>NW_023605194.1:107743594-117743594 GCF_014898055.3 Talpa occidentalis
GTGATGGTAGAGACACAGGAGGTTAAGCAATTTACATTTGAGAACAAGGGAATGCAGGAACAGCAGGGGCCAGTGGTTAGTTCTCTTTTAAAAGATTCCATAGAGTTTTCCTGAGATGAGTGCATACTTACTAGTTTTATTCTAGAAATGAATGCATCAAGCAAAAAAACTCTACACTTCTTAGGGAAGTCAGAGAGTCCTTTCCTCACTTGCAACCACACATTCTCTCTTATTTACATAAGTAAACCAACATCTGTCCCTTAAGTTAGAAGTTCTGATGTGTATTCTAGTTTCCCAATTCAAATATGCCGTTTATTCTAAGATTGCCAATCACACACACACACACACACACGCACACCCCTATACACACTCAACAATGGCAATAGTAAATGTATCCTTCAGATGTAGGGTATTCTGATATCAGGAAGATAATTTTAAAATGGGCTTTTAAGAATCAAGAACCGGCTGTTAGTCTCTTGGCACATCCATTTTCACTTGAGCCTCCCTATTCATGGCACAGACCCAGATCAGCTCACGTGGGCGTGCATGCACTGGAGTCCCTCTAAGGGTAAGCTAGCTACCCTTAAAGTGCGGACAGTGTCCAACATGAATGGCATTGGAGGGGATGGTGCTCACTGAAATAAGTCAGGAGGAGAAGAGCAAATACCAGATGGTGTCACTTGTTTATAGAATATAAACAAAATAAAAGGTCAGATAAAAGCAAACCAATAACAAACCCTAGAAATCTGACTGTAGAATTGATGTTACTGGAAAGGAAGGAAGGGAGAGGAGGAAGAGCAAAGTGGGGAAGGTGGAGGACTCTGGGTGTCTTGTGGTGGGTGTGGTATGGGAACATACCCCTGGAGGGTGTGATCCTGTAGCTCTGAGTCACATAGAGTGTTGTTAGCCAATGTTAGCTCCACAGGAGACATGTTTATGCTTGAAAGATAGTGAAAGAATTTTATAAAGATCAACCATTTTGTACTGAGCTCTGACTATTTGTCAGGAACAGTCAAGACCCTAGAAATATAAAATTTACTAAGACACTATTCTTTAATTTTTAATCTATGGTAATGGACTGCCACATAATAGGTAACATCAACATCTTAGGTAGCTGAAGCAGCGAGGGGCTACGCTCTGACAAAGAGGACCCTCTGAAGGTCTTGAATCGAGGGAGATGTTTGCAGAGTAGTATAAGTGGGGCCAGAAAAATGAATGCAGATGTAAGTAAATAGCTAGGGAACAAATACAAGACCTTTGTAATGTTTATTCCTTTTCCTACCTATTAGACATGAACATTAATATATGAGTAGGGCATCCCATATATAGAATTCTAACTAAATACTACCTTTAAGCTAAACAGCAAGTTTAATGGTCTGTTTTCAGCAGATAACTATTATTTATGAACCAGCCTGAGTAAAGCTTACTCTTGGGGGATACATTTTCCATATTCTAGGCTGACATTTCTAGGTCCCTGAACAGATCTTATTAGCTTGGTGATTTTAATCTCCACCTTTTAAAAATGAAGGTCTTTGGCTTAGAATTTTTTCACTTGATTTATACCTTCCTTATCCTTTTCATCATGCTGCTATCTACCGAGTGATATTAAAGAGTGATTTTTGGACTTGATCGACACCACAGACATCCTTTTGATTTAACAGTTGAATATACACAGGTTTTAGTGATTAGTTTAAAATTCCCTGCAAACTATGTTTATCTGGTGAGCTCTTGAAACAGAATAAGCAACTTCTTAACCTTGAAAAGAGATTGATGCCACTGTATTTTCTGTCACTTTGGGCAATATTACCTCTAGCATTTACTGGCTGTGGCCATTACCCAACTACAGTTCATTTAGAGTCTGAAATGGCAGTATCAGTTCTTTTCTGTGTCTTCTTTTCTGTATTACATATTCATAGTTTACAAATAAACTGACATGTATATTAATCAGCTCTCCAGTGTAAACATAGCTGGAGCAAGGCCATACATCATCCCAAAATTGCTACCTAAGTTCTAATTCCAAAATCTTTATTGCTGCTGATGATAAATGGCATAAATAAAAGAGGAAATTTGGAGTTTTCAGTAGTCTGGTAGCTGTAAGAAAAATAATGTTCTGCATTTTGAAAAATATTTTTGAATGGGTTGGATGAACTAATAAAGATTAAACACCACAAAATGCACATTTACCATTTTTTCTTTGGGTTTAGTTTAGATTAATATAATATTAATAAGTCTCATCGTGCTTCCTGGAACAGTTTCAGGATTCATTGTCCAAGTCTAAGAATTTAACCAATGCTGAAGCAATAGCCAAAATACTTACTGACAGCATTAGGATGATAGCCATCTGCTTAAGTGGGCTTATCATTATTTTTTATTATATATAGATATGTTACATCATTCTTCCTTTTTGCACAATGTATGCTTTCTCCTCTCAGGTGTAGTCCTTGTGAAATTCCCACCACCAATTCCAATGGTCTTAAATTTCAGTAGTTTCACACAAGGTGAAATAATCATAGTCACAAGATAAAGAACCTGCCAGAGTCTGAGAAATGTAGGCAGATGCCTACAGATCATGATGAAGGTAAGACATGCAGTAGAATGTCTTCAATCTTTTATAGCACTGAAACTTGGAACTGTCTAATGATGTTAAGGAAAGATGCTTAACGCTGTCCATCAGCCTCTGAAACATCACCCTAATGAAATTTCAAGGCTGTGCTCCATAGATCACTGGAACAGATATTAGGGTTGAAAAGGTCTCGTTGATATGAATGGTATTAGTCATCTGCATGCCCAATAGGAGATGCCACCTTAAATATCATATTTTGATTAACTCTGAAAGAAATACATCTACTAAGAGGAAGGAAGTGCCACCTGAAGGTCTACTGAAAAGCAGGTGATACGTTCCATGAAAAGTAGGCTAGCACAGCTAACAGCACAGCTTCCCAAGACAGCGTAGCAGAGCAAAACACAAAGACAAAGAGGTGGTGTTGCACGCATGTAAATACAAGAAAACAATTCATGGAGCACACTCTACAGCCTTATCTACCAAGGTCTTCTGAGTCTTCCTCAAAATTCTACCAGCGTTGGAAAGACTACATTTTTAAAAAAGACTAGACAGGTTCAGAAGTGAGCAGAGGAAGAGTAGAACACGGAGTGAATCTCTGACAGTTAACGATCAATGGAGATAAATCACTACCTTCAGAGATCCTGGGACTGCTGGTTTATGGGTGCCATCCAATCAAGAGATATTTCCTGTAAAAGCTAAAGTTTCAATCTAGCCTCGACTGCAACTGCTGCATTTCATTCTAAGCAACAGGGCACAGGGTCATTATGAAGAGAAGTTAGCAATAGAGAGATTCCTTTTTTGGGCTTTGGAGGTACCTTTTAGTTTTGTGTTAGAAATTTCTTTCACCTACCTGAGCCTCACTTTCCATTTGGGAGAAGAACATAATGGCTATCTTGTGAATTAATGAATATGACAGGGCTTTGAAAACCACAGTGTTAAGACTCAACTTGTTCATGAAGCAGTTCATTTTTATTGGGAATGGACTTACTATGTATCAGGAATGCTGGTTGCATTTCCTTACTTTTCAGTGGGTTGACACCTCTAGATATGTGGCCTTGGAAGGTTCTCTGGAACTCAGGGACCCTGTATCTGAAAGCTGCAGTATTTTCCACTGGATGGCATTGTGTGGTGAGGAAAAACCAACTGTGGGGGTCTCCTGTGGGGATGCCTGCGCTCCCTTCAGCACACAAGAAAATAATTTGTGGAAAAATACCCAGGATGATTATTTACATATTATGTAAAATATTTAAAAATTACAAATAAATGTAGAATGCTATTGAAACTAGCATGCACACAGCTAATAACTAGTGCTGTGTTTGTGTTTTCTGAGTTTTATCCATTTTGCTGGGACTTTTAAGGAGTGTATATTGCTGTGGTCAAGCTTAGTACACAACTTCTCAAGCATCTGTATTTTGAGTAAAAGTAGTTATGTATGTTCTGGATAATCTAGATTTGTATATATAGAGTTTGTTGAGTTTTGTTGTTGTTTTAATCTTAGTGGTACAAATGTTTTCCCATGTGCCTTCTTGTCCCTGCATCAAGGCTGGCTGTCTACAATGAGGGACATTAAAAAGAAAACTAGATGCTGCTCTAAAAGTATGCAATATATTTTAAGTGTCTTTGGAATCTCTTGAAGTGGCAGCAAATGTGGTACCTGCAGGCTTGGGGAACATATTTTTTTTTAAATAGCAGCAGACTCTTTTCTGTTCCCTTCAAATGTTGACCCTATCATGATTCTGCCTACATTACACATGTTGGTTTTGTTTTTTTTTTTTTCAATTTCTTGCTGTTGTTCCTCAGATAGCACCTTGCTATTTTAGGAAAATCTTAGGTTTCTTCTTTTCTCCTTATCCAAGCTACTCTCCATCATTGCTACAAAACCTAAGAGGCAAATGGGGCAACATCAGATTCATCTTAGAATGGCATTTATTTTCCCTAATGAAAAATCTAAGTGATAATGGTCATAAGTAATTAGAACAATCCAAGTCATTGAACTTTATCATCAAGAAAGATTGATTAATTCTTGAAGCCAACAGGAAGTCCATTTTCCCACATTGCCATGGCTCACCAATCCGTATGTAGGAACCAGTTCATTTTGGACCATCTGAGCCAAAGAGGTCTTCCCTTCATCGGGACTCTATCATAGTTCCCTGTGATGTAGTTTTGTAGCCTGTAATACATATGTGTATCAAATGGCCTGATTTTGTTAAGAACCTGTTTTCTGTAAGAAATAGAGGAATAGAAAACTAAGAAATAGTTATAGTAAGGATTCTGGAACATCAGAACAGCAGCTCTGGAATTCATTTGGAAAAGTCTCATGAACTCAATTTATCTTTCCACTGGCTCAAAATCGATTTGATGACTGGAGCAGTCATCTTGGATTATGAGGTACTCCTCAGAAAGGAAATTGCATGTAGCAGGGAAATCAGGTCGTAGGAGTGTGGCTTGTGGAGAGTAGAGAATCATATCAGCCTTTGGCTCTTTGCTTAGATTTTTTTTTTAATTTTTTTAATTTTTTTTAATAGAGGCATGTTTTATTTATTCATTTATTTATTTGTTTGTTTGTTTTTTTGTCCATGCACTGGGTACAGTCAGAAGTGCAGGAGGGTGAGAGAATTCACCAGAGCCAGAGCAGGGAGCAGAGCAGGCAGAAGGACCGAAGTACACTGCTGAGGGGATCAGCGGGCGGCAGGAGAGGTCTGCGCGCCATGTGGGACCCTCCTCTGGTGGCCGGGGAGCAGCCGGTGATCGAACCGGTGCCACAGAGGCCGCGGGCAGCTTTGCAACCCAGCTCTCAACCGCTGCGCCACTGGGGAGGCCCTCTTTGCTTAGATTTTATAAGAGAAAGGAAACTTCTATCTTATAGTGGGTGTGCCCCCACCTCCCAAAATGTTCACACCTGAAATCTGAAAATGCAAACTTATTTGGAGTCTTGGCCAGTCTAATTACATTAAAGATATCTTGATGAGATCATCCTGAATTATTCAAATGGGCTCTAAATTCAGTGGCAGATGCTTTATAGCAGACACATAGAGGGAAGACACAGACAGTAGAAGTCTCAGACATACAGAGGACAAGGAATGCTGGAAGCCACCAGAAGTTGGAAGAGGTAAGGAAGGAATCTCTGCTAAAGCATGATCCTGCCAGCACCTTGATTTTGGACTTCAGGCCTTCAGTACTGTGAAAGAAGAAATTTCTGTAATTTGAAATCACAAAGTGTGTGATAATTTCATAGAGCATACCAAGAAACAAATATATTTGTTTAGACTGCTATATTTTGAGTTTTCTGTCACCTATAAAGTCACCTAATCCTAAAGTACTTTCCTGAACTATATTGTAAACATCTTGAAATCAAAATTTACATCTTATAATTATTTGTATTCCTCACATGGTATAGAAGAGAAAGCATATGCCTGTGTTATTACCAGTAGTACTGCATTTGCTCTGATATCAATTCATAAGGGAACTGGGGTTTAGCTAAGATTGCAAGTTTCAAATAAAGCTTTGGAGAATTTCAGGAAGAGGCATTATTAATTACCATTATTACTGCCTAGCAAAATGTGTAAGCTAAAGCAAAAGATGGGCAAAAGGGAAGTAAAACCTAGAGTGATGAATCAAAGATTTGGATATGCTAATATTTTGATGTCTATTACAAGGTTTGGTTTACATTGTGAATGGAATAGACATTTCTCTCCCACTCACCAATACTAAATAAAGACCCAGCAGGTTGTCTGCAGTACTTACATTTAACCTGCTTTCCAAGTTAATTGGTTTTCTTCCAATTTTAGCATCTTGAAGACTTCCTCAGTTTTCTGTCATGCTGCTTTGTGCTTTATTACACTTGAATGTGAACACATATTTTTGTTGCTGTTGTTTTCATTATAGTACTTAATCAGAAATAGAAATAATCAATTAAAGCAACTTGATAGTTTTCAGAAATAAGAATTCAAGTTTCTTCTGACTTATTGACTATTATGAAGATCAGATTAACTACAAGCAACTTCAAAAGATATGTCTTAGGTTTAAAGCACATTCTGCTACTGAAGAGCTAAATGTGCAGAGAGAGGTAAATTCATGAGTCAGGGGGTCAATTTTTACATATATAATGGAGGAAAGTACACACACACACACACACACACACTGATACACACAGAAAACCACACATGCACATAATACCATGTGCATTTACTGTGAACCAGGTACTTTCAATAAATTACATTATCACATTCTAGAATTCTCAGTTCTAAAAAGTAGGCATTAAATTTTAGGCATTATCATACACTCTCTCCAAAGAATAGAGGCTTGTTAAAATCATTTGTTCATGAATTACATTAGTAAATAAGTTTTAGAAACAGAATTCAAACCCAGGTCTAGTTTTCTGCAAAGCATGACACTGCAAATTCATTCTTTAAAATTTCTCTGGGAAAATGTTCCCAATCCTCCATTTTGTAAAAAGGTAAATTATGACAGGTTTGATAACTTTTGACCTTCTCATTTTGAATTTTTTCTTTGTAACTATCTCTATTTAATTTAATTAATTAATTAATTTAATTTTTTAATATTTATTTATTTATTTATACAAGCACTGGGTACAGTCAGAAGTGCAAGAGGGTGAGAGAATTCACCAGAGCCAGAGCGGGGAGCAGAACAGGCAGACTGACAAAGTACACTGCTGAGGGGAGCAGCGGGCATGGCAGGAGGGGTCTGTTGCACCATGTGGGACCCTTGCCCTATGGCTGGGGATTGAACCGGCACTGCAGAGGCTGCGGGCAGCTTCCCAGCCCAGCGCTCAACCGCTGCACCACCAGGGGAGGCCCTCTATCTCTATTTTATATTATTTCATTTAATCAAATCTGCAAATTTGGGGGGCTTATTCAGTTACTAGTTACCTCTCATAAAAGAATATAAAATATAAAATTCAATGGTGTTACCTTGTGCCTATGATCTTAAAGATAAACAAAATTAGCTTATTCTTATACTTTCTATCGCGTACTCTCTTTAAGAATATGTGAGCATTTGAAATTTATGACAGGAATATTAGTGATTTAACAACTTTCTTCCAAATAGTAACTTTCATGATAACAGTGAAACGTGAAGCCCTTTTTTTTTTTTTGAAAGTGGATCATTTTTGAAGTGCTAGAGATTTTATGTCCAAGAAAAATAGCTGGTTGATTCCAGCCTTATCTAGGAATCCCAAAACTGTCTACATCCAAAAGCAGCTGAATGGATCTGAGCTCCCATGAAATTAGACTTTTTTAGGAATGGAGAGAGGCAGCCACATGACTGACAAGATGTCATGATAAATATTGTGGATTTCCCTTCTCTTGGGAATGTCTCTGTTGGGCATTTCAGAAAGTGCACACTTTCCTGCCAGATATTTGGTGTGCATCCACTTCCCTTGGATTGTATTGGATATAACACAACAGAGGCTATTCGAAGTCTACATTAATATTTAAATTGTCAAGAGATCCAAGAGTTCAGTTGGCAGGCTAATAATTAACATACATTACTAAAGTTTGCATCAATTTACATTTTTAAAAAAATAATTTCTTGTGTCATCTAGATAACTTAAACTTTATTTAGAAAAGTACACTGGGAAACACTGAAATTCTTTCAATAAATAAAACATTGAATAGGTTAAACATATTAAAAAGAAGGTAGTGTAATAAGAGTTTACTAGTTTACTTAATGCTACACTGCTCCTACATAGCCTGAGAGGTTTTTGGAAGGACAAATAGCTGGCTGGATGACAAGAAGCTCTCTTTGCCCTAGTGCCAAACCAATCTTAAGAAGGGATCTTCAGGGGGTACATTCATACTCTAAAGCATTAGAAACTCATTTAATACCCTAAAATAGACTCATTATTTCCTAAAAGCAATGCTACACCCCACCTAAAAAAGTCTTTCACATGGAATCCCATAGTTTACACTAATTATATTTTGCATTATTTTGTTTGATGCAGATTATTAGTAATTTTTCTTGCTGGGGGGGAGGGCATGGTGAATTCAAGTAATAGTGGCCTGTATTTGTGAATAACTTATAAAGGTTTTTCTCACTTATTATGTCAGTTGTTCCTTAAAAGAAGTATATGAGATTGCCCGTGTAGATAGAAATTTCATGGTAAATGACATGGGTGAGGGCCAAGTCCATCATATTTTCCTTATCAGGAGGGTCATTCACTGTTTCCCAACACTCACTGTTTACCAGGTACTACTCAATTTGTAAAAATCTACTCATGTTACACTCAAAACTATCAAAACACTGTAATGGTAGAGGCAGCTGCCATTACAGATGAGAGAAATAAGACAGAGTGACTGAATAAATAGAACCAGCCACTCTGTTTCACCATGGTAGTTTTCCCTATGGTGGAACACAAATCTTTAGTGCATTTATGAAGAAATGCAAGAATACGTGAGCAGGCACAATACCACTACGCTCCATTTAGAGGTCAGGGTGTAATTGTTGCAGTCACACAGCTGTTAAGTTGTACAACTGGAATTAACCAGGTCACCTAATTTCAGCTAGAATGCTTTCCATTGCATTATTTTGCTTTTCTCTACTTGTTCATCTACAAGCCACCTGTTTCATTGTTTTGTTCTGTTTTTAATGGTTTAACTTGTGAGTCCTATTAAGCTCATTATTTCTCAGGATCAATATGTTGGATTATTATTCTATGTGGCTAAAGCTGAATTCTTCAGATATGAGAGCAACTCACAATCCTAGTGCAGAATAACATTCTCAATTCTTATCAAGTACGTTAGACTAGATCCAATGTTAGAATCTCAAAACCTCTCTTATTTGCCACCATCTGTATCTTTAACTCAATCTGATGTTGCCTGGGAACCAGAAATGATTATCACTTCCTAAAAATAAATTGAAATTCAAAAAAATTGTTTAACAAACTCTTCGTTAATCCTTCCATTTAAAGGAGAATTCTTAATTTCCAAATAAATTTAGCAATGAGAGCATCATCAACACAGATTCCTACACTGGAATTCAAGGACCAGTTTCTAGGATAGGTTGAATTTTATCGGGGAGGGTTGGAGCTCATTTCTAATATGTGTAGTTTCATAGTTATGTAACAGAATTCTGTAGGCTACTTTAATACATAGAGACTTTCAACTCAAAATGATGCAGAGTACATGATGACTGTGTTCAGATTGGATAAATTTTATCCATTCAACTGAGAAACAAAGCAGTGTCTTGGTATCTGGCATCTTCTTTATCCACAAAGGGAGGGCCACAGTCTCCTGCACACATAGCTGCATTAGCTCATGGGGAAAAAAAGAATAGAGTCTTGGCTTCAGAGTCACTGTTGATAAAGACTAAGTAAGTTTGCCATTTGTCACAGCCTGGCTTAACCAAAGAATGATTGTCTCATTCTTGGCCACCTGCTTCTGACATCAGGAGCAGAGGCTGATTTCAGATGTAGGATGGCAGAGAGTTTGAGAGAACAAGGAGGTCCATGAATGTCCAGACTCTTTCTGGGTCTCTTTTTTTTTGCTGTGATATTTTCTCATTCACAGAAAAATCTCCTCGGGCCATGTTTTCAGTGGTGGTTATGTTACTGATCCCAGTGGTCAACTCCCAACCTATCTCATTCAGTCAGTCACATAGTATTTAACAGTCACTTACCTGCTTTGACATACTTCTTCCCTTGCCATTGGAAGACAACACTCTCTTACTTTTTCTTCTATCCTGACTTGTATTTATTTTTTGACTGGTTAAGCTCTTCTTTTTAAATGCTGGAGGACCCAAGGCTTGGCCCATTTCCTCTCATTGGTTTTCTTCTTTTTTATGTCCCCAGTGCATATACTTCCTTCAGCTTTCATGCACACAGTCTAGCTTGGTAATGATGCTTGCATGGAAATGAGAGTGGGAAAGGCAAGAGAGCTGTCTTTGGTTATAGCACGTTACATTGGGTAATCCCAGGGCACAGGCCATCCACAACATGGCATCAGAGCAATCCAGCAGTTATAATTAAGGTATTATGGTCTCCTAACATACATATAGAACAAACAATCCGGCATTGTGGAGGAAAATAAAAAGAAGTCTAATTATTACTCCCTGTTTCTCATTTACTGAGAGCAAGACTGTCCACCCACACGTTGTTTGATGGACGCCAAGTGTTTTGCAAACTTGAGAGTAGCTTTTTTTGAAACCTACACTTTAATATATTTTCCGTTAGAAATTTCATGTGACAGAATTCACATATTGTTTGGAAATCTTTTGCTTTCCCACTGAATGCATATACAGTATTGCAATGAGTTAATGTGAGCACCCAATTCTACTTTTTATCTTTTCAGGTAAGGGTGCTGTTTATCATGCAATTTCAAATCACTTTTGCTACTGTTAAATAATATATTTACACTTAACTAATAGTCATCAGGGAAGTGTGGAATCTCTGTAGAATCTCAGTCTTTGAGTAAGCTTCCCTTCCTTTTATATGAAAAGCCATCTTGTTCTGCTTTTCTATGTATTAAATAAAAAGTCTTATTATAAAGAACATCCAGATAGCAGCCTGATTTTAGTTTTATACATACTTTTCCAACCTGCGTGTTCACACTTTCTTCAGGGATGCTAACTTGTCACAAAATAGATTCATTTGAATTTCACTATCCATTAGTTACCTTCTGAAGCATACATAAATTAACTCTAAAATAACTCAAAAGCTAGAGTCATAACATGGGACAAAGTCACCATGAGATCCAATAACCGAGAGCTGGTAAGGAAGCACTCTGAGCTGATATCAGTTTACAAGAGTAACTTCCCTGCATCTCACAAACCTACTATGGTGGAATAACAGGATATCCATAGAAGGGAGAGACAAAACAGAGTAAACCCAGCATCATCAGGGTTCTGAGCTATGGAGGAAGAAAAGGAGATTGAGGACTTCTAGGTAAGATTTCAAAGCTAATTTACATATAATTTATGAGAGTTAGCCTGGTGTGGTGGTTGAGTATTGTTTATAGGGACACATTATTTAGCTGCACACCAGCCTAGCCACTTACCAACTGTGTGACCTTGGCCAGTTTGTTAACCTCACTGTGTCTCACTTTCTTTATCTGTATGATGAGGATAATAGCAGTACCTACTTTATCAGATAATTATGAAGATTAATAGACCAACACTGGACTTCTCAACAAGGTTGTTACTGATATTTTTGGCCCCATAATTCTTTGTTTGGGGAGAGAGGCTGTCTATGCATTATAGAATCTACAGTATCATCTCTGACTTTGACCCACTATGGAGAGTAGCAACACCCTCTCTTAAAATGTGGCAACCAAAATTATTAGCAAACATTGCTCCTGGTTGAGAACTACCGACTTAATATTTATGAAGTTCATAGTGTTCACCATACAGTAAGTGCTATGTAAATATTTGTCAAACAAAACTAATAACAAACTGATAGCAACATTTCAAAAGCAGATAATAGGCATAAGGTATAAAGATAGGCTAGATATAAACAACAAAGAGAAGAAAACAAGATGTCGGTCTATCTCAATTTGTGAATTCCTTCCTTAACAAATCATCAAGCCTTGATTCATTCATAAATAATAGCCTAGAGAATCAACCTCTGATGAATTCTACTAGCATCTAGAGACCTCTCTTACAGGAACACACAGTCTTAGTTCCCTTATGATACACCCTCTCTCCTCCATGTAATTACTTGCCTACTCTATCACTCATCTGCCTTTGGTGAATGTCCCAATCTTTCCCACAGATTTAACTCTGTAGAATCTTAGTCTTTGAGTAAGCTTCCCTTCCTTCTATATGAAAAGCCATCTTGTTCTGCTTTCTGGAATTAACTGTAGAATCCCCCAGTGAAATGCCTCAAAGGCAAAGATGATAAACCAGTGTAGGACTTGTGTGGATCATGGTGAACCGAAAAGTCACATCTGTTGGAAGGGAATGATTATTGAACTCCAACATACTGGTAACAATGGCTTTGGATCTGTTTTGCCAAATCGAAGTATTCTTTCTAGAACCTAGAGAAACTTTGGGCAAAACTTGGTCATGCATCAAGTGAGAAATTGTGAATTTTTTTCAGTTTCATTTTATTGAATTTTCAGAGAACTGTAGACTTGATACCAGCATGTTTTTGAAGCTTTGAAGCAATTTCATAGAGCATTTCTAATAAATATGCAAATATAATTATAGTACTATTTCCCATACTCCCATACAATCTGATATTCCTGATAAAATATCTTGAGGTTAATTGGCATTTGAATAATACTAGAAACCTGGAACTCACTGGGAATAATATGTAGATATACAGTTTATTTTGATACAACCATTTTTTTAAACCAGTATTTTGTCTTTGGGCATTGGGAAAGGAATCTTGATTTAGAACTTGTATCGAGTCACAGTACAACATTCCAATAATAAAGCATAACATGCATGATACTCTTTCACTAGCAGGAACTCCATTAATTTTTAATAGCTTGATAGTAACTAATTGTGCAGAACTGATTATTAAATAAAGCCAAAATAAGCAATTCAATTATGCCATGCTTGATTAAGCCTTGTCATCCGTACAAAATCTCACAGACAGTAACTCTGGCCGGGCTTCTCTGTTTGCCACAAAGTAATTTAACCTTGTAATTAACATACCCCACACATCTAAACCTTGAAGAGAGAAAAGACCACATCCACCATGATGATAGTATTTATTGAGCATATACTAGGTGCCAAACATTGTGATAAGTGTTTCATATTTATTATCATACTTAAATCTCACAGCCTGTCAAATGGCACCATAAAATTGTAAGGGAGGAAACTTAAGCTCAAAAAGGTTAATTATTGTGCCATACTATCACTTGCTAAATCATGGGAATATTTCTAGGTGAAAAACTTATTATTGCACTGAACTAAATTTCTTCTTAAAATTAAAGTAACACAATGGTGTGTGTTAGTAAAAAAAAATGAAATGCCAAGTGTAGTATGTATGTGTGTGTGTTATATTTATATTTAAATTTAAACTCATTTGTAGGTTACCTAGAAGCAAACATGCAACTTTTAGAACCGGGCTGCTTCTTTTATTTTTAAATAATCAAACCTACATAAAGTATATGGACTTTTCATTTCACAGCCATCTCTCTGTGGTTTTGTTGCAATTTAGTAAAGATTCATGCTATTATTTTTATACGCAGGTGCTTATCAGGGGTATAATTGAAAATTGCTCTTAGAATTTTGGTTCACAGAATGAACACACTAAATTAGAAACACTCCTTCCATATGAATACCTTAGCAAGAATCAATTTCTTCTGGAAGTTAAAAGAAAAATAAAAAATATATGCAAATATTCATGTAGATGTAACTAAGGGATAAAAGGCAAAATACATAGACATATAAACACACTTGGTTTATGGGCAAAGAATAATTCTCAACTTGCACAGAAATAACACAAAACAGAATGTTCAGCATCTATGATTTCTGAAAATTTATGGTCCTCTTTGAGATTCCTACTAGATCCTATTTTAAACTTTATGGACTTCTTAACCTTCCTCTGCTGATATACCATTGGCCGTGATACTGAGGCCCCTGCAAGAAACGAAAATGACACAATTGCTCCCAGCCATCTCAATAATATGATACCTTTTAAGCCCAATTATGAGCACCTAAATGTCATCTCTGTTAAACATTTCACTTCTGATCATTGTAATTGCTGGCGATAAGCTTATTTGGTGTAGAGAAAAGGAAGAGAAAATGACTTGTCAGGGCCTAAGATTCTCTGAGAGAAAAGGCATATAAAGGTTTATGAATATTCACAAGTTTAGTTTGACTAATTGATATCCTTTACATTTTGTAATTGGGTTAAAATAAACCCTTTTAAGGAATAGGCTTGGTATTCTAGGTCTTAAGAGTTTTCAAAAAAATTGTGAAGACAGTCTGCATTAATGAATAAATACATTATAAATTACTCTCCTTGTAAGTATATTTGGTTTTAAAATTTGTGTCTTCTACTCAAGGGAGTGTATCAATAAAAAATATTCCATGTTTCCCTTTGATTTAAGCATACCCTAGTGCATAATTTTATTGGAGATTCAACCAAGAGCACTGTCAAATGATTTTAAGGTCTTAGTACATTTAGTCTGTGATCTGTGGACTAGCAGACAAATTGAAACTTATAACACTGCCCATGCAGCTTATCAAAGGGACAACTAGATGAAACTGATTGATTGAGAGCCTGGGGCCTAGACACAGGAAATTAAAAAAAAAAAAAAAACAGATGGGGGCAGAGGAGACAAATATGGAGAGAGAATATGGCAAGCCTATAGGGGACATAGGATGCCACTCCACCCCAAAAGTTTTAATATCTCAACAGTTTTGTAAAGAACAAATGTTGTCAATAAGAAAACAAAGTACTAAAGCTATGTCAATTATCCATAAATGAACCCTTTTATTATGCTCTGTTTATATATCTGTCTGTCTCTCCCTGCTTGGTGATGGTTGAGGAACAATGTCTTCTTTATCTTTGTATTTGGAGTATTTGCTCTAATTTATGTGCAATATGCATTAGTTTAATCAGTGAAAGCACCTGGCCATATGTCTTCCACACTTTTTGAAGAGGGGTGAGAAAATACTGGAATATGCCCTTCTAAATTGTAGCCCAGCTATCAACCTCACAATCCACACTAAAGGCACTCTCTTCCAAAATTTTTAATTTTTTCAACCTTCAATTTTCAGAAAAATTCTTTGAAAGAAATCTGAGAAAAACAAACATTGAGAGTTATGCTTTCTTTGGAGGATAACATCAAGATGAAGGAATGAATGAGGAATAATCTGTTTTGGAACAAGTTGGATAATATATCCAAGAGTGGGTTCAGAGAAATATGTTTTCTAGAAAAGAAAACATGATTCTTCAGGGATGCCATATTAAAAGAATGTCATTTATTGGGTTTTGTGCTTTCCACGTTGAGGTCATTTCTTCCAATGGCTTGTTTCTTTGTGACTCTTACCAATAGCTGTCAATCTAATACAAAATGCAAGTTAGCTGCATCTATAAGGGCAAGAGTGGAAGTCAGCACTGGGGGAAAATGAGATCAATATTTGAATTAATAGCAGAAAATATAATATCTGTTTATAGCACATGATGAGAAAGGAAAAGAGAAATGAACATATGAAAATGCTGGGACAACAGAGATGGTTTGAGTGAAGAAAGAGCAATCAGGCAAAGTTCCTGGAATCATGGCTTTCTCTGATTTTTTTTTTTTTGGAAGATATTTTGATATAACCATATCTGTACTAACTTGAACAGTGAAAAGAAACCTGTTTTCCATGACAAAGTTGAACTGATCTCTGGCATCCTCTATTTCATAGTATCAAAGAGAGAAAATGAGCGTTTTCTCCCCTAATTAAGTCCAGTGATTTCTACTGCTTATATCTGTGAAATGTGGAAAGAGTGTTGAAGTCTCTACACACACTCTAAACTTTGGGAAACATAAAATGTAAGACTAGAGTTAAAGTTCATTACAAATTTCTTCCATGTCTACCACTTTATTTTCATTAAGCTCACTCTCAATTTCATTTAAGGGGAGGAAAAAAATGACTCATATAGGTTGAATGTGGTGCCAATATAGGATCCAGTTCTTGAGCAAATATAAAATCTTGTTTTTAACCTTCTGGAAAATGAAGGTTAAATGAAGTGGCCAAATACAAACTTCACATCTGACTTCTTTGACAGCACCACCAAGGTACCTTTTGGTGAAAGGATAAATAACAAAATGGCTTCTCTGGACAGAGAATGGAACAAATAATGACGTGATGTAAAGTGCAGCACATCTGAGCTAGTGACATCAGGTTTTTTAAAGCACTTCCTCTATGAAAGCACACCATAGGATATGAGAAGAGAAAGGAAGAGAGAGTGCCTGCAAAGATAAAAGAAATGCAATGCAATGAAGAAAGAAAAATATCTACAGAAATTGATCAAAAAGGAAAGGAAGATGGGACTTAATCATAAATGATTTCATGTTATGAAGACATCATTACAGTTTTCATATACTATTCCATGATGCTGTACTGGCATATGTTAACCCCAGTAGAGAATTTACTCTATCCCTGGCCCTAAGTTAGTAGATTTATGCCCTTTATCTCCCTGAATCTGTCCAACAACTCTCCTTTGTATAGAGGGAACAGTTTAGGGAGTTTAAGTACCTTGTCAAAAGTCATGCAAGAAGTAAATGATACAGACAGGATTTGGTCTCAGATCTCTGACTCCAAAGTGTCTGCTGTTGTGGCCAAGAGGCAGAATCACTTAAGAGAGAGATAAACTCTAAAAACAGTAGAAGCCATCAAAAATCTCTTAACAACTCTGTAAAACAATGTGTACATCGGCATAGATAGCATTCTTTTACTCACACTTTTCTATAGTCAGTGACCGTAAGATGAGCCTGTATATCTTTGCAATCTAGTGTGTGAGTTGCTCAATCAGTCACAATCCTGATTTGCCTCTTGAAGAAGCTCAGCTTCAAGTTAACTCTGGGACTCTTGCATTGGCCCTATTCCAAGTTAGCACATTCTCTCTCTCACCCACTCCACTTGTTACCCATAGCATGCATTTGTGAGATGTCTGGCCAGGTTTAGGGGTACAACTTATGAATGTAGAATAGGTTTGTTTTCTCTCAGAGTCAATTTTCCTGGTTTCTATGGGAAAGATCACATGCTTTTGGCCTTATTAACACCACACCAACTGAGCTCACTGACCCAGATAAATATTGTCTGTCTGACATGTGCTTTAGAATAATAAATATGCAAAGCTATAGACTGCTCTCAATGATTGGTACTGTTCGAGAAAATCAGACATTAGAATAATCCCAATACCACATAGGCCCATACCTCCCCCAAAACATCATTCCTGTTTGCCTTGGTCTATATCAGATAACTGATTTTCTTTGGTTTTAAGATTCTAATAATGCTTTGGTTAAGCTAAGGTTAAAATTAGTTTATATTTCCTACCCACACAGCAACTGATGGCAGGGAGTTTATACTAGGAGCAGGCTGCTCAGTGGGAGAAGCTGGCTCAGAACGTGCCAGAGGTAATCTTGGAAGTGGAAAATGTCTATGATAATAACTGAAAGACAACTATAGATCACTGTGATCACACACACAGAAATTATCTTCCTTTCCAAATACAGAACAAGAAGGATTAGAAGACAAGAGTTCTCAACTACTAGGAGCAAAAGCATCAAAAACATCCTGTCTGTATCATTTACTTCTTGACAGAAGCAGCAGGTAGACCCTTGGTGAGAAAGAGGCATGGGGCCAATCTTCATATGAAAAAAGTCCCACGATTGCTATAGGTTTTTCCGTCAGGGATAGCTTTTCTAGTATCTGGTTCATTCATCTGGGAGCATAAAAACAATGCCATTTTTCTTCTTGCATCATGACACTGATACTATATTTCTTTTACTCATGAGAATTTATGACTTAACCAAAGTTAGAATGCTTCTAATTAACCTGCCTTGTTCATTATTCAAGGGACTTTGCTGCCAAGGTCTTCGTTTTGACTTAATAAAGAAACCATTGAAGTTACAGGAATAAGGCAAGGAATTAAAAATGTAAAGAATGCCACAGAGAGTGATTCGCTTCCATTGGAATGTTTTTTTGTATATGGTCTGGATAACATTGAAAATATGTTTCTGTCTAGGTAATTTTGCAATACTCTTTCCTTTAGAAAAGTGCGTTTCTTTGTGTTAAGAAGGGGGTGATAGGAAAGCTGAAATTAATTTGTGTTCCTTAAGCTTAGAATGCCAAAAAGCAGTTGCAAAATTATGAAAGGAGTAAGTCATCAGAAATTTCAGAACTGCTCAGCGTGGGAGACTGCAAGAGGCCCAGTTACCGTACACTAAAATGCACTTAATAGTCACTTTTCACTTAATGTAAAAAGTCTGATGTAGTGAATGTTACTTAAAAATTTAACAGGTGGGAGACCACAAGATGTGGTTCTATGCTTGTTGATTGCTAATCATAAAGCAGGTAGGAACCAAATAGGCATTCTTTATCCTGGCAGGCTTAAGCAAAATGAATCTCAAACTAAACAACTGTGGCCCACTACTACAGGGACATAAGAGATTTCAAAATGTTGAGCACAACATTGTTTCCCTTCCCCCACGAAGTAAGGAAGTCCTTCTTGGTTAGCAATAACTTAACCAGCAAGTGTATGTGTTTCCGTGTTTGTCTTTACTTTGGTTATGCTGTTAGATTTAGAAAGATGTAGTCTGTGTATATTCAGTGGTGAGGGACATATTTTTTTCTTCTGGACTTAAGGAAGCCTGCAGAACTTAATAGTTTGAAGCTTAAAAGTTCAGTCAACATTAAAATTTAAGGATTGAATTTACCCTTGACAAAAAACTTGATGAACGTGCCTCTTTAAATATCGGGTGTCATATCTTGAGTTTTTCATAGAGCATTACAGAATTTCTAGGGTGATGAAGTTCTGATTTGAACTTGGTTCCTATGCAGTACTTGGTTCCTTGCAGAGGAGCAAGATCTGTTTGGAAATCTACAATAGCATCATAGATACAGTTACTGAGAAACTCAGCAGATTATGTTGCATTTGCAAGGGAGTAAATATGTCTTATCACGGAGCTGGATACAGAAATACAAAGTACAGGAAGACAGGGTAAACCAGCAGATGCTGGAGCTAAGTGGGCATACTCATTAAATGGAGTTGGCATCATACAGTATGTAGGAAGAGGCAGAGCCAGTTATAAGCGATTCGAGAATTCAGTCCCCTATGCCATAGAGCAGCAGTTCTCAAAACGTGCTTCCTGAACAAGCAGCATCAGTAGCTCCTGAGAAATGTACATTCTTGAGCTCCACACCAGATCAGCTTGATGAGAACAAAGAAAGGAGACATCCAAGAGGTCTTTTAGCCCTGTCTTGATGCAGGGGTCACAGAAGGACTCTAGACTCTAAGTGATTTGTGATCTCTGAGGTGAGCAGAAGAGAAGAAAAAGAACTTGGGTGAAAATCTTCAGGCTAGATACCAGGGATAAAGGGATGAAGCCAAAATTTATTTATTCTGTGATAAGCAAAGTTTAGAAAAAGCCTAATGTCAGTGATCACTTGCCTGCATTTCCCATGGCCATGAGATTGAATTGGCTCGATATTTCACCAAGATAATCCTGGCGCTGTACAGTGGACACATCTGGGGAGTTTTTTTAAAAACCCAGAGCAACCACACCAGAATTTCTAGGGGATGTTCTCAGACTTTGATACATTTAAGATGCTTCCTAAGAGATTCTAATGTGGTCTCAAGATTGAAACTAATGCCCTAGGAAACTATGGGTGAGAATCAATGACTTCAGGTTGGGAAAGGAAAGAGCTATAGAGACAGCACAGTATGTCAAGTACCTAATTAACCACAGTTTTCTTGTCTGTAAATCGGAGAGAATAATAGTGCAATAGTGCGTACCTGGCTAAGCTAATATACAAAGCACACTTAGAAGGGTGTCTAGCACAAATACCAACTCAACAAGTGTTTACTTGTCTCTTTCTTATGATAATGTAAATGCCGTAAGAATGAAGACCATTTATGTTGCTCACATCAGCACCAAGTCTGTTAGGAAGCACAGTCAACAACGAATAAATATTTACTGAATAAACAGATGAATATTTCAATTTCCCAGCACTTAAAATAAAAGTTAAGTGAATTTGCAACCTTCTTTTATCATAGAGGTAAAGACAGTTAAGCTCAAGTTCATAGCGTCTGTTTTTCTGTGCTTCTTGTGAAAAAGATTTGTACACAACTACAGTCACTGCAGCGTGTAGCCTCTTAGTACTTAAAATGAGCCCAACTCAAAGTGAAATATGCTGCAAGTGTAAAACACACTCAGGCTTTTTATTATTATGAAAAACTTTACTGATTAATAACATTAACTTGATCACATGTCAAATAATTTGAACATTCGGTTAAATAAAATAAACTTAAAATTAATTTCCCTTGTTTTTCTTTGAAAAAAAGGCAGTAACTACAAACAATAATCAAAATAAAGAGACATCCTAGAAACATTTTAGATGACACATGGGGCTTGAGCTTTTGGCTTCTCTTCTCTTTCTAATGGATAGTGCTGGCCTAAGAAGTGGACAGTACTGTAAACTATTTTGTTTCATCAATGTGACACAAGGAAAAACTATTGGAAAGACAAAAAAAATCTAGAAGGTCAGATATTTGGAGTTAGAATGACACAGTTTTAACCATAGGCAAATTATTAGGAACATACAAAGGTATGAAGCCACTTACCAAATTAAAGCAGTAGATTTTAAACAGCAGATAAGAAAATTGTTGTTAATTAATCTTAGCATAAGCCTTTATCATAGCAATAGCATTATTTGACCTAAATTGAGCATTTGAATACCCATGTATGTGCTATCCATTGCAGTCCTTTGGCAAAGAAATATTGACTACATATTGTTTCTCTGAAACATCTACATCAACACTGTTACTTTAACAGCTGTGTTTCTTAATCTGTTTATAACCATGGTAATATTCTTCATGAAATTTTCTTTTCACTATCTAAAGATTTTTACAAAATGAAACTTTGCCAACATGTTAGATGTATTGCTATATTATCAACAAAACTTCCCCCTTCTGTCCAAGAACTTAAGGTGCCAGGAACTTTTTCAATTGGATCTTTGCTAAAGATGTGTGTGTGTGTGTGTGTGTGTGTGTCTGTGTATATGTGTGTGTGTGTGTCTTACATTCTGAATAGAAAAATGAAAAATAGTTTATTTCTGTTTCATTATTTCCTTGAACTCTACTTATCATTAAAGATTGTGGGTTTTAGGGCCTCCCCGGTGGTGCAGCGGTTGAGCACTGGGCTGGGAAGCTGCCTGCAGCCTCTGCAGTGCCGGTTCACCCGCCACCAGGCAAGGGTCCCACATGGTGCGC
The DNA here is from genome assembly GCF_014898055.3 of Talpa occidentalis. Classification (NCBI taxonomy): domain Eukaryota; kingdom Metazoa; phylum Chordata; class Mammalia; order Eulipotyphla; family Talpidae; genus Talpa; species Talpa occidentalis. Next base: position 107,765,053 of record NW_023605194.1, read on the forward strand.
AGACCTCTCCTGCCTCGCCCGCTGCTCCCCTCAGCAGTGTACTGCGGTCCTTCTGCCTGTTCTGCTCCCCGCTCTGGCTCTGGTGAATTCTCTCACCCTCCTGCACTTCTGACTGTACCCAGTGCTTGTATAAATAAATAAATAAATCTTAAAAAAAAAAGATTGTGGGTTTTAAAATTAGTACTAAATTAATTGCGTGAAGGAACTGACCACATGCTTTTAAAATCATGGTGTGTTAGTTGCTGATAAACAATAAACTTTAACATTTCATTATGAAAAACAAAATCTACTCTCCCCAGCTCCACTTTGTAGGTAATAGAAAATGAAACAAAGTGTTAGTAACAAACTAATGCTTAGTAACAGCAAGGAGAGGCAACATATCATTATCCATCTGCAGTAGAATTATCATTCAGGAAGACTTCCATAATGAGGCATATATCCATCTCTCTGTTCATTCTATTCATGGACAAGAAGGCTTATGCATTCTTAAGTACTTGAAACTTGCTGTCAAAGATCTTTTTAGATTAAGCAAATAATTTGATGTGCTTTGAAATACAAGTGATGAACTTGAAAAATTTGATTTTTTCTCAGATGCAAAGTAGCTATCTACGCTTTTAGACTGAAAAGTATAATGAGCTAACTTTAGGGTCTTATATCCTACATGATACACTATTGATTAATCCATTCTATTTCCTTATAACACACTCAAGTTATCAACTATTCCTTTCTCATTTTCTTCAAGGAAGCTAGATTTGAGCCTCAGTCTATGGAGAACTTCACAAAAATTTGACATGACTACATTGTATAGGAGAGTGAAACTTAGAATCTACATGAAAAATGATGAGGGACTAATTTTAGAAAGTTGTAGGTCAGAGGGAGAAAAGGGAGAAAGGCTATAAATATTATGAAAATAGAATTGTTTTTAATTTCTAGTAGTATGGCAGACTGGTTACTCTGGAAAATAAACTGAAGACTGACTGATAATTTGGGCCAAATTTTAAAAATTAAATTCTAGTATACAGCTGAGGTGGCAAAAAAAAAAAAAAATGGACTTGAGAGAGACCAGAAAGAAAAGTGAAAACGGGAATCCTGGCAGGTAAGACAGCTCCTAAGCTAATCTGATGATAGTTTCTAAATTCTAGTGATCTTGAGTTTTAGTTTTGATGGCTATATCGTATAATATATGTATGATATGCTTATATGTATGATAAGCATAAAGTATAGCCTAGAACTATTCAAAAATATGGGATCTAATAAAATTCTCCTTCGTAATGCTGGGGTCCCAAATGAACTACATGTTCAGTGTCAGGGTGTCCAGCAGAAGGTGTCAGCAAGGGATCTTCCTTTTTTGATCTATTCCTGTCTGTCTGATTTTTGCTTGTGTGCAAGCAAGGTAGTCAAATTTAATGATCATTTATGAATTGTCATAAATGAATTGATTTCCAAGGTCTTTTGATTTTTAAATTGTTCTCTTCTACCAGTAGGGATTGACCAAAGGTAGGAATTCTCGGACCAGAGTCCTCTCCATCACAGCAGAGGCTCAGGGATTCAGTTACTGAGCTACGGAGCAAGAACTTTGAAAATAATTGGACTTAAATGGTTCTTAGTGACTCATTCATGTAGAAAGGGGATACAGAAATTCTCTTTACTTCACACATCTTAAATGTTTGCTTGTATATTATTTTCCCACTAATAAGGCTACATGTAGAAATAGTAAAAAATATCTTAGTGGGGAAATAGTGCATATTATCCAATGAGGTAATAGCCTATATTCTTTATTTAGACGGATTATTTTAGGAAGAAGTGTTACACTCAGTATAGTAGGTAAGATTATCATTGACAGAAAAACCAACATATGCTAAATTAATATTAAACACGAAACATTATTTTGATCTTGAAGTAATATAAATTCATTAATACTAGAAACTATTCATAACATTCATACCTTACAATTCCTTCAACATGTATCTTATTGAACAGCCCAGTCTTGTGTTGGGATATAGTGAATAAAACATTCAAATGCCCAGCTCTGCAGAAACTCACATGGTAGATATTAGACATTCTGTGGTTAGATAAAATAATTTGCTCTCTATTTTATATAAACTTTGGTACAAATTTTAAAAATTTTTTCTCTTATCTTGTACATGGATAATTACTTGTGGAATATTCTAATTAATGATCCATTTCAAGGCAACGCATATTATCTTTTAAATTTTTTTTCTTTTTATTCTTGCTTTGGAAAATTCTACTTTATGGTAGGAAACCAAGATTATAATATTAAAGCAAATACCTCATTTATCATGTTAATCATATTAATCATATTGCTGCTATGTCACAAGACTTCTCTTGTATGTTCAGAGACAAGAAATGTAATACCTGAAATGTTTTCCAACTCAAATTTATATTAAAATATCTTCCATGAATTATTAGCATTTTTCACCTATTTTTTGAATCAATGATGTCATCCTGTAGAGGAAAAAGGCCAGAATATTAGCCTAGAGTCTTCAAAGAGACTAAAATAAAAAATCTAAGTATTAGCTATGACTCATGCTGACTTACAGATCTTCGTTCAAAGCAGATAAGGTTTTTTTTTTATTCTATTATTTATGGTCTAAGTAAACTGGAACCCACTCTTCCTTTACAAGTCTATCCAAAATTAATTTAGCAACATTCTATTTCACATAAGGGAAACAATATAAGAATAATTAGGTTATAATGTCAAAAGTACCCAAGCAGAAATTATATTAGCTTTATCCAGTTTGTAATGTAAAAAAATCATGCCCCATTTTGTATAAAACCTATTATTGATATGATTCTGTCTTCTAATATCTGTTGTGAAAAGATGATTTTATTAGTTTTTAATTCATTAATATATTGCAAGTCTACTTTATACAACATGTCTTTCAAAATCATGAAAATATTAACTCTTTAGCTAATCTAATCTGGACCTCAGTTTTTCCAAAGCTAAATTCACCCTAGGGAATTCATAGAACAATAACTGCATTTGAATATTGATTCAAATCCCATCTTTTTCATTTACATTTTTTTAGATATCAGATTTCAGTATAATACAGGTTAGTCAGAAGCTTAGATTGAGAACAATCATCATAAACAAAAAGAAAGAAAACCTTGTATAATAGACTTGAAGCAAAGAGATTAAGTTTTCATTTCAGGTTTTTGCCTTCTAGATTCATGCACCTGTCTTGGTTATTTGGTAATCAATTCCTATAAAGAAGTGGAATTTCCTATGAAAATATGAGAAATGATTAGGAGAAAACCTGCCCAAAATGTAGTCCATAGGACCAAATAATTTATATTAATTCTACAGCTCTTGTGAGAAAAAAAAATGACAAGAAAGTGTGGTTAATATCTACCAATTGGATAATGAAATTTATGTGGATTTAAATACTTTAACTACATTTAACTCTTGGAAAATGTACTGTATATCTGTATATACTGGTGTGTGTGTGTGTGTGTGCGTGTGTGTGTGTAGGCAATTGCAACACAATATTACTTCTCTCTATGCTCTCCTCTTTTTTCCAGATTCTCTTGCCTCTAGGGTAATTGACTTTTGGCCAAAGAGAGCTACTTAACTTTGGCAATGGCATGGACCTGGGGAGGCAGGAGATCATGCCCTAGTCTACAAGGGCATGTGAATCACCTTCCTTGGTCCTCATGGCCAGGGCATTTGGTAGAAGCTCTCTACACATTTCCTCATCTGGGTGTCCAGATTAACTCCCTGATTCAGTGGAAGGCAGTGATTAGATATAGAGAGTATAGGTCTTTCTGTGTCTTCACTCAGTCCTTTCAAAACGCTAAACTCCTATATTAATTCCCTTTATTCTTCTAACATCTAGTATTGTCTCGATATACCATGCTACATATTGCTTATTCATTCATCATCTGGTGGATATTTAGATTGTTTCCATACTTGGCTACTACAAATAGCTACTATGAATATCTGTGTGTACAAGTTTTCCCATGAGTGTGTTTCAAGTCTCTTGGATATAGATCTAAGGGTGGAATTACAGGCTTCATGCAGAAACTTTGTGTTTAACTCTTTGAGGAATTGTCAAGTTGTTTTTCATAATAGTTGTACCATTTTATATTCCCACCAGCAATATATGAGGATTCCAGTTTTCCACACCCTCAACAATACTTGTTATTTTCCTTTTTAAAAATAATATGGATTCTACCCTAGCAAGTAGAGGCTTGCATTAACAATGTTGGGCATTTTTAAAGTATTTATTGGTCGTTTGTTTATCTTTGGAGAAATCTGCCAAGTTGTCAGTGTTCTTTCTCTGAGTACTAAATCCTTATCAGATAAATGATTTGTAAAGATTTCTCCCCATTCCGTAGGTTTCCTGATAGCATTCTTTGATGCACAAAGGTTTTAAAATTTATAAAGTTCAGTTAATCTGTATTTACTTTTGATGCTTACGCTTTTGGTGGCCTATTTAAGAAACCATTGCCTAATTCAGGTCATGAGGATTCACATTTTATTTCCTTTTATGAATTTTATGGTTTTAGCTCTTGCATTTAAGTCCAATTAACATTCTTGGGTTACTAATTCCTTTTTATATAATGTTACTTACTTTCCTAGGATTATTTTGTTTTCTATTCTTATTCTGTCCATTAGTGCAGATAATTGAGAATTAATTCTATGTGGAAATCCTGCAGATTAAAGGCACTTTCAATAATGAAGGCATCAATGCCAAAAGAGGAGATTGAAGCATAATGACTTTAAAGATGTAAAGTGCTATTTCAGTAGTCTTCGAATAATGTATAGTAACATGTGGGGTCTAAGCTACACTGCTGCCCACTTTATTTTTTTAAGAAATACAGTATAAATATTTTCAGTATATGCCCACTTCTTTCTCCTGCTCACTTCTGTTAAAAATGAAAGTCCAAAATCTTCTTTAAATGGTTTTTGATATTTTAAAATCGCTATATTTGTTTTTCATGGACAATCATTAATTAGAGCTAGATCTAGAGCTCTCTGGCCCTCCCTCCTTATCCCAATCCCAGCTATCAAATTATAATATATATCACCTAGAAATGGTGTCTTTCCCAGAATTCTGGCTGTAATTCACTGTTCCACACATATAAAATTCTTCACATTTCTGAGAATCCAGGAATATTCATTTTGAGTTGAATCCAAGGTCCATTCCGTCTGTGTTCTGTGAACAAAATTTTTAAGTGATATTCCATTGGAGGACAAGGATACAGTTTTCCCCAACATCAGGTTTAATAATTAAGTGTATACAAATTTCTGAAAGTAGCCATTTATTAACCTTTTAATTTATAAATCCCACCCAACTTATTTAAAAGCCATTTGATTATGTTACTTCTAGAAGCAGTGAGTGTACAAAAGACCTTTTCCTTTTAATTTACTATAGATATTCTCCCTCCTACAGTTCCATATTTAGGGAGTATTTTAGGAACCCAATAAATCCATGCTTAGGATTCTGATTTTAAACATGCTGTGTTAGAAATACCTATGAAATATTTATTTGGGGTAGTTCAAGCCACCCAAGGAAACAAATATCATCACAAATGGATACTTAAAATGAGGAAAGAAAAAGTTGTGTTTGGAGATGGGAAAGTATTACTATGCTAGTATAAAAGGGTGAGGGAGAAACCAGCAACAGTCCTGAGAAAGAAGAGTGGAAGGAAAGGGGGGGAAATGTAAGATTGTGAAATGTCCCAGAAGCCAGGGGAAGAAGAAATGTGAAACAATCTAAAATATTCGGAAATTCAAGCAGAGTGTGTAGTTGATTTCCATGACATTTTGAGAAATGAGACTATTGGTGAATTTCACCCAAATTGTTTATAGGAAATTATGGCAGCAGATTCTGAACATGAATGCAAAATAAGGAAGGAGGAAGAGAGCGTGCATAGACTACTATTCTTACCACATAGAGCTTACAGAGAAGGGACTGAGGACACTGGAAGTATAATTAAAAAGGAATGTAAGTTTGAATGCTTTTTTTAAGATGTAAGAGATCTGACCATATATATATATATATATATATATTATGCAAGGCATTATACAGAAATAGAGACAAGAAAAGGAATATTTAGAGAAACATTTTAAAAGAGACAGGCCAAAATGGGCTCATATTTAAGGAGTAGTCACAGACTTGAAAAGAGACAATTAGATCTCTTTCTTCAAGCCTTCAGGAAAGGCAGTGAAAGAGGGTGAATCTTCATAAGATGTTGATGATGAGGGCAGATGAAGAATGCAGGGAGTTCCCTCAGGATGTTTTCGAAGAAGGAAAGTTATCTGCAAAGAGTGAGCTCAAAATATATTTAGAGTTGCAAAATATTGAAGGTACAAAATGGCAGGTGAGAGAAATAAATCTGAGTGCTTTGCAAGGACTAGCTGAGAATATGGCTGATGCACTTAGGACATCAATCAGAAGGTGAATTATTATAATCAAAAGGTAACATTGTCCCTGGAGACATTAAGGCAACTGAAGCAACAACAGTCAGATTTAGTGAAAGGGGACAGACTTTAGAACTTTATGAGTTTCTGAAGATGCTCTGAATTTCCAGATGGTAACCAGGGTCTTCCTTTGTCATTTCCATTTTATTTTTATCTTATTATAATTAGTCTTCTGTTACTGAGCCTGATAATGCTGCCTAAATTCCAGATTACCAGGCCTTGGAAATGGAAGGAGTTCAATACTTGATCTACTTCAGCCCCCATGATTTCCTGCATTAAGTTAAGTTCTTTACAGATGAGATTTTACAGATTTGTCCACAGCCAATAGCTAGTTAATCACTGGATGGGAAGTACAGGGTACCAGGAAGGACGGTACCACCTGGAAAATATAAGGAGCATTTTCCAGGGATGGTGGTTTGTTAGGGATTAATTTTACAAAATGTGGTTTTGGGAACTTGGAGGTCAGCAACTACTTATTGTTTGTAATTTGATGTAAAGTGAATGGACTCTCATAATCTAACACAGGTTTGCTCTTTAAAGATTTTAAATGCTTTTTTGTTCCCATACTTTGGTTATAATGAAATGTTGGACTTTCTTAAAAGGCATTTTACCTCTTTGCTTGAAATCATAGTGTCTATCAAAGGATACACAATTAAATCGAGTTATTTGAAATAAACACCTCTGGTAAATAAAGCCAACACAAAACCAGAAGGAAAAGCAAAGTAAGTCTTTTTTTGTTGCTTGTGGCATCACGAGAGAGTGGCTACTTGAGCTTCAGTGTTTTTTTTTTATTATTATTCAAGGTCTTTGTTAGGTCATAACTAAGTGCATTAAAGTTTTTCAAGAAAGAACAAAGTGGACTAACCTAATGGGCTAATTATATATACAGTGGGAAAATCCTTGATAAAATAGTTTTCAGAATTCAAGTTATTGTAAATTTACATAAAAAACTTAATAATCTAGAAATATCCTTGGAACAAGATGATAATTTCCATGTAGCTACTTCCAGGACAGAGCTAAATTCATCTACATGGCAGTATGTGTGTATTGGGGTTTTATTCTGTTAATGAAATTTTCTTTGGTTTTAAGACACACCAGTGTCTTAAATCACCATATGTAGAAGTAAACACCTGCTGTTTTTGCCTTTTTCCCCCAGGAAGGCTTTGAAGAAGGCCTAAATAATAAACACATAAAATTTGCCTCTACGTGAATATATAACATATAGAAATATTGTTCATTTGTCCTGTTATTAAATTATTTCCATATGCAAAGTACACAGTCAGCATTTGGGGGTTATTGATTCTTTCAATTAAACAAATCACTACTCAACATCCACCTGCTCCAGGACATGCGTATAGAGATAATTAATCATGGTCTTTGTTCATAGGAATCTGATCATCTCTTTAGTATGTCCTAAGGAAAAGGAAGAAACTGAAACAATAATTGCAGATATGCACACAGTCGTCACCCCAGGGGGTAATTTGCATGTACCATATCTGGGGATGAATGGCTAATTCACTGAATGGTAATGTGAGCACCTCTGCCGGGGTGGGGAGAGTATAGTGGTCCAGACAGGACCCGGGGTGGGGTGCTATAGTGGTCCAGACAGGAAATTACAAATGCCTGAACCAATGAAATAGAAGTAGAAATAGAGACATGTGAGCACATTCAATTAATGAAACTGTTATTGGCAATAGGAGATGATATTGGGATAGGTGGGGACAGCAAACAAATGGACAACTCTTCTTCTGAATTTCATTAACTTTTGGAGACTTTTTAATCAAATCTAATGGTGACCATTTGAAGCCTCATGGACAATGTAAAAAACATCACAACATATTTCAGGAAATGTATCTAGATATATATATATATATATATATATATATACATAAAATATTCCATATAACCTATATAAAATAATATATCTAAATATATAATCTGACACTATATAGAGAGATAAAGACATAGACCTGTCTATATACATGAATACCCATGACAAGCTCCCTAAAATGTGTCTGTAATCTCTTTTTATTTCAAACATGGTTTAAACAAACCATGAAGATTTGGGATTAAAATTCCAACTGAAAACAATTCATCAGTTCTGTTTTTCATTTTTATTATTATCATGCTGACCCTTGTACAAGTGTATTTATTTACAGGCCACATTAGGATGCATTGGGTTCTTCCTACTTAGTATGCAGTGTCTCTTTGTGAGACACCACCATGTGCCGCGCTAGGTGCTCCAGACAGAGACCAGAACAGATATGACACCTTTGTCATAAAGACTACAGTGTGACCACTGATATGATGTGCTTGGAAGGAAAACTGAGGAGTGCTGTGGGGCCATTGTTACTCCACACAGACATATACAATACATATACAAGCTTCGTTAATGTATAATTCACATATACATTTCACCCAATTAAAACACACAATTCAATGGTTTTTAGTCTATTCATGTGTTGGACAACCATCATCACAGTCAACTTTCAAAACACATGCCTATTAGCACTCACTTTACATTTCCTCTTAACCTTCTCTCTCTACCCCTACCAGCCCCAGTCAAGCATTAATTGCTTTCTGAATCTATATAATCTATATATTCCTATAAATGAAATTGTATGTGATCTTTTGTGCACAGGTTCTTATGATTCCATACTCAAGATATGTTTATCTTGTGGATGTTTAGTACTTCATTCTTATTAGCTAAATATTATTAACTAGGTCCTATATAACTCTGCTTTTAACCTTTTAATCAACCACCAAAACTGTTCCCCTTGCTTCTATTTTAAATATTATTTCATCTGTCTTATTGCTTCCATCTCTTGCTTTGGGTAGTAGAATTTTCTGGGGAAATTCTGTTAAAGTGGAATTATTTGTTAACAGAATCATGTTTTATGTCTTCAAAGGGAGCTTGATATTTAATGGCATCTGGATTGTTAACGCTTATGTAAAAGCTTTTAGTTAGGAAACAGACAGCTCAGATACCAAAGATGGATTCTAACATAACTTACTATAGCCTGGATATGACTCTAAACCTGTAAGAAAGAAGGAAGCTTCTTTTGAGAAAAATTACCTAGTACAATGTGTACTACCTAATGAAGTATGTCAGAAAGATAAATTACAAGAAGCATTATAAATTATACCAGACTTAGACAAGGATAACTAGAAAACAAACAAAATAACAGCATATACATAATTTTGGATTACTAAAGGGAGAGGTCTAATTGGAATATATATCATTTCAATATTTTTATAATTGAAAGACACAAGTAGTTCAATGTAAAATGCTCACTTTTATCTATTTCTCCCCTTCTCTATACAGTCTTTGACCAGAGCTTTAGTTTCGGTTTTCCTGTTGTCACTTTTTGTCTAAGAGCTGAACAGATATGGAGACAAGTAGAAACCTGAATGATCAGTTAACTAACCAGCCTCATAAAGCTGATGTTCAGAATTTTTGTGCGGAATCAAACATTAAAACAGCTCTGAGATTCCTGGGAAATCATATTCCTGGGAAATCAGAATTCCTGGAGCTTGAAAGTTGTAGCAGCTGGTTTATAGGTGCAATTTTTAGGGCTCTATTTTTCTGGCCTTTTTTTAGATAGGCTGAACTTTCAGCCTTTTATTTTATAAAGGAAACAGGCTGGCCAGAAATGGAAAAATACTTGCTACCAAACTGTATTTTTTGAGTTATTCTTTCACTGAAAAGAGTGAGGTCTATTTAATTAGTATTCACCGTGCATATATTGACAGCCTGTTGTATGCAAATCACTAGTCTTGGTAAGATGGAGGATTCAAATAATACCCATTGCTTTCCAAAAGTTATTGTCTAAAGCAGACAAATAACTGCTAAAAATGGTAAAATTCTCTAAAGGTCACAGCATCAGTAAATAAAGATTCTAAGGAAATTAAAAGGAAGGAGAAATGAGCCTTGGAGGATGGGAGATATTATTCCCTCTGGCAAAGGCATCAAGGGCATGCTAGACAGAGAACACATTAGAAATAAAGGCATGGAACTAAGCCTGTTTGGGGAGGAAGAGTTTTATCCAAAAACATTGAAGAAAGTATTTATTGAAAGGATATTTTACAAACTCTCTAGAGAGTTCCTTCTGATTTGGATAGCTTCTAAGAATCTTCTTGATATTATTTTTCTGTGTGCCTTTTGGGGGAAAACAGTGTCCAGCACTCCAGTGGGACATGAGAGACTTGCCTTATGACTTTATGTAGAGAGGAGAATGTGTCTGTCCCTAGATTATGCTCACATATTATTCTGCTATTAAGGTGGGAAATCAACAAATTACTTTTGGATGGATGAATGAATGAATGAATGGAGAGGAGACCAGCAGACCATTGTCTCTGATCTAAAGGAGAAACTTAGGAGAACCTGCTTAGAAATGGTTGTCACATGTTCTAGATTTTTATGTTAGGAATGTCCTTCAAGAATGTTCAGGGAGTGCAAACACGTGTTATACTCTTTCCTATAGCGGCCATAGAATTCACTTGCCTTCAAATGTCTGGGATAGAGAAGAAATATCTCCAGTTGTCAAATAGTGGCCAATGAAATAATTTAGCTCTAAGTGTGCTGATGTTAATATGAGAAATTAAGGTTTGGTATTTTCAGTGTCCTTGTCATTTGTCTGGCACTGCCACTTATCTGTTTAGAAAATCAGTGGAGATTTGTTCAATTTTTTTACATTTTAATGTATTATCCAAGAGGCCAGTATATATTTTTGTAAATGAGTAAGATCGAGAATATAGTATCTGTCGGAAGCATTCTATAGTCTCCAAAGTGTGTTGTCTGTGGAGAATCAAAGTTATTTGGTCAATTTAATTAAGTGCTTTCATCCAAAGGACTTGGAATCTCTAAAGACACTATAAACTTGAATAATTTAAACTACTCAAATATAAAAGTAAATAGTAAACTACTATATAGTCTGAAGCTGTCAAATACAGTTTTCAATCGGAAAGATACTATGTGATTTAAGCAAAAAAAAAAAAAAAAAGTGGGCTCATGACCATTACTGACTAACCTGAAGCATAGACACAGTTGATAAGACAACAGAGAGTTTAAAAGAATTAACCTCAAAAGATAAAGACAAGAAGAAAGACAATTTTACCCTTTTTCTCTAGGTGAATTAAGACCATATTTAAGGGCCTCCCCGGTGGCGCAGCGGTTGAGCGCTGGGTTGCGAAGCTGCGCGCAGCCTCTGCGGCGCCGGTTCGATCCCCGGCTGCTCCCCGGCCACCAGAGGAGGGTCCCACATGGCGCGCAGACCTCTCCTGCCGCCCGCTGCTCCCCTCAGCAGTGTACTTCGGTCCTTCTGCCTGCTCTGCTCCCCGCTCTGGCTCTGGTGAATTCTCTCGCCCTCCCGCACTTCTGACTGTACCCAGTGCATGTATAAACAAAACAAACAAACAAACCAGCAAACAAATAAATAAAGCATGCCTCTATAAAAAAAAAAAAAAAAAAGACCATATTTAATTTCTAATTTCATGCATATGTTCTAACTAGTTGCAAAAACTGCCTCTTATGTCACACCCCTTAACTGTGGTAGGAGTTTTTGTTTATTTGTTCGTTTTGCCAGACTTTAACATGTTCAACAGATTCTTTAAGGTGATAAAACAGGTACAGGTTATGCCCGTATTTAATTCTTCTTCTTCTACACAGTGGTAACCACTAATCTAAGTTTTAGTGTTTCTTATTTCAGTCTTTTATCTAATATACATTTTGTAAGTGCCTCCTCTGGTCCAGGAACTCTTCCATATCCTGGGAAATTCATACAGCAGTGACCAAAACAGAAAGAGATTCCCAGGCTCATGAACCTCATGTTCTAATGTGGGAGGGGACAGGCGACATGAAATAAACAGGCAAATGATGCTGACAGAGCTGATAATTTTATCTGAAAGAAGAAGTTTAGCTCATCTTCACAGAAAGTACATGGGGTCAAGTATATTTGCTAGTCTTAATATGTGCACCTCAGTGTCAGGTCAACAGGGTGGTTTGTAAATGCTCCTAAGCATCTCCTTTCTTTTGTAGTCATATATATATATCACTGACAATTTCTAATCCTTTATTAGTAGTTTAATCTTGGGTGTTTAGACCAATTACACAATGACATGAGGCCCCACACTTGTACAGTGTCCAAAGTTTAGTGAATTCGCTTGGCTTGTTGTCATCAGTCTACATGAAACGTCCAGCTTCTGGCAGGAGGCTGGATGAAATCATCTCTCCACCTTCACTTGACCTCAGCCCAGGGGCCATAGAGCTCAGCTGCAGTGTTCCAGAATGTGTGAAGACACATCAACTCCTTGCTAGTCAGGGCTTCCATATTTGCTGAACTTAGTTAATAACAAAGCAAAGCTCAGTTATGTGAAATAACGTGTCTACTCCATTTGCATGTTTACTAATTTTCATACCGAATATGTTTTTCACTTGAGAAGGCAAAAATCCAGTGCTTTTAGCATTCTAAATGAAAAATTGTTATATCTAGGTGAATGGCTGCCGTCTGTTTGCACATATTAATTATTATCAGAGGCAAGGTCAACCTTATAGTGTATAAGACAGAGATAAGTATGATAATGTTTTCATGCTATTTCTGACCAGATAAATACTAATATAAAATTTGTATATTTCAAACAAGTTTTGAATAAATGCACCTGAAATCACACACTAACAGATACATCAGAGCCTCATTCATTGAAAACGATGCTATTGATATTTGTTGTCATACTAGGAAAACAAATGCAATGGAATGGATTTGAGGTTATTAGTCTTGAAGGCAATCTTAATAAAAGGGATTTTTATACAAAGCAAGCAAATAAAATTTAAAACCTCAAACAATCCTGTACTTAATAATCTGAACTGGTTTTCTAGTGTATCTTTTCTCTTGGTGATAATCAGGATGAACCAAGATGTATTGAGATCTGCATGGCATGCACAAGTCATGTTTCTAAGTGGTGAGGGTCAGGTATTGCTCATACTTAAAATGCCTTCTTCTTGGACTGGAGGAACAGGGGAGTTGAGCAAAAATTCTGGAATCTTGGAAACTATTGTCATCATGAAAGTTCTTTACAGGTTCCCAAGGTCCCATGACTTTTCACTGACACAACCAGACTCTGCCACAGATGCTGGGAGGGCTGAGTTTTGGAGAACACAGCAAGGACTTTCTTTCTTCATTTGGTCTGTCTCAGCATTCTGAAGGTTGTCCAAGTCTGGGAGTGCACCAAGTTTTGTTTCATCCATTAGGCCTGGAGTAAAGAACAAACCTGCAAATTCTGTCAAAACTGGTGATGTATGGCTGCTGAGAAATTCAAATTGCTGCAAGTGTGGGAGCCAACAAAGTAATGTCCCACTACAGGATGAGATCACAACACATGCGCTCACTCTATGTGAGCTGCATTCTCTATGCGTGGGGAAGAGCCAAAGCATGAGTTCATTGAAGAAATGGGGAGTGCTGCTCCTTAACCCCCTCATTTCCAAGCATGCAACCAGATCCAACATGACCGTCAACCCACGCCAGTTACCCCGCATATATCTTTGCATCCTGTGCAGCACCAATAATGAAAGACTGGCCAGACAGACCCATGGGGACGGAAGTACAAATCTAATTTCAATTGCTGATTGGACCGACACCCAAACCATCATCATGACCCTGAGGGCTGAAGTCCTGCAGGTTTATAAAACTCAGCTGCCCTCCATGAATTGTAGACTGTTATAGAAGCCTGTCATAGCATCTGCCTTCAGTGAGCTTTCCAAATTATGCTTTTCATATGCCATGGACATGCTTTTATTTTATTTTATTTTTTGACTGTTAGGTAAGAAAATTTTAATAATTTTTCATAAAATTCTTGTGAAATATTTTTTTAACAGACCCAGCTTTTCTTTATTCAGAAATCTTCATCTTGAACAATTTCAAATTTCAAAAATTGATTCTATCTGAAATGTATTTTATCTATTTTTTTGACATTATTATATTTTTTTTTATTTTTTTAATAATAAATTTTATTTTTATATTCCCCATACAATTTCAACCCCCCCATTTTGACCCCAATCCCTCCCCTCCCTCCACCCCCACCCCAAAAGTGTCTCTGGTTCATAGATTTTTGTTGATTTTGATTAGGGTTAGGGTTAGGGTTAGGGTTAGGGTTCATGCTTTTAGATGAGAAGTAAAACTGAGATTTTGGTTTTGTGAGAGGAGTTAAAATTCCCATGAGATTTTTTGTAAAAGCATTTGGCAAATGTACAAGCATTGAGCTCAGGCTTCTTCGAGGCCTTCTTTTCCATGGGACCCCATTCTTTCTAGGTTTCAGGACACAGACTGTCTCTTTTGTGAGCATATAGAGGAAGTCATGTTGAATGAAGAATTCATATGGTGTGTGGTCATCAGGAGGAAGTTTCAGCAAGGCCTAGTCTCAGAAAGAAGCAGTTTAGAAAAAAAATGTAGTAAAATATATTTATAGGTCTTACTCAAAGCAGATTTTCAAATTGCTGAGAATAGAGGAGATCCTCAGAATTCATAAGGAATATTCATCATGGCCTGTAATATAGATGGAGTGGGAGGGCCAGGGAGGATGGGCTACATTGGAGGGGCTGTTCACGGAAGGAGTCTGGTTAAGACCTGGACTATTCTGGCTTCTCTCCCCTTCTTTTTTACACACTTATCCTTTTGTATATTTTATCCATTCCTCTAATCTGGATAGATAAGACATAGAATGCTTCATTAAATTTGTATTTTGCATGCACATCAAATCATTTCATTCATATTTATTGAGAAACATTTTTCATTAAAAATACCTATGTATTGCTTATCTGAAATTCAACTTTAACAGTATCCTTTTAATTTTCTTTTTGCTATATTTGACAATCCTATCTGTATCCATCTGTATCCCATCCAGTCCATCTCATCAGAGCTTAACAGCAGAGAGAGAAAATAATTGTAATTAATAATAGCAGCCATGGGAAACGTTGCCAGATGAATCAGCTTGGCCTTGATACTTCGGACTATTTATAGGCTGTTTCACCGATGGGAGCATTATTTGCCATGTGCATTTCACCAAAGCCTAACCTTCCTACTCTGACACCTGTCCCAGCACTAACTGCTGTCACCTTAAATTAGTGGTTTGAGGAGAGGAAAACCTCTTGTCCTCTTGTTCACTGAGAGTAGTCACAGGTGGGCCTGGCCACTCCATGTGGAGACACATTCCCACGGGGATCAGATTTTCTTCATTCTTGTTCTTCACCAGAATCTTCAGTAAACACCCTTGTGAAATGGCCCACTTATTTGGCTCCCTACTCTGCCTAAGAACGCTTTGGAAATTAAGTAGAATCTTGAGATAAAGATGAAAGTGTAAGTGTTGCTGTGTTGTGCTCTCACAGTCACGATGGGGAAAAAATGTTTTCAAATATGCATTGCCTTAGACCAGTTTAATGAGAGAACTATAAGAAGAAAAAAGAGGAAGCTGTATGTATTCCTGTGCATTCAATGAGAGAGCGCAAAATTGAAAATTTGCAGTGGAGAATCCACAATTGATTGATGCGAGTCATGGAAATGTGTCAAATTTAGCAGCTTTCAAGCCGTAGCTTACAAATTGCCCATATTTTCTTTCTCATGTAAAGATTTAAATTGGCAATATATTAGATCTGTTTTAGTCTCAGTAAATGTTATAAATAACTTGCATGATATACAAAATTTCTTGCTAACACATCAAGTGTTGCAACACATTTTCATCTTTACTCTGTAGATCATATAGAGAATATAGAATGAGTCTCAAATGCAAACTGTAAAGCAGAGCCTGAAACTTAGCCCATATGAGGAAAATACGAAGCCTTTTAGCACATATGAGGAAAATACAAGCATGTCTTTGTAATTTGGAAGCAATGCCTTCAATCTGCTAATAAATCTGCCAGTAAACTTTCTAAATATATTCAAAGGGATACCAGTTACCTTATAGCAAGTAAAGCATAACTATGCCTCTTAGGAGTTGGAATATAGCTTCCATAAATCTCTTTAACATTCAAATACAATTCTATCTCATTTTTAGTAATCTTTTGATGTTGCTTTATTCTCTTCTTATTTCAGAACGTCCCAAATATTTAGTCTTAAATTTTAACTTTTAGCCCAGTGTTTAGTGTTAACTTTTTTTTTTCTGTATTTCTTCTCTCCAAGTTTCAAAAAAACATTTCAAAAAAGGATTTGGAAGATCAAAATAGGATCTAGAATAGAACTCTTAAAGCAGAGAAAATGCTAATAAAAACAAAACAGTACTTCTCCTTGATCCAGCATAAGTGGGTAGTTTGGACGATCTTCTTGATAGGGATTAATGAGAAAAATGAACTTTAAAAATTCACTATTCCAGAGCCACAACACACTAGAATCTGAAGCTAACCTCAAAACTTATTTTCCCTTAGGGAAAAGATTTTGCTACTTAACAGTCATTATATTTGAGGGGTCCTATGTGGAAAACCAAAATTAAATAGGTAGTAGGTGATGACAGTAAAGAATTAATGACAGTTCTTAATTGTACCTGGGTGAATTCATTTCTTTTGACTTTTTCTCAACTTTTATGTAATCTTGTATATTATAGTGGATGTGACAATTTTACCTGAGCAAATTATTCAAAAAGAAATATGCAGAGCTTGTGTCTTGATTTTAAAAGCCCAAAGGTGTTTAAAATAAACCTACAGAAATAATCGTGCTGACGACTCAAATTCATTACACCCAGCCTACCCACCCCCACCTCTGTCCCTCTTCCAAAGTCCAGCCATATATCTGTCAGGCATCTCTCCCCTAATTCTGAAATGCCTAAGATTAAACTCACACCTTTGCTCTGCTACCTTATTTTCTGGTAATGCTTTCTCCCTCTCCCTTAATCTACCAATTCCATTTGTTGTCTCACAGTTATGATTCTACTGCATCCTCTTTCTTATCCACAATGCCTTGCTCACCCCCATTGATTTCCCTTCTTCCAGCCTTTATGGCCTTTCACTTGAACTATTCCATTATGTCCTACTCAGTTTTACTGAATCCAAGTCAAGGATGTTAAATTCTGGTTTGTTTGATTAAAGAATCAGACATAATTACTCTATAGTTAAATTGGATATATGTTTTATAACCACTATTTAGTAGATATCAGCAAAAATGCTATTTATAATTATTTCTCAGCAATAATTATATTGAGTTAGACTTTTTGAGGTAGATTTGGAGATGTGAGATGTTAAGGAATTTCTTCCAGCCAGTAAGTTTGGCATTCCCTATTTTTGTTCACCCAATTTTATTTAAAATGAAAGTAATAAAAAATATATCTAATATAAAAATTTAAAGAACATTATCTCTAAAAATAATAAATGACATGATTTATGAAAAGGTCCCACTTTCATAAATATGATGTGGTAGAAAGGAAGAAGATATATTTCTTTAAAAAAAAGACTGATTAATCCTAATAAAGGATGAACATACTTATACAATCAGCAAGGGCTGAAAAACTTTGATATGAAAAATACAAATATCAATAAAACATGAGAGATTGTTAATTTTTTACTGACTGATAAAAGTTTCTTATAGTATAGAGTTGAAGTAAAGGATATAGGTCTAACATGCATTAAAGTACAAGGTTGATTGTCAACATAGGATGAATATTGATTAGAAAGATATATGTGATTGTTGGAATAAGTGTAGCTTCTGTTCCAAGATCCTAATGAAAATTGAAGAATGACTAGTTGTATTTAAAACTTTTAACTTCAAAGACTGTTCATAAAATGTAAGATGTAGGCAGTCCAATAATTTACAGGACATATGTAGTTAATGAAAAGGTTTCTGGTTTTATTTAAAGAAGTTCCAATAATCTGTCCTTCTGCATATAGAAATTTCTTATTCTCATCCATAATGGATATAAGGCCAGTTAACATTTAACTGGCACATGATTGCAAAGCACTTTGCAAATATAAAATACTATGTAAGTGCCATAGAATCCATTACTTCTTATCAATCTCCAAGCAACAATTAATGAACAATGCAGTAATATGAAATAGTCCTACTAATGGAAATTTAACTTCCCTATAGCTTCAGAAGATTTCAGAACATTACATAATTGTTTAAAGTCAAATTGAATTTTAATCCATAGATTATTTATGCTATTTGATCATCTGGCTTTAAATAGATATATATGTAAATATCTTCTATATAAAATTATATGTGATGCATATATAAAATATTCCATTTTCTGCATGAGGTAATCATTTTCATTCTAGGATTTATTTATTTATTGCCTTACAATGAAGCATTTTTAAAAGATACTATACTGAGCACTGTGTGTAGTTTGCATTTGACTCAGCCTTTTAGAAGCTAGTATTACTAAATGACTGTTTATTTGAAGAGTCCTAATGTTTTAGGTGAGCTTTTTGGAGAAATGATGAAAGCAAGTAAGTTGAGTGCATTCTATTTGTAGAAAGAGCCCCAGGGAGGGTTTTGAAGTACACACTACACACGCACGCACACACATGCACACTCACACACTGGGCAGGGGGCTAGCACTCCATAACCTGCAAACCAATTGCATCTCTCCCTGCTTTCACATTTTTTTCACAGATTAGTCTCAACAGCAACACCTGTTTTCAAAGTTTGGTGCTTTCAGAATACTCCCATTTTAAAGAAAAACATAAGAGAAAGGTACAAATGACTTCACAGATTTTATCATTTCTCAGGACTCCCAAGTTTTGTGCAGGAAGGCGATGGAAAGGTGAATTTAAAAAAAAAAAAAAAAAAAAAAGACTCTCTTGAGCCATATGGCTGCCCTTTGAATGAACTAGAGATTCAAAAAGCATGGGTCTCATCATGGACAAAAGAGACTTTGGTCATCCAGGTCTATGGGGGAAAAAGTTTGATCAGTTATCTCCAGTGTTTTTGGCATTTTTGTTGTTAAATAGAATTTTGGAGAGCTCTGAAAATGGCAATTTTGTTAGAATTCAGTGGACTTTGCTGCAAAATTGAATCTCAATTTAGGAAATCTTTCATAATATCTTTAGGCCATCATTCCAGAATGCTCTAGAAGAAAAGAAATGAAAGCATTTTGCTCAACAAAGCCCTGAGTATTTCTGCAGCATGTGACCCAAGTGCTGTGGGGTAGTCAGTTTACTCATTCGTTCTGTCATTTACTCATTCAGAAGACATTTGTGAATTGCTCTATGTGCCAGCCATTGTGTAGGAAAGTGAATATGATGGGGATGTGTTAGGGAGTTCACAGTGAAGATCAGAAAACAAACAATTACCACACAATCCGACAGCTGGTAGGATCAATTTATGTATGATGAGGGGTCCCTAACATCCTGAAAGGTCAGGTGGGTCAAGACGAGTTACTCTGAATAAGTGTAAGGATATTTCTGATAGAAGGGATAGAAATGCCAAATTTCAGGCAGGAGACAAGAATATAGTTCACACAAAACTTGTGCTTGGAATGTAGAAGATATATGAAAGAATAGCAGAAAATGCAGCTCAAGAGAGGCTGAGCCAAGATCTCGATGGCACTTGTGTGTGATACTAATGAGTTTGAACTTTATCCTGAAGGCATTAAAAAGGTATCAAAGAATAGTTGCTGAATGGATGAGTGAATGAATATGCAAATGAGATATGGAGTTTTGTAATGCCTCTCCAAATTGAAATTGAAATCTTTAGCAGCTTTGATGCACTGTTATATCTATGGCATATATAGAGATAGATATAGATAGATAGATCTATATATTATATCTCTCTAGCTTATGTATGTACACACACACACACACACACACACACACACAGAGTTGGAATGCAACTCTACCCCTCTGGATTCTAGGTTGTCAAACAATCAAATAAGTATCAGAGGACTGATAAGAGAAAAAAGGCAAAAAAGAAATTTATACTGTCACATGTATCTCCTGCATACATGGGAGAGACCCAGCATGACTAACTTGTCCGCTAGACTTTAGACACTTAAATAGTTTAACTAAGACAGGAGGATTTGGAGGCATGAAGGGAAGGTCAGTTAGGGAAGTTATGTGAGAAGGCACAGTAGACAAATAAATGCAGATTGAGATCTACCTTCTCCCTTGAAAAGAGATAAAGACAACAGGTCCCCCCTATACACCCTTATAGAAGTTTACATGGAAATATCTTTACCAAAAGCAACCTCTACCCAGTCTTCACTGCCCCTCCCATTAATCTTTTCCAAAAAACATATTTTGGGTGGCAGATTTTTACTCCCCTATAATATCACAAGACAGACAGGATAGGTGATAGATACGGGTATATAATATATATGCACATACATGTATGTGTGTATATGTATGAATGTATGTGTATATATGCATATTTATACGTGTGTATATATGTTCATGTGTATGTGTAAATATCCATACACATATATAGAGACAGGTGTGTGTTTGAAATTATATAGCATTAAGGGAACGGCATGATTACCCTGGGATCCTGACCCCTGGAAGAGGATGAGGCAAGAGGTGGGGGAGAAAGATTTAGAGAAAGGTGGCTAAAATATGCAGATGTCCAGTTTAAAGATAAATAAGCATGAGAGAACGTATAACATGATGACTATAGTTGACTTTGTTGATGATATCTATGAAAGTTGTTAAGAGTTTAAGAATTCTATGAAAGTTGTTAGAAATTGTTGTTAAGAATTCTTATCACAGGGAAGTTTCTTTTTTGTTTGTGTTTTCTTCATATATGTGTTGATGGATGCTAACTAAATACATTGTGGTAATCACTCACATTAAATGTAATTCACCCATAGGCTGTGCACCTTGTACATGTAAAATATAATTATGTATGTTAATTAAATCTCAAATAACTGGCGGATGGAGAGGAAGTCGTATCTCACACTATGGGATGAGAGCAATACGAATGGCAAAACACCTGGGCATGATTCATGGTCCTGTAGTGATTTGGAGAATTGGTGAAAAGTTAAATTTGGAGACCTGATGACTAAAAGTTGGGGACAAGTTAAAAACTGTCCCTTATTGCTTCATCGGCAATCAGCTAAATCAATGGGGGTGAGCGGAAAATAGAAAGCTAAGCTTGCTTGTTCAGGTTAATGAGTAGATGGCAGATTATCCCTTGGAGACAGAATTTAGGAGGTGACACATTGGGATGTGAAAATAAATTTTTATTTTAGACATAGTGATTTTGAATTCTTGGTGAGACATTGAAAGGGTGTAAAAAAGTCAACTCAATATGTAATATGGGGAATCTGAGTTCCCAGTCACAAAAAGGGTGAATAGTTCTCAGAAAGGATGATTTAAAGTAGCTTAGGATTGAGCACAGAATCCGAGGTGAGTGAAAGGGGGCTTCATGCAGGAGACCAGAGACTGACCAGCGAGGAGGGATGAGATCAGGGAAGTTGGCCACTGACGCGAAAGGAGAAGGTAGCTGAGTGTTCAGTATCCATGCCAAGCTTTAAAAAAAAATCTATAAACTACAACATACAGACATCAAGAAGGAGAAAACAAATCATCAAATAAATATTTAGGCTATCCTATGATGAGCCCAAGGTTAGAGAACACTTTTCATCTCTTCATTCATATGGAAAATATCCAACATTGATATTCTCTTATCTTAATACAAGCAGTCTGTTTAGTCCTATGTCCCTTTAATACACACAAAGAGCATGTTGATAATAAATACGTGAACTGTGGATGACAGGGAGACAACAGCATTCCCATCTCAGGATAAGGTCCAAATCTCCTTCCTACACCACCTGTCTGCACCACCACCCCCAAACACACACACCTCCTTTTAGAACAGGTTTCTTCCCTTGCTTTAAATTCATTTATCAAGTAATGATACCAGCATTCCTTGAGTGCTTGTCACATTACAGACTATGAACTTTACATAAATAATGCCATTATGCCTCTCAATTCTAAAGATAATTTCCTTCTAATAACTTTTCTCCTATTTTATGTAAAAGGAAAGTGAGGCATCGTTGCTTATTGGCATGTGGAGACATTGGGATTTGAATCTTCCAGCAGTGAAATTTTAAAGGCCATCACCTCAGCCATCACTCTGTATTTTCTCAACATCAACAGAGTAATGATTAAACTCCCCCAGTTAGTTCTATTTATCTGAAATGTGTAAAAGTTACCTACTTTGTATAATAGTATTCTTCATATAATGATACTTTCATAAACTTCTAGATTTACTTGGAAAGTGCCTTAGCTACAGCTGCCTTTCATTTTATCAGAAGAAAAAATAAAATATTCCAACTTCTCATTAAAGGATAGTATAAAATTCATCATGGTTTTTTATTTAGAGTCCATTGAACATTATTTAAATTATGTTTTTTTATGAATGCTATTATGTAATTCTGGAAAAAAGTTAAAAATCCATATAATAAATTAAATTCTTTGATTATTATTATTGCCTAACTTTGCCTATAAATGAAAGTCTGTCTGATTTGGTTTTCAAGATTGGTAAAGTTCTAACAGATGGGAAGATGAAAATCATAACCAGAAGCTAAATGAATTTATTAGTGCCCACATTAAGATGAAAATGTTCATCAGCATAAAGTTAGAGGTCATAAAAGCTGATGGAAAATTATTCTAGACCAAAGAAGAATATTAAAGGGACTTCATTCTAAAGGAAGTTAAAAGATCTAGAGAACAATTGCTTAAAAGTGGCTGTAAATGATAGGTAATGAATGTAGGCACAAAATGTTTAGGATTCACCCATCTCATAGACAAATCAAGACATCTTCAATGGATCTAAACACAAATGAGTGAATAACAGGAGAGTGATTCAATAGGAAGAGCCACCACCATGAATTGATAAATATTTAATCATGAATAACGCATACATCACAGGTGATGAATAATAAACTGACGATTTTGGATGTGAATAGAAATAGGGAGGAATTTGATTATCCCAAGTGATATAGGAGGCATTCACTATTTTATAACTCCAGGTGGTGTTACTTAATTTCACATCTTCCTGATAGATAAAAAGCCCCACATAGCTGCCTTCTGTTTTCAGTGAGTTGACCGTCCTAAAGACAAAGTGGTGTTGATCCAGCTGCCATGATGTCTTTTGAGTTTGACATTGTAACTCGGTGTCTGCATGGTCTGCAGTTCACAGAGGGTGTTTCAAATTGTCAGCATATTTAAGTAGAAAAGGGCATATAGAATCACCACCTTAACTTCTCTGCAGTCTCTCAGTGGATTTCTCTTTGACTTAACTCATGGCATCTCAGTATAGATAACTATATGATTCTGGCTTAGGGGCCTCCTTTAGATATTCTTTTCCTTTTCCTCTTTATTATTTTCTAGGGGGTAGTATTGCTGTGCACCCATATTTTTTGCCAATGCCTCCCTGCCTATCCTCTCCCCTCCACTCAGACATTTCAGCTTTTTCTAGAGGTAGAGGCAGCAGGTGGTAGTGATGGAGAAGGTCTGTTCATATTCAGAATGGGATGAATTTTGGAGCCCTTTTCTCTCTGTCTGAATATTTTGGAACTATTTTCCATAGTTATGAAGGAATCTTGCTTCCTGGCCCCCACTCACTGACGATTCCCCCACCATCCGTCTGTGAGTGTTGCTTTGCTTCTGTGATCACTGAACTGAACCAGTTGAGTGTCAGCACTTATCCCATATGTTCATTAGCAGTGAATCTGTAATTAATTTCTTATGGTTTGAAGTTAATGAGACTCTGTGTGTGTGTGCAAGCACTGTGTTTATGGGTTTTTAAATGATTGTTTAATTATTTTTCTTAGTTTTGCCTGCATTCATAACAAAGAGACTTTGTTTTCTTTGACTATTTACCAATGGAACTTTTGCATAAATCTACTATTTATATATTAGATGTAAAAAAATAATCTCACGTTTGAACCTCCTTGTTGATTTTTGAGGCAAGAATATTTTATTGCCACATCAGTACAACTTATTAAACTATTTCACAGGGATGTTTAGAGTTGATTTCACATGTTTCTCTCCAGGAAACTATAACAAAAATTAACTATGAAAAGTTTACAGGCTAGCCATAAGCTATCAGAAAAATATATATTTTAGTTAAACAATAGCTGATAGGAAATCAAATGAGAAATATAAAATTACAAACTGTGTAATTTTATTTTATTATCTGTATATATGTGTGTATACATAGAGAGAATATATAGAATGTGTATATATATTATTTGTATGTGTATATATGTATTTATATATGTGTGTATGTGTATATACATAGAAAGATAATATATAGTGTGTGTGTATATATATATATATTCTATACAAAGCATATTAGTATTTTGGCTTTTCACAATGATCATGCATTATATTTGTAATAAAGTAAAACAAAAATACTCTGAGTACCAAAAAAGCACACATCTTATTATTTTTTCAAAAGATATTCATATTTTATATGCCTTTATGCTTTCAACCATGTTTAAAGCATGCACTTGGAGAAATATGAATTGGCCTAGCAAACAAACATTTGTTGACAGCATACTATTTGCATAGCAATACTAGAGATTCCGGGACAAACATGGCCTGGGAAGGCTGATTGTCTGAGGGGTTGATGCTATCAGAGAAGGTGTGTGCCTACTGAGGCTTCCATAGCATATATAACTTGTAAGAATATTTATATTGAATATCTAATATTTTTGTCTCATAAAAGTTAATATAGGCTCAATTTGCTTGTCATAAAGAAGGCAAACTATTGATTCTAAAATCCTAGGTATTAGGGAGATTAGTGAATGCTGTGAAAATTTTAACCTAATTATTTGTATGTTGATGAATCAAATAGGCAGAGCATCAATTTTATCCTTTTCTTCTGATGAAGAGCATGAAGTTAGGAGCTAGAGACCCAAGAGCTTGAATCTTGCCTCAGTGTTTATTACAAGCTGTGTTACCAGGAAGAGGACATGACCTTCCTACTCCTCAGCTTCAACATTTTAGTAGTTCGTATTACAAGTCAGGATTAAGAATATATTAAAGTATATATTAAGAATATTTTATATATTAAGAATATATTAAGATAAGAATATATTCTAAAGAATTTATCACACTGCCTAAGAGAGAGAGAGAGAGAAAGAGAGAGAGCAATTAATAAATACTCTCAGAATCACCAGTATCCATGTCATAACCGTCTCAGCAGCATGTACTTTATAAGTTATAATAATCATACATCTCCCATTGTGATCCTAATTTAGGAAGTGTCCGATTCTTGAGAGGAAAATCTGTGTTGTGTAGAAAATTCGGTGGAGAAGTGCAATTTTTCACTTAATAGACTTAATAGAGGAAAAAGATTCAGCTGCTTGTAGTTTAGTCCATCCAGGCTGAGCACCTCACCTTTTGGGAAGTGATGTATGTGGGATGTTTATTATCCTCGGTTCTGGCCTAGAGAGTTTTCTTTGACTTGTTAATCCCATTTGGACACAGTTAGGAAAATTTCATCCAGGATGGCTAGGGAATAATCATCTTTGTATGAGGATCCCCCATCCACTAGCAGGGCTGCGCGGGTTTGGAATTATAATCAGATTTACGAAGTTCCAGATTACTTGTTGATGCCAAGACCCTGCGAAGACCTGCACGTCCCCTCTCACTGGCCCTAAAATGGAGGATAAGCTGTTTACCAGCTTCTATGTTTCCAAGGACAATAAATCAGAGCTGTCTTGGCTCAAAGAGTTTGGCAAGAATGTTTCCTCTCCTTAGACACCAAGAAGATGTTTCCTAGTCTCCCTTGTTGGGAGTTTGATGCCATAGGACTGAGTTGGGTATCCACAGGATGTGGGCAAATGTGCTATAAACCAGTGTCTTCTGTCTTCTTTGCTAAGGCGCCTTGGGTCCTTGGGGAGAACATGTTCTAATCATGCAGCAGGAGAGATGCCTGACCTACATAAATTTATATGAGAGGAAAATAAATCTTTGTTGTATTAAACCACTGAAATTTCAGAATTATTTTCACCTATCACAGACTATCCTGACTTGCACAAGGGGAAATGTTAATTCCCCAAAAATCATGGATAACAATTGCAAGAACAACTTGTGGAATATTTTTGGAAACATAAATCAGATAATACCCCTCCCATATTTATAAATCTTCAGTGGTATCCTCTTAGAATAAAATCCAAATTTCTGGCATAGACTAAGTGAGCCTGTAAAACACAACCCTTATGGCTCTAGCAATTTCCATTGCTCACTTCACTCCACATCAGCTCACCTATTTGAAGTGCCTTGAATATGCCGTGGGTGTGGCATGACGTAAGGTTATGACCAAGTAAAATACAGAAGTCAAGGGGAAAGGATGTCTATTTAAAACCTTTTGTGGCTAAAACTGCTAAACGGTTGACCAAAAAATATAACACAAGTGGGCCCGTGCTGAAATGACATGCATCCTTCTGAAATGACCCTCCTATTTAAGTATGAATAAACTGAACCTCATTCTATATGACTTCAGGCAAACTAATCTCTTGTTCAATTACTTCTGAGTGTACTTAGGGCTCCCTTGCTTATTATACTCTGGGTGTCAAGGAGTCTACCATTCAAGCATTCTTTGACCAACTTCACCTTTAAAAGATGTATTGGGACATCCCTCATATCATGGTGTCTTAGATAATGCTTCAGCCTGAAACTGAAATATGAAATAATGAAATGACATTGTGGAAAATAATTGAAAATTGAAACTGAATATAAAATATTCTAACTCCCAGCATCTGTTGGCCATACCAGTTCAGAGGATTCTCTCAAGAGCTGCTCCTCAACACAGTGTGTGGTTAGCCATCGACTTCTGGGGCAGCTTATCTCCCCAGGTAAGCCTTGTATCCTTTCATCTTGTCACCAAGTTAGGACCCTCCTATCAATCCCAGCTCTTGGGCCACATGGTGATATTTCACCACTGAAAGCCCCAAAGCAGTTAACATTATGAAAATACATCTCCTTCCTTCTAGAGCAACTCCCAGAGATCATGGCTTTCCCTTACACAATCTATAACATATCCTCTCACTGAAATAGTATGGATTATTTTTTTTTAATCTAGGATAAAAGGCAATTTTTACAATTTGATGCAATAAGATAAATCATAGCAGGACTCTGAAAAATATGTTTAAAATGCCTGCATAATAAAAATAATATTAATATGAAAAAATTGGCATTGGGGAGCTTTACAATGATATTGATAAGGGGGTGGCTATCTGTTATATCAAAGAACCATTCTAATATCAAGAGCAGAGTTGCCAGCAGGCTTGACTAATGGTGCTCTAAAGAGGTATGACACAAAAATCTGGGCGTGTAGCCATAAAAATGCAGACTAAGATACCACAAAGGAAGCCTCAGAGTGATGGGGACCATGATAGCAGATGAAGATTTGCAAGGAAGAAGAAGCTCAAGCGAGGCACAAAGTCAGAGACATAGAGAATGAAGTCCTGGGCCTCCCCGGTGGCAGAGCGGTTGAGTGCTGGGTTGTGAAGCAGCCCGCGGCCTCTACAGTGCCAGTTCAATCCCCGGCTACCGGGCAAGGGTCTCACATGGCGCGCAGACCTCTCCTGCCGCCCGCTGCTCCCTCAGCAGTGTACTTCGGTCCTTCTGCCTGCTCTGCTCCCCGCTCTGGCTCTGGTGAATTCTCTCACCCTCCCGCGCTTCTGACTGTACCCAGTGCTTGTATAAATTAATAAATTAATTAAAAAAAAAGAATGAAGTCCTGGGGGAGAAAAGAAAATGCCACAGCCTATGTTTCCTGAAGGAAATACATCAGTGGCCCACCCTCATGTCTTACATCAGATGGGACACACCACAGCTGTCCAAAGCCAAGCTTGCAGGCTCTCCTGGGCTTCCGATAGTGACTGGAAGGTGGGAACAACAACATGTGACTGCCTGGCACACACTGCTGAGGCTGACAAACCCAAATAGGGAGGCTCCCCATCCTTCCAGCAATAGTAAGCACCCGGAAAGCCTCAGGAACTTTGGGAATTGCCATCATAAGGAATGGAAAATATTTGACTCCTTCTTTGCATTTTGCACAATTTCTTCAGATTGTTACAACACTTTTTTCTGAGTCATAAAGTAATTGTAAGAGTTTCAAAGAAAATTAAAATAAAAATAAGGATGATGACAATTTCATTACTTAGAAATAGTCAGTGGTAAGACTATTATAAGTTCTATATTTCTGTTAGTTTCTATTTATAAATCTCGAGCAATAGCTATGTGCTATTGACATTGCTCTATGAGTGATGTATCTATAATATTCTATCATCAGGATATGCCATAGTTTAATCATCCTCCACTGTTTAGAAATCTTGAATTTCTAACTTTACTACTACATTTATAATTTAAATTGTATAGTATGTGTACATAGCATACAAAATATTACAAAATCTCATTATGGTAAAATTATATGTAAATATCTGCATATTTATCTCATAATTTTGAAAATAATTGCTAGAACATTTATGAATAAGGTTAAGGCATGAACACATTTTAGGGTATTGATAAACACTGTTAAAATTCACACTACAAAATTTGCACCAACTTAAATAACTGCCTTCAGCAAATGAGATTATCCTTCTTACTACATGCTTTTTAACACTAGATATTAAAATTTTGCTTTTAATTTTTGTCAATGTGAAAGTTTAAAAATATGCAATTTTAATTTTATTCCTTTATTATTAATGAGGTGGAACATATTAAATTCCTTTTCTGCTAATTAAATCTCATTATAAATCAGTAATAGGGGAAATTATAATATGTAGTACATTAGGGAAAAGGGAAAGAAACCTCCTTAATCTGATATAATGGGTAGTCCCAAGTATACCACATGAAAACAAAATGGTAAACATAAAAACTGTTTTCTGGACCTTTGTTTCTGTGGTATTCAGAATAACATTACATATAGAAAAAACCAAATCCTCTAGCATCAAAGATATAAAAATTCATAGAGCAACACACTGCCATTTACACTGAAACATGAATCAGTCATTGCTTTGAATTTTTTTGAGTTGCTGTGCTAGCTATGGTTGCCTAACAGGGGGCGGGAGGGTCTAGGTAGAAAATTAATCAAGTGTGGTTGATAGAGAATGATTGGTTCCAAGTGAAAATGAATTATTCAGCAGTTACATATTTTTGCAGTCATGGAAGGGAAAAAGATTATATACACTAAAGTTAAGATACAGTCTGGTTTAACCATGTAGTATTTTCATTTATGTCCAGGATTTACAGGGGATAGAGTTTAAGAACAAATATACTGCACAGGAAACTTCAGGTTTGGATATATCCAGGACATGGCAGGGAATAATGGATGCCCTCTTCACAGGTCTTTGCTGATTTCAATTTCTTAATGATGCCAAAGGCATCCATGCCTCCACATCTTTGTTTGTCTAAAAGGAAGAAAAGTACTTGCAATTTCTTTTCTTTTCTTTTTTTTTTTTTTTACAAAAGAGATAGCAATGTGATTGATTGAAAGAATTTAGTGGAAATAAATGATAGAATACAATTTACTGTTCCCACAGATACAGAAATGTAACTGCACTGAAGTCCGTCCTCCAGGGCAAGGAGCACAGCCTGATCAAGGTCCATGATGCCCTGGCCTGTAAGTCTTCATATTAATGACACTCTGATCATAGAGATCGCATTAAGTCCTTCCAGACATGTCCCAGTTGTTACTGCTGTTATTTTCAGTTTGAATATTTGCCTAGAAGCTTTCAGCCATGCTGGAAACTCCAACTGTGAGACTGTCTGTCTATGACAGGTAAGCAACTGGTGGCAATGCAGTCATTTTGCTTTTTACTGAGAGATGAGTCACTCAAAACCCATTTTCCAGGCATACTATTCATAGCAGCCTTAGGTTTCAGGCTTTCTGGAGATACAGTACCAGGTTATAAAATGACAAGTGTACAGTGAAAATCCATTAACATATTCTAATCTTTTAAAAAATCCTATCAGAATAAAAACTCCATCCGCTCAGTGTTATTAGATGTTTCCAGCATAGACATTGATGTGACCTAAAATTTATGATGTGACCTAAAATTTAAATGCAATCATCCTCAAGCAATGGCTGTGATTTTTATTCTCTTACACTTAGAATCAGTGTGATTAAATTCAGCTAAAATCATCTGTCAATTTGTTTCTGTGATATTATGACATAGTAGCTTCAATTATGCATATGAGCAGTCATTATAGAGTTTTTACTAATATTAGTTAAGATGGTCAAAACTAAGTTTTGTGTCTTAGATTTGTGTTGTGATACTAAAGATCAATAAATGAGTGGATCCTGCAATTCAAGAGAACCACCAATAGATGGCAGGCAGCTCTGTTCAGAAAACACCAAAAAGGTGTTTTCAAATAAAACACTTTTACAGCAGATGTCTAGACTTGGATTAGTCACTGAGTAAAGTGCAATCACTTCAAAATAAGTTAATGCTTCAAAGTTGTCACTAATAAAATTTAGACACCATTTTTTAGTTGCTCAAGCAAGAGAGTTATCAGATGACACATTTACCTTTGGAAATGGTTCACTGGAAAATTCTCAGGAAGGGTTTTAACTTCTATCACTTGTCAGTCAATGTAAGAAAATATCTTGACTATATAAAATGAGTTTTAATAGATAAAATAGATAAAATCAATATATATTGAAAATATCTTAAATGTATGCTCAGGCTTTAATTATAAAGTTTCTGTGGAGGCAAATCGAATCCAATAAAGTCTAAAAATCAGAATTTTTCCCTAAAAAGGAACCTGAAGATTGGAAAGAATAAGAGTATATACAGACATTATTATACTAAATATATATAAATATAGTGTATATAAATATAGTATATATTATATATAAATATATTTAATATAAAATAAATATAAGTTATAATTATATTTATAAATATATATATTTATATACAATGCTGATTTATTGAAAAGAAGCCATGTATTGCAAAACGGATAAAATTTACTGTACGAAGGTCAAGGAAGTTTTTATTTAGAGGGAATAAGAGCAAACAACATATAGTCTCACTGGCATTTAAGACATTTCTTAATATAATATAGAAACTGATTCACAAGATCAGCAAATATGGCAAAATGGAATGAGATAGTTGGATGAGGGGAAAATAGCTTGAATAGCTCAGATTGAAGGTAGTTGAGAATAGTAACTACCCAGAGCCAACTAATGGACTGCTATGGGGATAAATAATGGGCATATGCATTAGGAGGAGAAAATCTGCTGACATAGATAGAATTGGGGTTTGGTAGGAGCAGCCACGAAAGAGTGCTTAGTCTGATTTAACCTAAATCCTAATTGGGCTAAAGTGTGGAGTGATAAGTGGCTTACTAAACTCAATTCTGAAGAAAAAATTCCAGGAACTTTAATAAAAAAAAAAAAAAAGGAATATATACCCCTAAAGTCTCTAGAGGATTGAGCTCTGAATGAAATACATTAAGGTAAATCTTTCAAGGTATTCTTAGAAGTAAAAATAGAGGGAGGGAATAGGGAAGAAAAGTAGGCATGCAGTATATGGAAAGGACATGGTGTCTTAGAAAATTCTACTCTGTCATAAGATTCATATGTCCTAATTTTTAATCACTGATTCTTTTCTCCCTTGATCCCTAACATGCAATCACTTCACAGAATTAAGATTGTAATTACCTTTATTTTTTCTTTTTAGATATTCTGGAGAATGTTAAAATCTGTCTATCCTGACTCTACATGTGTATGTGAAATTTTAACTGAAAAAGGCACAACAGAATGTTCTACCGAGGTAGCCCTATGATATTTTGCCTCTATTATGCTTCACTTTCCATGGGCATTTTTGTTAATAAGAAACAGTAAAAAAAGGGCCTCCCCTGGTGGCACAGTGGTTGAGCGCTGGGCTGCGAAGCTGCCCGCAGCCTCTGCAGCACTTCTTCGATCCCAGGCCACCGGGCGAGGGTCCCACATGGCAAGCAGACCTCTCCAGCATGCCCGCCATTCCCCTCAGCAGTGTACTTCGTCAGTCTACCTGTTGTGTTCCCCACTCTGGCTCTGGTGAATTCTCTCACCCTCCCCCACTTCTGACTGTTCCCCATGCTTGCATAAATAATAAATAAATCTTTAAAAAAAAAGAAAGAAAAAAGAAACAGTAAACATACAGAGATATCTGAGTCAGACAGTCTTTTCTAGGCAGCACTTATTCCTCTTACCAGTCAGAAGACTGGCTGTCCCTGACTACACTTGTGCCCAGGGGCTGCGGATTGGTCAGATCTCCTTAAAATATAATCGTTAGAATATGACTTCAGAGCACTCTGTGTTCCCCAGATATGAGCACCAGCAACACCATATCACTGCTGATGAATCTTTAGTTAAGTTAGAAAAAATTCTCAGTTCTGCTCTATATAGATATCCGAATCAAGATGTATGTCAACTATGCTGCTCCCTTGCCTAAAAGTCTAAGTAGTTTTGTCTTAATTACAGGATATTTATATTCTCAGGTAAATAATATGTATTGAGTGGAGATTATGAATCAAGGTCCTGAGGTCTGAGCTTAGTCTTAGTCATCATACTAACTCTGTAGGTTATTTGTAGCTTCACTCTACAGATAAATAAATCAAATCCCAGGGATATCAACTGTTTATTTCTGAGTTTCCAGAACTGCAAAGAGATGGTACCTAGGCCTGTACCCCAGGTCCATCTCATGGAAAATTCTTTGTTTTTTCCATCATGACTTGATGCATTTGTGTTTACACACACATCACAGTAAATAGCTGGTTGATAGGAAATTGGGTGAGGGAAAAATAATGCATACAAGGTTTGGCATGCTCACACACACACAGATACACACACACACACACATTCCTTGCCTTGTCTGGCATTCACCAGCAGAACAGTGTCTTATAAATCCATCATCTGCTTCATGCAGTGTATGCACTGGTTGAATCTCACTGTTTCCCTTGAATATTTCTCTCTCTCTTGATGCAAGCAACCCCCAAGTCTCCACACACCCAGCTCCCTGCAGGTTGTTAGGAAACAACCTAAGAGCCCATAAACAAAATATTGAATAAAGAAGATGTGATATATAACACAGTGGAATACTACTCAGCTATTAAAAAGTTGAAATCCTGCCATTTGTAACAATGTGGATGGATTTAGAGAGAATTATGTTAAATGAAATAAATCAGAAGTAAATGAAGTAAATCACTCATATATGGTATATAGAAAAAAATAAATGAATGAAAGAAAAAGAAAACAAAAATAGACTATAAGCCCAAATTAGTGGTTATCAGAAGGGATGGGGGAAGAAAAAGAGGGTAAATAGAGTAAAGGTGGTCAATTGTGTGGTAAAAGATGGAATTTGATTTTTAATGGTGAATTTAACATACCAAATACAGTTAGTGATTCATAATGATACACACCTGATATGTACACAATGCTATAATGTATTGTTACTTGAATAAAAGTTGTTTAAAAAGAGTGCAGACTCTGATTAGATTACCTGCATCAAATCTTAGCTTTGTCATCACTTATTAACAATGAAACTTTTAGGCAAATTGTTTAACATTTATTTGCCTTAGTTTCCTCACTCATCGAATAGAATAAATAAGAATACCTAGCTAGACATCTAGGTATTAATAAATATTAGTTCAGACTGAAATAATTGTAAACCTGATTATCTTATTTCCTCCCACATTCCTTTTATTTCACCTTATTTATAATCTTTCTTCGGGGAGATGGAAAACTAATTTAAGTTTATAATGAAAATTAAGATAGTCTTGTTTTCCACGATGCGTTAATTTAAGCTCACAAACAATTATTGATAACATACCGTGGGCCAAATACTGGCCTGGTGTCAGGAGACAAAAGCAGGACCCTTACAAAAATACAGTGCAGGGAAGAGAAAACCTTTAAAACCACACTGTTTGGTGCTCTAAATATACAACTGTTTATAATAAGCTTCTCAGAGGCCAAAATAGAATTTATTGCTAGAACTCAGTTTGCTGTTCTTAGACAACAAAGTGATTGCTTTGTGAGTCACTTGGATGCCTTTCATCGAAATACCAGCAAAGTGCAGGGGAAAACCCTGAGTCATTCTGCCCCTTGCTTACCTGGTAGAGCACAGCAGCCTTGACTCTGCACTGTCCAGCTACCAGGGGACCCAGACTCCTGCCGGGGCAGGCTCCTACTCTGCTAAAAATCTTTCACATTCAAACTATAAGAAAGTGAAAATCAAAATCAACAAAAAACTATGAACCAGAGACACTTTTAGGGGGCGGGGGCGGGAGGGAGGGATTGGGGTCAGAATGGGGGGCTGCAATTGTATGGGAATATAACAATAAAATTTATAAAAAAAAAAAAAATCTTTCACATTCAACTCATCAATCTAGATTTATGGCTTCCCTGGGTTTTGGAGCAGTACCATGTTGGTTCTTCTGGGAAGGTCCTATAGGAAACAGTTAACCATACTGAAAAATGACTACTTAATGTATGTTTTTAAAATGTTGTCAAAGGGCCTCCCTAGTGGCTCAGTGGGTTGAGCACAGCACTGTGAAGCTGTCTGCAGCCTCAGCAGAGTGGGTTCAATTCCCGGCCGGCCAGGGAGATTCCCACATGGTGAAGCAGACCTCTCCTGCCTCACCAGGTGCTCCCCTTAGCAGTGTATTTCAGTAGATCCACCTGTTCTGCTCCCCACTGTCTCTGGTGAATCCTATTGCCCCCCGCACCTGTGGCCCCAGCTACTGTAGAAATAAAAAAAAAAATCTTAAAAAAATAAGTTAAATGTCATCAAAAATAGTGTATTTAGAGGATAATTTATATATGTATATGTTAGTAGAAGTAGTTTAAATAAAAACTGTTTAAAGAAAAAATACTAAACATATGCATGTATATTATATATATTGATAGAATGTACCATATATGAACAAATTTAGAATTGCATGTCAATATTTTCATACATATTTTCCCAAATCCAAAGCTAAATGGCCTGAAATCTGTATTATGTGTGGCGCATGTGCACAGTCCCTCACCTCAACATGTGTATATGGGTGACTTCCCATTTATTTCAGGGAATAAGCAACTTTGCATTTCCTATTTATGTTATTTAGGTGGATACAATGTTATGAAGATTGTGAAATGCAGTAAGTGAGACAAACTGTATGCTAGCAAGACTCTCCGTGACCTTCCAGCTTGGCTGACCTCATCTTCCACTGACATCTTCAGACAAACAAGTGTGACCTTCTGGTTCTAGATTCAAGTTCTCTTAGTAAAGGAGGTAGGAGAAAATTAGAGAAGTTAAGCCTTTCTGTGTTTTACCAAATATTTTCCTCATATTTAACGCATTTAATAAAATTTTGTAGATCATATAACTTCATTTAAAAATGTCAAATATCAGAGTCAAATTGTAAAGCTGTTTTTTTTCAAAATTTTCATTCTAAGCAAAAAAAAATTATACTCATTAATGTCCCCATTAAATAAAAGAGATAGAGGCCACATATAATTTTTAAAAAGCTAGTTATTTTCATTAACCCCAAGTGTAATGTCCAGTATTAATTTCGTTTCTCAGCACTGAGTAGAAATGTTTATATCTGCATTACCAATATGATCTTATTTGTTGAGTCTTGAGCACCACCCAGATATCATCACCGACTTACATCGGACAACATTTACTTTAATGAGAATTTATTGAGTGACACTTAAGGCTGAAAATATAATAAGTGGTGGACAACTTAATTAAGTTTAATAATTCTCACAATGTCCTCAAGGAGTTTACATTTTGGTGCTTTGAGGAGGGGACACAGATTTCCAAGCGAGTCACTAATATAAAAATCATATAGGGCATCATATAAACTAGGTGTTTTAGGGCAATAGGCGCTTAGGTTTTCAGAATGGAGAAGGAAAAATGATCACAAATTAGTATGAAAATATTCTGGAATGAAAGAAAAGTTAGAATGGAAAAATAGGAAGAAAGTAAAACAAAGGGAGGAAGAGAAGCTGTTTTGTCAGGATTTATGTATGAAAATAAGACAAATATCCAGCTAATGCACTCAGTTGATATTCCCATACCCTCTACCACAAGGGGAGAAAAATGTCTATTTTTAGTCCCGGTTTGATTCCAAGCACCTGACACAGTTTCCTGGTATATGGAAATTAGCACTGGATAAGCATTTATTGAGTGGCTTCTCCCTGTTTATCTCTCTCTCTCTCTCTCTCTCTCTCTCTCTCTCTCTCTCTCTCTCTCTCTCTCTCTCTCTCACATTACACACACACACACAGAGATTACTTTCACCTGAGGTTACTTGGGGCCCTGCAGACTTAGGGAAAATTTTTACTACTCCCTTAACTACCCATGAAGCTGAAAATTGAGAGTCTTAATCCAGAATTGGGGTTATTACCAGAAATGACTTTTCTGTATGAAATAACTATGTATTTGGCAGGGAAAATGCCTAATTACAGAGCATCTGCTCTTCATGTCCTTAGTCCCCTCTTCTCTCCTGAAGTCCCAGGCCACAGTCCCATTCTTTAGCTCGGGAGATATACCTTAATTTTATCTTTGTCTTTGCTATCCACAAGCCTATGTGGATTCCCTGTATATAATTAAATTTGTTTTTTCTCCTTCTAATCTCTGTGATGTTAATTTGGTTATTTGACCAGCTTGCAAAGAATCCAGAAGGGCAGGAGGAAATTTCCTTTCCTCTTGTATAAGTCAAAGCACTCATATTTTAATTTCCTATTTGCTATTAACTATGACATTAAGTAAGCCTACATATTTTCAAGGAAACAAAGTAGAAAGAGTAAATATTCTGAAGGCCTTTTTTTTTTTCTAAAGACCTTCTTTTGTGTGTGGATTGTGTGACATTCACTCACTCCCTGTCACAGCCCCATAGAGGTAATACCATATTCTCCATTTGCAAGTTTGCAATTGAGTCTCCAAGAAATTGAATAACTTGCCCCAAGCCCCTGCTTAGCAAATGGTTGGCCAAGATTCAATCACCTTCACATTGCCAGCCAATCATTCATTTATATATCTTGAAAACATGGATCCATTTCATGATTCAAAAGATCGTTTTGAAGATTTAAAGAATAACTGACTACTAAAATGCTTAAGAAATTTTAAATCATCTACGTATTTGTGTAATGCTGGGCCCCTTTCCTTATATTTCTTGGTTGATTTCTTGATTCTTTAATTCAGGATTCAAAGAAAAGTTTTGAAATGCTTACAACGTTTTACAAGATGAAAATGAAAAATTTTACAAAAATTTTTTGACATAGTGTCTAATTCCCTTTGATTCCAAGTCAAGTGTGAGACCAGCACGCTGGGCCAGTGTCTGTTCCCAAGGACTGTTCAGCTTGGGCATTTGTAGCCTTTTATTATCACCACTCTAGGTCACCCTGACATTTCAAAACAACTGCTTTGTCTTGCATTTCTAGTGGGAGTCTTTATTAAACTAAGGTACAATTTGTTTTTAATTATTATGTCATTCCACCTTCATCTATAGGATGACATTCTCGCTAATCAGTGATAGCACTACTATTCAAGACAGGAGAGGAAGGTGAAAGGAGAACAAGGCGATTACAAGGTGAGTCTCTATTTTCAAAGCATCACCTGAGGCTTCATTCAGGTAATTTCAATTAACTTTTATGGAAGTTACTCAGTTAAAACTCCTGCAAATGCGACTGTAACTGGATTCAGGGCTCTGGAGCTATACAACTGCTGAGAATTTAAACTATCATCTTTTCAAATGTACCAAAAATACTACTCCCAAGTCTGACCTATGTGACATGTTCCCTATGGTCTAATGCAAATTAAGATGACTGTGATATAAGGATCTTTGGGAGCTGGGTCATAATGGAAGCATTAGCAGACCCTTCACTACAGAAGCCCAGCAGGAGGCCATTAAGATAGTTTATGGAAGTGCTAGTGCCAGCCCAAAAGCAAATGGCAAAGAGCAGGAAACATCAGTGACTGTAAAAAGAAAACAAAACAAAAACACAATAAGAGACAATGAAGACATCATTAAAAACACAAAGGCAATAAAAATGCCTGTGGTGTGTTTTCCATTATCTGTGACCTTGGTTTTCATTTTGGCTCTGTGTTCATTATCGTTTTAAAAAAATAGCACCTCCTACTCCTAGGCTCTCACATTCTTTAAATGAATCCCTAGAAGGGGAGGGGCAAAGCTTTAAACTAGCTGTCAAAAAACAATTTACTGTAAATTATAAGAGTAAAAAAATTCCTGCAAGGGTTTTCCCTCTGCTCTCTTCATTATTGTCTCTCAGGGAATCCACCCAGGTTGACAGGAAGATAAAAATTAGATAGAGGCCTTTTCTGCTGTTTTGACTGTTCATATGTTCCCTGTGTGTTACTCATATTAATAAAATCAGTTTCCTACCTCAGAAAGACAGCTGGTTAGTAGAATGCCATGGCGCAAAAGAGGTATCTTAGCCATGGTTAAACTGTCAGGTTATCCCAGATTAGAATCACAAAGAACAGTAATATAGCTGTAGAAAAACTGACTCCACTTGGATTATAACCAAACTTGAATGTGATTTCCAACAAACCCTTTTAAAAAATAACAATTCATAAGTTCCTCAACTCCTGTGTTTAGTTTTTCCTTCTCTAGCTTTTATCCCCTTAATATAAAACAATAAAACATTTTTTTTGCTTGTAGTATAATCAAAATATAGGTATTGTTTACTCTGAATGAGGTGAGAAGTTGGGGCTAATTTCTCCACTATTTCCCATCCAGAGACATTTCATTCCGGGTATCCCAAGGTTAAATTTGATGTCAGCACAGACACCAGGAAAATATCCCCATTTCTTGCATTTGTCGCGCATGTATAAAAGTAGTCTTTACGTAATCTTTTTTGTAGAACACTAAATTAAATATAACCACAGAGTCTGTATTTTTCCAACATTTACTTGATGTTTGATAAAAAGTTTGGCAACTTAATTCTCATAAAAATGATTAAGGAGAATTATATTGGCAAGATTCAGCTATCAAGTAATGTTTGGGAAAGCAGAAGGAGGAAGATAATTAATAAAAACTTCTCTCTGTGTGTCTCTCTCCCCTCCTTTACACCCACACCCCGTTCGCTCTGGGCTCACTCTTGCTCTTACACCTTCTTTCACTCACATCAAATGCCATTTCTCTCATCAAGTGAGACTTAGTCAAAATTTAGACCTGAATGAATTATGAATGAGCCATAATGGGTCTGCTTTTTGTGATCAGAAGGAATAGATTGTTTTATTTTCCTCAGAAATAGCTACTTCCCAGGTCAATTAAATTTTACAAATACTTTTTGTGCATTAGCAAAACTTTTTTTTTTTAACCTCAGTTTTCTTTTGGTGCAATTCTAAGTAAAAGATCTATATTTTAAAAATCATTACGTTAGAACTAGGATATAGAAATTATTTTGCAGAGAATGTTATATTCCTCTTTATTTTTAAAATCGTTCAAATGTAACCTACAGCACTCTTAAGGCTGGTTGAGTATACCTGGTGTGGTTCAGGACATGCTAACCAAAATACAGCACCTTGGCATATTGAATATTTTTTTTGAAGATTATTTATTTCTACAAGAGCTGGGGTACAGGCCAGATGCGCGGGAGGGTGAGAGGATTCACCAGAGACAGGGCGGGGAACAGAACCGGCAGACTGACGAAATGCACTGCTGAGGGGAGCAGCGGGCATGACAGGAGAGGTCTGCAGCACCATGCGGGACCCTCGCTGGCCGGCAGGGATCAAACTGGCGCTGCAGAGGCTGTGGACATCTTCACAGCGCTGAGCTCAACCACCTGTGCCACCAGGGGAGGCCCCATATTGATATTTTAAGTTAAAGGAGCTTAAGAAAATCAAAGTCGGAGGTAGTTTTGACTTTTTCCCCCTTCCTGAAACAGGGCATAAGATCCTCATGCAAAAGGTGCCCTTCCTATACTAAGTAAAGAAGCATTTTTGTCTATAAAGACAAAGGGACCCCAAGACTCCAAGAATCTTACAAAGTGGCCTTGCTAAAATTCCCCTAATTGACTACACTGACATCATACTCTCTTGGGGGAAAACTTTAATACTGTAACAGAAGACAAATGGAGAGACTTCCCAAGGTAATGGCTAGAAGTGTTATACTAGACAGATGACAATACATGTACATACTTCTATTAATGTAACACAAACTCAATTAAGGTCTATTTAGCTATTTGAGGAGCCCAATAAAATTACTTAAAGAGTTATTTGAAAAATAAAAGTCCACAAATAACTACAACCCTAAGTGGGGAATAAGTGGGGAACTTGTCCCCCCAGACTTTAAGATACGTATTCTAAAATGCAGTCTGGATTCTGAGCCGCAAGGTGTGTGTTCACATGGAATCTCACCAACTTTCTAGTAGGTCCCCAAGGAGGACACCCAAGGAAAAGAGAATGATTGAAAAGATGGAAAACTGTGCCTCAGTGAGTGAGGTAAAATAATTCCATACTTTGTGTAACTATTACAAAACAATTTCACATTCGTGAAAATGTGAGCTCATGAAGATCTGTGTCTGGCCAACGAACTTAGTGATTCTTCCAACCTTGAGGAATAATGTGTAGAGACAGGGCAGAAATCCCCTTAATAGCCAACATATAGAAATGATGGAGAGTTGTCTGGGGGTGAGAGCGGGCGCATGGGACTGATTGAAATACGTTCCCCTCTATAATGATATTCTATCATGAAGGTGCATCATACATCATTGAGCCATTTACAGATTGCTGGAAAAATCAGTTTGTGTTTAATTTTTTAGCGTAAATTATTTTGTAACCATTTAAATCACTTGATTCCAGTTTCTGCCTACCATCTATGTGTCTAATCTATTGTTTACAAGCGTAACAAAAAAAAACCCACAAAGATTCTTTCATATAATACGTATTTGTGATGAGCATTTATTGGTATAGTGAGCAAGCTCACATTTACCCTGTGGAGGATTAGCATTATTTACTTTGCCCAGTAGCTTTCTTTCCATTTGTTTTCTGCTAATATTAACTCTGAATTTGAGAGCAAAGAGTGGAAGATCATCAGATTCCCTTTGGAGTCACATGTTACCACTTGCATAGATGACTGAAACCAGCTTGGAATCTCAAAATATTTTCTATGAGAGGACAAAACTCACAAACAGGAAGCCTCCTGAAGGCCAAGTCCAGATCAAGGATTTTGCTATTGCCTATACTTATTCTAGAATCTGGCCTAAAGTTTACAAAACTGATCTTTTATTAGAAAAAAATTAAGACTCTTTTGTCTCAAACTCAGTAGAATTTGTACTTAATGTATTAGAATAAGAGTAAAGCAAGTGTAATGTATAAACTTGCCCTAACTTCCTTTCTCTCTTTTACTAGTATTTCCAGCTTGGTGTTGGAAAAATATTTTTAAATATTATGCAAAATGCCTCTTCTTTGCCTTCTCAAATAGTATTTCTCAAACTAACCAGATGATTCTCAAGCTATTTATTGTTTTTTATTTCATTCCTTCACTCATGCATTCAACAGATATTTACTGAGGGCCTTTATTTTGTCATTCAGAGTATTTGACCCAATGGTGAGTGAAATAAGCAATATTTACGACCAAGCAAGTTTCATGACCTATGGACAATGACGTAGTTACAGATTGTGATGAATGAGTGCTATCAAGTAAGCAAAAGAGCTATGATAGAAAATAATGGAAAGAAATGACTTGGGTTGGGGTGTTTTCACTGGTGAGCCTTAGTGGGGAAAACCGTGTGATTTTTTTATGACATAAAAATATTTTGATTTAAACTTCAGTGACAAAACCATCGAAATACGAGAATTGCACATGAATATTATTTAGTGAATCGATAGAGAAAAAATTATCACAATTCTATGAAGTCATCTTGATGTATCTCACTGTAGCAAGTAAAAATTCCATGAAGACAGAGACTTGCCTTGATGGTATTGTCATTAGCTGACAGTAGATTTGGCGAGTCTCATTTTAGTCATGTCCCTAAGTAAGACATAATCCCTGGGAAGCCATGCCAACCAGTATCACATCAGTAAGATTACACTGCTCTCGGCAGGATTTCCAAGACTGAGTTGCCCAATCACTAGCATTCCAGATGATCAGCAGAGAAGTTCTACTGCAGAACGGTTAAGTCACTACTTTTTACTTCTTAACCATGGACCAAGGCTTGTATGTGTCTGGATAAACCACTGAAACTTCACTAAAAGTATAAATGAGGACAATGAGGACCTGTCACAATTTTAAAAAGACGGCATCCCAAACTATTTTAGTAAAACAGTCATTTATATAAAAATACATTACATCTTTCACAATTAATTTCTCTATCTCAATATAAAAATTGCCTTAGTTTATGCTTAGGACCAAGTTCTTATAAAAGTAAATAATGTCATTTTTAAAAGATAAACTACATTTGCTTAGGAGATTTGCACACACACACCAAAAAAAAAAAAAAAAAAAAAAAACAAACCACGCCCCAGCAAATTTCTAAGCCACTTGAACATACACCACTTCTTCTGACTTCTCCATCTATCAAATGCAGCTGGAGCGATTTCAAGATTATTTGTTAAGAATGCATCTAGCTCACAATTTTTAAAGAAAGTATAAGTTCCAGTCAATATATGAGCTAAATGACCCTTTATTGCCACATAGCTCTTATTACATCTCTTAGAAATCAGCAGTGTAAATATTCCACCCTGTGTCAACTAACACAGAAACTGGTAGAACTAGGTTGCTGGAAACTTGGCATGGTGTGTAAATTCACAGGAATCCATCAAGCTCTTTTATTATTTATACTGTAAGATTTGTAGGCTGTCTGTAGAGTAACAGGTGTAGCCTCTATGGGTCGACAACCACTTGAATTATGCATGGCAAAAGGAAAGTAATATCACGCACACCAGCTTTGTATGGTTCATTTTGGAGAATAACTTTTTCTATAAAGGTTGCCTGAAATATCTTCCTTAGCAGTGGTCCATATGCTTCACAAACCTAGGATTTAATCCTGACATCACCTTTCACTAGTTCCTGCCTTTTGGTTTTGGTGCTATTTTAACTGAGCTGAACAAAGTCTTAGTTTCATTATCTGAAGAATAAAGAAAACGATACCTTCATAATGAATTTCTAGATAGTAGAACATTAATAACTGTGTTCTACCACTTAACACATATTAAAAAAAAACTGCATGAATAGATAAAAAGGACAGGAATAGGAAGGTAATTATTTTTATTTGGAAATGACTAAGGTCAAACTATGTTACTTCTTTGAAAGGCTGTATATTTTAATGAGTCTTTGTCATGATGTATTAATTTAATACTGATTCCTGATATCATCAAAGGTAATGGCAGAGGATGTGGTTGTGTGAGGAGGAGAGAAAAGGGGCAGAACCAAGACACTCTGCAGGTCCTTCTCTAGTTTAGACTTCTGGCTGTCTGACTTCACAACCTCTGTCATTTAATAGTATTTGGACAATAAAATGCTGATCAAAAAATAGCTTACTGAGGGTTGTG
The DNA here is from genome assembly GCF_014898055.3 of Talpa occidentalis. NCBI lineage: Eukaryota > Metazoa > Chordata > Mammalia > Eulipotyphla > Talpidae > Talpa > Talpa occidentalis. The sequence goes on from NW_023605194.1 coordinate 107,808,923, forward strand.
TAGCTATTACAAACCACTATTCGTGAAGGGAATCTCATCTGTAAGAATATATTTGAGGGATAAGGAAGGCTGTGACTTGACTGAGGTTTCCAGTTAGTAAGGGAGGAAAAGCCACTGGGATTTACTCTTCAGATGTCACCAACGGAAATGCACTATCATCACAATAACAATACTAACATCCACAGTTCCTGAGATGTACTCCTTGCCAAGGGTGCTGCTGAATGTGTTTTATATGTAATGGCTCTAACCCTAAGAGTGAGACGCTCATGTTGTCTGGATTTTCCAGATTGGGAAACTGAGATATAACAAGGTGAAACAACATGTTTGAGGCCACACAGGGAACAAGGGTAAAGCCAGATCTCTGACTTCAATGTTCAGAATTATGTGAAACATAAACGACTTCTGTAGAACAGACTACACAGACACACATTTCAATACAATAGGGAGAGAGCTGTAAAGATACACATCACAAGTTAACATAATCAATGCTGCTATTATTTGAGTAATTTTTTCTCATATAAACTTAAATATATTACTTTCAATGATGAAAAAACCTTTAAAACCACGTACTATCTGATTCCATTTAAACATATTCTGTTTGTAACTAAACACTAGAAGTCAGTATAGGGATGTAGGTAATGACTAGACTGGGGATCAATGAGGCTTCTGGTAATAAAGGATATTGCTCACGTTCTATTTCTTGACATGGAATTCCTTTACATGGGATGTTTAGTTTGTGAAAATTCATCTGTCTGTATACTTCTCTGTTTGCGTAAGTCAGTAAAAAGTTTACCCAAAACTGTAAGCAAAATGCCTTTACTTCCCTAATAAAATAGTTTTCCCTCTGCAAAAAAAAACCCCCAAAATACAGTGAAATTGTATAGTTTAAATTTAATGGGATTATTTGCTTCTCTGTAAACACCTCTGTGAACAATTTTGCTATGGCTCCCAATTCGATTGAGACAGTGACATATGAGAGAGATGAATGTCTACCTTCCTCCAATAAAAGTGTTTCTTTTAAAAATAATGGAATGAAATTTCCATAAATCTTGTCAGCTCTGTTTTGAAATTTTCTTACTATGACTCATAAGCATAAAAACCAAAGCTGTCATGAAAGATGGAGAATCTAAACAAAGTTGGGAAAAATTGCATTTTTAAGTCTCAACATTCTGTCAATTCACTTTATTTTTGTGACCTTGATCTCCCTAAGACATAAATATCACGTTTATATCTGAGTGGGAGGTACCATATCAGGTGAGCCACATTCTTTATAAGAATTCACTTTTTCCTCAAGTGATAATTTATCTCATTCTTTGCATTCTGTTGTGGGTGCAGATATAACTCATAATCACAGTTTTTTGAGTTTGAAGAGAATGTCTCTCTCTTAAGGGCCTATGCTGATAGCTGAGTTAAAAAGCAGCAATTCCAGAACACGTTTCTTCCACAACTTCACGCTTGCACATCTGCCAATTGCTACTGGATTTGTCTTCAAGTCAGGAGCTTGTCTTCAAGTCCAGAGCTGGGACTTGTTAGTTTACTTGTTTCTTAAGTGCTTGTTTGCTACAAATGCCAAGAAGACAATAATTCTCCCTCCCCAAATAGTCTTGACTGGTAAATGCCCCCTCATTGTGCAGAAAGCTAGTGAAAACCCCACTAAGATACAGCAAAATCAGGAACCAAGAAATGTGAATACAAATTCTGGGCAAGAGAGAGGGGAGGGGAGAAAATGAAGAGAAGGAAGAGGACAAGGCATAGGAAGTGGGGTTGATGGTTTGCTAAAAGAGGAAGGGGCACAGGAACCAGGACAAGGTTGAAGGAAATGGAAATATGAGGTGCTCTCGGAACTCAAGTGTGTCTCAATGTCCGAAAAGATCTACCATTGTGTGTGCTTGAGTGTTCCTGAGAAGAAAGAAAGATGTGGACAGAGAAATGAGCACACGGGCATCACAAAGACAGCGTGAGTCTTCCCCAGAGCTCGGGAGAAACTAGTTAGTTAAACTCTTAAGTGCAGCCAAGAGAGACTAGAAGCAATTGTCCATCTCGGCAACGTTTGACAGCTTTAGAGTTGCATGTGCATGAAATCAGATACTAAATCCTGTAAAGAAAGCCGTCAGAAACCCTATCTGTTTTCACCAAGGGAAACATATAATATTAAGAGAATTAATTGGTTACCAAACAGACAAGGAATGGTAGACAGAAGGATCTCAACAGCATAGGCAAGGACCTCTCACACAAACAAGAAGATGCTGCTTTTTTCCTGAAAGTCAGGGCAACCTATAAAATCTCTACCAATGAGATTGTAGTGTACATTGTAGAGGAAACTTTCTATTTTAATTTTTCTGTCATGGTTTTCAAAAGAAGACATTCCAATTAGTAACGGACACATCCCTCAAGGCTCATGTTTTTGCTTATATTTCAAGAAAATAGAGTATTAGAAATACACTGTAAAACTCATAATTGAAACCAGTCATTAAGCAATTTCAGGCAATGAACTGAGCAATTAGCACCTTTGTTACCAGACAGCTGATAGAAATGGACTAAGGAAATCAGAGGAGAATAAAAATAGGATATTTTGAAAGAAAATTATATTTCAGTGTTGGATGAAAGCTGATGGACACTGCCGCTGTGCTGCGGCGGGAGCTGTATTGGTTTAGCTCTGGCTGCCGTAATTAAGACCACACACCGGGTGGCTCAGACCATGGAGACTGATTTTCTTATGGCTGGGGTGTAGAGGCTGGAAGTTCATGATCCAGGTCCAGCATGGTTGTATTTCTGGAGGCCTCTCTTTCTGACACGTACACAGTTGCCTTTTTCTTTATCCTCGCATGGCCTTTCCTTGGTTCTTGACTACAGAGGAAGAGGAGTCACCCACCCCCCTCCACGCTGGTCTTTAATTCCATCATGAAAGCCCCACCCCCATAACCTAATTAACCCCTTATGCCCCCACCTCCAAATACAATGGAGGCTAGGAAGACCCACCCTCTTCTACTACCCTAAATGATCCTCTCCATGCCACCTACGGAACCACTGGGCCCTCTGTCACTCCTAGGAGAATCACAGACATGGGACGGGGCCACAGAACATGTTTGTATGTTTATAATCACACAACGAAAACTAAAACCCTTGCAATGATCTCTGTGAACCTGGTGTTTCTGCTGAGCTGCCCCTGCTCACAATACCTCTCGCTTCCCTCAACAGCTTACCTGCTCTGTTTCAGCTTCAATGATTTTTGGAGCTCACTGAACACCCTAAGATTGTTCTCATCTCAGTGTTTACACTGGCTGAGGGGCTGAGGCTTCAGTTCCTCACTGTGTGAGTGTGAGCCTTTCCAGAGGTTTCTACTTGGCCTCGTTCTATGAAGTCATATGAGTTTACCAAGCCAGTGCCCCAGGAGAACAGAGAACCCAGCCTGGAAGTCAATGAGATTTTGTCATATCCTGCTGAGCAAGGCAGTCACAACAATCTGCCTGGGACTGAGGTAGAGGGACAGAGACCCCAACACTTGTAAGTGTCTTGTAAATGGAGCATGGGACGGACATATTGTCGTGTTCATCTCCAGAGCATGTGACTTTCCATAGGTCCTGGCTTTTCTTCTTGCATTCTCCACGTCCTGTGACCCCTCTGTGAAGTTTCCTACACCCTCTCTTTCTCACACCTACTTAGTGGGCTGTGTCTCAGTCCTTGTTATTCTTTTTCTGCCTGTGGACCAAGTCTGTGTCGACAGTGCTCTCAGGAGGTTTGATTTCTCCAAACAACAACAACAGCAAGAAATTGCCAAGATTTCTCCCATGAATTACTTAGTTCTTGGAGAATCACATATTTCTTTTCGTGACCCTAAAATTCTCTTTGATCGTTCCCACTTTAGGCACTTGAGTTCTCTGGCTAGCTGCTTCTGGGTGACATATTTTCTCACCTATGACAGCAATAAAGAAAATCTAATATTTATTTGACTTTATTGAAGGAAAAAAAAGCAAAAATGACAGGTTAATTACTACTGAGAGCTTGAGAGGAAAATTGATATTTCCCTTAATTGTGCAGAAATGTGGATGACGTGATGTTGTATGGGAGACTCTATTAAAATCACCGCGCTCAGACCTGCACTCCTATGTTTATAGCAGCACTGTTTACAATAGCTAAGCTTTGGAAACAACCCAAATGCCCAAAAATAGATGACTGGATCAAGAAGATGTGGTACATATATACCATGGAATATTACTCAGCATTCAAAAAAGATAAACACATGCAATTTGCAGCAACATGGATGGCGCTGGAAGGGATCATGCTCAGCGAAATAAGCCAGAAAGAACAAGAAAAATACCGGATGGTCTCACTCATAGCAGGAATCTAGAAAACTTAAATAAGGGACCAGGAAAATGAATATAAGAAAGTGAAAATCAAAATCAACAAAAAACTATGAACCAGAGACACTTTTTGGGGGGTGGGGGGCGGGATGGGAAGGATTGGGGTCAGAATGGGGCGTTTGCAATTGTATGGGGGAATATAAAAATAAAATTTAATATTTTAAAAAAATAAAATAAAATAAAATGAAAAAAAAAAAAAAATCACCGCGCTCAGAGTTACAAACATCCCTCATTGGGCAACTTTCCTCTTTCATCAGGTTAAGGACCATAACTCCTTCCCTAAATTAAGTCTTGTGGGATTGGCTCACCAGCCCCGCAGCCCAAGACCTACCCTCTTCCACTACCCTAAATGATCCTCTCCATGCCACCTCGAAAACCACTGGGCCCTCTGTCACTCCTAGGAGAATCACAGAAACAGCTACCACTGTGTTCCTGTAAGAGTTGGGACAGGCATTTCTGTTACAGAAAATTCAAGACCACAGTCCTGGTCTGTATATTCGTCCAACGCCAGGGGCGTATTGATTCTTCCTCAGAGTGGAAGGAGAGGGTTGAAAAGGATAAGGCTCTCTGTGCTTGAGATTTTCAAACACTCTGCCCCCAAACATCTCAGCTTCTGTTCAGCATTAGTGATAAACACAGAAGAGGGAGCTTGTGTTCTGCAGCCTTGCACACACCCTGCTGGGATTCAGGTTGCCAGACTCCTCTGCAGACACTGTCAACCTTTATGTTATCCTCTTGGCGCTCTCCCGCTGAGCTTTAGAAAGAGAGAATGAATTTCGTTTCTTACCCTGTGCACAAGGTTTATCACCTCTCTCCCCACACACCCTCCTCTTGCTTTGACTGGGATAGAGCTGGGAGGCAGAGACAGTTGGTGGCTAGACATTCTCTGAACTGGTTCTTTCACTAATCCCTGGTAGGCAGGTGGTGGGCTTTCTCAACATAGAACATGAGCTATATTTGTTCTTGGCTTTGGATCTTAGCCACATTTCTGGAACTGGAGTATCCGACTTCACATCCTATTACGTACATTATAGAGCTTAACATACTGATACTATTAATCTATATAATTTTTCATTAAGAATTTGTGCTATAAAGAGATACCAGGATGTCTCAGGCAATGTGAATCTTTCAATTCTGAAATGCACCTCTCCCAGTCATAAAACTGGATTCTCTTACCTAAGTCCACGAGCAAGCACACTGTTGTGTAAGCTTATAGTTTATATTCAAAGACTTCCTTGGAGATGACTCCTGATACAAAAAAAAAAGAAGAAGAAGAAGAAGGATTACACTTCAGACAGAGTAGGAAAACCTCTCTCACATTCACCCAGGAACGACCAACAGCCTCACAGTATTTCTTTCTTACCTTTTTTCTCACAAAAACCAAAACTTACAGTTTTCTTCAGCAGAAGAAGAGAGAAGAAGGGTCATAAGAAGCTATAAATTTTATAACACTCCCTTAACAACAGACCCAGTGAATCTTTTCTATCCTATTTCTCTTGGGTGGCGTCAATACAAACACAGACATGGCTGTGGCCATAAAGGTATTGATAAAGCTATTAATATAGATATACAAAACATGCACCATGACACTCGCTATTGTATAAACTTTATGAAGTTTGTTGCATGATATTCATTTGGTTTTCATTTATTTTGTTGTTTTGTCTATTGCTACACACACAAAACTCTTCAGTTTTTGTTTTTGTTTTTGTTTTTGTTTTTTTCAGGGAGAACTAACTGAATAGGTTAAATTCATCCATGTTTGGCTCTGAGACCAGGCAATCTTGGATTTGAATTCTGTTCTGCCACGGCATCTTCCCTAACCAATGAAGAAGCAGTTCGTGAAGAAGCTACTTGCATGGAGGTAGCTGTTAGAAGTACCAGTTTCACTTTGAAGTGTTCTGCATGAAAGTTGAAGTGAGGAAGTGATAAGTGCCTGGGTTAGACGCAGTGCACTCGCTGACCAAGTCTTCCTCAAGTTCTGTCAGGCACACTTCGAGGGTTGAGGCAACAGCCATGAGCAAAAGTGACAAAACCCCTGCTCTCTAATGCAATCTCATGAAAGGAGGCAAAGAATAAATGAACTAAAGAAGTAAAATATATAATGTGCTAAATTCTATAATGTTCCTCAGGGTTAGGAAGAGGAAAATGAAGAATGAGATCCAGCAATAATTTGAGGACCTTGCAAGCTCAGACACATGAGCTTTAGTTTTATCTTTCATTAAAGAGTTTGTGGAGATGCTCACGAGGTGGCCTTCAGCACTGACATCAAGTGAGACTTTTCTTGAACTCTTTCCTCACTGCAGCTTGTTTTCTGTTGTAAATTGAGAATGACCTCCATATTGGCAACACCCCAGCTCCACTCGCTAAGGGAGGGAGAAATTTAGGTCAGGAGACTGGTGTCTGGGCAACTGGATGTGATTCATAAATTTGCAGTAATTGCTTTTAATCTACTACCTTTTTTGTCCTAAAACTCAGACCTGAATAATCAAGCAACTATATATTAACTTTACCCAACAGACCTTGGACCACCTGTCTGTTTCCTGTTTTCCTTGCCAAGCATCCCTTCTGGGAAACACTGATTGGAAACACAGCAGGATAAAACTCATTTCTCCCCTTTCTTTGTTCCATCTGTCTCTCTTCTCATCTGGGAGTTCTCTTTTCACTTCCCCATTACTTCTCACGTTCAAGGCTAAATTCTCCACCTGTGCCCTGGATCCACTGTTTCCCATCTTCATCCAGATGTAGCTCCTACAGAAAGGCCTACTCTTTCCTATTTTTCCGTTATCTTAGGTCTCTCCCTCTACTGAATCTTTTAACGCAAACTAAAATATTACCATGTCTTCTCCACTGAAAAATCTTTCATTCTCTGGTTAATGCACTTCCCCTCCGCCAACCAAGCTCTCTAGAAAACTTGCTGCATTTCACATACTGTCCTGCTTACCTCCTACTGACTTTTCAAAGCACAGATACATAGTTTCTAGCTATCACTGCATTTGAAACTGGTTTTCCCCAAGGTCGTTAGATATACTAAGCATGTTCACTCCTCTCTGTAGCACTTGACATTATTGGCCATAACATTCTTGAAACTCATCCCTCGTTTTCATCCAAGAGAGTCTTCTGTCATCTATAACACTCTGATAGACTTTATTAGTCTTCTGTTTTCTTTCTTATGTCCCCACTTTATATTTATTTGCACAATTTCCATAGCTACTTGATAACTTCAACTCTCTAGAGGCAAACACCTTTTTTGAAATTCTTACATTTTGCTCCATGTTATTAAGTCAATTTGACGACAATTTCTGTTACCTATGGTCAAAAGAATTCTAGCCAAACTCTCACCAAAATAGTTTTGAAAAATGTGTGCCTTTTGGAACGTAAACATCCAGGAGGCAATTAAAAAGGCAAAGTGTGTTTATTTGGGACCAAAGAATTAGGGATAGGCAGATTCAAGTAGAATGTGCCCCAAGGAGAGACCAAATCAGGTATTTTTATGGGAGGAAAAGGTGAGGTAAGTGGTTAAAGAAAAGAGCTGATTAGTGTTAAGGCTTAAACTATTCTTCGCTACACATAATCATAATTGTTTACTAAATCTCTAGCAAGAGTGAAAAGGGAACTATCTGATCAATTAAATCATCTGCTAAAAGCCCATAATCATTAGTTCTCCAACAATAGTTTGCATGAAGAGTTCCCAAAAAAACGACTTTTGGCCCAGTTCAAAGGTCTTTGGCCCATTTCAAGTGATGCAGTTTCTCTGTAATGGCTCCCAGCTCCATTTTTAAAGAACTTCACAGATGTCAGCTTTTCAAACAAGCCAGCCATATGTGACAGTTTGTAGTTTTCCATGACTTTATCAACACTGGGTATTGTTACACTTTTAATTTCTGACAATTTTATGGGTGTGACATTGCAGCCCATTGATAGAAATCTGTGTGATGTTTTATCTGTAATCATATAATGCAACTAGGTATATTTATTATTTATAATTTATATTTCATTTCTTTTTATTCTCTAATTACACTGCCAGTACTAACCAGTGCAGTCTTAAAGAGACATATATCACGACATCAGGTTAAACAAAATAAGCTTTTCTTTTTTATTTTTTAAACCTTTTTTTAAAAAACATTTATTTATTTATTTTATACAAGAACCAGGGCACAGGCCAGATGCGCGGGGAGGGTGAGAGGATTCACCAGAGACAGAGCAGGGAACAGAACAGGCAGACTAATGAAATACACTGCTGAGGGGAGCAGCGGGCATGACATGAGAGGTCTGCTGCACCATGTGGGACCCTCCCTGGCCAGCCGGGATCGACCCAGCGCTGCAGAGTCTGCAGACAGCTTCACAGTGCAGTGTTCAACCGCCTGCACCACCAGGGGAGGCCCAAAACAGACATTTCTTAAGAAGTCCAGAAGCTGTCGGCCTGGGGCTGACGTGGTGCTTGCACTTTAGGACTCAGATGTTGTAGCTCCACCCTCCACTCCCATGGCTCATAGCAGCCTCCCCATCAGCAGCAACAAAAAGGAGGGGGGAATAGAAAAGGAAGAAAATCATGGGCAGGTAACTAACAGGAAGGCTCTTGGAAGCTGCCACATGAAACTTGCAGATACATTTCATTATACTGGACTTAAACAAGAGCTTGAAAAGTGTGAGAACAGCAAGGTAGAGGATGCCACTATGATTTTGAATTTTGTTAAACAGCTTTTGCATCAACTGATGTGTTATTTCCCTTGACATGGTCAAGTTGGCATATTACATTAACATATTTCTAAATTTAAATCATTTTACTGTTCTCAGGATAAAGAATGGTTATTCTTGAGGTCGATTTACATGTTCACACACATGGAGTATGGCTCAGTTTACTATGTTATATGTTTTTTTTTTTCATCTATTTAATTAATTATAATGGCTAATAATTTTCCTTACATTAGTTGCAGAATTGTTAGATAGTTCATACTTTTGGGCTCAGGGATGCTGAGGGATCCCGATGTTCTTGACTTCTATACAGGAAAGGATTCATACAAAAATCCATATAGGTGAGTTAGAGATAAAGATTTATTGCAGGTGAGAGTAGACTCACAAGCATGAGTGTGGGCAGATTCAGAGGAGAATTCTGCCTTGGGTCTTCAGGCTGCTGATATAAATTCTTGCTCAGTTTGAGAGGGCCAGGGGCTCATAGATGGGATCCTGGATGGATTTTGACATCTTTTGCTTTAAAAAAAGGGGCAGGAAGTTAAGGATGAGAGAATGGGTTTTTGGCCAATTTAGTTTATCAAAAGCATCTGACTATTAACCTCCTGTTAGTGAGATGAGATAGAAGTTTTACAACTAGTGGCACCTGGGGTGAAGTAAAATACTAGGGTTTGTGCTGTTTTTCAGAAATACTTGGGGGGTGGATAGTGGCTGCAGCCATTGTGCTAAATTATTGTTATACTTTGATACCATAAGACTAACTGAGAGGCTTAACTTTTATATCTGAACTCTGAAAAAATTATCTAACAAAAGGATTATAGAAAGATCTGAACCTGTTGAAAAGATCAGTTGAAAGATCTGAACCTGTTGCTCCTCTTGTTTGCAGATTTTTCTGTAATGATTATATGTCTGTAATTGATATAGATTTGCTTAGGTATTTTATACATAATGGGTACATTTAGTTAACTTACATATTTCTAGATAATTGCCATTGTTTTTAAACTCATTATCATAAATCTTCTCATTCTTTTCAATAATTTTTAAAACCCTCAATATTATTGATATCTCTAATGTAGTATTCTTTTCTGTTGTTATCATCTATCCTACTTTACAATTCTTTATCATCTAACTATCCTACTTTACAATCAGTCAACTATCTGTCTATCAGCTAGCATGTCTCTTTTCCTGATGACCAGTTTTGTCTAAATTAATAATATTTTTCTAAAACCAGGTTTACTTGATACCTTTTTTGTTTTTCTTCCATTCCATTACTTTTTCTTCTATTCATTCTTTTTTTACACTTTCTTCCTTTTACTCTTATTTTTGATTCTTAGATTGTATTATTGATCATTAATGCTTAATCTATTTCAATTCTGTTTCAGTTAGGATGTGCTCTAGGCTAATGTAAAGACAGAATTTTAACTGCATTTTCAGAAATGATTTGGCCAGGCCTTTGCTGATGGCTTAAAGGCTTTGGGGCCTAAAATCCTTCCATTTTGCTCCTCTTCTTTCCCTGGGGATTTGCTCACATATGCATAATAGAAGATGCCGCATTAACGCAGCCTTTTCTTTAAGGAAGTAACTCATTAATCCAAATATCACTTCCATTTACTTCTATCTCATTTTCCAAATCTATGATGAAGAATAAAATTCACATCTGCTGTTTATGTTGGCTTACCTAGGTTGCACACACACACATGCACACACACATAATTTTTAAAATGAAATAATTCATCATGTTATATAGATCTCCACCTCTTGGTCTAGGTTCAAATTCTATCTCTAGTACTTAAAACCATAGCATCCAACAAGTCATTTAAACTTTCTGTAACTTGCTGTTCTCATCTGGAAGATTAGGGTAATAAAACATTTTTATGAGGTTATGGAGAGACTTTAAGTAAGGTATACAATTCAGTCTTCCACTTGGTAGCATTCAGCCAAAGGACACTTCTTCAGACTTACAGGAAATGTCCCAGTGAAGATGGAATCACCAAATATAATTCCCAGGAAATTCAGAAGAAAATGCTTTGTGATTCTCTTGTAATTTTTCTGCTTTGGGAACAAAGCTCATTGGTTTTTAAAGGTGACAATTCTCTAATCATGGTACAGGGAGATAAATACTGTGTTTTCCTCCAGGGAGACAAAGAGATGCAATAAATGCTTAATGTGATTTTCTTCAATGCCACAAAGTCAGTGGCTGTAAATCTTGAACACAAGTTGAATCATTGTTGACTTGTTATCTCCTTAGGGTGCTTTGGGCCACATCATTAAACTGTATCACCTTCATTGACCTAATTTTATCATGGAGTCCAAAGAACTAAAATGAAACAAAAAGAAAATTTTAACAAAAATCGAAGGGTTGTTCTGTGTGGCCAATCTAATGTTTGTGCTAATTCCTATAAATTGGTGTTAATTTGGTGCTCATAAGAATGCACATGAAGGCAACTAAATGTTGACTGTCCTTTAAGATGCTTTATTCCCAGAAGAGGAGAGGGACTGTGAGGAATCCAGTCCAAATGTTAATATTTGATTTAATATTCACAATGAGCAATATCTAAGAATAAAATGAGAGATGTTATTCTTCACAAAACTCATTTGAATGAATTTTTGAAATATAGGTTCAGAGTTATTAGCTTTTATCTCACAGATCAGTATACTTAAACTTTAGAATTCAAGCATCTTCCCTCTCATACTACCTGAAACAAATATCTACTGTATAAAACATTAATCAGTATGTGAAGTAATTATTTTCCCTTGACTGAGTATGAAACAAGATCTGAAGTCTAAGAAATATATCTTTACCCAAACTGAGACACAGTAATATAATTAGCTTTATACCATAAAATTCTATAAAAAATCTCATCTAGGACAAAATATATTAACTCTAAAGTTATCAATATGACCATAGGAGGAACATGAGGAAAGAGTCTGAAGATTGAGAGAGAGACAGGATAGAGAAGTGGGGTGGAGAGACAAAGACACAGAAAGTGAGAGAGAGAGACCCTCCCACATCTAAATGAAGTACCATCTGCTCACTTGCTTCATCTCAAGGCGCTAATTCCAGAACAGGAGACAGAGAAGGCAGGAATACAGTAACTTCACAAAATATCTGGAAACACTTCAGTCAACATTTAGTTCTTCTATGTAAACTTCTGTTTTCTTCTTAAGATGCGTGAGGTTATACCATTGGAAAAATGAGACTTTGAGCATTTGCCTTCTTTTTCCTGCCTTGATCTGTCCCTGGGGAGCTGTGACTGCTCAGAGAGGAGCTCAGGGCAACAGGAAGGGAGCCCCCGCCGCACACAGCCCAGATTGTTGTCATCTTCTCAGGATGTAGGTTTTCTCCCCAATGAAATGTATCTACCTTTCAAATTTTAAATCCAGTTTTATAAAAACAATGTAAGCTTTCTAGTTCTCTTCCTCATACTTTTTTTCTGATCACAGGTATCATTACTTGATTTCCCAAGGAAATTAGCTACTCCCAAGCTCAGCATTAACCTTTGTTGAATGCTGTCTTAATACAAAATGCCATAAACAGGGTATTTTGGCAAACACAACTGTTGCAATAGTGGTGGGAATAGCTTCCACTGAAAAAAGGAAGAGGGAACTTTGAGGTAATAATGAAAAGTGAAAAACCCAAAGGAAACTTTTATTCTGACTGGTAACTTTCTTCTTTGCACTGCCCCTCTATGAGGCTGTTTGCGGTCAAACACAGAGTTGAGCTCACAGCCAGTCTCCTTCTGTTCATTCCTGCCGTGCGGGGCAGAATCTGTGTGTGACACTGCAGTCTGTCACATGGTCTGATTGTAATCCCCACACATTCAGCATTAGCCATACCAAGTGTAAGGAAGAGAAGAACAATATCCTCCACACTTAGTTAAAATGTCATGGAAAACTGTGAAAAACACACACACACAGTGTTCTGTGTGTCCATTTTTCAGCACGATGTATTTTTAGTTGTCTGCAGCCTGCAAGTCTTAATTCAAAGCAAAGAAAATATCAATGGGCTGCATATGGTACACTTCTTGGCATCTTTAAACATATTTGAACTAAGCATCATCCTTACAGTATTTCCCAGCACTAAACTATCACTGCTCACTGAGGACAGCTCCTCCAAAAAAGGAATGGAAGGCCTGGAGAAACCATAGCCTATATTCCTCCTGTCTTTATGGATGCTCTTTCTCAGTCTTTCAGCAGGTCCTTCCTCACCTCTTTCACCTCTAACTGATGAGAAGCCCAAAGTCCATATGTTGGTTCTTCTTTCATATTTATGCGCCCGCTATAGACAATCTCATCAGACCCAATGTCTTTATCATCTTCATTTTGATAACTCAAATTCATATCACTGACTTGACCTTCTCTCTTGAAATTTAAATTCTTATATCCAGCTGCCTACATTTCATCTCTGCTTGGGTGAATAAAAGGCAGCTCAAAAGTTAATTTCTCAAATATGTCAGCCACTAACCCCCAAATCTGCTTCCCCAATGAATTCATGATAACTTCATCTTTCCTATTGTCTGCTCCTAACTTCATAGTGTTTCTTAATTCCTTTCTACTTCTTACAACCACTTTAAAATCATCAGCAAATCCCACTCACTTATGTTGAAATAGACCAAGAATTCACCCACTGTTTCTACTCACAACTGCTGCTGTTCAGTCTGACTGGTCTTTCAGCTTCTGCCACCTGCCCCTCCCCACCCGACCTCCTTCAGTCTGTTCTCAGCAGTAATGAGTATTCTTTTCAAATGTAAATTTAAATCATGTCCCTCTTCTGTGTTGAAAACCTTTACCTCACTCCTCTGTCAAAGTAAAAGCTATAGTCCTAACCCCTTACATGACTTCCCCTCATCCATTACCTCCTGGTTCCTTCAGCCTCATTGGTCTTCCTAATGTTCCTCAGGAACATTCCCAGTGATGTTTAGTCTTTCTTGATCTTTCTTGTGGGAAGGCTCAGACTTCAGACACCTGGAAGCCAGCCCCCTTATTTCCTTCAAGTCCTTTCCCAAATGTCCTTTCAAAAGTCACAGTGACTCTTCCTACCAAGCTATTTCAGTTTCATCTCCCAGCCCAGAAATTATTATATATCTGCTATCTCCTTTGTAATTTTTGATTTAACACTTGTCATTGTCAAAACACTCTGTACTTAACTTCATTTTTAAGTTACCTTATTTGCTGACTTTCCTTGCCTTGAAAGCAAGGTCTGTCTCTCTCTCTCTCTCTCTCTCTCTCTCTCTCTCTCTCTCTCTCTCTCACACACACACACACACACACACATACACACACACATTTACACCCAGCACCTAAACAGTGCATGGAACATAATGATACGAAACACGGGCCCCAAAAAAGAAGAGATACAACAAAAGAAAGAAAAGAGACTTCATCATTTTCTTTAGTGCTTGAAAAATAACTTGTTAAGGGGGAATGGCATTTTAATCTGGGGGTTGCTTTTTTTTGCGTTGCCTCATTCTGAAAACATACATGCAGTTTCCTAATGACTACTATACTCCATTGTATTTGCTTCATTTTCCTGTTTTATTTTTCTCTCATTTTCTTTTCATCTCCTCCACCATCATCTTGCAAAATACCCAGTGACAGATATTGGAGGATGAGAAGGGGAAGCAAAGCATAGAAAACGGTGCAAGATAAATGAGATTAGGTTGACATCCTATACATGCACACACACCCCTCATTACTTTTTTCCACTAAGCAAACCCTGATGGCAGTAATACAGATAAAAATGCTCAAGTGTGTTTTTCTAATTCTAATATTTTTATTAATCTCTAATGTTGGAGTACTACAATCATTTCTTAAATGTTGAAAAGGGAGCAATAAGTTGACTTTGCAAAGAGGATAGGATTAGCAAATTGATAGGAGCAAAAGAGTCAATGTTTAACACAAATTTGACTTTGCACTAGATTGCAAAGATGGCAGGAGAGATCGATAAATAAAGGAGTATGGTTTTTATAATACACTAATATCAATATTAAAACTTTGATCACTATTTAACAATATGGGCTATACAAATGAAAACTAAAGTAAAAATAGAATAATTAAGCTTTCTACCCATTAGCCCCAAAAATCAAGTTCTTTACTCTCATCTCCTGAGTCTTGTGTTCTGAAGACCTAGCTGGGTAAACTGCTTCCAAAATGCACAATGTCTTTCAAGTTTGAAGAATAGCTAGTACAAAATGAGTGGGTAAAAAACACCAGTTAGAAAGAATATTCCATTTTTCCAAAATGTGCAGTATATATATTGTTTGAAAAATATCTAGAAATTGTGATATTTTCTATGTCATTATAAAATTAGTCTACAAAGCACTGTTATTTATCACTGTGTGGCCATTAAACTCACACTGTCATCCAGAATTGCATGAAGTAGAAGTGAACACCAGGGTGGCCCCCTGTCAAGGTGAACATACAAAATATGTTGGTTACTATTCCAAATCTAATAGCTGTTTTAGTCCAGAAATATTTACCTTTTGTAGGCTGGTAAGTCAAATGATAATAATGTTTTTTTTAATATAGAATATGATACATAGCATTATATAGGGAATTAATTGCATGGAAATAGTGTTAAAATATTCAGAAATATTTGTGACACATAATGTTTTTATTTAAGCATTTGAATCCAAACAAGATCTCACAGTTGGTCTAGTAACTGCCATAATTTCAAAATTGTGATGAGAACAGAATTTCTATATCTCTACAATACATGCAAATACAACATCATGAAAATATCTGTGAGGTCTGGTGGGGACAAAGTCAGAGAGTTACAACTAATAACATGCTTGGTTGACTATGTCCAGAATGGAAGGAAATGCAAAAATGTGAGTTATACATTAGTAAAATTTAAATGTACCCGTGAATTCTATCCACAGATCTCTTGAGAATAAGTGGTCTGGATGTAAGAATACTTGGTTGAGCATCTCTACTGATTAAGGACTTTTAATGCATCAAAATGGTGATTTTTGAGTCTGTCAAATCACACTTAAATGTGTTCTTTCCCCTAAGAAGATTGATGTTTGGATTAAAAAATATATTTCCCTTTTGTAAATATTAACTGTCATCTTTAGTAGTGATAAATATTCACTTATACCTTGTGGCACGTCTATAAATATATTCATGTTTCCCCCATATCCTCACTAAAAATTTTAGTCTCCTGTGAATTCTCCAAATTAGTTAGCAAAAAGCATTTGCTTAAATGAAATTCTCATTTGTGATGCTTAATCAAAAGGGGAATGTTTTCCCCCAGCTTTTTCTAACTTCACACAAGAAATAGCTTAAAGTATTTTCAATGAGACTCATTATGTGGTTGCTGATTAGTAGCAAGCTGCTTGTTTGGGGGTGATTGATACTTACTCCTGGAGTACCAGGAAAGGGAGTTTGCCAAATTTAGAAGTCATTCCACTCTTATGTGGTCTGCAGTCTTGAACAACAACAACAACAAAAACAAACAAAAAAACCCCAACAAACATAAATGAGACTAAATTTGTGTGCCTTTGCAAAATACATCTCAAGACTTCCTAGCAAGACAATCATTTTTACAAATGGACTTCATGACTTCCATGTCTTGAATTGTATTAGACCAGATTGTTTTTGCCTTTCAGTGAAGACTAATCCCCTGGCAAAATATGTATGAGCTCCAAGTGATCGTAAGATGTACACATGCTGTGCTGAAATCTTCAGCAGTACAGATTCTAAGTCCTTAACCCAGGGTTTATTTTCTCTAGGATTAGATGGCTAGAGTATCATTTTAATTTTAACTGATAGTATGGATGGCTTAATTATAAGGATCTTAAGTTTCTATGATTATAGAATGCATCTCATAAAATCTGGAACTAACCTGACTGTCCTTAGGCAACTCATTCCCTAGGAAACAAGAAAGGGGAGGGTGTTCAACACACATATAGGGAAAGATGGAAGCTGACATTGAATGAATGCTCTATGGCTGTAATTTTAAATCATTCTTTTCTTGAACACTAACAGTGTAAAAAGTACTAACTGGTAGTTTAGGATATAATGTATATAAGTCACAGATACCTTTCCAAATTACCCACTTAGGATTATGTGTCCATTAAAAATTTTTAATGCTTGTAATCATTCTCATTCTTTCAACAAATAATAAGTAAGCACCTATAGTGTCACAGGCATAATGCCCAGAAGTCCACACTTAAAAAAATGGGTAAATCGTGGGCCCTTTCCTCAATGAGCTCAGTATAGGCAAGTGCTGAGAACTACATATTCTTTAAACCACCTGGTCTTTCTATTTTAAGGTGGTTCTCTTCCATTTCTAGAGGTTATATCCTTCTGCTTCTTCTTTTATTTTTTGGAAACAGATAGTAGCTGCAGAAGAAAATCTTTAGTATCTTTTATTATCTTTAGTATTACATATGAAATATCTTTAGTATTCTGTATGTTTATTTTATAAACTAACATGAAAGAATTAAGGCTAAGAAGCATGTCCCGCATTTCTGTAGAAGCTTAGTATTGGTGTGAGTCACAGACTAGGAGACAATTTTTCGCTTAGCATCCTTGAAAATGAAAAAGTCCTTCCTCAGTTTCTTGGCAATTTTTCACTTTAGTTACCAGAAACTCCTACATGCTGAGGGAAAAAAAAAAAACTATCAAAATGGAGAAAGAGTTGAAATTTTAATAAATTCATAAAGGACTTGACAATGAGAGCAAATTTGAGATGAATACTGTCTTGCCCCAGTGGGGATGCTGCTGCTTTATTTAGTCATGTTTTGCTTTGAGGTTTTTCTTATCAGGAGAGTTAAGTAATGGTTGTAGGATTTAATTTAGCTTTAAAAGGAGTCATTAACCCATTCATCCAAGAATGCTGACAAACAGTTCCTTACTGTATGTGAATGTTTGCTTTTATCACTCAATTCTACTCTCACCTGTAACAGGCTAACTCTATGCAAGGAATTACATTCAAGCATTCGAGGAAATCATTTTTTAGCTAGATAATAAAGAAAATTAGGAGCCACAACTTGTAAAATAATAGACTGTATAGAGGGTGCAGACGCAATGGGGATAAAAAAAGTCTCACTAGGTTTTGCAACTTGAAATGTATAGGTGACAAGAGTCCAAATAATCTTCTAACTTCATTATGTTAAACTGAGAGGGTACTTTTCCTTGGTTTTGAAAGGGCTGTAAAATACTTTTATTTTTTGTAAATGAGCTCACTCTCAGATAAAATCCACCACTATTAAAAAAAGTATCATTTTGCTGCTCATTTGGGGTCTTAATTATTAGTTTGAAGGATTAAGAACCACATTTTTCAGATCATCAACTATAAAATGTGTGTGGGTCATGTTTTACATTAATGTAAACTTACCATTTTGTTCCACTGTTTTCCTATTCCTCAACTACTTCCAATTCTCCCCACAATTTTTAGATTTAAAAAAAAAAATTGTCTGGTGCAAACACAAAGGGATTCTTAAGCCCAAAGCAAATAAGACTATGAGAGAGTGCATATTAAATTCATTAGAAAATTTCCTTTAGTTCTCATTTCATCACCTGTACCTTGAATCCTTTGGGGTTCTGACCCTGTAGAAGGGTATTTATTGTGAGAGTGTGTCAGTCTCCTACAATATTTTGTTCTCATTTTGTGTATTTTGTAGTGAATATTGCAGGGATAAAGTATGTGGGAGTTTATTAGCTGGGAGGAGGGTGTTTAAATTACTTCTCCCAGAAAATGCAACTGGGTGTGGTTTGCTCTGTGACTAAGAGACAGTTGCTGGTATCAGCCTGGGGTTGTCTGACAGCCTGGAACAGCTGTGCCTGAGCCAGCCTGTCAGAGCGGAGTCTCCCTTGGTCTACTGTGCCAGCGACTTGCCTTGCCCTGCCCTCTTCAAGAGTTCCTTCTCTAAAACAGGGCCCATAAATTAAATCAAACCAACGCCCTGTCAATCCCAAGGTATTTGGGACATTTGCTGTTTCAGGTGAGGTTGCCAGGAATTTTGTGTGCGGACTTTCGATCATATCACATAGGTTAGACCTCAGTCCATGTTAATTTTTTTTTTTTTTAATGGATTTGAACATTAGGAGCAAAGGCTTACTGAAAGGGATGGGTTTCTGAGTAGAGTGTAATTTCAAAGCCAGTTCACTCATTTTCTGAGTAGGAGGAAGTTAGAAGTTCTATCCTGTTTAACATTTTCAGATGATGCCTGGAGTGAGTCTTTTCACTGAGGTTCAACAGAAAACCTCCAACAAGCCTGGACTGATATAAATTTTAAACTTAATTCTACTCGGAGAATGTTCTGTGTGCAACAGTCAAAAAAAAAAAAAAAAAAAAACATGGCAAGTTTACTCTCTAGCTGTTACTCCCTGCTTGCTTGGTCTTCACAGAGGGGAACTCTCATCTGGCAGGAATAGTTGTCTGTTTCTTTTCAAAATCAATTTCCCTCAGTGTCTTTCCCACCCTCATATTTATAATTACATCTGGTTCATTAAGAGTTGGAAGTCAATAGAGGATGTGCTGTTTGCCTCATGGGGAAGCAGCCCAGCAAGATGTATAAACACCGGCCTGTCTCTCGTCTCTGAGAGTTAACACTTCTGCAGGACTGAGTCTTTCCACTCATAATTTGCTTCCATGCTTATAAACCATAATTCCTGGGATGAAAAATAAAATACTATCTGTGAAGTTCTGAATATGAAGGAGAGTAATATGTTATGTATAGTTCATGGGGATGCAGGGCAGCAGACATTTTGGAAGAGGCCTGCATGTTTTGTTCGCTTCAGACCCGTTGGTCCTCTTACAATCCAAGAACTGTTGGACCACAGTTTACTGAGAAAATTGACCTAAATATCAACCAGATGGTTTGATAATTGTTGCAGTAGATGAATGAATGGTCTAAGTTAATTCCACCACCACCTCAGCCTCTTCCCACCACCCTGACCTGAGAGCTTTCTCCTCCAACCAAGCCCAAGATAGAAGATTGAAAAAGAGACAGGGAAAGACTGTGAGATTCCCCTCCCCCTTAATTCTGAGGAACGAGGTGTCACAAGAAGCATGTCATTCATGCTATTCTGAGCTTTCACAGTTGTGAAAATAGGCCTCACAAATTTTCAATGCTTAGGAATATACATCCTTGAGAAGGGTAGGCCTAAGGTAACTATTTTTATTCCCACCTTAGCTATACTATGATGCAGCCTGAACATGATCCAAGAAATGCTAGTTCACCCCATTTATAACACAGCTGTGTTTAAAATGGGGCCAAAGCTCCACACAATTCAGCCTGGCCGCTCTCTTCGGAGGTCTCCTCTCAAGTTCTCATAACCTCACCTCCGGTGTTGCCTATTCTCCCCTGAGTCATCAGTGCAACAGCAGGACCATGGCTTCCCACATGGAAAGTTCCAGCACCTTTTGTCCTGTGAAGAGTGTTGCATACAACATGGCTTTGTGGTTTTGTTAAGAGCTGTGGATATATACAGTGACATAGCTTCCCTGGATTGTATTGTTCACGAGAATGAACTTTCTCACAGACATACTACCCAAGACAAACTCTTTTTTTTTTTTATAGACAAGCCAGTAGAATATGTGTACTATGATCCAAAATGTATCACAAAATCCTGGCTTTCAGTCAAGGGCAGTGTACTTGGGGGTGGATGTGGGGGAGCTAGAAGGAGGTTAAGGTTCCCTCGGTCTTTATAATACAAACCAGATTCGAATCCGTGTGGTATTGTAACAATCATCACTGTGGTCTTACTCTTTAGTCTTTTCTGATTTCAACAGGGAAGGCGTCTTCTTTTACTGGGTGAAGTTTTCCTCTTTTCTGAGTCTTGGGTACTGTATTACCTATCAAAAGTTGAAAAGATGGAAATGTTTAGATTTTGCTCAGTTTCCACTGAAGAATTGAAGCTATCCAAAATCTGAAAAGGCCCCCTTGATCTTAAAAATTGGGTTCATTTTAGGAAGGGCTTCAAATTTTCACAAAAGGATGAGTTAAAGAAAATGATATATCACATAATAGATTCAGGTCCCTTCTCCAGCAGCCTCCCCATCACTAAACCCAAAGTTTCCACCCTAAGACGCATCCTTTGTTAAATTATTCTCGTTGATAATATTGTCATTGTGGTCTTAGCTCTACCTTTAAGGTAAGAAGTAAAAAGGTAAACACTCAAACCTCTGCTCTCTTTCTATTGCCCTGATATTTGGATAAGAAGCCATAGGGACACTTCAGCAAAATTTATGGAGATTATGTATAAACGTAAAAAAGAAAGGTAAGATAGCACCATACAGATGGATGCCTGGTTTGCTTAGTTTCTGAGAAAGCTAATTCAAAGTATAGCCTTTTCTGAACCAGAGTAATAACTTCCAGGTTATTTGAAGGGGGGAATGCCAGTGGTTGGTGTCATTTTGTCTCCTGGATTTGCTGAACTTCTCAGCAAACCCTGCTATTTCTCAGAATAAGAGAAAAGCAGAATGGCACACAGAAAGGGAGGTGGAAAGATTAGAAGACATCAAACCCACAAAACCAGGAGAAATGAAGTGTCTACAGCAAGATTGGTAATATGGAGGATTTGACTCAATACCCCTTTTTTAATGGAAATAATATTGTGATGTAAGGATTTTTATTGAAATCTTTAATAGAAGTCTAGGAAATAACAGAAAGGGTAGACTTTCAGCAGGTTATAAAAAGAATTAGACAGGAGAGCCCTCAAGGCTACCTTTGCTTACTTAGCTTTTTAGCAACCTGGGAGGTTGGCAAGTACAAAATTCTGGCTTGTTTGCACAGAAAAGGTTATCCCTCCTCAGCTAGACTCCTTCTCCTAGCCCTGATTCAACCTCTGAAAAAAAAAGAATCAATCATGTTTCATAATCATTTTCATGATTATAAAGAGTGTATTCATTGAAATGTTTCAGGTCATTCTAAAGTTATCACACCCTGTCAGAAATTTCCTGGTGAAGAAACAAAGCCCTGACTTTAGATAAACAATTAAGGAATAATGAAGATATGATAATACAAGTGGTTCAAAATCCAAGTCAAGTCCTTTTAAAGGCCCTTGGCATTTAACAGAACATCATTGTTTACAAAATGCAAAAATCAGGTTGGTGGGTTTTTTGTTTCTTCTTGCTAGATGATAACTGGCAATTCCAGAATCTGAAATAATGGGTTGGAAGTCATTTTCTTTACAACAAAATGGAGTCAACTGAAATGATAGTTCTGTCCATAAGGCACAGAATTGCCCAAACAGTCGGTGCTGGTTTTCCAACTAGCATACACCAAGTACACCATTCATCAAATCCTGGCTAGCGAGGCTGCTGTTTGCACAAGGATGGCAACATGAAGTTGGAAAGCTTTCACTAGAACTGTGGAAAATTGAAATGTCTGCCAGGTAAGCACACTTCTTTTCTTTTTATTGTGAAAAGGAAAGGTTTGAAAGGAAAAGATAACACTGATGCTGGCCACACCAAGATCCCTGAGGAAGGAGTCTGATTTCTGATTATACCTGCAAATATACTGTTGACTTTGTCAGTGTTCCTGGTGGGCACATTCAACTGTGATACCCCTGAATATCAAAGTCAAATGATGTGAATATCAGTTTATATTTTTGGCAACTGAATCACTGGAGTTCTGTTTATTTACAACATGTACTTCCTAATTTCTCACTTACATAAGATTATCCTCAATAATGTGTGAAGGCAGGGATATGGAAATAAGTAAATGATACAAAATAACCTTTGGTTTGGAATATTAAATGGACTCAGATCCTCATTTACTCTTGTGTCATAAACATTCATTCCACCATTTCTTCATTCATCTTATAGTGTATTAAATGACTTTGTCCTTAGTCAGATGAAAACAAATGTGTAGAAGGCAGAAGGAGAAGGATTCTAAGGACTATCAAAGAGGTGAATTACAAATTATAAAATTAGTTCTTGCCCAAAGGATACAATTAGATATATTTTATTAGTTTACTAAGGCTGCCATTACAAAAATATCAATATATCACAGACTTGATGACTTAGACAACAGAATCTTCATCTTTTCTTTCATTTCTGGAGTCTACAAGTCGAAGATCAAGGTGTCACATGTGTAATTTCTATTGAGGTCTTTCTCCTCCATATACAGATGGTCATCTTGCTGTGTCCTTCATAATCTACATGACTTTTGTTCTGTTTGCAACCACGTTTCTAATACCATCTCTTTGAGTGTCCACATTTCCTGTTTTTATAAAGACACCAATAAGATATCCTTAAATGAAGTTTAAAAGGTTTCATTTTTACCTAATCACATCTTTAAAAACTACCTTTAAATACATTCTGAGATACCAGAGGCTAGGATTTCCACGTGTGAATTTAGAGGGGGGCGGCACAACTCAGCCCCTAATAGATATATGAACAGAAAAAGAGAAAGTGCAACCAAATAAATACCAATGAGAGGTTGGCAAAAGGAGCAGTTCTGCCCAGAGTATTAGAAAAGAAGGTGAATCTTTAATTGATTCATGAAGGTTGTCCAAGCAAAGGATGGGTATTAGGTGGGTAGTAAAAAGAAGGGTCTCTGTGGAAAACCTCTTAAGCACAAGAAGGTACACAATTACAATCATGGATTAAAAAACAAGATTTGACACAAGAAATTTGTAAAAGGGTGTAAGAGAAAGGTGTGATGAGAGAGGCTTAAATGAGGAATAAGATAATGGCAACCTTTCTCCTCAAACAGCATTGTCCTAAGGTGATGAGAGTATGCTCTAAAATTAGCCAGACTATGCCAAACTCTGTCTCTTCCACTTTCAATTATTGCCTTGTTTAAGGTAGTTAATATTTTTGTCCTTCCATTTCCTTATCTGTAACATAGTGTCTCTGTGAAATAATCACTCAAGCAACCAATCAATCAATCATCCCTGCAGTTGTTTGAGAATTCTTTGTACTTAACTCTGGCATGTAGTAGCTGTTGAAGACCCATTAATTATCATTATTCTTCTGTCATTTGAAGGTTTTGTACTATACTCTACAGGGTATGTGGATACAATGGATGCTTTTAAATAGAGAGGTAGTTTGATAGATTTCTAAAATTTATTCTGGTAATGGTGGGTCATAGATCAAGGAGGTGAAAGGCTGGAGAGAGCATAACGACCAGTTTGGAAGCTCTTGGAATATCCCCGAAAGAGATTAAAGAGCATTACTATAGGAAGTTCAAGGAAAGAGAAGAGGAAATAGACTTTAATAATATGAGATAAACTTGACAGAAATTGGAGGTTAAAAAGCAAGAGAGGTTTAGGATGTTTTCAACATTTCTAGCTCAAAGAATAGGAAACCCATCATCGAGATGAAAATAAAGTACAAGAATCAGGCTTGGAGAGAAAGCTTATGGAACCAATTTTTGGAATATTTTTCTACTCTACCGTGTATGATCTCCCTTCTAACCAAGCTTCAGTGCCATGATTTTTTCACTGTGATCATTCCTTTGCAAATCCCCTTGGCTCCTTTGCCATCTTTCCATCCATCATGTCACATAACAAGATACCAACCAAAGTTAAGAACTCATCCTCATAACAGAAAGTTGTTTAAAAAACATTCCACAACCATGCTGTCTGGTCTCATTTTAAAATTATGACCACAATATAAAGTTGTCATCATTTTTGCCCAGAAATATTATTTTACTTCTCTTATCAATTTACCTTTCATTACTAATTCATTGATTTCTTTTCCTCAAGCATATCTGCTATCATCTTTGTGCTCAGCTGATAAAACTTGTTTAATATTACTTAGAAATTGTAAGCAAATAGAAGCCTATATCCTCATCTTCCCTCCACAGAAACATGTCTATCTGCATCTGCCATCATATACTTTGATATCCCTTCTAAAACAATGGATGGTCTCCATTTCCGATGAGACCAACCCCTTCTGTAGTGTACTACTGGATTCGCCCCTCTCCTTAAATACAGAAAACCTTTGTCCTTGCATTTAATCCTACTTTCTCCTTCATCTCTGAGCTCTTATTCATCCAAGCATCTATTGGATGATTTCCATCCACAAACAGACATGATGTAACATCTCCCATTTAAGAAAAATAACTCTCCCTGACATCAGATTTTCCTTCCAGCTTCCACCCATTTCTCTGATCCATTTGACAGTAAACCTCTTGGAAGAAGCATGCACTTCCCTCTTCTCTCCTGCCTTACTGAATGCTCCTCTCCAGCTGCATTGTTGATTGCTCTGCCCTACAGGTTTTAAATCTCATCTTTTCGATTCCACGCCCTCTTATTTGTGTGACTCCTTCCTTATGTGGTTCCTGAGGAATACAAAAGTATTTAGACACATAATTTCAAAGGGAATCAAGATAGTTCAATTTTGGACATCTAAGCACAGAATAAGTATATAGCCTCTGTAAGCAATATCTTTCTTTTGATGAAGGTCTATCTCCAGCCCCTTCTTTGGGCTTCAGACTTGGAGATCCCATCATCCATTCAATTTATTAAACTTAACAGGTCTGAAGCAGAGTTCTGGTTCTCCTCCTACCTCACACCCAACTTCTCGACAGCATTCCCATGTTAGTAAAGGCATCTCCAGTCACCAAATGCTTGGGCTACCCAGAGTCCCCATCGACTCTTCCTTTTACACCCTATGTGCAAATCTATGTCTAGAAAATTTGCCAAAAGTCTTTTGTCCAAGCATTTTGCCTCATAGTTAGTTGGCCACAGGCAGTTTTGTTTAAAAAAAAAAGATACAAAAAGAGACATTAATTTATTAACAAATTAGCAGAGTTGATCATTAAAGATTCTGTATCTAATGTTGGGTTTATGCTCATATACATCTCCTCAGAGTTCCCTGGAAGTAAAATGAATAGATGACAGATGCTGCTATTTCTTATTATATGTAACATGTATAATTGGTAGTACATATATATATTACATTTAAACGTTCCATCACATACCTAATTCTTATATTTTACCAAATAATCTAAACTAGATTCTGTGCCAAATATCAAAATTCTACCTACATTATGTTCTCCATTTTCAAATAACAAACATTTTTCACCATCTTCAAGAATATTACAGTAATCAGGAGTCATTTAAACATTTCTTTTTAGGGGACTAGGAGGAACTTGATTCTTCTGATTCCAAATTCTGATATGTGTTAGAAATTTGGTAAAGATGACATTAAAGAACAAGCTGCTGTGTCTGAATAAGGTAAGATAGCACAGTTTACATGTTCTATCTGACTTTACATGTTCTTCTTTCACTCTTCCACTAAGTTTCATCCTGTATTTTCTATCAAGTTGATATCTGGAGTTGTTCTCATCCACATCCACTCATCCTCCTCACTGTATAGACCATTATGAGAGCTAAGGTTGATGTTACATGACGATGGGAGTACTGTATCAGTTTACACCAGAGTATCAAGTCGTTATTTTATCTTTTAAACAAAATGACTTATAGTCAACCATATAGCAAAAATGGTTTGTGGCAAATAATTTATGACAAAGCTCTCTAGAACTGTCCAAATCCCCTGCAAGTTCTATTCACTCTACTTCAGGGTGTATCTTTAATTGAATCATTGGACCTGAAGCCGATAATAGAATTAAGAGTTGGAAGGCAGAATATGTGAGGTTTGTCAACAACAGGAAAATTGGAAGGAGGTACCGTAATATTGAGGTAAGAAATTAAAAGACAGTAATGATCATGTACTATAAGTATTTTCTCTGTTTTTCTCAGCCCTGAGGGCATTTTAGTGATTGGATATGGAAAGAGATCACAAATTGCTTTTATAGCTATGAAATGGTAATTCAGTGGTGAGCCCATGAATGTATTATCTTGCCTTTTCATACCGAGTCATTTTTCTAGTTTTTTGTTTTGTTATGTTTTAATTCAAAAGAGCATTTTTGTGTGAATATAACATGCAAACAACTAGGTAATGAAAATACACAGTGGTGCCTTGGAATTTCAAAACAAGAGATAATAAATGAATGCTCTGGCTCCTGAGGGACAAGACATTTGGATAAATAGTTGCAAAAGGAGCCGGGATTGCTGTCTTCTGTTCTTGGCATCTGGGCTCAAAATAAGGACCCAGAACACAGTCTAGCAATCAAGACATAGAGGCCCAGATAAGCCACCCCTACTATGTGCAACTTGGTTGCTTTCAGGTTGGTGGAATGGCCAGTTGAAGGATTGTAATTGGAAACTTTTAAGTGAAATTTACTGACAACTGCTGTCACTTGCTGATAAAAGAGGACAAATCAGTTGCATTTCATCACTTGGTATCACTATAATCCCCCTTGCTTTGATAAATCTACCCCAACAATACAAACATCCTTGTTACTCCCTGATGACATTCTCTCTCCAACTCCCTTCTCTCATTTTCCCCTCCCCTTGTGCCCTCTCTCCACATAGCCATCTTTTCAATCATAATTTAAATGTCAAAGTGTACTTCCAGGTAACTGCAAATTATCAGGTCAGTAATATTATCAGTGCTATTTGGAATATAGCTTTCTAGCTAATTCTAAAAGGTTTCTCTTTAAGAAAAATTTCAGTAAGCTTAGTTTCCTGCTGATCTTTATGCCTGTTTGTGAAAGGTCACTGGGTGAGGACGAGAAGGGGAAAATGCAGTGTTTTTGAAAAAAAATCTAATAAATTCACTTTAAAGGAATTTATTTCTACCTGCCAAGCTTCTAAGAAAAATGGGGTAGCATTTTATAGTAGGCAACAAATTATATTATTTCCCTGGTGGTGCTTGTGATAATCATATTACGCCCCAGCAGCTCTCCAGGTATTCATGTAGCTGTGAGGTGTAATTCCATAGCAACTTAGGTGCTCCATTATAATTTATAGTAACATGAATTAATATCCATTTACTATGAGGTGTTAATGAGAAAAATACATGTGGAAGCTTTATGTGGTATACTTGGGAAAAAGGGGAAGCCTTGCCTCAGTACCATATTCACTGGTAATTCACAATGAAAATTTACTGATCTGTTGTTTTATAGACAAGTAAGGTTTGCCTGAGGTCACCAAAGCTAAGGACACAATAACAGATGATGAAATGGTGGAGACAGTAAAATCCCTCAATTAATCACATCAATCAAATAGTTGAGAAGGAGCAAAACCTATTAGATAAAATGTTTTGAGGACACAGTTGATCACAGTCTCTTTTGGTACATTTCAAGTATCCTCGATGTTTCTAGCACCACATTCCATAGCCAGGGACCTACATCGCTTCTTCCTAAGCGTGCCTACCTACCCTGCTGACTGACATCACACTTGTGACTGATTTGGCAAAAGGAATGTGAGCAGAAGTGACAATGTGCCTTTCATTTCTCCTGCCATGAGCTCAGCAGTCCCAGATTGGGGGCTGTTCAACTAACTTGGACAATGAATAAATAGAAATGGAGCAGAGGTCTTCCAGATGGGCAGCCCCACAGTGAATATGTAATGAGAACAAGAAATAAGCGTTTGCTATTTTATAGGACAGATGATCTGAAGTCACCCACTACTGCAATATAGCATAGCATAAAGTAATTCAATAATACATGTTGTCTCAAAGAGGCAAAAAAATTTTGTGTCTGAAAAAGAGATGATTGAGGTGACAGTCATGTTATTCTGCTTACAATACTGAACTGAAAGCATCGGATCTTTACAAAACTCGGCTGCCAAGGAAGACTTCTTTATATTTCTGAGATTATACAAATTTCCTTTTGGCAATAAGCAATTTTTTTATCTTTATTTCAGACAAAATATAAAGAGAAGACAATTAATTGATAGTTGTGATGTTATCTGTGGTAGGATATTGGATGTAACTAAGAATTCAAAATTAGATTTTTGTATTAACAATGGAATTCACAAAGAGATTCCATTTATTTATATGAACAAAGAACTGGATGCTGGGACAATTTAATTTGCCTTTTAGGCAACAAGGATGGTGATTAAAAACTAAGGAAAGCAAAATAAATTCATGAAGATTCTCAAAGGGGAAAAAACTTGTTATTCTGGATGTCTGAGTGTGTTTATCTGAGATAAACTTTTATCTTAAAATGCTGTATCTTGGAGAAATTTTTCTACCTTTTTGGAGAAATTTTTTCATGCTTTTTCTACCAAATAATGGAGACTTCCACTGTTTTATGAATTAGCTAAAAAAGTTATGGGGAAAAATGCCTATTCCACTGTGCTCCTACAGGCATGTATTTAAAGAGATGTTACCAGACTCACCTAATATTGTTGCCTTACCTAATTGGATAGTCTGGGTGCAAATTTTCAGAGCAGTGTCTGAGGAAATAAATACTAGTCTAATATAGCAGTTCCTGGAATAATGTTATTTTGTTGAACATCTTTTAGTTATGACATTCATGAGAAAAATAAAATTTATTCCCTCCAGGGTCATGTCTGTGTAGAGTACGCAAGTTCTCCCCATGTCTGCAAGGATTTTTCTGGGTACTCTGATTCCCTCTCACATCCCAGAAATGTGCACATGCGGTTCAGCTGCATGTCCCTGTTGGAGTGCATGTGTGCACGCATGGTATGGTGCACCCTGCAATGGGAGGGTGTGCTGGCGAAGGTTGAGTTCTGCCTTGTGCCCTGAGCTCCTGGGAGAACCTCAACCCCACCACTAAACTGAATAAGCTGGTTGGGAAAATGAATGAATGAACACAAATGATTGTTGAATATTAAAAGTGGCTTTGAGTCTTTATTTAGAATATTCTGTGACCATAAATTTGCCATAGAAACTTAACTCTTGTTACATCCATTAGTGAGTGGTCAGTGCACTTGGGTTTGCATACACCTATGTTTCTGATTTATGGGTACTTTGCAGAGTGAAGGAAGCACACTGCTTGGACTGGGAAACCAGCATGAAGCTGTGGACATGCCATTGCATATTCTGCAGATCTCAACTCTTTTCAAATTAAGCTTAAATTTGATTTTCAGGGAAATCAAAGAAATACAGATCATATTTCTAAAAAAAAAGATAAATCATAGGAGTGTGGTCTTTCTTTCATAGAGAGGAACTTTAAATATTGCTGTTTTGGACCCTCTGTACTATCCCTGCAACCCAGCTCGTCTCCACTTACAGTCCTCCAGAGGTGAGGACTCAGGGCCTTCTGCCTCTGCACAGCATACTTTCTGCTGTTAGAAAGTACTTCATTCTACTTACCTATTAGCAACTTCAGTCTTATTTCATTCCTTGACCCTAGTTCTGTCCCTAGGGTCACATTGAATAAGTTTGCTTCTTCTGCACAAAAGAGCTGAAATACTTAATATCATCTAGCATGTCTGCCATTCTCAGGACAAGGATGCCTTGCCCTCACAATGTTTCCCTTCTCTAAACAAAAAAGACAATGTCCCTCTACTACTTCTTATTTGACAGGATTTCTAATTCATTTGCCATTTTTACATTCTCCCTAGAATATACTAAAGCTTGGCACTATTTCCCTTAAAATAGAAGTCTAAGAATAGTCTAAAACAAAAATGAGGCTACCAACTCTCAGTTCTAAGATAATTATCTGAACAAAAATGTAGAGAAAAGCAAAAGCATTAGTCTCTCATTTTAGATATTTCACCAGTGGACTCTACGAACAACCAACTACATTATTTATCCATGAGAGCTATTTATCAAGAAAATTCCTTAAATGACAGTTTATATGCAGGGTCCCCAAATCTTCACCATGTGGGGGTAGAGTTATGATATTTGGGACCTAAATTTTCAAACTTAATAAGGTTAAACTTTTCCTTGCCAAGATGACTGAAGAAGTCAAATGAGATTGAATAGGCAGTGATAATTACTACCAACTAAAGGCCATTTGAAGATAAGCATTAGTCATTTTGTTTTTAAAATGGGATCCACATAACCCTCTAGGACTGTTAATTCTATAGGATGGGGAGGGGAATCATTGAGCACTGTTAACACAAAAGGATTGCTCCATTCTTGATCAATCCCTCTTCCCAATATAAACAAAGCTTTCTAGACTTTTGTCTCTCCACTCCCCTTTTCTGAAAGCAATCTTGTAAATGACTGCTCAGTCATGTTCTCAAGCCTCTGGTTAAGACAAGGGACTCCTAGCAACAGCATCACAATCACCAGCCACAAAGAGAAAGATGAAGTTTTATTCTAAAAATACTCCTCACCACCTTACTTCTTACAGAATTATGTGGATGCTGACTGTGATATTATAAACATGACAGTCCCCTCAATGTGAGCTGAATTAATTGATTTATTAGGAGCAAAATAGCTATGTGGGCCAGAGTAAATTGGCTTATTAAGGATTCGATTGCACTGATTGCTTGCACGGTGAGCAAGGGAACAGAGGGAAGAAGGAAGAGAGGCCGATGGCTGTCAGAGGGCTCCTTACCAGGGAGTCCATCATGGGGGATGATAACCTATGCTTTGGTGACTGGTGTGAAACTACTAGGCAAGCAAACAGGATTTCAGAATACCACATTACCCTGTATGAAATGCTAAAGAAAATTCTTGTTGTATACGACAGTCACTTGCCCTATTCTGCCTGCACAGATATTTGAGGACTCTAAGAAAAATGAGACTCAATCATTTGTAGGAAACAGGTTCCTTAAGATGTAAAGAAGCTAGGCTCCAAGCTGAGGGAAAACAGGGAGACAATTGGGTGACTGGGAAGCGTATAAAAGCAAGTTCAGACTTTCTCCAGGGTACTGAGATTATGGAGAAGTTATGCCAAAGGCAGCTAGTCATCGTTAAAAGCACAGATTTTGGAACCAAGGGTAGCTGTGTTCCAGGTCCTGGTCCACCATTTTTTGTCTGTCTGCTTAAGGAATTTTAATTTTCCTGAGCCTTGGTTTCCTTATATGAGGGTTATAACAATGCCTAAATCACAGAACTTTTCTGAGAAGCATAGGAGAGAATATATGAAAATGTTTTGTAGAGTGCCTCATTACATAATGATGATTCACTAAATGAAATATATTTTTTAATGTCTCCATGATTTTCAGAAGTACAACTTTATACAATCCACTGGAATTTCTTCCAGATCCAAAATTCTCTCGACCTCCATCTGTCCTTTTGATTGGAATCACAAAATATTAGAGTTAAAAGGATCACCAGAGATCTTATATTGCAAATAGAAACATCAAGGTCCAGAGTAAAAATTAAGTCCCTTGCTCAAAGTACCTCTGATAGAATTCTTATCAGGAGAAGGTAAATCTAATTAAAATTAGAATCGTATTTTTAAAATATTCTGTGTGTACCAAGCACTGCAGTTTTCATCTATAAAGCTATGCAAGCATCAATGTAGTCACGAAACATGACTGCACGGGAGATAAGTATTAATCCTCATTGCTTATTTAATCAGCATTAAACACCCACAAGTAACACTCAAAACATAAAAAACAACCTTGTTTTAGTGAAGTTTTCTTACAGCTCTTTCTGGTTTGCCTTCTTCCCCTACCTGCCTTAAGAAGGCTTATCTCTCTGTCAATGAGCCTGGGAATCCCCAAGCTTGCTAGGCTCTGTTAGGTCATCCATTTGCATTTTTCATTGCTGGCACCACACTGCAGAATTACCCAGGGCTTGCTTTGAGCTGTGAGTTTGCACCCTTCACCTGTAATTACCCGGCCTGGTGGCTGCTCTGTGAATGCAGTCAGTTTGAGTAACATTTGCTGAGTCACCATCCTCTGTAGGATTTCTCTGTCCATTTAGGAAATTGCCTCTTCTCCTGTGTCGGGTCCATTATGCTGTTACAGTATTTAAAAATAACCTTGAGGGGCTATTACTCAGGTGATGGTGGCCAGCTGTTCTCTCTCTATTGAAAGGAGAATTTTGAAAAAGAAGTTTGATGATGGCAGTGAGGCTTTCAGACACAATCAGGCAAGTATCTTTGACTGTGCAGGACAAGGGAGCCAATGGAAGCTCCATCCTTAGACTCCTGAAAGGGCTGCTTTTCAACTTGCAAGCATCCTGTCAAGAGGCAGAGGGGGGACCATGTTCAATGGAGGTTTCCTTGCACATGATGACCACATGTGACAAGTCTTAATATCCCAGGAGATCCTGCATCCGCCTACTATGTCATGAACAGCACATCCTTCCTCCTGCTCACTCACATGGAAGACAAATATGTCAATCACCCTTCCAGGATATGCTCCTTCTTTTTCTGAAGAAAAAGAACATGAGAAAAAGTGGTAGTCTTCCCAAAAAGGCCTCTCTGTGGAGTAGGCAGAGTAGATGAGTAGATGCTTCTCTGTAGCAAAGTCCAATCCTTCTACCAGGAGAAATAAGATAAAGGACTTGCCTTGAGTTTGCTCCTGTAGAAACCCAACCCACACCGGGACTGGTGCCCCCGCCTCGTGAACTCCTGCTGTGGGGGTCTGCAGGAAAAATTACCACAGAAAATGAAGGCCAGATTTGATTCAGAGATGAGAGTGGGTTAGAAATAAACCAGTGTTTATGTTGCCTCCAAAGAGCTTAATAGCTGTAGTGCTTGAACTTTTGTGTTTGTTTAAAAAATGCCAGGGAACAACATTTTTTAGTTTTCCTTCTGCAGGAACTGTTGGTCGTTTCAAATCCCTTCATGAATGTATTATGGAAAACTGGAGCAGAGTTTTCTGCTTGTTAGCCAAGTGCATGCCTGCTGAGGTTTTATGCTAGAAAATACAATTTTCTTTAAAGGAAATGTACAGTAGAAACCCAGGCCATCAAGCACAAAATCATATAGCCCAGAACACATGCCCAGACCTATTTTTTTGACCCCACTCTTATTCCTTACATTGAATATAGCAATCTGTGGAGCCACACTAAATCCATTTTACAGATATAATATCTTAATGGGCCCAGGTTTAGAGCATTTTACCTTTCTGTGGCCTGAAACAAATTCATTTCTCAAAAACACCTTTATTAGGTATACATATGAACTTTTATTTTTCATCTCACACACGTGATTTGATACCCAAAATATAATCTTTGAAACAAAATCTATTTGAATATTTGCCTGCCTATGCTAATAAACACCAAAAAGAAAAAAAAAAAATCTTATTCTATGAAGTGTGTTGAAAATACCTAATAAGTCTTTTTCTGGTCTTTCAAATTTATATATAGTCTTAAGTCTGACAATCAGATTATTGGGCTTTGGAACAACATGTGAAGTATTAGAAGCTCTCATAGATCCATGCATAAATAAGGGAATGTAAACTGCCTATCTTTCCATCCACTCAGATTCTTACTGAGAGAAGTATTGCTGCCTTATAAAGAGTACATGGAGTTTGAAATTAGACCGATTCATATCCTGTGTTGGTGCTAACATGATATTGAGTTCCTAATGTATAAAATGTATTTACCAAGAGCCACCTCTTAAAGTTGTAATGAGTATTAAATCAAATAACTGGTAGAGAGTTCCAGGTCCACAACTGGAATCTAACAGGCCCCTAATCAACACGAGCTGTTGCTAATATTTTCAAAGCTGTTCTGTGCAGACCTGTTCTGAAGCCTGAACAATCTTTATCCTGCAATGCAGTGAAGAATGGCTAAAGGGTTCTTGATCTTGAAAAGGTTTTCAGTGAGAGATGTCAGGGGAAACAGTCAAATATTTAAAATTCATAAACAGGGCCTCCCCTGGTGGCTCAGCGGTTGAGCACCAGGCTGCGAAGCTGCCCGCAGCCTCTGCAGCCCCGGTTCCATCCCCGACCGCCGGCGAGGGTCCCACGTGGTTCACAGACCTCTCCTGCCACCCGCTGCTCCCCTCAGCAGTGTATTTCATCAGTCTGCCTGCTCTGCTCCCCGCTCTGGCTCTGGTGAATACTCTCACCCTCCCACGCTTCTGACTGTACCCAGTGCTTGTATAAAAATAAATTAAATAAGTAAATAAATAAATAATATTTTAAAAATCATAAACATATACACACATATATGTGAATTTCAAATATTTGAATATATATATATATATAGAGAGAGAGAGAGAGATTCTACAAACTGCCTTCTATTTTTCTATCCCATGATGTTTTTATTTTTTTTCTGAGCCCTGGTCAAATTAATATATATCAATATTATATTTAAGTAATATTAACCATGAGTAAGAGTTCATGGTATTTCCATCTCACCAGAAGGAGGGATAAACTCATAATTGCTCTGTGCTCTGTAACCAATGACGTTAAAGAAAATCTCCTGTGGACAGGTTATTTTATCAATACAAAAATATATGTAATTTATCATCATTATTCTCTTGCCTTAAAGTACAATTTGGATATGACAGAAATTAATCAGTAGATTTCACCTTTGCAGTCATTTATCTTTTTTTAATGATTAAAATTTAATGTTAAATGTACATTTCACATGATCTCTGACACTTTCGAAATACTTCTTTCTGGAAAATAGGTGGTTTGATAATTAGAAAGAGGAGACTACATACAATGTGATTTATTTGTGTGTGTGCATATGTGTGTTTAGATTTTGTGCTAAACAGAAATGAACCCATATAATCTTAGGTGGAATCTTTTCTAAACATTTAACAATAGGCAATTCTCTGTTATCCTTTACATCCATTGATAGTGTGTGTTCTCTCCTTAAATATTTGTATGTAAATTCAATAAATACATGTATATGTATAATATACATGTGTTTTCCCCTCCAATTCTGTCATTTAAAAATGGCAATTTTCATGTTTTTTTTTAAGATTTATTTATTTATACAAGCACTGGGGTGCAGGCCAGATGTGCAGGAGGGTGAGAGAATTCACCAGAGACAGAGCGGGGAGCAGAACAGGCAGACTGACAAAATACACTGCTGAGGGGAACAGCGGGCAAGGCAGGAGAGGTCTGCTCCACCATGTGGGACTCTCCCTGGCCGGCCAGGAATTGAACCGGCTCTGTAGAGGCTACGGACATCTTCACAGCACTGCACTCAACCCACTGCGCCACTGGGGAGGCCCTTTCATGTTTTTTTTTTTTTTTTTTTTTTAAGTAAGGTTCATTAAATCCCAAATTTGGAATGCCACAGATACTGAAATTTAATAATCTAGTGGAAAAAACAAAAACAAAACTTCCGGCAATCCTGAGGAAAGCAATTTTTCATCACAGCAACTTTTTGAAATCATAATCTTTAGGGTCTTTCTTTTTCCTTGGTGTGGAAGACATTTGTATTCTTCTCACAACCTCATCTAATTCTTAGTCCGCATCTTCTCTACCACCAAGCTGAGAAATGTTGGGAGTCCAGAATCATCAGGCAGACCACACAGCTGCTGTCACATCCTTTGCCTCTATAATTTCCCCTGATTGATACATTTGTGCTCAGAATGGATAATCCATCAATTTACAAGGTTAATATAAAATGCTCACAACGGCAATTTTCTTTGTATTTGGTTTTATTCTATCTTCTCCCATCCTCCCTTATTGTGTTCTGTTCTCCAGGATTGCGTTTACTTCTCCTTTTCTGCAAAGCACAGTAGGAAATGTTTGCCTGTTGCCTCTCAAACACAATATGGTTGAAGTAGAAACAAAGGCCATGCAGCCACAGGGTGAGTGGGACAGACACAAAGTCGACTTTCTGATGAATCGGGACTAAGAGCCGCAGAACAGAGTGAGATCTTTATCCAGATTGACTGTGCTTTACAGTCAAGCTCTGAGAATACCCTCTGGCATCTTACTCATGCCTCAGCAAGGAATGTCCCATTCATAATGTACTCATTGATAACTTCAGCAAACTTTTATGAAGCCCCTCCTTGTGTCAGGGACTGCAGAATGTCCTGGGCACAAAAAATACATAAAGAGAAATAGGATATGCTTCTAACTTCGAGGAATGCAAATTAGTGGGAGAAATATATCCATCAATAGACAATCACAAATGTAGTTATGGAAGTGCAGTCAACCACAGGGACTTTGCACGTAAAATAATGAACTCTGCCTGAGGAAGTGCAGAAGAACACCGGAAAAGTGGTGACATTGAACTTGACTTTAAAAGCAAGAGGAACACAGTCACTGTAGAAGTGGTGTGGTGCCTGACTGTGGCCCTAGGAACAGCTCACACATGCATTGGGGGAAGTAGAGACACAAAGTGGGGAGTGAGACAGCCTTGCCTTGCCGAGGTGTTTTTAACTGAGTTGTAAAATCAAGGGTTTTAGAGCAGGGACCTATTATGCTTTTTCTGAAAGCAGCTCTACTACCGGTAGGAGAAAAAGATACGGAAGGAAAAAGGGGCTGCTGGGAAGCAACAGTGTTAGGAGCGATTCCTTTCTTTTTTCCAGTTGCCATTCATTCAGTGAAACATTCTCACAGGCCGTTTTGTCATCTCAGCCCATGGAGACGTCTTGTAGAACAAAGCAGGGATGTCTTAATTAATGCCAAAGCCTCTCAGGGAAGACTGAGTTGTCTTCCTAAAATTCAATGAGATATGTAGGTCTCTGAGGAAACATCCAGGGATATCAGTCAGGTCTTCTCAGATGGCCACCTCTGGACAGAGCATCACACTCACCCTATTTCTCCCACCTTGTGGCTCCCTCAGGTAGAACCTGATAATCTCTGGGATGACCTGAAAATTATTTTC
This sequence comes from Talpa occidentalis, assembly GCF_014898055.3. Taxonomy (NCBI): domain Eukaryota; kingdom Metazoa; phylum Chordata; class Mammalia; order Eulipotyphla; family Talpidae; genus Talpa; species Talpa occidentalis. The sequence goes on from NW_023605194.1 coordinate 107,846,408, forward strand.
CAATGTGTCCCAAGGATCTGTCCCAAGGATCTCAGGGACCCACTGGAGGTTTCTTTTCCTCCATCATTTCCCTCTCCTTCGGGTCTCCCTCCTCTTGCCCCTTGGGACACCTTTGTTCTGTTCTGTTCTCGCTGATCTGGAGGGTCTGCAGCTTTCTGGTTTGTTTTCTTGTTGGAGCTCTTGTTTATGCTGAGACTTCAGCTCAGATATCTGTAATAAACACTGGATTAAAAAGCAAAAACAAAAACATGTTCTTTCCAGGTACATTTTTCTCCCTTTTCATATGTGTAGGTCAGAGAATTCAATTGATTATAGATAAGGTTTTACCAGTGACTTCTGGTAAGAGACTAACAATTGATGCATAAAATCTAAAATGCTCCCCTTTTGCAATGTTTCCTCATATCTGACAACACCTATTAGAGGATTCTTTGAGCTTTCCCTTGGAATGATTGCTTCATGTGTGTGTGGAGGACGCCTTTCTGTCTATGAAATGTGCCCAAATGTCTGCTTCATTCCTCCGGGCCCCTGAGAAGTCCACAGAGTGTCACCTCTCTCTGCTCTGGAAGGAAGGTTTTTGATCCTCTTCACTGTTCCTGAGAGCAAGTCTCAGCGATGCAGCCATTTTGTTGATGAATGCTTCCTAGGAATGTTGTCCTTCATTCTGAGAAAATAAATATTGCTATATTCATATATGTGATAATTTTCTACCCCTCTCTATTTTTCAGGGCTCCTAATATTTATGCTCTAATATTTGCTCTCCTGTATTACATAACCTTGATTGTATGCAGTGTTTTTATATAGGTACAATTGCAGTTGTGTTTTGAATTCTGGGAACACAAAGTTTCCCCAAAAAGTATTACTTCGTACTATTAAGTAGTTATTGATGATGTGCTTTTTAACTGAGAAACATAGAATACATTCAGAAAAAGATACATAAAGCATAAATATATATAGCTAAACAAATTATTATGAAATTTTCTTAAATTATTCTTAGTTTAAGAAGTGGACTATTGTCAGTCCTCCAGAAATTGCCTATATCCACTTTGGGTTACTATTATGCTGTCTGCTGTAGTGATAATCAGCTCCTGCATTTTTATAATATGTGTTTCCTTGTTTGTTTTTCTCACACATTTATCTCCTGTTATGCATCATTAAAGAAAATAGTTTTGCCAAACTTGTTTTTGATTTCATAAGAATACTCATATATAGATAGATAATTTGGTTTTAGTTATATCAAGACCAGTATTATGTATGTAAGATTCCCTTATTTTATTTACTGTAAGTATATTTTTAATTTAACTGCTTACAGTCTTCCATCTTATTAAAACTGCCACATTTTAATTCATTCTATTGTTGATGGGCATTTAGGTTGTCTCCCATTTAGAGCCAGTACAAATAATATTGCTGTGAACATTCTTCTACCTTTGTTTAACATCCATGTATACATTTCTAGTAGGCCTTTACCTATGAACACAACTATTTGGTCCTAAGTTACCTCTCCCTTCAACTCTGGTAAGTAATGCCAAACTACTTTCCCAGGTAGAGCCACCTGTTTGCATCTCCACCTGTAATGTATGAGGAATCCACTGATCCACCGGCTCACCAGCAATTGGTAATGTCAGATTTTTCTCCTTACCTTTGACAATCAAGTAGGCACATATTGCACCATGAGACTTTGATTCAGAAAGAGCCTGGAAGTGCATACAGATCTGCATGTTGCCTGATGGTATGAAGAATTCCCTATAAACTGTTCCTGGTAAGTTGATACTTATTCAGATCTTCCTTGGGTAGTTTTCTTGCCTAGTTTTTTTTATTGGCTCTATGTTTATAATTTTTCTTTTGCTTGTATTTTAGTGAATATATATATTTTTAGGCAATTTGGTTGATAATTTGAGCGGGGGGGCTGTATTCCTGCTACTCACAATCCACTCCTTATGCCCATGCCCTTGCTGTGCCTCCAAACCAAGGTGTTTCAGCTCCAGGGACTGGCTAGATTGTCCCCTAAAGCACCATGAACCAGAGATAATGTCAGGAAGTACTTCTATTTCATATTTTACAGTTTAGGTTTTAGTTTTTAGAAAATCTGGGTTCTGGGAGGCAATATAAGATGTTAGCCAAGCAGTTGCTTTGGGGTGGCAGGTGTTAACTGTCTATAAATACTTCAAAGCAAGATTTGCCTCAGGTAAACAGCACAAAGCAGACACTTGCAGAGGAGCTTGAATTGACTAAGCACATAATACCCCAGGGCACATATAGGCCCTACCACAGAGTTACCAAGGGCAGAAAAACGAAACCTTTTTTTAGAAATATTTTCTAGTTCCCAAAATTGTTTGTTGCTCATCTCCAGAGTTCCATTAACCCTTAGTGCATAAAGCAACACATGTTGTTATAGAAATGAATTGCTTAAAAAGGGCTACTCAGGGAGATATCAGGCTTGTAATCAAATTGTCTACACTGCGCTTTCAGACTAAGAATGAAATCTCTTTTAGTGGTTAATATTTCTCAATTTCATGTGTGCATATTGTATTCATCATCTACTTTGACAAATTGGAGAATTTCTAAGAAGAAAAGTACCATAATCTGGCTCACAGAAAGTCATCATCAGCAAGACAGAATTCAAAGAAGCAGAGTATTAATAATAAAACTAATTTATAGTACAGTGCCCATTTTCTCTGCATTGTCTAGTGTTCATACTTAGCTTTAAGGTGATAAATGTCTATGCAAAATACTGATGCTTTTTTCTGAAACCACAAAATGTAGGTTTAAATTCTTTAAAATATGAAATAAAATACTTGAACAATCTTAAAAACTTTGAGTTTTTTTTTTCTTTTTCCACATCAAATTCACTCCTTAACCTCTTGCTCACATCTTCAACCACTCAGCTACAATAAAGATGTTTGTATTACTGCAGGATCGGACAGGAAAAGGCAGAAGGTAAGTAGGCCTTTCTTTTGGCTTTTGAGGAAAGCCTGCCTCTGTGTAACTATGGTTACACAACATCGAACTCTTTCTTAACTCAATGACAAAAACATCAGTCAAGTTGATCTTTTTGGATCAAATAAATCTTTCAATTAAAAAAAGGCAAGCTATTTAAGTAGCATACAAACACCACTTAGAACTGAGATGAGGTAAAATCTTCACTTAAAGCCAAGAAATTGCACAGTAAAGCAGGATTGTGGCACCTACCCAGCCTCATTTTGGAGGTTACCCAGGTTTGGCTCAATTTTAATGCTGCTTTAACTTTTGTAAAAAAAAAAATATGTGTATATATATATATATATATATATATATATATATATCATCACTCATTCTTCTATTGTCCAGTGGTTTTGTTTTATTTTTGCAAATAAAATTTCCTTTTAAAATGGTTTTCCTGCTGTTTATGTATACCAAAAATCATCTGAACACATATATATGATATTCTGGGATACATAAAAATGATGATGACATATTTTGTCTTGTTATTTTATTTATTTATTTTTTTTAGAAATGAGATTTTCTCAGCTAGAATATAAATGATGGAGTTTATATATAAAAATGTCTAAATGTGTTTTTTAATGAGGCATTTCTGTATATCCCATGGCAATTTGAGATAATCACTGTGTACAATCTTTTAAAACAATTTTCCACATTTATTTTTAATTAAACTTGAGTAGTCTGCAAAATCCCTCAATTTGTCTTCAAATGAACACTCTACTGAATTCAGCTCTCCCTCTGCTACTACCTCCTCCCCTGCACCAAACAATAAGGTGAGCTTGACTTTCAGTCATTTTCAGTCATGGATGTGTGAAAAGCTTGCCTATGGTTCAATATAAGTCACAGACATTTGCTTCTGGAGTTGGGGTAAAGTCATATTTTAAGGATTGTTTTTGAGTAGCATATAGCATGTGATTTTCCCCTTCTTTCATGTCAAAAATAGAGCTATTCTATAGAAAGCACACAAATGTTGTGACATTCTGGTCTCATCATATTTTTTTCATCAAATGTGTCATAGAAGTGAGTGGCCTTCATATTGTTGTCTGTCTGCTTTGGATGTCCAACACGGGTGGTGGGGGCTACCCATCTATTAAAGACAAGAGTCTCACTTGATCCTTTTTATGTAAATGAAACAATTAGGGGAAAGTTTTCTATTGATCATTCATAGGCATTGCAACTTGTCAATGAAAAGCTCATTTTGCAGGTAAAATAAGTGGTATAGAGAAAAGCTGAAGTTGAAGCACATACAGTGAACACATAGAGGCTAAGGAGACAAACTGTGCCCTGGGCCATCTCTGGCCTCTGTCACAGCAGCTGTAATAACCCCCTAACCGACCCACCACCACTTGGTGTCTCCCCTAGAAATGACAGCTAACTCCTAAACAACATGGGTTTGAACTTCATAGGACATGTATACCGGATTTTTTTTTCTATCTTTTCTATAGTTTATGGAATCCATACCAACTACAAGGGACTTAGCATCCACTGATTTTGGTAATGGTTGAGAGTTCTGAAACCAATTTTCTCCAATACCAAGGGTATCAGAAGGTGTTAAAAATTATATCAGATTTTTGGGCCTCCCCTGGTAGCGCAGGCAGTTGAGTGCTGTGCTGTGAAGCTGTCTGCAGGCTCTGCAGTACTGGTTCAATTCCGGCCAGCCGGCGAGGGTCCCACATGGCTAGCAGACCTCCCCTGTCATGCCCACTGCTCCCCTTAGCAGTGTATTTCATCAGTCTACCTGTTCTGTTCCCCACTCTGTCTCTGGTGAATCCTTTCACCCTCCCATGCATCTGGCCTGTACCCCGGTTCTTGTATAAATAAATAAATAAATAATCTTTAAAAAAATTATATCAGATTTTTAACTCTGTGGGTTGAGCAAGGCTTCACCTCCCCCTCAAGATCAACTGTACTGCCCTATTAGCTTAACCCTTTAAAAGTAAACTCTATGCTTTCCCTTAGGTTCTCTGTGGCCTATGAGGAAATTCAGTTGAAAGCACAGGCTCCAGAGTTTGGCCCATCATTGAGCACAGGGAATGCACGGACACTTCCCAGCCTTATAAAACAAAAGGAACACATCAACCTTTGACTCACAGGTAATTGATATAAAATAAAGGGCAGAGGGAATTGATGTGAAATACTAGAAGCTGCCCTTGTGCTCTAGCACAGAATTGAGACAATTAATTTGATTCTCCTACATAATCACAAAGGACCTACTTTGTACTCTGAGAGGCTTTTAATCCAAAGTATTCCAAGTGTCACACTCCAAGGAAATGTCTCTTAATTATTTCCTTATTTTCACTCCTGCCCAGAGCAGGTTTGAGTCTTGATCAAAGAGAAAGTAGTTGGCTGATTAAGTCTTATCAGCTGTCATTCAAAATATCCATGATAAAAAAGAAACTTCTAACACAAATAACTGTAATTTCCAATTATTTGAGCTTTGACCTTGAACCTAGTTTTCAATTGTAATTTTAACATATCCAAGCAAAACTGAAAACCAGAAAAAGAAATGTTGGCAGGGGTGTGAAGAAAAAAAAAAAAAACGTCATATACTGTTGGTGGAAATGTAGGCTGTGCAAGGCCCTGTGCAAACACAGATGGAGGCTCCTCAAAATATTAAAAGTAGATTAACCATATGAACTTGTATATCATATCTAAGTATCTGTAGCGCTGAGACTTAACCCCTGCACCACTAGGGAGGACCCAAGGACATCTTAATTTCTTTCCCCATTTTCTATTTTAATCAAAAGCAGATAGATCAACAGTGTTGGGCTGATAATAATTCTCTAACTCTTCTCAGAATTAAATTATTTCAGTTGCTGACAACTTTCCCAAATTCCAATTATATAGATCATTTTCAATGAACACATCTTTTTTCGATTAGACTCCTATGAGAAAAGTATGCTAATTTCAGACTCCAAATAATTGCATAGATTCAAAAAAGCTGCAAGTGTTTTAGGAATATTTATTAAAGAATTTCAATATAAAGTGTATGGTGAAAGGTAGAAAAGGTAGTTCTTACATTATCTTAGAGATGATAGGGCTAAGGGATAAATTAATAATCATCTTCAAGTTTATGGTTAATACTAAATAAAAGAAGAGGACTAATTATCTCTCTGGCTTCAACTGTGGGTAGTACCAAAATTTTGAAATGTAAAAATTGAATAAATGATCTAGAGTTTTCTAACACTAAAAACTTTTATTATAGTCTTCACCCAGGCATCCACCAATGTACACATTTTGATAAGATAATTTGATATGTTCTTCCCTGGTAGCCTAGGGGTTAAGTCTCAAAACTGTCACCACTACAGACTCATTTTGATCCCTGGCCAGGGAGCTAACCCACACATGGCACAGCAGACCTCTCCTGTCTCTCCTGCTGTTCCCCTTAGCAGTGTATTTCAGTAGATCCATCTCCATCTGTTCTGCTCCCTACTCTGTCTCTGGTGTATCCCCTAACAACTCCCCCCAACCCCCACACCTCTGGCCTATACCCCAGTTCTTCTATGAAAAAAAAAAGATAATTTGGATATTTTGTGATATGTAGCTATCACTATCCCTTTTCAAATACTACTTCTTCACCTAGGGGATGCAGATAGGCAAATGTTTAAGATTGTTTACAGTTTAAAAAGGTCCTTACCCTACTATTCCCTTAACTTTATGATACTCTATGAAATTCCTATTATCCTCATTTCACATAGGAAGAAACCGAGTCCTAATGGTATGAAAGAAATTATGTGAGCCACTGGCCAGTCATGTGGAAGAACTAGGTCTCAACCCCAACATGGGAGTCTACAGATAATACCCCTTTGACTCCCAGACAGAAATAATCACTGCCTGACCTGGTACTGATGATTAGATATAGCAACAAGTAGGGGGAAAGACTAATCTCTCATGCAGAATTGGAAATAACTTATGTAGATCTACTGTCACCAATGCAGTGTCTCCCCACCATGAGTGTAAGCTCTGCATAGTGATTTTCTTGCAAAGAGTATAGTAAGGGAAGCAGAGAGAAGGACTCACTTTATAGAGAAAAGTTGACAACCAAACAGCTAAGAAATTTTATTAGGTCCGTAGATAGTTCTTGCAGCATATAATTATTTACAGACCCCTTTGAAAGCTCCATAACTCCATGACCTGGTGTTTGGAGCCTCTTTCATTGAGTATTTTAGATATCTCATAAAAGTGGATTCATGAAGTATCTTTCCTCCTGTGACTGGCTTATTTCACTTAGCGTAATGTCTTCAAGGTGCATACATGCTGCCACAAATGGCAGGATTTCCTTCTTTTTTAAGGTTGAACATTCTTCAGTTATATGTAGGTTACATATTTACTTTGTCCATTCAACTGACAAGGATGTTGGCATTGGGACTGTGTAGGGAGGGATATATTAGGATTGTACCCACCACAAGGAGCCCGACAGAAAGCAAATTACATAAAAATGAACAATTATGCTTGGTTTCTTGCCAGAACAATGTGTAACAGTATAAAATGGAAAGACACTTTAGAGACAAAAAGGAGAAGAAAAGAAAAATTACAACCCAGAATTCTCTATATGGCAATATATCCACTGAAAAGGAGGTAAAAATAGAAAACATATTCAAGTAACTAAAAGTAGGCAGCAATCATGAAACCTGTCCTCCAAGAAATGTTAAAGAAAGTAAAGTGATTTAGGTTGAAGGAAAATAATGCCAGATTAAATTTACACTCACAGGAAGGGGAAAAACACTGAAATGGTGAATATAAAAGATTATCTTTTTTTTTTCTTTCATGAAAATTTTTAAAGGACAAATGACTATATTAAGCAAATTTAGGGACCATGGGCCAAATCCATCCCCCAGACTGTTATTGTGAGGTCTAATAATTAGGGAATATTTTTTTATTTAAATGATTGTAAAAAAAAAAAAAAGGAATATGGGTCATAAACATCTAAAAAAGCAAAAAACTACACAGACTCTCAATGTTTAAATAAAATATTGACTATTTTGTCTTTAAAGAATAAGCTTGTTGACCTTTTTAAGATACAAATGACATTGTGTGATGGGAGTTATAACAAATGTGCTAGTTAAATATATGAAAATAGTAGCTAGAAGGATGGGGAAAGAAAATGGAATTACACTTGAGCAATTCTTACATTTCAAGTGAATGTTAGCATTACAATATCAACTCTAAGGCAATCGTGATAAGATTGCATTTTGTGTTCTCCATAGGAATCACTAAAAGTTATAAAGTAGTATAGCTATAAAGTCAAACATCAGAATAAAAATGCAATAGTAAATAATTTTAACTAACAAAAAACAAAATTTAGGAAAGGAAGAAAATAGGGAACAGATTGGAAAACTAGAAAACAGATAGGAATATAGTAGAATTAAATTAAGCCATAGCAATGATTTTGTTAAACAACCCAGTTATAAATGAAGATTGTTGACTGCATAAAAAATCGACATCCAGTTATATACTCTGTACAAGCAATGAGCTCTGAATATAGAACAATAAATAAATTGACAGCAAAATTTTGAATAATAAAGATGATGTAGGTATATTAACAACATGCATTATTAAGTCAAAGAGTGTAGTAGAAATGAAGAGAGGTATTTTAAAATGATAAAAGGACCATCTTCTCAGGAAAAAATAAAATCATAAATGTGTATATACTAAATGCAAGAACTTCAAAATATATGAATAAAATATTGACAAAACTAAAGAGGAAATCATAAAGACACAGGATTGTTAGGAATTTTAATATCTTTCTCTCAATAATTGATAGAACCAATAGGTAGAAATCAGCAAAGACATAGTTTAAACACTGTGAACCACTGTGATTTAATTAATATTCACAGAACATCCCACCTTACAACAAAGGAATACTCATTATTTTTAAGTACACATGAAAAATTCACCAAGGTAAGCCATATGCTGGCCCATAAAACTAACCCCAAATAATTAAAAGTATTAAAGTCATAAAAAAGTTCTCTGAAAAGAGTTGTATCAACTTATGTATCATTAAAATTAATATATCTAAATGTCTCAACTATTTGGAAATTAAACAATTTTAAATAATTTAGAATTTAAAGTAAAGCACAATGAAATTTAGATATTTTGAGAGGAATAATACTGAAACATCATTATATCAAAATTTGTGAGATACAGCTCAAGCAATGCATAAAAAGAAATATCTAACTTCAAATATCTACATTAGAAAAGAAAAATGGAATAAAATTACCTAAATATCTAAAGATGTTAATAAAAGAAGGAAATAGTAAACCTAAGTTTACTAATAATGAAAAATTAATAAAAGAAAATATTAAGTATTACTGTCATTAAGGAAAGCAGGGTTATGAATCCTACAGATATTAAAATGGTAATAAAGAAATATGATGAACAATATTATGCTAATAAACTCAACAGCTTAAAAAAAACAAGAAAATTTTCCTGAAAAATACTAATTACTATAATTAACAGATGAAAAGTAGGGATTTAAATATCCCATAACTATTGAAGGAAATGAGAATATAATAAAAATTCTTCCATCCTCCTGCACCCTCCCAAATCCAGACATGAAGTCTTAGTGATACAATTAGTTGATTTTGTTCAATCTTTAAATAAGAAATTTTAACACTTTATACAAATTCTATCAGAAACTAGAGGAACAGGGATTACTTCCAATTAGTTTCATGAGTCAGCATAACTATGATAGCAAAACCCAGATAAAAACATTATAAAAAAAGAAAATAACAGGTCAGTATTTCTTAGGAATATTGATAAACAAATTATCCATACATTGATCCAGCAATATATAAAAAAGAATGAATAAATCATGACCAAGTGAAATTAATCCCAGAAATGCAAGATTTGTTTAATATTTGTAAACAGTACCATTTGCATATTTACAAAACAGAAGAAAAATATTTATCTCAGATTTTTTTAAATTACCCATTTTGACTTGAAAAATTCCACTCAAAATCCCAACAGTTCTTTTTTTTTTAATTAAAGGAAATCGACAAGTCAATTCTAAAATGTAGAAATATGCTAAAGTTGGGCCTCCCCGGTAGCGCAGCGGTGGAGCACTGGGCTGCGAAGCTGCCTGCAGCCTCTACATTGCTAGCTCAATCCCTGGCCATTGGCGAGGGTCCCAAATGGTGCACAGACCTCTCCTGCCACCCGCTGCTCCCCTCAGCAGTGTACTGCTGTCAGTCTGCTTGTTCTGCTCCCCGCTCTGGCTCTAGTGAATTCTCTCACCCTCTTGCGCTTCTGACTATACCCAGTGGTTGTATAAATAAATAAATAAATCTAAAAAATAAAAATAAATAAAAAATAAATAAAGTAGCAAAGACAAATTTGAAAAAGAAAAGCAGAGTCCAAGGATTCATATTACCTGGTGAAAGACTTATTATAAAGCTATCGTATTCATGATAGCTTAATGCTGACTCCGATAGCATAACTGATCAGAGGAACTGGGAAGAGAGTTCAAAAATAGAACCGCACTCAGACAATACATTGTTCTCCATCAAGTTGCCAGTGGAGATAGGGATTTTTTTTTAATAAATAATACTTTAAAAATGGATTCAGCATATGAAAAATGATGAATCAGTCTACCTCCCACATAACCAAAAATTAATGCAAGAAGGATTATAGATCTAAACGGAAAAATCTAAATCTATATGCCTTTTGAAAAGAAGACAGGCAAATATCTTTACAGTATTGGAATAGAAGGGAGATAATTTTTTTAAGGTTTTCATTTATTTTTGTGTTTAAGAACTGGGGTATAGGCCAGGGGTGCAGAGGATGAGAGGATTCACCAGAGACAGAGCAGGGAGCAGAACAGGAAGATCTACTGACAGAAACTGCTCCAGTCTGCTGTGCCATGTGTGAGTTAGCTCCCTGGCAGTGTATCGAACTAGGCCATAGTGGTGCTAGCTCTGTGACTTAACCCCTAGGCTACCAGGGAGGCCAGGCCCCTAGGCAGATATTTGTTAGGGAGCATGAAGAAACCAATACTCATAAAAGAAAAAAAACAGTAAGTTAGACTTCATTAAAATGCAAAACTTCTGCTCATCAAATGACACCATTAAGAAAGTAAACAGACAAGTCACCCACTGAGAATGTGTATATAGAGCTAAGAAAACGCCTTTATCCAGAATATACAATTAATCCTGTAAGTAGAAGATAAAAGGAACAATAAAATAATGAAAAAGGGGTAAAATTATTAGACACTTTGCAAAAGAAGATACACAAATGGTGGGACGCATGCATAAAAATCTCTCAGCATATTTAGGGAAATGCCAGTGGGAACCACACCTGCCAAATCACATTCTACTGTGATCCAAAAGAGTAATATAAAGATGGATTATGCCATATCAAAGTGAGAATGTAGAAAAACTAGACCTTCCATTCATTGCTGGTAAGAATATTAAATAGTAAAGTTGGGTTTTTTGGGCAACTCTTTGACAGTTTCTTATGAATTAAATATGTATTTATCCAGAAATTATTGCATATTTACCCAAGAATTTTTAAAAAACATCCAGAAGAAACATCTATATGAATATGTATAGCAACTTTATAAGAGCCTCAAACTGTAAATAACCCCAAAGTTTCATCAGTGGGATAATGGATAAACTAATTATGACATGTTCTACAGTGGAATACTGCTCAACAATAAGAAAAGAATAAACAGCTGACGTGCCAAATAACATTGATGTTTCTCAAAATTGTCATAACTAAAAATAGCCACATACAAAGGTATACCGTGTTCAGGGAAATTTATATTTCTCTCCATACAAATTTGACTTACATTTAAAAAATTGACAATGTAAAAGTTGAATAAAAACTTCCTCCCAGGGCTTTCAGAAACATATTTAAACACATGGGCACACGTGAGCAAAGTAACAAGCAGAAAATCTAAAAAGAGTAGGCAGAAAAGTTAGACAGTGTCATGCCAATACCACCCAAGCTGTTTACAGCCTGTCTGTAAGAGGTTTCTCACAAGTGGAAAAACAGACAGCACTGTATTTGCACTGCCAACTTTGATTATGGAGGACAGCATGGGGATTGGACAATCTGCCGCCATTATTATCCATCACCAGCGAACTACTTCAAGGACATCCAGCAGGTAATTGTTGAATACAAAGCAAATATTGCAGAGAAACATGGACAGCTCTGGTCCCATAAAAGGCTATATAAAGAACCACTCCATGGGAAAAGCTGTTGATGAATTTGAAAGACTGTTCAGGGTATCTGTTGAGAACAGAGTGTGAGTCCAGACGGAAGAAGTAAATCAAAGCACACGACCAGATTGAGATTTTTTAACTCTGAACCATGAAGATGGCCCAAATCTTGCCTTTCTTAGGAGAAAAGTGCTGTAATCAAAAAGACCTCTGAGGGAAGTTAAAGACACACACCAAACTCCAGAGCAGATAATTAGCCAAAGACACAAGCGCCCTGTTATTTTCAAAGAGCTTCACCCGTGACATAGCCACCTATTGTCACTTCAAAACTATAGTAAGAAAATAAGGAGCTTATTTGTGGGTGAGTTCTATGCCAAAAGCAGGGCAGTTCCAGACTAGATTTGATTAGTCCTGTGGCCAGGAGTGCGAGAAGGCACGAAATGTCAAGCAATGGTGAAATGAAGCAAATGAAGCATTTGCTTGGCTCAAAGAGTGAGTTAAACATGGAATGGTGGCAAAGATAGTCCAGTTTGGAGAGACTTCAGCAACAGCACCAGTGACCAGCTGACCTGGAGCAGCTCTGGATGCCTGCTGGGCATGTGTATCTGACCTCTGGTTCTGGGATTCTTAATGAGATGAGCAGGCTTATCAAAATCACAGGCAGTGTATTAGTTTAACTGAAGCCATATTTCAATAAAAAGCAAAAATTCATATCTCTTTGCAAAAGAAAAAAAAATCGGTACGTTGAAAGATGTAATCATCACCGACAGGGATCAATTAACACCTCCTCCCATCATTTTAAACAAATCGAAGGGAATAAGCTTGACATAAAATTGCATTTGTAGTTTCATGCAATTTTGCTCCTTTGTAATATATAAAAATCACACTCTCTACTTTTTTTCTCTTTTAATCTAAGCTCAAGAGCCACTCAGGGAGGGAGAACAGCTATACCTGATTAAAATATAAAAGGAACCAAGTCACAAATGCATTGCCAACTCAGTGTTTACTCTCATATACTGTGAATGTTACTGCCATTTATAAAGACACTATGAACATATGAATTTCAGACTAGGAGAGTCAGTGAGAGAGACCCAGGGGCCAAGAACCCCACTGATGGAGAATAAAGTACTTTATAGAACACAGATGAATGCTCTTTGTAGTATTAGTGATTGGCAGGTACCTTCAGGGACCTCCATCATAAGTTCCTCCATTCCCATCCCTGAAGACTAGTGGTTAGAAAATGCTGGACTATGACCATGATAACCTGTGTTTTCCCAAACAGTCTGCAGACAAAGGAGGCCTTTAGGAAGAGGAAGAGTAAATCTTGTCTCCCAGTTTTCCCCACTCCCAAGTAGGAGTGCAATGCTGCATTGTTCAGAAATAAGGATTTCTTTAATCAGACTGTGTACTTGTGAAGAGCTTACACTATGTGAAGAAAGTAGCTCAAAGTGTCAGAGCAGGGAACTGGGGTCAAGGATAGTATTTCTTTCCTTTATCCTCTGAAATCTTTCTTCTATTATATAAGAGAGGTAATAGGCATTTCTATTATATAAGAGAGGTAACAGGTAATTCCCATCTGTTCCTGACTGGGAATAACTCCCAGCACTGTTTTAGAGCAGTCCATGTCCTGATACTCTATCAGATGCCCTCACAACAGTTCTTGGAATTCAGGTGGTGATGACTCTCTCTGAAAGTACCCTGTTGGTTTTTATTTTTTTCTACCACCTTAGATATATATATTCCTCCTCTACCACACTGCCACATCATTAGTGATGATGATGATTATGATGATGATGATGATAATGATGATGATGATGATGATGATGATGATGATAGGATATGAAGATAATGGGCTAAGGCAAGAAATTGAGCTAGTTCTTAACTAGACATCTTGAGAAATCTTCCTGACCTGCTCCTTCTCCTTCCTCTTTGTCTAATATTCTGCATATATCTAGATTAGCTCACTATCAAATTGCATTGAGATTTAGAAACCAATACTCAATGACTAACATCAAGAATTTCTTGGTCTAAGGTGATTTCTAGTCTAGACCACTCCCCTGAGCCCCACAACTATAAGCCCACAGCTATAAGTTATCCATGATAACTCCCATTTGTCTGTCTCACTGTTGTTTCAAACTTAATCTGTCAAAAGCAAAACTCTCATTCTCCTCACCCAATCTATTTCTAGCTCACTCTTCCCATTTTAGTAAAGGACATCTAGTTGTTAAAGTCAGACTTAGGAAATCTATTTGTGTTCTTCCTTACATACCCTACATCTAATGCCCCAACAAATTTGTCCAATACTACCGTCACCATATCTCATGAATTTTCTACTTCTAGTCCAGTCCAGTGATGCATTATCTCTTGTCTTGTCTTGACTATGAGATAATAAATGCTTGTTGTTTTAAGTCACTGGTTTTGGGGATAATTTGTCACATAGCAATAGATAACAAACACAGTTACTCTTCTATGAAATGTGGATGATACTTACCTTTCAGAACTGTTGTATTAAAAATAATATATCATGAACATCTCATACATCATAGGCATTCAATAAAGAGTTGAACCTGAAAATGGAATATATCATTATGAGAAATTGGAAAGGGATACTGCCACAAATATCGGGGTGTGGTCAGTAAATGTTTGTTGAGAATATGTAACTATTTTCCATCTAAAAGGAAAATTTAGAGATTCTCAGAAAACTCAAGGAAGAATGTATTTTATATACATATTTGGTGTTTCCTATTTGTTATTGCAGAAAATGTAAAAGGAAAAAAATTCTTTGGACATAGCCATAACCCTATTTTCTTCATTGTCATCATCAGAACCACAAGGAGTAAAACAGCAACAAATACATGCTTGAGTCTATATTTTAATTCCTAGAAATGCTTCAGTCCAGTATACAGCTCCCAAGTTGCTTTCACATTAAGAAATATCATTTTCATACCCATTTGCAACAACCAACAGTTACCCAGTTGAGGCTGTTTAAGGCTAATAGCAATCAATGCACTCATGTAAATTATGCTGCTGATGAGGAGGAGGAAGAAAACAGGGTTATGGCCATGTCCAAAGAATTGTTTTTCTTTTACATTTACTGCAGTTAAAAAAGTAGAAAACACAAAACAGATATATAAAATACATTCTTCCTCGAGGTTCCCAAGAATCTCTAATTTTTTTTTATGGATGGAAAATATTTACATATTGTATTTCCCTAAAAATCACAAGTTGAAGTTCTCATTGGGACTTTAAAGATGTAACCAGTTCAGTTAAGATGAGATCATACTGGATGGGTTAAGCCCTTAATCCAACATGACTGGTGTCCCTGTAAAAAGGGAAAATTTGGAGCTGGACATGCACAACAGAGAGGATTCCAGGTGGAGACAAGAACTGGGATTGAGGTGATGCTTCTAAAAGTCCAGAAACACCACAGATTGCCTGGGAACTGCCAGAAACTGAACAGAAACATCAGATTTATTCCTCATCAGAATGACCGACACAGATGACACCTGGATCTCAGATTTCCAGCCTCCAGATCTGTGCAAAAAGAAAATTTTGTTGTTTAAATCACTCAGATCATGGTACAGTTACACCAGCCAGGCAACCTAGAACACCATCTGTAACTGCTTAGGGAAATAAAATGGGGAAACTACAGTGTGGAACCATGAGAGGCAATGCTTGGAAGGGGCATTAACATAATGTCTCTGTGTTAGGAAAAGAAGGAAAGCATTCCCTGGCATTCTTTCACTTTTTAAGTTTATATTTATTGAGTCTTTATAATATGGCAGCCTCTATCCAGACCACAGGGATACAGCAGCCACTGTACAAAGTCCTTGCCTTCACAAAACTCACATTCTAGTAGTGAAGGAGATGCTAAGCAACTGTTTGTAATTACCATGAAGGGATAGAAAATAAAATAAGGTCAGGTGAGAGGCAATAGTGACGGAAGGCTGCTATTTTAGGCAGGTGAGTATAAGAAGCCCTCTGGAAGACAATAAAGTGAAGGGATGTGAAAAAGCTCATAGCTCGAGAGACCAGCAAGTCCAAAGCAGGGAGGAATGTGGAGTATGGTGGGAAAAGCAGGAAGGCGGGTGTGGCTGGAGCAGATGAGGTAGGAAGAGTAATTCGACGTTACATTGGAAAAGTTGCCAAGGATTAGATCATGTAGGTATTTTAAACCATAATAAGGGTTTAAAATTTTATACTAAGTGTCAGGGAAAGCCACTTCAGCATTTGAACCTGCAGAATGGCATAGATTTTTGTTTTCAAAGGGCTGCTGTGAACAGCGGCTTCACAGGTGTGAGGAGACCACTGAGGGGTTTGTTTGCTTCTCCACAGCCACTCCCCACTTGTATCCATGTTGGGGCCCTGGAACCTGATGTTTCTCAGCTGTATGAAAAAGTTCCTTTGATCTCTGCTTCCAGCTGTGTTCATACAACCTGGGGAACCAAACTAAAGGTGAGTTGGTCTATTTAATCCATCACCTTCCTACCTGCAAGGTTGCTGAGGATTGACTGCAATGGTCTTCCAAAGGCCGCAGCCACTTAATTTCCCTGAATTTTGGTACCTGCTCCTCCTTATGACTCTTCAGATCTTTGAGTGGAAATGACTCTCCATCAGTACTAGTGCTGGATTACAAAATACTTCTTTGTTGTCTTCTCTAGACTTGCCTTTACCTTTTCAGGTAATGTCTTTATTAAGTTCTCTCCTAATTCATCATATTGAGTACCCTGTCTTTTATCCCTGTAGACACTGGGATTTCACAGGAATCTAATGTCTTGTAATAGAGAGTCTCAGTGAAGGCAAAGAGAAGTTGAATTTGGAATGTGTTTAGAAAGTAGAGTTACCGTATTTGATGACGGATGGACTGTGGGAGGTGTACGAGAGAAATGAAAAAGATGATCCCAGATATTTGACTTAGGTGTCTAGAACACAGAGGATAATTTAAAAGATTTTGTGAGGGATAAAGGACTTGGTTGTAGAACATGAGCCATTTGTAATGTTTGTTAGATCTTCATGTTCAAATGTTGAGCTAGTAATTGGAGCTCAGGAAGGAGGTCAAGTATGGAGGGACAGAACTTTTACTTCCAGTGAAAATGGAGAAATAGGAGCTGACTTTACCCTTTAGTCCCCTTTATTCTGAAACAATAAACAAGTTGGGAAAATATGTGAACAACAGTTTCAAGACATTTGACACCATATTATGAAAGGCAGCAATACTGGAAAAATAAGAAACCAATGAGTTGAGGTATATGGCTGCCCAGACTTCCTTCCTTGAATCTACAATTTGGGGTTCTGGGAGGGGGGCCCACACAGAGCCTGGATGACTCTCTGAGTTGAGGGGTTGGAAATGAGAATCTGGAGTTGGAATTCACAGGACAGTGTACTGGGTAAGAGAGACTTTCAGACTTATCTACAGGGTCTGGAGCACAGAAATACTTAGAGGCAGAAAAAAAAATTCAGCATCCAATAATTCAAAATTTACAATAACCCATACGAGAGAAATCAATCTAAACCAACTAAGATACATAAAGATCTTAGAATTATGAAATTATGACCTTAAAGTTGTTATTTTAACTATGTCAAGTATGTTCAAAAGGTCACACATAAAAATAAGAAAGGAAATAAAACTTCTGGATGTAAAGCCAGAATGTCAGAGATTTAAAAATACCCTAGAAAACAGAAAAATCAGGGGCCTCCCTGGTGGCGCAAGAGGTTAAGCACCGCACTATGAAGCAATCTACAGCCTCTGCAGCACGATTCAATCCCCAGCCGGCCAGGGAGCAATCCACATGGTGCAGCAGACCTCTCCTGACTTGCCCGCTGCTCCCCTCAGCAATGTATTTCAGTCAGTTCTGTTCTGTTCCCCGCTCTGTCTCTGGTGAATCCTCTCATTCCCCGCATCTCTGGCCTGTACCCCAGCTCTTGTATGCATAAATAAATAAATCTTAAAAAAACACAGAAAAAATCAATATTATTGAAGAAAAATTACTGAACTTGAAGCTATACAAATGACGCAAAATGAGACAAAAGAGAAAAAGGAATTAAAAACAGTGAAAAGAGGATTATTGAGCTATTTGATAACTTCAGGGGTTCTAATTTATGTTTAATAGAAGTCCCTGAAGGTAGTAGTACAGAACAGAACAGAACAGAACAGAACAGAACAGAAATAATATTAGAAAAGGACTGAGGTGATGCACAGGTGCATTGGGAAGGAAACTCTTTGGGGACTACACCTGAGGGGGAGGGGGGAAGCAAATATTGTTTAAAAATGAACAATGATGTAAAAAAATATTTTAAAAAAGAAAAGATAAAAGACAAAATTTCCCCAATTTAATGAAAACTAATCAACCATAGATCCAATGAGCTCAATAAACCCCAAGCTTAAGAAACATGAAAGCTACAGCTGTTACATCATAATCAAATTGCTTTAAAATGGGGGTAAATTCAAAAACATAGCAAGAGAATAAAAGACTTACTATCCACAAACAAAAAATACAATGATGCTGCCAGATTTCCTGTCAGGAGGAGATGGTGAAGACTCATATATAAAGTGCTGAAATAAAGAATGAGGAATCAAAATGAGTAGCCACAACTAAGAATCAGGGGAACTGGAAGTGAGTGGGGAAAAAAAAACATAAATAATGGTGGCTCCAAAACACAAATAATGGTGTGAACCAAAGTCATCTCAATTAAACCAATAAAGAAGAATGAGTAGGAATAGGAATGAATGTCAAAAGGCCGATGCTGAAGACATGCAAATCGGTGAGCCTGACCTTTTCAAAATTAGCATCCTTTCCTTCCATACCCGGGGGCTAAAGCAAAGTGATAATAAAACTGCACATGAGACGCACTGATTCAGGATTAACTTGCAGTGACTTGGGGTGCACAACTGACTCCCACTTTGGGTTTCATGCTGGCGGGCTGCAGTAGGTGGTCTTTGCTATTTGAGCCATTGTCAGAGGGGAGATTCTCCTTTAGTGATCTTCGTTCTCACATCTCCACAAGTTCCTACCATGTTCAGCCATCCATTGATGCTTCTAAAGTTGCTTTAATGTGAAATCATTCCTAAAATTCCTCCATTAATTCCTTTTGCTCAATGACAACGTTTTTTTTTTCTCAGTCGCCATTTATTGTTAAATATTTCTCTTTAAAAATATTACAAACGTATAAAAGCTAATACAAGCATCCATGTACCTACTATGTTTTGACATAGGTTATATACCAATGTTTTTTAAAGATTTATTTTATTTATGTATATAGGACCTGAGGTGCAGGCCAGAGGTGAGGGGAATGAGCGGATTCTCCGCAACCACTGCAGCACAAGTTCTAGCCCCAACTAGAGAGCCAATCTACATGGTGGGGCAGGCCTCTCTTGTCCCTCACCCCCCTGCCCCACTTCTCCCCTCAGCAGTGTTTTTCAGTAGCTCTGCCTGTTCTGCTCCCCACTTTGTCTCTGGTCAATGACAATGTTTTCTGTTTTGATAGATGATGTGGAATGTGGAATATACCATGTGCCGATGGTATAGTAGCAAATGGTCTGACTATGGATTTAGAACTAAATTCTGAAAGAAAAAATGATTTAGGAAAATATTCAAGTTTATTGTGATTGTCACTGAGTTGTTAGAAGCTGAAAAAGAAAAGAATGAAGGAGAGACAAGGGAAAAATAAGGTTGGCTGCTGAGCACCACAAAGCCACTCTTTATACCCCATACCTTAAATACCCCATAACTTAAATGGGAAGCTAAAGTCTGTGGGTCCTGGTTTGGTCTGTGCTCAGAGAGAGGGAAAAAAAAATAAAAAACCGGGAACAGGAGAAAAAAAAAATTGACAACTTAAAAATATCAGACTACTTATTTTCAAATTCATAAATATGAATATGCTATTTTAAACTATTCTTCATACTGAGTGAAGTCAAAACAGAAACTTAACTGTATTCTCTATTCACTTTCTCAGTGTCCCTAATGATAGTTTTGTTTTTTAAAATTATACTATTCTTCTCTAATTTGTCTGACAATAGACATATTTTATAGCATATTTTTAACTATTCCATCACCAGGCAATTCTACAAATGCATAATTTGAAAGCCAAGTAATTCTATCACTTGGTCTGTGATTATTTTCTCTCTTCTTTCTTTGCCTTTTTTTCAATTTCTGTCTTCATACCCCCTAGATATCTCTCACACTCTCTCCTCTACTCCCTTCCTCCTTTGGGCCCACTCCATCTATCTCTCTGCCTTGATTTTACAGCAAAAGTAAAATTTTTTTGGCATTACAGGTGAAATAAGCCTCTTCTTTTGCAATAAGATACACGGGGAGGAAGAACAGAGTTAGCAGCCATACACTACCTTACGGGAGTGGAACTAATCACCGTGTTCCCTTCCTTTACTAGCAGAGAACATGGCCAGGGTTGTAGAGAATGTGGTGCACTTAGAAAGAATATGTAAGAGTCATCTTTTTATTGGTTGAGTTGAAAAGTGTTAAATTCTTTAATCATATTCCCCAAGGCAAAGAGAGGAAATTCCATGCTTTTAAACCCTAACAGTATCTCCAGTATGAAGCTATTTTAGAAAACTGTGGCTGAGCCCTTTCTTTAAAGATGCAATCCAAATCACAGTTGCTGTGCTGCTGCATTTACTGTCATGGGTGGTCCCCCTGAGAAAGACCACATTGGCCCTGTTCCAAGTAGACCAAGTGATTTGTAAAATCAGACAATAATAGCATTGAGATACATTAAACTTCACTTTCCAACCTCACAAACAATTCAAGAATCCATTCTATAATATCTCTGGTAAATGCTAATCCCATCTCATCTAAATTGCTCCAGGGATAGGAGGCTTAATACCTTACTAGTATCAGGTTTAAGTATTTTGGATGATGTAGATGTAGAAAAGTCTTCTTTATATTGAATTAACATCTAACATCTTGTAGCTTCTGTTCCCGGGAGCAGTGTGTAAGCTTTGGCTCTGGTCTCTGAGTTCAGAGAAATCTATATGGTCAGCTTTGGGGGTGCAGTGCAGATGTCAGGAGCTAGCTGGGCAAAATAGAAACCTGGTCTGAGGAACTGGGACTCAGGGTAACTTAGGGTCTTGGGTCAACAGAGAATCATCGCGCAGGCAACCATAGGACTTACCATACACTTTTGAGAGTGAAGAGGGGTCATTAACAATCATGTTGGGACAACAGGCATAAACTGATACTGTTTAGGACATAGAAACGGTCCTAATCAAGTTTGGAAAAATGATCCTGGGTCAGAAGCAATTCTGTGTTAAACAAAACATTTATTTTCACACAGAGAGAGAGAGGGAGAGAGAGAGAGAGATTGTAGACAGATCTAGATAGAGTTATGGTTACAGGCGATACAGTGTAGGCAGGAGGGATGTACCATTCGTGTTTCAGAAAGAGTCATAATACATCCTGAGTCACCCTAGAATGGTTCCCCTGACTCCTCCATGCTCAGTTTACTGTTTGGAAGAGAATCTCCCAGAACTCTGGCCAGAGACATCCTTTGGTCTCTGTGTGAGACTGTCAGAGCCAAAAAGTCTATCTTTAAGACTGAGAGTTTAAGGTTGTTTGTTAAAGCAGCTAGCCTACCCTGAGTAACACAGACTCAAATTATGGAGATATCAAAAATTACATTCAATTAAAAAAATTCTATTTTTCAGTATTTTCCTTAGAAAACTGTAATGTACACACTACTCAATGATTTCCTAAAGTATCCACAGTAGATTTATCCCTTACACATGAAATTGGAAAAATCTAATGTCAAACAATAGGCACTGGTTAAAAAGATATTTGTAGGGTTATTATTATGCAGCCATTAAAATTACATAGGAAAATATTTACATATACTTTATCAAGTTAGATTATATATCATCTTAAAATTACATTTATGCATAGAAAAATTATTGTAAATACATATGTAATATGTTACTAGTGATTACTGTAAGTGATGGGTTTATGTGATTTTTATCTTCTCTGTTATTTTCTGAAATTTTAGTAAAATGTATAAATAGGCATATACATATATACAGATGATCTTCAGCATCTGCAGATTGGTTCCAGGGTCCAGGAATACCAAAATTTGTAATATTTTTATAGCTAGAAGTCACTAATATAAATGGTATTTGCATTATAACCTCTGCACATCCTCCCATATGCTTCAAATCATCTCTAGATTACTTATGACACCTAATACAACAGAAACACTATGTAAATAGTTGTTCCCATATTGCTTAGGAAATAATGGCAAGGAAAAATGCCATAATTTCTATAATATCATTTTTTTATCTATGGTTGGTCAAATTCTCAGAGGTGAAACCCAGGATTATGGAAGACTGGCTGTATGGAAGGTTTATAATCAGACACTTTAATATTATTTTTAAAGAGTCTCACAGACAACAACTGGGTGAACTTCCAGAACTGACAGTGGAAGTTTCAATGCCTGGAAAATGGCCATTAGGAGGCCCAGAAAAGAAATTTCTCCTGCAGAGAAGAGACACCCATAACTTCACATAGCAAATAAGTCAAAAGCCTCAATATTGACTGTAGTCTCCAGCCCACCTGCCCCCGTACTTGTCTCACATCTTAAGAGCCCCCACTGCTCTAGTCTGGGAATTTGGGGTTGCCTCTGACTGGCTGACTAGTACATTCAGAAACTGTCATCAGACTGGTCTCCAGTAGAAGCATCTTTTGAAACTAACCTGGCTTATGGGGTGCAGAGTAGTAGGATGGTGGAGACAAGCTTGGAGGTCATTCCCATCCTTGCTGAATATCAGTGATCTTACTGTTGCAATTTTTCCTGATCCTAAATGATAATGAATCTCATGGGAAAACAGAAAATAAGCAACTAGAGATTTCTTTTAAATTTTTGATTGTTCTCCCAGTTTAACACTAGATCTACAAAAGCAATTTTCATGTATTCATCATCAGAATCATGTCACTTTCACCAGCAACGCATTATTATCAGAAGTATAACTCTGCAACATTTGATGAGTGTCCTTCACACACATCATGGATTCTGAGTGGACAATAGAAGAATCTTCATTCAGGAATCCCATTATGGGAAGCATCCAAACCAAGGAACCATGTTCTTTAAAGCAGTGGAATTTATTATTGTTTCATTCATCTATTCTTTAAACCTTACCTCTGTAATTATTGTAACAAAAGTAGCTACAGTCTGTTATCTACACAGAGAGATGGTATAACCCTACCTGATGTCCTGGTGACCAATTGTTTTCAATAAGGATCGCAATAAATAACATAGATTACCACTGAGAAATCTCTGCATTATCTCCTGTGTGACTCATCATTTGTTAATTGCATGTTTTATTGGGTGCCAGTTGTTTTAAAGCATTTAAAGGAAATTGTCTAAACATGTACTGTCTCTAATGCTATACACTTTTCAATCATTTTACTCTTGGAGTTAATGGCATCTGATATCCAGAAATAAACTCACTTCTCAGATATTTTTAATTTTGAATTCAACTTGTGTCAAATCCAATGAAAACTTCCTCCACTATGTAAAAAACCTCTACTGGTTATTTCATTTGAAATAGTGAAGCCAATTCTAATTTCCTGAAGTTTATTTTGGGGGGATAGCAGGGTGGAGAGAGTTGGGGGGGGTTTCACTGGAATGAAATAAGATGTTTGAGTCAGGAGTCTGAACAATACTTCTTGGTCAGATGCCAACATGAATGTACTAACAGCAGCAGGGCTAGAAAGCCAAGAAAATATACATAGAAGTAAGTTCAAAGTCATGGCATCACTTTCAGGGTCAAAATGTGACGTAGGGGCTCCAGGGACTACTGATGATTCGGCTCTATTTCAGGCTGACACTCTTTGAATATGTAATACACATTAGCAGAGACACTGAACCCTAAGAGGTAAAGAGCAGGACTGTGTGGGTCCAGAAATCAGCCTCTCTAGTGCTTGGCAATTTAGCTTACCCTCCTCCCACAAGAAATGAACATTCTTTAGAAGGCATATTAGAAGAACATTCCTCGGAGAGCTCCTCTTCAGAATGCATTTCAGAGACCATCAAGCGTTCCTTTCCTACTTGAACCTGCCCCTGGAGGTCACACTTGCCATCATTTCTGGTTCATGAATAGTATTTCATGCATCTTAGTTAGCACCTTCTTTTCAGGCGCCCTGCTTGGCTGGAGCCACTAGGGTAAGCAAGCAGCAGATCACAGCATTTCTTCCAATCATCTGCAGCTCTGTTGGAGAGAAGTCTGGAAAATGCAATTGGCTACAGCTCCCAGCATCTCCAGCCACATTGCCGTGCCTGGGTGACGTGTCAGTGCCCAGGTGCTGGATCTGCAGGCCTGGTATTCCTTATTCTCGTCCTGAGCATGCCACTTCCCTATGGACAGAAATAGCTTGACCTTTAAAAGGCCATCACATATTTCCTCCCTGCCAACCTTATTTTAATAACAACACAGGACTGAACTTCCATCCCTGTGTTTCACTAACAATGTGGGGCTGGCCTCACAAAGCTCTGTGATATCAGACGGCAGGGCTGGTGCCCAGGTTCAGGAGGGCCTGAGACCCCAGCTTCTCTCCTCTATGTGCCCACAGATCCTCTACATCTGCTCTTCCCTTTGATATCATCTTTGCACTGGATTTATAGAGTCAAATTCTGCAACTTCACTGAAACCCAGGAACAGACAAGCATCAATAAACAAAAAGCCTAAAGTGGCCCCACCCTTCTGTTTCAGATAAACAATGCTTTGCGTAACAGATGTTTCAGAGCAGGTAGAAACCTTAACTGTATCATGTTTTGTTTTGTTTTGTTTTGTTTCATACAGTATAATAATCAGCTAACACTGTTTGCTGAGGTTGAACCAGTTCCTGAGGTTTCTTAAACGGCCCTTCAGTGCACAAACACATTGTTTTATGTTTTGTTATTTCAAGTACAATTTTCATGCACTATCTTAACCTTAAAGCAAAGGTTAATATACTCTTCTCAGATCATGTACAAAGCATCATTATTTTTTATTGATTTGACTTCTGGAAGAATCATAAAACAAGGTTGAAGATCTGCAGTATAAAAAATACTTCCAGTGTACCAAGGAGGCCGCTTTGTTTACATTAGTTTTTCTGCGCTGCTGGGCTTACTTGAAGAGAACAAAAACACAGCATACCTATAAACTTGCAAAACTGGAATTTCTTCCTTCTCCTTACTCAAGTAAGTCATGAGTATTCTTAGACCCCGGGAAGATGTGTTGTGGATAAATTATAGGCTGAAACATACTCCAGTGTGGGTCATTAATAACAAACAATAGGACATTAATATAATTGCTGCACGTCTGAATTTCTCTCTCCACTCATCGTCCCCAGGTCATCGCTTCTATTATTCATCTCTTTCTTAACTCCGACTAAGGATCCATGTTCCCCAATTTAGAATTTATTTTATAATTTCGTTTTCTCTAGTATATTTAGCTTGAACTAAAAGGTTAGCTACTCCACCTCACAAGAGTACTTCACAAAGGTGAATAATTGAATTCTGGGCTGGCAACAGTTAGTAGGGATGGAAATATCAACCGGGTGATAATTGTTAACTGAAGTTTCAAAGAAATTGTTTCTGGTTAGCACTAGGTAGCTAATGACTATACCTATCATAACCTGCATCAGGGTCGCCCCCCCTCCCCCCTTGTATCTAAACAGAGATGGGGACAGAGGAAGTAAAGTTTGTTTGCTGGTTTGTTTTTTCTTAATGGGGAATTTATTTTTCAATCCCTTCACCAATCTTCTATGCATTGTGATATTCTGCCTCTGAAATTCTGGGAACAACCATAATGCTTTGATAGGAATGTTTTTCATGTAAACAGATGGAGTAATTCAAACAACAATATTCTATGACCTCTCCATGCAGGAGCAAAATACCTTCTGTGAGACTTCAATGATGGATTGATGGATATTACTGATATCACAGAAATTATGAAAGCAGTTCAACAATATCAAAATGATGTTTTTTTTCTTTTAAAATAAACCTATTTTTTATCCTGTGGAGTTTGGGATTGTGAATAATGAATTTCTAAGATTTAGTAAAATGTGCATATGAAGCCTACACATGACCTCTGAAAATAAACAAAGCAGCCAAATGATCCCTAGACCCTTCTGGTGCCACAGAGCGGATGCCAAAGTGCACTGCTGCTGGCAGCAATGCTTATCTGCTCTGCACCCTAGAGAGGGCTGGACCAGTAGACCAGGCCTGCACTTTGTGCAGATTTCATATGGTTGATGTGATGCACACACACACGCGCGATATTACTGACTCAAATTGTTTGATTAAAGTTAAACCATTCCACGCACTTCATACAGTGCCATGTACCCAGTATGGTAAGACCAAGTAAATACTAATTAAAGTTGATGAGATGGATGGATACCAGGAAATGATTGTTTCCATGATGTGGAAAATGGTATAATCAATGCAGTGGCATCTCTACAAACAGATATCTTGGGGGAGAGCAGATCAGGAGGGAGGTGTTTAATGTGTGGACATCTATGCACATTAATTCAAGTTAGCATCGGGATACTGTTTAAATCTTAAATGAAATATAGGTCATTTTCAAATTTCACAATTAAGGTAAAATAACTGAAATATGCAGTTGCCCTCTGCCTGGGCATATAAGAAATAAAAGCTTCAGTCCTAATGTGGTAATTCTTGTACTACTGAATGTTAACAAGTGATATCAACAAAACACAGTTTTTGAAGCAATTGTTGTCACAACCTGAAAAGTTTGTATGCTCTCATCTCCAGCATGATGGAAAGGAATGCACACATATTTCAAAACATAGAAAACACATCAAATATATAATTAAGAGATGATATTAAAATTGTGAATTAGAGAGAAATATACTCTGTCAAAAGAAAATCTTTCTTGGATTGCCTAGGGACATGTGATTGGATCTCATTTTCCCTCTCTTACTTGTAGACAACAAACATCATTTTTATTTCCATTTCCTTTCCAAATTATGTTTATTTAGGTAAAGTGGGTTTGCATCTTTGTAGCTGCTCGAGGATCAAACCTCTACAAAGGTGTACTTTCACATACAGCCCACCATCAGCACCCAGTTTATCTCATGATATTTAAGACATCAGATTTTAAAACAATATGTTTGGATCAATCAGTTTCTATGGTTATATATCATTACAACATAGAGTTTCAGAAATTCATATGTAATTGTCTATGAAATGACAACCATCCATACAGTTAGGAAAATTAAAACATATATTCTCACTTTAAACATTACTGGATTAAAAGCAGTCAAATGGGCACATAGTAGATGTTTACAGCCTTCACTTGTGATTGTTCAACATGTCTGGTGTGTTCACCACAGCACACGGGCCAGTTGTGCTCACACAATCTCCCCATGAACTGACTGCACCATGCACCCACGTCTAGTGATGGACTCCTGCTATTTGCACTTGTAAATAGGTATCTTCAAGGAACATGAATGAATGCATGGACAAGCTTGTGGTTTCCAGCTTGATATTTTCATGATTCCATAATCATGTATTCCACCATGTCCATACTCCTGTGGAAAGAGTCATTTCCTGAACAGCACGAAGCCCCCATGAGCAAGGAAAGTCACATGATGTTAGCTTTGCTGGAAGTTTTGATTACCCCATTTTATTCTCCTGCTTTCTCACTCCCTTCCTTTCAGCTGGGTGAGCTATTTTATTTTGACATTTTAAATACCATCCTCCTTAAGATAAAATGTGACTGGGTCCTCTGGAGTGCTTCCTGGCATGGATCCTTTTTTTTGCGAAATGGATGTGTGTTAATAATAGATATCTTATAAAGCTACCACTGGGCTCCCACCATTAGCGAACATCCAAAAAGAATGACCTCCATTTTGGTAGCTACCCAAACGGAGCACTAACCAACCTTGAGAAGCAAAGAGAGGTGGGGGATAAATATGCCATATATTTACTTACTTATTTCTAAAATGGAGGAAAAAAACATACTTGCTAAAGCCCTAAACTACTGCTAAGACCCAGTTGCTGTTGCTATCCAACTCAGCTTTTAAAACGAGCAGAAGCAATTTTTTTTTCTTTCTTTCTTTTGCTTCTCTCTGTTAGTTGTGTGAATGTTCGGTTTTAAGCACAGAATCATCTCCTAATGCCACACCAGGATGTCTGGTAATATTTATAATTTAGAACATCCTATTAAGAATAACGTCCTGCTGACACTGTTCATGGAACACGTGTTACTCTACTTTCTGAAATTTAAGTCCTAGACAACCAGATGCTGGAGACAGCACTCAGAGCTTCTAATGTGAGGATGACAGATTGCTCTAATACATAACTGACATGCAGGGTAATTTCTAAAAAAAAGAAAATCTAATCTCATGCTGCCTGTGAAAGAATATACAGGAGTTACCTAAAGGGCAAACCAAAAAATGAAAAAAGAGGAGGAAAAAAAGAAAATCTTATGAAACATTTTTCACAGCACTTTTCTGAAGCAACAGCAAGGAGAAAAAGCTATCATCCTGTCATAAAAAATAGATCTAAAACAAGCAGTGGCTGCGAAGGTTGTGAAAATGCGATAGGACATCAGGCATCTGAAGAGACTAAAGCGACGCTCTTGGAATAGCAAGCAGGTTGGTTAGACAATAGCCACTGCATAATCGAAGAAGGCTTCTCCGGCCTTCATTTAGCTTGAGGCTTAATGGTGCTACCTCCATTGGCCAAGCACACCATCGCCACTGATCTGTGCTGAGAAGACATGACAGTAGGGTTACCTGCCTTTGACTTTCTCAACTTTGTGAGCCACCTTAAAGAAAAACTAATACCAGGTGCTATCAAGGAGGATATCAACTCACCATCTCTCTGTCTCTTCTCTCTCTGGACATTTTGACATAATAGCCAAACACTGCAAGAAGATGTTATTAACTCACTTTTCAGTTTGAAAGATGGGGAGGAGTATTTGAAGTTGTATGAGAAGACAATGTCAGTTTTCTATGATAAATATTGCAGATACAAACATTTAAAATAGACACATGGATCACACATTTTAAAATTGCAACCATGGGGACAATGTATTTGTATCAGTAATAATGCTGAGAATCAAATTTTTAAATACTTTTCCACAGAGAATGGGGGATTAACAAACATTCAGGGGGGTGCAGAGTATGTGAGAAGCAGGCATTATAGTTGGAATATGCAAGACCCTTCGGACCCTAAGGGATCTGCTGCATCTCTGAAACCCAAACTTGCATTTGAAAAATGATTTGTTTTTCATGCTTGCCTGGGCCAACACCAGAGGCTGGTGGCATCACATCTATCACCAACAATGGATGGAAATGTGGCAGGTCAGAAAGGAAACCCACAAACCTCTTAACCTCTTCAACCACAAGTCCTGGAGTCTGTTGTGGTTGAGCCTATATCTGCATAAAATAAAGCTATTTTCATCACAAAGGAGAAAGCATCTAGTGCTCACTGGGAGAACAAGGTGGCTAGAAGGATGCATTTTCTTTGAAAAAACAATTTAACCCCCAAAAAGATGGTGAAACAGTTTTGATAGAGATAACAACATGAAGGCAATGAGACCTTTTCTAAATACTAAAAAATTCTTACAGGCATACACTTTCCCTCAAAACCAGACCCTAGGTTTCTTTCTGATTCCCTACTTCCAGTGTGGTCTGTTCATCAACAGTGGAAAAGCCAACCACAAAGCTGCAAATTTGCTCTGTCTGCCTCCTAAGTTGGAGTCAAATATATACTGAGCCCTGGGGCCTGGAGGGGCACAGAAGATGGTAGACAGCCACAAAGGGCAATGTGATATACAAGGAATTACAGGTATGATTATTGACCTCAGCGGAAGGTAGACTTCTGGCCAGACACAGAGGAGTCCGCTTCCCCTTCAGGCAGGTCAACTCCCATCTTGAGCAAGCCTGACTCCAGAACTACTGAACTGGATTCACCTTTGGGCACCTCTTCACCTCAGTGAAGGTGTTCAAAACATTGTGAACAAGCAGACTGTGATGGAGCAGAAGTTAAGGAGCCTGCCCATCCATAAACCAGATAAACAGTATTAGGGCATCTGATAGTCATTTACAACAATTTTCCCCTAAATCAAAACAGAAAGGAAGTCATTCTTTCCTAATGACTTTAAAAGTAAGATTCTATATTTCATAGATACATAGTTTAGATTAGATTAGGGAAGATTAAATATTGCAATGATGCCAGTTTTTCCCAAATCAATTTGTAGCTTCAAAATGAAATCCCCTAACAAAATCCCAATGGAATTTGTTTGGAAACTTTCAGGGGGAAAAATGATTCAAAAATATATCTGAAAAAAATAAACAGTAGGGAACTTCCCAAAATAATGAAAAATAAGAATTAAATACTGGAACAAGAAGACTTAATTCTATTATGAGTCAGTAATTTCAAACAGTGTGATATTGGCATAAGATTCAGCAGACAGATCAAGGGAACAGAACAGATAACCCTAAAACAGAATACAAGAGTCAAAAATACTGCAGATTATTGGTGTTAGTTATTTGATGAGTTGGGGCAAAATAAGTTGTGCTTCTACCTTTCATCATTACATAGATGATAAATAGGTAGGTTGGTAGCTAGCTAGCTAGCTAGATAGATAGATGCAATCTGAACTGGATTGCCAGCATTAAATGTTAAAATAAATTCACAGCATTTAAAAGAAATGGATGGAAGTGGGATTGTTAGGGTTTTCTTGAGGGACCCACCCATTATTTTCCCTCACATTTTGCTTTGTCTTGCTTTGATTAAATATTGAAATGTCTTAAGAAAATATTTAGAGTTCTCAGAATTGCAACAATCCAGAAAGATACTTTCCTGTTACACTTTATAGATCTTGGACTATGACTTTTCCCAACAGCCTAAATATCTGGCCTTCAAATCATATAATCTAGTCCCTAGAACACTATTATCTTCTATCATAGATGCTGCATTTACCTTCCTATTTGGTATATTTACTTAGATTTTATAAACATTCCCTTCCTGTATTCACCTATTTACTTTATAATGTACCCCCTCTCCATTTTCCTTTATCCTAAATTCTTGGGTTTTTATGGATATTTTTCCTCACCAACCAGATTTGACCTTTTGTTCTTCCCTCCCTCTTGCCACAAACCTCTCATATATAGCTTTGTATTCCTAAGTGAGATTTTGCAGTCAATATATGTGTGTGTAATAGATGTATAAAGACTTTATATATACGTACATATATGTGTGTGTGTATATATATGTATGTGTATATATATATATATATATATATAAAGTCTTCAGATTTCTTTTCTATTTGGATCACTGCCACGCCCATAGTCCCATTTTATACTTCAGTGAGTAAATCAGCAACTAAATGTTCTCTTTCACAGTGCTTAATGTATTATGTCTCACGTTCACTATTGAAAAAAGTATAAAAATATTACATGTGCAAACCATGTTCGGGCACCAGGGTAACCAGGAACAGGGGCAGGCAGTGACCCTGACACCTTCTAGCCATTACTTCTGGGTGATTTCCCTAGACTGCCATGGAGTTCCCCCACTGTGCTCCACCAATGCCAGGGACTGCTGACCTTAAATGTCTCTTTTGTGAGTCCCATTTTATGACATTCCTTGTTCATCACCCCATGCTGTTTCAACTCTTAATTCTTGTCAAGCCCAGAACTGTTTTCCCCGATGTTGCTCTTCATCAGGGGGATGATTCTGACAAAACTCAAAGGTGTAAAAGACAAGCTATGATATTGATGAGAAATAATTTTAGAGAATTAAACCAGTCTCTCTGCCCTCAAAAAATACTTAAGTCTTCAGCTCCCCTTTATTTCTATAGACATAGTTACAGTTGCCCCCATTAAAAATGCTTTGCATGAGTCCAGCTAACGTGGCTCTAGGTCAGTGTTTAGTACTACAGCCAATTTAAAGTATGTGCAGATATTTGGAAGGGTAAAGAGTGAAATACTAGAGTATCAATGGTTGCTTCTCTTTTGCAAACCAAATAGATTCCTGACATGGTAACTGAACAAACATATATTTTACCTTATCTTAGACTTTCATTTACCTTGAATTAAAGATAAGACACTCATCTCAGTCTGAGTAAAAGATGCAGAGTTTCTCAACTCTGATGAGCAATGTCTGTGAGTGTGCACGTGCCTCACTACATGTCGTGTGGGCTAGAAGAGCAGATGGAAAAAACCAGCACTTATTTCTGTAATTGTGGTCTGGCAAAATTTGAAGCCTCAGAAGTCCTGTGTGCACAGAATCCTGTTTTGTTGAATAAAGCAATTCGGACTTCAGTGGGAAACCATAAATATTAGATTAGCCAGTCCTCAAAATAAATTCCTTTATTATAATTTTTAGCTTAAGGTCTTCTTCTTTGAAGCCAATGAATTTCTTAATTTTCTTAAAGCATTGAAATAGACTTAAAATAATTTTTGTCTTTGTCTTACTATGTATAAAGAAAGCAACAACACTAATTATAAATTTGTACATATAGACATAACGTTTCCCACAAGGTCCAATGGAAGAGATGTCCCATCTTTAATTGCACAGAAAGACAAAAAACAGAATAATGTCATATGCACAGTTATTAATCCAGGTTGGCAATTTAGAGAGACAGTGTGGTCTAGCTGGTAGAACACCAGATGGTAAGGCATGGACCTGGTTTCTATTCCCAGTTGTAGCTCTGTCAGAGATTTGGCAAGGGATTCCTCTGTGTCTGTCTTCTACATCAAAGTACTTACAACCCTCACTTTCCTTCATAGGTAGGACATGAAAGAATGCACAGAAAGCAATTAGGGAGTCTCAGAAATATCAGTAAAAATAAAGGTGATTTAAGGTTTTGAAAGTGTTATCTGAAGCTATTACTCCTTCTCTCTGACTTCCAAATGCTTCCTTCCTGCAGCAGCTGGTAGCTAGTTTGCTTGTGGTTATTGACAACCTTGACCATGGTAACAATGGCTCAAGCTTGAAAGTAGTTTTCAAAACTTTTTAATCTTCAAATCTGCCTCATTCATTTGGTTTGTACTATTACCCTGTCACCATCCTAACTTGATTCCTTTCTTTCTGTAAAATATTTACCATGAACAATTCAACCAGGGGAAGAGAGGCATATTTATTTCACAATCAGCACTAAACTTATTGAGCTTTGCTAAATCTGTGGCACTACTGGAGGACAAGAGAAAACACAGAGGTCTTATATATATATATATCTTTCCATGAGTAAGTTTACAGATGAATTTGGGAGACAGTTCTAACACACATGAAATATTTAGATTAGTGAACTAATGTCAAATATAAATTACGAGAAGAGTTCCTAGAACCAAAAATGGTATGGGCTGTAAGGAAGACTTCATGAAATATATGAAACATGATCTGAGCAAAGTTAATAGGATTTGGATCAGAAGAGAACAGAAGGGAGAGGCATTCTGGAAAGGACAGGAATAGCAGTGAATTCAGGAAGGCAGGGGTAGGGGCACTAACATGACTGTAATCAAGAGTCGAAATAAGGATTGGAGGAAAGTAGGTTGCACGAAGATAATATGGCTGCATTACAGAATTCTGTGTATACATATGAAGAATTTTATATGTATCTCAAGACTCTAAGACAATGGAGAGCTTTTGAAGGTTTTGAAAGTAGTGTGTTAATGTTTTCATGGAATGATTGACTTGGGCAAATTAACAATGAAGTAAGTATACATTGTAGTGAAACCAAGGGCAGGAGAGATGAGAAAAAAGAGATTAAGTCAGGGACTTCTTTTAGAATAAATGACCCTATGATTAAGAGCTGGTTTCAGCAGAATGAGGATGGGTGTATGTGGAAAGTGGAGTGGGGTAGAGAGAGACAGAGAGAGAGAGACAGAGAGAGAGAGGATACAAATGCCATGTAAGAAAGAAGGGAGTCTCCCCATTTCAGGGAGATATTGTAGGTGCTAGTGTGAGGAGTTAAGCACTCATAGAAAGCAGTGTAATCCTACCAGTAACCTTGATGAGAAGATGTGGTTATGGGTCTATAATGCTGTGTGATGGTCCAGGGAGGAGTCTTATAAGCGTGTAGCCCATAATATCAATAGGGTTTACCTCCTGGTCAGGAAGGTGAGATGTCAGAGGAATTGTGACCTAGAAAAGATTCATTTTTGTTCTTGGGTTTGTTCAAAAAACAAAGCAAAATGGAAAAGAAAAAAAATGGTTTGGGTTGAAGTTCTCTTAAAACATCATACCAGATTCCTATTGCCATCTTCATTTTACCAAGGAGACAGTTTGGTAAGATGGCTGGCACAACTGAGATTTTGCTACGAGAACCAGTGAAGACTTTAAAGATAAGAGAAATAAAATTATCTATGGTGAAGAATCATTGAGACTGTGGGGGTGAGTGTGGCGTGATCCCATGTATCTGAGATGTCTGAATCTATGCTCCTCGAAATATAGGTAGTATTGCAAACCAAGGCTATCTAAATAAACATATTTGTTTTATTTTAAAAAGTTAAAAATATGAGAAGTTTAGATGATATCATCCATTCATCTCTCCATGTATCTCATTTATTCACAAAGTATATCTTATATTAAGAAATGCAATAATAAACAAGAGATACATGAACCTTCTCTCATGGAAAATAGTTCTAGTTTTAAAAAGTTATGTAGAAATTGGTAGCAGATATGTTAAAGGGACATTGTCCTGGCCCAGGATTTCAGGCAAGAACTCCAATGTTACCTTTGGAAGTTATTAGGGAAGGGCACCGTTTTAGGGTCAGGGATGTGGAGATCATAGAGAGAAATGTGGTGTTTATTCCTTGGCACCTTTTCAGGCTGTCCACCCAGAATCACTGTTGCTTAATCTCCATTAAAAGCAAACCTGTGCGTGTGTACTAGTTTCTGCAGGTAATTGACTTCAGGGCAAACACTGCAAGACATCTTGGAGAATCGATATGAAACAAGGCAACTTCCCAAAGGACAGAAATTCAACTACAGCAGAAGTATAGATTCTAAGAAATATAGCAGAGCAGCACTGGGGATGCATAACCTAGAGAAATGTGCATTAAGGCTTCTAGAGAAATAGGACAGGGAATAGACCTGATTAATAGGACATGTGACCTCCACCTAAGTCCCAAGACTAGGTCAGTGCAGCCTGGCCTGGAGGCAGGAGGGTGGCATCAATATTTGTTCTGGACCTGTGTTAGAAATTGTACTTGCATCCTTTGTTTAAAGAATACTAAGCCTAGACCCTTATTTAGTTTAATGCCATTTTTCTAATTATCAAAATAATTAAAAAGAGAATAAAATATCACCAGTTATTAATAAAGTCAGTTATCGCTGCAAATATATTATCATCTTTGTGTGTGTGTGATAAGCATATTTTATGTTTGAGATAATGCTATACATACTGTTTTACAACTTCTTGAGTATATTTTGGCAATCGTAACTAAGAAAGTGAGAAATGTAGTATGTAGCATCTGCCATTTGATTTCTTTGAAGACAATCCATTGTCCATTGGAAAATACCTGATGAGACATTGGTGTAGCCCACATGATCCAGATGACTTAAGAGTGAGCAAGAACTAAGACTGTATTCACTGTGTGTGTGAACATGATGGGGAATTATTACTGTCCTGTGTGGTTCAGAAACAGGAGAAATCAGGGTGTGGGGAAAGAAGAGGAAAAGGAAAAAGGTCAGAGATGATCAAAAGGAAAACTATGTTAGGTAAATAGCTGACAAATTTTTCCAGGGATATGATAAAATGATATTTATGTCTATTTTTGTTGCTGTTTTTTGGGCACATTGAACGTGGTCATTCAAATTTTAGTGAAATTTTCTACATGCAAAAATATTTATTTATTTATTTATTTATTTGAGTAGGACATAGAGCTGGAAGGAGTCCTTAGTGGGCACGTGCTGTATGCAAATGGTCCCGTTCACTTGGTTCTCATGTCCCAGCAGATCCAATAGGATAGGAGGTAAATGTGGCAAGGGCATCTGTACAGGATGGAAGCAGGGATAGCTCCATCTGACATCACTCCCAGGGATCCACCTTGAGAATTTAGACTTCCGTTCCCTAATTCTGTGGGGATAACCCTTCTGTTCCCCTGAAGGAAATAGACCAGGGAACACACATAAGCCCCCGCCCTGAACTTTAAGGTAAAGCTGCTGCACTGGCATTTAAGGGCCCTAATGCCAAAGGGCCTCAGCCAAGAATAAGAGGCATCATTCCTGGGAGGAGCTGTTGGCCCTGACCATCAGGAAGAGGTAGAACTCTTGTTATGTCACGGGGACAGAATGAACCTGATTCATACCAACTGATTCACTGGGATGTCTCTACTTAGTGTCACTTAGCATTTTTGATTTGTGAATGAATGTATGACACAGCCTGAAAAGGGCATGCTTACAGGAGCTCAGATCCCTGGTGCCACCTAGAGTGGGAGAGGCACTTGCTAGGGATTGGCAGGGAATTAAGAATAGTTGGAGAGGAAGAAGTTATAAGTAATAATTCAAGTTAAAAGACCCATTCAGGGAGTAGGGAGGCACTATAGATGGTACAATAGACCTCCTTATAAATATCTCCCGGATAAGAGACCCACGGACATCTTTGAAGAACTCCTCCCAAAAGTTATACGTGGTAGGAGATGGTCCTTCATGAATCTTCTCATGAACCCTCTCAACCTCCTTTCAGTGCAGCGACAAAATCCAACCTCTCCTTTTGCATCCTCTCCATCTTGCTTCCTTTCCCACCCCACAGTGGTAGATCCTGTAAGCTGTTTCTAATAAATTTGCTGCACACTAATCTCTATCTTACAGTCTGCTTCACTAGAAAGATGACCCACAAATAGCACCTAACAGTGCTTCCTTTATGTAGTCAGGGTATATATTTAATTTGAACAACTGTTATGTGCCTGGCATTATGAAAAAGGCAATGAAGCAGAACAAGAGTATGAAACATGGGCTCTACTTATAAAGAATGGCAGTCAATTCAGTGAAATGCCTCATATGTATAAGGAATAAGGCAATATTAAATAAAATTGCATCAAAGACTGGGAATAATGAGAAGCTATGGTGACGAGGGTCTCAGACTTCCAAGAGTCTGGGTCAAATCATGAGGGATGCCCACCAGAATCCTGGAGGACAGCTTGCTAAAAAGAGCTGGATTGCACAGCAAAATAGCAAGAATGAAATTATGATTCCTTTTGCAGTGCAAGTAAGGACTGCTATGCAGTATGTAAGTGGGGCCTGCAGCAGTTCTTAGCTTTTTGTGACTCTCTGAGTGCATCTGTCCATTATAGGTTCCTACTAGCAAGCTCATCTTGACACTTATCCTCCCATACACTTAAAAAATCCATCTTATTCAGCCTGATTTTATCAGTTAAAAAAGAAAAAGCTAACATTTTAACTTTCCATTCACTGACTCCATCGCTGGTTCCCACCCCTGACTAGGAGGGTGTGGGAGTGGCAATTATTGACTCCCTATGAT
Organism: Talpa occidentalis; assembly: GCF_014898055.3. Taxonomy (NCBI): domain Eukaryota; kingdom Metazoa; phylum Chordata; class Mammalia; order Eulipotyphla; family Talpidae; genus Talpa; species Talpa occidentalis. The sequence continues at coordinate 107,883,989 of NW_023605194.1, forward strand.
TCCAACCCCAGTTGACTGTTAGGAAATTAGCCCACATGCTAGGTATGTCATCATCACAAGTGGGGGAGATAAATTTCCAGTTGGGTGTGGGTCAACAGTCCTATTCCTCTAAGGTGGGTTTCTTTTTAAAAAAAAATGTTTATTTCACTGACGGACCATTTATGATCTTCAATTTTAAGGATTTGAAAGATTATTTTAGGACTGTATATTTGGATCTAGTTACAGTCTTGACAGTCAATCCTTAAAAAATTTTGAGGAAAGGAATTTCTATTCTTTCACCATTTCTGTATTTTTATTAGCGACCATTCTCTCTCTCTCTCTCTCTCTGATGATGAATTGGAATAATCTGTGTACATATGGACATCTATTAGCACATTCATTAATTAAGACCTTATTTGTTTAATTGTTGCTACATATTTGTAAAATATAAGGAAGACCTTACTGTATTCTGATAATTATGATTCCATTAAAATATTAAGGAAAGCCTTCACAGGACTGTAAAAGTATGAAACAAAAACCAGCAACAAAAATTTCTCCTGCAGAGATCAATGGGATCCTGTAAATTTAGGAGAATTTGTTTCAAACAATGATTAGTGTAAATTAAACATGATTTAAATAATGGTTGTGTACATAAAAATCAACTCAAAATGATTAAGAACTAGACATAAGACCTGAAACCATAAAATACATAGAAGGAAATATAGGCGAAACACTACGGATTTGCACATAAGACATCTTTACAGACACATCACCAAAGCAGTGATAGTGAAGAGAAAGATAAACGCTGGGACTACATCAATTAATTCTGCACAGCAAAAGAACAATAAAAAACAAGAGAACCCACCAACTGGGAGAATTTTGCCCACACTATGATAAGGATGATCACAAAAATCTGCAAAGAGCTGATGAGACTCAGCAACAACAAAGGAAAATAATCCAGTCAAAAAATGGGCAGAAAGCTAAGAAGAACTTCTGAAGAGGAATGCAAATGGCAACAGACATATGAAAAAATGTTCAACATACTTGTAATCAGGGAAATGCAAATCAAAACTACCATGAGATACCATCTCACACCGGTGAGAATGGCACATATTAAAAAAATAGCAACAACAAATGCTGGCGAGGGTTGTGGAGAAAAAGGAACTCTTCTGCACTGTTGTGGAGTGCAAACTGGTCCACCTGTGGAAAGCTGTGTGGAGATTTCTGGACTACTAAACATAGAGCTTCATATGATCCAGCATTCACTCCTAGGTATTTACCCAAAGGACACAGAAACATCATTCCAAAGAGCAGCTGCACTCCTATTTTATAGCAGCACTGTTTTACAATAGCTAAGCTTTGGAAACCCAAATGCCAAAATAGATGACTGGATAAGAAGATGTGGTACATATAACAGGAATATTACTCAGCATTCAAAAAGATAAACACATGCAATTTGCAGCAACATGGATGGCACTGGAAGGGATCATCTCAGCGAAATAGCAAAAAGAAAAGAAAAATACCGGATGGTCTCACTCATAGAGGAATCTAGAAAACTTAAATAAGGGACCAGGAAAATGAATATAAGAAAGTGAAAATCAAATCAACAAAACTATGACCAGAGCACTTTTTGGGGGGTGGGGGCGGGAGGGGAAGGATTGGGGTCAGAATGGGGCGTTTGCAATTGTATGGGGAATATAAATAAATTTAATATTTAAAAAAAAAAATGTTGTGTACATTACAATGCTTCCTAAAACTACAATGAATTACATCTTTACTTACTCCATCAGGGTTAGTCTGGAAATCAAATCCATTATGAGTGATGTGGAAGTGTAAATGTATTAAAGGAGCTAGACCACATTTAACTGTTGGAACTGCTTGAAAAAAACTGAGACAAAACTGTATGTCTTATCATTTTGTGATCCTAAAGTTGTTTTAGGTTCTTAGGACTGGCAGTCAGGAGAAATGCTGCCTGGGACACAGAGTAAAGTGAGGACCAGCTGTACCCACAAAAAAGGAATTGAAAACTCACCTCAGTCCTGAGTGGCATAGGGGACCTACAGGAGAAACTGACATGGGCTTACACATGGACTTAGTCTAAGACTTGGGAAGCTGAGGGAGGAACTACAGTCAGTGCGGGAGGAGCCACAAAGGCAGCCACATCTGTGCCAACATGAGTCAACAGATCAGGGGTAACAATGTGTGTGAACTGCATACTTGGCACATCTACATCTTCCTGCACTGTGTCATGGCAACCTCTCTGTGTCCATCTTCTAGATCCCATGCAAAGTTCTCCTGTGACCAGTCTTAACCCATATCACAAAGGCAGTCTCAAAAATATATCTGAATTCAATTAAGTTTTCACTGAACTTGAGCCCAACTTAGTATCTTCTGTATATTCTTTGAAGCATTTTTAATTCCTATAAACAAGATAAAAATCATGCAGTTATCCTTTGAGAAAGCATTATCATACTACTTCTCTCCATGCAACAGACCCAAATGTCAGTACACATCTTTGGTTAATGTTTATTCTTCTTCCATTTGAAAGTAATTCTCCCTTTGGTATTCAAAACTTAAGTATTGAACTATGAGATTAACCACTATTAATATGCCTTATAATAGAGTATAAGAAAATGGGAGAGGTACATAAGAATGGGTTAACACACACATATGTGTGTGCACCCATGTAAATTAAAAAAAGATGTAGTCATAACTATTACAGCTCTAATTTCTGTTACTGGAAATATGGTCATAGCTTATATTTATGACTTCCTTCCACTACTCCTACTTCATCTTCCTCAGTAAGCACCTTAGCTTGCTATGATTCCAAGCCTGCTGGAATGACTCAATCCTTCATTCCTGGAGTGTCTGAGTCACCAGAAGTCTATCTTTCTTAGGCGATTATAGTTCTATATTAACTTTTACTACAGGATAAGGTATTAGGATAAAGGCAATGAGGCAGAACAAACGCATAAAACATGGACCCTACTTAACAAAGAATTTACAGTCAACTCAGGGAAGCACCTTATTAGCATAAAGAACTAAGGCAATGTTAAATCACATCAAGACTGGAAATAATGAGATTTTGGTGACCAGGACCTCAGACTTCCCAGGAATGAGGGTCTGGGTCACATCAGAATTCTGGGTCACCAGAATCCTAGAAGACTGCAGGAGGTGCCCCAGTGAGCACTATATTCTAGAAATATAAACTTATGCTCATTGTATTATGGAAATAAATTTCCCCCTTGTGCTAACTATCAAACTCCTAGCCAGTGGCGTAACCCCATTTGTGGTTGTTGATTCACTGGTATCAGTTTCTAGACGTCAGTCTCAATTTCTAAGTGAACCAAGTCATTAGTGTATCCTGTGGTGGAAGCGGTCTTTTCTCGGAAAGGTCAGATCCATAGAGGAATAGAGCCTAAGGTTCTAGGCACTGGAAACAAAGACTCTACTATTAGATCATCAAGGCTAATAGTGAAAGGACTTACTTCATCCCATTCTTTGATCACACCATATTTGATTGCTGATTTGGGCCAGATATCACATCTTTGATGATCTTACAAGATGAGTCTACCCAGGTGGGACTGCAAAAAATCTTCAAAAGGCTCTTCCTTATCCACATCAACTACTTTTTGAGTGAGTTCCTTGGTCACAAGTAATTTTATGAAGGATATCATAAAAATTAAGCATATGATGACTTTTAGAGGAATAAATGCGTGCAAATGCAGGAAAACCATATTCTGACCAAGTGTCTGTTCTAGTGAGGATACTTGCATGATGGAAATAGTCCAGTGTAATCAACCTGCCCACACATTGCTGTCTGATCCCTCTGGAGAACGATGGTACTTGTATGTCCTTGGGTAAAATGGATGCCGTACCTATGGTTGAAAAGGAGGAGACCATGTAACAGGATTATGAGTATCCATCCAGGCTACTTGCTCATGAAACTTACTTTTACTTTCATGACTTAACAGATTAAGTTGGATCTCATATCTACTGCTTCCAGTTTATGAGGGAGTGGCACCATGCACACCCAACTTGATGGTTTGATGATTAGATTACATCCAGTTCATGTTAGGTACCCCAGATGCATAGCGAATTGATGACCCATAGTCTAATATTAAATCTGTAGAGGATCCATTAGCAAGCAGAATCTCTTTCTTCAAGAAGAATTGTGATCTGCAGAGTATGGAATAGCTTTGTCCCAAAATATAGTTCTCTGCAGTCATTTACTTATAACTTCTTGCTAATGATGCTCAACTTCATTTCAATCCCAAAGACACTTCAAGCCTCCTAGGGTAAGCTGGGTCACATGTCAACATGGCAGAACAGCTTGCACATCAGCCTGGACCCAGTGCAGAGATGTCTTATTCTAGACCCATATAAAACTGGCAACCTTTCGAAGATATTTAATAATTGTAAAAATATACCCAAATGCCTTCAAAATACAAAGAGACCTTTGTAAGTATTGTGTCTCTTTTTCAGTCGTAAGAAACAGCTGTAGCCTACTTTTTCTTACCTTTGAAAGTGATATCCCAGGAAACTTCAGCCCACCAGTTCCCTAGATTATTCCCTAGATATTTCTGTGGATGTCAGACCCTACATTTATACTTGCCTTTATTTCCCTCTACCTGGCATGTACCTGTCTTACCAGGTATCCAGCGAAGCTGCTACTTCTGCTCTTCAAATTCAATCATTGTATCAATAAGACAATAATCTAACATGGTGATCTTTGGAATGGTGAGACAAATAATACCACTCTGGGCTAGGCTAGTACACAGGATTGAAAACTTGATATAGCCTGAGGGAGGATAGTGAAGATATATATCTGGCACTTTCTACTGAAAGCAAGCTGCTTCTGAGAACTTTGCTAAAAGGCATAAAGGAAATAGTATTTGTCAAAACAATGGCCATTGCTGATTTTCTCCTGAAAGAAAAAAGGCACAATTGCAGCAGTTGCCCAAAGCAAACTTCCAGATACAGCTATCTTCTGCACTGACCAAAGAGAAAATTTAACAAGGATGCAGTAGAGTTCACCATCCCTGTATCTCTCAAGACTTTGCAGTTGACAGTGATTTTTGGATTCTCTCTAGGAAGCAATAATGCTTCTGTTTTACTCTTTTGGTAGGCAGAGTCACTTTCGGTGGCTTCTACTTGACCTGTGGAAGCCACTTATAATAGCTCGAATCACATGGGCTAAAGAACCAATTTGTGGAGTCTGCCTCCCCACGTTGTATATGACTACAATGATGCATTCATAAATAATGAAAGAATTCCCCCAAAATGTTTGGAGACACACTGGACCCACAGTGAGCTGAATGTGCACCAAAACTCCTCACTTGCCTACCTCAGTCCTTTACTTGGATCGGTGGAGCATAGTGACATTCTGTGGCTCCACGTATTATGGTCAGGTCAGAAACAGTGACCAATGATGCCCCAAACATTCCTATTTAATTCTCTCTCTGAAATGAACAGTCACCTTGAAAAGTGGCTACAAGTCCTTTTGGGGGAAAAGATGGAGAAGAATATTTACAATGTAAATTTTGGGCTATGAGCCAAAATCTTTCCGTGTAGACAACCTGGTCTCTGCTTCACTCAGGAGACTCTAGTTTGTAAATTAGTTCATTGCTGGAAAGTGACTGAGAGACAGGACCATTACAAAGATTAAAGTTACACTTCCATTCACCAGAAGAGATCTTTACTACTCACACATGTCAGGTAATACTTTAAATACTTTAAAGCCTGTCAACCTATGTCTGTTCTAGAGACACATTGGCCAAACCAAAGTTCTCTGTGGGTCAAGTCATCCTGTCTTTAATCATAAAGTGCCTCAACTTGGTCCCTGCCACTGCAGGTGCCCATCATTCTCCTGAACTAGGAAGTCTAGTTTGAGTGCAGCCATTCCTGCTGGTATTTCTGGACCACAGAGAATAGCTGCCCTGCAGCTGACACCCTTTACAGAAATATGCTGCCAAGCCCTGGTGAAGAGGATGCCCCCTAGACTCAGCATATGGGTAGTGAGCTGTTGCTCTTCAACAGTCCAAGCTTGGTTGAGCAACATCAACTCCAGGGTACCAAGGGATCTCAGTTATCTAACCTAGATGGTAGTTAGAGCCACTCCCAGCTACTCAAGCTATCACACTGAATTCACAGTCTCTTAAGCACACTCACATCAAAAACTCCAGCCATGCATTTTTCCACTTCTGTCTATCACAGCTTAGGGTTCACTCCTATGCATGTTCTCAGGAATGCCAATATAACTAGAAAAATCTTGTAGTCCCTGTGTTGGTCTATGGTCAATAATTTTGTCTATTTATTGTGGGTAATCATTTTGTTTCACGGGTAGCACTGGAGTCTGTCCATAGATTCTGTATAAAATGAAGGAAAGATGGGGAAGGCAGTTTCTGCAGAGGACCAACAATCTCTAGATAGGCAAGTTCAAAGGGTGGTCAACTCAGGATTTTTAGGCAATAGAGACTAAAGGGTTACCTCAGACAAAGAACTTTGACAATGAGTGTTTCCCTTTTGCCATAAACCACACATGGCAGCTGGTCCAGCACTTGAAAAGCTATTGGAGGAGTTGGGCAAGCCCCCTCCTGCCCATGCCAACCTGTGACCCATGCAGATCAGTGACCTGTATGCTGTGACATGCCTGGGGTACCTGAGGCTCACACAAACATTTAGGACATAACGGCTGCTCCAGACTTCCCAATTTCATGCAAATTTCTCATGGGGCTAATCCTAAACTGAATTCATTAAAAGAAGAGAATGCAGAAAAGACAGCTCCAGCTTCATTAAACATATAAGGTAAGGGGAAAACACATCAAAATATCATATCCATATTAACGTGAGTTTTTACTCATGTATAGAGAGGTGCTTAGAAATTTTTTCCTGTTTTGTTTTGAACTTGATTCACATGAAATGTGGAATTCTGGCTATTATTCTCTTAGTTTCAGGCTGAATCCCTACTGAATCTCTTTATTTTCTTGCTTGATTATTGGCCTGAGCATTTATATGGTTTCAGAAGGAATAATACAGAGTTTCAGGTTTAAATTGCCAAAGAAAATCTTTGACGGTGGCCAGGGTTTTCCAGATTAATATGTGGCCTTAGTCATCTTCAGAATTCTCATCAATCTACATCATGATCATTTTTGCATGTGGATTTCAAAAGCACACTTATGTGCCAACTGAGCCTGCTGGAGAGAAACATTTCTCAGATACACAATGCATATTTTAACACCAGCAACAAGAACCCTTGCTGCAGTCTCAAGCATGGCTGATAAATTATTGAATAAGCTTTATTTATTCAATTTAGATGGAATGTCGATTTGTCCCTACTATTACCATTAAAATCTCAGAAAATGGGAAGCTCCAAGATCCAAAGTCAATTCTAAAATTTTTTGAAGAAGAAAGCTGATTGGGAAAGTTGGTCTTGAGTTTCTATAGTACTTCACATAATATTGGGAGGCAAAAATGTCAAGAGAGAGGAAATTACAGAGGTGACAGGAGACCAAAAACCCCCACTGAGTTGTCCTGACTTGTCTTCACTATCTTAGATAACAGCAAGACATAAATTTGAGGGGCTCAGCTTTCCATTTAGTAAAGATTAATAACTTGGCGATGGGATGACCATAAGAAACATAACAAACCACATCTAAATCTATTCACTTCCACTTCCTGAGCAAGATAGCTGGAGGGAAACAGAAACAGAGCAAAACAGAAATATCATGAAGGAAATGGGACATGCTTGTAGCTCCTTGATCCACCAGGTATGTGGCCTTCCAATATTTTAGGTTCTCCATTTTTTACAAAGCACTGCACACCGTAACCAATAAAGTTTTGTTTATTTAAAGACATGGAGGTGATTGGCAAATGTCCGAAAGGAAATAATTACTTTTAGGATTTCACATACGTACAGTTTCAGATTTGATTCTCTGATGCATTTGATGGAAAAGAAGCTATAGAGCACCACTTTAGCCCTATTTCTTTAAGTTAGATGAAGAAAGTTAAGGATGAAAGGGCTAGGAAGTGATTTGTTGAAGCTGGGGAGTGACCAGATTCCTCCTCTCTTTTCAGTTAGTCAACTTATGTGGAATGTTCTCTAGTCTTAGTTGTTTGTGGGAAAAAAAAAAAGGGGGCTTTATTCTTGACAGCTATGTTTGCCCAGTAGACCAAGTGCAAAGTACCTAAAGATTTCCTTAATACAGATGAATGTTAATTAGTTCATAATCTTAAGTCTGTATTTAATCTAATTGGTTCATTAAAGTTTTCATAAGTGCTATGACTGCCTCAGATTTTTGTACATAAAAAGATATGATTAGAGATTATGTTGTCTCAGGGTTTTATGAATTATTCAAATTTATGAGTATTCAATATCAGCTATCACATATATATGAATTTAGATGGTACAGAAAATAACTAATCGAAAATATTTGCCAAAATTTCTTATGACGTCATCCTATGATTCATTTACTCATATATGTTGCTCTTTATATTTTAAGTTTCAGAATCTTGCTGCTTTGGAAGATGGCTAAAGTTTACCTTGTATCAGTTATTGCTTGAATTATTTAGATGTTTCATTGGAAGTCAAAAAATAGCTGAAATTCTAGATATAGTAGGATAATGCCTTCCTCATCTCTTTGTGTCCCAGTCATCTGAGTAAATACACATTGTTCCAAGAAAAGGAACTTTTTTTATAGAAAATGACATTTGGGCCCCTATCTATGTGAGTAGATAACTATTATGGCCATTGATTCATTTAGAAGATGAATCAAATAAAAAATAAAAAAAAAACTTAACCTGAGACTGACTTAATTGACTAACTTCTGTTCATTATGGTTTGCTTTAAGATTGATTGAACAAGACGATTTTGAAAAAATTGTCCTGTGTGTCACAACATGGGGTCTGTCTAGAGAAAACTCTCATATAACAAGCATCCTTTTGTGAAATAAACAGAGGGAGTCCTCCCTTGGTTAGTGCTGTTTCTATCTGCTGTAATAAATAAGACTGTTCGACAATCCAAATTTGTGAACAGAATCAAGTCCCAAGACATTCCTAAGTCATTACAGGAGCCAGTGAGGACTGTTTCAGCCCCGCCCTGATGCCCAGACAGCTATCCTGTCTAATCCAAATGAGGAGGAACTGCTGAATCAACAAGTTAGGAGACATCTAGAAGGAACTAGGGAATAAAGTGGGAACTAGCAACCATAATAATTCATGCAACTGGATTAGCTGCTCAGGGAATTTTTTTTTTTCCTGAATTCTGAAGAGGGATTCTTCCAAGGGTAACAAATGTTCACAAACTGCAGATCTTTTAAAAGAAATAATTACTTTGCCCATAAGAGACCTAAGAGAAATATCTGCCTATCTCTGCTTGGCATCACTGCCACCTCATGGATTAATGAATTCTGTGTCCTCCAATCCCCTCATTATGCACCTCTGTTTTATGCAAGTAGCCAAATGTATCAGAGTTCACTTTAATGAATGTGAGTCATTCCTCGTTTTTTATGATTTGGAGTCATTGGTTTATAAGTAAGCCATTAACTGGGCTAAAAATAATAGATACTACCTGTCGGAAAACCAGTGAAGTAAAAGGGTTCATTGCCAAGAGCACCACGGAAAGGGGGTGGGGAGAAAAGGTGGGAAAAGAGTTAAATACTCCCATAATTTTAAGGTTAAAAAATAGTCTTTTTACCAGAAAGCTTAATTTTATAGTGCTGTGGAGTCAGAGAGTCAAACAATCTTGCAACCATATTCAGAACCACATTCAGTCTATTTTATAGTAAAGAATTCAAAATATCCATGTTTGTTTTCTCATAGAATAAGAAGGCTCAGTCTTTCTGGTCAAGGTGCCTCTCCCAAATTCTGCAGTGAAGCATCCTCAAGAGGAGCAAACAGAAGTCTGTGGTCTGAATTAGATATATTAGTATTTTAGCAACTTATTTTGCTAAATGATAGCTTCTTTTTATTCATTAATTTCAAGTTAAACCCAAAGTTCATAAAGTACATGTCTTTTTTTTTTTAAAGATTTATTTATTTATACAAGCACTGGGTACAGTCAGAAGCACAGGAGAGTGAGAGAATTCACCAGAGTCAGAGCGGGGAGCAGAGCAGGCAGAAGGACCAAAGTACACTGCTGAGGGGAGCAGCAGGCGGCAGGAGAGGTCTGCGCGCCATGTGGGACCCTCCTCTAGTGGCCGGGGAGCAGCCGGGATCGAACCGGCACTGCAGAGGCTGCGGGCAGCTTCGCAACCCAGCACTCAACCACTGCGCCACCGGGGAGGCCCGTAAAGTACATGTCTTTAAAGAGAAAATCTTATTACAGATACAACTCCATGAAGGGCAGGCACTGTTTCCTTACCCCCACTTACATGTGCACATATGACACGTCCCGGTCTGTCATGGGCCAGACTTCTGAGTGAGGAGGGCTCCCAGGAGCTAAGGGCAGAGCTGAGTGGCCAGGTCATCCTACATAACACGGGGGGCAGGTGGGAATATCATTCTTGAATCTGTGGCTGAACTTGCACCTGGTACTTCTGGAGGGAGACCTAAAGGAGACATGTGAAGGAGAGACATGTAAAGACACTTGCAAGAGACACATGGATGACGACACTTGGGTAGACTGTCTTTGGCAAAGACAAAGGCAGCCTTTTTCTTGATGTGCTGCCTCCTTTTGTTCCAGCTTTCTCAGACATGCCTAACCCCGTTCTTGCAGTTCCCTTCCAGAAGGTACCTTAGACTTGTAGCAAGCTTTTGGGCCTCAGCAGCACCATTTGAGTCAAGCCTGCTGGACTGCGCATTGGCCCATGAAGAGATGGGTGATTTTTTTTTTTTTTTTTTAGTTTTATTCAGAATATCCATACTTATCTTTCTATGCACAGTAATTATATTATGAATCTTCCATAATGGGTGGGAGTATTATGGGAACTGCACCTCCGGAGAGAAATCAAATACTGTACAAAAATGAAGGATGTTTACAAAATTTAAAAATTAAGGAAATGTCCTAAATTGTAAAAGAACAGAATCATCCACACTAAGGGTCTGCTTCGTTGGCTTTTGTGCATGTGGATGACCAAACTCCTCTCAGATTATGCACTGTTGAACACTTTGGGATCCTTGGGTGACCCTTGGTCACATGCTGACAGTCTCTGTCTATATATATATTTGTTTGGTTTATTATCTGTCTACACTGTTTAGACTGTAAGCTCCATGATAACAGGGTCTTTGTTTTATTTTGCTGCTATCTCTCCAGTGCCTCAAACATGGAGAGTCTGGCACATAGTGAATTAGCAATATATGTTTGCTAAATAATTGGCCTGAGTACAGGATTAAATATTAAATCTGATTGTAAAAATAATTCTATTAAAGCATAAACCTGGGAACTAAAGTTGCTTAACTGGATTCTATGATATGGTTATTAAATATAGTTTGTAAATGAAAAGTAGGGAAATTAATTCCATGATTTTCACTTGAAAAGTGTAATTTAAATGGACTTCTGAGATCAGATATATTTTTAGATAAAATGCCATGAACTCCATCTCATTATATTGATTAGCTTCTTTAGCCAACTAGTGTCTGACATGGTATAAGTCAAATGCATTAGCAGGTTCATTCATTCAAATTAGTATTAGCACTTCCCTATAAAAAGCTCTTTACTGAGAATTAGGCATACAAAGCTGAGAAAGATATGCTTTCTTCCACAGAGTAGCTTGTGGTCCAAAAGAGGTACAATAAATCAACACTGTTGCAGAATATTATTACTACCATAAGTATTCAAGCAGAGTGCTATCTGAACCGAGAGGGATGAACATTAATGATTTTAGAGGATCCAGAAAAAAACTTATCCGAGATGATGCCAGACCTACACCTTGGAAGATGAGTAGAATGATAAGATGAAGAGATGGAGACTGGTGCTTTAGGAAGAAGACCCTCTGTTGAAAGCAAAGTAGCCTGAGACACTGCACTGTCATTGGAAAGCTGCAGCTAGTTCCTAAGACTGGAAACACAGAAGCTCCAATAACACGAAGAGGATAACCTGACGCCTCAGTGTGCATAAACTTCATGTCTTTAGTGATCATCACTCATGACCAAGGGGGAAGATTCTCCAAGATACATAGATACTAAAATCCTGCTTTTGTTTCTTTGTTTGGAGCATCATTTATATGAATCGTAAAGGAGAAATGTGTGTGTTTTCTCTTGTTTTTGTTATTGAGAGGACACTGTGAGGCATGGTATGTGCATCACCTATTGAAATGTTCACTGTTAGGCATTTACTTAGAGTAAATAAACCTTCATAAGCTAATTCTACCGCAAGAGTGGTGTTTCGTGTTGATCCAAATTTATCAATAAACAATGCTGGGGTTGTCCAGCCCTTGTGGTTCTCATTTAATTGCAAGACAGCCTTCAATACTAAACATGAGGAAATTTTGAAAAAAAATAAAGGTTTATTCCTCACAGAAACTGGAAATTACACAGCAAACCAGGGGCCACCGAGAAAGACGGAGGAAGGCAGCGTGTGTGCTTATGGTTTGGCTCTTGCTTGAATAGAGGTGGAGGGCAGGGACCTGGGGTTTCATGGGCTTAGTCTTGCTGGTGAATTTAAAACATAAAAGTGTGAGTTTAAAGCACAGAAGCGAGACAAAGAAAGAAAGAATAAACACGAGCAATCCCCAATACTCAGTTATCTAAGTCAACCAGGATCTGTAAAATGAAGAAGTCAGTGCAGGGAGCTGCCTGGCTCTTTATCTAGTCCTGTGACTGGCTCTGTTAATTCAAGGTTACCCTCTTTGAAGTGGATGCTACACATCGTCACTATATAAGACACCTGCATTACAGAAAGAAAAGTCAACTGTCAGCACTTAGACTATAAGTGGCTTATTATACGCTTCCAAATGGGCTTCAGTGATAGAATATCAGGCCAATCTCTCCACACTGGGATTCTCCCAGTCCAACATAACAGTGTCCTAATCATGAGCTCATCACAAAGTCTAGTCTGTCAATTCTTCCCATCAAAACTCAATATCTAAATGTTTTCAGTTGCAATTATAACTGGGATTTATATGCAATGTGAATAAGTGAAAAGGTCAATTATCTTTAATTATTTGTGAATTGTAAAATTATAAGGTTATATTCCAGGAGAAGTGCCTTGAAGCAAAAAATAATGTGACAAGTATAGAAATTTAATCAGACAGTGCAAAAAAAAGAAAAAAAAAGCAAAGGAAAAGGATAGAGGTGGTAGTAGACAGCAATCTCTATCCTATTCTATAGCCTGGAGTAAAGAGTATGTTGCATCTTGCAGGGACAATGGACTGGAAAGGGAAGCAAAAGGCATCTTGGACCGGGAAACAATGGGGATAAATTAAAGGGTTTTTAATCATTTCATAGACATGTTCAACTCTTCATTTAAATTTCACTGTTGAAAGAAAATGCTGGCAACAAAACATAAAACAATTCCATTATATAAATGATTTTCATTATTTTCTTTCACTAGTGTTTAATGTTGCCAGATAACACTTGCCAGTATAAAATATAATGTGATTTGTCTGCTACCTTCTGTATAGTTTTTCCTTTATAATAAGCTATATATATATATATATATATGATGAAATAATACCCTTGTGTAATAGCCCATTGTGTTAATATTTTTAAACATTCAGAGATTTTTAAATAAACAGTGCAATTTAATGTTTTTGTTGTAACACCCATGCATACCTCCTTATATATTATATATATTATATATATTTTTTTTGGACTTAGCAATATCACCAATTTTTTTTTTTTTTATTTTCTTCAAATGCAGGAGGTATTGGAGGGAAATGTTTCCTTTCTTTTAACCATATAGGTGCTTTTGTACTAGAAGACATTTGCTGGAGCATCTGTAAAATCTTATGTTTAATTAAGCACATTTTTATCACAATGAGTAAAACAGCAGAAGCCGGGTATTTCAATCTAAGAAAAAGTAAGCAAATAATAAATAAAAACAGCAGCATAAAAACTGGTCTTCTACCCACCCACCGAGGCAGAGAACTAAAACAAACAATGACAACTAATTAGTATTGGCCCTGGTACTGTTCTAAGAAGCCAAAAATGAAACACCCACAAAAGAAAATGGCTCCTTGTTCACTGCATCTAGTTTGTTTTTATTTTTGAATAATGAATAAGTTAGATTCAAAAGATAATGCAGAAAACATGAAAGCAGAGTGGGATTATAACACAAAACTTTAAACTGTCCTTAGTTCACAACCAAGCCCATAAAGTTTTAACTGAAAAATTAGAATATTTTCTACAATGTTCCATAGTGAATATTTTATATCTTGCTTCATGAAGTCATTAGGCAGAATGAGTGAAATTTTAAAATAAGAGGAAAAGAGAAGAGGAAATAATATCTAACTCCTCCTCATGACATAAGAGCACAGATGAATTTTGCCGTTGTCCTTGGGAGGATTCTGAACATACCTCACAGATACTCATTAGCTGCTTCTTTCCTGTTTTCCTTCTCATTTTGTTGACACAAACTGATCCACCATGGTGGGGAGTACACAAAAGTCCTCTGAAAGGATTTGAAACAAGATATCTTTGGCAGATGTGTCATGTTTCTTATTTTCATTTGAGGTTATGTCCAGTATCATCACCTTTTTGCATTTTGTTCCTTCTCTGTGTTCTGATTCTTTCCCTTGTCTGTAACCCAGCTGAAGACTCTAAGTCAAAGTGGAAGTAAGAGTACTTAGAGAACAGACACAAAGACATGGGAGAACAATCGATTCAATATTCCTAACAGTCATCTCAGGAGATGACAAAATTTATGGTTTCCTATTTGTGGATGAATTCACTGGGACATGGTATAAAATACAAGCTCCAATTACTGTCCATCTCAAAATAAGAAAATAGTAACTGTAAGTATTTGTATACTATCAACCATAGTAACAGATAGTCCTTCTTGGAAGAAAAATGACAGAGTGACAAAACAATCTTCCAAATGAAATGGCCTCACACAATGCCAGGCACCGAGGCAGCGCTCAATATATATTGATCCATGCAGCTGATCATTAGAGAAACGTACTTACAACAAACCCCAAGAGACTTGGGGAAACAGCAGTGTTCTGTTTGCAAGACAAGGCCTTGCCACCACCACTGCTGTTGTCGGTATAAAATAGTAACAGCGCTGGTCGTCGTGAACCAGAACATCAAATTTTGATTGAAATTCAATCACAGCCATCATGAAAACACACCTCTGGGACTGCCATAGATTCTTAAGTGACAGTAGCTCAGGTTTTATTCTCAGTTCAGGTTAAGAACCAAACTAAAACGTATCTTGCTCCCTATCATAGCTCTCCTATCCCATTATTTTCCCTCAGAACCTATGTCAGTTCGTTCCCTTCTTGGCTCTGAAAATGTTGCCTCTGCACTATACTAGTTTCCCATTCAGAGAAATAATAGAAAAACTTACCATTTGCCATTTTTCTTTATCTGAACTCTTTTAATAAGTGACCCTCACTATTGACAGAAAAAAGTAAACAAATATTGAAGCCCCTCTAAACAACATTTGCCTATTTGAATGAATGACAGGTGTAGGCTCTGTTCTGTCCTAGGAGAAATAAAGTAATGGAATTCTCGACTGTTAGGATTAGCTGCAGGCATACTTATTTTTTATAAAAGAAAGACCCATTTTTCAGAAAGTGGTAATATTTCTAATGTGCTGCCAAGTCAGGTATGAAAAGGAGAAGCTGGAGTCAGCAGACTACACAGTATGAACTATGAACTTAACTCAAAGTGGATTCATCCAGAATGTGTCTTTGAAGAATCTGTTTGATAAGTTCAGTTTCCACTGAAATTAGGGTTACTGTTTGTTCTGTGCTGGTGTCATAGCTTGAGGGCAGGAAACGGTGTAAGTTTTAGAAAATTGTTCTTTTTTTACTGAAAAAGAAGTGGCTCTGAGTGAAAAGGGCCACCTCATTTTAAGTCTGTATAGGGTTTGCCTGGCAGAGTCTGCTCTGAAAAGTTTGTTTTGGTAAAACACAGTTTTGGAACTACTTTGGAATTTTCTTTATTGTTTACAGATTTCTATTCTGAATATCCTCCATCCTGCAGGAGTGTTTTTAATTCTGAGGTGCAATCAAGTGCCAATAAATGGGCAATGTGGTCTGAGGTTAAAACAAAAAAAGTAAATCCATAAAGCCAAGATCAAAACTGAAAATGACTGCAGAGGCCCAGGGGATAAGGAAGCAGGCCAGGGATGAGTGTGCACAGTGGCGTTGTGGAGTGGAGTGGTCCTTAGAGAGAACACAGCCATTCAGACGCAGGCCAACAGCAGCACTACCTCTCCAGCCAGTTATGCCACGTGAGAATTAGAGGTAGTGTTGGTAGGAAGAAAAATCTCCTGACATTTTAATATTGTGTATTATTTTTCTGTTTCTGCATAACAAATCACCACAATGTGGAATATTAGTTTCATTGGTCAGCTATAAGCTTGGAGGTTTAAAAAACAGAATTTTATTCTTTCACTGCTCTGGAGGTTAGAAGTCCAAAATGAAAGTGTTGATAAAATTGGCTTATTTCCTAGATTCTGAGGCTAAACCCAAACCATTCCATGGCTTTCTCCTAGCTTCAGGTGACTGCCAGCAACCTTTGTTCTTCCTAGGCATATGGTGACATAACTCCTACCTCTGCTCATGTCTTCACATGACCTTCCCCTTTTGGTCTCCATCTTCAACTTTTCTGCCCATCCTCATTTAGAATGATCTCATTTCAGTTGTTATCATCTGAATTATTTCTGTAGGACCCTATTTCCAGATTTGATCACATTCTGAGGTTGGACATAGACATATCTTTTGTTGACGACAATTCAACTAATTATACCTGGCAGTTTAAAAAACTTAAATTTACTATCTCATAGCTTTTGTGGGTTTAGACTTTCAAATGGGATAGCTGAGTCCATTTGATTCAGCATCTCACAGGCTGAAATCAAGTCATTGAAACAATCTAATCTGACGCTTTGTCTCCTCTTCCAAAAGCACTGGCTATTGTCTGAATTCAGTTCCTTGAGTATGTATGACTAAGGTTCCCACATTTTTGCTGACTATCAGCAGGGATTGCTGTTTGTTTCTAGAGACTACCGATACTCCCTGAAACATGGTACTTCTGTAACATGGCGGCTTACTCCTTCAAGGCCAACAGAAGAACATCTACTGCAAATTTAGATTTGTAGACATTGTCTGCCATGACCTCTAGTCTGAGATTTAAAGGACCTTCTTGATTAGACAAGCCTCACCTAGGATAATCTCCTTTTGATTAACTCAATGTCAACAGATTAGCAACCTTAATTACATCTTTTCCACATACCATCATTTAATCACACAAGTGATATCTCGTCATAGTCACAAGCTCCCTTACGCTGTAGGTGTCAGGATTATATAGCACTATGCCACAATAACAGGAACCTTGAGGGACATCTTAGAATTCTGCCTACCAAAATTGTATTGATTTACAAAAACCAATAAATATATTTTATAGATGTGCATATCTATCTATATCTATATCTACATCTATATCTATGTATATAGATTTATCAAAAAGTACATGCCCTTTTTGCTCTGAGATCCCAAAGTAGAGAGATGGATGTCCTAATTACTCTGAAAGTAGATCAAAAAGAAAGAAAACTGTTCTAAAGATTGATGACATTAAGGACTGTACCTAGACTTCCAATAGAGTTAGTACAAAGGCAACAGCAATATTGGGTGTTGATTACTTTGTCTAAAAAAAAAAGTCAGTTTCCTTTATGTACTTTTTGGTACAATCTAATATGAATTATTACTGACATGCATATGTCCATAATACATTACTTATGGAAAGCTAGGCAAAGCACTGTGTTCCATGATTCCGAACAGCAACACCACCAAAGCCAAACAGGTGTCCATCTGATACTAGTGTGTGTGTGCAAGCACAGGTGTGTCATGGTTGTCTATAGAATAAAAGGTCTGGAAAGATGCACATTGACATGGTAACAGTAGCTTGTCCTGGGTAGGGTGGGAAGAACAGAGCTCCATTGAGATGAAAACACTATACTTCATATACCATGGTGCAGTTTCAAATATCTGCAATGAACCAATGTTGATTTTGTGAATTTAAAAAGAAAGCTTCCTTAATCTATGAAGTCTTCAGTTGCAGAGGGGTGGTGCTGATGAGTAAAATAAGGTTGAAAGGGACACCAAGATGGCCAGTTGCCTCAAATAGCTGCTACAAACCCCATCCCAAATTCCTCTTTACCATCCAACTCCAAGCTTTTATTTTCTTGCATGAAAGAGATTTTTTTTTAAATTATGGACACATTACCTGTAGGAAATCAAAGGAAAAAAATAAAAAAAAAAGAAATGGAAAGAAGGAAGAGAGAAAGGGAAGGAGGAATAAAGAAAAGAAAAAACCCTTTTTGTGTTACACTTACTGAGCATGGGATGCCCTGAAGGCCAACAGATGTAGGATTGCTCAGTCCTCTGTGAAAATTCCTCCTGCTGTTGGAAATAAAAACCTGCCTGGCCACTGGCACTTACTCTCTGGAGTACCTCATAATCCACTGGACACAAAGAGGATTATGAACAGTGAAAACTCAAAAGACCTCAGGAAATCTGATGGGTCATTGAACATTATCAAAAAAATAATGGCCTTTAAGTTACAGCTATATATTAAGACTTAATAGCTAACTGCACCCTCACTAATCACCACAATATTATCGACAAAAAATTTAAACAGAAAATCAATTTTCTTGTTCAAGGTGGAGAGTTTGCTTAATTAGAATCAGCATTTAATAAGCGATAAACATTAACATCTTATACAGAACCATCATTATTCAAAAGTCAAGTCAAATGAGCTGATTATATGAACTTCCTTTCCAAAGGGAAAAAATTCCAAAGAAGGATATCTTTGTCATTAAGCATCTCTCTCATTGAAATGCTGAACCTTTACCCTGGAATAGTTAGAGGCAGTTTAAAATGAGGGTCTCTGTGTCCAGCAGCTGGACCTGTGAGGCGTATTTCAAGACCTTCGCCTTTCCTCACACAGACTCTCTCTGTGGAATCCACAGCCCACCATTCCCCACCCGCCTCCCTCCAGAACACAGAGGCGAATAATGTGGCAGAAGAGATCTCTCCAGAGTTCATATTTGCCCTTTGAATATAAATGAGATTGGCAAATATTTTAAGAGGGATGCATTTTTAGCATAGGTGCCAGAAAGAAAAGGCAAACCAGATCCTGTGAAGGTATTTACAAAGCGGGCGAGTTTGCATAAAGTGCCCTGTCAGACACCAAGAATGCAGATCGAATGACTTTCCCCCTTGGAATGGCAGGAAGTCAGGGGACTCAGAAAGACACAGTTGCCATCAAGGTGCTACTCTGGAGAATTCCTGTAGAGGGGTCTTTCTGTCACTGCGGCTCTCTGATTCCATTCCTATTTAAAGTCCTGAGCCCATCAGGAAAGTTCCCAGAACCTCTGGAGTGAATCCATTCCATTAGGCACTTCATAAAGAAGACTTAGCTAAAGCAAATTTAAGCAGCCACACTGCAAAGAAGAAGGCAAGGCCGTGCACACACGAGCTAGAATTAGCCGTCAGCAAGAAGCTTGGAGGTTTTGTTTACAGAACAAAATGTGGAACAATCCTTCACTTTTTGTAGCTGATATGACCCATTTAATTGTATGCGTGTTTCTGTGAGCCAAATTAACCATACATTTTCCAGTTCCTTAGATCACTTTGCTGTGTACAGCCAAAGTCTGAAAGACAGTAAGTTAATTTATGCATCCTTCCTCAGCCAAGTGTGATTAATGGATGTAATGTGTCAATTCCTTTTATGCAAATGTTAAAAAATGCATCTTCATTTATATCCATATATACATGGATATATATATATATATATATATATATACACATTATATATATATAGTAGAGAAATGTTTTGAGAAGGGATGATCTCACTGGGTCAGTCATGGGCAATAGCTTCTTCCCAGTTCAATTTAGGAGATATTGATTGCATTTATTACTTAAAATATACTGTGCTTTGTGCATTGGGGTAAATAGGTAGAACTCTGATCTGCTCTCATAGAGCTTAAAATCTATTAGAAAATAGCAGCCTTGCCCCCATCAAATCTGTCATCTGAATCCTCAGACCTTCTTCACTTCAATAATGGAGCCACTATCTACTGCATGCCTAAAGCCAAAAATTTAAAAGTCATCCTTGATTCCTTCTTCTTCACTTTCCACAGCCATTTCATCAGCAAATCCCGTAGATTCTCTCTCCAGTATACATCAGAAGCCTGCCTTCTTGCCACTTTCTGTATTGCCACCCATTTTTTATCTATTGCTAAAAATCAAATTGCCCCAAAACTTTAGTTGCATAAAAAACTATTTTTTAATTTCCACAGAAGCTGTGGATCAGGAATTTGGACAGGGCACAGAAAGACAGGCTGGAGGCTATAGCCATCTGACTGGGCATTCACTCACCTGTTGAGTGGCTGATGCTGATCTGGGGCTGGAGGTCTCAGAGCTTCTCTGCATGGCTTCCTTTGTGGAGTGACTGAGCCAAAGGTCAAGAGCAAGGAAAAAAGCATGTTCTTTTCATCGTCTAGTCTTCAAAGTCATGCTGTTATTTTGACCATTCTCTGGAGCAACCACAAGCTTCTATAGAGTTCAGGTGGAGGGAATGCTGTCCCTGCATCCCGTGGCTCCATGATCAAAGCCAGTGGAAGACAAGCTATTCTCATATGCGATTTGCCATGTAGGATGACTTTAACATCTTTCTAACTGATCTTTCCATTATCCACAATCTCCCCTAACCCATTTACCCCACCAAAGAGAGAGTGATTATTCCTTGTATGTCACAGCACATAAAGCAGAAACTGTTTCTTCCTCGCATCGAGCCCTCCAATGCTTTTCTGTTGCACCTAGAAAAAATCCAAATTTCTTGCCTTCGCCACAGACCCCTGCAAGCCGCCCCCATCCCACCTTGCCTTATGTACAAAAGGTCTTTCCTCCTCTCGAGCGCACCACGTTCTTTTGTCCTCTGAGGGCCTTCGGGCACTTTTGCCTCTGCCTGAATTGTTATTCGCCACTATTCCCATATCTGATCAGCATTATGCCTGGTGTGTAGTAGCAGCTCAAGTAATATCTGCGAGATGAAAAACATAAATATGCCTTCGAAAGATTACAGTAGAACACATAATGTGAAATTTCTAAAGAAAAGTAGCAAATTCAAAATGAGTTGGACTGCATTTAACCAAAGGATCAGAAAAGGTTTCATAAAGGCAGGTTGGAACTGAGGTTGTGAAGTATGTGTCTGGCAGGAGGAGAAAGGCATTGTGATGGGGAGAAAATGACTTGATGGGAAAAGCAGAGGATACTGAGGGAAATTCCAAGAAGCAGGTGTAGACAGAAAATGGAATGCTTAAGAAGTTAGTAGGTGAAAGGAGTAGAAGGGAAATGTGGAGCCAGATAATAGATGATCTTCAATGCTGTGTTTAAGGATTTTAACATTATTCTAAAATCAATAACACCGTATTTCATGGTTTTCAGCGGAGATGGAGACATGAAGTGGATTGTATCATAAGACTGGCAATGGCACATAATGTAGAGGGATGAAATTGATTAAATGTTGTGCAACATTTTCCCTAGATGTTGGCTGCCAAATGCCTA
Source organism: Talpa occidentalis (assembly GCF_014898055.3). Lineage (NCBI taxonomy): Eukaryota > Metazoa > Chordata > Mammalia > Eulipotyphla > Talpidae > Talpa > Talpa occidentalis. The sequence continues at coordinate 107,905,639 of NW_023605194.1, forward strand.
AATTATCCTACAGAACTGTAAGCTAAGATCCAATCCAGAAACCTGAAGCAATTATTCTACTCTGCAAACTAGAAATCTGACATTCTTTCTACTTCCTGCAAACAGAAAGACCAGGGACATTCTCAAACAAAACTTTATTTTCCTTGTAATTTACCACCCAGCTACTAAAATTCCTCCTCCTGAAGCTGCATCAGTTTGGACTCTAAATGTAAACACTGCAGTCTGATAAGCTTTCCTCTTTAGGCAGTAGAATAATTTGTCCAGAGGAAATATGGAGTTCAGAAAAAATATTTCCATCAACTTTAAGATTTTAGGAACTAACTGGAGGGAAAAACATAGCAGTTAAAATAAGGGAGATGCTGCCCATTATAATAATTAATTTAAGGGAAATAATCCCTAAATATAGAAACCATTATCAGTGCCTCTCCAAATACCCAGAACCACGGTTTGTCATTCCCATCTTGATTAGACTCCCAAGCAAGGCAGATGACATTTCTTCCCAAAAGGGATACTTAAGGTCTCTCTCGAGTAGTTTCCCATGCACAAGCCACCTTGCCTTTGTGATCTATTTACCTGATAGCAGGAGACCTGAAGCCTTGGAGCAGTAATGGCTATGCCAAAGTTATAGATCATCTTAACCAGGAGGATATTGCCCTGAGGTGCTCTTTTCTGAGGACAGATATAAATCCAAAAGGAAAATAGCTACTCAAATACAGACACAATATTGCACTGGAGAATAGCAGTCCATGAACAAAACCCCTTTATTGATCTTTTAATATTTAGACCATTTCTGTTTATCACCACCCTTTGGATGGATATTTTTAGATTTCCCTTCCTACTGACCTCATTAGAGCTGCTACTGCACTTGCTTTTACCCATAAACAAACTTACAATAAGATGGAGCCAGTTAATATCCAACAAATTGGTTTTAGGTTGAGAAAATAATTTTATTAATTCCTCTTGAGAGAGGCTTTGCTTATCATTTATCACTATCTCTTATCACTAGATTATTGGGAGGATAAATTGGTTTCTGAATACCTCATATTCTGATCAATAAAGCACTCAGTTGCTGGTTGTTGGCTTGATAGGGATATTTTAGAAGCAGAGGGATAAGCCTGCTTAAGTTAGCCACATGCCAATTCAATAAAAACTTCTTAAGTATGTGTGGAGTTGAACAAACGCTTTATTACTTACAAAAAAAAAAAATCACAAAACCTGAAGTATAATAAATTCTAGTGGGAGGCCCTGATTTTGGCAGTTAGGACTGATAATTATGGTAGGTTCTGGAACATAGATGCTGACAGCATGGCTCTGGGAAAGGTTTCTATGTGAGCACAGATCTTTGTTGACATATGGGACGTTCATTCTCACAGCTCTCTGCCCCCGTGGCACCCCACACATCGCTATTGTAGCACTGTTACAGCACATTGTCTCATAACCGCACGTTTGTCCATCTTCCCCACTAGACTGTGAGCTATTTGAAACCAGAGAGTTTTCCATTTTCAGCTTACTTGTCTCTATAATCCTAGTAGCTAGCATGAATAGGATCCATAGGCAAAAAAAAAAAAAAAAAAAATGTGCTAGGTATTTATTGCGTGGGTGTGATTTTTGAAAAAAAAAATAATTGTCTCTGAAACTATAGGCTAAACTTCCTTTTTTTCTCAGTGAGAGCAATAATATCTTTAGTCGTTACTCATCTTACAAGTATCTGATGAAAAAGGAATCCAAGCAAGATTCATTTGCCCTCAGAGTTGTTTCAATTTAGGTGAATTTTAATCATTGCCAATCCTTGTCAGTCATTCAATAATTTCCTCAGGCACAATCAACTCTATGGTCATTCAGTAAGTCCTTCCTACTCTCCATGTGCTAGGTGTTCCCTTAAGGGTTTAATCTAGTTTCATCATCTTAAGAAATAACTTGAAATATTTCCAATGGATCAGCAAAAGTACAGAACAAGTAAAATACCAGTGTACCCATCACACATCTTAGCATTATTACATTTGTTTCCCATAATTTTAAGAGTTCAGCTTCATCAATATATAATTATTTCCAATATCTTTCTACCATCCTTTCATACTTCTCCTATATATATTACATATATATCCTATATATTTGCTTCATAAACATTTTGTATTACTCTTTTTCAGATTTAAATTTTCATATAAAGAAGAGAATTATTTAGAATCATAAACCTTGGAAGGTTGAGGTAAACGTTTCATTTTTTACAGATATGCTATTTGCATACTTATAAAAACTAAGTATCAACTGAAAACTAATATAAACAAGATAATCTCATCAGGTGATAGAGTAAAACATTAGTTTTAAAAAATATATTTAAGGGTCTCCCTGATGGCACAGGAGTTAAAGTCTCGGCACTATCAAGCTATCATCAGCCACTGCAGCATGAGATCGATCCCCGGCCAGGTAGCTGACCCACATGATGGAGCAGACCTCTCCTGTCTCGCCTGCTGCTCCTCTCAGGAGTGTATTTCAATAGATCTGACTGTTCTGCTCCCCACTCTGTCTCTAGTGAATACACTCACCCCCCTCACCTCTGGCCTATACCCCAGTTTTTGTATGCATAAATAAATAAAAATGAATCTTTAAAAAATATATTTAATACCAGCAACAAACAGTTTGGAGCTGTAAAAAAGAGAGGCACATTTTTTTTTCATGAGCAATAAACAATACCTATATATACAATGTGAATGAATATTGTGAGAAAAAATATGCAAAGCCATTTGAAAGAAATGTTGCTCGAATCATTAACATACCAAACTCTTAGAAACTCAATGTCATAAAGCTATCAATTCTCTGTAAGCTAATTTATAAAGTTAATTCATAACTGTAATTATTTCCAATAAAAATACCAATGAGATTTTTGAGGCACTAGAAAAACATGCAATATTCATGTGGAAAAATAAACATGAATAGCAAGGAAATTCTGCAAACAGTGGGTGATGGATGGAGTGGTTAGCCCCATTCAATACAAAAACCTGAAGCCAAAGTATCAATACTGCAATTTTAGCAATGTAATATCAGTGTATAAATAGACAAATCAATATCTAAGAATAAAAAAGTCTAGAAATAGCCATAAATGCAATAACTTGGTAGCCATTCTAGAAAAAAAAATTGGACACATACTTACATCATTTTCTTAGAAGATTATTTTATAGCCTTGCTGTGAAGCTAGTCCTTACAACCAGGGCATTAGATCAACAACTTACTAAACAAAAAGAAACTTCTGCATGACAGAAAGTATCATGAAATTAAATGCCAATGACAAAAGGAAAAATACATTATAGGCAAAATGGCTAATACTGCCAATAACCAAATAGCTTTTATAAATTGGTAAAAATAATAATCCAAATGAAAACAAAGGATAAAAACAATTACATAAGAAGAAATACAAAGTATTTAATTTTTGAAAAGATATTCAACTTTGTTGAGTTAGAGAAACACCATTTAAGACAATTTATCATTGCCTGCTATAATAATGACAAAAATTCTTAATATGATAATAGAATTTCTTGAAGAGGCTAGAGAGACGCAGCTATTCCTTTGTTGCTGGGACAGCAGCATTGTTGGGAAAAGTTTAAGTAAGCACAACTCTGAAAAATATTTGGTAATATCTATTCAAAATTAAATACATTTTTCTTTGATTAAGGAGTTCTAGAAATGCATTTGCATATATTTATACACATGAAAATAGCATATACACAAGGTCATTTATTACAACATTGCTTTGTATATGCAAAAGTAAGAAAACTACTTCATCAACAGGAAAATGGTAAAGTAAATTAGATGGTACTTCTAGTCCATCAACTAGTAGACATATAAAAATAATTGAAAAGCTATTACATGGTTGTATGAAATGGACTCCAAGTTCAGCAAGTGAAAAAGAATTATGTAGCAGAGTCAATACAATATTCTATACTCGTGTAAAAAAATAGGGGAAAATAAGAATATATATTTACATTTGCTTGTATGGGCACAATACCCTAATACACAAGAAAAAAATAGTAGAAATTATGTAGAAGGAAGAATAGAGTAGAGGAGTTTTCACTGCAAACAAAATATGGTTTTACATTTCTGATAAATGTGATGATTATTGAAAATCTTAAATTAATTTTAAAATGCAGGGCAATCGTGGGTAATACTTTGAGGCATCTGCTTTTGAAATAAATAAGGGAATTTAGAAAAGTTAAGACAGGGATAGGAGGAGAAGAATTGGAGACATCAAGTGTAGTTAACACTTACAAAGAGTTCTGCTAAAAAGGAGCCAGAAATGGGGTGGTAGATGAAAGAGAACATAAGATAAGGTATATCATGTTGTATTCTCATGGGAATAATCCAGCAGAAATGAAAATGCTCATGCAAGAGAGACATTGTTAGAGCGGTGTCTTTCATTGGTGAGATGAGGTGGGACCAAATTATTCTCATGCTAACATTATTTTAATATTTATCTAGATTGATAGATATTGCTCTTTTTCATTAATTGTAATCATGTATAGTTCTTTGTATGAATATACTATGATATTATTTAACTACCTTTCTACTGAAAGATATTTAGATTTGCTTCATTTATTTACTATCATATACAATATTGGTAAGAATAGTCTTGCTTTTGGAGCATCCATATTACCATTTCCCTGGGCTTTGTATTTTAGGAATATAATTACTAGGAAAATGATCAGTGCTCTTTGATAAGGCCAAATGATTCTCTATATTGGTTGTAGCATTTCTTAGCAGCTCTTTCTGGAGTTTCTATTGCTCCACAACACCATGCAAACTTCTAAGGAGTGTTGGGCTCACATATACCAATATTAGCATCGAGTAGTATGTATATTGTCTAGTTAACATACTTATATAGTCTAATAAAGAATACCTCTTCCTTTCTAATCCTTACCATTCTTATTTCATTGCTTTTTCTATTATAATAACTAGTCTCAGGACAATGTTGAGTAGAAATTCTGAGTGCAGGAATTAGCATTTGCTGCTTACTTTAATGGAAATGCTTCTGGCATCTGAATATTAAGTATAAAGTTTGCTGCAAATTTCTGAAAGATTATATTTTAGAATCAAATGCTATTTTGTCATAAAAAATTAGTTTCTTTGCATTCTTTATGTGTTATTTTGATTATGAACTTGTATTACTTTTTGAAATCATACATTTCCTGTTAAATTTCATTGACCTATTTTTTCTGAATTCACTGAGATATGTACTACTCTAATAGATACTTCTGATAGTCTGTCATCCTTTTATAGACTACATTGTTAATGCACTTTTAATATGCTTGTTAATTTAATTTGCAAATTTTAATATATATTTTGCAATTGTATTGTTAAGTGACATTAGTTTATAATCTTCATCTTCTGTGCTATTCTTTTTGTTTGGTTTTTGTTTTGTTTGTTTTTAAAGATTTATTTATTTATGCATACAAGAGCTGGGGCACAGGCCAGAGATGCATGGGGTCAGAGGATTCACCAGAGTCAGAGTGGCAAACAGAACAGGCAGACTGACTGAAATACACTGCTGAGGGGAGGAGCAGGCAAGTTAGGAGAGGTCTGCTGCGCTACGTGGGTTGCTCCCTGGCCGGCCGGGGATCAAACTTGTGCTGCAGAAGCTACGATTTGCTTCATAGTGCTGTGCTTAACCCCTTGGGCCACCAGGGAGGCCCATGTTCTTATACGATATTATACTGTCCTTATATTTCCTTGTCAAATGAATTGAGTAGCTTCTCTCTTTTGCAATCCTCTGAAGCAACTTATTAAAAATGGGGGTTACTGTTATGTGAAAGTCCGGTAAAATTCATTTGTAAAACACTAAAAATAGTGACTACAGAAGTAGCATAAATTTACTTTTCATTTCAATTTATAGTTGCTATTGGTTTTTTCATTATTTCTGTTCTTAAGTTATGATTGATAATTAATATTAGCCAAAATAAGGGACACTATTATTTGTCATATATTTAATATTTGCCTGAAGTTATTCCTGCATGTTACTGTTAGTGGAAAAGGATGTCCTTAACAAACTCCACAAACCAGTTTAACTTAACAAACTCCACACCACCCCCACCCCAGATCAAAGAGATCCAAGGACTACAAATCCCATAATGCCATCACCATGGTAGGGAGGGTTGCTGGGAACTGAGGGTGGAGTTAAGCAGCGAGGCTTGGTATATAAGCAGACATGTGGGCCTTGGGGGTGCTTGGTTTTTCATTGGCTTTCAGCGTGCTGAAACTGGTAGGACACATTCACCAATTTGTATCTCTCTCTTTCTCCCTGAATTATTCCTTTCTTCATTTTCCCCTTTCTGTTAACAAACCCTTTATTAACCATTTTGTGTGTGCCTGCAGCTGAGTCTCATAAATCCCTTCTAGGCATGCAGGTGAGGACCCACAGTCAGGCCAACTCATTTCACATTGAGGTTGCCCTGTAACATTACAACCATCATAATTGCAATCTTTCCATCAACTCTATGAAGTACTGTGATTATCCACATTTTCCAGGTGTAAAATCTAGGAGTTTAATTAATTTGATTAAGTATACAACCAGAGTAACAGGTAAGCTGGGATTCAGACCAGGCAGTGAGACTCAAAGGTTACACTCAATCATTATGCTATGCTACTTCCAAAGAAAAAGAAAAAATTCCTTTCTAGAAAACTATTAATTTCTTCTAAGTTTTCAATAAAGTTCAAACAGAGTTGCCCCTGGTCTTTTGGGGGATTTTCAATCTCAAATGCATGGCAGTTATACCCTCTCTCCATTCCTAATCTTGGTTATTTCTGTCTTATTTATATTAGATCATTCTTCCTTCAAGTCTATCCATTGATCTTTTCAAGCAACCCATTTTTCGGTTTGCTTCCTTGCTATTATTTCATTTTCCACTTTATGAAAATCTGTTCTTTATGATTTCCTAATTTCACTTCCTTTGGTTTATTCTGATACTCTCAATGTAGCTCCTTAAATTTAAAGCTTAGTTCCTTTTCTTTTATTGTCCCTTTCTAATGAATGCATTTAACACTGTACATTATCATTATAGCATAAACTGCATCCTAAAATTTTGATGTGTAATAGTGTTTGGATCATTCACTATAATTTTTTTATTTTTATGTTATTTCCTTCTCTAATCCATGAGTAGATGGATTATTAATTATTAAATACAAGAGGGTTGAAGGAAATGCTTTTTACTATGATTTTCTAGTGATCAAAAAATGTCATATACATTATCCATTCCTAGAATTACAATATGACTAGTATTTTTATCCAGTACATAGTGAATTTTTATAAATGTTATCCTTGTATTTGAAAAAACAATGTAATACCTGTTCTTATAAGTCATTTCTAATATAACTGCTGTGTGAAGACTGTTGATTTTACATTTGTGTATGAAGTTTTTTTGTCTACAAGTGTTTCCATCTCCCTTGGCTACATACCAACTAGTAGAATTGTTGTGTCAAATACAGGATATATGTGTATTTAATTTTACAAGGAACTGCATTATTTTTCCAATGTGGCTATACTATTTGTATTCCTACCAGTAATATATGAGATTTCCTATTGTTTCATATCCTCAATACTTCATATTATCATTCTTTTTAAATTTAATTAATTTAGGTTCATTGAGGCTCTCATTTTTCTTGTCCTGACTATTGATGTTGAACATCTTTTCATATACTTACTGACCATTTGCTCATCTTCCTTGGTATAATATGTGTTAAACTCTTTCATCCTTTTTTTTATTGGATTATCTATATACATCGTTCCTTATGTGTTAAGGACACATATACTTTTCTCCCAATCTGTATTTTGATTTAATTTGTAACATCTTTGATAGTAAATGTTTTAAATTTTTATAAAGTATAATTTATAAATGTTGCTAAATCTGCCCACAGTTTGCAAAGTATCCTCTAGCATGTTCTTCTGGAAATTTTACATTTTTAATTTTTACATTAAAAGTGTGACCCATTTTAAATTAATTTTGAGCCAATAAGAAGTCTTTCCTTCACCAGCCTGTCTACAGGAGCAATATGGAGGCTCTAATTATCTTAAATTTTGAGTTATGTCACAAGCCAAACGCATATAGAAAATAATTTGCTATAGACCCTCCTGCCGCCCGCTGCTCCCCTCAGCAGTGTACTTCGGTCCTTCTGTCTGCTCTGCTCCCCGCTCTGGCTCTGGTGAATTCTCCACCCTCCGCGTTCTGACTGTACCAGTGCAGTATAAACAAACAAACAAGCAAACCAGCAAACAATAAATAAAGCATGCCTCTATCAAAAAAAAAAAAAAAAAAAAAAAAAAGAAAATAATTTGCTATAAAGACCCAAGGCTAGAAAAATCAAAACTAATCATCTTAGCTAATGCAATTGCTATCACCATGCCATTTTCTTCCAACATCACACCCAAATCTTTCTATCACTCAGTGTTCAGTTGACATGCTACCTCGCCCCATAAATTTCTCTTTGATTAACAGATTCGAGAAGGAGCGATCCCTCCTCTAAACTCCCAACACTTTTTATCCCTCTATTTTTTCATGCATTTCTCTCTCCTTTAGCATGGGATTATTTGATATTTGTCCTCTTTCCCTTTCAGCAGAAAAGTCCCTCGAGGGCAGCACCCTTGTGTTATTATTTTGTAACCCTGAGGCCCTGACAGAGAATGTGTTTTGTCAAATTTTGTTGGAAAACAAATATACAAATATGCATTCACTCTAATTCCACTATTCCACTTCTTATATTTATAAATTAGAAAACAATTTACTTAAATTTACTTTATTTAAGACAAATTGCTCATAGGTAACATTTAGGAATAAAAAGAAAATGGACATCTGGCCTTGTGAACTAGAAATCAGTTTTTTATACCACATGTAGCTTTTTGCTGCCTCATAACACACCTAACCCTGGAGATTATGGTAGTCAGTAGCCACCAGCTAATGGACACTTAGAGTCATCTGAACCCTATCCCTAAGTATTCAATGCATATTCAATCCTCACAGCAATTTTGGGAATAGTATCATAATGCCCATTTAATATCTGAGAACACTGATTCTTAAAGAGATTAACTACAAGTCACAGAACCAATTAGTGGTAAAATCTAGATTTAAATTCAGGCCATCAAACTCCAGATACGCGCCCTTAACTATTATCCAAGAGATCCTCTTATCACAGTTATGTAGGTACCTAAACACATACTAAAATGAATTCTGTCAGGCTACTCCATTATTTTTTAATTTTCTCAAATGGAATTTTAAATACTGTGGTACATCTATTTCACCTCCTATAAACAGTATCTTCCTCTTCTTCTTCCTCCTCCCACACAGATCTTTCTCTTTTTTCATTTTTAGCATCAAGATACTGTTAAAACAATTTGACTTTGTCATGAAACCTAAGTGCATAATTTCATGTTTTACAAAAATAGCAGTTACAGTATCTTCTTAATGAAACTACTTTAATTATTGAGATGTGTCAGTAATGCTATCCTGTCAAAATATTAACAAAAATAGATAAAAACAAATACTGTAGTATAACCACATTTTTCTGCTGAATTGTAAACTTTATTCCCTCCCTGAAACAATCCTGCCAACTTTACTATATAAATTTCCCTTAAAGTTAGCCTTATCATGTCCTACCCAGAGCTACTATTTTTCTCTGTGACTGCCAGACACAAAGTATAACTTGGAGTGCAGAAGGCACAGAGGCTGCTATCTCAAACTGAGGATTGAAGGGAGCCATAAACTATGTGTTTATTACAAAAATTCTTTACTGTCTAATTCCTCAGGCCTGGGGATCCTAGGGAGAGGAATAAGAGAAACATCATTTCAAACCAGATATCCCAAGTTTGACAGAACACTTCTATTTTTTAATGACAAAAAAATAGGCCTCATGCTTTACTTTATTTACTGCTAGGGCATTTGAATAATTTGGACATTTGTGCACATCTCTTACACAATAAGTCTATTGAGTCTGTCACCAGGAAAGACTGAAGGAGCATGTGGTGGCCTGTGAGAGGCAGCTACTCTGTAAGATGTTCTATGCTCATTGTTTTTGTTATTACTTGGGTGATTGAAAGAATCAACCAGATGCAAATACTTGATCTTATGAAGAAAGGTGTTGAACCGCGAGACTGTTTGCCGCTGAATCCAATGAGGACTGTGAGAACAGTTTGAAAGTCAGTTGCTCTTCACAAAACTTGGTGGGCTACACAGACACAACAGATCCACCCAAGATCTCCATGGGGCTTTTGACCATCAGTCTGGTGGGGCATACAGTGTGTCATTAGCCCAGATTAGGTCAGAGACAATTTAGTCATAAGAGAAGTCTTTCTCATATAAAACCCAAGGACCTAGTTTATATAAGAGAAGCATGAAGAAGTTGAGTGTTTGCCTACATCGGCATGGCCAGAACGTGACTAGATCCTGAGATTATTATAATTGGCTTCTAACTTGGGGCCAGGCTAGGCATTTAGAAAATTATATATAGATGACATTTTCTTGAGAGTTAATTGAGAAAGATTACTTCTGGAGACTTTTCAAAATCAATGACCCTAGAAAATATGTGGGTTTTTTTCATCTTTTTTCCCATTATACTAAGTAGTTATTAGTCTGAATTCCTTGATTATTAGCTCCCACCATGCATCCTATCATTAGCTGTGTTTGGTCTCGTGGAGACCAAACCAGCAGCACCATGAAAGATCTCAGGAGAAAGAGAAATAATATTTGCTTATTATAGATGAGTTAGATACCATTAAAAATATATATTTTTTTAAATCCTCCATGCTCCACCAGCTAGAATAAATGTTTTTGTTTTTTTTTTTTTATATTTCACTATATTCACTTCTGATTGCTTTTAAGTGTTTTGACATGGTCAAACTCATATAGTTTATTCATTGTTATGTCATTTAAAATTACAACAATTATAACATATAAACCGAAAACTTTTTCATGAGTAAAATTCATAATTATAAGTATTATTTTACTTTATGGAAATATTATAATTGCTCAATCAATTTTCTTTGGGAGGCTTTAATTTCTTTCAGACTACATTTAATATTATCAAGTTTATGAGGAAGTCAGAAAAATAGTACCTTCCCATGAATTTGCAGGGAGGATTGAGCCTAGACTCCAACTTTAGAAAAAGGTTGCTCTGTAAAAGCATTTCATAGCCCTCTAGGTTTAAAAGACAAGATGGGGTCTGGGTAAAGGTTAAGACAGGGATGTCAAAATTAAGGAATGTAAACTGCTCTGTGTAATCATGTTGAAGTGGATTTCTTCTGAAGAAAATTGCCTTGAGATTAAAAAATCTATTTGGAGCACCTGTGTGTGGTCCAGAGCAAGGAGTTGGGGTTGGGGTGGAGGATTGCCAGGAGGCTGGGAGGCCAGGACTTAGGGAAACAAGGTGAAGAAAACTCAGCTCTGAGAGGAGAGACAAGTGTCCTTTAAGAGATGACCCCCAGGAACCCTCGGGACCCTCGGGAAGACCAGCGGCTTTAGCAACACAGTGAGGCCAGCCCACTTGTAAGTCACTTCCTACCCTGTGCTGTGAATCCTTCCCAGCATTCCCAGACAAGTGGGGATCTCACGGGAGGACGATGGAAATGACATGAAATGAAGCAGCAGGAATTGTGTGAGATAGAAGGATAAAGGTGAGGAGTTTGGAGCAATTTATCATGAACAACAGCTAAAGCTTGCAAGCTCTGTATCTCCTGTCCTCACCCTGACTCCTTCTTTGACATTTTAGAAAGTCATTGTAATTCCTATTAATAATGTGTATAAGAACTTGACTTATTTAATTCCAATATTTAAAGTAAAGATTAGAGACTTGAAGGACCCAGGGATGCTCATGTTATATAAAAATCAACATTTATTCTATAGCTGATACTTTTTTTTCCTTATGTTATCATCCACTAAGTGATGCCTAGCTCAAGGAATATGGTTTTAAGATTCTCACAGCTTATAGCCTGACTACTTTCATGGTGCTTGCACTGATTTATAGTCCACCACCACCGAACTGGTTATCATAACTAAAATCTGCTGTCTACAGTGGTATCAACTTTGGTCCAGGGATTGTCTAGGTGTTTACATTCTGTCACCGAAGGCTGACAAGATGCTAAATCAGACACTAATGAAGAAGATTCATTTATTCATCTAGGGCCTCAGTCATTTTCTCAACAAAATTGAAACACCCATAACCTAAAAGGAATGCACAGGAGAAAAAAATCTGTGTTAACCACAATAGATCCATTATGTTTTTCCTTTATCGCATTTCATACCTTTTAGTTTTATCTTCAAAGTAAGTCAACAGGGTAAAAATTATAATTCCTGCACTTTGCAATATATTGCTATATGTCCTCTTTTTTTCCCAGGCTCAATGTCAAGGGAGGGGGGAATCTGATTCCATAATAAATAAATAAACAAACAAACAAACAGGAGAAAAAAAGAATAAAATTTGACAGCTGAACATTCTGTAGAAATCATACGACTAAAAGAGGCAAATAAAATACTTTGATTATGAGCCACATTTACCCATAAATGAATGCTTCACAAAACAATATATTGACTTGCTAATTTCTCTGTGGCAGAAACATTAGTGATCTTCCGTCAACTGCTATGAGAAAACATACATGGCTGGAAAAGAAATGGCAGCACTTCCCCGCTAGAGAAGTTCTTTTGTAGGCTCTTTCACCAGCACTGTTTTTTTCACCAGGACTGAATCTACATGTTCTAGAACCTACAATTTTCCCTGGTGGTTTCAGAGGTCATGAACATCTGTTTGCTGAGCCTGGGACAGAAATGCAAGTCCCAAACCAAACCAGGGTTACTTACTCTGTATAAAGAAGGGTCTGTTCTCTCAGATTCTCTTACTAAGGACAATTTTAAGGGGGAAAAAAAGAACCATAGAAGTTTTGCTTTTTTTTTTTTAATGCAAGATCTAAATAGCAGGGAAATAAATAACAAGAAAACAATATTCTTTTTTTGGAAATAAATATTTTCAGTCAAAATCTGTATGGCAATACAAGATAATGTAGACAGTTTTGTTTTAGTGAGAACAATTGTCAAAAGTTTAGCAACTTTGAACATTCATAAATCATTTCAATTCCCTGAGGCTTTTATAAGTTTTGATTGTTCAAAGATAAGAAAGATCTGGCTCAACTCTAGAGACATTTGGTGTTTTGTATTTTGTTTTGTGTCTGAGTGATAGATGTGTGAACATGAGTGGTTACTACAAGTCCCTAATCATGCATTTGGACATATGAATGGGATTTAACAAATTGTCTCACACAGGATGGGCAAATTCCCATGATGCCAATTCAGTTATGCAGTTTCCCAGGACAGTAACTCATAGCTGCCTCTGACCCCCTCTGTGTATACAGAAACTGAGGCACCCCAAGGCCAAAGCTTCTGTGATTTGCCAACAAAGGAAGTGATCCAAACCTTTTTACTTTATATGAATCATTTCTTAATAATATCTCCTCCTTCCACCTACCCCTTCCAACCACCCTTCTTCCTCTTAGTTTCTTTGATGGGCAAGCCCCTTAAATGTATCTTACACATATGAAGTCTGCCTTCCCCATTTACAAACAAATGTTCTTATTAATCTGTTCAAAGTCAGAGCAGAGAAAGATCTCCAGATTATACAGTCTTACAACTTATCGTTTTCTCTTTGCTTTTATAGTATGAATCAAGAGCACATGTCCCAAATTTGTCTGCATAGAAATGTTTCTTGCTTCTGGCTTTTCATCACCCATTTTGTCCTAAACTCAATAAAGAGAGTAGCTGACACATAATTTACAATTCAGCCCACCACAGTTGAGTGCTCAGATGTTCCTATGCCACCACAACTACACTCACCTCCTCATCATCTAAATCCAGCGTTATGATATATTTCTGGAAAAGATGCGAATGATGTCCACATTTCCAAAGGCAGGAAAGTCATGCGTAGGAAAGCAAGTGATAGTAATACAGCCGGTTTTGTTGTATTTTGTTCTTGCAGAGTGCTTCAAACAGAAGCTATTTTATTCTATTTGCACATCGTCTGTTCCAAATAGCTCAATGCCTGACCTCTGATGTGCCTCAGCTTGTTGAAAACCAATGTTGAGATATTCAACCAGATAAAGCTGAGGACACCTACTAAGGTAACTCCTTTAATTTCCTTTGATATTCTTGCCTTGGAAGGAAAGAAGGCGATATACCCAAGGGTTAAAGTAATGCGCTAACCTGGAAACATAGTCTATTCGCCTGTTAGTGTTAGAAATGTGGGCACACAAGCCAGGACACTAAATATATTCAGTTCCAATTTCCTCAGATCACGCATCATCCTGTCTCAGACCCATATGATCTTCCACACAATTCTAGAGGTGCCAAAGAAATGATAAAGAGTGAGAGGTCAAAACCCTGCACCAGCAATGACAGAACAGCCAATGAGTCAATGAAGCCTGTTTGATTAGGTCCCTAATGAGCTCTTCTCGAACCAGCGTATCCATCTGGGAGTCTGAGACTTGACACAGTGGTTTACAAACACAACCAGCTCCCTCTCTCATCTTTTAGATCCAAATTGAAAGCAAGGGAAAAATCATAGTTTGCAAAGCCAAATGCATAAAAAGGACAAGGTGATTGCCATCTTCAGACACTGCACCTAATCAGTAACCCAGGAGAGTTACTAAATAAATGTGAAGCTTAGGGGCCATATATAGTGAAAGACCTTTGAGAACAATCCATCTGGAGATGAGAGAGGCCTATGAGGCCAACCACACCTACTGCAGAACCTGTACAGATAAACAAGTTGAAATTGCTTCCCTTTCTTCTGGGAGGTGGAAGCTTTTGCACAATTTAAAAGGTTTGGAAATATTAGTCTATTGATTCACAGCAAGAGAATCTGCACAAGATGGTCTTCTTCCTCTCTCCTATGTGGTGAAAGTCCACACCAGCATTGCCCTCACACACATCCACAAGAGCACATTAATTTCATCTTTATACTTCTCCATCAACAGTGGGAGGAAATTGCTAATTTTGTCAAATCTTGTCTTTAATCAACATATTAACCTTCCAAAGTTGCTGGGAGGTGAGGCCTTTTGTGGTGATGGTTCTACACATACTTACACCGACCACAACAAGGTTTGCTCAGTGTGAGACGCAGTGTGAGCTTGGTCACATGGGTCTCTCCATTGCTTCTATTTCAGTACTTCTGGATTCATCAGCCAAACGTCTTCCGGAAGCCAGGAGCTTGCTTTCAGCCTGTAATTCATTTTCATTCCCTTTCATTTTACTTAAATGTGTTTAAACTGTTGAATAGAACAAACTCTTAGTTGTAAAATATTGAGGACCTTTGATGCTCAGTTCTCTAATTTATTTTTCCCTCATACCCGGGAAAAAAATAAAAATACTAAAACCAAAAATATTGTTAGACCAGCTAACATCAGCCTGTGTGGGTTTTCATTTGTTTGTTTAAGGAAGAGGCCATGAGTAGATAATCTCAAAATGCCACCTAAATTAGATGCGATCTCTGCAACCAGCCCACAGCAGAGCTAACTGGCTCTAGCAAGGAAATAAGGGCTGGCACCAGGAAGTGGATTCATCATTAATACGTGGGGGGGGGGGGGAACCTAAGCAGTATAGTCACTTTGCATTTGAGCTTTCCAAAAATCATAAACCAACAAGTTCAGTTTTTAAGATAATAAAAGAGGCACACATAATAGAAATACCGAATAATGATTTATGCAGAGTTGTAGGGCTTTTCCATCACTGAAGGAAATCAAATTCACTTATTGCTGCTCAGTATTATTGAGTCTCAAACTGTGCTTTCTAAGGAAGATGAATCAGAATGCTAAAAGTGAAGGGCTAGAAGGAATTGAAAGAACAGCTGGGTTGTTCCACTACAGCGGGTCATCCAGAGACTCGGTCAAGGAAGGTCTCTCACTGGGGTGCTTTTCTCTTGATTACTTATATTTGTTTGCATCTTTTTGTTTCAAATTTCTGTGTTCCTTCTTCATCGCTTGGCCTTTCCTCCCATTTTTAATATCATGACTGGGTATTAGCATGGATTTGTTTAAGTCTTCATCTGATAATTTCAAAGACATAGTTCTAGCTTGGGTCACTCACATTGAATCTGGATTTGAGTTATAACTGTCTCTTCATTATCTTGGT
The DNA here is from genome assembly GCF_014898055.3 of Talpa occidentalis. NCBI lineage: Eukaryota > Metazoa > Chordata > Mammalia > Eulipotyphla > Talpidae > Talpa > Talpa occidentalis. Next base: position 107,921,781 of record NW_023605194.1, read on the forward strand.
GCACAAATGCTTTCCAAAGGCAACATTTTGGTCAACTCAATAAAAATCAAGGGGTGAGAAAGAGCTCCATTTTCACAGTTGATTTCTTTCTTTGAGTCAAGTTTTGGGGTCTTTGGTTTTCTCATTTTCCCTTGAGGTGGACAATATCCACACTTGTGTGATTCTCCCCTCAAACTTCCCTGCCCACGTGCCTACCCAGGCAAGGAGTTCCATATCACATTCAACCCCTGCCACTGACAAGGGGCCACCTGATGTACTTAGTCAATGTGGACATCCTCAGTAATGCTATGAAAGGTCTTGTTAAACCTATGCCTTTCAACTAACCTAAATGTCCCAGAGTTTAATCGATTCCTCTTGTAACTAACTGAATTAAAATATATTTAAGAGCTTGAATTTTCAAATGAAATTTAGTACAGTGAGGAAAAGGCACAAAAGAATGAGAATTCATCTGTGTTATGATTGTTTGTTGCACATGAAGTTTACCTGTGAAAACAGTGAAATATCTCTGAGGTTCTCATTCATCTATAAAATGTTTTCTCTATTCATTCCAATCTTAAATGTGCCCTAAAAGTCTTCCCATATTTCTGTCTCTCTTGGTTTTAGCTTTCTGGAACACACCATTTCTCATTTCTTCTCTATACACTAAAGTTCTCTGCCACATGACACCAAATGGCTTATAAATCCTGTTCCCCAAGTAAAACTTTCAGGTTGTTTCCCAGGTCCCACTCTAGACGAGCAGACAAGGCAACTGAGTCTTTAGGTATCTGCCCCACGTGGATGACGTTCTGAATGCCCTCTGTGGTCAGTCAAGAGAGGTTTCTTATAGAGCTCAGTTCATCCTGATTTCTTTTCTTTTTTCTTTTTTTTTTTTTTTTTTTTTTTGTAGACAAGCCAGAGTCTCAGTTTTAGAAACATGTATGACCCAAGGAAAGACTCTGCTCAATTACTCACCCTCTCCCTGATACTGAGTCTGTTCTGACACTTGAAGATCATCTTCACTTCCTCCTTTCAGAGTGGAAACAGTACAACCCAGAGTCTTTGGGATAAGTCGTAGCTCTGTTCCTTGTGACCGGAGATCCCAGAGGCACGGAAGTACCTGTCATGGGCTCACCTTTGACTGCTCTGCATGAACACTGCAGTTCCTATCTCATAACAGAAGATTCTAAAATATTTTTTTGACTCTCCCAAAGGCAAATAGGATCTTTACATAGTCATCTTCCTAGGAAGTCTGGGTAACCTAGACTCCCTCAAGTTACATTTCTTCAGCTACTGTACATCTCTGCACATGGTGCCTGCTCTTTTCAAATAAAAGCAATGAATGAAGGATGTGGAAAGGGCAGAATCTGAACTCTGCCAAGGAATGAAGACACTACTTAGGATTTCTTAATAAGGATAAATTAATGAAAGCAATTCACTGAGTGTTTTCTGTATGTCACCACTGATGAGGTTTTATGGGTGTGATATCATAATTTGGCTGTCTTTGACCTGCCCCTCCTGGCCATTCTAAATTCTGCAGACATTATGCAGATACATTGCCAGCTAAGAGAGTTGAGTGCCAAAGTCCTGCTTTATTTGGGCAGAAATCAAAGGCCCTGTGGGTTTAAGGAAAGGAAAGCGCAGTTACTTTAGCTCAGCTCCACACTGCTTGGTTGTGGCTAGAATCTGTTTGTAAATATCACTGGAATTGAGCTAGCCTCCCACCAAAGACCAATGAATTTCTAAGCATGTTTTAATTTGCAAATGCACAGTGTTATACACTTCATGCCACCATAATCCCTATTAAACTAATCTGAAGTCATGTCAGGCCAACCTTCCACAGTCAAATGGATTAGACAAGCCAATTGATCAAATATGGGAAAAGACCAAGAGCGTTTTCTGTTTGGCACCCGTGCATTTAAAGCATTGTTTTCACACCAATGTTCTTTTCCATTTGGGGGGTTTCAGCATAGTCACAAATGAAATCAGCTCCTTGAGAATGATGACTAAGAAAACAATGGCAGAGTCTGAAATTTATACATTTCTTCAATACAATATGAGAAAAATTAAAATATTACAAAACCCTTGAGTGAATTTTAAAGAACTACTGACATATCATAAAAAAAAAATTGGAAAACATTCAACTTAAAACAATTTGGCATCTGCCTTTATATTTTCCTTTCTTGTTATGCAGGACAATGGAAATCTACAGGGATTTGGCAAGATTGGTGGTGATTGAATCCAAATGATACAATATTTTTACAGTAGTTCCTTTGTGTTTTTGTTTTGCCTTGACTATTTCCCTATATGTTAATGCCAGCACTAAAAGGATGGATCAGAAACCATTTATTAGGTTCAGAGTCTACAACTGGCATTCCCCATACTAGAAGGTGAAAGCGCCAGAGCAATATGTGCTCATACATCTCAGATTTCAAAACAAATATTTATTGGACTTTTATTAAAAGAATATTGTATTCATCTCTGCTTAATATTCGTTCCTGCCACCTGTTTGTTTGGTGTTCCCCCCCCTTGGCCTTCCAAACTCTAAGTTCTCTGTCCTTCAGCCAGTTTAGCCTGCTAAAAAAAAAATATTTATCTGTTGCATCACCACCTTCCTCCAGGTCCACTCGTGAGGATTCTACTGCCTTTCAAATTAAAACTGTCTTTTGTGAGTAACTATAGGTGTATATATATATATATCCCCTGTGACCGACAGTAATCCCTAATTAATTTCTAGCCCCTCCTTTTTTATCCATCAGTACTTTCCTATACCTAGTCCCATAGGAGAGCTGCCATGCCTTGTTATGCTTTTGTTATAAACTTTCCAGCTTGGAAGATCTTTGTCATGAGTGAGGAAACCAAGCTCTATGGATAATCAAAAGTACTTGGGGTAGGAGGAAAGGAAGACATGCGTACAAAAATATTTTAAAGGGTCAAGAGAATTATTTTTTAGACAATCTCTAAATGCACAGACCATTATCTATCCACAAATCGTGAAATGGTTAAAGCACAAATCCTAAGGGAGGGTGCTGGTGACAGCTTTAACTGCCCCCCTGCTGACAAAGAAACCATTGATTGGTGGAGGCCAGAAGTTTCTGGAGAAAAATGGTATTTTCCATTGTTGAGTGGTACAGAAAGCCCTGTTGAGGTGGCGCTCAGCGTGGAAGTTTTATTCTCCTTGTAAAAGTTCAGAAGACATTTGAAATTGCTCCCATCACTTCTGTGCGCAGACCAAGAAGATATTCCCAGCAATATATATTTGCCAGATATATTTGGCAGGACAGACTCTGGGGGAAGGCTACCCTCTCCCCTCACAGCATTTGTTCATTAGTAGAAATAGCTACAGCTGGAGGAGTTTCGTTGACGACAACTACTTTAAAGCCTGATTCTTGATCAATTGTTAGATTCTCCGGCTTCTCAGCAGTGGATCTATTCGGCAGGGAATGCAGAAAGGCTGAGTGAACATCTGACATGGGCACACTTTGTCAAAGACCCAGAAAAAGGAAGAGTGAATGGCAAGACAGCACAAGAAAAAGTCTGCTTCACATTCTAGCCAATTTACCTTCCTTTGCTAGTTCTTCCTAAGTGATTCTCATTATCTTGATGAAGAGATGACAATTAACACCTGAATCATATATTTAATGCATGTTATTTGAAATTGCAATGAATATTTTGTTAAAAATCATATGATTCATTCTATAATCCTGTAAACCCTTTATTTTCAGATTTTACCTCTTTATTTTCATCAGCCTTCTTAAGTCCAATTTTAAATTGTCTCCTTTACTATGTTTAAAGAGTAAGAAAGTAAACTGCCTAGATTCAAATTCTGATTCTGCCCTTTGCAATCCATATGACCATACATATATCATTTAAACTTTGCTTGACTCAGATTCTATAAAATTGAAATAATAATAGAATCGACTTCATATGGTGGTTTAAAGATTAAGTGAAGTAAAACATGAAGTGCCAAGCATCGTGCCTGCAACAAAGTAAGTATTCATTCATTGATGTGAGAAAATATTTATTGCATCTCTTCTACATCCCAGGTGATGAACTAGGAACTGAGCAAGGAGTGTTGAGCCACACCTATTTTCTGGTCGACAAACCCTACTCAGAAGAAGAAATAGATTTTGATCAAAAACACATTATATAGACTATTTTTCAAATCACATGGGGATCAGGGAATACTTTACTATGGAATATAGTGGTTGGTTTGAAATACAAAGTAAGAGTAATATTTGAATATGTAAACTGGAGACAAGAGCATTCCAAGGCGAAGGGAACACTTGCTTAAAAACCTCAAGAGTTGGGCTGGGAAATAGGGAGCATTTAAGAATCTTTAAAAACTTTGTGTTCCTGAAAGTAGGCTGTAAGAAAACAGACCTAGGATATAATAAAGATGTGGAAGGGGCTGGTTTGCACATGGCCTTTCACATCACATTAAAGAAGTTCCTTTTCACTAGTAAAGAAGAGTTTCAAACAGGTGGGAAACATCAGATTAGCATTTAAAAATAACAAAACTGAAAACATTCAGGATGCAGCATGGAAAACAGATGTGATATGGCAAGAGTAAACTCAGCAAGAACAATTAGGAGGCTATTCAAGAAACAGAGGCCATGGCAATGGAGAGAGAAAGAGGAGTAAAGAATTGAAGGGAAATTGGGATGGGTCTGTGCACGGTAAATGATTGTTAGGCTTCTCTGCCCTCCCGCCATTAGGATGGATGATGGATCCCTACAGTCCTGAATGCATGCCTGATGGCGGGCACCTGGAGTAGGGTGTGGGCATGCGTAGATGGGTACACTTGGGCTAAAACTGGGCTTATAAGCGTGGCGGCGTGGATTAGAACCACCAGAAGAAAACAGGAGCAGAACCAGCAGAGAAGCAGCAGACCACGAGAGAACGCCCGAGAGCCCAGGAAGAATGAAGATTTGCTGGGGGCTGGGAGCCCCGCCAGCTTCCCACCTCCTCTCCTGCCGCCCCCCCACCCTTGTATCTGGTAAACTCAATAAAAGCCTGAAAAAGCCACCAAGGGTTCCAGGACACTCCCCCTTGTCTGCATAGAATCCTGATCTGTGCCCTTCCTGCCGCTACAATCTGCATAACAGGTAAGAAGGAGGTGTCACGGATGGCATCTTGAATTGTGGCTTGAGTAATTGATCTTATGGTGATCTCTTTCACTGAATCCTAAGGCAATGGAAAAAGATGAAGTTTCGAAGTGTTAGAGTAAGCTCAGGTGAGGGGAGGGGTGCAGGGGAGCAAAGATAAGAGAATTCATGTATTTTTGTTTGGATCATTTAGTCTTTGGTTCCTTTGAATCATGCAAGCAGACATGTGAGATGAGCAGTTGGTTTGATATGTGGTTCTGAACCCTAGAAGGGTGGTATAGACTTCAGATAGAGGAATTTGTGAAGTTACAGATATGTGGGGATCACCCATGTAGAGGTGGTGTAGAGGGACTTTCGTAGAGGGAGAATCTGCCAGTTTCGTAGAGGGAGAACTGATTTTTGCATGTAAAGTTCAAGAAGTGGGTGTTAGGACATGGGCAGTCACACAGGACACAGGGATCGCAGGGCCCCATGCTTGGTTTTATGTTTTGTAATCAAGTAGTGAAATCTTACTAAATCTGTCTTTGAACTTGTGTTTGGAAAATGCAGTCTGATAGGACCATGGAGGATACTTTGGGCAGAGGAGATGAATGTAATGTGGATGTTTGTTATTTATTTATTTGTTTTTTGCCACTGCACTCACAAAGAGTTTGGGACACGCATAAACATAGCATTTCGGTAGCCTTGCGATGTGTGGGAGTTCACTGGGCCTCCAAGCAAATACAAAGCAAATAAGCATACAGTGTCTTCAGCTGAGTACCTGATGTAAGCTGATGATGGCCTGCTAGGCCACACTTCCTATTGCAACCAGAATTTGCTTAAAATGTGGAAGAAGGAAGTGGCATTCTAGGAAACACAGTCAAGAGAACTTATCATAACACTTGTATTATTTCCCTGGATTAGCCAACTTTTTAAGCTGAAAATGATGACATAGCAGGAAGGGGAAAGATAAGGCAAATGATAGTTTCTTTTCCTTTGCGTCCTTCCTCACTCGTCAGTCAGTCCAAAGCAGAGTTTGGTAAGTATCATAAAGTGAGAAAAAGTTGAGTTAGTTTTGTGCAGAGTTAGCGTCGTGCCGCTTCTCTACTGTTGAAGTACAAAATGCATTTACACGTTTGAGTCACAAAACAGGAATTGTGCAATTTTAGTGATTTCACTTGCGAGAATCACTGTGTGTGTATTTGCCATTACAACCAGCATTGCACAACCAGGCTAATAAGTTGCTTACTTTTTCTTTACCTAGAATGACAAAATGAAAAGTGCTATTGTTAGGGGGAAAAGGATGTCCCAAAGCTAATTCCATATAGGCTTTGTGGACTCCACCCCCACCCTAAGTCAAAGTCAAAGACACTGGGAACTCCAAATCCCATCACCACCCAAGGGAAGGTGGCTGGGACCTGAGAGTGGGGTTAAGCAGCCAGGTGGATATAAAAGGCAGACACGTGGGCTTTGGAGGATCCCCCATTTTTGGCTCTCCGCCAGCTCACAGCGTCCGGCCAGCTCTGAGAGTGACTTTGGGTTTCCAGGTCGGGGGATCGGGTAGGACGCATTAAAGACTTTATTTCCCTATTTTCTCCCTGAGTTGTACATTTTCCTTTTCTCTTGTAAATAAACCTTTTATTAACCTTTTGTGTGTGTCTGTAGTAGAGTATTCATAAGTCCCTTTAAAGCGCGCGGGTGAGGACCCACAGCCAGGAACCCGTTTAATATCGGGGCTGCTCTATAACACTATGACAAGTCAAGAGGGAAACTGGGGGGAAAAGGGAAAAGCTTTATATGTTAGTCTTTAACGGCATTGACTTTTTGTCTATCTCTGATCACTGGGTGCAGGTGGAACTTATATAGAAAAGTGAGCACCAACCACATAAAAATTATAAGGAATCTGGGCCTCCCCAGTGGCGCAGTGGTTGAGCGCTGGTTTTTGAGGCTGCCCGCAGCCTTTGCAACGCTAATTCCATGCCCGGCCACTGGGCGAGAGTCCCACATGGCTCACAGACCTCTCCTGCCACCCGCTGCTACCCTCAGCAGTGTACTTCGTAGGTCTGCCTGTTCTGCTCTCTGTTGTGTCTCTGGTGAATTCTCTCACCCTCCCGCGCTTCTGACTGTACCCAGTGATTGTATAGAGAGGTAAATAAATCTTTAAAAAAAGAAAAAGAAATTTGGGAATCTGTTAAAAAAATTATAAGGACTCTACAAAGTTCAAAAAGTTTGATGGAACTTAGTGCGATCTACTTTATTAAATATATTATACTTTTCTATCCTTTTGCACAATTTTGTTTACTTAGATTGACTTAGATTTAGCCAGGGGTGTGCTAACAGTTTCCCTTCTTGATGTAGTTTCTGCTGTCTGAAATTTGATAGTAATTTTTTGGATGAATTGTAGCCATTAGTACTATAGTCTTACTTTATATCTCTTAGCACATTGGTCTTAATTGTACTTTGCCAGATAAATAATATTCATGATAATATTCAGTTATGATTTAATTATTGTGAAATTGTTTTTATTTCAATAAATGAATTTAGCTTACTTACATTTATTGACAACATCAATGTTTTACTAGTTCTGCCTCATACATAAAGATTCATGAATATATACATGCATAATTATACATAGATATTGATACTTTAAAAAACATACTATCTTTTTATAATAACCTTCATTTTGATTTTACACTCAGGAATGCAGTGACTTACAAAATTTGTAACCTGCAATTAATTGATTCCTTGCTAAGAGCTACATTAGAATTATCTAGTGACATTTTTCCTTCTTCCCTATCCTTTTGCACAATATCTGATATGATACAATATTCTTTTACTGCCAATAAGTACCTTTACTCAGCAAGCTTATTCTTCTTTTCATAAACATTTCCCATCCTCTCTCTGTTATTTATCATTGTTCCACATCTACATTGTCAGAAAATAGAGGCATTATTAACTTCAAAGTCTCACCAATCTTTTGGTTGGCAAAGTTCATTCTTTAGTAAATTACTCAGGCAGAACTCTTGAACTGTATTTCCTAAATTATTCATGTTTATAACCATTTGTTTGCAGACTTTATGTTGACAGTTGTTTTGTCCACGTAGGAAATGTGGCTCACTTTTTCTTTCTTTAGAGTATTTTAAATGTTACTCCATTGATCTCTGAAATAATGTGTTGCTGTTGAAATTCCAATGACATGATTTTCTTTCATTATGTATGGTTTTGTTTTTTACCTTAATTGCAAAGGCATTTTAATATAATATTTTAGACTGTGCCTAACATTTCCCTAGATTTTCCCATGATATAGTATACTTGTTAATAAGTATCTAATAGTCTTTTATTTCAAATCATTTTAGTTTATAGTTTTACTTGACCTGGTTTCCATACAATGACTCCAGTCACAAATACATTGAACTTTTCTATGAATCTTTATTTCTATCACTTTTCTTGTAATGTCTTTTAAACTTCCTTCATTACTTATTTTAATTTTTTTTCTCCTTTCCATCTTCTGTATCTGTTAAGACATTATCAGTAGTTTCATTCATTTTCATATCCTTTGTTTTTTATTCTTTATGAAAATGATTTTTCTTTATTTTTGATTCTGTCATCTATTTTTCCAAATTTTGTTTTTCTCCCAATTTCTCTTTGCCATGCAACTGAACGTATTTATTGGCTCGAGGTAAATAGATGTAGAAATTGTTATGGGGTCGTTACTCTGCCTAGCACAATTGGCACACACTTTTCAAATGTCTTGTAGACATGTCATTTTATTCCATGCTTTAATTTTCTGTAGGGATATTATTATCCTTATTCTCTTTCTTAAGTAATAACATGGCATTGGATTCAAACAGAATGCCTTTAACTAAGTAAGTTTCTCTCTACTTGTAGAAGGCAGAGGTGTAGCCAGTGAACATGTGTAGTTTCACAGTCATAGAACTTCCTTTTCTGTGGTTCTAACCATCCATGACTCAGTGGATGGGCAGTTTGGGGTAGGATCAGTTGGTTAGTTCTGCTGGTCTTACGTGGTCACTGCCATTGTCAGCTGGTGGCTCCACTGAGCTGGATGGTTGAGGTGGTCCCCACTGAGCAATCTGGCAATGATGAGTATCTTCTCCTTGGTTCTTCATGTGGTCTCTGCAGCTGGCTAATTCAGCTCTGTCTCCATCCTTGTGCAGAGAGCAAATTGCAAATTTAAGGTGCATGTATTAATGAGCCTTGGCTTGTGTCTTATTTCCTCATCTCATTGGCCTATTCTCTCTATCCTCCACAATTTAGATTCTACTCCTCAAAGTTTCTCATCAGTGCAGGCTTTGTTTTGGAAGACAGCTTTGTTCTGATAGTTTTGAAATTTATAGCCCAGATGCCTCTCACACCACTAGAATTTACAGCAACAGATTCCATGGTGCTCATTCTTGAATTGGATCCTGCAGAATCCTGTCATGTTTATCTCACTGCTATTCTCATTCAGTCCACTGCTCATCTATTCTCAGAACTAACAGAAATCCATTGTCTTACCCCTGCTTCTCACACAGATATGGACACCAGGTATTGTAAATTGTTGGTGATTTTTTGCCACCCATGTTTGGAGATTCAGGGGTATGCCTTTCACACCATTTTGTTATGGGTTCTTGGTTTTGCAATAGTCTTGTTTTGTTTATTTTAAAAGATAGTCAGAGAGAGAGAAAATAATGCTATTTTATCTTCTAGAGACAAAATTGAACTTATCCTTTAGAGATACCATTATCCCTTAGAGATACCAGCAGAAGAACTAGGAGCAGCACCCTGATTCCTTTTAAATGATAGATGATAGGTCTGTAGTGCATTCCATAAATGTGACAGGTCAAATATGAACTAAATTAAACAGGTTGGGGTGAAGAGAAAGGATGTTGTTTGTTACCATGGAGCTTTTATTTCTTTTATCTTTTCTCTAACATGTATCTTTTCTCTTTTTACCAGCAAAGGAATTTTTTTGCTTCAGCTCATACTTTGGATCAACTTATCAATGCCTTTGTGAATTGTTCGTTTATTCAAATATTTATAATGAACCTCCTGTATGTCAGGTTCACTCTGATATACAAAGATGACTAAAACCTGGGTCCTACTGTCAAATGTCTTGAGTCTAGTATGGAAGATAAAATGATTGTATGAATAAGTGAAATATAAAGTCTATAAAGACATGTTCTCAGAGAGAAGGCTAGTTACTCAGGAAAGGGCTAAAGGACACAGAGATAAACTTTGCCCTTTAACTCATTTCCATCTGGATCTTCTCAGTAGCTCAAGGACACACTTTAAGTAGACAGGCTAGCCTTGGTTTTCCGTCACCTCAGAGGAGGGAGGCAATGACCTTGTCCATCTGTAGGGACATTTATAAGGGAAACTCCTCAAGGAGCGCCTGTTTAACTGCAATTACCATGTGATTAAGCCCAACATTCTGGCAAGAAAGGAAAACCAAAAATATCCTCATGAAGTTCTCAGTTTTAGAAAAGGGAACTATGACAAAATATGGGCTTTTCTTAGGAAAAAAATGAAAGAAATAGTTTTGAAAGTAAATAACCATGAAGAAGCCTGGAGACTACTTAAGAACAGCTTATTGGAAACTCAGGAAAAACGTTTGACTCAGCCCAAAAAGAATGGGCATTTGAAAATAAACACTAAATGCCTAAATGGCAAAGAAAAGAAGGCTGTTTAAAGAATAGGAGGGAGTGGGAGCAAGGAATCTGTTTAGGGAGGGAAAGAATTTTCCAGGAAGAGTGAGAATCCTATAAATGTGACAGATCAAATTTGAAAAAAAAAATTAAACAGGTTAAAGCTATTTCATTACTAGGGCACCTTAAAATGGAACCCCAAGTCAAACACTAAAGTCCTCAAACAAAGAAAGGAAAGCAAGTAGAGTATTACCAGAACCACTTGAGCTTCAAGATGAAAAGGTTGTATGTAAGCACACAAAGGCTACCACAAAATTATGAAAAGAAATTATTTGTCACATGAATGGTATTTCACACAGTTAATGAAAAGAATAATTTTGTGACCTACCATTTTAAATTATATTTTTTTAATTGACATTATTTTTTTAAACATTTATTTATGCATACAAGAACTGGGATACAAGCCAGAGGTGTGGAGGGTGAGAGGATTCACCAGAGACAGTGGGGAACAGAACAGATGGATCTACTGAAATACACTGCTGAGGGGAGCAGCAGGCGAGACAGGAGAGGTCTGCTGTGCCATGTGGGTCACCTCCCTGGCCAGGGATCGAACTCGTGCTGCAGTGGCTGTGGATTGCTTCATGGTGCTGCGTCTTAACCCCTTGCACACCAGGGAGGCCCTTTAAATTGTATTTTAAACAAAGAATCTATGTCACTTAACTTTTACTGCCTAACAAGCCACTTCAGTACTTAGCAATCGATAACAACAGTTATTTAATAAAGCATGATTCAGTGGATTCGTAGTTTGGGGTGGGATCAGTTGGGTAGTTCTGCTGGTCTTATGTGGTCACTGCCATTTTCAGCTCGTGGCACCACTGAGCTGGATGGTAGGGGTGGTCTCACTCAGAATCTAGTAATTCTGAGCATCTTCTCTCTGGTTCTTCATGTGGTCTCTCCAGCTGCTACTTCAGGTCTGCCCCATCCTTGTGCAGTCACAGAGAGCAAATTCAAGGTGAATGTATTAATGAGCCTGGGCTATGTCTTGTTTCCTCATGTCCCATTGGCCAAAGCAAGTCACTTGACTATGCCCAGATTCAAAGGAACAAGATTCGGCTCCATTGCTTGTTGGAAAGAATGGCAAAGTGACACTACTAAGAAAAGTGTGTATAAAGAAAACAGGAGTGATTTTAGCCTAGTCTGCAAATTGCTCCATAGTGTGCAAACTGCCACACAATAAACATTTCTCCTATATGCAAAATATATTCTCTTTATCAAAAGTAATATCCCATTAAAGTGTCAGGCTTGAGATACAGGATCTTTATCTAAATCAGTTCCAGAATCAGATGAGTCTTCTGATGCAGTTCCTCAGAGGTGACCCTCTTTACGCTAAAATGATCTGTCTACTTCACACACACACACACTCTACACACATATGTGTGTATACATGTGTATATATTTATTGTGTGTATATATTTATTGTGTATATGTATATATACTTATTGATATATCATTAAATGATATTGCAAGGGAATGGGTAACAGCAATGAACACTCCCATTCAAAACAGGGAGAAATGGGCCTCTCTGGTGGCCCAAGTGGTTAAGACACAACCTATGAGGCTGTCCGCCACCACTGCAGCACGAGTTCGATCCCCAGCCAGGGAGCTACCCACGTGGTGCAGCAGACCTCTCCTGGCTTGCCTGCTGCTCCCTTCAGCAGTCTATTTCAGTCAATCTGCCTGTTCTGCTCCCCTCTCTGTCTCTGGGGAATCCTCTCACCCCCATGCACCTTTGGTCTGTACCCCAGTTCTTGTGTGCATAAATAAATAAATCTTTAATAAAAACAGGAAGAAGTAGTCACACAGGTTTCATAACTATTGTGAAATCTTACTAAGCAAATATTAAGGGGCACCCTATCCCTAAAGCAGACCATATTCCATTTTGGAGACCTACTTCTAACTCCCAGGAATGGTTCACAAGTCAATGTGTTTCTCGCTATTCTTGGCTTTGTCCTCTAGAAAACTAAGTCTTACCCAGAGATAGTTGGCGTCTCTGAGGCCTCCTTTGATTTTGTGCTATTTTGTGTCCTTTCTAGCAAAATTGTGCCGTGCTTTCACCATGAAGCATAATTCCGCCATGAAGCATAATCAATTCTATTCCATGCCCCAAGCCACATCCACAATTTCTTTAAAGCTAGACATAACTTGCATTTCAGCAGCATGTCAGGCTGTATGGAAAAGCACCCTTCACGTTACTAAAAGCCCCTTTGTCTAGCAAGAAGAGTCTACGAGGCACCACTTCAAATCTTTCAAAGGACTTTCAAAAGGATCTTATAATCATACCCTTGATTTACCTTTTACCGTGAAGCCAGTTCTTATTTTGAGAATCTCTTGCTGTCTGGGGAGATCGGAGATGAAAAATAGTTTTATATTCCAACCCAGAAAATCTGGGTTCCCTATACATCTCCAAAGTCTGCTTTGCCAGATCATTCTTTCTTTAGTTCATCTTCCTCTCACAGTGTGACCTCAGATACAGCGAGAAGAAACCAATGGACATTTTAACCATTTGGCCATAAGAACATGTTCGGCATATTGACAAATGTATTTGGTACATATTTTTTATCCTGTAAGAATTTTTGCCAATCACTGTGCACCTACACTGCATGCATCACCATCTTCCTAGCTGCTTTCTTGTCTCCTCACCACTTTCCTGGCCTCTACTGACAGCTCATTTGCCTTTTGTTAAGCTCTGCGGGATGTTTCCTCATCTACTTTCCGTCTGATCTTGAAGCCATTGCTACATATTCTGAGTTTTTGTTCCAGCAGCCTGTCATTTCTGGTACCAATTTCTATATCAGTTCAATTTTACTGCATAATAAAGTACTCCCATAAGAAACTGGCTGCAAGTAAAGCAGCATTTATTTATTGACCATAATTCTGTGGATTGAGTGGTCAGTAATTTCTGGTTTGGACTGGCTTGTTTGGGGCTGGACCATCTAGGATGTCTTCCCTTGGATGACCAAAGTTGGAGTGGCCTGAGATAGCTGGTCCTCTCTCCAGTTTGTCTCTCTTCCAAAGTCCACTTATTGACAAGACAACAGCTTTTCCAGCACGGGGAAATAAAGTGAGTCCCTAGGTGCAAACACTTTTCAAGCCCCTGTTTGTGTGACTTTGCTGATACCAAAGCAAGCCACACACTAATTTCATATTCAAAGGGTGGACAAATAAACTACATCTTGATGGGAGAAGCTGATAAGCCTCACTGCAAAGGGGTGTGCTTATAAGAAAAATAATAATCCTGGCCCTCTTTGCAATCTGCAGCATAAGCTACTGTAGTTCTAGCATCACCAAAAATACATAAGGAAGCTAGGCTGATTGATAGATTAGTGATAATTCACTGGTCTTTAGAAAAATTTCAGGGGTAGAGAGAATAGCCATAATATTCAACTTTCTAGAGATTACCACAGGGCCTGAGGTCTGTTGGATAACCCGTGATCACATCCCTCATTCTACACGAACATTGCTAGAGAAGATGGTAGGAGTTTAGAAGATGAATACAACAAGGAACACATAGCCTTGAGCCCACGCCTATAGTATCAACAGAAAGCAGCATTGTAAATGCCCCCAATATCCAAACATTCCTTTAAATGCATTCAAGCAAATCAGATTAAAAGCTACATCAAGGGAAGAACTTGAAGAGAAAGGACGATAATATTTTCTAAAATGACTCCTGAAATGCAAGCACTGAGATGTGGGGAGGGGGTAAGTTAACGTAAATGAAGTTCAAGTCCTGTCTCCCCTCTGCAACAATTAAACATTTAGATGAGAGACCATATGGCAGAACCTATGTCTACCTTTCCAAACATACTAGGAGCCATTTTAATTACATTTGTGTGTGTGTGTGTGTGTGTGTAAAATTATCCAATCACACAAATTATTTCAAAATATTAGAAACAGTATCAAACAATGCATAACACCTAAAAATATCTGCTCTATCTACTAAAGATTGATACTTCTCTAATCATTGTTTTCTCTTTTGTTCATAGCTCTATCCCAAACCCCTGAAAAATGGCATATATAGCAACCACTTACTACACATTTTCAATTGAATTAATGATCAATAAGTAATATTTGTATGTGGGAAACATTCTGACTGAGAAGTTAGTTCCAGGCACCCATGGTGCCAACTGTTGGATTCTCTTATTTTTATCTTTGGGGCCATCCAAATTTTATCATTGTTCAGAATTCATGCTGTGCTGTGACCTCTATCTTTTCTTAAGATTTCCCCTCCACTCCAGTTTTATTAGCCCATCATAGAGATCGTTAGCATTTCCCATTGATTACTAATGATTAGAATCTTCTGAAAAATACTACGACCCTTTCAAGTTGAGTCTTTTCCCTATTTTATTCAACAGAAATTCTTGAGACATGGCCACTGCCCTTAGGGGCTACAGCCTGGTGGGAACACACAAGTGAAATAAATGAGCTCAGCACATCAAACATTATACATGTTATGGTAGATATGTAGGTTGGCCTCTTGTAAGCACAATTCCACTCTCCTATTTGAAGAGATTAGATATAGCTGATTCCTACATCTTCTGTTGGTCCTTGAAGTTATGTTTCTAAATCTTAACTAGGACTCACCAGATGCACTTGACTGATAGTTTAAAATGAATGTGAAGTGGTAACCATCTTTCCACATTTGTCAACAACTTAACAAGCAAGGCCTTATAGATGTGACTGTGATGACCAGATCCACATTCCCTAGTCTAGTCACCATGGAGCAAGTGTGGCAGCAATAGCCACTTCCATGTCTTAATAACAACTGTGATGGGGTGACCTTCCCATCGATAGTCCAGGAGTGACTTTCTTAGTTCTGTTCTTTATATCCTAGGAGTATCTGATTCCCTGAATTAAATACTGCTTGAAAACACTAGTATTTTCTGTCTTACACTGAACCCTGAATGATTCATAATACCATACAAAAATCGAGAGAGTAGGGAGCCTAAGAAAAAAACAGGTGCTTCTCACAGAGATAAAGAGTAATAAGGGAAATATTAATGGAAAGCCAATTGTTCAACTGAGCCCAGAAGGGGAGGGAAGGGAGCACTTAGTATCACCCTGAGCACACAGCAGTAACTCACAGATTCTCAGAATGTTTATATCAGAAAACTTAGAGAATCAACCCCTTCACTCTAAAATGATGGAAAAAGACTCTAGGAGGGGGAGAGCCCAATGGGAAGCATGGTCCAGGGCTGAGCCACACCTTCTGACATCTAATCCTTGGTTCATTCAGTGTGAATGATCCTGTAGCTTTTACTAAGCAAAATGACTCAGGAGATGTAGACAGGTTTTTCACTTATCAAACTGCCAGTATGATGCCATGGCTATATTTCTATTGATAGCCTCTTAAGGGATTAACATAATAGTTAAAAATGACCTGGAAATACTTGTAAAGGTATATTAAAATGGGTAGCCTTGGTAATAAAAAGTGACAATCGAATTCTGCTAATCACTAAATCAGTATCCATCCCCCCACTGCCCATTTTTGATAAATATGTGTTGATCACACTCAACCCATCTACTGCCCCTTCTGGATACATTGGGTGGTCCAACCGTTGGTTCCAGTTAACAATACCAGGTCCCCAAAGGCAGCATTTACATCTATATTTATTATGTAAAGTTCTTCAAAGATATTCACTTATGAATCAACCACAGCACTTTAGGAAAACATATCACAGTTTAATATTCCCCATGACACTTCTGAATCTATGAATAAACAGATTTACTTGAGAATGCTCCTCCTTCTATTTTGAGTATGAGATTTAAGCTGTCTTCATTCTAAGAGCCAACAGTCTCTCCCTTTGCAAGCATTTAACTTACAGAAAAACACTGGAATCTTACAATGGTGTATCTTACTTTCTGGAAGAGATAGCAAAGGATTTGCTGATCCAAGACCCTGATTTTAACTACTTTTGCATTTTTCCTCCAATTATACTGGGGTAAGCAATGACTATAAGTAATGCCTAAGAATTTCACTTGTAAAGTCATAGTCAGGAAGCAGCAGGAACAGAATCAGCCCTTTCATCCCCCTCTCTTCTCAGTTTCAACACAGAGGAATTCAACTGCTCAAGTTTAGCCTCCCCTGAGTCCAGAGCCATCTCTACCTAAGGCGAACAGTATATTTGGAAAGCTACCCTGAATCCAAGTACCAGTGGCTAGTGTAGTAGGCTCCAAGCTCTTGTAGACCCATAGTCTTCAGACTTGTGCAACACTCACCAACCCTAGTACATGGATGCCTGCCCTTCCTTATTTGCATCCATTCCTGCTGGTGTGAGTTAAGCCTTAGATGAGCTTCAGTCTATTTTCTTCAGTCTAGGGAAGTGCTGACACCCTTGGATCCTACTAATTATTCCAATATCCAAGCAGATACAGATTGCCTCCTGGGTACCTAGTTCTGGTTGAGGTGTTGCTCCAAACAAAAGAACTCTCTAGAAATGTGAAATTGCTTTCAAGGCTTAAAATATCAAGGTGTCCAGATAGCACTCTTGAAGACCAGGATCACTTGTGTAAAAGACTGATTACTATCCAAAGACAACATGGGAATTTTAATTTCTGTTCATTTTTATTGTATTGATTCTTTTAAAATTAATATCACTTTGTGTAAAATGACCTATTACTATCCAAAGACAACATGAGAATTCTAATTTCTGTTTATTTCTATTATATTGATTCTTTTAAAATTTATATTACTGGGTATGTTGTATGCACTCTATGCACTCATAGAGTAGTTTTTATAGTAATTTAACAACTATAGAAATTTATATAAGCACATGTGAAAACTATCCATACTCAGGAAAATTTGATATCATAATTTAGGAAGATGAGAAAGCAGGTTTCCATCCACATAAGTGGATCTTTTTGGATATTTCTCAATTGTAAAGGAATCATTTATGTCTGATTGTGGACAGCACCTTCAGAACCCAGCACTGTGCCTGGCAGGTAATAGACTTTCAATTTAAATTTTGTTGAATGAGGGAATCAATAGATCAATAAATAACTTGAAAATTACCTCAATCAAAATGGTTCCTATATATATTTGAATAGTGTTTTCCAAAATTTCTATCTTCTTAGAATCCTAGAACATAACTTGGTTTGAAAATAGGGTCTTTCGTTGTACGTAAGGAAAGAATTGAAGAAAATATCATACCAACTTAGGGTAGTCCTAAATTCAGTAAAAATATCTTTAGGGCCTCCCCAGTGGCGCAGCGGTTGAGCGCTGGGTTGTGAAGCTGCCCACAGCCTCTGCAGCGCCAGTTCGATCCCCGGCTGCTCCCCGGCCACCGGAGGAGGGTCCCACATGGCGCGCAGACCTCTCCTGCTGACCGCTGCTCCCCTCAGCAGTGTACTTCGGTCCTTCTGCCTGCTCTGCTCCCCGCTTTGGCTCTGGTGAATTCTCTCACCCTCCCGCGCTTCTGACTGTACCCAGTGCTTGTATAAATAAATAAATAAATAAATCTTTAAAAAAATATATCTTTATAAGGACAGAAAAGGACACAAAGAATGAGAGGAAACAATCATGTGAAGGAAAGTGGGCAGCAGTAGGACTGATGCAGCTCAGCCACAAAGCAGGGACTATCCACAAACCAGTCACAAATATCCAGGGGGCCAGAAAGTGGAAAAGGCAAGGAAGATTTCTTCCCTGTGTCCTTCAGAGAGAGCCTGGTCCTGCGGGGGCCTTGGTGTTGGACTTCTAGACTCCAGAACTTTAAGAAAAAATGTCTGTCACTGTAACATCATGTTCATGGTAATTAATTATGACAACTCTTGGCAATGAGTACAGGTCAATATTTTAGATCCCAGCCTTGAGCCTATAGATCCCAGCAAGTTTAGTCCTATTGGACTCACATGCCCTGTTCCAGACGTCTGTTGCAACTAACTCAAAACACCCTCAGTGGAAGCCATCCATGATATGAAAGGCAATGCTATAATCTAGCTCCCCTGACTTCTAGAAAAGCCTTCTTAACCCCTGCACTTTATTATTTACAGCCAGAGAACTCATCTAACAAGAAAAAAGTTCTCAGAAGATCTGAGGTGTGAGACTGCATTGTGGGTATGTACCTAAGAATTTACAATGTAATTGAAAACCCTTTAATCTTAATATTGCTTATGAGGATAAGCGGCTGACCTCTAGTATAGGCTGGTCTCAGCCAGTTAACAACTATCACAAGACTCATTATATGGTAAAAACCAGGAAATGAAAATTGGTTGTTGTTGTTGTTGTTTTTTAACTTATCTTTGTCACCATTTTGTATTGCTGGGCACTGTCTATCTGTAGATATTCATTCAGGAATATTCACTCATCATATATATGTGTGCATAAATCAATATAGAGAAAGAGACTTAAATTATCAATCAATTATATGAAACCTTCAAAAGAAGGATCAAATTTCATTGGACTTGTGGCAAAAGTTTTTAAACTGTTTTTTTATCTCCTTAATTAGCCTGTGTAAACAAGTGATTTGCTTAAAATAATAGATGGTCAGAATGTCTCTTACATACTTCAGAGATCACATATGTGAACATATTTCTCACTGTGCTTGACAGAGAAGGGGCACTCAGGAAGTGTTAGAGTTGTTGCTCTGGATGAAAAAAAGTTAGCATTCAGTAAAGTCCTTTTGAATTTAATTATTCATTTGCTTGTTGTTATTAGTTACCACAGATATAACTGAAATGATTATGCCTTCTGAAACCTGACCTTGTTTATAATTGCACTTGCTTTTGAGTATCCAGAAATAATATAATAATGCTACTGCTGATATGGACATATCAGGATTCTGTTGACATGATGGAGTCACATTAGGTGTGGATACCCCAATAAAGAAAACAGGTAGCAAACAAATACAAAGAATTCTGGAAGATTCAGGTTGACTCAGGGAAACCTGGATGACAGACGACCAGATAGGTTCATCTGGAGGTGTCCTGGAGGAAAGTCATGTTCTAGTAATTTATTTTGAGCAAGGCATAATTTGATGTTTTTATCAATTACATGACTGACAAAAAGAATATAAATCTAAGAAATCTGGTGATGTCATAAAGATGTAAAAAGAAAGACAGGATACTATCATCCAAAGATGGAAACAATTAAATGTGGAATGATTTTCCAAGTGGTGTGCATATACATTTACAAAGAGTGGTATCATGTGGGTTCAAAAATCAATCTTATCAATATTTTTGTGCTGCTTTTTATGATTCACTTGACCCCCAATTTATGTGATTTGGGCTCACATCTGCAGGTGAGCATGAGTGTGTGTGTGCATATGCATGTACACACACGCATACACACACACACTCTCTCTCTCTCTCTACCACTGGAGTCTACATGTAAAAAAAAAAAAAATACCGCCTAACTTCTGAACTCTGTTCAGGTTCAGATTTCATCTGGTCTATTGTGCCCTGTTTTGAATTTATCATAAATGTCCCTGAAGGATCTGCAAGCGAGGAATTGGAAAGGCTTTACCCAGAGTAGAGGTCATTTCAAGGAATCTATAGTGTCCTCAAACAGTATCACATTGAAGAAGGATTTAACTAATTGTGTTATAGAAGGAAGACAATAGGCAAATGTATGGGCCATGCTTCAGTTGTATGTAATGAATGACATGCCTTCATTAGAGCTGCTCGGTAATGGTCTGACTGCTTTCAAATGCATGAGCTCTGTTCACCAGGAGGATCGTAGCAGGGGCTGGATGACTACTGAGGAAGAGGGAGAGTGGACAATAGCCTTTATGTCCCTTTTCTGCTCTAAGGCAAATAACTGAGCTAATAGGGAAAAATGTTGAGGAAGAAAAGCACATACCCATATACATATCCTCTCTATGTACATGTAGGCTTACACCTACAAACCTTTTAAACTTCTTTGAAAACTATATTCAAACCTACTTCACTATTTTCAGGAAAATTAGATTAAAAAGCCTGTGTATAGCAGCTGGCACACAGTGGAAGCTAAATAAATCATGGAAAATATGTAGTTATTATGAAAATAATTATATTGTGTCTACAGCATATCACTAACAAACTCTTTTATCTACCACTAGATAGAGGAAAAGAAAAAGAGAAATTATGTCATAGTCTTGGTATATTCTGATCTTACTTCTGTAATGTGAAACTATAGGTCATCCTCTGATTGCCTTCTGACTACTTAAGCAAATGATCATCCATCTGTAGAAAACATTAACTTGAATTCAAATAGCCATACTTCACAGATGAGTCAGCTGGCTGGGAGAAATTAAAAGGAAAACCAATAAATTAATTAGGATTCAAAATTCTAGTTTCATATAAGTACTTTATAAAGATATAAAAACGTAAACTGAGTGAGGACTGTTTTCTTAAATTTTTTTCCTCCAAGTATTATCTGAAGAAGGGGTTCTTACAAAAAGAGAATTTTATTAAAATGCTCTTTAGAGATTAACCCATGAAAGTTGATACTTGATCAAATACTTTCGAAATTGCTCCTTTAGCTTTCATTTTTTTTTAAAATGGACAGTCTTTAGATAATACAATTATAGACTAATTTCAAAATTCATTGAATTCTCCTTTAGGTGTTAGTGAATATCTTTAAGAGCAAGTCAAACTGTGCTGCGTGTTCTCATTACAGACTTACCCAATAAATCAAAATACTCATAACAAAAGCATTTAGTCAAGAGAGAAACTTGCTTGAACTCAAGACTACAAAAAAAAAAAAAATTGCCCAAGTATTGACAGAGTGAGGAATATAGCTTTACTTCGAGAAGTTCACAGAACAATCCAAAATTAGGCACAAAATTCATTTTGGAAAAAAAAAAAAAAACTTCAATAAACTTTTTTTTTTTTTTCCATTTGAGAGCAGATGAAAGACATTTGCAATACTAAAAGCAATCGATATCACCTGATCTGTGAACTCTGCCAATTCCAAGGATCTAGGTAGAACTAGAGGAATGAGAACATTCCCGAACCACAGAAATGAAGTTTATGCAAAGATAAAAGAAAGTTAATCCAAACAATGATCATTAGCGTCAGGCAGCTAGAAAGGAAATACAGAGGGGCGGTGCAGGCAGGAGGGGAGCAGGGGGAAGGGGGAAGAAACAGTGACATTTGGTGATGAACCATATGTGCGTGGTTTGAAAGACATGACTGAATTGTTTTTGGTGCGGTATTATTCTGACATTTAGAATGAGGCAGTTTTCCATTTCTATTAATGTACTGCCAAATAGAAGGGGAACTGTCGCGAATGAAAGACTAAAGAAAGCTGTTCCTCAAAGTTGTATTAAATCATCGCCGATGAACTCATTAAGAACACATGGACGAGGTAAACTGTACTAGGCTTCACCAGCAAGAAGACCCAACTAAACTGATACAACTTCATTCGTTTCTAAATGGTCCAACAGTGAGCACTGCCAGCACGTGCCATGACAGAGAATTCCTTTCCTCTCTGGCCATCTAAGTGTCTTCAGAAGGGACTCATGATTGTCTCAGCAAGGAGAGCAAACATGTCTATCTAAGCAGATCTCCTAAACCCGGAACTTTAGAGGAAATTACCCACCCTCTCCCCACCCACACTTACCATTTTGTTCAAATAGAAAAACAAGCTTCAATTTGCCTACTTTGTGTGAAGTGAGACAAGAGACAATGAAAGTAAAAGCAAACCAATAATTTCATTAGGGTTCAAAATTCTCCTTTCATGTAAGCCCCTTAAATATGAGGATGTAAAATTATAGACCAAGCGAGGATTGTTTTTTCTTAAAATATTTTTCTCCAAATATTACCCGAAGAAGGGGTTCTCACAGAAAAAGAGTTTTATCATTTAAAATACTCTTTAGAGGGCCTCCCTGGTGGTGCAAGTGGTTGAGCGCAGCACTGTGAAGCTGTCCACAGTCTCTGCAATGCAAGTTCCATCCTGGCTGGACACGGAGATACCCACATGGTGCAGCAGACCTCTCCTGTCTCACCCACTGCTCCCCTCAGCAGTGTGTTTCATCAGTCTGCCTGTTCTGTTCCCCACTCTGTCTCTGGTGAATCCTCTCACCCTCCCACACATCTGGCCTGTATCCTGGCTCTTGTATGCATGAATAAATAAATCTTAAAAAAAAAAAAAGTAAAAATTTCTTTAAAAAATAAAATAAAATGCTCTTTAGAGGTTGACTTCTGTCTGTCTGTGGTCTAGGCCACGCAGTCAGTCCCTCTGAAAACATCACAGAGGAGGTTATTGTAACTATATAAATAAGTCTCCTTATTTTATTTGAAATAAAAATGAGGGTAGAAATTCCTCTCTGCGGTCTTCAAACCCTGTAATGGATTTCAGGTTTCAGATGGAGGAGCTGAAAAAATTATCTTTAAGTTACTCTCTGTCTCAAGATTCTAGGATTCTCAAATCCTCCAAGGTGTTCGGTACTTTATATACCTTGTGACAGCTCGGCCTTGTTATTTTTATATTATTCTCCACATTGACACTCTAGGGATTGTAAACCAGCAAATAACAACCTGAACAACCACCACCACCAAAGCAAAAGGCAGCACACAAATTGCTTAATTTGTCCAGTGGCTGCAATCTACATTTTCTTACATTGAGTACATATTCTAGAGTATTGCAATAAAACCCTGAAAAATTTTTATTTGATGATTCTCTGCCTTTTCATATCAAGTTCTTTACTGGTATTTTGATAGATCTTCTTTCTCTCATGGAAAATGGGGACTTAAAACATAATCCCCTAATGATTGGATTTGGTCTCTTTTTCCTCCTCCTGGTATTCCCAGTGCCTAGCCTCTTGTTTGCAACACAGGAGGCACATAATAAGAGCTTTGTAAAATGTCAATGGAGAAACTATAATGTTGTGCATTTAAACTGCAGTCCAAATGCACTATTCTTCCCATATCAATAAATGGTCATTTGAAACTCCCAGAAATACTGGCTCTAACTTGAAATTAAGATAATAATAGAACCATGACTTAAATTAACTTACTACATTTCTTTGATTTTTTTTGAAGTAACTATTAAAGTAAAGCTCAACTTCTCAAGCAACTCCTTCTGAGTACATTGCTATATGGTTTTTAAATTTTCAATAGTTTCAATTCACTTCTAAAAACTATTTTTTAAAGTACAATTTCAATTGGGTTCATTTTAAATGACTTTGAATGATTCACATTTATATGGCATTTTATATCTCATGATCTCAAAGTCCATTTACATGCCATTTATTTCTAACATAGGGCAGGATGGAATTATTGTTCTCATTTGAAATAAATACCTGCAACTATGTGATCTTCAGTGAATCACTCAGCCATAGGAAATCTGAGACACAGAATCGAATCCATTATTCATCTTTCAAGAAATCATATTTCTATCATTTGATTTTATCAAATAATTTTTCTATTGTAATTTAGTCTCACTAATGAAGCATCTAAGTTCTGCTACTAAACTTTAAGTAAACATGTGTATATACATTACCTAGTAATTTTCACCTGCCAATTTTCAATGTCATTGGTGTTTGGATATCCGAATGGCTACCATCCATTGGATGATTATTGCTAGGCCAGTGTGGAAGCAAGTTTTGCTGAAGTCAACAGGAACCACAGACCAGCATTTGATGAAAAGTGTGATGCTGTATCGGTATCTGACTTGTGGCCCCTTTAAAATAATTAAAGGACAAATTGAATGCTGGCAAGATCATACCACTAAATAAAAGATTGCAACATGGAAAATTATTATGCCTGGGCATGTTACCCCAACTTTGCTTTAAATTCTAAACTCAATATATCACAGTGAAAATGTATAAAACCAAGATAAACCACCTCTGCCTTTAAATCACACAATTTCATTTACTTTTCCATTGGCTCATGGTTGCAGTTTACTGATGTAATGATCCCCACAGAAAGTGACCTTAGCAAAGAAGGATGTTCTAGAAAAGAAATCTTTAGAAACTCCTTTTGTTTCTAAGAATTTTTAAATCATGTGTCAAATAGATGAACCAAAAATAAAACATTTGCTGAAATTACAAACTAAACCATTTAAATAAAAGAAACTAACCCAACCTGCTTGAGATGTTCTGGCCCAAGTGTGTATTTTTCTAACTTTTTTCTTCGCCTGCGCAAGGTCAGGCCTCCTATTGAATGTGGTTTTCTGAAATCAGGATGCTTCATTTCTAATCTAAGTAGAGTCACCAAGGACCCTAAGTAGTCCCCTGACCTGCTTGGGGCTGAGCTCCATGCTCTGTTAGCTGGCTAAGCAGAGCATGGTGAAGGCCCATCTAACCCTGGATTTGTACATTTCTGATGGCAACTGCCTAGATTCGTGCTTAAGAGGAAACACTGGATATGAAAGGAGGTCTTCTTTGCAAGCCTCTGACTTCATAAGTGTCATCTCCAGAACAATCTACAGTTAGAACCTCTTTTTTATGCATTCTATGTATTTTATACATTCACAGTGCTTACTCTGCTATAGTAACATTCACAATTTTAACAAAAATGAAAACATTCTATTTTTGTTTAAAAATTTAAGGGGATTTTTGTTTTACCTCTAGTATGAGATGGATAGCTTCATTTGAATGACTGTTTATTTTCTTAGACTAAGTATATAGAAAGACCTTTCTCCTAATACTAGACTTAAATTCTATCAATTTAAGAATAAAGAACTCTTCCTTGAAACTTTATGGTAGCCTGTACCCTATGAGAGTATGTTAGTAGCAAACATCCAAGAGAAATTTATGTCAATTTAATCTGCCCCTGACCACCAATTGGTCAGACTAAGTGCTGGCATAATGAACGCGTATTCTACAGACCTTTTGGCTTTGACATGATAAATCTCACCTTTAATCTATTCATATTCTTCAGCCTTATCACTAGTTATAAGATTTCCTCAAAGCCCATTTTCTTCTTCTATAGTTTTCTCTTGCAAGTCGTAGCTATTTTTGTTTTATCTGGTTATGTTTGATGGGATCTAAATTTGAACTTTTTTATAGAAAAAATTTCTCTAATTTCATGGTTGGAGAATCTTGCTTTATTTTCAACATAAGTTGCTGTAACCTTAACCTGACTTCAACAAAGTTTCCTGTCTGGCACCTCTCCAAGAACAAATACTCCCTTTGAGAGGCATTCCCTGTGACGGACTGCATCTTGACACCTCACACCTGAGATTGATGACTCTCCTTCCAGATATTTTATTCATGTCTCTTGATACCCACCATGAAATTCTTTTCCTCAGCCTTAGCCCAGCTCACATCAAGACAACTCCACACCCGATTCTCTAACTGCAAACAGGGTCTTCTAATGAGTACGTACAACCTTTGCTAAACTAAAAACTTTTTTCAGTTTTAACATTTAATTCCTTCCCCAAATCCTTGCATTATTTTCCTCAAGCTTTTCCCTATTGGCAAGGCCCATAATAGTGCAGTGACTTTGTTCTTTGTATCTGTCATCCCATCATGCTTTGTCTTCTTAGAGCCACCTGTGCATTTGCTGTTTCTGTGTGTGTCTATTTGCACCACAGCCTTGGAGATAAAAAAAAAGTCACACTCTCTTGAGGGCCTGCACTTCTAAATCACAAACAGTGCAAACTGATACTAACAAAACAATTTTTAAAAATGGGAAAACCAACCTCATTAACTGTTTACTTTCGCAAAGCACAGTGATGATGAACTCGGCTCTTTGTCTCAGCTACTCTGAAGGAAATGTTTTGGTTTTGGTTTATCGATTTAACAAATGATTTTAAAAGTTCTTAAATATTTAAACTTTGAAGGCTTTGTCCTTTAAAAACCAGTCTCCTGCTGTGTCCAGATCTCCTTAGGTAATTAACACACTGAGATAGAACCCAAGCCTTCACTGACTTCTTTTTTTGTTGTTTGTTTTTGTATAATGCTGTGCTGACTTCTTAATTTTCTCAGCACATGCTCGTAATGTGTATCCAGAAGTGCCTAAAGCAAGAAGGCGCAGAATGGTTAAAGGCATGGTTTCAGGTTTAGAAAACTTGAGTTTAAATCTCGCTTTGGTACTTACTATGAGACATTGTACAAGGGACTTAAACTTTTTGAGCTTCAGTATCTTCATCCAGACACTGAAGATAATAATAAAGCCCCCTTAGGTGCTGGCGTTTAGTATGTGAAGCACCTTTAGCACAATCCACCATAAAATCAGTACCTATCATTAAACTGTCACATACCACACTTGACCCTCTACTGTGGAGCTAAAGTCTTATTGTATTTTAGGGCAATAGAGAACATGATGAGCTAGAATGTTCCCAAAGAAATATTTCAACATATATATTAATAATCTGAATATCATGCAAATTTTCTTAATAGATAAAGGTTCAGAGAAATTAACTGTTGGAGGCACCAGAGTTGGTTGGTTATAAGGTCCTGGACAAGAACTCAGACTGCCTGACTCCTGATAAAGTGCTCATTTGTTATAAAGAACTGGAGGTGACCACCTCTTCCCTGAAAATTATTAATAGTCTTTGCTTCAGGGAAAAATACATTTTTTGGAAGTAGAAGTAATTTTGTGTGCTTAACCTGGAAAGGCACTGAGCTGCTGTGAGGAGAAAAATGGTCACGTTTTAAGGTAAAAGGTCCATCAGCTGTCAAGCAACTTCAGCGACAACAAATGTCTACGGTCTGAGGTCTGAAAAAGGCTCCACTCTAGCTCCTCCACTTAGCACAGACCTCAGGCTCATAATAGAGTCATTTCTTCTCATTGAACTTTTCCTTTGTTGTTATTACTGAGCACTGTAATTAAACATTCTTCCTGAATCTGCTTGGCAGCTGCCACTGTGTTCTAAGGAACCATTCATAGCTCTGCGTATTATCCTAATCCTTTATTATAAAGAAAATTACTTTATGCCAAAAATCA
Source organism: Talpa occidentalis (assembly GCF_014898055.3). Classification (NCBI taxonomy): domain Eukaryota; kingdom Metazoa; phylum Chordata; class Mammalia; order Eulipotyphla; family Talpidae; genus Talpa; species Talpa occidentalis. The sequence goes on from NW_023605194.1 coordinate 107,949,358, forward strand.
GATGCAAACATTGAAAAGCCCTTCCATTTTGTTTGATTAGAGTGAGTATTAATTGGCATACTGGGCGTGGGGGTGGGTCTAATTCTTTAAGACAGTAGGACCTCCGTTAGGTTAAAATAAGCATGCAATTTTGAGTTCTACTTGAGTTATATTCAGCTTATGTGTTAACTTCAACATAGCTTGGGTAGCATTCATTGCACTGAATATTCATATGGTGTGCATGATACAGACACTGAACCCAATTTAGTAAATGAATACTTGTAATTTCACCAAATCCCTGCCGAGAGATTATTATGCAGATTTATGAAGGAATATCACTGAAGCAAGTCTTGGCTATGTCTTCAGTCACCAAGGACTCAAAGTATGCAAACCTCAAATAATTTTCAATGCATTTGCCATGACTGGTTTCATCTTCTGAACTTTTCTGACATTACCTCTCACTCTCTGTTTCATCTCTAATTTTCCCTTCGATATTCTTGCCCTTGAGCTAAGAGCCAGCATCATAACACCTACAAGCACTGCCAAGTTCCTCCTGACAATATCCTGGCTGCCATAATGCCAGCAATCTGTTCCAATCCTGTCACTGCAAAATCTCATTAAAGGCAAAAGGATGCCTGGTCACAAGCATGTAGGTACACAGTGAGAACAGGCTCATGTTTCCAGGAGTGTCTATGCCCTGTGCTGGGGCCTCCTGAAGTCTTCCAAGAAATAACATTGGCAAGGAGTTGGGTTCAGACGGCAGAAGCTGAGGTCAGTTGTGCAAACTACAGAAGAGAGACCCTATATACCCATCCCTTTTGAGCGGTGTTTAATAGGTTATAGAGACCAAATTCTGAACCAGTGCATTTTACCAAAGGCAGGTACAAAAGTAGGTGCATCACAGCCTGGCTGAATAAAGCCTGGAGTGCAGGCCAGGGGCCTTGGATTCCAGGGCAAACTATGAATCACATAGTCACCATGGAAAAGTCACGTAGACTCTGCACCTAAAGTTCCCAGGTCCTTGGAATATGCAGATCTTCAATTCTATGATTTTCTACATCATATTTACAAGTACAAAAAAACACAGTTTTATAGATGAGAAAACCAACTGATACTACTAATTAGCAGGATACCTTGAAAGGTATCCATCCAGGAACTCCATCTCATGAAATGATGACTGCTTAAGTCCAATCAGCAGTTCAGCTCAAGCCTCAACATATTTGCACCAACTATCATTGAAGGTGTGTTGGAAGTTTATAGAAAAATCCAAATAATTTTGAGGCAAATATCTTTAACAAAAACTTGCCCGATCATCTTTTATCATCTATCCCTCTGTCCTACTTCTTCATGTAGCCACTGAAATTACCTCTACTTTTCTGGAATTAAGACCAAAAGGACATTTCTGTAGCAATATGCACCACAACATAGTAACATATACACAACTCAATATAGGGTTAAGGTTAACAGCTTGAGGAAAGCAATCTAGAGGGTTAATCTCAGCTTCTTTGCTTTCTTCATTTCTCCAGGTCTAAATTATTCTAGTTCCTACCTCTTTGGGGAGATGTAAAATCATGAAATGTTGCAAGTAAAGTCCTCAGCACTGGGCCTGGAACTTAGTAGTTCTTAAAAGCTTTCAGTAATTATTATTGTTACTAGAGCAAAGAAATTCCATGGTGCCATTTGTAAAATAGGACATGAAGTCAGATCTTGTTGCACTAGCAGGAGCCTTGGAGAAAGGGGATGCGAAGTGGTTGGACAGATTGTGTTTTTTCCCTGCCTTTGATATATACAGTTATGAAAACTTGGTTGAGTTATTTAATTTCTCAAGTTTCCAATTCGTCATTGATAAAACAGAGATAGTATGGTTATGGGAAGATGAAGTTAAGGAGAACAAGTATCAAGATTCACTGAGTTGATTATACAATTAGGCAACAAAAAAACATAGAAGTTAATTTAAAAATGGATCTGATCTAAATAAGAATTTCAACAAAGAAAACATACAGATGGTCAATAGACACATGAAAAGATTTTCTTCATCCCTTATCTTTAGGGAAAGGCAGATCAAAACTACAATGAGATTTTACCTCATACTGGTTAGAAAACTTACCAAAAGTAAAAAAAAAAAAAAAAAAAAAAAAAAAATGTTGGCAAGAGTGTGGAGTCAAAGGAAACCCATGTACCTTTGGTAGAAAAGTAAACTGGAAAATAAGAGGGTGCCTCTTTGAAAAATTAAAAATAGAACTACCATATACTTCAGTAATAATCTCACTTGTGATTATTTACCTGGAGAATATGAAAACACTATTTTGAAGGTACATGTGCACCCCTATGTTCTTTGCAGTGATATTTCTAACAGCAATGCTATGGAAACAACCTGAGTGCCTAAGAATGGATGAATGGATTAAGGAGATATGGTGTATATACAAAATGAAATACTACTCTGTCATTAAGAAGATAAAATCTTGCCATTTTCAATAACATGAATGGAACTTGAGAAGATTATACTAAGTGAGATGAATTAAAAAGAGAAAGACAGGGCCTCCCTGGTGGCACAGCGGTTGCTCACTGGGCTGCGAAGCTGCCCGCAGCCTCTGCAGCGCCGGTTTGATCCCCGGCTGCCGGGTGAGGGTCCCACATGGTGTGCAGACCTCTCCTGGCACCCGCTGCTCCCTTCAGCAGTGTACTTCGGTCCTTCTGCCTGCTCTGCTCCCCGCTCTGGCTCTGGTGAATTCTCTCACCCTCCCGCGCTTCTGACTGTACCCAGTGCTTGTATAAATAAATAAATAAATCTTAAAAAAAAAAATAAAGAGTCCATCTTTAAAAAAAAAGAGAGAAAGACAAATTTTTAGAATATAAAGAAAGGCAACCCTCTGACAAAGATTAATGTAAACATATTGAGGGCCAAGAGTTAAAAGAGGATAACATTATTATAGAGTAAGCATGTCCCTCAGATTTTCATTCATATACAAAATGTTTTGACTGCTTTTTAAAACCACAAGTTCTATCTCTGAACTTTCTTAAACACAACAAAGAAAAAAAAAAAAAAAAAAAAAAACCTTGAGACTCTGGCAACACAATGGTGTTCACCAGAAGGAAATAGAGAGGTAATAGCTAGTGATGGGATATTTAGCGGTGAATATGGTGTGAAATAAATAATTGCTGACCTGAGATATGAGAAACTGTGCCTTCCAAGATGGTATAAAGTAATGTTACCTCAATTAAATGTTTAAAAACTACAGAAATAAAATTTTCAACAGTAAACTATTAGATACGTAAATTGTGAAATATCACAGGGTAATACACTGATAATTATCATGACAATAGACATGATAACAAGATGGAGAGAAAACAGGAAGGGACAGAGACAAATTACCACATCACATTATTAAATAAAAGTTTCAGTATTTATGTTTATAGACATGTACATATGTGTACATATATCTGAGGGGCAAGACCACAAAGTATAACATCATAGGCAGTACTTCATAAATTTTCTTCTATATATTTAGTTCATTTTTTACACCAATATCCAAATGTCACGATATGCATAAGTGACTCCTTTACATCTTTTTGTGAGAAAAATAATCTGCTAATCTTGCCCCTAGTTCTAAAATGAGCACATTATGCTTCTTTTACTTCTTCTTATTAACTGCTTCTTCACATCTGTATGTATAGAGATGCTTCTTATCTGTTAAACTTTATCGGTTTGTCTTGCACTCCCTGATTGACCCTCATTTTCTGTTTCATCAATAGAACTTTCTCTCCTTTCTTCTGTTTGCAGGAGTAAAACAGGGTGTGTTCTATGAATCTGGGGTGCTTACTACTGTCCCAGGCTAAGTATGACTTGGAACTCTAGTGGAATCTCCATGGGCACTTCCATCTGAACCTGAAGGAGCCAGGGTGACCTCCCTAGATTTTTCTACTTTGTAATATTTGCTCATTTCCAAGACTTCTAGATAGCTGTTATATAGTAAAAGATTGCATTATAAAGTAGAGGTCATGTTTTATTTCCATTATATGTTCCACCACATCTAGCTAAATTGTTACAAATTTGTGAACTGAAAATTCCTTAGACCCTACCCTCTGACAAAGATGAATGTAAACATATTGAGGGCTAAGAGTTAAAAGGGGATAACATTATTATAGAGTAAGCATGTCCCTCAGATTTTCATTCATATACAAAATGTTTTGACTGCTTTTTAAAACCACAAGTTCTATCTGTGAACTTTCTTAAAATTTTAAATCCTTTAAAATCACTGAGTTGCATTATCACTCTCTGTCTCCCAGGCAGGAAAGCCCATTCAATATGAAGAGCTCAAGACCATAAGTTAAAAGAATGGTCTCCATCCCAACATTTTTGTTTCTTTCCAAATCGCAGATCCATCATTTTGAATTACTCATAAAAAGGAAGGAGTGAAACAACTCTTCAGCAATAGTTTTGATGACCTTTAGATCATCCCTTTAATCAACCCATGTCATGTTGACCTCCCTTCTGACACATCATCTCCGAGAGTGAGTATGTAGGAGGACTGGCATGACTCAGAGACAGCCCACAACATGCGTGCTGCATGACGCCATTTGTCAGTATTTCCAAGTCTGTGAGGGCGTAGGGAATGCACACTTCAGCTTTAACTACTGTACTTTTACTGTTACTGTCATTATGACTTTTTTATATAGCAAACCCAAACATCCACCACCTTTGTCCCCCCGTGCTGTCTCTAACCACAGCATTCCATGTTCAAACACCACCAGCAGGACAGATGCATTTGCCTTCCATTTTCTTCCACCCTCTAGATGGGAGCTTCCTTTACTTCCTTCAGTCACTTCAGAGCATGCTCTTGATCTCTCCCATCCCTCCTGTGCTGTGGGTGAGGGTGTGTATGTGATGGCTTGGTCATAAGGAAGGGTTTTGGGAAAGCACCCAAAAACTATGCTCTTAACTCCTCTCGAAGCCACCTTCAGCTGAGCATTAAAAAGAAAGCAAAAGGGCTCCACTTCTAAATGAATGCAGCCTACTTGTTCCACGCTGTACTTTCTGTCCAGCCCATCCCTCCATGGCCAATTACAGAGGCCCTGCTAATGACTCTCCAACTTTCAGAGCTCGTTTCCAAAGATCTCATATGGCTGGCACACTTAGCTAAAGACCACATGGGCTCCTGCCCTCTGTGCCACTTCACTAACCAAATGAGAAACAATCTTACTAAAAAGAACATTTAAAACATGGTACAAAAGGGACTTACAGAGCAAATGCGTAGGGAAGGGAGTAGTTTACACATCTAGGGATATTGGACCCACAAAAAAATTCTTGGAAATATACAAGAAGCTGATGAGAAGACAAAGGAATAAGCTTGTTGCATTTCAAAAAAAGAAGAGAATGGCTGGATTTCAAAAGAGCAAAGCAGGATTATTAGCTTAAAATGAGCCTTTATATGTATAGTACATTTATCTAAAGAATAGTAGTACTAAGGATGGACATTAGAAAAATAGGGGGAAAAGAATAAAGAAACAGGCAACTCTTTAATTTTGGAACATTTCTATATATATGCTTTTATTATTGACATTTTCCTTCACTACTAGAAATCAAGCAGAATGAATTATTAGACAATCCCAAACTGAGAGGTAGTCTAAAAAAATAACTGAACAGCACTGAACTCTTTAAAAATATCAAGGGTATCAACGTCAAAGAAAGGCTGAGAATCTACTCCAGATTAAGATAAGTAAAGATATAACACTCTTGAGTGCAAGATGTGAAGCAATAATTCCAGTTGTTATAAATGACAATATTGACACAATTGAAAATTGTCTACATTGTCTAAGTCTGATAAATCTATAGATTAGGTAACATTAATGTGTCAGTGTTAAATTCCTGAGCTGGATATTTGCCCTATGATTATATAAGTAAATGTCCTGATTTTTTTTTTTTTTAAGATTTATATATTTATACAAGAACCAGGATACAGGCCAGTTGTGTGGGAGGGTGAGAGGATTCACCAGAGACAGAGTGGGGAGCAGAACAGGCAGACTGACCGAAGTACACTGCTGAGGGGAGCAGCGGGCGAGACAGGAGAGGTCTGCCTCGCCACGTGGGACATTCGCCAGCAGGGATCAAACCCGTGCTGCAGAGGCTACGGACAGCTTCACAGTGCAGCACTCAACTGCCTGTGCCACCAGGGAGACCCAAAATGTCCTGATTTTTAGGAAACACACAGTGACGTACTTAGAAATATATAGGATCATTTTATCACCTACTTTCTCCTGTAAAGTTCAGAAAAAAATATATATGGGGTTGTGTGTGTATGTGTGTGTGAATATATATGCATATGTGTGTATGCATCTGTACATGTATAGAAAGAGAGACAGAAAAGAAAATGTAGTAAAATGTTAACATCTGTTAAATATATGTTGAGTCCTCTGCTATTTGGGTCACTTTTCTGTATGTCTGAAATTATATAGAAAGTAAAAAGTAAAAATAGAAGAGAAGTTGAACATTTTACATCCTCTTTTGCAGTAGTCAAGATGCTCCTATAGAAACCTTCAGGAATGGGCCTCCACGGTGGCACAGAGGGTTGAGCACAGCGCTGTGAAGCTGTCCGCAGCCTCTGCAGCACGGGTTCCATTCCCGGCCAGCCAGGGAGAAACCCACATGGTGTGGCAGACCTCTCCTGTCTCGCCTGCTGCGCCCCTCAGCAGTGTCTTCGGTTCGTCTGCCTGTTCAGCTCCCTACTCTGTCTCTGGTGAATTCTCTCACCCTCCCATGCCTCTGGCCTGTACCCCCATGCTTGTATAAATAAATAAATCTTAAACAAAAAAGAAAACTTCAGAAATGACAGAGAAATTCAGAGTCCCTGTCTCATTTCCCAAGATCTAAACCACATAACCATGGGATAAAACTTAATTTGAAATATGTGCCAGAAACAGTGCAGAAATAACCTTTCCTTCAGACCCTTCTCTGCTCCAGAATAAGGGAGAAGCATCAGAAAGTACCTTTTTCAATCGAGACTCCTCCCCACTGTTAATTCAGCATTTCCCAAGCTCACCCCTCCCTCTGCAAAGAGGGAAAATTAGCCTCCTTTTGTACCACTCTATTTCCATTCTAAACGTTCCCCAGTTAAAAATCTACAGGTTTCACAATGAGATACTGAGCACTTTCTCTACATGAGCAAGGGAGCTGTGAAAAGGAATAAGAATTCCAGTTTTGTTTCTGAAATCCTAAATTTGTGCTTTTCTGTCCCAGCTCTCCATTAAGGCACTGTCTAGCTGTGGGTAAATAACTTGACCTTTATAAACTGTTCCCACATCTGTAAAAGCAGAAGTATCTATACTTGTTGTCGCAATGGTAAAATAAATATACATGATAAATGTAGAAAATAATAAAAATGTACATGAACTGTACAAACTTTAATATACTGTATGATATTTATAAATGCTAGTATGTTGTTTGATAATGTATTGTATGACATTATTTAAGTGTGTCACAGAGAAAGAAAATTCATCATCTGATACATCTTCTCTTTCTGTTACTTTTTACCTGAAATGAAGGTGAAAGGTATTCTAAAGTAGGTATCCCAAACTTCAGGCTTGGAGCTGTGGTCAGTCTTTTTATGGCAAAAGAAAAAGGGGCTAAGCACAACTTTAGTAAGTGTACTTTGTGGGCACCAGCTTCCTCTCTTCTCATCTCAGGGGAACAAGTCTATTGCTCAGAAAATGTGATCACTTGAGCTAACCATTGCTTGTTGACCACCAGGTAGGCACAAGTGCACTGTGGCTCACAAGCTTCCCCTTGTGAGGAACCTCAAACTGGTCTCTGCTTCTTGAGGCAAACAAGGTTAGTCCAAGTTCAAGTCCACCAATGATGATCCATTGTAATGACACTATCATTCTCTGACCTTTCCTCTGTCAACTTCTCTAACCATTGGATGCTTGGGGGAAATGATTTGGCTGCCTCTACGCAAGTGTTCTCATTTAAAAAAAAAAAAAAAAAAAAAAAAAACAACACTGCAGTCTCCAGCAAATAAACAAATAATATCAAGATAGAGTGAGCTGGAATTGGCAGAGTCCTGTGACCTCAAAGAACCCCAGCTCTACTTGGTTGTTTTATAGCATCTCCTGCTTTGCCTGAGTGCATTTGCATAATCATAATGGTTGTTGGTAAGAGTGGGTTTGGAGCCAACTCTTCTAGATAACTCAGGCTCTGTACCCCTGCCAGCCAGCCGGTCAGCCAACAAGATCCAGGTCTTAAGACTGGAGTTGAGATGGGATTTCAGACCCAGGCAAAGTCACCTAAGGCGAAGTCAGATGATTCAGGTCTTGGCTGCATCTCTCAAAGCCTTTTCCATAGACACATGCCCCTGGCATGTTCTTTCTACTAGGGGTTTACCAGTCACAACTGGAAGCTCACCCCTTCTTAATGGATGGCATAGACATACACATCTTCCCAGTATCTTCAGGCTCCCAGTTCTTGGGTTTCCAACCCAGTAGACTGTTTAAATGAAATGTCATTCCCGTCACACTGCCCAGACTGGGAACCTCTCCCTGCTTGACTGGAGATGCATGGGTGTTCCAAGGTTTGGCACAATGCCTTGTAAAATGAGGCCAAGTTTCTATCTCTTTGACTTTATATATTCTATTTGGATAACTTCCTCTCTCCCCCACTGACCCCCCAAATGGAATACTGCTGAAGATACCATCTGCCACAAATGCCCGTACCCAGTGATCAAAATATTTTAGTTTCTTTCCCAGCTTGGTGTCAGCAACAAAATATGTGAGGCTTGCAAAGCAGTCTTGCAGTATTTAAGCCTCTTTAAAGGCCAGGTGACATTGTCATTCTATTTGGCTCTGCCGGCCACATTCAGAAGATACCATGTTTTATGGCAAATTTGTCCTCATCAGACAAAACCCAAGTCAAATAGGAAAGGATTTGAGGAAAGGCACAGCTGTGGTCTTGTGCTTTGCCATATTATCTCGGAAAGATGAAATCTAAACAAATCACAAATAATGGCCCTGGCAAGCTCTCAGAGACAGGGAGGAATTTGGACATTGGGGAGAGCCACCAGCTTTAGGGAGCTCACACCTGTTCTCAGATGGCCAGTGAGTGACACACAACTCACATGCCATTATGCTTAGAGTCCCAATAGCAAATAGTCTGCCCTCCTTTTCAACAAATGCAGACATACATCAAAACTTTCTTGTCCTTTCTGGTCAGCGAATGCCAAATGGTGGGGGTCAAGTTGACCTCACTGGGCTCTATTTTAATATGGCCGGTTTGCTCTAACTACCTGGTTCTGCAACTGGAGCTGTCATTTTAAACTTTGACCACAAGAACTGGTCATCAGGAAAGGAAAACAGCCTTACTGTCCCTAATCATAGTTGGATGGATGCCCATCAGCAACATTTGAGGCTTCTTCAGGGCCTTCTCATTCAATCACAAGGAAATTGTTTCAGCGAGGGGCCTCAATGAGCACCATTCTTGACAATGAGAGTATCTGTGCAATAACACCCCAAGCCATATTTGCTGTGTAACATCTGCACTAGACCTCAAGAGGATGACGGCCAACATTCCTGTCTGTCCTGCAGCGAGTTCTCTGATGTGGACCATCATTCATGTTGTCTTTGATTCTTTTCCAAAGACCTTTTATAGAGTAGTGGCCATTTAACTCCCTCACGATGGCAGTCTCCAACAGCATCCCAGGCAGACCTCATAAAGTCAGCTTTTCACATGAATCAATCACCTCAGTATGGGAGTTAAGCCCAGATTTCCCAGGAGTTGAAGGTCAAGTGGCATGGGGGAGGGAGAGAAAACCGATCTTATCCCAATACAAAGCTTTATAAAAAAAATCCTTTCAGACTCCTTTCACTGTAGACTAGCTTCAACATAATACAGATGCGCTGTTATCTTACATCTGAAATGGCCCGAGTCCTCTTTCACCTACCATGGTAGAAATGTTGTGATGTCCTGTGTGCCAGGCCGCACGCCCTAGTGCTTAATCCAAAAATATGAGCATCCTATGACTTACTGCATATGTGTGCCAACACATGCTTTGCAGCAAAGTGAATGTGAGGTTGACCACATACTTACAACAAACCCTTGGAATTTTGTTTCAAGAGTCATTCCTGTGCTTCTAAAATGACCTCCAGAAATTCCTGGCATATAGCAAATTATCACTTTGCTGAGGTTCAAATTTGAATTCTATGGTGAAAAGAAGTTGCTGAGGAGCAAGTTAATTACTCGGGGAGAGGCCCAGTGGTGGCTATCCTTTCTCAGCATCAGTGGCCCTTTATTCTAGACAAGACTGAAAGGAATATTGGAGAGCAGCTGAGAGGGGTAGTTAAGAGCACATTGCTGAATCCAGATGGCATCATACCCAAAGCTGCCACAAAGTAACCTATCACCCCAGGAAGGGTATTGGAGCTTCTGTGCCTCAGTTTCATCATAGATGAACTGGAGAAAGAGTAGTGTCTGCTTCCTTGAATTTGTGTGAGGATTAAATTTGTGAACATGTAGACCTGAACTAGGGACTTCTGGAAAGAAAATCCTGACTATATGAGAATAATTCAAGTAGGAATTACAAGCCTAATGGGGTAAAACTGAGGGTCAAAGGAAAATGAACAAAGGCACAGCGCAATGCAGTGTGATGCTTTCCTTATTGGCTGCCCATAAACAGCTAAGAAGTCTTGTAAAATGTGGTCAAGCTTCTACCTCTTCGACTTTATAGAATCTACTTGGATATTCTCCTTTCTCCCCCACTGACCCCACCTCCGTGAAATCCCGACGAAGAGACCATCTGCCACAAGTGGCGTCCTCCACAGGTGTTCTTTCAACACAAGAGACACTAATGGGATTTCTGTGGAAGGATTGCAAAGAGGAGCTGCACCTCACAGCAGCCCACAAATAAGAAAACAGAGGGGGATTTACCTGCCTGGCTCTTTTCTGCTTCTCAAATTCCACTGGCTCACTTTGCAGAGGGCTAACGCTCTTATTCTACCTCATCTGACATCTTTACAGGCTCTTTGGAAATCGTATCTCAGGCAGGTCTCAAAATGGAGAGACGCCTGGCACTAGTTATATGTTAAAAGAGAAAGATGTGGTTGAGGGAGCTGTGCAGGCACATGCACCTGGTACCCCCAGTACGGTAGGCAAAGCCCTCGGAACAGAGCTGGGCACACGGCACACACAATACGTGGTTTGCTTGTCCTTGCCAGCAAGCCATAGGGGCACTGGAGCTGAGTGCCATTGGAAAGAAATGAGGTCTTAATAGAAACTCAACTGATTTTACTTGTAATAAAAGAAAATAAAAATCAGGATCTAGGAACATGACTCATTCTTGGTGAGTAAAAAAGAAATCCTGGCTAAACCAAAGAAAATGTGGAAATCAGCAGCCATTTAGCTCTGCCGAGAACAAGTCCATCTCACGCTTCACGGGCAAATGAAAAACAGCTACTCATGAAATCCTGTGAGGACTCCTGGGGGCAGCGTGCAGTGCGGGTGTTCAGGGAAGCTGGCTTTGGGGAGCTAGCCTAGGAGAAGAACAGTTGCAAGGAGGCCAAAAGGAAGCAGGAGGCAGGCTGCGAACAAGGAAGAAACCCATACGCGTTCAAACAATCACGAGGAAATATTTGAAGATTAAAAAGTTGAAAAAAAAATATTTATCAAATTTTACTTTTCTTATGAAATGACTGGAAAATGCTTTAGACGGAAGGTAGAAAATTCTCATTTGGGGGAATGAAGGAGGAGGTGGATAGAATAGTTACTTTGGATTAGCATAGAGCTCTTAGAGCAATGCCTGACACATAATGTTATAGAAACATGTGTTAGTGGTCTTATAACCTTAACCTCCCTTTACTTGAAAAAAAGAATCTTTTCCTAAAACAAAAATAGCAACAGAGCATATACTTAGAGGAACCGGATCTTACAAAGAGAAGCCGGTTCTGCGTGGTGATCAGCCAACCTCCATTCATAGGCAGTGAAATTGACATTATCCATTGAATAAATGTACTTTATGCTGTGACCCAGCAAGTTTACTTCTAGGAATTGAATCAATTGAAAGGTATTTTCATACAGGAATAAAATAACCAATGTAGAAAGTAATGTCTTACCACCTTTTTGTAATAATAAGTGTTTAAAAGAATATTTAAGTGTTCACTGGTAGGAGATTGGCTAAACAGATTTATCATATAGCCACATAGTGGAAAGCTCTGTAACCATAAGAAGAATAAGAAACTGCTTTACATACTTACAAAGAAAAAGTTCTAAGACATATTGCAAGTTTAAAAAACTCTAAGTGCAGAATAGTATGTGATCATGGATAAGTAAAGGGTGAATAAATAGATATGTGTGTATAGCTATGTATATATTTGTATATGTTTAAAATAATTCTTGAAGAATGTGTAGGTCATCTAATCTGCCTGCAGGGAGGGTTGACTGACAAGGGGGAAAAATTAAAAGATTGTTCCCTATATGCTTTCTCTTACTTACTTTTGAATGTTTCTAAACCATGCTGATGTTATACTCATTCAAATTAAATAAAATAAAACAAAATGAAATTTTAAAAGTGACTTGAATTGTTTATTTATTTAAAGAATTAAAATAGGATGTACTTAGCACTGCTTCTCCCTATGTGGGTCTAAGTTTCTGAGGCATACAAAGTTAGCCAAGGGAGTCCATGATTGCTTTGCTCTTGAAGACAGAGCCCTGGAAACACAGCAGGACACATGGGGAGTGGTGCCAGCAAAAGAAGGAATACATACATTTTATAAGATGGATAAAACTTTATTGGCCCAGGGGTTAAAGTCTCAGCTCTATCAAGCTACTATCAAGTCACTGCAACCTGAGTTCAATCCCCAGCCAGGGAGCTAACCCACATGGCACAGCAGACCTCTCCTGTTTCACCCTCTGGTCCCCTCAGCAGTGTATTTCAGTAGAGCTGCCTGTTCTGCTCCCCATTCTGTCTCTGATGAATTCTCTTACCCCCACACCTATGGCCAGCACCCCAGTTCTTGTATGCATAAATAAATAAAAATTTAAAAAAAAACTGTATTGGTCCAGAAGTAGTTTCAGATCAATGCTCAAATTGGTTGAAGGCCACCATTAAGCTTCATACAAGATAAGCCACTTGGACATGTTATCTAAATTAAAAGTGTTCAATAACCATAGTCCATTCCCATGTCTGAAAACTATGTAATTCAGGAACATAATAACAACTAGTATTACTGCTAAAGGAAAGCAATACCAGAAATGCCATTTTTTTAGGTAACTTCTTCACTATGAAGCAGACTCCTACACATTGCATATGAATCACAAGTAGTCATTCAATTCCAACTCTTTCTGCAGTGACTGAGTCCATCCATTCATCTCCCTGTCCTTAAACTACAGGAGGTCATATAAGAGAACACTCCTCATTATCATAGAATCAGTGACAGAAGCCAGAAGTGTGGTTTGTTCTTCCTATATAACAACCGCACACTGAGCTTCTCTCCACCATTTGTCCAACCCTTGGCTAGAAAGTCAAATGGATAAGTTTTGAGTCTTGAAGTAACTAAAAGGAGCTGAGTAGAGACTCCAAGAGTGAAGAGTCTCCTTATCCTGATGCTGTCTCATAATCATCGGCTGATCCTAGCAATGCACCCTCTTTCCTTGACCTCACATCTGTAAGTGAGGGAGTCACATAGTATAAAGTCTCTTCCCTTTCGTAAATGTCTGCCTAATGTTTGAAATCCTTTTATTTGTTCATTCAATTGATATTTATCAATGGTCTGTGCACGCTGTTGTAGCTGTATAAAAAAAGACATAGCAAGGATCAAAAAAGATATGCACAATTAGCAAAATGGGAAGCATAAATGACAATAAATGTGTGAAAAGATCACGAGTAGAGAATAATGCAAACAAAGCAAAATGGGGTAACATTTTCAATGTAATCAATGGACAAAACAAAAGGGTGATTAAATTCATTGATAAAAGATGAGAGGAAAAAAGCACTGTCTTCCAATTTGGTGGGAATGTGAACTTCTATAAACCACTTGGAAACTTCCAGTGGTATGTTTTAAAATAAAAATATGCATCAAATGTACAAAGAGTAAAAATGCCTATCGCTGACCTACCTGTCATTCTTTACTAATGCTACATATATATAAATATGTATTTTATATTTAAATAATATAAGTAATGATATAAATGTCAACACAAACAATATAAATATATATAAATAGTAAATATATATAAATAAATGTACTAATTACAACATAATTTTCTAGTAATTAGGAAGAGTTCATTGAAAGGTCAGGATAGGTTAAATTGTGGGATAATATAGAACCATAAAAAGAATAAGTTCTTAGCCAGGAAGGCTATACAAAATTTTTTTTAAGATTTATTTATTTATGCATACAAGAGCTGGGGTGCAGACCAGAGGTGCAGGGGGTGAGAGGATTTACCAGAGACAGAGTGGGGAGCAGAACAGGTGGATTTACTGAAATACACTGCTGAGGGGAGCAGCGGGCAAAGACAGGAGAGGTCTGCATCACCAGCTCCCTGGCTGGGGATCAAACTTGTGCTGCAGTGGCTGCAAATTGCTTGATAGTGCTAAGATTTAACCCCTTGCACCACCAGGGTGGCCCACAAAATGATTTTAAGTGCAAAAATTGCAAAGTGATGTGATTGATATAATCCAAGATCATAAAGGTGAAAAAAACAGCCAACTGCACTACATTTCCCTGTACTTATAGATGTGGATCACAAAGAACAACATGCAAAGATACACACAAGGCTGCAAACACTGCCCCGTGTACAAGTGGGTGGACTGTGGACATCAAGAAAGGGGTGACAGAGAGAGAGGGGAAGAGAGACTATAGAGAATACATCTATATTGTTTCTTTGATTAGAGGAAACAGGGTTGCCCTTAAACAGAAATTTGGTGAAAGAAAACAGAATGACATCAGAAGTCAGTAGAAGGGGCAGCAAAGTAGGGAAGCAGCAGACACAGATGGGATTCAGATTCTGGAGCAAGAAGCAAGATACAACTCACCTTGTGTGCCTTGCTGGATCCCATGAACATCAGCTGATACTCAAGTACTGAATGTACAAGAATAAGGAGCAGAGATCCTTGTCTGTTATATTCGTTGTCGCACTTATGTAATATGTCCAAGTGACCTTCAGAGTGTCTGTGTCTGATTTAATAAAGGAAAGGATTCCTTTCCTCCTGAAAATTTCATACTAGTCCAGCTCTCTTTGGCAACTCTCATCATCAGTCCTCGTTCCAATGGCCAAATGTGTTCAATGGCCTCACATTGGTAAAGAGTCTTGCACTTCAGAGTTGCTCCCATCCCAACCTTGTTCTTCTGCAGGGTAGACACTGCACTTCCCATTTCATAGATGAACCTTCAACTCTTTATTTAACAACTTATAAATTATAATTGAGTTGCAATGAAACATTGCCATTTTTTCTCTTTTCTCCTTAGGGGCTGGTAAACATAGTTTTAATTTTCAAGCATCCAAGTATACTATGATTTCAACTACCCAGGAAACATGCCAGGGTAAATTAAAGGATAAAGGGGGAGAAATTCATCAGGAAAGTCTGCTGGCTGAGCAAATTTAGATTAAAATTAATCACAGATTCTTTCCTAACAGTAGCTGTATTTTTTTTACCCAAAACATTACCCAGATAATTGCCTAAATCTCCACCTCATTTTGTGTATGCAGACATGGCCTCAAAAATTCTGTAACAAAGATGGGAAGCAATCCTTTCAAGTTAATATATTATTTCTGTGCAATTTCCACCATGAGCAGAGCATTTTAATGCATTCATTCACCATCTGTGTCCACTGGTACCATGGCCAGTTACCCCAGAGAACTAAGACACCCTATTTTGTGACAGGCATTTGGACAATAACAGGGACTCCCAAATGAACATTGTGAGGTCTGTATTATGTGCAGATGGAATGCAGATAAATAGGCAAACAGTGCAGGTTCAGCAATTTGCTCAGAATCCTCAGTCCTGGAGGATTTTTTAAAAATATTTTATTTATATAATTCTTATATCTTTGCACAATGTATGCATTTTCATTTTGGTTATATTCCCCATACAATTGCACCCCCCCTTATTTTGACTCTAGTCCTTCCTTTCCCCGCCCCTCCACCCATAGTGTGTCTCTGGTTTATATTTGCTTATTGATTTTGATTTTTACTATGTATTGATTAGTCTTTTTCCTGGTTTCTTATTTAGGTTTTCTAAATTCTTATTTAGGTTTTCTAAATTTTCTAAATATGAGTTAGACCATCTGGTATTTTTCTTTTTCTTTCTGACTTATTTCGCTGAGCATGATCCCTTCCAGCTCCATCCATGTTGCTGCAAATTGCATGTGTTTATCTTTTTTGAGTGCTGAGTAATATTCCATGGTGTATATGTACCACATCTTCTTGATCCAGTCATCTATTTTTGGGCATTTGGGTTGTTTCCAAAGCTTAGCTATTGTAAATAGTGCTGCTGTAAACATAGGGGTGCAGGTGCTCTTTGGAATTGATGTTCTGTGTCCTTTGGGTAAATACCTAGGAGTGGAATTGTGGGATCATATGGAAGCTCTATGTTTAGTAGGACAAGAAATCTCCACACAGCTCTCCACAGTGGTTGGACCAGTTTGCACTCCCACCAGCAGTGCAGGAGAGTTCCTTTTTCTCCACACCCTCGCCAACATTTGTTGTTGCTAGTTGTTTTTTTAATATGTGCCATTCTCACTGGTGTGAGATGGTATCTCATTGTAGTTTTGATTTGCATTTCCCTGATGACAAGTGATGTTGAACATTTTTTCATATGCCTGTTGGCCATTTGCATTTCCTCTTCAGAGTTTATTTTTAGCTCTTCTGCCCATTTTTCGACTGGATTATTTTCTTTGTTGTTGTTGAGTCTCATCAGCTCTTTGTAGATTTTTGTGATCAGTCCTTTATCGTTAGTGTTGTGTGCAAAAATGTTCTCCCAGTTGGTGGGGTTTCTCTTTGTTTTGGTTATTGTCTCTTTTGCTGTGCAGAAGCTCTTTAATTTGATGTAGTCCCAATTGTTTATCTTTGCCTTCACTATCACTGCTTTGGGTGTGATGTGTCTGTAAAGATGTCTTTGAGGTGCATGTCATGTAGTGTTTCACCTATATTTTCTTCTATGTATAAGATAGGCGCACAGAAATATGTCAAAGCCAGCCTCCATTCTTAGGAAACACTAAAAGTGAAACTTAGGGGATACTTTTATGTTAGCTTCTCATTTGTACCAAGAGAATTGTTAGTTCATTTAAGAAGTATCTCTTCTTGGGGAAAGCCCAGCTGCTTGTCCATTCAGAGTGCCCTTCAAACAATCTATTCTGTTTGCTCTGTGGGCCACATCAGGTGGGGGAAAATTCATTGATGGAGGCGGGAATGTGACGTGAAGGAGAGGAGAAAACAAAATGGCTAAGCAGCTCCTCTCCTGTGGCATTTATGAAACATGAGAGTGCCTACTTTAAAAACCAAATTACATTTAAATTTAGGAAGTCACTTTTTGGCAAAGACACCAGTCTTTAAAAAACCTGAGAATAATCATCAAATGTGTCTAATATTTCTTTTTTGTTTAGAAATGGTTAACTTCTCACCTCTAAAAACCAAATGCTGTTCTACTTAGTCATTCATCAGTCTCATTGACTTCATAATTATGTTCAGATAATTGAGACCTAAGGAGCCCTAAACATTTTTTCGTGGGCTGCGTTATCCTTTACTCAGTATACATGACTCATTATTATATTAATTGATCTACAGCTCTGAGATCTTTCTGTTAGATGGTTGCTAGTCTATGAATTTCACATAATGTAATTATCTTAGTAAAACTTAAATAATGTGTTTTGTAGAAATATTAAAGAAACTCCTTGAAATTTTTCAGGTACTTGGATAGAATGTTATGCAGTTCAGCTGCTTATCCTTAACCAAAACTAATAACCTCTTCCTCCCAAAGTATATATCTGTTACAATGACTTACTCCTTTATTTATTATGCATTTATTGAGTACTTACTATGTGCCAAGCACTGTAAAATATATCAGGGACAAATTGATTAATGACTCATTCCTTACTCTGAAGTATTTCATAGTTCAGAGTAGGACAAAGGAAACATATATGATAAATTACTATTCAATGTGATAGTCACCAAAATAGAGTTATATATAAAATGCTTTGAAATCACTGAGGCAATGTGACTAATTCCCAACTCAGGGATTCTGAGAGAGCTTCTAGGGAGGGTGAAATTTTCACCAGCATCTGTAAGGATGTATAGAGAAGTTGGTTTTGGAATGATTGACGAATTAATGAATGAATGAATGAATGAATGAATGAATGAATGAGATAATCATCAGTACTGTTGTGTTCTAGCCAGACTGGGGAAGGGCTTTATAGATAATCAGAGCAGCATTTGCAAAACCAGAGATTCATGAAATAACATGGCAAACTTAAGTCATAGCAAGGTATTCCAGTTACTTGAATAGAAAGAAGGTTTGTGCAGAGGAAGATGTAAGAAAATGAAGTAGAAAGTTAGATAGGGTTCAGCATATAAAGCATCTTAAATCTAACACTAAGGAGTGTATACTTCTTCCTGGAAGAAAAGAAAGGCAAGATAGAATTTGAAGCAAACATTCAATATATTTATTGAGCATCTAGTATATGTCAGACCTGCTCTAGACTCAGACACAATAGAAACCCTAATTTCATGGGACTCGGAGTCAAATGGGAAATGACAAATAATATGCAAAGTAAATAGGGAAAGTATGCAGGATAAAGTGAAAGGGAGTAATTACATTTGTGTTTTTTGAACAATTCTTCAGGGTCATTAAAGATCATTAAAGAGAGAGACTGGAGACAGGGATATTAGTTAAGATTTCATTAAACATTTGTGGCAGATATGATGAGGCTAGTAACTGAGATCATACAGATGGAACAAAGAGAAAGATTCAATAAAATCAACAGGACTTTCTTGGGAATATATTGTATTTAAATTAAATATGAGAATGAAAGTTAAGGTTTAGACTGAGTTTTCATCAGAGTTTAAGTCGTCATTAGGAAGGGAGATTTTGTTGCTTAATTTCATTGCAGTCATATGTTGCTTAGCTTCTCTTAAACCCAGTAGAGGCTGTTGTCTCTCTTCATTCTTTGAAACCAGGAAGAAATACTAAATAGATTCAATTGCATGAGATAGTTCAATATAACAACAATGTCATAGTGCCGGGCAAATTGTTTGTTGGCATTTGAGTGGCCCTTCAGTGACCTAAAAGGGTCATCTTGGGAGAAATACTTGGAATATTTCCATGTCTTTTTCTAATTGTAGCAGGAATTGGAAACACTGGCCACCAGACCATGCCTCTTCCTCCTGTCTTAGCTCAGCAGGTCACAAGAAGCACCAAAGTCCAATGGTGACAGTGAAAGTGCAGAGTAAGTTTTCAGTGACTGGCAACTAATAACACATTTGTTAACCTCTCTGTGACTCTGATAGCCATGTTCGGGAGTCACTCCCCACCTGTTGGGTCAGATTTCCTTAGGCGAGGAGGCAATATTGTGAAGCCATCAAGGCACCTCAGCCAATATGGAATTGCTGGTCTTCTCCAAGTCTCCTTGGTGACTCTCAGAGCTCCAGCCACCTGTGTCGTCTGCGTCGGTGCCTGCTGCTGCCGTCCTGGCTGCCGCATCAACGACAATTCCATCCTGGTGTGGGCGAGCTGTGGAGACAGATGGTTCTTCAGTACAGGGTAGGGAATGTCTGTCAGGGAAGGGGGTTTGAACATGAGGCTGGAATGTGTAGGGCATGCTGAACATGAGCACTCCTCACGTGGATACCATCTCAGCAGTTAAAATGAAGTGACTCTGTATTTATTCACATTCAGGGAGTTACTGGACCCTTCTGAAAGATGGTTGAATTAAAAAAAAAAAAAACTGAAAAGAAAATGAACAACCAGGGCCTCCCTGGTGGTGCAAGGTGTTAAGTTATAGCACTATCAAGCTGTTGTCAGCCACTGCAGTGATCCTTGGCCAGGGAGCTACCCACATGGCACAGCAGACCTCTCCTATCTCACCTGCTGCTCCCCTCAGCAGTGTATTTCAGTCAATCTGCCTGTTCTGCTTCCCACTCTGTCTTTGGCAAATCCCCTCAACCCCCCACCACCTCTGGCCTACACCCCAGCTCTTGTATGCATAAAATAAATATTTTTTTAAAAAAGAAAAAAAAAAAACAACCAGATAGGGACTACACTGTTGGCTATACTCAAGTTTGAACACTTGAACAGGTCACTAATCACAGAAAAAGAGTGGATCCTAACTGACAGTCTGGATGGGCACAGAGTGACTGCATTTTCTTCCCAGGTAAAAAGGACACTCCCCTGAGGTGAGACCCAGGTCCAGAAAGGAAGCATAGAGTTCTGAGGAGAGGGGAGAGGTTCCCTTGGAGGCTTGTTCCAATGGTTCTCAGATGGAATTCTGGAGTAATTCACCAGGAATAATTTATTCTTGAGCAGCCGGAGAAGTTTGTAGTGGCTAAAGGACCAAGACTTTCTTTTATTTTTTAACTTAAGAACAGTTTTTTATCCAAATTTCCTTTTATTTTGGTCATATACATGTTTCATCTTCTTGCTTTTCTGTATTATTTGGGGGGATATGAAAAAGAGAAGGAGGGAGATTCAGGGGGAAATAGCCATCTTCTTAAGTGTGAATATAACTACATCTGAATGAGATGTTTGTAGCTGAATGAGACATTTCTAGCCTTGGGAAAATGAAAGGTAGATTCTTCAGAATAGCTTCTTTGTTCAGGGAGTCATGTCTGTGCCACCTACTAGGTGTCTAGCTGTTGATCTAAAAGAAGTTTTGTCCCAAATAAAGTGGCCTTCCACAGAAGGAGATAAGGATTTAGCAGAGAATACAATTATCAACATACCACAGTCTTATATGGAAACTGAACTTCTCTGTCATTCTCATGTGTGTTTTATGAGATGCTGTTGATGGTCCGTGTGTGTGTTTGCTCAAACACATGCGCACACACTTATTTGTGCACACATTCAAGTGGACAGGGGACCAGAACACGTAAAACAATGAACTAGGCACGCACAAGGCCAGCTGGAATAACAGAAACTCAAGTCTCTGCCAAGCCCTGCCCAAGGGAAGCCAGGAACTCCCCACCTTTATAGCAGGTTGCAGGTAATGGCAGACAGAAGCCGGGTGGACCAAAAATTACACAATCATATGTATTTGGGACTCCTTTCATCCACTTTGAAATGTATTGCTGTTAAATCCTAAAATATAATCATCCAGCGTTTGGGATTATTTTCTTCCAGGGAGAGATTAGATGCATAAGGCACCAATGCCCAAGAGCAAAACAAGAAAAGGCAAGAGGTGAATCTGGGGCAAAGAAGCTGGCAAGAGGTGAAAGGAAGGAAGTCAGTGCTTTATTGATCTTGGGACTCCCTGCAGCACTCTCCAAATCAATAGAACAAACTGAGGCTTTAGCAATTGCTTTTCTTGTGTTTATAAATGTGCAGACCCCAGGGCAAGATTTTGGGGCAGGTGGGGGAGGGTATCAGTCTAGACTTGACAGAAGGGACTAAATAAAATACAATACACTCAAATGTTGGCAAAAAATACCAACAAGAAATCTCCCTGAAATTTGGGGCATGACTTCTAATCCTGGCTACTATGCACTTCACCCCTTCAACCTTGTAAATTACCTGGGGGTGAAAATCGAAGGATTCCCAGCTACTCCGTGGGATGCCTGAGTTCTACTTTGGAAAATACCTAGTTGTTTCACAGTGACAAAGTAGTCCTCATGCATGCTTATTTGGTTTGGGCATCCCTCCTGAAGAATGAAGTCCAAATTCTGTACCAATTATGTTAAAATATTACATTGCTAATTTCAGAAAATTATAGCCGAATGTCTCATTTTCCGTGCCTCAGTGACTGGTTTCCCAGCATTGTGAGACTTTTTAAAAGGTTGTGAGCTGCATCTCATTTGATCCTGAGATAACCTTTATAAGTCAATCTCTCATACAAGCCTCTCCTCTTATCATGACAGATGCATCATGGAGAATTTGGCAAGGTTCAATCGATAACTGAAGTAATGCAAGTAATGACACCAGTGTGAAAACTGCTGGCTTAGATATTTCCTGTTTTTCAGAAGGAACAAGTACCCACTATTCCTGTCATTTTTTCAAGGAAAGAAACAAGGACCATTATTTCTTTGGCTTAATATTAATATTAAATGGATGCCCACAGAATGTTGTCAATGAAAATCTGTGTTCAAAGTGATAATATATTCTAGAATGTTTGGCCCCGAATTTTCTTAAGAAATAGCTCTTAAAATAATGGGATTTATGACAAATTTCTGGTTATCTTCAAGTCTTAGGATTTGGGGAGCAGGAGACAGCAAAAAGGTGACCCAGTGTGCCTTTAATGTGGCTACTGATGAATTAATAAATTCATGGAGACCTATCTCACACTGCGTCATTCTCACTGATTGGACAGGGTTCCACAGCTCAGTGGAAGTCGAGAAGGAAGAGTGTGTGTTGTTATAAATGCCAGGCTACGGGAGAATTGGCCTCTGCCACAGGCCGATATTATTTTAAGAGTTCTCCAAGTCATAAGGATGGTTTTTTCCATAAGAGATTTTTGTTATCTACGTGTTTAGTAACTCAATCTGAGAAATTATCACAAAAGATTAAATTAGTAAAGAAGACAGTCATATAAAATTAGGTCATCATTTTAAATTGACACAAAGTTGTGGGTTCGCATTTATTTGCTTTTTTATTTCTTTTAGAAGATAACTTCTGGAGATGAACAGCCAAAAATTTCCAGGTTGGCAATAGCATTTTCTTGGTTCTGTTTATATTTCAAACAAGGCTAGCACGGGATATGTAAATAAGTAAAGATGAACAAAAATTGAGTCTATTTATTCTAACAAGAAGGGCAGAAGAGACTGCAGAGAAGCAATATGATGGCTACAGAGTGGCCTAGGATGTAGCTGGAGTGTTGCTGCCCAAAATGTGGTCTGCAGTTTAGCAGCTGGACCTCATCAGAGGACTTGTCAGAAACACAAATTTCACATCCTACACCAGATCTACTAAATCAGAATCTGAATTTTACAAGATATCCAACTATTTCATTTGCACATTAGATTCATGAGAATTTTACATTTAATGTTATCTACACAGAAGAACAAAAATCTTCACGCGGCGATATAAATACAATAGAAGTCATTACTACCTGAAAAGTTTCTAATGAGAAAGAGAGAGGCGTGAGGGCTCTTGGATGGGATTTACATACTAAGGTTAACCTATCATAACAGCAAGCAGTGTGCAAAGTGCATTTTGAAAAAGAGCTGATTTCCTGTTTCTCTAACTTTGCATATATCCGTGCATTAGTTATTATTGCAAATAGAATTAGAGGTATACAGTTAATACATTTATTTCTTTGCCTTGTGTAAACATTTAGCAACTGACAACAGAGAACCTAAGAGTCTCCATAAATCAGCATAGAAACCCAAGTCAATGTAAAACTCTGGAGATGATCAGTAAGTAGAGGTTAAAAAAAAAAAAAAAAGAAAGAACAGAAAAAGAGGTAAGGGACCAAGCTGTGCCAGGGCAGTTCTTAGCCAACTTGGCTTCCAGTTGGTTTTTTGTTGGGTTTTTTGTTGTTGTTGTTGTTGTTGTTGTTGTTGTTGTTGTTGTTCAGGGAGGGCTTTAAATCAACATCAGCTCCACAATGTATCTTAAATAAAAAGGAATTAATAGTTATTGAACATCTACTATATGTTGGGTGCAATGTTAGATTCCAGAATAGGTTTTGTTTCTTTTAAATTTCATAGTAACCCAAAGAAGGAATATGTTCTCATTTCCATTTCACTAATCAAGAAATTTTGACTTATCACAGATAAAATAATTGCCCAGAGTCACAAAGTTAATAAGTGGCAGTGCTAGAATTTAAGATTAGTCTGACATCACTCCCAGCCATGCTCTGCTACTAAGTGTCATTTTTATATAGTAAGTCAAATATTTTGCAAAGTATGTTTTGCATTTATAACCACAATCTGATTTATACTTAAACTAAATATTTAGTTTGCATTTGTAGTCTTGACTAAAGAAACGTCATCTATTGTTAAAACTAGATATCTGAACTCAGTGGGTCCTAAGTGATCATTTTGGTGAAGATTCTGCCACAGTCACAGAACAGATAGGTGGCATCCATGATAGCGTTTTGCCTGAATTACATTAGTCTGCAGTTGGGCGTGCCCACCTTCATTTACAGAAATGTGATCTCCAGCATAGTTTCAAAGGATCATGTTAATATTAACATAGTTAATCATGCATTGTCAAGGGATTACCTTGAGGATCTATGAGATGAAATTCTAGAGATCATTGTCATATGTAACCCACCTGGAATACCTATTAGTCCAGGAATGGGGCTCACGACCTACATGTGCTGAAAAGAATCCTGGCTGTGCGTGTGCAGGGCACCCCAGGCATACAGTCTGTGAGAAGCTTGAATGTGAAACCTTAGACATAATAAACATAACTGACCTGTGAAGGTGCATCTCGTCTCCCTACTTTCACTTCAATCAGGATAATAAAGTTTGTATCGGTTTAATGCATTGGGATTTCATATAAAAGGTGTTTCTATCACTGAAATGGTTCTACTACTTTAAAAAAAAAACTTGAAAACTATGGTATAATAGAACAAATTCTTCACTAATGGATGAGAAAAGGTAGTAGGATTCAGAACCCTTGGCTACATCATGTCTGCTTGCTATAAGCTAGGTTCTATGCTAGAGATTTCCGAGGATGTCTCATCTGTCATCTAAGAAAATTAATTTGATAGAGATGAATTAACTCATCTAGGTTATATGAATATTCCAGACAAAGGCTAGGAGGCAGGAATATTTAATTTATTTTTTTATATTGAGATAGAATTGGTTTACAGCTCTGTGTGTGACTTAGAGGAGAGGAGCACCCCTTCACATGTATGTTACCCCATCACACCAACCATAGTCCCTTGTACCTCCTTCTAATTTTGCTCTCCCTCCTCCCTCCCACCCTCTAGTAGCTTCAGTTCTACAGTCAGATTTATAAGGTTTGTTATTGGTTTGGTTTTATCTGACCTTTTGTTTTCCTTCTCTATATTCCTCATACAAGTGAAACCATGCAGAATTTGTTTTTCCTCTTCAGACTTATTTTGCTAGCACAATCCCCTCCAGTTCCATCCACATTGTGGCAATAGAAAGAAAATATCTGATACACATACATGCATATATATATATATATATATATATACACACACACACATATACACACTACATATATGTGTTGTAGTCTTTTGTGTATCTATACCACATCTTCCTAATTTACTCATCTCCTATCTAGAAGTTTCTCAGATCCTTTCTTTTTTTAAAGTTTCAAAAAATTGAGTGCTCTTGGTTTTCCAAATATCTCTGTGGTTGGTCCAGTTCTAAATGCTCAATTTCCCTGATTGTACTAGGTATAGAAGTTCCCAAGTGCTTGTGAGTTTATAATCCTTATATTCTACCCAGAGGAGAAAAGAGGAAAGCAGATGTGAAGAGAAGAATCAATAGATGAGATTTAGATCTAAGCAATGACTAGCTTTTCCTCTCCTGAAAAATAACTCTTGTTTAGCAACTGGACTTTTTAGTTGACCCTTTCTCTGTGGTGACAATGACAAAGCACACTCCAATCCATAAAGCTTCTAGCAGCAGCAGTAGAAATTGCTATTTTAAAGAAGACAATAGAGAATTATGAAGAGAACTTGTTCTTTCTTTACTTTCTTCTCATTTACATTTTCAGTAAGGGGAAAACTACACAATATGCTAGGTGTGATAGAAATATATTAGTTAATGTAATAGGGATTAAAACTGTAAATTCATATGAATTTTATAAACTTGCCAACATTCAGCAGTTAGCTCTATTGTCCCAAGTGTTTGGTATTTCCTGGATAAAAAATAGGTTTGTGGAGGACTTTAATTTACTTCCTTAGAAAAACAGAGAATACTGGAATGCTCTAGAAGGAAATAACCTTTCACATCTTTTAGGTCAATTTCCCTATTGTCACAGATAACACAAACTCAGAGAAGTTAAGCAACTTGCTTGAAATCAGACAGTATCAGTCTTCAAACCCCTCCAGTTCTTTTTCCTCCTTCATTTTTGTTTTATGCAATTATTACCTGAGTAATTTATAAAAGGTTAGCATTGAAAGAAATGTTTAAGATTATTCATTTTACATGTTTCTCCTTCCTGTTGAAGTACCTGCTTGAGCATCTCCAATGACAGTAAATTCCAGGGCAGTTTTCACTAATGCACAAAATAATATCTAAGAGATTTCTAATAAAAAGTAATCAGTTGACCCATTGCCAAATCATCTTTCGTCCTTTGATTAAAGTAAGAACAGAAGTGGTAAACATTATAAATGATATAACCTTGGTGAATCCAGTTAAGCAGTTAGAGGATTAAAGAGACCCTTATCAACTCGAAGGAGTACATTTACTCTCCTCAAGAGTGACTTGAGTATGAGGGGGAAAATGGGCTAAGTTAATAGGATTATTTAATTTCCCCAATTTTTCTTATTCCAATTCAATATTACCAGTTTCTTTTCTCTCCTAATTGAACTATGGAAAAAGCAACTGCCTTGGCAATAGATCAATATCTAATTTTTGAAAGTTAATGTTTTTAAAGAAACTTGGGTTCTTTTAGGGAAAAAAGACATAATGATACATAATGAAAAATACTGTGACTATCCTGGCAATTTTTTATGTGAAATTTCAACAGAATCCATCAATTATAGTAAATGACCAATAAAAATGTTCAATCAAAAACTCATTTTATAATACATTGTTAATGAACTGTATATAATGATGCTTAATCAAAACTCGACATGATCACAAAGGAGGGGAGTTCCATAGGACCTCAGGAGTACTATTGTTCTGAACAAAGATAACAATAAAAGTGTATAATTAATAGCCTACGGTCATGTGGCACTCTCTGGGGAAACTCAATTTCATTAATAAACTCTATTGTTTTTCAAAACACAGGAACCATGCTCCACAATAGCACTAATGCTGTAGTAAGAAAGCATCATTTTTCAGGTTGCTTTTATTTGACATGGAGCTTTTGATGTTGTTCCACACTAAAGTTAACTAAGATGCAAAATCAGTGAATGGAACTGCTGACCACAAAGATAGAAAAAGATATATTCTGCCTGTATTTTGCATCTTCACGGTCTAGAGTGACACAGCTCCTTTAAAACAATTCCAGCAGGATATCTTTATCAAATAAGTGTCCCACATTGATCTTCTCCTAGGGTGACAGTGTATCAGCACTAGCTAAAACACAGGGTATGCTAAGAGCCTGAGTTAGAGTCCTCAGCACAAATGAAAATACCCAGGAGAAAGCTTCAAATAAAAAAGTAGTAGACTACAAAAACCACTTTGTTATATTATTTACCTGATCACTGTTTGTTAGTAACAAAACCTTACATTTAATATATATGCAGTCCATACATGGACCCCTAAAACATAATTCTATGCCAACTTTATTGACAGGAAAATGAAATAATTGCCAGGAGCAGAGTGAAGGCATAAGGTCCACTCATGAGGTTATCAATCAGACAACAGTGCTTCAGTATTTTACTGCTATAAAATTGGGTGATGGCCATTGGTTCAAATGCTAATATATAGGCCATTTTTCATTAATATGTACACTGAATATTATTCACACTAGCCTGTACAACAGAACCTCATATAGTTAGATGTAAAATGTTTCCAGGCTACCAGGTGGCTGAGACAGAAAGCAATGGGCCCTCTTCAAGGACCCATGTTCCACACCCCAGGTCTCTGGGTCACTCTGTTTTATTCTTTGCATGAACATGCATATGCCTTTAATAGATTATGTGTTCCATATCAGAGATGCAGGGAGAAAGAACCCATGTATTTTAAAATGCTGCAGCTTTCACATGAGGCATGTTTGTCAGAGACAAGTTTCATCCATAACTCAATGTGAAGCTAGAATGTTTTTATTGTCACTGCCGTTGTTACATTCTGCAGCAAATTCTCCCAACCGGTCTCCCTTCTTTATTTTCTGGCATCAGTGTTTAGGAAGTGAAGAGGCATCTCTCTTTTATCCTAACCTTTTTGGCTGTAGACCTATTGAGAGCCATGTCAACGTTGTTTTTTACAGCCCTTGCCTTTTTCCCTCCCAAGATTTTCATGGTGCACTATTTACCCACAGAAACCAAAGGGGATGATTATTTTCAATTCTAGGATGCATCACTTCTACGTCTCCATTTTTTAACCATTACTTTTTATTCTTTCTGTGCCCTGCAGCATCTTATGAAATATAAAATATAATGAAACATTCAAACATTTGACATTCTCCTTATGGGTTTTCAGAGAAGCAACCGTGTGCACACGCTTTAGCTTTCATTTCATTAGTTACCTCGGCGCTCGACAACGTTCTGAGAATAGTAAAGCAGATCCACCTGCACTCACTGTTGGCAGGGGCAACCTATTTCCATCATTGCCGAGGTTGTCATCATCAGCATCACAAGACATCCACTTTTAACGAGGATTATACAAAAGCCAGATTAACTGTACCAACAGCCATCCAGTCTGGACCCTGCCGATTCCTGCCTGGAAAGGTCCTCCTGGTTCCAGTTCCCTCAGAGGAAGCAGGAGAAATACAAGCAGGATTTAGAAAGCTCGAGGTGAACAGTGCAGCTCCAGGAGGCTTCTACTGTGTCCATGCCCTCGCTCCCAAACCTTTGTTACTACCACTAAAATTTCCCTAGAAATCAATATAATTTCATGGTAAAGTTAGTGTGCGTGCACACACTCTTCAGCAAATTTATAAATAACTAGTGCAAAAATTAAAAGTGAAAGTTCTTCATTTGGTGTCCCTGCAAGAGCCTCATGGCCTGGCTGTAGAATTTGTTCCCCTGTAGGGTAGGAGATTATCAGGCTTTTCTGCCCTCCCGCCATTAGCGTTAATGATGGATCCCTGGGCTCCTAGATGCATGCCTGATGGGGACACCTGGAGTAGGGTGTGGGCATGCGCAGGTGGGCGCACCTGACCCAAGAGACTGGGCCTCTAAGGCCAGGGCGGCAGAGGATGGTGTGGTGTGCAGTGGCGTGGAATGGTGTGGGGCAGGGTACGGGCGAAGTACAGAGCGAGAACAAGAGCGAGAACCAGGAAAGAGAGTAGCAGAGAAGCAGAGACCACCAGAGAACGCCAGTGAGCCCAGAGAGAATGAAGATACGCCGGGGATGGGAGGTCTGCCAGCCTCCTGGCCCCCGGCACCCCTGCCTGCTGTGTACCTGGTAAAAGCTTAATAGAAGCCTGAAAAGCCACCGAGGGTTCCAGGACTCTCCTTTACCCATCTGCTCAGATCATAGAGATCCTGCTCTCTGCCATCCTGCCCCTACACCACCCCCTAAGAGCCAAGCCAAGTCCTCATCAGTCCAGGAGTGCCCAGACATTCACACCAGAGCTCCGGAGGGAAAAGGTGATTTCTCAGCAGTGGAATGAAGAAGAAATACCCGGAGCCAAGACTCCCAGATTGAGGATCATTTCTGCCACCTGATTGTGATCTCACCTTGAGGACCTGCAGGTCCCCGTGTGTAAAGGAAGGAAGGACCTTCCTGATAAAACGCTCGGATCTCATCACAGACTCATGGACCCCAGCCTCACCCTTGGCTTTCAGCTGCAGCGCAAGTGTTTGCAGAGCCCCAGCAGGTATGTGCACTGCCCCATCTAGCACCTTCCCTTGCTTTCTCAGAAAAGAAAAACCCTGCTTTCTTCACTGCATTCCCGGCCAGTCTGTGGGTATCGGGGATTTCCCAGTAGCCCCCAAATATGCTGAAGTATTTAACGTGGCACTTCCAGGTGACCATCAAGCATTTGCGCCTTCAGGGAGGCTTGAGCTGGCCGGGAAGGACTGTGCGCTATTTTCCTTCAGGACTGGCCATTCCCGCCCGTGTCACTGCAGGCAGGATCTGGTCTTGCTGCTTGTCTTTGTCCTTCGTAACATTTGGATCTCCCAACTTAGGGTCCCTTGAGATGCAAGAGAACTCACAATTTAATGGCGCAAGCAAATGTGTTCACTACTTTTTCCAAGGTCAGAGTTGGTGGGTAACACAGAAGCACAAATCCTTCTCCAGGATTTTTCAACCAGGCATCTTAAGATTCAGAAAGAGTCAGCTTTGTTTTTGATTCTGAGCGGGGTACAATTGAATCAATGAAAGAAATAGTTTAGTGCTAGAAAGAGAATCCAGCAAGGCTGAGAAAGAGAAAGCTGGTGGGAGAGTGGGGAGAGGGTGAGGGCCTGTCCTGCCCTGCTGGCGTTTCAATGTTCAGCCCGACACTGATCACAGGCAATCGTTCGGACATTCTTTTCAATCAATTCCCCTTTTGCCCGTGGAAGTGCTACTTGGATCTGTGACTTGCAACCAACACAATCCTAAACAAAACATAGTGTGGGGAGACTCTACAGTCATCGCGTGTGAAATGTGATTCAATGCTTAGATTTCCTCTGCGCCACTCGGGACAAGGAGCTAGTTCCTCTAGGGCAACACTTACAATTCCAACCATTATTATGAAATTGTTACTCTGAACTAAAGCTTTTTCCATAACCCATTCTTCTTATTAACCCACGAACTGACCCTTAAAACACACTTTCCATTCCAATGGCGGTTCTTTGAGTGTCCCAAGGCATCTCTTACTCAGGTGTTAATTTGCTTTGTCATCAGTCCAAAATATCCAATTTTTTTTTCTCTTTCTCACAATATCTTTATTTTATTTTTTTTCAAAGATTTATTTATTTTTATACAAGAGCTGGGGTACAGGCCAGAGGCGGGGAGGGTGAGCGGATTCACCAGAGACAGCGCAGGGAGCAGAACAGGAGAAGGACCAAAGTACACTGCTGAGGGGAGCAGCGGGCGCGGCAGAGCTGCAGGCAGCTTCACGGCCCAGTGCTCAACCGCTGCACCACCAGGGAGGCCCAGACAATATCTTTTTAAATCGTTTCCTCTTCTGATAGCAGTTTTCTGACTAACCAAGGGTGTGGAGGCAGAACTGGATGGGGAGACCCAGGCAGGGTCTGAGCAGTGCCCAGCAGGCAGGACTTGTCTCCCTGATGCCAGGGCTGTGCTGTAGCCTAGGTGTGCCCCCACCTGTGGGCACTCACAGATGAACTTACTGTTGACTAAAATCCCTTGCCTGTGTTTTACTCATGCTACAGTTGCTTTCCCAAGTCTCCGCCTTGTGCTTATGACATTGGTTTTTAGAGCCAAAAGTAAGGTTATATGCCCTGTCCCTACAAAATTCCATCTCAAACTTAGTGTCTCAAAGGTTGAAGATGGTGATGGGAAAGTTCTGCCGATGACTAATGGTGCACAAAAATGTGAATGTCCTAACACCACTGAAAAGAAGGGCAAAATTATTTATATAATGAACATCTTACCCCGATAAAAATTGAGGAAGTTGGAATATGGACTAGATATTATGCTTGTAGGGAATGATTGTTTATGTCTTAGGTATGATCAACAACATTTGAGTTATATAAGAGGATATATTTTTAGGAGAAACTGAAGTAGCTGGCAGTCACATCTCTTAAGATTTGCAACTTGCTTGCAAATGAAAAGAAATGTAGATATTTAGAAAAAGGTAAAGAAAATGGTCAAAATGTTACCAGTTGTTTGACATATTTCCTCAATATATGATATTCACTTTAGTATTATTTCTACCTTTTTATATACAAAATTATGTCCAGATATTGGAGAAAATCCAACCCAATATTTTAGCTTGTTACAACTTTGAATTATGAGACTGTCTCTCACTACCCTTCCAAGTGTTTATATTACTACCAATTAAATAACTATTACCAATATATCTTCACTTAAGTCATAAGCAACATTGCTGAGGAAGACATGATTGAGAACTTAACACTGGGTTAGCCATAAGACACCTTGCTCCAAGCCCATGTCAATTAATCCATCAGCACCTTCAATATGGCTATTCAACATGTTATCTATCCATTTAATTATTCTGGATCCATATGTACTTCTGCATCATTCCACAAGAACATGGAAATGACATGTGCTGATCCATTCTTTAAGGAAGTTCATGCTGATTATCTCTCTGAGCTCTGCATCATGATAGGACAAAAACTTGAGCTGTGGAGCATCCACATTGGTTTAAATCCTCACTTGGCCATTCAGCAGCTATATGACTCTATATCAGCTTCATAATCTTCCTGAACTCTAATTTCTTCATCTCTAAATTGCAACAAGATAGAACTGGTGGTGATGATAAATGAGTTTTTTTTTTTTTTTGTAGATGGCCTAATATTGCATTCCAGGCATGGTGCCAGGTGCTGCACATGAGGCATGGACTGAGGTCAAGGGAAGGTACAGGAAAGTGCAAGTTCACCTCTCCTTGGTCCTGGTGGAAGATGGTCATCAGCAGGAGCATCTACTTCGCCAACAGTGATTAAGCAGAGAACAAGACCCCCAGACTCTGAGGAATAATAGCAGTGATTTTTGATATAGAAAGAAGAGAACGTGGAGAGACCAGAGCACAGTGACATGACGCCTGATGTGGCTTGAGAGTCTGGACATCTGGGATGATCAGAATTTCAGCAGAAGGGAGGAGAGGTAGAAGAGTCTCCAGTGAAGGCTGCATTCATTTCATAAACCACTCCCAATCCACTTGAAGCCCTCCTTTGCACAAACGCAATTTAAAAGATAAAAAGTCTAGAGTGTCATTTCCTTGTAAAACCCTTCAGAGACCAGGGTCCCTCCCACTCTCTTCTGAATAGGGTTCCAGAGTACAGCATAGAAAGTTCTATGGGATCTGACACTAGCCTTCAGTCCTCCCATTTGCAGTATGTATCTCAGATGCTAGAAACTAACTTAAAAAAGCCTGAACTTCTTTGGGCTTTGGGGGCCTCTACCTTCTTGCCTGAGAAGCCACCTCCATTGCCCCATCCTTAGTTTTCCAGCTAATTCCCATTGCCCATCGCCCCTCCCCTTAGGGACGCTCCCTAACAAGCAGGCTACTGAGCCATGTCCTAGTAGATATAGACACAGAATGTCCCTATCATGCTATATCATTTTCTGCGTAACTTAAAAATCTGCTCCCCCAAATCCCCAAGTCCTCAATCTCTCTGGCTTATCATTTTTTTCCCTTTCATACCTAAAATAAGGTGGTGCAGATGGAAAGCCCCAGGCAGCCCCACTTTTTTGCTTGCATTTCTGAGGGGCTTATGTTCCTGTCACCACTCACTGGATTTCCTGCTCCCTTTCACCCCCCACCCACTAAAGCTTCCTCTCTTTTTCCAGCCCTTCCTCCTCACAGCAACCGCCCTTTCACCAACTTTCCTCCAGTTAACCAGGAATCATGACATTCAGAATATTGTCATAAATGCGTGGGTGGGGTAATCGCACCCTGAGACAGGAAATAACTTCACACCCCATGCTCACGTCCCATAAATGTCTCCATCATGAGGCGTTTCCACCGGCTGTCTCTCCCAGTAGCCCAAGCTGTGCCACTTGGGCCTCACTGCCTCAAAATCCTTTCCTCTTTCTTTGCTTTATTCTAAATCCTGGAGGCCAATGTGAAAACCCAAATTCCTGACATTTTATTATCCGGATCAGTTTTGGTCTTTTGTCCAAATCTCTCCTGTCACACCACCCCTAAGAGGCCATGTGTTTTATAATTAAAAACAGCCCATCCTCGCATGGTTTGAGGCCAGGAGTTGTTTTGTTTTGCCTGAAAGAAACTTCACCGATTCAAACCTTCCCCAGCACTACTTGACTTGGCATCTCTGTGATGAAACTGTGATGAAAATGATCATTCCCGAGGGCTTGAACTCTTCCTTGGACCACCAAGATCCACTGAATATTTAATCGAGGCAGGAAGGAAGCCAGAAAGCAGAGAAATGAGTTTCAAACGGTGGACTACCAGAGAGTAGGACCTTGTTCCTCTACTCCTGAAATGACAAGGTGTCACTTCCTACTTGAAACTCCTCCAGGGTCCTGGGGTGGATGCACCCCCAGCATGCTCTCCATTCTGTGTGGGCATCCAGCCAATCCCAGGGGTGAGGGGACCCCCCCATGGGGCAGGGGGTGCTCACCTAATGCTGCCTGTGATGGGGGCAGGGAGGGGCAGCTCCAGTTCCCATGCTACATAGCGACTGGGCGTTCACTTGTCCACAGATAGAACCCGCATCTCCCAAAATTTGTTTTATTAATAATAAAGTTGATATTTTACTCACACGCCAGTATCAGTTTTATCAGTAATAATGTTGATACTTTGGTCACATTCTCCCAATATCACTTTTATCAGTAATAAAATAGATATTTTGGCCTTTAAAAAAAATGTCTCTCCAGTAAATGGCTTTCCACTACACTAAGAACAAAAATCCATATTCTCAGCGTGATCTGGCCTTGTCTCTGTCTCCAGCTGTAGCCCCCCCACTCGGCCCTCTCTCCTCACACTCCAATCCCTCTCATACTCGTTCCAGTGCTGACACCCCACTAAGCTCATTTCTGCTTTAAGCTATTGCTCTGGTTCCTCCCCTAGCCCCCAGCGCCCATCCCAGCTGAAATTTTGTCTCTTTTGTCTCAGCTCAAATGTCACCCAGGTCTCACTCCACCTCAGGAATTTTGGTCACATCACCTATTTTTTTTTCTCTATATATACATCATGAACTAAAGTATCTTGTGTGTTTAATAACTCAGTTTGTTTGCCACCAAGGAATGTTAGCTCCATGAGCACTGAAGTTTTTATTTTTCTTATTCACCTCCATATAGCCTCAGCACCTAGAATGGTGCCTTAAATCTATTTATGGACTAGATTTAAGAATCAATAAATTACCATGAGATACCATCTCACACCAGTGAGAATGGCACATATTAAAAAAACTAGCAACAACAAATGTTGGCGAGGGTGTGGAGAAAAAGGAACTCTTCTGCACTGTTGGTGGGAGTGCAAACTGGTCCAACCACTATGGAGAGCTGTGTGGAGATTTCTGGACCTACTAAACATAGAGCTTCCATATGATCCAGCAATTCCACTCCTAGGTATTTACCCAAAGGACACAGAAACATCAATTCCAAAGAACACCTGCACCCCTATGTTTATAGCAGCTCTATTTACAATAGCTAAGCTTTGGAAACAACCCCCCAAAAATAGATGACTGGATCAAGAAGATGTGGTCCATATATACCATGGAATATTACTCAGCATTCAAAAAAGATAAACACATGCAATTTGCAGCAACATGGATGGCGCTGGAAGGGATCATGCTCAGCGAAATAAGCCAAAAAGAAAAAGAAAAATACCGGATGGTCTCACTCATAGCAGGAATCTAGAAAACTTAAATAAGGGACCAGGAAAATGAATATAAGAAAGTGAAAATCAAAATCAACAAAAAACTATGAACCAGAGACACTTTTTGGGGGGTGGGGGGCGGGAGGGGAAGGATTGGGGTCAGAATGGGGCGTTTGCAATTGTATGGGGGAATATAAAAATAAAATTTATTATTTAAAAAAAAAAAGAATCAATAAATTAAATACTACAAGGTGCATCCAATCTACTCACAATTTAAGGTACAGGTATCACCTGCTTTTCAAAAAAAAGCACCTTATGTCAATTGGCTTTTGTGAAAGACTGACATTCATACTGTTTCTGCTTTTACAACAAAAGTTGAAAGGTACAAATGGCCCAGTAAACTATGTTATACAGGCCTATGTGTAGCATATCGTCTGCTTCCACTATTCGTCAGTGTGGCTTTAGGTTTCATATGTTGTTTGATGTGATTTGGTACAGCATTTTGGGTTCTAGAAATGCTCAAATTTTTTTCCCTCCAGTAATTTTTTATTTGATTTACTTGAGTTTGGCTTCAGAAAGTTTTCATAGGAAAGCTCTACTTTCAGATGGCATATTAGAGAACTGTATTAGAAATTCTAGAAAAGATCTTGAAGAGATATGTCAGTATGTTTGGTTCGGAAAGAACTTACTGAAATATTTCAAGTTGTAACGACCAATGCTCTGTGATACACTTACAAAATCGTCTGGTGTCTGGAGAGCTAGAACTGCAATGCCAAATGCAGCAGAATAATCTTAACCTGTTCCTTAAACACAATCTAATTGACATCATCTTGGAAATATGGTCACATTTTTATTCCAGATCTTCACAGTCTACATTTGAATGAAAGAAGACATAGAAAGTGACATATAAAAGACTTTTAAGAAGCACAAAATCTCAGATTTTTGTAAAGGTAATTGCTTTTTCCTAATATCCCCAGGCAGTTGATGTATTTCCCATATCATCTGGCCCATTTGTCTTTAGGACACATTAGACTCTGGTAAAAGTTCTGATTATACTTTACATGACCTGTGTTAAGGGGAGTCTGTCCAGAATCCCTATCGAATATCAAAGTCCAAAGGAGACAGGTCCCACTGGGAGTCCCATTCACTCCACAGTCTTGGTGCCCAAAGCAGGTCATAACTATGAAAGGGTCCCATGTCCCTTGGCTGGTGGCTTCTGTTTATGTTTCAAGGCTCCATGTGCTTCCCAAACTTGATCTGCATTGCTTGTTTTCTGTTTCCTTTCCTTTATTCTTGCCATATTCCCTAATTCTAGCCTAATATTCTAAATCTACCATTATAATCCTTAATTCTACTATTGGGTTTCTATTGTATTTTGTTTATATTTTATTGCATTGTACTCTTATATTATACTGCCACAGTCCAGGATGAAATCTGGGCTCTCATTTTCCAGGAAGATAGTCTTACTCATTGTCATGGCCAAGATAGCTTCTCTGGTTAGTTGTACTTCTTCCAAGGGTAAAGAAAACACAAATAGATTGCTGTAGACCCAGGCAACATTTCCAAGAATGGGTACTTTCCTAATATTTGCAACATCCTTTAATTTCTAGGAGATGACACCCTTTCACATTACACGAGGGTGGGGGTGTGGCTTTAGAAGTGCCCCAGTGCCAGTGATTTCAACAGCGATCCGCACTATTTCACTTGGGAATCATTGATTGCACTTTGAATGAAGGCTAATCTATTTAACCACCCTTAGGGTCTATTTAAAGACCCCTTAGGGTCTTTTATTCCTCTGTCATTCACTTTTCTCTGACCACTTGTGCAAACAGGCTTCTTCCTATTTGCCTTCCACTGCCACCCACAGCCAAACCTTCTCCCAAGCTGCCCTCTAAGCTCAGAACATCCTCCCTGTCTAAAGTATTTTACTTTTCTCGCTTCTCTTAACCAGCTCTTACCAGTCACTTTTCTAAAGCCTTTCTAGAACAATTAATATTATGCATTCGTAGTTTATTCTCCATGGTTTCCAAAAAAGAATTTCTGGCATTTGCAATCAACTGTGGAAAAATGATTTTTATGCACAATGCTAATTATATATTACCTCCTGATTTAAGCAACTTAAAAATTTTAGTTCATTATATTCTTACCATCAAAATTTATTTATTACAAGTGCCATTATAATTAGATACTAAACATTCAGAAGATACTATAGAATCAATACTGATTATGAATATTTACAATATGTTAACCACTTATACTGGTCACTTTATAAATATCTAATTTTTTATAATAGCCCTTCAAACATGGGGGGAAATTAACTATTTAATCATACATCTCTCAATCTGAAAGAAAAGAGCAATTAATCATATTTAAAATACATGTTGTCTCTGGACTAGACTTCTAGAGGACATGTTTTTACTGTTTAAATCATCACGATGTATAACATCTAACACATTTGTGGGCACATAATGAAAACTCATGTGTCTCATGAGAGAAAAAATATAAATGAATGAAGAAAGCTGCTTGAGACTGCATAAAAAGTAGATACTAAAATTTTTATTTAATTCAGCCCTCTCAGCTATCAATATTTTTCTTTTTCCTTTTCTTTTTTTCAGAGGTGAGTGAAGTTCTAGCTTTTTCTATTATCCCATGCATTGTTTCCTTGCCCTGTGTTATTTTACTGTTACCAAATATTTTTTGTTCTACACATTCTGAGTTGAGTAATGACTAGAAATGTCAGACCCACAGGATGGGAGAGGTGAGCTTCCAAAAGGTGGCAGTAGTGTGCCAGTCACATGACCCAAGCCTGAAGGCTTTGTACTACTGCCTGAACTGATGGCCAAGGAGATAAGTAAATCTTATCTCCTCTGTGCTCCAAAAGGAGTATATTATAAATATAATTGGACGTAATATTATAGAAGAAAATATTTTAGATACACTAAAAAAAAAAATCTAAGGTGCAATTCAAGAGTTTCTTCATTAGTGCTACCTCCTCAGACAATCAAAGATTACTTCTCACCTGTTTGTTCTCCATTGTCAAGATAGTCCCAACAAAGTTTCCCCAAGCAGCTCAGTTGTGGTTGTTAGAACACTTGGTCTCCTCTTTCCTCAGCCTAGTCCCCTTCCTGTAATTTGCATACTAATGACAGAGAAGACCTCAGCTCACATTCCAACTTCCTTTCTCTCAGGCTTTAAGTTTATTGTTAGTTTTGTTCATTTTGCACACTGCCAAATCAGAAGGGGGAAGAAATAGCCACGTGGTCGCAGGTGCTGACAGACTGTTTTACCCAATCGGAAGAAAGTATTTACCTTTACTCACATTAGTCTTCTCCACACCACCTGTCAATATTCTATTCCCTTAACCACAATGAGCACAACTTTCTAAAAGCATGGTGGGCAAGCATCTTGAGTGAACCCCAAGACAGAGTTTCAGGCTGTAAGGGACACAGGGGGATCAAATCAGGGGAGTAAGTTTATCTGTTGAGCTAACTTCAAGAGTCTTCATAGGTGGAAAGCAGGAAAAATATCAGCATCTACAAAGATCTAGAAGAAAGAAAGATCATGTCACTTTTAGGATGCTTGAAGTAGTTCAAAATATCTGAATGGATATTATATATTACTCAGCACTGCCCCAGGCCCTTAATAATGAAATTTCCATGCCCAATTAGCAAGTTTTGCATCATATAAATCTTTGACCTCATGGACCAGAGCCGGTTAATCAGGATGACCCTGTCCCAACAATAGCTGATCTTCTGCTGACTAAGGTCACAGGACCCCTGGCTTGGTGTTGAAAGAAAAGCTGGACCAATAATTCCCCTTTCTCAAAAATTTGAACTAAGAAACACTAAGAAAATGAGCAAGATAGAAGTTAGAAGTAAGAATTAAAATTGGGATGCATATGACAGGGTATCTACAGGGTAAAATTATGAACAAATGGAAATTATTAGAAAGGATGAAAGGTCAATAAGAGAACAATCAAACATAAGCAAAAAGCAGAAAAGAATATTCCTCTTGATGCTTTAAAAATAATATAAATATTATTTTACTTTAAAAGTTTTATTTCACAAATTTACCATTATAAGCATTAACAAAAGTCTATGGGGTGAACCTCGCACTTTTGTTTTTCCTAATACTGCTTAGCAATCCTCGGAAAGTATATTTGCATCTCTCTTCTTACTTCACTGCCCAAATATGCCCATTTTACAGGTGATAAAAATGAGGCCCTAAGAGAATAAGTGATTGGCCCAAGAGAAATTTTGCTAACAAAAATTAGGTTGAGACACATTTCTGATTATTTAATCATGATTCTCTTCACTGTGCTATGAACTACACATGCATACATTGTACAAAAAATGAAAAATCATGTAAAAATATAAAATAAAAAAAAATCATAGGGAAAGTAAAAGAATGAACCTAAAAACAAACAAACAAACAAACAAAAAAACAGTCGCGCCAGACACCTGCAGGATGTGCCAGGGACTTTTCACAACCATTCTGTGCTTCTCATCCAGGTTGTTAGTGACATAGTCTAAGTTATTTATACATCTAAATGTAGAAACCAAAACTTTTAATATTTGCTTAATGACTTTCTAGTATGTGTGATTATTCTGACACTGCCAGTCAATCAAGCTGCGTGTTAATGACATTATTAAAATATATAGCAGCATAAAATTACATTCTTAAAGCATCATGCGCTTCAGAATATTTTACTGTGATAAAGTCTTTCCAATAGAATCCTTCCACTACTCACAAAACAAAGAAATTTGCTCTAGGCCATTAATGAGAGCCACTTGAAAAATTAATCATAATTGCTGTAGCAGTGACGAAGTCACTTTTGAAAGTTTTTTAGTTATTTAATTGACTATCCTTTGCTGTAAGTACCTAGTTCTAAGCGTGGGAGAAAGAAGAAGAATCCAAGTAGGCATATATCCCGGCAAATTTCAAAATGGCAAATGTCTAGTTAAAATGATTTGCTGAGTTTTGTTAATTGCTCTGTTTCATCTACAGTTGTCACCGTGGAAATACATAGATAATTTTAAAAGAAATACATGTATACACACACACACACACGAACACAAGCTGACAGTATTTTGTATTTATACCTTACTTTTACTTTCATGCTTATCCACATTCTCACTATATTTGATACAAATGAAATATTCCTCAGTAGTCTCTGCTCTCTAAAAAGTGAAGAGACACAGGCAACTGTTCAGCCATAGTGAATCTTTTTAAGATCTAGCTTATTCCGCAAACCATGTGTAAGTATATAGTGTGAGGTTCCAAATAATGTTTTATTCAAATAACCTAATCAGAGACGAGTCTTTGTGAGTAGGTAGGATTTCGATTACAGCTTCTGTGTTTTCCAGGTGCATCCTTGCTGAAATGGAAGGTAACAGATAGCTGCAAATAGGTGCAAAAGACATCTTGGCCCTTCCACTGCCAACAAGGGCCAGGATGTCTGAAATCCTGCAGGAGTTGCATCAGCCTGAGGCTGCCGCTCTAGGACCGGGGAGAGGGGGTGGGGGATGCAGAGCCCACCTCTTAGATGTTATTGCATTGCAACCTTGGTGACACTCTGGAGGCAGGAACTCAACAGATGACATACCATGTTTTAAAATTTCCAAAATCTCATTAGCCTTAGGAATCTCAAAGGAAGATAGCTCTGATTGAGGAACACACTTGTCCCTGTGGACTTTCAAGGAAGCGGGTGGTAAACTGGTCTCTCCTGGGAGCAATTTCCGTTCTCAGGAATCTGGACGATAGAGCAATTCAAGTTATTACTGTTCATGGAAAACCTGCCCACTGCAGCCCAGCAGACCGAGCCAAAGATTGTCCTCCTGATAAGGCTTGAGAACCTCAGTAATATTTTAACCCACGATTTGTAGATAACCATTTACATGCCACTTACTGGGGGTTAGTAATGATTTTCACTTGGAGGCTTAATTTCATTTTCCTTAACAATAAAGCCCTTGGCTATGGGGGTGAG
The DNA here is from genome assembly GCF_014898055.3 of Talpa occidentalis. NCBI lineage: Eukaryota > Metazoa > Chordata > Mammalia > Eulipotyphla > Talpidae > Talpa > Talpa occidentalis. The sequence continues at coordinate 107,990,683 of NW_023605194.1, forward strand.
AGCTGGGGAAGAGAGGGCAAAAGGTGGCTTCTTCTAAAGAGCTGGAGCAAATTTATAAATTAAAGAATTAATCAGGAATTAGTCTCTCTCCCCCCTTCCTACTTTTCTTCTTCTTTCTTCCTGCTTCTTCCTCACTTTCACCAGTTGTATTAAAATCTAAGGTTTCTACAGATTTTTTTTTTTTAATTTTTGAAGACTGCTACAGGCCACCAGTTGGTCCCCAGAAAGACTGGGTCAAGTGATACTCCCACCACCAGCAGGATCTGAGCTAACCCACCTTCCCACACTTACCAGCAGGGTAAACAGCCTTTCTTCATCTTTGTCAGTTTCAGCAAGGAATCTATCCCTCTGGTTTCATTAGAGTTCATTTCACCATTGTTTTAAATTATCATACTTTTAAATCTAACCTTTTAGGTGTTTATATTAATGTGTTTGACAATAGTAAATCAACCTTGCATTCTTAGGATAAAATCTACAAGATGATGATGAATGATTCTGTAAATACCCTGCCAGTGTCAGTTTGGTTTCCTTTATTTACGATTTCAACATCTATGCTAATTAGGGAGAACAGTCTGACAGTGAATAGTTATTAGGTATAGAGTGTGGTACAGAAAAAACAAGAGGGTTTCTTAAGGCTAAAAAAATTAGAGACTTATAATGTATTTTATCGCATAATAATACATAGCATCAGTATATTTAAATGCCTTAAAGGACTGTTAATCTTTGCTTTATCCATGGTTTATTAAATTTATTTGATTAAATAATGGAATATATTCTGTATAGACTATCTCAGAGGATATTCAAGTGTTTCGTTTTTTTAGCCATTTGAAAAGGGTATAGTTTTCTTTTTGTTCTGTATTTGATATGGTTTGTGTTAGTTTCACAAAATTAAACAATCTTTTGCTCTTCTCGAAAGTGGTACATAATTTGTTCCTTGAAAGTCTGAAAGAATGCTCCTATAAAATTACCTAGTCCCAATGATTTTTTTGATGATTTTCCCACATTTTTGTGTGGTTATTGATGTATTTTGATTTTCTATTCTTTATAGGTACTGTTGGAAATTATTTCTTCAAAAGAGTACCTACACCATCAAGATTTTTAACTTAATAGTAAAATTTTACATATATAATGCTTTAACATATATTTGTCAAGTTTGGCTCTGTTCACTTTTACTTACAAAATTTAATTTGAATTTTCTCTCCTTGTTTTCTTTATTAGATTTTTCCAAAGGGTTTTGTGGTATTCTTTTTTTATGATTTTATTTAATTATCATTACTGCTTCGGTTAAACTTGTTACTCTTTTCTTTTATGAAAATAATAAAGCTTATTTATAGTTCCCTTTTATTTACTAAATAATGTAAAAGTCAAAGCTCTGGGTTTTCTTTTGAGTAAAAGTGGCTACCTTTTATAAATGTTGGCATGTAATAGTTCTTTATTTCTAAGTCATTTATTAATATGACTTATGCTTATTAATAACTTATTAGTTATGTTTCAAGAATGATCTTGAGGAATGTTCTCTAAACTTTATATTTTATTGATTCAATGTATGTGATTTATTTCTGATTTTATTGCATTTATTAAAAAAAAACAAGCTGTATAATTTCTGCTCCAAGTGCTAGCAAACTAATATTTCTAAATATTTAACAAATGCTTTAAGAGTCTGTCATTTCTGTGTACAAGACACAAAATTTTAAATAGTCAAAATACATTATCTTTAAAAATGGAAACTCTTCATGTCTATATTATTGATCTTTTTCTCTGCTAAATAACTATAAAGGTATAATAAGTTCTTCAAATACTATTGCAATGTCTTCAATGTACCCTTATATTTCTAGACTTACATGTTTGAAAACTATGTTGTTTGACATATAAAATATACAACTATTACAATATCATTGGGTAAAAGAGAGCATGTCATTATGAAAATATCCTTTCGGCTTCTTTAACATATTTCCTTGAATTTTCTTTCATTTTAAATTTAACATTACACTCATAATGTCTGTTTGAATGGCTTTACGTTTTAGATGTATGATTCTCAACTGTGGAATAGACACTAGGAGGAATCCCCAAGGCCCTTTTGGAAAGCTCACAGGTCAGTCTCTTCAGAACTTTTCTACAATGTTATTTGCTCTCTCAGGACTGTATGGTAAAACTTTCCAGCCTACATGTGTTTGAGAACTGTCACTCTGATGACTAATAGAATGTGTAATTGTACTTTTTGTTTATTTTATAAACTCCTCAGTCTTCATATAACTTGTAGAAGTAAACAGGGGAGAATTCTTGAGGCCTTGGGGTAGGCTAAGATTTCTTAGATAGGATATAAAAGCATAAACCATAAAATAAAAAATTGATAAATCGGCCTTCATCAAAATTTATAACCTTAGCACATTGAAAGATACTGTAGGAAAAAAAAGAAATGACAAACCATGGGGTTGAAGAAAATATTTCCAAAATACATATCTGATAAAGGACTAGTATTGAGAAACTGTAAAGAATTCTTAATATTCAATAAGAAAACAACCCAATAGGTAAAAGATTTGAATAGACACTGCAGTTTCTATAAGAATTTTATGTTCTAGTTTCACTCAGTAATCAATTAAGATTGTATGTTCTTATTAAATTTCCTTCTGTTCCATGAAGTAATTCATTTTCTGATTCCTATTCTTTTAACAGTAAATCTTCAAGGTGGTATTCCATCCCATATACAGCAGCATTTTTTAAAACTTTTTTCCCTAATGAGTCCTCCATTATCCGCTCCCCCAGCTCCATTTCCTGTGGGTGAGCAGACGCCCACTCTCACATGTGCATCGGCGGAGCAAGATGTCTGGCACACTCTCTAGCCTCATTCCTGTGCCTTCTGAGCCATTATAGTATACGAATGTGCTGGTCTTCACTCCCCAATACGTATCACTTAGGGTAATTGGATATGTGAAATAATCTAACTTGTAGTTTGTCCACCTCTTAGGGCTTTTCCTGATCTCCCTGCATTTAGAGCTCTTTGCCTGCATGATTTAATGGGTCACTCCTATCATCTTTTTTACCTGCCTATTTTGTGCTCTTTTTCACTTTGCTCTTTTAGTTCTAAAATGTGTACGAAAGAACTACTGGTTCTGAAGGGAAGTGGGGGGTGGTGCCGCCACAGACTACTAGGAAAATACTTGTGTAGCTGACAGGTAGCTGCCTGTCCCAAAGTCTGAGACAGGGCCCAGGTTCTGAGCGTCAGTGACTGAACGTGAGTGGGGCTGAGACAATTCCATGTTCCTGAGCTCCCATGAGCTCTCTTAGAAACAGCCAACCATGGATAGACTACTAGCCAGAGTAGGAATTCTAATGGCCTCATAAGTCATGGAAATCTTCACAAATTATGGCAATAAATTGACATATACTTGTACTTTTTAGAATTGCTCTGTGCTTTTCTGCATTTCTATATCTCTGTTTGGAGAGATTGCATCAGCAGGTAGTACACAGAGGTGTGGGAAGTACTTAAACAAAATTTATATACTCAAATATATAAGGTAAACTTCTGAAAAGGTGGATTTTATATTAGAAAATTATTTTTCTGAGGTTGCTTTTAATGGCATTATGTTAAGATTTATAAGGGCCACGTTTAAAAGTCTATTTACATCTTTTTAAATTTCTTCACTATTATCAACTATTACATGTATTTACATGTATTGTTCTGATTCAGGGAAGAATCCAGTTGGGGGGTTGGGGGGAGGTGCGGATAATACATTAAAGGAGGTCTCCTTAAAAAAAGAATACAAAATCATAAACATGAAATTGGGAAAAAAATGATTACTCAGAATGAGAAAAGATAACATGCCAAAAGTCTTAAGAGTCTAACAAATAATATAAATATCATTGAATCAGAAAAGTAGAAATATTTTCATTTATTTGATCAACACTGTTTAAAATTCTTTTTTTACTACATATTTTTGGCTACATACTTTTTCATCACTTCATAGAACAATAATTTTATAATACAATTTCATTAAGAGACTAGAAAAATACTTCCTATATTCCTCTAGGATAATTGACCAAGATTTGTTTAAGGATGTTTTAAAAAATGTCTTTCAGCTTCACAACTTACTTTGATATTGCCATGTCAAAACTTTTGTATTATTTTCAAACTTGAGAAATTTCCATTGAGTTTGTTTTTTTATATAAACTATAAGATATGGAAACATTTGCCTTAGTTTAATCTCCTGGCTCCTCCCTTTCAAACTTGGTTTCCTTTCCGCCATGCGTGGAAAGTGCTGGTGTTGGAGGACACTTTCATATCCAGATACAGCTGAACTTCTGGGTTGTGACTCTGGGTCAGTCATCATAGAAGATGGCCTCTGTGCTTCTGACAGACTTCCCTCTACTCTGAGAATTTATGGAGTTGACAGTGATTACATAAATATATTCCATTAAACCCAAATTAAATGCATCTATCACTCAACCTCCTGTTATTTCTAAACTTCATAGGTTGAGTAGTTTGCTTTTGCCTATATGTTCTGGAGCCAGCAAACCACCAGAAGCTAGAAAGAATGCCTAAACCAGATTCACCCCCATGTGCTTCTGAAGGAAAATTATCAATCAGTATATTTCTGTCACTTAAACCACCCAGTTGTTGGACTTTGTGATTGCAGCCCTACAAACTACTATAATCCCTAGTAGCAGAAACAGATGACGCCAAAACAAAGCCAATTCTCTACCTTCCTGTGGTGTTCTGCTTGAGCTAAGAGGAAACCATGGCCCCTGGCAGGTCAAAGTCATCGCTTACTCTTATTTCAGAAAAGCAGGGAGACCATTGCTAGGAACTAGGGCTCAACCCCTCTCTTTCAGGTGGATTGTTCAAACAGCAGGAAGCAGAGGTCTGGCCTCTGATGCAATCTCCATGGAAACTGTGGCTGTGGTCAAGGCAGAGGGGTCAGGACTCTCCTATAGGTCTCCTTCTCAAAGGCACAAACACTGCAGGATTAAATCCACGTCGGCAGCAGGCTGAGCAGTTCGGTGCTGATAAACCTGGAATGGGCTCAGCCTATAACTCAAGACAATATAATCATGCCTCTGAAATTGTTCTTTTCTGTAGATTTCTCATTAGAACATTGCCAGGGTCTCAAAGTATGGATTTAGAAGAGGGTGTGATTGCTCTGGGCCCTGAAAAAAGCAATAAGCAACCCCAGAGAGGAAATATGTGAAGGCTTATTTGTCATGAAATCATAAGACGGGAATAAAGCTAACATAGTCTAAGATCCATTCCCCTATCACTAAGCCTTTTCTTAAAGATAAGAAGCTATCTCATAAAGAAAGGTAAGAAGGCAATTTTCTCCCTCTTTTCTCTCCTATCTGCTGTTTGGAATTGCACAGGAGAGACGGAAGGCGTAAGGACTGAGGAAATACACTGATAATACTGAAAACCCACATTCATATTTACTCTACATGTTCCAAAGTGATTTTTCTGCCTGTTATTTTATCCTCTCAGGAACCCCAGCAGGCAGGTATTATTATCTTTCTTTTCAAAATTAGGAAGTATTTATTCATTTTTTCTTCAGAATAAAACTCAGAACTGGCTCAGATTTATACATTCAGAAATTACCTGTTGAAATTTCATATCGAGAACTTCTAGTTACCAATTTTAGATTTTTTTCTATGAAGACATATTAGAGAGAAGAAACCCCCCCCCCCCCGAGGGAAAGACAGTAAGAAAGAGGGGCAGAGAAAGATGGCTGCATGGGAGGAGGACTTCCTTATTTCAGGGGTGCAGCATTAAAGACCCCAGAGGGAGGCAGGAGGAGTGTGGTGTCTTTTTCCCTTCTTGTCCTTGTCCACCATGGCCTTCTTGCAGGCGGACCACCGCCATGCCTTGCAACTGAGTTTCAACCCACTTTATGATGTGAGGATTATTATCATTGAGCTTTCTCTGCATTAGAACATCACCAGGGACTCAAAGCATGGGTTTAGAAGAGGGCGTGAGATCTCTGGGCCCTGAGAAAATCTGCATTCACAGCCCCACCAAGAACATTCTTCTCAGCCTTCAACTGCCCAGCCTCTCTCTCTGTGTCTCTTCTCTGAACCCCCCACCCACTGCCTTTATCCATAGCTGAATGATTGAAGAAGCCATAGCTGAATGAATTTTTTCAATTCAGTTTTTACCTTCCATCTAACACACTCTACTTCACAATGAAGAAGTTTGTCAAAAGATGAAAATATGATTTAATTCAATGTAATTCAGCTTTTCAAAAAATTTCCTTCCAAGTAATGACACGTATGTTTTAACACCAGTATTTTATTTAAATGGTTCTGAGTTTGGCTGATTTTCCCTTTATTAATACCACTTGATCATTAGGCAATGAAAGAAGAGAATAAATTATATTGAGTCCAAATAATGATAGATGTCCCAATTTCCTGGTCTCTAGGGTTATCATTTTCCAGTCCAAGCAACAAGAAATCCTAATAAAAGTTAAGTCAAAACTTTCCATCAAATGATGATGGAAAAAAAAAATGACTATCTTCTTCTAGTGTCTATCGTTATCACCACTCAGACACAAGAGACAAGATTAATTGGTAATTTGCCCTGTATTGCTCACCGTGTGCTTTATGTTCAACATAATCCTTGTGTTCGTTCACAATCCTCACAAATTTAGAATGTGGCTTCCTTTGCAGAGAAGTGGAAGATCAATCAGACCCTTGAACTCTAAGGATTTGGTCACTTGCCAGATCAAAGAATCCCAGTATATATGGAGCTCCCTGACCAATACACAGAGAAAGAGCATATTGTAAGGAAAGGGGAAAGAATACTGCACAGATTTCTAACTTTACAAGAAATAGAAAAGAATGGAAATAGATATTATTTAGAGCATTGATGGCAAAACTTAAATTAATACTGGGAATTTGATAATCTTACCAGATTAGCATCTTTGTCATTTTTTTTTCAGCCCCTCTCTGAATCAGGATACCACATGGGGATCCTATCAATGTCTCAGTTAAGCAGAGCACAGGACAGTCAGACTGGCTCTGTTTATTAACTTTCATTACTAAATAGTGGGTCAGTTCAGTCACTAAACAATCCAATTAATAGATGAAAGTAAGTAGCAGACCAAATGCGCCATGGCTAATTTCAGCGCTGACTGTTGACTTCTTGGTAATTGATCTGATCCACCATGAAGCAATCTTTGGTTATGATGTCTGGAATACTGTGTGCGGTGTTCCAGCTATCTCAACAATACAATTATGACCTTTAAAATGCTCTTCTTTTAAAAGAACTAGCTCTATGATGAAAGCAGATACAACAGGTCTATCTTATTGGTTTAATCTATACATTTCCTATTATTGGATTCTCTACCTGAAATATATTCTTTACCTTTTATCCCCCTCTATAAAAAATGTGCAACAATAAACTAAATTGTCTTTTAAAGTGATAATTTGTACACTAGAGTTTTTTTTTTCTTCTTATACATAACAAATAGTATGGGTTATTATTTACTAATAGTTTATAAGGTTTTACCTGTTATTTTCAGACAAAGCATTCTACAATCTTCATTGTACTTCCATTAAGACAGTAACAAGTCTCCATTGCCTGAATTCTATTAGAACTTCAGTGAAAATAAAATAATTTTATTAATAAACAATTGAATACAATAACTAATACTGTAACTACTACAACTCAGTTTTAATGGAAACACCACCAGTCTACATTCTGTAAACCTAGATTATAATCCCAGCTATGTTAGCGATTGACTGAGCTCAGGGATTCCTGAGTCAGAAGGAAAGTATTTTAAAGGTCACATAGTACAAACCCTCAAAGGAGAGCTTCTGAAAACAGAGTTAATTGCATGTCTCCTGCCTCCTACCCCTGCATAACCTCCATATCTAAGTCTACGAATTTCTGTGGAAGAACTTTAAAAATAGAAGGCACCTTTTATGACTAATTAGATTATGGAAATGTCTCATATCTTGATTACTATGAATGAATCTTCAAAGTACCATATGGTAAGATTATGTAGTTAGCAGTAGCCTTTACATTTTGAAATGTGAATGAAATTCCATATTGTTAAGAGTTCTTGAGTGAGAACTATTATAACAAACTATTCAATTTTGACCCATACACCTTCAGTCCATATTTCATGTATTTTTTAATTCTGATATTACTTTCTACTATTAATAACTAAACAAGATGGATGGAGTGAGTGGAGTGAAGGTGGATGGTGAATACGATGTATGTATCATAGATTTATTACTATCAATTATTTAGTCATCATTCACCTAGTTCTCAACACATATTGATTGTCTATAGACTATGATGCAGAAATGAACAAGGCGTGCTGCCTTCAGACCCTGCAACCCAGGGAGAGAGAGCGTGTCATCCTAGGATTACAGTGAGGGCAGGCTATGCTGTGAGCCAGGAAAGAACAAGGTGCACCAAGCACACAGCTGATACTGTAGATGTTACTTGGGAAAGAACAGGCTTCCAGCAAGAGACAACACCTTGGTTCATGGTTTCAGGATTAATAATAAGAATAAACTGGTAGAAACTGAATTTTATTGTTGTTTACAACATGCTGGGTATTATTTTAATCCCTTTACATCTATTAACTTATTTAATCCTCACAACAAGCCTTTGGACAGGCCCTAGTAATACCCCTATTTTACATGAGACAAATAAGCGTTATGAAGTGACAGAATCAGAATTTGAACTACAACAGACTCAAGGTTGTGACCAAGAAAAAGGTGTAAAGGTGACAAAAAATGAGATAAGGTCATATGTCAATAGGAGCAAATCTTAAAAGTTTTGTTTGACAAATGAACAACTGAGAACTTATCCCGAAGGCTGTAACTATTCAATGCTCTTCAGTATTTAAAAGCATGACTGAAGCATATACATTCTCACTTCTACTGCTTTGCTCATATTAAATCTCTCTTGTATTCTTCCTCTTCTTCCATTTTTCCCATCCTTTAAAACCTCTCTTCTCTGTGACACTTTCAGTGCACAAACTTTACTGTCCAACTCTCCTCACACAAATAGCCCTTATCACATAATTCAATTTATCTGTCTGATATTGTGCATTAATTATTTGCATGTCTATAGCCAATCACTGTGTCGGGAACACACACTCTTAAAGGCTGGAAACCATGTCTTCCTCTTCTTCTGTAATCATTCCCACAGCATCTAGTGCAGTGAGTGAGCATCTGGAAGTTATTCATACAATAAAACTTACTCTGGAATAAAAACTGATCAATTAATTAAACTTTAGACACAGTGGAATTTGTTGCTATTTACTATTCCTCAAGACAGAAATTTCCCAACCTCTCTATCCACACTTTCTGGATGCTTGTTGCATAATCAAGAGATTTAAATCTCAAGGATAGATAATTATAACTTGCTTGGCGAATGTCCAAAGTGCTGCCCAGTTTAATGAGGCAAGGAAGATAAAATAATAAGAATATATCACCGCACATATATTAGTTATCACTGATTTTCTAATATTCTACTTCATAGCTAGTATTATTTTCAAGATAATGATTACATTTTGAGATTAGAAGCTTTCTTCAGTATTTATATTGTTCTTCCACCTTCCAACCTCCAGCCCTACTATTCAGGGAGGATTTAATTTTTAAATTAGCCTCAGCATTTGAGAGACTATTTTTAAAGCGCTCACAAGTAGGAAATTCCATATCCTTCCATAGTATTTCTTCCCGCTCAGTCATTTCTTCTCTATGTCTAATCTAAATCCCACACATGGCAGTGGGGGCCCATTTCCTTTTGTTTTGACCCCTGCTGTGTAAATGGAGAAGAGTTGATTATCATCAATTATGACTAAGCCAGTTAAAAAAATAAATCAGTATTAAATAACCCAGGCCTCACTTATTTAGTTGAATATCATAGTTATTTTAATCTAAACTCCTAGATCTTATTTCCTAATTATTTTTATCTCAACTACTAAACTCTTTCTAAGTCCTCTACATTCTTTAGTGTAGAAGCTGAAGTTTAAAAATGGGGTTGAGAGACTGTCTGGCTAGTAGTCATAGCTAGAAGATGACCTCATGGTTCCTGATTTCTGAAAACTCCTATTCCTGCCTCTCATATGGTGCCTCCACCCCTCCCAGAGCTACTTTCCTGTTTCATTGCTTGATTATTACCCCTAAAATATCCACCAAGCAGACTAAGGAAGATTATGGAGCAAAGATTCTCTTCTGGTAATTGTTGCTCTGCCCTCAAGTACTTGACACTCTTAATCAAAATTCTCTATGAATCTTACCATTTGTCCACATTATTAAAGAACTTGTAAGAATAATGCTGATCATCTCCTTTAAGATCTATAGCATGTCAGTAACACATTTAATGGCAATATTTCTTTTTTTTTTTTCCTGGAGGACTATCTACTTTGTCCTGACTACCCTTCCTCCAAGTCAGCAGTGTTTTTGTAACTGTGCTCTCTCTAGTGAGCCTCCATAGGATGGCTGTAATCTGACTTCCTAATAGACTGCTGAGTATCTCCTATAACATACTAAACATGTTAAAGTACAAATACATGCCACAAGTCATCCCAATCCACTTTTTATGGTCATAATGAATGAGTCTGATAAGGTTTTTTAATGGGTATTCAGTAATGTGTCCAAGTTAAAAAAAATAAATAAATTCTGATCATTCTTTTCTACTTTTAAATTTTGTGTTAGTCTGCTAGAACTAACCATCAAGTGTCCTAACAGACAGAATGGCTTAAGTGCAATTTGTTGTATAATAGTTCTAGAGCTTGAGGACCAAGATTAAGTGTTGGAAGGGTGGGTTTCTGCTTAGTCGTCTCTCCTAACTCCCTCTGAGTCTTCACTTAGTTTCTGGTCTGTGGCTGCCTAATCTCTTCTGAGAAGGACATCATTCTGGATTAGGATCCACTCCCAATAATCCCATTTAATCTTAATCAACTGTTTAAAGACCCTACCTTCAAATACAACCACATTCTGAGGGACTGGGGTTAGGGCTTCAATATGTGAATTTTGAGGGACACAATTCAGTCTGTAACAAAATACACAATTATCAATTATTAGCTTCCTTCCTGCATTCAGTATAACATTATTGACAATTGGCCAGAAAAAATCTTCTCTGATTTGTTTTATTTTTCTAATTACTTCCAAGCTAGAATATAGAATTTTTCATCTTAAAAGCTTCACTAATTCTCTTACATTTCTTTAGAAATCCCTGATTTTGCTCTCACAATGACCACAAAGCAGTCCATCAATTCTATCAAATCAGGTAAATCACTGAGAAAAAAAAATGAATTGTGAGTTTACTGGAGTTGATTGGTCTACACTGTGAAGAACACTTAAGCCAGTAGCCTGAAATAAAGCCTTGATAGTATTTTGAATTCTTTCTATTTGAAATTACTTCTATGTTCAGAAACTTTTATTTCTCTTTTTTCCCCTTTATAATGTTTTATGATCTTTTTAAAAGTATGCTTGCCTCTTTTGGATGGCTTTGCCCTCTAAGCCTTCTTAACATACAGTTGTTGTTGTTGTTGTTGTTGTTTTCACTAATGCCCTAAGATTATTGAAACTTGATTTCTGAAACATATGAAATTTATTTAACTGCTAGAAAAGAATTGTGATACCGAAGACATGAGTAATTGAATTAAGAGATGAAGAACTAAGATTTCCCAGTCTCAGATCCAACTGGATTTGCTGAGTTAAATGTTGGGAATTGTCTTCTCCTCATGAAATTTAGAAATTCCTTCAATGCTCCTAGTAGGTTATTCCCAATCCAATCATACACAGTCACCTTCTAAACTTCATTTCAGACCTCTCTAGCTAAATATCCTCTTGCTTCATTAAGGATGCCTTCAAATCTGCTTCTGTTTCTTCTCCAGGAGTCACAGCCATGTCGATCCCCACTCTTCTTACTCACACTGGAAACGTTATAAACAAAGGTGTGTTTTTTCTCTCCTTCCCTAATCATTCTTCAATTTTGCCTTCATTTCGATCACCATCACTTTCCTTTAAGTCTTCATTCCCTGTGACTTAAATCTTTCACTGGTCCTGAAACAAGCATGTTAATTTATTGAATTCCTCTCCCGCCACTACCAATTCATCCAGCCCTAATTCTACTGCTAGGATGGTATTTCTGATTACAAACTGTGCAGAGAAGGGAATGCATGTAAGGGAAGGGCCACTTTCTTAGAGGTGCAGAAGAAAGATGTTAAAATAAAGGAAAAGTTTATTTCCTGTAATTAAATAACTTCCAGGTCAAAGAATATATATCTAATACTTTGTAAAGCCTACTAAATAAAGTTCAGATTCTAACCCTAGGTAAGATATTTCATGTTCTGCCTCTTATGTCCCCACAATTCTCTTCTGATACTCCAAAATAATTGACAATCATTCTTCCCATGCAATGGACAGGTCACCCACTCTTTTTTGAATATTTTTTTGATATTCTCATTTTTTACTTTATATATTTTTACATCAGTTTTCATTTTTGCACAATGTATGCATTTTCATCTTGGTTATAGTCCCTAAACAATTCCCACCCCCCTGTTTTGATCCTACTCTCCCCACCCCGCCCCTGTAGTGTATAGTGTGTCTCTGGTTTATAGTTGCTTGTTGTTTTTGATTTTTACTTTATTAACTCTCATCTACTTTCTACTCATCAAAAGTCACATTCTTGTGTTGTTTTTTCAATGTGTTCAGATACGAGGAACTTATAATCAAATCATCCAATAACCTAGGAGTCTCTAAAATTTATTAATCAGCTGCATTGCTCAAAAGAAAGTGCTTGATCAGCAATATTTTTGATCAGCATCAAAAATATTGTTTTGATCAGCAATATTTTTCTTGCCAGGCAGCCTCTCACCCTGCCCTTTTTGTTATGTGCACCGGAACGGAGCCTGCCCGGGGTGTTACCTAAGGTGAACGGATGCCTCAGGAAATGTATTCCTGTTGCTCATCTTGGGCCCATATCATGGCTGTTATTCACAAAATTCCTTCACAAGGCCAGCACTTAATGGCCAGAGGTTCGTCTTCTGCATTTAAGGACACACGGGCAGGCTCTATGATACCCTGAAAAGGAAGTGTAGGAATGAGTCTGAGGAAAAGCCATGGTTAGTGAGAAGTGTCAGAATCTGGTAAGAACACCGCAGTCTACAGTGCATTCAAAGAAAGGCCAAAGCAATAATGTGAACTGTATGGGAAAAGAAAATCCAACAATAGCATCCACGGACAGAGAGAAAAAGAAAGGGATCGCACACTCCCAGTGTTGTGTAAGCATTTGTAACTATTTTGGGGTAGAGATGCTTTACCTCATTCAGAGCACTGCAGAGTTTCAAACACCTCAGTCATTTCAATTTTGACAATTCTTACTAAACACTGAGCTTGTGAAGTCCAGACATCACAAACACTAATGCCTGCTTCAGCCATGAAATAACCTCTTATTACTCTTCCAGAAGGTGTCTAGAAGAACAAAAGTGTTGAGTCAGCCAACAGAGAGGCCCTGTCCACCTGCCCACTTTCCAGCATGACAGCACCTCAGCTCTTGAAGGAAAATGTGAGTTTTGAGATTGTAAAATCTCAGAGGGCCCTGGAGGAGACATAATGCCCCCCACATGTTTAAATTCAGTTGCAATTGAGTAAACAATGCATTAAATGTTAAGAATGTGTTAACTACATAGCTATAGAGTGGGGTGGGGAATTTGGGTATACCAGGAACTCTGAGAGCGAGAATGTAAGCTTGTTGCTACTTCACTGGAGCTCAACGAGAAGCCTAACTAGTCTAGTCCAGGTAATTCAGAACTAATTTTCCATTTTTCCGGAGGACATGCATGGGGAGGGGAGGAGAGTTGGGGAGGCCACAAAGTCTCACACTAGTTACAAAAGAAAGGTGTTAAAATGAAGTCAAAATATACTGAAGTTACAATTTATTATAAAGTTATGTATAATAACTTGCAGTTTAGCAATTTCTTCTAAAGGTTACATATAACATTCTTGTATATCCAAGAGAAATGGAAACATATGTCCATACAAAGATCTGTTCTAGAATGTTCATAACAGCTTTATACATAAGGAAAAAAAAACTGTAAACATTCCAAATGTCCATCAACAGGAGAATGGGTAAACAATTTATGGAATATAAACATATAATGAGATCCTTCTAAGAAAAAAAAACAACTATCAATATGAATCTCACAGTATTATGCTGAACAAGAGAAGTCTATAACTAAAGAATACATATTGTATTATCCCATTATATTAAGTTAGAAAATAGGCAAAACTAATACACACACAAAAAAAAAATGGAACTGTTGTTGCTTGGGTGAAAGAAAGAAGATTGATTGGGTAGGGGAACTTCCTGGAATGATGTAAATATTCAATGTCGTTAGAGTGATGTGAATCACACTAGTTAAGATTTTATCAAAATTCATAGTATAATATACTTACTATACTTACTATTTATTTTATTACATGAAAAATTTACTTTATATATGGTAAACTAATGTTGCAGTCTAGTTTTTTACTAGTTTTCTCCCCCACTGCAAACCCTCCTGCCCCATTAGTTGCACAGGTTAACGATTTTTAAACTACTTTCTGTATATTCTGATCTTCAGCAAATGAGTAAGGATAATGAGATTCAAGTTTGACATTGTTGCAGAATAAAGTTTCAAATGTTGAAAACTAAGGACACAGATGTATACTGCGGTGTTAGATTGGAATTGGAGGCATCCAATTGGAGTTGATAAAAATTATCAACTGAAAGGAGTGGATAATGGCTAGATGATAATGGGCTGGTTGGCTGGCTGGATGGATGGATGGATGGATGGATGGGTGGACAGATGGACAGATAGATTCCCAGCTCTGTACACTTGAGAGGACCTAGAAGCAATGACTTCAGTGGCAATAAGCATATTTAGTACTCATATTTGGTTTCCACATTATAGGCTTTTCCACTAAAATAAAGCAGGGATCCATGGGAAAAAGGATGATTGCAGAGTTGGAACAGGAAACGTACAAGATGAGCCTGGAACATCTTGTCCAAAGAAATTAAGAAAATGGTCAAAGAATGATGGGAATAAATCAAAAGCACAGAAGCCCTAATTTCTGCTTCTGTTTCTAACCTAATATCAAACACAACCCAAATAACCAACAAAGTCCTAGTTTTATGTAAATCCATCAGACAGCTGAGGATGGAAGAAACCAAAACTTTAGAAAGTGACAAGTCCCTTGTAGGAAATGACCTGGAACTTCTATCACTTTTTGTGGAGCAACAGTAGTAGAAAGGAGCCACCATAAACAAGTTTAAGGAGAAGTGAACTAAATTTTATCAGAATTTAGAACTATATATGACTAGTTAACAACTAGTGCGCTGTTTTAAATCCTAAAGAGCTCTATGCACAGAGAAAATCTATACTTACTCGCCAGATCTTTCCCAAAGACCTCACTGAGTGCTCATGCAAAAATCTATGAGCAGAACAAGGATTTGAGATAGAGCCCCTAAGACATAGGCACTTGTCCTTTGCTGAGTTGAGGGCAGGAGAAATGAGAGACACCCTCCAAGTCACTGCAGGTCCTCAACATGTATTTCTCAAGCATTTTCCACAGTTGGAGGAAGCACTGGAGAGGTCCCTGTGAGGAGAAGGTACTTAGGGCCTGAGACCTTCTTTCAAATCTTGTGTCTTGCCTCCTGTCAGAAAAATACCATACTAAACCCCTTACAGGTACTCTGAGTATTCACTGAGTACACTTTTCAGCACTCCAAGGGTAATGGCAAGTCAGCAGAGCAGAATGAGATCTCTTGAAGCACAGAAAGCCAGGAGGCAGAACTGAACAGTAAAGAGAAATCCTTAGCAATACAAGAAACTGCCAAAGAAAATGAAGTTAGGGTGGAGCCAAGCTTCCCTGAAGAAGACCCAAACTTTCTGATTCTTTGTCTTCATTTCTCCTGCATTCACAAGTCTTTATTATTTCATCTTGCTACTTTCCACAGTCTCCTTCTCCTTAAGCCACACTGAAGCTCTAACCTTTAGTCTGAGCAATCACCATTGAGGTGTGTGTACTGCTTAATGCTATGGCATTTCTTGTAGAGTAAGGTACTGGAGTTCCAAGGAACAGGAGGGCTCTGCTGACTCCTGGGGGCAGCATAACTCTTTACCGTATTTCCCCTCTCTCAAGTTACCTCTTCCCGTGGAGATTCACCTTAATAGCTGGCCCTCCTATTTTTATTGACCGGCTGTTGAGATTTATTGAATACTCCATGTGTACTTATCATTCCCCTATATGACTTCTTATACTCCCAATTTAGTTATTCCATGGTTAAGCTCTCTTGAATTAAATAAGGGTGTGGTGCAGTATGGGGAGGAGTAGGAAAAGTTGGTACTTCCGTTCCCAAGGAAGGCATTTGGTAATATGTGACTGATGTGACTCTACCGGTAGAAGCACCTAGCTAATAAGGAGAAATTTTGAATTCCAACTCCATGTTGACCTTTAGCTAGACTGATTAATCTCTAAAGTCACAGAGTAAGCCCTAAACCTCATAGCCATATCAAAATGATAATGAACAGAAATCCCTGGAAAAATGTATGAACCCACTGGAAGGAAACCTGAGAACCTCTTCTTCCCATGTGAAAAACACTTTGGTCACAGCTGTGATCATTATTTTAACCATTAGTCTCAGTAGCAGCAGTCGTTTCTTTTGTCATCAAGTATAGTTGGTATTAAGATCTGACTCCTAAGGAATGATTCATCAATAGCAGTATTTGTGCAGTCAGCCAGAAACAATGGGACAGGGGACGGTCTCTCTTGTAAATCATTATACACCTCAAGTTCCTTTCCGTTCCTGCCACCCCCATATCAATAGTGACCATGCTTTTTTATTGATTATTAATGTTTACTCCATCTTCCTTTACTATTTGGTTCTTATTGAGGGTTCTCTGGGTGTAGACTTCTGTCACTTAAACTTGGAAGAAAAAGAATAACCTTGGTGAAATTGAATGAACTGATAAACACACACACACACACACTATATATATATATATAATGCCAAAAGGAAACAATGATCAAGTAACAAATAGGTAAATATCGAACACTGAGTTGGCTATTTCCAATCAACAGTTGGCATAATCTGGCATTGGCTCTCTATGCTTTTAGCAGTATCTTTTATATTATCTCAATAACACATATTCTCAATGACATTTGTTAACTAAATGACCTCTAGTATGTCCATATAGCAGTGATACCATTCAGTTTTTACTGAAACTATAAGAGGAAAACATTTTATTCTATTCTATTCAGTATAACATTCCCCTCCCCCAAATACACACATACTACACACACACTCCATTGTGCAAAGATCAAAGACTTTGACATCAGACAAACTTAATTTCAATTCCCATTCTGTCCTTATTACATTTGTGACCTTGAGAAAGTTACTTAATCTCTGCAAGGTCCAGCTTCCTTGTCTACAAATAAGATTAGGTAAGATAATGTTTAATTCACTTGCAGAAGTTAAATCATTATACCTCTCCTTCTAGTATTTTCCTTTTTGAATAAATCATAATGTAGTAATTATTCTTATTTATTCTTATTCATACATATTCAATTATCTTCTCAAAATGTTATTATGTTTTATATACCCTACAAAACATGTTATAAAACTTTCCAGAAGATGGTTGCCTCTTAAGCACATGACCATATGGATATACATTCCATGAAAGAGAACCTGTCTCTATCCTCAAATCAACTCACCCCAATTTCCAGCCATGGCTGTGTGTCCTCAGACAAGCTATGCACACATGGAAAAGGATCCTGCTCAAGATTTTCCATAGTTATTAGCTCAACTCCCACTTGATCACTTGGTCTATATCTCAGCAACCCAGGAGAAAATTAATTCCTGTGACTGATAGCCTATATTCCGTGTCTTATATCAGCATCCACCTGACCTATGGGATGTCCTCAGAGCTTCACAAAGCCATTTCAAAAGCCCATTCATATTCCAGAGTACCATAAGGATGGTGAGAGAAGAAAAGTTGCTGGGATCATCCTATTCTCAGTATGCCCCATCCCACAGAGAAGTTAAGGGCAAAGTGTCCATAGCCAGACTGCCTGAATTAAAATGCTAGCTTTGCTATTTACTTTCTCTGACTTTGGGGAAGTCTCTTTGTGTCTTAGTTTTCTCATCTGCAAAATGGGCATACTTTTAGAATATAACTCAAGGCCCGATGTGAGGATTAAATGACCTAATGTATTTAAAGCACATAGTCTACACCTGGCAAACTGGAAAATCACCAAGATACATGGCGGACTTGGAACTCCTATCTCACCATTGGCATTCAGCACACCATTTCTTAACTGGAGAAATTTAATTAGTCTAAGTACCTATTTTAATTAGTGTATAAATCTTATGTTAATTAATCTGTAAGTACCTATATCCTCATAGGAAAGCAATGTCCAATCGCTTTATTTATTAGCAATATGTTTTCAGGGCACAGGAACCAAATGGGGTGTCATGGATATTAGGGACACCAAATACCCATACAAGTTAATTCACTCCCACAAAAGACAGAGAAATTCAAAACTAGACATGAAAATGGGACTCTGGGGTAGACTTAATTTTCTTTTTTTAGAAGTTTTTTAGAAGTTCGTTATTAGGCCGCGAACAGAGATTTGTGGCTTGAAGGTTATGCCCAAGGGAACCAGTAGCTGGTGGGAAGTTTTAGCCACAATGAATCTCTTCCTGTGAAATGTAACAGAAGATTACTGTCTTTTGCTCCTTCTCAATTCAGGACATACCCAGAGAAGCACTCTCAGCACTCATTAATGTTAGGCTGTGACCACCCTTTCACACCTATAGTTGCTACTCATTGAAAACTCTGAGCAATGATAGGCAAAGGCTTAGAGTATCCCTTCTAGAAGGCAAAGTTTTTTAAAAGTTGATTTGAGATTTTCAGTGTCTTCTCCACCACAATGAATTTTTCTTTTTTTTAGAGGTAATAACTACCCTAATTTTTGATTTTTTTTTAAAGATTTATTTTATTTATACAAGAACCGGGGTACAGGCCAGATGCGTGGGAGGGTGAGAGGACTCACCAGAGACATAGTGGGGAACAGAATAGGCAGACTGACGAAATACACTGCTGAGGGGAGGAGCAGGCAAGACAGGAGAGGTCTGCTGGCTATGTGGGTTGCTCCAAGGCCGGCGGGGATCGAACCGGCACTGCAGAGGCTGCGGACAGCTTCACAGAGCTGCGCTCAACCGCCTGCGCCACCAGGGACCCTTTTTTTGAAGAGGTATATACAGATGATAGGTAGAGAGATGATATATATTTACATACTCTAGTGGATAGATGGATGGCTGTATCTATATATATTGTGTTTAGGTTAATTTTTTGTACCTGTAGATATTTCAGAATGGGAGAACTACACAGTTGTCTGGGTTATGGTTCATCCTTACTTTCCGGGCTTTATTGTTGCACAATAGAGAAAAGCTGATCTTAGTAAGAAGGAACATGAAGGGAAAATATAAGCAAGCAGTGCAAAAGCCAAGCGAAAATGATGGCGTCCATGTTTCAGACAGGCATCACGGAGCGTTAACTACAAAATCAAGGTCATAAGCATAGTACTCCAGCGTTGTGATAACCTTTCATTTATCATTGCCCCTTTGTGAAGTGGCATAAAGAAAAAATGTCTTATGACTGGTGTTGTTGGAAGTGAAATTGCCTAGAACATCTTTTAATAAGAAAACCAGACTCCTTAGCAGAAAAATGTAAAGAGAAAATCCAAATCACTCAGTACCTAACCATGGTAAATAAGCTCCAGCCAATGTGGTTAATTATGGGCAAAAGCTTAAATAAAAACATTCAAGCATTTTGAAGAGAAAATGTCATCCTTTGTTAATAGAAAATAGGGCTGGGCATGAGAATTGGAAGTCCAGGAACTTCATTTGTCTATTTGTGTTGTTTCATTCCAAGTAAATCTTTAATGTCGTTTGACTAACAGATATAAAACTATGCATATAAAAAGCAAGAGGCTCTAACTTTTGTAAAAAAAAAAAGAAGAAGAAGAAGAAGAAAACGTGAACAGATTACAGGAACTAGACACTTAAGAATGAGCTATGGGGAAAGGAAGTGACTATATCCTTCTTCGAAGGCAGCTTCCCTTTTTATTTCATTCACTTAGTAGTGTCAGAGAAAATACTATAAAAAATGTAATGAAGTAATAAAAGTCATTTGGAAACCTTTTACATATGCTTTGTTCTTCTCACAGAACTACTCACAACTACATCCGTATAAAAGAGAAACAGCCCCTATAACTGGCCTGTGATTGCTTATTAAACATTTACCTTAGTGACTACATATGAAACAGACAAATATAAAAAGAACTTTCAATTTCACAATTTATCTAGTTCACAAATGCAACCCCAAACTGTTAAATGGGCTAGGGGCCGCAGAAGAAGCATTCCCTGAGCCTTGGAAATCGAATGTTCCCTTGTCTTAAAATGCTTTAAGAGTATAAGCTGGCAGTGATCCATGCATTGCCCGAGAGTACTCTCTCTCCACTTTGTCCTCCACGTTTATGTGGACCATTTGGACACGGTTTCTATTACCAGGTCTACACTTCTACCAATGTCCATCTACAACAGGACACAGTGTTTTCCACTTAGCTTCCTTTCTTGCTGCACAGTGAGCCTTCAATTCCATCTCCTCTATGATGACTCCCTTAATTCAATTGAATAGCAATTTCTAGAAAGCTAACATGAGTGAGACATTTTTGTTGTCATCACCGATAAGATGACCCACAGGAGAAATTGCCATTGTATATTTGCGTATCTGCCATGAAGACAGAGGCTGCATTTTTCCTTCAGCTTTACATGAAAGTATTATATATCACCAAAGAACCCTCAACACCAGAGAATGAGGCTGTATGTCCTTCAGTAATACATAATACAGAAGAAAACAGGGGGAGTGTGGGGGCGTTAGATAGTTAATTCATAAAAATAAGAGAGGTGATAGAAAGATAGATAGATAGACAGATAGATAGATAGATGGATGATAGAGACATAAAGACATAGACACATAGAGGCATAGGTAGATAACAGATATCATATCATTTATAGATATCATAAGACATATCATATATTTATACCTATATACATACATATTAGTTCCCCAAACTATATTCACTTATAGTCCATAAGTCATTCATTTTCACATCACAAAATCTCAATTCTATTTCTAAGTGTAATTTTCTATGTAACTATATCTTAACATTTTTATTTCACTAAAAGTTAGCTTAAACATCACTATATTGCATAAAGGCAATATGGCACATTGTATCCCGAAGTACACGTTTGTGCACTTCTGCCCACTCTGTTGTCCTCTCTCTGGAGCCCTGTAGGTTGAAGGTTACAAGCGCTTCTTATTGAATTGGGCCTGGAGTCTGGGAGCAGGACCAAGAGGCTCGGTCCTTGACTCAGCAAGGAAGAAATTCAACATCGACACCAGAATTAGGCAGAAAAGCAAGAAATTTATTGTCAAATAAGGAGAAGGACAGGAATGTTCTCTGAACTGAGAAGGGTCCCAAGTGGGTAGCCACTGAGGGGCAAAGAATCAGGAGTTGACATGAGCATAAAGGGAGTTTCTGGCTTAGGCGCTCTTGGGCCCACTGGGTCTCCTTTTTTGGTTCTGTTTTCCTGGAATGAGCTTTTGGCCGATGCTGCAGGATTGTGTTGCTTTCCTGAACATCAGTTTTTCCCTGAGTTGGGGCACCCTGACCCTAACTGCCTGCCCAGCTGCCCTTCCTCACTCATTATGTCTATTTTTTATCCTACTAGCTCTGTTTCAGTTCTAAACTTGCCTCTGTTTTCTTTCTTAGTATGAATGGTAGATTCCTCTTTCCAGGTTACTGGATATTCCAGATGGGATAGAGAATTTGGACTGGGAAAATATGGGATGTAAACTGGGTTTCGTGGATTTTCCCCCTTAATATTTAAGTCATCCAGTCAAAACACAAAAAAAGCATTATTTCGCAACATTAATAAGGATTTTTTCCCTGGATTTATGTTCGGTCTATATTTTCAAAACCCAACCATGTAGCTCTCTCTGTGAAGTCCTATGATATAGTTGACTAATATTATTTCCATTAGCTACTTGAAATATTCTGTGAAAGTGTCATGGCATTTCAAATATCCAATGTTAAAGATTGATTTAGGGGGAAATTTCTGGAACTTTTTTTCCTTAGTGGTTCATTACCAAGTCAAATTTACAAACTAATTCCATTGAATTTACCACATTTCTATCTTGGGAATTAATAACATTCCCTTCTATTTGAGAAACCATTTCTTCCAGTTACTTGGCAATTGTGGTTACTGCTGTGTCCAGTGAAATACCACTAAACTGAGAACGTAAGTTTCTATCTCTAAATTAAAATTTTGAAAAATAAAAAAAATAATCTGGAAAGAAATAAAGATGATCAAATAAGAAACCAAAAAACATTCCTTTTCTTTCCATATTCTGCTGAAGGGTTTCTCATCATTCACAACACTCTCTAGAGCACTGGCAGTGCCTTAGGAACCAGTTGTTTTTACTCTAGCTCTACTCTCTATTTTAGAAAAAAAGTGAAAAAATGGAGAAAGCCACTAGCTTTGTCTTTCAAAATGGTCTCTCTCAGGGCTGTGGCACACCCAGCAGAAGACCAACCAGCTGAAAATGGCAGCACAGTGAGGTTGGTTCAGTTGAATATTCTCCCATGAGTGTGGTCATTAGCAACAGTGTCATTTATTTACATGGAGAGGAAACCTGTGGGAAGAATCCTGCAGATGTTAACAGTGGGTCCCTTTATTCACCTGATATATTTTCTCCACTTTGGACCTCTTGGCCTGACCAAGAGCAACATAAAGGAGTGTTTGATTTTTCCAGTCTCTGATCATTTTTCCGCATCTATCTTGTGTCACATAATTTTTGAAAGTTGGGAAGCCCAATAAACCTGTCCTATAATTGTTTATGATTTTGTCCTTACCATTGCATTCAGGAGGATAAGATTTCAGATTTTCCAGTGTCAGTATTCTCTGGCAAGTTGAACACTGACAAAAGATACTAGGCAGTCAAGAGTGGAATATTTCTAAAAATAAAGATAATAACCTACGTACTAACAAATGGACCGTTTGGGTTGGATAGGGTTTCAGAATATAAGAAAAGTTATAAATCCTATACAAAAGAGCCCTAAGAGGAAGGTAATGATAAAAATCAAGAACTAATTTATTTTTTAATCTTTTTTGAAAGATTTATTTATTTATGCATACAAGAGCTGGGGTACAGGCCAGAGATGAGGTGGGTGAGAGGATTCACCAGAGACAGATCGGGGAATAAAACAGGCAGACTGACTGAAATACACTGCTGAGGGAAGCAGTAGGCGAGACAGGAGAGGTCTGCAACACCATGTGGGTAGCTCCCTAGCAGACCAGGGATCGAACTCATGCTGCAGAGGCTGTGAATTGCTTCATAGTGTGGTGCTCAACCCCTTGCACCACCAGGGAGGCCTTCAAGAATTAATTTAATTATAAGAGGCAGATAGAAAAAAAATGGAATCATTTATGGAAGAGGGACCTAATTAATGAGACTTGAAACATACATAACTCTCCATATATGTGTGAAATCACAAAAACCTAGAATGGTAGAGCTAGAGCGAGCCTTTGTGTTTTTCTAGTCCCAATCTATTTAGGTGCCAATAAATTATATGTCTATTTTGCCGCATGTCTGGAAACACTAATCAACTTGCTATCTTTGTGGTTTACTATCTCAGGATGAAACATATGTTCTTATTCTTTTCTTTATTTTTTTAAATATTTATTTTATTATTTATACATACAAGAGCTGGGGTGTAGGCCAGAGGTACAGGGGGTTGAGAGGATTCACCAGAGACAGAGTGGAGAGCAGAACAGGAGGACTGACTGCAATGCACTGCTGAGGGGAGCAGCAGATAAGACAGGAGAGGTCGGCCGCACCATGTGGGTCAGCTCCCTGGCCAGGATTGAACTTTTTTCACACACACACAGCACCTTTTGGAATTTGTACTGGTGTGTTCACATTGACCACTTTCATTAACGTCCTCATTTTGAGCATTACAAATCTGCATAATGACTGGCAAGGATTAGGCATGCAGTCTGTGGTAATGAAACAAACAAAGTTCATTGACTCACATTTAGATCAAATGGATGAACTAAGCCTCATTAATGTCCTTATTAATAAAATTAACCAATTGCCCCAAGACAGAAACCCAATAAAAGGTAGACTCAAGGCATCTAATATCTAACTAGTAGCTCACCACTTTATCAAGCAGCACATTCAATTGACTAATAATTACTATATTTTGTGAATTATTCATTTACAATTTCAAACTTTAAACAAAATGAATTTACATTTTGTTATAAATTCTCTGCTTACAATTCTATTCATCGGTCTGTTTCAAACGAATTTCCCTGATTTGCGGACTTTCACTCTATCGACAGTAGGCATTTAGAAAAGTAAAGTACTTACTCAAAGTCATGCTTTAATAAAATAGTAAGCTATCATTTGAATCCAGTTCAGTTTGATTTAGTTTAAAGTTGTTAATTTTAGCCAGTGCAGTTTAACCTTGCCAGAAATTAGCAAATGCTAACCAATAATTACAATGTGCTAAGCACAGTCTAAACTGTAAGTAATTTCATAATCTTATTTGAACTTCACCACAACCCCATGAAGAAGTTAAGGGATATAACCCATTTTATAAAAAAGTAAAATAGTAACTTTGAGTTGAAGATGCAATTTAATCTGTGCTTAGACCTAAACTTTGCACGTGAATAGACAATTAGCTGGCCCCCTGCAGAGTGTAAGGGCACTATTTACATGTGCGTGCGCATACTCTCTGCCTTCTGTGAACATGTGATGCTATGGTTAGTATAGGCATTTGTGCTAAAACATCATCACTTCAGTAATCGTATCTTAACACAAAAATAACTCTCAGTTGACACACTATCTTTGAGTCAGGTATACCAGAAGCAGACACAAGCATTTATGTAGAAAAGTTATGTATAAGTCTAGGGGATATTTGTAAGAAGAGGACCAGGAGAGGAATAGGAAAGAGACTAAGCAAACTCCAGCCTGATTCGACAGGGATACCCCAAAGGATAAGCTTTGCCTCATTATCTTTTTGCCTCGTTATGTCTCCATGGCTGTTTATTAAGATCTAGCACAGAGGGATGGAAACACCTAGATTTGTGTGGGCAAGCAGGCTCCTAAAGTAACAGACACTGGCTCTTGAAAGTGGAAGCACACAAAGCCAAAGACCCCCCAAAATGGGAGCAAGGACTTGAACGGGAGTCAGGCAGAACACAGTACCGTCCACACACACACATATCCAGAGTGTCTAATCACCAGCTTATGCCCAAGAGAGAATACAGGTCTCTGCAATGGAGAAATGGGCTGGGAGATGGTGTTGAATGCAGAAAGAGCAAATAGAAGGTCAGAAAGAGTCCATGATCTGAGAAGGGGGTAAGGATCTAGAGGGGATGCCCCCCAAAGGAGGGCCTAGCTTGAGGACTGAACAAGGCTGGGGATAGAAGAAAGAGAAAAAGGAGCATCTGAGGTGAGAGAATACCATGATTAGACTTGGTCTTCTGTGGCTTTCCTTGGATAAGTTTTCTAACATCTCAGCAACCTTGCAAGGAAAGTTACTATTCACATATGTGACCTTTTATAACCAGTATAAATGCAAACTTGGCCTTTTAAATATAGAAAAGAAACCACTGTTGTTTTAATTTTAATAAGCACACAATTTTTAAGAGTATATGCCTACTAGTTACTCACAATAAGAAAAACTACAGACTAGGAGACCTACATAATATAATCAACTGATCTTTGACAAAGAAGCAATGATTTTCTTTTCAAAAATGATGCTGGAACAATTAGATATACACATGCAAAAAATACATCTCAATACAGAGCTTATGGGCTTTATAAAAATTAATTCAAAATGGATCACAGGCTGAAATATAGGAGATGAACTACAAAACTTCTAGGTGACAACATAGAGGAGAGTATCTAGATAATATTGGGGGTGACGATGATTTTGGATACATCAAACACATGATCCATGAAAGAAGTAATCATAAGCTAAACTTCATTAACATTAAAAACATTAGCTCTGCAAAAGACAAGTGATTGAACAGAAAAACCACAGAGTAGGAGCAAATATCTGCAAAAGACATATCTGATGAAGGGCTGTTATCCAAAATACACAATGAACTCTTAAAATTCAACAATAGGAAAACCACCGACCTAACTAAAAATGACCTTAACAGACACCACACCAAGGAAAATCTAATGGACAAATAATCCCATGAAAGGATGCTCTATATTACATGCCACCAGGGAGATGGAATTTAAAACAATGATACCATATGACTCCACATATTTTAAAATGGCCAAAATCCAGAAAACTGATCACATCACATGCTGGTGGGGTTGTGGAGCTACAGGAACTCTCATTCATGGGTGGTGGGAATGCAAAATGACACAACCACTTTGCAAGGCAGCTTGACAGTTTCTTACTAAATTAGACATACTCTCCCCATGTGATCCGGCAATCACACTCCATGGCATTTTATCAAAGGATTTGAAATCCTTTTCATATGCACACCAAAACCTGCACACAGATGTTTATAGCAGCTTTATTCATAACTGCCAAAACTTGGAAGCAACCAAGGAAGATGTCCTTCCGTAGGTGAATGAATAAACATACTGTGTTACATCTAAACAATGGAACATTACTTCATACTAAAAAGAAATGAGTTATCAAGACATGAAAAGACATGGGGGAATCTTAAATGCATATTACCAAGTGAGAGAAGTAATCAAAAAGACTATCGGGTTGTCAGAAAAGTCATGAGGTATTTTTTTCTATGTTTTTCAAGCAAAAAAAATGCATCATGACTTTTCCAACAACCTAGTACATACTATAGAATTCTAACTATATTCTAAACTATACTTTAAAAATATATTTATATAGTTAACTATATTTTAAAAAGAAAACACTTTGTAAAGAGTAAAATGATCAGTTATTCTTTGGGGTTGGGGGTGAGGAGGAGAGAAAGGGGTAGCAGTGAAACCACCCTGTATGATGCTGTAATGGTGGACATATGTCCTTACACATTTGTCCAAACCCATAGAAGACACAACATCAAAAGTGAACCGTGATGCAATCTGTGGACTTTAGCTGATTATGATGTGTCAGTGTAGGGTCATTCATTGTAATAAATGAACACTCTAATAGGGCATGTTGATAATGGGGGAGGCTAAGCATGTGAAGGGTAGGGTATATGGAAAATATATGTTCTTCCCCCTAAATTATGTTGTGAACTTTACAATATTTTTTAAACAAAAATAGTCTCAACTTAAATTTATAAAAATGAAGAAATTTCAAAAACTGGGTCTTTTTCACTTTCAACTAATCTTCAAAAAATATTTTTCATGGCAAATATATCTATGATCGCTGTGTTTCAGAGAAGTCAACAGTTAGAACATTTTTTTTAATTATTCTAAAATCTCAATTTAGGGAAATATTTTAGAGTTTATGTGATGATGGAAAAAATTTACTTTGTACCTGCTTTGAAAAACTCTGTTACATGTGCACATTAATCATGTTTGGGATGATTTATTCCTGCATTCATGTTGGCCAATTTCATTAGTGTTTGGTTTGGCTGAGTGGAATAAAATCTGCTTTCTATTTCACCTTTCTAAAAAGAAGAGTGAGATTTGTGCTAACTTATATAAAGACTATTCCTCTACTTTGCTCCAAATCTCAGACACTTTCACATTCATCTTTCTTTAACATTCTCCCCCTGCAGACCCATTCCAACGTCTCTTGATTTGGGTCTGTTCAAGCTAGACCTTCAGTTTGCTTTCCAACCCCTTCAGTCCCTATAGCAAGCTGCTTCATGTTCACCCAATTTGATGTCAGAGGTTCCTCCTTCTACTTAATCTTCAGTGCTAATCTCAGATGATTTCACCATTGAGACTGCCTACCTGTGTGCTGTCCCTTACACAGCCATTAGCCAGGCTACTTCTCAGCCCCCAAAGCCACTTCCATTGGTCACTGATCCGTTAATAATGTCCCTTTATCACTCCCAAACCCAGCCATGCTCCTTGAGTTCACAAAGCTAAGGTACTTTATCTTTGAATTTCAAGTGCTATTCAACGCTACACATTCAGAAATATTGTCTCAAACATTGCAATTTAGTCAAGAAAACATTTATTTGATTTTGTCTTTCAAATTCACTACTAGCCTGGTCTCCCTGAGGTGGGATTCACCTCAGGTGAATTCAGTAATTCAGTAATTTCCTACGTCCCTAATTCCAGATGAGTCCATTAGCCTGAAAACTGAATAACTCTCCTTGGATATACTTTAACATATTGATCACACTGTTCTGATTTTCTTTTTCATTATATGGTACTTCTGAGATAGAATTTCATAGTTTTTAATGAATTATTTTATGTAATTCTTACATTGTTTTTCATTTTTGCATAATGTACACATTTTCATTTTGGTTATATTCCCCATACAATTCCCACCCCCTTTTTCTGACCTAATCCCTCTTTTTTTTTTCCCTCTCTGTTCTTTGTTCAAATTTTTACCATTTTTTACCACTACGACCCAATAGCAAATTGTTCAGTCAAAATTCCATCTCTCTGCTCTAGATGTGTGTTCCTGAAATATTTCAACCTTGTGACAAAGATTTGGCTAACCATGCTGAGCCCTGCTCATTTAGGCACTAGCCTTTGGTTCTTTCTTAAGGTAGGCCCAGCTTTAATTAACTCAAAATGTTCTAAGTTACAAAATTGCTGGCTACATTGCTAACATTAAATGGTTCAGGCTATTTTAAAACATATGGATGAAGAGAAAGACATCAATCTTCTGAATATTTTGTCTACACTAGAACAAAGGTTAATATTAAGCTACATTTTTTATAATCTCTACAGATATTCTTCCAACTAAAGGCACAACTATATATGCAGATCTGAAGTTTCCAATAGCACTGAGGGTCATGCTTTCTGTTTCTTACTCTCCTTTATGCTCTACTTCATCTGGCAAAAAATCAGGGATAAAGATGTTTGCTCTGTGATTATGTAAGAAGATGGGTCTTGGAGAAGAGGCAGGAGGAGAGGGCAATGGATTTCAGTATATTGATTTGGACCTTCAACTCTGAAGTCAGACATGAGCTAAAAGTCCTGATTCTGCCAATTGGCCCTAGTCCTGCATAAGAGAATTAGCATCTGTATATTTCTGTTTCTTCATCTGCTAAATGAAGACAACACCAGTATGCCATTCATAAGGTTTTCTATATATTAAGTGAAATGATGTGTGTAGCATATGTAAACCAGTGTTTAAAAAAATCAGTGATAAGTGAATGCAAATTACTATTGTTGTCATCAACACCATTATTCCATATATGTAGTGGGGAGAAATAAATAAAGATCATCCTAGTCTGAACCAGGACTTAGGCCAACCCTTTAGTTCGCAAACTCTGATTTCCTGTTCTCTAAAATGGAGCATGTGTTCTATGTAATCTAATCCTTGAAATTTCTAGCTAGAACAGCGAAAATAGTTGAAGCCCCCCAAATTACTAAGATACAGCTAAATATCTAGAGTCACAGATAGAAATTCAAAATATACACTTGTGGCTCTTAAATTACCATAACTTGGTTATTATAAATAATGTTTCAATGAAAACAGTAGTGCATATGTTTTTCCAATCTTTGGGAGGGAGATAACTAGAACTGGGATTGCGATATCATATTGTAGATCTACTTTAATATTTTGAGAAACCTCTTCTATTTTCCATAAGGGTTGTCTCAGTCTATTGTCCTACCAACAATATAGGGGAGTCCCTTTCCCTCCAGACCCTCCCCAGCACTTATTTCTGGTCTTTTTGATATGGACCATTTTCAAAGGTATGAGATGGAACAGCATTGTGGTTTCCATCTGCCTTTACCTTACGATGTGATGACCGTCATGTTTTCACATACCCACTGGTCATCTGTATGTCTTCTTTGAAGAACTATCTATTTGCCTCTTCTACCTATTTTTTAATACATCATTTACTTTCTTTTTCCTGAGTTGTATGAGTTCTTTACAGATCTTGGATATTAAGAGCCCCTGAAAATATGCAAATATTTTATTAACATTCATGAGGTTGTCTTTTCATTTTAGCTGTGCAGAGAAGCCTTCATGTTTGACATAGTCCTATTTGTTGATTTTTTTTGTTTGTTTCCCTTTCTGTTAACCACTTAGGCCACAGAATCTCAGAACTTCCATGCCCTCTTTCCCTTTACTTTTTCTTTAAACAATTCCCACTCAAAGTTAGGTCTCCTATAAATCCATTCACACCAAAAGTTAGCTTTTGATAGATCAAAGGATTCATCTTCCTAATAGTGTTTGCATTTTAAGTATGAATAAACTTTAAGGTTAATAAAAAAAGAAACACTGAAGGTAGGAGTGTAATCATGAGAATAGTATATGAGGAAGTGATTTCTGAGCATTTTCTGGAATTTTCCAATGTCCCAGAAATCACTTCAAGGAAGTGGTACTCCATCTGTCTGTGACTAAACCTGTGAAGTTGATATAGGTATTGCCTAATGAATAAAACAAGTAGTATCACTCAAGTAACCAACATAATTTGACTTACACCTTTTTATTTCCCTAACTCAATATCTGATTCATACCTTTTTAATTTCTGACTCTGTTATGGGTTTTCATATGTTCTCTTCAATCCCATAATCCTGAAGGAAATTTAGAAATTGTTATTCCCATTTTTCATAGGAGAAATAAGACACACAGACAGATTTGGTTACTTCTTCAGACACAAGATAAACTGCTATCACTTCAGTCTGACTATAAGTCCCAGCTCTTTCTCCGCCCTGCTTCTTCCCCAAAGATGATCATTACTTTGAAAAGTGACTAAGGCCACAAAAAGGTGAATTCATAACAAAAGCGAAAAAAAACATTAAGGAGATTGATGAACCCTATAGAAATCTGAGATTCCCTGTAGAGCTTTTTCTTTCTTGTTTTCAGAATTTTTTTTTATAATACTTTCTTTTTTAAAAAAAATATATTTATTTATTTATACAAGCACTGGGTACAGTCAGAAGCACGGGAGGGTGAGAGAATTCACCAGAGCGAGAGCGGGGAACAGAACAGGCAGACTGACGAAATACACTGCTGAGGGAAGCAGTGGTCGAGACAGGAGAAGTCTGCTGCGCCATGTGGGACCCTCACCGGCGGCAGGGGATCAAACCGGTGCTAAAGAGGCTGCGGGCAGCTTCACAGCCCAGCGCTCAACCGCTGCCCCACCAGGGGAGGCCCTGTTTTCTGAATTATAACACCAGCTCACTCATGGGGAAATGCAAACAAGTTCATCCAAAAATGTTTATTAGTTTATTAAACCTCCACTGTTTCTGCTATCCCTTCAGCTGTCTTGGGGACATCAGTAAATATCCATAAACTGCCCCGGCAGGAAAAATTTCTATGATGATACAATCTGTATAAGCCTATAGAAGGAGAAGAAAGAATCTACATCATCCAGGAATGAAAATGTAAATGAGTGATTTGTACATTCTAATAAAAGCCAATCTGTCAAAGAAAATCCAGTTTACATTTGATAATGTATTAGCTTGATGTTACACACAAGAAATAACATCCATCCACCTCGGTGATGACTTATACCAAGCAAGTCATCTAGAATCTTCACATATTGATAAATTTTAAGGATAACTCAGTGAGTGAGAAATGAGTGAAAATAATGTGTAAGATGGTAATTTGTGTTCTTATATTTTTAAGACTGATGGAGAGTTTTGTATTATGCATGGGGTACTGAATTTATGAGTATTTGTGGCTAACAAATTAGATTTTTAAAATTACATATGACATAAAATGAAGCACATTTAGGTGTTAGATTACATTAAGAGATTAAGTGCACATATAA
Source organism: Talpa occidentalis (assembly GCF_014898055.3). NCBI lineage: Eukaryota > Metazoa > Chordata > Mammalia > Eulipotyphla > Talpidae > Talpa > Talpa occidentalis. Next base: position 108,022,658 of record NW_023605194.1, read on the forward strand.
GGACAGAAATTGCTAGACATAATTTTTTGGAAGGAAAGGGAAAGAGAAACAGAGATATAAGAAAAGAGGAAGAATGAAAAAATACTTCATATTGGGCAAGGAATAAGAAGCTTCTCACATCAGACATTCTTTTTGTTCCAGAAAGATCAGTTAAGACTTAAGAGGAAGAAATAACTTTGATCTTGTTCCCAGTAGGGGAAAAGAGGACAGACTGCATGGATAGAGACCGAGAGACACAGTAAACTTCAGTTGTACAAGGAAAGAAGGAAAAAAGTGGTAGAGAAAAATGACAATATTTTAACAGTCAATATAAGTAGATAAAAATAGAGGCTATGTCAAATCCACAGTTTTGAGATGAGCAGGAAGAAAAATTTCAAATTCAGAAGGACATGAATGACAGTGAAGTGGATGTAATGCTGATTCGTCATAATATAGAGTCACTGAGCTCGACTTTGTAGCTGTAGCTAGAATAGGAAACTAGAGAGTAAGTGATGACAGGAATCTCAGTGATATATCACAAAGCAAATGGCCTTAGGAAGAACCAGATGAGAACCAGACATCAGGGAAAATACTGGAGCAGAAAGATGGCAGGGGGCCAGCACACACATGGAGCGTCTTGGTGGCAATTGAAACATCAGTGACCACACACAATCTTTATGTAGGGGCAAAACATAAGCTGATACCCTTGAAGACCTATTAATCCTTTGTCCCAATGAAAAAAAAAAAAACAAATGTTACCCAATAGGCACACATTGCTGAAAGTCCACTTCCTCTAACTCTATAGTTAAGCTACTCAGGATAAGATCACTCTGGGGCCAGGCACTGAAGTCAGGAAGTAGTTTATTTTCGCTGAAACTGAAGAGGGAAGTTAGAGAGCAAAACAGCTGCAACGATCAGTTCTGGAAAACCAGGTAGGAATAAAAAGAACAAGTTCACGAGAAAGCCAGCTCATATTTGCTATGGGCTACATTTTGCAAACCAATAAATGACAAAATCCCAGTAGTGTTCATCTATATTCAGTATGAAATTCAAAAGCTAAACTGGGAACTGAGCTCTTCTGTGTCAGAGGGCAAACTCTGCAAGTCAATGGGGTCATGAGTGAGTCCACTTGCAAGACCAAAGAAAGATAGAGTCACTGGAGTTCTCCAGATAATAGTGAGTGAGGACTAGGGTTGGCAGAGGAAGGCAGGGAGTAGGAAAGTGGTGTAAATGGAGGGGTTTTGAGATGGAAGGCAAGGAATAGGGACAAAAGGGTAAAAATGGCTTGTTTCAAATCAAAAAGGATGTCACTTTTCCCCAGGGATATTTCTAGGAAGTCACAGACCAGGGCAATGACATTCCTAACATCTGTTGTAGTAGAGAGGCTTTAGATTCCCAGTGAAACTTCTTGCTCTCATCTCCTGCTTCCTTCTCTTTTTCTCAAACCTAAAGGCCCGATTCTGTTCTTTTCCCACCTTCCCCTGAGTGCTCGCCTCCCTTCTTTAGTGTCAAGAAAAGTAAAAACCATCACCTGCTTCTCCTTCTAACAGCTGAATTATTCTTCCACACTTTTATTTTGATAGCAAAGTGGTTCAAGATATGTTTGAGGGTTGTGGAAACCCTCAAAGGGATTACAGAATGAGAAAGTTTTCAGAGCCATGCTCTAAATAAAGCATTGGAGATGAAAACCTGTCATAATGAAAAATTAAACTAAACTGCCTCAAATAAAGCAAAGGAGCAACTGATGCCTTGACGAGCTAGGAGAGAAATTCACATAATGTGGGACTGGTAATGAGGCAGTTTCTTGCCAATGTCTAAGTCTCTACTTGGCATCTGCTAGAGAAATGCAATAAAGAATTTAAAGCAATGCAATAAAACATGCATAATCAGAAAATAAAAGTCTGATTATAACTTTATTCCTAAATTTTAAATTACCTGTAATTTCCTACATGTATGAGTGATAGCCCGTATCTACAAAGCCAGAACTTTGCTTATTGTGAAGTCTTTGAAATCAGTCTTTCCAAATAACATAGTGTGATTGTGAAGAACTCAGGACAAAAGCAACATCACATATTGGTAACATGATCTTGGGAATATTAGTCTTTTTCTTTAACCATTCATTAATTTGTTAAATGGATATAATACCCACATCACAGAGATGTGGGGAGACTTAAGATTTTTAAATGTTCTAATTTTTTGAGCTTTCTATATATCATGTGGTGTTCTAAGTACTTTAGAAGCATGATCTCATTTATTTCCACAAATGCACACCAAGTAGTCACTTACATGGGTGGGTGGATGGGTGGATAGATGGATAGATGGAATGAATCATCAGTTTCCACGTTAGAGATGACAAACTATTGATAAGACCAAAACTATATAATTTACACAAATTTCCAAGGTTATTGGAGTGAATGCCAGGATTCTCTCTGCCTCCAAGATTTTTTTCTGTAGTAAACTATTAATACACTACAACATTACTTATATCCTATTTCCAACCTTTATTCTATTCCAGCCCAAAAGTTCTACCAGATAAATCTTACTCCTTACCCAAGCACCCAAGATTTTCTGATTCTCTTCCCAAATCTTTTCTAATAGAAAGACTTGCCCATCCTTATTTCAACTCAACAGATAATAAAGAGAGAAAAACCACATCCTGGGTTAGGCGCTGGAGAGGCAGAATAAAATATAGTCCCTACACTCAAACAATCCACAGTTAAGTGTTTGATGCCTTGGGCACCATTCCATCTCTCCACCTTCCAAATCCTCAACTGATAGCCTATTGTTCTCTCTCTTCCCTCATTTCACTCCCTCTGTCCTTGCAATATTTTGTTTGTTTGCTTGTTTTTTAGTAGGATGTGAAAAAACAGTAAAATGATGGTTCTGCTTTGGAGAACAAGTCTGTGAATTTATTTCTTTGGATAGAAGGGCCTTTAGCCCTTCTGAAATCACGCCCTGAGTTAGGCTGTTGTTTTGCCTAATTAGGACTGATCTGACTTTTTTTAAGGCAAATGGTCTCTTGTCTGATAACCATCTTTGAATTGAAGCAACCAGATTTTTCCACCACTGAGCATTCACACGTGGTGTAAAAATGTCCCCAAAAGTCAGTAAAATAATTATGTAAAACACTAAGGCACATAAGTGGTCAATAAATAGTAGCTGTTATCAACAATGTTTTCTATGCAGATTTCAACTCACCAAACTTCTGAAAAGTGATTTAAGATCAACCTGCTCCTTTTGTCCTTCTAATCCTAAGGTCTCTACACTGTGTTTTTTTCTGCATTTTCATATCCCATTTTTTTTTTAAACCATGATGGGCAACTAATTTGTTTCTGATGTTACCATCAGAATGCTTTTCTGGTTGCTGTACTTTAATTATTACTGAATTGCATTAGGATTCCCAAGGAATTACTTATTATACCTACACATTGCCCAAATGAGTCACCATGATTAAATCTAGTAGAATGGCTACAAGGAAACTTGGTTTGAGTTTCCATCTGTAAAGTATTTGGTCACATGAAACCAACATCCAATGAATGTCTTGAGTAACATCCCAGAGACTTTATGATATCATAGACAGTGAATAAGTAGTTTTATTTCATTTTATTTTTTATTCCTTTTTTTTAAGAATTATTTATTTATTTACACAAGCACTGGGTACAGTCAGAAGTGCGGGAGGGTGAGAGAATTCACCAGAGCCAGAACAGGGAGCAGAACAGGCAGACTGATGAAATACACTGCTGAAGGGAGCAGTGGGAGCAGCAGGAGAGGTCTGCCTGCCATGTGGGACCCTCACGGTGGCCGGGGATCGAACTGGCGTTGCAGAGGCTACGGGAAGCTTCGCAGCCCAGCACTCAACCGCTGCGCCACCAGGAGAGGCCCGGATAAGTAGTTTTAAACATCAAATAGGAGCCTAAGTGAAAATATTGATGTGGGAGCTACAGTGTGCTTTCCTTTTTGTAACATTATTAAAGATAAAATATTTTCATGTATAGACATATGTTTTAATCATCACATGTATCTTTTAATGTTAAGGAAGCAGAGAATAAAACAAGAACTAAAATTCGTTGATATAAAATTATGGAGTATTACATAATCTGTGTTTGGTTAAAAAAGTTATTTGGTTGTGTAAACAGTATCAAATCCACTAAATAGTTCTATTGAATGGGGCACTGAAATAACAAACAAAATATTATTTACTCTATCTATGATTGAATAGTTTCTTAGAAAATCTTTTTTTAGGGCCTCCCCAGAGGCACAGCAGTTGAGCACTGGGTTGCGAAGCTGCCCACAGCCTCTGCAGCACCAGTTCGATCCCCGGCTGCTCCCCGGCCACCAGAGAAGGGTCCCACATGGCGCACAGACCTCTCCTGCCGCCCGCTGCTCCCCTCAGCAGTGTACTTCGGTCCTTCTGCCTGCTCTGCTCCCCGCTCTGACTCTGGTGAATTCTCTCACCCTCCTGGGCTTCTGACTGTACCCAGTGCTTGTATAAATTAATAAAAATAAATCTTAAAAAAATCATTTTTAAATCTATAAGTATACAGTTCTGTTTTAAAGTTAACATATAAATTAATATTGTGTGGATGGAGTCAGATCTTGGCATTCAGAATTAAGAAGTAAATATCAATAAAATCTAATATTACTTGACTCCATAAATATGTAAAAAGTATCTTCACATTTCAACAATATTGCAGCTACATTGGCACTGAGAAGCATCATGCTCCATCCTTGTTGGAGTCTCTGAATTTAGTGCCCATTTGTCTCCAAGCACAAAAATAGGCTACTTTCTGAATTGGAGAAGTAGGCAGGTATGCATCCAGAGGGAGCACAGGAGGTATTAGAAGTCACTGAAAGCAAACTCCATGCGAAATGAAGGTTTCTGAGATCAAATGTTGGTGAAACCATTCCATTGAAAAATACATAATTTCAATGTATTGTATTGAGAAGCTACTGTTTTGTAAAGTAGGTCAAGATCAGGAACATTCCTGAATATTTCAGTTTTGCTTTTATTTTTCCAGAGCAAAATCTTCCAAGAATTTATTGGATAGCACAGATATAGATTCAAATAGTGGATACTTTTATGAGTTCAGTTGGTTCTACACACCATTTACTCCATTTTTTTTTCCAATTTCACATGTAGATATTTACATATCTGAAGACGCTGGACTTATTTTATGTGATCACATGATATTATATCTTGAAATGTCATTAATATAATCATTCTTTCATACCTTATTTAATAACTTATGAATGTGAAGGTAATATTCCCATTTGAAAAGTGACAGAAACTGAGGTCAAGAACTCTTAGCTGCCAAGTTAACCAAAGGCAACTGAAACAGGTAAAAGACCAGACTCTTTCCTTTAATCCCTCCCAGTTTTCACAAACACAAGGAAAGCCTCTGTCATTTATCACTTTCAGCTTTTTGCCCTTCCATTTGTGAATTGGGTGTGCTTCGATTTTTATTGGTCTGTTTCTTTGTTTTCTGAGCTAGAGATGACATTGCAAAACATATTTTATATTGATACAGTAATGCTATATATGCAAATTAGGTAAGTATATACGATCAAATCTGCCTCTTGACTTTAAAAATATGCCCTGTAGGGTAAATGAAGATCAGGCTTTTATGCCACTGGCCTCTGGCTATCACCCGCAGTCTTGATCTTGTTAAAGCTGAAGGCGCGTGGGTGCGGGACACTCGTGCCTGATCACAGACACCTGAGCAGGGGTGTGTGCGCATGTGCAAGTGTGCACACCTGTAAGACAGCATCACCCTTGGGAAGCAGGCTCATGTTGCTGTCTCCCTGCTGCCTTATTTCCTCTGCTCACCATCAAAACCTGTGAGAATGATAGCAAGGGCTCCAACGTTCTCCTTCAAATCACAAGAACCGATGGTGACCCGACCTGGCCTGGCATGGTGGCAAAACAACGTGTATATAGGAACAGAGAAGGTAATTTTGGCTTACCTTGCTATTGGTGTTTTGGAAGTATGAGATCCCCCTTCAGGTGCAGTTGCCTCCGGACACCCACCACCATGGTCCACTGTGCTCCCGTCCCACTTTGTTCTTACCACCACCCCCTCTCCTTCCCATCTGTGATGCTGCCATTCTAGTCTTATCTTCCCTATACTTTCTCCATCCCCATCAGATCTCAATGTGGAATATGGGAAGCAGCTGTGCTAGTATTGGGGGCAGAGCTTATGCTCAGTGGTGGGTCTGGGGCAGGTGTGCAGGTCTAGGTCTGGGGGGTGTGCAGGCATTTCTGGCCATTTTACCACCCTCTGGGCTTCCCTACACTTCTTTCCCTCGACTTCAGTGTGTCTGTTTACGGGAAACCCTCAGTCTCAGGATAAAGCCTGGGTCTTCACCTGGGCAGGGCCTGCCCTCCTTCCTCAGCCACCAGTTTATCCTCTTGCCTCGTCATTAAAAGCAAGTAATGCCTTGCTCCACTGCTCTCTTACACTGAAATGCACTTTCTGTGGAAATCATTTAGGCAGATAAAAACAAAACAGAACAAAAACTAGTTCTGACCACAAATGGTGCAGGGTTAAATGATCCATAACTCTTACCTCCAGCCCACAGCCTGCCTGACCCCTGCTTCCCCCTCACCAAAGCCCAAACCCTTTACACCCGCCAGGCCCTTCAGTACCATTATGCCTTCAACAAATATTTGTATAGTGAGAATTTTGGAAAACTCCACTATGGAGGGGACATTCCTATAAATAAACAGGAGCATAAATGCCCTCCTAGGCCCAGCCTCAGACCCAGGCCTTCCTTCTCTTTCTCAAGACTGACTTCCCACACTTGTACTGATTTTCACACTTTGCTTTAACATTATCTTTTCTATTTTATTATAGTAGTAATATAGACTATTTGACTTATGAAGATGGATTTTCAAAACTAACAAGTAAATGATAAAATATTTGGTATAAATGAACAATATCATAATTGTGAAAAATTGACATTCACTCTCTCTGGGACTACAGAGCTCAGCCTCTTTAATTTTATCCTTCTATTTAAGTCCCATTTTTTACGCCGAGTGCAGGGCTTTTGAAGAACTGACCTGCCTCAAATTGGAGGATAATCTTCCTTTCCTATTATCACCTCATTAAAGTCTAATGAGGTGAGGAGGGAAAAAAGGGTCATATGTTGACCTTTAAATCTAGTGAACTGTCGGGAGCACTGTTTTAAACCTAGTATGAAAACGATTTTGCACCATAAAGTTATATTCTCAACTTGTGTTAAAAAAAAAAACAGAACTTCTTGGATGCAATTTGAATCTCCTTCTTTGTGCATCACTATAATTTTCTTCTAATTTTACGGAAGTGCACTAATTCTGGGCTCCAGTTTATATCTAAAGTCCATGCTCTACAGAGTGGGATTAGGTGAACTGCTGTCCCGTGTAGATAAAGTCGCCCTTAGCAGGAAAGAGCCTTCCAGAGAATCAGGTAAACTACGAAGGGAATATTCTGTGCAAAATAAATTAACCACAAAAGGTCCCAGGGGGCTTTTTATATCTTCCAAGAATTAACAACATTTCATTGTTATTGAATAAGCTTGTGGGATTTTTTTTTTTTAATGACAGAATAAATGTTACATATACACTATATAATTCTGGCAGGAAATGATCTTCAGTTTTCTCTGGGGAACAGCACAAACATCTGGATAATCTTGAAATCTTTTAATATAAAAAAGTGGTAATTACCCCCAAACTTACTACTTGCCACATTTATTTTCTCTTTTTTCAATGATTAGGATTGTAATTCTTTCTCAATGGGGAGTTAAAGATGGCTTATGAAGGAATTAATTTTGCGATGTGTCCTCGAAGTGTACAGTTCTCAGTCTGGTCCCATGGAACTCCACAGAAAGTTCATTTCTACCATTTTTCAAGGCAGTCAAGTTTCCTAATTTTACAGATGTTCAGTTTTTTTTTACAAATTTGCCAACATAGTTTCCTTTGGTTTTGAATGTTGAGCTGACATGCCTTTTTAACGTAATGAACAGTATTACATGGTTATTTATATTTAGCTCCACATTCTCATTCATCACTACCGTATGGAAGAATTTTGACAAGCAATGTACAAATGTGACATGGGTACAAAAGCATATCTCAGAGGTCTGGAATCTCTGGGTGTATGCCATTCTCAGTATAGTGCTGCATAACTCTGGAGAAGAATTTCCAGTAAGTTACACGGGATTTGAATTTAGCTTTGACATTTTACTCTGTAGTACTTTTTGGCTTCCCAGAAAGCAGTATGATTCCTTTCCTCTTTCACTTTCTCTATTCCTGTACCCTTTTCTGTGTTCTGGAGTGTGTTGATTCTTTATTCGTTTATTCAACTCACTCTTTTTTTGATAGGTCAATTGGCAAAATGTCAATTAATTTCAAGTATTTTCTTTCTTCCATTCTTCCTTTGCTGTGTCTGAGAGATTGTTTTTTTTCTCTTTATTAATAGCACATCTAGAGCTCTATTATTTCCCTGTGTGGCATCCATTTGAATTCCTTTACTTCCTTTGTGTTGGTGTGAGTGTTCTATGTTGAATTATGAGGACCTCGAAGGGAGTGGAGAAGCTGAGTTGTTCCCTTGGTTGCTGAGTCACCAGCTTCATTTTGTGAGGAATGCATTTTTTTGGAAACTTGCCATGTCTAGTAATCTTTTGGGCCCCCAAATCCCTGATTTGAATAATAATGTATATATTGTGTCTGTGGATTCAGTATGGAGTAGTCAGTCCTTTGAAAGATTTTGAAGATGAAAATTGTATTTAAAACTTACATGTTTAGGGCCTCCCTGGTGGCACAGCAGGTTGAGCTCAGTGCTGTGAAGTTGTCCACAGCCTCTGCAGCGAGGGTTTGATCCCCAGCCAGCCAGGGAGGTACCCACAGGGCACGGCAGACCTCTCCTATCTTGCCCGCTGCTCCCCTCAGCAGTGCGTTCGGTCTGTCTGCCTGTTCTGTTCCCCACTCTGTCTCTGGTGAACCCTCTCGCCCTCCGGCACCTCTGGCCTGTACCCCAGCTCTTGTATAAATAAAGTAAAATATTAAAAAAAACTTACATGTTTAGATTAACATATATGTAATGATCCCTAATGCATGCCCTGCTCAGACCTGCATGCAAGGGGCACAGGGATGAGTTGGTATCACCTTTCCTTAACTGTTTAGAGAAACAGGTTCATAAAGAAGGCGAGTTTCAATAGACCATTGTAAAGAGGTTACACCCAAAATAACTCTTTCCTCGTATTAAATATGTTTTAGACCACTACATTATTTTTTAATATTCCATACTGAACAAATAAGTTAGAAAAGAAAAATAAATTCCCAATATAATCTAGTTTCTAGATTCATGGAGAATAGTCAAAATAACAATGAACAAATGTTACCCAGTTAATACCAGTCATTAAATCTATATTTTAAAAAATTGTCCTATATCTAATAAGTATTCACTCTTCTCTCATTTTAATCCATGTATTTCCTATTTAAATGGAGAGAAGGAAAAAGGAAACTAACACTTCTTGAACACCCATTTGCTGACTGCTTTAAAATCATTATTTCAGAATATCCTCAGAGCAACTTGCCAAGGAAGGTAGTGTTAGTCCTAATTTAAGTGAACTTTTAGACCAAGAGATCGGGTGCCCAAAGTCACCTAACCAGATGAGTCAACATTCACACCCAGGCTCACTCACTCTGAGCCACATGCTAACAGTACTTCTCCAAATGCAAACCACAGAGTAGGAGTCAATCCACCCTTTAAAGACAGACCTTAGTGGCCTCTGATTCCAACTGTCTTCCCCTAGCAATGATGAAATGGTCCAGAGGTGAAATGACCTACTCATCTTCATTTTGCTAAGTGAAGTCAGGGATTGGAATAGGTACCATTCTTTCTCTAGGAAAACCCATGCTCTGGGTCATTGTTTGAAAAGAGTGAACTGTTAAGAAATTCTTAAACAGAAATGTGATGATCAAATTATTATACAAGCATGTATAATTTATGTATTTAATGGATGGAAGTTTATCTACTTAATGGATAAAAGTTTGAAGTTGAAGACCTGAAAGCTCCCTTCCATCTCTGATTTTTGAGACTGTAAAATTGAAGATACTTTTCCATTATCTTCAATAAAAAATAAATGACTAAAATTTTTTCCTGTTTTTCTTGAGGCATTCATTCTCTGTTAATGGACTTAATTTTTTTAGAACAGTTTTATATTCAAAGAAAAACTGGACAGAAGGTGCAGAGATTTCCAGTATACCTTCTGCCCCATTTGTGCATAGTCTCTTCATTATCAATATCCCACCTAACATGGTGCATTTGTTGCAGTTGATGAATCAACAACAAAACAGAATTCTCACCCAAGCCTGTAGCCTGCATTAGGGCTCTCTCCTGGTGTCATGTATTCCATGGATTTGGACAATTATATGGATCCACCATTACAGATTCATAAAGAGTGGTTTTGTTGCCCTACATGTTTTCTGTGGTCCACCTACTGATTCCTCTCTCCCACCCTCACCTGAACAATAACTGACCTTTTTATTCTCTCCATAGTTGTTCCTTTAAATAATGTCACATAGTCTGAAATCTATGGTAGATAACTTTTTTCAGCTTCTTCTTAGAAATACACATTTATGTTTCCTCTTTGTCTTTTCAAAGATTTGATTGCTGTCTTCTTTTTTAGTGCTATGTAATATCCCATTGTGTGAATGCAGCACAGTATATTTATTCACATTCACCTACTTAAGAATATCTTTGGGTACTTCCAAGTTTGGGAAATTATGAATAAATCTGCTATAAATATCTGGGTGCAGATTTCTCTTTGTGCATAAAAAAAGAATCTTCAAATCCTTAAAGTAAATACATGGGTTTGAGTATCATATGGTCAGAGTATGTTTAGTTTAGAAAAGACTGTCAAATTATCTTTCAAAGTGACTGCCATTTTGTACTGCCATCATCAATGTATTCAATATAAGGTCTGACTCTGTTTATGTTCCAAAGTCGGTGTGTTCAGGGTAGAACAACCATAGACCAGTATGCTATTTGGAAGTGTGTTGCTAATTTCCATGTGTTTTATAATTTTCCAATTATCTTTTATATTTTTCTAGTTTAATTCCATTGTGATCTAAGAGCAGGCATTCTGTCATGAAGTTTATGAAGGTGTATTTTATAGTCCATGAAATGGTTTATCTTAGTGAATGTTCTGTGAGTGCTTAAGAATATGTATTCTGCTATTGTTGAATATAGTCTGTCAATTATATCCAATCCATTGACGGTGTTGTGAGTTTGAGTTCAATGGTGACCTTATTGATTTTCTGCCTGCTGGATATGTCAATTTCTGAGTGGTGTTGAAATCTTCAACTGTATTGCAGTTTGAACAGTTGAACAGAGGAAGGATGGTTAGGTTTGAATAGAGTTTGATCATTTCCCTTCTCCTACGTGGCAGACTAGAGCCATCTTATAATTTAACACTCTAATGTTAGGAACATATACATTAAGGCCCATCGGGTCTTCATGGAGAACTGAGCCCTTAAGCTCCATTTTTCATCACTGATATCTTTCCTTATTCCAAAGTCTGCTTGGTCTAAAATTAATTTAACTACTCCCACTTTCCTAGGCCAGTATCAGCATGGTGTAGTTTTCTCCATCCATTTACTTTTAATCTTAAGTGTATTTCTTATAGGCAGTGTTTGGTTGTGTCTTTTTTTATTTTGACCCACTCTAATAATCTATGTTTTTTCATGTATTAAGACCATTGATGTTCAAAGTGATTACTGATATAGTGGGACAATATCTACCATATCTGGTTTATACTGGCTGCCATTATTCTTTATTTGCCTTTTGTTTGTTTTTATTTGAATATTTTATGATTCCATTTTCTCTCCTTACTTAGCATATCAATTATACTTCTTGTTTTTACTTTCCTTGAAGGGATTGCCTTAGTTTGCAATATATATTTACAACTGTCCAAGTCCACAGTCAAATAACATTATACTGCTTCACATGTAGTGCAAGAATCTTAAAAATGACAAAATAATTTCTCCTATCCCAGAATTACTGCTGGGATACATTTATGCACAAACACACACACACATACATAGGCAAACATGTATGAGAATTATGTTCTTAACAAGGTCTGCCCACAGGAGAAAATATTTAATGAGATTTAACATGAAGGAAGGAGTATTAATAGATTCTAACTGACTTGAGCTATATATTTTTTATTTTTTCTATGTTCTTGGTTTTCTCAGTATTGCTATTATATTTTGAAAAACAAAACTTGTTACCTGTTAGATCAATTAAGAAAAAAATAAATTTCTATTTTATGTTTACTTTTCATTTTACCATCATTTATCCATTTCCTTACACTGCCTTTATATGGATGTGAAACTCTGCCCCATGTTTTCTTTTTCTAAAGAATCTATTTTAACTTTTCCTGCAAGTAAAGTTACAGGCAGTTTCTATTTGAGAAAGTCTTCATTTCTCCTTTGCCTCTGAAGGATCATTTCAGAGGGTACAGAATCCTAGGTTTGTGTGTCCTTTTTCTCAACACTAAATATTTCACTCCTTTCTCTTCTTGCTTACTTGTATGGTTTCTGAGAGGTCAGAATAATTCTTACATCTTATTCCTCTATAGGTAAAATGGTTTCTTCTGTTGCTTTCTTCTCCTTCTTGCTTTCCAATTACACATTGATTACATCCAGTATAATTGTCTCACAGCCTGTAGAGACTCTTCCATTTTTTTCCAGTTTTTTTCTCTTTGCTTTTCATTTTCAATGTTTCTATTAAGATATATTCAAAATCAGTCTTTCTTCAGTTGTGTGCTGTCTACAAATAAGCTCATGAAAGGCGTTCTTCATTTGTATGACAGTGTTTTAGCTCTCTAGCATTTCTTTGTTTTTGTGTTTTAATTTCTACCCCCCTGCTTAACTTATCCATCTATTCTTCAATATCTGACTTATTTGCCCATTACAGCCTTTAATGTACTAACCAGAAATAATTTAAATTCAAAGTGATAATTCCAATATCCCCACCATATCTAAATCTGGTTCTGAAGTTTGCTGCTCTTCCAACTATGTTGTTTTTTAGTATAGTATATAACTTCTTGATAGTTATAGATGATGTATTGAATAAAAAGAATTGCTAAAAATAAGTCTTTTGTAATGTAGTGGGGAGGTATGGGGGGAGCGAAGTGTTGTATACTCCTGTGATTAGGTCTCAGGCCTTAGGGAAGCCAGTGTCTGTGGTCGTTGAAGTTCACATGCGATTCTCAGTCCCCCCCTTTCCTATGCCCCCTTAGAGGGGAAGGATGGTTAGGTTTGAATAGAGTTTAATCATTTCCCTTCTCCTACATGGCAGACTAGAGCAGGCTGGAGTGGGATATGTTCTTTCCTCCAAAAGAAAGACTAGAGCCATTTGCATATTTCCCTTCCCCTAGGTCACTCAGACTCTGATCAAATGCCTTCAGGTTCGGCTCTCATTAACTAGTTTCACCTAGGGGCAGAACTTGTTAAGAACAGAATTCTCTGGCATATCACAAAATGGATTCTTTCCCCATTCCCTTGGTGAAAGCATGATTTTTTTTTCCCCCCCCAATATCACTCTGAAAACTGTAGGGACCCAGGAGCTAAAAATCAGAAAAAACCTGGGGCCTCACTCATCCCCTGTGACTGGACTTTTTAACTCTCAGACTTGTCCACGCTGAGCCTCCAAACAGTCATCAACTGCAGTTCAGGTTTTCCTACCCCAGAGCTTGTTCTGAGGAGATTGCAGCTTGTGGGTTTCTGGTCCAGTAAGTTGTGATTCTCTTTATCTGTCAGTGTGTCTCTCCAATGCAGGGGCCACTGTTTGCTCTGGGAACCCACTTTTCTAATGAATCTGAGATGATCTTTTAGTTCAGCTTTTACTTGTTAATTTGGAGAGACAATATCTGTACTTTATGGAACCAGAAACGAAGTCTCAGGCTTTTACTTTTTGTTCATTTTTATCACTGTCTATGTTCTAGGTTTTCTCAGAGTTCGTCTTCTTGAACTGCCCAGCAGAACACAGGATGGGGAGTAAAGAGAAGTCTGCTAGGAAAGGTCAGATCAATTCTCTCTGAGTCCCTCCCTCTTTCTCTTTCTCTCTCTCAAAATATCAAGCGCCCTTGTCCTTAGGCAATCCATGATTAAGTTCATTAAAATAGTAACAAAAAACATTTGTAAGCCTGACACTGATAAGCCAGGAACTGGGTTTCCCATACCATATCCCAATATTCAATTCACTTGTTGCACACAGAGTCCTTTTGTTTTGGACAGTTGATTTCTAGACTATTTCCTCTCAAACAAATATCCTTTTAAGCCTTAAATATAGTGATGGTGTAAGAAAAGATTTTGCCCTGTAGTTTTTTTTTTTTTCCAAATATGTTTTTCTTTAAGTTGTAACATCAGTTATTTTTAAGTGAAAATTGGGATCAAATTGAACCCATAATTCCAAGACCATTACAATAATTTTTATCTTCTGATTCCCCAGGGTTAGAGATGACAAGATCGATGGATGTAAAATGGTTTCTCATTTTTTATTTAAAAAAATAAATATCTAGTAATTAATACAGAGTAAAAGTCAGTTTTTACTTATATTTTTTATTAGAATGAGATTTCAGGCTGTGTGACTCATTCAAACAATTAAATAAAAATGAGAATTTCATTTCTCATAACCCCCACACCCCCTCCCCAGGGCTCCAGAGTAACTCCTATTAGCAGTTTAATTACTAGACGTATAAACCTTTGTGTCTTTGAACATACATACATGTTTGTATACAAAAATGTACATGCTATCTGTAATAGCCTTCAATTTGCTTTTATCTGCCAAAAATACATCACAGAAAAGTGTTTATATAAAACTACATGTAGATCTGCCTCATTCATTTTAATGTCTGCCTAGTATTCTATCTCATGCATGTGCAATAATTTATTTGACTGTTCTCTGGTTGATAAACATTGAGTCTGTTTTCAATTTTTCACCATTCCAAATAATGGTGCAATAAACATCCTTGTACATAAATTATTATGACATGTTTATTTTTACCATTTACCCTAAAAAGTCTGACAAACCCACAATCTAAGATGAGACAAACACTTCACTGTTTCCCAGGTTAAGCTGCAAAATCCTACAAGGGAACAAAACACACACCATGGACTTTCATACAGTGGGCTACAGACAGCTTCAGGGCCCCAGAGAGCAATGGCTCTTAATATATTCTCAACCAGGAGGGCGCCCAGTTAGATACAGGCTAGGATCCACAGTTCATGTTTATAAAGGGAGGGTACAAATGGGAGGAGTAAAATGAATGTCTCAAAGGGTAGTGCCTGAAATATCAGTCACAGCAAAGGGCATGTGAGGTAAGATTCATGGGGAAAAAAACCTCTGACACTTCCCAAGCACTTACAGGAAGCAAAGGTCAAAGCTCAGATAAGTTTACTGGCACTTTAGAGGTTACAACCCCTCTAAATTACCATAGTCATTCCTTGTCTCCAGTGTTAAACTACTGCAGTAGAATCTAATAGCAAGTGCCATGTGCAAAAGCAGCCAATGTGCAATGTCACATGTAGGTAACACCTGATCACTAGCTGAAGTCCTGGTTTCACAGCCTTTCTATAAATATATTGGACCTTTCTCCAAACTTAATTTCTCCTTGCTCCAATTCTCTCTCTCTCTCTCTCTCTCTCTCTCTCTCTCTCTCTCACTCTGGTAGTTCAACTACAGTTTTTGAGCAGTTACAATGAGTCTAGAACTATGCTAAGTACCATTTGGGCATCATCACATGTAACTTTGGCAAGAATGCTATGAAATCAATGTTGCTATCACTCCCATTATGCAAACTCAGAGGGATCACTTGTTCATAGGTAGCAGAGCCAAGACTCAAATCTAGGCAGGCCTGTTCTAAAGCCCAGGTGTCATACCCCTACACGAAGTGAACTATTTTATTTTGAATGTTCAAGGAAGAAATCCACAGATCTGAATGATGGAACCCTATTAATACATAGTAACGACAGTAGAACTACCCAGCTTCCTTTGGTTTCTATCTTGGTTGCCAGGAAACATAATTCTCAGATTGTTTGAAGCAGAATATTGATGAAGTCCTAAAGCCCAAAGTAAGGGAGAAGAATTACTCCTTCAAAATGTGTTTGAGATCTATTCAAAAGGCATAAAAGAACAATAAGACTGCTGAATCAAGTTTGAAATCTCTGAGAAATCATGGGGAATAAAAGAAAAGCAGGATAATAAGAAACAAATACAGATATTCAGAGAGAATAAAGGGAATTTTGCATATTTATATCTTGAGTATTTAACAAACATATCAATATTCCATAACTGATTATTAAAATAATTCCTTACTTGAAAGCAAAATAAAAATTTCTAGACAGAATTTAAAAAATCAAAGAGAGAGAATCTAGTTCTTTCTTCACATTTTTTTAAAGGGCGAACCTATTTATGTGTTGCTCAAGTTTCTGACTATTGTTTCACAGAAAAGTATTTAGCAAAATTTAGCAAAAAGCAAAAGGTTTCATGGTAAGGTATGCAAGAAAGAAGGTTGGTGACAGGCAGTTTGATAAAGGACTAATCATTTTGACTATCAAACTTAATACTGCTAGTTAAGCAAAAAAATATATGCCAATTTTCCTTGTGCATTGGCCATGGAGAAAGAAGAAAATTGAATGCCTACCAGTCCTCTGTAATAAGACTAGACATCCTTGTAAATATACTTCAGTAGAGGTCTAGTTTGCTATTGTTTGTGACTTAAAAAAAAAAAAAGTAAATATCATCACAGAAAGATTCGGTTTATTTTGACTTTTCTCACTCATGTTCTTAATTATAACAAAAACCCATCCAGATCAAAATGGATGGAGATATATATCTGTCGATATATCTGCATCTATCTACTTAGTCTTCAGAAGATGATTTGGATATTCTAATTCTAATTTGATGTCTTGATTAAAATACATTTCATAATGATAATATTAGATGAGAGAAACACTCGTTTGTATGCAGATATAGAGATGGACAACATAGCCAGCAGGTATTTCCCAAAAATTGATGAATAGAATTATGTTATTTTACAAAATGATGAGGCTAACCCCAGGGAGGCACTTCCTAAGATTACAGAGAGCAAAATTCCTTCGTGGCCACAGAAAAGGAGTAACCTAATAGATAATAAATCAATGAGTGAATATTTGAGCATCTCCAATACTGTAATGTATATACCTGGTGTTGTGTCATATGAACACATAGCCTTTATCTTTCCAAAACTTATATTCCTGTTGATGAAATGAGATATCTTCAATCTCAATCTCTCTTTCTCTTTCTCTCTCTCTCCCTCCTCCCTGTTCCTCCTGTCCCCACCTCTTTTTTTCCCCTCCCTCTCTGTGGAAAAGTCATGAGATTTAAGTCGGAGGGATAGAGTGGGATCATATAATAGAACTCTTTGAAAGGTAAATATTTGATCTAAAACTATAGGCAATGAGGAACCTATTTAAACAAGGCAAGAAATACTGAATGGAGCTTAGGAAGAAATGTCTATCAGCGATGTGGGCAATCGAAAACAAAACTTGTTTCACTATTGGACTATGATGTTTGAGTTGAAATAAGGTTTCTGAAGAGTAAATAATTGTGAGCCAGAGTTACTGTGATATTGTCATTTATAATAGGAAATAAACATTTGGTCTTCCTCCTGGTCCCTGGTACAGAATTCTAAAACCCTTGTAATTTCCTGTGATAAAGCTAGTAAAGGCATCTTTTGTTGTGTTAATGAAGCAGCTCTTGGGGATTGTCTAAGGATGGGTTCTGGAAGCCAAGGAGGCAACCTGGGATTGATTACCATCACCAATAACCAATGTTTTTTTATCAATAGAGCCTATGTAATAGAAGCTCAATAAAAACCAAAAGGGATGGAATTAAGAGAGCTTCTGGGTTGGTAAGCAAGTGGCAGTGCTAGCAGAGTGGTACCTCTGAGAGGGACTGGAAGTTTCGTGAGCATTACCATGCATTTTTTTTTCCATCTGGCTGTTCCTGAGTTACATCTTTCTATAATAAACCAGTAATCTAGTAAGTAAAATGTTTCTGTGTTCTGTGCATTGCTGCAGTAAATTGATGCACCCAGGGATGTAGAGTCATTGGTGTCCATCCAGAAACATGATGAAGCTAAAATAAAATAATAGCATTTATTTAAGTCCTGGATTTGCAAGGTAGGGTGCACAAGCATAAGTAACAGCCCAAATTCTGTCCTGCTCCAGTCTTGATTGAGGGAGTTTTTTTAAGAGGAAGGAGGAGAAGGAGAATATTGCAAAAGCTGTTTACCAAGAATTAGAATTGGTTATGGATTATATTCCTTATTGTTCATTGGCTTTTAGTCAAGTTGACTTTGGTTCCTACAGAGATGTGAAAAAGAAAAAAAAAAAAAAAGGCTTTGCACAGTTTTCTGAGAAGGTTGTGCCTAGTAGGAAACTGGTTCTTGCCAATCAGTAAAATTTTGTTTGCTCGTCTTTTTAAGTTGAGTTCAGTAAAATGGAGTTTCAGGCTCAAGGTGGAGTTAGTTTAGTCTGCTTCGAACATTTCTTTTTCTCATTGAACTTCTGTTCTTTAGCTAATGGGTGAGAAGCACAAGTCACAAGCTAGGCTTGTGAGGAGGGCAGTCTTATGGGTCTAAACTATTAATCCATGGGATCTAACTATGGATAGATAGTGTCAGAATTGAGTTAACTGCTTAGTGGTGTTCAAACACCCATACATAAAAAAAAAAGAAAAAATAATATTTACAGTTTGCTGAATCGGTGACCCCCCCGCATAGTGATGACAAAGAATGTGGATTCTTTGAACCATTATAGTTTGGTTATGACATGGAATATAGTAAGAAATAATTGAAGCAACAGAATTGCCAAACTCATCATACTTCAAAAAAAGTAAAGTGTTGAATTTCAAAACTATAACCAAAAGGTTACTTTTTAAAAGGTGTACTCAATTTAAATCATTCATCATAATCAGTTGTTTCATAGTACAATATTTTAAATACTATGTTTGCTAATAAAAATCCTATTAATGAGTACTTTTCTAAAAAGTCTCTCATTAATCCAGTCATATTCTATAACCATTAGAAAAACTTGGAATGCTAATAAGAGAAGAATGTTTTAATGAAATAAAATATCCAAACGTAACTACCCAGACTGCGATACTCGAGTCTCAATGGAGAAATGTTAAATATTATCAAAGGTCTCTCCACAGCCAAAGCCCTGGGGCATAGCACACTCCTCCAAGAATTATGTACTAAATTAGCTAGTGTTCTCCTAGATCATTTATTAGAACTTTATAACCAGATCTTGAAATTAAAAACCATCCATATTGCACACTGTCAATATTTTATGCATTATATTAAGAAGGAAGAACTGCTACAGTTTAAGTTTCTCCTTGGCTCTCTGCCTCCAAAAACACCCCTTTGGAAAGTGTATATGACTCAATTCTCACCTGGCAGGTAAAATACAAAACGTTCTCTTTTCACTCTTGTAGACAAACTTGGACTCATGCCAAGAAGAATCTCTCTGGCTAATGCATGAACATTCATAGCAAATATTTTAAACATGTGCCTTTATATTGAGATAACCAATTAAAAAAAAAGATATCTAGTGAAAAGGAGCATTTATATGGTTAAGCTTACTTACTTACTTCCGCTTGAAAATGAATGCAAAAGTTTTCTCAACAGTCAATGACTGCAATCCAAGGAAAGGACAGAAAGAGATGACACACTGGATTTCCTAAAGAAGAAAGAGTGTGTCTATTACAGAGGCAAGGAAATAGAGGACTTGCAAAGAAATATATTAATATTCATTCCACTTCTCCCCAGAGTGTGTAATTAGAGTACCCATATTAATTAAAAGAATGATAAAACTCTTCTTTTTATACACTGCCATCTTTACCCTCTAATGTGCTTACCCCTGAATCCAGTAGAACATTATTCAGCTAGTTAGCAATTAATGGAGCTTTGATATAATGCAAGTTAGAACCTAACAATAATCTGCTGCTATAGCAGAGCAGTTGACCGCTCTCTCTTCATATGACCATTTCTCTAGTCACAAATTGTGAATGTGTCTTGCTGGTGGGATTTTTGTTCCCTTTTCTGTTTCCCCAGCATATAAGGGTTTATATAGCCCATCATCCAATTTTGGAGAGTGATTTCAGGCTCTTTCATTAATGTCAGCACCTCATGTGTCATTGAGGCTCCACCTATAACCTCACACCAACTCAAAGACCAAGGTGACCCATACATAGGACAAAGACTACAACTTTGCAGAGTCTACACCAAGTATTTTGTTTCAATAACCCCTGAGATCGTTTTAAAGAGGCATGACGTAATCATCTGGTTGGTTGTTTTTTTTTATGAAGTTTTTCAACCACCAGTTTGTCTCAAGGGAATTTTTAGATCTTGTGAAATTAAGAGCAAGTTTCAAAAAAGAAAAATTTTCAGATAGAAGTTAAAAATATGTAAGGCATTACTGGAGAGATAAAATTTAATTCAATTTTCCTCTTGACCTGTTTTAACCTCTAACATAGCAGATTGTCCATTAGCTCCGATAAGCACAGATTTCAGAGCCCCTGCCCAAAAGACCTCTGCAACATTCATGATGCTCTAGGCAAGGAACCAGAAGCAAACAAAGCTCCCATCTAGATGTGTGTTTTGTTGTATCGTCAGGGCCATGACAGTGCATGGTGCATCAGAATATGTGAGATGGCTACAGAATGAAAGAATAAGACCAATGTTAGCTTATGAAGCTAGACAAAAAAAGAAGATAAAAATTTCCCACAGAAGATTAGGTATATAAAATCCCTTTGAAAATAGCCATTTGATAAATAAAATCACATAACTATTTTCAAATCAATATTTGGAATATCTTTAATCATTTATTTGAGCACCACTGAAGAAAAATAAATCCCAATAAAAATGATTTCAGTAAACCAGTCTAGTTTTTTTACCCTCATATAGGTAATATAATTATCCCCTGTACACATTGCCTTTATCATGTAAAAAAAAGGTCTTTAATATCCTCATTTTAAAAGATTTACATCATCGCTCTTGCTCCCTAGGATGCTTTCATTTTTATACATCCATCATTAAATGAGCACAGTACCCCTATTTCCTTTTTCATTTTCAAAGGAAGACTGGACTAGACTTTATTAGCATTTTAAATCTATTTTTCTAAAGGGAAAAAGATATCAAGAATCAATGGAACTTTTCTCTGTGATATTAAAAATCACTAGGTGGTCTTAAATTTCCTGCCTTTTTATGCTTTTTTCATGTTAGGAACCCAAGACCTATTTTGGGTTGGCTGTAACCCAAAGAGAAGTTGGCTCAAACTTGAACAGGCAAACTGTGGTTTCTTTTTTCAAAAAAGAAGCACTTTCACTTGACAAATCAAAAAAAGTATTATTAATTTAAATTGCATTCAAAGATACAAAATAAGTCCAAATAGTATGATTGCTTTCCTAACTTTATACATAGAAAAGGCTTTACTGAAAAATTAATTCAGAGTCACACAAGTAGCCAAGGTGAATAAATCAAACAGGAAGATTGTCTGGCTTGAATAGAAAAATAGTGACAAAAATGTGGGATGAGAGATCATTTAATGACAGCCCATCTGGTTCCATCCAGTTGCCAGAGAATCGATGTCAGCTACCATACAAACGGTTAGTCCATAACACTTGGATCCTCCAAGTGAAAGTGATGATGAATTTAAGAACCCTTTACTGTCTGTGGGAAAACTTGAAGCACATCTTTCTAGGTCACTAGCTTCAAGTCCACAAGAAGGTTTCATGTCAACATCACCTACACACGATTCAAAAACACTAGCCCAATTGTCTGATTGACCCAATACCTTGTTCTTCTTGGAAACCAGTCCCAATAATCAATGCCTGCTTTGTTTGACTTGACATGGTTCTTAAAATGCTAGTTTTATTAAAATTAACATGTCACATACACAAAGAAAATTTCTAACGTCAAATAACAGAGTGTAATCATACAAATTAAAGAGTTCATTTCTGTAGCATGTTACTATAGTGTTAAGTATTGTTTAACATATTGAGATGACTCTTGTTTTTGTAAGTTCTCAATATTTGCTTTTGGGAGCAAGTTAAGGAGTATGCGTTTTTTTCAACCCTGTGTTTATAAGTAAAAGGATTCGTTATCAAACAGCAAATGTTTTCCCATCTAAAATAAACAAACAAAAAAAAAACCCTGCTTTTGAAAATCTGTTTTTCAAAAACGGAATTTCTGAAAGTCACCTTTCTAAAGTGTATCACATATTCACAGTATATAAATCTTTTTGTTGAGATTGAAATTCTTGCTTGAAGACATCTTATCTAAATTCATCAAGAGACAGTATTAGGCAATGAAAACAGACATTGATTGGAATCTCTCAATCCAAAACTGGTTTTGAGTCCTAGCTGTTGCTCTCACTTTGAAAGGTTTAATGGATCTTCTTTAGTTTTATCATATGGAAATGAAGATAATAATCTCTATCTCAGCAGATCCGTACAAGGATGACTACAGCACTAATTACAGGTCTTGGTCACAAGCAGTACAGCTTAGTAATTAAAAGCAGAAGTCTAGAGCTGGATTCTGGGTTCAAATCCCAGCTTTGCCTTTATAACTTGTAGCCTTGGACAGTTACTTAAATTCCCTATGCTGTAGATTCCCCTCCTGTAAAATGGGAATAAAGATAATACCCACCTCATATGCTTGTTAGGAGGTTTGTGAATAATTATATGTTTATTATTAAATAATAGCTTTGGGACAGGACGAAGCACAGAATACATTCTACACAAATATTGGCTTCTACTTTAAAAACAGTCTAATAAGTGATATTTATTACAAGGAGAAACAGGAGGCCCAGAAGAGGTAGAATGTACAAGGAAAACATATCAAATGACTCCCTTTCAAGAGAGTGTAAACAACTGAATCACTGTGACAATATTTATTTATTTTAAAGAAGACTTGATCCAAAATCATCGATTACCATGAATTGCCATGAGTCACCAGTTCTGAAGGATAACAACTTTC
The DNA here is from genome assembly GCF_014898055.3 of Talpa occidentalis. Taxonomy (NCBI): domain Eukaryota; kingdom Metazoa; phylum Chordata; class Mammalia; order Eulipotyphla; family Talpidae; genus Talpa; species Talpa occidentalis. The sequence goes on from NW_023605194.1 coordinate 108,045,701, forward strand.
ATATATTTTCATATAGCAGTGTAAATTACAGTCATCATGTTGTACATTAAATCCTTACTACTTATAAATACCTTGTAACTGAAAGTTTGTAGCTTCCTCCAATTCCACCTCCTAGGTTCCTCACCCCCATAGTCTGTAACCACAAACCTGACGCCTTTTTCTACACATTTGAGTTGATTTTTCTTTTTTAAATTTCATATATAAATGTGATCCTCCAGAATTCTCATTCTCTGGACCCCTTTCAGTTAGCATAATGCACTCAAGGTCCACCATGTCGATGCAAATTACAGGGCTGCTTTGTGTTTTTTATGGCTGAATAGTATTCAATTGCTATGTGTATGCCTCAACTTCTTTATTTACTCTCCTGTGGAAAACACTTAAGTTACATGTCTGGTCATTGTAAATAATGCTGCTATGAACACAGGGGTACAGATGTCTTTTTAGATTATTGTTTTCATTTTCCATGGTGGTAGTCTACAAAGAGCAACACTGGATCAGTGACAGTTCTATTTTTAGTGTTTCGAGGATATTCCACATTGCTTGCCTTCATGTCTATGCCAGGTTAAAACCCCACCAACAGGGCACAAAATCTCCTTTTCCCCACGGTTGCCAGCATTTGTCACCTCTTACATATTTTTTCTTTTTTTTTTTTTTTTACAATAACAAAAAAAAAAGTCATCAACGAAATACCCACCCCCATCCCTTAGCCCCTCTGTACCCTTTCTCCTAGCCTTGATCTCTTTACCTCTGGTAACCTCAGTTCAGTTATCAGTGGCCTCTAGTTCATTTTATTTTACTTTGTCAATTCATCAACTTTGTAACCTTCTATTACTAATATATGTGAAATCATCTAACATTTGTCTTTATCTTTCTGGCTAACTTTGCTTCGCATATCACCTCAAGTTCCTCCTGCTTAGCTGCACAGTACAAAAATTTTTCCTTATACCTGACTAGTATTCTGTTGTGTGTATAATAGATCATCTTTATCCAATTGTTTATCAATGAGAACTTAGATTGCTTTAATAGCTTAGCTATTGTAAATAATACCACAATAAACACTGTGGGCTATTCAATTCTTAGAGTTGATGGTTTCATGTTCTTCAGATAGATATCCTGAAATGAAATTGCTGGATTGTACAGTAGTTCTATGTTAGCTTTTAAGAAAGATCCAGACCACTTTCCAAAGTGGCTGAAGCAAATGTACATTCCTATCAGTAATGTAAAAGTGTTTCTCCTTCTCCACATCCTCTCCATGACACCAGCAAATGGAAAATTTTAATCCTTTCTAATTCTGATACCTTTTTTTTTGGTTGCTTGAACTGACAAGGACTTCTAACACTATTTGAGTGTAAGAGATGGCAAAATTCTCTGTTTTTTGAGGAAGAACTTTCAACCTTTCACAATTAAGCATATCATTAGCTGTGGGTTTATCATATATGACCTTTATTATGTTGAGGTACATTTCCTCTGTACTTAATTTAAGAGCTTCTGTCATGAATGGATATTGAATTTTATCAAACACCTTACCTGCATCTTGACATTGTGATTTTTCTCTTTCATTCTATTAATGTGATGTGTCATGTTGATTATTTCGCATATGTTGAACAACCCTCTATCCTAGATATAAATGCCACTTTATCATGGTGAATGACTCTGTTGGTGTCTGTTCAATTTCATTTGCAAGTATTTTATTGATAACTTTCATTGGCCTGTAGGGTTTGGTTGGCTGTTTGTTTTCTTTTTTTTTTTTTTCTTGTAGTTTTCTTCCCTGACTTCGCATATTGATACTCATCTTATAAAATGAATCTATGAGTCTTCCTTTCTCAATCAATTTTTTTAAAGATTTATCCATTCATGCATACAAGAGCTGGGGTACAGGCCAGAGACGCGGGGGGTGAGAGGATCCACCAGAGACAGAGCGGGGAACAGAACAGGCAGACTGACCAAAATACACCACTGAGGGGAGCAGCGGCTAAGACAGGAGAGGTCTGCTGCACCATGTGGGATTCTCCCAGGCCGGCCGGGGATCAAACTCTTGCTACAGAGGCTGTGGATTGCTTCATATTGTGGTGCTTAACCCCTTGTGCCACCAGGGAGGCTCTCAATCAATTTTTTGTGAGGCCATATTTTTATCATGTTAATTCATGTGTAATATATCAATGTTTACCTATTTCCTTAAGTAAAATTTATAAATACAGACAAAATGTTAGTCATCTGTGTTTAAACTTTGCTTGTTATTTACACACACAAAAAGAAAAAAACTTAAAAACCACCCTAAATATTTCAACAATATAAAAAGCTAAGCTCTCTTGCACAGCCAATAATCCATGTAAAGTGTCAGAAAACTTACTTAGTTGTAAATGTAAGATAGACAAAGATGGTAAAATGATTATTTCAGGAAAAACTAGAATTTAGAAATCAGCAAGCCAAATGGGTATTTCTTTAGCTTCAGTGTATCATTTATTTGTTAAGTGCTTATTTCCCCATTTGTTTTGTTGTGTCCTTCAGCCTTATCCATTAGCTAAAGTTTGACTCTCTTATTTATTATCACGAATTTATCATTTAAATTTTTTGTATGAAAATAGATATTGGGAGAACTCCTCACAGTTTCCTTTGCTTCACTGACTTGATTTTTTCTCAGCATCAAATCTGCATTTACTTGACTCCAGCAAGGATTTTAATTCAGTTGTTATATTCTGGCAACCTCTCTAATGTATTATTTCTTTGTAAATGTTGCTATGAACTACAATAATTACTATAGTTTTGCTGTTAGAATTCAAATACATATATTTTAAATGAAGAAAATTTTGCTTTGCAGACATTTTTAAAATGAGAGATATATACATCTGTTTTCTTACAAAAGAAATCTAAGCAATTTATGTATAATATACTATGAGCCTGTGCAGACAAATACATTCTCTGTTTTCTACTTCAAAGAGCTTAAAGGTAATAATAATGATAAAAATAGCACATTTATGAAGCATTTTTAAATGTATTAATATCTAATCCTCATGAAAATATGAAAGAGGTACTGATATGCTAATTTTAGAGCAAACAAATGCTAAAAGAGCTTTACTCATCTGCTCAAGTTTATGTGAAACCATGACTCCAAAATCATCTGTCCATCATTTTATTTACCACCTCTATATTTTTCTCTGATTTCTTCTAATGTCCCTCCATTAAATTAAACCAACACACATTTCTGTAAAGGCCAGGCAGAAAATACCTTAGCCTTTGTGGACTATACGGTCTCCTTTACAGCTACTCAACTCTGCTGTCAAACTGCAGAAGTAGCCATAGATAATACATAAGCAAATGACATGAGTGTGTTCCAATAGCACTGTAATTATAGATACTGAAATTTGAAATTTCATAAAATTTTATATATCATAGAACATTATTCTTTTTTTTTAATCATTTAAAAGTATACAGACCATTCTTAGATCATGATGGCCTTTGCAGCACTTATCAGATTTGTATTAAGTAACTTTTATAATTACTTGAATGATGTACATTCTTTCCATTTGACTGTAAATTCCATGATGATGGGGATCAGGAATATCATTTTTATTGCTTCCACCAGTACCTGCTAAGGAAGTCTCTAGCATTCAGTACACAATTGTTTAATGAATTAATCAATTAAATAAGACTCAAGTACGTTAGGTCTTCTGGCTGCTTGAGACTTGATTCAAGCCATTTAGGTCCAAGATTCAATTTTTAAGTCTCTGTTTTTGAAGTCAACACATGAATTCTGTATTTTTACTCTTTTGCCCATTTTATCCCAGTTTGTTTTGGAGGAAAATAATTTATATTTTGTCTCTCTTTAAAGAACATATGTTACATTGTATCAGCCTAAATATTTTAGTTTTCCTTTTGTGTTTTTCATCCATGGGTACTTCTTCAAGTTATTGCTTCATATCAAAATTTCTGATTCCTAGGTTTGGAATAGAGGTACCATGTATCTGTAGAGAGAGATCAGTTGAGAGGCCAGGCCATCAGCAGTCTGGTTACAGGTGCATACATGGGGCTTTAAATATAGCTGGAAGTGGGGAAACCAAAAGCAAGAAAGGAACTCTAATGGCTGTGAAACTTTACTCTTATGCTCTTCAAGAATTTTTTGTGAGAAGAGCTAAAAATAAACTTCTCTGAAGAGGAAATACAAATGGCCAACAGGCATATGAAAAAATGTTCAACATCACTTGTAATCAGGGAAATGCAAATCAAAACTACCATGAGATACCATCTTACACCAGTGAGAATGGCACATATTAAAAAAACTAGCAACAACAAATGTTGGTGAGAATGCAGAGAAAAAGGAACTCTTCTGCGCTGTTGGTGGGAGTGCAAACTGGTCCAACCACCTTGGAGAGCTCTGTGGAGATTCCTCAACCTGCTAAAGATGCAGCTTCCATATGATCCAGCAATTCCACTCCTAGGTATTTACCCAAAGGACACAGAAACTTTAATTCCAAAGACCACCTGCACCCCTATGTTTATAGCAGCACTGTTTACAATAGCTAAGGTATGGAAACAACCCAGATGCCCAAAAATAGATGACTGGATCAAGAAGATGTGGTACATACTCACCATGGACTATTACTCAGCAATCAAAAAAGATAACCTCATGCAATTTGCAGCAACATGGATGGCGCTGGAAGGGATCATGCTCAGCAAAATAAGCCAGAAAGAAAAAGAAAAATACCAGATGGTCTCACACATAGAAGGAATTTAGAAAACCTAAATAAGGGACCAGGAAAAAGCTAATTCTAATAAAAATCAAAATCAACAAACAACTATAAACCAGAGACACACTGGGGTGGGGGTGGGGAAGGAGGGAGTAAGATCAAAACAAAGGGAGTGGGGGGCCTCCCCGGTGGCGCAGCGGTTGAGCGCTGGGTTGCGAAGCTGCCAGCAGCCTCTGTAGCGCCGGTTCGATCCCCGGCTGCTCCCCGGCCACCAGAGGAGGGTCCCACATGGCACGCAGACCTCTCCTGCCGCCCGGTGCTCCCCTCAGCAGTGTCCTTCGGTCCTTCTGCCTGCTCTGCTCCCCGCTCTGGCTCTGGTGAATTCTCTCACCCTCCCGCGCTTCTGACTGTACCCAGTGCATGTATAAACAAAACAAACTAATGAATAAATAAATAAATAAATAAAACATGCCTCTATTAAAAAAAACAAAGGGAGTGGGAATTTTATGGGGACTATAACCAAGATGAAAATGCATACATACATTGTGCAAAAATGAAAAATGATGTAAAAAATGTGTAAAATAAAAAAACCGGAAAACAATCAATTAATGGGTGTTTTTTCTTCCCATAAAAATCATGTCAAGTATTTTTTTAAGTAAACAAGAAGTTAAAAAATAGCTCATAGTAAATAGTTGATACTGATATCTAAATACTAAATGCAAATGTTAAATATTGAAATTAATTCATACATGGGGTTATCTTAAGGAAAAAATGAAATATTGCAGCGGCCTATGTGATACAGGTATTTGTAAATATTTTTTGGTGTGTATTATTTTGTGTGAAAGTCTAAAATGAACAAAGTAAAAGCTCCAGTCATGTATGAAGTAAAACTGTAATATAATTACCTTTTGCATAAAGGGAAATCATAGCATTTAGATTTATTGAAGTAATATTAATTTTTAAAGGTTGCAAAAAAAATTTTTTTTGTGAAGCACTGTCATAGTTTCACTGCAGTGGAAAAATAGAGTTGTTTGTATTGTTACCCAAAAGTTAATGACCACATAGTTTATAAGTAAAAATGAACCATAGTTGCCTTCAACGCCAAAATGGAAACAACATTGCAGGGGAAAAAAAAAAGTATATTTGCTTATGAGACTGTATGACAGCCCCACCCCCAAGGGCAATTCATCAACAGAAGTGCATATGAAGAGGCCAAGAGACATTTATGAATATTACAAAATGGACAATCCTACCACATTAAATGAAATGTCGGAATATCTGTTCTCCATCTATTAGCTCTCATCCTGTAACCCTTCAGAAGAAAATGGAACTGCCAGAGAAAACTCCAATTATGTACTCTGAGCCTAAGGCATATTCAAGCCTTAGTGATCCAACCTGGAATGGTTTTAAAATTCAAAGGTAATCTAGTGATGTCAATCAGGGCTTTCTCATCATCCTGCATTTTTCCTCCATCAAAGAGAAAAAAAAAAAAGAAAAATGCCTGAATGTGATACAGCTCTAACAAAGAAACATCCAACACAGAGGAAATGCTATTTCCCCTTGACGCACTGTCATTAACCAACAAAGGGCCAACTGGAAAAGCAGGTGTTTCCTGGGGAATAGGACAGATCAGTGAGGGCATTCTCAGATTAAACATGAGGACAACTTTATGTAAAGGCATGTGTCTTTATTTGTGTTTTTTTTTTCTTTTATTCCCTTGAATGGAATCGAAAAGAGTGGTATTCCTTCAGATCTTTCTTGTCAGGTTTCAATGAAATTGTGAGATATCTTGGTTCATGAATGTTTCCCACAATCCCTTGGGAACAGAGAGATGTCTATGTAGAGGATGAAATTTTTATGGAGAAGATACTCCATGAAGCATCAGACAGATATTTGACAACATGGAAAGATAAGTCCTTAGCTGTTTTGTTTTGGTTTGGTATTCTGAAGAGTGTGCTTTATCTGGATCCAGGTTACAGTCAGTCAAGGTTAAAGGCAGACTTGTTCTTCTTCGGTGACTTGACTTTGTTTGCTATCAGTGTTTTGGCTCACAGCAAAATAAGAGATAATGATGGTACACTGATGAATAGGAATGTGTTTCCATTAAATCATTCTTCAATAAGGTCTCTGCTTCTGTAACTTGGCTTTTCCTACCACCCTTTGGTCTGGGCCTCTGTGTGTGAGGTTGAAGGGAAAGGCACAATCCCCTCTGTCTAGACCCAAGCATGTGGCCCTGCATGTCCCCAGAAGGGCATCCAGTCCTGCCTGGCTCTTGGGTTCTAGCAGTCAAGAAGGTGCTGAACAGCAGACATGTGCTAGGGGAAAGCTTCCCTCCTTCTTGCTAATAAGCCCCTTCGCCAGGCAGGACCCAGAGAAATCATGCAGCAAGATGTTTTCTCATAGAAAATGTTTCAGTAATCAACCAGCGATGAAAAAGGGGAACTTAATTTTCAAACCAATCTGCAATGATTCTTCTGTTTATTTTTGGATGTTAAGATAGAGAAGCTTTGGCACTCTTATCTTTTTTTCTGGGTGTTAAATGATACAAACAATTGTACAGGTTTACTAATTTGGAGATGAAATCAATGGTTTCAATGTCAAAAATACTTCTTTATTTTGAACCTTTTTGAAAAGAGGATATATTTTCTGAAATAGCTTTACCACATTCCAAGGTATACATTTAATAATAAATAATCTTAAACATCCAAGACAAATTGATCTCTTAAACTGTGAATATAATAATGTTAAAATATTCCTATAATCGCAGGTAGATAAATACAAATTGATATGGATTTCATTAATCTGGTAATTGCAGAGACATGGTTTGATGTTTACCTTTGTAATAGCTCTAGAAAAAAAGGGCAAGCTAAGCAAATTACTATTGCCCTCACAAATCCATAAGGGGAATGCTTACCTAAGTGAATCCATTTATACACAAATTATATAATTGCAACACATAAGCAGGCTATTTTAATATATTACTTCTAAATCATTCATCTCTTTAGCGTAAAGCTTCCCTTGGTTTGCACACTGTTAGTAATCGTGAGAACTAGAATCATTCATTTCTTCAGGGAAAAGAGGATCCTTTTCCATGATACTTGGAGAAATAGACTCAATCTAAATCTTTGGGCAGCAAGTACATTTTTACTGATAATCACTTTCATCATTTAAAAGAAAATTACACTTTAAAAAAACCACAACAATATCAATGTGAGGACTAAACTGGATGAAAAATAAAGCATCTGTCAGAGTGGCAAGGTTCCAAATTGTAGCTTTTTAAATTTCTGTGTCAACTTTTAAATAAATCAGGTTTTCTTTTGTCCACTGTAATCAGCCAAGGAATTTTATTTTAGCAAATATAGAAATTTTATTTCACTACCATTCATTGAGAGTTTCATTGGCAATAGCCCTTTGTTTAAGACACTCCTTTTTTAAAAAGAAAATCTATTGTTCTCTATAAAATATCACTTTTTAATATAAAAGGGTTTTGTTGTTGTTGTGAACACTCATATAAGAGTCATGTGGCCATGGGGGACTAAAGAGTACATACTCTAACTTCACCCCAGATGTCAACAAATTCTAAATACTACCCACCTTAACCCTACTAGAATGTCTCTCTTTTAGTTAGGCTTCCGCATGTTTTTCAATGGAATTCTTGAAAGTTTTAGTTTAACTAAATTAAGAATATTTCTTTTAGAGAGGTACACTTCTAACATCTTAGTTAACATAAAAAGAATACATTGTTTAGGAATAGAGTATTTTAATTACCTATAATCAACATCTATGGATTATAAATCTCCAAATCACAAAACCGATTTTCAAATATCTACTAATATTCCTAAATATTAGGGTTAAAAATGGGAAAACATTGAACATGACATTCTCATTTGTCAGAATGAGAAAATTGAAGCCTAGAAAAGGAATCACCTTGTCAGATAGCTCATGGAAGTTTCAGTTCTAGAATTGACTTGTCTCTAAACACCATGTTTCATCTATGAATTTAGATACCTGAAGACTTAATTCTCCAATCTAAGCCAGTAAAAATAGCTACATGACAAGTAGGACTCTATCCTTTTGTCAAAATAACACTTAATAATGAAGATTCTGGTTTTGTGAGGCAAATGAAACTAAAAATCAAAGAGTAGAGACAGCATAGAATCTGGATGAAAAAGTCTAGTTTTCATGAACATTGTTATTTAGTTTTCAGACCAAAAAAGAAAAAAACAAAACAAAACAAAACAAACAAGGGAAAGTAGGTGGAAACATGTTTGGTAGAAAATAGAGAAACAGATGTGGTAGTGCTGGTGAGGATATGGAGAAAAGGAAACTCTTACACTGCTGGTGGGAATCTAAACAGCTGCAGCCACTATGGAAAGTTGTGTGGAGGTTCCTGAAAACACTGAAAATGGATCTACCATGTGATCCAGCAGTTTCACTCCTAGGAATTTACCCATAAAATATAAAAATGCTGATATGAAAGGAAACCTGCTCTCCTATGTTTATTGTAGCACTATTTACAATAGCTAAGATAAGGAAGCAACAAATGTCCCTAAACAAATGAATGGATCATAAAGATATGGTATACATACACAATGGAATACTACTCAGCGATCAAAAAGGTGAACTCAGACCATTTGTGGCAATATGGATGGAGCTGGAAGGGATTATGCTAAGCAAAATAAGTCAGAAGGAAAAAGATGAATGTCAGATGGTTTCACTTATATGTGGAATATATAGAAACCGAAAAAAGGGTCAGGAAAAAGACAAAACTTGCAAGCTGACCATAAATCTGAGGCATACCAGCAGGGGAGGGGAAGGGATCAAAGCATTACAAACTAAGAGGCAGAAATAAAAATCTCTGGAGAAAAGCAAAATATGTAAAATATTCTGCAGAGGATGCAGCACTGACCAGTGTGCACGACAGGCCCGTGTGCCCCCTCAATATTTCTATCAGCATTGGAAAGAGTTTGATATTCAGGGAAAGCAGCTAAGTTCTCTTGGTTTAAGCAATGAAGTAATGAAGAAGAGATGCACTATGTTTGAATTTTAAAATATAGCTAGGACACCACTCAAGAGCCTACTTTGGGAAACTGAAAAGTAAAAGTCAAGTTCTTAACGAATATACATTACTCTTGATGTTTGGTCCTTGTTAAATGCTACTTTAATGCTCATTTTACACTAAATATCTCCTCATAATTGGTTCAATACCTACAAGCTATCTTGCCCAATCTTGAGTTGTTTCTACAAACTTCCCTGAAAATTTTTTAATTATTATCCATCACACACTCTGCTAATAGTACACTTCATATTGGGTGACCTCATAAGAGGTTTGGTTTGATAGTAATGTGTGCATGTGTGTGTATGTGATAGAGAGAGAGAGAGTGTGTGTGTGTGTGTGTGTGTGTGTGTGCAAGGGCTTCCTACTAACATGAAACCGTCAGAGACCCACTAGATGCCCAAATATTTCTCTTTCTGAAATGAATTAACACCATTCAGAATAGTTATCCTCTAGAATCAAGGCAATTGACAGAGGGAAGTATGAAGACTAAAAATTGCAGTCCAAAGTAGTTTTGTCTTCTAATTCAGCCAGAACTCTTGCTACCTACAGATGTTCCCCATTCCATGAAGGGCCCTTTCATGCCCTGGCTCGTGCCACTTCTGTGTTAGCAGGTGCACTGCAGTCAGAAGCAAGTGCGGGGGCTGCGGCCATGGCCTGGGGAGGGCACAAGGGCAGGCCCTTTTTACAATGCACTTTCCCTTTTCACATCCTTCCAGAAAATGAAAAAAATAGAAAGTTATCTAAGAGGCTCTGTCTTTTGAAAAGGCAGAAAGATCCTTTGGAAATCAAAGAGGCAAACCTATCTGAGCAGCTAAATATGGAACAATAGGTTATTTTGGAAAAAATAAAAACTCATCTACTTTGGCAAAGGCAAGCACTGACATGAATGTTGAATGTGCTGAAATTCTTACAGCGGTAATACAGTTCTCCTAGAAAGTGCTTTCAAAATCTCGGACGTCTGAAATGGAAGTTGCTGGGATGTGTGTCTAGTTCTCAATGGTTTTTCTCCCTTCCCTGTCGGGCCAGAGGTTTTCTGCCTTTAAGTCTGAAGATTGACTTGTTGCTCCAGGACTGACCAGACTACTATAAACCAACAAAAAAGTGAGTACATTTCCCTCCAGATCTGGAACTGACCAGTTCCCCTAAACCACTGAGCTTTCCTTGGAATGCCTCCTGCACAATGACAGAGTCGGGCTTAACTTGTGCTTTGCACAAAATGTAAAACCTTGCCCAAAAGCTGGATTTGTAACCAAGAAATAAAACCTCTTCCTTCCAGAGAGCAAACCAGTCAGCTCAGTTCATTCCTTTAATATCTTTCTTATGCAAAGAAAAGTATGAACTCATTAGTAATGAATTACAACATTAACTTCCCTATTTCAATTCCAATTTCAACAGAACTGCAATTACCAAGGGAATTATCTGAAATTATCTGTGTGTGAGAGAGAAAGAAAAAAAGAAAGGGGGTTAAAAATCATCTGTATATATTAGGGGAAGGACAAAAAGAACACAAGAAATAATTAACAGCACGAGGAAACACAAAATGCTGGTGATAATAAATAGAAACATGTACAGTAAGAAGTAGGATTTGAACCCCCTTGTCTAGGGTCACTGAGACCCTTGGAGATGATCATGATGTCTCACACCTGCAACCTTTCCTGTAACAAACAAGAAGAGCTGCTCTCAGTCGTGGTCATGCTCTTTGGAACCCCCGAATACACTTTATTTTTTTTTTTTTTTTAATAGAGGCATGTTTATTTATTTATTTATTTATTTGTTTGTTTGTTCTGTTTACACATGCACTGGGTACAGTCAGAAGCGCGGGAGGGTGAGAGAATTCACCAGAGCCAGAACAGGGAGCAGAGCAGGCAGAAGAACCGAAGTACACTGCTGAGGGGAGCAGCAGGCGGCAGGAGAGGTCTGCGCGCCATGTGGGACCCTCCTCCGGTGGCCGGGGAGCAGCCGGGGATCGAACCGGCACTGCAGAGGCTGAGGGCAGCTTCGCAACCCAGCGCTCTACCGCTGCGCCACTGGGGAGGCCCCCGAATACACTTTAAAGGAGTCTTTCTTCCTAGCTTTTTTATCCTTGGAAAGATACTGTCTGGATTGTGTGACTCAATTCCCTAAAATGGAAGAGGTGGATTCATTTCTGTATTTCTAGGCCCAAGGAGAACAGCTGGCACGCAGTGGGCCCTCAGTGTATGACTGGGAGAGGAACCTACATAAAGACACTAAAAGCCTTAAGATTGAATGGAGACCAGCCCTGCCCCTACAGAGCTTATAGGCCCAGCTGCCAGTCAAGCCCTGGGGACAGAAGCGAGACCCAGGGAAGGCATGTGTGGCTGTTACTCTGGTGCTGTTAGCACCAACTCTTGCAACATTGGAAGTATTAGGTCTCAGCTGTACGGTGCCAACAACAATACCATGCTTACCAAATATGTTATAATAATAAATATAACTTTACAGGTATCACAGATTTCTTTGTGTCTGCAACTCTAAACCTGCTCGAACCTCCAAACTCAGAAAACCAAGTTAGTCGGTCCTTTGGAGATGAAAACAGCACAGGCCTCAGGGGGGTACATCTGTGATGGGGGCAGGCATGGATGAGAACTGAGACCTCAGAGGCTGCCTTGCGGTGGTGACCAGGAATAGTTCTCCGTAAGAGCAAGGCAATGTTTACCTTAAATTACCCTCTTTTTTTTTTTTTAATTCCAGGAGATATAACACAGATTGCCTGTAACCATAGCAATCAGTTCAACTGTGAGCACCCTCATTTATTCAAGGCGCAGAGGCAGTATAGGAGAGAAAACACTATGACAAGTAGGAACAATAGAGTTTAATTTCAGATGCCAAAACAGGATGGGTTTGGTATTGGATTCCCAGCCATATGAAGTATGCTACATGTTCTGGGTTTCATCTGTTCTCTCCTGACCCTCAAGAGTGATATTAATTTCAACTTCTTCCAGAAATAATGATTAACTTGTTTCCAGGACGATCTGGAGAGTAAAATAAAAATTTGGAAAACTATAGCAATGCACTGTGTACAAGAGATAACCAGCTGAGAACCATAAAGCAGTGTCAAATGTACAGTTTTTAAAAAGATTTGATGCAGTTTTTTTTTTCCCCAAGGCAGTATTCAACTTCCTTGTGTTAATTAGTAAATCATCTATCGCCCTGATTTTAGTCTCTTAATGTTTCTATAAGAAAAAGAAAAAAAAATCATATGGAGGTGTTTTACCCTAAAAGTAGAGTAACAGGAAAAGTATTCTTGGTTTCAAGGCTATTCCTTTCTACTCATTCATTAACTAACCACCAGCAATTCCAAAATTTATCTGTATCTTGATGTTTCCACAGATTAAACTCAATGTTATTTCACAGATTAAACTCAATGGGTAAAGTGAAAACTACAAGGTAATTTTCCATCCATGAGGCATTGCTTCTTTCCCAGTCAGTTACAGAGTTCCCACCATGGATAAATAAAGGGAGGTTTAAATAGATGAGGTAGACATGTACCCCAAGTTTTTATTATGTATAAAGCAATAAGAAATAGGGAAATATTTCAAAATATTTTATTTCAAAACACTTGAGCTTAGAAGGGGAAATGTGGGGTGGGAACCGTGAAGGAAATAATGGAAAAAAGCAAAGACTATGAAAATTATCCATTTAATAAGAAAATTATAAAAGATAGCTTAGTGATAACAGAATCAATTTGATTAAAATTATCTAAATATTCACTGCAGAATTTGAAACTTCTTAAAGCTATACTTTGAAGACTCCCTAATTTGCTTGAAGTTCAGTCCATCTAGCAGACTTTTAATTCAGAGAGGATTTAAAAAATAATGAGAAATAATTTCTTAAGTGTATTGAATGTGATTTTTTTTTTTTTTAATTTGGTTCTCTGACACCTCCTGCAACTTCTGTTCTCAACCTCTTTGACCCAGGCTGTCACCACCAGCCAATCCCAGCCACCTGTCTTGTAAGTTCTTAGGAAAAAACAAATTCAAGATAACTTTTTCCCATGACCAACTGAAGGAAAAGGTACCTCTTAGGGTACCAATTAGAGCTGTGACAGATTTGCTAGTACCCCTATCTGTGAGAAACATCACTACTATCAAATAATGGTGTGTCGCGAACAGGTCATATTCCCTTAGTACATTTACTATTGCAAATCGTTCTTGCTAATGCTGGTTATCAACTATTTGTCAAGGAAATCAAGTGATGACATTCACACCAACCCCTTCTTTAGAAAACCAAAAACCAGCCGGAACACTGACTCATATGTTACTGAGCTTTCCTTTGTGTCAAAGAAACTTGCTTTTTTCTACTTAGAAATTTCCTGGTGATAATTATTTTAATATCCATCTTTGCATCTACTAACCACAGTTTGGCCCCTATTCCTGCAAGCTAAATACTTCCAGGCCTTACTGTCCAATCTACAGCAGCTCTTTGCCCATCTCCACGAGTAGGACCTCAGCACTCCCTCAACCCACCTTCCAGTTATTTCTAGAGCATTTGTGGTGGTTTCTTCTGAGTGTCCAGGAATATGTCTGCTCATGTTCCTGTGTTCCCACTTCCTCCTCCAGGCACCTGAGTGCAGCCATTCCCTGTTCCTTCCATGGAAACAGCGAGGGCCATGCCAAGAGTATGCATTGTTTCCAGAGCTGCAGACAAGTGTTTCCTGCTCAGTTCTGCCCATGGGGATTGAATCAGGACTGTGCTTTCATGTCTCTCCCAAAAACTGTGCTGACTGCTGCTGACTCTTCTCCTTCTCAAGGTGTCCTTTCTCAAGTTCTTAGGCTCACATGAAGAGGAGAGACCTTACGCCTGCTCCATCTATTGTCTTCAGAGGCCTAAATCTCATTCTTGTGCTTCAGCTCAAAAAAACTAAAATCCACTCAAACCTATAATCTCCAAAGGGATCCTAGTCTACCAGTCCTCAAAGACCATCAGTGAAGGTCAGTCCTAAGGAGATATGAAATGTAGCTATTTATAGCAAATCGGAGGCTGTTTGAGGGAATTATGTTCAATAAAGCAAGTAAGAAATGACAGAAATAAATACTGAGTGTTTGCATAGCAAACAATTTGACAAGGTAAAATACAAAAACTAGAAGATTTTAATAAATATCTGAGTTTTAGAAGGAGGGAGGTGAGAGAATGGGACAAGTGTACATTAGGAATGGTAATTAGATTAAAATAATTCAATGTAATTTTAAAGTAAAATCAATACAGGGCTCTCATAGTAAACTTGGAAAATACAGAAAAGAATAAAAAAGAAAATAAAGATGACTATTCTTTAAAAATTAGACCAAAGGAGATCCAGAATATATAGAGAATTCCTAAAACTCAACAAAAACCCAAGTCACCCAGCTCAAAACTGATTAACGAAAGGGCACAGAGACATTTCTCTAAAGATGATATAAAAGTGGCTAATGAGGACCTCCCTGGTACTGCAACGGGTTAAGACACAACCTATGAAGCTGTCTGTAGCCACTGCAGCACGAGTTCGATTCCCGGCCAGGGAGATACCCACATGGTGCAGCAGACCTCTACTGTCTCACCTGCTGCTCCCCTCAGCAGTGTATTTCAGTCAGTCTGCCTGTTCTGTTCCCCACTCTGTCTCTCGTGAGTCCTCTCACCCCCCACACCTCTGGCCTGTACCCCAGTTCTTGTACACATAAATCTTTTTTTTTAAGTGGCCAATGAACTATGAAAATATGCTCCACCTAACTATCACAGGAATGCAGATCGAAACCATCAAGATGATTCATTCATACTATTAGGATAGTTTGAAAATAACAAGTGTTGGTGAGTATGTGGAGAAATTGAAACCCTGCATACCCTATATATTGTTAATGGGAAAGGAATGTGATACAATCTCTGTGAAAGGCAGTATGACTCAAGAAACTTAAAGCAGAAATGCCATATGACTGAGCAATCCCACTTATGGGAAAGTTGGTGTCAGAGAGACATTTGTATACCCAAGGTTCATAGTAGCATTGTTTGCAGCTCCCAAGAGGTGGGAACAACTCAAGTGTCCATTGATGAATAAATGGATAAACAATACAGACAATGGAATATTACTCAGTCTTGAAAGGGAAGGAAGTCCTGTCATATGCTATAGCATGGAGGAACATTGAGTCAGTCATAAAAAGACAAATACCTAATGATTTCACTTGCATGCTGCATCAAAAGTAGTCAAATTCATAGAAATGAAAGGTAGAAAGATGATTGGCAGGGGCTGGGGGAGAGGAAAGTAGAGAGTTGTTGGTTAACGTGTGCAGTTTCAGATTTGCTGGTGAAAATTTCTTGACGGTTTTTGCTCAACAATGTGAATGTGCCTAACACTACAAAGCTTAATGTACACTTGGTAGTGGCTAAGATGGTGAATTTCATACGTTCTTTGCCACAATTAAATTTTTTAAATACGTATATGTGAATTGATATATGAATATGTGTGTGTATATAGTTTCTATAGGTATGTAGGTAGCAACACAGTGCTGAAGGGAAACAACCCACTAGAGCAGGCACTTGGACATGCAGTACTGGGAGAGGACAGGACTCCTCTGTCTGGATAAAGTAACTCATGAGCTGGCTTGGAGGATAAGTAAGACATGACAAGAAGAGGGGATGGCATGTGCAAAGCAGGCCTGTGTTCATGGAGCCATCATGGTCTGGTTTCAGAGAAATGGCCAGGAAGGAGGGCGGCACAGTGAGTGGAGATCTTGAAGAGCTTAGGGGGTGCTGTGAGCAGCTTGGCCGGTGCTGCTGGACCCAAAGTACTGGAAAGCACAGGCTGGTTTCTGGCAGGTTCCAAATCTGATGCCTCCTTTAGATCTGATGTGTCTCTTACATCTGATGCCTCTCTTACAGGAGCCATGAGCCAGCCAAGGGCTGTTTCCTGGAGGGCAGGAGCCCAAATCAGTGAACTTCACTTTTATCAATTGACTCTACAGCATAGCAGTGGGTGGGAGACATCGTCATGCTTCGGAATGCAGCAGCCTACTTTGCTGCTATCACAGGGCATTGCTGTGGGGACGCTATTCCTGCTTATCAATGGCCCTTGAGGACAGAGGTAGCACCCAAAGGGAGCGGGAAGAGCCTCTGTGTTAGAGGCCCGTGGTGCACTGGGCGACTCGCCTGGATTTAGAGGGAAGCAGCATTCCCTCAGCAGAGCCTGCTTCCCGCGTGGATGCACACCTTAGCATGAGAATCTGCTTCCTATGTCTCGGACCCAGAAACAGCATGCCTGATCTTCATCTAAGAAAATTTCCCATTGAAACCAGTATGACCTTGTCCCAGAACATTATTGGTCCTTAATAACACCATCGTCAGTGAGATCAGCACATTGTGTTAGAGGTTGAAATATCCATTGCATCCTCTCTATTCTACCTCATCCCATCTCTTCTCCAAGTTCTGGAACTTGTAGAATATAATGTATACAGTAGAGTAATAAGTACCTTTCTCCAACAGCACACCGTCATTAGGATAAAGTACAAAATTCTCAGTCCAGCATAAAAGTCCATTTAAGTCCCTTGAAGCTGGTATCTCACCACTGATGCCTTCGCAGTCAATCCGTCTTTCCTAAACGACGTGGCACTCAGCTGCCAGCCCACGTTCGCTCTCATGGTCCAGCCACAGCAGGTACTGCTATCTCTGCTCAGATCCCTTTCTTACAAAATTTTTCTACCCATCTTGCACTGGATAACTCCTGAGCGGAACCATCTCTACAAATTCTGAGATGGGTCTCCTCCATCTATGCTCTCCGAGCCCACTGGGCTTCCTCTGTGTGACAGATGTGCCATTTTCCATGCCCTCCACCTCCCTGGTAGGGACCAGCTCTCTTTCTGAAGGGTGTGATTCCCTGCTGAGCACAGCAGCTCGGTCATCCTTCCTTGCCACCTCTATTTGTAGGTTTCTTCTTTAGGTTATTTGACGATGACTCCAAGGTAATTAGTTCAAGAAATCACATCTTCATTTCAGTGGCTCATATAGGAAGGAAGAAGGCAGCAGGTGGAAGAGGGCTACTGTTTTGTTTTTTAATTGGAGAGGCAGGGAAGCACCCTGACTCTCTCCTTTGTGTATACTAAAGTCAAATAGTGTGTCCTTTTCACTACAAAGCCTAAAGGGTATGGCCAGATATGATTCTTAGGCATTTCTTTTATCCTTGTCTCTAGTGAATGATTTCTCCCGACCTTAAAGCAGATCCGTGTTTCCTGACTCAGAAGATTATGCCCGAGCTGAACATTCTCGGGGCTTGGGCAGCCATCACATCCATGCTTACCTGACAGCTAAGGGAAGCCACCAGCTTCCCTACTCACCTCTAGGTTAGCCTCTCGCTAACCTAGCTACTGTGTATGTATCAGGACACAAAAACATTTTTGGTTGCAAGGCTAATTATTTCCAAAAGGTCAATGACAGGAGTTAAAATTTGTACCAGAAGGTGACGATTGGGGGATGCAGAGATCCAGGACTTTCTTGGAAGAAATGTAAAATCTGTCTCTTTGGATTTGCTTCTTCCTTGTGTGGGAAAACAGAATCAGTCCTTGTCCTCGTTTAAGAATTAGCCACCTCCTTTCTACTCTGTGCCCCCTTAGAAGTCAAGGGGAGGTCCAGAGAGAAGCAGAAGGAAAAGGGGCAGCTTCTGACCTCCACCAGTCTGGAGGTGCTCCATGAGTCCAGCTTGGATCTCCAAGGAGATGCAGAGAACTGTACAAATCTGTTTTTAATGAAGTTCTCCTGTTTACCAGCCATTCCACTTTTGTGCACGAATATCCCTCAGAGCTCTTTCAAGGAAGTGTAGGAGGCCAAGGGCTAGATCTGGGAGTTTCTAGACCACCTAACTGATTATTACTTCTTCCTCAACCATTTGTTTGCAACTCTCTCCTCCCCCAAGGCCAGGCATCTTGCAGTGCATCCCCTTGGCTGTAACAGAGAAAGGTCACGTAGCATTTTGATTTAAAGAAGCAGGGATAGGGCCTTCCCCGTGACTCATCGGGTTGAGCACCATGCTGTGAAGTTGTCCGCAGCCTCTGCAGTGCAGGTTCAATTGCCAGCTGGCCAGGGAGATTCCCACATGGCTTGACAGACCTCTCCTGCCTTGCCCGCTGCTCCCTTCAGCAGTGTCTTTGGTCCTTCTGCTGTTCTGCTCCCTGCTCTCTCTCTGGTGAATTCTCTCACCCTCCTGCGCTTCTGACCTGTACCCCACTTCTTGTATAAATAAATAAATTTTAAAAAAACAAAGCAGGGATATATAACGTAACTGACATAAGCACACAGCTTAGCATCCCACAGATCTGGGTTAGAATCTGAGCGCAGATTCTTTTTCATTCCATGAATTCAGGTCATTTCTTTAGCTGCTCTGAGCCTCAGTTTACTTACTGAGTCAGTAACACTTGACTTAGGAAGTTGCTTATGAGGTTTAAGTGTACAAACAAAGCCATTGTTGTTTAATAGATGTGCCAGCCTTCTAAGGTCTGTTCAAAAAGTACTAATGTTTCCACATGAACATTATTACTAGAAAACTAACTCAAAACTCTATTGATGAAAGCTCAATAGGAAGATCTTCTAAAAAGACAAGAATTTTAGTGCATAAACAATAGGGAAACATGTAGATTGGGCTTGTGTTTCTTGGCTAGATGTATCGCCATGCATATAAATGCATTGAAACAGACCAGATTAACAAAGTGTTTCTTATCTTTATTTTCGGATTTAAAAAAAGCAGCAGGTTTAAATAGTGTCCGTATTTGAAAGACTCTAGAATAACACAGGATGATTAAAGGTCTGTCACCACAGACTGGATGTGTTGATTTCATTTCCCCAAAGGTATCCACATAGCAACTTGGCAGTATACAAATATTCTAAAAATTCTGACAGTTTTAACAGAAAATCATAATTGCACCCTCATCTAAAATATTAGGTCCCAATTTCATTTTAAAGACTCAGAATGCTTTTCACAAGCTAACATTTTTTTTTTTCTTTCCAACCCTGTCATTGTGAATTTGAAAGAAGGGCCCAACAAACAGGTACTTAACAAAATAGGTGCTTTATCTGATGGTTTTATAAACCCAAACCTATTGATCAAAAGGGATATAGCACAAACCGCAAACACAAGGAAACTACTCTCAATTATACTGTCATCACAGCTCATTTTTTTGGCCTGTCTATCACAGTTAATTTAAGGTTGTGGCCTATGACTTAGCAGCTCTCGTAACCTGTGCAAGATATGTCAGATATCCCCCTGTCCACAGCAGGTGTCGCTTGAGTGTTTGCCACGTGGCACTGACTTGATCATCCATCTCTTTCACTAGACTTGGCTTTGAATAACTTCGGCTTTTTTTCCCCAAAAAAATTAAGTCCACCCACGAAGGAAAAAGGCAGAAGGATATTGTGGCAAAAATGCTATCCTGGAAAACAGATCTTGGTTCTGGTGCCAACTCCCTGTGACTTTGGACGAATCACCTGATCTTTCTAGATCAAGTTTCTCCATAAAATGAGGCTGTTAGACAAGGTGCACGTGCCAAGCTGTTAGGCACAGGCCCCTAGGACACTCTAAGGAGAGGAACTGGACACACTTCCAAGGGACAGGACACAAATGGTCTTGAAAAATTCCAGAATCATTGGGTTAAGTGGCAACTTTCCACAGTGACTGCTCCAAAGCAAATAGCCACATTTACTTTCTCTGGTTTTCAGAGTTCTGTTCATTTTTTAAAAGTCACATTAATTTTGCTTTTCAGTTAGTCAGTCGTGAGGATATAATTCACACAAGCAAATGTCCGCAAAGGTCTGGTGTTGCTTGGCATTTTATCCATCATTATTTAGAGTTTCTTCTTTTATTTGTTTCTTAATATATTTGTCCAGGAGCACAGACATATGTGTGATGTAATGAGAATGAAAGAAGGGAAGTTTAATCTACTCTTTCAGCTGCTGCCACTCAACACTTACCTTGACAGACCCTGAAGCTCTTAATGAATTCCCAAGGTCACCAAAGGTCCCGGGAGATCTTAGATTCCTACAAAGTGGTTACAAGGCTCACATTCTGCCAGGTCATATACAAGTAGCTAAAGTGCATGTCTAGTTTACCTACATTCCATTTCACACTGTGCTCGCCTATGCCTGTCTCTTCAATAGCCATGCAAAGCCCTCAACAGGCAACTCCCCACCTAAACGGCGGTTACGTAAATGACCACGCTGCCGTCCATATGTCACTCACATCCATCTCAGAGACAGGTTCCAAGTTTATATAACTCACTCGCCAGCAGCTGGTCCCTAGTCTTTTAAAGTGTGGGCCTTTACATCATGGGGGGTTTATTGCGTTGTATTTGTTTTTTAACACTGCACATAAGTGCGCTTCCTCTCTCCCCTTGTAACGTATGGGATAAACGCGATTCTTAACTCACACAAAGCTCGCTGTAGACCCAATGAATGGCACAGATCCGACACACACACCCACACACTTCCCTCAGCTACAGATCCCTGCTGAAGACCAGAAGTTGGCCATGGCTGTGCTGAATATGTACTCCTGTTGGATTTCCATGGGGTTTGGTTTCATTAGGTCGTACGTGAAATATGTTCGGAAAAGAATAATGTTGCTTTCTCCCTACTTTGGGGTGAGGGTGAGTCAGAGACGTTTCAAAGGAGCGAGCTGCCACCCCAGTGTCCTGACCCCAGAGAGGAGTCCCTCCAGCCACCTCAAAGCCGCCAAGCCCAGCCTGCTCTGGAGCACTGTGGAGCAGAACCAATTTTTAAATGTCTTCATCTGGTCCCTCCTACTTTCATGGTTGCTCTGGGGGTGGTGAGAATCAGGACGCAATGAAAGCTGCTGGGACATCTGACTCCTTATTTTCTTGGCTCTACATGTCTTCACTCTGCACCAGTCCTCCCGACTGCGCAGAATTTCACTTTTGAGAGCACAGGCAAAAAGAGACACACAGAAAGGAGAGGAGCCTTCGCCGCTGTGCAGAGAGGAGGGAAGCTCTGAGCAGTCCCTGCTGGGCCGCTGGCCCCTGCCTCTTTCCCACAGTCTCTGAACTGAACTTCCCCTTCCCATCAGAGGATATGGGGGCGCACGTTCCTGAGAGGAAGCCAATTTCAATCAACCTCCTTACATTTTCAGAAAATAGTTCCACCTTTCTCTTTCTTCAGAGTGCATGCCTGTGGATTTCAAGGCAGATGAGGTGTTGTGGGGAAAGGGAGGTACAGAATTATCTGGAAGTAAATCATACACATAGGCTGATCTCTTTGCTGCTCCAGGGAAACGCCAAGTGTGTGGCAGGAGCCACAGAGCAGGGTGGGCTCATGCAAGAACGTCCTTCCAGTGTCCTGAATCACAGTCCATTGCTAGGAGTAGTGTCCAGGAGCTTGGGGTATTCAAGCAAGTTCTGGACAAAGGATTGCAAAGTAAGAAGGAGATGTGGTCCTGGAAAAGAGGAACAGTGTTCCTCCTCTCCCCACCTTCCCAGCTCTGCTCCTGGAGAAGGAAATGTCTGCCTGAGCTCTAACCACTCCTTCCACCCAGTGGGAGGGCACGTTGCCACTGGATTGGACAGACACTGGCACCACAGTATAATAGAGAACAGATATTATGTCCAGGGGCAGCACAGGCAAACCCAGCTTCCTTCTTTCACTTCCTGTTTCCACTTTCTCTTAAGTGCTTGCTTCATGTCTCAGAGGGCCAGGGCCTGCTCCCTTTCTTTTCTGGGCACACAGAGAGGTTAGTTCTAGCAGTGATAATAGCCTAGGTCAGCTAGAAATGAGCCATCAGGGCAAAAGGGCCTCTCATGCTCTCACTCCCCTCCGCCTGGGGCAGCAGACTGGCCTTTGTCACAATGCAGAGGGGATTTCTGGGGCTCTGAGACTTCCTTACAAGGAAAGGTAGAGGCCTTAGCATGGAAGCTTCTGGGATTAAATTATTTGCAAATCTATCTTTTGGCAAAGTTCAACAATAGAAGTGATTCTGTTTGCCCAGCCATTAACCAAGATGGTTCTTCCTTCCCCACCTTGGGTTGTTATTCTTCATATAGACAACCCAAACCCCAAACAAAATCCCCACCAAACTCCGAGGGACCACAGCACATTTATACCAAGTAGTCTACACAGGTTTTCATAACCATTACTAAAGCAGAGCAGAATTTTCTAAATATATACACATCACCCTTAGGAAAGAATCCAGGCTGTTTTTGTGTTGTTGTTGTTGTTGTTGTTGTTTTCTTTCATTGCAAATACTGAGCAAAAATATATGGAAATTTGATAACTTATAATGTTCTTTAACCCTATGCCCTAAAATTCAGTAAAATGTGGTAAAACAATAGCCTAACACTTCCTCAGGTCAATCATCTATTAGGTTTAAAAATACTAAAATTTCCACAGATTCACAGTGTTTTTCACAAACTGACTTTATCTGTTGGTGCCACCTACGATTTAATCAATGAAAATTCTTCAGAAGTTACTGTAGAAAGTGCAAACTTCAAGTCATCAGCCCCCAGTCAGGCTGGTTTTGGTAAATAACCTCTGCCTGCAGTTGCCCTGTGTTACAAATAAACAGATACTCTTTTTGTACCTTTTCACAGAAAGTTCTTTCTTACCTGAAGAAAATCAGTCTCATAAAAATCTGTCCCTCAAGTACTTTTCTTGTGGTGGCCTTGATAGCAGCACAATCAGGAAGTAATGGCAGTGTTCTCGGAAAAGCCAGTTTTCACTGAGCTCTGCAGGCCAATCAGAGAGAAGATTAACTCAAATAAACTTTGGAATGCCAGCCAAACCCCTAAAACTTGTCAGCAGTTTACCTACGAAGTTGGTTATATTTTTTCAGTCGCCCCTTATCCCGAAATGACCTGATGGCAAAGCCAGGGTCAGATGACACGTGGCAGCGAGTATTCAGTGAAAAGTGCCAGCACAACCTCCCAGATCAGTCCACATGGTCCGCGCCTCCCCCAGTGCCCAGAGAAAGCGCCATTTCAACCTCCAGCAAAACACGACAGACTTCGGTTTCATTCCCTAGAAAAGACATTGGTCAATGGCATTCATAGGTTTGATTTTGGATTGGAAAATAATCCCCTCATTGAAGTGACTTTTTTCCCCCCCAATAAGGGGTATTTTTATATAAATTTTGTTTAGGCGTATTGGCAATTTTATATGTTATTACTGATAATACCCCAAAATATCCGTATTTCATTCAAAATGGAAACTGGAAGAATTTAACTAGTTGAATTTCTTCTTTTTTCCCCAACAAACCTTAACTCAGTATTTTACCTAGCTTGACTTTTCAAATGTGGTATTTCATAGCACCTTGATTTATAGCTGGGTATATGTAAAGGTTATGTCAGCATTTACATTATAAGGTCATGTTTTTGTGGGTTTATAACTAAGTCATAAAAAATAATTCTGACTGAAACTTGGAATGCCAAGTTTCCACTCTGAAACACAAATTTGTTCCTGGATAGACTATATGCGCACACATACACAGACACACACACACACACACACACACCCCCCGAATTCAACATTTACACTTTTGTAAAGTGCTTTTCCTCATATGTAAACTTGACGAAAATGAATGGAAAGTCTGGGCTAGGATGTGAAATCTAACGTAGCTCTCATTTAATAGTAGCCACTAAAATTGAAAGATATTTTAGTAGATTTGAACATAAATGACAACAGAGTTGATCTGCTAACTTTCAAATACTTAAGGACTAAAGGGCAGGAAGATAAAGGAATACCTCCACAACAAATAGCTCTTCATTAACCCAAAATGTTTATAAATCTGTTGCACACTGGATAGTAAATATTCTCTGGATCTCTCTGCAGGTGCTACCCCATGTCCTTGAACACCTTTGTTACAACGCATCATCTAGGCAGCAACTGACAGGGTCATGCCCATAAACCACACTGGCGCTGGGCCAGGTAAGTCATTAAGCAAACATGTTTCTATGTCACACAAGGCTTGTGTGACCACTGCCTGCTTATAAAAAAGAAGTAGGATTCTGATACATGTTTTAGACTTCCTAAAACATGTAACGCTGTTGCCTTTGATTGACATTCCCTTCCCCACTTGTGCATTATTTGACAGATTCTAGAACATTTTGCATTATTTTACACATTCTAGAACCCACCTGAATAAGTTTTCCCTTGTTCTCTTTAAAATAACTATATTTTTCATTTTCATGATTGTGAAATATGTTAGCAAGTAAGAAATAAAATTATTTTCACTGAGATATAAAAGATTGAGGATTAGTGGGGAAATCTGTGACAACATAAACACCAGAGTCTCGATTAAAAATACAGCAGTTGGTGTATCTGAAAAATTATTTCATTACCTCTTAATCATAGAACTCATACACTAAATAGGATTGAAAAAGGAAAAAAGTAATTTAATGGAAATGGAACAGTTGTATGCATGGCTCTGACTGAATTAATTGATGATAAAAAATGTGGCTCAGAGGTTAAGGGCATGGACTAAATCGCTAGGTTGCCTGGTTTAAATCATAGCTATAGAACTTGTACTAGCTACAGTCTCACTGTGTCTTAACGCCCTTATCTGGAAAGTGGGTACATTGTATCTGAGGTATAGAGAGGTTTTCAGTTTAAATAGGTAGTAAATGGAAAATACTTTCAATGCCTGGTATATCGTAAGTGCTGCATTGGTATTAACTATTATTATTGTTATTGTGGTGGCGTTGATGATGATATGACCAAACGCAGAAGAAAAATTCTGTAGGAAAATAGTAATCTTGTTTAATGTACAAAATACTATGTTATCTCTAGTCCTGGTTCTCTGCATTTAAGAAAAATTTAACAAAGACCTAAGGATTCAGGAGAAATTAGATAATAACCAATCAATGTTAACTTACTTGTTGTGACCATATTAAAATGAGACTACTTGAAAACATACAACCACTTGTGAAATGTTTAACACTGGCCCGTGATTGACTGTACCGGAGGAAAATCTATAATATTCCCATTTGTCCCCTGGTGAGTTTTACAAGTAATGATAGAGAAAAGCTAGTTTGTTGTGACTTCTGATGTTGCTTAAAGAAGGTGCTGGTTTCACAAATGGGGCGGTCGGAAAGGTTGAGGTTATTTTACTTCTCAGAGGAAACCCCAAGGTGCTGAATGTCAACCTAGTTACCTTAGAAAATGGAGGCCATTCCCCTGGTGGCGCAAGTGGTTGAGCGCAGTGCTGTGGAGCTGTCTGCAGCCTCTGCAGCACGGGTTCGAGCCAGGCCGGCTGGTGAGAATCCCACATGGCGCAGCAGACCTCTCCTGTCTTACCTGCTGCTCCCCTCAGCAGTGTGTTTCATCAGTCTGCCTGTTCTGTTCCCCACTGTGTCTTTGGTGAATCCTCTCACCTTCCCACGCATCTGGCCTGTACCCCAATTCTTGTATAAAATAAAAAAAAATAAATCTTTAAAAAAAGAGAAAGAAAATGGAGGTCATTACCTCTTTCTGAGCATGAGAAGGAAGATGTCGGTGGCTATGAGCCTCTTGATTTCATTCCAGCACTCAATGACACCAGTTGGTCAATGTATCAATGAAGCTTCTGGAGAGAATGTTTCTCCTATTTCAAGTTCCTTTGACCTCATGATGTTAATATTAGAAGGCAGATGCATGAGGTATTTCGCTCCATTTCAGATGGTCTGAGGACCAGCATCATTATCACCTCTGTGATGGCAGGTTATAGAGAATCTCAGGTCCTCCCGAGACTCTCAGACCTCCCAAACCAGAATCTGCATTTTAATAGAATCTGGGACAATTTATATACATATTAAAGTTTGGGAAGGACTGGTTAGGACACTCAGAGGTTCTACCAGAAATCCTAATGAAGCAGTTTCCCAAATAGTGGGTTGGCAACAAATCAAGATCATTTTAATGCTAAGTAGCATTAAATTTAATGCTAAATAGCATTAATTGGAAAAAAATTGATGGCTTTCACTCTTTCATAATATAAAGTTAATCTATAATATATGTTAATTACTTTAAGATGTTTTAATGATTTTGATAGCCATGATATGGAACTTGTACTAAATACATAAACTCAGAATTTTAAGCATTTACTTACCAATAAATTATATTGATAGTTTTGTGCATTGCTGATGGAAAACTGAAATCTGCAAATAATTCTTATTTTGGCATCTTTCTAAAAGCTCTTTTCATTCTTCACCAAGTTTTGGATATACATTAGAGAATAATTATGGGAAATGATAAATTTCAAAAACAGCCAGTCACTTTAAACTTTTAACTCTAATGAGGATCGAAGCAGAAAGACAACACATAGACTATGACGGATTCATATCATTTGCTCACAACCCATTACAACTTTATAAGAAGAGGCTATTTAGAAAAGCCAGACACAATAGTTATCAACTTTGTTAGAATACACTCCTAATAAGATAAATTGTGAATTGGGCCTCCCTGGTGGCACAGCGGTTGAGCGCTGGCTTACAAGCTGCCCACAGTATCTGCAGTGCTGGTTCGATCCCCAGCTGCTGGGCGAGGGTCCCACATGGCGCGCAGACCTCTCCTGCCGCCCGCTGCTCCCCTCAGCAGTGTACTTCGGTCCTTCTGCCTGCTCTGCTCCCCGCTCTGGCTCTGGTGAATTCTCTCACCCTCCCGCGCTTCTGACTGTACCCAGTGCTCGTATAAATAAATAAATAAATAAATAAATAAATAAATAAATAAATAAATAAATAAATAAATAAATCTTTTTTAAAAAGTTAAAAAAAAGGATAAATTGTGAATTACAATAATGGCAGTAATGGTAGCTAACATTAAGTGAACACCTACTATATGTCAAATATAGTCCTAGGTACTTTAAATCATTCATGGCCCCAGTAAGAGCATATTGGTAGGTACAAAATATGCTGATTTGGCAGATGGAAAAACTGAGACTCACAGAAATGAAGTCATCCGTGATGCAGCTTTAAAACCTTTGTACATGGTAAAAATGAGAATGGAGTCCAAGTGTGTCATTCTCGAGAAACTTCTTCTCCAGAGTGGTATTGTCAAGCACACACACAACGAAGCTGACAGTTTCCATTTACTGAATGTCTGTATATCCCCATCACTGTATAAGTCACTTGCCCATTTAACCCTCATAGCAATAGGTATTATTTTCATATTTCAGAAACAGACTTTGAGATGGATTATGTAACTTGCTTCAAGTCACACGTACACCATTAGACAAAATCAGGATTTGAACCCAGGTTCCTGGACACCAGCGTGTAGGTCTGGCTTTGTATATGCCGCGACCATATCACTCATTCTTCTGCTGATTGTAACAGCCCAGGTGCCTCCTGGGAGGACAACTATGTCAGCTTGGCTGTTGTCTTCAAATATTGGTCAACACCATAAGTCTTCAGTAACTACTTAAGGTTCAATCATGTGGACATGAGGAGAATGCCTTCAGCAACATCCCAGAGAACTCTTTAATGGTTCTACAGTGGTGATAATTGGACAAATTTGAAAGCAAAGTGACCAAGTCAATTTATGTCTCAGTCAACCCTCCTCACTTCCATTTCCTCTATGGAGAATTTTAGATCATAATTTACCAGACCCCATTTAGGAAGTTCCCCAGGTAGCATCAGCCCCCCAGGGTCTCAATTCCAAGGTCCACACTGCTTGTCTCAGGGGACAGCCCGCGCCATCACCCTGGCCCCACAGCATCAGCATCTCAGCCTTGGCTGCTGTGGCAGCTGCCACGGTGGTTCTTGGAAGCAGGCCCACCCTGGAGAGACCTTTGAAGGCTGTAATTCCACTGGCATCTCCAAGTCCAAATGAAGCACCGTACTGTTTTCTCAGTGGTTATCTGCAAGGGCAATGGCAAAGTCCAGCAGTGTTAATGCCCCATGGGGTGAACAT
Source organism: Talpa occidentalis (assembly GCF_014898055.3). Taxonomy (NCBI): domain Eukaryota; kingdom Metazoa; phylum Chordata; class Mammalia; order Eulipotyphla; family Talpidae; genus Talpa; species Talpa occidentalis. The sequence goes on from NW_023605194.1 coordinate 108,074,294, forward strand.
TGACCAATGAGAGAGAGGAGATTGCAAAGAAAAGACAAATGCATTCCCCTCTTCCCTCTAAGACAGGGCTTGTCAAGTTCCAAGCAACTCTGACCCGCCTGCTATTTTTATAAAGAAAGTTTTATTTGCACATAACCATGTCCACTCATGTATACCTGTTGTTGATGACAGTTGTCATGCTGCAATATTAGGGTAATTGTGACAGACACCATAGGTCTTTCAAAGTCTACATATTTACTATTAGCTGTTTACAGAAAAAAAATTTGTGGACCCCAGTCCCAAAGGTTTGCTCTGAGGCAGCGACTTTTTAGAAAGCCCTGTGAGAGGCAAGCAGTCAGTTCTGTCTCTTAGGAAGCTGTGGCCAGCATGGCTGTGTGCTGTTCTGTGTCTGCACGACCTCCTTCCCTGCCTTGCTTTCCTCTCTGCCTCAACCCTGCTGTGCACTTGCCTCTGTCAGTTACACCTGAGCTCATGATCTTTGGCACTGACTCCATTTTCTGAAGAATCAGGAATAAAGAGAGCTACTGTCCTAAGAACGAGATTTACGAATTTCATTCTTCTAGGATGTATTGCTTTTTTCATGTTACATTAATCCATCAAAAGGAATATCATCCGTCTCTAGTACTTTGGAACTAAATCTAGAAAGTCGTTATACGTGCAAGATCCCTGGTGAGGATGTTTCGAAATTTCAGGCTTGTTTTATTCACACTGTGTATCTCTGGGGATGGTTTTGTAACCCAGGATTCCCTGTGACTATGGTATATTTTCACTGTTACCACACAATAGGAATCACTTGAGTTTTCTAGGATCATTTTTAATGGGTATTATGAATAGCACCAGGCAACCTGCGTCTGTCCTGGCTCAAAGTCACATTTCCTCCTTCATGTTTTGATTCCCCAGCCACTAAGTTTGCTCGCTCCGCCAAGTTTCTCTGTTCTTATCTGCTGTAGTTTTCTCCTATAAATTGTAAAGGTTTAATTTGCAAGTCCTATTAAGCCACCAACAAAGCACTCATTTCAGCCTAAAGAAAAGCATTAGATACTGATACTGATAAGAAATGAGGCATACATTATAGAAACCAGTTTTATAGCCAGGGAGTCTTCAAAAGGGAATATTGTTGCTTACATTTTCTCTCCCACACCCCGCTGACTAAGGAACAGTACAGAGGCAGCACCAACTTGGATTTGATCAGAGTCATCAATTTATGAAAAGCCAAAGATGAAAGAGATAACTGCTGTAGGTTAGCTGTAGATTTAGCTTAGATCCTCTCTCATCCCCTCTCAGTGTCTATGCTAAACTGATCTCGACCATGTCTGGTAAGAAAATGAGTGATTATGTCTGTCTCGGAATCGGCTGAGTCTACCTGCAAAGTGTCAGTGTCATCTGGGACTTCTCAATCAGTTTTGATCTTGAGAGATCTTTTTTAGAACAAAATTGTGGAAAAGGAATTACCTTGCTCTTCCTCAAGTTGTCCCACAATCTCTTAAGCCAAAATGAATTGTCTGCCCCCCAACTACTGGAGGGACAACTTAATGATCCATTGCTATCCGTTTGATGTTCTAGTTGCAGGTGACCACAAAGGAAATCATCATCAGACTTTGAAAATAAAGGTTGAAATGGAATGGTGACAGTTATACAGAAATCAGGAGCTTTGCCTCCCTTTGCAGAGACTACATTCTTCCAAGCCTTCTCATCTTCTGCCTTTCATGCTTGGGGAAATTCATTTGCAAGTTTGGAAAGTGAAACGAAATCGAAACTTCACTAAAATGTTATAATGCTTTGATTTAGCCAGAGAACTTTCTCTTTCAGTTAAATCCTGTTTAAATATCCATAGCAACTCCACCTTTGAAAATAGAAACTAATTCACAGATCACTGCCTTAGCTTGCATTTAGGAACCAACCTTGAAGAAGCCGTAAACATTCTAATTCTAATTAATAAATTAAAACATGTGTTTGGTGTTACTATCAATGTTACACAACTACTTCAGTACAAAAGCAAACTAGCAATAATTATTAAGAACGTAAGAAAAAGTGTAGATGTATAATGGGTTTGGAACCAAATATAAGACCTTAAAATTTAGTTTATTTTGATCTGACTATATGATTAAAATCCAGTAAAGATCAAATAAGATTGGGTGGGGGGAAGCATAAGGTTGGCTTTCCTCATGTTAGAGCCATAAAACCCATGTAAATCAAGTGAAGAAAATCAAGTACTTGTTTTAAATTTACAGTTGCAATAATCACCTCTGTAGTTCTTAGAATTTAGAATTATCATTCTGGCATCTAACCCAGGACCTAAGTATCCAGATTATTATTGGCTCTTGGAAAATATTGGAAATAAGATTATTGGAGAATGTTCTTATGGTTTCCAACAGCATCATTTTATCCAGATATTTGAATAGGCATTAATATAATGGCAGTTGAGCTTTCTCAAGTTAAACAAAACAAAGTCAAACAAGTAAATGAAAAACCCTATTTACAGTTCCTCCTGGACTTCATTTTATACCCACTTATTTACATGACTGAATCCTTTCCAGTATATCCATATATATTGTATGTTTTGAAAATAGTCATCTCAGTAAAATTAGTATTAAAGGCAGCTGGAAAAAATTTCATTACAGTTAAGAACTTACTATTTATTAGTTATAAATTTCCCAAATCAACTGGATTGTGATAGCTAAACATATTTATGCCATTAATAATAACACTTTAAAAAAGAGTATAAAGACACTCTTTTGTCTAAAATGCTGACTCCTATTTGAAAAAAATAATTCCATAAGAGTAAGCCATAGCAATTTCTAGTAATTTATAAAGCCTTGTTTCTATCTGTGATAGATCATTAAGGAAGTAAGATTCCTGGTATCTCAGAGATCTGGTCCAACTCCATTATTTGACTCTGAGCACAAAGGTAGACTCTCTTGAAATATGACAATACTGAGGCTTATGTGCTTCCCTCTCTAGACCCTATCTCAGGAGCCCAAGATGGCAGAGCCATTACTGCTACACCCAAGGATTCTGCTTCCTGATGAGTTTGGAGATAGGGTGGCAATGGACCCATGTTCTCTCTTTAAACATACATAGCCCTGTTTTTCAAGTTTACAAGGAAACCCTACTACTTTGAAATCTAGAAGAACCAAATAAGGCAGCCTATTGACTGTCCCTGTGACCTACACAGCCAGCAGTTTGCATGAGCTGTGTATTACATCTCCTTTTTCTCTGAGCTTTCTCACAGAACAATCCAGATAGTGTCCACTCTGAACACTTGACCCCAAAGACACCTGAAATTTGAAGGACTCTCCCATTGGCTATTTAGCCCAGAGTTATTCAACTTAGTGTGAAAAGGAGCAACTTGAAGTATCTGAAGATATTTGAAGGGAGTGAAAACCCCAATGATGGAGACAGATGCAAGCTTCCCCTGTCCTTCATTAACATGCTTCTTTCTCTGCTCAGCCACATTAAGAACCTGTCTATCTTCAAATCCTTAATAACTTTATCATATACAGATATTTTGAGTTAGATAACAGAGTAAACTTTTAGTATTCACTTATTTAACATTGATGGTTTCATCAATGAATTTGAGTTGGACATGTGAATTTGAGTTGGAAATGCTTCAGACTTGAATCTTATTGACCTCATCATGCGCAGCTAAGATCTCATCATGTAAAAATCATGAGGTGATAAAGATTTTGTTGCCCTGTGAAAAAAATCATCCTTAAACAAAGGAATTACTATTGCCAGAGCTAGAAATTAAACTGAATGTAAAAATAATCTAAGAAAATTAGGGGCTTTAGAATATTAAGAGGTTTATGGAGAAAATAATTTGCTCTTGTGATAGTCAGAAATTTGAATATTTACAAAGTCTTGAGGTGATTCCATTCACTCTAAAAGAATATGTTATAAATCTATGATTTTTAAGTCATCATAATATTATGCCACAAGCAAACTATTTATGAGACTGAAAATTTAAGAAATCAGGCATAACTAATTCAGTCACCAAGTCAGCAAAAAGAACAAATCACAAAAGTAAAATGTCTTTGAGAAAACCACATAAAGATGTGGTTCAATAATGGATTTTCACTCACCACAAGGTTTCAGAATCTTGTGTGTTAATACAGTTAAAGATTTTTGGGTGTTTTCCACTATATAGGTCTTTTGTAAAATTTGACATATTTTTAGCTACAACTATAGAACTCAAAACCATTTGTCAGTGAAAGAAAAAAAAAATCTAGCATAAAATCACCTTACAATCTGACTGGTTTATTTTATTTGGCTCAAGCGGTTACTAAGTTCCTTATCTTTTTTATGTATTAACAAAAGAGCAACTGTCTTTAGATATAGGATGTACATGATTATATCAATGGTTTCAGTCCTGAAAGTTTTTGTGAACAGTTATAACAGAAGACAATGAGTGGAGAAATTCATTGGAGAATTGAGAAGATTTCGTCACTCTCTGGAGTGTAGCCATAGTTGGCCAATATAAACCTTTGTGCGAAACGGCCCCCATCTGGCCTTTATAGACACGCACTAAACTCCCTATAAGTAGTGTCATCCATATGGCTTTTATGAATGTATGATGTACCGGGCTCAACTCGGATGATAACATCTGCCTCTATAGATAAACCAAAGCCAGTCTATAAAGCTATATCTACATATCTCTATGAATTATATAACTGAATGATGTGGCTGGTGCAGGTAATCAGTGGCACTATTGCTTTATCTTCCCCACCATCGTCAGCATCTATCCTTATTGCAGTATCTTTCCTCAGCCTTAACAAATGCTTTAGAACTACATATTATTTAATGGCTGTGTGTAGATGATGTATCTAAAGCAAACTTTTATGATTTTTGTCACCTGTCAAGGATAGCTCAACTGTTTTTAGCTTTAAAAAAAAAAAAAAAACTGGAGGGCCTCCCCTGGTGGTGCAGTGGTTGAGTTCTGGGCTGCAAAGCTGCCCACAGACTCTGCAGCACCGGTTTGATCCCTGGCGGCCAGGCAAGGGTCCCACATCGCGCGACAGCCCCCTCCTTCCGTGCCCACTGCTCCCCTCAGCAGTGTATTTCATCACTCTGCCTGTTCTATTCCACGCTCTGGCTCTGGTGAATTTTCTTACCCTCCGCGCTTCTGACTATACCTAGTGTTTTGTTTTTTTTTAAAAAAAAAAAACCTTTAAATAGAATTTAAAAAATAAAAAGAAAATTTAAAAAATTTAAAAAAACTGGACATGAGAAGAGGTTGAATAGCCAAAACCTATGTTAATTTTCACAGTCGTCTGGAAATACATGATGTTGAAGAAACTGTTTGGCATAGGAGAGTGAGTTCCCTTCGTTTAACTTGTATGCTACACACAGTGTCATGAATCTAAATCTTTTCCATGCATATGCCTGAACACTTGGACAATTTATCAAAGAACATCCTTATTTCCATAACAAGAAGTAATTAGTGATATTAAACGGTCAAGACATTGAATGAAACAGAACACTTTGGAAATTATAAAGTAAACACACGAAGAATAAATTCTTATCATTCCAATAGATTAACTGCAGGACATCAGAACTTTCATTAGAAATAATACATCGCATTTGATTAAGTAAACCAGAGGTTTTGCACTCCAACTGCACTTTACATAAATTAACCATTTGTTGGAGCACTGAATTAGAGTCCTGGGAAACTCCTCTTGCCCTGCCTTGCCTCCCCTCAGAATATACTCTCCTTGGTATCCCAGAGTTTTCACTTGGAAACATATTGACCCTATGATACTAAGATAAAGCATTAGTAACAAGAATCAGAAAATGCTCTCTGGTGGGCAACAGCCCAATCATGCTGATTCACTGCCCCGGACCTTGAACCAAGGCCTTTTCCTGGTGGTCTTCTCCAAAAAGCAAAGAAAGCAGAGATGCGTGTTGCTCACACAACTCTGCTCTTGACTTAAGGAGACATACAGTTACTTCTCTCTCCCTCTGGCATCGCTTCTTTCTCTCTTCCCAGCTTTTTATTATATAGTAAAAGGGATGCTGCTGTCTAGCTCTGCTAGGCTATTCTGCTCTGCTTGCTCTGTCAGAGGAGTTTCTTGTGACTAAAACAATAAAGCCAAAGGATTTACTTCAAGCTTTTCCTTTGATTGCCATTCAATCAGAGGAGGGGTCAATTATATCTGGCATACAGAGGACAAAGAAAGAGGAAGGGAGTTGGCCTTCCTCCTATACGGTCACTGACTCGGAGAGTCGCTGTCATTAGTTTCAGATCCAACTTGGGAAACCACTGCTTTGCCCCATCACTCTGGTGTCTTTTAAAGTACTGCTGAGGTGGACAGAGAACCCTTCCCCAAATATATTAAATGTTTCCAAACCACTCAAATGGTCTGTTAATACACTTCCAGGAGGAAATAATGTGTCATAAAAATTAATGCATACACAAAATTCTCATTCTCTACAAGTGAACATTTTTCCAAGAGCCAACCAAAAAATCAAAAAAAAGATCACAAGACAGTCTACTGCTTTCAGAGGTAAAACAAATGGAATTTCTGATCTCAATCATCCCATAAATGTCCTGATTTTTTTTAGAAAATGGAGAACAGTTTCAATACAATCTAAATTCTCTGTAAAATCACAGCACTGCATATAAGTGTGAGACTATTTTTAAGACATAAAATAATGCCACAAAGGGGAAATGGTTTTAGTCACAAAGGACACAGTCCAAAGAGCTATGAGAAGAACTTCTACCTAGATTTTGGACCTGCTCTCTAACCTTGATCATTCAGCTTATAATCTGCCTGACTTTATTTTACCTCTCAACTTTTTACATAGTGGGAGTGATAATTATAGTATATGATGGTTATAAGGATTGGGTGCAATAATGCATATGGTCAACCAAGCATAATGGTGGGCACATAGTGGGTGCTCAGTAAATATTAGTACCTTCCTCCACTTATTTAGGGTTTTATAGCTTAAATACATTGGCTGAAAAGTCTTCTAGAGCAATGAAAAAAAGCTAATCTAGACCCTAAGATTTAAAATAGAATTTCAAAATATAATGAGTTGTAAAATCATCCCTGATTTACTATTATGAAAACAATAATTTAACTGCTTGGAGAGGGGAGAAAAGTACTATTCATTTCAGAGTTGGAAGATCTCAACAAATGTTCTTACCATTTTGCATATAATGGCCCAAGAGAATAAGGAGGTTCAATTCTACTTAGTAGGGAGGCTAAAGGCAAGTGCGACTTGCCATAAAAAGGAAACATTAAGACATCTCTCCCCAAAGGAAGAACCCCCTCTGTACCTAGAAACTTTGATGTTCAAATCTTATAGGAACACTAGACTGAACCCAAACAAAAGAACCCCCTTATTCCTTTATCTCTCAAGTTACCTTTTACTAAGTTTTACTAAGTTTAATATTAAGAAGACCAGCTTATCTAACACTTTGGATGAATTGACGAAAATAAATGGATGGATTTACTCTGCTAGGCAAGTCCCCAAAATTCTTTGAATTTGAAGAGGTAACAGCTGCTGGTGGTGGTCAGGTGCCTGGAAAACAGACTGAGCAGACTGAGATTGAAGGCAAAAAGTTTATCAGGGGGTGGAGGAGGGGTGTACTCTTACCACCTGTGAGATGGTTAAACAAGTAGGTCTGTGCAGAAAGAGGACCACCAAGATCACAGCTGATCTCATAAGAGTCCTGGAGCCAGGACTGTGGACAGCAGAAGTGCTGGAAATTGGGCAAAAGAGAGAGCCCTTGCACCCTTCTCATCAGCCATTAGATTGAAGCTTGCCTGGGAAGGAGGACACTCATCTCTGTGCTGTTGGTCTTCAACATCCCCAGAAGTTGGGGGGTGAGAAATTCAACCCCAGGAAAGAAAGTGGAGTATTAGGTCATTTTGGAGGCTTTCTCTTGGCATTCTTCTTTGTGATGGTTCTTACCAGGCTTAGGCACCAAGTGGGCGATCTTCCTGCTACATTCACTTGTATTTTCGGGGCGGGCCTCTGGACCCTTGGATTAAATTTGGGCCAGGTCTTTATTTATTATTTATCCCCTATAATCCTTCTGTCCAACATCTCTCAAAATGTTTGGATATTACCCTCACCTTGGTATATAGCCATTATGTAAATGCCTTACAGGTTCCTTTGCATAAATCCTGCAGAATGTGTTGCCACATAGTTGTCATGATTTTGTGGTGTTCCTCCCTCTGGGGATCTCCCCTGTAGCGAGTGAATTACGGATTGGTAAACTGGTTGGGATCCAGAAAAGGCAAAGAATTTTGACATCTTATTGGGGAGTTGCCTAATCTATTGATGATCTACTTTTGATTTATTTTAATTGTTTAAGTTGAGCAACTACCTTTGCTTGGTTCCCATCTCTCTTGCCCCTAGCAATGCTATATTCTATTAACCGCCTCCAAAGCTCGGTGCCTCTCGGATCTCCCAGCTACCACTCTAGTCTTGTCACTCCTTGCCACTCAGTTGGGTAAGTGCACTCAACTGATTTTTGACCTTTAATAATTGACTTTTATTATTTCGAGGCTATGACCATCCCCCCCTGCTGTGAGGGAGCTCTGTTCTGTTAAGGCAACTCCTGCCATCAATTCTGAACCGAGGGACACAACCAGCAGAGAGCTTCTCTATGACATTAGCACCTCCTGGCAAAGGATGTAGCCATCAGGTGGTTTTCCAAGCTGATATAGTGGGTTTAATTCTGTTAGCCTTTTTGCTCCATTGGGTGTCTCCTCAGTGTTACCCTCCACACCCTTCATGTAAGCTGTCATTTTCCTCAAGCTACTGAGGGTGGTTTTCAATATTACCATAGCATCAGCTCCCAGGACCCCAGATGTTGGGAGAGTTCCCTCATAATGACAAATTCTCACTCAGACAATTTTATCTTTCACCTTTTTTGGGCAACACAATTACATTTGAGAAATTGTGGAAAATATGGGAAGCAAGCAAGAAACAGGATCCTGTGTGATCACGCACAAAAAAAAACCAAATTAGATGACTTTTTTACAAAATTGATTATAATTCCTAAGTTAAAATTATTGAGTAATAAGTATTCTGTATTCAAACAATTCGATCACTTGTAAATCTAATACTATTGCAAGGAGATGAATGAGTTGAATGAACAAAATGTAACTGGCTCACTTTTCTCCTGTGATTTTCCTATCTTAAGATATTTTCCTCTTTCTCTCCTTCAATAGGACAAAAAGAGAATCTGCTCCTACAGCAGTTGGTAGATGTATAGTTACTTGGCCAATCCCAGTCTGTGGTGATAGACACAGCTTCCAGTAGAATCTACCCTCACAGAATATAAAGATGAAGGGTGCAAACTGTGGTTATCTCAGAAGGAAATTCAGCCTCTCCTGAATTTTCCAGTTGTAAAAAAGACGGGGTGACTTTTACAGAGGCAAGTCTGCATTAACAACTGCCTGAGACAGCCATAACAATTGCAATTACTTCTTAAAGGTTGTCCTGAGTATTCCAGCATTTTTTCTTCTTAATGCCAGCTGCCCTAACTGCCCCCAAAGCCCACTCAGCCAGCATTGCCAATCTCTCCCATATGCTAATGTTAACATGGCTACGGAAAGAAAAATGCAAAAAAATCATTTTCTAAAGACCAACAATATCAAAAATTCATCCTTTGAACTTGCTGAGTAACCATATAGTTTCTCTGTGAGCAAAGCCACTGTACTAAGCATTGTAAACCACTAGCACTGAACTGACCATTTAGATAAATATTTATTAATATATATCCAAAGTAAATTAGATTCTATTTGTCTGCTAGATCATAAAGAGGTTCTTTCCTTTGCTTTTAACCTTGAGACAGGAAAACACCAGGAACTGGGTCCCTCTGCATCTTTAAACAGAGACATTCTGAAATATTTAATAAGAATATATTTATGCTCATTACATATTTGTGTCTCTTTTTGTTTGACATTTGAGAAACTCAGTCTATATGCTTTTGAAGCATTTACAAGATTATTTTAAAAGGTTTTGTAAGATGTATTTGCCATCCAAAAGCTTTAGAGGCATTTCTTTTCTCTTCAAGCTCTTTATTAAAACACAAAGGGAACTATCATTTGCCAAGTATAAACAAACACAGACACCAAATGTCTCGAGTAGACTGGAAACCTGACTCTGTGAATCTGGAGAAAGATTCCATCCGTGGTTCGTGTGAAAGATATGCCTCCACCCACCCACTCCCGCCTCTAGTGGTGTCTGTGACTTAATTGCTGCTTTTTTATCATGAGCCTTTTCCAACTCCCGAGACACCCCCACTTCCATGGCTCCAGTTTGGCTGTTCGGGTTGCTACACTCTCCTTCCACACCACTTGCAACCCTGCCATCCATCATGGCTGGGGAAGGTGAGCTGAGTGCACTGGGAACCCCAGCCGGTGAGGAAAGGCCAGCTGATAACGGACCACACCCACCCTGGGTACCCTTCCCTCCTGGCTCTTCTTTGCCATGGACTCTGTTTACATCTGCCTGCCTCCCTCCATGGGTTTTCTTACCCCCCACCTCCTACCACATGCTGCCTGTTTTGTTACTTAGTCTTAGGAGTGTAACTCAGTGCTCTTGGCTTGGGATCCTAGAGCTCCAACATGGTATGATTGAAGGGCAGCTTGCTGCAGTTGATAGGAATACAATGTCACCTCAGAACTCAGTGGCAAGACAAAGCACTGAAGTCTCTAGATGCAGCAAAGGCAGGTGAAGAGCTGTCCTTGTCCCTTCCCAGAGCAGAAAATGTTCCTGCTTTGTGCTCTCACTGTGTGTCCAAAAATTGGTCCACTCAGTTTCACAAACAAATATTGACTTCAGTTTCTCTGTCTGAGGCTACCATGAATCCTTTAAAAGGTTCACTGAGAGGGGCCTCCTTGGCAGCCTAGGGGTTCAATCCTGGCCAGGGAGTCAACCCACACATGGCGCAGCAGACCTCTCCTGTCTCCCCTCTGCTCCCCTCAGCAGTGTATTTCAGTAAATCCACCTGCTCTGCTCCCCACTCTGGTGAATCCTCTCACTCCCCCAGATATAAATGAATATTATTTATTTTAATAAATAAATGTTTAAAAAAAGTTTCACTAACTTCACCTGGACACCAAAGGAGCTTCTTCACTAAAGGCACACCCCGTGCCCCCTCTGTTCCTCAGGCTCTGCTGCATTGAGGGCGTTTTTCAGATCGCAAATGTGATCACGTTGCTAAATTCTCCCTCATAAAACTTAGGGAGGACGTTGGATAAAGATCAAAGTCCAGCCCCATCTTGCACAGCTCCCCCCTCACTACATACCCTCCAGCTGCCCCACTTTTCATTCCTTAGCTCTCCTGGTGCCTCCCACTGGGGGGGCTCTGTACCATGGTGCCCCCATGGGGACAGTGCCAGCCCCACCTCTCACCACACTGCCTATCCCCTCCTCTCCTTACACACTCACTCATCCTCCCTTTCTTGACCCAGGCTTTATTTCCTAGGAGGAATTTTAGTTCCTCTCTCAAATGTTCTTATTGTATAATATTCTACTACTTCAGACTTATCTGTTTTAGTTACAGAGAATCCTGATAGTTTGGCAGGATTTGTCTACCTTGTGATGGCACAAGAATGGCAAACATCAGGAGAAAGCAATACTGTGATTTGTGTAGCTTAGGTGTACGAAATGCATTTTCCATTTATCATTTTCGGCTTACAGTGGGTTATCAGGAGGTCGTGTTTCACTCTGTCCTCATCCGTGGCATTCTTTAAGTGATGTCCATAAAATAAGAAATTTTGCCCTGTGAAAGGAAGAAAGGACAAGCTAGAGATTGGGAGGAAAGCAGCAAACATCACATCTGACAATCAACTAGATAATTTAATAGGTAAAAAGTCCTAAAAATCAACAGTTTAGAAGAACACATGAGAAAATGGGCAAAAGACATGAACAGATATTTCACTGAAAATGGTATACAGAAGTCAAGCACAAGAAAGGATGTTCATTATCATCAGCCACTAAGGAAATGCAAGTTATTGCCACAATGAGATGTCATGATACACCTCTGAGGATGGGAAAAAGAAAAAATAGTGACAGAAACTGACAGGGATGTGGAGAAACTAGAGAAACAAGAATCACTCATATACCGCTGGTAGGAATGTGTGAAGGAACAGACACTCCAGAAAACAGTTTGGCATTTTCATTGAAAAACTAACCTTGCCTCTAGTAATAACCTAGGAACTGCTCCACTGGGCTACCACTACCATTACATATCTTGAAAAACTTTTGGACATTCCCAGAACAAGAGTTAACGTACCAGTTCATAGCAAATGGGAATGTCCATACCAAATAGGATCCCCCAAATAGAGCTATTAGGAAAAACCTGTATCTCAGTTCAAATTTCAATTTCAGATGATATCCAGAGATTTTCATCATTTTAATTATTTCATCAGCAGATGAAAAACTATGTGCTCTACATTGGTAGGCACCAGAAACACAAATCCAAGGTAAGACACATCCCCACTGGTATGGCGCAAGGACATCCTGCACCAGAATGGAGAGGGAACCGGCCTTCAAAAGCTGAGTACATGCCTAGTGGTTGGAACTTACGAGTGATTGGGCTACTCAACCCCAACACTTTCTGCAGCATGTTTAACAGCCTGTGGCTGAGGTGTAAGGAAAAGATGCTCAAGGTGTCAATATCAAGGTAAACAGTAGCTAGAAGAACCAGTTAGAGGTGAGAATATGAAGGTGGGTTGAGTCTCCATGGACTTCAAAACAGAAAAAAATGGGAAGAGAGTGTGAAGAAGGTGCTGACTTATGTATAACTTGAGGATAAGGTAGATGTAAATTTCACCTACCTATGTCTCCATTTTAAGGCAAAATCTCATCTGCTACAGGTGTGTGTGTGTGTGTGTAAATTTATAATTTACATAATAGTAATCTGTATCTGTTTTGGTTTCACTGTCTTAACATTTTCACAAAGTGGCTGCAGCTGTTGCTGTTCCAGTTCAGAATTTCCTCCCCTCAATTAAAAGCAGGATGGTGGGGCTTAATTAGACTACAGGGAGTTTTAATAAGGTATCACCAAAATTATCATGAGATCTCATTAAGTTTACCACAAAAGTTTAAATATCTGTGATAACACTTTTTCATGGACTGGAGTCTAGAATAATGCTCAAGGAAATGCTGAGATTTTGCCAGCTAGTAAATCATCAATAAAATAGCCACACTAAATCACTGGAAAATGATTGATATTTTCTTTCCAGATATAGTTACATGAGAAGAAATTTGATGGTGTGTTATTAAGAGAGGCAAAAATGAATGCGTACTACTGAGAGCAAGACGGAGACCATTCAAAATAAGGCAGAAAAACATGCTAATTGGCAACTCACAACGATCTTTCAACAACGGACTCTCCAAAAATTGCAACTTTTTCACAACACATCAGTCATCCTGTTCAGACAGTCAAGATCACATGGAGGAAGTTGGTAATGGGCACACAGTCATTATGATGTCACATCCATAAATATTAAATAATATTAACAAAACACTATCACAGTGGAGTGATCTACCCAGAGCCAAGACAGGATTTGATTTCTCAAGAGCCAAATAAGAGCCAACTGGGAAAAGCGCCCAGCCCTAGAGAAAAAGACAATAATGAAAAGAGTGTAGTGTTATTCTACTGAGAGAAGCATTGCAAGCCGCACCATACATTCAGGGAACAAGAATCAGGTCACTTCAGGAAGGAGGCCTGTGATGAACCTCAGAGAACTTAAGTAGGAAATGGTTTTAATAACTGTTGACTGTAACCCTGGTGGATGCTTCAAGCCCTCTCTGTAATGAGCCCAGCGTATACCCAGTAGTACATCCTGTACCCAGAACCAGCAACCCATTACTTAACCTACAGCCCATGTTGCATGAAAACCTGCTTTTGTTTTCACCACTGAACCTGGGCCAATTTCCTTTAATTGACCTGGATTATAGTGCTGATCCTAGAAGAAGAATCTAAGCAGTCAAAAGGCCCACATTTCTCTCCAAAGATTATCCTGAACTCACACAAGCAGGGTCCAGCCCTATTTATCAAATGTTCAATTATCCAGTTAGATCTGTGGCTTTGTTACACCTTAGACATTTCTTACGGCTCTGATCACATTTCCTTGGCTTGAAAATGACAATTTTAGGATATTTTTGCCTTTCCCTTTCACACCCATATCTTCATGTGGGCGTTTGCTTCTTTTCTCTTGTGTGAAGCTAACCTGATGGGGATTTATCTACAGACGACAGGAGCTTAATACAATTTCTGGTTCTGTTTTGTTGGGGTGTCATCACTCAGCAACGACTGTCATGATGTTCTGTATGGTTTGTGCTTTTTCTTGCTGAGAAATCATACAAATACAACACAGATAACAACCTCACAATCATGGGCACACAGACAGAAGGTCACACACCAACTACGAAACACATACATTTACAGCTTCTCCATGAAAGAACAAAAAATATTGACAATGTCTTTGCTCTTCAGTCGGCCACTAATTAAGACATTTGAGGCTTTTAATAATAACAAAGTATCTCAATTAAACATTTCCAGGATCATCTCTCCATCATTTTACCCTTAACCAAGGAAACTCTTTTCTGTTGCAAATTCTGCAGTAACCTTCAGCGTCTACAAGCACTGTGATTCTCAGTCTCCGTTTCTCCGAGAATTCCAGATTCTTCTGCATTAGGGAGCACCCAGGGTTCTAGTGGAAAATAAGCTTTTGCTGTTATTTATTTATTAGCATTAAAACTTCTTGAGTATTTGTCTTTAATATTGCTTAAATATTCATAACATGCAAATGGCCAATATCTTGTACTTTCTTTAGAGCAGGTATTCATGGGGCAAGGATTTAGGGAAAAGAGTGGATGGATGCAGAAAAAAGAGAGTCTGGAAGACCAAAGATAAACAGCTACAGTTTTGCCAAGAACCAGCCCCATGCTTCATGAGAGTTGCGACACATTTACATTTGGCTTTTAATTTCTCCATCAATTTGGACTGCATTTTTATGAAAATGAGATAATATATGTGAAAGTACCTAGCCGAATTCTTGGGACATGGCAGACACCCAATAAATATAAGTTTTTACTACTATAGTAAGCATCTTCTTGTCATAAGTAAAATTTACCCAGTTGGTAAAGAAAAGTTACAACTTAGTAGAGCCAATTAGAATAAAACATTTCAAGCTGAGAACACACACTTAATGTTACCATAAAAATTCTAAACCTCACCTTTATCCAAGAATATAAAAATAATTGAATTCAATTCTGAAAAACCTTAAAATTCCTGTTTCCCAACTCTAACTCTCCCTAAAGGATCATTCCAAAGGAAGCCATCAAATCTTCAAATCATTCTGTTTTTTTCTGCTTCCAAGTTATCTTCTATTTGACACTGCACAGTATTACACCAATCTCATATATGATAATCTCTTAATAAATGCATGTCTGTAGAAAATCAGCAAAGGAAAGTAGCATGTATGCATGGCTGAAAGTAAAATTCCATTTTGGAGAATGTGTGTGTAATGTCTGGTGTTTGTAGATCTTATTCATCGACTACTGACAGGCATGGTACCTACCCTTGCTTCTGATATCGCCATTGGTGGAGTAGCAAAAATGTCCCACCTTTGAGGGTTCTGGACAGTGACTATTCAGGGATGCATCAAGTGAGTGGCAAATAACCTAAAACTAGAACCCAAGAGTCTTACTTCCAACTGATTCATAAGTTCTTTTTTTTTTAAGAAAAGATTTCTTTTTTTATTTTATTTTATTTATGCATATAAGAACTGGGGTGTTGGCCAGAGTTGCAGATGGAGTTAAGAGGATTCACCAAAGACAGAGTGGGGAGCAGAACAGGCAGATTGACTGAAATACACTGCTGAGGGGAGTGGTGGGCAAGACAGCAGAGGTCTGCTGTGCCATGTCAGCTCCCTGGCCGGGGATGGAACGCAGGGTGAGTGGTGACAGTGCTGAGACGAACCTCCTAAAGCACTAGGAAGGCCCTGATTTATATGTTCTGACAGTGAGTTCAACAAAAAAATCTAGTAATGCTCTAGTAGAATCACTTAGCAGATCCGTTGGGAGGTCTCTAATATTGTATTTTTATATTCCTACATTCCTTTTGCTACATTAGAAATGTTCATTTTGTTGATAAAATCTCTTTTCTATTTAGTTCTCATATGTTCTAACATCATTCCTTTTTTAAGTCTGTTCCTAGATGCACTTATATGTGTAAATCCAATAATTCAAATACAAAATATTAAATATGTATAAAGTATATAAAAAACTACATCAGAAATCACTATTTTTTCAATTTTCAGACATGTTTTGAAGAGACATTTATTATTTTTCATTTCTTCATTTCACTTTCAACCAAGTTAATTTTAAGTGACCCACTATCTAAAGGTTTTTGAAAATAAATATCCTTCCTAATCATTATGGAGGCAAAATAAAAGTGACATTTTGTATTTACAAAGTGTATTTACAAAGATGCAAATAAATCTATAGTAAATGGCTTTTTTGTATGGCACTAATTTTATATACATGGTATACATCAAGTAAAATAAATCACTTTTTAGTTAACTTGAACCCCCAATATGATTTATTATTTGCTTGAAGAAATTATTTCCATGGTTAAAAAAAAACTCACTTCTCAATACAGACACCTAGCTCCATCCTTTACAGGAGACCATACAAATTCTAAGTATCCCCTGGAACATTTAGGTCATGGGGTCAATCTCTGCCTTGTTCACAATGATTTAAAGTCATTAACAGCTAATGATTATTTGTGTTGAACAAGAGTCCAGTCATGGCCCAAGCTGTCATACTTGGGACTAATTAACAGCCTCTGTCGCAGCAGCAAGTTCAGAAATTGAATAATCCTTCCTAGCACTGTCTGGTGGGTAGTTTCTTTCCCATCATGCCTGTTCTACAAAGGGAACCCCAATGTCTAAAAGACTAACCACAATGAAGTTTCAATATATCTCTAGCCATTTATACAAGACAAGGAACAATGTAACCGAGCATGAGAGAAAGAAGAATAAGGCTGTTGCTCCTAATATTTGAAAATATGATTCAAGGAAATATTATCCAAGAATAATTGAAGGCTTGGTTTAATCAAAAGCAGATTAAAGATGTCACTGAAAGCACAGCTCCAATATCCAGTTATTAATAGGCAGTGCCAGCAATAATAATAATGTTCCTTAATGTTTAACGTCAGGGCATGCCCTGGACGTGAATCAATAAGTACAGACGAAAGCCCCTGTATAAATTAGAAGTGCTAACATTTCCATGAATAATAAATAATTGATTCCTGTGACGATAGAGAAAACAATTTACCTGAAGAATTTTGTCTCTTATTCCAATTTATTACTCTTCTTGACATTTTGTTCTGATATTCAAAATCATGTCAGAGCAAATGAACTATTATAGGAAAAGTTGTATTAATTTTACTCGTTCATATAAGCAAAACACATTGCTTTTGATTTTTATGAATAGGTAATTTTGTTTTTCATAAATACATAATGAACTCTATTTTTTTTTCCATGAATGGAAAGGAGCTTTTGAATACATAAGCTATAGCCACAAGGATGCCAATCTCTTTTTGTTTATATCTGTTCAGCAAACACATTTGAAATGTTAGAAAGCTGATGTTTCTTTTTACATGTTACAAAGTCTGTCACTAGTACAATGTTGACAAGATTCACTACTAACCCTCTCCTATATTGCAAGTCTTCAATTTCAACCTGAACACCAGGAAAGCTGGTGGTTAATATCAAGCAGGAGATATTTTTGTAGAAGTCTGTTGCATGTAGCAGTAGTAGGTTTTCTTGCTCTTGCAGTTACACAGGTGTAACGGAATAGGACAAGGCAGACCACAAATAACCACATCATTTAGAGCTTTACTTGATTCTCATGAAAGTGGAAATGATACCTCAATTGTATTCTCTTAAGGGGAGATGAGCCATCGTGACATCGAGCATTTGGGGTGTACTTTTAAGAAGTCTCTCTTCATTTGGCCACACTAGTATGCATAAATTTTATCAGGGAATTGAGGATAACTGCTAGTTCTTCCTTTGAAGTCCTATCAGAATGAATGTCATCAAAACATCCAGAAAGAAGTTTAGATAATCATGTCCATAAAGACCACATATGACCCATTGCTGAACTCTTCTCTTACTCTACTCAGTCAAACGAAGAAAAGTTCTTTCTTGTGGAAACTTATTTCAGAATGAAATGGGATACGTTGTCCAGACTTGGTCATTTTAGGGATATATTGCAAAAAAATAAAAGAAGAAGGGAGTTGTAATTACATACTATATAATTATATTACATAATTGAAATTTGAAATGTAATCATATTACATAATGAGCACCAAGCTGGTGGTCAAAGGATGCTATTCTCATAGCTCTATTTTGCTCATAGTTGAATATTCTTTGCAAAGATTTTGTGACAAGAAATTTGTTGGTGAAGCAGGATTTCCTGAACCAATTCAGATTCTCCACTGAAATTCAATGAGAAGGGAGTCTGATTTTTTGAGAATAAGTATAGAAAAGACACCGTTTTAAATAATACCTTCTGAATGGCACTGCGCTCAAGTAGAAAAACAATCTTTGGAAATTAAGATTAGTGCATCTAGGGCCGCCCCAGTGGCACAGAGGTTGAACACTGGGTTAAGAAGCTGCCCGCAGATTCTGCAGTGCCGGTTCGATCCCCAGCTGTCAGACGAGGGTCCCACATGGTGCGCAGACCTCTCCTGCCGTGCCCGCTGCTCCCCTCAGCAGTGTAGTTCGTCTGTCTGCCTGTTCTGTTCCCCGCTCTGGCTCTGGTGAATTCTCTCACCCTCCCGCACTTCTGACTGTACCCAGTGCTTGTATAAATAAATAAATAAATCTTAAAAAAAATAAATAAAAATAAACGGATGCTTAAGTTTAAAAAAAAGATTAATGGATCTATGATTTACCTACTCATCAATTCAGAAGAAAACTTATAATGAATGCTTATTAGGTGTCAAGAATTGTGCCTAATGCTGAGAAGGCACGAACGGGCAAATGTGCAGGCTACAGGGGTGTTCAGAAGGAGGGGTGTGAAACAGACCAGAATTACCAGTCAGTGGGACTCTTGCTATGATAAATATCTCAATGAGTAATCAAGTGTCATTAGCTGTAACTGGAATTTATATTAATGTGACTAGCTTAGGCTTTTCATTTCAAATGAAATACAAAGGGAAGCTTGTTAATTCTTAAATTTTTGAAAGTAAATTTTTGCAGTTATCTTTATTTTCTCAATATAAATGCCTGTCCATATAAATAGTAAGGTGTTCATACTTGTCTGCAGCACAAAGTATTTTTGGATCAACATTTATGTCTGCTAAATCCAATGAAACATTTATTTCCTTGTGAAACACTGGATTCTTGGTAAGGAGGCAGCTCTCCAGGCCAGGTACAGCTGTGTTTAAAGCCATAGTCTCATGGGTACCATCATCCTGAAGCCTTAAGGAAAACTGATTAAACACAAATATCAATACTATCAACCACACCACAAAACAATGGATATATCTCAAATACGACAGCACCCAATCTTGCTTATATATGGTGCTCTGTAAGTATCAAATAAATAAGTGATGAATCAGTGAAGAAATTAATGACATAATATATGGAAATGACTATAAATGCTAAAGAACAGTCTATGCAAATCCTTACTGGTTGTTTTTAAGACTTCATCCTTTCTAGATACTCTTTCTATACCCAGCCTCTTTTTTTCTTTTTAAAGTTTTTGCCTAATTGCTTTCCAGTACTATATAAAGACAATCTCCATTCTCTACATGGAGGTGAGAAACAAAGGTCTTTGGGTAGAAGGTACTCCAAATCTCTGTGAATTTATCAGCCAAGTCTGTCAGTCTAAAGCAGTGATTCTCCCCAGTTGTCCCACTAGAATAAAGTATAAAATAGAGAAGCACTACTAAAGATATCCAGCTTGGGAAGAAAAACATATATAGTCTATAGGCTTCAAATTCTAATTCATAGGTCATGGAGGGTTAAATTGAGGGTGTGCAAAGACTCGAAACTACTTCATTCCTGTATATAAATCAGGCTTTATTAGATATAGCTCATGAGTTATATAACTGAATATTCAACCCCTGAACTAACTTGTTATCCAGTTTTTCTCTGATTTCCATGAATAAAACCATGAAGATAAATGAGGACAATATTCATAATTGCTCCATAGAACTACCGAACCCACACTAGTATGAACCCAGAAAACAAGCAGGGCAGGATTGAAGGAACTGAAGAATCTCCTTTTGGGAAATAGCTGGTTATTTTGTAGCCAGAACCAATTAGCTGTCAAGACCAGTTATCATTAGAGCTTTTTTACTGTCTCTAGTTACTTTTGAATATTCAGATAAAAATTGTCCTGTTCTTCTAATTTGGTAATTAGCGCTGTAAATATGCCAGAAGTTTATTTAACTGGGCCTGCTAACTAAACATAAAATAATGGTGCTCCCTGACAAACACTGTAGTAAAGGAAGGCTAGAATTCCTGACGTACACTTTTGAATAGAACAGATACCTTTTTTCTCCCTTAGGAATTCGTTCTATGGGTCCCAATTATTTTGAGAAATATTGCAACCCAGTCTTTTCAGAAATGTTACCATTTTACTCTTAGGTGTTCTCTTCAGATCATCTCTGGAATATTTAAAAAAAATACAAAAAAGTTATAAATTCTGCCACTTGCACAGAGAATGAGTCTTTTGATAGCTGATCCATTCCTGAGATCAGCAGAAAGTCACCCCAAGCTCAGTATCAAAGCTAGAGCACATGAAACAGTGGAGTGAACAGTAAGACCAAAGACTAACAAGGGTCCAGGGATGTGAGGGTCACACTGTCCCACAGAAAATTAGAGAAACCACAAGGTCAAAGTACCCCTGCACATTTGATCCTGTCTGGTTACTAATAAATAAAACACCCAGAGCCCTCTGGAGCATGAGAGGACTGTAAAAGGTTGGGTTACACTACACTAAGTTAGTATGGTCTCTCTGATGACAAATCCTTTCTCCTCAACAGTAGTGTGGCTTGTGTTTGTGTTTTGTGCCATAATTATGTAATTCACTTTCTCAGCATTTACCAGCATTGGTTAGTATGGTCTGAATACAATATTTTACTGGGAGTTGTTTGAACATGATAAAATGATCCATCTTCTCTTGTTGACCTTGACAATTTAGGGATATGACCCAGATGTGGAGATACTTTGCTCCCAAAAGCAGTCTTGGCAGATAAGCGTGAAATCGAATCAAAATGAATGACCTCTTTGGCATGTCCAACAAACACAAACTTCTCTCTATGCAAAGAAAAAGCAAATAATGGAAATCACAATGAATTAAGATATTTTATATATTTTATCTAGGATTTCTAAATTACTGACATAGTTGTTCTGAAAACTATTTCTCAACTTTTAGATTTATTTATTTATGCATACAAGAGCTGGGGTAATATATGCATAGTATTAATTTATTATTTGTTTATTCCCATTCTGTTATTCAAACCATATTTTGTTACATTGACAAATATTTTGTAACAAAATTTTCCATTTGTTTATTTTACATCGTTCTTCCTTACCCCTCTCAAGACATTTATTAATATTACTTTTTGTTTTTATTTTCTACAGTCTATTAATTTTATTTTCTCTATGATAGGTTGTTCTCTGTATTGTCTTTTAAATATATATATATATATATATATATATATATATATTACTTGCTGTCTACAGAAGCCTTGTAATGTTCCTATGCATACATCTTTCATTCCCTTGGTACAAGCAGATAGCTTGGCTAATATAAAAGACAAAATCTATTTAAACAAAGCTCTGGAAAAAGTGGACTTTTTCTATTTCCTCTGAAAAGTTAACACGTGCCTACAGCATAGTGAATGTTTGAGACTAGTAGACTACTCTCATGCTTCCCCAATTGAGTGTGACTACCATCATTAGCGTGATTTATTCCCAAACCTATTTGTCAGTGGCTATTTTTATTGAACATATTTAAGCTAAATATTATATATATATAAATGAAATACAAATGATAAAACTCAAAAACTCATTCCAATTAAAAGAAGAATTGGGGAAATACAATAATTATGAGTTTTGTTCAAAAAAATTCAACCAAAGTGAATATAGGTAATATAGCTATTGCTAATAATGAGAAATTATCACCAAAATCCTAAAAGTATTAGATTGATTCTCAAATATCTTCTATTGTAACTCAATTCAAAGAATCAGAAGTTGAAATTATTGATATTCATGGGAGTTTGGGGTATGTAAGAAAGATGATAGCACTCTGATCCTGAACTCATACTCAAAGGAAACGTCTTAACCTTAGATTAGTCAATAACTAACTATACCTGTGTATATTTTTAATTGATCACACAATGAAGATACACCAGTACATTCTTATAATTCTTATCATAGTCCCAACACTTTATTTTGTTAATTATACTATAAGAAACAATTTTTTTAATTATTTTTATTGAGTTTGGTTACATCATATATTATTTAGGGGTATAGGCTCATAACTCAACTTTTTAAAATTCACTAGTATAGCCTTCATTGATATGGCCATGCCCACATTGTTGGTTGACTGAGCAAAAGGGGAAAATATTCACCAACCGCCCAAACCAGTGCAGCCCATACTACTGCTCCCACCCATCCAGGACTAAGCACCGCCAGGCCAGGATGAGTCTCTTGTGCCTGTGGCATGCCCACCTCCTGCCCCCGCATTTGAACAAAGCAGGGCATTGGCATGTGGGGCAACGTGAAGAACAGAAGATAGGGCAGTCTACACTCCTCAAAAGCCAACCTGTTGTATTTACAGAAGTGACAACATTTCAATGTGACTCCTGACTAATTCGAACTTTTAAAGTGAGTCCTGCTGCCAAAGGTCAAAAACTGTAGCCCAGAAAAAGGTACTTCTATGGAAGATTTTCCTATACATGCAGGGTCTTTGTATAAAGAGAAATAATGCAAGATGTGGCGGTTAACATTAACTGTCCACAAAGCACTTGCATGTAATGAGATATCTCTGGACTTTTACATATCTGCTTTGAAAATCATTCTACCTTTATCAGTACATCTTTCAGGGAGATCACATGTTCTCACAAATCAACCCTCCTAAGTGCTGAATTCACTTACATTATGTGGTATAAATTATGAACACTGTCTCCCACTTTATATGGGAGATGAAATCCTTCATTATAAGCAAAACTTGCACATTGGAGTTAGATTATTCCCAAATAATCATATTAATAAAACCATTCAATTGGGAATAACTTCTCCATGCAGTAAAAGAGTAATCAATTTATTTTATAGGCAGCTTATGAAAGTACTGACAAGTCACATCTCTTTTTTTCTTTTCCAATAAATCTTCAGTTTAAAATAAAATTGAACAGATTCCAATTTGAACTTTCTCATATGGAATATCTGGGGTATCTATCTCTAGAGTAAAAAAATATTTTATAGGTAAATGCTTTTTGAAAAAAAATCATTATTAATCTAATAAATGAATTACTAGAAATCAGAGACTTGGTGATCACTAACAATGTCACTTTTTAACAGTCCTTTTTTTTAAACATTCATCAATACATTAGTCTCAGGTCACCATAGAGGATTGTTTTCATTATTTCATGGCTTAATGGTAATTTGTTCATTTTTCTCCAAAGCTGAGTGGAAAAATATATATAAAAAGGTGATTCCCAGGAACCACTAGGTGATATGGCCCAGAGAGCCCACAGTCTGTCCAACCCTGAGCTTGCCACACTCAATATTAAAACCTTTCAGTGGCTTCATGTCCTTCTCTGAATTAAATCCAAGTTCATTTGAACAATACAAGTATCTATCAGATGGCAGAGACTCTGATATCCTGATAATTGAGACATGAATAAAGCACAATCAACTGTGAGTTTTCAGGGTGAGTTAGAGAAGAAAACTGCTTATTGAAGAGATGGCTTACTGTCTTAGTGCAGAGCCAGCCATGCTGACAACTATAGGGAAACTCAAATCCCTATAGGGTTCCCAAGGCCCCCCAGAGCACATTTCATCAGTTCTGGGCACATTAATAGATTGACTTGCATCTAATGACTCTGAAGGTGTAAGACCACAAAAACACTGTTCACCTTTCTCCCTATCAAGTAGTCTGCAAAATTCCAGATTCTCAGCTATAAATGATAAGTGGGCTAATTACAAAAATTCAGTCCATGTGGTTTTTCCAAAGGGTTATCAGGCTCATCCCTTACCTGGTAGTAGTTGTCGTATAGCCAAAGACAACTGAAAATGCAGGATATAGTGACATGTCCATGACTTCTTGACAGTGATTCCATCATCCAAACACACTTAGAACAACAATCCAAACACCCTCATGTATTCAGCTCTCAGATCCCACGTCTTTTCCCAAATCCCATATCTTATTTGTAATATCTTATTTGTAATTATTTCCAGAAAAGTTCACCACATTCCCTCCCATTTTGCTGAACCTGCAACAGCCACACTCTGGGAAACATTGAAGTTAAATAATATTGTCTCACGTGCTTCTCACTATTAACCTGCCCCCCCCCGCCCCCGCCACCCAGCCTCAGTCTATTAACAAAAGGAAAAGTCAATGAGGAAAATGAACACCTAAAATCTTAGATCTGACTTCTGGGTTTGCTCTCTCAGCACACCAGTGAGAAGGGAGTCATGGGTGGTGAGCTCGGCACTGGAAGGAATTCGGTGAATGATCTCCTATTTAAGCAGGGGTGACCTTGAGCCATGTTCTTAATCCCCTTTGGCCTTAGTTTCCTGCTATGTAAAATCACAGGTTACAGTACTGTAAATGATTGCTACGTGCCCTTCCAGCTCTGAAATTTTAGGATTTTAAGTAAGACACTGGTTATCTCTCTTGTGAGATTTCCCAGCTATTAACACATTCATTTACTAAATGACATTTTAATTTCAGCCCCAAGTGTCAGAGATTTTTACGTATTCAACAAATGGTACAATTCACCAGCTAAATGCTTTAGGTTTGATCATAAATTGCCAGAAGTCAGTTATAGCCCTGGGTCTGTGATGAGAAGACTCGGGATTTATAATTGAAACAGACAGCAAGGCTTCTGGAGAGCCACTGGGGGAAAGGAATCTATTCCAAAATGAAACAGGCATTACTGGGTTTCTCAGAAAAATATCCCAAGTCACAGTGGCCAGCCTATTAGGAACTCTTCTCACTCTTGCCAATTTTTCCAGTGAATGCTTTGTGTTATCATGGTCTAAAAAATAGGCCTGTATTTTCTTTCTTTTTTTTTTTTAACCAAGAGAAAACAAGATGCATTTGGTCATCAAAAGCAACCCTTTCAGAGAAGGCAATTTAGAATGTGCTGGAAAGTAAACGCATGCCTGTCAAAGCCACAGTTATTCCCTCACTTGCCAGTCTCCGTTATTCCAGAAACAGCTGCTCTGAAGGTTGGCTGAGGTCTTGTTTAGAGAATCAATTAGCCAAAGAAGCTTGGTCCAGTGAAGAATGTCACTCAAGTAGAGAAAGATTTGGAAAACACTTCTACTTTGTGTTCCCTGCAAGAAAATATATCCAAGTCCTACACAACTAAAATACCGTGTGACTTAACAAAGAAATGAGTCAGTCTAAAGAGGGTTTCATGGATGACTTTGTTCGCCAGGAAGATGCTGACCAAAACCAGGACCTAAAGACAAGGAACAGCTCAGTGACGTGCAGGACCACAGCCTGGTCCTCGGTTGGGCGTCAATTCTGCTTCTACTTCTTTATACAAATGAAATATTTAAAAGTTCTAATAGCTATATAGACCTTTTGATTCCATGAAGTATCCTTCAATGGAAAAAAATCTCTACACATAGAATGCAGTCTTTCTTTAGAATCCCTCCTGATGTGGTAACTCACACAGAAAACACACATTTGACTGAGAGCAAGGTTCATTCAAGTGTCAAAATTCTTGATTCTCTACCTTTATCATCATCATTTCTGTCTTTTTCCTCCTCCTCTGTAGGAAAACAATGAAATATATTGAAATCGGTGTGATATGATTACAATGACAAGTACATGAAGAGAAATTGGGAGATAGTCAAACATAAGTTACAGATAACTACTCAGAGGTTGTTCTAATAATTTAGGCAAGAAATGATGAGCGAACTGAAAAGTTGCCTGTAGTAGGAACAAGTCCCATATGGTGATTACCAATTATTTAAAACAGCATTTATTTCTAGGTTACCTATCTCTTTTTTTCAACAGGAACAGATGGCTCCGAAGATATTTTATATAGCAAGAATTAATAAACAAGTTTGGGAATAAATCTAGGTAGAGAGGGAAGATAAACTAAAGGAAGGGGAAGAGGCATGGAAGGAGACAAGAAGAGCAAGGGAGGGCAGGGAGAAGGGGGGAGAGAAGCATAATCACTCAAAAAATAATTTGAATATTTAAAATTCTGGGTGACCAAGATTTATCAGAGCACAGGCAGCAAACAAAAGTACTCTCCCTGCCTTCTTGGAGCTTTCCTTCCGAGTCTCAAATAAGCAAGATGTGTAGTATGTCACATCTTTATTTATACGTACTTTGGGAAAAAATTCAGCAGGAAAGAGAGATGAGGAACCTGGAGGTGGTTGGATTTCACATGTGTTCATGAAAATCTCTCTAAGAAGCTCACCTGGTGGAAGCGAGCGAGTGACTCCTGGGGGAGGGTGTGCCCGCCAGAGGACACAGCAAGTGCAGAGACAGGACTTGTTACCCCCAGGAAGAAGAGGCAGAAGGAATGAAGTTGATGGGCCATGTCGGCTTTTGTAGACCAACCTAAGGACTTCGGATTTTGTTCTGAGTGCATTGGGAAGCCAATGGAAGGGTTTTAGTAGAGGAGTAACATATGACCCACCTTATTTTTAAACAAGATCCTCTGGCTGCTATATTGAGAAAAGACTAGAGGACGGCAAGGGTGAAGCAGAAAAACTATTGTTATGAGACAGTTGCAGTCAGCTAAGCTGGAGATTATGGGGTCAGTGAAACTGGCAAGATGTGCTTATGTTCTATAAACGTTTTTGATCTGAAGCCACTAGGATTTGCTAATAAATTGGATGTAGAGTGTGAGAAAGAGGATATAAGATAATATTTTGGCCTGGGTCTAAGAAAGAAGGAATCTGGGATAAATAAGTTTGCAGGGCAAGAGCAGGGGAGGTTTGAGAGAAGCTATAGGCAAGAACAGGGCCCTGGGCAAGCCAACCCGAATGCTTTGGAGCAGCGAAGAGGCATCTGCACAGACCCTGGGAAGGAGCAGGCAGAGGAGTGTCCTGAAGAACATGCCCTAGGAGCTAAGTCAAGACTTTACAAAAGAGGAAATGGTCTGTTTTGTCGAATAGTAGATCAAGTCATAGAAGGCCTTGGAGGTGAGTTTGAGTAAAGTGGATTTGGTGTTGGCAGAAAGTTAAATTAGGGAAGATTTGATGGAGAATGGGGACAGAAAAATTGGATCCAAGTAGCACAGATAAGTTTTTCTAGGAGTTTTGCTAGAGAGGTTGATAATCAAAGGACAAAATGAGATCCAGTATTTTAAAGGATGAGCTCATGTCCTTGTCCCGGCTCTTTCACAATCTCCTTGATCTTTTTCTATGAGGAAAGAAGTTGGGTCCCTGAAATATTTCTGTTGATCTGTTTCTCAAGATACAATGACCAGAATAGAGTAAGCATCACGGGGGCAGCCTATCAGGACTTTCATTTGTTCTGCTCCATCTTCCTTTAAAAGATGAAGCAAAGGGTCAGGAAATCCAAATCTCTTTGGGGAGATAAACAATGCCCATCCTCAAAACTGCATAATTTGCTCTAAATGTGATGGGTGAGCACTAAAAATTAAATGACAGCTACTTTTAACTCGTGGTTGAGCACCCGCCTGAGGCACTGAGGGCAGCGCAAAGCTTTGTTGGCCAGGCCTCTTAAGAAGTGAGGTTTCTTAGCAAAGACGTGAGCCTATAGAACGATGTTGAAAGCACACACATTTATCAACACGGAAATCCTCATCAGGCAGGTTAATCTGAATTTGTTCTCATCACCTCCCCGAAAGCTGAAGCAGCAGAGCTATTTAGCGAGGGCTTTCCATGGCCCTGATCTAGTTTTTCTTTTTTCACATCAATATGTCAAATACCATGAAGTTTTTTATAACCTAAGGGATTTGGAAAGTGGTGTATATTTAGATCTGAGTAATGCCCTCCAAGAGAGGGATAGGATTGAGGGCTCAATTTGACTAAGAGAGGGGATGCTGTGACAGATGCCGGGGAGATTTCTGGCCAGAGGAGCCAGCTCTTAGGAGAGTGTACACAGGGACTTAGGAGCCCCTCACTGGCGTGTTTCCTAAGGATCCATCTGCCCATAAACCTTTCTGGGTAGGGAATCCTATTTCCAGGACCACTAAGGGAGCGTTCTCGTAAAGCAGGCTGTGTGGTGGTGCAGGTCGCATCAATAATCTTCTGATATTTATTTGATTTAAAAATAAACCTCAAGTTGGAAAATACTCTGAGTTCATTCGTTAGTGAGTTAATTTGCTAGTGGATTGGTTGTATATGTGATACCAGGAAACAGCTGCAGGAGCCTAGGGGAGCTTCTTAAAGTTGGTGAGGTGCTACCAATAATAGACATTGAAAATGTCAACAAAAGGGACATTTTCTTCTGGTGAGTTGAGAGAGTCCCTTTCTGCAAAGATCTGGATCTACATATCTCTATAGAAGAGCAGGACTATTCAGCAAGGTCACTCCAATAGGACTGGCTAGAAATTTGAAATGACACATAAGCTGGCATGTTACAGAATACATATTTTGGAATTGTCTATAGAATGAATTAACAAATAATGTGGGTCAGACATCTGCCTATTAAATTCCCTGCTCTAAAGACCAGGTTTTCTTTAAGTATTAGCTGGAATCAGACTTATAATATATACTGAGGACCATCTCTGGTAGCCAAGACTTTACAATAGACTAGAAATTTAAAATTCAAAATAATAAGAAAAAATCATCAATTGCTCTAAATTTTGGTGATTCTCAAGAAATAGCAATCTCTGAATAATGAGACCGTCTCTGCTACGAGACCTCACCTCAGGGTTCAAGACAATAATATGTAATCTTTATAACTCATTGACTTAACCATACTTAAAACCTTCTGTCTGATTACTAACCTATGCATTCAGTGATCAGGTGCTGGTTCCCCTGGGAGGGGTTGGGCATGATGGCAAGGAGCAGCCAGGTGAGTTCTGGTGTGCAGTTATGTTAGATTCCTGTATCTGAGTGCTGGAACAACACACTGGTTATGTTCCATTTAGGTACGTGCTATTTCTATAGATGCATCATATTTCAATGAAAAAGTTAAAAACCAACTATGTCTGATACTTAAATTCTCCTGAAAATAAATAGTGTGGTGGTAGGTTAAGTAAAAAGTCTGAAGACAGTAAAACATTCATTTTTTAAGTCATGATGGAGAGGAAGACTCTATCTGTCTGTGGTCTACCAAAGAAAAGAGAGAACCGGTGGGATACACATATTCTAAGATATTTCTTTCAAGGAATTGTCTTACTAGACTATGGATTCTAGATGGAAAAAGTTTGAAATTCACAGGGCAGTTTTCCATGCTATAAACTCTTGGATGGGAGCTGGCATTACAGACCCTAAGTAGAATTTCTTCTTAGGGGAAGCTCAGATTTATTCTTGGCCTTTTTAACTGATTGGAAGAAGCCTACTCACATTACCCAAGATGGTTTATTTGACTTAAAGTTAACTTCGACTAGAAGTTAACCACATCTGCAACACCTAGGTTAGTGTGTGAATTAAAAGATGGGTAACCTAGCTTACCCACTGGACATATAAATCCACCCATCATAATGGTTCCAGTTGAAACCCGTTCTTCATTTTGCTAAGGCTTTGTTGTCTGTTTAGTTTTGAAAAGCAGAGGATATAATGTAGCCAGTTATAAATGGGAGAAAACTTTCCCTGTATGTTTATGTGCACAAAATTGGTACTTTCTAAGCCTCCCCCAGCATGACCCTTGAAGAAGAAATTCTTCATCCTTATTGTTGACTCAGAAGTGAATTACATTTAGAAAGGCTGGAGAAATCTGTTCTGTTCAATCGTTTGGAGCGATAATAGCATTCCAACAAGCAAAAAACGTGTTTTTCACCAGCTTCGAAATTTGCCAGCATTTATGTGTATGCAAAAAAAAAAATTAAAGGCGTTTGAATTTTAAATTTCAGACTTGGCACAAGTATTTCTCCAATGAGGCATGTGGGTTTTGCAAGTTTGCGGGGGCAGAGACGGAGAAAGGAGGGATTCTTTGGGGGAATGAATGTTACCAATAAGAATGCAAGGCTCTGGTGAGGTCGCCAGCATTTAGAGATACAGCAAGACACTCCCTCCCCTATTGGCTTTCGCGGTGACCCCACGCTATCTGAAGGAAAGTAGAGCCTCCACCAATGCTGCATTCTCCCCCCAAAAAATCTGTAGTACCCAGGACACCAACCAAAGAAACCAATCTTTTCATTGTTTATCAGCCTCATATGATAATGATTGTCTCTGTGCTGGTAATAGTAACAATATCTTACACCTACTGTGCTCTTTCTATGTGTCAGAAACTATTCTAAATGCTTCATGTATTCACTCACATAATACTCTCAACAACTATGAGATAAATGTTATTTTTCCCCATTTTATAATTTGGAAAACTGAGGCACAGGGAAGAAGGAGATGTGTTTCAAGTGGCCCAGCCGTATGAGTTCAGAACTATAGGACGAATTCCCTGGGATCAACAGGAATGAAGGAGACACTCAGGCATAAGCTGGGAAACTTATTCTCAAATATTCAACTGTTAAAAGATCTTTTTTTTTTACAACAGAATTATAATAAGACCTCTACAAGATATCAACACACCCCAACATTTAAACTCAGTAATGAAAAACACACTCAAACCAAGGTGCTGGACATTAGCTAATAATACCTCAATTATTGATTATCTGATTGAGACTGGCTTGTGTTGAGATTTCAATGTGTAGGGCTTTGTGTGACATAGAAAATTGACAACACTTAAGTCTTTTCTTTGGACATCTGCCCAAGGAGAGCTTACCCAGGTTTGCCACTGGCTTAATAATTTCAGTTTCTTTAATCCAAAATACTTTGAGGCATATAGGTAGTTTTTTTCTAATCCATTAATTTTTTTGGTTTATTAAGAACCATAGGATAAGATTCTGTTGCAGAGAAGTCATAACTTGTGTTTGGTAAAATTCCATTTTCTCCAATATTTTGTCTCTAGACCAACAAAAAGAGCAGTGACAATATCTTTTCAGAGGCAAAATTGGTGTGGATTTTTTTTCCTCATAGCAGAACTTTAGACTCTGAAAAAGTATTTTAGTAAGCTTATTTAAAGAACAGCTAGATTTACTGCCAAATAGCTCTTCATGAAAGACATATGTAAATACAGCAGAGTAAATGAGATAATTCTATTTCATTTGAAAAACACTTTCTTAATTATGTGAACTTGTTTGAAAGAATATGTAATGCTCTGTATCTAATGCTGGAAGAAGTTTGGCTGTGATATTTATGATGTAATTGTAGCCAGAATTTGAAAATTTATTAATATTGAATGCAAACTATTTCCTTTCTCTCTTCTTGTATTTTTAATAAAGGAAAATGCTAATTAAAAAATTGATTGCAGAAAATCCCCTCTCTGGCACTAAATATTGTCATTTAGCTTTATTGTATTGCTCTGTGTCAAAATTTACATTTACAATGCTCTAGTCTCCAAACTATTATGCTTGAAACATTGAATTAGATGTATTCTTTTGTCAAAGGTGGCACTAATGTATGTAAAAGGCTAGATTTTTTTGCACTATAGGATAGTCCACTAGAAAAGTTTTGCCCCAATGCAGTTTCCAACAAATATCTAATATTTTCTCATCATTGCAGATATGAAACCAGCATACGGAAGCTATTTCATATCAGCCATCTAGTTCAAATGTGAAGCCTCTGTGAAATAATTTGAAAGATGATACTATCTATCTTTTACAAATAGGAAACTGAGGAGCCAAACCAGTAAGAGCCTCACCCCAAATCCTACTGTTAGCGAGTAAAATCCAATCAAGTATATTAATTTCCTGTCTTCCAAAGTTAAGCCCCTTCTCACTCTCCATATTGTCAGCTCAGCCATGATTTAAATACTGATCTTGCTAAATTCTGCCTCATTCATTGGTCTTGACAACAACATACCACAATCCAAATAGTTTAAATAGGCATTACATGCATACTAAAAATTTACCTTATATATACTTGGAAACAATTTTTTTGTTCCACTAAAATTAAAAAGATCATTCTTTGTATACAAAAATCGCGTAAATGAAAGCAGCGATGAAATTCCAAAACTGAACTCATTATCCTTCTATACTACAGCCCTAAAAATAGTTTATTTCAGTGAATATTATACTCATCGACTATGTAACATTAACAACCAAATGCATAAAATCATTCCAGATTCCTCTGTTTCCCATGCCTTCTATCTCTAGCATAATCTTTGTCATTTTCCCTCAAGACTTCTCTTTATCTTGCCTGGACAATTGACTTCCTATATGTTCTCTCCTTTGTAGTCTATTTTTGCTCCAGTTAAATTATATATTGCCAAAGATGACATACACCTGTTTTAATATTTCAACATATCCTTAAGAAAAATTTAATCCAGTCTCTTTTACATAGTGATGAAATCCTAACCTCCAGCCTTATCTCCTCCAGTCCTTTCTACATGCAGTTATTCAGACAATCTGCTCAAGGTCCATAAAATATTCTACATATTTGCCTATAGATATGTACTTTTTCCTGAGAACACCATCTCCAACCTCATAGCACAAAGATGCAAAGTTGCAACATAATAATCTGCACATTTGTTAACATTATTTTTTTTCTAGCGCTCAAAAGAAACCACTCTCATTTTGCTCATCTCTCTCACACTAGTCCTTTCTGCTTTTCTTCTATTGATTAATAATACTTTCAGTTATGTGTAACAATGAGCAGATTTAAAGTAAAGGGACAGTGTCATGTTAGGATATGAGGTCAGAACTCAGAGGGACAAAGGCAATAAAAACTCTCAGGGCAGTTGGGGGTGGGGGGGAGTAAAGTTTTAAATGCACTGTTTCTAACCTAATGTTGACCTTAAACAACAGCAATCACTGAATCAAAAAAACAAAATACATTTATCAGAAACAAGCAATAGAAGAAATGGCAGAGTAGAGATTGCATTTGTGGTGAAAACCTTGTGCATTTCCCGGAATCCAAGGTTAACAGCTCCCTAAATAACCTCTGGAGGCTCTTTCCCTGCACTCCAACAAAGGAGGAAGCAACATCACCTCCCATGGGAGCTGCAAGGGATATTGGGTCATGTAGTTTGCTGATTTGTGCATGCGTGGGCACTACCTTTCTAGCCTCCTGACCTCATCTAAGTAGGGTTCTGAATAATAATATTCACAAGATAATATCTCAAATATCCGTCTTAAGTTTGGCACAAGTTATGAAAGATTGCTCTACAGTACTGTGGCGTTGATGCTACTGAATTACTATGAGCCCCTGGAACAAGACTCGTAGCTGTGCACATCATCCCAGTACCCGCTGCAAATCTAACAAGATGCATTTACACACAGCCAGCTAAGTGGCTTAATGCAAACATTAGGTTTGAACGGGCTTTTTTATCCAAAAATAGGTAATAGGAAATGTGAAGAGATCTTCATAAGAAAGAAGGAAAAGATATACTCAAGATACAGAGAAACTTTCAGTTATTTTTTAAAAGCCTCAATTTATGTTATTAGAAATTTCCTGAAAGTGTGTGCTCTACTAGAGAAACAAATGGAATTCTATGACATCAGACAGAAAGAAAATTGTGCATGACTGAAATGCAGAAAGGAGAGAGTCCAGGGATGAATCTTGAGTGGGATGAAGTAAGGGAATTAAGTGAGAAAACGCTTGTTTTAATAGAAAATTAAGTACAGTATTAAATCAGTGTAGGGTATAATAATTCATACAGAAAAATTAAAGGAGGGATGAAGTCTGCAAACCTGAAAACATGGCCCAGAATGCAGTGAATCCAAAACAGAAATTCCAGTAAAACAAACAAAACATTAAAACAGAGAAAAATTCATAATTGTAGAAGACCTTTGAAGCTGCAGTATAAGCACACTGAGTTTGCAGAGCTGCTTTTTCTCTACCTGTTGCAGGAAATTTTACTGAAAAGATGGCCACAACCTCAACTCTCTTAAGAAAATTTTGAGTTACAAAGACTAAGAACAGACATTCCAGGAGAAAAATATAGGCTACATTGAAAAAAAAAAAAAAAAAAAAACAACTAAGTAAGTCTCACATGTAAACTCAGGGACATTAAATGTCAAAATTAATGAAGTAAGGAATAAAAATTAAGAAATATACTAAAATTTAGTATATACAAATGTTTTAAATGTTTTAAGGGAAAAAGGATCTCCCCAGAAATCCATACCTAATTAAAGTATGACCTATTAACAGGAAAAGAACTTTAAATATATATACATACCTATGTGGTGTGTGTGTGTGTGTGTGTGAGCTCACTAAGCATTTTACTGATGGATCCTTGGTCAACAAAATATTATTCCAAGTCTAACTTGAAACCTAGAAGAAAGAACACAAAGACTTACACAGCATAGAATATATTATGACAATGTGCCTTAATTTCAGTTGCACATTATTAAAACTAAATAGCTGAACCCAATATAGTTTTAGAGATGGACACAAGTGTCAGAAATAATTATTTAAAATAGAATTAATGCCAGTTCAAAACAACTTTTAGCAATATTCTAGGAATAAAATTCCAGGTTAAATAATTTTGACAAATAGAGTCATTTAAGAAATAACATTGTTCAAAAACAATATGTTTCCATGAACCAAAGTCAAATTAAGAACTGCACAGAAAATATAAAATGTTAAAGAATCTGCGATTATCAAAATAATGTAGAGGCAGAGAATCAAATCAAATAGTGGGAAGAGAAAAATGTGTCCCCGATCAGGTTAAGTGCTGGCATACTTAAGAACTCAATGTGGGATAAAATAGTGCTTTCTATCAGGGTTGAAAGAGCAATTTATTTAATAAATGGAGTCAGGTAAATCAACTTATCGTTTGGGGTGAAAAATGGATCACTGTGATGTCCAGAAAACATCACAGATTGGATAAAGATTTATACTGAAATAATGAAATAAAAAAATTTATAGGAAATTATAGGGGAATATTTATAAAAATTTAGCATAGACATTCAATGCATTTGAGACAAAACATTAAGGAAAATATTCATTGATCACATATATACTTAAATTGTATTCTCTAACTGAAGTCATATTAAAAACTCAAAATGTACATATACAGATAAAAATATTCAAGTAAGTAAAATATT
Source organism: Talpa occidentalis (assembly GCF_014898055.3). NCBI lineage: Eukaryota > Metazoa > Chordata > Mammalia > Eulipotyphla > Talpidae > Talpa > Talpa occidentalis. Next base: position 108,109,725 of record NW_023605194.1, read on the forward strand.
TCATAATAACCACCCAGAAAATACATGGTATAAAATAGGTATACTATAAAATTATCACATAATTATAAATGTGTGTGCAGTAATCCAAGAACTGCCAGAGTCAGCTCTATTCCTAACAGCTTCTAGTGAATTACAAAAAGGCTGAACCACCACTCCCTGGAAAGGGGGACATTTTGAATTGTGTCTACAATTAAATTACACACACATATAGACATATCTTTCAGAATATTGGAAGATCTAGGGGGTCCCTGAGGTGAATGCTAAGTAGAGAGGTAGCTGCATAAAACTGGATTGACCACGCATGGGTGAAAAGTGGGGGTTATGGGGAGGAGAGAATGGCAGCAGTCGCTGCCCCCACCAGCCAGTATCTGAAGGGTGAGGCTGCTCTGGTTCTCAGTACAGCTGGTACTAATAGATGAGTGGGAAATATTAGGGTTTTTGATTAGCATCCTGGTGAGAGGAGTACCCCTAAATAATTGGCAGGGGTAGGAGAGAGGAAAGATAAAAATATAAAGAGAAAGTGAATACAGAATATAAAATTATATACTGTAGGAACCCCACTCATTTTTAAATGCAGATTGTATAATACAAATTATTGTTGAGATTAAATATTATATATACATATACACACATGCTTAAATATAATTACCTCCATATAGCCATCCAGCTCTCTATATTCTGGGGCAAAAACCTAGGAGGAAACATATCAAGTGTAGGTAGTTCTTTTTCAAGGAGTTATAATGATGTTGTCTTTTTTGTACTCTTCATATTTTCCACATTTCTATAATGAGTACATATTACTGTTATAATCAAATAGAAAAACTAACATTTTAAACAATTAAAAAGGGAGATAGATTATGACACTTTCATGAGATGAGATAATGTGTAACTATTAATATTTCATTTCCAAAGAAATATAATGACATGATTAAATGCTCATGATTTAAGTTTTAAAAAATGCAAAAAAAACACTGTATAAGCAATGTGAAATCAGCTGTGTGTGTGAGTGTGTGTGTGCGTGCACATATATATATATAAAAAAATAGGAATTTGAATAGAACTCTTCCTGTTGTCTTAGAATTTGGCTCAAGCCCCAAAATTGAGAACAATGGGCTATAAATAACTGCACATTCTAAAGAAAGATATAGCCCCAACCATGAAAGATTGAGTGAGGCCAGCAGCACTGGTCTGGTATCCACCCCTACCACCACCTCTAACCTACTTAAGTAAAGTCTAAAGTTCAAGGGCTGATTCAAGAGAAGAGTAATCAAGCTCACAGGAAATGCAACTGTGTTTTCCCTTTCTCTTCCCTTCAAGACCTCATTCGAATGATCCAAAGAGTGATGTCCATAGAGGGGTAGAGCATCCCCAAAACAGAAAGGATCATTGTGGGCCTTAACCCTCTGAAACTGTAGGTCCATTTGTGTCTTGGATTGAAATAAAATGAGAGTTCTTGACAGAGCTTCATGTATAACTCTTGGAATTCGGTGAACTCTCTCCTGGAAGGAGACAGTGGGCTGGCATCACTTGAATTAGCGAGTAGGAATAGTCAGGAGGAGTAGCTTGTACTTCAACCATTTAGCCAGGCAAGGATGCATTCATTCCTGGAGTCTAAGATTTTTGAGGACAAAGGAACCCATACAGGAGGAGGACATAGTAGGGTCTTTTTTTGGAGTTTTCGGTGCAGTATGCAAGGAAAGGTTAGGAAGTCAGAGAGAAGTCTGTGTAAGGGAACAGTATAGAGCAAAAGTTAAACTGGTGAGTGTGTGTGTGTGTGTGTGTGTGCAAGATAAACAAAGGCATTTGGTATTCACACCCTCAAAAAATTGAAAGCAAAAAATCAAAACTCCAACAATGATTATCTCAAAGAGGTGGAAGTAAGAGATATCATTTTTCATCAATCCTGAGAGCCATTATCTTTTCCAGTATTTTGCATTAATACTATTATTTCTTTGATACAAAATATGAAAAGTTATCTAAAAATTCTTATAAGGATGCATTGTACTGTTCTTCCAAAGTCTACTAGACAAAACTCCCTGTGACAAGTACCATTATTAACTTATTCCACTCTACCCCCAGCACTGTATCTGGCTTAGAATTATCACTCAATAACAACATAGTGAATCCATTAATGAATTAACTAAGTAATTAGGTAGAAATAACAAGCATTAAAATTAAAATAGAAGATGTCCTTTCCACTACTCAATAACCATCTCTCTCTGCCTATTATACGAAAACAAAGATTGTCAAAAAATGTGCCAAATATAATTTGAACCAAAGCAGAATGTTTAATACAGGCAGGGGCTATTTTTAATGCTTTCTAATATTCAAACTACCTATATACGTAATTATTTAAATAACCATTAAATTATTTGAATAGCCATTGTTCCTTGTAACAAACATGATTTTCTGTAAGACATAGAATCTTCATCATATATATTTGTATCTCAGATATTTAATATTTTTATGTTATCCTACCACTGGCCAATTTGTCTTTTTATTTTTTTTAAGATTTATTTATTTATTTATACAAGCACTGGGTAGTCAGAAGCACGGGAGGGTAAGAGAATTCACCAGAGCCAGAGCAAGGAACAGAACAGGCAGACTGATGAAGTACACTGCTGCGGGGAGCAGCGGGTGTGGCAGAAGAGGTCTTGTGGGACCATGTGGGACCCTCGCCCAGCGGCCAGGGATCGAACTGGTGCTGCAGAGGCTGCGGGCAGTGTCGCAGCCCAGCGCTCAACCACTGTGCCACCGGGGAGGCCCCAATTTGTCTTTCTAAACTGTATTTCACCCAGTCCAACAAAAGACACCCCATAACTATCTTGTATTGCAAAATTTACTTGAATAACTCTTATGTTGATCAACATATTTAATTGCCATATCCCTTACCATCCTCCATGTTTTGGGACCTAGACATTCTCTTGTTGCGTTTCTCCCATGATGCTTCTAAGAAGGCATTCTCATTAAGGGAAAAGAAGAACCATATGAAGTAGAAAGATTTGTAGACTTAGAGCAAGGAAGTTGCCCTTCGTATACCAGAAATGAAATAAGAACTAAACTGTTTGTCCTTGTTCTATTTCATTCTTTAATATACTACTTATCTAAATCCCACATTTAATAAAATTACTCAGACATGCATTTCTGCTTGCTAAGCTTTCAATTCTTACATTTTATTGAGCCCCTTCTTTGTGATATTAGTATACAATCTCAGGAGGCAATTAAAAAGGCAAAGCATATTTATTTGGGATCAAAGAATTGCAATTCAGTTTACACAGATTCAGGGGAAAAAACATAAAATGTGCACCCTTGAAGGACAAAATAAGAATTTTTAATGGGGAATAAAGGGGAAGATGAGATAAGTAGTTAAAGAAAGAGTTCATTGGTGTTAACAGGTTTTCATTATTCTTAGCTATATATTATTAATTACTGATTCTTTTTTTTTTTTTTTTTTTTTATGTGGGACCCTCGCCGGCAGCTGGGGAACGAACCGGCGCTACAGAGGCTGCGGGCAGCCTTGCAGCCCAGCGCTCAACCACTGCGCCACCAGGGGAGGCCCTGATTCTTTTTTTTTTTAATAGAGGCATGTTTTATTTATTTATTTGTTTGTTTGTTTGTTTTGTTTATACAAGCACTGGGTACAGTCAGAAGCGCGGGAGGGTGAGAGAATTCACCAGAGCCAGAGCAGGGAGCAGAGCAGGCAGAAGGACCGAAGTACACTGCTGAGGGGAGCAGCGGGCGGCAGGAGAGGTCTGCGCGCCATGCGGGACCCTCCTCCGATGGCCGGGGAGCAGCCGGGGATCGAACTGGCGCTGCAGAGGCTGCGGGCAGCTTCGCAACCCAGTGCTCAACCCAGCGCTCAACCGCTGCACCATGGGGGAGGCCCTAATTACTGATTCTTTAGAAAGTAATAAACAGAACTGATTGATCCTATCCTCCAGATAAAAGTCAACAACCATCAGTTATCAAACAATTACTTGCTTGAGAGTTTCTTTCAGCATTTGATTTGGCCCATCAAAGGTCTTTGGCCCAGTTTGAGGAGACACGTAATGCCATTTCTCTGTAGTGGCCACAGGCTCCATTATAAAAATGGATTCACAAATGTCAAATTTTCATAGTAGCCTTCTTTCCATATTAGAATTTTATAGGGGAAGTTGGTGCTGCTTCCTGGCTGTAATTTCCATAGCTGTTGAAATATCAACAGCAGGTTGAAGTTTTAGGTCTTCCTGAGTCAAAACCTTTGTCATTATGACATGTACATTTTTCATCAGTTGTTTTCTCCAGCCATGAAAGAATAAATGTTTTGCCTTCCTCTTATATCAAATAGCCTAGAGCATTTTCCCTCAGGAAATATCACATTCCATCCTCTAATTATATGTAAATTGGAAAGTTCTTAACAGTTTCATTGAACATTATTATTATCCAATTGAAGTTTGCATTTTCTGTCAAGTTAAAACCTTGACATTCTGGAACATTAATAGTGTCTAGAACCAGAGTCATTATTCCTTTTCATGTGACAATTGCTTCCATCAACTAGTGAAAAGTATCATTGGTATTCCAATGCTACTAATATAGTTGCAGCATTCCTTGAGAAAGACTGAATTCTCTTTTTCCTAACCCCCAAAAGCAAAACAGTTAATAAATAGAAGGCAATAGCCTTCTATTTGTCCTATAGGAAGAGTTTTAAAGCAATCATATATGGACCATTCTAGATACAGTTCATATATTAACCTTCACTTAAATTTTTCCTCTCATTTTCAAGCTCTTTAAGATTTTCTCAGAAAAATAGTAATGCACTCTCTTGCCCCAAGGCATCATTATCTAAGAATCATTATAAATTCATTATGAATCAAACCACTGTTCACATATTATACTTACACATTTACTGTAACAATAGTCAACGTTTTATACTGCTTTTATCCTTAAAAGTATATACCTATGCACATAGAAGTTGAAATTTGTTTCAAGTATTAAGTTTATTTTAAACATTTGATAAAGATTTCCAAAGGTCTTCCAAAGAGGTTTAGCCAAATTGATTCCACAAATAGTATATTCAGAACTACATTAAACCACAAATTCACCAAACCTGGATATTATCAATCATTTTCATGTTTTTCTCTAAATCCATTTATTAGCCTGATTTTCATAGGAGAGTTAGAATCATTTCTAAAGTCTACTTTTTCCTCTTTATAGGGTGATTTAATTTCTTATTGATTCATATATATGGTTTTTATATATTCTTTGTTACACAAATATAGACAGATAGCTATGTAGACACACAGATACATAGATGGATAGAAACACAAATATAAAGGGTAATTTTTAATATACATATTTATTATGCACACACATATATTTTTTATTCTAGACTACTGCCTGCCTTATAAAATCATAATTTAATATATGCAGTTTCTTTTTGTTTCATTGGTTCATAAAAATAAAATCTTTTTTCCTTTTAGATTTTCTGCTTTGTTGAAGAAGATATTCCTCAAGTAAACAGGAATGTCACTTTTATTATATGCTAAATTCTCATATATGTATTGAAATTTTATTAGCATTCCATTAGTTTATCATCACTTTTTGCATCAATATTTTGCTATAATAAGATTATATAATATAATAAGCAATATAATACCATTGATAATGATTAATGATCTCCCCCACACTTTAAATTTACTGGTAAAATGAATCAAGCTAGGACCTTCTCTATTGCTAACCATACCAGCAAACCTAGAGAAAACACACTGATCATTATGTATATTGACTTACATACTTCTTTTTAAATCTGTTATTATTTTATTTAAGACTTTTACATCTATATATGAAAGTTAAATTGTCTTTAGTTGTCATTTTTGTATATCTGTTTCTGGAATCAACATCAGGATTTTGCCATCCTATAAAATGAGTCAAAAATCTTGCCAATTCTAAGCTCTGGAATTGACATACAACAGATGTATTACCTGTTTCTGAAAAATTTGGTAAAATCTTTATATTTCCCATCATATTTTCATAAAACTAATCAAAGCTTCAGAAATGAATGTCTTTAATACATCAATAGTGTGATTTTATTTTCAGTGGGGAAATTTATATACATGGGAATAAATCTGGCCATGTTATGTTTACAAAACTGTCTTATGATTCCGGGGCCCAATACATTAGACATGAAACACAACCAAGCTTGACACCACTTATTAGAGTTTTACCCAATCTATACAACTACCAACAACATACAGCAAAGGTGTTTAACCAGGAGATCTTTTAAAGATTAAAAAGAAATACATTATTGAATTATGGAACTGAAAACATTTACTGAAAACTGTAAAGTTCACTGTACATTTAAGTGCATAAAATAGACATTATATGGTGAACTTATAACATTTTTCATCCAACCCCATCTCTCTAAGGATTAACATAAGACATTTTCCAGGTATGACTTCATGTATTGTAGATCCCAGATATATATATAAACAAACCCTCCGGCAGCATAATCCCTGGAGTTTACTGATTACTTAATGGGTTAGTTAGAATAATGCTCAGAAATGAAAAATGGAAACCTAAAATAACAGTGGCTTAAATAAGTTAGAAGTTTGTCTCTCAGGTAAAAATTCAGTGGTCAACAGCCCAGACAGACAGCAAGGCAGCCCTGCCTCACCAAGTTCCCAGTGGCCCAGACACCTTCTAACTTTCACACTGGCATCCAGTGGGCATGGTTCTCACTAATGGCCTGAAATGGAATTGCTTCCATCACATAAATTCTAAGCAGCTAGTTAGGGAAGGGCATAAGAAGGATCATGGATGCCTCTTGTCTCGCACTGAAGGGTCCTGGAATGTGTCACAGAGTATTTCCATTTACCTTAACCTGCACATAGTATATGTCATACTTCATTTTAAAGGAAGCCAGACACTGTATTTTATTATTCTAGGAAGCCATGTATCTAGGTTAAAACCTTGTAATAATGGGGGAAAAGTAGAGCAGTTACTGAGAAAATGAACCATCTCTGCCACTACCATTTCACACACACAAGTAGCCTGCATGTGCTTTCTCTAATCTCCTCTGTCTCATGAAAGCAAGAGATTAGGGAAATATGTTCCTGCCCTTGAGGCCTCCCTGATGGCACTAAGGGTTAAGCACAGCACTGTGAAGCTATCCACAGCCTCTACAGCATGAGTTCAGTCTCCAGGCAGCCAGGGAGGTGACCCACATGCACATCAGACCTCTCCTGTCTCACCCACTGCTCCCCTCAGTAGTGTATTTCGGTCAATCTGCCTGTTCTGTCCCCCACTCTGTTTCTGGTGAATTCTCTCACCCCCTGAACCTCTGGCCTGTACGCCAGTTCTTGTATGCATAAATAAATAAATCGTTAAAAATCTCTTTTTAAAAGTAAAAGTAATAGCATTTTTCTTATCAATACAAATACAGAAAATTTTTCCACTAACAGATCTACATGAACAGAATTCTAGAGGCTATCCTTCAAGTATAAAGAAAATTATCAAAATGATCCCAAATAGAACGTCTGAGATGAAGAAAAGAATAAACAGCAAAGAAACTAGTGTTTGAGTAAATCTTAATGAATTTTGACTATATAACGGAACTGATAATAGTAATAATGTATTATGGAGTATAAAACATGGAATTATTACTAATCAAAATTACATATCAAGAGGCAAGGAAATGTATTAAAAGCCTTTTAAGATAGAATGTCTAAAAGACAAGTAAAGGTATTATTTGGTATTATACTTTGATGTGTTAATTACATTAAAATTTCCAGGGAAACTACTAAAAGAAAAGAAACATATAACTTCTAAAGTACTGGAAGAGAATACTGGAATAATAAAAGAAATGAATCCCAAAAGGCAAGAAGGGAAAGAAAAGACAGAAAAATTTAAAATGTTAGTAATTGGACCTCCCTGGTGGCACAGCGGTTAAGACACAACCTATGACACTATCCACAGCCACTGTAGCATGAGATCGATACCCAGCCAGGGAACTACCCACGTGGCCCAGTGTATTTCAGTTAATCTGCCTGTTCTGTTCCCCACTCTGTCTCTGGTGAGTCCTCTTACCCCCCACACCTCTGGCCTTACCCCAGTTCTTGTATGCATGAATGAATAAATCTTTAACAAATATAAAATGTTAGTAATTACATTAAATTCAAATACAACAAATGTTAAAGGGCAAAAATATGTTAGACTATTCTTTTTAAGTATGACTATGTATTAATTATAAGAGCTAGAACATTGTAAAAACAGAAAGGTTGAAAATGGAAGCATTAGTAGAGACTAAAATACTAATCAAAACAGTTTGGCATATTTTCATCCATTGTCTTCCCAAATATTTCCTCTTCCTTATTCTCTCTCTTTTCATTCTTAGAGCTATATCACAGATATTTCAATATATAGATAAGTATCAGAGAAACAAACACAAAAGTAGAAATATTAAGAAAATTTTGAACACAATGGACAAAAATTGGTTTCCCCCTCTTTTCTATATGTGTCTGTATAGTTTCAAATTTTTAAATAAGCATGTTTTATTCTTATAATTTGATTTTTGTTTAATATAAAAGCTGTCATCAGCTACTTTCATAGCTATTGGTTCAAGCAAACTTCTGTCTCCTCACTCTCACTGAGCACAGAGGGATGCTCTCACTCACATTTTACAGGTGCAGGTCCAAGACCCTCCCAATGCCAAATTCAAAGGATACTCAGGCTCAGCGGTATAACAGTGACAGAGGCTTGAGGGACACAAGAATTGGGGAACAACTTTGTAAAGTTTGTGGAATTTGAATTCGATTTCCTGGAGTGAGACCTACAACCAGAATATGTGTTCAAATGACATCCCTGGAAATTCCTGAAAATCTTTGAGAAGGCTGTGCAGGAAAGGAATTTCCTGATTTAAGCAAATATCTATTAGGATTCATCAAGTTTTGGCTAATTATGTTAATGGAATGATATCTGTGTTCACCAGCTGGTAGTGCTTTCACCAACTTCCCTAAAATGTATTGACAAATCTCAAATTATGCAGTTCGAAACTAGGGAATGAAAATGAGCAATTAAGGTGAAATGTATCTGATTTCATTTTGTAACTGGGATAAAACATCTGCAGTAGCTAATTAAAACATTGTAAGTTTTTTCCTTAAAACATATCCCCCTTATATATTTTCACCTTTGAGTTGCAGTAATGAAGTTGATCTCTGAAACACAATAGCACAGGTGAGGACAGAGCAGGCAAAGTGAGATTCAGAAACCCTGGTAGGCTAGCAAGAAGCCACATGATATTTAGGGTGATACCGAGTTGCAAATGCTTACAAAACATGGAAAAGCTGGAACGGAAGAAACAGAGCTACACACACAGAATAATAGCCTAGTACAGTAGTTCTGAAATTGGATTTTGCTAAGTCATTAGGTTTTTGTCATAAGAGAACCACTGCAGAAAGTAAGATTGGTCCCACCCCTGCTTCAAACAGACAAATGGCCCATTTACATAGCATCTCATTTGAAAGCCTGCACTGCTTTTCAAAGTGATTGTTTTAAATTTTAAAACCATTTGTGAAAAAGGAAATAGGTCTGGGTAGATAATTGTTTAATTGGCCCACTGACTAACTGTGGAACCTGAATAAAATTACATTGAATTCTTAGCATCACCATGACAAGAAAAGGTATTCTCCAGGGTGATTATCTCAGAAGAAAATGTTGATTTTCTTACTAGGGAAGAGTTTGAGCCTTATAAGTACTTTACATGCATAATTGCAACTAATACTCACAATAGCCTTTGTTTATCAATATCATCTTTACGCTCATTTTAAAGACAAAGTAACTTAAGCTTTGAGTATTTTCAAAATTACCTAGAGTCAAAAATGGTAATTATCAGCATCAGAAATAGAAGTCAGCTTTTCTCTTTTCAAAGCCCATGCTCTTAAAGTCACAATACATGAAAGCAATTAATAGTTGGTTTATCACATATGAAGTATCTGAGCTACATAAGAATTCTATTATTCATCCTGTCATTTATAGCAGTTCATGAACATAAATCTTACTGAAAGAATAGAAAATTATGGGGTCAAAAGTTGGGGACCAAAAATTAAACTAAAAATCTTCAAAATTCTAGGTTGCTTACGTGTGTTATTAGTTAGTGGAGTTTTTAAAATTACAATGTCATTATATATGTAATAATTTTTTTTTCAAGTAGGCTTTTTCCTTTTTACACTTCCTAAACATTCAAAAAAAAAAATAACAATCTTGTGGGGGGCAGGGAAGGGACTGGTGAAAATAATGAAAGAAAAAACTGAAGAGAATATCAAGTGAAAACCCAGCAGGACACTGGAACACTGTGTTTTATTGTCTTCAGAGAGAAAAAGAAGGGTCTTCCAAAATGCTAATATCAGTACAGCTTTCTGACTCATACTTTATCCCCCACAGCACCTGGCATATTGCTTTGCATATGTACATAATCAATATTTAAATGAGTGGATGGATGCATATGAAGCTCAGAGTTCCAAAATGCTATATTTCGATTCTCCCCCTCAAATCTTACACCATACTCTTGTTTCAAAACAGAATTTGAGCCAATGAAGGGCACAAAGTGCTTAATATTTTAAGGTTTAATAAAACAGATAGGATGTTGAAAGGTTCGGCGCGGTAAAGAAAAGGAGAGCCAGGCTAAATTTCTCAAAGGGAGGAAAAGTTTATTGCGCCCCGGGTGGACCTCACAGACCCAAGGCGGGGAGACAGTGCAGTCGCGCACATTGTAAGGGGGAAGCAGGGTTTTATAGGGCGAGGAGAGGTCAGGTGGGAAGTTGGGCTCCTACGGAGGGAAAAGTTTGTAGGGCAGGTAGAGGTTCTTTGTCTGAGACGAGACTGGTAGGGGGAGGGGGGAGGCTCATTGTCTGAGTCCTCCAGGCAGGTATCCGCATTCCTGCCCCCTAGGTGGGCTTCCTGGTTGGCTCCTGCATTCCGGCCTGCTGCATGGACCTTTCAGATGTCTTTATTTGAATGTGTTCAGTGGAGTCATAATGTCATCTCCTTACAATGCTATTCTGGTTATCTATTGTTACATACAAACTTACCCAAATCCCAGAACAACCAGTTCTCTTCTCTTATGGACCTATATGTTGACTGGTGCTGACTTGGGGTTTGTTAAGCAATGACAATCCTGTGGCAACTGGGACTAGAATCACATGAAGCTTTGACTCGGCCAACATTCAAGATGGTACATTTACTTGGCTTCCCTTTGATGGCACCTACCAGTTGGGTCTGTCAACTTGAGTTCCTACATGTGTAGGCTTCTCACAGCAAGGCAGATGGGTTCTGAAAGGAATCACCCCTAAGACCAATAAGGAAGACAGAGGACTTCTTATAACCTGTGCTCAGAAACTAGAGTATCAGTCTTGCCCCATGTTATTGGTCATACTAGTCATCATGGACAGTGCAGGATCAAGGAGGTGGAAATGAAGTTGTCTTGGTAGATGAGGCACCACAACTGTCTCCAACTTAGAGAACTTTTAAGGGCCTCCCTGGTGGCACAAGCAGTTAAGACACAACCTATGAAGCTCTCCACAGCCACTGCAGCACAAGATCAATTCCCCCCACCGGCCAGGTAGCAACCCACATGGCGCAGCAGACCTCTCCTGACTCACCCGCTGCTCCCCTCAGCACTGTGCTTCGGTCAGTCTGCTTGTTCTATTTCCCACTCTGTCTCTGGTGAATCTTCTCACTCCCCATAATTCTGGTCTGTACCCCAGTTCTTGTATGCATAAATAAACAAATCTTTAAAAATAAATAAAATAAAAGATTAGAGGTGAACTACTTCTACCATGTTGCATGAACTCATCTGGAATTTCTTTTGGCAGAATTATAAGCTGAATATTTAGATGAGGAAAAAGTATTTGATCTGTACACAAGATTTTAAAAAAAAAAACATAAAATTCCATTCATTATAATAATTTGTTAAACTATAGAAGTTTCTATAGCTAATGAAATTTCAAGTGGGTACAATGTAATGACTTCTAAGAAACTATATTTAACAGTAGCATGATTATCTCCTAGTACTAGAACTTTCTTCCGAGTGACAAGTAAACTATAGTCTAACCACTTCTTGTTCTTAGTGGAAAAAAAAAAAGCAAAGCATGACCCACTTGGCACTGCTAATGTATTTGATAGAGGATAAGATAGAAATGTTGGGACCCCCTGGTGGCTCAAGGGGTTAAGCACAGAGCTGTGAAGCTGTCCTCAGCCTCTGCAGCACCAGTTCTATCCCAGGCCGGTCAGGGAGCTACCTACATGGCATAGCAGACCTCTCCTGTCTCAACCCAGCTTCTTTCCTCAGTGGTGTTTCAGTAGATCTGCCTGTTCTATTCCCCACTGTCTCTGGTGAATCCTCTCACACCCCCACACCTCTGGCCTGTACCCCAGCTCTTGTATCCATAAATAAATAAATCTTAAAAAAAAATAAAAGAACAGAAATGTTGGAAAGGAGACACCACAAGACCAGAACCTGGCTCACACAATACTGGAAGCTGGAGGTGGGGGTAGGAGGGATTAACATAACCAGTAACCCAGTGATAGGAACTGAAATTCTTAGGCACCAAGGCACAGACCCAAGCACAATATCAGATGCTGTTAGTGTCCTAGGGCACAGACCTGAGGTTAAGATACGGAGACTGAGGGCCATTGTAGAATCTCAGTTCCCTTTCAAATTCTGCAGTTATCCAAAATCAATAGCAAACAAACCACTCCACAAAGGAATGCATGCCCCCCCACCCCCAAGAGATTATATCAGAGCAATTTCTACACTGGCAAGGGGCAGCAGTTCTTCTGCCCACCTGTGACTGTGCAGGTGCTACTGTTATAGGACAGGGAGAGGGGCAGCCCAAACCCCGCAAACCTGTCTATTCTAAGTGGGTTCTGCCATCCGCCGCATCAACACAAAACATAGGAGACTTTAATGGGAAGGAACTTTAATAAAACTAGGAAACAATACAGGTAAGGCAAAGAGTCTAGTTTCTAAGTGAAGCACCCAAAGTTACCCGTCCCCTCGTGGGTAAAACTCCATCCATATGGGATCGGCCCAGAACAAGGCCCCAGAACAAGGCCCCAAAGCCTGCTACAAGTCTAAAGCATCTTCCAGTGGGGACCCACAGAAAAGGGTCACAATCAACTGGACAAGCCCGGAAGGAAAAGAGCAAAATCAACATCAAGATAAAAGCTGCCATTGTCACCTCCCCACGGGTCTCACCCACATCTGTGTCACCCAGTCCACGACCAAAAGACAAGCGCAGTTTCTTCACGTGTCTCTAGGCTCCATGCGCCTCTTCCAGGTCTCCTGGCCCCATCCTGCTTCCTTCCTCAGTCTCTTCTGCAGCTTCTCCTCTTCCTGCTCAGCTCCACCCTCCCTTGGGTGGGGCAGGGAACCTCCCCCTTTCCTGGGGACCACCCTGTTGCAATCCCCCCTTTTAATTTTTATTCCACCATATCTATGGTGGCACAATCTCAGGGTGTAGTCTTAGGAGACTGTTTTTTCAGGGTTACAATGTGTGTAAGAGAAGCAACAATTAGTCAGCAGCATTGTCCATGAATGTCCAGTATGAGTTTCATTACTTAAAAATAGTCCATTATCCAAGCCAAAAGAAAAAAAAATCTGGAGCATTGGCTAAAACAAGATAGCAAATATATCAAAATTACAGGGAAAAAAAATGTTAAAATGGTTCAACTTATGCAAAAACGAATTGTCTCAACCTTGATCCCAAACTTTAACAGCATAGCAAAAGTTTGCAAATTAAATCTACCTTTAAACCATTTTTTCTATTTTTTGCATAAAATCACAGGGCAGAAATAACTAACAGCAATTTTTAGCTGGCTTTGTTGAAATACTCCATACAAGATCAGAGCGAACCGGCGGCATCCAGTTGATGTATGCTTCAGGTATAAAGTTGGTCTCATCAGACTCCACCTGGGCTTTCCTCTTCTCGAGGGTACCAGGGCATTTTCGTTGGCCGGGTTGTCCAGTCCTGCCAATGGAGGCAAGCTTCCTCACCTTCTTTGGAGGTCTCTGGAACCCTACAAACAAGGCAAAACAGGTTCTCCTCTTCTTGGTTCAGCTCTTTTTCAACTTTCTGGAAGAACTCCACACAAAGCCACACAATCAAACTCACGTCCAATTTTCGTTAAAACAGACAAAATCCCTATGGAAGTTATGCAAAAACAGACTCTGAAATAAGTAGCAAAAATTACTACCACTATTTGTATGCTGTGTTGGTATCAAGGGGAGAGAAAATGTGACAAGTTAGCTTTGCTGGAAAAAATTACAACCTTTCTGCAGATCCTGGTTAGTCAAAACAAAACAAAACAAAACAAAAATTTCGTGGATTCAGGACAGAATGCATAAAAAAAAGTTCCAGTATTATGTCAAAGAAACCTTAGTAAATGTCAGGTGTATTTCCAGGTCTATTGAGTCCTTTGTAAGAAAGTTTTACTCTCAACAGTTCCATCAATAGGAATCTGTTGAGACCTTTTCTCCCTATATTTCCAGAAACAATTTCTGTAGATGTGAAACAATTGAATTATACAATATTACAAGGTGACAATCACCACTGACAATTTACATACATACCCGATACTACTGTTAACATATTGGACATACCAAAGTTTTTTACCATTTTCCCAAGTGACAATGCTTCCCTTCCAGTTTTATTTCATTAGGTAAAAGCCAAATAGAACAAATTCATGTAATGCTTTCCCAGGAGGAAAAGGAGAAACTTCGTGGAGTGTCTCAGGAGCTCTACTGAGGTTCCACAAAATTTCCTTGCATCAGTCAAATGACAGGCCACCAAATTTGTACTTGAATTTAGATTTCTGGGAAGCTTTGCCATAAATATCAGAAAAGTAACAGAAACAACAATATTCAATCTCTATGAAGGCACCGGCTTAGTTCAGTAGCACAATGTTGAACAATCAAACCATAACTTTTTGTTTTTCTCATAACTGGAGACTCTTTTTTTCAACTTATACGGGCACCATGTATACCAATTTGTCGATCACTGGAGGTCAAGACAGTTAGACACAAGGACATACAGACATACAACGTATAGACAAAGACAGTTTTTTTTTTAGTTATGCCACGTAGAATGTTATGTAACTGCAGTTTTACTCCATAGGCTCAGAAAAAAAATGTCAAAGTCCAAAAAAAATGTGGAGTGTTGCTTTCCAGTTGTCATCCTGCAAACCTAAGACTTTGGAAATAGGAAGGAAAAGTTTTATTAATCACAAGAGTTACATGACCTTGTTTATCACCTTAGGGTTTTCAGTGTTGAAGACTTTTTGTTAGAAGTCAATCCTGGGGTATTCTGTACAGCAGCTGAAAGAGCAAAAGTAAACCTTTAAGCAAAAGGAGTCATCTCTTGTTAGCCACCAAGCAGGCACTCCTTGGGTTTCCTGGAATAGAACCTGAAAAAGCAAAATCAAAATATCAGTAATTAACTTTCAATTAAAAGGAATCATCTCCTTACTTCTGTTAGCCACTCTGGGACAGAAGCTGAAAGAGCAGATTAAATATCTAAGCACAGATTACACCTCCCCCACACTAGGGAGGGACAACAACAACACAGGTATGAAAACCTGGTATAGTTACATGATGCACCCTAAAGAGTGCTTTCCATAACAGACCTTCCTCAGTAGGAAGCAGAAACTTAGAATCTTGTCTTACACCAGCAATTGAACAAATTCAGGATTCAAAATGGCAAACATGCCCAAAACAAATTGTGTAGACAAAATTCACAGCAGCAAATCCTTTCAGACTCAGACAAAATCTTGTTAATTTTTCTGATCCAGACTTTGCAAAAATTCAAGTTATCTCCAAGAATCCATCAAGGATACCAGCGATTACCAGTTACTGCTTAAAGCTACTCTTTCCTTAACACCCAGGCATACATTTGCTAATTAAAAACACCACCACTCCACAGTTGGCTTGCAAAACCGGTCAGACACAGGGCAGGAAGTAGTCAAAGACAAAGCAACATACCACTGAAGAACCATTATTGCCTTTAGAAATGCTAATGAGACAGCAGAGATTACAAAAAGAAAGAGGAAAAAAAAAAAGTTCCAAGTGGCCTCAGACGCCATCTTTGATCTGGCCACATGGTCCAATGTACTGCCTAATCTTTTGAGTAAAACTGGCACAGAACAATTTCCACAAAATCAAAATCTCTTAGCAAGTCACTACAAACAAATTACATACAGACACACAGATCTTCACAAAGCCCAAGCCAGTTTTTTTCAACAGCAAATCGACATATGAAACAAACACACTGGAGAAACCAAAAATCACATTTGCGCTTATGGTAGCCAGTGCCATAGGGAAGCCCAATTTCCCCATGGGGCTGACTAACCACGGATGGCTCTGTCCTAAATCTTCGTGGTCGCCAAATCTGTTATAGGACAGGGAGAGGGGCAGCCCAAACCCCGCAAACCTGTCTATTCTAAGTGGGTTCTGCCATCCGCCGCATCAACACAAAACATAGGAGACTTTAATGGGAAGGAACTTTAATAAAACTAGGAAACAATACAGGTAAGGCAAAGAGTCTAGTTTCTAAGTGAAGCACCCAAAGTTACCCGTCCCCTCGTGGGTAAAACTCCATCCATATGGGATCGGCCCAGAACAAGGCCCCAAAGCCTGCTACAAGTCTAAAGCATCTTCCAGTGGGGACCCACAGAAAAGGGTCACAATCAACTGGACAAGCCCGGAAGGAAAAGAGCAAAATCAACATCAAGATAAAAGCTGCCATTGTCACCTCCCCACGGGTCTCACCCACATCTGTGTCACCCAGTCCACGACCAAAAGACAAGCGCAGTTTCTTCACGTGTCTCTAGGCTCCATGCGCCTCTTCCAGGTCTCCTGGCCCCATCCTGCTTCCTTCCTCAGTCTCTTCTGCAGCTTCTCCTCTTCCTGCTCAGCTCCACCCTCCCTTGGGTGGGGCAGGGAACCTCCCCCTTTCCTGGGGACCACCCTGTTGCACTACTTTTACCAACCTTTTCCCTCTGCAGGGCAGCAGCCTCCCTGCCTGCCTGTGACCTGTACCACGCTGGGGCTTCTCCTCACTGACCCCTCAGAAGAGGCAGCTCTCCTCCCACTGCTGCCCGCCTGCGACCATGCAGACCTCTTTTAGCAAACCTGACTCCTTCGGGACAGCCCTTTCTGCCCACTTGTGTCTATGCAAGTGTCCTTTTTTCCTCTCTCCCTTTTATAATAAACCTGCCCTTTAAAATATAACTAACATCCCTGTCTCGTGCAGAAACTTGCCTGGAAACTTGCTGCGTGCTGCTAAGTGGGGAGCTCTGGTCAAACTCTTCCCAGAGTGAGCCCAAGGACCCCTCACTTTGAACCCAACATTTCCAAAAATGACTTCATATTCAGCAAGGAGAAAAGGGCTGGCACTTTTTTTATTGCCACAATTCATTTGCTTTGCTTATCAATTTAATCTTCATATAACCCAACAAAAGAACATATGATTGACTCCAGTCTGCAAACAAAGAAACTCAAGTTCTTAGAGGTATAGAATTTACCCAAGTTAATGGAGGGAATACTATCAGAGTCCCAATTTTTTTTTCTAACTCTATCTTGTCTCATGAGGCAGTGAGTAGATGTGTGTATAACAAACTCTCCATAAAGAAGAAGATAGTTCAGCAAGGATAGATATCAGTGTAAAGAAGTGGGGAAATTTGAGAAGAAAAATATATTCTAGTCACACTTCACTGGTTCATCTGCTATATGAAAAGTGAAAAAGGAAGATCTATATTCATACAGAAATCCTAGAAGGATTGCTTCACCTTCAGTGATTTGAGAAATGGGAGTAATTCAAATTGGTGAGGAAAGATATGAAACAACTTTCTTTATAGGCACATATTTGATGTTATGTTCATTCCATAGCTTTATCAAATATACTGAAAGAACATTACAGGTAACATTGCTTTATATGATTCGCGTTTATGACTAAACTTTGACCCAAAGTGGTCAAATAACTCAGTGCATGACTCTGAAATAAGATTTGTGCATTATTTTTCATTGAGCAAGGTATAGAGCAATACTCTCACCTTTATGGAAAAGGATTAAGTAAATTTAGAGATTTCAACAAAGCCTAAAACCTAAAAAGATCAAAGCACTGAATCAGAGTCTGAAAGATTGATGAACTGTGTTATTTAAAATATTAGCACAGATGTACTCTTGAATGTGAAGCATTAAAATTTAAGTTGTTTATCTCTCAGATTTAATTTAATATCATGCAAGGCAAATAGACCTACACTTACTCTGGTAAAATAGTGCTGAATCAATCGTATCCACTGACTGTTGGAAGAGGGAAAAAAGAAAAAAAGTAACAATCATTTGTGGATGTATGGAGGACAAATATTTTAAAACGTTTATGAAACAGCTTTTAATTTCTAGTGATTATAATCTAGGAATATGCAGGTCTCTTGGGCCTTTGCTAAGGTGAGCAATACCTTACAGAACAGGAATTGATGGCTGAAGTGGAAACCAAGTTCAAATCCTATTTTGTTTTGCACACTATGCAAAGACTGTCATGTCTTGTTTAGTAAATATACTTTTTTAAAAAAGAGTCAAATTGTTTTTCCTAATTTCTAGTCCATAGTGACATTTCCAATGTCTGACATCAAATAAGGACTCAGGAGATATTTTGGCAAAGAATTGAATGTAATTTCTGTTCTATTGGGAGGCCAACATCGAATCATTTTCAAGGCTTCCTGAAAATTCTTGGGTGCTTTGTGATTTGTACATGTCCATATAATCCCAAGATTATATCATCATAGGTAATTTACACAAATATTTCGGCTACTTTGACTTACTAGATCAACCAAATCCTTCATAGCAGCCAAACCGGCTTACTCATGAACAATGCAATCTCATAGATGATTTTGATATTGCTATTTCCTGTAACGACTTGCATAGATATGGTATTTTACTGCAATTGTTCATAAAATTCTTACTGGAAAGTTGGCTTATAGATAAAATCACAAAGTATGTGGAGAATACCTTCCCTCCCCAATTATGTTTTAAACTTGCACAGTTCTACCTGGTATGTTTTATGAGCACCCAGTGACTTGAGAAACAAGTCTTGTCTTTCACATAAATCTCTTATCTCAGATTGTGTTCAAGGCTCAGGTTGACTAGAAAGGCTGATATCTAATGCATGGTGTCACAATCTCTGAAACTGGAGTCACTTAAACGTTTGCCCACGCCCTCTGTGCGATAAGAGATTGGCAGTGTTAAATTCAAAGATAACCATTAAGACAGGAATCCTAAAACACCTTGTTTCTAAGCAACCCCTATTAAGTCCATATTCAGAATGGTTCAGTAACCTTTCCCTTGGAACTCCACCGACCAGGCTATGAGTGCGGAGTGGTGATCATAACATTTTCCAGCCCTTTTGAAAGCCCAGACACAATAATTGCTTCAATAAATTTCACTCAGGTCATACGACTTGCTCTCCAAGAACATTTCTTTCTCTTTAAATCCACTTTTGCTTGCTAAAAGATATTCTGGGCTACACTGTGGCTTTTCAAGCTAATAGGGTGGCAGGCTTGTCTTCAGCTTTGCTCCTGCCTTCTTCACATGTGAACTGAGACATTCACGACCTTTTCT
Source organism: Talpa occidentalis (assembly GCF_014898055.3). Taxonomy (NCBI): domain Eukaryota; kingdom Metazoa; phylum Chordata; class Mammalia; order Eulipotyphla; family Talpidae; genus Talpa; species Talpa occidentalis. Next base: position 108,129,370 of record NW_023605194.1, read on the forward strand.
TGGGAGATGTCAGTAAATTACATATGCCCATATTCAGTTTCCATAGGTGAACACCAGTGACACTGACAGCCCTATAAACTCAGGAGAATTGACTCTTTGCTTGTCATTCAGACTCCACTAAAGAGTTCCAGCATATTGGAGTCTGAAGATATTTAATGTTGAAGAGTGACATATCGTAGACAGGACTGATTGTATAGCAACTTCAAATATTGAAGGGGTATTTAAGATCTCTATTCAAAATGCTTTCTTTTTCTAATCTGGCAATATCCACTCTGCATTATAAGAAAGCTTCATAATGACAATCTTACCCTTCCTTGCACAGTGTATTCAACAAGCTATCTGCTCAGCAACTTTTGTTTTGAGTTAAAATGTATGGACTTTAACAATACCCTTAAGGCAACTTAACCCACAAAGTACCAGTTAAACTATCTAATGATAGTCTTAAGAATGTTTAGCAGTTTGTTTTCAAAAGTCAGAATAATTTCCTAAAATTATTTCATTTAACTTAATCATGATTAGTCATACTAACAAAAAGTCCTGGTTGTGGTGTTTCTATGAAATTGGTTTGTATATGTATTTATTCTATTCTTTCCTGGCTAGGAATTACAGGAGATGTTTAAACAGGGAGAATTTAGTGATTCCAATATCCTCTTTGGAGAAATAGAATAGAAATAGAATATTTCCTAGTATTTATTGAAATGACAATACCTTACATTAGAAGATAATGAGAAAATGTATGAACAATCTCCAGTAGATCATATCATAGATCTCAGCATTTATTTATTGACCTGTACCTAACCAAGTGTGAAGATGGAGGAAATAATAGATAGAGATTCCTCACCCTACTCAGTTGTCAAGAACTTAGAGAGCATGCCTGGTTTTATAAACCAGAAGATTTACACCATGTTGGTTTTTTCCAAAAGCATTTTCACCATAGATTAAGGTATAGATGGGCATAAACTCTATTCATTTGTCTCCCAAAAAATTATCTTTAGATTGATATCACTCCACGGAAACATATTAAAGTGTCATACTTCTTTCTGAAGTCTTATTCCAAGCTAGTCAGAGAACTTGTCATCTGTACATAAAGAAGACTCCCTTTCAAGGAGAATGAAAAATGGTCTCTTCTATAATCAGGGACTCACCTCTGTATCCTCCCTAGTAACATCAGCCATCGCAACTCTGACTCCCTAGCAACCATGTCTTTCTCTATCAGACATTTTATTTGAAACAATCTGTACTGAGGAAAAGGGAGTAGAAAAGAGTCCACATAAAAATAAAGAACAAAGCAATATCCCTGGGAATAAATACAAGCAAGCCTTCCACAGGATGTAAAACCATTTTTTCTTGGATACTATTAATAAAAAAAGTAAAAAAACAGAGATTTGTCAAGAAACTGAATATGATATACACATGTATGCCATTGGGTATGTTATGCTGAAAAAGCATAAAAACACAGAAGAAGGGGCAATTCTGTTCAAACTAGAAAGTTTTAAAACCCTTCATACCAAATATTTCATGAGCGCTCTGTGTTACTAAATACAATTTTGATGCAACAACCTGTACTTTGAATCTTTCTGCCCTGCAGCTTCTGGGTTAGCTAATTTCTATATTGAATTGGTTCTCTGTGCCAAAGATCTGACAGAACATAGGAAAGTTTAAGCAAACAGTTCACTTTATTTGAAACGGATTTACTACTGTCATCAGGAACACCATGTCCCTCATGGCCTCATTTTATGGCCCATGCACCAGATGAGCTAGTTCCTGACAAACTCATTCCTCGTCTGCTCACTGCCTGCCTCAGCCTTCCCCACAGCCCGCCACACAACCTCCATTCAGCCCATCACATTAAATCCGGCATTTTCTCAACCCAGTGCAGGCAATTAATAGGTAAAAGCCATTGCCTGATTGCCAAGGAGGTAATGTACATTCATCTATGAGTGAAGAAGATACCAAAACATCATAGTTTACAAAAATGATTGATATTCTAACCCAGGAAATATTTCATAAGGTTACTAAGCAAGTAATATTACCTTTAAAGATACATATCCTTGAAATCTTAGTCTACACAGCAATAGGATCTCTTAGGAAAATATTAAAAAATAAAAGCTTTGCTAATAATAACAATGATATGTTTACAAATGGGTGGCATCTTAAACATTTTAAACCCTTTAAATGTCTTATATAGGATTCTCCTGAAATCTTTCTGAGTTAAAAAAAAAAAAGTATCAATATCCCCATGTTACAGGATAATAAATGTAAGGCAGTGATTTGTTCAATGTCACATAGTAAATCCATGACAGAACTAGAATCATGGTTTCCTAACTATAAGGATGTTGAGGAAAATTCTAGGCTGTTTTTTAGATCAGAATGGACTAGAGCAGAACTCTTAAGAGGTCTCCAGTCTTTCCAGGGCCTAGATTAGCTCCCTCCTAATTCATGGTCTTGCTCTACTTTCAGGCCAGTGCTTATGTGCTTGCTCCCAAATCATAGGAAAAGAAGAGCAATTATGCTAGTTTATATAACTGGCTTTGCAGTTCTACTTGCAAGAGATGGAAAAAAAATAAGATTTATGACACTTTCCAAGATACTTAATGAGGCACCTAACAATTGTGGCCACTCTTAACCACTCTGTGCTTCCCAACTCCCGGGCAATTTTCCAGGCGTTTGGGAAAGAAAAAATGCAAAGATACAACACTCTCTGCCCCCATGGGGCTTATATTTAGGGAGAAAGAGATGGACAATATATTATAAAAATACTACATAGATGAACTATAAAGAACCCTAGATGATAATGAACCTAAGGGGATTAAATAGGGGAAGGGAGGTGGATTAGGAATGCTGGAGTGTTGGATGGGGGATACAATTTTAAGTGGGGTATTCAGAAAGATAAACAGAGAACTGTTCTAAAAAAAATCTAGCAGAATCTAATGAGGAAAAGAGGAACAAAGCTCTTCAGGCTGGACACCTTTCCATGTTTCCTCATCCTTCGTACCATATTTTCCGCTCTTTGTCAGACCCACTGTGGTTTCACAAAATTCCTCCTTTAAAGTACATAATTGTCCATTAGCCTCACCAAGTTCTGGATCAGAAAAAGGAGAAATAAACATAAATTTTATTTTAATGTGTTTTTTCTCAACATCAAATGTAACAAATGACATTTTCACTATGACAGAATTTATTTTTAAGAGAAAACTATAATTATTCTATCTCATTACATTTATTATGTGTTAGATTTATTTGTTCCATATATATGATGAATTTTTTAAAGATTTTTTTTTTTATTTTTATACAAGAGCTGGGGTACAGGCCAGAAGTGCAGGAGGGTGAGAGGATTCACCAGAGACAGAGTTGGGAGCAGGACAGGCAGATGGACCAGAAGCACTGCTGAGGGGAGCAGTGTGCAAGACAGGAGAGGTCTGCCAAGCCATGTGGGAACCTCCCTGGCTGGCCGGGAATCAAACCTGTGCTTTGGAGCCTGCAGGCAGCTTCACAGCGCTGCGTTCAACCCGCTGCGCCACTGGGGAGGCCCAGTATGGTGAATATTTTTATTTTAGTGATGTTTTTAAAACTTAAATTTTTATTGTAAAATAGTGAACACTCATTATAGAAAGTTTAGAAGGTGTAGAAAATCCTTTATTACCCAGGTAAAATGTTGCTGCAGAAAGTGAGCCTATGGAATTTATGGCCTTCCACAGTAGTCTAGGTTTTCAGTTACTTTTTGCTTCTAAACATGACAGAATTTATATCCCAGTGATAACAGCAAGACTTAATTAAACTGAAATTAAGAAGGACAGAAATATACAAGACAAGCTACAACTTATACTGGGATAAGTTCTGACCTGGCTGCCATTGCTCCTGGATTCTACCTGCTCTTTGATAGTTGCAGTGACAGGGAAACACTGGGCAAATCTCTTGATGTCTCTTGAGCAACATTCCATCAGAGAAGGAGTTTTTGGAGATCTCCATGGTCCTTCCAGTTCTGAGTTTATGTGAATTTCCAAATGGTTTAAATAAGATTAGAGAACTCTAATATAAGCAGTTAAATTATTTTACTCATGTCCTTAACCATTTCTACTATGTGAATTGGAAGCAGGTCATCCTATAAGTTGAAATACTGGTCCTGTAAGGTAAGTGCAAATGAATTAATCTGTATTACTCAAAATGATACATCTGAGATTCTGGTATTTAACTGAGCCCATTAAATAAATTCCTATCCTTCTGGAAAAAACAATAAAAGAGTAATAACTCTTTTGACTATAAAAATATAAATTGGGCCTCCCCGGTGGCGCAGCGGTTGAGTGCTGGGTTGCGAAGATGCCCGCGGCCTCTGCGGCGCCGGTTCGATCCCCGGCTGCTCCCCGGCCACCGGAGGAGGATCCCACATGGCGCGCAGACCTCTCCTGCCGCCCGCTGCTCCCCTCAGCAGTGTACTTCGGTCCTTCTGCCTGCTCTGCTCCCCACTCTGGCTCTGGTGAATTCTCTCACCCTCCCGCGCTTCTGACTGTACCCAGTGCATGTATAAACAAAACAAACAAACAAATATAATTAATAAATAAACATGCCTCTATTTAAAAAAAAATATATAAATTGTACACATCAAAACTTATCTCTACAAATTATTTTACCAAAAAACCCTTTTGTCTTAATTATCTGAAAAGAAAATGAAATGGGGCCTTACAAATTCTTACTTACTATTCCTACATTTTTCCTATTTTCTAAAACATGTTTTATAGATATTAAGTTTTTTTTTTTTTTTAAGATTTATTTATTTATTTATCATTTATACAAGCACTGGGTACAGTCAGAAGCGCAGGAGGGTGAGAGAATTCACCAGAGCCAGAGCGGGGAGCAGAGCAGGCAGAAGGACCGAAGTACACTGCTGAGGGGAGCAGCGGGCGGCAGGAGAGGTCTGCGCGCCATGTGGGACCCTCCTCTGGTGGCCGGGGAGCAGCCGGGGATCGAACCGGCGCTGCAGAGGCTGCAGGCAGCTTTGCAACCCAGCGCTCAACTGCTGCGCCACCAGGGAGGCCCTCTAAAACATGTTTTAAAGAAAACTAAATATATTTTCTTGCTTCGAGGCAGAAATAAGAACAAAACTAATTCTAGCTTCTATAGCTAGGTTGAGTACATTTAAGCAGAAAGAATTTAATAATTCAAATTTACTGAGAGTCAGAATTGAAAATGAATCCTTTGAATAAAATGATCATACAAGAATGCCAGCAAAACATAAACTGGATTTTTCTCAAGACCATAGTGAATGTCTTGCTCTATACATGTTCTCAAAATATTTTGTAGAAGAGATCTATGAATATTAGACATCAATAATATTGGAGCTCAACCTTCTATTCCTTATAATTAATTTCACTTGCAGGATACCTCTAGAAACCAGCCTAACCCAGCTCTCTTATTTTGTAAGTGAAGTCAGCAATTGGGGTATGTATTAAATTGGATAGTCAGCAAGGGATTGGACACTTTTAGCTACTGCTAGGCAATAAAATTAACTAGCTCAAGAAACTCTTATGAAATTCATTCACAGCCTTATTTCATCAATAATTCACAAATACTTACTGGGTGTCCACCATGGATGCACTAATTTAGGTCACGGGTCAAAGGTCTTTGCCTTGTGCCCTTGAGACTCTTATACTCTAATGTGGAGAGAAAGACAATAGATAACACACATACATGAGCAAACCATCTCATGTGTTAGATGGTGATAGGTACTGGGGGGCTGGGGGAGGAAGAAATAATACAGGGAATTGAGAAGGAGGCCGGGAGGAGTGGTTTAGCATGCAACGGGGTTGCACTGATGTTTCTGTACTAAGTAACTGGAAGGACTGTGTCACCATCCACTCAGGAGGGTAGAGGGAAGAGAAAGGGAACTGTCTTGGGGCATGTGGCTTGGAGATTAGGAGTTCAGTCTTGGATATGCCAATATTGAGGTGTCCATTAGAAATGGGCATCTGATGATATATTTCATTGTATATTACATTATGATTGAACAGGAGAGTGAGACTTGTCAGATTCAACCAGAGTTTGGAGGGAAATTAGAAACTTCTAAAGAAAAACAAAGGTACAGAAGCCCTAATAAATCATTAGCCTTCTAATGAAAATCATCTATAAATATCTTAGCTTTTGATATGAATGAAATTAAAATCCTTCTGTCTAGCTTTGACATATCCACATAAGAATAGATGTGCCAGGGTTTACTTTCAGAAATGGAATGCACTTCATAAAAAACAAACACTGTGCCTCCCCGGTGTGCAGCAGGTTGAGTGCAGCATTGTGAAGCTGTTTGCAACCTCTGCAGCGCGGGTTGGATTCCCAGCCGGCCGGGGAGATATCTACATGGTGCGGCAGACCTCTCCGGTCTCGCCCGTTGCTCCCCTCAGCAGTGTATTTTGGTCCGTCTGCCTGTTCTGCTCTTGGCTCTGTCTCTGGTGAGTCCAATCACGCTCCTGTGCCTCTCTCCTGTATCCCAGTGCTTGTATAAATAAATAAAACTTAAAAAACAAAACAAAACAGACACTATGTCCTAAAGAAGAGAGAAGTAAACTGTAAACCACATGGAGGGGCATTGCAAGGAAATTAACTGCTTGAGTATATGGAAATCTAATACAAATTATTTTTCCTTCTCTGGTTGCACAGATTCCTATTGCCCAGAGTCCAGATTCTGCAAGAATAATGAGGAATGCCAGCAGTGCATAGCACCTCTTACTGAAGAACAAATGGGAAGAGAAATTTGATGATTAAAATACCTGGTAAGAATCTCTGATTTTTATGAAACCCAGATTTATGTATCAATAGGTGAGGAAAACCCACATAATCTTCTTTATTTTTTTTTTATTTTTTATTTTTTATTTATTTTTATTTATTTATTTTTTTTTTTATAGAGGCATGCTTTATTTATTTGTTTGCTGGTTTGTTTGTTTTGTTTATACATGCACTGGGTACAGTCAGAAGCGCAGAAGGGTGAGAGAATTCACCAGAGCCAGAGCGGGGAGCAGAGCAGGCAGAAGGACTGAAGTACACTGCTGAGGGAAGCAGCGGGCTGCAGGAGAGGTCTGCGCGCCATATGGGACCCTCCTCTGGTGGCCGGGGAGCAGCCGGGGATCGAACCGGCGCCGCAGCGCGGGCAGCTTCGCAACCCAGCACTCAACCGCTGCGCCACCGGGGAGGCCCACATAATCTTCTTTAAACTAAATGTTTTTAATGTACCTAATAAAATTGAATATATATTGACATTGAAAAACCTGCCCAGTATTGAGTTACAAATTTTAAGAAATGAAGGTGTGTGTGGTGGTTGTGAGTATCCTGTTCCTTGGCATGGCTAGAGGACCTCTTCTTCTGTGTCACGTTCAGACCGAACTCGGATCTCCTTCTTCATATAAGTCTTTGCCCCAAACCAAGTATCTGAAGAGCACAGAACACAAAAACATTCTTTCATATGTCTTTGAACTTTATGATTCTAAAATACTAGATGCATTATAAAATCACAATAGGTTAGAAAGTATATTCACATTTTATATATATATATATACACATTTTATATATATATATATATATATATATATATATATGTCACATACACATATCCCTTTGTATCTTAGTTTCTGTTCTGTTCCCAGCATCCTAGTGTACAAACATTAGAAGTGATTCAGCAAATATTGCTCATCTATTGATTACCTCTAAGTGTGTCTGAAATTCAACTTAACTATTGAGACTGCATTTGGAATAATTTACCCCCACTTCACTTTTCTCCACAAAAAAAAAATAACCAAACTGTTAGAGGTGATGGAAGAGATTAATTTTAAAGTACTTTGAAAAATTATTTCTAAGTCTGTTCTTCAATAAATTTAAATGGATTTTTTAAAGATAAAAAATGTAATTAGAAAAGAAAATTCAATTTGCTTCATATCTATAACAGAACTGAATCAGATTACTTGGATTTGGTCAAGATTTCTGCTTGATTAACATTTTATGATCCATTTAAAACGTCATGCAAATTGTAGTGCATCGCTGAGCCAAGCCAGATTTGATCTGTTAGCAATTTTATTACATCTGACAAACCATAATTTGGTTTGTCTTCATTTCTGTAGTGTTTAACTAATGTATAAAGCAAATTACATATAAACTATGATTAAAAACTTGTTATCAAAAGAGTTATCATCATGTTACTTTAAGCCTGTTTATTGGAGTATAATCCCATTCTCTAGCTTTTAAGGAAAAGAGGCAACTATCTCAGTTAATTACTGTTTCATTGCTAGTACCCCCAGAGCAAGCACAGTTAAGTGTTCAATGTTCCAAAGTAATTGGCAAGGACTTAGAAGAACCAGGACATATAAATTTGCACTAACAACTTAAGCTAATTGGCAAAATGGAAATAGATACGAGAATTTAGTGATTATCCAGCACTGAAATAAAAAGAATGGCTGACAGTGAGCACAATCCAAGAACACAAGTTCCACTAAGCCCATGATAGCTACAAAACACTTTAATTGGGATTCCAAATGAAATGATGTGCCCGCATGGCCTCTGCTCAATCACTGTGCACGTGCACTGACGGGAAATACCTGTGTCAAGAAAGGCCCACGGCAGTGGCCTCTCCTTTCCTTCACTCCAACCCCAGAGAGGCGCCAGCACTGGTCCACCAGATAATATGGTGCTGTGAGGTCTTCAGTACCCACCCCCATTCTGCCAGCCGGTCTCACCTTCTACCCCACACTCACCCACCCCTACACTCCGTGTCCCCATTGCAGCAAACTGCTCTGTTCCTAAATGCTCCACTCACTTCCCTGACTTCCCTCTTGCAAGAGCATCCCCAACAAGCTGGCATCTATCACTGTACATGCAGCTGGCTGGCCCTCTCCGCTGCAGCCCCTCCATTTTCTTTCTCATAGGAAGGGGTTTAGAGTCAGAAGTGATGTCTGAAAAAATAAGTTCTGCCACTTACTAGGGGTATAACTTCTGGTCAGGGGATGAATCGTGTTTCTCATTTGCAAGTGGGAATATTAACATGTATCCATTACCATCATTTGCTTCCCAGGGTTATTAATAAAATTAAGTCGTTTGCACAGTGCCAGGCACAAAATAAGCACCGATAACCTGATGCTATCTTTATTATGACTGGTTCTCCCAGAACACGTTGCCATGATTCTAAATAATCTATTTATTATAATAACTGTTCATTTGCTAATCTCCTCAACAACATAAGCTCTGCTTGTCCTTGTGTCTGCCATGACCAGGATGGGCCCAACTCGCAGTGTGTGGTCTGTACGTGCATGCCCAGTTAATTGTGAACAGTAAGGGGATCAGTCTGCCATGGTCATATTCAATGTTCTTCATGATCATGTTTTCAAATATTCTCAGCTGAAACTTTCAAATATGGCTCTTTCTGATCCACAGATACATGGATGGAATAGAAGGGCTTAGTTCCACTGTACAAGGTATTTCAGAAACCAGTTGGTACCAGACATTTCTGGAAGTAGAGACAACAGGATTGAAAATGGAAAAGGTACAAGAGAAAGCAGAATGAGGGTACAAGAAACCTGTCCCCTGATGTCAAGTCCCTCGACCAGGGCATATGCCAGAGATTGCAAAGAGACAGGAGGTCACATTCAAATATTAGCATGGGTGGGGAAAAAACCATCACAAAAAGGAATCTGCTGATGCAGCCAACAACATAATTCACAAATGAGGGTTGTAGGTACAAATCAGCTTAACTAAGATTGTTGTCAATCTGAAAAGAAACTAACTTGCATCATTTATAAAGCAAAAACAAGATAAGTAGATTTTTTTTAAAAAAGACACTAAACAACTGCTAGAAATGAAAAGTTTAATCAGTGCAATAAAAATCTTAGTGGATGGACTGAAGAACATTCTGGGCACACATAACAAGACAACCAGTGCAGTGGGTAATAGAGGTGAGAAAGAAAATGGCCTAAAATATATACATGAAGGACCTGGGTTTAAAGACCATCACACAAATTCAACACTTCCAAAAGCACTTGGGTCTACAGAGATTCTGAAAGTAAATTAAATATGCAATAAATTCTTCAGTCAGAGTGATTCTTTCCTAACACTACCTGGTACTATATTCAACAACTGCCAAGTTATTTATGTCCTGGACAGGATGGCTTGAGTTGATTTTGTTGACAAATATTTCTATGAAGTACTTATTCATATTTTTGCCTAATGTTCAAAATTATGAACTTTCTTAGTAGTATATAATGATTACAAAATTCTTAGAACCTACAAACTACCAATTCTCCCCCCAAAACTACACCCTGAGCATAACTTAGGACTCTTATGCAGTCATAACCAGTGATTTCTAACTTTATGATTTATAATCTAAATTGTGAGTTAGAGATTAGACATAAACCTGATCTTCCATCTGAAGCATTTTTCAAGCTTACATGATAAAAGGATTTTCGCTTATCTTCTTAGACACGCAACTAATAAAACTGGGGCATCAGAAAGTGACATCTGCCATTTTCTTCATTAGTGAGTGGGAGAGAGACAATATGCGGGACGTCATTTTGTCTTCCAGTTTGGAGATCTGGTTCGTGAGTAATTCCCTGTCACAGGCAAGGCTGCAGATACAACCTGTGGGAATGTGGTGCCAGTGATAAAACTAAAACCTGCTGTGAGGGACTGCGGAGGAGCCCTTGTTTCGGGAGCAATTTGTCCACAAAACACAGGATGAACCGAAATGACAAACTGGCCAAGACAGGGACAGAAAGAGCCCATTGCAACGGGAAAAATGGAGAAGGCCTTGATTCCAGAACTTTCCCATAGATATCAGAAATGCTTTTCACATGAATGTGATGTTAGAAACAGAATAAACACTCTATCATCTAACATCATTGTAAAAGAAACTGCTGGGAAATGCTCCTCAAGTCTCAATAGGATGAAATAGTAAGACAAAGAATTCCTTGCAACAAATGGGATTCCATTTTATTACGTCTACTTTCCTGTGGCTAAGTGGAACTTCTTTTTAACTTATTTATTATTTGTTTAATGAAGTACAGTTGTTTTAGATCCTTATTAATTATCACCACTTTGCAGGATTAAATGAAGATAATGAATGAAATAATATTCACTAAAATCCAGAAGAAAAAATAAACCTCCACATCATGGATTGAAAGAAATGGACAAACTCCAAGCTTCAATCTGTGCTGAAGATATGAGAGGGTCCCATTCAATGCTTCCCTGTGAAACCAGAGACAGCTGCCTCGGGGCTCTGGCACCAGGAGTTGCTTGAGGCAGTGCAAGCAGCAGGGGGTGGTGGCTTTTACCGCCCTCCACCAGTGTCTGCACTGGGGCTCAGGCTGCAGGCAGAGAGGCCAGTGGGGCCCGCCCCAATTTCCACATTGCCCCAGGTCAGGCAGCCCCTGGTTCCGGGCTGTAGCTCCCACCAGCTGCAGGTAGTAGAGAGGCCCGTGGATCTGGTGCCTGGCTCGTGGGATGACCCGATCAGGTGTGAGCTATGAGCTGATTGGCAAACGGCCCAATCAGACTCATAGGGCAGTGGCAAGCTTGGCACACACGCTCAGACCCCGCACTCTCATTAGACCCTGCCTCACTCAAGACTCCCTCGTTCCTGGCAGCAGAAGAGAGACTGACTCTTTCAGGCTCTCACAAAAGGATTCTCTTCCTGACGGCTGAAGAAGAAAGAAGCATCTAGCAGCGGACCTCCAAAGAAAGGAGAGATGCGGGAAATCTTTCCAGGGAAGCCAAAGAGCTTCACAGAGGCCAGGGGCTGCCACGCTGGGCCCTGCCTCTGACATCACCCAAAAGGAGTGCCAAGGTCCCAGGCCACGGAGCTGCTGGTGGTGGCCGTATGGGCCAAAAGCTCACAGAGAGCTGTTAACACTGGTGTTTCTGCACCACTGCCTCCTGGTGACCAGGTCACCTTTTAAGAGCTGTTGACCACCTGGCAACAGCTCCCGGTGCTGCTACCTCTGCTGTTGTCTGGTCCAGTGTCCGGTGCTGCCCGTCCCAACCTTCAGACCGAGACTGTTGCTGCCACGGCATCACCTCTGCACCCCGCCTGTGAGGCTCTCCAGCTTTGGTGAGTTGGGAGTTGGGTCCTGGCCCCCTGCTTCCCCAGGCCCTTGTTGGCCGCATGGCACTGTTGTCATTTTTGGAGTCTGTGGGTTTGGAGTGCGGTCCATGGGTTTGGAGTGCGGTCCATGGGTTCACTCTGGGAGAGGTTTCCCCAGAGCTCCTGTTTCAGCAACAAGCAGCGAGTATCTCAGGCAAGTTTCTCCACGAGACAGAGACCTTTAGTTATATTTAAAGAGCAGGTTTATCAGGGAAAGGAACGGAGGAATAAAGAAAACTTGTACAGAGACAAGAGGATAGAAAGAGCTGCCCCGAAAGACAGATTTGCTGAGAGAGGCCTGCGTGGTTGCAGGCGGGCGGCCTTGAGGAGAGCTTCCTCCACTCAGGGAGGTCAGTGAAGAGAAGTCCTGGCAGGAACAGGTCACTGGAGGCCCAAAACCTGCTTCCCTGCAGAGGGAGAGAGTTGGTGAAAAGAGGCACCTGCATAGACAGAGTTCTGCCCCAGCAAGTGCAGAGACTGCACTGACACAGTGTTCTGTTTGGGAGGGGCCACTCCTCGTGAGCCTTCCTGTTAGTTGCTGATTTTTCAGCATCTGAAAAGACTGGGAGATTCCACAATGGGTTCAATCTCCATATCTTTACCTTAGGGGTCTGTGGGGCTCAATCTCCATATCTTTACCCTTGGGCCTGTGCTCTAGACAGCAGCCTGATACCTGCTTGGATGTTAAGCTTTGTAATCTGAGCATCCGCACCAAAGGGCCATAGTCTGCGCCTAAGGATACTAGTTTCTGCACCTGTGTCCTCTGCGCCTAAGGTTCTTGGTTTCCCCAGCTGTGTCAATGGCCCTGCTGATCTCTTCTACCCACATCTCTTTGTGTGAGCCACGTTTCTGGTCTGTGGCACCTCCTTTTCAGTTTGTTTTTTTCCATTCTTGCCCTCTATCAATGCCATCTTGGATGAGGAGTGCCTTTTGGGCACTGTGGGCACTATCTGGGGTGAGATGGCCTACCAATTCCCCCCATTTGTTAAATTAACCCCATTGTTCCTGAGCCTGAGTGGTCTTGTAACAGGGTGGTCCCCAGGAAAGGGGGAGGTTCCAGGTTCCCTGCCCCACCCAAGGAAGGGTGGAGCTGAGCAGGAAGAGGAGAAGCTGAAGAAGAGGAAGGAAGGAAGCAGGATGGAGCCAGGAGACCTGGAGGAGGTGCATGGAGCCTAGAGACACGTGAAGAAACTGCGCTTGTCTTTGGGTTGTGGACTGGGTGACACAGACGTGGGTGAGACCCATGGGGAGGTGACAATGGCAGCTTTTATCTTGATGTTGATTTTGCTCTTTTCCTTCCGGGCTTGTCTGGTTGTTTCTGACCCTTTTCTGTGGGTCCCCACAGGAAGATGCTTTAGACTTGTGGCAGGCTTTGGGGCCTTGTTCTGGGCCAATCCCATATGGATGGAGTTTTACCCACGAGGGGATGGGTAACTTTGGGTGCTTCATTTAGAAACTAGACTCTTTGCCTTACCTGTATTGTTTCCTAGTTTTATTAAAGTTCCTTCCCATTAAAGTCTCCTATGTTTTGTGTTGATGCGGCGGATGGCAGAACCCATTTAGAATAGGCAGGTTTGCGGGGCTTGGGCTGCCCCTCTCCCTGTCCTATAACAGTCTTGCAATTTTGTGTGCGGGTGTGTAGGGTGAGTAAATAATATCAGGCTTTTCTGCCCTCCTGCCATTAGGATTGGTGATGGATGCTTGTGGTCCTGAATGCATGCCTGATGGCGGGCACCTGGAGTGGGGTGTGAGCATGTGTAAGTGGGTACACCTGGGCTGAGAGACTGGGCTTATAAGGGCGCTGTCACGGGGACGCCAGCAGACCCACCAAAGCAGCAGAGAGAACGCGAGATAACGCCGGAGAGCCCAGACAGAGTGAAGACTTGCTGGGGGCACCAGCACCCCTGCCTGCCCTGTACCTGGTAAATCCCAATAAAAGCCAGAAAAGCCGGGCCTCCCAGGTGGCGCAGCGGTTGAGCGCTGGGTTGCGAAGCTGCCCGCGGCCTCTGCAGCGCCGGTTCGATCCCCGGCTGCTCCCCGGCCACCGGAGGAGGGTCCCACATGGCGCGCAGACCTCTCCTGCCGCCCGCTGCTCCCCTCAGCAGTGTACTTCAGTCCTTCTGCCTGCTCTGCTCCCCGCTCTGGCTCTGGTGAATTCTCCCACCCTCCCGTGCTTCTGACTGTACCCAGTGCATGTATAAACAAAACAAACAAATAAATAAATAAAAAAGCATGCCTCTATTAAAAAAAAAAATTAAAAAAAAAAAAAAAAAAAGCCAGAAAAGCCACTGAGGGCTCCAGGTCTCTCCTCCTTTAACCCGTCTGCTTGGATCATAGAGATCCTGCTCCGTGTCCATCCTGCCGCTACAGGGTGAGAGTGCACAGTGACCAGTCCTCTACCTCCTTCTGACCCTGTCGCCCTACAAGAGCCCCAGACAGCACTATTTCACCATGAACCTCCCTCATGTCAAAACAGTAAATTGAAACATCAGCAGCAATAGATCAATCATGCTTTCTCTGATGTTTTGTTTTTAAGGTGTGTCACCTCCATTATCAGAATCACATAGAGCCAGGTGCAAAGGGCAGCATTTGAGTTAGAGGATGGGGGCTGGAACACAGTTTTCCTGGATGTTACAATCAAGCAATAGAGACATTAAAGACTGAGTGACTTCCTGCTTTTGGTGTTTTACAGTAACCCTTTTCACACACCAAATGGTCTGTGAATCCCATCTGTCAGGATTAGGTATGTACAAGGAAAGCAAAGGAAGCAGCAAATCAGAAAAGTGATAGAATATAGGGAGAGAGGGAAGACCATGAAGCATCAGGTGGGGATTCCAGAATGTTCGTTCTCCTCAGCTTTGGCTTTCGGGAGGCACTCACATGGAGAAAATACTCGTGGCCAGGCTC
The DNA here is from genome assembly GCF_014898055.3 of Talpa occidentalis. Lineage (NCBI taxonomy): Eukaryota > Metazoa > Chordata > Mammalia > Eulipotyphla > Talpidae > Talpa > Talpa occidentalis. The sequence goes on from NW_023605194.1 coordinate 108,144,383, forward strand.
CATCCCAAGCCAAGTGTTTCAGGTTTCTTGGGGTTGGGGCTCTGGTCTTACTATTTTTCAAAGTGCCCCAGGTAATTCTTCCAGCAACTAGGTTAGAATCACTGGTTTAAAACAAGGACCAGCATAGACAATAAACAGACACACCTGCAGTTGTTCTCAGATTTTATTGTGGGGAAAAGTTACCTGGAGATCTTGTTTAAATTGTGGATTATCTCAAACCCACCCACACCACCCCCATAAGATCAGATTCCATTGGTCTGGATGAGCACTGAGAATCCACATTTATAACAATCTCCCCTGTGTTCCTGAGGCAGGAGAAGCCCTGGGGGAGATCTGGCTGCTGAGGATGAAGCAGACAGAGGTGGGATTGAACTTATAAGGACAAAACCTCTCCGCTTGGTACCCAGTGAGAGCAAGCGAGCACAGAAAAATTCAGTGCGAAAGAGGTAACATTTTATTTTGCTTAAAATGAAGATTGGTATAGGATAACAGAAAATCTGAGTACTTATTAAAACTTAATTTGCTCTGAAGTTCAAATCGTTCTGAATGTATTTGAATATTGCTGCTGAGTAGACACCTGCCTGCTCTTCACTATGTGGAAACAAATACACCGAGGCTTGTCTAAAAAGAACGTTATTGGAGTAGATTCTGTGGTGCATGATTTCTAAAGTGGAAAGCTCTGTAACGGTGAGTGTGCTTTGACATAATGAATATCTGATACTTAATGAGCATTCTTTAAAAATAACACCAGATAGAGTTTAAGAAAGCCAGTGCAAAGGCTTTATTGGAATGATTAAATAGGGATGATGGCTTAAATGGCCTATGAAGTTCCTTTTTCTGTCTTTTTAAATTAAATTATTGAGGTAATGTTGGTTTGCAATACTGTATGTTTCAGGGATTCATACCTCTACAAATGTGTGTTTGAAGTTTCTTTTGTTTTGAGACAAATAATTCTATTCAAGAATATCAGGGCTGGGTTTGCTTTGGTTTTGCTTTAACACCAGATAAGTCATCTTTGCTATTTCAGTCATTTGCTTCCACATTCTAAGAGACTGTAATGTTAAAAAACAAAACAAAAACAACAACAACAAAAAAACCCACTACTGAAAGCAACTATTGCACAAGATAATATTTAACAAAATACAAGTGAAGGCTCCACTTTAAGCTTGATCAGAAAGTGCCAGCCATCTTCATCAGGACCAGAGAGTAAATCAGTTGGCATTCAGCTATGTGACCTTAAGCACATGGCTTAGCCTTTCCAGACCATAATTTCCTTGCCTGTAAAATGAAGCTGCTAATAATAGCTCCCACTTACTGAGCTCTTGTGTACTAGGACTTTTGTTTATACCTTTACACAATGAATGCTTGTGTACTAGGACTTTTGTTTATACCTTTGTACAATCATTCAATTAAATATAATGATCCCATTGTGTAGATTTCAAAAATTGAGATACCAAGAGGTTAGGTAACTAACCCAAGGTCAAATTTTTAAGTTCAGAACACGAAACTAATATCACTACCCTCGAAGTCCCTGGTCCTTAGATGGCATATCTGCTCACCATTGCATTCCACCAGCATAGTACCTGATACATATAAGTCAGCAAACCAACCTCATTTTAAACCATGTTCCTCATCTTTCTAGTTATTATATGAATCAAGAAGTAGACACTGGTATTAATACCCCAAAATAAATTCATAGCCCAAGATTAGAAACTTGAGGTCAGTGTTTTTGACCAAACTGAAAGAATGCATGTCTTCCAAAATTAAGAAGGTAAAGCAAAAGAAGGTATTTTTCAAACAACAAAATGCCATAAGAAAAATTACCTAAGAAATATAAATCAGAAATAAAAATCAATCTGAGATATTTTAAAGAAATTTTATAATAGACAATTTTTAGGTGTAAAAAAACAGAAACATGAAAAGTTAAGTATTTTTTGGAGGATGTTGAGATGAGGGTCCCCAGAGTTGTTAGATGACAGTTGGCTATGGTTGCCAGAGAATGGGAGAGGGCAAAAGTCTAGGCGTACTCATCACCTACTGAGTTTTGTGATTTTGAGGCCAGTTAGCTGATCTCAATTTCCTTATCTGTAAGCAGAAATGTGAATTCACTGATCCCTTGGTTCATTCCCATGCAAACTTCCATTGTTCACACTCCTTTTTATAAATTAAAAGGCCATCCAAATTTAAATATCTGCAATATTCACTTACTTAGGGCCAAATCCAACTATTTTGCACAGGAGTATCTGTACCTAGAGATGCCTATTGAGAACTTATACATATCACCTTTATCCCAGGATCTGCAGGTTTTCTCCAATCTATCTTTAGCGCGTTAGTAGTTTCTTTTTCAGATAAAGGGAGGAGCAGATCACACATATTCAGAGTCAGCAAAATACTTCCATCTCACTCATGGGTTTTATTTTTTAATTTTTTAAAAAAATTATTTATACAAGAACTGGGGCACAGGCCAGAGGCACATGTGAGTGAGAGAATTCACCAGAGACAGAGCGGGGAGCAGAACAGGCAGACGGACCGAAAGCACTGCTGAGGGGTGCAGTGGGCAAGACAGGAGAGGTCTGCTGAGCCATGTGGGAATCTCCCAGGCTGGCTGGGAATCGAACCCGCACTGCAGAAGTTACACAACACTTCATAGTGCTGCGCTCAACCCACTGCACCACTGAGGAGGCCCTCACCATGGGTTTTAATCCAGCTCTATTAGCCACGTAAACCTAACCAAGCTATTTAACCTGCCTGAATTTTAGTTTCACTACCTATAATAAATGATGATACGATCATATCTACTTCATAAACCTGCTGTAAAGACATGGAAAGGAAGTCCTGGTACTGATTACATAACTGATCCTCAAAAAATTGGTAGCTGTACCAAAAGGAGGGAGTGATCTGTTTTAACCAGTTATTCTATTGGCTTCCTAGATGTTAATCAGTCTCTCTACTGCCCTTGATACAAAAGAACAATCCTTAAAATTCACTTTTTCTTGCTGCTAGAGCCTGATAGGTATTTATCTCTTGAACTTGTTACAAATCCCTCTGAATTCTTGCTGACTTCTTTCTCTCTTGCATCTTGAAGATTTCCCCAAGTTCTAGTCCTTGAGTCCTGAGTCCTTTGTCTTGACCATATTCCCTCTTAAAGGTCAACAGCCACCTCTAATCCTGTGTTCTCTCCCTTCTGAACTGAGAAAATCTCCAAACTATAAGGACAGAGCATAGAAAACCCAGACACCGCAAGAGCGATAACATGCTCCAGAAAACGAAGTTAGTGATTAAAGGAGAGCTGGGACCCCATCCCAGGTCCCCTTGCTAAGTTACACCTCACATTTCAATCTTCCTGGGGTGGGGAAAGCACCGCCATAGAACTCAAAGTACTGTTTTTATTACTTTTCTCTCCCACTTCGATGTCTACCATTCCTTTGCTCCTCAAATATAAGCTTTTTTGCAAGGGATCCTTCTGTGTACTCAACCCACATTAAGCCCATCTCCCCAGTGCTACTTCCATAGACCCATCTCCTTGTTGGCAATCTCAGTAGCCTATTGATGTCAAAATAATAATACACGTAGAACAATATATGTAGACATGGCTAGCAGTCCAACAAGGCACATAATATTCAATAACAATACGTCTATCAACCCAGCTTGGTTTTTAGAGACCACAAGGAACAATGTGGTCATGCGCTGTGGGAGTCTGTTTTTGCCTTTTTCCATGTGATGACTCCACAAGTTCACCACTTCCTTCCCACAGTGGGCCTCCAAGATAGAGCCTTCTTTGCCTTCCCCTTGACAACTTGACAGGAAGACTTCTGACCTGCTTCTCTAGAGTCCAAACAATCTCTTGATACAAGTTAGAACCGTAAAAGCCAGAGAGGAAAACACCAGCTAAATGATAGGTCAGAATGCAGTATTTTTCTAGAATGGTACATGCTACCTTGATAGAAACCTGTGAGGACAAGTAATATTCTAAACAAAGGCTTGTTTCTATAGAACAAAGACTGTATTTTTTATTGTTCAATTAACTGGGCCCTCGGGTTGGAAAGACAGTGAGATTTATGTTTCCTTATGAATTATACCTACTATATCTGCAAATATCAAGACCTCGCTGGCATTGTGAGAGGGAAAACTCAACCTTTCACTCATTCAACAAGTATTTATTGCCACTGTGCTGTGGGCACAGCCCTGTGCTAGACCATTGTGCAGGAAAACCCTCAAATTTCCATAAAAGAAGACTTAACAAGAATGCAAATTATGTAATTATGTAAATCACATTCTCCTAAATTATGAAGAGATAAGAATGTGGTGCTGGAAGGACTGGGGAAATCAGGTTGCATGTGTTTAGAGATCACAAGATGGAAATAGTTAAGATCAGGAGCAAGTTTTTTAGAGAGAATAACATCAGCAAAGATATGGAATTGCATCAGGGAACAATGAATAGCCTAGTCCAACTAGTATGGACAGTGTACGTAGGAATTAAAGAGGACAAGGTTGAAGAGGATGATAAAAGCCAAGGCATGAATGGCCTTAATTTCCAAGCTAAGGCATTTGGTTTTAGTTTAATAGTAAATTCAAATTTCCTGAAGGATTTTGAACACCCATGATCTGTATTTTGCTTTATGAAGCTAAACTGCCAATAATCTTGAAGACTTTGCCTGTGTAATGGGTGAGGATTTGTTTGTTTTTTTTTTTTTCCTGGAATCATTGATAATAGTTAATCTCTCATCCAAAACTGATTACCTGGGATACTCATGAATATGCCTGTGACTAATGTGTGATATCTCTATTGTTTAACCTACCAAATTCTTTTCTGATCACATTATTACCTTATTGTCTTTCCTGTTATAAGGTAAAGTGTTATTACCACATAATAATGCTGATGGCAGTGACTACTGGTCTGTGCATCCCTGTCAGCTAGCGCAATGTTGACACCTAACAGGCTTTTCATGACCTGTGATCATGGAGTCAGTGAATGAAATTGTGCAGGCAGGAATAACAGTCAGCACATTATTAGAGTAAACCATTGAGACATGAAGGTTTGAGCTGCGGCATTGAGAATGGACACGAAAGAAAGACATAGCAAAAATAGGTTAAGTCCTCAAACATTTTCTAAAATAACCATAAAAAAGCACAAACTTACTTCTCTGTAGTTTTCAGGCCACCATAGTAAAGAAATATTTTAGCTTACTAATCTACATATCCAACAAAGAAAGTGTGGGTATGGACAGTGCTTGTGAAAAATATAGGAAGTATCGTTTATTTACCCACCTTGTGTATTTGTTTAGAAATACATTGTATATGCAGTGTGCACACACACCACACACACACACATCCTTGATATCTGGTTTTACTACAAAATAATAAACACAAGAATAAAGGTGACTTTTTTAAAAAAAAGCAGTGGAACCAAAAGAAGCAAATGGATAACAAGTTTTCCAAAACCAGGTAGCTCTTAAGAAAAAGTAATGTTTACAAATAGTTATGAACTAGCCACTGATCTAATCTTTTCACCACCAGAAAAAAGATTGGATTATCATGAATACAGGGGTAAATGCTATTAGAAAAACTAAAATCCAAAACATTGACAAGAATTGTTGGCAAGGGTGTGTAGCAAAAGGAACACTCATTCATCGCTGGTGGGAAAATAGAATGGCATACCTACTTCTTAAGATAGTCTCATAGTCTCTTACAAAACTAAACACACTCTGACTTTATAATCCAGCAATTGCACTCCTTGGTATTTACCCAAGGGACTTGAAAGTTTACGTCCACACATAAATTTATAGCAGCTTTATTTATGAATGTTCAAACTTGAAAGCAACCAAGAGGTCCTTCAACAGGTGAGTGGATAAACAAACTGGCACATTCATACAATGAAATATCACTCAGCCATTAAAAGAAATGTGCTATCAAGCCACAAGAATGTATGAAGTAAGCTTAAATACCTATTACTCAGTGAAAGAAGAAATCTGAAAGAGTTGTGCTGTTCAAACTGGATGACATTCTGAAAAGGCAAAACTATAAAGACAGCAAAGTTTAGGAGCTGCCAGAAGGCGGGCAGGAAGGGGCAGGTAAAAAGATGGAGCACAAGGGATTATTAAAAACAGTAAAACTTTTCTATATGTTACCATAATGGTAGATAAATGTCATTATGTATTTATCAAAACACATGGAATGTAAAACACAAAGAGTGAATCCAAATGGATACAATGGACTTTACTTAATAATCAACATTCATGCAAAGTGTTAATAGAACAGAATTGGAGGGGAGGGCTATATTAAAACTCTGTACTTCCTACTCCATTTTTCTGTAAACCTAGAACTCTTCTAGAAAAGATTTTTTTTATATATATAAGAGACAAGTAAAATTTCACATCACACTTTGTCTAAATGCTACCTTAAACTGATGGCAGTCTATCAAGTCTATGTCAATCTTGGTTCAAAAAGGCAAACAGAAACAGTTTAAATAATGCCAGTATTTAAACCAGTGAGAATTTAATTCCAAGCAAGACAGGTTACATAGCTGAGGTGGGAGGTGAGAAAAGTACAGTGAAGCTAACTTGGTCATTTATAAGAGCAGGAAGTAGGTCCTACCCCTTAGGTAAGGAGACTAAAGAAGACATGACAGACAGCCAGGGGCTGGGACGCTGGCAATGCTGGAAGCACATAGCCCCTGAGAGCTGGCACCCCAGAAGAGGTGCTGACACCCACGTAAATGACACCTGAAGAAAAAAAAAGAGAAAACCATGTTCCTCCCTTGCAGCCATCCTCCAGTCTTCTGTGTTTGCCATTTATTAGCTGGAAACCAGCTGTCCTGCTGTACAGAGCAAGGCAAGGAGAGGCAAGGATGTGGGAATTACTGCCCAAGTCCAGCAAACAATCGGCAAAAGTATTGCTATTATTATAATAATAAAACAAGGCTGCTGGGATGGTGAATCTGTTTATTAATCTTTAACCATGGAAGTATAATAGGAAAAAAAGATCAAGAATAGACATTAAGGCAAAATTCAAAGAGCACAGCTAATTGTTGACTAGAAATACTCATTTCTCCCCTATCCCCACGCCTTTCTGTCTAGCTGCTCTGCACCAAGCCCCAGTCCTAGGAAAGTGACTTGGTTGCATGACAGCTGAGGCAATCGTATTTTCTAGGGAATTGGCAGCCAGAGAGACTAATGGAAGATATTGGTTCTAAAAAAGACAAGGAGAGGATAAAAATGAAAAACTAACTTTCTAACTCACAGTGAAAGATCATGCAGGGTACGCCCTTTATCACACTACTTGAGAAACCTACTTGAGTAGGTTTCTGGTGGGTGACATTATCCCTCGGGTTGTCAGCCGTGAAAGTAGTATCTCTTAATTTCAGGTTGAAGATTTACCTTTTTGATTCCTGTGTTAATGGACATACATGAAAGGGACATTTTGTCATGATTTACTGCTGATTAAACCTATCCCAGTTCCTGGTGCCTACGGTACATATTTGTACTAGATTCAGAATAACTGAGCTTGGACATGGGTTGCAATTAAAACAATGAGCTCAGAAGATGAACACAATGAGGTAAAAGTGAAGGTTATCAGCTGTCTCACAACCAACAAAAACATTTTCTAAGCCAGAGGTAAGAGACTTTGAAAATCACAGGTGCAAGGAAGATGTCTAAGTCGTAAGGGGAGATGGATGTGGAAGATAGTCTTTGACCATGTTTTTGAAGTAACTGCTAAAAAGCCCTACATCAGTCCTTTTCCAACTGCCGGGGCTTAAAGATAGCTATTGATTTATAATAAATTCTTTCACCAGTAGCTTTTTTTTTAAATTCTCCACACTTCTGCTTTACTGCTTTACTGTCTTTCATTCTTCATCTACAAAGAAATTTAGAGTTGAAATAGAATAACTGAGTGCTCAGCACCCACCACGTTGCCAGAGAGTTGTACAGAAATACACAGGCATAAAGCATCATCAGCTCCACCACTCTAGGCATATTAACTACTTTCAGAAAGATTTTCATTTGATTCTACTTTGGGATAGAATATGACCCCACTTACTATGTATTTCTGTTTAAACTTAGCATGATGATGTGATGAAAGTTCATATTTCTGTACAGCTAGTGGTATATGTATATATGTATATCTATTGTAGCAAGATAAATTGTATTATCTTAAATACCCACATATGCATACCCAGTGTTATTAGGACTATTAAACACTGTGGTTGTGCCATTGACAAATGACACACACATATTGGATGCAAAACATATATTGAAAAAGCCATTGTCCACAGCTATGTTTGAGAGGGATAGATTGTTTATAATTAATTGAGTCACATCAAGAAAGCTAAGTTTTCAACAAATGGTTCTCTTGTGCCAAGGCTTCCAAATCTGGCTAATCAGCAGAATTATACACTTCAGTGTGTCTGGGAGGAGCTGGCCTGGACACTCAGCATGTCTTTCCATTGTAGACTAATTAAAAGTAACCATGTTAAATGAGGAAATTCTGCAGAATCATCAGAAAATATCGGGTGCTGCAAAAATCAAGTTTAATATGACTCTGGGTCAGACAATAGTCTCCCGCTCTTTCGACTGCGTGGATATTTGGGCGTTATCCCTTCTAGATTGCTGTTTTCAAACTGCAAATGCTTATGCTTAGGAGGAGAGATAGAAAGTCATCTGACTACTCATTTCATAAATGAGGGAATCAAGTTCCAAAGACATTTGGAACTAACAAGTGTTCTAAGTATCAAACTAAACATAATATATCCTAGAACTGAACAACTTCAAATATATATGTCTGTTTTTATAGTCTATGAAAATTAACAAATTTTGTCACATTGAAGATCTGCTGTAGGATGAACATAAATTTTATAGAGATCATCCCTTTATTACCTACCTGTTATGTAGAAAATTCCTGAAAGAACACGTCAAAAATAGAACTATTCTTTTAAGAACGATTTATCACTTTTTTGTTAACAAAAACACACAAATAATTTTTCTTTCTATATGATCTCAGTGTAGAAGTTTGGGAGCTTAAATCTCTTTTTATACTATCCCAACTGCATTTTCACAAGAAGCTAATTTTGGAATAGTGTAGTAGTCTATAATCTGTCAGGTATTTAAATCATTTTTCAACAGATGTCAATTTAAAAGTCATCATTGTGTATGCATCATTTCATCTGATCCTCAGCAAATGATCCTTTGAAGTAGGGTGATATTTTAATCTACATATTTACAGATGAACAAACTGGAATTTCACAAACCTATAGTAACTTGGATTGAGACTCTCAGGAATCACCAAATCAACACGACATGCATGAGAATCAAATTGAACATTCAGATTCTTAGCTTGTGCCCCAATACTTCCAAATCAGAATCACTAGGAGCAGAGCTCAGGAACCACCAAATTATCTAATCATTTTCAAACTGTCTGCTGAGTCGTAGGGCTCTGCAGAGATGATTCAGGGACTGACGTAGGAGTGAAGAGGAAGCTAGTGAGTATCCCAACTCAGTTATAAATCGTGTATAAAGTTTCTGTTTACAACTTCATTTGAAGGAAAAATGGAGTGAGTATTCCACTGTTTTTTTAAAAAATCACTTGCATTTTTTTCTGACTTAGGATCCAATTCCATCAAGGTCCAAGGTCAAACAGCTCAGATGGAGAAATTCAGGTTTTAATGCTTCTAAGGCTTATTGTAGGATTTTTTCCATTACACCATGGTGAATCTTGCTGCTATAGAAATGTGCTCCAGCCAAATCCTCTGCTGTTGCAGAAGATTTACAAATACCAGATGGATTCACATAAAGACAAAATTAGCACTTCCATGGAGATTTTTCAAACCATTGTTTGATTATTATGGTTTTCAGATGAACCACTGGTTAATCAGGCAGGCTGAAGACTAGAACTCCATGTTTGGGTCCCTAATCTCCAGTGCACCTTCAACAGAAATCCTGACTTGGCAGGCACTGAGTTTCTGCTGTAGCTCTCCACCTGCCCTCCTTCCCCTGTGGCTCTGTGCCTTTGAAAGTAACCAGGGGACAGGACCTTTTGTGATTTTTTATCTTCTCCATTTCCTAAGCCTTTTTGGAACAACATGGTCCGTGAGTTCCAGTGAAAGGTACACAGGAACACAATCAATTTTCAGGATTCCTCTGCCTAGGGATTCAAATCTAGACAACTGAAACAGTTACTCTAGAAGGATGTCCAAGGAAAAATCTGCTAAGAGTAGAAAGTCACCCAAGTAAGCCCTGCTTTCAAAGATATCAGACAAGATCCTCCAAATATGCCTTACACATGCATTGATCAAACAGAACAAAATTTGACAATTTGTGATTCTTGTTCTTCCTTTACAAAAATAAAAGTATGAATTCTCACTCCTACCCTCTCCCCATTGAAACTTGAAATGGAAACTCCTTAGACATGGTGGTTATATAGCAACTCTGGATGTTGAGATCCATGCAATGTGTTTGGATCATGTTAAAAAAAAAGACTAATAACGATATGCAGTTAAAGTAGCTATGACAGTTTTACCCTATAAAACTTTTCAGTTTTCACATCTTGGGTAATCTAGTGAGGCCCCCCAATAACTGTAATTTATGATTACAAGATGAACATAGTAATGTATATATGTCCATTTGTCATTTCCAGTTAAATATGTACAAGAGTACATATCTATGCAATGACGTAAAGGACACTTTATGCCTGCCACCAGCCCTAGAAGACAAAGCACACCCTTGGTGGAAATCACAAATATCAAGGCATCAAACAAGGACATGAGCTCCTTTCTGTGAGGAACTGAACAGGTGGAGCAAGGCAGAGGAGCAGCATAAAGATGACATGTACTTGTTTTTATCACCAGAGATTATTCAAGAAGGCCTCTGGAAATGCATGTTAAATTTTCTTCCCCGGAGGCCATCAATTTAAACAATGAGTCTTTTTCACATAAAATCTGGGTGTGGTTAGCTGTCTCTGCATTGGGATGGCTAAATCTGAGTGCATGAACCCTTTCAGTTATTTCTCAGTTCACTACAGCCTTTGTGGGGCTGATGGATGTAACACCAATTAGTTCTCAGAGCTAAATGCTCTGAAGCATCTAGGTGCAGATCTTAAAGGATGAGGTACATGATGTGGGGTCAAACCCCACTGCTCTTCAGAGAGAAGCTCTGGATTTTGAGGTCCTTCCTAATTATGAATCACTGTGCTGGGTATACATAGTGTTTTAGATAAGGTTGTATCTCACTCTCTCCTATCTGCTTCAGTGTGGCTTTTTTCTTGTTGACCCCATGTGTTTGTGTCATTCAGCTAGTTTTTAGATTTTCTTCAGAGTAAATTGTTCCATGTCACTATAGAGTCAGCGTGTCCATTGGAGAGGATAAGCTTAGGATCTTATGTCACCATTGTGAACCGAAACTCCCCTATATTTGTGATGGTTTAAAAGAAAAAAAATGGTGCTAGCTGAAATGAGAAAAATAGGGGCAATGATGCTTATTGGTACTTTCAATTGATTAATTAAAAATTAAGTGGCATAAAATTTTTAAATTATTCAATGGTTTTATGATTTTGTTCCAATAAAATGAGTTTAATTAAAAGGAAGTTAGGGTGCCAATTCAGTAAGTAGAGAGCTAAATGAAAGCTAAGAAGTCTATGAGTTTTCCACTAATTCTTTTCTTCTTTAACCTTCTACTAATCTGATCTATCTGAAAGAGTCTTCCCAAGTTTTTCAAAATAGAATTACCTCTGCGCTTCAACGATGCATTTGTCAAGCCTGGATAATATAAATCTAAATGATATTATTTCAGAAGGCTTTGAACAACTGAAAAGAATGACTTATAATGAAAATTACTTTTTCCTTCTAACATAACATTATAATATGGAATTGTCACACACTCAAATATAGTTATTTTCTCATATCCTCCTGCATGAAATAGAATCTAAATAGGAGCCATTATGGTTCCAGGCAACAAATTCTGGAACAAGAGTCAGAAGCCTGGATCTAACTGTGGCTCTGCTTCTATTGTAACACACTACATGATCTAGATCACAGCAATGTCATACAACTGGTTCTGTGTTTATTTCCCTGAAAAAGTTGCAATTGGATTAAGTCAGGGGCACCGTATAACACTGAAGTGATACTTTTTCCTGAAATTTTCTAGAGGCTCATTTAAAGATGGAGTGACATTAACTTTGCCGTGTAGATTAGCTAAGCTTTATAATGACTTATATTTCTTTTCCACAATGTGGATATGATAGGTATGCTTGGAAAGCCCTAAGAGAATGGTTCTTTATCTACTAGATAGGGATGACTATGCCACATGAACTCTAAGGCCATTTCTCCACTAAAAATTATGTGGTTGTAATTCCAAAGATATGAAGTACATCATTGCTCCCCCATCAAGTGATACACAGGGTGAAAATTAGGGTTTCAATCCACAGAATGTTAAAGCAAAGATTTTGAGTATCTGATGTACTACCAGAGGGGGGGAGGGGAGGGAGAGGAAGCAAAAGGTCAAGGTCCCCCCTGTACTATGGAGAAGGATTATGGGTGCTTTGTTCTGAGTGTGAGTGGTAGCATACAACTGAGGTATGAACCTATACTTCTAAATCATGTATGGTGTTATAAAGCAACATTACTTCAAATTAAAAAATACAATATAAAAGGAAAGAAATGTAAATTCCAAAAAAATACCATTTTGATAGCACCCAACAAATATAAATACTTAGGTATAAATAACAAAAATATGTATGGAATCTATACATGAAAAGCTAAAAAATATTGTTAAAGTCAAAGCAGACCTAGAAACATAATATTCTGTGATCATGAATTTGAAGCCTCAGTGTTACTATGATGTCACTTCTTCACAATTTGACTAAAAGAAATAAACTGGTATCTCATTAGATGCCAAAGAAGCATTTGATAAAGTTTATCAACTATATATATATATATATATATATTTTAAAATATTTATTTATACAAGCACTGGGTACAGTCAAAAGCGTGGGAGGGTGAGAGAATTCACCAGAGCCAGAGCGGGGAACAGAACAGACAGAATGATGAAGTACACTGCTGAGGGGAGTAGTGGACACGGCAGGAGAGGTCTGCGCAACATGTGGGACCCTCGCCCAGCGGCTGGGGATCAAACTGGCGCTGCAGAGTCTGCGGGCAGCTTCACAACCCAGCGCTCAACCGCTGCACCACCAGGGGAGGCCCAACTATGTATGTATTTTTAAGATTTATTTATTTATGCATACAAGAACTGGGGTACAGGCCAGAGATGGGTGGGGGGTGGTGAGAGGATTCACCAGAGACAGAGCGGGGAATAGAACAGGCTGATTGACTGAAATACACTGCTGAGGGGAGCAGCAGGAGTGTCAGGAGAGGTCTGCTGCGCCATATGGGTTGCTCCCTGGTCAGCCAGGGGATAGAACTCGTGCTGCAGAGGGTGCAGACAGCTTCATAGGTTGCGTCTTGACCCCTTGCACCACCAGGGAGGCCCTATCAACTATATTTTATCCCAAAAACTAAACATGGAAAACACTTAATTTGAAAATGACAACATACAAAAAACCTTGAGTAAATTTTATTTTAACAAAGTAGCTTTACAGATATTCACATTTTAGTACAAAGATGTTCGCATTTGCCAGGGTTAACCTGGTCAATGCAATAAGAACAAGAAAAAAGGTTATAATAATTAGAAGGGAAAAAAATATAAAACTTATTATTTGCAAGCAATTTGATTATATGAAAATAAAATCTTGATTTTAAAAAAAATATTCTGGGAAAACTAGATAGTCTCATGGAAAATAATAAAGTTGGAAGCTTACCTGATACCATATGCAAAAATTAATTAAAAAATGGATCCAAGACCTAAATGGAGGCACATTCTACTAAGGGCTAGATGGAGGGTGATTGGAACATGTTCACACATTCCAATGCAAGAGCAAAAATGTAACCCCAAATTTAAAACAAAAAGAACTAAAACTGTAAAACTCATATAGAAAAACATAGGTCCAAACTTCATGACACTGAATTTGGCAACAGATGTGAGGAAAAGGCCTAGGCAACAAAAGAAAACAAATTGAACTTCATGAAAATTGAGAACTTTTTTTGCATCAAAAGATACTATCAACAGTAAAAAAGCAACCCACAAGATGGGAGAAAATATTTGCAAACCATGTAACTGATAAGGGATGCATATCCAGGGATATATAGAAAACTCCTAAAACTCAACAACAAAAAAAGCAAACAACCCAATTCAAAAATGGGCAAAGGAATTGAATGGACATTTCTCCAAAGAAGATACACATAATGTAAGAACCCATGAAAAATGCTCATTATCATTAAATGTTATCAAAATGCAAATCAAAACCATATGAGACACCACCTCTTAACTGCTAGTATGGCTACTATCAAAATCGAAAGCAAGTAGTGGCAAGAGTATGCTACCCTTGTGTGCTGTTGGTGAGAACATTACATGGTACAGTGCTTTGGACAACAGTGTGACAGTTCTCAAAAAATTAAAAATAGAACTAACATGATCTAGCAATGCCATTTCTGGGTAGTAAGCAAAAGAATTGAAAGCAAAGTCTCAAATCTGTATATCCATTTTCATAGTAATAATTAATCACAATAGCCAAGAGGTGGAAGCAACCCAAATGTTAATCAGCAGATGAATAGATAAACAAAATGGGATCTAGACATACAATAGAATATTATTCAGTCTTGAAAAGGAAGGAAATTCTGATGCAAGCTTCAAATGGAGGATCCTTGAGGATATAATGCTATGTGACTTGAACCAGTTGCAAAAAAGACAAACACGGTGAGATTCTACTTATATGAGGTTCCTAAGGAGTCAAATTCATAGACACAAAATACAATGGTGGTTGCCAGGGTACTGGAAAAAAAGGGAGGAGAGCAGAGTTATTGTTTAATTGCTACAGTTTCAGTTTTGCAACATGAACCGAGTTCTGGAGACAGATGTTAGTACAACAATATGAATGTGCTTAATACACTGAACTGTGCACCAAAAAATGTTTGAGATGGTAAATTTTATATATATTTTACCATAATAAAGTTTTAATTAAAAAAAACAAACGAATAAAAAATCACACAAACTGATAAATAATTCAGCACAATTGCAAAGTAAAGATCAACTTATAAAAGTGAAAAAAGTTCTTCTATATCACAAAAAGAACAACAAAATAGAAATAAGGAAACATTTTTAATAAAAAATTGCTGAACTAAAGAGCCTGTCTATCATGGAGTATAGAGATTTGTACTTTGATTTCTGTAAGAGAGATTTCTAGAACTAGAAATATGGACTAGAAGAAAATATGTACATTTAATTTTCATAGATGCTGTCATAGTTCCTTCCCTAAATGGCGTACATTGTAATAGTCTCACACCAACCGATAGCCTGCTATCCTATCCCTATATTCTTGCCCATCAGCAGCAAGTTGTAGTGCATTGTTTCTTTAATACAGATTTTTTTGTGCTTTCTTTTGGATTTGTTCAGCTTTTCACATTTATTGGGTATTTAATTTTGCTTATTTTCAGACTTATCTATATCTAATGTCTGTTTTTTAATTGAATTGTCCATTTTTTAATAGGCATTAATACATTTTTGGGTTACAAATGTATTTTCCTTGTTCCATTAATGCTTACTTGGATTTTTATGGAATGTTTTGCCAGTTGTTACCATCACATATGTTATAGCCTCCCGATTTCCAGTGTTGCTAGGTAGATCTTTGTTATCTGTTTTACACTTACTCCGATATATTTTCAGCAAAGTTTATTTTTTATTTCTGAGTCTGTATTCACTTAGAATTTATTTTTTTGTATGATAGGGTACATTTTTTCAAATAGTGAATTTCGAAAAAGGAAGAAGAACAGGGACTTAACCTCTCAGGTAGTATGGCATGCCACAAACTTCAGTGATTTGAATCAGTGTGGCACAGGTGCAAAAACAGATCAGTGGAACAGAACGGAGAGCTCAAAACAGGCCCAGGCTTATCTGAGACTTGTTATATTACAAAGTTGACACCAAAAATAAGGAGAAGAGATGAAATATGATTTATTTCATGTTGTTTGAAAAAATTAGTTTACATGGAGAAAGACAAAGTAAAAAGCAAACAAAAATTTACTCCATATCATTAGACTGAATATAAAGTTAAAATTATAAAGCAAATGGCAGAAAATATCAGGGACTATATATAAAAAAGCCTATGTGTGTGTATATATGTGTATGTATATATGTGTGGCTAAATATATGTACCTATATTTTTATGTACATCTATGTTATGTACATAGAAAATTGGATAATACCAAGTTTTGAAGAGACTACGGAAAAATAAGAGCTTTTATGTAGAACAGTGGAAGTGGTAAGATCTTTCTGGAAAACAGTCTGACTATATTTGGTAAAATTTTGAGTTGTTATCTTAATCTCACTATAATAGGAATACCCCAGAGAAACTCTTGAAAGTCCTATAGAAAAAAACAAAACAAAACATGTAAGTGAACAATTTCTCTATGTTAGAGGGACTTGGAGTTACTTTACATATTGACCCTAGAGGAGAAGATAAATACAGTGTTAGGTGGTGTCTTTAATGAAAAGATACAAAGCAGTGAGAAAGTTAGAAACAATACATTAGATATTCTTGGGCCAATGTATAAAACCCTTACAAACATAATGTTGAATGACAAGAACTATTTTTTAAAAAGACAAGTAGGATAACACCCGTTACAATTAAAATACATGTATACATGTTTAGAATGTATACTAAATTTCATATTTAATGAATATATGTATGTCTATGCCCACGCCAAAAAAAAAACTATATATTTTACATATATAAGAATCTGTAATAAGAGTATTAGATTGTCTATGGGGTGAAAAGAATAAAGATTGTCTATGGGGTAAAAAGAATTAGGGATGAAGTATGAGATGATATAAAACAAGAAAAGCACATTGCTTAGAAAATTATGATAGGTATATAATTCAATTTTATAACTCAAAACTACAACAAAAAGAAAATGAAAAAAAAATGCTAGATCTATAAATTCCCTCATCTTTCAACTCTGAAAACTGAGAGGCTGAGAGATTGAGGTCCCTGCCCATGTCATGCAGCTAATTAATGGTAACACAAAGGCAAACCCAGATATACAGACCACTTCATCACATGGCATCCTTTCTGTATAAATTCTAAGCAATGCATATAACAACAGTAAATGTTGTCAGGAGTCCAATATGCTGTAAAATATATCTGCCACATATTTTAAGAAATCAACTTCCCTATGGTGTATAGTGCAGCGTTTGAGGTAGCAAATGCCTTGGCTTTTGTCTTCCAGCCTCCTTTCCTTGTGAGAATGGACATCCCTGGTCCATGTTTCTGGTGCATTTGCTAATCCTAGGAGCCTTTCACAATTATCACCACCAAGATGCTTGATCCAATTATACCCCCTCCCAAGGCAGTGGATCTTAAAGCAGAGCACAGGACAGGTGAAGGAGATGGCCCTAACCTGAGAGGCCCAGATGCTGCTCCTCAGAGGGAACAGAAGCTCTTGCCTTATGCAAAGTCTGCTGGTTCAAGTCTCTCCTAAGTGAGCTGCCAGACTTCCCCCCAAAAATATTTTTGTGGATTACATTAGTCTGTGTTGTTTTCTGTTAGCCTGTCTAAAAATATGTATGCTAGTTATAATAAACTTTAGACATTCAATAAATTGACATTTTTCATGGTGTTTTGGAATGTAAATGGACTGTGAAGGGCCACATTTCTTAAAATAGATTCCCGTGAAAATAGATTTAAAAAAAAAAAAAAAAGGCTAACTTATCATTCTGTAGCAAGTAAAGATACTCAGATCCCTTCTGGATCAGATACCCCAAGGAGAAGTTTCAGTATCTCGTGACTGAGGCATGATCAGCACGTTCAATGTTAGGAGACCCGGAATCACTTGAATCACCTCTGACATTGGTCTTTCTCTGCTCCCTACTTTCACTTCTAAGGCTTTCTCTACTGGAAGGAAAAAAATTAATCACAATAGACACCTTTACTTGAAGATGTTTTGTAGACTAGGGTACAATATTTATTGGATGACTGTATATTTGCTCAGGATATTTTTTAAACTCAATCCCTTTTTTCCCTACTGAGGAATCTACTAAAGAATTAATGAAGAAGTAAATAAACATATTAAGTAAAATGCTGCCATAGCAACAGAAAACATAAATCATAACAGCTCAAAAGCATATGCTGATAGGGCTTCATGGAACTTAAAATATTTCACTTATTATCTCACTTAGTTCTTAACATCCCTTGACGTAGGTAGATAACCTGTGGTATGCAGTGTATCTTCCCTTAATGTCTAGAATATTCTGTACATGCTTTCTCTTCCTAAGATTCTCAAGAGGCAACAAGAAGACTAAGGCCAGCCATCTTGCTTTATAGTGTTGAGAATGGATGCTTGGTTTGTGTGCTGTCAACCTGCAGTTGGCTACAGAAGTAGGTATTGTAGTGCCCAAAATATGTCCTACAAACAAAAAACAAGAGGCTTAGATCAAAAGGAATGAAGAGTGAAACGGAAAGGGAGAAAAGAGCTGGTCAACTCACCTTGGCCTCAGGGTTCTCCTACCATACTTTGAGCCCAGGGTAGCTGTTGTCATACCTAACATAGTTTCTGTTGACATGAAAATAAACTGTTGATAAATGCGGTGGTCCAAGGTCAGGGTAGGGTGGGCATCTAAGTCTATTTGTTACTCCACGGGTTCTTTAGTGGTCTTTCATGTTTGCCTGATACAAGTGTCACATGTAAAGTCTTCCTCTGAAAATTGTGATTTCTGACTGGAATTTTGAAAGGACAGACTTGGTGGGGATAAGCTGGCCAAGTACCTTCTGATTGTGGCCCATTCTTGAAAGTCACAGTGATATGACATTGATGGTTAGTGAAGAGAGATCCCAAAATATGCTTTTCTTTCATCTTAAATGACAAGTTTTGATGTACAGTGAATTGCCCAGGTCATTGAACCACTCATCTCAGACATCTGGGCATATTTTCTCTCTTTCCTTCTTTACAAGCATCTCCATTCTTCCTTGTCCTAAAATATCTTACTTTGCACCTACAATTTTGTATAATAAGAAGGAATTAGGTTTTGGTGTCTCTTAGTCATTTTGCTGGCACTTTGAAGGTGAGGAAAAATAGCTGTAAACAAAACAAACAACTAAGTCACAACTAAGTCATTAAACCACCTTCTCAAAACAAACTAGAAAAATTGTCTTGGATACTAAGACAAGCTCATGTTTCCAGATGTGTGAATCAGTATTACCTTCCCTACTCCTTACAATGTGACATAGACAAGGCCATTGTCCAATAGTCCTGAAAGGTAAATCATGGCTGATTTTAGGTGTGGTTTGTATAATGAGTGGCAGGAAAAATAACCCTACCTTTCTGCAATGGAAGTGGCTGCCATTTTCCTATGCGGTTTACCTGTTGACCATGGCTGGGCAATGCAGGGGTAAAATGTCTGAAAGCACAAGTGCCCTCAGTTGGAGCAACAAAAGCTAGCTCTTTAGATCTCTATCATGATATTTTCGTGTACAAAATTAAATTTTTTTCAAAGGACACTGGAACTCAGAATATCACTCTTGCCACAAAAGCAAAGCTAACAAATTACTTAAACTACTTCATCTACGCAACAGTTCCTCCCACCGTGAGGGAGATTTCGCTCCAACTAACTTCTTTCTCATCCTCTTATAAAGAAAAAACTAATGATTTACAGATTTCTATAAAGTATGACTGAGATAAAGCATCACTATATGCATTTATATAGCTTCTTTATCTTTGCACCAACAAATATTTCAGCAAGGCAAAGATAAGAAAAGTAGTCACCCATAACAAAAGCAAAACAAACTTTACGTGGATCTGGGAAAACTTTTGAATGAGAAAAATGGCCACACGTCATACGTGAGATAGACATTATTCTGCTGAATCACACACCTGCTTCGACTATTTCCCTCACATAGAAGAGTTTGTGCCAGGATTGGAAGGGAGCTTTCTCAATAAAAAAGAGAGCAACAATGAACATTTCCTTCTAGCCTGCTAGTGTCTGTAAATGCACTTCTACCTAATTTGTCTATAGAGAAAGGAGGACATTTTTAATTTTGCAACTAAGCAGCAAATGTACTATAAATACTAAAACCTTGTCTGTGTGGACTTTTGGGTCAGAAAATGAATGGGAAAATAGAGAAATTTGAAAATTGTACTATTTTCAAGAAGATTGGGTTTTCACTACAGAAAGTACATAGCAGCTGGTCTCCTCAGAGCCCTTCAGAGCCCTGTCCTTTCTGTGGCACTCCCCACCCTCCATGGCCACCCTTTCTGATTCCCAGAACCACCTTCCCAGACCCCCCTCAGAGGCCTGCCCTCAGGAAGCCTCGCCTTGTCCATAGACCATAGAAGGAAGTTCTGGGAATATACCCATCCCCTAGCTTTTCTCCCTTTTCACCTCGACACGGCACTCAGCAAATGGACTGTGGCTGGATTAGACAGTCCAGCTTTCCTGCCTAGGACAAGACTCTCAGCAGTGTAACAGCATAATCTATAATCAGTGTAGTGTAGCAGACGTTCCATAACATAGCTGCATGCATAACACAACTCTACACCCCTTAGTGCTCAAGTTGAGGTCAAGAATCCCACCTTCACTGGGACTGGCCCCTTCCTTGCCAGCTTCTCCCAGAAGTGCCTCCTTAAGAAATCACTTGACCGCAGGCACTCCTCTCTCACTTCTGGGGAAACAGGCAGAAAGTAGCTCAGTCAAGGGGGGTGGGGGGCGGGAGGGGAAGGATTGGGGTCAGAATGGGGCGTTTGCAATTGTATGGGGGAATATAAAAATAAAATTTAATATTAAAAAAAAAAAAAAAAGAAAGTAGCTCAGTCAACTAATGGCACAAAAACACCCACATTTCCTACTTACCTATAATTAGTTTATGTGCACATCGAATGTGCAAAAACATATTTCTCTGAACTAGTTTATACTAATCAATGAAAAGTCCACATCGCCTACTAATTACCTTCATTAACTTCTCATTCAAAGCGAATGTAAGACTAGACATCATCCTTTAAAATGTGAATAACAAATTGAACATTAGTAGAATGCAAATTTGGAGATTTAGAAATCATGTAGCAGTTTTAAAAGTCTTTAGTGAAAAAAATTGGGTCAAATTTCTCTCAAGTGATGTACTTTTGTAATGATCTACAAATGATTTCTTAAGTCCCTTTGAAAGAGATTTGGCTACTTTCAAATTAATATAGAAGTTGATCAGCTAATAAGATTTACTTTGGGTAGAGGACAAAATATGAAAACTTTAGGGAGAAAGTCATGATAAATCAGGAGCATTTTTTAAAACGAGTAGTAAATGTTTTTGTCCCACTTCCAACTCATTAAAATCTTTTTGAATTCAGTCTAAATCCTTGCCTCAGAACCTTAATAGCCTTCAGTGGGAAAATTGAATTAACTTTTGAATTTAACTTGTAAAGGTCAAAAGGAACATACTTCTGATGACATAGGAAATTAAGTATGTGCTATTTCATCTTCTATTGTTTAATGCATAGTATATCATTTATTTGAAAATGATGAAGGAAAAAATGTGTGTGTGCACAATAATGCTCATTTTTAGCTAGAAAATATAATCACGTTCTTTTTTAGATTAATTTTATCTTCATTCTTTGAAAAACCTGAGAACTATCCATATATTATACGGGTTTCATTTTTTTTTTTTTTTTTTTTTAATAGAGGCATGTTTATTTATTTATTTATTTATTGTTTGTTTGTTTGTTTATACATGCACTGGGTACAGTCAGAAGCGCAGGAGGGTGAGAGAATTCACCAGAGCCAGGGCGGGGAGCAGAGCAGGCAGAAGGACCAAAGTACACTGCTGAGGGGAGCAGCGGGCGGCAGGAGAGGTCTGCGCGCCATGTGGGACCCTCCTCCGGTGGCCGGGGAGCAGTCAGGGATTGAACCGGCGTCGCAGAGGCCGGGGGCAGCTTCGCAACCCAGCGCTCAACCGCTGCGCCACCGGGGAGGCCCACGGGTTTCATTTTGAATAATAAGTAACCTAAACACTAACAACATTAAATTAGAGAATAGAAACAATATATATGTCATTCAAGGTGAATGACTATTCCACAAATAGTTATTGAGCACCTGATATGAGTCAAGCATCTAAATGGTCCCTTCATGGAACTCAATCTAGAAATGTTTCTACTCAGTTTTTTCTCCCCCTTGAATTCTTTGCAGTATTTGAGACTGTTGACCAATCCATTCCTTTTTAAATGATCATCTTTCCAAATTCTAGAGAATTAAAATCTCTAGAATTCAATATTCTCTGCAATATTTGCCCTTCCTGATTTCCTTATTTTCTCTACTTTCCTACTCCTTTTTAAAAAATTCATCTCCAAATATTGATTTTCAACAAGAGTTCATTCTTCTCTGGGATTTACTTGATTTCATCCACTTTCTACAGTAGCTGCTAACCCCAAGGAGTCATTTTCACTGTGGAATGCACCTGTGTTCTAGATGGGTGTTTTCAACTCTCCACTTCACTGCTTTCCCAGGTAACCCATGTAACTTCAACTCAAGGTGTCCGCCTTCCTCACCAAGAAGCAAGCAAAAGAAGAATATGATCCTTCCCTATCTTCCCAAGTCACAAGAAATACAGTACCCACAATGGCAAAAACTAACTACTGTAGATCAGAAAATTTCTGGTATTTTGGTCTACAATCTATTTTCCCACCTTCCTTTTGAGTCACAATTCACATAACACCACCAATCTTGTAAGTTATAAATCAGATAGGGCCCATGTTAATCCTCACTTAAAAGTCTTCATAGCCCTTTGTTAATCACAGCATACAATCTAACCTAGTATGATATACAACCCTCTTTCTATGTCATCACAACTTGCCTAGCTTCCCTATCACATGCCTAGTAGTGCTGGGCTATCATTGTGGCTTAAAATCACAGGCATGTAAACCTTGCTGCTTCTGCCCTTGTTATTCTCTCTGACTGCAAAGCTTCCCACATCACTTTATATTGATTCATCCACACAGCAAAAGTCTTGAAAATAGGTCCTGACTTTTATTCATGTCTGTGTCTTTAGAATATTGCCCTGTGCTTAGATTATCATGGATGTTCAGTTTGTCTCCTATTCAAAATTCTTTACATCATGCTTCTTAGATTTCTCTTTTGTTTCATCTCTAGCCTTTTACTCAATTCAACCAATTTTCTAGTCACATAAACTTTACATCCTAACTGGACATGTCACACTTATGTTTCAGGCTCTTCATTAAAATCCTCTTCATCCTCCAAGAATCAATTCAATCTGATGACTCTGGAATTTAGATGCATATTTTCATTTGTTCTGTGAAGGGTCTTTTCTCCTTGGACACACCCCAACAGAATTAATCACCAAGTTTCTCAATAGCAAACTATTCATAATACAATACTCACCAGAATAAATTGTATATATTTTATGCCTTGCTCTTTCCTATGGAATCATAATATACTAGTCTTATTTATTTTCTCTCTAGCACCAAATATAATGCCAGGGACCTAGTAAATACCTAAAAAAATTTGGTTGAAATGAATTACACTAAATTGAAATATAGACCAGATTAGGAGGTCCATTAGATATGCACAACCCATAGTTCACAATTTTGGATAATATTAGCATACCATAGGAGGGCTTTAAATAAACTCCAGTGCCCCTGTCCCAGATAAGCACAACATAAATTCATTTAATTGGTCTGGGAAGGTCCATGACTGAACATGCTTGTGTTATACTACTTGATCCAGTGTATAACCATAAGTTATGGACAATTTAACTTAAATTTTCATTGCAAAATAAGTATGCTGTTAGCAGCCTACTCTTCCAGGAGTAACAAATATAACCTGTGAAAATTTGTTCTTGTAAGGAATGTATCCGTGTTCCTTCAGATTTACGAGGACTGCTCTCACCTACGTAGGCAGCTATCTTCAAGTTCTGGACCAGGGCACCTGGCATCAAATGGAAGAGAACAAACTGCAATGAGATGCAGATGCAGGGTAGGCTAGGCTCCCTCCCTGGCTAAATAATGCATTCTCATACCGTTTGTGCACAGAGCATGTGACGTAAGATTCCCTCAACATGCCTCATGCAAAGTTGATTTTAGATTCATTAAAACGCAGTTGAATTTTTAAGTGGCTAAAACCTATAAAGTATTGCTATCACTGAGACAATTAAAATTGCTATTTAATACATGGTAATCACTTTGTTTTACAATATGTTTTACATGCAATAGTTTATTTCATCCTTACAGCAGTTCTATGAAATAGGTTATTTTGATATAACACATTACGGATGAGAAAACAGGGATGTCAACAGGTAAAATAACCAGCCAAAAAAAATAACACTTGTGACAGAATTGGAGTTCTGAACTAGAGGGCCCAAACCCATCTGCCACTGAATTCTGTTAGTTCTACATATACATTTTGCTTGTGGATATACTTTTTATGGTAAGGGCTACAAACTGCTTTTACTAACAGTTAAATGAGTAACTTATTATAACCTTTTGTTCCAATTCTCTCAATAACTTTCATGATTTTAGATTATTAAACTACTTTTCTATATATTACAGTTCTTGACTTATGAAGTTCATTTGCAAATCATGACTCTTTTTAATATAATGTATTTCTCAGTAGGAATTAAGATTCCTAGGTCAATTCACACACCAAAAAATGTAGAGCTGCTCTTCATAGATGCAGAAAGCTGTAATTTATACATAAAATTGAATAGAAAACAACAGCGTTGGCTTTTCCTTTTAAAATTATTAAATACATTTTTAAAATAATGAGACCTTTTAAAAAGTTTAAGAGCTCAGCAGGACTGTGGAATATCCAGCTTTCTTCTGGGGTCTTTTTCAGGACATAGAGGTGAAAATGGAGAGAATTAAAGTTACCCTGATCACACCCTGATCCTATCCACATATTTTACATCTTACCATCCACATGCTCTGTGCTCTTCCATAGGGAAAAGGAAGAAAAACTGGGGGTTGTTAGCCTGTCAGATTAGTTTAGAGAGCCATGCTAAGCAGACAGAAGGGCATAGAGTCATTGTAAAATGAAAAATAGACTCCCATGTCATGGCCAGGAAGGTGGCAGGTGGTGGTGGGGGGGTAAGGAAATCTTTGAATAGCTCTATTATCAGAGGTCGATGTGATGGGGTTAGATCAAGGGATGGGAAGAGGAGGCACATCAGAGAAAAGCACTTCAGATCATTTTTATACCATAGTTTTTAGGGATTGCCAGGTGTATAACCATGTCATCTGCAAATAGTCATAGTTTTACTTGTTCTTTTTCAATGTGGGTTCCTTTCATTTTTTTTTCTTGCCTAATTGCTCTGGTTAGGTGTTCCAAAACCACGTTGAATAATACTAGTGAGAGTGGACATTCTTGTCTTGCTTCAAATATTGGAGGAAAAACTTAGTTTTTCACCATTGAGTATGTTAGCTGTTGGTTTGTTATATATGGCCTTTGTTATGTTGAAGTACATTCCTTGTATTCTAATTTTACTAAGAGTTTTTATCCTAGCTGTGTGATAAATCTTGTCAAATGTAATAAAATGATGGTTACCAGAGAGGAAGGAGGAGGGTGTGGGTGGAACAGGTGGAGTGGGTCAGTGGATGGTAGCTAGACCTTTGGTGGTAGATGTGGTGTGTCACATGCATTAGTTGAGGTGAGACGCTATACACCTGAAAACTACATGATATTGTAAGTAATGCTGATTTGATTTAAAAAGAGAAAAGCACCTTAACTATAATACCACCATATATTAAAACTATGAAATATGAAATAGATGAGCTGCTTTCATGAATTACAGCTTCCTTGGTCTATATTACTTAGTTGTTTAGATAATATTTTACTTCTAGGGAGAATCTTATTACACAAAGATACTTTTATAAAAATGCTACCAATGCATAATGAATCCTAACCACTTAATTCTGAAGAGACTTTATATTTTTAAATTCATCCCTTTACTCATTCCATCAACAAGTATTTTTCTTACACTATGGACACTCTCCTTGGGCTAGAAGGGACAATGGCGAACAAAACAGACAAAAATGCCAGCTTCTGAGAGTTTATGTTCTAGTTTTATAATATTTCATCTGCAAACAAATGTCACCCAAAATGTTTCTTTTTATAAAGGTGCAATCCTGGACTCTTTACCTCAGGGAGTATTTATAAACAAATATTAAGGCTGTCAACCTTGTAACTACAATATTATTTATCTTTAAAGAGAAACTATGGATTCCCAGACTGATCAATAAATTTCCTTTTAAGGGATGTCAGGCAAATATGCCATACTGTTTTGATTTTCCTAACAGTTTTTGGCTTATGCATATTTGAACCACTTAAAGCTATTGTTTGAATCACAAAGATAAAATACAAAGTGGACGTAAGACATGTGAGGTATGTAGCATGATAAACAGTTATTTTCCTTACTACTCTACAAATTCACTCTTATTTGAACCAAAAGTTGAAACTAGTCCTTGAGTGTGTCTCACAGTATTTACCTTGTCAGATAGGTCCCAACTAGTATCGATGGAACACAAATCAAGAGACTTCTCTAAGTCTATTAGAGTGCCTAATTCAGGAAATAAAAACATGATACATAGGTTTCTACAGAGGATATTATCCAACAACCAATTAGAAGAAAGACTATGATACTCCTGAGAAAAGAAAACACCAAGATGTCAAAACCCGCGTCTAGAAGGGAAGAGGATTTGAATATGACTCCTGCTTTCTTGTTTTTCCCAAAAATATAAAACTCAGGCTATGGAACTAAGTTATTAGCTAACAAAATTTAAGTAATGTAGAACAGTGACATTTCACCTGTAAATAGGAATGATATTTAATAAAAGCTTATTAATTCTGACTGCTAATTAAAAATTTGAGCTACTTTCATGAAGAACCAACTGAGGTTTACTTTCTTGACTGGGGTCAAAAGATAGCTTAAGGCAGTGTTTCTCTGATCACCTGGTGACTTTGTTTAATGCAGATGCCACTCCAGAATGGGGCCTTGAGATGCTGCATTTCTACCAAGCTTCATGTTGCTAATTATGCTACTAAGTCATAAACTTTCTGCTTTTTATTCAGGTAACATTGGCTTAGAACACTGTATTTGGTTCAGAGGTATAAGATCAGACCTGTTTAGCTATATGTAACCCAACACACCCGCCACAAGACATCCATGGTCCTCCTTTGTAGTCCATTAGGCCCTCTCCAACCTCACCCTCTTTGGTAGCCTTAACTTTTTTTTTTTTTTTTTTATTTCTGGAATGATTTATTATTCCAAATGAATAAGAACAGATGTCCATACTTTTATTTGCAATGAAATAAGTTAGACCACTGGTATTAATTCATATCCCACTTATTCAAGATTATTTCATACACTTGGTGAATCCAGGAAGAATTTTCAGTGGACCTTATAGCAAAACTCACAAACATCCTACTAGAATTCAAATCATTTCAATTGTTTTCACTCTATCCGTTCCTCCTTTCATCCCCACTTCAAAAAAAAAAAATCATGCTTTTAGGGCTTCCCTGGTGATGCAGGGGTTAAAGACAGCACTATCAAGCAACTGGCAGCAACTGCAGGACAAATTTGGTCCCCAGCCTGGCCAGGGCACAATCCACATGGCGCAGCAGACCTCCCCTATTTTGCCGACTGCTCCCCTCAGCAGTGTATTTCAGTGGATCTGCCTGTTCTGCTCCCCACTCTCTCTAGTGAATCCTCTCACCCCCCTACACCTCTTGCTTGTACCCCAGTTCTTGTATGCATAAATAAAATAAATCTTTTTTTAAAATATCATGTTTCTATAAGAGTTACTCTCCAGTTTTCCCAGCACGATTTGTCAAATAGACCTTCCTTTCTCCATTGTCTTGGTAGCCTTAACTTTACAGTCAGATTTCAAGGGTTTGTTTTTGGTTTGGTTGCATCTGACCCTTTTTTCCATTGCTCTTTGTTCAACATGTGACTGAAATCATCTAGCATTTGTCTTTTTCCTAACTTATTTCATTTTTCCAAATTGTCTGCACTTCCATCCACATATCACAAATGGGAAAAGTTCATCATTTATCTATAGCTGAGTATTCCACTGCACATATATAATTTATTCCATCTTCTTAATCCACTCATCTGTCCTTGGGCACTTAGATTACTCCCATAACTTGGCTATTGTAAATAGTGCTGCTCTGAAATAGGAGCACATACATCCTTCAAATAAGTGTCTTTGTATTCTCAGGTACAAACCTAAGGGTAGAATTGCTGGATCATATGGTAGATTTATTTTTAACATCTTAAAAACCTCCATATTGTTATCCACAGGGGCTTGACCAGTTTACATTCGCACCAACAGTGTATGAGGGTTCCTTTTACTCCACTTACCAACATTTATTGTTTCTGGATTTTTTTACGTGTGTCATTTTCACAAGTGTGAGATGGTAGCTCATGGTTTTGATTTGCATTTCCCTGAGATAAGTGGGAATGAGATTTTTTTTCCAAATGCCTGTTAGCCATCTTCTTTGGAGAAGTTTTTATTTAAATCTGTACGTTTTTTTTCCTTTTTGTTGAGATATACAAGTTCTCTGTAAATTTTGGCTATTAGCCCCTTATCAAATATATGATGTGAAAATATTTTCTCCCATTCAGTAGGGTGTCTTTTTATTTTAATGATAGTTATTTTGCTATGTAGAAGCTTTTAAGTTTAATTCAGTCCCATTTGTTTATTTTTGCTTTTTTGTTTCCTTTGCTATTGATTTTGAATCCACAAAAACCCTCTATGGAGGTTTTAGTGGTTCTATATGAAGGTCAGTCATTTTTGTTCTCTGCCTTTATAGAATGCCATTGAAATTTTGATAGAGATTACATTGAGTTTGCATGTTGTTTTAGATAAACTGGTCATTTTAAAAATGTAATTCTTCCAGTCTATGAACAAGAACTATCATTTCATTGTGTCATCTATTTCTTTTATTTCTTTAAAGATTTATTTATCATACAAGAGCTGGGGTACAGGCCAGAGATGCTGGGGGGGTGAGAGGATTCACCAGAGACAGAGCAGGGAACAGAAAAGGCAGACTGATGAAGTACACTGCTGAGGGGGGCAGTGGGTGAGACAGGAGAGGTCTGCTTCACCATGTGGGCTGCTCTCTGGCCAGCCATGGATTGAACACGTGCTGCAGAGGCTGCCATTATTTTGTAGTGTGGCGCATAACCTCTTGAGCCACCAGGGAGGATCTCATCTATTTCTTTTAACTGTGTTGTATAGTTTTCATTGTACAAGTCCTTCACCTCCTTTGTTAAGTTTACTCTTGGGTATTTAATTCTTTTGGATCCAATACTAAAAGGGATTATTTTATTGATTTTTTTTTCCTTCTAGTTCACTATATAAAGGAATAAACTGAATTGTGTAGATTGAGGTTGTAACCTACCAATTTACTGTACTGATTTATTGTTTCTAATAGTTTTTGTAATGGAATCTTTAGGATTTTCTATATATATATATATATATATATATATATATATATATATATATTATGATGTCACCTGCAAATAGTGATAAACACATATACTTTTAGTGACAAAAATCAGAATTCATCAGTATATCCAGGTTGCAGGGGGCGTAGTAAGCCAACATTCTTCTTGGGTGGAAAGAATGACTATGTACATCTTTGTGTTCATTGAAACAGCTGTGGTTGGGGTTCTACTTGGCAACATGTTGTAAAAAGATAAAAGGAATTAATTCACATTATTAAAATTGAAAACAAAGGTTTCTTTACACATACGCTACATTGCCAAATTTTCATTCTTGTTTCATTTATGGCACCTTCATTTTAGATACTGAACATGTTGGATTTGAACAACGAAAAGTAACAGAAGGATAGCACGACCCTACTTCAGTCCTTTCTGTCTTCATCAGGTCCCTCCCATTTATTTCCCCTTTACTTGTTTACTCAGAAAAAAAAAAAAAATAGAACTTGAAAAATGCTGTTGAGATTGAGTCCTAAAGCGAATAATTAACAACAGATAGGACCTCCTTCACTCCAACCCACCCTTGGTACTACAGATATTTTTAAGGTAAATGTTATGTATAACACTCAGTATAACTAAGAATATATTAGAAGTTCAAAGTAGCAATTTACAGATGACAATTAAATGAGTTTGTCCAAAAATCTTTGCTACGCCTTGTCCCCCACCACATTGCTAGAACTGGGGATCTTAAGAAGTCATGGTAATTGCACTTTCCTATTTCCGTAGATGTCCTGCAGGGTACCTGTCTGTATTCACTATTGGTTACCTGGTTGCTGTGACGAATGAATAGCTTCTCCACTGTAGGAAAATGGAAACAGGGGAGGTAGGAGGGAGTTGGAATTGCAGCACGAGGCATGCAACATACAGCAGGGTTGTCCAGGGGAGGAAACAAGACATAAGAAAAGGAGGAAAGAGGACAGAATTGCAGAACTACATCATAAAGTAACAGTCAAAGAAAGGTGAGAAACAAGGAGACTTTATGAAGTGGAAGAACTTTCGAAGTCAAAAGGCAGAAGGATTCCTAAGCACAAGCAAAGAACTTTCCCGTTTCAGAGATGCATGCCTTAAGCAATCAAATGATAATTGACTGCTTCCATTTTCACTAAGCAAATATTCTTCTAGCTACAGAGAAAAAAATAAACCAATCTAACAAAAAAGCATTGCAATAGACTTGACATTTGTAGTTCTCATTATAAATTAATAAGCTAGCACAGATGGAAAAAAAAAAAGAGAAAGAGGTGAAGAAGAGCAGAGAAGCAGTGGAGGAGGGAGAGCCTGGAGCTAACCACAGCTTGAGCTCTTCCTCTTGGGAGTAATAGGACATAGAAACCAGAATTTGCTAAACCAGAGTTTTGCCTTGGTAGACCCACCTTCACCAAGTGGGAATTAAACTGAATACTAGGTAAACAGAGTCAGATCTGAAGTCAAAAGAAAACTACCTGGCATAAGAGTTAGAGGAATTTGAGTAGGATCCAAAATAAGGGAGGGGGAGAGAAACTACACATAGATCAAAATTTGAAGGCAAAGAGAACTGTGGTTCAAGGTGTAACATAAAGCAAGCTGTAAATATGGATGAACTTCAGAGCTTTCTTTTTATATGGGTCCCAGTGATATTCCCAGGGCTCAGTTGGACCTGAAGGAAAAATTCTAGGCCTATAGCTTTAGGGGTCTTTTACTCCCAGCTTAGGGACTACCCAGAAAGGCGTCAAAGAATTTCCAAGCCCACTTCCAGCTGGCAGGTACAGACATTTTCCTGCATGTGTGGAGCAGCAGAGCAGTGAATCTCCAGCCTTGCATAGCTCTCCGGCTCCCCTGACTCCAATTCAAGCCCTACCTCTGCCCAGAAGAACACAGGAAATCATGTAAGAGTAGAATAGAAAATGAAAAAATAAGTCCCTCTAGTTGCCTAAACAAGTCACCTGTTACAACTTACTCTGTGGCATTGGGAAGATCAGGGTCTGGCTCAAATAAAAGAAATGGGAAGTTGTTGAGAAGACTCATTGAGTCATGCTTTTCTATGAAGATGCTTTGGATGGTCTATGAAGAAGGTGCTGCTCTCAGCCTTTGCTTAAGTTGGACAAACCACACTGCTACTTATTACTTCCAGATTGACTAAGGGGCATTCTAGGCTGATAATCCTTAAGAAACAAAAAAAGAAAGAAAGAATAACCTCAGCCCTTAGCAAGTGTGAACTGATGGTAGTTCCTGTAAACTTATCAGTACTTTCTTGGCAGAAGTGCTTATTGCTCAATAGGATTTCACACCAGAAACCATCCGTTCACTCTCTCATTACTAATACAATCCTATGCTTGGACTGATTTCATAAGTCATGTTGGTGACTAATGGTCTTTGGGTGAATTGAAAATATGGGTCCCATCCAGCCCTGAAAAAAGACCCTTGAAATTTACTAAAAAAGAATATAAGTAAGCACAATATTTTATAAATCTCAATATTTGTGTCTTTAATACTGACCAAGTTATTTTGTACTGAAAGCAACTCTTGATCTTCCTCTATAAGCACAAATGACAAAGTCACCAGTAAAAGCCCTCTAGTAGTCTCAAGAAGAAATTTGTAAAAAGAAAGGAGAACCCTGTTACCGGAGCTTTTCCTAAGCAGCAGTATGATGACCAGGAGGTTTTCCACTGGTTTCTGCCCATCTCACTTTTTTTGATTCCTTCTCCCATGATATTCATTTCCTCCCAAAAGTCATCCTTCTGTCTGTATCTTGGCTGCCCAGAGCATACCTGTAGTTAGGTTTGAGTTAGACCTTCCTTAGGCAGTGCCCTGCCCATCTACAGGGCATGAGGCAACAGCCAGGGTGAAATCAGCACAGGTATCAGGAGTCAAAATTCCGATGAAGCAAGCCACTTGGCCATAACAAAACCAGTATGTTGTGGGAAATCAGAAGAGCATTTACCCATACATGAGCAGTGAGCAAGCAGAAGGAGGCTTGGTGGACCTCTGGTTGATAAATTTCTATTTCATGATCCAGTGCTGCTTCTATGGATGTGTCCAGTTTGTAAAAACCCACTCAGTTCAACACTTACAATATGTACACTTTTCTAAATGTTTAAGTCAGGAAAATGTTAAATCTGATGGCCTTAGGAACAATACAATGCAAAAGTTTGAAGGATTGAAGAAATTCAGAACTCAAAATCAGCACATTCTGTTTTTTTTTAAAGAATTTTTTTTAAGATTTGTTTATTAATGCATACAAGAGCTGGGATATAGGCCAAAGGTGTGGGGATTGAGAGGATTCACCAGAGCCAGAGTGAGGAACAGAACAGGCAGATTGACTGAAGTACACTGCTGAGGGGAGCAGCAGGAGAGACAGGAGAGGTCTGCTGCGCCATGTGGGTAGCTCCCTGGCCATGGATTGAACTCATGCTGCAGTGGGTGCAGACAGCTTCTTAGGCTGCATCTTAACTCCTTGCACCACCAGGAAGGCCCACATTCTGGTTATTTTAAGTAAACTTATTCCAAAGAAAAAGTAGAATGGAATCAGACAGGATTAGCAATCCAGACCCCTTGTAAATATTTCTACCCACTCCATCTTGCTGGGAAACATTTGTTTGAAAGATTTGCACCAGGCCAAATGGGCTTTCAATGTCTCGGGTCTGTGAGAAGCCTGTAGGGAAAGAGCTGAAGAAACTCTCTGGGCCTGTCCTGAGCAAGGGGCGGCAATGTTGAATCAGGCCATTGTGGTTAGAAGTCACTACTGGTTGGGTTATTGAACCTGTTCCTCTTGCTCAGATCCCATCCTCAGCAAGTCATCCATGTAAGCACAACGTACATTTATTGTTCAAAAATACTAATGTTCTAATTTTATATAAATCTGTGCAGGTCCCAAAGCTTTTTCGGTATGAGGAAACATTCAAACTCTCATGACAGCAACAATACTTTTGTTTATTTAGTAGTGTGTTTGCAATAACTTTCCAGAGGGTTGTGGTCCCTCACCTCCCCTCAAAGAGCCCATTTAGGAAAGCATCATCAAGCATGGGGATGTGGTCCTGAACTGGGGGGAGGTGTAGACTGGAACCCCCTTTTCTGGGTCATCCCAGTGTGTCTCTGGGAACATTTGCCTGTTTGCCCCATGAGTAAGAACATATGTGACGTCTGTGGCAGCTGTAACGAACAGGGTCACACTGAGGCAGTGAAAAAATATTTTGCTATTTCTATCAGAGCAATCTTATTGTGCATTCTCGGAGAATTCTTCAAAGAGATTTGTTATGAACTTCAAATCCCTTGAACAACCACTCTTCCAGTCGTGTGTTAAGCTTGAGAATTTGAGCAGGTGTTTTGTATTAGTCTTACATCCATGGCACTGAACACACTTCTTAATACCTGTCGAATTAATAGGATTTGATAATTCTAGGAAAGAATCACAAATCACTACCTGAAAGAAATACCTGCCAGCCACTGTAAAAAGGGAACACATTGAAAATTCATTTTAAATATTTGTAAATGCATACTGTTTCAAGCATCACCATTTGTTTGTATGTTTTCTAACAATGTAAACTATTCTCTATCAAATAGAAATTCTTTGCTATTTCACTTGTTTTTCTTTTCTTTAATCTTTCTCCTGCTCCTAAATGGAAATAGTGTGGCTCCTATGTTGCACAAAACAATTTCAAATAGGAATTTTCCAGTCACAGATAATCTTGTCCCTTCCCTTTGGGCGAATAAATCAGCATCTAGTTCATGAAGTTATTTGAAACATACCTAAAATGTTCCATTGTGTTAATGATCAGTTCTCTAGTTAAAAAAAAAAAATCATGAAAACTTTATGTCCTGCATTTAGATACAGCTAAGTTCCTGTTTTCTCATATTTCATTCTTCTCCCTTGACAAGAAGGCATCAACAGCTCTCCCAGAGTAACCTTGGAAGAATGCAGAAGACATAAACATCAGCTGTAGATCAATTGTTAAAATGATGCCCAGACTTAAGTTGAAGTCATGCGCATCTGGAGATGAGGGAAAAAAGCAAGGAATAATGTCTTACTTCAATCTCTTGAGCTTTTGTTTCCATTTGAACTTCAGTTACAACTAGACAAACTATTCAGTGAGAAACCACCTCTATCCAATATCTTCACCCAAAATATAATTTACCCAGGTGACATATAAAAGCCAGATCAGAGAAGCCAGGGAAAAGTGATATCTGCAGCTCTGTATTTTTAAGGAAAAAAGAGAAAGAAGATAAAAATACTCTAGCAAATATACAGAACCTCTGGGATAAAGGAAATGCAGCATTCCATTTATGTGCAAAGGTAATTAATGCCTAGGGCTCTCCACCCTAAAGCACATAATTCTTTTTACCTAAATACTAACTATAGAGATCATTCTTGGGCACAATAATTATGATGAATGTTTCTTCATATTGTCAAAAATGTTTTTCTTCTTTCTGCTAAATTCTATCAGCTAATTTATATTATGAAAGTAGAATTCTACTTTTGTGTTTATTCCATGTATCACAGTGGTTCTCAACCAGGGACAGTTGTGTCCCCTAAGAGACACTGGCAATGTCTACAGATGTTTTGGTTGTCATAACTTGAGGAAGGGGAACTGCTGCTGGCATCTAGTGGGTGGAAGCCAAGGGTGCTGCTAGAAGAACAAGGCTCAGGGAAATCTCTTCCTCCACCCCCAGCCTATTGTTCCTATTCATCTATCTGTCTTTTGAAAGCACTGGCAGTATGCCTGGAGACCCAGATTAACCAGAGGCTTTACAGTGGTCTTGGAGGTGTGATGCCTAAATCCCCTTCAGAAAGAAATTGTTCCAGTAACTAGGAAAACATCAGCTGCTTTGAGGTTTACCTCAGCTGCCAAGACTCCCTCCAGGAGTGGTCTTTACCCAATGCTGGCTATAGCGAGGATAGAAAGCCCTGGCCATTTCAGCAGACAGAGGGACTACTCTGATGGGATAGAACACCCCCATCCAAGCTCCCAGGGGATGTCTGGAAGCCTTACAATGCATCTTCTCCCTCTGCCCAAGGCTCCTTCCTTGGCAGATGGGGACCCATATCTACAGATGGGAAGACCCTAAAAACAAAAATTTGATGGAGCCAAATAGACTCTGCTAATACTTCATGTAGGAAAAACCAGAAGGCGTTTCTGAAGCCCTCAGAATCCTTGGGGAGAGCACTGAGAGGGACTGCATGCATCTGGGGCACTGAAAATAACTTATTCCAAAAAATTTTAACTATAGAATTTGTGTTGCACTAACATTGGCTTAAAACCTTATACAAGTTTCAGGGGTACAATCTTGTAAATTAGCATCTGAATCTATGACAGTCAACTCTCCACCAAAAGTCTAGTTTCCAACCATCACCATACAATTAACTAACCCTTTTTATCTCATTTACTCAAAAAGTTGCTGGACACTGACAAAGATTTCCTCTGAAATACATTATGAGGTTTTAAAATACCCTATCCCCCACAAAAGTGCATGATTGTGTCAGTGAGAAAGGGAAGATGGACTTGAATAGCATGAAGGAGCTGAGAATACAAGCCTCCAAAGCTGCTTGGAGCTCAGTTCACCATCTAGACTGAGTCACCTCTACCTGCAGATTCTCATCCCAAGAGGAGACTGCAAGCAGAAGGCCCTGCTTTGATTGTTTGTACACTCAGAATCTCTGGGGGTGAGGGGCAGAGGGACACTCCATTTCACTAGGCTCACAGCCTGGAGACATGACCCTCAGTGTTCCAAGAGAGGTAAACCATGAACCCATTGCCTGCCAATCATGGCTGTGCTCAGCTGTGAGTCATCTCAACATGCTGAACCATAAAACATCGAACTTTGTCAGTGATTTTCACCTGTGAGAAATAAAAAAATTTGAAAACATGTGCTATCAGAAGTCGGTGGGTCACAGAAAGCATTTACGTTTTTTGAAACTGAATAGAGACTTCACAAACAATGGTGTGCAAAGCAGTGTTTTGCAAGGTCATTGTAACTTATATTCTTATGGAAACTCATTTTTCAAGTCCTGTTTTTTTTATAATTATGTTTTTAAGATTTATTTATCATGCATACAAGAACCAAGGTTCAGGCCAGATGTGCGGGAGGGTGAGAGGATTCACCAGAGACAGAGCGGGGCAGACTGACGAAATACACTGCTGAGGGGAGCAGCGGGCAGGACAGAAGTCTGCTGCGCCATGTGGGATTCTCGCTGGCCAGCTGGGATTGAACACACACTACAAAGGCTGCAGAGAGCTTCATAGTGCAGCGCTCAACTGCCTGTGCTCCTAGGGGAGGCCACACAAGTCCTGTATTTTTTATATCATTTGGCTAAGCAGATATGCACTTCTTTTTGATAGACTACTCCTGCTTTCACAATGCAAAGCTCTTCTGGAAATTGTAGATATTTAATGTCAGTGGCATATTCAATAAATGAGCAGGTAAAGATGAGAAACATGAACCAAGCAGCGTCAAACATGCATAACAGAAAAAAGTAGGGGCCTTCTAGAGTAGTGTTCCTTAAACCAGCTCCAAAAAAATCAATCTAGAATCCAAACATCCTAAGCATTTTATAGTTAGCACAGTCAGAGCCTGGCAAGGTCCAACTGGGATGAATTTTTTTGCAATATACTGAATTTAGAGGGTCAAGGATTACAAAGGCAGCATTGGAAAGACCTGTGCTTCCCCAGCCCAGCCGGGGCAAAGAATGTGATAGTCCAGAGGGGAGAGAAGAGATGCTGAAGAAGGTAGATTCGCACCGGAGCATCTAGATCCCAGTAGTAAAGGGGCAAACGGGAACAAAGGAGGAAAGAAAGACACCCTCTGCTAGGGTGGAGGAGCCAGGCAG
This sequence comes from Talpa occidentalis, assembly GCF_014898055.3. Taxonomy (NCBI): domain Eukaryota; kingdom Metazoa; phylum Chordata; class Mammalia; order Eulipotyphla; family Talpidae; genus Talpa; species Talpa occidentalis. Next base: position 108,181,773 of record NW_023605194.1, read on the forward strand.
CCATCCTCGTAGGCTCCTGTAGGTAGAGGAAGGTCTCCACAAAGGGATGAGGATGCTTAGCATGAGAGTCTCTGAAAGAGAGAGTCAGTCAGACAATGCCTATTGGAGAGTCTGAAGTACGCTGCTGTCACATGAACTCAGGTCTCTATGTTTTAGAAATAGAGATACATAGATGGAGACACACACGTAGACGTCTTTATAGATGGTCACTACCTGAAATCTTGCTAAGTTTCCCATGGCTTCTAAGCAGGCTTGGTATTCCTTGGGTAAATGACAAAACAAGCAGCAACTGGCCTCTCATTATGTATTTTTACTTTTCTATATTCTGTTCTCGGTGGTAAAAGTAGAAAAGGATTTAGGAGATGCCATGTTAACATTTGCATTAATTCACACTTTCTTTGGAAGTTTAATCCTATCAGTCAGGAAATGCAAAATTTAAGGTTCTTCCATTTATGTAAATTTGCATGCCTTTAATTGGCTGCATTTTTAATTACTAAGCAGCGATTATTATTTCATTGTTCCATTTTTGCAAAATAACCAGCTTGGTTTCCCTTGTAGCACCTAATTGTCATGTAGTTCCAGGATCTTGAACTCAGACTGGCTGTGTTGCCATTGTTCGATGCAGAATACTGTCTAAGGGAGTGTATGCATTTTGCACATCCAAAATGACAAGCATGCACAATGATTTCATGACTTCAATGCTAAATGAAATTATAGAGCAATTGGTAAGCCAGAAATCTAAAGCTTTTATAAATGTGTGAATGTAGCCTCCAATTTATCCATATCCCTCACTTCTCTATTATCCACTATATTTCTTTTCTTTGGGGTTCTTAGTGATCATTATCACCTCTACCAGAGAATAAGCATGTAAAAAAGAAATGGCATGAAATTCAAATTAGTGTGTTGCTTTTTAGTAAACCCTTTGAAAGGTGTGTTGGAGAAAAAGTTAAAACTAATAGGTAAAATGAGGCTTCAGGAATATGTTAGGTTTCATTTATTTATGTTCATGCTTTTCCTCACTTCCCAACCCATTAGCACAGATAATTGAAAGTTTGCTTCATTTATCATACCACATTGAGCAATGCTGTCATTTTCAGTTAAGACCACAAAATGAAAGCAAGATTTTAAATTCTTGCAAGAGGGGCTATTACAGAAGTAAACTAAATTACTTCAAGGAAGACAAAAGGACTAGTTCCCAAAGAAGTTAGGGGATCTTCCCCTTTGAAGATTTTTTAAGAGCCAGGTAAACAGCTCCTTTACTGAGGACCTGCTTAGAGACAGGTAAATCAACCTGTCAGTTTTTAACATCTTAAGCTATATAGCTTTATGTTCACTTCTATTTTAAATGACCAGAATATGGATTATTTGAAAAACAAAGGAAAATTTGGCATGGCTTAATTAATGACAAAGAATCCCAACTGTGATTACAAGATTTGTTTGCATTGCCATTAAAATCTAATGTGCTATGTCTTTAATCTTCACATCCCAGAATAGTGGTTGAGCTCCTTCCCATAAACATACACAAATTACAACGACTCCCAGGTATATTTATTCTGGTTTGTAAATAAGTCACATCCTGTGTTGGAGGCTTCCAGAGCACCTCACCTGATCTTGACACCCTTGGGTTTCTTTACTAGAACCTGGACACTGCAGAAATTATCTTGTCCCAAGGGCTCACTCTTTGCATAGCTACTAAGGAAGAGTTTTGTTGGTTAACGGAGAGGTTAGTGGTTCTATGCGATCTAAAGAAAGACAGCCCTCCCCAAGAACACACTAAATTAAAAAAGAACTGTTAGACCCTGAGTATAAAAGGGTTTTGCAGGTCTTCAGGATTTGGTTCCTTGCACCATACCTACTATCTTCCTAGACAGAGAATTACTGTTCTTACTCATGAAGACTATACTTCAAATCACATTACATAAGAAAACTTACTTCTGCATGTTGGGACAGGAATTGTTAGGCTCAGTGCTCACCTGCTTCCCTCCAGTTCCCACAAGCTATTCAGCCTCATGGTAAGCCATTAGTGAAAGTATCCATCTTGTGCGTTTCCTGAGGGAAATTATGGTGGCTCAACTCAATATTCTTAACTGAGCAAATAGTCGCTGTATACCTATTGTTACTACCTACTACATGTGAACATGACAAGGTACCTGTAGTGCTATTCTAGGGAAATACAAAATGTTATGGGAACATATAGGAGATCCCAACCTGTAATGAGCTTACCATCTTGTCCTCAACAACTCTTTCAAGGGTGTAACACAACAAATCTGTGAATTATCATGATGATAGGCCCTGTGAACTGAGACAGGTTCCTTCAAGACTATCTTCAAAAACTTGAACTTTAATAAATATGGGTTCCCATTTACCCCGAAGAATAGGACAAGGGATATTCCTTCTTTGGTATTATGCATTAAATCCTTAAGACAGAAATGAAATATAATGCACAGTTTAGGGCAACCACATAATTTTTTCCCCAGAAACCCATACCCCTTCTCACACCTAAAATAAAATTCATGGAACTAACTCTTTAATTAGAAAGAATAACTTGTTTCCTTGATTAATTGCACAGTGCAGACAAAAAGACTGTGTAGGAGGTAATTTATGGTGGCAATTTGAGGTGATTTTGTCATAAACTTTCCATGGTTTCATATTGTAGATTTTGGAAAACATAGTACTTTGTCAAAAAGGGAGGGGAATGGAGGAAGTAAAATAAATATTTAAGCCCAGAGAGATCATTCCAACAAATGTTCATTCTTAGATCATCTGTTCTTCATTTCATGATATACGTTATAAACAACAGCCTCACTCCAACTTTCAGTTCGCAGCATACTTTAAAATTCAGCAAATATGTTCGTGCACATATATAATGCATTGTTGTAGTTCACATTCACAGATAACAGCCCTAATGGAGTTGTTTGCCACATATGCGATTAAGGTTAAAAATCTCAGAGAGAGACGCAGAGTCTCCCCCCATGGGCTTGTGCACAAGAGGACAGTCGTCCTATTTTTGTAGCTCTAGAGACCATTTTAGAACAAATCATTCCTTATGACTCTGTCTCTTTGCTCAATGGGTTACTGATGTCTTTCCTCTAAAAGAACTACGTGGATCTACTCACTGCCAAGTGGGTCTTTTGGCTGCTGCTGTATTCAGAATATCTTAACTACATAGCATGGGTTTACATTGTATTTCAGGATGTCAAGTTAATATTTCTTCTCCTGGAACCGCTAGTCATCTTCTGCTTCCAATTTCCAAACAGCTGCTAAGGTTTTTCTGTCTCTCAATAGGGGGGCAAAATCAGGCAGGGTCAGCAAAGAGTGGTCCACTGTTAAAAGGGGGTTTTTGTTTTTCACTTCCCCAAATTTAGCTAATAATAATAGCCTGCTGTTAACTAGAAGCCATCAACAATTGATTAACACATATTTTGAATGTTATATGTATTATATACTGTATTCTTGCAATAAAGTAAGCTAGAGAAATGAAAGTGGGACCAAAAATGAATTTACATTTATATTTACTATACTGTATCGATACTATAAGTTTAACCCATTTGTTTAAAAGAAAATTTGCACCTAAGTGGACTCATGCAGTTCAAATCCCTACTGTTCAGGAGGCAACTATATTATTGTTCTTGTAACAGTTCCTGTGTGTGAATAGTTAGTATCCCTGATACAATGATAGGACAAGTGTATTCTAAAAGCTAGCTCTTTGTGATAATATTGTAGTTATAATTTTTTGTCAGAGTCCAGAATATAAGCTATGTAACTGAGTAAGTATAAGGCTGATATTCTTTAAAATATGGAAATCAAAGTATTTAGTGACATCTATCACTTTATGAAATGATGAAGTACTTCTATATAAATTTTCCCATAGATTCACATGGTCAATTGTAACAGAGCTTTTTACAAAGCACTCAATTTTTTTTTATAGCTTGCACATTAGAATTAGCTACCGTTGCAAGTTGTAGAAACCATTTCATTGAAGACATATGTAATTATGTGTCCACATGGACATTCAACTTGAGATTCCTTCCAAATTTGTAATTTTCCTAGATAACGAAGAAACTAGCATGGCCATTCTTCTGACAATTTTCATCATGATTATAGTGACCTTAATTAGCAATATTACTAAATAAGACAGCTACTTTCTGCTTCAGATAAATCACTCCCTTCATTCTTTACTAACTGCCTACTGTGTGCTATCTTGAGTGATGGGGTTAGTCTTCTTAGCTCTCAGGTTTGATGGGGAGACAAGCAGATAACCAAAATATCACAGAGCAGAATGTTAAAAGATAGTGGCAGGGACATTCCTAGGTGCTATGTAAATACTGACCTTGATGGGTAAGTGTGGAAATTAATCAAGCAGCCTTCTTGGGGGATAGTATCCAAACTGAGACCTGCAGGATAAGAACTATACAGGATAAGGTTTATGCACAATAATCATCTTCAAACACAATGAATCAGACATTACCTACTGCCCTGCAGATTTCTCTTTTGCCCTCAGATGCCCAGTGTCCTCGCTCTACCTCTAAATGTTTGTGTCTAGAGAAGAGACCAGTTGCACCGATAAATCAAATCCTCTTATTTCTCATAAAACTCCTATAATGCTCTCAAAATAGCAAATATCTAAAATGTAGTTCAAAGATCCATTTCTTAAGAGGAACACCAAATCCCAAGGGGAAATAAAGTTTGAAGTCATTAGTAAAAACGGAATAACATTACCTCCATATTGAAAATTCCTATCTTTAAAGCAACAAAGTATGACTTTCACATCTATGGAAAAAAGCAAAAAATTAAAAGAGATAATATTTGAAAATTCAGGGGTGTACATTTCTGGTAGTTGTATGCATTGTGTCTATTGGGGATAAAAATCTGGCAAAAAGTTCCACAAATAACAACCTTTGACCCAATAACCACATTCCCAGGAATTTAAACTAATGAAATGATTCCTTAAAAACAAAAAGAAGACTATTATACAAATGAAAATGGTTATGGTGAGAATATGAACATCTACCTTATTTCAAAAATATAAATAATGCAATATACAGAAAATGAGTAAATTATAAGATATTATTTAGAAGAAATAGGAATCATTTAAATATAGGAATGAGAAAATAACACAGGTACCAAAAATTTTCTATCAATAAAATTAAAGAAAAAAGACATGCAGCTATATAACCTAATAATGACAGCAATGGACTTACTAAATATATAAGAATACTTATTATATATCTAGTGAAATAATTATGCTTAATTTCTATTAAAAATTCCAGGTTTAAATATCTTTTTGCACCTATATATACATAATTTGACAGTGCCTTATATTTTACATAGATCATTTACGAAGTAAATTATTTCGTACACTCCTGGGTTTTTCTATTTTACTTTCATTATTACATTTCCTACCATATTTTCCATATTTAAAAATCCAGTATATTATTCTTTATTTTTCTCATATTCTTATAATACAGATACATATCAATTATGCATAGACTCAAAATTCTATACAAATATACATTTATAGAATATTTCTGATTTTAAACAAATATATAAAAGGATAGCCTTATCTCAGATCTCTCCAAGTCAACTTACATAGCTTTAATTCACCCTATTTAATTGTTTATTGTCATGATTTTATTATGGCTTAGTATATATTTATCAAAATTTTTGAAATCAGTAATAGTAACTTTGTTTCTATTTCCATCCTCTTCAAACAACACTGAACAACCTATATATATATATATATATATATATATTTATATATATACATAATACATATATATAATTATCACAGCTTTTATTTGTACAATAGATTCTCAGATGTGATCTTTGGTCAAAAGTACAAGTTTTTTTAATTCTAAGAGATTTTGACAGGTTGCATTTCAAGATAGTGTGATAATTCATTTTTCTAACAGCAATGTGTCACCTGCTTTTTGATTTTTTGACAGTTTGCTGTGTATAAAGTGATGTTTTATTGTTACTTTAGCATACATTTCCTTATTTGTAAAGCTGAGGATTTTTTCTTTGGTGGCTATTCGATTCGTTTTTCTTGAGAACTTCCTGTTTACTTCTTTTTAAACAGAAATTGATGTACAATATACATGAAGTACATAAATCTTGTGTGTAAGCTGGATGAATTTTTGCATAACATATACCTCCACAATCAAAACGTTTAACTCTTATACCTCCAAGATCAAGATGCAAATACTCTCATCCAGAAACTGCCTTATGCTTCTTTCCAAACAACACTCTACACCCCATCACCCCCACCCCCCAGCAAAAGGAAAGGCTGGTCTGATTTCCAATAGCTCAGATCAACTTTGGTTGTGCTTGACTTTCATATAAATAGTTCATATAAAAGGCTTATTATTGTCTACTTTTTCACTCAATGTTAGGTGTATGAAATTCAATTACAGACAGTGGAAGCACTTCAATTGTTTTTTTTGCTTTCTATACATGAATGTTCTACAATTTATTTTAAAGTTGGATATGTTAACTTTGAAGCTATTATGAATAAAGTTGCTAAACTTATTGTTTTATGTATCTATTGTACCGTTGGTTGATACACACAATCACTTCTCTTGGCTTTTTTTTTAAGATTTATTTATTTATGCATAAAAGTGCTGGGGTACAAGTTAGAGGATCCACCAAAGACAGAATGGGGAACAGAACAGGCAGACTGACGAAATACACTGCTGAGTGGAGCAGTGGGCAAGACAGGAGAGGTCTACTGTGCCATGTGGGTTGCTCCCTGGCTGGCCGGGGATTAAACTCCTGCTGCAGAGGCTGCAGATTGCTTCACAGTGCAGTGCTTAACCCCTTGAGCCACCAAGGAGGCCCTCCTGTGGACTTTTTATCAGTGGCAAGAACTACTCGATCCTAGGGTGTTTATGAGATTTTGCAAAATTGCTTTCCAAAGAGGCTGAACTAACTTACACTCCTATGAAGAATACATGTGAATTCCATTTGTCCCAAATCCTACCGCATATATGGTTTGACTGGCAGTCTTTTTAATTTGACCATTCTGGCATGTGTGAAATTAGATCTCATTTGATTTTAGTTTGCATTTCCTTGATGAGTAATGATGTCGAGTCTATTTTTTATGTCCGTGTGGGTTTTTATTAAGGGTTCATTTAAATCGTTTGTCCATTTTATAATAAGAATGTCTTTTAATTAATGATTTGTGAGGCTCTTTCTATATTCTGGATTCAAATTTTTGTTGAATGTACGTATTATAAATATCTTTTTCTGTCATGTGGCTTCCCTCTCACTCCCTTATACCCAAATGGTATCTTTTGAAAAACAGACATTCCTAAATTTTTATTGAATCTCAATTTATCAACCTTGAATTTTAATAATTAGTTCCCTTGTATCCTATTTAAGAAAACTACATGCTCCAAAATAATGAAGATATTCTGTTGCTTTCTTCTAGAAGCTTTACTTTATTGCCACTCACATTTAATTTTTTTATCCACCTTAAAAGATCAAAGTATATTTCCCCCAAGATAACCAGTTATTCTATCATTTATTGCAAAGACTATCCATTTCCTCCTGAAATTCAGTGGCACCCTTAGAGTAAATCAGGTAACCATGTAATGGCCAGTATTCTCCATTCTTTTCAGTTGGACCAATTTCTCTCTTTGTGTAAATACCACACTGTCCTAATTACTGAGGCTTTTTATTAAGTTTGGTTTCTGCTATGTGGAAGTTGTAAAACTTAGATTTCTTTCTTCAAAATTGCCCTCACTAGAAGATGAGTTTGCTTCGTTTAAGTCAGCAATTTTCTCATTCAGTCCCTAAATTTCTATTCATCCTTTGTTGTCATTGGTAGTTTATAAATGTCTGTCTAAATAAATAGAGGAAAGATAACTAGAAGTAAAGAATAAAAGTTAATTTAAGATATTAAAAATTGCCTTGATTATTCTAGATAATGTGGGAATTTCTCTCTCTCTCTCTCTCTCTCTCTCTCTCTCTCTCTCTCTCTCTCTCTCTCTGCATCTTTGATGAGGAAAATGATGACTCTGTAGACCAATCTGGGAACAAATGCTATCTTGAAGACATTGTGTCAGTGCCACTGCATGGAAAAGATACATCATTCCATTTATTTAGATCTTCCTTGATTTCTCTTAATAATATTTTGTAGTTTGCAATGTAGACATAATTGATATCATGAGCTTATTCCTAAACATTTTTTATGATTTTGGTGCTATTATATCATTTGTTAACAGAACTACATTAGAAATTCAAATAATTTTATACTGCCTTTGTTTCCAAGTAGCTTGCAAAATTTGCACATTAAATTGGACCATTTATAGATTATTTTGCATCATATATGTGGTCATATCAATTGAAAAGAAAGTAATATTACTTTTTTTCTTTTTGATATTTACATTTCAATTTCTCTGTCTTTCTTTTTTGGCCTGGAAATAATTGATCTCCAGAATAATGTTGACTAGAACAGAACATTAGGCAAGGTAGTGGACATCTTACCTCCTTACCGAATTCAGGACAGCGGGAAGCACTTAATATTTATCACAATTTTGATATTTGTGAATCAAATATCCTTGTGTATTTTTCATGTATGTTCTTTGTCAAGTTAAGTGTGCTCCTTAACACTTTTTCTCCTGAGGGTTCTTATGAATATGAGTTAATTTCATCAGTTGAATTTTCTGTTATTTACTGAAATGATCATGTGTTTTTTTCCTCATTGATTCTCTTCTGTATTCTACTCTAGAAAACTACATGCCCCAAAATCATAATGAAGATATTCTGTTGCTTTAGTAAAGTGATGAATGCATTTGGGGTTTTTTTTACTGGTTGATTTTTTTTTTTAATATAAAATGTGCTTGATAACAAAGATTTCATGCTTTATTTATTTATTTATGTATCCGATATATTTTATTTTTATATTCCCCATACAATTGCAACCCCCTTATTTTGACCCCAATCCCTCCCCCCACCCTCCTTAGAGTGTCTCTGGTAAAGATTTCACACTTAATGCACTGTTTCTATGTCTATGCTTGGGTAGATTATATTTGTATCTAGAACTTTGCTCAAATCTTTCATTTTTTTCACCTTCTGAAGATGTTAAGCATGTGGAGTTCAGATGTGAATTTACCACTGACATACAATAATCTTCAGACATTGTGATGGGAAAAAAATATCATTTCCATCTTTCCATTTCATAAAGTTTGGACATTTTGAAGCTCTTCTGCACAATGAAATGAGTAAGATACTATGAGTTTAGAGATTGCTAAGTGATTTCACATCCAATGGAAACCATCATGACTGCTTTATTCAGACTCTGATATTCCTTTGCTACATTTTTACAAATCTCTGTGTTAAAATATAATGAAAATCTTTCAGCAAAGCACTCTGAAGCTTCTCCATTCCTAATTTCATAACAATAACCTGTTTGAACTCAGGCTTACATTACACCTCCTGATGTACCATTTTCATTTCCTGCACCTATTTCGTTATCCTGTCAGGGGTGATGAAACAGATAACATGGAAGAAATGAACAAAAACAAGCTATTTTCACAGATGCACCCCTCTGCATCACTTGTAGACTTAATCCCATACAGCTTCCTATAGGCTGGCCTGAAAAACCTCTCCTCAGTAAATTAGACAATATTAAGATACTCATCTGGTTATTTCCCATTTTTGCATTTTCAAATGCTAATTTATCTGACTATCTCAGTGTTGTCTTTGGATCTGATAACTCAGAGTGGTAGATAATGGAAATATATCTTCAGATGTTGCACTAAGACATATGAGCCAGGTTTGTAACAGGGTTGGTTAAGATGATGACTAGGAAGATTGCAAGAATAGATTTCACATAAATCACATTTTTTCTTAGACCAGTAGTAGTTGCTAAAAGCTACTATATAACAGCAAGACTCCTAGCGAGGGTTGAAATATAGGAGGGAAACCCATATTCATTACAATGTAATGAATGGAGCTGAGACGTTCTGGATAGTTCTTCACACTTCAGTCTATTACTTAGAAATTGTGTGACCTAGGGCAAGTTACTGAACCTCAGTTTAACCATCTGTAAACTAGAAGAACTGCACACCTTAAGTCATGAAATACTTCTAGAACAACATCGAGCACATCAGAAGAACTCACTGAATGCCAGCCTTTTTTTCAAATCTGCTTTATGAGAAAAACAATTCTGGAAATTAGCTTTGACAATGTGATTTCTTAAGTTCCCTCCAGTTCTGTTTCTCAGTCTATAATTCCAAGTGATTGCACAAGAATCAGGGAAACAATTCACGCTTGGCTCATATATAGCTGTTAAAATGCCACCAAACATCTTATCTACAGCACGGTGGTCTCACCTACTGTTGATTTCAGCTTCCACAAAGCAATTTGACCGTGCAATGTATTCACTAGACCACTGGGACAAAAGCAAGTATTCGAGCTAAGCAAACAGACTTTTCCCAGATTGGAATTACAGTCCCTAAATTCAAACTTAACTCCCAGGATATATCCCTTTCCAACAGGCCTGAGAACACAGACTAATCAAATCCATACATCTCCCACCTTCGGGGAGACTCTGCTAACAACTTGGTAAATACTGCCTTTTACAAATCTTAAAAGTCAAGTTTAGCAATAAAATTAAATGCATACTCCTGGGAGATGCTGATGGGCGAAATGATAATAAGATTGCCTTTAGGCCACCTCCTGAAAGATTTTAATGTTTCTCTTTGGATTTACAATTGTTTTCTTAAAGCCTATTCCGTTTCTCTTGTATTGTTTTGTGGGTTTTTATTTTTTTCAAGATAGGAGCTAAGAAAATAGAGACCTATAAAAATTATGTAGTTCGTGAGGTTACTTGATGTTTCATTGGGTGTCATTTTAATAATACTGGGATGTATGATTTTTAAAGCATTGCATTAGTACCTTATTAACCTGGTTTGAATTCTAATCCCACCATTGCTAGCTATGTGACCTTCCACCAATGGTTAACTTTTCTGACCCTGGCAAATTCATTTGCATAAAGACAGAATTTGTTCAGAAAGAATGAAAAGGAACTAGTAGAGTAGACCACAAAATGTTACTTCTTGCTTTCCATTGCTGCAGTTCCTTTGTGTTCAATAAATAATATTCTCTCACCTCCCTCCATTTATATCTTTTACAATTTTCTCCTTGTTACTACCAAACCTTGATCCTACCAAAAAAGGCAACATCAATAAGAGGCAAATAAAGACTAAGGAGATACTATAAAAGAAATTAAAAAGATATTCAATGTAAAGCACTCTGTGACTCTGAATTTCCTCCTGAAATAGAAGGAACTTTTCTGAAATAATTGGTAAAATGTAAATAAAATCTGTAGCTGCAAGAATAGTATATATCAAGGTTAATTTCTTGCTTGTGATCATTGTAATACGGTCATATAAAATAATGACCTTGTTTGCTATTAAACACACACTAAAATATTTATGACTAAAGAAGTATTACATGTGCAGCTTACATTAGTGTGGCTCAGAAACATATATGTGAGCATATATCTGTGTATGTGTATTTGTGCGTGTGTATGTGTGTGTCTCCCTTGGAATCTGTAAGGTGAAGGATTGGTTGCAAGACTCTCAGATGCTCAGGTCCTTTATTAAAAATTGTGCAGTCTTTGCATATAACCTACAGTCATCCTTCTGTGTATTTTAAATATCACTAATTTACTTACAATACCTAATTCAGTAAGTAATATGTAAATAGTGTGATACTGTATTTTTTAGGAATTAATGATAAGAAAAAATTGTACATGTTGATTATAGATGCAATCCTCATGGGACTAACATGTAGTATGTATTTTCAATCCAAGTTTGGTTGAATCTGCAAATGAGCTGGCAGATATGGAAGACCAAATGTGTATATACACACACACACACTTGATCCTCCATCTCATTCACATATATGCATATATGCCTACATATAGTTGATTCTCATTATTTGTGGTTCCATATTTGCTAGTGCATTTATATACTAAAATTTCTTTGTAACCACAATTAATACTTGTGGCATTTTGCAGTCATTATGACATGTGCAGAGGTTGTGAAAAATTTGAATCACTCAACAAACACTTCTCAATCGAGGCTGAACAAACAAGGTGCTAACTTTCTGTTTCAGCCCTCATCCTGCAAGTAACTGTCCTTTCCATGGTGAATTTTGAGCCATGTTTTTTGCATTTATGCATGTTTTGTTGGTGATTTTGTTGCTTATAATGACCCCCAAGCATATTGTTGAAATGCTGCCTGGTGTTCTTATGTGCAAGAAGGGTGTGATGTGCTTTAAGGAGAAAAGATGTGTGTGAGAGCAGCTCCATTCAGGTGTGAGTTACAGTGCTGTTGGCTGAGTTCAATGCTGATGAATCAGCATTAATCTTTTTTAAGTGTCTTTAAACAGAAACTCATATCAAGCAAGGATCTGTATTGATCAGTTTAGGGAAATCTTCTGAGCAGAGGCTCATGGGAAAACCTAACCCCTCATTTCTCTCTGGTGCTCAGTATTTACTAATTCAGTGTTTGCAGTGACTTTGTACAACAAAGCTACCAGAAATGATGAAAATATAGAACCAGAGAGAGTGAGGAAGGAGGATAAAGCAAAGTGGTAATAATGTCGGGAATCCCGGGAAAAGGATATGCAGAAATTAGGAATTCTTTCTACTAGTTTTGTATTTTTTCCTGTGTGTCTGAATTTTTAAATGGAATTTTTAAAAAGATCTGTATTCTTGATCCAAAACCCTTTGGGGGCGTTGACAACAATGTAGACGCACTGGAAGAGGCCAAGAGAGATGACACCATGATGGAGGCTGCCAAAAGAGGTAGCCACTGAGTCAGGGTGGGGGGAGACAGAGGAGCATGAATAGGAGGGTATGATCATAGTACAAAAACAAACAACGACAGCTATATAAAAAAAAAAACAGTAAGAGTCCAGGATGTGAGAAGAGTCCACAAGAGAAGAAGAATCATGGAATGAGCAGGCACTCAATTAGGAAAATAGGTATGACGTGGATCAAAGAAACCTCTTTAGGTTTAAAATCTTAATGCAAGAGGGGTGGAAATTCTGCTCACGTACACTGCTTGTAAGGCACTAGGGCATCCCGTAGCTTTATGACTGTGCTGCAGGGTTACGGGGGCTTTGGTGGTGGGTGTGGTGCAGTGTTTGTGGGTTCCATATTTGCAAGTACATTTATTTACTAAAATTTCTTTGTAACCACAATCAATACCTGTGGCATTTTGCAGTCATTATGACATGTGCAGAGGTGGTGAAAAATTTGAATCACTCAACAAACACTTCTCAGTCAAGGCTGAACAAACAAGGTGCTACCTTTCTGTTTCAGCCCTCATCCTGCAAGTAACTGTCCTTTCCATGGTGAATTTTGAGCCATGTTTTTTGCATTTATGCATGTTTTGTTGGTGAAGAGGTGTACCTCTGAACTTGTACCTCTGAATCATATACAGTGTTGTAAACCAATGTGACCGAAACTTAATCTCTCTCTCTCTCTCTCTCTCTCTCTCTCTCTCTCTCTCTCTCTCTCTCTCTCTCTCTCCCTCTCCCTCCTTCCTCTCTCCTCTCTCGAATAGTAAAGAAGTAGGCAGAACCAGAAACTACCTTCCTCTACATTAATATTCATCTTTTCTCAAAAATTATAATTCTTCCAGAGCCATTTGTCAAAACTTCTTTTGATAAAAAATGAGGTACAAAAGTAATTGATGAACAACAAAAACCATCTGTTCCATCTGAAGAAAAACATTTATTTGTGTACTGAAATTGATATATGTGTTTATTTGGCTGTTTGAATATGGGAGTGGTTTTTTGCTTGTTTGTTTAGGAAAATAAGTACAATTAACAATATATCCCAGACACATTCTGAATATTAGAGTATAACACATAGAAAAGAGTACATAAATCATAAATCTATAGCTTAACTTTTCAGAGTGATCAACAGAGAGGAAAACATCCACACAGCATAGTTCTTTCCCCTCTGCCACTCACTCTTTCCTCTAAGGGAACTACTATCCCAACTTCCAAAAATAACTTCTACCAAACTTGGATTTTATATGAATGATACCATGTAGTATGTACTCTCCTTATCTGGCTTCTTTTAGTATTATGAGAGTCATCTATGTTTTTCCATGGGGTGGTTTGACTTTCTCATTGCTATATAGTTTTCCATTCATTGAAGTCACCATTTTTTAAAGTTATATTTATTAAGGTAATGTTGATTTACTGCACAATATAGGTCTTGTGGGTATAGGTTTACACCTCTACAAATGTATGTTATTTCACCACACTCACCACCAAAACTCCAGTGATCCTCCATTGGACGTCCCTCTCCCCTGAGCTCCACCCCTTCTGGTAGCCTTAGTCATAGTTCATTGTGCTTTTCCCCTCCTGCTTCCACCCCTCATATAGTCTATTATTGAAGTATATTTGGGCTGTTTCCAGTTTGGTGATAAGAGTACTAGCCCATACACTCTTGCGTTTTGGTGCACATCTATACACAGTGTTTATACAGCTCAGTTGTGAAATAGTTGGGTATATGCATTCAGTAATGAGCTCTTAATCTCTTAAGCAGTTTGTAAAACTGTTCAATCAAGTTGTCTCCACCATCAGTATATGAAAACAATCTTGGGTAACTTTTTATTGTTGCTGTCTCTCTTTATCTCATCATACTCAGAGAACATACCCTATAAAACTTCTACTTCTTGGGAGGTAAAATTGTGTGTGTGACTCAGTATATGAACAGCTATTCACAATATTTCATGAGCATAAAAGAAAAATGACAAAGTCTGTTTTTGTGTCTGTGTGTGTGTGTACACACACACACACAAACACACAATAACAAAATTGTGATCTGCATAGCTTTGAAATGGAACAAATTCCTGGATGCAACATATCATACAAATGCCAATCTTCCCCAAATTAATATACAAATTTAAAGCATTTCCAAATAAATTAGAATAAGGGATTTTTATAACATTAAATATGTTATTTTAAATTTCATGCACAAAGGCAATTATGAAAAACTGACAGTAACTGAAAATTTAAATAGCAAAGGGATGCATGCAACATTAAATACAATGCATTGCTATCAAGTTACTAAAATCTTAATAGAATATATTGGCACAGAACAATCAAAGGGAATATAGAGTCTAAAAATCTATGCAAATACATATGAATTTTACATATAATATGGTTTATAATATGCTGGAAAAACATATACTTTATTAAATGACTGTCCAACCAGAAAAATAAAATTGTAAACTATTTGATATCACATAAAAATAAATTACACATGAATTTTCAAAATGAAGAATATTATGGAGTTGAGAGCCATAGAGAAAATTATCAACAGATTTATCTACATAAATAATTAAAGCTTTCTCTCCAAATTCAAAGATAGACCGGGAGAAAATATTTGCAATATACATGACCAAGCTTGTGATAAAAAAATGGCGGAATAAATTGTTTTAAAGCTAAAGCAGTTCAACTATTAAAAGGGATGCATTACATTACAATTATATTATTGACCTGGAAAATGGCCGTATCTTTTAAGAAAGAAACAAATGCATTTGGTAAGATAATGGCAATAGTACAGTTTTGGGATCTTTCTCACATAAAAAAACAGTTAAAGCAATTAGAAGCAAAAAATAAATATAGTAAAGATTATGAACTAGGTAGCATCATTTTAGGCAGAAAAACAAACAAAAGCAAACCACCAAGAACCCCAAGGTCGGTTTCTTAACCTTTGTATAAGAGAAAGCATAGCAAGAGTATACCTGACCGTTCCTGAAACAGGATGACACAAAATAGTCACCTTGAACTTTGGAGCAATTTGAGAATCACAGCTGTGTCTTGGAAGAGTTGTGCTCCCTGTCATAGAGTACAAATGTAAGGGGCACAGTAAGGCGTGAAGAATTCTGTACCATCAAGCCCTCTGAATTTCTGAAACTGAATGTTCAGGCCTCCTTTGTAGGATAAGATCTACACTGAGGACAAACTGGTGGGAACAAAATGAAAACTGATCAGAAACAGATAAGAGGGGGAAAGGAAAGAGGCAAAGTGAATGAAGTCACAGAATCTCAGAAACAGCACACCGTATTCTTGACATTACACAAAAACAAACAGAAAAGAAAATTTTATGAAAGCAGAAAGCTTTATGAATTGAGCTGTGCCTAAAAATTCAGAGAAAGTAAAATCATATTAAAATAAGTAGTAAAATTATTGAAATCAAATCCCATACAAAATTGCTACAGAAAATAAAAAGATGTAAGAGCCAGAAAGAAATGTCTATAGAAAATAAAAACATGGCAGAAAGACAATTTCAAAAAAAACAGAAAGAAATTTAAGTACTATTTCAAAACAAGTTAAAGTCACTAAGAAAATGTATAAAATATGAAAAATAATAAATAAAGTAATGCAATGTTATAAAAATCCAAATTGAGTTGAGAAAATTAAAAAAGGAAATATAAGATGGAAAATCATGCTAGACATCAAAATGAACCTAGAAGAAAAAGAAGATTGAATAAACACAGGAAAAGAAATTGTCAAAAAAAAAAAAAAAAAAGGAAAAAGTATCAGACTTTCCTGCCCTCCCACCATTAGGATAGATTAGGGAACCCTAAAAAAAAAAAAAAAAAAAAAAGAAATTGTCTTAAAAACTGGTGAAAAAAGGGAGAATTTGTTAAATTAGAGGAAATGAAAAACAAACAAAAGAATTTCAGTAATATACTTAAAAATAGGCAAACAAGATCCAATGGCAGGCTAATTGTAGACCTAACAAGGGAAGTCAGTATAACAATGCTAAAAGTTTATGAAAATTTACCTAAAATAATAATATAAACTTTTTTCCACTTATATTTTGAAAGATTGCAATGTGTCCTTGAGACCACATTCTCAGAACAACACCAAGACATTCTAGTGGAATTATTAGGCTATTACACTATAAAGGAAGATAAAAATCCTTTGGTGTTCAAAAGCAAAGAACATATGACTTATAAGAAGTATAAAAGTATATTACTGTCACTCTTTGCTAAGGCTTTATGTCAGGAAAGAATTAAGTGATATATTTAATGTACCCAAGGAATGAAAATTTAAACCAAGTGTTTTCTACGTAATGAAACAGATCTTTAAAATTAAAGAGCTGTTATCTACATACAAGAATTCAGGGAATATTGTTCCTTTTAAAGAAATCTAGAAAAGTAACCTGAAGTAGCCAAAAGGACCGAAAACCAGTTATAGAGGGGCCCTCTCGTTTGCTGAACTTCACCTCTAGAAGCTCTGCAAAGTCCTCACAGTGAGCAGAGAATACCCTTCCTATGCTTTGGCAGGGGAGTGGGAAATGTAGCTATCTTGAAATATTCCCCAGCATCTGTTCTTCCTGATAAGGCCTGCCCTCAGGAGAACCTGCTTTACCCCAGCATGCTCTGCCACAGTTTTCATCCAAGCATATCCAACCTTGGGGAAGGAAAATACCTCACTCCAATTCCCATTTGCCATCCTGTCCCATCTAAGGGGGCAGGAGAGAGAAGGAACTGAGAAACACTAGCAAATCTCCTACTCCAGGGACATGAGCTCACCAAAACACTGCCCCCTCATCATAAACTTACAGAACATTTCTCTCCCCTCAGACAATACTGCATTACTGAAGGTCTATTTATCTTAGTTCCTTGTACTCAGTACATCATGTCCATCTTTCAACAAAAGTTGCAAGCAAATTAAAAGCACGAAGCTTACTTCAAAGAGACAGAACAAGCTTCATAGCCAGAATCAGATATGGTAGGAATGTTGGAATTTCCAGATCGTTAATATTGAGAAATTATGTATAATATGCTAAGGGCTTTAAGAGAGGATACTAGACAACAGACAATGACAAACAGTGTGAGCAGAGAGATGGCCATTCTACAAAAGACTCCCATTAAATGATAGAGATCAAAAACACAGTACTGCGTAGTGAAGAATGTGTTTAATAGGCTTGTTGGTATACTGAAGATGGCAAGGGAAGCATCTCTGAACTTGTTGATATGACAATACAAACATTCAAAACTGAAAACCAAGAAACAAAGACTGAAGGAAAAACAAAAATCTAACCTAATATCCAAGAACTGTGTGGCAAAATTTTAAAACTCAAAGTTAATGGGTAAAATACCTGAAACAGAGACCTCACCGAAGAATATATACAGAAAACAAATAAGTGTATTAAAAACATTCAGTATCCTGCATCATTGGGGAATTGTAAATTAAAGCATGAGATTCTGCTACACACCTATTAGAATGGTCAAATTCTAGCACACAGACAACACCCAAAGCTTGTGAGGGTGTGGGGCTATGGTAAAGAACAGTGGGCAGTGGGTGCTTTGGCAGTAGGTATGGCATGGTGAGACATCCAGGAGGAGCGAACCTGTTCCTATAAATCATATACAATATTGTAAACCAATGTTAACTCAATAATAAAAACTTTTTTAATTAAAAAAAAATCACATGATGTTTGATGGTTGTCAGGGATTAAGGGAGAGGGAGGAATCACTAGGCAAACCACAGAGATTTTTAGGGCAGTGAAATTATTTTTTTTAATTTAAGATTTATTCATTTATGCATACAAGAGCTGGGGTACAGAATATATATAGAATATATACAGAAGAATATATACAGAAAAGAATATATACAAAGAATATATACAGAAGAATATATACAGAAAACAAATAAGTGTATTAAAAACATTCAGTATCCTGCATCATTGGGGAATTGTAAATTAAAGCATGAGATTCTGCTACACACCTATTAGAATGGTCAAATTCTAGCACACAGACAACACCCAAAGCTTGTGAGGGTGTGGGGCTATGGTAAAGAACAGTGGGCAGTGGGTGCTTTGGCAGTAGGTATGGCATGGTGAGACATCCAGGAGGAGCGAACCTGTTCCTATAAATCATATACAATATTGTAAACCAATGTTAACTCAATAATAAAAACTTTTTTAATTAAAAAAAATCACATGATGTTTGATGGTTGTCAGGGATTAAGGGAGAGGGAGGAATCACTAGGCAAACCACAGAGATTTTTAGGGCAGTGAAATTATTTTTTTTAATTTAAGATTTATTCATTTATGCATACAAGAGCTGGGGTACAGGGCAGAGATGCGGGGGGTGAGAGGATTCACCAGAGACAAAGTAGGGAGCAGAACAGGCAGACTGACGGAAATACACTGTTGAGGGGAGCAGTGGGCGAGACAGGAGAGGTCTGCTGTGCCATGTGGGTCTCTCTCTGGCTGGCCGGGGATGGAACTAGTGCTGCAGAAGCTGTGGATTGCTTCATAGTGCGGTGCTTAACCCCTTGTGCCACCAGGGAGGCCAGGGCAGTGAAATTATTTTGTGTGATACTCCAATGGTGGATACATACTGTTATAAATTTGTCCAAACCCACAGAATGTACACCAGGAAGGAACCCTAAGGTCAAACATGGGTTTTGGGTGGGGTGTGTCAGTGTAGCCTCATCCATTGTAACAAACGCCACTCTGGGTGTGATATAGATAGTGAGGTTGTGGGGAGGGACAGGGGACAAGGCAGGGGCTATATGGCAACTGTCTTGTACTTCGCACTCAAAAAAATGTTTAATAAAAGTAATATAAATTAATATTTTACTGACTGTAAATATGTTGTGTTGTGGCCCGTACCAATAGCACATCCAGATAATGGCACTTTGTTCAGTAAAGATTATGTTGTCCATAAGAAACAAGCTCGGAGCTCCACCAGGATGTGAAGACGACTGAGAGTCGGGATGGGGAAGCTGCTTTTCCTGTTAGGATGCGCAGCAAGGAGGGTCTTCTCTGGTGGCAGAAAAGTTCTATTTGCTGGTTCTCCTAGTTTGGTTCCAGGAACACAGGATCACATAGGAACATGCTGGAAATGCAAATTTTCAGCCCCAGCCCAGGCCTGTCGAATCAGAAACTCTCCATTTGGGCCTGGCAGCCCCAGTTCTGACAGCACTTCCAAGTTCTCAGAGGCCTTCTAACATTTGAGAGCAACTGCAATGGACCCTGCATTTGTTCTATGTAGTTTGCTGACTCCATGTTTTATAATAAGAAGGTTGAAACCTCCTTTTTAAGTTGCAAAGTGACGTTTTTTAAAAGGGCAATGGAGAATTGACTGTGTAAGCACCTGGAAATTTTATGTTTCTATGATGAGTATGAAATGACATACATCAAATCCTTAGTGTTGATTAACTCAGGAAAGTGGAGTTAAAAGGGAGAATTTATCACCTTTAGATTCCTTTCTATTGCTGACATTAGTCTGAATTGAATATCACTTTTATAAGTTAAAAGGATTAGCACGTTTAAAAGATTAAAATCACAAAAACTGGTCCTCCCTGGTGCTGCAAGGGGTTAAGCATCACACTATGAAGAAATCTGCAGCCTCTGCAGAATGAGTTCAATCCTGGCCCTCCAGGGAGCAACCCACAGGGTGAGGCAGTCCTCTCCCGACTCGCCCGCTGCTCCCCTCAGCAGTGTATTTCTGTCAGTCTGCCTGTTCTGTTCCCTGCTCTGTCTCTGGTGAATCCTCTCACCCACCACATCTCTGGCCTATACCCCAGCTCTTGTATGCATAAATAAATAAATCTTTAAAAAAAATCAGAAAGACAAAAGATTTCATTTAAAAAAAATAAAATCACAAAAACAGAAACTTGTGCTTCTAAATTGTGTTTTCCTGAACTTCATATCCCACTAGATGTTAACTGGTGGTCCAATTAAAATGTTTAATAGTCAAATAAATATTTTAAAAACTCTTAAAATTTTAAAACATAAATTAGTGTTTTAAATGCAAGAATCCCCAACTGTGTTTAATTAAGCCCAGTGTTCCCCATTTATTTTTGCTATGAATATTTTCTTCCCCCAATCTCTATTGACATCTAATAGCTGTGGTGCATAAGAGGCAGCTGGTACAGAGAGCCAACCAGGCACATCTCTTCCCAATTCTGAGTTCGGTGGCATGAAGTTAGTGACTTAAACCAGTGAGGGAATCAGGAAACACTGCAAAGAAGGAAACGCCAGCTACCCCAGCGCTGGGTTTTAAACATTTTTCAGCTCACCACTGAGACTGTGTTTCACAGGACAAGGGCAAGTTCTGCTGTACATTGATTCCTTTAACTGGACTCAAGCTGTCCTCAGTAATTTTTTAAATTGGATATACTCTTCATTTTATAATCCATTTTATAAGCCAACCAAAATTTTATTACTCTGTGCATACTACAATGTACTCCTAACAAGTCTTTAAGACACTGGAAGTTGAGTAAAAAGAAGTCTCCGGTCTCATTGCTGCCCAAGTCTAGAAAAACAAAACATCTTTAGTATTTTCAAAGCAGCAGGAAAAGACCATTGTAAATTTTTCTATTTATGACACTGCTTTTCCTAAGTAAGTATAACACTCTAATTTTTTTTCCAACCACAACCTCCACTAATCCCATCACATGGAAATAGCTCCAGTTCCCCCAAAGGCAGTGCAAAAACGTAGTTCTGGATTTAAATATTTTGGGCTGAGATGACCAATGTCCTACAGAACTTTGTCACACTCACATTGAGTCAATAAGCAACTTCCTGTGTCCCACTAGTTTGAAATAGGTTTCCAGTAAACACCATCCTTGCTGGCTCCCACGTCATTCCTTTATCCTCTCTCAGCTACTTTTACACCGACTCCTCAGAGATTAAAATCTAGTACACCCACGGAAGAGTGAGCAGAGGCCAGCGGCTGGAGGTTTTTGAACAGGTGGTGGCAATAAGAGTGTGACAACAGCTCAGTAAACCTCGTGTTTATAATAGAAGTTTCTAGTATTCCTCAATCTTAATACAAAGAGATAGATGTTATATAACCAAAATCCCCCAACTTACCCATCCTGGACTGCCAGCGGTCACCCTCCTGAAACAGAATTAGAACGCACCACACTGATCAACTACGTGACATGCGTCCATGGAAGTAGAAGTGGGAATCCCAGCAGTGGGAAAACAAACTCTGTTGCCCAGCAACGTGGTGGCCATGTGCCGTACAGTAACCCTTGAAGCTGGGATCCAATTCCTCGTCCATGGCGTCATGCATAGCAGAATTACAGGCTTGCATGCCACAGGCCTCTGAGTGAAAGAGGAAACTCCAACTGTGAATTGTGCTGTGGGCTTTCCTCATCATCAGTGGTAGAAACAGTCTGTGAGCCCAACTGATGCTCATTGCTGCATGGCTGTTCCCAGGGGGATGTCAGGCCATTTGCTAAACAGGGTGCACCATGGTGAAAATAGATGCAAAGGATGCTACTGTCTTGATAATCGATTCACAGGACCATTATACCTATGTCAATTTCATTTCTCGGAAATGACATCATATTTGCATTTAATTCAGGGGAAAATTAAATAACCACTGAGGTTTGAATTCATCCTCTCATAATACACACGGGTGCTTGCTCACCTGCACGCAATGGGAACCACCGAGTGAGTCTAGGAAAAGTCAAAAATGTTTCTAGTCCTTTCCTCCACTGTTAAAGCACCTTGCATGGGAAAAAATGTTTGTTTGCAGTAATTATTCTGGATGTCTCCATGCTGACAACAAGGCTTCAGACATCTTTTGAGGCTCGGGTGAGAGGCATACACGTTCTTATTTTATAATGAGACACAAGGGAGTTGCAGAGATCCTCTGAGGAGTTCTTGGGATGATTACATGTTCTTGAACATGACCAGTTACTCCCAGTTTCACTCCTGATTTCCTCCTGTGGTCCTATACCTCTCATTCATATACTGTGACTGTCAACAAGTTACCTCAATAAAAAAAGAAGAAGAAAATGAAACGATCCACAGCCAAGTGTTAAATAATAATCTCAGTGGTATTTTGTCCTCATCGTGCTAGCTCATATTTAATGTGCAGATTTTCCAGGTTCTTGGCACTATTTTATCTATTCCTTTAAGCAACCCTATGGGCAAGAAGCTTCCAGAGGATACTGAACTTCAGAAAAAGTAAAGGCTTGCAGGATGCACAGCCAGCAAGAGGTGGAGCTAAGATTTTAATTGTCTTCCTAAAAAAACCTGACAGGGAGTAATAGCTGCTCCTCTTTATTCTTGCTGCTGTGATTTCTGGAGCCAGCGGACATGGGCCCTGTATTCCACGTGGACTTGTGAAGATTCAAAACAGAAAAATCAGGGTCCTGCCTTGTTTCTTGTTGGGTATTCCTGCTGGGAATGAACCTGCTGATGAAGCTCCGAAAGGCCTCAGGTTTTCTCCTGAGAGTGTGGTCCCAAGGAAGAGGGCCAGGGCCGCGGGGGCTGAGACGGGCTGACTTTTGTGCTGTCTCTGTGAGATCTGCCCTGGCACTCACATTTCCTGGCCCTTAACTCGATGAATGTTGGCAAAGCACAGCGGCTATTGCTTGCAGGAGTCTTAATGAATGATTGCATTCTGATTGACTTCTGGCCCAGACAAAATGCTGAATATACTCGTCCTCAATACCCAGTGGCACTTCCGCTAATGCCTGTCTGCGTGAGAGCAAAGTCTCTAATATATTTCATGTTAAACTCAGTAACTAAAGCACAAACCACCCAATGTAACTCTCGGCTTGTGGAGAGATGTCAAGATAATGGGTGTGGTAGTTTCTTCTCCACTTTGCTGTGGATCTAAAACTGCTGTAAAAAAAACAAAAATTAAAAACAAAGGAGTCAATTTACCACATAAATATTATGTGCCCCGCCAAATTGATAGCCCAATGAAAATAAAATGAATACCAGTCTTTCTTAGTAACCACAGTTTTGTATCATGAATTTAGTTTTATATATATATTTACTCCTAGAAATAAAATGTTTCTCCATCTTTCTTAAGTGTGTCTATACAATAGCAATAGCATTTCATGCCAGAATCCTCACTCACGAAAACTCAGGGGTGGAAGCTCTGAGTAGATTAATAGATTGCTCATTCAGATGTGGATAAATGGTCCAGGTGGAGGGCTACAGGCATTTTTAGATTTTCTGTGTGTCCTCGGGAAAGTAGCTTTGTCTTCCTGTATCTGTAGACTGGGGATAATGGCATCCCCTTGTTCAAAAATTGTTGTGAAAATAAAATAAAATAGTGATTGTGAATGTTTCCTAATGTAGAGTTCTATATAAAAATTAATATCTATTAATATGCTGGAGAAACTTGTGGTGTTCCAATGTTTTAGTCATAAGTCTTTTGTGTTTTATGAGTCTTGGGGAAGGAAAACAATTGAGAAATATGTATTTTGTAGACATTTTTTCTTTGATAACCAAAAAGCTAAAACATTTCTGAAAATGTATTTTGCAAAGAATTCTATTTTCCATATTTGTTTGGAAATTCCCTCCTTGATCTTTTCTAAGTAATATTATTTCATTATAAATAATGAAAATTAGAAAACATACTAAAAGGAACAAGAAAAATTACCTGTAATATCACCGAAACATAAATGCTATTAATATTAGCCACATTTAATTTTAGATGTTTCTCTCTACATTTCTATTTTTTACCAAAAATGCAACCACATTATTTACTGAACTAAGTGTAATAGTTTTTTCTTATATAATCGTAATAAATGCCATTACTTTTCCTTTTCTTGTCAATAAATATCCTTCAAAAATATTACTGTACACAATCTCAAGTATAATGGTTTAATCTATGGCAAAAAGAATTTAACTATTCCTCTATGAAAGGGTATTTTATTTATATTGTTTTTCTAGTTAAAGTATCCTGCAATTAAAGCGTGCAAATATAAATCTTCAACCAGTATGTCTCCAAAAGTGGAAAATGCTGTGAAAAAATATGTATTTTTTAAGACCCTTGAAAGATATAGCCAAGCTGCTTTTCTCATAAATTATATCCATTTACACATCCACCAACCCAAGAGAGCTCATCTCAACAAATGCTTGTTAACATAGGTTATTATATTTTCATTTGCTCACTTGAAAGCTAGAAAGTTTCTCATTTTACTTTTTGTGTGTTGTTATTTATAATGAGGTTGAAATTAAGTACGTATGTTCTATAACTAATAATTATTAATAAGTTACTTGTTTAATTGGTCAATAACAGCAGTTAAAATCACTCACAATGATTAAATTGTGCTAAAATGACTTTGAATTTCCAAAAGCCTTCAACTACTCTGTTAGTGATACTATATTATTCCATGCATGAGGATTTTTGACTAATCTGTCTTTGTTACTAATTTTTAAATATTTGATTAAAATGATCCTCTTTATAGTATTTAATGTTTTTTGCTTTAAACTTTATATATAAGAATATCATTTTCTTTGGATTTGCTTTGCACTTATTTGTCAATATTTCCTAGTAGATATGTTTTAGGTAAGGAAATTATAAATAGCATATCACTGGATTTACTTTTTCATTGGAAAGTTGAGCTAAAACACAAATGCAATAGCCCAACTCATATTTGGTCATGCTTCTCACAATATGCATTCTTGCTTTGTCCTTTTTAAAAGACTTGCATGCTCTGTGTTTCCTTATTATTTTGCCTGATTAGAGATGCGGGGTGGCGGGGAGAGTGGAGTTTTTGTTTTCATTGTTGTTTATTATCTTTACTTTGGAAAGAATAAAGTCTATACTTCTACCTTAAGTAATGCCTTAAAGTTTTCAAAACTACTACACACATTAAGGTAACCATAAGAATTAAGAGTAACATAATCATGATGGAGAATAAAATACTTTCTGCCTCTGCTTTCAAATACTTCCCAATTCTAAATCTTAGTTTCATGTACTAACTCTTTATACATTTTCACTCCTTCAATATCTCGTGCAATAAAAGCCATTATTCTGAAAGGAAACCAAGATTTGTAACTCATGTGGTTCTTTAAACATAATAGATTAATGATTTACAAAGAATTCAGACAAGTGGCCCTTTGTCGTCACTACTTCCCTTGTCAAGAATTTTGGTCTTCGACATAATTTGAATTGTCATAACTTGGATTTTCAAATGATTTATTCACGCTGCCTAGATAGCATCTTTGAAGTCCATGTATCAAAGAACGCCTTTCAGTTGCATCCACATATTGATAACTTGACTGGGTATAAAATTCTTTCAAGTCTCTGTAGTAAAAATAGTAACAATGAAGAAAGAAGAAGGAGGGAGAGGGACTAGAGTGGAAAAAGGAGAAGAGAAGGAAGAGGAGAAGGGGAAGCAGGAGAAAAGTATATGTTTTGCTTACTATGTCTCTTTGAAATCCTTTAAATACATTAATTCAATTAACCAAAGAAAGTGCATTTATTATCTGCATTGCATCTTTAATTTAAATGAAGTAGCATGAGGATAAGGACTTTGCCTGAGCTCAAATAAGTAACATTCAGAAAACCAAGTTTTTTGTGATCAGTCCTTTATCATTAGTGTTGTGTGCAAAGTTTTTCTCCCAGTCAGTGGGGTTTCTCTTTGTTTTGGTTACTGTCTCTTTCGCTGCACAGAAGCTCTTTAATTTGATGTAGTCCCAGCTGTTTATCTTTGCCTTCACTATCACTGCTTTGGGTGATGTGTCTGTAAACATGTCTTTGAGGTGCATGTCATGTAGTGTTTTGCCTGTATTTCCTTCTATATACTTTATGGTTTCAGGTCTTATGTCTAGTTCTTTAATCCATTTTGAGTTGGTTTTTGTGCATGGGGTTTATAGCAGCATTATTTACAGTAGCTAATCTATGGAAACAACCCAAATGCCCAAAAATAGATGACTGGATCAAGAAGATGTGGTACATATACACAATGGAATATTACTCAGCCATCAAAAAGATAAACGCATGCAATTTGCAGCAACATGGATGGAGCTGCAAGGGATCATGCTCAGTGAAATAAGCCAGAAAGAAAAAGAAAAATACTGAATGGTCTCACTCATAGCAGGAATTTAGAAAACCTAAATAAGAGACCAGGAAAAAGACTAATTATAATAAAGTAAAAATCAAAATCAACAACCAACTATAAACCAGAGACATACTACAGCAGGGGGAGGAAGGAGTAGGATCAAAACAAAGGAGGGTGGGAATTGTATGGGGACTATAATCAAGATGAAAATGCATACATTGTACAAAAATGAAAAATGATGTAAAAATATATAAAATTAAAAAAGAATTAAAAAAGAAAGAAAACCAAGTTTTTAAACCAAGCAGTGTCACTTGAGTCTCTCCATGGTTTTGACCTTTAATTTCCATTCCTATATATTTTAACATGCAGTAGCAAAGAAATTAAAAGTCTGTCACTGCCCTCTGCATAGAGCTTGGGGAACCTGTGTCGACATTTGTTATTGTTGTCCTGATGTTTATGTGACTGTGATCTTGACGTTTAAGGATTGCATATGGATATATCTAGGTGTGGCTCTGTTTTCATAAAATTGCCCTATAATGTATTTCAGTGTACCTCCTGACTTTTGAGGCTGTTATCATCCATTTTGCTGTGATGGAGTTTTCTTTCTTTTGACCATTGCTCTTAATGCATCCTTTATATTTTTCTATTTATAGAATTCCCATTTTATACAGATTAATCTCTTGGAAGCGTCAACTTTGTCTTGTATTTTTCTTCTCTTACTCTCTCAATTATGAGCAAATATATTTCATTTATCTTTTACTATATTAAATCTATTTTAATCATTTTGCTTTTACTGATTCTATTTTACTTAATGTATTAATTAAACAAATAAGTTTTCCATATCCATATGATACTTCCACATTTTTTGTTTGCTTTTTCTGTAATGACTCCTACATGTGTATTCTCGCTCTCAATTATTTTTCATAAGTTTGATAGTTTTTCTGTTTGTCTTCCAACAGAGAACAAGAGCTAAGCTTGCATAGTAGTGGTTAGTAATCAAATAAAAAACTGATAGTTTTTTTGTATGAAGTTTCATACTTTTAAAGACCATCATTTAAGGCAGAAGAAATAAATAGAAGGGAAATTACAGTCACAAGATATTTGCACCATAGGTTCTGAGATTCATAAATTAGCGAAATTGAGAATTAGGACCACAGATAACTAAGGCCATGAACTTTATATAAGTGTGTGCATGGAACCCTTACTGGAAGCACAGGCCTTGCCATTAATTACCCAGATCTCACAAAGTTTGCAGCCTGTGAGAAGCAAGCTAGCAGTGACACATCCTGTCTCAATCACTTCCAACAGCTCACTGCTCATTCTGCTTTCACCTTACCCACCAGCCACTCCTGTCATGTTTTCCAAAATAGCCTGAGCACTGAGCCAATCACTGCAAATATAAAGGGGACAGATTTTCCCTACCCCCACTATCTGATAGGGGATGCAAGCACCAAATCTCTGTGCTTCAGCATAATACACTAAGGGTCATTACATGTAAATATTGGATATTATAATAGCTTAGACAATGGACATATATTACCAAGTTGCAACCATGTAAATGAAACTATATCTTTTTTTTTTAATACAGATCTTTACTTTTGCATAGAAAACTGGGGTGTAGGTCAGAGGTACAGGGGGTGAGGGAATTCACCAGAGACAGAGTGGGGAACAGAACAGGCAGATCTACTGAAATACACTGTTAAGGGGAATAGCAGGTGAGACAGGGGAGGTCTGCTGCGCCATGTGGGTCAGTTCCCTGGCTGGGGATTGAACTCGGGCTGTCATGGAGGGCCTGAGCAGTGGTAGCACTGAGACTTAACCCCTAGACCACCAGGGAGGCCCTAAATGAAAGTATTTCTGAAAAGCTACTTGTTGAACTCATTTTGATTGAATTGATCTTTGAGTGGGTTAGAAATTTATGTTTTATATATATATATGTGTGTGTGTGTATATATATACATATATATACATATACATATATATACATATATATACATACAACAACATATATAAATATATATTTTATTGTTGTTTTTTTAATCAACCATCAGGTTATTTTGTTGTTGATAAAATGTAGCCTTTCTTCTCTCTAAATCACCTTATGCTAAAATCAGGTCAACCACTGTTCTTTTCTCCTCACATCTTTATATATTCATGTGTCTCTAAAGCTCATCCACAAAAAATTGCATCCAGTGAAGTCAGAAGGCCAGAGGTGTAACAATCAACTTGTTCTGCTCAGGTGTCAGCAAAGCAAAGCAATTTGCACAGTGAAACAGTCACAGTCACCAACTGTGTCTAGTCTGGGCACCACCTCCTTATAGCACACTTGGGCATTATCCTTCCCCTTGAGCAAATGACTTAAACATGCATTGAAAGACAAGGGAACTGCCTGCCTGATCATCTATAAATATATTTATATATTAAAATATATTTATATATTATATATTAAAATATAATGTATTATATAGTGTATAATATATTCAGCTATACATATAATTTTACATATAAATATAGCTCTATAGTTATATTGACATCTACAAATATGTGTGTGTGTGTGTGTGTGTGTGTATGTACAGTCTCATGCTGTCGTATACAAATCAGCTTGAAATTTGCTACTTTGTTATGGAGTCTGTGTGTAAGTATTAGCATGGAAATCAAGATCTTATGAAATTATGAAAATCATTATGAAAATCAAGATTCATTATGAAAATCAAGATCTTAACATGACAATAGAGCAAACACCAGAAGACAAATCAGGAAGAGTGAGGATAGAAACTCCAGGGCTCAACGAATCATAGCGGTGAGAGATTCTTTTCTCAATTTGCTGATGGTCTGTTTCTCCAGATTAATAGTAATCCAATACCATATGTTTCGTTCAACCCCTGCAGCTTTTAGTGCGAGCCTCTTTCAGTCTCAGGCTGCTAGGTCAGCGACTTCAGCAGCTCTTGGCAGTGTTTTGATTTTTCACAAGAATTGTTACAGTAACTCCGCATCTAACTGAGTTTCTTAGATAAACTTTAAAGCTAAGAGTTTTTATCTCTTCACTAGGGTATCATCAGGCTGTAAGGAAGCCAACGATATTCATGCATATTTATATTTATTCAGATACATGATTAGGGTTTATAAATTTGTTCTGACAGTTTACAGAGAAGTTTGAAAAACTGTCAATCTAATATGATATTTGGATATATGTGTCCGACTTGAATTTTTCACATTTTCGCTGATAATGTATACTTGAATATTTAGGTAGAATTTCAACTAATGTGGATCTCAACTTCTTAAAATATACCATTCTCAGTC
Source organism: Talpa occidentalis (assembly GCF_014898055.3). Taxonomy (NCBI): domain Eukaryota; kingdom Metazoa; phylum Chordata; class Mammalia; order Eulipotyphla; family Talpidae; genus Talpa; species Talpa occidentalis. The sequence continues at coordinate 108,211,902 of NW_023605194.1, forward strand.
TAAGACTTTTCATGGAAACAGTAGTGTGTATTTTGGGGAAGAATTATCACAACCAAGTAAACAAAAGAAAAAAATAAATGAAAAAAAAAGTAAACGTCTTAATTTATGAAAAATGTGCCCAATTGTTCATACACAGGAGTCAACCAAGTAGAGCATCCGTGGGCATCCAGTGAGGACTCAGCTCAGAGGTCCCTGGAAGACAAAAGATATTCGCATTAATAAAGAAAGCAATGATTTCCTGATCTGTTCACATTTTTCTAATCATTGAGGAAATATCATTGCTTAGCAGTCTCTGAAAAGTTTTGAATTCTGTAACTGGAATCTTAGGAAAGTGGAAAGTGTGGTGGACAGGCGGTCTTTGGCCTCCATGTTTTCAAGGAATATTTACCTCTACCTTAGGAGAGGGGAATGACTTAGAAAAACAGATACTCCCCGGGACAGTTTTTGCCAAGTCCTGGGGTTTAAAAATACTGCTTGGAAAAGTCTACTTCTTATATTATCTCAAATAATTCATTTAGGGAAAAATGACCTTGTTGTGCAACTCTGTTTGGAACTGTTAATTAAAATTAACGAGGATCTTGCTGTTTTGCACTGGCTTCTTTCTTCGATCAAGCTAGTTTAATCTGGACTGGCCTGACGTCCTGCCTGGACAGGGTTGACATTCTGCCAAGAAGGCAGCAATAGGCTGGGGAAGGTTAAAACATTGAGTTGGCAAATATCAGCGTTCTGGAAGTTGAATTTGGGGCATGAACCACGGAAAAGGCGGCTTGACGCCCAGAGGTAAAAGTGGCAAAATTCTAAGTTAGCAATGTTGAGCAAAGCCACAACTTCTGTAGAAGAAAGATTTATGTTGTTTTCCATTTTCAATTAAAAACTGCAAAGACATTCAGAAAATTCCAGTAATTTGTTAGAATTGCTTCTGAAAAACATTGAGACCCAGCTATTAAATATTCAATGTCAGGAATTTATATTAAACAATCCTTTTTCAATTTGTCTATCTACATTTTTAAATTGTAATAATAATAATGCACTTAGACATCTTTTCTATAAGACCCTCACATTTTGTTTTTAAAGGTAAAGAATGTTTTACTTTAAAGTTTCTTTTAGGAAGTTTTTTAAAAACCTTTGGGATTGCCTAAAAACTTACAAATGATACTTCATTCATAGTTGACAGGAAGGAAAACCAGCAGTTAGAGGGGACTTTAGCAAGACTTAAATATCAGAGAGGAGCTATTCTCTTCAGTTCGACTCATACTGTTTCTTTCTCCTAATCAGTGACACAAAATTATATTGTTTTGTTGATATTTACATTACATATAAACTTAGGAAACAGAAGTATTCACAACTTCCTTACTGTTTAGCTGCACCTTTTTAAGAACATGTCTTTCTTTCATCATATTACTTATGTTCCATCCCTCCATGCAAAGACTAGTAATAAAATAAGAAATAATTTTAAGAGGTCAGTTTTCCCCAAAATCATCTCCAGGGTCAACAAAATTCTAATAAACATCAACCAGTAGGTTGATTGTTTAGGAAATCATCAAGATGATTCTAAAATGTAAGTGAAAAGGCAAGATACAAGAGCACTCAAATAGCAAAAAAAGTGGTTTTTTTTAAAATGCTGAAAAGATAACACTTATTGAAAGGAAATATCTTATTTCCTGATATTCTATGAAGCAACAGTAGTCAACACAGTGTGGTATTGGAGAAATGATAGATTTACATCAGTGGAACACAATATATAGTCCAGAAATAGATCTGTATGATTATGGTCCATAGATTTTCGATAAAGGTGTAAAACAGGTCAATGGCAAAGAGTTCTGGAACAACTAGCCATGCATAGATAGAAAGAATATCTTGATCTATGACTTGTACTCCATATATACCAAAATTAACTTAAAATGGGTCATATACTTATATGTAAAACCTAAAATCACAAGCTCTAGGAAAAAAAAATCAGAAAATCTTTTGAACTGGAGTTGGTGAAAGATTTCTTAGGTATGACATCAAAAGCATAAGCTGTAGTAGGAAAAAAAATGACAAATTGGATTCCACAAAAATTAAGAACTACTTTTCAAAAGAAATTAAAGGAATGAAAAGACTAGCCACATATTGGTTGAAAATATTTGCCGTACACCTACCTGATCAAAAAAATAAAAACCCAAAACACCTGTATGCCTGTATGTACGTAATATAAAAAGACGTCTCAAATTTAATGATAAAGCAAACAACCCAGTAAAACAAAAAGGGAAAAATGCAAACTGATACTTCACCAACGAAAATACAGGTCACAAAAAAAGACATGCAACATCATTTGTTACTAGGGAAATGCACTAAAACCACGATGACACACCACTAAACACCTATTAGGGTGGTGAAAATTTTATTTTGATTTACTTTGTTCTGCAAAAGAGTGCACAGCAATTAAGTGTGAGAATAAAACACAGTAAAGTTAGTTTCTAGAATAGTTTGGCAATTTCTTGAAAAATTAAACACTTACACTAAGCGCCAGTAATCTGATTCTTAGGTATTTACACAAATGAAATGGAAACCTATGTTCACACAAATACTTCTATGCAAACGTTTACAGCAGCTTTCTTTGTAACCACCCGAAACTGGAAACAACCCAAATGTCCCTCAGCTAAGGAATGGATGAATGTGTGGTGCAGCCATACAAAGGACTACTACCCAATAGTTGAAAAGATTGAACTATTGACCCTCCAACAGCTTGGGTGACTCTCAAATGCATAATGAGAAGCCAGACTCAAAGGTGGCAAATGGTCTCATCCTGTTTATATGACATTCATGCAAAGGCAAAACTATAAGGAAATCAGACTCATGAGAGGTTGCAAGAAATGGGCAATGAGGATAGAGGCTTACTTCAAAGGGTAGGGGGAGACATTAGAGGGTGATAGAATGACTCTACACATTGACCATGGTGGTAAGGGTGGCAGGGTTGTATGTGTGTCAAAATGTGCAAAATGCTTCACTACAAAGAGTAAATGGTGGGGAAGTACGAGAAGGTATCACAAAAATATAGTATAAAGAGTGAAGGCAAAGTTTAGAGTTATTGAGAGTGATGTGGACTGGACTTAGGGATGTGGGCAAACCAGGCCCAGCTGAGATCTTGCCAGCCCCGTTGTGATCCTAGTCATTTGATATATTGGTTTCATGAGCAAGTTATCTAATCCCTCGAAGCTTCCATATCTTCTCCTAGGAAGTACAGGCACATGTACCCACTCCATGGGGGACTGCATGTGTCACACCCCCCAGGCCCACTCTGATTCAGCCATAGATGGGAAGGAAGGGCAGGTTGGTGTGTCTCAGACTCCTCACAGCCTCCCTTCTTAGTGCTGTGCTGCTGACTTGTCTGCATTCTTCCCCAGGTCTTGGGAGCACTGCTGCGTCTTCTGAAATTGCAGCAGCCCAAGAATGTGAGAGGAAAGATCCCCGAAACAAGCCCCACCAAATGGTGGGTAGCAGCTAGCTTCTTGCTCAGGAACATCATGGAGTCTCCCGGGGAGCAGAGGCCTTTTGCTCACCGCAGACCAGATGGCCATCCTCGTCCCTAATCTCCTACTCGTTACCCCCTTCTGCAGCTTCCTGAGATATAAATAAATCGTCCATGCCCATGCCCCGGCTCAGGGTTTGCTTTGAAGAAAACCCAAATCCAGACAAGAGCTATTATTAGAAAGCTGCCTTTTAAAATCTGATACAGTGACTTAGTGAAATGCCCACTCCTCATATCCCCAGCCATACAGCCACTCTTTCAGTGACTCTGTCTGCCCAGGATTGGAGCCAGCTAAGGACTGATTTCTGTAGGGTCCTGCTCTGCAACTTCACACAGCTGGGTGGGGCCACAGTTTACAGATGCTGCCCTTGGCTTTGTGTCCTGACCCGCTTTGCAACCTCTGCTTTAAAGTGGGTGGCACCCCTGTTCTTACAACTTCAGTCCCCACTTCTTCCCATCACATGCCAAGTTCCTTCCCATTCACAGCACCATTACATGGCTGAGTTACTCTGTAACCGACTGGGCCAAGTCTGTGGGCACCTACAGGCACAAATGTAGCTTGTACCCTCGCAAGAAGCTTTTACTCTCCATACAGAATAAGAACAGGGGAGAACTCAAGGAGAAAATGGTTGAGAGGATAAACACAAACAGCAATACTCTGTCCCATCTCAAGATAGTAATGCTTTAAGGTTCTCCAAACATCACCTTTTTCTATTTCTGCAACATCTCTGCCACCCCCATCCTAGTTGGGGAAACAGCTCATAGCTGTTTGCAAAACCTACTTACACTAGAAAAGAAAATTGAACCCAAGACTGTGTAGCAAATAAGCCCCATTGTAATGAGATTTAACAAACACAAAGGCAGTCTTGAAATATTGTTGTATCCTTTAAAATGAAATTATTATCTATATATGGCACTCCACATCTGGTTATGATTCCAGGCTGTGCTTTAGATGGTTTTATAGCTAATACCAGTGCTGCCTAAGAGAAAACCTTCTTCTTCTACACTGGTCTTTGAACACTTGAAATGCAGCTAGGGCAACTGAGGACCTGAACTTTTGATTTTATTTAATTTTAATTAATTTTCACTTAAATAGCCACACTTGGATACTCTAATACTGTGTTGAACAGCCTATAGTCTCATCACCACTTATCATAGCAATTAAAACTGTAACTCCTAAGAGGACTCATTTTTGTTGCTTTTTTATTTTCATAATTGGTTGCAATTGGCAGGATAGGATGGGGAGGCACACTGGTACTTGAATTTGAATCCCTGCGAGTGTAATTATTAGTCTATAAAATACTTTCATGCTTTATATGTGTTGCTATCCTAAGAGTCATAAACAAGCCATACATCCTTTAAATAAGTTTCAGGAACATAGAAGCTAAGAGCTCTTGAGCAGGAAAACTTTCCTCAAAAATCGAGTATATCGTTCAACAGAACCCTCCATATAGGCTCGTGCTACCTTAGCAAGAATAGTTTTAAGCAGATTATTAAATAAATCTAAGCCTCTCACATTGTTTGCTTTCCCTAGCTTGGTGGTATAAAGAATGCCCAGTAGTGCCATGTCCCACTCTTTTATCTATCGCCCTCATCATTGTTGAAAGGCTGAAGTGGACATGGTATTTTTCTAGACAAAATAGCCTTTAGAAACTATCAGAATGCAGGCAACTGACAATATCAAGTAGTTTGTTGTGATCAATAAAAATATAGTCTAAGATCCCCCTGGTGCAGTAAGGCTGTACTCTCAACTGTCAAGTGACTTTGTAATTGCAACTCACTCAGCTTTACTCAGACTCTCTTTCTCTATGCATTCTTGGCAACAAGAGATGTGATTGAAGACACCTTCCTTCTTTTTTTCATAACTGATATTTATTAAATCCAGAGCCTTTTAATTTTTAGTTTATTCATTTTATTATTTTTAAATTTTATATATATTCTACATCATTTTTCATTTTTGCACAATGTATACATTTTTATCCTGGTTATAGTCCCCATACAATTCCCACCCACCCCCTTGTTTTGGTACATATACACCATGGAATATTACTCAGCAATCAAAAAAGAGAAACTCATGCAATTTGCAGCAACATGGATGGAGCCGGAAGGGATCATGCTCAGCAAAATAAGCCAGAAAGAAAAAGAAAAATACCAGATGGTCTCACTCATAGCAGGAATTTAGAAAACCTAAATAAGGGACCAGGAAAAAGACTAATTCTAATAAAGTAAAAATCAAAATCAACAAGGCACCTTCCTTCTGATGCTCTCTCCTCCCTGGCTTTCCTCTAGTTTGTGCTTGCTTTGCTTTCCCCTCCCTCCCTGATCTTATTCTCTTTTTGGTTTTCTTTCTGCATCTACCATTACTCAGGTTTTCTCCATAGCCTTCCACTCTCTGTGTCTTCAGAACAAAATGTATCCATTTCTCCCACTGAGCTTTATGCTTGAGGCTGATGACTCCCCAAACCTAGCTCCCCCCATCAATTTCAGACTGTGTTCTACTGCCCCCACATGCTGCTGCCTCAGGCTAACATTTCTGGAACCCCACTCCTCACATTCCCGAAAAAGGTATCGCCTCTTACAGCCAATAAGACCAAGGTAATCAGAGTCACCATGGACTCCTCTTTGCTCACCTCTGACAGCAAGAGAAGAAAACAGATCCTCTTTTCATTTCATCACTTGTTGATAGCATTTTCTAGACAAATGCAGCCTCTTCATTTGTTTCTCTAGTTACTTTTACTTCCTTCAGGACAACTTGTGCTGTCATATACATCTTCTAAAATGGTTATATTCATTTCACTTCCCTTTCCAAAAAATTTCACTGAGTCCCCTTGATTTACCTTGCATCAAATCTTGGTTTTGCCCTCAAGAGACTTGACATCAAGCTCACCTCTTCTATCATCACTTCCTTCCCCAAAGGAATTCTGTTCCTCCATGCAGTGTCTGAGTTCTCTCTGCGTTTTCAATGTGATCCTTCAAATGTTAAGTCTTTCAGTTTCAAAATATTTCAAAGATTGCCCACATCACACAACTCTCATTTCTGGTTAGTTGACCATGTGGGGTATATGTGTGTATATATCTGTGTGTGAAAGTCAAAATACATATAAAGCATTTAGAGTACTTCCTCAGATATGATAAGCGCTCAGTAACTATTAGCAATTCTCAATGTGATTATTTTTATTAATAATACAACAGTATTATTATCAGGGCAATGATCTACCAAAGTATTCTACAGCACCTAATATAGAGTCTCAAAATTAGTATGTGCTCAATAAACACACATCTTAGCAAGTAATTTTCATGCATGGATGCTTTGGAAAGCAATTCATAGAAGCACAGAGAGGAGTGATGGAAGGGGCTTAACTAATTATTATGAAAGTGGAAAATAGATTTTTGCATTGAAAATTCTTTTATGAAAATTTTTATCCAGTTTGTACATACATCCAAATTATAATATATTTAATCTCTTCTCAGGGATAACAGCCCTCCTCCTACCCATCTGTCATGTCAGTTTGCACTGAACAAATGCTAATTTACCTTTTTGCTATACCGTTTGACAATTTCTGGTTTCAGATATCACACGCAAGGTTGCACATCAGTGAATCAAATTTGAATCCATATTGTCAGGTTCATATTTAGAATGAAATTATGTTGCATCTTCACATAAACTTAAAAGTAAAGTTGTTTATCAAATGATTATATGCATGTAACGTGAACGCAAAAGGAAAAAGCAAGGCAAGGGAAGATATTATTTTATTGCCTATGAAATTACTGAACCAACTCAGTTGATTTATGGAAGAAGGTTTAAGCAGCTTTGGTTGAACTTTTCAGTACAAATTCTGGATGCCCATTCCATTAGTTCATTAAATAAAAAGAGCATTCTTTTTATTCTAATAATCTTAGCTACTCATGTTAAATATGCTAAAAGCTAAACACAAGCAATAATATTCCTGTCATTTTTTGACTGCCAACTCCTCAGAAATAATTAACCTATATTGAAAGAAGTAATTCTTCACTCGTAATGATTTTTACCAATGCAAAGAAAGCAACGTGCAATAAAAATTCATATAACCTACTCATTCAGTACTAAAATAGAACTGAAAAAGCATTAGCAGCAATTTAGTTCAATACAAAGGAGAAAATTGCCTGTGTTTACTTTAATTTCATAGGAAAAATATATATTTCAGATTTACCATATTCTTAAGGTTTTTTTTTTTTTTAATTTAGAGAGGCTATTTTATTGTTTGGGGGAGTATATAAAGATTTTTAATTTTCGAATCAGTAATGTCCCATTTGAATATACTTAAATAAAAAAAAATATTGACATGATTTCTGACCTTTAAAGTCAACAATTGAGACAGAGACAGAGATGCAAGAACACTGTTGAGCAGTAAAAGGTTCAAATGGGAGTTTTGTAAAGTGCTTCAGTGACAGAGGGCACCAAGTTTTCTGGCCACAGAGACTGAACAGCTCATCCTAACACCCTTAGTCCTTCAGAGATGGTAGGTAGGTAGACAGACAGACAGACAGATAGACAATTAATTTGATTCTCTGGATGTGCCATTTTGTACACAATAATCACCTGGGTTTATGCATGAATTTTCCCAGTCACTTAATGTTTTGTATCAGCAAGTGATAACAGTGAACACAGGCAGCTCTCTGCAGGAGGCTGGAAAAGGACGCAGTACTTAGCCCAACGAAACCAGCAGTGCCTTAGTTGTATTTGGTGGGAGATTTTCCTCTTTTTATGTATTTTGTGCAAAATCTAAACCTGTCCCTCCACCTGCAATACAGCTCTTCCCTTATCTCCATAATTCAGAAATTTCTACTCCCTCTCAAATTAATTTTCCTTCAAGTACAATCACCATTCCCCCCCCCAACAAAGGATGAACTCCAGAGGACAGTGGGCTATGGTAGAGGACCATGGGTACCTTGGTGGTGGGTATGCTAAGGAGAATGCACCTGACGGGGAGGAGCCTATACTTCCAAACCTCTCACAATGTTGTTAACTAATGGTGCTACAATAAGAAGTTATTTTTTAAAAAAAAGAATTTGTGATGGCATCAATTTTAAAGAGTACTGCGTATCTTTTTAAGTGAATGAGAGTTAGTCATTGGGACTGTTATTTTTTGTTATGCATTGGTTATAAAGTTATGCAGGTTTGGAATGGCCTGCCCCAATTCTTTCTCCACTAAGCTTCATTATTGTTTAGAGATGGTTTTGAAAATCATGAGGTTTATCAGAAAAGTATGTGTCATGACTGTAGCAGAAGAAACTTCTGTATTGTTTTAGATATTCTCAATGCTCTATTTCACCCTTACCATAAAAAAATGTATTGCTTAAGTTCAAGTTTTAATTCACCATGCATATTTGCTTCCAAAATCCTCTGAAGGTATTTACACATTTTCTTTTCTTTTTCCCACAACCCAGTCTAGCCCTGGACTGTGGAGAAACCTTCATCATGTGCATGTAAGTTATGAATAAATATATTTTGGTGCTATAGAGTGTTCATCAAGAGAGTGATTATCAATTTTTTTCTCAAAAATATTATTTGCTATTAATTGGTTAAGTCATTAAGATTTTCTACTCTACCGATAATCTGCGATTTACAAAGTTCTACCCATCTAATTACAGTGCTGTGACTCATAACTTCTATTGCATTGCACAAGATTTCTTTTCAAAGATAAAAGGTTTTTTGTTCACCTGTCATCTCTCTCTGCATTGCATCCTTTCTTTTCACATGTTGGCCTCAGTCATGTGGACTTTGAGTTGCTAGTCACCTGCCTACTATCTTTCTGACATATTTTTGCAAGTATTTTTAGCATATCATTGTCCTCCACGCCTGCCCTCTCTCTCACATAGGCTACATCCTTTAGCGCTTTCCCCCTCAAGTGAACTCTTCCATCTGTCTAATAAGCAATTAATTCCCTTGACAAAGAAGAAAGGCATCTGTGGTAGGTTTTAATATATCCGTTTTGAATACAGCAAGAGAATACATTGGTTCAATTCAAGTGGTACTCCTTTAGCTGCTTTATTCTTTTTATTTTATCTTGGGTTGGTTTGGTTTTCCAGACCAATAGATTATTTTTTCAAATTGGAGGAGCAGAATGTGGAAGTTAAGAACTCTAGAGCCAAGCATTTATTTCATATCCTAATCCATGATATATTTTTTAATTTTTTTAAATTTTTTTATTTATAGAGGTATGTTTTTTTTATTTATTTATTTGTTTGTTTGTTTGTTTTGTTTATACATGCACTGGGTCCAGTCAGAAGCATGGGAGGGTGAGAGAATTCACCAGAGCCAGAGCGGGGAGCAGAGCAGGCAGAAGGACCAAAGTACACTGCTGAGGGGAGCAGCGGGCGGCAGGAGAGGTCTGCGCGCCATGTGGGACCCTCCTCCGGTGGCCGGGGAGCAGCCGGGGATCGAACCGACGCTGCAGAGGCCGCGGGCAGCTTCGCAACCCAGTGCTCAACCGCTGCGCCACCGGGGAGGCCCATAATCCATGATATTGATTCACTCTGTGGTCAAGTTATTTAACTTTCCTCAGTCTCGGTTTGCCTCATATAGTCATGTGTATATTTAAATGGGTCTGTCCATATGGAATGCTTATAACATTGCCTGGCACAATGTAAGATTGTAAGTAACTCTGTTGAAATCACTACGACCATTATCTTTCTATATCATGATTTTTATAACATGCCATTTCTCAAAAATGTTATACTATGTATTTGAAGATATCTTGAGATATGAAGTATACTTTGGAGTTTCATATACCAAGATGTGGCAAATCAAAGTCAACATCTTCAAACACACATGCATGCAAGCTCACACATGCACACGTGTGCTTGGCTCATGAGTCACACAAGGGAGTTTTCAAATATCGGTAGCTTGATTTAGGATGTCGATGTTCTCACTGAAGAATGAACAGCCTTGGTTGATTCTTCAAAAACAACCATTTAATAACCTGTAATATGGGGAAATAGGAATTTGAATTATACTCTGTAAGAGAATGATATGAGACATTTCGTTAAATCACTTATGAACTGATACTATAATAGTTCCTATCCTATGCTGAACACACAGGATATATGTATCCTATGCTGAACACAAGTTTCTGAGGGCACAAAGATGAACAAAAAATAATAATTCTTCTAATTATCTTTGTCCTTTAAAGAAAACAATGTAGTGCAAAAGTTGAAAAATGAATAATACAAGATTTCATGAGAGCACATGGGAAGGGCAGGGACTGCTTCTTCCAGAGGAGTTATCAAAATTAGAGACACAAGGCCAAGTAGAAATTAGTCAATAAAAGTATGGGTAAGAAGTTTCGAAGCAAAGGAACGCTATATGTGAAAACTATTGCATCTATGATAGCCCACAAGGACATTGTCCTCCCTGTACAAGTCTATCCCTCCACTAAAATTAGATCAAAAAATTGTCTAGCTACTGCATGGCTATATATCCAGCTGTTGGGAAAGTGCATCTACAGAGCTATATAGTAGGAGGTCTATCAATATTTGTAGAATGAATGAATACATTTTAACATAGTTCTCTTATTTTCTGCGTACAACTTCCAACCACGAACTCTGGTTTGTTTAATCTGGTGATTAAACTTTAGGTTTTGCAGCAATATCATTGATGTCTATCAAAGATCTACTGCACAGATAATAGAACCTATCATCATTGTGTTCATATGAAAATCTATGGCTTACTCTTCAGTGTTATCATGGGACAAAAAGACAATGAATATTAAGAAAAATGATTACATCTTATCTTTTCTTGAGCTTTAAGAACTGCTATTAAGATTCAACTGTACAGATAAGGGTGTGAGTGTGTGCAGATGCTTGTATACTAGTGGTTAATGCAGTTTTTCAAATGTCTTCCCATTCCAGTCATAGAAAAAGTAGGAAAGAGGAACTCTCAAAGTCTGAAATACTGCTCAAGGAATAAATTGCATTTAATATTGGCTTAAAATGGAATAATTTCAACTCTAGGTTTAAGACAAAAATTTTGCCAGGGATCCTAGGGGAGTTTTAAAGTCTTTTTGATGAAACAGAGTAAAACATTGAAGTAAAACTAACAAATGTGGAAAGGTAGATGAGTTCTGTTGCAGGAATCAGTCAGTAACTATGATACAAGCACAGGGGGAAAATTGTGAACCATGAACTTTTATTCTGGCATCTTTCCACCTTCTCATTCAGAAACATTTACCTTCTCCCTGCCCAGGCAGATCCTCCAGCTCAACCCCACATAAGGTTGATCCTCTCTGGCAATACTTCAAGCTCTCATTTTCTCTATCCTCTTATCTCTCAAAGACTCAGGTAGATTGGAGACTTCATTTCTGTGTATATTTGAGGTATTCATGAAAGGCAGTCTGACTCAGTAAAGAGCAGAGTTGTAAGGCAAGTTCAACAGTTCAACTGTCTCAGCTTGGGTTCCTCATCAAAAATGTGCTTTTTTTTTCCCCAGAGGCCTCTAAAATTAGGACTAAGACAAGGATGCCAATTCTTGCTCACCTCCTTTATTTAACATATACTGGAAGGGCTAATGAAAGCAACTAGGTAAGAAAAGTAATATAAAAGGACCCCAGTTAGAAAGAACTAGAGCTGTCACTGTTTGCAGGAGACATAACATCATATATATAGAAAACTCAAAAGAATTCACCAAAAAAATTTAGAACTAATAAGCTAATTCAGTTAAATCACAGTATATAAAATCTGTTAAATGTCTACGCACAAATAATGAACTAATAATGAAAGAGAAATTAAGAAAACAACTCCATCTACAATTGCATCAAATATCTAGAAATAATTTAACCAAGGAGATGATAGAACTATAATACTGAAAACTATACTGATGAAAGAAATTGAAGAAGACACAAATAAATGAAAATACATTCTGTGCTCTTGGATTGGAAGAATTAACATTGTTAACTTGTCCATACTACCCAAAAACAATCTATAGATTCAATGCAACTGCTGTCAAAATTCCGTGGGCATTTTTCACCAAAAAAAAAAAAAATACCATGGGCATTTTCACAGAAGAAAATAATAGGAGATTAGTTCTTTGGTATTGGTTTTGGTAATGATTTTTCTGAATATGATTTGAAAAGCAAATTTAAGCAAAGGGGACTACATCAAATTTATTTATTTTTTTTTTCTACAAGCCATTTTTCATGAATTTTATTGAACTTCAATGACCATTTCTTAATAACACAAAGATAAAGACCTGATTTTCATCAGAAAAATACTCTCTTCACCACATGAAGGTGCCGCTAAAGCAAGCCATGAGGTGGGTGTGGATTCTTATAAAACCATATCCACAGTGGGAGAAAGTCTGTGATTTTAGAGTTTTGCCCTTTTCTTTTTTTTTTTTAAATAATAAATTTTATTTTTATATTCCCCCATACAATTGCAAAAGCCCCATTCTGACCCCCATCCTTCCCTTCCCGCCCCCCACCCCCCAAAAAGTGTCTCTGGTTCATAGTTTTTTGTTGATTTTGATTTTCACTTTCTTATATTCATTTTCCTGGTCCCTTATTTAAGTTTTCTAGATTCCTGCTATGAGTGAGACCATCCGGTATTTTTCTTTTTCTTTTTGGCTTATTTCGCTGAGCATGATCCCTTCCAGCGCCATCCATGTTACTGCAAATTGCATGTGTTTATCTTTTTTGAATGCTGAGTAATATTCCATGGTATATATGTACCACATCTTCTTGATCCAGTCATCTATTTTTGGGCATTTGGGTTGTTTCCAAAGCTTAGCTATTGTAAACAGTGCTGCTATAAACATAGGGGTGCAGGTGTTCTTTGGAATTGATGTTTCTGTGTCCTTTGGGTAAATACCTAGGAGTGGAATTGCTGGATCATATGGAAGCTCTATGTTTAGTAGGTCCAGAAATCTCCACACAGCTCTCCATAGTGGTTGGACCAGTTTGCACTCCCACCAACAGTGCAGAAGAGTTCCTTTTTCTCCACACCCTCGCCAACATTTGTTGTTGCTAGTTTTTTTAATATGTGCCATTCTCACTGGTGTGAGATGGTATCTCATGGTAGTTTTGATTTGCATTTCCCTGATTACAAGTGATGTTGAACATTTTTTCATATGTCTGTTGGCCATTTGCATTTCCTCTTCAGAGAAGTTTCTTTTTAGCTCTTCTGCCCATTTTTTGACTGGATTATTTTCTTTGTTGTTGCTGAGTCTCATCAGCTCTTTGCAGATTTTTGTGATCAGTCCTTTATCATTAGTGTTGGGTGCAAAAATGTTCTCCCAGTTGGTGGGGTTTCTCTTTGTTTTGGTTATTGTCTCTTTTGCTGTGCAGAAGCTCTTTAATTTGAACTACATCAAATTTAAATCCTTCTGCATAACTAAGAAAATTATCACAAAAAAAGCAACTATGAATTGGAAAAAATATTTGCATGATGTCATTCATGTGGAATCTAGAAAACAAACCAACAAAAAACTACATATATATATATATATATATACATACACACACATACATATATACACACACACATACACACACACACACACACACACACATATATATACGCACACACATACACACACAAGTTGGTGAATGCCTAGCAGTGGCAGGTGGGGGTGACCGGAAGGCAAAATGAGTTAAGGCATTCAAGAAGTACAAACTTCCCGTTATAAAACAAATGTAATTGGGATAAAATACATATCATAGTGACTAAATAATATAACACTAAATTACATATTTGAAAGTTGCTAAGAAAATAGATCTTAAAAGTAGTCATCACAAGAAAAAAACCTATAACTATGTATGACAGAAGTTAACTAGTCTTACTGTGGTGATCATTTTACAGTCTATACAAATCTTTCTGTTGTAAGCCTGAAACTAACATTATGTATCCATCAAAAAATTATTTGTTTTCCAAAATGACATTTTATTATCTGTGGAGACTCAGACATCCTTATTACTTTGATATGTTTTGGTTTTATATTTTGATTTACCAACCTGGATGCAGTCATTCACAGACCAGATCAAGAGATATTACAAAAAATATTAGCATGAATATTCCTGCCTCACACTCTAATGTCATACATCTGTGTCAATTAAGAATTATAATCAATTATATCTGTTCAAATATATAATCTGTTCCTGGAGTCATGGAAAATACCAGATTGAACCAACCTGATGCACCACAGTTCTCAAATTTAGAGTTTCTGAGGTATTATACGGTAGTTCTCCTGCCCGCCTGTGACTAGACAGTTGCTTCTATTTCTCTTTCTCCTTTTCCTAATAAACTTGTTCTTTTAAAATATAAACAAATTAAGTTTCTGAGACAACTCAGAATGGTACAGCCTGACAGAATCTTCAGTTGCATATCACAATACTCAGTGCATCTCTGGTATTAACTTGAACATTACCTATGAGAAAGAAAACATTTAGATAGAAGCAAGAATAGATCAAGGAAGCCATAGACTTTTCAAAAGCAAGGTAAAATCCTACAATTATTAAAACTAGCAGCGGATGTTTCCCTGCTTTTTCCTTAAACTTAACCATAAACACAAAATTAACAAAAATCCATTTTAGAATGTTACTCTTTCAAAAGGCAGTGGAGACACCACAAATGCCCACTGACCAATGGTAGATAAACAAATGGAGAGTGCAATAATATTCATCATATGAGGGGATAATATGTGACACCTGCCACAGCCTGGATGAACCTTGAAAACATTTTGCTAATGGAAAGACGTCAGACACGAAAGATCACATATTGCACGATCCCATTTAAATGATATGTCTCAATCCATAGAGACAGAAAGTAGATCAGTGGTTACCTAAGGCTGGAGTGGGTGATGCATGGGGTGTGATGGCGTAGGGTTTCTTTTCGTGGTGATGAAAAGGCTCTAAAATTATATTGTGATGACACTTGCACAACTCTTACTGCACTAAATTGTACACTTTAAATGGGCAGAGTGTATGGTATGTGAATTATATGTCAATATTTTGAAAATCAAGGCAATAACCTAGAGGGAAATGTTTCCTGCCCATAAATGGCAAAAAGTTTCTCCTTGGGCAGTAATTTACTGCAAGCTCTGAAGAGTGAAGATTTGCAAGGCAGAGGTGAACCCTTAGCAAAACTTAACAGCAGAGAACTCAAGATGGAGGCAACTACCCAATTCTATTATCTGTGTTTAAACAAATGATTCCAGTAACTAGGAAATAGTTCTTGGTACCTCAGTAGAGCTGCCAAATAAAATACAGAGATTCCATTAAATTTGAATTTGAGAAATGAATAGATTTTTAGTATAAATGTCCCCAAATATTTCATGAATTTTAAATAATATAAAAATATTACTGCTCTGAGGACATCATTACGTTAGCGCTCTATTCATTGCCTGAAATTCAAATTTATGAGTGGCTGGTACTTTTTGTTGTTTTTACTAAATGTGGTGACCCCTAAACTATGACCATTACTTTTTTAAAATGATTTCTTACAAAGAACCCAGAGTGGTTGAAGACAACTCCAGGGCAGGTCTAGTTAAGAATGGGAAAGAATTAGTCTGAGTCCTATGTGCCCCATTTATTTAGTCAGTGTTTTATATAGTCAGTACTGGAGATACTATAGTGAGTAAGACTGACTCAGAGCTTAGAATCTGGCAAAGATGACAAGTAAGTGAAAAATATTAACAGTGAAGTATAATAAAAGATGGAAGATGACCAGAAGATAGCACATGAAGAGGAAAAGTCAGAAGAGATGGATAAACTCCCAGAGATGAAAAAGAACATGGCTAGCTCAAAGAAGTAAAGATGTCCCATATGGAAAAAAAAAAATACAAGGACAGATAGAGAAGAGATTGTTTGAAAGAGGTACAAAGAAACTGGACAATGGGGAGGGGTTTTGAAAGCTAAATTTCATTTTTAAATCGGTTTCAGGTTCACCACAATACCGAGCAGAAAGTAGAGTTCCCATTTAGCCCTGTCCTTGCACATGTACAGCATCCCCAACTTCCAACATCTGGTACTAAAGGGGTAGTTTGTTACAGTAGATGAACTTACATGGACACATCATTATCACCCAAATGCCAAAGTTTATATTAAGGTGCAATTTGGGTGATATGCATTCTCTGGGTTTTATCAAATTTACAATGACAAGTATCCACCATTCAAGACTCACACAGAATAATTTCCCTAACCTAAAACCCTCTGCTTTCTGTCTGCCCCCTCCCCACCAATCCCTGCAACCAAGATCTTTTTTACTGTCTCCATAGCTTTGCCTTTTATAGGATGTCATATAGTTGAAAATCGTATAACAGTCAGGCTTTTCAGCTTGGCTTCCTTCACTTAGCAACATGCCAAAAAATGTAAGTTTCCTTTTTTCATAGCTTGATAGTTCATTTCTTTTAAGCACAGAATAATGTCCCATTGTCTAGATATAACCATGGTGGATTTTTAAGTCATCTTAAAAGTATTGATTTTTTAACAAGAAGAAACAGGATCACATTGCTTAAAAAATCACTTTGGTTGTAAAATGGTGAATAGACTAGAAGGAGACCAATTTGAAGGTTATTGTAGTAACTTGAAGAAAGATGATATAGCCTAGAACAGTGTGTGGGTGACTATGGAAGGAATAGGGAATAATCAATGCACAGACAGAAGCAGAATCCTAAGATTTGGTGACTAATTGGTTGTGGCAATGAAGGAATGGGAGTTGAGTCAGATTTCTGGATTTTTGGTTTAGATTTTAGCTACTCACTGAAATAATAAGTTCTGAGGAGGGAAGGGAGAATCATGGAGAAATAGACTAGGATCATTTTGAGGCACACCAAACTTGAATCATATGCCAGATAATTCGTCTGGACAGTGACTTCCAGTAGGTGGTTGAGTAAACTAAGGAAGAACTCAGGAGAGAGAGCTAACTCTCAGATGTAGATTCAGGAGAAGTTGTCACAGAAAAGAAAAATTGTAGTTTGGATAAGAATGATCAGAGGGAGAAGAGAAGAGGGGTTAGTACCCAACCCCAAAGAACACCAGCCTCCAAAGTCCTTGCAGAGGGCGTGATGTGAATGAAAAACTAGGAGTTGATGGTATCACATGAATAGCACAAGAAATTACCGGAAGTGGGATGTGAATGAGGGCTTTTAAGACATTAAAAGTTTGTGATATTCTCTCTCCCATAGAGAATTCAAACTTAAATATACATTTATGTATTCATATTTAAATGAAATTATTATATATAGTATATATTCACGCACAAAACATGAAGTCACACATGTGTTGAAATTAAAATGACTTCTTTCTAAAGTTTTCTGGTGAAAGTATTTGAGTCAGATGATTGAAGTTAAATTTCTTCCATTTTTTCCTTGATTTTGGAAGCTGGATAATCTTTCACTAATGGGTATGCTTTAGCAGAATTGACTATTCAAAACAATAAAATAAAAAATTCCATGGCCCATTGGATTTAGAGACAAGTATATTGGTAAACTTGACAAGTGTAAGTAGACAGATGGATCAGAATACAGAATGAAATGAGTTGTAGACTAAATAGGAAGTGGGTCAGGAGGAAGGGAAAGGAAACAATGAATATACACAATCCTTTTTGAGAAATTTGGCTCTGGAGCTGAAGAGAGAGTTAGTACAAGGACTGAACTGGAATGTGAGATTAAATCATGGTACAGGCTTGAGTGTGTTTAAATGCTGATGGGGAGCTACTGAGGTCTGCAGAAAGATGGAATCTAAAGAGAGGTGCCAGGTCAGACCATAGAGAGAATGGATTCCTCCTGCTTTGTAAGAGAAAGAAGAAGATTAAAAAAAAAGTGTATAGTTGCTAATAAGCTTATCAATTTCATGGTAGGAAGTGAAAAACATTTGGTTTTAAAAACATTTAACAGTTTTACTTTCTTGTGAAATAGAAGAGAAAATAATTGTCTGAACATTAAGGGGAAAAAAGGAGCAGCCAGTAGTTCAAGTTGAATGGAGGAGAAATATGTTGCTGGAATGGATGAGAAAGTTGATTAGGATCCCATTTTGTCTGGGAAGGGAAGACAGTAGAATAGAAAGTTAATGATAGAATAATAATAGATTATCTCTCCTTCAAAGCAGAATACTCCAAAATGAGAGTCCGGGAAAATCAATTGCTATCACCTAACTGTTTGTGAATGCAGGGTATCAGGTTCAATTTACTAATCATCTACAATTCCATGACCCATGGTTAGATGCTAGAAGCATTGATCTGAATAATCTAAAACAGCAGATATTCCAAAATGATTTAAACTGGGTTTTGAAAAACAGAGTTATTTACATTAAATTTACATTCCTAATTTGTCTCACTTAGGCAAATATTAAAACTTGTTTGAACTCACTGGGAAAATACTTAGCAATATCAGTGTTAGAAGATGATTAGAGTTTCAAGAGGATCCAAATGCAGACTAACAATGACAAATAATAAAGAAAATGAATTTCCTCAGTTGTACTGAGAAAAATTTCCAATTGAGCTCTTTTTTCAATTATTACATAATTGATAAAAATAAATGTTCCCTAAATTTTCAGAATAGTAATTCCTATTCTTAACCTGATCCCACTTTTACCCTAAGTTGAATCTTGACTTAACTCCAAGTGCATTCATCTATCACTGTCATCTATCAATTTCATCTAAAGTACTTTTCTGTGATAGTTCTATCACGTGTGTGCATGGGATGG
This sequence comes from Talpa occidentalis, assembly GCF_014898055.3. NCBI lineage: Eukaryota > Metazoa > Chordata > Mammalia > Eulipotyphla > Talpidae > Talpa > Talpa occidentalis. The sequence continues at coordinate 108,231,087 of NW_023605194.1, forward strand.
AGATGTAGCCATGACCGGTGGTCAACTGTAATCAAATTACATTCCCCTCGCATCTTTTATCCACTCATCCATTCATCAATTCACTCAATCGCAGTAATCATTCAAGTATTGAGCTTACTATGTGTCATGGACTAGGTTAATGGCTAACATCAGCATAGATCAACAATAGAGATGACCTAAGTAAATCACCAGTTGAAAACTATGAGGTAATGATTTATGATAGTTGAGTATTAGAAGGGGAAGCGATGGACCACCCACGTAAGTCATTTTCTAAGGAAGATGGTCTTTGGTTCTTAAAGAATAAGAGTCAACCAGGTGGAAAGGAAAGGGACCAGGAAGGATAATAACGACAGATATCATGAATTTTAAAATGTAGTTCCCTTAATGGGGCACAGGGGACAGATCCTAAATCGATTCATATGCCAAGGGAAGGAATAGATCATGTTCTGAGGGTCATGGCAATTTATTGATGGAAGCTGTCGAATGATATGATGAGTCTCATGTTTTAGAACAAATGTTCTAGAAGGATTGGTGGGATTTGGGAAAAACTTGAAAACAGGGAGATGAGGTGAGGAGTCCTATTGAGGAGCTGAAATCCAAAATTATTAAGGGATCAAAATCCACTGACTTGGTGAGTGATGAGAAAAAGCTAATGATGGAAAAGAAGGAAGAGCCGAAGTCAGTTCTCTAGTCACTGATTTAGATGTGTGATGAATTTTGGCAATGACGCTTATTTACTTAGAGATCATAAGAGGAGGAATAAGTTTTGGTTGATCATAAGAGGAGGAATAAGTCCAGTGTCGATATCCTGAGCTTAGAAGGCCTTAGGAGATAGCTTTCTAGAGATAATCTAAGAGTCAACTAATTAAATAGGTCTCATTCAGGAGATCTGGAGGTACGGATTTGGGATGATTATAAGATAGATGAGCGTGCATGAAGGTTGAGCTCTTAGAAAGTAGAACAGAAAAAATAAGCCAAGACAAGATAATATAACAGAGGCCTGTGCACACCACACCAAGTCAGTAGGAGTCCTACTTCGTGGGGCTGAAAGGGTGAAATAAGGTCAACTCTAACCTTTCTTTTTTTTTTTTTAAAGATTTATTATTTTTATTTATTTATACAAGCACTGGGCACAGTCAGAAGCGCAGGAGGGCGAGAGAATTCACCAGAGCCAGAGCAGGGAACAGAGCAGGCAGAAGGACCGAAGTACACTGCTGAGGGGAGCAGCGGGCGGCAGGAGAGGTCTGCGCGCCATGTGGGACTCCCCTCCGGTGGCCCGGGAGCAGCCGGGGATCGAACCGACACTGCAGAGGCTGCGGGCAGCCCCGCAACCCCGCGCTCAACCGCTGCGCCACCGGGGAGGCCCCTAACCTTTCTTTATTTTCATCAACTTGTGCTGATTTTTTCTACTCAAAATAATTTTTTGACATTTTTTTTTCTTGAGGTGTATTTCTTAGTCTCCAGTTATTAAATATTATTTTAAAAACATTTTCTTCAATGATATTTGTACCCTTTTTAACTTCAAGAACCTGAGTCTCTGTGCACATGGCTGAACATTCCCACATTCTGTTCATAGACATTCATTGACCAAGGAGTAAAGTCACTGTTTTAGGACACTCTGTGGCAGTTTACAAACAAGCGGCTACAAATTCCTCCCATTTATGCAAGAACACCTCTGGGCAGTGTGACTTTTGTGTTTTTCCCAGCAGAGGCAGAATCTTTAGTCCACTCTTTGAACTTTGGATTGTGGTTGTTGTGTTTTGTATTTTGCTTGTTTTGGTCAAAAGGTCATCACACCATGATAGAGGCAGAGACTTGTCAGGGCGTGTACTTTGGGCCTCACCCACTTTTGGTGCTGGGAAACTTTCCACCACCAAGTTAAGTAGCCCAGGTTAACCTCCTGGAGAATCACAAAGCATGTGGCACAAAAATGAGCCAAATCTGCTGAAAAGCTCTAGGCTCTCCAACCTGCCAACTGACGTGCATGCAAGTGAAATCCAACAAGACCATCCACCTTGGTTGAGTTGCCAGCTAACTGCAGGGATTATCAGAGCTGGCTTAGCAAAGAAAAATCACCCTGCTGAGCCAGAAAATTGTGAGCAAATAAAATGATGATTATTTTCAGACACAAAGTTTTGGAATGATTTGTTATACAACAGTAAATAACTGACATTTGCCACGTTTTAGGGTTGCATAAGAAATCATTTCACTTGTTTTAAACAATTTCTAAATTTTAATCTCTGGTATAGGAGGAAGACCTCACAGCAGGCAAACTTCACCTCTGCTATGACTTTAACCAGAAAGACATACTCCACATAAGCATATTTTAGAGACACATCTTAAGTCATGACAATTTAAGTAACTTGAAATTTAATCATAGTTAATAGCTTGGATTAAGTATGAGTTAAGACACAAGCAGCTTTAACAAGTTTTTACCCTGTAGCTACTCATTCCCAAACTTCCTCATTGTCTTGAAGACACATAATCAGAGTTTTTAACCAAACAATACAGTAAGCTTATGACTGGCCTTTTATTTTATTTTTGTTTTAAATCCAATAGATGTTCTAAAAGCTATTTGAGATGATGCCATGGACATTTCTCAGAAAAATTCAGGATGTAAATATTTCCTAATAGATATGCACATTGCCACAAAAATTTCACAGAATTCTTTCAGAATGCCCATCTCACAAGATAAAATTAGTTTTCTTAAGATCATTATGGACAAATGTTATGAATTATTCATCTTTGTAACACCCATACTCCCTCCCGTTTAGGATGTACTTGATACATATTTGTTGAATGAGCAAGTGAATGAATTATTGAGTGAGTGAATGATTAATGGGCCAATTGCATTGTTTCAGACTTTACTGTATGTGGTGGTTGTGCTTCGGGAGATGCGATTTGACCCATGATGCTACTGTCTCGATATAATTAATGAATCATTTCATAATAAGGTTCTACCAGTATTATACTCATAAGTGAAACCACGCTAATGACTCTGAAAGAATCATCTGAACTAAGAGGTCCCTCTAAGTAAGTTAGATCTGCAGTTTCTCTCCAGTATCCATAAGGGCTTGTATTCTCTTTGAAAAAGAATAATTTCAGCCAATCTAACTTCCACTGAAATTACAAATTGTGGAGTTATACACTCAGATATATAAAATATATACTTATCTTTATATTTAGAGATAACGCTACCAATGGCGATTGTTATCTGAGTGAACAGGTGTGGCTGGAAAAAACCTTTGCCTGACCAACTGTTCCTTCCCTACTGTACATATATAAAGACTATTCTCTGGTTGGCAGCTGTAGCCCCTATTTGCAGAGCCCACAGCTATTTGCCACTCCACCATCTAAGATCATACTTTGTCTATTACCATGATGCATTAATAGCTATGCATCTAACTGATGCTAGTAAAGATGTTCTGCCTACCATTGCTTGGGATTCCAGAATTGCACTAATATGCAGTTTTCCACTGTTGAATCTTTATGGCTTTTTGTCGCTCGCTCTGCTGTTGCTTGCCATCTTTCAGCTTAGCAAACAGCACCTATTTGTGTTGACTATTCCACAGGAATATACACACACTAGCTAAGTGTGTCTGACTTGCCTATTTAAAGTTAAACTTCACTCATGAGAGGAGCAGATGAACAAATGAAGCTATTCAAGAAATGCTTCCTCTCTGCAAACTAGGATGTGATTTTGTTCTTTCCAGACTTAGATCCAGGCTATGGTGCTGTGTTTATTCTGCCAAGCTTTCCATATGTTTTATTAGCACTACTCCTCTGTGTCCCAGCTGTACTCCAGGTGTGCAGGTATGGGCTCACGGCACGCAGAGCACTCATTTACCTACTTTCTGTGTCTAGGAGCTCAAGCATCTTTGAGGTTTATTTATTACCTGGTTATTTATTCCCAAGACGATACTTTAAATATGCCTCAAGAAAGCTATGAAATGTCCTTACTACAAAATTTCTCTGACAAATCCTACCTACCTTACTTCATGCATCTTACTAAATGTAAATTCTCCCCCCAAAAAGGTTTTATTGGTTATACCCCTAAATTTACACTCAAAAGGTTAGAGGCTTTATTATCTTATCCAAGTTTCATTTCTCTTTGGACTTGTAAAAATGCTATGCATTTCCCAGCCTTTGCCCACTATATAATCCAAGAGCAAGTTGGAGTGGAGGCAAGAGAGAGAAAGTATGATAAAGATTATTAACAAATAATAAATCATATACTTAGAAAACTAGGAAAGGCAAGTAGGTAAATTGATTTGTATTACGGTCTGGATAGCAGAATTCTATAGCAGAATTTATGAATATATTTGTTAAAAACTCCGACTGTAATCTCTACCCCTGAAGACCCAAACCATAGCGTAATCAAAAAGCAGTGTCTATTTTGCACCTTCTATGTTCAGAGCAACAATCAAGTTCCTATGAAAAGGAAAAGATTATCATCCTCCCCCAAGAATTTCTAAAATTGTAGTGAAAAGACCAGATTATGAGATACATTGCCAACAATAAGATGGCATTTCATACTGTTTCACCAAATTGCAAATATCATCATCATTAAAAAGACAATATCAATGGCTAATTGAGTGGTCCCACTAACTAGCACTAGGGGGATGCCCAAACAAGAAGGCACTGAGTAGTCCGGGGACTTCACACAGAGCAAGTGTTCTCAAAAGAGGGACCATGTTTATATAGTTGCTCCTGGCACTTGGGTTCTTTGGCATGAGGGAGGAATTAGCATGTAAGTGACAGCTGGTAGGGGATGGGTGGACATGTGCCACACTTCCATGGCTGTGCAGGAACTTTTGAACACACTTATAGGAGGGAGCCTTTGTATCCCCCTAACACAGAAGCTAGGAAATTTCTTCCCCAGCTTTTCTGGAAGGAAGGGTATGGCTCATGCCCTGGGCCTCTCCAGTGCATCTCTTAGAGACGCAAACCTGGAATAAGGTGGCGTGAATGGAGGAGCGCAATGTTCAACTAATGCTGCCAAAGGGCCAAAGATAGTCAGCCTTCAGCCTCCCCTGCAAGCATCATAGCTTATACCCAGCAGCCAGCTGTCCAACAGAGTAGGGACACACAGCAACTTGGAGAGTGTTTCTGGCTACAAGGCCTCAAGCTGACTTTTGCAGAGACTCTGATACCTGTGATAACAAACAAACCCTATTATTCTTTATCTTATTCTGCTTACAATTGTGCAGATTGATTGTTTTGTCTGTAGCTACAACCTTAATGGCGACCAGACTGGTGAGAGCAGAATATGCCTCTTGAATCAGTATTCCTCTAAGAAGAAAGGGAGGGGGAGTAAATTAGTAAAAATAATAAGTTCAGAGCAAGTTCTAGAAAATCAGGGAGAAAAACAATGAGGAAAAAATACCATATGGTAAATGTAATAGAATGGTGTGACATGCAAACCAGCACCAGAGCTGAAACACAATATTCAGAAAAGTAGTTAACCACAGGGGGTGGGAGAGAGGAGGAGGGGAGTAAATTAGATCTTCAGCAAATCCTATAATAATTATTAATTTGAACATTAATATGGCCAGGTTTGCATGGTAGACGTTGGGCCTGTCTATTTTACACCACCATGTCAATACTATTTTTTCTTAAGATTCTATTCTATCATCTCTTCTTGTCATGCTGGCTCATATTACTCTATCTTATAAGGATATATACTTTGTCTTAAGGTGAACAAATCTGCTTCAGCTCATGTATTTTACCAATAATTTAGCAGCAGTTTTTGTATAGATGTCAAGGTCATTGTGAAGGTTGTCCATGTTCCTGTCCTACTTAAGTGTCAAAATGCTTGCAAGAGGGTAGTCTTGATTTTGGGGAGTTGGACACATAATCTTATTCCTTACCTCTTTCTTCACCCTCATATCAATACTTTACCACTTTAATCATCATTTCTTTATCATGACTTGATACTATACCATGTAAGATCATGTTTAAGTTTAGTTTTTCTTTTCAGATTACCCTGGCTAATCTTGATCCCTTACATTTCCCCATAAATATAAAATCAATTTATCAGACTTTACAGATCCAACAAACAAAAACTGTTTTTTGTTCTTTTGTTTTCTTTTTATACTGTTATACTTAATTAGGTACAGACAAAATTGGGAAGAACTGTCATCTTTATAATATTGAGTGTTTCAATTATCAGATTTGGAAAACTTCTATCAGACTAGGAAAATCTATCTGACATGGAAAATATCATTTTATTAAGTTGTTACTTATATCTATAATATTTATAGTTTTATATGGAAAATTTTCTCATTTTTGGTTAGATTTATTCATAGATGTTTGATCTATGCTATTTTTTTAATTTTGTTTTCTAGTTTGTTGCTAGTGTAATAAAGTATACTGTTCTATGGACATGAAATTCATTTTTATATTAATCCTAAATCTAGTGATTTTTGCCAAATTCACTTATTAATTTACACATTCTTTAGAGTTTTATATGTTAACAATCATTTTGTGTGAATAATGACAGTTTCTTTAGTGCTTATGGGTCATTTCTGGGTTTATTTAATTTAATTACTTTATTTATTTATTTGCTTTGTTTTACCAAGACCCCAAATACAGTGTTAAATGCAAGTGGTAATAGCAAATACCTTTCTCTCCTATCTTAAGGAAATATATTTCAATATTTCATGACTATGTTTGCTGTGAGTTTTGTACATGCTACTTGTCATATTGAGGGATTCCCTTCTATTTCATGTTTGGTAAGAAATATTTTACCATAAACAAGGATTTATTTTTTAGAAAACACTTCTAATGTATCGATTGAGATAATCTTATAATTTTTCTCCTTTACTCTGTAAATGTGATGGATTGATTTTTGCATGTTAAACCATCTTCCAATCTTGCTTTTTTTTTTTAAACTTGGGTTCCGCTAAGACTCTGAGACAATGATTTCGTTGTAATCAGTGTATTAGGGAATTGAGGGAAACTTTGACAGGGGGAGTGAAGGAGTGACGCGCGAGAGAGAGGGAAGCCAGCAATAGATGAATGATCGAGCCCGTGAGCATGGTGGGTGCCTGGAGCTTAAGTCCAGCAAGAAACTCCAGAAAGTGGTGCAGGCACATGTCTCAGAGTTACCCCTCCTGAGAGAAGAAACTGGACTATTTATAAACAAAACCTCCCCCACCAATTGTTTGTTGAGGACTGTTCCTAGAAAGTGTTAATTCTCTAGCATCTACAGCCTCCATGCATAAAGACAGAAGTCTTCTGAGTTCCAAAGAAGCCCTCAGACAAGAAATGAATAGACTGAAAAGTAAAAGCTGACACCCCCTCCCTACACATACACACAGCCTCTATCTCTGGCACTTATGAAATATTCTTTTATTATGGGAGTCGCTTCAAAAATACTGTGTTTGGTATTTTTGCTTTTATATTCATGACTGAGGTGACCTGTTAACACTTTTTTGTTAAAGTGATTGTTGGCAATTTCTTCCTTAAATATCTGGAGCATTGATTGGATCTAGATACTGGTTTCTGACAAGATTTTAAAAGCAGATTTCCATTTCTTAAATAGAACTATTCTCACGTTGTCTTCTTACATTAGTTTAATAGGTTAAGGTTTTAAGGCGCTGGTTAATTCTACCTGAATTTTCAAATTTATAGTCATACAATTTTATCTGCAGTACGCTTATTGACACAAGATAATATCTTTTAACCAGAACACTTGACATCTCTGGGATAGATAACTTCACTATCATTCAGACCCACCCCAAGATTAAATATTAGTCTTATATTTATATCATTTCAGAAAGCAAAGATCTGCCTCCACAGCTAAAATTTGCTAGTTACTCTTCATTGCAAATCATTTATTGGAAACACAATTCCACCTCACCTGGCACTAATGACACAAGTTTTAAAAAGTCAAGAAGCCACTGCAGACTCAAGAGTGCAACTCTGGTATCAGATCAGAAGAAGAGAGTTACATTTTCAACTATCAGAGTAGCCATGGCAGTTGAAGTCATTAGAAAAAGTCACATACCAGAAAAATATGGAGGAAATTAGTGCCAAGTTTAAAGAGGGGGAAAATAGAAAGAAATTTCCAACAAAACTAAAATGAACAAAGCAAGGGAAGGAAAGAGTGATGATGCTTAGGATATCAATGAAGGAGCAGATCAAGAGGAAAGAGTTGGTATCCCAGCCCATAGTGCTCCTGGAGAATGTCAACTAAGACCCTTTGCTTTCCAGTGACTTTCCAGAAAGGCATCTTAGTAAAGCAGTAAGTGTTAGTAAGGTAATAAATCATCAGAAAATGTGGATGATAGGTTGTTTCTCTGATTTCAAGGACAGGCCCATGCTGAATACCTATAGTGCCAAGCACTCAAAAGATTTTGAATTTTCTGCATAGAAGAGGGGGGACCATTCTACACTATAGCCTCAGCAATCAAGGTGTGAGAAGGAGCAAAAGGTGATGTAAGGAAGTGAGGGTTAACACCCAAAGGATAAGGAAATGACAACCCAGAAAATAAACCCTTCTTTCTTCAACCTGGTATTTAAAGTCCCATAAGGTTTATATTAAAAGAAAACAATGATTTTCTTCTGACCTCTTGTATCACTTGAGGTGTTTTATCAATCTCTAGAATAAAAGAAAAAATACAGCAACTCCAAGAGGAGTCATCACACTCTGTCCTTTAGGTATGTTTACATGAGACAAAAGGTGATGTACTGTCTGGGAGACTAAGCAGAGTGAACTCCTAGTAAGGGCTGTGAAAACTTCAGGGATTTCTAGAAATTTCAAAGACATTGGACCACCCTTATTCCAGAAGCTCACCCTGTGATAAGTTGAAAGGTCCTGACCGTGGGATTACTGCCCAACCCTGTTTTGAAGAGTATTTTTTTAAAATCTCTTACTTTCAGGGGGGAAACTTCTATTGGAAACTTGCAATATCTTCAAAGAAAATCTTTTTTTCTTTTTTGGGGCGCTAGGGGTGTCATTAGTACATGGAAGAAGCTTGCTCAGGAAGACATCTACTTGACCAAGATAGTTCTCATGTTACTGCAGAGTAACTGCAGTGCTTCAAAAGAGTAATCAAATTGCATAAGAGCAAAGAGACTAATTATTTACAACAAATCTCTGTTAAGCACTTATTAATGGCACAAAAGATAGGGATTTCAACTAGTCCAGGGTCCCAGTGTCGCAGGGTACTTTTTAGCTCTGCACATTCTTTCTCTGTGACAGCAGCTCCCCTTTGCCATCTGCAGTAGAGGTGAGAAGACCTTCTTCATTATGCCTATGCTATGGGGCAGGGCGTGGGAGACAGAAGGGAAGAGCTGAATCCTCAGGAAGCTTCCAGGCACCCCCTTCCTTATTAGATGAAACAGTGGACATTATTAACTTGTAAGGCTGGTGGATTTTTGTGTTTGTTTGTTTGTCTGTTTGTTTGTTTGTTTTGTCATTGCTCCAATCAGCTGAAAAAAAATTTCCTGCAACTGAATGTGTGCAAATGAAATAAAGACTAGGTGAGTTATTCCTCATGGGCCGTGTGAGTTGCATTGTCAATGCTGTAACATGGTGGAATAGGAAGGGCCTTTTCGAAGGTTCTGGCCCAAACTTTTCATGAAAAGTTTAGTGAAAAGGAAATGAGGGCCCAAAGAGTTGTAATTACTTCTCCTTACTTCCTTCACCAGAAGATTAAGCACTGAAAGGAGCTGTGTTCTTCACCAAACTTTTCTCGCAAAAATAAATAGCTGATTACATCTTTTCCTTTTTTTTTGTTTCCCTTTTCGTCTTTCCTTCCTTCCTTCTTCTCTCACCCACTCTCTCCTTCCCCCATCCTTCCATCCCTTTCTTCCTTCACCCTGATGTTTCATCTTCCTTCTTTGAGTAAGAATTGAAAGCCAAGATTAAAAGCATTGTGTACTGTAACCCACCACACCGGCTACCTACCCTCCAGGCTACATTTTGAATCTTCAGTTTCTTTGAACTGCAACTTGTCATACAGGTTTTCATCCTAGACACAGCTCATTATTTGTTTGTGTGTGTGTGTGTCTGTATATTTGAAAATAACTCAATGTATTTTTTATTTTTTAACTTTGCAAAACTCAGTCTATCACTTACTTTGGTTTCCTCTATATGAATGAGAAACACAATCGTTAAGCCATTTAAAATATATCCTTTGAAGCCATGAGTGAAATTTTGTGATGCATGTCAACAAAATTTAGCACAGGATTCATGCATCTAGATTTATTTCAACACATTAGATATAATTTTAGCTTGACCTTTACACTAGTAGAATTTCAAAATTGAAAGCTTAAACTTGAACACTAATCTAGTTTTTCAAGGAACTGTTCTCCAGAGGAGTTAAATGGCATGCAGGCCAAAGTCATGTAGGTCATATACAAAGGAAGCTGCACTAGAACCCAAGCCTGCTGGCTGGACTACCTGTTCATTTATTTACCCCACCACCCCTTGTTGACCTTCCCAGAAGGATTTCATAGATGAACACAGAGTTATTTGCATTTTTCTAATCTTAATGTTCCTAAATAGAGTTTTATCTTCAAGGTTTTCTTCAATAACCATCTTCTTTACTTGGGGGAGGAGACGATGATTTGATTATGCCTGCCTTCCTTGGATCTACTTCCCTTTCATCTCTGGGCTTTTGCTTCTCCTGCCTTGATGAAATGGTAAACAAACCTCTAGGTACTTGTCTGATCTCACCAAAGAAGAAGAAAGGCAATAAGTGCTTTGTGCTCTGAGAGTGGGGCTTCAACAGCTTCATGCTAATCCACATGCCAATCACATGAAATCTTTGAGACCTGGAGTCTTCTACTGACCTCCAAATGTCTCCCTACTTCTATAATCTCCTGATGATAATCTTTGCCAAAAGTTTCCATTTTACTTGAATGCTCCACAGCATAAGACCGTCAATGACTTTTCGTCACTCCTTTCTTCACACTCTCAATTTCTTTGACTATCCAACCTACTTCCTCGCCTGTGTTTCCCTCCAACACTCCACTAATCCTTAAACATGGCACCTTCCTCAATTCTCAGTACACAGCTCTGCCAGCCAAATGCACTTACCCAACCAGCACACTTAACTGATCTCGCTCTCACACCTTAGAGATAATATCTAGAGTTATTCTGTCCAGTACAAAGGCCACTAGATACAGGAGCTATTTAAATTAGTTGAAATGGAATAACATTTAAAATTCAATTTCAACTTTTCACTAGTTACACGTGGCTAGTGTTAAGTACATAGAGTATTTTCATCAAAGCAGAAAGTTCTATTGCATAGTGCGGCTCTAGAACTTTCTATAGATAGCATCAAAAACCAGATTTCTTCCTTAAAATACCTAAAATTGTTTTTACATGAATGTCTAAACCTGCTCCTTCGTATGAATTTTCTGTCCCCTCCACATGAATCCAATTGCTATTGGCTTGTTTCCCATATACTATGGAAGAAGAACCTAATGAACATCCATTCCTCTCCCCACCCCCAAATTCATTTTTCACAATACAGTCAAGGGTCTCTTTCCAAAATGTAAATCTCTTGTGTTAATCTCCTAGTGAAAATCTTTCAGTGGTTTCCAGTGACTCTATGAGGTGACCACACTATCTATTATGGAAACCCAGGTAATTTTGATAGTAAAAACTTACTATTAATAACTACACTGCTACAATTGGACTAACATGCAGCTCTCAAGTAGATCAGCATGTGTGGTCACTGTGCAGGGAATCTGAATTTCATAGGATGGTTTGAGGGGCTCTTGCATGATCTGGCTCTGTCTAGCTCTTCAGTTCTGTAGGTCTACACAGCATTCACCAACTGTGATTTTTATACTTCTGTGAACTTCCTTATTCAGATCCCAATGCCTAGATCTGTTGTATATCCTTATCATACATGCTAAATATAAATTTTAATATATGTAGATAAACACTATTACTCTCTTATTCCAAAATATATATTTCCTGCTTGTCAAATAATGTATATACTCAGAGAAATTTGGGAGATAAAGAAGTTTTTAAAAAATAACAAAAGTATCCACATTTCTACCACTCAGAGACTACCATTTTTCTTTAGTTGTGTGTACAGATATGTTTTGTCCCCCCAATTTTTTCTAACAAGTTTTTATCATATATTATTGATATTTGTGACTTATCATATCATAAATATGTATAATATGAGTTTTAAGTCCTAGATAATAATTTATTGTATGAAGATGCCATAGATTGGTTATTCTTGCATTAGATATTGTTTGAAATTTGTAAACTTTATAAGACAATTTAATATGTTTTCTTATAATAAAAGCAATTCATATTCACTGTAGACCTTTGGAAGGGCAATACACAAAGAAAGGGAATATTTCATATTCTGAAAAATGATTTACATGATGTTTGAAAGATAAGTCTTATGAAAACACATTTCTGAAATTGCTATTAAGTCAAAAGAAAAATATTGCATTTCTAGAAATACAGACATGCAAAAGTTTGAGAACACAAATTTTGTACAGAGGTAGTATTTTTTTTACAGCTGCTGATAATTTACCTTTTTTTCTGAAATGTCTAATACTGCCACTAAGTTAAATTCTTCTAAATGCATATATGTTAAATATGTTTGTAAGAAATGTTTAAGACATGTAACATCATTTCAGAAATTTCACCCAAGAGTATTAAGGTGGCACATAAACTTTCTGAGAATTTCCACTGTGCTTTAATCACAGAAGAAATAGAGATTCATTTTTTAAATGTTATGTAAAGTTTCTGAGCTGGGAATTTTTGAAAATAGAAGCTGTTTTTCCCAAAAATCTAAGACTTAACCAAGCATAATTGTACCTGAACTCATGGTTCTAGACAGCATAAACTTAATGACTGTCAAAGGTAGAGGCGCCATTTGAGATTTCACCCAAGTAAATGGTAGACATATGAAGAGATGGCAGTGGAGCGCTGCCCCAAATGCTACCATAATTTTATTTCTGTCACTGTTCTGTAATTTTAAAATGACTTCAACCTCATTTAAACTTTTGACAAGCTATACCTTGACACTTGTTTGGCAGGAAAATGTCACAAACTTATTCAACTTATTCTGATGGTGTCTACACACTTACCTATGCAGAACAACTTTAACTACCTCCTTTCAAAAAGAAGATATCAAAATATTTACAACAGATAATGTCTAAGCTAGGAAACAAAGTAACTGAGTAGCATTAATATACAACTGAATCTTTAAGGAAATACTTCAGAGCTACAAGAATATCAAAAATTCTTCTCTACTCCAACACCTAAACATGTACATAGTGTAAGACCCAGAAATTCTGGTTGAGAAAACACAACCCCCAGAGACTGGGCAGAATCTCAGCAAACTCACACCAGCATGTAAACAATGCCAGCCATTAGGCCCAATTGTGCTGGAGAAACCAGGGTGTGCAGGGCACCTTGACCCTTCTGAGTGGGCCTTGAGAAAGCCTTGCTACTTATTCTTGTGGGTGGAGTCTCAGTGTATCTGGGAACCATGAGCTTCGAGTATATGGCCCACAGTCAGCTCACACTTGTGCAAGCTGATAGTAGAAATGTAAAAGTGCCAGCAAACACCCCTCGGGTGTCTGGCTAAAGAAGAAAGGCAAGGTCAGCAATGGCTCAGAACAACTCTGACCACACTGAAAGAATGCTGGTTATTTCACGGAGCATAGCCTGGATATGTTTACCAGCGAGCCAAGCGTGGCATGTGCGAACGCTGGCATGAAAATAGGTACTAATCCTGATGTTTAGGGATGAGTCCAAACCAGTTCAGAGATACTAGTTGGACTCACCGTTCAGTTTATTTGAGGTCATTTAAAATTGCCAGTACGTTGATAGCAGAAGAAGGACCTAGCTATGCTTGCACGAGTCTTTATGGATGCTGAGTCTCCATGGCTTTCACGAGCCCCAGAGGGAGGAGCAGGTGACAAGTGATAGCAGAGTTGATACCACTTGGCTGGGCCACTGAGATAAAACCTACAGCTGTCCTGGCACCGGTGAGTAAGCATCTCCTGTGACTTGCACTTTTCATGGTGAAATGTCTAATTACTCTCTTGACTCGGGCATAATGCTAACCTTTTTTCCTACTGCATTTACAAACATTCTTCCATGCATAATTATTCACACAAATGCATTTTTTTTTTGCTCCTTTAGCTGTAAATGTGACTGACAAAACAAATATTTTTTATAAATTAAATCACATTTTCCTTTGGTTTCCATCACGATTTTGTAGAATAGTCCTTAAGGCACATAAACTAAATCAATGATCATGGCAGGCAAGTAAAAGAAGGTGTCTTGCATAGTAATAGTGCTTTACTGTTGCACAGGTTTCACGGGTTTTAGATGACTTTTGCATAGATTACTTCAGTGTATGCCCACAGCGGCCTAGTAAGTAGAACAGGCTTAATCATCAGCGTACCTGTGAGTAAACAAATCTGGGTTTAGAGATATTTCATGTGTTGATCAAGGTCCCATGACTGGTAAGGATTCAGGTTTTCTGATTTAGATTTCAGTATTCTTTCCTGTACCATGTAATTGAATTATTGCCATATTAATTCAAACACACACACAAGTTTCCAGGCAATTTTCTCTAGATAAGTTTCTTATATGTCTCTCTACATTGACATCTTTATCTGGCAATTTACATAAGGAAATCTATATAAAATTTATGTATATGTTATATGTGTGTTATATGTTATACATATATGTATATTATGCATGTATATGTGTCTGTATGTTTGTATAAAACTCTTATATGAGTTTTTAAAGAGGAGAGACCTTGTCTACCAATATTCTCTAATTCCACCCCTGTCATAGCACTGAGAGAGGACAGGACTAGAACATTACTTTGGAAATTCAGGTAGATTAGGAGGCAGACCCTTCGCTCTGCCTACATGGGAAGAAATGCAGAAGTAAGTAACCTCTCCTGTAAATACATACCACATGAGTCATCTACTTTGATGTTATGACAATGGTTTTTATATTCCAAAGTCATTTCTTACACTTGAGAAATTTAGCAGAATTACCTCCAGTCAGGAAGTGGGCTATTGAAAGTTTTATTTAAGTGATCTTTCTTTTTAGCAAAGTGTGAATGTGAAATTTCCTTCCACTCCTACAGACCTTAAGGCTGAAATAAAATAGGGAAAATAGAGGAATAAAAACACCAGTAAGAGTTGAATAAATGATACAAACAATACTACCAAAGTACTAGATGTCCCCAAGACAGTTAGGTACAAAACATGAAAATATCATGAGAAGTGAAGGTAACATTTATCTCCTGTGATTTGAATTTCTTAATCACTTAGGAATTTTTTTATTAATTGCAAAAATCTTAAGAAATATTGAATTTAATTTGTTAGTGCAACATCGTTGGGGCTTAGATCTTGTTTTATTTGGCATTGCGGAGCAGCACTTTCACACAATAATGTCAACACATTGAGTTAGCCTTTGTCAAGAGAGGCAAGCACATGAATTGTTGTCAGTCAGCATTTCAGTATTAAAAAGGATCTAAGAGTCAAGAACAATAGACAGCTATTCTCGGCTTCATTACTCTCTCTATTTTGATCTTCTCCTATTGACACTCTTTCTCAGACACATCTGGGCAAGTCTAGGTACACTAAGCCCGACTCAAGGAAACTGAAAATTCCAGTGAAGTTCTCCACTTGACTGAAAGATTTTCACTCTCAGGAAAAGTGAAAATTGAATTTGATTATCTTCCACTTTGAGGTTCATTTATACTAGGAGCATGTGCATCAAAGCTAGGTTGGGATTAGAAATGAAAGGAAAGAAACTGCAGTGATCATTTAAGTTCAAGATGCCACCAATTTTAGCATGAGTGGGGCAGAGAGTTTGACAGAGAGATGATATCAAGGCTAGATTAAATACCACAAATCATCTTAGTCAACCCCTAGGACAAGGAGTAGGAGGACCGTTCCATCATATATTTTGAAATGAAAGCAGACATATTGGGGAGAGACCATAAACGTTTAATTACCAATTAGATACATAAATATGACTTAAGTGGTTCATACTTCCTAAAGTAAACACTCAGAAATGATGTTTAATTCTCTTTAATAGCATGTTAGAAATGTGGAGCAGAAAAAAATTCCATTTCCTGAAATTGTCTACCTGTACCTCTCATGCTACCAGTATTTTTAAGTGGTTTCTTTGTAAAAATGGAAATATTTTTAATTATTTTTAATCCTAGATGTAATCAGAGGCCCTGCCTCTCATTAAAGGTTATTGAGGGAGATTAACTATGTCGAGGCTTTGGGAATCTTTAAGTTTACATTCCACTGGGAAAGAAGACTCTGTCTTTCCAAGGAAGGTTTAAAAGAATGCCTCCATAGGAAATAAGTGCCGACTTTAGAGACAAAATGCAAGAATCAAATGGCTGCTTTCTATTCGTTTTCTCATAATTATTTCTTTCTGTCAAATAACATTTGGGCACCTGAAATCATTCCTACAGATAACAAGCAGTTGTGTTTATCACCTTATTATAACAGGTAACTACCAGACTCCTTCATGAGGTAGTACCACTTGGATAGGGGTCTCTTGTTCATTGTGTTCAACAATATAGACTTGGCTCTCATCGCAATGCTTAGGATATAATAAAAGTTCAACAAATATTTGCAGAATAAATGAGTGAATTGCACTGCACATTTAAACTGACTTCTTAAATATTAAACATGTCAACACCCCTTCAGAAGGTGCATGAGGAAAGGAACACAGACTTTACAGGTAGACAATTCTGGATGATAATCCAGGCCAGTTGGTTTCTCTTATATAAAATGAGATTTATAACTATCACTGCCTAGCAGCAGAGTAATTTACAGAAAATGCATACACCGAGTCCAGCAATAAATCGAAATTATTTTTACCATTTATTTAGTACCTAGCAAGTTAAAATGAGATGTCAAACCAAAGACAACTGCAACCTCTCATAGGTGAGAAAAACTGGTCTAGAAAGTGCAAGTGATTGGCTGAAAAACCCAAAGCAAATACGGAAAGCAAGTGCTCTTCAGGGAAACAGGAGCCTGTAGCAATGCATGTTGAAGGGCTTGAGGATAGATTGCATTGGATCAGTCCTCTCTCTTTAATTGCATTTACTTTGGTACATATCAGCATGTTTTCTTAAGTCCCACAAAACTAAATATATATAGATTAGTTAGATAATCTCTTTTCGTATCAGTTTTTTATTAATCTCTTTTAAAGACCTTCTATCACCAAAACAAAGGATATAAACTTAGCCTATACGATGAATTAGCTCTCCAAATGGTTCTAGCAGGTGTCAATTTAGATCAGTTCCACTGGATCATTTCAACTGGTTTTTTCTTTGGATGAATCACTTCAACTTTTTAAAGTTTAATTAAGAGCTAAATAATGCTTGGGAAAATGCTCCCTCACCTTATAGAAATGCTTGAAAAACTCAGTCTGTGCCTCAGGTAAGGCGTGATACTGTTAGATGGCATTCTGCCACTTTCCAGAGGCCTCAAATCACACCATTCTTTTAGCAAATTAAAATTATCCTGGATGGCTTGCAAACACCTGCAGATGCTGCGGGCTCATCCACCTCTTAGCTCCCAGTACTGCAGTTTGCTCTATCGTAACTGCCTCCCACCATCACTCCATGTCTTATCCCTGCTTCACTAGCCACTTCTGTCCTAACCCACTGTATGCAGTTGGGGGTAGGTCCCACCAGCACATTTATCTAGCATCCACTGTAAACTGCAGTTGTGAGACACGTACAGCAGTGAGCATGGATTCAGGACAGATTTTAAGTCCTATCATACAGAGGCCATGGGCCTTAGCCATTCTTACCTCCCTTGACTGAAGCTACCTCATCTGGATATCAAAGGTTGTGAAAACATTGACTATCACCATTCTTCAAGGATATTCAGAAGCTCCAAGTCTGTGAAAGCTCTTTGAAAATGTTCAATGTCCCACAAATATTAGTTGTGAAAATAGAACTGATACCAAAAGATCTCTTTTCTCCCAGGCTTGATTGCAACTTTAAAGTAGGAGTTGATAACCACTCGGGGGGGAGCTACAAAATAAATGAACTCAAGTACCCAGAAGCAGCCTTCATCAACTTGGGTTGCCATAGCAGAATAACATAGACTGATAGACTGTGCAGCTTAAACAACACATATTTATTTCTCACAGTCCTGGAGACTGGTGAGTCCAACACCAAGATGCCTGAGGATCGGGTGTCTGGTGAGAATCCTCTTCCTGGTTTGTGATGTTCCCGCCCATGGTAGAAAGAAAAAGAAAGTTCTCTCCTTTTTTTAATTTTTTTTAAAAGATTTATTTATTTATTTTATACAAGGACCAGGGTACAGACCAGATGCACGGGAGGGTGAGAGGATTCACCAGAGACAGAGCGCTTTCCTGTTTCTTGTATGGACACTAATCTTCTCATGAGGACTCCACTCTCATAACCTCACCGAATTATTATCTCCTAAAGGCCCAACCTCCTACTGCCACCACATTGGGGGTTAGGGTTTCAACATATGGATTTTTAGGGCACACAAATATTTAATCCATAACCCAAAAAGTCAAATAATTTTGAAATATCTAAGACATCACAATATATGAGCAATGTACTAAACTGGGAATTAGGTATAAAAATGTTAATTCACACTCTTTTATACTTTTATCAACTGGGAAAGTCACGTAGCAAATTAGCAATTAATTATTTGCCATATATCATGCTAGCTATACAATTCACTTACATCTTAAAGTATTACAGCAAGTTAAGTATAATTACCCCAGTTTTGCAGATAAGAATGTGGAGACTCTGAGTGGTTTAGTAGCATACTACGAAACAGTAGCCCCAAAGAACTTGGGCCCAAGTTCTTTTCCCAAAGTCGCTCTTCCCCACTCTGACATGCTACTGCTTTCCTCCTGGGTTGTCTTATCTCTGAACTGAGCGGTCACTCCAAAGGATTTCACACGTCCCATTGAGCTCTAAGATGTGATGATTGACTAGAGGTGATGAGAATTTAAGCCAGTTAATGGACTGCTCAGATGAGCCATTAAAGTCCCCCTAAATAGCTCAACCTATGTGCCTATGAATAGACTGAGTATTCCAAGATGTTGAGGTTCTTACTTTTCAGGCTTGATAGGAGAAGACTGGTCCTTTCACTGTAAGAACCTTCGTCCATTTATAGCAGTTTGTTATGCACATAAGATTATTTTGGCTGTGTCATGGCCCAAAGTGTTTGAGAAGCTCTACAATAAATAAAACACATAGCTACAAATGACAAGAGATTGCAACTATTGAATTTATATCATGTGGGCCATGTCGTGGCTGTAGAAAGGACTTGGTTTCCCCAGCAGAAAGCCACCACATAACACGTAGATTCTTTCCCTTGTATAGTTGGAGCAGTACCTAAATTGTAGAGGCAGATAGACTGACCAAACCAAACTAAATATCAATCTTTTGGGCATTTCTAGGTAACTACATGAAATTTTATTTAAACTAGAGTTTGCTACACTTTTAAGACTTTATTAAAGTTAACAAGGTTTTATGTGCCATGTTCCCCTGCCACTGCTGACCAACATAAGTTTTGAATAGTGCAGCACAGTATGAAGTTCTACTTAAATGTACTAATCTCTTTCATTGATTCAGTCATTTTTAAAGTATAGTACATTGTAGAAATATGCAGAGTAGTTACCACAGAATATACTCACTGACCTTGTAGATGTTTAAAAGGTTACCAAGCATGTACATCTTTGAAATATTAAGATTAGATTTTCCTGGGCAAATTATAAAAGTTGGTACTTCCTCCTGATTTGGAAGTCAGCTTCTACATTTTAGAAGCAGAAACTGATCTTGACACTCTTCTTCATGAGCCTGAGCTGTGGTAGTTCAGGTGTCTGTGACTCCTACAGAGGCTTTCTTTCCCATCAGTCTTCAAGGGATGAGATGGACATGAAGGGACAAAGGAAAAAGATTCAGAAATAGTTACCTGTGGGCAAAACTTCACCCATGCAACTAACTAAAGCTGCAACCCATTAAAGGGATCTACAAATCAGCATACCACAAATCAGCTTTTCCAAGAAAAAGGGCAGATATTGCAAAGTTAGTGAGAATGTACCGCCCTGATTTAGGACAAGTAGGGATACTCTCCTCACATGCAGAAGAAACCAAGTCTCCACTGATTCTCTCTCTAGTCTTTTGCCAACCTGTACCTGTGTTTGGCACAGATGACTGTACGTAAAAAGTTGTAGACCTGTTCACACTTAGAGTTAAGAGGGGCCTCCCTAGTGGTGCAGCAGGTTGTGCACAGCACTGTGAAGCTGTCCTCAGCCTCTGCAGCATGGGTTCAATTCCCAGCCAGCCAGAGAGAAACCCACATGATGTGGCAGACCTCTCCTGCCTCACCCGCTGCTCCTCTCAGCAGTGTCTTTGGTCCGTCTGCCTGTTCTGCTCCCCGCTCTGTCTCTGGTGAATTCTCTCACCCTCCCACGCCTCTGGTTTATACCCCAGTTCTTGTATAAGTAAATAAATCTTTAGGGAAAAAATAGAGTTAAGAGGAAAGTAAACTTTTCTTTAATAGAGAAAAGGAAATTATTCATTTTAATTACGAATCATAAACCACATTCTCTGTCAAGTGCATTTCATACTTAAGATGAATAAGGTCAAGGTTTTGTCTAACACAAAACCTGGTGACTATTGTTGTTAACACTATATGGTACAACTGAGATTTGCTAAGAGTCTAGAACTTAAAAGATCTCACCAAAACACACACACACACACAAAAAAATGTAAATATGTGAGCGGAAGGATGTGTGATTAACTAGATAAGGCAAGTCCTTTCATCACACACACACATACTCACCATAATGTACCCTATAAATATTCATAATTTTATATGGCAAATATTCACAATTTTATATTTTATATACCTCAATAAAGCTGAAGTTTCTTTAATGTACTTCATTATTTAGGGTGTACTAATAATATTAAACATTTTAAAGTTGGATACTAGTATTTGTGTTAGGTTTAGAAAAGCAAACCATTCAAAAATATAAATATGACAAACATTTATGTCTTCCTCAGAAGTCAAATTACCATTTCACTTTACTTCCTGTCTTACAAATGAAAAAGTTGATTGGGGCTCAAGCTTATTATTCTTTAGAGCTTTCACAAATTACGAAATGAAGACAAGTTAGTTTTATCCACATATAAAAAGTATCTCTAATTCAGTTTATTAAGTATAAATATTGATTTTTTTAATGCAAAATGCAATAGACTTTTAAATAAGGCCACCAGATTTATAAAAACCTTCACTGAGACTTTCCAGATAGAAGCTGGAAGTTCCAGCCACCACCAATCCTATCAACTAGTAAGTTTGGTGGAGCATTTTACAAAGTTAGTAGCAAGTCAAGCAGCCAACAGAAAGTGTTTTGTTTTGTTGTTTTTAAAGCTCTGTGTCAATTAGGTGTTTGTTTTTGTTTGTTTTGTTTACTCTTTTCAAAGAGAAAATGCCCAGAGGCTCTGGTAAACTCCACTTCAAATTGCTCACTGAGCGTGGTATATGTACCAGGCCTAAGTGCTGTCCACAGTCGGCTCCCCTTGCCTTGAGTGGCCAGCACTTTCTTCTCCTTCTGGCAAATGCAGAGTCATCACTTAAGACCCAGATCCTATGTGACCAACTCAAGTAAATCATTTTAAGTCTTGGTAAGACTGGTCCATGGCTTGACACCAGTTTTTCTCCCATCCTTTGGGGAACAGTACAAAGATGTCTAGTAAAAGAGCACCCCAGGCCCCCTCCAAGATTTGGGCTGATCCCCACATTGTCTTGCAATCTAGCCCTTCTATTATCCTCATGAGTCACACTTCTGCAGCAACTTTCCCCTCAGTAGGGTTGAGAAATGCAGTAGTCTCTTTACATCAGTTCTTTCTTTCTTACTATTACAAAAATAAAAATAACAAAAGACCTGAACTGAGCTGTCTTGTAGGCTGACTTATTCAGTAGAGATGACAGCTGAAGTCCACACAATCCAGGAAAATGAAAAGTTCCACATCTGTCTCATCATAGCAACCAGGACAAGAGCATGAATCCTCTCCAAGAGACAATGAGAGACGTCATCACCTAAAAAGATAAAGAAATCGAATGAGTTGCATTATGGGCTCTTTAAATGGCTTTTAAATTGTCTGTGTTTTACATTCTTCACTTGCCTTCCTCATAAGCTGGTTAAGACTATCTAGCTGAGTGCCTGTCTCTTAGTTGGCAAGAGGAAAACTGATATCAAGAGAGAGTTGATGGGGGGAAAAGGTATATTTTTGCCACCACCAGATTCTTCCCTGTGTGATTCTATTCTTCTAACACAATCCAAGGCTCTGGAAAAGCACTTGCTTGGGGAAATCTCAGTAATACAGTGACCGTTTTGGAGCCAAACAAATTCTAAAAATGTGTTTTTAAGAAATTGAATTGACAGACACAAGTACATGAATTAGGTAAACATGAAAAATCACTAGATCAGCATGTATACTAGTTGGATATTTTATTTATTCTTACTAGCTAACTTCCAGCTGATCAGGATAAACAAGATTAATTTTCTGCTTAATATTGCTCAGAATTTCTATATTCAGGATTTTTATAATATGGGATATTTTGCTTAACTGATTTTTATAAAAATTAAATAGAATATAAATCAAATGTCATAAATTTTAGAACTTTGTCATGTTAAAAGGTGTTATCACTAAATTTCCCCTTATTGAGTTTCTTTTGTCAAAGTCTTACTTTGTCATATTTTAGAAAGAAGCAAATGATGAAATAATAATTATTCTGGGGTTGATTTTCTCAAAATAATTCAGAACTGGAGGAAAAGAGAAATTCTGACCAGGGAATGTTACTTTCAGATTTCTGATGGTTACTTGGGGGGTGGGGGGTCACTATATTAATCTCTCTATTTTTATATATATTTCACACGTCCCCTGTCAAAGAGTTGAAAATAGGAAGTAGCACTTAAAAATTGAATAGGATAAAGACCAAGAAGAAAATAAAGACCAAGAAGAAATATGATAGGTAAACATGATTTTAAAAGGGAACACTGGACGCATGTCAGGGTGAGTCAGGAAACTTCAGCTTCTCTGGTTTAAGCATTTGGAATCCCCAGGGAACCAAGCTTGTTATCTCCTGTCACCATTGTGGACATTGATGGGGGTGTCAGTCATCCCCGAGAGTAGTGCTTTGGGGAATAACACTGTTGTGTCAGTGCCAACTGGTGCTTGTGCTGTTGTGATATTCTCTGAGGTCTTGTCAGTCAGCAGCTGTAGTTCTGAGAAGAATTTAAAAACCAAACACCAGAGAAACTTTCCTTATCCTACTAAACTAATAATGGTGTGGCAAAGTATCAAGAGGCAGATGGGCCTCCCTTTCTGTCCATTGACCTTAATCTTGTGGGTCCCACAAGATGAAAAAATAAACTCATTCTAGAATTATCTATTAAGTGGTATGGGGTCTTACCGAGTGTTACAAGGAGTACGCAAAAGCATCAACCATCCTGATTTCTCTGAAGGGCTCACAACCAAGTTGGAGGTGAGACACAGGGAGAAATCAGTTCAAAAGACAAGGTCATGATGTTCAGATTAGGGGAGGGCCTGGAATTGGGGGAGTAAATTAGAAAAGCTTTACTGAGAGAATGGGATTGAAACAGAGGTGTCCACATTCACACCCAAGGAAGTCAAGCACCATACTAGAGGCACAAGGTACAGTGGAAAGAGGGAAACCAGAGTCAGATAGACCCAGTTCGAGTTCCAGCTGCTATCTCTGAGCTCTGCTCTCTCATTTTAAATTCTGCAAGGCTGTTACAGAATTTAAATCATGAACATTTCGGGGACTGCCTGTCAGTAAGTAGGCCCCCTGAAATTGCTTTCTCTTTCTTAGTATAGGAAGTCCCAGGACAAAAATTGCAGTCAGATTGTAGAGACCTTGAACATCACACTAAGAGCTTTAGACTTTATTCTAAAGGTATCCAATGGCATTAGCAGAGAAGGTCACGATGAAAAAAGTATTTGGAGAAGATTAAGGTTATTGCGTGGTTATGCAACCCAGTTGAGAAAGGAAACTTGATCTAGAGAAATTCATTAGATTAAGGCAATGATCTGACACAAAGTATTAAGGGACAGAATTAGGGTTGTGGCCAAAGGTGAATTTACCATGAAACTCATAAAACAACTTTTGTCCACTTATTTGTGTGAACTCTATTCAAGGACCTAGAAAGGTTTCTGGCACTAGCTTCACGCAGTCCTTTGTCAACTTTGCAAAATAAGACATATTAGGTTAAGAACATTCCTTCTACCCTGTCTTAGCTTGGGCTGCCATAACCAGATGTTAGACTGGGTGGCTTATACAGCAAACTTTTTTTTTTTTTTTTCCTGGAGCTTCTGGAGGCTACGAGTCTGTGCTTAGGGCACCAGTGTGACTGTTCTGTGGTTGAGGTTTGCACTTGGCATATACATCTTCCTCTATGTGTGTGGGGATGGAGAGAGGGCAGGATGGACATCAAGATCTTCCTCTTCTTATAAAGTCGTTAATCCCATCAGGAGGTCACCACCCTCTTGACCAAATACCATCACCTTGGCGGTTAGGACTTCAACATATGAATTTTGGAGGAACACAAACATTTAGTCATAACACTCTCCTACTTTCCTTCCATGTCACTTTCCTCATGTGCTCTGAAGCTGTGGGAACTTAGAGAATTAGATTCAGGGGATTTTAGTTGGAGAGAGATTTAGATTGAGTTTCGTGAGGTATATTTATGTGGCTTATAGTCACCTCCTCGTATGCTTAAGTTATTACTAGCTTTCCCTGTACAGAAATGGTTTCAGAAATACTCCCATGCCTCAGTACCAGCTTACCTGGAGTCTTGACTTGAAGGTTAGGCCACAGGCTGTATTTGCACATAACATGTCCTAAGGCCCCAAAGATGTGGGTAGTAGTGGAGAGACACATTTTGAGATGCATGGAGCCAAAGTCTGTGGAAAATGCTTCCAACCATCAGATGTGGTTTGGTTCTCACTGATAACTAATGAAAACAGGCATTCTCTCCTGTAAGGAATATTGTTGATAATACATATACATTATGACTATTAAACTATGCTGTAATTTAAAATACAATATAAAATATAGAGAATGTATCAGAATTCTTAGGTTTACAGAACATAAACTTTTAGTCCTAACTCACTAAATGTCAAACACAGCTTGTTTATGAAAAAATCTTCATAAAATTTTTTATTTTTTATAAATTTGAGAACAATCTAATAGCATTACCAATAATGAGCTGCGATACTGAAAGGACTTTTTCGAAACTAAACTATTAATATGTTTTTCTTTCAATTCACCAACATGGAAAAAAAGATTATTTTGTTTTTCTGTTCTTTTTATAGAAAATATAGCATAATCTTTAGCCTATGAAGAGTATCAACAAGTATATAGCCTATACAACGGGAAGATAGTGTGGTGAGGTCCATCAGGCATTGCATTAACAAATGTATCACTTAAGGCCTCCCTGGTGGCGCAGCAGTTGAGCATTGGGTTGCGAAGCTGCCCGCAGCCTCTACAACACTGGTTCGATCCCCGGCTGCTCCCTGGCCACCGGAGGAGGGTCCCACATGGTGTGCAGACCTCTCCTGCCGCCCGCTGCTCCCCTCAGCAGTGTACTCATCATTCTGCCTGCTCTGCTCCCTGCTCTGGCTCTAGTGAATTCTCTCACCCTCCCGCCCTTCTGACTGTACCCAGTGCTTGTATAAATAAATAAATAAATAAATCTTTTAAAAAAGTAAAAATAAATGTATCACTTAATGGAGTTTGTAATGTTGGCTATATTTATCAGTTATGATTCCTTTTTCCAGTCTAAATGAAAATTAATGTACATAAATAATTTCGTATTTGTAATGTTAAATATTTTTCCTAAAAGCAGCCCCTCTGAATCTCGATCTACCCCTGGGAGGGAAGGTATCTTACCCTAGGTAATTGGACTAATGAAAGCGTCATCTTGAGTTGGGTTTTTAATTAGGCTGGGTTGAATTAGAGCAGCTCCAAAATAGAAATACCTAATATATACTAGAGAATTCCAGAATTCGAGCTCAAGACTGTTTAAGGTAACGTCTTTCCTAGAATGATCTTAAAGCCTGCTTAGTAAAAGTAAAGTAGCCCTCAATCTTCTATTCTGTTCTGTGCAGATGCTGTGTGGTACTTCCAAATGGCAAAGACAAAAGTCTGTGGGTTGTTTGTGGGTATTGCATGAAAGAAGATATTCCCTGGCAAGTATGTTTGGGAAGCTATGGATCAAAGAAAATTGGACTTCTTTCTTTCACAGCAATTTCTCAGATCTTTCATGGCTAATATGCACGTGACTCTCCTAGAGAAGACTGCTGTTTTATTGGCCAAAGAAACATTTCCCAACCCTCTTTGGGGTGAAAGATTTTCTAAGTGCTCTAACGACACAGTTTAAAACACTCGAGACTAGTAGAAAATAAACAGAAATTCACCCCATGCCCTCAATGTTTCTCTGCCACTACCTGAATTACCTTCTCTCTCACCTGCAGCAAGTTCCCAGGGCTCCCCGGAGAGCTATGTTATTACTCTAGCCGTGGCTGATAGGTCTCATTCCCTGCACTCTGGAAGTTTGAGATGGAAGGAGTCAGTGGTCACGTGTTCATTTATCTGAAACTTAGAAGCCGAGGTGTCATCAGAGAGAAAGTAGATGTACAAAGATGAGTGTGTTGATGGCATTCAAGTTCTTGCTTTCAGCTGCCCCCGTAAACTAGCCCCACTGCACCTTTGGATTCTGTAGATGGTACAGCATATTTATCATAAAAGTCATCTCACTTGAGTTTGTTGAGATATGTTCCAGGTCCTGGCATTCCAGGTCCTTTACAAATGCAAACAACTTATAAAACTTCTCATGATCTACACTCTGTTTAACTATCCAAGCTCTTCTCTGGCTACTTCCCACTTCATCTTGAATGTTCATTCAATACCACAAACATGTGAGGCCACTCCCACCTCCAACCCCCTTCTTATGCAATCTCTATTAAGATGTATCTCCTTACACAGATATTTGCTGACTCCCAAGCCTGGGTCACATGGACGTCATAGCTGCTGGCCTCCTAGGAGAGGCTTATCTGACTGTACATCACTTCCTGTTTATTTGTTGCCTCTATTTTGGATTTCTTCACCTCAAACATCTTCTGAAAAGGTGGAATCCATGACTATCTCATTCATTTGTTCTATTCTTGCTTTCTAACACATGCTTGATAATGAGTAAGTAAGCTAATTATCTGTCAACATGAACAAAATGGCAGTAAGTGAACAGAGAATAGCTAAGCATCCATGAGCCTGTACCTAATGTTAGAAGTTGAGAACCACTGAATCCAGACATTCTCCATGCTATTCCATTCTTCATCTTGCCACCCAGTAACCCCCTAAGGTCACCACTAACCCTGAATTTGTTTTCCTTTTTCTTATTGCCTCGCTTTGTCTCTAGTCATACCACATATATAGGTAAACCTAAACAATAACAATGTGCGACATTTTTAACTCTTTTGAACTTTGTGAAAATGGCAATGTACAATAAGAAAGATGTGACTTTCACATTTAAGGACACAGTATTTCTGTTTCCTCCATGTTAATGTATGTAGCTAGAGTTCATGTCTTTCACCACACTGTAGTATTACTGCATTGATCAAATTTACTATCAATTTAACCATCTTGTTCATGTTCTTCTAGCCACCCAACTCCTTGACTCTAACAGATTTTATTTTCCAAAGATGACACATCAATATTTCTCATACCCTTTGCTCTTTTAGTATATAACTTTGCCACTACCTCACAAAGAAGTGGAATTTCACTTCTTTCTCTTGCCTGACCAGACTGATAACTCCTTCAACAAACAAGGTATAGTGGAAGAAACACTGTGGTTTCTGAACCATAGATTTATGATGCAGCTTCCAGTATTTACTGACATGCTTGGACTTAGGAACCACCATGTAAGAAGTCCAAATGCCTGAGGGCACTACATTCTGGTGAAGTCAGCTACATGGAAAGACCATCTGTGGGAATTCCACGTGGCTTCCTTAATCTTCAAATTAGTGCAGGCGCCAGACACAGGAATGAAGGAGCCCGAGGATCTATCAGTTACTTCTGGCCTTTGAGTTTTACCAGTTGAGGTCCCAGATATCCTGAAGATATCCAAGTTAGCCCCATGTGCCCTCTCCAAGTTCTAACCCATAAGCACAGTAAAAAGGAAATTTCTGTGAACTACATTTTGGGGTAGTTTGTTGTAACTGGATAACCTCTTTAGTAATTGTCCCTCCTCCAAGCACCACAGGGACTTGGCAAAAATCCCCCCCTTACCTTCAAGTTTCTTCGAACTCTTATCAACCGAAGTCTTGGCTTGTGATTCCTGCTGTAGCTCCTTCTAAACATATCAACTCATCATTCTTTGTTAAGGTTTTACAAAAATCTGCTAAAATCCTTTCTCCCTGCCCCCATCAATTTCACAGATCTTTCCGCCTCCTGCTCAAGCAGAACTGGCAACCATTTGTCTCTCATTACAACATACAACTTCTTGAAAGACTTCTTGACCTTTGACTGAAGTTCCCTAAACATCGCTTCTCACAGTATGGTCCACAGACCATCTGCATCAAAAGCACCTGGGTCCTTCCTGATGCTACAATTCTGGGCAGCACCCGGGACGTGCAGAATCGGGACGTCTCCATGTGCAGCGAGCACTTCAGGTGGCCTGAAGCACATTCAAGTGTAACAATCTTGAGTCTCCTGGGAACAGTTTGGCTGAGGGAGGGGAGTAGCATTTGGCAAAAATTTGAGAAAAGAGACCTGGAAGAACTCAGGCAGAAACTCTTTTCTCTTTGCCAACTAAAGCAATTAAAACCCCAGTGTTCTAGACTTCTGGAACCTGCTTCTTTTCCCAGGCACTCTAAAATTATGATGCCAAAGTTATACAACCTGAGAAATTCTACCAAATCTTGAATGTATGATGACTAGATAATGAACAAATAAAGAATACATAAATTATTGCCTACAGCTCATTCCAAAAGAGATTCTGATTTTCAGATCATAGTAGGGACTAATGTCGAGGCTGGGGAATGTAGTTATCATTTTCAATGAAATCAA
Organism: Talpa occidentalis; assembly: GCF_014898055.3. Taxonomy (NCBI): domain Eukaryota; kingdom Metazoa; phylum Chordata; class Mammalia; order Eulipotyphla; family Talpidae; genus Talpa; species Talpa occidentalis. The sequence continues at coordinate 108,260,223 of NW_023605194.1, forward strand.
AAATACATAATGATAACAGGAGTAGACATGTGACAAATATTTTGTGTCCTACCCCAGGAATGGCTATTTTAACTAATGTTAAACAACCTATCTCTAGAATTTGTCTACCACTGTGTGCCTTTATAAAAATGCTTTACATTTTTATTCTCCAATTTTATAGTGAGTTAGGTGTGTGTCTGTATATACCTGTCTCAGTTCACAAAGGCTTTGGAGTATTTGCTCCATGTATATATAGAGACAAAGAGGGGTCAAGAGTATTATGCTCCTGTCAACTGTTAACCATATTAAAGGATAAAAAGCAAGAAGCAGACTTCTCCCCACTTCCATTTATCTGAGAAAATTATAAAATTTGCTCACTGCTTAACTGGTCATGAAAATATCCACTAGTGTTTAAATCTAACGTTGAGAAACGTGTTCTGAGCTATGCTCTTGGAAATATAGTGCATTGTTATATATTCCTCTTTCTTAATCACTATGATTTGTATTCTTGTAAATCACCTTAAAATATATGTACGAGAGGCAAGAAAAACAAGAAAGGAAGGAAGAGGGCAGTGTGTGAATTGATATAGACAGACATATTCCTAAATAGAGAAATCCAGTTCTTTTGTTGTAAGAAGCACTGAATTCTCCAGTCTCACTGTATGGTTGAGTTGACCTGATACCTGTCTCACCTCTTTTTCTCTTCTACTTTGCTTTTTTTGTTTCTACAGTCTTCCTCTAGTAGTTTATAAACTTTTTGAAGATAGTGATATAGTGAATTTTCACTATTTCACATCAATATTACAGCAGTTGCTACCTGTCCTTCAAATTTTCCTTCAAAGAATTTCTCTTTCAATGAGACAGAAAACAGTTGATTTCACAACAATAAGCAATAAAGTACAAATGACAATGGCAATGAAATTGAACATAGTACTTAATAATAACAGAGCACATGTATTATTTCATATAACCTTCACACACCTCTATAATGTAGGTGGAAAAGAAATTATTATTTTGCTCAGGCTTTTTTGTGTGGCCTCCCTTCTTCCAGAAATGCACATTGCCCTAATATACACATGCTTTCTCTCCCTCATTTCTTTCAAGTTTCACTCAAATGTCACCTATTCAAAACTCTTCCTTGACTATCAAAGTCAAATAGTGTCTTTCTCCCCAAAAGCACTTTTTGCCATTCAACAAAATATGGTTTGTATCTGTCTTTTTCTCCTTGAGTACAAGCTCTGTTGGATGGGAATTTATTTTGTTTGCTGCTATTCCCCTAGTCCCAAAACAGTGCCTACCATTTAGAAAATGTTCAATAAATAAACAATAACTGCATCATCCCCATTTCATAATAAGAAGTCAGGGACAGTAGGCTTAAGAGATTTGATGAATGTGGCATGTTTATGATATTAAATATTATAAGCTATTAGACTTTATAAGTTATTAGTGGAAGATTAGTTCCTGGATCTACAGCGTTAATTCCAAGTCCTACTATATTTTCAGGACCATTAAGAAACATTGTGCTAACTTGATTCACACTGTTGACTTCACTGGCTTTAATTTCTAGAATAACGTGAGATCTGGATCCCCTTACTTTTATCATTTCATGAATATTATCTAGACCAAAAAATGAAATAAAAGCAGGTCTCATTTCCTGATACTGGATAGAATGGTAAAACAAAAAATCATCAAAATTGTGTATTAGTAAGGCAGTCTACACCACACCAAAAACTGATGCATATTTCCTTGGGTGCTAATCTTACATGGTCAGTGAACAATCCCTTGGAGAACCATTCCAAGGTAGTGTTTGTCAATAAGCAAACTGTTATTTCTGCTACAATAACAGCATCTTGAGATATGATGCTATTAAGGTAACAAAAGCCATTCGTTTCTTTCCATTAGGGGACCATTTAGCAGCATGAAAAGTATATGATATCATAGGAGCACTGGAGAGGGGAACAGGCTTTGCAAATGGACCCAATAATTGGAGCTGAGTCTGATTATAAGGATAGCAGTAAGGAACACCAAACGTTTTCTGCAGCATTTTCCACCGTTTTTAAAGATGACTAAAACACTTCTAATACTAAACACAGTTTTATTTAAATTAACTCAGAAATAGAAAACCTTCCTTTGCTGACATTCTATTAACCTAATAACCTGCCTATCTCCTAACAACCCACACTTTTAAGAATTCAATAGAAGTAAAGGTTAATATGTTAAAAATATTAAAAATTGCAAAAGACCTAACAAATCATTCATTAAAAGCCCATCACTTTAAAGGTGAAGAAATTTAGGTTACATTGTGTTATCAGTCATACCAGCCAGGAAGCAGCCAGACTTGAAATCCCTAGCGCTCTTTCTATTGCGCATAGTAGGATCACATTTTTCACAGGTCTGCCATTTCCAAGCTGGTAAGGGAGAGACTCTGAAATGAAAGGCCTTGAAGTACAGCAACATCATGATGTAATTTCGAATAATTTGTAAATCATGGTAGGGCTATTCACTAAATGATCATCATTGTACTTTTAGTGTTCTTTGATTTTTTTTATAATTTTTTTTTTATTAAGCTGTCATTGGTTTACAACACTGTATGTGACTCAAAAATATATGCTCCCTGCCTCTGGATCACTTACAGTGTTGCAAACCAATGTTTCCTCAATATGAATAGATAAAGAGCAAACAAACAAACAAAAAGAAATACAGGACCCACCTCTTCAGATTTATTTTGCCGCATTTATCTTGTTCTTTAGATAGTGGTCAATTCTGAAAATTAACAATGTCCATACGAATTAGATATAATAAATATTATACATGAAAATAGTCAATAAAATCAATTTTCTGATCATGTTATAATTAGACATAGGATATAACCATGTGCACAAAATTGTTTTCTCGAATTACATGTTAGAGGCCAATAAAGAATCTGAAAGGCAAGAACATTGATGTAGAATTACCTCAGCTAGTGCCCATTCTATCATAAGTGAATCCACCCACGCACAGATACTAACCATATCCCACGGGCCAGAGTGGAAGATACTTATTGGTGGTTCATCAAACCATTTCCCTTTTCCTCCTGGGCATGGCAAGACTGCTATTTTCAGCCTCCATTGCACTTAACAGCATCATCTGACTGAGTTCTGGCTGCATTGTTGGAAGCAGCAGTCGGGAATGCCATAAGCACTCCCACATGCGCGCCTCCACTTACTGCCCTCATCTTCCAACTCGAAGATCCTGGAAGAGGGACTAGTGCAACATTCCTAACCCCAGAAGATGGCAAAGCCACAAAGGAGAAATGTCCTGAGTCCCTGAATCACTGTTTGGAGGCAATAAATGAGTGCTGTGGGAACACTTAAGAAAGTCTTTAAAATATTTTGAAGTCATTGTATCAGAGATGGACATTCAACTAAGATTTAAATTGGAAGAAAAAACAAACTCACCCTGGATAGAAGAGGAAAGATATATAGAGCTTCAAATAATAAAAAAAAAATGTTAGGGTAAATGTGTGGCTGATACAAGAAATTGCTGAATGTATTTGGAACATACAACAGAACACAGGCAAAGCTTTGAGCTTTGAGACAAGTGAGGTGTGTTTATGAAGAATCCTAGCATGTGCCCACCTAAGGAGTTTAGCTTTTGCCCTATAGACATTAGAATCCAGAAAACATTTGAAAGGTGGGGAAGACTTAAACAAAACAGCCCAGTCTAAGGTAAACTCAGATGCAGTGTGAACGGTAAATCAGAACGGGAAGCAAGTGTTGGAGAGAAACTACCAGACTAGTGGTCCAGACATGAGATAACACACGGGCTGCTAGTTTGCATCGGAAGAAACGGACCACAATAAGATACAAGAGGCCATTCAGAGAAGGTATGTCAAAGGCAAAATGTTCAAGTAACTATGAGGTGAGAGATAAAATAATTTGAAGTGAGGCAGGGAACACAAGATAAGATACAGGATAGAAGAAAAAGATGGTGAATTCACTTTTAAAGATGTTGAATTTGAAGTCCAAATTAGTGCAAGTATCCAGTGTGCAGTTTGCATTACATATGTAGAATTCAGGAAAGAAATTCAAATTTGGAATTATAAATATGGGAGTTGGCAACATGAAGATGATGGTTTAGCCATGGAATGGATATAATCTGCCAAGAAAAGTGTATAGAGTGAGAGGAGAAGGAAGGAGAACTTTTGTGGGCATTTGAAAGAGTGGCTAAAGGTTTAAAAAGCTTCAAGAAAGGAGAGTGTCATGAAACCAGGGCAGGGGAGACATTAAGCCTCCCACCCACACAGCAGAGTTTAGACCAGACCTAGGAGGGAAATGAGATATGCTAAGTAGGCATAGAATAGGATGATAAAGCCTGGAACTCTATCAGACACTGTGGGCATGTTGCAGAAATTTGCCAGAGAATGCAAATCTGTCATCAGATTCAAGTGATAAATGCTGGCTGGAAATCAGAGATGGAGCAAGAGTTCAAATATGAAGTAAATGCAGAACCAAGGAGGTGAAGGATCTCGACTGGGAAGGGCAGAGAGACCCAGGATTTCTGCCAGCACGCCTCTTATCATGTCCTGACCGGATGGTAGACTGTGTCAGAGTGAACTCAGGAGATGGCCACAGTTCCAGTAACGAGAAGCCCAAAGGACTACGGGGATTGGCAACTAGATGCTGGAACGATAGTGTTAGTTTTGGAGGCATAGGCCGCGTTGCCCTGGCGTGAAGGCGAGCGCAGTAAGTGAAAGTATGAATTAAGATGTCTTCCTCAAGATAGCTGGACCTTAATGGAATTTTGCAATGGGAGCTTGAGTAACAGAGAGTTAAGAGAAAGCTTGTTTAGGATGTTGGTAGGCTGAAAGGAAGACTCTACTGAGATAGAGAAATGTGATCTTAAAAGAGCACAAAATTTGAGGAATCAAGGAAGAAGCCACAGAGATGAGAACAAAGTAGCTATCAAGTCCTTAGATGGGCAAATCATCTTGCACCTTGCTTTACCTGCTGTTAGGGAAAAAAAAATAAAGAGAAGAAAAATAGGACTAAAGAATAGATGGTGAGGGATATTGAGCAGTTCATCACTTTTGGCCTTTCTTTTCTTAGTGAAGCCAGATAGGGTCATCAATAGGAGAACAGGTAAGGGTTTGAGGAGAGTCAACTCTGGGAACTGCCGGTGCCAGGAAGGATGGCTGTCTGGGCTGCCTGAGGCAATGAGTCAAAGCAGAAGGATGTTTTCTGGCAGTGATGAGAGTCAGAAGGTCTGCAAGGGGGAAAATAAATAAAACAGTTGTTTTGGAAAAACTAGAAAAGAGGATGAGGAATCCAAAACACTTGCTGATAGTCTGATGAAAAGTCAGGACTAAGATGATGGCCCAAATCCAGAGCCGGCACATAAAAGGCGCTCAGTGCATATGGAGTGAATGAATGAACCAGCACATACTGGAATTTCAGGCTGGTTAGTGGGAAACAAAATGGGAGAACCTTCGTAGATGGAAAGCTACAAAGCACTTGAAGCAGGAATGTGTGATGAGGCAGAACAGGTTTTGTGAGAGAGTCAATGAGCTTGAGAAGAGAAAGAATACAAGGTTGTGAGCAGAGAGAATTATTTCAAAATTCAAATGTTTAAAGGAGCAGTTCCAGGTGATGAAAAGGTCCAATATGAGCTTTTATCAACAGGACTGGTGGAGTGAAATGGAGGTAAAAGTCAGTGTGAGGGCTATTGATGTTTATCATGAGGTCACTTAGGATAAGGACAGATGCTAAAAAGAAACTGAGCCAAATTCCCAAGTCCTTGAGACTTAATAAGAAAAAAAAGAAACAAAGGTAATGTAACAAGAACCTATATATATATATATATATATATATAGAGAGAGAGAGAGAGAGAGAGAGAGAGAGAGAACCTTATATATATAGAGAGAGAGAGAGAGAGAGGAGATATATATATATATATATATACATATAGATAGATATCGTTAAGATAATATTGGCCCTTCCTACCACCACAATTCTTGTGGAAATCAAAAGAATAATTGTATAAATATTTTTCTTGGGAAGTGAGAGACACAAGTGTGCAGCATGTCATGTAAAGAAGAGCAACTGATACACCAAAAGTAGAAGAGTTTGTCGGGAAGAAGTCACAGGGAATCAGGATAATGCTGAGTCCTCTCCAAGAAGTCAAATTAGAAGAGCAACACCTCAAGTGTTATGGGGGAAGCAGCGTCACTGGGTTTCAGTCAAAGGAAACAGCCAGAGAAAATCATTTTAGCTACTAATTATGTGCTAAGTTCCAGGAGCTTTAACGATTATCACCTGAAATTTCCAAGGCAACCAGGCAAGGTAGATATTATTACCTTCAGACGACAAATGTGGAACTGGGACTGTGGTTAAGTAACTTTGCTGAGACTTCACGATCAGTGCACAGAGGGGTAAGAATTAGAGCCCCACTCGGAGATTAATCCCATTCTTTTGCACTTGACTGCTTCACATGAAACCTTGATGCATTCAGTTTTTCTAGAGGAAGAGAGAATCTAAAATGCCAGAATGCTGCACGAAGAACTAGCAGGGAACAGAAGCAAAGATGATGGAAAATGAGCTGGAGGAGATTAAAGGATGAGCAAGGGCAGTTGATAAGAGGGGCCTGCCATTACTGACCGATGGCTCTGGGAATGTCGGAAGCTGGGAGGTAGGAAGGAGAGAGTAAATGAAACTGAGTCTTGAGTTCCAAATGGAACTTTAAATTTCAGTGGTTTTACTGCCTGTAGCAAGTCCATTCCCACTAGCAGGGAAGTTACTGCTTTTTTTTTTTTTTTAATTTACATGAACAGTCAAGCTGCCATCTTGCCATTTTAACAAGCACCCTTGAGGAATCAATTAAAAATTCCCATCTCAGAGGACTTACATATGTACAGTAACAGCTTGGGTTAATTTACTAATTCATCTAATCAGCCTGCCATATTATTAGCCAATTTTCCTAAATCTTGTTATAATTCACACATTAAAGAGGCAATGCCTTCTGATTATCTTTGTGTAAAATTAGAGAAAACATATAGATATATCCTGTTCAATCATCAGTCATGACTTTAATGTATTTTATGGAGGACAGTTGATTAAATTGTAGTCCTAAAGTATTCAGGGTGTTTGAAAATTGCTCTTTCAAGCATTCTGAGTGTCATTTTTATGATCCTGTTTGTGGTGCTTTTTTCCTTGATAAATCCCTTCTTTATATATAGCATAGAACTACATATCAGCCAGGCCCCAAATGGCTCATCAAAAATTCTGAATTAGAAAATTTAGAATAAAGAGAACTATTATTTAGTATAAATGCTGTGAATCAGAGGCAGCTTTCAGAGCCGGAGATTTTTAGATTTGCAAGAAATCTTATGTAACCCAAATATGACTGGGCCTTTGGAGCTAACTTCTTTTCTTACTTCTAGTCATGTTCACCCCTAGATGCACTTAGTTGTACTCGTCAATCTGTTCACAACCTCTTCCAAACCTGCCCCATTATTATAATTCCAAAAGTATTGGCAAGATTTATGGTAGTGACATCTCACTTTCTCTACTTGGTTTTTAAAAACCTCTCTGCTGTCCTCAGCCATTCAGCTTTTCCTCACCATCCTTTAAAATGCAGAAAGTAATTAATTTGTTTAATTGCCCTCTCCTGGAAGGAAATCATATATACCAAAACTCTAATTTGACTGATCAAAAACTATTGTCTAAAGAAAACATGTGCGACCCAGGTAGGGACAGAATAGGATTTTTTTTTTTACACTATTACTCTTTTTTACCCCCATATTCAGTAATCTCTTTAGTTCCCTCTAGCTTTAAAATTGTGTCATTTGTCTGCTCTGTGGCACATGATGAATTTGAGCATTGATATATATATATAATGACCTAAATAAGATTATAATAATGTGAATGGGAAGTGGGATGAGACAGGAGGGCTTCATGTCTCTACTGTGATAGAATAGTCCTTGACTGATGTGAAATGTCCAAATACAAGGGAGAATTAATGGCTTTTCATCATATCATGCACATACAATGGCTAACTGTGCATAAATCTGCTTTATTCCTTTTTAGTAGGTATGGCAGGACTTGTTTGAATCATCTCTTTGGTTTTCGACTTCTAATTATTTAATATTTGACATGTCAATTAATCAAGCAGGAACACATTCTTTGTATGGTTCTACATAATGTAAAAATGTAAATGTTTTTATATGGTAAATAATGTTTTAAAGTCACCAAAGGCAGTGGCAATAAAAACTGTATACAGTTTTGCAAAATACATTTTAACAAATGGTTTAAAGGTGTTAGTCCTATAGAGATGTGGGTTAATGTGCTGTTGTCTTCAAGTCATGAATATATTTAGCCTGTTCTCTGCTGGTGCACCACTAGTTAAGGACACTGGGGTATTAGCAAATGACATTATGTCTGTGTATCAACTTGCATTTAGCCCACAGCAATTTAGGCTAAGTTCAGCTGGGAGGTTGTTCTGATGGCAGCTGGACTCCATGGTCAGCTCTCGACCCATTTCAGGCCAGATCTGAAGCTTCAGGTCAAGTCTTGACCTTGGCTGTGTTCCTCAGGTGTCTGGGGCCACTCTTAGGATAACTGAGCGGACATAGTTCTGGTCCTTGTAGTTTCTCCCCCTCTAACTAATTAACCAGATCTGAAGGAAGAGGTCCCAAGAAAGTGGGGCTCTAGATTCCATGTCTTGATGAAAAGATCTACAAATCACGTTGCTCTGAGCATGGATACCAAGGGTATGTGCCACGACACAAGCAGGTCACAGTGAGCCTCCAGCACACTGTTTGATTTCTCTAAAAATGTGTCCAATTAAATATTTAATGCAATAAATGCAAAGGACATTACTATCCTAGGGTTATCTTAATTAACCCATAAAACAGACTAAGTAAATTCTTCACACCTATTAAATATACATAATTGTATGCCAACGTTGCCTTCATAAAAATAAAATGAAATGATAAAGTGGATGCATAGCAAATGAAACTACAAAAATGCTTTAATAGAGAAAACTCTATTTTATAAACACAGAGTGATCCTGAAAATGGACATGATCCTTCATAGGAAATTCTCACTTACTGGGACATGGGCTAGCTGAGCTCGTTACATGCTTTCCTGAAGGCTGTGCAAAGACAGCAACATTAGTGTCTCATCTGATGTGAATTTGCTCCTGGAATTGTCTAGGTAAACAACCTCTTAGGAATTCCTCCAGCCTCTTCCCTGATAGTGGTTCAAGCAGCTTTACCTACCAGACACCAAAAACTTTAAATAACTTCAAAAATCTTTCATTGTACCAGGTCATAGCACTTCTGAGTCTATATTCTGTAGTTTATAGACTAAATGTTGGTTGAAACCAGCATTTTATGAAGTGCCACAAGATAAGGAGTTTGTTTAGAATAAGAATTTAAATTGTTTTCATTCTCATTCATTTGATGAGCAAAGTAAAACCTGAACCCAATTTTTAAGAAACTAGTTCTATACCCTATAGCTTCATTCATCCCATTTAAGTCTTACAGAGATGCTGAACTGGCAAGGCAACAAGACAAAGCTCTACTTACCTACTTGAAAATGCTGCATTGATTTCACTTTTTACACCAAAAAATGTGGAATGCACTTTTCTGGGTACCTTGTCTAGTACCCTTATTCTTTTTGAAATCTCACTCTGTGAAGCATTTTAGTTTCTTTGGTTGGTAGTTTCATGTTTTATTCTTTTATATTCAGTGATACTGGATTCAATGGCAGATTTCTTTCTTACACATTCAGATGTGAAAAGATATGATCATTTTTTACTTCGCTGATGAAGACTCAATTATAGATCAGAACTAGAGAGTAGCTGTTTACTGGGGCTTTAATTAGCATCTTACCAGTGCCTCGTTGTCTTAATAATTAAGTGCCATCTAATTTAGTATAAGAAATTTGCCAAAATGGCTGTTGATTTATGAACTTATGAATGTTTTAAACTACTTACCTTCAATGAAGAGAGTAATTAATTATATTTATTGCATAGCTAAGCTATGATTACTTTTTTGTATTTGAATGTAATATGTAACATTACACAATAAAAGAAGCAATAGAAAACCAAATAGAAAGCAAAACCTAGATTCAAGACTTGAATATTTATGTATTCAGCTTTAAAAAGACACTTTAATTTTCCTTATCTGCTAACATACAGTATATTTCGACAGAAAAGGATAAAATTAATTTCAAAGCAATATTTTTTGATTAAATGTAGCACTTAAAATTATTTTTTGTTTGAAAGCCTATTTTCATCCTAAGTTGTTGGGGTTATTTTAGAAGAGTCTGAGAATCAAGATTAGAACTTTCTAGAAGTTGTTACTAATCTCAAACTAAAATGATCTTGGAAACGGTCCTCCCTCGTGGCTCAGGCAGTTGAGCACAGTGCTGTGAAGCTGTCCTCAGCCTCTGCAGTGCCGGTTTAATCTCCGCCGGCCATGGAGATACCCACATGGCGAAGCAGACCTCTCCTGTCTCGCCCACTGCTCCCCCCAGCAGTGTATTTCGTCAGTCTGCCTGTTCTGCTCCCCACTCTGTCTCTGGCGAATCACCTCACCCACCCGCACATCTTGTATAAAAATAAAAAATCTTTAAAAAAAAATAAAGTGATCTTGGAAATTTTTGAGATCAGCATTAACCTTTCCTCTTTTCTGACATTGAAAACTTTGAGTTGGAGCAAACCACACACTTTTAGAAGTTGGGGGTAGGGAAATTTAGAGAGAAGAAGACAGAGGTTTTTTAATTACCAATAACCCAACTCAAGAAAGTAATTACTCCAATTTACAAATAATGGGGATCATCCTTTTAATTCTCTGGAGGATTTTTTTTTATTCTGGCTTCAAGGCAATAGGAATGATTAACTATAGTGATAAAAATAATGTCCCACTCCAAATCTCACAGCCATTCCTCATAATTTAATTAAAATTTCTAATTGACAGGATATCATCATTTAATATGTAACTTAAAAGCAATCAATATATTTATGACACTGTATTTTGTTCTCTAAAATTAATTTTTTTTTGTTTGTGTGGTCTGACACTCTTCTTAGAGAAAACAATTTCAAGTCAACATAAAATATGCCGATTTCTATGTGCCAAAGATAAGCCAACTAAACAATCACAATGACTTTGAACTCTTCATCCCAAAGATGCATTGGGTGCATTTTTTATAAATTGAAATAATAAATAATAGATTGGGTCTAAAAGTAATTTGTGTTTTTGCTGAGCCATCTACTCCCAAAATATCTGGATTGTGAGTCTCTAATACATTGTGCTATGAATTTTATTCCTATCTCCAACTCGTACATGTGTAGGCAAATGCAAGACTTTGCTCATTTTTTTGTGTTTCTTTTAAAAGTTTGTCTTTCTTCTTGTCATTTAAATAGTTCCCTCTTAATTCAGAATACATATAAATAAAGAGAAGAAGTTTAGAATTTACCCAAAATTTTGTTCCATTCATCCCGGGGTGTCAACCACTCTAATTTATTAAAATGTGGTGTTTTCATCAAAAGAAGTAATTCCTTACCTCATTTAAATTTTGCAAGGAGAAAAAAATGTATAAAGGCACAGGCAGTGCTCAGTCCTGCCTCCTGATTCCTAGGGGCCATTTTCTCAGCCTGCAAGTGGTGCTATAATTTGCAACAATGAAAGGTAGGCAGGCAAGCATTTTGGACCTTATCAGATAGGGAACGTGGCAAGGATACTTTTGTTTTCTTATATCACAGTGGAAATATACAGAATGTTCATCACCCTAGTTGTTGTGCTTAAGAATTTGAGTTCTTATACATCACACTCCAAGTAAGAAACTCAGAATAATATGACTGACTGAGAGCCCCAAAATTCAGGGAGCCCTTGATTCCTGGTAATATTCGTGGGAGGGAGACACCAACTCCGCCCTCATGGAGGGATCCTGGACAACCTCAAGGCTCTGTCTATACATACTCATCTGGCAGTGATGATATATTTACTTTTGTTTTGCTTTCTATGTGTCTACATAATATCTTTGCAGACATGTTGCAGTTTTAGGGGATTAAGAACCTCCTATCCAATACATATTTGTGTTTCCTGGCCTGCATACCCTATCTGTTCATTGATTGACTTTGAAGGCAACTAAATGTTTGGGCTTTGTTTTACAAGTCGATTCTATTATGATTTTGTGCTCATAGAAAGGCTTTTAGTTTTTGAGCCTATTGTAAATAAGTCCCAGTTCCATCCTCTTCACTTCTAAGTAGACCCGCTGGGTGTATTTAATTCGAATGGAAAGAAGAAGATTGCTTAGGGCATAGTTTCCAAAAATGTGTTCCTCTGTCAGATGTTAATAGATGTTATTTTTAGGGTTCCATAGTCAAATGAGTTTGTGAAATGGAAGATTAAAATTAGTTAAAACAGGTTTCTTTATGGAAAGACTCCAGTGGAAACTTAATATGCCAACAAGCAATTATAAATCCCTCATAGAGTGATACAGTATGTGGCTTCCTACCTAGCTGATCATACAAGCAGAAACTTTGGTGAGTAGTTCTGATGACTAGTTTTCTGCAGAACTCGTTTTGTGAAACCCTAGTCTAGGAAACAAACAAGAATGACTAATAGATACAGAAAAAGAACTGCAATTGGAGATGGCAAAAAAAGTATTGAATCAATACTATCAATAGCTAGTATCAGCCCAGATACCTGGGAACAAATAATTCCAATATATTAGTGATTTGTAACAGTGTTTACTTTTTGTTCATGCCTAATGTTGATCAAAGATGGCCGAGTGTTTTGTTGCACACATTCTACTTTAGACATGCAACTACAAGAGCCTGTGCAGGCTTGGAGAGTCACAGATTGCAGAGGCAGCGGGGTTTTTGGAGAATCACATCTGGAGTATTAAAAATTTCTACCCGGCAGTATCTCATGTAACTTCTGCTCACATTCCATTGGCCAAAGCTTGTAACATGGCCACACCTAACATACAGGGCACAAGGAAATATAATTCTACCGTTTGTCCTGGAGAAAAAAATGTTTCCTGTGACTACAGAGACGCAAAGGAGAACATCTCCCAAGGTCATGCGCCTTCCCACTGCCACTGACTCATCCTGCAGGAGACCAAAGGTCAGCACTCTCACCCCGACTCAGGACAATTCCTGTTTCCTGGGCTTTTGGAGGGTTTAACTGAGGCCTTTGTTAAGATTGCATCGAGATCCAAAGTCTCCCTTAGCCAATCTTGCATCCTCCATTTCCTTCTCACATACTGTTCCCAAAAAGCTCTCCTTAGGAACCTTCTGCTTGGCTATACCTGTCTCGGGTCCTGGTGTAGGGTTACCCAGTCTGCTGTACCATATACAACATAAGATTGTGACTGATATCAAATACCATTCTCTGGCATTGTGTTATACATATTTTACAATTTATCTTTTCCTTCAGATTACGCTTTTGGAATTTATTCATGTTTATTCATGTAATTTTAAATCATTTCTTTTAACTGATTTTTTGAAAATACAATTAACTATCATCCTATATATAAGAATTTGGGTTTTTCCCCATTTACACAATTAAAATTTTGCAAAGGGATAGTGTACGTATCTACTTATTTACATATACTTGTGCTTCTCATATATGTGTGTGTATATATATGAAGAATTGTGTTAAAATAGGGTATGTGCATTCTTAATTTTATTAGATGTTTTAATTTACCAAATACTAGTAGACTATATACTATGTACTAGTAAGCAAATGGTCATTTCCTTTACTTTTTTCGTGAATTTCCTATTCATTTCCTTGCCTATTTTTTTCTATTGAATTCTTTTATTGAGCTTAAAACATGTTAGTTCCTGATACCATTCTTCATCAAATACATGATCTGAAACGTCTTTTCCTAGCCTGTGCCATGCCTTTCAACTTTCTGTATGATGTCTGTTTTTATAAATAGACATTAAATTTTAATGAAGTGAAATTTACTCACCCTTTCCCTTGTATGACCTTTGTATTTCTGTATTATTGAGAAAAATTGTCTCTACTTCCCTATTATGCCTTGAAAGCAATTTGTATTTTTCTTGAAGATATTATAGTTTTTGCTTTTTCCATTGGAGGCATTAATTTACCTGGAATTTGTTTTATTTTTGTATGTGATGTAAAAGGTATATTATTTTTCATAGAGTTAACTAATCGTCCCAGCATCATTTTTTTCAACTTGATATTCCAGACTAATTTGTAATACTCTGTGTGTGTGTGTATGTGTATGTTGGATTTAGACCTTGCAATTAGTCTATTTGTCTCTCTCTGCACTAGCATCATTCTGATTTAAAGACTATAGCTTTAAAATAAATCTTTGATATCTGTGAAGTTAAGTCCCTTTCTCAATTTTAGCCTCAATCTGTTAAATCCACCAAATAAAATTCTCAATTGGGGTTTATTGGACTTGCAGCAGATTTTTATATAAATGATGTTTGTATGATATTGGATAGTCCCACCTAAAAATAGTATGTCTCTAGAGAGATTCTTTTTATCAGATGCGTACCCAAGTCCTGCTTCTTCGATATTATGATTATCTAAGGGAGTATAAGAGTGAAGAAGCAGGTTACACCCATGTCGTACCCTCCTGTTTTCTCTTTGGGTATAAATAGATCAAATCTGGCATACATGCAATTTGCAATAAGTTCAGTGGTTTAAGAAATACCAGTGCAGTATTTGAAATTATCTGAAAAGCCAAGAAATCCCATGGAGGAAGTATCATCATGAGAGTGAAGAGAGCTGGGGAAAGGCCTTCAACATTAGTTGGGAAGGACAGAAAGACTGGTCTTCAGTACTGGAAGCCCTAGTCAACTCCCAGCATGTAGGACTAGTGAGTCTATCGTTAAACTTATAGACTTATATAACGCTGAGACCTCCCACTTCTTGTCTTGAACCCCCAAATCTAGACTTAGTCAGATGTCAAAACTCTTCTCATACTTCCCGCAAATTGCCAGGCACTTTCAAGGTCACTCTGTCTGTAGCACCTGCATCCATGTGTGTTGCTTCTGTTTTCTCCCTTGACAATCCACACCCAAAATCCTATCCCTTCACCAATTTCCATAAAACACACATGCTCTCCAAGCATTTTATGAGTTTATTTTAATTTCCTGAGCAATCGTGAATCATGGGGAACAACACATTGGACTGGCCACAGCCTCCCAATTCATTCTTCTCTCCCTCTCCCCTCTGCTCTTCATTTCTGCTCTTCTGAGTTGCTTGCAAGAACCTCGTATTCTGCTCCTTTTCATGAGCCCAATTCAGTTCTCCATCAATCCTTGTCCTAAGCCATCATACCCAAAAAAATCAAGCTGCTCATGAACAGAGGATGATCGCCTCTCTTAAAGGCAGTTAAGTTTGTAAGTAATAAGCAAAGCGAAGTATTCTCTTACACAGAAAACATGTCAGAGAACAAACCAACACAGAAAAGTGAGTAGGTTTCGGACAACCTGGTAAAAGCTGGGAATAGAAGGGCTACAGTAGCTCAGAGGAAAAGATCAGTGAAGAAAGGGTTTCAAGGAGGAGATAGGTCTTGAATTGGACCCTGAAGAAAGTCTAGAATTAGTGTTGCAGAATGAGGGGCGAGAGGTCATTCAAGGTAAGGAAATAATTGAAAGAGAACCACAGAGGGAAGAATGAGCCTGGCATCTGGGAGAAGGCAGCTCTCAACAGAGAATTTAGACGCGAGATAAGGCTGACTGGGTGCTGGAAATGCCGGATTGTCAGACTCAAGGGTTTGGACTTACTCCAATAAAAATCAAAAGAAGCTCTAACAAATATGTTTTGGAAGGCAGGACACAGAGAAGCTTTGAAGGGGACTCTCAGAAACCAGAAGCAAGGGTCCAATACCATCAGAATTCTCTGTTTCTGGAAGCTGCTGCTTTCTGTGCATTTGAATTCAATTTCTTCTGCTACAAATGAGTTTTCTCAATCCAGAGACTGAGGTGACTCAGCAGATTCCTGGCTGACCATCCACGGAGAAAATTCTCTTGCCTCTTAGCCCAGCTCTACCAGGGGATTTAACTTGGTTGGAATCAAGTGCCCCTACCCAGAGCCAAAAAGATTCAGGGAAGTGGGAACATGGGGAGTAAAGAAGGAGACAGGGACATGGCCACTAGGGGAGACTTGTGAGTGAGGAAACAGAAAGAGTCTGTGGCTAAGATTTGATCCACTGGCAATTCCTATATGAAGAAAACATTTATTTTTAATTTTTTTTAATATTGATTGATTGATTGATTGATACAAGCACTGGGTACAGTCAGAAGCGCGGGAGGGTGAGAGAATTCACTAGAGCCAGAGCGGGGAGCAGAGCAGGCAGAAGGACCAAAGCACACTGCTGAGGGGAGCAGCGGGCAGCAGGAGAGGTCTGCGCGCCATGTGGGACCCTCCTCTGGTGGCCGGGGAGCAGCCGGGGATCGAACTGGCGCTGCAGAGGCTGCGGGCAGCTTCACAACCCAGCGCTCAACCGCTGTGCCATGGGGGAGGCCCAACATTTATTTTTTAGCAAGCATTATTGACAGCCTATTATTCTTCAGTTTGTTTCATATCTCTTATTTTTTTCTTCACTTTCTTCAAATTTAAGTCATCAGCCAATTTTGTGTGTGTGTTTCTAAGCCACCTTCAATGCTTTCTGAAAAAAAATGGGGGAAAAATTAAAACCAAGTCCTTGACAGTTATTGGAACACTTATTATTTTTAACATATACTTCCTGTTTTCAAGGGGCTCTTCACCTGGGGGTAAAGATTCCGTGTACACAAGTGATTATTACAACAGATAGGGGATGATAAATGTCACCAAGAGGCAGAGATAAAATTGAGTTCAGAGTATATCTGACTAAAATAATATTATTGAACTGGGTATTTTGAAGTAGAATTGACTAAATTAAATAGGCAATCAAATCTGGCATACATGCAAGGACCTGAAGGAGTAAAGAGGAGTAGTTAGAAACTAGTAGTTAAAAACTAGTTTGGAAGGAAAGAGCAGGAGATGTGCAGACCCAGCTTCTCTGTGACAGGAGAACCCTGACTCTAAAAGAGGAGTCAGCCAAGAGAAGTGGGACCCTTCCCCACCAGTCCACAGGCGATCCTCAGACAGCCCTGGGAAGGTGACAACGTCCATGTAAAATGTTTATAGAAAAATGTTTGGATCATGCTTAGCGAAATAAGCCAGAAAGAAAAAGAAAAGTACCGGATAGTCTCACTCATAGCAGGAATCTAGAAAACTTAAATAAGGGACCAGGAAAAAGAATAACTATAAGAAAGTGAAAATCAAAATCAACAAACAACTATGAACCAGAGACACTCTATGGAGGGTGGGGGGCGGGGAGGGGAGGGATTGGGGTCAAAATAAAGGGGGTTGCAATTGTATGGGGAATATAAAAATAAAATTTATTTAAAATAAAATAAAATAAAAATGTTTGGGTTATTGTGACAGGATGATCAGGGACCATATAAGAGACAGAAGTGCAGGAGGTTGGAGGTTTTTAGGGTGATGACTGAGCAGTGTCCTGGGCAGAGCTGCCTTAGATGGTAAAGTTAACCTCACTATGAAACAAGATCATCTCTTGTTTCTGGAGCCCCAAGTTGCAACCCTAATTTCATGAGAGGCACAGGGAGAGGAAATGAACATCTTCATGTGCTCCCACGCTCAGCCTTGCCAGGGTGGGTGGGCCTCTGGGGAGCTGCACGGGCCTCCGCCAGTGCTGTAGAGTGCTCCTGCCCCTCTAGGCCCAGAGGGGAGTTATTCAAACCCTCTATCCCTCCTTATGGCAATCCAAAGATTTTGGTGCAGGCCATCTTCAGAATGCTTACTTTGTTCCAAGATGCCATTTCCTCTGAACGAAGAAGCCTTTTCCTGTGGGCAGTCCTGTTCCACACCACGTCAGCCCAGACAGGGTGCCTGTGCTTGCTCAATAGCCACAGCTTACCTGCTCTCTCGTGGCGCTGCTGTCCACAGCAGGCTTTTCTGAAGGCTGGGGATGTGGAAGAGGGTCCATCTAACAGAAAACAGCTTTGAGCTGCCTTATTTTTTTTTAAGTTCTATTTTATTTATTTTTTAATTAATCTTTTTTATTTTCTTTACATCATTGTTCATTTTTAAAAAATATTTGCTTCCCCCACCCCCTCAGATTGAGTCCCCATGGAGTTTCCTTCCCCAAGGCACCCGTGCACCATCACCTCAGTCCCCTGGGCTCCTCCCTCCCGCCCTCTGATCCCTCTCCCGCCTCCTCCCCTGCAGGATGTCTCTGATTGTAATTGTCCATTTTTGCTTTGCTGTGTTTTGTACTGTTACTGTTTTTTTACACTGATGTCTTATTTGGTTCCCCTATATTCCTGCTGTAAGTGAAACCATCCGATATTTTTCTTTTTACTTCTGGCTTATTTCACTGAGTATAATTCCTTGTAGCTCTATCCACGTTGCTGCGAATGGCATGAGTTTATCTTTTTGGATTGCTGAATAATAGTCCATTGTGTATATATGCCACATCTTCTTGATCCGGTCATCTATTTTTGGGCATTTGGGTTGTTTCCAGGTTTTACCTATCGTAAACAGTGCTGCAATAAACATAGGGGTGCAGGTGTTCTTTTGAATCAATGTTTTTGTGTCCTTTGGGTAGATCCCTAGGAGTGGAATTGCTGGGTCATATGATAGCTCCATTTTTAGTAGACTGAGGAGCCTCCAGACAGCTTTCCATAATGGTTGGACCAGTTTGCACTCCCACCAGCAATGTGGGAGAATTCCTTTTTCACCACATCCTCACCAACATTTGCTGTTGCTTGTTTTTTTTGATATGTGCCATTCTCACTGGTGTAAGGTGGTATCTCAATGTGGTTTTGATTTGCATTTCCCTCATGATAAGGAATGTTGAACATTTTTTCATATGCCCGTTGGCCATTTGCATTTCCTCTTTGGAGAAATGTCTTTTAAGTTCTTCTGCCCATTTCTTGACTGGACTGTTTATTTTGTTTTTGTTGAGTCCTGTGAGTTCTTTGTATATTTTTGTGATCAGTCCCTTATCAGTTGAATGGAGTGCAAATATTTTTTCCGAGTCAGTGGGGTGTCTCTCTGTTTTGGTTAATGTCTCTTTTGCTGTGCAGAAGCTTTTCAGTTTGATGTAATCCCAGGTGTTTATCTTTTCCTTGACTTTCTTTGCTTTGGGTGATGAGTCTTTAATGATGTTATTGTGGTGTATGTCTTGTGGTGTTTTACCTATATTTTCTTCTATATATTTTATGATTTCAGGTCTTATGTCCCGTTCTCTTATCCATTTTGAGTTGATTTTTGAGCTGCCTTTTAGATATACCCGTTTGGGGGTTTGTTTTTAAAGCTTTCAATTCTGCCATGACTGATGATTTCTCAGAGGCCACTTCTCCTCACCCAGCGCGGGACCTTGCATTATCTAGAAAGCTCTTCCCACCTCACCTCACTTCTTCCATATGGCAATCCTCCCCTATCCACCACTCCCCACTTTTGAAACTTCTCACTCAATTGCACGGAGCAGAGCTTTTCAGTCAAGGGTGATATTGCTCCCCAGGTTGGCAATATCTCGATAAATTTCTAATTTCACAACTTTGGGGTGGCAGGTACCACAGGCCACTAGTGCATTAAGGCTGGCAGCGATGCTGAACATCCCACAACGCACTGAGCAGCCCCCCACAACAAAGAGCTGTCCAACTCAAAGTGTTGATAGAGCCCAGGTTGAGAATCCACGATGGAAGGCTGCTCTCTCCAACCACCACAGTCCCATACTCCGGTGTCCCCCATCATCATATGTCTGTCACCTTTGAGGCATCGTCTCCTTTAATTGCAGGGACCATGGGCTCCTATTTAACACACATGAGCATCAGACCCTGAAATTTCCTTTAACATGAGCTGCCCTTCTTAGAAAAAGTTGTGGTTTGGAATAGAATTGTTCCTCAATCCATATAGAATAAAGTTCTCATCCATGCTCAACTATACTGACTCTGCCAGGAAGAGAAAGAGAGAAAGAGAAGAATGTAAACAGAGTGGGTGATTCTATCCCACGTTCCACTAGAGCATATGCCCCAGAGGAGCGCAGGGAAGGAGATGTGAATCTGGTGTTCCTTCAGCTGGTCTCAGTTCCTGAATTGCTCTCATAGTATGAGCCTCTCACCATGCTGAGTGTGATTCAAGTGTTTAAAGATACATTTTTTTTTGGTACAACATGGCCCCTAAATGCAAGCCAACTACTTCATCAGGTGTTTAGCTGAGAAAACAGCAATCTGTTCCAATGCTGGAGGAAAAACTGGCTGAGTTGGATGGTTTATCAGCTTCAAATGTGCATTTTAAAAAGTGGCCATGTATATTGTACTTTAAGTGTAAATTAAGGGATTTTTTTTCCTAAGGTGCATCTGACTTTATATGATTTTTCACCTTACTTACCGACTTTAGGGTCGCACTCTATGTAAAATGCAATTCCACATGGAGGGGAGGGGAGTAGAGGTCTTAGGATAGAGCTCTGAGGGAAAATATAGGTTGGAATGGCGAGAAAGAGAAAGGACAAGAAATAGTGAATGAAAATCAGAAAGGCAAAGAAGCCCAAGAGAGCACAGAACTACTCTCATTGGTATTCAGGGACATCTATTTGATAATTTAAAGAAAAAAATTATTACTTTTATAAAAGCAAGGCTATACCCAGAGTGGGCACTTCAGGAGACATTTACTGAACAAAGGAAGATCCTATTGTCATATCCACTATAATATCTGTTCAATTGTTAATTCTCTTTTCTGGGTGCCTAATGTAAGAGTTTGTCATATTGTCTTTTAATTCAATTTAGGTATATATGATCTGGTTATTTTAACTTAAAATGTTACCAGTCTATACCATAAATTCTAAACAATTTGTTTAAATATTAAACAGCAGTTAACAATGGCAGCTCTTGCATGTGTGCCTTTGAAGTCTGTTGATATTGTGTGTGCAAGTGGCTTGGGTGTGTGTAAACAGAGCAGTGGAAAAATAGGTGAGCACTACTTATCTCCGTCTTTGCTGGTGCACTTTCTGCCTATGGTCCACCCTCAATAATTTGAAATGGAGGCTATTCTTCTGATTATTAAAATGAGATAGGGAAAAGGAAAATTAACTCATGAATATTGCATGGGTCAAGAAATGTGTGTGAGGGTTTGAAAGATAAATTTTATTGTAATCATTTCAGAAATTCCCATTTTAATTAAACATAATATTTTCAAAACTGTGCTGTGGTCCATAGCATAGGTTTTCTAACTTGGGAACTTTCTGAATAATGCACTAAATAAAGGAGAAAGTGTTCTCTAACTGCTGTTTTCAAAACATTAAATGTTATATTGATTATATTTTATTTGGACACAAATTAAGCATATGGATACTTACTTTCTCTGGACTAAATTGCTAGACTTTGCTGTCAAGAATTTAGACTAATATTCCCATAAAGTCAAATTTATGAAAAGTTCTTTGGGGTGGTAAATCACAGAAATTACATGTTGTAATATTGGACCACTGGAAAGGGTGGAGGGACAGAAGAAAGATACTTGCCAGGTTTTAGTTCATTACCCAATTACACTATTAAAAAGTATCATCTGTATTCCAGAGAGAACATAGAAAAGTCAAAGTTATAAATGTTTGAGATGGAATTCGAATCTGGTTCTGTGGGATTCTGTAATCCATATGCTTTTCTCTACAACATTCTGCTCAGCTACCTAAACAACATAATGAATTCAGTAATACTGTTTCTTTAGTAGAAATGCGTGCAAACTGCCCTATAATGCTATTCGCTGTAGACTTATATCCTGTCCAAATACTTCTGTCTGTACCATCTAAATTAATCAGTGCCATGCAGCCAAATCTCATGGAATGTGCACACTAAAGATTGATTTCCCACTCACATCACAGTCGATTGCAGTTCAGGCACCTCTCCTTGGTAGCTTTTCTCCAAAAGATGACTCTGGTCTCCAGATGCCTCCCACACTCTGAGGCTACCCTCTTCTACTTGAGACCTCCCACACATTCATGGTCAGGGATGCAGGCATTCAGACAGCCACTGCAGGGGGTGCCTGGCCAGTGGACGCTATCTACCAATATACCAAGGTCCAGAACCAATCATGTAGACCCAACCTTAATGCAAGGGAGGAACCATGTTAGCTTCCCTAAAGGAGAAAAACGAAATTGAATTTGGTGACTCCTTAGTGGTGTCTCTTCCACAACTCCCAAGGGAATTTACTTCTGCAAGTAGCAAAAAAAGACCCTAGAAATATTAACTAGAGATTGAGGTCAAGTTTATGTCATGGAACCTTAGGTGACCATGAGGAGTGGATCTGTGGCATGGGAGTAGCGTGTTTAGTAAAAGGTGATTTGAAATAGCAGAGGAAAATAAGTTTGAAGTTACTGGGAGGATGTCAGGTAGACAATTTTGAATATCAAATTACCCAGTAAGGAAAATACCCAAAAGGGGGAAAGTGATCAATAAGGTCCTATGTCAAGTGTAGGAAAGAATGTGGAGAGGAATGGGTAGAAGCAAATGGCTTAGGATTAATGCTATGTGGACATATTATATTTCATGCTTATTTTGTGTGCTTTGACCTACCCATTATATAGGTTGATAGTCCTCATAACAATTCTATGAGCTAAATTGTATCATCTCATTTTATAGATGTTGAAACGAAACCCACAGTTTAAATGATTTACCCTGAGTCACCAGCTACTCAGAGGCAGAGCTGGAATCCAAACCCAAGCTCATTCTAGCCTCTGAGCCTGTATTTTAACCTTTATACTTTACTGCAAACATTGCTGATGTCCTGTTTTTTGTGATACCTGGTTTATGATATAGAGGCAAGTTCTCAAAAGAAAATGTAAAAAGCTAATGTCAAAGTTCCAGTGCATTTCATCACCCACTGATTCATCAGGCTATATTGGGCCTTTCTTCCTGATCTCATTTCCTCTTTGCAAAATAATTATTTAAAAGGCTAAACAAACTGATAGATACTTTATTATATCAACCTGCTTATAGATAGCCCTCTGCCTTTGCCTTTTCAGATCAGAGGAAATCCTACTTCTAAATTCCTCCAGACTAGGAAGTTCACAACTTCCTTTGCATTCTGTCTCAACATGTTGTAATGTGTCATCTCAATTTGTTATAATCCAGATGTGGCATCAGGAATGTATGGAAAGTCATCAAAATTCCAGGAAGGTCAGTAAATTCAAAAAAGCATAAGAATCAAAAGTGGCAAGATGCATGCTTTCTGCAGAACCTCCCCATCTATCTCACAGTTGTTACAGATTGGAGAAGAAACTACCATTACTTCTCTTCAGAATCCTTCCTTGACCCTTTGATCTAAACAACCTTGAATAGCCCCTCAGTGTATCATATGGGTTATGCTCAGTGACCTGTGCACTGACCAATCAGGCATAAGCTTCAGGCATGAGTGTCAGAAGGGACACAGGAGTCCATGTATCTCAATAGTGACCAAGGGCATATCAGTACTGCCCTTAACCTTGTGCTTTGGTTCAGCAGGCACACTGAAGGAGACAGTGACTTCCTGGCCTTCCTCCTGTGCTAAGGTCCATGCAGAAGGTCATACGCTAACTCTCTGGCATATGTCAGGCAAAGGTTACGATGGGAGCTCTTTGGGCTTTCGATCCAGTAATATCGTTTGGCTTTCATACTCTACTGATTTAGCTCACATAATTGGAATTGTATTTCAATAGTTCTTTTGAGAGTTTGTCTCAGATACATTGCTTCTCGCTTTTAAAAAAATCACTAATTATATCTAGTCTGTTCTGCAAACTTACATGTGTCTTAGTGAAAGATTAGTGCAGCTTCACCAGGATATTTACTTACCTGATTGTATTATATGATTTATTGCAAAAGATGGCCTTCTTGATTTCAAGAGTTTCAGTCCTGACCCCAGCATCTAGATCCCAGCTCCTTCTTTGCTCAGTGGATTGTAAATTATCCCCTATATCTATTCTCCCCTTGTCAATTTACTACTAGTAGAACTCCAGTTTTAGCAGGGAACTGGGCCCCTCAACCTTTATCAAAGATTGCTCTGGTTGATGGAATGGAAGCAAAAGTGACGTGCAAATTACTTGGTCAAGGTTTTTGTGGATGTGACATGAAAACCATGGATGTGATGGTATCTGCCACAGTACAGGCAAGGACAACATTCCATGGAATTGGGGAGTTACCAGGGACCTGGGTTTCTAAAGACCTCATGCCACAGAGCCTCCCATGCCCCTGGACAACACTTATTGAACGTGATTTGATGTGAGATATAATTAAAATCTACCCTATTTGAGCCACAGTATTTTGGAGGTCGCTTTGTATAGGAACTTCATCTGTACCTCACCAGTATATCCATATATATATATATATATATATATATATATATATGAAATACCTACAGATTATTCATAGCTTAAAGGTCAATTGATTGACAAAGAAAATGAGAAAAGTAGTGGTTAAAAGTAGTGGGATTAGGAATACCTAATCCCATTGCTATATAAGTCTAAAGGCTTGTTTTCCTTCCCCAATTTTATGTTGAAACCATAATTCCTTGGGTGATGGTTTTAGGAGATGTGGTCTCTGGGTGATTCAGTCATGAAGGTGAAGCCTTCATGAAGGGGATCCATGCCCTTATTCAAGAAAGCCAAACGAGCTCCCTGGGCCCTTCCAGGCTGTGAGGATAGAATAAATCAGAGATAAGGATCCTCACTTGGATGTACTGGCACCCTGATTTTGAACTCCCAGCCTCTAGAACAGTGAGATATAAATTTCTGCTGTTTATAAATCACTCAGTCTCAGGTAATTTGTTACAGGAGCCCGCATAGTCTAAGAACCTGCCCAGTTTGGACTGTACAATGGCCAACCAGTCAAATCATTGTGCAATGATTTTTTTTTTTATGTCAATCCTGCAATTCGTTGAGTAAAAGGGGGTTAGAATTGAATGAGCTAAGAAGATCAGAAAGTGACCCAATAAGCCATAGCACTGACGTGAACTCAGTTTGAATTGCTCAGTTCCAAGAATCTGTTGCTCCTAGGTTGGCAGTTCTCGTTGCCCTGAAGTCATCTTCATTCCTGGGGATCTCATGGAAAACTTTTTAATCCCTACCCTCAACTGAACCCTTGAGCTGGTACGATCATACCAGTCTCCTTTTGAGTGTGGTGTGGATATAGTAAAAGCTAATTCCCTAGAGATCTGAGGGCAGGGACACTATCCTCAGGGCTTATAACAAAGGGGGTGAAAGCACCAGGGGATGAAATTTCTACCACCTATACTCTGACTCCCTCCCTCTACAACAGTGACCCCGATCAAGTGGGAAAGTCTCACTGCCATGCAAGTTTTAGTACTTCTACAGCAAATGAGACAAAATGTTCCCACCTCAGAATATGAGGGTGGCGATTACATTGGAACCTGTGATTATTTTTTGGTATGCTTGAAATGTTTTATGAAAGATTTATAAACTTATAAAATATGTTATGCTTTATAATATTATAATTAAATATTAATATGACAATATTAAAAAAAAGCAGCAGTCAGAAACTCTAAGTGATTTTCACAGTAGCAAAAACAAAAATGAATTCATTGAGCTACGCGACTCCCTATGATTCACTTAGCATCATACCATCATCTACCAGGTAAAATATATTTTTTTAAAGATTTATTTATTTATGTGTACAAGAGCTGGGGTACAGGCCAGAGATGCAGGGGGTGATGAGAGGATTCACCAGAGACAGAGTAGGGAGCAGAACTGGCAGATGTACTGAAATACACTGCTGAGGGGAGCAGCGGGCGAGACAGGAGAGGTCTGCTGCGCCATGTGGGTTGCTCCCTGGCCGGGGATTGAACACATGCTGCAGAGGCTGAGGATTGCTTCATAGTGCGGTGCTTAACCCCTTGTGCCACCAGGGAGGCCCCCCAGGTAAAGGAAATTTAATCACTCCAATTTTTCTCATATGTCTTACTGCCAAAAACTGTTAGTGATGTTTGTCTTTCTTTCTAAACTGTTTCTACAACCATGGATGACATGATCTAACCCAAATCCACTGCTAAGTGTAATACCAAGTCTCCTCCTAAGTAATTTATCATACTCATCCCTTTTTATCTTACCCCAGGTCAAGTTTAAGGTAACACTGGGAATGTGACTTTATTCTGTTTTTATTGGTTTTCCTTGATTGGTCTTCAGGTCCATCTTTGTAAATAGAGGAATTTGAGCCACCTTGAATAAGTTTCATTTTTCAACTTCTTAAGGTTACATCTTCTGTAAGTGGTTACATCACTTCCTAATAAAGGGGAAAATATTATAGAAGTGAATAGGAGACTTGGGTTTCCAAGAAAAATATTGGAAATCTCCTTACAAAATGATTGGTTAAAAACTAGGAATAATCAGTATAGTCCTAGCATCATCATGGCCAGTTTAACTAATGTTGCCTTTTCATTGGATGAAAGCTGAGGGGGTGTGGGGGGAACATAGGTAAAATCTAATTCAAGGTAAATGAACCCATCTTCATAATACACTCAGGACAGAGGGAAGAAAACGATGTGGCCACCACGAAATCTACAGAGGTGAATGAAGTTGTAGCTTATCAATTCTCAGCTCTCCCGAACAAACCAGTTTATTAGTGATTTAAGATAATACAGTAATAAAGTAGTAGTTTCTTTAAGCACCTGAAAGAGGTAAACACTGATTCAGGGAAGAGTCAAAGGGTCATGAAAAAACCAACTTACATTCTGAGGGTTGTGTATTGAAAGACAGAGGAAGTCCTTGCCCTCAGCTAGTCAGCCAAATTATACCCATGATCTGTGATTGTGAAGACCTCCCCCCTTTTTATCACCACCTGACTCGTCCTTTCTTCTGTTCCCTAATTCCTGCTTCTCAGCCTGCCTTCTGCCTCACCCCCAACAGCAGCTGCAAACAATGACTTAAATTTTGCAAAAGAAACAACCCAAAGGCCATCACTGCAGTTACTGGATTCTGGGGCATTGGTTCTCAAAGAGTAATCCCAGCTCAGCAGCATCAGCATCAATGAGGCATCTACTTGGAAACCTGTTAGAATTATGCCATTGTTAGGTCCCACCCAGACTTCCTGATAGGGAGGCTCTGAGGGTGGGATCTAGCTGTCACTTGGAACACGCTCTCCAGGTTATTTTGATGCATGCTATAATTTGAGAATCACTATTTTTGCAAAGAGAATTCTTTGAACATTAAATGCTTTGAGGACCTCAAGAGAAACTAATTCGTGAGGCACCTCAAGAACCCTTTGAGTTAGAATCAAAATTTTCAAACCCGGAAAGAATCAATCTTGATTTTCTGTTACAAATCTCTGGAGGTAGATATCTAACATTTTTTTGAGAGCACTTACTAGGTAAATACCACAACATATCCTATTGTGGTAATAATTTTGTTTTGACAAATGAGAAAACCTAATTGTGCAAGACTAAGTAATTTTCCCTGGGTCACAGAGTCAGTAGGTGATAGAGCCAGGATTGTAAACCACACAAGTTGACTCTACTGAACTGATTGATTTTCTGGTTCTGTGAAAAGGGCTGAAAAGTTTCTGGATTTTTCATTTAAGGAGATTAAGTCTTAGGGCTCTTACACCTCAAGTTTTTTGAATTATCCGCAGGAATTAGTGTTTGCTTGACTTTCTTAGTGAATGTACTTATTGTGGTTAATAATCTTTAATCTGCTACTAAGTCAATATCCTGTTAATGTGCTAATGGTTCTAGAAGTCTATTATTATGATGCCATGGAAATAACAAAGAGTGGATGAAAAGATATGAACATAAGATATTGCATTGTTACTTGACAGTTTTTATCAATTAATAGTAATTTTTAAGGTAACTTTTTAAAAGTTAAAAAGGTAACTTTAAAAAAAAAGTAGTTATATTTTCAAACAGAGTTTCAGCTAATATACTCAAACTGGAAATAAAATAAACATAATTTATAAATAAGTGGGGTAGTGATATAAGTGGAAGTGATGTATCTGGGATTTTTCTTCTTTGAGATATAAAATTATTGTAAAAAACAGGTGCTTTTGCATTAAATCAAAACAAAAGAGTTACATTATAAATGTATTAGAAGAAAACCTAGGACCAAGTAAGCACCTAATTGCTATCCTATATTTGCACCTAATCCTATAAGCAAGCAATCTCCACTGTCACTGTAGTATAGCATTGGACACTCACTCAGCCTCTACTTAGAGGACATGGTTCCACCACACTCATGGTGAAGGCCATTAAAAAGCTTTTTTTTTTTTTCTTAAGTAATGAGCTAGTTTAAATGGAAACGTCTACTTTTTTGATAAAATATTAAAGTTAGCTATAATTAGCACTAAGCGCTTGAAAATAGATTGTGGTTTACACATTAATATTTGATGTGGTCTATAAGTCCCATGTAGAAAGTGTTTATACATGTTTCATTTTTATACATGGATAGTTAACATCAAAACTTTTGCACTAGAAAACTATCCAGTGCTCTCTGAAAAATTATCAACACCAAGAGATTTACATATGCAGGGGTTTGTACTGGGCAAGAGGAAAGCATGTCTAACCCAAATTTTTAATAAAATTGAATGTCTGTTGAAAAAATTCCTAGCCAAAACGCTTCACTGTGAAAGAGTTAATAGTTCCGTGCCCCACCCCCAGATTAGAAAGAACAAATGCAATAAATAAAAATATCATTTGATATAAGAATGCATAAATTCCCTACTGTGCCAGCTAGATGAAGTGGGAAATACTCAGCTGCCTTACTTGGGACAAACTCAAAACTTGGATTAGGGCCTCGAAATGCACAGATGACCTCTGAATAAGATGATTCAGTATGCTGTTTTAATAATATTCCATTACCCATCCTTTCCATGGAACAAAAATCACTCAGTTTGGGGAGACTGCAGGTGAAAGGGAAATTTGACACTTGCAGAGATTTAGTTTTAGTTTGCTTTGTAATGTATTATCCACAGCAAATTTACCTCTATCTTTAGGAATAAAGATGACATCTGTCACGAAGCTTCTTACATTTTCCTGTCTGCTATCTCCAGTGTCATATATCTGACATGCGATAACCTCCCTTTATAAACTCGAATGTTAGGGGAAGATTTTATTCATTTCGGGTACCCGCATGGCTATTCTTGACCTACTTGCAAATATATATGAGAAGATAGAGTGCACATTCTCTTATTCTGACGTTTCTATTTTTGACATTGAACACCCCTTTTAAGAATAAAATCTGTATTATGTGTACATAGGCATCAGAGAATGAAATGTAAAAATCCACTTGGCCTCATTTTATGTGGATACCGTATTTCCTGCCCTTGATGTCTTATTAACATTTTCTGTCATAAGAAAATATCTTTTGTATTTCTCATAGCTAAACATTTAAATCCTGAAGCATTCTGCTTCTTTGCAATCATCTTTGTTAGAATTAAAAAAAATTAGTGTTGATCAAAATGTTGTCTTAGTTGTTACTGACAGCTGTTAAAATGCTGCTAAAAATAAAGCACCAACTACTGAAAAGCTAACTGCTCCTGTGAAGTCCTAATGAGAAATTCTAAATGAGTTTTTTATCAAGTTCAACAGAGACTCTTATGTTCCCCACACCTGACCCGATGCATTGTTTCACTTTTCTGTGGTTGTTATTGCACATAATATCAGAGAAACAGTCTGCATGCATAATCCTAATGAGCACACAAACCATGCAGTTATTTATGTAAGATTAGCACAGTTATTTAAAGGTGATAAATTCCCTGTACTAAACCAAGAAAAAGAGAAAAAGAGAAGAAAATGAAAATATCTTTATTTTTACTAATATATACTGCTGTAGGTTCCCCCCCCTTTTCAACTACTGTATATTATTTCTAAATTTAGAACATCAGTGTAGGCACAGTGAAATCTGATTTGCTTCTAATAATATGGCATACTAATTGTGATGCATGCGCTGTTTGGTGCTCTGTCATCTCAAAATCTGGCCATAGAAATGTATTAGGTTTGTGTGTTTTCTATTTCAAATGACTGCAAATGAAATTAAGGTGGACAGATGAATAAATAGCTAGGTAAACAAATGGAGAAATTAATGAATAACCAAAGCTAAGAGACATATTCTAAGTAGTCTAGAATATCGTGTTTGGTCTATTTTGGATATTAACAAAAACCCTGATATGTTTTGTATCTTTCTTCTGGTCCACAATTTCTTATTTGCTTGCAATGTTTATAAACTGTAACATGTGTGTTTTGCAATAAACAAAGAAGAAGTTCTATCTTATATTATTCTCCTATTCATCTCCTCTCTCCAACTACCCCCTCCTTCCTCTCTCTGACTCTCTCTGTCTTTCTCAACTCTTTCCAACAGCTGGTAAGAGACAGGCTGGGGGGGGGTGTGTGAGGGAGGAGCCTAGCATTTTAGAAAGAAAAAAATAAGCCAGCATGGTTAGGTTCATTAATGAAGCTAATTATGACCAAATGCTTAGACTTTTAAAGTTTTTTAGATTATTGCGTGCAACGAAATTTGAGGATGCCTAGTGGTCTTTACATGTTAGTAAATAAAGATAGAAAGGAGAGGCATTTAATACATTTCAAAATCTATTAATTTTTTTTGGCTTGTGATTCCACAGCTTAAAAAAAAAAAAATCATGCCTTCTTAATTTCTCCCCCAGTGTGAGCTGTTCAAAGAAATGGGATTAAGATCAGGGAGCTAAGGGGTGGCTGTGCATAAAACTGAAATAAAGAGAAGGGAGGATTTTTTCCAACACAAACTTAAATGATATTAGGCTTTGTATCTGAAGTTATGTAAGAGAGGATGTGATGTCACACATGTAAATTGCAAACGCTGAGTCGTGCACTTTACAGTGGCAAACCTCAGGGAGTTTGACACTAATGGTATGAGGGAGGGAGGTGTCCTGAGGTTCAGCGACTGTGAAGGGGGGAGGGGTGAGCAATTGTCAAGAGGAAGATATTTGATGCTGCTTGGAGATTTAAGACTATTTGGTACCTTTAAATTTAGAGTCTCCAACTATTTGTAGATAAAATTAAGGTCCTTTTCTGCACTTTTCTTTCTCTTTTTCTTTTTTTCCAAAGGAATATACTTGTCTGAAAGGATGCAAAGGACAAACTTTGTTACAAGACAGCTTTAAAAATATGCCAGAAATGACATTTCTAAGTGTATAGTTTTAAGGTTGATAGGGGCATTTACTAATAGGCATTGGAATGAAGAATATTCCAAACAACAAGAAAACCCTACAACCCCATCTTTGATGGAATCTCTCAGAGGCACCACTTGTGGGGTGATTGTCAACAAAGCCAGTGGCAACTTCTCTTCAGATGAGGGAGTCTCAGACTTTATCCTAGGGCTGTGCAATTTCCTTTTGGGATGTGCAGGACCACCTCTCGCCTTATGCCAGCAAACCAATAAAGGAATGAATAAATAATAAAATAAAGAGAAAATGAAAGCTTAATTATTCAAATGTTTGCGCAAATATTTAAAGATGGATATTTAAAAACAAAGCTTTGCCTATTGAAAATTGCAAGGTCCTATAACATTTCCCCCAAAGGATGAGAAACTGATATGTGTACGCATTTGGAACCACCCTCCCAAACCTGTTTTGTTGTGAAAAAGTTTCAAAATAATGGCAATATATGCTTAAAAACTCAATTTAAGTTTTATAATAACAATTTTAAAGATAGGGAAGATTAAAATCTGAGAACAGAGGAAGAAAAATATAGGAAAAAATCTCCTAAATTTCGAAAATGTTGCTACAATAAAACTCTACTGTGCACAAGTCTGATCCCTGACAAGTTGTCTCTTATGAAAAGTATTGATTTTAATATTGATGAAGGGCCTCGGTGAAGATTTTTATGGTACATTATTTTGTAAAGGGGGAAGGGAGAATAAATACTAATTGATCAATTTTGTGATCAGAACTTACATCTTATAGGTTACCTGAAATGAGGGATTTTTCCCTTAACATTTGATTATGAACAATTTTAAACAGAAAAAAACTGAAGGCCTGTTACAGTGAAGACCTGCACACCCCACCTACCCTCTACCGTGGATACCGTGCTATGTACTGTTGCACCACAGCCACCCTCTGTGCAGTTTATAATCCATCAGCGTCATGTCATCTGGTTTATGACACATTCCAGATGACAGTCTTTGCCATCAGTGCGCTTCTAGACGGAGGTTCTTTTAAAAGTTCATTGAATACAGATGAACATTAATTTCGAAAACATGTATTATGTGCTTGATTTCACCTAAGACCTTAGCAATAACATTTCTACCTATAAGAAAACTGGCCAAAGACTGTTCCTGGTGCACCCAAGAGCCCCCTTGAGCCCCCTGAGAACCGCGCGGTGCCAGCACAGTGGGCGATGGAGGCTCGAGAATCGGACAGGGGGATGTGGCTGAAGAAAGGCAGAGATGGTCTTAACAGGAGCTTCGCGCGTGCCACGGTTTTGCGTGGGAAGGGATGAGCAACTTTCACGGCTATTTAAGAAGAAAATGGGAAAGAAGTGTCTGGGGGGGATCCACAGAGCCGCTTAGAGAAAAGAGTGTCCAGCTAGGAAGGGGGTGTGCGTGGCCAGTTCTCGGGGCGCAGCCGAGTCAGGACGCGTAGGGGCGCCCACCGGTGGGGGTGCCATTCACCACGCACCCCTCTCCGCCCCACTGTTCCCCCAGGGGTAGGTGGAGCGGCGCCCTGGCAGAGTCTGGGGCAGAAGCGTCTCTCACACACGTGAGTGCGCGTGAACACGCACACACACGCGCACACCTATCTCCTCATGGAGGTGCTCAGTGGATCTGGCGGTGGGGGCCGCGGGGCTTGGGGAGGCTCGGGGGCCGGGAGGCGGCCGGGGCTCCCCGGGGCAGCGGGACCCGGGACACCCCGGGATCTCGGGTCGCCGCTCCATCCTCCGCGCGCGCGCCGCCGCCCCCCGCCGGGCTCCTCGCCCCCCCTTTCACTTTCGCGTGTGCGTAGGTGTCTGCCCGGGCGGGCGCGAGGGCGCGGGGGCGCGCGGGGCGGCGCGGGGGCGCGCGGCGGGGAGCACTCGGGCCCCGGGCCCCGGCCCCGCTCGCCCCGCCGGGGGCCGCCCGCGGCGCCCCAGCCCTGGCAGCGCCGGGCACCCGCGCGCGCCGCGCCCCGCCACTCCCGCCGCTCGCCCCGCGCGCAGACACCGTCCTGCCCGGCGCCGCTCCCCCTCCACGGTGGGGGTGGGGCGAGGCGCGGGAGCCCGGGAGGGGGAGGGCGCAGCCTCCCGGGTGGGCATCGAGGGCGCAGCCAAAGAAACTTTTCCCTCCCGCCCCTCGCGCCCGGTCCCCAGCCCGCGCCGCCCCCCGCGAGTAGGAACCGCACCTGAGGCCCCTGCGCGAGGCCGGGGCCGGACTTGGGGGGTGTGAGGGGGTGGAGGGCTCCGTGCATCGGGGTGCCGCTTTCCCTGCGCCTCCCCGCTGCCGGTAGCCGGGGTGCGAGCGCGGCCCCTGCGCCCCCCGCGCCCCGCGCGCCCCCCGGCCCCGCGGCTCGGGTTCCCACCCGCCGGCGGCTGGACGCCGCGCAGCCTCCTCCGCGGGCGGGCGAGGGTGTGACCCGGGGAGGGGGCCGCGCCGCCGCGGGCTCCCCCTGCGGTCGCCCCCGCACACAGACGCGCTCCGCCGCCGGAGCTGTCACCGGCCACCCCGGGCCCGAGGAAGGGGCGCTGCGGGGCGCGCAGCCGGGAGCGGGCGCGGGGTCCTCCCGCCGGACTCGCCGGCTCCCGGGACCGCCGCCGTCCACGCCCCGGAGCCGCGCGGCGCGCAGAGGGGCCGCCTGAGGCCCGGCGGCCGCGGCTGGGGGCGGGCGGGCGCCCGCGGCCCCTCCGGCGCGCTTTGGCGCCGCCGCTCTCCTCCCGCTGCGGGGTGGCAGCACCGCGCTCCGGGGCTCTGCCCGCCGCCACCGCCTCGCCGCCTCCCGCGCGGTCGGCCAGCCCTGGGCTTGCTGGCGGCGGGTGCCTCGCGCCCCCCCGGGCCCCCGCCCTGCGCCCCAGCCTCCCCACCATGTCCTAGAAAAGGTGAGTGCAGCGGCCGCCACTTGGCGCTGGCCGCGGCGGGAGGGGCCCGGGGTGCGCGGGGCCGGCCCGGGGGACCCCGAGGTCCGCGCGGGGAGTGCGGGGTCGCGCGCCCAGGGGGCTGCGAGCGGAGGCGCGCTGCCCGCCGGGCCGCCTCGGGCAGGGGTGCCAGGCGGCGGGCGAGCGCCCGCGGCGGCTGTCCCTGCTTGGTTCTAACCTAGATTTTGCAAGAAGCTGAGATCCAGGGCGAGACCGGCCCTCCGCAGAGGAGGTAAAAACTTAGTACGAGACGCACGTCCAGCTCCTTGAATAATGAATAACTGGGCAGCGCCGACGAGCCGCCGCCTCCCGGGCTGCCCGGGCGCCCGGCCCCGGACCCCCCTCCCGCCGCCCGCCGCCCGCGCGCGGCCGGGGCGCGATCGATGCCGTGGGGAGAGCTCTCGCCGGGCCCCGCGGGAAAGTTGGGGCACTTGGCGGGGACTCTCTGCGTCGAGGGCCGCCGGGCACCGGAGTAGGGGTCCGGACCTGCTCGCGCGCGCCGCCGCGGTGCTGCCCGCCGCCGGGGGGGGGGTCCCCGTGGGGAGCGCCTGAGTTTCTACGTGGAGTCTCCTCGGGGTCAGGGTTTGGACGCTCAACTGCAGGGAGAGGAAGGGCCTGTGGGCAC
The DNA here is from genome assembly GCF_014898055.3 of Talpa occidentalis. Lineage (NCBI taxonomy): Eukaryota > Metazoa > Chordata > Mammalia > Eulipotyphla > Talpidae > Talpa > Talpa occidentalis. Next base: position 108,294,896 of record NW_023605194.1, read on the forward strand.
CGGATGACTCTGCGCCCCAGGACTTTGGCGGGTGCGGGACGAGGGTGAGGAGGGCGATTGCACAGCCGCCGGCGCCGGGCAGCGGGGGGCCGGGGGTCCCGATTTGGGGGTGTACGTCACTGATGGGACTCTGGGCCAGCCGGGAGCCTGAAACGGAGCTTCGTAAGCGGAGCCTCAAAGTCCGGAGAAATCAAAGTTAAGCAGCTCATCCTTCTGCTTAGTAACTACGGCGCTGGGGTGGGCGGGAGGGAGTCCAGGTGGGGGCGGCTGGAGGGAAACCGAAATTTCCTTCTGCAGACGCTGGATCCTGAGCACATAGTTTGCTTCCTTTCCTCCCGCTGTATGTTGCTCCCCATAATGTGCACCCCCTCCCACCCACCATGGAGAAGTGAATATCCTCGATGGTTCGCTCCTTCCATTGGAGCTAATGGAAAAACCCAATCCTGAAGCAGTAAATACAGCAACAAAATTATAAGGAAGGAGCCCAGCTGCTCTTGACCCTGGCTTGCTTTTTTTTTTTTTTGTGGGGGGGGGCAGGGAGGGAGGGCATGTTTAAAGGGCTTTGCCTGCTCTGAAATCACCCGCTTATTTCCCCCCCTGCACGTTTGCACCAAGGAAATTCAAACTGAGTGGGAACGTGCTCCTCTCGCTCGCTGGCAGCGGACGCTGCGACTGCCTTGCTGGAGGTAACTCGCAGGACCCAGCAAAGGGGCCCGCAGAGGAGCCCGGGGAGGTGCTGGGTCGCGCGAAGCCCGCCCGGGGTTCCCCGCTGCGCACGAGCGCAGTGGGCGGCGCCTGGGGCTGGGCTGCCGCTCACCTGGCGCTGCAGGTGGAGAGCCGGAGGGTGCACCGCCCGGACTGCCCGCGGTAAAAATGACTTCTCCGCGTCCCCACACTTTGCACGTCTTTGCAGGCATCCCGGGGTCGGGCGGGAGGGGAGCCGCGTGGGGTGGGGGGCGCGCGCGAGTTTGGGGCGGTGGCGCGCGCGGAGGGCGCCCGGTGCCCGCGGCCGTCTCCCTGCCCTCACCCCGGGCGCCCGCCGGTGCTGCGGCTTTAAGGGAGCTGCGGAGTCCAGGCTGTGTCGCAGCAACTTTGTATCAGTCATGTCGCCTCCCGGAGACTGACAGCGCGCCCGGCCCAATGAGCAGCTCGCCTGACCCGTGCAGCGTGGAGCCTGGCTTCCCTCCGGGCCAATGGGAAGGGCTCCGGGGGGGCGGGTAGGCAACCTGAACTCTATGTGGACATGTGACCCGCTTTTAAAAGGGCCGGCCCCGGCGCTGGCCCACTCCCCCTCCGGGCTTTCGCCCGCCCTCTCCGCCTGGCTCCCTCCCTGCTGCGCCCGCCCTGGCCCTGGCCGTGGCCCTGCCCCTGCTCCTGCCCCCTCCTCCTCGCGTCCCTCGGTGCCCCGGGTGTCATTGGACTGGGGAGACGCCAGCCAACTTCTGGCTGCTCGGAGGAAGCTCGTGCAGGCACCTGGGTGCAGGAGCGTGGCTGCCGGGCTCCCCTGCAGCAGGGAGAGCGGCGCTCGCCGGCCTGGATGTGGCTGGATGTGAGGGGGCTCCGCCGCGGGGGTGTCGTGGCGTAGGCGAGCGCTGCAACAGGTAGACGCGGAGACGCGGACCCCGGCCGAGGCAGGTGTGTAGGGGCGCGCGGCGGGGTGCCCGGCTCGGCGTGCGGCCGCGGCGCGGGAGCGTGCGCTTTGCAGGGAGAAGCGGCTGCGTAACCCGGAGGCTCGGTCGGGAGGGTGCTGTGGGCTTGTTGTTTTGTTTGGGTTTTCCACTTTTTCCCCCCTTGGGCCGCCAGAGGACTATTTTGGGAAAGTTTGGCCACTTTGGATAAATGCCCTCGAACGAGCAGCTTGCAGCCGCCTTTGGCAGTGGGAGGTCTGCCACCCTTCCCTGTCCGCAAAGATGTGTTTCACATCGCTTTCCTGGTGCACGTTTTAAAGGACGCTTGAATAGTGTTTCTTTCCTCTGTCCATTGCGGAAGCACCCACATCTCAGCTGGAGGTGTAGCCGATAAGGGCAGTTGAAGGAGATACGGAGACTGATAGATACTGGTGGAAGGGCGCACTGGCAATTCGTGCACTTCCCTCTGCCTCGTATTCACGAAAGTCCTGAGAAGAGGCTTTGCTTTCCGGGGCATCCGTTGAATGTTTGGGCCACCAGAGGAGGTGAAGCTGCTTTGGGTGGCATCCTTACCCGCCTAACTGATGTTGGGTGCGTGGCTTTTCCTGCTGAATTTTCAAGGATCAGGTGTAAGTTATATTGGTCAGTGGCACCGCCAGGTTTAACTGTTTGTTATCACATGGAAGTTAGGAAAACTTTTGATAGCCCCGAGGTTTGGGGATCGCTGGCTTTCAGATGCCCTAAATTGCTTTGAAGCGTTTGTAAAGGCCTTTTCTCCAGGTGCTGTTATTGACGATATTTGCATAGTAATGATACCAGCTTCCTCCATCTGTGAAGGTGTGCTGTGAAGTTTTAATTTTATACTTGGCTTCATGGCGCGCTGTCATGAAAATATTTCAGGAGAAAAGTTTTGTTGTTGTGTTGTTTTTTGTTTTTTAATAATCTAGGTGGGGAGCTTTTTCCTTTAAGGGAAATAGTTTTGTTTGGGGATTTAAGAAAGATCAGGTGGCTCAGTGAATTAGGTGAGTGAATAGAAATCAGGTGTGCTCAGTTCTAACTGGTTCTCCAGCTCTCTTGGGTGACCTTGGGCAGGTTTCTATCATTTACCTCATCTGTAAAAGCGGAGAACATACTAATAGGTATGCAGTGGGCATAGCAGAAAAATAAAAAGTGAACTTTGATACTCTGCAGCCAGTGAACATTATAACATTCTTAAAGTTCTGTTTTTAAACGGTCCTATTATAGTGAAATAATTATAGGAAAGGTTGCATTGAAAATGGGACTATGTTGGGGGGATATTAAAAGTGAAAGTATTTTTATGCAAATTTGCAGGAATCTTTGTTAATATTCCTGGAAAAAAAAAAACTGCTCAGGGAAAGGAAGAATTTATAAAACAGACTGTAAAACAAAACATTGTAAACTCAGTTTTTCCTTTGCAAAAATTGTGCTTAAGAGCATATATTTGGTTTAAGGTAGCGCTTCTATGAGTGCTTCCCTTTATGTGAAATTTCTTTATATTTTGTGGGGAGAGAGCACTAGTAGGAAAATTAAAGGGGTATAATATTTTTGTCTTTGTCCCTAGAGGGTCTCTATTATAGTTTCCATTGTGAGGGAGACAAGTTTGATGCAATGAAAGCTAGATTTGTAAACCAGTATCTGCCTCATCTTATACTTTAGTAACAAACTTTCCCTTTACTCTCTGGATAATAAGTTCTATGAGCATCATATTCATCAGTTAATATGTTCAGTATCTGCTACTAAGTTCAGGTTGACTGAAGTTTCTGCTCCAGCCATAGTCAGTATGCCAATTCCAAAAGGACAACCTGGGTTTCCTGGACAACGCAGGAAACAAATTCCTAATCTGGTTCATTTGTTTACGAATTAAATAATAGAGTTATAAATTAAATAATAGAGTTATGAATTAAATAATAGTTATGAATTAAGTAATAGCGGTATTGTGCATAAAATATCTCAGTAAACCTAATTTTTAAAAATCCTGATCTTTGAAAATGTTTGCAATGGAAGCCACACAGATGTTAGTTAGACGCCCTCCATTCTTTTGTGTTTGACTGTTGCCAACCTTTGCTCTATTTTCTTTGTGGAGAGCTGTATTCAATTGGTAGATGAGAACAGTACCTCAAACAAGCCCTCATTTAGATTTAAGAAAACCTTTTGCAAATTCTTTAATGATAGCCTCTCTCCAATAAATGCAGGTTGTTTTATATTATTGTTAAGGGCATTCAAGGCTAGCCAAACAGGACTTGGAAAATGGTGATCAGCTGCATGATGTTAGCTGATAAGGTGTTTCCTTGTAGAGTGCTTTAAGATTGACCTTGTGGCCATCTCCAATATAGTTTCTCTGCAAATCTTCACAGAGCCCCACACATCTGAGATGTGGCTTGAGCCTTAGGACCAGTATGGAAATTGTCCCCCAGAATATTAGCAGGCGTTCTGTGCAAATAGGACACAGTGGCCAAATTATGTTGGGAATGTTCGATTAACAAGGAAAAAGATTTCTGCACCTTGGAACTCCCCAGGAGATTTAGCATGCAGCTTTACTCTGTGAAACTTCTAAGAAGTAAGTGATCTTCCTTTCCAAAAGACAATTTGGTGGATAGATTTTTATAGAAGATCAGATGAGGATCCCCCTTCAGACCCAGGGGCCTGTAGATAGGCCTGTTGCCTAGGGCCTGGGCTGTAGGTGTGGGAGTGGTGGCCTCTGCAAGTCCCAGGGAAGGCTGACTTCCAGGCCTTGGTGGAGAGGGTGGTGCATTTCACTAACAGGGCATGTGCTTTAGGGACATGGTTGGGGGAGGGCAAGATACATGGAAGATACTTAGTTTTGAACATGAATAGACAAGTTTCCTAGGGTGTTCAATAAATTTGAACCACGGACACATATGCCTTAGATATACATCCATTCAAGTTAGATATGGGGAGGGCAGAATATTCTTGGGTAGAAGTAGCAGCAGCGCACATGTACAAGGTGTTTTTCCATGCATGGCTCTGAGTAAATGTTTTTTCTATTAAGTAGATAGACCATTCCTTTATTATTTGTGATTTAGGTCCGAGTTCACTATTATATTTTTTGCAACTTTTATTTGGCTTTCATCCACTCTGAAGATTTGGCTAGAATTGCCAGAGCACCACGTCAGACTTTAATTTGACATATTTTCCACTGATTTGTGATTAGTTTGTGATTAGGAACTTGTGGAATAATGAATGTTCAAGTAAAAGGATGCTGTTCTCTATAACTGGTAGATTTTAATGTGCACAACTTGTCAAGTGATGATTATAGAAGCTTGATTTTTTTTTTTATTTGCACGATGCTATCTGCTTAGTTTATAGAAGTGAATAGATGAGTTTTCTGTCTTCTCAGAACTTAAAATCTAGTGCAGGACACAAAAAAGTAAGAGGTAATTACAATACTTAAACAGTTTGGGCATTAAATTTTATTTTAAGCCTTAGGTATCTAATGCCAATTTAGTATAATTATTATATTTCTCTAGTATAAGTTCTATACCAAATAGACTTCCGAATTTTGTTATTTTTTAATGAATTTTTTTTTATGAAAGGCAGGTAAAGAGGATGGAGGTAGAGGAAGAGAGGCCTGCAAAATATCTGTGCAAAACTGCAGAAACTGCATCTTTGAGATACAGACCTTTATTTCAGTCAGCGATCACCTACCCATCTGAAAGGATTTGAAGACTGCATGAAGATTTTATGAGTTTAAAATATTAAAATATACAAAAATTGTTCTGAAAAGGAGTTGATTTCCTTGGATATGTGTTTTGGAGCAGTGGATCTCAGCTGGGGGGGTCATCAGCCACATCTGGAGACATTTTTGATTGGTAAATCTGAGTAGGAGTGCTGCTGGCCTCTAGTGGGTAGGAGGCGGGGATACCCCTAAACATCTTACAGTGCCCAGTGCCTTGGGACTGACTTCCACTACAAAGAATTACCTGGTCCCAAAACATCAGTAGTGCCAAGGCTGACATACCTTGGTGGGTGGGGACAGACTAGAAGTCAGATATTCCCACTCTGCCACTTTGCTGTATGATCTGTGACTCAGTTTCCTCACTAGTGTCATTGCATAATACTTTTACCAACGTACAGGGTTGTTTGTCAGCATAAATTATATATGTGAGGCTAATAATGTTGCTTTGAATTATATCACGAATAAGAATTATAAGAATATAGCCTATTGTAATAATTTTATATATAAAAGAAATTCAAATAGCGAGCCAATGGATTTGATTGCATGTCTGAAGCAGTCCTGAGGGTTCCCTGAGGGTGGGGCTGTGCCCCTCTTGTTTACCACTGTAGACTCAGTGACTGGTTGTAAGCCCAGGATGTAACACACACTTGATAAATATTTGTTGAATGAATGAACACATAAATTGTGAAGACCCATCTTGAACTTCCTCCATTGACTGTTGAGAATAAAAATGTCTGTTGGGAGTGTTTTTAGCAGAGAAACCACTAGGTTAGGGTGCATGAGAAAATCCTAACTAGTGTTGAAATACAGACCAGAGAGTCTCTGCTTTTTCAAGTTTTCAGAGACTTCCTGGGCTCTTAATCTGCTTTAACGAGATAGGAAACATCACCTTTCAAAATTAATATTAAATTGTCTTTATCACGAGTCCATTTTAAGAAAATCATTGTTCTTCAGTAATTTTTAATTTCTCCTGTGACAATTTAGTTGATCAATATATATTGGGAAATGTTAACATCAGTTGCATCTCTTTATTGCTTTTAATAAAGCCATGCATTAGCTATGGAAAGCAGCTTCCATATGCTGCAAAGACTCCAAAAGCTTTGGAGTGACAAGATTTAAACTCAGCTTTGTACCTACTACGTCCTTGACCTTGCGCAAGTCACCTACCTCTGTCTTAGTCCTCAGTTTCCTTCTCTGCCTCATCAGTCTCCAGGGTTACTTTGAATACTAAATAAGTTCTCACATTTGTAAATGTTCTTTGCAAACTCTAAAACCTGTATTATAGCATATATATATTGCTTTTATTTAGATGCAAAATAGTTTTATATGATCGCTTATATTCTTGTTATAGTCAAAGCTGTTATATCAGCACTTAAAAAGATAGCAACTTTGAATATCACTGTCCGTGTTGCTTTTAACAAGGAGACCGTGTAAATATGTCTAGCTCCGTAACTGCAATTTTAGAGGGTCCTTTGGAATAATGTTGCTACACATGACTAACTTTTTAATTTACATTTATTTGTTAGCTATGGAGACCAAAGGCTACCACAGTCTCCCGGAAGGTCTAGAGATGGACAGACGGTGGGGTCAAGTTTCTCAGACTGTGGAGCGCTCTTCGCTGGGGTCCACGGAGAGAACCGATGAGAACAACTACATGGAGATTGTCAACGTAAGCTGTGTTTCCGGTGCTATTCCAAACAACAGTACTCAAGGAAGCAGCAAAGAAAAACATGAACTACTCCCTTGCATTCAGCAAGACAGTCACCGTTCTGGGATTTTAACATCTGATATTAAAACCGAGCTGGAGTCTAAGGAACTTTCTGCGACTGTGGCTGAGTCCATGGGTTTGTACATGGATTCCGTGAGAGATGCTGACTTCGCCTACGATCAGCAGCACCAAGGAGGCACGAGTCCAGCGAAGTTGAGCCAAAACGTTGACCAGCTGGTGAAATTTTACAAAGAAAATGGCCATCGTCCTTCCACTCTCGGTGGTGTGAGCCGGCCCCTGCGATCCTTCATGTCTGACTCGGGGAGCTCTGTGAATGGGGGGGTCATGCGGGCCATCGTGAAGAGCCCCCTGGCTGGCCACGAGAAGAGCCCATCGGTGTGCAGCCCGCTGAACTTGACCTCTTCGGGGTGCAGCCCCGCTGGCATCAACCCCGTGTCCTCCACCTCGGCCAGCTTTGGCAATTTCACAGTGCACAGCCCCATCACCCAGGGGACTCCTTTGACGTGCTCCCCTAACGTGGAAAACCGGGGCTCCAGGTCGCACAGCCCAGCACACGCCAGCAACGTGGGCTCCCCTCTCTCAAGTCCATTGAGTAGCATGAAGTCCCCCATCTCCAGCCCTCCGAGTCACTGCAGCGTAAAATCTCCGGTGTCCAGTCCCAACAATGTCCCTCTGCGATCTTCTGTGTCCAGCCCTGCTAATATCAGCAACTCAAGGTGCTCCGTGTCCAGCCCTTCCAACAACAGGTCCGCGCTCTCCAGCCCCACGGCCAGTACCGTGGGGTCCATGTGTAGCCCTCTCAACAATGCCTTCGGCTACGCCGCCTCGGGCACCCCTGCCGGGGCCGTGGCAGCCCGGGATGTGGTCCCCAGTCCAGACACACACGAGAAAGGTGCCCCCGAGGTCCCTTTCCCTAAGACCGAGGACGTGGAGAATGCCATCTCCAACGGCGGCTCGGGCCCGCTGAACATCGTCCAGTACATCAAGGCGGAGCCTGATGGAGCCTTCGGCAGCTCGTGTCTAGGAGGGGGCAGCAAGATCAGCTCGGAGTCCCCCTTCTCGGTACCAGTAAAGCAAGAACCCACCAAGCACTCGTGTTCAGGCACCTCGTTTAAAGGGAATCCCCCAGTAAACCCGTTTCCATTCATGGATGGCTCGTATTTTTCCTTTATGGATGATAAAGACTATTATTCTCTATCAGGAATTTTAGGACCACCGGTGCCCGGCTTTGATGGGAGCTGTGAGGGCAGTGGGTTCCCAATGGGGATTAAGCAAGAACCGGATGATGGGAGCTATTACCCCGAGGCCAGTATCCCCTCCTCCGCCATCGTTGGGGTGAATTCCGGGGGACAGTCCTTTCACTACAGGATTGGTGCTCAAGGTACCATCTCTCTGTCACGATCGGCGAGAGACCAGTCGTTCCAACACCTGAGTTCCTTTGCACCTGTCAACACCTTGGTGGAATCCTGGAAACCACACGGTGACCTGTCAGCTCGGAGAAGCGACGGATATCCGGTTCTCGAATACATTCCAGAAAACGTGTCAAGGTAGGTTGACCTTTTCATCTCGTTTTCGGAAAGTGGGCTTTGATAAAATGTTGGAAATTGGCATTTTCTTTACAGTTGGAAATTTGAACACATTTCAGTTTACCGTTTTATTTTGAAGTTTGGTCAGGTCATGCCTTCCCCTGCATTTTTGTAACAGAAAGAGAAAAAACAAAGAGTTCTTAAAATTTCTTAGAAAACATTTGAATTGATTTTCAAGGAGAGTATGTAGGTGTTTCTCCCCCATAGTGCCTGTTGCAGGTGTTTGGAAAAGTTTTCTGCTGCCTGTTACTATGTTGACTTTAGTGGACTTGTGCTGTTTTTTTTTTTTGTTTGTTTGTTTGTTTGTTTGTTTGTTTTTGGTTGTTGTTCATTAGCTGTATACTGACTAACTAAAATCACTCTAATGTAGTTTCTTTGCGGCCTGAGTTTCTTCTTGGCTTTCTTTAGTAATCACTTCATTGGGAAAAATGAGATGAACCCCAAATCTGTTACCCACAAGTTCCCCCACTCTCTTCATCCTTTTCTAGGTCAGTTAATTGTAAGTTGTGGTTTTCAACCCAAGTAACAACCCAAATAAATCATTTCCTTAAATGTTAAGGGTTTTTAAAGAGTCAGCGCATCTGAAATTACTAAGTGGGCAGTCCTGCTCTCTTATATTGGAAGTGAAACATGTCACTGCAGTTTTCAGGTGGTTTAGTTTAGACTTTTAAGGTCTGCAGAAGACATTCCTTACTGTAAAAGATCTCTTGGCTTTCCTTGTTGTAGATGGCACATTGTATATATTTAGAAAAAATAAGGAAGAAGTTTTAGATATGACTGTAAAGGGTGGTTCTAAGTTATATAATGAACACTTGCATTGGACTTTGCTTCAGTACTATTTTTATTACATGGTTGTAATAAATGATCTTTTATTGAACATATAAAGAATAGATTTCCTACATACAGTTCATCCTTTTGGCATCAGAAGTATGTGGCTATTTTTTCTTAAACACTTATTTTGTGGGAAATCGGTCCATCCTTTTGACAGGATGTAGGGTTTACTATCCTTTCTCCTATACCTTTCACCCTGGTTTTTGTTTTTTGTTTTTTTTTTTTAACCCAGCAAAACTTTAATTCTGCTTTTTTCCCCCTTTCTTTGACTCACTCCTTGCTCTTCTTGCTTTTATGGAAGCAAACCTACCATACAGGATACATTCTTATAACTTTCAATAGCATAAACGATTCATTCCCATTCCAATACTACCTTAGACTCTCAATTCTGTACGGTAACACAGTCATGAGATAACATGGTCTTCATCGGCCCTAACTCAGTGTGTGTTCTTGGAATACTTTGTTTTACTTCCAGACAAGGAAGTTTGGAACATGATGTGGATACTTTTTGAGTGATGTTTTTGGTGAGTTAGTGTGAGGGAGTAGAGCCTGGTAGCTAAAACTGTGGCTGGACACTTGTTTTGTGTCCCTGTGCGTATCCCTTCTCATGTCTGAGCTTTAGTTTTCTCATCGGTAAAAAGGGGGTTAAATAGGTAGTTAAGACAGTGAAGTGACTTAAATTATGAGAAGCATTTTGAATAGCAGTGGCACATAGTATACAGTATATACATTTTAGCTATTATGGCGAACATTGAGTCCCATTTCCATAATTGTTAGTTTCCCTTTCTTTGGTTTTCTATCACAAAATCCTTTAAAAAATATACATAAAGGAAATATTTGTTGATCAACCTATGATTAATTTCCATTGATTTTTTTATAATTAGGCACCATAGATTTGTGACTACATTTTTATTTATGCTCTTCTAATTTGAAGGCTGATGCTTTAGCTAGTGAAATTTCTAGTAGAAATACTAGATGTATAGTAAATGCAATAATTAATTTTCTCATATTTGTTTCTACTATTTAAATGGTAGTTTTCACACTCCATCTATGAAGCTCTTTACAGTCCAGTAACCCATCACCTTGAACATATAATCTCAGCAACTTTGACATTCCTTCCTTTGTAGGCCCTGGAGGTTTTGTCTGGTGTCCCTTCTTGAGTATTTCCAAATTATGTATGTACTTGTTGATATACTTTTTGGGATTCATTCTGTCCACATACAAATGGTTACTGTTAATATCAGTTTTCCTAAAACTTTAACATCAAAGTTTTAATCTCATTTAAAGTCTCTTACAGATTACTAATTATTTACATTTTTCTTGGTGTGAATATTACCCAAATCTATTTGCTTTGGTCTTTCTCAGGATAAATTCTCAAGGATTGGAAGATACTTGGACCATTTTCTAGATTTCAATCTGTATATTACTCAATGTAACTTCATCCATGGTTCATTGGTTCCCTGTCTTTGACCAATGGACAACCCTTTGGCTATTTTACAGTTTATGTTAATGATGATCCAGCATTCCAGGGGAATGTTGACTAAATTAATGAGTTAAAGATTGGAAAGGATCAAGGCAGTACATAGCTGCTTGTAGGTTAAATAATATCTTTCATTTTTAGGTTGAACTTTAAGCTCTTTTCTTGTAGACCTCAAAGTATAGTTTGGGCTTCTTGAGATCCTTTCATAGAGGCTCATGGAGTAAAAAATCCTACTTTGGCTAAAGGTTCATTATTCAAAATTGAAGACAGACCCAAGGATTTAAATGTAATAGTGTAAGAAAAGTCCATTGATACAGTTCCAGATTCCACATGGCCACTAACCTTTAAAAATCTACTTACTGTAGTTTCAAATGTAGTTTCAATGTAGCAGCAAAGAAATGTATCTACACTTCACTGGAAAAACCATTACAATGTTCCTTTTTCCAACAGTATAGCTGTTGAAGCAGATTTTCTTCATTACTTGAACCCAAACTTATCACCCTCTGAATGCAATAGTAGATATGAAAAGCCAGCTGTTTTCCATTAAGTGAGACAATAGCCTCGCAAACATGTAAAACAATGCCTCTCTTCTCACCAGAGTTTTTTTGTTTGGGGAAATAGGTTTTTTTTTTTCTTTTTTCATAAACAAATGTTTATATAAACATGTAGGAATTTATTTTAAAATGATCTAAAATAAATATTAGTTTTAATCTCTAATATGGTAAATGTCACTAGATATAATCCACAAAAACAAAAGCCCTTTGATATCCTTAATACATTTTAAGAGTGGAGAAATGTCCTAAGATACCAAACCACTGGTCTTGTTTAGCCTGTACATTCCTTCCAGGTCATTGAAGAGAGAGGGTGTCTCTTTGTGTTACCCTTACTGCAAATTATGGTGAGGCAGTAGTGTCCCATTCAAATAAGAAAAATTATTCTCATCTGGATTAATTTTTCAGGCTGGTCGATATGAGTAATGGCTGTGAAGTATGTTGTCTTCATTTCAGTGGAGGGGTATTCAGCGAGTGTGGTGACCAAAGTCAGCTGTCTGTTAATGATTTCCAGTGACTGGGTTGTCTGAGCGCTAAATGGCAAAGTAAATTATGACAAAGCTGGATGTAAAGCTCAGGGTGGACGCCGGACCTGCTGCTGGTGTGTGGGTTGGAGTTTCGCTGCCGGCTGGTACACAAACAAACTTTGACCTGGAGTGAGTCATAACTTTTCCGAGCCTCAGTTTCTTCATTTTGAAGGGGCGAGTTGAACTGGATGGCCTCTGGGTCTGCCAGTGAAACTGTTGAGGGACCTTATTTTTTCTCACGAGTAATGGATATTAACACTTCAAAGAGTAGATCTTCACACCTTTGGGGGTAGGTTTTAGTGACAAGCCTAGCTTTGGAGCTACCAGGGTAATCTGTATAGAAAGAGCTTATTACCATGTACCATTAAGCAAAAGTGAGTAGGAGTGACCTCTTGTTTTAAAGCAGAGATTTTTTTTATCTGATGTTTTCCTCTGATAATATCTCACACTCACCAAGCATTTCTTGTTCTTTTAATTTATACTATTCTTTTGGATATGGTATTTTGCTGTTGACACAACATCAGATGTTTATAGCATAGTCACAGCCACTGGTGGCATGACTTTTGAATTTAAAGTTCACTGTTTTAAAAGGGATGTTCTGATAGTTTCCAAGACAAGTAATTAGGTATTTATCTTAACATGGTTTTCCATGAATGGAACCATTTAGTAAATAACTTATTTTTTTATTTTTCAATTCTCCCTGGAGCTTTTTGAAACTCACCTTCTATAATAAACCAAAAGCTTCAAAATTAAACATTTGTCAGAAAATTTGTCCTGTCGCTTTGTAAACTTCCTGAGACCAACCGTGGACATGTAAATATCTCTGTATAATGCAAAAATGGTGTGGTTGGGAGAGTGAGAAGGGGTGCTTAGTATGACACATTAACCCATTACAAAATTACTTAGAAAACATGGAACATTTTCTAATTTGTCTCATTTTCGTTTTGAAATTGCTGATGTACTTAGAATTTCTCCAGGTTAGCATTTTAATGATATTTTCAGAATGATGTTGAATTAAGACTCCTGATGTTTCATTCATTTATGGTATTTCTGGTGAAGGGGGTGATAATTTTGTTCAAAACAATTTCAGTGTTTTTTATGTGCAATTCACTGTACAGTGACTCTTTATGTAGTTTTCTCTTAGTATCACATGTACCCTACATTTATATGTCAGTATGTCTACCTTATGTCATCCAAGTTAGTGGAATATTTAGAACTGTTTACACCATGCTTAAAAGTTGTGATCGAAGCCATGGTTTCTGTTCAGTAAACTCAAATTATTCAATTTAAGGCAGTTTTTATAATTCTCCATTATTCACCATAGGCAGTGGTTTGCTGAAACGGAGACCCAGAGAGTCGTCATTTATAGATTTCATGTCTTTTGCAATATTGAAATACTGGGTGTGTCTGACCTTTTCCATCCATGTAATTTCAGAGTAATAGCAGATGTTATATTGACCACCAGTAATTTAGGAGTAACACTTCACTTCCCCTAATGCTTTGATGTCATTCATTATTTTTCCAAAAAATAATACTTTTTTCCAGACATTGAACTGTGTCTTTAGTTTTATATTACTCATCCACTGATAAAATTTCAGCTCTGCTGTTAAATGTGTTGCTTTCTTTCATTTACTAAAATCAGATTGAGAGAAAAATACTGGATTCTTGATTTCATTGATTTCATTTTATTTAAATTGTATGGTTTTGTATACTGCATTCTGAAATTTCATGAAATGTTCAGTTTTAAATAGGTAAGATGTTCCTATTAAATGTTAGAATTTCTATTTTTAAATTTTTCAGGTATAGATTTTGTTTTTAATTTAAGAGTTTTATTTTTTCCAAACATAATAATGATAAAAATGTAATTATGTATAAACTTGTGTTAACTTAGTTGATGCTGTGGAAACATCTGGATTTATGATAGTCAGCAGTATGGCTAAGACCATACCACTTTTCTATGCAGAGAAGAGAAATAAATTTTATTTTGTGTAAGAAATAGAAAATTCTAGTCTAAGAAAAGAAAACCAACAAAATGTAATTGAATACTTAAGATGTTAATACGCGAGGGAGAGAGTCTGAGATAATAACTGGCAATCTGAATTCATAACTGTGGCTATGACTTAATTTCATTAATGATTCATTGGTATGTAACCTCACCTTATATACTAGGAATTATTGAGACAGACAAAAATTGCAACCTCAAACAGAATGAAATGAGACTAGGAATGGGCAAAGTTGACTTTGGGCATGCTGATAGAAAAAAGATTATCTTGAAAAAATGTCTTAGAGAATGAGATTGAGGGTGTGTAGAACTGGTGTTTATATGTAGCTTTGAAAAATTTGCAGGGGCTCTGGTGGACACTTCCCGGCGGAGGGAGTTTCCTGAGCAAAAACCCTGGAGACAGAAAATACCAAGTGTGGTCAAGCTGTGTGCCTGGCTGCAATTTAAGGAATCAGGGGCAGAGAGCCTGGAGAGGTTAGTTGGAGCTAGAAAGGAGTGAAACTAAGAAATTTGTACTTAATTTGGCAGGTAATGAGGAGCTGTGGAACTGTTGGAGTAGGGAAGTGGCATGAACTAAAGGACACTTTGGAAAAACCTTAATGAGGCAGTGGTTGGATGGTGGATTGGGCATAAAGAGCCTCGTTAGGAAGTTATTGCAACAGTGCAGGGGACTGGGGACTCGATTGTCTGCAGCAAGATTGTCGGGTAACGGTGAAAAAGGGACAGATGGGAAAAATTACCAAAGACGCCTTTGTAGGAGTTAATTTTGTATAAAAATTTTATTTTGAAATCATCATAAGCTAACAAAAAATTAGAAGTGCATTGCAAAGAACTCTACGCAAGGACAGCCTCTTACAAACCCACGCCACCATCATCAAGAGATTGCCATTAAGTTGCTGACATCTACGCCTTGGACATCACGCTGGTTTTACCAGTTGGTACGATAATGCTTTTTCTAGCAAAAGGAGCCCCTTCAGAATTGTGGATTCTGCTTCCTGGCCATGTTGTATACAGTCTCTCCCCAGTCTTTTCCAGAGTTTGAGTTTACAGTGATTTTGAAGAGTAAAGAGCAGTTATTTCCTAGCAGGTCCTTCCATTTGTGCTTCTTGTTTATTTCCTTGTGATTACATCTGGGTGTCAATGCGATGCTCTCTCATCACTGTGATGTTCTCTCATCACTGGCCAGTTTCTCTTTGTGCTGCTACAGGGCTGAATTCAGGTTCCCCACAGTAGCGTTCCTCTTCTCCCCCGTATTTTGGGGAGAGGTACTTTGACATTCTAAACAAGTCCCTTTCTTCATCAAACTTTGTTATGCCATGCCTTGATTTAACTTTCATTTTTGTCTTTTTCAAGTTGGTCCCATTGCCCTGTCATGCAGATGTCAGGCGTGCGCCATTCAGAATCACACGTGTGCACCCCGAGAAGCCTCCTGTGTTGACACCTGTGTGGCCTCTCCCTCCCCTGCCCCCGGACTACTGTTGATGTTCCTCTTGCTGGTGATGGAGCCAGTGGGAGCCCATTCAAGCTGGTCGCTGTCCTTGTACCACATTCCCATCCTCCTCTGAGCGCCTTTTCGCTTTAGGCCCATCTGTACTTCTCCTGCCCCAGGTCTGGACTTAGTTGTTCCTCCCAGGGCTATCCCCCTGACTGTTCTCCCCTCTGACTGGGGTCTTGCCCTATGCCATGGATTGCAGAGCCTTAACCTCCCACTCCCGTGGGGACCCTCCTCACCCTGCTCGGCCGTTGACTCCTGCGCTGGGATGTCTTCACCCGCCTTGGGTCCTGGTTCCCTGCATTGGGCGTCACAGCCACCCTTGACCTCGATGCCCAGGAGGGCCACCCCTACCTCGAGTGCTGTGAATGTCTACTTTGCTCTGCTTGTGGAAGGGCTTGAGGACTCAGTTGTGAAGCAAGAGGAAGGAGAAGAGTTGATATTTGAGTACAAGTGAAAAGTATGTGTATAGTGGGGAAAAGTCCTGTGAAGAGCTTGGTGGTCCTGGCTGATCTTGGTGGTCCTGGCTGATGGTGAGCAGTCAGGAGGAAAGGAGCGGTCAGGAGCAGGCTGGGAGAGGAAGTGATGACTTGGCCTGGGCTACAGAACTCTTAAGTACCAGAACTAGAACTACCTCTGATGGAGGAGCTCTCCCTGCAGGAGGGCGTACAGGGGCGGAGGTGTGGGAGGTCTCCTCAGAAGTGGGGGAGGAGGTCAGTGTGGGTGCTGCTGCTTCTGCTCAGGAAGAGAAGGCACAGTTGACTCAAGTGTAGTTTCCAGTGCATTCTGCTAGGGATTTGGAGGAAGAGAACCCCAATTAGGGGATGAGCAACACAGCTAATAAAGGAGACAGGGAGTTGTTTAGAGGCTCAAGATAGTGCCGAGTCATGGATGCCAGAGGGGAGAATCACGTAGTCTTCGAATTTCCAAATTAGAATCTCTAAGGCCACCAATAAATCCCGCCCTCTGTGGGCACAGACACCCAAGCCAAGGCCCAGGAGGTCACCTGCCTTTTCCAGTCGCTTACAAAGCGCTTGGTAACAGAGCTGAGGGGAGAGGCCCTCGCCCTTTTGTCTTTCTGGTTCCAGTAGGAGGCAGTGGCTCCAAGCCCGAGGCTGGGGCTGGAAGACCAGGAATTAGACCCTAGAGCTGGTGACAGGTGTGCTGGCGATTCCTCCAGGTGGAGCCCGCAGAGTGGGGGGGGGGGGGGCGGGGGGTGCGCTTAGACTGGTGAGGCCGAGGATGGGCCCGTGGAGAGGAGCAGGGGCAGGACGGGCCCAGTGGGTGCTCTTGGAGGCGCGCTCAGTGTGAAGAGGAGGCAGGAGAGGGGAGAGAGTAGTGCGAAGAGACCACAGCACAGGATCGGAGTGTGGATTTTGGGGACAGGCGAGCGTGAAGAGGGCAGGGAGCTGGGGCAAGACGGGGCTTCGGCATCCAGGAGGGCAAGCAGTGATGGATGGGTGTGGGGCTGCAGAGGGGAGGGTGGGATTCGCCATCAGTCCTGGACCTGGCCTCGGGTGATGTGACAGGCCTGCATGAAGCCACCCGAGCCGCTGCTGGGCCCGGGGGTCTCCTCTCCCGGGTCCTGAGTTGGACCCCCACACACCTGAATGTCCCCAGCCGCAGGTCCTGGGCTAGCGAAGGCCCTGAGGGCAGTGAAGAAACACTGGCTGGAGGGAGAGCAGAAGGAAGCTGATTGCCCCCAAAACAATAGGCAGCCAGATGGGGCTCTTTGGAAACATCAATCAGATTATAAGGCTGACATGCAGCCCTCCGGTGGCTCCTTGTGGCAAGCAGCATACAGCCCAGTCATCCAGGGCCTGCTAAGCGCCAGGTGTGGGGCCTCTGCCGACCTGATTTTGTGTTTCCTCCTTACCAGGTTCCCCACCGACCCTTGCTGTGGCTTAGGCCAACCCTGCCCCTCCTCGGGGGCCTCTGCTTACTCTTCCCTCAGCCTGAGGGCTCTGCCCCTGATTTTAGTTTCCTGCCCATTTCTTGTCACTTCAGAATCAGTTCAGTGTCACCTGGTGGCCAGAACTTCCCCGGCCATGTTCTCTAAGGCAGTGCCCCCTGCCACCACCCGGCTCCTCCTCACAGCTCCCCCTCTCTTGTTTCCTTCACAGCCCGCACCTGTCAGAAATCAACTTTGCTTTCTTCACTTCTAATTAGACAGAAACTTTCTAGTATCAGAGACCTGTGACCTGTCTCCCTGCACGAGGGCCGTCCCTCAGCCAGAGCAAGGGGCCGACGGGCTGCTCAGCGAACCCTGGCTGAGTGGACGAGTAAAAGGGATGGTTGGTTGTGGGGGCTATGATGAGGGCAGGTATGGATCTGGGGTGACTAGATTAAGTGTGGTGACTGTATAAGGTTAATAAAATTACTGTTCAAGTGAAGGTTTAGCAAAAAAAATTGTTGTGACCTCTATCAGCTTATTTTTAGGATTTTCATGAAATAATCAGTCAACAGATGCTCTTCTTGCTTTTGCTAATGCCAACATAATAGAGTAGTGGGTATTGGTGTGTTCCAAGCTACATGGTGACAAATTCTTAGTCTTTATTATGAGGTCATTTGTGTATTTATAATTTACAAACAGTAAGATACTCTTTCTTGTGCAGTTCTGTGAAGTTTGCCAAGTACATAGTCATGTAACCGCCGCTTATTAAAGACACAGAACAGCTCCATCAGCTCCCCGTTTACCCTGTGTTACCCCTTCATCACTCAGCCTTCCCTGCACTCACAAACCCCACCCACCGTAAGGTCCCCATTCCTGTGGTTTTGTTGTTTCTAGATTGTCTTACAAGTGGAACTGCCCTTTATGTAGCCTTTACATTCTGCCCTCTTTTCTTTAATTTAGCATAATAAATGTTTGAGATTCATCCATGTTGTGCATGTATCACTAAGTACTTTTTAGTGCTGTGTAGTATTCACTTGTGGCTATTACTGTTTCTTAATTGATTCACCTGTTGTTGGAGATTTGAGTTGTCTCCACTCTGGGCTCTTCCAAATCAAGTTGCCATAAATCTTCACATACCAATCTCGTAAGGACATATGCTGTTATTTTTTTCTTCAATAAATACCCACAAGTGGGATGGCTAGATCATAGGATAGAGGCAGGGTTCGTTTTTAAGAAACTATCAAACTGTTGTTGCGAAGACTGCACCATTTTAAGTTCCCACTAGGCTGTATGTGTATTTCAGTTCTATTCCATGGTGGTCAGTGCTTGAGAGAGTAAGTCTAATCTTTTTGACTGTAGGTAACATGATAGGTGTGCAGTGATACCACATTGTGCTCTAAGCTGGCATTTCTCTCAAGCCTAAATGCCACAAAACATCCTTTCATTGCTTACTTGCCAACTATATATCTTCATTTCGTGTCTGTTAACACTTTGGTTTATCCTTATTGGGTTGTTTTCTTTTTAGCATTCTGTTGTCAGTATATTTCTGTGTTAGATTTTTAATAGAGGACCTAGAAATAAGGGAGAAACAGCTACTCAAAGTTTTACATTGGCAGAGAGAAACCTAGTAACCAATTTTCAAATTATTTGGTATCTACTGTGTTCTGAATGTGGATAAACAAGCCAAAGGAATAGGAAAGAAACCAAGTATCCCCACTGTATCCCCCACCTGCCTGGGGAGATGTAGCAAATCCTTGTTGACAGCTTTTGCTGCTGCTGTTCCCCTAAATTGTGTTTGATTAGATGATGCAGATAAGAACTCTTAGATTAGCTAGAGCAGGGTTCTGTATGGGCTGAAAGTCAAGGAAAGTTCTCCTAGGAGGTGAGATCTGAGCTGCTGTTTGAGGGTTGCTGCTGTTCGGTGAGGGGTAGAGGGGGCAGAGGAGTGATTGTTAGCATAGGTCCGGCATCGAGCCCGCTCGGAGGGGTGTTGCTCGTTGGGGAGACTAGAGTATGGAGTCTGTGATGCTGACGAGGTGGCTGGGACCCTGCACCTAGCACTGGGGAGGACACAGACGGGCAGAAGGTCAGCCTGGTTAGGACGGTAGGAGTCCGTGCCCAAAAAAAAAACAAGCACTTGAGAGTTGGCCACAGTGGAAATCCAGGCTGAGGGTTCCAGCCTGGTGGAATGGCGGACGAGGGAAGGATAAGGCCAATTTAAAGGGAGAAATAATTGAGTATCATAGAAGTCTGTTCATGCCCCCCATACTACTAAGTCATGGTGCATGTTGACAGGCCCACAGAAAGATCGCCAAGGAGTGCAGGGGAGAACAGCTGAGTTTTATAGTGATAAAGAGAGATTTCAATATAATTATGACTCTAAGAGTAAAAGAGCTCATTAGTTTTATTTGGATGAAGGTAAAACCCAACCATTTCAACATCAACATAGAATACTTTTCATTGAACTGCAGGGAAAAAAATAAAAACCCAGGGAAATGGAGACAGGAAGAGATACTCCTGGTTTGCCCAAATGGGGAAGCAAACTGGTGAAAGATGATGGAAACGAACCAGAAAATAGTGACCTAAGGAATTCTGATGGCATCACAGGACAGAAAGGAACAGGCTCTGAGGCTGAGGAAGGCCGCCTGTTGCGTAACAAAGAACCGGTGCTCTTTCCGAATGTGGAAAATTGCCCCTTTTCTCCCAGCACAGGGTAGCGTTTGTATTTACTTCAAAAATATTTTTGAGATAAGTTTTGAGAAGAGGCTCTGAGTGCCGTGTTTGGAAGTGTAGAGATGTAATGAGAGAAGATATTCATTTAATTTACTCCAGTTTGGATAGGCTATTTTTGAAATGGAAATTATGTTCAGAGTCTTTTGCTCTTGGAAACTTTAAGGTATGACTGGAGAATTTGTGGTCCTACAAGACAAAGTATTTTTTTCTCCATTTTGAGACCCAGTTGAGGTGAGTGTACATGTGAGACATGCCTTTGAAATTTCTGCAAGTGTTTTGAGCTTTGTATATGTGGTAGAAATAGGATAATTTTGTTGACATATACCCTGTATTTTGGACTTGGTTGCTATGATTTAGGTGAAAACAGCACTTTTTTTTTTTCCCTCCTCCTAAGTGCTATTTTTTTAGCGAACTGAAGAAATTGACAGATGCCCAGAAAAGGGGAGGGAGGAGTTATAAACACAGCAACCTTTCATCATGAAAATCTAAACCTGGTAACTCTTGCATTTATGACTTCTGAAACATTGAACTCCATGGGTGGCTCCGAGATGCCCATCAGCAGGTACCCCCTATTTTTTGAGCTGATGTTCATTTAAAAAGCCAAAGATTTTTCCTAAGAGTATAATTGTGTGAGCTGTGCCTTTTTTTAGAGGGTGAATTTGTTGCCAATATTTGAGAATGGAAGAAGTAAAGAATAGAACTCTAACTGTGAACACGGCCTAGTCTCTCTGATTTCATAACACTGATGAAATCTGCTGTTTAAAAGATTTAATCCTTGCCAGTTCTCCTCTAGCAAAAGTAATCAAATCTAGTAGTAGGAAGGTTTTGTGGAAAGTAAACATAAAACAAGTTTAAATAAATCAGAGTTTTATTTAATGGGGAAAATGATTAAATTTCCATGATTGGGTCATCGTCCACAGTCAGTCTCTTCCAGACAGGACTCTGATGAAGAGCAGCAGGCCCCTCGTCAAGGCTGTCAGTCAACGAAAAGGATTCAAGAAGTTCATCACGCGGCCCTCAGATCTGTTGTGATGTTTTTGATGTTTCAGTTACCTGGCTTTACAAGAGGGTGCCCTGCCCTGGACCTTAGCCCAAGAGAGAAAAAAAGAGAGTATTACAAGACAGAGAACAGAGATTTTTAAAAGAAGAATATGCTGCTACCTATAAATAACTAAATCAAATACCAGTTGTATTTACTAAACTCCCTAGAATCTGTAACAAAGGACAAGGCACATGAAAAGTACTTCATCCAAAAACGTACCGGATGTGGCTGTGGGGATGTTTGCACAACAGTGTGAATGGATTTATTGCCACAGGCTCTCCCCTTGCAAGTGGTCAAGATGGTTAATTTTGTGATAGGTATATTTTATCACAATAAAAATAGCATGTAAGCATAAAAATGGGGAAGGAGAATGATGCCTTGCATGGATGGAATTTGTCACACAGTAAAAGATACCAGGATGTAGCGAGAGTCTGGAATGTGAGCCCCTTGGGCAGAGACTAAGAAGGAGTCACGTCACGCCCGACTCCTCTGCACTCATAAGTCCAGCGTCGCACAGGTGCTCTGTTCAGTGCTAATTTTCAGGCAACAGGCTCTTACTGAGCACTTGATTCTGCAAAGCATAGTCCTGCTTGTGTAGTCAGAGCAAGAATGAAAAAAATCCTCCTGCTTTAGGAGCAGCCAATCTCGATAGATCCAACAGTCCTTTGCAAAGCAGAGGGTAGCAAATAATTTTCTGGAGCTACTTTGAGATGATGGAGAGAGAAGACTTAGAAATTATTAACTTTATTCATATAATTACAGGATGGTCATAAGTGAATTTAATGTGATTAGGGGAAACTCTTGGTTTGTGGACAGTATAGGAAACCATCTCATACTCGCTTAAGCAGATTGCAAGCTCTTGGCTCATGGGAGAAGTTCAAGGGGTAGACCTGGGCTTGTCTACATACCAGGTTTCAAATTGTGTCACAGACTTCTTTGTCTCTCCATCTGTTGGACAGTTTCTATTTTCATTCAACTTTGTTTTTGGGATCTGTGGCTAGCCCCTCTCTGGGCTTGCATTTTCATTAATTATCAGGTGCCAGGGAAAGGAATAACCTCCTTCTTGACAGCTTGAGATCAGCCTGCGTGGGCCTCATGTCTGATGTTGAGTAAGCATGGTGTGTGGTGCACGTGGGGTGAGTGTTTGGCTTCACTGACAACCCTGGGGACAAAGAACACAGGAAGATGTTTCTCCAAAGTGTTCTGGGCAAGAAGACACTGAACACTCAGTGGTTTCCAAAACTCCTTGTATTATCAGTTATTAATTATCCCCGGTTGAGCTGAAGTATTAACCACATGGTTTGATTCTGTACGTACTATTAAGAAGACTTTAATGTTATTCAAGTGAACCATCTAGAAACATTGAGAACCTGTGGAGGACAGAAAATTGATGATTGGACAGAGCCAGTGTGACTATTATAGACGGAGCGAAACTCTGTCTTTTTCTTGGAATAAATTTACAGATACTTTAATGATGAGAAAAATTAGTAGTAACCAGATGTGCTCCAAGAACAGTGCACTGCAGACTCAGTTCCAACTCTGATAGGCAAGGAAAAGTAGCATTGATATAACTCTAAATGGTTCATTGAATTGACCACATTGCTAAACACGGCCCTGGACTGTCCAGCATTGGCCATCATTCCCACCTGGGGGCACCTGAGAAACATTTTTTGACTTGTTTGTTGAAAGCCTTTACCATTTTTTTTTTTTTTTTTTAAATATTTATTTACACAAGCACTGGGTATAGTCAGAAGCGCGGGAGGGTGAGAGAATTCACCAGAGCCAGAGCGGGGAGCAGAGCAGGCAGACTGACGAAACACACTGCTAAGGGGAGCAGCGGGCGGCAGGAGAGGTCTGCGTGCCTTGTGGGACCCTCACCTGGTGGCCAGGGATTGAACCAGCGCTGCAGAGGCTATGTATGGGCAGCTTCACAACCCAGCGCTCAACCGCTGTGCCACCTGGGAGGCCCGCCTTTACCATTCTTGCTACAAGCATTTTCTTAGGATGGGAGAATTACTTAAAAAATGTACTTGTACTTGTTCCCCAGTGCAACATGCATGTGTGTTTATACAAATCACTTTGCCTACAATGTCAGACGATTCATGGCCCTCCTCCACCAATCATTTCACAAACCTGTGAAGGCCACATTACAAACCACTTCTTTTGGTCATTGTTAAACCGATTTTATAACTACAGAAAGAGGACCATGGTGACTGGCCACCAACGGAACATTTATAGTGGAAGGTACAATTTGAACTCTTTGTGCAGCAGTAGCTCACAGCATCTGATAATGTGAATATGCAAGATGAGTATCTGGGCAAAAGAATCCCTTGGAAATGGAGTGCTTTTGTGACCCGTGTAAGCAGGCCTTAGATAACAGCTGAAAAAGAAGGGGATCAATAAGTGTAAGATGTTGACAGAGAGAGAGCATTGTCTAGGGGGGATAGAATCAGGAGTCAGAGTGGTGGTAATTTGGGGAAAATATAAACAATGAACATGGAGGAGAATGGAAGTAAGTGGGTGGAAGGCCAGTGTTGCAGGCAGATTTCCAATCGCTTCTTGTTGCCCAGGGCAAATGACCTACCCTCTGATTGTGCATTTCCACAATCAGATGATACTTCCAAACTCCAGTGGCTACTGGGAAATTGTCTGAGCTAATCCATGTAAAACGCTGGCAGATTGTGAGCACTCAGTAAGAATCTTATTTCTTACCATTATTGTTGTTTTTTTTTTTTTTATTAGTTTCACTTAGGGTTGAAATAGAGGAATAGGAACAAATAGGAACTACATGAGTAAATAATTGCTCACACGCAAGTATGACTTAAGTGATTCTGTCGTGAAAAGAATTAGCAATGTAGTTTTAATAAATTCAACCGCAAAACTAACATTTTTTTTAGAGAGAGGAAATCCTTCCAATTCTTTGTGCCCTCGTGAGATCATTAATTGAGAAGTCTATTCTTCTCTCAATTCCAAAAATAGAGATTATTGTGAAGATGGTTTAGACTAGTGATTCTTAACTCTTGTTCAGAGCAATGCAAATGAAGATTAATATTTGCATATATCCCATACTCCATGGCAGATTTGATTTAAAAGCGTTGCGTGGGTATGTGTGTGTGGGCAGTAAAGCAAATAGCACCGGGAGCTTTTTGTTTTTGTGGTATTCATAAAAATCAATAGTCGACATAAAATTATTACTCACCAAGAATTGCCTATTATGGGCTGTCACATAGATAAGATAGGCTGCACAGTGACACACTGATGGTTTTAGCTTCTGCCTCTTCTCTCGCTTGTGAAAATATTAGAATGCAAACAAGTGAGTTGCTTTATTATAGGAAGAATCACAAACCTGTTCTGTGTTTTCATTATTCCTAGACGTCAGTATCATTATTAACACATTACTTGGTGCACAGCTCACAACGGACCATGCCCTGCTGGCTTCTGCTTTGATTATAGGGGCCTCTGGTTTAGAAGAAAGCTTGAGACATCAGCACAAACATCGTCTCTCCTCCTCCAGCAAACAGTTGAAAGCCCTACCTGTAATAATGCTGTTCAAGTGTAAGAACTGTAAAGCTCTACTATACACATGGTTGCTATCTTTTTTTTTTAAGATTTATTTTTATTTATGCATACAAGAACTGGGGTGCAGGCCAGAAGTGTGGAAGGTGACAGGATTCACCAGAGACAGTGGGGAGCAGAAAAGGTGGATCTGCTGAAATACACTGGTGAGGGGAGCAGCGGGTGAGCCAGGAGAGGTCTGCTGTGCCATTTGGGTAGCTCCCTGGCCAGGGGATTGAACTCATGCTGCTGCAGCGGCTGGAGTTGGCACAGAGACTTAACCATGGGGGGCCTATAGTTGCTTTCTTCTAAAGATATCAGCACAAAATAAGAAATCCTATTAGAGATTTGAAAAATCTGCTGACTTTTTGTATTATTGTTAAACTTTAGGCAAGAATTATTGCTCAGGGAAGGTCCACGGCAGCTTTAATTCTGTGGGTTGTTAAGGGAAGAATAATCTTCATGTTTGAGATGCTTTTGATGTGGCTGCAACCAGGACAGAAGTGTCTTAGATTATGAATTTTTCTCAGATTGAGTAATCCTGCTCAATAAATCAGCATATGTTACTGTCTAGTCTAAAAACTAAACAAGGATTAAAACATTATGTCAAGCCATCTCTAGTACCAAGTCTTGACAATTCCACTCTGCTTAAGATTTAATGCCAACAGCGTATACCATATAATTTCCAGATGGCTTAAAGAGAACCTCCGTGGAGAAAAACATTTCGGTGAACACACATCTCACTCCTGGATAGAGAGGTGCCTCATAAGAATAGAGAAGTGCCTCATAAGAGTAGAGCAGTGGGAGAAACACACACACACACACACACACACATGCTCACGTGTATACACACAGAGAGAACATTTTGATTACGTAAAAATTCAAAATACCTATATACCAAATGAAGACTAAGGATGGGGAATGGTGATTAGGTTAATATCTCTATATTAAGAGCTAATATAAATAGATGAGGCCATGAAGACTCCCAGCAGGAGTGAGAAAAAATAGACAAACAACATGAGGAGACAACTCCTAGAAAAGCAAATATAGATGGATGACCTTCTGGACTATTTAGTCATGCTAATAAATAGAAATATAGAAATGAGAGCAATGTGGAGATGACATTTTTCTAGATTGGCAGAAAGCAGAACAAATGGGGGGCAGGCAACAACTCTGGGAATGACGTCAAGGAGGTATAACGAGGGAGAAATACTTTGGAATAATGAACTGGCAGAAGCAAGTGATGCAGTTCCAGAGCATGAGCTCTCCAGCTGTGTGGTGCAGTCTCAGCTTTACCACCTGTGTGACCTTGGGCAGGTTTCTCACCTTCTCTGTGCCTCAGCTTTCTCACATGGGAAATGGTGATAATGATAACGTTTTCTAAGTAAAATTGTTATAAGGGCTCTATGAGTTAGTGGATGTAAAGTGCTTCAAAAAGTACTGGATCCAGGCCTCCCTGGTGGCCAGGGGTTAAGTCTCAACGCTGACATCACTATGGCCTGAGTTCAATCCCTGGTCAGGGAGCTAACCCACATATGATGAAGCAGACCTCTCCTGTCTCGCCCTCTGCTTCCCTCAGCAGTGTATTTCAGAAGGTCCACCTGTTCTGCTCCCCACTCTGTCTCTAGTGAATCCTCTCACCCTCCTACCCTGGCACCTCCAACTTACACCCCAATCTTCTAAGTAAAAATAATACTCAACCCATAGAAAACCCTATATAAATATGTTATTATCGTTGCCTTTATGAACTTCAGGTCATTTCAAGCACTGTGTTACCAGAAAATACTATACACGTGGACCAAAATTTATTTTTAATGGAGTTCATTTCACCATAATTTATTTTAAAAAATCTAAATAGTCCCTTTTCTGATGAATTGAGGGTTAGCCAAGTCATACTAAATTTCATTTTGTTGTGTAACATATGCAGCCATTTCTGTGGAGAAAATAACACGGGAAATCATTAAAATCTAAGTGCTTTCATTTTACAGTATATATGCAACTGTATTTACAGAATGCATGCATGCATATATGTGTATATGTATATTTCTTTCTTAGTGGAAATAATGTGTATATTTCATCAAGAGATGGAAAGACCACAAAATTATTAGAGGCTATCTCTGAATAACATAATGACTACTTAATTTTTTCTTTTTTAATTAAAGATTTATTTTTATTTATTGATGCATACTAGAACTGGGATGTAGGCCAGAGGTGCAGGGGGTGAGAGGATTCACCAGCGACATTGTGGGGAGCAGAACAGGTGGGTCTACTGAAATACACTGCTGAGGGGAGCAGCGGCGAGACAGGAGAGGTCTGCTCCATCATGTGGGTCAGCTCCTTGGTCGGGGATGGGACTTGTGCTCCAGTGGCTGGTGATATCTTGATAACGCTGAGACTTAACCCCTTGTGCCACCAGGGAGTCCCTAATTTTTCTTTCTTGTAGTCACCAAAATTTTTATAACAATGTATTTCTATGCTAAGAAAATTATTTAAGGTGCACCAGAAATGGTTTCATTTGAGAGTATAATACATCTGGGGTCTGTAAGAACGGGGGCATCTTTGCCTCCAGGTGGCGCTACCATTTTCACAGAGAAGAGTTCTGGGGTGCTGGGCTGCTGGTTGAGTGGTGATCTGTGCTTAACAGATGTTTTCTGTGCCCTCCAGTCCAGCCCTGGAAGACCCTGGGTGGGAGTAGGAAGAAGACAGTAAGAGACGGGAGGGCCCTGCACCCCTCAGAATGCTGCTCTGTTTCTTGTAGGTTTTGCTGCTTCTAGAGGCTTTAAGGGGGTAGGACCGTTTGTTGTGTAACAACTACTAAAACTACTTGAGAGTAAATTAAATTGTTATGTTTATAATTGTCTGAATAAGCAAGCATGATGAATAAAGCAGGTTTTTCCATAATATAGTTTATTTCTTAAGCTAATAAAGGAACTTAAGAGCTATTAGGACAGAATAAAAATATTGCATAAAAAATCCATTATCCTCACATTTATTACTTCTCTACCTTAATGATCTTTCCTTCTGTTCTGTCATGGGGTCCTAATTTTATCAGGCCTGAATTCTGAGGCCTTCAATTACTGAGATTTTCTAAGAATAGTGGTTCCTTCAAGTACTTACATCAGACAGACAATCCTTTTCTTTCCTTCCCATTTATGTATTTTTTTATATTGTACTGTTCTCACATAATCCTTTAGCTTTATGATGAGAAGAAAAAAATGTGTAAATAAATAAGAGCTTTCTTTATTATATTAGGTGAATCTCTAAAAGCATGTTGAACCTGGTAGCTATTTTTGATGGGCTAATCACTTGTAAAGTATTTCACATGTAATTCATGAAATTATCTTCTTAATTCAGAGGTTGCGTTTTTGCTTCTCCTTATATGCACATGCTCCACTTAACCCTCCACCAAACTATCCTTGTCAACTCTCCCTCTGCCTACCCACCCTGCCCCATTCCCTTCTGCTCTCTCTGGTAACCATTAAGTTCTTCAACTGAGTTCGATATCTATTCCTACTGTATTTTGTCTGGTTATGTCTTTTGGTTCTTTATGTTTAAACCATTTGATATTTATTTTTTACTTTCTGACTAATTTCACTTAACATTATCACTTAAGGCTCATTCATTTTGTCCCAAAAGTTACTATTTCATCTTTTTCACAGCTTAGTGGTATTCCCTTGAGTATATGTCCCCCAGTTTGTTTATCCATGAAAGTCTTAGTTAGAAAACCCCTAATATTGTTAATAAATCAAGGTTAGGATTTGTTCCCTGAGTGGATAGTATATTTATTGGGGCTTTGATTACCATGGAAATAGTGATTTATCTAGATTTGTATTTATAATTTTTATTTAGTCATTACTGCTGAGGATTATGTTTTTATAGATAAAAACTGAATTGTTGATGAGACAAAGGAAAATAATTTATACATAAATTTCCTTTCAGAAGTTCTCATGTTTAACATCAGTCTGTATGACAAATTATTTTTGAAAAAGAGGGCCTTCCTGGTGGCGCAAGGGGTTAAGACACAGCCTATGAAACTGTCTGCAGCCACTGAAAAACGAGTTCGATCCCCAGCCAGGGAGCTACCCACATAGTGCAGCAGACCTCTCCTGTCTCACCCGCTGCTCCGCTCAGCAGTGTTTTTCACTCAGTCTGCCTGTTCTGTTCCCCACTCTGTCTCTGGTAAACCCTCTTACTGCCTCCCCACACCTCTGGCCTGTACCCCAGTTCTTGTATGGATAAATAAATCTTTAAAAAAAAGAACTTAAGGTTTTTAAGTTTGACTTGGCAATAATTTGGGGAGTCTTTTTCAAAAGTGCATAAAGTTCAGGATGGAACTGCTTACGGTAGGCAATATTCAACCTCCATTTTTGGGCTCTCCAAGAAGCTGAATCAGTGAGCAGACATAGGCGACAGATCAGGAATTTTCACATCATCCCTTATTTACCCCTTTCTTTTATATTTTTTAAATTAAATTACCAAAGACAATAAGAGCCATAATTTGCCACCCAGAAGCAACACATTCTAATTTGTCATTTGTTTCAGATCTTTCTTTAAAGGAAAGACAAAGCATTACAGATGAAGTTCAAGTCCTATTTTGATCCTTCCCCCTTCCTTTTCCTCTCTCTGTCTTTTTAAAGACAGTCTGAGTCAAGAATGTCAAGTGTATTCTCTGCCCCTGTTTCTTACCCTGTGTGTGTCTGTGTGCACTGGAGCATGTACTTAACAATTTTGCAACAAATGTAATCTTACCCTTGCAAAACATCTAACAATCTTTGAGCCCTCTTGTGGTGATGCCTTAGTTTATTCCACTTTAATTGCTTTATATAGTATTATCTTGCTTATCTGGCTTTCTATTAGTGGACATTGAGGTGGTTTCCAATTTAGTTGCTAATAAAAATTGTGCTGCAGAGACCACTTTTGTAAATGTCTCCTTATACACATGAGCACAGATTTCTCAAAGATGCACAGAAGTAGAATCTGAGTCATGGAGAATGTGTGTGTCTTGTCTTTTACAAGTTTTGCATAGTTCCAGGCAGCATATTTGTCCTGGTTTACATTGTCAACAGCTCCGTGAGGTGCTAGTTCCAAGTTCTTGTTGAAACACTGTAAGGAGCAAGCAATGTCTCGTTTTTAGTTTAAGTGTGGATCACCTTATTAGTGAGAATGGGCACATTTTCATAGTTACACCAGACTGGGTTTTCGCTTCCATAAATTGATGTTCTTATATCTGTTTACCTGAATTTCTTTTGACTTCTGCTTATTGATGTGTAAAAACTGTTCATCCATGCATTAAGCCTTTGGTTACATGGACTGCAAATACCATCTCCCTTTCTATGGACTGTTGCTTAACCTGGTTAAAATACTCTTTCTTATACATCTGCTTTATATTTTGATGCAGTTTAATTTTTTTTGTTTAGTTTGTGCTCAATATTCCTTGAGCAGGAAACCTTTCCCTTCTTCACACTCATAAAGGTGTTTTCCGACATCCTTTTAGTAATGTTTCTGGTTTTCTTTGTTTCTACACTTTTAATGGAGTCAACCAAATAATTAATTTTTCCAGAAATGTTATTCCTCTAGGAAAGGATGCATTGCTTGTCTCATCCTCCAAAATAATCTTCACAACAACAGGAGTAATTTCCAGTGACATGTAGGATCTAAGAGCAGACAGCAGTTACACATGGGGCTGCTGCCCCATTGCTGCTTAGAACTTTGATACACTTGGGATGAGGCACAGAAGTCAGTGTTCTGTATTTCTCTTTGGGTTTTGAGTTTCAGATATTTGTGGAAGTTAACTGCTGGTGTGGGAAGATGAAATAGAGCAGATGTGTATTTCGATGATCATGATATTCAGTGGAGATTACAGACCTTAAATATTCCAGTAGTCTAAGTGCGTGTCTTGCATTCTCAACCCAGTGTATCCCCTGAAGTGTGATGGAGCACTTTGTCCTCCTTTGGCAACGACCCTAAGTAAGGCACATTGACTCACAGTGGAGTGGGTCAGATGTTAAAAGACAAAAATGACATTCCTTTAGAAAGAAAATTGAAAGAAGGGTCATAAGCTTGGGAAGTGCTGGTAGTTGAATTTCCGAGGCTACAGCTGGTCCTGCCCTTTCTGAAGACTCACACTAACCAATTTTTTCTTCCTAAGCAAGGAAGGAGCAATTTTTTAGTGTCTTTCTCAACTTCTCTCGCTTCTGCCTTCTCTCTTCAATTTAAATTACCCATAGATACTTGCCTGCATTTTATCATTGGAAGGCTAAATCTGAATCCCCAAACTGTGACTACTTAGCCAAGAAGCTAGTTAGAATTCCAGCTTGATCTTTTTTTATTTCACTTACGTATTCTAACACAATTTCAGTCTTCCAAAATTTAACTAAGTTGAACTGCACTTTGAGGAACAAGCCAATCCCTAGAAAATAAGCGATTGAGTTGAAGAGACTCATGACTCTCCTGACAGTCAGGTGGTGTGGCTGCAGCTCCTGCTTCCTGCACAGAACAAGCCTATGGACACAGGGGAGGTCAGCTGCCTCAGCTCCCCGAACTTTCCTTGCCTTGGTCTCTGTGGCAGCCCTGCCACACAGGTGTGCCAGCCTGCTTTGCTGATGAGGAAAACAGATGCTTCAGAGAGGCTGATCCACCTGTCCTAGATCTCACAGTAAAGGCTAGAACCAGGCATAAGACCCGGATCTAACAAACTTGAAACCCCCTTTTGTCTCTTTTTATGGACGAAACATTGCAGTGTAAGTTTCAGGTGTTGACTGTTGAGAAGCCGAGTGATTATACTACATGAAGGTCACCCACGGGAGTCCAGATCGCTCCCTCACCTTACCACTGTCCCCTTTCTCTGATTTAGCTACCCCAACCCTCTCGTGTCTGATAACCACTGACTGGTTTTGTAGTCCACGAGGTTATTGTTTTATTTATTTAGTCCTTTTGTTTCCTCCGCATACCATGTATGAGTGAAATCACATGCTCTTTGTCTTTTTCAATCTGGCTGCTGTGTTTTAGCACATTTCCCCCTCCCTACATCTACGTTGTTGCAAATGGCAGGATTTCATCTCTTTTTAGTAAGCTGAATAGTATTCCATTGTGATGTGTACCAAATCTTTATCCTTTGTTGATGGGCATTTAGGTTGTTTCCATATCCTGAGTGTTGGAAATAACACTGAAGTCAACACCAGAGTGCATGGATCTCTTAGAATTAGTGATTTTGTATTTTTTTGGGCAGATACCCACAAGTGGGATTGCTGGATCACATGGAATTTCTATTTCAAAATTTTTGTTAACATCTTTTTTTTTTTTTAGATTTATTTATTTATACAAGGACCGGAGTGCAGGCCAGAAGTGCAGGAGGGTGAGAGGATTCACCAGTGACAGAGTGGGGAACAGATCAGGCAGACTGACAAAATATACTGCTGAGGGGAGCAGCGGGCGAGATAGGAGAGGTCTGCTGCACCATGTAGATAGCTCCCTGGCCATCTGGGAATCCAACCCACGCTCCAGAGGCTGCAGACAGCTTCACAGCACGGCGCCCAACCACCTGCGCCACCAGGGGAGGCCCTCTATTTCAAAATTTTTGAGGCATCTCCCAACTATTTTCTGTAATGACTGCACTGATTTGCATTCCCCCAGCACAGGCAAGGCTTCCCTTCTCATCCTCTCCAGCTCTTGTTATTTTTTATCTTGTGTATAAAAGTCATTCTCACAGAAGTGTGGTGATAGCTCATTGTGCTTCCATTTGCATTTCTAGTAACAAGAGATGAACTTCCCTTCATGTGCCTGTTGGCCACCTCTGTGCTTCCTGAAGAACTCTCTTCAGAGCCTTTGCCCAGTTTTTAAACAGGTTGTTTTATTGTTGAGTTTGGGTTCTTTGTGTAGCTTAGATTGCTAACCCCTTGTTGGAGATATGATGTGCAATAATTGTCTCCCTTTGGTGCAGTGTCTTCATTTTGATGCAGCTTTCTCTCACAGTGCCAAAAAAACTTTGAAGTTTGACTTGGACCCATTTGTTTATTTTTGCTTTTGTTTCCTTTGCCATTTTAAATGGCACAAAAATGAGAGTAGGACACTATCGGTTAGTGACAGGAAGAAAGGCACTCAAATGGCTGGTGTGCAAGTGCTCACTGCGCACCGGTGGGGAGACTTCATTCCCCTCAGAGTCTAAGATGCTGGAGTGAGCACGCCCATGGAGAAGAAAAGTCATTTTTTGGGAGACCCTGCCTTGGTCCATAGTGCGGGCCCCCAACCTTATCCAGCTGACCACAAGAACCTAGCTTGTGATCTAATTTTATTTCTCTATCTTTAAAACTTTGATTGAAACTTCTGCAATTAAACTAGAATGTGGTGTTAACAGTTCCCTGAATTAAGTCTATAAACTTGAAGCCCATAAACTCCTCTTACTGCTCAATTAAAGGGAAATATGCTGGGAACTGAGGATTTGAGACATTCTGATTTGTTATCTTTTGTCGGATGGTCTACCCTCGTGGGAACTTCTCTGCCCATTGTCATATTTTTAAAGTTAATTTTATTTAAAACTCTGTCAGTGACTTTTGTTTAAAACTCTGTCAGTGACTCTGTCAGTGTCATTTCATTTATTGGCAGTATAGGAGGCGATTTGTTTGGGAGTAGTACATGTAGGTAAGAAGCAGCCACCAAGTTTAGTATGAGCTTGGTTCAGAAAGCAATTTGGTAACTCCTTCCTTTTCATAGTAACTAGAAGCTTATGCATACAAGATTAATAGTATATTTTCTATAACTTTGAATGGTTTTTGAATTTGACAATCCAGAAATTGAGAAATAAGTAAACATAGGCAATTCTTTCCTTTTAAAAAATAAAGTAGTTTTTTAAAAGGATCAAAATTTTGATGTGACTTTCATATAATTTTTTTTTAATAGAAAATACCATCTATGATCGCTTTTGGGATTTATGAAGAGGTTTTCTTTATTTTTGTTTTCAACATAAGACAATTTAAAAGACTTTATAAAAGACATTATGTCATTTAGATTGATCACATCCCACTTATGTGGGATTTTATCTTACAGTCTCCATTGATAAAGTACTAACCTTCATGACCATGACTAGGAATTCTTTTTTAGATAACTAACTCTCTGGGGAATAAAGTTAATATTTAAATATACTTAACTGTAACTAGAAAAACGGTCCATCAGAAACAAGGAAGTTCAGATTTACAAGCTTTGACAAAGGTATTTTACAGCAATGCCGATAAGGCCTGGCAAAGAAATACTTGGAAGTGCCTGGTTACCCTGAAAATGGTAACTCGTGGGTTATTAAAATTAGTTCTGAGTAGTTTAGGATCAAACTGATAAGGGAAAGCACTACGATTTTTTTTTAAATAAAATGTGATTGGGTAGTGAACATAAGAGATGTTTGATCTCACTTCACATCAAACAAATCTATGTTAAGACAGTATTGCTTGCTTCCCATATTGACAAAATTTTGAAAACAGATTGTTTTTTAAAATGAGAGATGCACATGTACTTCTAATGAGGGTATAAACAGCGATGTCTTTTCTGGAAGCAGTTTGGTAATATGTTTGGAGCCTTGTCTTTTTACCCTTTGACCTACATCCCCACTTCTAGGAAACTATCCTAAAAGAATAATGAGAAAAGAGCACAAACATTCGCTGCAGTGTTAGCGAGACCTAGAAAGCATCGTGGGGGAGCCAGTCAGCAACCTTTGGGACACTCCTGCCATTTGGGATAAACAGCTAGAAATATTTTAAACATTTTCCAACAGCTTTCCAGAAATACAAAAATATTGAATAAAAAGGGCAGGGTAGAAAATAATATATTCAGTATGATCATACACATGCAAAAGTACATTCTCATATATATTCATACATAGCAGTAGATTCAATGATGTACACTGACGAGTAGAATATTTCTCTATTTGGTGATATGAGCGGTTTCATTTTTCTTAATGCTTTAAAAAAAACCTTATCTATAATTAGTCTATTTTTATAAACAGAAAATGAAGTTCACAGCAACTGCTCATTAATAAGCAAAGAAATACCTGGCATTTAAAAAAGTCTTTGAAATGTAAAAAGTTGTTATAGACCATTTTGATCATTTCACCTGAATATAAAAATGAGTTTGATGCTACGGAGTATAAAGAATGATGGCATGTTCTCTGCCTTGCAGGAGTGTGAAACTTGATGGGGGAGATAAGATAAAGCCCCACGAAAGTCCTACAAATGAGTTCTCTCAGTTTCCATGGTCTACCTCTCTAGTTTGATTAAAATAGAGGGTGGAGCCAGAGAAAGACAGACAGAGGACAATGATGTGGTAAAGAGTAGAACTGTAGTTTAAGGGCCAAACTGAATCTGTATGCATGTATATACACACTTTGCGTCTCAATTATGAACCTGAGGCTTGCGTGATGTTAAAATGCCATGGGTGGGCCTCCCTGCTGGCGCAGCGGTTGAGCACTGGGTTGCAAAGCTGCCCACAGCCTCTGCAGCACTGGTTCGATCCCCGGCTGCTCCCCGGCCACTGGAGGAGGGTCCCACATGGTGCGCAGACTTCTCCTGCTGCCCGCTGCTCCCCTCAGCAGTGTACTTCGGTCCTTCTGCCTGCTCTGCTCCCCGCTCTGGCTCTGGTGGATTCTCTCACCCTCTCGCGCTTCTGACTGTACCCAGTGCTTGTATAAATAAATAAATAAATCTTTAAAAAAATTAAAAAAATAAAAAATAAAATGCCATGGGTATATAGAAGATGGAAATCTAGTTTATGCCCTCATAACTACCTGATAATTGGCAGGGATTCATAGAATTATCCATTTTAATCATTAATTTTTGAAATCTGGTTTGGCTTAGATTTGTTCCATGTGGCATGTTACACAGCACTCATCACCTTTTCCATGTTTAGCTGAAAACTTTGAAAACACTTACTTGGAAATCCCTGCTTATTTACAGAAGACAACTAAGAAGGGAGCCTTTTAATTTTTAGCTGAGGATATTAATTTGGGTTATCTCCTGCTATAGCGTAATACAGGAGAGGGGTGGTAGGAGGATTCTTTAAATTTTTTTTTCATCTATAATTGTTGCTTTTTAATTTCTAGGAAAGTTACGAGGGCAGGTCCACCAGTTGTCAGAAATGTGTTTAAAATAATTTGTTAATATGAATTGTTGAAAATACTAAGATTCTAGACTGAGCACTTTTGCAGCAGTAAACAGTGAGGTGGCAAGGACACTGATCTTTTATTGAAGTAAATCTGGCATTTTATGGTGCGAGAGTGATACTAAAATAGTTGAAAGAGCTGATAACTGATGTAACAATGGGACGGTGAACTCATTTCTTTAGGAGGATGTATTTCTAATGAAGTGGGACCTCTGATAGATTTGAGTGATTTACATTCATTTAGATTCATTATGTGCATATGCTTGCAAATCATATTCTAAAACTATGAAAAAAGATATTTGGCATACTTGGAAGTCTAGTGAAATCCTGTCTATCCGTGGTAATTTATGCAAACTTTAACACTGTTTTCTTTGAAGAATAAGCTGTTTAATGAGTGGATCAATAAAATTTCACAAAAGTAAACCATTCAATCAAAACTAATTATATGTTTGGGAGGCATGATAAAATCATTTAAATATGGAAGATTACAGAAAAAGATCTTTTTATGACCACATATACAGTTTAGGACCATAGAATGATTTTTTAAAGACAAATCGCAGATGGTTTCACTTATATGTGGAATATAAAGAAACAAAATAAAAGGCCAGATAAAGCCAAACCAGTAACAAACCCTAGAAATCAGACTATAAAATTGAGGCTACCAGAATGGAAGGGGAGACAGTAAAGTTGGGAAGGGTCCAGTGAACTGTGGGGGGCGGGGGGGCTGTGGGTGCTTGGGAGGTGGGTGAGGCATGGTGACATGCACCAGAAAGGTATGATCTTCCACTGCTAAATCACATACATTGTTACAAACCAATGTCACCCCAACAAGAAGGTGGTTCAGAAAGTCTTCATCTGAATGATTATATTCAAGTGAACTCTTTGTTTAGCCAGGTTTTGCTATTGTTATGCCCTCTTTCTCTAATATTATAGGTGTTATTTCCTAATAGACATTTAAGAATCTTATGTTTCTTTTTCTGTAATCTTCCATATTTAAATGATTTTATCATGCCTCCCAAACATATAATTAGTTTTGATTGGATGGTTTACTTTTGTGAAACTTAAGAATCTTAAGTTTCTTAAATGTCTGTTAGGAAATATGTTAGGATGACTGTGTAGCAGAGGAGTATCAAAGCTGACTTGCATCCGAATTCTAGTTCTAGACAGTTGTTAATATGGTAACATTAGAAAGTGTTTAATTTCTGGAAGCCTCTGTTTCTCCATTTGTGATAACTGGCTTACTTCGTTGGGTGGTTGAGCACGGAGACTTGATGAATTAAATACATAGAGTACTCAGCACACTACTGGGCACTGACGGGACTGTTCGCTAAGTGATTGTTTGCCACCATTTAAATGAGATATTTATTTTCAGTTGTTTAGTATTCTGCTATCTTAGATTAAAACATACCAGTTGCAATAAGTTTGCAACTTTAAACTCCCTGAAACTATCAACTGTCAGATTTCAACTCTGAGAACACTGAGATTTTATATTACATTGTAATATTGTATTTATATTATTTACTTATCATGTTGTGATTTCCAGACCATACATCTAGATGGTCAGAAATTGAAGAAAAAGTTTCTCTTTCACAATGATCTTCTTATGGTGATGAACTGTTTTAACCTTCTTAGAGTTTAGTCACACTAAATGTTAACATTTAGGCTCTTGTCAATGAGGAATCTTGAGTTCTAACCATTGCTGGTTTCCATTATCCTTAGGATAAAAAGTCCAAACTAATATGCCCTGCAGGACCGGAGTCTGGCTCTCACAACTTAGTTTTCCTGCCCAGACCAATTCTCTTTGCAGATCTCCCAGCCATACCAGTCTCACTAGTCTGTCCTGCCTTCTAGGGCTCCATGAAACATTTCTCCATCACGAAGGCATTCCAGACACTATGACCTGGAATTCTCCTATATATGCTTTCCATTTGTCATACTTCTCTATCAAATCTGTGTTCTTAGTATTGTAACTACTAGTACAACTACTGTTTTATAACTTAACTGGCCATGCCTCTAGAATTCCTGCCTCATGTGATCAGTACTCTGTCTCTCATACTTACCCTTGTCTTATAGGGCTCACTGTTTGAAGGTTAGAGACCACTGAGTTGGGGAATATTCACCAGGCCAGTGAGAGCTGCTGGGGCCAGGTGGCACCTTCTGAGTGGTTTACACACAGGTGCCCTGTCCCTGCCCATTGAGTGTGAAGCTGTTACTTCCCTTTAGAGAACTTCCTTAACTTCCCTAGAGACCTTGCATTTACAAAATGCTTTGTAAAGCCAGCCATCGCTCCAGCTGTCATCAATACACTGCATTCAAACTTTGCTGGAGGTGGGCTGATTCCCCTTAGTGTAGGTATAACCCAGTGATGACTGGCTGAAGAACTAGTCAGGATTTTATTGCAGTGGAATTTTTGTTACACTTGGTAACTTCCCCAAGTGGTGTTTCTTACTGGGGATGGGAAGCCTTGTGCCTCTGCTGTGCATGTGTCTGTGAGAAGAGGTGATAGGGTCCCCAGGGTTGACGGGTGACTAGGTGAGAAAGGTGTGTGTGTGGGCATGCATGCATGTTTGTGCATGTGTCTGCGTGTGTGTGTGATCACATGTGTCATTGGGGAAAGACCTGCAAGATTTTGAGAGTTAAGACAGGAAAAGTGATAGATGCATATAATGTTCTTCTTATCACCCTTTGGTGCGAATAGCCTACGTATTTTTCTGTACAAAGCCATATTGCTTGTCAAAAACATTGATATGATTTATTTCCATCTATTCAGTTTTCTTTAAGAAAAACCAGTCTGTTTTGAATTTTGGAGGTTATACGAGCAGAAGACAATCTCTGAAACATTACCATCTTATTAGAAATTAATCTTTAAGAATATAAAGTGTTTGAAATTTAACACTCCACTGACCGTGTGCTGAAGTAATTTGCGTAAAGTCCAGCACAGGTATTTGAAACCATTTAATCCTTCACATGCATTTTAATGTATAGGTTTAGAAGGTTCTGCTCAACATGCGCTTTTATTTCTGGTTATTTTAAGTCAGTTAAATTTGATTATAATTTTTTCCTTCAGGTAACATTCTGAGATGCAAATATTAACAAATAAATTGTGAGCGTAAATGAAAAACATTACATAGACTTTTATCATTACTGCAAGTATGCCCCTAAGTACATTTCCTCTTTTTTATTATGTTTTCTTATGCTTTAATATTATGTTTTAAAATCATTTTATCATTTTTCTTCCAAAAAATCATCAAGATCCATGTTTATTAGTTTGAATTTGAATGTCTAGATGAGCTGGTAGATCATAAGTGCTAGAAAATGATTCCTTGAAATTAACAGAGCATTACACTAGCTTGATACTTAAGCTTATGGCAGGAGATCTGAATTATTTTCTGTTTGCATCTTTGTATGTAGATACGTCTCTCCCCTCCACTCCCAAAGAAAAACCAAGACTGGGAGACTTGGGTTTTTACCCAGTAACAAAATTTTGGCTTTTAGCTACTAGTCTACCTCATTTAATGAATGTGTGTTCATGCTTCTCTTGTGAACTTAAGTCCCATAGATCATATTTAAAGTTTATTCAGAAGAACTTTAATTTTAAATGAATCCTAGTCTAAAGGAAAACACTTTCCACTGTAAATAACCAGTGAGTACTTTCTGTTTTGAAATACACATTTTTATAAACTAGTTTTATGCAGGTATGCCAAGCGTTAAGCTTATTCTGTAAAATGAAATGAAGACAAATTGGTCATGTATTTATACTCCAATGAAGAGTTTCAAATAGAAAGCACCAGGAGTATAGATTTCTGGAATTAGGTATATTTGAATTCAAAATCTTACCACCTCTCTTGAGCTGTGTATGTGACAGTTTTCACACCTGGATTTTTTCCATCCAAGAAATGGGGGTAGTGCTTACCCAAGAGAGCAGACAAATATGTAAAGTTTAAATGGAATGTGAAACTTCATATATTTAACAGATTATCAGTGGCTTCCTCTGGGTAAACATTCTCCCTTGTACATTTAAAACAGCAAGTAAAAAGAGGACTTAAAGTTTGTGGCACTTGAAAAGACTTGGGGGAAATGTACCTTTATTTTAATCATAAACTAGTGATCAGAGTACATGTGAATATGCTCTTAACTTTTAAAGTCACGAGCTTCTACCCTGGTACTTTTTCTCCTGCTTAGATTATTTGGAATATTTCAATTTGCAGATTACTGCGGTCAAATCTAGTACAGTAAAAAGCTTGTTTTAATTTTATGGCTTCATTTTTCATTCAGTATCTGGATCTGTAGAAAAATATATCTTCTGAAGCATGAGAGTAATTTGTAAAGAACATTCAGAAATAAAATTGAGTGATATTATAAAGAGGGCAGGCGGTGAAATCTGCTGGAAGGAGACATTTCCCTCCCTCTCATTAGAAAATGGAATTTCTCCCTAAACTCGTATTTTCCTTTGGGCCTGATCACCTCCCTTTCAGCACTTGACTCCTTTCTAATGGAAGATTTCCTTTTGAAGTCAAGAGGGATTTAGTCTGTAATAAAGATATTATTACTCAGTAAATGGAAAGCAGACCATAACAAAGTATAAAAAAATTAAGGACTGGTGGACTAGAGAATGCTCTTTTTCCTTTTAGTATGCAGTATATGGTTTGTATCTCAAATAGTAATTCGTTGACATTTGTAGTAATATGGGAGGGAAATGTAAAGATTTAATGTTGTAGACATTTTGTGATTTCAGTTTGTGAATTAAACTAGGTATATCTTTTTGCTTAGACTCCTCAGGGAATTTAAGTTATTTTAAGTGCTTTATTATAGAATACACTTTTAAAATATATGCATGCTAGCATGTCTGTGTATATACATACTACTATATACATAAAATGATATACAAACATATAGTATAAAATGTTGCACATTGCCCACCCCACTACCTCCAAAAAAAATGCTATTCTCTCAGAACCAAAAGGACCACCATTTGGTACGTATCTTTTCTGAGATTTTTCAATGTATTTGCCAATTATTCTATTCTCTGATAGTAATTTTAATTTAATAACAACTTTGGGGCTTATTTCCATGTCAGACAGGAAGACCAATTGGTAATTATTGAGAATTTTTTTTTAATAAATGACAAATTATTTCAGCAGTACCACAGACTGACTTAATATCTGCTTATAGTGCACAGTAACCACCATGGGTGTAATTAATATCTGTCAGTTAAAATTTTTTTTTCTTGTGATGAGAACATTCATATATTTTGAAAGTTACCTTTTACTTAAATCTTTTTGTCAAGTGTTTACTGTGAATTTCTTAATTTCCTCTCTCCTTGATAAAATGAAGACTCCATGAGGGTAGAAATCAGTTGTTATGGTTACAGATTTAAAACTGCAGAGCATGCAGTAAGTATTTTTGAATGAATGAATTGGGAATTTGAACACCGCCCCACCCAGCACCATCCCTTGCTATCTGGGCGGTAACTTCAGACAAATTTAATATTTAACCGTTTGAGTCTTTTTTCCCTCACTTCTGCATGTGGAATACTTGTATCTTGCTTTCCTGTCTCAGGTTATCTCCTGTGAAACAGGACACACCTTGTGTGACACGCTGAGGGTGGAGCATGTGCGCCCCTGTACAGAGATGTGTCTGTTTCATAGCATGGAGCTGTCAGAAATGGGGTTCCAGAAAGGCCAGGATAACCTAGTCAGGAGAGGGGCTACTTGTTCCCTTCCCCCAGGATGGCAATGGAAGGGGGAGACCAGTTCTATTGGCATTTCCTGCCAGGCAGCTGCTTTGTCACATGGTCCATCTCTGTAAAAGGCCAAGGTAGTTACTCCAGCTCAGTACGGTTCATCCGGAGAGTTTTGATGCTGGAAGTCCTAAAGAACACCTGTAAACAGTTGTTTACACTTCATACTTAAAGCCTTCAAATTCTTCAACAGGTAAGGGTCTTGCATTTTAAGGATGTGCAAACATCCGCTTCCACAAATGGAGTTGTTCTTTCTGGACCACAGTAGGGATTGCAGAGAACCTCTTTCTGTCTTGTAATGTACTTAAGTCGTAAGGAAAAGTGAGGGAAGTTAATGAAAAGATTAAAAGTTGCTTTAAAATTATTCAAAGTTTATTAGTCAGACTGTATTAAGTTTTTCGCTAATCAAGAGTAAATTTTACCTTATGGAATACACTCAAATGAACATTGTGTGAATTCTAAATGAATTAAAAATATCTTATAGAGCCTACACTGTTTTCTCAGAAGGTAGTTTTATGGGAACGTGTTTCCTGAGACTTACACATTTTTGTTCCCATATTATCATTTAGGTTGAAAAATATCAAATTCATGACATGAAAAATACTGCCTTTTTTTTTTTAATGAAAATGTTTCCACCGACTTACTCAGTTGACTATAGAAAGAAAATAGTCTCTTCTTCTGGGATTGAAAAATCAAGTTAAGCTTCAATTATTTTCCTAAAGTCTTTGTTAGTGAGAGGCCCTTAGTTATAGCAAGTTGAGGGTAATTTAGATGTATACAGAATGGTTGGATATAAATTGTTCTCAAATTGCTTGAACTTTTAATGGATAAAATGAAGAAACTTTGCCCGAGGGAAAACATAACCATTTCAAGTTTTATTACTCCTAAGTACTAACATATGAATTTTTAGTCTCTGTTTATATATGTAATTTATTTTATGTGCTGCTTTATATTTATATGATGTATCGTGAAATATTGCATATGATATGTTCAGCACAACTTTGGCATTGGGATTGCTCCAGAGAGCTGAGAGTTTGCTTAAAATTCAAGACGATTTTGTTTTAGACATTTGGAATAGAAGTCTGTCTAAAATAAATTGCCTGTATTCCTGTCTTCTTAAATAGATTATACTAAGCAAAAAGTCTCTCCTTGATGAATGATCAAGCTGTGGCTTATTTTAAGCAACTTGGGAGCTTACTTGCTTTTCCAAGGGTAGTGAAGTGACTTCTCCCTAATTTCACTCCTACTTGGACCTGCTTGTAAGTACCCTGGAGGCACAAGCACTATGGTTTGTCCCTGGGACCTAGCATGGCACATGGCTGGTCATTGTAGTTGAATGAATGAAGCCATCATGTCCAAGGTGATGCCTTCAGACCAACTCACATATTTTGTGTACTTATAAAAAAAGATTTATTTATTTATGCATATAAGAGCTGGAGTGCAGGCCAGAGGTGGGCTCTGAGAGGATTCACCAGAGACAGAGTGGGGAGCAGAACTGGTGGAGTGACTGAAATACACTGCTGAGGGGAGCAGTGGGTGAGACAGGAGAGGTCTGCTGCGCCAAGTGGGTAGCTCCCTGGCCAGGGATTGAACTCATGCTGCAGTGGCTGCTGATAGCTTCATAGTGCTGATGCTTCAGTCCTTGCACCACCAGGGAGGCCCCATGTATACTGTGCCTTCAAAATAAATGATCTCAGGCTACTGTTGCTGTTTCCAGGTTTGGGCAGTCATCTTGTCCACTTTGTAGAGCTCCTTCTAAACGCCTGTTTCACCTGAGTCTGGACAGTCTAACTGAGCGCATGGCTTAGTGTTCTGTAGCGTGAGGGTGAAGAAACTGAGGAGG
Source organism: Talpa occidentalis (assembly GCF_014898055.3). Taxonomy (NCBI): domain Eukaryota; kingdom Metazoa; phylum Chordata; class Mammalia; order Eulipotyphla; family Talpidae; genus Talpa; species Talpa occidentalis. The sequence goes on from NW_023605194.1 coordinate 108,338,386, forward strand.
AGCTTGAGCAACTCCAACAAGGGCGCTCTGCACGTGTTGATCCAGCGTCCTGTTGGGAGCCCCAAGGTCTGTTTTTCTGAAATTTTCTGCCATTTCCTTCAGTCATTTCCTTCTGAGATGTGAATCATGAAGATCGGGATGATCCTTGGGGCACAATTGTAATCCATGACTTCTCATTTCACGCCCACCTAAGGTAATTCCAGAATCCCCAAACTTGACTTTTCTCCTCACCGCTCTGCCTTTTCCACCAGGTAAGCCCCTCCCCCACAAGGAGGGGAAGAAGGGTTCTGGATCCATCCCCAACCAGCAGCCACAAGAATGAAATTTCTTTGAAGTCTTATTTTTGTCTTAAACCCTAAGGCCAATTTAGAATCTCTACTCAGCATAATCACAGTTACTTTAATGTAAAGAGTATTTTATATATTCAGTTTAAATAGTAATAAAATAGTGTGTCTATACACACAGGTGCGCAGTGAAATGTAGATCTTGATTTTTCAAGTATTACTCAGCACCCACCCCACCCCCACCCCCAACACACACATTCACATTGGTCACCCATCCCTGAACACTTGGAGGATGAGGGGCAGACATTTCCAACCCACCAAATCCTGGGCTCTTTCCCCACTACATTCTGCTTGCAAAGTCAACAGTTCCTTCTCCAACATGTCTTTGTTTGCTTGTTTTCTGAGGCTTTATTTAGGGCAACTTAAAGAAACCAGGTTATATAATCAGCGCTCTTTGTAGAGATCTTCTTAGCCAGATCAACCCGTACATTAAGTTCAGGTTTTATTTTGCAAGTTATCTCAGCGAAGATGCCCTGGCTTGTTTCACCACACAGGCTGCTCTGCCTCTGACTTTTAATTGTCTACTTTTTCCCTCGCTTCAGTCTGCCATCAGATCCAGAACTGATGTCACATTCTTCAGTGTTTTATTAAGAGTTTTTATTTTTGACCTTTATTATGGCAACATTCTACTTTCTACCATTATCTGCTTCAGTTTTCTCTCTGCTTAATCAACCTCCACTGGCTGGCCAGTGGTCAAAGCAATGTCTCTTTATTTGCTCAAGATTCCATATTTTGGGTAGGCCTGGCTGGGCCATCTTCTGGGCTTAGCTGGGCCCTCAGGCAGCAATGGTCATCCCTGGCAGGATGCATCAGGACTGCAGAATTTGTGCTAGGGTTCTTGGGCTGGGTATCAGGCAGATGGGAATCTTCGAGGTCCCGTTGGTCCCAGCTCTGGGACACAAGCAGTGTCACTTCTGCCATGTTCTGTTGGTCAACATAAGTCACGGGCCAGCCAGACTAGGGGCAGGAAAATGAACCCCACTGTTTAGTGGGAAGAGCCACAAAATACTACACCCATGCTTTTGCAAACCACTACCCACTGTTCTGTCCTTTGTGAGTACTCCAGTCAAGAAGCAAAAATCATTCAGTGATATTGATTTCCTAAATTGTGGATCACAAACTCTTTGCCAGAGCCTCAGTGTGATGGGGGCTTCTTTTAAGATTTAGAACACAAGCAACTTTTGATTCAGTGCAACCCAGAATTCTGTTTTCTCTTAACAAAATGGAAGCCCTGGTTATGCCAGACTTGCTTCCTCCAGAGAGCATGAGCTATATAGGTTGCCTCTTTGTGGAGAGGGTGTATTTGCTGTTAATGGCAGCCCTGACTGCTGTCCACTTTTTAGTTCACATTACCCATCTGGCTCTCAAGGCCTGTGGGCCCCTGTGGGTTCCTCCTCAGCTATGGCTGTGTCAGTCACTGTGCAGCATTTAACACTCAGGCCGCGACCTGAGACCTCATGAGCTAGATCCGCTGGGAAGCAGGAGCGGAGTAGGTGCATTTCCATCCAGCTTCACAAGCGAATACACACCCATCCCTTAGAAACACTGACTCAAGAGAAGGTTCCCACTTATTTGAATAATATTGAATAATTGAGAAATGACTCTACTTTGAATTTACTTATTTCTCTACTAAAAATATGCCATGTGCTTTCACATTTTTCATTTTTCCTCATAACTGCTCTGTGACGAGAGTACAGGATGAAACTAAGATAGGGAAATTAATTTGTGAATTGCTGGGAAATTTAATTTTGTCTCCTGAAACTCTACCTTTTTCATATTTCAAACAAAAAAAATCTTTGGCATTTATTATAGCTTCAGGGATATTCCACTTATAGGAAACGCAAATCGAAACAATAAATTTTAGCAGCTATTCTTTCACTAGCACCTGCTCTCTAGCTACTGAAAGATAACTTTCTAAGGAAGGAACCGAATGGTGCACATGAACAGCTGCTGGTGACTTGCAGACGGTGCCAAGGAGCTAACACCCTCTACCCTGAAATTAAGGGCAGTTGATGAAAGGGAAGAAGAAACAGGTATGTATCTTTCTCCTCTGCCTCGGAAAGCGGCGTATTTTACAGGATTTTAATTTTTTTTTTAGTAAGATGCTTGTACTTGACAATGATCAGAATAACATGTTTTTGAGATGTGGTCAGCACTTGAGTTTCAAAAGAACCATCTTTGAAGCTACGTCCCGCCCTCCCACCCCTTGATCTGTCTTCTCAAATTTGGTAGTCAGGTCTGCTCTACGGTGCAGTGCAGGTTCAAGTGTCCTGAACAGATAATGGCTGGGTCCTGGGGACCCCAGCGAGCCCCGCCTGCCCTCAGCGAGCTTGGGAGCCAAGTCCAGCGCATTATACATCCTCTCAGAGAGTCCCTGTCCCCCCCTGAGGAAGTTATTACCGCAAACTCAACTGTTGCAGGCACATTGAGAAACACACTTGATTCCCCGGATGAATTCAGTGAAGTCTGAATCCTGAAAGCAGGACAATAAGTGAATTATTATCTTTCCTGTTTCATATTTTCAGTTATTCCTAGAAAATCTGCATTGATAATATGAAAACAGGTTTGGTGTCTTTAAACTCTCTACCAAAGTCTCTTTTGATTCGAGTTTCTCTGTGAATATTTGGTGAATGCATCTTATAGTCCTGTCACATTTTTTAAGTTGGGTGCATAATTCAGTATATTTGGCTGACCAGATTCTTTTTAGGCCTTAGAAATATTGCCCCAGATTTCAGGTAGTCCTACTCTCTGTTTAAACCAAATACTGGTAATATTAATTTTGTATTAGAAAATTATTCCCTATCTTTAGACATGTAGATTTCTTAGGTTCTGGAAAAGCTTTCTGCTCTTTTATTATCATAATGGTTTATTATATAAAAAAAAAACATTTCTCACAGAGTCTCTACTACATTAAAAAATGACCTTTTATTTAAGTACTGTACATATTACTTATTACTGTAAGATCTGTCAACATCCTGGTAAATTTGGATCAGGTCCATGGCATTCTCTTGGAGAAGCCTCTACTTACCCCAGCGATTTGGTGGATGGACAAGGTTAAATAAAAGTGTATCAAGGTCAAAGACATGATTGTATGAATTATACAATACACTATTTAAAGATTTTCTAAAATTAAGAAAACCTTGGTTTTTTTTTTTTTTGTACTTCCATATTTTTACAGCTCACTTTAAGTATCTAAGTCCCCAGTTGTGAATCAAAATAAGAAATAGAACAGAAAACCATTTGTGTTAGCTATTTCATGCATTGTTACATGTCGTGGTTTTGTGAAATAGATTTTATAAGCCTTGGGATCTAATAAGAGGCTGAGGCCCTGTTTGGTTTATAAATATGTGTGGGATATTATTTAGGTCTTCAGAAATAAAAGCAGAGAATCATTTCCTTATGTTATCAGTTCCTCTATGGGAAAGCATATTAAAATGTAGAAAATATAATAGTATATAATTTAGCAACATAATATACAATGTGGGTTGAGAGACAATTACAGTGTTTTATTTCCCTATATTTTCCATTTTAACTGAATGCATTTTAGCAACAATTGGTTTCTGGCTGTACCATTATTTTAGCTGTTTCATAAAGCTTTATAGCAAATTACTGTGGTGTACCAGATAAAATAAATTCCTGACTTTACTCTTAAAAGTCATATTATGAGCAGGCATAATTTTTTTACTTTTATAGGTAAGTGTGGATTTTACAACAATTTTTGTTCTGTCAAAATTTTAGTTCATGATTGGTGTTCCTGACACATTTTTGTGTTTTCCTCTGTGTTTAAGGTTTCATTTTACACAACAAAGGGAACAGCCTTTTCTCTGGATCAGAGTAAACTGGTCTACACTACACGGGACTGAATTCTGGGGTCATGCTTCATCAAGTGAAAAGCCTCTGCTTGGATAGGGTCTTACTCTGTTCCTGCCTGCAGTGCTGTCTCTGCAGAAACTCCAGTTTCGGCTGCTGCTGCCCCTGCCCCACAACAGTAGGCTCTGCCACTGTCCCAAACACAGGTTCTTCTAGCGTCTGGCACTCTTACCTGACACCACCTGGTTATGTTTCACCTGAGAATATGACTATTTCACCCTCCAGTTTTTCCATGAGAAAAAGACTAGAAAATAATAGAACAAACATTCTTGCATGCTGATTTGTCAATGTTTTTGCTATTTCTTGCCCATCCCCCCAACCCTTGCCTTTTTCATTCTGTTTTATTTATGTATGCATACAAGAATTGGGGTATAGGCCAAAGGTGCAGGGGTTGAGAGGATTCACCAGAGACAGAGTGGGGAGCAGAACAGGTGGATCTACTGAAATGCACTGCTGAGGGGAGCAGCAGGTGAGACAGGAGAGGTCTGCTGCGCCATGTGGGTAGCTCCCTGGCCCCGGATCAAACTCAGGCGACAGTAGCTGTTGATGACTTGATAGTGCTGAGACTTTAGCCCCTGTGCCACCAGGGACCCCCACCTGCCTTCTTTTTAAAGGTACCTGTCATTGGAAGTTCTCAGTCATCCTTTCCCTCCTACCTCACATTACCAACCTCCTGTTGTTTCCTTTCTAGAAAGAGCATGTTTTGCACTTTTGCCACATTCCTTTATATCCACAAGCAATTTGAACTATTGCGTTACATGTTCTTCATTCTGTGTATATGAAAAAGTAATGAATTTTAAAATTGAATCAGTGTTGCGGGTACAATTTTAAGACTTTTTTTAGAGTAGTTTTAGATTTGCAGCAGAACTAAGTGCAAAGTGTAGAGATTTCCCATAAACTGGTTGCCCCTAATATCCATAATCTCCGCTATCAACATCACTCAGCAGAAGGGTGAGCTTGTTACCATAGGTGGAGGTACAGTGACACATTATCATCACCCAAAATCCAGCTTGTTGGGGTTTTCTCTTGGTGTTGTATATTCTGTAGGTTTGAACAAATGTTTAATGATGTCTCTATCATTATAATATCAAATATTTTCACTGGCCTAAAAGGCCTCTGCTTTGCCTATTCATCCTTGAGTCTCTGTGGTTTTGCCTTCAGAATGTAAACTTTTCAATTGGCTTCCTTCTATTAGTAACACACATTTAAGATTCCCTCATGTATTTTTATGGCTCAATAGTCCCTTTCATTTTAGTGCTGAATAATATTTTATTGTTTGGATGTAACACAGTTAATCCACTCTTACTGAACAACATCTTGTTTGCTTTCATTTTTGATAATTATGAATGAAGTTGCTATGAAAACTGGTGTTTTGTATGGATTTAAGTTTTCAGCTCATTTGGGTAAAAACTTAATGTGCATGATTGCAAGATGGTATAAGAATTTTAGTTTTGTGAAACAGTCTTCCAAAGTGTCTGTAATATTTTGCATTCCCACCAGCAATGAAGGAGCGTTCCTGTTGCTCCACATCCTTGTTAGCATTTGGTGGTGTCAGTGTTTAGGGTCTGGCCATTCCAATAGGTGTGTCAGTGGCATCTTGTTTTAATTTGGATTTATGTTCCTGATTGCATGTTGTATGCAAGTGAAGTTATTTCATAATATGATTATACTCTTTACAATTTAAATTTCTTAATTCATTTTCTAATATGGCTAGGAGCTTGTGAGTGCAGGTGTTGAGCCTCAGCAATATTATTTATCCTTCCACTAATTTTGTTCTTACTACTCTTTTATAGTTAGTAACCAATAGTGTGCCTTCTTATAATGCAAATCAACTAAAATATATGAAAGACTTGATTATCTCAGTGCAGCAACTATGAAATGCATAGAAGATGCAGGGTATCTCAGGCGTAGGGGAAGAAAGTTCATTCTTGTTTTCTTTTTGTTTCTGAAAAGTTTACCTTTTCATTTCTTTCTGATCAGATTCTCATTAAAAGGTAAACTGCCACCCTCTTGAAATGAGGCCTGGTTCCTATCATGACCAGAACAGAAACTTCATATTTCACAGAAGTAATAATAGTAGGAGATAAGTGAAGAAAGGAAAGAGCAAAGGACAAGATGACTTCTCAAACTACCCAAAAGTATATTTATTAAATAAACTGTAATGAGCAAAGGGGTGATTTACTCAATTTCCTGACACTAGTGCATTTACACTTGAAACCTGCAGCCAGCCCACTTTTTGTGGATACTACAGAATCATAGCAAAGCCCCTGCCATCTGTTCTTTTCAGACACAGGTAGACCAGTTTCTCTGCTCACCTGGGGCACTGCTATTTCCGCGAGACCTGGCCAGGCCCCAGAGTTTGTGGTTAAGAGACTTTCCTTGGGTCTTAGGAAGAGCCTTATGTGATGCTTTGGGAGATGAAAGTGGACGGCTGAGATCAAAGCTGGAACTCTAAATTGAACATTGAATCAACTGAGATTTAACATATGTCTCTTGAAATATTGACAGGTAGCCCAACTTTGTTATGCTTTTTAGTCAAGCAAAGCTTTCTCCTGGGAGCCAGCCAGGCAGCATGTATGAGAGCTCATGTCCCAGCCAGCCTGCTCACTGTGGGTGGATGCCCCCCCCCCCCCAGGCCCCTCACCTCTAGTTGTCCATCTGTTAGGGAGCCAGGGAAACTGCTTTCTCACCTGGTCTTCTGCTAAAGAGGACCTGTCAGTTGCCAGATCTCCCTTCTTACTGTTCCAGTTATCACCCCTTGATGAGTATTTGGACAAAAGGCTTACTAATACATTTATAAGAAATACATTTGTTTTGTTCCAAATAAATTATTTTTAATGTTTGCCTTCCTACCTCTAAGCATCTTATCACTTTATGATTTTCTATGTTGAATTTGGTGTTGATGGGCGCTATATTGGGTTGTCTGAAAAGTCTTGATGTATTTTTTCTATGGTTTTGTTGCAAAAATGTGGCATGGCTTTGCTGACAACCCAATATTTGTATGTGGAGTTGTGATGTGATGTAATAGCCTCTCTGGAAGAGTAACACTTGTGTAATTTAAAATTTAGAAGCATGTGTATCTACGGCTGGCAGAGCCTTGCCACACTTTATTGCTTTGCCCTACATAGTGGGCTTTTATTTACTTGCCTGATTTTCTGAGAAAAAGTAAAGGAAACTACTATAGCATATAAGTTATTTTCTGAAGCCATTTCCCCATTTCAGCTTATTAGAATTTGCTAATGAGACAAGAATAAAAATAAATGTGTCTGGCAGGGGTAGTAGCAGTTGAGAATTCTTGGTTCATCTCAGGATTGATAGAAAGGGACTTAGAAATGCAGAATTTTCTGTGGCATGGTTAGTATCTGTTTCTGGCCACTAAATGTTTGAGGGAAAAGGGTAATTGATAGTCTCCATGTCCTTTGTGCCCACCTAGAAGATGCTGCTTGTTCTAAATTTCACATTTAACACACTGAGACAGCGACTATTTAGAATAAAAGCACGTCCTTCTGAGGACACAGTGTCCCCAGTTTATGTAGGGGATATTGCTCACCATGCAAGTGAGTGACAATTTATGTCTTTTTTCCTCGGATATACGACCATTTTAGCTCCCTGTGCACTGAGGTGACTGATTTCTACAGCGGGATGTATAGATACCACTTTCAGGCATCACCTTCTACCCCAGCAATGGCATCACATGTTCATTCAAATAATCAGCGGTCAGTGATTAGTTTCAATATGCCACCATTTTTTAAAAAATGAATTATATAAGAGCATATAATATGGTGGGGTTTTTTCCCTCTTGATCATGGTAACATCCACTGACACCTGATACACAAACCAGCAGTAATTGCAGCCGTGTATAGCAGAAAACTCAAGCACAGTGACTTAATCCTATTGAGGTCTTTCTTTTGCTCTGCTCTTAGAGGAAGGCAGCCAGGGCAGGTGGGGCGGGGGCTCCCTGGCACCATTGCAGTTTAAGATTTTTCTATTCACCACCCCCTTCCCCTGGTGTTGTACAGTTTTCTTCTTCAGCCTTCTTGTCTCATGATGGCAAAGTGGCCACTGCCCCTCCATGATGCCCCTAGTAACAAAGGTGGTGAAAGACAGAACTAGTCAAGAGCTTTTCTGGAGGCAACCCCAGTCAGGTGGCTTCTGCTTCCGTGTCCCTGGTGGGAATTCGGTCTCTTTGTCCACATAGCCGAGCGAGAGGCAGGCCAGTTTCTTAGCTGGGAGCTCTGCACAAAATAGGGGCTGGGTCTCCAAGTCACAGGAGGCGAGAGGGAGGGTGAGGACCCCTCCAGCCTGTGAACACAGTAGACATGGTGGAGAGGCAGAGAGGGCCGTGGGAGAGCACTACACTGTACAGCAGTGACTTCCGAGTTAGACATAAAACTCTGAGGAACCGCAGCAGAAGTTAGCATTCGGCGGGCCTTTCTTTTGAAATTGACCCAGGGGGTTCTCAAATGACAGCAATTTGTAGCGTAAGAGAAATGCTGCAGACCCCTGACCTTGGAGACCCCAGCTTTGAAGCTGGCCCCCCAATAACCTTACTTGGTTATGCTCAACAAATGGCTGCTTCTTCTTGGCACAGAGGTTCCCTTCCCTTATCTCTATGATGAGGGAGTTGGGCTCACCTGGAGCCCCTCCAACCCAGCACCCTCTCCCCTCCGCCTGGAAAGGCCTTTGGATGATCTGAGTCTGTTGCTTACAAACTTCCTCGGCTGGACTCCAGATCCGGCTGGCTTTGTGACACCGCATATGAGGTGGATTCGATTTATATGGGATTTGTGGTCCTTTTCATGAGACGCAGCGGCAGGCTGCTAGTTAAGTCTGTGGTTTGCAGGTGGGAAGGCGAAGGCACGCCGTTTCCTGGAATGTCGCCCCGGCAAGACTCATCTGTGGCTCGGACCTGTGACCACAGGAGGGTGTGAGAGGCCCTGCTAATTTTGGTGTTCGAGTTGGATTTGTTTCGTCAGACTCTCTAGAGCCAGTGGCGGGGAGGGCAGGGGTGGTGGGCCTCAATTTCAGGTGCATAAGGGCAGCACATTCTTGGAGGGCCTCCCGGCTCAGACAGGCAAGCTTGCTGGGTTCTGTTCCAGTGGGCATTTCTGTGTGGCCCTGCCTCTGGGGTGCTGCATCCCATCACCCCTGTCCAGTGGGGAGTACTTTGGAGACACCATGTGTCTGAAATAGGCAGAGGATGAAGCCAGTGTCTTCAGGGGCACGAAGTGCAGAAAGCTGCCCGCAGAGGCTGCAGGGTGTCTGCTGATGGTCCTGGAAAGTGGTCTGGCCTGTTGGCCTCAACCCCGCCTCCTCGGGGTTGGTGGACTCTGAGAGCTGCAGGAATGGGCGGGCTTGGGGCAGTGTGTACAGGAGGAGCATCCTCAGGCCACCTTGTCAGACACGAGGTTGGCTTAGGCTGACGAGATTGTCTGTTTCCTTTTTCTTTCCCACCCCCACTTCCTTCCCCACCCCCAACCTTGGTCTCTTTTTAGCTTTAATTTAGTATTTTCTTCTAAACAAGTATATCTTTGTATTCAGCTGAAAATACTGGATAGAAATTTTTGGTCTCTTAGGACATTTGCCCTTGCATGGGGAGGGGGGAAAGTTTTCAGATAGAAATCTGAGCAACCTGAGGTTTCTGTATGGAATATAAGAAGAGTTGTAATGAATAATTAAACAAGTTATAGCTAATAAAATATACAGCACATTGCTTCAAACTAAAACATTCTCACTCTGCCTTAGGGATGAATGCTTTTCATTATTTTTTAATTGTTGCCAGGGTTGACCTTGAAGGTCTTTTCTGGCAGATAATTTGTTATGGTAAGCGTGAGATCACTAAGCATTTTAGCGCTAGCTGCATGATGCATAGAGTTTCTTCCTATTATACAGTGGCCGTGTACGGAGTCTGTTTCCTAGGAATTTATTCTTTCATTGAGGTGGCAGTTAATTTCTCAGATCCTGTTTGCGATCTCAGCTTTGCCTTCTGACAGGAGAACTTCAGGTTATAATGCAGCTCTCGAAATATATGTCATATCCGTCCTTCTATGTCCACTAAGCTCTGAAGACCCCGTGGACACCATTTGCTCTATTTCAGTAGAACAGACATGGCAAGATCAAGGGCCTACTTCTCCCCTCAGGAAGATGGTGTTCTGGTAGGAGATGCTTCAGAGTCGTGCAGATCTTGCCTGTGGCCTCTGTGACTAGTCAGGTTTCCCTCACAGATATTATGGGACTCGTAATCGCTGTGGTTATCAATGTGCTAGGTTACTGGGATTTTTACAACTGATTTTGAAAGGAAGCAGTAAAATGCAATTATGTGGATTATTAATTCCTACTTCTCCATTGACATTGCTGCTTATGAAGAACAGATAATTAAATATGTTCAGTATACAATGAAAGCCTAGGAAAATCTATAGTTTTCATCACATAGAACAATGAAACCTGTTGTATTCAGTTGAATATCAAGTGTAGTGAATACAGTTTCTTGTTTGCTTACAGTATTTGTAGTAAGTTCAAGACCACATGGTGTTGATTTGTGCAGTATTAGCAACTCGAGGTACAAGTTGAATTTTTTAAAAACTCAGTTGACTGGGTCATATGGTATGTCTGTCTTTGTTAGTAACATCTAGAGTAAAATAGCTGTGCAATTCTCATGATCCTTTCATATTAACAAAGAAAATCCGGTATGCTTTTCAGTAAAGATGAAGATTTACACTACATGTGAAACACACAAATGAAATCACCAACATGTATTCACATACTGATGTGTAAAATTTTTAGCTTCTGTTATTCCATGTAGAAAATATTTGCTTTAACTCTTAAAAATATTTTTGGCCGTAAGAAAACATGAAGCGTTTATCGCACCTGATCATTTGAATTCCATTTCAAATGTGCAGAACAAGAGTTGGCAAGGACAGTGTACTTATTAAATGTGTTGTTTTCCTTTTCCTGAAGTTGCCAATGAATCTGGGTTCTTGGAAAACAACAAAACCCCAATGATAGTTTACTAAGTTTGTAGCTTCCTCATTGCTGTCATTCTGCTTTAAAAGGGACTTGTTTATAGACCTGCGAAGTCAAACCGTGTCCTTGGATTATGGTGTTAAAGTTGTAAACTTGGACCCTTTGCACTGGCGATGTTAGTTTACATTTGGTATGAAAAAAATCTCTAGTTAGACAGCTGTGTAATTTATTCTAACTTCCTAAAATTGTGGCAAAGCTGTCACATTTAATTTCAGATACATCCAAAATATAGAAAACCCATAATTGCTAACCAAAGGCAAAAGTATGAACTCATTCCCAAAAAATCTACCAGTTTTCTAGGTTACTATAAACCGGAGCATAAGAAAAATATGACTAAGTTGTTTCGATTTACGTGAGGGTAAAACGCTTCTTCAGAAAGGAGATTATCTCCATCCCTCATGCCTGGGGCTTGGTTTCCTCAGCTCAGAAAGGGAAACCCTAGAAAGTCATTGCAAATCCTGCTTTAACTCATAGTATTGCAGCCGCTCGTTATGTAATTTGTTGCAATGTGCAGCATGATGGATTCATGCTGCAGAGTGAAAATAGTCGAGCTGTGGCTATTTTAACTCATCACAGATTAATTTTGAGAATATTGTACATCTTCTTATGTATACTTCAGGTACATTAGCTTGTGGTTACAAGCCACATTTGAAGAGGCTGTCTGAGGAAATGGAGACTTAGCCATTTACATTTTATTTCATCATGGGGTGAGTAGCAGGTCTCCTCTGTTGGCAAGAAGACTTAATATTATTCCAATGCTTTTTTGTGTTCGCCCACTTTACTTACTAGATCATTCTCTTTATGTTAGTTATGGTGACTTTTATTTTACTCTTTTCTCCGAAATAGAGCTCTTGATTGGCAACAAGAACTTAGTCAACTATAAACAGGTTGTGTTGTTAAAAATGCTAGTAAATTGATTACTGCCATTCACAGCATATTTTCAAAAGAGATGTTGTTATGAAGTAAAAACACCCAGGCTTGCCATACTATTTAACGTATGGCAGCATGGAGATGATAAACATTAATTTTATGTGTTATAAGTGCGTAATGACTGCAGGTATATAGCATGTAGTTTACATTTTTCATGCACTCCTTACCCAGGGAGCTGCTCGAGGCTGTGTGGCTGGTTGGTTCTGGAGCTGGGCACATTTCTCCTTTGATCCTGCCTGCCTACTGGTTGGCTTTGGGAGTTTGGACGAGCCCTGGAAGTTAGAAGTCTATTTTCTCTAGGCAGTGGATACAGCAGTCTGCTCTTCTGGAGGTTAAAAATAATGCAGGTGTGCAACAGCTGCACAGGGTAGGTATTTGACTAGGTATTAAGTGCACCACAGACCATCTTTTTGTCCTTAGCTCCTAGTTCAGGATCCACTTAGGAGGAGGTCGAAGAAATGTTGAATAAATAGTAGCTGGTTCATTTAGAGAGCCTCTAAAGGATGCAAATACTTTGTGCCTTCCAATAAGGAGGCTGTTCTCTGTGACTTCATTCACACCTTCCTAAGCTTTTGTGAATGGGAATGTGACCTTCTCTATAGTTAGCCAATCTAGCTTTAGCTTTGATTCTTCAGAATCAAGTTGCTTTTATCTCCCTGTGCAAATTGAGCACATTGACATTTAGCAATCGTTTAACTGTTCAGGGGAAGCTCTAGGCAGGTACAGCTTCCTTCAAAATATGAAGCTTATGTTGGAACTGGGTAGATGGCTGTGGTGAGGAAGAAGATGCAGTAAAGAAAGTTCCAGATTGGGAGATTCCCAGGAGCACATGTCTAGAAGTTGGAAGTACACCATATAGCTGGGGGACAGGGAAGCTGGTCAGTGGTTAGATCAGAACATCTAACACACACACACAAAATAGCTCATTGGAGGTTTGGTACTCTCATTGGAAGAATTATGGTGTGGTTGACTAAAAGGCAAGGTCAGCTTATCCTGAAAGACCACAGCCTGAGCGAGGCAACTGCTGCAATCGGCAGTGCCTGGAGCTTTTTATTATGTTTTTAAAAATAAATATTTTAATTGAATTTCCCATGTTTTAATCATTAGTCCCTTACTAATTTTATTGAGCAGAGGTCTTGTACACGATGAGTGTAGGCATGGCAATAAGTTTTGCTGTGAGCAAGTATACGTTCAGCTGCACAAATGAAAAATGAAATGTTTCTGAATATCATTAAAGTTCATATTTTGATCTGGTGAATAGAAAGGTCATGGGAGTAAGTTTTAAATAAATCTAAAGACTTTAACAAGCAAGGAAATGTTGAGTGATTATTTAGAATTAGTACCTTTTTCTAGAGAATAATAAATCACATTTGAATAATTGTGCTAGCTCATTTACTGTCATTTTCTACTTAGCTATAATATACTTAACTGCTTTTTTCCTAACTTTATTCTTCGCCTAATAGTCCTTTGATCAACCATTTTTGCTACAGGAGTTTGTGTTTTATAAGCACATAAATATATCAAATTTTGTATCATAAATTCATGTAACTTTGTATCAGTGCAAAAAAAAGTTAGATTAACATTTCTATCATGTAATAGTTAACATTTCTAAATATCATGTAATAGTTTCTTTATTCACAATAAAAACTTGCATAAGTCGGGCCTCACCTGGTGGCGCAGGCGGTTGAGTGCAGTGCTGTGAAGCTGTCCAGCCTCTGCAGCACAGGTTGGATCCGGCCAGCTAGGGAGATACCCACCCAGCGAGGCAGACCTCTCCTGTCTCGCCCGCTGCTCCCCTCAGCAGTGTATTTCATCAGTCTGCCTGTTCTGTTCCCCACTCTGTCTCTGTTGAATCCTCTCACCCTCCCGTGCATCTGGTCTTTACCCTGGTTCTTGTATGCACGAATAAATAAATCCTAAAAAAAAAAAAAAGGGTTGCTCAGCTTCACTAGTAATTAAGAAAGTGTAAATCCAGACCACAGTGAGATAGTGCTTCATGCCCACCCTCCAATGGCTGTAATCACACACAGCGCCCCACATTTGTAGATATGGGGAAATGAGGGTGTTCATGCTTTGCATGCGGGAAGGTAAAGGGGCACACCTGTTTGGAAAACAGCCTGCTATTTCTTCCAGAAGCTAAATATAGAATTGTGATGTGATCCAGCAATTCCAAAGAAACTGAAATATTTGATCACATGAAAAATGTACAGAAGCATTATTTCATAATGGCCAAAAAATGAGCCAAAAAGTCCCTGAGCTGATAATGGATAGCACATGGGAGGTGTCTACTTCTACACTGGAATGCAACTGAGCTCTAAAGCGGAATGAAGTACTGATTCCTGCAGCATGTACGAACCTGAAAGCAGATGCCTGTGAAAGGAGCCACACGCCAAGGGCCACAGAGCCGGCTGCCTTATGCAAGTGTCCAGAGCAGGCAACTCCGCAGACAACATTAACTTAGCATCGTCAGAGGTGGGGCTCTTGTCTGTCACTCACACATGGCCCTCCAGCCTTTTACACCCCCTCTCACCAGGAGGAAGGGAGGAGGCACATCCCTGCCTGGATTCACTGACTAATCTCTAACTGCTTCCATTGAGAATTTCTGGCATAAAGAATACTTGATTTACAATCTTCAGCTGAAGTTTTAAATAAAAGCTATTTTAATATAGTAACAGGCATCCATGGAAAGAGGTACCTAATTTTCAGTAGAGCTAAATTTAGACACATAATTTCCTCTTACCCTCATTCCTTTCCCCCTTGAACAACCACTTTATTTTTCAGAGTCCAGGCATTTTTTTTTGTTGTCATTTGTTAGTTCCTTTGCATTGGTTATTTATATTCCACAAATGAGAAACCATCCGGGAGTTGTCTTTTACTCTAACTTTCTTTGTTAAGCATAATTGCACGTTCCCTCCATGCTGTCACAACAGGCAAGACTCCATCTTTTTTAATAGCTGAGTAGCAGTCCACCCAGTGTATACATTGCAAGTTCTTTAGCGACTTATCTGTCCATAGGCATTTAGTTTGTCTCCATGTCTTGACTATTGTGAATAACAGCTACAAACACAGGGGTATGTGTATCTTTTTGAGTTATTTTCATATTATGAGATAAATTTTAACTCCCAGTCCTTAGATGCTTCATCTCTCTGTAGTGTTGTTTTCCAGCTTTTAATCTTCACTTAATATATCCGTATTATATATTCCTTAATATGTATTTTGCACCCTTTTGTATTTTGCTTTCTGTGTTTATCTGCCAATTTTTTTAAAAGTTTTTACTGGCACAGGTTGATTTACTAAATCATTTTCACTGCTTTATAATATTCTCTGAATATGATTTATTTCCTTTTGATGAAAGTTTATAATTTTTCTCTAATCCAAACCCTAGTGCAATGAATACTTATTTTATGGGTATGTTGTTGCAAAGGAAATTGACAGGGTGTGGGGGCTATGCATATTTTTATTTTTTTTCACTTGTTGCCAAAGTTCTTCTATTTATAGTTCTCATTTTATGAGAGTCCTTCTCATTTTACATTCTTGCCAACACTGTTAATAGAAGAGTTTAAGTTTTTGCTAACTCTCATGGATAGGAAGGTTTTCTTACTGTCTTTCAGTTTCTCTTCTTGTCTTAAAGAGCCCCTAAGCAACCACGTTGGAGGGAAACAGAATCTCCTAGTTTATATTGTTTTCTCTAACCAGCTCTGTGGCTGATAGGACAGACCCAGCGCTGCAACACCGAGCTGAGAATTTGGGGAGGTCATTCTGGCTCTCAGCAGACACACCCTACCCCCATGTAACCCCTTCAAGTGGTGCTGAGATTGCTATGCCTGAACAGTCTCTATTTGCACCCCCCGCTTCCCCAGGTCCCAGGAACTGGGAATCTCTGCTGCCTGTAACTCGGAGAAGTCCCCCATCTGTCCCCACAAGGAAGGAAACGAAACAAAACAAAGCAGCGGGAACAGATCATAAAATCTCCACTTAGGACCCTGCTGTCCGAGGCTGACCTGGTCTCGGAGCTCCCTCTCCTTGACACCCAGACCCTCCTGAGCCTCCTCAGGCTGCAAGAGTTTACAAACGCTCATCACAACGTCCAGCTGGTATAATAAATCTCTTAATATTTAGAACACTACCCAAAACTTTTTCTCCTCAGGTCATCCCCATCTGTTGCTTTGCTGCTCCTTTTTCATCTAGTTTTTTCTTTTCTGTTTTCTTAGATTCTTTCCAGCTGTAGATGTTTCTTCTGACCCAAAGTTATTTCTCCTCCAGTTTTTTGGGACTAGCCTTGATGGTTAAAACTTCTTGCTGTTTCCTCCCACTGTCACCTCCCTACCCTGCCCACACTTTTGGAAGGAGCTAACTGAGTGCAGAAAGCCTGTACTTTCAAAAAATTAGGAAGGATGTAAAATCATAGAGCTTCATTAAAATTTTTTAAATTGAAAAAAAGAGTGTTTACTTATTCCTTTGGAAACCCATTGGCGCTGGTCAGAAGGCTCTTGTCCGACCCCTCAGGCTTGTTCCTCCTGCTATGCAGAAGTGGCTACAAATTCTCCTTCCCTGAGACCTTTCCTGCTTCCTTATCCATAATTCTGTTCTCCCTTTCCCACGTTGCCAAGTCAAGTCACCTCATTCCTTCTTTATTTTTTCTCAAAGGAAGTTTCTACTATCTAGTACTCTGTATCACACTTAACTTATTATATTTATTTACCTTGCTTTTGTTTTCCTTTTGCACTAGAAGCAAGATGTTAATGAGAAAGCCAAAAGTTAAATCAGGGATGTGTTATCCTTTGCATTGTTACTTAGAGTGAAAACTTTTTTCCAACTAAGCAACATGTGGTTCCAGGTACAATTAACGAAGTAGAAATTTCGGTATATTTAATTTTAGTTTATAGAATATGTGGACATAGTTTCCAAAAAAGTATACCTTTGAGGATAAGAATTTTTGTTGATGTTAATATGTTGGTCATAAAACTGCAACTCCATAGTTTTTATTTACTTCTGGAAATAAACTAGGAATATATGCTCTTAAAACAGGGATTGTGTTCCTAGTATAATTTCCCTAATGTTCAATGCATTTCTTTGCTAAAAATTTCTAATAATGGAAGGAATACGTAAGAAATCATACCAAGAAAATTGCAGTTAAGGCTCTTGCTTCATATTTACCTGCTCTTGGAAAACAGAATTACCGGTGTTGTTAAACATCATGTGTTTTTAAGCTTTTGACATTTTAAACTTCAAACAGAGTGGATATGTTGCCGTCCTCATCAGCAAAATGAATGGTTATTGAAAGCTGAAGCTACAACTCTTTGAGCTGAAAGCTTTCTCGTGCACTCAGATGGAAGCTCTTGACCGTAGTTTGAGTCATCAAAGAGCCATAAAAAAGGAAAGGGTCTATTGCCTGTGGGGCCACCTTCCTTCTCGCGACAATATTTGAAATGCACAAAACCAGCAGCATTACACTGAGCCCTTTGTTCTTCCTGTTGAGCAAAACACTGGGTAACTTACTGTAAATATGGCCGACTGCCAAGCTGTGGCGCAGATTCTTTTTTTTTAATACTGTAAACTGGCCCAGGCTCAAGAATTACAGTTCTTCCTTTTATTTACTTTCTCCTTCCACACTGAAGAGTTTCATCTATCATAAGAGAGAAAAACAGTTGTTGTGGTCAGGGGATCAGAGTGCCCAAACAGTCCATTTTTTTCCTGCCTCGCTCCTAACCTTCGTTAGGTTTCTGATGACATAAGCAGAATAACTGTCTCACTCTTAAATTTGAAAAGAACGATGTCTTGTCATTACAAATGGAAAGAATTTGGGTTGGACAGGGTGAACTGAGTTGACTTCGGAACACTTCTTGATACCATGCTATTTTAAAAGTCGATTCTGTGTTGATGTTTTCTCTGCTTCTCGTTGTTATTGTGCTTTCACTTCAGGCTGTCCTAGAGCCCTTTTTGTGCTGGAGTCCAGTTCTAATGAGCCTGCTTGATCTCTGACTTCACCACCTTGCCTTCCCCTGGTGTCATCATTTGTGTGGCTGCAGATGAGTTGAATAGAGGTGCAAGGAAATGAGGGCTGTGGAGTCTGCCTTTCAACTCTGGGACTTGACCCCATTTAAACTTTTTTTAATGTAAGAAAAGTCTAGGGAGGTTGTGGATTTTGTTTTCTGTTTTGAGATAACACTAGAACTCAGCACCGTATGTGATTTAGAGGAACAAGTTCACCCTCCTCAGATGTACATAATCATATCATACCACCACCCAAGCACCCATAGTCCTTCATCCTAGACCACGGGCCCCTGTCCACCCTTTGTTCCCACTCCTGCCCTCTCTCCCCTTTTAGTAGCTACAGTTCTGCAGTCCTATTTCTAGGGTTTGATTGGATTTAGTTTTGTCAGTTTGTCAGTTCCTTTGTTCTATTTCTCTATATTCCTCATATGAGTGAACTCATCCAGTGTCTGTCTTTCTCCTTCTAACGTATTTCACTTAGCATATGCCCCTGCACTTCCATCCATTTTGTTGCAAATGGTAAGGAGTTCATCATTTTTTATAGCTGAGTAGTATTCCACTGTGTGTGTGTGTGTGTGTGTGTGTGTGTGTTTGTGTGGGTGTGTATGTGCACCACCTTTTCTTAGTCCACGCCTGTATTGTTGGGTACTTGGGTTGATTTCCATTTTTACAGGATTATTTACCATAATATTAAACTAGAGGTGCTAGGAAAAAAGTAGGCATTTTGTCAATTAAATAATATCATTTTTTAACTTTTGCAGTTTTATTAGTTTTGCATGTAGAAAATTTTAGATCTAAAAGTAAATTAAATGCTTATTATGGTTATTTTTTTTAAAAAGCTGAGAATCTATCATCCTCACCAACTTCATTGAGTTAAAATTATCTGGGTAACTTCGTTTTGCTCATTAATTGAATTCTTATAAAAGAACTTTATGGTGATATAATTGGGATATTTGCTTTGTCTTCCAATACAGTTCAGGGTAGGGATTATTATACTGATAGCCTTTTAAAGATATATTGAGGGGCTGAGAAAGCATAGGAGAGTAACAAAAGTTGGGAAATCTGATTTTACAAAGATGAGCTGTCAGTTACTGTGATTTATTTTCTTTGTATCCTAATACATTAGTATTTTGAAGGGGGGATTTTCATTGGACTAGACTAAATGTATTAAAATTTTGGACAAAATGTATTGGCTATTTGTGCTTCAGATTTTTCACATGAAGAAGTAGTATTATAGCTGAGTAGTATCTAAAATTTCCACTGAAAGCATATACATATCTGGATAATGAGAATGGAATGAATGATATGGAAAAGTTAGTTGTAAGAAATAATGGAAATAATCTTTAATCCCATCAGAAATTGGGATTACTTACATAAAGTGCTGGTTTCTTCTAAGATCTCACAAATCTTTATTTACCTCCTTAGGATATTTTTTTCCCAAATTACGGAACAGTTGTGCACATATGTGCACATGTGTGTCTGCACACATGCAAATGTATATGAAATCAGATCTTGCTGAAAAATCTTTCAGTTGCAAGTGGCATTTAAATTCCCCTAGCAGTGACAGAGTGCTGTACTCCTGATTTTTTAACTGAGGTATAAAAGTTACTTACAGGGATTGATCTGAAGGATACTCAGAATCCTGTGGGAAAATAGGCATATCCCATCCTCTGTTGTCATCCTTAAAAACATGCTCTAATAAGCTGACTTTGGGATTGATCCATTGAAGGTCTGCATTTAAGGGGCAATCAGTTTGAAGAATAAAAATATTAATTTGGTAAGAAATCATTTAAAATAATGTTTCCTGACACAGAATTACAATAAGCTCCTAATGCATTGGATTGCTTATAGGCATGTTGCATTTCTGATTGCCAGTAGGAAAGGTTTTTCTCAGGCCTTGAGTCAAATATTTTCTTACATATTAAAAAAGCCTTTTTAGTGTTTAGCTGCATTCTTTCCGCTTTTGGGAAAGCCAATATGACCAGTCACGTCATCTTCAAATATATGAATAGAATCACTGCGAAGCATTGGCAAATGCCAGCACTTTTGTTTGAAGAAAATATTAACAGGGCGTGTAAATGAGAGGAAATAGCATATTTTAAAAGCAAGAGGTCATGGCATAGTATCTAGAATTCTATTTTTGCCATTGTCACTAGTACATTAGATTTTTCAGACGGCAAGACGTCTGTCCACTTTGGTTTATATATCCATAGAAT
This sequence comes from Talpa occidentalis, assembly GCF_014898055.3. Classification (NCBI taxonomy): domain Eukaryota; kingdom Metazoa; phylum Chordata; class Mammalia; order Eulipotyphla; family Talpidae; genus Talpa; species Talpa occidentalis. The sequence goes on from NW_023605194.1 coordinate 108,358,763, forward strand.
GAATTTTTAGGAGGCGGTTTCATGTTCTGCTAATCAGAGAGTAGATTGTCATTTAAATTGGTTATGTTGGAAATATAAAAATATATTTGTTATGTTGGGAAGACTAGACTTGATCTGTGGAAACATCATGCCAGTGTGTTTTATTCTTAGTTTTAGATGTAGATATATAAAATATTATAATGATAAATATTATACTATTTTAGAGCTATATTATATATGTTCTACTAAAATTTTCTACCTGATTTCTTTGTACATGAGCAATAGTCATTCCTTGTTATTCTTTTTCTGACTAAGGCACCAACTGTGGTTAGTTCATGTTAGTAACAGATGTGTATGGATTGAGTAAAGGACAAATCCAGGGTGTAGAAATAATCATCTTCATAGTTAAAAGTTGAAAAGTTGAGTTTCTTCACCATGTCTACTATATTGTACTATTTGGGGTGCTGTCACTCACTATCTCATGAAGGTAAGCAGAACCCTGATTTTCCATGTCTTTAGCTGTCATTTAACTATCAGTCAGGTTATTGAGAATAAAGCTTGAAAATGTTTTCATTTAACAAAATTTTAAGGGAAATGTTTGGTGTAGCTTCTCAATTCTTGAGGTTCTTGAGTGTTTTCTCCCTTCATTTTTTTTTTCTCCTCTGGTGAATTAGAAATGACAGTTACAGGGCCTGTTTGTACACAAGACTATTAAGTATAAAATTTCTCACTTCTCTAAGATGGGACATGCCTGTTTCAGTCTGTGGTGTAACTGTACCTTGGCCAGCCTCTTTAATCTCTGTATGTTTATGGAATTGTAGAATTCTATAGTCATCAAACCAAGCATCCAGGCATTTATCTAGTTTCCTGTGCAGATAGGTCCAGGGAAATTGTTTCCCAGCTGTCCTTTTTCCCACATGCTAAAAGAATTAGAAGTAATAAATGGAACTTAGCTTTCATAACTTATTCTCTGAATAAATACTTATCATTGAGATTATTCTCCTTTATTTTAAAGCAAACCAGACTAGGGGCGTCTCCTGTTTTTCCCTAAAGATTTGAATTCTGCACCCCCTCCCTTTCATCCATTCACATTTCTTAAAAACCCCAGATCTAGGGAAACTCCTCCTGAAACCTCTTGATGTTGACAGCATTCCGTGCAGTTCTACCCCCAAAATGCACCTGTTTCTTTTACATGTAGATACACTGACCTAAACACATATATGGTATTGAAAATCTTGTTACCTAGGAAGGCTGATCACCTGATTCTCTTAACCATACCACTTTTGCAACTGTCCATGAGAAAAATGTGAACAATGTTAATTGCATGGCACTCTTTTCATTGCCAAGTGAAATGTTGTTGTTACAGCTGATTTATTTTATTTGTCTTGCACGGAGGCTGCCCCAAGTTGATCCTGGGAGGCAAGCATTGCCAGGACGAAATCCTTGCTCTCTGTGCTCTGTTGATTTCTGGTGCCTTGCTTCCCTTCTTGCACCAGGTTGGTCGTGGGCTTTATGGGGCCCAAGGTATGGGTTTCTTTCCATAAGAAGCAGGAACTCTGCTTTGTGCTGTGGTCAGAGTACTTGGCTGACACTGTCCTGCACCTGCCTCTGGTCATCTGTCCCCACAGCAAATCTTGCCATCCACCCTGCTAGAAAACCACTTCAAAGTGCCTGCCTCCCTGTGGGTGGACTGACCATATCATCTCCAGATACAAGAAAGCATGTTGTTCCTGATTTGGAAAGTTGCTGCTTCTAACCATGAGCTCAGAAGCAAGCCTTGCTGGGTTCTGCAGTGCACTCACCTCCATGACTTCCCTTCTAGAAAACAGTGGTGTTTGTTTTGTCTTGTTCTTATAAACATTCTGCCAACGGGGCAGATAGGTGTCGCTGGATGAGGAGTCCTGTAGTGACATCAAGGTGCACAACACCCAGGTGCTGTGGAGAAATGGCAGATTATGTTTTAAATTCATAGAAACTCTGAAGTGAAATGTTGAGCGTGGTGATGATACTCAGAAGTGCTGAAGATGTATTTAAATGTCAGTTTTCAGATCTGTTGTCAGCTAAGTTCTATCAGTTGATTCTTATACTAACACTAATTTTTCATGCTGCAAATGAAATGTATGTTTGTGATAATGCCTCCATTTGAGGCATTCAAATGTCTTTGGACAAATGGTACAGTCATAGAATGTAACTGGAAAGTGCAAATTTAAGAGCATCAGGAGGGGCTTTTATACAGCTATGTGAAATTGTATTCTGATTGCTTTTTAATAAATGTTATGGCACCTTAAAATTCTAAAGAGCTCTTCATTTATCCACCTATAGCAAATATTTGAAAAACTACTTAAAATAACTAGTGTAACACCACACACAGAATCACAATTTAGATACTTGCCCTTGTATTCCATTCTGGATCGTTTTTTTGCATAAAGTCTCTCAAAGGAAATAATTTTTTCCCCAGCTAACAGGTGATTGCCAAGTGTGACCAGTCCCTACTACTTGCGAAGAATTCTAAAGTACAGTTTCCATTTTTACAGAAAATAGCTTATGACAGTAAGCAGTAAAAAGTTGCTGAATGTAATAAGTTTAGAAAAGGCCAAGAAGGAAAATTAGTGAGGACCAGGGAAAATATCCACAGTCTGGGGTAAACAAGCTGTCTCCACTAGGCTGTGTCCTCTGGGAAATCATTGCTGGACAAAGTGGAGCCAAGACTTAGGCTCTAGGTTGATCTCTTTCTGGGATATGCCCTAGTAATCATCTGTGCCTTTCACAGTGTCTTCTCCTTCATTCCTGCTCTCCTAGCACAGCTCTTTCTGCTGCTTCGCGTTGAGAATTCGCTGGACATTATATACTGAGAGAACATATACGGCTTCTGTGCACTCTGTGTATCTAGAAACAAGATAAAATATGTGAGTGTATGTTCAAAATAAAATATAAAATAAAATGTAGTGAACTTTTAAAAAGCATTAAAAACCTCTTTTTCTTATGTTTGATGCCAACATATTGAAAATCAGAAATAGAGAGCTGAGAGACCCAGCAAGGGGTGGTGATGTCTGAGGGGGTGTGGAAGAGGAGCAGATGACTGTATTCTGTGGAGAGGTGGGTCTGTTACCCCAACAAGAGCCTTCAGACAAGTGATGGATCTGGGAGATGCCTGAGTGTAATAGGTTTATGTGATGGACCTGGGACCTGGTCTGGGCACCTGGGTAGTTGGTACAGGAGATACAGCAGGATGGCAGGGTTTTTGAGGAAAACTGAGGGCACTTTGGTGTCTACGGATGGAAATATACCACATAGGGTGCTGACTTTTGTTGTATATTTAAAGAGGGATGTATTTCTGAGTTTCAATATGTTGGCATCAAACATAAGAAAAACAGGTTTTTAATGCTTTTTTAAAAGTTCACTTCGTCCTCAAAGACTGTTCTACTTTTTCCTTGGCTGTCAGTAAAGTAATGCTGAACATAAATCCTTCATGATGTGAATAATGAAAAATTTGTGTAGTTCTCTAAACTTAGGAGGTATATTACACTTGCCTTTGTGACTTTATGGATATTAGGTTGGGATTGTGGTTAAGCTAATGAAGTGAAGAACTCAAGCTGATGGCCTCATCATTCAATCCAGCAGCTTGTCTTAAATTTCAGGCTAATATCTGTGTTTATACATGATTGCTTAGCTAGAATTCTTTTGGTATGTTAACATTTTTCATGTTAAACCCGAGCAGAATTTTAATAGACATTTTTTCAGTTTGAGAGGAGCTTTAAACTTTTAAATATTTTATAGTTTCCACTTAAAAAATGATTCTTTTGATTTAGTTTTACTATGGTATTTATGTAATATGACACAGGCCAATGAAATGATTATAGTACATTGAAAGTTTACGTCTAATATAGTACATTGAAAGTTTACGTCAGCTCAAATGATTGTGCATTCATTGAAACCACTGCTTGATTTAAACTTTTTAAATGTAGCGAAGCACATTATCTCATGACAAATCCATTTGATTATATGCATATTTTTTGGTATAGTGACTGTCACATGTAGATGTACTAGAACCTGTTTGCATTTTTGAAGTGGTATGAATTCTTTAAAATGGGTAAAACCTTGCAGGTGACAAACTCAAGACTAGATTCATCCCTTCTGAACCCTAAAATGACTGTTTTCCACTTAACATAGCATGTAGTATTGCCATAGCCTCATAGGATGTAAGTCACCAGACACAGAACATAAGAAGAAAGTATTTTTTGTAGGTTGACATTATTGAAATCACATCGCCAGAGTAATTGTACATTTTTTAAAATAAAATGCAAGAATAACTAACAGAAGGCCATTTTACTATTGGATAATTTGAGATTCTAGAAAATTCCTTTCTATGGTAATTCCTATAGAGATTATTTTCTTTTGGGTAAGTTTTGCTTTTGATATGCAGGATGAAGTATAATTGCTGGGTTTCAGTATGTGAGAGCAAGAGGAAATAGAATTTTTTATGATTAGATGGGTCTTATCCTTGCCTCACGTGTGAGAAGCCTTGTGAATTGATGAGAAAAGAAGAAAGCCATTTGTTTGCTTTGAATTTCTCAACTTAGATTTTACTAATTTAGTAGGTACAACATACTGAAATTTATAAATGAATTCTAGAACCAGTATTTTTTTCTTGTATATGTCTTCCAGAATATATTTCTTTAAAAAAATAAATGCATAAAAAAGTGAGTAGCTAAAGTTACTAGAAAATTCCTGAGCACTTCAATCACGTAATTGGCCAAAGACTTACTTAGGTATGTATACCAATTATAGTATAGGAGACTCAGCCTTATCTTTAGGAAGAGAAAGAACCTGCCCACATGTTCTAGGAATTGTTCCTGGAGCATTCTAATGTCAAGTATTTGCTTTACTTGTCAAATCATGTCTTGGGTTTAGAAACTCTGGTCTCTATCTACAAAGAATGAACTTGGGGCTACTTGGAGACTCCCTACTTTGAGAACCGTGATGCTAACTAGGGCTAGGATGACATTGAAGATTTCAGGGAGAAGCAGTGAGTATACAGAATTCTTTGGAAAAGGTCTAAAAATGAGGATTTTGGAAAAGATAGAAACAACTGTCTCCCACTTTGTAATTTTAAGTATCTTGTGTGTGGCTACAGCTTTTGTGTTAACTTTTTCCTTGCTTTGGAAACCAAAGTAAACTGATCCAACATTGTATTTTCAGCTAGTCCTAAAATCCATATTTCCTGAAATCTTTCTAGAGATTTATGTAAAGATTTGATATATTAAGACATGGAAGTTGGGACATAAAGCTTTGAATTGATGAAACAAAATTTTCTGACTTACTTTGGGTTTGATTTTGATATCGGAAGCTAAGGATGAATTTTTGTTATGTATAATGACTGGCCTGTGAATAGGTGAATTTTGGGTTAAGAATTGGCAAGTGTTGTAATGAGTTCATCTTTTCAGGAGAACTTCCAGGAGTTTGTGAGCGGGCATGGGCAAAAAATAACTAATATCTAACTAAAATGTAGCATTTCCCTTAATTATGAAAATAAGCAGTAAACTGCAGTAATATTGACAGCCTGTGACTTTGCCACTGGTAGAAATCACATATATTTTCATGTCACATTATAATTGTCATAGACAGTATCTCAAAATGTTGAAGCTCATCACTGCTTTAAAACTGCAGCATTTATTAGGTTCACAGCCAGATCTTGTTATTAATGCATTAATATAGGAGCTTATTACTATAACACATTTTAAAATATTTTGATATCTGCCAATCTAATTACTATCTGTGTAATCCAGTTTTAAATTTAAAAGAAAACATCATTCTGTGGATGGCCCCATATACTATTCCAGATTGCCAAAACTATATGATGTAAAAAAGGGCCCTTGGGCAGGGGAACAGAGGAAATGATTACTCTGGAGCTGACTTTATAAGAATCCCACTGAGTGACCTTGGGCTATTAGATCATTTGGCACACTTGGGCCATATGATGGTGACTCCTATTAATTTATGAAATTATTGTAAAGATAAATTATAAGAAAAGTCTTTTTGAAAAATTTTAGTATTATAGAGAAAATGTTATTAAATTCCATTATAAGAGTATAAATGAGCTATTTAATAGAAATTCGACTTTCACTCCAGTGTGGCTCCGTGTCATGGCACCTTACAGTGAACCACTCTGGAAACACCCTCCAAAACATTCCCACTCACACAGGCGAAATAAAAAGGGCAAAGCTAGCAGACAGGCTATATCTCTATACATCAGAGACATTAAGCAGTGGAGGGGGCAGGAGAGCGATCAAAACAGTGAGGGAAGAGTACAAGGGACTATGGTGACCGTTCATGGGTATGTTGGTGGTGGGAATTTTATGGGGATTACACCTGAGAGGGGAATTTATAAATTAAAAAAAAAAATTGCTTTTCTCTCCACATATTCCTTCAGTTGCATTTAAAATTTGTTCTATGTTTGTTGTCTTTCCATTCTTAAAACCCCAATTTCTGTGAGGTCATCTGTAAACAAATACTTCAGAAATTTACTATAAGGCGCCAGAATATGCCATAAATAACACATGGTTTCTACCTGGTAGGCGCCTAGAGTCCAGTGAGGGCAGGACACGTAGGTCATCACAGCCCAGTGTGGTAATGCCACAGTGGGACTTGAGCGACCTCCTGGGGTGGATGTTGAGGGTGACAGCTGTGGTCAGAGACATCTGCTCCCACCCTGGAGCCTCAGGCCTGCAGGGTAGAAGTTGCCATTATACTTCCTCATGGATCCGTATTTAATATTGCGCCGTAAGAGATGTTAACTCTATGTAATTGAAGTGAAAGTTTAAAATACCTGCCACAACGCACATGAAGAGTTTTTAAAATTCTTTTATAAACCTGGTCAATTATAGTGTCCATTGGACTCCTGCAGAATCTGAATGATCGTGTTTCTAACATTCAAAGTATGATTTTGTGGCTAACCCAGCCACATCCTAAATCCCAATAGGAGTGATGACTCTTTAATTAACATGTCTCCGATGCTGTCAAGTGTAAAGAAAAAGTTCTTTAGCGGAAAGAAAGTATAATTCTGCTTATAACAAGGTTTTGGAGATGCTTTTGGCTGAGCTACTTGCCTTTTCTGTGAGCACCTTAGCATCAGTCTCTTTCTACCCTTAGCAAGGAGCAGACGTTAATCCACATACTCCTGCAGTTACATAGCGTGTGGATTTTGGCCTGCGGTCCTGTGATCCTGTTTCAGTTGAAGCTTGTTTTGGGTTTTGTTTAAAGAAGCTCACCCTGTACAGGGGAGGAGCATACATGCCATCTCTGTACGTGTGTGTATGTATAAATTAATAGTGCTAATTATGTATAATTAGTTTTATTTTTATATAGAAGTTAAATTATTTTTATAGAAGTTAAATCGTAACTTCTATCAGGAATGTGTGAGAACAATCCAATAAATCCTAAAACTTTTATCCATAGTGCTTGATGCTAAATAAGCCAAATGATAATGAAGGATGAAGTAGAGGGAGATGAAAAATGCCTTTGTATTGCCAAGATTTTGTTTAATGACATGCTAGCCCTTCTATCTTTTGTTGCTCCAACAAGCTAGGCCTGCCTTAAAAAATTCCAATCCTTCCCAGACACTCTGGCTAAGAACTTTCTTCTACTTTATTTTGCTACTTTGCTTCCTGCTTGAAATGAGCAGAGCAAACCACCCTGTGCACCCCACAGACATTCACCTCTGCATCCGCCTGCCTCAGTCACAGGCCTGCACTGCCCTGTCTCAGTCCCTCAGCAATTGTAGGACGTAGACAAGCTGATTGATTGATGGTGTGTAAAGATACATGACGCAGCCTTTTCTTTTTTTTTTTAAGATTTATTTATTTATTTATTTATACACGCACTGGGTACAGTCAGAAGCGCGGGAGGGTGAGAGAATTTACCAGAGCCAGAGCGGGGAGCAGAGCAGGCAGAAGGACCAAAGTACACTGCTGAGGGGAGCAGCAGGCGGGCAGGAGAGGTCTGAGTGCCATGTGGGACCCTTGCCAGTGGCCGGGGATTGAACGGGTGCCGCAGAGGCTGCGGGCAGCTTCGCAGCCCAGCACTCAACTGCTGTGCCGCAAGGGAGGCCCAACACAGCCATTTTTAAAGCTTATAAATTCTTAATTTGGAAGCTTCAATGTGTTTCTGGAAATTAGGTCTACATTTTGTATCTAAGTCCATACACAAAGGGGGGTGGGTTCATAGCTGGACCTCCAGGGGTTTGGAACATCAAAAACATGAAGGAAAAGGAGGCACTGATTGCTGATACTATCCTGTCCTTTTCTTGCTTTTTTTTTTTGTTTTGATTTGTTTTGTTTTTAACTAAACTCTGATTCTTGAATAGCAGTGAAAGATGTAGTGATGACTAATTTATTTTGGCACATAAAAATGTAGTGCTAGTCATTTGTTTCTCTTATGGTTTTATAGTTATATCTGCCAATTATGAGTGGTCAGACCAAAGGTAATGAGAATCCTTTTGTTTGGGGAAGGTACAGCTCCTATGTGTGATCCTAGTGGATTTGAGAATTGTAGGTCATGAAAATGCTAACTTCTGGGCCTCCTTGGTGGCGCAGGCGGTTGAACACAGCCCTGTAAAGCTGTCCGCAGCCTCTGCAGCACACGGATTCGATCCCTGCCGGCCAGGGAGAGACCCACATGGTGGTGCAGAGCTCTCCTGCCTCACCCGCTGCTCCCTGCTCTGTCTCTGGTGAATCCTCTTACCCTCCCATGCCTCTGGCCTCTACCCCAATTCTTCTGTAAATAAAAATCTTTTAAAAAGAAAGAAGAAAAAAAAAAGAAAATTCTACCTTCTATCAGGAATGTGTGAGAACTATCCAATAAATTCTAAAACTTTTCTCCAGGTTATGAGGTGTTCAGATTATTAGCTTTTAAGAAAAAAATATTTATGGTTCAGATAAAACACAGAAACGAACATTTGGTTGGATGTGGTATTCTAAGAGAAGCTGCCGCAGGTCTTTTTGCAGGATATCCAAATTGAATGGTCAAGAAAAGAGTGAGGATTGTGTAAGGAAATAGGACCAAAAGTATAATTAGCACAAGCAATTCATTGACCCCCTAATTCTAGCTTTCTTCTGGAATGATGATGCTAAACCAAAGATACACCAAATAGGTATCTTTTGGTGACCAAGTCTTGTTTTGTGAATTGTGGTTTAGCCTATTTTATATTATCTACTTAATAGGTTGTTTGTTTTTTGTTTTTTTTTTTTTTTTGGTAGATGCTTTCTCTTTTTCAAGACCACACTTAGCTTATGGAGACACTATTATTGGTATGCTGTTACCATGCTTTAAGGAAATTGCCAATTAAATATTAACTTATTAGCCAAGTTCTCTAATGGACCAGTATATACACAGTTATAAGTGTCTTGGAAATGGGAACCTTTCTTTTTTTTTTTTTTTTACTTACAAGTCTAGGACCTTCTACTTTCAGAACCTCAGTGATTAAACAGTGTCATATAATTTAAATTTAGCAAAGAACTGAGGCATGGTATTTTAATAAGGGGTTTACCTTGTACTGGGAACACATAGTTGAATAAATATAACCCTTTAGAAAGAGGACACTTTCAGTGCATTTTCATAATTTATATTCTGTACATTGAGAAGTAAGTTTTTTATAATACTATGTGCATCTAGAAATAAAAATTTCTGATGTCAATAATTTCATCCCTTTTGGACCCCCTCCTTACCTGCATAGCCTTATTTACATTTTAACATGCTAGGAATGTGTGGCTTATACTGCCATGGCATTTTCCTTCTAATGATAATCACAGAGGAAAAGTTTTCACTGGAATTGATAAACAGTAGAAAATCAACATAACAAATGTTACATGGCTGCAGAAAAAAAATTATTTTTTTTTCAGCAAGAGCCCCTGGAGATTTTATTATACTTCAAATCAAAGCTTATCATGATGCCATTTTCTTGGATTCTTCTAGGAAAAAGTTTAAAGTCTTTTAGGTGTCACAAACATGATTTCTATTTGGAGCAATATCAGTGTGCACTAAGTTTGCTTAACTTTGGTGAAATTATGACTTGGAAGAGACTACCTTGTTATAGCTCCTCTATAAAGAGATATTGGTAGTCTACCCATTTAAAAGCACATGAATATATATTGGGAAACATACCTGGGGATTCAATGCTCTCACTACAGAGGATGATGAAGGGGGTAACATTTTAAAGTAGGTGTATTTTTTCACTAGATAAATGGGCTTGTAGTATACTAAACCTTTAGGTACAGAAGTGAATGGATCCTAATTTTAAAGACTTGCAAATGAAGATTTAACTGGATTATAAAGTTCTGACTGGGGAGTTGTGGCAAGAAAAGTTTTTATTTTGCTAACAAGACTCTACTTTTACATCTACACACATATGCTACTGTGACAGTGGTTTAGTAAATGAGTCTGTTTTGGGATATATGCCACATACATCAGGTGGCTTTAAGAAGTGGTCTCTCTGATTGTGAAGTAGTGTCCTAGTAATAGGTGCTAAGACTCTCTTTAGCACGTTCCACTGTCTAGCAGATAGGCTTACATGAATAGCATTCATATGTAGACTGATATCTACCCATGTAGAAAATTGCATCTCAGTAAGATGCAAGTTGCAAGATGTGCATCCTTTGTGGATGAAACTACTGAAAAAAATATTCCATCCCCCCCTTGGATGTCTATTTCACAGATGTCTGTCTTCAGCTGAGAATTTGCTGTCTGCACATTTATATATTTTTCCTCAAAATAATATATACACACACAGGCACACATTTAGTGGTATGAAATTATAGTTTCTTTCAGTATTTTCAGTACCCGTAGTGAAATTTTCTCAAATAGAGAGCAAACTTCCAATATGATAGCAACAACAGCTCTTCGGTTTGATAAGGGCAACATATAAAATGTTTTTATACCTTGTCCCTTTTCCTGATACTCACCTGCACTATGAGAGTTTTGTTCTGTGTATCTGCAGTTATACGTTGATTCTATGTGACTTCCATGTTCACGCTCTTGATCAGCAGACCCTGTCTGATCTCGTCCCAAGACACCTTGGGAGCACTGTCCAGAGTGCTGCCTGGGAAATATGGCGAGAGCTTTCTTCTGGCTTTTACAACAGGACAGGTTAAACAGTCATTGATCTGGAAAAGAATCATGTGATGGTGTGGGGCAGGGTGTTCAGGGGCAAAAGAGAGAGAGAATAAGCCACACCAGATGTCAGAGATCGAATAAGCCGGAAACAGGAACTCAGGATAAGGGTAGAGCCTGTGAACATGTTGATGATTTGTGTGAGATGCACTTTTTTCTTTTTTCTTTTTTTAATTTTTATTTTTATACAAGAGCTGGGGTACAGGGCAGAGGTGCGGGAGGGTGAGAGGATTCACCAGCGACAGAGCGGGGAGCAGAACAGGCAGACAACCGAAATGCACTTTTGAGGGGAGCAGCGGGCAAGACAGGAGAGGTCTGCTGTGCCATGTGGGATTCTCCCTGGCCGCCGGGAATCAAACCCATGTTGCAGAGGCTGCGGACAGCTTCAGAACGCTGCGCTCAACCCACTGCACCACCAGGGAGGCCCCACTTTTTTCTTTAGTGAAGTAAGAAAGAAATGCCTATCTTTGAGATATTCTACCCATAAGGTTAAAAAAAAGTAAGGGGGCATTGTGTGGCTTTTCTTAGGATTTCTCACCTCTTTGCACTCCTCATTTGCCCCAATAGAGGTGAGGGTCTCACCTTTGAGTTCAGGTTGTCTCCGGAGACATTGAAGAGGGGTGTGAAGAGTGAGAAGCCTCCTTCCTGCATGAGGAATGTCTACTTCTAGACAACCTCTGGTGATAACAACAGCTTCTTTTAAACTTTGCGATATTATTCAACTAGGTGGTAGTTTAATTTTGCTCAATTCCAATAAAAATTCTTATCCCCCATCAAAATAAGTTATTGATGTTAGTTCTGTAATAGTATTTTTTTAAATATAGCATAAACAGCATAAAATCATCAAATCACTTTTTAATTTCCCTTGCTAATTTAGAGTGTAGTGTTTTGTTGTTTTATATTTCTACTAGCTACAAGAGATGTTTAATTTTATACTTATAAAATGAAGCTAGCCTTGATTAAAATGAATCATTATCATATATAACTGGTACCATTTTATGATAAATTTTCATAAAAAATTCATGAATTATCATCTTTTGGAGATACTTTGTGAAACAATAGCATTGAAAAAAAATTGCATTTTCTTATAATTATGAGTTTTTTATACTTGTGCCAGGATATTTCATTTAAAAATATCTAGCACAGACTTGAAAAAAATTGATGTTTACATCTTTTGACAGATATTTATCCTACATAATAATATAATTCACTTTATAATACAATTCTTCAGAAAATGTATTTCATTTTTCGATGCTTACTAAAGGTTGTTTAATTATTTCTCTTCCTGGGTGCATGGAAATTTGCAAAGTATGAGTAATTTTGAAATAATTTTCACATGCCCTGATACATAGGTTAGGACTTGTGATTTGTGTGATAAGTTTCGAGCTCTGTAATACTACATTCAGGAGATGGGGGAGAGGTTTTCTTCCTACGTGAAAAGGACATTAAGCACCTCGGGGCCTCCCCTGGTGGTGCAGAGGTTTAGCGCTGGGCTGGGAGGCTCTGCCAGCAGCACTGGTTCGTTCCCTGGCCGCCAGCGAGGGTCCCACAAAAAGAGACATTAAGCACCTCCTCTTTTATATGCAGTGAGACATTAGTAGGATGTAGTTCCTTATTTACAGTACATGGGTTGGCCTTGGGTAAAACTATCCTATAAAACCATAAAGTCTTGATAAAATATGTTGCCAGTAAGATAAATAATGGATCCTCTACTGTTACTCATCAACAGGGAGGGTGTTGTTTTGCAAAGCAGGACTGGTCTTTAACACAAGAATAAGTGATAGAAAAAAAAGCATTTTTCTTAAAGGTGCAGTTTTACACTTTATAAAAACAAAACACATTTATCAGAAAACTTTGGTGTTAATTATCTCTGTAACCACCTCCATTTACTGCATCTTATGAAAAATTTCCAGTCTTGTTATACACCCTAGAATATATAATATGGTGTGTGTGTATGTGTGTGTATACACGCATGTATGAGAATGTCTATATGGTTATTTTATGTTGATATATTTAAACAATCCACTATTATTAGGTGTATTGTTTCTTATTGTGTTTTTATCAAGCAACAAAGTCAGCATTCACTCTTGCGGATTTTCCATAATTTAAAAATTAAAATGAATTTGTATTAATAAAAACATTGTTGTGTCAGTTTTATATTTTTAGAATTAATTTTAGTTGTGTTTTTATTATACGCCTCTGTGTTTTGGGGAATAAAACAGGATATAAATAAATATTAAAATACATTATTTGGATTAATCATAGCTTGGAGCATTACTTAGGCATTTCAGATCGAGTCTACTAATTTAAGCAGAATAAATAAGACCTTTCTAGTTTTCTAAAGACTGACACATCACCCTAATGTGAATATCACTTTTTTGCTATCTGTAATTGATGCAGTCTTTGAGCTTTTTAAATGTTAAAAACTGCATCACTCCTGGTGTTGTATGAATGTTTGCTCATTTATTATTTGACTTTATATTTTACATTTTCTTTTCCAGAAAATGTGTTAACTTGTTAGCTAGTCTACATTTCAAAACCACTTATATATCTATTTCTCAGGGGTTTACTTAGCAAGGTTAGTATTCAGATTATTTGCATATTCATCATTAAAACAAATCTAAATAAGCAGGTTGTTTACTATTTCCCAAATATATGTTGTTAGTAAGATACAGTTGTAAAAGCATGAATAATCTCTAGTTTTCCCTCTACTGGGATTTTGTTTTGTTTTGAGAAATCTCGTTGCTGATTGACTTCAGGAATAAAATATATCACTGACTAAGCTGAGCATAGTTTCTCATCCTCTGATTGCTGATACCAGGAAAGGGAACCCACAGTGACTCTGGCAGGCAGACCGTTCAGTTTGGTCTGAGCAAGCACCACTGGCTGCGAGTCCCACGTTATCCAGACCCCCTGGCCACAGAGACTCTTGAAGAAGCAGCAGCAATTTGGCTCGATGAACAAGGGCATGTATTGTCATTGCTCTATGTAGAGTTAAGATTTATTGTTTTAATTAACACAGAACAGAGGAAACAAATGCTCTGAAATGACCTCACACATTAAGGACAAAGTAACACCCCATGTCACCCCACAAACAGCCTCTTCTCAAGATGACGTCCAAAAACAGAGTCCAAAAAAGATTTTCAGGTGTTTCATGGCTGGAAAGTGGGCAGGAGTTCACCCAGGAAAATGCTGCAGAATCTACCCTCATAGCTTAGGAAAGTCTCCAAAGGAACACACCTGATCTCCCTATAGCGCTCCTCCCTCCAGCAAGTGGACGATTAAATAACTTACATTTCCATTGGTTAGTTCAGAATAAGTTTCCAAATTTCATATCTGTGCAATTCCTGTTTCCACTACCCTTCTGAGGTCAGGGTGTATAGGAAGCATCCTGTGGTACTTGATCAACCAAAGCTTTAGAACAGAATGGAGACCGACAGATGCAGAGCAGACTGGTAGTGGCCAGAAGTAGGGCGTGCATGGTGGATGAAAGAAGTCAACAAGTACAAACATGCAATTAAGCATAAATAAGTCCTGGACATGCAATGCATTACTTGGTGACTATCATTAACAATATTGTTTTGCATATTTGAAAGTTGCTAGGAGACTAGATCTTAAAAGTTCTTATCACAAGAAAACAATTTCTAACTATGAGAGGCGACAGACTCCTCCTGGTAATCATCTTGCCATAGGTACATACAGCAAATTATGTGGTACGCCTAAAATCAATACTAGGTCACATGTCAGTTATGTCGCAGTTGAAATAAAAGAATGGAGAATGCTGTCTTTGGGGGTGTTTCATGGCCTCACTGACTTGTTATTAAGCAGTAGGGTTGGGTATCACATGGGACATTAGCCCCAGCTCCACAGCTGGGAAAGGGGAAGGTAGAGCATCCTCTGAGAAGCAAGGAAGTAGCTCTTCCCATCAGCAGGAAGAAAGAGGCAACAGTTACACATGAGAAAAGCCAACATGGTGTAGACTATGACACTGATTCTGAAACTGAGGACTTACTTGGATTTCATTTTTCAGTGTTAAGAAATGGATACATAAAAATAAATTATTTTTAAATATTTTGTAGAGGAACTGGGGTGCAGGCCAGAGGTGAGAGAGGTAAGAGGATTCACCAGAGACAGAGTAGGGAGCAGAACAGGTGTGTTTACTGAAATACACTGCTATGGGGAGCAACAGGTGAGACAGGAGAGGTCTGCTGTGCCATGTGGGTTAGCTCCCTGGATGGGGATTGAACTCAGGCCATAGAGAGTGCTGCGACTTAACTCCTAGGCCACCAGGGAGGCCCAAAAATAATTTTTTCTTGAGCAACTACTCCAGCACACCAGCTCCTTTGGTTTTCAGAAATATATACGGCATTGTTGTTGTTTTTTCTCCCAGGATGTACAAAAAGGAATAAGACATTAAAAAAAAAATAGGAGGATAGAAGAGTATTTTTGGCTTTGTTTAAGGCTATTATTCAGTTCATCACAATAAACATTTCTTGAACGAATAAAATGTGTTTCTTGTCCTTGAGCTCGTAGCTATTTTTATTTTATTTTGCTGTTATAAAGACATTGTAATTTATTACGTGTCCTCCCTGTTGGATCAATAGGTTATATTTAGTTTTCCATGCTTAGAAGTGAGTCTATAGTTTATATGTTTTTGCATATCAATGATCACTTCTTTTGTGTAAACACCTTGATTTTCTAGTTCAAAAAGTATGTACGCCTTTAGGATTTTGATGCTTGTTGGCAAAATATCCTCTAGAAATGTGCCAATTTTCTCTCTCCTAAAAATTCAATCAGCATGTCCATTCCTTCATGTCGTCATCAATTTTACAGATTTAATAACCAAAATTTTCATCTCATTTTAGTGAACCTATTCTAATTGCTTAGTTAAGGGAGAGGGTGATTTTTCATGTTTGGTCATTCTATTCTTTCCTTTTAAAATTCTTTTAATTTAATTTAATTATTTTTTTATTGAGATCACATTGCTTCATAGCTCTGCACGTGATTTAGGAGCACAGGCTCTCCCCACACCAGATGCAGGTGTCCTCACCATCCCCAGGTAAGAGAAGTGAATGGCAGCCCAGGGCCTCTGCACTGTGTCCAGGGCTGGGAGTGTCCAACAGGGAGGACACGTAACAAATTACAGTGTCTTTACAACAGCAAAATAAAATAAAAAATATCACGACCTCAAAGATGTTGTCATTTTGAAACTTGGTTTAAGAAGAAGAAAAAGAAAACAGCCTTGTAGGGATGATTCTAAGCCTTTGAGCTTTTTTCATTAATGCATGAGCCAGTTTAAGTACAAGGTAAGAGTTGGCCTTATTTATCCAAATGTACATCAACCCAAAATCGTACTCAAAGGTAAGAAGTAGCAGCTCCATTAGTTATAATCCACCCCTTGAAATTACCTGGAAATTCAGTACTGATCAGGGTATATATAGATGATTCCAGAAGGATGAGCATGCAAGGGACTGACTTTAGAATCAAACAGCCCTTCCTTTGTCATTTGTTAAAGTGGCTCTTGGACAATGTAATCTTTCTTAGCCTCAATATTCTCAGGTATAAAATGGACTTAATGCCTGATTTTCTGGCCTGTGGAGCTAGGGGGATAAGTGTGATAAAGACCAACAAGTATCTAACACAATGCTGGCTAACAGTGTCAGCTATATGTAAATGCTTCTTGTATCTATAATAAAATTATCTTTCAGGAAAGAAAACTTCATTGTAATTCGGGGCCACTTGGTTCATTTTGCCACTTGTGTAATAGGACCCTTGTTTGCATATTTCCTTAATTTTATGTTTATCTTTTATTCTTCCTCCAAATGTTCTCCCTCAGCCTGATAACACTGCCTTGGGAGCAGTGTAATGCCTTGTTATTTGATACCAACAATATACAACATAAACCTTTCTTTAACATTTTTCTGGGGACTCAGAGAAGTTTAGCAGATAATGAAAAATTGTCTAATGGGAAATGGAAGTTGTGAAATTAGCTAGAATATTGCATGTCATACACTGACATCGACAGCAAGAAATCGAGTCTGCTGGAAACACTGAGGAGAGTGGTCATTATGAAGTCTTAAGCAACAACAGATGCAGATGATTCTCATCCAAAAGTTTTGTTCATCTTTTAGACCAGGAGGCATTAGGGACCCCTTTCTGTAGGAATTTTCATGGGGCTACCCTAAGGAAGATGACCAGCATTCACATGCCCGCCCTTCTCTGAATAAGATTTCTGTTCTTTCAAGTGCATTTTCTAGCAGACCATAGTATCCCCAACAGGTGAGATCCTGAGCTGTCCCCGGGAAGTTGCTGCATCTCAGATGAGGGTGAAGTCCCAGAGAGGCATAAGGAAATTAGGAAAAAAAAATTTAGACAGCCAGATAAAATGAAAAAGGAGAGACTCTGTGAGGAGAACATTGTTAATACCAGAAATAGGAAGATTACTTTATATAGTATGTAATCAAATTTCCTGCACTCAGAGGTGACACATTTTGAAACTATTATTTTATCCATGTCAGGTTCCAGGGTTTTGATAGTAAGGTTGCTTACCCGCCAGACCTTTAGAGGTGGTTAGCACTTCTCTGAAACAAATTGATTTATTGCATGTTAGGCTATGCTGTTTTCCTTGTGCTTGGTTTTAATGCTTTGAATGCAAAAAAAAAAAAAAAAAAAAAAAGTATAACAAGTTACCCTTAAGGCTTGAAAATGCTTAGAAAGTCAGAAGGAAGAAGGGATAAAAGTCATCCTAAAAGTTAAAATAGAGATCAGAAAATTCATGCACTAAAACTCACACTCCTTCAGTCAGGCCAATAAATATGTATCAGTTTTCATGGATTATCTTGTATGCGAAGCAGCAAATTAGGGGATGAGAACCAACATATTGAAAGTGGTAGGAGAGAACATTAAAAACCCTTACAAGCACTTAGCACAGCAATTAGGGAGCTATCTGTTAGCCAGGCAAACGACCCCATAAACCTCATTAGCTCCCAATGGCATCGCTGCATTTACAACCAAGTACAAAAATTGGAGTTCACGATGATGACCCTGGGAAGGTAGAGTTACATTTATTCTGCACTATACAAGAAAGCAGACAAAGAGAAGATTTTGGTTAAAAATAAAAGTTTGCACATATTATGTGCATTCATTTCCTAAATTTGCGAAGTTTAGTTTCATTCATCTAACCTGTGTTTGCAGAAGCTCTCCTAGCAACTTTTCCTGGGAACTTAGAAAGATAGGCCAATTTGCTGTCTTCTTGGAATGTGCAGAGCAGAAGGGGAGTCAGGCACAGGGTCTGAGCCACCACCTGGCTATGCTGCTCTGGGTTGTAACCTCAGGCACATAAATGGTGACTACAACAGCCAGATCTCGGAGTGATTACTTCTGCCCAGGCACTGTGTGCCTCAAGGACTGGCTGCTCTGTCTTGATTTTTTTTTTTCCCCATCTGTAAAATAGACCTAATGAGTAGGCTAATCCTTGCATTCATTGTGAGAGTGAATTAAGTAATAGTTGTAATGGGCCTAATGACATGGTGATCGGCGTTTGCCAGCCTTATAAACTGCCATGGCTGTCGTTACTTCTATCACTCTGAAGCAAAGCAGTTTATTTTTGTGCCACTAGATTGTAAGCCCAATGAGAGCAGGGACTTCGTTTTGTTTACTGGTGTTTCTCCAGTGGGGCAGATAGTAGGCTTTCAAATACTTGTCACGTAAATGCTTTGGGGGAGTCTGCGGAAACATGCAGGTGTTTACTCACAATGAGTGTGTTTTGTGAGACTGCCATATCTTGGAAGGACACTGATTCTGTGGAGGACAGAATGAATAATTATGGGGAGATGTATGTAAATTTGGAAGAATTTTAGAGACCTAAGTCAGAGACTGAAGTCATAAGCAGACATGACCCAGTCCAGCCAATAGCTGAATCTTGAAGCAAGATGTGGTTTGAAAACAGTGGGACTTTATTCTGCTCTTTGATATGTTTTAAGTCATGGTAGATCTGTTTGAGATTTTAATACTGAAGGGTATTTCAGGAGTGATGGTGAGTGGCTCAAGTTAATGAAAGGTGAAAAACTTTTGATTTAAAAAAAATAAGCCAAATGGACTATGATGGAGGGTTATGGGTGCTTTGGTAGGGGTATGACATAACATCTGAAAAGGGGTGAACTTATACCCATGGATCACATATAGTGTCATAAGCCAATGTAACCTCAATGAGAAAAAGATACAATTGAATAAAATAATATGGCAGTTGTAAGGCAATGCAATAAGAATATTGAAATTTGTAAAATACACATAAATACAGGTAAATTAAGTGACTAATGTAATTGTTTCTTCAGTATTATTTTAGAGACTGTGTTCTTCTACCTGTGTTCTGTCTTAAATATGCTTTTGAGGCCTTGTCTTACTCAACCACCCAGGGGCACTGGACCCTGCTGTTAGCTCTGCTGGTCAATCTCTGCATGTCTCCTGTTGTGCTGTGTCCATCGTCCAGCTTGATCACCTCACCCTGTGCTTGCTGCAGCTCCTTGTCACACCCACGGTGTATTGAGCCCTGTAGCTTCCTCAGAGACTAAACTTGTTAATATTTTTTCTTACCTAACATCACTACCTGGACCAGTGCTGCCCCATAGAAATATGTGGATTGCAATGCCAACTTCATATGAAATTTTAAATTTTCCTAGTAGCCACATTTAAGTTAAAAAAAGAACTCAATTTTAATTTTTATTAAAACTGATTTTATTAAAACTGATAAACCTAATTCAACATAAAAATTACTAATGATATCCTATATTCTTTTCCACACTGTCTGAAATCTAGCATGCATTATAGATATAGATAGACAGACAGACAGACAGACAGATATAGATATATCTCACATCTGTTTGGCTTAGCCTTCTCCCTGCTGCTCCATAGACTCCTTTGCAGACTGGCTACCATATTGGATCCTGTTCTCTTTAGCCTACAACTTTCACGGGGCTGTAGATCCAATTTGACCAGGAAATCCCTCAGACTCAGCCAGTAGAAAACTGAGCTCAACATCTTTTCCTACCCCCAACCTGCTTTACCTTTAGTATTTATATCCCATAAACTCACCTGCAGCTGCTAAGTTGTCCACATCATGATGCTTCACCTGTGCCTTGACTTTGCTTTCTCTGTTGCCCACACATCCAGTCCTGCCACGTGTCACTGACAAATCTTTATACCTCATCATTTGCTCTCCAGAATCACTGTCAGTTCCTTGGGCTGTGTCACAATCATTTCCTCTCTGGACTGTGGAAATAGCTTCCTAGCTGGTCTTCCTGCCTGTCTCCTTGCCATGACACAACGTGGCCCATAATTCTTGCACAATTCTAATAATCCTTCCACAGTTTAAGATCTCTCGATGGTTTTTATTGCTCTTCAGATAAATTCCAAACATCTTTGTTGTGCCCCAAGTCTGTCCCCTGCCTTCCAGACTCTACCCGCCCCGCCCTTCATTTCAGCCATCCTGGCTTTCCTTTCCTTCTTAGTCTTTCCTCTGCCTGGACAATTTTCTCTCCTCTTGTGCAGCTAACTTCAATTTGTCCTTCCTGTGGTTTTGGTAGAGAAGTCGCTCACTGCCCCAGGTCTCCGTCTCTCTCTCAACCTTCCCCTTGGCTCTCATCTGGTCTGTAAATCCTTGTAATCTATCTTCTCTACTGGACTCTGAGCTCCAGGAAGCCAGACATGGGCCTAGCTTTTGCCCTACTGTACATGTAGTGTGTAGTAAGGTACTGACTTCAGTAAATGTTGAGTATTTAGAAGGATGGGAGAATAAACAAATCCAAGAAGGCCAAATGTAGAGGTTTCCAGATCTAACTTGCCTGCATCTGGTACACAAATTACCTTTGCAACATCCCAGCCTCTGCTTGAATACCTACTGATGGAGTCTCACTAACTAGAGGGGCATTTCTTCTTTTGAACAGGTCATTATTAAAAAGCTATTTCATTATATAAACGATAGAGATTTATTATTCTAAATACTGTTTTGACTTGTTATTGTGTCCAGTTAATATCTGCATCGTGGATTTCATTTATCATTGAAAAACAGGGGTATGTGTGTGTGACTCTGATTAGTGTCTACAATGAAGAGAACTAAAACGCATGTTGGTGTGTTTTCTGTCTTATTTATGTGGGTCTGTGTGTGTGCTCATATACATCTGTGTGTATATGTATTACCTGTTTCTTGCTGGAAACAAAAGTGATCTTTCTAACTTTGAAGCATCCAGTGTTTTCCATTAGCTCTCGTTTGTTACACATTTCTGCTTTTAAATTACTTCTGAACCACAGACTCTGGCAGGCCTCATTGGAAGGCATTTGAGGATAACTACTCTATCTGGAATCCAGCCATTTACAGTATTTGAAAGCAGAGAACAAAGCAAAGCAAATTGAGATTATTTCACTGCATGTTTAAAAGTTTGGGAAAGAACAATTAAACTTAAAAGAAATCAGTCGTTGCTGAATGCTTTGAAAATACCAAATTTTCTCAATCTTTAATTTTGTGCATCTGAAAATGAACTTGAATTTGTTTGTCTTTAATCCTTTACTAATCAGTGGAAAGTAAACTGGCAGAATTGCTAATCTTATATGGCCTTGGAATAATGTTAAAAGGAACCAGCTTAGTTTATAGGTTAATCATTCTTTCTACTCCTAGAAGTAGATGCAAATCCAGCAGAGAAGCACATTTTGATCATGTGTGTTATCCCAGTTCCTCCGCAAAAGAATTGAGACTTCAACACCTCATTTGAGAATTTCTAAACTTTGAATCATGTTAAGCATGTTGAGCAATAGCAGCCGTATTGACCTCAGACTAATAATGGAGAAGCCAAGGGGGCAACTCCATGGGCTTTGGAGGGAGACGGTTGCAGACTCCATCCCTGGCTCGCCACGTCCTGTTCCCCAGCTCCCGCTCGGAGCAGCTACCAGGACCCGTTCTGAGGAGGGCCACGCACGGCACTGGTGCTCCAGGTACGTGTTCTCACTGACGCCAGAGTGGCAGCTCCAGTTTATAAACGACAGAGGCTGAGGACGTGTCAAGTTGATGTAATTCCCAAGAGAGTTTGAGCTGCAAGCCTGGTGTGAGGCTCTCTAGCCCCTTCTTTGCCAGCCACGCAGCCTGCGTGGTGCTTAGGTTTCTTGAATTAGTAGCTTTGCCCCAACTTGTAATTCAAAGAAGACACTGTATTTTAGAAAATGCTGATAACATCCTAGTTGGACTGAATATAAGGAATGCGCTTGAATTTTTTCAGGAGTTTAAAAAGTGTTAGTTATTCTTATTTCTGAAGATACTAAAAATCAATCATTTCTATTCCTTTAAGAGAAAAGTTGGAAATGAGTTTTCTTGATGGAGTAAAGTCAATCCTAGAAAACGGAATAAAGGTTCTAGAAATATTTGTCGGGAAGGGTCTCTTGTCCTTTTTCTGGATACAGTCTGGGCCCGAGCTGGCATTCAGCAACCAACTTAAAGGTCTCTCGGGAATTGTCAACAACTTTAGTCCTGCTTATCGTTCCCAGGGCTCAGCAAACACCCATGCTGCCAGCCTGGTGATTTCATAGCTGAGCCAGGTGCTCTTGCTGCCTCTTTCTATGGCAGAGTCCTACTTCAACCCCCAAATTTTGAAGTCCCGACCCACGAGGAGACTAGCACTTATTACGTGTACTTTTACTTGGCGGTTTTGGGGCGTGGATATGTCTGTGTGCCCGGGTCTCTGTCACTCAGGCTTCTGCTGCCTAATCTGACTGGCTCCGACTTTTCTCGTAGATCTTTCAAGTGCTGCTTTGGGGGAATTTTATTTCTCACCTATAGAACCCTTTAGCCCTAAAATGTTTAGTTCTAAAAGTTTAGGTTGGAACTGTGAGCAAGCACAGTGAGGAATCTGGTCTATGTACCACTCAACTCAACCCAAAGCCTTGAGAGATTAAAAGGGGTGAACTAAGGGATGGTGGAAAGGATGAAAAGGGGTCACAGGGTGCAGACTTGCAGTTACAAGATCACTAGGTTGGGGATGTGATGTGCAGCCTGGTGATGACAGTAACACTGTTGTGTGTTTGAACATTACTCAGGGTAGATGCTAGAAGTTGCTATCACAAGGAAAATAAAATGTGTAGCCCTGTATGGGGAAGGTGTCAACTAGACTTATTGTGGGGATCATTTTGCAATATATACAAATATTGAATCATCACATGGTATATCAGAGACAATGTTCTATGCCAATCATATCTCAGTTTCTTGGAAAAAAAAATGTACGAAGTATATGGAATAAGTGTTCAGACTTTGGACAATGGACAGTGCGGGATTACTATCCCCAAAGGATGGGAAACCAACAAGGTGAGCCCTGTAACTACCTGTGTTTCTTTCTTTTTTTTTTAAGATTGATTGATTGATTGATTGATTTATACAAGCACTGGGTACAGTCAGAAGCATGGGAGGTGAGAGAATCCACCAGAGCCAGAGTGGGGAACAGAGCAGGCAGATTGATGAAATACACTGCTGAGGGGAGCAGCGGCCACGGCAGGAGAGGTCTGTGCACCATGTGGGACCCTCGCCAGTGGCCGGGGATCGAAGCGGCGCTGCAGAGGCTGCGGGGCAGCTTTGCAACCCAGCGCTCAACTGCTGCGCCACCGGGGAGGCCCTGAAACTGCCTATGTTTCTGCCTGTAGACAGTTTGTACCTGAATCATGGGGAGGTGAGGGGAGAGAATGGGAGAGGATCTCAGGTAGATGATGGTTGCCTCAAAAAAAAAAAGGTCATCTAAAGAACAAACCTAGTAAGATCCTTTCGACCAGTCAGTGTGGGGGTCAGTGGGGAGAAGGCAGCTGGTCTTACGAACTCTCCCCACTTCTAGTTCAGGTTGGGCAAGAAATTGGGACACCCTCCGTTGCATTGGTGCTTAACCTATAAGATGCAGGGAGCCAGAGCTTGCCTAAAGCTAAGGTTCTAAACTCTTCCATTGCTTAACAAGCTCTTTTTCAAGGGCAACAGAAACTCATGAAGACAAAATAAGTGAACTTGGGAGAAAATAATTCGGCCCAAGGGAATGGAAGGAAGCAAGGTGATGGGTCTGAGAGGTTACCCATGGCAGGAAGCCCTGAGGTGTTGGGGTGGTGGGGGTGTGTCTTTGCTTTGCAGTTTCCCGAGTTGGGGCTGCTCAGTCTGACTAGGGAAAGAGGGGTGACAGCAGGCTTGATAATTACTGTGCAGCCGGGGGAGCTCCAGTGGTGTTCCCTAACATACTCATCTCCACTCATCTCCTCTTGGGCTCTGTTTTGCTTTCCAGAAATGGGCTAAAGTTCTGCACTTGTCTTTAGTAAATAAAGAAGTGTTACTTTATCTGCGAAGTAGTTGCATCCATAAGGCGTTCGTCTCGTGCCCTTTGGATGTCTCAGGGCCCGTAAGAGATATCAGTTAACCTGAGAGTTGAAGTAATTCACAGACAAAATGACTGAAATAGTATTTCCGTGAAAGTCATGCTGTTGTTCTTTTTAAAATGGTGAGGTTTAGAAATAAGATAAGATTTTTCACAGTTCTTTAATGCTGCAGCATGATAATTGCATGTGTTAATAATAAAGGCATAGCAGGGGATTAGAAGTTTTAGTCACTGCTAATAGCAGTTTAAAAAAATCCCACAGCAGGTTCAGCTATGCCGGGAAGGATTAGAGAAAAAGCACAGCTTAGCCCGTAAGGGGCTTATATGGATCAGCCAGCCAGGCACACCAGACGCGAATACAGGTGTATCCTCAGTGTCTCACTGGGCTCCGCCTGACCCTCACCCTTCCTGTGTGGAGCACCCGGCCCTAATGGAGGCGTTTCTGCGGTGCTTTTAAAATGTCCATTCTCCAGCTGCTGGGTGCTTTTAAAAGGCATCATGATATCAAAAACAACCCAGTAGATTTCCTC
Source organism: Talpa occidentalis (assembly GCF_014898055.3). Taxonomy (NCBI): domain Eukaryota; kingdom Metazoa; phylum Chordata; class Mammalia; order Eulipotyphla; family Talpidae; genus Talpa; species Talpa occidentalis. Next base: position 108,383,817 of record NW_023605194.1, read on the forward strand.
CTACGCCGTTCCCCTCACTCACTCTCTCGAGGGTGCCTCCTCTGAGTGGGAATTCCTCTTTGTTCACTTGCAGGGCTCCCCTCTGGTTGCTCTTTGCAGCTCCTTGTGTATGTCCTGAAGCTGGATTCTTTAGAAAAAGCTGCCTTGGGTGCACGCTGCAATCTTTCTTCAACATTCTAGGGCCTCCCCTGGTGGCGCAGGTGGTTGAGCACAGTGCTGTGAAGCTGTCCACAGCCTCTGCAGTGCCAGTTTGATCCCCACCAGCCTTGGAGCAACCCACATGGCGCAGCAGACCTCTCTTGTTGCGCACGCTGCTCTGCTCAGCAGTGGATTTCGTCAGTCTGCCTGTTCTGTGCCCCGCTCTGTCTCTGGCGAATCCTCTCATCCTTCTGCGCATCTGGCCCGTACCCCAGTTCTTGTATAAATAAATGAATAAATAAATCTTTTTTAAAAAAGACATCATCCTAAGTGATACAGGAAATGCACGCTTCCCCAACTTCGTGTTTCTATCATTTGCTCTCAATCCTTGGAGTAAAAAGAGAAAAAGAACACACATTAATTCACGAAACAGAACACTCTCCATAAAATTTAATGCTGAAATTCAACAAGTGCACTTGCTCCTGAAGTTGACCCCTGGAGTCCGGTTCTGTCTTTCACCTTTCCATCCAGTAGTGCAGACTAAGAAACAGTCACCTACAAATGGTTCCCTTCTTTACGATGCTCCATAGTTCCCCTTTTCTCTGTTCTTGGCAGTTGTGTGTTAGAGAAACAAAGAGCCGTTCCTCATAACAAAACTGCACAGCATCACTTCCTAAAGGCTAACTCAGTGGAAGTTCAGCAGAACAAAGGCAGGCGTATCTGATGGTAGCACTTTGCCTGCACCGAGAGGAAGGTTAATTACTCCCTTTTACTTTCTTGAGGGAGAAAGAATATCATCTCCTGTTTTCATCAGAATGTGCCATCGACAAATCACGGAGTTGGTTTTCAAAACTTTTATGTAGCTGGACTAGATCACACTTAGATGAACAAGCATTCCTTGAGTGACTGCATATTGGGGCAAACTTGTTTTTGATCCATTCTTGGCTGACTAAAATGCTTAAGCATCATAGAATTCATTCTTTAACTTACTTGTAGTCACCATTCTGATTTTTTTTTTAAGATTTATTTATGCATACAAGAATTGGAGCTCAGGGCAGAGGTGTGGGGGGTGAGAGGACTCACCAGAGACAGAGTGGGGAGCAGAACAGGTAGACCTACTGAAATACACTGCTGAGGGGAGCAGTGGGTGAGCCAGGAGAGGTCTGCTGCACCATGTGGGTAGTTCCCTGGTCTGGGATCGAACTCATGTTGCAGTGACTGCGGATAGCTCCACAGGTTGTGTCTTAACCCCTTGTGCCACCAGGGAGGCCCTACCCTTCTGATTTTAGAACGAACAAAAACACCCTGTCTGTACCATTAAGAACTCTTAAGAGTTCAAGTCCAAATTTCAGGAAAGCGTAAGTGTTTAATCCCTTAAGAGAAAAGCACAGACTGATTTAGGTTGTAAAGCACTTCAGAGAGAGTCTCACCTGTAAGGAAAATAATTCATGTCAAGTTTTTAAAGACCATGCTCTTGCACATAACAGATTTCCTAGGTGTCCGTTGAATTAAGCAGCTATTTTTCTGAAATGTAATGTGACCTTCATGTACCTTTGTCCTGAGAACCCAGAACCACAATTTGCATATGTGCATGTGCTGTATTATTTATAGTACTCATCTGAACTGTTCAGTACAGAAAAGCCACAGGCCCTTTGGTTGAGTGCCTGGCGATATTCTGATCTGTGGTCAGATTGGCAACGTGACCCTTCACCAGAGGTCCTGGCTCTGACTCTGGGCTCTGTGTGGCTCTCTTTGTCTGGGTGTCTTCCTGTCTTTTTTTTTTTTTTTTTAACTATCAGTTCTATTGTTACCAGTTGGATTGTCTTCAGCAAGCTACTCTTCCCCTAGACTGAATGCAGAGCATGTTAAACCAGAGTAAGAGAACTTAGAAGGGGCATCAATGTTTTCTATGTATGCCCAGTGTGGGAACTTGTAACATGTTTGCTGCTCAGAAGCTGTTTTGGCTTGTTGGTTGGCTCTAGACTGTGTTGGGGCTTGGCATTGTTTAGGGTTATCAGGATTGCAGACTGAGTAGTTATTCTGGTTTCAGGTGCTTTTTATTTAACTTGAAAAATAAATGGATACATCTTTAAAAAAAAAAAAAAACTCAAAAAGAGATCAGACTGGTGGATAACAGATATAGAGGTTGGGGGACCAAGGAGGTCGAGAAAGAGAGAGGACTGAAGGGAAGTGGTCAGAAGGTACAGCCTTCCAGTTATAAGATTAATAAGAATCAGGGAAGCACCATGCACCACAACCCACAACTGTAGCTGACACTGCTGATGATCCAGAGGAACAGTGTTTGGAGTAAATCCTGAGACTACTTATTTCAAAGAGAATTTTTCATTTCTTTTTAGTGTATCCATAAGACAGTGATGAGCTTTAGCTGGACCAACAGTACTAATCCTCAAACAGTATGGGTGAATCAGAACACTGCTCGGTGTGCCTTAACCAGTGGTATTTGTCAACTATTTCTCCACCAAAGTAGAAGGAAAAAAATCAGAGGCTGTGTTCTAATTAGACCTATGCAGAGAAATGCAACTTTTTTGCTTCAATTTATTTTTCTGTTTCAAACACCCAAAAGGGATGTTGCTGAAAATGTTGCAGGTGATTGGGAACACTTACATCACAGGTCACAAACTGCCACCAGTGCCAAATATGTCCCTGCACTGTGTTTTATTTGGCCCCTGTAATTTTTTGTTGTTGTCATTTCAAGTTAAATTAGTCCCTAACTCTTAAAATCAGATTCTTTCTGGTTCTTCATGGGAAGAGACCAGACTGTCTGGTGCACTGGGGTCTGCCCTGTCCAGAAAACATGCTGCTCTGGATGCACGCGACTGCTCCTGCCTGCTCCAGCCATGGCTCCACATCACCAAAGTCGCCGCCTTCCTGCCACGTTCTTTTGTGTTAAGACCACAGGTGTGTTGCCATTCAGCACAGATGTGCACCTTCCCACCCCCAGAGATTTCCCCTTCTGTTTCACCTACCCCACCCTAGAAACATTTGAGGTTTCACCTCTGATTTTTACATGAATGGACCAACCCCAGGTAAGTCGTTGGAAAACTTTTGTGTCACAAAAGGAAAATGTATTGGTAGGATTCTACCCTCACCCCTATTTAAAAAGAACTCTTTGAAAAATCACAGTACATTTAACCTCATAGATACTCTGTTTTTATTATCATTCTGTACCTGTACTTTCCTGAACTTAATACTTGTCAGTAGACCAGATGCCTGAACTTGGGGAGTGATGGGTCTGCTTGATTTGTCTCTGACTTGACAGATTTTTCATAACTGGTTGGATTTTGTGTTATAGTTCATTAAAGAGGAAAAAGTTTATAACAAAGTGTGTTTTCTTCTAATGTAGTTAATACTGTGAGAAACAACCAGGGTTTCTAAAGGGAAGGCGACTTTTATGAGGCCTTTGATACCATATGCTTTTGCTGTTCCCCATAACAAAAGGAAGCTTTCCTTTTTGAGAGTAAGTCCTGTTCCTAGAATAACAATAGCAACGGGGAGATATGCGTATGCGGTGGTGCTTGCTTGTTGACAAGTATTTAATCCTCACAGTATCTCAGAGTGACCAGTTCTCCCGATGTGATAAGGTGGGGTAACATTTAACCAACATGCGATTTCCAAAACTAAAAGGAAAAACATCCTTTCCTCATCTCCCCTCCGTCAACAAACAAAGATCAGAAAATGAATCCCCACTTTGTATATTGAAATCATTGCATCATAAATGTGTTAATGAAAATACTGGTCTTTTTGTTGTTGTTTTGCCTGAAATGATCGCTTAATGTTGAAAATGACCCGTATATTTTTGCTTGTCCAAAGGAACACTTTTTCCTTTCAGTTTTTAAAAGAAGCAGTCAGACTTAAATATTTACCCAATACAGAAACCAGAGCTTTTCAGACCAAATTAAACCTGTTATAAAAACAGATATATTACGTTGAGTGTTGTTATCAGGAAATCCTAATTCTTAAATATATTTAAAAGTTTAATAAAAAGGCTTTTTCTCCCTAACGTTTCTACTTTGCAGTGTACCTGCTTACAATCCAGTCAGCCAACGCTTGAACTCTAACTCTGTGTCAACAGGTGATGCTGTGAAGGTCAGCACTCATGAAAATAATCAGCCACAGGAACTAAAAATCAACTTCAGTTTGAAAGGAAAGAATATTCTAATCATGTATTTATTTTGAGTTGTTTTTCCATTTTAAAAATTAATGCTCCTTTATTATACTAAAAAAAAAAAAGAAACTAATATCTTCTCTTCCCATCCCACTGAAAAAGAAGAAACAGCAGCTTTTGGCATTTTGATTATATTTCTTCACAGGCTTTTTCCCTCTGTGCCTTTAAAAATGACTTCCATGTATTTTTGTATTTGGTATTTGTTCTCCATAACAGATTACAAAAACTTCTTGACATAATTAAATGTTCTCTTGGCATTTTAATGGTTAAGTAATACACTCTTGATCTACAAACTGGAGTGTGCAAGAAAGTTCTACTCCGTTCTTGTAACTTTGAGCAACCCTGCGCTGACACCAGGGAGAGCAGTGTTCAGCCTCTCACCTGTGGCTTATTCCTCCCAGGGCCTGGTCAGGATCCGAGGGCCGGGGAGTGTCGGGGTGCAGGATCTTACATAGTCCCCCAGTTATGAGTCCTGTTCACCCCTTCTTTTCCAAGCTACTTTGAACCTTCAGAGTTTGCTGAATCCACATCTTCCTTGTGCCCTTGGGCCTGAGAATCCCATCAGGTCTGTGACCTCTGGAGCATGTGCTCTGCCTACAGAAAGCCGCCAGATCACCATTTCTGGCAGCCGACTGCCTCCTCCCCCGACTCCATAGGCCTGCCCTCCTCTTGGCTTGGATAGATCACTCTTGGATAGATCAATGCTCAGCCTCAAGACAGGCTCCTCTCTTCCCTTCCCACCCATGGAGCACAGGTCTCATCCCATTCAGAGCGCAAGCTTCCGCGAAGTGTAAGAGCACCTACCTGTCTGAGGAACTATCACCTGAGCAAGAGGAGGTCTCCGGGGTCCTGCTGCATGTGCTCACTCCTACACACATGCACACGTGCATACACACACACACACACACACACGCACACAGTGCGAAGATGGTAGCAGATATCAGTGTGATGCAGCCATGGATTCCCAGCAAACCACCAGAAGCTAAATCAAAAAACCCCATTTTAACCATATTTTTATATTCTTAATAGTTTTTCTGCAGGCTGGTATAATTTTTACTTAAGTCAATTATGGGATTCTGGTTGTTGCAAATCCACCTTATTGTTTTGTGTTTTCTCCACTTTTCAACCTCACAATTTCTATTTTCTAATTATCAAGCTATAGTCTCAGTTGAAAATTGTAAATGATTTTGATTTCCTAAGTGTACCATCAAAAATAGAATGTACAAAACACTGGTTTTTATCCAGTTTTTCAACAGTATTTTCAGGGAAAGCTAGCTTGTGTGGGCTTCTTGGGGCCAGCCTGAAATCACTAATTCCCACTTTCTGATTACAGAAACAAGTCTAGGGGGCAGAGTCCTAGGCAAAAACATATCTATTTCACGTGGAAGCAGACTTGCTTTTCCTGGTATTTTTTTATTGGACACACTAGGTTCAGCTGTGCCCACACACTGGGTGGTTTAAGTGTGATTCTCATGGAAAAACAAAACAAAACTGTCCAATGTGTCCAGTGATTATCTTGGAGGCATGAAAGACTCAGGGTCCTCCCTACTTTCCCTTCTCCCATTCTAGGGAGATTTTTAAGCCTTACTGGAAGTTCCCTGTGACCGTTCTGCTCATAGCTCAGCAGCTGGAATGGGATCTCCTGGTCACACAGGGACCGGGCAGTGTGGACCTGTGGGCAGCAAGTGCCCAAATTAACGTCAGACTGACTTTGCTCCCAGGGTGTCCTGGACATTGGGTATCCACAGATGGTCCAAAAATGCCAACTTTTCTGGTTGTTTACCAGCAAAGAAAGTTGTTTTTTTTTTAAATTGAGTACATTTGTTATGAAAAACATACAAGATTAGTACATATGGAAAAGACATGTACATAGATACATAGATTTTACTTGTACTCTTATGTCCACATACAAAAAAAAAAAAAACCTTTGGGAAAATAATTAAAACTTTCTCCCAGAAGAAATAAATTTGATATTCCATGAAAGGGTGCCACCGTATCCCATGGCACGCTGGAACATTCTGCTGTATTCTGCCCTGTGCCCATGAGATACGAGGACCCTGTGTGAGAAGCAAGTTTCTGGTCCCACAGAAGCATTTCCTAGTCTTGCTGCAGAGACACGATGCTTTGACTTTGACTGAGATGTTTTGCCACAGATACTAGCATCCTAAGGACAGTCAGATAGCTATTTAATGACAGGGTATTTTGACACAAATCATAAAATCAAACAAAGATCTGAGAGATAAATACTGCTAGCAAGTGCTGGTGTCTATTCTTCTACACTTGATAGACAGGAGGGCTTGTATACTCATGTAAATATCACTTGAGAGTTAAAGAGGAAAAGAAGACATTCCCGGTGGGATTCGGTCTCAATGATTATAGTAGTTTTACTATCAATATTAAAGACTTATTGTGGGGGGGAGCCTCTGAAAAGAGTGACTCAGTTTCCTATAGTAGTACACTTTTGTATTTTGTAACCTTGGGCAAAAAAATTGAAGTGATTTTTGTTTGCTGTATTTGATTGCCATGATTACCTACTTGCGTAGACTTCTTGAATCTGTTACTTTGCTGAATTTTATGGAGATACAATGCACATACCATTGCACAAGCCTCTTTAAAGTCTGCAGTTCACCGGTTACTGAAAGTTTATAGACAAGTGTAACCCACCACTACAGCATCATTTTTTTTTTTTTTACGGATTTCAAAAATCTTTTCAAGTTCTTATTTAATCTGATTTGGAAAGACTAGCGTTTAATCATCACAATCTGTTGCTTGTATATTCTTCAAGTTTGTAAATTGCTTTACCATTTTTAAAGTCCTTTTTTACCCTAAAGAATTAACTACCAAGTGTTAGGATTTCTGGTTTCCGTAGAGGGTCTTGGAACACTTTCCAATCCAGCATTCATAGGACAATACTGACCGTGGTTCTGATCCTCTTATTAACCCTCAGCCTTCTAAATTTCTCTTTAAGAAACAATGTACAGGTATTCTTTTTAAAAAATACTTATGCATACAAGAGCTGGGGTACAGGCCAGCGCTGTGGGGGGTGAGAGGACTCACCAGAGACAGAGTGGGGGACAGAGCAAGTGGACTGACTGAAATACACTGCTGAGGGGGGCAGCGGGTGAGCCAGGAGAGGTCTGTTGCACCATGTGGGTAACTCCCTGGCCAGGGATGGAACTCATGCTGCAGTGGCTGCAGACAGCTTCATAGTGCTGAGACTTAACCCCTTGCACCACCAGGGAGGACCAAAAGCAGATATTATTACTGCAGCTCAGAGCTAAGAAGAAGGATGGATGATCCCAAATTGAGAGCAGACAGGTGCACTTATTACTTAGTAATTAAAGATGAGACTCTTGATGTGACAAGGTCAGATGTCCTGCAAAATGTCACAGTGTGTTCTTTCACACCCTTTGTTCTCCTGGTCCTGGAATGTCAACATCTGTAGGTGTCTCGTGTCTGCAACTGCACTTTTTCTTTTCTAGGAAGCTGCTTATTTGCTTTCTGCTTCTAACATCAAAGTTTGTGTATCGGTGTATACCTATATATTTATTAAAAGGATAATTTTTTCTTAGCATTCATAGAAATTTTGCTTATGTGTGAAAGAAAAACTTAGGTTTAAACTACTTCGGAGCCTTGTAGAATGTTATTTACATAATTTCTTCCTGGAAAGACCTTTACTTTGTCAAAGTTTTCTACTTGTCAGGTGTTTACTTTCGGAATGAGGAGCCTCATGTTGGTCATTAAGGACTTATTTGCCCCCAAAAGACACTGTGACCCTTTGCTCCACTGAGTGGACTTTACCAAACCCTTAGCCACTGACACTCTTCACGTTTGGGGCGATCTTTTTTCATACTTTGACCTGTCTTTTCTCTTATAAGAAGAAAGTTCCAAAGACTTCTAAGTATAAGTTTTGCTACTGGCAGAATGATGTGGGTTTTGGTTTTTGATTTTGCTTTTGGCATCTGTTGAGATTGTCAAAGACTAGAAATAGATTCCTGTGCTGACTTTCTGTTGACCAGTTTGGGAGAATGTGTGTATCTTGTGGAGACACTGGAGTGTCTGGCATTTCAGGTGTGTGCATTTTTCTGAAGGTTGGAGTTTTAAGAAAATGAAAGCGTGTAACTGATTCTGTCTTTTCCAAAACTAGAGAAAAATATTAGTAATGCAAGTATAAAAAGATTGTATGAGATCCATGATTATACACTGATGTCTAAACTGGTTTGCCTCTGCTTGTGCCACAGAGGAAGTTAATTCTGGGAGTTGGCAGTTCTGACCTGCCAGAAGGCAATGCCAGGAGATTGGATGTGAGGCCCACTGGAGCCTCTGGGGAACCCTGGGTCATCCATGGGTGAGGCTGAGCTTGTTTTTGTACCAGGGCTTGTGACGGCCAGTTGTGAATCTAAGCCCCTAATTCATAATGCATGTACAGACCTCAGAAATTTTGAAACCACAGTCTGGCTAGTTTTCATATGTCTGTTGAGAATAAGTTTGACCTTATGTGGTCAGATTTTATGAGGATTAATTAGCTAATATTTGCCTAGCTTTGTGAAGATGAAAAGCATGTGTAGGTGCTAAGAAGCATGTTAATTTTTCCACTTACATTAGCACCAAAATATTTTCTAGATAAGGAGAGATTAACCTTAGAATCTCACAGTTGAATTTTCCACTTAATCACCCATTATTTTAAACTTGCCCTCAAATTAGTACTGCTTCGATGTTTACATTGTTGGACCACACACTCCCTGTCTAGTCAGAGAGATAAGAGGGAGCAGCAGTGCTGAGCAGGTAAAGGCAGGAAGTAATCTCGGAGTGCAAGGCTAAGCAGTACTGGTTTGTTAGGTTTCCTGTGAGGCTGAGGAGTTAAATAAAATATTTTCCTGTTTCTAGATGACAGTTCATAGAAAAATCACATAGAATTTTTAGTTGAATGAATTGTTGACTCTTGAATTGGTCAGCGTTCAATTCCAGTCTTCACACTTGGATAAGTTACTTAAACTTTCTCCACCTCAGTTTCCTTAAATGTTATCTCGAGAAGTTCCCAGAGGTTTGTCTAGTTTCTCCAGGAGTTGCTGGAGGTTGGAGCAAAAGGATGAAAAGGTACTGGTGGTGCTCCCTGGCAGGCGGTGGGTTGGCTTCCTAACTCCTTTTTATTTTACTTAAAGGAATTACCAGTTAACAGAGATGTCTCTTGCGATGTCAGATTGGCATTGTGGAAGGAAGGGACATAAGAAAAGAGCTACGAAGTGTAGAATCTGTTATGATTCTACGTGAAGACGTGAAAGAAACCCTAATGGTTGTTGAATGACTTGGACAGTGAAGATGTTTCAATTTAGATGATTCATATCAAAGTAGGAGTTTGAATGTGTGTTGAAAAAATAAAAGAACTGATACAGAATATAGAATGCACACGTGTATGAATATGTATATGTGCGTGTGCATGTATATTCATTTTCTAGACTCCAGTGCTTTCTAAGATTGAATCACATCAGTGGGGGAGGCAGAATAGAAAAGAAGTATAGAAAAAAGAAAAGGGGGTAAGTATATTACTCTTGCCAGCACATAAACCAGAGAGGTTCTATAAAGCTGCACCCTCGGATGTTGAGGGGACCTGGGCAGGTGCATCTGACCCCCAGACCCTGAGCCTTACTGACTCCTGGGTTCCTCCTACATGCGACTGGAATCACTGGGCCCCTGAAGGTGTTTGCAGATTTAACCTCTGATAGACGTTCATCGTGGGATCTTGTTTTCTAGTCTGCTAGAGATTTAGAATTTTGAAATTCCCACAGGCATGGAAGATGAAAGGGGAGAACATGAAAACTAATCCTACCCATAAGAAACCTGGCAGAAGTTTAGATGGCGACTGGTTGAGATTGTGCCGAAGGAAGGTTTGGAAATAACTGAGCATTCATTTGGATCAGAAACCCCTGGGGCGGGCTCTTTGGTCACCGTTAACCTGTCCTTAATTTCTGAGTTGAGAAATGAATATAGTTCTGTATTACTGTGTTAATCATGCTGTCTGTGCTAGTTAGACTAGAGGAAACAAATTTAAGGATCTGAATTACCAACGTGGTTACTCCTGAAACTGCGGACAGGTAGCCCGGTTGTGTTGCTTGCTAAGGAGAAGTCTTTTTCTTTGCTTTTCTTTTATTCTTCCGCTCTCTCTCTCCCCCTTCCTCCCACCTTTTTCTTTCTTGGGTACTTCTAATCCCTTTATACTGTCCAAAGCTGGTCATCACTTCTGTTTCCTGGGCAGAGAAGGACAAGGGATGGTGTTAGGATCTGCTTCAAAGGTGAGGCTTTAGCTTGAATCTTCCTTTGGGGCATCTCAAGAAAGAGAATCCAGAACGTCTGCAGGTGGAAGCAGGTCTGTTCTGTGCCACAGGGATGCCCTCTTTCCTGCAGGCATATCTACCTCGCCTTGCCCATTCTTTTCCCTCTCCCTTCTCCCTACGGTGGGGAAGAGAACCTTCCGTCATTGGCAGCCCCTCATGCTTGTGCCCTTGTGACTTCGGTTGCTGCAGGCAAAAGGGAAGCAGAACAGCTCACTCCTCCCGCAGCTGCTGCCCCCTCTTTCCTGTCATGCCCGTCATTTCTCCAGCAGATGCAGCCCAGGCTCCAAGAGGCAGAGCCCTGGCCGGAAGCCAGTGGGGAATAAATACCCACAGCGGGTGGGTCCCGCTGCTGCCTCCAGTAAAGGACAAGCTGGGGGGAGAAAGGACAACTGCAAAGACCACTCCCCACCCCAGGAAGGAAGAGCTGCAGGGACCAGGGCTGGGGAGATGCAGCCATGAAGTGTGGATTTGCGTGCTCTCGGGCTCAGCTGCATAGCTTTACTGGAGGGAAGCGCATGTACGTGAGAGGAAAAGTATGAAGGAAATGGAGAGAATGACTGGAAATCTAGCTTAAGTCTGTGCTGATAGGACCGGACAATGTCATCTTGGTTGGGTGAACTTGAGTCCTTACGTAAAGCTTATGATCTGAGGTCACTTTATAAATAAATGCATTCAAAAATGAAACCTCAGTGATGCCTACACCAACCTGGCTTCATTCAGTGTTCTTGCTGGTGCACTTCACAGCTCAACTTAATTGTGAACTCAGAGATTAAGTATGTTTTTGAGGATCAAAATTCTTTGTCCAGAAACTTGGAATTAGTGGTGACCAGAAGGAAAGTGGATGAAATGGGGAGAGACAGGACAATTGTGTGGTGATGGATTAAATTAGACTTTTAGAGGTGAACTTAACGTAGGATGATGCACACGTCGATTCTCATGGACACATACCTAAAGTTATGTTACAGTACAGTGTCACCTCAATAAAAAAAAAAAAATTAAATACTGCATTGCATGTTTGAAAGTTACTGACAGTTGCCCTTAAATTCTCATCATGTGAAAAAAAGCTACAATGATAGATGTTCATTAAATTTATTGCAATTGTTTTGCTCTCTGCATGTTGTACACCTTAAACTGGTATGTGTTAAATCTGAATAAAACAGAAGGAACCACAGAAATGATATGATTCACAGAACAGAACAAAACAAAGTCTACAGAATCTTGTTCAATACCAGCATAGTCATGTATATGTACATCTCCGGCTGAACAGACTAAACAAGATCTTAAATGTCACCTAAGTACCATCTACTACGCTAGGGCTGCTCCTCAGAACATACCAGGGGATAAGCAGTCCTGCTTTCTTGGCCGTAGTGGCAGTCTGGGTCTCTCTCCTATGGATAGCTCCTCCGTGGTGTCCATGTTGACAGTAAACTTCCATGCCACCACACACCCGATGGGTGCTGGTCACTGTGGGACACTCTGCTCTCATAGGGAACACCCTCTTCCCATGTCGTCACAGGGATAGCCTCACAGGACTTGCTCCTCCCAGCCTAATCCAGCCCTCTTTCTCGCTGACTGCAGCACTCCTCTGGGGGGGTGCCGTCTGTGCCCTTAGGGGGCAGATGACTGGGACTGGGTGCTAGAGAGAAGAGACACTAAGACACAGACCACGGGACGGCTTTGTAACTCTACTTCCTCGTCTCATTTTTTCGTTGGTAATCCGGTTCCTAGTTCTCTTGGAATTTTGTTAATTCGTAAAGGCAAGGTAGGAAGGAATGCCTTGCTCAAGGTTGCAAAACTAGGAGTGATGAGAGATTTTCACGTGAAGGGATTTCATGCCCACGGTTGGTCTTATTCGCCGTAGAGGCGCACTCCGCCTGCTCTCCTCACAGCACAGGCCTCGTGGCGCTTACATTAGAAAATTGTCTTGTAAATTAATCCCTAAGGACCAGTTATCCAGTCACCTGTTGATGTCCCTGCTATAGGATTTTGTTTTCTCTCTAAGATCCTTGAAATGTTTGAAGTCACTTGTGACTTTCGCACAAGTATTCCGCAGAGTGTTTAAGTTGCCGACCTGTGGCCTTTAAAAAATAGAAGGCCAGTGATTTCTGCAATAGAGGTTAAGGCAGAGAGAACCATTCCTTATCCCACTAAAGATAGCCAACCTTTCTCAGCATTCTGGCATTTTCTCTGATGAATGTTGGAGCATAGAGAAGATAATAGGAAGGCCAGGTCCTGGTCTCGCAGGCTGTGGTTCTGCACGGGCATTTAGGTCCATCTGTGTGAGTGCTCTGTAAAGGTTGGAAATGAATTATTTTGTGAAATGAAAACAAATGCAGAATTTAAAATTATATCGTGTTTAGAAAAGCCTGGGGAATTGAAGACTCAAAAGTAAGACATCTTTCCTTTTTTTTTTTTTTTTTTTTGTTTTAATTTTTACTTTTCCAGCAGACGCATCAGCTTTTCATTTTTTACTGCTAACATTTCTCCTTCATTTGTACATATTTATGAAATAGTGACTAAATGATTTATGACAAATATTTCAAGGGACGTTAAAATGAAGTCCCTTTCTCTTAGAGATCAATGTGTACTTGTTTGAGTGACTCTTCTTCAAATTGCTTCCCTCCCTCTCGGCATCATCGTCAAGTCCACGCCACTTGGATTTTCTTTTCATGTAGTGTTTAATCTTGTTATGTGTGGCTCGAAATAGGTACAGAGCAACACAGCTGAGTTCTATTTAGCTGGCCCACTGCAGTTGCGAAGAAAACTGATAAGATAGTGTTGCCTTGACTTTTATAACTGGAAAATTTTTAAGTACTTTTTTCCCCACTCAAATAGCTGTCTTAGGTGTGAGTTTTTTAACATATGGGTTGGCTGTCTAGTGTCAGACATCAGTCCATTCCTATGCATTGGTCAAACTTTGATTTCCCCCATAAAAATACAAATCCTAAGCATAATTTTGGTTACTGATAAACATTTCCTCAAAACAAATTGAAAAGAGAATTTCACAAATACCTATGATTTTGTTTCTCCACATTTTCAACACTGTATATGTTGTATTACACCAGTTTCTTCATCCCATCCTTTTGCAGAAAATAGAAGATCCTTCCCCCCTGCACCCCTATAAGAGCTGGCACTTGGATTAAACAGTGCCTTACAGTAATTTGTCCACAGAAAATTAAAGCTACATTTACATGGGTGGTTTATTCCCAAAAAGTAAGTGTGTTTTTCCCCACTTAAAAAGGGAATAAAAATAATTCACTCTCATTATAATATATAAATATATTTTCTTTTAAATACATATAGCTATATATTTGCATATATAACTAAAAATTAAACCATTGTTATTAACCACATCAAAGATAGTGATTATGGATATTTTATATATTTCTTTGCAGTCTGTATGTGTGTGTACTAGCTCACATGTATTGAATATGTGACATGTTTTATATTCCAGTTTTCTGCTTTTTCAAGTTAAAACATAAGCATTTTTAATAGACATTTTTGTGTCTGAATAAACTTATAAATTATCATATCTCATATGTTTAAATTCTCTCTTTTTGACCATTCACATCCATATTGGTTTTTTCTCATACAGCTCCTGTAATGTCCATATTGTACTTATTTTCATCTGAATTCTGATACTTTAAGCTGAATTCCAAAAGAGGGATTGTAGCATCAAAGGGTAATAATTTTTAAAAATGTTTTTTATGAATGTAGTGCAACTTACAATTCTATCCACATTAATTTTCAGAGTTCTATGAAAACAAATTATCCTTATAAGCTACACCAAGAAAACAAAATTCAGAAAGCTTTGCAGGATCTTGCAACCTAAGCATCGTTATGAAGCAGTATCAATTACTGATTAGAGGGAGCCTCTCTGGTGGTGCAGGGGTTAAACTATCAGTGCTGTCAAGCTATCCCCAGCTACTGCAACATGAGTTCTACCCCCGGCCAGGGAGGTGTAGCAGACCTGGTACAGCAGACCTCTCCTGACTTGCCCGCTGCTCTCGGCAGCAGTGTTTTTCTGTAGATCCACCTGTTCCACTTCCCACTCTGTCTCTGGTGAATCCTCTCACCCCCCGCATCTCTGGCCTACACCCCAGTTCTTGTATGCATAAATAAATAAAAATAAATCTTAACGAATATTATCGGTTAGAAAGAGAGTAGGGAAGGAGGGATCAGAGATTTCCAGAAAAGTTTATTTTTATTTTGCTCAAGTTTTATTTAGGTGCTGGATTTTTGGGAAGAGGAAGAACCAAGTATATTAGCTTGGAGGTGGCAGGTGAACTCAGGCAGTGGAGTAACTTCAGACCACCAAGAGTGACTGTGGTTTGTCATGAAATGAGTGTCCAAACAGCCGAGGGGGTAGGAACAACACTGGGAAGACCCCAGTGGACAGCGCCAATACTGGCAGATCCTCAACAGAAGAGTGATCCCAATTGTAGGAAGAAATTGAGAGCTGGCCCTGACTATTCTGGTCCCATGACATACTGCAAAAGCAGTTTTTAAAAAATAAATTCTCCTAGCAACTTTAATACTGTCAAAACATTGGTTATTTAAAACTCCTGTTTCCTGAATTATAGATAATCAAGAGTGTTCAAATACATAATTGTCATTTATCACATAATGTTGGCAAGACTCTTGTCACTGGTAGGACCTTACATTATAGAGATTTTTATATCATTTTATAAAACACTCACATTGTTTACCATGTTAATTGAAGACACTTGGGTAATTACCGGGTATATGTTTTCTTAGTTATGAAGACATTATGGTAATTTCATTTGATAACGGAAATAGGTATAGAATTAGCAATGGGTTTTATAAATGAGTTGTAATTGAAGGCTTTGGGTTTTAATATTTTTAAATCCTCTGGATGATTAGGTAGATTATTAGAAAGCTGTTCCTTAGTTTTCACTTCACAACCCATATACACGTTAAATACCAGCAAAATGAGTCATGCTTCTAGGAAATTGCAAAACTATCTTTCTTAATAACATCAAGATCATGTTTAAAATATGGGCACGAGGGTAGTTTTTTATTCTATTAAAATACTATATTGAATAAAGGCCTTGGGCACTCAATTTTCATAACGGTAAATTGCAAAATATAATATAAAATTTATTTTGATACCAATTAGACCATTAATCGGAAAGCACCTGTGAAACTGTGGGCATGTTAACTCACAGCACCTTTTCCATGACTGATACTGAGTCAAATGTGAAAACTATCTCATATTTTAATTGTGGTTATAGGTCTGAAAGAAGGGTAATGCTTTCACAGAATGGATAAATGGCCAAGTTTAATAATGTGCAAAAAAATAGTGCATTTGTATGTGAAACCCAGTGACTTTCTGGTGAAGTGTGGGAATGCAGGGCGGGATACTTCACTTTCTTGGGTCCTCCTTGCTGTTCTCTTTCATTTCCACCTGAATCTCTGTGATCAAATTACTTTTGAAGACCTTTCCCCCCTCACTGTCCTTTTGTTGATTCTTTTAACTGAGTCCATTCTTAATTGCTTTCAGTAGAGCGTGAGTCCTGAGCCCATTCGAAACTGCAATGCCATGCACTTACCCTTATGATAAAATACACCACTTGCAAAGCATAGTTGGGATTCAGGCAGCTTCTGGAAATGAGACCCTTCTCATTTACATCCACTTTCCTCCTAGAAAAGATGTAAGACTCAGGTTATTTCAACTTTTTTTTTTTTTTTTAAACAAAGCCTGCAAGTATGTGCTAGCAAGAAAGACTTGCTGCAGGATTTGAGATCTTCTTGTTACTCTTGAGTTTAGCAAGACAGTGGCTTGGCCTGAGGGTGTGTTTCCCACCTTTGCAAGATGCTTCCTACAGGAAGGAGCAGAACAGGTCAGAGCAAATCGCATTTAAATACTGATATATAACAACAATTAGCAAATGCATTGAAAATTTGGAAACTTTCTTGCATTTTTAAAAAGGGGTCAAAATATCCACCCAAGCAAATTTGTCCCCAGATTGATTGATTGATTTACAATAATACATTTTTTATTGAACTACCATGTTTCATATCCTCGTTCATTTTTGTTTTTACACTGTTACAGAATTTGCCCCCTCAGGAGTGGTCAGTACAGTTCTCTCACCACCAAAGCCCTGATAGTCCTCCACCATAGTCCTTTGCCAGCGTTGAGCTAAATGAGCACTAACAATGCTGTATTCTTTTTCCTTTGTAATGTCAATTGCAAAGTTTTGCAAGATCCAGTGCAAGATCCAGTAGGGACCACATCACAGTGCATTACTGCTGTCCACTAGCTCAATTTTGTCACAAGTGCAATGCACTGGATGGTGTACAAATATTTTCATATTTCAAAACTTGCTCTGGGCATGCTACAGGTTTGAAGTCTTTCAGGACTAAGTATGTAAAAACTGATAATGTTGTACAGGTTTTCTTTAACCGATTGTAATAAATGTACTTACCGCTCACAAGAGAAACGTTATTGGACTGTAGCCCAAGGACTTTCTAAAGACTGGACCATTTCCTTTCTCTGGTAAATTATCTATCGTGTTTGATCTTACTCGGGTATGGCTTATTCTGTGCAGTTGGTAATAAAAGAGAGTCCTGGGTCGTTTAAGCAAGTAATTAAGAGGACCATTCGCTATTTTGTGCCTTTGAAAAGTGTTAATTTTATTTGTTGTGGGTTAATGATGCATTTATTGTCTGTACTTACAGCTTCCAGGAGTTCAAAGGTGAATCACTACAACAGTTAAAAAAATTTCGTTAATATGTCATTGTGTTAAAGATCTATAACTGAAGACGTAAACTTATAAAAAAAAAAAAGGCCTTCTTCCAAATTTGCTGAAATGCAGTATTAAATGTAACTCTGGAGCAAAAAATGGATTAATTTTAGAAGTATGATTGTTTGGAAAATGCCAGCTGTAGCTAAGTGGAATCATCATTTTGTGAGGCATTTCTTTGAATTAATGTGACATTATTTAATAGAGGACTAATAAAAAGCTGTATGTGACTTGTCAAGTGAGAATACGTAATACCTCTGCAGTTTCTTTTGTGAGGCTTTTTCAAGGGACTTTCAGAAAAAGACATTCTCTCATCCTTTCACTCTTTAGTGCCTACTTTGTGCCAGGCCTAGGCGCTGAGGAGAGCCGTCCGGGCGGTGAGAAAGGCAGCACTAAACTGATGATGGTAAATGTTTTACCAGCTTCTTTCCCATGTAGGGAAGAAGGTCCTCATTGTCAGTGTTTCTCGATGTCTGTGGTGTAAATGCTCCCACCGCAGCTAATTTTAAGTTAAGAATGTGACATCATTGAAAGTAAAGTTGGGAGATGTTATTAAGTCATACACAGTTATACAGGGTTTCCACTGTATTGATGAAATAACGTCCGTGATCTGAAGAGTGCACCATAACATGTTGTAATGTAACTAGGAAGCAATGATGTAAGGGTATGTATTAGCTTTGTTTTTAATATAATTATTATAGAAACTAATTTTTTAAGATTTATTTTTATTTATTTATGCATGCTAGAACTGGGGTGCAGGCCAGAGGTGTGGGGGTGAGAGGATTCACCAGAGATAGAGTCGGGAGCAGAGCAAGCAGACTGAGTGAAATACACTGCTGAGGGAGGCAGCAGGTGAAGCAGGAGAGGTCTGCTGTGCCGTGTGGGTCAGCTCCCTGGCCAGGGATCACTCATGCTGCAGTGGCTGGGGATAGCTTGATAGCACTGAGACTTTAACCCCCTGTACCACCAGGGAGGCCCAATAGAAAGCAATTTTTATTTTTGTTTTTATTTTTTATCTTAACATTTATCATTTTTTACATTTTTTAGACAATATTTGCTTCCCCCCAACCCCCAGATTGAGTCCCCATAGAATGTCCTTCCCCAAGGCACCTGTGCACCATCACCACAGTCCCCTGTGCTCCTCCTTCAGAAAGCAATTTTTAAATGATAGCTATAGTTTAACAGTCCACTGGCAAAACTCCTGAAAATTTAAGAATTGAGTTTTATCAGTAGATACACGCTGTCTCTCGTACACCAGTGTGGGACAAACAAAATAAAAGAATAAAACATATTAAATAGTGATAAGTGTTACCAAGAGTCAGGGAAAAAAGTGGCCTAGGAGTTGCTGGGTGGGGGCATGCCCACCACACATGCACACACCATGCTTTAGGAAGGGGTGTTAGTGGAGACCTTGCTGAGAGGTTGACATTTGAGCCACCATCTAAAGGAGGGACCGGAAGCAGGCATGCAAACTCTGGGGAAGAGCATTCCAGGCAGAGTGGCTGGCTAGCAGGTGCAGAAGCCCTAGGCAGGAGTGACAGCACCTTCCAGAGTCCTCAAGCTCACCAGCTGGCAGCTAAGGGAGAGGGTAGTGTGGGAGGCGTGGGGGCAGTGATGAATGGGCCGTGTCATATTGGTCCTTGCTGGCCTTTACTCAAACTCAGGCTGTTAATCAAATGAGATAGGAAGCTACTGGGAAGCTTTTGGACAGATGAAGGACATCTGTTTCAGGTGTCACGGGCTTCCCTGGCTACCCTGTGATTCTGGGGAACAAGGACAGAGACAAGGAAACCTGCCAGGCCCTGTTTGATGATCACTTGGCCATGGCAGTGGCAGTGGAGGTGGTCAGAAGTGACCCAGTCCTGGGTAGGTTTTGATCTTGGAGGTGATGGGATTTGCCAGTGTGAGGTTTTAGGGAGAAAAAGATGACCCCCAGGATTTTGCCTTAGTAGCCATAAAAACGGGGTTATTAGCTGAAAGGGAGGACGGCTGCTGAGTTGGAGGGAGAAATATGTCTGTTTGGATGTGGTCACTTTGAGGTGCCTCTAGGCATCCAAGCAGGTTTGCCTCAGAATCTGGGGAAAGATTGGGCTTGAAAATTTATTCAAGAGTCATAGCAAGAAATGGATGAGGTTACCAAGAAAATGGAGAAAAGGTGAAGAGAAATCTACCACCGTGGGAAGGTGAGGAGCTGGTGGAGGAGCACACTGCCAAGAGGTGGCTTCCAGTTGCCTGTGTGTTCTTCTGTGAAAGGAGAGGTGTCCATAGATATCTAGATACATATGAGTCTGAATAGACTGGGGAAATGCACCGGGATGCCTAGAAGATTTATGGGCATCACTAAAGGTTCACTTGCATTTATCCGTGTTCAAATGAGACCTGTTGATTGAATCTCATGCTGTGTCATGCACATAGACATGGAGCTTGTAGGTGGAGACATATGAAAGCAGGGCTGGGATTTCCTGGGCAGGTGTGATGGCACAAGTGCTAGGTGCAAGAGGAGCTGTGGATATATGCTAGGGGATGGCTAAGATACATGGATTGGAATCCCCTAAATTCTAGCAAGTCTACGTAAGGATCTCAGGAACTTACACAAGATTTTTCTGTATAAAAAATGTTCCAGTTAATAATTATGATTAAATCATTGAGTCACATTCATTGTAGTTCTGAGTAGCAGGGATAGTATCTTCACAAACCCATGGTTCCTTCTTGATCCTCTCTTCCACCACCTCCTACCCCACCCTGGAAAATCTGTATGTTTTGTTTGCTCATTTATCACTCATTAAACTTGTATTGATCAAATGGCTATGATGTGTCAGGTGTTATCATCACATTGTTCACTTAACACATCTTGCAAGTTTTATAGTTGCTGTGATAAGAGATAAATAAGGAATGAAATGATTTGAATTCCCATACCACATGGCTGCATGTGAACTGAGCGATGCCCATGATTTTCCAAGACTTCTAAAGCCTATTCCTGCCCATAAAAACACAACATATTGGGCCTCCCCTAGTGGTGCAGCGGTTGAGCGCTGGGCTGCGAGGCTGTTTATTCCCCGGCCGCCGGCGAGGGTCCCACAAAAAAAAAAAAAAAAAAACACCCACAACATATTTTTCCCAATTATTTTTGTTAAAGTACTCAAAATTTACCATGTTAGCCATCTTTGAATATATGAGTCAATGATGTCAAGCAAATTCATAATGTACTATGTCATCTTCATCGCCAAGCTCTGTTCATCTTGTAAATCTGCTACTTTGTACCAGTGAAGCAGGAAACACCACATTTTACAGTCAGGTATATGTCTTCTTACTCAGTTGTGAATCCCTTAAGGATAAAGTTGTGTCTTGTTCATAACTGGGCACATTCTGTAAATGTTTACTAATTACATGCATTTTAGTCTTCAACATAGAACTTTTATAGTTGGCATCGCTTTTGTTTTCTATTTTACATAATATTTTCCAGCACCTAATAGGTACCAATTGTCTTCTTTTTACAGATGGCAGGGGTGTAATAATTTGATAACAGTGTACTTCAGATTATATGTCTCTTCTTGATATGGTTGTGGATTTTAAGTAAGCAAACAGGGTGATGAGGATATTTACAATTCAAGTTATTTCCAGCTTTGCTAACATATTCCTAATATTCAAAATGTCTGGGGAAGGTTATACTTTAGAAATTTTCCCCTTTGATGCATAAAAGCATATGTTCCAATATGGATTTTTATTAATGCATCTGTGTGCATTTATATCTGGTGTTTTGGGGAAAGCAGAGTGGCCTTTGGTCTGCATGGATCAGCAGATGCTACTCCCACCTTTACCAGGACTGGACCTAGGCTTAGCTTCCTCCTCTCTGGTTTTTTCTAAAGAATCCAAACAATGTAAATTTTCTTAAATCTTTTGTCAAAAGGCTGTTGCATCTCAAAACCCTGCTGGGTAACTTATCTCTTATAGGCCCCTGGTGACAAAATTCTTTTTCCGGAACCCCCACCTGGTCCTGTTGCTGCTCCCTCCCTAATAACCCTGCCCCTGGCAGAGTCCAGCCTCTGCATCCTCTATGCCCCACTCATAGATTTTTTATAATTCATTTGTTTATGTGTTTTTGCATCATTGTTCATTTTTGTACCACTCCTAGATTTTTAAAAGTATCTTTAAATGGCCCTTTCCTTTATGACGCAAGGATTAGTTTTAAGCTAGCCCTTTGCCTACACACAAATTTACTTCAAACAGCTTCCTTCTGCCCTGTGACCCCCCACCCCTCAGGAGCACAGTTTTCATCATCTCTTGGCATGCACTCTTC
Source organism: Talpa occidentalis (assembly GCF_014898055.3). Taxonomy (NCBI): domain Eukaryota; kingdom Metazoa; phylum Chordata; class Mammalia; order Eulipotyphla; family Talpidae; genus Talpa; species Talpa occidentalis. Next base: position 108,405,537 of record NW_023605194.1, read on the forward strand.
TTGGGGGAGAAGCCTGTTCTGAGTGTTTCTTTTTAATGAAGTAACACTGGTGCTTTCAACTCAACTATCAGAAAGGAAAAGGTGATGTCATGCTTTTGCAACAACATAGTTGGACCTCAGTGTCCAGTGTTTCCCAAGTAAGGTAACCCTCCCCACCACCAGGCAGTGCCAGCACCATCTCCACGAGATTGTGTATTAACTAGCTGTGGATGGAACTCCTGAAGCAAGGCCTCGTCTTAGCAAGACCTCAACAGGGGTGGATTTGGGGTTCTATCTGAGCATTCGTGAAGTGCAATGTCTTGGTGACTTTTGTATGAGATTCTTTTAGTGCTACTTGCTTTGTGTCCTGCACACATCTCGAATGTTCTCTGAGTCTCTTCACTGGTCAAATGTTGTTGCCAATCTCATTTTATCCTTGTACAAATCTGTAAATTAATACTATAGGCAGTTACATTGAAAATTATAAAGCGTGGTAGAAATGCGATATGGAATACCTGCTTCTAATTCATCATTTCACTTTCACCTTCTGATTAGATCTGAAATAAGTTAGATCAGAAATCATCAAAAATGACTGCTCCGAGAGTGAATTCAACAGGGAAAACTATCTTAAGTAGAAACATTTATTCAAAGATTGTTGTCATTTCTCTTTTATCAAATATATCGCTTTGCATTTTTTGCCTAATACAATAACTATCTCCCTAGTGTTTGAATGTGACTTGGTTTCTTTTTAATGAGAAAATGGAAAAACATTTAAATTCAAAACTCCTAAGCTGTCACAAAAATATTGGTTAAAAGGAAAACCTTTCCTCTTATACTGTGTTACGATATTAAGATGTAAATTAAGGAAGTAGTTTCAAGTGTTATTTATAAAGTTGTCACATTTAATCCATTAATTCTATTAAAAGGGACAGAGAATTGTAAACAAGTGTTATCTCTTAACTAAGAGCTTATCCACTACAAAATGCCTTTTATCATTTTATTTGCCCCATCAGGCATTCTATAATCTATTTTTAATGTCTTGCAATGTATTTATAGGGTGAAATTATGCATTTAAATCTATGGTATGTGTTCAGAAACCATCTGCTAGAATGTATTAGAAAATGGAAACTCCCTTCATTAATGTGATTCCTTATTTTGGGAGCTTACACATTTAATATTACCCTTCCTGGGTCACAACTGAAATAATTCTATTATTCTATATATAAATGAGAATTTTATGTGGGTATGTGTGTCTGTATATATAATATATATGAGAATAATGAGAAACATTATTCAAATGAATTCTGTTGTGTTCCTGCAGGAAAATTCAAACTTTACTGTTTTATATTTTAGAATTGTTGTGTTACAAAATTAAACAGTCGTGATTTACTAACACAGCCAAAAATGTGTCCAGTTAATAGAAACTTAGTATTTGAATTTTGGGATATGTTAGAAGAATGTTCATGATAGACTTGCCTGAGATACAGTAATGATAAATCTGTTTATCTGAAAATTTTACTTGGCCAGTTGGAGAAAGCAAAATCGGGGGGTGAATTAAAAAATGAACATACCATGGTCCATGGTTTCAAGGAAATTTAATAGAACTGTAACATATGCACAATAATTCATAACCAAGGAATGGAATGTATCTCTCCGAAGAGGGCTATAAGAATTTTGCACAAATTGATCCCAATTTATTTCAGTGTAATCAGTCAATTTATAGGTAATTGCTCTAGGAAAACTTTTACTTGCCTGACTTTCATCCCTTTAGGAAGTGAATTGGTGTTGTCAGATGTGTTCTCTCTCTTTGTTATTTTCTTAATATCCAGAAAACTTTTACTCTTTCTAAAAGTATATGAAGTCCCCCAAACCCTCAAAAATTGACGAAATGCTTATAGAGGACTTTAGGTATAAAATACATTCCCTTAAGAATTGCAAGGGCAAATATCTGATTGAGCTACTATAAAAGTTGTCATAAAACAAAAGTAGATATGAAGGTATTCATGATGTTTGCGTCTATTTTAACACATTTCAGCAAAAATAAAAAAAAATATGTAATAGTCAAGGTTGGCCAGGGAACCAGAATGTGTGTGTGTGTGTGTGTATGATTGACTTGTGCAATTATGGAGACTGTCAAGTCCAAAATCTGGGCCATGAGCTGTCAGTCTGGTGAGCTCGGGAAAAGCTGACACTGTACTTAAAATCTAGAATCTCTCAGGCTGGAGATGTGGCAGATCTGATGTATATAAGTCTGCAGGCTGCAGAATCCCCTCTGGGTCAGAAGAGTTCAATCTCTGGTTAGATTCAGGTTACCAACTGCTTAGATGGGACCCACCCACATTATGGAGGTTAGTCTACTTTAACTTAGAGTCTACCTATTCAAATGTTAACCTTATCGAAAACACCTTCGCAGAAATATCCAGGATGAAGGCTGATGGAATATCAGGGTGCCGTGGCCCAGCCAAATTAACCACTGTGCTGTATCTATCCTACCTATGTATTTATAGACTGAAAACAACTAAAGGAAAATGTTAAGAATTAGTTAATCTGGGGAAATTGTCTCCTTATATTTCTAAGCCATCCCACTCTTTGTAGGTTTGAACATTTTCACACTCAAAAGTTGGGGATAGCAGAGCAAAGTATGAATTATGATTGCCACCATGCTCCTTGTGATCCTGGTACTTTATAACATCTTGCACCCCCAATTACAACTCCAGTGGACAAAAAGATAAGGTACCCCAGGATGTCTATCTTGAATATCAAAGAAAGAAATGCTTTTCCTTCCCTGGGGACCACCTGCCATGCACAGTCCCTCACATGTATGCCAGAGAGGAGAGCATTGCCCTTCCGTTCACAAGTCTACCTCTCATTTTCTCGGATGGCAACTTCACATACTTCCTTTTGAGGGGAAGTGTCATTACAATTGCCTCAAACAGTGCATGAAATTCAGCAGTAGAATAAATTAGTTTGTAGTAACATGTCTTAGACACTAACGTGCTTTATAGACAAATACAGAGCAGTGGCTCGGAGTGTGCTGTTGGCTGGGTGGCTTCTTGGACTCTTTCATTTTAAAATAGAATCAGCACATGTCCTTTCCTCAGTCAAGCCTAAGGATCACTCCTTGACACTCCAGCTCCTGCCAGTCTTTCTGGGAACCCGGGGAGCAGCTGCTGGTGTGGTGTGTACCAACACAAGCAGCCGGAGTAGTTGGGCCACATATTGAATCTGTAACTTCATGCATTTCTATAAAATATTGACACTCTTGAGAGAGTAGTCACCTGTTTTAGTAGGAACATTTCTTTCTTTCTGACCACCTGCAGTTCCCCCTGCCCGTGCCTCCCTCTTGTTTTCATGCAGAGATGAAGTAATGTCCCTGCTCACTCACAGAGGGGCTCTTGTGTGCACAACTGGAAATGAAGGTCTTCCTAAAGTTCCACCCAGACATAGCTTTCCCTTCATTTTAGAGTCTTAGGGAAGTTTTGTAAGTAGCATTTTTTTTTTAAAAGAAAGAATGGGATCCTTGGCAGATTAATTGATCCAGTGGACACAGTACCTTGGTGGCCTTTGGAGAAGATTGTGTATATATTGAAGGGAAGCAAGGAGAAGTCTCTCTTCCCCCTGGATCCCAAGGAAATTTGACCAGGACCAAACTTGAGGAAAAGTGAAGCAAGAATGTGCATTAATTAAGATGGAAGATGAATGACTTTATTCTACCCTTTTCAGTATATGTGAAATAGTATTTAAAATGTTCCCAATGATACAAAAAGTGCCTTGCAATTTATTTTGCAAATGTGAACTTTTTTATTTCATCATTTCATTGACCACTCAAAAATAAGAAATGGTAAAGAGCATAGAAAACTACCTACACGTTAAACCTGAGTATTCACTAAGGATCTTTTCTAAATGTGAAAGCTGTAAGTTTTGGAAGACATCTTTGCAACAGCATTTGTCTTTTCTCGCCAACAGGAAATGAGAGTTTTTGTGCCTTTTTGAACTGTGCCGCCTACATGCTGATTCACAGTGGATGAGGAGAGGCTAACAGGGCATGGACGGGTCCTGCTGAAAGTTCTCTTTGATGGTTATTCTGCTGTCTTTTTTTGAGATATCTACATCAACCATTTGATCCTTTGTCACAACTCAGTGTCTGAAGTCATTGTTACTGAGTTTTGAATTTGCCATGCTGCTGCTAGTAAAGACGAAACTAAATTAGCAATTAATTTCCTCTTCTTTTATTCCAGTTCCTAAATTTAGTTAAAAAGCAAAACCTATAAATTCTTAAAATAGCCCTCAAGATACAACCCATTTCCATGACCCCATTCATTCCCTTCCCTCATCTTCTTCCAGAGGCAAGAGTTGTTTTGGGATTTGTTTTGTTGTTTTATATTAGGTCAGTTTATCGTGTTCTCAAGCTTGATATAAGTGGAATCACATAGTATGTTCTTCATCTACTTATAAAATTTTAAGACTTAGTCATGCCATTATAAAATTACTCATTGTTCTTTTTAACAGCTGCATAGTATGCCGTTGTTCAAATAAATCACAACTTACCTCTTCTAGTGATAAATACCTAGCTTTCCCTCCAGTGCTTTTTGGCTGTTAAAAATAAAACTTCTGAATATTCTGCTTTCTTTGAATAAGTGTCTAGGAGGGGAATTTCATCTTGGAGGGGAATTGTTCGGCCATCGGGCTGAGAAGTGTTTATTCTTAGATAAAACGGCCAATCTTTTTTTGAGCAGCATTTTAGCACTCCAACTGACATCTGACAGTTCCTTTTCCTTTCCATGCTCACCAACATCTTGCATTATCCCTCTTCTTTAATTTTAGCCATTCTTGTGACTGGATAGTGTGTGATTTTTTTAAATACATAGGTATATTTTCAAAAATTCTAAGGTTAATTTGAATGCTGAGTTATACATACATAATGGTATTTTAAAAATTCAGAAAATGTAGACTCTTCAAACTTGCAGATATTTTTGTTAATTGGTTTGAGTTGAGATATTTAACAATTAAAGATTATAGGTAATTAGGTACAAAAGATAAAGAAACTAGGCAATTATCCTTTGCATTTAATGTGGAAGCATTTTAATAGTTTTGTTCACTAAATCATTTATTCACTGATTCATACAGTTTTTTATTGTTATTAATTAGCAGCACTATTCAATAGAACTTTCTGTCTTGATGGCCATGGTCATTTTCTGCTACTCAATGTGTTGGGCACTGGCCACATGGAACTTACTGAGCACTGAAATGTAACCAGTGCTACTGAGCAGTAGACTTTCTAATTTTATTTTTTGTTATGGTGAGTGGCTGCTTTATTGCATTGTGCATGTCTAAAGAAACCTATTCAGGTGTTACCTGGTCTTAGAAAACATCTTACTTCTATACTAGAAAGTGCAAGTCTGGTTGTAATGATTACATTTAACACACCTCAAGTTTTTGGTATTTGGAATTGTTTAAATTTTTAGTTGAAGATTTCATTTGAATTATTGAGACTAATGCTCAATACACATACAGTTGTGAGAATAAAGATCTGGAATGCCCTTTAGCCAGCACCCCCCCCCATGTAATATTTTGCAAAGTTATCCTATAACATCATAGTCAAATATCTACATAGATGCAATCAAGTCAAAATGTCCCCGGATTGTGAAGGTGTATTTTGCATATACTTGATCTGATGCTTAGAGTATTTAGAATTAATAGCCACCTATAAATACACATGTTCTGCTGGTCAGTTGTTTCTGTGCATGAAATGAAATGGGCAACTCACTCAGAGCCCCTCCATTTAATGGTGTTAGAAACTTTCTCATATGTTCCGTTGATGTTATAGGCACATGTGTTTTTGAAACGAGTTGCATCATAATTGAGCAGATTGAAGTCATAAAGACAATGAATCATTAAAAACAATCCAGTTTTCTTAAGAATGAAGTCATTTGCTTTCAATGATTATGTGATTATGAAAGGTATAATGTCTCAGTGTTAAAAAAGAAAACAAATAAAAGATCCTAATTAGGCAGTGTTCTCTTTTATTATTGAATATAATGGGACAAAATAAAATAGCACTTCTTCCTGGTTTTTTCCAATCTAGAGTCTTTTATAGAGCTGAAGGAATAACTATGAATACTGTTTTTTGGTTCAATTCCCAGAAATGTAGTAACATCTTCTTAAGTGATGTCGGAACGTAGGTAAGTGAGTTGAGTGTAAAAAGATTACTTTCATCCTTCAAAATAATCTTTTAAAATAATAGGTGTTAAGTAAGTAGATGTTTGGGTAGTTGATTTTAGGGAGATATCAGTCCACTAAGGTATTCTGTAACCTTCCTAAGGTCTGCCGGCCCTGTTTGGGTGACACGGCTCCATTCTTTTTTCTTTCCCCTCAGCTCACATGAAGGCGCGCTCTGCTGCAAGCAGGTGTTCCCTTGAAAAAAGCTCTTCTGTGCTTTCTGTGCATGCTGTGGATGAAAAGGGTTGATTCTGAAGTAAAACATAGATCTTTGCTAGCTGCTGTCAGGCCTCCATCTGTGTGTGTCCTGAGTTGTGTACAGAGAGGTGTCTGGGGAGGGGAGGTACCTTCAGCGCCCATCTCTTGATGCTCTGAGTGAGAGTCGCTGGGTTGTGGTATGTGGAGGGGAACCACTGCTGTGCTGGCTGTCGGGGTCTGTAGAGGAGGGTGGGTGTGGAGCTGAATCCCAGGGGCCCCAGCTGTGACATCTTGGGGCTGCAGGTGTTGGTGTTTGGTCACTGTCTTACAGGGTGGGCAGGATTTTTGGTGAACCAAGATGGCAGGAGTAGGCTCCAGATGGAGGGGTGACATGGGTAGTGACTTGGAGACCAGAAATAGCAGAAGGGTCTGCCTGTTGGTCTCTGGAGTAGCGTGGGGCAGAGGGAAGCAAGAAATCTGGGAGCAGTGGTTTCTAATCAGTGCTGTGACTTTGGGACTTTTTTCAAGAAAATACTTATTTCACACTTAAATGTACTTCCCAGTTCATTCAGTATTCGTATTTTCTCTACAATGTTTCCTTCCCTTATTATATCAACATGTCTTAAATATTAATTAGGCTTCTGAAAAGATAACCTGACAGCATATCTGATTTTAAGGCGAAACCTCCATTTTGTGTAAGGTCTCAAGTCAGTTAAAATTTAGTGGCCTCTCCCCCTCTTTTTTGTCTTTTACACTTTTCATTTCTTGCTAGATACATTCAAATAGATTTTAAGACATTTCATCTTTTGTCAGTGTCCAATAATACGGGAATGCTTAGCTCCTTGCCATTTGAGTAACAGTGCTGCAAAGGGATGCTATGGTTTAAATATTTCCAGACAATATAAATATCAGAAGTAGCAAGGCACAGGTTGTGTATGAAAAAAAGTAAGGCAGATATATGTAGGATACTGATGAAATCACCTCAATTTCATTAAAAATAAAGAATGGAACTGCCATGCAAAAAAATTGTACAAATTCATGTTGTAATTATTAATACCGAGTCCTGATCCCGTGCCTACTCCTGTGTCAGGCATTTTTCTCAGTGTATCCCCAAATCTCCAAGCAGGCCCTGTTCCCCTTTACAGGGGAAGAAGCTGTGGTGCTGAGCAGCTCAGGCTCAACTCACAGCCTCACGTTGCCAAGTAGGACACTGATTTGCCCCTGGAGCTGCTGCTTCTACCCACCAGCGATCTCACTGGGCCAGCTGTTGGAAGCAAGTGCTGGCACCTAGGAGCATACCCAGTAGGGCCAAAGCCCTCATCTGGGGGAGGGGTTCATGGAGAAGGACTTTGAGCTTCAAAATCAGCCTTCTGACCTGCCGTGAAAACAGGCATGACCCTGGAGAGGACTTGGTCCTGACACAGAGACCAGGTGAAGGGGTGACGGCCAGGGTCGTGTGTGGATAGGACTTTCACAACTTTTGCCTCTGGGAAATCTGAAATGATGATGGCTAGCAGTGAACTACCACACTGATCCTTACTCCACTGGAGACCGTGAGCACATCCTACATCCCGCAGGTGACTTCGCCTCTCCTCCTGGCCCCTGAAGTGTCCTGTGTATGTAGCCCAGGCTCTCTGTGGCTTGTGTTGGATGCAGAAAGCACAAGAACACATTTCTCAGAAGAGCAAGGCCAGTTGTGATTGTGAGAAGACAACTTCAGGTGTCAGCATTTCAGGGGAATACAGCTTGTTAAGGCTGTTTCTTGTCAGTGGTGGGCTGGAGGAGGGAACAGCTCACCCGGGCTGCACCAGCCTGAGCACCAGGAGCATCCCTGACAGCTGAATTGTGTCTGGGAGTTCCCAAGCAATTCTCATTCCACAGAGTATCCATGGCATAATCTGATGGGATGCCCTTTATTTTCCAGTGATTTTGATAGGAGTTTGATCTGGATACAACCCTCACAAAATTATTTCCCCACACAGTGCCCAAGTGAGACATTTTGTCTTCCAGTGAATGGTTATAAGTTCACTCAGCATTTTTTTTTTGAGAAGTGTTAATACCTCACTTGACCTTCCTGTTGGCCAATGTTCTCATATCAGCCATACTATATATTATATATTGCATTTGTTGAAAAAGGCTATAAAATTTTACTCATTAAAATCATAAGTTAAATTTTTTAAAAAAGTGCTTACGTAAATTCAGATGCTCTTATTTTGAGCTTGGTCAAGGTCTCCTAAGCAAGGTTAATTGTTAACTTTGTTTCATATCATGCATTCTTTCAAAAGCTCTAAATCAATATGGTTTTTATTCTGAATAGCTGTTATTCAATATCATCTCTGTATGCCCCCACCTATCTAGAAGGCAGTGAGTCCAGTTGAATTACCTATTTAGCTGAGGATATAAAATATTCTTTTCTAAAAGGTTATCTGTCAAAGTCTATTTTTTATAGGCTTTAACCTAACATATCAGAATAATGGCTGCTTCTGTTGCCCAGTGCCTGGCACTCGATAATCTAAAGACCTTTGAGGGCTACAGTTGGGAGTCAGTCAAAAATTCAGCTGTTGGATTTTTTAAAAACCTTATTAAAATTCTTTATTCTCTGATTCCCCATTCCCGTTCAAGCCAAGTCTGAGAGAGACTCACACCTTGTCCACTAATCTGGAGTGAAATGGAATATTTGGAACTTAGGGGCGGTTGGGCAGCATGTGGGAAGCCATGCTGATTTTACATTTAGTTCTTGACTTTCCAACTTTATAAATCAGTATAGCAATATGTTGTTAAAACAATAGAATTTCTCTTTTAAATCCCTTTTTAAAATGTGCTATGTATCATATTAACCTGACATTTTATATCTTGATTCTTAAAATAAACATTTAGTGGGTGTTAATTCATGCCAGACAGCATTTCAGTTGTGAAAGTAGGAGAGGTAAATCTAGCACCAGAATACCAGTTTCTTGCAGACATTATCAGAATGACAGCTGCTTTTACATGAATGAAGTAGTTTATCTTCTCTATGCTAAATATGAAATCTACCCATAGAGAGTATAGATCAGAAGGAGAAAGATTTAGAAAAATAGGAATGTAACAGGAAAGTTGGGGAAAGCTAAGTTTACTCCAAATAAAGAAAAACACTACTAGAAATTGATACAAGAGAATACAGTTGAGAATGGCAATGCTTCAGTAGTAGTTGCTCAATGAGGAGCTCGATAATACTTTTTAAAAATTTTAAGAAATTCACGAAAAAGTAGCTAAACATCTCAGCTACTAGAAAGTAGCTGAATATCTCAGTTAAAAAAAATCAAGGGAAAAAAGGCAAGCAGACTTGCTCATGACATAAAAATGCAGGTAAGAACACAATAAAAGGTAATGCTTACAGAGAAGAATTGAATTCCATTTGCTAATTTTTAGTAGCTTAATGAAATGTTTGCTAATAACAGGAAAAGAAATAATTGCTTTTAAGATTAATAAAAATAATACATAAAAAAATACTGTACAAAGCAGTTCTCCTAAGATTTCTCTCCTAACCAACAGCTATATTAAAGACTAAACCAAAAATAAAAAGTTTTTTAAAAAAGATAGCAACTCCAAAAATATAAACACAGACATTTTTGGATAATAGTTATATCAAAAGGCTGAATTTGGAAAGTCATCCATAATTTTTACTTTACATAGTAAGCTAGAAATTCTTAGCATAAAGATTTAATTGGCATTTTTGAAATTATTAGAAAAATAAAATTCTAAATCATAATCTAGTAATAGGTTTATAACAAGGAAGCATTTTTTGGCCTTTAAGTATTGTTGATCACTGATACTAATAAATGGAATAAAGGGTAGTTGTCAGTCTAGAAAGGTGATGATACCTTACCTGTGCATCTTCAGTAAAAATGCTGACTGACTTGATTAGGGCTGTAAATGGACGAGGCTAAGGGTTGTTTTGTATATAAAGGTGAATGAAAGGAAAGAAATAGAGATGATAAAAATCTTTGTATTGCTTATTCTAAAGGGTAATTATAAACCTAAAAATCAAAATGATAAACACAAAGCAGAGATGACCATCCCTCTTTTTGGCCTTATAAACCTCAAAGTTTTCAAAATACTGTGTTTTAACAATATAAGGGCTGGAGGCACCAAAAATACTGACAAACAAGGACATGATGGAGAGGCATTTGAGATCTGGAATTGGTGCTCACAATCTGGACATGTCCCACATTCAGGCATGATAGTAGCTCAACGATTATTGGCACTGGAAGACCAGCAGTGACCACTTCAGGCATCCATATCCTCAAAGCAGAGGGAACAGACTTTTAAGTATATATTAGAGTTTGTATAAAAAGTTTCAAGAAAGGGCCTTCCTGGTGACTCAGTGGTTGTCTGAAGCCTCTGTGGTGCTGGTTTGATCCCCTGCTGGCCAGGGAGATTCCCACACGGCATGGCAGACCTCTCCTGACTCCCCCGCTGCTCCCCTCAGCAGTGTATTTTGGCCCTTCTGCCTGTTCTGCTCCCCGCTCTATCTCAGGTGGATTCTCTCACCCTCCCACACCTCTGGCCTATACCCCAGTGCTTGTATAAATAAATAAATCATTTATAAAAAGTTTTAATAAAGTTGTTTTGTGTTTGTTAATAAAGTTGATTTGTGTCTTGCCCAGAATTCTTCTCTTGAAGCTCCAGCACTCAGCATCTCAGAATGTGACTTATTTGGCGATAAGATCTTTGAAGATGTAATTAAGTTCAAAAAACACAGGTAGGGTAGGTCCCAACCCAACGATATGACTGATGTCCTTATTACAAGTGGAAGTCTGTGTGGGGACTCAAAAGACAGTCTTCTGTAAGTGAAGGAGAGAGGCCTCAGGAGAAAGCACCCTCAACCTCAGAGTCCTAGCCTCCAGAGCTGTGTGCAAGTGAGCCTCTGTGGTGTAGGCTCCTAACCCGTGGCCTCACCACTAACACACAGTGTCAAGGGCCGCAAACATGTCAAGGCTGACCTAGGAAGGATCGGCCACCAAGCACGCCCTTGTGACTGTTAGCTGGACTGAGTTCTTTGCAGAGTCTTCCACTGGGTGCATCCTGTTTTTCACAAAATGCTCTAAGGTCCAGGGGCACTGTGCATAGGACAGCTTGTTGTGGCAAAACAAGCAAGAGAGAAAGACAGAGGAGCGGGGGTCTCTGAAGTGACAGCTCACGACTTCTGCTAAGAAGTGAGTCTCTGGACCCTGCCCGGGCCTGGAGGAGAAAGAGGGTTGTCTAAGGGTAGAGACTGGAGGTGCTGGAGGTGGAAACCTTGGGGACTGTCTCAGGTCTGCCCACCATACCTGCTTGTCGGAGGGTTTTACCATCTCTCTAAGGACACATCTGCCATCATGTTTATCTGTATAATAGAAAAATATCAGAGTATGGGTAGAGACTCATCACACAGTAGTGATTACATGTAATTTGTAAATCATCTCTTTTCCTTATGGTGGTTAATGAGTCAGTTTAATTTTTTTTATGCTGTAATTGGATTACATAACTTTTAGTACAAAGGTAATAACTTGTGTAACTAAAGGAGGTTTTAGGAATATTAAGAGTCAATAAATACCAATAGACATGGAGCATACCATAGACAATATTTAAAAGCTTTTTCTGGTTCAATATATCAAGTATACAGAGAGCCAAGAGAGGCTTTCATTTGGGGCAATTTAGCAATTGCTGACTGTTATAATGGCTTATTTTTTAGTTTTAAAATTTACTTTTAAAAGTAAAATTACCAAGAGCATGATTTTTCATCTCTGAATAGTTCTGTGCTCATTTTCTTAAAAAGCTTGTTTTGCTACATAACATACTGGCTTAGTAATACTTAGTAATATAACCCATATTGAGTACCCACTTCGTATTTAAACGTCCCAGGATCATTTCAAACTTGCCTTTCCGTGACTGACTTGTTCAAAGCAGGAGCCTGTTGAGAACTCCCCAGTTCATTTGGCTTTCTCCTCTGGGGAGTTCCTTCCAGCCTAGGCTATATCCCAGACCCCCCTCCCTCACTTCTTTTTCTGTCCATTGACTTGTTAAAGAAGGAGACATATTTTAGGTCAGTGATTGTTTTTTCCATTCTCCAAACATTCCTTTAGTACTGAAGTTATTTATTCACAGCAGAATCTTGCACTGGAAGCCTAGCATATTAAGTAGAAGGCATAGAACATAAAATAGAGATATCTCTGCAATGTAGGCAGGGCTGAGAGACCTGTGTCCCCAAACCACTGCCCCCCACTACCACCCCCTTCCCCAGGCACCTTCCTGGCTGAAACCCTGCGTTTGTTGTAATTCAGAGGCCTGATGTTAGACTCCAGAGGGTTGAGATTGGAAGACCGAGTAGGAAGGAAAGAAAGGAACAGCCAGAGAGGATGAGAGCTGCTCCTGCAAAGCAGCTGGGCAGGACTCTCAATTCTTACCCCTTTTGTAGATTCCATAATGGTTGGAGGGGACCCCAAACCTGAGGTGGGGAAGTGTGAGGACCTGCTGATCCAGGGGCCAGGCACTGGCCTTCCTGCCACAAACCAGCCTCTTCTTGATGATTCCTACTCTAGCAACAGACCCACATAGGCAGAGCCTAGAACAGTGCCTGGCAAGTAAGCCTGCCCAGTTAACACTGGTGGAATGAATGCAGAGATGAATGAATTGCAGGTGAACTGACATATGCACAGTACTCATTTTATGTTGGTTAAGTTTTGTGTCGTTCACATAATTAATAAATTGTTCATGTTCTGGGCCTCCCCTGGTGGCACAGCGGTTGAGCGCTGGGGTGCAAAGCTGCCCGCAGCCTCTGCAGCGCAGGTTCGATCCCCGGCCACCAGCGAGGGCCACACATGGGGCAGCAGACCTCTCCTGCCACCCGCTGCTCCCCTCAGCAGTGTATTTCATCAGTCTGCCTGTTCTGTTCCCCGCTCTGGTGAATTCTCTCACTCTCCCGCTCTTCTGACTATAACCAGTGCTTGTATAAATAAATAAAAAAAATAAATCTTAAAGTGTTCATGTACGACTGGATCCTTGTGGGGGTAAGCATCCACCCTCATCATCTTACAGATAAGGAAACTGAGCTGCAGAGAAGTTGGAATTTGCCTAATATCAAACCAAGGTCTGGAAAACTCTAAAATACTTAATGCTGACTTGAGAAAAACTAGCAAGAGCTAGGAGAGTGAAACTAGAAAGAAAATGGCTTTTTTTACATGCTATTGACAGACTTTCATTTTATGAACATCATTTTGGTTTTCTCTTCCACCCCTTTATAAAAATTGTAGGTAATTATATTTATTTTCATGGCTCAATTTTGAAAGTAAACTTGATAAATGTTTTAGAAACTTTTAGAAAAAGCTTGCACTCCATTCTCCCTTCCCCCCCCATAGTGTCTACTATAATGTTTAGCATGTAATTGGCACTTAAAAATTTTGTCAGACATTAATGCTTCTGAGTGATCATTTATACCTGTCATTTTGGGCATGGAATGTCTTTGTAGTACCATGTAAACAAAACCACTATACACTTCTTCAGGAGTTACTATGGATAAATAATATTTACCATACATGACCAGGGAACTGTGTGAAGTATTTTATACTGGAACTTCGTTGAAGAGCAGAGTAAACAAACATGAAATTAATACGGCACCTGATTATTTTATCACACTTTCTCATGCTATTCACGTTAATAGAATTTGAATTTTTTACGTATAGTCATTTTATAGGAAAACTTTGACAGTTTAAGTTGGCAATTCCAAATCAACCCACTCATTGTGTTCACGAAAGTGTTCTTCCAAAAATAAATGAGTAGGCTGGCATTGTGTTTTAAACATCAAGCTAATTTTGGTTAATTATATAAATCTCAAAGCCATGGGCAAGGCAGCAATTCAGTATTACTAGATGACGATCAGTGAAATTGCAAGACAGCTTGCTGAATGATGCACATCAAGCTAATAACCTGAATGCATTGTGTCCAAGAGGACAGAGCCTGGCAGAGCATCAGATAGGAATCCTTCCCAGTGCTTTAATAAGGGGCTTGTGAAAGCTTGCAAAAGAGGGTACAAAGTTAGAAACAGTAGTAACAGCTCTGATCGGAATTCAAAAACATTAGAAGAAAAAAATGGTTACCATGCATCGCTAATAATTTTCTGCTAAATAATGGAAAGCTGGGATTGAGCAGTCCTGAGGGCCATGCCTTACTAGCTCCTTATCTCTAGTTTTTTGTTTAAATAAAAGGAGAGAGCTGCATTCTGTGGGGCTTTCATTTAAATTAGTTGAAATTAGCATTCTGCCACTAGCTAGCAGGAAATACAGATGCAGAATAAGAATGTAGAGGGGCAGGGGAGTTGAGAGCTCTTGATTCTCTAAAGGCTTCCCCCTTCAGAGAAGAATCATGGCTCCCTCTATACATGACTGTAAATAAGAATAGGCAGAAATTATGTGAGATTTTGGCTGTAACTGAATTCAGTTGCAGAGGTTGTGTTGAAATCTACAAAATACGTGGTTGAATTTATTAAAATATTCCTATGATCGGTGAGAGAATTTTTTAACCCTCTATTCGTCGCCTATCTGGAAGAGGCTGTATACAATTCAGAAGACCTCCTTCAGCTTGATCCCCTTATCTTGATTGGATAATCTGTGGTCATCTCCCGGATTCGTTCAGATGAGGTGCATGTGTCCTTCACCCAGATTCGGTTGGATGAACCAAGAATGACTATTCAGGCAACTTTATTTCTTGAAGTAATAGATTTGACTGATTTTCTTTTTTCAGTGACCATGTAGTCATTGTTGGATTCATGCAGTATTTGTAGAAGTGAATCACCAAGAATTTTTTTAGATTGATTTTTTTTTATGCATACAAGAACTGGGGTACAGGCCAGATGTGTGGGGGGTGAGAGGATTCACCAGAGACAGAGTGGGGAACAGAACAGGCAGATTGACTGAAATACACTGCTGAGGGGAGCAGTGCGGAGACAGGAGAGGTCTGCCGCGCCATGTGGGTAGCTCCCTGGCCGGGGATCGGACTCATACTACAGTGGCTGCTGATAGCTTCATAACATTGCGTCTTAACCCCTTGCTCCACCAGGGAGTCTTCAACAGAGAATTTTTTTTTTGAGTCTTGACTTTTTTAATTTATTTGAACCTTTATTTTTTTTTTTTTAATATTTCACTGCCTCCACCAAACCACCTGTGCCCATACTCTACCCACGTCCTTACCCCATCCCTGCCACCCTTCCCCTTACTTACTCCCTCTGGTAACCATTATCTTTTTTGCCAAGTTCAAATTTTTATTTCTTCTATTGTTTGCATGTAATTGATTTTTGGTATTTACAGCTTCAGGTGAGTGAAGCTGTTTCTCTCACCAGATGTGTTGCTTCTCTTACCGCAACTCTAAAAACTGCACTTGAACCTCATTCTTCTGGAGAGTTGGATCGTCTTTGTCCTCCTTGATTCAAGTTACAGATTAGAAAACCCTGAGTATTTTTTCAAGTGTTCCCTCCATGAGAAAGGCTGCGACAAATGGAAAATCACTTCCTTCTTGGGGCAGAAAGCACTCTGGGCCCTGATCTCTTTCACTACCCTCCATCCACTTTTTGGGTCTGATTACCCCCGAGAGTTCAGGAGCAAGAACATGAGAGCTGGGCCAGCTTTTATCCCGAGATCTGGGCTTTGGAAACAAGCATGTGTTGTATGATCCAGAGAAATGGAAAGAGAACAGGCGTCCCAGTTTTACTGGCCAGGTTGAAGCATGTCTCTGGCAGACACCGCCCTGTAAATGGGGGGTGGTTCTTTTTCGCCTTTTCTGGACCTGAGTTTGCTATGTATAAAATGAGAGTGGTAATCTATAGGAGGAATGTTTGTTTGTAGAATTCATTAAAATAGTATATGTAAAGACTGTAGCCCCCAGTGCTCTTAGATTCCACACATGTGAGTTTCCTTCCTCCTCCCATGAAGGTCGGGAGGTTTGGACAGCAGCCGGGGTACAGTGCTGCAGGCCAGTGGGGCATCCGATGGCAGAAGTGCTAATTGAGCTTTGCCTGTCAGCGTCCCATAAAGCTTGGCTCACAAGGTAGAAAGTAATGGGTCCTGGGCCTCCCCGGTGGCGCAGCGGTTGAGCGCTGGGTTGCGAAGCTGCCCGCAGCCTCTGCGGCACCGGTTCGATCCCCGGCTGCTCCCCGGCCACCAGAGGAGGGTCCCACATGGCGCGCAGACCTCTCCTGGCGCCCGCTGCTCCCCTCAGCAGTGTACTTCAGTCCTTCTGCCTGTTCTGCTCCCCGCTCTGGCTCTGGTGAATTCTCTCACCCTCCCGTGCTTCTGACTGTACCCAGTGCATGTGTAAACGAACAAACAAACAAATAAATAAATAAAACATGCCTCTATTAAAAAAAAAAAAAAAAAAAAAAAGAAAGTAATGGGTCCTTTCATCTTTCTTGTTGGTCAAAAGACTGTAACGGGGAGATTGTTGAGGACAGTATGATGGCCTGGCAGGAGTCCTTACGGTAACTCACCAGAAAGTATTCATGGACCCAAATTATTACAAAAAGACGCAAATCTGGGCCTCCCCGGTGGTGCAGCGGTTGAGCGCTGGGTTGCAAAGCTGCCCGCGGCCTCTGCGGCGCCGGTTCAATCCCCGGCTGCTCCCCGGCCACCGGAGGAGGGTCCCACATGGCACGCAGACCTCTCCTGCCGCCCGCTGCTCCCCTCAGCAGTGTACTTCGGTCCTACTGCCTGCTCTGCTCCCCGCTCTGGCTCTGGTGAATTCTCTCACCCTCCCGCGCTTCTGACTGTACCCAGTGCATGTATAAACAAAATAAATAAATAAATAAATAAAACATGCCTCTATTTAAAAAAAAAAAAAAAAAGACGCAAATCTGTTCTTTGTCTAGGTAAGAATAACTATCACTGGTCAGTACCTAAACTCAGCCCTGCTAGGAGTGGTCTTTGGAAACTCAGACACATTCTTGTACCCTTGGTTCACTCATTGATACAGTGATAGCTGCAAACATGCATTAAGTATCAGTATATGTCAGATTTTTTGCTGGGGGAGTCATTAAGTATATGGGGGTGCATATGTATGCAGAGAACCCAGAGGAATCAGCATTACTGGGGCCACATCTAAAGGGGCCCACCTTTGTTGTCCTGTCGTGCCCTATCTCTTCACTGTCCCATTCTCTGCAGCCTTATCTCTTACCTGGTATAAGGTACAGCATAGGTGAATGAATAATTTCCTAAAGTGAATTTTATTGGTTAGGAAACAGCTTAGAAGTAGTGATTACTCACAAGAGTAGAGGTGAGCTGGTACCTTTCCTCATCCTACATGACATGAAGGGTTTCATGCAGAATTGGGGCTACCCAAAGGGGCAGGGGAACCGGTGGTCTACGGTGGAGGATGATAGTGGCTTTGACGGTGGGTGTGGCTGCAGCATACACCTGAAGAGCTGTGAACCTGTACTCATAAATGATAGTGTTGTAAACCAACGTTACCGCAATAAAAAATAATATGAAAAATAAATAAATAAATTTTATCATTACCACTGTTTAAAATTGAATAATGATTTACTAGAGACTGATGTAATCAAATATGGATTAGTGTGCTAAGTTATTTGTTGTCCAACCAACAGTTATGAATTAACCAAGACTCCCATTATAAGTTGCTGGTTTTTATTGTATAGGTTGCATACTTTTTTAATACTTTTCTTGCTCTATTCTGAAGACAGAAAAAATTTAAATGCCTTTTGCCAGTTGCATTACAAAAGGGGACACATGGGGCACTGAATGTATACTGTCACTGCAATTCATCTAAAAAACATTGTCTGAATTTGAGGTTGCTAATACTACATTTCTTGATAGTCTTTCAAGATTCTTAAAGCACTTGTCAGCAGCCATCACAATGGGAAAAAAACTAAGAGTTGTGAGGATCAGAATCGTTCTTGTGTTTCCTTTATGGATGGGTTCTTTAAGAAAATATTCCTTGGTATAAGAAAACACAACTCAGAAGTCCTAAGGATTATAAACCTGACATCATTTATGTAAAAGTTTCAAGTATTACTGGCTCTAAAATAAATTAGTCACTTCTTACTTTGTTTTAGGGACACTATTTCTATGTACTTTGTAGGATTACTACTATGGATGGTAATCTTTACATATATTTGTATTTTCCTATTATTGTCTCCTAAGGGCAGAAATCTGCTTTCTACTTTCCAAAGGATTTGGCATGGTGCGCTGCGTAGCGTGGGTACTTGTTGACTATTGTTAGACTGCGTGGAGAGGTTTAAAAGTGAAGAAAAGGAAATCTCAGGAGGCATAAGGCATAGGATGGAAAGGGTCAGTGGAAGCTTGGGAGAAGATTAGGACTTAAATTGAGAAAGCACAAAGTAGAGGACCTATTACAGAAAATGCTGATTTCTGAAGCTTTAAAATACATGAGTCGGGCCTCCCCGGTGGCACAGCAGTTGAGCGCCGGGTTGCCAAGCTGCCCGCGGCCTCTGCGGCGCCGGTTCGATCCCCGGCTGCTTCCCGGCCACCGGAGGAGGGTCCCACATGGCGCAAAGACCTCTCCTGCCACCCGCTGCTCCCCTCAGCAGTGTACTTCGGTCCTTCTGCCTGCTCTGCTCCCCGCTCTGGCTCTGGTGAATTCTCTCACCCTCCCGTGCTTCTGACTGTACCCAGTGCTTGTATAAACAAAACAAACAAACAAACCAGCAAACAAACAAATAAAGCATGCCTCTATTAAAAAAATAAATAAATAAACTCATTTAAAAAAAAATAAAATACATGAGTCTTTGGTTGTTTTGCACTTGAATGTTCTTGGTTGTGAAGGAGAAAATATAAATAAAAATATCTGCTAATGGCTGAATGTGAGTAAAAGTACATGAAGTGCTCATTCTTTTAAATTAGAAAAGGGCATAAGTCATCGTAATAACACACAGCAAAGAATGCATTCATCAGTGTTCAAATATATTGAAACTTTGTTTCAATTAAATTTAATTAACTAGAGTTCAAAAATCACATTTGCATAGGACTAGAGGCACTAGTTGTAGAGAGGGAAATTTAAAATGCTCTCTCTCATCTTTCACCCACTTTCCCCATGGCTCTAACTAATATCATAATCGATCTTCTCTCTTTTTGGAATTACAGTTCAACCGGAGGGTGGGGAAGGAAAGGCATGCCAGCTGGAATTTGGGAAGCTGGGGAGCAAGAAAGAATGACTTGGCAGTGGAGATGAAGTGAGACCCAGGCTGAGTGGCGTCTCAAGGCCATGGCCACACAGGCACCCTGGGCCTCAGTTTCTCTTTCCACTTCTTGCTTTCCGAAGCTCACCTTACTCCTCTCAAGCATATTTAAAGGAGCAAAAATTAGAATCAAAGCAAACAGGAACCTGTTTCTCTTACCTTCATGTAGGTTTACTGGAGAAATGCTCTTAAATAACATTAATCCTATTACTTGATCTACGAGGGCAAGTGAAAAGTCTTGTCCTTTCTGTTTCTAAGTACACTGAAGTTTTCTTTGCCATAATTGGCATTCTTTTAGGTATTGCTCTTTTCTTTCCAGTTAACCCTTCTAGGTAAACAATAACTGGTTTACACACTGAAAAAATCACAGAACAAGTCAGTTTTATTTCCCCCCGGGAAATAGGATCTCGCTAGCTTTGATAGTAGTTTGCACAAAGTACATTTCGGAAAAATTGTGCAGCTACATTAGGTTTTAACATTTCTTTGAGCAGTTGTTGAAAACTACTCCCAGAGGAACTCAGTGAAATTCTATTCAAGGATAAGCTTATCTGCTGTTATTAAGTTTTCATTTTTCCTCATGTAAACAGAATAGTTTAAGGTAAAAATAAGGTGTTTTTGTCAGCTTGAAGCCAGCTAAAATCACTACTTTACAGTGGTAAGGAATGAATGCATGCTTGACTTGGCTCAAGTTAAATTCTTAGTTCATCGACATCAAGGGTAATAGCGCATTTGATGTTTATATTCAAATTTGTCAATATAACTTTTGTAAAGGCTTTGAACCCTCTGGTTGGTGCTCTGAGCTGGGAGATGTAGGGTTTGGCTTTGCTCTTTCTCCCTTTTTTTTTTTTTTTGAATTGTTAGTCACGAAGGTTTAGAGTGTGTTGTTTCCTCTTTCCATGAGCCTGGCATCAAACTCGTATTCTTGATAGTTACAGCACTTCCAATAACAGGAAGACAAGGAATTAAAGATTGTGCTCATTTAGTGTTTTCTCTCCACCAAGTTTTGGCCTAATTTAATAACTTACTTTGCTTGAGAATAACAATTTCGGAAAATTTTCCACCGACATGTTAGGATGAAATTCCACATTTCAGCCAGCCAAGAAATCCATTTTGATTTTTCCCTCTTTGCTAATACTTGAGCTCACCACTCAAGATTGCCTTCAAAACTAGACTATTTTGTTTTGTTTTGAAAAGCGAGTTCTCGTGTTAAAGAAAATCTGCTTATTCTCTGCTTGGTTGTGTGAAGTAGAGTCGATGGCATATGTTATGTGTGACGTGTATTTTAAGTCCATAAATTAAGTGCAGATGAAGTCTCCTAGAAAGGTATTTTCTGACAAAGTCATAAGAAAAACTGAGGTTTCTAGACATGAGAAGGTTTTGGGGTGTGGTAGAGAAGAGCCGTACCCAAAACCTTGAGAAAATATTCAGGTCATGACAAGAGTGTCATATTTAGTCACTTCTATCTTCCTCTCTCATCAGAAACCAGGGTCCTCTGGAACTTGTACCCACCATGTAGCAAATCTGAATTCAGTTTGTCTTCAACTAGTACAATCGTGGTTACTTCAAAACTTGTTTCTGGAGGTCCTTTGAAACGTTTCTTTCACACCATTGCTTCAGCTGAATGATGTCATTCCTAGCAGGGAGTTCCATCCTGGGATGGTGAGGAATGTGGGTTTTTTTTTTTTCTTTTCCTTTTCAAGAACACAGTGTGGTCTCCAGAAAAGCTGATTCTTACCTTGCTGAACTGGTGATTTTGAACTGGTGAGTTCAGCTGAAGTGCTGAGCACATTGATTTTGAAATCAGTTAATTTGTTAGAAATTATATAGTTTATGATATTTTAACCTGTGCCTCATTTCATGTGCCTCATATGAAGTGAGTGACCCCCAACTCCGAGGGTGCCAAGCCATATTGTTTCCTAGATCTTGATGAATCACTTTCATTTTCTTTTTTTTAATATTTAAATATTTTATATAATTCTTACATTTTTTTTTCATCTTTGCACAATGTATGCATTTTCATTTTGGTTATATTCCCCATACAATTGCACCTCCCCCCTTATTTTGACTCTAGTCCTTCCTTTCCCCGCCCCCCTGCCCCTTAGTGTGTCTCTGGTTTATAGTTACTTGTTGATTTTGATTTTTACTTTGTATTGATTAGTCTTTTTTCCTGGTCTCTTATTTAGGTTTTCTAAATTCCTGCTATGAGTGAGACCATCCGGTATTTTTCTTTTTCTTTCTGTGAATGGCATGAGTTTATCTTTTTTGATTGCTGAGTAATATTCCATGGTGTATATGTACCACATCTTCTTGATCCAGTCATCTATTTTTGGGCATTTGGGTTGCTTCCATAGCTTAGCTGTTGTAAATAGTGCTGCTATAAACATAGGGGTGCGGTGCCCTTTGAAATTACTGTTTCTGTGTCATTTGGGTAAATACCTAGGAGTGGAATTGCATTTTCATAATCTTCAGATGCCCTTTTGGGTATTCACTAACTTGCTTAATATTACACAGCCAGAGATTTGAATTTTTTAAAGCTGAACTTTGTTTACATATTAACACATTGTATATGATTTTATACTAATACATACTTTTAAAAATAAAGTGATGCTGATCTTCAAGTTGTTACTCTGTTAAAATGTTTGAAGCCAAAACAAGATATTACTTGTGAGTGTTCTGAGTTTCTTGACTCCTCCTATGAACTGAAGATTTGCTCTGGAAGATCAAGTGAAAGCCATACTGTAGTGCGGTATTAGCAAATCACTAACACGTAGTAAATTAGGTTCAGGCTTCATCTTGCTTGAAATAATATGCAAACCAGTGTAATCAGCTATTTTAAATAGAGTGAAAGATAGCTGTCAATATTCTCGAAACTGTTCATAAAAGAAATGTATCACTGGTTTGTGTTAATGTTATAAAATTAGCAGTGAATTATTTCCTACTGTAAAAGAACAATAGTAACACGATTGTCTTCTACCTCTGTGAGAGTATTACCCCAGTTTCTCTTGAACAAACAATAGGAAACTGGCATGTTTCTGAATGATTGACACTTGCTTCTCAGCAGCAGCCTATTACTGATTATGGGGAGGAAGGGCGTCGGACTCATCTATTTCCATCCAGCTCCATTTGCCGAACAGACACCGTTACGTAACTGTTGTCACCAGACTGTAGTCCTTTATCTAGTTTTGGGGAAGGCTTGCTGGGACTGTCTTTAGGCAGAAGAAATCCCTGTTGCTGTATTGCTGTAATGCTTTATTTGTTTGATCCTTATTCTGGGTCTTTTATCTTTATACAATTACAAATAAAAAGATGAAACTCTTGCTGTCTATTACTGTATTCTGGGTCAACTTCAGGATCTATCAGATGCAAATCCTAAGACTCACGGCATCAGAGTTACAAGTAAATAACAGTTAAATATATTCAAATTAATTAGAACTTGCAATTACTAATTGGTGTGCAGAGTTTCAGTGGTTAATAGGAAATCATCAACAAAATAGCTCCTTATGCCTGTGGTGTCCCCCACACTTGCTCTGTATACCTGCTCCCCTCCCCTGTGCCAGGAAATATTCTCAGGCAAAGCGAATGAAGCCCTTACTGGGCTCCAAGGATCAGAGAGAAGGGAATATTGTCTGTTGGGTTCACTAGATTCTGTATGTTTTAGAATGAGTTAAGCAGTAGTTTTAAGAAAAAAGATATTTATGAGTAATATTCAAGTAATAATACAAAATTTCATGAAACTCCCTTTTTTCATTATTGGCTATTCATCATACATAATGCATTTATTTTCACAGGCCTGTAAAAGCTATTTTTCCCTATTTCAGGACTTGTCCATTGAGTTATGAGTTTGTTCAAAGTTGGTTGGTATCTGTTGACTCTTGGAGACTCCAGTTTTCCTTGTTAGTTGCATGTCATGTGGTGATATTATTTTCCTCATGCTTCATATTTTTCATATGGCTTATAATACAAGTTAGCCTTAGCTGCATTACAAGCAATTGAACTCATAAACTCCTCTTTGCGTTTTTATTATTTAAGTTCTAGAAATAAAAGTAAACAAATTTTAGCTTCATTTTAGACTCAAGAAACTATTTTCTCACCCTGCAAACAACAGCAGAAAAATTTTCTAACAAATCCTTTTTCCTACCTGTGATTTCTTCTGACTTATCACTTTCTAATCTTTCCACTTCATGTGGCAGCAGCTATTTCAATTAATAAATAGTCATCTCTGCCTGGAAGATAAATACTAAACTTAGATGCATAATTCAGAATTATTTTCTCTCTATCTCAAATTTATTTCTATCATTATGTTCCTGTTCCTTCCTTGGAAATACAAGCAATTTTTAGGTAATGTTTCTAACAGAACTTGCACATGTCTACCTTTCTAGGACTCCAGTAAATTATTTGCCATTTGTCTCATTGAACCCCAGGTGTTTTTAGCAGCAGTTCCTTAAAACACTTACCATGTTTGGAAACTTTATGCTGCTTGTGGACACCTATTTTTTTTAAAGATTTATTTATTTTATTTATACAAGCACTGGGTACAGTCAGAAGCACAGGAGGGTAAGAGGATTCGCCAGAGCGGGGAACAGAACAGGCAGACTGACGAAGTACACTGCTGAGGGGAGCAGCGGGCGGCAGGAGAGGTCTGCGCACCATGTGGGACCCTCGCCAGTGGCCAGGGATCGAACCGGCGTTGCAGAGGCTGCGGACAGCTTTGCAGCCCAGTGCTCAACCACTGCGCCACCAGGGGAGGCCCCACCTATTTTTTTCCCCAAAAAAGATTTATTTTTCTCGCTTTCCCTTCTCACCTGTATTAAATATCTTTTCTTCATGAACTGGCTTTCTGTCACCTGTTGAACTTGCTGGCCTGTCTTACTGTGACATGGTCTGGACTGAGCAGCACCATGGCTGGAGTGGCAATTAGTGGGGCTCCCAGGGTGGGGTGAGCCTCTGAAATAGAGAGCTTGTCCCTCCACCCCAAGCCAACCCCAGCCTAGGACAACTGAATTGCAGGTCAGCTGCCTCTGAAGGCCTTGCCCGCTGCACATTGGGCCTGATTCTGCAGCCTGCACCCCCTGATCCTTGCTGAAAGGACCTTCCTGTCTTCTCTGTGGGCATCTCTGAGCTCACAGGCTCCAGCTGGCTGCCTTCCTTGGCCGTGGAGCTGCTCTGCCTTGCAGTCTGCTCGCTCTTCTGCTACCTGACCACTGTCTGCTTGGAAGTCACCTCCTGCCCTGGCACCCCCCTGTGCTGGGTTCACAGCACATACCCCTCAGAAAAGACTGTTCTGAGTTCTTAAAATTCTATTACTGGTATTGGATCCAATTTACAAAATTAAGGGGGACAGTAAAGGTCTGAGTCCTGAACATTATTTCATAAGGTTACAACCATACTGTGCAACTCTATTCTTTACAGCACAGCAAAATCAGCCCGTGTCTATGCATGACTGCACCTTTGTACCACGGTTGCTACATTGGAAAACACTTTTTTCATATTGTTTCAGATTTATTCTCACTTTTTTTAAATTAAGGCTTCATATTTTTAGAGGAGTTTTAGGTCCATAGCAGAAGTGAGGGAAGCTGTGCCCTCCCAGGGCTGCCCCCATCAGCGACGCCCCCCATAGGGGTGTACACTTACTGTGTCCTGTGAACGAACATGGACACGTCGTTGTCATCCAAAGCCCAGTGTTTACTTGAGGGTTCTGAAAACACTTTCTGTTTCTCTACCAAAAAGTGTGTGTAGTGTGTGCATGGTTTCAAACACTAGAAAAAATATTGATACAGATTTCTAGAATTTTCTTGCATACAGGTGTGATCATGCGATGATAATCCAGGACACAGGCAGCGCTTGAAACCAAGTGGGGTGCTTCTTGCTTCTGGGTTGATGGCCCTGAAATTAAATCTAAGAGCTGAACATTAACTGAATGCAGAACATTTTGTTTTCTTTGCAGGTAGGAGGGGCTCTCTGATGAAGGCGTCAATTTGATTTTGGGTGTTTGCAGATGATAAAACAGAAGGGCCAGACTCCCTTACTTTGGCACTGGACTCTCAGGGTGGGTCCGGGTGTTTCTTTCTGGCTGCCATGTGGCACGGAGACTTGAAGGCAGGCAGATCTGAGGACCCGCACTGAGGCCCGCCTCGTTGCAGGCGCGGTGCAGAAACGCCCTTCCTCAGCTTTTTCACCATCTTTCATCAGTATTTCTAGGTGCACTGAAATCTTTTTTTTTTTTTTTTCCTTCACAACTCCATGGAACAACTTCTGCCCGCTAAACAATGTCATGTTTGCTTTGATATCTATGCCATTTGCCATGTTTTTAAAAAGTTTTTCATCTTCTCTCAGATCTATTCCAAAGGCAAAAGTCTAACTTAATTTTTAAAACTTTTGAGAAAAGCTTTTATAATTGCTTTTAAGAATGTCAGGGAAATGTTAAAAGTTATTTGGGTATGAGTTAACAATTGTCTTTTCCAAGTACAGATTTTCGCAACTTTGGGAAGTAATTTAATTGAGCATTTAAGCCAGTAGTAAAAATATGGGTCGTTTTTCATTTGAAGGACTACCAGTTTTCCCTGAAAGCAAGAAAAGGCTGTTACATTTACTTAGATAAATGCCAAGGATATTCACACACACACACCAGAACTAAGCATTGAACAAGTATGTGTTCAAATCCTAATCCACCACTCTGGGGAGCACTTGTTTAATCTCCATGATTCTCATCTCATTTATTCATTCAGGTTAACTGAACATAGAACTTCAAATCTGACTTTTCTTGCATCAAGAAAGTTATTTTAAGTAGGCTTGATCTATTTCTGGGAGATTGAAAAAAATAAAATGGGGGGGCCTCCCCTGGTGGCTCAGCTGTTGAGCACAGGGCTGCAAGGTTGCCCGCAGCCTCTGCAGCGCCGGTTCATTCCCCAGCTGCTGGCAAGGGTCCCACAAAAAAAAAATACAATAAAATAAAAATTAAAATTGTTTCAGGAGTTTTTATATATGCATTATATAATAAAATGATAGATGCATAAAATATATTTACATATAATATATATATAATTATATGTAAATTACAGGCAAACATATAATGTATAAATATCCCTTTACTTTGCAGTAGAGACTTGTCTACACTCCTACCACCCCTACCCCAGCACTGGAACATGACCTCAAAATGCCAGGGATTTTTATGTATTTTATTAGCTGATAAGTGTCAGAGACCCAGATCTCTGCCTGGCGTTTGCTAGGTGTTAAGTTGTGTTGAATAAATGAAGAGAGGGACAAAACATTGTCTCAGCACCTCCTGGTTGGACATAGCCCACAGCCTGCCGTCTTGGAGAGAGAGTTGGGGGTCGCTCTTCCTGCTTCCTTGTACCAGAACACTAATAGGAGTTCTGCAAAGCAGGGGCGGTATTAGTGAGCTTGACAGAAAAATGGTGGGCCCTGATGAGTCTTCCTTCTTCCACTCCAAGTGCTGGCAAATATTTAAGTGATCCTCTTAATTTAAATATTTAAGTACCTTTTTAAAAAAAAATTGTATTTATTGTCTTTATTAAGGAAATACTGGTTTTCAACGTTGTGAATGACTGAGAGACATAAGCTCACAATTCTTGGATGGTTACCACACCACCCCCTCCACAAGGCCCCTGCAGCCCTCTATCCCTGAGCCCTGGGCCCTCCCCCCTCTTGTGATGCCACCATCCCCCCAAGCCCCTACCCCCGTCTCTGGTAGACACAGATTTCTAGGGATTGTTTGGTTTTGTCTGTTCCTTTCTCGTGTTTCTTTACATTCTACATATGAGTGAAATCCTCATCCAGTATTTGTCTTTTCCCTTCTGATTTAATTCACTTAGATCATCCTTACCAGTTCCATTCACGTTGTTGCTGCTCTGATAAGACCATAGACACTCGAAGCTCGGATAATAACAGTGGCTGTTTTTCCTCAAATCCCAAAAGTATGTCTGAATGTTGGTGAAGCAGGAAGAAGGGAGGCAGAGATGGGAAGAGAAGGAGGTACAGAAAAGGCAGAGGCAAAGTCTATGGATATGTGTTCCTGATTTTTCCTTAAGCATGAGGGAGGGTATAAGAATCCGCAGGAGGTGGCAGCCACTGGGCCGATCCCACATTTGTGCACAGCGTCGTGGCCCATCTGGAGCGGCACTGAGTCGGTGACCTGTGTTAGCCAGCGTGTGCCCGGACCATCTCGGCCCAGACCTGCCTTTCTAAAACTTAGGCTTCAAATGCTTGTGGAGAGAGGAGATCAAAGAAACAGCCCTGAACTTCAAGCCCTAAGGAAACAAAGCCCCAAAGAAAATCCTCAGGATTCTGGCATTGTTCTGTTCATGCCAAGTCAGGAAATGAGCCTACAGTTTTGTTTATTAAAATCATTCTTAAAAAAAAAAGCATTAAAATTATAAGTAAAGAAGTTCATCCAAAAAATGAACAAAATGTATATCAATTTGAAAAATAATAGCCAAAAGTGGTGGAGAATATGGAAATGT
Source organism: Talpa occidentalis (assembly GCF_014898055.3). NCBI lineage: Eukaryota > Metazoa > Chordata > Mammalia > Eulipotyphla > Talpidae > Talpa > Talpa occidentalis. The sequence continues at coordinate 108,433,632 of NW_023605194.1, forward strand.
TAGGGAACTCGCCTGTCTGGGAAAGAGGGTGGGCCAGGTGTCACCTCACCTCTGTACCCCAGCACCACCTTGGGCACCTCAGCCTGCCAGGCTTAGTAGAGTTGTGTCAACACATAGTTGGAAATGGTCGTCTTCTTCAATGGGAAGTTCTGTCCTACTACAGACCCCAGTTTTATCATTAAAACCGCAGGCAAGGCTAGAAATGTGCTACCTGGAACCATAAGAAATCCCTGATTTTTGCAGCTTAAAAGTGATTGAGAAGCAGCAAATCTATTCGATCTTATTTATATGTACATTCCTTAGCACCTTCAATGTCTTGTTGTTTTCTTAGTAGTTTTTGAGGGATGCTGATCTGTCCAAAATCAGACACTGAGTCAGTTTCGAGTAAATACTGCATGGTGTCACATCAGCAGAAGTACTGTGGCATTGCCATTACATGTCATCGATGCCCTTAACTTAAAGATGTTGAAATCAGCTTCTCTAAACTCATCACAGGTAAATTCTTGAAATAACAACGGCTATCTCTTTATTCTATGTGAAAGAGACTTAGCATAAAGCAGGTAGCCCAAATGGTCCGAGTTGATAGGAAAGCCCTGGAATCTTATGCACAAGTCATATGTGGCCATAGGAATAGCTGAATTAAGTTGACGAATCAGAGGGCAGTACAAGCAGCAATGAAAATGATTAGATCTAAAATGCAAGAACAACCACTCAGGGTTGAAAAGCTGAGCTTTGGCTCATTAATTAAATTTATAGAACGAAGACATATTCTGTTGCTCAGAAAGGCCACAATAAAGTGAATTTTGCATCAACTTTTTGAAAATGTGCTAAAGAAGAAACATGCTGAAATCAGTAACTTTTAAATTACTCAGGTGCATGGTTCACAGCGAGGACCAGTACCCATTAGCACTTGGCTTCTCCTGCCATCTGTACCCACATCTAGGTCTACATTGTATCACAGAGATAGTTAATGTTCAGGAGAAAAAAAAAGATCATGTTTAATATAGTGTGTTTCAAAAGCAAAGTTCCTGTAATTAAAAACACTCAAGCATCTGTCATAGCTTGCTATATTCTCCTTAGACATATTCTGTGCACTCAAGCAAGCATCTCGAGGTAATCTCCTTAAAACATATTTCATAAAGTATGACCCACAGACAGTACAGTAAGTGTGTGATTCCCTCCCTGGGTATTGTAAATAGCTTCTCATGCCAGTGGTGGCAGAGGCGAAATAAAATGGGCGGGCGTTTTCTTAGCACATGTATCTGACATGTATCTGGTCATGCTTTTAGCAACCACTGATCGGCATGTACGTGTTCACCAGATGTTTGGAGATGATTTGATGTTAGATGTTTTTAAAGAGTCTGCATATGCTCAAGTGTATTATACTACCAGGTACAGTTAAGTGACAAAGATAAGTTTCCTGAATAGGGAAAGTTTTTTTTTTTTTAAAAAGATTTATTTATTTTTATACAAAAGCTGGGGTACAGGCCAGAGGCACAGGAGGGTGAGAGGATTCACCAGAGACAGAGTGGGGAGCAGAACAGGCAGACGACCGAAATACACTGCTAAGGGGAGCAGCGGGCACGACAGAAGAGGTCTGCTGTGCCATGTGGGAATCTCCCTGGCTGGCCCGAAATCGAGCCCACACTGCAGAGGCTGCGGACAGCTTCACAAGCGCTGTGCTCAACCCACTGCACCACCTGGGAGGCCCAGGGAAAGTTTTTAATAGAAAACAAAGGGAGTAGTTTGCACTTCAGTGTGGTTTCTAGATCCCTCTGTAGGCATAAGAAACCATCATTCAGATCAGTGGTATGAATAGTTGCCACATCCTCAAGGTCAGAGTTAAACCTTGTGCTCCTAGTGACATTTGACACTTGACCTCCCTTGACTCTCCCATGACTCCTAGCCATTGAGTGTTTCTGCCTCAGGTTTGGTGGCTGCTTCTTCCCCTGCCTAACCAGAAATGTCAGTTTTTGTAGATTTCCATCTGTGATCCTCTTTCCTCCTTTTTTCAACTGTTCCCTGGGTGAGTGCATTCTTTGTTCTATGAATAAAATTTAGAGACCTCTCTCTCTAAGAATAACCTGTTGTTGAAGTTACAAACTTTCTCTTTTTTTTGCTGTTTTTTTCCTGGAAATATTTATTTTTTAATCAAATTTTATTTGCCATTTCCCTTACAAAACTATATAATTCAGGGTGTTTTTAAAATGAAATTATGTACATGCTTGTGTGGTTTTCAGTTGCTTATGATCCAAACTATTTTTTAATCCATGTCAGTATATTTTCTTCTGTGCTGAAGCTAAGCAGCCTTGATTATAATTTAAATCCTGTATGTGTAAAATGCATTCATTTAAAAAATGAAATTTAGAACAGAGAAAATATATAGCTCCCACTCTGAAATATTATTAATGGTATAAACTGTTGTGAAAACAAAAAAGTAAATTTGAAAAGGCTAACAAGCAATTGTGCTTTGTTTTATTTTTCAAGCTTGTTATGTCCTTGACTTCCTGTGTCAGTAACATTAGCCTTGACTTTATTCCAGCAGCTGAGGTGGTAGATTGCATACCAATTCCTTAACTCCTATTGTGGTACACTAGGAATCATGACCTAGGAGATGAACCTCACTTTGTTTTGGGGCATGAGTTATTCCCCAAGGCATGAATGATTCATTTATTATCAATGGTTATACCATAAAAGAAAATACACCACAAGAATCACTCCCAAACATTCCCCCTACGTAAAGGGGAAAACCAGAATGAGATAGTTCAGGTTAAAGTTTGCAACTCAAAAAATACAGCTATAAAAACAAAATAATGGGTTTGGGTAAGACTATTTTATATATATGGGTAAAAATAAGGATTTTGTAAACCCGTTGTTAAAGGTTGATTTACATTTGTGTTGTTTTTTTATTGCATTTTTTCCAAATTCTTAGCTTTCTTACATTTAATGTTTCCTATAGAGAAGAGTATATATTTGAATCTCCATAATTATTTACCTTCAAGATCTGATGTGGGTGTTTTCCTACTAGGAACCCAGAAATGCACATGCAGGAAATGCACCCACACACCCAGCACTGCCTGCCAGGAAATAAACCAGTGGTAGCTATTGTAGTACCACTGTTTTGTAGTATGTTTGTTTTTTCCCCAAAGTTTTGGTTTTTTTTTTTTAATTTATTTAGTTATTTATGCATAGAAGAACTGGGGAGAGGTAGAGGTTGGTCAGAGGTGCAAGGGGTTAGATGATTCACCAGAAACAGTGTGGAGCAGAACAGGTGTCTACTGAAGTACACTGCTGAGGGGAGCAGCAGGTGAGACAGCGGAGGTCAGCTCCCTGGCCGGGATTGAATTTAGGCCACAGTGGTGATAGCATGTTAGCGCTGAGACTTAACCCCTGAGCCACCCAGGAGGCCCTGTTTTGCAGTATGTTGTGTGTGTTTTTTTAAAATTAATTAATTTTTTACATCATTGTTCATTTTAAAACAATGTTTGATTCCCCTCCTCAGGTGTAGTCTCCATAGAATTTCCTTCACCAATGTGCCTGTGCACCATCACCTCAGCCCCTTGTGCTCCTCGCTCCCTCCCACTGTTTTGTAATGTTTTAAAAAAATGTTTTCTGCTGCTTCTTACCAGTGTTATACATGCATATAGAAAAGCAGAATCCCCTGTAATTCTCCTATCATGATGATGGTTTACATATGGAATCACTTAACCTAACAACCTCTAGGACCCTGTGTTATCACTTCTTCATAGATGAGGAAACAGGCCTAGAAAGGTCAAGTCTAGTCCCCCTTTTTCCCCTGGGTAGGATGTTAATATTACTGTCCTTGTTTCACTTACAGAAAGTACCATGAGAGCATACCAATATTGTTCAACAACCATGAGATCCAAAACCACAGTCCCTCACTCTGTCTTCACCAGCCTTAGACATTGATTAATATCACCACCATCCAGGTCTTCTGCTAGTTCGCTCAGTACTGTCTACCTGAAGTATAGGGAGAAACCCCTCAATCCAGCTTTTCCTTACTGTCTTTACTACTTTCAGCATCATCTAGGCCATTATCGTTTCCTGTCTGCATAACTGCAGGAGCCTCCTTGGCTGGTCTCCCCACTTCCAACATCACCCAACCCTGCGGTCCATTTCTACCCACAGCCAAAGTCAGTTTCTAAAATGTCAGTCAGATCATGTTACCTTCTGCTTAAGCAGTATCCACAGCCCTCGGGATGGCACTTAGAATAGCATTCTAACTCATCACCTTGGCCTCTGTGACCCTGGGGTCCATTCTACCTCCTGCTAGGGCCTCACGTCCTGCCACCCTGTCCCTGCCTCCTCCATGTGGACAGTCATAGTCCTTGCTTCTGCCTGTGGAACATGCCACGTTCATTCAGGGACTTTGTGCTTGTTCTTCACCCATTTTTGGCCACTTCACTTTGCAATTTCAGACTCCCCAAAGAGGCCACTTTTCTGAAGAACACTGTCTGACCTTTTTATCCCCCACCATCCCATCTCATCTCAGTCTCTGTCATTTTCTTCATATTTCTCAGTAGCTACAGTTATTTTCTTCTGCATTGTCTCTACTACTGCAATAAAAATTCTCTGGGAATAGGGACTATCTCCTTGTTCATTGGAAAGCCCAGAACAGTAGGGTGCATAGTAGGCTCTCAATAAACCATCAGTGAATGATTCAAATGTACTGGTGTGTTCAGGTTAGTGTGTAAGAAGGCTTGTGTGTTTAGGGTATGGTTTGTACAGTCCTCCAGGTTCTCACTGTGCTCTATACAACTGAATGAATGCTTGCCTGAGCACACAAGGAAGAAACTCCTTTGAGTAGCTGGTGGTGGTCACAGATGCATGTAGATAATGGAGAGCGCAAAAGAAGCTTGTTTCATTTAGATTGAGTGAGGTTAGGAATTGAGACAAGGTATTTATTCCATATGAGGTTTCTGGTCACTGAATACTGGATCGATCACCACAGTATTGTCATGTAGTTGTAAAGACAGGGAGAGAGCTTCACATATGGTAATTTATGCAATAACGTAGTACCTTATAGAGTCTCAGTGAGCTGGATTCTCCAGTTTCCTTTTATTTGGGAGGTGTCTTTATTGATGAATACATGACATAAGACATCATGTTAGTTACAGGTATATGGTATAATAATTTGATATTCATATATATTGAGAAATAAATGATCAGAGAAAATCATGACTTCTTGCCCAGCTTCTTAATTTTTCTCCCAAAGCATCCAACCATTATGGAGACAGTCCAGTAAGTGTGTCTTGATGACTGGCCGGTCTTTCTCCTCCCAGCTTTCCCCAGGCTCAGCCTTTACCTTTGGTCAATGTCTTCAGTCTCTTTGCTGGGTCATTAGAACAGTTCTATTTGGTACTGAAAATAGCTGCAGCTTCCTTGTGTTTCCCTACAAGAAACACTGTCTTTGCAAATAGAAATATGATACCCACTCAGGATGCATTGTAGTATTTTTAATGTTCATATAAACTCCTAAGAACTACCTTTCTTGATTAGAACCTTCTTTCTATCAACAGTGTTTCTTAGATAACCAAGACCAAAATGATCAGTTTGGATGTTTTTTCCCAACTTGTCAATATTGAAATAGATAAATACATTAGTACATGTAGATTGTCTTATGCCTGATTCAAATAATGGTTATTTACTCCCTGGAGTACATTGTCTTTAACTGGAGGTTGAAATTCAACTTGGATATTACCTGACCATGCAGACTGTCCCATTTATCTTTTGTATCCATCTTCAGTAAAAGGGTATCTTGGGGCCTCCCTGGTGGTGCAAGGGGTTAAGCACCGCACTATGAAGCAATCTGCAGCCTCTGAAGCATGAGTTCAATCCCCAGCTATCCAGGGAGCTACCCACATGGCACAGCAGACCTCTCCTGTCTCGCCCACTGCTCCCCTCAGCAATGTATTTCAGTCAATCTGCCTGTTCTGTTCCCCACTCTGTCTCTGGTGAATCCTCTCACTCCCCACATCTCTGGCCTGTACCCCAGCTCTTGTATGCATGAATAGGTAAATCTTAAAAAAGGGGGGGTATCTTTACAAAGATCTCAGAGAGCATCTGATAGTCAACCATTTTATGGTGAGATTTATGGCGCAAAGTGGAGAGGTGATTTTGCAAAGGATTCATTGGGTGATGGCTGAGCCAGGACCAAACCCAGGCTTCGTTCTTGAGTCTCTTTCCTTCCTAGTTCTTGCAGGTTTGGCCCTATAGTTTGGATCTCACATCCGGTGTTGATGCTTCTTAAATAGGTTATACCATAAGTGTAAATTCTGACCTACAAATTCACTAAATAAGCTTAGCGTTTTGATCACCCTAAGAGGTAAGTTTCACATCTGCCTCCTCTTCTGCTCCTTCCCTCTCTCCCCGACCTGGTGAATATGCTAATGTATTTCTCAAAACTGGATCTCTGACCTCCCAACCGTGTGCCATCTTTCAGTTTTAAATGTAACCACATGATGGAGCATCAATGGAAACTAGTTTTCCTGTCCATCCACACTCCGTGGGCTGCCGTCTGTGCTAATAACGCATGTGTTGGTGAGACAGCTGGCAGTGTTTTGAGAATCATCTGTGTCCCTGGATGTTATTTTTTTCCCCTCTGTGCAAAACGAAATGAACCGCATGGGAATTGAACCAATAACCTTGGCCTCATTAATTTAGTTTCTGTAAAATCGCCTTTTGGAAATTTATGTTCTACTATAATGAGATTAGGAGTGCAATTTCATTCGTTCAATAAATAGAACCAGCTCTATTCTAATGGCAGCCGGGAGCACAGAGATGTATAGGACAAGGATTTTGCCCTCAGGGCCTCTAGGATGTGTGCACAGGTCACTAATATCCAGTTAAAAGTGATGACTGCTGCAGAGAGGGGTTAGCAAAATGCTGAAATCAATCAGGAGTGGTCCTTCCTGCTGGGTGAACATCAGGGGCCCTCAAAGGATGGGCAGCGTGGCCAGGAGTGGAGGTGGGGAGAGCAGTGCTGGCTGCTTAATGGTGGCGTCCACAGCCCTGCGCAGGGGTGTGGGGTGGGACTCCTGAGGCTGGGAAGTGTGAGCACCTGCAGGGGAGGGGTGAATAGGGAGTACCACTTAAGTGACCTGTTCTACTAAGGTTACCATTTATGGTGGCATTGGGGAGGGACACTCAGAGATTAATGAACTAGGAAGTAGAACAGTTAGGCCTCTTTCTCAGCAAAGTTCATTTGTCACCCACTGCAGAATGAACTGGAGGTAGGAGACTCTGGAGTCAGGGAGAACCCTCAGGGACTCACAAGGGACTGAAGAAGAGTCCCAACAGCAGGGTGAGGAGAAGGGAGGCGAGAGCATGCCAGGCAGGAAGGAGCAAGACTTGGTAGTGGATTAGACTTGACAGGTAAGGTTTGAAGCTGAATGATAAGCAGATGGCAATCCCCTTCCAGAAGCTAATAGAACAAAGGGCAGTTCTGTATAGGGAAGGAAGACACAAACTTGGAAGATGGAGAGGTTGGAGCTGGATGTGAAGTGTTGATAAGCCGGTCACCCGAAAGCTGCTTGGGCCAGGCCAGTGGATGAGGTTGTTGAAAGGTAGAATATAGAAAAAGGAGTAAAGATGGCTAAGAACCAGCGACTCTGAAGAAAACTGACAGTCAAGAAAATAAGAACTTGCCCGAAATAGAGAAGTTGTCCTTAGGATAACAAGCTCAGCACAGCTTTACAGAAACTGAAGAGGCCGAGAGCTACAGAGAGGCTCCTGGAGACCGCTTGGCAGTTTTGTCATGGAAAGATGCTAGTGAACAGAAGGGAAAATCATTTGCTTGCCTTAACTGTGTAATTGAACCGTGGTTGTTTAAATCTGGGCTGCACAGTACTTCCTTTTTTATGCTAGACTTTCTCTTCACCTTCTCTGAACTTAGTGCCTCTGTGGCCTTTATCATCCTTCAGACAGTCAAAAACACATCGCCTCCCTTTGTAGGAGGCAGTAGGGCTTCAAAGCTGGCCATGATGGTTCTCCTGAGAAGGCTACCACTTGCGCAGTTGGGAGCCTGCGGTGTGGCTGGGACAAGTCCAAGCTCTTGGGTAACAGTGCGAGTCACACAGGAGAAAGTCTTGGGCTCTGTTGAGCTTCCTTTCTTGGGTGGTTGAGCCGTTAAGTAACAGAGTAAAAAAGTAAACTAGACAACACGTTAGACATGATAGGTGCTATGAAGAAAAATAAGGCAGAAAGGAGACAAGGGCGCTGAGGAAAGAGACTTGTCAGTAGAGCAGTCAGGGGTGTGTATCTAGGAGAGTGGCATTTAAGGAGGCGCGGGGGGGGGGGGAGGGTTAGATGTGAGGGGGAAGACCAAGCAGCAAGTGTAAAGGCCCTGGGGTAGGAGCACCCTGGTGTGTCTGAGGTCAGTGTTGCTGAAGCAGAGAAGATAAGGCATCAGGTTAGAGACATGTCAGGAACCAGACTGCCATCCTGTGGCTACAGGGATGACCTTGACTTTGCTCTAAGTGTGAAGGAAAGCTGTTGGACGGCTTTGAGCAAAGGAGTGAGTGAGGATCATCCTGGCTACAGGGGAAGGAAAGGAGCAAGCAGAGGAAGCGCAAGTAGGAGGCTTTTTTCAGTCTCGGGGAAGTGGTGTTGACGGGTTGGAGAAGAGTCCTGCAGAGGTTATGGGAAGTGGTCAAATCATGGCTCTGTGGTGAGAGTGAAGTGAATCTCATTGGACAGATAGGGTGTGTGGTGTGAGGAAAGAAAGGCTTCAGGGTGCAATCCAAGGCACTCTGCGTTTGCTGGGGCTGCCATAACACAGCACCATAACCAGGGAGACTTGAACTGTAGGGATTTATCACCCCACATTTCCGGAGGGTAGAGCTTCAAGGTTACATTGTGAGCAGATCCTCCTGAAGACTGAGAGAGAAGCTGCCCTATGCATCTCTCCCATCTCTGGAAGTCTGGCAACCCTGGGCATTGCTTGGCTTGTGAAAACATCGCTGCCTTCATCTCTGCCTTCATCCTCACGTGTCCTCTCCCCATGTGTCTGTATCCATCTCCCCTTTTATATTATACTAGAACCGGGGTACAGGCCAGATGCACAGGAGGATGAGAGGATTCACCAGAGACAGAGCAGGGAACAGAACAGGCAGACTGATGAAATACACTGCTGAGGGGAACAGCGGGTGAGACAGGAGAGGTCTACCGCACCATGTGGGTATCTTCGCGGTTGGTAGAGATCAAACCGGCACTGCAGAGACTGCAGACAGCTTCACAGCACTGCGCTCAGCCGCCTGCGCAAACATGGAGGCCCCCATCTCCTCTTTTAAATGAGGACACCAGTCCCATTGGATGAGGGGCCCCCCCTACTCCACAGTCATCTTCTCTAATATCATTGCTCAGAACCGATTCCCAAATAAGGCACATTCTGGGGTTCTCAGGACTGGGATTTCAACGTGGGAATTGGGGGATAGGACACAATTCAGCCTGTGACAGCTGCCACTAACTTAGGTGGAAAGTTAGGGGCAGAGCAGCCCTGTTCAGGGAGCATCCTGTGGGCGGTTGGTAAAGTGAGTCTCAAATTCTGGGGAGGGCTGTGGGCTGGAGATAAACACTTGGATACCCCCCACATTTGGGTGGTACTTAGACACAAGACTTGCCATCCCCAAGAAAGTGAGTTTGGCTAGAAAAGGAGAAGTCTAGTGACTAAAGCTGAAAGGCCCCTAAGTTTCAGGCGGTGAATACCATCCATGCACGCGTCCGGCGGTGAGAGAGCAGTTGCATCCTCATGCTGATACTCGGTTATGTTCTAAATGTTGACAAAGTCGTGGCATTTCCCTGTGACGTGGAAGAGAGTTGGATGGAATGTGGACCGAGCTTTACTGGCTAATACACTGAAGAAGTCACTGATGCCGAAATGGAATGTTTTGAATGCCATAAAGAAGTCAAAGGACACAGTAAAATCAGTAAAAGGCACTTTTCTCAGAAGCAGAAACAATGCTGGAGGCTTGGTTTCAGTCCCGGGTTTGAGAAGTCATTTTCTAGAAAGTCTGTCATGCCACAGTGCTCTGGGCAACTGAGTCCTTCCTTCATCTCCTTTCAGTGAGAGTCGTTAAAGCGTTTAAAACCATTTTTTAATTACCTAAGCAATATGACCTCGGGGTAGCTAATTTGAAAAACAGATCATCGCCTGCACGTGTCCACCCCACCCTTTCCCTCTGCCCCTGAGCGGGCCCCTGCGTCTGCTGCTTCTCAGGGCGACAGGAGCCGGGACAGCCAGGCGCTGTCCACCCAGCTGGTCTTCCCAGCCCCTCCAGCATTTCTCTGAGCCACTGCACACTCTGCTTCCTCTGTCACCTGCGCAGGATCCAAAACTCACTCCAATGTCACCCTTTGGGCCCTGCTCTCTCACTGGGGTGTCCCCACCTTCCCAGCCAGGAGGGCTGAGCCCACGCCGCCATCATCACTAAGCAGGAGCGTTCAGGTGCCCCCAGGGCAGGGTCAGAGGTTGGGGTCTCATCACTATCTCTTCAGGACCCCACACAGCACCTGCAGGTGAACACTCACTAAATGTCTGCGGATCGTGGGTGCAGAAAGTCAAGCTCTTTGCTGTGGGTACACATCTGTCGCCGAACTACGATTCTTTATTAGAATGTAAAGCATTTTGTTCAGAATGTGCCACTAACAGAGATGGTGAGAGAGATCTTGAGAAGCATCTTCTTAGAATGTTTCTTTTTTTTAATGAATTAATTTATTTATACAAGCACTGGGTACAGTCAGAAGCACAGGAGGGTGAGAGAATTCACCAGAGCCAGAGCGGGGAGCAGAGCAGGCAGAAGGACCGAAGTACACTGCTGAGGGGAGCAGCGGGCGGCAGGAGAGGTCTGCGCGCTGTGTGGGACCCTCACCTGGCGGCCGGGGATCGAAGCAGCGCTGCAGAGGCTGTGCAAGCAGCTTCGCAGCCCAGCCCTCAACCACTGCGCCACTGGGGAGGCCCCTTAGAACGTTTCTTCAAGACTGTTGTTTGAAGGGCTGCACTTGTCCCTAAAGCTGGTTGCCTAGAAATTTTCCAATGAGCAGGCACAGAATGAAGTGCTTTGAGCAAACCTGTATAAGGTAACAAAAAATGCAGGAGCTTGGAGGGGTAAAATTGCTGGCAGTCGAGACAAGACAAGAATTTTTTAAATTGTTTATTAGTGGATTGTTTTGGAAAGGGAAGATTTTTAATCTGGCATAATTGAGACATATAATCTGAGTCCAGGTGAAGAGAGTTGAGAAGTATTTTAATAGTTTTTGATGCCAAAAATACTTCCCCGATGACTCGACTCAGGATTCTGCTACTCGCTGCCCACCTAGAATGTAAAAGAAAAAAAAAAAATTTTTTCCCTTTGGTAAAATTTCTCAATACTAGAAAAGGCAGAATAAAGTTTACATGTGGTTACCTGTTTCTCAGTTTCTCTGTACTGAGAAGAGACTTTGCTGCACAGAATCCTTGATAGCATTTTTCCACTGGGGGAGTTTGAACCTTCATTCTCTAAGCCACCGTAATATGTGACCATACAGACGAAACTGGTTTTCATTTATGGGACCGTGATTATGATGTTTTGAGCTAAGCTGAACAGCGTGTCAAATGTACCTTCACAGTGTAGTTACTTAAATCTTGATTTCTTTCCCCAGCTCTACTTTACGAAGTGTTTCTACTGGATCCTCAAGACCTTCCAAAATATGTTTGGTGTGTGGGGATGAGGCTTCAGGATGTCATTATGGGGTGGTAACCTGTGGCAGCTGCAAAGTGTTCTTCAAAAGAGCAGTGGAAGGTAAATGTTCATGTGGGTGTTCCTTTTACACATTTTTTTTTCATAGTATGTAGTTGCACAGTTAACTCTATAGCATTATTGCAAAATTCCTTAAAGCTATTTTTTTATGTCATCTGTTAGTGACAAACAGTAATCATGCCTTACCTAAAACTACTGTCTGGAGCTCTTTCACTGAGAAGTATTGAATGGGCAAAATGTGAAATTGTGAACTGAGATCAACTGATGAAGGGGGGTTTGTTGTTGCTGTTTGTCTGTTTTTCAGTGAGACTGAGAAAAAAATCATTCTGTCCTCATAAATTTGCATGATTTGGAAAAGCATTTCACCAGGCACATACGGAATACACCATTGCTACATTTTCTGTGTTGCTGTATAAATATACATGTTTGGGGCAAATAGAATATTGATAATCAGGTTCACGGCTTTGATTGAAGTTGTGTGCCATGCATTTTATTTAACAACTGCTTTAGACACCAGGGTTGACTTTGAGTTCAACCTTTGTTCTGACTGAGGATGTGCAAATGAGTCATTAAATGAAAAATGTGAGATTCTCTCTTAGGCTCACTTTTGCTTCTGTCCAAGTAACTGCACGTCCCCAGGAGGAACAGTCTAGTTTGTTTCTGCTTTCCATCTCCCTCTCTCAGCAATTAATTAACAGCAGACTTGGGCCAGATGGTTTTATTGAAGCTGAATACTATGACTGGTGAAAGTGTAGACTTGTTGCTATTAGGAGAAGTCTTATTGTGTCATTGACACTTAATGTTCAGTAAGAAATTCAACATTAAGATGCCCGCAGGTTTACCTCTCAGGGCAGTTTTCTAAGAGATGAATCGGTGCTTCCAAGACTTGAGCATAAAGGCTCAAACATTTCATGTCCGTTTTGCTGGAGATGGCAAGACAGTGCCCTTAGTTCTGGGATGAAAAAGCTGAGCAAATAATTACTTCTTGGATTCTGGGATTGATGTCGCACTATTTCACTGATATTAGGTGATTTTGCATTATTTACCTTTCCATTATTTAATAGTCCCCAAAGTCCATATTGAGTGGATCATAGGAATTCATCTTTCTCAGGACATGGGTCTCAGTCGCGAGTGACAGAGACTTCAACACGAACTGGCTTTTATGCCCGTGCAGCCCATTGGTGCACGCAGACCCAGAATGTCTAGCGTGGACTTGGCCTCCAGGCAGCCGAGGGCTTCAGCCAGGTGGTTAGAACACAGTCCCTCTTCCCCATCGTTTGACCTTGCTCTGTTCTCACGCGGATTCTCTTGTGGTGATGAGCCAGCTCCCGGGTATCCCTTAAGAAGAGATTTTTTTTGTCCTGATAAAGCTCCGTGGACTATCCTTAGGCCAGACCTAGCTCACAGGCCCCTCTGAGCCAGTCGCTGGGCCCCGGAGAAGCAGTGGTTGAGAGGCGTGTCCTGGCTGTTTGCCAACGTGAACCATGTAAAGTGAATTCTTTTATAGAAAGTCAATTTCCAGCAAATGAGAAAAATTTATTTGTGCAGTATTAAAATCATTATTATTTTTCAACCCCCCTCCCCTTCCCTTTAGTCAGTAGGAGATTGATAGGTGAAATTAATCTCTGGCACTTTCCTAATAACCACCTTTCAGCTTCCAATGTAAGCCCTCCCCACCTAGGCCCATGAACTGGTGAACAGAGTAAGGTGGTGTGTGAAAATGAAGCACTGTAGAGAGGGGCATTCTGGGGTAGACAGGGAAGGCTCTCCATTCCCCTATTTCTGGACCCACTGTTGCATCAGAACCCCCGTGTTAGCTACTTCTAGAATCTGCTTTTCTCTACTGCTGCAGCAAAGAATTTTCTAGCAATTTTAATTAACTTTTACATTTTAAGCAGCTTCTATGGAAGTAAATGAGGAAATAATAGTGTTTGTTACTAAGATATGAATAAATATGAAAAATTCTAAATGTACATTTTTCTCCATTGTGGAAAAGCTGATCAGTTGTTAGTGAAGCTTGATGCATGCCTTTTAAGACTTTTCTTACTATAACTTATTCCCTGTTTATTTGGAAATTCAAATTTTAGCAGTCACCCACATGAGACAAGGTTATAAATTAAAATTTTAAAGTTGATGAAAGTAAGACCTATTCGTTGGCTTTTTAGTTTGTTCTCTGTCTTACTGTTCTTGTGTGAGAGGGTGTGTGTGAGTGAGAGGATAGCTATCTTTGTATCATAACTTTTGGATTTAATAAGAAATAACTTTTAGAGTACTTCCTATAGTGTGAAGCATTCATTTGTCAAATTACACCCAGAAGTGTTACTTATTCCCCTTTACAGATGAAAACATTTGGGATCAGACCCAGTCAACTAATCTGTTCAGAATAAGAGGAAACTTAATCCCATTGCAAGAATTTGATTCCAAACCTGGAATCCACTGCAAGTCTCTTAATCCAAACCTCACAAGCTCTTCTTTCCATTTTCCTTATCGGTTCTCAAGTTCATGAAAACTATCATTTTCTTCATGCCTGCCTGATGATATAGGCAGCAACGGAGGCATGAAGAAGACACAGGCGACACCCTTAGGTGTGTGTGCGTGTGACTGTGCACACTCACATAGACAACGTCCATGTCTGTTTTATAGTTGAATCTTTTGCTAAGTTTGTTCTCTATTTTCCCTTGATAACTTGAAGCACCAAGATATAAAGGCAGATAATTCTGAGCAGAGCAGGTAGAGGGAGATGAGATGAGGGGCATCTGTCAAACCGAAAGGACCTCCAAGATCCGGGGGCAGAAGCAAAGCAACACGGGTCTGACTCTTGAGTTTATCAGAGCAAGGCTTCCAGGCCTCAGCTCCCGGCTCCAGGGCTTGCTGTAACAGCACAGTGGCGACTGGGTCCGGAGACAGCAAGTCATTTTTAAAAGCATAAATTTTGTTTTTTGTGTTCTGTTTAATGGGGACGTGTGTATGTGGTTATTTTTTTCTTCTGAAACATTTAATATAAAAAAACTTAGGGGCCTCATCCAGAAAACCTTTTTTGCCAATAATGTCAGTTAAAAGCTATGTTGTTGTACCTTACAAATGGAAGTTTATAATTTTATTTTTAAATTTGAGTTGCTTATTTGCCTTAAAGTTTTTTCAAGAATAAGCTTGTATTTCATATATATATATATATATATATATATATATGGAATATGGAATATACATGCTATATATGGCATACATGCTTATTCTTTTTTGAAACCTTTTTTAAGACCTTAAAATTGTTTTTTTGTTGTTGTTTGTTTTTAGTGGAAACTGTATAGGCTCTGAGATCAAAAGAATTAGTTTTAATTTCTGGATCTGCCACTCACTAGTGGTGAGAGTCAGGCAAATTGTATCAACTTGGGCCTCAGTTTCTTTGTCTGCAAGGAAATGTCCTGTTTCCCTGCCTTAACACTGCTATGAAACAAAATGCTTTTGCAGATTTTATAAATTGCAAAGTGGCGCCAAAATGTGCAATCTTTATTGTCTCAAAGAACAAATGTGCAAGTTCTCAGGTAATATCTGTGCAGAGAAGCAGCATAAATGATACGATAACTTTACAACATTGCTCTGTCATCTTCAGTTTTTTCTTGCTTAGACCTTCATTTCCCCAGCAATTTGTTACTTTTGTCCATAGAGCCCCCTGGTAGGATTATCCTTGCAGACTTGCAGATCTGACTTGCAGATCTCAAAGGACATGGCGGGAAAGTAGGAGGAGTAGAGAGTCTGTCCAATTTTTCTGGAGGAACTTCTCTGCATTTTCCAGTGTGAACTTGATTGCTGAGACTCTTCCTATATGAACCGCTGCAAGGGATTGGACTGTCCAGCTTGAGGACCTGCACTTAGGGGAATCCTTGAGACCCCTCATCTGTGCCCATGCACTCAGCTCCTCTCTTGGACATCTTTGGGAGTAAGACACAAGTCTTGGCTCCAGAGCCGAGCAAGTCTTTACGCATTTAGCAGCCACCAAAGAAAGGTTTGACTATGCACAAGGATGTAGCCCTATGGCATAGTGCAATCAAGGTTAAAGGACTCCCCCCAAGCAGTAATTTAACAGAAACTGGCCCCAGAATTTATGCAGGCCATTGAACTTTTAATCTCTAACTTCTAAATCAACTCTGAGTTTTTACTGTCTCGGTCTCTTTCCAACCACAAATTGTCCTGAGTTTTCTCTCACGTGCATTTTACTCAGTGCTCCCTCCCTGTATAGAGCTGACCATGGTCGGCACTGTTTTATAACCTAATTTCCTTTGTGGGTACTCAGTACACAAGACATGCCTGGGAGACTCAGCTCCCGCAAATCACCAAAGAGTTAGTTATAAGCTTGTAAAAGAAAAGCTCATTATGTAAAGTCAACTGGGCTTACACTTTTTTGTTAGCCAGGCCTCATAGCCAAAAAAGTCCACATCTTAGTAAGGTCAGTTGAGTTACAGGATGTCGCTTCCACACCCAGGCACTTGCCTTTAAGTGAGAGACTTGATCATGTATTTCCTGAATGAATGAAATTGCTTTACAAGATATAATTGTAGATTATCTCGGCGTTTCCCAATGCAATATTTTTACAAAGAGCCTGCGAACATGTCTCATTCCTTTCACTTGTGTTTAACAGCATGTAGGACCATGGACTTTTGAGCATATAGATTGATAATGCTATGGGGGAATGGTTTTAAGGAAATATAATGGTTGAATAGTTGTTCCTTGTTTTTTTTTTTTTTTCTTTTCCAAAATTAATGAGTAAACTGAACCTCCTTTCCAAAGAAAAGCCTGACTTACTGTGTCCTATGCCCAGAGCACCCCATCTCATTTAGGGTGCACATGTTCCAGAGGAGACTGACATGGGGGCCAGGAATAGGCAGTGCTACTGTGCCACACGATTTGGTGGACACAGGCCAAATCAGGATGGAGCTGTGTGGACTGAAGCTTCGCTGTCCCCCTATAGCTGGCCAGATATAATTGAGGAAATGAGAAAGCCAACAAATAATGCATATTTAGTCTTCAGTCTGTGATGTGATGCCACAGCCCTCATTGTTCCTCAGGGCCATGTGCGGGGAAGGCTGATGGACATGAGAAACCACTGTCACGCCTTCCAAAACACCAAGTCAGGGCTAGGAAAACAGCCACTTGGCTGGCTTACAGTTTTCTCACAGAACACTAAGTTTTTTTTCTTTGCCAGAAATTAGGAAACAGGTAACTTGATTTTTTTTCTGATTCCTTCCTAGAAGAGCTTAAATCAATACCTACCCAAGAGATCCTATCTAAGGTTTTTATAAACCTTCCTTTCCTCTTTACTAACGCTTAAGGCTTTAGTGTTAATTGCAAATGTTTGCCCGGATTTTGATATCCTTGCCTTCAGTTGGTTGCTATGGGAACACACAGAGCCATGACATTTAGGCCAACCTGGAAGGTCAGAGAAAGGTTCTTAAAGAACTGACCCCCAAACTGTGAATCTTGAGAGATTAGAATTGGCCATGCCGAGGGGAACAGGACAGCAGTTTCCTGCCCCCCTGGGAAAACCCAAGGGGTGAGTTGATAGAAGGTGAGGCTAAACGTGCAGCTTGGGTCCAGATGCTAGTGCAAAGGAGGCTCCTGAGTTTATCCTTGAGCAGAAGAGACCCTCTGGATGTTTTCATGCAGGACGTAAACTTGAGTTGGCATTTCAGCATCTAGCTGTGGGGCGGTGGGGGCAGTTCTGGTGGTGGCTTTCAGCCACTCGAGTAAGCGATGCCCAGGGACAGCTCTTGAGGATAGTGTCAGGGTGGTGAGGAGGGGGCAGTAACAGGCTGAGAGGTAACACAGGGTCCTTAATTGGAGGTGGAGAGGCAGAGACCTAGAAGGATTCCCCACGTTTGGCAGCTGACGCCTTCTGCTGAGGACATCACAGAGAAGGGGCTTTGGGGGAGTGAGAGGGAAGGCTCTTTCACTCAGCAAACATTTCGTTAACATCTGCTTCATCAGTGTCTACTGAATGCCAGACACCATTCTAGGCACACGTGGAGAGACAACTTGCATAAAATGCAAGTGGACATAATTGACAAAGATCTCTGCACTGATGTGGCCACAGTGTCATCGGGGATAGGGGAGTGATTGAACATAAGTGAATCATTTATGCAGCATATAAAATGTTGATAGGTGCTCGAGCAGGAAACAGCACTGCCAGGATGAAGAGGAATAGAGCAAGGTTCAATTTCAGACACGTTTGAAATATCTATAAGTCATTCAGAAATGTCTAAAGGGAGGTTGTATGTGTGATTCTGAAACCTGGGGAAGAAAGCGAAGTTGAAAATGAAGATTTTGGAATGATCATCCATTTAAGTAGATACATTTGTCTAAGAAATGGGGATTTAGAGAGACAAAGAGCAGGCTAAGGTTAGATGAGAGAACAGGGATCCAGGATGTGTGTGTGTGTGTGTGAATATTGGTTTCCTTTTCTTTTGCTTCATCAAGTTGCACAAAGAGTAGTCTTAATTACTTGGTCTCTGGTTATTCAAAGTTCAGCTGAACTTCAGACATGATTGCTCCTGAGGAATTTTGTTCTCAGTTTTGGTTCTTTACGTATCCTGAAGCTTTGAGTCGTGATGGATCTTAGCCAGTCCAGAGTTCACAACCAATCACGCTCTCAAGGGTTGGATTTGCTGAATTGTGCAGAGATAATGCCAGACACACCACAGGTGCTCCAGCCACATTTGTTGATGGATTGTTTGATAACAATTTCAGTATATTGGATGAGACTCACCCTGTTTATGTCACCATGCCATGTGATTACTTCTCAGAAGCAGAAAATATGTTAAGGCAATTTATTAGAAAAGGACAATGTAGGGACATGTGGACCAACTTTGTATTATCCAAAGAGAGCTTCCTATGGCTTAAAATTTTTATTTAAGATTGTGTGCACATGGCAACTTTGAAAAGTATAGGTTGGGGTGTGGCAAGTCATCTTCAGAGTTACTCCCCATGTTAATTATTTGGTCTCTGGTTATTCAAAGTTTAGCTGAACCGCAGACATTTCTCGTTTTAGAACAAAACCAAGGCATCTCATAGATTTGCACGAATTAAAAGGAAACTTTGAGTAAGTGAAGTGAAAGACTGCAGAAAGAGGGGATGAGACCAAGGAAGAGAAAAACAGGGGTGGGGAGAATGTGTGCTTTAGGCCTATATGGAGATTAGTTACTTACGTGGTTCTTGGCTTCCTAAAACCAGCCTGAAAACACTGATGAATCCCCCGACCTACTGTGTTCTTAAAAACTGGTTTAGGGGTTTACCTTTTATTTTTAAAAAAAGTCTTCATGAACCACTTTAGTTTTAATGTGCCTGTTCTCACTGTGTGAATTGTAACCTGTGATTTAAAAAGTTGCTGCCTCATTGGTATTAATGGAATAGTTTGGTTTATCTTGAGCGGCAGTGCTAAAAAAAAAATTGCTTTCTTCTGCCAACCACCTGCTGCTGTATAAATAACTACCATTTATTGAGCATTTACTAGATGCCAGGCACAGTGCCAAGTCCTCCATGTTTTATCTCATTTAGTCTTCATAACAGCCTTCCTCAATCAAGTTTTTGTGAGTTTTGAAAGGTAATTATCTTTACATCCAAACCCTGTAAGTCATTGTTGTGACAGGGAAATCACTGAGGATTTCTAACAAGACTTAATGGTATGATCCTTTCACTCTTCAAAATAATAGCAATAATAGTAAATATTTGAGTACTTATTTTGTGCTTTATAGTCAAGTCTGAATTCTCACAGTAATCCTATGAAATCAGTATGATTATTATCTATCCTCATATTAGTAGACAACAGATCAGTCATTACCATCATCTAAGACCTAAGTCATTAGCCCAAGGTCACGCAGATGGGGAAAGTGGCAGAGCTGGGATTTGAACCCAGAACTCTGTGCACATAAGGCATAAGCTATACTGCCTCTCATAGAGTTATATCAGATCCCGACTATTTTTACCTGTCAAAAAAGTAGGGCAACATCTCTGGCTTCAGAACACTTAGGAAGAGCACATTATAATTTAGCAGTTATCTTGCTATACTCTAAATAATTAACTCCTAGCCATTCTAAGTTGAAACTCTCATTTGAATTTCTGTTGCCCTAATGGGAAAGAAATTGGGTAGTCTCTATTTTTTCTTAGGTAATGAACTCTGTTTTTAAAAATTATCATTACCATCCTGCACCTCTTTAACAGCTTGATATTAATCGTGAGTTTTATTTAAAATTTCTATCTTCCTGTGTTTTATTTCCAGTGTGTGATAAAAACTAGATGTAACTATAGAGTTTAGAGAACCTTTGAGAATGGCCTTCCTCCCACAAAGCTGAAAGCTACTAACTCATCAGTGTCCCTGTTAGGCCTGGCGACTCAGGGTCTAATTTGGATCATTCAGCTTACATGAGAGAAACTGCTGACTTGACTGCAGTCATTTGCCCAAATAGATCCCTGGAAGACCAGGGAGTATGAGGAGGCAGCTGGGCTGACAGACGTGGGGGTGGGCAGTGGAGACATGGGAAGGTGGAGCCCCAAGTTGGAGCTCCGTGCGCTAGAGATGTGGAGGAGACTGAGCAAGACAGAGGGCTCAGGTTATGTGAGGCTTCACGTTAACATGAGAAATCTCAGCCCTTTTCTTCAACAAGCGGATGCTGTTATAAGAATCTTCTCTGTGGAGAAGTCAGCAGTTGCTGGGCAGTTCTGTCACTGGTTCCATGCAGGGTTCCTGAGGGTGGGAGGAGCCAGCGGGGTGAGACTGTGAATGGTGGCCTGAAAGCAGGCCTGAGCTGGAATGGAATCGGTAGGGTCTAGTGGAAGGCCTGAGCTGAGAGGTCAGAAGGAGGAATTGAGGATCCTTTGAGTGGGTTAGTTGTGGGGATGATGGTTGTCTCAACAGAGTAGGCAGAAAATACCTGAAGGACAGAGATGGTGAGTTTAGAACAGTTGGGGTGGCAAGGTCATTTCTCCAAAAGAGATGAAGCAGTCCAGGTAAATAGGAATAATAAAGCTCACTTTCTACCTGTAGATATTTTCTTTAAAAATATAAAGAAACCGGGCCTCCTTGGTGGCGCAGCTGGTTGAGCACTGTGCTGTGAAGCTGTCTGCGGCCTCCACAGCACCGGTTTGATTCCTGGCCAGCCAGGGGGGTGCCCACATGGCGTGGCAGACCCCTCCTATCGCACCCACTGCTCCCCTCAGCAGTGCCTTCGGACTGTCTGCCTGTTCTGCTCCCCGCTCTGTCTCTGGTGAATCCTCTCACCTTCCCACAACTCTGGCCTGAACCTCAGCTCTTGTGTAAATAAAAATAAATCTTAAAAAAATATATATATAAAGAAGCCACATAGTTAGGTGTTAGGCAGGGTGGCAGATGGGCTTAGTCTTAGACTCCAGATGTAAGTGGCTGCTGTGGTTATTTGCCACATGGGAAGCTGCATATTGCAGTTGCAAGCCGGGCCAAGGTGCTGGCACCTGCAACCCAGGGAGCAGGTGTAGTGTTGTCACTCCTTGCCATGGAGACACTAAGAGACGATTGTCACAGCTCATGCCACTATAGGAGTCACAGCGTAAAAGCATTCATGATTGAGATGTCAAAAAAGCCCTCTAGCAAATTAAAAAAAAAAATACTAATGTTTCAAGTCCCCCCAAATTTTCCAATAATTGTTTGTTCTTTAAGAACAGATATTTCTAGGAGAGTAATTTTTTTCCCTTTTAAACTTACTCCAAAGTATCGACATGCACCACCCATCCTGACCACTTAGATAGGAAAAGAGACTGATAAAGATTTTTCTAGAGATAAGCGGATATGGGTAAAGCACATACAAGCACACCCACACTTCAGAGCTCACCCACCCTGTGTTCACTGGGTGATGGTGCCCTGGGACTCGGGGGCAGGTGGGGAAAGGGTGAACGTCAGCAGGAAGACTTCAGAACAACCTGGGCTTATTGTGAAACCAGCTGAGCCCAGGCTCACAGTCTCTCTTTCACACACACTTAACACACATCCCTTCAGTAGCACCCACCAAATGGAGACGAGAGCAGACTGACCCCCCAAAAGCAAGTTTGTTTCCATTTGCCCTGAAGTTGCCCCTACTGAAGCTGTTTAATAAACACCACCTCTCAGAATCTGTTGACAATGACATTACGTTTGAAAAAACATCACCTTCCTGTATGTGCTGTGTTGCTAATTAGCAGTGAGCGCTCATACGTCACATAGCAAACAAAGATCCCTGAGGAAGAGTAAGGAGTGCATTTTCTCGCCTCACAGGTAGAAGGCTAAGGGCTCCATGGGGTCCTGGGCCTTCCACAGCCTCATGCATCTTGATAGGAGTCTTTTGCTTACTTTTCTAATGGTAAACACATGAAAGGAAGCAAACAAAATAAAACAAAAGATTAAAGGCCATAGGGAGCCTCCCTGGTGGTCCTGGCTGGCCAGGAGCAGCCCACATGGTGCAGCAGACCTCTCCTGTCTCGCCTGCTGCTCCCCTCAGCAGTGTATTTCACTCAGTCCGCCTGTTCTGTCCTCGCTCTGTCTCTGATGAATCCTCTCACCCCCCGCATCTCTGGCCTGTACCCAGCTCTTGTATGCATAAATAAATCTTTAAAAATAACAATAATAAAACCAAAAGATTAAAGGCCATAAATCTAGAAAACATCCTAATGTCCACAAGAATTGAAAAGTCACTTATAGCAATATCGCTGAGAAGTCGATGGGGTAAGCCTTCCAGGAAGTGTTAGCTCATCCCTCCATGCCCTGTAGGTGTAGCTGAGGCTCATTAAATTACATTTGTGGCAGTGGGATCAAAACAACATCGTGCAGGGGGATGGCAAATGCCACTTCCTCCCTCCTGATCACTTTGTGTGCTTTTCCTGCTCCAATTCAGAAGGAAGAATTAGGGCTGGAGCTTGAAATCTCACGTCGCCCTCTTAGAAGCCACACTGACCACTTCCAGAGTTTTTAGGGAAAGGCCTCAGTAGGAACGCTTCACTGTGAGTTCTCAAGTGAGAAAGCGTGAAATCAAGTGCAGCCGAAATAGGTTCCAAGGTCACTTTGGGTGAGGGGCAGTCTGAGGGGGGAGGAGCTGGCCCCACGGGTCAGACTCACAGGACTGCAGTCCAGAAACCCAGTGCCCACTCTGAGACTTTGAGCCCAGAATCAGTGTTTCTTCCCCCATCTAGAAACAAGTTGTCAAAGCATCTGCCCATCTGTCTCTCAGTTAGGAAGATAAAAAAAAATGAATCTGTGTGTGTTTCAAGAGCTTTGCAGACAATAAAGGCTGCTTTGCAAACATTACATTTTAAAAAAGAATGTTCCCCTTCAAAACCTGCAAAACTGGGCCTCCCTGGTGGTGCAAGGGGTTAACATGCAACCTATGAAGCTTCTGCAGCCACTGTAGCATGAGTTCGAGCCCCGGCCAGGGAGCAATCCACATGGCACAGCAGACCTCTCCTGACTCGCCCGCTGCTCCCCTCAGCTGTGTATTTCAGTCAGTCTGCATGTTCTGCTCCCCAATCTGTTTCTGGTGAATCCTCTCACCCCCACACCTCTGGCCTATACCCCAGTTCTTGTATGCATAAATAAATCTTAAAAAAAAAAAGAAACCTCCAAAACTAACTTAATCAATATACCTTAGTTCTCAATACAACTTGGGCTATGTGAGGGTAGCAACTTTATTTGCATGTTCACTATTTAATTTGCAGGGGGGAACAGTGGAAATGAAAGGAAAGGTATCACTCAAGGCCAGACTAGGCGTTTCCACATCCCTGCCCGCCTAGGCTGTGGGTGTGTCTGCAGAGTTCCGGGTACTGTGCCAGAGGCACCCGCTGGGCATCCCTTGTGTCTAAATGGCAATGTCAGTTCGAATTGCCTGAATATTATAGCGTCAGACAAAAACAAGGACCTTCTCCGCACTCTTTCTGTGTCTTCAACAATTGGGAGGTTCACAACTCCTTTTTACCTTCTTTTGTTATTTTTTTTTTTTATTATGCAAGATTTGAAAACACACTGCATTCCCCTACCTTCCTGCTCTTGTTGAAGGACTTAATTGGAAAACCAGCACAGAACTGGCCCAGGTTGATTGTTTTCATCTGGCTGCCCCATAGCATTTTCCCAGTTGAACTGGGCTAGGGAATCAGTATTGCCAGTGTTACGTAAGCACTCATTGTTTTGTTTGTTACTATCAGTATCAAGATGCATTTAAAAAAAAAAAAAACAAAAAAGGACAAAAATGAAGGGTAGTAGCTACCATTAATTCGAAGTCTTAGAACCACTCTTGTGAAAAGAGAACAGGTGGAGAAATTGTGATAGAAATGCCACCATGAAATATTAGATTGAAAAAATTCCTTTTCCAACAACCTTCCCTTTCGCTTTGAAAGCTAAGGGTACTCCTGACACATCTGTTAGGGTTAGCTTGACTTGAAGAGCTTCCATTGCTGTAACTGGGGAGAAATAAAATTCAAAATATTTGTTACATCTCCCCAAGACAGAAGTAGCTGCCCTTTGCCTGAGTGGACCAGTGTCCCACATAGCAGTGTCCCACTGGTGACTAAGGTCAGAGATCACGGAAACAAGAAAAGCCAGGTCCAGAATTTGGAGAGCAGGTGTTGAGAAGACAAATGAAAACAGGTGGGCCCTCCAGGTAGAGAGCCGACCTGGGAGAAAGCAGTCCATGGGAAGGGAGCAGGTGAGCCTGTGCCTCTAGCTCATCTCCAGGCCTGTAAACCAAGGTTGTCTCTGTTTTAAAAAGTCGTAAAAAAGAGTTACCATGACTTGGGCCAGTGTAGACACAAACAGGAACCGGGTATGTTCCATTCATGCTGCAGATATGCGTGGCCTTTGACTACACAGGAGGCACTGGGCGTGTCCCACACAAGGGCGGGCCCATGGTCCCGATGGCACCCTTCTTTCTGAGCCATACCCCTTTTTATAAATCAGCTACTGTATCTTGAAAATGGCCTAGAAGGCAAAATAATCATAGTGAGCCTTACTAATGAACTTTTTCTTTTCTTTTCAAGATTTATTTATTTATTTATATAAGCACTGGGTACAGTCAGAAGCATGGGAGGGTGAGAGAATTCCCCAGAGCCAGAGCGGGGAACAGAACAGGCAGACTGACGAAACACACTGCTGAGGAGAGCAGTGGGCACAGCAGGAGAGGCCTGCCGCGCCATGTGGGACCCTCACTGGAGGCCAGGGATCGAACCAGTGCTGCAAATGCTGCGGGCAGCCTCTCAGCCCAGCACTCAACCACTGCGCCACCGGGGAGGCCCCACCAATGAACTTTTTCTTTTTCCATGAAGTGGTATAAATTGTGCCCAAATCCAGTGGAACCAGGAGAGATTCCCCTTCTTGTTTCTCACTGGTGAACTTACTTTACCAAGCATAACATTGGAGTTTTCAAGTGCTGGTCGTGGTTTTCTTTCTCAGATGGTGTAATTTGTAATTTATAATTGTGACCCACAGGGAGGGTCTGGGAACAAAAACCAAAATTACTTCAGTAGCAAAAATTAAAATATTCTTTGTAAAACAAACAAGAAAATTAAAGGATCATTTTTTACATTACCTGAAACGGTAAGGAAATTGTTTCCTACAATGAGGGGAACCCATCAGAGTGTAGCTGAGAAGGATGAGTCTTCGTTTTCCATAGGAAAGGAGAGTAGGCTTTCTGCTCTGGCTTTACCATAACTTACAGAGGTACTTCTTCCAACTATTAATAGTTTTTTATAAAAATCATTGTTTTTTAAAAGAACATCAATGGAGAAATAAGAGAGTTGCCATTATTAAATGGTTTTAGATAAAAGAATTTCTTGAAACCTTTAAAAATCTTTAAAGGTTCTCTTGACATATCTCACTGTAATTGTTTCCAAGGTCATTGCAGAATCAGATACTTGTAGTATTTGCAGTAATGTATTGTTGTTATTTATTTTTTATTTATATATGTATTTTTTACATCATTGTTCATTTTGAAACAATGTTTACTTTTTTTCTGCCCCCTTCAGGTGTAGTCCCCATAGAATTTCCTTCCCCAATGTACCTTGCACCATCACCACAATTCCCTGTGCTAGGCAACATGGTGTAAAGCACTGTGGGGGCTCATCCCTCTGCAGTGACCCTGCTGCACCAAGGAACCCAGGTCTACTCTGTAGGAAATATTTTTTACAGTTACTGCAAAAAGTTTTAAGATTTAAGTTGAGACAGTAGTAGATAATTTCAGTATGTAACTGGCTCCTTTAGTAATTGCATTATGACATCATCCTGCTATACATTATGAGTGATTTGATTTTTTATTGTTTGAGGGGAAACAGTTACTAAAGGACGTGTCATTTTGCAGAGAGAGGTGTGTGCCTGCAGATCACCATCACTTCTTATAGACCTGTCTCCCTCAGAATCCAGCTTGCCACTCAGAGTCATGGAAGTGTCTTCTGCTGCCTGTCCCCTCCTCTGACCAGGGGGCAGTGGCCACTGTCTAGAGCTCACTGCATGTGCCTTCCTTCTTATTGACTCTCCAATTAAGAAGTCCATGGGAAATCAATCCCAGCCCATTTATATTATCCAGGTAAATTATAGGATAAAATTCTTCCCACTGTTTAAGTCTCTGTAAAGGTCATAAAAATGCAATAATTACAATAATACAGTAAATATAGTACAATAAAACAAGTACTGTCATATAAAGTAGACCCCAATTCTGTCTCATCACACAAAATACTCACCCAAGACAGTGTTTCCAAATTCATTCTAATAAAACCTCATGGCTTTAATTATAGTAAATTCCATATAACATGAAATTTATGTTCTAACCATCTCTAAATGTACAGCCCAGTGGTATTAAGCACATTCCCTGTTATGAAACCATCACCGCCATCCATTCCTACAGCTCCTCATCTTGCAGATCTAAAGCTCTAGGCCCAATAAAAAACTCCCCATCCTGCCCTTTAACCTGGCAACTACCATTATGCTTTTTGTTTTGGGTGGCTTTTTTATTTGACATATGCTTTATTTATTTATTTTTTTTGTAATTGCAACTACATGATAGTATCTCATTTTCCAGATTCTGTTTAGATAAACCACGCTACAGCAGGACTGCAGGACTCCTAATCTTCGGAGGCTGCGTTCAAATTCTAGTGTGACTGTAGATAGTATTCTTCATTATTAACATTTATTAGTGTTTCCACAAGCCAGGCACTGAAATGGACACTGTGGCTTTGTTTCTGTATGTTTTCTCTAGAAATTAAGTCGTATCCTTATTTTTGAGGAAGTTAATTAGAAGAGTAAAGCACTTTGCCCATAGTCACACAGTAAAAGACTGAGACAGGAATTGCATGAGGTCCTTCTGACTGCAGACGCTTTCATTTGCTTCCACCATGTGGGCCTTGGGCACGTTACCCAGCCTCTCCCTGATTCTTAACAGTAAAATGAAAATCACGTAATATCTAGCTTATCATGCTGTTTTGGCAATCCGAGATGATGTGTGCCAGCTGCCTGGCACACATGGATGTTAAATAAAAGATAGCTGTTCACAGTGCTCTCATTACTTGTTGGGCTGGACATATACCACCCAGTATGCAAAACTAGCTAAGTGGTTACTTGATGGAATGCTACATAAAATGTCAGAGGCACAATTATCTGCTATGTCAGATACTAACCCCTACCTAGGCATTAAGTATAAAATGTGTATTTGAAACCAGTAAGGAGTTGCTTTGCATCCTGGTGAGAGTAAACACCATTGAAATTGGATGTTGGGCCAATTGAAATTGGCCTAGGGCCAGCAGCTTTTCCAGTGGTTAAGATGACTCTTGTTTCATTATCAAAGAGGATAATGGATGACATTAAAAGCTGTAATAGTATTTTTCTGTTTTTTTTTAAAGATTTATTTATTCATGCATACAAGAATCAGGGTACAGGCCAGGTGTGTGGGAGGGTGAGAGGATTCACCAGAGACAGAGTAGGGAACAGAACATGCAGACTGACGAAATACACTGCTGAGGGGAGTAGCGGGTGAAATAGGAGAGGTCTGCCACGCCATGTGGGTATCTCTGTGGCTAGCCGGGATTGAACCCACACTCTAGAGGCTGTGGACAGCTTCATAGCACGCACTCAACCACCTGTGCCACCAGGGAGCCCTATAATAATACTATTTTGGAGAAGAGAGTCACTGAATAATATTAGGTGGGGTGCACAGACCAAAAGTCCTAAACTATAATTTTTCTAAAAGGAAACATTTACATACTAGCTTGAAACAAAATTTTACCAAAATTCTGTCCCCGTAGACCATGGTACAAATGTAGCCTTTAAAAAAAAAAAATTAGAAGAGAAGGGAATGTAATGATTGATTGATTGTGTGTGTGTGTGTGTGTGTGTGTGTGTGTATGTATATGTGTATACAGCAGTTTGTTTCTCTTCTTTCAAGACCAGATCTACAGAAACTGATCCACTGGCAATCTTGCTCAGCCTAAATTAACCTGTGGGCTCGCTCCCCAGGAGGATTGCTCAGCAAAGTCAAGCTCCATTTCTTCATGTGCAATTGTGATAATAACAGCCTACATTTGTACATGTCTTCATACCAATAAATGCTTGCAATTTAAGTGACTTAGGCAAGATCGCATAGCTAATAAATGGCAAAGCTGACATGCAGTCTTGAACCTGGCTCCAAAGCCAGTGCCATTCTCTGACAAAGTTGTTAACGCTGAGTGAGGCACGTGGGAGGAAGTGGGGAGAAGGTTAAAAAGTGGCCCCTTGGTTAAGCATTTCAAACAGGAGTTGATTTACTGTGTCCCCAAAATAGCTGTTTTAAACTGCTAATGGTTTTGCCTGGAAATTCCTGGGATGCCCCACACACTCTGGTCAAAACCTGTCGCACGCCCTTTCGAAGCAAGCACGTAAACTAAGA
The DNA here is from genome assembly GCF_014898055.3 of Talpa occidentalis. Classification (NCBI taxonomy): domain Eukaryota; kingdom Metazoa; phylum Chordata; class Mammalia; order Eulipotyphla; family Talpidae; genus Talpa; species Talpa occidentalis. The sequence continues at coordinate 108,462,277 of NW_023605194.1, forward strand.
TGAAGTGGGGTCTGGATACTGAGAATGGCTTTGTGTTGCAGCTACAAAAACCAAGGGAGTGAATGAAAATCTCAGGACCTGGCTAGGCTCCATCTGCCAGGCATTGTCTTGTCGGGAGTGGACTGCCAGTTCCACCTAAACTTGCAGCTGACCCTCTTGGTGTGAAGCCAGAATGTGCCGTGATATAAATGCATTCTCTTAGTGACTGTCCCTCAAACCAACCCATCTTACTAATTTCTTACACAGTGCCAGTTGTAGGTGTTTTAACCACAGGAAACAGTGCTGCTGCAGAAGTGACAGATTGTCACATAGCACTTGTCTTCAATAAATGGCACCAAAGTCGTAGCTCAGTGTTCAAGTCAACAGACGATTTGCTTTCCAAGGTTCCAGAGGCCAGTTTGGGGCCATCGTTAGAAACTGGAATGGCTTCTTGGTTTTGATCTGAGACTGTGTCATGGTGGACTTTCTTTGACATATTTGGAGTAACAGGAAACTGGTCGCAGCAGTGTAATGAGCTGTACAGGGCCAGCCATTTAAAGATAGCCCTCCGTGGGGATGGTGTATTTGTTGACATGAACATGACGATGAGTCTTTAGGGCAGATATCTTACTCCTCTGTGTGTGGGGAGATGCCTGAAGCCTTTGGAAATCCAGGGAAGCAGGTCTAGACTCAAACAGAACTCTGAAAGTATACTAAGTAGGTACTGGAAAGCCTTCTAAAAACAAATTATTGAGGCAGTTAAATAAAGTAAAATTAACTTTGCTCTGAGTTGTTTTTTATAATGGGAATCAGCTTATTAGTGGTACTTGAGGAAACCCTTTCTATCATGCAGTCATCTTTCCCAAAATTAGACTTTATATCCAGCTACTTGTCTTACATAAACAGACAAATCAGAAGCTATCCTGCCCCCTAAAATGGTGCCCTTTGTGCAGCTAAGCGATGTTCCTGCTTCTGTTAGAATCAGTAAGTCTCATTGAGTAAACATACAATTTTTGACTTGGTAAAATATTTTAGAGAATTAAACATTGGATTCTTAATAACAGTCACCCTTAATACCTCATCTTCAAAGAACTTACTTTGTACTCGACTTTCACAACCTCTAAGCCTAAAGAATGGTTGATCTAATGATAAAATTGCCTTGATTTCATCATCTTTTTTATTAAGCTGTCTTCTCCCCCACCTTCTTATGTAAGAAAATATTTTCTGTAAAATTTTAGGAAAGAATGAGGGAAACAGAGAAAACATCCATCCTTAGCATGGCAGGGAATTAGGGGATGGCAGAGCCAGCAGGGACAGGGTGATGTTTGAGATCTGTGTCCCGGAAGCGCAGGGCCCAAAGCAATCCCCAGAGAGGTGAAGGTGTGTTATGGGGTCATGCCCTGTGGAATGAGAAAGTGGCCAGAAAGACTTTCCTCTGTACATTCCCACTTTTATTACATGTCCTAGGTTTCCAGGCCAAGAGTTCTGGATCACGTAGGATTATAATTTTAAGAAATGTTGCCAGGCGCTTTCTAAGAGATTGAAATAATGTACATTTGCACTAGGAGTGCCTGTGAGTACCTTCCTCCAGCCACAGCTACTGCTGTGCTTTTTGTTTTGTTCTACTTCAGCGTCCATCATTGTGATTTGTTTTGTGGTAAAATCCACCTAGCATGAAATCTGTCATCTTCACCATCTCAAGTGTGTGGTTCCATTCAGTATGCTCACAACCACTGCCCCTTCCCTCCCTGAAACTCTGCATCTTCCCTACCTGAAACTCTCTCCTTCGCTTTCTGGTTCTGTGGATTTGGTGACTCGGGGTATCTCGTGTGGATGGAATCCTACAGCCCTTGTCCTGTTGCGACTGGCTTGTTTCATTTAGCATAATACGCTCAATAAAAAGATGTTTCTTGTGATGAAAGATAATTCCTCAAGATGTGATTCACCCTAGCACTTAATGATGGACGTATATTTGAATAGCTCTCATTTATTCCTGTAATCATGAAATATTTATTGAGCATCTCCAAGGTGCCGGAAGCTGTTCTGGGCACTGGGAGCCAAACAGTCCTATTGTCCTCACAGAAAATAAATTTCAGTGGGGAAGGCAATTTACAAATAAGCAAGTAGGTAAAATAAGGGAGGAGAAAGAAAAGAGTGATAAGAAAATAACTGGGGTACAGGAGAATTGTTGTATTAGTGAGATTTGGAAAGACTCCCCAGACAATTAACTGGGACATGAAGTAGGAAATAAGATCCCCCAGGTGTGGCCTGCAGTGTAAAGGCCCTGGGGTAGGAGTGGGGAGCTGATGTGAAGGAGGAAGAAGCCCCCTGTGACTGAGAGCAGGGGAGAGGGGCATGAAATGAGGGTAAAGAGTTGGGACTCAGAGGAGGTGAGACCAGATCATGTAGAAGTGCAAAGACAATAATAAGGAGCTTGGATTTTATTTCTCTAAAGACACTTGGAAGCAAGTCCTGAAGTGGTTTTCATTCTTTATAGTTCCAGGCAGGTACACATTTTATCCTAACAGTAAATCCAGGAGGAAGTAAGAAAAATGACAAAGGCTGACCATCGGGCTCAGCCTTCCCCTGTCAGCCTGTCTCCGAGGTGAGGAGGCCACCAACATCTAAGACTGGCTCCCCGCGGCCTTGCTGCAGCAGGGAGGGGTCGAGCAGGGTGTTATTCCTGGACCCTTGGTCTTTTTATTTTTAACCACTTTCTTGAGATACGATTAACATATAAAAGTTGTTCTCAGACCTTTGGTCTTAAATAATAGGAGTGGATGTCCACCCCTCCACACCCTGCACTTTCTTCCGCTGCCCCTGCCGATGCTGGCTGGTGCCCAGTGAAACTAGCACAGCCTAGCAGGGTGTCTCCCGAGTCCTGGGCCAGCTGCCTCTGCCCTGAGACAGAGGTGTGTTCTGAAAGTTCATGGTGTTTGCAGATGGAATGGTCAGCGGAATTCTCTGACCTCACACTGTCTGGTACAGCACCCCTCATCCCATGAGGCGCCCCAGAACTTGACATGGGCCTGGTCCTCACGGAGATGGGTCGCCAGGGTGATGTACACAGTGGATCTTGAAGATTTAGCATGAAAAAAGTAGGATGGTAAAATATTTAAAGATTGCATGCTCATTATGTGTTAATTCGATAATATTTTGGCTAAATTGAGCAAAAGAAGGGATCACTAAATTCATTTAGGTGTCTCCTGGCAGCACCTCCCAACACCTGACCAGTCACCTGTGCTCTGCATCTTCGTAGTGACACAGATCTTTCCATGTATCAGACACTCAGAGGGTTAGAAGACGTGACATTCCTTGTCCACTTTTGTGTTACCTTCAGTCGTCTGCACCAGAGGAGACCCGGGTGTTCTCAGAGGGCAGACAGGTACCAAGGTCAGGAGCAGCCAGGTGAGGGGGGACGGGGGCCAGAGCGCTGAGCTAGCAGCAGACCAGCGAGTCCAAATGTTGTGAACTGCATGGGCAAACTCACCTTCCCAGTCTAATGGCCCAGGCTCAATGGAAAGTTCTGTCCACTTCATTAATGTTGCAGAAGGGCCCTTTGGAATCACTGCAGTGAGGGGGTTCATGGGGAGCTGCCATGAGCAGGTGAGCCGACCCCACATCCAGTCATCCACTCGGCTTGGCTTTTTGAGATTCCTCGAATCCTCAGCATTTTATGAGTTTTAGAACCTGTCTACACCTCTAGCTTCATTGCCATCCACTCACCCCTTGAAATCTCTTCAGTGGCACTTGACTTGCCAAACTTTCACCCCCTCCCATCTGTCTCACTGACCCTCCCACCTCTAGCTCTGCCCAGGCAGCACCCCCACCCCATCCCATCCCCTGCATCTGTGACACGTGAGCGTTGAAGGCACTATTGGAAGGGCCCGCTTCTGTCTCCAAACTGGACCTCCGTTGGACCCCCACGGGGCTGTGCCTTGTTGAATCTTTCATTCCTACACGTTACACAGTACCTGGAGCTTTGTGGGAGACTAAATAACTGAATGAGCTGGAACTCACCCATCTCCTCCAGGCCACTGCGGATGCTAGACAGCTGAAGGTCTGTCTTGTTTCAGATCTTAGAAAATATAATATTTAAACACTTAACTAGGGGAGAAAAGTGGACCCTTGCCATCCCTTGCCTGGGTCTCTGCAGCGCACCCCCATTCAGCCTCAGGGATGGTCTCCTGATGTACTTTGTGTCTGTTACTATTTTTGAATTTTTTCTCATACTTTTGTTCCGTTTCTGAGTTGGTTTCTCTGACCTCTCCTTTGTCTGGAAAAATGACCTTTCTTTGTTGCCGGTGTTAGTCACGGTGATTTGCTCAAATCTCTCACATTCTCACGGTTGGTGTTGAGAAATTGAAGGCATTTTTGACTTACAGGATCAACCCAATGGGGAGATTCAGCAGAGGGAAAACACAGGCTGGGCTTTAGGAAACAGGCCACAGAGACAGGACGCCATGTCCATCTGTGCCAGCACGGCCCCCCCAATGCTGAGGGCCCCTTAGGTGTCTGGCCCAGCCCCTTCCTCAACCCCAGACCCACATGCTGACCACGCCAGGTGAGTGCAGTGTCCTCAGAGGGATTTTGCTGTAAACACTAGCAGAAAAATTATATTAATTGTTTCTTATTTGGGCTCTTCAGAATTTCTCCTAGAATCTGCTGTGCTATTGTGTATAAATGGAATAAACTGTCAGAAGCCAGGCGTGAGCTTCCACTAAATATCAGAGTATTTAGGTGAATGATGTTAGTCGCTGGGGAAGCTCATTCAAAAATAGTTTGTGCCTGTATATCCTTGTGTCTTCAGGGGGAGAGTCACATCGAAGCTACTTAATTCTTAGCCTCATGGAAAAGGTAGGGCCCATGAGTTCACTCTACAGATGGAGCACCTTGATATATTAACGGCCCTAACTTGATTTTTAATGCCACGGAATTTATTCTCTCATTTTCAAATGTAAGTCATTTTGACTTCTGCGTAAAAAAGCCTCAAGAAAAAAAAAAAATCCCCTTTTCGCTGCTGGGCGGTGCTCCAACTTCACGAAGTTATTGAAGTGCTGCAGTACGTAAATTCATTTAGTTAGACTAATAAGTTCATAAAATTGGGCCACACTTCATTATAATCTCTTTACCGAAGTGGAAAATCCTTTTGGTTTATAAATTCCAGCTGTTTTTAAGTTTGATTTGGTTTTAATGTTCATGGACACAAGTGCTGCTGAGAATTTTAATTATGGCGTTTCTATGCCGGGAGACTTGAACGGAAATTAACTCTGGTTCTCAAACCCTACGGCCTTCCAAAGGATACCAGCAGTCCTGGGAAGCTCCTCTGGGCGCCCTCTTTTTCTGTTTTGGATTTCTAATTAAGTGTTCACTCTGAGTCTCAAATTTGTTGTTGGTATTTTACAGCGCATGTGCATTTGGGCAGTATTTCTTAAGCAATTAAATTATCCAGTTGGGGAATGAAAGTGTCTTCACTAGATTGAATGTTGTTTTCTGCATTTTGTGGTTGGGCGATTGTCATAATTCCCATTGGATAAATTATAATTATTTTGTCATTTCTATATTGTTCATAGTTCAGTGACGTGTACTGTACGTGCAAAGGTAAGGATGTTAATGGTGCAAAGGTGAAGCATCAGAGTTAAGGGGGTGGGACTAGCGAGGTTGTGTTTAGCTCCCGACTGATGGCTGAAGCTTTCCTAAAGGAGAAGCTTGAGGATAACTACAACCCTATCCTCACCCCAAATGTGGAACTATAGCTTAAAACCATTCATCTTAGTGTTTTCCCATCGACTTGCTTGTGTCCATTTTGCTTGGGGTGGTTTTTAGCTTATGCCTGTCGCCTGGTGTGATTTTGAATGATACTCCTTTCACGTTCAGAAGTGTTTGGATAGTAAGTTGGGGTCACTTCACATGACATGTGATTAATTATGATCCCGAGTGTCTGGCTACGTATGCAACAGTTCTCCAAAAGCGCTTAATTTTTTTAAATGCTCAAAACAATGAAATATGGACATGATTACGGGTTGTGCAATCATAATTTTTATTTACCGTGTCCATATGCCTTGAAAAGTTTTCTGATTTTTTTTTGATGTAGAAAATATCACTTGCTTCCTGTGTATATTCATGTGTCATTACATGTTATCTTTTTTGCCTATAGACAAATCTATAGGATTTTCTGAAGAAGAATTAGTCTTTCATTTTCATTGTAAAGTCTGCAATTGTGTTCCAGTTCCCAACTGAGACTGAGATTTGAAAATGAAAGCATAAATACCTATTCCATGAACTGAGACTGAAATAGCACAGGAAGATTTATATAGAAACAAATATCAGAGGCCATTGTTAGCTGGATGATAACTTACCTCAACACTCTAAAGCCTGGGTAGAAATGATGGTGGAACATCAACAAAATTGAATTTCCTGACAGAATTTCCCATGTAGCCTACTCTCAGATAGTCTTTTCCATTTCCTGAGAAAAGGGAAACATAAATTATTTTCCTCCCTTCCCAAGGGGACCCAGGATGGGGGCGAGGGATACCTCTTCCTGAGCTCCCCTGGTCTAGTCCTAGAAACACAAAAGAGCCAATTCAGTCCCCATGTTTGCCTGCTGCTGTTCTCTGTTCTGGGGAGCAGTCTGCCAAGAGAGAGGTTTCATGGGAAGGGGGATAATGTGTATGTCTTCCTTATAACTTGGCAAGCAATAAATATGTCAATAAAGATGGAGAAAAAAGACAGATTTAGTCTCAAAATATAGTTGCTGATAAAGACTTTTTTTAAGGATTACTGATATTTCAAGAAGAAAAAAATGGCATGGTTCTAAAGCATAGCTAAACTTCTGTGCTAACCATTACTTAAGAGACACTTAGTTTCACAACCAAAATTAAAGAATACTCCCCACAAGAAAATTCTCCTGACTTAAAATTAAATCATTGTTCTGTTGATTGTACAATTGTACGAGCTTACTAGAAATCCTTGAACTGTACACTTACAATGGGTAAATTATATGGGTATAAATTATGCTGCAGTAAAACAGTTAAAAGTTTAAAAAAATTATTTTTTAGAGTGGTTTTATTGTGTGTTTACACTGAAATTTAAAAGTCCACTGAACCACTCTATTTCTAAATACTTACATCTTAAATATTTGTAACTTTATTAGGGAGAATTTTTTAAATGTACAAAGAAAGATGAAAAAGTATATCCTCGTGCATCTGTTACCCGGGTCAACAATTAATGCTATATTTCCTTCCCCGCCACACTGGGCGATTTGAAAGCATGCCCTGGCCTTTTGTAAATACCTGTCTTTAAAAGATAACACACACATATATAATTGTCACTTTAATATGTTATTATCACTAAAAGAATAAAATGCTATCATTATCATATAAAAGAAGAGTCTTTGAAAATTTCCTTAGTACTGTATCATAAATGTCTTTTTATGTTTGTCCAAATCAGGAACCAAGCAGGCTCCACAAATCTTAATTTCTTAAATAACATCTAACTAGAATCTTAGAGGCTGTAAGTTGTCATTTTAAATGTGATTTATTAATCACACCAAAGGTCTGGTAAATATTTTCACAAAATATCATAACAGATATAGTTTAGCCCAAATATTTTGTGAAAAAATATTTTCACGTAAAAATTTTTTTAAAGATTTATTTATTCATACATACAAGAACCAGGGTACAAATCAGACGTGCGGGAGGGATTCACCAGAGACAGAGCGGGGAACAGAACAGGCAGACTGAGGAAATACACTGCTGAGGGGAGCAGCGGGCAAGCCAGGAGAGGTCTGTGCTCCATGTGGGTTGCTCCCTGGCCGACCGAGATCGAACCCGCACTGCAGAGGCTGCGGACAGCTTCACAGTGCTGTGCTCAACTGCCTGCGCCACCAGGGGAGGCCCATAAAAATAATTTTTAATTTAAATTTCACAAGACACTATTATTGCCACCTTCCTGAAATCCAACATGAAGCTACCCATTGTTGTGATATATTCAGTAGGCAGAAGCCTTAACAACCTCCATTGTGAGGCCTCCATGGTGGCCTTGAGATTAAGTCTCAGAGCTATCACCACAACGGCCTGGGTTCAATCCCTGGCCAGGGAGCTACCCACATGCTGCAGCAGACCTCTCCTGTCTCACCTGCTGCTCCCCTTAGCAATGAATTTCAGTGGGTATACCTGGTTCTGCTCCCCACTCTGTCTCTGGTGAATCCTTTCACCCCTGACACCTCTGTCTTACACCCCAATTCTTCTATGCAAAAATAAATGAAAAAACAAAATGTATTCAGTGCCTTAAGATCCTTGACAGTCAAGGCAAACTTGCAAGCAGAGGGAGTTTTTGGCCTTTGCTCCTGAGTGACAGTCTCGTAATTACTCAGTAAACATGGGCCATTTATTTCAAATGATTTATAGGTAAGTTACCATATCCTCACAATGAAAATACAAGTTTCAACTGTCATGACAAGTCTAGTTTGTTTTTTAGGGGAAAAAAGATAATTTTTTTTTTATTGTAACAATTTGTAAACACTGAGGTGACTGGGACTTACAACACTGTTAGGAGCGCAGGCTCACAGCTCTCTGACCATGTGTCCCCACACTTCACCTACCGCCAAAGTAGCCCTCCCTCTGCACCACAGGGTGGGCCTCTGCTCCCCGTTGCTCCCACTGATCTCCCCCTCTGTAACTTCAGTGCTCCAATGAGAATCCAGAGGTTGGTTTGGGTTTGGTTTTATCTGTTTCTTTGCTTTGTTTCTTTACACACCACGTGTGAGTGAAATGTAGTATTTGTCCTTCCCTTTCTGACTTGTTTCACGTAGCATCATCCCGTGTTGTCATAAATGTCAACTGAGTAGTATTCTGCTGCATCTATGTACCATCTCTTTCTCTAGCCATCCGTTGTGGGGCTTTCAGCTTCTTTCCATATCTTGGTTATTGTAACTAGTGCTACAAAGAACATAGGAAAGCATGTGCTTCTAGAATTTAGAGTGTTTTATATTCTTCAGAGGGACACCTAGGGGTGGGATTTCTGGATCATATAGAACTACTTTTAATTTTATAAGAAACTTCCATATTATTTTTTCAGAGGTTGCAACAGTTCACGCTCCCACCAAAAGTGTGAGAGAATCCCATATAGATAAAATCGAAAGTTTTAGTCGGTTGAACAAAATTATCACTAGTTGTTTTTCTGGACCTGGACCATAGGTCTTTATTTCCAGTAGAGAATTGTGTCTCTTAATAAGTGGCACTTCTAGACATCATGTCCAAATGCCACACTTTCAACAGAATACTTTTAGAGATGATTAATATGTCATCGGAATTGGACTACTCACTGAGCGTGAAAATCACCTTGACAAATAGGATCTGAGACACCCTCTCGATGGTACTAAGAATAAAAATCCATCTTATTTGCTAGGCTATATGACCACCTTGCACATTTATGAATTTCACATGTTGGAATTCATCTCAAGTTGCTATTACAAGAGTTTATTTTCAGTAACTGATGTTTAAATTTTGAAAATTTGCTGAGCACATCTTTCTTACTCTCTAGCTACTGCTGAACTTTAATGTGATACTGAGAAACTGCATGGTCTGGTGAATCGAGTACTAAGACTTAATGCAGAACTACATCCTCCCATTTTTCATGTGGAACTTGAACTTGTACTTTTATTTCATCCTACTCTATGGTTAGAAGTGAGCTTGCAAGCTTAAGTGAAACATGGGAAAAATTAATTAGCTAAGCAAAGGTGTTGGGTGTTAAGTAGGATATTTTCTCATTTGGGATGCCTTGGGCTCTAAGTAATTTTCAAAAGTCCAATGCAGAATATTACTGATTCGCATAATTGCAAATATAGAGGGAAGGCAAGTATAGAGATTAGTTAATACAAGAAAATAACAATATCAAAGTCCAAGCCCTTATCATCTGTCTGTTCTCCCTTCTAGGTGCCTGATTTTAAGTATGTGATTCTTACTATATACAGGAGGAGAGAGAATATGCTCTGATGAAAATAAGAGTTTTATTTTTCCAGAAGCCCTCAGCGAACTTTGAAGCTAAGACTCACAAGCTCACTGTGAACAGTTGTTGACTAGGGGGTTGGAATTAACCTGTAGGACCTAGTGTTTCCCAGAGGAAAGCGCTCCATCTTAGGGAGGTAGCTCCCTTGAAACACATCAAGGAAGGAATGGAAAGGGGACCATGTGGAGTTCTCTGGGAAAAGGAGGAGAAAATGGGTGGTAGGTTGGCTGCAGTGTGCCCACCACAGGGTCTCTCTAATTTCAAGTGCTTATGAAAGAGTAAACATTCTTTTGGTACTTAAATGGGCATCTGCGACTTTGACTGGGGAGGTGGGGGTGTTAATGCTTTGCTCTGGCAAGTCTCAGCACCTGGGAATTGCAGGACAGTCTGTGCCCTGCCATGACCTGCATCTGCGAGCTGAGAATCTCACCCCTTTCTGCCTGGAAGCCACAGCCCAGACCTAGTCTGTTTCCTCAGGGTCAGAGCCTGGGATGCTTTCCAGTCATCGAGCAATCATGTACGCTGGTCTGTGATATCCCTGGCCTTGGTCTGCTCTGCATAAAATGCTAAGACAGGGCTTTGTTACCTACTCCTTGTTTCTCTCCTCAGTGGCCTTTTTCATAGTGTCTCATTATTATGTTTTCCACAGACCAGCGATCTTTTACCATAATTGCGAGTAACTCCTGCGCCACACAAATCTTTTTTTTTTTAGTTTTATTTTTAATTATTATTATTATTTTAGTTATATATATATATTTTACATCATTTTTCATTTTTGCACAATGTATGCATTTTCATCTTGGTTGTATTCCCCATACAATTCCCACCCCCCTTATTTTGACCCTAATCCCTCTTCCCCGCCTCCTCCCCATAGTGTGTCTCTGGTTTATAGCTGCTTGTTGATTTTGATTTTTACTTTATTATAATTAGTCTTTTTCCTGGTCTCTTATTTAGGTTTTCTAAATTCCTGCTATTAGCGAGACCATCTGGTATTTTTCTTTTTCTTTCTGGCTTATTTCGTTGAGCATGAGCCCTTCCAACTCCATGTTCCTGCAAATTGCTTGAGTTTATCTTTTTTGATTGCTGAGTAATATTCCATTGTATATATGTACCACATCTTCTTGATCCAGTTATCTATTTTTTGGCATTTGGGTTGTTTCCATAGCTTAGCACAAATCTTTTATTGACATCCTACGGAAGTTTGCTCTATGGCCTTGCCTTTCTCCCCTGTCAGTAGTCTGTGTGCAGTGGAAAGATACTCTGAAAGTTGTTGTTATATAGACTTGAATATGAGGTTTCCAGAACTGTATTTTTATAGTTTGCATAGTTGATATTTTAAAAAAAATACTCAAATTTCAATAACTCTGAAGAGTTTTAAAACCTTTATTCTACAAATTGTGCTTTGAAAAAATTGCCCAGTAAAAAACTGGCAAAAATTCATTGTAGCTTGCTTTTTTAATGCAAGATATTAGAAATAACCTAAGTTTTAATACATAGGTGAATGATTAAATAAGCCATGATTTATCTGTGCAAGATAGATCTTCTTGAATTGATATGGAAGAAATTTCGTTAAGTAAATAAAAAGCAAAGTACAGAAGTGTATCTGCACAATTCTGTTCATATGAGAAGGAAAATACAAGATCCAATATGTTTATATTTGCATGTTAGTACAAAAGTAATACAGCAAAGGTAAAACAGAAATCAGTGAAATTGGTTACAATTTAAGTAATGAACCCTGTTTCATTGGGTCGGAGCAGGAAATAGCAGTATGAACTCATGATTTAAAATATATACTTAGATGTACACGTACATATATGATGTATATTTATTTACATACATATGTACAGTTTCTTGTTCTGTCTCCCAAGAGCAGTGAAACCCAGTAGCAATAAGCACACCTAGTATTCAGATTCTGGCTTCTGATACCATTCACCAACAAGAGTCAGTATGAGAAATGAGATCAGGGCAGGGAAAATACAAGATCATCTTGAAACACCTTGTGGCACCAAGGAGTAAGGATGACTTAAAAAAAAAAAAAAAGATGGAGACATGTCAGAAAAACACATGAGTCAAAGGAACTCCAGCAATAAATATGGAAAAACTGCACCAGCAAAATAGATGAATGGTAATAATGAATTATAATGCCTAGCATAAACTAAATATCCATTATTCCATTTACAATAAGTAAAGAAACAAATCTTCTTTATAGTACAAGTCCTTCAATGAATGTTGAGAATGAGTGTTAAATAGAAAACCACCGCTTGGGTAACACCATAATAATAAGTATGGTTACTTACAAGTAAGAATGATTAATAGGTATAAACTAGTGGGCAGAAGTATTTAAAGCAGGGTGTTTGCTTAGTCTTGAAAATCTCCCCATGAGATACTGACAAATAACAAAAAGAAAAATAGTAACAGTAGTGGAGAAAACTGGCAGACACCACCTTAACAAAATCATCAGTTAATATTCCCAACTGTGTACCTCCTGCTATGATGCATTGAGAAGTCACACCATCATTTTTGTCATACTCTTTCCCAGAAGGCCTAACCTGAATTTAAATGGGACTTTACATCAGACAATTAAAGCTAAGAAACAGCCTACTAAATAACTGGTCAGTAGCCTTCAAACAATGACAAGGTGACTTTCCCCAATCACAGGAAGGAATCTAAGAAGACTTGATAACCACGTGCAATGTAGAATCCTCGGTTGGATCCAGAACCAGGAAAAGGACATTGGTGGGACAGTTGGTGAATTATCAATATGGTCAATGCATTAGTTAATAATAGGGTATCATAAGTGAGTGATAATTCTACTGTGGATATGAAAGATATCAACATTGGAAGAAATTGAATGACAAATAAAAAGAAACGTTGGAATTTTTATCCCAAATTTCTTTCCCCCCTAAAGATTTATTTATTTATTTGTATAAGCACTGGGTACAGTCAGAAATGCAGGAGGGTCAGAGAATTCACCAGAGCCAGACTGGGGAACAGAACAGGCAGAGTGATGAAATACACTGCTGAGGGGAGCAGCGGGTGCAGCAGGAGAGGTCTGTCGCGCCATGTGGTACCCTCATCAGGTGGCCGGGGATCGAACTGGCGCTGCAGAGGCTGCGGGCAGCTTCGCAGCCCAGCACTCAACCGCTGCACCACCAGGGGAGGCCCTCCCAAATTTTTTAAATCTAAAATTATTTAAAAATTAAAAGTTAAAAATATGAGCTAAAAAGATTTGAATACACACTCCACCAAAGATGCAGGCCTATGACTCATAAAAAGATGTTTACATCATTAGTAGTCAGAGAAATATTCATTGAAAATTGAATCCTCAATGAGACACTATTTTTAACATGTAAAAATCTCTGCTAAAGACAGATATCAGTAAGTGTCAATGAGAATATGTTTTAGCTAGAACCTCTTATAATTTGCTGGTGGGAGTATAAAATATGACAACCACTTTGAATAACAAGTTGACAGTTTCCTCTAAAGTTCATATATATTTACCCCATACCTACCTAGTACATATAGGTAGTACCCAGTACCCTGGAACCTGGAAATATTTCCATACATATGCACACAAATATGTGTACATGGATATTCATAGCATCTTTATTCATAATATGATAAATTAGGCATATTCATATACTGGACTATTACTCAGCAGTGAAAAGGAATTAATGACATGTACAACAACATGGATGAACCTTAAAATTTTATACTAAGTAGGAATGAGGTGCCAAAAATTGCTTACTGTATGGTTCAAGAAAAGGCAAAATCAAATTATGGTGATTGCAATCACAGCTCTGCTTGACTGGTAGTAGGTGGGTGGAGAGTGCCTGAAAGGGGATACAAGGGCACTTGCCAAGATAACGGAAATACTTGGTATCTTGATTTGATGGTTCTGTGCGTTTATCCAAATTTATCAAATCATGCAGTAAACTTTATCACAAATGCAAAGCTGAGAATGGAGCAAAACAACAGCTACTGAATAAGCTCTTAGTAAAATTATGAAAGAAGTATAATTTAGCAAGAATGGCATGTACAAAACTGGAAAATTAATATTTATTTGTTTTAGTAAGGATTAGCTGGTACATGCCTTAAGGAAATTTTACTGTGATTATCTTCTGATTAAACATATATCAGGAAAGACTAAGAGTTTATTTAAAATTTATAAATATATCTTATGGATTTCAGACTTCTGAAAATATCTACTCTTCAATCAACTTCTGTATAAATCTAGGATTGTTATCCGTGAGTCATAAACATCCTCTTTGAAAGAGAGAAAATGACCCAACGAGTAATAGAGTAGATTGCCAGATGCTTGTGCACAGCTAAGAGTGTAAAATATTAGGATTATAATCTCCTAGATTCGTCTGCTGTTACATACCTTGCATTCATTCCATTTTCTCAGGAGGTTGGTTTTTGTTAATAAAAAATGTTTTTCCTTTTTTTTCAGTGACATTTTCCTGGAACTGAGTAAATCTATTACTAGTATAGAAGAGATATTGAACTTTCCTTTCAAGACAGCTCTAATTATTTCAAATTAGTCAAGTTTTAATATTCAAAAATTATATGTAATTCATTAGGTGATGATGGGAAAGAATATTTCTAAATGAATATTTGTCAGTTGCAGCAGAGAAAAAAATTTCCTTAACAGAATTCATAAAATTATTGTGTATAAACTTTCAGAAAGTTCCAGAGAGGAAGGAATTTATATTTTTACATGTATCTTTTGAGGCATACATAATTCACATTTTTTTCATAATGAATTATATTTGCAAACATTAACTCATATTTCCTAATATGTTGGCAAGTAAACTTTTCTGGACACTCACATGGCATTTTATAAAGACTTATTTTATCAGTCCTCCAGCAGAAAATCTGTCAATTGTCCATCCTCTACATATTTCCTATAGTCTACACAGGCCCCAGGGATTTGGTGACAGGATTCTAGAATCTAATGTTGTTGGGGAAGGTATTGAGAACACTGGATCCAGTTAGATGAGTAGGCTTGCAGGAAAGTTGGATATGATAGATCTTTTTGTCAATAGCATCTTCATGCTTTCCACTCTGCCCCTGAAAATTTAAGGTTCCGGTTCTATACATGACATCCTTGCTTCAGTAATAATTCCCTCACACTTAAATCCTCATACATCTTCTTTGTTCATCAGTTTTGCCTTGATTTGGCAGAGAAGTACTTGACTGAAACAAATGAGATGCTGAAATTGGCTTTCCTGAAATAAGGAAAATAAGCTGACACTGCTGATGCCTTCCTTAGTCAGATCCTATCACATACACTCCCCCTTTCGCTCCTCGTAGCCGTCCTGTTAGATATTGCTATTCCCATGCTTAAAAGAGGACAGTGATATGTGCCATTCTCACTGGTGTGAGATGGTATCTCATGGTAGTTTTGATTTGCATTTCCCTGATTACAAGTGATGTTGAACATTTTTTCATATGTCTGTTGGCCATTTGCATTTCCTCTTCAGAGAAGTTTCTTTTTAGCTCTTCTGCCCATTTTTTGACTGGATTATTTTCTTTGTTGTTGCTGAGTCTCATCAGCTCTTTGCAGATTTTTGTGATCAGTCCTTTATCATTAGTGTTGGGTGCAAAAATGTTCTCCCAGTTGGTGGGGTTTCTCTTTGTTTTTGTTATTGTCTCTTTTGCTGTGCAAAAAAACTAGCAACAACAAATGTTGGCGAGGGTGTGGAGAAAAAGGAACTCTTCTGCACTGTTGGTGGAAGTGCAAACTGGTCCAACCACTATGGAGAGCTGTGTGGAGATTTCTGGACCTACTAAACATAGAGCTTCCATATGATCCAGCAATTCCACTCCTAGGTATTTACCCAAAGGACACAGAAACATCAATTCCAAAGAGCACCTGCACCCCTATGTTTATAGCAGCACTGTTTACAATAGCTAAGCTTTGGAAACAACCCAAATGCCCAAAAGTAGATGACTGGATCAAGAAGATGTGGTACATATATACCATGGAATATTACTCAGCATTCAAAAAAGATAAACACATGCAATTTGCAGCAACATGGATGGAGCTGGAAGGGATCATGCTCAGCGAAATAAGCCAAAAAGAAAAAGAAAAATACCGGATGGTCTCACTCATAGCAGGAATCTAGAAAACTTAAATAAGGGACCAGGAAAATGAATATAAGAAAGTGAAAATCAAAATCAACAAAAAACTATGAACCAGAGACACTTTTTGGGGGTGGGGGGCGGGAGGGGAAGGATTGGGGTCAGAATGGGGCGTTTGCAATTGTATGGGGGAATATAAAATTAAAATTTAAGATTAAAAAAAAAAAAGAAATGGAAAAAAAAAATAAAAATAAAGATGTTATTGAGCACTTTAAAAAAAAAAAAAAAAAAAAAAAAAAAAGAGGACAGTGAAGTCGTTCCTCTGGGAAACTATGGAGTTTTAAAAGAAACAGCAGCACTGGGACTCTCACCCAGATTGTTCAGCTCCAAAGCTGTATTTTCTGCTGCCGCTCTATCTCCTGAAGTTTACAATCTGGTGAAATCCATAAAACGTGGCAAGATTTTAAATGACCTTCAGCCATGGAATATAAATACGGGATCTATGGTAGAGCTGGGTGAGCCCTCATTTTCCCTGGTCTCTGGAAATCCAGTGTATCTACTTCACTGCTCCTAAGCAGATCCCTTTTGCACACTCTGAGGCATTTACTCACGGCTGGCTTTGAGCTGTTCAGTGTGGAAATAGATGAAATCATTGTGTTTTTTTTTTTTTTAATAGAGGCATGTTTTATTTATTTCTTTGTTTGTTTGTTTGTTTGTTTTGTTTATACATGCACTGGGTACAGTCAGAAGCGAGGGAGGGTGAGAGAATTCACCAGAGCCAGAGCGGGGAGCAGAGCAGGCAGAGGAGCGAAGTACACTGCTGAGGGGAGCAGCGGGCGGCAGGAGAGGTCTGCGCGCCATGTGGGACCCTCCTCTGGTGGCCAGGGAGCAGCCAGGGATCGAACCGGCGCCGCAGAGGCCGCGGGCAGCTTCGCAACCCAGTGCTCAACGGCTGTGCCACGGGGGAGGCCCTGAAATCATTGTGTTTTGAATGTCAGGTCATAATATAGTTACCTTCCCTGCTGACTGATCTGTCTACGTGCATACAGTCTTTTATGAAATCTATAAACTAAGATTCAGTTTGTCCCTTAATCATAAATGTCTTGATTATCCAACTCATTTAACTCATTGCAAGACATCTTACTTCTTCCTGAAGTTAGGGACATCCATATTTTCTGTGCTAAATCACTATTTTCCATATACATTTTTGGGAGTGACTTCTCTGACTCATATTCTTTCCACCTAAATTGGGGTTCTTGTTCATTTCTTTTTCTCATCTATTCAATCAACATACGCGTGGAAACACTCCCAGACTAAACCCTCTCTCTGGCTTCAGTCCTCAGCCATGTTCTACATGTCCCTTTTCCTATAGGAACTTTCTATGCATGTAGTTTGCAGATGCTTAAAAACAGTAAGATGAGAATTTAACTTCCAAGCCTTCCTGCAAACTGAGCAGTTCTTTCTAACTTCTGCATCATTATTGGTACTAAAACCATTATTACTTCAAGGCTAAGGTTTATAACCTTAAAGTTCACATCTATTTTCTTTTAAGTTAACTTTGGGTTACAGCACTGTATGTGATTCAGAGGCACCCCCTCAGATACATGGCACCCCAACACACCCACCACTCTAGCACTCATAACCCTCCACCCTAATCCATTGTGACCTCTCCCTTCTGTCTCCCATCCCCCCTCAACCTTGTAGCCTCCGTTCCACAGTCAGATTTCTAGGTTTGTCATTGCCTTGGCTTTGTCTGAACCTTTGTGTGTTTTCTGTATGTTCCACATGTTAGTGAAGCCACCCCATATTTGCCTCCTCTGCCTTATTTTGCTTAGGTATTATCCACTCCAGCTCCATCCATGTCGTTACTTGGGTCATCTCTTGCCTTTGTTCTTTATGTGAAATCATTCTTCAAGTCTTATTAACATTTCATTCAAAATATCTCTGCTCTCTCCTATTTATTCAGGTACTTACTCTCTTCTTTTTTTGGCAGGTGTTTATTCTGTGTCACTTGGCAGACCCTCCCCTATACTACAGCTCAGTGTTCATTCCCCAATATCTATTTCTTTGTGCCTGCCTTTAACATGAGCTTATCATAGCTCAGTCAGGTTGACTTGGCTTTTAAATCAGACTCTACCTTAATCAACTACCAACTATTTATTGGAAGCCTGCCAGGCACTGTAGGGGCGCACAGATTTGTATAATACACAGTCCATGTGCTCAAGCAGTTTATGGTCTAGTTGGAGAATTAAAACATATGTGTGAAAACAACACTAACAATACATGGCAGTGCTTAATGAGGACCAAATGAACGCTTCCTTATGGGTCTTCAGCTGAGTCTTGGAGCATAATGAGACTTGCAGAAACTGGGAAGGATGTGTTTGGGACTGGGGAGAAAGATGAGTGGAGATTTGAAGGGGACATAAGGTATATCTGGAGTGTAATGTGTGGCTCTGTATTCTGACTGTCAGTGTCAGTGTGGGCAGAGTAGATGATGAGGTTGAAAGTGGGGCTGGCATCAGAGTACTTGTTTCTCCTTTAGCTATTCAATTGTCCTCCCATTTTTAATATTCTTTCTAAAGCGTTTCTAGAGAAACTTCATCCCTGTTACTCCCTTTGACCCAGCAGCCCATCTTTATACTTCACTATATCTTTACTATACATTTTTACACCTGCTATATTTCTCTTTCTTCTCCTCCTTTCTTTATCTCGCCTTCCCACACATCTGTGTATATAGACTTGTCACATCCAGCCTGTGCCATGAACTCCCCAGGGCAAAAGATGTTATCTGAAACATCTTTATATTCCTTTTGCACCTACGAAGCTGGCAGGCACACAGTATGTGATCAATAAACACTAATCTCATTGGATTGCAGGAAAATAAATGGTAAACTTCTTCATTGCCTGCTTCTTTCTAGTGGCTATTTCACATGAAATGCTATAAAATTATGTGAACTAAATAAGTAATTTCATGTAGAATGAATAGCCTGTATTTTTAATTGCATTGCTTTTATTATGTTTTCTTAATTTCCTACATGATAATATTTGTAATGAAAAAATGAAGTTTACTGAAATTTTCAGTCAATAATTATAAATCAGTGTATATACCACTAGGTACATTGTTTCCTCTCCAATTATCTTTTATAAATATCAAGAATTATTGCCACTTTTACCAGGCAGCGGAGTTGCTATTGAAGAAAATATTAATTTGTCCAGCTTCTTCTTAGTAGCACTGGATAACCAAGATGATTTTCTTTCAGGTAAATAATGCAGGCTAAAGTGGGCTCTGGACTCTTTTACTAAATCAACAGGATTTCTTCACTTAGCAACCCCCCATCCTAAGAAACAGGAATCTGTTGGGAAATTTCCATTGCTCATGCTCTCCTCATACCCTATAACTGCAAATAATAAAAAATTAGTCCTTTAGATAATGTCTCCAGATGTTTTAATTCCAGTGATGTTTCATTTAATTTCAAGGCAATATAGTGATGTCCCATAGATCAAACAAATAAACCTATTTAATATCAATGAGTTTCTCATGTATCAGTGACAGTCATGAAAGCTAACACTTACTGATTACTACTCTAGTGGTTAAGCTAGGTAGTAATCTTAGTGACTGCCAGACGCAGCCCATCCTTTTACATATTGTACTAACACATGTAATACACACACACACACACATCTCTAAGTTATTATAATTATTCCCTATTAGAATATTAAGATTTTGGTACTGTTCCTAAATGGGCTTTGCAGTCTAATAGAGGTGTGTTTTAGCTTTGATTTGAATCTTGAAGCTGTTGAGTCTCACTAGATAGAAAAATCTCTGGTCTCACTAGAAAGAAAAAGGGTAATGAAACTTCCATCTATTTGTTTTGAAGACACTTTTATAATTTATAGTTTCCTCTTCCAATTTTTAATCACATTTGTTTTTTCATTGGTGATGACTCGTGACATATTGTGACCAGCAGCTACACAGAGTCCCCCTTCAAACTCCAGCATGTCTAAGAATAAAGTACAGTCATAGAGAAAGAACCACTCTTTTGAGTTGTACATCTCATTTAGAGATGTAGTTCAAAGAGAGTTTTTGCTAAGGTCACATAATAGTCTTGTAATTCACCTTTCAAGCCCTCCCCCAGCTGCACACCATCTGACAACAGTGTCCCGGGAGGTGAATGACAGAATGGTGTTGTGTGGGGGAAGCCTCAACCCACAGGCTTGCTGGTTTAGACCCATATAATGCACAGAACAGGCTACAACAATAATCTCATGAGAAATGTGGCCTCACCTCTAGATACTCTTTATACTCATTCTCTTGGTTGCCGGTTTCTTTATTTCACTCCTCAGCATGTGATGGCAAAGACCTCAAAGCTTTCAAAAATGTTTATTGAATGTGAAGTAAAGAAGCAGATGTTAAAACCCTGGGGTTAATAAGAGGCCACTCTGGGTCTGGAACCCCCATGCAATGCGTTTTCCCCATTTCCCCCACCCCTTCTACCCAGCACAGATGAGGAGCAGAGACATCTCCCACCCCTGCCAGCCTTTTCAGACTGGAACTGGTCCTTCTTGGCTGCACCCCCCTGGGTTCCTGCTAGCATGAAACATGCTTCTGATTGCTTCTGTGATCACAAGTCACTCCAGTATTTCCTTAACTTAGGGTTTTCCCACCTCAGTGGTTTCTAAGTCTTTTGTTTGCAGGATTTCTTGACACTTTTAAAAATGTCAACGATCCCAAAGAGCTTTGGTTGGTTCAAGTTAGAGCTGTCTGTATGTTTCACATAAGAAATTAAAATAGACATGGTTAAAATATGTATTTTAAGGATAGCACTAAAAAAATTCATATTAACATAAATTATATATTTTTATAAAAGAAATTGGTGAAAAAGTGGCATTTTATTTTTTGGCAAGTTTCTTTACTATCTAATTTAACAAAACAGCTGGATTGTCGTGGTGGTGGTGTTTTTTTGTTGTTGATATTTTTGTTTGAGATAGATGAAGAAAATCTGGTGTCACAGAGATAAATAATTGGAAAAGGGAAGTGTGTGTTCAGAGCCTTTCCTATAATTGACACTTAGTTCAATTAAGTGACCACTTAATTGTGGACACTTCTAGCCTCTAGAAAACTCCATTATGAATGAAAGCATGAGAATGAAAAGGACAATGAATGTCTTAGTCCCTAAATATCAAGATACTCTGACTGCTTGGACCCTCTATAGAACAGTCCTTAAGACCCTGGACCACAACTTGAGACCACCCCCTTTTCTCACTCATCAAAGGAAAGTTAAAATTAAATTCTAGAATTCTGTGCAGAATCTAAGCACTGGCTAGGCACTTGTGTCCAGAATAAATAAAGAATCCATATAGTTGAATAATAAGAAAAAGACAACCCTTTAAAAACACTGAATAGACATACCTAAAAAGATACATACATGGCTAATCATCTCGTGGCAAGAGTTTTAACATTATTAATCATAAGGAAGCGCATGCTAAGCCATGGTGAGATTTCACTTCACATCCACTAGATGGCTATAATAAAAATATAAATATAATATAAATTAGATAAAAACTAAGTGTTGGTAGGAATGTGGAAAAACTGGAACCCCCAAGCACTGGTAAATGTCTAACCATATAAAGCAGTTTGATGGTTTCTTAAACATAAATTACCTTACAACCTAGCAATTCCACTTCTAGAAAAATGAAAATAGATAAATAGATGTCCACACAAAGATGTTTATATCATTGTTCATGGGAGCATTATTTGAAGTAATGCTCCAGTAGGACAACATGGAAACTACCCAATAGTAATCATGAGTGAGTAAATAATGTAGAATAGCCACTTCATAGAATATTCTGCAGCAGCAAAAAAGGAGTAAACTACTGGTACATACTTTAACATGGATAAATCTTCAGTACATCTTGCTAAGTGAAAAACACCCATATATATTACATTATATTTCATGGTTCTATTTCCAAGAAATGTCCAGGAAGGCAAATCCAAAGAGACAAAAGGCAGGTTAGCAGGAGACCAAGGTGGAGGAGAGGATTGACTTGGCAGGACACAAGGCCCCTCTTTGAGTGATGAAAGTGTCCTGAAGCTGAATTGAGGTGGGGGGAGCCCCTCCATCTGTCAACTAATAATTTTTGAGTTATATACTTACAGCAAGTAGGAAAAATACATACCTCTGTGTTTTAAAACATACTGTGTACCTGAAAAACAAGACACGCACCAAAATGTTAACCAAAATAGAACCATAAAGCCACTAGGCTCTAATATTGCACTCTTAGTACCTTCAAGACAGTACGTGGTTATGTGTGTGGCCTTTTAAGACCCCTGAGAACAGAAGCATTTCCTGTGATCCATCACACTTGTGAGAAATTCAAATGTAAACATTTTGTATTTCAGGATACACATTGGGCCACTCTCTCAAAAGCACCATTTTGTTTTTGTCTTTCTAGTCTTTTAAAAAATATTTCCAGTGGCGTCCTTACATCCTTGGTACTGAAATACCCTCCTGATTCCATTTTTTTCCCCTCTTTAATGCCATACCTAATCGTCGTAACTCTCCAATTTCACCTTGTTTTCATAAGCTTAAAGCACATTCACAGCATTCGCACACACCAGACACTGGACTCGTAGGGCTGTAAGAAGTTGAGACCAAATGTTGGTGAGTTTTTCTTTTACCACTTTGCTGAAGTTACACGGTATCCCTGAGAAAATGACATCTAGACGGCAAAACTATTTATCTGATGGAGTAAACCTCCCAGCAAGTGAAGACATGTAGCTGCAGCACATTTGCCCTGGTTTTAAGAGGTTTTTATTGGCCTTTATATTCAAAAATGCCATTGCTGAAGTTTCTTGCTAGTGCCGATGGGTGTTCATTACTAGAGCCGCGTCCATTACGTGGAGGTTCTGTCGCCCAGTAGATGTATAGGCCTCGCTCGTCTCTCTGCTGGTTGCTCCAGGCTTCTTATCTGATAAGCAGCAAATGCCCAGTCCCCTAGCACACGGTGAAAAGTTTTAATGTATTCTGGGTGTTGGTTCCTGAATCCACATTTGGTGTCAGTGACATGTAAATTAGTCAAAAGGAAGGAAAGGTTGGCCAGTGGCCACAGACAGCCTACAAGGGTCATCAAAAAGAAAAAGAAAGGGAGGAGGCAGAAACTGTCCTGGGAGGGTGATGCCACAGCAGGGGGTGGAGATCCCCCACCCCAGCACTTCAGTAGAGGCAAGTCACAGCACCCCCGCGGGCACCACTGGCTTCTAACAAGAGCAAATTCAGGAAAACAGGATTGTCCCTGTCCCCAGGATGAACATCTCTGAGGTGTCAAGTACCAGTGGGCCTTGAGAGGTTCCCTGCTCCTACCCTGGAGCTCCCCAGGCTTGGCTTCTGCGGTCGGAGCACACTCCCTGGGCAGGTTGCCTTCTGTGTGGTTTCCGTGGGCTGAGCTCTAGCCAGGGAGGTCACAGCGCTTCAGAGGGTGGGGCTTCTCACGCAGAGACTTCAGTACTTTCCAGAGCTAGAACGGGGTTTCCCACCAGTGCACAAACCCATGGAAGACCCACAAATAAATGGGTCACCCCAAATCAGGTCAGTCAATCTGTGCTGCTTCTGTTTAAATGTATTATTTAAACTTCATACGTCATCCGTTGCGTTTCCTCACAGTCTTGCCTTTTTTTTTTTTTTTGCTCCTGATATGGTTTAGGCCTCCAGTTTCACTTCAGTTCTGGCTCATCCCCAGCTCTGTGGCAATAGTTTTCAGCAAATATGGCTTTGGTCATAAGGCTCTGGGCACCATCTGGGACTTAGCTTCTTGTGGGCCTGATCTATAACTTGATACCTATAAAGAACATGCCTGCGATTTTGAACACTAAATAATAGGTTCAAATAGCAGAGTGACCTGCAGGCAGGATACATACAGTATTTATCAGTAAGTAGGTCCATATCATGCTAATCTGTGGTCCCACAAAGCAAGGCTCTAGGTATATAATAGGTCCTCATTGATCTCCAGATCAATGAGTGGGAAACTTGTGTTTTAATATCGGATACCAGGGTCCCCTGTCAGCCAGTGTTGCTGGCTGAGTACATTGGGGGCATCCAGGTGTCTTTTGAAAACGCCACAGAGAGAGGAACTGTCCCCTGACCAGGGTTAAAAGCCATTGTCCATTGGTTGCCTCAGCATGGAGCCAGGATGCTTGGCTCCAAATCTTGACTCCTTGCTCCCTGTCTGTGTAGCCTTAAGACAAGTTACTAGTCTGCTCCAAGCTTCAATGTTCAATGTTCTCTTTTATGCTCTGGAGATATAAGAATATACTTCATAGGGTTGTTGTCATAGTTAAATAAGGTACTTAGCACAGTCTATGTCTGGTTATTGAACCAGAAAATGCTAAAGTCTCCTATTGTCTCTAAATCAGAGGCCAGATCTGGCCCACTGACTATTTTAGTATGGTCTGCAGGCTACGAGTGAAAAGGGGAGATGGAGGGGAATCCAAAGAAAAATAATAATTTGTGATACATGAAATTCACATTTCAGTGTCCATAAAGTTTTATTGAAACACAGCCATGCTCATTTCACCAGATCCTGGCAGAATGGAATAGTCATAACATAAACTGCATGTCTCACAAGGCCTCAGATGTTAACAGTTTGGCCCCTCTGCTGGAAGTCTGTCCGCCCCTGCTCTAGATCCTTCCGTGCAGCACTCAGAGCCAACCTGTCAATCGTCCACTCTCTCAAACAGGCTAAGGAATGAGGAAGGCCTTTCGCCTTGATGTCCTTGTTTCAGTTTGGGGGTGTGGATGCCCAGTGCTCCTTTTCTGGGGCTGGGGAAGGAAGCCCAAATTCAATAGCTCTTTTCATTCCGAGGTTGGGAGCCGGTCTTAGGTCGTGTGTGGCGTCACTGTGATTCCAGTGAACCAGGGTCTCCAACTTGTTTCTCTGTATCCAGCTGCCCCTGGGCACTCTCAGAGGCCCACGCGGCCTCCCTCAAGGCAGAGCAGCCCCCACAGTACAGCCCAGGGTGGGTACATGCCTCAAGGGCATTTAATAACATTTGCAGGTTACTGAACTGGAATGGTTTTCCAGAGCACCACGAGTCGATCTGAATGTTTTTTCCCAATACTCTGTGAAAGGCCAGCGGCACCGAGCCCTGCATCCCAAGGGCAGAGGGGACGCCTTGCAGAGACACACCTGCATTTCACATGTCCAGTTTTCCCATCTCCTACTCTGAACAGGGCTGGGTTCTCTTCCTGATGCCAGTTTCCAGGATTTGCTGTAAATACATAGGCATAAAAAAACCCCACAAATGCAGAAGGCCAGATTCCTGCCCGGCAGAGCTTTGGTGGTGGTGCCACTCCCTGCTCCAAGCCCCCGTGCAGCTGTTGAAGGTTGCCTGCAGCCCGGGCCCCACCTTGGCGCCCTGGTCCTTCCAAAGGGCTTATACTCATCTTCCCAGATTGAAATTCAACTTGCTAAGGTGTTTTGTTTGACCAATACAGATTTTGGGGGGGAGGGGAGTGTTGGAATGTTTGAATCCATTGGCTGCTTTATAAAGTCAGGAGATTTCATATAAAATCTAGATGCCCAGTCTCTTTTGAAGCAGTGGAAGAGATGGCATCCCCACCCGTGCATTCCCGAGTGCCAGCAATTGGCAAGCCCAGCGTAGCAGCTGTAGCAGCTGCTCCTCCTTGGAGCCAGGGCCTGTGTCTCCTGTAGTTTGTCTCACTGCACGGTCTCTGGGCCCAGCTTCCTTGAGTTTGCTCGCCTGACCTCTCCTAGGTATTGCTCAAGTGACCCTTCAGCAGAGTCTTCTCTACTCTGGCTTCTTAGTTATGGCCCATTTCCAGGTGTCCACCTGAAATCCACAGTGGTCACAGGGCCACTTGCATTTATTTTGACCTTAACTGCAACTTGGGAAATGGTTTGGTTTGGTTTGGGGATGCTGAAAAGACAATCCAAATTATAGAAAGTGGGTTCTTGGCTGTTCTATCACTCTCTGTCTCTCTGTATTCTGTATTTAGCTTTTCAAAGCAGAGCAAAGTAAAAACAGTCCAGACAATATGCGGGACTGACAATAGTAGGTCTTGCTTGGTTCAGGGCTCAACTTCGTAATCATGTGTTAATACTGAGCTGTTTACAAACCTACTCAGTGTTATATTTGGCACCTTAAATCTGTCTTTTTTCCAGCCTTTACAGTACTCTAGCAAGGTAGATTGTATTTTTGCAATTGTACAGAGGAAAAAACCAACCCATAGGAAGCGACATAACTTATGCCAAGTTACACAGCTAGTAACTTGAGTTTGACTTCAAACCCAGGTCTCCTGATTTAAAGTCTGGCCTCTCTCTGTTGTTATCTCCATGACCTTGGGTAAGCCCTATGTTGGAATGAGCTGTTTTCCTCCAGTTCTAAAATTATATAATTTTCTAAGTCAACAAATAACAGCCTTTTCTTCTATGAAGAGTAAATCTTTCCATTCCATAATTCAAGGTAATGTGTAAGATTCAAACTTCAGGGAGAACCATTTGTATCATTTTCCCCTGCCCTTTTTAGAGCTCAAATGGGGCTGTGCAAGGTGGAAAGAGTTCCACAGACAACCATGGTGAATGTAGTTTCATGCCATTTCTTTCTATGGCTTGACTAGATGAAAAGGAATCAGATTACAAGGATCTCATTTGCAGAAGTTCTAAGAACCTTGCATGCCCTATTGAAGAGGATTTGATTTTAACGTTAATCAGAATTCAATTTAAATTGTGTGTTTTTAGGCAGAACGGCCATCTGAAACATAATGTCTCCTTTTCTTTGACCATTAGATTGTATCGAGTACATGAGAAAGACCATATCCTTTAGAACTGGTGCATAATAATGTTCAGCTTTAATTTCTTATGGAATAAACATTCAATTCAGAGTACTATAAATATTAAAGTGGAAAACTGATTCTTTAGTAAGTCATCAAGTAACTCTAAGCCTCTGTAAGAATTCCCTCAGTTTGGGGGGTCAGTTTCTCGCCTTTTGACATTTCTTGGACTTAAGAATCATGTCTAATTTCTATTTTTTTCCTTTAGTTTGGCAACAAGATTCTCTTGACTAATGTTTTTTTACATTGTTTTATACTGACTTTACAGTAATTCCATCATTGTTGAATTTTATTACACACTTAATGATTTTTCTCAATCCTACATGCATACATAGCACGACTGTGCTATGCAGTCGTGTTGAGGCAGCTGTGGGGTGTGGTCTTGTCTGGCAGAAAGCATCTTCCCTTTCCTTTCTCAGTTTCAAGAAATTGCATCTGTCCCATAAAGTCTAGATAAAAGATGACGACTTCATCAAATCTTCTAGTCACTCCTGCTGTCGTTCCTTCTTCCTTGTCCATTTCTTTTTCCTCTCTGATCTCATACCATTTTTTTTTTCAGCTTTGTTAAGGTATAAATGACAAACAAAATTATACTGTAAAGATACAACATGGTAACTTGATACACACACACATTGTGAAGGGGATTCTCACCATCAAATTAACAAATCCATACCCTGACATGTTTAGTTTTTGGTTTGTTTGTTTTTTTCCCCCTTCGTGAGAACGCAAGTTCTACTCTCTTGGCATATTTTGTACAATATATATTACCAACTGTAATCTCCATGTTTTACATTAGATCACTGGACCTTATTTATCATGTAGTTGAAAGTTTGTACCCTTTACAAGCCCCTCTCTTTCTAACCCCCAGCCCCTAACAACCACCATCTTACTGTGCTTCTGAGTCCAGTTGCTTTTTTTATTCCACATTTAAATGGCATTTCACTTAAATGTGGAAGGCCACTTAAATGTGTTTAACTTTTCTTTGTGTGGTTTTTCACTTAGAATAATGCCTTTGGTTTATCCATGTTGTCACAAACAGTGGGATTTCTTTTTCAAGGCCAAGTAATATTCCCATGTTGGGCATGAGTGTGCACACACATCAAGGCAGTTGATATATACATGCATATATTTCACATATTCTTTGTCTTAAGTTCTTAAGTTGTTTCTATACCTTGGCTTGTGAACAATGCCGCTGTGAACATGGAGATACAGATATCTCTGCAAGATGATGATTTTATTTCTTTTGAGTATATCACCGGACATGGAGTTACTCGATCATATGGCAGTTCTGATTTCTTGAGGAACCTCCATTAGGCTTTCCATAGTAGCTGTCCCAGTGACATTCCTGCCAAAGTGCTCAAAGTGTCCTTCTCTCCCCATCCTGGGGGAGAATAACACTCGTGATCTTTGGTCTTTTGGATACTCACCATCAAATGGGTGAGAGCTTCGTTAGATTTTGTAGACCTTAAAATGCACTTGGCACATTTTATCAATGGGAATTGTATGTACTTACATGAACTCCTTGTGAGCAGCGATTTATTTTTTTAGACCCCTTTGTACACTTAATACACAGTGATGCCTGCCACACTGTAGGTGCTTATAAAGACACAGAGGCTGAACCCATGTGATTCAAAAATACTTTTGTTTTCTCACAATCATTTTGTATCATAGGCTCAACGTGGGACTAAATGAGCATCTATTTCTTTAAATCTCATTGCAGACCACTAACAATAGTCAGTTTTGTTTAAATTATCTTTCTGTTCAACCGAACTCCTCATTCACATTCACCAATTTTCTGGACCCTCATGTATTTTTTGCCTTGTAATTTGGTGACATGATGACAAATATCTCCTCTGGGGCAAGATTGTGAACTGCTCTTTTCTGCATTAAGAGGAATGGGAGGAGATCACAGCTCACAGACTAGGTTTGCTGCATCAGGTGAGAACCCAAGGAAGGCACCCCCACCCCAGGCACTGCCCTGCTGCTACACAAGCGCACTGTGCACTTTACCTCTGAGAGTAAGGGCACAACTGTCTAGGCCATATGCATTTGCCACTTACCGTGGACCAGGCCCGCAGGCTTCATTGATGCTTACAGCTGGCTCCCTACCTCGGCAGTGTTCGGGCATGGGTATGAGGATGTGGCATGCAAGCACTCAGCCTTCATGTAGGACAGCAAGCAAGAACTGCAGGCCAGAGCTTACTGGGGTAACGAGAATATGAAGTGTGAGACATTTTTATCGTATCTTGTATCCTCACCCATCTTCATTAAGAGAATATAATGTTTGGGACCCAACTCGTAATGCTTCTCCACTAACATTAGCTGGATGCCTGAGGTTCAAATAAAGCATGAGGGTATTTCAAAGAGAGGAGATATTTCTGTCCAAGGTCAGAGGAGATTTTGCACTATGCTGAGGCTTAGTAGAGGCCTTAGATATGTTTAGAGAAGATGTGTAAGTGCTCCCACCCAAGTTTCCAGAGAGGGGGAATGGGCTGATGATAATACCCTAGTCCCCATCGCATAAATATTTATGGAGAAAAATCTTTACTTGATGGCTGATTCTTATTATGGATAATAAAACTAAGTCCCCCAGAAAACTGAATTAGTCCAGTTCTGCAAGCTCTGCTGGTATCAAGAGAATGCCATCTACCTTATTTTGACAGATGGAATTCAGAGTTGGGAAAAATGAGGCTATTTTTGGCCCACAAGCTGTATTTTGTTTATCGCCATCCTGCTTCATACAGACACATCATCTCAAGTAACTTGATCTAAGGTGTTAACCACAGAGTACCTCTTTCTTTAAAATTCTTCCAGCAAAACCACAGCTTATCAAGTGGAATAATCTCTATGTTTTCTCTGACTTAAAATACTGCTTCTAGACCTCTTGCCAACACATTTTAACAGTTTCATAATTATAACATGAAGATAAATATGTAAATAAAAAGGCCTCCTTAAAAACTTTCAGGACTGTAGTGAACAGAGGGGAGAAAGAAGAGGGAGTGAATTTTCCATTTCTGCATTTTATTATCTTGTAATACCTAATGAAAAATGCTACAAATTTTTTAGAACATTGCTTCAAGCTTGTCGTGTGATCTCTATTTAAGTTTCAGCACTATTACAGCTATTTAAAATATGTGGATGAATAGCTATCTGTGCACATATGTACATAATCTTATTTTTGTTTTTATTTATCTCCTGGAGCACTTTCCTTAGAAGTTGTTTTTTTGGTTTTTGTTTTTAAGTAATTTCCCTTATCTTTGACTGCTTTTTTCATCAAAGGCCACAGTGGCTGCTTCTGAATTCTTTTAACTAATTTGCAATTCTAAGACTCTTACATGGAATAAGGATGGTGATTACAGCTCCCTCTCCAACCTTTAGCAATTTGCTCTTGCTTTGCCTTAACCTGTTATACTGTGCATTTCTACAGGGCCAGGTAAAGCCTCATTGCCCTGCTTACTGCCTGTTCGTTCTAATGATGGCTTTCTGTCTTTCTCTCATCTGTCCCTCTTTCCAGGACCACAAAGGCAAAGTGTTAGTGGAACAGAGAGACTACAGAGAACATCTCACCCCAATTCTATGTTTATAGCTAAGAGAAGGGCCTGAGAAAGGCTATTTCATGACCAAGATTTACAGATTGCAGAGCAGTTCATAAAGCTTTTAACATGTTAAAGTGATGATGTGTTGGCACTTGTGGATAGAACAGGTCAATACATCGCCACTTTGTCATAATTCTGGATTTCTTCATAATCCTTCTTAGGGAAAGTAAGAATGTGACCTAGTGTGGAAGGGACAGACCAACCCCCAGTCACAGTCCAGGCAAATGTTTGTCATGAGCCCTCAGATCATGGAGCAGAGGGATGTTGTAAGACTAAGACTCCAGGTAGATCATGGGCAGGTTGGAAATTTTACCCATGTCTGTGGAGCTTACACCACATTGTAAGGGAGCAAGAGGAAGAATAGGGACTAGTAAGCACCCCCAGGAATGTCAGACAGATGTCTGGGAAGACAGCGTGGTTGGGGCCCAAGTCCAAGGTCTAATCCTGCTCCAACCCCAGCTCTCCCCCACTTTGGGAGGATGCATACGAGCACTGACAAGTTTGGAAGCCAGTTAGCTTTATTATAATTCACTTGGCTGCATCCTGACCCCCCTGGAGAGGATACTAGAAACCCAGAATGATCAGGCACCACATCTCAGCAGGCAGGCCTGTCTGTTACCTTCACTCTCTGTTAGCAAAACGGGACTGCCCTCTAGAAGCTGATCCATCCAGACCTTTCTGTAAGGAGAAGAGGACATGGAGTGGAAGAGCTTTGCAGAAGTGTGACCTGGGACCCAGAGGGAAAAGTCAGCCTGGGAAACTGGCCCAGTGGGAACATTATGCACAAGAATTTTTGTTGCAAACATCACAATTTCTGAAACATCTCTACTGGAATAATTGGAGAAAAAGGACTGGCTGGCTTGGAATTTAAAGAGAGACATCCACTCTGTCTTGCCAAGCTAAGCAGGTACATCCAGGGCTCTGGTTTCATCTCAAGCACACGCGTTTTCTGCTTTCTCTGATACCACGACGGGACCCAGGAGGTAGAAGTCAACCAGGTTGAGCTCCGAAATCAGGAAGTCGTGGCCTATTTGCAAGGAGGACCGGAAGTAAATATAAGAATGGCTCCTGCTTCCCTCACTTCGGTAGTGACTGGATGTGAAAACAGTTAAAATGGGGAAGACACTCGGGGCTGGCGAGTACACGTGAAAGTTGTGTCTCCTGCCCACCCTCCTCTGCTGGAATTACCTGGATTCTGAACTGGACCAGCCCCATCACCCCTTCCAGGTGACCTCCCTAGATTCGGAAGTATTGCTGGAACAAACAGCCTGAAACCCAAGTTAGACCTGGACTGCCCACCCCATGCCTGAAGAAGCTTCCTGTCTGGACCACACGCCATGTGGAGCAAGTCTGCAAGGCGCGTTCAGTTCCTCCACATACACCTCCACACCATGCCCACCTGGTCCTAAACACATAATGTCTTTTGGCAACCTTCAATTTTATAACACGTTGTTTCTCTAGTTCAGAAACTCCTTTGACTCTCTTTTACCCATCGACAGTCCTCAAGATGCAGGCCTACTGTTCCTACCTCTGGGAAACCTTTTCTTACTTCCCTGGCAAAGATCACTACTTCCTCTTCTGGGCCCCGGCTCAATTCGGTGCTGCACGTGCTCCCAAGATTTGCTATAGTTAGGAGCATCTTCTTCCCCAGACCCAGATCACAAGCCCCTCAAGGATTAGGATTCTGGGCTGATCACAATAACTGGCATGGAATAGCCACCCATTAATTATTTGTTGAATAATCAGTGAAAGAATAAGCGCATATATTGAATTAATCATGCCTAACTTATACCGATGTTTACTGTGGTTAAAAACATGTGTGCTAGGAAACCTCTGGAAGGATGCAGAGATATTGGTAACACTGAGAAAGAGAACTGGGTAGTGAGTGGATAAGGAGAAAGTTTTTGACTTATGCCCCGTATGTTCTTTAATTTTGTACTATGGGGGTGTATTCTGTCATATATTCAAAGCCAATCTCATTTTGTATGTCTCTGTGTCAACAAAACAATCTCCTATCAATGATTGCAGAATTTCTTTTCTAGCAAAAACTTAGGTTGCCAATAGAAGTATATGATAGAATTGTCCCCTGTTAGTAATATAGCTCTGAGTTTCATTTGGGCTTCAAGCTATAAAAGTGTTTAGAAACTACTGGACTATGCCTGAGATAGCAAATAAGGACCCACTGAGCTGTGTGGAGATCATCAAATCTTACCAAGTAGTTTGAAGCCACAGTGGCTGAGCAAAGAGTCCCTTCTCTCTGCCTCTTGAAATCCCAGGGGATTAAATGGTTGAGCAAAAATGAATGAAATATGGTTATTAAGAACCCAACACCCAGGATTTCTCAATTCCTGAAGAGCTGTGCACACGTCTGCTTCAAATCTGGAGTTTATACCCCTGGATCAGACAAAATGCAGTGGGTCAGGGGGTTTATCAGTTCGCATCCTAATGTGTGGTCAGGATGCACCTTAGACGCATAAATTAAGTGTTCGTAAATTCATGCAGTTTCCTTTTCCAAGTGTCAGAGAACTGATGTTTAGAGTACGTGTCATCCTGCGTACTGTCTAAAGGCTTGTTACTGCAAAGATTCTGCTTCTGTTCCATTCTACCTCCCAAGTATAAATATCTTAAGGATACGTCTCGTGTTACAGAGCCACAGAGACAGTGAGCACCGTCGTGTATAAGCCCCAGACATGAGTCCAGCCTCTCAGAGTGTGTTTCCATCCACAAAATGGGAATAATAAAGCCAACCTCCAGGCAGCACCACCCCTGGGATTTTTTTTAATTAAGAATTAAATTATATGATTGGTAAAGCACTTGCCATTTGATAGGAATTCAATAAAAGTTAGTTTCTAGCCCACTGCCCTGAATACCTTATTAGTTTATCTAGATAACAGGTGTTTCACATAGTGAAGTACAACTATGTGAAATTCCTACTATTAAATGTATGTAGGATGTTAAGTTGCTCCTCCCCCCGAGAAAAAAATGTTCCTTGTTCCTTGTCAATAACCTGCTCTCATTGCACATCATGATAAATGGTTCTCAAGGTTAAAAGCATCCAGCGCTTGATTTTTGTCAATGCTCTTTTCTTTAGCTTTTACTTAAGTATGCAGAGTGCCTAAAGTTTAATGCATGATACTTAGAAGGTCTATTTTTTAATTAAAAACTAACACCGTTCCCACTGAGAAGAATGTTTATCTGGGAATTTTGTGCTTACCCAGAGAAGGACTCTGGAAACACCCCGGGGGGGGGGGGGGGGAAAGAAGCCCAATCTGACTGCTCAGTGAAAATCTTAGAATCCCAAAAACATAACTTCAAAAGATTTCTGTTTAAAGGTGGCACAGGCAACCTATACTTATTTCTCAAGTGAGTTGCTTTTTTCCCCCCCTGGCATTTTGAAGCATGTTAATCCAGGCGCTCTCATAAACCTCAGCGGCAGGGGATTGCTGTTCATTGGTTTCTTACGGGCAGACCGAACTGGTTTAAACTGAGCAGAGGAAGTTAATTATCCAATGTTTTAGTTGGCTCCGACAATGAATAACCAGTTCTTGTCGGACACTGTCTTACTCACCCTGCAACAGTATGAGAGGTGGGGAGGTGAGATGAGAAATCGCCCATCAGAATCTGCAATGAGAGAATTTGCAGGGACTGCCCTAATCTGTTTCCCAGGTTGTTCGAGCCAGTTTCAAGAGCAGTTAAACAAGGTTATGTAAGTGACATGTGATGGAGCCCAAAATAGTGACTGCAAACACAGGCTGCTGTTGCTGGGCAGTTGTCAACTGCTTAAAAAAAAATCCTCCAGCAGGACAACAAACAGACCTTTAAACATGAAAAAGATTGAAGCAAAAAATGAGTTTTCAAAGGGAGTTGGTGAAGTTGCCCTTCTGAATGGGGACGCATTTTTGGATAAGGAAGCTTACGTTGTATGTAAGGTCTGGTTGTTTGAGTTTCCGTGGAAGGATCTTGAAGTGAGGAGGACTCTAAAAGTTTGCTTTCCTGCTCGAGCAGAGATCCCTGTGGTATGGGCAAGCGACAACCAAACCAGCAGATTCGCCTGTAACAGTGTTGAGTTACGTATCTTTCAGGGCATGGTACATATTGAACTATTTTAGTTACTGTCCCTTTTAGTGAGAAGCTCTTGTAGCTTCAAGGTGTGAAAAAGAAAATTGCACTTCACAGGACATGGTAAGCAGGAAAATAAGGCTTGAAAAGAAAGCAGGATTGTGGTGAAATGTCTTCGACGGATTATGTTTTTAAAGGAAAACAAAAACACCAACAGAAAAGGGTTTAAAGTATGTCTGCACTGTCATCAAGAGGTTTGCACCCAGCATTTGCATTCCCACAGCAACCACATCCTCTGGGTGCCCTGCCTTGTCACAAGCTGCAGATCTGGGAAATTGGAACTCTGGGAGCAAGAGACCGGGGAGCAGGAGAGGCCCCCCCTGGGCTGTGTTGCTGGAGTCAGCCTCGGAACCTTCCTTGCCTGTGTCCCAATTACAGACCTGAGCCTCAGCAACTCTAGTACCAGGCTCGCTCTTGATCTCTTAAGGGACCTGTGAAATAGCCCCTCACTTCCCCACCCATATTCTGGACAAATTGAGAAATAAAACAAGAGCAGCTGGTGAAAATGTTAGCTTTGTTTGGTAAATAAGTGGAAGTTTATGGCTTAGTGGTAAAAGCCAGGAAAAAAAAAAAAAGGCAGGGGGAATGCTTTCTGACCCCAGGAATGAGCCCAGGTGCAGGCAGTACTAGTGAGCCAGATGCCCCCCCCCCAAACTAGAAGCTGCACCTGTTCCTTGGGGAGTTCAACCCCAAGAAGGAAGAGAATCGAGCAAAGGAGGCAGATTTATTCTTTAGACTCGGGGACTGAGAGAGGACTGAGGTGTGGCATCCCTGGAGCTGCCTCCAACTGGATGAAAATTGTGGGGGAGGCGGGGGGGAATCCGCCTGGCAGAAATGTTCCCCTCCAGGAGGCTGGATCTGAAACCCCAGACACAGCTGCTTCAGGAGTGTAAGGAAGGACCTGGGGGGTGCGAACGGGGGCAGCTGTCCGCTTTCAGCATTTCCTTATTTGTCACAGTCTCATGTGTAGAGAGTTGTGCTCTGGACATGTGAGGTTAAGTCTGTTTTTCAAAACATGCAACTTCAGGCATTCTGTTGAGACGAGGATCACTTTAACCTCCCACCTGAGTAAGTGCCTGCTCCTAAGGGCAAGTTCAGCCACCTCCTTCTCAGTGCACTGTCTTTAAAGATTCTAAAAGGTGTTTGTAGGTTTCACTGTGGATTTAGAACTTCTAGAACATAGAACTTTCCTCATCTAGTTTTGTCTGAAATGGCAGCCTTTGACTTGATACCAGACAACTGATGTGGTGATGAGCCGAACCGATGGCTCCGCTTCCAAATGGATAAAGGAGGTGACATATAGTTCCAGAGGTAGACAGAGGAGCAGAGTATTGCTGGAAGCTTGAGAAAGGTGTATGCATCTCAGTACTACTGAATATGAAATCAGTGGAGCCAGAAGAAAGCAGAAATAAGACTCCTTCCTAAGGTAAAAAGGAAAAAAAAAAAAAAAACCAGCAATGGGGCAAATGTGCCACCAGAGAGAGCTGCCACAGCCCAGGCTGAACCTCAGCCAAGGTCAGCAGAGCCCAGGCCTGCACCCAGCCAAGGTCAGCACAGCCTAGGGCTGAACCCTGCCAAGGTCAGCAGGTGGGGCATGCAGACTGCAAGTGGCACCACCCTGAGCTTTTAACATGCCTCCAAGGGTGGTCTTTGTGCTTTAGGGCCCACCTGTATGAGTATTGCAAGTGTAGAGAGGACCAGTCCTCTGCAGCTTCCTGTCTTGTTAAAATAAGCCACAAAATATATTGTCTTTCACACTAATAGTGATAACAATAATAAAAACAGCAATAAAAATAACAACCCAGTGTTATGGGATCCATGCTCTGACCCCAGCTCTGCTGCCTTTCCTGAAATGGCATTAAGTCTTGCTGATAAGCACATTTGACTCCGCTCACCTGCTCACCTTCCCTCCTGTGCCCGTGGCTTGGTGCCACTTTGAATAGGGACCCAGAAGTTTCAGACTTGGAGGCGTAGGTAGTGAAGGACTCTGGAAGACCCCATCAGAAGGATGAGGTAATCCTACTGAGGGTTCAGAGGGATCACCAGCAGGCTCTGTGGCAGGTGGAGGCGGAATTTCTCCAGAAGCGGGTCTCATCCCCCACTCAGATGTAATCACTTTCTTCGTTATGGGATTCAGCCCCACATGATTTATCTCAATCATTTAAATTTCCTCAGCCTCACCCGCTGCCTAGAATGTAAGGCCTTGGAAGGAATGAACTGTGTTAATTAACTCTTTATCATTTGCTTTAAAAAATTTTGCCAAATGGAGTTTAATGACTATCTGGGGACACATATAAAATCCCAGAACCTGGGTCCTTAAAATACCTGCTCACCCTGCCTGCTCATCCTCTGGGGTGCCCTCTCCCTCCAGGCTCTTGGCAGATTGGAATTCAGCCTCCCAGGTTCCCCTTCCGCTCTGCCCTGAACAGCAGGCTGCTTACTGTCAAGAGTTTTGATATTAAATAATACTAGAAAACGGGGAACATGAGCAACAATGCAAAGAAGTCATAGCTTTCCAGAATCTTGCACCACTGTGGCAGCCCCCTCCTCTAGAACCTTTAGTGGAGCTGCAAACATCCAGGCGGCTTGTGTGTTTACCCTAAGGGTCCAG
Organism: Talpa occidentalis; assembly: GCF_014898055.3. NCBI lineage: Eukaryota > Metazoa > Chordata > Mammalia > Eulipotyphla > Talpidae > Talpa > Talpa occidentalis. The sequence continues at coordinate 108,499,524 of NW_023605194.1, forward strand.
TTTCCTTCTCTCACACCCTCGCAGGCTTTAGGGAAAGTTGGGGCTTGAAGACAACATCAGGGCTGAGTAGTATTTGTCTTGTCTCAAGTGGCCCTTTTCATGGAGAGCCTTCCTACCTTGGGGTGATACTGTGCTCCCGCAGGAAGTTCTTCACTCACTTCTACTTCATCAAGAGCTGACTGTTTGTTCTTTGGGTTTTCTCACACTACATAATTTTTTTAAAAGATTTATTTATTTTGTACTAGAACCGGGGTACAGGCCAGATGTGCAGGATGGTGAGAGGATTCACCAGAGACAGCGGGGAGCAGAACAGGCAGACTGACAAAACACACTGCTGAGGGGAGCAGCGGGCAGCAGGAGAGGTCTGCGCACCATGTGGGACCCTTGCCGGTGGCCGGGAATCGAACCGGCGCTGCAGAGGCTACGGGCAGCTTCACAGCCAGTCCTCAACCACTGCGCCACCAGGGGAGGCCCTCATACTATATACTTTTGAAAAGACTGAGCTAGTCAAATAAATAAGAGATGATAGAATCACTGAATCACTATCACCTTTTTTATTTTTCTGAGTGCTAACTTCAGGCCAGGCTTTGTGCTTCTTGCTTTCCAGGTGTAAGGGCAGGACAGGACACAGTGCAGGTTTTCCGATCCCATGCAGACCAGGTAAAGGAGGAGTCAGAGTCCTCAGTGGTTTTGCAGGTCTTTTATTGGGGTTTAGCAGGTACGTGCAAGGCAGGGGTGCTGGCTGGGGGGGCGGGGGCTGGGAGGCTAGCAGACCTCCCAGCCCCCAGCAAGTCTTCACTCTATCTGGGCTCTCTAGCGTTCGTTCTGCTACTTCTCGGCTTCTCTTTCAGCTTCTGCTTCGGCTTCTACTGCTGCTGCTGCTACTGCTGCTGCTGGCGTCCCCGTGACGCCGCCCTTAAAAGCACAGTCTCAGCCCAGGTGAATCCCATCTACCTATGCCCACACCCTATTCCAGGTTCCCCTCCATCAGGCATGCATTCAGGACAAGGATCCATCATCTATCCTGATGGCGGGAGGGCAGAAAAGCCTGATATTTTCTTTACCCTACACCAGGTATTCATTCAACCCATCCAGCACCCTACAAAGTCAGCATTATTATGTCTGCTTCATGGAGCAGGAAACTGAGGCTCAGGAGCCTTAAGCAACTTGACCAAGAATCTCAGCTTTCCTCCTGAGAGAGGATTGTTACTCAGCTGGATTTGGCTTCCAAAACCACCGGCTCTTCTCACTGCCCTTCTGCACCTCCACCTTCGAGTCATACATCTTCCCTCCTCTGTGCTAGTATCACTGATGCTTCAGGGCAAGAGCCACGTGCCACCCCATCTGTATTTTCTCACTGGGGACCAGCCCAAGTACAATAAAACATTGGTTTTTGACTTCAAAGTCATTGAACACTTTTCAAGATAGTGTTTATTGAGTTCAATAACTTCTAAAACAGTGAAGTTAACTTTTAAACACTTACTGAATTACTCTACACTTCAAAGCAATACCACAATATAATAGAAAAAAGTGATAGTTTTATTTTTTTATTTTTGAACTTTTATTTACTTCCTTTTTTTTAGCACATAGGCATCCTCTCTTTGATTTCAGTACTTCTGGGGTTCCTGTTCGTCTGTGATTTATATAACACATACAGTAATTGACCTGAGCCTCTGCCCCATCCAGATTTGTTTCACCCTGGCAGTTTTCTGTTATCTAGAATGACTGTGTTTTCTCTATAGCTGCCACTCCCTCAACCAGAAGTTACGTTGAGCTAGAGGGCATTCACGGATGGGTAACTAAAGTCTTCCAAGTCCGACTGGACAGATTTTCATTCTTAAAACCAGATGCTTTTACAGTCTGGATTTGCCATAAAAAAACTAAAAATGGAAATGCTGTATGACCCAGCCATCCCACTTAGGATCATCTGTCGAAAGAACATGAAGTCATCAACTCAAAAAAAAAAAAACCCAAAAAAAAACTGGGCTCTCTACATGTTTACCAATAACTGTGAGTTCGTTCATTCTTTCAACATTTATTCAGTATCAGCTGCGTGCCCAGAAGTATGCATTTTGTAGCCTCTGCTTTCTCAATTAGCTTCTAGACTAATTCCCCACAGTGTCCAGTGGCACACCATGTGCTTGGGGATGGATGCTCACCAGTGTGCACAAAAGTTTTATTTTAAAGGGATATTTTTGAAATCTTCATATCGTATTTACTAAAAGCTTTTATTTACCTCCATATTGTGGAAACATGATTTTTTCCCTTTCAGTATCTGCTAGAATGGTTATTAACTGTAAGACAGAAATTTCTCTTAATTTTTAAGAGCAAAAATAATTATCCATAAGAGATCAGGAAAAAGACTGATTATAATAAAGTAAAAATCAAAATCAACAGGCAACTATAAACCAGAGACACACTACAGGAGGGGGAGAAGGGAGTAGGATCAAAACAAGGGGGGGGTGGGAATTTTACAGGGACTATAACCAAGATGAAAATGCTTATATTGTACAAAAATGAAAAATGATATAAAAATATATAAAATAAAATGTAAAAAAAATAATTATCACTTTGAAAATAATGAGCCATTTTCCCTATTGGCTTTTGTTTCCAAGTTTTGGCACAGATTTCTGCACATATTCGTATTGGTATCCGACATTGATGATAGGTTATAGGATTTGGGATTTGATGGGTGGCTCACTAGATTACATTCATTATTGAAATATTCCATGGATGTTTATTTTCTTCTAGAGGGAAATGTATAGCTTCTCATAATATTCTGAAAATTTTTGTTATTTGTGCAGAGGGCCCTCAACTTTATAGAAATTAACAACCAAAAAAATAATAACCTATAACCTTAAAACATAATGGTGTTCTAAACCAACATTACCTCAATTTAAAAATAAAAACAACCAAGGAATAATGGTTTCATGCTTCTGAGAGGAGCTGCTGTGGAGACTGGACCTCATGCTCTCATTTCATGGAGCTGTTCCCCACTGACTTCCTGTCTATTTCCAGATCTTTGCCTTCTGCCCACAAAGTAAGATGCCAGTTCCTGCCCCCTTGTGGTTCGGTGGGATCATTGGACTAAGTCTGAGCAATGAGGAGGAATTTGTTCCCTCTGGGCTGGAACATTAGATTTCCTAGATTCTACAGCACCTTTCCTCCAAGGCTCACTGCAGTCCCTAGGTAGCTCTTCCGTCAGCCTGTGGCCCAGGGTGAGGAGACATGAAATAGAGTCTCAGCCTGTCGGCTAAGTGGCTCCTTCAGTCCAGCTTTACAAAGAACCAAATTTGGATTTTGTTGGTTTTTCCCTATCACTTGTCTTTTTCTGTTGTCATTGATTTCTGTGTTATTTATTCTGTTGACTTAGGTTTAGTCTCTTTTTTTTTCTGACTGCTTAAGATAGAATCTTCAATCATCAATTGTATACTTTTCTTCTTTTCTAATATAAATACATAAAACTAAAAAAGTATCCTGTGATTAGTTCTTTACTTGTATATCACAAGTTTTGGTATATTGTTTTCATCAGCACTCAATTTGAAATATTCAGTCATTTCTCTCTGATTTTTTCTTTGAACCATAAATCATTTAGCAGTGTACTGATTAATATTCATATAAGTGGTGCTTTTCTGGATATCTTTTTTATTTCTAATTTAATTATTTTATGAGCAGAGAACAGATTGTGCATAATTTCAATCCTTTTAGAATTTAAGACTTGGTTTATAGCTCAGGACGTGGTCTAGCTCAGTAAATTTTCCATGTGTACTTGAAGAACACGTTTTGTGCAGTTGTGTGACCTAAGTGTTAATTGGGTCAAGGTGTTTGGTCATACTGCTCACTGTGTTCAAACTGATTTCTATATAGTGATTGCTCTATAGGATGTTGAGGGGGATTTTTATATCTTCAACCATGATTTTGAATTTATCTTTTTTCCATTTTATTCTGTCCATTATTACCTGTGTTTTGAAGCTCTGCTACTAAATGAATTTTTATTTAAAAGGTTGTATCTCAATGTAATCATTATAAAATGACTATCTCTATCTTTGTTGATGTCTGGCCTTAAAGTCCACTTTGTCTGACTTTAATATAACCACATCAGCTTTTTTATGCCTATGTTATGATTTATATCTTTTAAACTTTAGCATGTCTGTACCTTTATATTTAATATGCATCATAACACACATAATGGGATTTAATTTTTAAATCTAGATTACCATCTTTGACTTTTAATTGGAGTGTTTAGACCATTTACATTTAAAGTAACTATTGCTATACTTGGGTATATGGGTATCTGTTATCAAGGTGTTTGTTTCCCTTTTGTTCCTGTTGTATTCCCTTGTTTTTCCTTTTTTTTCCTCTTTTGGGTTGAGTATTTTTCCTTTTTTTGGCTGAGTATTTTTTTACTATGCCATTTGATATCTCCATTACTGTTGAGCAAATTTCACAGTGTAATTGTAGTAGTTGCTTTATGGCACTATTTCTCAGATATTACATAACCTGAAGAGTTGTATAATTGGTATATAATTGATTGGTAGCCTGGAATGGTCCTGTGAACTTAAATTTCTGATAACTTCTTAGGTGGTGCTGATACGCTTATGCAGAGACTATGCTGTGAGAATTATTGCTTTAGGGATTACAGATGTACTCTTACACAGTCTACCCTGAATTAATTTATACTATTTCAAATACAATGCAGGGAACTTACAGCATACAATTTCATTTATATCCCTCCCTATTCTCTGTGCTATGTTCTCAGATATTTTTCATACATATTTTATAATTCCCTTAATACATTTTTTATTATTTTTCTTTATACAGTCATTTGGCTTGTAAAGAATTTTTTAAAAGGACAGTTCTTTTTACATGTAGCTATTTATTTATCATTTCCAGTTGATTCCTTTCTTTTCTGTACATCCAAATTACTATCCAGTATCATTTCTCTTCAACATAAAGAATTTCCTTTTTCATTTCTTGTGAAGTGATTCTGTTATCAACAGATTTTCTTAGTTTTAGTTTATCTAAAATGTCTCTATTTTACCTTCATTTCAACAAATACTTTCATTGGTTGTAGAATTATGGGTTGACAATATTTAAAGATACATATAGTCTTCTGACATTAAACATTTCCATTTTGAAAAATCAGTTATTATTCATAGGCCTGTATCTCTTTGTTTAATGTAATTTTTTTTTGTTCGGCCTTCTTTTAAATTTTTTTCACTAAATATTTGTTTTTTAGCAAGTTAAGTTTGTTATGCCTTCATGGATTTTTTGTCTTTGGGAGATTTGGGAAACTATAGGTTTGTTGGTTTTGTTTTAGTTAAGCTTGGAAATTTTTGTTTATTTTTTCTGACCTATTTTGTCTCTCCTTTCCTGCGGGCTTCAACTTGATGTCCATTAAATTGATTAGTGCCGTCCTACAGGCCACAGAGGCCTTATTCACTTACTGTTAATATTTTCCCCTTTGTACTTGAGTTTGGACGATTTCCATTTATATGTCTTTAATGTCACTGATCAGTTTTGCTTAGTGGGCAATATGTTGTTAATTCTAACCAATGACTTTTATTTGTGATACTTTATATTTTAGTTTTTGGATTTGTATTTTCAGTTTCCAAAATCTCTCCTGATGGTTCCCATTGCTTTATACCTTTCATTCATATTTCCTTATACATTCTAACATATCAATTTAACAACCCTTATCTGCTATTTCCAACATCTGAGTCATTTGTGAGTTGGTTTCTACTGACTAAATTTCCTCTGGACTCTAGTTCATATTATTCTGGGTTTAAATATAATAATTATTATATTCCAGACATTCTGATATTCCAGATTCTATTATATTTCTCTGAAAAGTGCTGTTTTGTTTCAGTAGTCAGTTGTATAATTGATATCAACTGCGTTTGTAGTCTTTGTTTGATACTAGTTTGGGATAGGTTGCTCTGGCTATGCCTTCACCCCTGGGATAAATGCCTTAATCCTGAGATAGGGTGCTTCTTCAGAGGGCAGGAACCAGGTAGAACTTCCTTTGAAAGCTGGAGGTGCATTTATTCTAATTTAGTGGGATTCCAACCCCCTCTTAATGGCAGCAGCTGAAATATCTGTTCAGCTCTCGCAATCTTCATTTGTTGCTTCACCCCCAGACTTTGGAGGTTCATGCTCAATTCAGGGGTCAGCTAAAAATTTGAGGGAAGTTAATACATACTTTTCATCTCCCTCCACACCCCATAGCATACTTCTTTCCAAAATACCCTCTTTCTATACACTGTTTTAAGTCCAAAAGCCTGCTCTCTGCCTTGTCAGATTCTAAAGCTGAGGCTTTTGCTTGGTTTCTCTCCACCCTACACTGAATACAAGGTCCAAGGGGAGAAAAAACATTGAAATGTGAATCTATGGTGATTTTCTCTTTTCAATAATTTTGTTTCTGCTTTTGGTTGCTCCTCGCTGCCATCAAATCTTTTTTTCTTCCTTTTGTAGATAATTCCTAACGGTTATCTGTAGATTTATCTGATTCAGGCTATTCTGCTACTACAGAAACTGAATGCTTCTCATATTGGTCATGTAACTTGAATGAGAAATAAGTCTTTATTTCCTTTACCACTGAGATTTTTCTTTTTTAACCACAAGATTATTTCTGTGATTATAAATTCTAGTATATAGCTACCAACTTGCATTAATGATCATATCTGAGAGCTTTGAAGCAGAGTATTAATCATATCACCTACTTCTATTTTGCCTACCTGGTATATAAAGTCCAGATCAAGGTTCTAAAACACATCTTTGACTTTGACATTCTGTAAGCGGGAATCTGCACTGATGATTTATCAACTGCTGAATAAAATGAGTTCCTTAGCTTGTCATTCAAAACCTCTACTCCCCAGTCCTCTGTGTTCCTGTTGTCTTCCCTGTGGAAGCATCACAGTGGAAAGTCCTTTCCCCTCAAATCCAGCATGTCACTTATTTCAGATTAACTATCTTAACACTAGGAGAGCACAGTGTTTTAAAAGGGCACAATCCTAAGTTGTTTTAAAGTCTTCTAGGTGCATTTGCTTGTTTTCATTATGGGTTTTTTTAATTTGGATTTTTGTTAATATAGATGCAGGAATAGAACACATTACATATGCATGTAGGTATACTTGAATCATTGCTGCTACCACAACTCAATATGTAAATGACGGAGTCGTCTGCAAACTGTCCTACCATTCCTGCAGCCATCACTTCCGATTGTTCCCATCCTGTTTGTGGAAGATGAACTGGTGGCTGCAACCACATTGCTTGTAAGAAACCAGGTGCCCTGTTCAGATGTTGCACCTACAAGGAAACTGTTCTGTAACTGTTAAAGTGACGAATTTTTTAAACGTGTCCATGTCAAAAACAAACAAAAAAAACTATATAGAATAATCCCAGCTTTTGAAGTCTCTGTTCTTAAAACTCCCTAAGAAGAAAAAGTCTAGTATGTATGTAGGATAGTGACCGATTCTTCTGCATTCTTGTATGCCTACAATCTAAGACACTCGGTTTTCTTTTTTTGTAGATTCACAGAAGTGGAAAGAATTATCCCAAGCTTGAGTGTTTTGTGACCTTGCACACATAGTAGGTTTAAATTAATATTTGTTGAATGGAAACCAATTAAAATTGCACTTAGCTCTCTCTTTGGGCTTTAAATTGTACTCAACCATGTAAAATTATTAGTGAAATAATAGGGTTTTCTACTGAATTTCATGCCATGCAAAAGTCATATAAAGCTGGTTGCCAGTGGAAATACTGGTGCTAGTGTAGAAAGTGCCTGGTTCAACAAATGTTCCTTTGCTTATTTTCTTTGAGGAGCCCTCTCAATATCCTGTTGGATCAACTTTAAATTATATTTGCAAATGAATATTTAGAAAAGTCTCTGGCCCTAAGGTGCGGTAATAATGTGGCTCTTCTGACTGGTTTCCCTCCTGCCTGTAGGGACAATCCCTTGCCTGTTCTGGCAGGAGCCTCTTCTTGTGAACAATAGCAATGCTGATCTTGCCTGTGTCCTGGGGATACTTACTGTCAGGCTTAAATAAGCTAGTGCTCTGTAGACTGTGCTGGAAGACCAGGGTGCCTTGGGTGTGGGTGTGGTGCACTAACCTGCATCTGAATCATATGCAATGTTATAAGCCAGTGCAACCTTAATAAATCAATTTTAAAAATGAAATAGGGCCTCCCTGGTGGCCTAGGGGTTAAGACTCAGTGCTAACACCACAATTGCCTGAGTTCAATCCCAGCCAGAGAGCTAACCCACATCAGGGAGGTGACCCATATGGCACAGCAGACCTCTGCTGCCCCGCCCGCTGCTCCCCTCAGCAGTGTATTTCAGTACATCTGCCTGTTCTGCTCCCCACTCTGTCTTTGGTGAATCCTCTTACTCCCTGCACCTCTGGCCTACACCCCAGTTCTATGCAAAATAAATAAATAAATAATCTTTAAAAAAATCAGAACTTTGAAATCGGACATTGAAAAGCAAAGTTAGCACTCTAACAGGACCTTAAAATTCTATTCTAAAAGGGGTAATGCCTTCTAGACCTTACCGTGCTGTGCAGAGTCAGACAGTGTTGCATTCGTCAATCCAGTCTTCGCTGTGGCACCAGCAGCCTTGTGTGCCTGTATCACTGAGCACCCTTAATTTCTTGAAAAATCATTAGATTATTCTGATTGTAGGTTTTACTTCTTCATTTTGGTGGATTCCCCTCTGCTATTAATGTTGTTTTACTGCTATCATTATTACTAAGATTTACCATAATGTTGTTGAGAATGGGCTTAGATTAAATTATTTTAATTACATTAAGTGATGCATATTATTTTTATTGCATTTTTACTGTAATTTACTTAGTCATTCTCGGCCAAGGGAATGTGATGGCACAAGACAGAGGGGGTACTTTAGGGCCTGTTCCCGGCTCTGCAGACCTCAGTGTGACCCCACCCTCTGTCTGCACGTCACCCTGTCCTGAGGCTCAGTCCTGACTTCTCTTTCCAGTCTCTGCTCCTTCTCACCGTGACCATGCTCCGCCTTATGGACGACGTGTCCAGCCTCTCTCCTCACCATAGCCTGTGTGTCTGACTGCTGACTTCACACGGCCACGTCGAGCCCTCCCAGGCATCTCCAGCCTAACGTGTGCGCGGCTGAGCCGGGGCAGTTCCCCATCAATCACACACTTCTCTCTCCCCTCATTTTAATTCATGGTGATTCCACTTTCCTCAGCCAGTGAATCTTAATGCCTCTTTCACTCCTGACTCTCTCCCGTCCATCGGCAAATCCTTGCTTCTCTCTCATGGCATCCCGAGCAGTCCTGCTCCGCGTGGCTCTCCCTGCTGCCACCCCGGCCACCCACCGGCATCTCCCACCTGATCAGTGACCACCTCCAGCCCCCACTCTGCCTGCCTCTGTCCTTGGTCCTTTGCAGCCATTTTTAAACACAGCAGCCGGAGTGTAAATGTAAATCAAATGTAACGTCAAATGTCAGTCATCTCGAGACTTGTCTCTGCTCCCAGCCCTCTAGGGTAGCAGCTTCCCATCCTCTGAGTAAAAGTGAAAGTCTTGGACCTGAGCCACAGGTCCCGCTTCACCTAACTCATGTTAGCAGTTTTCTTCATCTCCTCTTGTTTTCTAGTCGTTCTTTCTGCTCTTTCACACTTGGATCTTCTTGAAACATAAAGAATCCTCCCGACTCTGTCCCTACCTCATTTGCCTTTTCCTCTGCTCAGTAGATTTCCTCCCTGCAGTGTTCACACAGCACCTTCATTTCCATCAAACCTTTGTTTAAAAATCACCTTTCAGGGCCTCCCTGGTGGCTCAGGGGGTTAAGCACCGCTCTGTGAAGCAATCTGAAGATTCTGCAGCACAAGTTCAATCCCCGGCCGGCCAGGGAACAACCCACATGGCGCAGCAGACCTCTCCTGACTCGCCCGCTGCTCTCCTCAGCAGTGTACTTCGGTCAATCTGCCTGTTCTGTTCCCCACTCTGTCTCTGGTGAATCCTGCCACTCCTGCATCTCTGGCCTGTACCCCAGCTCTTGTATGCATAAGTAAATAAATCATTAAAAATAATAAAAATAAAAATCACCTTCCAGTGAGACCTTCTCTGTGATTTTTCTAAAATTCCTGCATCCTCCCATACCTTTAGCATATCGTTCACACCTTCCTTTCATTTTGCTCCCTAGCACTTATTACTAACTGACATTTGCACATTTTACCTAATTGCTTTGTCTGGTGTCTGTCTCCCCCCAACCAATGAAAGTTAACATGAACAAGAACGTGTGTCTTATCCACAGCCCTAGCCCCAATGTTTCTGGTAATGCCTGCCATTATGCCTAGTGAATGTTCAGTATATGCTTTTTAAATAAATAAATGAATGCTAGAGCTAGGCGATCACTGTATCTTGCCAGTAGATGCCACATTATAAGCATATGTTGTGCCCATGTCTGGATATTTTCAGTTCCAGCTAGTTCTGCAGAGTGCAGTAAGCATTTCCAGTTGTATGATCTGAATGTGTTCTCAGGAGGTCACATGTGTAAGTGGTGGACAGGCTTGTCCACTGGAACAGCTGCAGCAGCACCATTGCTTAGGTCGCTGCTGTTGTGATGTCAGGATGAAATCTGCATCTGTCTCCTGAATCTGGGCTGATGCAGCTATCAGGCTCCAACATTGGGGGAGAGTGACTTTACTTATGTGACAACCTGTTGAAATTAAACAGTACCAATCTTCTCATCTGTCATCAAAAGTATCAGCTGTGTTGAGATGGTCTATGTCTAGTTTATCTGCAAATTATGGTTCCCTTTTACTTTTGTGAAGATTTCACAGCAGCACAGAAGAAAGTTCCATGTTCTGATTGTATGTTTTAGTACTTTGTGTTAGCGTAATAGTCTAACAATTGCTTTTCATTATTTTAATCAGGGCAACACAACTATTTATGTGCTGGAAGAAATGATTGCATCATAGATAAAATTCGACGGAAGAATTGTCCTGCCTGCAGACTTCAGAAATGTCTTCAAGCTGGAATGAATTTAGGAGGTAAGTTCTGTGTTTTTAGTTTAAAAGGATTAATATTTAATATAACACCACTAGACTGTTTGTGCTACCAAAGTTAAGATGAAGTCAACATGGAGCAAAGATTTCTAAAAATCTAAGGCGTCTTGTTTTCATGCTAAAACATTTTAGGGGAAAATTATTTCTTTGCAGGAGTTAAAATGAAGTATGTGATGTGGCTATGTTCCTAGTGAAGTTTTCAACCCTAAGTTTGCTAAGGTTTCAAGAACTGGGCACATAACCAAAACTAAAACAAAAATGAATGACTTTTTCTATAAAACTGTAGCTAACAGTTTTTATTTCCATGTCTATTTAGAAATAAGACCTAGGTATGTTAAACATTAAACAGATAGGAATAAATCCCTAACTCTAGGAATAAATATAATAAAGGAAAACTTATATATAAAAAAAAAACTTTTAAATGTTACAGAAGCTACCAAAAGAGTGGGGGAGGCAAAGACTTGAACCAAACAAAAAGTATACAACATCCATGAATGGGAAGATGCAACATCTTAAAGGTATCAGTTTTCACTAAGCTAATTGATCAGTATAACAAAATCCTAACAAAAATACCAGTTGATGATTCCATGATTCTGAAGAACAGCCAGGAAAATTCTGGAAAAGATAAGTAATGATGGCACTTTGCTCTATCAAATTAAGCATTTGATACAGCTACAGTGATTTGAATTGTCTGTGTATTTAGCATTGATTGTCAGATTAACAGAAATCAAGAAATAGATTCAAATCATATGAGAATTTTGTAAATAATAAAAATTGGCATTTCAGATCAGTGGGGAGGGGATAGAACAGAAATTATTGTTATAACCAGGAAGCCATCTGCAAAACAAGAAAGTTAATCAAAACTCTTACCATATACCAAGATAATTTCAAAGATTTAACCTTGAAAATATAACCATAGAAATAATGGAGGAAAAACATGGATTTTTTTTATACTCTCCAAATAATGAAGACCTTTCTGAATATGAAATAAATCCAGAAACTATGAAATAAAAGAATTGAGAAGAATGCTTCTACTTTCAAATCAAATACATCATGTATTATTCCAGAGGCAAAAAATAAATTAAAAACTGGAGGAAATACTTTTAACTTACACAAAGTATTTATTTCTAACATTGACAAAGAACTATAATTCTGTAAGAAAAGGAAACTAACTCATTAGAAAAATGAAAATTAACAATATTCATAGGTAATATTCATAGATAAACAAAATACAGTTTGCTTTGAAACACAAGAAAATATTCTCAATCTAGTCATAGTAACAAAATTGCAAATTTAAGATGAGATTTTTCTTATAAATGACAAAGAGAGAGCATTTTATTACATATTATTTTATGAATACAGAAATTAAGTGAAGCTTGTGGTCATCTCATGCATTTTGGTATAAACTGATACAACCCCTGTGGAGGGTAATTGAGCTATTTCAGTAAAATGCTAAAAGCACACATCCTTTGAGTCAACAGTTCTACTTTTAGGATTTATCTAAAGTATATCCTTGCAATGTATGTATGAAATGATATACATATAAGGTATTCATTGTAATGTTAAATATCAGGATTACATTAAATATTCATCTGTTCAGGATCAATTATTTAATTGATCTTCAGACATTGGTAAAAATAAGGGGAAGTCTGTATGGACTGAGCTCCAAAATGTTTAGTGAAAAAAAATCAGGTTGCAAAACAGTATGTTTATTAAAATCTATATATCTTTTTCAAAAAAGAATATAGAGATTTGTGGAATGCTATATAACAAATCATCAATGGTGGCTATCCCTGTAGGTAGCTGAGAGATAAGGATAGAAAGAATTGATTTTCACTGCACATTCTTCTGTGCCTCTGAATTTTGTGTTGTATTTAATACATGTGTAGGTAATATCAGAATTACTGATTTAAAAGAAATCAAGTAACACCTAAAAGAAATAAACTTGAGATTTCAACCTTTTTGATGAATGAATTAACTGGCTTGCTGGCCAGGACTCTGAGGTGAGCACAACTCCTTGCCAAGCAGAGTGACTCTTAGAACCCAGGAGAATGAGCTGGGCTGCCTGAGGCCATGCCTGTACCAGCCTGTCCTCCGTGCCTCAAGCTCAGCTAAGAGGCGATGCTGGTAAGAGGGCAGGCTCTGGAGCCAGACTGTCCGGTTCCCTTGTTCTGCCATTTCCTGACCTTGCAGCCCCAGGCAGGCGACTGCCTTTCCGCGCCTGTTTCCCTGTCTTCAGCTGCCTTTGAACATCAGTGATCTACTGTCTAGGCGGCAGTGTGGGTTACATGAGGCGATACCTAGGGAACAGAGTGGCTCATTGCAGTGCCCATGCAGGTCCACACGTGGTCAAAAAAATATCGCCCCTTGTTTTGGAGATGGTGAATCCCTAAAGATGCCATTGCCCCTAGATCCTAGATCTCCGGACTCCTGGTTCTTCTAGTAAACCACACTACACCCTTGATGGAATATCCAAATCATCACAGAGGTGGCATAAAGGACACCATCTAAAGCACGTGAGAATAGGGAGAAATTTATAACTTAAAATCCAGATGGCATAAAATTACCATTAGATGTAAAGTGAACTGTCAGTCAAATTTGTAAAATCCATCATCTGAATTGAATCACATCTACACACTATGAAGATATATTTCAAATATCTATGTAGAATGCTGATGTAGCTTTTAAAATATTGTGTAATGCTACGTAACATACTATACATATTGTGTTCTATAAAATAGGATTACTATTGGCTACTATAAAACGATAACATAGTGGTCATACTCACAGTTCCTCTCGCATCTCCTGGAGCTGTGTTCAGGATTAACTGAGTTCACACAGCATCTTTAGACCAGGGTTGTCAGCCTCTGCCCTGCTGGCATTTAGAACCAGATAGTTCTGCGCTGTGGAGGCCCAGCCTGGGTAGCAGAGGAGCTATTCATTGTGAAGCCTTTAATTGTGAGATGTTTTCTGCTAAGATATACATTCCACCCAGGATTGTTGCTGGCTTGGACATTGCTTCATCCCAGTGGCTCGGGCTGTGCCTGGCACCAAGTAGGTGCTGCGGAGCTTGCTGCTGAATGGGTAAAGGAGTGATGAGTGGTCTCAGGACCTCTGATTCTGAAACTTTCTGCTCAACCCTCTCAATGTGTTATCCCTTTGAAGCCTCGTGTAACACTGTGCAGTACATACTATTAATCTATCCTTTTTAGGAGTGAGTTCGTGAAGGCACAGGGAGTTTAAACATCTGGCCCAAGGCCACACAGCCAAGGAATGACAGAACCAGAACTCAGATTTCTATTTCCGGCACCAACGCCCATGCCCAGCACTCCTCTGCTGTAGACACTGGGTCCATGTTAGTAGGTTAGTGTTTCCTAGCCCAGATTATCTAGTAATGGCAACCGGGGCATCCAGGGTATTTACTTGGGTTTACAATGGTCTGTAAATGAGGTTTGGACAGTACATGATACAAAATTTGCTTAATTTGTTGTTGATTTCTGTGTATGCAGAATAGGTTTTTGTGGGTTTCAGTAAAACATTTTGCTAGCAAGAAAGCTTATTTTTAATCCTTAGGTCATTGATAGGAGAGATTCCCAAAAAAGGCAGAGTGAAAATTAATATTCATGAGTGTAATGTTTTTAGGTTCAAGCTATAATTTAACCATTTCTGGTCCATAAGCTAAATAATTTACTCGGAACCTCATTTTTTGTTTCCATTTGGGCAAGAAGAAATGCAAGTGATTTTATCATATTAAAAAAGGAGAAAATGGGGCCTCCCCTGGTGGTGCAGCGGTTGAGCACTGGGCTGCGAGGCTGCCCGCAGCCTCTGCAGTGCCAGTTCATTCCCGGGCCACCGGCAAGGGTCGCGCAAAAAAAAAAAAAAAAAAAAAAAAAAAAGGAGAAAATGTAAATGTTGACCTCTCAATGTGAAAGTCTTTTAAAATGTGAATTAAATGAAAACTTTTTATACATGTTCCAATCTCACCCATGTTTTCCTGGCGAAACTCATCTGTCCTGTCTTTTTTTCTCCACCTGCTTCTGCTCTCACCCTTGGGGCCTAAGGCAGATAGCAACCTGGTAACATGCTTGGAAGACATTTTCTGTTCATAAACTCTTATGTCTTTAGGAACAAAACCCTCTACTTCCAAAGGCTACAGGAATCCCAAGTACTTTAGAGTCATTTTTCCTGTCTACCAACTGCTGAGTGTGGAATACTGTCCATATCCCCAAACTAGCCTCTCCTTTCGAAAGTGGAAGAAGAGTAGAAGATTGTTATTTCTCAGAAATAAATTAAAGCTATAAAATGTGCCTCTTTGCTTTTCTCTAGCTCCGCTCCCTCCCTCTTCCCACAAGTACTATTCCTTTTCTTTAAAATCCTGCTGAGCTTTAGGCTGCATGCAAAGGAAAATAGCAGAAGATGTGAGAATGTCAACAGAGAAATTGAAAGGAAAATAACAGCTTTTCTGGCCCCAAGCTGGGCCTGCCACTCATGCTATAGCCCCCATTGGTAGATCTTTAAAACTCATGGTTGTGTAGACATGAGAATGTGCTTCTTGCTTAGCCCTGCCTGGAAATGATCACTTCTTTTGTGCGTGCCAAGGTTCTGAAGAAGTTGAGCTGTGCATGTCCTTTAAAGCTTCCCCTGAAATCTGCAAAGCACAGGGTTAAACCTAAGTGGCCTTCAGAGAAGAATTAGTCCTTTGGGATATCTGGAGCTTAACTGCCCTCTGACCACAGGAGATAGGGGAATCTCAGAAGCCTTCCTACCCTTCCCCTCCCATTTTACAGACGAGGAACTTGGAATCCCAAAAGCAAATCATTGGAGATTTGAAAAGTGCAAGGCAGGGACTCTATTTCAGCCTTTTCTCCTTTCCAAACTACCCCTCTTGTTTCACTTTTCTGGATTTGCTAAGAATTCCACTTTCACAATCCTTTCCTGAAGTCTCTGAAATATTACCGTCTTGCTTCAGGTAGCTGTGAAAATACAGATTCACAAGCCACGGGGTGTCCTTCATTTTACTTCCAGCTTACTTCCAGTGGCTGTCTGGAACTTTCCTTAACCTCATCATCACTTTCATTTAGTTTAGCAGGAACCTTCAAAGGCAGTCACATCGGGCCACCTTCTCCTCTGGATGAAACGTGTGGTGTGGGAAGAGAGAAGGCTCTCAGACCCAGAAGCAGGCTCAGTGGTAGCCGTGAGCAAGAAGGCAGCTAAAAGAACAAGGAAGGGGGGAGCACATGCTTAAATGCTGGGGATGGTGCAAGGAAACAGGTCCTTTAAGACTGGAACCAAGAGCAGGAATCATTTCAACTAAGGTCCATCCCTATAATGTAGTATTAATCAGTCAATAGCTGATAGCTGTGAAAATCCACAAGAGTTTGCAAAATCAGGTCAGTCACTTATTCCTGTGATTACGACTCCATCTGAAAACACCTGCAGGACTCAGAAGGCTTAGAGGAAATGACAAGCTAGTGGAGTAGGATCAGGAACTGGGTCCTCTTCTATGTTTTCTAGTTTACTCATCACGCATCACGATCACGTGTTTCGTGATATAATTGAAAGAACATAGAGTTGGCCATTTTGAACTAAAATGAAGAGGATCTTCAGACTAGACAATATTACCACTGAGCAAGAGAGGTAAAGATCTAGAGGTTCTGAGAACAAAAAGACTGTGCCCTGAGCAGGAAGACAGAAAACAGGAAGCGTGAGGGAACTGGGAGACATCAGTAAGTGGAGAGGGCTGTGAAAGGCTTTAAACCTGAAATGGAGAAGTGAGCCACGGAAGGGCAGGATTACTCCTGGCTCAGCAAGCCCAGAGGCCCCTGGAGCCGAGGAAGGTGGGCTCTGGCTGCCGAAGGGAGCGCCAGGCACCTCCTCGGTCACCTGCAGATCTCACACCCATGCGGGCCTGGTGAGAGAAATTGTGGAATCACTACCAGGGAGAGTGTAGGTTAATATCTGAAATCCAATAAGAAAAAGCATCTTTTATATCCATGAGGGTCTCCTGAGGCAGGATATGCAACCGTCTGCAGAAGTTTAGAAGCCCAAGCGTGCCGAGTTTTATGAAGAAATACCATTCCTCGGATGATATTTTTACTTCCATCCCTCTTGCTTATAGACAATAAGAATTTCAATGGGACCTTTGAACAGTGACTTGTGGGGGGAGAACACGTTTTTATAAACCAGTGAAAGTGTGTTTTTTGAATCTTCCTATGTAAGTTAAGCCATATTAATTGTTCTAGAACTATAACTTGAGTTAAACAACTGGCTTTTTAAAAAATTCAGCAATTGGTTTTGTTTTAGAGAATATTTGAGAGAAATTGAGTTTTTTTTTTTTTAAAAATTGTTAAATGTACAGTCTGATTAACTTCATTGTTAGAATTGCCACTTCTAAAGCATGAGGCTCTTACCCCACGTTTTTAAAGTTCTTTCTCTGGTGATGACCTGCATTTGTGAATAACTGTAAATACAGTGTCATTTATAGAGCTTCTTCCTGCTTATGTGCATAAAGTTAAACAGAGATAACATATAGAGAAATGGAGGAATGTGTGTTCTCCTTGTCTGGATACTTGAACCACTGGCATTTTTATCCTGCCACACTTTCTGGAAGAAAGTGCTCCCAAAGCAGATCGAATTGAAAGATTTTCTCCACTTCTTCAATTCCAAGACTTACTTTCACTTTCATAGTTTAACTATTGTGATTAGAACCTGCGGTCAATAGGTACTTGTAATTTTCATTCCTTTCCCTCAAAACCCTGACTTGAATTGCTGTTATTTTCGGATTGAGGATGTTGCAAAGCAAAAACGGGTCCAGGTCCTCAATGCAACGGGTTCCTCCCTCCCAGAAATCCCTCACACCCCCGCACATGCTCACGCCTCATGAGCTCTCACAACCAGCTCCTTTTCTTGGGTCTTTTAAAATAAGTCACCCCGGGGTGCTGGGAGCCCTGTGCTTGGACGCAGTAAAGCGCCCACTTACTCTTTAATTCTCATATGCATCCTTCCGGGTGGGGGTGACACCCCCGCTTTACTTAAAGGGCCTCATTGCTTCCTGGCCTCTGGGGCCCAGGACATCTTGTCATTCGACTGGACGGGCTCGGGAGATGTAGCGTCGGAGGCTCCCTGTCTTCTGAGGAGCGTATCAGAGACACGGTCCCTTGGCCCGTCCACAGCGCCTGTCAGCTCCTGTGCCCCTGCGTGCGCTCTGCGATGCACCTTGTTTCTGACTCGCTAAAAGACTGGGATTTTGATGATTCTGTTTGTTTGTGGTGCTTCACACTGTTGTCACTCTGGCAACTTCAGATGATGGAGTTTTATGATAAAAACGGTGATCAGTTCAGCTAGTCTGTGGGATGTACCGGGATGGCATGGAGAACAAAGTAAATTTCAATTTCTAGGCTTTTCCACTTTTACTATTTTAACTTACTGTTGACCTGCTTTCTACCAAGTTCTCGCCTCCTTGCCCTGTTGCTTTTGCTTGCAGCTTCTACCACACATTCCCCCCAGCTTTCCTCTAGCCCTCAGCTTCATAGTCACCTGGACTGTCTTGTACTAAAATTCCCCAGAAGAGAGTCAGGTTCAGCGAGACAGTGCCTCCAGGACGGAGCTCCTGATTGCTCCGAGTCCTCCTGAGCGTGGAGACCGGAGGCTGCGTTGCCTCAGCCTTTGCTGACCAAGGCCCCGGTGGCTCAGAGCACGATGACAAGATACAGTTTGACTCCATTTTTCAGAAGGGAGCTGTGAGCATAGCGTGAAATCAGCCACAGCGGCCGCCTCTCTGGCACCAACCCCACCAGCTCCCGGCATCTTGGAATCGTGGCGCTTCCGTCCCATCATAGCAAGTTTGCCCACACCCTGATTTTTATTCACATATTGTAAATTATCCCTATATTTAGGAGTAAAAGTGTCCATTTTTAGTAAGCAGATTGATGAAGCAAAATAGCGGCTTTATTGTACTGTTCATGCAAGGCTTTGCTGTAGAGCTCAAGACTTTCTGATAGGGCTACTTGGGAAATACACAACACAAAACACAAACAAGCTTATGGGAAGCAAACTTACGCCTTTGTTTTCAACCCCAGTTAACATATAAAGTAGATACTTTCTCTCTCTACTTGAATGTTCTCTATCCCCAAATGTCAGACTCTAAGATCATGGGGGAGTGGAGCCCCCTGGGCAGATTAGGGGTGCAGGGACACACTTAGGGCCACAGGCCACAGGTTTGCTGCACAAGTCACCTTAGAAAGGAGCCATCAGCCTCACGAGGAATCATGTAGGGTTTGCCTCAGACTCTGGCTTCTTCAAGTTACATTCATCAAATTCCTTTACTTTCAAGTAATTGGCATGTCCATGGAGCAATAGAACAACCTTTTATTTTCACCTGAAAATCTAGTGGGTAATTATCTGCTACTCGTAGGCTTTCTTTATCACTCACCTCTTCTCCCTTTCTTCACAGTCAAATATTGTGTTTGTGAAGACGGGGAGGAAGCTATTTATGTTATCATAATTCCTCTGCATTTTCACCTCTCAAATGTGCAAAACGCCATGCAAGTAACTCTCCGTAGATATTTCATGTCATTGTATTTTTCAGGGTGGTGGTTTTTCTGGGACAGATACTATGTCTTTTAAAGGCTAACCCAAATCTAACAGATTTTTAAAGTATTTTCATTGCTGTGTGAAATTATAAAACACATCCTCATTCTAGTGATTAATAAAGGCAGAAGTTCTCTGTAGTAAATTGAGGGAGTAAGAATAGAATAACAATCAAGATTGTTATTTGCGTTATTTATGATTAAAAAGTAATGCTTTACATTTTGACACAGCGGCTCTCAAAAGCTGAAGTAGCTGAGCTAATAAAAATGACTTCAGGGCCTCCCCTGGTAGTGCAGGCGGTTGGGCACAGCGCTGTGAAGCTGTCCGCAGCCTCTGCAGTGTGGGTTCAATCCCAGCGGGCCAGGGAGAACCCCACATGGCGCGGCAGACCTCTCCTGTCTCGCCCGCTGCTCCCCTCAGCAGTGTATTTCAGTCAATCTGCCTGTTTTGTTTCCCACTCTGTCTCTGGTGAATCCTCTCACCCTCCTGCACATCTGGCCTGTACCCTGGTTCTTGTACGCATGAATAAATAAATCTTAAAGAAATAAAATAAAAATGACTTCAGAATGTGCTACCTTGTTATTTTGAAGGAAAAAAAAAAAATCTGTCAACAGTGATATAAAGGCGGTCATTGAGGCAGGTCCTGAGAATAGGAAACTCCAAAGTGTAATTGTTCTGTGTTCTTCCCTCAGTGTTTTGTACAGTATTTGCTTGGAGAGTGCAATAATGTGAAATAATGTTTAAATAGTGATGAGGATAAACAGTTCTCCATTTGGTGTCATTTTCGTGTGTTATCCTGAGTTTACACAAAAGGGCTCATTGTGTTTGAAAAGTGCATCTCTGGTCAATGCGGCCATTGGTGGCCCAGAAGGGCCCATAGCCTGCCGCTGCTCTGCAGGTGTCCAGGTGACAGCGCAGAGAGGTGGTGAAAGGGCCAGCTCCCAGCTGTTTTCAAGGACTTAAGCTGTGTGAAAGAAGAGCCACTTTCACAGGCCAGATGAGTGCCAGGCATGTAGTAACAGGGCACTTGAGAGCACCCCTGGGGTTAATGGTGGCCCACGTCTGAGTTCTTTCTCTTGGCTTTGGAGAAGGCATCTATGGCGTCTTGACTATCTATCGAAGCAGGTGTTGGCCCTCAGGATGTCATGCTGTGTCCAGGCCTCAGTACCGAGTGGCTTCACCCCAGGAGCTTCCATTATGTATCAATAGATCCTGTCCACTAGCCTGATGGACTCTCTTGTTAGATCCTTGGACTCAGGCTATGAAAACCAGCTCTTTGCATTCTCACCAGAAGTCTGAATCCCACTTTACTGTAAAGATTTCAAGCCACCTCAGACTTTGTTCAGCCGTTTCTCGACTGAGGATGACAGGCCAGGGCAGCTCTGGTCGATCTCTTGAAACTCTTGTAACAGATAATCAGAGGGTTGTGTCTCAGGGTTAGATTTCTGCCATGTCCCTTGGGTCCTCATCCACCCTGGCCTGTCACTGTATCCCTGGGAGCTACATCTCCAGCAGCTGCCAAGGAGGCAAACTTTTAAAGCCAAAAATTTTTAATCCTCAAAGATTTCTTTCAACCTAAAGTTGTCTTAATCTAGCCATCTTCAGACCCAGCCATTTGTAAAATTAGACTCATTCGCCAGTAAAAATTCAAGCAGTTTATCATTATTTCCTATAAAAATGGAAGGCATTTTATACTAATTACATGGAACCATTTGCTCACTTTTGAAAATTTTTAAAGCAAAAGTTTAAAGCCATTGGAACAAAAACACTTTCCCATTCTGTATATAGTCTTTTTTTTTTTTTAAGAAGTTAATGTTGAGTCAGATTAGAAATTTTAAACCAAGTTCAAGTTCACAGAACGGTAAGAAATCAAGGCTATAATTAAGTGATCATATTTTTTTTTAACCTGAAGTAACATTGGCCCCAGTGTTTAGTTTTCAGGATACAGTTCTCACCAGATGATTGTCACATTGTGCATACTACCCAAGGTCCAGTTACTATCCATACACCCCTCTACCCAGCTCCCCAGCCTCTGCCCTGACTGGTCACCACTGTTCTGTTGTCAGAATCCAAGGGTTTGCTTGTGTTTGGATTTTGTTTATTCTCTCTGTTCCATCCCATCAGGCCATTGCTCTTAGCTCTCACTGTGTATGGGATTCATCTGTTAAGTCTTTGTTTTGTTTGGTTTTTAAAAGATTTATTTATTTATGCATACAAGAGCTGGGGTAAGACCAGAGAGGCAGGGGGCGAGAGGATTCACCAGAGACAGAGCAGGGAACAGAACAGGCAGATTGACCAGAAGTACACTGCTGAAGGGAGCAGCGGGCGAGACAGGAGAGTTGGGTTGCGCCATGTGGGTAGCTCCCTGGCCAGCTAGGGATCGAACTCGTGCTGCAGAGGCTGCGGATTGCTGTATAGTGCGGTGCTTAACCCCTTGCACCACCAGGGAGGCCCTTGTTAAGTGTTTGTTTTAAACGTGCTCCTCTGAGCCTGCCCCTGGAGACTCCCAGGCAGAAAGTCTCACTGGCACTGGGGCAGTTTCTGTAAAACTCCATGTCATACATCGCTGGACCAGAACTGAGAAGCACTGCTTCTGGGGCTGCTGTGACACCAGTAGCATTTTTCTTAGCATGTCAAAGCCCTTTCATCAACTTTTAAAAACCTTTGGTCTTATTTTTCTACTTAGTATTATTATATTTCTCAGTTAAATCAGTAATTAGCATTTAGTAAAAATTTCTTCATAGGGTGAAGTCCCCTAAAAATGGCATTTAAGTTCATATATTTACATTTATCTTGCCAACCTTAAAACAGAGTCTTCTAAAGTTCCACATTAACTTAGTCTGCTGATTTCACAAATTGTGTCCCTAACTAAGCAATAACTTTTAAGTTTTGATAAGTTTTGATTAGCTCTACACTTAAATACTATAAATATTCAGAGAAGTTAAGCTCAAAGGTTGAAGAAAGGTCCTTATCCTCAGAGAGGACAAATACGGACACAGTGACGTCCATTTCTGCATGGAGAGCCAGCAGTTGGGGTGGAGACAAGCAGGTGAGGAGTCTTGGGAAGAAAACTGAGAGAAGGTAGCCTCCTTTTCTTACTGGCAGCTGGGGGTTAGGAAGAAATGTCTGTGTGTCTCTTCCGAGGCTCCCAGCAGGTCCGCTCAACTCCCTTCTCCCTTCCTTCAGAACAACCCCTTCACCCACGTGTCCATTCATGGTCAACAGAGTTGCCTTGGGTCACATTAAACATTCTCAGATAATATTAGTGGGGACACTATTGTTGGCTCTCCAGTTGCTTTATGCTTTAAGAAAAGTTCTAATCTGACTTTAAATATTATATCAGACTTGGGTTGATTCAAGACAAGACTTGGCTTTACTTGATTTATTTACTCTAATACTCACTAACTCCCCTGTTCCCAAACAGACCTTAATTCAGTGGGTCAGTTTTTCTCAAAATGTTGGATTTATTTTCTTGTTTAATAAACAAAATCTGAAGCCTTCCCTTAGGTTATTGAAAATTCAAAATAAATGGAATCCTATGACCAAGTTGGACTGAAAGCTATTGCAACTGCTCCCCACTCTCCTTTCTGCCTCTACCTGCTGCCCTGTACCTTAAAAGGTCTTGAGCCACTCGGAGGCTGTCCTAGGTAACTTGCCCTGCCACTACTACACTGTACCTGCGCACAATCAGCTACTCCTCCTGCCTTCACTCCCTCTGGGCCCGGTGCTGTGGGGCAGTTTCTGCACCTTCATCAGCCCTGCTGAGTTAAGTTGTGCCTCTTTGTCTGGCATAGTGAGGCATCTCTTTTTCACAAGGGACATAGGAAAGTCACAAGGGAGCTACCTGTACTCCTCTGTGTATGAGTTTACTGTTGCTGCTATAACAAGGATCACAAGCTTAAAACCACACAGATATATTATCTTAGCCTTGCAGACATCAGAAGTCCATGGGTCTCACTGAGCTAGAACAACTCTTTTTCCTTTATAGAAGCTCAAGGAGAGTTTTTTTTCATCTCCTGTGTGTTGTTTGCATCCCTTGGCTTGTGGCCTTCCAGCCTCAAAGTCCTATTAAATGTGTTACGCCTACCTCTGCTTCTATCACCACATTCACTTTTCTGCCTATTTTTCAAATCCAGTCTCTTTCACACTAGGGAGACCTTGTGATAATATTGGACTCAACTGGACAATTCAGGATAATTTACCTTATTTTAAAATCCTTCATTTAGTTAAATCTGCAGAGTGCCTTTTGTCATGTAACATAACGTGTTCACAGATCCTGAGGATTAGGAGATAAAAGTGTTAGGGGCATCATTATTTTGCCCATCATACTAGGCCATGGTGAACCTTTTCCAGCAAGACAGTTTACCACTCTGAAAGCTGTCCTGCTGTGGACTCTCTGCATACCCATCTCGTCCCCTTCCCCCCTAACCTACCTCTCCTCTCCATCAGACCATTCTGGCTTCTTCATAGCCTTCCATTTGTGCCTTGTGCACAGGGTCCTAAATCTGCATCTTTCTATCCTATGTGAATAAGCCTCTGTTGCCCTTTCGACCAAAAAACTCACCATCTCCACATTAAATGCACCCCTCACGGATCATGGTGGAAAAATTCTCGTCCCCTTTTAGATAGTTCTAAATTATGTATGCAAAAAATATATTAAGACCTCACCTTTAAAGCGCTGTAAGACTTCCTTAGATGAAGTTAATTAGTACCTCCTATGTGCTGCTATTGTAGTGCTCATCAGATTTTACTGTAATTATTTGTTTATAGGTATTTCTTGCCAAATAGTCTTTGAACTTCCCAGGAACAAGGCTGTTCTTTTCTCTTTCTATCCAGATCACATAGCACAAGTAGATACTTAATGCAGTAACAGTCTACTGAGTAAGTGGATGGAATGGATGAACATATAGTAAACTTTACTTATAGATTACTGAGTCAACTTAGCAAAAAATTTGACATTTGATTATATAATTATTAAAGACACAGTAGACTTCATTGTAAAACCACTTTTGTAGCAAAGATATGATGGATGGTATTTTAACGGAAGTCTGATTCAATTTTATTTTTCCCATCCCTGTGCCAGGAAGGTGCAGTTGCCAATAAACATGGAAAAACATGAATTTTATATTGAGTGATATAATATAATTTGGCAACCTCTTAAATGATAATATATTTCAGAAAATATATGCGTGTTTATTCCCTGGTAAGGAATATTATTAAGTAAGGTTTGAGCTTCTCAATTCTATTTAACCACAGTTTTGGGCACTAGCATGGGGAATGGCATTTCAGACAGCGTTGGTGCTGTTAAGGAGGGAATTCCAGCCCTGATCTGATGGTTCGTAGTGAAGCATTAAGTTCAGGGTCAAGGATGTCAGGGTATCGACCTAGAGAGAGTTGGAGTGAATTTGGAGGCATGCACCTCCAAAGTACATGTGTAAAGAAGAAGAGCTCATGGAAACAAAAGAAAACAAAGGAGCAAGACAAACCGAAGATAGGTAGGTTCAGATAAAGATTTATTGGAGAGACTTAGTGGAATAAATCCCAATGGCCACACGTTAAATCAGTAGAACCCACAGTCTCCAAAGCAGTTGTAACCCAAGGTCACGGTCAGGGACATGTGCCGGTTTCAGGTGGGAGAAGGCTCTGCCTTTGCAGGGGCTTCACCCAGGTGGGCAGAGACTCCCAGCCCACGTTCTGTGCCCAGCTGAGCAGAGTGGAAGCAGGCAACGCTGTGTTCACGGCACACAGGCTGGTTTCCAGCCCACTCCTGGGACACAGAAAAGGCTGCCGGCTGAGAGGAGAGCTAGAAAGCCCTTCATTCATGAGAAGAAAACGCGCCTGCACACCTCACACATGAGCAGGGTGAAGCCACACTGAGGGTTGGATAACTGCGCGGGCTGTGTGGCTGGGCATTCCTTCCCTGGCAATCATGCTCATGTGTCCACGTCAGCTGCTGGGTGCAGGGCTGCCATTCATGGGGCAGGCGACAGGGTGCAACTTGGAAGAGGGAAAGCAGGCTATAAAACGAGGGGTGTGGACCTTTAAACCTCCTGGTGGTGTGTGTGGTCAGTTGACCAGGAGAGCAGGGCCCACAACCCTGCTGAAGGAAGGATCTGTTTGGGGCAGGTTTG
The DNA here is from genome assembly GCF_014898055.3 of Talpa occidentalis. Classification (NCBI taxonomy): domain Eukaryota; kingdom Metazoa; phylum Chordata; class Mammalia; order Eulipotyphla; family Talpidae; genus Talpa; species Talpa occidentalis. Next base: position 108,525,290 of record NW_023605194.1, read on the forward strand.
GTTTCATCACAAGAACAAATACTCTTTTCTAATGAATGGGTAGGAAGGAAGCTCATTGGAGAAAGCCCAGCTTGAAATTTAATACAAGAATGAATGTTGAAATTGGTCAGTCATTACTCATCTTTTTATGAGTGTAAGAGCACACAGGATACACACTTGTCAGGCAGTATCCACACCCTTTGGGTGTGGTGGGGCTGTCACTGTGCCTCATGGATTGAAAAGCCCGACATTCGGATCACGCTGAATTGCCGGAGCTTCCCTCGGATTCCCTGTGCCCTGCTGGTGTTGCTCGTAAATTATGTTTGCAGCTAACAGGTGTGGTGCTGATAATAAGATTTGGATTTCCATAAAACTAAGTATGAGTTTTAATTAGATGAATAAGTCCTAATCTTTTACAGCACCAATGATTTATATTAAGAGTTTGTATAGAATCCGCCTTTCTAGAAAACATAGCAGAAAAACTTCACTGACCCTCAAAAGGGGTGACCAGCTCTCAGCTGCAGCCATTTGTTAACACGGGGGAAAGTGACAGATGGTAAGATGTCTTTTCAGGTATCAGAAATAGGCATTTTTGCGTGAAATAGGCCAAATTCTGAAAGATAAAAATGAAGTTTTAAAATTATAGTTAGCTTGCTCTCTAGTTTGACTTCTGCTCTCAAGGAAATTAACTTGAGGAGCTCTATGAATTAGCCTGCTTTTTGTTTCAGTTCCTGGTTGATTGTGTTTTATGAGGTCTCTTTCTAGCATGTTGTTCTTGTTTATAATAAGTGGCTCAGGGTAGACCAATGGTTTTCTCAGTCAAGGGCAATTATACCTTCAAGAAGGATATTGAGCAGAGTCTGGAAATATTTTTGGTTGCCACACGTGAAGTGGGGAGATGCTATTAGCATCTAAGGAATAGAGGGACGGGGTATGCAAAGTGTTCTACATTGCACAGATAGGACCCAACAACAAAGAATCAGCTGACTGGAAATGTCAGTGATGAAGAAGTTGACACTCTGGCCTAGCCCATATTTTTATCCCCGTCACCACATTCCACAGAGCCACATAGCTGTGTTACCATCACGACACACAGCTTGTTGGAATGAAGGGAAGCCTGGCTTCTTTCCTTACTGCCCCCCTTTTAAGCAATTTATTTCCCCAGGTTCTCTGGTTCTCCTTTTCTCATCTCAGAGCTTTTAGTTTGGTAGTCTGGAATTTCTTAAAAATGAAAACTCCTGCTCAGCATTTGTAGATACCCTGATTTGGGACCTGGGGTGGCCCAAGATTCTGGATGACCCAGGATTCTGCCACTTGGGCCTTTTTAACCACCACATCTCTGCATCATTATTTCTCCCACAGTGATTGACCAAGGGGAGGACATTTCTGATAAAACCCTTTCTCCCCACCCCCACCCCCAAAAAGGAACCCATGCTGATGGGTCTAAACCAGTGATGCCAGTTGGGCCTCTTTGACTTGACTCCTTCTCTGGAGTGTGTGTCAATGAAGATAGTGAGGTGAAAGCTTCCTTTTGACATCTCCCTTCTTCATCTCTCTTTAGACCTTCTCAAGGGTAGACAAGGCTATCTCTCGGGGGACATCCAGCCTGCCTTGGTTACCAGAGTAAAGCTGGGTTAAGCCTTGGCTAACATAGTTTGCTTGGGAGACTTACCTGGCTCTTTGGGATGAAACCTGACATCCTCCCTGTATTTCCCTTAAAAAGTTTGTTAACTTTCCTTTAGGAACATGGAATAAGAAATCATGACTTTATAGTTAATAAACCAGGAAAATCCAAGAAAATAGTATGACATATTTATCATGTGTTTTATAATCAAGTTAGGTCCAAAACACACTTTGTTAGAGAATGATGGCACCAGTCATCACACTAAGAAATCGAACAGCTTTAGAAGGTCCACGAGGCATTCATTCATTTTATATATACTTTCGTCCACTTTGTCCAGTAAGCACTTAGTTCACACCTACTGTGTGCCATGCAGTAAAATGCTTAGATAAGGATCAGCCCCGCAAGACTCAGAATCCAAGCACATGAACACAGGGCATGCGGCCTGCTGCGCCACATGGCCTCCTGGTCTTGGTTATCTCTTGTCCTATCTGTGAAGGGAGCGTATTTTCATCTAAGAGAATTTCTAATCTGGGCCAAAAGGAAATACCAGTAAAGGACAGAAATTCTCTAAAAGAAAAATTGTAGGCTGGAACCATCCCCATTCAGTTAATGGAAGTTAAAAGTAGGGGTTAAAAATTGTATTTTACACTGCATGTGACTTAGAACCAAATGGTCCATTTGGAAATCATAGCATGAAATTGCCCATCACCCATGTCAGCGGTGAAGAATGGACCCAGATCAAGGCTTCTGCTCGGTGGTGGCAGCTAGGGGCCTGTTCTGACATTTACAAACCCACCAGTGGTTTCCATCACCGCATCCCGCAGAGCCACGTAGCTGTGTTACCATCACGACGCACAGCTTGTTGGAATGAAGGGAAGCCTAGCTTTGGAACATAAGCAGAATTACTGTAGGAAAATGGTGAGCAACTGGTGATAGAAGCAACTGGTTTTGTTTAATCTCCTGTGGTAAATGTGATATTGCTTTAAAAATAATAGTCACTTAAACAGGAATCACAACCCCAAAAGAAATACTTTCAGAAATGGCTCTGTTATCCTTCCTGAACTACTTAAATGATGTTCAGAAACCCTCCTTGGGGCACCTCATCATCACAGCTTTGATGGAAAAGGGCTGAGTTGTTTCCACCTACGCCTGTGGTTCCATCTCAGACGTGAAAAAAAAAGTACAGATTAGAAGAAGCCACTGAAAATAAAAAAGCAGTTCACGTTTCTTCTCCTAAAAGTTTATTTTTGCTGAGAAACATTTTTATCATATTTATGAAGAACTTTTATAAATTCTCCCCTGGACTTTTTTTAATGGTGTTAAATGAGAGAAATTTGAAGAATATTTTTGAAACTTAAATGGAAACCATATTCTTTTAAAGATGCTTTTGTTCAGCCTGCTGGGCTGCACTGGGTTTCGAGAGTCACCAGAGCTCTGGAATTTACACTGTGGCAGAAAAACAAGTGAAAAAATAGCAGTTAGTCTTCTCCACAGGCCTGGGCTCTGCCGCCATGGCCCTGGTCACCGCCGGCCGGCGAAGAGACTCCTGGTCAGCTCATCAAAGCACCTCAAGATGTTCCAGTGCTAACCCCGAGTGCAGAGAGGAGCCGAAATAAAAACATGGGGAGCAAAGGCAAGAGAATCACTTATTCAAAAAAAAGAAAAAAAAAAGGGGGCCAGTTGGTTTGGCTCAGCATTATCTGGGAGTTTCCAGACCAATTCAGCCTGTGTCCTGAAGAGATCCCAGCCTAGAAAAATAATTTTTTTTCAAGTGCATGCTTCATTGGCTACTATTAATTCTTAATTTAGCTTCATTCTGATAATGTCAGCGGAATAAAATGTAGAGTAATATTTATCTAAAATGCATAAAAGCTGTAAACATTGACATTTGTTTTCTCTTCCCTCAGTCCTGTTTAATTCTCCCCACCCCCAATTTGAGTGACATCCTGTTAACTCATTAACATGTAGTTATTAAATGCGGTCTTTTTTTATTCTAGTGTCAGCTCCTAATGGAAGATTTTTTTTAAAATTCTGCTTGGCTGCTTTGTCTTGTGATGTAAAATGTCCTTTGAACTAGCGATAGCCCTCAGAAACCCAGTGTTTCTGTGTTATACCAATTGTGGTATGTTTTAGTATCAACTCAAAGGGATTACTGTTTTATGTTTGATTATCTGCCTCACCAGTTCTTTATCTTACTAAGCAATTTTAATGATTTTTAAGCATTCAGTTACCATTGCAACACCGGTAGCCACAGCTCAAAATCTAGTCAGCTCATTTTCCATATAAATCATGTAGAGTATTCCTTATAATTTGATTAAAATTAAGGTGATATTGTATAAAGTGTGCTGTTAAATGATAGCCTTTGAAAAAAATTCTAACGATGAGGATGTCATTCTGAGTAATTATTTCACAGAGTGACTATTGAGCTAAGAGGTATGAAATAGACGAAAACTGCTATTGGGTTTATGACCATTCTCCCAGTTTGTATATTTTTCCTTTCCACTCCATAGTTTTAATTTGTATAGATACAATTGCATGGATACAATTACAAACCGTATTTTTTTTTTTTCTGAAATTAAATGTAGACGACTTCCATAGTTGCTTTAGAATTCTTAGATACTCCAAATTGTTAGTACTCGACACAATTAAAGGGACCGAGATGTGGAAATAATTGCAGCAGATGCTAAGAGGAAGAAACAAGGTGGTTAATTTTAACTTAGGCCTAAACCTAAGTGCCCAAGGACAGAAGAGTAAGATGTGGTGTATGTCCACAGGTGTGTGATGGAGTGCCACACAGCTATAGAAAAAGAGGTGAACTTTTGTCATTTGCAACCACATGGGTGGGACTGGTCATGCTAAGCAAAGTGGCAGAAGGAGAAAGACAATCCTGGATGGTGTCACATCCATGTGGACAATAGGGAAATAAAGCAAGGGAGCCAACAGAAGCTACCCAGTAAGCAACCCTAGAAATCTGAGTGTGGAATCTAGTCCCAGTGGAAGGAGCACATTGGTTGCCTTGGAGGTGGGTACAGAGTGTAACGTGCATCTAAAGAGGTGTGATCCTCTACCTCTAAACCAGTGTTGCCTCAATTAAAAAAAAAAAAAATAGAGCAGGCCTAAAAATGATGAGAAAACAAGTGTTCATATATTATACTCTACAATTTCTTTGAGAGCTTCTTTAGAGACTCTTCTGAAAATTTTATAATGAAAATTGCCTTTACCCAAGATAAATAACTTCCTAATACATCTATTGGGTAAACTTGTGTGGGGGTGAGGCGTATTGCTTGAGGCCACTCCTGCCTAGCAGACTTGCCAGATTGCGGAGATGTGCACCGGACCCTTCCTGTGGATTTGCTGCCCAGTTTCTGTTGTAGGTTCTGACCAGTTGGTTTTGGCCCGAACCTAGAAAGGATCGCGTGAGGATTTGGGAAGGCACCGCATGTTCACCTGGAGCTGTCACCTTCTTCCAGGTCACTGCCTTTGGCCTCTTTTTCGTATCTTGTTTACCCCTTGACCTTGTTAGAACAGTAATATTTCTTCATAAAATATTTGTAATGAGGCTGTTTACCTTGCATTCCCAGTGAGATCGTGCTTCGTGCAATCAATTCTCTGCTCAAGCATAGACCACGGGAGCAGCCCTGGCAGCTGTTAAAGAATTACCTTTTTAACTGAGGGAGGGACCATTTGCTGGGTGTCCACAGCTAGCTCTTTCCTTTGTCCAGCCCCCAAAGAGCCCATTTTAAATCCAGAACTGCGCAGAGCTCATGGTGAAAGTATTTTTAAAGATGGGGTGGGGGTGAGCACAGGGGGCGGGTGGAAGGGAGCAGGGATCTAGGGTGTTTCTTCCCTGATGCTGGACGTTCCTGCAAGCATGAGGTCAGTGTTTGTTTGCCTTTGAGCATATTTTGGAAAAATATTTCTAAAATTATCTCTTAGCACACTTACCATTACTAGGGCTTTATTCCTATTTTTTAACCAAATCTGAACTGGGAAGTTCTGTTCAGACCAACAGGACCGGACCACACATAGGGTCTCATTTGCATCCTTGGTGGGACCACCTCATCGCCGTGACTTATTCAGTTACGTTCTACCTCAAGGCAGCCTGCACTTGGGCGCACAGGGCACCTGCCAACTTGTTCTTTAGAGTCTTTGGAAAGGAATATTGTGTGTTAGTGCAGGTAATACATTCCGGTCTCTCCCCAAACACATTCCAGGACACTTGGAGGAAACGCTCCTGAGGTCTAAGCCTTCTTCGTCCCTTTAAACCCTTTATATCTCACCCTGACCTGAATGGAAGTAGAAACCAGATGTCTTCCATGGTTTGGCAAATGTCCCGTTAAGTATTTGAAGTTACTACTGGTTTTCTCATATTCCTCGCCCTGTACCCTAGAATCAGTCAATCCCAGTCTTCCAGAAGCATTTCAGTCCCAGGCTTAGGGCGAGGATTTGTCAATTTACTATGCCCTTCTGACAAGTCTTGGAGATAGATGTCAGCACAACATCAGCGTGGCCCAGGCAGCCGGTGTCCCTTCCAGTAAATCTACCACTTACCTGGCAGGGGACACACCTGCCTCATTCCCCACCACTTTTTGCTCTTCTTCAGAAGAGGTGCCAAAAGGACTTTGGGAATCATAGTGACTCAAGCCCACTGCCACTCAGCCCAGCAACGGTCTGTTATTTTAATACAAAACTAGCTAAGTTTCCAGCAGAACAAAGTTCTGGAAGCTTTCTCTATCAGCTAGGGGCTGTTGTTTGACACACTCTTCTCTCTTTGGAGGTTCCTTCTTGGTTTAAACCCAGTCGTGACCTGGCTGGAGATGGAGCCCTCCCCATACATGCTGTGGTGTCCACATGTTCCTGAGTCTGGTTGACATTAGGAGAAGAAAAGGAGAGGAAAAAATGTTGCTAGATATTAGAAGATGAAAAGGAGAGAATAAATACAGAAAATATAAATGCCCTAAAAATAGCCATGTCAGCCATCTGTCTAGCCCCAGTAACCCCAGCTACTGGCTTGACCCCTCTGACTCCCTGTCCCAGCAGGGAAAGTATCAAAATGTCATTGGGGTTCTTTTAGAACCTTGTTACTGTCTCTGCAAAATCAGAGACCCCCTAGCTCCCTCAGATTTCCTTTAGTCTCAGACCTGTCTTCTGGTCTGAAGGTCTCTCCTCAAGGGGCATCATGGGTTCTGAGCTTTGGTTGGTTTCCTAGACAGGCAGTTAGCTCTGTCCACTTGGATCCACAGTGTTACCTGAGTCACACCCAAAGCAAACCAGGGTGTGGTGGGAATTCACAGGAGCACGGTGTGAGCCCCCAGGACAGTGCCTGCCCTTGGCTGACCCAGAACTTACCATGGCCCACCTCAGAGACCCTCCTCTCTGTCCTCTGTACTGATCCAGCTCTGCCAAGCTGTAGTCTCATGTCTGGCCTCCAATTCTGTCCAACATTTCATCGCTCGCCACCCAGAACACTAAACGACGAGTGGATGTTCCTTCTTGTCTAAATCATTGATAATCGTACTGTACAACAAAACTATATTTAATATAGATATAAAGACACTGTGGATACACGTGTTAAAAGTTAATATATAAAGAGATCTGTTAATTCAGAGTGTATTTTTTCCAGATTTATTGGGGTTTGATTGACAGATTAAAATTGTTTAAAATGGTAATTGATTTAAGTAGACCTAGGTAATGACTACCACGATCAAGCTAACTAGGATTTCCATCACCTCACACGGTTGCCAATGCCTGATAGGGTGAGAGGGACGTGGAATGTCTTCTAAAGTGGTCAGAGGTTGCGTTTGAGTTTGCCTTGCCATATTTTCTGTGCTAGTAAAACCAGGAATGGTTGTTAATTTATTAAATTTTCTAGGTTAATCATGAATTTTTAGTGATACTTTAAGAATACCTTGTTTTCAAATTCCTTAGCCACCGGTGGGGTGTTTGTAAACAATGGGGTGCTCCCACTTCTTTGTGGCGGAGCTAATGACTTGCTCACTAGGCAGCACCTCCTGGACTCAGTTCACTTCCTGCAAGTTCCTTCATAGCCACTCCTGGGCTCTCTTTCTATCAGTAAGAAATGGCTAAACCTGAAGAAACATGGGGTCCTTCTTGTGGTTTCCTGACTCACAAGTAGGAGGAGGCCCCCCTAACTCAGAATTTCCTTCTTCTGGCAGTAGAAAGAAAAGCCTGACAGCGAGGAAAATAGACAGGCTTCCACAGGGTAAGGGGGGAAAGAAAAATTGTCTGTGACAGAAAGAGGGTGGGGGCGGGGGCTGTGATTGTCCTATGGGTTTAAACCAGTGATTACATTTAGCCTGTGAACAGAAAAATACATGTTTTCATATAACCTCAATATATCCTCTCCTGTAGTTCCTGCCAGGACCTAAAAGCTCAAGACCTGGCACGAAGCATTTCTAAAATGACAGAATTCTCACTCTGAATTTTTCCAGCAAAAGGTTGTGATTGAAAAATTCCATATTTCTCTAGATAGCAGTTTTTTATTCCACTCCAAAAGAAAAAAAAAAAATAACCCTTCTGATTACCCACTTACAAGATTAAAGAATCTTTAATTGAATGTACTTGAGAAAGGCAGTGATGAAAGCACCTCAAAAACTCTTCATCTGCTCCTTTTCCTGGGGGATGCAGGAACATTCCGGCCGGTCCTCGTCCCACACCTATCCCAGCCTCAGGACGTGGCGCCAACCCACAGGAAGCCTCTCCTGCCATGTGCCAAGGCCTTTGCGACTCTTGAGATCCCAGTGGGAATTTTTCTCAGTTCTATAGGATACCACCTGGATTGGTCAGGGTGGGAAGCATGGCCTTTCACAGCACAGCTCCTGGGGATCACAGAGCAGCACAGTTCTGTTTCCCAGAGGCATCATGAGAAAATAGTTGCCATTGTGCTGCTGGGAATTGAGGACTTGGCACCTTAGGGCAGCCACAGAACACTAGTCCCTCGCAACATCCAGGCAGAACAAATGAAACTCCCCCGGATTTAAATGGGACTGGGAGATGTTTACAGACATATAAATGCACCCCACCTGCTCCCCTCCCCACAACACACAGCCACACGGCGCTGTTGCTGGCAATGGAGAAATGCACCGTAACTCTGGCCACCTGGGAGCTTGGGCACCCAAACCCGATGGCCATTAACTCTGTGTTAATTTAGTAGAATGGCAGGTAGGTGTTCAGAGCCAAAATGTACGTTCACGGTTGCTTGGGATGATGGAAACATGTTCATTAAGTATTTTTGGCCAAAGATTTTCCTGTGTGATTAGCAAGCATCTTAATTACACTCTTGGATTTGAAGCTTGTGCTCTCTGGAAGTACAAAAATAATACAAATTAGATAGACGGAGGGACGAGAGGAGAGTCTGCATACATAGAAGTTAGGAGGCGGAGGCTGAGCCATGGCTGGATTCAAGTCCAAATCCTGTGGATTCAAGTCCAAGCTCTGTGACCTTGAAGTCCTTCATCGCTCTGAATAGGTTTCATCACTTACAAAATGAGCGGCGTGGTAGGCAAAACACCAAACGAATGGTTCAAACACCAAAAAGTGTTTTGAACTATGCTTGGCACATAACTGCTTGGTAAACATGCCCCCTGTTATTTAGATGTGGCACTTCAAGAGTACGACTCTACCAGTGGATCATTATGCAGTAGAAGTTTTGAAAAAGAATACTAATTGGCAGTTCAGAAATTTTATCTTGAAATCACAGAAATGTGTCTCCATTACTTACATAAAGTAAATTGATAGGTCACTTGTGGAGCAGAATAGTTTATTAAATAGTTTATTAGCAGTATTGAATTTATTCAAATAGTTTATTTGAATAAATAGTTTATTAATAGTTTATTAATAGTCTATTAGCAGTATTGAATTTATTCAAATTTGAAATAAATTTATTCAACAAACATTGAGTTACTTATAAGCTTCATGGAAGTAATGTTATTGGAATACATTAGACATTGTTACCAACTTTCAGGAGCCTTAATTTTAGAATACGGCATATATTAGAAGAGCTCTATAAAATTTCCAAGCATCAGAAAGACTACTTTGAGTAATATAGTTGCAATTAATTATGTCACTGTATTCCCCACACTTTTGAAAGAGATACCAAGTGGATATACTTGGCTGGAGAATCTGTGCACTGAAAGTATTTGTTATCTTCTTAAGTATAGGTTATTACTCAATTCCAAGTATATCCCACATATATCCCCAAAATGACATCGAGTTAAATGTAACTGAAATGCCATGATAAACAATGTTGACAGCTGCTCAATTGATTGTGCTATAGGCCACAGCCTTGTGTGTAAGTGCCAAAGAAAATATTAAGCATTCTTCATAATTTTTCATGGCCTTGACCTTAAATCAATGATGAGAATAAACACAGCACTACAAACTTAAGGCCTAAAGCAAATAATGAATTTTATAATTAATTTGCAAGCAAATACCACACTTAATAAAATTTGAAAATATCACCCAGGGCTGTTTGTAGTTAATCAAGTGATGGTTATCATCAGATAAAGTTTTGTAAAGGAGAAGGATAGTTTCATAATCGTTTAAAATTTTTGCAAAATTATAGAAAAGGGTGGAAATAATGTGGAAATGTTTCAGATGTCAGTAATAATTTTGAACATGGTTTTACTTTTCTTACCCATTTAGCCCTCTGTGACATGAGAGGGAATTACTTTGGCGTCCATTTGTGAGATGAGTTACCTGAGGCTTAGGGGAGAGTTTATGTGACACACAGTTCCCAGATCTCTTTCCTCAGATGACCAATATATGCTCGTGAGGATTTTCTCAAGCTCTTACAGAATCATCCGTCACCGGCATTTTTCATTATTGACATCTTAGGTTCTCTCTTGCTGGTCGAGTTTTTTGAGCTACTTTGCCAATTATTTCCTCCATCATCCACTCACGCCTTCATCAGAAACCTCATTACCACTGAACGCTCAGCTCCTGGGCAGGACCTTGTCAGCAGCTACCCATTAGCAGACGTGAATATGGTGCATCTATTTTTAATTCAAATAAATCTAAAAACATTGTTCTGTCTCAAATCTTTTTTCTGAAGGAGGCAGACTATATCAAAATGAAATTATTTGATGGAATAACTGAAAATATATTTATTGTTCTGCTCATTTTAAATTCCTTAAAGATAGGAATTATAACTTGTTCATCTTCTAAGCCCAATTTCAGTGTTTCAGGAATGTGTGGCAGATGCGTGTCTATTGTCAGATACCGGCTTGTCTTTTATCGAAATCAGTGTTTCTGTGAGGGACGCGGTGAATGTTCGCATAGTAACTGTAAACGTGCATTTATTTTAATCAAGTCCATTCGTGTGGTATAGCCCCATTCTGTGCTGAGTTTGTATCCTGAAATTTCCTCCCATTTATTAGAACTAAGTAAAAGGTATCTGGTTCTTCAACTGATTTTTACATTTAAAACCTTCAAGAAAATAAACCTTATAAAGTAAGTTATTACCACAGCTCAGAATTCATTTGGGTACTTCTGAACTTTCTTTTCTTTTTTATCCTTTCATTGATTCAACCATCAGTGCATCCACCAAAACTGTTCTGGACAAATCAGACCATGTGGTGACTTGTATGTGGTATGTTTTCCTAAAAATCTAAAGTTGGATTCCTGTGTAGTAGTATATTTTTTTCAGTGATAGGTTATATAATGTGTATCATTTGTCTTAAAAATACAGTGTGGGGCAGGTGTTTACAGATTCATCAGTGCAACTTACACCTGAAGAGATTTGTATTTGTCAATTCCTATTCATTGACTGGTTAGCACAACTTGGGATCATCCGGATATTTAATGTCTGTATGTTGCTTACTCTGAGGTTGATTTTTCTGTTCTTTCAGTGGCCATCTCTACATCACTTTCTTAGGTCCAGCATTTCCCAAAGTACCCTAGTGACTGCCGAGACCACGCAGCCTTCCTGTGGTCCAGCAGTTAACCATAGAGCTGGGAATAGAAGACCAGCAGCACTTGCACAAAATCATTAGTTGGCATAAGCAAGTGATTACAGATGGTCCATCACAGGAGAAGTGGCACAGAAGCACCCGCCAGGAGGAAGCAAAGGGGCCAGGAGAGCTAATGAGGGGGCAGAGATAGCGCTAAGTTCATACATGCATGAGGATATTCTAGCACTTGCTGGCAATTCTTTGATGGATAGAAAGTGGGGATTATTGGCTTAGATAAGATTTAGTTACGAATATAGAACTTACTAGCCCTCTAAGTGATTTATCCTTCCTCTGCCCACATATCTATTTCACATACACTAGCTGTGTGATCTTGGACAGATTTCTAAACCCTTTTAGACTCAGGTTCCTCATTATAAAGTGAGAATCCTAATAGTACCTATTCATAAATTTCTATAATTCGTTAATTTGTATAAAGCTCTTATAATAGTGTCCGGTATTGACTGTTGACATAGTTAGAGGAAAAGTATGCTGGAACCCATCCATGATACTGACTGTGGTTTACCTCGTGGGGTAGATCCCAAACATAATTTCATTTTGCCCTTATTGTTTATATATTTTTATAGCTCGAAAGTCAAAAAAGTTGGGAAAGTTGAAAGGGATTCATGAAGAACAGACGCAGCAGCAGCAGCCCCCGCCTCCGCCCCCGCCCCCCCAGAGCCCTGAGGAAGGGACAACCTACATCGCGCCGGCGAAGGAGCCCTCGGTCAACTCAGCGCTGGTGCCCCAGCTCTCCGCCATCTCCCGGGCACTCACGCCATCCCCCGCCATGATCCTGGAAACCATCGAGCCCGAGGTCGTGTATGCAGGCTACGACAGCTCCAAACCAGATACCGCTGAGAATCTGCTGTCCACGCTCAACCGCTTAGCGGGCAAACAGATGATTCAAGTCGTGAAATGGGCAAAGGTACTTCCAGGTAGGCCGGCCGACCCTCCTTCCACAGCCTGATCCTACCTGGACAGGTGGAGGGGACACTCTCCACCATGCCCAGGGGCCGCTTGGAGTTAGCTTTCTGCACAATCCTAACTTTAAATTGGAAATTGGCATCAAGTGAATAGGCTGTGTAGAAAAAAGCCATTGATTGTGTTCATTTCTCCAAGGCGTTAGGAGTAAGGGTTCTGTTGTTGATTTAGCATACACATTACTGTTGTTGATGATTAAAATGAAAATTTTCATCTTGAGGCTTTAAATAAGGTAACATGCATTGTGAAAGCACTGACTGAACCCATTATTAGCAGGCCTCACCTGAGCATGAATCAGGTAGACCAAGACCTGTTGTAGGAGGGATGTTGTATGAGACCCTAAAAGACTCTTCTTTCTAAAAACACTGTCTTAGCCCCAGTATCCTTTACGTTGTCCTTGAAATTCCTAGTTGTTCTTCACATTGTAGGATTTTGTTGCGATGGCCCCTTTTCATCTATAGAAACAGCACTTAGAATTGCTGTCACTCTGTCCCTGTTTGTTCATCCAAAGTGGTTTCTTGGGTCACCTATGGAGGTGAAACTCTAGAGAGGGAACACTGTCTCAAAGCCACTGGATACACATGGGATGAGAGAAGGGTCCAGAGAGAGACTTAAGGCCCTGCAAGGCAGACAGTAGGAGAGGTGAGGTCAGGTGCCATGGCTGCTTATCACCTCCAAAGTCTAAGTCTGGTATTACCCCAGACCAGGAGGAGCAGAAGTAATGCTTTTCAACCCCACAGACTCATGAAAAGTAAAATTTTGCACCACTAGTATAGATGTGCAGGTGTGGACAGTTACTAAGTCTCCTTTGTTTTGATGGTTTTAATTGTGAGGAGTTACAGGTTAATACAAATTCTCTCTGTCTAGCCAAGCATGTTAAACCATTATTCACAGTGAATCTCCCCAGTTTTATTTGCCCTAGCTGTTCACCTTCATTGAGAATTTAGGGTGAATTTGAATGTTGAACAGGGCCTGGCACATCATGGGTGCCCCATAAATGACAGTGGAATTTATTGTGTCTATTCAAGAGAGGTGGCTGTTTGGGGGTTGACTTAACAAGCATCTTCCTGGAATGTACTTATGCTAAGTGTATTTCTGTGATTAATTGTTCTGTTCTTCAGGATTTAAAAACTTGCCTCTTGAGGACCAAATTACCCTAATCCAGTATTCTTGGATGTGTCTGTCATCATTTGCCTTGAGCTGGAGATCGTACAAACATACGAACAGCCAATTTCTCTATTTTGCGCCAGACCTCGTCTTTAATGAGTAAGTACCTATTAATTAGCCTTCATAAAATAAACTGCAGAGTTATTTGTTATGAATTTTTGTGATTTCTAAACAGATGTACGTTTGTGAAAGAATCCACTAATAACTAGCTTTTTTTAAGAGTTAAAAAGCTATCATTCAAAAACTTAAAAATAACTTCTTACAGAATAATAATGCCCCTGTCTACGCATCTATAAATCAGTGTATATAGGTCTCACGTAAGAATATGTAGGAACTGTCCCAAAAGAGAGATGATCCAGTTGGCTCCCAAAACTTGACTGGTACAAAGCCACAATTAATAGAAAACAGTCTCTTTGGGTATCTGCTCCAGTTGGGAAGACGATCTAATTTCCAGGAAATGTGAGTGTGTGAAGTGCCAGGTTTTGTGAGCTTTCATATAATGGTTCTTTTGTTAACACTATACAGCTGTTCAATGTGTTTTCATGACAATCATAATTACCCTTCTTTGCAATCATAAAAGAAGCCAAAATGTTATTCTGTAGTAAAACATTTCTAGTTTTATGATGCATATTAAAAGACTGAAAGAATCGTAATAGATTTTTCTTTGGCCGTGAACTCCTTCCTATGTTAAGTTTACATTTTAATAGTGTTTGCATTCCACATTAGCACATTTCACTTGTGTTTATATCCAGTGGTGCTTCTTTGTAATTGTTGGGTCAAGAAATACTTAAAATGAAAAGGAACGTTTGAATTATGATAGTATCCACAGCCACATTCTAGCAGATGGCTGGCTCTCTCTTGAGATGTGAAAATAGGCGTTTTCAGTAGGGAGGGAAGCAGATGAGAAGTAAATGGGTGATAAAAGAAAGAAAAGCTGTGCAAAAGATTAAAAGTGGACACAGCATGCCAGACACCTATATAGTAGCAGCAGGTATTATCTAAGGGCACCGATTGACCCAGATCAAGGATACCGTAAAGACTATTGTATTCCAGTGATCAATTAGCTGCTGGTTCTCAAAGTGACCCCTCGTTTGGCAATTAGTCAGAAAGAATAATTCTAGTACTGAATAAATTTTCACCAAAAGCATGAAGTGAGGCCAAACAAGTGACATGCACATTTTCATTTACTTGTTTTCGTCAGTAGTAAGCTGATATTGTTAAATAGTAAATCTGTTTTGAAATGTGGCCTATAAATCAAAAGAAAAACATACTAAAGAGGGTCTTTGTTTCACAAGTGTGGGTAAATAACAGTCTCTATTAGTGCCATCCAAGGTGTCGATGTGATTATGTTTTAAGAGAAAACTCAAATAATCCTTTTAATCTTATTTAGTCCATCTATTGATTTTTTTCAGCATAAGATAGATAAAACTTGGAATTTTCACCTTCACCATTTTGAAGTGTGTGACTCAATGGCATTAATTATATCCACAATCTTGTGCAAGCATCATTACCATCCATCCCTGTACTTTTTCATCATCCCAAACACAGCTTATGAGCCCACTAAGCAATCTCTGCATATTCTCCCCCAGCCCCTGATAACCTTTAGTCTATGAATTCACCTAGATGTTTCATATAAGTGCACCCATACAAGAGGTGTTCTTTGTGACTTACCTGTTTCATGTAGCGTGACGTCTTCAATGTCTTCAAGAGTCCGCCATGTTGAGCGTGTATCAGAATTGCACTCACTGGCTGGATAACATGCCACTGTATGTCCATAGAGTTAATCACTGCTGTCCACAGATGTGTGAATCGGCCTTTGGCTCCCTTTATTTGTGACCTCAGAGTCAGAACTTGCAAAGTCAGCACTTGGCCGTCATTACAGATCTGCACAGAGTAGCCATGAATTTGATTCCCCAGGCGTGCACAGCTCGGCTGCCAGCCGGTCTTCTTGATCCATCTCTTATCTGATACACAAGTGTTCTTTTCATGATCTAGTTGGTGCCACATTCTTGGCATCTTTGTGCTTCATGTTGGTGATTTCACTCTCCGAAGTGGCCCCCAGGCATAAGGCCGAGTGCTGTCTGGTGTTCCTAGGAAGGCTGCAGTGTCCCTCGTAGGCCATCACATGTGTTAGATAAGCTGCTTTCAGGCCTGAGTTGCAGTGCTGTTGCTGTGAGTCCAGTGCTGATGAACCGACAAAATCTGTCAATGAGGCGTCTTTAAACAACGTACATGAGACAGGATGGCGTATAGACTAGCAGATGAAGGTGTCCTCACCACGGGCTCTCCAGAACCTAATCCAGCATGCCCCTACGAGGACCAGTTCAGCGATTGCCAACTCAGTGTTCCTGCAACCCTATGGACCATCACCAGCTCAGAGAGAACAGGCCGTGTCTGTGCACACACCCCTATGTTGATGGCACCTGGAGTTGTTTCTACCTTTGGGCTGTTGTGAAAAATGCTGCTGTGATCTTTTGTGTGTAAGTGTCAGCTGGAGTTCCTGCTTTGGGGAGGTAGAGAGAGGATTGCTGAGGCAGGTGGTCACCCCACCTTTAACTTTTGAGGAAGCACAGCAGTTACATCATTTGACATCCTCATGGCAATTTACAAGATTTCCAGTTTCATCACATTCTTGCCAACACCTGTTTTCTGGTTTTGTTGTTGTTCTTCGTGGCTACACCAGTAGGTGTAAAGTGGTCTGATCCTGGTGGTTTTGATTTGCATTTCCCTAAGGATTTAGAATGAGCATCTTTTCATGTGCTTATCAGCCAGCTTGTATCTGCCTTGGAGAAAAGTCTATTCAAGTCCTTTACTTGTTTTTAACTGGCTTGTTTGTCCTTTAGTTTTTGAGTTGGAGGAATCCTTTATGTATGCTGAATGGAAACAACGCGTGCACACTTTCTCCCATTCAGGGGCTGGTCTCCTCACCCCTCGATAGTGTCCTTTGTGCACTTTAAAAATTAATGGTTTTAATTTTAAGACCAGTTTCCCCATTTTTCTTTTGTTTCCCATGCTTTTGTTATCACCTATTAATTTTTAATTGTGTGCAGACATCTGAGTGTACAGATTCCAAAGTGCAAAATTGTAAAAACCCTTTTTAACAAGCGAAGCTTAGGGGAAAACACCTTATATTTGAAACTGGGGAAATTAATGTCATTAAAGGGTTTTAGAAGCCAATAAGAAATAAAACACAAGGAAAAGAAAATAGAAAAGGTCATATACACCTTGTTTGCATTTGTCTGGTCTAGAAAATGAGTAGAGTTAAAATGGAAACAAGACAAATTTGTTTTATAATGTTTTATAATGGTATAATGTTTTATAATGTTATAATGTTATGTTGATAAATGATAAGTGAAAATTTTGTTCCTTGTTCTTAAAACTGTGCACCTCAACTTGTATGCATTCTATTCAAAGAGCATTTACTAACTGTTGCCTGTGTCCTAGGTAGTGGCTTTAGAATAGTGAGAAAGAAAAAACAAGACCCAGTCCTGCCTCCTGGGACATGCAGTATAACAAGGGAGGCAGAAAGTAATCAAAGATCTTAAAATTATAATCGTGACAAGTGTTGAAAGGAAATGTGCGTTGGGAGCGGTTTATAGGAGACATTGATCTGGTCAGGAAAGGCGTCCCTGGAATTGGTTGAGTGTCAGCCAGGTGCCAGAAAGAGCCATGTGTCACATTCTGGTCAACAGTGGATGCTATAACAGTCTAGTGGCCCCACTAGACTGTTCCATCGAGCCTAGGTGTGTGGTACGCTGGGTTTGCCTGGTTACAAGGAAATTGCCTGGTGACACATCTCAATATATCCCCATTATTAAGAAACACGTGACTCTAGAGGGGGAAAGCTGGTCTCGGCTGTGGGGCCAGAATGTGCAAAGGTCCAAGGGCAGGATGGACACGGGAGCAAGTACAGTGGCTGGAGTGCCGGGGTCGGCCAGGAGCCTGGAGGGGAGCTAGAATCAGGCCGTTTGGGCATTGGAAGCCAATATCAGATCTTGATTCCTTATTCTAAGAGCAGTGGAAAAGCCAGGGAAATATTCTCAGTGGTCAGATAACATTACCAGATTTGCTTCCAGAAGAGATCTCTCTGCTTATAAAGAGAACAGCCTGGAGGTGAGCAGAGCAGATGCTGAAGACCAAACAGGGGGCTGAGATGGAAATCCAGGGAGGGAAATAGCAGCTTGGACAGGGACAGTAATAGACATGGAAAGAAATGCAAAGAGGTTAAAGGTGAAACCAACAGGATCAGGTGGAAGGATTCTGGTAAACATTGTAGGGGAGGAAGAAGTTGGTATCTGAGGGAACTCCCCTGCCTCTGCCTTAGGTGCTGACTACGATGGGATACTACTTTGGGGAGCAAGTAAAGAGGACCCAGGTTTGGAGGGGAAGGAGAGCTTGACGCTGGTTTTGAACATGATAAGAATGAATTGCATTTGACAAGTATCGAAAAGAAGATGTCAAATAGGCAGTTATTTATACATGTCCGTCACATAAAGAGATGTCTGTGCTGACGGTAAACTTTGAACTTATTTTTTTAAAAGATTTATTTATTTATTTATACAAGCACTGGGTACAGTCAGAAGCGTGGGAGGGTAAGAGAATTCACCAGAGCCAGAGTTGGGAACAGAACAGGCAGACTGATGAAATATACTGCTGAAGGGAGCAGCGGGCGCAGCAGGAGAGGTCTGCGTGCCATGTGGGACCCTTGCTGGTGGCCGGGGATTGAACCAGCGCTGCAGAGGCTACAGGCATCTTCGCAGTCCAGCACTCAACCGCTGTGCCACCAGGGGAGGCCCACTTTGAACTTATTTTTAAGGCAGTAGTTAGAGAAAGACAGCAGTGTATTATGTCACAGACCCCAGGCCCATGTGAAATGCTATTGCTGTCCCAGCCAAGACCTCACACCTTTGTGTGGCCTGAACCAGTCCCTGCACTTCCCTGCCTCTGGTCCTTGCACTTCCACCCTGACAGGAGTGACCCAGCGCTCAGAGCAGGGCATGAAGAGTGAGGGTAGAAGCTGCAGCTGTGCTGCTGCCTGGCTTTGCTGGCCCCTTCCTGCCAACCCCCTTCACCACCACTACCTCCCACTCCCCCAACCCCGCTGTTTCAGAACAAGGGGCACCTGCAGGGACCTCCCCTACTTGGACCTCACCTGCACAGGCAGCCCTTGTGTTACTGGCACCTCCTCATTGAAATCACAGGCTCCGAGTTAATCATTTTTAGCTTCCAGCGCCCGTCATCATGCCCAGGTCATAATAGAGACTCCGTTAATATTTGCTGAATTATTGCACAAATGGAACAGACACCCGGTGGTGAACCCAGAAGAGACTTAAGTTACCACGGCTTGCAAGGATGAGGGAGCATGTGAGCGGTGAGCAGTGGGGGTGTCTTCTTTTCATGAGTGGAGCCATCGCTGTATTTAAAACAGCGACTAACACTTGAATAGCTGATCCCCTGTGCTTGCCTCCACGGTGGAAATGATCTAAAACTTCCCATAGATCTTATCCTTCGGCTGTGTACTCGGCGTTATTGGAATTGGGGGAAGGTGGGAAGTAGGGAATAATTAAGGAAGACATTCTTTCTGATTTTTTATTAAACATTGGGGTGAAGATATGAGTTAATACTTTAAATTAGCATAGAACTTTTTCTTATTATAAACTCAAAACTTTTCAAATATGTGTTAAATGATTAATTATTCAATTTTACCTTGAAACTGCTTATCACATATTGCTACAGATCGCTGCAAGTATTCAAATTCCTTATCAATTCAACACACATATTAAAACTCCTATTTAAGCCTGTAATGAAATTCCTTCAAATTGTTTTTCTTTAATTTCTGAAACGAAGATGCCCTGTATTCCTCTCTTAAGAGTCTTGGCCAGGGCCTCCCCGGTGGCGCAGCGGTTGAGCGCTGAGCTGCGTAGCTGCCTGCAGCCTCTGCAACGCCGGTTCGATCCCCGGCTGCTCCCCGGCCACCGGAGGAGGGTCCCACATGGCGCGCAGACCTCTCCTGCCGTGCCCGTTGCTCCCCTCAGCAGTGTGTTTCGTCAGTCTGCCTGTTCTGTTTCCCAGCTCTGGCTCTAGTGAATTCTCTCACCCTCCCGCGCTTCTGACTGTACCCCGTGCTTGTATAAATAAATAAATCTTTAAAAAAAAAAAGAGTCTCAGCCACTACCGGAGGATCAAAAGTATATTTTAAACCATGTTTATATTGTCTCAGGTAGCAGCCCCATAACATGTTTTGGGGGTGACCTCTCCTGTCCCCTAGTTCCACACCTTTCATGACAGCCACACACTGAGTGACGATGCTGTGCTCCAGGACAGACTGCACCGGGACCCCTGCCGCCACGGGGTGGAGCCGTCTAGGCCTGCTCGTTGCCCTCGGCGACGTCTGCACGCCTGTCACTGATGGACATGTGGCCGTATTTGGGCACAGAGCCTGTTGGTGAGGAGAGGGATGTGGTCTCTGCGCCCAGGGTGGCTGAGCGCCTCCACGCCCCGCCACATGCTGGCTGGAGAGGGTGTTTGCCTCCGGACTCGGGGACCAAGAGAGCTCGCCCCACGCTGTCCTCATACTAGTCGCGGGCTATGCTGGCAGCACCAGTAGGAAAGCGCTTGACTCAGGGGCCAGTCGTTGTCTGTCCTGTCCCTGTGTGCCCCCAGTGGGATCACTGTGCTGCTCACCTGGTTGTCCTGCTGAGAGGCCCTCCCTGCTCGCCCTGCTGATGGGACTGCTCGCTCGAGGTCTCTCTGGCCCTAAGGCCGGAGCTCCAGCAGGTCCGGCTCCTCCTGAGGGCACAGGGCCTGCTCACTGGGGTCAGGCTGAGGTCAGGGCAGCTCACAGAGCATAAGACATTGGAGCTAGATTGTGGGGCGCCCATGATTGCAGGGTGTCCATACTCCTGGGCCAGCAGCGGTGACCATGTGCCGGGACCCTTGCTCCGACGGGGCTGGGGTTCCAGCCAGAGGAACCAGGGAGGCAGGATGGGGGAGTCAGCTTCACATCAGCCTGCTCCGTTTGTTTTGCTCTCCCGTGTCCAGGCCGCGATTTCCTTCCTTTGTCCCCTTCCTGCCTCTTTCAAAAGGGATTTCTTATTTCCCCTCTGCCCAGCAGGACACTGTCCTGTGCAGATTCTGCAGTTTCCAGCCTCTGAGGCCCTCCCTGTCCCACCCTCTTCCCCATATTCTCCTCCCACCCCCCACTCCCTCCTCCTTTTCTCCCTGTCTCTCTCCCGTCTCTCTCTGTCTCTCACACACTCACATTCCTTTTCCTGTCACTGAGAAAACAGCAGCTTTCTTGAGATTTCCATTTTTTTGGTGGTGTTCCTAGGTCACTATGAGGAATAGACTTTAAAGAAAAAAGAAAGTCCTTCTCCGGCCTGGCCAGTCTTTCCATTGGTCCCTCTGAAAACCTAGGCCTGGTGCCAGTGGCCTGAGGACCGGGTCTGTCCCTGGCTGTGCCTGACAGGATGGTGCTTTCCCCGCCCGCCAGGCCCAGGACTCCCTGGCCGCCTGCTCTTTTGCACCTGGCCCTCCCAGACCTGGTCCCTGTGGGTGGTGAAAGAGATAAAAGCAGTGTCACCTGCACAATCCTTGCCTGCAAAGGGTGGAAGCACCACAGAATGGAATTCTCTTGCTTGTCACAGAGGCCTAGAGGCCTTTTACACTGACAGGAACAGGGCAGAATGGGCTCCAGGGAGGTCCGTGGGTCCCAGCCACGAGCGAGAAGTCATCACCTGTCAGACAGAGCAGGGCACACGGCAGCTGGGTCCCCCACACAAGAAGTACTTCCTTTGCCTTCTTTTTTCTCCCTTCTTAATTTTTATAAAGATTTATTTATTTATTTATACAAGCACTGGGTACAGTCAGAAGCGTGGGAGGGTGAGAGAATCCACCAGAGCCAGAGTGGGGAGCAGAGCAGGCAGAAGGACCGAAGTACACTGCTGAGGGGAGCAGCGGGCAGCAGGAGAGGTCTGTACGCCATGTGGGACCCTCGCCCGGCAGCCGGGGATCGAACTGGCGCTGCAGAGGCTGCGGGCAGTTTCGCAGCCCAGTGCTCAACCGCTGCGCCACTAGGGGAGGCCCTACTCCCTTCTTATTTAACAGTATTTCTTCCTCTTCATCAGCCTGGCATAGTGGTAAGAAGTAGAGTTGGTATAAAACGGCAGCCATTTCAGCAGAGGAGCTGCGAGGAGGAACATTCTGAAAGGAATGAGGAACCTGACTGTGGGTGCTGTTCTGCCTCTTGGCTCTGCTCAGGAGCCAGGATCCCTTTCCCAGAGATGAGACAGGCCAGAGGGTATTAGCCGGGCTCTCTGCTTCACTTCACCCGGCAGCTCTTTCGCCAAACCCTGCCTCTGCCTCGGACCTCTCAGGAGGAGACAAGTGGCATTATTTTTCCAGGGCACTCATGAGCAGATATTCCTTGAGCAACTTCAATATGCCACGTACGGTTCCCGGTGCTGAGGCTGCCGGCTGCGGCTGCCACGTGGCGCTGACCCTCTAGTGCGAGGTGGGTGGAAGAGGGGCAAAACCCACCCGCCGTACCCCAAGGATCGCTGCCCCGTAACCGTCCAGCATCCTTGTATACGGCCACGAGAGAGCGGTGTTGCAAATGCTGTGCTGGGTGGTTGGATTTTTTAATTATTATTAATTTTCTTTCGTCGTCATTAATTTTCAGACATTGATTTCTCCCCTCACGTGTAGACCCATCGCCCCCATCCCTTGTGCTCCTCCCTCCCCTGGGATGACGCCTCTCCCTCCCCCACCCCGATGAAAATCTAGGCTGAGATTTTAATGGATCCTTTGAGAGGCGTCCCCAGGATCTCTGCTTGGCCACACGGACCCCCTTCTCCTTTGATAGATGCAGCCCGTGACTCTTGCTGTCCGCTCCGCGCAGGAGGGAGACGCTGACTCACCTTCTGTCTCAGCCCACACTTTCCCTGATTCAGACAGGTCTCGCCTGACCCCCGGGGCAGTGCAGACCCCTCTGGCCAGCCCCTCCCACGAAGTCACATTTGCTTTCTTCCTGCGCATCTCCTGCCCCTCAGGGAGAGCAGAGCCCAGGCTGTCAGTTATCTTCGCTCTGCCAGCGCCTAGAGTGTGGTCTGGCATTGGTCTTGATGAACTAATTAATTTTAAAATGCCATTTTCAGCGTTATTTCCTGCTGTTCGCCTGCGCCGGCCAAATTAGCCTTATTTTCCCTCACTCCACAACTCGCTGCAGGCTCGTTCCTGGACTGTGGAGCTGGGTTCTCCGGCAGCTACACACAGCGTAGAACTTTGGGGTTTGGAGCAATGCTGGTTTCATTAGGTGGTTTCAGGGACTGAAGACCAATCATATCACTGTCTTTTCTCTGCTAAGACCTTGGTTCCTAACATTTTCATCCTCCCTCCATTGACCCCAGCCAGAAGGACACTTCCTGTGGACTTCTCTTACCATCGAAGTCAAGAGTGACTTTTCCCAATAAAACCTCCCACCATCACTTGTTTTCTAGATTAAGCATTTGGTGCTTTTTTGTGTTGTTGGGTGTGTATGTATTTTTCCTATTCTAGATGTACTGTGACTGTTAGAGTAAAGAAAGTGTACTTTTCAAGCCTTTTCTATAGTGTCTAGCAAAATACTTTCTACATAATTGGTGCTCGGTGACTATTTATGGTTTGGTAATGAGTGTTCTAACTTCAAGGGTCAAAAAGCAAGAGTCTTGCTGTGGGCTTACTCTCTGGGGCTTTGGGGGCCCAAAGCACTGGAACTTAATGAAAAGAATCCATTCTTGTTCAGCCTTCTTGTTCAACTTTGACTTCAAGAACACTACTGTCCATAGCTCTCTCTGGCCTGGTGTTTCTCGCGCTTGAGAAATGTTCTAGGCAGTTAATGACATGGGGTGATTGCCAGCATTGTAGGAAATTAAAGCCAAACAAATAGGAGACTGCGAGCAGAGTGAACTGTTCCAGCTACATGAAACTATATTGGGATCACACAGCATAGCAGTGACGTCAGAAATCTATCCAGGCTTTACCCTGGCTAACTAGAGGGCACTATTATTTTAAAGAGAAGTCAACACCAGTTTAAGCTCCTGTGTTATCTTTAAAAGGCTTAGTGAGGCGAATATTCACATGTTGCTTATTATTCCCATTGACATGCTTTCGGACTTCATCTCTCCCATGAAAAATACTCCTCAGCAGGCTTTTACATGAGGCATCTCATTGACAGATAATTAAATTTTCAGGCCGGTGTCATTGTCACTGTTTAATAACGATGCAGCTGCTGTCGCCAAGAGAGTCCAGAAGAGGATCCAGGGTCCCAGGGCTATTGACAGGCAGACCTAAGATTTGAGGGTTTCCCCCAAAAGTACCTGCTGTTTTCATTTTACCACCTGCCTCCTCTGCAAAGGAATGGGGACAGAAGAGTATAGAAGGTCCCTTCCAACCTCCTTTCATTTCTGCTTCTGTGATTTCGCTTTACCAACAAGGTAACTTATTCTTAGAACCATGAGAACTTGTGGTTAGAACCAGGCGGACTTAAAGGAGGAGATGACATTGTAAGTGAGCATCCTGGTCACTTCCCCTGAAGTGAAGTCTGAATCTCTTTATTTTCATTGTTGAGCTCAAAAGAAAATTGAGCACCGGCCAGTGTCCATCCAGTCCGTGGTGAACACTGAGGAGCCCGACAGTATGCAAAGGGCTGTGGCTATTGTAGGGAGTCCCACGAAGCGAAAGCCCCCGTTCCTGTCCCCACCCTCTAGAATTCTCCCAGGCGGTCGGTGAGTTATGACAAGGGGCGGAACTAGTGGACCAATAAGATGAAGCTCACGGCAAGTGACAAATGAGCTTTCTTTCAGGTGGGTGCGCCAGGGGCCCAAGGGAGCCAGGAAGCTTCCCTGCAGAGTCACCGAACTGGCTTAAAGGCTGTCGTGGCTTTCAGGACGGTTAGCCCTGGGTCAGGCAGAGTAACGAGGTTGTACAGCCCCGCCGCGAGGAGCTGGACCCGAAAGGGCGCAGGGGTGGGTGTGTGAGAGGCAGAACTGTTGCTGTGGAGCCGTCAGGTCCTGAGGAACGAGGGGCTCACACTTCAAACAAGGGGATCACTTCTCCCACATTCTTTTTTCTCCCTCGCCATTTCTGCCTCCCCTCCTTTCACTGCTGCTTGACCCTTTTCTACCCATTTTCTGGCTTGCTTTCCCTCCTGCCCCCTTCTCCTCCTTCCCTTGCTCGGGCAGCGTGAGGCCGTGTCCCCCAGTAAAGCATTTACTGAAAAAAGTTACATCCCCGCATCATGGAAGTCGGGCCTGAGGAAGCTTTCATCCCTTTCCCGGGGAGAAGGAAGTGGGCTGTGCGCTGCTCTGCGGAGCGGGGTGAGATCAGCCTGGAAGCCAGGGGGCGGCTCCGCCGGGCAGCTTTCCTTGCTCACGCGGCCAGGATCTGAGATGGGAAAATTTCGTTCACAAGCTCCACCAGGCCTGGTCTTAAAACCATTGGCCCGTCAGTGGCAGCAGTTACTTGAAAGAATGACTTTGCTGTTCTCATTTTCAGCAAAAATTTCTGCCCTTTGTCCTGTGGCAGAAAACACGGGCACCCACTAGCTGTCTGCATGCACGAAGTCCCAGGTGCCGAGCAGGGCGGGGTGGAGCGGGGTGGCACTTGTCTCTGCGCAGGGAGCTGGGGCCTGCAGGGGGCTTGGCTATGGCTGGAGGGTCCTTCTGCTCTTGTATCTCCTTTTGAAGGGTTGGCTTGAACTCCTCTGAGCCCCCTGAGCAAGGCACACAGAAACCCAACGGGTCGTGTGCTTGTGAAAGAGGAGCTCATGCCTGTCGCCCTGAGGTGAGAGGAAGTTCAGGAGTCCAGAGCATTTCACGGGAGAAAGGGACGCATTAGCCCTGCGCTCAGCTCTCTGGAAAAGCGATTGTCCCCAGCGGGGGAGCATGGCTGCACCCCCAGCCTTCAGGAGTCCCCGAGGCCGCACAGGAAAGGCTGTCCCTCCCGGTGGCCTGCAGTGTCCTCACTGCTTCCCACAGCCACGAACCATGTGGTTGTTCAGAATGTCCTGAACAAAATCTGCTTTGTGACAGATGTGCAGAATCAGTAACCAGAAAGGACATGTGGCTAATCTCTAATTAATTAATTGAGTTGAACACCTTTTTTTTTTTTCCAGGCAGATGATTTATCAGCTTTTAGCAGGATTCAAACAAAAGAAACTACCTACCTCCCAGAGTGAGGGGACCCAAAAATGGATTCATGAGTTGAATCCCCATTGGATTCATGAGTTGAATTGTGTCTGTGATACACGGACTCTGGAGGCGTTAGCTGTTTTCTTCTCCCAAAACGAGACTTGGAAGTGCAGGGAGGGAATCTGAGATCCTGTACAGTGAACACAGTCACTTTCTCGCCCCCACAGCCCCCCGCCCCCCGCGTGCACACACTGCTGTGTCACCTCTGCAGGTGTCAGCCACGCCCGCAGTGCCCTCAGAAGCACGGTTGCTCCCCAGCCTTTTGCAGAGTAAATGTCCTTCCTTATAACCCACGCCTGCTTCTGCTCCCAAGAATAATGTGCTTCTTGCTCCGGGAAGAATATGACTCCCAGCGTGGCAGCTTAATACACATTCTTGATTCTGCTAGGGAAGAGTGATTCGCTATCACCTTTTACCCAAACAGTAGCCTCGCAACACTTCTAAACTCAGCAATTAGCTTTTTTCTTGAAGAGTGCGCAGATAACGAGCAGGAGTCTTCCCTGCTCCGGCTCCGTCTTACAGGTGAGGCAGCTACAGGTGAGGCAGCTACGGCCGTGCGGTGAAATGTAGTGTTGCCTTTGAGTGCGTACCCCACTCGCCCCTGCTTGAAGCAGCAATCGCTCCCTGAAGGGGTTGGTCTTCTAGGAACCCTCTGTGTGCTGCACATCGTTACATTTCTGGAAACTTGGTGTTGAAGTCTAGAGCCTACCAACATGAGGCTTGAGAATGAAAAACCAAATTCTTTCATTAGCAAAAATTGTTCTTTTGTGTCCTTTCTGGTTGTGGTGATTCTGGTAATAAGTTGTATTAGCTGGGTTGGCGTTTATTAAGAGCTCATTAGATTCCAAGCATGCTGGTGGGTGCTTTGACCTTAATGTAGCAGCTCAGAGTGCAGGCTGGGGTGCAAATCCTGCAATGCTATTTTCAGGGCTGTTTGACTTTCTGTCTTTTTAGTCTGCAATAAATAAGGCACTTTAGTCAAGAACTAGAATGTGCTCCTCTGTCGGGAACATACATAACCCTCTATCCCAAACCTAGAATCAAAACATTTGGCTCACTAGGTCTTTCTGGTGGGTAATCAGGCTGGGCTGTGTGCCCGCTGCTAGGAGGTGTTCATCCACTTGCTGATGCCACAGGCCCCCGCTCACCCTATGAATGATCGACAGTGAGCTGTTTCTCCACTATCCTTGCTGTGTTCCTCACCTTGCTTTAGAGTGAGAAATTAGTCACGTGTTTCCAGAATAGACGCCCCAGGTGAGAGGAGAAGGAGACTCATGAAAAGTGGCTTGGAAATCACCTCCCTGAGTGAACTATATTGTAACTGGCCTGAGGCAACTCACAAGTGAGTGAACACTCGCATTCAACCTTCGGTCAAGGCAGAACATTTTTGTAATGGGATTTATCACGGTTCCACCCAGTTTCACTTTCTCTCCAATCTGAATTTTCACAGTGGGTTATGGCTGTGTGTTTTCTTTCCTCTACCAAAAGAAACTGACCTGTGTAAATATTTAAAAATCTAAGGTGCAAAGGAATGTTTTTACCAAAAGACTATATATAACATTTATGATCCAAAAAAATGTTTCTTCTAGACTTCTAGCACCATCCATGGCCACGGATGGTTGCCATTGTAACCAGGCCCCATCTAGATTTTTAGATTGTGTTGTTTTGACCCGTGTCACATCCCTAAGTCAGTGGAAATTATGATGCTAAGTTCAGGGCCAGTTCTGTAAAAAACACAGCCCTTCTGGAACATCAATTAAGGTGACAAACACAACACTGAATTACCTTTTAACTACTACTAGAATTGACCATGTCATGTTCATAGAGACCATGTGAATGCGTGGGAGACCACGGGAGGCCACGCCCTGCAGGGCAGTCCAGCAAAGCAAACCACAAACATTCTCCAGCGATTCCTAGACCCGAGTGAGTGAGTTCTGCCCTGGTGGGAACTGAATGATATAATACTATAAAAATGAACAGACATCAAAAATGCAACTAGAGGCCTCCCTGGTGGCGCAAGGGGTTAAGCACAGCACTGTGAAGCTACCTGCAGCCTCTGTAGCATGAGTTCAGTCCACAGCCAGGGAGCTACCCACATGGCCCAGCAGACCTCTGCTGGCTGTCCCGCTGCTCCCCTCAGCAGTGCATTTCATTAGACCCACCTGTTCTGCTCCCCACTCTGTCTCTGGTGAATCCTCTCACCTCCCTGCACCTCTGGCCTGTATACCCCAGTGCGTGTATGCATAAATAAATAAATCTTAAAAAAAAACTGCAACTAGCACAGGGTCCTCCTATGGATATATCTTTCTCAGTTAAGGAAAAATCCAGTAAGACCATGAAAAAATTTCTAACTGTCAACTGGAAGGA
Organism: Talpa occidentalis; assembly: GCF_014898055.3. Taxonomy (NCBI): domain Eukaryota; kingdom Metazoa; phylum Chordata; class Mammalia; order Eulipotyphla; family Talpidae; genus Talpa; species Talpa occidentalis. The sequence goes on from NW_023605194.1 coordinate 108,553,606, forward strand.
TTTGAATGCTCAAATTGAGGTCATTTTTATTCTAATTAAGGTTTGAGGGGGAAAAAACCGTGTCTGCATGCTGTTTTTTAGGAGAATAACAAGCCTGAGACAGGGACCATCTGTTACACTGACCAAGTAACAAGATGTTAGATTTATTCAGACATAATGGTGTGGTTTGCAGTATCAGACATGAGGTCTGGTCTTCAGATCTGCTGTGGTCTGTGCGTGCACCACAGCACTCAGGGTATTTCGCTCTGTTCTAAGATTGATGCTCTTTCTGCATACATCCTAACCGTGTAACACATGCTCATGAGCGTGTGCACACACACACACACACACACAATCTACGGGCAATTTTTGGACCTCATAGTGTGTCAGCCACCATGTTTGTTAAGAGGCCTCTTGAAACTCCAAAGACTTCTAGGAGCTCAGCCTGGAAGGAGCGTTGCTTTGTTTTGGTGGTATATCTATTTCAATAGCAACTCAAAGGTGAAGCCCAATGGATGTACCTGCTCTGCCAATGTCTTATTAACTGGAAAGACACAGACCTTACAAAGATGAGAGTTGTCTATTTTTTAGTCAAAGAATGAAACATTCCAAAGGGTTTTGTTTTGTTTTTGTCATTATTTACTAAGTAAGGAGCGCCTGATATACCTGCAGGTTACTTAGGTGACAGCATACAGTTCAGGACACTATTGCTAAAGGATCTTGAGTTTGCAGTCACAGGGTCCCTGTGCAAGGCTCCCACTGGGGCAGGATCTGGGACCCTCCTGTGCTTTGGTTTTCATAAAATCAGCCCATGTGGATGGGTTGTGTTCACTAAATGTCAATTCTTGGAAAGAGAAAGGATGTGATAAAGAGAGTTCCATTTTCTCTTCCCCGTTTAGGATACTGCAATTACAGACAGACCTTCGAGGAACTGTTTCTGAAATTATGGTTTATTAGGGAATCATTAGTTTTCCTGCTTTCAAAAAGCATACAGCACTGCCTTACTAAAATCAGATACATAGACTAAAAATCCATCAAGACACACAAAGGCGAAAGGCAAGTAATAAAAATAGAAAAAGAGAGTTGATCCAAAAGAAGAATGGATGAAAAGCTTGATCTTAAGTGAAATATTTAATAATTAAACATCTTAATTTCTTAATCACAATCAAACCATAGCAAGTAAACTCATGGGTTGCAATGATTTTGTTTTAATTTTTGTGATAAAAACCCACATCATAAAATTTACCATCTTAACCATTTTTTAAACTATACGGGTACAATAATGCTCAACACATTACTATTTCCCACTGCTCACTCCCAGCTGCTGGTAACATCCTACTTTCTGTTTGCAGTATCTATCATTTGTAACTGGCTTATTTCACTTGGTGTCACGCCCTCCAAGTCCATCAGGCCATAGTCTATGTCAGAATATCCTTCCTTTTTAAGGCTGAGTAATATTCCACTGCATGCATGTTCAACATGTTGTTTACCGTTTATCTATTTGCCTTGCTTTCACCTGTTGGACATGGCAAATAATGCTGCTGTGAACAAGGCTGTTCAGGGAACTGCTTTCAGTTCTGGCAGAGTCTTCCAGAGCAGTGACATGAGTCTTTTTGTAAGGATGATGGGGACAGAAAATGCAAGTCATTCCAGCAGCCAACTTGCAGAGATCTGGGGCTCTTCCAGCTGGCCTGCTTCTCCAGGCAGCGGTCAGTAAGGGCTGATGTTATAAACACTGTCTCTGTAAGAAGCGCTGCCTTGGAGGCCTGTCTTTCGGACTTTCTGGTGGCCTGGCTTCATGCCAGGGGCCACCCACAGGTGGCCTACAAGAAGTGAGAGGGAAGCGTGCCCCTTTAACCATCACCTCAACAGCGAAGTCCACTGAGCTCATGACAAGATCATTGCCAAGTTGAGAATGGAGCTGGCTGGTGCGGGCTTGGAACAGCTGGGTGGCAGGTTTGAAACCATCACACCAGTTCCCAGGTTGGAGCAGAGTGAGCCCAGCTTGCATCCTCACGGTCCCCGGCCAGAGCAGGAGAAATCCCTGCAGGCCTCTAGCCGAGGCCCTTAGCTCCTGAGCATAGCGGCTGCCATGCCTGCAAGGTTTTGGGGTTGATCAGATACAGACTTCTATCTGAGGAGAACATGAATAGGACCCCAGGATTGTGTCTCGTTTAGGGCAAGAATTTCCCAAATCAGTGCCTGCAGATGGACCTGCAGATACCAACCAAATTTTGGGCGTACATTGTTGGCAGAGTCTGGATAAGCCAGCACCTGAATACTGATGGAGCAGGGTCTCCTGACAGTGGCTGGCTAGTGGTTTTGATGGACTTTTCTCTGATGTGAAACAGGGTGACACTATTAGCATAGAATGATAGCAAGAGGGCTTGGGTCTGATAGCTACAAAAGCTCTTCAGATTATTTAGCTACTAAGTTAAAAAGCAAGCAATTAGCATACAAATCTTTGCATCTTGACTGCCCTTCCACACCAATTTTAATAGGTTTTTTTCATAAATCACACTCATTATGTGAATAAACAGCTGTCTCCAATCCCAAATTTCTCACTAGCCGGGAATAAGATATCTTCTAACCCTGTCCTTATTCACTTTTGTGCCACACGAATCAGGTTTGGAAATGTTAGATTATTTAATAATTTAAAATTATGCCCAAATGATCATATGGTTGTAGTTGAGTTTAATGTATGTTCAGGATGAACATCCAGATGAAGTTACAAATAAAATAGGTTTCCTAGTTTGAGAAAATAGCAAATTTATAAAACCACTGAGATGTTTCATTCCCTTTAGTATTTTTTTTTAAGTTTTCTGCAAAATATTTTACAACAGGCATTCTCACAAATTCTAATCCAAGGTCAAGGTCTGTGCACATTTTGGTGGTTGTACATTTATTTCTAAAAGGAGAATTTATCCTGTTCCTGCAAATGAGATGTTTAGAGATGGATGATAGGACCCCGGGCTCAGAAACAGAGATGGACAGCTGTCCGTCAGGTCTGGGGTTGATTTTAATACAGGGATTTTCTCACATCAGACCTCTCTAGCCATCTTTATTAGGCCACTGTCCGAGGTTGACTTTGACATTTACATTTATTTTTCAGAAGATTTACTCAAAAGAAGACTTTATCTTTTACATTATTCTACTCAAAATGAAGTAAGATAAAAACTGAAGTACTTCGGTGAAGTGATACTGCACAGTTAACACTACCAGTTTCATACCAGAAGATTGTCTTTGTCTTCAGCTTCTTTGGATGCACACTTCTGTGCCTTTAATCTAATTGTGCAAAAATGATGTGTGATATAAAATGTGTTTTTAAGATAGTCTATTTTCTTGAAATGTCAGGCTATATTGAGTCTACTGTACTCTGCATTTAGAGAACTCAATTTCATGCAGTGCAAATAGGAATGGTGTTTGAAAACACAAATCTAACTACATAATGGGGAGCAGAGGATAAACAAATGAGTGGATGTAATAAAGCATATGAGGTACCAAATATCACATTAGCTGTAGAGATACTCAGGGGAAGAGCTAACTTGGCTTGCTTGGGCTGGCAGCTTGGAAGGAGGAAAAGACCCAAGTGAAGTAAAAAATCTGGCGTTGGGTCCTGGCTGCCCTGTATGTGTTAATTCGTTGTCATGAGACTGAGGATAACTCTTCACCAGGGACTGAGAACTAGCAAGAAGTCATGGCGCTTTGGGGCATGGTAGGCACGCGGTGAGTGGTTGTGTGAGGACCGCACAGTTATTCAGGTAATGATTCTCAAACACAAGTTGGAGATGCTTTCTTTAGGTGTTTGGGCACACATCAACGTTCTGATCTGTTTTCAAGTAGAATCTGAGACCTCTCTTTAACCTTTGATCGTCTGCGGATGTCTTGTTAACACATCGGACAAAGAAACACCTCAAACCAGAGGTGTTTGGTTCTCGTGTTCTGCTCTGTCAAGTCACTCCAACCTCCCACAAAATCTCCATTGTCTCTGGTTTTTCTCTTGATTTGCCATCTACTGTTTAAGTAACAATAATAGCAATTTTATTTTCCTTAAAAGACATTTTAAGAATTTGAATCTTACTAAGAAGCATTCAAACCAAAAAAATATATATATATATCATTTTGCTTCAACCCAAACAATCATTGGTCTCTCAAGGAGATGTTCTTTCCCTATGTCCACAAAAAGAAAAGTTAACATTGGTGCAGTGCTTTTTGGGGGGGGATTATTTTTTATTGAAGTATCATTGACGTCTAGCCTGTATGCATCATTATAAATCCATGTGCGTATAGACCAGCTCAAAGTCACCACTTAAAGTCCATCCCATCCTTTTCAGGCTTGACCCCTCATCCATCCACCCGCTCCCCTCCCCTCTGGTAGCTGGTGATTTAGTCTTATGGTCTAAAAGATCTATTTTCATTTCATACACTTCACTCACTGCATATGTTCCAGTGTGAGTGAGACAGGCGGTGTGTTCTTCTCTCTGACTTTCTTCACTAAGCATAGTACCATCCGTGTTGCAGATGGAAGGATTTCTTTTCCAATAACTGGGTGGTCATCTCTTGTGTGCACAGACCACATCTTCTGTCCACTCATCTATCAATAGGCCCTTAGCTTGTTTCCAGCTCTTGGCTATTGTAAACAATGCTGCAGTGAAAATGGGTGCATATGTCTCAAATGAGTGTCTTAGTCTTCCTTGGGTGAATACCCAGATGTGGGATAACTGGACCGCATGGAATTTCTACTTTTAATTTTTTGGGGAAATCCATATTGCTTTCCATAATGACTTTGCACAGTGGTCGATTCTTTAAGAATGGTCACGCAGCTGCTTCCTACATTCCTGCAGGCTTGGGATGATGACTAGTAGCCTGCTTTTACATTGGCTACATCTGGTCTCAGAACCGAGGTTCAAAGGTCCCAAAACCAGTGCGCTGAAGGGTTAGTGGGCTGCAGTAGCCAGGCCAGGTCCGGACCGCTGCTGGCTGGAGAGACTCTGAGGGCATCGTGCACGCAAGAGCACCGTGCAAGTCCCAGGTCCGTGCAAGCTGTGCTGGGTCCCCTGCACATTCTGGTCTGCAAGATGCTTTACCCCATTTCACCACCTAAGTCTCTCCTGGGCTTATTTTTCTTTTTTGACAAACTTTTCAAGAAGTTGCCAATACCGTGGTTTTTTTAGGCATTTGATCCTACTTTCTGTAAATTTGCAGCATTACCATTCTCTGATCATCGTCACCGTATGCAAATCTGTATGTGTTCGGTTCGTTCGGTTGCCTGCGCTTGTTCTCTTTCGTGAAATATTTATTGAGCAGAGGTTGACACGTGCACTTGTCTGTCGTATCTTTAGCATCCAGAAAGGTTAATCAAACATGGATTCTGCCTTTAAGAAACTTAGTGTTGGCGATCAGAATGGTGGGACTGAACTGAACCTTTTTTTGCCCTCTAAACACACAAAAATTCTGCATTGAAAAAATGCCCTGGATATATAGCCAAGCTCAAAAGAATAAAAAAGTTCAGGAACAGAGACTTCACAGCCAGAGCAGTTTAACATGGAGGCAGCACTACAGTGACCCAATGACTAGGGGATGCCGATAAGTGCCTTATGGGAACAGGGAGACAAGAGTAAGTTAAGAACCCAGCAAGCCTGGGGGCTGAGATGGGAACCCCGGCATAAAGTTGGGCTCTGCAGAGATTCCTCTGACTGTGAACCAGGACAGAGGACTCAACAGCCAGCATGCCCAGGAAGCTGAAAGTAATCAGAAACCCAAGCCTGCACGACATCAAGTGCACAGTCTAAATTTAAACTATACACATCTTGCAAAAAGCAGTTAAATGGAGAAATCAGAATAAAAAGTGGCCCAGGACAAGTGACATGCTTATACCCTGATAGTTACAAAAGCTAAAACTTCACGTAGCAGCCCTTCCACAGGAGCCTGGGATTCACCCAAAGGACAATACCCGTTAGCACCGTCCCTTAATAGCAAAGCATGCGCATAAAATGCATTCAGAAAAACTGAATTAAAAAACTGAAACTGGGCCTCCCCTGGTGGTGCAGCAGTTGAGCACTGGGCTGCAAAGCTGCCTGCAGCCTCAGCAGCGCCGGTTCGATCCCCAGCCGCCGGACGAAGGTCCCACCGGACGAAGGTCCCACATGGCGCGCAGACCTCTCCTGGTGCCCGCTGCTCCCCTCAGCAGTGTACTTCGGTCCTTCTGCCTGTTCTGCTCCCCGCTCTGGCTCTGGTGAATTCTCTCACCCTCCCGCGCTTCTGACTGTACCCAGTGCTTGTATAAATAAATAAATAAAATCTTTAAAAAACAAAAAAACTGAAACTATCAAATAAGCATGTTAGACGTTTTTGCAGTTATAATAAAGATATAATGTAGAGAAAGGAGATATATTGACCCTAAGGTAAAAAATTTAGGTGAACTTTAGATTTTTAAACATACAAGCTCATGATTTAATAATTATTGGAAGAGTAAAAGTGAAATGGACACCTTCTAAATCCAATAAAGAAGCAAAGAGGGGCTTTCTTTTTTTTTTTTTAAGTTGGAGCAGTCCAATAAAAGCAAGGAAAGGAAGGAGAAAAAGAACAAAGTTCAAATGGTGGGAAAAAATCCAACTATATCAGTAAATATGGTAAATGAAAAACAGATTAAACTGAGCTGTTAAAATACAGAGACAGATTTTTTTAATCCAGCTTTTTTCTGTTTATAAGAGACATGTGTGAAATATAATTATGTGGGAAGTTTGAAATTTAGGGACTGTGAAAGGGGCATATCAGGCAAGTTTTAAAGCGAAAGAAAAAGACAGGAAGGGAGGAGGGAGAATATTAATCAGACAAATTTTTAAGGCAAAAAATAATGCTGTGACTAAAGATGTTCTTTGTCAAAAGGCTGGCAAAAAATACATCAGGAGACGCATCTCCTAAGAAAACCCCATTTCTACCCAAAAGAAATGGCCAGCCAGCAAATCTTTGAAAAAGAATCAACTTCTCGGGATAATGAAAATGCAAATAAAAGCAACAATGTGATTGCCCTTTCACCCCTGTCGGAGGGCAAGTCAGCGTAAACCGGATGATGGCCGCGTGGGCCGGAGGTGGACCAGAAGGACTAGCTTCTGGCCTCACGCTGGAGTGAAAGGGCAGATGTGCCCAAATCCGTGACTCGGCAGTTCTGTTCCACGCTGTGTCCTAGGCCGTGCACGAGGATGCATCACAGAAACAGCTGGAAAGAGGAGGGGACCCACGCGCCCGTCAGTAGTGGTGCAGATAAAGAAACTGTAAAGAAATGAAACTTGCAGCAATGGAAATGGATTAACTTAGAGACGCCTGTACGCAAATGGACACGCCTCAAAGTGGCAAGACTGCGGAAGAATAGGTTGCAGGAGAAGGTGCATGTCTGACTTCCAGTGTGCAGAGAGCAGAGCAGCCCTGTGTCTTGCAGATGCATGCGTACACGGGAGTATGTTAAAATACATGCATCTGAGAAGGAGGGATGATCAGAGCGGGCTGTTCTCTCTCCTTGAATGAGGACGATGAGTGGGAACATGGAGGGCGGCTGAGTGAGCCTTCGCTTTGCCATGTTGAACAGTTAAAGATCGGAGGATAGCCTGGCAACATTACGTGTTATTTACATCGTGGGTTCTGGGTGGTAGTGCCGTAGGCTCATTGTGGGGAGAACAGAGATACTCATAATCACGCAGCATGAGTGTCCTCTGTTACGCTGTGCGTCCTTTACAGCTGGCTTCCAGAGTTGAGAGGAGAGAGATTTCTGCCAGCCGCATGGACGCAGAGTGTGTCGGCAGGTGTCATGTCTTTATCAAGTCCTTCCCTTCTTGTCACTCTGGTTATCACGAAGCAGGACTTTCTCAGGGCTGCCCAAAAGATCTGCTATGTTGAAAAAAGAAAATCTACGTAACAAAGCAATGTTTTGCTTACTTTACAGAGTAAGAAGAAAAGCCAACTTCAGTTGACACATAATGTCGATTTTTATGGAAACATTTAGATTCCTGGCGGGAGAGGGGTGGCGGGTTGTTTGAAGGGCAGTGTGCAGTTATGACACCCACCCGGCCAAATGCATTTCCCCCAGACTCTCACCCTTTAAAGTGTTGGCTAATTCCCCTTTGTCTGTGGGGTGCTGCAGGTCACTTCCATGTGGAAATAGGCCAGGCTTGCCCTCGATCCATCCTGGCAAATGATAAGTGTTCGGAAATGATCTCCATATAGCCCGCACTCGGCCAGCCGCTGTTACTCTTGACGTCAGATGAAGTAATGGCACACTTAGGGAAAGGCTGGTTTCCGTGCTTCTGACACAGTCTTACAGGGTACTAGTAAATAGCCCAGCTGAGGGTTCTAGAAGCAATTTGCCACTTCCCGTGAAAGGCATCAAACTCATCTTTAAAGTACACCTCTGCTCCAGGTTGACACCAAAGGAAAACTCTGACTCAGATCTCATATTAAGCTGCCTTGAGCTGCCAGGGAGGATGTGATAATGAACTCCACTTCTCAGTCTTGTTTCTTTCTCGTCCTCTTGCAGAGAGAAGATGCATCAGTCAGCCATGTATGAGCTCTGCCAGGGGATGCACCAAATCAGCCTCCAGTTCGTCCGCCTGCAGCTCACCTTTGAGGAATACACCATCATGAAGGTTCTGCTGCTGCTCAGCACAGGTAAATCGAGGGCACTTTTTCTGAACTGCCAGGCCCCCTTCCCTTAGGAGGGTGGACCATCTGCAGAGTCAGGTCAACCCGCACCTGAGCCCGCAGGTGTATGACACAGATGACAGGGTGGGCAGGGCCTGGATGTCGGGCGCACTGAGCTACTTGCAGCCTCTCCCTCCACCCGTCCATCTCTCCAGGCACACCACTGGCCAGGTTCCATGTTGTTAGCATGTGGTGGGTTTGGGGGAGTTTATGCAGTGAAATAAATTCACAGATCATTTCAACGCATTGGGAAGGGGATTATCCACATTGAGAGAAAAAGTATCAGGGTCACTCAGAGAAGGAAGGAGTCTATTCTGGGGATCAGGAAGAGGCCTCTGGTGAAGCTGAATCATGAGGAGCTTTGCAAGAGCTCTAGATGGTGGGCTGTGAGGCGGGAGCTGGCATTCCTGTTGGGAACAAATGGTGGGAATGAGTGTGGGATGGGGTGGAGGGCCCAGCCAGGCAGCAGCGCTCTGACCCAGGGCATTGTTTTACCTCCTCATTTCTTCATTTTATTTCTGTACCCATCTAACTTTTCACTGAGCAGAAGCAGCCATTGTAAGGGTGTAGTCAGAAGCGATGCGGGTGTTGAGCACAGAGAAATGACTAGGATATTAGGGAGGCCTTGAGGAGACATGTGCTGATGCCGGGCTTGGAGACAATTTTATGGGACTAAAAGGTGTTCCAGTTCAGATGGGCTTGTTTTCAGGTAGAGGTCGGCAGATAGAGAAGCCTGGGGCTGGGACGCAGAGGACAGGTTTGGGATTGAGAGAAGAACTTGACGTGCAGAAGGCGAGCATCTAAGCTCCACGGTGAGTGTGGTTGCCGAAACACAGGAAGGAGCATCAGAGGGCAACAGAGGCCCAACTGTCACAGGTGGTGAAATGGGGCAGCCAAGCCCCGTTTCCAGTGGGGCGCAGCTTAGAGTGGAGCTCCCACAGAGAAAGTTGGGACTCTGCGCGAAGCCTGCTGGAGCAGCCCATAGGCCTTGGGCAGGCGCCAGGGTCAGAGCCCTGTGCCTTGATGGGAAGCTTCTGGAACTGAGTGTGATGGTGATGGCCTAAAGGGCCAGAAGAGATGAGAGAGGACAGGTCACACAGTAGCCCACAAAGTTTCCAAGGGGGACAGAAGCCTCTGAGGATGCTTATATCTATGAGGACAAGACCAGGAGCCAGTGTGGAGAGGAAATCTCTGAACCAGTGTTGTGGCCACAGGGGAAACTGAGGCATGTTCTGGATGCCATGGCCCGTGGCATGGAAGGTGGCGAGTGGCCATGTGAAGCAGAAGCATGTCCGGCATGCCCAGCCCTCCTCACCGGCGCAGGGATTGCACTGGGGAGAGGGACAGTGGTCTGCGGAGTCATTTGGGACAGTGAGGCAAGAGGAGATGTGACTTCCAGCCGAGAGGGTCTGAGAGGAGCAGGACCGAGCAGGATCAAGTATAACACGAGCAAGGAGCGGGGGTGACAGTGGATTCCAGTCAGCTCCACAGGGCTTTGTACCTCCCAGTGGAGGAAGTGCTTTTTCCATCCATTGTGTAATTTAGTGCTTAAAAAGAGAATGGACAGGCCTACTTGACAGTTGCCCAAATAGAGTCACCTTGGCACCCGCTCGCTGTCCTCTGTGAGGTAGGACTCAGGCCCAGGACTCTGGACATCAGGGAGCAGGGCCACGAGGGGTGGAGGGGCAGGCTGGGGGCATGGCAGCGGCAGGAGAGGGATGCACAGGCAGATTCTGGACTCCAGCAGAGGCGGCAAACCCGCAGCCTGGCCGGGCAGGGCCTGCATTCACAGCTGTGTTTTGTTTGGCCTGTTTGGGTTTTCTAGGTTGCTCTTGGCCTCACCTCTTGTTTTATGTTCATGGAGCTGGATTGCCCGGAGCCAGGCATGTTCTCTCCAGTTTGCCACAGGCCCCACCACTCCCTACTACAACACGCAGCCCCATCTCCCATTGTCTGGCGTGGACAACCTCTCGGCTGCAGGGCCCCAGCAGTGGACTCTGTCTCCCTGCTGCCCACATCCTCAAGGCTTCTGGCGTTCCCGTGGATCCTTGCCAGAGCATAGGTTTAGAAATACAGGCTTTACATCCAGTGATGGTGACTATTCCCCTTTTCTGGTGGTGTCATTAACTAGTACTGGCTAGCAGGATGTTAAAGAAAGAAAAGAAAAAATTAGATGGGTGATAGAATTTAAATGAAACATTTTTTCCTCAAAATGCCTATGACACTAATTCTATCTAAATTTTGACTCCTCGATCTTAATTAGTGTCTCATCCTTTTACCTCCATTTAATCAGTGAGTCTATAATCGATTCTGATAACATTTTGAAGCTTCCTGAATTAATTTATTAGCCTCCAAGTAGCTCAAGGCTTTCCATTCTAATTTGTGTAGAGGCAGGAAAAGCAGCATAAAAAGGCAGGAAAACATAAGTAAGGAATGTTGTGAATCATTGAAACTGCAGACTTTAGCAAGCGTATTTTGCTAATCGATGATAAAAAGGCTCCTCATGTAGAATGTTCAACTGCACACCCGCCGGCCACTGTGTCACCGATGGTTTTCAGCACTGACATGTCTATGTGCTTACAGAGGAGAGCGGATGAACTTCCCCCCTGTTGTCTCTTTGCTCTTCCCCAACCCATAGACGTTGGACGATTTCCAGCAGCCCTGCTGCATTTAATAAGTAAATCAGAAAATCTGGGCACATCTCCAAAAATTAAGGTTTTGCTTAAGTTCTCTTTATTTGTGGGTTTGTTTCAACTTCTAAAAAATCTGGCTGGGAAATTAGTACAATATACTGCAGCTACAGCAGTAAAATACAGGTACTTTTTAACACAGGTTGTTCACAACTTTGAGAATTTTTGAAATATTTTGGTCATCTTGAGAAATAGGAAGGTCTTTGGTTAGTCTCAGTAGAGGGACCCGATTGCACTGACCTCCTGTGGAAATTTAGATAATTTTCTAAGGTCTAGGATGACATCCATAAGTATCTGTATTGAAAAACTAAAAGTTAACTCCATAAAATTTTATAACTTAAAAATGAGAATGTTCATCCACCACTAGGCATTTGATGTCCGCTTTTTACTTAAACTCTCGGTTTCTTTCAGAAAGTTTTAGGTTGACATTAAAATGTTGGTCGAAAGTAAATGTAAAATTTTACTACTAACACTCTGGTTACCGTCAGCCTTATATTTGATTTTCATACTTTTAAAACAAAGTTTTAATTTTAAACAAAGAAATCGTTACAGCCTGGTGGTATTTAACTCTCAATATTTGAAATCACATTGTGACAGCTTCTGGGTTCTCTGCACTTGCTGATAGGAATTTACCCCCCTCCCCTCCAAGATAGACTTTGATGAGCCACAAATGTCAAGTCCCAACAATTTAAACTCAAGTAGAAGATTATTAACAGAATACTTGCAGCTAATTTGCAAGCTGATCTGTCTCTTTATATAGGACAGCAGGGTTTATTTGGAAACAGTGGGTATTCCTGGCTTCCCTGGTGGCACAGAATACTTAGAAAATGTGCTTAACCATTCCAAAGTGTTGATGACCCGAGTAAATTATTATCTATACCAGTTCTCATAAATTAGCGAATGCGTGGAATGAAGAAGTAAAAGTAAGAGCCGCTTCCAATTCTGCATGTTAATATCACAAGATGAATTCTCATTAGGTCTTCCATTTCTAAAAATAGAGTTCTAAGTGGCTTTAGTTTTCAAAGTTCAAGCATAAACATAGCTATTTATTGGCTTCAGGAGGAAGAAAAGAAGCGTGTGTGTTGATTTTCAGAAGGTTGTCTTCGGCGTAGGCTCTGCGCTGTACCTTCCAGAAGGCAGGCACAGACCCCCTCTGTCCACAAAGTACCTTCACGTGTGTCCTGGGGAAAAGCAGCTCCTTTGCACAGGTCACAGAAGCACTCAGTAAGCTTCTAAGTCCTGAATCCCAAAATACTCTGTGTGAAAGTTTTTAAATTTCAGTATAAACTCATCACAGCATGAAAGAAGAAAACACAATCCTTCATTTTTTTCTACCATATCAAAGAGTAAGATGAAGGTGTTAGATTTTGCTGGCGGGCAGAGCCTCCATTGCATTTGCCCGTTGCACACACAAACCAGTGCTCAGCCCCACTGAGGCTGGGGGTGGGGAGGGCACATGACAGCACCCCCAGGCTCTTGTGACCCTAAAGCACAGAGAATCGAAGTGGTGCTTTGCATGTACCTCTTCTTTCCTTGGCAGACAGCCAGTTTCTGTCTTTGATATTTGAACTTGAATATGAAGGTGTTGCCTTTTAATTCTAGTCCCAGCTAGGACTGTGGGCTCTTGCAGTTGTGCTGGAAAATCAAAGCATAGTTTCCTACCTCTGAGGTATTGACAAGCCAGGATTCATAAGGCGCTGTGATGACAGGCCACAAGGCAATGTGGTGTTGTGGTTAACAGACAGGCTTTGGAAACAGAAAGACCTAGGTTTACAAACCCCTTCTGTGCCACCCACTTACTTTGTCCTTGGGCAAGAGTATAAACCTGCAGTCTCTACTTTCCTCATCTACGAAAAGAGAATAATACGTTGGTTATGTCATAACAGGCTCACGTATGCAAAGTATATGTACAGGCACCAGTTTGCCAGTGGATAATTCTCTATTAACTCATCAGAGACTCAGTGCCAATGTGGTTTGAGCCTCACAAGCTCAAAAGAAGTTGCTAACCTAAACTGCATCAACCTAAACTGCCAAGATGCTAAAGCTGTTTTCCATCCTGGGAATTTACATGCGCATGTTCCTTCAACAGTTCCAAAGGATGGCCTCAAGTGCCAGGCTGCATTTGAAGAAATGAGGACAAATTACATCAAAGAACTGAGGAAGATGGTCACCAAGTCTCCCAACAATTCTGGGCAGAGCTGGCAGAGGTTCTACCAACTGACCAAGCTGCTGGACTCCATGCATGACGTAAGTAGCACCCCTGGGTGCCTGTTAAATCAACACTCACACACCACTGACCAAACAAAACCAGAGAGTTGAAAAGAAGGGGGTGAATTCTCCGTCGGACAGCGATGAGAGGTAAGAACTGATTAGGAAGGAAATTCTCCTTCAGGTCACAGGTCACCTTTGAAACAGACCTCGTTGAAAGGCCGGGGTGTGGCTCTTGTCCTTTCTGAGCAGGGTCAGAGAAATGCGCCCCGCCAAGGAGAAGGCCTGGGCCCCGGGCAGGGAAGGCCCCAGATCTGCTACAGGTGTCAGGTCGAGTTTCACATTTCTGCTGCAATTTAGGGGATGCTGCTGAATGAAAATGTTTGCTTTAGCATTGCATAAATAGTGTCCGTCTTCGACAGCGGCTCATCTAATAACCCAATCTTTCACAAACATTATTAGTGGTCCAGGGCCAACGTGGGTCCTCTCAGTCTTGGCCAAATTTTGAATCCTATATTCATCCTTCTTCACGGGGGTTGCCTTTCTTGTCTTGGGTAAATATAGAAAGTAAATTCTGAGCTGGCTTCTCATCGAGTCAGTTGTGGAGGGCATGGAGGGGTTGTAGTTTCTACCCAAGAGTGATCCGGGTGACGGGCTGTTGTCAGGACAATGCTCTTCTCGTCACACTTTGCAAGCAGCGCCTCCAGGTCAGCCTCAAAATACATGGTGACCCTTTGATGCTTTCTGTGGGAAAATGTGTTGCCCAAGTTCAGCCCAGAGGATTTGTTTGAGAAATTCTTTTTTTTTTTTTTTTTTTTTTTTGGTATTTCTCTCTTGTAAAGGAAAACGCGGACAGCCCGGTGACCCATCCTGGGTGGCCACACCAGGGGTGGGGCGGTTTCCACCTCTGGGGGTTTGTCTGTGCTGGTGGGATGGGATGGGCCACGTCTGTGGGTGATGGAGAAAACAGCATAGCTTCCAGCACGTGCACTGAAGACCGCGGTGCCCTTCAGCTTGACCTTGGCTTTCTTGCACTTTCTGTGTGATGGAAGCTTAACTCCCTTGCGAGTTGAGCGGTAGTGGCCTGAAGAGCATGATTTAGTGGAAAGTCTTAGGAATAAGATTTGATGGCAAACAAGATGGGGGACACAGCAGACTGGTCCCCACGACCGCAGGCACTTAGAGCATCCCAGACTGTGATGCAGTTGGCATCACCACACGTGACCGGAGGCGACACAGTAGAAGCAGTTTGCATGGGACAGAAGTCAGAGCGTGTTTCCTATGATTTTCAGGGTGTCCCTTCCTTAAGCGGAGCAGCAGGGTGGAGATTCCGAGGCCACCCCGATCCCTGTGTAAACCATCCTCTGAGTGTCTTTTCGGTTTTCTTTTCATCAAGCTATAACGGATGCACAGTAAACGGAATGTATTTAAAGTGTCCACTTGGAGAACTTTGACACACACATCTACACAACCAGCAACTCATCTGTCCCTTACCCCAAAAGTTTCCTTGGGCCCCTTTTAGCCTTTCCTGCTCCCTCCTGACCCCCGGTTGCTTTCTCTATCCCTTTCTGACACTGTCGATGGTGACATAGACTCTGGCTTTTCAGACCAGCGGATCGTGCAGATGCCACCCTTTTTGGCCTGGCCTCCTGACTTTGCATGACTCTCTTTTGAGAGTCCTCCACGCCGGCGCGCGTATCCCAGCTCCCTCCTCTCTGTTGCTGAGTAGCACCCATTGCATGGGTGGCCCACGTTCCGGCAGTCCCGACACCTGTGGTGGGCATCTGGGTTGGTTCCAGGTTGGAGGCTGCGAGTGCCCGATTCGTCCTTACGTGGGCGAACGCCTGATTCCTAGGGTAGGTGTGGTTTTATTTTCCACGAGGCTGCCAGCGTTTCCCCAAGGACTCATACAAGCATACGTTTGCGTGAAAAGCATGAGAGTTTAGACAGACCCACATCTGGTGACACTGGGAATGGCTGATCTTTCTAGATTTAACCGTTCTAATAACCCCGGCTTTCATCTGCTGGCCCCTCGGGATTAATGGTCTATTCGTGTGCTTTTTTGCCATTTTTACAGCATCTTGGCAAAGAATCTGTTCTTTTCTGAACTTGGAGTGCTTGTTTTTCGCTCATTGTGCAGTTTCAAGGGTTCCTTCTATATTCTAGATACAAATTCTTAGTCAGGTACAGGATTTGCAAGTGTTTCTCCCAGACAGTGCCTTATCTTTTCATTCTCTTAACAATGTCTTTTGAAGGGCAGGGCTTTTCAAGTTTAATAAAACCCAATTGATTTTTTTTTTCCTTTTGTGAATCACGTCTTCCTCATTGTATCCGTGAAAGCCTCATCTAAACCAATGTCACCAACCTTTCCCTGCGTTGCCTTCTAGAAATCAGTTTTTCGCGGAAAGGGAGTGTATCGAAAAGTGTTTGTTCATCTCTTGTTTTCCTGAGCATTTGTGATGGTTTCTGGTGGACAGTAAATCCATTCCATCTTACTCCACCTTGACAGAAAGGGGAACATTTTGGGGGGAATCGATGGAATCCTTTTCATTTTAAAATCTTTATTTGCCATCATCAGAAATATTTGATCTTAGAAGTAGCCTCACACAGGCATCTCGAATGCTCTATTTATATTCCTATTCCAGACAGAACATTGAAAAATGCATTGTAAGTCTAGAGGGACCTTTCTAGCATTCACGCTTACTCAGACTTGAGACTGCCTACAGCTTTTTCATTAAAGTAAATTAGTGAATCAACATTTGTAGAATCTTCTTCCAGGGAACAAAGCGCTCCACAGCGCCTGCTCGGAGCCTGGCGCTGGTCACCTTGTGGGGAAGGAGCATTTGTTCCGAAAGCCCCTGGAAATAAACCTGTGGGTGCACAATGATGTTCTCCTTAAATGCTGTGCCCAGTACGCCGCCATGCAGGGCACAGCAGCGCCAAGATGAGTAAGAGGAACATTCTCTGAGAGAACAGTCAGGTATTTGGTCACCATCTTGAATGAATCATCAACCCTGAACATCAGCTTTCCCCAAATTACTCTTCAAGAAAGCAGCTGTGGCCGGGCTCCCCGACATGGCTGTGTTTTTGCTTGTACCTGTGCGTCGTGCGTGAAGCGCGCAGATCCCCTTCTCCAGAGAGACTCGGCAACTCAGAGTCATTTCCTCGCGATTACTGGGGCGGCAGTTCCCTAGATTGAAGCAGCGCGTTTCTAATGAATTTATGGGCAACTTCTATGCATCTGTAGAAACGGAGGACTATTTATGTTATGATCAGTGTGTGGAGCCGCTAGTAAATCCTGAGTGATGACATGAACAGTATTTCTTACAGGCAAGATTTGCCCTTTTTCTATTCAGTCCTTTCAAGTCATACATTGTAATGCACTTTACTTCAGAATAGACGCTTAGCACAACGGAGCCCTCGCCTAGCAGCACTGGCCACGCTGCAGAGGCTGCAAATGTGACCCGGACCTGCCCTCAAATGCCTTAGATTCCAGGGAGGTGGCTGGTGCGTAAAGCAAAGTGACAGGTGCCAAACGTACTCACTGGGGCTAGGGGACCTTTGAGAGCACACGTGTGCACCTCCATTCATTGTCATTCATTCGTTCATCCACGTCCACAAGCCCCTGCTGTGGTCCAGGAGAACACCCTCCTCAGGACCCCGCTTGTCCGCCCCAGGAGGCCATGCATCTCATCCAGTGAATACTCTGGTGCCTCGGCACGCCAGCCGGGCAGGAGGGGGAGCCTGAAGCCTGGTCCCTGGAGCTCTCAGTCTGCCCAGGGCACCCAGCTCCGCTCACAGCTCTGCAGGGCAGTGTGCTGAGACTCCTGGCGAGGGCTGCGCACCGTGAGCTGTCAGCTCACTGACAGAGCCAGCTGGGCCGGGTAGGGGCCCTGGGGCTTCCTGGGGTGTCAGAAAGTCTTTACTTAAAGGAAGAGGGGACAGAGGCCAGCAGCAATCTGTTAGTCTGGAATCCTCTGGAATCTCTGCCCAGGGCTCCCGATACCACCCTTGTGATGAGGTGGGCCTTGGAGGTTGTGCCTTCTCTTTGGAGGTCAGAAAACTATTATCTAGGAACATTAAGGCAGCTGCAGCCCTGTCCATACTCCTTGGGCTCTTCCCTGGCATCCTCTGGAAGAGCTTCTGTGAGGGGCAGGGGACTTCGTGGAAGGTGGGCAGCGAAGCAGGTGTTTTCAACATGTCCCAACACAAGATGGAGACTCTGCCTGAACAGGGGCTGAGCAGGCGCCATCTGGAGGCTCCTGTTTCTGCGGGTGATGGTGAAAGTGGGGTCAGAACCTGCCCGGGCCCTGGGCTGGCACTGGCCTGTCGCTCGGCTGGCCTCTGTGTGGCCGGGCACTCCTCTGAGGGACCCGTGGTGGCATCTGGCTTCCTGTCGCTGCACAGGAAATGGCTCTTCCCTAGCAGGGCTCAGGACCCAAGGCTCCCCTTGGGGGTGGGTGGTGAGGACAGGTCCCTGGCCACGCAGCACACGCTTCCCTGCACTCAGCAACTGCCAATTCCTTGGCACAGCAACCAAAGAAGAGAGGTGTCTCAGGCAGTCACGATGGTTAATACACTGTCTTGAGAGTCTCACCACTCATTTAATTAGTGGGTGCTTTTGTATCCAGGCCATGGTGGTGGCAGTTTCCACTCTGATGGCACCATAGGTGGTTTGGAGCGAGGTCCATACCTATTTTAAGCAGTGTGGCTGCCTCCTCCGGTGCTCCCCTGCCGCCCGCCCCCACAACACGCTGCGCAAGCCACTGGCTTTCACAATGGATTTTGTTCTGTGTCTATTTCCGGTTGGTGTCACCCTAGAAAGAAGTTCTGAGGCCAAAACAGGAGCCCACCATGGGAAGGTGACTGCTGGGGACGACAGAAGAGCCTGGCCAGGGCGGAGGCTGGGGCTGCTCCCCCTGTATCTCAGGTTACCACCCTCGGTCTCCCCATCTGTAAAGTGGGAATATTGCTCCTTATTGGGCATTTTGAGAAGTGAGTGAAGTAGCACAGGCACTGAGGCCTCCACCACATGACCAGCTCCGAGTAGATGTGGGCCCTCTGGTCCGCCTTTTCCCACATGTCTGAGTCCCCAAGAGCCTCCATCAGCATTTTTAGCTACTTTTGAGCACAGAAACGCCCAGCAGGTGCATGGCATGCGTGTTCCAGCACAGAGAGAGTTTGCTGCAGACGCCGGCAGGTGATGAGGTGGTCTTCAGGCGGATGGGGGTCAGTGAGGATGGGGGTCAGTGAGGATGGGGGTCAGTGAGGATGGGGGTCAGTGAGGATGCGTGTCGGTGAACTGAAAACCCAGCGGATGGTAAAGACAGGCCACACTGCAGCAGTCGGGGGGGAGAACTTTCCCTTATGTCCTGTGTTACTTCAGGCGGCCGTTCAATGAGCTGACTTGGTTCTCTACCTGTGATAATGCGTGCATTGCCGGCCATACTGTGAGTGCGTGTGTGCATGCATGTGCATGCGTGTGTGAGAGAGAGAGAGAGAGATTGAGATCCAGATTCAAAGCCACATTCTATCTCACTGAGCAAAACTAGTTAACAGAATTCCTAGCAGTGTTCTTCTGCCTTCTTTGACAAGGCCATGACTAAGAACGATTCTAAATAAAGGCAGATTTGTTTATCTCAGAGCCAGCGAACTGAGCAGAGCCTTGTATCTCCCAGGGCACTGGAGGGAGGAAAGGATGCTCCTCCCCAAAAAAGAAATCTTCCTAAGGGGGTAGATGGAAAAGAACCCAGAGTACACTGATAACTGACGTGGTGGGTCTTGCTCTGCACCCAGTCGGCGTAACCAGCGGGAGGGGCCAGGATGAATGACCTGCAGGGTCGCTCTGCGTGCCCAGCTGGCAGCGGCTGGCATGCGCATGTGCACATTTCCCAGTGAAATTTGCAGGGTAGAGCGAGTTCCCAGTGCAGTGCCCAGGGTGAACTGTGCCCCTGACTGCTTATTTTCATTTCAATCATTTGTGGGGTTTGTGTAGTTGAAAAGAATGCGTCCAGTCTATTTTAAACATGGGGGACGTGGGGGGGAAAAACAGGTCAAGAGTCTGTTAGGCCAAGACGCATAGACGGGGAGGTGGAGGTCACGTGGTGACCTCAAGGAAGGGAGAATTTTGTTGCCTCCAGGAGGCTCGAGGCTCGGAGAGGACTGGAGGGCAGGGGATGGGGAAGAGGAAGCGCGCTGTGAGCCACGCTAAGGAAGCTGCTGGGGGGTTTCAGTGCCTTTGCAGAGAACCTAGAGCTGCTCCCTCCAAGACAGGCTGTTTACGTTGAGATTAATTAAAAGTAAAACGCGCAGTCGCGCTGTGGTCGCACGAGCCCGATTCAAGTGTCGGTAGCTGCGTGGGGCCGCCCCAGGGCACCTCTCACCGGCAGGAGAGGGGAGCCAGGGCCGGCTGAGGTGCTGGCATCCAGGTACGACCTGGGGGGCTGAGGTAGAGCAGGGCTGGGGGGTGGTGCTCAGAGCTGGGATTGGCAGTGCCGTCATGATGGAAAGGAGGTGGGGGCTGAGCTGGGAGGGAGCAGCTCTTAGATGACCCCCAGGATCCAGAGGGAAGAGCCCGACCTGGTGGCACCAGCACGGAGTAGGAGACCCAGGGGGGAGCTGGTGGGGAGAGGTCCTGGATTTGAGTGCCCTCCGCACTGCCAGGTCCACCCCACAGGGGCTCTGGAAGTGCAGGAGGGGGGTGTCGACGCAGACTTGGGGGCTCAGTGAGTGGGTGTCCACCAAGCCTGGGAGAAGAGGGCCTCTCCCGGCACGGCGAAGTGAGAAGAAAGCAGAGAACTAAACCCGGAGGAGAAAATGGCCAGTGGGCCAGCGGCCAGGAGGCGCCTGCAGAGAGCACGCAGGGAAGCCGCTGTGAAGCGAGAGGAGCAGCAAGAGGGACACAGGGGCCAGCTAGGAAAGTGCCCCCACTGTGCAAATGAGGGGTCAGAGAGCAGGAGCTGCAGAGAGGTCGGGGCACATGCTCTGAAGACTGTTCAGTAGCTTAGCAACAGGAGACTGTCGGGATAAAAGCTGGTCGATCCCGCGGCGTGGACGCTCTGGGTTTCCAAGAACGGGATCCGCGGAGCAAGAGGTCAGTAGAAATGGTCGCAGGACTGCCGGGGCACGCGTGTCAGCGGGCACACTGGATGTGAAGGAGAAAAGGCAGTGCTTGTGCTTACGGGATTAAGTGCAGGACAGAAATGACAGTAACGAGCAAAAAATGATCCTTGCAAATGACCCCAGGTGAACTATATCCCCGACAGGATCCAGGTCTGGGTCATGCTGTATTAGTGCAAGGTTTATTACACACTGTGTGTGTGTGTGTGTGTGTGTATACTACACGCATATGTGTGTGCTACCTACAGATACGGAGATGTGGACACAGCGCAGGGAGATATCCAGGTGTGCAGACATGGTCCCGTGCGGGCGTGTGACTAGGTCAGGACAGACACCGAATTTGGCATCGAAGGCAGCCAAGAAGCCTCCGAGCTCATCTTGCATCCCAGCTCGTGATGGTATTAGTGACGCTGGACCCAGGTCCTTTCTCACCCAGCGCTTTTGCATCACACTCGTTATCATGACGGTGAATTTCCACTTGCAGCCACGGAACTTTGTCCTCATTGTTTTTTCTGGGTTGGGCGTGGCTTTCTGTGACTAAAGGTAAAATCTGGGTTATTTCTTGACCTCTTTGGGAAAGATTGGTTTGAAACATTCACATAGTTTCAGTGGTTAATGTTCACACTATTAAAAGCAGTGCTTTCAGCTGCTGGTCCATAACCAGGTAATAGCCTTAGGGGTGGTTGGATTAGATTTTAGGGAAATGAGGGGAAATTCAAATTAGGAGTTTTGTTATTCATTTTTGAAATTGTTGTAAAATGCAGACAGAAAAATGCACGACTTTAACCATTTTTAACTGTAAAGTGCCGTCACATCAAGTAAATTCACATGCTCGCACATCCAGTCTCTAGAATCTTCATCTGGCAAAACTGAATTTCCAGACCTTTTTAACAGCGTGCGGTTGCCCCCCCCCCCCCAACACCACCACCATTCACTGTCTCTGTGACTCTGACTGCTCAGGTGTGTGAACGTAGAACTTATGCAGTATTTGTCTTGTTGAGACTGGTTTATTTCACATAGGGGAAGGACCTTCAGGTTCATCCGTGTTGTCACGTGTGTCGGAATTTCCTTCCACATATATAGCACATTTTGTTTTATCCATTTATCTGTCAGTGGGCACTTAGGTTGCTTGTATCTCTTAACTGCGGGAGCAGCGCTGCTTGGAATACAGGTGTACAGCTTGTCTCTGAGACCCTTTTTTTCCATTCTTTGGGTGTATCCCTAGAGGTAGATTGCATGCTGGATCATACGGTCATATATTTCTAGTTTAACCTTTTCAGGAACCACCAAAAGTTTTTCCCCCACAGTTTTTTTGGTGTTCCCACAATCAGGACACAGAGTTTCCAGTTTCTCTACATCCTTTCGAACTTGTTATTCATTGTTGTTGTTGTTGTTGATAGCAGTCGCCCTCCTGGGTGTTAACATGATCTCTCATTGTGGGTTTGATTTGAGTTTCCCGAGGATTAGTGAGGTTGTACACCTTTTCGTGTGCTTATTGCCACTAGTTTCTTAGAGAACTGTCTATCCTAGCCCATTACCCATTTTTTAAGTTATTTTGTCATTGTTGAGTTGCAGGAATTCTTTATATACTGTGGCTATGAACCCCTTATTCAGATGCATGATTTGCAGATATTTTCATGGGCTTTGTTTTGGTGTCAGCATCTTTCTCTTATGAGCATATAATGATGATAATAGTCTGTTGCTTTAAATCCTGGACTGGCAAAATTAAAAGTTGTGTGTGATCCCAATTTATTTAAAGGGAGGGAGCCTTTCTTAGGATTAGAACTCTCTTGACTTCATTACTAATTGAAATTAATAAGGTGCCTGTCCATGGAATGTAAGTCATTGTTCAGTGCTAGTTTTGAAATTCTGTTAAGTGAACAACTTTCATAAAAATTCTGGGGAAAAACTAGGGCCTTCTGTGCATTTCACCACCACCTGAATCTACAAGATTTGTGATGCTGGAGGGTGAACTTGCTGGAAGAAACAAAATATCAGGTAGAACTACTGCAAGTCTGGTCCTAGAAGCCCTTCTCAGAGAAAATCACATCTAAATCTAACCTGACACACAGGAAGCTCTTCTTAATCTGATATACATCTAGGGAAGATGCTGGAAAACTGCCTCATTGTCTAACACCTGTGTCAATATATCCCTCCTTCTTATGCAGCCTAAATCCCTCTTCTTATGATATAAAATAACTATATAATACCTGGGATTTACTTAGTGCCTTTCTTCCTAAGTCCTGTCATTAAATCCTTCTAATATCTCCATGAGACAAGGAGGAGTAAATATTACTATTTACACTTAATCACCTCACCGTAAGTCCTTTCTCTCTAAGAAGTGAATAATAGCAATATTTACTCATATTTTCACCCTTTTTAGGGAGAAAAGAATTAAGACAGTGATTAAGTGCATTTTCCCAGGTTCACAAGTGAGGCGGGGCCCCAGGGCAGGAGCGGTGGAGAGAAGTGGCACCTGTGGGAGAGGCTGGTTGCAGAGCCAGCCCCTCCCCACCCTGACTGCGCCAGCATGGCGCCCCTGGTGGAGGGGTCCGGGGCGTGACATAAGGCTCTTCTGCCACCATCTTGAAATTCTTAGCAAACTTCAAATAAGAGACCATGCATTTCCATGTGCATTCATTGGCAGCCCATCCTGGGCATAGTATAATCTATTTAAAATCATGGTGACTAGAGGAGCTGATGAGCGTGAAGAGCAATTTGCAACACCAGCACACTGTGCAGATGTGTCTTGGGAAGAAGGTGGCAGGGGTGGGACAGCCAGACAGCTAAAGTGGAGGAGGAATAGAATGGGAGGACACGAGATGCATCCATACACTGCAAAGGAGCCTTAAACTTAAGCCTCATGGGACACACCAAGAGGGAAGACTTGCTGCATGTGGGAGATGTTGTGAAGCAAGAGGAAAGAGGACAATAATGATCAGTGCCATGATTTTAACTGACTGAGATTTAAAAGGGTAGGAAGATGCTGGCTGAGCAATTTTTTTTTTGATCAAGGTCATGGTTCAGGGGCCCAGAAAATGTGTCTGGTTACAGTGCACATAGTCAACCCTCGTTATTTACAGATTCTGTATTTACAAATGCGCCTGCTAGATCAAATGTATTTATAGCCTCCCAATCAATACATGAGCACTTTCACACTCATTCACAGACACATAGAGCAGCAAAATATTTGCGTCATCTAACATGATGTTTCCAGCTGGGGTCAAACAAGGTGATGGGCTGCCTTCTTTCTCAGCTCTCACACTGCAAATATGCATCCTTGGCCATCCTCGGTGGAATGCTGGTTGTTTTTATATTTTTAGATTTTTATTGGTGACTTTGTTGTTAAAATGGTCCCCCAAATGTAGTGCTCATGAAGTGTCTAGTGTTCCTAAGTGCGAGAAGGCTGTGGTGTGCCTTATGGAGAAAGTGTGTCTGCTAAGGTTCCTGTAGAGTTTATAATGTTGTTGCCCATACGTTCAGTGGTAAGAAATCAGCAATGAATGTTAACAAGGCGCCATTATACAGAAACCCACATATTATGTTCTGATCGTTTGATAAGAATGTTGTGACCAGTAGCTTGTGGGACTCTAGCCCTGGATTCCCCTACGAGCAAAGGGTTGAATATCTGCTCAGGCACTGTTCCCAGTGGCTTTATGGAACCGGCCGCCATGGATAGTGAGTCAGCTGTAAATGTATGACACCTACAAGGACTATAGGTTCGAAGAGAATGACTCTAAGGAACAGTCAAATAAAAGGAAGACCCAAGAGATGGTGTATCTCCATTTTAATGACAAATTCTGAAGCATTTCCTAAAGGTTCAGGGAATCTATAGACACACTGTTTGGAAGGCCAGGTCTAGGTGCCGCCATATTTGATTTCACACTGTCTTTTTCCACAGTTCATTACTTCCGAAGTCAGGAAACATTTTATGCTTGATTTATACATTTTAGCAAACAACCAAAACCTGTTCCCCATATACTGTTCACCTTGTCACAGGCCCCGGCTCTGCCATTGGGGATGGAAGCAGCCATCGGTATCTAAGTGACAGAGCATGGCTATGTCCCAATAAAACCATTCCTTTTAATTCCCACATCAAAAACTATTACTTTGGACATTTTTTTGACCATTGAAAACTTCTGTAATTTTTTTCCATTTTTAAAATAGTTATTAGGCCAGATTTGGCCTGCACACCATAGTTTGCCAGCCCCCCAAACTGCCTTCATTCACTAGGACCACAGGGACAAGGAAATAAATGCGACCACCTTGTCCCTACTGAATTCAAGGCTGCTGCCCCTGACCTGCCGGGGGGGCCCCCATTCCTTGGTGTTTCTTTTCTTTCGGAGGCTGAGACAAGGATTTAAGTTTCAAATCTTCATTTAACCCGATATTAAAGTTAGTAACTTATAAACATGAATTGGTGTAGATTTTTACATTGCTCAGTTTAGTGTACATTTGCAAGAAGGATCTAGAAAATATTGAAAACAAAATTAGGAAAAGTTCATACTTCTATATACAGTAACATGCCAATGCGTTTCAAATACAACCCTTTCATTAGAATTCCTCTTTTCAGCAATGTTCTAATTATCCCTTTATCTTTAAGCTCTACTTTCTCCTTTTCCATTGTGTCATTTTTCTTTGTGTTTTTTACACATACAATAGACTTTATTCACAAGGAGGCGGAGCTGCGATCTGGAACAGGGCTGGTAATACAAGGAAACTTAAGCGGGGGGAAATTAAATAGATTTAAGTACAAAAAAAATTAGAAGGAAATTGAACCCATCTTGCTTAGCACAGCATCCAAATAACCTATTTGGAAGGTTTAATACTCATCACTGACCAGAATCAATGACTAGTGTTGAATTTATTATAAAAATGGTAATGAGGGACAAGTTAATGTGACATCAGATAACAATCAAGTGCTAATTTCTGGGAGCAGGCGTGAGTTTTCAGAAATACCCTTGGTTTTTTATGCGATGGTGTACAACACCCACTTCCACCCCAGCAGCCTGTCCACTCCTGGACTGCGGGTCTGGCAGGCCTCCCAAGTGAGCACACTGGACCCAGCCCTGGGGGGCCACGGGGCAACCCTCCCTCAGGAACCAGGCAGCCTCGCCTCAATGGACCAAGTGACAGGGTCGAACCCCCTGCCTGGAGGGCCGTGGCTTTGCTCACCCTCATGGGAGGGCTCCCCACATGCTGAGCTCCCATCAGAGCCAGCAGACCAAGGAGGCTCGTGTCCTGCTGCAGGGACACACTGAAGCCAAGTGGCCCCTGTCCATGGGCCTGCCTGGCCCTGAGCAGAGGACTGCAGTCTCTTAAAAAGGGGAATCAGTAAGACCCCCTTCCAGATGGCAGCTTGACGTCAGAGCTAACACAGAACCCGAACTTCCCATTAGTTATCCAGATGGCTCCCCGGCCTAACTTAGCTGGATGCACTGAACTTGCTCCCTATTAAACTTTTGACCAAGAAGTGCCTTTTGCTGTGCATTGAAAAACCAGCCTTTTTAGATAGTTTACTGACAGTATCTTTTTTATTGCAGTGTAATTGACATGGTGTAAGTTTAACATATACAACATGTTGATTTATACTTAAAAAACGATACATGGATATACTGTAGTACCACTACATAGGGTTAACACACCTTTTTTGGTCACATCATGTGTGTCCGATGGTGGGAACAATTCAAATTTAGCCTTAGCAACAGTGAGGTTTACAGCATTGTGTACATCAGATCTCCAGGATGTATTTACCTACTGATGGCAAATTTTTCCCTTAAATATCTCCCCACTTCTACCATCTTCCAAGGCCCTGGTAACCACCATCTTAGTCTCTGTCTCTGTGAATTAGGCTGTTTCAGACTCCACCTGTGGGACTTGTCTCTCCCTACCTGACTTAGCTCACTCCAGGTAACGCCTCAAGGTCCACCTAGGTTGTCACCCGTCACAGGGTGGGATTTCCTTTCTCAAGGTCAAATAATACACCGTTGTGTTTGTGTATAAGGCATCTTCTCTGATGGGCGCTAAGGCTGCTGCCTTATCACAGCTATTGTAACCAACGCTGCACTGAACACAGAGTGCAGATATTTCTTCAGTATCCTCTTTCCATTTCCTCTAGAGAGAGGCCCATGGCTGGATCATATGGTGTTCTATTTTTAATTTTTTGAGGAACTTCCCTGCTGTTTTCCATGCATAGTGGCTTAACCAATTTGCATGCCCACTAACAGTGTGCCAACTGTTGCACTTTCTCCATGTAGCTGCCAACGCTTATCTCTTCTTGATGACATCCTACCAGGTACGAAGTGATACTTCATTATGGTTTTGATTTGCATTTCCCTTATCACTAGTGATGCTGGCTGTTTTTTCAGGTACCTGTAGGCCATTTGGATATCTTTATTGGAAATATTTCTGTCTAGCTTCTCTACACACTTGTTAATCAGATTGCTTGTTTTTGTGTTAGTGAATTGCATAAATTCTTAATAGTTTACAATTATTTTCTCCCAGCCTGTAGGCTGCCTTTCCATTTTCTGTGTGTGCTGTGCTGTTCTTTTAGTTTGACATAGTCTTGTTCATTGAGTTTTGTTGTGTTCTGGTGTCATTGCCAAGACCAATGTCAAGAAGCTTCTTTCCTGTACTTTCTAATTAGTATCCATTCTGAGTTACTTGCATGAGTCGTGTGAAACAGGGGTTCCAGCTCAGTTTTCTTTATGTGGTTATCAAGTTTTCCCAACACCATTTGTTGACGAGATTATCACCCTTTCCCTATTCTTAGCTATCTTATCTAAGATGACCTTAAATGTAAGGAAAGAGTTCTGAGCTTTCTATTCTGTTCCAAAAGTCTGTCTGGTTTTGTTTTTTTTTGTTGAGGTCACATCGGTTTATAATGTTCTGTAAATTTCAGATGCACATTATAATTTCACATCTGTACACTTGACCCATCACCGGATATACAATCGACCCTTCCCCCTGGTAATCACCAGTCTGTTCTATTCTTTGTTTCTTAGAGTTTGTTTTGTTTATTCTTTTTAAATTCCACTGACAAATATATTTGTCTTTCTCCATCTGACTCAGTTAACTTAGCAGAATACCCTCAAGGTCCATCCCTATTATCATAAATAGCAAGACTTCATTCTTCTTTTATGTCTGAGTAGCCCAGACAGTGAGACTCTACTGTGCTATATATATCACAGCAGCCTTGTTCATGCCCCAACAGCACTTAAGTAGTTTTCATATCATTGCTATTGTAAATGATTCTGTCATTAAAATATACATCTTCAAATTAGTATTTTCATACTCTTTGCAAAAATCTCCAGGGTGGACTAGCTGCATCAGATGGTATTTGTACTCTTAATTTTTGGAGAAATTTCCACACAGTTCTCCATAGTGGCTATACTAATTTACATTCCCACCAACAGTGAATGAGTTCCCTTTCTCCGCATCCTCTCCCATACTTGTTATTTCCTGTCTTTCATATAATAGTCATTGTAATTTCCGTAGTAATTATTGATGTTGAATGTCTTATGTGTTGTCTTTGGAAAAATATCTATTCAGGTCCTCTGCCTAGTTTTTAATCACAATTTTGTTGTTGAGTTCTGCGTTCTTTATAGATTTTGGGTATTTACCACTGATTGGAAATATGATTTGCTAGTATCTGTCACCATTCAGGCAGTTGCCTTTTTGTTGTGATGATGGTTTCATCTACTATACAGAACTGTTTTAGTTTGATGTAGTCCCCATTTGTTTACTTTTGCTTCCCTTGCCTTGCCATTGGAGTCAACTCCACAACAACTTCATTAAGCCCAATGTCAAGGAGCTTATTGCCTATATGCTTTTTTCTAGCTATTTTATAGATTTAGAATCTCTGTATGTGATGCAAGACAGTAGTCTTTTTTTTTTTTTTGTATGTACCTGTTCCACTTCCCCAGCACTATCTGTTGAAGAAACTGTTCTTTTCCCATTGAGCGTTCATGGCTATCAACTGACTTTACTTGAGTGTATTGTTATGCCAGGACCATATTCTTCTAAGCGTGAGGCTTCCACCTTTGTTTTGTTTTGTTTTCTATTTCTGTGAAAAATGCTTTAGAATTTTGCTATTTATTTGTTCAAATTGATTTGTCCAAGACTGTTTTGCTAGGTTCTAGAAATTTACCAATACAGTCTTGGACAAATCAATTTGAACAAGTAAATAGCAGAATTGCTGGTCTATATTTTTTAAAGAAATATGTAGTTTCTTATTATCCTTTGTATTTCTGACTGGAGTCTTTTGAGTCTATCTAAAAAAGGTTTGTTTATCTATTTGAAAAACCAGCTCATAGACTAGATCAATGAACTGTTTCCACTCTGATCTTTGTTATTTCTCTAGTTCCTTGAAGTACAAAGATAGATTGTTCATTAGAGAGCTTTTAAATTTTTTATTGCCATGAAATTACATAACCTTTTATTATACCCAATATTTCCTTAATATAGTTAGGCAGTCTAATATTGGCTGTAAATATATTTACAATTGTTATATCTTCTTGATTAATTGGTCCCTTTATATAGTGGCCTTTGTCTTGTTACACTTTTGGCTTAAAGCTTACTTTGATATAAATATAGCTAATACCTTGTCTTCCACTTGCATGGCTAGCTTTCTGCATCCCCTTCATGTCCAGCCTATGTGCATCCTTAAAGATGAAGTGAGTCTCTTGTAGAGTGACTGAAAGAATAAAAATAATAATGCCCAACTATGTATCTTTCAGTTCATTAACTCAAGCATTTACATAGTTATTACTGATATGTAAGGACTTATTAATGTCATTTTTAATCATTGTTTTTCCCGTTTCTGCTCAAGGTTTTTTGCCTCATAGTTACCGTGAGGCATACATAAGACATCTCGTAGAAAAAACATTTCAATTTTAAGCTAATAGCAACTTAACTTTGATCATCTATACTCCTTATACCCCCTTTTATATTTCTGATGTCATGATTGACTGCTTTTGTGGTGCGTTCATTAGACATTACAGTAGCTACACTTGTATGTTTTCATGTCACTGATCAGTGTCTTTCATTTCAACATAAACTTTAGCACTTCTTGCAAGGCTGGTCCAGTGGTGATGAACTCCATCGCTTTTTCATGTCTAGGGAAGTAGTTTTCCTGCATCTCTGGAGGATAATTTTGTCAGAGTATTCTTGGCTCATAATTTTAATGTCAACACTTTGGAATATAACATTCCATTCTCTTCTGGCCTGTAGAATTTCTGCTGAAAATCTGGTAGGCTAAGAGGGGTTCCTTTATAGTTACAATCTCTTTCTCCCTTCTTTTTCAGTTGTTTATCTTTGGGATAATCTATTAGCTTTATGAACCCAGATGTCACATTCTCTCCCCAGACTTAGGAAGTTCAGTCATTTCTTAAGCTTTCTGCCCCTCTTCTTTCTCTGGTATCCCGGTTCTAATATTCTGCATGTATTGTATATTCCATTCTTTTCCTCTACCTGGGCTATTTCAGAATTCCTATCTTCCCCTTGTTCTACTCATATGCTCTCTGTTGCATTTTTTATTTCATTCCATTGAGTTCTACAGTTCATTCTTTGCGTCTCAGGTATGCAGAATGACTATCTTTTGGTGATACCCTAACTCGATTTTTCATTTCACTTACGGTTTTTTATTGCTTCCACATTGAAAGTAAAAGACACTTTAAATCTTTGCTGGTTGCCTTCAGATGGGGTCAGCTCCTCACCGGTGCTGTTACTAGCTAGGATTTTCTCTGCCTTGGTAGAGGTCCACTGTCCCACCGTGACAGAATTCTTAAGCAAGTTTCCCATGCAAATAACATATCTGTAATCTGTATCTGAGCTCTCCAATATTCTTGGTAGGTGTGAGCCGTCAAGGTTCTGACTGGCTTCTGCCATGTGAAGTGAACAAAAGAAATGTTTCTGAAACTCAAGAACTTTCCCTTGCTCCTTACACCTCACCGGACTAGAAACCTCTCTTCCACTTTCCAAAAGGTGGCGCTACAGCTCTAGTCTGATTTACCCTTGCTCACCCTGGACCTTGCGCTCAGTGTCGCGGCGCCGGCAGGCCTGGTAGGGAGGGACCCACGAGTGGACTTCTGCTGAACACAGCGGGAACCATGTCCCATGAAGGCCCTTTGCTGTTCTCGGTCTCCTCCAGTCACGGAGGTCCGCCGTCTCTAGGGAGGCTGGGCACCCGCTTACTGTTCTTTCCCGGTTGCAGAGGTGACTGCTGCGTGCTGCCTGGGCAGAGCTGTGGGGACAGCGCTGGTAAAGTTCTTCTGACTCTCGCTGCTGCGTGCATGCTGGGGTCTCTCCTCAGGAAGGATGGTCTTCTGTGATCTCTTTATTGCCTCTGGCAAGACTCTCCAGATTCCCCCTGTCAGCGAGAAGATAGGTGTTGCCCCACTGATTTAACATCCTGCCTCTCTGACCTGCCCCACTGGCACTTTATTTTGTGGATGTCTAGTTCTTCGTTGAAAAAAGGAGACAAAAAAAGGGAAGTGTTGTGCTGACATACCTCCCTGCTGGTATCTTTCTGGTGCTTTTCCTCTTAGATGCCTCTGGACTCTCCTGCCAGGAGCACTCCGGGTTGGCACTGTGGGTTCAGGCTTTCTGAGGGCAACCTGCAAGGCAGTCATAGTATAACCTTGTGTGTTCCTCTGGGTGTAGAAACAAACAATATTCAGTTTGGGGGCTCTGTTACCTTTGCACCATGTTACCATCCCATACAGCAGACTTTATGCACGCTGGGCTGGGGCTTTGATCAGGGTTGACTCCATGTGTCATCCTTGCACGGCCCTGTCCTGTGCTGCAGGGACACCTGGAATACGTGACTGCCGGCCTCTTCTGTTACTGTCAAGGATTTAGAGCTGAAGCTTTATGTATCTTTGCCCCTAGCCAGGGAGCTTCCAACCTCCCCTTCCCGCCCACCCCACAATGTTCATTTCAGTCAAAAACTGGGTCCTGGTTAGAACATGCAGGAGTGAGCAGAGTCCTGTGGAGGTGAGTAGGTGTTGGCAATAGCGGGACTCCCTCCAGGTGCTCCATCACCACTGGAGATTGTGTGACTTAGCGGTGCTGGGTCCTCCTGCTTATCAGGGAGCAGGGGAAAGGGATGGACAGTGCTTGCTCCTGTGCTGAATCCTTCCATCCCGGTGCCATCAGCCCTCCCATGACCTGCCAGGCTCCCGACAGCCGGTCAGGCTGGATAAATGACATGGAGCATCCAGCTCAATTTCTTGATACAATTTGTACAGAATGAAAAGTCAACACCCACGACTTTCTGTGACTCCTAATACCGTGGGACTCGTCTTACTGATTGTAATGAGGGTTCTTACCCCTCCACGAAGCCTGGCACTTACCAGGGAGAGCTAGTGGGCATCAGAGGGCTGAGCCGTTTCTCTTTGCCGTCCAGGAGTTTGTGCGGATGGAGCAGCAGGTGGAGCTTCTCCTCGCTGTGACTTCCTCCTCCCACCTCAGCCAGCCCCTCCAACCACCGTGAGCAGTGACCGGCGGGTGGCACGTGTGGGAAGTCAGGTTAAAACCCATCCTAAATGAGTCAAGAGCAAATCTTGGGGGGGGGGGGGGATGAAAAGGGTTAGCCCCACGAATTGAGTTCTGCTTGCTTGCTTACTTAGACGTCGACTGTCATTACCTGGTTTTTGCTTGACATTACAGTGAGAACTAGCCAATGCTGCCCTAAAAATAAAGCCTAAGATAAGCCACTCCCGAGCACTCACCTACACGCTTGGAAGTAGTCGGAGGAGCGAGGCCCCTCGCGCCCGGGCCAGGGAGGTGGGTCCTGCCCTCCAGGAACCTGCAGCGGTGAAGGGGTCCCCGTAAGACACGTGACCCACGCAGCGTAAATGTGGACGTGGGTCACCTGGTGAGTTCAGGGGTGAGGAAGGATTTTTCCAGACCAGGGCGCCCCATGAGCAGGGAGACGGCTACGGAGACCAGGGCATCGGAGGGGGAAAGGTGCCTGGAAAACCAGTAAAAGCAGCTGCAACTTGCATCTCCTGAGAGAGTGACCGAGGAAAAGGCTGGTTTCTCTCTGAGGGCTGTCCGCCTGTCCATGCAGAGATGTCTGTAAGGGGTTTACTTTGAGGGGCTGGGTTTGCCACCCACCTGCACCCCAGGACTCAGCTCTTCCCTGTTTTCTGGCTTCGTGGTAGGAATAGTGTTGGGGGTGCAGAAGTGTTTGGAGTCATGCAGAGCCCAGTCCTGCCTGAGAGGGGGTGCCTGGGGAAGGTATGTGCCCTGTACCCTTTGTGTACCGTTGCTTCCTGGATCCTCTGGGCTGGAGACCATGCTGGGTTCCTGGGTGGGTGCCCCGGCCTGGGGCTGACACCCAGCAATGAGCGGTGGCGGGGAGTGTGGCTGTGACAGCAGTTGGGCTCAGGAACCAGGGTCCATCCTGGCCGGTCAGTGCCACTGCTGCACCCCCTACCTCAGATACCTGCTAAGGGCCTGTGGGTCCTGTCCTGAAGGCTTCTGACCTGCTGGCCGGGTTAGCCGGAGGGCGCTGCAGGGCAGAACACTCCCCCTGCTCCCTTCCCCGGGTTTCATCCTCACTCAGGACCCATGAGCTGAGTCCTGCAGCGATTTTCAGCGTTGTCCCTGCTCAGTCAGGCTGTGCCCCCTCCGAGCCCCTAGGCAGCTGGCTGGGCTCGGCCTGTTCACATGGACCAGAAGTGCGGGGAGACGCCGCCCTGGCTCCGTTTATCAGTGTCTCCTGGTTGGTGCTCGCGCTGGGAGCTCCCCGGGGCAGCGCAGCGGTGGGGACAAGCCCCGTCCCCGTGCACGCTGCCTTGTGTGCAGCAACAGGTTTACTCTGCTTCTGCATGTGGGTCATTGTGTTTAACTGCAAAGCTGAAGTGCCCTGCCTGGCCCGTTTGTGGCGTTACTCGGACAGGTAGCAGGTGCCCTTTCCCAAGCTCCTGCTCCACTCCCTGCCCCCCCCAGCTCACCATCGAACCTGAGGCCGCAGGAGCAGGGTTTTGCAGTGGGGTCTGTACTCTCCCCAGGCCCAGTCCTGAGCAGAGGCTGGGAATCCGGACGGTGGATAAGGACCCTCGGATGCAGACATGCAGGGTGATACAGAAACTGATGCATACCCTCGGTGTAACGTTCTACAGCCCTGTAGGCACCCACGCAGATTTCTGGGGAAGGCGAATCCAGGTCCCCCATAGCGGGGGCCAGGGCTCTGTTCTCCCCCTTGAAGGGTGTGCCCCGCTGGTTGTGGCTCTACAGCTAGATAGGGAGACCCTGCATGGCTGGCTTTTAGCTCACAGCCAACTAAAGTAAAAGTGTGGGGGCTGGTCCTTAACCTCTTGTCTGGAAAGGCAAAAACAAAGCTCACCTGTCCCCACTGATGGGGGTGGGGGCATCAGAGGACGAAGTTGCATGAGGGTGAACGAGAACAGGTCTTACAAACTGGGTCCCCCGGAGAAAGTGGTTTGCGGCTGAATGAAGGAGTCTGGGGCAGTGGGAGGACAGAGCCAAAGTCGCACCCCAAAAGCACCTCTCAGCCTCTTAGACCCAACATCTGCTCAGCACGAGTTTCTGGCCAGTTCTCTGCAGCAGCCCTGGGGAGCGGATCCTCTTGATGCCCCCAGGTCACAGGCAAGGGGAGGGTGGCTACTTTGTGCAGAAGGCGCCTGCATGTCTCCCACCTTCCGTGGCCCAACGCCCCGGGTGCTAATTCTCTCTCAGTCCCATGAGCCCACACAAGGAGCCGCCACCCTGCAGGCTCATGTTACCCGGTGAGATTTTCTCAATTTCTGCTCCGTGCTAAAGGCCTTTACACTTCTTTCCTGCCTGCCTCGGCTTGCTAACTGAGTTTTTTCCTAAATCCTAAGGGAGGGTTACACTTGGTCTACAGAGAGATTCAGGGCAGGTCATGTTCACAGCAGGAAATGACCAGAAGTCACTCTCCCCAGAAGGACAGGGAATTAAGAAAAATTAGCTTGTTTCTCTTATTTGAAATCCTATTTCTAGGGAGTAGACTAGCAACTTGCGGTGCTGTATTGAATTTGGGGATCGCTTGGTTTTTAACTTACAGAATTGGGAGCAGTTCAGGCCCAGGAGGTTGAGAAAGGTCGTGGGGTCACCGTAGGAGAGTAGCCCAACAGGAGAGGTGTCCTTGATGCTTCCACGCTCTCGATGTCAGCCTGAAACAGAAAGTGGCCGAGAGTGGGTACGGGGATGTGGTGGGTATGTCTTCCTCCACATGCGTATCGGACTATTACTCAGCCCAGAGAAGGGAAGCCATTCCCTCAGGACAGCACGGATGGACCTCGAGGGTTATGCTAAGTGACAAACATCAAGAGAAAGACAGTGCCGTAGGAGCTCCTTCTATGTGGCGTCCAACGAGGACCAACCTGTAGCAACAGAGTAGAATAGTGCTTGCCGGGGGCCCGAGGAAGTGGTCAGAGATACAGGGAGTTCACACTGTTTGATAAGTCCTGGGGAGGTGGATACACAGCCTGGTGATCCCAGTTAACAAACCTGTATTATGTACGTCCACGGTGCTAAGTGAGCGCATCTTAAATGTTCTTGCCACAAAAGAAGTGGTTACGTGTCCCGGAGATGGTCGCTTGCCAGTTATTTTGCCCCCACTGTACTTCCATCACTCACACAACATGTATATAAATTATATCTCAAAAAGAAAGCAGCTGAGAAACCTCAGCCCTCAGCTCCTGGGGAGCCTGAAGGGGGTGGGGGGTGCCCCCACAGCTCATCTAGAGACTGTGGGATGTGCCAGCAAGGCCCACTGTCCTGCCCCTCACTCCTGGCTGCCCACCACCTGGCCCTCCACCCATCGCCAGGGGCCCAAGATACACATGTGCAGGAATGAGCTCTCGATGAGACCGCTGCAGGGAGCCCGCCACTGGGAAGGCTCACTGTCCCTGTTGTCAGTCCCAGACAGACAACTCTGGGCTCAGTCTGATTTGCACGAGATGCACACAACAGGCAAGGGAGCCCCTCCGCCTCGGCCCCTCACCTGTGTCCACTAGGCAGCTCCACAGACCTGGCCTCCTGGCAAGTTTCCGCAGCTCCTCGCGCAGACGCCGGAGGGCCGGGGCCGGAGCGGGGCCCTCGCCGCATCACCTCTCTCTCTCTTGCAGCTGGTGAGTGACTTGCTGGAATTTTGCTTCTACACCTTCCGAGAGTCCCAGGCGCTGAAGGTGGAGTTCCCCGCGATGCTGGTGGAGATCATCAGCGACCAGCTGCCCAAGGTGGAGTCGGGGAACGCCAAGGCCCTGTACTTCCACCGGAAGTGACACGAGACCGCCCCCCAGAAGAACTTTGCCTTAAGTTTCCCTGTGTTATTCCACACCCACGAAGGACCCAAGAAATCATATTTTTAACATGTGATGGTTGATTCTCACTCGTTCAGCAGTTTCTCAAGTTTAAAATCACGTCAAGGGTTTGGAGCCGGGAAAGCAATTGGACGTGGATTCGGCAACACCTGAGTGGTCTAAAGGACTCTTCCCTCTCCACTCCCAGCGCTTAGAAACTCGTCCCTGCTCCTCTGGATGAAAAGCCATATCTAGTCAATAACTCTGATTTTGCTATTTTAACAGATGGAAGTTTTAACTATGCCATGTAGTTTCTGGTATCGTTCGCTTGTTTTCAAAGGGTTCAAGGACTAACGAACTTTTTAAAGCTTACCCTTGGTTTGCACATAAAACGTATAGTCAATATGGGGCATTAATATACTTTTGTTATTTAAAAAAAAAAAACACACAAAACAGAAAAAATATATCCAGATACCTGTTGTGTAATAACAGAGCACGCGGCGTGGATTAGCGTTCTCTGAGGCTCCATTTGCCCACGACCTTCTGCATCACTGGTAGACACACCCCGTAGCGTCCATTTATTATTTAATTAGAATGGATAAAATGTTGAAACAAACGCCTTGGTTTCAATTTCTAGTATCTATTGTGTTGGCTTTACAAATAATTTTTTGCAGTCTTTTTGCTGTGCTGTACATTACTGTATGTATAAATTGTGAAGGACCTGAAATAAGGTATAAGGAACTTTTGTAAATGAGACACATACAAAAAAAAAAAAAAAAAAAAAAAAACTTTAATGGTTAATAGGATGAATGGAAAGTATTTTTGAAAGAATTCTATTTTGCTGGAGACTATTTAAGTACTATCTTTGTCTAAACAAACAAGGTAAAAAATTTTTTTTTGTAAAGTGAAATGTTCTGCATGCATCACGAACCGTTTACAGTGTATTTAAGAAAGGGAAAGCTGTGCCTTTTTTAGCTTCATTATCTAATTTACCATTTTACAGTCTCTGTTGTAAATAACCACACTGAAACCTCTTCGGTCGTCTTTAAGCCTTTCTACTTTTTCCGTACCTTTGTTTTGTCCTCGGTCTCCCGCTGGAGGTGTTGGGGGGACGTCACAGCAGGTCGGGTTCTGCTTCATCCTACTTCCATCAGGGAGCAAGGGGCTGGGGGCCTTGCAGCGCCCTGAGGTGTCACGTGACAAGACGCACGTGCCAGGAGGGCCCCCGCGTGCCACTGTGTGAGGTGCGGCTCCTCTTCCTTGTTCCTCAAGAGGCAGAATCAACCTGCAGAGAGTGAGACCTGGAGACCCCACGGCTCAGAGAGCACATGCTCAGCCCATTTCAAGAAAACTGAATTTTCTCCTTGGGGGGAAAAAAAAAATCCCATGCACTCTAGGTCAGTACAAGGTGAAAGGTTCACTTCTGGTCGTGGACAGGGGCTTGGTGCTCCCAGCACCGCACACGGGCACACACAGGCCCCTGCGGTGGCACCACCGGGGACACGCTGATGGGCCTGGGCCAGTCAGAGCAGTGTGGAGACCACACAACAATTAGAGGGTTTTTAGATTTTTAAAAGGTAGGTTTTAAAAAACATTTTATACATAAACAGTTTTGGGGGAAAAAAAAAAACCCTGCAGATCATATAAGCAAGACAGTGGCACTAAAATATTTTAATTCATCTGTTTGACACAGATGCAATTTACGGCTTTTCTCTCGCCCCAAATCACAAACCTGTATGTCTTTGGGGAAACTTTAACAATACGATTGCACTAAATAAATGACTCTGAATAGAGCCCAAATTAATCTTTGAAACGTGATGATAATCATCAGGTACTCAGTGAAAGCATAGTCTTTTCCAAACCTAAAAGCTGTACCTGGAGAAGCCCGAGGCAGGGAGAAGGCAGCGCTGGGACCGACACTCTTCTCCGGGGTTCACCACGCAGGCAACATGACCTTGTCTCAAAAGACACCTGCCTTATGCCAGGGGAAACCTGTGAAAGCTGCACTCAGAGGGAGGAGTTTTTCTTACATAATTTGCAACTTCAGGAATTTAATTTATAGGCAGATCTTTAAATGCAGTCAACTTAACATGCACAGCAATAGGAAAGCCGCACTTGGAAGGTGATAAATACACAGCATGCAGACTGGGTGTTTCTAGAAAAGAAATGGCTTACAAGAGCAACACTGAGCTCAGACTGACTTTTCATGAAATCAGAATTTCGACGTCACGAGGTCTGGAATGGAGACTGTCTGCATCAGCTTTTTGTATTAACAAAGTTACTGGCTCTTTGTGTGTCTCCGGGTAACTTTGCTTGATTAAACAGCAAAGCCATATTCTAAATTCACTGTTGAATGCCTGTCCCGGTCCAAATTGTCTGTCTGCTCTTATTTTTGTACCATATTGCTCTTAAAAATCTTGGTTTGGTACAATTCATAATTCACCAAAACTTCATATAATTTAAAAAAAAACACTAAATTAGTTTAAAATGAAGCAATTTATATCTTTATGCAAAAACATATGTCTGTCTTTGCAAAGGACTGTAAGCAGATTACAATAAATCCTTTACTTTAATCACCTGTTGTTTTGGAAACAGTTCATTGGAATGTCTACAGGACACCTGGATCCTGTGCCCTTCCAAGTTGAGTCCATGTGCTTCTGCCTGAATCCAAGATGGGGTGACAGTTTTTTTCCATGTGAGAAAAGTACTGTGTCAGCCACATGTCAATACTGTTTTGGGACTGAGTAGAGGCCTTATTTTTTTACTGTTACTATTCGGGGCACTCAAGTATCCCTGTAACTAGTAGCAATTGTTACCAGGTAGCTGCTAAATAATGTACAGCACTTCCCGATTTCTGTGGTTTCAGTTACCCATAGTTAGCCATGTCTCAAAATACTACAAACAGATATTCTAAGACCATATTCACATATTTCATTGCAGTGTAGTATAGTACTATTATTACCTTACTGTGCCTAATTTTTATTTTTTTATTTATTTTTCTTTTGGTGGGACCCTCGCCGGCAGCCAGGGAACGAACCGGCGCTCCAGAGGCAGCCTCGTAGTCCATCGCTCAACCACTGCGCCACCAGGGGAGGCCCACTGTGCCTAATTTTTAAACTTCCCCTGGGGGTGTATGAGAATGGCAGTCTGTGTGGGGTTCAGTGCTATCTGAGGTCCTAGCATCTCCCCCACTGGCAGATCCACATGGCCTATTATCATCACGATCACATGAAAGTGTGTTCGTTGTACAGACTCGCGAGTAGGCCAGACACCCGTCCAACTCCAGCATTCTCACTCTGTGAGCTCTTCTCGCTGTCTCACCCCTGTCCTCAGGCTGTCTGCTCCCCACCAGCCGGGCTGCTTCTCATCCTCACACTCCTGACCGCTGCCCAGGATGCCACCCATTCATAAGGACCACAGAAGAGTGTAAGCCATTATTAGTTCACTGCACAACCAGAAAACATTTCCCACGAGATAAATGCATTTTCAAGGTGTCATTTAACTGGTGATGATTCAAACCATTTGCTTTTTGAGAGTAACAAATCCACCTTTGCTTTAACACAATAGATTTGTGACAAAGCTTATTCATCAAACAGCACAAAAAGAAAAAACTTAAGTGCTGTGCACAAATCCATTTGTCTAACATCTATAAACGAAGATAATTTTCTTAGAAAATTTGACCTATTGGGGTGCAAAGTGTTTCACAGACCACCCCTCCTGTAAACAAAAGCAGTCTTAGGCCATGAGCCCACTGAAGCGGGCAGGAGCCACAGAGCAGGCATGCTTGGTTGAAGTGGGAACGCTTTTTGAATAGAGCAGGCTTCACTCTTGGGTCAAGTATGGATGTTTCTAAGAATTTCTAAAAGTGCTCTCAGGCCCAAAGAATCCAGCTGCACATTTAAGAATCCTCAGTCTCTGCCCCTGAACCAGCCAGCCACTGCACAGGCCCAGTGACACATCTATAATTAGGGGGCTGGTAGCTTCTGTATGTTGAATACCCCTCAAGCAAACAAAAACACTGTCCCTTTATGTTACAATCAGCTCTGACATACTTCCTGATAAACCACAAGTATACACAGACTAAAATGACTTGATTACAAGGATCTCTGCGAGTATAACAAGTAGCTCAAGTCATCGAATTGCAAGTGCAGCAGTTTTCTTAGAAATAAAAGTGGGTGCCTTCACATCGGATAACAAGCAATTCAGACTGTTACCTCTCAGCTCGGCCAAAGTCTGGACCCAAAGCAAAGTGAATAGTGGAGCAGAGGAGCAGGTAGGTAGGTGGCTGCGGACCACCCCCAAACTTGGTGGTTTCAATGGGCCATGGCTGATTCTTGGGACTTCATGAGTAAGCAAAGGCCACTCCGCTGGGCGGTTATGCTGGGCTGCGGGCCCTATCTCTGCACAGGAGTCCAGGGTTGCTCTGCTCCATGTGGGCACATGGTATTCTGGCAAACAAGCCTGGGTTTATTTTCCTAAGAGGCAAAGCTCTGAGGCAGTGGGGAAATAGAGCACTTTCGAAGTCTCTGCACCATTTGCTCCTGTCCTATTGGCCAAAGCTAGTTACAAGGCCAGGCTCACAGTTGGCATGGGTGGGTTCCCCTCAAGAGCATGGATCTGGGGTGAGGAGTGAGATCTGGGCTTATGAAATCAATCTACTATTAGCAATCACTCAGATATTTTGTCATAGAACTTAAGTCACCAAAACAGTGATTTCCAAGTTTTCCATGGGCTGAAAAATCCATTTGGATTTTCACACCCTGAACCAGCCTGGTCCAAAGACACGGCTTCTATGAAAAGTGGCTTGATCTGGGTCTGATCACACTCCCCTACTCCCCCAAGTGTGGGCCTCCTGTGTTTTCTCAGTTGCTAAATCCTCCCAGAAGGGACAAATCTAGCAATACATCACCGAAGTTCCAAGAGCAGGTCCCCTGTTGGACAGAAAGCCCATCAAGTTGATCTTCTGATAGGAAAGATGTCGTCTTCTACCCAGTAGACTGTCACACTTTAAGCCAGAGATTAAAGCACCGGGAGAATCTGCCAGATTACCCAAGTAAGGTAGCAAAAAAAGGTAAGAGTGCTGACAGGCATCTGAGAAAGCAGGGCAAGGGGCAGTCGCTGAGGACATGGCCCGGAGTCACACCTTCGGACAGCGGGCAAGGGAAGATGTGCGCTCGGGAAGATGCAGAGGCCTGGAAAACACCTGGCTGAGGAAGGCGTAACCCAAGCTGATTCTGAAGACCTGAGGGGAGCCAGTAAGGCGGAGAGACTTGGGCTAGCAGAGGTGACAAGGCTGAGAATAAGGAGACAGCATGTGCCCTTGGGCAGGAGGAGATAGGCCCAGAAATGCAGGGCAAAGAGAACAAGCAAGGGAAGGCTTTGAAGAGATTCTAGGGGGCAAGAAATGAGGGGCTGGGAGATGAGAAGGGGGGCAGAAATTAAACCACCCACCACCAGGACCTGGGTTCTCCCCTCTTCCCCGTTTACTAAACCCAGTGT
This sequence comes from Talpa occidentalis, assembly GCF_014898055.3. NCBI lineage: Eukaryota > Metazoa > Chordata > Mammalia > Eulipotyphla > Talpidae > Talpa > Talpa occidentalis. The sequence goes on from NW_023605194.1 coordinate 108,595,091, forward strand.
CCGGCCCCGCACCCCTCAAACACTTACCATTCATTATCACTCGTCACAGCCTCCCGATGGGGCCAGCACTGCCCTCTCCACAGAAGGACACTGGAGCATAGAGGGCAGCTGAACTTGTCCAAGGTCACCAAACAGACTTCAGAATTGGGTGTGTTTAGCTCAAGGCAGGCACTTGTGGCTACTCTGCTCCCTAGGGCCACAGCCCGGGTGACATAAGCAACAGAGATTCAGTGTCTCCCAGCAGGGAGGCCACATGTGCAAGATCAAGGTGTCCCCTGGGTCTGCTCCTCCCGAGGAAATAACCTTTTCCAGACAGTTTTTCTCCCTGATGTGTAGAAAGCCATTTTCTCCTCATCTCTTCACCTTGTCCTCCCCCCATATGCCTGCCTGGGCCCACATTTCACCTTTTCAAAAGGACGCGCCGTTGGACGTCAGCCCAACCCTCCATGGTTACACCCACAATCATGTTTTTTCTAAATGAGGTCCATGGGGTGTGGACATGGACCTGAATTCAGGAGAGGGCACCCTCCACCCCAACATTCTCATTCTCCTGACTGGCCCCCAGGGGCAAGACCGTGCCGCTGAAGGACCATGCAACCAGCTACCTGTGCACAAACCTCCACCTTCTCCTGTATAAATGGCTAATTCCTCCCAGCTCAGCCAATCACTGTAGGGAAAGAATGAGGTGAACCTCTCACTGGCTCAGACAACCCCTGCTTTCCCCAACATGCCAAATGGCAGGGGCTCCTGACACCTCCAAGGAAGGGGTGGGGATACAGGCCCCACAAGCTCCTTCCTGTCACAGACTGCCAGGGGGCATCCTGGCTGACACCATCAGACACCAGCCCCGCAAGAGCCACTCCAAGCAGGAAATACAGAATCTGAGTGTCCTCCTTTGCCCAACGCCCAGTCCGGCCTCATGAGAAGGCACTCAGGCTGCAGACCTGGTGCAGGGTAGCTGAGTGAGCGGGGCAGCATACCCAAACCCCCCATGACACACCTTGTTCACCTGCTGGGAACCTGAAGATCTGCCAGTGTTTGCTGGATGTTCTGGGCCAGGGCCCAGGGACACCCCTACTCTGGCCAGCCTGCCCCACCCTTCCTGCTAACAGAGCAACCCACCCCTCCCCCAGCCCCAATGCCATCCAGTGCTTCCTGGCTCCCAAAGAGTTTGCAGTGGCAGCCCCTGCAGCTAGTTATTCTGAGGCTTGATGCCAACATGCTGCCAGCCTGTGGTACACAGGTGGCCCTGGTCACCAAGTGCAGGCCTAAAGCACTCACAGCACAGGCACAGCAGCGCCTGGCACCATCGCACCAGCGGTGTGATGGGCAGCTACTTGCATGAGGGAACCGTTCTCTTTCTGGGAGGCAGGGACAGAATCATAGAGTTCATTTAATTTGCCCCAGATCACACAGGTGGCCAGATTCGGTGGCAATTTCCTTGACAGAGTAAATGGTAATAAGTACCTTAGAGGGTTAATAGCACTTGGAGAGGCAGTAGGTTACCTCACTCTGAATGATGGGAATATTCCTCAAGCAAGCACACAAGTCCAGTCCTTGTTGGAAGTTCTTATGTCCACGCCTGTGGGGATCCATCCATTAGAGATACAGCCAGGCCATCACTCCCTCTGCTACTGCCTCTAGGCTTTGTATTTACCCCCAGAGTTTCTGTAAAGTGGGGTGCACCAGTAACCCCTGCTCAGAAGCCAGTTTTCCCTTCTATATCCCCAAGCAGTGGGCAGGGAGTACATCTAAAAACAGGACAGGGGAGGGGAAGTTTATGCCACCCCCACGCCTGGCCCAGCTGCCCAGTGCACAGGCCTCAGGGCCGGCTACTGTTCAGCAGCCCTGAGCATCTCAGCTCTCTCAATACTTACCACAGTTCATTATTTTAAATTGCACCGCACTGAGCTTGTCTTTACTTTTATGTGCTTCCTGGATCCTCTTGAGTGGGCCCATCCCCCTGTTCACATAGGACCCCAAACTTGACAGCCTGTGCGGTCTCAGTAAGGCGACTTGGGAGCTGAGACGCAGCAGGCTGGTGGATCAGCCGGCCTGGGGAGGAGCAGAATTTGTCCTCCCTGTGACAAATTCGCAGGTGACAAGTCCAACTGGCCCAGGAACTGCCATAGAGAAGAGGCGCACCAGACCCCCAGGGCAGGCCCTGGCTTCAGAATCCTGAAGTCACCAAAAGTGAAAGCCACATTCCAAGGGCTCGTGACCAGCAGACCAAGGAGAAGTCCCTCTTCCCCGGAGGCCGGGCGAGCCTGCTGCTGGCGTCTGGAGGCTGCGAAGAATGAGCGCGCATCAGAGCCACCCTCACTTGGGGCTGCTTCCCGCGGAGTTGTGGCCGAGGCTCCTCCCGGAGGGTCTCAGAACTCCAGAGGGAGACGTCAGTACCGAGGCCTGGAAAACAGAGGGGCGGGGAGAGGTGGGGAGAGTCGCACAATAAACTGTGTCGTGTCGGGAGGGCCGGCCTCCAGGGCGCAGGAGCAGCTCCCACACAAACCAACAGCAGGCAAGTCCCCACCCAGCTCCCTGGCCGGGGGTCACGCAGGCCAGGGGAGAAAGGCCCTTTCAGGTGGCTGGAGGCGGCCTTCCAGGAGGGCACTTGGGAACATGCTCAGGTGCCAGAAGCGAGGCTCCTCGTCCATCATTTCTACCTGCGAGAGCGCCGGCATCCCAGGAGAACGCATCTCCATCCAGCGGCTGCCAAATCAAAACACGTTACAGAGGGAAGCAACAGCACCGTCTCGTCCGTCCCCCCACCGTGATCACACAAATCAAATAGTAAATTACATTTTATTTTATTTACAGAGACCTTGGGGCAAAAAGGTGGTGTCTGGAAAGTAGCACACAGGTGAGAAGCACCAACAAGAAGCCTGTTATAAATACGCCGTGTGCGCTGGGGAGAGTGAGTCTGTGGTCTCCGGCAGGCCGGTGAGGAAGGGGCACCTTCTGGGCTGAGCCCACTTAATACCCTGCCCACCAGCAGCGGCCACCTCCACGCCTCCTCTGCCAGAGCTAAGAGCACCTCCTGCAAGCAACACTCAAGGAAGGGCAGGTAGGTCCGTCTCAGATCTCCAAGGGGATGTACGGAGGTGTTCAGTGGCACAACGGCCAGTGGAAGAGGTTGTGCTGGCAGAAGACACCCCCTGTCCTCCCGCTAGAGGCTGGAGAAGGAAAAAATCACAAGTCCCAGGCTTGCCGAGGGCAGAGTCCTTTCTGCTCATCTTCTCCCACGCCACAGAGCACTCATCCTGGCCATGCGTCCCTCTCCCCCCAGCTCTGGCAGTCTGCACCCCCTCCCCACCCCCGGAGAGCCGATCCGTGATGTGTGATCCCCCTGTGTCCAGGAAGGCAGGGGCCAGGGTCTGTGTGGGGTCCTCACAGGCCAGGTGCTACAGCAGCTTGACATAATTCTGTGGAATGAGGCCCCTCTTGCCGTTCAGGGTGCCCTCCAGCCAGCCGGGTTCCCGCGAGGTTTGCACTGAAAAGGAAGAGAAATCATTTTTTACCAAAATGCCCACGAGTACTTGCTTCCTGTGTATTCACTGTAGAGAATGGGGTCCATTCTGGAATATCTTGTCATAAGGTTTTATTTAATAGGATCTGCTCTTTGGCCAACACGGTCCTTATCCACAGCAGCCCACCAACCCATCTCTCAGCTTCCGGTCTGGCTCCTTCCAGGCCACATGCACAAAGGAGCTCAGAGAATGTTCTTTATCATAAGTAAAGTCCAGGCCCACACAGTGAGATAAAAGAGAAAGGAACTGAGCTACTTAATTTCTAAGAATCTCTTTCCTGTCTAGACACCAAGCCAGGGCAACTCTAGGCCTCCGATTCTGTCTTCTCCAAAGGCCATAAACTGATTTCTTCTGTTTTCTGAATGAGTCCCAAAGGGAGGCGGCACTGCAGGAGCATTCAGGACAGCCAGAAGATTCCACATGGACAAGTGGCACAGGAGAAATGTCTCAGCGTTTCAGAGCCACCTACACATCACGGCCCTGCAGGAGCCAGGGTTCCTGGCCAGTCTCACCTCTGTGCACACAGGGTCATGCACCGCCTGGCTCTCTGGAAGCAGAGGCCGGGTCTGCCCAGCAGGTGTCTCCAGAAGGAAGCCCCTCTGGGTCTCCCTGGTGGTGCAGTGGGTTGAGCGCAGCGCTGTGAAACTGTCCGCAGCCTCCGCAGTGCCGGTTCGATTCCCAGTCAGCCAGGGAGATACCCACATGATGGGGTATCTCGCCCGCTGCTCCCCTCAGCAGTGCTATCAATCTGTCCGCCTGTTCTGCTCCCTGCTCTGTCTCTGGTGAATGTTCTCACCCTCCCACAACTCTGGCCTGTACCCCAGCTGTTGTATAAACAAAAATAATTCTTTAAAAAAAAAAAAAGGAAGCCCCTCAGCCACGGGAGCAAGAGCTCCACCAGGCCAGGTCCAGCCATGCACTTTTCACTGGCTGTAAATTCTCCAAGAAAGCAACTGTCCCCCGAAGATGAAAGTGCAGGCACACTCGGACAAGGATAAATCCTGCTCAAGAGCCTGTGATTTAGAACTGACCCCAGAAACAGCAAGGTGGGGCAGCACCACAGGAGGAGCAGCCCACAGGAGATGCAGAGCTCAAGTACCCCTGTGGGGAGGGGGCATAGGGAAGGGCATCAACACAGCAACCAGGCACCTGCCAAGCCGCCAGCCTCGGGAAGGGGCTGAGGAATGGCTGAGACGCCGGGGTGCCCTGGTGAGCAAGGCCAGACACAGCTGGACACAGCATGGTGGAGCCACGGGAAACACCTTGGCTCAAGATGCAGCCACGTCCCTGGCACGCCAAGACACTGCACGTGGGCGTGCATGAAGCACACACGCATGTGTTTGTGTGCAAGCAGATGTGTGCTTGTGTGGGTGCACACGCAGACACACACCTCTCATAGGCATCTAGTACTTAGAGTCAGGCCACTGCAGCCTCCAGGCCAGGTACCTCTCAGCACTTTTCCTGTTACTCAGGCTAACGGGACCGGACCCAGGAGGGGTGCTGACCCACACCCGAGGTCTGTGCGCCCAGGGCAGTGTCCCTGTGCCCAGTGTGGCTTTGGTCCAAGTCCCTGCTGGTGATGACGCAGGGTGAACCACCCCACTCTGGCAATTTGAGACATGTGGGTGGTAAAGCAGGTAGTTCGGGAAATATTTTCTTGTTCTTTAAAAAGGAACACGAAGGGCCTCCCTGGTGGCACAAGGGGTTAAGCACCGCACTAGGAAGCAATCTGCAGCCTCTGTAGCACGAGTTCAATCCCCGGCCAGGGAGCAACCCACATGGCGCAGCAGACCTCTCCTGCCTCGCCCGCTGCTCCTCTCAGCAGTGTATTTCTATCAATCTGCCTGTTCTGTTGCCCGCTCTGTCTCTGGTGAATCCTCTTACCCCTCTGCATCTCTGGCCTGTGCCCCAGCTCTTGTATGCATGAATGGATAAATCTTCAAAAATAAGTAAATAAAAAATAAAAAAGAACACGAAGAAGAGGCACCACTTCTGCTGGGGTGGCGGGTGGCCGTGATGCCCGGAACTGTCGCGCCACCTTACCCCCAGCTGGGTGAGCAGGCTGAGGACAGTGCAGCAAAGCTGGAAACGTCGTGTCGCTGAGGGCAGCTTTAGGAGGACCAACCCCGGAGTCCCTGCTTCCAGACTTCTTACTGATGAGTCAGTCCTTTTTTATGCCTGATTTAGTGATTTGTGTCAGTTGTTACTTGGGCCAAAAACATCCCAGCAAATACACCTTCTACGCAGGTAAGCAGTCGACCAGTGACACTGCGCGGGGGGTGTCTGAGGCTCCCACAGAAATCTAACCACTCAACCCACCCAGTGTCACTTCTCAAATAGAGGAGTTCCGTGCTGCCAGCTCAGCTGCCCTCCTGCTGGCTGGCGTGCTGGTGGGTGGTAGACCTGGGGCAGGGAAGCTCTTTGGCCCCACTGTCCTGGCAATGTGCCATGCTTCTCCGTGCTGGTATAAAGAGGAATAATCATGCTTCTATTCCCAAAGCAAAATTTCTCCACAAAATACAAGTCTGTTGTCTATGGGCTTTTTTTTTTTTTATTACAGTTGCTTGTTTTCTGATGCTATCAGGAGCCTCTGGCTCTCCCGGGCTCACAGCACCCATCTAGAACAATCTATTCTACATGAGGCAGCCTGCTTTCCTAAAAAGAAAAACAAGGCAGGGCTGCATTACTGACAATATACCACTATGTGCTGTGTTGACACATTCTAAACATTCTGGCAAATCAACCATCCCATCCCAAGCCTCTGAGGTTCTCACTGCTTCCCCAGAACCATCTTGGGCAGCTACACACAGACAGACAGACAGACACACACACACGTGCACATACATTCAATATCACCATTTCCACAGCAACCAATGAATTTCCTAATGAGCAGGACCTGGGAAGGAAAGACTCAAGAGGGAGAAGCAAAGAGACATCACTGAACCATAAGAGAAATGAGTGAACTATTAAGCCGGGCAGAGCTCCGAAGTGTCTGTATATTAAACACTCAAGTATAATCAATGGCCTGGTTTCAATATGCAAAGTCAACCCCCCTATCTAGAGATTCACATGCTGTTCCCATCAGCAAGTCATGGACAGCACCTGCCTGCTAAGGGAATTACAATGTCTCGAGCATCGTCCACCTCTCTGATAACTCTGACTTGGTAAAGCTGAGGCAGTTAGGAAGCGTGGCTGGCGATGCTGGCGGCGGAAAATGCGGATGGCAATCAGAAACACTTCCAAACTGCGAGGGAGCCCTACTGTTTACATCGGGAGAAAGACTTTCTAAAGACCAGAGAGAGCCCAAAGGGCTGAAGAAGTGACTGAGGCCCAAGAGTTACAGCAGCCATCACGACAAGGGCCTGGCGTCAGGCCCTGAGGTCTCCCATCCCGGCTGCAAGGGACAGACTCATGCCCCAGACGCCACACACCAGGGACCACTTACTTGGGATCATAACCCCCAGGTCATAAAACCCAGTATCCCACAAAACCCCATGAACACTTACCATCCTCAAAAATTGCTCCAATTTCAAAAGATAATTCTGAGCTGTGTTCTGCCTCACAGGGATACACCGCACGGGCCTTTCGGCTGCTGGCGCTAGAAGGGGACATGAGGACACAGGTGAAACCAGGATAAGCTGGGAGAGAGGCGCCTCCCCTCCCAGATTAACACATCTCGTGTCCATGTCACTGGTGGCGTGTTAACTCCTTCCAGAAAAGAAATCAGTTGGGAGGTGAACTTCGGGCAAAAGCACAGCGCTTGGTTGTCCAGGAAAGGATGTTTCCACATTGCAACCTTTCTGCAGGAAGCCTCTGAGAAGCTTGCTTGGAAGCTCTTCACCTGGCCCCCCTCTGCAGGGTAGGTGCCGGCGCCTACGCTGAGACGAGCAGAACCACACACGCATTTATTTCCTAGACACTGGGAGTGCCTATTAGGAGAGTGTCTTGAGACAGAAGGCGAGCAGAGGGGCACGCATGGCCAGTGCGTCAGCTACGCACCATGGGCCCCACTCGGCCTAGACCCACGCTCAGCCTCCACGCTGCTGGGTAGGGGTATGTCGTTCTCATGAGGGTCTTCTTTATGGAGAGCCCATCACTCCTACCCCCCAGAAGGCATATCAGGCTCAGCACCTCACTACTTATCACACCATCCAGTGTGCCCTGTGGGAAAAGGGCCTTCCGGGCAAGGATGAAGGCTGTGCTGGCAGCCAAATCCACCTGTAGGCGGCCCCCGACTGAAGAGGGGGCAGCTAAAGGGAAGAGACCTGCAGCCGCCTGCCCTGGAGGACGGGTTTGCTCCTGGGCCTCTGGCCTCACGCCTGCTAAATGGCAGCCATATTAACTACTGCCTCCAGTGCCCAGTTTACTTTCCTTTAAAACAAAGAATGTGCTTTATATCCACATATAAACAGTTCGTTCAAAATCAGTGGTTTCATAAAAGCACAACCAGACCAAAACAAAGTATGTCCAGGTATGTGTCATGTGAGGCAAATTTCTCTTACTGAAGAACTGAGGCAGACAAGGCTGTAAATGTCCTCTCCACGAGGTCCAGGAGCAATGTCCTGAGCAAACCTTCTCTAGCAGAGAACACAGGGCTGGCCTGTGTTCACCCTTGGGCTGGCCCAGCCTCTCTGCCCCCATATTCTCCCCAGATTCCAATCACATACCTTTCAGGTGGCTTTTCAGCTACAGAGGCAGGAAGAAGGCTGGGCAAAGGTGAGGACTTGGGTGAAGGAGGCGTAACAGCTGGGCTGCAGCTTGGTGTGCTTGGAGACTGGGGGTTAAGCCACTGGACCAGAGATGGCCGGGTGTGGCTTGGGCTGAGGAGAGAAGGTAGAAGGACAAGATTAACACACAGGCAATAAGAAGACCAAGCACAGAGCACCCCGATCCTAAATGGCTGGGGTGAGAGCTCCCTCATCTCTCCTGATAACAGGCCTGTCGTTCCAAGAACCATACCCCAAAACTAGAGGTGCCCTATCACCCTTATCCAGAAGATCTAACCTTGTCCATCCCAGCACAGTGAGAGTTCATGAGCTAGTACACCTAGAGCCAGTTGCCTAAATGAGCTAAAGACCTACATGAGCGAGTACACCTAAAACAGCTGCTTGCATGGGTGACCCCATGTTTTCTGCTCACAAGGAAAGCCACGAGAACCTACAGTCAAGCCCGTGTCAATGGCTCCAAAAGTTAACGTTTTAAGCTCTTTTATCTGGTCATATGCATCTGGCGACGCAGAAAAAATGGCCGCTGGACACTGAATTCTTAGAGAGGAACAGAGCCTACTGTCAAGGGGAGACACCGAGGAGCAACACAACTCCTGGATGACCCCCAAATTCCTAAAATGTGCAATATTTCTGTAATTTAATGTAAAAAGGTCAGTAAACAGACTTCTGGAAGTGCCTCCAAACACAAGGCAACAGGCAGAGAGTGCAGTTACCTTAACCAGTGCTTCCGCACTTAATAAATTTTTTAAACATGATGATCTGAATTATTTTCCAAGTATCTCAAAACCGGAGGCTTGTGACCAGGTGTATGAAGTTTACTGCAGCAGGCACAGTGCTGAAAGCTGTCACTTCGTCTACCCCATTTTCAACACGTGTGCATTCAATGCTCGCCCCGATGCTGGTCACCTGAAATTCACCCTCTTTGGCTAAAACCAGTCTCCATGAGCTTCCTTGTCTTCCACATTCCTGAGTGATACTTTTGACAGTTTCTTCTTCTACAGCAGAGCCCGCTTTCCCCTTCTATTGGAGCAGCGCCCAGGTGTTGCCTTCACAAGTATGAGGCGCGCCACCCTCACCGCCTCACGTAACCATAGTCTCCAGCCAAGCCCCCCATTCCCTTCCTCCAACTTGGCCTGCTCTGCTGAGCATCCTCAGCCACCTTAGATGCCATCTGCCCAATCTGCCTCCCCAAGAACTAGAGTGCCCCCTACCCGCTAGGGGCACTTCTGACTGTCTGTCTGCCTGCAGCTGCCCTGACTTTACAGAGCACTCTGCGCATGCTCAGCTCCAGCTCTGCCACTCTCAGTCTGCTGGAGTCTGTCCTCTCGACCAGCTCCAGGCCTTCCTGTGCCCCGCCGCCCCCATAACACCTGCTCTGGCCTCTCGGAGTCACAGGCCTGTCACTCTGATAAATGGACGGCAGTTCTTCTGTGATGGTATCTGATATTCTTCCCTTTGGTGCAAAATCAGGCCTTTAGCTCATTTTTGCAGACCTCACAAAGCCAGGTAGAATGGTAGGCCCATGAAATCGTGCTCAAACCTCTGAGCAATGAACTCACATGTTCTAAACCTAAAACTGGATTTCATAAATCAGGGACATGAAGGACTGCATTACTGACTTGATATTTAGTACATCCCTATCCTTTGATCAGGAAAAAGCCAGGGGGGGGGGCATTGGGAAAAAAATTATTCTTTGAACACCTTATTTACAATGTCCCTATCCCGCCATTCATTTGGAAGTCATAAAACCAATTTCATGCCAAGCAAAGACACCTATAAATCTCAAAGTGATCTGTATCACCAGCAGCAAATGTCACTCAATTCTTTTGCAGAAAATGAACCTTTAATGGTGCCTGACTAATCAGGAAGGGAGCAGAAGGGATGGATGAAGCTCTGACAGAGAATTTAAGACCACAGTTAGCCAAACAATTGCCATTTTATCTCCCAGCAGTTAGTCAAGGTACTCAGAGGGTGGTGGTGGGGGAAGATGAGATGTTACACCACGCCCCCAGCAACCCTTCCCAGTCATAAATAGTCAAGCAATTAAATGACGGCCATCCATCTGCTCACGAGAAGGCCGCTAGGGGATGGAGACAAAGCAAGCGTGGCATTACATAAGGCTCTTTAAAAATAAAGATGATACATTTTCCAGCTATTACCCACTTAATCCTCACACCTCTTTGTTTTTAGAATACGAAGTTGGTTTCTTTGCTTTTCAGTTTTGGTTTGGTGTGGTTTGGTTTGGTTCTATAAAGGGAAAGCATCCCTTCTGGAAAAGGAAGGGGTTTACTGGAAGAGCAGATGCAGAAGGTAAAGGGGCAGCTTCCTCCATTCAGCTCCCAGACAGGAACTGAGAACCAGCAACCCGTTCCTGGCCGAGCTCTCTGCCTCAGCCTTATCGTCTCGTTTATTTTCTGTGATCTTTTGTTGTTGTTCGACGTGGAAGTGCTACATGACTCAGTACTAACTAACTGGTTCACCAAGATAACCTTCCAGCCTTCAAGTGGAGACTGAAATGTCTGGAGTGGTTCCCCCCTGTCTCTTGGAGGCCCGAGCTAGGTCTTTCTCCTTTGAATTTCAGAATCTCCCATGGGCACACATGTTGAGAGGTGGAAGATCGTCAAGAGGGAGAAAATACAAGTCTGGGAACCATCTCTATGGAGAAGAGACTGTAAGTTGTGTGGGGAACCAGGAGTCCTGGAAGAAGGAGACCCAGGGAGCGCAGCACAGTTCAGACAGAAAAGAGCCACTGCTTGGGTACAAGAACGTTTTTGCTAGTTTCTCCATTGGAAGGGGCAAGGATGAGGCCAAAGAAAGAAGCAAAGGACTTGACACCTGACGTGAGTCTCGCCCCAGCCAGCAGAGGTCAGGCAACAGTGTGTTTCCCAGGTATCTCCCCAAAGCAAACTGCCCATGCGTATTTGAAGGCAAGAAATTATAAATGTGTGTCCTTATATAAATCTTCTCCATTTTTTTAGAAGTAGATATGGGCATTCGTTTCGTTTTGGAAATAATTTTTGTATGATTCTTTAGAATAGTTATAGTCGCCCCAAAAGGTAAAAAATAAAATTATTCTCTTTCCCCTCTTAGATTTAAAACATTTTGGAGGAACGCTAGGCATTTTGGGGAAGGCAGGCCAGAGCAAAGGTCTAGCATTTCTTCTCAACCTGGGTCCAAGGAGAGAGTCAAGTGTAAAGCATCCATACGGACAATAAATGAGCCCCTCTCCTACACACTAGACTGGTTCTCGATACCTATGTGTCAAGAGACAATTCTCCCCAAGTCTCCTATGCTTCTGTATTTCTAGTGAGAGGAAGTAGTAGCTGCTGTTGTCCCAGACTATCTTTTCAAGAATCTTTGTAGAACAAATAGCCTTGGGAAAAAGAGACTATCACCCTGGTGCACAAAGCAGCCTTCACTGCCCCTCATCAAAGCTCAAAGTTCCTCTCCTGGCACACCCCACTCCGCTCTGGCCTGTGGGGCACCACCCTGAGGGAAGTGATACGCCACGTGCGCCATCTCTGTGACTGGTCCCCTCCTGTAGTTGGATGTCTTCTCCAACATCACAAAACCATACCAGGCAATTGTGGCGGCTTGCAAGCACAGTCTAATTTCAAACTTCACAGTTCTTGAAATTACCATCCCTGGGAGAAAATAGTCCAATAATTCCTCTGGTCTCTGATCGCTTTTTGGTAACCAGTGGTTCAGGGGTGAATCCCAGTTGGAAAAGGCTTTGTGTTAAAGATCAAAAATGATGGGCGATCTTAAAAAAAAGTGCATTACCTGCTAGAACATAATCCAGTATTTCAAATTCCCTCTTCTACTGCTTCCTAAATTTAAACACCTTTTTTAAAATTGATTTCCTTCTTCCTGCTGCCCCTTTAACTAGTATAGATGCACCTCCATGAAAGAGGAAGCAGCACAAAATAGGTGCCATTTTCCCCACCCATGTTTACATGCAGCCACCTGGGACTACAAGTCCCAGCATGCCGTGAACTGGATTTCCTGATGGGGGAGCTAGTGGGAGTGGGGTTGAGTGTCCAGGTGAAACTATTTAACAAGGAAGGCAGCAGGAATGATCTCTTGCTTTTTTGGTTCTGACCTGCACCCTAGTACTGCTGGAGGAGACACATGGAGGGAGATACATGGAGGACAGACATGTAGAGACACTTGAAGACTTGGGAAAGAGGCAGATGGGGGACAGATACACAGTCCTTGACAGAGACTATGGCGTCCGTTAACCTGACTCGTGGTGGGTTAGTATCCCACCTGCCCCAGCTCTCTGGGGCCGCCTAATCCCTTATTTGTGGTTCCTTATCAAAAGGTACTTTAGACTTGTGGCAAGTTTTCAGACTTCATTGTCTCCACTTCATGCTCAGCCCATTTGGCTGGTCATTTGCCCACAAGGAGACAGGTGATTTGGGGAGTTTTACTGGGAAACTATTACCTGGAATTCTATGTACACTAAACCCATTATAAATCTCATGGTAAAATTCTGCTTCCTTTGTCTTTGTGTGCAGAGATGACCAACTGAATCCCTTTTAGACCTTGTACTCCTTAACAGTTTCCTGGGTACCCCTCAGATGTGCAGAATATAACTAAGGTTGTTAATAGGCAGCAATGGCAGGATCACTAATCACCAGTCTGAGTGAAGGATGAGCTACCAACCAGTCACTAAGATGTCCCTACATGTCACGTTTCCGGACATGAAATTGTGTTGACAAACATGAGAAAGACATCAACCTTTCCTGAAAAGCTCAGAAACCATACATAACAAAAAAATAAATAAATTAAATAGCAATACTAATGTCTTGCTATCTTCCCAGTTTCGTGCATTACACTCAAAGAATCTTCCCCTTAGGTAGAGTCCTCTCCACTTTCAGTACAGAAGAGCCAACATCACTGTCTTTCTTGAAGAAGTGCTTCCTTCTCCAGGAAAAGAAACAAACAAGGTGAAACAAGGGGGTTTTGATAAAAACATGTACAGATTTCATGTTGCTAACTCATTAGCTCACTCTTAGAAATACGTAATGTTAGAAGTTCACCTGACTAATCTGCAAGGATGGTGAATTATCCTGCGTCTAGCAGAGCACATGGGGTGCAGGGGCTGGGGACACCAATAAGCAGCTAGTCAAATACGCATCTGTGCAAGTGAGGAGAGAATTCTCTCCTGTAAACAGAATCAGAACTCTTGCTTTAGAAAAACAGGTCTGCATTTTATGTAAAGCCCCAATAGCTGTGTGTGTGTGTGTGTGTACACTTTTACAGAGTTTATTTTTATAAAATGGAACAAATCAGCAGTATTAGCTGCTTCTGATTCAAACTGTGACCCAATCTCTCCAGTACCAGACTCTATGAGCCATGCATATTTAAAACTTTTTTGGCAGTAGAAGAGCACAAACATTTCAGAATTGGGAGTGGTGGTGATGTGTGCTTAACTGTTAAAATTCATCAACAGCTGAACCAGTCACAGGAGTATTCCCACACCTCACACACATTTCTTGCATAGCAGAGATGGGCCAGGCTTTGGGCAGGGCTGATGGTTACCTGATTCCAGATTTCTGGAGCACTGGGCAAAATTTACAATTCAAAGGACGCAGAACAGGGGAGAATAAATATCCAGGAAAGAAACAGCTGCTTATATGAAGTCATTAAAAATCCCCCAAATACCAAGATGGCTGACTATGGTTATATGATATCAGAACCAAATCAGAAGCCTGTGCACTGAACGAAAGATTTCAAAACCTCATTTGCAAGGTCTCCGAGCAGAAGCTAACACATTAGTGAAATGATCTTCCATTCCAGCCTGGGAAGCATACAGCATAAGTCTAGAACAGCTGTCCTGGGCAAAAGTGTTTGAAAATGTTAATAAAGACAGAAGGAAATATTGTAGATCTGTATATTATGGGAAATCTCTGTTCAAATAAATGCCACAGTTATTCCTTAAGTGCCAGAGAGGGAGAATTCCACAGCCAGCACAGAGCGGGTTCCAAATGAGCCCATTTGGGAAGACAGTGGTGGAGAAAAGCGAACAACCTCTGTGCAAGCAGGGCATTAGCAGAGTTCTAAATGGACCCTGTTCACTCATCATTTACTCTCTGAGAATCACAGGACCCTTACTAGATCCGGGGGCCCCTCCCAGAGGATTACGACATCTGCTCTCCATGAACACCCAGTCATGTGAGCAGAGAATAATAAATTGATGATGATAATATGGTGCGGTGGTGGCATGCAGAAACGGCAGAGAAGAGGTGTCATCTATTTTCCACTTGGATATCTGGGAAGGCTTTCTGGAGGGAGCAGTGTCTGGCCTGAGCTGTTAATACCATCCTGCCATTGTCAATATCATCACCACCTCTTTACACTCAGTCCTGGTAGGTACCACTTGTTTACATTAATTAATTATCCCCGGCAAAGCTATAGTGGAGCATCACTTATGGGAAGACTAAATCTCAGAAAGGTGAAAGTCACTTTCGAGGTCATGTGCCACCTTGTCATAAACCCCATTTTGATGCAATCATATAGTGTTCACAGCTCAAGTTCTTCTGAGTGGTTGGAGAAGGATACAAGGAGAAAAATGGAGAGAAATGGGAGTTAGATCCTCTCGGACAGGAACCTATGATAAAGGCAGGGGAGGGCTGCTGGCGGGTGGTGGGTTCCAAAACCACCTCTGCTCATGTACCAACTTTTTAATCTCCTTAAGCTTCTTACTTTCTTCATAAATCAAAAGGGACACTTCTCCTGAGCTACAGTCTGCGGCAAGGAGGGAGAACATGACTGCAGAGTGTCTCTGGGAGGCTACAGCACAGCTGGCATTACTAGCCTCGGTGTTAGGTCAGTGAGCACTGGAACTTGGGTGCTTCACAAGCGCTAGTCCCTGTTACCTACACTACAATGAACAAGGAACTTCAGAGGGCTGGGTCACTTGCAGTGCAACTGAGAAGATAGGTATAAAGCACTCAGCAGGGACCAGAGCACAGTAGGGCCTCAATACAATGAGCCTCTGCTAACAGTATTTGATGTTTCTGGGTCTGACCTACTCTCTGGTTTCTCAGTGATATCACCACTAAGGCATTTACTGACCAAAAGTCAATAAATAATCTGTGTCAAAGAGGAAAACTACAGATATGAAATGGATGATGCCATTAAAAAAAAAAAAAAAAAGCTAAATGCATCCTGGAATGGATCCTGGAACAAAAAGAAGGTCATGCGTGAACAAACTAGTGAAACCCAAATAAAGTCTGCAGTCAGTGCTGTACCAACATGGATTTCTTGGGTGTTTTTTTTTTTTTTTCCATTTACACCAAAGGGCCATCGTTTTGTATAAACCGTTAAAAGTAGGGCCATGGTTCTGTGTAAGCAAGATGAGTGGGTCTACAGAAACACTTTATATACCCTTCATAACTTTCCTGTAAATCTAAGGCTATTATAAAATAAAATATTTTAAATAATAGGCTGTAAAAACAACCACCCCAGGGCCTCCCCTGGTGGCGCAGCGGTTGAGTGTTGGCTGGGCTGTGAGGCTGCCTGCAGCCTCTGCAGCACCGGTTTGTTCGCCAGACACCGGCGAGGGTCCCACAAAAAAAAAAAACAAAAAACAAAACCAACCAACCAACCACCCCATATAAACTCAACAGCACATCCACATATTTTAGAAGGCCAACATTACTCTGATAACAAAAGCAAACAGGGACATCACCCAAAAAAGACAACTACAAGCTAATATCCCTGAGGAAGAGAGATGTAAAAATTCTCAACAAAATCTTAGCAAATTCAACAATGCATTAAAAGATTGTGCATCATGGGATTTATTCCAGGGATACAAGGATGACATCCAAAAATCAATCAGTGTAATTCACATCAACAAAAGGAAAGATGATGATCATATGATCATATTCAATGATGCAGAGAAAGCACTTGACAAAATTCAACACACATTTATGAGAAAAACCCTCTAAAGTTGGGGATAGAAGGAACATACTTGAACATAATAAAGGCCATAAATGACAAAACCACAGCTGACTTCATACTAAATGGTGAGAAACTGAAACCTTTTCCCCTAATATCTGGTTCAAGATAGGAGTGAAGACTTTCACCACTACTATCTAACATAGTGTATTGGAAGTCCTAGCCAGAAAAACTAGGCAACAGAAAGATATAAAAGGAATCCAATTTGGAAAAGAAAATAAAACTAATACTAATGTAGATAACATGATTATATAAGAAAACGCTAAAGATTCCACCAAAACAAAAAACCCTGTCAGAAACAATAAACCATTACAAGTAAAGCTGGCACATTACAAAAGGAATTTACAAAACTCAATTGTATTCCCATAAGCCAACAACAAACTAGAAGAAATAAATTTTTAAATCCACACAATTAGAACATCAAAAACTATTAAATATCTAGGAATAAGCTTAATAAAAGTGGTGAAGGACCTGTGCAATGAAAACTAAGCCACTGTTAAAAGAAACCGTAAGAAGGGTTAGGGTTAGGGCTAGGGTTAGGGTTTAGTTTAGAAAAAAAGAAAAAAAAGATAAAAGAAACCAGAAGACACTGTTAAAAGACAAAAAGAAGTCGAAAGATATTCACTGCTTGTGGACTGGAGGACTTAACATTGTTATAATGGCCTTCTTACCAAAGCCAATGCAATCCCTATCAACATTTCAATATTCTTCTTCAAAGAAACACAACAAACACTACTGAAATTTATATTTAACCACAAAAGATCCAAATTAGTCAATGCAATTCTGACAATAGAGGAAAAACAGAGGTAACATTCCACGCCCAGATGTTGAACTACACTACAAAACTATAGTAATAAAAATTAGTATGGTATTTGGAATAAAAATAGACACAGGACAAGAATTGAGTGCCCAGAAAGAAACCCACAATTATACAGGCAGTTAATCCATGACAATGGAGCCAAGAGTATAAATAAAGGAAAGTCTCTTCAACAGTGCTGGGAAAAGTGGATACCATATGCACAAGAATGAAACTAGACCACTCTCTCACACCATACAAAAAAAAGCAACTCAAAATTATTAAAAACATAGATGTAAGACTAGAAAACATAAAATACACAGAAGAAAACGTGGGTAAAACACTCCACAACAATGGCAC
The DNA here is from genome assembly GCF_014898055.3 of Talpa occidentalis. Taxonomy (NCBI): domain Eukaryota; kingdom Metazoa; phylum Chordata; class Mammalia; order Eulipotyphla; family Talpidae; genus Talpa; species Talpa occidentalis. The sequence continues at coordinate 108,612,469 of NW_023605194.1, forward strand.
CAGTGATGTATTTGGGGAAACAAAAGCAAAAATAAATAAGACTACTTCAAACATAAAAGCTTCTGCATAGAAAAATAAAGTAGCATTAAAATGAAAAGTCACCCTACTGAATGGAAGAAAATACTTGCACATTATACATCCAACAAGGAGCTAATACCAGTATCTATAATGAACTCATAAAATTCAACAACAAGAAAAAATTCAAAAATGGGCAGAAGAGCTAACGTGACACTTCTCCGAAGAAGACGTACTGATGGTCCATGGGCACATGCAAAAAGGGCTCCTCATCACTTATCAACAGGGAAATGCAAACCAAAACCACAATGAGACAGCATCTCACCCCTGTAAAAATGGCCTTTATCAAAATGTACAGAACCACGAAGTGCCGATGAATGTGCAGAGAGAAAGGAACCATCATACCCTGCTGGTTGGTCGAGCCCCTATGGAAAACAGTACAGATTTCTCAAAACACTGAAAATAGATCTTCCATATGAGCCAGCAATTCCTCTCCAAGGTATCAACCCAAAGAATACAAAACCTCTAATTTGAAGGGATACATGCATTCCTATGTTCACAGTAGCACTATTTCAAGAGCCAAGTCATGGAAATAACCTAAGTGCTAAAGAATAGATGAGCACACGGGCCTCCCCGGTGGCGCAGCTGTTGAGCGCTGGGTTGCGAAGCTGCCCGCAGCCTCTGCAGCACCAGTTCGATCCCCGGCTGCTCCCCGGCCACTGGAGGGGGGTCCCACATGGCGCGCAGACCTCTCCTGCCACCCGCTGCTCCCCTCAGCAGTGTACTTCGGTCCTTCTGCCTGCTCTGCTCCCCACTCTGGCTCTGGTGAATTCTCTCATCCTCCCGCGCTTTTGACTGTACCCAGTGCATGTATAAATAATAAATAAATCTTTAAAAAAAAAATAGATGAGCACAGTAAGAAAATGCGGTATATATTCACAATGGAATACTACACCTCTCTCTCTCTATATATATATATATATATATAATATATATGAATGAACTCTTTTCGTTGTAACAACATGGATGGAACTGGAGGAGTTACGCTAAGTGAAACAAGTCAGAAAGAAACAGAAAAATACTGGGTGGTTTCACTCATGTGGAATATAGTGCAAAAAAAACAAAGGGTCAAATAAGACCAAACCAAAAATAAACCCTAGAAATCTGAGCATAGAGTTGAGGTTACCAGAGCGGGAGTGGGGGTTTGGGAAACAATAGGGGTAAGGAGCCCAAAGGCCTGTGGTGAAGGGCTGCGGGGGCCCTGGTGGTGGCTGTGGTGTGCTCGCATACATCTGAAGCCTGGGCCTAGGCCTCTGAACCACACACACTGTTGCAAACCAGTGTTGCTTCAATAAAGCAAAAAATTAAACATGGCAATGAACAGCACTTTCTGAAACTGGGTTTACAATTCATGGGCTTTTCCAAAAAGATGAGTGTCATTTAGAGATTAGAGGTGAGCAAACTTCTGTAAAAAACCAGAGAGTAAAGGGCCTCCCCTGGTGGTGCGGTGGTTGAGCGCTGGGCTGTGAGGCTGCCTGAAGCGCTGGTTCGTTCCCCAGCCACCGGTGAGGGTCCCACAAAAAAAAAAAAAAAAAAACCAGTAAAAACTTGAGGCTTTGTAGGCCATGGGGTCTCCCTCGTCACTGCGCACCTCTGCCACCACCACAGTGCAAAAGGAGCCAGCATCACAATGTGAACAACTCGGTGGCTCTGTTCCTATCAAACCATCTATAGGAACATGCAGCATGAGCCACCCTGTTGACCCCTGGATGGGAGGGGTCAGATGACAGTCCCTTGGGGGGTGAACAGTGAGGAGGAGATACAGAAAACGATGATGATGCCGGTGAACAGCTTGCCTCTGCTCCCCTCCTCCCCCATCCTCACCGGCTTGATGATGAGGGGCTCCCTGTGGATGGCAGATGCCCCCCACAACATCCCAGGCCCTAGAGAGTCCTTCACCAACTGCACACAATCACCTCCCACGCAGGATGGAGACAGCCCGTACATAAGCCAGTCCATAAAAGCAGTAACTTGTTCTCTCTTAAGAAAAGTGTCCTCTGCATCGCTTCTCGGCCTTTTGGCTAAGATCATGTGTAGAAAAGCGTCCTATGCAGGAGGAGGGTGGGCAGAGAAAGGAAAAGCAGGCAGCGGGAACGCCCTGGCACAGACACAACAGGACATTCAGCCTGCACCCTGAGAGATGGGGGGCTCTGGGCTGGTGTCTGCCCTGCACAAGAAAGGTCACCACCGAGCCACCTCATGTCGTGCAAAAGTCCTCACCAGCAAGATCCTTTTCTTGGGTTTGGCTCTGGAAGCTCTGGTGGAGAAGGACATTTTGGACCCATCTTTCACCCAGCGGGTGGTCCCTGCATCCCAGTGTTCTTGCGTCCAGGTGATCACAGTGGAATTAGGTTAAGAGGGGGCTGAACTTCTGCTTGCTGGTTCAACAGCTTCATTTCAGAAAATGAGGGGCTTCAGAGTTCTTGGCATTGTGGTCCTCACGGTAACTACCAGGAATGTTTCTCTCAACAAGGTTCTTACATGGAAAATAGCTGCCACCCCAGCTGGGCGCTGCATGTATACAGAGGGGCTCCAGAAGGTGCAGGAGCACCATGTGAAGAAAAATCCTGCAGGTACTATGCTTAAAAAAAATTGCAACCAGTTACGTGACGCGATAGGTAGTTACCCACTCTGCTGAGAATATTTACAGTGCTGCTGGGTGCCCGTGGGACTCCCAAGCCTTGACAGGCAATGTCCAAGGTCCTGTTTTCATGGCTCTTACAGAGGAGATGTCTGCTCAGAGGCAAGGAGAGGAGCACCAGCCTAGCCCAGCCCTCCTAGATTAATTACAGGAACTGCTAGAAAAACACAACCTCCAGTCCACATCTAAGGCTTCTCCGGGACTAGGAGGGCTATTTCCCTGAGCTTTTTAGTGAGATTACATAACTGATGAACCAAGAAGTCGGGTCAAGTTAAACTGAGAATACCCAATTAGTTCTCGGGGGAAAGGCACGTCCAAGCAGGTGGCTGCCTCGAGCTCTCAAGGGGCAGCGGCTGGATCTGATTATGCACGGCACCTTGAAACCTCAGGACAATGCAGAGGGTGCAGGTTATTCTCTTTTACAGATAATCTGGCTAAGCCGTGGTGTGCTTAAATAATTTATATAAGGCCTCCAAGTTTTTAAGTAGCAGGATGAGGATGCGAAGCCAGTCCCATTTGACTCTTAAATCAGAGCCGCCTAGTCTATTCAGTTTTCCAACTTAGAGAGAGCTCATGAGGCCGCAGCCTGCAGTCAGATATTGAGACACAGCCAGCCAATCCACACACCACAAACGATCAATTACCAGGACAAAAACCACTGAAACTAAAATGGAACACAAAAGCAAGACTAAGGAAAAAATTTGGGTTTTTTTTAGTCTTAAGCAACAGAAAAGCTACCTTAAATCTCAGACATGAGGCTTCATTTGGAAAGTCGTTTTCATATAGGGCTTTAATTTTATATGAACAATTAACATTCTGGCTTGGAAATCAAACCTCTGCACATTTCAGAACCTGTGGTTCCAGCAGAGCAATGGTAGACCTGAATCAGGCCACAAACCAGTGCCAAGAACACAACACAACACCAGGAATGCCCTCTCCAAGACACAGTCACGGGTGTGCAAGGATGTGGATGCTAAGCGTCACTATGGCATAATTTCTATAAAAAGTTGGAGAGAAGATTCCAGAAAAGATACAGGAAAAAAACTAACTCCCCCATGCTCCAAAAAAACCCCCACAAAAACCTGAAAGTGAACAGATATTCATGGTCGATGGCCAAGTATGTGGGCCTGGTGATTAGCTTCAAGAGCTCCCTTGAAGCTCAAGGGAGACGACAGAGCTCACGCTACTCGCAGAGAGATTATGGATGCTGCTCTGTGGGCAGGATGCCCTTCTCCCCAGCCCCAGGCCAAGGTACAGGGGGCTGACTGTGCAGCAACCAGATTTCAGTGCTTATTCCCGCAGATAATCATAACCCACAGCTCCTGAGTCCATGCGCAGGGCAAGCGCCCCCTCTTCCAAGCCACGGCAGTGACCACTGATAGTCACAGTGATTCCTCGGGGGTTCAGCGTCGGATGGACTCCTACAATTCAAATGCACTGGAGAGTGTCAGTTCCATGGCAGGAAGACTCTGAGGGAACCACGAAGCCTGCACAGAAAGATCAGGGGCCAACTGCAAGCGTCCCCGATGACCCATCTGGCTTGGGGCATTTTTCCTACCCTTTTTGTGAGGGCCACCTTATGTTTAAAAGGGCCACCTTATCTTTAAAAAAATGTGCTATATCTACCCCTACTGGGTAAGAGTGAGGATTAGGATAATTTTTAAAGTAGCGAAAACAAATCCAGTGCCCCCCCAACCAATAATTAATGTTCCATGGCCTTTGATTTTGACAAATGCAGAGTAACTCACATCAAGCCCTCTCTGCAGCCACTGCTGCAGCAAAAGGCTCTGATGCCTGTATGCCCACCTCCCAGGCGGTCCAGAAAGAAGCTAGCTCTGAGCAGACACTGCAAGGTTGCTGTGGGCTCCAGCACACTTGCCCTGCTCTTCAGAATACCTGAGATACGTTGGCCCTCAATCCTTCCCAACCCACCAAGGAACTCTGAAGCTCACTGAGGTGTATGGGAGAGGGCACAAGCTTCCAGTTCCTTCTACCCAGCACCAAGACACACACCCTCCACATGTAAGCACCAGCTCTGCTGGAGATCTAGGTCGATGCAACCACCATGGTCGATGAAGAGGACCAGCCTGCAAGTACGCACAGAAAAGGTACCGACCCTACTGGATGTGCTCTCCCTTCCAGTCAGTAAAGATGCTGGAAATTATTAGGATGGGCAGGTCTTTCCTTTGGGTTAATTAGCACCTTCTTCTGAGCTCTTCTTAAATGTTCATAGCATTCCTTCCCTTGTTACGAAAGGATTATGTGTTTTAGTCAAGTCAACAAAAACCAAAAAGCAGACATGCAAAAAAAAAAAATTGGGAGAGAACCATGTAAAGATAAATTCTTTACTTTCTTTTGAAATGATCATCACAATAAGAGAAGGAGAGGAGAGACCAACTTCCAGGCTGAACTGACCCTAGAGCTGGCCCTACCCCACAAGAATCAGGAGCAGTAAGTAAAGAGCGAGGGAATTGACAAACCTCTCCAAAGGCAAAGGGAAAGAGAGAGAAGAGGAGAGGAAGCAAGGACAAAGTTTGCCTAAAACCTCAGAATTTCTGGTTGTATGACCAATTTCAAACATCTGTTAAAAATTATTTTACAATTGTTTTTCTGAACTTTGGAAAAATCCGCCATGGTCTGTTGTGGTATACTAAACTGCACGTCGCAAAGAAGGGGTACTTTGCTATCTCCCAGTAAGGTCCATCGCCATCCCGAAAAAGCACCATGAATCAACCAGAGTCAAGTCATTCCAAATGCCAAGAAGCTGTCTATGGGGAAACTCTGCCGGGTGTAAAGGAAGTTACTTCACTGACAAGAACAAAGATGGCTGCCAGTGAGCGTACACAGTCCGTGGATGAAGGCAGAGGCCACAGATGGAGAACGGAATCCAGTGACCGTAAGCAATGACACCCAATCTAGACAAGCCGAGGGGTAGATGCTCGAGGAAATCTGGACATTCAGGAGCAATGAACCAAGTCTCTTGTGGGGTGACAAAAATCTACTGCTCCTCTGAGCCACCAGAGCAGAGTGAGTGAGCTATGCTAACATTTCAGCGACAAAGTCCTCTTCTAAGACGCTGCCATCTTGAATACGGGAACTTGCCACGCAAAAAGAGGTGTTCTTTTCATTTGAAATCTGTAGACGAAGCAGAGAGCGATGCTTGATCTTTCTGAAAAGAGATTTTCTTTTGTGGCAGCAACCTAAAAGGATTACTTGTCAAGAATCTGCTCCATCATTTACAATTGAAGAAAACCTGTTTAGAGAAAACTGCTTTATTGGGGGAAAAAAAATGACTTTGGAACATTTGAAATACCTTGACCTATGATGTAATGTCCTCCAAGGAGACTGAGCTAGCAATTCTTCACTGGCAATGAAGTCACCCGTCACCTTGCCGCGTGTACAGGTAAGTAATAGCTCTAGATTGATTGACTGCAATGAATAATACCCACAAGTCATAAACATCAGCAGAAAACCAAGAAATCCAATTCTGCTGTATTGTTTTCTACCTGTCAGATGCTACAGCTGTATTTACACACTGCCTAGATCTGAATCTCGGCTGCTGGAGGTTTTGCTCTGTAAATTTGTTTTCTGGTGGCTGGGGTCATGACATTTCTGTACAACAAAGCTACCGGGATCCTGTGCGATCCGTACCCACTTGGACTTCATTTCTCAGGACCTGATAAGTGAGGAGCGGAGAGTCTACCCTGGATTAAACCCAGGCAGCTCAGGTAACTCCTCCCTTTACAAACTCTGAGTAAATTGTAAGGACCCACATAACAACTATGGTTTTAATTAAATTAAAACTGACACCCTACTGCATTCAATACTGTACAACTCGTATAGAGATGATGAATTTTAAAAAGGGACACACACACACAACAAAATTAAGTTTACAGAATCCTAAGCAAAGACAAATGCTATAAAGAGATAATGAGGAAATTAATTCTGTGAATTCTTGCAGGGAGAGTTTTTCATCTTCATAATAAAGAAGGATGAAGGAAGATGGACCAGAAACCAAACAGAGTTGCTAAGACATCCTCAGTGACACACAGATAGAAATAAGATTTTCCAAAGGTGAATTTCTGTTTACGTACATAACAATTAAAATGAGATTTATTAATACTATGTCAACGTCACTACAAAGGTTTTAAGACCCATTTCTAATTAATAAGAATTTTATGATCTTTCCAAGAATGAGGAAAAGATTCGCTAGTGCTATGGCATAAACATCTGTATCCCCACCCCCATCCCACAAAAAAAAAAAAAAATCTGTACATTGAACACTCCCACCCGCCCCTCTTCCGAGCAATGGTATTAGGAGGCAGGGTTTCTAAGTGGTAGTTAGGGTTAGGTGAGGTCATGAAGAACAGGATCCTCCCGGTGTACTAACAAGGGTTGTGAGACAGGTTGCTCTTTCCACTCTCTACCACATGACGGCCTGAGACTTCAGCAGTCTGCAAACCGAAATGGGTTCTCACCAGAACCAGCCCTGCTGACACCATGATCTGGACTTCCAGCCTCCAGGACTGTGGGAAATAAACTGTTTGCAAGCTACTCAAAGTATTTCTGTTGGAGCACCCCAAAGACAGGTAGGTCGGAGGGAGGAGGGACAGACAGGCAGAGATACTAATACAGATACACACACACCACTCAGATATCAAGTAACGCTAAAAGGTCAATATTAACGAACACTAGAAGGGAGTATTTTCTTAAAGTCAAGCACTGGGTGCAGGCAGAGACAAGCACTATTTAGAATCCCCCGGCAGACAAGAACACTGGAGAGGCTTCCTGAAGATGAAAACTCAATCAGACCCTGAAGATAGGTCAGGATTGTCTTGAGCAAAAACAGAGAGACACTACAGGCAGAAGGAATCAAAGGATGCTGAGCACCCAGGGCTCCATGATAAAGTGAACTCACCCTCCTGGAGAGAATGGCACCTTCCTGAAGACACTGCTCAAGCTGTCTACACCCAGCTCGTGCCCAGGCCCAGGGACAGTGCCCTCTACCAGGGTTTACCGATCATCACCTGGGCTGATGTCAGAAATGCATTTTCATCTGCCCCTCAATTCTTAGATGGCTCTGGGGAGGGGCCCAGCCATGTGGGCCCAGCAAGTCCTGGGTAGAGGGGGGGCCTGGTGGCCCTCACAGTAGAGGAGTTCCTAGCTACAAGACAAATGTGGACCCGCCACACTTGGAAATCCTGTCAAAGACACACAAGAAACTTCTACACACTGAAGAGAAACAGAGCTGTCTCTTCTCCACTGCACAGGAAAAACAAGTTCTCAAAGCAGGAGAAAGCCTACATTTCAATAAAAATCTCTCTTCCAGACTTGCTTCGACTGCTCGTTACCCCCCACCCCCTTCCTGGCCTCTCGAGGTTGGAGTGCTTTCCGCGACATTTTAAAATGTGTATGAATAGGAAGCTGGGGAATTCACTCCTCATTTGATTTATGACCAAAAATATCAAGCTCTTCATGTTTCGAGCACGGACGTGCTGGGAATTGAGCGTGGCTGGATCGTGCCGCGTAATGTCGCTTTTCCACAGAACCACCGTGGATGAAGGATGACCAGCTACGCTCTCTCCATCGACGGTGATGGATGCCGACGGAAGAAATAATTAGAGAGACGGTTCCCGCTTCAAAAAAAAAATAAAGTAAAAAGGGCCCAAATTCCACTGCAATAGTGTTCAGGATGACAGGTTCTGGGTTCCTATGTAACCACTGTCACAGCTCACAGTACTAAAGTAAAAGGGTATTTTTATTCTGGACAAAGGAAAGTAAAAGACTGCAAGCATGTTTGGGTAACACATAATTTAAATCCAAAACACCCAGCCCCTGGCATGTAAACAAACACATGGGTGACAATTTGCCAGGAAATCCTACCTGCAGAGTGTGTCTCCATACTTGAGTTTCACCACAATTTTCAAAGTCTTCAGGTCACCCCAAAATTCGAGCATACCAAATATCTCCCAGCCTCTTTTAATACTTAATAAGTTCATAATGATTTCATGTGAAGTCAGCAGTAACTATAAAAAGCCAAGTAATGGGAGGCATACTTTCCAATTCCATTTAAAGTCCCGAGAATGCCCAGCATGACATCACTATCTATGATTTATTTTAAGCAACTCTGGGTTGTTTTTGTTTTTTTTTTTTTTTAATTTTTTTTTTCAAGATAGGACACTCGAATGCTATCAGGCTGAAATACGAATGTACTGTGGGCTGTAACTTGATGAACTAATCAAGCAATGCCATGTCATCATCAGGGGCGTTTGATGCCCCAGCGCCCCTACTCTGTGCTGATGACTCCACAGCTCCGTTCCGCAGCAAGGTGCACCCTCACGCGGCCAAGCCTGATTATTCACGGTGTTCTGTTTGTGTCGGTATTGTTTGTTCTAATATATTTGAGTTGATCTGCCCATGCCCGGCAGGAAACCAAACCGAACAGATAAAATCAGATATTTCATCCATCCCTTGTCAAGTATGCAGGGAGCAAGAGAGCAAATAGAGCAGAATGCGAGCATAAAGCTCTCAGAAACCCACATAACTCAAACATCATTCCACAGAGAGTTCCAAGAGTCCATCGATCACAACGCATGTCTTCTCACATCGCCAAACGTTTGCATAACTAGGAAGCAAACAGCAAAAGTAGGACATAACAAATTTCCTCTGTGCAATCCCAAACTGCCACGAATTGAACTTGAAGACAGATCTGAGAGCGCACCAGTCACCCCTTCTACCCTGGAAACACAGAGATGTTATTCCAGAAATGCTTCTTCTGTGGAAACTCAACCTTTCGCATCCCCCGCCACTGGAGAGCAAAGGTCCTCAGATGTTAAGGCGGCAGTACCCGCTGTCCACAGAATTCGCAAAAGCAAGATCCTGGTCCGCCTGCCCTCAGCAACAAACACAAACACAGGTACTTACGCAGGAGATGCCCAGTCCCCAAAAGCGCCCCCATCTGTGGGAAGGTGGTTTTTGTCTGGTCCAGCCACTGATGTGGGTGATGGGGAGGAAAGTGAGTCTAGACTGCCAGTGGGGGTGCCCTCCTTTGGAGGATTAGGGCCATCACCTGGGGAGGGAAAGAAAAGGTGTCAACATTCAATCAGAGGAGAAAAGGCAATTCCTCCAGTGATTATATGGCATCATTTGATTAGTCAATCAAATTATATCCAAAATTACATTTACAATTCAGCCTGAGAACATTTAGGTATCCAAACTTGAAAGCCTTTGCCTTTTTTTTTTTAAACCAAAGACACTTAAAATAAATCAGAGATAATACATAGTGAAGGGTTTTCCCCACAAAAAAAAACACAATATCAAGTCAGATCAAATGGAAGATGAAAGCCTTAATGGCGGCCACCATGACTCCCCAGCCCATAAGCAGCACAGCTGCGTGTGATGATAACCTCAGGAGCAGCTCAGAGCACACACCCGCCCCCCCACCCCCAGGACCCAGCCTCCCCTCCTTGTCACGACGCTTCCCAGGGCCGCTGCCAGTCACCACTTAGCACATAATAAATTAAACAACTGTAGAGGAACCTCGTCTTCTGGGCTGGCGTCTTGAATTACAACTTAATGGCTCCACTTATTAAATCCCGGACACAGAGAAACTTCCATTTCCCGGTGAACATTTAGGGAGGATGTTATATGTGAAGAAGGCCCCTGCAGCGGCCTGAACCAAAACTAAGGAGCGTTTTCTTAATGGGCTGCATGCTGTAGTCATTCATAGAGGACCGTTTTATGAAATAGGTTTAGTGTCATTTGTGCGCATTATGGGCTTGGGTGGAAAATCAGAAGACAGGAAAGGGAACACGCCAGAGCAGCTGTGTCCCTGAGCTGGGGTCTTGCTTTCACAGTGCTCACTGCCACCATCCACCTGCCTGTATAGCGCCCACTCAGAGCTTGGAGCCCCCAGCCTACTTCACAGTCCCCACTAAATATTACCTGCCCCCTGGGGCCTTGAAGAGACAGCGACATTCTGTTACAATGGAAGGACTTGGGGTGGAGTTTAGAGGGGTTGGGTCACCACAGCTGGTCAACACACTGCTGTGGAAGCAGATGACAGACAACATGGAAGTGCAGCTCTGCCGCCCGCCGGCTTCCTACTGATGGAACCTTTATTTCACCTCAGTCTTAGGTCCAGAAACAGAGCAGGCATGAACGCCAAAAACAACAAGGAACCTGCTCTGTGGAAACCATCTCAGATGGATTTCAGTTCTAGTAATGAAGCACAAGAGAAATGAAAGAATCTAAATTAAACTAGATCCCAAGATGCTAATCACAAAGACAGACTGTGCAAAGTCATTCTCATTTAACACTGACCGAGCTTACAAGTTAGACTAAGAAATGGAGATCTTTGAAATGGAGATCTGGAAAGACTGGATGCAGGGAAGGAGCTAGAGATGGTAGTAACAGCCACAAGAAGAGATTCTTATGGGAGTAGTTAGAAATACCAGGATGGTCCTGTGTGGAAGATTCTGGAAAGGGAGAGTTCTCTGAGATTTTTCCTTCCTAAGCGTGTTGTTAGGAAGCACAGGAGGTACAACGGGCAAGAGTTGAATGGGATTTCTGCAGGCAGAGCTCCTCTCTGGCAAGTATCCCTGTGAAGGTTTGCTCTGCCCCCATCACAAATGTGCAGTCTAGAATATTCTGACTCCTCTTTCAGTGATGTCATTTTTTCCAGAGCTCTTTACCACAAAAGGGTCCAGCTAATTGGAGTAATTCAGGCTCAAAGACAAGGGTCAATATTTTCAGGCAAACAAGCAAAACTCGCTGATGCATGACTATGCAGGTCTTTGATTCTTATTCTGAGATACAGTCCACTTTGAAACAAAGGCTGCTTCTTCCCCTCTCCTTGTCAAGCTCAAGTCCATCTAATTCTTTTCTGCAAATGAGCCTCAAAGCAAAGGGCTGGACCCTACTTTGGGTTCCTCAGTCTTCCTCAGCGATGACTCCCTTTAGAATTAAGAAGGTACCAAATGTCACCCCAGCACAGAGTCTAAAGTAAAGTCCGGAACATTTACTGGCACCAGAGCCGCCCACTCAGGGCTTGGCTAGAAGGAGCAAAATACGCTCGGTTCTAAAGCAGAAGAGAATCACTTCAACAGAAAGTCAGATGCAAGCAGCTTTCCTAATTCAGGAGGCTGGATCCCGGCCCTCTGCTGTCTGGGCTTCCTCCCCTGTCTGCACAGCAGGGCATGACACAGCAAAAGCAGTAAATGAGAGTCTTGGACCAGCTCTTCCCTGATTCATTCCTACCAGGAGAAACCTGTCAATGAGCAGTGTCTGTGGAGAACTGAAGAGCAAAGGTCTAAGGTTACTTTCAAAAGATGCCTGAAATGTTTTTACCAGCAAATACACTAGCTCGTCATGTGGCCTCAAACCCTCTTTCCAAGGAGGCTGACACAGCACAAATCACCATTCAATATATTAAATCATAATCTATTAAGATTTTCTCTCTTCCTTCCTGCCAACCCTCGAGTAAAAAGAATACTGGTAAGAACACAAAAACCAATCAAAGGGGTCCTCCACCCCTCCCCGTGTGCACAAAATTCCTTTCTCCTTCCTGTTGGCTGAGCTCATCTACAGAGAATCACTGAATTCCAGGGAACACTAATACTGGGCACATAAACATAAATATGTCGAATCACTTCTCAAAATTCACCAAAATCAAAGGACTGCTTTTGACCTAGTAGGAAAGTAATGTTTGTGTCTTTTTTCCCCCATTATTGTTCAACAATTTCTGGAATCAAGATTTTTAAACCTTATGAAACTAATTTGTACTTGAGAATTAAAGTCAGATACTCTCATCATTTTCCACCTTTCATTTCTTTTGAGTGTCACACAACCTCTCAGGTGTTACCTTTCACAGGTATCTACAGACAGACAAGCCACCTGTGAGGAACGAGGGTGTTCAGAACGAGAACAAAAATGGAGCTGAGGGACTTTTGTTATGAGCAGGCTCCGAGATAAGAGGCTCACCAGAAATAGAACCACCATCAAGAAGAGAAAACATCTTCCTCACAACACCCGCTTAATTCCCACCTTCTCCACCCAGCACTTGCCAACCGCCTGTTCTGCCTGGCTCTCTTTCTCACAACTACGAGCAAGCATCAAGTTCGAGTTTCACTGTCACCTACTGAGTTCATGACCTGGTTTTAGCTCCCTGTGTCCACTGTGCATTTTTGGAGGGTGGAAGCTATGTCTCAGGCTTGGTTATCCTTAAAGCACACAAATCAGCCAGGCCTGGGTGGCTGGGGGAAACACGGTTTCGAGTTTTCCCTCCCTCTTCATTCATTTCTGCTTTGTCTTGCTCTCAAATGTACTTCCTCACAATGATGATGCCAAAGACAGTTCCCTCTGAGTCCCTTACCTTTACTTGCTGCCTCGCACTTAACCTGAAATGGTGGATGGTACAAAGCACAGGGATTTCCTGGATTCCTCAGAAAGGGATGGTCTACTCAACAGTAAAACTATTTTGCGCCCCTCTCTCTTAACTATCATGGCATATGCATTAGCAGAAGGAAGAAGAAAAAAAAATAAAAAGGGGCAGGAAAGACAAAAGGGAAGCACAAAAAGAAAAAAAAATGTAATGTATCAGTTGAACTTAATTCTAACAAACTTCCCAGTTATGCATCTGGTGAACTGTGCACACTATTCAGGTGCTCCTGGCAAACAAATTCACTTTGTCAGGTCAGAATGATCTTTGGTGTTCTAAGTATCAAAATCTAAATATCAAAAAGTTGATCATTGGAATCAAAAGAAAAAAATAGTAGAACAAAGTAATGGTGCTTTTAAGAAACCAGTAATGTGTTTACAATAAAGGCCAGTCAGGAAATTTCCAGTCAAGATATTTATGAGATGTGAAGTGAAAACTCACCTCCTCTGCCACATAATGTCCAACAACCACAAACATGACAAAATAACACTTTAAAAATAAATAAAAATATATAACTGCACTGAAAAAAAAAACATTTACACCTCTCTGAGAGACACTCGGATGCAGAGGTTGGTGGGAGCACACAGCAAAGGCCTGCTGACTCCAACTTCATCTACACATGCAGAAGCAGCTGATGTTCAAGTCCTCTGGTGTCCCTACCACAACACACCCCAAAACACCTACTAAGTGCAGGCACTCTATTTGGAACTAGGGCTGGGAGGCCAAAACCCTATGCCCAAGTTTCCAGTTTGCCTGGAGAAGTAAATTGACACACCTCCACACCCTGACTACCCCAAGGATAAGCGCCATGAGCACGACCACCAGTAAGACCTGGTCCTGAACCCAGTAGAGGTGAGGCCCAGAGAGGAAGGAGGAGGAAGTGATGCCAGATGCACCATCCTCGTGTGTGCACACAGTTCACACAGGACTTGTTAAAGACAGTTTCCCAAGAAAACTAAGATCATCAGCAAACTCAACAAATGTCTTAAAAATTCAAATTTATTACAGATCTGTAAAAAGGAGACAGTAGTAAAGTGAAATTACAAATATCCAATCCCAGAAGAAGCAATAACTTGAAAGAAATATTTAAATGAATAAAAACCAATAACCAATTCCTCAAAGTTAAAGGAACTTCAAAGACCTTAATTTAAGGGACTCAAGGCCAAAGAGGAAACTACAGAAATATTTCACGTAAGATATAAAACTGGGGCCTCCTGGTGGCACAGGGGTAAAAGTCGCAGTATTATCAAGCTATCAGCAGCCACTGCGGCATGAGTTTGATCCCTGCCAGGAAGCTGACCCACATGGTGCAGCAGACCTCTCCTGTCTTCACCCTCTGCTCCCCTTAGAAGTGTATTTCAGTAGATCCGCCTGTTCTGCTCTCGTCTCTATCTCTGATGAATCCTCTCACCCCTGCATCCCCTACACCCCTATTCTGGTATGCATAAATAAATAAATCTTTAAAAGACACATACTTGAAAATTTTAAGAACATCAAATATGTAGGGGGAAAAAATTACTGCTATAAACAAACAAAAGACCAGGACTGGCATCCATGTTCTCAATAGCGATAGTGCGCAACAACACTGAATGATGGGTTTAAAGTATTTAAAAGAAGAAATTTGAGCATAGCATTGTATATTTAAACTACCACTCAAAGGTTTGGGTATATAAAACAAAGAGACACCCTACTGATTGGGAGAAAATTTTTGCACTCCATACAACTGATAAGGGACTGATTACAAAGATCTACAAAGAATTCACATGACTCAACAAAAACAAAGTAAACAATGCAGTGAAAAAATGGGCAGAAGAGCTAAAAAGACACTTCTCAAAAGAGGAAATGCATATGGACAACAGTTATATGAAAAAGTGTTCAAGATCCCTTATAATCAGGTAAATGCAAATCAAAACCACAATGAGATACCACCTTACACCAGTGAGAATGGCACACATAAAAAAACTCACAACAACAAATGTTGGCGAGGATGTGGAGAAAAAGGAACTCTCCTGCACTGCTGGTGGGAGTGCAAACTGGTCCAACCACTATGGAGAGTGGTGTGGAGATTCCTCAACCTGCTAAAGATGGAGCTTCCATAAAGTGAAAAGCTAATATGCTTAACCACTATTTTATGAATTAATGGCATGTCAGACTTTCTTGGGTGGGGGAATCCTAAATCCTAAGTGAAACTGATTAGAAAATATGATCCAACATATAAAACTCCTCTTGACAACAGAGAAATAAATGACATGGCTAAACACGATCTCTTTCACTGTTCAGGGTGGTGTTGACCAAAATTAGGTGGAATCTTTCACCAGCAGGGGTCAAACAAAGTTTCTGTGGCTCATATCCACCCCTCCCCTGCTCCCTTAGTGCCTGCCTTCATTCTCCTGTCCTGCTGTTTGCTATCATTTAAATGGGGCTGCCCCCAAACTACCAATAATGTCTTGCTTAGAGCCTTTCAACATCATCATGGCCCAACTGGGTATGTGCTCTAAGAATGCAGCACCAGAAGATTCAAGCACCAAGAAAACAGGCTTAATATATGAAATTGAAGAGGACTCTGAGAGTGAGGAGGAGACATGGGCTACATACTCAAGGATAAAGCAATCTGGGTAGAAGTCACAGCAGAAAGACAACAGTTCTGGGAGTGAAGTTCATGGAAAGAGCCTGAAGCTGGGACGGCTTTATGAAATGCTGCAGTAGAAGGAGAGTTTTGTTTGTTTTGCTTATATAAGCCTGTGCAAAACATAACCTTTGAACTAAGCAGAAAATATGCATGCTGCCCTAGTTTCCGCCATGTGGCAGATATTATGACATCAATAAAACCTCCTCTGAGCCACATTAGTTTTTCTTATGTTACCCGGGATATACAATGGGCTGAAAAGGACAGGGGAACCTACTATGAGAAACAGTACTCCCAAATCACTTCACATGTATTCTGACCCAATTTCTGCTTTGTTAAAATAAAGGTCGAGATGCTCTATTTCACCACACCAAAGACTAGTCTCTATTGCTGCACTATTATAAATTAGAACAAGGAGTAATGCTGGCTTCCTTCTTCTCCCCTCCCCCCAACCGTTCAATGTATTGCTGGACTTGGCACTGCATGTAAAGCCTAATGCTGAAAAACAAATATGGAAGTGACCTGTCAAAATAAAGCAAAACCTGTTAAGAAGCTCAAAACATAGGCCAGGAAGAACTATATCATATAATCTTACACGTTAGTTTTTCTGAACTAGAAAAGCACACACACGAGCACACACACATGCACAGGGTTCCCTTATTAAATTAGTATGCTAAAGATGGGATGGAGAACTCAAGGTTTGATTTTAAAATGGAACTTTTGAAATTGCTAGTGGAACAGGGTATCTTTCTTTAAAATAAAAATCCAACTCTACCATCCAAAGGGAATTCGGCACCGTCCATGTAGTAGGAGGCAGTAAACGAAAAGGAGGTGGTCTAGGCTGGATGATCAGAAAATCTTCCCTAAGTCTTACATTAGGGAAAAGGGGGAGGCGTATAAGAAATCAACCCTGCCAACTGCCCATTAAGGCAAGAAAGCTATCTGTGTCTCCCAGCAGTGGGAGGTGCACTGAGAGACGGGTGATAACTGCCGTGTGATGGGAAAGATTCTAAAAATCCCACTTACCCCAATTCTCAGTTCACTGCAAGCCAAGGCAGTGTCCGGCTGGGCAGAGGGCCAGGCGCCCCAGTTCCTCTCATTTCATCTCACCCTCAGCAAACAAGGCAAGTCATCGTGGGCAGGGTAATAAAGCTAATAACATGCTGATTAATGATAGCCCAAGGTCAAATGAGAATCATTCACTTGAGTAATATGATTTCTTTATCTGAAATCACGTCTAGGAAGCAAAAGAAATGCAAATGGAATAAGCCCCCATCCCCCAACCCCAGAAGCACAAAAATCGAAATTATACAGACATGTGCATCTCAGGAAAAACAAGAGAAAAGGAGGGCAATTCCTGAACTATAAATTGAAGTCATTACTTTAAGGTCTGAAAAGATGTATTGAAATTGTCATAAAATTATAAAACAGATTTTGCTTACTATTGCCTAGAGATTAAAAAAATAAGCATCATGCTTATCCCCCAAAGCTACTGGACAGCTGTGATATGCAGAAAGTATATGGTAGGAAAAGCCGGGGAGGGAATCAGCTATGTTAGAATCACATGACATAAAACACAGACCCCATTACAGCGTTCTAACAGCAGCTAATAAGCATTAGGTTACAACTCCAGGAACCACCTCTGCAACTTGCAAAGGTCGATGGGAGTCTGTAGCAATTCAATTATAAAGTGAGTAAGAACAGTTTGGTTGCAATGTCAATAGAAGTCAAAGCAAATTGCTTTACTCGGTAAAGCAGAGGGCATTTTTATATCATAATCACAGTCCTGAGGCATTATTTAGAGACCATGATTTCTGCCTACATAAACAAATAAAAAATATAACAACCATGTGCTATTATCCTTAGGAACTGAAAAGTAATCAGATATTGAATCAAACTGTCTTCCATAAACTTTAGAGGAAGGCTGACACCTTGACAGCTCAGGAAATTTAGAGCAGTATGCTCAGAACACAAGCTCCAGACCACAGAGGCCAGGAAGCTTGTGCACTCCTGACCTGTCCCCTGCCCTCCCCACCTGTGATTCTTCTCAGCTAAAGAACGCCAATCATTACCTACTGCCAGGCTCAGAGGCCAGTAATCCTACACAGTACACTGGCCCGGGGGAGGGGAGGTGGGTGGGTGGGTGGGGAACAGGACATATAAAAGACACCATTACATTTCCTATGAAAGTCTGCCAAACATGAAAAGGTATTTGGAGCCTTGTACTTCATAATCAGGCTCAACTTACTTGTCCTTGCCGGGGGGGTTGGGGGGAGAGACATGAGAAATCTTATTGCCCCAAATTCATGAGGCTTAAAAGGGAAAAAATGTAAAAGCAAGAGGAGGACAGGTATTCAAATCCAAGCAAGTTTAAA
The DNA here is from genome assembly GCF_014898055.3 of Talpa occidentalis. NCBI lineage: Eukaryota > Metazoa > Chordata > Mammalia > Eulipotyphla > Talpidae > Talpa > Talpa occidentalis. The sequence goes on from NW_023605194.1 coordinate 108,630,624, forward strand.
TTCAAGCGCAATCACAAACAAGTCTACTATTCAATAAAACTCTTTGTGCCTAAGTATTTCCAGGGAGAGCAACCCCTTAAATGCTAGATGCAACCCAAGGAGTAGGCAGAAGACACATTTCATCTCACAGGAGCAGCTAAGCAGCAAGAGCATCACGTCCAGTGGCACGGCGAGGTCTTTGCGCAACACCCAGGAGGGGACACACTGCTTTCTAGAGCTCTGCTTCATTCTATTTCAAAATCTTCAACCTATACTCAACCTACCAGGGGCCAAGCACAGCTTGCATCTGTGTGGAGCTGAAAGTTGCATGACTTAAATGCACATATACAGGAGCCCCCCTCATTCGTGGTTTCGCTTCTCCCAGTCTCAGTTACCAGAGGCCCACCTAAACACAGTAAGCTTTCTTCTTCGTCTCCAAAGCCATAACCCTGCAGCCCGTACAACACCACCACCCATTCTAAATGGAAAAACTAAGAAGCACTTTCAAAGTTAGAAAAGAACAAATCACTGTGTTGTTTGAAATATACAGAACAACTCTAAAGGATGACGAGAACCAACCATGTCTGCTGACTCCGGGAAGAGCTACTGGCTGTGGGACTTAGGATCAGGATGCGGAAGAAGGGTGAGGAACCAGACCTTGAGGTCAAGCTACCTGTCTTGAATCCTGGTTTTGTCAATGAGCACCTGTGAGACCTCGGTGAGTGTGACCCTTGCCAGGCCTCAGTTTCCCAAACTATAAAATACCTGTAGGGGCCTCCCTGGTGGTGCAAGGGGTTAAGCATCACACTACGAAGCAATCTGCAGCCTCTGCAGCATGAGTTCGATCCCTGGCCGGCCAGGGAGAAACCCACATGGCGAGGCAGACTTCTCCCATCTCGCCCACTGCTCCCCTCAGCAGTGTATTTCAGTCAGTCTGCCTGTTCTGTTCCCCGCTCTGTCTCTGGTGAATCCTCTCACCCCCCACATCTCTGCCCTGTACCCCAGCTCTTGTATGCATAAATAAATCTTTAAAAAATTTAAATTAAAATAAAATAACATAAAATACCTGTAGGATTATTATAAAGATTACCTGGTTTACTACAAATTAACTAACAGTTTCTGGCATATCATATGGTGGATGTAGCTGTTCACTATTATTTCCCTCCAAATGTTGCCTTCTGTTGAAGTCTTATTAACAATTTTAAGAAAAAGAGTTTACCTTTAAAGAACCAAGATAATAAACAGAGACTGAATCACTGTTTCTATTCTGACATGGAGAGAAAAATAAAATCATGACCATAACCACATTTCAAGCTCAAAATATCAAGCTGCTGATCACAGAGGGCAAATATTATTAGTACATGCAAAATGTCAGCCCAATAGTTCATTTTAATAGACTTGAAGATGTGTTGGTCACCCACCGGTGAAATTCGACTCCTCGAAATATTGCTCAGAAGGCACCCTGGGGTGCCATGGAAGGAAGGAGAAGGAGCCTCCTGAGGGAGCCAAGCTGCCAACTCACTAGTGAGAGCTGGTAAAAGGCCAGCAGGGAGCAGCGGGTGCAGAGTGCTCTCCACATCACTCACTCACACCCATGTTCTTTTTCCTCAAGAGCTCGAAAGGAGTCCATAAGTACAAACAAACCGGCCACAAGTTTGTTTAGTTATATTAATTATAAACAAGTCTCCTGTCCTGGTAGTTTTTAATCACCGTCCATAAGGGTATTCTAAGTAATAGGAGTGGCTCGGAATGGGTGACTCTAAAATAATACCTTCCCCTTCAAGATTTCTCCTGCCCATCCTTTTGGCTACCAAGGAAAACATCTCAAATCAGTCACTCTTGACAGCCTCAAAAATTCTATTCCATTCAGGATAAACAATACTTTGGTTGGTTTGAAAAGAAGTTTCTTAGACAGCCCGGCTACCTCCTACGCTGTAAGAGTTTCAAAGAGGGCTATAAAGAGACTGACAGCTGCTTGAATTCAGAACTAGAAATTAAAATAAAAGCTATTAGAAGTGAAGAAAGAGCCCACACCGCAGGGAGACAAGCTTGAAAGAATTTTTCTCTCTTCTATAAATTCAAGTTACCTGCCATGAACTTATTTTCACCACAGAAGCAGCCATGTGCTTTTTAATGGCATTCAATAGGCTTTTGCCTCTCCAGAGAAAGAGGAAAATGTTCGTCCCACACAGAAGCATGGTTAAGATTACATAGAAGTCACACAAGACGTTGCCTTTTGCTTTGTCACTGGCGCTGGGGGGCTGAGCTTCCGGGAGGCTTCTGGGGAGAAGCCAGGGCAGGGGAGGAAGCTTGCATGATTTATGGGCACGCCACAACTCAATTACAGCCCAGAAATTTCTGGCTGCCTTTTCCAACCCATTGATCTCATCATTGTAACAGTGAGTTAAGAAATAATCTGTCTACATATGCTGTCACTGGTTCAACCTGGTCTTGGATTTAACTTCACAACACAGCCAATCATGCTCTGAGGAGGCAGCGAGAGGCCTTGGCTCCCGGGGAAGTATTATCCATCCAGAGTCCACCCATGAAGCGTCATGCAAAAAAAATGAAGAGACTCAGGATTGCCAAGCTTAAGACAAAGACCTGCTTGTGCCCAGTTACTGGAGCAGATTATAATTCTGCGCCAGGCTGATGAGACAGACAGATGAGGGCTCATCAACTGCTATGGGAAGGCCCATGTCGACACGGTTTTTACACCGGTCCTTCTCACCCACAAGTTTTCCGACGACATTTGGGGGCAGGGGGCGGAGATAGAGTAGTTGCAATTCACGGACAAAAGCAAATTTCCATGAGGGAGGTTTCTAAAGACACTTTCCTGAGAACTGAGATCATGCAGCTATCTTAAAAGTCAGCAGACATCCCTGACTTCTACTAAAAATCAGTGTCTCTGACTAGAGTGGGCGCCTCTCATCCTTTAAGAAGAGCCAATAAGTGAATGTCGGTGTGTGTCTGTGAAAAAACAGGAGAAAAATGAGCTCTATGTTGTTCATAGTTATGAGATGCATCTTCCTCTAAGAAGATACATCATTTTAGTAATTACTGAATTTTTTCCACTGACTTTCCATATACACTATTTTGATATGTTTTATACAACTTTTACTAATCCTCTTGTCCAGGGCATTTATATACAGCTATAGGTTCTGAAGACATTAACAAAGTAAAACATTTTTTTTTCCTTTTGATGGAAAGCTGGCCTAAATATTAAAAAATATACTAAAACATGGCTGGTAGCATCTGTTTTGATTACCTTAGCTTCATCCTCAACGAGTCAGTTAAAAGTCACAACAATTTGTTCTCACATCTCTTCCAGATATCCATTTTATTTTCCAGTCCTGCTGTTAGTCAAAGCCCACTTCAACCTCTGCAGTGGTGGGGAAGTCGTGCCACATCTACCTGACCCCCAAGATTGGCCACAGGTCTGTCTCAAAAAAAAAAAAAGGTGATGACATCACCTGGGCAACTGGGGGACTAGAAGGGTCTGAGGATAACAGCAAAACTGATGCTAACTCAGAATAGACAGGTCCAGATTAAACTGATACCTTCAGCCTCTGCCTCATCATCAAAGCCCTCAAGGAACCAAGAGGCAGGAAATAGCAGAAAAATACTGGATTGTCGGAAAAGTCATGACACAGTTTTGCTTGAAAAACAGAAAAAAATACGTCATGACTTTTCCGACAACCCAATATTATGCACAGTGGAAAGCTCACTTCTGATTAGATTGTCAACACAGCCCCACAGCTGTGGCACTGATCTTTAGCTACAGAACTTTCTGGAACAGTTAAAGGTCCTGGGGAATGCTTAGTCTGTGGCTGCAGGGTTGACAGCTGCCAACCTCAGGGCGTCACAGGTGACATCAGCAGAGGTAGGTGCTGCAGAGTCCAGCCAATTAGGAGCTACAAAGAAAATGTTTCCATAAAAGATTGTTTGGCACACACACAAAGAGAGGTAGTAAGGACATAACATTGGAGTGGGCAGGAAAAAAAAAAATAATACATTAAACCTTGTTAGAGTTACTCTAAGTTATACAGAAATTTAAAAAAACAAGACAGTAAGAGTGAAATGAAAGCAAACCACTGACTTCTTTTTTTAGCACTTACATCCTACTTCATATTTTGCTATTTCACACCAAACAACTTAGTCAAATCTACTCAACTTCGAAGTTCATGAGTTTCTGAAAAGCTATATGTAAAAGAACAATATGGTTTCTACAAAATAACAGTGGGCATTTCAGTAAGGATATAATGGCTGCTCTATTTTAAGAAATCTGGCTGGATCCTATATCCATTTCTGTTCACATCAATCATCATTAATGATCCTTAAGCAAGTAATTAGAATATTAACATCTTTTACAAATAATAAGTTTAATATCATTTTAATCATATATTACAAAGAAACATAATGAGCATTGTGTATGCAGTATGGTTAAATGTGCCAGTGCCAATTAAAGTCATTATGAAAGTAAAGATACTAAGTGTTTTTAATTAAACTGGTCATCTCTCAATTGAGAGTGGTGTGGGGTTGAATAAAACATAATAAAAATCATATCTGACAAGCCGAGGGCTGGCTAGCTAGTATTCCCTGCATCCAGGCCCACCCTATTTCGGTTTAGGCAAGCAGGCTTGCTGACTCTGCTAATAATGACTTTTTGATCTCCTTGATGGTAAATGGAAACCAATTCTGAGTATTTCCAGGGCTGGATGTTTGGTACATCCCAAGTTTCATACTCTAGTCAATGTAGAAGAAGAAATAACATACCACAAACCACTTCACTCAAATACCAAATCTGTGACCAAATCCCAGGGCTGAAAAGAACCTCTAGCCATCTAACCTGGGTCCACGAATCCTGGCAGATAATCTACCTAACTATTGAACAAAAATTATTTATCCTGGATTTTATTAAGTCAAATTGAACTAACACTAGAGTGCACAAATAGGAGGGAAGAGAACATTTTGGCATATAAAGTTTCCATAAGATTCATATCAAAAGAAAAAAAAGGAAATCACAAAAATAATCAGCCAGAGTTGATTGGATCAGCATACTTTATCCAAAACTAGAACATGGGAGTGATGCTACTGCCATCAATAAGAAAAAGCATAACAGAAGATTAAACTTCTTGAAACCTTCCAGCAGAGCTGAAAATTAAATAACTGAGGTCAGTCACTGAAAAACATTTAAGCCCCAGTGACACGGATAATTTTTTTTTGGAGGGGGTAGAGTTTTCAATATGCTAAGTGACATCCAATGGCATAATTTTCAGTATCCATTCCAGGTATGCTTCCTTGTAAAAGCATATGCACTATCTCTCTTCATTTCCCTTTAAGTATATGTAAGATACAAAGCCAACTTTACTTTCCCTGAAATAATTTTCTTCCATAAGCTTAAGTTTCACTGCCTAACAACAAATAATTGGGGGAAGGGGAGATAAGTACTATTTCCATTTGCTTTATCTCATGACTGCTAAGGTCAAATAAAATCATTCTATCACTAAACTCATTGACTTTCCTCAATCTGATAACTTTCCCAAAGAAGAAAAAAATCCAAGACTGTAATCAGAAGGAGTAAAGTTATAAAATATAAAATATAGATTAAAACATATCATGACCAGAAAACAGACTAAAGGAGCTAACAATCTTCTTTATTCCCTTCCAATCAAATGATTAAGAACTGTTCTACCACCTAAAATAGAGGAAAGCCGTGACTGTACACCATCTCGAATATTTCCATTAAAGATGGGTTGAATAACACTTCAGAAGCTTGCTCCCCATTCATAGTCACTTAGCAGTCGAGATAAGTACACGTGCACATATGATTGGATATTATGATTTAATTCTCAAAAGTACCAGAAAAAGAGCTATGGATTCTAAGCCAAAATGTCCCTCTTTGGTCATGCCCATTATGACATAGGGTCAATAAGCCAAGGATGGCATTGGCCTATGTCTTCTTGATTTCTTTTTCCTCTCCCACTTTCTAACATTTGCCTCTTTCACTATTTATTAACACTGGAGGACAAGTGAGAGATTGAAAAAGGTGCAATTCAAACCAGTCTGTTTTACTCCTTATTAGCAACTCTGCTGAGATTGAGTGAAAGTGAGAAAAGAGAGAGAATTAAAAAGTTAACCTGGAATCAGAAGTTGAAACTCATGTCTAATGGAAGTCTGAAATTACAGGCTGATTTTAACGAGTCATACCCTTCCTCTCAAAAATAAGAAAGAAAGAAAAGAAGGATCTGACTGTAAAACTAATACTTGTAAGATGTCTCAAAAGAATACCGGAACACCTTAGCCCCCCGTGTTATCCTGGGAGGCACTCTGAGCACCCTGAAGACCCCCCCTGAGTCAACAGAATGGAAGACTGGCTGCTGTTTGCTTACGTGGAACTTTGGATACTGATTATCTGGACATTTGATACTAAAGCTTCTTAATATGAAGATGAGGTACTCTTGTTTCTACCTTCATTCCCTTCCTTCCTCTGACAGTCATCTTACAATTCCAAACCAATATAACCTAAATAGCTTGAAAGGATAACAAAGATAGCTCCTCATCCCCCAAAAAAAGGATGAGAAGAGGATGAAAAATGAAGACTAATTCCAAATTCAGGAAATGGCCACAAAAGGGATGGAGTTCCACAGCAGAAGAGGCACAGTGTCAGCAGACACACCAGCTGAGAATGCAGGTTTGGAGACCAGGATTATCTTACTCCACACCAACCACCACGAGATCACAAATCAGCAATTGGGGGCCCCTCCAGAACTCATGGTCTTGTTTTGTAGGGACCTGTGCTTAAAAGTCAATATTCCAGGCTTTCTTTACAAAGGAGGCAACGTGGCAACACTGGGACAAGAGGGTTATGTGGCCACAGTAGCTGGCCCATGCTGGCTTGGAGGAGACGCGACAACTTGGCTTTGCCAGCATCTCACTGCAGCCCAGTCTCCACGTAAGCACCACAGGCAGGACAGTTAGCCACTCTGGCCATGTGATGAGATACCTGCCTGAGGAAAATGTCAGAAACGCGGCAAGAGAGGTGCAGGAGCCACAGACTCATGTGCAACTGTGAGCTGTGCCTTTAATCTGGATGCATTTAGCATTAGACGACTCTATCAGCTCCTCTCATAAAAGATCTGCTTTAATTTTAGTTCCCTTTCCATTTGTCTCAGGGTTATGTAACCTCACAGGAGGTCACACAAGTCTCCCAAAAAAGAAATTTAAGCTGTCTTTTAAAAATAAAAAAAGAACCATGCATAGCACAAACACACAACTGAAACTTGCATTCTCTCCCTGGCATGAAAGCTTTACCCTCCCTGTTAATCTCAAAAATTATAATCTTAAGGGAACAAGAAATTAAAACACAAAGCATAGAAAACTATAGCCTGCCCTGGGGACATATGATATGTCATATTCTCAACAAGCTGTCAAGCAGAAAAAAATAGAATTAACACCTTACCATCCTCCAGCTCAAGACAAAGATTATACACAGCCACGGGTCTCTTAATCCTCTGGCCAAGTCTCTTCGATTGTCTTGGTGGCGCATTTGGGGGCGATGTGGACTGGGACATTGGCTCAGGCAATGTGGCATCAGGCAGGGTCCTAAAGATCTGTCACCGAAGCACAAAAGACATTAATTATTTCCCATCAACAGAAACCTGTGTACTGCAACTGCAAAGCGGCATCAAACAACATTTGCTATGTTCATTTAAAATGGGCTGGAGCCCAAAATCTGCTCCTTTGAACTTAAGGGAGAGGTGATGAGCCTTTTATTTATTTTTCCTAACTGAACCTTTCAAAATCAAATTTCTTATTAAGTAAAAGTGGTATCAAATCGTTCTATTTCAAAATAAATCCATCCCCTAGCTGAGCAAGTATAATTATGCTGACCAGGTGTAGACATTCCCCCACTTCTACATCCACAAATGGAGTAGTCAGGAAAAAATGCTAAAAACAAATACCCCATTAGATTTCACACAGGGTTATATTTATGCCAACATGCCCGTCTCAAGTTTTTTTCAAAGTACATAAACAGAAACATATGACTGCAAATGATTTTTACACATTTAAAAATAGCTCAGGCCTATGAAGTTACCTTTCGGATTCCAAGCACAGTTTTCATAAAACGCTTTGCAGATTTTATCAATTCATTTAATACCTTCCAGCTTCTCTTAATTATTTGCCCCCCATTTATGAAGCCTAGAATATCAGCACCTTGACACTCTACACAGTCATTCGCATATCAGCAATAGCCTTCATTAAAATGTGCTGCTTCTTTGCTCAGCAATTGTTTTCATTCGAGAAAAGCAATCTGCAAATGTCACACAGAGGTGACTTATAATAAACCTTTCCACAGCCACCTTGATCTGACATCAGAGGCCTCCTGTACCCCCCATGAGTGAAGAACCTTCAGTCTTCAGTGAAGTCATAAAATATTTTGAGACATCAACCTGACATACACTGTCTCTCCGGAGGGCTGACATTCCTCAAGTGGAAGCAGGAAAGGGGAAGCAAGCAAGCCAGCATTAAACACAATGTAAATATAAAATTCACAGTAAAAACACCGTGGGGAGGCCCCTCACTGCAAGGAAGTGGTTATTTATGCATTTGACTTGCCACATGGGCACATGACCTGTGTATACAATGAGGGCATCACTTACATCCTTGTATCACATTCAATAACAACCATGTCGGAGTTACAATCGCCAAGACTAAAAGTTCTCACCTAAAAACTATTATATACCAATAAAAATATAAACCATTTCAACAGAGCATTTGCTTGATAGTACCATACTGCCCCCTCATGTGTAAATGGAATAAAAACTGATTTAAATGACTGTGGACAAATATTCGCTAGTGAAAACTGAATTGAATGCTCCAGTGGGTAACTGCTGGCGCCATCTTTTCCTTTACCCTGTGCTCCCTTAAGGAAACAATCTGGGAAACAGCAAACTACTTCTCTGCCTTTAAAATCCCTCTGCTTTCTAGACTCTTGCCCACAGCTGGATTTACTGCCATCTGTCATTGTTTAAGTTAAAGACAGCTGTAGAGTGGTGGGGACAGGAGAGAATTTAGGTTCAGAGTATGACCCTGGTGAAGGAGAGAAGATAGGAAAACTTAATTCTACAGAAAGAAAACAGTGTCTATGTGTGAACCACATCTGGAACAGCTTCTTAACTCACTTATGTTTGATCTTCACAAGCGTGGCCAATGCCTTTGGGATGTCCCTGGAATAGCAAAATCAAACAATATGAGACACAACACAGCCAAAGTCTAGAAAAACCATGGAAGAGTCAGATTCCAAGCACCAGCTCTAGAGATGTGATAACCTTCCCAGTAAAACTTCCAGGAAGATCACAGTGCCTGGAATGGTGCAAACACTGAGAATTCTTGCTTATCCTCTTCTTCCCCCTCCTCCTTCATCTTCAAGTGAGAAGGTCATGCAGGTAGGGGATGAGTTGTGGGGATAGCCCTAGTCTACAGAGCCTAGTCCGTAAAGCTCCCCAGGTGACTTTTTGTGTAGCCAAGACTGAGCAACAACAATGTCAACAAGTATCCCATGGCATCCTACACTTGAATCAGAAGGAGCAAAGTTAATATACAAAAATCAGAAAAATTAATCTGGGCAAACTGGTACTGACCATCCGTTATCAATTCCTCAGATCTTCTCAAGTCCTAATGTTTCCAAAATTTTAAAGACCACCCTTTCTCCCAATAAGCACGACTGCATTAGCACTTCAAGAACGAAACTATCATCCAGACGAGTGGGCCCCAGAGCACAGAAGCTCACTTGAGAAGGCACTGTCCTGGCTAACACACAGTCCCAGTCTAGACCTATTGCTCATTCTTCTCATGTGTATAAACTGAGTGTCATAATACCTACCTCTCAAGTTACCAAAGGAATTAAACGTGCCAATGCTTAGAAATGTTTAACACAGCACATGACACAGCAATAATTGGTATAAATTATACACCAGAAATATATGGCAACTATTAGCCCTGGTAATATGACTGCATCTGGTAAATAATGACAAAATGATTACAGACCCTCATCACTCCCCCAGCCACTCTTTTGATAGGGCAGTAACTTCTTGGCATCTTGAATATTCCTCAAATGCAGTTTGCTTTGATTCTGGTGTTTATGGAAATGCTCCTCAGGCAATGGGCTAACAGAAAGCAGTCAGCAGAGTGCCCTGTCAAAAGTTCGGTCACCAGGAATCAAGCAATTGCTTTAAGTATTTATTTCTCCACTTCAGCACTGAAGTTTGAGATTTATTACTTCCTTTTTCATTGAAAACATTTAGCATTCAATAAACACCTACTAGGTGGTAGGCCTTCTCCCATTCAAGTTAATATGCTCTGCAACCATTGAGGTAAGTGATGTTCCCCACATTTTAAAATGAGAAAAGTTCAAAGATTAAACAAATAATCCAAGTCTCCACAGTTTGGAAAGGTAATGTCTGAATACCCAACTCTGAATCCAAAGCCCATTTCCAGGTTATAAAACAAACAAAATTTAATGCTTAGGAAAAAAACGTACTAAGTACAGTGTGCTGTTTCAAAAGACTACAACTGGACAATATTTATATAAACTCTCCACCAGTGTGCTATCCCCCTAGGTGCTTCCAGAATGCATTACCTTTTACATGCATTTACCTGTCTGCCAACACACAGGCCTTCGTTCTAAATTATTATTTTTCTAAGCTACAAAGCTAAGCTCTCAGGGTTCTTTCAAAGACCAGAAATAATTTGAAGGGATATTCTTTATACATTTAGAAGATGAGGGAACAGTAAACTATTTACCTGAAAATAGTAAGTCTTTCTTTTTTTTGGGGGGGGGGTTATAACATTCTAGAAATTAATTAAATTTTAGCTTATTTTGTCCCATAGAGCCAAGATGTGCCATCTTTAAGTATAACACTGAATTTCAATTCTAGAACCACTGCATGGATGCAAATTCCTCTACCCCCTGGGTCAGCTTCCAAAACCATTTGACTCCCCTAACTTCCCTTAGCATCAGGTACCCACCTCACCTTTGTTCTGGGACAGATGGACTCCCCAATAAGCAGTATTAAGAATCAAGAGAGCAAGTCTACGTGACACTTTTTTTTTTCAGGGTAGAAAATTTCATCCCTGCACCTACGTATTTACAACATAAAAAAAACTTAAACCAGACAATCCAATGACAAAAAACAAAACTCCACGCGTAGGCGTTGTCAGGTAAGTAAGCACTTATTCAGGTCTCCTAAGAGTGCCAGCCCAAACACAAGTCTGGCACTACTGTTTAAGGTCACAGAATCCTCAGACTGACACACGATGTTTATGCCCACGGGACTCAGCCACACGTGTAAATCTCTGACTCCTCCCTGGCCTGCCACCAGGGCCCACATGTGGACAAGAACAGACCACTTCCACCAGAAATGCTGTGCAGATAACAGAAAATAAGGTTGGTCCCTGAAAATGTTTCTTCAGTACCCAACTCAAACCTGCAGCACTCAGCTGAGTTAATGAATATCATGGTTCAAGGAAACATGAAAAATAAAGGTCATTCTTAATTTTTAAAGCTGTTTCTACAGGAGAGTCTACTGACCTTTACAGTGATGGGAAGATTACTAATAATTTTTATATTCCTATCATCTGGAATAACAGCTGCAGCTCCTGGGTCCTGGAAATGTACCTGCATCATGCCAAGTACTCAGCCAACAAAGATTTGAACCCAGAGCTTCAGATCCCAGGGCGCACATCTGGGTGACCATGCTCCCCACCTCCACTACCACCCCGTCATAGGAAGTGGAATCTAGGCTACGTCCTCAACAGTGATGTCACATCTCGTATAACTCCACCTCCACATAGAGACACAGGTACAGCCAGGAGAAAGCTGGAAATCAACATAAGCCATTGACAGAGAAAGGAGAAACAAGTTTTCCAACACTATTTCTAAAATATGGACCTGCAAAGTGGCCAGTATCACTTTCCGTGTCAGTCTACAGTGTGTCTGGACAAACACTTCTCACCTCGGGGGTTCTGTGACTTTCAACTGGCTCCGAGGCAGCCTGGCCTTCCGCCTCCATGGGACAGCCTGGAACTTTCCCATGGCCTGTGCTTGGAGCAGGAACAGTGACCCCCTTCGCTGAGTATGTGTCTTTTAGAGAACATTTAGCTGAAGCTGACAATAGGGACTGACAGTAAAACACCAGTTGGGCTCAGGCAGGGCGCTAGAAATATTCTAAAGCTTCATGGGTGTTCTGGTTCATTCAAATCAGAATCTCAGAGCTGACAAGGACCCTGGCTCTCCCTTAGCCAACCTCTGTATTTCACAGTGAACACACAGAGCAGCCTTGCTAGTGCTCACAGGGTCTTGATTAACTCAGGCCTCAATGCCAGGGGCCAGTCCCCCATCCTGCTGGCTCCGACCCCTTCTATCCCACAGGCGATCCCTGTGCGCGGCCCTCCTCGTCAGGGAGTGTCTGCTCAAAGGCTGACACTGTTCAGTGTTCCCACAAGCATTACATGCTACAAGCCTGACACACAGGAGCGAGCTGACGCTGAGCATGTGCAGGGCCTGGCTGGTGCTCTGCTGTCGGCACGAAGCCTGTCCTTGAAGTCACAGCACAGTGAGGAGGGCGGCCAGGCTGAAACAGGGAGAGGAGGCACAGACATTCCTAGGCTAGCAGCCCTTTAGCCCACAGGCCTCGTCTTAGCTGAAACTTTTGGAAAACCAATTTCAAGTTTGGTTTACGACTTAAAAAAAAAAGTAAACAGTAATATTTTTGGGAATTTATCAAATTGATAAGAGCTTCTTTCTGCACTTTTAATGTTCAGACCCCCTTCCCAAGTCTCACACTGATTTCTGTAGTTGCTCTCTGCACTACACAGAGTTACTGACACTGGTTCCCATCTTCGAGATTTCAGTAAATGAAGTGATCAACTGGACTTTATAATATGGAACATCCTCCAGGATTCCCTGCCCCAAACTATGGGCATCTTCAGTGGCATTAACTGTAGGTGCAACATCAGTGTTTTCTGTCTTTCCAGGGTTTAACAGAGAACAGCAGACATAAGAAGAAAGAACTGGATGATATATTGGAAACCAAATGGCATTTAAGACATTTTCAAATGCTCGTTCAATTCTTTAGACTGGTCTCCATAAGGTGAACCTCTGATTAAGCCAAAGCCGCACAACTCTGAAATGCATAGTGTGAACGTATCTACCCAATTATAAAATGTTGTTTTCTGGTTTGCAAACCTTTAAAAACACTCCAGGTGCAGTTTTATCAATTTGCACCTGCAAACATTTGGGAAACGCAGCACACACTTTCCAAGTCAGAAGAAAACACTTTCCCAAACACAGCTGTAACTCTGACTTTCATAACCCAAATGTCTACAAATATTCTTCACTGAATAAAAAGGCAAGACTAGCTAGAATGTTTTTTTCAGTGTGTCCTTTGTTCACACGCAAACAAAAAATTGTACATTTTCACCATAAAATCCTAGAATAATAATGAAGAAATATACTCTGTCAATTCTCAGGCAAATTCTGTGATAAAGGATATTCCTTTTATTCTCCCTTCGGCCTTCCATTTTGGGATATAACTTCTCAGCTTTTTTTTTTTTTTTTTTTCCCATTCTTATTCTTTCTGGGACTCAAGCCTCCATCAGAATTCACTTGGCCCTGTAGCAGCACAACAGATCACAGCCCAGGCGCCCACCGCTCACATTTCCCCCAAGGCCAAGAAATCCACAAGGAGGTGTCTCCACCATCTCCCCTGGCCCAGGCAGGGCTAGCACAGTCATGACAGAGAGCAGGACCCCCCACACACACATCCCCATGTTACCTGGAAAACTCTAACCTGGATACAAGTCAACACGTTTAGAAATAACTAATCTCATGACATTTTTTCTTTAGGGATACAAGTCATGACCTCCGGGGAGGCTGGGATGACCATGTCCCAGCAAAAGAAACTACATCCTGACCTAGTAATTCTGCAAAAAGAAACGTGTGAATTTTAATCACAGTGAAGAAAACATTTCCCGAAGGCATGTACATGATTATATTTATCACAATCATCTGGAACCTTTTCCAAGTATGTGTGCCCCAGGCATGGCCCTCATTTTCAAGAGATAATGCAACACAACTCCTTTTTTTCCATTTTAGTTCTCATAAAAATAAAAAGCCTAAAGCAAAAACAAGCTTTGAAGGTGGTCAACGGTGGTACTTTATGAGAAGCTGCAAGAGAGTTGGGGGAGAGGGTAGGATGGGGGTAACCACTGCTCCCAAAATTTATAGATGGTTGTTTGCGATTTTCATTTTTCATAGACTTTTCCCAAATTACCATGTATTCAAGTTACAGAGGTGATAATATCCATGACACTCCTTGTAGTAATGTTGGTAAACGCACACCCAAAGAGTTCTCCAAAAAGGTTAAAAAAAAATACCCAGCATCTCATGCACAGAAACATTTCTGCTCAAAGTTGGATGATTATTCTTGAGAGGTTTTTTCTTTCCATGCAGCACTTGCCAGCTTTATATAAGTGAGTGTTCTCAGCACAGCAAATGTGGATGTGAGGCGCTGAGACCTTCGTAGTATTCAAGACCCTCATAACAGGTGAGAGGTGGCCTCTACTCCAGGTGAGATTCAATTTCTAAATACATTAAGGACAAAGCTCAATTTCACCTTCCCGCTAAAGTGTTTCTGATTAGAGGGTTAGAAAATATTCATGCATATATTTTAAAAACAGACCCTCACCCCTTTCAACTCAAGTCTCTTTGAGGGTCACATTCTGGAGCCCCCAACACCAATGTCCCCTTCTGGGGGCTCTGCCTTAGGGATGGTAACGGCATAACCCGAACCCAGTCCCTGCATCTGAATGGCAAAGTCTCGACAGGACAGCAGTTGGGTTCCAAGCACAAAAGGGAAGTTTTCTTGACAGACCTCAGGCGCAAAATACACCCAATCACGAGGAACGAGCTCTGCTGCCTGGAGAAGGGCATTCTGTTGATTGGAAGGGGAATGCAGTCTGGATCAAATAGCCATTAAATAGTCATAGACCCACACTCAGGAGACAGCGCACGGCATCCTCTGCACTGCCACTGACGTGTTAATCATCAAGAGTTGGCACCCACATCAGGAGCGAATCTTCAGCGCCTGCCAAACCGGGTCACGCATGCTTACCTTCGTCACAGGACAATTTCAAGGACTCTTAACATCACACGTTAGTTTACGGGAGGGTGAGCACACTCTACTTGGGATTTTTATGTAACTTAAATCCCACTGACAAATGCAGAGGAACCATCGATGAACGCTAACACTTTATAAAGGATCCTGCCCAGAAAAAGGATTCTTCAATACCCTCAGGGTGACTCTTAATGGGTTCCAGAAATTGTAACTAGAACAAAAGTGTGTTTACAATTTAGAAACCTGTGGTTGTTTTTAAACATGGCCGCACATTCTTCACACTCTAACCCACCAAGAGGTGGCATCTATGACCCCGCCTTGAATCTAGATCAGCTCCCAACCGCACCCACCAACACTGCGTGCCTTCAGGATGCAAAACGATGTCTGACACTGGATCATACAAAGCCCTCTGGTATCTGCCTGTTGGCTGGGACACCCCCTCCCGTGCCTGCCGTGCCCCGTGAACAGGCTGGTGTAGGTGCCTCTGCCCGCCAGTCCCAGAGGAGTCCAGCCTGTGTCAGGAACAAGTGAGGACAGAAGCCTGCAGAGATTCCAGCCCCAGCCAAGGAAGACTCCCCAGCTTATACCTTTAGGAGGATCAGCATCGTTTATCTACCTCCCAAACACACATAACCGTCATCTACTCATGAAGAGTGAAGTTAAGGGTATTTCACAAAACAACTGGTCTCTTCAAAAGCACCAGTATCATGTAAAACAAAAGCTAGAGAAACTATCCTACATTATGGAAGACTAAAGAGTCACAACAATTACATCACATACAAGGCCTGCGACTGGAAGGCATCCTGAATTGGGGGATTTTTCTACAAAGGTAAGGTTTGACATCTAGCCAATATGAACAGGCTTCTCAGTTACACATCTACAAGTCAACGCCTGCTCAATTGCAGGCTCTGATTCAGCAGAGCTGGATGGGAGTGGGAGCTAATTTTCTCATTTCTAACAAAATGCCAGGTAATTGTCCACTATTAGACCATGAGCCACACTCAGGTGATGTATAATATTATGTAACTAAATTGTGTCAACTTCCTGTATTTGCCCTTGATTTTAGAAGACCCTATGCTGAGTATTTACAAATGAAGGTGCATGATATATGGGAGTGTA
This sequence comes from Talpa occidentalis, assembly GCF_014898055.3. NCBI lineage: Eukaryota > Metazoa > Chordata > Mammalia > Eulipotyphla > Talpidae > Talpa > Talpa occidentalis. Next base: position 108,646,901 of record NW_023605194.1, read on the forward strand.
GTCTCAAATGGTTCAATAGCAGCAGAAATCACAACGAATTCTATGGCAGAGGATATACCAAATGCCTTTGTATTTGTTGGCAACCTTACTGTGAGTCCTAAATTTTTCCAAGGAGAGTTTGGAGAAAGAAACTGTATTAGGTAAATTAGTATCATCAACCTTATAAGGTTGCTAGACTGATTTCAAGGATACAGATGAAAAAATTGAATTTCTTGGAGAGATTGCAAAGATGAAAGAGTGAAGCACTAATTTTTTATTAGTTTTTTTAATTATTTTTTTACATCATTGTTCATTTTTAAACCATATTTGCTTCTCCCACCCCCTCAGGTGTAGTCCCCACAGTTTCCTTCACCAATGCACCCGTGCACCATCACCTCAGTCCCCTGTGTCAAGCAGTAATATTCTTGCAATTAAAACGTTTTGTAGCCTTGGGAGAGCAACTTAACCTCCTCAGGTCTCAGTTTTCTGATCCAGACAAAAGGGCCACACCAGACTAGAGGATTCCTCACCTCTCAAAAACGTGATGAACACAAGTCAATGCACCCTTTGGTCATGTATAGTGGCGGTAGAGCGAGAAGTGATTTTCCTTCACCCTTCATAGTCCAGGGGAAGAATGAAGGCAAGCATATACCCAAACTGTCTCCACACGACCAAGAGCAAGTTATTATAAAAATACCTCTGACCTCACAGACACCTAAGAGGATCTCACGGGATCTCCTTCTAGTTTGACCATCCAGACAAGGGACAGAACTACATTCCTCTAGACCAAGCTTCTCCTCCTCAGCACCACTGACATTTTGGTCTGATCTTTCTTTTTCAGTGGCAGGACCATCCTGTGCATGTTCGGCAGCGTCCCTGGTCTCTACCCCCTAGACATCCGTTGCACCCCATACCGGTGTGACAATCAAAGATGCCTCCACATTTTAACACTGTACACCTGAAATCTACATAATGTTATAAACCAGTGGCACTTCCGTTTAAAACAGCCAATGTTTTTACACATTGCCAGATGTCCGCTGGGGGACAAGACCCCCAAGGTTGACATCCACCACTATCAATTAGGGACGTCCTCCAGTAGGGTGCATCTGAGCTCTGGTTCAGAATCTGTTCACAATGGCTGAGTCTTCACTGGCAGATGACATGAAGCTGAGATAGCTACTGGGTAACTTTCTGAGCAAGCAGTGTGTCCAAGAACCTTTCAGCAGGTTGGACTCAAATAAACCAGCCGTCCAGGATTCAGAAGGAAAAATCCCTCCGGCAATTCCTACCCATTTAAATAGCAGCTGCACAAATACCCCATGGAGAATATGGGATGAAAAAGTCAAGCAGGACAGCAGGGCAGGACGAGGCTAGCACGGTCCGCAGGGCGCGCCGATGACATGTTCACATTAACAGACGCAGAGACACCTAGAGCGAGGAGGGCGTGACCCCAGCTGCAGGATTCCTGACTGCCTCCCTCGCGCATTCCATTCTGACCTATAGCAAGAGAATCACTGAGAAACAGGTGTGTCCCCAGAGCAGTGTGACCAGGAAGGCGGGAAATTGAAAACCAAGTCACACAACTGAAGGACCTAGAAAAAAAATGCAACTGGCCCCAGTACCTGAGAACTCCAGATTCTAAAAACACCCTCATGTGGAATCGGCCTTGTGTGTGGCCAGAGGTCAAAGCCAGGGCTGGTGGGTTGAGAATGCAAGAAGGTAAAGGTCAGCTGACTGTGAGGGGAAGCCTTCCCAGTTGTGGGATTTATACAACTCTTGTGCAGGTTAATTCTGGGGACAGTGAGTTTCATGTCACCAGCTGTCCAAGGGCCTTTCTAAAAGAGGTTCAAACAGGACGCAGAGCTTGAGCAGCTGAGCCATGAAGCTGTGAGTGAGAGAACAGATACCATCCCCAAAAGACAGTCTCACCAAGCTATCCAGCCAGGGACTCTCCTCAGTACAGATGCTGACCTGCCACCCTTTTCTCCAGGACAGAACCACCCTTCCCTGACCCTGTAAACACACACACACAGCACCACGCCGAGACCTGCGCCCCCTTCGCTCCCTGGTTCAGTCAGTGGCACTCTGGGTTCTGATACATCCTCGGTGTTCCACCAACAGGCCGGGGGTGGCCCCGGTGTAGGGGAAAATCACAGCTAAGAATTCCTTTTATTCCCTTCCAAAAGAAGAATGTGTCGGATATTCACAAGTACATGAAAAGGCTTTTGTAAACTGTTATTTCATAAATACATTCATCATAAATAGTGTCACCCTTGCTTGGCCCCTGAAATCTAACCTTTTAATTCTCCCACAGACATGAACAGAGCAAGATGAGTAACCTCTTAGAACTTCATCTAAGCCAGAGCATATATATTGTCCTCTATATCCTATTATGCAGAAATGTGCCATTTTTAAAAAAAACTATATAGATAACAGAGTAGTACAGAGCACTGTTCCGAAAAAGACCAGGGAACCTATTAATAAGTGAAGTGTGTGTGTTAAGGACGCAGCAGGGAGGAAGGCAGGGTAAGGGGAATCAGCCAGGTGCCTACAACTCTAAAACTGCTGTCAATTTGCAATAATTACATGAGAAGATAATTAATCACCTGCAGATCCAGTACTGTATTTTCATTTTTAGAATTTGTATTGTATGAAAAGATGCAGACAACATGTTGTTGTTCTTTAAATACATACCCTGTAAAAATATTCCAATTTCCACTAAAAAAAAAAAACACTCCTCTGAAAGTCAATGGGGAAAGAAAAGTCACTAAAATTCATTTTCAGCGAAATAATGGAACATTCCTTCTGTTGATCACTTGTCAAAGACCTCTCCAGATCTGTGTGGTATCAAACCTCCACCACTGTATCAAGCTCACAATTCTCTAGCTCAGGAATCTGGGTGTGCAGCCTCGGCTGGGGTCAGTCAACTGACTGGAGATAGAGGGAGGATGACAAGGGCTGGACATCTGAAATGTCAATTTCATTGTCAGTGGACATGCTTGGTTTTGTCTGTTGAAGTCTGGGGATGACTGGGTTGTTTTTTCCATCGGTCAGATGTCTGAGGTGGAAAGGCCGCATGAGCTAGGGTAGGGCTGGCTGGCATCTCTCTTGCCCTCTCTTACACCTCTTAGATGGTGAATCTGGGTTGTAAAGCCTGGTGATCTCACAGAGTTGGACTTCTTCCAAGGCAGCTGACTTCCCCCAGAAGGAATGTTCCAAGAGGAAGGAAGTGCAAGTTGTCAGTCTCTTTAAGTCATGGCTAAGAACCACTTGTGCCTTAGTCTAATCATCCAAGTAGTATCAGGGCCCACCCAGATTCACAGGAAGGAGACATCAGCCTTGCTGTCTCAAAGGGAGGCATGTTTAAGATCTGCGGGCATCTTTAATATGCCACAAAGGGGCACATTTATTTCATGTCCTCATCTGTTATTATGTGTATAATAACCAGACGATGGTTTGGATATCATCAAAACAGCTTAACAATATAAATGCTTCCCTAATAAATGGAATGTGCTAACAGATCAACTATTTCTCCTACCACTACATCAAGCTTTTGCCACCTAAGGACAAGATGGCCACACAAAGGGGTCATTCATCAGAAAGGATGGATGTGAAAGAATGTAAGGAGCTCAAACTCCAAAAAGAATCAGACTCACTATGAAAAGTTTCTTTAAACTGAAGCCTGATTTCTCCAGCAATTTCTAGTTTTATCTAACAGATTAGTCAAACTGACAGATATCTTGCACTCTGAGATACAGAAGTAGAATAACTATTTGGTGATTTAAGTATGTATGTGGTAGTTGGGAGTCTTTTTTTTTTTAAGATTTTTATTTATACAAGAACTAGGGTACAGGTCAGAGGCGGGGGAGCGTGAGAGAATTCACCAGAGACAGAGCGGGGAGCAGAACAGGCAGATGACTGAAATACACTGCTGAGGGGAGCAGCGGGCGAGTCAGGAGAGGTCTGCTGCGCCATGTGGGTAGCTCCCTGGCCAGCTGGGAATCGAACCTGTGCTGAAGAGGCTGTGAACAGCTTCACAGCGTGGCTTGTTCAACCTGCTGCACCACCAGGGAGGCCCTAGGATTTTTTTTAATCAAAGAAGAAAACTACAAATGGGCCATAATTTCCCCAACCTGATAACACTTTGATAATATTGACACATAAAGAATACTGGAAAAATACTAAGTTTTAATCCTCCCCTTCTCTCCCCACAAGAAAATTTGTCAATTATTATTTGTCAATAATTTCATTGAGTCTAGGAAAATAAAAGTTGCCTGTGTAGAGAGCTGCAGGTATGTATAATTTCTATGTATGCCTTTTAACACACAGGATCATAATAGAGATTTAGCTCTATACTTTGATTTTCAGCCATGCATTCAAATATTAACTGAATGCTCACTATGAGACATGCAGTGTTCTAGACATTGGAAATGAATGAGTGTGTGCAAAGGCCCTGAGGCAGAAATAAATTTCACATGTTCCAGGAACACCAAGGAGACCAAGGGTGCCTGGAGTTTGACAGATAAGGGTATGAATGGGAATCTGCAATAAGTGGCATGCAATTTTTTATTTCATTCAGAATGTGGAAAACGCTAGCTTCTTGAAGGATCTTTCTATTTCAGTGTATTCACTTTCTATTAGTGCATAAGAAATTACCACCAACTCTGAAGCTTATGACAACACATCTACTATTATGTATTTTCTGTTTCTTATTGTATATACGGAAACCGTAAGTTATCTTAAAGCTTCCAAACATCAAGAATTCAGGCCCATTGTAACTGGTTCATCTGCTCAAGTCCTCAGCTCACAGGGCAGTGATTAGGTATCAACAAGTCTGCATTATGGAAACTCAACAGGGGATGAATCCGCGTACAGGCTCGTTGGAGTCACTGGCAGAATTAATTTCCTTGCCACTGCAGGACTGAGGGCTCTGTCTTCCCAACAAAACATATGCCTGGGAAAGATATCCCATCACCCTTGATTCTTAAGATTTATTTATTTATACCTACAAGAACTGGGGTATAGGCCAGAGTTGCAGGGGGGTGAGAGGATTCACCTGAGACAGAGTGGGGAACAAAACAGGCAGACTATCCAAAATACACTGCTGAGGGGAGCAGCAGGCAAGACAGGAGAGGTCTGCGCCATGTGGGTTGCTCCCTGGCCGGCTGGGCTGGGGATCGAATTTGCACTGCAGAAGCTGTGGACAGCTTCGCAGTGCTTCGCTCAGCCCCCTATGCCACCAGGAAGGCCCATCACCCTTGATTTTACTGGCTAGAATCAAGCCCCACTCCCACCGGCACTCAAGGGTCTGGATCACTGGAGGCCACCCTTGGTTGTGTCCACCTCTGTCAGTATTTACAAACCTACCTCATTCTTTTTATGGACCACCAAGAGTTTCCTCTCATAGCCATCACATAATTTATTGACTCCTCTTGCCCACCGCTAAAGGCTATTTGTTTCTGGAGCTTTCTCATGAAGATGCATGTGGCACTCTATGTTGATACGAAATTTGGGGAGAATATCTGTAGAGTGCTTTGTAGCAGACAAACTGCCTTCAAAGCATGAATGCATTTTAAAATTTTGCTGTCCAGCTGCCCCAGAAAGGCTACTCTAGTTCACATTCGCACCCACAGTGCCAGAGACAACTTCTCTCCCGTCATTTACTGGAACTTTACAGCCTTCTTCAAACAGGTGTTCTTCACCTCCTGATTCAGGCTGATGGAGACTCAGGTAGTTTATCTTTTCTTGATTTGGGCTTCCACTCAGGTAATGTAGCTTTTGGGATCACAATTATAACAGATGCAATCCCCCACTGTATGTTCTCATTCTTACTGCTTTTAAGAAGCCATTTTAGTTATTACTTTTAGTCTGTTACTACAAGGGATCATTTTAGTTTATCTAATAGCACCTCAATCTGTTCTCCTGCACTATCTAGGTATACCAGCTGATCTGTAAATAACGTAAAACCTTCCCCTTCAGTATTCTATACCTCCTCCTTCTTTTCTCTCCTTTGTTGTCTAGTATTTTTAATACAGTTTTGATTAGTAACAGCAAAGTGTGTCAAGCCTCATGTTCAAAGGCTTGATAAGCATATCAACAGTTAAAGGAGCACACAGAACACTAACTTAAGTGTTAAAGTGTACATTTTAAGTTATTTTTAGGAAGTAGTCATGATTTCTGCTTTATTAAAGTACTGGATTAGGAACTGATATAAATTCTGCCAAGTGCTTTAAAGGCCTCTAATAAAAGATTTTCTCCTCGGACTTAATAACATGGTATGTGATATTCACGTTTCTTAATATTGAATTGTCCTCATTATTTCAGGGATGAACTCAACTTAGATTGAAATATTAGTCTATTAAAGTGCTGCTGTTATTTGTGGATGTATTATTTAAGATCTCTGCATAATATTCATAAATAAAATTGATCGACAACTTTCTCTCTTACAGACTTTGGCATGACGGCCCTCCTGGTGTCATATATAAAGAACCTGAATTTTACCTTGACTCTGCCAGGAACCAGTTTAAATACCAAGCAATTAAACTGTTTCTTCCAAGTTTAAAATAACTAACTTTTGACAATATCGGAGTCTGGTGCTTTCTGAGGAATGGATGGCAGAACTTCGAAATGGTGTCTTTTGTTTCTCCTCACTAATTTCATTCAGATTTTCAAAATTCTATGTATTGTGTATCTCTGGTTATTCCCATATTATTCCTGTTTCTATATGTGAATCTTCTCACACACCCCTTACCTTGCTTTTATCTTGACAAGTCTGGCCCAGTTTATCTGTTTTTCTTTATTTTGCACCCTCACTGCCCTGCCCCCATAAAACCTGAGATTTATTTTTTAAAAATACTTTTTTTCTTAATTTATTAATTTCATCTTTTATATACTTTCTTCAAATTGGGGGATTGGGTAGTGGAAGTTTAACTTACTTCATTCTTTCTGGCTTAGTGGTACAATTACTTAGGTTATAAGCTTCCTTCAAGATATAATTTTTGCCCTTGTTTTAAAGGTTTGATATGCGTCTTTTCCAATTTTTCTAGATATTCTGTAATTTCTTAAGTTTCTCCTTTGACCCATAAATCATGAAAGTTTTTAAATTTCACACGTCCAGGGAACTTTCTTCCTTCTATCATTATTACTGTTGTTAATTTCTAGATTTCGAGTGTTATGATCAGAAAAAGCAGTCTGCATTGTTTGTCTTTTTGAAATTTGGGGTTTCTTTTTGCCCAAAAGTAGATATTCAAGACTTATAAACACTACTTTATTGTCTTCTGAGCTGCTGTAGGAAAATATGAGGCGAGCAGATGTACCTTCCCAAAGGAATTTTTTTTTCCTCAAAATCCAATAACAGAACCACAATATTATCTCTCTAAGGAGAAATTCTGGATGTCTTAAAATACAGAATTGACATTTCCCCAAATTCAGTAAACTCTTTGATCAGATTAAGGTCTCCCGTTGATTCAGGAAAAAAAGTTTCTTCTATTTCACCACCAAGATTATTTCTGCCCTCCGTGTTTCTCTACCCAGCAGAGTCTTGAGAGAGATCTCCCTCACCCGCCGTGTGCACTAGTTTCTGACGTCCTATATCTTTCTAATTTCAATGAATACAACTGTTTCATCGCTGGTGGTACAATCTATTTAACTTTTGAGTCTATTCATTTCCATTTTTAATTTGTTCATTTGTCTTGAAATGTTTTTTTTTAGGTGTCAGTCTGCTTTCTTAGCAAGTGCCTTTTAAAAATTGTCTTTCACCACTTTATTTTTGAACTCCCTTTTTACTGGAAATTTAGTTCCTCCACAGACATCAATTTTAGTAACTTCATTTCTTCTCTTTCTTAAATCAGTATTTCTTCCAAAATAGTTTCTTCATCCACAGTTTACATTTGTCTCCTCCTGCTGCTTACATTCACGTAGCTCCACACGGGTTATTCTGGGCTGATTTCAATTACACTGATGTTTTAAACGGGCAGCTCTGTCAACACTTTCCATTCACACCACTACACTACGGGTGACATCTCCTTGAATCTCTTCCCATGTTTTGGGTCTGTTTTCTTCTTCTATGTGCTACAATTTTGCCTGCCCAAAGTTCTACAGACTGAGCACATGGCATTTAGGTCAGCTAGAGTTGCCACAACAGAACACCACAATGAGAAGGCTTAACCAACAGGAATCTATGTTCTCATGGTTCAAAAGCCTGCAAGTCCAAGACCGAGGTGACAGCAGAGCTTGGTTTCTTCTTCCTTGGCTTGCCAATAGCTCCTTCTCGACGTGGCCTCACACTGCTTTTCCTCCATGCAAGGAACATTCTCTGTCTCTTCTAAGGACAGCAATCCTATTGGGTTAGGGATCTATGACGATGTCAGTTAAACTTTAAAGACCCCATCTGCAAATGTAGTCACATTCAAAACTGTGGCTTTATGAGTCCCCATGAATTTCAAAGGGACACAATTCGAACGTCCATCTCTATCCCAGGGCTATAAGGAGAATAAGGACTCGACCAGGGCAATTTGCACACTGGCCTTTGACTTCAGGTTTGCCAAAATGCCCACCTCTAAGTTCTCTTGCTTCGTAGCCCCGTACAGGATTCCAGCAGAGGCCTGGCCCTTCAGCAGGAGTGTCTGTCCTAAGTGGCCAGTGCAGAAGTTGGATAACTGGATCATATGGATTCTTGTTTTTAATGTGTTAAGCAGTTTCTACAATGCTGCACCAATATACATCCCCACTAGAAAAGGGTCCCATCTCTCCTCATCCTCTCCAACACCCATCGTGTCTTGACTTTTGGATAACAGCCCTTCTCATAGGTATGAGATGATATTTGAAGCGGTTTTGATTTGCATTTCCAAAGGGGGACTTTTGTAGATTGCATAAGCATCTGATCCATTTTGCATCCGTGGGAAGCTGAGTTAGAAGGAAAACAGAGCTGAACCATGTGCTTTTTTAGAAACTTCATTTGCTGGTCCTGCATCTTTTCCTCCATTTGGCTGATAATCACCAAGGCATTTTGTTTCTTTTAAACTATTTTTGGTTTATGCTGTAAGATTCTGAGATCTGTCTATACTCTGCCATCTTAAAGCATGTACCTGCATATCTGTTTTAGATAACAATCAAAAATAAATAAGCAGAAAGTAATATACTATCACCATGGCAACCTGCAAGTAAAGCTTGATATACTTCACTACTGCCCCCACTCTCTCCATCGTCTGTAAATGGGACACATTTTCATGGAATTACTTCATCCAAGCAGGGGTCCTTAACTAAGATCTCCCATAGACACTGTGTTTGTGTTTGCCCAGGAATCGTATGTAAACAGTGTATATGCATTTGTCATTTTTTCAGAAACTGGGATTGTTATCTTTGATCAGATCCTCATGGGGATATGAAATATAAAAACCGGTAAGGAATCACTGATGGAAAACAATGAACCAGACAGCTGCCAAGAATAGGAAACAAGAGAGGATAAGGACCCTTTTACAACCATTTGGATTCATCTGAATAATAAAGTTAAGAGAGTTTTCTTTTAAGTTACATGGAACTTGGGTAAAACCACTGCAGACTTCCAAAAACATTCAAAGTAGATGTGTCTGCGGCTTTAGGAATTGTAGGCAAAAGCCCAAGCCTGCAGGAACCAGGGAATAAAAGAATAATACTCTAGAAACAATGGGCCTTCCCCATCCATCCATCAATACACACTGCTCACTTTGCGCTCGTTAGCACGTTAAGCACAAATGACCTAATTTCTTCATCAAATTTTGAAAATGATGACTAATCCGCTTAGCAGTCCTCATTTCCACCTCAACAGAGAAGCCCAGCCTTTGAAGCCTTCCCTGGAGAAGGGATATTTCCACGTTTACTTATTGCTGAGGTAAGGAAAGAAAAACAATTACTTAAAAAAAGGCAGAGTCTATAAATAAATTCCACTTTCAATATACCAAAAAAAAAAAAAAAAAAAAAGTAAAGTTGATCCAGCCACAAATTAAAGAGAGCAGGGGGCAGATACTGAGAATAACAGGTCTAGATAGGATCCAGATCTTGTCCGTGTCTGAGGCACACTCTTTCCTCACGTGAGCAAACACAAAATGACTGGCGTTCACAAGGGATGATAAACCTCCTTCAAAACCTATTAATCCAACCACTTTAGAGATTTGGTTTGGCACAATCTACTATTTGCAGCCCATGTGCACTTTTGGTAATTAAGAATAAGGAATAATGACGACAAACAATACACCAGCTGGGCACTGATTAACCAGAACTTTCTCGTGCACATGCCCAGGCCCTGGCACGCACAGCTGTAGTGACTATATAAAGCGCGTGACTTCACGAAATCAAATACAGAGATTTCCTTTCTTACTCCCACACATTCCAACAAAGACATACATAAGCACTTTTGTGCAATTGAAACTTGGAAGCAGCCATGTAGAAATATCGGCGGAGACACTATGCATCATTTAAGCTTAAAAGGAAAAAAATACAGTCTTGTTGTTTTTGGGACCAGAGACAGACCACAAGGTACTTCTAACTGTGGGATTTAACTGCTTGAAACCCTTTTTGGAACCAGACAGGTTATGAATGAATAAAGCAAGCTGTGCAACCTTGGACAGGTTTATGTCGACTCTCCAAGCTTCGGCTTCTTGCATTCACCTACAAACTGCAGAAAACACTACTTACTACCTGGCCTCTCAGGCAGGGCCAGCTGTTTGTGCACAGACCGGAGGAACAAGAGCCAAGAGCATGTGCAGCACCAGGCGCTCTGGAACCCTTAGGTGGAACTGCTTCCCTAAGACACCAGAATGCTCAGGAAAAAGAATCCTGCATTCTGTAATTTTATCCACTATACTCACTGCAGGCCCACCTCCCTGGCAGTGAATGGAATGGGTAAGTATCTTCTAAAGAAACAACAAAGTTGATTCACAAAAGGAACTCCTACCTAGCACATTCCACCTTGGAAGTGCAGAATGGGTCTTAACTCAGCATTGGACAAAGAAAGTTACTAAGTTTCTCCTAGGTCCAAACACAAGTTAGGCCACATCACTAGATTTCTGCTGAGTCAGAGCTGGTGGCACTGCTGTCTTTCTCACTAAGTGCTGGACTTCTAGAAAACAAATTTTTTTTTTCGTGAGGCAAGGAGGGAACAGCTTAATAAATGTGACTTAAGGGCCTCCCCTGGTGGCGCAGGCGGTTGAGCGCAGTGCTGTGAAGCTGTCCACAGCCTCTGCAGAGCCGGTTCGACCCCCACCGGACGGCAAGGGTCCCACATGGTGCTGCAGACCTCTCCTGTCTCTCCCGCTGCTCCTTTTAGCAGTATATTTCATCAGTCTGCCTGTTCTGTTCCCCGCTCTGTCTGTCTCTGGTGAATCCTCTCACCCTCCCATGCGTCTGGCCTGTACACCAACTATCAGGTCACTTTTACCATGAATAACTTCACACACAGATGAGTAGATAGAGCAATGATTTAATGGAGAGAACATAACACATTCCGATGTGCATATCACTTAGTGACATCAGTCACTGATCCATGACCGATCTTAGTTCATCAATATCTCCAGATTATCCTGAACCAAATACCAGGTCAGGACAGCTCTTTAGTAAGCTCTGGGTAATTAGGTTTCACTCTCCCCTAAATTGTGGATACTCTTATCTCTAGTTAATGAGCAACATAGAATACTGCAACAGCTCATAATACTACAGACCCACAGAATTTATCACTACCTGATCAAGAGAAGGCCGATAAAAGTCCCCCGATCTCTATGGCTTGGGGGTACTTTTCCTATGACTACCTAAGAGATCGTTAAAAGAAAAACAGTAATTCTAGAAATACCTGTAGGAGAAGAAATAAAGACTTTGAGCAAGCCCATGGAAGGAGGAGGACAAGTTTGTTCTGGATGGCTGACTCACCTAAGGAATACTGACAAGACTCCAGTTTTTAAAACTTTTTAACATAAAGGTTTCTTATCAAAAGCTCAGAACACAGAGGAGGGAGCAGATCTGAGGAGGGTGAGTGTCACCTAGACCTGGCCAAGCCCAGGCAGAGGGGTGGGGGAGCTTTGACCAGAAGCAGAGAGAGCCCGGCCGCCGACACTGCAGCACCCGGACCCTTGAGAAAATGAGGGGACTCATGGGGCGCGCTCAATAGAGCTTATGTGTGAAAACAGAAATAAAGCTACCCAAACTGATTCCTGCCTTCGGGGTCATGCTCAGGAGAAATTAACCAAATGGAAAGTTCACACACGGAGGGCCTTTGAGGGACTTTCTGTGCCAAATTAATCCAGTGACATAAGGCCACATGGCCCCTAATTATTTATTTTTTTGGAAGCAGAACTTGAGTTTTGTTTTTTTTTTTTCCTATGTCCTTGTTTGTTTTTCACAACATAGGCTTCCTCCCCTCGGGTGCGGTCACCACAGCTTTCCTGATTTTAACCTGTATTGACTACTGTCTCTGATAGCCCCAGGCTGCTCAGTCAAGTTCACCTGCACTTTTCAAATGGCTGAGACACAGCCTTCATGTGGACTGGGGAAGGCACTTCCACAGCAAAGAGGAAGGAAGGGCTCTGCAAGGCCCAGCGACCTTCATCTCTGCTGGAGAAACAAGTCTTCTGACAAGTCTGGGTCCCCGCTACCTGCAGGCTGGCCAGGTGATAGCACCCCTGAGCGCAGCCTGGATGGGACTGGTCCACCCCTGCCCGCACCAACTTCTCTCCCTATTATTAACATCATCAGACCCTTCCGATGGCGTTCTCATCCTCCCTCTGAGACACCCCACGAATCTAGTCCCTGGATTTGATCTCACACACATCACCAGAGACACATCACCAGAAGCTCTCCACCCTGGAACTCTCACCCCAGACCCCTCGCTGCCTGTTATCCCTCTACTGTGATGACCCTCACTGCCAGCTGCAGCCTCCTGAGGCAGTTTACCTGGAAGCCACGCAAGGTCCCGGTATCAGTAAAACCAAATGAAAGCCCACAGTGGCGCTCTCCAGCCTCCCGTACCTGGCCGCTGCCTTTCCACCTGCTCCCAACAGGGGCAACCCTTCCAGAACACACTAGCTCTGTGCTTCTCTGACGACACAATCCTCAAGCTTCTCCACCTGTCACACCCCATTCCACAACCTCTTCAGACACCTACTGAGGAATCTTTCCAAATCCCTCACACTTGGACATGCCGGCTCCTCTGCAGCCTCAGCAGTTTTCTGTCTGTCTGTCCACACCGAGTCTCCAGCATGTCTGCAGTTACCACCGGCCATGTCTTCATCGCCCCCTTGGACACACTGTGAGCCCCCAGTCTCACATCATGTCCGATTCAGAACAGACACACACTTCAAATGTACTCAATTAACCCACAGCAGATACATGTTAATATGCCCAAGTGCTACGGCACAGCTCCAACTTGAAACTCCCTGGGAATTTCACAGCGTGCTGGTCCACCTGGGAAAGGCAAGAGCAGCAAGGCCTTGGTAATGTTTCTGGCCTCCAAACACTTCTTTTAAAAGAGAGTCTCAATGTATTATGTGGCAATGAAGCCAAAACATATGGAATAAGTTTCCTATAAAGTACATATGGGTTTTATAAAAACAGGCAAGAGGCTAGGATAAAATGCGATCGCCAACCAGATTAACGAGGAGTTTTTTTCTTACTCCAAAATTAACAGAGAACCTTCTTGCTTTCATTATAGGTTGAAAGTTGCCTCTTCTGCCTGGGTGTCAACATTTTTCACATTCTCAGGGAGGAAAACTAAGTAACTGAAGAAAAGAAATCATCTTCCTTCAATTGTCATCCTCCACAGCCGGGTCCTCTCCTTGGACACTACCCAGGCCTGCCGCCCCCTCTCCAGGTTCCCATCTCTGCTCTGCTTATCTGTGATCACCACTTCGTATCTCCTCACAAGACAGTTCTTCTCAGCCTCTCCTATCTCTCTCCTTCTCTTTCCCACTGCAAACATGTCTGAGTGGCACTGCCCACCCCCCCACCCCGCTACCCTCAAGTCAAACACAGGTGCTATGGGTGGTCTGTGTGGGCCAGTTGCCAAGGAAACCTGTGGCTCATCCGGGGACAGAGTCCATACAAAGTATTGCTGCGCACCTCCTCGTCAGCAGAAATGGTCCCTTCATAGCAGAGCGCAGACTCTGAAGAGAAGCCCAGCTGAGCTGGAACAAAGCTCAGGGGATGAGCTTGAGTGGACAAGGATGGCATCAGAGAGAAAAGCCAGGTAATGGGGTAATTGTTCTCAGAAAGATGAACTAACCCAAGCTAACAGCTTCTCCTCCTCCTTCCCCCAAAGTAGGTACCCCAACTACCTCTGCTTCCAAAGGTAAACTGATGCGCTCCATGAGGAGTCTGAGGCTCAACAGTGCACCCCTCACACCTTGACAGGAACCCCAGGATCTGAATTAACACTGGCTGGGTGTTCACAGCACTGTGGGGCCTGGCCACCGAGGGAGAGGGAACCCAAGAGCCCTCCACTCAGCTCTGGAAAGCTTCATCTCCGCGAGCTGGCCCCATTTGATCTGCTCTAACTATTATAATGGGATCATCGTTGCCACTTGGAAATTCCTGTAAGATTTGTTAACAAGGTAAAAGCAGCACTATCTACTTCCCAGCAGAAAAGTCAGGTACTTAACGTCCCAGCTTCAAATAAGAGAAGAAAATAGGAGCCGCAGCATGAAATGCCAATCCTTTTATGCCAGAGTAAGACACAGAGCCCAGATTTTCACAAATAAATTGCATAAAAGTTCCCTAATTGGGACTTAATCTAATGATGGCTGTGCCACCAAACATTGTCTCAAAGCTGTGGTCTCATTTCTTTTTCTGTAAGTGCACAGTAGCCATCATTCCATGAAGCTGTCTGGCGAGCCCAGTGCATGTGGCTTAAGGACAGTGAGACAGGATTATAAAAGCAGGCATAAATTCATCACCAGCTACGGCCCCCCAAAAGATATCCAAACATGTCTATAAACAAATTGCTGTCACTATACTGGGAAAGAAAATTTTCCAATCGAGTTTCATCTTTTCAGTGGGATCCAGTATTTGCACAAGCTAGAACCCCAAAAATCTCCTGCCCTGCTCCCCGTAAAGGGACCACACCTGTGTTGCTCAGTCTCTTTCCCACTTGGTCTCTCCCCTCAAACCATACTGCATACATCAACTCATCATTAAGTGTTCCTGTGCATCTGCTATGTACCACATATTACTCTACGTGTACAGAAAGACCGCTGCCCTCCAGTGTCTAGCAGGGAGAAAGAGCTAACAACTAAGAAAATAAGCAAATTACGTAGCACGTCAGACAGGGGCAAGGGCGATAGGATACAGGCTCCAGAACAGGGTTCTAACTCCCTTATTTGATCTGCTTTACATCAGGATTGTAATAAACATCCTTACATCCCAGCACCAAATGCACGCATTTCACAGAATCTCAAATTAAAAAAAAAAAAAAAAAAAAAAAAAACACCTCACTGGAAACATGTAACTGCTATAATGCAATCGATAAAAAAAATGCTAATCTAAAAAAAAAAAAAAAGCTTTAAACAAATGACCCCGCATTTAAACAGGTCTCAAATTCCCTATCTTTTAAGGCAGAAGTGAGAAAAATGATTAGCAAGGTCCAGATCTATCACTGATAGAATAAAAAGTCTAAAGGTTCTTGAAAGACTCTAACAGAGAACAGGTAATAAGACGTGTCACCTAAAAGATTATTCACTTTAAACCAGAGAATATTAACCTGGGGTCCCCCTGAAATTATTAACACAGCTGGGGGAGTAGGCTAGCTAATACGGAAAAACAATTTCAGTGAGAAATCCAAAGACAGGCACAAAGGCTACAAAATTCTAAATCGTTTACAATGGCATGGCACAAATTCACTTTCATCACAAATGTTTCTTCCTTAAACCAATGAGACAAGAGAAGACCAGGGAAGCGTCAGGTTATGGAAGTCTACCAGGGCTGAAGCTCAACGAGAACGTCACAGAACCAAGCTCACCATGATAATAAAATCATATAAAAACAAAAGAAGGGAAAATTCAGAGGCTCTTGTACGTCACATGGTCCTACAGCCAAACCAGCAACTATTAACGAAGAAGTCTTACCTTTTCATGGTTTTCAATTAAGATTTCCACAACAATATTCTGAAACTTCAAATCCATGATGGCAGCCACAGTTTCTTCCTGTGGCCTCATCAGAGTCGGTCCAAACACCACTCCTAAATTTGCCACCGTCATCAGGTTCTGCTTGGAGTGATTTGAAACACTAAGATGGAAGAGGTGAATAAACAAAGGTCTCTGGGTAAAAGGCAGGCAATAGCTGCAAAGTACAGGATTCTGCTCTGTCCATTCCGCTCTATTTCCCTAAAAACCAGGAGTCCAAGATTTGGTTGTCCTCATGGTCTACCCCTAAAATAAGCAGATCTGACAAAACTCTACGTGCTGAGGCCCTGTCTACTTCCCACTTCTCTCTGAACTCTGCTCTAGCCACACTGGCTTTCTGAGTAATCCCACATATACCAGATGTGTGTCCTCACACCGGCTGTTCTCTCCTACTTAAAACACCCCTTTTTTCCCCAGATTATTATGCCCTTGCTTCCAGAGACTCTAAGGCTACATGCAGTTCTAAGAATTTCCTTCAAAAGCACACAGAGCTTGGTCAGAGTATTCATTCTCACCCCTTCAGTCCACAACTACTTACTGTGCAGTGAGCAACCTGGACAACTGTCCATGGTCATCCTGCCCTTGAATTCTAGTCTCCACTCAAAGGTCTCATTCACAATGAGATGTTCCATAACAACCCTCTCTCTAGCCTCACACCTGACATGTATTTTCCACCCCCTCACTTCACTTTGTAAATTCATCTGTAATCTCCCTCATAGAAAGAAGGGACAGGACCTCCTCAAACTAGAGACTCTGTCTATCTTATCCAATTCTGTATCTTTGTATTCACTAGCACCTCGGCCAAATGAATGATTGGCTGTACTAATATTAGGGCCGTAGGCAGGTGTCAATACCCTCTGGCCTTCAGTTTTCCTTTTTGTTAAAATAAAGGTCCTAAAACACAATGTTCCCTCATCTTCCTCTCGTCTCTAAAATTCTGTAATTATTGTGACGTAGGAGTCATTTTTATGTGAAGAAAGAGTTAATGTCTCAACTGAATGATTCAATTTTGCTTACTTTTTTAAAAAGGAAGTAAAAAGAAAGGAATGGACCCTATGAAATAACTACTTATTACTGGATTAAGTAAACTTAAAGGACATGTTTAAACTTAGAGAGTTAGGTAGGTGTGAAACCAAGCTAAATATGCTAACAGTCTTATAATCACATTTCCAAAATCTGTGTACAGGGAAATGTGTAATATTCTCTTCTCTTACTTCACATCAACCCCGAGTTGCTGGCAGCGATGTTAAGCAAATAATTACCCGACTTTACGAGAGCATCCTATTTCAATACTCTTGTCCAAAACACACACAATGAGTCAAATCTCCAGCCTGCCCTTCCAGGTGCGGTCCGAGGTATCGTGTACACTGCCTCAGTTCCAATCGCTACGACTCCAAGATCCCCACACAGCACCCAGAGCAAAACAAAGTTCAGACGAAAAAGAGGCTTACTTTGTTAAGTGTTTCACCAAAATATCCAACATTTCTTTATTTTTCTCTGGCAGTTTGTGGACCAGGAAATGGATAGCATTAACACGAGATTCTGGGCTGCCACTTTCTTTAAGAAAAAAGAAAAACAGTTCAGTTAGGATGGGACTCAGAACCAAGCATATTCCTAAAAATCGATTACAATGGTTCATCTGTTCACCTTTTCAACCAGAATTTAAGCACATGTTGCTACCTGTAGGAGGAAAAGGAGCTTATCTCCTATGCCCCCCTGAAGAGGTAGTTACATCTGGCACCTTTTCCTCTGTTCCTATGGAAGAACAGAGCTCCTGTGGGGCCTCCTTCCAGTGCACTTCATCTGTTCACCACACATATGAGGGAGGCTGGTCACTAGATCACAGCTCCACAAAAGGTTGCAAATAAAATACCAGCAAATACGATATCCCCTGTTTGGATTGAATTTTATTTCCAAAAAAAGAATTCTACCTTCCGGTACTTCAACATGCTTATTTGAAATGCAATCGGGATTTCTTTTGCTCAAGTGTGGTAAGACACGCAGACACAGAAGCGGCTGTCATGAATGAAGCAATTTACACCAAGAGGTCCCCAGAAGCAGGGGACCTGCCATACCCTGCTGGTCTACCAGGGGAAGCACCAGGGTCAGTCGAGGAAAAACGGGGCAAGAAGCTGTAGTGCAGTTTCTGTGGAAAGGGACAGGAGGGAGAGAGTAAAGAGGCCTAGGGTTGGCTGGTTGTAATTTATCAGGGGCCTCTGGGACACAGGGGCTAATGTGAGTTATCCGGCACCCAGCCCCCAGCCCTGATGTGACCAGGACAGGAGAACACTGGTCTAAACTTCAAGAACATGAAAGGGGGAAGAGGATTCCATGTAGGTTCTAGATTGGTTGATCACAAGGGCTTCTGGGGTCCTGATAATAAGCAATTTCTTGATGGAGAAGCTAATTACATGGTATCTTCACTTGGGGAAGGGTCGCTGAGATATACACATTAGTTGTGCATATTTTGGTTATTTTACAACACAAATTTCACTTAATAAAAAGTACCCATGACAAACCTCACTCTAAGAAGGATGAGTCAGGACCTTTTAGGTTTAATCCCTCCAGAGTTTCCCTTCCTTTTTTGTAATGAAATGTTTCAACAGCCTAGGTCATTGAATCTGTCCGTGTCATTAAAGGGACTTCCTCACCATCGATGTTATGAAAAGTCAAGTAGCTTCCAAAGCTTGGACAGTTAAGTTTGTTCCAGTTCACCTTCCAATAGTCTTATTTGAGAGTAAGCAATGACATTTCACAACCGAGGACACTGAGACAGTGGTTACTAATAATAAGGAGGCAAAGGTTATGAAATGAAAAAGGTGAATGATAAACCAGAAAGCAAATCATCAAAGCTTGCTACAGGACTGAAAACTTGGATGTGGACTCAATTTGTCACAGAAAGCAAATGGACAGCTGTCAAAAGGCAGGGAAGAAAACATAATCAAGTCTTTAGCAATAAAGCCCTATTAAATAAAAGCTGGTGAAAACTTAAGGCAACAAAAATATAATACCATTTTCCACCACAGCTTTGATATGAAAAATAAAATTAAAGCAGGCGCTAAAAAAAAGTCAGAAATTCCAAAAAAAACAAAGGATAACTTTCATTTTGTACATTCAAATATTTCAGATTGAAAACTCTGCGCTAAAAAGCTATTCCTAAGTCATTTGACTACTCTATCATGAATTAACATCTCTCTCCAAAGAAAACCTACTTTTAATATTTTTAGATTTGCTAGGGAAATAGTTTCCCACCCTCTATGGATAAGGCTCTTCGTTTCTAAAAATAGCAGAATCAGTTTTGAAAAATAAAGTCAAAACCTTCCACGGCCGTTCTTGAGTCCTCTTCCTACTCTCATCTTGCTTGAAATCTCACACACACACATTTTTTCCAAATCTGCTCTTTCCCTCTTCTTCCAAAGAAATATTTTTCAGTAAGGCTTTAAAATGCAACTACATTCTTCATCTTGCTTGTTTTATGTTGACATTAACCAGAGCTTCCTATCAATGGCCATTTCCACATGGCGACAGCCCAGTTATAACTTAAAGTACTCCAAAAAGTCTTCTAAGGTAAATTTTCTTCAGTTGCTAATGCTATATGCCTCTTATTATATTTTTATTGCTATAAAGAGATGTAGAATGAAAAGTAAAACTTTTTTTTGAAACTAGGATACCAAATTAATCATAGCACCAAGTTCCCGAAGCAGGCCCGAGAATTAGGAGTTTACGGAAACAGTGAAAGCATTTTTAACTGTGAAGCCTTAGGTCGGCATCCACAACAACTGGCTGTCTAGATGCTTATGATGCTGGGTCAGCTAATGGCGACTAGAAAAGATTATTTTAATTTACTAGAGTTTATTAAAGACACACATCAGATGAATGCCAATTATTCAATTTTTAGATGTCATAAGTCAATAAAATTTTGGGAAGTTTGGGAAACTTTGGTGAAGCATTAGCAATAACCACCCAAGGAGCAAGGAGTTTTGATGAAAGACAAGCACCGCAGCTCTTCTGTGGGGCATACATCACTCCATCAGCTAAGATGGTTCCATGTCACTTAAGCATTCCATTTCTTTAATTTGCACGCTCCTGCGTCTTTTCTCCCAAGACCACATGCCTTCATCTTGTTCCTTGTGCTGGTTTACTGACAAGGATAGAACATTCTGGGTATACCAACAGGATTTAATGCCCTAAATCCTACAATAGTTCTATTTCTCACCATAAAGGATGACAGAGTTTTATTGGTTATATTTTTGCTTCCCAGGTGGCTTGACTACAGGAAGAAAACATACCGAACCTGGCAAGACCTAATACAAGGAGTCGTGCATGGCAGTGTTACTCACAGCAGCCAAGTCAAGGAACCAACCTAAATGCCCATCAACAGCTGACTGGAGAAAGATACTGTGGAACACATACCCCATGAAATACTACTCAGCTACACTAAAAAGATGAAAAAGTGCCTCTGGGGACAAAATAGTGGAATTGAGGTGATGATGCTTAGCGAAATAAGTTAGAAGTGAAAGACAGTTACCGGATGGTTTCACTCATTTGCAGAATATAAATAACCAAAGCAAACAAGCTGTCATAACACAACAAAAAAATCATTCTTAGACTCTGTGAAAAATATAATGATTACTGAAGGGGGAAGGGTGAAAAGGGGGTTAGTATTGACATTGGATCAGAGAAACCTGTGCCTCCAGGAAGGTTGAAGATATAATCACATAATTACATAGCTGTGCAAATAACTGGCAAGTCAATGAAATGAAGGAAAATACTAAAAAATAATATAGCAAGACAAATATTCTCATCCTTGGGAAATTTTCCATGTGACACCACATTGGGCACCAGGCTTTGGCTGCCATTCTTTTAAAAAATATATACATTTATTTATTTATGCATATAAGAACTGGGGTATGGGCCAGAGGTGCAGGGAGTGACAGGATCTACCAGAGACAGAGTGGGAAACAGAACAGGCAGACTGACTGAAATACACTGCTGAGGGGAGCAGCGGGCAAGACAGGAGAGGTCTGCTGCACCATGTGGGTAGCTTCCTGGCCAGGGATCAAACTCATGCTGCAGTGGCTGTGGATAGCTTCATAGGTTGCGTCTCAACCCCTTGCACCACCAGGGA
The DNA here is from genome assembly GCF_014898055.3 of Talpa occidentalis. Taxonomy (NCBI): domain Eukaryota; kingdom Metazoa; phylum Chordata; class Mammalia; order Eulipotyphla; family Talpidae; genus Talpa; species Talpa occidentalis. The sequence continues at coordinate 108,668,147 of NW_023605194.1, forward strand.
GGGCCTGGTTGCCATTCTTAACCTAAGTTTAACGGGAGTCCAACCCTGACACTTGGGTCATCTCTTACCAGTGTTGTGACATATCAAGGACTCCGAGCCCAAAGGCCCAGACACTGGCCATGACCTACAACACCTTCACCATGTGGGCAAATTCGCTAGCTTCCCTGCACAGACCAAGTATAAAATGCATGCTTAGTTTAGGAATTTCTGTACCGAAAGTTCATTAGTCCTCTCACAAGATGGTACGAAATAATAATAGCTGTGTGGTTGTGTGCGTGTGTGTGTTCCTCACACAGAAACCTTTTTTTTCCTTATTTGTTCATGCATAAAAGAACTGGGGTGCAGGCCAGGGGGTGAGAGGATTCACCAGAGACAGAGTGGGGAGCAGAACAGGCAGAAGGACCGAAGTACACTGCTGAGAGAAGCAGTGGGGAGACAGGAGAGGTCTGCTGCACCATGTGGGTCAGCCGCCCCGGCTGGGGCTCAAACTTGTGTTGCAATGGCTGGCAATAGCTTGATAGTGCTGTGTCTTTAACCCCTGTGCCACCAGGGAGGCCCCTCACACAGAAATCTTAAATCATTCTAAATAAAGATGCTCAGTGAATATTTTGTTCAAATTTTAGTCTTTGCACCTACTTTCTGACACAGAGCTCCTAGCTGGGGCCTCTGTAATTTTCTGAGTGACAGGGGAGTATCTGAGACCCAGGTCCTAAATCCCGTGGAATTTCCTGACTGACAGGAACATCATTCATTGAAAGGAGGTGACTTTTTTGTTGGTTCCTAGAAGGGTGCTGGCTGACAAGAGCAAACTATGATTGGAAACTAAGAATTTTCAACCACATTATCAAAGAAGGGAGAGGGGATGGAAATGGAGTTCATAATCAATTTTACCTACATGATGACACCCCATAAAAACCCCTATAGCACAGGGTTCCAAGAGCTTCCAGGTAAGGGAACACATCTATAGACTGGGAGGGTAACACCCAACTCCACAGGGACAGACGCACTCAGGGCCTGTCTGGACCTTGCCCTGTGTACTTCTTCACCTGGCTGTTCATCTCCTTTACCAAGCCCTTTATTATATAATCATCTGGTAAACCTAAGTTTTTCCCTGATTTCTATGAGCCATTCTAGAAAATTCTCATATCCAAGGTGGGGGTGTATGGGAACACTGATTTATAGACAGTCAGAGGTATAAGGAACAACGTGGGAATGGTGACATGTCTGAAATGGAGGCACTCTTGTGGGGCTGAGTCCTTAACTGATGTCACCGCTATCTAGAATCAGAACCGAACTAAATGAATTGGTTGGGGGGAGGAGAGGCACCATTTGGTGACCAGAAGTCTCAGGAGTGAAGTGGTGTGTCTGTGTAACTATAGGAAAAGCCCAGGAGTAATTTTCCAAGACAGATGGTCTCTCATTCCTTTTAACAATTTTAGTTAACTCTCTGAGCTGAGACTCTTTTAATTATCTCAAAAAAAATTTTTTAATTCCCCAATACATTCAGCAAGTCAATTGATTCTTTTAGAATGAAGAACAAAACATGCTTCCTTTTTTTGTGGTAACAACAAAGAAATGAAAGTCCTATTTGTATAATGAACTCCAGAAATTAACTCATAGGTGCTTTCTCAACAGAACTCTGCAGGAAAGAAACGGATGAGAGAAGATAAAGGGACCCAGGGAAACCTTGAGAACTCTCAGCGGGGAGGGTGGAGGAGACATCTCAACACCGCGGAACAGATGGAAACCACCACAGATGACTAAAAGGAATCAAAAATGAGTTTCCATGCTGAAGTGGGAGGCGGCAACAAAGATGGTGATGCTGGGCAATTTTAGCCGTCGACTCAGCAGACAGACACTTGAGCAAAACAAGGCACTCTCTGACATTGTTAACAGAAAATGATCGCATATTTTAACCGCGATTCCAATTTTCCAACAATATTCAAAAGGGGAAGCTAATGTTGGTAAACGGTTTTATGCAATACTTGAAAGTACATGTGCAAAAGATTAAAGCATCTGAGAGAGGCACATGAGAGAAGAATCCTCGCAAGGGATTCAAATACAAAAAAATTAAAATCTACACTGGAAATGCTGGGGCCTAAAACACACCCATTTAATACACTTACTTTTTCTCACTAAATTAGGTAACCACAGGTCCATTCCAACCACATCTCCACTTAGGAAAAAACCTATGCCAATAACTACAGTCGTTTCAGTATTTCTGTAGAACAGGCCTGCAATTCAAATCACTGTAAAGACTCTCACTGCATCCCTACTAAGTTAGCAAGCCATCAGGGTAGGTGATGATACTTTCTGTCTTTATACCACCTCTCCCACCACATTATTCAAAGAGCCTCGGCAAACTCTTTAAACCCATGTCTCACCACCAAGGACTTCATCACCACTTGATGAAGTGCCTTCATTTGGCAAAATATACTAACACTCACATCTCAGACTCGCTGGCTTCAGTTATAAGGCATGACCATTATAATGACACTAACTCATAATTAAAACCTTGTTTGATAATCACTTTATCTCTCTCCAATTCTCAAAGGATTCTAGATTAAAACTGGCACATTTCTGCTTTTTCCAGTTTTGCAAGCGAACATGAAACAATTGTCTTCCAACCAGAGTTTCATTTCTCTTCCCCTGGTTTGCCAAAAATGCCACAGGGAAGAAATCAAAACAACGAAGCATTTGCTTGAGTTTTTGCCAAAAAAACTTTCCCCCACTTCCTTGATCACACAAACTCTCTTTAAAAAAAAAAAAAAAAAAACAAAAAAAAAACTCTTCCATATGAAAAATAATGTGCATAGAATGGTATTTTTGCTTTTTCCAAAAGCCTATTTTATATATAGTCTAATTGAACCTATACTTCGCTTCTTTACTATGAAGCTTTACATTGGCTGGAGTAAAGACCTCACAAGAAGATAACATTTAAAGTGATGTTGGGGCAGCAATAACATAGGACCCAAAGGAATTGCTCTAAGTTTTTCAACAGATTAAACTATGGAATGCTTCCAAGGGGGAAAAAAATCAAGGAAATGAAAATACAATTACAGCTACTGTCCAGTGCACCTGTGAAAACCAGTACCGGTTTTAGCCGGCAGAGCTGGGTTTTGAATTTTAAAACAAGATCCCCATAATCTGGGAAGTTACTTAACACATCTCAATCTTCACATCCTTAACTCTTAAATACCTAGCACCACCTTATTTCAGAAGACCACATGTTGAACATAAAAACTGAGGTGTATAATATAGGGAAGACAAGAGGGCTTCAAAGACTAAAACGCACCAAAACCCAATATCATAAATATTTTACCAATTGCAGGCCTTTTTCATTTTCATATTCTATCGCATATAATTTACTCTCTATCACTTACTGTGTGGGCTTCTAGAATTATCTGACAATATTCCTTTTGCCTATAATTTCTACCTAAATATCTTTCAATGCGAAGCCATTTCCAACCTACTGATCTCTCCCTATCAGCTAATCTCCCCAGCCTTCTGCAAGCTAAATACTTCTGTGTTCCCATAACATTTTCTTCATGTTGTCAGATATGTATGTAGGTCCTAATACTTGCTAGAAAATTAGCCATTATCTTCATGGTTCTATATATCCAGTGTCTATCACTGGCTCGCACAAAGTTGGCAAGAAATAAACATCTATGAATGAAATGAGTATCATAACTGCCCCTTTTGCACCTTCTAAAAGGATAAAGAAACCAGACATCTTCTAAAACCATCTCTATATTTCACACAGATAACAATAACATCAAATTAAAATTTTCATATGGAAATTACAACTTATATATACCGCGACCTACAACACTCTATGTACCTCCAAAGAATACTTACTGGCTGGGACAATAAATTCCCCATGTAACTCATAGGTCATAAGAGGTTCTGGAAGACTCCTGTATGAAAAGACAGTTCAGAATTATCAAACAAATCCAAACAGGTCATACTCTGCATGCATTTTTTTTTATAAAGGTATATTAAAAGTGTGTGCATTTCTTAGATCATGTGTGAAACTTCCTTAGGGGAAAACTTTACATATCAAAAAGATACATAAATCAAATGTTTGCTTTATTGTTATCGGCACCAGGCACTATCAAAGCACAAGCAGCCACAATTCCCATCAGATCTGAGGCACGGTATTTTATATTTAATCTTGGAAAGCACCTTTAGAAACATCTGACTTTATATATAAAACTTCTTTCCACACACTGATAGATTTAAAATCAAATATTGTACCCAACCAGAGGTAAGCACATTGTTTTGAGAATCATCTCTAGGATAGTAATCGGGCCACCCCAGTGGCACAGCAGGTTGAGCTCAGTGCTGTGAAGCTGTCCACAGCCTCTGCAGCACCAGTCCGATCCCCAGCCAGACAGGGAGAAAGCCCACATGGCGCGGCAGACCTCTCCTGTCTCGCCCCCTGCTCCCCTCAGCAGTGCCTTCGGTCCGTCTGTCTGTTCTGTTCCCCGCTGTCACTGGTGAATTCTCTCACCCTCCTGCTCCTCTGGCCTGTACCCCAGTTATTGTACAAATAAATAAATCAATCTTAAAAAAAACTTAAAAAAAGATAATAATCGAAGATGCCACAAAAAATATTAGAAGATATTAAATAAACTAGAAGAAAACGAATTCTCTCCTCTTATGTAACTATTAAAAAGACTCATTTTTTTTGCTTATATATAACAAGAGACACAAGATATAACACCACAAGAGACAAAAAATATAACGAACTGCTGACAGTTTTAAAAATACACATTTTAATTTTCTACAAAACAGATTACATAAATTCCACAGTCCAGTCAACCTTTACACATATCTTAAATTTTAAAACACCAGATCTCCCAACTTTACAAACACTGAAACAATGATCAATCTGTACAGCTGTTCTGGAAGGCAATCTGGCATAGTGTTAGGAAATATAAAAAAGATTTAAATCACATAACCCAGAAATCCCTCTTCAAGCACTTTCAAAAAATCAGAAATGCCCCTCCCTTAAGAAACCTTCAACATAAACAAAAGCCAAGAAAAATGTCAGGGATAAAGTCATTTCATACTGACAAAGGGGTCCATTCAAGAAAATATCACATTCCTAAATGTTAATAGATCAATAACAGAAACTTCAAAATACAGGAAGCAAAAAATGATGGCACTGCAAGAAGAAATGTACAAATCTACAACCAAGGCTGGAGAGTCAAAAATTGACAGAACAAGTAAACAGAAAATCAGTTAGGATGCAGGATGTCTGAACAAAGACATAAAGCAATTCACCTAACCGGTATGTCCATCACCTAGATGACAGTCCATCCAACAACAGCAGAATATTCATTCTTTCCCAGTGCTCATGGAATATTTATCAAGGTAATCCATATTCTAAGCTATGAAACAGAACTCAATACATTTTAAAAGTTCCCAGGTGTTTCTCTGATTAAAATTGTAACTGGATTATCAATAACAGAAAGGTATCTGGAAAACCCCTTTGTCCATTTCATCTAAACTGTTGGCATTTATGAACATAAAATTATTCATACTGTAACAAAAAGGTATCTGAAAAACCTCCAAAAAAGGGTAAGTAGGAACTGTTTTGAACTTAATGAAAACATAACATATCAGAATTTGAGGGATGTTCATGAAGCAGTAGGGAAAATTATACCAGTAAACACCAATATTAGAAAAGAGAAAAGACCTTAAAACAGTAACCTCACTTCCCATCCTAAAGAGCCAGGGGGAATAAAAGAGTAATTTGAACCAAGGTAAGCAGAAGAGAAAAAAATAAAAAAGATGAGAGCAGAAGTCAATGAAATGTGAGAAAAATAGAGAAAATAAATTCAAAATTGGTTCTTTGAAATAATCAATAAAATTAACAAATCTAACCAAATTAATTAAGAAAAACAGGAGAAAACAAACTATTAAGAATGTCAGGAATAACAGAGGTAATGACATAATCACTGCAGGTACAAAGGTATTAAAAAGAAAACAATGGTATTAACAGTCTCATGTCCATAAATATCGACAATTTAAATGAAATGAACAAGGCTCCAAGAGTCATGAACTACAAAAGCTTATTTCAGAAAGTAATTGGTAACCTGCACAGTCCCACCTCTATGAGAGAAACTGAATTTGTAATTAAAATCTTCCCAGTAAGAAAACTAGATGCCCACATGACTTCACTGGTGAATTCTACCAAACAATTAAGGCGGCAGTAATACCAATTCTATACAAATTCTTATAGAAATAATGAAGGACTAAATCTAACTCATTCTTTGAGGCCACCATTATCCTGGCACCAAAATTAAACAAGAAAGTACTAACCAATAGCACTCCTGGGCATGGATGCAAGTATTCTAAATAAAGATAAATAAAAGGATAATACACATTGTGACCGAGTTTGTTAAAGAGATGCAAAATTGTCTTAATATTTAAAAAAAAAAAGCAATGTATTCCATACACTAGTACCAAAAAAAAAAAAAAAAAGAAAGCATGATCACAGTATGATCATCATCATCTCAAAAGAGAATTCAGAGAAAGAGTTCTTCCCACAACTGTCCTAGAACCAGACATTGACACACAAAGATGAATTTGGATCCAAACCTGATATCTGATGTAAAAATTAACTGAAAACAGGTATCAGATCTGTGTTAAAACCTTAAATTGTAAAACCTCTAGAAGAAAATATAAAACAAACACTCCTGTATCTTTGAACTAGGCAAAGATTTCTTGATACATCACCAAAAGTACAGTCCATAAAAAGAAAACTAACTGCTTTGTGAAAGAAACTATCAAGAGAATGAAAAGACAAACCACAGCTTAAAGAAAACATTTGCAAAGCATTTATGTGAGAAAGGACTTACATTCGAAATAAATGAAGAATTATCAAGATACAAAAACAACCCAATTTTTTGAACTGCATGTAAGACCTACATAGAAACTTCACCCAAGAAGATACACTAATGACAAACAAGGACAAAAAGTAACATTTAACATATTGATCACCGCAGAAGTACAAATTAAAAGCACAATAAAATATTTCCATTCACCATTTAAAGGGCTAAAATTAAGAAGACTGACTTATCAAGAGTTGGCAGGGATGCAGAGGAATCGCCACTCTGCTACAATGTTGGTAGGGATGTAAAGAAATAAAACCACCTCAGAAAAATCTGTCAGTTTCTCAGAAAGTTAAAAATACACCTCCCAGGGCCTCCCCGGTGGCGCAGTGGTTGAGCGCTGGGTTGCGAAGCTCCTCGTGGCCTCTGTGGCGCCGGATCGATCCCCGGCTGCTCCCCAGCCACCAGAGGAGGGTACCACATGGTGCGCAGACCTCTCCTGCCACCCGCTGCTCCCCTCAGCAGTGTACTTTGGTCCTTCTGCCTGCTCTGCTCCCCGCTCTGGCTCTGGTGAATTCTCTCACCCTCCCACGCTTCTGACTGTACCCAGTGCTTGTATAAACAAACAAATAAATAAACAAATAAATAAAAATATATGCCTCTAAAAAAAAAAAAAATACACCTCCCATAGGATCCAGACACTGCATTTGTAGGATTTACCCAAGAGAAATGAAAACCTGGGTTCACTGAAAGATTTGTGCACAGAGACTTTTAGTAACTTTATTTATAGTGGCCAGAAGCTACCAAACAACCCAAATATTCATCAAGAGGTAAATGGATAAATGTTAAAATTGTGATAATACAATGCAACACTAGCTAATAACAAGAAAGAAGGAACTATTAGTATATGCCACAACATTAGTGAATTTCTAATTATGCTCAACGGAAGAACCAAGGACACAGATATGGAAATAACCTAATCGTCCATCAATGAGCCAGTCGATAAAGAAAATGTGGTATAAACACACACACATACACACACACAGAAATACTACTCAGTTGGTTTCTTTGTTTCTTTTTAAAAAAGATAAAAGTCTTGCCACTGGCTGGCGAGACTTTGAGGAGATCGTACTAAGTGAAATAACTTGACAGAGAAAGATAAAGACAATACTGTATGACTTCATGAGGTGTAGAATATAAAGTAATGAAGCAAAGGACCAAACAAAACAAAGATTCTAGATACAGAGAACAGACTGGTGCACACCAGAGGGGGAGGGGGTGGGGCTGGGTAAAATGACAGGGGGTGCTGACTATACAGTGATGGACGGAAACTAGATTCTGGTGGTGATCAGGATGAAGTACAGACAGATGTTGAAGTATTCTGCACCTTGAAACCTAATGTTGCCTAAAATAAAAACTGATTTCAAAAAAAGACCCCAAATATTTAAAAATTTTATGCATACGGAATTATAGCAAATGCAAAATTTAATATATCATCACAGAAAGCATAAGGAATTGTGGGTGTGAGGGTAGGTTCACTGTCTTGATTATGCTGCTGTCTTTACAAACGTACACGTCAGACTTACACAGGCACACTGTAAATATGTGCAATCTATTGTGTATTAATTAAAAAGCAAATCAAATAGGTGGAAGATGGATTTAGAGGTAAATTGCTACATACAATTTAAGATCCTGGGTGCACACACACAGACTCATGCATGGTAACCACAGACACAGTCACTAAATTTAGAGCATTAGGGAAGAAAAGTGGTTGTGTTATTTCCTCTCCCCTTGCCTCTGCCCTGCCATCCCTACACTCTCATTGAAAGAGCAAAATGAAATCAATTATACCACAGCCTAAGTAAAGAGAGAGAAGGGGCCATCAAAAGAGTAAACCTGTGGGGTTTTGTTTCAAACTATGTACAAGCAGCAAGTAGCAAAGAAGGCGAATGGTGGCCTGGCAGAAATTAAAGAGTGTTGAAAAGAAAAGGGGAAATGAGAAGCCTTCAGAAAACCACAGAGAGCATTTCTTTTCCAATAAAAATGAATTTGTATCTAAATATCTTCTACAAGCTGCTTATATCATTGCCATATGTCTAACCGGGCAATGCAGCATAAACAATAAGTATTAAATATCGTTAATGTTAGGGAAGCAGTAATAAAAATGACAAGTTCCCCATACAAAATTTACTCATCCAAGTCACTGTACCTGTCAAGTTTCCACCCATCATCTTTGTGAGTTAGTTCTCCTTCGCCATCCTCTGTGATAGAGTTTGGGGCTATAAATCATAATAGTTAACCTGATGTGGCATTTTCTTCCCCGGAAGTCCTGCTCCAGGTAAAATCATTTTCCTCCAGGTAAAATCATTTTACTTAAAACATCACAAAGCTACTCATTTGTCCCCTCACAATGGGAAACTGCTATAATACACACATTGCTGGAAATCAAAATTATGGTCTGATCCAAACAGACAGGAAACCTGGTATTCAGTCTTGTAAAACACTGAAAGTTAGGGGGGGAAACTGCCTGAAGTCAGTAGAAGAGAAAAGCAAGATGCAGTATCCATGTGCCTCCCCCTCTTTCGGAGGTTCTGCTTCTTGTTTTAGTTTTGTGTTTGGGGGGTTGGCAATACTTTCCTCCAACGAGGTACCTGGGTCACTTGCAGTGAGACAAATTCAAGAGCAATTTGTTTTTTGTTATTTGGGGTTTTTTGGTGAGAATAGCCATATAAGGCTTCATGGCAGAGATGGGATTCGAACCCAGGACACTGGCTTTTGAGACCATGCTCTTGACCACTGCGCTGACACAAAGCATTAGCTTGGAATATAAACTTACAGTCGAAATGAAGGGAACGAAAAACTTGGTTTTCTCTCATTTTGGTGCATCAGCAGAGAAAGTGTCAACTATGTCTTAATTACGGCATTTTCAGTTGCTAAAAATAATGTTAGTGGAAAAGAACAGCAGCCTCAAGTTCAAATCTCCCAAGGCATCTGCCATTTGACGAGAACCACTTTATCACATTCAAGCAGAATGTGGATGTTGTTAGGAGCGAAGTAATATAAATAATAGCATCTCCTAATGTTCTACAGGCAACGTTTGCATCTAAGTGGCATTCAGGAGGATGATGCGAGGCAGTGAGTGATAAAGGCCAAGAAAGCAACACGAGACCAGGGACTACAAGCAATTAGCTTCAGAAAGTATCAGGAACCAAGAAGAAATTGTACATACTGAATAAAAAGATCCTCTAGTTTACAGACTAATTCCCCCACAGAAAGAACGAACCATGTGTAACAAAAGGTGGGGGAGGGGAGATGCAATTTATTGCAAAAGCACTGGACTGGGCCCTAAGTTTCCCACCGATCACTGAATCACCCTTGTCAATTTCTCCAGTCGCACCAGCAGGAGTTCACCAAACTGTGCATTGGGGTTTAACTCCCTCCAGGAGCGGCAGCATTCTTGGCTGGGCAGGTTAACCTGAGAGGTTCATTACGTTGTTGCACGACTCACCCATCCGCCCCTTCGTCATCTTACCAAGAGGCGACCTCTGCCACAGTGGACTTGTGGGGGGAAGGGCGGGCTGCCGTCTGCGCTGTAATGACTTTACCAGCCCATCCCTGCACTGCAGCCCCCAGATGCTATTAGCACCCTCTCCACCGATCTTGGCCACCCGAGAATGAAAGCCCCACGAGAACCAGAGCTTGAGTACAGCTGTGGGTTTTTTCCGTCTTTCTCTCCTTTTTCACTCTGTGCATGTGTTTTCATCTAACCTCAAGCACTTTATCATTAAATCCCTTTCTTTTTTAAAGAATGGGTAATGACTCAGACATACTGAGCTATTTGTTGAACTCTAGTGCTAAACCGTTCCTGTAATAAATGCGAAACTTAAGTTTATCTTAAAACCTCGCCTTGGAAACATCTCTCAAATAGCTGCGTATTTACAGATGTTATCATTATAAGCCTGTAAGTTCAAGTGGCTAAAGTGTAAGGTAAACATATCTTTATTTTATCCTAAAACATAAATAAAAGATTTAGTGGCTTCAATATTAGAAACATACTTGCTGTTTCTTAGCATTTAATGCCTAAAATGTCTACAATGATGACTTCAAAACCCAAGTCGATTCCCATTCTGTTCCGTTGCAATTTACTTCACAACAGGTGATGTTCGCCTAGTAATTACCTCACATCCTGGAACATACACCCTAAATGTACTTCTCTTTAATAAAGTGTAACTGAACGATCAAGACTCAGGTGCCAAGTTGGCATCTGTTGTGTGTTTGACATTCAGACTGTCCGCTCCTCTGTTACTGAGGGGAGCTTACCTCAAGTACTGCTTCAGGGCGCTTGTTATTGTTTTCACTTCCCAGTCGATGGAATTCTCCAGGTCCACCTCATTGCATGTCTTTACATCTAGAGCAAGACACAAAGGAAAAACATTTAAGACCTTCGACATCCCGAGGTCCTCTTGACTGGCTCACAAAACTTCCATTTTTCAATGGCCAAACCACAAAAAATTCATTCTGTGGTTTCTTATGAAAACATTCTATACAATTTCTTGTAACAGTATAAATCATGTTCTATTATTAGCCATTTCTAGCACTTAAAAAAACCTGTAATGGGGATCAAATTAAGGAGGAAAGGACTGGGCTGGGCGGAGGCAGCTGGGACACAGCACAGCACTTCAATATTCCCAAGTGCAAACCACGCACAGAGATTGTCGTGATTCTTAGTGAAGGTGCCACTCTGGTCTGTGCTGTGTCTGTGGCCACGGCTCTGTGTCCTAACAGGAAACAACCAGCCCCTTTTATGACAAAATGGCAAGAAGAGGGGTAAGTGTGGTCCAACACTCCTAAGATTCGTACTCATCAAATTAGCTTTCCGAAAATTAATACATGATCCACCAAATTAGAAACACGATGACGCAAACCTAAAAAGTCATTTATGTGGAGCTCCCACGTTAACACTGTAATTTACACACCCCGCCAGGAAATGTTTACTGGAAGTCTCTGCGGAGCACTCCTGACACTCCTTCTAAATTAAGCTAGAATTCTTTGTCTGAAAAGTGTGGTTATAAGGTATTTATTCCTAATGCCCTTTCAAATAGCTAGTAAGTTCTAAAGTAAGAGACCTGTGGCTGAGCGGGGAACAGAGACAGTAAGTGCTGGAGTGGAAAATGTCAATCCTGAGCAAAATGAAAAAGCAAAGGATGGTGGGGAAGGCCAGCACCAGCATGATGGCAGCTTTGATCCCGTAAGGCTGGGCCACCACACTGGGCTGTGGCAGAGGTTGGGGTGTGGTGTGGTGTGGAGTCACCAAGCTGGGCTTAAATTAGCCCTACCCACCCCTCAATCCTGACCGCACAAGTCAGTTCCAAAGCTATGTGAATTTCACATCTTCATCTGCAGGATAGAGAGGGAATGTAAATGCTCTCCCAGAACTACTGAGAGCACAGCAAATCAGGAATGTCTACGGGTTTCAGAAATTACTAAATGAGCAGGTAATTACCACAGCTGAGTGGCTGGAAGGTGGTGGCACCTACTCAAAGGGAGGCTCAGTCAAAGGGTTCCCGTGCAAGCCGGCAAACCACCAGTGCAAACTTGCCAGGTTCATGCGCTCCCATCATGTAAGGGGGAACATAAGGTACCTAACAGAAACACCGGATCTCCCTCACTCCAGAATGATGTATCAACTAAGACCAAAAAGAAAAAAATCTAGCTCCTTTGGGGCGTTTTCCTCCCTTACCCTGTACTTGTCTACAGAGGCAAGGAAACATCTTGTTAGTATTTCCTCTCAAAAGGCATGAAAAAGAAAAACCTGTCAAAATAGGCCCAGCACATTAAGTCACAGAGGCCACTTCAAAAGTTTTTGGCTTGGGCATGAGAAAGGTTGAATGACGACTCAATGTTATCCTCAAACTTTGGGGGGAAACAAAACATTGAAACAGGAAGTGATGGTTAGTTCACAGCCGTAACATCATACATATGAAGTCAATTACTCAAAAGTCTGGAGGCTTTTTAAAGCACTTCAACAGTTCTTGATTACAGCAACTGACAGCAATATGCAATAAACTACAACAATGGCAATTGACACTGATTACATTTTGATCAGTTTCTACAATTCAGAACTCATTTGTTACTGAGCTTGTCAGACAAGCCACAGATACATTCAAGAAATCAAATTAAGCACCCTGATTAGAGGTGCAATCCTTTATAACTAGGACTAAATAATTCTGTTCTAAAGGCTTTGCCAACCAATTACTTCAGTAACTGAATATTCTCTCTCTCATTAAATCAATTATTTAAATCTCATTTTAACATACAAGTCAGATAACATTTTCAATCAACTTGCTACCAGAAAATCATCACTTTATAATCCAGGAGGCTTCTAAAGGAAATCTTTTATTTTCAAGTTTCCACTAATTTATCATTCCATATTTTGAGATCCGTACTCTCTTCTATGGAAAAATAAGTCATGCTTTGAATTCATGCAATAAAATGTAGCTGTCACATCAGAAACTAATGACTACATAGTGTCTGAGGTAACAATCCTCTATTAAATTTTCACTGTTTTCAAATAACTCAATCATGCCTAGGAGTTCTTTACAATCAGTAGATGCACTGGGATCAGGCAAATTTGTTATAACTTATTTGGAATTAAAACTTAAAAATGCATTGTCATGTTCTATTAGAATACAGGTTCTACCACAAATAAAAATTTTGCTTCTTTTCTGACCAAAAGACAAAACCACAGAGATTAGTTAAAAATCTAAATTAACAAGCCAAGGTACAAATAATTGTCTTACTGGAGGTTAACGTTTCACAATTATAGAACCAATGGCCACTTGTTTAAATACTGGAAGTTTCTAGCCTGACCTAAATACAAAGTGTTTGGTTCTCTACTAAGCCCTAGTCTGTTTTAAAGTACCTGAAGAAGCACAATGATTGAATGATCTTTCAAAACGCACTTTATACTCCAACAATCAATATTTATTAGCTATATTCGGTTTCTTCCCCAATCTACATGAAAAGATGTCCTACTAAGTAAATAATGTTAATATTTTTAAAATAAAATTCTTCTAAATTAGTCTTATTTTCTATGATTCTATCTCCAAATTAAATATAATCATCTAGTCTTTCTTGCAAATTAGATTTAGAAATAACCACCAAATTCACCAGCATGTACAAGCGACCATCACATGATCTTGCAGCTTCCCTCCCCTGCTCTGATGTTCTCATTCCCCGTCAGGCAAAAAGGAAGAAGCCATGACAATTCTAATTTCTATCAGCTCTCATCTACCAATCAGTTCTGTAATTAATCTGCAACACTCTCAACTCACTAAGAAACCCTGACTCCCCCAGGACACCTCCCTAGGTGATTCTACCTCCTTCCCCAACTACTCCAAATTTTGTTTCTATTTTAAAAGATAGGTTTTTTAACTTCAACCTCACGCCATGTGTCTTCTGTTAGAGCAAAGGGGGCTGGAAAGGAAAATGACTTGGAAAGGAAGGTAGTCACTCAGTTGGGCACTTTCTTTGAGAAACTTAATAAGCATGGTCCAGGGAAAGGCTAGAAGGTTCGTGGCAGTCCAGATGACTGCTACTTCTGCTCGAAAATGTTAGACAAATAAGAAGGCTAACAACTCCCATCCCCCCAGAGTGCCAGGCAGTCTCTGCTCCCTTCCTAACCTGGAGGGCAAATGACTTGTCTACTGTGAGAACTTTCTATGATCAGCTACCATTAGTATTTCATGTGGAAAGCACAGAAGAGAAAACAAAGGGGTGGGAGGGTAGAGGAGGAGGGAAGAAGACTAGAAACAGGTTTCTCTATTTCAATTGTGAAGGGGGAAACTGCAAAAAAATAGACAAGTGAAGAAAACAAGCAAGATCTAAGTACCCTGTCTTTCCTAGAAATCATCACGAACTTTTACACCTGCTTATCTAAAGAATACTTTAAGTATTTTAAATTAAAAAAAAATTTTAAGCAAAAAAAAAAAAGGCAAGAGAAAAATCGTATAGTAAATAATGAGCTCTCAAGAACCCAGTAAACAGAACTTCCTGTCAAAAAAAAATACAAAATGACTTGCAAATTTTTCTTACACTTAAAAATTAGATTTTTCATTTCTACAAAGATAATGACATTACAAATAAGAATACTTTTAAGAAATCAAATTTGACAAAAACATTACTTGCAGGCATAGTAATTAAAAATAACTGCATACTACCACAAATGGATAAAATTAACCAATGGAA
Source organism: Talpa occidentalis (assembly GCF_014898055.3). Taxonomy (NCBI): domain Eukaryota; kingdom Metazoa; phylum Chordata; class Mammalia; order Eulipotyphla; family Talpidae; genus Talpa; species Talpa occidentalis. The sequence goes on from NW_023605194.1 coordinate 108,683,236, forward strand.
GAGGACAGTGATTTAAAAGAACAAATTTTAAAGTGATTTAAAAGAGCAAATTTAAAATTTACCAGTCTCACCCAACTTTTCCCCATTAAGATATGTAACTTTAAACACTAGAGAGCTGGGGAAAAAGAGAGAAAAAATACTCACAGATAATGTATATACAACTAGTCAGAAACTCTTAAAATCCTTTTTAGAAGAGGTAGAGATAATTTCAATTTCAATGCTCACTAAATCAGGACAAAGTAAAGTATCATCCTAAGGAAATCCTACATTTATTAGGAAACAGTGAATAAATCTATTTTGCTAAGAGTCAGAGTATGAGTTGGTAGCATAAAGTAACCAAAAGATGATACTAATGCTAATAAAATCCAAAGTTTGTGATTGACAATCTTCAATTCATACGAAGAATTATTTCAAGGTTAAGTAATTTCCATTGTGTAGCTCCCTGAAATGAATTACTTAATAAGGAAATAACAAGTCAGTATTTTCAATTCTCGAGCTTCCTTTCTTTGCTGAATGATATTACTAAAAACAGCATTTCCTTTGCCAGCAACATGAAAGAGGCTGTGTCACGCTTGTGTCTTGGACTTCTCTGGTCCGAGGCTCATGGAAAGCGAAAACAGTTTTTCAGGTCACAGATTTTTGTGGGGCTAGATATTTCAAAACACCCTCAAGTAAAGGACTATCTTGAGACATTTCCAAGTGACCACCTGAGTTCAAGGACGCAGTGTGCGTGGGGTTTTAGGAGATGAAGAACAGTTTTCCAGACAGCTTAACCCTTCAGGGTGACCACAGAGATATCCATGTTAAAACTTCTCTTGCACATGAACCAGAAGATAAACAAAATGCTAGAATTCCTAAGACCAATTTGCTGCCAAAGTAGGTCTTTCAGTCCACATCTCCCCTTCTGATACCAACAAGTCTTCCAGCTCCCATCATTATAACACCATCTTGCAAATGAAAAGTGTTTCTAATTTTAAAATTAACTAAAAGCAGATGCCGTAGCCCCATTAAACTCTTCCAGCTGCTACTGAACCCCTGGCAACCTGAGCGTATTTAATTTGGAGACCACTCATGGTAAAAAGGAAAATCTGACTGCCAAAGCTGCACACCCAAGTTAAACCAGAGAGGCAGAAAATGAAAACAGCTCTTGAAAGCAAATGTACTCTAACAAGGCCCTCCAACTGATGACGGGCAATTTTTCCTGTGGTTAATAGCTAAAAAAAGGTTGCTGCTTATTAAATCCTTAATTCAAATACAGCCAAACAAGCAATCCTATCCGTAACAAGTCAGCTGATTTTATTTATCTTGGTTTATGCTTCCTAAAAAATGAGTCTCTGCGACAATGCCTTAAAATGCAGGCAGGTTTACAAGCACTGACAGCATACCTGAGGGCATTGTTAATATTGATTAATTAAAGTGAGATATCAAATAAATTAATATTTAGCAAGGTCATAATGACAGATTGGTTTGACACACAGGCCCCCAAGCCTGATGAGTTTTCATCACTTCTCAAGAGGCAGCCTGCTCTGGGGTAGGAAGAGAAGTGGAGTGTCTTACAGGTGGCACTGAACTGACAGCAGTGGGTAATGTAAAAGCGCTTTGTCATTCACATAATGTCTGGGGTAATGAAATGAATTCACTTGCTGGCTTCCTCTAGTCTGCAGTGCCAAAGAACACTGTGTTATCAGCACAGATGGAGCAGGCATGGTTCTGGAGGAGAGCCTGGTGCAAACTACAAAAAAGCCACTGTGAATACCAATGAATCCCTGAGAATCAGACCCTTGCTGTCAAATGACAGTTTGGGAAGCTCCCTAAAGCTGAGCGAGTCCCAGTGGTCTTGTCCAACCAAATGTACTGTCAAGACTCTGGACGGCCAATCTGGAAGCTGCGCAAATTGCAGGGGCCGGGATGCCACTGTCTCAAGAGAAGCAAGCACTCACGAGCTGCACTGTCTTTCATTTCTTTGGAAGGAAAGAGAGAGCTGATGATCTGTGATGATGTAAACACTAGTCTACTTCTGTCTCTCTCTGCTCAGGAGAAAACTCATCGAGGCAGTAGGATTAAAAGATGGATTCCCTTGTATGCTGCACGTGATTAAAAAACATTAAAGTCAAAATATCAAAGTCAATGAACATCAACAAACAATGCATGGAAAATGATTAGAAAAGAGGCATACCCATCAACATACTCAGAAGTCTCTGGACCTTTGAACTCACCCCCACAACTCGGTATAATCCTTGGTCATTTATACCTATTGGAAGAGATGAAATGTTAGCAAAATACAAAATCATATTTTAAAAGCTGTCAACCAACAGTTGCATTCAGGATCTTTACTAAATGACATTAGCAGCATTCCTGTTGACTATAAAAATAACATTTGACAAACGCAAGTGTTTACCAACTTGTTTTAGCAGCTTGGTATTCATGAGTTATGGCTGGAAAATAATCTCCCAAAACAATGTTGCATGTGGACAAAATGTAATGAGTCCATGATAATGGAATAAGTTGATAAGTAGCACCCACATATGCCAACGGCATTTGTAAAGAGTGATCATCAATTTCCTGTTTGTTGAGTTTACTTATTCTTGACATTTTTTTAATTTTAAAGTTCTAGTCTTTAAAAATAATATGGTGATTAGTACACAAAAACAAACATTGTTTGGATGCTTCCTGAAGACCATGGAAATGCATTCAAAACTAAGACGTAATTGTTTTGTTTGTTGTTGTTATTTTTACAAACTGTGTCCCATGAGGAGCAACCAAATACAATAAAATGTGTGTCCAATCACTGCATCCTCTCTCTGCAGAGACCTGGAAACAAAGTGTCCCTGAGTGTAACAGACAAGACAGAAAGGCAAGAAAATTTATTGTCAAATATAATTTAATGTCTTGAACGTAATGGCCTTGTTCAGATTCTGATCTAAGGAAACCAATCACAAGAAGAAAGCAATCGGGGAAACTGAGTGGCATTAAAGGTAAGTTAGAAAATGGCTACATTTGTAAACTTACTTACATGCAGAAAGGAGTGAAAGTAATCTAGTTTGCATTCCTTTGAAGAGAGAGAGGAAGCAATAGATGAAGAACTGTAAAAAAAAATCTTGGGAACTGCTGAGGCCGAGTAATAAGAGGGTGGGAGCTCACAGGACTACTCTCCACTCCTTTTATCCTTCTAACTTTCACGCTAAAATAAGGACTTAGGAAAAAAAAGTGGCTTCCTATCTTTATTTCTCAAAAGAGTTGCAGCTTCTCTGCCTGTGTGTTTATTTTCTGCACTACAAATGTTAAAGCTAACAAGAACATGGCTGGCTGACAAGGAGATGTCTTATCCCCAAAGTTCCCAAAACAAAACAACACAACACCAAGAAGGCCATGGAATGCGCCCAGAGGGAGCTTACTTTCTTCTTGCTGCCCTGCTAGGGTGATGAAAGAACACCAGTGCGGGACTAGAGGACTGTATTCAAGTGACAGCTCTGACCCTCCTGAGTTCTCAGATCCTGGGCTGGGCAGGAAACCTCTCTGAGCCTCAGACTTACCTCTAAGCCCCACACCAGCAGCCATGTGCCCTGGGCTACATACAGAGGAGGGCAAGGAGAGGCCCATCACAGAAGACAAAAGTGTCCACTATCCCTTGCACGAGAGTATTTCTTCCCCTTCTTTTTTTTTTCTTTTTGCCTTTTATCAATTTGCCCCTACTCTTTTTAAGCTTCTCTAATACCCCATTTGCTTACATGTCATGGACTCCAAAATTCCCATTTTAGAGTCTTAACCCCCAGAAAGACTGAGACTTACTTGGAAATGAGGTCTTTAAAAGAGGCAACTAAGCTAAAATGAGATCATCAGGGTGGACCCCACTCCAGAATGACTGGTGACCTTTGAAAAGGGATCAGGACACGGACACGGGAAAGCCTGTGAAGACACGGGGAGAGACACCACCGACCTGGCAGGACGAGGTCCTCGGATAAAAGCCAACACCCTGATCTCAGACGTCCAGTCTCCAGAACTAGGAGAAGTGAACCCCTGCTATTAAGCCACCCTGTCTGCGGTGCTGTTAGGCAGTCCCAGCTCTCCTGGTGATCTCACAGAGCTCCAAGAGCCAGCCCTTCAGTCTATACACGTCCACGCAGGATGCAAAAGAGCCAATGCAGCAGAATGGCACCATGCGAAGGGAAGGCTCGCTGGCCACAAGATAAGAGGGCAGAGCAGTCACGCCGCCAGGAGTGGGGGCGAGGAAACGAAACTCAAGAGTCTGAGCCCACGACAGAAGCAAAGACTAGTCTGTCCCTTCCTTCTCCTGGAGGTCACAAAGCTACATGCCAATAATTTAAAATACTATATAATTAAAAAGAATTTTGACCTTGGGGCCAGAAGCCAAAAGAGCAAGACAGTCCACAGCCAAACAAACCTGCCTCTATGAACGGTGCCTGACATACGAAATATATGGAGAAATGAAATAAGAACATTTCTTTGGCAATAATCATCACTCTGTGCTAGTAATTACGATCAGATAATTGATCAAGTTCAAATTCATCAACCTGAGAGAAGTGGAGTTAATTGCTAATGCATAATGGAAGGGGCATAGGGGAATCGATGCTACTCAACACAGCTTTTACTTTTTGAAAAATGGGATTTAAATACACTTGATACAAAAGCAGCTCAGAAATAACACATATACTTGTGGGCCAGGCAGGGCTTTGTTTCCAGTTTCCTTGTTCAGAAATGCTCTGGCCTAAGAAAACTGGGACATACTTTATATCTATGAACACGCACATCATACGAAAGAGATCAGATGTTTCCAGAATAGCAATCAATCAATCAGTCAATCAATGGATCGAATGCCAAATCCAATCAGTGGGTTTACCATATTCTCTCCAGTTTTTCTTCTACAATGTCCCTCTTTCAGCCAAAGGGATCACTGCTTCTAACCCCCATGCATGAGAAATATGACCTTTTCTTTGACTTCCTTCCTATCCCTTTTCTAACTCAACAGGACCAATGTCTACATTTTATTCAAACTTCCAATGATCTCTACTACCTCATCAACACTCTTGAATTTTGCCTACATACCTTAATCAAGGCGTCCCTGCAGGAAACAACCACAATCCATTCTGAACATCACATTTTCTTTTCTTACTTTTCAAACCATTTTGATTTTCTAAGTTCTCCCCAAGCACACACGCCAAAGTTGAGCAAGCATTTAGGCATAAATACTAACATCCACCAGACCCCACCACACATGCCCCCTCTCACACCCCTGTCCAGCCTCAGCAGAGCAGACCCTTGACCACTGCCCACAAATAACCAGACTCACTCCATGCTCTACAACTGCCTTCAAGCGAAGTCTGCGCTGACGGGAATGTTCGTGCCCTTCTCTTCACAAATCACTCTTCTGACAAATATTTATTCATCAAATATGTGCCAGTTGCTATTCAAGCTGCCCTAGATTCATCAATGAGCAAAATGAAGCCCCTTCCAGACCTTGAAAACCAGTCAAATCCCACCTTTTCTGACACCAGCCCACATTAATATTCCATTGTTTCTGAAAATGACTCATAATTAATTCCTTTTAATTTAACACTTGATTACATTTTCAAAGCCCACATCCCTTATTTACAATTCTCAAATTCAAAATTATGCCCTTAATGTTACATATATACCATGAATATTACTCAGCATTCAAAAAGATAAACACATGCATTTGATTACCATGGTCTCACTCATAGCAGGAATCTTTAAATAATTGAAAACTATAAGAAAGTTTCAACAAAAACTATCTTTTACCATAATCAATTGTATGAATTGGGATGCCTGACCGGACATCAGGTTATTTTAAGGCTTTATTTTTCCCCATTCAGTATGAATATGCATATTTTAACGTACTAAAAATAATTTCCCCAAACCTATCCGGAGTATGTCTCATATACCATTTAAAAAAAAAAACACTTCATCCCAAAACGCAGCCAACCTCCAAATTTTCCAACCAGGGTTGCAGACCTGTGTTCGATCTTTTCTCCCCAAATACAAAGAGGAATTCTGGGAAATACACAAGGTCAACCTTGCCTTTTGTTCACTGTTTTCACGGCTTTCACTGTGCCTTGCCTAGAAAACTCGGGTGCAGAACAGGTATGGTTAGTTTGACCTGGCTTGAAATTTAGAACCATAAACAGGTTGGACTTGGGCCAACATAAGACATACGAGGAGCTGAAAAGTTAAAATACACAATTTTTAATAGTTATTTAATCAGCCTCTTTAGAAATAAACGAATCCTGAGCTTTAGCATCACACACGCACGCGCACAATCATTATCAAAATTTTTTCAGATATGAAGATCCATTGACAGATATCGGATTTTCTAACGTTAAAACAAAAACATGTTATCTGGTCAAAGTGTTAGGCCCAAAGACCTATTTTTTTTTTTTTCTTTCAATAAATGACATTGGTTCTGCTCGGCAGGGAGAAGCAGGAAATGCTTGGGAATGAGCAGCTGCTGAGGTTGACCAGGGTTCGTGCAGCAGGTGAGGCCAGACATGCCTCCCCGGGGCGCCTGTCTCCTCCAGCACTGCCTGCACCTCCCTGGAGGACAGGGTCGAGAAGGGGAAGGAGTGAAGTTTCTCCAGCATCTCTGCCCACCTCTCCCCCTTGGCAGCCCGAATGAGGCTCCCGGAGCCGAGTCCATTCAGCTGCAGGAAGCAGCCGCAGAGAACTAGCGAAGGTCAGCGGGCACCTCCGAGAGCCTCGTGGGTGAGCTGGAGAAGCAGAGGGAGGAGAAGACGCCTGGGACAATAAAAAAACGACATAAAAAGGAAATGAGAACCTAAGGTGTTGGGTAAATTCATTTCCCAAGAGACGGAAACAAAGCTGGAGTGGCCCCAACTGGCAAGTCAATGCAGTAAGAAGAAAAGAGAAAGTGGCATCGAGAGTTAAGGAAGCCGAGGCGAGAAGACAGGCCGTTTACATCACGTGTGCACACAGCAAGGTACACAGGGAGAGGACAGAGGGACAAAAAAACAGGAAATAAAGGAGAAAGAAAAGGCTAGAAATTCTATGACATTTTCCAGTTAACGTTATAAAAATGATCATGTACTTACTATCTTGTAAGCACCGAGGCAGAATTTAGTAAAGACAGAGAGGAAAATTTTTAAGAGAATTCAAAAAGAGCAACATCAAGTCTTTTCTTTCCTCTCTTTCCCTTTTTGGATTCAGATTTTAAACCTGGCAGCTCAGTGGCCTTAATACTCTGCGTGGTTCTCAACACTTAGGCTAGCCCTAACAAATGAACCGAGTAAATTAATAAACTGAATAAATGACTAATGATGTGAAGGCTGACTAGTAAAGGGATGCAGAAAGTAATACAAGACAACACGATGACGGACAACTAGAAAAAAGACATAACCAAAGGAGAAGGACTCAAAGGGAAAAGAGTATGATGGAGGGTAACAGCACAAAATTATTAAAAAGCATTTTGCAGGTGTATGATTCTACCAAAATAAATGATGGAATTCCATGGTCCATAAACTAAAATTCACTCAGCTCTCATCTAGTAACCAGCAGAGTACTTGGCGTGGAACATGGTAGTTGATCAATATTTGCAGAAAGTCTGAGTCTCTATTTGCACTTGAGCATGTTGACAGCACAGGTAAAAGGTCATTAATATTCACGTTCATGTTCGCCTTCAAAGGCCTTACATCCAAAGTCTGCATCGGCATTATAAATGCAGCACGTGTGCGCAGATACACAGCGACATGAGTGCAAACCTAGTTTTATATCCCACCAGCACTGCAAAGGCAAATTCTCCTACTGGCTGTGTAACATGCACACATGCCTGTGGACACACACAGATGATTTCACATGCATATAAATATGAATCAAAATTCTAAATGCTTTAAAATTCTATTTTCATACACAATTACAACAATAGTTAATCTTGCAAGAAAAGGGAAAATGCACTAGAGAGAAAGCGATTAGGAAAGATGTGAGGACGCATCCAGCAATAAGGCCACAAAATGAGACACTAGAAATAGGCGACTCACAAGAGCAGTGAGAGGCTCATGGATAATGTGTCAGGTCACAAGGGAATTATAAAGACCTGATTAGGTGTCCCTTACATATATTCATAACTAACCCTCAATAAACACCATGTGCACAGGTCTAACTATACTAAATACTTCCCAGGCTACCCACAGAGCTCAGTTATGTGAAAATAACCAGGTTCCTACACAGAGAGATTCTCCCTAGATACTGGGCATCTCCTAACATGCTACGGTGAGGTCAGAAATACATGTTCATATTAAATTAGTCTTATAGGTAAGCACACAGAACCAAGAATGATTCAGGCCTTTCCAACCAAAGGCGCCCAAGATTCAACATCCTAAATTTAAGACACTGTAATTTTTTAAGTTACAGAATTCTAGAACTTTGGAAGAAGTACACATACGCATTATTTGTAACACTTACAATGTGTTAAATACTACAAAAAGTAGGGTAAGCGAGGAGTTCTAGCACTGGGATATCTTGTTCACTGCTGAGGCAAGATGAGCAGCTCTACATAATACTAAACTTTAACCTTTAGAGAGTTGATTCTAGTCAAAAAAAAACAAAAGGCATAGCCTGGGAACACAAATTTGTTGAGGCTGCAAGCCATAAATTATTACAAGTCAAGGTCATGATATTCTGAAAGCTTAACACTCTACTACCACCCAGCTGCCTGGCCTGACAAATTAATGTGGATCTCAGCTTCCTTATCTGAAAAATGTGATGATGGAATAGAGTTGTTGGGAAAATTAAAAGTTAACATTCGTAAAGCAGCAGCACGGGCCTCACATACCAAGCACTCATTAAAATCTGCTGTTGCAGCATAAAATTCAAAATCAATATCCAAAGAGCTCAGCACAGTCCTGTCCATATAAAAGTCACCCTAATCCAGGCATGCAGTCCACACCGCATTTTCCTAAAATATAACACATGCTGGGAAGACAGTCAAAGTTTACTTAATATGGATGACTCACGGAAAATATAAAATTCCTGTTCACCAATAACATTTGGAGTATCAGCCCTGGGTGGAAATTATTTGGGCGGCAGATAGAAAAACATTACAGACAGCTATCTGCCAGGAACGCATCTTCATTTTCTCTTCCTACAAAGTTGCTTTCACTTTCAGGTTAGCCCTCACTCTTTCCAGGTTAGCCAAACTCTTTCCAGATAAACCCATTTGTGTCGCACGATGAATAGCCTCCTCACCCGCAGGCACTTTGAGGACGGGCCTCATGATTTCATTCACATGAACTTCCGGCACTCGGACCAACCAGAGACTGAGCTCAGACATCAGAGAGTCTGGCAAAAGAGTTCATCTATACCTACTGCCGCTGGCCATCACCTCTACTTCTGTCAGTGCTTCCCACTCCAGCTTCAATGAGAAATATGGGGAAAGTACAGGGCAAACATCCTACTCCGGGCCTAAGACAATTATCTCGGAAGTACTGATATATTCTGGGTTCTCTAAGCACATACACGTTTAACTCTAAACCTCATCCTTTCAAACCCAAGTCTCAAATACCAAGGCCATCTGCGTGATTAGCTGCTACCTTTGTGCTAGGGCCAGAATAACCAGCACTGTATGTATAGCCCCAGTACTCAGAGCGGCTGGCCTCTTTTCCAGTTTCCAGCCAACACCAGAGGAAGCACGTTGGCTTCAGACCAGACAGCCCCTAGTCATATGGTTACTCCTGGCCCATCGCCCAAGCCAGTGGTGTCTGGACAGAAGCTCAAAGCTACAAAACAACTCAGAGTCACCTCTTTCATTATTATCACCTGGAGTTCCAAACGCCCCTCAAAGGTCTGAAGACAAGCGGTCCCAGGATCTAACGGAGGCACCAGCTCAGCTCATCCAGTGTGCTTGCTCACGGTGCAAAGTGTAAGTCTTACAGTATAAACCTGGGGGAAGGGGGATTTCATGGGCTCTATGTTTCCAGTAGCATGCAGCAACCTGGTCACGACTACGTTGTGTTGTCAACCAACTCTTCCTCTCGCCCTCTGCCTAATGCCTTAGGGTAATTCTGTAGAGTCAGGAAACCAGCATCTAAGCTCCAGCTCTGCCACTCTCCAGTTGTGTGATCTCTGGCAGGTTTACTCTGAATTTGGGCCAAGTCCTAGGCTCCTCATATACACCTGAGTCTAATAAGAAAGACAATTTTGCTCAAGTAACTACTGACTTTCGTGGGAATGGGGTGAACCAGTCTGTAAAATAACTGGAAAACATAAAATATATAAGGATTTTAGGTATTGCCAGGTTCGGGTTCCAAACTGACATGATATCTTGCCACTGAGAGACTTCCCAAGGTGTTGCTGAGATTCTCTGTGAAGTCAAAACTTTCTTGGACCCCGAGAGGTCCATGATGGCACTGATATAGAAAGAAGACAGGCATAACTTGCAAATGACTTCATCTCAAATCCAGGTGAGCATTTCAGAGAGTAATGCTTGATTCTTCCATCCCTGCTTCCCTTGTCTCCAGTCTACAATTTCAAACTTCCTGTTCTTTCATCATCTCCAAAATTTTCAGATGAGCCTACAGAGACCCCATCTCGTTACATTCATTGTGGTTAAGAGACCAGCACTAAAATTCTCAGTACTGGATTTGAGCTGCTGTCTGCTACGTTCTAGCTCTGAGACTTATACAAGTCAAATCATGTTTCTTCACTTCAGTTGCTTATGTGAAATGGAAAAATACCACTGCGTCACAGCATTTTTAGGAGAGTATCATAGAGAAGCAGAACCTCAACCCAGACTATTCTCGATTCTTGCCTTCTGATCACTAAATCAAAAGCAAGTTTCTGGTCCTCCTGAATTTTCTGAATATTTGACAGTTCACTTGCTCCTTGGAATCCCCCATTTTCTGGATTCCTTCTGGTGGTTCTCCTACCCCTTTGTGCTATGTCTTCATTATTGGAAAATAATGCCCTACATGCAATTGGAAAATAATGCCCTACATTCAATCCCCCCAAATTTATGCCCTTCGCCCCATTATGTTCTTGTCTCATCACCCACTAAATATGACTTTGACACTCAAAACTTCACCTCTACGAAAAAAATTCCTTCCATGACTCCTGTTACTTTGTTTCTGACAGAAATGTCACAGGGATCTTAAATTCAGACTATCCAAAACCAACCTATATTTCTCCCAAACCTGCTGCTCCTCCCGCATTGTGTCTTGGCTGAAGATGTTTCCTTCTATCTTGGCTGGAAAGTTAGTCTTGCTTTTCCCTTTTCCTTGCCTCCTACATCCAACAGGTCATCAGATTCTGTTTTTCTGCTAAGTCTGCCTTCCTACCAATGTCTTCTTTACATTGCCAACCTTCCATCATTTTCTCCCAGCATTTATTCTAAAATCCAGCCAGTCATCCTGTCTCCCAACAATTCTATTGCCTGTTGAAGATCTGAACACACCCCTGTTCAGATCTGTCACCACTACCTGCAGAACTGAGACAAACTATGCAACACAGCACCTGGGATCTGCCTCACTGGCCTTGAGGCCACAGAGCAACATCGCACACCACAGCCTCCCACTCATAGATGGCAGCAACACTGTCATGTAGCTGAACACCATCTGTTCCAGTATCTCCCCCTCTGTGGCAAAGAACGGATTTGTCTGTGGTCCTGCAAAGACGTAAAGTGCAGATAGCATCTGAACCTCTTTGCAGTGCCCCTGGGAATCAATTGGGGATCCAGGAACCACCACAAAACGCAATACTTTGGCTACTGAGAGTAACTAACCGTCCTGTCTCTATTTTAAGAGTCTCACATCGTCTACCATGAAACTATGCAGGATAACTTATTCATGTGAAAGTAGCATAAAACCCCAGTGACTCCAGTCTTGAAAGTAGAGCAAAGGTAATCTTGAAGAACAGAAACTGTATCTCCATTTTTTCTACCAAAATTCATCTTACAGGAAGCAACCAAAAAAGTGATGCTTGAAGTCCAGCTAACATGTGCCTTCTCAGCCACCAGGAAGTGGTCATGTATGTTGGAATGGATGAGGCAGTTAAATAAAAGCAGTTTTCCTAAACTCGTCACTCATGGAGCTCAAGTTCAAGTAGAAGCACAATATTACTTATATAAAGTAGAAAAGACTCACACACTCAAGACAAAAGTTGGCTGTCCAGGAGGGATGACCCCCCTGTCCTTCACCGTCCTGTGGATGTTCTATTTCTCCGGATACTCAAGTGTCCACAGGACGCTAAGGACACAAGGTTGAAAGCCAAACCCATTTACTGTACTGCTTGTTATAAAAGTCACGTAAAAATGACTAAAGTAAATTCAGGTGATTTATTTCCCTATGTAAAATTTAAGAAAAAGCTAAACCAAGCTGCTCAATGCTCCCAAAGCCCTGATCAATTAATGGCACTGCTGCATTATCTGGCCACAATTAACAGATTTATCTCTAAATAAACAACTCAAATTTACTGCGCACTCAATGTGAGCCAACATCTCAGGCATTCATTCTCATTCCCACAACACTACAAAACAGACATTACCATTATCCCGCATTACACACGGTGACATCAAGACAGAGCTTCAAGAACTAAGTGCCATGCTGTGGAGTAACTGTGACACTGAGATTTGAATCACTTTTGAGCTCATGCTCCCACCACAAAGCTGAGAGTGTGCAAAGGGCCTTGCAATAAAATGCCACAGACCTCAGCAGAATTTGACCCACAGACATGAAACCTGGCATGTCTGCTCTGCAGCAAGCTAGTGCTACCATTTGCCCCTTTGAATTTCACTCAACCACTCATCTGGAAGCTTATTTGTTCTTAAAACAAGTAAAATCACTAATTGAGAAAATAATCAATCCTGTCTCGCCTGAGTTGAGTATTTCAGTTTTGCATTTGCATTTCTGCAGAAGCACAAGACTCTTCAAGCTTCTTCCCACATAAGACTGTCCTCTGGATCCACCCACACTCATCTCACACCCATTATGATTAAAAAAGAAAGAAACTCTAGTTTACTTGCTGTAAATTTTCTGGGGACAGCTGTTCTTATTTTCTTCATTTTGCACGTAATTTGCCCTTGGCAATTTAAGATTAATGTGCAATCATCATAAAATATGATGCAAGTTCACTTTGGGCGGCTTCCCTCATGCAAAGATTAATACTGAAACTACATACATCATCTTCTGTAAGATACATCTTGAGACCCTCACACAATTCCAGAAGTGCTCTTGAAGCAAAAAATCCTCAAGTCAACGTGAGATTTTTTTCCAAACACCTAACACTCTGCTTTCCAAAGAAAGAGAAATTCACTTTTACGTGCAACAAATCAAAGACTGTCAAATGTTAGAAGTGGCTTCCGACTTCTATCCCATGAATTCACAGCTTGTTACAATGCTGAATTTGATAACTGACAGCTTGCTTAGACCGACATTTTAATGCCATACTCTAGAAGTTAAAGTGAATATTCAAATTATTCACATATGGAAGATTTTGTAAGAGCAATTTCATAAACAAAAGTGGCATACAAATTCACTTTTAAATCATGATGACTATTTAAAAAAATAGCAACTAAAAGGAGTTTACATAAGCCAAAGTCTTACTTTGCTTTTGCATGTTTTATAAATGCATGCACCTGAAAAAATGGGTGTCATGCAATTCCAAAAAAGAACAATATACTGGGTATGGGAGGTAGCTCCTTTTTAGGAAGAGGAGTTATTTACTTGAAGAGATTATGTAATTACTCTCTAAGCTCTGAAACCTCAAGAATCTTCACATGTAATATGATGGAGATTTCTATCTATAGCTAAGATCCTCCCCATAATTCGGAAAGATACTGCCAATACCTAATGCAGGGAAAAGCAATCCTATGTGTGTTATTTAAAAGCACTGATTCCATGGGCCTCCCTGGTGGCGCAGAGGTTGAGCGCTGGGTTGCGAAGCTGCCTGCAGCCTCTGCTGCAATGGTTCGATCCCGGGCTGCTCCCGGCCACCGGGAGAGGGTCCCGCATGGCGCGCAGACCTCTCCTGCCGCCCGCTGCTCCCCTCAGCAGTGTGCTTCGGTCCTTCTGCCTGCTCTGCTCCCCGCTCTGGCTCTGGTGAATTCTCTCACCCTCCCGCGCTTCTGACTGTACCCAGTGCTTGTATAAATAAATAAATAAATCTATTAAAAAAAAAAAAAAAAGCACTGATTCCAGTCACATATAAGAATAAATTCTTCTGATACTTTTACCAACCACCGGAACCCAGCATCCTGTCACCAACGTGGCGTCTTACTCCAATCTCTCACCTCAAGCAAAAAGCAATTGCTTACGGGGCGCTGACTACTGTTTACGGTGCTGACTGTGCTTGGAAACAAGAGTCAAGTAAAGAATAAATAAGACATTTGCTCCACTCCAAGGAAACGGGAAAGTCCCAGAAATAAATATGTGAAGTATAGAGACCACCACTAGGCAAGGCAACTGCCACAGGGTTGGGTGGGGGGTGCAGAGGAAACAGCATGGTTAAAACAATTCAGGGAAAGGGTGGGACGGGGAAATAAATTCATTTAAAGCCTACTCTCCACGATGTAAGTGAGCTTCCTTAGCCTTACACACATGAGTGTGGGGAGACAGGATGAATACAAATCCTAGTCACATTCTTTTAGAAACATGGGGTCCAAGAAGTGAAGATTCTTCCCCCAATGCCTACTGACTGCACTGCCTTTGGCACTTCAAACCCTGCAGCGCCCAAGCCACCGAGGGAGAATGAACCTTCTTGGAGTAACAAGGACTCCTCGGCAGCGCGGTGACTCTCGGGTCAGAGGCAGCACATTCCTTCAAATGTCCTCTCATGGACCCCCTCTCTTCCCCTGCCAAAGTCCTTTCAGACACCCCAAACTCATGTACCTGGACACTTCCTCATCACCCTTTGGATCTCAGCCCAAGCACTGGGTCCTCAGGGACGTTGAAGTTCTTATTTCCAATAAGGTCAAGACAATGGGAGAAAGGCCATGTAAATGGCTTAAAAATAACGGGGTGCTTTTCCACAAAGGGACAAACTACCACAAGGCACAAGTGAACAGGGGGACACCATGAACACTTCTGAATGTGCTCTGAGTTCACCCACAAAGCACTTGAAATATGAAAGCCCTGAGCTGCCAATGCACTGACACTGGCCACCTTGGGCCACTTTGTTATTTCTTCTCCCTGCCTCACATTTTAGGAGGGTCTATGCTACACCCCAATGCTCGCTCTCAGTGCCATCATCCCAAAAGCTACGTGGATCTATGACCTAGGGTACTCTCTTGAGAAAGCCCTCAAGGCTTCTTCGTTCCTCTAAAAGTAAAAGGAGACACATTTCCCCTCTCCACTTGACTCTTCTTGGTGGACCGCTCACTGTCTAAGCAGAAGCCCAGCTACCCAAGGTTCTGACTCAACAGAACCAACTGTGTCCCAGAATCTGTGTTTTCAAGAAGCACCCCTGGTGGTCCCAATTTATATCATCAGGTCTGCCGTGGACTCCAGTTTCCATGATCTCCTGCACCTGCAAAGTAAATCTTTGAAAGTGTAATTCCTCACAGAACTCTGATCTTCTATGTCCACCCAACTGCTAAATGTAACTTCAGCTGCTAAATCCCTGGGGTGTTTCCAGGCTATCTGACACCACAGACAAGTCTATTCTGAATCAGTCATGGAATATTCCAACCTAGGCTGAATTCGAGGGCTCCCTCTCACTGAGCCATCCCACACAGGGCTACCAACACTCAGTTTTAGGCCTACCTTTCCAAGTCTGCGGCTACTCTGCTCTCCCCCACCCTCCGGTACGTGCCCAGTTCCTTCACAACTAAATCCAGATGCCTGAATGCCAGCTCTTACTGTTTCTTCATGCTTCCTTTCCAATCCAGTTTGGCTTACTGCTGTCACACTCTGTCTCCACATCTTTGCTGAGGTTTCTCAAAATGCCAAAATAGACTTTCCTAGCCTCTAAATCCAGGAAGCCTATTACCGAACTCAGTCCTCAATTAACAGCAAATATTCTGCAATCCATCCGCATGCATTCAAATTCTCTTAATCCCTGCAAACTTGTAACACTTTTATCACCTGGCATACTTCAATTGCTTACAAATCTTTCTATTCTCTCTACCTCTAATGGATCAAGGATTAGATGGAAGCGACCTCCGTTTGTATCGCCAGGCGGCTACACCTGTGGTTGCACAACAAACACCGGTCAGCTGAGTGGCTTCAGATCAGAACTGGGTTTAACGGGATCTGAGTTTAACCTGTTATTGAGGGAAAAGAACACTGTGGTATTTTCCTCAGAACTTTTCTGTTATTTTAAAAAAGAAAAGATCCTTGCGTAGCAGGGTATTATTAACATGAAGGGAACGAGCGTGTGCCCATAGCTGTCAAACACAAGGCTCTCTTCCCTCTTCTCCCAGGGCTGAGGTACCGAAGCATTAAAATCCCCCATGAGCCTTTCCCAGGCCCAGCTCACAGCTGACCCATTAGTTGTGAGCAAATGTGACTCACTTCAAGGCCTGTGTGTTCGCTTGCTGGTACAAAGCCCTTCAGAGCCATTTTCCTTGGACAAGGCAACCAGGAGCCAGCAAGCCCAGGTCTTAGGGATGAACAAATCCTCCCATTCAATGCCTGGCGTGAAATACCTCTTTGCTGTTTCAGGCCAAGACACATGCAGGTTTCTTATAATAGGAACATAAAGTAGCTTTATCCTAACTAATGAAAAATAGTGCTACAACTGTAGCATAAAAAAATATCAACAGCCATCATAGCAGATTGGGGGAAAATCAGTTAAGAGCATTATTCTTAATGGAAGGAACTTCCAAATTTAGGACAAAAGCCTTAGAACTTCTACAAGGTTCCTCATCATTTCAAATAATATGACCCAGCCCTTGACTCCTTTAACTATAGTTTTCATCTGCTACTCCATTAAAACCGAAAAGACTAGAGTAATGAATGACCTTTAGGAACAAATGATTTAAAAAGAAAAACATTTTTTGCTTTTCACTGTTAAATGAGAAAATCTTGCTTAAAATGTGCAGACTCATTCTTCTGTTAAAAGGAGGCAATGATTTACTACTTATAATAAAAATACATTCAATCATGCAGAGTCTAGTCTACATATTCCATTCAATGTACTTAACAATCCATACGCCACACATATCTATAAGAAAATAGTCTAGATAGATTTTTATCAGTTCAGGCAGAATCAAGTCATGCAAAACATCGCTTTTGGGAAATAATTTCTCACAATACTAAGAATGCAAGTGATATAGTCAAGGTTTTTAAGCAGTTCAAGAGCCACAAAAGTATAAATGATGAAGAGAGACTTAAAAATCACAGTATTTTTCAAAATTTTGGAAATTTTTAAAGCACTAGGAAAGTGAAGACATTTGAATGAAAATCTGTCACAGCCTGAATTGTCATTGTGAGAGTGTCAGGGAGAAAAGGCTTTCCAGAGTTTGGGTTTTTATTATAGATGGGCAAATCCCCAAATCATAAAACAGCTCGTATTCATCTGTTATCCAGGACTCTTATTTCACAGGTGGCATCCTGGCTTTATAACAAAGACCTTGTTTTGACAGAAAACGTGAATGCACTGCTTCATCCCACTAAGTCACCCAAGTAAGACTGGGACATACATTCTAGAAAAGGGAATTAAATGTTCAATTTATCCATACTTTCCTAAGTCTCTGAACAAAAAAGAAAGTCAACTTCCATAAAGGGATGGGTTTGTAAGTCTCCTGAATGGCTACAGGGACTAAAATAAAAAGGCTCTGAGCTTCTGGATGAGGAAAGGATTCATTTTCTTTACATTTAAAATGGAAACAACCCAAATATTTATCAACAGGTGAATCAATGAGCAAAGTGCAGTATTCCCCACATAATGGATACTACCTAACAATAAAGAGAAATGAGCTGAGGATATACCCACCAAGAAGAATCTCAGTATCAGCTAAATAAAGAAGCATGACATGAAAGACTCTATAGTCCATGAGTCTATGAGCAGAAATGCTTTAAACAAACAAAAAAAGGCAGTTCATTGTGCGAAAGCGCAAGGGGAGAATAGGGCTTACTTGCACAGGGGAACAACAGGACTTTGGAGGGAGACAGAAATCTGTGACTGGGATGGTCAATACACAACTACACACACTTGTCAAAACTCATCAATTTAGGCAATTAAATCAGTGTGTTTTTCTGTATGCAAATTACACTGACAAAACTGATTTTTTTTAAGAGGCCAATGAGATAGCTGACCATGGGAGTGTATTCACAGCACATGAGCACAAAGTGGTTAGGACTGGGTGATCAACACTGTTGATTCTCCTAATGACTGGCATTTAAGCAGTAATTTGTTTCAGTGTTTCACTGCTGGGCAGAAATATGTAAATAAAAAGGAAACTCGCCCCTTGTCATTGTAAACAAACTACTGAATGTCTGACACCATGGATGTGCACTTTGCATTTCCTTTTTTCATTCTCCAACATGTAATGTTGCAATAAGCCTTTTAAATGACTCTTAGATTTTACATACCTAGAGCCTTTCATGAATACCATGATTCAGATAAACATGTTACCTCGTGTTTCAACCGCACTGATGCATTTTCTGAGAATTGTGAATCCCATCTTATCCAACTGTGCACCTAAAAGAAATACAGTTATGAAATATTAGGTGTGTACTTATGTTTCTCTTCCTTACAAAAGTAGAAAAAAATTATTCCAATCTGGTTTTTATTTTACAATTAAAAAAAAAGAAAGTTATCACTCGTGAATTCCATAAAACATTTTAGAGAGGAATGAATACCAATCTTCCTTAAACTCTTCCAGGAAACAGAGGCAATAACTCCAAACTCATTTTACAAGACTAGCATCACTCTGATACCAAAGACATAAAAAAAAAAAATTATGGGCCCATAGCTCTGGTGAACCTAGATGTAAACATTCTCAACAAAATTTTAGCTAAGTGGATTCAACAGAATATTAAAAGGACCTTACGCCATGACCAAATGGTATTTATTCCAGGGAGGCAAGAGTGATTCACAACCACAAAATCAATATATGCACCACCATTAACAAAATAAAGATAAAAATCATGATCATTTCAACAGATACAAAAAATATCTGACAAAAACATCTGACAAAGCTCAGCATCCATCTAGATCTAGAGATAGTTAAGACACAGTTCACCAAAAAAATTTATTTAATGATAAAGTAAAAGTTCTTAAATTACTATCATGACTACTTTTTGTAATCTGGGGGGGAAATAGAAGAAACTATGTAAAGAATTATTTGGTAAATCATGTACACTATTATAAACCAATGCTACCTCAATAAAGGAAATAATAATAATTATAAACAAGTATTATTTAAGCTAGGAACTTCAAAAAGAATTCCGTAATTTATACCATGCTCTAAGTTTCTTATTTTATTATATTCATAATGAATTTAAAACAGATGATTCATATAAAAAGATTATTTTGAAAACATTTCCTTTTATTCCTCATATAGACACCTGCCTATGATTAGGCCGGTATATTTGAACGCCCTAATAAAAGACAGTTCTTGTTTCAAAAAATGAAATCAGGGAAAATGAATACTTGAGTCTGTGTTTAGAAGTAGGGAACAGTAATATTAACTCCTGGCTCTCAGAGAGGATAACGTGAACAATCCATGAATATAAACTTTGCAGGCTTAATGCTAAACTGGAGGAGAATTTTAATGAAGAAAATTGGGCAGTGGTTTACTGTTAAAGGATCCACTGTGCCAACATTTTATAAAATACAAGTGTTTCTTTCTGCTTAGCAAAAATATTTTTCCCCAAAAAAGGCCTATTTTTATTTCTCTATTAAAAAAATAAGAAGGGAAAGACAAAAAGGAGAAAAAGGAAGAGGAAGAGAGAGAAAAGAAAGTAAACGAAAGGAAAGGAGGAGGAAAATCAGAAAGGAAGACGTCAGGAGACTTACAAGCCCCCACAGCACCCTGTCAATTTCCTGCCCAAGGCTGGAGATGTCTTTCAGGTCAGCCTTGGCTGCTTGAAAGGTAGACATATCAGAGTAATTTTGGAATCAAGTGCTACATGACAATGTTTCCAAACTGTGGACATTTGATAAATGAAACCTCAATTTTTGCAAAAATTACAAAAAGATTCATAAAGAATCCAGCAAATCTAATTTTTGTTTCATCTCACTGAAAATCAAGAAGTGGCACAAACAATACACGTGAAGATTATTGTCTCAGAATATCTAGATAAGCCTGGTTGTTAAGTGTTGCAATTTTCAAGATGCAATGATAAACCATATGCACAGTCCATATGAAAGACTACAAGGATAAAAGATATCAAGGACCAGGGTGAATAGGGGACCCTATAGCTTCCTCCCCTACAACTTAGGGAGTTGAAAATTGCATACCTGAAACTGTGATGTGTTTATTTACAGGACTAAAAATCAAAGTGGCGCTTATACCACCAAGCACAATTTATATATACACATTCTTATATATTCTTATAAATACACACATATACATATCTCTCTCCCACACACATACACACACACACACACACACATCAAAGTGAATTGTAGAAAAGGATTTAAATAAAGGTTCAGAGATGGGAAGGACCCATGAGGTTACAAAGTCCAGAAAATGTGAGGTGTCTCAGCAGATGAAAAGAAAACACACACACACTCCTGGGGGGACTAGCTCAGAGAAGCTGCAGGGAGTGAGCACCCAGCTAAAGTTGCACAGCCACAGGAAAATGAAGTCACTCATGAGAACAGCCATTTTTATAAATTAGCACTTACTTCCTTCTGGCCTTGGGGTGATGGCTCTATTAAAACTATGGTACAGCTAGTGAAAGAGAAAAAGAGAAAAAAAGCATTTTTAACAAATCAATATAAATGATTCAAGTAGGCATACCTGTGACCATGCAAAAAATAAATAAATAAATTGGTATTAATCCTACACTATCATGTGCTCAAATACAAAGATAAATAACAAAAAGAGGCATCGTGTATTCCCTTTGCCTCTGACTGAGGTATGCTTAAGTCGTCAAGACAGGGTCAAGGGAACATGATTCTTTAGGAAGTTCTGAGAGTTTCTGAAAATTCAAAGTGCTGGGCCTTCTGCATAGAGAATGACAAAGTAAAATGCTGCATTCTCACCAATAAAATGAAGTTCCTTTTTTCACCACCATTTCTAAAATCTGTTATTTACATAAGAAAGAAATGATTCCTACCCATAATTTAAATAACGACATCTGAAACAGTTAAGTGACAATTCAGGCTGTCTCTAAGAATTCTAGTGCTGATCCATTATTTGCAGGTATATATATAGCACCTGGAAAAAAATACACAATGTCTGAAATATGCTCACTTAAATATATATCTAAGTACTTTCTTCCTGAAGATTTGCCTTAGTCTGTACACTTTAATTACTTTGGCTCTTTATAGGAAAAGAGAGGTGATATATGTCTTCAAAACTGGGGGGACAGGGACACTGATACTGAGGGACAGATGTTGATGTTCTGTGGTGAACTGAATGTAGCATAGACAACATTGATTCTCAAGGATGACCACCTGAGACAATTTCATAACACATTCTGACCCCAATTTAAAAAAAAAAAAAGGTATTGCCCAGCCTCTTGTACTTCAGCAACAGAAGTATTTCTCAACAATTTAGTCATGTGATTTTGCTATGTAAACTCTCTTTCCAAAGAACTTCTTGAATCACTGGGGATTTAAGTTCAAGTCAGTGCCTTGTCTTTACTAGAAAGAATTAGTATAATCTTTCTTGGATCTAAGGAACTATTAATGCTCTAAGTACTCTTGACTCAGAGCTAAAAATTCCAAGAACAAGAACAGGTAGATACAAACAACAGGTTGAACAGTTTAAATGCAGATCAAATATAATAAAATGATACACAGATCTGACTGCTACTTTTTTCTCCCAAGAGTGATGCACATTTCCCTATACAGCGTCTACTTTTAAAATACATAATTTGGGTTTTTGTTTTTCAATTGCCACAAACACTTCAGCCCAGTCTTTGCCAGTTAAATTCTCATCAGTGTGCTCTCCCAGACCTACAATGCTTCATGAGCTCTATTCTGACATCTCTTCTACTTTTAAAATCACATTCTTTTCCTTCTTTTAAACCCTGCCAGATGCTGGTGAAGGACTATGGGTGTTTTGGTGGTGGGTGTGGTGTGGTAACATAGATGAAGAGGAAAGAGCCTGCACCTCTGAATCATATACCATACCATGTTGTATATTTTTAAAAATATATTTTAAAAATTAAAAATAATAAACCCTACTGAAAAGGCCAACACTTTCTAGACAAGCCTGCCTGGTATCTGCAAAGGCAGTTACTGGAGTCGTAATACTGACACAGAGTTTATTTAAATAGGTTCTACGGTGTTTTCTATAATTATCCTAAGTTCCTACTTCACTACATGAGCTGTAAGATTCTCAACTCCCAGATTCCAGAGGCCCAGGAGTGAAAGTTCGGCTGGAATCAAGTGGCAAACAGACTGAAACCGGTGCTCCGGATCTGCATCAACTGCCTTTCATTTATTCTTCCAACTACCTGGAGACAGAGGCCCAGTTGTGAAGACTACTGGATACTGCACAGTGTAAACCATTAGGTTGAACCATAAACTTTCAAATCAAGGAAAATAATTACAGCAGTTCTTTATGAGAGTGCCTATACTGCTTCATATTTACAGTTCCATCTCCACTGAGATCAAAATGAATTGCGAGCATTTATTATGTTCATCATTCAAAATACTATCAAGTAGGAAAGAAGAAACTTGAGAGTTCAGATGACTTCCTCAAGCAAAAGCAACGTCCAGAAAAAATCAAAAGAATGAATGCTATACCTAGCTGTGTGCTGCTACCTCAAGCAAATTACTACAATACTCAATGTTTCCAAGATGAATTCAAATACCCATTTCGGCAGGGAATGACTTTTCAAATACTGTAAAACGAAAATAACATAAAAATAAATACAAGTCAGTTCTAATGGGTTTGAAATAAAACCCAACCACTGATTATCCTTACCGCTTCCTTTCCACCCAGAGCTTCCAACCATTGCTTCCTTTCCTCTTCGGAAAACGCCTGCAAGGTCAAGGAAACTCCAGGCCTAAAAGACAACACAACACAGCAGGTTAGCCTTGGCCACTAAAAGGAAAACCCATTCTCTACTTATCAGGGTTTTTGTGTGTTTGAATATTAAGTTGTGGGGTTTTTTTTATTGTGATGAAATATTTATAAAATATTTTCCATCTTAACCATTTTTAATTGTATAACTCAGCAGCATTGAGTACATTCCTATTACTGATCAACCCATCTCCAGAATATGTCATCTTATAAAACTAAAACTTTTTACCAGCTAAACGACTCCCACATTCCCCTTGTCCTGTCCTCCTCAGTCTGTCAACCACCCTCTACCAGGCTCTGTGAGTCTGACCGCTCTCTGTAATGCTTAAGTTGAAGCATACTGTATTTGTCTTTAGGGGACAGACTTTTTTCACACAGTATAATATCCTCATTTTCCGTGTTGTATCATGGACCAGAATTTCCTTTCTTAAGGAAGAATTCCATTTCTCCAAAGAAAGACATACAGACGGTCGACAGACACATGAAAAATGCTCATCTTCATTTATCATCAGGGAAATGCAAATTAAAACCAAAATAAGATATCACTTCACACCCCTAAGAATGGTCCATATAGAAAAAAAATTTTAAAAAACCCAGACACAAGTCTTGGTGAGATGTGAAGAAAAAGGAACCTCCTCCGTACACGATGGGAATGGAGACCGGTCCAGCCTCTATCAAAAACAAGTGAGGAGGTTCTCAAAATATTAAAAATAGATCTACCATATGATCCAGCAATCCCACGCCGAGGTATCTACCCAAAGAATGCAAAGACACTAATGCAAGCTCACATTTGCACTGCTATGTTCACTGCAGCACTGTTTACAATAGTCAGTTATGGAAAGAACCTAATAGTCAAGCTATGCCCAGGGACAGAGGAGTGGATGAGGAAGATGTGATATACATATATATACACACATATATATACACATATATATATACACATATATACATATATACACACATATATATACATACATATATATATGTATGTGTATATATATATGTATGTGTATACACACACACACACACACACACACACACACACACACACACACACACACACACTGGGATACTACTCAGCTATTTAAAAAAGACGAAATCCTGCTATGGGCAACATGGATGGAACTGGAGAGGATTATGCTAAGCACAGTAAGTGAGAAAGAGATAAATACCAGATTTCACTCAATGTGGAATACAGAGAAACAAAAGAAAGGGACAGACTCAACTAACTAAAACATAGCCTAGAAATCTAACCGCAGAATGGAGACTTGGGGGTTGGGAATAAAAAGGGGAGAGGGGTCTAGTAAGACTACCGCAAAGGCTTATGGGCGCTTGGGTGGTGGGTGTTGTGTGGTCACACGCCTCTGAAGAAGTGAGAACCTGTCCCCCTAAATCATATAAACGTGTTGTAAACCAACATTACCTCAATTTTTAAAAAAATTTAAATAAAAAAATGAAGAAGGAAAGGAACTTTCAACCCTATCCCCGCCAACAGCCCTCGGTCCCTGGCGTCTGCACTAACTCTACATAATGTCAGAACTGAGTCAAGTTACAGGACGTGCAGTTGGGCTCCCAGAGGGCTGGAGAACGGCTTGGCTTGGAAGAACACAGACAGTGGGAGAAGAGAAGTGGGAGGAACAGGCTTTTTCCTCACGCTGGGTCAGATGGTAACTCTATTTTTAGTTTTTGTGCAAAGGCCATACTGATTGCACAGCAGCTGCTCTGCGATGCATTCTCACAGCGGTCCTCAGGGCTCTCATTCCTCACACCCTCATCAATGCATCTTTTCTTCCTCCCTCTCTCTCTCAAATGAGGTGTGTGAGATGGTAGTGATGACTGCATTTTTATTTCTAAATGAAATACATGCTTATCTCACTCAGGCATGGACAGAGTAAACCACAGAGTTACTTTTCACCCCACCCAATGCCACTTCCAAGACAACAGCCCTATCACCCACTTAGTGTGTTTCCTGCCTTTGCTCTTAGGACCCTGTGCTGACCCGCAGGGCCAACTGTCAGCATTCCCAGTTCGGTTTATTCCAACATTTGCAATTCAGCCAGAAATTTCTGAGAAGGAATACTAGGTAGAAATCATCCCAGTTAACCAGCTACTGATGGTTTCTCGAAGGAAACAATTTGTATGTATTTGATCAAAGGTATTAGAAGTATGCTTTTCTGGCAAGGAATTAAAAGGGAAAACACACTGAAAGAGAAAGCTGGAAGTGAAAGCAGATGCTGAAATTGAAAGTATTAATTCCCATTTGATATTGAATATACTTTTCTCAAGTTACCACTTCTCATTTCTAACAACTAATCTTTTTCAACTAAAGCAAGCTGTAAGAATCAACTGTAATTCAATAATCACTACAATCTAATGCACTGCGAAGTATTAAGTATTCCAAGCAAACATGAATAAGCAGAGCTCCCAAGGCCCCACAGGTGCTAAGCTCTGTCCCCATATGATGGTTATGAAGCACAGAAGTTATTTGCTGAAACTTCACTACAAAACCCAACAGCTGCATTTGCTAGACTGTCATCTGCCCCATTTTCTCCACACTATAAAATCTGTGGAGAACTCACCATTAATTCCCACACCCCACTCCAGAGCAGCAAAATGGCTCCTACACATCCCCACAGTACAGAACCCAGGCTGTCCTGTCCCTCAGCAACAGGGGAGAGGACACAGGCTCTGCATTCCCTAGCTCTACACCCAGCCCCTTCTGGAGCAAGAATTGAGACAACCAAGCTGTTTAAAGACCCCCCACGTGGAGGCACACTGGCACCGGATGGGGGACTACAATGTGAGAAAACTATTTAGCGTGCATGTTTTTTTCTTAATCAGTGAAGTAATAAAACAATCTCAGGTCTGCCAGAATGCTCCATTCTCATAAAGAAGAAAAAAACCTCTAGAATATGATTATATTTATGTTTAAGAGACATATTACTTGTTCGATCAAAACAAGATAAAAGCTGTATTTATTGAATTATCGACTATGTAATTAAGTGAACAAAGGTAAAAGATACAAAATAAGATGCGACAGCTAGAAGGCTGACTGCTTTTCTAGTCCAGGAACGTTGAAACAGGCCCCACGGCCAAAAACGGCAACTTCTGTCACGGAGAGATTAACATGGGATTTACAAACGAGGGGTTCAGCAAACGATGGCAAGTGTCTACTAGGCTTCAGACCGTGCCCAGAGGGTCAGCAGTTATCTACAGAACACCACGTCATGTGCTAGGCACTGGGTTGGGTGTACAGTCCACAAGCACATCTATTGTCCAGCGGTGAAAACAGAACAGAAACAAGTTACAATCAATTAAATTTAACTGTACAGAGCATGGAAAGGAGTCAGTATCCAAATGAGAGACGCCAGCTACCCGGGAGAGAAGCAGGATAAGGACGTCGGAAGACGGACGCCTGAATATGAAAGCGTTGACCTTCAACTGTGTTCAAACCTGCGGTCAAGAACTTGCCTGTTCATTGTCAGCTACCTGTCTCCACTGGCAACATCAGAGTTTCCAGTTGCAGTGGGAATACGAAAGCGGGCAGACCTGACCCAGCCCTGGGAGTCAGGCTTCCCTGGGCGCGGGACACTGAGCTGAGGCCTTAAGGATGAGTGAGCCCAGGGAGAGCAATGGGCCTCTTTGTGTCCCCCTACCATGCTCCATCGATCTGTGAGGAGGAGTAATAGCTGCTAAGGGTAACGGTTGGATACTCTCTCCCAGATGATGCTCAGATCAGCAGAGAGACAGACGAGACAGAGGAAGAATGTCACTGGTAACTTGGAACAGAGAAGAAAGTGTGGGATGATGAACCATTTAAAGAGTCATGAACCAGAATGACAGCTCCTGAAGAGTGAAAAAGCAACTGCCAGGCTTCAGATGCAACAGCCACGTACATGTGGATAAAAACCTAAGGTGGCACCGACGCGGGCATGGAGATGGCGCCTCGCCCCCTCCAGCACAGTGACTCAGACTGCGGCGCCCAGCCCTCCGCGGCGCACAGAGAACAAACAAACGTGTTGAAAGATGAGCGATTAAGGAGAAATATATCACCTACAAGGAAAGAATTCTATTTCTGTTTACATTCTGACAAATAATAACATGGTAACTCAAAACAATTCCACTTTTGAGAATTAATTCATCACACTACACATTCTTCACAACACTTCACACTCAGATCACGTTAAAAAGATCAGCCACGAGCATTAGAAAAGGCTGGGTTCCCATCCCATCCCCAGCATGCTCACATGCACCCCCTACTTCCTCCCTCTACACACTGGGGTGGGAACACTCAGAGCACCCGAAAACACTTTTACATCTCTCAGGTTTCTTTATAATCAATTGCTAGGAAACCATTAAACAAAAACAAGACTTTAGGAAACATCCAACACATTTTAAACAACCACTTTAAAAACATCGCACTGTTAAACCAAACGGAAAAATCTTTAGCTTTTGAAAACAAAACAAAACCCAAAAAAGACATGTTTTATTAATAAAACTGAATGGCTCTAAAAGAACACAGTAAATCCAAGGACAGCAAAGGTCAGGAAATTTTAACACAACGTGCTGATTTATTCACATTCACATGAAGACATGGCAGTTAAGGTAACAATGCCGGTGACGCCACTGGATGGAATAGGATGGAGAAGTTCTCGTTTTTTGGCTGGTGGAGCCAATTTTGCTGCAATGCATTACACGGGTCCAACTGAGGGCATGCCATGCTCTTATTCATCTAATTATTCCCTTCAACCAAACTAAGAGCTGAGTACCTGTCACGCCAGGCACTGTGCTAAGCTCTGAATAACTTGGGAAGCACCCCAGGCAAAGTTGACTCAGTGAAAACAAAGGCAACAGTATTTAATCTTCCTGAAGAAAAACATGGACCAGGTGTAAGCGAACAACTTGCCAGCATAGTCTGTCCTTGCAGAAGCTGTGTTATCTGCAGAGCTTAGCACTGAGAACTGAAATCTGAAGAAACACTTAGGCTGAACAAGTTTGTGTTCTTAAATCAGCATCTCAATCTCTCTTCATTCACTCATTTTTTTTTTTTAAATGTGCTCTTGTGCATCAGGCACTATGTGAGGTCCCAGGTGAGAGGCAGTCTAAGAAGCGAGGATCTGTTTTCTGCATTTGACCCCACAGCCATTCTCTTTCAACTGCATTTTTTTTTTTTTTAAAGATTTATTTATTTATTTATACAAGCACTGGGTACAGTCAGAAGCGTGGGAGGGTGAGAGAATTCACCAGAGCCAGAGTGGGGAGCAGAGCAGGCAGAAGGACCGAAGTACACTGCTGAGGGGAGCAGCGGGCGGCAGGAGAGGTCTGCGCGCCATGCGGGACCCTCCTCCGGTGGCCGGGGAGCAGCCAGGGATCGAACTGGCAGTGCACAGGCTGTGGGCAGCTTCGCAACCCAGCACTCAACCGCTGCACCACTGGGAGGCCCTGCATTTTTTTTTTTTTTTTTTTTTAATTCCACCAAAGCATATGGAGGACATGTAGTTTTCCTGATATTTTAGGAGGAGAGATCAATAAGCTTGGGAAGCAAAAAATATACACAAAAAGATACAGTGGAGAAAGCCACGTGTATGAGTTGTTGAGTGATGACATATAATGGTAAACAGAGATATTAAGGAAATACACAAAGTAGCAGCTAACAAAATTTCGGATGGTAACCGTCAGAAATATGCTCATTCTTTCGACCATAGGTCACGCATACATTTTACCATGAAAGAGCCCAACAAGACAGTTTTAAAAGTTACAGAAATGTAGCTCTCATGAAGGTTGCTGGGGGAAAATTTAAAGTAGAAATATATGAATCACACATTTTTTCCAGATATGATAAAATTATGTTGCTTGATTATAATGTGGGTGAAGACTTCATAATAACTTCTCTCTTCTGTCCACCAAAAAGATGTCTCAAATTGATCAAGTTGACAATGATATAATCAGAAGTAGGGTTATATCCTCCAAGAAAAGTGAATTCCAGTTATTAATCACTGGAGAACTGCTCTTACAATGTAAAAAGTTGGAAGAGAGGGCCTCCCTGGTGGCACAGCGGGTTGAGTGCCACTCTGTGAAGCCACCAGCAACCTCTACAGCGCCAGTTTGATTCCCCACCAGCCAGGTTGATACCCACATGGAGAGGCAGACCCTTCCTGTTGCGTCCGCTGCTCTCCTCAGCAGTGTATTTCTGTTGTCTGCCTGTTCTGCTCCCTGCTCTGCCTCTGATGAGTCCTCTCACCCTCCTGGGCCTCTGGCCTGTACCCCAGCTCTTGTATTAAAAACAAAAAAAAATCTTAAAAAAAAAGTTAGAAGAGTATTCTTACCCTGAAACAAGATAGAGTCAACAAAATCAGATTTTTTTAAGCAAAAAAAAAAAAAAAAAACCCACCATAAAAGCATAATAAATTACAATGCAGAAAACAACAAGCCCTTTTTTGGAGACAAGATACACACATGTGTATTTTCATTCTTTGTGAAATAGCAGGACCAAGAAATAAAGTTTTAAAGGCAAGAGGAGGACTGATGTGATGGTTTAGAACCCACAGACACGGAAAGTCTAAAGGACCCCCCAGCTCCTGGCCAAATCCTTCCCTGGGACTCCTCCGGGTCTCAGAAGGAAGGAAGTCAGAGAACAGAGCTCAAAGAGACACCCTAAGCTGTGCTGGCCAAGTATGAGGGGGAGGGCAGGAGAACTTTCAGAGAAGGTTCAGATGACATCGTCAAATCACAATGAGGAATGGTAGCTCAACCACCAGGTAAAGCAACACGCCTACAAGTCAGCAGCCCAAGGAAGAACAACCACATCCTTTACCCTCTACTGCTCCCCCCAAGTCTCTGCCATCCAACCAACAAACAAAAATCACAGAACACACAACAAAGCAAGAAAATAAATCCAGGATTAAGAAAGGGAGCAGTGAAGAGTCCCAGACCCTGAACAGCCCTGGTCTTAGAGGGAAAGGATCAGACAGGAAACTAAACAACGGTGAGCAGGTTAAAAAACCCAGTACCAAAGGTGCACAAACGGATGGGAAAGATAGAAACCATTCTATCTTTCCAGCAAAGATAGAAACCATTACAAGGAAACACATGGTTTCAAACATAATGTAATGGGAATCCCAGAAAGTAAAGAAAGAAAACGGGGCCGGAGAAGTATCTGAACAGAAAATGGCTAAAATTTTCTAAAACTGATAGGAAGTGTCAACCCACATATCCAAAAATTTCAGTGAACCCCAAGCAGAATAAAATGAAGAAACCATACATAAGAGTACCATAAAGAGAAAATCTTGAAAGCAGCGAAAGAAAAAGACAGCTTCCAGGGAACAATAAGGAAGACAGATGACTTGTCACGAGGGAAAAAAAGGAGACCTGAAGAGAGTGGAATGACTTCTTTGAAGTGCTGGGGAGGGAACCCATCAATCTAGAATTCTATATCCATAAAAAAATGAAGGCAAAATAAAGACATTTGCAGGCAGACAAAACATGAAAGAATTCTTCTTCAAGACCTGCATTACAGGAAATGTTAAAATTCTATTAGCCTAAGGAATTTAAGGGAAATAGCACAAGACAGACACTTAGTTCTGCAAAAAGAATGAAGAAAATCAAAATGGATAGTCATGTTTTATTAAAAAAAAAAAAAAGGACGGAATTAGAAGGGATTCTGCTAAGTGAAGTCAGTCACTAGGGAGGAAAGCAAATATGAGATGATTTCACTCATGTGGAATATAAAGAAACAAAACAAAGAAATAGATAAAGCAAACCCTAGAAGTCTTATTGCAAAATAGAGGCTTACCAGAAGGGGGCAGTGAGGGTGGGGAACAAAGCAGGAAGGGTCTCCAATGGACAGTGGTAGAGATTTGCAGGTATTCTGGTGATGCGTGTGGTTCTGGTAACCTATCTGAAACAGCATGAACCTAAGCCCCCTAAATCACACACAGTGTTGTAAACCAACAGTGTTGGTATACACACATACACACACACAAATTGGAAAATTTTTAAAAAATATATAAAATACAAAAACAGAACTGAAATTTTAATTAAAAAACATGTATTTGGGGCTTCCCGGTAGCGCAGAGGGTTGAGCACAGCGCTGTGAAGCTGTCCTCAGCCTCTGCAGTGTGGGTTCGATCCCAGCCAGCAGGCAAGAATCCCACATGGTGCAGCAGACCTCTCCTGTCGCACCTGCAGCTCCCCTCAGCAGTGTATTTCAGTCAGTCTACCTGTTCTGCTCCCCACTGTCTATGGTGAATCCTCTCATCCTCCCACGCTTCTGGTCCTGTACCCTAGCTATTGTGTAAATAAAAAAAAAATCTTTAAAAAATAAAAACATGTACTCACTTCACATCACACATACTTTCACAGTTCATAGACTAATATAAAACTTAAGAAAACTGGAGCAAATATCTATACAATATTGGAATAAGTATGTCTTATAGCAATAACTCCTCAAACAAAATTTGTAAAAACTGATTAAATTCATCGAAATTAGAATGATTTCCTTCTCATTAAAAGACTGTAGAGAAAACAGAAAAACCATGTAACAAAGAAAATATTCACAACTAATGTACCTGATGAAGAATCTGTATCCAAAATATTTAAAATAACACCATTAATTCAATAACAGAAAGACCAACAACATAGTTTTTTAGATGAACAAAAATGTTCATCTAAAGTATTTGCAAAAATACTTCAAAGAGAAGAAATTCACATGAAAAGAGTTCAATATCACTCATCTTGATTAACTAAAATAAAGACTACCATAATCGAAAATTGGTCATGAATTAGAACAAATGGAACTCTCAAACACTGCTGGTAGGAGAGAACTGTTTTGGAAACTGAAAGTTTCCATTAAAAGCCAAATATAAACCTATATAGTAAATAGATATGAAATTATTATATAACTTCATTTTTCATGGTATATAAATGTATGCAGGACATATATGCGCGTATATGCACACAGCATAGACTCAGACCGCCCCACTCTGAGGTACTGACCCAAGAGAAATGGAAATGTGTCCCCAGAAGCCATCATATACATGTGTTCCTCACAGCTTTCTCTACAAAATGCTTTATTTACAGAAGTTAAAAACGTTTCTATGACCCACACTCCAATGTCCAATTCATATCAATGTCAACTCAGATTCCATTTACGTGTCAGCACCAAGACAAGATGTGACTTTCAGTGTGCTGCTCTCAACGATACCATCTTAGGGCTAAAGACCAAAGCCTCACATATAAAAAATGCTGTGTCTAATTCAACCCACTCCATTTTTTACCAATTCCAACTAAATTCTTTTAAGAACAGCTTCCTTTCCTGTTCTTTCTACACTGGAATCTTAAAGCGCTTTTGAGGGCCGCACCATCCCTGAGAAGATAAAGCCACACAGCCTCCCACATTCTAGCTTTACTCATCCCCTGCACTGCAACCTGGTAAGAGGCAATTACATTATACTTTTTGAAGCTGAAATAGATACCTTATAAGTAAACTCATGCAAAAGTAAACAGATAATTCCATGTGATTTCACAGTCATTGGTTTGCACTACCATCTTACCAAACGCTTTCAAGGCAAGGCTTCTTGCAGACGACACTATGGGTGTGTCAGGTCAGGTGATCAAGTCCTAGGTTGGGTATTTAGAGCATGCAGGGGCCTCCATCCATTGCCTGCCCTCCCCACCCCACACAGCCTCCCACCCTGGCGGTGGCAATAAAACATCTCCAGTCACAGTTGAGAACCTCTGACTTCAAGGACTATCTCAACATGTCTCCCGAACCTTGTAGGATCCCTTTTGCCCTGGACCGGCCCTCATCCTCTCTTGCTTCCCAACCACACTGAATCTTTGAGATTCAATTTAACAACCAATTTTCCTGCCAAGTTCTCCCAACCAGCCCTACACCCTCTGGTTTCTCAGCCTCCAAAACAACTTAGACCTCTGAACCACTGTTTGTAATTCCTCTTAGTGAGTTCTGCAGGGCAGCCGTTTTAAGTTTCTGGTTTGTTCTTACATCCTCAGAGCCAGACAGTCAGGTTGTTGAGGTGCCTGAATGACACACACGTGCAACTCTTACAAATAGTGCCACAGTTAATGTGTTACAGAATCACTCTGCTATCATTCAGTCCAGTTGCATGAGCTTCTGAAAGCAACATGTTCATAACTCACTCTTTTAAAAGTGGCCAACAGTGTGCACCGGCACAGAGGCATCGGTGCAAAAGCACTCTAAACACATTCAGATACACAGGTGACTCCGGCCTCCCACTGTCACTGTGAAAATGTAAATGGGTGAATTATAAAAGTCAGAAGTATCTTGTCATCTTTTCAAGGGCAATCTATTAGGAACTAGGCAAAAAATCAAACCAGATATATGAAATGTCAGATTAATGAGAGAAAAATGAGAAGCATTTTCTTTAAGCAGTGCCTGAATGGGATGTGTGGGAGAACCTCACAGAATGATAATTATTTATCAAGCGTCTGTGTGGGGGTCACAGCACAAAGCAGCATGTGGCAAGCATGTCAATGAAGCTAAAAGCACCTTACATAACCAAACTGGCAGGGGAGGGGGGCGGTGTTCCAGCCTTGGAGGAGCAAGCTGCACCTCCTGACAGACTCCAGCTTGCCGTGGGGAAAACGACGGCACAAAATACTCTTCTCCTACCCCAAATGAGTGACATGATCGTTTCACAGCCCAGGGTATTTGAAACATGGCTGGCATCAAGTCGGGGATGTTGATACTCATTACAAGAGCCTGATTTTAGTTACAGTAGGGCTTCTTTTTGTGGCTGTGTTCCTTTTCTTTTAAGGCTTTTGGAAACAACATTCACACCATCAAATGTACCTATTCAGCGTGCACAACTCAACAGCCTTTAACTGCTGTAGAACCATCATCAAAATCAACTTCAGAAAGTTTCTATCTTCTCCCCGCCCCCTCCCTGCAAATAAAACCACACACACTGGCAGTCACTCTTCACTTGCCTCCAAACCCCCAGCCCAAGGCAGCCAGTCAGCAACTTACTTTCTGCCTTCTTAGATCTGCCTATTCTGGACATTTCACATAAATGGAATCTTACAGCAGGTGGTCTGGCTCATCACAAGGCGTATACTGTTCTCAAGGTCAATCTGCATTGCAGCATGCACTAGTGCTGCCTTCCTTGTTATCTCCAAGTCACATCCCACTGTGTGGACATACACACTGAACTGGCCTCTAGTCAGTCCACACAACCTGCGGGTCACTCCCACCTTTAGCTGTTACCAATGACGCTGCAATGAACATTCATGCACAAGTATTTATGTCACCCTAGGCTCTTCCTTCCCTTGCATATACACCTAGGAGAATTTCTAGGTAACACGGTATCTTTATGCTTAACATTTTGAAGACCTGCCAAATTGTTTTTCAAAGTAGTTACACCACTTTAAATTCCTATCATCTGCACAGGGGAGTTCTAATTTCTCCATAGTCTCACCCACGCTTGCTAGTGCCTAGCTTTTTAATTATAGCCATCCAGTGGATATGAAGTGGTATCTCATTGTGGCTTTAACTTGCAGTCCCCTGATAGTCTGTGGCTAACAATGCTAACCATCTTTCCATGCGCTACTAGTCACATGTATATTTTCTTTGAAAAAATGTCTCATCTGATCTTTTTTGCCCATGTTATGGGTTATTTGTATTGTTATTAGCATTGTTATTATGATGTCCATTTTACTAGGTTACTTTTATATAGTTATCTTTTATAAAAGTTCTTTATATACTCTGGACTAGAGTCCCTTATCAAATATATCATTTGCAAGTAAGTTCTTCCATTCGTTGGGTCGTCTTTTTACTTTCTATTGTTGTTGGTGGTGTTCTTATATACTATCTCCCAGCTAAGAGAAGAGTAATCTTTTAGTGAACTGGTGGGGAGTAAACCAAAGCATCCATCCAATCTAAGCATTACTAACATAAGCAGTAATGGTTACTCAGACACCCCTTCCCAAGCCAGTCTCCCTTCATTTTCAGTAACAAGATTTCCCAAGTATCAGAACAGCCTATGGATGTCTACAAACAAGAGAGCAATTTTTCAGCCTCCTAAGAGTAACACATACCTCCATCCAGGCCACTGGTCTGTGAGCAACAGCAGCGTGTGCACCCCCTGCAATGCGTTCCTAGGATGAGGACACCACACAAACAGGGGCAGGATCGTGGACCTAAGGTGACTCGAAGGTCAACCATATATAACAGGGAGTAGGATCCGACACCCAGAGCAATCATATCAACCCCCATCTAGCCCTTTCTAACAAGAGAAAAGATAAATTTGTACATTGTTTGAGCCACCTTACCTGGAGTGTTCCTGTTACAAACAACAAAACCTGATACAAGGCATACAGCTATTAAGTGAAAGTTTTGATTCACATCCACACAGATCAAATGCAAGCCCAGGCTCCTTCTTACCATTTATGAAGTACTACCTACTGTTCCAATGTTACCCTGCTGCTTTTTCAACCCAAAGAATAGAAAATAGAAAAAAAAACTGATAGAAAAGATGCCAAAATATATTTATATTAAATATATGCAATCAACTGTGAAATTATTATATGAAGTTACCCAATAGGAATTTTGTACAAACTCCATCAGAAACACATTACCAACACCCACATGCCCCCCAACAGGCGAAGCTTCTTTTCTTTAAGAAGAATAAAACGCTGGCACTCCAGTGTGCTGTGCGGTACTGGAAGACAGGGGCAGCAGACTGACAGCTCCTTGATTGAATCTAATCTCAGTTCTGTCACTTCTAAGCAACAATTCAATATTGCTTAATCCTGTACAAATTTGGTGAATGTTCACCATCCACAAACATTGCATTGGGTACCAAGTGATATTAAACCAGGGTTTTACATTACCCTCATGGAACTGATACCCGAACAGAAAAGGAACAAATTTCTTGTTCTTCCCAGTAGGCGATTTAGCCAGGAATCCGGGAAACAGACAAGAGAAGAGTCTAGGTTGTTCAAACTTTTCACTGAAGAATGCCTTCAAATTCCAAAATTAGGGTAGATAGCTCAGAACACAGGCCTTCTCCAGATTTTGCTCCAAAGACGGAAGGCTAACAGCAATACACTGATAGGGGGTGTGGAGGTGACAAGAACCTAAGAGCTCCCCAGCACCATCCACTGGTAACATCAAACCTAAACAGACGTTTGGCTTTTTCGAAGTGAGCAAATGGGAGTCTTATAACCCAGTTGAACAATATCATGATCCTAAAGACTCAAGGAATAGTTAACCTAAGACCTTTGGAAAAACTTACAAGTATTGTCTTTGGGGAAAAAAAAAAAGATTTATATGAGAATGAATTAACATGCCTAAATAAAATGCTAAATCCCATAAAGAGAGCACACCATTTTCCCCAAGAATTTTTGGAAAATTTACAAAAACCAATATAACTTGGGCACCATTTGAAATCCCTATCAGACATCCCACACACGATACTGATGAGGCAGCTGAGTAGCAAATCCTGGAGCTCAGGGAAGAGATCCAGGTAGAGATCATAAACTTGGGAGTTACCAAAAAGGAATGACACTTAAAATCATAAAGCTGGATTAAGACCACTGAGGTTGGTTTAGAAGTTAGAGGGTAAGGTTGGGCAGGAAAGAGTTAAGGACTGAGGCCCTGAGTTCCCACATCAAGAGGCCTGGGAAATGAGGAACTGGAGAAGTGGCAACTTCCCAGGCTACAAAGGAATCACTATGTTATCAGCCACTGAAGAAATACCCCACAAGGAGCACCACTTTCCTTGGTGCTACAGGAGAACATGGAAATAAATGCCAGACAAGACATCACATTGAGAGATGATTGTTTTTCATTTTTTACTTCCCCCTCTCCAGCAAAATTTTTTTCAACTAAATAACTGAAAGTCATATAAGAAATAAGAAACTGATCTTCAATTCAGAGTTTACCTTGGACCCTCCTCACAGAGGATACACAATGAAAGTTCTAAACACAAATGAATCTGCTCTGACTCAACAGCAACGACGACTGTCTTTCCTTAGTTTTGTTCACCCATGACCTCAATGTCAATCAGTATTCTCTCCACACTGTGAATTAGGCTTGGATCAACAATGAACGACTCCAAGGTTACGTTTTAAGTGGCAACACTGACTAAAATGACTATGAGCTTTAGCCTAGATGAAGCTATGGCTCCACAGCTAAACACGGTGAGCAAAATTGAAGAATTCCCCATGAATACATAGCCTAGAACTAGAATAAGACAACATTCTTCTAGGCCATGGGAATCTCAGTGGCAATTACCCTCTATGTTTAAAATAACTGGTGGGGGCCTCCCTGGTGGTGCAGGGGTTAAGTTTCAGTGTTACCAAGCTGTCACCAGTCTCTGCAGCACAAATTTGATCCCCAACCAGGGAGCTAACCCACATGGCACAGCAAACCTCTCCTGTCTCGCCCGCTGCTCCCCTCAGCAGTGTATTTCAGGGGATCCACCTGTTCTGTTCCCCGCTCTGTCTCTGGTGAATCCTCTCACCCCCACACCTCTGGCCTATACCCCAGTTCTTTCATGCACAAGTAAATCTTCAAAAGATAAAATAAAAATTATCAAAAAAATAAAGTAACTCATTCTTTAAGTCCAGTAATGGCAGTAACTTACCGGTCAGCAGCTTCTACATCAAAACAAAACCTTCGATCAATGGAGTCGGTATGTCTTTTGGTACATTCTTTCAAGGAGAACACCTCTCCATCTCCCTGCAAATAATTATTTCAGACATTTTCAAAAACTATAGCACGAACATATACACCTGATGCTGAGGGAAGGGGGTGGCAAGGGTCAAGGCTAAGTTCCCATGTCCTACGCTCACTGAAACTAACTTATTTACTACAACATAGGTTCTTAATCATTTTTGTCATCCTCTTTTTCTTAAGGGTTTCCAGATCTCACTTTGGTTATAGTTACATTAAGCCAGACCTCATGATCTGGTTTTAAAAGGTGGGTTAACAATAGCGTCCACCAACTAGAATATTTTCTATTCTTCTAGTCTATTCTTTCAAAAAGAATATTTTTATTTCACATGACCGGTCGGCATGTGACCATTTTTCGCCTATAAAAAACTCAAGCCCGGGCCTCCCCGGTGGCGCAGCGGTTGAGCACTGGGTTGCAAAGCTGCCTGCAGCCTCTGCAGCGCCGGTTCGATCCCTGGCTGCTCCCGGGCCACCGGAGGAGGGTCCCACATGGCGCGCAGACCTCTCCTGCCGCCCGCTGCTCCCCTCAGCAGTGTACTTCAGTCTGCCTGCTCTGCTCCCTGCTCTGGCTCTGGTGAATTCGCTCACCCTCCCGCGCTTCTGACTGTACCCAGTGCTTGTATAAGTAAATAAATAAATCTTTAAAAAAAAAAAAAAAAACTCAAGCCCACATGAATCTACTAGAAACACACTAGGGGCTTACACCAGCAGCTAAGGCCATCAAAATGCTAGAACCACTCAATCTACGTGGCTTCCCTATATCCCAATTTTTTTTTAATGTGGTACAATTTTACCTGATTTAACCACCCTCACTAAGAGCCTCATTAAAAAGAGGCTCACCCTCTTTAAAAAGTACCCTCACCTCATTAAAAAGAGGTGGCAGACGCGAGAGAGAAGCGACACAGGATTACAGGGACTCTGGAAAGAACTGTGAGAAATCCGAGCACACAGTTCTAGAACATTCTAATGGTTTTTAGAGTAGATCTTCAAACAATATTACACCTTCGGACACACAAATGTCTGAATATCAGTCATACTTTTTAATGTATTTTTTATTATCTGATGACTATAACAAAAAGGCCTCACTAAGCAGGTATGCCTTAGGATTTGAGTTATCTCTGATATGGATGAGAGACTAAAACCTTAAGCTTCATGCCAACCCCATCAGCCCCCAAGGGTTACATCCTCAATTCCTCTTCTTCTCATGGCCCAAATTCTCCATATTTGTTTCATTATAACCAAAAATAAAGAAAATGTATTTTTATTACAAGCTGCTTTAAATATGCTTCAGGAAAATGCAAAATATATGTAAATAGAAGTGATGTGTTATTTCTGTATTCACATATGCCAAATGATGGCCTTCCACACAGTCAGCAATGAACTAACCTTCTTCCTTAAATTCCGTTACCAGTGATGTTCAATACTGGTCAGAACAGATTTTACTCTAGACTATGGCTTATTCTTATTCAGACCCCTGAATCACAAAAAATTGCTGTAGGTGTAACTTTCTTCTAAGAACAGAGACATGGAGAAAAATGAGACCAGAAAAACTCATGCACACAAGTCAAAAAACACAAAAACTTTTTTCCCTATTTAGAAACACAGAAAGTGCAAACTGTAATCCTAGAAACAAAATTAAATGTATTGATGACTGACAAAGGCAAATAACAGTAAAACCTCCCCTCCACAACACCTCTCACGGAGCATGCAGAGTATACAATCACATACTTACAAGCTTCCCCCCAGATCTGTGCTCAAATGGGATTATGTTGAACTTCTTAGCTGCTTTCCGGTACATGCAGTAGTGTTTGACCCAGCTGGAACCGAATGGAGCAGGCCCTTCAACAAAAAAGACAATTTTTCCCCCTCAGAAATAAGCAGATATATGGTGTTCCAAACACGTTACTAAAGAGGAAAAAAACAGCAGTCACTGATATAGCTGCATGAACTATTTTTGCTTTCTTGGGTATTGACCTA
This sequence comes from Talpa occidentalis, assembly GCF_014898055.3. Taxonomy (NCBI): domain Eukaryota; kingdom Metazoa; phylum Chordata; class Mammalia; order Eulipotyphla; family Talpidae; genus Talpa; species Talpa occidentalis. The sequence goes on from NW_023605194.1 coordinate 108,723,057, forward strand.
AAGTGAATTTCAGCTGGGACTACATCAAATTAAAGAGCTTCTGCACAGCAAAAGACAAAGTCACCAAAACAAGGGACCCCACCGATTGGGAGAAAAATTTTGCACAAAACACTGATCATAAAGGACTGATCACAAATATCTACAAAAAGCTGATGAGACTCAACAAAAAAAAAAGTAAATAATCCAGTCAAAAAATGGGCAGAAGAGCTAAAAAGAAACTTCTCCAAAGAGGAAATACAAATGGCCAACAGGCACCTGAAAAATGTTCAACATCACTTGTTATTAGGGAAATGCAAATCAAAACTACCATGAGATACCATCTTACACTAGTGAGAATGGCACATATTAAAAAAACTAACAACAACAAATGTTGGCGAGGTTGTGGAGAAAAAGGAACTCTCCTGCGCTGCTGATGGGAGTGCAAACTGGTCCAACCACTATGGAGAGCTGTGTGGAGATTCCTCAACCTGCTAAAGATGGAGCTTCCATATGATCCAGCAAGTCCATTCCTAGGTATTTACCCAGAGGGTACAGAATCATTAATTCAAAAGGGTACCTGCACCCTTGTGTTTATAGCAGTACTATTTACAATAGGTAAGGTACAGAAACAACCCAAATGCCCCCAAATAGATGACTGGATCAAGAAGATGTGGTACATATACACAATGGAATATTACTCAGCAATCAAAAAAAAAAAACTCATGCAATTTGCAGCAACATGGATAGAGCTGGAAGGGATCATGCTCAGCGAAATAAGCCAGAAAGAAAAAGAAAAACACCGGATGGTCTCATTCATAGCAGGAATTTAGGAAAACTAAATAAAGGACCAGGAAAAAACCTAATTCTAATAAAGTAAAAATCACAGTCAGCAAGCAACTATAAACCAGAGACACACTACAGGGGGGTGAGGAAGGGGCAGGATCAAAACAAGGGGGGTGGGGACTATAAGCAAGATGAAAATGCATACATTGTGCAAAAATGAAAAACAATGTAAAAAAATATATAAAATAAAATTAAAAATATATAAAAAGTAAAATAACTCATAGGATAAATTTTTATTATACAAACATCTACAAGAACTTTGGTGATGGATGCAGTGTTCAAGATTGTTGGTTCTAGCACACAAGGAAAAGGGGGTGACAAAGAGAGAGCATAGAGAGGTAATTTGAGAAAAGATTCTGACACTTTCACAACCCAGAAGCCATTTAAAGACATATTTTTCAAATAGTTTCGTAAGTCGTGCCATCAAACCTGAAAACTTACAGTAAGCTTTGGTTTGTTTGTATCTAAATATTAAGAACTCAGGAGGGTTTCAAGAATTTCAATCAGCACATGTGATGGTCCTGGATTCAATTCTGGCCTCTCAAAATGACAGAAATGTGGAACCACGGTTCTGAGGCATAGAGCCTCAAATCCCACTGGTGTTCTCTCCCACTCCAGCACCTTGGAGAGCAGCTGCCGCTAGGCCCCATGGAAGGCAAGGCTTTGGCAATGAAGGGTAAGGGGGATGGGTGAGCTGCCCACATGTGCCCAGGACATTCCCAGACCATGTTTCACCTCTCGCTAAGTCAGTATTCCCACGTCAGAGCGCCTCAGAGACAGTGGGGCATGCCAGCATGTTCTAGCATTTCAGGTGCCAGGTGACGCACAAGCACAAGACTGGAGCCCAAGAGAGGGTGAGCACTGTCTCTTTTACCAAGACATTTTTAAAACGCAACTTATATCTTATTCACCATTATTTCATATCCTTACCAAAAAAAAAATATATATATATATATACTTTTCTATCTAGAAGTCAAGAAGGACAAACTCAGGAGGGGTGAAAAAAGGCCTCATTTGAAAGAAATACATTTAGTTTTAGGAAAAGCTCCTACCATTATCTTGGGGCTAGAGCTGGGGAGAAAATGAAAGGGGTTGCCAGGCCAAAATAACCTCATCTTGTACCATCATTATTAATCCAAAGACCCGAATTTAGGAGCTACTGGCATGAGGAGCACCAAGGGCTAGCATTGGTACTATAGTCCATGGGTCACAAAATTATCACTCAGATATCATATTCAATACTATGAAGAATGGGGGGAAAAACTCAAGGGGAGGCTGACCTTGTCTTTTTAATCTAAAGAACATTAAGCTTAGATCTAGACCCAACGCCTAAGAAATGACAAAGCCAAACCTCAGATTATAGAGTCTCCAGGCCGAGGATCAAGATGATCCCACTAAGTGGCTGTGTACTCCTGATCCCACCTGACCCTACTCAGCTGGCTCATTTTTTTCATAGGTTTTGGGTTTTTTTTAAAGATTTATTTATTTATTTATACAAGCACTGGGTACAGTCAGAAACGCGGGAGGGTGAGAGAATTCGCCAGAGCGGGGAACAGAACAGGCAGACTGACGAAACACACTGCTGAGGGGAGCAGCGGGCGCGGCAGGAGAGGTCTGTGCGCCATATGGGACCCTTGCCGGCGGCCGGGAATCGAACCGGTGCTACAGAGGCTACGGGCACCTCCACAACCCAGCGTTCAACCGCTGCGCCACCAGGGAGGCCTGGTGGTTTGTTTGTTTTTTTTTTAAGATTTATTTATGCATACAAGAACCGGGGTGCAGACCAGATGTGCAGGAGGGTGAGAGGATTCACCAGAGACAGAGGGGAACAAATCAAGCAGACTGACTGAAATACACTGCTGAGAAGAGCAGCAGGTGGAGTCAGGAGAGGTCTGCTGCACCATGTGGGTATCTCACCGGCGGACTGGGATGGAACCCACACTGCAGAGGCTGCTGACAGCTTCACAGCACTGCGCTCAACCTCCTGCGCCACCAGGGGAGGCCCTCATAGGTGGTTTTTAAGGCTCTGAGTAAAGAGGCTTTGAACTTGACTAAGTTCCGCAGCAAGAGAAAGCACAGCATGGGCTCCAACCTCAGAATGGCAGCGTTCAGGAGCTGTGTGATCTGGGGAGCACTGCTCACCTTTTCTCATATGTAATGGGGGTAAAAAGAGTACTTTGCACTGCAGGTGTTTTGTGGTTAAACAAGACTAGCTGTACAGTGAGCACAACAGTTGTTTACAATGAGTGAAGAATTGTACCACTATTGTTTTCACTATTTTTTCCATCGATTTCCAGCCCGATTCAGGTAACAGTTAAGATTCTAAAAATCAGATTTTTCAGGGATCTTTCACTTAGGCAGGTAATGCAGCAATTCGATCCTTCTCATGTCTCCACCCTGTATTTTCATTTCATTCTTTCACCTTCAATAGATGAACAGATTAAGAAGATGAAGCATCGGGATGATCCGCGGGTCCTCCTGGCCACAGAACTGTTCTCTGTGAGAAGTGAGGGCTCCACCAGCCCGAGCAGGGCAGTGAGGAAGGGCAGAGCAGCCTCCATTTTCTGAACTCCCACTGCAGCACAGGGCAGGACCACGCAGGGGTGTCCTGAGTGGGCTCTCTGTCCCTAACATGGGAAGTTCAAAACCCTGTGACTGTCACACTTTACAAATGAAATGAACACTCTCAAGCATCCTGGCTACCATCAAGGTGGGGAAGAGAACAGTAAATCCAGAAGCCTTTTCACCTTCTCTTCCTTCTTGCTAACCAGCATCTGGGTTTCACAGTTGAAGTAGTAACACATTTTCAGAGCTTGACTATACAACGAAGAACAAGTTGTCACCGTTTCAAAGAGTTTGGGGGTGTCTCCCATTTCAAAATGAGGACCCCCTATGCCCTGCACATTCATGGAGACAGCAATGACCCCCCAAAATTCCATGTGGTGAGTCCAGGTGCCATCTAGGAAGATTTTTCACAGCCATCTCCAATTGCCATAATTTTAGTAAAAACAAGTGATCCCAGATAGGTGTGGCCAGAAGTGGCAAGAAGGAGAGACTTGCATAGGCTGGAGAAGGGGGGCTGAGACAAGCAGGAGCATTTGTGTATATTTATGAATGTGAGTGTGTGAGAAGGATGGGGTGAGGGCAGAGGAAAGAGGACACCCCGTCACAAGAAAGTGTTAGCAAAGCGAGGTACAGGATCGGGGTGTGGCTGGAAAGCAGGGCTCTCGCAGAACTGCTACCTCACAGTCCCTGCTTCGCAAGCAGTGAAGTGTTTTCCCATAAATGTAAAATACACCTTCTGGACAGGAGGGGGCACAGAAAGGAGCATAATTACTCCAATCACCACGTCGCTGTAATTGCAGTAAGAGTTTTAAGATAATTTTCTGGCACCCATTTGTCCCCGTGTGAGGGCGCTTACTTTTTTCCTGGACGTACAGGTAGCCTTCCGCTGTGAACTGACCAGGCCTTTTATGGTCCTTTGGGTTCTGTCTGATCTTGTTCATGAGTTCTTCCACTTCTGACCTTGTTCCTTCAAAACGATTCCGCGTCTGAAAAGGAGCAAAAAAATTTTAACCAGAGTTGTACCTTGTCGTGTGAGTTTGTTCACATGCATTTTTCAGTCTCAAGATAACTACAACTAAACGTGTTGTATTTTTCTACAGAGTTTTCAAAATATATCCATCTCTGCTGAGATTATTCAAAGAAAAGAATCAGAGGCAAAGGGACTAATAAAGGACTATATACCAAGGGAACTAGAGGCTATTTCAATTATGAAACTCTCCAACACCAACAATCATTCTATTATTCAAAACAGGCTACACATCCATTGCTCTCCAGTGTCAGCGCCACCTCTAGTTCACTAAGCTTCAGAGAAGGGTGAATAAGGAGGTCTCTCTGCCACGGCGGGTACAGAGCTAACTGCCCACACAGCCACTGGCCATCAAGCCCCAGTGAAACAACTGGCTACAAAAGCCACTTGTAAGAGTGCGCCCTCCACTGGAAGACTGAAGAAACTTCACCATCACAGGCCTGGTACTGTGGCACTTGGTGCAATTAGACAGACCCAGGCCTCTGAACTTCTGATTCACAAACTTTCCTTTCAGCCTCTGGTGACAGAAACTGCTCAGGAACAGATCTGTGCTTCTAGATCGCAGCTACTGGTGCTTGGAAGGAGGCAAGTGAGGCCTGTCTGGTTGGCCTTTTTGAAGGCACCAACCTGTGTGTCATCCACGGCAAACATGCAACCGTTATGCCAGAAGACATCCAGGTAGCTCATTGCAAGCATGGAGGACAGGCTGAAGAAGCCACTGTGATGGGAAACATTTTGTTTTCAAAAAAAAAAAAAAAATTTTTTTCCCTCTCTCTTTTCCTATTATTGCAGTTCTAAACATTAGATATTTCCCTCCATGGGATCAAAAGGTGCCTGAGTGTATGACTACAAGCAGAAAAGCAGGGAACAGAAATCACATGCTGGCGGTCTTTCCATTTTCATGTGTGTGCGAATCTTTAACATAAACGCAGGGACACAAAGCATGAGTGCAAGTCCGAGTGTTTCGGTGAACAAGTTTCAGCAGTTCATCTTGATAACAATCCAACAAACCTGTAAATTTTTTCTGCACCATGTCAGTATTTGGAATTTTTTAAACAGGTGAATTTTTGCTACTGACAGCAAAAATAAAAAATCCCTACCACCACGTCCTGCGGTGTTACTAAATCTTAGATTTAAAAAAACATGTGGGGCCTCCCTGGTGGCGCAGGGAATTAAGCACCGCACTATGAAGCCATCCACAGCCTCTGCGGCATGAGTTCGATCCCCAGCCAGCCAGGGAGAAACCCACATGGCACAGCAGACCTCTCCTGTCTCGCCCGCTGCTCCCCTCAGCAGTGTATTTCAGTCAGTTTGCCTGTTCGGCTCCCCACTCTGTCTCTGGTGGATCCTCTCACCCCCCACATCTCTGTCCTGTGCCACAGCTCTTGCATGCATAAAAATAAATAAATCCTTAAAAAAAAAAAAAAAGCAGGTGACTGCATAGCTGTTTTACAGCTGTTTAGATGTCTTCCCTTGTGCAACGATGATAATAATAATGAGTTGATAATGAGCTGGCTCACTATTATTGTTATTTAGGCACTAAGTTTAAGGATTTAGACCCCCAAAAAATTAGCTCCTTTGCAAACGCGTAAAGGAGTGTCATTTCTTCCAGGCCACGGCCATCGCCCTTGAAAACGAGGACTCTTTCCCGCAGCAGAGGGGCAAGGAGAGAGAGGCACTCACTACAAATAATGTCTGATATCTGAAAAGACAAATCACATTTCTGAAACCCCGGAGACGCGGGTGCCGATATCGCCGGGGAACGGCTGCCAGGGAAACGCTGCGCCGGGCGAGGTGACAAAATTACCCGGCGGCTGTGCTGAGTCAGCGCCCACTCCTGGCCCTCCTGCTCCTCCACACTCAACAGTGATTGCATTAATACTGAAGAACTGCTGACGTGAAACTGCGGAGCGGGGCCGAGATGAAAAATGATCACTGAAATATCTACCTGTGAACGAGGTTACCAAGGGTCCAATAAGCACAAGTAGAAAGGCCGGGGTTTTCAGGGAGATGAGATAAATGTAGATGATAAAGGAGAAAACATCTGCAGAGCCTTACACACCAGCTGAGAGGTTTTCAAAACTCTGTCTCTCTCCCAGGGGAACACACGGCTGCCCCAGAGGGCCTCACCTGCCACAGCCAGACCCCTCACCTGCTCTCTCGCCGGTGTCAAGGGCGCGTCGGGCTCTTCTTAACCCTCATCTTATTCTCCGCCCTTGTCACCTTATTCCCTGCAACCCTCATGTCTTTACCTGTGTGAAATAATCACACACATATGTACCCACACGTATGCCAGATGCAGGAGCACACGCCCTTTTGATGCCCCCAGTCCGCCAGTCCCAGTCCTCTCACTACTGACGCTGATGCCCACGTTGTCCTGGATGTGGCCTCAGGGCTCTGTGTAAGTGGTACCCATGCCTTTGGCCCCCTAATTCCCTGAGTAACCCCAAACACTAGCCCAGAAAGGTATCCTGGGTCCATCTTGCCTTTCCTAGTCTAGTAGAATCTGCTGTTTCCCCGTGTCATTCCCTATGTGCCCCCCCCCTCAGGGAGGTGGTACAGTAAGAAATGGAGTGTGTCAGGTGCCAGGTGCACAGGTGACCAAGTCTAGAGATAGAATCAAGATAAAATTTGGCTGCCACCCAACCCCCGGCACAGCTACCTTCAGCTCTGCACAATCGTTGCCAACCTTTACCCCAGTTCATCATTTCATTGATCTTTTCTCACAACACAGTAACAAGATACCTGCACAGGTTCTGACATTCTTGACCATTCTTAGTATCTTCTTAGGAGTCTTTGTGAATCCCAAGATTTCTTACATCATAGACCCTTCCTTATAGTGTGTCTTTTTTTTTTTTTAAGATTTATTTATTTATTTATTTATTTTATTTATTTATTTGTACAAGCACTGGGTACAGCAGAAGCACGGGAGGGTGAGAGAATTCACCAGAGCCAAAGCGGGGAGCGGAGCAGGCAGAAGGACCGAAGTACACTGCTGAGGGGCGCAGTGGGCGGCAGGAGAGGTCTGCACTCCATGCAGGACCCTCCTCCGGTGGCCGGGGAGCAGCTGGGGATCGAACCAGCGCTGCAGAGGCTGCGGGCAGCTTCGCAACCCAGCGCTCAACCGCTGCGCCACCGGGGAGGCCCTTATAGTGTGTCTTAACCCACGTTCCTTTGCACACAAAGATACGAAAGTTAAAATTCATTTTTTAGGATATCTTTCATTTTGATGCAATGTATATTCTTCTGGTAAACCGATTTTCTAGAAGCCATCTTGCTAATTTTTGCCTTCTATTTCCTTTCTCTTTGCAAAAGCTGAAGAGTGAGCAGCCACTTTTTACCATTGTAAAATACTACAAAGTTGACCACAATTTTCTATAGCAGAGAGCACAGCTAGCTGACTTTAAGATTTGGTTTTAACATTTGGGTATGTTTCCTTAAACTCAGAATTAAGTATATATGGCATAAAAAAATGGCAACTGGGGGGTCTCCGCTGGTAGCGCAGCAGTTGAGCGCTGGGCTGCGAGGCTGCCCGCAGCCTCTGCAGCACCGATTGTTTCCCCGGCTGCTGGCGAGGGTCCCACAAAAAAAAAAAATGGCAACTGGGTTTCTTCCTAGCAACATGTGGTTTTATGCAGTCAGCAGGTTCCCTTTCATATACTAAAGCTGACATCACTGGCAAGGAGACCAGCAACCAAGACAGGCGTCAAGGAGGCCGCCCTGCCAGACAGCAGGTGACAGAGGAGCACAGGTCCCTGTGCCTCCTTTATACACAGGCACCTGTCCCAAAACTAGCTCCGTGGACTTCTGACAAGGACTGAAATGTGACCATGCATACCCCAAAGCCTTTTCCAGAAGAACGCTTTCCAATCAAGTGACACGTTGAGAAGGAAAACTCACCACCTCATAATCAAAATCACACAGAGGTGCCGGCTGATAACCAGGTCCATCTCGGTCCCTTTACCCAAGGACCACTAGTCCGGAAAGGGATAAAGGATCACAGCAACTGTGGACAGCAACGAGCAGCGCATGTGCACAAAACACGAGGAGGGAACGCCAGTGAACCAGGAGCCCATGTGTGGAGAAAAGCCAAAGGAGACAGACAGGCAAGATGAAGATCACTATGTTTAAAATATCTTAAATCTAGGGCCTCCCTGGTGGCGCAAGGGGTTAAGACGCAAACTATGAAGCTATCCGCTTCTCTGCAGGACGAGGTAGATCCCCCGGCCAGCCAGGGAGCAACCCACATGGGGCAGCAGACCTCTCCTGACTCGCCCGCTGCCAGTGTACTTTGGTCAATCTGCCCGTTCTGTTCCCTGCTCTGTCTCTAGTGAATCATCTCACCCACCACACCTCTGGCCTGTGCCCCAGCTCTTGTATCCATAAATAAATATTTTTTAAAAGTCTTAAATCTACAGTGAAGTGCTCTTCCGTCTGCTTCCGACAGAGAGGACTTAGAAATGGGATAACAAACTAATAGCTTACATCTGTGTGTATAAAAGAGCAAAAAATGAGCAAATCCTAAGTGCTCAGGGGGGCAAGAGGGGAGTTGTAACTATGAGGTGATGGACATTAAGGTGATCATTTTGCAATCTTTGTGTATCAAGTCACTACTCTGGACCCCTTAAACTTAACAATGTGGTATTCAATTATGGATCAGTAAAAGTAGAAAAATAAGCAAAACAGTGCAATCTTGATTATCCATAATGGGGCCTCCCTGGTGGCAGGCAGTTGAGCACAGCGCTGTGAAGCTGTCCACAGCCTCTGCAGTGCTGGTTCAATCCCGGCAGGCCAGGGAGATATCCACATAGCGTGGCAGACCTCTCCTGGCTCGCCCGCTGCTCCCCTCAGCAGTGTACTTCATCTGTCTGCCTGTTCTGTTCCCTGCTCTGTCTCTGTGAATCCTTTCACCCTCCCGCACACTGGCATGCACCCCAGCTCTTGTATAAATAAATAAACCTTAAAAAAAAAATCCATAGTGACTTTTTTAAAACAAAGGCATGGAAAATAAACTGCAAAAAATAAAATGATTTTTTGAAAAAGAGCCACCAGGTGGCAGAATTTCCCGAGTTTCACCTATGGGGAGAGACGCCTGTTACAAGAACTGACCAGAAGGTGGCACCATCGGCTCAGTTTCTAGGCACTGCCAGATGCCGCTTGGCCTGCGCTTAAGGCTTTTCACAGACCCAATCAATAACCCACATCTCAGCTGTCTTCCCAAACCAGAAAGCTCTCCTCTGCTTACGTTCTGAATGTTGATCTGCAGTTCCATTTTGTAGTGATTGAAGTCTTTGGCAAGTTCATGGCCCTGATGGTAGAAAGTAAACATTCCCTGAAAAAATGACAGCATCTAAGACAAAGGAGAAAACGCAACATTAGCACAGGTGAAAAATATTAGGAGGGGAAATAGTAATAAAAGCAGCCACGTATTTTCCTCATTTCAGGGCAAGCCTTCGAAAGTGAAATAATGAAAAGGAAGTCACCAGAATTAAACACAAATGCCTATTACTTACTAACTGCTCTTTATTTTAAAAGTGAAAGATTTTGATAGTTTTCCTTAAATGCCAGGACAGCTTTTATAAGAGAAATGGAATTCTTTGTAGCCCATTTGCCCTTTGTGGTGAAGAGAATTTCTATACTCGTTTATAATTGAGACTTTCCCACCGTGGACCAATCAACACAGAATGTCGGGAAAGTAAAAATCACAGATTAAAAAAGCTAAAGGCATCTTCTGATGGCCGCCTGCACAAGTGTGTCTTCCCTGTTGACAAGGGCATTTGGCGAGGGGGGCAGAGGTATCGGCAGGCCTGTAATTAATCCCTGATTTTCCTGCCACCACCAGCCCGCCCATCTCTTGATTAGTGGGCAGCGGCTTCTATACCGCCTGGAAGTAAACCCAGAGATGTGGTCTGCAGGGCAAGGTAAGGAAGCCCTGGGGCCCTATCTTATCCCGGCCACACAGCCCCGTAGTGAGGAGCAGGGACACTTGTCAAAGGGCCGTCCAGGGTCAATCCCAACTTCAGCCACCTTACGAGACCTCGGGCCAATGACAGAGTTTCTCCCCTTCTGTGTCCTCATGTGCTGCGTGGGAGAATGAAACCCCCCAGGATGAGTGGGCGGGGAACAAAGTGTGAGGACAGCAGGTGCCGACATCAGAGATGTGGCGAGGACTGAGCAGGTAAATGCTCCAAAAGAGCCAGTCAGGATTTCAATTTTCAATAAAAAGAAAACTTTAAAGAGAGTCAATGTTATCCTCTAGTTGTTTGATTCAGGTTAATTCTATGACTCCAACTGCAACAGACTTTGGTGAACACTAATTTTTAATCAGGCCATTAACTGACGGTTTTGTTTCTCAAAATCATCCCACAGCGGGCGAAGTGCGCGCACAGGAGACTAGTTCAATGAAGCACGTGCTTTAAAGCTCACATTCCAAAAAGTGTCTTAAAAAATGAAGATGAATCTGGAGATGCAGGAGTTCCCCACTTCTGTTATTTTAGCCAAAACAATATAAAAATACCTTTTACACTTTGATTCAGAAATAGAATCATAGATTTACATTAACATATAAAAACTGAAGTTATTAAAATAAATGTAAACACAAACAAAAATATTGAGTTTCTAAAATCACTATACAGAAATGCCAGAGCAATTCACCAACCAGCTTCAACTGTTCCACACGAGGTGGTTCATGTGCGTTGCTACAAGCATCGTGCATTAGAAATAATGTAATACCGATGGCTGCTGAAGTACTAAGATTTAAGTATCTTCAGAAAAACACTTAAGAGTCTCCCACATACCCTACCACTCTCACATTCCAATATAATTGCTTTCACAGGGAATTTGTTTGCAAGGTAGAGCTACAAGCAGGGTGGCAGAAACTGCACCTGAGTGCACTGTCCTCAAGACAGGGCAGCAAAAGGGAGAACAGCAGTTTCTGTTGCTCCACAAATGGATGGAGACCCACTGACAGAGGTGACCCCTAACCTCTGGCTGGCTGTGTCCCCCGACCTCTGGCTGACCGTGTCCACCCTGTACAATGGATGGCGTGTTGCTTCATGCATCAGCTGTCACCCTGAGGTCTCCAGCCACCTTAAATTGGATCTGGAAAGACATTTCTATTATATCACATAAATCTAAAAGCACAACCACCTGCTGTCATACTTACAGGTTCCACAAACTCAAACTTCTTCCTCTCTTGGATTTCCTGAAGCTTACACACATACTCAAGAGACAGTTCATAGAAGTGCTTCCGGTTCTGCTCCACTTGGATATCTGCCTATTAAAGATAATTGAGCTTGGTCAAGACTACAGTCCACAGGCTTTTCCCAGAAGAGGTCCCAGAGAATCTTTAATTAGAAAGGAAATGGGAGAGGCTCCTCAGAGAACCACAGGGAAGGAATTCTCATCCTAAACACTCCTCGTCCAAGGCTTCCTGTAATCATTTTCCTTATGTAGCTAATTTACTTTTTAAAGAACTGAGCTAGATATCTCTCCAACTCCATCATACTAATGACAGTGAGCACATGCAAAGATGCTCTACATCACTGATCGTTAGGGAAATGCAAATCCAAACCGGAAGGTACCACCTCAAGTCCATGAGAATGGTTACTACCCAAAAAGACAAAAAAATGAAAAACCAGAAAACAACAAATGCCAGCGAGGATGTAGAGAAAATGGAACTCTTGTGCACTATTGGTGGGAACACGAAATGATGCGCAGGGGTGGGGGGCGGCGTGAACTGAGGTGCAGGGTGACTGGCACTAAGGCGGCAGGTGAGGTATGCATGCAGACACTCGGCTGAAGAGGTGTGACTGGTCCTCCTGTACATGGCTATAAACCAAGTTAGCTCAATAGAATTAAAATTAAAAAAAGGTTCTGCCTGAGTATGACCTTTAGAATGAGATACCTAATTAGAGTGAAGAAGACATGGAAATGTGCTCAGATATGGAAACCCCCTCAGGGTGCCAGGAAACAGAGTAAGGACAGTGGTAGGAGAACCGCTGTCAAAAGGAGATCCACAAAAGCAACAGCTGTCACTTCAAAACTAACCAAGGGTAAGGGGTGGGGAAGCCTCTGTAACAAGCGCGTGGCGTTCCACATGATGTGCCATGAGGAGAGGACGGTGGCCTTCCTAGCTACAGTATTGTGGTCAGGATTAAGTGAGATAAAAGCTTCTTTCTTCCATATGATCTTTCAAATGTCATCCAAATGTCAGTCAAAGGCATCAGACAATAAAAAATGAGACACACAGAAAATGTCAGAATGACCTTAGGCTCAAAAGCCAAAAGCTGCCATTTAAAGGCAGGTTTAGGGCCTTCCTGGTGGTGCAACGGGTTAAGATGCAACCTATGAAGCTGTTTGCAGCCTCTGCAGCATCAGTTGAATCCCAGGCCAGGGAGCAACCCACATGGCGCAGCAGACCTCTCCTGACTTACCCACTGCTCCCCTCAGCAGTGTACTTTGGTCAATCTGCCTGTTCTGTTCCCCACTCTGTCTCTGGTGAATCCTCTCACCCCAACCCCCATACATACACACCCCTCAGGGCCTGTGCCCCAGCTCTTGTATGCATAAATAAACAAATTTTTAAAAATAAATAAATAGATAAATAAATAAATGCAGGCTTACAGTCCAATTTTGCTGGCACCATTTTGGCACCTCAGCAAGTACACATAACAGTGGCACCTTAACCCCAGATTTCTTACATGTTTAAAACTAAACACGTAAGAAAAAGAAAATCACGCTTTTGTGGGATGAGTCAAAATCAAACAGCTGCAAACAACGTTCGTTGTAATGGAAGCATATGTTCTCCACTGTGAACCGGTAAGTTTCCAGTCAAGTGAGTGAGAAAAAACAAGTGGCAGGGAATTTAGGAGACAGAAAGAGAAAATGAGAGAGAAGATATAAATTCCTTTCTCCTTACATACAGCTCCTCCAAAGCAAATGAGTCTATTAACACAAGTAAAACATGTTCTTTCCAATGGAGCTGAACTTCCAGAATCTGTAGCGTTAAATAAGATTAATGCTGCCTTCACATAAAAGCAAAATGGTATATAAGCCTATTAAATTCAATTAATTTCTTCAAGAAACCTTGAAAGCCAATTAATGAATCTATTCATGAAAATAATATATCTGTTCTTCAGTAATGATGGTTAAAATAATTGTTCCTGTGAAAATATACTCAGAACCAAAAATTTCAGTACCATGAATTCCTATTGAATTAATCACTGTAAGATGTATTATTTCCTGTCTTATTTGACAAGAGCTCTTTTTTCTTAACTCATGATGTTACCTGTTGATTTTTTTTTAATCTCTAATAATTCCAGATGAAAAGTTTTCAAAAGGAAAGCACATACATAAAAAAAGTCTCTGTATTGTTTATTAAACTTCACAATTAAAGGAAAAATAAAAACAATACCTCTTGCAAATGTGAGTCTTTCTTTTTTGCTGATAAAGTCAAATGTTTATCAATGAGGCTATAGTTCTTTTCTGTTTCTTTGTCAAACTTCTTTTTTTCTTCCTGCAAATTAGAAAAACACAGACAACTATGATTAAATGGGAAAAAAATGTATTCACATAGTTAATCCACTGGGAAGCTCAAAATATGAAAAACAGCTGAAAATAAAAGAAAGTACCAATGAAGTTATCTGAAATGTCTCTCTGCACCTACCAATGTCTCCTATCAAATGTCTCCTGCCTATCAATCATCCTGAGGGGAGCAGGATTGAAGAGCCATTTTTCTTCAAGGGGCTTTTCCCCAAGCCTGTTAGTTTTCTTCATTCTGTATAAGTTTTTGGGGGAAAAAAAACATTTACCAAGGCAGATTCCTAGTTCTCTTACTGAAAAGAGCAGGGATTTTTTTTTTTATATTTGTTCATTCTTAGATCTCTTTAACATAAAATTCTGTGATTCTACAATTCACCTATTATGGGAAAACAGTTACACTTATCTTGAAACACCAGCATTTTACTTTATGCCCTTAGGTTTCAGTGGCAGCTATTTAAAAATGTTTAAAGCACTAATATATGGTTAATCTCCTTCCTGTTCATCATTATGCTCTTCACCAACTATTTTAAGAACAGAAAATAAACTAAGACAAACATATGACTGTGACTTCAAACTGTTTTAAAAAGTTGATGCACTCCTGAAACTTACATGTCATACTGCAATGTTACTTGGATTAAAAAAACAGAGAAGTTAAAAGTTGCCCTTCCAGACTGCATGCTGGATGAGGCGTTGGAGACTCCAGTTCTAGTCCTGCCACGTGGCCAGCACACTCCACACAACTGCTACAAAGCAAGGTCCTACAGTAAAAAACATTCCTGGTCTTCATCGATTACTTACCAGGAACACTGAAAATATTTTCACTCATTGGATTTCATCTGAATCACAGGGCAGGACAAAGGAAGCAGTGAGGACAACATGGGCATCAGAACACCCAGCGTGCTCAGCAACAGTGGGGGATGTAAATGGCACGTGGGGTCAAATTGGGTATGAATGAAAGGGGTGACCTCAAGGTTTTGTGAAAAAAGAATTTCGCCAAGAAGCAACACTACACCCATCAGCGAGAGTGGAAATCCATCTGCTTGTGCTGGTGCATGGCAGCCAACCGCTGTGCTTTGTCTTCGAATCTTAGACTTAGATATAACTCTTCTTCCTGCATTTGCTCTCAGTAGTTGCCACCACAGAATCGTATTCTGTGTCCTTGTGTACAAATGCCTTTTTGTGCTGAAATAATAGGAATTCTAAAAGGACGATGTCCAATGAGCATTCAATAAAAATGGCGCGCTTTTTCTTCCATAACACACACACACACACACACACACGATAGGGATGGATACAGCTCTATGTATACATGTCTACATATGCTCTATGTATGCGCGTCTATGTCCATCTAGATAGGTACATGTAAATAAACAGATACATAAAATAGAGCAACGTGAGAGAAAAAGCTCTATTAAGGGCCAAATTTTTATAAAATAGTATTACAAACTCAAGCGAATCTGAGGCAGACAGTAATACAATTCATGAAGCAAACTGGAAGTAGAGCGCAGTGTAGGAGGGAGAGGACAGACAGCCTGAATCTAACTCAAGATGGGGGTGGCCATAAACCACTCCAGCAGATTTTTGCCACGTGGAAATACAGACCTGGTATCCAGGCCACACATGTCCACCAATTTTTTGGGAACAGCTGAAAAATCCAATTATTTTTAAATGATGGCAGCATTTTTTTTATGTAATATAAGCAAGTCAAACAAATTTATGTTTACAGATTAAATATGAGTCACAGGAAGTTAGTTTTTAACCTCTTATGAAACTCACACATGCAAAAAAAAAAATAGTAAGAAAGTGAAAGATAAAGTACTAAAGCTATGACTCAAAATAGCATTAAGTGGCCAAATAAAATGCACACTATACAAATGGTAATGGAAATTCATCAACCTAAAATAAAAACTTAAATAATTAGGTGTCAGGAATGCATTAGAAAATAGGTATTTATTTCATGAAAGGTGTTACCACAAGAAAAAGAAAAAACTGAGTCAAAAATAATAATAAAAATATTAAACACTGGTGCTGGTATAACTGGTTAACTATTTGGAAATAGAAGCACCATATCATGTATCAAAATTAACTCCAGATGAACTGAAAGGGTGCCAAGTAAAAAATGCAGCCATAAAAAAGAGAAAATTTTCATCCGATCTAAGAATAGAAAAGGGCCTTCTAAGCAAAAAGAAGAAAAAAAAAGAAATGAAGAGTCATAAGGAGTTCCGGATATCAAAAAACACAAAAGCTATATATGTGCACATACACAAAATAAGCTACAAGGCAAACAGCAAAGCAAGGAGGAACTGCAACTGATATCTAAGAAAAGCAAATGTTCTGAACACCAAAACCATTCTTTATTAAGCAACTTTTTGCTAAAATCACACGTTAATACTTCCATGAGAAAACAAAGACTTCAGAACAGCTTGAACATAACCGTGAGTCATCCATTTTCCTGGAGTACAAGAATTCTTCCTTGTTTTGAAAGAGGGGGTTGGCTTTTAAGATACCAAGTGACCTTTTTCTTAATTTTCAGTATTTTATAAATTTTCTAGAATGAGGAAATAAAAAAACTTGTTTTCAAATGTAAACATTAAATATCAAACTATAAAAATGATCCCTGAAAGTCTTATAAACACGAGCTTATTTTATAAACCCTCTGCCCTTTCTATTTCAATAAAGCAGGGGGGTAATCCCACATGTACAAGAAACAAGATTCAAGCCACAGCAGCACACAGGTAACCTGCGCTGTCTGTCTAAGCCAAATAAAATGTACACTGCACAAAATGGTAACGGACCCCAGCAGGGCCCAACCTCGCGCTCCCCCCTTCTACCATCACGCCAGTCAAGGGAAAGGCGCCCTCATCTTCAGTCTCTCCTGCACCAAGCATCACTCCTACCTGGCACTTCATTTGCCCTATCCAAACCCCAGTCCCCACTAGCCTTTTAGCTCCTTTGCCTCTCCAAAGAGATGGGAATTGGGCTTTTATCCCCGCAGAAAGGAGCACCTGCGTCTACACCCTGAAGGTGAGTCGAGGAGGAAGCCTTGGCTGCCGCAGTGCCGACCCTGGCAGACCGCCACCACCAGCTCTGGGACAGGTGGCTCCAGAGTCACCTACCCGCGTCCTCGGCATTACGCGGGCAGCATGGTCACCAGGCCAAGTGTGCTGGCAGCTCACCCACCTGCAGACAGTGGACGTGAACCTCAGCAATTCCTGCTCGGCCAGCTGACAGGGAGCAAGCCAGAAACAGAATCACAAAATAACTGCACCTTTGCACGCCAGGTCCGACGTCAGAGAGCTGGAATCCATGATGGGATTCACTGAATCCTTACGGGGACATTCTGGCACAGGTGCTGCTTGTCTCATCTTACAGCTCAGGAGCCTGAGACTTGGAGCTTTTAAATAACTTGCTCCAAATCCCATAGGCAGATAAAGGGCAGAAAAAGGATTCAAACCAGGAAGAATCAGGTCTTCCCAAAACACCATTCTGACCTGAGCTGGCAGCCCAGGGAATGTTCTGGGGCACCTATGCTGGCCCCAGGAGGGTATTTTTCACAGACTATTTTTCTTGCCTTTGAACTTGGCATCTCCTCCCCACAGAGCTGCCAACTTCCTGAAGGCCAGTCAGTGTCTTCACAGACTGATGTAGCCCAGGGCCTGCCACACTCTGTCCTACGATCGGCACAGGTGGGTGATTACTAACACCAGAGGACTCTAATCAAGTCGATACCTCGTCTTTGCTTTATCAACCATAACTTAATATGAGAATTTATTGAGAGAGAGAAGATTTTCACCCACCTCTAACAGAATCTTGGAGAGTCCATTTTCATTAAACATTTAGTCATAAGAATTATAAACTTAGAATTATAAAAGAAAGTTGGGGTAAGAGTTTGGTAGTACCTGAGGTGAGAAGTTATAATACATGACATGAACACTTTTTTCCACTTTCTGATTAAATTTTTTTGACCAAATGACAACTACTCTTGATAAAACAGCAGTTACATATCATCACTCTAGCTTAGGGGGTTCTGTTATCAAAATAACACTGTGGGCCTCTCTGGTGGCGCAAGGGGTTAAGCACTGCTCTATGAAGCAATCGGCAGCCTCCGCAGCATGAGTTCGATCCCCGCCTGGCCAGGGAGCAATCCACATGGCACAGCAGACCTCTCCTGTCTCGCCCACTGCTCAATCGGCCTGTTCTGTTCCCCACTGTCTCTGGTGAATCCTCTCACCCCCCACATCTCTGGTGTGTACCCCAGCTCTTGTATGCATAAATAAATAAATCTTTAAAAAAAAAAAAAAAACCAACACTGTCCTGTAACATTCCGCAGGTTCAGGTTGGCAGGTGGGCTGCAGGCAGCGTCACCGTCTGCCATCTGCATGCTGCTGCTTGAAGCCACATTTTCACTGATATTTGCTCAAGCATCTGAAAAAGCAACTTTAAATCCTCCACTGTGACTAAGTTCCAGTATTTCTCTGAGCTTTTACTCAACATATTTGGCTCCTATTTGCTCGGTACCTGTATTAATCTCCTGCAGCTGAGTCAACGTTTACCGAGCTATGGTCACAGAGTTGCGCGGACTTGGGAACACATGACAAGCTCCCAGGGAAGGGAAGCGCTTCCAGGGGTGAGAGCAGAGCTGGGCCTAGACAGGGCTCATGGCGACTCGCTCTGATGCGGCAGGCACAC
The DNA here is from genome assembly GCF_014898055.3 of Talpa occidentalis. Classification (NCBI taxonomy): domain Eukaryota; kingdom Metazoa; phylum Chordata; class Mammalia; order Eulipotyphla; family Talpidae; genus Talpa; species Talpa occidentalis. Next base: position 108,741,703 of record NW_023605194.1, read on the forward strand.
ACCTGCGTCCTGCGATGGGAGGCTGGGACCTTTCAAACAGAGATCAGAAGCTGGGCAAGCAGCTAGGAAAATCAATAGTCCCTGCAGAGCAGAGGCGGAAGGCAAACCAAACAGACACAACTGAAGGAGAACATCTCCACACAGAAGCCAGAGGAAAGAATGCCAAGGGGGTGGGTTAAAAAAATCCAAGCTACACAAACCACCTACCAGCTCAGATTACGTTAAAACCACAAGTTACATGGTGTCACTGGGATTCTGGAAAGTGGAGAAATCAAGAGTAAATGAAACCAAAAGAGCTTCGGTTTAAATACGGCTAAGGGTGGGGCATGCTCAGCTGGGGAAAAGGCGAAAGAGAAGCTAAAATGTCCACACTGTGTCTGAAAAACTGCTGCTGTCGTCAACTTTTGAAGACCTTTTTTCCTAATCCCTACAAGAAAATGTGGCTATGCTGATTCAGAAAGGATATATAACCTAAGAAAATAGTTATTTTTATGCACCCCATATAAGTAGATTAACCAGAGGAACAAGAACTTGTGTCCACCAAACTGTGGTGAAATGCTGAGAAGCACAGATGGAGAGAAAGTACTCAAATACCAGATGACAAATATTTGCCTGAAAAATAATTTTCTCCAATTATTGGTTTAATAGGTTATTTATTAAGTTCCTTAGAGACTAAGGCAGGGTAGAGGATGGGAGACTGTAGAAAATGAAGAAAGGAAGCCTCGTCTTTTAAAGATTTAACAACCTAATGAAAGACAGAGATGTCTGTATATTACTTTATAGCCTAGCAAACCACCCCGATCTACTGTTTATTATAACAGACAAAACTGTGAGTTGAAAAATAAAAAAGGCTTCTTCCTGTGACCCACCACCACTGGCCTCCTCCAAGGTAACATCAACAGGTGAGACAGCCAACATAAATACTACCTGAGCAAGAATATCAGAGAGGGCCTTCCCGGTGGCGCAGCGGTTGAACGCTGGGTTGCGAAGCTGCCCGCAGCCTCTGCAGCACCAGTTCGATCCCCGGCTGCTCCCCGGCCACCGGAGGAGGGTCCCACATGGAGCACAGACCTCTCCTGCCGCCCGCTGCTCCCCTCAGCAGTGTACTTCGGTCCTTCTGCCTGCTCTGCTCCCCGCTCTGGCTCTGGTGAATTCTCTCACCCTCCCGACTGTACCCAGTGCTTGTATAAATAAATCTTTAAAAAAATAAAATAAAAAATAAAAATAAAAATAAATTTAAAAAAAAAAGAGTATCAGAGAAATCCTTCATAAGACTTGAAGCCAGAAGTACAAAGGTGAAGTGAAGAAATGGGTCGTCAGGATAGAATCTGGCCAAGGCACATACTAAAATTATGAAAATAATATTGACTTTTAATGTGGCAACTTATTTGCCAGTTACTTCACAGGATATACTCTGAACAGATACAGTATCAAAAGTTTGCAGGTATGGGGGGGCAGGGGAGAATCAGGATGAGAAATTTGTAAAAACCCAGTAGAAGAGATGATAAATAAGAAGAAAATACACTTAAGTCACCTGATTTTTCCCTTCCATGTTAAAAGTCTTTACCCACCATCATCCAATTTAAAATAAACAAGCAGACTTTGTTTTCTAGCAATGAAATGTTAAAAGAACCAAGATGTTCAAACTTTAATCAGCTTGAGGAGACAAGATCACAGCAAACAGAATCATAAAACCAGAAGAGGGCCAAGTCCCAAGTCCTCCATTTTATGGGCAAGGCACTAAAGACAAAGACATGCTCCAGGTCACGGATGTGAAACCAGAAATCCAACGTGGTGCTGCGAAGCCAGAGCTTCTTGCAGCTCAGCGAGCAATCCCGAGAAAGGGACTTGGAGTACATGGCACCCCATGTGGCATCCCCTCAAAGCACAGCCCTCCTAAAAACTGAAATATTATGCTGCAAAGAAATGTGTAATAAGCTAACAAGCTCCTTAAAGGAGAACGGATCCCCAAACTAGCAACTACCCCACTGGCTCCTTCACGGTCCACCTGGGTCCCTACAGCCTTCCAGGCCACAGTGGGTTTTTGCACAAGAGGATTTTAATAGTGTGTTTAGGAAAATAAAGAAAAAGACATCAAATCCCTAACCATGTGCAGAGAAAACCGCAAATCTAAATGCTCTTTCCTTTAAAACTGACACTATTCTCTTCCCTTTGGGCCAAGTCCCCACCACATGAAAGCTGCTTCTTTCCTTGAGAACATACACAAAATGCAGGAAAAGTGGGTGGAAATTATTTCTCTGGGACCATTTCAAAGCTCAGTTTGCAAACTTTGGAAAATGCTAAATATATCCCAGGCTCCCTGTGGCAGTGCTGACTACACTGTTCCCAGAAGTCCTGGCTGAATCCCAGATCCAGGAGTGCGGACTGGGGTTCTCTCCTCTGGGAATCCCCAGCTCCCGATACAATACTGGCATGTGACGAAAGCTCAGTATCTTTATCTCTCTGCAGGAAATGACAGCCCGATAATCTCATCCTCTCTTCCTCCTTTCAGTGGCATCATGAGGCAGCATCATTTCTAATCTTAAACCCTCGTACCTGCCCCACAAGCCCACAAAGCTGAGGCGTGCAGGGCAGGACCTGCACTCCCCGCAGAGATGAAGGGCTTGGACTCTGAGTCAACGTGTTGTTTGGTTAAGAAGACTGTTCAAACTCGATCTGGTTAGGAGCAGCCAAAGACCATTACTGGAGGGTTTACCACGCTGCCCAGGTGTTTGTGTTTTGTTTTCAATGGCACATCCCCCAAAGAGGAAAAAGCCCACTGAAAACATAAAACAACAGATGGTTCACTCTGGCATCTCCTTCGAGCTGCCAAATGGGAATCACGTGCACGCAGAAGCGGCAGAGGCGGCTGCACATTCTGTTTACAAGTGCACTCAAATGAGACACCAACCTTCACAGCTCCGAGTTGCTCTTTTCTGAATTTCTCCAAGGGTTTAATCAGGGTTTCGGTGACACTCAGTGCCTGGAGAATAAGAGTGATAACAAAAGAGCATGGTGTTAGGTTTCCAAAAAGGAAAAAATTAGTATTTTATTTCCCCCTTCCACCCCACCCAGGACTAAAACGAACCACAGATTTAACAGCTTTGTTTCCCTCTGCCAATGCAACCATTAAATCACTTGGAATTTATTAACACACTAGCTGTCCATAAATATTTTTAGGGATGAGGGTGTGAGGCAAAGCACCAGTGAAATGGGCCACACGGTCCCAACCCAGCTCCTGCAGGGAAGTAGCCAGAGCGGTCTGCAAACAAAGGGCGATCGGGGGCATGAACAGAACCTTCTGTTGGAGAGTTTTTTTCTTCCACCCCCTCCTCACAAATTTAAAAGTCAATTGCATTCCATGATGGATAATCAGACTACATTATGTGAAGGACGAGGCCTGCCAGAAGACTGTTCAAACTCGATCTGGTTAGGAAATACAGTACGTCTGCCCTTCCCGACTGAAAATTCCTCCGAGGGATCTGAGGTCTGTCCGCCAAGCTCACTGAGTCGCCGAGTGGCCACGCCGGCCAACAGTGCTTAAGGGTTGGTGGACATGATGGGCCATGCACACTCTAAGCACATGCCAAGCACACACCAAGTACCCCGTTCATTCTTCAGGGCTGCTCGGGGGTGGGGGCGGGGGTTGTTTCACAGCAGGATATACAACCAGCAGTGCAGAAAATGCTAAAAGAAAAAATGCGGGGGAGGGGGTCGTGACCTCAGGAGAAAGCCTTTACCACCCGTGTGCTGCTGCTCCATCCAAGGGTTTTCTCACCCTCCACTTCCAAGAGACAAGAAATGTCCAGAATGGGAAAGGAAACCTCAAAACACCTCACAATCACGTGCAGTCTGACTTTTTACAAAAAAGTCCCCAGAAATCCAAACTTAAAACTATAAAAATCAATGACTTGGACTAGAAAACGATTCTAAATGTAACCAAAGGTTCTTTTGCAGCGTTGATTCCATAAGGGCTTCTCCCACAGAGACGGTGACACAGGGGGTCCTGAACCAAGTGCTTACACCCAAAAACAGGTGCACAGAGTTTGAATTCACCACCCCTGGCCAGCAACGGGGTGGTCCTCACTCCCACCCGACAACCTGCTGCTTGGGTGTGTAATGGCTGAGGCAACAGCGATAAGAAGAAAGAATTAAGAGCAAATCAAGGAAAAAGGATCATCTTCAACATGTTGATTTTATCCTCTCTCGGGGTCGACCAGGTGACCGACAACGAGGACAAGCCAAAAAAGAGGAAGGACCAAGCAGGACAGTCCAGGAATCCCAACTCCCCAAAACTACATGCCGTCCCTGGTCCTTTTGGGAAAGCAGTTGCGAGAGGTTCTAGCACACATTCTAGAAGTGACACAAATTGACATACACGTCTCAGACTAATTTAAGCCACATCCGGTGGGAACCAGTGTCACTGCCCAAGCTCCCCTGTGTGGATCCAGGCTTCTTGGAGGTCCTGGATTAACCTACATGTAATACAGCTTCCGTGGAGGCCGGCAAATGCAAGGGAAGAGGGTCAAATAGAGACAATGAAAGAACCATTGCAGTCAGCGGGCAGAACACACCCACGGCAGGGCCACAGGCCCTTTGAGATGGGGAGCAATTTATGAAGATAGGCATCTGCCTTGACGGGAGGTTTTCTCTAGCAACCGGGGATGAGGGAGCAGTGGGGTGTGTCTCCCTGAGAGTATTTCCAAGAGATGCCAACACATCAGAGTAATAGGACAAGCAGGGGCAGCACTGGGGAGCCACCCAGAGGTGGCAGCCATCTGGGTAAGAGAATTTCTGAAGGGGGTAAGGCAGAGCTGAACCTCCAACAGGGCCCAGGAGTTCTCCAGGCAAAGGTCAAGAGTGACAGGAAGGGGCTCATGAGGAGAGGGGCAACAGCAGCCTCAGGACAGCACACTATGGAGAAGTCACTGGCACTAAAGCAGCTGAGAAGGCCGGCTGAAGAGATGGGATGAGTAGCACTCACCCTCAGGACGGGACCTAGGAAATGCTCGGTAAATGCTAGATAGAGACCCCGCTAACATGGATATAGGGAGGCCTTTTCTAATACGCACCCTAAAACTCCATACTCTGGGGAAAGCACTGCCCTTCAAAAAAGGACCAGGCCCCAAAGAATACACAAGAGCAACTGCAGTCACCCAGGTGGTTAGGGGAGTCGACCTGCAGAGGTCATAAAAAGGAGCAGCGGGTCCCAGATCCTCAAACTCAACTAACAATAGTTCAGTGATTGAATACACAAATTTAGAATTTGCTAATGAATAAAAATCTGCATATGAATGGACCTTCATAATTCACACCCAAATTTTCCAAGGGTAGACTATATTTGTCATTAAATCCAATGCAATATCCAGCTGACTTCCACAGACTGACACTAATATAGGAAAAATATAAGGGGGTTCTGCCTTAGCGTTTACAGGTCAATAAGCAATTTTCCAGAACAAGCAGTTGAGTTGTGGTAGATACGATTATATCCAATCTTTCATTTAAAAAATCTTTTAATTAAGAAATTTGAAACTTAAAATTCATTATCATTTTTCTTCTTCAAGAAAAGCCTGATGTTGCAACTTCTGAACTGAATCTTAGTCTTCTTAAGAACAAAATGATGAAGCTGATACTATCTGCTCCAGTAAGGCACTGTTGAATGAGCAACATGGATAGTTTTTCTTTTGGGGGGTCTCCATGTGATCTCAGTTCCTTTTATAATTCCACAGAAGTGTTACATAGTATTTGTTAGTAACAAGCATCACTGATGTTTGAATCATGCCAAACCATGATCTTCTTCCTCAGAGACAAATGATATCAAATCTAAGACTATCCCAAAAGCTAGAAAGGCAATTCTAGTGATAACAATTTCCCACTGTGAAATAGACAGCTGAAGTAATCATATTAAGTGTTCAAATGCTAGCACTTGAGAAATCAATCATTCAAAGCGATAGAAAGCATGTATAGAATGTGATTTTACAAAGACACTTGGAAGAATATAACACCACACTTCTTCCCATTAAATACTTGAGCCAGGCACAAAAAGGAGTTACAAAAAAAGCTTTTGCTAATGAGTCTTGGAAAGGGTTTTGGAGAGTCCTGCTTAGAAATAAAATGCACTACGTCAACATAAAACATGTTGGTTGATGTCACCTTAGAATCTATTTCTATAAAATGCTAGGTAGCAAGTTAGGCTTTGCAGTCACATTGCTTCTGTTACAACTACTCAATTCTGCCCCAGGACACAAGAGCAGTCACACACAGCAGAGGAAGAATGAATGTAGCTGAGTTCCAACAAAATCTTATTTACAAAACTGAGACACAGCTTCAGTCCCGGAGACCATACTGGGCATAAGATAGTCTTTTGCAGGGGAACAAAAGTTGGGAGGAAAGGTTGAATGCTACACAAAGAATCACAGATCAAGTAGCCCTTAAGCTGAAAAGAGAGATTTAAAGGCGGGTGGGACAACTTGTCTGAGACAAGCTTCCTGCCAGAGTTCAGTGCTGCAAGCAATTGCTCACGTGAAAAGGTACCTTAACACCACTCTTTGTGAATTTAATAGCAAGCTTTAACAGGGGATTTAGCCACCAGAATTTGAGTTATCTGAAAGCTGAGCATGAGCCAAAGAGGTCACAAAGCACCCCAACCAACACATACCCAGGTTACTTATACTGTCCCAATCCAAACAAGGTCATCATTCAACTGTGTTCCACAAGCCAGAACCTATCTCAATAGCATCATTACTACATTTTAAGAGCGGCGTTTTCCAAGTGGGGTAAAGAAGGAATGTGATCAGAATGCCATAACATGTTAGGTAAACTAGGCTTAAGGGGGGCGGGGGAGGGTGCTTAATAGAATCAGGAAGATATCTTTAAATTTAAAGATATCTTTACATATCTCATGTATTAGCCACATGGCCTTAAAAATGTATTTTTTCCCTATACAAGAAGGAAAAATTCACTTTGATTTGCTTAAAGAGGGCAAACCCAGGTCTAATGGGAAGGAACTAGTGCACTAGATTTGGGTCCCCTGTCAAGAGGAACTCAGCAGCACCTACAGTGCACCAGAGAAGGCAGAGACCTGGATCTAGCTCCTACCACATAAAAAATAAAGCTCAATCACCAGTGTCCAGAGAGCCTCTACTATGGATTCCTGCATTGAGAGGAAGTTGGCCTAGGAGACCTATCCATCTCTAATTCAGAGAGTCCACATAAGTTGGGAGAAGCAGAAAAGCAAACTCCGTTTCCAAGTCGCTTCCTAATGCCATGAGCACAAACCACAGAATGCATCAGAATCTCCTGGTTCAAAGTAAAAGAATGAGGTAACAGCCTGGAAGATTAGAACTTTTCCTATACTTAGTTACAAGTGAAATCCTTTTTCATTAGACATTTCGATATAAGAACTTCAACGTCTAAAAACAAAAGGACTTTTTTTAAATTTAATGTAAAACAAAAAGTAAAGCAGCAGTAGGATGAGCTTATTAGTTACCTCTAGTTCAAGCTAGAGCTGATAACTGTGGACAGTGACAACTGGCGAGCCAAGAATCACACTGCACTGTGTCTGGGGGTGGGGGGAGAGGGGTACTGGGGCTGGGGGAGATACTAGGATTGGGGAGAGGGACAGAGAACTTTAAACTTCCCTCACATCTAAGAACAAAGACGAAATTTTGATGTTGGCAGTCCTGAAAGAAAACGGGGTTTAGTGCTGGGAACCCTTACTCTCCATAAAAAGACAAAAGTACAGCCCATGATACATTTAATAACAGCTTTAGTCTTGGTCTAGGCAGAATAGTAAGTCGCTGTAAGTACTAGATCACTGCCTTTCTAGCCACTCAGTACGAAAAAGGCTCAACTGAGTCTAATGAAACACAAGGAATTATGTCTGGTCCCCTGCCTCGTTATTTTAAGCCTGGCCCAGTGCTCTTGACCCTAGAGGAATGTATAATCTGAGAGCAAAGGAGAATGTCCACTGTATTCTCCCATGACCTTGCAGATACTTCTCATTTTACTAGACCAAAGGGAAAACTCCTCTCCAATTCCAATGTCAAGAATAACAGCAAAGAAACTGGACAGCAAGGACAAAGTCCTTGTTTTTCCTTGAAACAGAACTGCAGGAAAAGGTGCCAAGGAACTATCAAAATTTAAACATAAGGAATATTCTTCCTAAAAAATATTACTCAAAAAAAAAAAAAAAAGGGCCTCCCGGATGGTGCAGAGGTTGAGCGCTGGGTTGCGAAGCTGCCCGCAGCCTCTGCAGCGCCGGTTCAATCCCCGGCTGCTCCCCGGCCACCGGAGGAAGGTCCCACATGGCGCGCAGTCCTCTCCTGCCGCCCGCTGCTCCCCTCAGCAGTGTACTTCGGTCCTTCTGCCTGCTCTGCTCCCCGCTCTGGCTCTGGTGGATTCTCTCACCCTCCTGCGCGCTTCTGACTGTACCCAGTACTTGTATGTATAAATAAATAAATAAATCTTAAAAAAAATAAAATAAGGGCCTCCCCCGTGGCGCAGCGTTTGAGTGCTGGGTTGCGAAGCTGCCCGCAGTCTCTGCAGCGCCGGTTCGATTCCCGGCCACCGGGTGAGGGTCCCACATGGCGCACGGACCTCTCCTGCTGCCCGCTGCTCCCCTCAGCAGTGTACTTCGTCAGTCTGCCTGTTCTGTTCCCTGCTCTGGCTCTAGTGAATTCTCTCACCCTCCCGCGCTTCTGACTGTATCCAGTGCTTGTATAAATGTATAAATAAATATATAAATCTTTAAAAATAAATAAAATAAAAAAAGGGGGGGAGCTTCCCCAGGTGGCGCAGAGGGTCAAGCACAGCAGTATGAAGCAATCCGTGGCCTCTGCAGCACAAGTTTGATCCCCAGCCAGCCAGGGAGCTACCCACATGGTGCAGCAGACCTCTCCTGTCTCACCCGCTGCTCCCCTCAGCAGTGTATTTCATCAGTCTGCCTGTTCTGTTCCCTGCTCTGTCTCTGGTGAATCCTCTCACCACCAGCACCTCTGGCCTGTACCCCAGTTCTTGTATGCATAAATAAATCTTTTTTTTAAAGGAAGGGCGTTGTCCATACAAGAATTCATATAGTGTCTCCTTAAGGAGTACATGCTCCATTATTTTCATCAATAAAGCATGGTTTGAGGAATCTTAGCTTGAAACAGCCCCCACCACACCTAGTTTCAGATGCCTAGAGATCACAAATGGGTCAGATTACAAAAACAAGGGGAAGCTAAGAAATGGAAAAGATTTACTTGTCATTATGGAGAAGTTACTGTTTTCATAAAGGAAACAAGGTAAGGGGTTCAAAGGAACAATGTAAGGGGTTACAGAAAGAAAAATCAGGAAAATAACACACCAGGATACAATTTTCAAAGACACTGTCCAGATGTGCTGCTAATGGGTACGTAGGGTTCAGATAAAATTCCCTGAGAAAGGCTCAGAAAGAGATTTTAAGAGGTGCCATGTCTCAAAGAACTCAGCTGTAGTCATGAGGTGCTCTGGGAAGCTGTGCTGGCAAAATGACAATGTGTCCATGATAAACAGCTCCATGCCAGAGATGTCAAGTTAGAGTTGTTGTTGCTGCTGTTGCTGTTTTCGTGAAATCAGTGGGAAAACTATTCCTAACAATTTTAAAATACAAGCACATATTTCATCAACTAATTAATGAGATTAGACATCCTCTCCTACAGCAGATACACAAGTGCACCCCTAAAATGACAGACAAGCTATGCAAATACTTCTCATGAGAAAACAATGTCACCTTTCAGTGCACCAAAAACATCATGGACAGTGGGAATCAGTCTCCTTCTACCGATGACACAGTTCATCATCCGCTACTAAGGGGAAGGAGACCGGGCAGGCGGGGCTGGTGGATGGTGCCACAGCAGTGCGGTTCTGGGGGAAGCTGGCCGAGGCACCACAGGCTCTCCCTGCAGATGGAGACCTTGAAAGGGCGTCCTGGCTGCCACTGGGGTTCCCTGGACCTCGAATAACCCCACCACCATTTTACTCCTGCATTTCATTCAACCCAACAGGCCACTAACAGTAGGAAGCTATTAGTTTATAAATTATTAAGGAAAAAAATGCTGCTAATGAAATCCTGATTTAATATCTTTATACTTAGATTTTTTTTACATTTATTGAAAAGGCTCTTTTGAGATCTAGATACTGTTTTATCATGTATCCCTTTTACAAAGTTATCAAAAGATAGTAAGCAAAATATATTTAAGGTATTTCTAAAACATCTTCAGAGTCTGACTCCTCTGAGTCACTTCTCATCTTGGTGACTCACAGATGGTTCCCCCACATGTGTTCTCCTGTGTCTCCAAGAAGACTGGAGAGGCATTATTTTTCAGGGGTGCTCCACTGTGGTATCCAGGATTTTCTTCCATGATGGTGACACATACTCTTTAGTACTGATCCTGGATCCTCCTTGACCTCACCAGAAGGTCAATGGCAGATTTTAAACAGGATTTGAACTTCTGTGATTTATCGGAGGCTCACTGACAGAATCATGGAGGGGCTCCCTCTCCACACAGGCCAGGAGAAACCAGCATCCATTTCAGCCACATTCGGAGGTAGAGGGATGGGTGCTAAGTCTTACACAGAGCTAAAGGCAAGGAATAATGGCCTTGGGGGCCAGGAGAGAGCTAGGAAAATCTCACTCCGCTCCAGTCCCCTCCTTTTTTAAATTTTTTTTAAGATTTATTTATGCATACAAGAACTGGGGTACAGGCCAGAGGTGTGGGGGACGAGTGAATGAGAGGATTCACCAGAGACAGAGCGGAGAACAGAACAGGCAGACTGACTGAAAAACATTGCTGAGGGGAGCAGTGGGTGAGACAGGTGAGGTCTCCCGTGTCATGTGGGTTTCTCCCTAGCTGGCCGGGAATCGAACTGGCGCTGCAGAGGCTGGGGACAGCGTCACAGTGCTGCTCTCAACCCGCAGCGCCACCAGGGGAGGCCACCTCCTTTATTTTTAATGAAGGTGTTCAAGGTAAGTTTTCCAAAGTTCCCCCAGTTCTTTGGTTTAGGAGCTGAGGCTGATGGGAACTTCGTGACATGTTCAGAATGAAAATATTTTCCTCCCATAATTATGGATTCAGCTGAACTAGTTCCCACTGATAGAACCACATCTCTGGATTAGACAATAAAAAGAGTGGGGGGTATGGGGGGGCGTGGGGTGGGGGTGTGTGTGTATGTGTGTGTGTGTGTGTGTGTGTGTGTAGAGTTCATGTCTGTTCTATGCTCTTTCAGGTCAGGATGAACTACTTTATCGAAAAGCAGCTGATGCCTCACAAAGAGAGAGTAAGTCTAAGGACATATAGGAATCATAAGTTTCAACAGAGAAGTGGACTCTGACGGCAGCCAGGCTGTGAGAGCACAAATGACAATGAGTCACCAACAGAGAGTCATGAGTTAAAGTTGCTCACGAAGGAGCTGGGCTCTACCCTCCCCCTCATTCCAGAGTTTTGATTTGAGTTCACCCTGACTGTAACCTTCAGGGGCTGTGGTCAATAAAAGCAGAACTCTCAAAAGGTGCATTCTTGAGAAACAGGGTTCCCAGTGACCTCCACATCTAACTGAATTAAAATGGGTTCACAAGGAAAAAAAAACAGGGCCTCCCTGTTGGCGTAAGGGGTTAAGATGCAACCTACGAAGCTCTCCACAGCCACTGCAGCACGAGTTTGATCCCTAGCCAGGGAGCTACCCACATGGTGCAGCAGACCTCTCCTGACTCACCCACTGCTCCCCTCAGCAGTGTATTTCAGTCAGTCTGCCTGTTCTGTTCCCCACTCTGTCTCTGGTGAATCCTCTTAACCCCCCACACCTCTGGCCTGTACCCCAGTTCATGTATGCACAAATAAATCTTTAAAGAAAAAAAAAAAAAACAGGAATTGTATGAGCAGTGGGGAGTTGTCAATTCTAAAGGTCTGTTCTAAGGAGAAAAATTCTTCAGAAATTTAGGTCACTGACAACTTTTAAACTGACAGATACTTTTGAAAATAAGTTCAAGATGGATTTTTTTCACATTCTGAATGTGCCTGCCAACAAAATTCCACATAAGAACATGTCACTTTATCTGTAAAATAACTGATTAAAACAGGCCTGATATGTCATACACAATATTCCAACAAGATGAAACTAAAGGTACAATATTTCCAATAGAATAATGCCTGATCACATTATAGGAATTTTATAGGAATTCACAAGCTATGCTGAGCACGAGTAACACTAAAATTCCCTAAAGCAGAAACCTGTTCTGTTAAAATAAATGAGCTGTAGTCCAAAATCTTCTGGAAATAACAGGTGAAAGTGTAGATTTTTAGGGACTATTTTAACTTCCTTGTAGACATCAAGTCATCAAAAAACCACAGTGCATACAACTTTCAGAAAAGTTAGCTTTTTCAAAGACATGAATGCCAGCCTGTTTCATGGCACCCAAGCCAGTGGTTCTGATTTAAGCAAGCTTCACAAAAATTTACTGAAGTTATTGTAGAGGGCTTACTGAAGCAGGCCCCCTTCTTACCTCCCTCCAAGAGTTTGGGATTCAGCAGGTCTGGGGTGGGGCCTAAGAGTCTGCATTTCTCAGCATATTGCAGCTCCCAGGGTGGCAGCTGCTGCTGCTGCTGCTGCTAGACCAGGACCTCCAGGACCACTGTTCTCGGGTGTACTAAAGAAACATTACGGTGAACTTTCTCCCATGATGCAAGAGCTTTAGCTCATTTTAACCAATACAGGTTATCATACTTTCGGAAGAAACAAAAATTTGTGTCCAGAACCCCTACAGCTCTAAGAAACCACTCAACCACATGGCCTGTGAGATACTTGAGAAAGAGGTTCAGTGAAGCACACCAGACAAGGGTTGAGTGGAACCTTGTCTAGCCTGGAACCATCTAAACTTAACAAAAGCCGTCAGTAGTTGGAAGCCAGTGCCTTGTTTCTGGGAGCACAGCTCACCAGCAAGTGATTCCTGGCCCCAAGTTTTCATGAGTGCACAATCTGCACTGGTGAAAACAACACAAAATGAACAAAGGTGGAAAAGCCTCCAGAGTCTGTGAGTCCCGCTCACACAGGGAAGGACATGCTGCTGGTAGACCAGATGCCACCTCGTGCCTGGCAGCCCAGCCAGCCCCCAAGGATGGGAAGGGAGGCCCTGTGCGCTCCATGGGCAGCTTCCTCCTTCTCGCTCCTGGCACCCCTCGTCCCTGGAGCTTTCCTCAAGCTCTGGACCTCCCCCAACAGCCCTGGTTTTCCAGAACCCTCAGAAATTGAGCGTTCCTCTTCAGGCAAAGGACAAAGACTAAAGAGAAGTAGATACAAATAGGGAGGGCTTTTAAAAGAACACCGTCCACACGACAGCACTATTTTAAAAGCCCTCAAATTCCTGGACAGCTGCCCACCCCAGATAAGTACGCCATGTCCTGCCATGCCAGAGAGAACATCTCAGGAATCTGGCAGCCAAACACCACCCAGTGCTCTCCTGGGGGAACATGTCCGGAAGTGAGCAGAGCAATTCTGGCCACAAGCTATACACTCAGATCCCCAACTTGAGGTATCCACTTTCACAGGCGAGGGTGGCAACTTATCAGCAGAAACCACTCACTTGAAAACATTATCTGGAAAGGGACAATACTGGCCTCTTGAAGGGCGAGGCACAGCCATTCATAAAAGCTGGACTTTGGTGTATGAGGGGAAATGCTCTGACTTCCCGGCTGGCCTCTTCCCACTGCCACCACCGCCAATTCCTAGCTACAGATCTGGACACTAGTGGGCACTAGCAAATACACTTGCCCCGCTTTCCCAGACTCAACGAGGGTTTGCGTCCATCTTTCTTGACCTGGCAAATTCTAATTCATCCACCAACTCAGCTCTAGGACAGGGTCTCCAAAATGCCTTCCCCAAATTATAACTGTCCACTGGAGCACAGTTATGAAAGCAACCAAGTGCCCAGCAAAGGATGAGTAAAGGTATGGGATTTTAATTCACTTCCTACCATTCCCCAGGACCACACTGGGCACTCTGTAAGGGAGGTATCCCTTTTTTTTTTTAGCTATTTTTTTTTTTTTGCAAATTAATTTTTTAATATTTTATTTTATATAATTCTTACATCATTTTTCATTTTTGCACAATGTATGCATTTTCATTTTGGTTATATTCCCCATACAATTGCACCTCCCCCTTATTTTGACCCCAGTCCTTCCTCTCCCCGCATCCACCCCTGCTGTAGTGTGTCTCTAGTTTATAGTTGCTTGTGCTTGTTGGTTTTGATTTTTACTTTGTATTAATTAGTTTTTTTCCTGGTCCCTTATTTAGGTTTTCTGAATTCCTGCTATGAGTGAGACCATCCGGTATTTTTCTTTTTCTTTCTGACTTATTTCACTGAGCATGATCCCTTCTAGCTCCACAGAAACATTAATTCCAAAGGGCACCTGCACCCCTATGTTTATAGCAGCACTATTTACAACAGCTAAGCTATGGAAACAACCCAAATGCCCAAAAATAGATGACTGGATCAAGAAGATGTGGTACATATACACAACAGAATATTACTCAGCAGTCAAAAAAGATAAACACATGCAGTTTGCAGTTCTTATTCAAATGCTGTCAACAAAACAAAAACAGACCCTACTGGATGGGAGAAGATACTTGCAAATCATACATCCAACAAGAGCTTGAGATGCAAAATACTTAAAGCTCTCATACAACTCAACAACAAAACAACCCAATTAAAAAATGTTCAGAAGATCTGAAGAGACACTTCTTCAAAGAGAACACACAGATGGCCAACAGGCACATGAAGAGGTGCTCACCATCTCTTGCTACTAAGGAAACACAAAATCAAAACCATGAGATATCACCTCATCTCTATGGTAATAGCTGTTATCCAAAAAAATAAGCAGCAAGTGTCGGAGAAGATGTGGAGAGCAGGGAAGCCTTGGACCATGCTGGTGGGAATGCATACTGGCACAGCCTCTCTCGCCAACAATATAGACTCCCCCAAGATTTAAAGTAGACATTTCATACAGTGCAGTTATCCCACTTCTGGTTTTTTACTCAAAAATATAAAAACTAATTTGAAAAGATATCTGTGTGCACATGTTCACGACAGCCAAGAGTTGGAAACAATCCAGCAGCCCGCCAACAGACAGGTGACTGGATAAAGAAAGGGGTCTATACACAAAATGAAATACTCATTATTAAAAAAAAAAAAAGACAGAATCCCAGCATTCGCCACAAAATGGATGGCCCCAAAGGGTGTTAGGCCTAGTGAGGTAAGTTCAGAGGAGAAAGATAAACTCTGGATAATTTCACTCATATTTGATTTCAAAGCAGAGGGATAAACTAAATAAAACAAAAACAAACTTTTAGATTATAAGATCAAATTAGTGGTTACCAGAAGGTAAGAAGATGGATAAATCAGATAAAAGAGGTCAACTGTATGGTGAGGAATAAAATGGGACTTACTGTGGTTACTGTAGTACTACAGATTTATAATGATGTACACTTGGAACCTATATAATGTAACCAATGATACTTAAATTTAAAAAACTTTTTAATTTAAGGCTGGTGCCTGGTAAAGCATCAATGATTTCATTACTAATTACTCAAAGCTATTTCAAGAACCAAAAGTAGCCATAATTCCTTGCACTATTTGTGGTAGAAAGTGATAAGTGACTAGAAAAAATATCCAAATATCATCAACATGCGTTAATGGCCAACTTTTTCACTTTTATTATTATAACTCAGTGATATCTCAGATATAGTACTATTTTAAAGGTCTTTTAAAGCTAAGAGAAAAGATCAGAAATTATTCTCAAGGGAAAAGAAAAGAAAAGAAGGGAAGAGAAACCCATAGATGACAAGAGGACACTTCAAGTGTGAAGTGTTTAGATCTAGACTTAAACAAAACCAGTGGCGGCGGGGGTTGTGAAAGAATATCAAAACTAATCTAACCTAATTCTTTACGATAGTAAAGAACCCTTGTCCTGTTTGTAGGTGTGACAGAGATACTGTGGTTCAAAAAAAAAAACCTCCTTTTTAAGGCTATAGACCGAGGTGTGGCTGAAACAATAATGGCAAAGGTCAAGATAATGGGGAGGAGCAGGGCAGAGGAGAAAGAAGACTGGCTATGTGGCGATGTTTACTGAAGCTGGCCATTGAGCCAGTAGTTTAATATTTCTCTCCCTACTTATGCACACACTCAAAATCTTCCAAACTAAAAAGCTGGGAAAAAAAATAGATGTTCCATTCATTCCTTGGTTGCTCATGGTCATGCCCCCACTGCTTTGGGGCTTACGTGGTCTCCCCCTGTCCAGCAGGCTGTGCTGTTCCCACAAATGCCCCGCTCCTCTCTGAGGTACATGGCTGGTGCAGACGGTACCCTGCTCTTTCTTCTACCCCATCCCAGAATCCCAGTGCTGTCATCTCTCTCCTCCCCGAGCCCCAGGCCCTGTCAGCCCCCATCACAGCTGAAGACTGAATCAGTAAGCAAGCCAGCCACTGATAACCTTGCTGTGGACAGCAGGCAGCCTGGAGCAAAGACCACATTCCAGTTTGTTTACCTAGTCGAGTCATCTCAAGGAACATGAAACAGTAACAGAATATCGGGACAGACAGCAGGCCACCCAGTACGCAGGTGCCACCCTGCCCAGATACCACGCTGATGCCTCACGTCCTGTGCTAACAGGGCCTTCCCTCCCGTTCCAGATATGATGGTACCCCGCCCGTGCCTCCCTGACTACCTCCCCTCCTTTAGTTTCTACTGTAACACTTACTGCTCCCTGATAATGATTATAGGTTTATTATTACCTCCCCTTTCTAGAATGCAAGCTCCGTGAGGGCAGGGACTTCGCTTTGCTTGTCTCGGGGTGCTCAGATTCCAGACAGCAATTGGAACATAAGAGGAGATCAGAGACAGTCGCTGAATCCTCAGGCTCGCAGGGAAGTACAACTAACTTTCCGTGAGGGTTGAGAACAAGAAAGCTGATGCTATTAACATAAGCTAACAACAGGCACTTCGAGCACCCACACGCTGGCGCCCACTCCGCGTGGCAGAAAGGCTACGTCACAGGGCTATTTTTATCCATCACCACATTTAGACTTTCCTAAACAGTTGAAAAATCAGTGGCTGCAGGATCGTGTCAGTTTGTGTCAGAAAAACCTAACAGATCATAATACCCGCCACATGCCCTCTGCAGTGTTTACAACATACACAAACTATCACGGAGCCTGGAGACAGGACAAACTAGGTTTCTGTCGCTTTTAAACCACAATCCTACCTCTTCCCTGACTGCACATCCACAAAGCAGAAATGCCCGCCAGCTACCACCTGGAGCGTACAGGACATCCAGGAAACTGGCCATGAAGGCAGGGAACTCAGTGTGCCGGCTGCTGTCATGACCAGCTCCGGCTCTCGGCTGCCCCTGGCCAAGGGTCTGAGCCGCCGTCTCCCGGAGTGCTAACAGGCGGCAGTACCAGAAGCTCCCTCTCAGGGCGGAGAAGGAAACAAGGATATAAGGCAAACAGCACAGACTGCATGGAGAGTAAAGGTTAACCAGCTTAGCTATCATGGTCGGTGTTGTTACCACCACACCTGAACCCACTCATGCACCTACACATCACCCCACTTTCTAGGTCACACTCATTCTCCAGAACAGAAAAAATAGCTTGCCATTTCTTTTAAAACCTAAGAATAGGGAGTGCATAATATTTACATAATCCAGGGGCAGTAGCATAATAAATCACTGTTGAGTGGGAGCAATATACCAGTCATGAGAATGGAAATACAAGCTTGTTAAGAAAGGTGGGAAAATTTTTAAAAAATGATAAATGTTTAAAAAAAAGACAATTTTAAAAATTAAAAAAAGAGAGAGAAATAAATTAGAAGAAGACACTGAAGGAATGTCCAGAAAAATTCAAAATGTAATATATCCTACAAGACAAGTGACTTTGTATCTTCAAACACACAGCATCTGTGTAAACAATGTCAGGGAGGCTGTTTTCAAATACAAGAGACTAAAGAAACACAATCAAATGTGTTGTATGGACTGTAATTATATTTTCCTTTTTCAAAAGAAAAAAATCTATTCAAGTTATATTAAGGGGTAAAGGGAAAATCTGAGTGCAGACTGGGTCTTAGGTATTATTAGGGAAGTATTGTTCATTTTCTTAAGTGTGATATATATGCTTTTGTGGTTATGCAAACATGTGGTATGAGATGCAGGCTCAAGTATTCAGAGGTGAAGAGTAGGTCAGCAACAGAAATAAATATATAGCCAATGATGCCCCCCAAAAAAAGAAAGGTGAGAAAATAGTCTTCAACACCCTTAAATCTCAAAGCTGAGTGTGTTAAATACAATCATCTGCCCCATGCACCCGGCATGTGGACAGCCCCCAGGAGGGCAACTGCATTACTGTGATTATGATTCCGAATCTCCAGGCAAAGTGGGGCTTCCAGGACTCCAGGCTCACGTCCTCTCCCTCCCACGCAGCCCAGAAACTGACAGAATATATATGAGTCAGGGTCCAACGCCACCCTTAGAAAGACCCCCTTGGCCTCTCAGCTTTTTTGTTCTTATCGTCCTGACCTATAGGTTGCATGAGACTCAATTTAAATGAAAATGCTTGACAGCTAACAAAAGTCTAGAAAGCACTGATACAGTGCAACCCACTATTTTGCAGACAAAGCAACAGAAGCTTGGTCTAGAGGTGCAGCAACACGTCTGAGATCTTACCACAGCCAGTACCATTGTGGGACTAGAAATCAGGGTGCTGAAAAACTCTTCTTGGTCTCTTCCCAAGACCTCTGCGTTCCTTGATCCATAAAGACATCAAGTCTTCCACCAGAAGCAGTTTCTAAACCCAGACTTTCTCCCACTGAACGTTGGACTTTATATCCCACAACTCACCATAATTTCCCTCTGTTCTTCCAGATTCTTCAAAAAATTTGAAAATTCACGTAAGGAAGCATCTGTAAAGAGAAAGCAATGATGACTCAGTGGTCCAAGCCAAGGGAAGCAAACTAAAATCTCTCATTTCCATACCTATGCAGCGCTCGTCGTCCGTCTCCGCATCTCCGATAAACTCGAATTTAAAGTCTCTGAGTGAATGAGCAAACTTCCGCTGGGCTGCTGAAAGACCTAGAAAGAAAGATGGGAGATTACCTGGGTCCTTGTCTGGAGTCTAGGCTTAAAGAAAATCTATTCCTCTTAAGACAAAGAGTCGTGGTGCTCTCCTCCGCTTAATGTGTGAAGAGACTCCATAGACTCTTTGGCCAAGGTGCCTTTCATCTTGAATGTGGTGCCCTCTTTGGGCTGCTTCTGTCCTCTGTGCCACTCTCAGCACAGAGCAGGTGCTGGAGGGATGTTGATTCGCTCCTCCACCCTCTTCTTCCTCATATCTGACTATTTCACATTATTGCTTACGGCATTTTTTTCCTCTTAATGCCCACTCAGGTCAGGACTTGCTCAATTAAAAAGCTCAGGAACACAAACACCTGATAGCATCCCCAGGGCTTGGTGATCTCTGGCTGGAAGCCAAGGTCTCAAACACAGGATCTCATATGCTCAAAGTCGGCTAACCAGACAGCCTTCCCCAGGGTCAAACTAAACCCAGAGAGACCCAGAAGATTCACAGAACGTTCAGCACCAACAGCAGCAAGGAGGTAACTACAGTCCACGCTTAAATGTTAGAATTTGCTCTGCAAAAGGCCCACAGAAGTCCTCGCCATGTTTGACTGGAGATGAAAATACAGCTGATCCTTGAACATGGGATTGAACTGCAAGGGTCCCCTTATACATGGATTATTTTTCCTGCCTGTGGCTTCTCGCATTCATGGATTCAACCATTGCTTGGCTGAGGTTGGTTGAATCTGTGGCTACAGGACCTGAGAATACAGTGCTGACTATTAGGGACTTGTGCTCAAGTCCCTAATTTTGATATTTTCAAGGGTTCTGAAACCAATCTCCAAAGATACCAAGACCACAGTTAGTTAAGGTTGGGAATGGGGAGAGAGTGAAAAATTACATGTGGATATCTGACCATACAGGGTTGGTACCCCAAGCCCAGTGTTGTTCAAGAGCCAGTTAACTATGGAGAAAAAAAATCTAACTTTTAAAACAGGCTAATATTTGCCTTAAAGTCACTGGGCATTTGGTTAACACTCGAGAGAGATATAAAGTAATCTCCATGTTACAGTGAGAGTTTAAAGCTCAGGAATGTAAAATAATTTGTCCCAAGGTGTACAGCTACTACCACAGGTTGGATTTTACTCCAGAGCCACTGTCCACAGCCCAGGCCCTGTCCTGGGACAAACCCAACCCTATTCCTAAGCAAAACAGCTGCTCAGTGACTCCTCATGCCTATGGTTCCTTATCTCAGAGCAATGAATATTAACAGGCTGCGTCAACATGCAATTTTACATCAAGCAAATTGAAAAGCTGAAAAAACTAAAATATAGTCCAAAACTGCTGATCCACATACTCACACAAAAAATAAATATGGACAAAAAAGTGAAGCAAGCAATGTCAAAAATGAGAGCTGTTTTCAGTAAGAAGCTAAAATAGTAGGAGTAATTTTCTTTTTTATTCCAGTCATTATATGATAGCTCACAAGGAATGAAAGCCAAAGATTCTTACATTGACATTAAAAAAATAAAGTAACAATTTCTATCCAGAAAGATTCAAATGAAGAACGCTAACTGAGCAGAAAATTCACATAGGCGTGTTCCATATCACCACCCACCCCTACCTATTTTCACTGCTCTCTTGAAATACCTTCAAGGCTGTGTGTATGGGTGACACCACTCCCGAGCATGCACAGAAAGACAGCTAACTAAAAAGAAGTCATGTGACCTGCACTTTTCATAGAGTCTCCCAGGTTGGAATTTTTAAGCCATGTATCTACAGACTGATGGACGACAAAACACAGGCCATGCGAGCTTTCCTGGGGTAAGGAGAAATGGAGCCAGATTTGATATCTGCTCATCAAGACATAGGACACCACATGGACAGACCCAACCTCACTGTCAATCTGGGTCTGGAGAACCTCCAAACACTGGCACCAACTGCCACTGTTCACCCACGAAGATCTTCAAACAAGGAAGTAGCTTCTCACCCCATCATCAGAGATGGGGTGGGAGACCCCGTGGACTAGGAGACACACACAAGCCCCTGGAGGGACAGAATAGCGCATCTCGCTTCTCTGGTGGGTCCACTTCCACTCTTCAGTTATCAGCCTGGTAACGAGGGTGGAACCACACACTCTCACAACTTCCCCTGCCACCAGTCAAAGCACAAATGGGGATACTTGAAATGTCCCATGTTCTGTCATTCTAGGCTTGAACATAAAAACCCAACCCAAAGAAATGAACCTGTCTCATTATGAAATTTGAAACACATAGGCCCCTTCACAAACTACAGTGGCTTCTAGAACTTTTCTCAAATAGGTAAATTGCATTTAGCCGCTCACATTCCTTTGCATGTAGGGACGCAAATAACTAGATTATCAAACATGCCACAGCTAATGCCAAACAGCTCTGCCACCCATTCTGCATATCAAAACACGTACCAAATTCCTCAGTGTTTTGTTGGGAGCCACACAGGGGACAGACTCTAAGAACTGACTATCTTCCATGCCAGACTCCTGCCAAGGAAATGCTGCAGATGTTAATGTAAGTAACGTGAAAGGGAAACAAAATTCCTTAGGCTGACAGGCCGGCTTCACAGTGTCCTTGCTTTCCAGGCCTGCAAAGCCGGCAGCAGCACTGAGCACAAAGCAACGTGGCCTCTCCATTAGGGTCAAAAGTATCAGTCAAGAGGTGATGGTACACGGGTGCACTGGTGAAGGAAACTCTATGGGGACTACATCTGAGGGGGTGGGGGGAAGCAAATATGGTTTAAAAATGAACAATGATGTGAAAAAAAATAAAAATATATACATACAAAAATAAAACATTTAAAAAAATAAAGTGTTAGTCAAGAAAGAAAGGAGATATCCCACTTCACATATTTTAAAAAAAAAAAAAAAGAGGCACAAACATCTCCCAAGCCCTGAATGCATTACTGGCCAGTTGAGGCCCAAAGGCCAAATCACAAGCTGTTCTGCAAGCAGCTCTAGGCAGCATGATCTCCACAACTGCTAGGTTAAGGCGTTCCTGGCCCTAACTCTCCAAGTCCAGTTTAACTGCACTGTCCATGAAGTGAGATCTTCTTAATCATAGAATAAGCAATGTCTGCAGCCACCAAAATGATTTGAATTGGCAAATGCATAGGGTGAAAGGAAAACAAGCTGAGTTCATGAGGCATATGCCTCAAAGCAAAGGCATACACCCTAAGCGCAGGCCCCGGAGCCAAGATGGCATGAAACAGACAAGCACATACTGTTAGTGAAATGAACATCTCGTGACGAAGAACTCTCCAGAAGGAAGTGAGTTGCTCACAACTCACTTTTCACTCTCATTCACTACCGAGAATCCCACAGGGGTCCCACACTGGACATCATCACCCAAACTTCACCCTCCCCCATCCCGTATCTCACTGCACACTTTCAGCACAGGCGGAGAGCCCCAGGGTGGGGCGCCGACTACAAAGTCCAGCCCCCACAGCAGCTAGACGAGAGGTGGGTGCTGGCAATCACCTCACCCACTGGTTTTCAAGCTGTCTGGGGCCACGGATTCCCTGTGTTCAAGGAAAACCTTATTTACAGAGTGACAGCTAATATACAGAAATCCTATTTAAATGACATCAGGAGACTAGGAGAGAAACCTGTGCAGTCAGCAAACTACAGGACCCCATGAGCCTTGCCTCTCTGTCCCAGCTGGTGGAGGACACATCTTGGCGGGGCAGCCCCCTCCGAGGATGCATAAGGGGTGCTGGCTCTTGGTCAAGGGCAAGTGCACACGAGCTGGTCAGCAGACCACTCTTACCCAACTGCTTTTTCGTTGTTGTTTCAGCATAAACCCATTTTGGTTTTTGTCAGTGTAACAGCTGCTTTTTTGTGGTCAACAATAGTAAGAGCAGAAGAAACGGCTAGCCCTTAGCAATAGTTACCTATTGCTGCTATGACTAAGCACCACAAGTGTGACAACTTAAAGTAATACAAACATTATTTTACAGTTCCAGAGGTCAGAAATCCCATTGCCTGTGGAGACTCCAGGGGAGAATCTATTTCCCTGCCTTTCCCAGCTTCTAGAGGGGCCTGAAGTCCATAGCTCGGGGCCCCCAACCACCAAGTGCATCGTTCTGACCTCTGCTTCCATCATCATTTCTTCTCCAGCTCTTCTAAGATCATCATCACAAGGGGGATGATCAGGACGATCCAAGATAACCTCACCATCTCTCTTATTTTCTGGCCATTATGCAAACCCGGTGGAAGTACCTACCACACCTTATAAAGCCAGGTACTCTTCTGACCAGTTTACACTGATCCCTTCAAGTATCACAGCAACTCTAAGAAGCTGCTACTATTACTATGCATGTCACAGAGGAAGACAGTGACATGCAGAGGTTAAAGAAGTTGCCCAAGATTTCAAACAGCTAGTAAGTGGTAGAACCAAGAGAGAACCAAAGATTCTCAGGGAGGGCCTCCCCGGTGGTGCAGCGGTTGAGCGCTGGGTTGCGAAGCTGCCCGCAGCCTCTGCAGCGCCGGTTCGATCCCCGGCTGCTCCCAGCCACCAGAGGAGGGTCCCACATGGCGTGCAGACCTCTCCTGCTGCCCGCTGCTCCCCTCAGCAGTGAACCTCAGTCCTTCTGCCTGTTCTACTCCCCGCTCTGGCTTTGGTGAATTCTCTCACCCTCCCGTGCTTCTGACTGTACCCAGTGCATGTATAAATAAATAAATAAATAAATAAATAAATCTTTAAAAAAAAAAAGATTCTCAAGGAGAGGTAGGTTAAAGAATGCTGCTGTACAGTCCCCAAAGAGACTGCCCCCGACAGAATCCAAACTGAAAATCACAACAGGCTCACCACAACTTTGATCTACCAGCTCAATTCCACACATCTAGTTCAAGTAGATGTCAAACCAGAATCCGGGTCTTAGAGTAGAATCCTAGCCTTAGGATGGTCCGGGAAGGCCCCGGATGACCGTAACAGGTGCAGTGTGAGCGAGGAATCCGTGGTCCCACAGGACAGCATGTCCCAGGGGAAGGCTGCAAAGGGTGTGCACACGAGCACTGGAATTGGGTACGGGGGGAGGAGGGAGGGGTTGTTGCGGTAAGGTTCAGGGGTGTGTGCATGTATGTGTGTCATTGTGGTAAGATTCTGGGATGTGTGCATATTGTGGCAAGCTGTGGCGGTGCGTGGTCTGGGGGAAGGAGAAGTACTTAATGAACATTCAGGCCAAAACTCTCCCGACAGCCTCCCAACGGCCACCTTCTCTAGTCACACTTGACAGAAAACAAAAGGGCCTGCCTGGCCCCACAATCAGTGTAACAACAAGACTGTGGGAATGAGGATGGCGTGGCACTCCCAACAAGTGTCTAAATCTGAGCACCACAAACGGATGGCCCTTCAGACTCATGTTATTTGTCCATCCCTCTCATTAGAAGTTTAATGTCAATCTGTCCAACTGTCTAGTTACCACTGGCCCACTACTCCCTACTGTCTTCTATGCATTGGTCTCACACATTTTAAGTAATTGCTTAATCCCTGGGGGTATTTTAGAGCGAGTAGAGGTTTCTCTCTAAAATAAAGAATTTGAGCAGGGAATGTAATCTTAGAGACCATCTAGTCTAACAATCCTATTTTATATAACAAAAATCAAAGGCATTGTGTGGGTTATGAAAGGAGAAAGGCTCTAGACCTCCACAGACATAGCTTCCAACACCCCCTCCTCTGTGTTTGTAGAGTTGTTCCTGTTTCCCTTTGTTATAAATGAACTAGTGTCTCCCCTCAAAAAGAAAAATATTCCTTTGTTGAGGTCCTAACTCCCAGTGTCTCAGACTGTGACCTTATTTGGAGATAGAAGTAATCAAGTTAAAAAGAGGTCACCAGGGCAGGCCCTGCTCCACAATGACAAATGCCCTTCATAAAAAGAGAAATTTGGACAGAGACACACCTCTAAGGTGAAGAGCATGTGAGGAGACACAGGGAGAAGAAGTCACCTACACGCCAAGGAGAGGCCCAGAACAGCCCCTTCCCTCACCACCCTCAGAAGGAACCAACTCTGCTGACACCCAGATGTTGAACTTCCAGCCTCCAGGAACTTAAGACCATAAACTTCCACTGTTTAAGTCACCCAGTCTGCAGTATTTTGTTACAACAGCCACAGCAAACTAATACACCAGGATTGTTTGTAGAAAAATAGGGTAACCCTGGGGTTAAAAGCAATATACAGAAACACAACTGGCAAGTACTATATTCAACAGATTAGGAACGTTAAGTTCAATGACACATAATATTATTCAAACATTTTGGTACTGCCTGTAGTGACTTAGTCAACAAAGTGGTTTCCAAAATGTCCAAAGAAAGGACAAACACAAAGAGAATCAAAACCACAAACAGGGGATAAAGTCAACACAAGGTACCTTGTCTCCCACAGTAGAAGCTTGAGGCCCAAAGCAATACCAGCCGGAAACAGGTGACAGGTGGCAGGCAGGCTTAGTGAGCGAGAGCTGCTCTGCCCTGGCAGGAATCCCTTTCATGGCACAGATGAGGGAAACTTAGTTGCCAACCAAAGTCACGAGCTACTACACAACTCTCCCATTTCTCTCAAAAGCTGCAGTATTTATTTTCTTTAATATTTTTAAAAGTAAAACAAGACTCCTCCCATAGGGACCAAAATCTCCTGTCTTGCCTCCCAATTTAAATGAGGAACAAGGAGCTGAAAGAAATGCCCAGGAAATGACCTGCATCCACCAAGCACTCTGCACAGACCAAGGGGCCTAGGAAATAGGAAGGGGGAGGTGCAGGGCAAGGGAGTGAGTCCATCACCTCCCAGGGGAGAGAGCGCCAGCACACCCCACACAGGAATGGCGAGTCCAGGTGACAAGCTCCATGGGCGCTGAATGGAAGACAAACGTGAATTCAGGTCATAAGGAGAACACAGCCAGTAGGATCCACACCATCCACAGCCTCTAAATATCTCTTGCACACACAGGTCCAGATCGCCGGAAAACTAGCCATGTTCAAAGCACACTATAAGTTGTTTCTTTGAAAAGTCTCATCACAAAAGGCCTCAGCCTGTGGTGTAGCACAGACCTGGGCTCCCACTAGTGTCACCAGGGAGTGGCTGGAAGACCCTGAGCAGGTGACAACTTTTCCAAGCTTCCCTCACTTCACTGACAACTCAATGTTATACAACGAAGTGTAGCAAAGGAAAATAATCAGTGAAAGATTACTAAGTTACCCTGTCTGGGGGACACAGAAGGACAGAGAACTATAAAAAAGGGGAGTCAAGAGAGGATGCCAATTCAAGATGAGGAGGGAAATTACTGTATTTTGGGTGTTTTTGGAAAGTAGCAGATTAAACAAATTCTGGAGGCAGCTGAGAATAAAGGTCAAGTGCAGAAATTATAATAGTTATCTGCAGAGAGGGAATAAAGTCAAAGAAAAAGTACAGAACATCTAGCCCTAAAAATAAAGAATTAAACCTTGAAGAACACTCAGGATTGGAGAAAAGAGGAGGCAGAAGATGACCGAAAGGCAGTGGTAAAACTGAACATCCAGGCAAAAAGTGACCAGGATAATGAGGGTTCCAAAACCCCATCCAGCAAGAAACCATTTTATTTTTTTTTAAAGATTTATTTATTCATGCATACAAGAACCGGGGTACAGGCCAGAGATTGGGGGGTTGGAGGGGGTGAGAGGATTCACCAGAGACAGAGCGGGAAACAGAACAGTCAGACTAACTGAAATACACTGCCGAGGGGGGCAGTGGGTGAGACAGGAGAGTTCTGCCACACCATGTGGGATTCTCACCCACCGGCCGGGATCGAACCCGCGCTGCAGAGGCTGTGGACAGCTTCACAGCGCTGCATTCAACCACCTGTGCCACCAGGGGAGGACCAGAAAACCATTTTAGAGGTTTACACCTATCCTCCTAGATACAGTGTTGTAAGCCAAAATTATCTCAAGAAAAATGCAAATTTTAAAGCTTTTTAAATTTTTTAAAATAAGTGAAATACAGTTTAAAGATTTAAATAAAACCTAAAGAAAATAAAACACAAAACTCCCAGAAGAAAATTTGGGGAGAAAGCTCCCTAACATGGGTCTCAGCAATGATTTTTGGGATAAGACCCCTAAGGCACGAGCAACAAAATCAACAATAAGCAAGCGGGACAACATCAAGCTATCTCTTACACAGCAAAATAATCAACTGAACAACAGAACAACCATATATCTAACAAGGGGCTAATATACAAAAACAAAGAACTCATACAACTCAATAGCACAAAAAATAATAATCCAATTTTAAAATTGTCAGAAGGTTTAAACAGGCATTTTCTTTACAAAAGAGAGACCCAAATGGCAAACAAGTACATGAAAGAGTGCTAAACATCACCACTATGGAAATGAAAATCAAAGTCATAATAAGGTATCATCTCAAGTAATTTACAATGGTCATCATCAAAGAAACAAGAGATAATAAATGCTGACAAGAATATGGAGAAAGGGAACCCTTGTATATTGTTGCTGGAAATATAAATTGGTGCAACCACTATAGAAAATATTAGGGAGGTTCCTCAAAGATTAACAAACACAACTACAATATGATCTAGCAATTCCACCTTTGGGTATAGATCTGAAATAAACCAAAAAAATAAAGAAGAGCTAGCTGTACCCTCACGTTCACTGAAGCATTATTTACAACAGCCAAGACAACCTAAGTGTCTATCAACAGACAAACGGATCAATAACTTGAGGCAAATAAATACCATGGAATATTATTCTGCCATAAAAAAGGAAATCCCACCATTTGCAACAACATGGAAGGACCTTGAGGGCCCTGTGCTAAGTGAAGTAAGTCAGACACAGAAAGACAAATACTATGAAATAATGCATGTGTGTAATCTTTTTCAAAAATCAAACTCACAGAAAAAGAGATCAGATTTTGATTACCAGAGGAAAGAGGTAGTGAGTGGTGGGATAAGATGAAGGTGATCAAGAGGTATAAACTTCCAGTTGTAAGGTAAATAAAAACTGGGGATGTAACATAATACATGATTACTATAGAACACAACTGGACAGTATATTTGAAGGTTCCTGGAAGTAGATCCTAAAAGTTCTCATCCCAAAGGAGGGGAAAAAATTTTTTTTCTTTTTCTATATATATGAGATGATAGATAGTAACTGAATTTACTTCAGTGATCATTTCACAATACTAAATCAAGTGATTATGCTGTACACTTTATACAATACTGGTTGGCACTTACAGCTCAATAAAACAATGAAAAATGAATCAATCTTGGGAAAGTTGAGTCATCACTTCGGTTCATGAATTGAGGGACATTAAAAAGGTGCACCCCCCACATATTCCCAGAGACCCTTCTAAGCCAATGTAAGTAGGAAGTTAAGGGGAGGGGATCTGGAGTAAGGTACAGCACAACTTGTTAAGTTATGACAATTAGCTGCCCCACTGCAGGCATTACAAGACATCACCACCCCTTATGTTACAGCGACACCTTACTGAAGATGGAGGTCAGAATAGTGGTGGGAAAAGGTACTGTTCAAAGCTAACATTCTCTGATTCCAAGTCAATTAAACTGTTGCTGAATTACTGGCATTAATGTTAGTATTTCAATTTTAGCATCACAACGCAACTATGGATTTAGAGAACACAAGTTTGAATATTTTAACCATCACCTTATATAGGTTGTTTGGGAAATTTTACTACAAACCTCCCTGGTGGCACTAAAGTCTCCACACTATCAAGCTATTGCCAGCCACTGGGGCATGAGTTTGATCTCCAGCCAAGGAGCTGACCCACACAGTGCAGCAGACCTCTCTTGTCTCACCCACTGCTCCCCTCAACAGTGTATTTCAGGGGATCCACCTGTTCTGCAGCCCACTCTGGTAAATCCTCACCCCCCTGCACATCTGGCCTAGTCCCCAGTTCTTGTATGTGTAAATAAATAGGAATAAATATTTTAAAAAAAAGAAATTTTACTCCAAATTCTACACAACTGATTCAAGCATAGGGATTACCCACACGAGAGCTTTACCATGAGTGATGGGAAAAGTTCTCCAAAGTCCAGTATGTTTAATTCTCTTCTTCCATATAGGGATCAGAGACTTTCATTTTCTACAAGATTACATAAGTAGGGAAGAGCAAGAGAAGACAGAAGCAGAAACAGATGAACAAATGCACAAAGTGGGTGGGGGGAGACTACCTACCCAAATGACCTTAAACAGCCAGACTTTATTTAGTACTATTTACTTGTACCACATTCTTGCTGTGGGTGGAAAGTCTCAGGGAAAGATGTAAATGCCTCCCTCTTCCCATCTCAGATCACCAGTTTTGGATCCTATTTTCTTTAAAGCACTGGAGATTTCAAAAACAATTACAAATAACCCAATGGCGAACTTCTGGATTTCTCCATTTCTACAGCTCTGCAGTAGAGGGAAAAAGCTTCTTGGGGAAATAGTGCACTGAGTATCTAATGCCTGTAGAGGACACAAAGATAATCCAATAAAAGCCAAAGAGAATGCTAAGTTATGGCATTAATTTGTTGGGAGGTGCCACCAATCTAATTATATTTTTTACTCCCTTTGAAGTAGACTGAATAATGTTGATAATCATCAGTGATAGAATTTTATTTTGCAAAACGGGATATTTTGTTAGGTCATACATAAAAACAAACAGTATACAGTAAAATGGAAGGAATGTTACTTTTGAATTTTTCAGAAATGATTAGTGTTAAAATGAGGAATGAACAGCATGGCATCAGTCTTGGTCAACAAAATCTACAACTGAATTCTTTTGTATTCCAATAGGTTCTCCATTTGGGGTATAAATTCTTCAATGTGTTAATGTTATGAAGCCCAGAGGACTATAGTTCCTATCCAGGTAATTCTCTGTCTCTGATGCCCACTATGAAACAAGTACTAGATTCCTCACTAGCATCCTAGTTCTAGTCTAGATTCTCGAAGTAACTAGCAGTGGGACCCCTGGGCCTGTCACTTCACCAGAATAGCCCTCAAGTCTCCTCACCTATATAGTAAGACAGCTCAATGGTATGAGCTGAACGCAGAAAAAATAATTACTAAACTTGCATGACAGTTTTCATTGCTTTCAAAATGTCAACATTTCAGAATGAATGACTAGGGACAAGATAGCATAGACTTATTTCTCTCTGCTCCTCCCTGCTAACCATGACAGATCTACA
Source organism: Talpa occidentalis (assembly GCF_014898055.3). Lineage (NCBI taxonomy): Eukaryota > Metazoa > Chordata > Mammalia > Eulipotyphla > Talpidae > Talpa > Talpa occidentalis. The sequence continues at coordinate 108,772,021 of NW_023605194.1, forward strand.
AAAGTGAAAAAGACAAACAAAGGAAAATTCTGAATAATCTAAGAAAATAAAAGAAATGGTTTATTATTCCAGAACTGGAGAAACCCACAAAGGGGTTCCTGTATCCTTCCCCCTGAAGGAGGCCACATGGACTCCCCCATTTCCCAACCTCCATCCAAATAAGAGGAGCCATGCCCAGCAGGCTCACCCCTTCCCCAGAAGGAAGGAGAGGCCCTCTGGAAATATCAGGAAAACCTTCCACCTTCCAAAAGGGGGGCTTGATCTAAAGTCCTGCCAAAAACAAGCAACTGGTCTTCCCTAGTTGACTCAAGGGTAGTGGACCCAGTGAGAAAAACCCAGGCATACATGGCGCAGCCAGAAGTCTTTGGGGTTGCATCCTGAGACTCCTTTCCCTTGCCCATGACCTTGGGGAGGACATGGGACCCCAGTTAAAAGCTCTCACCTCAACAACTGGCCAGATCAAAAAGACTATCTGTCCCCCACAGGCAGGGAGATCCCTCCTCAAACAGGAAAGTCCCTACTTTCCAGGGGCCTAAAATCTACCATCCTCAATGACAGACACCAGTGGCCCAGCTTAGGGAAAACCCTTCCACAGCCAATACCATCAGGGAGCAACACAAGCTCTAGCAAACCTGAACCAAGCAGGTAAAATAACACCAAAAAGACTCTGAAAACTAGCCTGTTGCTGGAACCACAGCCCACCAATGGAGGTCGGCACCCATGTGCTAAACGAAAGAGTGACTGCTTGTTACAACAAAAGGCTGCAATGGAAGCCAGACTATCCTGACATGTCCAGACTAACCAGATGCAACAGATAATCACGTCACACTAAGGACCAGGAAAACCACAACTGGAATGAGAAAAGCCAATCAAATGATGCTACACCTGATAATAAAGCAGATGTTGAATACCTGCTTTAAGAACTTTATTGTTTTTTATTCTAATTCACATCTTTTTTTTTAAAAGATTTATTTATTTATGTATACAAGAACTGGGTAGGGTAAAGGCCAGAGGTGTGGGGGGTGAGAAGATTCACCAGAGACAGAGTGGGGAGCAGAACAAGCAGATCTACTGAAACCCACTGCTGAGGGGAGCAGCAGGCGAGACAGGAAAGGTCTGCTGCGCCATGTGGCTAGCTCCCTGGCTGGGGATGGATCATGCTGCAGTGGTTGTGGATAGCTTCATAGGTTGTGTCTTAAGCCCTTGTGCCACCATGGAGGCCCTGCTTTTAGGACTTTAAAGCAAAAAGTGCTTCAAGTTCAATTAAAAATTTCAAGCAAATGGAAAAATACAAAATCTCAACAAGTAGAAACTATAAAAAAAAGAAACAAATGGAAACTATAAACAAGAAATGAGAGTACCAAATAAAAACTCACTTGATGGTCTCAGCAGGATGACAGTGATGACAGAGGGCAGAATCCGTGAACAATAGAACAATCTAAACTGAGAGAAAATCGGGTGAAAATATGAGCCCAGCCTCAAGGACAGCAGGATGAGGAGAGACACACCATGAGCGTGAGAATCCGAGGAGAGGAGTGGAATGACATTTAAAGAATAATCAAAGAAAACCTCACAAATGTAGTGAAAGTCACAAACATACAGGTTTACGAGGCTGAGCAAACTCCTGAATCAGGAAAACCCCACAGAAATTCAAGACTCCCTGGATAGCAAGGCTGAGGGTGGACGGTAAACTATCACAGCCTGGCTAAACACTGAAGGAAAAGGTCTTGGAAAGAGGCAGAGGAAAATGACATTCATAGAAGAAATGCCAATTCAAATGACAATGGATTGCTCATCAGAAACCACGGAGATCAAAGAAAGTAGCGCATCTTTCAGCTCCAGGTAGCCTACTTCTGTCTCAAGGGCCTAAGAAAATTAATTATGCTCCCCCAAAGCACGAAACCTAGCAGTATGAAGGCCAACCCTGAGAAGACACACCCACAGATCCGAAGACACATCCACAGATCCTGGATGCTGGCAGGTGCTCATCTGGCCCCTCCCACCCAGAGAGCACCAACTCCCTGCCAGGCCCCAAGGCTGTAATGCACAGCTGAGGCAGCTCCCTTGTCCTGAAGAGGAGGCTATGGAGGACTCCCCTGGGGAACCCAGCTGCAGAACCCATGAGCACCCCCTCAGCAGGCCCAGGGGAGAACTGCCTTGGCCAAAGGGGTGCATCTGGGGCTGTAACAGAACCAAGATGACCTAATCACAAGGTTTCATGGACAAGGGGAAGATCCCAATAGGAGCAAAAGGGGAAGAGTAAGAGCATCGCCCGCTCTTACAGGGCATTTCCAAAAGACAAGTAGAGTCTGCAATAGACCTGCCACCCCCTCCCTCACCCTCCCCTTGAGCAGCTCCCGGGGAGGCCCTGGGGGTGGGGGTCATATTTTATTAGTGGTTACACTACACAGAACCAATCACAGTCAACTGCAAAGAAACTGGAAATTTTAAAAACATAGTTCAAATACTAAAGCTGGATCTTTTTATGGGCAAGCGTAAAGGGTAACAAGCGAGAAAGCACCCAGAATCCATCAGCAGGGGACGGCCACGTCTAGTGCTGTGTGCTTCTGAGACAGAGCACCCGGGAATACCAGAGGGCATGGTTCAGAAATCTCCCAATTGCACCAGGATATGTTCATTACTCTCTACAGGACCTTGGCCCACTTCACCCTCTCAGCCTCCACTTTCCTCATCTATAAAGTGGGCTCATGGGAAACTAGACAACGATGGAAATGAATAATCTACAACTGCACACAACACAACACAACAATACAGCTTCTGTATGTTTCCATTTCTGGAAAATAAAACTTGCTAGCAGAAGTCAAGGGAGCCTGAAGGGGGCTTCTGGGGCATCTAGTGTAGGGATTATTCTTGCTCTGGGTGTATTCAATTCGTGGAAGGCCAGTTGAACACACAGCAAAGTGCACTTCTGGATAATATGCTACATTTCTATAAAGAGCTTTTTAAATGGTGATAATTATAGGCTCCTTTTCATAGGGACGTTGTAAGAATTTAAATGATGTAGAGATTAACTATATAAAATGTTTGCTGCCTAATACATGGGTGAATATACAATAAAGATCAGCTACTCCAGTAACGCTCCCCATGCTGACCGCATGAGAAGCTCTATTAAATGATGACTGAATTAACAAATTCCTCGGGTGAGATGAATCATGTCCAACCTCGGCAATCCCAAAATTACTTTGAAAATTTACTACTGCATTGGTTTTGCACCCCACGAATTTGTGTTCAAACGTATCACTTCCCTGCACTTATACCTCCTTGGGGGCACACAGTGCAAGTATCTGTCACAGGACACAGCACAGCAAAGATACTCAATAAACTTCTGATGATGCTGCAATTTGGAGCACGTTCTAAGCATGGAAGAATGATTAGAAAATCGTAGAAATCTTAAAGTGCAAAATGGTATTTCTAAGCTTTATGTTTTTAATGTGTTGAAAACTTCCCTTGTAGGTGAATTTTAAGTTTTGCTCAACACACACAAGTATTTCTACTTGTTCACACATTCCTTCATTCTGAAAATACCCTGGTATGCAAAGGTGCATAGGATCAGACTCCCTCTTTCCAGGAAGCTGGCTCCTCAGGGAGAGATGTGTCAACAGCCACAGATGTGTTTCTGACACACCTCAGCCAAGGGACATCATGGACCAGGGGTAGGTTTTTGTACTCATTTTCCTGGACTTGGTAATTCCCGGAAAACCTGGGCATGTGAACCCCAGGAACTAAAAGAACACCTGTGTCTCGTGATTTTAGAATGAAGTCAGTACTTCATCCCCTACCCAGGGCGCAGCTGAGATAACAAACGTCTCTGGATTTCTGAGTTGGTGGGCAGCTTTTGCTGGTCCAGTCCTTCACCAGATGAGTGAGATCTGGGAGAAGATCCCAGATCCAACTCCTTGCACAAGGCCTCGTTCTCTCTCCCCACATCAGCTCTAAAACTGCAAACCGCTTTGGGCTGCCTCTGCTGAACATCCAAGCAGCGTACTGCTCAGGAGCTAGGTCTTTTCTTCATGGTCAGATACCAGGTATTTTCCTAATTTTTTAAATAATCACAGCTCTGCTTCTAATTGGATGTTTGTTCCATTTTATCCAACACTTCAAAGTATTTTATAAACTGAAACCCTTGTTCTGTGTTTTTAGTATACCTTCCACCAGATCTCGCAAGGTTACCACAGAAAAAGATCGACTGAAAAGAAACTCACAATCCAAAATTATAAAATGCACAATGAAGACAATTCACCATGAATAAAACCTGTTATAAAGAGCTGGGATTAGACTCACTGTGAATCTTAAATAATAGACCCATGAAAGCAGTAAATGCAAAATGATTACAGACATAAAAGCCAAAATCAAATACACATGAAGACAGACACTGAAAACTAAGTCCACTTGGCCAGTCAGCAAATGTCAGGCTCGTCCCATAAACAACCCCTACCAGCTAGCGAGGCAGGCTCCTGTGTTCCTGCTCTACCCTCCACCCGAGCTGGCACACTACCAGGCCAGGAAACCAAACCTTACTAACCAATCCCACTAAACCAACAAATGTCTATGAATGATGATTTTACACACAAAAAGAACTACAGACTCAGTAAAAGCTCTAGAGTAACCTGGTCCATGGTTTATATAAATGGCACAATTTAGAGGAGGAAAAATGGACTAACAAAGTTAAATGAGCTATCCAACATTTTCAACCCCATCTAGTATTCAAGACACTATCTTGACCATGTCAGCAAATCTCACATATATGGATGCACATAAAAGAATGGTTCGTAGTAACAACAAAAACAATTGTATAAATAACCAAATGTCTATTCAAAGTTGAAAAGACAGGGAAAATGAGTGTACCAAAGTCGATGCAACCACCTGGACCAATCATATTAAAAGTGGGGGATGAGAGAGGCAGACCACACAGAGAACGAGGCGATAAGGAATGATCAAGTTCAGGACAGCATGGGGGTGGGCGGAGATGCAGGGGACATTAGATCAAGCACATGCAGATGCTAACTTGTTGGTAATGCTTCAGACTTTGATGAGTTCAAAGGTATTCGTGACATTTAAAATGGAGATAACTGAGTAGGTCATGCATAACTCAATGACTGACAGAGTCAGGAATCAAGAATTATGACTAATTTGTGCCCATTCACCTTAGTCCCACCATCCGCCACCAGTGCAGAAGGAGGGGAGCAGGGTGTGTTACAAGCAGGCAATACACAGAAGCAGCAGCCTGAACGACCAACAGACTTGTGAGAAGATGTTCAATCTTACTGCAATCAGGAAAACACTGTTGTTACTAGAAAGAGTAAGAAATATCTTTCACCCAACAGATGGGCAAAAATTCAAAAATCTGATAATACCAAGAATTAAAGAAGACACAAATCAACAAGATCACAGATCTATTGTGGGGGGAGTGTAAACCCAGCAGACGGTCTGAGTCATAAGATGTGCACAAATAGGGCTGCCCCTGGTGGCCCAGGCAGTTGAATGCCACGCTGTGAAGCTGTCCACAGCCTCTGCAGTGCCGGTTCGATGCCAGCTGGCCGGCGAGGGCCCAACATGGCACAGCAGACCTCTCCTGTCTCACCCGCTGCTCTCCTCAGCAGTGTATTTCAATCAGTCTGCCTGTTCTGTTCCCCGCTCTGTCTCTGGTGAATCCTCTCACCCTCCCGCGCCTCTGGCCTGTACCCCGTTCTTATATAAAAATAATCTTTAAAAAAAAAAAAATGTGCTCAAATAAATACTCGCTGAACACATGAAATAAGCAAGTAAAGTCATCAACAACTATTGACCTAGTCATCTGAATTTTTTTAAATATTTATTTATTTATGCAAAAAGAGCTGGGGTACAGGCCAGAGATGTAGGGGGGTGAGAGGATTCACCAGAGACAGAGTGGGGAACAGAACAGGCAGACTGAGTGAAATACACTGCTGAAGGGACCAGCAGGCGAGCCAAGAGAGATCTGCTGTGCCATGTGGATTGCTCCCTGGCCAGCAGGGGATTGAACTCATGCTGCAGAGACTTTGGATTGCTTCATAGTGCGGTGCTTAACCCCTTGCGCCACCAGGGAGGCCCTCATCTGAATATTTTAAAATACATTTAATCACATTTGAAAAAACAGTATCACCATGTGTTGTATTTGAGGGTTCTCACCAAGAGCCCTGTGGGCATCTGTGAGAAATGAATGTCCATTGTTTAAGCCACTCCATCTATGTCATTTTGTTGACGCACCCCAAGCTTAGGCACTAGGATAACAAAACTACAAAAGCCCTCTGCTTGTTAAGATTACACCTTCTTAACTGATGATAGAAAACCAAGACTTCAGGGAGGCCTCATAAGCCCCTGCCCAGGAGAGCTGATCAGACTCCACAATCATTTGGATCCTGTCTCTTACCCTGATTTTAAAAGACTCCGTTGCCCTAAATAAAAGAGAAAATCCAGAAAGTCTGGGTTCTGATACCACCAAGCTCTGTGACCAGGGGGCGCACTGAATCTCCATGTACCTGACAACCTCGTCTAAAATGTGAGGTGGGTCCTGGGGACCAAAGTCTTTTCAGTTTCAGAATTAGGATCCTGCACTATTAGGAATTTCTGGGCCCCAGGCCATACTGGGGCCATCCTCAGCCCGCTCAGGCAGAACCCCCATGCATAACGCGCTACTTTGGTTGGGCAGCCTGAATTCAAGACAACAGTTAAACTGATTTCCACAGAACTGAAAAGCCAGCAGGTAACGCTTATAAAAAGAGCCTCTTTGCCCAGAGTTCACTCCCCAAAACAGTTGGAGCTAAGAGAAGAGATTGGTCTCAAAAAACAGAAGTTTTCATTAGTCGCATTGGTCTGGGGGGAAAGTCTTTCCCCGAGGAGGGCCGTGGCTGCTGCGGGCCGGTGCACTGCCCACCTGGGCGCCCCAGTTATGGCACCTGACAAACATGTGCGGACCTTCCACCCCCCGCCCGGATTTACTGCACTTCAGCCACCTCCCAAGTGCTGCTTCATAGCTTACAAGTAAAAACAAAGCACGAATATTTGCACAGGTAAACAAAACATCTAGCTTTCCTGACATCACCGGAACCTACCAAAGCCCTTATGATCACCGTTCCCTACAAGTTCCTCAAACTATTTTTTCTCCCATTTTTTACCCACAAGAAAGATCCAACATACATTTCATTTCTTGAAATAAAACAGACTGTTTATTACCCACTGCTGAAATCCCATGCACAGAACATTCCCAAATGTGTGTAAAGGAATACCCCAGGGGCAGCTAAGGGGGGGGGGTCTTCCCTTGGCACCCCACCCTGGAGTCACTGCCCCCAAGTTCTCCAAGGTTTGGATAAACTTCCAGAATTTTTTCTTCATACTTTGTCTTGACCTCAGGAATACTCTTGTAAAGAAAAACCAAGCTATTAGGGCATCCACATGGGGCCTTGAGGGGAGGAAGCCTGGAAAGGAAAAGCTAACACCTTCAAAGGAAATTCCTGTGAATTTGTTTCATCTCTGGGATGCCTCTTTGGAAGACAAATGCTTAGCCCTGATTCTGCCCTAAGCCCCTCCTCCTAACCGGGTCCCAGGCACCCACCTGATATCGCTGACACCCTCCACACTCCCCTCGCCCTTTTTCGAAATCACAGACCCACAGAGAGTGGGTCCTCCGTGAGAACTCCAACCAGGCTGCTGCTGATCTCCCCCAGGTGCCAGGTCTGCTCCCCAGATCGGTGCGTTAGTGTGTGATGTGTTATCAGAAGACACGAGTTATGGCTATTGTTTCACTGTGAACACAGGTGATAGGAAATCAGAGGTCCCTGATCACGTGCCCAGGTGGCTCAAGTGAAGTGACCGGAGGACAACAGGGGAGCTGGTCACAAGCGCAACAGGGAGGCAGTGATCAGGACGTGGGCTCCCCAAGGTCAAAATGCCCAAGAAGAGTCGAGAGGAGAGACCCAAGTGAGGGTTTTTTCTTGTTAATCCCACCGGACAGACTGGTGCCCATCAGTCTCGCCAGTTCCTACAGTCTCCCCTGGGTAAAAGCCATTCAGTCTACCCAACAATACCCCAAATCCTGTGGCTGATAAGCCTTTCAAGACCAGCAAGAACCCACACTTGGTCTCCTCCTGCCTGCACCCACCTCACACCACTCCAGCCAAGGGAATGACTCATTTTAACCTTCACAAACTCCATCTTTCCCCTCTGCTGACGTTCTGCTCATGCTGTTTCCTAAATTGAAAATACTCTTCCCTCATCCAAGCCGTTTGTTTAAATCCTGCCTTCACTCATTCAAATATTGAGCCCTGTTGGGCCAAAGTGCCTCCCACATGCCACTTAACAAAGTCATTCCCAGGCCTAACAGAAAAAGCACCTGACCAGCCAGCTTCCCTCATGTCTTCTGAGGCCAACAGAGCCTTCTGTGTGAAGCCCTGGACTTCGAGCTGGGTTACCTGTGGAGCAGATAAGATTAGTGAACAAGAAAACTTTCTTTGGCCTAAGGAGGGAGCCCTCCAGGCCCAGAACAGGGAAGGAGGGGCTGTGAGAACAAAGGTATGACTTATAAATAGCAAACACCGACAAGAGATAAAGAAGTAAAAAGCTGGGCCTCCCCTGTGGCGCAGTGGTTGAGCGCTGGGTTGCAAAGCTGCCTGTAGCCTCTACAGCGCCGGTTCGATTCCCGGGCGAGGGTCCCATATGGCGCGCAGACCTCTCCTGCCGCCCGCTGCTCCCCTCAGCAGTGTACGTTGGTCCTTCTGCCTGCTCTGCTCCCCGCTCTGGCTCTGGTGAATTCTCTCACCCTCCCGCGCTTCTGACTGTACCCAGTGCTTGTATAAATAAATAAATCTTTAAAAAAAAAAAAAAAAGAAGTAAAAAGCATCCACCACACTGAGGGCAAAGACTGAGGTGTGACCTTGAAAACTGTCATCAATAGAGTAGGGAGAACAGACAACAGGCTGAGCAGAGAAAAATGAGAAGGAAAGCAGAGACTGAATACAGATTCATTTTGTACCCACCAGTTCTCCATCCACACCCCCAATAATCTTAACAGGTCTGGCGTGTTCACGAAAAAATTAACACTAACACAAAAACCAGTTTGAACCCTCCAGCATACACAACCTACATCAAATCTCCCAATGATTTAGCTTTTAGTTACCATTCTGTCCTCTGAGACACGTAACTTTTTTCTCTTTTGATCCTAAATATGGGAATGAAGAAAATTCTCCCTATAAATCTGAACCACCCTTTCTCCCTGCCACTGGGAGGAACTCAAGTTTTTTTTTTTTTATGGCTGCCTCACAGGGTTCCACTCTCACAGGGCAAATATTTATGGGCGGTCACAGGGCTTGAAAGTGGGTGTCAGCAGATTGACAAAACACACAGTAAGAAACACTCTGGTCAACTCTCCACAGTCACATTAATGCAAATCAGTTACTTGATAGGGTGCAGCTGAATGAGAGGGGCTTCCAGGCGCTTCAGCCACCCCTGAATGAGGCTAGTTCCACTTAATAGCTACGTTCACACATGATTAGAATTTCCACAGCTCCAAAGACCTCATTTTGGCCTCCCCTACCCTGTCTTCAACCAAAAAATTGACGTTATGGGAAAGGTAACCTGCAGATAAAATGAGCAAACAAGCATCTTTCAAAGGTTCCGCCTCAGAAAAATTCTTTCCCATGACAAGAACACACCAACCTCAATTTTCCTTAAATCAGAAACAAGTTAATCCTGTAAAAGGAATTCGTGGGCTCTGTTTTTCACTCCTCTCTTGGGACTTTAGAAATGTATCCAGTGATAAGTTATGAAAATAGGGAGTGGTCTGCATACCTAAAGGATTAAGAAAATGAGCGTCATTTCACAGTCATCTATGAACCAAGCCTTCAGAGTTACTTTAAAGCCTATTGTAACTTTAGAATCTCAGAGTATAATCTCCCTCATGGGAAATGACTGCTGAAAATCCACACTAATTGGCCAAAGTCACAGAGAACCATGAGAGAGGGAAAATCAAATCCATGCCCTCCTCGTACATAGCTGCAATGGACTTACTATCCCACAAAGAGTAAAAAGCTCCAACTTGGCAATGCTGTGCAGTGTGGGGATTGCATGGATAACCTTTTATGGAAGACACAAACCACTTATCCTTTCTTTACATGCAGGGTACCCACATTTGTGTCCATTTCAGGGAAGTCCAAGGAATTCAAGAAGGTACCTAAGATATCAAAAACACCATCTTTGCAACACTCATGTTCTAAAAGTTACACACTATTAATCCAAAGGGCAAGACAGCTTCCCCTTACATCTGACATTGTCACATCATCTTTCAAAAACAGCTGGGAATGTGCATCCATAAAGGCTAAATCTGGGACCAGCAAAATGGAACACTAGATCACGGACACAGCAGGCATGAAACAAGTCATCCTTAGAAAATTGGGAAATCTGGGCCTCCCTGGTGGTGCAGGCAGTTGCGCGCAGTGCTATGATGCTGTCCATAGCCTTTGCAGCATGGGTTCGATCCCAGCCAGCAGCGGAGACATCCACACGGTGCAGCAGACCTCTCCTGTCTTGCCCGCTGCTCCCCTCAGCAGTGTATTTCAGTCAGTCTGCCCGTTCTGTTTCCCACTGTCTCTGGTGAATTCTCTCACCCTCCCTCACATCTGGCCTGTACCCCAGTTCTTATATGCATGAATAAATAAATCTTAGAAAAGGAAAGAAAATTGGGAGGCCTCCCTGGTGGCGCAGGCAGCTGAGCGCAGCGCTGTGAAGCTGTCTGCAGCCTCTGCTGTGCCAGTTTGAGCCCTGCCGGCCTCGGCGCAACCCACATGGTGAGCAGACCTCTCCTGTCTCGCCCTCTGCCCCCCTCAGCAGTGTACCTTGGTAGATCTGCCTGTTCTGTTTCCCACTCTGTCTCTGGTGAATCCTCTCACCCTCCCGCGCATCTGGCCTGTACCCAGGTTCTTGTATAAATAAATAAATCTTTTTAAAAAAAAGAAAAGAAAATTGGGAAATCTAAAAAGGCAGAACTCTGCCATGTGGTTTTATTTTTAGATTTACTGAGACTTCAAAATGCATACAACTCTCAAGCTTCAACCTGATGTCTTTAATCATCAAGGCTCTAGGAATCTAAGAGTCAAGGAATGTCTTCCCCTCTCGCTTAGGTGGCATTATCGGAGTTGTACTTACAGTAACACTTTATTTTCTTGACAAACAATCATCCATATACTTCATCGTTTGGGAAGCAACTGTGATCTATCATATATAAAATATTGAGAACATCCTTCCTGGGCCTCTTAAATCTTTAACGACTAGTTGAGCTGAACTCAGAAATACTATCAAGCTGACCAGGAAGTCCTGACATGTGAACTTTCCCAAAGTTTCTTCCTTCCTGTTTGCAAACTGGTCTGACCCCTCTGAGCAAGTTGTAACAAAGTCGGTAATCAGCACCTGAGACCAGGCTGGCATGCGGCATTGAGACATCAGCCGTGGCTGTGCCAATTAACACACGGGTTTTACAAAGCACCTCCGCTTTATTAGGCCCAACCATCTGCACACACTGTTTCCTCAAAGCCAATTTCTCGGCTTCAGTTCTTACCGTGGTAAGGAGTTTTTTGCTAACAACCCTTTCCAGAAAACAGCATTCTTTAACTAGTAGCTGACTAGTACCCTCGAAAGGCTGACTCACACTGGGTTTCTGGAGAAACCCACTCCAGAAAATGTTAGTTTCATGCTAAAGATAAAATAGGTGTGTAAAAGACGCCGTCGGGCACTCCATGAGGTTATACAACTGTCATCACAATTATGTTCTTCATGAAAATTACACAGCCTAAACACACCCGATACTTGATCTTTCAACTGTACTGTGCAAACAATAAAAGCAGGATTTTCATGGTCAGGTATTTCTTATGCCCACATCCAGCACGTCCACCACAGTTGTTGTAAATCCAGGGTCCACCAGACATTTGTTCTAGGGCAATGTGGAAAACACTGCATCAGCAGCAAGTGTTTTCTCTTTATTGAAGCTACTGCTCCTTTGTAACCCCTTTGTAGCCCGAGGTCACGAGAGGAATACTAAGTGCTCAGCACTCTTCAGCGACTTAAACAATCACTTATTTCCCAGCAGTTCCAAGTCGAAGTCACTCAACTGTTTTTCCACTTAGAAATTCAGATATACATCCTTCTCCCGGCCTCCGCTGTAGTGTGTGTCTCCGGTTTATAGTTGCTTGTTGATTTTGATTTTTACTTTATTATAGTCTTTTTCCTCAATGAAAATGCATACATTGAGCAAAAATGAAAAATGATGTAAAAAAAATTAAGAAAAGAAATTCAGATATAAATAAATGCCTAGAATTTGGTGATACAGTTACACAGTCTGACTCATTTATTCTACTTCTAAGAAACGGACTGCCATGGAAATACTGAGACACACAGCAAAATGTTTTGCTGTCATTTACAGTCAAAGCGCTGGAGATGAATCGGGATCAGCACCGGTATGTAAGGATAAATGAGGTGCACTGACGAGAGGAAACACAACCAGCTAATTAACAGTAGTTTTAGTAAAACATATGGTATAGAAAAATCATCCTAATATAACAACTATTATCTTTATTTTTTTTCTGAGGCAGGAAAAATAGAAGTATGAAGACAGTCTGGAGCCTTGGGAAGGAGGTGGTTAAGGTACAAAGGCAGCTCCCCAACATTTCCTAATGTACAGACGTGACCTGGATGTCCCTGGTGTCCGGGATGAGCCCAGCTCCTGGCCGCCGGGTCCAATCCCAATGTAAATATCACCAGGTTCCGGGTTGGTCAAGAGATTCAACAGTCAAGAGATTCAGCAGTCACCCTACCAACACCCAAGAGCTTCTGGGTCCTAAGCAAGGTCACTAACTGTGACTGTCACATGTCACTTAACAACAGGGATATGTCCTGAGCTTTGCGTTGTTAGGCGATGCTATCATTGTGCAAATGTCAGTGTCATTCCCCAGAGCTTGATGGCATCACCTCCTCCATCACTAGGCCAGAGAGGCCAGCCTGCTGGACCACTGTGTACACACAGTTCATTGTGCACTTAAACCTCAATCGCGATGCATGGCCGAACCCCTAAGAGCAAAGATCAGCAGCCTTCGGTGTTACCTGCTATTCCACTCCATGACTATGGCCCGCTCTGGCCACCCACTGGATGAGGCTGACGGTCACTGACCTCAAATGTTTCCTTCTCTCCCTGTACCAGAGGCAGGTGACTTCACCTTCTCAAGTCCCTCCAGGAGGACAAGCAACAGAGCTGTGTGGTCCCTGCTGTGACAAGTCACTCGTTCTGCTGTTTCCAGCCTCCCCCAAGCATCAGGAGGCCAGATCCAGAGACCAGAATGAGCATCTCAGCGATGCTGGAAGTGCTGCCCTCTTTACCTCTGGCCAGGCTCCTTCCTCCCTACGTTGACATTTTGATTCATTCTTGGGAGGTCAACTGTCCCTCCCAATAATCTGGCTCAACACGAAATGTATCATGTGTAGCCAAATACAGAGGTAGGGGAGAAAAAGGAAACCTATCGCCTAGCTCCACACCCGCAGAGCGCACCCCAGTTCTCACCCACCCAGGCACAACTCTGCCGCTCAACACCTGAGGCCCTGGGAAGACCAACCACAAGAGCTCGATGGGAAAGATATGATTTGTGGGGAGTTCACAGCTGATCTTTGTTAGCCTTTTAACTGAGCCCCAACTGTTCCACAACCAGCACGCATTCCTCTGAAGAAAGAGGAAAAAAAGCTTCTGGGTGTTTCTAAGGAGTAAATCATTAGAAATTGATACAGAAAAAATAAAGGGCTATACCGCAACCCAATACAACTAGATTTACATGGCCAAAACACAAGTGACTTGTACTCACTCTTGGGTAAGACTGTAAAAGTCCAGAGAAAACAACAGCGAAATGGCTAAGTGAGCTTTTAAACAATATTTCCCCATATAAAGCTCAGGAGAATGGCCTCCCTGGTGGAGCAAGGGGTTAAGACACAACCCATGAAGCTATCTGCAGCCTCTGCAGCAGGCAGTAGATCCCAGGCCAGCCAGGGAGAAACCCACATGGCGCAGCAGACCTCGCCTGACTCGCCCGCTGCTCCCCTCAGCAGTGTATTTCAGTCAGTCTGCCTGTTCTGTTCCCGCTCTGTCTCTGGTGAATCCTCTCACACACACCCCCCACCACCACTACTGGCCTGTCCCCCAGCTCTTGTATGTACAAATAAATCAATCTTTAAAAAAATAAATAAATAAAGCTCAGGAGAAGACAAAGGTCAGTGGGGAGACAAATGATTTCATGTTTAGAATCATGAAAAAGAGACATTACGGACAGAACAACTGGCGGGCGTGACAATGACCAAGACCCTTCGCCTGGAAGTCAGGATCATCGACAGCTCCTTGGAAGAGAAGGTAAACAGTTTAAACTCAGTTTAAAAATAACAGAAGTTTCCCCCAAAGCAGCGCTGCTCTGATTTCCCCTCCAGTCAATGCAAGTACCTCCTCCAGCTTCCCAGCTGAGGGGGATGCTTGGTCATCATGCTTCTTCTTTCTTTCCTTCTGACTCTCCAAAGTCCACTTCTGCGAAAACCCACCCACTGCATGCGGCCTCCTCCCTTCCCCTTCCGCTACCACGCTCACTGCATGCAGCCGTCACCCTCCTGTGCTCATCAGATTCTTCACTGGCTTCTTGCTCCCAATGTTAAAGAGCGAGTCCCAGCTCTGAGCAGGGAGGCGGCTTTCCCCACTGGGGAAGAGCCGTGTGGGAATGGGGACCCCTGAGCTGAGGAGCGCAGTCACCCCAGACACCTGCCCTGCCGGAACACGACCTTCCTGCAGCTTCTCTAGTCCAGCCCTTGGAGCGGAAGCATCAACGCCACCAGGGGACTTAACAGGCACATGAAAAAGCTCATCCCCCTCAGCATCAGGGAAATGTAAATCAGAACCAGCTGAGACGCCACCTCACACGTGACAGTGACCCACATCAGAAGACCAGACACCGTAAGTGCTGGCGAGGGAAAGGAAGCCTGGTACGCTGTTGGTGGGAACGTAGGCTGGTCCAGCCCTATGGAAAACAGTATGCAGGTTTCTCAAAACATTACAGAAAGATCTAGCAGATGATCCAGCAATTCCACTCCTGGGAATCTTCTCAAAGGATGCAAAAACATTAATTTGAAGGGATAGCTGCTCTCACTGCAGCACTATTGACAATAGCCCAGTTATGGAAACAACCTAAGTGCCCATTGCTAGACAAGTCCATACAGAAGATGTGGTCTATATCTACCAACAGGATAGTACTCAGCTACAGAGAAATAAAATCCTGACATTTACATCAACATGGATGAAACTGGAAGGGATTACGCTAAGCGAAATAAGAAGAAAAGAGACAAATACCAAATGACTTGACTCAGATGCGGAATATAAAAAACAACGGAATAACAAAACTAAACCAAGCCAAGAAAATCTGTTTTGTGGAAATCCGACTGCAGAACTGAGGTTACCAGAAGGGAGGGTGGGGGGTTGGGAGGGAGGAGAGGCCTAACAGTCTATGGTGGAGGGTTACTGGGATGCTGGTGGTGGGTTGTGGTGTGGTAACATCTGTAAAGGTGTGAACCTATATCCCTAAAACATACACAGTATTGTCAACCAATTTTATCTCAAATCATTTTTTCGGAAGAAATGCAAATTCTAGGGCCCTACCACCAATCTACTGCAAGGGAAACTCTAGGGACATCAGCACCTGACTGATACCACACTGAGACCCCCCAGAAATCCTCCAAACCTACCCAACCGAATGTTCCACGACCCCAAGACCAGGGTTTGTTCCTGCTCTTCTGTCCTTTGTTCACAGGACAGCCACCGCCCTGCCATCTGTCTACCCCGTCCACCCTCCAAAGCACAGCCCAAGTCCTCCCTCCACCACCAACTCTGCTGAGCCCGCTAACATCTGTGTCCTCCCCTGACGCCCAGCAGAGCTTCCGCGCCGCACGCACACTCAGCACTGACAACATGACAGCAGGGCAAGAAGCTGATGACACCCCTGACCCCAGGGCAGGCATCACAAATGTGTCAGTGTTAAGCAAAAAGGAGTAACAGCCAGAAGTTCTGGGTTGCGACTCTGAGGCTAGCCTATGACAGGCAACACCTGCTCCTCTCCCCATCCCCCCAGTTTAAAAATGCACCCAAGGGGCCTCCCCCGTGGTGCAGTGGTTGAGCACTGGGCTGTGAAGCTGCCGGCAGCCTCTGCAGCACAGGTTCGATCCCCAGCCGCCGGCGAGGGTCCCACATGGCACGCAGACCTCTCCTGCCGTGCCCGCTGCTCCCCTCAGCAGTGTATTTCGTCGGTCTGCTTGCTCTGTTCTCCGCTCTGGCTCAGGGGAATTCTCTCACCCTCCCGCGCTTCTGACTATACCCAGTGCTTGTATAAATAAATAAATGTTTTAAAAAAAAAGAATGCACCCAAAAGGATCACATCTAAGCCTGGCTCAGAGAATACGGGACCAACTACTTCCCTATATCCAACTGATGTTACCAGGCATTGCAACAGGCTCTTCCCAGTCACGAGCCCTTGTGGTCTTTCTGGGTGAAATCTCCACTGGAGCTGCAAGCCTCCGAGGGCAGAGGCCGACTTACTTAACACTCTCATTTGGAGCCACACAGACTGGGAGGAAAGGAAAATCATGCACTGGTTGGGCCTGCAAAGTCCCTTTTAAGCTTCTGGGTTCCAATTATGTCACTGTCTCCCCACCTAAAGGAAACACTCTAGTCTTAAGAAACTTAGTTCATTCAAAACACAAAACCTATGGCACCCCCAAGGTCCACAAAGTGTAAGTTCGTTTGTGTGACTCAGAGTAACCAAAAGCAGAGCACTCGCCCTTCGTCCCCCAATTCCTATCACTATTTAGAAAGGCCAACGTTCATCCCAGGCGGAGGCCTTGTGAAGACACAGCTGGGAACGACAAGCACATGAATCACCCCCAAGCCCATCAGCGTGATTCACAGTTAGGAGATCTGCCTGACAGGAAGGGACGTCTCCCAGCCTTCGGTTCAACACGAGGTCAGTGCTTAAAAGCACACCCTTGTCAGATGATTCTATCCAGACAGCAGACCTCAATTCAGCTGGCCACACAAGAAAACCAAACTTCTCCTGGTCAGCGGAGACAGGTGGGCAGCTGAAACGCCAGTACGCACACCTCTCCCAAAGCAGCTTCACATCAGTAGGTACTTAATGTCCCGAAAAAGGAAGCCCATCGCGAAAACTATCAGCACGTCACAGGCGTTTCCGTTGCCAGGTCACACCCAGAAGAGGTTTTCTCATGAGTCGATCGTAAATACAGTCAAGCCTCAATCCCAGAGCCTCGATGGGACTGCGGGCTGGTAAGGAGGAAAAGCAGACATGCTCTCCCACAGCAGAGAACTTGCCCTCCTATCCAAATCCCTCAAGTTTTTGCCATGCCCCAGGAACATCCCCGAAATGCTGAACAGAATGCGAATGAAGCACCCAAGTCATCTTAGCCTCACAGCAGAAAAGGAAACTGTCCAGGCTCCAAATCAAGCCCCGTAGCCAGAGTTCCCCAAGCTGCCCACGGCCAGGAACAGCTGCCCGCACCAGCCTCCCTCGGTGGCAGTGGTGCTCCAAGTCAACTCGGATTAAGCAAAAATACAAGAGGAAGTAAAAGGGTCTGCAGACAGTGTCACCAATTTTTCGGAAGACATGGAATATTACTCAGCTGTGAAAAAGAGATGAACTCTGGCCATTTGTGACAACATGGATGAAACTGCAGGGTTGTGTGCTAAATAAGGAAAAAAACACTGAATGATTTCACTCATGAGCAGAGTACAGGAAAACAAAACTAAAATGAAACAAATTGTAGAATTATGACTAGAGAATTGAGGCTAGGGTAGGGGTGGGAATAAAGTGGGGAGGGAGGGGTCTATGGACTATGACAGAGGACTATGGGTGCTTTGGTGGTGATGTGATATGGTCAACATACATCTGAAAAGCTGGAATCCTATACCCCTAAATCATATACAATATTGTAAACCAATGATGCCTCAAGAAAATATGTATTAAAAATGTATAGTCAAAAGTTCTAGCCTGCTTGTTGTCTATGGGGACACCACAACAGGTGGTCTCTGAGGAACTAAATATGCTTCACCTTGAAGAAGCAAAGCCACCATAAAAACTCCATCCATGACATCTGCCGAGAGGACAATTTTGTCTTTGGGGGTGGGGGGGTGTATCTGTTCCCAATGGAAATGCCACAGAAAGTAAATGCATCAAACATACAAAGGCTATGAGACTTTAGAAGGAGCTATATTTTAGGATATTGAAAGTGCTAGAAATTGCCCCCAAAATTACACATCTGGATAACTGAAAAGCAAAAGTTTGAATGCTGGACTGGAATCTAAGCTGCAGTGCCAACATGTTCAACATACTCCGTCCTTCTGTGCCTCAGCTGCCTCCGTTTCCTGGCATATAAAATGGGGATGGGGCCTCCCAGGTGGCGCAGTGGGTTGAGCGCAGTGCTGTGACGCTGTCTGCAGCCTCTGTACCGCAGGTTCAATTCCCAGCCAGCCAGGGAGCTACCCATATGGTGCAGCATATCTCTCCTGTCTCGCCCGATGCTCCCCTCAGCAGTGTCTTTCAGTAGATATGCCTGTTCTGCTCCCCACTCTGTCTCTGGTGAATCCTCTCACCCTCCCACACATCTGGTCTGGACCCCAGTTCTTGTATGCATGAATAATCTTTTAAAAAAATAATAAAATGGGGATGATGGCGAGGTGAGGGTACAGTGACTTGATGCGCGTGACATCTTAGGACAACACCTGGTGCTCAGTGAGTGCTCCCCAATGCTAAATATTATTGCCATCATCGTGGCCCCCCACAAGCCAGGCGTACTCGCCGTGACTCTACACTTGGGGGCAGGGGGGTGGGGGCAGGAAAGGCCATGCTCCAGAGAAGAATTAAGGCTCAGTGTGATTTATGACCCTGTACTCGAGGGAGCCACAGAGCCAGAGCGCAACCCAGGGAGCCTGACCACAAGCATGGGGCTCTGTTGGGGCTCTGTTAATGAACAAGTGTTTATTTTCTCTCTGCCCAAGAAAAAAAATAAAGCACCCACAGCCGCAGCGTAAAAGCCCTATTTGCATGTTACATCTCCCACAACACACAAGCAGCAAATTCTGCGGTCCCCATGCCACAAGAGAAAGTCATAGGAAATAAATAGGCCCAGCCGTAACAGTCAAAAATCGTAACAACGAACATGTCCTAGTACAGAAAAAATACAAGAGGGACAAAGAGATGAAAGAAAACTTTGATCTCAAAGTGGTCCTCATAACCCTGATCTGAAAGACACTTCAAACCCCACATGCACAGGCCCAGCTCAGGGCTCCCCAACCCCACACTTTTAACACGCAAACCAACCCTGGCAGACACTGGGTTCCTGCAGAAACAAGTTCCGCCACGAACAATGCCACAGAGAATGTAAGAGCTAACGGTGGCCTACCCCAGGGGCCTTAGATTTCAGTTGGAGCACGCCAGGCAAACAGGTCAGAAATGGGGCACAAATAAAACTGGTTACTGGCCTGGCCTGAGCAGGACCAAATAGGGGAACTCACGAAGATGACAGAGACAGCCAACACTTACACAGAGCTAACCCTGTGCCGGGCACCTCCCTCCCCCCTGACAAATGCTAACAGGTCATTCGCATGACAGCCCTTTCTGGATCACTATTATGCCCATTTTACAGCTGATGAAAGTGGGACGCAGACAGGGAGGACACTTGGCCAAGCTCTCACAGCTGAACGAGCAGAACCCGGTATGAACCACCAGTCAGGTCTCGAGTCTGTGTGCCTAACCAGACATCTAGCTTCTCCAGGGGCAGCAAGACTCATTTCAGGCTGCATCCTAGAACTCGTCCGGGTCTGAACGACTCAGCAAACCCTGCCATGAAGGGGTGTTCAGGAGCTCGATGCATGCCTCTGTCTGTTATCCAGGTTCTTAAATGTGCTGACTCACATTCCGAAGCTCTAAGGTGGAGAGCCCGGCCCTATTTGTACCCCTCGGGGTGGCCTATGGCTCCACCCTAATGTATGCTGTTACAAGCACAAGCTTCTACGACAGACCATTTTCAACTTCACCCACGAAAAAACACATCACTGTTTTCAAAGCCTTACTGATGGCATCACAGCAACGTGGGCACCACAGCACAGGAAGCATCAGAAGGCCCATATAAGTCACAACTCGGAACATGACAGTCAAGTCCCTAATGCCTAATACAAACTTGAAAACATAACTGTGCTTCCCAAACAGTCACCGGGTAGCTGGACTCCGAAAATGTCAACCCCGTGGCCTGTGGCCCTCTTAATCATGCTTGATAACAATCCAACAGAGGTTCAGATTAGGCAGCCCAAAGGCTACTTTGCACTGGAAAAAAAAAAAAAAAATTATTTCTCTTTCCAAGTGGTGGATGGGATGGAGCAAAATTCAAACTAGTGATAAACTAGACAGAATGTTATACAGCCCTGTAAAGTGTTTAAAAGCTCTTAATGCCAATAATAATAGTAATGCCGTGTTCAGACATAGGCACACTCCTGAGCAGAAGACTAAACTAACCCACAGTGAATAATCTTATCTGGGGAAGGGAAACGTGCCATTTTAAATATTTCCACAGGACCCTATCTTGACTACATATTTTAGCACTTTCTTAATATAAAGTGAACCACCACACCCCTTCCCCCCCACCCCAGCAAAAAAACTACAGCACAACACAAAAGACATTTACTTGGATACTTTGCAGATGAAGTGTTCTTTTTACCACTTAACTCCAGAATGTAGGAGTTCTGTCAAAAATCTGCCCTAGTAAATTCCAAAAGAGGTCCCGCTGCCTGCCTATATGCATAGCTTCTGGAATTCTAATCGGTTCCGCCCACCCGATGAGTCAAGCTGAAATATGAAGAGATAGGAACAGCTGTACCCATGCACCACCAAGAATAGCTTCAGGAAGCCAAGCTCCAGTTGGGAAGCTACATTTAGTAACTCTTCTCACCTCTCAACTTGAGAGAATGCTCTGGGGAACTCCTCCTGTGGATCTGATGGTGAAGCTGCCTGAGTCGAGTCCTTAACAGCATCTATGAAACGGTTTTTCTTGTCCAAGCAAGCAAGGAAAATGATTCTGGGCCACCTATCCTGCAGGACTCTAAAGGCATGGGCTTATTTGGAGTGTTCTGGGGGATGAAGGCTTGCTCATGCCTTGTCAATTGTCCCAGAGAGCATTCTCAGAAGCACCGGTGGGAGCGAAAACAGAAAGTCATTCCAAGTCTGTGCTCATTTCTCCTTTGGCACTGCTTCCTAGCCATCTTTCCCACCCGGCCCTAAACCTCTGGGCTGTGTGTACAAATGAGATGGGGGAGTCAACAGACTGAATCTAAAACACACCAACTGCGCCATTTGAAAAGCATCTCCTGGAAGACACACCCCTACTCCAGGCAGCACCCCAAAGATCAAGGAGGAGAGAGTTGGACTCCACTCCCTCCTCTGAAGAGTCTCAGGCACCGCTGCCCACTGCGTGCAAGGGAAGGCCAAATGAGGGGAGAATTCCCCAGGAGAAAAGGGCAGCCTGGAAGCACATCACTCATTTGTTTGCGTTAGTGAAGAGAAAGGAGGGAACAGGGAGACAGCTAGATGCTGAAGCACAACTCCACCCATGTTAACTGCTTATTCTCGGATGGGAACTCAATGAACACCAGGTCTGTCCCCCCTCCAGCCAGGAGAGGGTTAACACGGAGCACCCCCAAAGTCCAAGTGCCAGCCCTTTGCCTATATTACGTCAGTTCATCCTCACAACAAAACAATGCTTCAGGCACATACTGGTTTCTAGGCTATTATGGGCTGAACTGTGTCCCTTAAATCTATGTGTTTAAGTCTTACTCCCCCGACCTCGTAATGTGACCACCACGTTTGGGGACAGGGTCTTTAAAACAGGAAGTTCAAATGAGCTCATTAGGGAGTTCCCTCATCCGGCGTGATAGAAGCAGAGAGAAGATGACACAGCATGAAGGAAAAGCCACATGGAGACAAGGAGGGAAAGCAGTTACCCAGAAGGCAAGAATGGCCTCAGAGGAAACCCTGGTCTCAGTCTGCTAAGCTGTACCAGCCGCCCAGTCTATGGTGCTTTGCTAGGACAGCTCTGGCAAACTGACAGGCCGGCTACACAGAAAATGGCTGAGAGGTTAAGCAACTTGATCAAGATTGAAAGCCCTGTTTGTGGCAGAGTTGGGATTTAGGTGGCCTAGGGGTTAAGTCTCAGCACTATCACTGCAACAGCCCAGGAGCTGACCCACATGGCGCAGCAGACCTCTCCTGTCTCACCCGCTGCTCCCCTCAGGAGTGTATTTCAATGGTTCTGCCTGTTCTGCTCCCCACCCTGTCTCTGGTGGATCCTCTCACCCCCACCCCCGTATCTCTGGCCTACGCCCAGTTCTTCTACACAAAAATAAGTATTTTTAAAAGTAAATCAATCCAGGCCAAAAGAAATTATTCCTTCTAACTTGAGTACATAGCCTGGCCCAAAGCAAGTGCTCAATAAACACTAGCCAATCCTTCTTTATGGTCAAGGACTAAGAACTGAACACAGACACAGACACGCAGTCATAATACCACCTGATTAGGGCTGTAATTCCCAAGTGCTGGGATCAGCGATGCCAGGGACTGGAATCAAGGACATGATTACTGAGGTGGCAGAGGTGAGACCCGATGATGAGCTGGCCTGAGAAGGGGACAAATGGGCAGGAAGGTATGTCTGCTGGATGGACTCACACTCCGTCTCCCAGCAGTCAAAGGTGACAGCTCAAAGTCCTTTCTTATCCCTGCTCTCCTGACACTGTTATCTGGAACATGTGCATAAAAAACAGCATGACTTTTACACACACACACACACACACACACACACACACACACACCACAGACTGTAATCACTCTCAGCCAAAGCTTACCTCACAGTCCATGGTCAGGGAAAGGTGGTGGTCACCTCATGTTCCTCTCTTCCTCCTCCAAACCCCAGCTGAATTCCAGAGAAACAGGTTCTGTGAGAGCATCCCCATGGTTTCTTATATAAAATGGTGGGGGAAAAGGGCTTTTAACCAAAAGGAAAAAATGTATCACACACTGCCTCAATTTTCAAGCAAAAAGACAATAAATCTGTGACATAAAAGTATGCTTAATTAAATCTTCAATGACGCAAGAGGATTTTGTAGATCCTCAGGGTAAATCATTACAAGCATTAATCATCACGCAGAAAGAACCCATCCAGCTGTGGAGATTCCTGGGTGATACAGTGAGTTACAGACAGGGGATTTCACATGGAAAGAGCTGCTCTGAGGCACACATCTGAACAAGTCTCGATGCATGACTTGCTTTTATGTTTGCAATGTGATTAAAATAACACACAAAATTTAGAGATATCCCCTAATTAGGGGGTTACCTGAAGTTTCAAACTATGGGCCATGCTGCCTAACTTTCATTTTTCCCGTCTACCTCCAGACTATCAACTAATTTCCCTGAAGACCAGAACTACTACCCATGGTGAGAAAATGCCTCCTCGCTGAAGCAGCTGAGTGCTGCCTTCAATACTACCCAGTTTCTGAGAGAGGCAACTCTATGGCCGCTGCATAATGAGTATTAAGTACTTAAGAATTTAAATAGAAACTCTGAAAAACATGAGCACTGAGATCAAATTCTTTCACTTTCTAGTTTCTATCATCCATTCCCACTTGAAAATGGCAAAAGCATGTTTTGGAAAAAAAAGAAAACTTGGCAGAGGGGCGTCTTAGGATGAACAATTTTATTACGAGAAGATGCCCAAGGATCTGAGAAAATTTAGCAAAAGTTATTAAATTCAAAACTGCTATAACTTTTCCTTAACTAGGGGAACAGGATGAGCGAGACAGTCACTAACAAGTCTTCACACTGATGCTAACAGCGGAGTCTCTGGAATGGTTTGGCAATAGGTGTTCAGTGTCTCCAGATACTCCAAGCCACGTGGATGTTTATATCAGGAAATATTTTACAATAGAATTAAGCAACGCAGGCGCTGCCGAGCTCAGCTCCATGATTCATGGGCCTGAAGCCAGGCTGCAGCAACAGTGGGTAGGGGGTGGGGAAGCAAAGGGGGTGGAAGTAGGAAAAGTTTGCAGGAGGCCCAGAAAGGGGAAAATGCCACTCAGAGGAACTGCCCAGGGGAAGCAACTTCCCTGAAATTGACAGGCCTCTCCAAGCAGGAGCTGCCTCCTCCTCCCTCCCTGAGGAGTCAGAGCTAGGGCACTGGCCGTCACAGGCACTCGGTCCATGATTTCTAGGTGAGCAGAATTAAGTATTAAGGGGAACTAATCCATTCATGACATTTTCATGTCTTAAGACTTATACTATTTTGCCCCACACACCTGCTAATAAAGTTAACTTTTTTTTACTATTTAATTTTATATAATTCCTATACAGTTTTTCATTTTTGTACAATGTATGCATTTTCATTTTGGTTATATTCCCATACAATTGCACCCCCCCTTATTTTGACCCTAGTCCTTCCTCTCCCCTCCCCTCCCTCCCAGCCCCCCCCCCCCAGGTAGTGTGTCTCTGGTTTATAGTTGCTTGTTGATTTTGATTTTTACTTTGTATTAATTAGTCTTTTCCCTGGTCCCTTATTTAATAGGTTTTCTAAATTCCTGCTATGAGTGAGACCATCCGGTATTTTCCTTTTTCTTTCTGACTCAGTTCGCTGAGCATGATCCCTTCTAGCTCCATCCATGTTGCTGCAAACTGCATGTGTTTATCTTTTTTGATTGCTGAGTAATATTCCATTGTGTATATGTACCACATCTTCTAAAAAAGTTAACATTTAAATAAATTTTAAAGAAAGGAAATGGGGATAAAAAAGAAAGTAAAAAGCAAGCAGGCATGCTCCCTGGTGGCGCAGGGGCTAAAGTCTCAGTGCTATCAAGCTATCTCCAGCCACTGTGACATGAGTTTGATCATCAGCCAGGGAGCTGACACACATGGCACAGCAGAGCTCCCCTCTCTCGCCCGCTGCTCCCCTCCACAGTGTATTTCAGTAGATCTGCCTCTTCTGCTCCCCAGTCTGTCTATGGTGACTCCTCTCACACCCACACCTCTGTCCTAGACCCCAGTTCTTATATACATAAAAAATAAAAATCAATCTTTGGGGGGGAAAAAAAGCAAATAGACACGTATTTCTTTTCACAAACCTTTTCCCTTTGCACAACCAGAGCAGCAACTCTCCTGCCCACCTGTGACTATGCAGGTGCCTCCCTCTCTCCTTTTCCTAATAAATCTATCCTTTTAAAATGTGGAAAAGAAAAAAAAAACTATTAATACCAAATTACCACTGCACATATGGAGCAGCTGGAACTACACTGCTGTTACTAACCAAGACAGTATATTTGGGAAGACATTTTAATATTTCCTTTACAGTCAAGCTTACACTTATGCTACACAGCAAAACCACTCGAAGAAATTTACTTAAATTTAATGTCTGTCCAGAGAAAGAACTTTACGCCACTAATGTTTATCTTTGTTTTGTTCATAATCACCAAAAAACCAGAAACTATCCAAATGTCCAACAGCTGGTAAGTGGATAACAAATTACTGGACACCAAAAAATGCAGTACCACCTATTCACGAAAGAATGAACAACTGACACACACAAATGCACACAAACATAGAGCATTTGGGGGAAGATACTCTTCAGTATATGCACATGTAATATCCTCCACACTCTCTTCTCCCTACGTGAAATGTTCTAATTTATCTGTGCTATTACTTAAGGCCCATTTGTCCCCTTGATCACTGCAGTATGTTAGTCCCTGCTCTTCCCCTGATGGTGATGGTTTTCAAATTAGCAAATGACACCATGGGAAGGACTCCAGTTCAGCAAAGGACGCCAGTTGAGCTAAGTCACAGTGTACATGAAAAAAACTGCAAAGTGTTTTTTAAAAGATGATTCTTGATAGCTTCTTAATATAGTCTCTCAGGCTTCTCTTATAGAAGCAAGTATAGCTATTTTTAAAGGCACTGCATAGGCAGATCCTGCTCATCGTACAATGTTTGTCAAAATTCTGACACCAGATTCGCAAAGGCTCAGTGCACACCCAGAGGCCTACAGAAGTCTTCCCACATGAGTTTAAAAAAAGAAAGTAAAATTCTGCAGCTCACACACATTAAGGTTCTATAGTTCATATAGGCAACTTTGATTACAATAAGTTAAATTAATATTTCCCTATCTTTATCTTTGAGAAGTTAAAAGTATGTTTTTGAGAAGCGAGGTCCTGTTTAAACAAACTTAGAAATGAAAGGGTGTAAACAAAGCTAAAGAGCTTTCTCTACTGCCAGACTTTAAAACAATCACGTGAGTAGTGTATCTTCAAGACAGGACAGAACATGCCATGAGTTACACAAGGATTTTGACTCCAGATACTGTTTTCATGGAGTTTCTTTCTATCATCACCAGCATTCTCCAGAAAACACACCAGGCATTGCCAGATTAAATCCAACCTTGTGTTTTACTTCAGAAGACCTAGTAACAATGGACACATTCATCACTCTGCCAGTCAGGAGAGACAGTCGATACAGCACATTGAGACACACACACACTACAGAGTACTTTAATTATCGTACTATGATATGGACACATTTGGTTGTGACACATGCAAACTTCATTCAAAAACTATTTGCTAAACAGATGTTGAATTACTCGTATGTCATGATGAATACAGCTAATAATAAAAGAACAGAAAATGTTACGGACATCTGTATTTCTCCATGTCCCTAAAATGAACTTGACATCACAGCTATTCCAAACTCCAAGCATTAGTTGACTATCTATAAACACCTCCAGAAGTTATCAATTGACACAGAGTATCCAAAAGTCCTAAAATCGTAAGTGAAATGACATGTATATTTCTGGGAAAGGCAGTTCGTGCTTTAATTAGACGCTCAAAGGGTTCCATGGCCTAAAATATGTTTAAAACACTCCCCATCAACTGGAAGTCCTTCAGCATTATTCTATTTAGTACCCCAAAGTACCAAATATTATTCTAGTGAGATTTCCATCACATGAGCAGCTACTAGACTTTTCTGCACCATGATTTGTGCTCATCAATGTGAAATCATGCTGCACACCCAAAAGCGAGGTAATGTCAAGAACTAAAGTTGGATCGATTAAAAAAAAAAAAAACAACTTCCACTGAGTTCTGACCATATTATATTATATTAGAGTCTGGGCACAAATAGAAGCTAGTCACTGTTTTTCTCCCTGGTCTGGGTTTGGGGCCCCGGATGTTGGCATCTGCCTCTAGAATTACATGTTACATAATCTGCCTGTTACCAATAAATCATTCTAACATGTTACTGAAGAACACTCTATAGCTCCTTAGCCAGAAGAGACATAGAAGAGATAATGTTTGCTTAATTATCTTATTCCAAATTTAGGTTTTAGCTCAAGTTTTATTACCACACAGGAGCTGATATGAAACGAGACAGTACTTTCCAAGTCACTGACCATGTAACGATCACCTCCTACAACGTCAAGGGCTTCTGTCTTCCCAGCCGTGCGTGCTGCCTCGCCGGTTCAAGGCCCTGCTGAGCCAGGCTCCCAGCCTCAGTATCTCCAAGGCTAACAATGCAAAACTGAAGCATCTTAAAAGTGACTTGAATGCCCTCCACCAAAACTAATTCTATCAATGCCCCAAATCCCCCCAGTTTTTATTTTCCCACCCACTTTACACCCAACTTTCTGATACTTGTCCAACCCCATTCAGTTCCCAGGGGTCTTATCATTCCCATATTCTACACTCTTACAGTGTTGCTTCAAGGGTAGTCCAAGTTCCTGCATCAGACCCAGGACAGAATTTGAGTAGAGACCAGGAAAGAGCACTTTTAATGCGCATAGGGGGACTGAGACTTCCCCTTAAATTCCAAAATGATTCCCTGTGCAATTCATGGTCTATACCGGTTATTCTCCACCCTGGCTGGGAAGTTCTCAAAACCACAGGCGATCAATCTTCATCAAAAAGCAAACAGAACAAAGACATTCATTTTCTTTTTAAGACATCTTTTTTTTTTTTACTTTTAATTGGATTCTAATGCATACTGAGTTGAGAACTACCATTCTATCTATCAATCATGTAATAAATCTTGCACACCTTTATATCTATGGATCTTGTTTTTGTCATTAGTTGGTTAATTCACTCTGATTCTTGTATTTACGTTTTATCAAAGTTTATGTCTTATCACCTGAATTGTAAAAATCCTAGTATATGGGATGGAGAGATGAATGGAAGGTGTCTATCTGTCCCTTGATTAGTAACAATCCATTCTACTCCCTATCCCAGACCACTGAGTCACAAGAAAATCATAGAATAGAAATAATGTATCTTTTTTGGCCATCTCACCCACCCCCAATTTTCTCAATTTCCTTTTCTTCCATCTCTACACCAGGGAACCATTTCATGTCTATTTCAACTAGTCCTGATGAAATAGACCAATGCGGGAGGGATCCTTACACAATGGGCATGTATATCAAGTCCTCATGTTAGACACTTTAAGTATGTTACAATTGTTTTGTCAATTTTCAAAACAAAGCAAACATATATACATACATCTATGCTAAAGATTGTATCCACCAAAAGACAGTAACCCAATAATTTGTGTCATACTTGTATTTCTAAGGAATGAATTTCAAATGGTGAAGAATCTGGACATTTCTGATCCAGGTAAGAGCATGAAAAACCACAATCTAGACCAGGGACACACGATAAGACACCACTGATGTACTCTACTGCTACAGAAAGGCTGGAGCAAGTAGCTACTCATTTAATTCACTTAACTTTTTGCATTCTTGTTCTTAGTGAAGTCCTAAAATGGCCTTCAAAGTTGCTTAGCACAAAATCTTAAGCGTACAATACTATGAAAGGTGAACTAGTTCACAGATTCTGAAGACAAATTTCCCCAGTTCATACTGGAATTCCCAAATCCAGAGTTACCTGCAAAGGCATTTTACAGTGAATAAATTTAAAAGCTTGTCACAATGGCTGACTCCCCAGCAAAAGCATCCCTCCTATTCATGACCAACTCCTGTTCCTCTGATGGGGCGGGTGGAGGCGAAATCCCCAAACCTCAAGGCTGCAATCAGAGAGAACCACTGAAGTCACTCTGCAGAGGCCTATGGTTTGAACTCAATACTATCGCCACTCCCACCAGAAAGCACCAAAGATCCCACATGCAAATGCCAAAACCCCTGTGGTCAGTGAAGAAGTTACATCAAAAGGGGAAAACCCTAGACAGTTTTAAACAAATTTAGTTCAAGGATCCTAGAAAGGGGATCACCTTCAGGCATGTCAAATAAGCTACGTCTCAGAAACGGTAGAATTGAGAAATAAGCAGCCCCCATGCCAGGATCCTAACTTTACTCCCGTTCAGTTTTCCCAGCTCAGTTCCAGTTTTCCAGTTCAGTTTTCCCAGGCCAGCAGCCACCCACACAGTGGCCAGTGACCTCCCAAGAGCTGGGCATGACCCGCTCTCCCCAAACCTAACCTGGAACAATGGTCAGTAGCCAGCCAACCATTTCTCTGAAGAAGCTGACTTCAGTTAAACCAGAGCCATCCTGCAGGGGAGGAGGAGGGATCGGAGGGAGAGAGAGAGGAGCACAGGGGACTGAGGTGATGGTGCACGGGTGCCTTGGGGAAGGAAACTCTAGGGGGACTGAATCTGAGGGAGTGGGGGAAGTAAATATTGTCCAAAAAAATGTAAAAAATGTAAAAAATGATAAAAGCATCCCTTTTTTTAACTTTAAAAAAGTAAAAAAAAAAAAAAAAAAAAAAGAAGCTGACTTCAGAACAGCCATGGACCGACCACGAGGCCACAGGATGCAGCCCAGGAGTCAGGCCCAGTTTGAAGGAAGCGGACACTGGAACTAAACACAGCCAGAAGCGCTGCCTGGATGCCCAGCAGGGAAAGGAGAGTGAAGACGAGGGACACAGCGTGCAAAAATGGCAAAGTTTTGGTGCGAACTAGCCAGCCTGTGTCCAGGGCCTCTCCTCCTGGCTTCTCATATTTTCCTCCCGGAGCAGGCTGAAAACTGCATCTCCGATGAAGGCTTTTCAGCACATCTAGGCGGCCACTGAGTCCTGCTCCCGTGTGGTCTCACTCATTTCCCCTTCATTCTCTTTCTCCACCAACCTACACCACAGACCCTCTCCCCTCAGGCGACGCCAGGTCTGTCACCGACTCTTCTGTCCCATACAGCCACTTTGTTCCGCGCGTGGCTCCGCAGGACACAGAGGGATAAATACCCCAAGATAAGTCAAGGAAAAATACACTGCAAACAGCCACTGACTCACAACGCACGAGAAAACACACGCACACACACTTGTTGAGGAATGTCACACACACGCACACACACGTTGGGGAATGTCTTCCAGAAGAGACGACCAGGAGAACATCACCCACACTACGTAAGGGAAGAGAAAGGCGAAGGACAGCACCTCTTTGCTGTATGTGGAAGAGCAACAGGAAGGCGACTCCCTACATTACCCAGCAGCTGGCAAAGAAAAGGCCAAGAAGGCCTGGGCAGATGGGGCCGAGCTGCCCGCAGCAAGGGTCCCCTCCCGGCCCCGCCACGTGGGACGGAATGGCGGGCCATGCTCTGGGAGAAACGTCATGGGAGAAACACCAGGATCCCAGCACGTCCAGACTGAGTTTATCACAAGAACTGGTTATGTAAGGAAAAAATTTTAATAAGGAAAAACATGACATTTTGTTCTTCTTAAAATAACAAGACCTTCGAATATCACAGCTTTGGTTTCGCTTCAATCCTCTTGCCTGGATTTTATCATGACTCCTTCAGAATTTTTTTAACGCTGTCAGTGTGAAAGGATTTCAGTATTCCCTCCAGGACCTTGTCCTATCATAAATCTAATAAAAGAATGTACAACTTAACTGTGTAGCAAAATCACCACATTTTCGTCTTTTTCTTCTTGTTTTTCTTTATGTGACACAAGTTAAGCACCGGGACCCCACCTTTCCTCGTGTGCCACAGGGAAAATTCACCCTTGGCCTCAGCGTGGTAAATAGCAACAATCATTGGGGATGACGAGAGAAAGTCCACCAAGAGCAATAAACCACTCTGAGCTTCGCTTTCCATCTGGAGGTAGTTTGGGGCCCTCCGAAATGTTTGACTCCTATCCCGACTGTGCCCGCCTTCATGCTTCAAAGATTAGTCAACTCAACTGAGACCAAAACAACTTTCTCACCAGCCTGGAGCCGCGTTCACATCCCGAGTGTATAGTTTCGATTGTTTTCATCAGACATCAAGAACTCCAGGGGCTGTCCATGGAGCCGGGACCACCTCATGTGGCACGAGGGTACAGCCGACACCGCCCTCTCTAAGTGACTCCAGACTAGGACAGGACTTGAAGGCCCTGGATAGCCTCACGCATATCTGCTGCTTTCCCAGGGTCCCCCAAACACTCAGACTGCAAGGAGAGCTAACCTGAGCACATCAGGAACCAAAAGGGCATTTATTCAGCAATTATTTCTCCAATACCAATGTATGTGCCAGGCACTGTGCTAGGCACTGATGGGATCACCTGATGCAGTCCCTGCCCTTAAATTAAGCCCCTGCCCTTTTAAATTAACCACAGTGTCTTTACAATGTCTTCTTAACACCGTCTGACACCGCCACCTGATTTTGGACAAATAAACTTCTAGATAGCAAGTTCTTATCTGGAATTATGAGATAATTTATTTCAGGGTCAATACATTCAAATACTATCTATCAACACAGAGAATGAAAATGCATCTATTGATAGAAAAGAGGAATGGCTGAAAAAGGTATGGCTACTGGGCCTCCCTGGTGGTGCAAGGGATTAAGATGCAGCGCTGTGAAGCTGTCTGCAGCCACTGCAGCACAAGTTCAATCCTCCAGCCAGCCAGGGAGCAACCCACATGGCGCAGCAGACCTCTCCTGACTTGTCCCCTGCTCCCCTCAGCAGTGTACTTCAGTCAATCTGCCTGTTCTGTTTCCCGCTCTGTCTCTGGTGAATCCTCTCACCCCCCACACTTCTGGTCTGTACCCCAGTTCTTGTATAAATAAATAAATAAATCTTGGGGGGAAAAGGAATGGCTATTACTTGAGAAGAAAATAACATGGCAATTGCCACTTAGGGACATGAGATAACCAGCAAATTCAAGAAGGTGTTCAAACTGGCAATAACTGCAGGGCATCCATCTGTAAAACAATGGGAAGTGCTTGTCCTTTAAGGGGATAAATCCACTGGTCTTTGCTGATCAGTAAAGAACCACAGAAGATGGTGAAGAACCATGGCAGATGGAAATGGTGACAATATCCAGGGTGTCAAACCCAGGCTTTTCTATCACTGTTTGTAACATTATTTGTAAACTGGTGCTGCCCCCATGTTAAATGAAAATATAACATGACCCGCAACAACTCTCCTAGGTATTTATACAAAGACTATGAAAACACTATCAAAATTTTTAGGCAACCCAATGCTCATGCAGAGCAACATTATTCAAAACAGCTACGACACGGAAACCACTTAAATGCCCACCAATGGGTAGATGGATAGAGAGGCTGTGGGACACGCTCCAGGGAATATTCCTCAGCTATGTAAAGAGATGAGATCTTTGCCGACAACACAGATGCAACTTGAACTGCTTATGCCAAATGAAACAAGACAGAAAGGGAAAGATAATTTATTGATGGCTTCTTTCAGACGTGGAAAATAAAGCAAATGAACAAATCATGATAAAAATAACTTTCAGACTCTATGAAATAAACATATAGTGGTAACCAGAAGGGGTTAGGGGAGAAGGGGTAGGGGGTGTCAGCCTGATAGTGTAAGGGCACTAGAACTTACGTGGTGGTTGAGGTCAAGCTTATACACATACACAGGTGAAGATGTGCCCCTAAATGTATATGGTTTTGTAAATCAATAAATTTTTATTAAAAAAAAAAAAACAGCATTCCTATTTCAATTCAGCTCTGGCTACAAAGGAAACAGCAATATATTTTGCAATACAAGTTACCAGTACAGCCACTATGCCAGACCATCTGAAAATGATTTCCTTGCCTGCGACATTCAGGAGTTTAAAGGAAGTTTCAGTCACTCCATGGAAATTCTTTAAATTCCCTAAAGTCAGTTTTGCAGATATCACTACATGGCTTTACCCCCAGATAATGCCATAAATCAAATAGGTGTCATCCCATATGTCAATGTCAATAAAACATGTTCTAGAAAACAAAAGGCTTTGAAAAATGTGTAACTGGCAGGGTCACACAGCTGTCTAGGTGAATGCTCTTGAGCAAGTAACTTAACCTCCTAAACCCTGGCCCCTAAGTTGCAAAATGTTAGCTGTTGTAAGAGTACCAAACAGGACCGTGAGAAGTAAATGCTTTCAACGGGAAGCCTTAATAAGTGCTCAAAAGGGAAAAATCCTATCATCTGCTACTACCACCCCAACTGCTACCATTATAATTATCACTTCTAGTAAATTTACACATCTCTGATAATGTCTACCATAGCTAAACTTATAACTAGATTGCCAGGCCAATTAAAACAAAATATATTTAATACCAAACAGTATAATCTACTCATTGCTGTTTTAAAGTGGAGGTGTTTTTTATATTCTAATTGAAACAAATTCCACATATAAAAATGGATATGCACATATACACACAATCTATGTGCATGTGTGTATATTAAAGGAACCAGTACTGACCCCACTGAAATAACGTAGGTTAGCCACACCTAAATTATGACTGTGTGTACACACAAGCATGCATGCATGCACGCACGCACACACGCACGCACGCACACACACAATGTTAGCTAGCTTACGAAGCTGAAAATGTACTAATTCCATTCCATCCAGTTCTAACTTTTCTTCCTAAGATGAGCTCTGTTTTATGATACACATTCATCAAGCTCAAGTCATACAATCCAGCACCCTTCACCTGTGGGTGGCCCTCCAGCACCTTCCAAAGGGCAAATGTTCATGAAGCTTCCACCACAGAACCAACTCCCTCTCCATTCCTTCCCACTGTGTTCTCACCACATACATTAATCCCAGAAAGAGCATTTGCTCGAAAATACGCTTTGAGCATTAGTGCTTTTAGAATGACAATTTCAAAGTCACAAATGTGAAGGTCTTTACTAAGTTGGCTCTTTGTTCATTGGACAAATAAGCACTTTTAAAAAACATTCTGTTCTATGATTTTCAAGATAAATCTGTCCTGCAGACACTGTGGTAGACCCTGCCAAAACCATCTTAGAGCAAACAAAAAACTGTTAACTGTGGTTAAGTGACACATCCTGTTCTGGACTAAGTCTGCTCATCACCAGGTTAATCTGCATGGCCACACAAACCTTCAGACAGCATCAACTAAGACACAGAATTACATTCTAAAAGATTTCAGAGTCCACTTGACAACATGAAAATAAAAAACCTAATCAGAAAACAGACATGAAAGTTAAATGGCCACTTCTCCAAAGAAAACATACAGATGGCCAACTGGCCCAAGTTGCAAGCACAAAAATGCTCATCATCATTGATCATCAGGAAAATACAAATCAAAACCACACTGAGATACTCTTTCACACTCGTGCGAATAGTCCACCGCAAAAAAAGACCAGCAAGAAAAAATGCTGGTGAGGGTATGAAGAAAAAGGAAGCCTCATACTCTGTCGGTGGGAATGGAGACCGTCCAGCCCTATGGAGCACAGTATAGCGGTTTCTGAAACTATTAAAAATGGATCTACCCGGGCCTCCCCGGTGGCGCAGCGGTTGGGCGCTGGGTTGCGAGGCTGCCCGCGGCCTCTGCGGCGCCGGTTCGATCCCCGGCTGCTCCCCGGCCACCGGAGGGGGGTCCCGCATGGCGCGCAGACCTCTCCTGCGGCCCGCTGGTCCCTTCGGCGGTGTCCTTCGGTCCTTCTGCCTGCTCTGCTCCGCTCTCTGGCTCTGGTGAATTCTCTCACCCTCCCGCGCTTCTGACTGTACCCAGTGCTTGTGTAAATAAATAAATAAATCTTTAAAAAAAAAAAAAAAAAAAAAAATGGATCTACCCTGTGATCCAGCAATCCCATGTTTGGGTATCTACCTGAAGAATGTAAAAGCACTACACTTCGTGCACACCTATGTCCAGTGCAGCACTTACAACAGCCAGGTTATAGAAACAACCTAAGCGCCAACACCAAAGCAGTTAAGAAGATCAAGATGTGGTATATACGTGCAATGGAATACTTCTCAGTTGTGGGAAAAAAAGATGAAATGTGGCCATTTGCAACACTTCAGAATTTTCAATTAAGTCAGTAAATCACTATTAAATTCTAAAAATATTTTCTTGGGTAATAACAAGTTAAAAATGGCATGCACTATTTTGATCCAAGTTTTTTCTACAATGATCAGAAAAGTATCCTTGCCACTTCCACTGCAGATAAATACTAAGATATGGCCATTAACCACCTCACTATATCAACAACCTTGATTGACCTTGTACCATGCAAGTTTGCACAGACCAGTCTTCATTTCCATCCTCTCACTCCTCTCTCTTCTCTCCCATTTGCCTTTACTTTAGCTAAAATTAATCAGCCCAGCAATAAGATACAGTAGAAGGCATATTTATTTTAACCTGCTAGCTTCCCATATCCTCACTTGCTTGCCCCTTCACCAGAGCACAACAGGACTAGTAAAGTCACTTTCAAAAATGCAACTTGTCTTCCTGCTGAACATCAGGTTTTGCTGTGCTCTGACTCTGGTTGTTATTCCTGGAAGTAGGCACATGTCTGCAGCTGACCCCAGTAAACCATCCGCCATGATGTCTCAGTGACTAGTCTAGGCTGGTAAATGACCCAAGACTGAGAAGAGGGCAACCCACTTGGGCAAACCAAGCTTACGCCACACAATCCTAGCTGGTGCTGATGTCCTGGCCTGATTATACTCTCCAAAGTGTCCTGTGACGGACAACCTGGTCTCCCCATGTGTAAGGCAAGTTTCTCAACCTCAGTACAATTAACTTGGAGCTGGATCATTCTTGGTTGGAGGAGGCTGCCCTGCGCGTTTCAGGGTGTTTAGCTGCATCAATGGCCTCCACTCCCCTGGGTGCCGGCAGCACCTCCCAATCAGGACAACTGAAAATATCACCAGCTGGTCAAAATCGCCCATTGGGGAACAAGTGCTCCAAGGAAAAGGACTACCTGTTCTCTGGGATTCCAGAGCAGTATGAAAGATGTGTGTGTGAAGCGATGCCACTGGGGCAGAGCACCACTCTGCAACCCAGCCAACCCAGGGACCTGTCAGCGACGCAAAAACACAGTCTGAGCCCCCAGGGCCAGGGGTACCTACAGCAAGCCCCGCTCGTCAGGGCTTCACTCGCACGAGTCAAAATTTTTCTTTGGGGCTTCAGCTAGTAATTTGAGCCCGGTTCTTCTCAGGTGCAAGGGGCAGCGATGAACGAGGACACACAGTAGGTGTGATGCCAAAAACCTGTCGGTAACTGGTCTTTGAGCAACACAGGCTGAGCCGCACAGGTCACTCACAGGCTGGTTTTCTTGTAAACTTACGGGATGGATAAATACAGGAGAGTACCAAAGTCAGTTTCTCTAACGATTTTCTTAACATTTTTTCTCTAGTGTATTTAATGGTAAGATTACCTATAACATAGAAAATACGCGTGAATCACCGGCTCATGTTATCATGAAGGCTTCCAGTAAAGAGCAGGCTATTGGCCCCTAAGTTTTGGAGGGAGTCTAAGGTTATACACAGACTTCTGACTACACGGGGGGTCAGTGCCTCTAACCCCAGCAATGTTCACGGGTCAAATGTAATTGTAAACCTATTCTATCTGCTGTTCCCCGAGACGGGCCAGCTATTCTAGTCCTGAGGACACAAGCAAAAAACTGGTCCACTGAAGTCCTGGAATCTCTGCCTCTGAAGAATCCCAGAGATTCTTGAGGACAAGCTGTGTGCCTGGATTTGGTGTTTATCTGATGGAAAGAGAAGGGCTGTCTACACACCCATGCACTGGAAGAGTTAGTTTTTCTTAAGCATTTCTTTCTTCTAGGAATTAGTTCTCCAAATAATGGGAAAGTAGGTAGTTACCTAGAAAACAGGAAGAAAAGCTATTTTTAGATCACAGATAATTGCAACAGTTTGAACTCTCACAGGTCCTACTCCTCCTCTCCTCTCAGGACCTGGAGTCCTAGAATCCTCCCAGATGTTGCCAGAAGGTTTTCTTCTCTGCAGACATCCAAAAAGCAGCAGTGTGATTCCTCTGAGTTTGAACAGAAAAATCAACGGTGTCTCTCAGCGGAAAGGAAAAAGTGCTTCCGTCATACACTTTTCTTCAACCAAGATTAAGGACTGTTTGAATTTAAAATATTCAAATTGGTAGAATAAAGTCTGGAAGAGACATTTCTTGGTGTCCTGAGGGTTCTTTATCCTGCATTTGAGCTGGTCCATTCCCTCCTGTTTTCTGAAACATTTCTCCTCCCTGGTTTGGGAGAAAAGGCTCCCTGTGGCCTGTCTCTCAGTGGCTACTGCTCTCAAATACAGTCAAACTCTCCCTCAACTCTCCCTGAAAAGCTCAGATTTCCCTGAACCACCCTGTCTCTCTGGGCCAGTTCACTGTGCAATTGATGGTGCTGCTTCCCATCCATAAGCTGTTTCTGTTCCTAAGATTTGGCCTCAAAAAGGAAACAAACTGAGGAATGGGTGAACTGCCTCTCTCAAAAGCACCTCCTCCTCAACACATCCAAACCAAAATATGGATCCTCTCCCCACAAACCTGCTCTTCCGGCTAGACAGCCTCCAGCAGCAGTGCTGACTGGCACAGACTGTAAGGGAGGAATCACCTCGGATGTCTCCTTCCTCCGGGCCCCAAGGCCAATCACCCCCTAAGTCTGCTACAGCCTAGAAATCCTGATTCCTTGAGAATTTGCCTCTAGCTGGCAGCTGACTTCCATCGCTCCAGCCCGGCTCTCCTCAGTCATCCTCAGCACCTCAGGGATCTGTAAGTCCTTTCTAATGCGCACTTCGGAGAATGCCAATCCCCTTCTCAGAAGGTTTCAGTCCATCCCAGCTGTCCTGAGAAGGAAGCCTGAAGTCCTTAACTGGCTCACAGACCTTTCAGATCCACCCCAGCCTCACCCCCACCCCACTCCCCGCTACCTGGAGGCTGCAGTGATGCTCTCTGGCCCCAGGATGCCTTTCCCTGTGCTTGGAGAATGCCTCACTCTCTGCATGGAAAGTTCCCACTTCTCAGAAGTTACTACTGACTTGAAGTCTTCTTTGACCCTCTACGCTAGCCAGTCCACTATGGTGTGGCTTCAGCCTACAATTTTTTTTTTTTTTCTGGCTTCAGCCTACAATTTTCAAGCAAAGATCTTCAGTAATATGTTGGGTTTCAAAACACTTACAGGTGTTTTCTTTAGTACAGGAGAGGCTTATCTTCAGGCCTGTTTGTCAAAATATTCTTTGTTTGGAAGAGAGAAGGACGTGTTCACCGGCTGAATACAGTCGCTACTAGTAAAGTCACAATGTGCTCAAGCTCAACTAAAGGAAGGTGGGACAGTGCTCTTTCAATGTCAACGGTCACCATCTTCCAAGAGCCGGACCTCCCAAGATCTGTCACTACGTCTTGTGAGAATGAAACTCCACCACCCCACGAGGGCAGACCAACTATTTCCATTTACTACAAAAGAAACAGAAAGCTGGGCACTGAAGGTGCCAGTAACTTGACAAAGTCACACTACTAGTAGGTGGTGGAGCTGAGCAGCAGCCATCCTGGTTCAGACCTGAGGTGACATTTTTCTGGCCCCACTGCTTCCCTCCAGTCACACACCTCACAGTGACTCACTGCCAGAAGGTGACGGGAGGCCTGCCTGGCACCCAAGGACAGACAGCGCCTGTGGGGCGACAGGTTAACTAGGAAGAAGTCACACTCACTGCTGAAATATTAAGTGGCACAGGTCTGACATCTACCTCAGGGAACAGAGAGGAAATTCGAGTTCAGCCAGGGAGGCAGGCCTAGCAGAGCTGGCAATGCAAGTATGATTCTAGTTCATCTCCTGGCTTAAAGAGAAGTCTGCCCTGAGAAGGTAAAATGTCAGGTGTAGGGGAGCGGGGTGGAGTGGGGTGGGTGGGTGTGTGTGTGTGTAAAAAGAAGTCAAAGCTTTTTCAATACAAAAGCATCCCCCTGACCTGTCCTTAAATGGTGCCCTTTTGGTGATTCCTGTTTGCTCAAGGCCACAGGACTCCAAACAAGTCTAATAATCCAACTCATCCGACCTAACTGGACTGACGGTCACCAGCTTCCTAATAAGACTAAGCACATTGTATTTACGACTAAGCACGTTGTGTTCCTCTTTGCATCCGGGTATTGGAAGTCCAATTTCAATGACGCACAAAGGCTTTTCCCCATATTTTGTTTTTGACCCATACCAAGTATTTCTTAGAATCCTGAAATGTACTTCTACAAGTTCTGATGGACCAGACTACACAGAAAATATAAAATCAGAAAGAAAACATGTGAAATGTCTTCAGGAATCATTGTTTACAAACTGTGGTCAAGCAAGTGATCCCAAAATAAATTACAGTAAGGCTTTCATACTGACTACTCCCGAAATGCCCTGTTTCACAGTCCAAAACACTGCATGGACTGGGCCTCCCTGGTGGTGCAAGGGGTTAAGTCTCGGCACTAAGTCTCAGCACCATCTGTAGCCACCGCAGCACTAGATCCCTGGCCAGGGAGCTGACCCACATGGCACAGCACACCTCTCCTGTCTTGCCCACTGCTCCCCTCAGCAGTGTATTTCATTTCAGTAGATCTGCCTGTTTTGCTCCCCACTCTGCTTCTGGTCAATCCTCTCACCCCCACACCTCTGGCTGTACCCCAGTTTTTGTATGCATAAATGAACAAATCTTTAAAAAAAAAAAAAACCGCATGGACATAAGGTTCACCAAAGAGCATCTAACATGTCTTGATAGAACTACATATCAACCATCAAAGTCGTTTTAAATGTGCACTGTCAGCACATAGTTGAACTAAATCAGGTAAAATTAATACATGCATTCACGTGGACAAATTTGACAAGCATGATGTTGACGGGTAAAAAAGTTGCAGAAAACAGTATGAAATCATTACAAGAAGTCTGAAACATGCAAAACACTTTTATTTAGGCATATACACAGATGTAGAAAGAGACCTGGAAATACTAAACAACAGACCTGACATATATGCTACTTCCTAGGGAGAAGGATGGTTTGCTACTGGGACAGACAGAGGGGAAGCTTTTCT
Organism: Talpa occidentalis; assembly: GCF_014898055.3. Taxonomy (NCBI): domain Eukaryota; kingdom Metazoa; phylum Chordata; class Mammalia; order Eulipotyphla; family Talpidae; genus Talpa; species Talpa occidentalis. Next base: position 108,812,404 of record NW_023605194.1, read on the forward strand.
TTCTTAAACTGAGAAGCAAATACAGAGAGATTAGGAGATTCTTTCCAGTTTTTTTATTTCTCAAATATCTCCTATTTTAAAGGAAAGGGCTAATATTAAATGAGAACAAAATTAAAACTCATTGTAGTAAAGGGTGAGCCGAGCAGTCCAGAGGAAAGGGACTCTAAGAGAGGAGGAGGTGCGAGAGTTGAGTCAGAGAGAGACTGAAGGGAAAAATGACTTTTTTAATGGAGGTCTTGCATGTATTCATTGCTCCTAAATCAACCCAATGTCTGCATGTCAACATTTACACAAATTGGTGATTGGTTTTATGTGCAATCATCATTGCAGGAGGCCTTATAATCCAGCAAATTTTTAATCATGATCCTTGTGCTGTGTTAGTAATACACACACATTTCAGATAACCAAGATTTATCATAATAACTTGCCTGACTCAGAGCACAGTTACAACCCTTACAGACAGTTTATTGTCTGTGGTTTAGGGTTTTGGAGTTAGACAAATGTTGGCACATTCCACCACTGACCAGCTGGTCATCTGTACAAGCTACTAACCTCCCCAAACTCAGTTCTCTAACCTATAAAATGGAGCACGTGTTAGCCTATCTCCTTGGGTAAGTCTTCACTTTAATACAGTGCCATGGGCCTCCCCGGTGGTGCAGCAGTTGAGTGCTGGGTTGCGAAGCAGCCCGCAGCCTCAGCAGCACCCACCGGTTCGATCCCCAGCTGCTCCCCGGCCACCAGAGGAGGGTCCCGCATGGCGCGCAGACCTCTCCTGCCACCCGCTGCTCCCCTCAGCAGTGTACTTCGGTCCTTCTGCCTGCTCTGCTCCCCGCTCTGGCTCTGGTGAATTCTCTCACCCTCCTGCGCTTCTGACTGTACCCAGTGCTTGTATAAATAAATCTTTAAAAAAAAAATACAGTGCCATGCTGAATTTAGCACAAAGTAAATAGTAAATGCTCAATAAAAGTTAGCTACTGTTATTAAAATTATATACTTCCAATAAAAAAAAACAATTTTCAAATGGAGCTCACAACTGCCCGTTTGTCTGTGAAATGTAACTCCAAGACACCCTTCATTGGCATTATAAACTGCAAATTTCTAAACACTCTCCCACAAATCCACAAATAAAGCCAACTTGCAAGTTTTCTTTAAACAATATGTAGAAAGTCAAAGGCAACACAAGACCACACTGAATCCTATGACGCAGTGTTTTCATAGCTATGTTTCTAAGAGCAAAGTTTTAAGTGATGAGACACCATTTGCTATTAACTGTGGTCAAATATAAACATTTTACTTACTGTCATAAACAGTCAGCAATCATGTAAAACACGATCTGTGGTGCCCTTAGGAGACTACACAATATATTTTTTTTAAAGATTTATTTATTTATTTATACAAGCACTGGGTACAGTCAGAAGCGCAGGAGAGTGAGAATTCACCAGAGCCAGAGGGGAGAACAGAACAGGCAGAGTGATGAAATACACTGCTGAGGGGAGCGGCGGGCAGCAGGAGAGGTCTGCACGCCATGTGGGACCCTCGCCAGCAGCCGGGGATCGAACCAGCGCTGCAGAGGCTGCGGGCAGCTTCGCAGCCCAGCTCTCAACCACTGCGCCACCGGGGAAGCCCTACACAATATTTTATATCCTTCATAATTCTCACCTCTCTGACAGTGGGGAAAAAAAAAACAAAATCCTAAGGTGATAAAACAGCTATTGGAGTCACAGAACTCAAAACAGCTTCTCTGGAATCTGCCCAGCCAAGCTTGAGGATTCTGGGTAGAGAATAGCATGACCTAACAGCTTGCAGCAACATCCCTCTCTGGTATCTTCTGGCTGCCTGCCTTTTCTCATTCTGAATTTCCCGTAGCAAACACCAGCACTGTCCATTAAGTTAGGGTTTCCAGCATGCAACAGGCTAGAGGGAAAATCCTCAAGAAGTGTCACTGTAATTTTTAAGTATCCGCAGGCTCCAGTCATGGATGTTGTCACTTGACTGGAGCGCTCCAGCTCATCCTCAGCTGGTCCTCATCAGACCCCTGCACGAGGCCCATGGGCAGCCCTGCAACCCAGCTGTCCACGGCTGGCGTAATTTGCAGGCGCTGCAGTGACCCCCTTCTACTCCACCTCAAATCTTCGTGCATCTGAAATGAATTCCAGAAAATGTTTTCCCAAGATACCACTTAGCTTTGATGCATCAGCATTTCAAGCATGCTGAACTACAGTCAAACTCTGGAAGCCTTTCCAGAGCTGCAGATCTCTGTCTTCTCAGTCACCATGAAGGAACAGGGGCGGGCGGGGAAGAGGGATGAAGTCCAGGGTAATAAGCACTAACCAGGTTAGACACTAATCTCTGAGCCAAAGCAGTCATTTTTCAGGCAAGGAAAGGACCTTGATAATAAAACATGCCTACGATCGGATAATACATCATAATTATTAATGTTCAAGTGTTTATTCTAAACACTAACTCATTTAATGCCACAAGCAACCCATTATTGTAGGTAGCATTTTCAACTGAACAGAGGAAAACACAGAGAAAAGCTAAGTAGGCTGACCACAGGTCCACTGTTAGCGAGTGGCTGAGTGAGGGTATGGACCCAAACAGACTCGTACCTCGGCCTGTGCTCTTAATCTCTACTATACTGTCTTTGTTTTTAATTATGTACAAAAATATGCTCCCCTAGTTTTTCAAAAGTCAATGATGCTCACTGGTCACCCCCACCAAAAAAAAAAAAAAAAAAAAAACTAGGCAAAAAGGAAGTGGTCCAAGGAATCCCAGCAGATGGGAGGAAAGGAAAAAGGCAATTATGTCAGATGACTAACCAGTAAGACATTCCCAATACACATGGCTGGAGGACTCTAAACAGAAACTACCCTAACTGGAGTCAAGGACCACCTACAGGGAGCAAAGGATTTTAAAAGCTTTTAAAGATTGTCTGGGTCCACATCCCTGCTCATGTCTGACAGTAATTACTTTTATAGCAAGTCCACATGTATAGAGACCAACCCACAGCAGTAAAACCCCAAGAAAGAGTTTACCACTTATCAGGTGACACTCCGAATTGTAAGGGTCCACGGTGATTTCTTTGGGGGAAAAGAATATACCCAAGTATCCTTTTCCATGCAGGGGGAAATACTTGTGATTAATTTTTAGAATAGCTTTTATTCCTATACATCTCTAAATTCCACTTTATAGGTGCAGCAGCTTAAAATTTACAACTAGGATATTAACTAAGAGGAAACCCAACTTGAAGTGGCTTACATTATTTAATAAGCTATTCAGAAGTGGGCTTCAGGCACAGAAGAATCTGTGGCTCCCAGGATGCTTATCAAAAACCCAGTATGTTTGCTTCCTGCTCCTTACCATGGTTGTACTCATGGTCCAAAATGGCAGGAGTAGCTCCGGGCATCACATCCAATGTCACAGCTGAATATTAATCTTTTAGGAATGTTCGTCTCGATGCAAAAGAATATTGTAGGGTAAGTAAATGACATGAGGCTTTTCTGCCCTCCCGCCACTAGGATGGATGATGGATCCCTGCAGTCCTGAATGCATGCCTGATGGCAGGTACCTGGAGTAGGGTGTGGGCATACGTAGATGGGCTTCACCTGGGCTGAGAGACTGAGCTTACAAGAGTGGCGTCATGGGACGCCAGCAGAACCACGAGAGAAGCAGAGAGAACGCGAAAGAACACCAGAGAGCCCAGAAAGAGTGAAGACTTGCTGGCCTGCCAGCCTCCCGGCCCCCCAGCACCCCTACCTGCCATGTACCTGGTAAATCCCAATAAAAGCCTGAAAGGCCACCGAGGGCTCCAGGACTCACTCCTCCTTCACCCGTCTGCTGGAAACATAGAAAACCTGCCCTGTGCCCATTTCTGCCACTACAAATATCTTTCCCTAAGTCTCCAGTAGACTTTCTATCACGTCTCCCTGGCCAGAACTAAGATACATTCTCATCTTAAACTGGGCTTAATAACCGAGAGTGCAGTGATCCTCAGCCCTAACTGCATCTTTTTTTTTTCTTTTCCAATCCCCCAGGGGATTCTAATGGTCAGCTAGGACTGAGTCACAATCATCGGAATTACCCCAATCATTCATCCCTTGGTCATGTGGGGCAGGGTGTAGACACCTGAATATAATTTGAATTGTCAAAGTAACTACGTTGGCTGGGCCAAGAGTCTACACTGCCACTTCACATGTGTGGTTTCTAAACGCTTCCACACCCTTTAGTCAATATTCAACCCTTTCTGCAACAGGCCCATTTTACGAAAAAGGAAACTGGGGCTCAAGTTTACAAAATGCAACTCTTAAGTCTTCCAAGTCCTCGCATGTTTTAATGCAACAGCCACTGGAAACTCATTTCCTTGAAAGGAGTTACCATATGAATCATTTATATGAATCATTTCTCTGAAACAATGAACACAGATGGCAAAAGGGAACTTTTACACTGGACTGAGAAAAACAATGAAAAATCAAAGCCAAAAGAACCCAAACCAAAGACTAGAAGAGTCAAATTCTAGTCCTAGTTGCCACTAATATCCTTCTCCATGTCTGTGACAGAACAGGCTCACTTATGTGGGGTGGGGAGAGAGGGGAGAGGTGGCGGGGAGAGAGAACTCTCGAAACCAAGCACTTTAGACAAGCTAAGTTCACAGAAGATGATTTCAGATAACTATGTAAGCACTTAATAACCGTAAGGGCTATTTGTTAAAATATCTATTTCCCTCTAGAACATAGCTCTCAAGAACACCTGTTGCAATGTGGCTTAGTGCTGTTTCTGGCAAATATGCTACTCATTTCTACATATCATAAGCATCTGAGACTGGAGGTACCTCATGAAAGGCTTGCAAATGTTTAAACTGTATTGCAAGGGGAAATTGTTCTAGGAAAGGAGTGAAAATTTTAAAACTCCTCCCTCGCCTTCTGCTAGCTCCCAGCCAGCCCTGCAGATGTCAGATACTCTTCCTCCACTATTCTTTCCCATAATAGCAGGCTTCTGCTGAAAAATCTGGGTGATTCTGCCCAGGAGATAATCCACGGCCCCACCCTGCTTTCCTGGCCTCCAGCCTATCCTACTCGAACTGAAATCCCCACTCCAGCCAAACAAGTCGCCTCATGGGTTCAGCCTTCTCAACTGTTTCCAGTCTGACAAGGTTCTATGCCTTCCTTTAAAACACCCCCATGAGTTCCCAGATTCCCAGTAAACCTTCCCCACCCTAATCTAAAGCAACAAACTGCTGCTTCTACCAAGTTAGGGTACTTATCACTTTTTAACCTTTTAACCGTGAGTCTGCATCTTACACAGTTTAAGAACTGAGCCTCATGCAAACAGGAGTTCAAACACGTTCCCTGGATGGAACCTGATCCAATAAACTTAAGCACAAGGGTCTGTGTCTTGCTACCCTGGGTATCTCAATCCCAATACTTAATACACTGCAGATGCTAAGTATTTGCTGATTGCTACATAACTGAACTCAGCAGAAAGCCTTCAGGCTCCTCAACACCGCCTCCAACTTCTTTACATATTTTTACAACATTCAAGACATGGAAATTACATAAATCCAACAATTACTGGGTGGATGCAGGAGGAATCTTACAGGGCAGTTACAAACAGAAAGTATGTAAAGACACAATTCCGAAAAAGCACAAGACGCCGTTTTTTGACAAATATCTGAAAACATAAGCGATTTGACCCAGTTGATTGTTATTCTCTGTGCAGCTCCTCCCTCTACCTCCCTCAAGTCCTTCCTTGACTTCTTGACTCTCAGATGTTCTAGAAAGGCTCAACTGGTTCAGCAAACAATTGACCTAGACTGCAATTTCAAATGACCTAAACAAGCCATTTCCAAACACAGCAGAACCCACTAATGCCTCCTAGAAGTAGGCCACGAGAAACGGAATCAAGTGACCTGCTCCATTGTCCTGCAGCCTGGCCCTAACAGCAAAGGAGAATTAAACTCAGGTGTCTCGACTTAAGTCCAGTGTCCTTAAGTCTTTGGAAGGAACTAGAAGTGGAGCAACCTGCACGAGGGCAAAGTGGTGCTAAGTTGCCAGCAGCACGTGAGCTAATGCTGGGTTTTCGTCATCTTCTGGGAAAGATTTAAACCTAAGAAAGAGAAAAGCCACTCTGTTGCTCTCTTCAGCTTACGTACAAATACACTGCTGCCGGTAAAGGACAAGAATTAACAGGAGTAAGGATACTGTAGGGGTAAAGAAAATATCAGGCTTTTCTGCCCTTCCGCCATCAGGATAGATGATGGATCCGTCCTGAATGCATGCCTGATGGCGGGCACCTGGAATAGGTGTGGGCATAGGTAGATGGATTCAGCTGAGCTAAGACTGTGCTTTTAAGGGCGGCGTCACGGGGGGACGCTAGCAGCCCCAGCCAGCAGCAGTAGAACCTGAAGGAGAAGCCGAAGCAGAAGCAGAGAACGCCAGAGAGCCAGATAAAGACTTGCTGGGGGCTGGGAGGCCTGCCAGCCTCCCAGCCCCCAGCCAGCACCCCTGCCTGCCATTGCCTGGTGAACCCCAATTAAAGACCTGCAAATCCACTGAGGACTCTGACTCCTCCTTTACCCGGTCTGCATGGGATCAGAAAACCTGCCTTGTGCCCTGTCCTGCCCCTACAATTGGCGTAAGTCGGCAAGATCCATGCAGACGGGTATTGGAGCCTCCGAAGACCTGGAGGGACAGGAGAACAGACTGCCTGTGACGACGCTGGAGGCACATGGCGGTATAGAAGATGGATACGTCCACGAGCTACAGGATGAGACCTGGCGTGAAGGAGACGCCCGAAAGGACCAGCCAACGACACGGAGGACCAGCCAACGACACCGGAATAGGACCAGCAACGACACCGGAAAGGACCAGCCAATGACCCCTGAGCAGCAGGCCATTGCTGAAGCAGGAGAGGCCAATGGACTGATAGACTGATGAACTGATGATTTTGGACTGACAATCCTGCCAGAAGGCGGAGGACCTTAGCAGGTTATGTTTATTTTTGAGAATCTGGGGGTGCCAGTGGGCCTAGATGGCCAAAGCAGCTGTGTATGCCAGTGGCCAGGTGGAGGAGAAAGCCAACTGAGAAAGCAAGCTGGTACTGATGATAAGTTGAGAAGCCCTGAGCGGCTGTTAAGCAGCCTGGGTATGCTGAAGAACTGTGAGTCTCGTAAAATCACCTGTGGGTGATGCCCTGCTCATTCTTAGCGAGGTGAGGAGCTGAGAACCTGTCCTTGGGGACGGGTGGGGAAATGTGGCTTGGGGTGGAGCCCAAGCCGAATGCAGAGTTTGGATCCCCTACCCATGTGATTGTGCAGTGGTTGGCTTGAGTGCAGGGGTCTGTGAGTCGCATGGTGGCCATGAAGGCCGAGTGTTGGAGCGACTGCAGACAGAAACCCTGAGGGTGGTGATTACCCCAACAGAATAAAATTGCAATCCCAGAGCTAGTGCATCCTGGGGTGGATGCTGTGTGCCTTGTAGCCTAGACGACAGCCAGAGAAGCCAGGAAGCCTGACGGCTCCTGGTATGTTATAGTAGATGCCGTGAGTGATTCCCTCCCTCATATGAGCAGTGCCTTCGGCAGCAGATTTGGTGGCTCATCTGCTGGTACCAATAATTGTCTTTTGCACTTGGTTGGTGCCCTGCCTGGACTTATTTGTGTTCTGTTGTATTTTGTATGTGTATTTTGTTATTTGATGTATTTGCTTTTGTGGGCCATGGCTGCATTGTTTGTTTGCTTAGAAATTGTATATATATGTATAGACTATATGGCAGAAAACCTGAGGGGGTGGACTGTAGGGTAAAGAAAATATCAGGCTTTCTGCCTTCCGCCTCAGGATAGATGATGGATCCTTGTCTGAATGCATGCCTGATGGCGGGCACCTGGAATAGGTGTGGGCATAGGTAGATGGGATTCAGCTGAGCTAAGACTGTGCTTTTTAAGGGCGCGTCACGGGGGGACGCTAGCAGCCCAGCCAGCAGCAGTAGAACCTGAAGGAGAAGCGAAGCAGAAGCAGAGAACGCCAGAGAGCCCAGATAAAGACTTGCTGGGGCTGGGAGGCCTGCCAGCCTCCCAGCCCCAGCCAGCACCCCTGCCTGCCATTGCTGGTGAACCCAATAAAAGACCTGCAAATCCACTGAGGACTCTGACTCCTCCTTACCCGGTTTGCATGGGATCAGAAACCTGCACTGTGGCCAGTCCTGCCCCTTACAGATACTGATTCACAAATTCGGATAAGCCTAACACTCTGGAAAGGAAAGCTGACAGCTGGCCCCCAGACCTACGAGCTGCTGCTGGAACACAAGGCTGGTGTCCTGCTGGCAGAGCTAATGCACAGTCACATAAATAGCTTTCTATCAGTGGCCAAACTGGCTTTGCCTTCTGCCCCTCTCCAGACCTCCCTCTTCATCTCCCTAGCTCTGCAGGGAGCTGCTACAGCTGGTCTAAGGGCAGAAGGATCACCCCCACTGCCAGGGACACTGATGAAAAGTAAGCTGGAGCAGCAGTCTTCTCCCTCACACTGAGCACACACCCCCACACCCACACAGGTCCTCTTCCCATACCCACTCCTGGGCATTACAGTCTCTCGCTACCTCCCACCCACACACATACTTAATGCCAAGGCACTGGAGCCCCATCAACCAAGTCAGTTCCCTAGTCACATGTTCCAAACATAGTGACTCCCCGTCCACACTGTGCAAAACCAAAGAGGTCACACAGCCAAAAGGAACCCTGGACACCATCCAGAAAAGTGGAGCAACTTGCTTCCAAAATTACAGGGATGGCTCACTAAATTCTTCCCATTAAAATGTATTTCAATTCATTTATTGAGTATCTCCTGTTCCGAGTAATGTGCTTGGTACCTGAGACATGATGTCCAGGAGCTTTTAATCTCTCATAATGCAAAACGGGGGGTGGAGGGGTGGGAGAAGTTGACATGGAGTACTTTTCCCAGAAATGTCTGCAAGCCAGTGAGAAGAGACAAATTTTCTAGGCAGAGATTGTTGAATTGAGAAACCAGGGAAGAGATAAAGTCCCAGACGACACAGGTCAGGCTAGATGCACAGGTCTCTTGAAGAGGTTAAAGGGAATGCACAGGCATCCTCAGAAGCACCTAGGACTTACAGGTGTGGTCAGATAGGTTACAGGTGTGGTTAGGTGGGTTGCAAGTGTGGTCAGGCTCCTTCCTGGAGCTAATACCTTCCCATTACCAGCAGCATCCCTAAGTCGGCGCTTTGGCTTAAATTTCAGCCCACCTTACAAAGACTCTTCTCAGCTACTGCAATTAAGCACATCACTCCCGTTTCTTCTGCAGCCACCCAAGAGTTTGACAAGCGTCACGGAGCAGGAGAGGAAAGCATGGAGCTTGACCAGGGTGGAACTCCCGGCTTGCAGGCAGTGCTCACTCAGGCCAGAAGGCAGGCTGTCTGCTCACCCTTCCAAGCGCCAATCTTTGAACCCTCCCAGGCGCTGGAGGAGGAAGGAATGTGCAGAAAGCGCACACGGCCAGGTGAACTTTCTGGTTTGGCGAATTTAAGACCAAGACCAGACAGTCGGGGGAAATCAAAAACACAGAGAGGGTGAGCGGAAGGTGCTCCGGAAGCGCTCGACACCCAGAAGGTTTTCCAAGCATCCTGCAAACTCTCTGAGAGGCCAACAGACAAAACGTGTCACCCTATAGGTTGTTTTGCACCCGTCCGCGGGCAGCCTTAGTGTGCAAGGACCCGAGCGCAGGTCCGGTTCAGTTCAGCGGAGCCCCAGCACCCAGGGGTGCTGGCGGAGGCCGCCCGGGCCGCGCCCCTGCTGGCTGGGCGAAGAAGGGTCCCGGGCCTCCAGCTGCCGAAAAGGTCTCCCGACCCTCCGGGGACGCGCGAGGCCCGGGACCGCCGCCTCCCCGGGGAGCGGCTCCCCCGGCCTGGCCGCGCCGCCCCGCGCGCGCCCGGCCCCGCTTACTCTTGGTGGCCGCGATGAGGCTCTTCCCGTCCTTGATGAGCTCTTTAATGAACTTGTTGGTCCGCTCGAGCTCCGCTTCGTGGGCGCGGATCCGCTCCCTGAACCACGGGCTGTCGAGGTAGCAGTCGCTGAACTCCAGGGGCTGCAGCCCCATGACGGCGCGGGGCGCGCGGCGGGGCGGCCGCCAGGTGCGGGGCGCGGGCGGGCGGCGCGGACCTGTGCCCGGAGCGAGGCCGGACCGTGCGCGCCAGCAGCCGCCAGGCGAGCGAGCAGCGCGGCGCCCCAATCCGGCAGCCCCCGCCGAAGCCCGGGCGCCCGCCGCCGCCCCGCCCCGGGCCCCCGCGCCGCGCGCCCGCCCGAGGCGCGAGGCCGCCGCGCCCCGCCCCGGGCGCCTCCCGGGCCCGCCCCGCGCGGCCCCGCGCGCCCCCGGCTTTTCCCTCCGCCTCCCGCCCCCCTCTCCCCTCCTCGCCCCTCCTCTCCCCTCCTCTCCCGGCGCCTCTGCGCCTCTTCCCCGCGCCGGCGCCCCTCCCCTTCCTTCCGAGGCGGCCCCGCGCTAGAATCTCGGCCCGCGGCTCTCCCCACCCCGCGCGCCTCCCCTGTCCTCGGCTCCTCTCGGGGGTGACTCGGGGTCGGCTCCCCGACCGGAGAGCGCGCCCGGCTCGGGAAGGGGTGTCTGCCCAGCGGCACGCCCTCATCCCGCAGCCGGCGCCCCAGCCCGGGGGTCTGGCTGGCCGGGGGACACCCCAGAGCTGGGAGGGGACGCGCACGCGGGGCTCTCCTTTCCTCATTTGCGCCCCCGCTTCAAGGAAAGCGCGGGTGGCGTCTGCGCTGTGGATGGAGAGCTTTACCCGGGCAGGACGCGCGCGCTCGGGCGCCTGGCGGGGGAGAGCGGAGGGACAGGGCCAGGGTGGCGAGACCTGCCCCGCGATCCGGTGGGGAAGCGGGTCTGGGTGGGCAGCCGCGACCCTTTTATCCTGCACGGCACGTGCCCAAGTCCGTGTGGCTTTCACGGGAAGGGGTGACGACCGGCCGTGAACGCACCCCAGTGCTGCTGGGAAGCCGCTGGGTTCTGAAACAACTCACAGGTGCGCCACCCGCCCCCCCCCAAAAAAAGTTGACATTTCACTTATACCTAAAGGAAACCGCAATTGGTCGTTGGAGTCGCTTTTCATAATAGCCACTACCAATTTACTAAGCAGTTACGCGCCCAGCACTCTCCAGCAGACCTACAGACATTTCCCCCAAGCCCACACCATGTGTATGCGCAGAGGTTTACTGAGAAGGGTAGCATCACCAAGAAACTTCAAAGGGATTCTTTAAAACGTTCAGACACTGAGCTGGGTAATTAAGAATCTGTTTGGACAGCACGTTGCAGGAGAGCAGCCCTCCGCAGCGAGCTAAATAAGCCTCCTACTCAATGAGCTCTTTTGTTACAAAACAGTCCTCGGAATGGCTAAGCCGCAGATAAACAGATAAACATTATTACCTCAATGTCCATCCTCCAGAGAATTCAAAATGTTTTACCAAGCACGTTTGGTTTGGAGAGTTTCGGTTTCCAACCACCCCCATCCCAGACCAGCAGAGGGGCTGGAGTCTCCAAAGAGGAGAATAAAACAGGCAAATAAGGGGGGCGGGGGGAGGGAACACTTAAGAAGGGATGTCAGTAAACACTGTCTCCATCCTCTGAGCAAAAATCCCCCCAAGAAGGCCTCCTGACCCTCAAAGAGCTTGGACCAGCGACTGACTCCCTACCTGTAAGCCCAAGAGACACGGAAAGGTAAGTCCAGGCAAATCCTTGTTCGTAAACGCATCATTCGTGGTAGCCAAAAAGTGGGATGAACCCAAGTAGAAAATGTGGGTATCCAAAGAGTGGAATATTAACCTCCAATAAGAGGGAATGAGGAACTGGTGCCTGTTACATCCAAATTTTGAAAACATTTAATGAGAAAGACGTCAGTCACCGAAGACCCCATATATTATTCAGCGCAGATGAAATATCCAGAACAGAAAATTACCCACAGTCCATCGGTGGTTGCCAGGGGCTGGAGGGGGGGTGGGGTTCAAGAAGGGTTTCCTTAGCAGAGGATGAAAACTACTTAAACTTAGATTTTGATATTAGTTGCACAACTCTGAATATACTAAAAATCGCTGAATGGCCTATGTTAAATGAGTTAACTTTTTTCCCTGGTATGTGAAATATATCTCAATTTAAAAGTTTAAAAACACATGTATTGATCCACAGCTGCCTCTCCTTTATTACCACTTTCCACTCCCAGTCTCCAGAACTCTACTTCACTGAATGTGGTTTAAAACAACACAACACTGCAAGTGTGTGTTGCAACAACACATGCTGTGAAGTATGTCATTTTACACACGAACACCAGTATTAAAGGGCAGGTGGATAGAAATCAAATTTCCAATGCTAATAAGGCTACTGTGATCGCAGAGAGAAGAGGGGCCTGCCTAGTTTGGTTTTATTCAATCACGCCGTGGATATAGTGCCTGGAAGAGATGATCAGCAACTGTGGAATGAGTGAGAAATCTGACCAAGTGAAGAGAAATCATATGGGTCTACGGCAAGACAGGAATTGCTGGGTTCTGAGTCAATTTCATTATTTAATAGTTGTGACCTGACAAAGGTACCTTTTCTCTAAAGCTCAGACTGGCCATCCATGAAATGGAGGTGCTGACATTGCAACTGCAGGTTGGTTGAGAAGATTTAATAAAATTGTGTCTATAAAGCACCTGCTGAAAAGTTAGAATGATGATGCCTGGGAGATGGAGAATGCAGTGGGAAGGATGTACTGAAGAGAGGGGGTAGGGAGGAGGTGAAGATTCCCATCAGTATGGGAAAAGTTGGGTGGGGGGAGAGAGGGAGTCTATCCCCTTGAAATCACAGCTTTAAATCCTAAAACAGAATCCAAGGAAAGTGATCACAGATGCGGATGCTATGAGCTCCCAGGTCTCAGCTGACTCTGTTCATTCATTCATTCTTCCCACAAATATTTGTGGTTCTTCTATGCACGTTAGCCACTGTGCAAGGTATTAGAGATGCAACAATACACAAAACCCTGTCTGGCATCACTGTGCTTTTGGTCTATGGAGAAAGACTGACATGGTACCATTAAAAAAAAAATTCACACAAATATGTACCTAATTTAAAATTAAAGTGCCACACAGTTCATGGGTGTGGGATTGATTATAATTGGGGGACTTGATGTAAATAGAGTGTGGCCAGGAAAAACTCATTGAAGAAGTGTCCTTTAATCAGTGACCAGAAGCATGAATAGGAGTTAACCAGTAAATAGGTGGGTGGGAGCAGAGTAATCCAGAGTAATCTGGCCCCTGGGATAGGAGAGCCTTTGCGATTCAAGATACTAAAAAAGGTCAGACTCCAACTCAGTGTGGACTCTGTCCCTAAAAGTAGCTGTTACAAAGCATGAGGGACACCACAGGTGAATAAATACTGGTCCTACCTGAAATACAACTCATGACCTGAACTCTCACTAGCCCTTCGGAGCACTGGCACCAAACTCACAGCAAGAAAAGATCACAGCTTTGCATGGGTAAGCAATTGTTGATGCTTCAGCCCTCAGTGAACAAGATTTGGGTGATGTTACCTTCTCCAGTAGCTACCGAAGACTGGGTGGTATTAGAAGTTCAGACCAGATTTCAGCAAATCTGAGCTGGGCTGCGAGGATTACCTGATAGAGAGCACTGGACAATGGATCTAGAACCTCAGAGCAAGCCACACTGATCCTTTCAAGGCTCTCCTCCATGCACCTTCTCTCCCAGCTCTACTTCCAGAGTTCCCTGTGTGTCTATGAGCAGCAGACAAGGAGTACATGTCTGGGTGTCGCATCACCAAGCGAAAGGGAGTCATCAGGTTGAGGAACAGATCCCTATACTGTAGCAGATTCCCCAACCCAGAGTCTCACAGCTGTCTAGACTGTGGATGATCCAATTGAGACAAAACAAGATGGGGGCAGATATTTGTGGCAATTTGTAATCACCAACAGCAAAGCATCAACATAGGGGATAACTGGCTTGGGAAAAACATTGAAGTTGAACTCAAGCCATATTTCAAAACTGATTATAAATAAAAAAGTTGGGGACTGAAGCACAGTAAGTGGGAGGAGCTAGCTTAAGAATGCACTGGGGGTTGGAGGGTGAGGGAGGACCCAGCTCGTGCAGAGCCTCAGAGGCTATGTTTAGGATTCAAGATTGTATCCTAATGCATTTGGGAGCCTCAAAGAAGAGTCTTCAGCATTGTGTAATGTGATCTGCCTGCTGATTTCTCTCAAGCTACAGTGTGGAGAATGGGAATCCAGACATAAGACTTGTGCAGCTGTCTAAGCAAGAAAAGGTATCTCTTAGCCCTCCAGGTGACATGGAGACAGAGAGAAATAGACACATCAAAACATATTGTAGAGGGGAATTCTGGGTCTTGACAATGGCCTCAACATTAGAAATGAGGAAGAAAGTGGGCCTCCCTTGGTGGCGCAGCGGTTGAGAGCTGGGCTGTGAGGCTGCCCGCAGCCTCTGCAGCGCCCGCCGGTTCTTTCCCCAGCCACCAGGGAGGGTCCCACAAGAAAGAAAAAAAAAGAAAAAAAGAAATGAGGAAGAAAGTGACGTTGTAGAGGAAAGTGAACTCTTGTGCACTGATGGTGGGAACATAAATTGGGACAGCAACTATGGAAAATGGTATGGAAGTTCCTCAAAAATTTTAGAACGACCACAGAATCTTCCATTTCTGGGTATTTAACTGAAAAATATGAAAATGCTAACTGGAATGGTAATATCAATAATGCTGTGTTGTAGGGCCTCCCTGGTGGCACAAGGGTTGAGGGCAGCGCTGTGAAGCTATCCGCAGCCTCAGCAGCATGAGTTAGATCCCCGGTCAGGGAGCTAACCACATGGCACAACAGACCTCTCCTGACTCACCTGCCACTCCCTCAGCAGTGTATTTCAGTCAGTCTGCCTGTTCTGCTCCCCACTCTGTCTCTGGTGAATCCTCTCACCTCCCATACCTCTGGCCTGTACCCCAGTTCTTATAATCATCAATAAATAAATCTTTAAAAAAATAATGCTGTGTTGTATATTTGAAATTTACTAAGTAGCGTATCTTAAAAGCTCTAACATACAATCGTAACTGTGTGTGGTCCTAGATGTTAAGGACACTTCTAGAGCGGATCATTTCACTATATTTATGTATATATACTGAATTTCTATGTTGTACACCAGACACATAATATTATTTCAAATGTGTCTTCAGTTTTTAAAAAATGAATAAGAAGTTGTCAAAGACAGCCCCCGGGCTCGCGGCACAGTAAGTGGATGAATATGAACTTTAGTGAACATTCACTAGAAGAGTAATGTGGACTAAGAAATCAATGTGGTGACAGGGAGGACTGTGATGGACAAGATCGGTTTCATTCTGACTCATTAAGTTTGAGTCTGGGAGAGGCATTCAAGTATGTATGTCAGGCAGGTGTTTCTATGCTTTGCTCAGGACCTGTGTCATTTAAGGATTTGGATCAACCCAAGGTGGCCAAGTCCCAGTCTAGATAAAACAGAGATTATCCTTCCCCAAAGTAGGTCCTGCTATATATAAAGCTCTTTCCCTCCTGAGTCGCTAAGTTGCTGCCCAGTAAGCCAAATACAGGTCATCCTGCGTCTTTTGGACATATTTCAGGCTGTGAGTCTGTTAGAATTAGGTTCAGACACATTCTAACAGAAAATTCAAAACAGTTTAAATTGTAAGCTTATTTTTCTCACATGCACGTAAGAGAAGTTCAAAAGCAAATACTCTAACATGACTCCACAGCCCCCAGGGAAGTGCTGGCCCCTATCTCATCCCATCATCCAGGATGTCTCCTAGCTCCCCTTCTGTGAAAGCAGGGATGGCAAAGGGTGGATCTCTTTTCCAGCTGAGTCAGCCCCTTTCCTCACCTGCTGCAGGTTGTGGTCACACTTCCTGCGAGGGAAAATGGGAGATTCAGTCTTTTGTCTGGAACATCACCACCATAGATGAAATCCGAAGGTCCTTACAAAGAGGGCAAAGAGCAATAGTTTGTAAGCAGGAAACTGGCAGTCTCTACCGCAGGTTGACACCTTCAGGAAAGAAGGAAACATAAATGTTATAATGAGAAGACAGAAGCTGCATCTTTGGGTATCTTCCAAGATGCATTACGCTGCTTTTTCTCCTAGGTATTAAGGGAGGAAATGCCAAAATAACTTAAACAAGAAATTACTGGCCCATCTCACTAAAAACCTCCCAGGAACAGTAGGGTAAACTTTAGCACTGCCCCAGCTTCATTCCTCTGTGATTCTTTCAGCCTTGCTCTTCTTAAGTCCAACCTCCAGAAAACTTAGACATCAACTTTCCAGACTCACCTACAAACAACATCCCTGCCTGTGCTAGGAAGATAGACCCTTATTACAATTATTTCCACGTGGGTATCAGCCCAGTTGAGGAGACTGGTCTGTCCTGACTCCCTTAGCCCTGGAGACCTGCCCCTCAAGTGAGCACTAAGACAAAAGTAGGGGTATTGCCAAGTAGCAATACCCCAGGAGCCACCCTTCGGGCTGGAGGTGGTTATGAGAGTGCTGTACAGTGAGTTGTGAGCTAGTAATCTATACAGTGCAATGGCGGTGGCCGCAAGCAATGTGAATATACTTAATCCCGTCAAGCCAGACACCTCAAAATAGCTAAAATGGTAAATTTTATGTTATATGGATTTTATCACTTAAAGAAGCAAATGTAAAATGAAGGAGGTTCTCCCCACACATAACCCCTGACAAAAGCTTATTGTGCATCTCTTCTTAAACATGAATCATCACAGAATAATAACTCTCCAGAAAGTGTTTAACATTTTCATTACATCTGTTTTTAAAATAATTCTTTCTTCACAGAACACCAACTGAGAGCTCTTGAATTACCAATCTAGGTAATACCGATGTGAGAAGTATTACTGTGCTGACTCAACAACACCTGGGGAGTGTGCACTCGCTCGCTCTCCGTCCGTGTCTCTCTCTCTCAATAAACAACTAGTGGATGCCCAGAAGCTTAGGAAAAAATTTCCCACCCTGTGTCCGGGAGGGTGTCTCCAGAAGAGATTAGCGTTTGACCCCACACCCTGAGTGAGTAAAGATCACTGCAGCAGAGCTGGTGGGCACCATCCAGCCCATTGGGGGCCTGACGAGAACTAAAAGGCCAAGGAAAGGCAAATTCCCTCTCTCTTTACGCTGAACCTCCATCGCCTCTTACCTCCAGAGGTTATCCAACCTGCAGACTTAGACTAGAACATACACCCCCAGCTTCCCAGGTTCCCCAGTACTCCAATGGCAGATTACATGGGGCCTCATGGCCACCAGAGTTGTGTTAAATAAATCTCTGTAACCCTGAATAGTGAACATACTTGCCTCTCCCGGCAACATACTGCAGAGGGCAGAGTCCTGTCGTGTGTGAAGTTTTCCTTGTTCTAGTATTTGCTGCTCGCCTATTAAGTGCCAGGACACATGCTAGAACTAGAACTGCCATAGCGACCAAAACAAGCACAGCTCATGCCCTCAAGGAGCAATTGTCTCCAATCAGAGAAATAATGGATCATGTAGTCACAAATATAAAGATTGAATGAAAACTGATGAATGCTAGGAAAACTACCTGGTGCCGGGACAGGGCAGTCAGTGAGGAACTGGCAATGAAGCTGAGAGCTGAAGGATGAGGTGCTAGTGGGTAAAAGTGAAGTGGTTGTGATGTGGAGAGAGAGGGAACATGTCGAGAGGAAGCTCTGTCAAAGAATTAGCACAAGATACTGAAAGAGGCCAGGTGGCCGGAACACATGGGGTACAGACCCTGAGGAAGGGAAAGGGGTTCCCCCAGCTTTTGGAAACGCCTGGTGTGCAGAAGGGATAGGGGTTCTGCTTTCGCACAGGTTTCTTCCTTTCCTGGAAAACACTGGATGTGGGTTCAGAACTCCACCAGGGTTCTCTGTTTGTTTCCTAAGGAGAGCTCACCTTCTCCAGCCCTCCTAGACATCATAACTTGGGATCCCAAGGAAGTTCTAGAACTAGCCCAAACCCAAGGATATTCAGCCAGCAAACCAATTGAGTAGCTGGAGCGGGCAAGGCACTGTAGTAAGGGCAATAAGCAATACTAAAGTTAGGAAATCCCTAATCTCAAGGGATTTACATCCGGGTCCTGTAGCCACAGGGCACATGCTGACACCTGGGTAACTATAAAACAGAGCACAGGGATGCTTCATTCAGCATACACGGTTGCTGGGTGTTCCCCGTGAGACCATGATGGGGAAATACCTAAGGAATGTGAGGGTGAGATGCAGGGGAGAGATTTTCCAATTCTCCCACATTTAAATTACAATTCTCTGGGGCCTCCCCGGTGGCGCAGCGGTTGAGCGCTGGGTTGCGAAGCTGACTGCAGCCTCTGCAGTGCCGGTTCGATCCCCGGCTGCTCCCGGCCACCGGAGGAGGGTCCCGCATGGCGCGCAGACCTCTCCTGCCGCCCGCTGCTCCCCTCAGCAGTGTACTTGGGTCCTTCTGCCTGCTCTGCTCCCCGCTCTGGCTCTGGTGAATTCTCTCACCCTCCCGCGCTTCTGACTGTACCCAGTGCTTGTACAAATAAAGAAATAAATAAAAAATAAATCTTAAAAAAAATAAATAAATAAATTACAATTCTCTGAAGCAATGCAGGACTCACCTTTTCAAGTGTGGAGTTAGAGGAACCTGGCTCAGGGCGATGTGGGCTAAGTCTCATAATCAGCACCCTGCTGGGCAATCATGCTTCCCTGCCCCAGCTTTTGGAAACGCCTGGTGTGCAGAAGGGGGAGTTATCACCAGGCTGCCTGCAGATCCCTCAGGCAAATACTATCCTCTTTCCTAAAACGTGGATCAACTGACCTAAGCAGTGACCTGTGGTTGATTTTGTCCAGATAGCAATGGATATTTAAAAAATTGTTTGTCATTAGGAAATGTATGTGTTTCCAGCATCCCAAACACGCTGGCATGACCAGGAAAGAGGTTTCCACAGGGTGACCTTCAACCGGGCAATTGTCCAGCCACTGGAAAGTCAATCTGCCATGACTAGAGGCATGTTCTCAGCGTCCATGGGACTCTGTGTTACAGGGAAATGGAAAATGAAAAAAAAAAAGTATAAATGCAAGTCTTATCTTATAACCCAAGAATTCCAGGCCTGCCAATTTGTCCTATGAATTTTTTTTTTTAAATGTATATACTTAGGGGTGGGGAGTTCGGGAATGAAAGCAATCAAGTGATCTGGAGAATAGTCAAACGAGTCAGCACATACCCCTTCCAGGGGCTCCTGGGCTTTGATACCATTAAAAGGATCTCTACTTTTGCTCTCAGTGGTAGATACAGACATGTTGGGATGCTCAGCCTTTATCCCAGCCTCCCAAGAGCACCCCCATTTCCAGCTGGGCCGTCATTTCCCCACATAGCCTGAAATCCTAGTGACATTCAAGTGCCAGCCTAACAGGAGGAAAGCCAAAAAGATCCCTGGAGACTGGTACAAACCCTTGCTCTCGGGCCTGCTGCAGCCACGGGCTGGCACATGACCTCAGCTCAGCCAGCCCCTCTTTCCCAGGACTTTGACTCTTGAGCACCATAGAGCAGTGGCGGGAGAAACAACGTTCCCTGTTGCAGCCAAGAGTGTGAAGGAGACCTGCTGCCTGGCAGGCTGTCCAGCGTCCTGTCCCAATGCGGGTTCTTGGGGATTCTGATGGTACCCCCATCCTTCACATGAAATGCCTTTTTGCTTAAATTGCCATAATCAAGGAATTATTTATTTATTTGCAAACAAAAGAGTAAGTAGATACCAAGCTTGGTACTATACAGCAGTGGGCCTTCAGGGAAATTGGAGCACTTGGTAATTGTTTTCTGCTGTGTTAAAACGGAACACAGTAATACTCCCATTTGTGTCCTGAGAAGGGAGCCCAGAACCCCTGGCGCATGTACACTGGGGCAACAAGTCATTAAGTTGTCATCTTTGATGACCTAGTTCTGAGTCATATGACCCTAAGTCTCCTGTGTAGTTAATTTGATGTGCCAACCTGACATGGCTATGGGATGCCCAAGAGCTGGTAAGACATTATTTCTGGGTGTGCCTACGAGGGTATTTCTAGAAGCAATTAGCATTTGATTCAGCAGAGTGAGTGAAGAAATCCACCGTCACCAAAGTGTGCTGGCATCATCCGTCCAATCCACTGCAGGAGCAAATAGAAGAAGCAAAGGAAGGTGAACACCCTCTTCCCGAGCTGAGACGTCTCCTGCGCTCAGTGACAGGCGCTCCAGGTCCCGAAATCTTCATGCTAGGGCTTTCCTGGCTGTCCAGCTGTTAGATGGCAGGTTGCGCGAATTCTCATTCTTTGTCGCCACGTGAACCAATCCCTGTAACAAATCTGCCTTCCTTTATGTTGGATCTACGTGTTGGTTCTGCTTCTCTGGAGCAGCCTGACTAAAACATCCTTCTTTGCTGGGAACTCGCCTGTTCTATGTCTATCGTCCTGATAGTCCCCCGCCTTTACCATGTCCTCTTGGGTTTTTCACGTGTAAATGGAGTTTGACTATAAACAATGGCATGGAAAAGATGTTTAAAAAAAGCCAGGATGGAATTGCTGAGCTGCCCTGTATTCCAGCTCCTGGTCTCACTAGCAATGTTAGTGACAGAGAACAGAGTTCTTATTTTGACTTGTGGATAATCTGAAAGATCACCTATCTCTCTTTATCTGACATTTCCTGAAGCAAGGTAACCAACACACACCTTTGAGCATGAATGGTGAACGTTCTGATAAAACGATGCTCTCTGGTATGTGAACAGGTTGGAACAGCTCTTCCTTCCAGTGGCCATAGAAGAAATAGCACCTCTCGCTAGCTATTTGATGTAGCAGCCAGTGACCTGCAAGACGGATGAGGTTTCCAGGCCACCAGTCAACAGGGTCAACAGGAAGCACAGAAAATTATAGGCTGAGGGTAAAGCTATGCAAGCAAATGGAAGCTTGGTAGAGCAGCCGCGGAGTAGTCCACAGAGAGAGTAGTCTCCACCCCATCACTCAAATTGTTGTCCTTTATTATAGGTACAAATCCTTAACTATTTACATGCTGTACTTCCCTGTCACCCTTCTGATTTGAATGAGAGAAAGGAAAGTGCATGTTTAATGAAAAATTAAGTAGCAATTTTCCATTTCTCAAAAAAGTGGCTTGTATTTGTCAACATTATTTGTCATGGCAAATCACATGAAAACCACTGTGACTGTGCTTAATGCTACTGAATTGTCCGGTGAAAATGGTAAGTGGTGGAGGGCCCCCCTGATGGTGCAGGCGGTTGAACACAGTGCTATGCAGCTGTCCACAGCCTCTGCCGCACGGGTTCGATCCTGGCCGGCCGTGCTACCCACATGGCGCAGCAGACCTCTCCTGTCTCATCCGCTGCTCCCCTCAGCAGTTTCGCTCAGTCTGCCTGTTTTGTTCCTTGCTCTGTCTCCGGTGAATCCTCTCACCCTCCCATGCATCTGGCCTGTACCCCTTTCTTGTATGCATGAATAAATAAATCTTAAAGAAAAAAGAAAAGAAAATGGTATTTCTTTCTTTCTTTGTTTTTTTAAAGATTTACCCATTCATTTATACAAGAACCGGGGTACAGACCAGATGCGCGGGAAGTTGAGAGGATTCACCAGAGACAGAGCGGGGAACAGAACAGGCAGACTGACGAAATACACTGCTGAGGGGAGCAGCGGGCAAGACAGGAGAGGTCTGCCAAGCCATGTGGGACCCTTGCCAGCCGGCCGGGATTGAACCGGCACTGCAGAGGCTGTGGACAGCTCCACAGCACGGCACTCAACCAACCGCCTGCGCCACCAGGGGAGGCCCGGTAATGGTATTTCATTACAATTAAAAAGTCCCCCTTTCAACTTTTTCTACTAAAATCCTCCAATCACGGTAAGGGTTAGAAAAAGCAGCACTTGTACATTGTTGTTGAGAATGCAAATAGGTACTTTTTTTTTTTTTAAGATTTATTTATTTTTACAAGAACCAGAGTACAGGCCAGATGCACGGGAAGGTGAGAGGATTCACTGGAGACAGAGCAGGGAACAGAACAGGCAGACTGATGAAATACACCTCTGAGGGGAGCAGCGGGCGAGACAGGAAAGGTCTGCCGCGCCATGTGGGACCCTCACTGGCGGGGATCGAATTGGCACTACGGAGGCTGCGGACAGCTTCACAGTGTGGAGCTCAACAGCCTGCACCACCAGGGGAGGCCCTAGGTACTTCTTTTTAAGGCAGTTTTGGTGATACTTATTTAAAGGCCTTATAATTCTTCATTGCTCTTCTGGGATACTCTACTAAAGTTTAAAAAAAAGTAATAATTTATAACATTTTATAAGAAGTGACCACAACCCCGCATGGTTTTTAAAAGCCAAATATGTGAAACCAAATTTGACTGTGGTGGATTGATTAGGCAATTGAAGAAATACTCATACAATTGAGTACCCTGGAGCCATTGAAAGTTATGGCATTGAAGAATATTAAGTGAGAAATATTGGGGAAATATTACAATAGGATGTTAAATTTTAAAAAATAATAAAGTCTGGGTCCTAATTTGAACAATAAGTTCCTAGGTTAGTTTAAATGCACTCTTCTTAATAGATCTATGCTGATATTCAGTTTATGAAATTATTTTCTAAGATTGTTAATTGTACTGGCATTATTCTAATGACAAACTCTCTAAACACCTCAGGATACAATTTATCTGGGCATAATACCACACGTAAAGATGATTGAATTTTTAAAAGATCTATTTCCTACCTTCCTTGCTTTCAGATTCCTTCCTGCCATTACTCTTACATCCTTTCTAGTAGTTATGGCAAGAAGACTAGAGAAGGGCCTCCCTGGTGGCGCAAGGGGTTAAGACACAACTTATGAAGCTGTCCTCAGCCACTGCAGCATGAGTTTGATCCCCCAGCTTGGCTAGGGAGCAACCCACATGGCACAGCAGACCTCTCCTGACTTGCCCGCTGCTCCCCTCAGCAGTGTGTTTCATCAGTCTGCCTGTTCTGTTCCCCACTCTGTCCCTGTGAATCCTCTCAACCCCACACCTCTGGCCTGTACCCCAGCTCTTGTATGCATAAATAAATCTTTTAAAAAAAAAAAGAAGAAGACTAGATAGATAAAAAGAAACTTTGGTTAGTTCTGCTTTCTCTGTTATCTTTTTAACATTACATCATCTTCCCCCTCCACCTTTATGCTTTTGTTCTTGTTGTGATCATGACCTAAAAAGGACCTTTCTGGTTTTCACTATTTTTCACATCTCTAAGCTCATTCTGGACTCTGCTTTTCCTGGTATTGTTATTCAAGGATTGTGCTGTGCTCCAGTATTTACGTAAATGTACACATCTGTCCATCATCTCATATTCTGAACTCAGTAGAAAAATGCCTCCTGCAGTCACTCTTTATTTTTTATGATCACCCTTCTCTCTGGCTCTCTCTCTTCTATTGGAATTATTTAAGACAATAATCTTCAACTTGAGTTATAGCCACCCTCAAAAGTATCAGAAAACTTTCTAAGGTACACTAATAATGACAGGCAGAAATTTTATTTTTAGATCCTCTGTTAGTATTTGTATTTGTCTTTTTTCCTAAAATTAATATAACCCCCAAAAAGTTTTTTATATTCTCACACCCACCTCCCTTTTCACAATAGCCCTATTCCAAAGAAGTGGAGGTAGAAAAGCATACTGGAAGTTTCATTTGTATTAATTTATCCACATCCTCACCCTAAAAGGTAAAAACCTCTAGGTAACAAGGAGATAATGTGAAATTTTTTTTTTTTTTCTGAAAGACTCATGTAAAGGCTAACCTACCATAGTGCTCCTTGTCTTTTGTCAACTTATGATACATTTCCTGCCTTGTGCATAAAAGTTTAGGTATTGCCTTTAGAAACTGTTGCGTTGAGATATTTAAATATATAATAAGGAGGGCCTCCCTGGTGGCACAGGGGTTAAAGTCTGAGCACTATCAAGCTGTCACCAGCCACTGCAGCACAAGTTTGATCCCCCACCAGGGAGCTACCCACATGGTGCAGCAGACCTCTCCTGTCTCACCCACTACTCCCCTCAGCAGTGTATTTCAGTAGATCTGCCTGTTCTGCTCCCCACTCTGTCTCTGGTGAATCCTCTCACCCCTGCGCCTCTGGCCTAAATCCCAGTTCTTGTATGCATAAATAAATAAAAATAAATCTTTTAAAAAATAAAAATGACTGTCTTTAAAAATAAATAAATAAATGAATTGTAAAGAGAGGTGGTGAGAGTTAACAATTTCTCTTTAATTGCCTCCCTGACTTAAATATAATCAGAGAATGCATGTTTCTTGAAGAGGAGACACATGAAAGTCAAAAAAGATGAAGTTAGCGTTGGTAAGAAACATCAAACACTAAAAATGGCTCTAGTTTTCTCCTTTTGAACATAAGCTTTTTCTGGCTCTCCTCAGTATGCTTTCCTAGAATTTGTGTTGTCAGCTGGAAAGAAAAGCACCTTTGAACAGATTAGTCATGCCTGTTCTTTAAAGCCTAACTGGAATGGACACTGTAACTATTGAGATGATTGAGACACAGGGGTAAAGCTTGAGAAGAAGAAACCTAGATGGTTTATTTCAAAATAAGTTTGCATCACTCAAAAAGGAATCAAAACATTTCATCAGTTTATTTTATGAAATAGTTATCAACTTAAGGGTTCAATCTTTCTGTGCCTCAGATAACTCTTTTGTAAAATGGGCTATAATACCACTTTATTGAGTTGCTTTGAGTATCAAATGTGTGAGCTTACAACCATGCAAAATACCTAGAACAATGTGTGGCGCTGAGCAAATGCACTTCGTGTTGCAATGCCCCTTGTCCCGTCTTTGGCCCATTTCTCTTTATACTTGTTCCCCTGCTAATCTCACCAGATCGCCTGACTATTTTTTTAAAGGTTTATTTATTTATGCATACAAGAACTGGGGTGTAGACCAGAAGTATAGGGGGTGAGAGGGCTCACCAGAGACAGAGTGGGGAGCAGAACAGGCAGATCTACTGAAATACACTGCTGAGGGGAGCAGCGGGTGAGAGAGTAGAGGTCTGCTGCGCCATATGTGGGTTAGCTCCCTGACTGGAGATCGAACTCATGCCGCAGTGGCTGGTGATAGCTTGATAGCACTGAGACTCTAACCTCTGCACCAAGATCACTTAACTTTAAATATCATCTAAAGTGATTCCACATTATAGTTCCAATGCCTTCTCATTCCAGCACCAGCCTGGGGTGCCTAGTAGATTTCTCAAACTCACTCTCTTCAGAATAATGTCTGTTCTCTCTCCCCAAACTGCTCTACCTGCAGCCTTTTCCTTGATGTCATTGCCATTGGTCCAAATGCTCAGGTGTCCAAAACCTCTTGTACTTTCTCTCATTCTCCACAGCCAAACTGTCGTCCTGCAAAAATAGATCCAGAATCTGGTAACTTACTGCCTCCACTGCTGCCCCCTGCTGCAAGCCACCCTATTCTCTGTCAGGGATTACTGTAATAGACTCCTAACTGGGCTCCCAGCTTCTACCCTTGCCCCTCCAGTGTCACTTTTCAAGAAGGTGAAAATGATCAGCCGACATGATCATTTAAAAATATTTAAGAACATTATCTGTTGAAGATAATTAGGATGTGCTTAGAGATTCAAGTTCAGGGATGCTGATCAACAATATTTATACCAGGCAAAAGGTGACAATAGCCTAAGTGTTCAACAATAGGAAACTAGTTTAATAAATCATGTTATAGTTAGAGGATGGATTATTTTGCAAGGTTGCAAATGTTTCATTAATAACATGTAGGTAATAAAATTATGAATTAGCAAGTATAATATATTCACATTTATATATTAATTTGCAAATTAAAAAATGTATATGAACAGAACAAAAGACAGGAAGGAAACACACGGTAATATTAACAGCACACAGAGGTGACCTAGAACTCAACAGTCCTAGAAGAGCTACTATTACACCTTAGCAAACCCCCTTGGAGCAAATTCAGAGTGCATGTGCAAATTCTAATCTACACTTCCTGTAATGTTCTGTAGAGTCAGCTTAAGCAACCTGCTCTTGCAGGCTGCAGATACACTCACAGGGTACAGCCCATGAATACAAAGACATTTTTACTCTAAACTTGTTGTAAAAAAATGATTCATATACAGATAGGTCTCTCATAATTTTTTTTAAAAATTCATATACAGCATGTTTAGCAAATAAGGGGGGAAAAATCCCCTAATGCTTTTAGGAATTTAGATCTTTTAAGTCTGCCAGATTAGGATGGGTTAAGCTATTTTTTGCAATGACTGATAAGAGTTTTTCAATAGCTTATCAGCTTTTAACTTGCTTTAAAAAGTAGTAACAAGTGCAAGGCATATGTTTTGGCTGGCATATTCAGGGATTACTATCTATTAGTCCTTATTTTATTTTTGTTTTAATTTATTTATTTATACAAGAGCTGGGGTACAGCCCAGAGGCACGGGAGGGTGAGAGGATTCACCAGAGACAGAGCAGGAAGCAGAACAGGCAGACTGACTGAAATACACTGCTGAGGGGAGCAGCGGGCGAGACAGGAGAGATCTGCTGCGCCATGTGGATATTTCTCTGGTCAGCCGGGAATCGAATTGGTGCTTCAGAGGCTGCGGACAGCTTCACAGTACTGTGCTCAACCTGCTGCACCACCGGGGAGGCCCACATTTTTCTTAGTCTTTAAATGTGGAGCTTATAAGTTAGTTCTTAGCATTTTATGTTTCATGGTTTCTTGCTACTTACAAAATGAAGTCATCAGAAGGAGAAAAAAGATTCTAAATTCACTTCTTCTGTCCTACTCAGGCCTTAACCATCTTTATTCAGAGACCACATTAATACGATCAAGAAGTTTTGTCTTATTCTTTACATAAATAAAGTACAGATAACCACTCAAGCTACCTACTTGTTTTCACCTAAAGCTACCAACTTGCTTCTACCAAATGAAAAGCAAAGAATGCAAAGCTCCTAAGCAACAGAGTGAGCCACAGTCTGTAGGAAATGACCTGAGAGCCAGGTTTGCGGATTTTTTTTCATGAATCAAGTAATAAAATTCAACCACAGCAGGCATCGGGTATGCGATGAAATAGACTAACTTCAGCACATTCCTTTCTTTTATCACTTAGTTCAAATTAAGGCAAGGAGGCTGCCCTAAAAAACCCACATCTTGAAATGAGCACACGAAATTTTGCAGGACTTGGTTGCAGAAATGGAAGTATATTTGAATACAGTTACTTTGCTCTTTTGAATATAAAGCAGAGTTTAGCAAACAACAGTTCCCTTGAAAGAAGGAGAGAGCTGAATAAAAGTTTATGAGAGTTTGAGAGCTTTCTTCTTCTTCTTGTTTTTTTAAAGATTCATTTATTTATTTATACAAGCACTGGGTACAGTCAGAAGTGCGGGAGGGTGAGAGAATTCACCAGAGTCAGAGCGGGGAGCAGAGCAGGCAGCCGGACCAAAGCACACTGCTGAGGGGAGCAGCCGGTGGCAGGAGAGGTCTGCACGCCATATGGGACCCTCGCCCGGCGGCCGGGGATCGAACCGGCACTGCAGAGGCTGCGGGCAGCTTTGTAACCCAGCGCTCAACTGCTGCGCCACTGGGGAGGCCCAGCTTTTTTCTTCTTAAGACTATTTTGGCATTCTTTGAGAACAAACTAAGATTTTCTTGTCTTCTGGAAGAAGAGAAAGGTAGAAAATACTAATGTAAAACATGAGCTTTGCACCAGTAGCAAAGCAAGGGAATGAACTCAAGGATGACTTGATGGGATTGTACAAAATTGCCCATTTTGGTCACCTTCGAAGGCAGGCTGAGTCTACACTGCTCCCATGTCTATCAAATTTAAAATCTGAATGTTACTGGCATCAGAGTTAAAACCTTTATAAGAATGTGAACCAAGGCCTCCTTGGTGGCACAAAGGGTTAAGTCTCAGCACTCTGAAGCTATCCCTAGCCACTGTAATACCAGTTCAATCCCCAACCAGGGAGCTAACCCTGCTAAGAACTCTGTGAATAGTAATCTTGCATACATATTTTTAAAATTATTGAGTCGGGCCTCCCCGGTGGCACAGTGGGTTGAGCACAGCACTGTGAAGCTGTCTGCAGCCTCTGCAGCACAAGTTCTATTCCCGGCCGGCCAGGGAGATACCCACATCGCATGGCAGACCTCTCCTGTCTCACCCACTGCTCAGCAGTGCTTTCTGTCTGTCTGCCTGCTCTGCTCCCTGCTCTGTCTCTGGTAATACTCTCATCCTCCTGTGCCTCTGGCTTGTACTCCAGCTCTTGTGTAAATAAATAAATCTTTAAGAAAAAAATTATTGAGCCGAGCTACTTGTACTTTATACTAAAGGCAAGAGAGGGTGTCCAGTACACATTAACTGATGCATTGAGATCAAATCGTGGTTTGACCAGTATTTCTTGAAAACCACCAAAGTTTACACCATCCGCTTCTTTTGAATGAGACCTAGTCTTGAATATCATGTGAGATAGGAGTATTTGCCACGTCCTCTAAGCTTACAATTCTTTTTTATTTCTGTGAATAAGCTTGAACATAAAGCAAGTAGAAATTATAAATGAAGTATAATAAAAGTGACTTTGACACTGACATTTTATTTTCTGAAAGGGTTTGTTCACCCTTGTCCTGGAGCAATGAATGCTACTGATTCTGGATGGAGGGGGACTGGCTATAGGGAGGGGAGCCAAGAACACCCGGGAAGATAAGAAACGCGAATTATCTCCGAATGGTATCCCACCACCTTCACCAGAGTGCTAATATTAACAAATATGTGATAAACGGTAGGCGGGGGTGAGGCAGGCCCCCTAGTGGGCATTTGGAAACATGCAGGACATTTTTCCTCACAGTGGTAACTGTGGATACAGACCGGTCATTTGATGGTTGGAGGGTAGGGATGGTCAATACCCTGCAATGCACAGGGCAGTTCCTTGACAAATGCCAACAGCCCCCTGCTGAAAACGGTCAAACACACTCATCCATACAGGGGCTTTTCCAGAGCCTGGTCATGTCCTTGTTACTCTACACGCAGCTCCCAGAGCGCCCGTCCTGGGCACCAGGCCTCCTCGCTTACTTCTGAGGGCTTACTGTCCCTCTCCCCAGTTCCTGGGGCTGGTCTTATACCTCACACAGTCTTAGCGTTTTTCCAGCCTGAGTTGTGTGAGGGGGGAGCGATCTGCTTGGGGAGGAGTGTTTAGGCGTTCTGACCTTCAACTTCAGGATCTGCTTCCACCCTGACGAGCCCATGGACTGGGTTAAGCATTTGACTCTGAGCTGGCTGGGCCAGCGTCTTCCAAGAGAAATACACAACAGTTCTTCTCTTGCTTCTCATGATCATAGCTCTATGCAAGAGAAAATGTGAAAGATTCTGTATTTTAGTTCTGTCACTGACCTTGGGCCACTTAGTACCTCAGACAACTTAGTTTTTTCACTTGTAAAATGAAGGAATTGGGCTAGATGATCTCTAAAACCATTTCAGCTTTGTGCTTCCATTAAAAAAGAGACTTGGTCTAGGATTTTGGCACATTTTACTTTCCTTCCTTTCATAGGTCTTTTAATTTTTTTGCTAATCAGAAGTCAGTGGCATCTTCAGTAAAGGATAATTTGATTATTTGGGCAAAAATTAGAATTTTGGAAAATTTGTATCCACTATGTTTATCTTGACAACTTCCCAAAACATCAGGAATTTCTGATGAGATTAGGGGCAATACTAACACATGCAATTTTTGATACTGTGTAATGAAATTTGTTAAAATTTAGAAAATCTGTAGAATTCAGTGAACTACTTTTCAAATGACCGATTTATGTGATTTATCAGGCATGGGTCAAGATCTATTAAAAGTGTGAGGTAGGGCCTCCCTGGTGGTGCAGCGGGTTGAGCTCAGAGCTGTGAAGCTGTCTGCAGCCTCTGCAGTGCGGGTTCAATTCCCTGCCGGCCAGGGAGATTCCCACATGGTGCGGCAGACCTTTTCTGTCCTGCCTGTTGCTCCCCTCAGCAGAGCTTTCGGTCTGTCTGCCTATTTTGCTCCCTGCTCTGTCTCTGGTGAATCCTCGCACCCTCCCATGCCTCTGGCCTGTACCCCAGCTCTTGTATAAATAAATAAATCTTTAAAAAAAAAAGTGTGAGGTAGACTATGCATTTTAATATAACAGTATAAAAAGTCAATTGATATATATTCAGATGCCGTATTCTTATTAGCCTTGAAGAAACTATAATTTGGTGGGAATGTAAAATGTCCAGCCCCAATGGAAAACTGTGATGGTTTCTCAAGATCTGCCTTTGATCCAACAATTCAACTTATGGGTATCTATCTGAAGCACTAATTTGAAGGGATATATGCACTCCTATGACTATTTACAAAAGCCAAGTTACAGAAACAATGTAAGTGCTCAATGACAGATGAGTGGATTAAGAAGATGTGGTCTATATACAGAATGGAAGCTGAAAAAAAAGAAAAGAAATGTTGCTGTTTGCAAAAACATGGATAGAACTGGAGGGGATAATGCTAAGCAAAGTAAGTCAGAAGAAGAAAGACAAACATTGGATTGCTTCACTCATGTGTGGAATGTAAAGAAACAAAACAAAGGGACAACCTAAACAAATCCTAGAAATCTAACTGCAGAACTGAGGCTTCAAAAGGGGAGGGTGGAGGTTGGGGGCCAATGGAGAAAGGGGAAACAGGGAACCCTGTGGACTGTGGGAGCTTTGGTGGTGGGTGTGGCGTGGTAACAGACATCTGAAAAGAGGTGGAACCTGTACCTTTAAGTCATATAAACTGTTGTAAACATTACCTTAATTTAAAAAAAAATAAGGGTTTCCCCTGGTGGCGCAGGCAGTTGAGCATAGCGCTGTGAAGCTGTCCGCAGCCTCTGCAGCGCCAGTTGGATCCTGGCTGGCTGGTGAGGGTCCCACATGGTGCAGCAGACCTTTCCTGTCTCTGCTCCCCTCAGCAGTGTATTTCGTCAGTCTGCCTGTTCTGTTCCTTGCTCTGTCTCTGATGAATCCTCTCACCCGCCCGTGAATCTGGCCTGTACCCTGGTTCTTGTATAAATAAATAAATCTTTAAAAAAAAAAAAAGTTCCACCAGCAAGTCCTTCCCCAAAGACTCAAAGTACAGCTGTCTACACATGGTGGGGGTTGGGGGGGAGGGCGGGGGAGGGGTGTGTGTGGGCTCAAACTTCAAACTGCCAGGCACTGCCTTGGACAAGCACTGAGCTGGTAGTTGGAAGGACTATCCAATGCCTTTGGGGACCTCTAAGAGCAGGATGTTCTGCCCCCTGACCCAAGCTCCCTACTTCATTTCTACCAGTTATGAAATTCACCATTGCTGCCATTACTTAGCTGAAAGAGAGCCCGCAGAAGGCACCTGGCAGCATCTTTGTTCACTGGGAGACTCTTCCCTCCTTCTTTTACCATCTGCTAGAGTTTCAAAGCAATCCTGATCTTCAGCAACCAGGGGAATTTTCAGCTTCCAAGTTCTAGCAGCCCTACAGTGAGGATACACAACAATAAATCATCAGGGAGACATTCCACTTGGTTTCCAAGAAAGTTGAAAATATAATTTCCTAGGAGGAGGATTAAGTGGAGGATCTGACAACAAACGAATTATGGATATTGAGGGAACATTACATTTTGTCATCTGTGTGGATTCTTAGTAAATGAACTTGACATTTTAGGCCTAATTCAAGTGTTTGTAGAAACATTAGACAAGTGGTTTGAGAATGTCTGTGAACTGGATTTAATTTTCCAAATAGACAGGTTCACAAGATTCTTGCAGAAACGGTGCTGGGGAGTGGCAGTGGCGACCAGCATGAATGGGATGAATGAACTGGAGAAAGCTGAGGTTGGCTTAGGGGACTCTCCAGCCCAAGCTCTATCAGCTATAAAAGAACATAAATCTTCCTAAGGTCCCAAGAAATATTAACATTGGTGAAATTACTATAAAAGTGCTAACCCTGCCTTTATGTATTGGATCTTAAAATATTTTATTTTAAAATAAACTTAGAAAACGTGAGGAACAGAGAACATCAGAGATTACCTGTGTAAAGGGAAAGGGACCGACCGCAAGGATGAGTGATGGGGATGGTGGAACTGCGAGCATATGGGTTGGTTGCACAACACACAGACTGGACACTAAAGGATGATTTCACTGGATGCAAATTGTCAATTTTTAAAGACAGTGGAGAGCCAAAAACTTAGCTGATGTAAAAAAAAAAGGGGGGGGGTTTATGGTTTTCTCTTGCAGTCAGAAAAGACAACTCCTTTGGATGTACAGAAAGGAACTATGACGGCCTCACCGGTGGCGCAGCGGTTGAGCGCTGGGCTGCGAAGCTGCCCGCAGCCTCTGCAGCGCCGGTTCGATCCCCGGCCACCAGCGAGGGTCCCACATGGCGTGACAGACCTCTCCTGCTGCTGCTGCTCCCCTCAGGAGTGTACTTTGTCAGTCTGCCTGTTCTGTTCCCTGCTCTGGCCCTGGTGAATTCTCTCACCCTCCCGCGCTTCTGACTGTACCCAGTGCTTGTATAAATAAATAAATAAATCTTAAAAAAAAAAAGGAACAGTGAAATATGAGATATCTTCACTATCAAAATGTTTTCAAGAAAAATAGCAGGGCCACTCTGGTGGCGCAGGAGTTAAAATCAACACTATCAAGCTATCAGCAACTACTGCAGCATGAGTTCAATCCCTGGCCAGGGAGCTAACCCACAAGGCACAGCAGACCTTTCCTGTCTCACCTGCTGCTCCCCTCAGCAGTGTATCTATCTCAGTCAGTTGGTCTGTTCTGTTCCCCACTCTGTCTCTGGTGAATCTGCTCAGCCCCCAAATCTCTGGCCTACACCCCAGTTCTTATATGCATAAATAAAAATAAACCTTAAAAAAGAGAAAAATATGCATAGGCAGAAGTAATATTTTTTTCATACCTAATAATTTGGTGTGGAATTTTTCTCTCCGAATAAAAGTGTTGGAAACATTTACTTTAAATCTCATTAAGTCTCAGGTAATAAGCAAAGAATGAGAACAACAGAGATTAGTTCCACAAGTCATTTCACTATGAAACTATATACAGTTCTTTAAAAAGAAGGAAAAATCATTGGCTTACATTAAAAAACAATGGACTTTGGACAAATAGTCAAAACAAATTTTCTTGAAATACAAAAATTCCAATGTAACATGCTGTCTATAAACTCCAACCAGGTTGTTCACAAGAATTTCAAAAATACACATACATGAATTTACACAGCTAATATTTCGCAGCTCTTCAGAATCTCTATGTGAATTAAGAAATTGTCTGAAATGGTCTGCCTGGACAGCCTGCAGCTGGAGCAGATGGACTGGCAGTGCCCGCTGTGCTTTGTTAGTACTTTGCCCCTTTCTTGGCACCTCTCACTGCCGTACCGGCGTGTCAGAGAAAGGCTGCATCTGCCTTACTTTCCTTTTGGCCAGTGACAGTCTGGGTGGGTCAGATGCAGTGTACCAGCCAGGAAAGACTGCAAGTCTCTGAAGAGAGGAAAGTCATGGGTTGTGGTTTCCTTTACAACACTGGTGCCCTTCTAGGGCCCTATTCATCAGGCTGTTTTTTTTTTTTTTTTAAAGAAGTCAGTTAATTTTTTTTTTTAAAGATTATTTATTTATACAAGCACTGGGTACAGTCAGAAGTGCAGAACGGTGAGAGAATTCACCAGAGCCAGAGCAGGGAGCAGAACAGGCAGAGTAATGAAATACACTGCTGAGGGGAGCAGCGGGCAGGACAAAAGAGGTCTGTCACACCATGTGGGACCCTCACCTGTGGCCGGGGATCGAACCAGCTCTGCAGAGGCTGCAGATAGCTTCGCAGCCCAGCGCTCAACCGCTGCGCCACCAGGGGAGGCCCTGGTTTGTTTTAAGATTTATTTTATTTATTTATACATACAAGAGCTGGGGTATAGACCAGAAGTGGGTGGGAGTTGGGGGGAGAGGATTCACCAGAGACAGAATGGGGAGCAAAATAGGCAGAATGACTGAAATACACTGCTGAGGGGAGCAGCGGGTGAGACAGGAGAGGTCTGCTTCCTCATGTGGTCAGCTCCTTGTCTGGGGATGGAACTTGCGCTGCAGTGGCTGCTGATAGCTTGATAGTGCTGAGACTTAGCTCCTTGTGCCACAAGGGAGGCCCCTTCATCAGGCTGATTTTTAAAGCACTTTCTGAGTTTAGACTCACCCAGGGGACTTTTAAAAATACCCAGTCCCTCTAACAGCCCCACCTTATGTCAACTAAATAAATATATCTGGGTATGAATTCCAGACATTGCTGTTATCTAAAACCTCCTCAAATTACAGTAAAGTACACAAAGATTTGAGAACAAGGGCTTCAAGCCACAAAATAAAACAAGCAAGATCACATGAAAAGCTATGAAGGTATAAACACAAGAAACCTTGTGTGTAGCACTGCTCATCCCTTGTTAATACCACGCCCTCTTACCCTTCAGGCTCTGCACACTGGAAAGATGACCTAGAGCCTTTCAGTTAATTTTGCTTCCTTGTTTGGCGTGTGTGGTTTGCTGACAAGCTGCCCAGGCCATGGTGAAAGCAATTGCAATTAAACCTGCTGTGGAGTCAGGGTGGTTTTCTGCATCAGTGAGATTTTTCTTAGAACCCTGAAAGAAGGTAAAAAAGAAAATGAAAATGAAGGAATCAAAGGAATCTCAAAGGTAGTTGAATATAATGTTTTGGTTGTAAGGAGGGAAAAGGGGCTGTTGTGAACAGAGGAATGGTATTTTCAGTATTTCTAAGAAACCTTTGATAAAGGATCAAGAAATAAAATCTATACCCTGCACTTGTTTTGCATTATACTGCTGGGGTCTTTGTGATGGGGTATAGAGCTCTTTCAAAAGGATTAAAAGGTGACTACAATGAATACTATTCACTTTCAATATATAGGAACAGTTTAATAATTAGTAATGAGGCAACGTAGGGAAATAAGTCGTTATACTTTTTTTTAAAGATTTATTTATTTTATACAAGAACTGGGGTACAGGCCAGCCAGATGCGTGGGGGGTGAGAGGATTCACCAGAGACAGAGCAGGGAACAGAACAGGCAGACTGAAGAAATACACTGCTGAGGGGAGCAACAGGCGAGACAGGAGAGGTCTGCTGCGCCATGTGGGGTTCTCCCTGGCTGGTGGGGAATCGAACCCGTGTGGCAGAGGCTGCGGACAGCTTCACAGCACTGCACTCAACCACCTGCGCCACCAGGGGAGGCCCTATTCCAGTTTCTTAAGGTGACCACAGTCCATGTTAGTTGTATCAGTTCTATCTTTTTCAAATGATCTTCTGTGTGTAGCGTCTAAACTGTCAATGAACTACAAAGAAACACAAGTAATCCGTGATTTCTTTAGACTAATCACATTTTAGCTATGTCCTAGTAACTCACACATTTATCTGAAGTCTTTTGCAAGGGCAGAAGTATCCCTTGCACTTCTTTGGCAGATCCTGCCCATAGCTTGATACTGTGGGTGATAATGAAACAAGCAAAGTGGGCTTCTCTCATTTCTCCTCTGCCCTCTCTCCACTTCCTACCAAGCCATTCCCCAGTCCCTTAGCTTATCTGACTTACCAGATGTCCATTTTAAGCTTCAGGAGTTTAAGTTCCAGTTTATCTCAACAAACCAAACAGACCAATAAAACAACAAAAGGCAAAACAAGAGAAAAGAACACCCTCCTCCCAGTAAAAAGTAATCTGTAAAGTGATGTTAATTTGCCTGATATAGGGACTTAGAGGTGACTAAAGTGATATACAAGTGCTTCCCTGCTAACTCAAATCTCTGGGAAGATGGAGAGGTCTCCCTCTGCTTTCTGGAGTTGCCAGCCAGTTAGATTTGGCCCTTAAAGGATATACGGTTCCGTACATCTGAGGAAATGCTTAAAAGTTGTTAAAGACCTAATTTTTATTTTAATAATTCAGATTAAGTTTTAAATGACTCTAGGTAACATTGATGCATAACATTAAAAATAAATGTATATTTTATACATATAAAAGTCTTTTATACATTATTTCATTGGTTGCGAATTACTAATTTTGTGTCCAGAGTAGGAAAGGTAGCTATATTAGGCCTTTCTACAAATAAGTGACTCATAAGGAAAGATTATTGGCTAGATGAGGAAGGACCATGTTTGGATTAGAAAGCACTTTTTTCTTTAGTTCAATGGCCTTTTTATTTTATTATACTGGAACTAGAGGCTTTAGCATTTCAATCTTGTTAGGGAAATACCATGTAATTAAGTATTAAATTGTTTAGCACAAAAAGTAGCAACTGAAGATGGGAGAGAAAAAGGGCTCTTAAGGGCTGGGAAAGTCTCCATGCAAAGCCAGGGAGTGCGGGATGTATTTTCTACTAAAACTTGAGTTTCTACTAAAATTTGAGTTTTGACTTGGGGGCCACTCTGCTCGGTGTCAAGTTTACAAACATGGTTTTCAGAATACATTCTACCTTCAGGTACTCACTAGGGGAACAGACCACAATCTAGTGAAGCAGATTCTGAAGAACTGATTAGGCTTTACGTAGGTAGGAGCTCACGGGCAGGGGAGTTTAAATAAAATCAAAAGAGAAGGCAGACAGGCAAAGGACGGAATTTTGAGAATTGGTGGGCCCTTCCCAAATAATTTGTTAGTTTGATATGCAAAATGTACTTTTTCCTTAATAGTCACCATTAACAGGTTCGAAACCAGAGACAAAAGCAAATAAGCGAGACCTCTTTCACTGTCTTTCCCACACCCAGAAGGCGTCTCAAGCTTTGAGTCTATCTCTTAGGGCCACAATTTATGCGGAAAAACCGGAGCGCGGGGAGACTCTGAACCAAACACTCCGCAAGCGCAGGTGGAAACAAGAACAGGTGGTCGGGGCACCCGGGCTCGCGCGCTGCCGACGCTTCCCCGGCGCGTGATCTTGGCCAAGTCACTTAAGGCCCGTCTCGCAGGGCTGTGTGTGCGCAACTTAAACCAAGACTGAGAAAATATTTCCTCTTTCAGTCCAGGTGCTTCTGCTACGCGGCGTCTGCTGCCTCCGGGCTCGCGCCAGCCCGGCCATTTTGGGCTCCGGTGCCACACGACGCCGGCCGCGAGCACCGCACGGAGGCCTGGCCTTTCCTCACGCCCACCCCCGCCTCCTCCCGCGCAGGTGCTGCTCAGCGCCGGACGCGTCCGGGGAGGCGGCGCCGGAGCCGAAGTCACGCCTTCCCGGGGGCCGGGGAGGACACCCAAGCCCGGCAGGGGCAGGTGAGCGTCGGCGCGACGCCAGGGAAGACCGTGCGCCCCGCGCCTCCCTGTGACGGAAGCGGGTGGGCGCTGTGGCACGTCGGGCGCGTTGACGTCCTTCGCGCGCGTCGACGTCACTCGCGCGCGCCGCCGGCCGGAAGGCGTCGCGGTCCGCGGAGCCGGCCGAGCGGGGCGGGGCGCGGGGTTTCGGGGCGGCCGTGGGGGGCGCGCGGCCCGCGCCCCGGGGCTGCCGCGCTCTTGCGGGGTCTCGCGCTCCGGGGGCCGCGGCGCGGTGGAGCGATCGACGCAGTTTCCTCGTTCCGTTGAGCGCAGCAGCCTCCCTCGCCCCGGCCAGCGCAGGTGGAGGCCGCTGGCTCCATGCCGAACTCACGGCCCAGGCCCCGCCGGGGCGCCGGGCGCGGGGCCGGGGCCGCGGGGCGCGACGAGCTGGTGTCGCGGTCCCTGCAGAGCGCGGAGCACTGCCTGGGCGCCCGGGACTTCGGCACCGCCTATGCCCACTACCTGCTGGTGCTCAGCCTGGCCCCGGAGCTGAAAGACGACGTGAAGGTGAGGGGCGCAGCCAGAGCTGCTGTTCCGGAAAAGAGGAGAGAGTGAGGGGAGGCAGGAACGAATGAATAAGGTGCTGAGGCGAGTGGCTGATGGTTGCTAGTTACTGTTCACCCTTGTTTACTGTTCACCTCTTTTGTTTACACGCACAAGCAGCTCATCAGAAGGTCCTGTGGACTCAGTCTTCGACTTAGATCCAGAAGCTTCTCTCAACCCCTTCTTTGCTGCCCTGGCTCCAGCTTCAGTCATCTCCTACCCACGGTTGGAATAGGCTCGAATCCAGGCTTTCCTGCAGGCGGTCACCACATAGCCCGCCTGCACTTTTCATAACACTTCACTATTTCAAAACTTCCATCTCACTCGAAATTCCAAAGACTGCTTGCTACTAAGGCCTTTACGCTGCCAGTATCTGTTTCTAGCATGTCCCTACCTCAGGACCTTTGCACTTGTCTTTACCCTGTGCAGAAGAATGTTTAGAATCAACCTAATCATTTCATGATACAGTCTTTAAAAAATGGGATGTTTAATTGACTTCACGTTGCATTGTAGCATAAAAGCTTCAGATGTGGATCATTAAAAAGCAACATGTATATTCTCCAGTGAGTTCCACCTCTGAAGGGCTATTTCTGGCCTTCATCATGCAATCATCTCTTTTATTCCGATTTACCTATTACTTTCCCCCTTCCTTTCTGGTAACCATTAATTGGTTTTCTAGTCCAAAAGTTTATTTTTGTTTTATTCTGTTTGATGACGCACTTTTCATAACACTCGAGATTCAATCTTTGGAATATTTGTGGTGGTTATTTGAAATCCTGTACATTTTTTCCCAGTTATTAACTTAATTGTGCATTCACTTTTCAGTGTGAAGCCCTCAAGCTACTTTGATTTATTTCACCCAGGGTTTCTCAACCTCAGTACTGTTGGCATTTTGGATGGGAGAAT
The DNA here is from genome assembly GCF_014898055.3 of Talpa occidentalis. Classification (NCBI taxonomy): domain Eukaryota; kingdom Metazoa; phylum Chordata; class Mammalia; order Eulipotyphla; family Talpidae; genus Talpa; species Talpa occidentalis. Next base: position 108,851,205 of record NW_023605194.1, read on the forward strand.
TCTCTCTTGTGACGGGCTGTCCTGTCCTTTGTGGGATGTTTAGTAACATGGTGATCTTTAATCACTAGAAACATCTGTACTTTCTTTTTAAAGATTTATTTATTTATGCATACAAGAACTGGGATGTAGGCCAGACGTATGTGTGTGTGTGTGTATGTGCGTTTGTATGAGTGAGAGAGAGAGAGGGAGGGGGTGGGGGGAATCACCAGAGACAGAGTGAGGAGCAGTGTTACTGAAATACACTGCTGAGGGGAGCAATGGGCAAGGCAGGAGAGGTCTGCTGCACCAGGTGGGTTAGGTCAAGCCGTCAAGTTCTGTATGTCACCACCAGGTAGGTGGTCAGATTCACTCAGGTGTGCATTTGCTTATTTAGCAAACAGTGCCTACTAAAGCTAAATAACCTTTAAGGTGATGCTTCATAATAAGTTTTATTCTCTGTGAAATCTTCAACCAGTGTTGTATATTTTCTCATTATTTATGTTATTGACTAATTTGCTGTTTTCTATTTTGTAAAGGAAACTTTTCAGTATACTCTCTTCAGATGGGCTGAAGAGCTTGATGCTCTCAGTCGAACACAAGACCTGCTTGGTTGCTATGAGCAAGCCTTGGAACTGTTTCCTGACGATGAAGTCATCTGCAATAGTATGGGGGAGCATCTCTTCAGGTTTGTGGGGACTTGTGTTAAGAATGATTCTGTGTCTGTCTTGATTAGGGATAAATTATACAGTAATTTAGAAGGAAAAGTTTAATATAAAGACTTATTAATTATAACAGGATCAGAGTAATGATCACAGGGGATTTATTGTAAATCTGTTCTCTGGAACTTGTTGAAAACTGCTGTTAGAATTTCTGTCTATGCGCCATAGAAACACTGTAATTCAGGAAACTGGTAAAAACCAAACATTTTTGTTTCAGATTTGTTTTAATAAATCTGGTCTTCCGGCCTTGTACAAAGGGAGAATTTTTGTTTAGGAATAAGCCCAGTTCCATATACTAGGTCATTCTACATGTTCCAGCAGTTGTCCTTTGCTTCGTTGCTTTGCTTATCTGGTCAGATAACTAGTCAGCCTCAATAATGTGCTATTATGCAGCTTAAGTCTGTTTGTTTATTCATTTATTTTTTGTGTCAAGGAAGTGGGGTGTAGGCCAGAGGCGCGGGGGGTGAGAGGATTCACCAGAGACAGAGCGGGGAGCAGAACAGGCAGATTTACTGAAATACACTGCTCAGTGGGTGAGATGCAGTGGGTGAGACAGGAGAGGTCTGCTGCACCATGTATGAGTTAGCTCCCTGGCTGGGGATTGAACTCTGGCCTCCACGGTGGGCCCTTGCAGTGATAGTACTGAGACTTAACCCCTAGGCCACTAGGGAGGCCCACAACTGATTCTTGATGACCACATAGCTTAGTTGCTGAGAGAAAAGGCATTTAGGTCCAGCGGAGCCTATGAGCCAGAGGCATTAGTATGTTTTACCTGGGTGGGGTGGAGGGGTGTATGTGTGATTTTTAGAAAGTGCTGGTGCTCTAGTGAGTTGGTTAAATGGAGCATGGCTATGAGAGCTTCTGTACTTTAGTACAATAGTAATATATAGTCAAGTACTGTTAGAGTCCTGGAATGTAAGTACTAGAACAGGGTTCAGAAAAGGAAGAGCTGATTCAGGATTGCCATCCTCACAAGAAACTTCCCAAAGGAAATAGTCATGGGCTGAGTAGGATTTGGGGTGTGGTATGGGATCTTCAAGCCAAATAAGTGGCATGAACAAAGGCTACTATAATTGATAACACATTGTGGAATATTTTGTCTGTCATTTTTTACTGTAGAATGGGCTTTAGAGATGAAGCAGCAGGGTATTTTCATAAAGCAGTGAAGCTGAATCCTGATTTCAGTGATGCAAAGGAGAATTTTTATCGAGTTGCAAACTGGCTGGTAGAACGCTGGCACTTTATCATGCTTAATGACATCAAAAGGAATACAATTTATAATGCAGCAATCCAAAAGGCCGTTTGTTTGGGGTCAAAAAGTGTTTTGGACATTGGAGCAGGAACCGGAATACTAAGGTTCGTTGGAATTGTGTTTAAATTATATATAATATATAATATATAATATATATCTGTATATTAATGTAAATTAAAGTTGCTAGCAAAATTGGAAAAATTAGCAGTGTAATTTACAGAGTTTAACGTACTTATAATCATGTTTATTCAAGCAACTATAATTGTATTTTTCACTGTAACTTTTACTTTATAAAAAACTGGACATAACTAAGAGAAACTGGGGTTTTTTATGAATTTTTGAATAATGAATTTTAAGAGTTCTTTTTGCATTAACATTCTGGTTGAATTTAGTTGTCTTAAATTAAAACATATTAGTGTTCATCAAAACCAGAGGGTATGTTCTTAATGAGGTGGATTTTACGATTTATTGTATGGTTTGTTTCTTGATAAGAGTTTTAGTTCATTTTTTAATATGGAATAAAATATTGGTTCTGTTAGTTAAATGCAAAACCCTATGTTTAAGCATCATTATTCCACTAAAAAGTGAAAAAAAACAGTGATTTTTTTTTTTTGATGGAGCACTTTTTCCCATTGTAGCATGTTTGCTAAGAAAGCTGGAGCATGCTCTGTGTATGCCTGTGAGTTGTCCAAGACCATGTATGAACTTGCCTGCGACGTGGTGGCAGCAAACAAGATGGAAACAGGAATCACTCTCCTACATATGAAGTCACTGGACATAGAAATTCCAAAACACATCCCTGAAAGGTATTAGGATATAAACATTGTTTACATAAAATTTTGTTTATAAGGCAGTTTCATTTAAAAAAATCAGTACATTACTGGCTTCTTGTTTAAACAAAAATGCTAAAACCCTTATAAAAATTTGGATATAGCATAGTTTAACATAACATGGAATTTTATAACAAGGTCATATTCTTGGTAAAATATCTGAAGGTTTATTTTTATTAAAGATTTATTTTTTATTTATGCATACAACTGGGGTGTAGGCCAGAGGTGCAGGGGTGAGAGGATTCACCAGAGACAGAGTGGGGAACAGAATAGGCAGAATGACTGAAATACACTACTGAGGGGAGCAGCAGGTGAGACAGGAGAGGTCTGCTGCGCTATGTGGGTCACCTCTCTGGTCAGGGATTGAACTTATTCCACAGTGGCTGACAACAGCTTGATAGTGCTGAGACCTTAACCCCTGTATCACCAGGGAGGCCCAAAAAATTTGAAGGTTTTGAGAAAAATATGTGGTAAAGTATTTACTATATAAACTTGACTTTTGCAAAATTACTTTATCTTTGTTGGTTTCAGTGTTTTAGTGATAAAATGGGTAATATTGCCTATGTGATCAATAGTTCTTAATTTTAAGTACTATTTAAAAATAAAATGTTAGGGCCTCCCTGGTGGCACAGGCGGTTGAGTGCCGCACTGTGAAGCTGTCCGCAGCCTCTGCAGTGCAGGTGCGATCCTAGCCGGCTGGCGAGGGTCCCACATGGCGATGCAGATCTCTCCTGTCTCGCCCGCTGCTCCCCTCAGCAGTGTATTTCGTCAGTCTGCCTGTTCTGTTCCCCACTCTGTCTCTGGTGAATCCTCTCTACCCTCCCGCGCATCTAGCCCATACCCCAGTTCTTGTATAAAAATAAATAAATCTTTAAAAAAATAAATAAATAAAAATAAAATGTTAGTCGATTAGACTTGAGGGGAGGCGCAATCATTGTCTAAGAGGTAAACAGCAAGGATAATGAGGTAGAGGAAGGATTTTGAAAGGGAGGACTTTTCACATTAAATGTTATTTGTAGATCAAGGAAAATGAGAACTGAGAAAGATTATTCACTTTGATAAGTATAGGAGTCTTTGATGATAGAGTATCTTTAGTGTTGGGAATGGAAATTTAATTGCTCAGCAGTAGGAGGGGGACTGGTAAGGTAAAGACCCCTCTTAAGGGGACTGGTAAAACCCCCACTTAAGGAGTCTTTCATTTAGTCAATGAAAGAAGGCCTGAGGAGGCAGCAGGGTCAGGTGAAGGTTGTGTGTTGTGTCTTCCCCTCCTTCCTGTCCTCTCCCCACGCCAACCCCCCTCCGCCCCAGATATGCCAGTAGAGAACAGAGGAACCTGAGGAACAGTAGTCAGGTTCCTCAAGAATCAAGGGTAGATAGTAAAAATGAAATGTATTAGAAATTTTACATATGACTGTTTCTGTAATATACTCTTCCTTCTCTCAGGTTTGACATCTTTATATAAAAGCATGATATTTTACTTACGTGTGTCTTTAAAAAATCATTCTATAGAGTGTCCCTAGTTGTAACAGAAACTGTCGATGCAGGTTTATTTGGAGAAGGAATTGTGGAGAGTTTGATTCATGCATGGGAGAATTTACTTTTGCCCCCAAAGGTAAGCGATTTTAAAACACTAAAATTTGATTATATTCATTATTTCAACAGATATTTATTGAACCCCTAGTGCTAGGTGTAAAACAGTATGAAATACACCCTGCTGTCAGGATCTATACTGGATATTTGGAAAGAAATCAACACAAAGAGCATTTAATGACATAATGTAATGTATGCTTGTGTGCTGGGTGGGGCATATAAAGTATTTCAGGAAGGAATTCATGGAACTGAGGTGACATTGTGGAGAGGCTCACTGTGGAATTTTTTTTTCTTTTTATTACATTTTTTTAAAATTAGTTTTTAAATTTTTTTACATCATTGTTCATTTTTAAACAATATTTGCTTCCCCCCACCCCCTCAGGTGTAGTCCCCATAGAGTTTCCTTCACCTATGCACCCGTGCACCATCACCTCAGTCCCCTGTGCTCCTCCCCCCCTCCCTCTGATCCCTCTCCCGCCTCCTCCCTTGCAGTTTGTCTCTGATTTATAATTGTCCGTTTTTGCTTTGTTGTGTTTGTACTGTTGCTATTTTTTTACACTGATGTCTTATTTGGTTCCCCTATATTCCTGCTATAAGTGAAACCATCCCATATTTTTTTTTTCCTTCTGGCTTATTTCACTGAGTATAATTCCTTCTAGTTCCATCCATGTTGCTGTGAATGGCATGAGTTTATCTTTTTTGATTGCGGAGTAATATTCCATTGTGTATATATGCCACACCTTGATCCAGTCATCTATTTTTGGGCATAGATGACTATGGTTTTACCTATTATACATAGTGCTGCAATAAACATAGGGGTATAGGTGGTCTTTTGAATCAATGTTTTTGTGTCCTTTGGTTGCAGATGCTTTTTATATGTACTGTAAATGAAAGGATTTTAACATGTAATAATTCATTACGTTATAGAAAATGACTTAGATTTAAGGTAGCTAAAAGTTGAACAGAAGAATGGTTAATTTTTCAAATAGGTAATGATAATTTTGGCTTCTCAATTAAAGTTATATTCGTTCCTCTTGTGTGCATACTTACATCCCTCCTTTGTTTATGCTGTTAAAAGTATGTGTGTGTATACACACGTATACATATGTAGAATGGAAAAGAAAACATTGAGATGTAATTGATATAGCATGTCGTTTCAGGTGTACAACATAATTTCATATTTCCATATTGTGAAATGATCACCAAAATAAGTCTAGTCAACAAAGGAAACTTTTTAAAGATTATAAAAGTGCTTGTTCTTATTGTTTTTAAAGCTTTTTTCTTAATTTTCATATATAACACATTTTTTTATAGGTGTACTGAACATAATTTTGTTATATTTTTAGGCCAAAGGTGAAAGTGGTAATTATGAAAACTATGGGAAAGTTATACCAGCAAGTGCTGTTATATTTGGGATGGCAGTAGAATGTGCAGAGATAAGAAGACATCATAGGTAAGGGATTATTTAAATAGTAATTACTAAAAAAACAGTATTTTAAGTTGTAGACTATACTTCAAAGGCTATAAGGATGAGAACTTGCAGCTTTCTTACCTTGAAATTCACGTTCTTCCAGTCTTAATTTTCTTTTTCCTTTTTTCCCCCTTTTATAATAGAAATCAAAAATTAAAATTGACTCAGATTTTTTAGTGAAAACCTTTTTGGCCTGTGATATATTCAAACAGAAAAATTGTTAATATTCAGATTGTCTTTAGGCGAAAGTGAGATAAAAATTTCCAGTGTGAAAATAATTTTTTAATTTTATTTCTTCTATTTCCCTCTTTTAAAAAACCTGATTGATACTATGTTTTGTGTTTGAATGGGATGAAATTTTAGTATTTTTCAAGCTTTGAGATTCTGAGATTTACTTATTAAATATAAACATGAAAATACGACATTAAATTTTTTACTCTAGTAGCTTCTCGGTAATGTTTTTTTTCCTGAACAATGAGTGTTTTATTTTGCTCAGATATTGGTCCGTATTTTGTTGGGGCGTTTTAGAGTGGCCCCTTCCAATACTTAATAGTAAATGTAACACATAAATATTTTTGGAAATACTATGAGTAAAGAAGAACATAAACACCATCTTAAGCTTCTCACCACTGGATAACTACTCTGCATCTTTTTTGGTATTCTTCCTTACCCTTTTCTGTGCCTCTTACGGGGTGACATGTAAACATGTTTTGCTATCAGGGCACAGACCGAACAGATGGTGATTTTACACAGCAGATTTGCTGAATTAGAGTGTACTGCTTGAGTTTCAGTCAGCTCTCCAAATAAATGTGTGTGATTAAATTTAATTTTACTTCAAAAGTATCACTAACTGGATTTGCTTTTTCTTTGTGTACCTCTTCATGTTAATAGATTTGCATCATCACTTTTTAAAATCAATTTCCAAATATAGTCCTCAGAGTTTGGAATTCTTAAATTGTTTCCACTTTTTTACTTTTAAGAACAAGGGTAAATATCTGTACTTTTATGTTTCTGTAGACTTGTCTTTTATTTTCTTTGGAAACGTCGTAATACAGAGTTACTGAGTTAAAGCGTATTTCTTAAGGTGCAGAAACATGTTGCTGAATTGCCCACAAGAAAAGCAAGGTTGTCTCTTGTAACATGAATTCAATAATTTCTCTTTACATTTTTCAGGAAAACCACTATAATTTTTTGTCTTACCCAATGTAAAAATTAAGTGACAGGTAGCTACCATTTTGAAAAAGGAGTCCTTCAGTGGCTTGCGCATTTTTTTTTTTTATTAAGATTTATTTATTTATGTATACAAGCACTGGGTACAGTCAGAAGCACGGGAGGGTGAGAGAATTCACCAGAGCCAGAGCGGGGAGCAGAGCAGGCAGAAGGACCGAAGTACACTGCTGAGGGGAGCAGCGGGCGGCAGGAGAGGTCTGCGCGCCATGTGGGACCCTCGCCTGGCAGCCGGGGATCGAACTGGTGCTGCAGAGGCTGCGGACAGCTTCGCAACCCAGTGTTCAACTGCTGCACCGGGGAGGCCCCAGTGGCTTGCTTTTTACTTTCTTACCGAATATCTTTTGATCAGCAGAGATTTTTTTATTTAGACCTATTTCTCACTTTTTTCTTTTTTTTTTTTTTAAATTATTCATTTATTTATTTATTTTGAATATTTATTTATTTATTTATTTATTTATTTATACAAGCACTGGGTGCAGAGAGAAGCGCGGGAGGGTGAGAGAATTCACCAGAACCAGAGCAGGGAGCAGAGCAGGCAGAAGGACCGAAGTACACTGCTGAGGGGAGCAGCGGGCGGCAGGAGAGGTCTGCGCACCATGTGGGACCCTCCTCCGGTGGCCTGGGAGCAGCCGGGGATTGAACTGGCGCTGCAGAGGCTTCGCAACCCATCGCTCAACCGCTGCGCCACCGGGGAGGCCCTCATTTTTTTCTTTTATTGTTAATGATTGTTTAAATAACTGTGTTTAAGAATACTTGCTCCTAAAACAAACACATCTTTCTCCCCACCCCCTCCATTTCTCCTTTTACCAGAGTGGATAGTAAGGACCTTGCTGGGATCTCTTTGCCAATAAATGTGAAATTTCAGAGTCCGGCTTATTCTGTAGCTACTGAAGAAACAGCTGAACCTTATACAACTGAAAAGATGAGTCGAGTTTCTGGGGGCTATTTGGCTTTGACAGAATGCTTTGAAATTATGACAGTAGATTTCAACAATCTCCAGGTAAAAAAAAAAAAAAAAGTCCAGTTACTATTTTTGAGTATTAAATTTCATGCATTGTAAAAAATAATATATAGGACAATCTTATTTTAAGAGTTTACATGGGATTCCATTTACTGAATGTAAAACAAATAATTAAACAGAACCAAGTACCTTGCTGAAGTCATTGGCTTAAACACAGAAAAAAAAAAATTTCTTTACATTCGCTGGAGTCATATCATGTGCCAGGCGCTTCCGTGAGCCCGTAGGTCACGTAACGTGCTGTGTGCACTGCTGTGTACTCTCGCGCTCTCCAGATGCGGTAACTGTTGCTTGCGTGGATATTCCCCACATTGTGCAGCTTGTGACTGCAGTGGCAGGAGTCCAACCTGCAGCTTCCTGATGTTTTTCTGTTATGCTGTCATTTCAAATTAATAGTGTTCATTGAGATGAACAGGAAGCACTCCCTTGATCTGGTGTGTGTGTGTTAGCAGCCATCACTGGTTACTGGGGACTGAGCGGTTCCAGAGACACACACACTGGGATGGTCTTGGTTGAAGCAGAACCAGGTGATCACCCGGCTGTATCAACCAGGCTGAGAAAGGTTACATAGAATTCTTCTCTGAAGATACTTAAGATTAAATGTTCATAGGTACATAGTGTACATAATGTCAAAGGTATATACTGTCTTAGAGGAAGTCTGCCTGGGGACAGAAGACTTTGTGAGGGGCATTTTAACCTAAGATTTCTATAATTTAATAAAAGCTTTCTCCTATTAATTGTTACTAGGTTTTCCTTGAGGTGGTCTGAAGCGAAACAAACATTTTAGGTTTGATTACTGAGAATGAGTTTCAAGAGCATTTCTAGGCTGATACTATGTTCCTATAAGTACCCCAAAGCTAGCCTTTTGTTATTTTAATGTTTTTATTTTAATTCTTTGCACATAGAAAAACCCTTACCTTATTGACTTTCATTTTGAAAGTATTATCTGCCTAGATTTAGCACTTTCAGATAATATAGGTGAATGGAAAGGAAAAGCTATGTTTCTTCCTTTTTAAAATCTAGGCCCTTTTCTGCCCAGGTCACTATTTTGTAGAGCATCATTTTGGACTTGCTTTTCTATTTTTACGCACACGCACACGCACACACACACTCAAAAAAAAAACAAACAAAAACCCTATTGCTTTACCACTTGTGTTCAACAATGTATCATGATCTTCCAATGTCAATAAGTATCTACCTCATTGTTTTTAATAACTGCATAATATTTTACTGTAATAGATCAGCGCCTCCTAGCTACTGTGCCTTAAATTGTTAAAGGTGCACTGAGATACTCTGGGTAGGACCAAGAACACAGAAACGGAAGTGGAATGGTATTGGGACGTGTGTGCGTGTGTGTGTGTGTGTGTGTGTGTGTGTGTGTGTGTGATGTTAAATGTATGAAATCCTTGTATTCCTTTTGCATTTTGTCAGGAATTAAAAAGTCTTGCAACTAAAAAACCTGATCACTTTGGTATTCCTGTGGTTAAAGAAGGCATACTGGATGCAATTGTGGTTTGGTTTGTACTCCACCTTGATGAGGAGCACAGTTTATCCACAAGTCCTAGTGAGGAGACGTGTTGGGAACAGGCTGTCTACCCTGTACAGGACCTTGCAGGTATAGCTGGTCTGATTTTTTCAACTTGTTTTTGAAAATTGTTGCTTTAATCCTCTATGCATTTTAGTCATGCCAGAAAAATTACTTTGAATATAGTTTCTAGTCAGAGGAGATTGGTTAAGTCAGAACTTTTTTTTTTTAAATAGTTTTAAATAGTTCATGCACGTCTACACACACACATACATGAAGAGACTAATAGAAAACTCATGCCACTCAACACTCAAAAATATCTAACATTAAATCATTGCTTCAGCTGATTAGCTGTCAGAAAGAGACAGGATAGTCCATTTTTTGTGGAACATAGCTGAAAAGGTATTACTTTTAGTGCAGAAGTTCTTGCCACTTTTAGAACTTGAGGGTGTGTCTGGAGCCCCATGTCACAGAAATGTATTTTCACTTGACTCTAGGACTGATAAGAAGGGATTTTTATCATTTTACATTGACAAGTTTTACGAAGTCTGAAAGCATGTGTGAAAAACATGGAATCCTTATTGCAGGACCTAGGCCTTCCTTATATTTTCAAATGTCTGAACATGCAAGAGTGCCTAAATACTTGCAATTAAAAACTATTACTGGGCCTCCTCTGGTGACGCAGGTGGGTGAGCACCACGCTGTGAAGCTGTATGCAACCTCTGCAGCCCCGGTTCCATCCCAGCGGGCCTGGTGAGGGTCCCACATGGCACGGCAAACCTCTCCTGTCTTGCCCGCTGCTCCCCTCAGCAGTGTATTTCGTCAGTCTGCCTGTTCTGTTCCCCACTCTGTCTCTGGTGAATCCTCTCACCCTCCCATGCATCTGGCCTGTACTCCAGTTCTTGCATAAATAAATAAATAAATCTTAAAAAAAAAAAAAAGAAACTATTACTGACAAGGTTCTACTGAATCCTGCTTGCCCTTTTGGAAATTTCTCTTAGAGAAAAGCATGTGCCATTAAGCCAAAGAGCAATCTGGCATTGATGTGGGATTTTGATCTTTGGTACTTTTGGCTTCCGTACCACAGAAAGCTGAGAGTCCCCTTCTGCTCCTCCTCTGCCCTCCCCTCCCTGCAGCTTGGGAACATGATGGTCCCTACAGTGATTGCAGTGAAAGCACTGTAATATGATAGGTGGGTCCACTAATGGAACTCTTGGATCATTCTGTTACTGTGATTTATGCAATCTTCAAACTTTAGTCCTGTCCTCCCCTCCCCCCGTTAAAGCTAGAGGAATTTTCCTACTAGTTTTTTTGGTAGGAAATAAATAGGTTAAGTCACTTAATTCTGTTCAGTGATGGAATGTCTATTATAGATGTAATATCACTTCCTGTAGTGATTTAAAATATGGAGCATGGAATGGGAGGATGGGATGGTGTGATCCACAGGCTTGTGTTCATCTCATCACTTATTTTTTTTTATTTCTTACTATTCTATGAAGAGTACTGGATAAAACCTGGGGACCGTGTGATGATGGAAGTGTCTTGTCAAGATTATTATTTAAGAATCCAGAGTATTAATATCTTCAGTTCAGAACAAATGGATGTTGGGAAAAGTTTTACCAAGAAGCAGGATTTGCTCCCTTTAGGAAATGAAGCTGAACTCTGTAGTGCCCTGGCTAACCTTCAGACCAGTAAACCCGACACTGTGGAACATTCATGTGTACTGGAATCCACAGAAATTGCTTTGCTTAATAATGTTTCGTATCATGATGGCTTTAAGATGGCAATGAGAAAAGTGTTGTCTTCATTGAGCCCAGAGAAACTCTGGCAGGCCATGGATACTCACAATCAGAGTGACGAGGCGAGCTGTGGACAAAACACTTCCGAACAGGGCGTGGCTGAGCCCTTCTATGTGTTAGATGTGTCTGAAGGCTTCTCCATTCTGCCTGTAATTGCCGGCACACTCGGGCAGGTTAAACCTTACAGTTCTGTGGAGAAAGACCAGCATCGTATAGCACTGGACCTCATCTCTGAAGCCAATCATTTTCCTAAAGAAACCCTTGAGTTTTGGTTGAGACATGTGGAAGATGAATCTGCTGTGTTACAAAGGCCAAAATCAGACAAGCTGTGGAGCATAATTATACTAGATGTCATTGAGCCATCTGGACTCATTCAGCAGGAAATAATGGAAAAAGCTGCAATATCCAGGTAACACCCAAAATATAACTTTTTGAGCTCAATAGTTAAATTCTTTTAGTTCTTTAATGGCGTAACTCTATAAATGAGTCATGATCATTATATGTTGCTCACACGTGCTTTTCTCATTTCTTTTGTGTGTTATACTGACTTCCCAAGTGAATCCCTGCACTGTTGTGAAGAAGTGAGGCTGCTTTACTGCCTTTGTATAAACATGCATGTGAAATTTTAATCAGATGTTTTTGGTGGCGTGTAGTACAAGGAACAGAAAGGGTTCAGATCTAATCTCAGATTTGTCATTGACATACGGTCTTGCTGCTTTAGTTTCTCCTGGGTGCTCTTTCTGCTGTGCAGCCTTCTCTTCTGGTGTAGGAACGATCTCTTTCTCAGTAAAGTCCTCTCAGTGTATATACGTTATAGTCACACTTAGCATGTAACTACAGTCCAACTCATAAATTTTTAATATTTTGTCACATTTGCTGTTATTCTCTCTAACCAATTTAGAAAGTTCGATATCATGTGCCTTAACCCCAAAATACTTTGGTATTTCCTAGGAAACAGGACATTCATATCTATAATCCTCATACTCTTATTAAGATCAGACAGTTAATGTGTACACAATACTGGTATTGAATGTATAAAATTTAGGCATATTTCACCACATGTTGCAAAAATATCCTTTATGGCTCTTTTTTTGTGCCTGGCCTAAAATCCAATCCAGGATCACATATTGCATTGCTTTTATGTCTCTTTCATCTCCTTTTTTCTGAAACAGTTCCTCAGTCTCCTGACAATAATTTGTAGGTCACTTACTTTGTACAATGTTCATGTTTTCTTATTAGATTCAGATTATCTATTTTTATAGAGGAATACCAGTTTTGTCACATGAGGAGGCTCATGATGTTTCAGCCTATCACTGATTTTAGATCAGTTAGTTTAAATTGTATCCACCAGGTTTTTTCACAGTAAGTTGCTATTTTTCTCTTTGTAATGAGTAAGTCATTTTGAAAGTATGTAAATATCCCTTTCCTAATCACACTCATTAATTTTAATATCCATTATACTTTTTCTGAACCTTGAGACTTTTATCTACTCAGCCAACTGATTATTTTTCTTTGCTACATTAGTGGTTAAGTTTGACTTCTTGGGAAATAATTTACAGTAGTATACCATTCTGAGCTACCAGTCCATCACAAAATCCATTAGACAGTATAGAATCTGTTGCTCACTGATTCATCCTGATTTAGTTATTGGTATATATAAAATGCAGGGAATCAAGATGCATTTTAAAATATTTTACCTTTGGGGCCTCCCTGGTGGCGCAAGGGGTTAAGTCTCAGCACTATGAAGTGATCAGCATGAGTTCGATTGCAGGCCAGGGAGCTAGCCCACATGGCACAGCAGACCTCTCCTGTCTCACCCTTGCTTTCCTCAGCAGTGTATTTCAGTCAAGCTGCCTGTTCTGCACCCCACTCTGTCTCTGGTGAATCTTCTCACCTCCCACCCCCACACCTCTGGCCTACACCACAGCTCTTGTATGCATAAATAAATCTTTAAAAAAAAATATTTTACCTTCTCTAGGTGTTTGTTACAGTCAGGAGGCAAGATCTTTCCTCAGTACGTGCTGATGTTTGGGTTGCTTGTGGAATCACAGACACTGGTGGAAGAGAGTGCTGTGCAAGGAACAGAACGAACTCTAGGGTTAAATATAGCACCGTTTATTAACCAGTTCCAGGTAAGTGGAAATTCAGTCTGTTGGCTCTTATCTAGCTTATCCCTCTCTGTAGTTTTATCTAGTTGCCATGTTTAGTTGGATTAGGAAGATAATCAGTTTCCTACAGCAAAGGAATCTTTTATGGATAAATAAAAGGGGGGTTGGATTAGTCAAGGAATTCTGTCTTATGAATTATGTGCTCTGAACCACTGTTACAAATGAAAATAGCAAATTACTTAATCTTCCTAAACCTTGGCTTGTTCCTATAGAAAACTGGAACCATCAAAATACTTATGCTTAAAGGTTGATGTGGAAGTTAAACTAAATGAGGTAACAGATGTAAAAAGCATTAGCACTTGATGAGCCTTGGCTACAAAAAGAATTGATAAAAATGGAAACTTTTATTTTCCTTAGGTACCTATACGTGTATTTTTGGACCTACCTTCCTTGCCCTGTACACCTTTAAGCAAGCCAGTGGAACTCTTAAGACTAGATCTAATGACTCCATATTTGAACACCTCCAGTACAGAAGTAAAGGTAATATGAAACAATCACTCTTGTCATATTCAGAATAATTTCCTTAAACTAGGCAATACTTTATATGTATACCATAGTTTTAGCCACTTTCTTTGAAGACTTAAATGTTCTTTCTTTTTGAACTTAAATTATATTCATGAATAAAATCGATACCAATTTGAATCAGGTGATTAGATGTATTTGTTGAATTTGGAACTAAATTGACAAAAATCCAGACTTTTTTTACTTTGATGATGAAATTTTCATGATTTCTTGACTTTCGTAGGTGCACGTTTGTAAATCTGGACAAGTGACTGCCATTCCGTTTTGGTATCATATGCACCTTGATGAGGAGATTAAGTTGGATACCTCCAGTAAAGCCTCCCACTGGAAACAAGCTGCGGTTGTTTTGGACAATCCCATCCAGGTGGAAATGGGAGAGGAACTTGTTCTTTGTGTCCAGCATCACAAAAGCAATGTCAGCATCACAGTAAAGCAGTGAAAAGGGGTTTTCTATGAAAACTGCTTAAGTGGAGGAGCAAGTACATAATTTTTCTGGTCTGAATTAGTGGGATTGTAATTATAAAACTGATTTAGTTTCTTGTAACAAATATTTTTTTTAAATTGACATTAATAAAGTATATTTAAAATATCCAAAATTAAAGAGTAGAATTATTATAAAAATATTGCTGCAGACTTTTCTGGGAAAGTGTTAACTTTACAAATTAGGAAAGTGTTTTTGTTTGGTCTTACATGATGTCAATTACATTTTGCTATACCCGTCTACACTCTAAAGCCACTAAGATATTTTTCGTTTTCACTATCATGTATCCTTTTTTTTTTTTTAATAGAGGCATGTTTTATTTATTTATTTGTTTGTTTGTTCATTTTGTTTATACATGCACTGGGTACAGTCAGAAGCACGGGAGGGCGAGAGAATTCACCAGAGCCAGAGTGGGGAGCAGAGCAGGCAGACTGAAGTACACTGCTGAGGGGAGCAGCGGGCAGCAGGAGAGGTCTGCGCGCCATGTGGGACCCTCCTCCGGTGGCCGGGGAGCAGCCGGGGATCGAACCGGCGCCGCAGAGGCCGCGGGCAGCTCCGCAACCCAGCGCTCAACCGCTGCGCCACCGGGGAGGCCCTATCATGTATCATTAAGTACAGCCTGAGTTACTTTTTTAGGCATCTTGGCTTTTTTTTCTTAAATCCAAACTCACAATTGGAAACATCAGCAACTTGACTTTCCCTGAAGACTAAAGGTTATGGTTACTTGTAAATTCCAAGCTTGTTCCTTTTAAATACTAAGTATACTACTAAAAACACTCTCTCAGGTTTGTTTTTGGGAATACAACCTGGAAGAATTTAAGCTATAAAGTAAATGCAATTAAGAGAATAAAAGGGGGGGGAAATCTTCTGGAAGCAAGATTGTTCCTTGGTGTACTTTCGCAAAGAACCAAAAAGCTGCAAAGCTTTTTTGATTTAGGTGCACAGTAAAAGATATAAAATAACAGGGCCAGTTTTTAAAGACTTGAAATAGGGAGATTACTAAGGAAATTATGTTTTACGTATACTGTGTGTGCTCTTTGTAAGCCACCAAAAAAAAAAAAAAGTACCTTCTCTCCACATTGCTTGTTCATCTTTCACTAATATACTACTACCTAATTTTAATTTCAATAGAAATGTTTAGAGTATAATAGTGGACAGAACAAAAACTTTATAATTAACTAATGTGAACCAATTTATAAATGGGTGTGTGTGTGCACACATACATATAAATACATAAAAGCAAAAGTTTTGAGAAGCAACACTTACTCTTGAAATTCACAACATACTACACTCCGGCATTATAAAATGTTAGACATGACCCAAAGGTTTGATTAACAGAGAAACTTCATTTTGAGTAAATTTCTCCCCACTAGCACTTACATGTCTTCTGTGGTTTGGTAAGACTCCTCAGCCTAGATTTACATTTGCTGACACCTTGAACAACAAAGAAAATTTATACTCCATAGCTATCATTTCTTATTCTTCCAGTTTTCTGTCCAGGTGTTCTGTTCATCTCAAAGTCCTGGGCAATCTACTACTCTATTAACAGTACCACAAATATGATTTTTAAATAATAAAGTTTTAAGGTGAATAAAATAAAGTTCTCAAGATACTTTTAGGAAGATAATTTTTAACCCATAACTTTTTTTACTTATTTTTGCCTCTACTCATGAACTTTTTGTTAAAGGGTTTTTGATTAAAGAGACAAAAGTTTCAGAAAATAAATGATAAATTCTAATTTATTGAAAGACATCCAGTTGAGAAATAGAGAAATAATTGTTAGGTAAGCATATATGGCACATGATTAAGTTCCACTAATTGATATTTCTGAATTACTTTCTGCTAATTCCAGAGCATTATATTCATGCAGCAGTGTTAGGAAGCATTGATTTTTTTTTTTTAAATGTTCATCCTCTTGATAAAGCAACGTAGCATCAGGAACATTTAGTAGTGTCATTTCCTATCATTTGAGTATGTGATACTCTAATGTTAAGAAATCAAGTCTAAGTCTAGATATTTAGACCTATCGTTTGATATACAAAACTCAGTTATATAAACCCAGTAGTTCTACCTGGCTTCTGCCTATCTCTGAGTTGAAATTCCATCACTTACGGCCTTTCCCAAGCACACAATCCTGAGCAAGGGGCCGCGAGGAAATGCAATAATGTGGCACCACAGTTCGCGTCTGCACGCTCTTCAGGAGGCCACGGATTTAGCTGAATGTTCTTTTTTCTCTTCTGCAGCATCATTAAACATTTCGTCACGTATCTTAGCCGTAGTAGGTGTAGTCTGGGGAGTCACAGTGTGTCCAAACCCTTGGTAGTGACCCGCAGGTGAAGGTGGCACAGAGGAGGCAACAGAAATTGCATCTTGTGATGATGATGACAACAAGCTTGTGTGTTCATTTTGATCTTGATCCTCAGGAAAAAATTTTTTCCTAGGATGTCCCATGACAGTCCTTCCTTTAAGATACAAAGGTTTCAAAGTTAGCCCAAAGTTTTACTTTTGCCAAGATAAACTCATGCTAAAAGCAAGCTCCCCCCTTTCCTCCAATTTGAGGAGCCTTACTGTGGTACTGCTTCACGCAGTCCCTTCATCTCTTAAATAGCTTCTAGACTCTAACAGAAGTACAATAACCTGCCAATCTGGATGAAATTACATGACTGGTACTTACCAACATGTCTTACTTGTTCAGAAATATCATCTCTGATATCTGAAACATCCCACATGGCAAGGAAGGAATCAAAGCATGAGCCCTCTTCTGCTTCTTGAACGTACGGCTTATATGAGAACGTGTAGTGGTGAGCAATAGCAGCGAGGAACATCTCGATACAGATAATAAAGTCCTGCAACAGCAGCAACAGGGACATCATCAGTGTCTTTTGAGTTTCGGTCTAGTGGTGTAGGTAAAGGAGTTCTCAAGTCTTAACAGCTGGTTTTTTTTTTTTTTTTCCATGATTATATTCATTATTTTGTTTTTCAAAATTATTTCTGACCTTTTCAAAAAATTTCAATCTGTCTTGTGCTTTCTTGAGCAAATATTTCTTAGCAAAGTACAATGCATTCTCAATCCACTACCCAAGGACTAAGTGGAGAAATGCAGACAGAGAAATGGACTAGGAATAACAAAATCTAGGTTCTACTCCTGGTTCTGCTATCAATAACTATGGCCAATTTCTCTAGGACTCTCCCGTTTCCTCGCCTGTAAAGTGAGGATATAATAGCCCAATAGTCTAAAAGTTGTCAGATTTAAGAGACAATATGTAAAAATGCTTAACAAAAACAGTAATGTTTTATTGAGTTCAGACATGGTTCTACTTACCTGCAGTCCTGTAGCTACAGCTTCTACAGTTTGCCATTCCCACGTATGCTTTTCAGAAATAACGCCAACTTTTACCAACAAAGCAATAACTACTGCTTGCCTATATGTTAGGAAAAGGTAAACGCCAAATCTATATCAAGCATAAAATGGGCAGTTGTTTTAAAAATATGCCATTTAAAAAAGTTAAACCCCAGTACAATCTGTGGACTACCCCCACCACCCCCACCACCACCCTGCCTTCAAAGCATATTCTTGAAGACACTGTGTATATTAAGTACATTTATTTGCCGTATAAATTTATTCTGCTTGTACAGTTTTGTCACGTGAATTTTAATTGTTCTTAGAACTTCAGTATTTGGTTTATGTCTTCTGTTTTTTAAATTACACAGTTCATTATATTTTTAAGTCCTCCCTACACATTCAAGATGAAATAAAGGATGCTCAAATGTTATATGCACTTGTATTGATTATTCAGATTATTTTTCAAAACAATCTTTTAAAAGTCATCTTATTTTAAGTACTGAAACTAGAGACAAACTCGGGGGTTGGGGGGGGGTCTGCCTCCAAGACAGAGTCATGCTGAGCATTTCAAGCACATCTGGGGACATGACCCTCAGTTAAATACAAACAGCTATTAATGAGACAAGCTTTCACAGTTCTATAAAGAACAGTGCTGGCTTCAATATTGCTCATAATATTAAAAAAAGTAAGAACTTAAATGTCAACAGGAGATTGGTTAAGAACTTATCCACACAACAAAATAACAAAAACCTAAATAAAATTATATTCTCATTTTACTCACAAAAAATATCTCTGGTATACTAGACACATTGAGTCATGCAAGTTTCTACAGTATGAAATTATTTCTGCAGTTTTACATGGCATGATTGCACCAAAATGTTGATTATTCTTTCTGGGTGGTGGGATTTCAAGGCTTTTTCTTTTTCCCTTTTTTTAGCATTGTTAAATTAGGTGCATTTGTTTCTAGGCTACCATCACCTACCACTTTATAGAATTGGGACCATATATAGTTTTGCACTGTTTAAAAGAAATGCTTTTACTTATATTTCCCAAATCATTAAATATTCTGTAACATGCTTATCTTATAAATTCTTATACATTTTGTTATTTGTTAGGGTCATGATTTATTTTAATGATTCTTCTAGTGTTGAAACATTTAGGTTGTCTCAAATTTCTTCTTACAAGTGTTACAATGATCATCTGATTATAACAAACCAAGAGGGGCTAAAAGAAAGGACTTTTACAAGGTAAACAGACATTTAAATTGGACTTTTAAGATTATTTTAAAAATCCTCTTTAATCAAATTTTATTGCCCTTAAGAAAATCAGAATATTTAAGAGAAAAAGATACTTACCAAAAAGAAACAAAAACCACTAGCTTTACACAAAGAAACTTGCCAACAGGTTGGATTGGACTCAGTTCTTCCTTCAGTACTTTATAAAATAGCAGGAGACAATACATTGCAAACTAGAAACAATCAAGATTAACAAACTTCTTCAATAAGAAAAATTAAATATGGTAATAGAAATATGTAAGTAGTAAACCAAAGACCTAGTTCAGAGAAATGTGTTACGTAAAATCTTTTCTAGGTTTTATTATGCTATTTTTAGATTAAAATATGTGTTCAGAAAACTGAACAAATGATGGCTAAGAAGGGAAGAAAAGGCTCTCAAGTAGCCAAAATAACATCTGCTTACTTATGGCTTCTCCACACAAATTACTGTTAACTTTTTAAGGGCTGGGCTTATTTATCAGTATATCTAATATTGTATGCATATTATTTATAAGACAACATATTAAATAAATCCAATTTTCACAAAGCTGTGACATATCTAAAGGAAGGAGTGAAGGGAATAATTTTTCTTGTGGGTAGTATGTTAGTCCAGCTGAGTTTACTTTTTAAAATAAATGCTCAATATTTGATAAGCATTTTTAGAAATCAGTTGTACTGAACTAATACAATATTACATAGGAATAAAGTTTTCCTAAAACTTTTTTTTAAAATATAAAATGCTCATTTAAAGTACCACAGAATATGAAAGCAGTAAAGAGTAAAGTTATTCTTTTTTTTTTTTTTTATATATATATTTTTTTTTTTTTCTAGAGGCATGTCTTATTTATTTATTTATTATTTGTTTGTTTGTTTGGTTTATACATGCACTGGGTACAGTCAGAAGCGTGGGAGGGTGAGAGAATTCACCAGAGCCAGAGCGGGGAGCAGAGCAGGCAGAAGGACCGAAGTACACTGCTGAGGGGAGCAGCGGGCGGCAGGAGAGGTCTGCCGCCATGTGGGACCCTCCTCCGGTGGCCGGGGAGCAGCCGGGGATCGAACCGGCTGCAGAGGCTGCAGGCAGCTTCGCAACCCAGCGCTCAACCGCTGCGCCACCGGGGAGGCCCAAGAGTAAAGTTATTC
Source organism: Talpa occidentalis (assembly GCF_014898055.3). NCBI lineage: Eukaryota > Metazoa > Chordata > Mammalia > Eulipotyphla > Talpidae > Talpa > Talpa occidentalis. The sequence continues at coordinate 108,871,546 of NW_023605194.1, forward strand.
TTTGTGCTAATATGCAAACATTTTTACACATTAAGGTAGTTTGTAGCAGGTATCATCAACTAAATATAACACTTTGTCACCTGACTTTCTCCCCCAAAGTACTGTACATATACTTCATAAGAGTTATTTTGAATAATCGCAGATATTTTGGCCAGTGGAAGGACTATAGTTTATTCAACCAGTCACCTTCCCTGGGCTTTGGATTGTTTCCAGCCTTTGGCTAAAATATAAATAATAGGTTTTCAATAATACACAAAGAGAGTCATTTGTTACTTCGGATCATCTATTAAGGATCCATTCCTAGAAGTGGAAGCGTGGGTTCCAAGAGTTTGAACATATGGAAAAACTTTAGATATACAGGCATTCAATTTTTATTACAAACCTTAATAGCATAACGCGTACCACTGCAACTATTATTTTGCTGAAATAATTAACCAAAGATTTTAAATAAAATGTACATTCTTAAGTAGAAAAAAATCAAACAGCTTTATCTTTATAGTATTATAGCTCTGAGAACATCATTTTTTCAAACTTGAAGTTCTTAATTTTCCTTTAGTTTCAAATTAATATCAGAGAATTTTAATCAAATCCTGTACTGTCACATAACAATTACACACTCTCTCTCACTGAATATGCACAGGATAGCTGTGGTTTTTTTTTAAAGAACACTAAGCTTTTATTTATGACATATCCACATAACTATGCAACGATCAAATGAACACAATCAAAAAGTAAAGGTATAAGTCATCAAATAATTAACAAAGACATTACTGTATCTATATACATATATAAAGAGCTATGTTAACATTCTTCCTATAAATCAAATTTCAGATTAAAAAGTAACAAGTTTTATTTCAGGAAGAAACTTTCTCTAGGAAAATTTAGAGCTAGACATTGAGCACAATTAAAATAGATAAATCTTTACTTACCAATTGTGACATATTATTTATTATAACCAAGTAAGTCCAAGCATTCGAAAAACTAAAGTTCCCTTCATCATAAATACCAAGCAACTCACAGATTCTAGAAAATGGTAAAAATTAACATGGTTAATTAAATCAAAATGTGGTTTAAAATACAGCACTGACAGCAATAATTAAATCTAGAAGTTATTTTATTTAAAGCATCCTGTTCATCAATTCAGTTTTGTCATAGAGCTGGGGGAAAAAAGAAAAAAAAAATTTCTCCCTAGAAATATTGAAGAAAACGATGATTTCTTGCTCAGAACACTGCACTCATGAGATATTCCAAGTTATCTCTGTAGAAAACAAGACTGTAGCTAACCTAAAACAGCACACTTTTAACTTCATGTTAACTTTCTGTGAACGTTAATGTTTGATAAAGTATCTTTTTAAAATATTTTTTATTGTGTCAATATTGGTTTACACCATTGTTTCCATTACAGAAGCACCGGCTCCTCATTTCAGTCAACATTTCAGCGTCCACCACCAGAGGACCCACAGGCCACCACCACAGGCCCTGTGCTCTGTTCTTTCTCTGCTCTCCTCCCTATTTTTTAAATGCTTTCCAGAAAGCTCTAAAGAGAACGTTTTTTAGAATAACTCCGTGGTTATTATTTGCATGTAAATGGTCACATTATTAATTTTAGAAGAATAGAGTTTGTATTTACTGTTTTTTTTTTTTTATTAACAGGCTAGACTTGTATTCTAAATCAATATAAGTAAACAAACACCCTTCTTAGGATTTTTTAATTCAGTTGTTCCACATTAAGGCCATGAGGATTTAAAAAAACAACATGAGGGCCTCCCCTGGTGGCGCAGGCGGTTGAGCACAGTGCTGTGAAACTGTCCGCAGCCTCTACAGCGCTGGTTCAATACCGGCCGGTGGGCGAGGGTCCCACATAGCGCAGGAGACCTCTCCTGTCTTGCCCGCTGCTCCCCTCAGCAGTGCTTTCGGTCTGTCTGCCTGTTCTGTTACCTGCTCTGTCTCTGCTGAATCCTCTCACCCTCCTGCACATCTGGCCTGTACCCAGTTCTCGTATGCATGAATAAATAAATCTTCCCAAAAAAACCAAAAACATGAGGTGGGTGCACTTACAAAGCAACGATGGTGGTGAATGGTCTGACGACTGTATACTGCAACACACCCAGTTTGCACCTAAACAGCAATACCCTGCAAAAGAAAAAGGGTTGAACATTTCAACTACTCATTTAAGTAATATCAGATTATACCTTCAGAGTCCCCAAATTAAAATCACTTTAACAAATGATACCATGTTTAATTTAATGATTCTAAATGGCAATACTATTTTTCAATTTAGTCAACAACTATATATTCTGAAAGACCTTATTTTGTGCATACAGCCTCATACTCCTAAAAAGGGTAGTGCAGAACAAAAGGAACAATAGGTTTATGCTTCTGGAAGAAAAACTGAGTAACAAAGGAATTACGTGTGTATGTGAAAATGTATTTGGAAAGTATTATTTACACTTAGCTTTCAGTTTCTTTTCATGTTTGGTATTTAAATATACCAGCGAGCACTGATTAGATACTCTGAAAGGACAAAGCAAAGATCCTGCAAGAGTTTACATTCTATTCCTGTGCTCACGCTTAGGGGGCTGGGAGGCACTTATAAAGAGTAACAAACAAACACACACAAAAAAAAAAAAAAAAAGTCCTGAGAGAGCAGTATAAAGTCCTGTTCAAAGACCAGCTGCCCGGTGGCAAAGCTTACCTGGCAGCTCCTGCACCCCTAGGAGAACGTCACCTATTGTAAAGTCCCTAATCTAAGAGTTAGACTGAGTCAGGCAGAAAGACCTTGAGGTGCTGTGTTCTGGACTGAATAAAACCAGGGGAACTGTGTGCTGACTGTGCGCTCCCACTGATGCCTCCGTGAGGGCGGGGCTGCTTGACTGCACTTGGCCTTGCCGCAAGACCTCCTGATGAGGATGCTCTGGCTGGACATGCTGGGCTTTCTGTCCCAAACTCTTTTTTTTTTTTTTAAATTAGGGAACTTTTTTTAAGATTTATTTTTTATTTATTTATACAAGCACTGGGTACAGTCAGAAGAGCGGGAGGGTGAGAATATTCACTGGAGCCAGAGCGGGGAACTTTGAACAGGCAGACCGTCTGTCCCAAACTCTTTGAAAGATTAAACTAAGTTGGAATTGGGTTAAACCAACAGTGTTTCATGAATTTATTTTTAAACCAAACCTGAGATCACTCAGGATGTCTATGCAGATGGTTAAACATTCAATTTAGTACCTCTGAAAGGTGTGGCGAAGTCAAGAACTGGAAGGCAGAACTGAAGAAATGACCCAGAATATAGCGAAGACTGAGACTAAGACACAAATGCACTTTGCGTACTGCTCTGCTGAGTGATACTCAGAAACTCGGCTTAACTAAAACCAAAACACGAATTAAAACCAAACATACTTACTCTCCCATAGTCCATGGTGGACAACAACATAAAGGAGGGAAATGTTTCTGCTGATCTTTGGCTTCAAGTATTAATACCAGATTTGGATATCGGTTAGTTAGGTAATTGGTAAGGAACCCCATAAAGTTGTAAATGACATAAGCTTCATAACATTCTCTGCAAGTATCCACGTATATGGCGATGCTAGGATATTTCAAAGCTATCCACTATGAAAAAAGCACAGATGTTAAAGAAAAAAACAGCTGCAATTAAGATAAAATGAATCACTACTCTCAATTCATGGTACTCAAAATAAGCTAATTTTTAAATTTGAGATGTCTTGTCACATACTTATATCAAACTTTCTAAAATTTATCATTATGAGGGCTACCAGACAATCTGCGAAATGAATTTTTAAAAGTAATAAACATTTTGAACACTGGTAAACAAAAACTTAAGTGAATATGAGGAAGCTAAATTATATACTTGAGTTCTTAAGTATAATCTGAAGTTTATCTTGACATGCCCACACAAACTGGTGCTAGAGAAATTTCTATTTAATCAAACTAAAGTAGTTATTACAATTGCAAGTGTAGAAGAGATTGGGGGAATTTTTTTTCCCCAAATAAAAGATTTAACAAATGAAAGGGATAATATAAAATATTGTATTTTAAAAGAATAAAGAGCTAATCTGAAATTTTAAATGATTAAGCAAACATCTATAGATTAAAAATAATTAAAACATCTGATTTTCTATTACTATATTTAATCTTTATCAACATTAAAAACCAAGTGAACCTTTTTTTGTATATTAATCTGACTCCTTATTGCCAAATGACACACTTTTGTTAGCTTAAGCACTCTATTAAGCATAGTATCATCAACCATAGTTTTTAGCTAACAAGATAAATAAAAGATACTTACACTATCTAAGCTGTATATGGGCACCATCCAAAGAATCCTATTTGGAAAGGAAAACAAAACCATTTTATAGCATAGTTATGACGTACGCCAACACAACACTAGTAGACTCAAAATAGAAAATTTACCTTATAATTGGTTTCTGTAGTTCGGGTTGTGTATAGTGCACTAAGTGCTGCAGTATCACCCAGAGTGAAATGGGTATAGTCAACAGCAAGAAGATCCCGGCGATAAACCACGCCTTGGTGTGTATTCCAACCTCGAGAAGCCAAAGAAATGTCCACATCAATTCTCTGATATTCAACTCAGTTTTTTCCCTCAAACTTTCATCTATTTGATGATTAAAAAGGGGTGATATTTTCTAAACGATTAGTTACTATTTTTATTTCTTCAGTAAAAATACCCCACTTGTACTATTGGGGTGATGGGAGGAGGCAGATTTTTCTCACGGGCCTACTGTAATGGTGCTGTATACATTAAGAATAGTCACGTCATGTCATGTCCCCCCGTCTGTTATTTACTTTTAATAGTTGATCACGGTGGCTGGAGATGTAGAGACGTTTTTAAATTCCCTGCAAGTTAAATATAAAAATCTTTTACTAGTTTATTCCTTTGCTTTTTATCTGTAAGGTATATAAACTTATGCAGATTTTCTGCACACCTCAGTGTTCCCCAGCCCTAAGTGCTAAACATTTACTGAGTGCTGCCTCTCTGTCTGATACTTTGAGTTCTTTACAGGCATCATCTCTGTTAACCCTTCCATGTGATAAACACTGCCAATATTACTGTCCAAACCGTTCTATCACACGCTATCCCCTAGATGTACAGCAGCATTAACCTAGGGTATTATTATTTAAACAATGTCTAATTTTGTTTGTAGGTCAGTAACTGATCACTATCTTATTCTTTAAAAGTTCAATTTCTAAAAACATACTTTGAACCATCTCATTCTAAGGCAGAGTTGCAGTTCACTCACTATCTGGTAAAAACAAATTTATGTGAGACTCCATTTGAGGGATACTGGGGAACTGATTTTATACTAACTTGTACCCTTGCCTTAAAGACTGTGAATACTATTAAGAAAGAAAAAAGCACTTGCTAACTTTTCTTTTTTTTTAGATTTATTTATTTATACAAGCACTGGGGTACAGGCCAGAGGCGTGGGAGGGTGAGAGAATTCACCAGACAGAGCAGGGAGCGGAACGGGCAGGACTGTAGTACTCTGTGGAGGGGAGCAGCGGGTGAGGCAGGAGAGGTCTGCTGTGCCTTGTGGGAATCTCCCCAGCCGGAGGGGAATCGAACTAGCGCTGCAGAGGCTGTGGACAGCTTCACAGTGCTGCTCTCTACCCGCTGTGCCACCAGGGAGGCCTCACTTGCTAACTTTTGAAAGGGAAAATGTGTGCATTTATTTTGGTACCTGAGAGGCTTTGAGCAATTAACTATCAAAACAGAACTGAAGTCCACAACTTATAGTATCACTATTCTGCACAGGATCTTTTTCCCTCCAAGGGCCAAAGACTAAAGAAGTAAAATACAAAAGTATGAAAAACAAATGTATTTTACAACAAATGGATTTCTAAATAAAAATGTAGGGAAAACGAAATACAAATACAAAAGTCTTGCTGAACACTGGAGATTAATCAAAGCAGTGAGAGGAAAGCAAGCATGTATAAAAGAAACAGCTGAGATTATAGTAATCATTTTCCAGGGATTTTTGCTTTACACAATTTCACTTAGAGTGCATATTTAACAATGATGTAAAATAATACTAAAAACATAGTCTAAATATTCCCTATTACAGGGTGATCATTAAAAGCAGCACTGCCAAGGGATTTTAATGCCCACGTTTGTTTTTACCATCTGTCTGTGTGCCAAGTAGTCTCTAGACTGTAGAGAAAAAACGATGCGCTCTGACTCATGAAGGTCAAACTCCTGAGTGTGTTGGAAGGAGGAGAGTTCTTCCCAACCATCATTAAGGCAAGTGACAGGAGACTGAATCATGACAGTACGGTGATGCCAGATTAAAAATAACAACAAAAACTTGCCTGGCAACAGAGTTAGTACCACTTTTACATGGCAAGTGATAATTAAAAAAAAAAAAAATCATCTGTCCACTTGAATGCCATTATGTTGAAAGCAATCGTTTTATAGTCACTTTGATTTTTAGCTATATAAAAAGTAATATGCATAAGGAATCGGACCCATTTTATGCGTGTACCTGTTTACCATTTTAAGTCAGCATTAGGTACCTGCAGAAATGACTAATTATCCCACTTATTTACCTCTAATTTACAATGATCTCTAAATAAGTTAGACTGATGTAAGGATACATTAACATCATTCTAGAACGTATCAGTCATGAGTGGGGTGTTTTCGGCTCACGATATGAGGAGATAACTAGGGTAGATTTTCCCTCTTAGGTAACTTGAGAAAAGGAGAGGAAAGAAGAAAAATTAGTGACAAGCCTCCAGGGGTGAGCTGGTTCTCCCTCCGCCAAGTGCTTGCAGAGCAGAGAGCAGCAAGGAACAGGCAGAGCTGTCTGAGTGCAACCCTCCTGAGAGAAGAGCAGGTTGAAGGCAAGGCATGAGGACCAGGGGGCAGAGAAGGGACTACAGAGCAGCATTGTTTCCTGGCTGCATTTAAAGATTTGACTTCAGTTACACACGCTTGGCGAAGTGAGAGAAACAGTTTTAATAGTGCAGGTGCGGGCATCCTGCCATTCTAATAAATGAACACATGTCCTATTACGGGCATGGGGCGCTCTCTCTGTTCCCACTGCCTTCTCACAGTGCTCATGTGGTAACACTAGGGTTTAAGACAAGTATTTTTCATGCAAAACTGTCCGTAAGCATTAAATTATTTTATCCAGTGCTTAAGTAAATGCAGACAACTTTGCTGTAGGTGTTCAATGGAGAAACTAGTCCCAACTAAGAAGCTATTCCATGAGAAAAAGTTGTTGCTCTAATGTAGTAATAGTGATATTTTAAAAGCAACACTAATTGATGCTTACTGAGCAGCTACAATGTGCTGGGCACAGTGGTAATGATTTTGGATACATAAACTCATTTACGTGAATAATAATAATAAAGACAATCATAAGGATATTGCAGGCATGTGCTAAGCACAATGTCACTTAGCCACTTCCACTCTGCCTCAGTTTCCACATCTATAAAATGAGGATAAGTCCTAAGTATCAAAGTTTTTAAGATTAAATTATACCTAAATCTTGGGGTCATGCTCTATTTAGTGTCTCTAAGTTTACTTTTTAAAGTTTTATTTTATTTATTTATGTATACAGGAACTGGGTTGTAGGATGTGAGAGGATTCACCAGAGACAGAGTGGGGGGCAGAACAGGCAGATGTACTGAAACACACTGCTGAGGGGAGCAGCAGGGAGACAGGAGAGGTCTGCTGCGCCATGTGGGTCACCTCCCTGGCCAGGGATTAAACTTGTGCTGCAGTGGCTGCTGATACTCTCTTCAGTCTTTTTTACTTCTTCCCCATTATAATCTCATCTCTCCTTAAGGGTTTAAATATCATCTTTATTGTGACAAATCCCTCTCTCTCTCTTTCTCACGCACACACACACACACTTACTTCAGTAACTGACACCATTTACCTGCTGTCCAAGACAGAAACCTCAGATTGGTCCTTGGTTTCTTACTCTCTCACTGCTTCTCCCCCCAAAACCAACCCACTGCCAACTCCTGCTTCTTCATTCCAAGGAGACTCTGAGTCTGTTTTCTTGACGTGGGCCATGCGTCATCGGAACCCGGGTACCACCTCTTCTTACCAACCATAAAGAGCTTTCTAACTTCCCTCCATTTCCCATTGCTGGCAGAGTGATCTTTCAAAATGTGCAATAAGATTGCCCAGCCAGTTCATTTCTTAGATTTTTTAAAGTTCCTCCACAGTATTTTATTCAATTTTATTTCATTGACCTGTTTTTGGTGGTTGTGTGAGTCTCTACCACTAAATTCCAGAAAGGTAGGTGCTGTTTCTCTCACCATACGGAAGATAAGCCTGACTTATCACTGGAACTCAAATAATCATTTATTAATGCAAGTATCACACAACGGGCAGGAAAACAAAATTAGTAAAATACATATGTAAAAAATAGTTTCTATAGTATACTCTCAAAATTACTTAAAAGAGATCTTCATTTGTATTGAAATATCTTTACTTAAATTTTGGTAGAAAATTATAGAATTAAGTTAAATATGTGACAAATGGAAGATATTTAGTGTAGTGGAATATTATATTAAAAGTAAAAATAATTATACGGACTATGCCAGTATGGAAAGTCAACATAAAATAATTTAATGAACATACAGAAAATAAATGTATGCTAAACACATTGTTTAGTTACGTAAAAATCTTTTCCATAACAAAGTGGTTAAAACAGCCACAGTCTCCTCAGTCATAGTACCGGTAAAACTGGTTTTGTAAGTAAAAAGTATTTTCTGGCTTTTTAACTCCAAAATGAAAGCTCATTTTATAATTTTTGTTAGGTATTTTCCTTGGGGTTTCCCAGTTTGTAATACTTTATTGATGTCATAATAACAAGATGACATCAAAACTAAGCAGGAGACTTTGCAAAACCTTTGTTGGTTAAGAGCAAATTTTTAAAGTAAAAACGAACAACAAAGTTAAACCATTTAGAATCCTTTAATCCAGGAAGTTCGTTAAACGCTAGTAAAATTCTTGACAGGGTTTTCCAGCTAGTTTACTTGGTTTAGTTAAATCCAGTATCTGAAGAGATCAGATTTCAGGAATAAAATTACCTTGCTTTCAGGAAACCGAAGAACACCTGCAAAACAATGTCGCACCTAAGCTCTATCTTAACACACCCTATTCCGCCCCCCTTCAGCCCCCACCCTCGTCCCGCTAGTAGCTTGTTTTGAAAGACCCTGAACAAGAAACCAGGCCGGGGTGCGTGGCTCCTTTACAAGGCACCGTCTTCAGGATCCCAGTCTGGGGGGGTCCAGGATAAGGACCTGCAGCCTCGGACGGGCAGAGGCAAGAGTGGCGGCCGCTTGTGCAGGAGCCTCTTACCTCCAGCTTCTGCAGCTCCCACACGCACAGGGGGACGGCGACCATTATGGACACCAGGTAGACGACCACGGCCAGGGGCCGAATCCACTGCCTCCAGTTCCTCCAGGTGCAGGTGCAAGGCATGTTTCCGCATAGGTCAGCTCCGTAGCGCAGGGGAAGAGAGCTCCAGGGAGACAGCAGTGGGGAGCCCTGTTCTTGGGCTGGTTTGTCAACTTGCATGCCCCGGGGAGGGCCGTGGGGCGACCTCACCAGCAGCTCGAGTCGCCTCCTTGGCCTGCGCTGTGCTTTCCGCAGCTGCTGCCGCCGCAAGCGCGGCCGCTCGGGGTGCTACCGGGGGGCAGCGCGGGCAGCATCCTCTCCTCCGCACCCCGCATGCACCCGGGCCTTCCGCGGCGGCGCTCCGGGCGCGGGGAGCCGGGCGGGCCGCGGCCCTCACCTGGGGACGGCCCGGGGCTCCGCCGGCACCATGGCCTCGGGGAGGGCGGCGGCACCGGGGCCGGCCTCGGGGGACCCGGCACGCAGCTCGCTCCGGCCCCGCAGCCGCCTGCCCGCTCGCGCTGTCCCTGGGCAGCCGGCCGGGCTTCCTCCCGCGCTCGCCGGCGTGTCTAAGCCCGAGGCTGCGGCCAGGAAGGGGGCGAGGACGCCAGCCCGCCGGCCCCAGGATGTCCACACTCTCCCGCGGGACAGCCCGACGGAAGCCCGGGCCAAAGCGGGACTTCCGCTTCCGCCCCCGCTGTGTGAGGTTGGTGATTCGTCGGCAGCGCCCACATGGGCCCGCCCCATCCGGCTCCCTGAGCGCGCTCTGATTGGTCGTTGGCGGGGCGGGGCTTCCGGGGGCGGGGCTTAGGGCGGGGCTGCAGGGATGTGGTTCCAGGTGAGCAGACAGGTGGAGGGGGGACTCGAGGATGCTCGCCGCTTGGGCCGCGGGCGGGGAGAAGGATGCTGGAAGCTGCGACAGCTGTTGGAGAACACCCGAGGAACACTTGCCACAGTCCTCTGCTGGCTGTATTACGGCTCTCAGGAGGCCTGGGGAAGAGGCAGGTTGTTACCTTCCAGCCGAGCCATTTTCTACGCTGAAGAGCTCTGAGTCTCCCTGGGAGCAGACGCGGAGCCCGCTGGAGTCAGGAGACAGGACGGGTAGACCACGGCTGCCGGGTTTTTGCTCAGTTGCTACAATGTAGGAGTAGGGCTGCTTAGTTACTTCGGGATCCTGCAGAAAGAGCATGCTACGGAAATTTTTTTTTTAAAAGATTTATTTATTTATGCACACAAGAGCTGGGGTACAGACCAGAGATGGGGGGGGGGGGTAAGAGGATTCACCGAGACGAGTGACAGAGTGGGGAACAGAACAGGCAGAGTGACCGAAGTACACTGCTGAGGGGAGCAGTGGGTGAGTCAGGAGAGGTCTGCTGCACCATGTGGGTAGCTCCCTGGCCGGGCCGGGGATCAAACTCGTGCTGCAGTGGCTGCAGGATTGCTTCATAGTGTGGTGCTTAACCCCTTGCGCCACCAGGGAGGCCCCCTAAAGATAACTGTGGAGGTCCCCTAAAGATAATTGTAAACAGAGTTGCAAATACTGACTATCCTTCCTGCATTTGGAACCTGTATTGAAAACTCGCACTCATTTAAATTTCAAAAGGCTGACATTCCAAACTTTTTATGTGCTTAAGCCTTTTAGTGAAAACTATAAACCGTGTAAATATGGACATCTCAATCTGATATACAAATGGCTCCTATAATTGTCATTTTCTGAGGGGCAGGCACTGTACTAAGTTCATAACCTATGTTGTATCCATTGCTCTGCATAAAAATTCTAAAATGTAGGTAGTTTTCCACATTACAGATGAGAAACCTGATTCGGGTGGTTAAATAATTTGCTTGAGCTCATCGAGCTGGCTACCGGCAGAGATTCTAACCTTGGTCTCTGACTCCAGGGGCCCTGCATTTACTATTTGAATTGTCAGCCTCTGCCACCTGAGAAGTTATCCGTAATGACCAAGCGGGCAGGTAGGCCTGCAAAAATGAGTACCCCTAACCTAGAATTCTCCTAGAGTTACTGAGGGAAGGTGATTCTAAGAGGAACAGTGGGGAGCCACTGCCCAGCCAGTGGGAGGCACTCATAGCCAACTCCATGGTAGAAGGTGGAGCTCTCTAGACTACTGCCTCTTGTCAACTGCCTGGTAGTTTAGAGCTTTCCACTCTCCACCCCCTAAGTAGGGACTGATGGGAAATGGCACTGGGCTGAGGCTTTGGGGCTTTGGGGGGACCTTTTGGTAGTTAAAACCACTGAACTTTTGGGCACTTAAACTACTAGAAATTTTGGTATTTAATCTGTTGGGACTCCTGTCAGTTAAGCTGCTGAGCTTCTGACAGTTAAACTGCTAGTGAGAAGGGGTGTCTGTAGAAGCTGCCAGCTTGCCACATGAATTTTGGTCTCTGCTCAGTGGACATGATCTATGGTAGGACAAGCCACGGCTGGCCATGTGCTAACCTAGTCTGTCTGTCTCTCTTACACTCTGTCTCCTTCCCTCCCTCCCTCTCCATCCATAGTCTTTTCCCCATGCCCTAGTCAATAAATCCTGATACTGTAGTTTCACACCGTGTGTCTTCTTTGGGAGTTGTGCCCTGTACTTGCAAGTTGGTGAGGCCCCACCAATTGGTCATCCCTTTCTGGGTTTGCTCAGTTTCATTATCTTCCCCAGTGTCATCTGTCCTAGCCAAAGTCTGGAGCTTGCTGGCTGCATTTCTCTCAGAATCTTCAGTATCTCCATTTTGCTACCTGGCCTCTTTTAAACAAATCGCTTACTTAAAAGGGCAATGGGTCTTTTGCTTGTTCTTCCTAAGATAATCTATAAAATTTACATAGTTATTTCCTGGTCATTAAATTAATGATGTTCCATTGTTAAATTCCAGAAAATAGAAGAATAAAGAAAAGACTCTTTGGGTCCCAAAGAGACTGTAGACTTGTGGACCAGACGTGAGCCATTCCTGCTCTGTCTTGTCCTAATTCCTGGCCTGAAGTATCCATGAACCTCAGGGAATTAAAAGACAAAATACAGACTGGCAGAAAATATTTGCAGGACAACTCTGAAAAAGGACTGTGTCCCAAAATGTATAAAGAGCTCTTAAAAGTAAACTATAAGAAAAGAAAAATGCAGTGGATCAAAGACCTTAATAGTCCTCAGCAAAGAAGATGTGTCAGATCAGCATATCAAAAGATGCTCCACACCCTTTGTTTGGGGAAGTGCAAATTAAAACAAGGAGATAATGCTGTGCACCTATTAGAATGGCCGTAATTGGGAACACTGACAACATGTAATGCTGACTAGAACATAGAGCAAAAGTAACTAACATTGGTGGGAATTCAAAGACATACTTTGTAAGACAGTTTGGTGATTTCTTATAAAACAAAACATACTCATATTTTACGATCCAGCAATCACATTCCTTATTATTTATCCAAGGATTTTTTTTTTTTTTTAAATAGAGGCATGTTTTATTTATTTATTTATTTGTTTGTTTGTTTGTTTGTTTTGTTTATACATGCACTGGGTACAGTCAGAAGCACGGGAGGGTGAGAGAATTCACCAGAGCCAGAGCGGGGAGCAGAGCAGGCAGAAGGACCGAAGTACACTGCTGAGGGAGGCAGCAGGCGGCAGGAGAGGTCTGCGCAGCAGGCAGAAGGACCGAAGTACACTGCTGAGGGAGGCAGCAGGCGGCAGGAGAGGTCTGCGCGCCATGTGGGACCCTCCTCCGGTGGCCGGGGAGCAGCCGGGGATCGAGCCGGCGCCGCAGAGGCCGCGGGCAGCTTCGCAACCCAGCGCTCAACTGCTGCGCCACCGGGGAGGCCCTATTTATCCAAGGATTTGAAAATGTATCTCCACACAGATGCTTATAACAGCTCTATTCATAAATTGTCAAATTTTGGAAGCAACTAAGATGTCTTTCAATAAATGAATGTATTAATAAAGTATGGTATATTTGGAAAATGTTGTCTGAATGTTGGAATATTATTCAGTAGGTAAAGGAATTTAACTATCAAGCTGTGAAAAGACATGGGGGAAACTTAATGCGTTTTATGTGAAAGTCAGTCTGAAAAGGCTACATAGTATATGACTTCATCTTTATGACATTCTGGAAAAAGGCAAAACTGTGGAGACAGTAAAAAGATCAGTGATTGCCAGATGGGGGTGATGGAGAAATGAATAGGTAGAGCACAGGGGCCTTTAGGACAGTTAAATATTCTATGTGTTACTTTTTGGGTGTAAATCCACAGAATGTACACTAAGAATGAGCCCTAATATAAAATGTGGACTTTGGGTGATTTTATTTTGCCAATGTCGGTTCATCCTTGGTAAATAATATACGGTCCTGGTGAGTGATGACGATTGGAGGAAGAGGCTATTCCTTTGTGGGGGCAGGTGGTATACAGAAATTATGTGTCTTTGTCCTAATTTTGTTTTGTAAACAGAAAACTGCTTTTAAAGTATAAAGTTTTAAAAAAAATCCATGAGCACAATGAAATGATTGTTTTACTTCACTGAATCTGTTATGTCTGTTTCACTGAATAGATAACTGAATCTCTTTTGTCTATGTGTTAGGGGGAAATGATGTCCTGAGCTAATCCCATACAGGCTTTGTGGACTCCACCTCCACCCCAGACCAAAGCCATCAAGACATTGGGAAAGACACATCCCGTCACCACCAAAGGGGAGGTGGCTGGGACCTGAGGGTGGAGTTGGGCAGCCAGGTTGGGTATAAAAACCAAACACGTGGGCTTTGGGCTGGCTCGCTGTCACTCGCCTCCTGGCTTCACGGCTCCTGGCTCGCTGCCAGCTCTCAGAGCGCCATTTGGGATTCCTGATCGGTGGATCAGGTAGGACTCATTTAAAACTTTGTCTCCCACTTTTCTCCCTGAGCTGTACATTTCCTCATTTCCCCTGCCCTTGTAAATAAACCTTTTATTAACCTTTCACGTGTGCCTGCAGTAGAGCATTGATAAGTCCTTTTAAGCGCGTGGGTGAGGACCCACAGTCAGGCAACCCATTTTGTATTGGGGCTGCCCTATAACATATGTATATTACCTAATCTGAAGGAGGCTGCTGGCTTAGTTTTTTTTTTTTTCTTTTCTTGTCTAGTGCTAACTTTAAATCTAGAAACGATGACTCAGGTTTTTCTTTTTTTAGGAATATGTTGCTTTTAGAATCAGATTATGCTAACCAAAGAGTTAAGGGCATTTTAAAGTTCACAAAAACTTTAAAAAAGGGAGAGAACGATCTGAACAGATGTTTATAGTAGGCTTAATTTTGTAATGTGGTATTTTTTTTCTCTTCCTCCAACGTAGGAGAAAATGGCTTGTTATGCACCAAATAAGTGGGGAAGAAAATAAAAATGGTACAGGCTGCAATAGCAAACTTTCAAATCTGAATTGATACCAAATACTTTGCCTCTTTTCAGTCTTACTTAACATCTTTCAGACTACTTTTTAAACTTCCTTGCAGATACTGTTATAGGGCAGCCCCGATACAAAATGGGGTGCCTGACTGTGGGTCCTCACCCTCCTGCTTAAAAAGACTTATCAATGCTCTACTGCAGGCACACGCGAAAGGTTAATAAAAGGTTTATTTACAAGGGAAGGGGAAATGAGGAAATGTACAGCTCAGGGAGAAAAGTGGGAGACAAAGTTTTAAATGAGTCCCACCCGATCCACTGAACTGGAATCCCAAATGGCGCTCTGAGAGCTGGCTGCGAGCCAGGAGCCGTGAAGCCAGAAGGCGAGCGAGAGAGCCCAAGGCCCACGTGTCTGGCTTTATACCAACCCTGGCTGCTTAACTCCACCCTCAGGTCCCAGCCACCTTCCCTTTGGTGGTGATGGGATTTGTCTTTCCCAATGTCCTGATGGCTTTGGTCTGGAGTTGGGGTGGGATCCACAAAGCCTGCATGGGATTAGCTCAGAACATCCTTTCCCCCTAACAATTCCACAGTTCATTCATTTTTACCTTCCTTATACCTCTTAACATAAAACAGATAGGGCTTATCTCAGTTTGTATATGCATCGCCATATCTCAGTTTGTCTGTATATATAATCTGCCTCATCTTAAAGAGCCCTGTCAAATATTTTTTAAATTAATGTAATAGAGTAACTGAAAATCTGTATAACATGTGAACAATAAAATAAAAATGAGTAACAATGAGTTGGACATTTTCTTGAGTTTTTCGTGGCATTTTGTTCATTTTGTTTAGTGGAAAAGATCCAGAACAAACCATGGTTGATCCAGAACAAAACTATGGCCTGAACCCAAGCTTGGCCTGAAGTCTTTGTGGTCCATGAGCTAAGAGTGGTTTTTACATTGAGGGTGTGCACGTGTGTTGGGGGGAGGGGGTCAAATACACATAATTGTAAGCATCTCTGAGTGTACAATTCTATGGCATTAAGTCAATCTGTTATAGGACATGGAGAGGGTCAGCCCAAACCCCGCAAACCTGTCTATTCTAAATGGGTTTTGCCATTCGCCGCATCAACACAAAACATAGGAGACTTTAATGGGAAGGAACTTTAATTAAACTAGGAAACAATACAGGTAAGGCAAAGAGTCTAGTTTCTAGATGAAGCACCCAAAGCTACCCATCCCCTCGTGGGTAAAAGTCCATCCATATGGGAATGGCGCAGAGCAAAGCCCCAAAGCCTGCCACAAGTCTAAAACATCTTCCAGTGGGGACCCACAGAAAAGGGTCACAAACAACTGGACAAGCCCGGAAGGAAAAGAGCAAAATCAACATCCAGATAAAAGCTGCCATTGTCACCTCCCCACGGGTCTCACCCACATCTGTGTCACCCAGTCCACGACCAAAAGACAAGCGCAGTTTCTTCACGTGTCTCTAGGCTCCATGCGCCTCCTCCAGGTCTCCTGGTTCCATCCTGCTTCCTTCCTCAGTCTCTTCTGCAGCTTCTTCTTTCCCTGCTCAGCTCCACCCTTCCTTGGGTGGGGCAGGGAAGCTGGAACCTCCCCCTTTCCTGGGGACCACCCTGTTACACATCCACAGTGTTGTGCTGCCATCACCATAAGCCATTCCCAGAACTTTTTCTTCTCTTACTGAAATGCTGCATGCATTTAACACTAGCTCCCTCCCCCTCTGTCTGAACATGACCTTTCTAAGTACTTCACACAATACTCTCCTTTTGCCTCTGACTTCTTTTGCTTAGCATAATGTTTTCAAGGCTCATCCGTGCTGCAGCCTGTGCCCTTAGGGGCCTTTCGTTCTTTGAGAGTTCCAGCTACACATTTTGCTGGTCTGAGGCCCATACAGAAAGGCCCATTAAAAAGGTTTCCGCCTTTTTCCCGCCTTTGCGACAAAGGTCAGAAAGTGGAGTGCACCCTGCCTGGGCTTTGCAGCAGCTTGGGTGCCCCCGGGCTCAGCCCCCAACCGCACTGCACCTTAGTATCAAGTGCAGCCCGCAGAGGGGATGTGGAAGAGGTTTGGCATCCGTGACCCAGGATGGACTTGGGACAAGCTGATGCAATTGCAAGGGGAGAGGATACAAACACACAGCACAAGAGGATGCGCCAGAAAGTGAAGTCCTGTAGGAGCTGAATGTGAATTTGCATGGGATTTCGCTGGGATGGCTGATGCTGTAGTGATGGCGGGAAGCCGGACTTTAACCTTGAACAGCATGTTGGTTTATAGCAGGTTTACAGGTTTTTTTCATCATGCAATGATTGTCAAGCAAAATGTTGTATTTCAAGCCTCGCACAGAAGCCACAGCTGATGCTGGGCTTTGGCCTTGGATAATGAGGTGGGCAGACACAGAAGGTATAGTCATTAGTGACCTGCCTGCCCTGATGGATTCAGGCCACAACCACTATTGCCTTCACCCCAGTCTCCTGTACCTCGCATCGCCCCAATTTCCAGCATCTCAGCCTAATGCACCCTCGCCTTCCAGTGGGCTGGCTCTCGCCCATCCCGGTAAGTGAAGCCACACTGTGCTCAGCATTATTTCTACTTGATAGCGGTTTTGCATTTATTATATGAGATTCCTGCTTTTACTGTATGCCAGTGTTACTTTAGGTTTTAGGTATTCTTTATTATGATGCTCAAAAATATTTTCCCATATAGGTTAGTGGTGATTTCTTCCCTTTGAATCATTTCAGTTTATGGTTTCGTAAGAACACTCTCATTTTGGAGACTGGGGAGAACCTGTATGAACATTTCTTTCTAAAAGGCTTAAAAATATTTCATGTGTCTATGTACCACCTTTAGCCATCCAACTGCTGGTGGGCATTTGGGTTGTTTCCACCTTTTTGGCTATTCTGATCAGGTTGCTATGAACATGGTGTATGTACTTGGAGTGTGTGGTGATTCTTCTCCACTGCTTTTTTTTTTTTTTTAAGAGATTATTTATTTATTTATTTATACAAGAGCTGGGGCACAGGCCAGATTCGTGGTAGGGTGAAAGGATTCACCAGAGACAGAGCAGGGAACAGAACAGGCGGACTGACGAAATACACTGCTGAGGGGAGCAGCGGGTGAGACAGGAGGGGTCTGCTGTGCCATGTGGGATACTCGCAGGCTGGCCGGGAATCGAACCCGCGCTGCAGAGGCTATGGACAGCTTCACAGTGTGGCACCCAACCGCCTGCGCCACTGGGAGAGGCCCTCTCCCTTGCTTTTGACCCTGATCACAGAGCCCTCCTTTGTACTCCCTCTTGCTGTCCAGTGCACAAGGAAAAATAGAAGAATTATTAGTTCAATGGGTACGGTCCTTCTGTTTTGCAAGATATAAAGGGATCCGGAGATTGATTGATGAGAATGTGAATATACCACTGCTTTCAATTGGACGTTCACACTTTGAGTTGTAAAAAGCAATACTTACAAATATTTATTATCTGACCTTTTGCAGAAAAAGTTTTGCAACCCCTAATTTAGAGTGAATTTTAGAAGTTTTATTGTGGGCTGTTATGAAGTTGCTGAAAGAATCTCAACATAAAGTTCATTCATCTTCTTGCTAGGAAAGTACTTAAATTCTGGTAGACTTTCTCTCACTAAATATATTGGAAACTCTAGTTGTTTCCTCCCCAAGTAAACATTAAAGCATTTTGTTGTTGTTGAGAGTAAGAGCACTGATTTAAAAGCAAGATTAACTACTTAAAAAGGATCTTGCAGTAAAGTCAGAGTAGTTGGGCATAGGGTTTCTTTCTAGCCAGGATCAAGTGCAGGAAAGGCCCTACCATGTCTAATGGGATGTGTGACCTGCCCATGGGACCCTCGCATGTCCCAAACATTCTCGTTTCATGGCTTCCTTAGACTCAGCAAGTTTTCCACAGTGTTTGAGTCAAAGATATATCTAATTTTTCCATTTATTAAGTAACTAGGTGCAACCAACATATTTGTAGCCATATAGGTTTCTGTGTCTCTTTCAAAAAACGTAAAGCACCCCACGTTACCTCTGTGAGTCCACGTCTTGTGGCCCATAGACGCACAATCCAGAAATTGCAGTCCTGGGTCTTTGGCGTATGCTTCTGACTTGGCCTCGGCCTTTGTTCTTGCTTTCACCCAGATACTATTTTCTGTATTTCCTGGACCTACCTAACCATTTCTGATGGCTTTCTTTTTTTTTTTTTTTTTTTTTTTTTAAAGATTATTTATTTATACAAGCACTGGGCACAGTCAGAAGCGCAGGAGGGTGAGAGAATTCACCAGAGCCAGAGCGGGGAGCAGAGCAGGCAGAAGGCCCGAAGTACACTGCTGAGGGGAGCAGCGGGCGGCAGGAGAGGTCTGCGCGCCATGTGGGACCCTCCTCCAGTGGCCGGGGAGCAGCCGGGGATCGAACCGGCACCGCAGAGGCTGCGGGCAGCCTCGCAACCCAGTGCTCAACCGCTGCGCCACCAGGGAGGCCCTCTGATGGCTTTCTTTACAGACTGATTTAATGTTTACACTCTTTTTTTTTTAAAGATTTATTTATTTATTATTTATACAAGCACTGGGCACAGTCAGAAGCGCAGGAGGGTGAGAGAATTCACCAGAGCCAGAGCGGGGAGCAGAGCAGGCAGAAGGACCGAAGTACACTGCTGAGGGGAGCAGCGGGCGGCAGGAGAGGTCTGCGCGCCATGTGGGACCCTCCTCCGGTGGCCGGGGAGCAGCCGGGGATCGAACTGGCGCTGCAGAGGCTGTGGGCAGGTTTGCAACCCAGCGCTCAACCGCTGCGCCACCGGGGTAGGCCCAGTGTTAACACTCTTGATTTAGTTTTATTCCCTCGGCACGTTGACTTTAACACTGGATTTTTTTTGGTGAAGACTTTTGGTGTGAAAGACTGAAGTATTTAAGGGAATTGAACATTAGCCCTCATCTTCAAAATGTTACTAGAATTACTGGATTAATGACTCTAAGGCTCTCTAGTTTCCTCACAAAATAGGAGATAAAGGATCTTAAGCCAATCGAGTAGTTTATGGTGTTCTTTGTCATACAAATGAAGAAGATGCTGTGAATGATGCAAACAACTTGCATTGTTAATGATAAAACTACCTTCTTTTTTTTTTTGAAGGAATATTTTATTTTATTTTTTTTAAATTAATAATAAATTTTATTTTTATATTCCCCATACAATTTCAACCCCCCCATTCTGACCCCAGTCCCTCGCCTCCTGCCCCCCACACCCCAAAAAGTGTCTCTGGTTCATAGTTTTTCGTTGATTTTGATTTTCACTTTCTTACAGTTATTCATTTTCCTGGTCGATAAAACTACCTTTCTGATAAGTTATTACTGATGAACTTTCCAGTAGCTCTACTGGTAGGGGAAGTTCCCCGCCCCTTATCTCCACTGATACTTTATCTTCAGATGGATTTAAGTAACACTCACTTCTGGCACACCAAGTTACAGGCTAAAAGGAATGTGAAAAGACTGAGTTAATTTGCCTTACTAAAAGAATCCTAGTAAAGAACAGATTAAAAGCTGAATGATTCAGAAGATTTAGGAGAAGTTAGGAAGAGGCTGTCTTCTTAGGAATAGCATGGGTGATACAGGGTTCCTAATTTCAGTGAGGGTGGGAGGGTCCACACATAGTACAAGCCAAGTAGTTCTTAAATGCCTAGAGGAAAAGTGATTTTAGTAGGGAGAGAAGGCAGCAGGCATTGTTACAAGGCAAGCCCAGGGAAGGGGGGGATCTGAGTTGTGAGTCCTCACCTTTGTGCTTAAGAACATGGAACAAGACAGAGAAGCAGACAGAGAGAAATTCAAAAGAAAAGGGAAGGGGGAGTTATTTACAAGTGGGAAGGTGTGTGTGAGGAAAGTGAGAACAGAGAAAATTAATTATTGACACATCCTACTAGCAACACTGTCTGAACTGAGACACCAGGTGCAAGTTAAAGCTGAAAATGCAAGCGAGCCAGAGCTGTTCAGTTTTAAGCCCAGCATGGCCACTTAGTTCTACCCCTGGTTCCCAGCAGGGGTTCGTGGCATGGTGAGAGTTGTAGTCCTTGGCACCTGAGATCTCATTGACTTGGCAAGAGGGGGTGGAGTCTGTTCAGGGCCTGTAAAGGCAGGACAGGACACAGTGCAGGTTTTCTGATCCCATGCAGACCGGGTAAAGGAGGAGTCAGAGTCCTCAGTGATTTTGCAGGTTTTTATTGGGGTTCAGCGGGTACGTGGCAGGTAGGGGTGCTGGGGGGCCGGGAGGCTGGCAGCCTCCCGGCCCCCAGCAAATCCTCACTCTATCTGAGCTCTCTGGCGTTCGTTCTGCTGCTTCTCGGCTTCTCTTTCGGCTTCGGCTTCGGCTTCGGCTTCTACTGCTGCTGCTGGCGTCCCCGTGACACCACCCTTAAAAGCACAGTCTTAGCTCAGCTGAATCCCGTCTACCTATGCCCACACCCTACTCCAGGTGCCCGCCATCAGGCATGCATTCAGGACAAGGATCCATTATTTATCCTGATGGCGGAAGGGCAGAAAAGCCTGACATTTTCTTTACCCTACAGGGCCTCATTCACTGGCTTGGAGTTTACACCTCCCTGCTCCTCAGGCAGCATGATATAGAATGCATGGCTTCAGGATGGTGACTTACTGACCTGGGTGTCCTTTGTCTGTTAAGAACTGGGTAGAGTCTGAAATTTATATGTTGATAGTCACTTAACAGGTTTGCTCGCCATAGTTTTATAGCTGCTGACTGGACTTTCTACTCACAGCACAACAGGAGCTTCATGTTTGATGTGTGAGGGAGATTGAAGGCTGTGAGGGGATGCTGGGGTCATAGGCTGAAAGAATTCACTAGAGACAGTACGGTACAGAGAATAGGTGGATTTGTTGAATTACTGTGGAGAAGCAGGGTAAGAAGAGAAAGTGTCTGGCCACTGAAAGAAAAGTTTGATTCTTCCTTACACCCGAGTGTGTAGGATATCTCTGAGATACATGTCTGTGCTGACTGCCTCCTGGTGTGTCAGGCCATAATTAGCCCGTGTGTTCCTTTAGAATTTATTCCTTTAGAATTTGCATCAGCCTTTAGTGGCCACAGGTGTGCTTTATGGCACTGCTTCAATAATAATCAGCTGGTTCCCTTACCGGCCCAGGTTCTCAGGGCCTGGTTCCCGTGGTAACTCCAGTTTCCCTGGTCTGTTTAAAACTTCCTTCCCATGCTTGTCAGGCAAGGAAGAGGCTGAGCTTTTAACTCTGCAAACCCCAAAAACGTTTCCATGGTTCCCCTTTGCCTCCTCTGTCCCATGGGGCGAGTGCAGAGGCCCAGGTATATGCTACGCACAAAACGGGTTTGCAGCACAGCTGAGGGAGAGCCTCCAAGCACAGAAAAACCCAGTCTCTCAAGGTTTGCCTTGAGCAAACATTGCCACGCTGTAGCCATGTAGGAGATGTTGTCTTGATTATCCTGGTCAGGAAACAGATGTGCCCTTTGCCCTCAAAGGAGACGCCATCTCTATTCTTCAAGAATGTTTGGTAGTGGTTGAGTCAACTTGGCTTTGTTGCTTGACTTCCCAGAACCATTTCAGTAAAGGCAAAGCCACCTCCCCTTAAGGAAGCACTGTAACATGATGTGAAGGTCCATTTCACGAATCTTGCCTCAATCTTCGTAAGGAAAGCATGCGCAGGTGGAGGGAAACAGACACCCACAACTTTTGTTATTATCAAACGTTCATTTTGAATTAATGTTCACTGCCAAGTAATTCTCAATAATGAGTATGGCTCAGAAGATCCATTCAAAGTTCCAACTGTTCGTACAATTCAACCAAGGTTACACATGGTCAAGCAAACTGGGTGATTAGAGGAGAGTTTAGTAAATGGATAGTTTACAAAGACTTGGGTGAAGAGCTGGGAAATCACTTGGGATGATGCAGTAATGGGACAAGGAGGAGGAAGGAGTAACTGGAAAGACATGGTGCGCAGAGGGGCCATCCCTGTGATTGCCTTCCATGGAGGGGGAGCCCCACCCAGGGCAGCTGAGATGGTCATGCTGAACCATGCTCTCCTCCCTTTCTCTAATGCCCATTCATGCCCCCCTGTTGACCTACTGGAAGCCTAAGGACAAAGGAGCCTGTTGATATCATCCCCACAGACCCACTTTCCAGGTCACAAGAAGGGCAAAGAAGGGCTGAACCTGGATTTGGATGGACAAGTGGAAGAACACCAACCCAGCATAACAAAACAAAGTATTCAAAATAAAACTTTAGTTTAAAATATTCCAACTCCTGTTACTGGCTAACTTTTCTTATTACAAGAGAGAATGGGCTGGAAATTAGATGTTTGGGGTAGAACTCTGCCAAGTTGATATAATAAACAGTATTGTTTATTTTTATTCTAGACCTATATAAATATTAATGATTTACATTATTTTACTGACTAGTGTCCTTCGGAAATTGGCTGACATTTTACCATCACCACTCCTATTTTACCCTCAGAGAATATGATCCATTATGATTTTTGAATATGCCCTTGTTTTTCTATGACCACTAAACTGGCCTGGTGCAGATTTGACCCAATTATTTCAGCCGTCTTCATGTTTGATTCCCGTCACTGCTGGTGGAGGGCCTGCGGGCATCTACACTGATTATGAAGGGGTGGCAATGGGTGATGGAATCAGCAGTGTCACAGCCTGGTCATCCTGCACAGGAGCATTCTTCTCAAGGATGGGCTGAAAAATCAGCAGGAGGGAAGATGCTGACCCTTTCAAGTTCTTTTCCACCTGAATTTTCAGCTACCCTGTCACCAGTAATTTCTAAAGCTAACAGAGTTGGACAGGTGTCCTGAAATAAGTGTCCAGCATCGTTGGACAGAGCAAATGGGTGAGATATCCAGATCTGAGTTTACACCAACACCGAACTGACCATACCAGTTAACCTCAGGGAGCCCCAATGATGCCCAAAGATTTTCTGCGAGAGGTGAAACAAGGCAGAGGGAGAGCAAAATTTGAAACCAGAGGCTAGTAACATTTCATGCAAAAATATATAATACAAAATGAAGCTTGGTGGGAGTTTTCTTTCCAGTTATAGTGAAGTCTTAAAATTTCGAATAATGAGCTTTTATCATTAGTTACATGAACTATGTTGTGGTCCTATTCACTCATGATATTAAAGAATTTCAGCTCTAAGAGGGGCTCTAGTTCCTTAATCAGAATCTTTGAAATATGGGAGATTGTGTGTGTGTGCGTGTGTGTTTGTGTGCATTTGTGTGTAAGTTTCAAATTCTTTGATCTAGCAAGGTTTTATTTTTCCCCAAGAGTGATTTATCAAGCTAGACATTTTCTTATTCCTTATTATAGAAGCCTATTGATATAAATTCATAACCATATTTATAACACATTTTGTTTACTTTTTACAAATATTATGTTCTGTATTACATATGTAATTTATAATTATATTTAATTTGGAGGGGCCCACATAATCAGGCTTACTGCTGATTATTTTTTTTTTTTTACTTTTCCTCCACATCTTCACTAACATTTGTTGTTTCACGTCCTTTGGATATACAAATACATTTTCCTTTTAAGAATGAAAATGAACTTTACTAACTAAGCTTTTGTCACATGAACTTTGACATCTAGGGGAAAGTCTTAAGAAAAATACTTTGTGTGTGTGTTTTTTGAGGGGCGTGCATTGTACCCAAGACACAAATGGAGAAGAATCCTCACAGGGTTGATATTTTGTTTATGTTATCACTGATTAGAGATTTTTTTTTGCGCACAATGCTTGGAACAGTGTTCATATATTTGAAAAGGTCATAAAAAGGGGGAAAACACATTGTGAAACACACACAATGTTAAAAATTCATTGTGAAAACACATGAATGTTAAAAATTCCGTCAGTTTATTCCACTCACTCATCAGTAATCTTATCAGACTGTTCTTAAAAATATATTAAAAGCCAGAAAAACTCCATCTGTAACTGTGGTCTTGGGGAGCCATACCACAGTTCTTTTTCCTGATAGATTTATTTTCTAAAAGCCTAAACAGACATTCCAATTTGGATTCTAATTGTGGCCATTCACCCACAGAAGCTGCGGTAATAATAGTAATTACCACTAGGTTGCGCTGTAGTTCCACAATTGAAACAGACGGGTTTGTAAAGCGAAGTCTTAGTTCAACACATTGTTTCTGTCCCCCCAAGTCCCTGGGCAGAGGGGTGGAGACAAATATTTCAAAGGAAAAAGAAGAGATTTTACTGAATATAAAGAAGTTCAAATTCATTATGATTTAAAAATTGCTATTCAGCAAAAACAATTAAAATATATATATATTTTATTATTTTATTAGAACATTATTACAGTTCCTCTTAACTCAGTCCTGTTAGTTAAAACTGTTTTCTTCCCTTGGCTGGATCCTCTTCAGGCCCCCAAACTGTAGAAAATATTATTTCCTAGATTATTTAGTAGATGGATAAGGCTATTTTTTTTTAAAAATGCCAAGATAAGGTATACTTGATTTAAAAACCAATGTGGTATCTTTGATATAAACCAGTCTTTGGAAAGTATATGAACATTTCAATTGTAAACTTTTTTTTTTGAGTGAATCCATTTTTTTTTCTGTTCTTATTTTTCCCCAATGTCAATATTTATGAGTCAGGGGTTGTGGGAAATGTTACCTAGAGTTGTAAGGAGCTAGAGTTTGTCCCCTTGTGTCCCTGGGGCCCGGATTCTGAGTGCCAGAGGGCAGCTGGGCTGGAGACACCCTGTCCCTTCCTGCTTTGGGCCCTGGCTTTGCCCCTTGAAGTGAAAGAAAATTCGGTACCCAGCTGTGCTTCATAAGATGTCAATTCCAGAGGAGCGAAGCATATAAGGTATGTACAATTCTTCTGCTGTGAAAACAGAGACCGATTTCTAGAAAACAAACAAGGCAGAATTATGCAAGTGATTCTGAGTGTTCCTTCAGACAACATATTCACAAGTCTAAATAATCTGAATAAGAACAATTTTTGGCCATATCACTGTCAAAACACTGGTCACTTCAGGTTTTACCGCTTCTACGATTTCAGTGGGGTTGGTTTTTGGCCATTGTAAAAGGCAGAGAATGTAAGGAAAGCCTCAGAGTATTAAGACTCTTGTGACATGTAGGTAAATTGTTAGTTACTCTGAAAATAAATGATTATCCATCAAAAAAAAAAAGAAAAAGATCTTTATAATCCAAGTACCTTACTTTAGTCTGTTTCCTTTCAAATTGTTGGTCATTACGGCCTGACCAAGAAAATAAATGCTGAAAATAAACAAACTTCATTCCCTAGGTGGGAAAAAGCTGGAGATAAACTAGAAAATTAGGGCCATAAGCAAGAAATATTAAAAAAAAAACTTTTTAATAGTTGAAGAAGAAGAACAAAAATAACAGAAATCACCAGTAAAATAGGTCTGTAATTTCAAACAAAATGCCCCAGTATTAATTCTCAACATTCTCTTGCATTTGTTTTCACTATCTTCTCTTATTTGTTTCTTAATTTAAATCTTTAGCCTTGCACCCCTAAAGATGGTTAACTCCCAGTGTCTTTTAACTGAGGATTATAATTTTTATTTTTTGTTCTCTTGCTTCAGTTGTTTTTTATTTATTTTTCTTTTCCTGTGTCCCCACCCCAAACGCTTTACTGGTTCAGCACTTAACTGGTTGTTTAAGACTCCTTATATAAATAACGAGATAAGGTTCATAGCACATTTTATTTTGTCAGATTGGCACTTTTCATTTTGGGAAAAACCTGAAAGAGAAGTATTGAGGTTAATGAAAAAAAATTAAGGAAGGTTACATCAGTGTTCTTTTTTTTGAAGGAAAAATTCACGGTGGGAAGATAGTTTCATTTTATTTTTCAACACGTGGGTGTGGCCTTTCTGGGTTGGTTTTTTACCCCCTCTACCAGCAGTCATTCTGAATTCAGAATGCATTTTTCTTACTTGCCAGTGGTGTGCTAACGTTCTGTGTTTAAATTTCCTGAGCCTCAATTTCTTCATCTTTAACTGGGGATAAAAGTATTTAGCTCAGAGGTATCGGGAGGACTAAGTAAAATGTTCAGTCCTGGGTGTACAATAGGTACCCTACTCTGGGGGCTGATTCCGTCCTGCCTTTCATCATCGACAGAAACATACACACAAAACCAAAATACAAATTTACCAACCATAGATACCTCTTGTGGGCGTAATACAAGTGCCTAAGATGCCAGCCTATGCCAGCCTGGCAGCATGGGCAAAGACCGGCTTAGGGAAATCAGCTCTGGACACAGCACTGTGAGTAGAGTTAATATTTTAATATACTGTTAATATTCAGAGGTACATTAATATATGATTGCGTGGGTAGCATTGACTCTGACATCCAGATTGTATCTCTGAGCTTTTGTGTTTGTTTTGGAAGAGAGCACTAAAGCATAATTCTATGGTGGTATTTTAGGCTTTGCACTTCTTCCAAAAACTGAATTGTTAAATAAAATTTTACCCTGTAACAGGCTGAAAAAGAGCCAGCTCCCCTTATCTAGCCATTAATAGCATGGGGTGCCTGGAAATCAAGTGAGGGTAGTCCGCTTGTCTTAAATGACAATAATATATTTAAAGGAAACTCATCCTTTTCAGCATTGCTTTGGAGGTCTTGACACTCTTGTATTGTTCCAAATATCACATCTACCCTTGGAATTATCTTTGGTAATAACTAAAGAATCATATTAAAGAAAAGGCTATTCTTATAGTCCACCTCTTACATAGGCCCAAGCAGTCTGACCCCATCAGTGACCATCTACCTTCCTGAAAGCCTTCGTTACTCCACAGTTGAAATTTATACTGATGAGAAGTTTTTTTTTTTGTTTAATCATTTAGGATATTCAAAGTAATCCCCTGCGTGTATGAATAAAGGCAGTTCCGTATGGGTGTCTCAAAATTATTTAAACAATAGCATTATCCTTGTAATATTGCTACCTGTCTGAGGGGGGAGCATTATTTGTGTGGATCCAATCAGGTGTATTTCTTAAACCCAGCAGGCCTGGCCTTACAGTCATGTTTTTGAATGTAAATACCTATGACATCCTATACGGATCCTTCCAGGCTGATGGACCACCTAAAAAGACAAACACTACTATTTAAAGAGGAATATTGTGGATTTTTATTCATTTTGAATTTTTAGCCTAGCATCTGCTGTTTTAGTTCCACACCCCAGAACCTCCTGAGAAGGAGGAGAAAAAACACAAAGGCCTTTGTGCCCAGACCAGGCCTGTGATCTTTCTTTTATCCTCACATGGATTTGTTTAGTGAATTACTGAAGTGCTTGTGTATATGATTAAATCTAAGCTCGTCATCATGGAATAAAATCATAAAGATGACGTGGCTCATATTTTGAAACAGAAGCAGGGAAACAACATGAACTCATTTGAGGATGAATCCAGACTTTGATCTTGGCAAATATATAAATAGTAACAGGATAGAAATAAAGGCTAAAAATATATGCAACTTATTTGTGTTTGGTTATTAATAAAAAAGGTAGAGATTGGTAAAACAGGGCGAGCTGAAGAAGAAAAATATAGCCTCTGCTTAGGTATGTTATTTAAAAAATAAAGCTGTGGAAGTCGCTGGTGCCCAAAATCTGCCAAGCAGGCCCAAGCCTTGGATGGATCTCCCTGTGCCTCAGCGTGGCTGGGCACTCCTGAGGCCCCGGGGCCCTGCTGGTGGCCATTCTCAGACCCTGAGCCTGGGGGGCTGCCAAGCTGCTCCTTTCCCACAAAACTTGAGCAGACTTGTTGTCTGGGCTGCATTCCCGATAAAACCATATTCTTTCAAATGACCCACGTGGTAGGAGCCAGCCTCTGAGCACCCTGGGATCCTTGGAGAACTCGGTAGCTGTGCTGTGTCAGCTGTGAGCTCACAGCTCATTGGAAATCATCTTCTGAAAATGATTCTTAGAATTGAGGTATAGTGTCCATTGCTTTTTCCAGAAATACTTCCTTGTCAAATAAAGCCCATGAATCATTTACTTTGTGGCCAGAGACATTTTTATCATTTTTATCAAGATGCCAAGTGTCAAGGACAAACATCCTTGTTACCCTCAGGCCTGCTTAACCTTCTGACCTTGGGATCCCGCCAGGTCACTTTTGGGGAAGGAAGGCCTCTTAGACTAGGGGACAAGAAGTGTCCTGTGCCAGCTAGTGTTTGGCTGCCTCAGACCTCTGTGCAACGAAAAATAAATGGTACAAAGCAGAATGTCTGAGGCAGATATGTCACAGATGAGGTACCCCTATCTTGATCAAGTGAAAATGTTGGTGTCGTTTTAAAGATTCCTCATTCAAAATGGTAGTATTGAAATTATATCCTCTCTATTTTTTTTTTTTTTTTTACTGTCTCTTAGCTGAGGGGTGTAACATACTTTCTTAACTAAATGAAGGAAGCCAGACTCAAAAGGCCACAGTGTTTGATTCCATTTATATGAAGTCTCCAGAACAGTCAAATCTGTGGAGACAGAACACAGATTAGTGGCGGCCAGAGGCTAGTGGCAGTGGGAGGGAGAAGGGGGCCTTGCTAGGGGATGAGGTTGTTGAGAAAGTTCTGAGACAAGATAACAGTGACGGTGATGTAAGATGGTAAAGGTACTGAATCTCACTGAACTGTACACTTGAAAATGTTAAAATGGTAAAAGTTTTTTTTCTTCTAGGATCAAGTGCAGATTAAATGCTAATAAAGAGAACTGTTGTGAAGTGATTTGCTCTCATCGATATCTTAGTCATTTCTAGGACAATTAGGCAGTCTTGTCACAAAGCTCTGATTATTGGGCAAAATCTGAAAACTGTGATGAACAGTCAAGGTTTAGGGTGAACTATGAAGAACATGGGTCAAGGGGAACTGACCTGCGGTGATGGCTGACTTTCTGTGTCAGCTGAATTGGGCCACAGGGTATCCAGTTCAACTTTTTTTCTGGGCGTGTGTGTCAGGATGCTTCTGCATGGGAGTAACTGACTGAGTAGACGGAGTAAAAGAGATTGCTGCCCCAATGTGGGAGGACCTCACTCAATATTTTGAAGGCCCAAATAGAACATAAAGGCTAAGTAAAAAGGAATTCTTTCTCTCTGTCTTACTCCATTTGAACTTGGACTGGAACTTACAACAGTGACTCTCCTGGGTCTCCAGTTTGCTGACCACAGATCGTGGGTCTTCTCAGCCTCCTTTATTGTGTGAGCCAACTCCTTATTAATAAGTCTCTTTGAATATACCTATCTTTCCGTCCCATCCATCCATCCACCCATCCATCCATCTACCTATCCATCCACCCAATCCATCCATCCATCCATCTATCCATCCACCCACCATCCATCTCTTATTGATTATATTTTTCTGGAGAACCCAACCTAAGACAGATTTTGGTACTAAAAAGAGAGAGGCTGTTGTAATAAATAACTAAAGGAAGCAGCTTTGCAATTGGATAAAGCCTGGAAGAGATTTGGAGTATACCATAAAAATTGGATATTAATGGTGATTTTGAAGATTTAATGGAAATAAGGAACATGTTGTTACAAAATGGAGGGAAGGCAATCCTTGGAGGAAGAATCTGTCTGAAATGTATTCCAGTATTTTGTGGAAGGTAGAACTTTTAAAAGATGAAATGGAATATTTAGCTGACATTTCAAAAAAAAAAAAAAAAAGGAGTTAAGTCTCAGTGCTGTCACTGCTATGGCCTGGGTTCGATTGCTGGCATGGCAGACCTCTCCTATATCACCTATTGCTCTCCTTAGCAGTGCATTTCAGTAAATCTCTTTGTTTTGTTCCTTATTCTGGCTCTGGCTCTGGTTAATCCTTTAAACCACATACTTCTGGCCTACACCGCAGTTCTTCCATGCAAAAAAAAGGGGGGGGGGTTGAAGGAGAGGCCTGGCTCCTCCGGATGCTGATAGTAAAACAAGTGAAGAGGGAGAGGAATTGAAGAGGGAATTGTAAAGCAAAATAGAACCACAAATCAAAGACTTGGAATAGTCTCATCTTGTCCATTTTGCAAGAAATGAAAAAATTAAAGAGAACTCTAAGGGTGAATGCACCATGGCTGGATAAAAGCCCATGGAATTACAGAGCAGAAACACATGCCTGTTTGAACATGTCTCCGTGAGAAGGGTCAGAGCAGAAATGATGGTGGGCACGAGACGGGAAATTGCTGAAGGCAAACTTGCTCTCTTGTGTTTATTCTGCTATTTTTGTGCTTGGAAGCAGGAAACCTTAGATTTAGGCAACCTGTCATTTTATCAAAATGGTGGTTCCTCTTCTCAGACCTCTCTTCATCATAAGTTCACCAGATACAGGAAGTCATGTTCCTGCGGAGAGTCCAGTGCTGATCATTGCCAAGGCTGTTGAAATATCACCTATCCATACGCCCCTCAGGAGACCAAAATCAAAGGGCATATGTGCTTGAAATTCTTTGATTAAGAAGAGCCACAGTTTTAGACCGGAATTCTTGGGTCCTGAATGCACCATCTAGTATTTGGAGTTACAGCAACTCTGCATGTTACTTCCACTGGTGATTGCTCAATGATTTCCTGATGCTGGAGGGAGAAGAGGGTGTTTGTGTGGGGAAACATGATCACCCCCATATGTTTGCATGGAGAAAACCCCAAATCCCAAGAACACATCTATTTTCCATAGTTATACTCTACAGAAAACTTTAGGGTCAAATGGCCTCTTGGTATTTTTCTGTGGGCAAATGCTAGTAGTTTGAAAGCAGTGTATCTCAAATGAGAAACTTCAGAAGTTTTATCTGTAAATTTTGCTGAATTGTCAAGAAGCAGATCTGCTTGAATCCTCCATCTGTGCACCCCTCCACCCCCCAGCAGTGCAGGGGGCCATGCCTTTCTCTTATCTTCATAGGTTTGTGCCTCCTATTCCTTCCTCTCTCCCCTCCAGTCCCTTTGCTGCAGCCTCATTAAACTACTTATCCCTGTTCCTGAAACACTGGGGTCCTTTGAAGCATCAGCCTTGGCCTGGAATTTCCTTTTACCTACTCTGTTTCACACACTTTCTTCAACTTACTTGCCAGGTGCCATCTTATGAGCTGTAAGAGAGCTTAGAAATCACCTCACATTGGCCAGCAATGAAGGTCAGAAGCAACTCTTGGGACAATCTAATTTGCCTTCCCACTGAGTTTTTTTCTTTTTCCTTTTTTTTTTTTTTATAGAGGCATGTTATTTATTTATTTATTTATTTATTTATTTATTTATTTATTTGTTTGTTTGTTTGTTTATACAAGCACTGGGTACAGTCAGAAGCGTGGGAGGGTGAGAGAATTCACCAGAGCAGGGAGCAGAGCAGGCAGAAGGACCAAAGTACACTGCTGAGGGGAGCAGCGGGCGGCAGGAGAGGTCTGCGCGCCATGTGGGACCCTCCTCCGGTGGCCGGGGAGCAGCTGGGGATCGAACCGGCGCTGCAGAGGCCGCGGGCAGCTTCGCAACCCAGCGCTCAACCGCTGCGCCACCGGGGAGGCCCTGAGTTTTTTTCTTAAGATAGAAAAGATACCCCGTGAATTAATTGAACTCAGTAGAAAAAAACATATGAACGTATTTTGTGAGAGCAGTTTCCTGAGGGTGAGCCACCTGGAGGGCGCTTGCTCTGTGGAAGAAGCACATTCCTGAATCCCATCAGGGGCGCCTGAGCTGTCATCTGTGGCAGCGATGAGAGGCCCCCCAAACCGTGCTTTGTCCTGACCCAGTTGGGAGCCTGAGTGTGGTTCCGGTGAGGGGAAGGGTGAAGAAGCAGCCAGAAGGCCCACTTCTCGTGCTATTATTATCTTCCTCTGGTAGATACTGAGCAGTGACATCAAAGAGGTTTGCTCATCTAAGTTTGTGTTTGTTTTGAGGTAGTTTCTTTGGGATCATTAAGGGCAAAGTAGCATGGAAGTGACTTGTTTCTTCCATGTAACCCATGTAATCCTGTAATAATGACAAGTTACAGTCCTTCAGTTCCCACGAAGAGGCCTGGATGTGTGCACTGGGGTCTGGAGAGACAGGAATCTGAATATAAAGGAATTAAATCTTGAGAAAGTAAGAGAAGAAATATGGGCCCAGCGTGATGGAAAATGTAGAGGAGGGAGAACAGGAAGACAGAGCGAGAGAAAATGGAATACTATTCATCCTGGGAACAAGCAGTGCCCAAGCCACATGATGTTTGCTTCATAATATCTGTTGGGTGAATGAATGACTTTCAAGTATCTGGTATACAGCAGGCATCAAATAAATGCCAGTTATTGCTGTTTTTCTTTTTATCAGATTCTTCTCTTCCCCGTCTCCTGCCACCCACCTACCAGCTTTCCCAGGGGACTTCTGACTTCAGTTACTACCCTTCTAGTAACTCGATCTCCTAATTTCCCAGCTAGTCAACACAGGGCAGCCAGAATATCACAGTGTGTGGAAACCAGCACAGAGAAACTATTTGCAAAATAAAGTCAAGATTGCAGTAAGTACCTAGGACCTGAGCTCTAACTACTAATGGGAAATCTATCCTTGGCAATCTGTTTAACCCTACTGGAATGAATTCTTGTGAAAATGAGGGGGCAGGACTAGATGATTTTTTAAAGAACTCTTGCAGCCCCAGCATCTTGGATGCTCCGTGGATGAACAAAGCGCGCGGAAGACCCCGTCTGCTGGCGGCGCCACTGCACTCGGAGACACTTTGAAGTTATGCATGTCCCTGAATGACAAAAGATAATTTGGTCCGACCTTTATTTCCAGTCAGCTGCAAATAAACAGACTTTATTCTAGGAAAAATCGTGATTCTCAACTTTCCAAGTCTCTTCTTGTCTAGGTGACCCTGTCCTCACATGTAATCCAAAATGACTTCCCTTCCTCAATTGATTATGCTGAGATAAGAGTTATTTATGCCCCAAAATTACTGCCACCAGACTTCAGGGATTTAGTCTTGGTATTTTTATTTCGGAAGTAAAAGGCTTTGCTTTATTTATGAGAAACGCCAGCACTGGAAAATTGGTGAGAAAATGCTGCAGTCCTCCAGATTATATTTTGTTTAACGCAATGGATCCTGTGAGAATGGCCAATATCAAAAGGTCCAGAAGCAGCAAGAGCTGATGAGGATGTGGAGAAAAAGAAACCCTAGTACCCTGTAGGTGGAAAGGTAGACTGGCGCAGCCCATGGGGAAACTGCATGGAGGCCTCCCCGGTGTATTTTTTTAAAGATGTATTTATTTATGCACACAAGATCTGGGGTACAGGCCAGAGGTGTAGGGGATGAGTGCATTCACCAGAGACAGAGTGGGGAACAGAACAGGCAGACTGACTGAAATGCACTGCTGAGGGGAGCAGCCGGTGAGTCAGGAGAGGTCTGCTGCACCATGTGGGTCACCTCCCTGGTGGGGGATTGAACTCATGTTACAGTGTCTGCGGATAGCTTCATAGGTTGTGTCTTAACTCCTTGCACCACCAGGGAGGCCTCTCAGTGTATTTTAAGCAATGTATCCTCCCTTTCCTCTGCTCCAGGTTCCTCAGATATATTTTTTGTTTTCTGACATAAAAATAATCCTATAGTTTGCATTTAGTGGTAACTTTCCTTAATTTTTTTAAAAAGAATACATCCATTGATTGCATATATTTTGAAACCACTGGTGTGTGATTTGACCATTGGAATGTATTTTTTTTTTTATCAAGATTGGTATTTTTACTCCATCTATTGGAAAGTCAGTGTTGTCAACCCCACCTTAGGGAGTCTGCTTGCTAAAAAGCAGCAGAGTTTAAAAAAAAAACACACTGAATTTATTTAAAGTATAAAACTTGGCTGAAAAGTTTGTGCAATGCTTTAAAAATAATTGCCTTTCAGATTTTGATCTT
Organism: Talpa occidentalis; assembly: GCF_014898055.3. NCBI lineage: Eukaryota > Metazoa > Chordata > Mammalia > Eulipotyphla > Talpidae > Talpa > Talpa occidentalis. Next base: position 108,906,150 of record NW_023605194.1, read on the forward strand.
CATCAGCATTTTCCTTCCCCACCCTTGGAATGAGCAAATATTAATAGGAAAAAAACAGTATTAAACATTTGCAAAACAATGCATTTATTTTAAGCAGCCCACTTCAGTGAACACCAGAATGATGAAACAATTTGCAGGAAAAAAATCAAGAACAAGTTTGCATTAGAGAGGATTTCACATACCCATTCTCACTGCGTTGTGGCCCAAGAATGGGGGGAAGGTTTGGTCCCTCAAATAAAGCTTCTATCTTATTTCAGTGCTGAATAAGAGACTTCTTGATCACATTTATAATATTAGTAATTTTATTGTTTTTTATTTTGCTTTATATAACTTCTTAGGAAATAAATATTGTATTAAATAAGTGGGACTTAATTTGCAACTTATTTTCCTTATTCAGAAAAAACCCAAATTCCTTAAATAACAAAATACTTACCAGGAAAATGTATATAGTATCTCCCACATTACTGTAGTAGAAATGTCTTTCTCAATGCATATGTATTACAGAATTGCCTGGATGCCCAGAATTTCTGATAATTTTAGAAGTTTTATTGGACACCAAATTTCTGATAATAATAACAGCAGTGTGATGTGTGACTGCAACAACAGTAGCATGTGCTACTGTTTTATTTGTATACATAGTCTCAAGTGACCCACAGTATATCCAGGTAAGGAAACTGATTCTGAATCATCAACGCACTGGCCCAGCGCCAGGCAGCGTGATGTGCTGAGAAAGTGTTTTACAATCAGACTGCCCAATGGCCAAGCCAAGGGCGGTCACGCACTAGCGGACAACAGACTTTGATCCACTTAGGATCCTCTTTCCAATGGCCCTTTTGGGGTAATGAAGGTAAAGTGCCTATGGCAGAGTGTCTGGCACATAGTAGGGTTCTCTTTCCTTTCTAGGACTGCATCCTGGTCCTGGGCATCCTTGGGAAAATGGACCTCTTATTTATGGACTGCCTGGGTTTTTTTTTTTTCTTCTTTTATTTTTAAGGATATATATAATTTAATTCAAGTAACACTGCATCATAATGTTATATAAGTTTCATTATACTGCATTAAGTTCATCACTGAAAGTCTAGCTCTCTCATTCCCCATACAGTTGATACTTTTTCCCCTCAATAGTTCATCTTTTTTTTTTCTTTCTTTTTTATTTATTTATACAAGAGCTGGGGTACATGCCAGACGGGCGGGAGGGTTAGAAGATTAACCAGAGACAGAGCAGGGAGCAGAACAGGCAGACAGACTGAAAGCACTGCTGAGGGGAGCAGTGGGTGTGACAGGCGAGGTCTGCCGCGCCATGTGGGTATCTCCCTGGACAGCCAGGAATTGAACCCACGCTGCAGAGGCTGCGGACAGCTTCACGGCGCTAGGCTCAACCTGCTGCGCTACTGGAAAGGCCCACAGTTGATACTTTTAATCAGATTTCGCCGCCCCCTTTCCTTTTTCTATTCTCTCTTTTTCATCTTTCTGAGGGCCTCCTGGCCACTGTCATGCTCTTGTAGACCTGGGTGGCAGCGAGCACCCTAGGATGGCAGGTCCAGGAAAGCCCAGCATCCATTCAGCTCTCACACAAAGTCTGGCACACACTTATGTGTTGTGTGCATTATTAAGCTATTGAATGAATGCTTATCTTTTGCCCCTAGACATAGCACAGAGAGCACTGTAGGGTGCCTGACGCCCTCACAGGGAGTTTGCTCTGGTTGGGTTAGTTGCACAGTCACCTGTGAAGGCCCCACCTCCCTCCTGCCAGGCCCGGGCCTTTCCAGTAGAGAGCAGACTGTTTCAATTCTCGCTTCCATCTCATTCTTTTGAATCTCTGAGACAGGTGACCTCAGCCCTGTTCCCATGACCCGAGAGGTTGCCTCTGATGCGCACCCCCAGCCAGGTGGTGGAGGTGGGATTTGAATAACCTGCATGCTGGCGCCCACCGTGGTTGTGCACGGAAACCAGCGGAGCCTGTTTCTGAAGGTGTGTTTCTTCGTGCAGGTCTGTTGTCTCTTAAGAGCATCCTGGGAAGGAGAACTTTTTGAAATCAAAGAGAACTATGTGGAGGAATTCTGAGTCTGGGATAGGGGTGGGGGGCACCGAGGATCCGATGGGAGCACCTCATTTTTATATTCACACTTCCAACTGAAATTAGTATTTCCTTGAATTATGTGAATAGAGGCAGCACATCACAGAGGTGTTAGCAGTCCTGTGACTTTGCTGGCAGGGGAAATCACAGAGATCTTGCCATCATACTACGGTGGTTGGCAGATCTCTTAACACCTCACCTGTGCTCATCACGCCTTTCACATTAGGATGGTTATTTAACCTTTACTAGATACCATCATTAACGTGTGGATGCAGAAGACATACATTGCCCTATCATAGTTTGTTTTAAAAAGACTCTGATAACTGTATTTTAATATTATCTCTTGATTTTGGAAGTCATGAGATTTCCATAGAGACCCATAACTCAAAGAGTCACAGCCCCTGCTATGGTCTGAGTGTTTGTGAGAACCCCCCTCCTCACCCCCATCCATATGTTGAAGCTCTTATTCTCCAAGTGATGATTTTTAGAGGTGACATCTTAGGGGGGTCATCAGGCTTAGCTGAGACCTTCAGGTGGAGTCCTCTTGATGGAATTATTGTCTTTATAGGAAAAGGAAGCAGCCTGCAAAGATAGAGCAGGAAGGTGGCTGCCAGCAAGCCCGGAAGCAACTCTCCCCAGATACTGAGTCTGGTCTTGCTCCAGGAGGTCCCAGCCTCCAGAACAATGAGAAGTGATTGCTGTTTTAGCTACCTGGTCTATGCAGAGAGCCAGAGCTAACTAAGTTCCGCACCAGGGGAGACTTGAATGGGCAGAACTAGTCACAGAGGGGGAGTTGGTGAATGGCAGTCCCTGAACAAAAGACCCTTTCTTCAGGTCTCTTGCAAAAGCACGTGATGCTACTTAGCAATATTGTGATATCAGAATTGTCCCCAACTAGCATGGTGTCCCTATCAGACTCAACTAGTTGTAAGGTATGAGAAGTGATAGGTTAAGCTATTAGATGATTTAAAGCAGCAGACTGGTGCTTTCTGGGGAGCAAGACTTCAGAAAAACTTAACTGTCCCTTTGACTCATGGTCTTGGCGTCTGGACAGATATGTCCTCCCTTTGGGCTGGTGTCTCGTCTTGTTTTTATTTTTATGTCCTGTGTGTTTGTGGGGATGGATGTTTCTTCCATTAAATGTCATTTTATTTATTTATTTTCTCCACATATAAACATTTCCCTTTGGAGAAATCAAGAGGTATAAATTATTGCTGATTTATTTTTATCGAATGCTTTTATTTGGCCTTGTATGCATGCCGAGTGCTCATAGAAGGTATCAGATTAATGAGTCTGGAGACCAAAGTCTTCTGTTTATCTACTTATTTGGGAAACAGAAGATCTCAAAGTCATTGAGTGTAAACTTGCCTGCTCTATGTAGCTAATTGCCTCAGACTTATCCCAGAAAACTCTAGGGCTTTAGAATAGGGATCTAGAATAGGGCCATAAAAACACTAACTACCACATTAAACCATCATGTGTGGAGGTCCTTCTTCCTTGTCCTTTTATCCCCTGCCCCCTTCAACATTAAAAGAAGGCTACAGGTGGGTATTCTGTCGCTTTTCCCTTCCCACTTACATCCCAAATTCTGCAGGTGGCATTGCTCCCTCTCTCTAGCCTTTCCAAGATTCATTGGTTCTTTTATTTACTACTTCTCCTAGCTTCTATCTATTTTGCTTTATGCTAGTTGTTCTTGTCAATTGCTTTCTGGACTAAACAGACAAGTGGATTTCCAGTAAGATCCTGTGATATTCTTTTCCTCATAATTTGACACCAGGAAGGGGAGACTCTGATTTTTCCAGTTCTGCTTCTACCAGAACAGTTTTTATCCTTTTTCATTTATCTGAACACTCCCAGTTAAATTGTATTTGAACACAGAGTTCTGTGAGTAAAGGAGCTTGGATGCCACTGTTCTAGAAAACAGTGGCATAGTTGAAAACAGTGGCATAGTTTGCCATCTACTTTACATGGCCCTGGCTTGGGGAAGACCTTGACTGCCAGTCTTAGTTTTTGACTGGCAGAAGACTGGGGAGCATGTGGTCTGGAGTGCATACTGTGGTATTGAGAGATGTTGAATCTTTGTCCTGTGATATAAGCATTCTACATGTCGGTAACCACTGCTGTTGGCCCCTGAAGCCACATGCCTGTCTGGCCAAAGGATAGTTTTGTGGCTAGTTATTTGTCTTTTAGAGTTGTACTGGGTTGAATACAGTCTCTCCAAAACCCATGTCTACCAGGAATCTCAGAGTGTTACCTTATTTGGAAATATCTGGAAAAACTACATTTGCAAATGTAATCAAATTAAGATGAGGCCATACTGGGTTAGCTTGTGCCATAATCCAATAACTGGTGTCTTTATAAGAAGAGGGAAATGTGGGCACACAGACACAGACATACAAAGGGGAGAAGCCACGTGAAGTCAGAGGCAGAGAGAGAAGTGATGAACCCAAGCCAAGGATTTCTAAGGATTAACTATAAACCCAGATGCTAGGATTGACACAAGGGATAGGTTAGCCTTCTGGCCTCTGGAAGGAAGCACCTTGGGACTGAGCGCGGTCTCCCAAATCTGCACTCATATGACTCCATGCTGCACAGTTCTGTAGTGTACATTGCCATAGAGGAATTCCAGAAGAACAGAAGGTTAGGTGGTAGCACTTGATGACCTGAGGCTTGGTGGATATTATCATGCCAGTCAGAAAGAGCAGGCTTGCATCCGGGCCACTGAGATGTGCAGGGAACTATGACAATCTCTAATGGCTCATGGTTTTCAGGAGTTGAATGAGATCAAGAGTGAGTCAGAGCATTGCTTAACCAGGAAAAAAATGAGAGCCCCTGAAAGGGGTTCTGATACCAACTGTCATAGTGGAAAATTCAATCTCTTGTCCAGTCTCCAGATCCAATTCTCATACATGAGCCCATCAATTTTACAGGTGTGATATGACCCCTTTAATGACACTGCAAATATATATGATAGTTTACCAATTTGATCTCAAAGGGAACCATGACTGTTTAATAGAGTCAGTGAACAGTAATAAAAAGAGGAAGGCTTTTGATAGCTGTTGTTATAAGGTCTGAACTGACACATTATCAAGGAATCTGAAAACTCCTCATGGTCCTACTGTCCCATGGAGACATATGGTGTCTGGGCATTAGATAGAGTTCTGACCCAAACCCATGGGTCTAGTGATCCCATGGAGCCAACCTATAATCATTTCCCCAGTCCTCTTGTGATTAAAGAATGCTCAGTGGAGTAAGCATGACCTGTGACATAAGAATCATGATGATAGGAAGGGCTAATTGGTTGAGAGCAACCTCTTGGCTTCTGGAATTTTGAAATTGTATCATTCCTGAAATTGTTTCTCCCAGAAAAGACAGTAAGTCAGAAAGAATGCTGCATCCTGGGTGGAGTTGCAGAAATTCATGCCATTTCAAATACTTAAAGGAAGAATGCAGAAAGGGTGGTCTGCATCACATCCTCGTTCAGTTCACTGCTATCAACCCTGGAAAAAATAGATAGGTCAAGATGTGTGATGCTGAACTTCTGTAAGCTCGGCAAAATGGCAGCCCCTCCAAAGCAGTATCTTACTAAAGCATAAGATTGCAGGTCCCGGTTCAGCCTCTGGCACTTGGCTCATGGCTACTGATCTGACAGATGTGTTTTTTTCCCACCTGGAAAGAGGGTCAGAACACAGAGCATTCATATAAGAATGGTAATACATATTCCTAGCTGCAAGGCTGTGTCAGTCCTTCTGGCTGTCATAGTTAGGTAGAGAGGGACCTTGATCATCTTGATATTCCATGGAACATCATAGTAGTCACTTTATAGATGTTGGTCATGTTAATTAGGTTGATGCATAGAAAATTACACTTGATCTTAGCCAAAAGGCTGAGAAGCGATGATGCATAGAAAATTAAAGTACTCTGGATACCCTGGCAAGATGCATGAGTGCCATAGCAATTAAGGTTTTTTTCATCTTTATAAAGTTTTCAGAAATGTAATGGTTTGACCTATACAGGGATAGTCTTTTTAAGGTAAAGGAAAGTTATTGGTCTTTGAACTTTCTACACACACAAACACACACATGCATACACCACATGCCTAACACATACACAAAAGGAAGAGCAGTAATGAACCTGTTTGGATTATAGGCAGCATATATTAGACTTGAGAATATCTGACTCATTTATTAGGTAAGTGGTAAGGGTACTTTATGAGTGGAGTGTGGAGGAGAGGTTTCAGAAGCAGGCCCAGGCTTTAGTGAAAGATACTGTCTTTCTTTGTCATAAGCTGCTTGACCATATATGCCTGGGTTTATTTCTGGGTTCTATTCTGTTTCATTGATCTATATGTCCGATTTTATGCTAGTACCATACTGTTTTGGTTACTGTTGTTTTGTAATATAGTTTGAAATCAGTGCACATGATGTTTCCACCTTTGTTCTTCTCTCTCAAGATTGCTTTGTCTGTGTCCACATGGGTTTTCCTTTGAGAAGTCACTGGATCCCCCACGCCTGCTACAGGATTGACCCTGCGTAGCCTATACTGGAAGGCAGAATTCCTTCCCCCTTGACTGGGAGGAGCAATGAGTTAAGACTTACCTCACTAGTTTTCATAACAGAGAAAAGACTGGACATAGGGTATCAATTTTCCATTATGCACAAATGTAGGTCTGAAAGGGCCATATGTTGCCTTCACCTGGTTACATTTTGTAGATTTTCTGATTGCAGGGTATTTTGAAGACCTAAATATTATGTCTTAATATCCCAATTGTCACACTTTGGAGTAAAGAGAAAATAGTTTTATTCTGCAAAAACTGCAATAAATGGAGTGAGTCAGGCTATGCCTGATAGGAGCTGGGGCCTGTGATTTGGCTGATGATGTGCTACTACGTAGTGCGTTGTGACCCATTCCTCCCTGGAGGCCTGAGACAGATCTGCCTCCAGGTACACATTGTACCTACTGTCATAGAATCAAATTGCAATAGGATAGGATCAGTTCCACATAGATACATTAGATAGGGGGGCTGTGGTTTAGGACCAAAAGGCAAAAATTTGTGGTATTCTCTCTACTCCCTGAGGAAGATTCCCTGCCTCTTCTGGTTCTCACTGGGCTTGGCATTGCTGTTGTGAATTTCTTACCTCCCAGGAAGAGAGACAGAATCTACTGAAAAATATTGATGCTAAAAGCTGGGCAAGCCATTCACCACATCAGAATGAACTGTCCTGGGTGCGCCTGGCTTGGTGGTGACAAGGCTGCTTTCAGCCCTTCAGATTCCCTGATTCTGGGAATTGTGGCCAGTCTTATTTTCAGAGACTTTCGGATTCAGAAACAAAAAGTCAAAGACCGTGAGCACTGACCAAATATAGACACTGGCTTGTCGTTGTGCCACTTAGAGGAAAATGTGAGAGAAGCTTCCCCGAATGTAGGATTATTCAGAAAACCCACTGGGTTTTTCCATGTAAAGTCTCCCCTCCCCTCACCCCCCTCATGAAGTTCAGAAAGTCAAGTGCATATGGTGGCCTTGTATCCTGATTTAACTTTTCTTGACCGAAAATGGAGAAAAATCAGCACGTGCAGTGCTATACTAGATGATGTGACAATACCAGGTGCACACTCAGAATTTCAGGCTTGGAGAGACTTGAGGAGACTGAAAGTTTCTTCCTTGCACACATAGGTGGTGTTTTGTGCTAGATTGGATGAAGAATAGGGTTGAAAATGGCAATAGAGCTAATGGACAGGTGAAAACTTCCTATTTCGACATTTTCCTGGATTTAATCTCCAGTTATTTCATTACCTTAATAATTGAAAATTAACTCAATAGATTTATTTTTGGATGGAGAAAACTTCTGTTCTTACAAAAGCTTATAATGTAGAGACAATGTGATTTTTTTTTTATTACTTAAGGATTTGTGTATTTATTTTTTATTTATGCATACAAGAGCTGGGGTCTAAGCCAGAGATGCGGGGAGGATTCACCAGAGACAGAGTGGGGAGCAGAGCAGCAGACTGCTGAGGGGAGCAGCGGGTGAGACAGGAGAGGTTGCTGCACCATGTGGCTCGGGATCAAACTCATACTGCAGTGGCTGGTGATAGCTTGATAGTGCTGAGACTTAACCCCTGAGCCACCAGGGAGGCCCAACAATGTGATAGTTCTTATTATTAGTCCATTCAGCAGCAACTGAAGTTGCAAGGCTTGTCCTGCCTTTATGCCTTTACCCTCCCTAAGCTGATGGCTGCTGAGTCCTCACGAAGCGCTTCACTGCTACCATATAAAGGATTTCTTTACATTTTAGATGAGCACTGGCTGCTGTACCCCTTTATCCCTATGCCAGGGGGCTCCCTATGACAAGCTGTGCATTTCTGCTTGGACCCCCGAAGAACTCGCTGCAGTTCTTTATTTCTACATCTGCTTCATGCCCCCTGCAAGCAGCGCTGCGTCATACGGTGGCTGTTCACCATGGTGGTGTGAAAAGACAAATCAAGGGAAGGAAAAGTGGAGCACGGGGTTTTTAAAAGCACGGGGTGTTGCATACCCCGTGGGTGACTGTCACTGTAGCTGTGTCCACCCCGAAGAGTGAGAGCTAACCAGTACTGGACTTTCCTTAATGTTCATCCTGGCTCATCAGCTGCCACAGACACACCACGCTAATGCATCACGGAAACAATAGGGGGACCTGTGTACCTGGGACAAGAGGGTGATAGGGCATGTGGGAACCCTGCACTTTCCAATTTTTCTGTCAACCTGAGAATGCTCTAAAAAACCAGAAAGCCTGTTCATTTAAGTAACAACAGCAACAGGTAAGTCAAAATAACTTAGATGAGATGGTTTTAAAATGTGTGCATTGTAAGCAACAGAAAACCACATTTAGCTGGCACAGACACCGAAGGGAATGTGTTGGCTGCTTCCTCAGGCTATGGCGAGCATTGGGGAAGACAGCAGCCGGGCACTTAGCTGCTCCTCTTCATCTTTGTGACATTCTTCATTGACTTTCTCTGTAACGCTGTAACTATAGGGGCCAGCAGCCCCAGTACCCCAGCCTCCCAGGCTTGCCACAGTGGGAGAGGGCTCTTTCTTTCTTTAGTTCTGGAAAACTCTCCAGAGGATGTTGGCAGCCTAGCTTGGGAATGGGAGAGGGTTTGAGAGAGGGGCACCAATTTAGAGTGTTTGTTCACAAAGCTGCAACCAAACAGGCATAGTATTGCAGTTATCCTGGCAGGAGATGGTGGTGGCTCAGAAAAGCAAGGCAGAAGTGGAGAGATAGAGGGGCTTCTGGAAACATTCTGAAGGCCGAATCATGCCATGGCTATCCTGGTTTCCCAGCTTGCAGGTGAGATCAGGGCATATGTCAGTCTCCATCACTGCAGGAGGCAGCTGGCATAACAAATCTCTCACATCTACGTGAGCGCTTTGGTTCTATCTTCTCTGGAGACTAATATGTGAGCAGAGAAACAACAGGGCAGCTCATGTGAGGAGGATATTGTCTTTTGTTTTGAATGTAGCCCTCCACTCGGGGATGTCAAATCAGCAGTTGGATACAGGAGTCTCTTCCTCTAGTTTTCCTCCTGGCAGAGTGTTCATGGTTGTCCAAAGCCACCTTCTAGAATGCAAGTTCCGTGAGAGCAGGGACTTTGCTTGTTTTGTTCACTTATATCCCCAGCACCTTAAAGAACGGCTCAGACACAGTAGATGCCCTGTAAATTTCACTGGAAAGGTGAATGAAAGAATGGATGAGCGTTAAGTGTTCAGTACAATGAAGTAGGTTGAGAATAGAGTAAAAATTCCTACCTAGTATTATTGAAAATAAAATTTTATTGAAAGTATTATTATGAAAGTAAAATTTCCTACCTAGTATTATTGGGACAAGGTCTGCAATGGGCATTTTATAACAAACATTTTCTATGAAGAACTATGTACAAATGAAGAGATGCTTGAAGGCTTCTGTAAACTTTTATTTTATGCTATGGGCCACCGCCAACATATGGTCTTGGCCTTTGGCTCATTTCTACAGATGGAAATGAAAAGATGTGAAAAAGGTAGAAATTGGCAACATTCCAACTGGTAAACACGGTTACTTTTCTGGTCCATAAACAAAATGCATGTTGAAGCCTGTGTGGTTATTCAGAAACCTATGACTTTCTGAGCCTATAAAAGGCATTTTTTTATATGCAAGAAACAAAGCATCTTAAAAAAAAAAGAGACAGCTGTCTAAACAAAATGGTGTGAGCCATTTTTTTTTTAATAGCATCTATCACTGCATATGAGGCACAGTGGAGTAATGGAAGTTGACTGCTAGCGCAGAAAGGAGCAGTATTTCTTAGCCCTACAATTGGGGCAACTGGACCTCAAATCATTTCACACTTGACTGTGCTAAAATATGGCCCAACAAATCATTTCATCAGCATGTTGAGTTGAGCACTGGGACAATATAATACTTCAACGTTTATGACTTCTGCTCCAGCACAAAAAAATACAACCCCAAATACTGCTTTATTCATCCACCAGTGACCCCCACCATTCACCATGACTTCTCCTTTCATGCTGCCTCCCACATTCCACTTGTGAAGGTCACATAGTCACAAATTATGAACACAGTCAGATGCAAACCACAGAGGCAGGTTGTTGTGACCAACCACCTAGATGCCACTCAGAGCATGTGCTTTGGCACAAATCTAGGGCATTATTGTTAGATTATACTAAGTCCACACATACCAGCACACATATGCACACATCATGCACACAGATGCATTCCATAGAGACCAGCACAGGAAAATCAGCAAAAAGAAATGTACAATTGTTTATATTTATATACACACAGTAAAAGATCTTTTTCTGCTCTACTCACAGTCTGTAAACATCTTGGAAAATGCCCAACAGAAGGAGCTGTGGGCCCTTTGAAATGGTGACCATGTGAGGTTGGGTGGGGGGTTATGTTCGTACTGGAACTCCAGAGAAATGAACCATCATAAATCCATGGGGGCATCATTTAGGGGGTAAATACACTCAGCTGGACACTTTGAAATTTCCTATATGGTAAAGGGAATGACTGAAAAAGTCTTACTGCTAGTTAACACTTTCGAAGAAATCAAGAGGATGAGGTGATAAGTATAATGTATATATGCACATGCATATACACAGTACACACATGTATCTACACAAATATGCATGTATACATATATACATGCTTAGGGAAATAAAAATATGCATATAGGTACATGCTACTACTGTCAAAAAAAACTGAATTTTTTTCAAATCTTCTAAAATCATTCAATGCTTTTCTCCTAGGCTTGCTTTAGACTTCTATGCATTGCAGAGACTGAAAGTCTCAGGCATAGTTAAATGACACATAAATTTAAATCTTGGTACATGATATTGATATTAAATTAAAAAGTTACATTAACAAGAGTGGGCCTGTGAAAAACAGAACTGTTTGGTTCAAGCATTATTTTTAAATTTAACATCAAAACATTTTCATCATCTGTAATGAAAAAAAACCTAAAAAAAGAAAATATAGGTTCTGGAAAATTCTTTACAGAGCAGCTACTAAACTGCCAGATGTGGTTATCAATCTGTTCTTTAAGTGCTTATATTTGTTGCAGCTTAAAAATGTACATTTTAAAAGTAAAATGGCATGAGGAACATTAATCTGAATACTGTTCTACTTTTTTTTTGGCAAAATATACATAAATAACCTCAGTCATTTTAAGGCTACTATGCAATTTAAAAACATTGGCACTGAGTGACGTTTCAATTAAAGGTGACTTCATCTCAATTCGTGACCAAAAAATAAATCACTTAACAACATAGAAAACCTGGTCACAATCTCTGACCTTGCGTAGTGACCAGGAGTCCAGGGACATTGGACAGAACTGCCAGGAAAGCTGGTCATGTACTTGACATGCAATTTTCATGCAAAAGTTGTAAATACCCTTTTGTTTCATTTAACAGTCTCCTTCCCACGACTCCCACCATTTTTTTAGTGCTAAATGGAACACGTAGAGTGTGCAACCAGGCCAGTTCAAGAAGCAAGCCCAGTCCGCCCACCGACGTTTTGGAACACAATTGTCCTGGGGTCAGAGTGATGGGGGAGAGGCTGCGTGAAGACATTTCTGGCGCCACCGTTGCTGTGTGACTGTTTTCTCCAGCGGGGCTGGAAGGAGTACGGGCTTCGGCTCCCCGAGGCTGTTCAGTTGATGCTGTCCTTGTGGCTGCTCCTCTCGGTGTTGTGGTTGTTCTGCTCGTGGTTCTTCCACTGGATGCTTGTTCCGTTCATGGGGACTGAGGTCATCAGGCTCTTGGACTGGTAGCAGCAGCAGCAGAGGCAAGACTGGCAGGAAGAACAGACTGTGAGCACGCGAGCCTACTGACCCACTCCCAGCCACAGTGGCGGGTGGGGTTCCCGGGGTACAGGTGCACACACACCCGCAATCCAGAGGTGGAGCCTGCAGTTAAACTGTCCTTCTAGTGCAGGGAAATCCACCCCTCGTTTCTCATTTTAATGTATTCGCTAAGTAGAGAGGATAGAAGCAGTGACAGTGGAGGGAGAGTATAATCTGGAGGGCACAGGTGGAGGAGGGCTGGAGTTTATTGTTCCTTCTGGGCATGCCACTGTGTGTGCCTCTTCCGATATTCACAACAGCCCGGGGGGCAGGGGTCATTTCCCACCTCAGTAGCCAGGACAGAGAGGCCCAGAGCGGAAAGCAAGGGGCAGAACTGGAAGTCGAACTCAGGGCTTTTGCCCCTGGGCATGCCGCCTTCATAAAAGAGCTGTCGATATATGCATTTAGTTTTTGAGAGTTTGTACCTTGATTTTCCCTCCCCGTCTTATCAATAAGTAAATTAATCAGCCAATGATGTCAAGCCCAGCTTCTATAATGTTAATAATGGCTGTATGTCAGGCAGTCTTACTTAAGGCAGAGCATTTATTGATTTGTAAATATTAAGTGGACTTCGAAAATGAATTTGTACTAGGAGCTTATTTCAAGCTCTATCCTGTATTAACCTGCTGAATCCTACTAGTGAGACAGCTACTCTTATTATCTGATTTTGCAGACGAGCAAACTGAGGAAGTGGGAGGAACCACACCAGACTGGGCTTGGCAGTTAGCAAGTGCAGAGCTGGGGTGTAAAGCAGGACCGCTGGCTCCCAGGGCGGTAAACTTAAACATCCTGGTCAAAGATAACAGAATCCAGGGAGGATTAACCCTCTACTAAAATGGTTCTGAGAAGTGGAAAATGACAGATCAAGAAGAAGAGCTTGGGGCTTCTGGAGGATGTGTGTTAGCTTAGCTGCAAAGAGGTTCGGGGGACAGAAGGAAACTGACTTCAAATGAAGTTATATTAGTTCAGATTTCCAGAGCAAGAGCACTTGCCTTTCTTGATGAGTCTCTTATTAAATATGCGATTAAATAGCATTAAGCAAGAGATTTCACAGCAACACTGACTGTTCATGTTAGGCTGGGGCCCTGGTTAAGTCTAAAGACAATGTGAGGCAAGACTAGACTGTATGTATCCTTTGGGGCCCGGACCTCACATTGGAACATTTCTTTTTAAGACATAACTAAAAGGGTCTGTTATTTAGTTCTTTTTATTTCAACCTCTGAATATGTTGTTTTCTGAGTAGGTATTGCTTTTCTGCTATGCTGACAATCTGACCTTTTTCTGGGTATCAAAATAGGATTTCATTTCTTTATTGACAAATACAGCTGAAGAAAGAATATTTATAAATATTTACAAAAAGAATATTTATAACCAGGCTACTTAATATACTTATTTGGTGCTCTTTAAAAAATACTTGTAAAACAGTCCTACCTGGAAACAATTTTTAAATTTCTTGCTCACAAAATACAGAGCTATTGGGTTTATACACGAATTCATGGTGGCCAAGTTAATACCGATGTAATCCATGAGCAGCAGGAAACTAGAACAAAAGAAACAGAGTAGGATCATTAGAATATCAGGTTTTAAAATATGCTAACTAGCATTTCTCCCTAGAGTAAGCATTTTTCTTGCCCAGGAGCTATTTCTCATAGATGGCAGTCAGATTTATTTCTCTAAGGTGCTTCTTTAAATAAATGGCAGTTGCGGTTCTGAAGAACATTTACAGATATGTCTGCCACTCGGTCAGGTCTAACTGTAACGCACAGCCTCAGGAGGTGAGCGGCCAGATTACAGGATTGGTGGTGAGCAATGTCAGCTAAAGAAAAATAATAAAGCTTGCAGTTTTAATTTTCAGGGCTGATGAGAAGGTAGACTAGCTGGCTTGGTAAAAGGACTGTACGTGTGAAAATCAAAGAAACTCTTTTTTTTTTTTTTAAACATGATGATCACCTAACTTTTTTTTTTTTTTTTTGATTTAGTTATTTATTTATACAAGCACCGGGTACAGTCAGAAGCGTGGGAGGGTGAGAGAATTCACCAGAGCCTGAGCGGCGTACAGAACAGACAGACTGACGAAGAAATACACTGCTGAGGGGAGCAGCGGGCAGCAGGAGAGGTCTGCGTGCCATGTGGGACCCTCGCCCGGTGGCCGGGGATCGAACTGGCGCCGCAGAGGCTGCAGGCAGCTTCGCAGCCCAGCGCTCAACTGCTGCGCCACCAGGGGGGGGCCTGAAACTCCATTTTTTTTGATGGGTGCACAGGATCGTACCTAAGTAATTCACACCGGTTCTTGTCCGTCTCATCATACACGGTTTTCTTCAAAATACGGCTTAAATGTAGAGGGAACCAGCAAAGAGCAAAAATGACAACCAAGCAGAAAACCGTTTTTGCCACTTCTCGTCGCTAAAAAGAAAGAAGAAAAAAGTACAGTAAGTTTAGTAAGTTTAGGGCTTTGCTACCAGATGGAAGGGTTACCTCAGAAGGAAACGTTAGCTGAGGCAGAACTCGATGAAGCCAGAACAGTCTGCTCTCAAGGCCTCCATCCCTTCAAGATTTGGAGTCCAACTTTCTAACTAAGGAGTTGCTAGGGATTTTTTGTTTTTGAGGTGTAACTGACATAGTTTCAGGTGCATGACATAAAGGTTCAATATTGTATACATGGTGAAATGACGGTGGCAGCTACTAGAACAGATGGTTATTGAGGTTAGGACAGTTTCAGTGGCTGGACAGAGTTGAGCACTGGTGGCATTGAGTCAACTCTGTGGCTGAGTCTGCGTGAGTTGTGGAATGTATGTGTGAAAGGATGAGCTAAAAGTCTCCGTAATAGGTAACTACCTAGCATGGGGAATGTCAGGGCAGTCAGGTGACCAAACCTAGCATGATAGAGACTGGACAAAGCTGCAAGAAATCTGCACAAGAACAGCAGTAGGAAAAAGAAAAGACAAAGCAAGTCAGTATGTTCCTCCATTTGCAATTTTAAAGAAAGCTAGCATTGAGATGTTTTTGCTTTTAACATTCTTTTGTTATTGACATGCCATTTGCAAAGATATACCGCTTGCAAACAGGGATGTGAGTAAAGGATTATCAGCAATGGTGATTAGAAAAACTGGGACATGCTGACCCTTGACTGACTTCCAAGGAAGGTTTCCATGCTTTTGAGTCTGCACAGAATCAGAAAAACCATAGGTTAGGAAAGGTCTGCAGCCAGTCCCGTGTGTGCGTAGTGTTCGATGTCACCATGCGTGCACTTGGAAGCCTAACTAGGAAGTAAAATGCAACTTGTCTGTAACTGGAATCAGTTAACGTCAAAATAAAACTGATTGAAAACAGGGTTTGGAAGGGTAAAGCACATAGCATCATGTGTGGGAACCCTACAATACAGATGCATGATTAATAGAGCCATTGGAAAAGAATTCAGGACAGTTGTCATATATTGCTACTCAGGTCCAAAGAACTGGGAGTTCTTTAATCTTTCAGAGTTACTGGCTCTGTTGGGATATGACTTCAGAGGATACATAAGCTGGATGATGATGGAGGGAGATAAAGGAAGGATTTCTATCTGCAGAAAGGAGGGGGCCTTCTTTTATCTTTATTTTACATTAGATCACTTTCAGTGGAGGTAATCCTGGTTTGCAATACCACATATGGTGTAGGGGTGCAGGTTCTTACCGCCTCAGCTGCATGTTACCACCCTGCACCCATCACTAAAGCACACACAGTCCCGCATCATGGTCCATTGGCACCTCCTCACTTCTCTCTCCATCCTATCCCTTGCCCTCTGGCAGCCTCACTTCTGTGGGCAGATTCCTAGGGTTTGTTTTGGTTTAGTCTTGTCTGTTCCTTTGTTTTGTTTCTTTATATTACACATCTGGTATTTGTCTTTCTCCTGATTTATTTTGCTTAGCATAAACTGCGAGTTCATTTTAAAGGGTCATTTTCTGCATACAGAAAGACAGTGTGCCCCAAAAGGCAGAAAAGGAGGTATTGGGAGAAAGGTTATCTCCCCTTAGCACATCCTCAAAAAGAATAACCCTTCTTAACAGTAATAATAATGCCATGCCATGAAAATCTGATATTTGCTTAGCTAGTATTTATTCTTCCATTTTCCCGACTATTAATAAGCTCCTAGATTCTGTGATGGCATCAGATGAGACTGCATGGCCAGTCGATACAGTTTTAACCAACCAGGGGAAGTAGAAATTTGCCATGTGTGATTTCTGGAAATGCAACTTAAAAGTAGGGGATGATCTTTGGGTGCATCCACACGAGTGTGAGCTTTGCTCCTTCCCCTTTTGTTGCCAGAAAGCAGCATGAGTGGACAGCTGCGGCTGCTGTCTTCGAACACCCAGCACAGCTCAACAAAACAACAGAGCTGGGGCCTGTGAGTGCCTCAGTAACATCTGGACTTGTTGCCGTGGGAGAAAGATGAACCCCTACATGGTCTACTCAATGTTATTTTGGGTTTTCTGCTACCAGCATCCAAACATAATCACCGAGAAATAAAAGCTGTCAGTATAATGAAGAGCAGTTTGAAAAAAAAGCACGCAAGAAGCAAGGGCAAGAATCCTCTAGGCTATTAGTCAGAGGGGCAGGAGTGGGGCTTTCCTCTCTGGGCCAACACGCCCACAGCTCCCCACCCCCCCAGGGCTGTCCAGTCTGGTTGCTTTTCTGCTGTTAGAGCCTGTAGCTGCCGTGAGCGTGAGGCAAGGGAGTGACTGCTGAGTGAGGCTCAGGTCTTGCGTTCCAGTCTCCAGGTGGTGGAGACAAATTTAAAATTCTTCAAAAATTCGAAAATGCTGTGTAAATCGTGTTGTTTTTGCCCCAGTCCCTGTCCAGATCCTTTCCGGTAGCTTCACTCGGAGACCCAGTGGGCTCACTCGTGGTGCTAATGCAAAAATCAACATTGAAAAAGACTGTTTCCCACTAATCTGTCCTAGTGAATTTCCTGCATGACAGGAATGAGAGGTAAAAATTACTTAATATGTCTTACAACTGGAGTACTTGAAATTGTCAGGCCTGAACAAAGTCACCCTCAGTATAATGTTCCTGTTAAATTTCAATAAAAGCTAATAGCCACCATGGGTATAACTGGGTAGACTTTACAGTGTACGTGTAGACACAATAATTCCTTTGATTTCCATAATGACATTGATTCATCTATTATTATGCCCAATTTACAAATAAGGAGTTGAAGCTCAGAAAACTCACTATGGTGGCTGAAAAGAGTTGCTGCTGCTTGTGTGGTAATTACATAGGGTGGATTTACAGACTCCATCAGCCACTTTTGGTGTGGTTGGGTGTCGTCTGTTGAGACAGAGCACTTACCTGCACTACTAGTTTTACTCTTTGACTTAATATAGATCAACATTTTCTGAGCATCTTCTGAGTTGGGTTCTTACATGCATTAGGCAATCCCCTTGATGTATTATTATATACCTTTTATGAGGAACTGGAAACTCAGAGACATCAAGCCATTTGCCCAGTGTCACAGAGCCAGCAGGTATAAGCATCATGCTCTGTTTGTTGCCTGGGGAGAACCAACAGCAGTTTCCTACTGACATGTTCAAATTCCTTCCAGAACTTTGGGCCTCCAAAATTGGACTTACTATATACACAATTTCATTTCCTTTGATGAGGCTCATCTTAGCCGTTGCTGTAATGAGGTTCTTTGCCTTTTCCGATTCCCTAATGCATTGACCCCATTCTGTAGTCTAGACTCCTGTCCTCCCCCCTAAAATGCCTCCGTCCTGTTCCCCCATCCAACCCACTCATCTCCCATGAAGATGGGAGAACATTTCTCCAGGACTTTATCTTATATGCTCCTTGGCTTTCTATGGCATAGACTACCTTCTCCTCCCGTGGTTCTGTTTTCCAATGATTCCACGCATGCGTTTTATTTTCACGAGCAGCCTGCTGCATCTGCTGGGGCAGAAAGTCTTACTCTTCTCTGTCTTGTCACACACCAAGCCCAGCTCAGTGTACAGACACACAAACACATATGTTCAATATTCTGTTGGCAAAAGAAATGAATAGTTCCATTTGGGTGTGGCCTCCAGGGCCACCTGTTTCACGGGGGCGGGCTCCCTATTTCACAGGTGGAATTCGTCCTGCTGCACCTATAAAGAAAATAGCTAGGAGGCTGTGTTTTTGTTTTCAGGAGGCCAGGCTAAGGGCAAAGCAGTCTCCAGCAGACGTGCAGGATCTGATTAGGTTTACCTGCTTAAGGTGCTCACTGAGGGCGATTCTCAGGCTGCCGTTCCTTCTGTTGAGCATCTCACAAGTCATGAGGGTGTAGAAGATGGCGGTGCACACCAGCGGCATGCAGAAGTAGAACCCGAAGAGCCACCAGTCCTTCACATCTTGGTAGAACTTAGGGGGAAGCAAAGAGGGAGAAAAGGAGAGGCCTTAGGAAGTGCGAGAGCCGTGTGGTGTCTCGGGGAGCTGAAAGCCTTCATGCTTCGTGCCACGCTTGCAAGTCCACACTCACCAGCTGTGGTAACGGGCTTGGGGGGCAGTGCTCAAAACTCCATGAAACTGGACAGTCCAGAAATTCTCCTGGCTTTAATGGCACACGAAGAGGCGGTATTAAAAAATGATCTTGATTTGGTGTCAATTACACAAGGGGCCAGATAAAGTCAAACTAGAATTAACCTTAGAAAATTGATCGTAGAACGGAGGCTACCAGAGGGGGAGGGGCAGGATGAGGGAGAGAGCAAGGTGGGGAGGGCACACAGAGGGTGGTGGACTATGGGTGTCTGGGTGATGGGTGCAGTGTGGTAACAACCTGTGGTGGTGGTGGTGGCGGGGGTGGGATCCTAAACTTGTAATACACAGATAACAATGTAAAGAATGTGACCTCAATCAACAAGAAAAAGAATTATCCTGATAAAGCCTTTTCTTATAAACTGAAGTTGCTTTTTATTACACAGCAGAAAAACCCTAATCAATAAAAAGAATTCCCTTCCAACATTCATAAATTGTGTATTTTTTTTTTTTTTGAGACATGCAGGATATATATTTACTGATGAGTCTCAGAAATTTGGCTGGCTTGCTGTTGACTGTTGTGGTTAAAGTACCGAGGCGAACATGTTGCTTGGGAACAGCCAAGGCTGGGACTGGCTCACTGGCTCGGGTGACGCGTGAACCTCCAGCTGGTTAAGCCTGCTATGTGACCCACGCCAGCAGCTGCACCCCGACCACAGCCCTGCCCTTCTCGCTGCCCTTTAATACTTTCCACCTGGAAACCAGCCTTGCAAGTATCTTATCTGAAGGCGCATTTAACTTTATCTCCTTGTGGGCAGGAGCCCCAAATACTAGGATTATTCACTTTTGTATCTTTTTTAAAGGAGTGAAGTAAATACCCTATAAAAAGGGAAACTGGAACTTGTTTCTAAATTCTTCCTCCCACAAAATCACCAAGTTGGGAAGAAATGCTTTCCCTTTCCTTGTTCTGTTTCTCCGGCTTGTTTATTTATGAAGGATAATGCAGCCTCTTGTGATATCTCAGTTCCCACAGTAAAAAATAATCTTGCTGCTCAGTTTCTGAATATAGAAGGAGGCCAGTGGGCTCCATCTACAAATGTCTATTAAAATAGTCTATAAATGGTTCCTGAGGGCAGAAGTTCTGGGCAGGGGTCCTTAGCTATTTTTATGCCATGCGTCCCTTTGGAAGACTGGGGAAGACTATAATCCCTTCTGGGGATAATTCTTTTTTGTGTATATAAAGTAAAATAGATAAGATTATTTCAAAACACAGCTACCAAAATATTAATAAAATTATAATATAGTAAGATGTGCTTATTAACAAGTGAAATGGCAAATCCGAGAGCTGTAATAACTACCAGAACGATGAAGCAATGGTGAGTGTAAATACTATCAGCATTTGGAGTTTATACACCTCTATGAAAATGTATGAAACACGTGCATGAAAATGTCTGCTCTTTCAATTAGTGAAAAAAAAAGCGGGGGACCATTAAATGGTACAGTAACTGGTGGCCTATTTCATAATGGAAGGAAATGATACATTTCAGTTAGAAGTTAGTGCAAAGAAGTAATTTATTTTCCCCATCCAAGTTCATGGTCCCCTGAATTCTGTCTTCAGGTTAAATGTAAACTCCCAAAGGGGGTGGTTTGTTCAGATCT
Source organism: Talpa occidentalis (assembly GCF_014898055.3). Taxonomy (NCBI): domain Eukaryota; kingdom Metazoa; phylum Chordata; class Mammalia; order Eulipotyphla; family Talpidae; genus Talpa; species Talpa occidentalis. The sequence goes on from NW_023605194.1 coordinate 108,926,746, forward strand.
GTTCACACAAAAATTTCCCCATCAGGGTGTAGAAAGGTTCAGTCCTGAATTAAACAAAAATTAAGATGGACTCTTGTTTTTGTTTTTCTTTAAGTAGGACACAAGTGGTTTTTGGAATATCCTCCCTGTTGCCCCCTCGCTGCCCCTCAATCCACGCTGGCCTTTTGTGCTGAGGCTCAGAAGCAGCTGCAGAGGGTCTGGAAGTTGACCCGCCTAGGGGACATGATGGAGCCCCATGCCCCCTATTTGACAGTTGCCTGCAGGGAAAGGGTAGCACATTTCTTTTCAATGATGTCACCAGCAAGGGTATGGAGGGAACCTCACCTCCATCTAGGTTAGAGCAAAGTTGAGGAGCAAAGTGTGGACCACGAGGGGAGAGGAAATAAGAAAGAAAGCACTGGAGGAGAAGGAGATTGCTGAAACTGTAGAATTGGAACAAAATCTCAAATTATCAGTTCGCACTCAGGCTGTTTCCGGTGCCCCTGTAGGTACTCTGCTGAGGGCGGTGGCCCTGGGCCTGTCCACTCTAGAGAGGAGACTCAGGCGCTGACACCCAACTTGCTTTACATTGTCCAGCTCAGATGGTGAGTAAGCACCTCTTTAATTTGGACCTCTTCTCTCTAATGTTTTAGTAAGGATATCTATATTGCTTATTCACAAGGCCCCAAATCTGATAACCTTTCACTGTCTACTTTGTTTTTCACTTTGGAGATTGACTTAATTTAAAAAAACAGTAGATAAGTACAGGCTTTGATTTTAAGGCTGCCCATTTGGCAGTTTTTATGAGCATTTTAAATTTTAAAACAAGAATTCCCAAGCTGGATAACTGGTCAACTGTAAAACCACTAATTTTGTGAATTTTCCAAGTTCTGAAAACATACCTTGTGATGTCTGTAAATGATTAAAGCTGCAATCTGAGCGGCATGAAACTTAATCAAAGCACTAAATTATGCTGATTTAAGAGAAATAGTTATCCTTTTGCTTCCCCCCCTTAGTCCACATGTGACTAGTTTTGCGAAGAAATATGCATTTTAAATATGTTTCCAATACACTCAGCCATTTGATTAAGATTTTCAGAGAAAATGAATCAGGTCGGGTGTATTAAGCAACTGAATTTGTCAACTAAAACACTTACTAAAAAAGTTCTGCAAATTTATGTTATTTGTAGATTATAGCTGGAGTATCCTGGGGATCTCACCCTCTACAGCTGCCCCCCCACCAAAAAAAAAAAGCAAAGACATCTTCACAGTCTCCATCCTACATGCAGGAATCTGTTGCCTGAAGGTAGAGTCAGCTTTTTCAGATTAAAAATAAAAAATGATTTAACAATGGGTACTCAGCCTTTGCATCTCTGCAAAGCATTTATCAGCAAGGAATAAAATTAAATCCTTCACTGTCCCCTTCTAGCATCAGCATATCTTTAGGGACAGCTTAGAATCAGAAGCTCCTCCTTTTAAGAATAAAACATTATTAATGTCAGTGACTCACTGTTCCTACCTATGTAAACTAAATTCAAACTTGTGTTATTGGAACAGCTCACAGAGTAAAATTGGTTGGACTGCTATCCAGGTTCCAATCCTCATTTTGATTAACTATCAAGAGTAAACTCTTTTTTTTTTTTAAAGTCTTTGTCTAACTATTGTTGAGACTTCATTTTCAGTGAACAGAACCCATACTAATATAAGTACATTTGTGTATAACTTCCTTTGAATTAAAAAAAAGTATAAACAATGTTCATTTCCCCAAGTAACTTAAAATAATGATCATCATGTCTGTCAGATGGCAATTATCGTGCTGTATTTATTATAAAAACAAATATCACTATATGCATATATGTCATCTCTGTCTCAATTGTTTCAGAATTATGAATTTCTGTGCATATCAGCAGCTGTATCTCTAGTTATGTTGTAATATAAGAATTGGGAAAAAAAATAGATGTTCTATTTTGTAGAGATAGCAATGATAGGGGGAAAGTATGTCCTGAGCAAACTCCATACAAGCAAACTCCATACAACCCCATGATCCCCAAAGGGAAGGTTGGGAGGATCTGAGGGTGGAGTTAAGCAACTGGGCTCTCAGTTTGGGTATTTAACTGGCCATGTGGCCAGGGGGTCGCTGGTTTGGCCACAAGGTATGCTAGGTTTTTGCCAACTCGGCGGGTCATTGGGATTCCAGGTCAGCGGAACGGGTAGGACGCATTTACCAACTTATCTCCCTTTTCTTCTCTCTGAGATATTCATTTCCCATTTCCCCTTCCCTTGTAAATAAACTTTTTATCAAGCTTTTGTGTATGTCTGCAGTTTAGCATTCATAAGTCCCCTTAAAGCACGCGGGTGAGGACCCACAGTCAGGCAACCCCATTTTATATCGGGGTTTGCCCTGTAACAGCTATAGGTCTGGGTCATGGCAAAGCACTAATGAAGACCTCCTCCCCGCCCTGTTCGTGCCCTTTGAACTCCTGTACCTCCATGAATTTCGACGTGGCATTGAGCATACAGGTCTTGTGCTGTTCACCCCTGTATTCAAAGGGCACCATGACGAAGCCGATGGCTTCAGGGATGGCCAGGATGAAGGACAGGATCCAGATGGAGACGATTTCAATGGCAGTGATCAAGGGGATCCCGATTCCCTGAACACGACTCCAGGAGGCTACTGCTCTATACCTGGAAAAAAAAAAAAAAAAAGGAAATTTAAAGTTCATTTCAATTAAATGAAAATTAGAAATACTGGAAAGTTCCTTCTCCTGGCCAGTGACAAGCTACTGGCTTTTTAGGAACTTTCCAAAAGTCCTAGTGTAAAAAACAAGTGGAGCTATTAAGAGTTCTATTTGGACATGAATTATCTTGTAGGCCTGAGATATTGGGTGTCTAGCAAAATCTTGTGAGAATTTAGAATGTGGCAGCATCTGGAAGGTCAGCCCCTGGTTTTTGAACTGGAATAAAAGTGGATGATGAGAGGGATCTAGAAAAGCTACTGCTACTTGCTCTGTTAATAGGTTATTTTTCTTTACATAGTCTGAAAAATACTTATGTTTGAAATGGATCGAGAGATCCTCATGTGAATACTGGCCATTGATACGCCATCATTTTCACCCTCTACAAAATACGATCACTGTGGGCTTGTAACATACGGCAGTTTTAGTAAGTAAATAATATTTCTGGTAAATGTTAAAGAATGACTATGCCTTTCTCATTATGGTCTTGTGCTAGAGTATATAAAACTGAGTTAAAGACACCTTGGTTCCTAATCGTTTGGATTTATAATCCAATGGAAAAGAATTACTCATATAGAAGTCATAAGGTATTAAAGTAACTGAACAATTATTTCTATCCAAAAACAATTGCTAAGAAATTGTGCTTACATTTTTTTTACTTATTTACATCTTTTAATATTTTGTGATCATAATCACATTTGAATGTTAAATCTAAGAAAGGTTTGATTTCAGAAACTATGTTCTTTGAGGGTCTGGTGTTAACCGGTCCTAGACTTACTATTATGAAGGGATCTGTGACGCGAAATGGTATTTTTTGTGGCTTCATTCTTGAAGTTTTTGTTGCTGTTGTAATGGAAAGTAAACATTCTCTTTAGAGCTTTCATTAGTGCCAGAAGGCGGCCGTAAAACGGACGAAAGCATTGAAGACAGGTGTTTGTGGGTTTGCAGGACTTGTGACTTACTGTGGAAGATTAGTCAGGAAAACTAAGCAATCTCCAAGCTACCCATATCCTCCAAGATGAGCTCTTATCACTATTTAGTGTTATGTCTCAGGTCATCTACACAGGGTATATCAGAAAAACACAGCTCCTAGGAATTATGCTCCCTAGTTCTATACTGGAATTGCCTGTAGATTAGAGCCTATAGATTTGGTAATCACAAGGAAACTGCATGATGACTATAAAGCACATTTTGTTAGAGAAATGTTTTGCAAAAGATTTTTAGGGTGAGATTAGTGTATAATAGGATTCTCTAAAAAAAAGTCCAGATTCGTTCAGAATGGAATAAAATACAGCTATGCAAACAGATCAAGAAAATCCTTTCACAACATAGCCAAGACTGCATTTTTAAATTTATGGCTAATTCCACGGGGGTAAAGACTGCTATTTATTTTGCTTTCCGCTTCTGTTTACTTTTCTTTGTAGCCTTATTAGACTGGCTGCCTGATGGCCAGTAAAAGTTAAAAGGAGTGGAGACTGGATGTCTATATCCCAGACTATCAATGAGTTTTATCTGTTTTCTCTCCTTCTCTTAAATCAGTTATCAGGAAAGATCATTTAATGAAACACTTTAGCTTTAAAAGGATAAGAAAATAAAATTTAAATTAAAAAATAAAAAATTCAAAAAAAAAAAAAAAAAGGATAAGAAGCCAGATTTCTTAGGCAAGATTGGCGAGAGAAGGTGGCTGAAATAAGAAAATGTCGTCGATATGTTCTCATGATGAATATTTTGTGCCACAAGTTCTCAGAATATTATGGATCTATAATCCATTATAGATCTAACATTTAACATCGGTAGAAGTAGTTTTTAGTGTCCAGTTTAGCAAATGAGAGTTATGATAATTCCCATTTGCAATCACTTTAGTCTTGATAAATTGTCTATGGGAAGGAAAAACAACCACAAACAGCAATTAAGAAGAATCATTTGTGATGATGGGTTGGGGACAGGTGTGGGAAATAAGAAATATTAGATATTCCAAAAAGTGATTTCTATTTGGAACGTAATGTATTAATACTCATATGTACACAAATATGTTCTCCTCATGAGGTGTGATAATAACCAGTCTTCAATCTAGTTTGTGTTTTTATATATACATGTATGACATCTTCCCTTGTCATAGAAAATCTGCACGCACAGATCCAACCACCAGCTGATATTCCAGAAGCAATCCCTCCTCTCTGAAATGCTGTTCTCACTTGGCTTCAACTACATTCTCCTGGTTTCCCCTGCCTTACACCTTTCAGGGCACTCCTCAGCTCCCTGGCTGATTGTGTCCACTCCTCAAATTCTTCGCGTTTGATTTCTCTTTAGTTTTTCGATTGCTTTTCTGTCTAAACTCTCTTAGTGACCTTGTCCATCTCAAGGTTTACAGTAGCATTTAACTTATTTATATGCTGATAATTCTCAAATTTATTTATTTATTTATTTATTTATTTATTTATTTATTTATTGTGGGACCCTCGCTGGTGGCCGGGGATTGAACTGGCGCTGCAGAGACTGCGGACAGCCTCGCAATCCAGTGCTCAACCGCTGCGCCACCAGGGGAGGCCCGAGTCTCAAATTTATAAGCTAGCTTAGACCCTCACTTCTAACTCTAAGCTTGTATACTCAATTGCCTCCTTGAACTCTCCACTCAGGTATCTAAAAGGCATTCAAGCTCACCCCAATCAGCCTCCTGGTCTTCTTTGACCCCTAACTTGCTATGTCCCCACTCTTAACCTCTCAGGCCTAAAGCCGTGAAGGTAGCCTTCATTCCCCTTTTTTTCTTCTACCGTGCATCCAGTTCTCGAGCAAACCTCTTGCAACCTCTTCCTTCCAATGGAAGTTACCCAATGCAGCCACTTCTCCCCGCCTCTCCCGTTTCCCTTCGGCCTGGGTTACTGCCACATGTGCTGCCTGGGTTACTTCCCACATGTCTCCTGGTGTCCTCTCTGTCCTACTCCAGTCTACCCTGACCACTGCGGCCATGGCGAGCCCCTAAAATGCAAGTCAATCACGTGAGCCGTGTGCTCAAATCCCCAAATGCTTTCCCACCCAACGGGAATCCCAGGATGTTTCGGAGCTGCTTCCTCACTTCTTTACTCAACTGTCTCTTTTCACAGAGGCCTTCTCTGAGCACCAGATTTGAAATTCCCCGCCTTCCCTCTAAACTTACTTTGTCCCACTTGGATAAATTTTTCTCCATAGTGCTGATGGTCATGTGACCAATCAAATATTTTATTTATTTTGTGTATTGTCTCTACCCCTCCTTTTAGAATATAAGCACTACACAGCAGCTTTGCAAGTTGCTCACCACACCTACAGCAAGAAGGTGCCGAATAATAAATACATGTAGTATTAAGCCTCTTTGTTTCCTTACCAGGCATTTCTTTTTTATTGGCTAGAGCCAATCGCATACCATGACCTGAACATTTTCTTATTTTTCAAGTCAGTCTTGAATTAGGCAACAGATACATAGATTCATGCTTTTATTATACTAGTATCAAAGATAAAAAACAAACAAGCAAACAAATAGAAAACCAAAAACCAAAACCAGACAGAAATTTTGGGCTGATCTTTCACCCCTTCTGTTCTGGTTGGGAACCTGAGAACTGGCGTGTCACCAAATCCTCTGCCTGGTCTTCAGTGAATTTGGGGAGACAGGGCTGGGGCTCTGGTCTGCTAGCTCCCAGGGGGGGTCTTTTCTCATGATATCACCTTGTACCCTGTCATGTGAAATGCCAAAATAAAATAATAAATTACATGTTTTATTTATGTAGAAATCTTTTTTACTGTGTATGTCTATAAATAGATTTTAAACAAGTTTTCAAGAGCAGTGGCATTTAATGCAAGTTTTTGCATCTTAAGGTATGGTCTGGGACAATCATTGATGTGAAAAAGATTATTATTGAATATACTTTAAAATAGTATAAAATCAAATTTAAATTCAAATTGTATTACTTCAACAAAATCCATTCTTATTTCTTCTTACTCCTTGCTCATTTCTATCCTTTTAAGTACAGTTTGAATATATATTATAATCTTATTAGTTGCAATTTTATTTTCAGCTGTATTCACTTTTCATTTTAAAAATAGTCATGTTTCTACATAGGCATGAAAATTTATTAATTTAATGACTTCCCAGTGTAACAAGACAGTGACACATGTCTTGTCTGAAAGTCTTCTAAGTTCACATCATAGCTAGTGTTTCAAGTTTGTGAATAACATGCCTATAAATGTTTTATACATTCAGAAGTTTTTCTCTTTTTTGAATTATTTTCATGGGCTAATTCTCTTGAGGGGGATTAATGAATTAAGGGAATAAAAAATACCATAAGAACCCTAAAATAATATTTCTTGACTTAAGTGTCCAATGACAGAGTGGAATACTACTCAGCTATAAAAAAGAGGAAATCTTGCCAAACAAAGGAACAGACAAAACTAAACTAAAACAGACTTTAGAAATCCAATGGTAGAATTGAGCCTACCAGAGGAGGAGAGTGGGGGGCTGGGAGCAAAGTGGGGAGGGGCCACAATGGACTCTGGTGGAGGACCCCTTGTACCTAGGTGGTAGGTGTGATGTGGTTACTGACAACTGAAGAGGTGTGAACCCATACCCCTGAATGATATACAGCATTGTAAGCCAGTGCTACCTCAATAAAAATAATACAACTTTTAAAAAGAAAGAATAAAGAAAATATTCTTTGTAAAAAAAAAAAAGGTTTCTACCAATTGCCAGTCAGTGCTCACCTACATTTGAATTTATGCCAGCTGAAGTTATTTAACATCACGACTGCCACTTCCGAGGGTCCAGCAGCACTTTCAGGTTCCCCTCTGCACATCTGTTTTTTTTCTTAAAGGTTTATTTATTTATGCATACAAGAGTGGGGTGTCAACACATCTTTAACTAATGCAAAGGTGACCATTTGTAATGTTTCATGACTAGGAGTCTTCCTGTGTTAGACAAACCATTCACCATACAAAGGTTTGTAGGCAACAGTGTAGGAGTAAGGGTTTTAGAGAGGAAATAGTCAGGGTAAAAAGGGAGCTGCTAATTAATGACTTGACACTTCTGCAATGTGGTCCTTCAGGGGGCTGACTGTGCCTGCTGTGACCAATTGAGTACAGATGCTGTGACCTCTTGCCAGTCTCTAGCCTGGCCTCTAAGTGGGGTAGAGGGTCCTGCCCTACAGCCCTAGGCCTGCTGGAGAGAACGCAAGGAGAGGCCCTGGACTATGTGAGAGCAGCTCAACACCCAGCTGCTGCTGCCAGCTGCTCCAGGCATGTGAGCCTTGCCCTTCCCCCCCCAAGACAGGCGTAGCTGCCAGCTGAATCCACCAGGAGACCCCAGTCAAAGTGACAAGTTGCAGAACCTCCAAATTCTGGCTCCACATCATGGTGAGAAAGAAAAAAAAAAAGGTTGTTATTTTAAACTGCTATGTTTTAGGATAGTTTGTTATATAAAAAAAAATGAGGTAGCCTAAAGAACCAGACAACCGAATTAAGATAAAAGAATGAATAGCTCCGGGCGACCAGGGACAGGCCCAACAGGAGGCCCTGAGGTCTTCTGTCCCCCGGGTCTCTCTTCTGGCCCAGCCATTTCCTCCAAGGCTTCACTGTTGCCACGTGACTCCACGACAGCAAGGCAGAACCAAGTCTAAGTCTAAATAAAAATGAGGTCTTTCTGGAAGTCAGTTCTGTGCTCTTTAGATTAGGATAAACCATTGGGATTCTCAGTGAGAACCAGCAGTTATTGGCAAGCACGGGCTAAAGAACTAACATCAGCTTTTGAGGTTGAGGCATATCAAACACAGTCGCCTTATTTATTAGGTCGTTGGAACTTTCCCAGGTTCCTGATTACATATCATTCTGGACTAGGTGTTAGAAGTGTTTTATCTTTTTTTTTTTTTTAAAATATTTATTTGTACATACAAGAGATGGGGTACAGGCCAGAGGAGTGGGGAGGGGGCGGTGAGAGGATTCACCAGAGACAGCGGGGAACAGAACAGGCAGACTGACTGAGATACACTGGCTGAGGGGAGCAGCGGGCGAGACAGGAGAGGTCTGCTGCGCCATGTGGGTAGCTCCCTGCCCAGGGATTGAACTCAAGCTGCAGAGGCTGCGGACAGCTTCATAGGCTGTGTCTTAACCCCTTGAGCCACCAGGGAGGCCCAAGTTATATCTTTTTACAGCCTCCTTCCCCAGGCAACTTTAAGTGCAAGCTGGCTCTGTACCCAGATCTTGTTACTGGTCTGACTGCAGTCATCTTCCACTTTAAACACCACAGTTAAACTGCACAAAGAACAGCTCTGAATTCCCTTCCCCCCTCACGTCTCCCTGTTTTTTTTCCATCCAAACTCCAATAATATATAAAGTATGTTGCTTACAGCAGGCAGAAATATCTATTTTAATTATTGGTAATATATCATTATTCATATTTAGTTGGGAAAAAGTTCATTCATTTCACAAGGATACTGCCTTTGCATTAAAAAATGATTTCAGGGCCTCCCCGGTGGTGCAGCGGTTGAGCGCTGGGTTGCAAAGCTGCCCGCAGCCTCTGCAGCGCCAGTTCTATCCCCGGCCACAGGGCGAGGGTCCCGCATGGTGCGCAGACCTCTCCTGCCGCCCGCTGCTCCCCTCAGCAGTGTACCTCGGTCCTTCTGCCTGCTCTGCTCCCCGCTCTGGCTCTGGTGAATTCTCTCACTCTCCCGCGCTTCTGACTGTACCCAGTGCTTGTATAAATAAATAAACAAATAAATCTTTAAAAAAAAAATGATTTCAATGATGAAGCTGAATGGGGGTTCAAATTTCTTTCTAAATTTTCTCTTCTGAGATTCCTGTTTTCTTTTCAGTGACTAAGGACATGAAATAAAAGTAAATAAATAAAAGTTGGACTGGAGGAGGAATTGGTGAAAAGATGAAATGAGACAAGCCCATAGTTGAAATTAATGAAAGTTCATCCACTCTGGAATGAGTTAGATGCTTTCTTTTGCTGCTGGCTCACCTTAACCAGAGAAACAGGCTGTAGTGAGGAAGCTAGACCTTTTGTTTAATCTGACAGTATCCCACAGTCACTGAGCAATCTGTTCTGATGAAGTCTGATTCCATCCTTTATTTTTAAAAAGGAATTTGATATTCATATATCTACACATCTAAATTATATTTAACATCCTTATCCATTTCCCTAACCTGGGTAAAAGATTGCTTTCAACTTTTTGCTGTAAACAATCTCGTAAAGAACATCTTCGTGTATAATCTTTGGATTGTTTCTTTACAACAGATATTGTAATTACAAGGTCCAAGGGCAGACAAATTTGTAGGATTGTACTTCACAGAAGGGCTATTCAAATCTCTACTCCCACCAGACATTGAGAAACATGCCTTTAAATCAGAGTTTCTTTGATTATGTGAACATTATTCATGTTAATTAGTCATTTAAATTTCTTTGTTGATTTTTATATTCATACCCTTTGTATATGGATGTCTTAGGATTTTAATTACTATTTATTGGGCCTTTTAAACACCAAGAATAACCATGTGTTGTAGTTTTTGCTGCAGATATCTCACTCAACTTATCACTTTGTTTAGTTGTTTTTTAATTTTATGTCTATCTTAATTCTTTAAAAATTTTATCCTGAAATACACTTATAATTCCGACCATCATTTTTAATTTCAGAAAGCCTTTCTTTTTTGTGATCAAAAAGATATTACTCTATTTTCTTCTACTGCTTTATGGCTTGCATTTTAACATGCTTGAGCATGGTGGTTAAGAACACAGAAGACTTATATTTGATTATGGGCTCCTGTAGTTGGTAGCTGACTGGTCCCCATTAACCTCTTTCAAACCCCGCTTCCACATCTGTAAAATGGGGATAATTACAGCATATCATAAGGAGTGTTGTAAGCATTAAATGAGATAATTTTTGTATTTTTAATAGGGCCTCATACATACTAATATTCAAGAAATTGTTATTATTGATATATAGCACAAGACTTCAGTGTCCTTTTTTTCCCCTACAACTATTTATTGATGGATCTTTCTCTGACCCATTATGCTCAGAGTGATTTCAGCCTCTCTTTCACACTTCTATATTGTAATATGTGTTTCTGGCTTTCCCAATGATTTTTCAATGCATTTGTATTTGTGTATGCCATTTTTTTAAATATCACAGCTTTAGAATATTTATTTATTTATTTATCTATTTATTTATTTATTTATATTTAAGAACTAGGGTACAGGCCAGATGCACAGGAGGGTGAGAGGACCCACCAGAGACAGAGCAGGGAACAGAACAGGCAGACTGACAAAATACACTGCTGAGGGGAGCAGCGGACACGACAGGAGAGGTCTGCTGCACCATGTGGGACCCTTGTGGCCGGCTGGGATCAAACCAGTGCTGCAGAGGCTGCGGACAGCCTCATTGTGCAGTGCTCAACTGCCTGTGCCACCAGGGGAGGCCCAGCTTTAGAATGTTTAACAATGTCATGTAGAAAAAGTGTGCATCTAAGACACACTTTTTTAAATTGTTGTGATTATATCTCTTCCCCACATGGATTTTAGAGTTATATTTTAATAAAAACATTAATTGGATATCTTAGTGAGAAAATTGTTACGTCACTGAAAATGCATCTTGATAAATGCAGAAAAAATGGACACATTAGTAATGTCCTAGATATAATTTAAAGACTTCAGTTTTTAGACAACAGTACAAGGAGGAACGATGTTCTTGGGATGTTCAGAGCGGGCAGTTCACTGGTGAATACAATCCAGATTATAGATGCTTAGTTCTAAAGGCGATCACAATTAGCATCCTCTGTTATTTAATGAAGTGGAAATGATATGGTGGCTACCTATGGTGTGCAAATATTTCACGCCCTTAAAATCTGATAGGATGCAAAAAACCCTATGTAGACCTCAGGATTTCCTAAGAATGGCTGACAGATGGTGAAGCTGATTCTGATCCTTGTGTTTACCTTACAGTGACAGCAGCTTGGCCAACAGCATCACTGCACTTTAAATACTAGTGGAATTGTTTTCTGTGCTTTACTTCTGGGAATAAATTTCTTTTTAATAACACTACTAGACATTTTGTTTATTGTTTCACAGTTGTTATAGCCATAAATTTATAACAAGGATACCATTATAATTTTTAAGTACTAATGTTTAAGCATAACAGTTTTGGTCCTAAAAGTTAATTGTAAATGATAAATACCAAAATAGCTGCAAACACTAAATGTTCTTTAAGAAAGGGCAACTCTGGGCCTCCCTGGTGGTGCAGTGGGTTGAATGCTGTACCTTGAAGCTGTCCGCAGCCTCTGCAGCACAGGTTCGATTCCCAGCCAGCCAGGGAGAAACCCACATGGCACTAAAGACCTCTCCTGCCTGTCCCGCTGCTCTCCTCAGCAGTGTCTTCAGTCTGTCTGCCTGTTCTACTCCCTGCTCTGTCTTTGGTAAATTCTCTCACCCTCCTGCACCTCTGACTGTACCCCAGTTTTGTATTAATAAATAAATCTTTAAAAAAAAAGAAAGCAAGACTCAAGCATTCTGAAAGATTGTCAAGAGTATGAAACAGAAAGAAATGGAAACCTTTTCTAAATTGTAGGAAAGTCAATTGAAAAAGCACATTGAATAGCATGTGCAAAAGATTATAGTCAATGCAAAAGAGACTAAAGGAAGAATGTATCAGAAAGTTCCTAACTTCATTCTTTATAATTCGTGCATGGAAATTAGAAGGTGAAGAAAATAAAATCTAGAAGTTTATGGAGTTAAGGACTTCTTTTTTAATAATTAAAAACAATTTTTCTTACATGATTGTAGTCCCCATAGTTATCCTGCCCCCCAAATCACCCATGAACAATCATCATATTCACTGGTGTTAATCCCTGTTCTGGTTTGCCCCACGCCTGCCCCTCCTTGGCTATATGCCTCAGCTCTATGGTCAGCTGCTAGTTTTGACTTTTTCTTGACCTTTTGCCTGGTTTCTCTATATTCCACATATAAGTGAGTCCATCTGGTATTTATTTTTTTCCCAGAAGGGACTTTTCTTTAAAAAAGTCTTGACATCCATGTTTGAGGAATTTTCTGGAAAGACTAGAGACATTTGATGGATCTTTCAGAATTGAATCAAGGTGTGCCTTGATTATTTCTTTTAAAATCACGAAACATTCCAGGCATTCAAAAAAGCACAGACAAGAGCCAAACAATGTTGCACACTTACCACTCAGCTCAGCTAATCCAGCCTTATAACTGTAGCTGAATGGTGTTTTCTTTAGTGCCATAATACATCTGCCATTGAAAGCACAGTGTCTGCATGTTCTAGAATCTCTTTCCAAAGTTCATTCCACCTAATATGTTCATTCTCCCTTTGTTGCCATCGGGATGCCCAGTGTTTGTAACTGGCAAATGTTCTAGACACAAATCGTCTGAGCCAAAAATGGTGATCATTAGCCAGCGTGTAAGATAATTCTAAACAGAAGAGCAAGGCTGCTAATATTTTAGTCCACTTAAAACCAACTGGCCAAGGCACCAACTCTCAGAGCTCCTTGTCTTCGCTCTCCCCCTCCTTTTGTATGTGTGTGAGAAAAATGCTTTTCTAAACCAGACGAAAAAATAAAAGGAAAGAAACACGTTACCTGTCGACGCTGAGCGCACAGAGATTGAGGACAGTGATCCCCACTGAGGACTTCTGCAAAAAGGGGAACAATTTGCAGAGGAACATGCCGAAGTCGTTGTGTTCGAAAGGCCAGCGCCCGGCCAGCAGCTGAAAAAGGAGACGCAGTGGTGAGAGATGGGGAGCTTGCTTGGGTACCTGCACACGTCTAAGTATGCCTCTGAGCTTCTCAGCGTCATTAGTCACTGTGCCTTCAGGTTAGCATGGTAGCCATAGAGTACTGTCATTACCATCATCATCATCACATATGTATTATATATGTCATCATATAGATATAACAATTGCTTATATATATGCATATATATAAATATATATATTTTTTCAAAGCCTCAGCAATATTTTATCTGGAAAGATATGGAGAATGAGACAAGTAATGAGATGAACCTTTGATCACACAACAGGAGGCAGCAAATGTTTAGATTTTGAAGCGAGAAGTGGGCAGCCATTGCTTATCAGTGTTTACTAAGTCATGAATTAAGCAAGTCATTTTCAACTAGTGGCCTTGGAACATTGTATTATCTCCTGACAAACAGCCAGAATGCTGAAGGAGAGACCATGGAGAATACTGGGAAATGAAGTGACTTAGGACGCACTGACTTGAGCTACTCTGAATGTACCTTTTCCTCTGAATTTACTTACTGACTCTGCTTCAATAGTTGCAATACAAGTGGCTTATGTGTATTTAGGGTCCAACTTCCCTTTATCGTACTGAAAAATGTGGTTACCGTTTGTAGTATTTGCAGGCAAATCTATTATTTCATGCTGCCAGTGTAGAGCACCCTCTAGCGGCTGTGGTAAGTTGCACACAGCTCCCCAGTGACTGCTGACATGTGGCTCAGTAGGTCTTGTGCTGGAGCTCCTTCTTAAATGTTTAAAGCTCAGCTACCTAAAAGGGGGAAGGCGGTCCCTCCTGAATTTATGGTGCCTTTCCAAGAGTAAAACACAGTATTGATTTCCTTCCTAGTTTTTGCTTAGTGACTCAGAATTTAAACTTGCTCTACTTAATAGGAAACACTATCCTACTCATTTGACAAACTTGTCTTTTGCTCTTTGCAAAGTACCCATTGCCATAGTAATTCTAAGCTGAGCTTCAACGTCTACCATTTTAAAAAGACTATGTGAGGTTTAGTTTTATGGTCAGTGTGGTCATTAGCATGAGTTATTGACGGAGGGTGGGGACTGTAGCTCATAGACACAAAATCAGAACCTAAGCATTCTGAGAATTTAGTAATAACCACACTCTTCTATAATTCTATTTTTTATGGCTTAGATTTCAGAAATTCCTTCTTCTTAGTCTTGTAGCAAGCTTTCATTTGTTTTGAAGTGTTTTCTAAAAAGAACTTTTCCTTTGATCCAATTCTGTCTCTGGCCTCCCTTTCAGTCCCACCAATGCTGGTTGGTGTTTTCTCAGAATTTCCAAATAATCTTTGTCCAAGGGTAACTGGTGGGCTCAGTACCCGAGAGCCGCCTTAAATACTGACCTTTCTCATGGAGCTAACAAATAATTACACCCTTGCCGACTGCTGGTTATTAATGTTTGATGCAAGCAAAGGCATAAAACACAATTTCTGGGATGAATCACCACCTATAAAGAAAGGAAAACCGTAAAACTGCTTTTCATAGATTGAGAGTTTAGTACTTTGGTCCAGCATTGTATTTCTCCACAAAGACTACAGAGATGTAATTAAAACATGTAGGAATTGTTTGTGGTGCACTTTGAATTGAGTAGCTGAACTGTTATGGTTGGTTCATTCCCCAAACAGGATCCTAAAATTCACATTGGGATGAATTTCCCAATGCACAATCAAACGAGAGAAAAGGATGTTTCTTGCTTTACAAAGAAAACTGATGTCTCATGATAAGTGCTGAGAAAAATAATCTAGAAAACTCAACAACTGAGCATGTGTTAATTCAGACCCATCCAACTGCAATTGGATATTTTTTCCTTTTCCAAGCTTCCTTAAACTTTCAACTTCCTTGAACTTAAAGTAGGTTAGGTATAAAGGAAGGGCAGAAGGCAAAGAGATCATGGAATTGGTGGTCAGTAAGCAAGATCACAGAATTGTCTTTGACACAATTAGGTTTTTGTTTTTGTTCAGTGTTCCCCTACTGATTCTTCCTGGGAATTATAGACAAAGGGGAAAGATATCATGGAAGGAAAAATTTTCAGTACAATCATACTTTAGACTTTTTAACCTGTGCCTGCTTCATTCTGAAAGGGTGTGTAGATAGTCATTTCTAAAAGATTGCATGAGGTTTAATTTCATGGTTAGTTGGTGGTGATTAACATGAGTCCATGGAATGAGAGTGGGAAACTTTCCCCCTCTCTGGAAAAGAGTCAGCTTTCTCCCTCTCTGGATAAACATTCCTTTTCCAAGAGCCATCATTAATTCCCAATCTCAAGTGGGACCTGCATGTTAGTGCCTTTCATGGAACCAGTGTTGGAGTCATCTGGCATGCAGAGTCTCCTTTCTATTCTGTTTTAGCAATAAAACACATAAAAGAACAAAAATATTGAAAAGGCATAGAGAGAAGTTCATCTCTTATTTAGAAAAGACATTTTGAGGCTCCTAAAAGACTGTTGGAAGTCATCTTTTCTGTTATTTACTAACAGTTAAAATTAAAAATACAATATATAAATGTTAAAAATTAAGCTGTACAAAAACACAATACAAGTGAGTTTCCCTTCCAATCAAGGTCCCTAAACTGCTTGCCCAAAGGCAACCACTGTTAATTGTGTTTTTTTTTTTTCCAGCAAACTTCCTATGTACATTAAAGCATGTGTTCTTTTAAAAAAGACAAGTGGGAACATATGGAGATAATAAAGGCTATTTGATCTTTTTTTAGTATTAGTAATGGTATTACAGACCATTATGATCTTTTTTCTAGAATTCTTTTCTGGGAAGTATTTCTACTGACTAATTAAAAGGTTTTGATTTTAGAGGCATGTTAATGAACCAGTTTAGACTGGGTTAGGAAAAGATAAGTTAGTATTTAGACTAAACCTAAGACCATGGCAGAAGAACTACTTGACCTTGTGAATGTTAACACGCTCTTCTCAATTCAGTGAAAGAAAAACCAAACTAGGCTGACAGACTGATAAGTCGAATTAGTCCAAAGGCTTAATCTGGCAGCTTGGAGCAGTCATAGCTTATTTTTGTGAGTATTTATAGTTTCTAAAGACTTCTCACAGTACCTGATGCATTTTGGGTGTAGAATAAATGAATGTTTCCAACACGTTAGGACAATATATTTTGAAGTTAGTCCCAATTATGCCCTGAAAACACGTTCATCTCATAATTTACTTTCTATTTAAAAGTTGTTTATCTATATTCCAAAGTCCACTTGACCCTTGAACAACACGGATTAGGCATGCACAGGTCTGCCGACACCATTTTTTCCCTGCCTCTGAGTCTGCATTCATGAGCTCAACCAACCTTGACTCTTGGATGAAGAACTAACAAGAAGAGACTTGAGCATTGTGGATTCTGGTGTGGGGGCATGGGTTCTGAAGCCAATCCCTGCAGAGACCAAGGAATGACTATAGGGAAACTTGGGGGGAGACAAAATTACGCTTGGATTTTCACAACTGTAGCATTTCCTCTCTGTGTTGAAAGAGACTGTGCACCTGCCAGCTAGCTTTTTTTTTGAATATTTTATTTTATATAATTCTTACATCATTTTTCATTTTTGCACAGTGTATGCATTTTCGTTTTGGTTCTATTCCTCATACAATTCCCACCCCCCTGATTTTGGCCCTGACCCCTCCTCTTCTCCCTCCCCCGCCCCCATGTAGTGTGTCTCTGGTTTATAGTTGTTGTTGATTTTGATTTTTCTTTATTATAATTAGTCTTCTTCCTCTGCCAGCTAGTTGTGAGGAGTGGAGGTGCAGAGTCCAGGTGGAAGAGGGACTGCCACAAGCCCCTTCCTGGAGACCTCTCACTTTGGGCTGTGATGAGACAGCCCCCGAGCAGCACTCAGAGGGGATGCCCATCCTCTGATCTGAGTGGGCACCAAGTTCTCACCTCCTCCGGTGGACCACAGAGAATCTCCCATAGAGCAACAACCCAGGCAGGGAAGGGGCACTTGCACGTGCCGTTTTAATGGAGGACATTCACCTTAGTCCAGCCTAGGGGGCTTTGGGACATCCTGCTTTGGGATTTAGTCATTCTAAAAAATGGGTGCTTATCAGTGTTTCGTGTGGTATAAATCCTTAGGCAAACCTGGCTTATACAGGCTTAAAAATGCATTCTACTTTATCGTGTTGATTTAACACCATCCAAAGCAGCCACACATACACAGTCTTGTATTGCTTAACGATGGACCTCATAAGTGATGCTGGTCTCCACAGGCTAGACCACATGGCACGAGTGTGTAGACTACACCATGTAGGTTTGTGTACTGACACTCTATGGTCAATAACAGCGTTGCTTAAAGGCGCTTCTCAGAGTACCTGTTATTAAGTAACACCTTCTACATTCATTCGTGCCATGCAGTGGTGCTTTTGTTTTCAGGTGGTGCTCAGGGACTTTATATTTCAGGTACTTTTCTCTTGGGCAAATAGCCTGATTCATCATGGGAGGTTGAGTTATTTTTACTTTACACTGAATGCTCTCTGGTTGTTTAGCTTTGATTGTTCTTTAGTCCATTCTACATCCAAAGTTCATCAGTAGGAGCCCCACAGAGAGGGACTTCTCAGTGTGTCTGTACACTGGAAAGATTTAGGAAGCATTAAAAGCTCCCAGTGCCTGGGCTGTATGTCCTTGAACTATGTGCTGATTTCAGGGTAATTTTACTGCTCTCTTCACACCCATACCCCTGGCCCAGGGGGCATCTGGCAACGTCAGGAGGCATTTTTGGTTATTACAACTAACTAGTAGGGAGGATACTAGAGGTAGAGGCCAGGGATGCTGCTAACCTTCCCACAACGCACAGGGCAGGCACGCAGTGAGGAGTCAGCCGGCCCCATGGCAGTGGTGTTGAGGCTGAAAACCCTGTCCTAGCTCAATGAAACCTGAATCTTCGGGGGGGGGGGGGGGTGAAACCCAAGCCTCAGTAGTTTCTAAAGCTCCTGGGTGATTCCAATGTGCAACTGAGGCTGAGCCCCAGTGTCCCCACTATTGTCCTCTCACTTGCATACACAGAAGCCCCTGGAGGGCAGGTCATAGCAGAATGCTGGGCCCCACTCCCACAGTTCCTGACTTGGTGGGACTAAGGAAGAGGGGCCTGTGAATCTGCATTTCTAACACAGCTCAGGTGATGTGCAGATGTTGCCTCTGATGACATCTGACAACCACTCCTGTAGGAGCAGCAAAAGCCAAAACTGACAGCCAGACTATGGGGGAGGAGCAGAAAAAGTGCCCAATGTAAACTTAAGAAATCAAAAATAATAGTGGTTGGTCATTCCTTACCCCTCAACACTGTCGTCCCTAAAGGCATTGGCAGACAGAGGCAGTTCAGTTATGAGAACTGACTGGTACAGCAGCTCCTCCTGATGTTGTTCGCCAAGTATCCTTTTGTTATAATATTGAAGAGAGGGAAAAAGAATGGTTTCTAGAGGGGCCGCTGTCTGTGGGGAGCCTGCAGCTCTCCCCATTTCTGGCTGGGTTTTCTCTGGGACTTCAGTTTCCTCCACCACTTTCCAAAGATGTGCCCTGGGGTCACTGGCATCTCCAAGAGAGTGAGGGTGGGCAGGGTGCTCTGAGCCTAGGATGGAAGGGCGTCCTGCCCGGGCTGGGACCCGCCTGAGCTGCCAGGAGCCGCTCCAGCCACCCCCACCCTGATCTGGAATAAGTGGTTTGGAAAATGAATGGAAAAAACTGATAGTTTAATATAAAAAGTGCTTTGGGTCTTTATTTGGAAGTTTGGTGATATTTTGGGGACCGGAAATATGCTGGAGGAACTCAACTCCTGTTCATATCAATTAGCCTATGGTCAAGTTGGTTACCATAGGCATCATTTTGCAAATCACACTTACTAAGGATATGCTTGGCTGCATTAAGGCAGGCTTTGCTGCTTTGGCCTCATGTTGTAGCCTGTGCTCCCAGCTGCCGGCACTGCAAGATGAAGCTGCTCTTTCCTTAAATTCAAATTAGGTAGTGAACTCATAGGGCTTAGGTTCAAGTTCAAGATTTACTGGATAGTAACTCTGTAGCCTTGGATAAGTCGCTTTTCTGTTATTTATTAAATGGTGGTTCTCATACTTGCCATGTGGCATGACCACTTGGGAGACCCCAAGGGGGCGATGTATATGAAGAGTACACACTGCACAAATGCCGCTACTTTGAACTGCTGTAGTTTGTCATCATAAATGGAAAGGTCCTGTTAATGCATGACTTAATAAAAAAAAAAAAGGAAAATATAAGCGAACCTGCCCCTTTTTAGTCATTCCAGATGTTACTAGCCACTGCCGCTCAATGCTATTATTTGGACATTATTTTGGTTATTGTCATGGCATCTTAATAAAACTAGTGGCACATTTTCCTTTGTGCTAATTTTCCTTCCACTCCATCCGGTGGTGAGGCTGAGAGAGAGATTATTCTTCTCCCCTTCACTCACTCCACCCATCCCGAGTAGAAATGAGGGATTTATGAGACTATTCTGTTACGGCTGGGAGCTTCAAAGTGTATTAAATATTTTCTTCCCCTCAATATGATTTTTGTAGTGTCACTGGAATCGGATATAATGACCCAGCTACCAGTCTTCAAAAAGTAGGGTTCTGGGTTCTTCTTCTTTCTTGCTGGGGAGAGGCTGGGATGGAGAAATTGCAGCACGGTCAAATCAATAGTAAACAAAAACCCTTCCCTACCGTGCAGACTGAGATGATTATAAGGCCTTGATGTCTAGGACAGGCCTTGAATGAGAACAAGAGCCCCGACTATTGCAAATCTCAAATCAGATTCAATAAAATAAATAAATCACTTCGCGTGACTGAGGCTGGAGTTTGCTCTCCCATCGGGCATTAATTGCTTCAGGATTGAGGCAGAGCTTTCCTAGAAATAAATGAAACAGAAACCATGGCATCTACCCCATCCACCCCATCAACAGGCCCCCCTCCACCGCCTCCTGAGTAGCCCCAGATTTGGGGTATAAGACAGATGCAGAGCGGAGCAGGAGTGCTGTGAATGTCCTTGACTTTGGCACTGGGTGACCTTGGTGACGTGGAGGCGGTTGGGACCAGAGAGACACTCCTTTTTAATTAAAGCAAATGACTTGACATAGTTAAGTGCGTGGGCCCTGAAGCTCGACTCTCGGGGTGGAACTGAATCTAAACTCCACATGTTCCCGACCGCGTGACCTTGGCATGTTGGTTGACCTTGCTGCTTCCCCGCTTCCTCCTCTAAGAAATGAAGATAATGATGATTACAGATGTCCCCTGCTCACTGAAAGGAGAACTTTCTATTCGGTATAATTTGGTAGATTATTTTGTGGGATCTGGGGACACTGTTACTGTGAATGTATGTGGAAAAATCTGTGAGTACTTTCTAACCGAAAAAATAACTCACCAAGTAGGAACACTGTGCTTTCAGACGGGGGAGGGACCTGCATTGTGGACAGGGGAGAAGCCCCACTAGACAGGGCTCCGTAGAACTAAGAACCCAGGAAAGTGAGCTGCTCGCCCAGCCTATGCTTATTCCTCTCACCCCTTTGTCCTGTTTTTCCACTGAGATCATGACGGCGGGTCATGATGGTGGCGGATGGCACAAGCACAAAGACCCCGCTCTCAGGAAACCACCAGCTGGAAGCGGAACATAAATAATAGTTCCAAAACGCTGTCAGTGATATTTGCTGAGAACCCAATGGGAGAGGCCTGGGGCACCCTGGCAGGGAGGATGGGAGGACAGCTGCTCTGTCCTCGGGCACAAGTTGGCCAAGGTCGTGCTCCTCAGCAAAAACGGGACATAAGAAGAGACCCGATGCCCAAGGGCTGGCGTGAGCACGAGGTGAATCCACGCACTCAAAGCTCTTCGAGCAGGGCCTGGGGGTCATGTGCTGCCAATGACGGCATCTGAGGCCCGTCCTCGCCTGCCCTGCTTCTCTGCAAAATCCTGAGCTTGTAGCTACTACTTGCTACTATGTCCTTCACCATCGAACATTCAGTGTCGCGGATTTTGCTGAGGTCTTAACTTTTTAAATCTGATGTTAATAACAACCAGGTGGAGTAGAAGGAACAAAAGGAGGAAAATTGGTTTTTAAAACCAGAGTTCCAGGGCTACGAAAGTTTTTTCCTTGGAGGGCAGATTGCTCACCCAAGATATGAGGTTATTTTTCCCAGTAGTCTCTGTCACCTAAAGGCTAACAATGAATAAGAAAAGGTCTCTTTTTAATAACTCTGGTTGCTGCGAGGATGCCAGCGTTGACGCCAGGGACTTGAGCCTTGTATTTTGCAGGCATCAAACCAAAGGCTATTGGATGAAGAAGGATAAAACGTCTCTAAAACAGACAAGTGAAAGGTACCGCGTATTGAGTATTGAAATTACACAGGTTCGTGTCAAATGTATGTGCCAGTGCTTGACGATCTAACTCCTAAAGGAGGGAAGATTTATGCTGGGAAGAAAGAACCCCGACTTTTCCTGAAAGGAGACTAAATTCCACTCAGCTGCTGTGAATGGAGTCTTACATTTTATCCTAACAAAGGACAAAGATAGTTAATTACAGAAAATAGTTGCTCTGACCCAGACACACGATGAAGGCTCTGAACTTAATGAAAAAGTTTTATGGTTAGTTTTAATCAGCAGTTTCAGGGGTAATACGTGCTAGTACTTATTTAAACAAGACAGGCCGGCAAACCCAAAGCAGAACAAAACAAATCAAAGATCCCACATAATAGACTTAGGCAGGAGTCCCCTAAAGCTTATCAGAAGCTGGCAATAAGGAACAAAATGGGCAAACCAACGGCGTGTTTGAAAGCATGCAACTTATTTAATGATTGAATATATAAACTCATCAGAAGTGGAGTTAGGTCTTCATCGTAAGGTATGTCATGTGGTCACAATTACCCTGTGTGGGGATGGAAACAATGACCCCACAGCGATGTGGCATGCGGCATGGAGAAACAGTGCCATATGTGTCTGGGGGTGGGGCTAAGAGAGAATACAATTAATGTGGAAGCTGGCGTGTGATAGTAGGTAAGGTTGGGGTGACTTTGAATATTGAATAACAGAATTCGTCAGAAAATAACATTTCACAATTTCCAGTAGCTGAAAAGCAGCACTGTCATAGTTCATGCACGAAAGTTTTAGAAGTCTGCTGTCTTCTCGGAAATGCTGTGTATGGGACAGAGTGTATTAAAGTCCCAAAAGTTATATTTGATGCAAAGAGGGGAGAATGGGAACACACTGATGGGGAAGTGAGAGATACTGGCTTCCAGCTCGAGTCCTGCTAAAAATCTTTGACCTCTGCTCAATGAGAAATGGTGGACTAAAACTACGTCTCCAAATTTATAGACTCTCTCCATTCTCTGCCAGTTCGTCACGTGTATTTTTTTTAAATCATAATTCTAGTCTGTAACTGGTTTATATCATTAACTCCATTTATCCCTAACTTAAGTCCTTCACGTCGCCGTATAGGATTCATTTTGTTGTCATATTTTTTTTATCTTTGTCATCAATGAGTATGTTAGCCCTTTATGTTTTTTTCTACCCCAAAGGACTAAGAATGTCAGAACCTGTAGCTTGAAGGCTTGAGACTATTTATTTACCTTAAATCTATGAACAGTATTTTATCACTTTCCAGGGAAAAGCTAAAATATATAGTAAATTTGCCAAGTGACCTGCAAACATCATTCTGTAAATATAATCCTAACTATATATAAAATGTAGGAAAAAAAAGTAGGTGACTATTTCAAGCTTCCAGTTTAGCTCAATTATAAATAATGATGTAAAATTAAGGCTTTAATATAAGTTTTGAAAATTAGTTTGGTAATATTTTATATATCAGTTATGGTTATGCATTTATTGTCAATGTCTCAAGAGAACATTTTTGTACTAGACAAGAACAGTAGCTTTGAGTCTAGTTTAACTTCTAGCCTTCTGATATGATATATGATATATTAAGTGTAAGTATTATGTTTATTTTTAATATTGTTGTTTTTAATAAATGATGTTGGAACAATTGGATATGCTTGCTTATGCAAAAAAAAAAAAAAGAAAGAACTTAGATGCTTACTTAACATCCTACATAGAAATTATTATTATTTTTTAAAAGATTTATTTATTTATGCATATAAGAGCTGGAATACAGGCCAGAGATGCAGGGGCTGAGAGGATTCACCAGAGACAGAGTGGGGAGTAGAACAGGCAGACTGACTGAGACACACAGCTGAGGGGAACAATGGACGAGACAGGAGAGGTCTGCTGTGCCAATGTGGGTAGTTCCCTGACTGGCCGGGGATCAAACTCATGCTGCAGAGGCTGTGGATTGCTTCAGAGTGCGGTGCTTAACCCCTTGCACCACCAGGGAGGCCCCTACACAGAAATTAATTGTGATCATAGATCTAAGTATAAGAGTTAAAAATATAAAACTTCGAGTGAAGCATAGGTGAATTCTTGGGTGTAATTTTAGGCTTAGACAAGGATTTCACAGATGTGTCAGAAAAATGATCCATTTATATCCCTACATCATATACAGTGTTTTAAACCATTGTTACCTTAATGCAAAATGATACAATTTAAAAAAGATAAAATGAAATTAGTACTATTAATGAAGTTCCATGTTCAAATGGTTGTGAATTTAATGGAACCATTTCACAAAAAGTATACTTTGTTTTCAAAAAACAAGTTTTTAAAAATTGAGAATTTGGGGGCCTTCCCGGTGGTCTAAAGGTTAAATCTCAGTGCTATCACTGCCAAGGCCTAAGTTTGATCCCCAGCCAAGGAGCTAACCCACATGGTGCAGCAGAACTCTCCTGCCTTGCTCGCTGCTCCCCTCAGCAGTGTATTTCATCAGTCTGCCTGTTCTGTTCCACACTCTGTCTCTGGTGAATTCTCTCACCTCTACCCCTGCACCTCTGCTCTGCAGCCCAGTTCTATGCAAATAAGTAAATAAATAAATAAATTGAGAATTTGTGACCCCTTTTTGAAATATCAGTTGACTCACATTCTAAAAGTTCTCAAAGGTCTTGATGCCTTCACATCCCCTTTGTAGTTCCTATGCATCTGGTAATCTCCTAGGGAGGAAAGTCTAGAAAGGCACCATTTAATTTTATCAATAAAATCTGATATTTCACCCATAGCGAAACCATGGCTAGACTTTTACACTCATTTTTCTGTATCACATTCACAGACAAGTTTCCCATCCTTTTCAGTGATAACTAGGGATACCCATTTGGTAAAATGTGTTTCCCTGAGCGTCCGAGCAGATGTATGTGTTTCGGCAAGAGTTCCATCAAAGGACTCAACCTTACTTTTTGGTTTACTTTAAAATTTTTCTGGCTTCCTTCTGCCTTGGCCTCACCAACATGACAATGAGTGTAGAACACACAAATCTGTGGACCAGATGTTCCAAAGCAGCCTGCAAGATTTGCAACAGAAAGCATATTCTGGAGCTCAATTTCTGTATCATACACATTTTCCTTTATAGTATGTTACTTGTGTCTTAAATAAGCAACTAAAGAAGCCAATGGATTTAATGGGGGAGAGAAAAGGAAATGACTTCTTTGAACACAGTCTTTGAAAATATATTTCTGCACCAGCGATGACATTTTGGTAACTTTCAAGTTTGCCTTACATGGTGGTATGTGGAAAAGATACTGTTTAGCAGCCTAGCTAACGACTTGGTCTCTGAGCTCAAACAGGATCCCGATTGCTAGTGGTGTGACCCTGAAATCCCTTCAGCACTGTACCTCAGTTTATTCATTTTTAGAATCCAGGCAATAGAAATGCACTGTAGGTTTGTTGTGAAGCTCGAGTGAGTTAGCCTGGCATGGAGTACATGCCAGTTAAGCATGGGATAATACTATTCTCATGTTATACATGGTATATGGACAATTTAAGACCGCATATTTTCCCTTCATTGATTTTGGAGGAGCTTCTCAACACAGTAGTGAGAATCCTCCTGTAAAATTATAAACCAGATCATGGCATTCATGTGCCCAAAACCTTCTAGATGCTTCCTCTACTGGAAAAAAAGCTAAAGGCTTTTTATAGGTAGGCCGACCATGTTTTCTGGTTTATCCAGGGCAGTGTTGGGTTACGCCTATTATCCAAATGCTGTTATTGAGAGTCTCCTTTCATGCTTGAAAGTATACTACTTTGGACAATAAGTTATATGGCTGCCGTACTATTTGACCCTTTGTTATCTGCCTCCCCCCATCTCCTGCTCTATCCTCATATCCCTGTGACCTCATATACCACCCGTCTCTCACTTTCACTCCACTGCCTTGACCTTTCTGCTGTTCCTTTCACCCTCCAGGCACATTCCTGCCAGGGCATTTGCACTTGCACTTTCTACTGGCAGAGTGTTCTTCCCTTAGACAGCATGACTTGCTCCTTCATCTCTTTTAAGTATTTTTTTTTAACTGTCACCTTCTTTTGAAGCCTTTTTCAGCTACCTTTTCTACAATCAGTGTCTTCTCCCTCTTCTTTCTATTCATCTTCCCCAACTCTCCTTAGTACTTAACTTACATATTATATATCTTCTTTTCAACTTGCTTATTGTCTCGTTCTATAGAATGTAAGCTCCAGGAGGGCAAAGCTCCAGTTTATAGTAAGAGCTAAATAAATATTTGTTGAATGCAAAGTGAAAAGCATTTAGAGAAGAACCGAATGTAACTGAGTAACCCCAATGGCCAGCCAGTCACCATTCTCATTACCTTCGAATATAACATTTGATCTAAAATAGCAGAACCCCATGTGGGTTATAAGAAGCATGATTTGACTATCTCCTCTGATTAATGCTATTCTCCAAGTAAGTTGTCTTCAAAGTTGTGATAGCAAGTGATGTCAGACTCTTAGAGATGTTTCAATACTAAAAAGTGATCTCTAAGTTTGTACAAAAATAGCACGAAATTATGAACACTAAATTATGAAATTAAGAAAGTGTTTATATGAATACTCTGAGGGCACACCTGATTTTGGCTCCCCAGCCCAGGAACACTGAGACTTCAAACCTTATAAACTGAAATAAGCATTTCAAAGTTGTGATTTTGTAAAACTGTTGATGTTCAAATTTAAAAATTAGGCTAATAATACAAATGAATACTGATCCATACTTATGCTTAGTTCTATTGTGAAATTTAATTTCAGCTATTAACTTTCTAAGGTAGGAAAGTTTTTCCAAGAAAAACTAAACCTAGTTAAAAATAAATTTGTTACTATAGAAAACAGTGATTCTAACTCCCAGGAGATATGGTAGATCCAGAAGGCAGTTGTAGACTTTCTGGAACTAGACCAAATTTATTTTGACAGGATTTCCTAGAACATTCCTTATTTAACCACTCTAGCCTTACAATCAACTTCAGAGAGTAAACTTGGTTCCCCATCCCCATTCACTTTAGTTTACACACTTTTTATTTCAACTGTATAAACTGTGTATGATAATAAAGGAGTGATACTCAGATCCTAGCAACTCATAAAGACTAAACAAGTACTTCAAAACAAAATAGCCTAGAACATTTGTTTTTATTGATCAGATGCTGGAATCAATGAATCTTTCTCTCTCCCCCCCACATATATAATATATATTATATATATGAAATGTAAAAATTCTCTTTCTCAAAAGTAACACTTCTATGTATCATCCATTTTATGTTAAACTTAGAATAAGCACGCTCTTCCCTGAGCTGAGCTGTCAGATGGAGGACTGTCATGAGCCTTGACGCTTTTCCATCTCAACACCTTCCTGATCATAATGGAAAGAAACTCAGTCCCCCTCCTTAGCCCTGGGAAGAGTCTTGCAGTTCTGGACGGTGCCATCCCCCATCTCTGAAATGAAAATAACTGCTGTGAGCCAAACACCGAGGGTTAGCTGCGTAACCTCACATGAGAACAATTATTTAACGTGGCCATGAGAGAAAGCGATGAGGTTCCCAGGCACAGGAGACGGAAGTCAGAAGGGGAGCTGGAGAGGGCTCTGAAGCCTTTCCAGACAGCAACTTCCTCAGAACAAATAGCAAAGTGGGTAATAAATTTATCACTGTCATCTTATATGTACATATATTCTTAAATCAGCTGGTTAGCAAAAGGAACTTTTGCAATCCACCGTGTCCTAGCAGTGCCAGAAAATCAACCTATTTTCTATTCTTGAAAGAGCCAATAAAATCTCATGTGATCTGAAGTTCATTTCAATGTTCCAAATGGTGGATTTACTATTTCAGTCGAAATGACAGTGATAACGATGCCCAAAGAATGCATATCGCACAGAAATCCTGGAAAGTGACTATTCAGTTGGTTGTGTGTGTGCGCGCGTGCACGCGCATGTGTGTGTGCGTGTGTGTGTGTGTGTGTGTGTGTGTGTGTGAGAGAGAGAGAGAGAGAGAGAGAGCAACAACACAGTGTCTGGACAGAGGAAGGGAGCTTTTGACAAGAGCAACAGGGAAGGGACGCAATCTTGTTAGAGGTGTTCTGCTTTGCAAATCTTTCTCTCAGGTGTTTGGAACTTGAGACATTCTGACACGCAGAGAAAAAAGTAGACATTCACTCTACTCAAAGAACAAATGTACCTTTAGAGCTGGAATTTCATGGGAGCACACAGTGATAAATGAGAAAGATGGCAGCTTGCCTCAAGGAACTTGGGGCCGAGTGGGGTTGACAGGCACTGAATGGGCAAATACAATAGAGTGTGTGTTCAATGCTATTGCAGGGTTAATAGATGGTGTCGTGAGAAAGCACTAACCCAGACTGGGTCGTGGATTATTTGCCAGATGAATTGATGTTTAAGCTGAAATCTGAAGACTAAAGTTAGATAAGCCGGAAGAAGCATCAGGGGAGAATATCCCAGGTAGAAGGATCATCTTGAGGTTCTGAAATAGACTGCAGAAGCAGGAGTAGATAGAGAAGAGTGTGAAGAGAGATGCAGTGGAGAGAAGGCGGGGTAGAGAGATTTAAGAATAAAACAGCTGGCTGGGAAGCCAGGTGCCAACAGGAGGTTGCCATCTTGGACAAGGAAGCATGTCCTCTCTTAACATTCAGGGAGGACAGTCTTTATGCTTAATTTCATGATCTCAGCACTATTACTGCATCACATGAGAAGGTTGGTATTAATTTGCATGATGATGGGTAAAAAGGGAAATACACCCTTGATGGAATTTGGTGGGTAATATCAACACAATGTCCTGTGCTTTGTCCTTAAAGAAGAATGAAGAATCCCTGACAAATCATTTTTAATGAAGAATCCCTGACAGATAATATCATCATCATCTTCATTGTCCTCATCATCACAATATTTTGAAGGTCTCAGGGCACTCTGATTAGAAGTTAATTTCACCAACAAAGACCTTAATCAAAGAAAACCATATCAATAAATATTTATTAACTACTTCTGTATTGCATACCATCTAGAAATTGTGGCAATTTATTTCTGTGACAGAAGTGCCCTAAGTGACTTGACATGTCGCGAATGACTTTTGTGTGGCTGTCCCTACAGGAAGAACCCCAGTTGCATAAGATGTCAAAGGCTGTGTGAATATGGAGATAACTGGCTCTGGGTGAACTTCTCTGGCTTGCACAGCGCTCAGATCTTCTGCCAGAACAACATATTGGGAGTCTTGACTTTCCATTGCAAAATAGTCCTGATAATTTCATACTGAAATTATGTTTGTTTATTTTTCATTGTTGTCTTTAACAAGAAGTGGTTGCTTGGAGTGCCCTGGATTAGTAATCAACACTTAGTTACTAGATTCTTTCACTGACTGTTCAGCTTGTTCTTGCAAATCTGCTTTCCCCCATGTGCTAAATGATTCATGAGATTATGTTCATACCTTGGTGTGGTGTTGAGAGGGAGAAGAATTATACTTCTGAATATAATGGAAACCCTAGAAGTAATGTTTGTGCATGGATGAGCCAAGACATGGCGCCATGTGCTTTCAGGATAACAGCTTATCCGTGTGTGCGCACAGATACACCCATAAATCATTCAATTATTCACCTAAGTATTATCTGTGGCATCAATTGCCTGCTGTGCATGGCAGAGATTTCTGTGAAAAGCCATCGGACTCAACACCGCCCTTCTTCCCATGGACACTATTCTAAACATCTTTAGTTCTCTCCTATGTGGATTTCCCCACATTCCTGTTTCCACTTAAGAGAGCAAGGTGTGTTTATGGACATATCTGTGTACACATCCGGGTAGAAGTGCACAAGGCAGCATGTCTTGGCCCACCCAGCAGCAAGACATCACCCAGGGCTTCTACACTATTCAAATTATAATCCATCTTCTTGGAGCCGAGCATGAAGGAATAAACAGAACCTCATCAATCATTAAAGAATATAATTGCTAATGTCTATACTTCTATATTGTCATTTAGTAATTGGGGGTTATTTTTGCCTCTAAACTCAGATATTTTAATTATTTTATTGTTTTAATGAATATAACTTTTTTATATATACACAGATTAAACTACTTGCCCAAGTTTTTGCATTTCTTAAAGATTCTGGATATCAGATAATGTAATTTTATAATTAAATTATTTCCATAGAGGTGGTAATGTGGTTTCTTTGAAAGTTGAATCCATGATCAGCTTAGGAGATAAGCAAGGATATTTGAGAATCTCCTAATTCCTTTCTCCTATTTTCTTCTAATTAAAAATTAGATGACTTTGATAAATTTAGTAGTAGCTTTTCTTTAACATTGCTATTTGCAAGGTCATCGTGTTTGAAAACCAAGAAGGTAACTGGCACTGATTTGCTTCCTTTCATCCCTTCTGCTGTCTACTTCGTTGTCTCTGTGTGAATATGTCCCAGGTAGTATATGCGTGTGTGAGCATGACCCAGGGTCAGAAATACCTGTCTACTTTTTGGTTATTTCTTCTTATGCAGCATACAGAACTCCAGCCCTAACTCATTTTCAGTTTAGATCTATAAATGCTTCAGCAGCAGCAATTTGGCAGCTAGATCCATGTTCTCGGAGATGTGATTTCGGGCACAGGATGTTATGTAGGGTAGTGCTGACACTCTGACGAGAACTGAGTATGATGTTGGGAACTGGCAAGATGTAGGTAAAGTGGGGCTAGAGTGAGAAGGGCCTTGGGCACTAAACATGGCAGTTATTGGGTGTTTATGAGCAAGGAGTGACACTCACTAAGTAGAAGCAAAGTCCAGTGTGGGGTGGAAGGAAGAAACCCTGAAGACCCGGAGGTCACTTAGGAAACATGGCGGTCCAGGTGCGGTATAACACCCCCCTCCCATGCCCACATGCATCCAGAGCCTCACAGGACTGGTAGCACAGGTGACAACCGACCAGAATCAGCTCAGTTGCCCAACACTTGCTGCATTGCTTTTCAGTTGTGTTTCACATCTCACTCATCTAGGAACCCCCTTCGGTGCTATTTTCAAAGCTAGATTAAAAGGACTAAAATGTGAATAGAGAGAACACTTTATCCATCCTCTCCTATAGTCTGATCTGCAAGTCTGACCCGAAGGCACGATCTCCACACTGTCTACTTCCACTACTGCAGACTCTGATGTGACGCAAGGCCACTTTCCTGGACTGGGGACACCTTAGAACTGAGTATCGAACAATCCATAGAATTGTTAAACACAAGAACCCATGTGATTTGAAAACATCTTTCTTTAAAGAGCACAGCAGTTACTTTTACTTTCAACAATCCTTTCAAACTAATTTTACCAATTATTCTACACATTATTGGTGTAAGCACCTAGGCATGATGGAAAGTTGCTACACGTCCCCGCAAGGCTGAGAGCCAGACATGGTCTGGGCACCCACAGGCCTGGCAGGCGAGACTCCAGGCATCAGACAGAGCAGGAGGCAGCTGGGGAGGAAAAGCATGAGGGTCTGGGGCCTATGTTTCTTGTAGGACTTCTCTCAACTGTCCTGGGCAGAAGTCAGAGAGCAGCAACATGTTATGGTCTCCTGAACTAGGAAGAAGACAGAGAGAGGAAGCAGAAATCCCCTCAAATTGTGAAACTTGGTTTGCTCCAATGCTTTTGCCTTTTCCTCTGGGAGCAGTCTGCAATGACTAACGACAATATATTTTTTAGCCCCAAAGGGATCCTTTCTAAAATTAATGTCGGTTGAATGACTCATTATATAAGTTTTAGAAAAATGAATATTACACAAATGTACGCCTGCAATGTAAAAACACCACACTCCAACTGTCCACATTATTTGGAATGGCCATAAGGTACATGAAGTTTTCATTTCCCAAAGAGGGAAGAACCATATGGCAAATAAGGATGCATTAATCTCAATTGTTGTTATATGACTGTAAGACCATGTTATATTTGAATTTTTACCAAATTTGGAGGTGTTCCAGATGACCTTACTGAAAATGTTGGTATGGAATAGAAATGAAGTTTAACCTGGTGGTTGGTAGGTAGCATCTCAGAGATAAGCAAGCCCATTTCTTTCCCAGAAGTTGTAGATATTGATAAGAAACTGCTTTGCGCATGGTCAAATGGGAATTATTGATCCAGACATGGGTAGTTATTCTCCTGAGTGGTGACGGGTTGGCTAACCAGTGAACATGTAGGAATAATTGATGATTAACACCCTACACTGTGACTTCTGAAGAGTGAAATTTTGAGTAGCAGTCATGTCAACGTTTCCAAGACTATCATTAAAGAGAGAAGTTATGAGAAAGTCAAGTGTTGAGCACATATAATATTTCATTAAGAGAAAATACTTTTTAAAAACAAAAATCAAAGTTCTGCAGCATATGCTAAACATTGAAAGGTAATTGTACATTTTCAGTTTTGCCTCAGAGTTTGGTCCTAAGAACCCTGTTTTAAGTCAAAAAGAAAACATGAATTGATACTGTTCTGCGGGAAAGGATGCTCTGTGATTTTATTTTTTGATTATTTGTTGTCTAATTCCCCCAATTTTGCAAGCAGGCCAGGGGAGTCATGTTGGAATGCTTTTATTTGTAATGTTCAAAGCTCTCCCTGGTTTTATCTCGCGTGGCAGATTCCCAGTGTTCCTGGGGGACTTGTGCCATTTCATCAGATTCAGTGTCTCTACTAGGACCTGAGAGGCTACTGTTCTACTTAAAACTTATCATGACCACACTTGCCATTTGAGCTCACATTTCAGAATATTATTATTGCTCAGAGTAGTTTTGTTTCTATGGTTAACACATAGAACAAAAACCAAGGCTGGAAAAAAGTGCTCTCTTCCGCAACATCTGGCACAGATCATGTCATTTCATTTGAATTTTTGTTCATTGGAATTCCTACAGCAATTCCCCTCACAGCCACCAGGCCAACTATGGACTATGTAATTTCTCTTGGTTTTAGTTGGTTCCGGTATTAAATAGTCCCTGCGGCGGGGCAATCAGGGTGACAGGGGGACAGTGGGCTTCTCTCCTGCTCAGGACTAACTGGATCCGTAGTGCCCCCTAGCGCTCGGGGTGGGCACACAGTGGGCGAGCCATAAGTGTAAACTGAGGATGTGAAACCCTAACCCTAACCCTAATCCCAACTGTAACCCTATTTTAAAGGGTGTTAAGAGTTGCCACCAGGCGTTATCTCTCTCTCTGAGATAACAGGGACACCCGCCTGCTCTGCTTTCAAGCATCAATCCAAACAGTCACAATTAGTAGGCACTTTTTATTTCAAGTCATACTGTGGATATCTCGTTTCTCAACAGCATCATATTAAAAAAAGTAAGCAAAACTAAAGGTATATTTAGTCTAAGGACTTTAGGGGCTCATAAGTCTCACGGTGGAAACTGAATCTCAGAAGCCTGATGATCTTTCCAAGATTGCCCAGTGGCCCCCGTAAGCTCGGCGCTGGCAAGACAATCTCATGCTTGAAAGGCCATGACTTTGAAGAGTCATCCCTGAGAGAGGAGCTGGCTAACACATTAGCAAATAAGTCTAATAGTGAACAGATAATAAGACTTTAAAGCTGCACTGAGTTTTGAGACAGCAGATAATGTTCTTAATGAGAACACAGACTAAAACTCCCAAGGTCAGAAAAGCGTACAGCACCTCTTACGGCAGGATCAGAACACATGTTCAAATCTGCAGTTACTTCCTACCTTAAATACATTGATAGGGAGGTCGATGACCACATAGATGAGGTCTCCAAGGGCAAGGCTGGCTATCAGCGCGTTGGGGCCATTCCTCATGCACTTGTTCTGGTAAATGATCCTGAGCAGAGTCGCATTCCCCACCATTCCCACGATGAAAATAGTACAAGATATCACAGTGTTAATGTATTTGAAGGCTAAAGTGATCTTAGTCTGCTGTGGGCAGTAGCTGTGCATGGAGCCATTGCTGGGTAGGGCTAGGTTGGTGGGTCGATGGGTGGTAGCCAGGAAGCTGAGCTCTGTCCCTCGGAAAGTGGTGAAATCATCCACGCGAGTGCTTAGATTTGTGCTGTAGCTCTCAGGATTGTCTCCGATTACGCATCCAACCAGCACGGCCCAAAAGGAGACCTTGAGGCAAAAGGTTTCCATCTTGAGGCAACTTTGAGGAACGGTCTCTTACTGTGTTGTTGTATTACCCTCACTTTTTTTCACCTGGAAAAAGAAAGGGGGGAAATAATTTAGCTTGCAAAATCCAGTTGCTGATAAGATTGCAGTCAGTGATGATTTGCTGTTTCAGTTATTAAGCAGGATATATTTGGCAACTAGATACATCTCTCAGGTTAGTCCCCAGCAGAACATAACCAGTAAAGACCAAGGATGCATTACAATGCGTTATATCTTAATCTCTGTCCCTCTCACCTCTATTTTTAGTTAAACTTGCATCTAAATGATGCTATGGATTCCAATATGTCAATGTTAGTATAAGTATACAGTGGATAAAAAAATTAGTTTCTCTCTCTCTAGTACCCTTAGGATGATAACAACCTGAATTATGAAAGCTGTTGAGTTGAGACACAAAATTTTATTTATTATTGTAAGAGAAAAGACATAATATGTTGAGTAAAAGTTATATAGTGTTAAGGCACAAAATGACTAAATTCTGTAATTGCCAATTCAGTATTCCTGAATGTGTGCTGTTTGACACAGAGCAAATTATGAATGTGGGAACAGTAACACAAGTGTTACAAAATGGTAATTTAGGGCCTCCCCGGTGGCCCAGCGGTTGAGCTGGGTTGCAAAGCTGCCCGCAGCCTCTGCAGCGCTGGTTCGATCCCCGGCTGCTCCCCGGCCAGGAGGGTCCCACATGGCGCGCAGACCTCTCCTGCCGCCTGCTGCTCCCCTCAGCAGTGTACTTCGGTCCTTCTGCCTGTTCTGCCCCCCGCTCTAGCTCTGGTGAATTCTCTCACCCTCCCGCGCTTCTGACTGTACCCAGTGCTTGTATAAATAAATAAATCAATCTTAAAAAAAATTGTAATTTAAACCTAGAACACTGGTTAACCCCATCAATACATTTAACATCTTAGTGTTAATTAGACATTATACGATTGGTAAAGATACATTTTTTTAAAAAATTGAAAACCTTGATGATGAACATATAGAATCTATACCTTCTGACAAGGAGGGTTTTTCTTTTCATTCCTCAAAAATTGTCATCACAATATTTACCAAAGAGTAAAAATGGGAATGAAGGACATTCCCAGGCCAGGCAGACCATTTGGCTTGGTTCCAAGGGATGGATTTCCCCTGCTCTCTATCAGACATCTGCTAGAGCTACATTTATTATGACCAGTCACTGTGCTAAGCACTTCTCATGCACGATGTCATCTGGTCCAGACCAGGCCCTGGGAAGCAGATACAAATATAAACATAGTGAAACAGGCTCCGAAGGTCAAGTAGCCTGTCAGGCTCGCAGGTGAGGCTGGCGGGGCTGTGAGTCTGTGGCAGGTTAGCCCAACTGCTGGCCTGAACTCTGAGCCACAGAACACGCTCATGCTTGGGAGGGGGATTGAAAACATCATTGATTGAAAACGATTGTTCATCCTTGGTATCAACCACTTTTACAGATTTTGACAGTTATCCTGGGAAATGATTAAAACTTGAGTTGAATCAATGTGTGGCTGAAACAAGATTTACTCAATTTCCATCAGGGGTGTAAGAAGGTGTAAATATCACCTACTTTGCCCATCCCAGGAACCTGAACAGTCATTACATTGTACATGGAAGTAATCCATTACATATGTATCTGCTATCTGACTTGAACTTTGCCACTCTAGTTAGGCAGGGCTAATGTTCTGGTTTACTTGTGAAAACTGAATTTTGGGGAAATTAAGTGACTTGGTCCAGGTTTCATGGCTGAGATGTGGCAGGACAGGAGGGCGCTTCCTTCATGTTGCTTACAGAACTTGACTCAGTCTGATTAAAT
The DNA here is from genome assembly GCF_014898055.3 of Talpa occidentalis. Classification (NCBI taxonomy): domain Eukaryota; kingdom Metazoa; phylum Chordata; class Mammalia; order Eulipotyphla; family Talpidae; genus Talpa; species Talpa occidentalis. Next base: position 108,962,516 of record NW_023605194.1, read on the forward strand.
GAGAAAATATTGATTTTTCTAAGTTAGGTCTATACTATATGCCCATCAGTCCTGCCTAGACTTAATTAGAAGTACTTTACATTTTTTTCCTGTCTCTCCCAATTTGACATTAGTATCTGGCCAAATATTGATGAACCTACAAAATACCGTCACTTCCAAACCACTGCAGAGACCAGTACTATAAGGACAAAGCATGTTGCCCTCTTCAGACTGCAGACACGGGAGAAGAGAAATCCCCAACGGCATGTGCTGTTCAACCACTAACGCCTCCCAGTTAGTTTCGCAGTTGAAATGGAAACTTCAGTAATTGTTTTCTTAAAAATAAGAGAGAGAAGATCTTTTCTAGAATGCAGTGGCCTTTGCTCGAGAGTAGCAAAGGGGCTATTTCGTGAACAGACCTGGCTATTGTATGACGCCACTCAGGAGCAGTGCAGCTGGTGTTTGGACATCAGCCTGCTGGTTTGCTTTCCTGAGCTGATTACAACGGGAGCCAAGGAGGCCATGGCTGCGGGTTCTTATCAAGGTGTGAGCCAGCTACCATTAAAACCACTTTCCTTCCCACTCCAGCAATCATTCTGATGGCATCTCCGCCTGCCCTCCAGACATATATCAAGCTGCAGAGCTAAGAGATACTTGGCCAAGGCATGCAGACACCATATTATGGGGCGGGGTTAGAGGGGGGAGAGAATGCAATCCACCCCATGAAATGTATATTCCCCTCAAATGCATGTTCCTCTGAGGATGAGTCAGTAGGTCATTTCCATGAATCTCAGTCATGTCGGATTTCAAATCATCAGTCATAATCAGTCATAGCTCTAATGAAGCATCTCAGGTTAAGACCTGAAGGACAGAGTTTATAGATTCAGCGTTCATCTTGGGGGTCTAAGAATTTGCTGGAGTTCAAACGCTATTATTAAAGAAGAGGACTGAAAGCCTTGCTTACACTTGAACCATTTAACATCTCAGACTTTCAGGATCAAAGTTCACCTGTAATTAGTAATTTGGAAATTCCAACCTTACCAAAATGGCAGGAGTTTAGAGCAGGTCATTTCAATGAAATGATTGCCAAGGTGTTTCTCAGTTAGTTAACACTTACACCAAAGTGTGTGTGTGTGTGTGTGCAAAGTGTGTGTGTGTGTGTGTGAGCTGTAGCCTTAGCATCTACATAAAGAGGGCAAAAAAAAAAAAAAATCAAACCTGGAAACTTTTTACAAGTTTTCTGTCGGTTTTGCTCTCTGGGTAAGAAATGAGCAACACCCTGTCCTGACAGCCCCGACTGTAACAGGCCTCCCGCCCCACCCCCTCCGCAGCCAGCTCCAAGTCTGAAGGCCCCAGGAAGGTGTAAACAGACGCTGATTATCTAGAAACAGTCCTTGTTTTCTGCACGTGAAAGGCAACAAGTGCCCTTTAAAGGAGAGCGCAGAACAGAACGCCCAGACCTCCCCAGGCCAGCTTCCAAACTGGCTGCCCTGGGGGTCTTCCAGGACGCATCGGTCCCCCAAGCCGAGCGCCCTGGGCTTCCCTGGCGCCCCAGGGTGCGCGGGGAGAAGCCGGCGAGTGGGGGGAGACACGGCTGTGGGGCAAACTTCAGCCGGCTTCGGAGCCGGCCCCAAGGGCGTGACGCCCCACAAAGTTCTTGCCAGCCTGGGGGAAAAGGAAGACCCAAGCAGACCCTTCCACGAAACATCCAAATCCCGCCGCGGAGCGGAGCGATGCCTTCGAGCAGCGTCCCCAAACCCCAACATTCCCAGAGCGCACCCCTCCCAGGAGGGCGCCCCCCGCGCCGCGCCAGGCGCCCCGGGGCAGGTGGGTGCCAACCCCCGGACGGAGGGTCCCCGCGCCCAGGGCGGCCGGGAGCCTGGGCCCTGGGCTCCTTCTCCGCCCAACAGAGGGGACCAGCGGCGTCCCCACCTCCGCGCCCCGGCCCGCGAGTTGTACCCACCGTGGAGCTCGGCGGGCGCCGACGGCTGCCCGACCCGCTCGCGCGCAGGGGCGGGGGCGCGGGGCGCGGGGCGCGGAGGGCGCGAGTGTCCGGGGCTCCGGCGCCGCGACGGTCCCGCTGCGCTCGCGGAAAACTTGCCGGGCACCGCTCCTCCCCGGGGTCTGCCCGCGCTCCGGCCTCCCGCCGCCGGCTGGGATGGAGCGGCTCCAACTCCGGTCCTCGCCGCCAGCCCGGAGGGAGGACTGTGCGCGCGCGCGAGGGCTCTGGAAGGGAACCCTGCAGGGGAACACGCCTCCCGGCCGGCCGCCCCTTCGCAGCCAAAGGCTCCCAGAGCTCAGACACCCCTGCGGAACAGCAGGAGCCGCCCAGCCCGCCTAGGAAATTGCTGCTATAAAGCACAGAGCTGCCGCCCCCTTCCCGGCCCTAAAAGGCCTGTCTTTTAACTATTTCCTTCCTGAGATGAAGGAGGGAGGGGGCATCATGCAGGGAGCAGAGGGGCTGGACCCACGGGGCTGCGAGCCGGGGAAGGCCTCACCTTCCCAGCAGGTCGGCGCCCGTGCGCACGGGGAGCGGTAGATGCAGCCAGAGGCCCAGTGTCCGTGCCCCTTGGCCTGGGTCGCCTGCTCCCCTTGAGTTTATAGGAAATCAAAGGCGGCCAACACTTGACTGGATGTGTGCACTTTCCCGCTCTCTTGTCCCTGGGAATCTGCAGCCCAAGCCCACTTACCACTACCCCTGGGGAAGGCAGGAGCCCCCTGGAGCGCCCTGTCTGTGGTGGGGAGTGGTGTGGGGCTCCCAGAGGCAGTGATTCTTCAGGAAATCCGAAGTCAGGGCGCAGGTCTGGAGGACAGAGCCTTTACCCGAAGTTGGCTAGTGGCAGAGGGGAGGAGGGATAAAATCTGTTGTCTGTGATATGTGAAAAATATCAGGGCTCCGCAGAGAAGGCCTGCCTTCCCCGGAACCCTTCAGGTGCAGTGTGGAAATGTGTTTGGATCCAGTCACATATTATGCACTGTTTTGGTTCTCTGTCGTGGCTAGAGGACCTCTCTCTAGAAGCCTTAACTTGAATTCATAATGGCTAAAACAACAGCCATCGTTGACTTAGCAAACTGCGTTTGGGCCAGGCTTCACCTGGACAGCCGTCTTTGCCAGGGTGTGGAGGTCCTCCCCCAGCATGGTCCACTTCCTTGGTGATGAGTGTTGGCTTTCTCCTGCGGTGGCTGGCTTCCAAGGAGATTGCCAGGAGACAGGAAGCTGAAACCACCACTTCCTTCAAGTCTGGAAAGTGGTATAGTGTCACTTTTCCCACATTCTATTAGCCAAGCAGCCACCATCCCAGATTCCAGGCAAGGGGATATAGATGCCACCATCAGTGCAAGGAGGGGCAAAGACTTTGGAGAGCATGTTGCAAAGGCACCAAAGAGAGGCATAGAACACCACCTCTGAAAGGGACTTGGTTGTCCTCTCGTCCAACTGGACTAAGCTTACCTGTGTGTGGAGTATTCTAGCTCCAGCTTTCCTTGATGGAGAGTCAGCCAGCATAATCAATTGTTTTTCTAAGTGTCTTAGTTTGCATTAAAAGGAAGAGGGGGGCGGTGTCCTCTTTTAATGCAGCGGTTGAGCACAGAGCTGTGAAGCTGTCCACAGACTCTGCAGCACCTGTTGGATTCCCAGCCGGCCAAGGAGAAAGCCACATGGCACAGCAGACCTCTCCTGTCTCGCCTGCTGCTCCCCTCAGCAGTGCCTTCAGTCAGTCTGCCTGTTCTGCTCCCCACTCTGTCTCTGGTGAATCCTCTCACCCTCCCGCACATCTGGACTGTACCCCCGTTCTTGTATGCATGAATAAATTAATCTTTGAAAAAGGAAAAGAAGGAGCAAGGGAGGGAGGGAACATTCCAACATGGTTAACGTGATGCATTTATATTATGTACATTTTGCTGGAATAAAAAAATATTCCTCCTCACATTAAGATGAAATCTGCTGGGCCTCCCTGATGGCGCAGCAGTTGAGCGCTGGGTTGTGAAGCTGCCCTCGGCCTCTGCAGCGCCGGTTCAATCCCCGGCTGCTCCCCGGCCACCAGAGGAGGGTCCCGCATGGCACGCAGACCTCTCCTGCCGCCCGCTGCTCCTCTCAGCAGTGTACTTCGGTCCGTCTGCCTGCTCTGCTCCCCGCTCTGGCTCTGGTGAATTCTCTCACCCTCCCGCGCTTCTGACTGTACCCAGTGCATGTATAAGCAAAACAAACAAACAAACAAACAAATAAATAAAACATGCCTCTATTAAAAAAAAAAAAGATGAAATCTGCCTCCCTATGGCATTTCCTGTGTTGCCCCAAAAGTTCATAAAATGAGTTTACTGTTTCCACTAAGAAAGATCTCCCATTATAAATAAATGTGGATCCTCACCATAGAGCTGCCTTTGTAAAAACTGGGCTTACCTCATTCTAGGTGAGAACAACACAAACTTTTTTTCCTTGTTGGACATTTATATTTTCATCTTCATATTGAGGAAAACGATGTCGGTGGATTTAAATCAGCTCAATCAAATGATTTACCTCCTGAACACCTTTCCTGTAGCTAAGGCTTTCTATACCTGCCCCACCTCTGTGTTCATTGCTCTGTACTTTTAAGGAACATGTAAATAATGTATTTGACTGAGTTTTTCAACTTGACTTCCAAAGGTTATTTCTTTTTCATGAAAGGTGGTTTGGACTCCTGGGTTTGGCAGGTCTCCTGGGTTTCAGGGAAACTTTCCTGCACACACATGACTTCTGGTCCATGTAGCTCATTAAGGGGGCTTTACTGTAATGGAGATCCCACTGCCTTTTCTCAGCCTATTATCATCATTATTGATTTCCTGAACAATAATTGCTGAAGAGAGTAAGAAATACTGAAGATAGCACTTAAAAGCCAACTTTTCACGGGTCTTTAGAGTAAATGTTCTTATGAATTCAAGTTTCTTGATTCAAATTTGCAAATCCATTTCACAGTCGCTAATTCCTAAGATCCTCAAACTTGAAATGCAATAAAGGATCTGAGGCTCCCAGTAGTTGCTAGGAATGTTGTGTTCATTTTTGGCCTCCCATGGGGAAATAGACATGAGAATTCAGAGAGGAACCACAGAGATAAAGAAAGCCTGGATAGCTGCTTGTGCGAGGAGAGGCGGAGAGAGGGAAGAGGGGTATGGGGACCTCAGCTGTCACTGCAGTCTTCACACGGGTCAGGCCTGGGGCCAAGACCATCACTAGCCTGAAGGAGAAAAAAACAAGCCCTGTGAGTTGATGCTCCATTCTAATTATATATATATATATATATATATATATACATACACACACACACACATATATGCATGTGCATTTGTATATACACACACATTTATTTACTGAAGTATCATTGTATTACATACTTTATATATAATGTATTGTAATATCATATAAGCTTCAGGTGTGATAAATCAACATCCGTATACACTGCCTTAAATTCACACTCTAAGTCTAATTCTATCCGAAGCTCCATTTTTAATTAAAAGTTCACCACAGGCAGTTTGTTTTCAAAATGAAATACAGGTTTCTTCTGATTTTTTTTTTTTTGTGGGACCCTCACCGGTGGCCAGGAACGAACCAGCGCTGCAGAGGCTGCAGGCAGCCTCGCAGCCCAGTGCTCAACTGCTGCGCCACCAGGGGAGGCCTGCTTCTTCTGATTTTTGAAAGTTTATGTGAAGTCACTTGCCTTTCATGAAAGACCTATGTTAGCTTTCCATAGCTGAAAGAAATCTGAAAAGGATTTTCACTTTTACTACAAAGGGCAAACAACACAAATAGTGCTGAGCATGGATTTGCAGCGCTCATCTAGAGACAGCTTGTACCCCAGGGAAAGAGAGTGACCCCTAAGGTAGGTGGTAGGGAGAGACCTAAATTCCAACATGTTAGTCTACCGATAGATTGTTGAAGTTTCTAAAGTGTTTTCTTGCTGCAAAATGTTACGCGTGGTGGTCAAGCCTGCAGGCAGTCTCATCCATACATACTTAAGACAAAATGGAGCCCGGTGTTTGTAAGCTTCTGATGGCCTCATTGAAAGGCAGAGAATCCAATCAGCATCATTAGTGATGGGACGACAGGTATTGGGCAGCCACTAATTGTAACACTGAAATCCAGGGATCCTCCATCAATGCACAGACATGCCAAAGATGTGCCGCTGGGGTCCAGGAAGAGGAAAGGCTTTAATGTAAAGCTAGGTCCCAGGAGAGGGGAACCTCAAGACTCAGATCTACCTCCTCTCAAAGACAGGAGAATGGGCTCATAACGCATTTTGGCAAGTGGGGCGTAGGAGAACAAGAGGGGTTTCATTGACTGGGGAGTGAACTGGTTCGGCACAGGTCACTGGGCACAGGGTACAGAGGACTGCAGGGTCGGCAAAAAGGACGTTGGTGGTGGAGGGCACTGGTCTGCATATGGGCTGCTGGTCACTGCCTCCTGATGCATAGATGCCTCATAGACCAAGGGCTGGATGCGGGTTGCTCTGTTGTCTAGAGAAGCAGAGTTGTTCATGAAGAACAGCCTAGTCTTGGTATTGGGCAAAGGGTCACACATTATCTACTTTATCTGGCCAGGCTCTGAGCAGAAAGTAGTTAGATTTGGTTAATACCTGGGCTGAGGGCAGAATGAATGAAGTTTTGAGATCAATTTCAGCTTTGGGGTTTCATGAAGTTTCATGAAGACATAATCTATCTGGTCAACAACATTTAACTTGTATCAAGACTTTAGCAATTTCAGTTTCTAGGAAATATAGAAAGAGATTAATATTATAAATGTCTTCAATACCATTAGGGAGCAAATAGACAATTCCAGAAAGTAAAATATTTTACAAGACAGCTAGTCCTATCTCTTTGACAAGTCAATTAATGAAAAAGGGCTGTTTTTCTGTTTTTATTAAATGTGAAATTAATTTTATTAAACAGGATTATTTGGGGCATATAGAAGAATGGTGTTATCTTTTAGAGATTGTTTGAGGGGAAATATAACTTACCTTTAATTATCAAAGCAGAAACAAAATGACATGAGTTTTTAAAAAAGAGTGAAAAATACCTAAACATAATAAGTACCTGCACGGAAGAATTCAGTAAATGAGTATTCCTCACTTTCCTTTGTCCCTTCCTTGTTTGCCCATGAGATGACTGGTAAAGACACCATGAGTGACTTCAGGAGGGTGTGCTGGCAGTGACCAAGGCCCGGTTGGCGAATGGTATTCCCAGAGCTGCAGGGTAGCTGGAAGCAGCTCTGATGCCTTAGTCATGAGAACCACCATCCACAGCAGAGTTTAGGGCACAGGACTCAAGACAGAAGTGGCCTGAGGGTTCCAGAGGTTTCTCATGAGGACTAGAGACCAAGATGGGTGGGACAATGACACCATTTTGACTCTAACTCTTGAATGTTCCCTTAGGCTGGACTAGCTTGGTAATGGTGGAGTGCACTTAAAAGAAGATTAAGGAGACATAATCAAGGGGTGACAGCAGGCCTCCAGTATCTTCCACGCAGGAAAGGTAAAGTGATCAACTTCTAGCTGATTGTTGAGATATGTGAGGGCAACTTGGGCTAGACTCTGACGGTGGTGGGGAAGGTTACTAAGTGTCTGATTTAATGCTTCTTCGTCATCTTTGAGCCACTCTTCAACTTCGTAAGTTGTAGGAAACAGATAGTGATGTCAATGACTTGTCCATAGGCATGAACGTTTCACCTGGTAAAGATGCCAAGGAATTTTGCCTCATGGGTGTTGACCCATTGTCTTAGTCATCACAGGCTGCTATCATAAAATAGCACAGACTGGGTGGTTGAAACAATAGATACGTATTTCCTCATAAGTTCTGGAAGCTGAAATTCCAAGCTCAGGCTGTCAGCATGCTCATGTTCTGAGGAGAGCTCTTCCTGGCTTGCAGATGGTGACTTCTTGCTGTGGCCTCACATGGCAGAGGGAGAGTGAGACAGATGAGGGGTGGAGGTAGAGGTAGACAGACATGAGGATGAGAGAGGAGAGAGGTAGAGTTAGAGTAGACGTGAGCTCTGGCATCTCTTATAATCCCATGAGGACGACCCCCCCCCCTCAAGACCTCATATCACCATAAATGCCCCTCCCCCCAGGTCCCTTCTCTAGGGACTCTCACATTGGAAGTTAAGGCTTCAACATATAAATTTGGAAAGGAAGGAACACATTCATTCCACCTCTTCTTCCCCTGCTCTCCCCAAATTCATGTCCTTCTTGCAGGAATGTGTTTTGTATGCAAAATACATTCACCCCACCCCAATTGCTCCTTAAATCTTAACTCATTCTAGTGTCAGCTCTGAAGTCTACAATCCAAAGTCTCATTTAAATATCACCTAAGTCAGATATGGGTGAGACTGGAGGATGATTCATCCTGGGGCAAGTTCTCTGCAATTGTGAAGCTGTGAAAGCAGAGATGTTACTTTCTTCTAAAATACAATGGTGGGACAGAGATAAGGGATTAGTTTCCTTACATGTAAGAGGAAGTTGTACAATTATAAAATCTAGAGTTTTTTTGTGCTTTAAGAATCTAATCATCATTTCTCATGGAGTTTATCTTATAATGGCTTTAGATTCAAAATGGGTATATTGGGTATAAAAGTAGATATGTGAGCTATAATATGGATTTTATATTTAGTAAGGAAGGTTTACTTATTGATCACTGAAGGACATGGCAAAATAAAAGTTTTAGGAGGTGCATTTGACAGCAATATTTTACTTATCTGAATAGAAACCAGGGGTAGGAAGATGGATTGGTGTGTTATTTTAGTGTGAAGCAGGAGCGTAGAGAACACAGCAGCGCTGGAAACTGCTTTAGTGGTTTGGAATAAAGTTTAAGGCACTGATGCTAGAAATTTAGATTGAGGACCAATTGCAGCAGGTTATGTTGTATGACACCCTGCCCTCCCAAACAACAAGCACCACAGCCTACTGAGTTAAAATAACAGTGGTTTATTGGTTGATAATTTTGTTGGTCAGCAGTTTGGGTTGGACTCATCCGCATGGGACTCAACTAGTCTTGGCTGGTCAGGCAGGGGCATTTCCTACATTGTCTACAGTCATTTGGCACCCGGGACTTCAGCCATGTATCGGGCTCTTGACCCAAAGCAGTTATCTTTCATTATCTACCAGGTGAGCCTGTTTCATTCATCTGCTGGTATTAGGGCTCCAAGTGCAACTAGAAAGTACAAACTCTGATCCTCCTATGAGGTATTGGCCAGCGTGAGTGACACTATCAAGGCCAGAGTCCACATTGGAGGAAACTGAGGACACAGGGAGAGAGCAGGGGAATTACTGCTTTCGTTGTGCAGACAACCAAATGCAGCTAAGAATTGCTTTGGGGTTGGGGCAGAGAGGATCTAGGGGATGAAGTTGGAAGAAAAAATGTCTCAAATTTCCTGGGGGGAGTTAAAAATAATTTACCAATATTTATTGAGTAAATACTGTGTAGCAGGTTCTGAGCTAGGTATACAGATAAAAGAAAGCAACGACGAATAAGACATAACCCTATCCTAAAGAAACCTAAAGTCCCATGGGGAAAACAACAACAACAACAAAAACAACAGCTTAAAAACAACCCCAGGAGAGAGCCACTTGCTAGGTAGCTTTTGGGAAACACTTCCTGTAAAGGGCCATCTAATAAATATTGATATTTTTGCTTTTGTGGACATGCAGTTTCTGGCACAGATATGGAGCTCTGCTGTTACTGCAGGGAAGGAGCCAGCAGAGTGGCCAGGTCAGGAAGATTGACGGGGAATCCCTAACTGGAGAGGGAAGTTTGGTTTGTGGGGCAATTGGGGCTTATGTGGAAAGAAGAGGAATTCCAGCTAGCTGGAATTTCAGACAGCTAGTCAATGCTCACGAGGCCGTGGCATTAATGCAAAGGGGTATGGAACTATGTGCCTGGGTCTAGGTGAGAGCTTTAGGCTGGAAGAGGAGTGTTGTAAATAGTAAATGAAGTCGTGAGTTGGAAGCATTTCATTTGGAGGCAGAGGTAAAAATAAAAGTGCAAAGAAACCTTGTACAAAACAATCAGGTAGGATAAGCAACAACTAGAAGCTTGGCAAGAAAGAGAGAAATGTCAGAGAAAGAACCAGGCAAGGGCAGTGTCTGTGACATGAAGAAAGAAGTGAGTTTCAGGAATGAATGGTCAGGAGAGGTCAAAGGGAATGAAGAGTGAGAACTTGTCAAGGAGCTGGGCAATAAGGAGGGTATTGTTTAAGGATGGCAGGCCTCGCCTGTAGGCAAGATCTGTTTTACACGCATTCAAAATAACTTAGTAATTAGAAACAGTGCAAGGAGACATGCAGAAGCATTGCTATGTAATGAGTATAAATATTTTTGCTAAATTTATTTTTATAATATGTAGAAGAAAAATCAACACCATCTAGAATTAGCTTGTGCTACATTAGGCTTCTTTTCAAGACCTCATGGAAACTTTTGGGAAAGGAATTTTATTGAGAAACAATCCTACTTCTACTTTTATGTAGAGGTGAGCACGAGACAAGGATGCTTGCTTCCAAGAGAACTTTTCTAATTTATATTTCAAAAATGTAAAGTTTTCCATGATCTTATCTGAATTCTGAGTTAAAAAAGCAGTAACGGGCACTTTCAACTCTTAATGTATATTTATTGATTACCTTTAAGGACTGTTTGTTGCAGAGTATGTTCTGTAGCAAAACTTTTTAATTTTTTTCCCTCATTGTCAACCAAAGCTTTAAGTCCTCACTCAACATCTCAACAGGTTCTATACTAGGCTAGTGGATATAAACAAGAATTAAATTTCTAGGGCCTATTTCTGGTCACAAAACATAACCAAACTTCTAAAGAAAGACCCTGAACTACTCTAACACTGCACAAATATTTGTATTCATTCATGCATACATTTTGCTTATTCTGGGGCAGGGTCCTGGGTGACCGGAGCCGCTCCAGGCAGCTCAGGGACCAAGGCGGGCTCCGTCCTGGACAGGACAGATACCCTTCCACTGGGGGCCCATCACGCCTGTGTCCACGCCCCCTCTGACAATGGAGATATGCCTGTGAACCGCATGTGGCATCTTTGGGCTGTGAGTGAGGTCGCAGCACTGGGAGAAAGCCCAAGCAGATGTGGGAGAATGTGCAAACTCCACAAGGGCTGGAGCCCAGCTGAGAATCGATTGTTTTTTTTTTCTTATCAACATTATAATGAAACTGTGTTGAACACAAATGTTATTTGAGAAGCTGTTATGTGGTTTTAAAATAGAAACCAAACCTGGTTGCTAGGCATGTGACTGAAGTGTACCCAGGGACCCCAGACCATAAAGGGGTGCATGGTCTAAAAGGGATTCAGCCATCCAAGCACACAAAGGCAAAGGAAACATACTGTTAGTGTGACAGTTTTTTTTTTTAGATTTATTTATTTATGCATACAAGAACTGGGGTACGCCAGAGGTGCGGGGGTGAGAGGATTCACCAGAGACACAGCAGGGAGCAGAACAGGCAGATCTACTGAAATCTACTGAACAGCAGATCTCCCACTGCTGAAGGGAGCAGTGGGAGAGACAGAGGTCTGCTGCGCCATGTGGGTAGCTCTCTGCCGGCCAGGGATGGAATTCGTGCTGCAAAGGCTGTGGACAGCTTCATAGTGCTGTGAACAAAATAAAATTTCCCTTGAAATATTTCATTCTGTTTAAAATATAAGAATATTTTCCTATTAAATTTATTTGTGACTTTATTCAATGTTTTTTCTTCTCAAACAGATGAGTTACATTTTGATTTTTTTGGGAAGCATTTATTTTTTGCTGTCCCCTTTGAATCAGTGGTATCCTCAAGATTGATGTTTCATTCACATTTTATCATACATAATGAAGTCTTAATTCTGTGCTAAAAAAACATCAGAAATGAGGATGTAGGTGAGTCTCAAGGATGTGGTTATGTGTCATGACTCATCATTTTAGTAATTCTATGTTGATGTTAGTCACTACAAGTAAAGTTTATTCACGCTATTTTCTGATTTCTGTGCATATGAGAAATTTAAAAAAAATTTGTGTTAAGGATGCTGATTTACATACTGTTTTTTTTTTAAAACATTGTTTAATGGTTTATGTTTTATTTTCCCCAATTCTGGTTTGTGATAATGTTCCTCCAAAATATTTCTTTTCTTCAACCTTAATACCTGGTATATATGAACTTAAGAGTTCATACAAAAGATTCCACCCTGCCCCCTTATTTTATCTGAATTTAAAAGCAAGTTTACAATTCTTAGAACCATTGTTTACCCAGCTTGTACTTACACCCCCATCCTAGAATCCTGCAAAGATACCCACTTTCTTCTACCTTTGACTACATTGAACTAAAATTCTCTTATCTCGCCATCAGCACTACAAGTAGAAATCCTACTAGTCTGTGTTTGTTACTTGTTATATATATAAGCCACTACTATTGAACTTACCTGCTCTCTGAACTTAGTCAAATATCTTTCACAAAGTGCTATCCAATTTCTCCCATTCCTGCTATCTGGCCTCTGTATTTACTTGTCACTGTTACCAGACTTCGTTCCTAGTTCCTTTCTAGAAACACATCTCATCCTTCACTCATAGCCTCTGACTCACCTTACCAGTGACCTCCTTCCAGACAACTGAGTCCATTTATACTTATCACTCTGGGAGTTAGGATATATCCATTTGTTTTCTCTTCTAGATGACTTTCATCTTTGTTTAAATACATATTTGTAGAAAAGAATATAATATAGTGGAAAAGAATATAATATAGTCCCCAGTGCCATAAAAGTTAAAAGATAAAAAGGTATTTAGAGCAATCCTGCTGTTCAGCTTAGGACAGATTATTTCCAGGGTAGGGATAAGATTTTTATTTTTTTTGACAATGGTTTGCACTTAATTCACTTAAATTTTTCAAATTGTATTTATGATCAACATTTTTAAAGCCTTAAATGGTTTCTGTGAGAAAAGTAGGGCAGCTTTAGGCACATCTAATTTCTTACCAGAACTTCTCTGGGAAACTGCATCATAAAATGGATCATTGCAAAGAGATCCTACTTTCCCAAGGGAAATGTTAAATTTGGAGGTTACGAATCTTACTGAATACCCCTACTTTTCTTAATGCTACTCTAAAAACAGTATAGTAGGTGCTCAATAAAAAATCTGATAAACTGCTTTCAGATTTTTTTTCTCACTTGTAGCAATCAATTTGGCAAAAACTGATACCTTTACTAATGAAATACTCCTACACAAAAAATAATAACATATTTTGATATTTATTCATATTTTTGGAGAGATTTTCAGAAATACTTAATATTCTCAGATATTTTTGTTTGATTATTCTTAATATATATAAACTTTTAATATTTATTGGAAATATTATTTTTATTGCATGTGCAGGTTATTGTTGATTTATACTAATGCAGTTAACTTGGAATACTTGTACCTTGATCCTTCAGGAAAATCTCTCATTAGTTCTAAAATTTTTCAATTGATTATTTTGAGGAATAACTACTCAAAGACTTGTCTATATTCTTCTAATATGGTTTTTCATTTGTGTTTTTACCTTTTTGTATTATCTAGGAACTCCGTAATAATTTTGAGTAACTGTTATAATTGGTCATTTTTAATTCTTTCTTAACTTTTAACCTTAAGAACATGATTTGCTTAATGTTTCAGATATACTTTCTATCAAAATAAAGAAATTTCTTTCTAGTCTTAGATTTCTAAAGGTTACAAAAGAATCAGAAAGATTTAAGAATTTCAGTGTGTTTGTATGTGTGTGTAACCATTTATTAAGTGGTTCTTTGGAACCATTGAACTATACTAACTACACTGACGTAGTGAATTTTGTGAATTAATTTTCTAATGATAAACAAGTCCCAGTATAAACTCTAGTTATATTGCTTTGTTCTTATCATCTGTGCTAGATTTTATTTGCTAAAATTTTAGTTTAATTAAAAATTTTGCATTTATGAGTGGAATTGATCTGTGGTAAAAATTGTAAACTCAAATGTCTAAAGGATCCAAATTTATTTACAAAAGTTGAGTAGATGGGGCAAAGAGATAGGCAGAAACTGTAGTAATAAGAATGGATGTTGGGTCTCCTAACATTTTCTTCAGTATTAAATAGAAGCTATCTAAGCTTCTATTTTGCAAGACAGGTTTGTTCCTTAGAAACCAGCTTGCAGCACTTGGTTTGTGTATGTATGTGTTTATATTAGTTTCACGAATGAGCAAGGAGGCTTTTATTTTTTAAATGGCTAGAAAACTATTTAAATAAAATGGAGATTACTGGTTTTACTGAGAATAATTCACCCATAAAACAGGTTGGACTCAGTACCTTTGGAGGGCAGAGATTTTTCTCCCCAAAATATTTAATTTCTCTTATGGTTATTAACCAGTTTGGATTTAAAGCTTCTTTTGGAACTATGGATGTGGATGTTTTCTAACAACATTCATTTCTTCTAGAATTAAAAAAATTTCTGTCTAATAGACATTCTTTCTTTAGAATATGTTGGCTGTGATTAATTGTGTAGGCTGAGAGAAACTGGGATTGCCAGTGCAAGTTGTGTGTGTTTGTGTATGTGTCCACTGTGGCTGTCTAGAGTTCTTGCAGACTCCACTGTGCTCCTATTTCTTGCCCTATGCTAGGAGTCCAGCCCAATTAGAGCCTCTGGAAGCAAATATCCCTGCTGGAGGATTTCCATGGACAGGGAGAGGGTGGGGCCCAGCTGGCTCAGTTGTTCTGCAGATATTTCTTTTTATCTGATTGCCTCGTTGTCCACTTGGCCCCCACCCCCCATATTTGTGAATTCAGAGCCTGCATTTTCTCTAAGATGAAGTTCTTAGAACGAAGACTTGTTCCAAAGCCATCTCCTCCATTCTATTGTATATTGTAGTTTCTTTCTGGTTTGGATTTTCCATCAGTCTGATCCCATCTGCTTTTTATTTCCTCAAAATTTCTGGTCTACTGATTATATTTTTCCTTGTTTCCAGTGCTGTTGGGGATTTATTCTTTAAAAAAATGTCTTTTTAATATTTTCTAATGGGGTTTTGGGAGTAGTGAAAAGTCAGTGTATTTGTGCCTCTGTCACCTTGAACTGAAGCCTCTGGATTCTGTCGCAAGTGTCTTCACTAGATTCTCACTCAGTCTCTTTTCTAGCAAGCACGTTTCCTCCCCCTCTGTTGCTGTTGATGAGTTAATATTAGATAGAGTTTAAAGAAATGTTTTTACACTGTGGTCTGTGGTATGAAAGTAGTATTGGCTAGAATATTTCCTTTAATAACTTCTAAATCTTAGAATTTACACTCATATATATATATATATATATATATATATATATGTTTGAACCATAAATGTAATTTGACATTGAAAGTTTTTTTTAAAATACAAATTCCATGCTCTTTGTGGTAGCCAATTTGGTGAGTCCAGTCTGGAACCCAAATACTAAATCATCTGAGAAAGGATTCCTGTGTGACCTCTTGAAAGCAAGGGCTGGACTGATGGATGACCTTTGGGTTTGGAACTTGAAGTCTTATCATTTTGCATTTTGAAAGTGCCTTTTGCACTTTCTAGCTGTGGGGCCTTCAGCCAGTCCTTTAAATTTTGCAATCTTAGTCCCTTCATCTGAAAAATGCATTGATAATACGTGCCTGTCCCATTCTTGCAGACTTTGAGGAATGCGAATGTCCTTTAAGAAACCACATTAATCTTAGCATTGTTCCCTCCAGTTCCAACCATGTTATCATAAATGGCAAGAGTTTATAATTTCTTTTTTTTTTTTTTTTTTTTTTTTTTTTTTATAGAGGCATGTTTTTTTTATTTATTTATTATATTTGTTTGTTTGTTTTTTTGTTTATACATGCACTGGGTACAGTCAGAAGCGCGGGAGGGTGAGAGAATTCACCAGAGCCAGAGTGGGGAGCAGAGCAGGCAGAAGGACTGAAGTACACTGCTGAGGGGAGCAGCGGGCGGCAGGAGAGGTCTGCGCACCATGTGGGATCCTCCTCCAGTGGCCGGGGAGCAGCCGGGGATCGAACCGTCGCCGCAGAGGCCACGGGCAGCTTCGCAACCCAGCGCTCAACCGCTGCGCCACCGGGGAGGCCCAAGAGTTTATAATTTCTTATAGCTGAATACTATTTTATTTTATCTGTGATGACCACATCTTCCTAATCCACCATGTCTTTGGACATGCAGGTTGCTTCATAAGTCAGAAGGAGAAAGACAAACATGGATGGTTTCACTTATATGTGGAATATAGAGAAACAAAACAAAGAGGTAAAACCAAGCCAATAACAACCCTAGAAATTTGAGTGAAGAACTGAGGCTACCAGAGGAGAAGGGGAGGGAAGGGGAGGGTGAACTGGGGAAGGGGAATAAAGGCCTGTGGTGGGGGGACTGAAGGCATCTTGGTGGTGGGGGTGGTGTGGTGACATACATCTGAAGGGGGTGATACTGTTCCTCCAAATGACGTACAGTGTTGTAAACCAGTGTTACCCGGTTAAAAAAAAAAAGACAAGAAAGTTAGGCAAATGTAAGTTAGTGTTAGTATTCTCATACTTTACCAGTAACTATCTTCAGAGATTAGATTTAAACATCAGTAGAGTTCTTTCTACCTTAGAAATAAGGACAGTTTGAATTCAAATATTTGTTTTTATATTTAAAATGAGACCCTTTAATATGAAAAAAAAAACAGATGTGAAATAATATGTTCCTTAATAAAGTAGAACAATTCATTAGAGTTGATAAAAAAGAGCATTTTGCTGTCATCAGTGTTTCAAAATTATACTTCCCCAAAGGAACCAGTTTGGGGATGTTTTCATAGAAACATCTGGATAGTGGGTCAGAAATGTTTAGAATGTGCTTGGTCTAAGGATATATATCTGATTTATTCTGGCTGGTTAAGTCTTCTCTGGAGCAGACATTTAGAACTCACCTTTTCCTGATTAGTGCTGTGTGGTAAGTAGTGTTGGTTGCAGAGATTTTTCTTTTAATCAGGATGCCTAATCCAGCAGTCTGTGTGAGTCAGTCTTTTGCCAGGCAGGGGATTGTATAAGAAACAAGTTTCAAGTCAAGCCATGAGAACTTAGGGTTCATTTGTTCTGCCTAATTCACCAGGGAAAAAATAACCTTGGGGTATATTTATTGCAGAAGAAAATTAAACATTCTAATGGATCAGGATTAAGTCTTTGAAAAAAAGGATTCATTATGAGAAAGTCCCTCTTTCCATGCAACCTTCTGGTGACCTGAAGTTTTGGAAACAAAACACTTGAGGTTAAAGGGGAATGGTGTTCACAGAAGTGGAAAAGAATAACAGAGCTGAATGGAGAATGCATGCCATCTTGCTTTCAAGATTCAAGATGCACTTTAGTCATTTAAAACACTGATTTTATTGGTCTAAATATACTTTCAATTTGCTAAACTCTTTGGGGTAGTGAATAGGTTGCATGTATGCAACATTCAAGTGTTGACTATGAGAGATTAAGAATGCAAATTAACTTCAAATACTTTAACTTTTTTTTTCAGCCTCACAAGTTCTCAGTTTTTCTCCTTTTGTGATATTTTCAATGTAATTGTGGAATATTAAAAAAAGGATAAAAGACTAGAGGCTTACTTAATTAATTGGTGGGAAGAATATCCTTCTTTGTTTCATTTTCCCCACCAGTTATGCCCTAAATCTGTTCCAATTAACAAAAATTCTTGAAAGAATTGTCTATACTCACTGTCTAATAGCTCTTTTCCCATTACCCTTTAAATCCACTAATGTTAATTAGCCCAGACCATTAAGTCATGTGACTCTTAATTCTCTGGGTAGATAATGGTAGCCACGAGACAGAAAAACAGGAGGTTGATATTCCTCCACTGTTTCATGACCAGGTCAGTAGGGAAAGCAAGGTCAAGAGCAAATTCTGATCCATGCACATTTATCAGTAAGCAGGCACAAAAAGGGTATTAAAAAACCCTCAAATCTTTGTCCTTTTAGAGGTTCTGACCATACTTTGTTTAAAAATGTCATTAAGGCAAGTGTGACGATATACTAGAGGCACCATCCAGACAACTAGCCTCCCTGGATTCAAAGCTGAACACAGGACCCCACAGAGGCCTTGTCTAGCCTGCTCCGCTGCAGAGCACAGGCTGGGGCAAACCAGACTTACAACGTCTTCATGAGGAGCAGGAGGGAGGGCTAAAGGCAGCTCACACGATCACCCACACTATTGGTGTTTACTTACACACCTAAGTAAACACCCACTCAAACATTCATGATCATAAGCAAGATCTCTGGTGCTTGTCAGAGGTAAAAGAACAGAGAAGATTTGAGTAGCTCTCTTTGTAGGGTGCTCTTTGTAGTTTTAGCTATGCCAGAATCTCTTAGAGAATGTGGCAAAACACTGGTTCCTGGGCTCCCACCTCTACAGCTTCTGATTCAGTAGCTATGAGTGGACCTGAGAATCTGCATTATCATCAAGTTCTCCAGCAAGGCTCTCTCTAGTCTAGGGTTCTCTTTGAGAATCCTTGATATGACTGCAAGACTAAAATCATGTAATGACATTTCAGTAGGATGGTGTCGGGCCGGGGGTCATAGGCTAGAATCTAGGTTTGTGTAATAACACTCATGACTTGTGCACAGCAACATCACCAAGGTTCATTTCTCAGAACATGTCTTGTCATTCGGGACAAGTGACTATTTCCAATATTCTAAAGTAAATTTTAGTAAATTTAGAAAATGGCATATTTCATATACATTTTGAATCTTAATTTATGAATTTGTTATCCTGGTCTTTTTGAAGGTACATATTTAAGGTTAAATTGTTGCTTTGAGTATCACTTTGTTGGCATTGTGCAAGTCTTATCTACAGCATTTTGGTCGACATTCAGTTCCAAGTAATTTATACTTCCCTGTAAAATTTTTATTTCTTCAATGAATTATTTAGAGGTATGGTTTTCAGTTTCTGATTGTATTTTTTATAGCGATCTTGCTATTGATTTCTAACTTTGTTGCATTGCTCTCAGAGAATGATGTCTGATTAGTATCTGTTCTTTAGTATTATCTGAAACTTCATTTGGGGTATAGAACATGGTTAATTAATAAGATTTCCACAAGAACTTGAAAACATTTTATTTTTATTTTTTCTTTATTTTGTATATTTTTACATCATTTTTCATTTTTGAGCAATGTATACATTTTCATCTTGGTTATAGTCCCCATACAATTCACACTTGTTTTGATCCTATTCCCTTCTCCCCCTAACTGCACCCACCCCCCAATAGTGTCTCTCTGGTTTATAGTTGCTTGTTGATTTTAATTTTTACTTTATTATAATTAGCCTTTTTCCTGGTCCCTTATTTAGGTTTTCTAAATTCTTACCATGAGTGAGACCATGCGGTATTTTTCTTTCTGTTTCTGGCTTATTTCGCTGAGCATGATCCTTCCAGCTCCATCCATGTTGCTGCAAATTGCATGAGTTTATCTTTTTCGATGGCTGAGTAGTATTCCATTGCTGAGTAATATTCCACATCTTCTTGATCCAGTCATCTATTTTGGGGCATTTGGGTTGTTTCTATAGCTTTCCTATTGTAAATAGTGCTGCTGTAAACATAGGGGTGCAGGTGCCCTTTGAATTAATGTTTCTGTGTCCTTTGGGTAAATACCTAGGAGTGGAATTGCTGGATCATATGGAAGCTCCATCTTTATCAGGTTGAGGAATCTCCACACAGCTCTCCATAGTGGTTGGACCAGTTTGCACTCCCAACAGCAGTGTAGGAGAGTTCTGTTTTCTCCACATCCTTGCCAACATTTGTTGTTGCTAGTTTTTTTAACATGTGCCATTCTCACTGGTGTAAGATGGTATCTCATTGTAGTTTTGATTTGCATTTCCTGATTACAAGTGATGCTGAACATCTTTTCATATGCCTGTTGGCCATTTGTATTTCCTCTTTGGAGAAGTTCCTTTTTAGGTCTTCTGCCCATTTTTTGACTGGGTTATTTGTTTTTGTTGAGTCTCATCAGCTCTTTGTAGATTTTTGTGATCAGTCCTTTATTATTAGTGCTGTGTGCAAAAATTTTCTCCTAGTCGGTGGGGTGTCTCTTTGTTTTGGTTACTGTCTCTTTTGCTGTGCAGAAGCTCTTTAATTTAATGTAGTCCCAGCTGTTTATCTTTACCTTCCCTATCACTGCTTTTACACGACATACACCTCAGTAACATCTTTAAAGAACTTGAAAACATTTTAAGGGCTCCAGATATCCTCTTTTCTCTTAGGTCCTTTCCTTCTGTCCATTCTCTGAGTTTCTTGGCCAGTGGTATGATCGCCAACCGCCTGGCAGAGTCATCATTAGAGTTTTGCATTCAATGCGTCAGGTGTGGTTGAGGAATTTTGCATACCTAAGTTTCCAGGTGATGCTGAAGTTGCTGATCTGGGGAACACATTTGCAGAACTTCAGGTGAAAATATAAAGCCTTCTCTATTTTTATGTTCCTCTGTTGTCCAATGCCTCTCTTTTGACATGACAACCCATTTCTGATCCTTGCTATCCCTATTATCTCTACCTGTTTGTGGGGTTTGCTTCATCCAAGAAACTGAGACCTGTTTGCAGCCTGTCTCTAACTTTGTATTGTTTCACTTCCCTTTTCTAGACCTTGAACTCTAGCTCTGTTGATTAATCTTTGGTCAGTAATTTTCAGCCTGCATTCCTAACAGAAACACATCTGGAGGTTGTCAAATACCTGTTCATGAGCCTCTCCTGGAGATTCTAGGGCATGGTAGACCATGCACAAATTTTAAATGCTTCCTAATTGAGTCTATTGTGTGGCTTGGATCAGGATGCATTGACTACATGGGTTAGCAGTAAAGACTTTTCCTTTCAGTTTTGTTGCCTGCTGTGCCGCTACAACACTTATTTGAGAACATGTGATATGAGATGGTGGATGTGTCTCCAGTGGACTCTTTCACTCACTAGAATAGAGATTGAGCTTCAGAGGTAAGGCTGGACAAATACAGAAACAAGAAATTATGAACATAGAGATGAATATTGAAGCTATGAGGAAGGATGCTCTGTGTGTAGGGTAAAGGATGGGAAAGAGGAAGAGAGGGCCAAGGACTAAACCTTGAAAAATGCAAACATGGACAGAGATAGAAGTAATAAAGAATCACTTATGTGGGGGAAACAAGGACTCCAGGGAATGATCAATTAAATTCATCGTTGTTTTTGTAAAATCACCTCTACCATTACTGTTAATAGAGATATCATTTTCCTATTCGTCCAGGTCACTTTGGAGCCATCTTTCATTCTTCATTTTTTCTAGTCACCCCCAACTTAGTCAATGGCTGAAATCTGACATCTCTATTTGTAATGTTTCTCTTTTTTCTCTTGTGCTCCATTAACAACTGTTCAAGTCTTTTATCTATAAATCTTGCTTATCATCATGGTTTACTAATTAATCCTCTAGCTACTGGAATCCATTTTGTACATTACTGTCAGATTCATCTTCCTAAAATGTCATTTTATTTTTGTTTAAAAATCTCTGTGGTTTTGTTTTTGTCACTAACAACCAAGCTTTCCAATCTTATATTTCTCCACTCTAGGAAGAACTAAATTTTCTCACATTTTGGCTTTTGCTCACACATTTCCCTAACAATCTCTTCTGCATTTAGTTTTCACTAAGAGGAAATGGGTACTTTCCACTATCCATCCATCAAGACCATCAATTCTTACTTCCTTTGGGCCTCCATTGACCTTATACCCTGAAGCCAGAGTGTGTGGATACAAATCTCAACTGACAGTTATTAGTTGTATGATGTTGAACACTTCATATTCCCTTAAGAGCTTTAGTGACCTTGTCTCTAAAAGAGGATAAAGACTTATCTCTTAAGTTGTAAAGCTTCAACAAGTGATTGCATATAAAATACTTATGGTATCATGTCCATGCCACATGAAAAGCACTTCACATGTTAGATATAGTGGTGGTAGAGATGGTGTAGGTCTTCCCTAACTATCCTACATCCCTCCTCTTAGCTGATTTATTGACTAAAACACCCATGTAGTAATTGGCAGTGCTGTCTTTTTTATGTTAGTTAACTATCCTTAAACTATTATCATCTGTTTTAGATGCTAAATTTCAAGAGAGATTTCACACTTCTCTGGACTTAGAAGGCCTTATAAACATTATATAGCTAGGGTTTGAGGATTGAAATAAGATTGATAATGGTGACTAAGAGAGAAGTAAAGAAATCTAACTAAGGTAACTCAGCCATTGTCCTAAGGTGAAGTCAACCTGGAGAGATCGTTTGGAATATGCTGATGTAAATCCTGAATATAAAATCCCACTCCAACTATTTCTTAGTGATTAGTGCTTTGAGCAAAGCAGAAGGAGCTGAAATATTCTTACATTCTCCACATCTAGCTAGCAGTCTGCTTCATTGGCTGGAACACATGATTTTTCCCCCTCAGAACACTGTTTTTTCTTTTGAGAAATTATCTTCCTGGCTACACTTTAAAAATAACAACTGGGTTATAGGACATTGAAATGGATCTCTCTGATTAGAGCTTCTAGGATTTGGCTAGAGCGAGGAAAAAGGTATCAAGAAGCACCGGCTGCCAAGAACTAATGATTCTGGTATTAATTGACATGTCTGGGCTAAACTGTCTTCAGAGACAGTAGTTAAAGTAACAGCGAGGTAATAATTATTTACTCCAAAGAACTACATGCTCAGTCTTGGCAGTCTTTGGATGAATAAAGTGTTCAATAGAGTCTTTAAATGTACATTTAAATAGAATATGAAATACTATTCATTACATTAGAAGAAAATCATCCAGTGGCTAGACCAAAAGCAGGTAAAAATAATAATTCAGTAATGCGTTTAGAAAAGACCATAAATAAAGCACCTCGTCTTACCTGGCATGAATTTTTTTACTAAAATAACCACAATAGATTTTCCCCAAAGACTAGATCTGCTGTAAACCTGCAGTCTGACGTTGAGTTAGGGTCTCTGAGACTTAGTTTAACTATCTATAACATCGAAGTTGAATTTTAAAATCTCCTAGGCACATTTCCACTATAAGGCATTCAACAATATATAATCGCGTGGGCATTCTCCTCAACTTTATTTGGTTGTCCACATTTCCTAATATTCATCCTATTCTTCCTCCCATCCCCCTTTTCTCTCTCACAGCCTCTTCTCCTCATTTTTTTCCCTTTCCAACATTCCTTCTTACTTACTCCTGCTCCCCTCTCCCCAATTCTGTCTCCCTCTCTCCACCCTTCCAGTCCCTATAAATGCATCAGTAATCTTTATGGAAAACACTGTGCCAGATGTTTTCATATTACTCCATTTAACTCTATTCATATTCTGTTATTGTTATTTTACAAACAAGGAAACAGGTTCAGAGTTCTGTAAATTGCCCCATATCACAGAGCCACTGAGTAGTAAATAGGGGTTCGCATCCAAGAGGATCCTGCTCTAAGTCCATGCTCTTTCTATCTGTCCTGCAGCTTTTCATCTTGCCTCTTTTCTTTCCTCATTTCTGTGTAAATTGCCTGGGGCATCCTATTCTTTTTCCCTTTTGTTTGGGTACTGCAGCAAGAGTTTCAGGCTTTGATTCCTGATGTGGATTAACTACTCCTGTTCTGACATAACATTAACTTGATATATTATATATTCTAGAATGATGCCTTTTTTTTGAACTCTAGGTAACCCCTTGGATCCTCAGGTTGGTTTTACTATTTTTTATTGATATAACATTGAATTATAACTTTCTCTAAGTTTCAAGTGTTTATCATTGAGAATCACCCTTAATCACTACATTAAGTTACTAATTTTTTTTTGAGTTCTGCTTTTTTTAAATTTATTTATTTATACAAGAGCTGGGGTACAGGCCAGAGGTGCCAGAGGGTGAGAGGATTCACCAGTGACAGAGCGGGGAGCAGAACAGGCAGACAGACTGAAGACACTGCTGAGGGGAGCAGCGTGCAAGGCAGGAGAGGTCTGCCCTGCCATGTTGGTATCTCCCTGGCTGGTCGGAAATCGAACCCACCCTGTAAAGGCTGCAGACAGTTTCACAGTGCGGCACTCAACCTGCTGTGCCACCAGGGAGGCCCAAGTTCTGCTTTTTATTTATTTTTTTTTTTTTAATTTATTTATTTTTTATGATTCAAAATTTCATTTATAAACAATAGTTGAAAGTTATTACTACAGGCACTAACTCACCTTATTTCTGAGAAAAATATATAATCAGAGCATATATGTATCTTCTTTGGTGACATATATAAATTGTGTCTTTGTCCAATTTTTAAAATTGATTGTATTCTTATTTGGTGGGACTTTAAGTCTTTTCATAATTTGGTAAATGCTATGATTTTTTGCGATTATGATTTTGCAAGTATTTTCTGCCAGTTTGTGACTGTATTTACAAAGAAGACATTGAATTTTATGAAAATCTGGCTTAATCATTTCTTTCTTTCATGGCTCATGCTTTAGTGTGGTTTCAAAAAGTAATCACTAAACCCATCATCTTTAGATTTTTCCTGTATCATCTTCTGGAGCTAAGATTTGAATTTTACATTTGGGTCCTGTGATCCACTTTAATTTTTTGAAGTATGTAAAGTCTGTATCTATATTCATTTTTTGTTGCATGTGGAATCCAGCTGTTTCGTATGACTTGCTGAAAGATCATCTTTTCTTTATTTTTTTTTTTTTTTGGTTTTTTTTTTTTTTAAATAATAACATTTTTATTTTTATATTCCCATACAATTGCAGCCCCCTATTTGATCCTATCCCTCCCTCCCGCCCCTCACCCCCCAAAATGTCTCTGGTTCATAGTTTTTTGTTGATTTTGATTTTCACTTTCTTATAGTTATTCATTTTCCTGGTCCCTTATTTAGTTTTCTAGATCCTGCTATGAGTGAGACCATCCGGTAATTTTAACTTTTTCTTTTTGGCTTATTCGCTGAGCATGATCCTTCCAGCGCCATCCATGTTGCTAATTGCATGTGTTTATCTTTTTTGATTTGCTGAGCTGTGTGGGATTTCTGGACCTACAAACATAGAGCTTCCATATGATCCAGCAATTCCATGACTAGGTATTTACCCAAAGAGACAGAAAACATCAATTCCAAGAACACCTGCACTATGTTTATAGCAGCACTGTCTACAATAGCTAAGCTTGGAACAACCCAAATATCGATGACTGGATCAAGAAGATGTGGTACAATGCTGTACCATGGCCCAAGTTCTGCTTTTTAAAGCAGGATTTTCAGCAACTTTTAATAATTTCTTTTCTAAAATTCAGCATTTCCTAGGAAAGTCACCTGTATCTTTCTCATGCTTTTCTTAAGTGTGGCTCACACTCATTCCCTTGTTTTCTATTGGTAAATACCTTTATCCTCCACATCTTAATCTTTTCTATAACCTTTCTACATGTTCCAGTATTATGCTTTTGCAAAGACAGTTTTCTCAGTCATTCTAAAGAAGAGGGATAAACCCATGCTCCCTACTTCTGACATTAAAATGGAAATGAACTCACTACACTCAAAAGGCTTTGGACCACAGCAAATTATCCATATTCTTCAAATCCCACTGGCACGATCATTCTTTGGAGAATGCTCACTTACTGTGAAGAGAAAGATGGCTCCTTATATTCCTTGATAGATTTGAAGACGGAAACCAGTTCTGTTGGATGCCACTATGGACTGCTGTCTGACTAATACGCTAGTATTTGTTTATGAATAACTGAAAGTAAAACTTCAACATATTGTCCATGCTCTTATACATTTTTTCTGCAACAATAGAACTGTAACACCATTAGCATTCGTTATTAACCTTGGAATAAGAACTGAATAATACATTTATATCAGGATACAATGTAATATACTCTAAGAAATGCAAGTGCAAGCGACTCCTTCCATGAGATCTCAACTGTTATCAATTATTGTTTAATCTAGTGATGAATGCTTTTTGGAAAATTTATTACCAGAAACAAAAGTTTTCTCCCTTGAAGCATTTGTATGCTTTCTTTGCCTGGCATTATATAACTTCACTGTGTTTTCTTTTGGTCTTGACTGCCAACAAGCTTGGGGCCAAGTATAGAAATCCATCACAGTAACTGTATTATCCTTTGTGGTTAGGATATTTGTTTCTCCTATTCTGGTTTTAATTTCTATTTCAACAATATGACTTTACTCCTAACTTTAACAAAAAGTTATATCAAGTCTGCCTCTCCCCCTTTCAAATAGGCAAGAAATAATAACAAATAAATGATAATGAACTTATTTCTCTGGATAAAATAGAGTTCATTTTGACTTTTTTTAAGAGTGAAAAATTTGCTTCTAGATCCTACTTATCTGACAGTAATTTAACTTTACATTAAAATACATACGTGCACACATTCTGTGTACAGCAACTTTGTAATTGAGTCTTTAATTTCTTTCTCTTCATCAGAAAGGAGACTGTGGTTTTCTGTTTGGATTTTTTAATTAACTATGGGTTGTAGTTCTCTCTTGAGAACTGAAGGGCTCAGTTCTTTTCCTAGTAACTGGCATCTGTGGCAGGGGGGAGGGGTTGTTGGAGTGGGTAAAGACAAGAACCAACTTTTAGAAGTTCCCTATATGTCTTTTAGGGTCAGGAGGAAATTCTCATAGCAACCTAGTCATTTATTCTTCCCAACAATTTGTCTCTTTAGTTAGATTATTATTATATTTAGCATAGAGAATTCAAAGTTTACAAGCTGGTTAAGATCTAAAGGTCTTTGCAGGCAATCTTAAAGAAAAGTTTCATGAAACCTTATGAGAGTTTTGTAAAATTATATATAACTTATAAAACATACATGTGTGTATTTTTAGGCATTATATATGTTACACATGTGTTTCAGGCAATAGTAAAGCTATCTAAACTTAAAAGTTGCTTATACCACCACTATCTGAATATACTAGATTTAATTTTTCCTAATTAAAATAACAATTTTTGTATTATTTTAAATCTGTTGAAGTAAAATGGAATATTTAAAATAAGTTTGTGGAATTTACAATATAGGTTAAAAAGTGACAATCTTTATGGTGAAGAGATACTGTGGTTGTGGAGTATTGCTTTTTTAGTCTCAGTTTTCACTCATTTTTTGTCTTCCTTTTCTTTCCCCTTCAATCTTAAGAATTTCCTGCTTTCATTGTTAATTGACAACCTTTTCCTTTTCCTTTCCCTACTCCCTTTGAGAAATAATTCAACACGATAAAACTCATATAAAAATAACAGGCATTTCCTCCTGCTATCAGATGTATCCTTTACATCTTTTACATTGGCTTAACTAATGTGCTCCCTTTTTCTGCACTTTCCACATCAAATGAGAAAGAGTTAAAAAGTCATTATGAACAACCTTGCCTTGCATTTTGAAAGGTCCCTCCTATCCAGCCTGTGCCATTAGCACATAGTCATCGTATTTGTGTAATTCCACAGAATGTCGTGACACTAAATCAGGCAGACTTGTCAGCAAAGCTTGTCCATGGAAAGTGGCTGCTGCCTGTGGCTGAAACTCCTGGACTTTGGTCAAGGAGGTTCTTGTGCGTTTTCTCAAGATCACAAGTCACAAGACTGCATTTTTTTTTAAAGATTGATTTCTTTATTTATGCAAGTGCTGGGTACAGTCGGAAGTGTGGAAGGGTGAGAGAATTCACCAAAGCCAGAGCGGAGAGCAGAACAGGCAGACAGATGAAGTACACTGCTGAGGGGTGCAGCGGGCGGCAGGAGAGGTCTGCACGCCATGTAGAACCCTCACCTGGCGGCTGGGGCTCGAACCGGCGCTGCAGAGGTTGCGGGCAGCTTCGCAACCCAGCGCTCAACTGCTGCGCCACTGGGGAGGCCCTCAAGACTGCATATTTTGAGACCTCAAAGGACCTGGGCTTTTTCTTGCTGAGAAGAAGAAATGGACCTGGACAGCCCCTCCCTGACCCTTCCTAGAGCAGCGACCCTGGTGGGCTTGGCAACACTGTCATCCTGCACGCCAGCAGAGCCTGCCAGCCCACAAGAAGGGCCCTGACTTGACCTGGATATTATAATTTCAAGTCCTCAAAAAAATGCTGTTTCATTCGACATCACTGCCTGATAATGTTGGTGAGAAAAAACAAAATAAAACAGTCCAGGCCAGCATTGAATGAAGTGACATTATTTGAGGACTTGCTTTTGCTTTATGCTTTGCTTGAAGTTGCCGTTTCCAGGGACCTATCACTGACTCTAAATGAGGACTCACTATACTATCTTTGCAGGGTTTGTCTTTAAAGAGCAAGGTTTCTGCCTGTGGGGGAAAAGATTCTAAGCTGCTCTAGAAATAAAAATTTCCCTGACAATAAATCTAACACCCAGGCCTGGCTCTTTCTCTACCTCCCTTGCTCCTGTTTTGCACGAGCTTTCCCTGCCTCCAGGTCTGGAGCTACAGGTTGCCCTTCCTACCCTACACCAGGGTGTTTGGAGGAGAAATAGTAAATGCAAGTCAAGACTTGGAAACCTCAATCCCGTCAAATGGGAGTGTGGCTGGCACAGGAGTCGAAAAAACCAAGCTACTGGCCTCTGTGCTCTAAACTTCCTATGTGACCTTCGGAAACATATTTTATCTCTGAGACTCTATTCAACTCAAAAATGAGAAAAAAACTATCCTGCCTACCTCCAAGGATTCATGAGAATAAAATGTGATGATGTATAAGGGAGAGTTTTAACAAGGCTTACCCTTTATTATAGTAGCTGCAGCTCACCGTTTTGTGTTTGTCTAGGAAAATTCAGTGGCATAACTAGGAGACTCATCTTGCAAGAATAAGAGATTGGGGCAATTCTGGGAGAGTGAGCATGTCCTGGTTCTTGCTAAAGTGTCTCCTTTCTACTTCTCCACATCATTTCTCTAAAGACATCTCCTCCCGTCTTTGGGATTCAGTGGGCTAGGGACATATGCTACTTGATGGGAGCACTGGGACTTGAGGAAGTTGTATTTACATCTTAACTTGGACTTGTGCGGCTATCCCTCTTAGGAGATGTTTCCATTCCTTTCTATCCTGTTTCATTTTAAACCATTTTCTGGGCAAGAGGCATGTTAGGTGCTGGAAGAGAAAGGAAAATGACGTGCAGTATATTTTTGAGTTAGATCTCACAAATAATGAGGTGATGCACAAGTAACCCCAAACCAAAATGTGATTAAGGCTCTAGCTATGGTAAAGGTAATGTTTTGTGAAAGTACAGAGGAAGGAGAGATTAATTTTTTAAAAATATTTATTTATTTCGTTATATAAGCACTGGGTACAGTCAGAAGCGTAGGAGGGTGAGAGAATTCACCAGAGCCAGAGCTGAGAGTAGAAAAGGCAGACTGACGAAGTACACTGCTGAGGGGAGCAGCGGGCTGCAGGAGAGGTCTGTGCGCCATGTGGGACCCTTGCCCGGCGGCCGGGGATTGAACCGGTGCTGCAGAGGCTGAGGGCAGCTTCGCAGCCCAGTGCTCAACCACTGCGCCACCACAGGAGGCCCAAGAGAGATTAATTTTAAGTAATTAGCTTTGGGAAAATTTTTGGAACATATGAGGGTTTCATTGATAAGCACCTAGCAGGTAAGACTTTTGATGGGTCTATGAAACAGAAGAGTTGAATAACCAAGGGAAGGGATGACCTTGAGAAGGTGGGTTGCAAGGCAGGGTAGGTGAGGAAAGCAGGAAATAAATCTCTAATGTGGAAAGATGGAGCAGGGCTAAGTTATAGTCTGTCTATTTTTTCACCCAGTTTGATTGAATTTACTGGTTTCATTTCCTGAATTGACACTATCAGAATTAAGTTTAATTACATATATTTATAAAACCCAGTTGTGATAGGATTTGGTCCATGAAATCTTTCAAAATCTACATCAAGAGTAGAAATAAACCAGTGTCTTTATGGCTTTAAAGAACTACTTTGATTGTCTTTTCTTGTCAGGAGCTGAAAGTAACTGGTAATCATGGAGGTTAGTGGTGTCTTGTGGAATGTGGGTTGTAATATTGCAATGGGATTTGCTCTTTGACCAAATGCTTAGAAAAAAGCACCCCCGATTGGGCCTCCCCTGGTGGCACAGCGGTTGAGCGCTGGGCTGCGAAGCTGCCTGCGGCCTCTGCAGCACCGGTTTGATCCCCGGCCTGCAGCGTGGGTCCCACATGGCGCGACAGACATCTCCTGCCACTCCCGGTGCCCGCTGCTCCGCTCAGCAGTGTATTTAGTCAGTCTGCCTGTTCTGTTCCCCTCTCTGGCTTTGGTGAATTCTCTCACCCTCCGCGCTTCTGACTATACCCAGTGCTTGTGTAAATAAATAAATAAATCTTTAAAAAAAAAAAAAGAAGAAGAAAAAAAGAAAAAAGCACCCTTGGGACACTGCCAAGGCCAAGGCAAAAAGCTATATTGGATATTAGTGACTGGGATTCACAAAGTTTATGGTTAGACTTTGAAATAAGTGGTAAAGGTGATCTATCCCAGAACTTGCCACCTGAATATTTAATATCACCATGGTGAGGAAGGGTTTCTATAGATTTATAACTTAATTTCTTCTTCATGTAAGGTAGTACCACTGCAGGCTATATACTCATCAGTTATGAATGTAAAATTTGGAATAGTTGAAGGCAGAAGGAAGTACTCCTCTCATGGACTATGAAAACATAGTCAGAAAGAATTCTTTTTCTGGAAAGTAAGCAAATTTTCTCCTCTTCTGTATTCCAAAACAGGGGAAACTTCAAGTTGTATTTTGAAGCCTGAAATGGCTCTTTTAATAAAATCCCCTTCTCTTCTCCAGCAGTGCTCATTTTTTAAGATGCTAACAGTAGTTGACAAGTATCTTATTGAATTTCCAAATTTCAAAGTGGTCGTCTACTTAACAAAACACAATTCCGAGTTTCGATGTCTTGGGTGAGCTTTGGCAGAGGGGAGTTTGAGGAAAAGAGAATGGCCAACACTCTCTGCTCTGCCCTTGTTCCAGCGTGGACATTAGGCATCCCGTTCTGAAGTTCATAGACTTTGCATTGTTAACAGCTTAAAGTAAGGCCAGTGACAGGCGACTGCCACAGCCAAGTCTGCTGTTGTTACATATTTGCTTTCCTTACAGTCACCGTTGTGTTGCTGTTAAGTTTGAGGAAAGAGGCAAGAAAAAGTTGCTGAAAGGGAGCCCCAAATACTAGGGAACTGGAACCAAAGGTTTCCTAACTTCTAACCCCCCCGTGACGGCTAATTTTCTGTGACAGCGTGGCTAGACTGTATTATCCAGTTGTTTGGTCAAACATCAGCCTAGATGTTGCCCTGAAAAAGTTTTTTTTGGATATGATTAACATTTAAACCAGTAGACTGAGAAAAGCAGGTTACTCTCCACAATGTGGGTGGGTCTTATCCAGTCAGTTGAAGGTATTAAGAGCAAGGATGAGACTCTCCTCTCCGGTCAAAGAAGAATTTTACTTCTAGACCTCTTTCAGACTCAAAAAACAATGTTAACTCTTCCATGGCTTTCTAGCCTGCAGGCCTACCTTGAAAATTCAGACATGCCAGCCCTCACAGCCACATGAGCCAAGCCCTTAAAATAAATCTTTTCATGTTCCGATGTTGCTATCTCCGTCTATCTTTATATATCCTATTGGTTCTGTTTCTCAGTGGGATCCTGATTAATACATCCTCTATTTATTATTTTTGCATTCAGTAGTTGAACTGAGAATTCTGGATAGTGCTGAGCCATTAAGTGAGCGCCACATCACCTATACTATTTTCTCACTGTGTTAGTTTCCCTATCAGGTTGAGAGTTTGACTCATAAAAATAAAGGGTAATGAAAATGGCTTTGGAATAAAACAGGTTTAGCATCAGCTGCTCTCTGTTATCCATCTATCCCTTTAGCCCATTAATGTCACATTCTATTTGAGGTTGAGCTGAATGGCACTGCGCTGGGAAAAAGGAATGTAAATGTCTTTATTAATGCGTCTCATGTTGTCCTGACCTTACCTTATATGCTTTTCTTAGCATTGATGGTTGGAATTTTATAGAAGACCATTCAAGATTTCACTTTTTGATCATTTCAAAGTGGATGCACCTTATATTCTTCTCATTTTTGTTGGATAGCTGGACCCTCTTCACTTTAGCACTACTCACCAGAACTTTCTATGATCATGGAAATATTCTCCCACACTGCCCAACATGGTGGCTGCTAGCCAGTTGTAGCTACTGAACAATGAAAATGTTGTTGATAGTGGGCCTCCCCGGTGGTGCAGCAGGTTGAGCACAGCACTGTGAAACTGTCTGCAGCCTCTGCAGTGCAGGTTTGATTCCCGGCCGGCCAGGGATATTCCCACATGGCGAGGCAGACCTCTCCTGTCCCACCCGCTGCTCCCCTCAGCAGTGCTTTCTGTCTGTCTGCCTGTTCTGCTCCCCACTCTGACTCTGGTGAATCTCTCACCCTCCCACACCTCTGGCCTGTACCTCAGCTCTTGTATAAATAAAAAATAAATCTTTAAAAAAAGAGAAGATGTTGCTGATAGAGCAGAGACTATATTTTAAATTTTACTTAATTTAAAATCATTTACTTATTTAAAATCTTGACCTCATCCAGAGGTCAAGACAGCAGCCTGGTGGGAGTCTGGAGCTGCTTCTTCGCAACAGGTACAACAAACCTACATTTACATTGGTGGCAACTACCTTTGAGAGAGAACAGAGGATTTGAGGATTGGTGTCACCACAAGAAAAAATGATAGAAATCATTGTAAATGGTAGGGATGCCTGACACAGTCCCACTGGGCATGCGAACAGAGCACTGTGACCCCAGGTTGGGAGGGACATTGGGGGCGTGGAGCTTCCCTCTGGGGACTGAAGGACTTACACCCCCATCGGGTGCCCTGGGACCTGGGGGCTGCACCAGAAAAGGGAGGCGCTTCCTCTGGAGACCCAGAGCCTGAGTCCGTTGATGAAGGGTCACAGACCTGGACACTTCACCTTGGGTGAGGCTAAACTCAGTGGATCCACCTTGTTGTGAGCAGAGACACACGGTGTCCTCTCGAGCTTCCTTTATTGCTTCAGCTCCAGCACCACCCACACCACACTGGCTGAAACCAAACACGGAGCCAGGGCCAGCCGGGGCTGAGCCACTCTGCCCTTCTGCCATGGGACGCTTTGCGGCTTCCAGTCAGTTCTCCCATCTACCGGCTGCACAGCCCACAATGACTGCTGGTGCTTGAGCTTTCAGGGAAAACCCAGTAGAACTTCCTGGGAGCAGGCAGTGATGGCAGCCCCCTCCCAGGGCTTTCCACAGGGCTGGTTCCCAGGAATATCCACCCCTCCTCTGCCCTGGCTCTGGGGGCTTCCTGGGCTCATGCGGCCACAGGACCACAGGGGCAGGTGAAACTTACTGCGAGCAGTCGGTGGTCATAGCTCTGGCCCAGGGCCCGCCTCCAGCTGACTCCCTCTCCCACCTGGGCTTGGCAGCCTGCTACAAAGACGGGAGCCACCCGTGGTCTGTGCCTGTGGCTAGGGCCACCTCCCCTCATGGCTGTTCTCTTGCCTGAGCTTCAAAGGAAATGCTGTCTCCAGAGCCTACAAGATGGAGCTGAGCTGCAGCTGAAGGGTCAGTGGTGGCCTGAGGCTGCTGGGGAAGCTCTGCCAGCGGAATCTGCCTCCAGCCCACAGTGGCTGCAGATCCTTCCCTCAGATCAAGCAGCTGCAGCACCACGGGAAGTTTGAGCCACTGGATGCTGCAGCAGAAACCGAACTTCCCACCACCCCAGGCCCCAGCCTAAAGAGTGGACTCTTGGGTGACCACCCTGTACTGGTGCTTGAACTCCAGTTGTCTTGATTGGTGACAGGCTTCAGCCTAAACAGCAGCAGCATCGTAGGCCAACGGCCAAGGCCTTACTCTGCAACCTTCCATTCTAATACAGACCATTACAGCAGCGCAGGGAGGAGAGCAGTCTAGCCCACCCATGGAAGTAGTACAGAGCACCGAATGCAAGCAGGAGGTAGAGGAATTCACCCCATTGATGGATCAAGACAAAACCCTGGGGAAAAATCCAAGTGTAATAGAAGGAAGCAGACCACCGAAAGGACACTTCAAAGCAACAGTCTTACTGCCGCTCACTGAGGTTAGCAAAATGAGAACGACAGAGAAAATATGAGCAAGTTTCCAACAGAAATCATAGAGATGAGGAATACAGTAGTTGAACTTAAAAATACAGTCGAGGGGGGCCTCCCCTAGGGGCACAGCGGTTGAGCGCTGGGCTGCAAAGCTGCCCGCAGCCTCTGCAGCACCAGTTCGATCCCCGGCTGCTCCCCGGCCACAGGAGGAGGGTCCCGCATGGCACGCAGACCTCTCCTGCCGCCCGCTGCTCCCCTCAGCAGTGTACTTCGGTCCTTCTGCCTGCTCTGCACCCCGCTCTGGCTCTGGTGAATTCTCTCACCCTCCTGCGCTTCTGACTGTACCCAGTGCTTGTATAAATAAACCTTTAAAAAAATACAGTCGAGGGACCCACAATCTACTTGGTGCAGCAGAGAATAGAATCCACTAGCGTTGTCGAGGTCGGGCGATGACATGACACTGGGCGTCTGGGGCATATGCTTCCCCAGAAGGACCCTTCAAAACACCTGCCCCTCAGACATGGAGCTCATGCTCAGGGAAACCACTGCCAGGCCACGAGCAGCCCCTTTGCTGTGTTTACAGGTACAAATACAGTTTCCCAAGTGGACTCTGTTTGCAGAACTCTGGCTGTCCAGGCCCCTCTTCTGCGTAGGTCTTTCTATGCCAGAGGGTGTGCTGAGCACTGGAGGCAACTTCTGAGGAGAGCCAGGGATTTAAGTTGTCCTTCCATGCAGTTCCATTAAAGAACCACTTCCCGCATTTCAGAAAATGAGGCGCCCCTTAGGCCTGCAAGAAACTTCCCCAAGGACCCAAAATAATTATTTGCCTCCCCCACCCCTCCAATCTGGCTTCAATTCAATATTTACACTCTGGATATACATGAGTCATCTGTCTTTTTTATTCCCTGCTCTTCTCCCCCTGCCCCCACCCACCCTGCCCCATTCAAGCCCTTATTTGAAATTTAATTTTAGACTTAGAGTTGTAACAAGAGAGTAGAGTGTTCTGGTAGTTTTCAACCAATGTTATGCTAACACCAGACTTAGTTAAGATACAATTAGCAAAACTGAGACATTACAATACTCTTTACTAAACCGCAGACTTCATTCATATTTCTTCAGTTTTCCACCAATGTTATTTTCTGTTTGAGGATCCAAGCCAAATCACACACTGCATTTAGGTGTCTTGCCTCCTTAGTTTCTTCAAATTGGTGACAATTCCTGCCTTCCCTTGTGTGTTGTAAACTTGAAACTGTTTAGAGCATTGGTGTTGTGTAGAATGCCTATGAATTGGAATTTGTCTGATGTTTCCTTACGGTTAGATTGCGGTTGCTTTGGAAATTCCTGTTTCCTAACAATTTCCTTACTGGTTATGTTAGGGGAAAAAGGCTGTCCCAAAGCTAATTCCATACAGGCTTTGTGGACTCCACCCCCACCCCAGGTCAAAGCCAAAGACACTGGGAACTCCAAATCCCATCACCACCAAAGGGAAGGTGGCTGGGACCTGAGGGTGGGGTTAAGCAGCCAGGTGGATACAAAAGACAGACATGTGGGCTTTGGGGCTCTCTCCATTTTGGGGCCCTCGGCCAGCTCGCGGCGTCCGTCTAGCTCTGAGAGTGACTTTGGGTTTCCAGGTCGTCGGATCGGGTAGGACGCATTAAAGACTTTATTTCCCTATTTTCTCCCTGAGTTGTACATTTTCCTTATTTCTTTTTCTCTTGTAAATAAACCTTTTATTAACCCTTTTGCGTGTGTCTGTAGTAGAGTATTCATAAGTCCCTTTAAAGCGCGTGGGTGAGGACCCACAGCCAGGAACCCGTTTAATATCGGGGTTGCTCTATAACAGCTACTCTTTATTTATTTATTTATTTAAATGTTCTTTTTTTTTTTTTAAAGATTCATCCATCCATTTATACAAGCACTGGGCACAGTCAGAAGCGCAGGAGGGTGAGAGAACTCACCAGAGCCAGAGGGGAGAGCAGAGCAGGTAGACTGACGAAGCACACTGCTGAGGGGAGCAGTGGGCACGGCAGGAGAGGTCTGTGCACCATGTGGGACCCTCGCCCAGTGGCCGGGGATCGAACCAGTGCTGCAGAGGCTGCGGGCAACTTCGCAACCCAGCACTCAACCACTGTGCCACCCGGAAGGCCCCCTGGATACTCTTTCTGAAATACTGATGTTGAGGTTAATAGGGCTGGTGTGTTTCCACTAACAAGTGGAAGGAGTTGCAATTGTATCCCCTGGCAGGAGGAGACTGGATTGGGCAGGAGAGAACCCAAATGCCTTAGTATTTTTTTTTCTTTTTTTTTATGGTCAGAAAGTTGTCCTTCAAGAGAATTGTAATTACCTTTATGCCAAAAAGGGAAAATAGGAACCTCTTTTGGAGCTTCTCCTTTGTAAGGTTGGTGGGTTGGCCTGTTGGAAGTAGGTGGTAAGTGCTGTTATATGCAAACTAACCCAGGCAAAGGGGTTGGGAAAGCCTTCACGCTCAAGGTTGAGAAAGTGTAATGAAATGTTGGGTTCAAAACAGGTGTATTCTGACACCTGTTATTGTATTTAAGGCAACAATAAGTTTGTTCACTAAACATTCATTACCCAATTTTCTTCATCTGGGGTACTGTCTTCCATCTAGTTCAAGATGGCATGAACAGATTGGACGTATAGTCATGTGACGAGTAAGGATGTTTTGGTTAACTTCGGGCCTAGTTTAGGGTGTGGTCCCGTAGGTCACAACGTAAAGCCCAGGTGTTTGAGGCTACACCTCCAGGCTGGAGAGATGACCCTATGTGATGGTCACACAGTGACAAAGTCACCTAAATATGCCTTTCTCAGTCCCTGTCCTGTCATGAAGTGACATGTGATTACACAATTTGAGTCTCATTATTCACAGTAGTTTTGATTTGTGAAGTTGGCATGAACACTGAATTAGCAAATACCAAGCATTGCTCCTAGGGGAATAAAGGGTTAGGTTCCCATGAACCAGAGGGTCATAATATTATTGTCAGCCAATCATTATGTAATCTTATTTTATGTGTTTTTCTGTTCAAAGACACCTTATTTAACCTATCTTGTTGATTCATTAACATTGAACTCTAGAACTCACGCCTGAAAGAAAGGAATCTAACATATGTATTGTCTCCCAAAGACACATCAGAGTATTCTCGCACTTAGGAACACCAGGTGGCCATTTAACACATCAGAATCATCAGCACAAAGTACAAAAATGTGAAAAATGTGGTATTAAATAGACTGTGAAAAGGACAAGTGTTTATAGTTTGAGAGCAGAAATAACAGGACTGGCTCAGCCCTAGCTGGAATGTGTGGATTGCACCTAAAAGTTTTCCCTGCCCACAGCATATTCTCAAAGGCTCATGAAATGACTTATGAGCATTGATTTGGGGATTACAAATATATTTTATCAGGTCAGAAAAATGCATAAATATGGAAGCTTTGAATAATAAGAATCCACTACAATCTTCATCCACACTGTGGCAAGTAAGTTATTCTTTACAGATTAAAAAAAATAAAAAGCCTGAGGTTTAAGGATGCTGAGTCACTTTCCTAAGCCTAGTCAGCTATTTAGTGGGGTAGGTAGAGATAAACCATGCTACTCTGGCTCACAAGTCAGTGCTCCCACCTTTGTGCTACGTATCTCACTGCATTTGAGAGAGCTGAGCTATCGCTCAATAAATTCTGGAGTCATTTGGTGCTGTTCTCTCACCTTATGAAGCTTTACTATGTGAGACATCTTATATACCCCTAAACTGGTCTCAACCAGGGTTGAAAGTCTGCTTAATCAAATGCATCTACTTCTGAAACTGACATCCTATTTCTAAGAGTCTCAGGGTAAGGCTCTTTCTTATGGGAGTCGTACTTTGCCTTATAAGAGGCAATACTGAGGAGGATGGATACTGTTTACTGTTTATATCTTCATTATTAGGACTGTTCTCTTTTCAGAGGCTTTTTCCTAAAAGTTGATTTTCCCTCATTGTAAAAGTAAACCATGCTATTTTAGTGAATTTTGAAAATACAGAAAGGGCCAAAGAATAAAATACAAGTCATCCATATTTCTTACACCAAGAAATAATCATCATCAGCACTGGGTGTGATTCTTTTCATTCCCCAGTGTGTTTATGTCTGTTCAAATAAATATACATACATTAGGAACTGGGGTCATATTCTATTTGCTATTTTTGACTTTTTCACATAAGAAAATATTTCAGAGATTTTTAAAAAATGTCATTTTATAGACATGCCATAGTTCTTTGAACTACTTAAGTTACTTTCAATTTTTAGTTATTTCAAGTACATTTTAAATTGAGCATTGTTCAGATGAATATCAGTATACCCTTAATAACTATAAGTACTATGTGATAACCGATTCTGCTGCTGAGCTGCACATCTTCCTAATTAGCACGTGGGAAGAGAATTGTCCCATCAAAGTGCATGGACATGGTAAAGGCTTTTTTATAGTTACTGCTCAATTGCTTTCAGGAAGGTTGTGTCAATACACTTTCCTCACTAGCTCTGTCCCCAGTGCTTATCTCTCTGCCTACTTGTTAATGGTTCTAAATTGCTTTATTTTAGGCATACAAATGCTTTGCAATCATATGATTTTATACTTTATTAACGATAAATATATAGTTTTTTACAATGCTGCTTTCAAACTGAACTACATTTTCCAGACCCCATCCCCCAGCTGTCGCTTATAGGAGTCGACTGGTCCCGTGTACCCTATAATGAGTGGCGCATTAAGTGGGAACGCAGGGGAGATGACCCGTGAGGGAGACAGAGGCTGAGGAATGTCGAGGGAACCAGGGAAGTGGATGTCACCAGGAAGAGGATGAGGCAGTTTCCCTAAAGCTGCAAAGTTTCCATGACAAAGCAGTGTAAATGCTTCATAAAGAATTCCAAAAGTAAGACAAAAGTTAAAAATTGTCCATTTCAGTGAGCATAAAGGGAGGGCAGAGCTCGGTGTGCTGAGGCCGAGGAGCATGCATCAGAGACCTATGTTCCTGCATCTGCCTGTTTCTGTTTAGTTCCTGTTGGATTTTATTTTTTTTTTTTGACTCTGTGTGTGGGGAGTAATATACAAACACGGATTATTCTGGAAGCAGCTGGTACAGTTTGCTTCAGGCCACCTGCTTTGGGGAAGCAACAATTCCATAAATGCAAGGAAGCAAATAATTGCAGATACTATCTGTCTGCTTTTGAATCGCCATAAAAGGCCACTTCCAATTTTGTTCTAAAAATGGGCAAAAGTTTTCAACTGACCCATCATTGATGAGATATTTTGAAGATGAATTTCCAGCCATGGGGCAGTGCTGTGAACTCTCTGCAGGAGGCAGTTATTCCAGCAAAGAGCTGAGTATCACCCCTGACCCGGGGCACCCATCGAAATGGCACGTTTTGTTTCAGGGTGTGGCTTTGAGTTTACATTTGGGGTTGAATCTTGTTTTCAAATGCCCGATTTAGAAAGAACTACGTTGATTCTGGCAACTACCGAGCAGTGACTGCTAAGGTTAAGAGCAACGCACCGAGTCCTGGGGTCCACACAGAGGCTTCCTGGTGACAGGGACACTTCTCCGGGACAGGCATAACCTATACTCTGAAGTGTCACTTGGGACTGTGAAGAGCTGACTTCAATCTGAGAAGGCTTAGGGAGTTCTTTCCATTCTGAGCTTTTTCTGACTCTGCCTAAGAAGAGAATGTGAGATAATGGAACAATAATAAGATAGTGCTGCTATTAATAGCTGACACACACTGAGCGATGACTCTCCAGGCTATGTGCAAAGCTCTTGACATGTATTATGTAATGCGAGCCTCGCCATAATACGTGAGATAGGAACCATTAAGTTTTATAGATGAACAGTGTGAAGGACAGAGCTGTTAAGCAACTTGCTTGGGACGGCTAAGCTAGTGAGAGGTGAAGTTGATAGTCAAACCTTAGCCTCTGACTCCAGCGGTGTCTTCTCTGTAACATGCCCCGTACAATGCCTGGCACATAGTAGGTCCTTACCTTTGTTCATTTCCAGGACTGAGGCCGGAATGGTGGGCCGGGCGCATGCCAGTTATCTGTTATCAGAGGGGTGGCCACACACCATGAACACGGCTGGACTCTGGTCAGCTTGGGCTGGAATGACAAGCATGGGGAGGGCAAAGGCTGTAGCACTCTCTGGACCCTCTGGGGGATTTGAGAACATTATATAACCTTTTGAGTCATTCTTTGTTATTTTGTGGTATTTCTTGCTTACATCCTTAGCAGTGGTTCATGATTTTTGTTATTAGCTAAGTCTTTTTAAAAAGTTCTAAAAACTTTTTTCTTTACTAGTGAAACACTGATTGCTGTGGTTTGTGGTGGTGGGAAGGCATTTGGAAGGAATGTTTTTTATCTGAAACTCCAAAATATGCTATGTAGTTAATAGAGAGGCGGCCTTCCTATGGGTTGGTAGTTGGGAACAGCTGATGAAGAACTGAGTTTCAAGTTCTAGAACTGGAGGGGAAACTGGCTCTTGTTCTCTTTACACAGACACAAAATTTCATTGCTGCTTTCAGCCTTCAGAGGCCTCAATGAAAATGGAGAGCGTCCAAAGATGAAAGTCAAAGCTTACAGTTTCTGACTCCCCTGCCCATATTTTGACTTTGCTCATGGAACAGGTGGATGAAGTTTTCAGTGTCAGAGCCAAGTCCCTGCTGCTGGTGGGGGCAAAAAGCCTCCTACTCTAGGCACTTGAGAAGCTGCAGTAAGTAAGTGCAGCCACTTCAGACTTCGCCTGGCCTCGGGGTCCTCCCAAGCACTACGTAAGTGCAGGTTGTGGCTTCCGCTATTGTCGTTCACACTTGCAAAATGGCACATGTCCCTGTAAAGACATCAGGAAAGAGTATTAGGGAAATTTGTTGATAGATTTTGCAGGGTTCAAATGTTTTATTTTTTAAAACAGAATCTGATATTTATTTATTAAATTTACTGATAGCACAAGACTGTTTTGTTCTCCCATCTTAGTTACGGGGCTACCGAATCTTTGATAAATTTAGTCCCTTTTCTCTCTGAACGCTTCTCCATGTTTTGTAAAGGGGAATAGCTCCTTTGGAACTAACATGCTCTATGACCTCAAGTTCTAAATTAAGGGGCTCCCTATGGTACACGCTGACAAGATAGAGGAAGTTTTGATGACCTTTAGAACGAGTCAGTGACTGTGATTTATAAGAAGTTCAGAAAGTCCAATAAAGGCTTTTCCTTCAGGCTATTCTTTATTTGCCCCATCTTTGTCCTCTTCCTCCCCCTGTCCCTCTTCTACCCCCTTGTCCCTCTCTCTTCCCCTTCCACTTAACCTCAGAGCCTTGTGGTCTATTAATGTCCACTAGTTTTGGTATTTTACTTTATCAAATAGTCTGTTTTATAAATGTCCAGTATTTGTTTTTATCACTCTGTGTTGCTTTAATATATATAATTCCCTTAAACAATCTCTAGTTTGCAGAAATTTGTGTCCAAGGTTTATATAAAAACAGTGGGAGAAAAAAATCAATCCACAGTGGGCAGTCCACAATGGGATGGACTTCACACCCACCAGGGTAGCTATAATTAAAAACAAAAAACAAAATGGAAAATAACAAGTGTTGGCAAAGATGTGGAGAAATCAAAACCCTCTTACAATGCTGGTAGGAATGTAAAATGGTTCAAATGCTGTGGAAAATAGTTTAGAGATTTCTCAAAAAGTTAAACTTAGAATTAACATATGACCCAGCAACTCCACTGCTAGGTTTATATCTAAATGAACTGAAAACAGTTACTCAAATAAATACTCATACTTGTTCATAGCAAGACTATTCACAACAGACAAAAGATATAGGCAATCCAAATGTTCGTCAACAGATGAACAGGTGAACAAATTAGTAGTACAAATGGGATATTATTCAGCCATCAAAAGGAACTAGGTACTGATCTGACTTTTGAA
Source organism: Talpa occidentalis (assembly GCF_014898055.3). Taxonomy (NCBI): domain Eukaryota; kingdom Metazoa; phylum Chordata; class Mammalia; order Eulipotyphla; family Talpidae; genus Talpa; species Talpa occidentalis. The sequence continues at coordinate 109,004,498 of NW_023605194.1, forward strand.
AATATTATGCTAAATGAGATGTCAGAATCAAATGTCACATATTGTATGAGTCCCTTTAAATGAAATATCTAGAATGGAGAAACAGCAGATTGGTGATTGTCAAGGTTTGGGAAAAAAGGAAGGAATGAGGAGTAACTGCTTAAAGGGTGTGGGGTTTTATTTTGGGTTGATGATGACTTTTTGGAACTAAATACAGTTAGTGGTTGCACAATGTTGTAATTTTACTAAATGCCACTTTAAAATGGTAAATTTTTCAGTGTTGTATGAATTTCACCTCAATAAAAGTAACACAAAATTAGATAAACTGTTTCTGATTATAGAAAACTTTTTATCTAGGTCACCGTAGCCAAAAAAATCATTGCTAAAAATTCTATGATGTGTCTTTTAAAATTATTCCACTTTATTATTATAATTTACATGTCATGAACAGAGTTTAGATGTGCAATTGAGTGAATTTGAACAAATGTATGTATACATTAACTATCACTAGGCATATACAATTTTTAGTACTACAAAATTTCCTCATATCCTGTTCAAATGATTAATCTAATTTTGATTACCCAAGAATAGTGTTGTCTCTAGAAAGAGAATTGTAATTATAATATTATGGACTCCTTTTTTAATATGACTTCTTTCACTCAACCTGATGTTTTTGAGATTCATTTATTGTGTGTAAGCATTTCATGATTGCAATCATTCTACACTGTATTATTTTTTTTAAAACTACATGCTCTTTCCTTCAGAAAGGTAAGCCTGTAGCAAACTCTTGAGTCCTGATATTAATAAGGAGAAAGTTTGATTGACAAAAAATCACTTCCTTGTAATATGTTCTGTTAATATATTTCTGTTGAAGTGATTGTCAGGAATTTCCACACTTTTATTAACCTTAATGAAATCGAAATTATCCATGGGTGTTGACTCCATGTTCAGAGAAACATTTTGTTCTGTCTTTAGAGGCAGGTCAACAATGGAAGGTGGTATCTTAGAAAAGCCAAAGATGGTGCCAAGATTTTTGACTCTGGTTTTCTTTTTTCAGTGTCTGGGAGTTTACTCACATATTGAATGAACTCCCTTTTACACTATAGTAGAAATCTCATGATTGCCAAAAGTAGGCCTCATCTGACATGTTATTAAATTAATAGGCTGATGACTTGACCCAGTATTAAAATGTGTGTATGTGTTGGTTGCACCTTTGAGGGAAATTAGGCACAGAGGTCTTGGTGGTAGTGATGGTGGTGGTGACGGGACCACTGTATCATGTTAGGGATGTGATTTTGAAAGCTACAAAAATCCAATCATGTGCATTTGCGCTTAGGTTGAAAGAGTCAGACTATATGCTTGGGCTTTTCCCTGTCAAAGGATGAGGGTATTGGGAGATCAATTTGAGTCATCAAATTACCTCATCTTATCTGATTATTAGCTTAGAGGCAGGTAATGCCAGCAACCTATAAATGGGGGCCTGAAGCATGTCAAAACGGGAGCAATTCACTCTGTAGAGAAAGATGCTAGTTAATTAAAATGTTGACTCCCTGCCCATGGTATAATGTTTTTTTTTTTTCTTAATCTATATACTGGCTAAACTTTTTTCCATGATGCAATGTGCCAAATTTGCCTAAATATGAATTCCTTTACATTGTTAGAAATTATTTTCTTTTCCTTTTTATTTATCACTGTTATTACATTGTTAAAGGTTGCTCATTATATCCTAAATGTTTTAAATTCTAAACAAAAGGAAGTTCAAATTTTTACGTGATTATTTATATATGTATGTATATTTAGTGTATATGGATAGGAGTTTTAGATAAATGATATTTATATTTTCCTTTTCTAAAGTAGTATATGGCATGAAACATGAATATAATGATTTGGATAGTATTGCTTTTTAACAAAAATAATAATCTGCTTTACATAGGATTGTATAAGTTTTGGATTATTAAATATCTATGTATATTAAATAAAATGGAAGGTTTTTTTTGCCTTCATTAATCAAAAAACTACCTGTCATGCAGCCACTATTAATGACTTTCTTTTAGGTAAAATGGGCATATTTCTAGTCCCTCATCAAACACTTGGCTGCACAACATGCTCATTTTCTTGTCTTTTGGACACCAGAGATGACTCAAGGGGTACCCATGCTCTGGCACACAGATCCTTTATTTTTATCCTTAACTTAAGACAAGTATTATCAAAGAGAGAGAAAGAGAGAGAGAGGGTGGGAGAGAGAGGAGTATGAGAGAGGCGAGAAAAAAACAGAACTGGTGAGAGAGAACATGCAAATGGAAATTTCCAGATATTAAGATTAAGAAGAACCAAAGAATGCGAACTGTATGCTTCCCATTTTATACTCAGTAAACTACAAAAATAGCGTTTGGACTACTTTAAATTGAGAAAACTCTTATGGATTGCTTGCTGGTGGAGAAATCCACTTAAGTATGAAGGAAGAAAGTATGTAGTTACCATAATATGGGCTTCTATTTATTGGCATCTACTCAGGAATATCATCTTTTGGTCCAAAGATGGAAATCTGGACATGGCAATGAACAGAATTTTCTCACTTTTTCTTTGATTGGATTTTGTCTAAACATAAGGATGAAATCAAGTATAGAACTTTGTTCCCAGAGATTTTATCTCTGCTATAGAAGCCTGCTGATTTCTGATAACCCCTGGCTATGTTTGGTATGGGTGGCTTTGCTGCAGCTTTCATAGAAACCATTCACATGTTTATTCATTCGTTAGTTCATTTGTACAGCAAATATTTAGAGTGCTTGTCTTAGATAAATGTGCAAGTCTTTGGAGATCTGTTGGTGAACAAGACAGGCAAGGTCCCCTGATCTTAGTGTGCTCATACTAGTTGGGGAAGACAGAAAACAACCAAACAAACAAATGAACAAGCTGTTGAAGATAGTGAATAAAGTTATAAAGAATATACAACTGCCAAGAATGAGGGACTGACCAATCATGGAGGGAGAGAACTACTCAGGGGAATGAACTGGGAAAGCATTTCTGAGGATGTGACCTATTTGCTGAGTCATGAGTGACAAATGGGAACAAGCCAGGCAGGGACCTGGGGGCAGAATGTTCTAGGCAGAGGCGCAGCAAACTGTAGATCCCCCAACAGGCACAAGCTCAGTTTATTTGAGGAACAGGAAGAAGGTTGGTGTGGTTGGAGAAGAATGGCTGTCTCTGGGCTGGGAGGCAAAAGGAAGGCTCCATCTTATTACATTGTGTTTTGGAAGCCAGGCTTTATTTGATTTAGGAAAAATACTGCCCCCTTTGTGTTTTGTCAGCACATCAACATAAAAAGATGTAGAGTGAAAAATCTCCTTCATTGGTGAATTGTAGGTGATGAAAAATCACCAGTTTGACTTGTTTTCCTATTAGATTATAAACTATGTTTCAGGTATGTAAGGCCTTTGGATTTGACATATGCTGCAGAACATAAGAAAAAAAGGAAAGAATACAGGTAATTTCAAATGACATATCACTGTGAGGAAACCATGCTGTTAGAAGCTGACCCCTCTTTAGCGCCACTGAGCTTTGGGTGCAGCCTTTAGCCAAGTCTCCATAGCCAAATATAACATGAGGCTTAGCACCTCTTGCTTAACAATGTTGGGGAATCTGTAATGTCAGTGTGTGTGATTCATACACTCATGATGGAGTTGTCATTAAACCTTTGAGGCTAGAGAAAGATGGATAAGAGCCCAAGAAAGTTCAAGTATGGGCATGTTCTAGGATGGCAGGTTCTCAGTAGTAGGTAAGAGGAGCGCAGGGAGAGACTGGGGTAGAAGAAATATCTGCTGTTTATTCAATTAACACCCCAAGCCCAGGGTTGATGGGCTTTCCAGGGTAGATAAAGTGCCTCATTTTTTATAGCTACTCTTTGATTGCAAAGCTTAGAGAGCAACCTGGTCTTATTTCAATATGATGTGAATTTTCATCTTCATTTTTTTAAACAAGCTGTGTTTTCATTACCTTCCTTTCTTGCTGACTATCATGAAAAATGTAAGGTTTCGTACAAAGATATACTACTTTGGAATAGTCAAAAATACTCTTTTCCTGATATGCCTTTGCTGCTTCTGTTTAATTTTCCAGTCACTTGATCACTTGATTTTAAGTGACAGACTCCATGGTAAAATGCATCTCCAAGCTCCAAATATGGCCTCTTTGGTGAAGCATTGTTTTGTAATGTGTGAGGTGAAGTGGATAGATAGATAGATAGATAAATAGATAGATAGATAGAAAGAAAGATAGAGATTGTATTACGGTCTGCTTCACTAGAGAGCAAGCTCCTTGCGGTGATTGTTCTGCTGGTTTGTTTGCTTAGCCTGCAGAATTGTCACTACACGGTGTAGGTCTCCAGTATTTGGTCAATCAACCAATGAGACTTTCACCATCCTTCCTAGTCAAATCAATTTCTTTCTCTTTTATTTTTCCAAAGTACTTTCTCTGTACCCATTTCAGAGTATTTATCTTATTCTAACAGCACAGAATTGACCTGCATATTACTTTTCTCTCCCCTTGGATGGCTATCCAGTGCTGAGCATGCCAGTGCTTAATACATTTTTAAATGAATTGAATTTACACTCTTGGAGATATTGTATTATCTTTTTACTAATTTCCTGAATGACTATTGTCTAACATTCAAAACCAGTCACCTCTTAGACATTCAGTAGTTTCCCTCTCACCGCTGATGTGAACAGTCCTTCCAGGTACAGATTAATTATATTTACTCCGTCTTCCATATTTTTAAAATTTATTCTTTCTTTGAGCATATATGGTTTTCTTGTTGCAAGGCATAATATTTGACATTTCTGAGAACAACCTCAACTGTCAATAATGATTCAAGTTAAATAAAGTTTGAGGTTTGAAGTTTATAACATTTAAAAGTGATTTTATTTTATTTTATTTTTTTTTTTGGATTTTTATTTTATTTTTTTCTTTTTATAGAGGCATGTTTTATTTATTTATTTATTTATTTGTTCGTTTGTTTTGGTTTTTTGTTTATACATGCACTGGGTACAGTCAGACGTGTGGGAGGGTGAGAGAATTCACCAGAGCCAGAGCGGGGAGCAGAGCAGGCAGAAGGACCGAAGTACACTGCTGAGGGGAGCAGTGGGCGGCAGGAGAGTTCTGCACGCCATGTGGGACCCTCCTCCGGTGGCCGGGGAGCAGCCAGGGATCGAACCGGCGCTGCAGAGGCTGCAGGCAGCTTCGCAACCCAGCGCTCAACCGCTGCGCCACCGGGGAGGCCCCTAAAAGTGATTTTATAATATAAAAAGGAAAAATAGGAGAAAACATGGGGATGGGAACGAAAAAAAAAAGGTAGATCAGATTAGACAGCAGGTGCCGGTCAGTTATTCAACAAGTACCTGTCACTCAACACTTCGAGAGATCGAAGACTATTCCCAGGGCCCCTCTTGTAGAAGGTGCTGGGTAATTGTTCAGACTGTGCACAGTACAGGATTCCATAAGGTTTGCATCTAGACAGTCCTGTTATATGGAATTTTAAAAATGATTTTATCCTAATTGTTGACTCCAAAGAGGAGGAACATGCATATTTACTATATGACAGTTTTCTGGCTTGTGACAGTAAGGGGTTTTGTTCTGTTGAAACCAGCATAGTATGACAAATTTCCTACAGATGGAAGTTTAGTGGCTTTTGACAACAGAGAACATGTGTATTGCTCTGCTTTGTCTACAAAAGTAGGAATGAGCTTAACATTCAGAAAAAAAATTTTTTGATCCAATAACCTGGGCCTTTAAACAAGGATCATCTTACTGAATATCTTGAAGATCTTAAAAAAAGATCCCCTATTGGTTTTAGTACCCTGGCTTTACTGGGTGACATATGCTATAGTTTATGCCATCTGCTATGTGTTTCCTGGACCAGAATTTTAAGTTACCAACTAGTCTACAAGTTCTTACATTATGACACAAATTACTATGTAATGATCCAATTTTCATTAATATTCACCAAAGTATGTTTTATATAGATACAAATTAGAGATTACCATGTAACAATTTGTTCATTATGTAATAACACTGCCTTTTTTGGTTACCATGGAAATGTTGTTACAAAAATGTACTTAAGATTTGGAGACACTTTAAGATGTTACAAATTTTTAAAAATAGATCTACTTCTCCTCAGAGGTTGAAAAAAATTAAATGAACTATCAATATCAGAAAAAGAAATAATTGCAACAATTTTAGAGAAAAACTAAAAGCAGTGAAGCAAAAGAGGATGAGAATGGAAACCACTCAATCTCACTCAATCTATGCTGTTGTGTGAATTTTTTATTGTTGATTTTACCTCCTATCTTTACATAGGCAGAGTGAAGCGGGTTCACAGACCCTGCTAGAATTTGCCTTATATTTTAAGGACAAAGATTAGTTCTATAGACACCTTGTTGTTTTTGACAGGACCTGTCAGATCTCTGATCAGCACAAACATAAACTAAAGATGTCTTCAGGAAAAAAAAAATATCAGCAAGGTTGAAGCCCATTGGCTTGTAGTTAAAAACACCAAAATCCTCTAGAATTGTATAGTCAAACAAAACTTTTTTTAGAAATAAACTTTGAAACGCATGAAGGGTGTTTGAAGATAAAAGGAACGATGTTTACTAGCCAATGATGAAAGTGTGTAAAGGGCCACAGGTATTTTGTAATAGACATCTGGAGATCTCATTAGAATTTGAAAGCATCGTGAGGAAAAGAAGTTCTTTAAAGTTAAGAAAGGTTGGCTGCACTTGAGTGGGGTGAGTCACACCTGGAAGCAAGGATCTGAGGGGAGTTTTTGTCCTGGTGATGTTGTGTAGACTGATAGGGGTTAGTACTGAACATCAATATAGCTCTTGGTTCTTGTTATAAACCTTTTGAAAGTAGGATATATAAAAGGCACAAACCTAGTGCACCATCTCCCTTTTAAATCTTTCACATGGCCTGTATATTTGAAAGCTTTTTATTCTGTTTCAAATATTGAATGACAGATGGTTCAGTGATAGAATAGTTAGTCTTGACAATTGTTTATTGTTTTGTGGGTGTCCTCAAATTTGTTGATTTATTGATTTGTGAGTGTTTACCCTGGATAAACTCATTATTGTGTAACATGATGGACTTGTTGACCCTTACAGGAAAAAAGACAAAGCTGTATTAAGTATATTAGATGTTATTTGGCTTTCTTCCTATAGAAATCGGATGTGTTACCCTTGAAATATAATTTATAATAGCTCCATGCAATTGCAGAAAAAGAAGCTGAAATGAAATTAACAGAAATAAATAAAATGGAAAATGAATAAAAGAACATTGAAGATCAAGGCTGGTCTTCCCAAATAATGAATACATTGAGTAAACTACTGACAAAATTTATTTGAAAAACTTGTATTTGATAAGAGTAAATATTAGTTAAAATTAGCAGTGCAAAAACATCAATTTTTATTATGTTAATAAATTTGGTGCTCAGGGCCTCACCGGTGGCACAGCAGTTGAGCGCTGGGCTGCGAAGCTGCCTGCAGCCTCTGCAGCACCGATTCGATCCCCGGCCACAGACAAGGATCCCACAGGGTGCACAGACCTCTCTTGTTGTGCCTGCTGCTCCCCTCAGCAGTGCACTTCGTCACTCTGCCTGTTCTGTTCCCCGCTCTGGCTCTGGTGAATTCTCTCACCCTCCAGCACTTCTGACTGTACCCAGTGCTTGGATAATTATATCTTAAAAAAAAATAAATTTGGTGATCAGTTAAAAAATAGTTAATTATAAAATTGACACAAACCAAATAAATACAAGAAAAGAAACATAAATTGACTGAGAGGATAAAGTAGACAAGGTGACTAAGACTTAAAAACTGAAGCTTGTTACTGTGTTGTTAAACTGTGAACTTCCAAATTTCCAGCAATATATTCCTTGATAGATACACTTTTCTAAATATGTTACTCGATTTAGTTAGTAGGGAAAAATACACTTTTGAATTCAAGGATAAGAACATTCTAATATTATGAAATAAGAAAGGAAACAGGCAGTATTAAAGAGAAAACCATAGGAAATTTAGCAAGTATAGTCATATGGTAGAATATACTCTAATGAAATAAGGGTGTTGCAACAAAGTGAATTGTACCTACTGTGTGGGTGTGAAAGAACACACAGATATTTTCTCATGGTTCTGGAAACTGAACATCAGTGATCAAGCTGCCAGCACGGTCCAGTTCTAGAAAGGACTCTTTTGGGCTTGAAGATGGTACTTTCTCACTGTGTCCTCATAGAGCAGAGAGAGAATGACAGTATCACTTCCTCTTCTTATAAGAGGCCCAGCCCTTTTAGATGAGCATCTTTCCCCACCTCCAAACAGGGTCACACTGAGGGCTGGGACTATAAGAATTTTAGGCAGGGGTAGTTCTTCAGCCCATGGCAAGGAACGGTCTACAGAATCCCTGACCTCTACCACTGGGAAGTATCAAGGTTACCAGACACAGGGTAAATCTGAGAAACTGTTACAGTCCAAGAGGAGCCACAGAGACAGAATGACTAAATGTGATGTGGAGCCCCGAGGAGTCCCAGACCAAAAAAGGGACACTGAGTAAATATTAGAGAAATCTAAATAAACCATGGATGTTACCTAATAATAATAGATGGGCAGTGGTTCACTCACTATAACGAAAGTACTGTCCAAATTTGCCATCTAATACCAGGGGAAACTGGCTAGGGGTATATGGGCATTCTGTATTTTCTCCAAAATTGCCTGTATATTTAAAACTGTTTTAATAAATAAACACCTTGCCTGTGATGTCACCAGTTCTTATCTCTGTCTGAGCTGGGTCCCCTCAGACTGGCCCCAACTGTTTGCCATTTGATCTGCCTTGGAATCTCTCGCTAGTTCTCTGACCTCTGTGGACCCGCCCTTCCTGTGGCATCCTGATGGGCTCCTTCCCTGGCTCAGTCCATCTGCCTGGAGCAAAGCTGCTCTCACACTGGCGGCCTGGGTCCTGTGGGGCTGCCTGTCTCTCTCTTTCCCCTAGCTCAGGAATCCTGTAGAGCTCTGCCCTGGATAGTGATGTTGCCTGTGATGGGTGCTTCCAGGCTCTGCTTGCATATCCTCGCGTGAGTCTTAGGCATTTAAATATATAAGAAAAAGCACATTCTGTTAATTAATAATAGGACAAATTTCAAAGAAAACAGCAGAATGACAAAATAATAGATAAAATTTGTTGCCAAAATATATGTGCTATGTATAAGAAAAATGCAATGATATAAAATGCTGCAATGCTAGATAAATTTATATAAATGTGTTATATCAATACTAAAGCCAGTTCATGATGCAGATGAGAAGACAACCTGTGCATGCACAAGAAAAGTGAGACAAGACAACCTGTGCATGCATGTGACAAAATACATGGTTTCGCTCAAAATTGAGGATATGAGTCCTCATAGGATCTGAGTTCGAGAGCATTTCCATACTGCTTTATACCTATTTATATATCATAAATCAATAATGAAAGCAAAACATAATATAATGGAGCTCAGTGGGCTTTGGGGAGGCCCTGAGTATAAACAGCTGGCAGAACTATAAATTGCTTAAGTCCTTTTGGTGAGCATTCTGGCAAAATTGAAAAACTAAGTACATACTTCAATACTGCTCCTCTGCGTTGATATGGCCATGATGCTCAGACCAGGCTTGCAGGGGCAGAGAGGAAATGTGGGTGGGTGAGGCTGGGGTTTTTCCTCTGCCACTGCGTATGTATTGTGTTTTTAATGTTTTTTTTTTTTTTATCATACTTACAATGAAATTTTGGATAAACAAAGAAGCAACTAAAATTTAGTTGAAGCTAGAGTTCCATGGAAGTTTTCTAAAGAGAAAAATGTAAACCACATGAAGATATTAAAAATAACTCAGTTTAAAATAGGAGAAAATAAAATACAACTTTAAATGCCAAAAATATACCCCAAATCAACAAAAATATGGTGAACAGTAATAGCACCGCATAGGAGCACAACCTAACTAATCTATGACACAAAAAAGACCAGTATGAAGTCTCTTTAGCTACAAATGGAACAGTCAATAAAATGAAAAAAAAAAAAAGGCAGAATATAAAACACAATGCATACATGGGATAATAACATAAAAATATACTTATATGTGTGCAGTGACACAAGTTGGAAGATATTTAGAAAAATATAAATAGAGCTAATGTTCTTTAGTTCCTTCTTGCTCTAGAAATGATTAGGTGCAATTTTAGAACATTTTCTTTACATATATAGAACAACATGGATTGTTACTTTCTTAGATGGGTGATGCAATTAGAATGAGCTTAATTTATTCATGCACAAGGGCAATCTACCTGGTTTTTTTTTTTTGTTTTTTTTTTTTTGTGACTTTCTGTAAAATTAATTAAAGGCCTCTGAGCATATTGGTTGAATTAGCTTGGCATGGTAAACCAAGTCTTCCAGACATTTGCAGGCATATGCTAGTGTCCGCAGATGCATAAACAACAAAATGATGGATCTTCTCCATGTGGGAGTGTTTTCCAATTTCAAAGTCAACATTCAAAGAAATACACAGATGTATATGCAGCTGGAGAGCAGTCTTATTTTTCTTTCCCATGCTGGCTATAGCGTTTTAATGCTTAGTTTGGGTTGGGTTGCTGGGCTTCAGCACAGTCTTGAGGAACCATGATTTCAAAGATCTCCAGAAGAGTACAAATGGTGACAAATTAATCTGACATTTGATAATGATGAATTGCAGTAGAACCTACCCCAGCCCCCAAGATAAAAGTGAAAGTTCTGATAAGATAACAGAATAATGGTGATAGAGGATAAGGTTAAATCAGAGTCTGTTTTTTTAAATGGAGCTGGAGAGGACAAGATGATCTGGCAAGTGTCCAGATTAGGTGACAAGTTGAGATTCTTTTCTAGGAAGAACGTGAGATATAGTCTGTGAACTTCATTCCCAGATGCAGAAAAGAATCAGATGGAAAAGGGAGGAATCAGGTGAGAGCTGCTGGCACAGACTGTGGACTCTTGGTTGAGAAGGAAGAGAGAATTGTTCATTCATTCATTTGCTCTCTGGCTCTGTGATCCATGGTGACTTATTCCACTTCTCTGAGCCTCATTTGTAAATGCACAAAATGACTGCATCTACCTCGTGAGAACTGCTGACATTAGATGGGGCTGCACGTGCAGGCAGGGGGCACGTTCTCAGTACGTGCTAGTGGCTGTTGTCTTTGGTAGAATGGGAAAGTCCATCCTAAAAATGAATGTGGTTTTTAGGTTTGATGCCATTTGGTAGATTATGTTTTGGGTCTGGGAAGGCTCACAGTTTTTTCCCACATGAATGAATGGTGCTCGCTTTTTCACCTCACACTATTTGGGCTTAGGCAGGGTTTTGTTGAATCGCTCCCTATGCAGATAGTGCAGGAAAACTGCATAGACATGGTCAGCCTCCTTCGCCCTTCAAATGACTTTGCTCAAAAGTCACCTTCTTTCAAGGCCCTTCTTGACCAATTTACACTCTCTTCCCTTCCCAGAAATCAAGATGCTCCTTCCCCTACCTTTTTAAAAAAAAATTTCAAAAACAGTCACACACACACACACACACATATATATATTTTGGAGGAGATATTCTATATTTATTTATTTATTTTTATACTTAATTTTTTTTTTCATTTTTATATTCCTCATACAATTGCACCCCCCTTAGTTTGACCCCAATCCCTACTTTACCCACCCCCCGATAGTGTGTCTCTGGTTTATAGTTGTTTGTTGATTTTGATTTTTCCTTTCTTATAGTTGTTCTTTTTCCTGGTCCCTTATTTAGGTTTTCTAGATCCCTGCTATGAGTGAGACCATCCGGTATTTTTCTTTTTCTTTCTGGCTCATTTCGCTGAGCATGATCCCTTTCAGTTCCATCCATGTTGCTGCAAATTGCATGTGTTTATCTTTTTTGAATGCTGAGTAATATTCCATGGTGTATATGTACCACATCTTCTTGATCCAGTCATCTATTTTTGGGCATTTGGGTTGTTTCCAAAGCTTAGCTATTGTAAATAGTGCTGCTATAAACATAGGGGTGCAGGTGCTCTTTGGAATTGATGTTTCTGTGTCCTTTGGGTAAATACCTAGGAGTGGAATTGCTGGATCCTATGGAAGCTCTATGTTTGGTAGGTCCAGAAATCTCCACACAGCTCTCCACAGTGGTTGGACCAGTTTGCACTCCCACCAGCAGCGCAGGAGAGTTCCTTTTTCTCCACAACCTCGCCAACATTTGTTGTTGCTAGTTTTTTTAACACGTGCCATTCTCACTGGTGTAAGATGGTATCTCATGGTAGTTTTGATTTGCATTTCCCTGATGACAAGTGATGTTGAACATTTTTTCATATGCCTGGTGGCCATTTGTATTTCCTCTTTGGAGAAGTTTCTTTTTAGCTCTTCTGCCCATTTTTATATTTAGTGACATCTTCTTACTTACTGTCTGCATCTCACCACTAGCTCTTGTAAGCTCTATGAGGGCAGGGATATTTCTATTGACTGCTCTATCTCCAGTGTTGACAATGAATACCTGACCAGGGGACCCTCTAAATGTGGATTAAGTCTTCGGACAAATGCTTACAACGTGCTAGACACTGGTAGCCATTTCCTAGTCCTTTATCACTTAAAGCTCATAACTATTTTTATAACCCCATGTAGGTTGTGGGGACTGGAGTTTATAGTGGTTAAAATGCCACAGGCCATATGATAAGGTGGACGGGAGCCAGGGTGTGATCCTGTGCCCTTACTTCAGACAAGCCCTTCCCACTGTCCTACGCTGTGGCCGGCTCCACCAACACGATCATCACCTATAATTTTAAGAGTCAAGAAACCCTACAAATTGGTAATGAAAAACTATTTCCTTGTCTCCTAATTTCCCAGAAGACACTTCCAATCCTTAGCTGATGTTTGGTTTTGTTATTTTCTTCCATTTTTCTAATGTTATGTTTCTAATTCTGTTCCTTTATTTTTCTCCTCCACTTTTTCACATAATCTATAGACTTTACAAGGAGGAAGAGGATTTTATCTCACTTTCCTCCTCTTTCTTCACCCCTGTCCCCACCTACTCACCCCCACACACATACTCAGGCTTGCACACTTATGCACATGCCTTTACACACACAGACTACACCCCACTTACATGCTTTCTCCCATCCCCCCGGACCTCCCAGTCTAGGCCTGTTATACTTTTGGTTGGCTCGACAGCAAGGTTTATGTTGTTGTAATCTCTGTGTTCTATTCATAGATGAACTGTGTGCCAGTACTGTTTTGTTCCGTCTCTGCATGACTTTCTGTATTTCCTGAAGTTGCCTTGTTTTAAATTTGCTTATTTATAATCACACTCACTACTCTCTGAACTGCCTGGCTCTCACCATTTTCCTGAGAGTTTGAGTCCTGGAAATGTCTGAAAATATCTGTATTCAACCTACAAACTTGACTGATGGCTTCGGTGCTCATAGAATTTAGGTCAGAAATAATTTTCCTTCAGAATTTTGAAGACACTACTCCTTTAATTTCTAGTTTTATTGCTCTTGTGTCTTTTGAGACTATTTTATTCTGTATGTAACCTTTTTTCCTCTTACCCTCCAGAACTATTTGCACTTCCCTTTACTCCCAGGGTTCTGAAGTTTCTCAGTGGTATGCCTGGGTGGGGCTATGTTTTCATCCATTATGCTGAATGCATGTTCTTCAGTTCTGAGAAATTCTCTTGAATTTTTCATTGCTTTCCTCTCCCTATTTTCATTGTACTCTTTCCTAGGAAACTTGTTAACCAGATATTAAATTTTCAGAACTGATCCTTCAATTTTCTTTTTCCTCCCTTGTCCTACTGTCCATCTTTCCCCCATTTTGTTCTAATTTCTGGGAGACTCCCTCAACCTCATCTTTCAATCTTTCTGTTGAGTATCTAATTTCCACTCAGTCCAGGGCACACATTCTCTGCACTTACCTGGGAAGGGAGTTCAGACTATCTCCCCAGAAGAAGTGGATTGTTGGCTCCTGAAGGAGCACTTGGAGGTCAGTGCCTGGCTCTAAGGTGGACACATAGTATGTACAGCCTCAAACACCAGAAGAGATTATCCACAGGAACAAGGTAAAGGCAAAATAAATACAATTGACGCTAAAAGTCAGAGTGGGTCTAGGGGAAGGGTTACCTAGAAGGTAACCTGAAATATCCAGCTGGAGTTCCTTCACTGTCTTCTGATCAACGATTATATTGGATGCAGATTCTGGGGGATGATTCCATTATGAAACATGCTCACACGGCATTGGCTTCAAGCAGAGGGAGGTGCAGGAGCTCAGAACTTCGTGCCTCATTTGAATGCTATTTTCTCTGACCTGGACATACCACAGCCAAATTCTCACCCCTGTAAGGGAGCAAAAATCTGCCCTCCAAATATGTCTTCTTGGCAAGGAGTTTATTTCTTAGGAGGGATTCTGAAGGCTGGGTTGGTTAGAAGTTGCTGTGGATATTTATGTTAAACTTTCCCCAGGAAGACCTAATATCCTTATTTCTTTTCAGTGGAGAAGGCAGAATTTGAATTTGCATACCTTTGTTTACTGTGGTTTCCTTGTTAAACTCCCTAATTGAATTTTTCTTTCTTCCCCCAACTTTCCTCATCTTGGTTAAGCTATTTAAGATGGCATCTGAAGCTACATAGATGAGTTGCTCAGTTCTGCTGAGTCTGTCTCATGTATGGGAGGTATACTGTGATTATTAAAGTTCTTTTTAACTTGTCTTATCAATCTGTCTGATATTTGTCAGCCTAGAAGAACCCAGAGGACTATGTGATGATTTCCTTTGTGCCCCTATACTACACTCCTTCCCAGTTTCAGGAGCATCATTGGGATTGCTACTAAATATCTATAATATGTTTATCCACTTGCTTCAAATTATATTCCTCCCCACTCCCATATTTCATGCCAAAAATGATGGGGTTTGACTGCCAATAAAATGAAACAGATCTATAGACCCCAAGGAAGTAGTTAGGTAAATATTTACACACACAACTGAATTTTCTAAGCATCGTGTGTCTTTGATCTTTATGGAATGTTATGACTTTTGTTAGCAGTTTAGTATGTTGGGGGACATGAAAACAAACAGATGTATCATTCCCAAGAAGGAGATGCCCGGTTGGGTCTTCTGTCAGTGGCTGCTGGTCAGTCTCAGGCTCTGGATTTAAGCCCCGTGTCTCTTAATGGTTTTCTTTCTGACAGCCTTGAGATCAGGATTGCTTCTATTCATTGCTTGTTTTCCTCCTGACTGTTGAGTAAAATGCTATATTCCCATCTCTCTCGTTATTTATGTCCAAAAACACAGGCTTTTTTCATTTAAGGACTTACTGCCGATTCCTTCTTGGGGATCAGGCAGGCAACTTGTCATGAACTTTGTGACTCATTTCTACTTGGAAGATTAATAAGCACCACTTGGGTTTGTGTTTACTAAGCCAATGAAAGCATTTGTATATGATCTCTAATGACTTTCCCCAGATATCTCCTATAGTTGTATCTTCTGTCTTTCCTTAAAATCTCTTTGACTTGAACCCCTGTCATTGGAATCTCTCCTTCACCCATGTCTTCTGGTCTCCCAACACTTTCTCTGGAGCAGTGCTTCACAAACTTGTGCAAGCAAATGGATCGCCTATACAGCCCATAGAATCACAGATTCTTGGGTTCCACCCCAAGATCTCCAGCTTTAGAAGGTCTGGGATGATATCGATGCAGCTGAGCCCAGGTTCACACTTTGAAGGGCTGTGGTGTAGACCTTAAAATTGTGGTCTCATGTTGTACAGACATTTCTAAGCTATTGCTTAACCCCAGTATTCCCTGAGTCCTCATGGTCCCAGTGAATTGGTTTGTGGTATAACTTTTCTATGCAACAGACTACTCAACCCCCCCAATTTTCTAGTGTAGGAAGAGCGTGAACTGTTAGGGAGTGCATACTATGCAGGTGCAGAGCTAATACAATTGTGCATGTACTTCTTTAAATGTCACTATAACAACTAATGGCTTCAGTAAGGCTGATCTTATTTCATAGATAAGTTCAACCACCCACTCCATATCATCCAGTTAGTAATCAGGGAACAAAATGTGATGCAGACCCTTATCACCACCAGGCACTGTCCCTTTGCTCCCAAAACCGCATCCCTGTGTTGAACCTCTCTATAAGTTTATCTTTCAACTCTGGGGAGCACCTTTAAGGAGACCAATAACTGAACAACTAGCTTCTCCTGGTTGAGACAAAGATCTCTACTTCCTCCCCTGGGGGCAACTCCATCTGTTGCCCTCTGCTCCCATGAAAGTGCCGAGTGGAATTACAGATCAGTGATGCCAGATACAGCTATTTACCAAAAAAGTAGTATAGACAGCTTCTACCAGTGGATTAAAATGATTTTCTAATTGACCTATACAGAAATCAGGCAAAATCTAAGGAAAAATCAGGAGGTAGGTCTAATAAGGTAGTATATGTTATTTCTTCCTTACAACTCTTTGTTTCCTTTATATTTGATGGTCTTTGAGAGTAAATTTGCACTTTTGTGTAAACTCTTAGTGCACATGATTACCATTATTATCTTGGTAGAAGAGAGTAATATTCAGAGAAATGTAAGAGGTTACGCAGCTGTCCAAGGCTGGCATCAGTCGTGATCATCTTGGGTTTGTCTGTGTCCTGACTCAGCAGGTTGTGGGTTTCCAGTTCCCGGGGGGTGAGTGTGGGTAGCAGGTGCCTTCTGTTTCCCAGTTGCTTTGGTTGGAGGGTTTTACTCCTTGTCCTCCTTTGAATTCTGAATCAAATATAAATTTTGTAAATCTCACATCATTGTAAATTATTGCCACATAATGGATGGAAGGAAGGTCCTGCTTCAGGATTGTGAGGTCCTGGTTTTCTAGTCCAAGTTTTGTCATGTACTTAGGAACAAGCCAAGTGTTTATTTGACATGTATGATCAGGTCATCAATGGCATGCATTCAGTGACAGGAACATGGGCAAATCACTTCACTGGGTCTTGCTTTTGTTTTATCGGGAAGGTGAGGGAATTGTATTAAATTATCTTGAAGATTTAACGTTCCATGAAAGTAAAATTGCTGTAGAGACATTTAAATCCCATTGTGAACAAGCCAGTCATCCAGACTATGACAACTTCCATGTAAATGCCTAAAAGACTTTTTCTTAGTATGTTGGCAGCTCATCAAGTCTTCAAAATCAACTTTTTTCTAAAACCTTTTAGATAGCTCACTGAGTTGTTCTGGCCTGTTCCTTAATTATTAAGAGTTTGAGCAGAATAATGGAATGATGGACAAATTGATTCTTCTGTTTCTCACTTAAAAGCACTGAAAACTTTGTCATTTGCCAGTGGTGAGAAAAAGATACCAGTGTTTTCAAGAAACTTCTGCAAAATCTGAAGCTTTGGGGAGTCAGACCACAGGACAGCCCAGTGACTCAGCTGTGACTTGGGCTCCACTTCCTGTGGAGAAGCAGCAGGCACACTGAAGTAGGAGTGGAGAAAATTAGGGAAAGCTGAATAACTCCGAGAAACCGCATGTCTGACATCTATCTTTCCATATGATCAGATAAGTTTTTAGAACTTATCCCTTCTTTAAGCCATCCTAAGCATGGACACTAAATAAATGATCACTGTTTGGAGTAATGATTCCACGGCCTACATGAATAGGATGGGCAGATGGGGGCTACCCCGATGTTGGGAATCAGGTGTTGTTGCCGGAAACTTGTCTGCTTTCTGTTCTGTAGCCTGCCTCCTCATGGGGGGTGTAGGGTGGTCCAGCCAAAGGGAAACCCACAACTAGGCAGGTCAGTTTAGTGCCTAATAAAAGACTGAATGCTCTTTAGTTCAGTGATGTCCAAGAAAACAACTATGCAATCAGACAAAATGAATCTGGCCTTGGCAGAACATATTTGCTTTGCAAATTAAAAGCAATTTCATTAATGGATTTCTGGCTCCACAAAGTACCTCTTTGAAAAAAGTGAAGTGTCAGGATGGTGCTGGGGCATGGACACCTGCATACTCCTGAGACGTGATGTGGAGCCAGATGAGGAAGGAGGAGATATACATGGTGGGAAAGTCACTGTCCCCTGGGATCCAGCCCATCTGTCCAAGCCACAACTTTCTTGGTTGTGCCTTTCATTCCCCTACATCCTCAAGTGATAAATCAAGCCTTTGTTGGTAACAGGAGCAGCTGGACTCCTCTGACTGAGGGGTCAGCTGCAGGAAACGTTGTTGATGTTGGACTATCATTTCCTGCAGAGAGAAGAGTAGCTTATGTGGGGAATCTGCCCTCCAACATACATTTGCAAAAATGCCTGTTCATGTATTTTGCAGAGAATTCCCATGAGAACTTCATAATGTGACATTTTTGGGTTTTCTGCAAATTCTGGTGATGAATCTTTGCATGTGATCAACTCCTTCTGATAAAGGCTGAGACTGAACTGCTTGGTGCAGAGGAGAAATAAGAACAAGTTCAGAATGAGTCAAGAATGACAACACAATCTGGAATATATTGTTCTGTAATCTCATTAGCTGAATTTCCTAAAAGAGTTTAGTTGGTGGTGAATGCTGCTCAGAAACCGATCCCCATCAGCCAGGGCGGACTCTTTTGTGTTCTGAATGAAGATTTAGCGGTGCAGCATCTTTTGCAACGTCAGTGATGCTGAGAAGGAAGGTGGCTGCCCTGAACTCCTTCAAATCCTCAACCCACTGTGGGTTTTGTGTCTGCTTTGTTCACATTGCCATGTACACGAGTCAGCTGCCAGACGCCGACTTGCCCAGGGTCCTGGGAAAATACCCCCTTGTTTTGATCTCTCTTTATTAACTGTTTGTACAATTTCCTTTCAAACTCAAGTTTAATGAGCTCCTTTCTTCCTTGGCTTTATGGTGTCCTTTTCTTTACCTCCTCTCTCTCCCACCCTTCTGGTCCTTCACCCAGACAGCTTATCTAGCTGGAATTTATTTGATTCTCTTTCCCTTCCCCTTGTTCTCTGGGAAAGCTCAAGGCTAGGCTCCTTTAAACATTTATGAACTCAGTTCATGCACTCAACTCCCTGTGGATAATTCGAGTTTGACCCCATTACATGTCTTTTAAACAAGACTTGATTGGAGTGCTTTAGTAATGAGAATGTAACATATTCTTCAGATTGTAGGGCCCCAAATTATACTTAAGATGCAGAACAAAGAGACTGACCTTTATACCACATCTTCCATGTTCCAAGTCTAAGAGGGAAAAGAATCAGGATAGCCTAGCTGAAGCCCATACCCCAACTTCAACAGTGCATGTGATTGTGGTTCTACCACATAATCATTGCTGGTGTCACCTCTTCACCCACCTCCCTTCCATCCAGACGAGACTGGGAGGAGAGAGAAAAAAAAAATGAAAAAAAAGGAGAAAAAGAAAAAACAGCTGGTGGTGTTTCCTATTAAAATACCATATGAAGTCTAGTTTGAGGTTCAATTAATAGCTCCTAGATATCCTTTGCCTTTTGTATCTGTTGAGTATCTGAGGCTATACAAATGGGTCCTGCATTTCAGTTTTCTTTAGAACTGCTGATCTGTTCACTTGGGATACGTATTGCTTTTTGCGACTGATCAAAATTTGTCTTGGCAGTGGTAAGAAGCTCTTTGTTATGGACCCGTGTTATTTATTTTTTTTTAACAGTTCAGGCAATGATGAATGGGTCTCTAGTGCTGCTAAGCAGTTGAGGGGGCGGGGAGGGAAGAGGAGAAGTAATAAAAGGCCAACTAACTCTAGACTTATAGAGAGCAGGGGCAGGAAAAGGGAAGAAAAGTTTCCTATTTCAGAGAGAAATTTTGGACAGAGTTAGAACAGGGAATAAGCAAAAATACTCAAAAGTAACTTTGTAGCCAACTTCCCATGTCTTCATGTCTGCAGGATAACTTAAAATCTTTTCATTATATTTCCCTTGCAATTCAATTTGCTGATGTTCCAAGAGAAATAGGAGGAGGGTGGGAAAAATCCCTTTTTTTTTTTTTTTTGTTCGACTGCACAAGGTTTATTAGGCCTTTTAAAATTGCCATGCAATTTCACAATGGTGGCAGCCTTTATGATACTTTTTTTTGGTGACCTTATCTGGATAAATGAAACCTGAAGGTGAAAGCAGAATTTCTAAACGTGGGGCACTGCATCCAGCAAGCTGATGGAGACTCTGTAGGCAGCTGTGTGGTCATAATCTTGAAGATAAAGTCCCTGAGTTAGGCTGAACATCCCAGTGGCTTCAGTGTCCCAGGAAACAGCAAGATGGCAGTAGATAGGGAGAAATTAACATCCATTAACCTGCTGATTGCAAATGGGTGGTTGAATGGCCCCTGCTTACCTGCATGCCATCCTTATCTTCCGGGCCCCCGTGTTTTCTGGCACCTTTGTGCATCCCCAAATAGGATTGCCACAGACTCCAGATGCCCTTTGAGCTTGTCTTCCCTTCAACTCCATGCTAAATCTCCTGGGCCTACCCTGACATCACAGTATCCACACAGATAGTGACCAAGTTTTTCTAAGGACAAATTAAGACACAAACTGTGACTGATAAGAATGTGCCTGTTGGCAGCCAAAGATGGGATTGAGGCTACATGGAAACAGGATGAAATGACAGTCTGCATTTTGACTGTGAGATTCCCCTGACTTCATTCCCTGCTCTGCTCTCAGGATCTGGTGGGCGGGAGGGGAAAGAGCTGAGGGCTCTGAGAGGCCTGGGCATCTGCCAGGCATCCTACAGGGGCGTGTCATTTGCCAAACCACACACATGGAGTTTCCAGTAAGGATTTGGTGGTTGACCTTTAAATACGAAGAGTTAACCAAGAGGAAAGGTTGCAATTTGATGACAGGAACCAAAATAATAAACAGAAAAAAAGAAATCAGGGGGAAAAATACAATGCAGGGGATCACACACAAAAAAATGTTAGAGAGAGAGAGAGAGATTAATATCATTGGAAAGACAAGACAATATACATCAGACAAAAACAAGGGTCTTAAAAAGCATTTATTAAGGACTAAGGCTCACAGAAAATCAAAATCAAAGCAATTCAATAGAAAATTTAAAGGATAAGCTTGAGGAATTGTAGAAGGTAGATCAAGTCAGGAATGAAGATTAGGAGAGAATTGTAAAGAAACTGAATATCATATCTAATATCTGATTGTAATCTAACATTGAAATATTAGGTAACCCCTAAAAGGAGAACAAGAAAATGGAGAGAAATATTGTTAGTGATTTATATAGAAAATTTCACAACCGAAGGATATGAATTTCCAGATACAAAAGACCAGTTAATATCTAATATGATGCTTAGAAAAGGACCTACTTAGGCACATGTGATCATGACATTTCAAAAACTTGGACATTAGGAGGCGATCCTAAAAGCTTCCAGAGAGAAAACAACAGAAACAAGTTCCATACAAGGGTCTGGACTTAGAAAGACATGCAGTCTCTCAACTGCAAGGCAGGGAGCCAAAGGCTCTGGGACATTGCTTCAGATTTCTGGGAAGAAAGATTTGCATCCTAGAAATCTGTGCCTCATGAAATCACAATTCAATGTGACATAAACATAAATATATGTTCAAATAGGAGAACTCTTATAATTGTCTCTCAATTTCCCACACATTTTCCCAAAAGTCACTGAAGGATGTATTCCTATAAATCCAGGCATTAAATCAAGACAGAAGACCAGGGATCCCAGATAAAAGGGGTCCATATTTCTTCTTTGAGCAACTCTGTGGGTGGGAAAGGGATGGATTTAGGGTGTGTGTAGCCACATTGAGTTTGAGATGCATTTGGATTGATAACTGTGGAATATAGAATAAAAGTTTAAAACAGGGATATAAGTTTGAGAGTTGTTAACAGATGGGTGGTATGCAAAACCAAGGAGTGAGTGAGCGCTCCTACATAGAGAATGTGGATGGAAAAGAAAACAGAAAACAGGACCGAGACCAGAGCCCTAAACTTAAAGGTCATGAGGTAAGAGAAAAGCCAAGGAAGGGAATGAAGAAACAGGTGGATGACAATCAGAGAGTATAAAGTCAGATGCCAGAAGACAAGAATTATAGTTTAAGAAAGCAGAGGTAGTCATCTTAAAGATGGAATAAAAAATGAGGACATATTAATCTCATTGTATTTGACCATGTAGAAGTTATTGGTGTCTCAATAAAAGTGGTTCCAGTGGAGTTTTCTGGATTAGACTGAATTGGAAAGGATTATGGGACAAACAGAAGGTAACGGGGAAGAGGCAATGTGTATAAACAGCTCTTTATGAAAGACTTGCTCTAAAGTGGGGACAAAGAGGTAGCTAGAGGAGACTAAGGTATTAAGACAGACTTGAGATTTTGTTTGCCTTGTTTTTTAGGTTGAGACATACCAAAGCTTACTTGTAAGCTCCTGGACATGATGTAGTAGAAACAGAAATGTTGATAATGCAGAAAAGAGAAACATTTGAAGGAGAAAAACCCTTGCAAAAGGATGGAGTCCAGAGCTCATAGACAAGTTTCAATGTGGATAGGATAAATCAGTTACATCAGAATACAGTTTCAAGAAGGACATAGTGCACATGCCAGTAGGTGTCTAGGCTTGGTGTTGCGAAGAGTATGGGTTTTCCTGGATGATTATTCTACTTTTCGCAAACATAGATCATCAGATGAAATTATTATTTGGAGCTAAGTGGGATAGAAAGGCTAACACAAGAGGAAGGGATCTGAAACTGTCCTCTTCCAGACGAAGGCATGCACCAGGAGACAAAAGTGTGGGGGTTACTTTGTAGTTTAGCTTGTCAGCCACCATTAATTTGGCAGAGGACAAATCAACCCAGCTGGGAATGTGTTGGCAGCAGATTCATACTACAAAACACAATAAAATCCAATGCAAATGTATCTGATCTGCAAACTCTGCCAGTCCTGCGATGGTGTCCTCATGAACATACAACCACCAAAGTTGCTGAGGGAGAGAGGGGGCACGAGCAGATGGTGTTCCAGATGTTTTACCCTCTCTGCCTGAAAGGTACACACATCACTAATGCTCACACCCCATTGGTTAGAACTAGTCAAATGATCCTACCTAGAAACAAAAGGGCAGTGAAATAGGATCCTGAACTGGGCAGCTGCTTACCAGAAACTGGACAGGGAGCATGCATCTTTGGTGGCTAACTAGCTGTCTCGATCATGTTACAAATGGAGACACAAACTATCAGGTGGATTTGAAGTAGATCAGTGTGAAAATCTGGAGTGATAGGAGCTGTGTTCTAAATAGGATACTCACCGTGGACCTTTGGGAAGGGGAAATTTAAATAGAGGCATGAAGTGGCAAGGGAGATAGACAAGTTGACTGAAGACACTGTTTGAAACCGAGGAGACACCAAGTGCAAAACCTCGTGGAAGGCTGATTTCTGATGTGTTCCAGGTGGAGGTTGTGCAAACAACTGTGTCGTCAAAATGCAGTCTTTGAGGACTGTTCACGCTCTGATATAACTACTCTGCTCTGTCACTGCACAGCCATAGACAATAGGAAAACAAATGTGTGCGGCTAATATCCAACAGAACTGTGCTTACAAAAAGAGGTCCACAGACTGGATTCAGCTGTGGGGCATAATTTGTCATCCTCTGGTTTAATGGAAAGCAAAGGGGGCAATGTCTAGTTGGAAAGGGGGGTAGTGGATGATAGTGAGATTGGAAAGGAAATCAAGAGTTGATCAGAAAGAGCCTGGTAGGCTGCATTGTGAGGGTTTTGGATTAATTCCAAGAACTTGGGGAAATTGTGGGAAGATTTTATTTTTTGGAGGACAGGGAAGAATGTTGGGACAAATGATCACCAGCTTGTCAAATACCAAAAACCATTATGCTTCCAAAATCTCTTGATGTTGATTCCACGTGAAGAGCAATTGAGCTGCTTGAGTGTGCTGCTCACGCCAGAAGCCCTTGTGGGAATATGGCAGTGTGGGTGCTCACGTGGTCAGGTTCTGGTGCGGATTCTATTCTCCTCTTCTATCCTCACGTGGCAGAGGACAAGAGAGCTCTTTCGGTGTCTCTTTTAGAAGGGCACTGATCACATTTATGAGGGCTCCATCCTTCTGACCTAATCACCTCTCAATGGTTCCACCTCATAATATCATCATGGTGAGGGTTAAGGATTTCAACATATGAACTTTGGGAAGACACACAACTTTAGTCCATTGCAATGTACATTAGTGTGTATGTCTCTGTATATGCTGTAACTCAGAAATAGGCACACATGTATGTATAGCATGCTTGTGATGTATAATCATACTTATGCAGAAATAATTTACTGCTTTTAGTGAACATATAAATCAATCTCGATAGGCATTTGTAGATTGCTGTGTTGTCTAAGGTCATTTGTAAAATAATCCATACAGTAAGTATTTCCTAGAAGATAAGTAACTCTTAAATATATAATATATTCTTTTGTTCAGGTAAGAAATGTAAAGTTTATCATGGACCCTTGTTTTCTTTTATTCCTAGATAGCTCAGAGTTGAACCTAATTTTTGATGTCATCCTTCATTTTCGATAATAGCTTAGTTTTCTACTTCTTAGAATTAGTTCTCTCACTTCATTTCTAACTTCTGTGTTGAATAAGTATTTATTATAAGCTACTTCAATCATTTTTCCAGTGTCACAAGGAAATAACCAACATACTTCAATCATTTTTAAATAAGGTGAGATACAATCAAAACATTTAAAATATATGAATGTGCCTTAGTATCAGATGAATTTTCACTCGAGAGAATGATGTTAATGCATTCTAGAAAGGCTGGAGAAACAAACATTAGGACCTCTTCACATTAGTAACATTTGTATTATTAGTTTATGTAATAAAATAGTTCAAATAGTGGAGACGAGCTCCCCAGAGAGCCTCTGGGCTCAAATGCCTATGGTTTAATGCATTCTTTTCCTCACTCTTCATAATCAGCTATTTAGAAGAACCCATGGTGAATCATCCTTAAACAAACAAAGTCATAGACTTCATATCTCCATTTTCAATCTACTTTCCAATTCACCTCCTTTTTTTTTTTTCTAACTCAGAAAAATGTCTTCTTGGAGGAACAAATAATTTCTTTGGTTATTGGCCAGTGTCAGATTATTACCTTACATGTAAAAAGTCTCCTATGTTGAGGCATTTTTTTTCACTTTTGAAATGGGGGTTCAAATACATGACATTCATCACAAGTATTTCCAACAAACTATAGTGTTTATTATGCAATATATTGATAATGCTCCAACGTAAGTTCTGTTGTCATATAAAATAGACTCAGCCTAAATAGGCTATTTACTTCTAGAAGGCTGGTATCAACCAATGAATCCATTTTTATCCTCCAATTTTTACAAGCAAAGGAGGATTTTAAATCTCAAATTTCTTATTCCAGAAATTCTAATCTTTTCCCACAAACTTTTAAACCTTTAATTTTACATTTCTGACATTTCTCCTGGCTGCTTGATTTCCTCATCACTTTTAATCCTTGCCATTAATTTTGTCAACCTAAATAAAGAAGTGATCTGAGACAAGAGTGAATGGGCCGGAAATTAAGTTTATAAACTGGAGTGGCCAAGGTGTTGCCATTTGGGAAATACATAGTATAGCAAGCCACAGGAGCCTGTTAAAGGTCTAGGTTGGGCTGTGTTTGTGTGTGAGGAGAGAAACAGGGAGTGATCAGGACAGGGTCTGAGCAATAAGTTAGCTGGCTTGAGAAGGGGAAGAGAGTCTTGGTGGATGTTTTCTGGTAAGGAGATAAATCTGTCTTCTGGAAAGCAGGCATTTATGGGAAACTAGTCTTTCAGTTAACTTTCCTTCTTGAAGGGAAGAATCCCTTCAAATTCTTCATTTCTTATTCTCAGGTTTCATTTTAGATTAAAATTATTTCACATTTTCAGGCAAGTTTTTTGAAATATTAGCTCCCAATTCATGTTCCTACTGCATTAGACCTTTCTTTGATTTTTCTTTTCTCTCCCAAAGAATTCATTTTTTAAAAATCTATGTAACATTTGCATTTACATTTAGGTTTGTGTTTGCCTTGCCCCTTTTAGAAGGGATGTGCAAACAATTCAAAAGGGTATGGGAGCGTGAAACCACAATTTATGATGAGAAATACATATTCAGTCTCCCTGGCACAGAGCTCCAAAATGATTGCAATTTCCAAAGTGATAAGAGCCTGGGAGCATTTTTTGTTATAATACTTGGTCTTTTGTCCTTCGGTGGGTCCTGAGAGTTCAGAGATATAAAGATGAGAGGAGCGAGTTTGTTTCTCCTAGCAAGCCCCTTTCAACTATGCTTGAGTTTATGTTAATGAGACGATTTTCCCAAGTCCCTGAATAACTACAGAATGGAGGCGAGGGGCTGGTTACCACCCGAGCCAGTCTGTGGTTAGAGAACCCACCTTTGGCCTTTGTGAGGGTTGAATTCATCGCTTTTGGCCAATGATTTAGTCGATTGTGCCTCAGTCTTGAATCCTCCATAAGAAATACTGGATTTGGACAGCTTCTGGGTTGGTGACCATGTGGTGATTGGGGAGAGTGGTGGGCTTTGAGATGATGTGGAAATTCTGTGCTCCTTCCCACTAAGCCCTGTCCTTCACATCTCTTTTATCTGGCAATTCCTGAGTGGCATCATTTTTGAAATAAACTGATAATCCAGTAAGTGAACTGTTTTCCTGAGTTCCAAGTCATTCTAGCAAATTCCTGAGCCCAAGAGGGGTTTGTGGGAAACTCTGATTTACAACTCGATGGGGAGAAGCTCAGGTGACAACGTGGATTTGCAACTGACATCTGAAGCGGGGGGTCATTCGTGGGACCGAGATGTGAGCCTGTGATTTCTAACCCAATTTCCAGCTAGATGTTGTCAGATGTGAATTGAGCTGTAGGACACCCAGCTGGTGCCTGCAGAGAATTAGAGAACTGCTTGGTGAGGAAAACCCTCCCACATTTGGGGACCAGAAGTATTGAGAGAAGAGTTTTGAGAAGAGAGTTTTTTCGGGAGCTGCAACATGTCATCCACTTAATAATTCAACACACTTTACTTCTTCAGGAATGGCTTCCCTGGCAATCTCTTCCATGCATGCCCAGTAACTAGCAGGCAAGTAAGCAAAGATCTGTCCAGGGACTAAAATAGATATGATTCTACTCATTCAACTCCCTTTCAGGCATTAGCGGAGCCTGCCCCCTTGACATGTCTCCGCAACTGGTGGTATGTGAGTTTCTAGTCCATAAACAGATTAAAGCAGAATGAGGTTGTGAGTTACTTAAGGAAGTTATCAAGAAGCTCAAGAAGTTGGTTTGACAGTCTGTCAACGACAAGCAAACAAACCAAGGAAAGCACCTATAAAAATTCAAAAAGCAGGGCAGGCCCAGGAACATGAGCAAAATCACAAATGACCCTGTAAGTCTAATAATCTCGAGAACAGCATTCCATTGCTAGAAGGCACAATGTTTGCTGTTCATGATTATAGCTCTGAGTTGCCAGAAAAATGTTATATTGTATTCACATAGCCAATTTCAAAAGACATGGAAAGATTTCCACCAAAGCTGTTACTACTGTTATTATTGGTGTCTGTGCCTGAAAGTGTCAAGTTCTACTCATGGGAAGATTAATTGTGTTATATGACTCATGACCATCGTCCGCTCATATTTTTATGAAGCATCTACTACAAATCAGGTGCTGAAATACTGCGGACAAAACAGACACCATTGCGGGGTGGCACTGGAGACAGTTATTAAACAAGCAAAAATGAAATCCATAATTCAATGTTATGAAAGGCTGATCAAGAGGAAATTATGTGGTGTGTGAGAGAGAACTAAGGGCGTGGGAGTGAGGTGAGGTGACGTAGAACATGCTTGTTTACACAGTCCTCAGTGAGGGTCCTAGAACCACGAAGCTGATGGGGCCAGCAATGTGAAAGGGGGAGGAAGCTGCCCCAATCGCAGAAATAGGAGGCAAAGGACTCGAGAGAGGAGAGAGGTTGGCAAAGCAGGGAAACCATGAAGAGGATAATGTTACAGGAGAAAGTTCTAGAGAGGGCCAGAGGGAGGATTGAATATCTTGGAATTGAAGAAGGAGCCAGATCACAGAGGACTTTGTAAACCACAGTTAGGAGTCAGGGTTTTATTCCAAATAGCGTGAAAAGCCTTTGAAGGGGTTCAAGCTGCGTCCCTGGGTAACCAGCTCTAAATGCATTTAAATGCTGTAGTCATTTTTTTCCTCTTTGCTTTTGCTTATGTTTGGAGAAATGAGGAAGGGCTACTTCTGCAAATGTGTGCTGCACAGATGAATGAAAATTTGAACAACCCTAAATCATAAACAGTTCAGTAGGGCCTCTGTAAGAAAAGAACTCCATGTTGCAAATATAAAATTAATAAGAGTTGACCTCAGAAGGACATCCTGCCAGTGAGGGCTTGGGGGTTCTGCTTCTTGGTGTCACAATGTGTCTGTCCATTCACTTCTGGAGCCGTGGGAAGGGTTTTGTAAATAGATGTGGCTTTAGGTTGAAAGCAAAGTCAACTAAGTTTCCTCCCTCTCTTGCATTCCATTATCTAATGCTTCCTGACTCAAACAACCCTGATTAAATCGCTTATTAACCTTAGCAATCTGACTGTGGGATTGAGACTCCAGAGGGGGAGGGGGAGCGGGAAAACAAAGTGGGGGTTCAGTGGATGATGGTGAGGACTTGAGCACCTCGGTGGTGGGCGTGGTGTGACATGCATTAGAGGAGGGTGGTCGGGTGCCTCTGTAGCACATACAAAGTCATAAAGCAATGGTACCCCAATTTCAAAAAGAGAAATAAAAATCCTGATTTGTAATTGTTTTAGGATTGATTTGGGGTCTCTCCTATTAATGATTTCAGCCTTCTGCATGTTACAGCCTTTGTTACAACATGCTGCTAAGGGTTAGCGTGAGAGGTTCTGAAATGTGACGGGGCAGGGACATGGCAAGAAAAAGAGGATTAGGGTCATATATGTTAATAGTCACGTTTCGGAGATTCTGTTCCTCAGAAAGAAAAACACTGGCAATATCCCAGGAGACTGTTACAGTGATGTTCCAAAAGTTCATTTTTTTAAGATCAAAAGTGCTGGAAGTTCAAGAGCCTTTGCCTCTTTTTGCTCGATATTCCCATATTCTTGGAAATCTTATTGAACACTGGGGCATATCTCTTACCCTATTTGTTAAGCTGTTTTACTGTAAGAAATGGTGTCTATTTCATGAAATGCTGTCTCTAAAGAAACAGTATTCTGCCTTTTATGAAACATAGAGGAAGGCGAGTTGGCTAATTTATTCCATTCCAAATGCTTTGTAACAAAAGTTGAAATGAATGAAAAGGATTGAGTGTGCAGGCCTGGTCTGCAGATATGAAAAACTGCTGGAGACCGTTGAATGTGGAATGGCTTTAATTTACTGCATGGATCTGAGCCCACGATATGCCTGCTTTTTGTTAACTTTCATAAAGGAAAACGAAATACAGAGAGCAAAGACTTTCAGAATGGCTGTAGCTGAAAAGAACCAGTGGTTAAAGCTGGAAGATTGTTATTTACTTTAAACAATGGGGTATTGTTCGGGAGGAGTGGAGGTAGGGGCAGAACTGTGGGGAGCACGGAGTCAGGCTGACAGCTCATCAGTGGGAACGCGGCCGGGTCACGCTCTACCAAAGGCTCCCTCTATTAGCAGGTGGGCCTGGCCATGCTCTGGGACAGGATGACCAAGGTTAGGATGGAACAGAGTAAGGAGGCCATGAAAGCATAGCTTACCTCTGGACGCCCAGAAAATCACCCCACTGTTGTCTCCGTGCAACTTGTTTGCTATCGATTGGACTGGGGAATGATCAGTGCTGCTCATTCTTTTATCTTTCTGCTCCAACAGTGATGATTCACTAAATGAATATAATGGCATCCCGAGGTCATACCCACCAGGTACAGGTGTAGCACATCCCTCATCCACCTATTTTTTTCCACCTCAGTTTCCACATTTTGCTATAAATGCACAGCACCACACTGCTGAGAACAGTGACCCCAACTTCCCCCAGACTACTGGAGTCTGGCATCTGAGTGATTTACAGTCACAATTAGTCATCAGGTTTCGGTTTGCAAGTCTCATAAACATGGGGAAGAACGTAGCCCCGACCCCCACCCTGTAAAGAGGACAAACAGTTATTCATGTCTCATTATCATACCCTTAATCTTCTTTTTTTAAAGGTAGTATTGAAACCATCTGGTCTGCTTTGAAGTCAGTTTATTTTACTAAATTAAACTTTCTCAGAGTGTGCCCTTTTTCTTTACACTATGCCATGTAGCAGTTGATTAATTCTGGCACAAGTACACCTGTGTTTATAAAGCTGACAATTTAGTCTGTAGCTAAAGGAAACTGGAGTCAGAAATTCGTGCCAAATTAAATCTATTGGTTGGATCCAGGTTTTTTTTTCTCTCTCTCTTCTAAATATGATTTTAGATGAAACATTTCCCTGTGTGGAAAATTATCTTTGACTTTAAGTATCAGTTCACTTAACAAAATCATATAGTATAAAGATAAAAAACATACAAGTTACAGTTGGAGAGAACCAGGTTCAAATATCCAGACTATAACATACTGTGCCACTCTACTTCTCTGGGCCCCAGTAGCCTCAGTTATAAAATGGCAATTATTGCAGCAATCCTCCAAGATGGCGCCAGTGATCCTGCCTCCTGGAACTCATGCCCATGAGTGGTCTTCTATGTTGAATGGGGTTGAGTTGCATGACCAGTAGGATATTGTGGAAATGATGGTGTGTGGCTTCTGAGGCTAGGTAAGCAAAGACATGTGGCTTCTGTCTTGTCCTTTATCTTAGAAAGCTCAGTCTGGTGGAAGCCAGTGGCCATATTGTAAGGAGAATCAAGCAGGAAAGGACCCATGGTGAGAACTGAGGTTTCTTGCCCAAACCCAGCACCTGATGAGTGAGCCATCTTGGAAGCACATCCTCCAGTCCCAGTGAGAGCTTCAGAGATCTGCAACTCTGATTATGTCTTGATTGCAACTGCATGAGCTAGAAGTGCGCATCAAGTTATTCCCCAATTCTTTTTTTTTCTTTTTCAAAAATTTATTTATTTATGCATACAAGAACTGGGGTACAGGCCAGAGGTGTGGGGAGGGGGTGAGAGGATTCACCAGAGACATTGTGGGGAACAGAACAGGCAGATTGACAGAAATACACTGCTGAGGGGAGCAGAGGGCAAGTCAGGAGAGGTCTGCTGTGCCATGTGGGTAGCTCCCTGGTTGGGGATCGACCTCGTGTTGCAGTGGCTGCGGATAGCTTCATAGGTTGCATCTTAACCCCTTGTGCCACCAGGGAGGCACTATTCCCCAATTCTTGACATAAAGGAACTGAGAGAGATAATAAATATTTATTGTTGTTTTGAACTACAGAAACTGCATTTGGGAAAATATGCTATGCAGCAGTAGATAACTGATACAATTATAATGATTGTAGGATTGTTGGAAGGATTAAATGTGACAATTTAAGGCTTTGCACGGAGTCTGGAACACAATAAGTGTTATTCAGAAAGATAAAAGCATTCATTACACTTGTTGCAACTTGACACGAGAACACTGACTCTCCTCTGTAGCACTTGTAATCCAAATGCTTTATATGGGCTCCATGTTTAGTTGATGAATAGCTGAGATTTGCAGCAGGATCCTGAGTGAGTGATAGATAGAGCGGCATCTATGATATTTCTTGTGTCCTGTGTCTTATCCCATTTTAACATTTCAGCCTTGCTGTTGCAATCATCTGCAGAGTAGTATTAGACCAATGCTACAGGGGACAGCATTGGGAATTAGTGTTGGTCAGGAAAATTGTCAACAGATTTCCCTTGTTGTCTTCTGAAGGACTAGGATCTTCCAAAGGGGAACCAGTGCCATGTATTTCATCTAGATCCAGCTGTTAACAGAGGTTTGAAGGCTATTTGAAGGCTAGAGATATTCTCTTCCTGTAAATGAGATAACAGTGAACTAAGTGAATTGAACTCACTTCTCACTCAGCCACAGAGGTCCTCTGTCATGGAGATGACCTCTTCTTTCCTCTCCTTAGGATCAGAAGGGACTCAGATAACACAGTAAGTTGTTACTAATGACCAGATAATAAAAATGCACAGAGAAGACAAAGTCAATAGGCAATCCTAGAAATTAAGGACCAACCAGATTGTTAAAAATTAATTCCTAGGACAAGATGGAAATGATCTTGAGTTCAATGTAGATCAGTGCTTCTAGAGTATGAATGGGCATCTGAATCACCAGTAAAATTAAAATTTGAGTCGGGCCTCCCCTGGTGGCGCAGGTGGCTGGGCTCTGCGCTATGAAACTGTCTGCAGCCTCTGCAGCCGGGGTTTGATCCTGGCCGGCCGGCGAGAATCCCACATGGTGGCAGACCTCTCCTGTCTCGCCTGCTGCTCCCCTCAGCAGTATATTTCCCTTGTTTGCCTGTTCTGTTCCCCACTCTGTCCCTGGTGAATCCTCTCACCCTCCCGCACATCTGGCCTGTACCCCAGTTCTTGTATGAATGAATAAATAAATCTTAAAAAAAAAATTAGAGACACAGTAACTTAAGTGCAGCAATTCCGATACATACTAAGGTTTGAAAGTCACTCACCCAGATGTTAACATCCATTTGGAGATGAACTCCCTACCATGCTTTCTCTCAGATTCCTAGTCATTGGCCAAGGTAGAACTTCCTATGGTGCCTTAAATAACTCTTTTTATTTCAAAGAACTTGTATGGGGGGAAAAAAGATAATCACAAAAATTGAAACATAGTAAATTCTCCTAGAAAGGAAGATCATGTTAACTAAGACGGCTGTATATGACTACAGGCACTGTGGCTCCATGTCAGATCAAGTGTTCCTTTGATGAATTGGGAAACTTTGTAAAATATTTTCATTTGTTGCTATCCAAACACTTAGAGATTGGGCCTAAGTTTGCACCCTTACATCAATGACTATGAAAGTGGGGATCTTGAAAACTGCAAGGGTTTTTACTTAAAATGTGTATGGAAGCAAGTAAATCTGTTAACAGAGGGGGAGTGTGAACTGCATTAATGGGGCTGGTCCTGATAGTTACTAAAACCAGTGGTTTGAATGACTGAATTCCACAGAGACACATGTGGATTTGTTCTCTCCTTTGAGCATTATTCAATTCAATGTATATTTTTAACTAAAAGAAAAAAACACCTTAAAGTTTGCTAGATTATATAAATCCTTGGTTAGGCAGGTTTGCAAAGATTTCTTTCTGAAAGATGGTGGGAGTAAGTGTTCTTTGGATCTCTCAATGCCTGAGAGTGCTGTAGAAAGTGTCCGTCTTGTAGTACAAACCTCTATGGCTAAAATTCTTTACAAAAGCAGTGGAAATTTACCAGAATAAACCATAAATTACTGCTGTAGTTGACTCCAACAAATTAGGGTGGCAAACAAAATGAACATACAATGAAAAGTAAAATTTGGCAGCTCTAGTTATTATTTTAAGTATAATTTAGCCCCAAGGAAAAATAAAAAAATAAGTTATGAGTTGAATTGTATATAGCACAATAGCATGTGGCTTTGAAGTACTAATAGAATTTAGAAACTCTGACAATCCTTGTCTAAGCAAAAATCTTCTCTCTCCTTTGCTGTGTTTTCTTAAGCTAGAAGCTCATTTAGTAGTTGCTCTAAGTCACTTCTTCCTTGATGATAGTATTTGATACTATGATACCCTGAAGTGGATGTTGCTTATCTTGGGAGTGGTGCTGAATGTTGAATGAATATGGGAAGGAGTTAAAGCTATTTAATAACTGTTTGCAAAGGTTCCAGAGTTCTGGGGTGGGAGCAGGAAGTATTAATTTAAAAATAGTTGCTGCAGCCAAAAAGAAGAGGGAAGACATAAAGGATTTTATTTCTTAATCTGTTTGGATTCCCTCTAAGGAGATGAGTAATAAGCGAAGTTCAGGAGCAGGACTCAGGAAGGGCTAAGAGGCTGTCTAGACTCAACTCACCATCCTTTTTCACAGGACTTGGCCAGCACTCTTTAGGGAGAAAATTTGCTGCAGTATCCTGAAATACTCTGAAGGAAAAGGAATTAAGAAACTCTGAATAATGTGTATAGTATCTGATAAGCTTCATCATCAAATTTGTTTTCTGTGAAATGTTGTTTACCTTCTTTGATTGTATTATAATTGTACTTTCGTAGGATACATCATTTTTACAGCTTAGATTTTTTTTTTTAATTTTTTGGCCTATGAAAAATTGGTCAGTTATTTTTAATTCTAAGAGCTCTGCAAAATCACTACTCCTTGCCCTAACATTCCAAGTGAGATGTTAATTTAGCCATGCTAGTTCTCTAAGTCAGGAACAGAGATATCTCTTTCTTTTGTCCTGGGTGTACCTTATACTGCTATTGGAAAAATTTTCTAGTTAAATTGCTTATTGCTTCCATATATCTTTCAGTGTCCTTATGAAAAGTTTAAACATACAGTTTGATAACAGTAAACTTTGTCCATGAAGGATGTATTTCTCTATATTTCCCCAGCACCAGTGCTACGGAAGGGAAAGAAAATAGTTTTAAAAAATAAAACGGTGCCACTGCTGTCAGAGCAGGCTCTGGGTGATTGTTTCTACAGCAGCATTTTATATAAATGAATATACAGCAGATCCTGGTGAGCAATGACGGAGATTCCCTAATCGTGGGATCGCTACACAAGAACTGGAAACCAGTGGCTGTTCCTTTTCCCAACAACCCCCACAGGCGGGGTGGCTCACTAGCCGTCCTACTCCCCAGAGGGAGAAGCCGCCTGTCTGGTGGCCTCTCACCTCCCCTGCCTTGGAGCCGTGTCCCACTTCACAATCCCTTTACCTTAAAGAGCATGTTTGCCTGGCTGTGGCCTGCGTGGGGCTTGGCCGTGGAACAGGTGGTTTCCTCTAACTTCCTTAGGAGGAGGCCTCCTCTGTTGTTAACAGCTCCGGTTCAGTGGGGACAGGTAGGAGGTCTTTCTTGGGAGCCTTATTTGCATCTGTTCTAACGCCTGCCTGGTTGGCGGTTAGGAAGTTCTGGGTGCTGCTCCCCTTTCTTCTGTTCTGTGCCCAAGCCCTGAGCTTCCCTTTTGATGAGAAGTGCATATTTTACAAACACAGCAATGAAAATTGTTTAATAACTTACTACTTAAAATGCGCACCTGTAAATTTTGGCAGATACACTTGTTGAAGAGTTACAATGACTAAACATGAGTTTGTAGTAACTTGGAAAAATGCTTTTGTTAGCCATGAAGTGAGAAAAGCAATATGCAAACTTTGTATACACTTTGGCTATAGCTACCTAAAAAAGGAACTGTGCTTCTTTCAAAAACACTAAGTCTAGAAAAAGCCTGCACGAAAAGTTACTAAGCCATGGTTGATGATGAACAGTAAAAACACTGGCAATTCCCTTTTTCTCCACTTTAATTGTTTTCAATTTTTTTGTCACAGGTACGGTACCCCTCTACTAGTGTAAATAAAAACTCAGTACTTCGCCTTTAAACAAGAAAAACTCATCATCAGCAGATTCCTTTTTGCGTTTCCATAATGTGAAGGAACGAGTCCTCATTCTCTAGTTTGTGTCCACTGAATGTCATAAGAAGTGTACAAACATATATATTTAATGAACAGCTAAATGGCTGAAATGCTTCTGTAGAAATCCAGTTGCTACTTCCTATATTAATTAATTTCACTTTCCAAATCTGACTGACAATAGAGAAGATATCATTTTGATTAAAGCCCTTTGTTAATGGAAATAGAAGTGGTTGAAGACTTTAATCTCATAGGGCCTCATTTATTCATGCTTATCAAAATTTATTCTGGGATAAATTCTTTGGTTCAGAGATATAGAAATGGAGACTCCGTGAGCAGAGCGATTAGCCACCATGAGCGCCTTGCTGAGGCCAGAACGGCGCTGGTCTCTACACTGTCAGTGCAAGGCCCTCCGCACCAGGATTCTGTCTCTCCAAAGTCAAAGTAAATCCAGAGTGTTCTTTGGTCTGGAACAGTTTTAATTTTGCATGGCTGTTTCATCTGACATGCAGTGTGAGAGAGAGCCAAAGAACATGAGAACAGTTTTCCATATGTTTACTCTGCCAAAGCTAACATGCCTTGGTGACTAGGCCACCGGGACCACTTAGAAGTCTCTAGAATGGGCTGGCCCTCTCCTGCATGAGGCACTTGCATTGGGTGCTTGCAGATGACCACCACACGCTCTTTGCACCAGGGAATGGGACATGACTTTGGGAAAGGATTCTTCCAAAGATGCTAATAGCCACACACAACTAATAAACAGACCCAGCAGGAGAAGTTGCTCCCCATCTTGAAGGCAGGCACCAGGGAAAAAGTCTGTGCTTCTTTTCATCTTAGAGTTAAGGCAGAAGATGGGCCTGGATTCAGTCTGACATTTTGGTATGTGTTGTAACATGGCTGTGTTTGCTGCTCTGTTTATCATTGTTTCAAGAAAAAAGCAAATACAACAAAAAACACAGTTCCTAAACATCGGACAATGATTTCAGCTAGTGGGATGGAAGTTTGCATTTTCTGTCTTTTTAGAGGATGTGGACTAAAGAGAGTATGTCTTAGGGGACATACCTGCCTCCCATAGTTGTGTATGTCAACCTGTTGGGAGATTATCTGGCTTGGGAACTTGTGACAGATGTAGAGTTCTGTATCAGTGGTCATAGCCAATGTGCTCTGAGGTCTAACCTCACAGAAACTTTGTAAATTAAAATAAAGTAGAATGTCATTTCCTGCATCACCTTTAAAAACCCTTGAAATCTCATTGACTGAAAATGCTCTTTAGCAGGTGTTTCTTATCACACCCCTTGGAAGTGTGTCTCATAATTTGTATTTTAAAAATGAAGGGTATCTACACTGCACCTGGAAACTTGTGGTGATGCAGGGTCTTCCCACGACCTCTGTTCAAATTTCATGTCCTTTCTCCGGCCCCTCTGATTTCTGGCCCCGCAGCCGGAGAAGCCCCATTTCATTTATGGGATAAAACTTCACTAAAACTTTACGTATTTATAGTAAAGCTCTTTTGAAATTTTACATTGTTACTTGCATGAGCCTGTTTACTCTGCACTTTCTCTCAGTGAGGGAAGGAGTGGGGGTCAATAGTAACTTTAGAAGTTTCTCTGGTTTTTGGTAAATTTAGTTCATATTTAAATCCTGGAAATGGTTATAAATGGTGGTTGGATTCAAATAATGCTTTTTATTGGACTTATCTTTGTGCTTGGATTTCATTCATTTTTTTCAGAAAGTGCAAGCATGAACTCAGATTTAGTAATAAAGAATAGTGATATTTTTAAACTCAGATTTTCTACTTTAATATTTTGGCCACCAGAGAGGAGGGCATTAGCATTGAAAGAATGCTCTGGGCTCTTTCACTAGCAGTTTTCATAGAACATTCCATGTTTTCTGTTTTTGACAATGTACTTTAGATTGTTATGGGTGTCAGTAAACGCTGACTGTTTCAATATGTTTTTTATAACCCGATCCTATGAAACGGGCACAAGTAAAAATATAGGTATTGTTTGTCCACCTTTTGTTATACTATTCTTCAATGTCATTTTTTTTAAAAGATTTATTTATTTATTTATACAAGCACTGGGTACAGTCAGAAGCACGGGAGGGTGAGAGAATTCACCAGAGCCAGAGCGGGGAACAGAACAGGCAGACCGATGAAATACACTGCTGAGGGGAGCAGCGAGTGGCAGGCGAGGTCTGCGCGCCATGTGGGACCCTTGCCGGCGGCCGGGGATTGAACCAGCACTGCAGAGGCTGTGGGCAGCTTCGCAGCCCAGCACTCAACCGTTATGACACGAGGGGAGCCTCTCTTCAATGTCATTTTTTAAAAAAAAGATTTATTTATTTATGCATACGAGAGCTGGGGCGCAGGCCAGAGGTGCGGGGGTGGGGGTTAGAGGATTCACCAGAGAAAGAGTGGGGAAAAGAACAGGCAGATCTACTGAAATACACTGCTGAGGGGAGCAGAGGGCGAGTCAGGAGAGGTCTGCTGTGCCCAGGGTAGCTCCCTGGCCTGGGATCGAACTCATGCTACAGTGGCTGTGGATAGCTTCATAGGTTGTGTCTTAACCCCTTGCACCACCAAGGAGGCCCCTTCAATGCCATTTTACAAAATGCCTTTGCACATTAAAAAAAAAAAATTATTTTGACTTGAATCTATTGTGAAATCTGAATGTAGAAGAATGAGTGACCTGCCTGAGATCTCCTAGTCGATAGGTAGTATGGCTAGGATTTGAATAGAGTCTATTTAACAAAGTCATACACTGAACTGCAAAGAATTAAAATATGTGCTGTGCATGGGCGCACAACATGTGCATGGGTGGGGGGAGGGGAGAGATGAAAAGAGCACAGACATGGGCTTCCCTCTTCCAGCCCCTTTAAAGGGAAGCATGTTGTTTCAAAAATGCAGCAAGCTGGGGTCGTGCAGTCTTCTTGACAAACTCAGTGTTGACGACACATAAATCTTCATTATTCTCTAATGCTAAGAAAATATGGTTTGGAAGGATTTCAATGGGAGAACAGAGATGGGTGTCCCTTTTTCCAAGAAAGAGACATTTTCCCAGTGATCTTTATTTTCTGACTTTTGACAAATATTTCAGTCTTTAGTATTTAAAATCCTGAAGGATGTAATGATTACAAATGACTTCTTTTATGCCTTAAAAAAATGGGAACTAATTTCAACAACACAGAGTGATCTTTCCCCTCTGCAAAGATCTCAGTGCTAAGTGTTATGGAAAGGATGTCATAGGAAATGTGAACATGCTTTGAATTATTGACCTAAGTCTGGTCAATCCAGGACAAAAGAAGAGAATTGGCCTCAAGCCATTGTGGCTCTAAGTGTGATCCACAGATTGTTATTGAAAGCCAGATTGTGAACAGTTTTACAAACACCGAGTGTGTTTAGAAACTTTGTACATAACAAAGAAACTTGACAGTGTAATTTTATGCCCTTCAATATAATGATCTGATCAAAATAATGGAGTGTCTCTTTTCTTTATGATTTGCTTTTATTTTCTTTTTTCCCCCTCCCATTTCACTGAGGTATAATTGACAAAATTGTACATATTTAATGGCAGGTTTGTTTTTTTTTTTAAAGATTTATTTATTTATTTATACAAGCACTGGGTACAGTCAGAAGTGCAGGAGGGTGAGAGGATTCACCAGAGCCAGAGCAGGGAGCAGAACAGGCAGACTGATGAAGTACACTGCTGAGGGGAGCAGCGGGTGTGACAGGAGAGGTCTGCGCACCATGTGGGACCCTTGCTTGGCGGCCGGGGATTGAACCGGCACTGCAGAGGCTGCGGGCAGCTTCACAGCCCAGCGCTCAACTGCTGAGCCACCAGGGAGGCCCTTGTACATATTTAAAGTGCACAACATCATGATTTGACATATGTAAGCATTGTGAACCTTAATCAGTTAATTAACATGTCCATTGACACAGTGTTGCCTTTTTTATGTGGTTAAAACACTTAAGCGCCACTCTTTCAGCATATTTTAAACATACAATATAGTATTATTAACTAGAGCCACCATGCTACACATTGGATTTCCCAGAACTTACTCATAACTGAAGGCTTGTATCCTTTTATCTGTATCTCTCCCTGTACCCTCTGGCCCCCCCACCACTTTCGCTTCTTTATAATCTCCATTCTACTCTCTGTTTCTATAAAAGTTCAACTTTTTTTTAAGATACCACATGCAAGTGATATCATACAGCATTTGCCTTTGTTTTAGTTAGTTCACTTTTAATGTCTTCAAGGTATCCATCATCATTGTCACAAATAGCAGGATTTCCTTTCTCTTGGCTGAGTAATATTTCATTGTATAAATAGACTACATCTACTTATTAAATACCCTACCATCTATTCATTTATTCACCCATTCACTCAGTGATGCCTGAGCACCTACTAATTGCCCAGGGGTATTCTCTCCATATTAGGAAACACACCAGGAAGAATTATATGTGCACACACTTTTAGAGATGATTTCTATCTAAGCCCTTTGAATTCCTGCGGTAACCCTGAAGAACTCAGCCCTTTAGCACCTTTGCAGAATGTTCTAGCTGATTGGCCTTCAATCCTGCTTTCTCTGTTTTCCTGGGCTCATTATCTGTTACCCCAGTTTCCTTATCTACTTTTGGAATGAACCCTGCAGCTAACAAGTGGGAGAGTAGGGACTCAGAAGAGTGTGATAGCTAATGATGGGACGCAACAGCAGAGGCAGCCTCTTTCACAAGTATTTGACTTTGGCCAGTAGGGAAGGAGGTGGGGTAGGTACGAGACCGCCTAGGACACAGTGAGGACATGGACTCCAGTGTCATTTTTAGCTAAGTTTAGCAATGTATATGTAACATATCAATGGCATAATTGCTTATTGATGAATCAGTGAGTCTTCTTCTTTATCTGGAGGAGGAAAGCAAGATTATAGTAAAATTCCTGCTAGAATCCCCACTTGCTAAAGTGTAACCTCTTATACGCCATGCGGTATTTTGAGAGTTCTAATGACGTCTAGAAATTAACAATCTTTTCTTTTCTTTTGACTTTCTTCATTTTTATTTTCACTGATTTATCATTAAGAAGATTGTTGTTATCATAAAAGAGAAAGTCTCCACATGGATGTCATTCTCGATGCCAAGTTGTAAAATAGTCCATTTTACTGATGGATGTCCAGATAGCATCGAATGGGGAAGGGCTAATTATTCAATCCATCAGCAATTAGGGTGGATTCATAAACAAGAACACATGTTGAGACTGAGATATTGACTGGAAGAGCTAGGTACTGTTCTCGCCAGGTTTACAGAGTCTTGATTTTCCTCCATGTGGTGTACATGAGAGAAGTTGGGGAGGTCAAGAGAAAATAAGCACAAGTCAAAGGGAGACTTATAAAATAAACAGCAACATCTGGCAAATGACTTCCTCCCATGTACATAGGAAAGACTCTCACTTAGGGCAGTGAATGAGCAATGTTTTTCTTGGCAGTGTGTTAGCTCAATATTCATCAGATCTGGGAATGAGGTTTACTTAGGTTTATAGTATTTCTCTTGCTGATGGTGTAGACGATCAGTCTTGGTGCTCTCAATAGCGATCATCCACTTGGCCATTCTTAAGAATCACAGTTGGACTTTGAAGCATTATTTACCCTGGAAAGATCTAGTCCTGCATTTCTCTTTGATCAACTAATGAAAAGAACATTAAATTCCAATAATTCATGGTATCAGTGCAAACATTCCATTACAGTAAACTCTATAATTTTCTTGATAAATAACTATTCATGTTAAATGATTAATGAGGAATTTAATGTGTGATAGCTTACAATATGTTCAATTATTCTATCACTGACTTATATTCTATTATTGACTAAAAATAAGCAAATTATGTACATTATATATTAAGAAAATAAAATAAAATAGAAGTTTATAAAATAGAAACCTTTGGGATCTTTTGTCTATACCTAAGGAAGCAACAATTCCTTGACTTTGTATAACCTGGGAAAAAAGTGTTAAAAACATTACTTTCACATGGTAGTCACTATATTTAAGTTACTACAAAGATAGCAGAACTTTCCCATTTTGTGGTGGGAGTTCAGTAATTTATTGTTTCTCAGCGCAATAGGCATTGAGAGGTGTTTTCTTTGTTACTGGGATGAGAAGGGATCATCACATAGTCCCCTGGAGGGGCCGATGGGATAGAATG
This sequence comes from Talpa occidentalis, assembly GCF_014898055.3. Taxonomy (NCBI): domain Eukaryota; kingdom Metazoa; phylum Chordata; class Mammalia; order Eulipotyphla; family Talpidae; genus Talpa; species Talpa occidentalis. The sequence goes on from NW_023605194.1 coordinate 109,046,239, forward strand.
TCCACTTAATTTCCCATCTCACTCACTGCTCTTTCTTTCCTCCTATTTTCAATCATCACCATTTATGAAAAGCAGATGGAAGTAGAATGATTTATGCATAGACTAATTCTACTTTACGTTGTGGGAAATGCGGATGCCCTGATTCCAGGATTTTTTATGATGACAATATTTTTTTAGGTGCAAGGCATTCACATAGTGAAACCATCTGTTTTTCCAAAGCCGCATATTTCTTTGTGGAAGACTCTCAGAAGGCTCGTGGGCTTCAGGTGGGGATCTGTGTCCATGAACCTACGAGGGAAAGAGAAAAATTCCATAGATGGGGCACCTGAGTGTCGTTTATCTGAAGAGCAGGCTACCAGAAACTAGCAGTCATGGGAAACTGCTCGCCGCCCTGTATGAAGAACACTCACAAACTTAAACACTAGGTCCCCTACCTCCACCCACCGCATGTTTTAGGAAGAACAGCAGGGAGAATAGACTTGACCTTGCAGACACCACAGTGGAGTTTAGGGAAGGGAGCAGCTCTCTCTGCTTGGTGACATTGACACAAGGAGTAACGTTTGAGTTGGAGACTAGGTTGGTGGTGGAGCCATGTAGAAGAACATCGAAGAAAGAGGCAATAAGGTCAATCATCATTTCACTTTTCCAATGAAGAGAGGCCCATGCTGCTGACTCTCTGTCTCCCTGACGTCACGCTTTGTCTTTGTTTCTTCGCCTTTATAGATTCACTTTCCTGCACGGTGTGAATGTAGCAGGCAATACCTGGCTGCCCCATGGCTCATGTGTTTATATATCATACTTCCAGATACACAAACAGTTTGAGTCAATTCTCTCTTAGTGCTTATTCCTTTTAACAAAGTCCAGCAAGGCGCCGAAAGTAATATAGCCTCATCTCAACTTCTGGCTTACAGCATTGAGTGAAGTAATTTGTAAAAAAATATGTAGACAGGACAGATTCATGGGTAAAATTCTTGACAAAGGAGAGGTAGGAAGAAATTGCACTTTGTCTAAAAGATCAGCATGCCCTCTGTAGTGGTTTATTTCTTGCCTAATGAAAATAGGCCACCACTGTAGGGGCATGGTTTCCGGTGACATTGCGTGTTCCAGAAAAGTAAATTGTGGAGGAATAGGAAAGACCAGGCTGGAACTGGGGGCAGAGGTGGGAAGGGTGAGATAGATTTTTAGTTCTAGCTTTGAATAATGGACCACTTACCGAGTCATAGGTAGAAAGCAGCAAGGCAGACAATTGAGCACCATTGGGTTGGGTAAGAATTGCAGCTGCCACTGCAGACGTTTGAAGAAAAGGCTCTATCTTTAGGGAAAGCTGGGTTTCAAATATGGTAAGAATATGGGTGTCATTTAGAGATTACAGAGGGTTTGTTAATTTGAAAATAATAATTCTTGAGGGTGCGGTAGGAAAAGTCTGGGGTGGGGGGCAGTTCTGGGGCAGAGTAAGAGCAGTGCTTCCTAATTAGAATGTGTCCGATGCAGTGTTCAAATGCAGATTGTTGTCTAGTAACTCCAGCGTGAGGATGGAGATTCTGCATCTAACCAGCTCCCAGGTGATGCCAATGCTGCCATTCCCAACTATTTTCTCAGGGGATTAAAGAACACATTTGTTTTATTTGGGGCAAAAGGGGAGGGAATACTCTTTTGGTACTGATGAATGAAAGCAAGGATAATATTAATTATCATTTATTAGGCAAGCTATATGTGAGAGATTCCCTTTATATACCTTATATATGTAAAGTACAATCCTTCTATCAAGCCTTTGAGGTAGGCCCAATTATTACTCGTTTTTACAGATGTGGAAACTGAGGCACTTGCTCGAGGACATGCAGTTGATAGTCAGAGCCAAGTCGTGAACCCAGCAGTGTTGGCCAGAGCTGCCTTGCTTTAGCAGGAGATTAGTTTCAGAGTCTCTGTCAGGAGAATAATCACTGGGACTAGTGATCAGGGGCTTTGTTTTGTTTCTCCAAATCCCACATATAAGTGATAGCACGTCATATTTGTCTTTCTCCTTGAGACTAACTTCATTTCCCATAATCCCCTTCAGTCCTATCCATGCTGTTGCAAATGGCAAGTGTTCATTTCTTGTATCACTGAGTACCCCAGATGATGCTTGTGTGTGGGAAGCCACATAGTGACATAGCACCCCAGTTATCTCGTGGCCCACCATACTACATTTGGATAAATCAAGATTCTTACCCTTAGTGGGCATCCCTAGTGCCCACTTGTGGGTCAACCCTTTAATACTGGTAAAATCGTACACAGTCTTTCTTGAAGAGGTTGGGAGGCACTCAGAGGATTCTAGAAACTAAAATTATCCTCATGACAGATGGATCATAATATCTCCATCTCTATCATGTAGTGCAGGCTTGTTATATTCTTTTGGCAAACTGATCACATTCTTTCCAGTTCAGCTTTTGCTAGAATTCTTCCTAAGGGAATTTAAGAGAGAAAGGAGTAGAAAGATTGTTTTATCTTTCATGAAGAAAAAGTCCAAATATTTTCTGTTTCAAGAAATTCACTCATCTAGAAAGATGATGTTGCCTCAGGCAGGACTTGTAAGCAGGGATTGAAACCCGTGCAATGAAAGAGACCATCCTTTAATTCAAACAATATTAGCCAGAGATTTCTTCTTGTTGATTTTATACCCAATGGTAAAGGACATGAAGGGTCTTCAGATCTTATATTTCATTATTAAATAATCTGGTCTCTGCTGGAAAATGTTCATAGATTGAAAAGAGTAGTGGTCCAAGAGTTGTTAAATAATAAAGTTGTTGGTGTCAGTATTAACTTTTAGATCTGTGACATTTCTGAAATCAAACTCTGGAAAGAGTAAGTGGAGTGAAAGGTAAAGATTAGGTTGAAAATTCTCCTTTCGAAAGGAGAACTTGGCCTCTAATATGGTCACTTTCCTCTGTAGGGTAGTTTCTTGAAGAGCAACTTCAGCCTTCAAACAGGTATAATGCAGTCAACACGTTTTAAAGGAAATGAAACATATACTTTTAAAAAATTTTTTTATCAGGGATGACCTAGTGCTGTTGTTTATTGAAAGGCTAGCTTGCTAACTCCTGTCTTGATGGCGCACCAGCCTCTTACCTCAGTTCCCATTTGTCTATGTTTATTCCCCTACCTTCCATTCTCCACCCAGCAGCCAGAGAACTTTAAAAAGCAAACAAAAAATTCATGTCCCATGCGTGCTTGTCTTAAAACATTACAGTGTTTTCCCTTTGCAATTAGGAAAAAAGTCCAAACTCAAGTGATATGACCCCTAGCTAGGCCTCTGCCCTTTCTCATACCACCCTTCCCCTGCTCTCGTCCAGTAGCCTGGCAGCTGGTGTGGGTTTGTCCCTGTGGGTCACTGCATCTGCTCCCCTCCCAGGGATGCTCCTGACTGGATCCTCACATATCTTTGCTCCCTCAAATTTTGGAATGCTCAGATTGTTGGATTTTACACAATACCTCAGTTTTGTATAAACCCAGTGCCGTGCCCATTACATTTTTGTTTTGTTGACAAAGCCATCCATTTGACGAGAATGTTTACTATTTTTAAAGAGTTATAAAAAGCCCTGAAACTTAAAAAAATTATTTCTTTTGATAATATATTTTAGAAACACTATACAATGTATACTTCTACACCTTAGGAATAGAAATTATATTAATAAATAAATTATTTTTGGATGACTGAGGGTCATTAGTGCATGTAACTGTAATTATGGCTTAATATAGACATGTTCCCTGGGCAGCTGAGCTGCTCTGACTTTCACTAAATTACCCCATAATGGGGCCTCCCCGGTGGCACAGCGGTTGAGCGCTGGGCTGTGAAGCTGCCCACAGCCTCTGCAACGCCATTTCGATCCTCAGCCACCGGCAAGGGTCCCACATGGTGTGCAGACCTCTCCTGCCGTGCCTGCTGCTCCCCTCAGCAGTGTACTTCATCAGTCTGCCTGTTCTGTTCCCCGCTCTGGCTCTGGTGAATTCTCTCACCCGCCCGCACTTCTGACTGTACCCAGTGCTTGTATAAATAAATATATAATTCTTAAAAAAAAAAAAGCGTTTAAAAAAAAATAAAAAAATTACCCCATAATGCAGATTTGTTTTTTATAGTTTTATTAAAAAAAATCTATTGTTCCCTGTTAAGCTAAGCCAGCTAATATATCTTATTGCTTTCAATGACTGTTACTCCTCTTTCCCAGTTTTTTTTCTTCTATTATGATATGTCTGAGAAAAACAGATTGTGGAGCCAAAAAAAATTGTGCCCAAATAAAGGAAAGTGGCTCTGAGGGATATTTAAAGTGCACTTTACAAATGAAGTGCACACAGAACAGCACAAGTAGTGACTGTGTGTAGTTAGACTTCTTGGACCATTTTCTAGTTTATTTCAGGTCTTTGATAGCATGGCTGTTTCACGACGATGTGAGAGCTGGGTCGCAGCCACCTGACTGACTGCTTTTATTATTTTTAAAGGTCTGTAAGATTTTGATCCTGTAATTATCTTGTGATTTTGATCAAGATCAGCATGTAAATTTTTTAAAATTTGTTTTTCCACCTTTATTGAGATGTCATTGACATATAACATTGTGCAAGTTTAAGGTGAAAATGTGATGATTTGCAACATGTACCTACTGTGCAGTGTTTACCACAATAGGGTAAGTTCCTTATCCTTCAGCTCACATAAGTACCATTTTGTTGTTTGTTGTTATGGTGAGAACATTGAGGTCATATTATCATAACAGCTTTTATATATAATATAGTACCTTCAACTGCAGTCTCTGTGTCATCAAAGAGGTCCCTGGGGGATATTATCTAACTAACAGTGGTACTTTTGACCCATGTCTCTCTATTTCCTCTACCTCTCAGCCCTGGTAACCATTATTCTGTTCTATTGATTGCTTAAGATTCTACATATAAGGAGGTCATATGGTATTTGTCTTTTCCCTAGCATTTCATTTAACATAATTTCCTCAAATGCCATCCATGTTGTAGAAAATGGCAGGATTTTCTTTTTTATGGCAAAATAATATTATACCCCCACAAACATACATACCACATTCTTCTTCACTAGTAATTTGTGCACTGTTTTTTAGTTTGGTGTAGTCCCACTTGCTTATTTTGCTTTTGTTTCTTGTACTTTTGGTATCATAGCCAAAAAAAAATCATTGCCAAGACTGATGTTAAGGAAATTCCTGCCTATGTTTTCTTCTAGACATTTTGTGGTATCAGGTTTTATGTTTAAGTCCTTAATCCATTCTGAGTTAATTATTGTGAATGATATAGGATAGGGGTATAATTTTATTCTTTGGCATGTGGCTGCCCAGTTTTCCTAGCACCATTTGTTGAAGAAACTACATTCTGCATTGAATATTCTTAGCCCCCTTGTCAAATATTAGTTAGCCATATATGTGTGGACTCTCTTTTGTTCCATTGATCTGTGTTTTTGTTTTTATGTCAATACCATACTGTTTTGATTACTAAAGCTTTAAATATAGTCTGAAATAAGGAAGTTCTATGTGTCCAATTTTTTTCTTTTTCAACATTTATTTGGCTATTTGGGGTCTTCTGGTGTTTGATAGGAGTTTTGGGATTGGATTTTTTTGATTTCTTTGAAAAATGCTTTTGGAATTTTGGTTGGGATTGACTGAATCAATAAGTGACTTTGGGTATTTATTTAACATTTCAACAATATGAATTCTTCTGATCCATAGATATGGGCTATCTTTTCACTTATTTTTGTCTTCTTCAATTTCTTTCATCCATATCTTATAATTTTCAGTGTATATATTTTTTACTTTCTTCATTAAATGTATTCCAAATTTATTGTTTTTCATGCAGTTGTTTTGTTTATTTCTTTTTCAGATAGTTTATTGTTAGCGTATAGAAATGCAACTGATTTTGATTATATAATACAACTACATTTCAAGTAGTATAGATTTGACCATAGCAATTAGTCCTCCTAGAAAGAATCTTTTGGAGATTTAAATAGAAATGTCTTGTTAAATATTCAGTGATATTTGTGAAGCATGCTTTAAACCACCAATTACTGCCCAACATCATTTTATATCGTGGAGTAAAATTTAACCACTCTGTTAGTATTTGTGTTGCAAACCATATTGTAAGCTATTGCTCTAAATTATTTAGTGTTTCATCTTGAATTCATACAATTTTTTTCACTGAAGGTTGCTTTTTTAAATCCTTTATTTGCCAGAAATACACTAAGGGATAAGCTGGTAAGACATATGATTTCATGGAAAAATAATGTAGATTTAATATCAAATGGCAGAGAAACACCTTTGGAAAACTTGTAGATACAATGCAGAAAAAAACAAACTTAAAAAAATTTAAAATTCCATTAGTTCAGTAGGTTTATATGTTCATTTCTTGGTTTAAGTTTTTCATTAAAGTTGTCTTAAGTCACGGTTGATGGCAATACCTCAACCTATTTCATAGTTTCTGAAAGATGATTCCCTCCAAAAAAAAAATTACTGACAGGTTACAAACACAAAAAGACAGCTAGCACAGGTTAAAGATAGTTGAAAGAAAAAGAAGACATAAAGAAAACCTAAATATAGCCTGAACATTTATCTAATTGTTCAGTCATGCATATTAAGTAGGTTCTTTACCAACTCTCCTATGTAGTCTCCTAAGCCTTATCCTTCAGTCCTTTAATTTGTCACTTTTTGCAAAGGTAAAATTATTCTTGGAAACTTTCCTGAAAAGTGTTTTCTTTTTTAAAAAACTGTTCATATTTCTTTCCTTTTGCATTTACTTAAGGTAGGGAGGGTTGTATGAGGAAAATACTTGCGATCAAGTGTTGAAGGAAGCTCAGCTTAACCTTGTTATATACCAGGAGGAGCGAGTCCCCATTGCAAGTCCTGCTATCAATGACCTGGAGGCATTTCTCTGTCACTCTGTAACAGCTCCTTTTTTTTGCCAGGTCATTAAGATCCCCTGCAAGCCTCTGTGACAAGCTCTGCCTCTCAGGAACTCAAGATTAATACTGTAGGGTAAGTTTGGGAATTCCTTGTTATCAAATTGATCTATGAGAATTTTTCTTTACCCATTGGTGTCAGGGTTGCTATAAAGTAAGTCAAGCTAACATAAATATATGCATATATATATATAAACATTTAAAATCCATTCTTTCTAGCTTTTCTTATTTATCTAAATAGTTATCTCTTCTCTGAGATTTGTTTATGTTCTAGAAAAGAAAAATTCAAGTCTGTGTTAGGTTAAGTCTATTACTTTAGTTTGGAGGAAGAATAATATTTCAATGTGATTTGGATAAAGTTGGTGTTACCCTAAGGTGATTTTCCTATCAAATTTCTAGAAATCTTCCTAATTGACTGGAGTTGTCTTTAAATCACATACTTTCTTTCCCACACCTCACCTTTGTTAGTTGAGAGAACCCTGAATGGATTGAGACCTTTGACAAAGCCAGTCACCTTTCTGAGCTGTGGTTCTCTACTTGTAAGGTAAAAATTTGGATTAGATGATTGCTAAAGTGATTCCAGCAGTCTGGGCTGCATACATTACCCTAAGACCAGCTGCAAGCACCACACATTCATTATCAGATCTTTGAACATGATGTATACACTGCTGATTTTGCTGTCAAGCCCATGTATCAGTTGCAACACGATAAAATAAATAAGGATAATCTCTGAAACATATTTGTTTGGTAAAGTCAAATGGTTTAGTAACTGTGATAGAGTTCCTTGAAATTCTACTTACTAGTCAACCTTGATATTGGTATTTATGATGAAGGTGAGGGGACAGGATGACTATCAAGGGGATAATTGTTCCAGTTCAAGTGACAATGTTATCTTGAAATAGTAATGAATAGAAATTTATCATCATAAGTGAATGCCTGTTTGCTGCTGGCATTTCTTTTCTTTTGGCTCAGAAGAGTTACTGCCTGTGTGTAAAGATCTTTAAACTTGGTTGACACAAACATTCCCATCATCCTATCTTAAAACCATACAACCATTATAGTTTTTAAATTAGAACATCTCTCATGGTTATTGGGCAATTCAGTAACAACTTCCATGGTCATTTAGTTGCTCTTTATTCATTCATTTTGGCATTTCTTTGTTAAAAAAGACTGGTAGGTAGAGGCCGTATCTCGGTGGCTTCTATGCTAAACTCTAAGAACATTTGGTGCAATGAAGATGGCAGAAAACCAGTCAACCAAAACAGAGAAAGTATTGGAGAGAGGCTGAGGAGGAAAAGGGCGATTTTTAGAAGTTTGGCACCTCCAGAGAATAGACTTATTCTGTGCAAGGTGAAAATAAATTATCCCAACAATGAGATATACAGGAGCACCAGTTATAAATAACTACAGGTGATCATAATTAGTTTGCAGTTGTTCCTGCCAAGGAGTCAAGAGCAAATATTCAAACAGAAGTAACTATTCTGATAGCACTTTCGGATCCCTTTCACTCTGTTAAGTAAATTGGAGGAAGCACATGGGGCTCAGTAGATCTGTGAGGAGGGTTCAGTTATTCTACAATAATAGCAATAGACATGAGCCTAGTGTGGGGAGTGTGGGGGGTCGAGGATAAATTAGTCACCTTTTGGAAATGAATTAACTGCTGTAGGTCCCAAGGATGCTGTTCAGTACATACATTTTTGCACTAAATAACACCCTTGGGTGCAAATATTAATGCAGGCCAAGAGAAGGGTGTGTTCTCCTGGCATCAAGAGCAGAAGGCCCATTATTATTGTTTATAATAAAATATTGTACTTGACCCACATCTTCAATCAAAGACTTCTTTTCCTTTTCTTTCCAAAACACTCTCATTAATCCCAGCACTATCGCTGGGATTAAGTGGCTGAAACATTGTATTATTAGCCCCATTTTTGAGAGGAAGGTACTAGCTCAGGGAGGCAGCAACTTGTTCAAGCCCCGGTGAGTCAGTTGTGGAAAAGGAACAAGAAATCACGATTCCTGGCTTTCCATCTTAGACTAAAAATATCTTCGCTGATGAAAAGATGTCGGGAACTGACTCCCGAAATCAGCAAACACTTTTATTTTTCCCACTTACCTCCTTCTTATCCATAGTACTTCCATTTGATGGAAAAGCCATGGGGAGTTTCTTCTTTCCCCAAGATGACTAAAAACATTCATTGGTCCAAGGGGCACAATCATTTTATTTTTAAAGTATCCCAAGACTAGTCCTCACATGACATTTAAAAACTTGGAAACTGAAAAAAAAAAAAAAAAAAAAAAAAAAAAACTTGGAAACTGAGCTGATGATACACTGGACAGGAAAACCCACTTGTGGAAGATCGTCTCACAAAGTAATCTATCCTTCCATTATTTAATAAAACAAGAGTCCACTTTAACAATGGAAGCAATGGAGAATTCATGAAGGTCATTGAGCACCTAAGCTTTTGAGTACTCAAGACTCGGAACTCCCGCTGAGTAGGCAAATGACCTCTGAGCCATGTCGCTCGGGGCCTTTTCTCCCTATGGGAGAATTTTCCTCTCCAGTTTCCAAACAAAATCTTTATTCCTTCAAATTATGGGCTTTTCCTGAGAAATGATCTGTAGTGTAAAAATAGAAGACTATACTTTCCATGACAAATTGGTCCATAGCAGACTCCCAGGGAAGGTAGGATGAACCATACCAAGTTTGGGTTTCCTGTTCCTATGGAAGCATTGCAACCTCAGGGGACAGGGACTCATTCATCAGAGCTTGGGTAAATGAGGTCTGATAAAGAATCACTTTTCTTTCTGGACAGAAATAAATGTGTTCTTTTTCTTTTATCACTGTGTTATTGCTATAGGATAACTGCTATGTCTTTGTTAAAATTTATGGTGTTACCAAATGGATTCTGAAAACTAATTGTTGAATATGTAACATAGCAACAGATGAAATAGTGAATTTAATGAGCTTACACAACACCTGACATAGAGTAAGAAGCCAATCAATATTGAATATTATTATGAACCACTGGTACTCTTGAGTTTAAATAAAATGAAATTTAAAAATACTGTTGACAGTGGCCGCAATTTCAATGTTTGGTCCATTTCCTTTGCCCATTGTGAAGAAACAAGAAAATTGCTAGAGAATCCATGAAATCCCTATGTCTCTAGTTTATCTTCAGGGATTGTAAAGTCTACAGGTTCACTGCTCAGACCTCTCTCTTCATCTAAAATAATTCAGTCATACCTCAGACAATGATTTTGAGTGACTTTATGTCATAAGTCCTTTACCTCATGTAATCAGAGAATAATTTCAATTTAACAGTGTTTTGAAAATAAGTCACAGATTTTGCATGTTTGATTATAACTAATTTATGATTCGTGTTTTGTTTCTGTATGATTAGGGGGAGAAGATTACTATAGGGAAGAGACTCTACTACAGTGATTCTTAACTTTGCAAGCATATTAGATCTTAAAAATTCCAATGTCCAATGTCTACCTCAAATAATTCAGCATAATTTCTGAGTGTGGGGACTGACTTTCCATTTAAAGCTCCTACATGTTTACTTTTGCAGTTAAAGTTGGGACTCACTCTAATGCTGGTCCTACATTTTAGAGAGTGTCAGAAATATGGAAACCTGGTGAGTCCAAGGACACCACCCAGAGATTCTGAATTTTGTAGGTCAAAATTAAGCCTGGGGGATTAATTTTTAAGAAAAGACTCCCAATATCTCCTCCCTTGGATGATCATAGATGAGTAATCCTAGGACCTCATATTGAATAACATTGCTGTTGAGGAGTAATCTAGTCAGAGATCCTGTGTGAAATTAATGTTTGCCTCTAAACCAGAGAAAAATCTCATCAATACCACACATGATTCCATCTCTATAAGGGACTTCAGTTTGCTTTGAGCTCTGTGGTAAAATTTTTGGTCAATACCTCACAGATTAGGGATTGTTTGAAGCCACCACTGTGAAGTTTCACCAAGAGGCCAGGACTTGAGATGAGCCTGGAAAGGTCTCCAGAAACTGTCTACTCCAAGGCTGGATTTTATTATACTCTAAAAATAAGCTTTCAGAGTAATTATCATTTAGGTTTACAGCAATCTACTGAGATTTCCATAACTCTACCCTGGTTTCATTTCATGAATGACTTTCTGATGAGCCTTTTGTGAGTCCAATGCATTTAATGTCAGACTTCCTGTTGACTTTGTAATGAAGTACAAATCAAATTTGCACATGTTTAATTTTTCTCAAGTCTCCTCTCAGCTTCTTGGGCTTGACATTCCTTGGAGACACACCATGCATTTCCCTTCTTGTGAAATCTGACCTGTAAGCATACTCTGTTTAACCCCTGCAGCTGACTCCAGTATAAATTGTTCTTGGGAAAGGCCACTGGGGTTTGACTTTTAAAACTCTTTATTGAGATTTGAGTCAAGTATACGCTACACACAACAAAAAAGAAAATGGAAAAAAAAAAAAAAGAAACAGTGTTAGAGCCTTAAGTTTTTAGGGCCTAATGTTCACTAAATAACAGCAAATATATAGTCATATAAATCAGTTTTTGAAAGAATTGGGGTACTGACTAGTTAACATGGCCGTGTGATGATGTCAAGGGCCCTTCTGAAGCAGCCAAGTTTATAATTTATGACCTGTGAAATTTTGTAATCTGAAAATGATAAAGCAGATTGAGAAGAGCCATTGCAGCTCTTTATCCTGGATTCTGAAAATAGTTATGTATACAGCTGCACTTATCTCTGCTGTTCATTTCATGACAGCTCTGGACATTACTCTTGTCTTGAGCATTATCCTCAGTATGTAGGGCAGAGGTGTCTTGGTAAGAGGCAACTTCTAATTCAAGGTGATGTCTAACTCTGGAATTAAAATCTTCCTAGTGACCCAGACATACAGGACCAAGGAAAAGGTATCTCACTGAACTGAGGTGAAGCTTAGTCACTGTGAGAAAAACCTAGTTTTGCCCAGAATATACTTCATTACCAAGAAATTATACAGTGAGGGGAACTTTGGTGGGGAGAGATGTACCTTCAAATACATCCATTCATTCAACAAAACTTTTAGATCAATTACTATATGTCAGCTACTCTTTGGGCACTGGAGATACAGTGACAAACAAAGATTCCTATCCTCATGGAGATTACATTCTAATTAAAAGAGGTGGGGCCTCCCTTGTGGCGCAGCGGTTGAGCACTGGGCTGCGAAGCTGCGCAGCCTCTGCAGCGCCGGTTCAATCCCCGGCTGCCGGCAAGGGTCCCACATGGCGTGCACACCTCTCCTGCCGCCCGCTGCTCCCCTCAGCAGTGTATTTCATCAGTCTGCCTGTTCTGCTCCCCGCTCTGGCTCTGGTGAATTCTCTCACCCTCCCACGCTTCTGACTGTACCCAATGCTTGTATAAATAAATAAATAAATCTTTAAAAAAAATTAAAAGAGGTGACAAAAAAGGAAATGAAATAGTGAATTCGACATAATATAAGATAATGTAAGTGCAACGGAGAAAAAGAAAGCAGCAGAGGAAAAGGGGAGAACAGGGGAGGTATTGTTGCAATTTAAGAAACAAACAGAAATTGAAGAGCGTTATTTTCATAGTGACCTTTGTATGAAGTCCTGAGGGGAGAGAGTTATGTGAGTCTTTGGGAAGAGTAGTCCAGGCAGAGAGAAAAGTGCAAAGGTCCTGAGGTAGAGACTGCCTAGCTGGTCAGAGAGACAGAAGACTTGGGTTCTTAGGGTGAGCTGGAATCCACTAATTAAAATGCTTACGCACTGGACTTGGCAGTGGTGACCCCTCCTAATGCACCACTGTTCATCTTCCTCTGTTCCTCCTCCACTCCCTTCTCTCTGTCTCTCCCACATTTGTGTGCGGAGCTGTTTAAAGTTTACTTCTTCTTGCAGACCTCCCAGCAAGGAGACTAAAGATTCAGAATTAAATGGCCATGGGTTTGTTCCCCTAGGGAACATTCCAAAAGATGACCCTGATGCCTTATAACCTTATATGAAGATGCTTCTAGCTTTATGAGAACCACATGTGAGAGATAATTGCATTTGAAAATCCAGCTTCACATAGTGAAAATGAGAAATGTCAGTCTGTGATGCAAGATGGGCCTATGTTCTGGCCTGGAGAGAAAAGGAGTTAAGCTGGGGCGACATCTCTAGGAAAGTCACACCGTGTGGGAAGCATTGGGCACAACGGGACTGCAGACAGATCGGGAGTCTGAACCCTGGTAATGAGGTTTTCTGAATCTCAGTTTTCTCATCATCATTACAAACTTAAATATATGGCAAACAACTCATTCAAAATGGAGGGCAATAAATTGTAGGAGCTCCTATGAATGTTAAGGCATAAATGGTGAAAGAAATCCAGAAGAGGAAGGAAAGAGAGAAGGAAACAGAGTAAAGGGATTTCTTTTAGGAAAAGAGAGAGGAGCATGTTTGTTGGATGAAGGCAAAAAGTCAGAAGAGATTAGGGAGGTGAAAGGTCATGCCCTTTCACTTTTGTACATTCCTGCGGGGGAGGCTGTATACAGGATGCTGTTGTCACCACTGCCTTAGAAAGCTGACTCTGGGCCTCATGGCTGGTGGGGTCTCATCAACAGACATGGTGGAGTGACAGGGGCCACTGGGACCCTGATGGGACCATGTTTATCAATAATTACCTTCTGGGTGTGGGCTCAGAGCTTGATAAGAGTTTAGGATTAACTGGTGTGATTTATGGCCTGTGAACACGGTCTGTCATGAAAAATAATTAGGGTAAGTCCTCTTTGGTGACAAGGTGACTTTCCGTTCCATCCTTTGAATGCTCATGCCTAAAGGAATGACTATGAAGCCCTTCTGTAACGCCTGGCATGTAGGAGATGCTCATGCATCTCATGGCAGCTGGTGATGGTGGTAACTTCGAGAACAAAGTTAAATACACATACCTCTATTGAAAGATTATTGACTTTACTGTAAATGTGGCATATTACTAGTACATTTAAGAACAAGTAGTATTACAGAGGACAAAATTAACCAAACTGGAAATAGTGATAGAGAAAATATTAGTTCATCGCAATAGCATTGAGGCTGGCAGGGAAAGATGTGCTAACCCAGAACGCACAAGGTCTTGCCCTGGCTCAAGAAGGGCACTTGTGTCAAAAGCAACCTGGGACTTCCTTTCTGTTTGATCTCTCTAAATAGTATTGTTCCTCAGTTTATCCTTTGGGTCAGAAAAAAGCAAAATAGTTTTAAAGTGTAACTCATCACCATCCTTGTGGAATGAGAAACTGCTCCCTCTGCTAATAGATGAGATGACTCCATAATCACGTACATGTGGGAATGGAAGTAAAGTCCAGAAAAAGAAATCCTGTGAACTGGACTTGAAATCTGTGTGTCACCAAAAATTTGATGAGGACGTGCTGACTTCCCTCTCCTTGGTGAAGAAGAGGCTACTGTTAGGAGAGAAAAAATAGAAGATTTTGGGAAAATGACGCATTTCTTCCTATATTCTGAAATTCATGCGCTTGTGTATGAAACACTTTGGTACTATTTTAGTGCTTCCTACTATGTCCTCGGATATAAATATATTTCTCACTTTGAACACACAAACAATCTCATGAGAGAAGCAACCCTGTTTGCAGCGTTATTCCCAACTGCAGATGAGAAAGGGGTGTGTTTTCCTGGTACCAGCTTGCATCTTGCATAACCCTACAGATGAGGTCGGAACACGTGCCTATGTCCATGTGACTAAAAGTGTGTTCTGTCCACTCAACCATGTTGATGTACAGAACTAAGTTGTCTCTTCTCATTGCTTGACTTCATGCTCTGCCTTCTAGACTACTCCAGCCTACACCTGCCACCTGCTGCCCTATTAGCTTTGAAGACAGTGTCGGACAGGAAGTTCCTCTAGGGTGATACAGAGTATGGCCCTTGGGGCAGTATTGGGCATTGTCTGGAAGCTTGGTAGATAGGCCAGCAAATTTAGAGACTAAACTTGGCAAATGGAAATTGGCCACATATATTAACAGCTCAACATTTCAGTTTCATGAGAAGCATAGAAGGAGACATAACAATGAACATCAGAACTTTTATGGACCTACATCACGTCTTAGCCCTTTTCTATTTGCTCTCTTAGATGTTCTGATCTCATATTTGTGAATTTGATATTTTTCTCCGACTTGTTTTTTAGAAGGCACATGTGTTTTTTAATCTATCATGACTGATCCAAACCACTATAGAATACTCATCAGAAACTAGAACTCCTCTCAGTGTAGATTGTCATGACAAACACGTAGAGATTTATTTATGTGTAATATGAATCTTCATGCTAATGGTAAAAAAAATATTTCCTAGCCTGGAGTGTTATCTTCAATGTTTTTATAGCTCAGTGGTCATAGAAAGCTGATTGCAACTTATCTCACTGTGGGGCCACCACTCTCTGATGCTCTAGGGAGGGAGGGATCTTAATGGCAACCATTTCCTCCTGCATAGAATGGAGAGAGGCTGCTCTGGACAGACCCATTATGTCTTTGAAAAATAATGATGACGAACAGACAATTCATGGCCTGGTTGAATCTTATCTGCGGATGGTTGGGAGGCAAGTTTCCATACCTCTAAGAACTGGAATAATCATGAACATCTCTGATTTCATCTCAGCTCATGCACACAATATGAAATGTGCTTGGGGAGAGCACATATCTTTTATGTCAGTTATTCAGGAAAAGTTAAAATCCACTACTTGAAATGAATTTGCAAGTATCTATTCTCCTTCGAGAAAACATGAACATTTAACTTTTCTTTCTGAAAAAAACTTTAATCTTCACCATGGTTTTAATTACTTTGGAGTGTCTCCTGTGCCTTTGGCCTAAAACAATCCACATTTATGAATCATCTGAAAAACAAGTGTGTAAGCAATTAGAAATGATTCTGAGAGACAAAGATAGTGTTGTGAAGCATTTATTATACATATATCTTGATTTCAGCCATGTGAAATTTGTTGATATTTGGAACATTGTTATATGTAAGAATAGCATAGGAAATGTACATTTTTGTTTTTAATAAATATAACTTGGTGCATTTCATGTGTTCTATAAACATTCTGGTAGAACACTAAACGTGATAGATAGCTATTTTGTGCACTGGAAACGTATCATTTTTCTGTTTCTTTATGAGTGTTTCCCCATCTACCTTATCATGATGCAATCACAGCCATAAAGCTGTGTGTCATAAAGGAGAGTGCACTAAGTGCACACTAAATGCATGTTCTCAAATTTTAATGTGCACTTAATATAATCTGCCAAAGAATGAAAATACTTACAGAAGGAGCTTGTTCTTACTTTCCTTCAGTGAGAAAAGAAAATTCCATTTAACAGATTAAAAAAGATACTCAGCAAGAATAAATATAAAAACCAGACTGGTGAATCAATGAATGAATTAGGGTGAAAGCTCAAATAGCCAAGCAATGTGCATAGATTTTTCTGCTGCTGAAAATATTTCTGCTGGTTGAGTGAGATGGTAAATCAGGTCTGCTTTGGGACTTGGTTGCCTCTTTCTTTTTGATTTGTAAACTACAGAGATCTATACTTTACTACTGATTTTATCTTAAATCTCTCCTCAGTAGTTTTCCCTTTAATATAGAACAAGTATTATCTGACTATAAATAAAAATCAAAAAATTATTCTGGATTAATATTCAATATATTTGGCAAAAGAGGTTCAAGTAAGTGTCCCTAAGTAGCCATAGGTACACAGAGAATGGAAATAAATGAAAGCTGGGTAATTGATTACTAGATTTGTTCATTGGTTTCTTTGGTGTTCATTACAAATCACAATTTATGATGCATGTTTCTTAAGGCAGTCAAAAAAAAAAACACAAACAAAACAGCACCGACTTTCCCTCCCTGTTACTGATGCCTTCCTTTTAGAGTTTGAAGTGTTGGTCTTCAAACCCCGGAGACTCGGAGACTCTCATCTGTATGACTTAACTTCTTTTTTTTTTTTTTTAAAGATTTATGTATTTATTCAAACAAGCACTGGGTACAGACAGAAGCACGGGAGGGTGAGAGAATTCACCAGAGTCAGAGCGGGGAGCAGAGCAGGCAGAAGGACCGAAGTACACTGCTGAGGGGAGCAGCGGGCGGCAGGAGAGGTCTGCGCGCCATGTGGGACCCTCCTCCGGTGGCCAGGGAGCAGCCGGGGATCGAACCAGCGCTGCAGAGACTGTGGTCAGCCTCGCAACCCAGCGCTCAACCGCTGTGCCACCGGGGAGGCCCCTGACTTAACTTCTTGATGCCTTATCATTGGGATGTGGTTAAAGATGCTTGATTGACTGCATATTTATTGCTCTTCCTCCTGAGTCCCAGTCCAGTGGCAGCCCAGATGTAAAAGTCAAGTAGTCCAGGCAGCGGGAAAGCCCCGGCATGCAAAGGGAGTGCAAATGGGGAAGGGAGTGCATTCCTGGCAGATCCTTGGCAGATGGAGATTCGGGGTGAAGGCAGTGCTAGAATTAGGGGGCCTGCTCAACAGTCGGTAGTTGGACTCCAAAATGCAGACAGATAGGTCTCTAAACCTAACAGTCTTCAGTGGAGAGCTGAAATTCAGCTTTCTCTGCTCTTTCCTGCTCATGGAAAGTCTACAGGAGGAGTCTACCCCTAAGACCAGGGGCAGAAATGGCTTCTTGGGAGATATTAGGTGCGCCCTTTCCCTGCCTTCCTGTTCCTCTCCCTTTCCACATGCTCTGGGAGCCCTGCGCCAACAGGTAAGGGATCTGACTTTTCAAAACTTCCAGTCTGGAATGATAACCAGGACAGACTGCGCAGAGACCGAGAGAGGTCTGCGGAACCCCAAGTGCTGCAGCCCCAGCCTTTGAGCTACTCTAGAGGGTGCCAAGTAGAGCAGAGACCAGGTGTCCCTGATTAGCCCTGCCCCGATTCTAGAGTCGCAGGCGAAATAAATGTTGCTTTGGTTTCAAGCCTCTGCATTTTGGGATGGTTTGTTATGCAGCATCAAAAAGCCAGATACACACACACAACTACAGGGGGCTCTTAGAGTGGAGAGAAGGGACATCTTACTCCAGAGGAACCTGAAAGGAAGCTTCTAATCAGTGATCTTCCGTAATCAGAGACTTCTTTTCCGTTACTTGGCTCAGCAGTGAACAATGCCTACATAGTCAGTTTTGTAAACATTAATTAATTATTCATTTGTCTCAAACTTGTGCTGTGATTAGGAGGAGGTTGGGAAGGGGAAGGAGTGGTTATAAGAGGACTCGATAATTTTCAACCACAACTTAGTCAATAAAGTAAAAAATAGATTAATCAAGTGCTAACCATATCATTATATGATTTAGAAAAATGGAGATAACTTCCAGGAGAAATAGCCAGAGCGCTAGCCGTGCTTGATGGTGGAGAGTGAGATGAGCTGTTGGAGTGAGTCAGGAGCTGCTACTTTTCATCAATAGAGGGACCAGATGTGGTGGTTTATCTATGACAGCTCTGTCTTGTGCCTACCATCCCATCTCCTGTTTGGTTTGATAGTTGTGCCGCACACAAGTGTCCCAGTTTGCATAAGTTACAAGACCCTTTAAATATAAACATTTTTGCTTAACCCTATATTTAAAAAAGATATATGTATTCCTTTTTTTCATAAATTAAAAAATAAAAGTGTAAACATAGAAAAAGATGCCTATTGGTTTGCGATCTAGTCTTTGCTCAGAGAAGGTACTAAAGGCTGAGAAGCCTGCATAATATTAGTTGAAATGGTCGAGGAATGGAAGGGGCAAAGCTGACACGGAACTGACAATACCCTCCTTGTCCTCGTGGGACAGTTCAACAAATACATCATCAATGTCTTCTTACCTGGTGACTGACAGAAGTGGACTCCGGGGTCAGATTAGCACTATTTCAGAGACAGGCAATAGTTGGAAGGCTCTCAGAATTGGGAACTTTGGGTGTATCAAAATGAATCCAGGCACAAGAAAATGAATGCTGTGTCGACTTTAGGAATATCTTTCTGTGTGATTTGAACCCTGCTGAAAGTGAGTGGGCAGCAACCTAAACCATTTTAACCTGGATATAGTAGAACCTGAGTCGTGTGAGCTTGGACTATAGCCCGGCATGTGCTAAGACCAGAGAGGTAGGATGAGAACCTGTGTCCCCTCTGGGCACTGGTACCTAAGGGTTTATGACTAGCTTGGTAATCACTGGAAGTCCTGTATCCCCATATATAAAGCTAACTTTCCTCGAGATGGGGAAGGCATGATGGAGATAGAGGTGGTGGTGGGAAAATTCAACCTGACCTGTTGTTTGAAACCAGCGATGGATTTCAGTCCAGCCCCAAATTTTGTTGGAAATTTTCTTGTGAAGCTGATTGGACCAAGTCAATCAGTCCCCATTTTCTGTTGCTTTGGGAATGGTAATACCCTTTGGATATGTTTTCACTTATTCAAGCTCTTAATGGACATCTTTTTCTCAAAATCATCAAATTGTTTAAAGAAGGACTTAAAGCCATCTAGCCCTAATCTCTACTGAGAAGAAAGCAAACATTCTGGAACATGTAAACACTTGACTGAAATCTCCAGGGATGGGGGGAAATAAAGGAAATTTGGCAGCATCACCATTGTAGATGGTTCCCAAACATTTCCATTTAGGGCCCTGCTTACTTGGAATAAGGATTCCTAAATTATATTGCTTTCTGAGAAGATGGTGATTTTGTTAAATATACTAAACAACAAATGTAAAGAGATGGTTTATTTGATAAATAATAATATTCTATGAAGCCAACAAAGGACCATCCTTTTGCCCAAAGGACGACCCTGGGCCCCAGATCCAGAAATATTTTCCACAAGAGAGTAAGTGTTGGATTTCAAATCAATATCCTTGTGCTTTTAAATTTCTCCCTTCCAGCATCTGTCCACAGGGCCCAACAGATCATTCTGATTTTATAGATTAGTTTGCCTTTTCAAGAATTTCATGTAAATGGAGTCATATGGTGTGATGTTGTGTTTAGTAGTAAGAGAGATGCATGTGGACTTGGTTCCCAGGCCTAGCACAAAGCTCCTAAAACCCTGGGAATCTCCTAAGAGAGGAGAGCAATATGAGATTCTTTTGATAAGTTAATGAAGTGACTTACGGTAGCATCAGAGCTTGGCAACTGGTTGCCAGTGAAGCCAACCATGTAATTAGAGTTTTGGAACTTACTTGCCTTCCACCAACCTGCAGAGAGGGTAAGGGCCTGGAATTGAATTCAGTGTTTTGCTATGATTAAGTAATCAAGAAAAGGATATACGAAGTTAAAACTAAATTTTGATTTAGCCAGTGTTACTCTGAAACTGAACCATCAACACAAGTTTTTTTCCCTACTTAGTGTTTATTTCTGTTCATTCTGTAAGTGCAGAGCTTGGTTGTCTGGTTTCTGGGAACAGATAGTGAGACTTTCAATGTGTGTGTGTGTGTGTGTGTGTGTGTGTGTGTTTGTGTGTGTTTTAGAGCCCTGGTGGTTTCTACACGAATTGCCCTCTCTCGAAGGTGAGCACTCACTCTCTGATTCTGTGTCTATGGTAACCTCTATTTTAAAACCAACCATCTTTCTTTTTAACCACCTCCACATCATCTCATCTTGTACCTTTTTTTTTAAAGATTTATTTATTTATGCATACAAGAAATGGGGTACAGGCCAGAGGTGTGGGGGGTGAGAGGATTCACCAGAGACAGAGTGGGGAACAGAACAGGCAGACTGACTGAAATACACTGCTGAGGGGAGCAGCGGGTGAGTCAGGAGAGATGTGCTGTGTCATGTGGGTAGCTCCCAGTGGGATCTCATGATTCAGTGACTGTGGATAGTTTCATAGATCATAGGTTGCATCTTACTCCTTGAGCCACCAGGGAGGCCCGTTGTACCTATTTTTATGAAAAAATTAGTTGTGTTCAGTAGGAATGTCTTAGTAAACTTTACATTTATTGATAAAGACAGGTTTTATGAAATTTTGATTTTTTAATTATGAAACTTTTCTATTTGAAAAATATATCAATTCCCCAGGAGTTGTAGAAATACTAGGGAGCGATTCTATTACCAAATACTCCTTATCTAGAGACCTCCAATGGTCATATCTTGCAATAGTGCAATGTTACAAATGAGATCTGGACATCAATGACATGCACCAATTTTATTCATATTTCTTGAGTCGTAGTTGTGTACATGTGTTGGTGTGTATGTGTCTGGTTCCATGCAGTTTTATCTTGTGTGTATTAACTGCTATATAACAGTCAAGATGAAACCAGATCACAATGATCACATTGCCTTTGCTAACCATGCACTCCTACTCCCTCCTACCCCACTCTCACCCCTCATCACTGGCAACCACTGACCCATTTTTCAAATGTTGTCATTTCAAGAGTGTTACCCATAACCTTCATATATTCACAAGGAATTGCAAAGATAGTCTAGAGGGGTCATGTGTGCATTTTATGTAATTAAATCATGTGATATGAAACCCACAAAGCTGACATTAGACAAATGTAATAGTTCTCTGCCATTCTGTGACATGTGCAGATTTGTGAAGACACTCCTGCTGAATATGGTTGAGTTCTGTAGAAAAAAAAGTTTGAAAGAGTGTGAAATTTCTGGAGAAAGATCCAATAAATATGTACACATTTTGTGGTGGATTAAATCTATCCACAAATTCTTTGATAGTCCTCCCTTCAAGAACTGGGGCCTAATTCCCATCCTGTTGCATGGGGGCCCGACTTAGTGACCCAGTTCTTTCAAAAAAGAAGAGCGTGTTCTTCCGTGGAGTGAAGGTGTGCAAGGAGAGAGATAAGTCGGGAAGGGCCCTCTCTCTGGAGCTCCCCCCAGGTGGAAGTAGGTTGTCTCCTTGTCAGCAGCTGTGGAGATGGCCATCCGGGAGGAAGTGAGCCTACCTGCAAAGACCAGGAGAGCAAGCTGTCTGCGAAGGGCATACTCCTGTCTCGGTAAAGCTTTCTAAGATGGCTCTGACTGACATCTTACTGTCAACCACCTTATGAGAGAAGCTGAACCACAGTTGCCCAGCTAATCTACTCCCCAATTCCTGAACCCAGGAAACATAGATAATAAATAAATCTGTTGTGTTAAGTCCCTAGATCTTGCAGTAATTTGTTATGCGATGATGTATAGCGAATCCAAATATCTATTAGAGACTTGGGAGAATATATTTAAAATTGTTGGAAAATCCTACAGATTACTTGGCTTTTGTAATTGGGAGCAGTGGTTTGGGAAGATGACAATATGAGGCCTGGAGACTCATCACTGAATTGCCTAAGCTGTGAAGAATGTTTGCTTCACTTTTTCTAACTGGGCTAAAGGAGAACCGAGGGTTAGGACATTCCAAGTTTCACCATCTTCCCTCCCACACACTCCTGGCTGTGTGGTGTCTTCTCTGAGGTAGAGGGGCATGAGGGGCCTCATGTTCAGGGGCATCCCAATGTCTTTGTGCTAAGAAGTGTCACAAAATAATTATCCAATAGTCCACGTCTACAATGATTTATTGTTGGAATTTGAAGGCCAAACTGGCATGTCTTTTGAACATGTTATTTTCTCAGTGCTCCAATTAAGTTGTAGAAGAAAATGAGAAAACAGAGTCTATGATTTAAATATAAAACAAAGGGCTTCCCCTGGTGGCGAAGCGGTTGAGTGCTGGGTTGCGAGGCTGCTTGCAGCCTCTGCAGCGCCAGTTCTATCCCTGCCACCGGCGAGGATCCCACCCAATATATATATATATATTATATATATATATATTATATATAATATATAAATATTATATATAATATTAAATATAATATATAAATATTATATATATATATATATATATATATATATAAAACAAAGCTAGAAATAATCATTTCTCAACTCGCCTGTTTAATTTCCATAGTATTTCTGCTCAACTACCTCATCCTTCTTTTGTATCTATCCTGAGCTATTATTTGATTTCAAATACACTATCTTTGAGTCTGCTATCATCAGCCTATGTAATATCTATGGTAACCTTAGAGCAATCTCTGGCAGCTCCTGACTGTTTTATAAAGGTGCTTTATGGAGTGGGAATCTAGTAGGAACTGGGAGGTGGGGCATTTGTTTTGAAGCTATATTAGTGGTGTGACAAGCGATCACAGGGGTGGTGGCTGGTGGCTAAGCTTTCCTCTCTTCAAGCCACTTGTTGGCGCTGCTAGTGAAAGCAACAGTCTACTTGAGAAACTCACTTTCTCCATCTCTCTTGTTGGCAGTTCTTCTCCCCAGTCCTTTAATTCATATTCCCCAAAGCATTGGTTCTTAAACTTCAGTGTGCATCAGAATCACCTGGCAGGTGTGTCAACACAGATTTCTGGGACCACTTCCAGAGGGTCTGATGCAGTAGGTCTAGGAGGGGGCTCTGAGAATTTACTTTTCTGACCAGCTCCCAAGGGAAGCTGATAGCTATGATCTGGAGACCTCACTTAGGAACCACTATCAAAGTTCCCTTCTTGGGGAGTAGTTGAGGTTCTGAGGACAAGGTAAGCACTGGAGCCAAAGCAGCCAAGGTCATTACCAAACTACGTTGCATGAGGAAACAAAGGGAATGGGGTTTTGTTCTTGAGAAAGAGGAAATGAAGCTTAGAGAGAAGGAATAGAAGGGACATGAGTAAGATCGCCTGAGGCTTAGGGCAGATAAAGATCAAGGCAGTTGTTGAAATAAACCTCCCAGAGAGACATCCTGGGAGATCTTTCAAAATCCCTTCTCCACATCTGGGAAAATCTTGCACTATATGAAATTCACTCATTTCCTTAAGAAACGTATGTGTGTGTATATGGAGGAGAGGGAGAAAGTGCCTAAATGAGAAATTAAGACAAGACGTTGATTCTTCTAAGGGTTGCTGGAGTTCAGAAGAGAGACAGCATATTTGAGAGGACCAAGAGGACAACAAACTAAAGAACCTTTATGGTGATGATGGTGGGAAACCTGATCTTTGGGGTCTTCAGGAATTCTGTGTGCAGTCTACTGGTTTCTCCTCTCTTTTCTCCTTTTTTCCTTATCAAGGTATAACTGACAAAAATTGCACCTAAGTCAAGTATGCCGCTTGGTATGTTGCTGTAGGTAGGCATTGTAGAATTACCACCACTTCAATAAGGCTAATGAACATTTTCAATAAAGCTTATGGCACTTTCTTTCATGATGACACTTTCTCGGTTCAATTCTACAGTCTGCTTCACACACTGAGTTCCTGCCCAGGAGAAAAACTCTTTTCCCAGCTTAACGCTGGGAAAGACGCTGGCGCCTTGGTATATTCTACAGAGCAGAGACCGCCTCTTTCCAAGCGCTGGAGCAAGGCTGTAATTTTTGCACTTCAGGCATGTGCCACCCCCTATTTCCTGCTGATTCTGTGCTCCTTGCCTCACACACACTGTTCTGGAGTTCCTTTGCGGCATGTTCTGATTGCTCTCTACCCACAAAAGGGAAGGTGTGTGAGAGCTGCCAGTTCCAGGCATTGTACCAACACCAACTGAATCCTGTCCGGGCTCCTCCAGGAGGGTGAGCCGTCTTCCCTGACAATCAACAATGGAGAACGAGGACGGTGGCCACTGGGTTGCATAAGAGGCGTCTGATTGCATGCTTGGATTCTGGCACTCACACACGGACCCTTTATTCGCACCTTGTAGAACAAAACCCAAAAAGGCTTTATGGAGGAATCGTTCTTGAAAAACACTAAAAAATAAAAGACTTTTGATCATTTTGCATACTTGGGAAAAGAATAAAGGTTGGAAAATATTGGCAGCTTGTAGGATTGTTGGGAGAATTGAGCCACTGAGAGCAGTACCTGTGCTGGGTAAGGACAGGAAATAGAGGTCTTGTCTCTATTCAGGTTTACAACCTGACATTCTATGGCCAAAAGAGCTATGACAACCTTGGGAAATAAATTGTTGTTATTGTTGCATCAGAGTAATTTGCATAAATCTTCAGAAAGTGTGGCAAGTCTTGGAAGGGAACTCTTATCTTTAAATGCCAGGGCTGTAAACAGGATTGATTACAAAATTTATGGAGCACTTCACCTTTAAGTCAAGAGTATAAATGCCCCATCATGTCTTAATCTCAACGTGCAACAGCATGCCTCCAGAGGAGAATCTATATCTCCAACTTTCCTTTATTTTTCTTGCTCATGACAGAAAATATTATGTTTCACATCGTTTAAAGTGATAACTCAAAGCATAATGCTAATGAAGCTGCCAAGTTGTGACCTCAAAGAAGAGAGAGCCTGGCCCGATGGTTCAAGTTGCTGATAATAACATTTTGGGTTCTTCTTTCTTGCCCTAGATTGATCATATGTGGTGTTTTTAGTCTCTGGCTATTTGGTGAATAATCTTGAAGGCTTTTGAGGATTTGGCCCAATTTCCAACAGTTTCCTAATTAGTGCCACTCAAATCGGGCAGCTTTTATTTGATAGATTTGACTTAATGGGAATGGGGAGAGACTATCTAATTGGCTTTATGAAACTTCCTTTTTAGGGAGCTCTTAGGTGATCTTCACCACCGATCCTTTCTTGTGCAATTTTATTGCTTGCTATCAGATGACTGTGCCGCTTTGAGTTTTCCCTTGAAAAGGTGGCGGTGGTTTTGTTTTATAAAATGTATTTAATAACATTTAAGAGCATCTCCCCTAACCCCAAAATCTCTGAAATGTTTAATGAACAAAAATATGTATGAAATACTCTCATTACAAATGAATTTTTTGAGAAACTGCCATACTATTTTCCATAAAGGCTGCCCAAATTTACATCCCTATCTTAAGTATACAAAGGTTGCCTTTTCTCCACATCCTTGCCAACACTAATCTCTCATCTTTTTGCTTAGTCATTCTAACAGGTGTAAGGTATTTCTTTGTGGTTTTGAATTGCATTTACCTGGTGGTTGATGATTTTGAGCATCTTTTCAAATGTACCTGATGGCCATTTGCATGTATTATTTGGAAAGATGTCTTTGCTTCCATTGTCTTTGTGCTTTTTAATTTGGAATCTCTTATCAGCTGTTTCTCCTGTGTAGAGTCGGGCTCTGGAAGGGAACTATCACTAATTAGGTTTCAGAGTTCATAAGACTCGGTCTATTTCATCAGATTCCAGGCAGGTGTGAAAATCTATTCCATTTAACTGTTTTTGCTCAAATTGTTCCAACTTGTTTTCCCTTGTGTGTCTGTTGTCTCTTGGTTTTCTTGTTGTCATGTCTGGTAGACGCCTTATTTACCCTAGAGGCACATGCTAGACTCCTTAAACTATTTCAGAATTTATCATGTGAGAATGCACATTTACTCTAATAGCTGGGAAACTAAAACTTGAAATTATCCCAGGAAATGTACTCGACAGTGCCGTAACTACAAAAAATTTTGTGGGAATCACATAGAGTTCACTATTACAGAATGTGGCCCTCTCAGAAGCTTACCTATAAACACACACATGCATGTAAACTCTGCTTATCTGTCCTAACTTGAAGGATTGCACCCACAGAAACCCTTCTGTAGCTTTTTATTCTGACTCAGCCTTTTACAATGGAGAAAAAGCCAGAATTCCTACCCAGAAAAAAATAATCTAAAATTGCCAACTTCTGAAATTCCACCAGATTAAGAGTAACTCTCACTGAAACCTTTGCCTAAGAGGTACCATTATACATGTTGACCAAAGGAAGACACAATTTGCTCACTAAACTTTGTTTTAATGGGTCTCAGATCTTGACAGATTTTTGGTCAAGTTGTCACCATTAAAATGTATTGCTTTGGGGCCTCCTCGGTGGCGCAGCGAATTAACGCTGGGTTGCGAAGCTGCCTGCAGCCTCTGCAGCGCCGGTTCGATCCCCGGCTGCTCCCCGGCCACCGGAGGAGGGTCCCACATGGCGCGCAGACCTCTCCTGCCGCCCGCTGCTCCCCTCAGCAGTGTACTTCGGTCCTTCTGCCTGCTCTGCTCCCCGCTCTGGCTCTGGTGAATTCTCTCGCCCTCCCGCGCTTCTGACTGTATCCAGTGTTTGTATAAATAATAAATAAATAAATCTTAAAAATAAAATAAAATAAAATGGAGACCTTAGCACCTGTTTTAAAAAAAAATGTATTGCTTTTAAAAACTAGTCAATTAAAATTGCCACCCACAAAAAAGCAATCATCCACAAAACACTCTCCAATGCATTGTTATCATGAACCAGTCTTTGGCTGTCAAACTTAAAAGGCCAATTGAGACAAACAGTTCTGACACCATTCGTTCTTCCACCACTGATTAAGACCGGGTAGCAGGCACTGGGGATAATATTCATTTAGCCTTCTGAGCATTCTGGGAAGACTTGGTGACCTTGTTAATTCTAGTTACCTTCTCATCCACTGCTTTGATGACACTCAGAACAACTGCCTGTGTCATATCACGAACAGCAAGATGGTACTTGAGGAGATGGAGTCAGAGGTGCTCTCAACACACATGGGCTTGCCAAGTCCACACTGATGGCACTATCACCACATTTCAAGATTTGAGGGCCATCTTCCAGCTTTTTCCCAGAACGACAATCTCCCTCAGCTCAGCACACTTGCAAGCAATGTGAGGTACGTGACAACCCAGCATATCCGGATTGACCTGGATGGCTCAGAATAATCACCTAAGCTGTGAAGCCAGCTGTTTCCATTGGTGGGTTCTTTTTCTGTTACCAGCCACATTGCAGAGATGAACATCTTATGTTCTTGATTTTGATGCTCACTTGTCCCAGGAAGAGCTACAGGAAGCACTTCAACAGACTTGGCTTAACTTGTAACATTAACTGGAACAAAGATGGCCACCATGCCAGGTTTTAAAACACCAGTCTCCACCAGGCCCACAGGGATGGTCCCAATACCATCCCTTCTGTAGACATACTCAAGGGCTAGTGCAAGGGCTTACTAGTTATATGAGTTGGTGGTAGGATGTGACCCAGAGCTTCCAGAGCTTCCAGCAGTGTGATTCCATTGGCATGCCATCTGGGGTGAATTTCAACCCCTTGAACCAAGGCATATCAGCACTGGTCTCCAGCTTGTTGGCACCATTCCATCCAAAAATTGGCACAAATGCTAGTGTGCCAGGATTATAGCCAATTTTCTTAATATAGGTGTTCACTTCCTTAATGATTGCCTCATATTTCTTCTGGCCATAGGGTGGCTCAGTGGAATCCATTTGGTTAACACCAAGAATTAGTTGTTTCTCACCCAATGTGTAAGGCAGAAAGGGCATACTCATGTGTCAGCCAATTCTTGAGGATACCAACTTCAAATTCATCAAACCAGCTGCAATAATCAAGACAACATATCCCAACCTAACATGTGCCCATAATCATGTTCTTGATAAGGGTTCTGTGTCCTGGGGCATCAATGATGCCCATGTAATGCTTGCTGATATTGAATTTCCACAGGGAGATGAAAATGGTGACACCATATTCACGTTCAAATTTCAGCTTAGACAAGAAACACATTACTTGAAAGAGCCTTTTCCTAGAATCTCGGCAGCCTTTTTCTTGAATTCTTGATTGCTCATTTGTGGATCCTGCCACATTTATAAATCACTAGTGTTAGACTTGCCCAAATCTACATGTGCGATAATGATGATGTTAATGACTTTTATCCTTTGTCATTTTGGCTTAGCTTTGGCTATGACTTTCATAACATGTATGTTCTGGTGGCAAACTCTTAGGCTTAGGATTTCTAGGCATGTATGTATGTCTCTATCCACTAATATTTGGGGAAGGGTGGAATACCTTGTCACCTGGTTTTGTTTTAGATTCTGCCCATTTAGTTTTGCTGTCTAGTGACCTATTGCGTGAGAATAAAATAAAAGTGAGAATAAAAACTATGCTTCCAGTGCTACTGCCGCTTTATCAGAATCTTCTTAACATGGAATTTTTGATTCTTCTTCATCTCTAACCTATATTTACTAAATTTTCTCCATATCAGTAAGTGGCATCAATCAGCAGTCACTTATACAACCGAAATTGTAGTTATCATCAGTGATGGCTTTTCCTTCATCCTTCACTTCTTTTGCATTGACAAATCCTGTTTGTTATATCTCTAACATGCGTGTTAAGTGTATTAATTCCTCCTCATCTTCATTATCATTACTCAAGTCCAATACGTCATTTCATACCCAGATCTCTATGACAGCCTATCAGCCTCCTTGCTTATACTCTTCTCTTCTAAAAGATAAGTCAGAATGATTTTTCAAAATGATAAACCAGATCATCACATTTCTGTTGAAGAGGATTTGAATAAAGTTTAATACGTTTAAATTTTATGATGCTAGAATGAGATATTTCATTAGCATAACATCCCAACTCCTTTTCATGTCCAAAATGTCCCTAGATATTGTATGCCTGCCTGGGTTTCCAAATCTCATTCTTCCACTGCTTTCTTACTTTCTCACTTCTTTCTATCCACAGTGGTATCTTTTTTAGGTTAAAATAACTGGCTAATAGAATGAGAAAAAATAAAGACGTAAAAATCTGATGACCTCAGTGAGGTAGGGGAACAAGCACTGTGAGAGTACAGAATCAGAACAGGAAAACTGGGAGACTGTGGTCAGGAAGAGGGCTGCTTGCAATTAATATTTCGGTCATGGGTCAGTTGCAGAGGAAAATAATTTCAGGGTGTTACCTATATGTGGGTGTGAGGAATGCTCTTGGAAAGCAGTTAATGAAATCAGAGACTAGAGTGTGGGATGGGTTAAATTCAGGGAATGGCTTTTGCCAAGTGTGATGACAATTCTAATGGAGTAAAGAAGAAAACAATGATGAGTTTATGGTTGGCATCACCACGCCAAGTGTTCATCCTGTCTACAGAATTAAGAGAGGTCTTAAAAATAAGTGAGCACTGTATATACAGAACTGGAGAAATATTAAATTACCAACTTTTTTTTTTTTTAAGGAAAGATTTGATTTAGGATTACCCAGCTGTTAGCATCATGTTTAAATTGTCTTTTTATAAACATGTACTGATTGCCTCATGAGATCGGCACCCTGGGGGATAAGAAAATGATCCTTGATTCCAAGGACATTTAAAAATGAGATATAATTCATATACCATAAAATTCATCCTTTTGAGTGTACCATGCAGTGCTTTTTAGCATATTCACAAGGTTGTATAACCATCAGCACTAATTCCAGAACATTTAATCACCCCCAAGAGAAACCAGGAACCTATCAGCAGTTACTTTTCACTTGTCTTGGCTCTTCACGGCTGCTGTAATAACATACACGACTGGGTAAATATTTATTTATTTGTTTGTTTATTTATTTTAGATTTATTTATTTATTTATTTATACAAGCACTGGGTACAGTCAGAATCACGGGAGGGTGAGAGAATTCACCAGAGCCAGAGCGGGGAACAGAACAGGCAGACTGACGAATCACAGTGCTGAGGGGAGCAGTGGGCGTGGCAGGAGAAGTCTGTTGTGCCATGTGACACCCTTGCAGGTGGCCGGGGATCAAACCAATGCTGCAGAGGCTGCAGGCAGCTCTGCAGCCCAGCTCTCAACTGCTGCGCCACCAGGAGAGGCCCAACAACAAATATTTATTCCCTCACAGTTTTGGAAGCCATGTGGGCCTCTTCCTCAGAAATGTGCAGACTTCTTAGGCTTCTTGTATCCTCATGTGGCAAAGGGATTAGGGAGCTCAGTGGTATCTCTTTTCTTGGAGCACTAATCCCATGCATGAGGGTACTGCCCTTAAGACTTGTCCTCTCCTAAAATCCTCTTCCTGCTTCCTCATACCATCCCCTTGGGGTTAGGATTTCAAGTGTGAATTCTAGGGGTACACAAACATTCAGATCATAGGACCACTTCTACTTTCTGTCTCTGTGGATTTAATTATTCTGTACATTTTGTAACAATGAAGCCTGTATATATTGGACCTTAAATCTGACTTCTTTCAATAAGCTTAATGTTTTCGAGGTTCACCCATATTGTAGCCTCCATCAATACTCAATTTCTTTTTATGGCAAATAGTGCATTGACTGAACTGATAAAATAGGATTTACATCTGCTGTTTTGTTATTTGTTCTACACCTGTTTTAATCCTGTATTTGTTCCTGTAGTCCTCAGTGACTGCCTTTGGTATTAAATAGATATTTTCTAATATACCATTGCCTTGTCATTTATTTTACTATATGTTTTTAGTTCCTTAGTTATTGCTCTGGTAATTGCAATGAACATCTTCACTTACAACAATCCAATTCTGACTGATACCAATTTAATTATAACGGTATATAACAACTTTGTTCCTACATAGTTCTGATCCCTCCCTGTTATTGTCATGCAAATTGCTTCTTTGTTATACCTTGTGTACTCCTCAACATAGATTTAGAATTATTGATCTCTAGTTTTCCTTTTGATCATAAAATGGAAAAAAAGTTTAAAAGAAAATCTTTCATTTATACCTACCTATGTAATTACATTTACCAGTGCTCATTCTCTCTCTCTCTCTCTCTTTTTTTTGTTTTTTTGGATTTGTGTCTAGTGACTTTTCATTTAACCCTGAAGGACTTTCTCTAGTATTTCGTATAGGACATGTTTGCAAGTGATGAATTCTCTTGGCTTGTGTTAGAGACTTTGCCATCTTCTTGCTTGCAAGAAATTTCCTGAATCACTTGTTACAATAGATATGCAAGATTTTTAGGGCTGCCTGGAACCAATTTTCTTAAAATTCCTTGAATTGAAGGAAAAGTTCTTGCCCTAATTGCTTCCTCTGAGATCACCACAGTTCTAGTGTGGATAGATATGGATGGAAAGGGAAGGTGAGTCAGGAGCAGGAAGGAGGTTACCTGCAGCAGCACCATTATTCCACGTGGCCCCTCATTTTTCCTTTGTCACAGCAGCTTCAGTCCAGGTTCATTGTCAGAGTACCTGTTCCTGGGGCAGATGTCGGAAGTTAAACAAGGGGCAGGAATTAAGGAGAGGGATCCCAGCCACTTACAAGTGCACCTTTTGGACAGAACTGCTGGTGTTTTTCTGAACTCAAGAAAGATCACTCCAGAGTTAACTTGTAGAGAAAAATAATTGTTGGAGAACCTGCTCTTCATTTACTCAGCAAATTGTCTCATAATACATGTTGTTCTGACTTGTTTACCAATATGACATTCCTCAAAGCTCACAAGTTCTCCCTAAATAGTATACTTTTTTCAGCATAGTTGAAAAACTCAGTGAAAATTAGCTCTTGCTTATGAAAATGCATTAATTTTATTTTATTGCTGCAACTCAGTGATTTCCTATAAGAGAGGATGACCTATACACAAGTCTAGTTGAAGAAGACTTTATTGTCAATATCAGCCCTAGTCAGCCAGCTTTTATGAGTTTGAAAATAAATATATCTCATTTAAAAAAATAACTTGATTTCTTTAAAGACATCTTTCACTAGGAAATTTAGAATCTTTAGAAGGAAGGAGACAGGAAAATGAATACATTGTCCCTTAACATGGTAAAAATTGGCTTTTATAAAAAAAAATTGGCTTTTAGAAAGGAAGTAGCAAGTTTGTCTAAATGAATCCTGCTAAGAGAATAGAGAAAATGTGCCCAAATAATAACGATGAAGTACAAATATGAAGATGAAAACAACCTACTCTAAGTAGAATGAAGCTGGCAGGGCAGATGTTTGAATGGGAAACCCAGGAGGGATGAGCATTTTGACGTGAGTTACTTATTCTTTGAGCTTTTAAATATCTGATTTCAAGCAAAAGTCGTTATTGAACAAACTCTATTTTGCTAAGATCATCCCCATAGCATTTAATCAGTGGAAGGATGGGTGGAGATTTACTTTGTGAATTACTCTGATTGTGGAGTCACTTAAAAAGTGACTCATCAAGAGCCCTGTCTTAGAGAGAGTTCATGGCTGCTAGGATTTTAAACTGGAAAAAAGTTCCATTGATGGATCAAGAGTGATTGCTCCCTATAAAACGAGTTCAACTTGAGTCTTGTGTGAGATGGGTTGAATTTGGGTAATGGTTTTGCTGGTGGCTTAGTGTCTCCAGAACATGGATGGCTTTCTGTCTGAATGATCATTTAGTCTTAAATTATTGCATCAAACAGACTGAGAAGAGGGAGGAAAAAAGATTCAGAGACAGAAACTGGAGCAAAGGGGCACTTGCTTCTTATTACTCATGCTCCAGGTCCCTGGCTGGGTTAGTCTATTGTTTTCTGTACTAGACAGCAGTGGCCTTTATAAATTTAAAACACATGTAATAATTATTTCTAGTCTCAGAAATGTCCAACTTGAGGGTTTTAATCAACCCCTAGAAGTTTTAGAAAAGTCCTTGTGGTTCTTACATTATCTGGCTCAGTCAATGGGCATCTCAATTTGGAGCATTTCTCTGGATGGAAGGGGATCCATAAAATCAGTGTGTTGCTTATCTTTTAAATGCATTTGATTCAATAGGGACAATCTATATCTATGCTTTGGATAATAAAATCATGTATTGTAAATCCCTTTCAAATGTATTTGAACTTTAGAGGCACTGAATGGTCCCTGTTTGCTGGAGTTACACATCTGTGATGCCTGCATTCACTTAGAGAGGACAGAGAGGTCACCCAGGGTGATACTCACCCCCAGGATAGTGAGCAGCACTGGAGCTCCTATGGGTCTACATGTTCATGTTTAATGTTCTGGGAAGATTGAGCAGGTTCAACAGTGGTGGTAGCCACTCTTGACCACAGCCAAGGTCTACCTAACACCTTCCTCAGGGATTCTGGGAGCAAGAGCATAACTTGGGGGATATTTCAGATTAGAGACCTCGTCTATGGTAAGCTCAGCTCTTCTTGGCTTGGCAAAGTTGGGAAGTTGCACTAACAGGAATTTCTCTCTCTGCCCTTGTTTTCATTGTTTTCTCTTTTGTTATTCTCTCTAAATTTCATCACTTAGGAAATAAAATCCACCTGGGCACCCACTAATTTCCTGATGCTTTTCTGAGTGGTAAACCTGACCTTTTACCTTTAAATCTTACCTTTTATAGGTTGCATTGTATGTGTATGATGCAATAAACAAGGTATATATTTTTGTGCCTCTACTTGATTAGATTTCAAGTCATTCTCAATAGCACAAATAGCATGGTTTTAAAAATCAGAAAGCCCGTGATGCAACAAATCGAAAATATATTTCCTTAAACTTCATTCAGATAGAAATACGTGGATGTGTGTGATCAGTGATATTTGTCTGCTGGTACCATAGAGTTATTGAGGTGAATATCGTCCTACCCACAAACGTATGCACTTTGAGTGAATAAGAAGGCATAAATAATTTCTAGACAGACAGAATGCTGCTTCAGTTTTTATTATGCCTTTCCCCATAGCTAGCTTATTGTTTTAAGACAAAGTGAAAAACTAACGGGACAATTTTGAAAGACATTTCCACAAACTTTGCTCTTGGGAGTATAAATTCGTACAAAATTTATGGAGGATCATCCAGCAATGTATTTTAGAAGGTTTAAAAAGCTCATACTCTTTGAATTCAATAATTTCACTGTTTTGAATTTACTCTAAAGAGAAAAAAATCACAAATATGCAGAAAGATTTATATTTCATGATTTTTCACATCAGAGTTAATAATAGTAAAACATTAGCTATTCAATAGTTGAGAATGGTTGAATAAATTATGGCACATATATATGATGAAATACACTTATGCTTTTAAGTCCTATTTATACATCAAAGTCTACAAGGAACAATAGTTGCCTAGTAATATTTCTTAGTAGTATGTTTTATTCCCTTCATTATACTTTTATTTACTCATCAGCTTTTTCTGCCTTGAAAATTGATTGATTTTTAATTTAATAAAGTTTAAAAATTAAAATAAGGAAAAGTCTTTGTTCTAATTATTCTTAACCAGAACCATTACTCTATTATTAACTCGATTTTTTTAGGGATTGATTGTTCATCTTTTTGATTATCTAAACATTTCATTTCTCTACATTTTTTTATTCCTGAAGCTCAGTTTCACTATTTGTCAGCTCTGTGATTCTTAGCGAATGAATTGGGAGATAAGAAAGCAAACTTGTATCACCTTATGGACTGGATTTGAATACAGCTTTTATTAATAAGAAGGGAAATCTTTTTGTCAATAGATTTTTTTTTTTTTAGTAACTTGTTTTTATAGAGATAAAGTGTTGAGAATACATGAGGACCAGCCGCAGACTTTCTTAATGACTTCTGGCTCTTTGTCTGAAAGAGACAATAGGAGCAGAAAATGTGTGGGAAGAATATCAAAATGGCTGCTTCCTGTATCAGCTTAGCTACTGGAGTTTCTTCCCTAGGAGAATCCTGAGGAGAACTGTGGACCTGGCACAAAGGGCTCAGATTTCCCTGCTTCGTTCCCTTCTAATCTCATCTCTTCTAAAAGTCTCTCAGTCACACACACACGATATGCTTGAATATTTAAATCATTTCAGCTACAGAGTACTGAGCAAGAAATTTCTTCATAGCTGCCTGCTCCATATTATGTCGATGACAACAGACTTGAAAATTAAATCCATATGTTTGGTAAAAGATTCATGTTCCTCTACATTTATCTTCTACTTGGTGGGGACTTAGACATTTCTGTTTTTATAAAATTAACATAGTCAATAGCATGGACCTTTTTATGTTGTTGGCCCCAAACAATGGAAAATATAATGTAAGACATTACACAAGGGTTTCCCAGGCTTGGCTTTTTACCTTTTAACTCTATGATGGTTTAAGACTTTCGGTGACCTATACGAAGGCTGAAAGGAGCTGATTTGTGTCTAGGTGGTTAGCCCAGAAGTTTCTCTTAATTGCTTCATTACTCAAAGCCCAAAATTCTTTTATTACAATTGGAGACTTTGCAACTAAAACCTTTCAATTGCAAATCTCCTTTCTCTCTACTCTATTCAGTCATGATTGCATCCAATCTATGCTGCTGGGCATTTATAGAAAAATTAAATTAGTCTAGGAAAAGCACTCTATTCCCTCGAGATCCATTCAGATATCATGCCTCAAAAAATTTCCCCCACTGTGTCAGACCCTAGTGGTACACACTCCAGAGTGGGCACTGAGTCCCTAGGTTGCTGTGATAAATCATAAAAGCCTCTGGTTGCTTAATATTATATAATCTATTTTGAGAAGATTTGCAGGAGACCTATGGAATGTGGGTATTTTCTTATGTGTCCACTCAGGAACTTTAGTGTATTATTTTCTTTTTCTATTTATAAAAGTAAGTGATACTTACTGTAGAGAATATGAAAAATCCATACAGGTTTTTAAAAAATAAAATTAAAATTGTCAGTAATCCATAGATGAAGGGGTAAATAGTTTTAGCATTTCATTATATTTACCTAGTCTTTTTCACTCTGCGTATTTGTATATTTAGCATGGTTGAGATAGTTATTATAGTTTGCTTTTTTCCACAAACATTATATCATGATTGTTTTTCTAAGCACTGATTTTTTTCAGGATATATTTTGGACTTAAATATATAACAAAAGAACCTCAAGAATCCCCTATTTTGGGACATTTAGGTTGTTTGCAGGTATTAATTATTATAAATAATGATGTATTGAACATCTTGTGCATACATTTTTGCTAAACACAACTCCTTCTTTAGGACAAATTCTCAGAACTAGATTTCTGAGTCAAATGGCACATTTAAAAAGTTCAAATTCCTATTGTCTCAGGTACCATTCAAATCAGATTTATCACAAATCAGATTTATCACTGGGAAATGTAAGGCTGAAAAAGACAAGATCGTAGAGGCTTATCAGAATTTAAACATTGTTCTCAGCTCCTGATTAGTCATAATAGCCTAGACTCTTGGCCAAGCCACTTCAATTCTTCCTGTCTTAATTTCCTCACTGTGTGGCATAGTTAGATAATACCCTTTTTTCTTGATGCCTTTTTCAAAAATTTAAAAGCAGACTGATGGACTCGAGTTTTTAAAGTTTCAAAAATTTAAACACGCTGCAGTGGAATCAGGAGTGACAATCTGGTTATTTGCTTTATGTCCCTGTGTACCCAAATCAGATGTTTGGAGCTCTAGTAGTTAGAGGTTTGGCTGGGAAAGCAGGAGACAATGAGACTGGCCAAAGCTGCCTTTACTGTTCGGTATAATTTCAAAGGTATGCTAAGAGAGAGAGAGAGCTCAGCCAAGAATTTATGACTCGGTCAGAGGCAAAGTTGAGAGCTCTCGCCTGTTCAAGGAGGACAGCTTTGGATGAGTTCATATATATGCACGACACTCTGCTGCAGTCTAACTTTATGACTTTTAATGACTCCGACCACCTAATCACTTGTGAAAGGATGTGCTGGAGTTTGCCTTCACTCAGCTTGACAAGGTGATGGGAGGCATATATCTTCCTTACATGAAAACACTTGTCAGTTGCATCATATTTGGTAAGACAAGCACCAATGTCACCTTGGGGGGAAAGAAAAGTAACTCAGCTGACATCCAATGCATATGAGTTTCCAATATGCTGCAACATAGCCTAATTTCAAGTGAAATATGCAAATACACCCTATTTTGTCTGTAGTTTTTATTTTCCTGATGCTTTCTCTAAGTGCCACATCTTCTGCTGATGGAAACACTGTGTAGCTTCTTCTTGCATATTTAAGTCTGCAAGGTGAAGAATTTTCCGTCTTTGAGTAGAAGCAACATGGCAAACCAAATGCAAATCTTTCAGTCACCTGTTCTTATTTGACTTGTTTTTATTTTAGGTTTGGGCTTGGGTTGCATGTATATCACCAGTCCACTTTAGTTCAAACTGATGAATTTTAGATTTTTTTATGGGTAGACCCATCAAGTGAAGTTGGTTAATTAGGATTTAGGACTAAGCTACGTGGGCAGCAGAGGAAGATGCTGGGATAGGAACAAAGGATTTAGGTAGGTCATAAATTCAATTCCCTTTCTTTTTCCTTTCATTAAACTTTAAAGAAGAACCTAAAAGTAAGTGTATTTTTGGAATCCCCATGGTGGGTTTGTATATTTATTTAGTTTTGATTTTAAATCAAATGATTTTCTGCATTTGGATAGGAAATCTGAAAAAAAAATCTAGGTTTAATGCATCCAAAAGACAAATACAATGGATCGGAAGAAGATCCTGAAGCAGAACAGAGCGTCTGTGGCTTTCAGAGTGGTAGAATCCTGTTTCCTAGGGAAAAAAGAGATTCAGTAGAAAATGGGGCTGCTATTAAAAAGACATCGGTATAAACTTCACCCATAAGAAAAGCAGAAAGCCATCAAGGTATCTTACTGTGACTGCCCTGTTGATTGCACTATGGTGTCCCATGGAAAACAAAAAGCTCAATGTAGACCATTAGACTTTCCGTAAGAAATACCCTTTTTTCTAAGAGATGGTTGTCTTTCTTGGAGAACCCAATCTATAAGAGTTTGATTTGAGTTTTCTAGGTCACTGGTAAGCTTGTGAAGCCCAAGCTCCCATCGGCACCTTTTTGGTTTAACTATTCATACTTTTACTATTGCTGGCATGCTCTTAAAATAAGCTGGTCGGCTGTTGCAAAGACAATGGTCAAAGGTTCCATTTTATTTCATATTAGGTTTCCATCAGTTGCTGTTACCACATATATTTCATCACTTCTGAGTGAGTGGAATGAACCCTTTTTCTAACTGAAAAAGTTAGAAAAATTTGTAGTATAATTTTTAGTATAAAAAATTTGTAGTATTAAAATGTGTAGTATAATTTTGCGAACTTGGGAAACAAAAATTGCTTGTGGGTTGGTCTGTATGTGTAGAGCAAACGAGTTTTGTTTTCAATTTGATATAACTTTACCTAGATTTCACTGCTTCCCATCATGGAAGAATGAGGCCAGGGATTTGTGCTCAGCCAAACTGTTGCCCCACCCAAGAAACAAAAGCGCCCCGTCACCAAAATCTGATTCTTCATCTGCTAAGTCTCTGCAGCACTAATGACAGCAGATGAGGGTGACTTTATAGCTTTTAGAAGTCTGGGAATAAAGAACCCACTGTCTCCATAGATGCCTAAGGTGAATGTGCAGACATCATGTGATGTGGCTTCGTGTTCAGTGCTACCCACTTGGAGAGAGGGTTCTCCTTCATTCAGAGGAAAACACATCTAGAATTGGAGGGCCCGTTGCAAAACACTGTTCCAGAAGATGTCAAGCTTGTATTTGTGGCCATCCACAGAAATAGGTTTTCCTTCAAGCCACTAATCAACACGTGAGAGAAAACCATTGAGTTTGCGATGGAAATCAAAGCAGCTTCTTGGGGCTGGTAGGTCATGTCAAAAAGTCTCATATTAAGTTTCAAGCCTTTGTTTCTAACACTCGTCACGCATGCCTATGTGATGTTACTTTTTTCCTTTTTGTTTGTTACTATTTCTTTTTCAAAAGTTGGGGAATATGATATTTAGAGATCTTCTCACTAGGAGTGAATTTTTTTTTTAAATTAGAAGCCATTTGAGAATGAAATCAGCAAACCTCACTATTCATCTGAAATGCAATACCTATCAAGAAACAAATATTTTCTCATCATTCAATTGTCTCTTACCAGGTTGCTAGAAAAAATGATTTACTTTAGTGTTTATTAGTGTGTAGTTCCTTCTGCATTGGGTCCTTGGGTTACAGGTTCCCTGCTTTTGCTATTGTTCGGTGGTGGAAAAGGCAAACAAAAGAAATGCACTGAATTGTCACATGACTGTTTGGGCTAGTCACAAGCAACATTTTCTTCTTGTATGAAACAATAACATTTAAATTTGTGGTTATGTATCTTGAGTGTCTGACAGCAGAAACCATTGTGATTGG
This sequence comes from Talpa occidentalis, assembly GCF_014898055.3. Classification (NCBI taxonomy): domain Eukaryota; kingdom Metazoa; phylum Chordata; class Mammalia; order Eulipotyphla; family Talpidae; genus Talpa; species Talpa occidentalis. The sequence continues at coordinate 109,085,917 of NW_023605194.1, forward strand.
CAGGCAGTAGATTAAATTTATGGGTTTTAGGCTTTTTTTTTTTTCTTAATAAGGGTACCTTGAGAAAGTCCAAGGGAAATGAAAGTCAGTTTTGTCATCTCACACAGATTTCAAAGGCAGGGGGCTACACCAGGGCTTGAAAGGTCTATATTACATGGCTGCTGTCTAGCCATACTTGACAATGAGACATACTGTATTTGCTCACGGTGCGGGAGTTTATCATGCAAGAAGAGTAATTATATTTGAATTGTGTCAGCCAGCCACCCTAAAATGAAGGAACGTCAACGAATGTTGCTCCAAGGAGAAGGAGATGATTAGTTATAATTATACTCAGTGTCCAAGAAAAATGCTTCATTCCCTCATTCTGAGAGGAGAAAAAATCCAAAAAAATTTTTTTCAGTACTTCTCTGTATTTTTAAAAAACTTTTAAGGGGGCCATTTATTGTAGAAATTTCTGACAAGCTCTCTGGTGTGGCCATTTAACTATCTGAGGACTAGCTGGGTCTGTGCACCATTTTATAGTGTTAATAAAAATAGATAATGTATAATATATCTTCTAGATTTTTCTTCCTCATCATTTGTAGACAGTCTCCTAACAGGGAAATGTTTTAACAATAAGAAACAAATTTCTTAATTCACCTAACTGGGGTTTCGTCTACATAGAGTGAAGGCACAAAATATGGCCTCACAGCCAGTTATGAATATGGTGATTTGGTTTATCCTTCTTGTCAAACAATCTGAGTGGATGGGGTGGATATCCCGGAGTGTTGCTGCTTTTGTGTGTGAATGGTTGTCTAAAACTTAGATTTCACTTCCTAAGATTGCACATTTTAAAATTTACGTGACTATGAGTCTTTTTAGTTGGTTCATTTTACTTATTATATATTCAATTTGTATATATTATAGTTTGTATACTTTTTTTTATTTAGTAGTTTCCCATAACAAGCTTAGAGAGTTTGAGGGGTATCAGTTTGTTAGTCAGTTCCCATAATGGTTGATTTGTAGAATTTCGTATGTATAACAATTATTTGGCTGATATTCTCAGTTCAGAATTTTTTTTTATAATGTTGACAAGATGATGGACTTGGATTTTCCCTCAAATAATATATATTATCCTGATGTTTAAAGAATTATAATTTATAATTATAATGATTGACTTCTATGTAGATTCAGTAACTTCCCAAGAGGTTTTATGAATTTAATATTATAAGTAATGGTAAGATGAGTAGAGATGATGGATTTCACAAGGGTTGTTTCCAAGATTTGCTGGGAAAAAAAATCAGTGCTAGCTATTTTACATAGCATTTAGCTTCTTTACTCATGAAGACATAGGTCAATACATTTTAAGTATTACTTCTATTATCTAAGTAATATAGTGTATCAGTTTTTAACTGTATGTGTGTAATAAACACATACATATTTTCATAAGAAATTGAATATTTTCACAGACATTAAAGTGATAAAAAATCATAGAGACTGTCTAGTTTCCATATTGACATGTGGTTGGAGAACTATTATGGATCATTCATAATCACTCTGATTAGTTGTCTTTAATCTGATCGCTTTCCTTTCACAGAATTTTGCAAACTCTTATCACACAATGTGCAGTGTAACTGAGTCTTACCTGTATCAAGTGGTCTGGGGATGTGAGTCTTTATGCACATCATGCCCCATTACTTCACCTGAAACAGCTAGATCCTTGAGACAATTTCACATATAGTTGTATATGTGGATATATATAGATATATATAGATATGATGTATAGGTGGATATATATCCATATATATATATATACACATATTTAACGTCAAGCTATAAAATTATAGTCAAGTACAATTTGGAAATTGTAAAAATCTTATATTGAAAATTTTCATTTGTAAAGTCTTTTTATGGATCTGGTTACATTTAAACACATGAAAAAAGAAAACAATGTCAAGGAAAAGCCATCAGAACAGCTTACTGTAACTGTAGGGTTCACATAGCACATTTGTGTGTGATTGTGTGATGTATATATAGATATATATATATATCTGCATATACAAACACGTGTATATACAAACACAAATAAAACACATGCACATATGCTTTTCTCTTAAGCTCCTCAGTACACACACACACACACACACACACACACACTCACTCACACACACACGCTCCAGGTGGTGGCTACCCTACTGACAATCCCGACTCTGTAAATTGCACACAAATGTGCTATGAGCCCTACAGCTACAGTGAACTGTTCTGATGGGTTTACCTTGCCATGATTTTCTTTTTTGTGTGTGTTTAAATATAACCAGATCCATAAATAGATTTTACAATTGAAAAATTTCAATATAAGATTTTTAAGATTTCCAGATTGTACTTGATAGTAAATACTATAGCTTAAGGATATCATCTATCTATAATTTTCTGCTGTCTTTCACAATATCATCTTCTTTCCCTTCAGATGAATTTCATTTCTAGTTTTGGCTGGTTGTTTAGAAATGTTAGTTTGTCCTGTTGTTGGTAGTCAGGGGCCAAAGTCTTTTATACTTTTTCTTTCTTTCATTTTTTTGGTCAAATGCTCAGGATGGAATCAGTCACAGTCCCCATTCATGGCCCACTGTGCACAAGGTCATAGACTGCCTAGTGCAAGTCTCTCCTGTGTTATTTTATCTTCCCAAATGATTCCCATTCTCCACTCTTGTGCCCTGGCCCCATAGATAGATGCTCTAATGCACTTAACGCATGTTCTTGCAATTCTTATAGATGTGGGTGTATAGATACAAGCATAAAGATTATACATCACACACAAGATTGTTATGCATGTAATTATACATGTAGATGAATTTAAGTATATGCTTGAAAATATATCATATTGCTTTAAAATTTATATAAATGGTATTATGCTATATATCTCACTCAGTTTCTTTCTTTCAAAAATTAAGTATTATGTGTTTGAGCTCTCTTTAGGTTGCTAACTGTAAATCTGGTTCATGCGTTCTGCCTGCGTGTGCATATTTGGTATTTTACCCATTCCCTAGAGGGGGAGTCTGTTTGTTCCTCTGTTTGCAACCACAAGCAATCCTCCAGGGGAACATCCCACTATATATTCCTTTGTGGATTTGTGAAGTGGGTTTGCTGGGCTGGGGGACAAGTGCTTATTTCCTTGTGATATAACCTTTTCCACTAAATTTTGACTGATGAATGAATGAATGAATGCTGGTTTACATTTTGGAATCACCTTGGGCCATTCTCTTCCACTTGTTTGGACATCAACATGTTAAGTAATGTCTTGAAAGAAAAATTTGTCCCTATTTTCCCCTTTCATGTCACTAATCAGTAAGTTCATAAATATGCTTTGATGTATTGTCACTTTTTAAAATGTAGGAGTAAAATTGATAGGGTTTTATGTTACATTGTTGAAAATATTTATTCTAGCATTATAATTGATAAGTCTATTTGTACAAGTAGAATGTTTATTTTGTGATGATTCTATATTTACTTAGATGTCTAATAAAATAACTTCAATGATATGATTTATCATTTGGATACATTCTTAACTGCATTATACACACATATTGTTTAAAAAAACAAACAACAAGCAGAAGAGTGTCCAGAATGTGCAGTGGTGCTGTGTGTGTGTGTGTGTGTGTATACATAAGTGAGCTCATTTTCTGGTTAACTTGTCCTTATCAGAATTTCTTCCTTGGTTTACATCTTTGTGCCCCCCAAATCCAATAAGCAATCCAAAACAAGGACTTCCAAAAGACAGTGAGTATGGTGCCTGATGAATGATATTATCTGCTGGGTACATCTGGGAAGCTCAAGGCTATAGAACCCCCATTTACATGAGTCCTAGACTTTGTTGAATGCATCTTTGTCCCACTGTATATGCAGATATTATAAAACTTACCTCCCCATTCAGGTGGAAGGGCATTTATGCAGACGCAGCAGTGGCTAGAAAGCTAAACTGAGATGATCTGGTCAGTTTCTTATGAAAAATTGTATAAGCTTAAAAATTACTTTGGTGTGCTTTTCTTTCATGTTTTACTGTCCTGTCTTTCCTGGTATATCAGCACTTCAAATATCCAGAATTTCTGCAATAGACATGATTATAAGGGAAAATATGCTATTTAGCTTGGTCATGAGAAAACTATTACATGGTCATTTAGATAAACCTAAACACCATTTCTTAATTTAGGAGATTGGGTGACAACATTAAACAGCATCATGGGTTTTTTCCTCTATACAATCAAGAAAGAAAAGGCATTCTGCTATACCCCAGCCACACCAGCCCTTCACTCCATGTTCAAGTACTGGGTAGAGCAGTGATTTCTTTCTCTATTTCTACCTTTTCTTAGTGTATTTGTACCTTTTCTTAGTGTACAAAAATTTCTGACATTAACACTGATTTATGCAACAATTACTGACCCCCTTTTAAAAAGTAAATATTTGAACAGATTGCACAGCAATCATGAAAACCAAATTCTTTAACTTTTAATGTACATCTTTTAATGATCCTGAATACTCAGGAATTGAAAAGTCCTTTCTGACTTGTACTAGGACTGGGCATAGTTATTAATTCACGAGGGAATGGTGGCTCCACTCTTAGGCGATCTGTCTTTCTTTGGCCCTGGGGGCCAAAGGGAGTGAGAGGAGGGGGTGGGCGAAAGACAGTGAAGGGAAGAGGAGAGACAGGGAGACAAAGCCCGAGTGGGAGACGATGACATTAGAGGTGACACCTAGCTATCATGGACTTCCTCCTCTGAGGGAAGAATAATGAAGGGTTTTCCCTGCCTTCTACAGCCCGAGGACAACCCCATGGCCACGGCACCTTTTCTAATCCCATTTTCTGTCTGTGGCATGTCATAATCTGTAAGGCGCTGGTTCCAAGAGAAAACACTGAATCCAAACAGTGACTGGGTCTTGTATTTATTTGCACTTTAAAACTATAATGCATGGGAAAACTTACTCTTAAAAAAAAATAGAGGGGGCAAAAGCAAACAGCACCAGGGCTATGTTGAAATTACATGGAATCCTTCTACCCAGTGAGCCTGGGAATTTTAGTTCTGGTCTACAGGAGTATTTTACCAATGAGGGCAAAGCGCGGGGTGGCTTTAAAACTTTTTATAAAAATCTCTCCCTCCTTGGACTATCTCTGCATCTTGCAATTTAGGGTTCTATGTAACAATAAAGCAGTTATCCTAGAGTCTGGCTGACCTAAGCACCCCAAAGTCTTAGAACCATGGACGCTACAGTAAGGCTGCTGAGTGGGAAGGAGAACAGTTTTCCTAAGTGCAGGGACCTGGAGCAGCGTTTTCTAGTGCGTGGTAGTTTCTGGAAGAGAAATGGGAATAACCAGGAAGAAGAGCCTGCATGCTGGGTGTGCTGTACTCACCAACTTTCCTCCAGCAACCTGGTAAGTAGAACAGCATCAGGGTGAAAGGATTTTACCCTTCTGGAAGGAGAGAATTGATGGTTTAAGGTGTGCAAAGTCTGTGTGTGTGTGTGTGTGTGTGTGTTTCAAAGGTATGATTAATATTTGTAAACGCCCTGAGACTCCTGCAAACAGAGCCAGTAGGAACTAGAGGGAGCTGACTCATTAGCATTGTAGGGGGGGAGGGGACCCCTGAGAAGCTGGAAAACAGGCAGATTTCTGGGGCTAGCTTCGCTGTCAGCTGAGGAGTGTCCCAGTCAGAATTTAAGAAAGAGAAACTCTTGCAAAAAGCCTATTCTAGTCATTTTACAAATGATGACTCACCATGATAGTGTGTAAATATTTTGTTGACATAGAAGAATGTAATTGTGGTTGAAAAAAGCATTATCTGGACTTTTACTTATTCCAGTCCTATGGGGAGTATGTTCACTATTTGACTGCTTTAACGTTTGGCTATTAGAGATGTGTTAAGAATTTATTATAACATTCTATTATGAAATTGCATTTATATATTGCAACTCTAAAGCAAAAACAATAATTGATTTTCAGCTAGTTTATCCTACTAGAAATATTGACGAAAAGTATTGCTCAATAATATTTACTATTTTTTAGAAAATAGTTAAAGTGGTTTAAAAATTTAAAAAATACTGTAAGAGAAGCTTTTAAGTGGATGGTAATTTAGTTTTATAAATTCTCCTTATCCCACTAAACTTCTTTCATTTGCTTGTGGCCAATTTGGGTGTACATAATTTTTCTGTTGGTCACTTTCTTGGGCTAAACGTTTACTCTAATTATGTAACAATCCAAGGCATATACTTTGTTCACTTTTGGTTTAACAGGATTTCTTGGCTGAAGATTAGAGAGTTGGTTAAAAAATCCACAAATGCATACTAAAAAAACATTCTTTTTTAAAGATTTATTTATTTATACAAGAACCGGGGTATAGGCCAGATGTGCAGGAGGGTGAGAGGATTCACCAGAGACAGAGTGGAGAACAGAACAGGCAGACTGATGAAATACACTGCTGAGGGGAGCAGCAGGTGAGACAGGAGAGGTCTGCCGCGCCATGTGGGTTTCTCTTTGGCCAGCTAGGATCGAACCGGTGCCGCAGAGGCTGCGGATAGCTTCACAGCGCTGCACTCAATCACCTGTGCCACCAGGGAGGCCTGATACTAAAAATTTTATAGTAATTATGCCTATTGGTGCACTAGTAAGAGTCCTCTACTTTAAAAAAAATATGGAATTAGGATAATATGGAGTGAAAATGCTTGCTGTTTCAACCAGTGTGTGTCTACTAACTTGGCCAAAAATGCTGTTTGATTGGTAGCATTCTATAAATGTATAGTCTGGCTCCTAGAATTTTATTATTATTAGATCTGGCCTATCAACTTGAAGGAAGAATGATGAACCATCCTTATCTAAAGGAAAACCATTTTTAAAAAATCAGCATTTTTCACTGAAATTATAAATTCAGCTTTTATATCCAAAAGAATTTACTAGTTCCCAGTAGAATGTCATTATTTTTACCCTTCTCTATCTGGTAGTTATTTATAAAGAAAACACAAAAGCATTACAAAGAGACCACTTCAGGTCATTTATCACTGTGTGTCTAACAGAATTTTGGCTCATTTAGTACATCCTCATTTCAGAAGAATTAATGGATTACCCCAATGAATAAATAGACCAAATCATTTGTGTGCATTACTAAGCCAATCTTCTATTTTTAAAATGATAATATTCTAGTAAAAGTCTCCTGGCCCTGCATGTCTGAAGGTGTGAATACGTTGATAGGTAGAATTTTACATAAATGATGGATGCAGACTTTGGTTTCATTATGATGTCATTGAATTAATATTGTCTGACCTCAGATTCCTTATCTCTAAAATGAAGACAGGGGAGGAGGTAGTCCCTGGGTTTTTTCCTTTTGTCCAAAATGTCATGATGTAGAAAACTGAGTGTCCGTGGATAAGACTGTAGTTACCTTGATAGTATAATTGAATTAAATTAAATATTGGTTTTCTTTTTCAGGCCCTCAGTATTGTTGATAAGAAAATTATATATCCTTAATAATCGATTCTGACTGTTTTATTTGGTTTTGCTTGATATAATATAATCTGATCATTACTAAAAGTACAAAGAGATAAAGCACAATCACTTACTATAGCTTAGAAACAACATCACACTTTGACTAGTTAGGAATCTACTGGTTGCAAGTGGCAGAACTCCTACTCAAGTTGTTTTAAGTAAATAAGGCAAATTTTGTGGAATCAATAGTTACATATCAAGGATGGATCAGCTTCAGGCACAGGTTAATTGGGGGTTTCCAATGATGTTATTAGGGTTTTGTTTCTCTGTTCCTTTGTCCTATTTTCCTTTGTCCTATTTAGGTGAGAAGTTTCTCAATACGGTAAGAAATGAAGCCCCAAGTGTATATCCTTTTAAATTTTGATTAAAGGGAAGAAAAACTTGCTCTCACATCAAGCATATAGCATATAGCAATGCTAATGATTAGATATTCAGACAGGTTTTCATTAAGTCAGGCACTTACCCAATGACTGTGCTTGGTTTGGGGATGGCATGTTCTAATTGGCTAGCTGTGAGTCAGCCGCACACCTTGTGACAGCAGGCAGGTTCCTACACCACACTCAGGACGAGTGGGCTCTCCAAAGGATAGTAGGATCCTGCCATCAGAGGTGCAGCAGACATGCTGAAAATGTCACAGGGCAGAGTGTGGGGCACCCCAGCACCCCCAAACCAGCCCCCTCTACATAGGTTCTACCATCCGCCACATCAAGACAAATATACTCTTGTGTGTAAGACCTTTAATGGAAAGGAACTTTAATATAGTTAGTGTGCAGCAAAGACAAGAAACAAGGTTTTCAAATCAAGCTCCCTAAGTTACCCATAAAAAGGGAGTACAAGAGTCCCTGCACATTTGGGATAAAAGGAGCAAAATCAAAATAAACGCTGCCATTGCCAGCCTCCCCACAGATCTCTCACCCACATCTGTTTCAATAGGTCCAAGACCAAGAAGCGAGTGCAGTTTCTTCATGGGTCTTTCTGCTCCATGTGCCTCCTCCAGGTCTCCTTCTTGCTCACCATCTTTCTTTCTTCCTTCCTCCAGTCTCCCTTCTAGCTTTTTCCACTCCCTGCTCAGCTCCACCTCCCTTGAGTGGGGCAGGGAACCTGGAACCTTCCCTTTTCCTGGGGACCACCTGTTACAATAAGACATAACGAACTATTATAGCACTCTACCACAACCTTAGATGGAATATATTTTGGTAGTTGAAAAATTTTAGCAGAATGGATAATCTGTAGACATACTTAGAAAACAAACAAAACAACGTTTTAAATCATTCAAGCAGGGAGATGTCAGGACTTTTCTTGAATTAATTTAAAATTGATCTGCCCAAGGATTCAGAAACTTTGCTCACTTTGTGCATTTATTTCATTATTTTAATAATTTATAGTGGTGAAGTTTGTGCTTCTCCATGGCATGCAAGATGGAAGCCTCAATTTTCTTGCCTGTTACTAGAGTCTAAGTTTGACCCTATTCTCCTTTTGAATAACATGGAAGAGAATTAAAATGATTTTCAGCATATTTAGGATATTTTTTCAAAGCAAAGAACAAGATGTTATCCTTTCTGACTTCTGCCTACTATTTCACAAGTGACAAAAAGTGATTTAAACTTTCCACTTGGTACCCATAAGGCATTGATTCAATCTTGCTCTGAATCACAGCAATCTTTGGAACCATATCTGGTGTAGAAGTCCAAGCAACATTTACTTTTGTCATTTATCATAAAAACCCAGCGACAGGGGATGAATGTCACTCAGTTTTTATTAGTCAATAACTACAATTAGAGATTTTTTTTTTAACTGGCAAAAAGTTCTATTTACAATCTATGCAGTGGAAAAAAAATTCACTGGTGTTGTCTCATTAGATAATGTTCATGCCAGCATAGTGCAAAAGAAAGAATGTGTAATTTGGCAACACATAAACCTAGTTCCAAACCCAGCTCTTCCAATTACTGGTTCTGTGGCTCTAGGCAAGTGGCTTAACCTCTCTGTGCCTCATCCTTATTTGCAAAACTGGGCGAGTCATAATCCTCCTTCACAGGATTCCTATCAACATAAAAATGAGGTGTCTAGGTGCCAACTCCTTGAATAATGATCAAAATTTAAAAGTTTTATTCAGTTTTTCTTTTCTTTCTTTTCCACATTTGTCTCTTTTCTCCTTCCTTCCTTTCTCTTTAATGTGACTAGCCATGAATCTGTTGTTTGCCACGTATTTTAATTAAAGAGTAAGTATAATAAATTGAGGAAACAATTAATTATATATCAGTTTACTTAAGAAGGAGAAAAACGTACATCATCAAAAATCATGTAGATTTTTCCTTATTCTTAATTGGAAATGGTTTGATCTAAATTCTACACTCTTAAGTGACTTTTGCCTACCACTTTTCGCTCAACAGGAAAGCAGTCAAGTGAAATTGTTTTACTGCTAAACATAAACTACTGATTAACTGTATGTTTATTGTCTAATTTGGCTAGAAGAAAGGGTAAAAATAGTCTATAAGATGCTGGAATTTTATCCTTTTTTTGCGATGGAGGATAAGAATAGAAAAACTGGGAAAGCGGCATGGCAGACCAGACCCTTGCTCACACAATGCCAAGAGCTGGAGGTGGGCGTAGAAGACATGAGCAGAGCCATTGACCCAGCTATAGGAGCTAAGATCCTTAGGTGCCAATGCCTAGATCACAAAGTACAAGACCCCAGCAGGGATCAGGCTGCTGTAGGGGGTGTTCACCTGAAGGTGAATATACGGAGGTTGAGGGCCATTGTAGAAATCGGGCCCCTTTCAAGTTCTACACAGTTTATTCAGAACAAACCAGGAAGGAGTGGAGAAGCAGGCTCTATCAGTACAATCTCTGCACTGATGGGGGCAGCAGTCCTTCTGCCCACCTGTGACTATGCAGTGCTCCTTTTGGCCAACTCTCTGTCCCTCTGCAGGGCAGCAGCTTCCTGCCTGCCCATACCATGCTGAGGCTTCTCTTCACTGACCTCCTTCAGCAGAGGCCGCTCTCCTCGAGGCCGTCCGCCTGTGACCATGTCCCTTTCAGGGCAGCTTTCTCTGCCCATTTATGTCTATGCAAGTGTCCTTTATTTTTCTGTCCCTTTCCCTAATAAACCTGCTTTTTAAAATATAGCTGATGTCTCTGTCTCATGGAGAAACTCCCCTGGGAAACTCGCACATGTTGCTGAAATGGGCGTGTTGCTGAAATGCAGAGTGGACCCAAGGACCTCCTTCTCCAAACACAGCAACTCCAAAAACTACATCATTTGCATTCTTTCTATAATATTTGAAAAAAAGCTACAGGGTGGGCCTCCCTGATGGTGCAAGTGGTTAAGACACAACCTATGAAGATAGCCACAGCCACTTCAACATGAGTTCGATCCCTGGCCAGCCAGGGAGAAACCCACATGGCGCAGCAGACCTCTTCAGTCTCCCCGCTGCTCCCCTCAGCAGTGTATTCCAGTCAATCTGCCTGTTCTGCTCCCCACTCTGTCTCTGGTGAATCCTCTCACCCCCCACACCTCTGCCCTGTACCCCAGTTCTTGTATGCATAAATAAGTAAATCTTTAAAAAAAAAAAAGCTACAGGGAATGAGAGAACAGAATGAATATGTATAAGTTGGCATTGGAAGTGGATAAAACCCTGACAGTGAGTGTTCCCTAGTAATCAACCCTGCTGTATGGTAAAGACCGAAAGTACATTGAGTCCATACTATATAGTTCTACCTTAAAAAAAATCCTTTTGGTTGATAATATTTTTAGTACTAAAGAAGGAATGATTTTATCTTGAAGCTTTTTTACTATGGGGAAAAAAGGAGAAAGCAGTAATTCTTTGTTTTTCCTGAATGAGATCTTAAAGAGATTTCAGATGATACCACTGTGTTCTTCTATATTGTGAAAAGTCATTGAACTCTGAGAAGTAAACAGAACAAAGGCAAATTCAAGTGAGTTGTTTCCTGTGGAAAAATAACAATAGCTTCCTAGACCACGGCACTGGAGTCACTCTTCCATTAGGGGACGGGGCCTCAACAGTGGCTCTCTGCTGGCCGATGGGCAGGGCAGGGACTGTACATTAAGGTTTTTGTTTTTTAAAGATTTATTTATCTATCTATCTATCTATCTATCTATCTATCTATCTATCTATCTATCTATCTATTTATTTATCTATTTATTTGTTTGTTTGTTTATACATACATACATACAAGCACTGGGTACAGTCAGAAACGCTGGAGGGTGAGAGAATTCACCAGAACCTCCTCTGGTGGCCGGGGAGCAGCCGGGGATCGAACCGGCGCCGCAGAGGCCGCGGGCAGCTTCACAACCTAGCGCTCAACCGCTGCGCCACCGGGGAGGCCCTGTACATTAGGGTTTTAATGGCTATTTTGCTCTAAGTTGTGCCTCGCTGTTTCAGTTAACTCTCTGGTGTAAAGAATCCCTTGTCCTCGTCTTGTATTTGATCACCTGATGGAGAGAAGCCTTAGGGCCCGTGTTCCTTGGGGAAATAACTTTGGGCAGCATGGATCTCCCTCCTTCCCCGCCCCCCCAGCAATCTATACAATCTAATTTTATTGTTACTATAGCAAATGAAATGTAAAAAGGAGTAGATGTGGTATTCATTTCCCTGTTTTTTTATTAGTGCTTTCAATACCATGTTTTCAGCTAGAAAAGGGTAAAGAGTTTATTTAATCATACCAGTGTTAAGCTTGTGTACAGGGAAAAAGTCAAGTGGAAGGAGAAGTCTGGAAAGCACTCAGATACTGTAGATAGTTAGACCAGGGAGGGTGATGCCTAAAGAAAATTAATGACCAAGGACCCCAGGAAACTCCAGAGCCAATAAAGCCTAGGAGGAGTCAAGAAACACCCTGGGGAAGAAGGCAGACCCCCTCAGCACTGATGCTGGGACTGATAAAACTATTATATACCCCAGAGCACAGTCGAAGGGGGGAATAACTAAGAAACTACTGCCTGGACCAGTAAACCAACACCCCAAGATTGCCTGTGCAGTACACTCCAGAGAAGGACTGCTTGAGCAGCTTCTGGTAGCCCCATTTAAGCCAGTGACTATTTAAAATAACCACTGCAGTAGACTATTTTCATAAGATAGCTTGAGGCCATGTTGGATGCTTAGGAACATTTGTTGATGTGAGTGCAAAATAAGGAAAAATCCAGAGAAGTCAGTGGGAACAAGAGTACTGGGCACAAAATCACACTCATTTCTCAGGACAATGAGGATTGGAACATCTCTTTCGGAAAATATTTTGGCAATTTGGTATCCACTGAGACACTCCTGAGGTACAAGAATGTATTATTGAATAAGTATGTGTTAGGTGAGTTGAGTGAGCAGAAAGGACTTCCAATGAATCAATGAGGGAAAGGAGCTGGTAGGATCAGGGGCTACCTTTCTGGTAAACACTGGAAAAAGCTAGAAGAAGAGAGAAAAAATTGCCAGCTTGCTTTTAACTAAAACTTTTCCTCCCACCTTCAGTCTATGTTGATGGCATGACCTAACAATTTGCAGAAGGCCTCAGCCACAGCATAGGGTGGTACGAGCGCCTGGGATATTCGCTGTCAGAAGCTGGGAGAGACTAACTTTGTGGGAAAGATTTTTCAGTCTTTTTCCTTCTGACTTATTTAATTTACCATAATCCCCTCCATTTCCATCCATGTTGCAAATGGCAAGATTTCATCTTTTTTTTTTTTTTTAAGCTGAATAGTGGTCCATTGTGTCTACATCCCACAGCTTCTTAATCTGTTCATTTTATTGTTGGACCAACATAGTAAAACCAATGCAGGGACCAATACAGTAAAACAATGCCAAGGTTGGCTTTCTATTTTTAAAACCAAAGAAGAGGGCAAAGATGCAAAATTCCCAAAGGAACTTTAGACGAGACCCCATGCATTTCTGAGGAGACAGTCTGTGTTCACACTGTGACATCAATACATCTAGGTGACAGTGAGATCTTTGACTTTCTAGTGTTTTACAGATTTTCTACACTCTTTTTTTTTTTAAATCTTGCGTTCTATTGACTTTGGGTTTATTTTGCTCATTTTCTGATCTCTTGAAGTGAATGTTTCTATTGTTGATTTGAGACCTTACTTCTTTTGGAATATAAGCATTTAGTGCTATAAGTTTCTCTCGAAGCACTGCTTTAGCTGTGTCTCACAAACTCCTAAATCTCATGTTTTCATTTTCATTCAGCTTGTTGTATTTTTTATTTGCCCTGAGCCTTCTTTGACCCATTGGGTGTTCAAGAGTGAGTGCATTGTTGAATTCCAAGTGCCTGGAGATTTTATTACCCTTCTGGTATTGATTTCTAGTTTGATTCCATTGTGGTCAGAGAATATTTTCCATATCATTTTAATTTTTTTTTAATTTGTTGCAGTTAGTTTTGTAACCCAGAATGTGGCCTATCTGTTGAATGTTCTATGTGTCCTTTGAAAGAATATATATTCTATAGCTATTCTGTGGAATATTTTGAAAATGTCTATACTAGATTCTCTAGGTTGATGGTATTCTTTAGTATACGAAAAAATCCTTGCTGATTTTTTGTCTAGTCATTCTGAGAGAGGGGCATTGAATTATCCACTATAGCTTGCATTTTTTCTATTTCTCCTTTCTGTTCAGTTGCTTTTTGGTTGATGTGTTTTCAAGTTCTTCTCTTTGGTGCATACGTGGTTAGAGATTTATTTTATTTATTTATTTATGCATACAAGAATTGGAGTGTAGGCCAGAGATGTGGGGGGTGAGAGGATTCACCAGAGACAGAGTGGGGAGCAGAACCGGTGGAGTGACTGAAATACACTGCTGAGGGGAGCAGCGGGGGAAGACAGGAGAGGTCTGCTGTGCCACATATGTTAGCTCCATGGCTGGGGATTGAACTCATGCTGCAATGGCTGCCGATAGCTTCATAGTGCTGAGACTTAACCCCTTGTACCACCAGGGAGCACCTTCCCCTCCCCCTGTCTTCTGAACAGATTTACTGCGTTCACTTTTCACTTAGAATTTATATGCATCACAAGTTCTCATTTTTCAGATACTTTTCCACTCACATCACTATGAGAGCATTTTTTCCCCTTTTGAGAAGAGAGTAGACCAGAAACCTGTCTTTCCATGGAAGGCGTCAAGGAGCCTCAATAATTAGGCACAAGGCCTGACAATTTGCCTAAGGATTGGACAGAACCACAGGTCCCTCCACTTCTCTCATCCCACTCCCTTCTGTATATTGTCTGTTTCCTAACAGATTATCAACTCTGGTCTAGTTGCTAAGGTGATTAGTTTTGGAAATTTTCAGTAATTGGAAGTGATGATTGTGGTCAAGAATTGGTGACTTCTTGTGCAGAACAGAATCTATAGTTGATAATAATCTAATGCTTACCTAAAACTTTGCTTAGAGGGTATATCTGAAGCATTTTTATAACACTAAATGGTACTGTTTATAAGTAAAGAGAGTGGGAGGAAATTTTGGGGAGATGGTGATAGTTCATGGTGTAAAATTATCTCTAAATTCACCAAGTTGTGGGTGTTAAAGAAGTACTTATTTTTGTCAATAAAACCTCAGTAAAGTGGCTTAAAAAAATCCCAAGAATGCGGACACCAGTTTATTTTTTTCCTTTTTTTTCTTAAATTTGAGATTTGAATGTGTCCACTGTTTTGAGAATACACTGTATCACTGTATTGAGTTTTTATTCCTGTCTCTTGACTTAATGGTGCACTCATAAATATTTAAAGATGATGCCTTCCCTGCACACAACTTTTAAAATGTTAACTTATAAATAAATGTATTCAAACTTGTAAAAGCATGCATGCTTCATGGGAGAGTATGTTAGGGCTATTTCAATAATTCAGCTACTTCAAGGCAGTCATCTAATAAAACTCAGATGCAAATTTTTTTTTATTTTAAAATGGAAAACATGTTAAATTTCATTACTAGCTTCAACCTTGAAATTAAGCAGTATCCAAAAACACACCGAACAATGGTTCTTATGGAAAAAAAAAGGTAATACTCCCTTTCCCAGATTTAATATCAATAGTTATTTTCTTGTTTTTTTGGAATCTGTGTCCTGGAGATGATTGGATTGTTCATTGCTAGTAGGGCATGCATTTTTCTCTATTATATAAAAAACAACAAAACAACAAGCAGACACAGTGGCAATGTTCGTGTGAGCTGAGTCAGTATTAGTTCATTAATCAATTAAATTAACATTTATGTATATTTAGTACTTTTTGAAGATAATTTACAAGTTAAACTAGTAACAAAGAATGAACAGGTTTTTTCCAATGGAAACAAAACTACCCAACCTATCCTTGGCCTGTCTTCAAACAATGTGAAATTTGGCTGAACAATAGAGAAAAACAATTAGTTGACTTTGAAATGAAATTTAAGTAGGGTTAAGGACCTGATGGCTGCCACTGAGGGCAGAGCTCCAGCACTTTGACTAATGTACTAACTTGTGTGGTAAACACAGACTATACAGTCATATTTTTAGGGACAACTATTCTATTGGATGCAAAAGATCAGTGTCCTATTTCCAAACTCCTCCACACTGGAAACTTTTGGTTCAACCCCATTCCAGGGAAAGGAAGTTTTGAATTTTTGCACACTCCAATAATCCAACTTAATATACCATATTCTAAGTGTGTAAAATTTTGAGACAAGCAAGTGAAGCCTTTAGAATACCTGACTTAAGTTAGATTTTTCCTGCAGGACACAATTTCTTCACCTGGTGTTATCTTTTTATGTACAAAGTAGAACACTCTTCAGTAATAGTTTCACTCAAAATTACCTGCACTTATCTTTCTAGAATCATGAAGGAGATAGAAGTTTTTTTCATTCGCTCTAATGCTCTTCCATTGAGTGAGACCCACAGAGTTGTGCTGAATTTGAAGGTTCAGATCAGTTCAACAAAATTTGTCCAGAGGCAGCTCTTCTGTACTGAATGTGCCAGGTACTCTGCCAGACACAGTGAGGTTTGCAAAGCCACAGGAAGAGATTTGGCCAATGCCTAGAGCCTTCACAGCAACATTCTGAATTGAGTTGAAACTCTTTGATTGAATGTTCATGCAAAATATTTATCCATGAGGTTTCTCTTTGAAATGTTGTTTTCTGTAAGTTATAATAACATATAATCTTGTTAACCAAATACCTTCAGTTCATGAGCTAAAGTATTTTCTGCACATACAAATATTCTTCCTTAATTGTAGAAGATGTTTGAATGTCTCAAGAAATTCTTGATTTTCATTTTGGGTTGTTGTAATTAGGTTATTTTTAATGGTTACAATAGAATCAGAGGAAAATCCACATGCTGAATATGCCAAAGGCAAAACTGGGATATTTTATTTTCTTTTAAAGCTGAAGACTCACATCTCTGTTGTTCTTTGCAGCTCGTTTACTGATTATCATGACTGAGTTATAGGCCCAGTTTTACATTACTCTAGGGTAAAGCTCTAGATTTCACCACTATACAAAGAACACTGGGGATAGAAATCTACCCCACTGCTGAGACAGGTAAATCTCAGTACCCTCTCATTTTGTGGTTGATAAGAACCTTGTGGCCATTTTCCTTATCATTGATGTTAGTACCATCAAATGGAGGTATCTTGGTTTTGTTCACTGACATACCCAAACACCTAGAGAGTGCCCAGCAGAATGTATGAATAACAATTTGTTAATGGAAAGATTGGTTTCAATAAGACTTCTAGTCTATCATCCCAGTCTTTGCTTTTACCTTGAGTCCACTAAGTTTGTGATCAAACATGTTCCAGGAAGACACTGGGGACTGTCTTCTATGTTTTAAGGACCCATGATGACAGGAGGTGCTCATTTATTTGACCGAAGTCTTTCTTTTAAAAGAAGATTTATTTATGCATAGAAGAGCTGGGGTGTAGGACAGAGGTGAAGGGTGGTGAGAGGATTCACCAGAGACAGAGTGGAGAGTAGAACAGGCACAATGACAGAAATACACTGCTGAGGGGAGCAATGGGTGAGACAGGAGAGGTCTGCTGCTTCATGTAGGTCAGCTCTCTGGCAGGGAATCGAATTTGTGCTGCAGTGGCTGCAGACCGCTTCATAGTGCTGAGACTCAATCCTCTGCACCAACAGGGAGGCCCCTTGATTGAAGTCTTGGTTTGGAGAGTTATTTGCTTTTTGTGCAAAGAGAGCATGGAAACTGCACTTAATAGGAATTTTAGTGAAGTCTTCCATTTTGGCTTCTATTGGCTACCTTTTGTTGAAGAGCATTGCTTCTGGGAACTTTGCTTTAAGATATAGTCTTGGAAGAGAAATGATAAATTTTAATTCCTTTCTGAAACTTATCATTTTAATAACAGTGTTTAAGCTTAGAGATAATGACAAAATACTAAAGAATTCAATGTTTCTCATACTTATTCCAAAGCAGAGTTGGAGCTTTTATCTTCTAGTTATGACAAATGAAGGGAAATTGAAAGTCATTTCGGGACAGATTTGTTTGACAACTTAAGATGAAAACACTTTTCTGGTTCATACAGTGTATGCTTTTTTGTGGCCCCTCAGGA
Organism: Talpa occidentalis; assembly: GCF_014898055.3. Taxonomy (NCBI): domain Eukaryota; kingdom Metazoa; phylum Chordata; class Mammalia; order Eulipotyphla; family Talpidae; genus Talpa; species Talpa occidentalis. Next base: position 109,103,944 of record NW_023605194.1, read on the forward strand.
ATTAACTTGTTGAATGCTAAGAGGACAGCATGGCTAATTTGGTTTGGCTCATAAATATAAAGTCGTTTATTTCATTTGTGGCCCTTCTCAGCACAACATGCTTCGGTGAGATGATTTTTTTTTTTTAAATTACAGGTTTTTTTTTAAAGGTTTCCAAATTTTAGTCACTCAAGATTTATGTTGCCTTTAATGTCTAAGAATTTTTGGATTTATTTAGTGTTCCAAATAAACCCTGGATTTATTTCACTTGACTTCTTCTAATCCCCTATGATTATTTCTACTGTTACACATTTAGCAATTCTGTCTGTTTCAAAGTGAAATTTTCATTTGTGATTTAATGGTATAAAATTATTATTTGATATATTTATATTGCTTTGTATCATGACCTCTATTTCCCACTGCTGAAATAGCTTATTCACATTAATAACTTTTAATATTCTTTGAGCTGAGTCATTAGAATTGGTAAATTTACCATTTTAACCCCATTCTTCACACTTGATGCTTTCTGTGTTCATAATTTGTGAAGAAGTCTGGCCAGATCTGTAAAGTTGTAACTTGCTAGTTTACAAGAAAATATAGATCACAAGACATGAGGCGTCTATCCTGATGATTTCAGGACACTTAGATTTAGAGCGATTTTTGAGCTTTAAGTACTCATTGCTGTTTTGTTATGACTTTGGTTTTTTCATTTGACTTGTCTTTTTAATTATTCTAGGGCTTCCTATTATATTTTGCTTAAGTTCCATTTCTTTTGTCTCGTGTGTTACTTCCCTATTTTCTGTTTGATGGTTCTACTGAGGTTAGTATGTCATCAGCTATTTGTGTCTTCTGTATTGAAATGATTGGGAAGATGGCTAAGGGCCAAATAGTGGACTTTTTTTGTCCTTTACTTATTTATTTTAATTACTTTTTTTATTAATGAAGTGCCATTGTTTCACATCTTTGTTAATATTTCAACAGTATTGGATTTCTTGCCTTACTTGTGGTCACTGTAGCTCTCCCACCACCCAAGCACCCACAGTGCTCCACAAACATTGGAATGAAGGAAGTTGGTATTTATCCTGTGGGACAATAGAAACGAGGATATAACATGATGCCAGTGATAACCTGATGGCAGTACTTAATACGGAAGGATGCAAGAGGTGTGCCTTACCCTGAACTGTCATGTGGGAGGCTGTCTTGGAAAGGAAGAAATAAATGTCCCCAATAATGTGACTAGATCATTGAATGGTGGAGGTGACCAAGAGGTACTTTAGGTGTCCTGCATTACACATACTAGGAAACTAGGATTTTAACTTTTCATTGGAGTGAGAGCTCTTTAGTAACAGAATAACATAAGGGGAAAAAAAAGAATAAGCTTGAACCTTGTCCAATGTAAGGGAGGAGCAGCACAGTCCAAGTAGAAATATTCAAATGGCCCTTGGAAATGGAGAGCTGGCTCTCACAGGAGGGAGGGTTGCATACTTTAGTGAATCCAGTGATGTTCAAAGCTGAAGTTACTGTGAGATCTTAAAAGAACTTAAAGACCAGGCCTCCCCTGGTGGCGCAGTGGTTGAGCACCGGCCTGCGAAGCTGCCCACAGCCTCTGCAGCCCTGGTTCAATTCCCAGCTGCGGCGAGGGTCCCACATGGCGCGCAGACCTCTCCTGCTGCGCCTGCTGCTCCCCTCAGCAGTGTACTTCATCACTCTGCCTGTTCTGTTCCCAAGCTCTGGCTCTGGTGAATCCTCTCACCCTCCCGCACTTCTGACTGTAGCCAGTGCTTGTATCAATAAATAAACAAATCTTAAAAAAAAAAAAAAGAACTTAAAGACCTTGTTAGAGAACTGGAGAAGGAGTCACTGGGAACACCCACTTTTAGGAATTGGAACGAAAAGAGGAGGCAGCAGAAGAATCTGGGACAATGTGATTGGAAACATATGGAAAAACCAGAAGAGGCTGGCACTCAAGAAGAGGTGTTGTTGTAACAGTTTGAGTTGGGACACATTGGTAAAGAATGAAGACAAGGCAACTGCCTTTTGAATTTGTGGTCAGGGGATCATGGATATGAGGGGAAACAGAGTTCCAGTGGGGTGGGGGAGGAAGCCAGAGGGACCCAACCAGAGTGATGGGAGTTCATCCCCCACTCCAGGGGAAATTGGATTAAACATGGAGGAACCAAAATGTCATTTTCAGTCAATTCGTTTAATTTTACATTCAAAAATGTAAGGGAACTTAGACATCATTTAGTGAAAAGAGAGTCATCTGACTGCCTTGGGGGCACATGTGCTCCTCAGGCTGGACAACACCATCAGATCATTTTTGTTTGGGCAATAGTGTGCTTATAAAATTAAATTAGGTGTGAACATTTATAATGGAGAGATTTTCCATAACAGTCCCTGATTTCTAACTTCTCTTGAAAAAAAAAACTGGAAATTTGGCAATCCTTGGCCTGCACTTCTGCATATTATTAATCAGCTGGAGTTGAATCGCAGTTTACCCTTTGGATGGGCAGAAGGTTTTCATTACTCCTTTAGCCACGTTCTTCACTTTGCCAGGGTCCTTGCTCTACCTGGGTGGATCCTGCTGGATCTTTGTAGGTACTGGAGTTGGCAATCCATAATTAAGCCCATCTTTCTCATTTTATAGATAGGAGGCTGAAGTTCAAAATGGAGGGTGACTTGTCTCAAGAGTCACATAACTAGCCAGAGGAAGAATCCGTTTAGAGTCCATATCTCCTGACTCTTAGTTCAGTAGGCCTTAACTTAATGTTAATGCATTAAGTTTTTCTCTGGCTTGGTAATTATTGAAAATTGACCCATGGCAATTTCTACCCCCTTCCCAGTTTCAAGTGTTGCCATGTGGCGTCAACCAGGTTTGTCTGGCTCTACCAGGTCACGTTCTTAGTCCTTTTTGTGTGGTCCAGCTGGTGACCAATGCTGTTGCTCCTCAGAGAAGGAAGCTCTACTGGACACCAAGTCCGAGAGCACTCTTTTTAGAACTTTGGCACAATGGGAGACATAATTTCCCCATAAGTTTTCTTTTATGGAGATTTTTGAGGCCTACGTGGAATGATGCTAAATAATGACTATCATGAGTTGCCTCCCAGAGTAGAAAATTAATTTCAGCTTGTTGAAATGAATACCAGACCCCACTCTCCAAGTCCCTCCACCCCAGATCTAGAGTGGGTCTTTCAAGGGAATCTGAATATTGTGTTTGGAGGAACATATCTATGCTTTCTTACATATCTATACTTTCTTAAGTACAAAGTTGTAAGATAACAGTCTTTTAAAAATCTCTTTCTAGATATGAAAACTCACTAGTATTTCCAAAGTATTCCTGTGAAATTTAGGAGAGGCCATAATGCTGTAAAAAACAAAAACAAAAAAGACCTGACAACCCTGTGTTGTTAGCTGGGGCATAAACAGTCTCTAACTCATAAAGGACTTCTGAAATCTTGGGGTAATGGCTGCACTAATTCCTTTCTTTCTCCCCACCCCAAGCTGTTCCTCCACCCTCCAATATGAATAGGCCTGATTTAAAAATAGAGCAGCTGGTGATGTTTGGTTAGTAGATTTAAGGTAGACAGTCCTAATTGGTTAATGTTAAAGATAGAATGGCCCTGTGGAAACGTGGAACTACTGCTGTTTCAATGAAGCATGACTGCTGAGGTACATTTGTATTTTCAAATGTTCCAACCCAGTCAATTCTTTCCTGAGCTTATCACCTTCATACATATCTTGCGAAATGCGGTCTGCACTAGCCAGCATGTACAGTGATCTGATTGTCTTCTACCTTCTTACTCAAGAACTTCTGACTTAGCAGGCTGTCGTCTGTCAAGTCATCGTAGACCGCAGTTTCACAACTGTTTTCTTTCTGCATAACTTAGATCACAGTATTTCCAACCTGTGATATCAGCTGGGTATGGCGCAACAGAAAACAAGCTCTGGAATCCTAGGGATTTAGTAAATAAAAGATGTTTCGTACTGAAATTACTGTCCAGTGCAGCTGACGTTTCTTCCTTCATTTAACCATTGGGCTAAAATATAACATAGTTCACTGCTGTATAGTTTTCTTTGATTAAATCCAGGTGGTTGATGCCCCATCCTAAAAATGCACACATTCAGCCATTAAGTGAGTGATCAGTTCTATTAAGGCTGGGAGGAATCAGTGGCGTCAGGTGCAATTGCCTTGAAAATGACTGTCTGCAAGGATTGCAGAGTAGCGTGTGCGTCTAACCCACGAGACCATAACTTGCGCAGAATACATTCCTAGCCACATTTCCTATGGAATTGAGGGCTCATTTCATCATGAGAGATATTTTTCAATGGAATTTTTTTTTTTGGCCTTTGTCCCTGTCTGTACATTTCTGATGTGGAGGGCTTCAATTGTTTGTTTAAATAAGTCTGTACTTCAAGGAATGCGATAGAGAACACGGGAGCATTTCTGGAATTCTGGGGAATGCTCTGCTCTTTGCAAGAACTCCCCTGCCTCCAGCTCGATGTGCAATTCCCATGGATGTCTAGTGTGAGAAAAACCTGGATGTTACCCTCACCTAATGGTAACAGATAGGTTTACTCAGCACACTTCACACCACACGTAACTGGTTGAATCGTCATGACACAATTTTGATAGAAATGCTAATAGGGTCACTTTGCAGATCAGAAAAATGCAGTTGTCCCAGATAATAATGTTGGAGGACTTGGTGCCCGGCATCTCCGGTACCAGAGTCGGAGGCTGCACATCTCCAAGTCTCACGAATCTCTGGCATATTAGTGGGTGCCATTCATTCCTCTGAGTAGTGGCTTGTTTTGCTTCTTTGTGCCAAAACATTGTATCTGCCTCTGATCCTTAGAATCACTTTGAAGCTCTACTTGTATCTGTGAACCCATGAGGCTATGTTCTCCCTCTGCTGTCAGCTATACTTCCCTTCCTGCCAACCCCAACTCAGCTGTGACCTTCCTAGGGACCTCTCTGCCCTGAATTCCAAGGGGGAGTAACCCCTCCCCCCCAACACACACACTGGGCTGAGAACTCTCTTTACTTTACACTCCTTTAATGTGGTTATCAAGTTGTTGCATAATTATTAGCATTCTTATCTTCTTCCCTCATTAGGCTGGCATCTATTTGAGATGGAAGCAACATCTCTTAATCTCACATTCTCAGCAAGTAGCAAATTTATGAGTAAACTCATAGACAAGTGGTAGGGGGCCTGAGCTGATGGCAAAAACAAGAGGAATTAGTCCTTTGAGAAGATTTGAATAACCACACCTCATATTTAATTATGCAGAAAAGCACTTGAGTTGATAGTCTGTATTCTTCTGCTGAAGAGCAAGTGTGGGTATTCTAACTGGTCAGGAAATTTAAAGCAGATTTTGCAGATTTATAATGATTCTCTCTCTTTTTTTCAATTTTTTTCTGAGGAAAATTATTCTTACTTGCCACACGTAGCTGGCCCTTTTCTCTGTCCTGTCTGTTAAGGCAAAACAGACACACATCTCAAAAACCAGAACTTTTCTTTCGACTGTCTAGAAATCCTCCATTGTCCGGTTATTTTGGATGGTGCTTTGCTTTGGTGGCTCTGACATGGCACTAGACGTGGGCATTGTCGGCAGCTGTTGGCCAGTCGGTGGGCAGCACGTCTCCACAGCAACCAGGTTGTCTCTTGTCTTTTCCTACGTCAGAAAGATTTCTCTAAAGAGAGGGTCTCCATGGACTTGTCTGTTGGAAGCCTGACCACTATGAGAGCTACTGGCTGGTACGGCTGTAAATGTGGGGAGGGTGGCCTTGCATATCCCTGCTGCCAGCAGTACTGACCAGCAGTACTGACCAGCGAAGTTCTGCAGCTAAGTATGGCAATGTCTGTGTATGCATATATATGGATACAGGCCTGGTTCTTATTACAAAGCATGTACTAAGAAGTCTTTAAAAATATGTAATTTCAGAATTGGAAATTCCATATCTAGGATTTTTTTTTAACATCTAAGAAAATACTTAGACACGTGTGCCAGGATATCCCAAGATGTTTAGAAAAATCAGTTTGTGACAGGAAAAAAATTGTAAATCCCCCATCTGGCTATGAACAGTGGATTGACTAGAAACTTCACTGATACACGAAAGGTCAGGCAACTATTTAAAACTATTATATGTTGTATATATGGAAACTATTTATTATATGTTTCTATAAAGGATTATAGTTTAATACATCCCATTTTTTGTATCTTTACCCTATATACATTTTTATTTGCATAGAATTGTCAGAAAATATAAATAAGTATTACCAACAGTTATCTCCGATTGTGGGATTATGAATGATTTTAATTTTCTTTTTTAAATTAATTTTTCTAAATTTTCACATGAATAATCTCTGTAACTTGTATAATAAAAATGATCCTGTGGAATGGTTTGTGTATAACAAAGAGTGTGTTGCAAACTATTTCTCCCTATATCCTTAATTAGAAACATTTGGACATTTGGAAATAAATGTTAACGACATTTCATTATGTCAGGTGGAGAAGAACAAGGTGATAGCTTTCCAATGCTGATTCAGTAATCCCAGAGCTAAAATCCCTTTTGGTCTGTCATTTTGTTGACTTTTACAGAAATAGGGCACCATAACATCAGACCTCTCTTGGGTTTAGCTTGTGGACTCTGATTGATACTTTCAAATCTCTGCTATAACATCCAGAAAGATTGTCTTCCCTGTGCTCATCATGTGCATACGGTGGTCAAAAGAAGTAAAGAATGAAGTGAAACTAATATAGGTATTTGATTGATATTTTGCTCAAATGTTCTAAGGAAACACCATGAATGCCCAAGATTCTATGGTATGAGTTGCTTCCTTATGTTCTGTGCCATTGAATTTTTTGGTATATTCTTACCTGCAACTTTGTGGCCACATTACAAAAAACCTATTGGATGTCCAGGGTCCTTATTAAATGCCTTCTCAGATTAGTGTTATTTCTATGAAAAGGAAGAAAAATCTGTGATTATGGAAGGTTGGGCATTGGGTTTTAAGCTTGTTTCTGAAGCTTGTTGAGTGCTGCATGATCCTGCATGATGATGATGATGATGATGATGATGATGATGATGATGTAACAATAGCAGTAAGATCACTATTACTAGTATTAGGGGATAGTATTGACTAACAGTAATAATAGCAATTCCCTCTTGGATCCCTTCCTCTATGCAAGGAACTCTACTAAATGTCTTGTATACATTTTCTTTTCTTTTCTTTCTTTCTTTTTTTTTTTTTTGTGGGACCCTCGCCGGCGGCCGGGGAACAAACCGGCGCTGCAGAGGCTGCGGGCAGCCTCGCAGCCCAGCGCTCAACCGCTGCACCACCAGGGGAGGCCCTGCATTTTCTTATTTAATCATGAAATCTTCCTTGAAAAATAGGTATGGTTATCCTCATTTTATACAAGAGGGTGTTGAGGTTTTGAGAGATGAATTAACCTGCATGAATGACACAGTTAGTTGGTGGCAGATGTAGGGATTGATCCCAGGTTATTTGCCTCTAAATACTGGTGTTCTTTTCACACCACCTTCCTAAACCTTTTCTAATTTCTGGAACTTATAATTTTTGGTTCACTATTAATAAAATGAGAAGTTTATGCTAACTAGTGAGTGTGGCTCCTGGTAACCAACTTTCTTGCAGTCTATATGCATTCCTATAGAAAATTGAAATAAATATAAAGCAAAAACAAAAACCAAACAAAAAACAACCCCACTAATTGCTTGGGTTTATATCTTGGCTTTACAAGTTGTTAGTCTTGTGATCTCGCCTTGTCACCTGATCTCTCTGAGCTTTTCTTCCCTCCTCTGTAACAGGTGCCTACAATAGCTGCTTCATAAGACAGTTGTGAGGGTGGAAAGGGATATTATATGTACAGTGCCTGGTACACAGGAAAAGCTCTATAAATGTCAACTTTATAAAAGTCAGGTCAGATGGAGAACAATGAAGTTCTAGAGTGTCAGTCCCCAACCTGCGAGGGGGGCCCTCCCCTCTCTCGTCCCCCTTTTGGGTGGTTCCCTAGCTCCATCAAAATGCCTTAGCATTTCCACTGGAATATTCAGCTGAAAAAAAAGACTCCCGTTTTCAATCTTTCAACTGTGCATTTCCAGTGCAGTGGCCTGAGTAAGTGTCGTCTTGAGATGTGGCTGAGGTGAATGTGGTAGGATGAAGAGATAGAAGAATCTCAACCCATACATTTGAGGTCCTGGGGGCAAAAGGCAGGTGAGAAGGAATGTCAGTCCCCTTGTGTTGACTGAAACCTCTGGTGACTGGCAACACGTGGTGCACTTGGTGGGGGAAGGAGCCAAGGCACCAGGCACCAATGATTCCAACAGATGAGTGGCTGGTCGTGAAAGCAGATCCAAGGGCCCGGTGCCCTTTCATAGCAGGGCATGTGGGCAGGATCAGGGATACCAGTCATGAGGAGCCAAACTGAGTCCCCAAACTGTTCAGGGACAGACTTTCAGGCAGGGTTCATAGAACTGACCTGTTGAAAGGCAGTTTAAGGTAGCAGAGGACTAGGGGTCATGAAGGAATTCAGCAAAATCCTGATTATTTGAGTCGGGACTCAAGATGGATACTGTAACTCCATGAACAGGTACAACCCACTGATCAAACGTGGGGTTCCCAGACTGGGGGAGAATATTGACAAGAGTGACTTCATGCTACCCTCAGAGTGTTGGTCTTTGTCCCCTAAATCTTAATTCTTTTTAAAAAAGATTTATTTGTTTATGCATATGAGAACTGGGGTATAGGCCAGAGGTGTCGGGGGGGGGGGGGTGAGAAGATTCACCAGAGACAGAGTGGGGAGCAGAACAGGTGGATCTACTGAAATCCACTGGTGAGGGGAGCAGCAGTGAGACAGGAGAGGTCTGCTGCACCATGTGGGTTTCTCCCTGGCTGGCCAGGGATCAAACTCGTGCTGCAGTGGCTGGCGATAGCTTGATAGGGCTGTGTCTTTAACCCCCTGCACCACCAGGGAGGCCCCTTAAATCTTAATTCTTGCTCTACAGTAGGACTGGCCTCTAAGACACTAGTTCTTAGTCCTTACCATGAATCACTTTAAATAAGTCAAGATTCTGAAGCATCATTTCCAAAGATCTGATTCAGTAGATTTGTATTTGTGGTGGGTCCCAGGAATGTGCATTGTCTATGTGTCCCCACCCATGCTGGGGTTGACACACTGGAAGGTCAATGCTAGGAGACCCAGGTGCAGACTGCAGAGGCAGGAAGGGAAACAGGCCTGAAGACACTCCCATTGTCACCAGAACTTGAATTCCAGAGCAGGGATGGGATCCCAAATTCATTGCACCCAAGTTGGCTGCTCCTTAGATTGTGTGTGGGATTCCTTCCACGTCATGCTTAATCAATACCTTTTGTTTTCTGCATATTGTCTTAAATGTCTGCTACGGCATATTCTTTTTGTGGGGCATTTTCTCTATCTGTGAATCTTGGAATTTTCATTTATTCCTAACAAGGAAATCTTCTAACTTTGACTCTGGGGCACCCTAATGACACAAACACTATCTTCCAACAAAATTTTCCTTACAACCAGCTGGAAATCTCCCAATCTCTCTGAGAGCTAAAGCAGGCCAACACTCCCCCGCCAGAACTATGGGCTGGACTCTTTGTGAGCTTGGTTTGCTGATGTAGGGTTACTGAGCCAGTTGAACCAAAGTCAGGACAGTTTGACAAATACATTATTAATCCCAAATGTGGCCTCAGAATTCACAGGTTCTCTATTTGAAATCAAGGACTAAAGAGAGCTGAGTGTAGTTTTAATGAATGACTTCAAGAAATCAGGGCATGTTGTACAGATTAAAGTTAAGAACAATTCCAGTTTCTGATACAGCCAAATCAGACATGCATGTTTCTGGCCTGGTTATAAAAATGAGCAATGACTATGAGGTTTGAAAGCCAGGGAGGAATGCAGTGATAGAGATGAAGATGTCAGATTCACATCTTTAATAATTTAATCTTCAATAATAAAAGGCAGCATGATGAGACTGAGTGGGCAATTAGCTTGCACCTTGTGGTGGAAACAGAGGGAAACACAGTTCCTGAGACCTCCCAGTCTTTGTAGAATGCAAAGAATTTTGGAGCAATACAGCAAAGATTCCAAAACTAACCATTTCCAGTAAGAGTAAGTATTGTTCAATATGTGCAGCTTTGCAAACACCCTACAGAGTCTAAAATTGTTATATGGTTTCCACATAGGTTGAAAAGCAAGATAAGCCATTGTATTAAAACCTATTCTATTACTGATAGTTTCCCAAACCTACATCTACAAATTTGCCAAGCACCTAATGGGAATACAGTGTTAGCCCTTTAATACGTTGAGAACATTGCTTTCCATTTATGTGTTTTTCTTCCTTTCTAATTTAGTAGGTAATTGGAAAAGATGAACATTGCTTTTTGGAATAGGCTGCTAAAACTTGCTGAGGCCTTGAGAACTCCAGATCCTAATTGCTTTATTCAAAGAAAATGTACTTCTTGTTCATGCAAAATCCAACGAGGATGACCCTGAGCGTTCAGCTGTCCTGGCTGTCTTTCCTCTAAGCAATCATTCAGATACTGGGCCTCTTTCTACTTCATGTCTCCACCATCTGGTGCTTTTAAGGTCATTGCAAGGTTACCCAAGTGGTAGATGGAAAAAAGAATTCATGGAGGATCCTATACTTATACATGGATTTCTTCTGGAAATGGGACATGTTACTTATATTCACATTCCATAAAGTAGAGCCAGTTATAAGTTCAGCGTGATGCAATGTGACTTTAAAATTGGTAGATACTTCCTACAAAATCATGTAATTTTCATGAGGAAGTGGAGCAACAATCTCCATGGCCTCAATAGTCACTGCAGCAGTGAGTGCCCAAAGGGAGCTCTCTCCATGAAGCGTGAGGTGTCATGAGGACTCTTGATGGAGAAATAGTTTCCCTGTCAAATGAAGGGAAGTACAGACAGAGAAACATTTACAACAGCTAAATGACTGGCCACAGGGATGGAAACAGGAAGCCCCCCAGTGGCAACAGACAGGGAATGGCCTTACTGGCTAAGGCTGGCAGAGAGTCCAGATTTAGCATGGAAGCTATGGGAGCTGAGGCAGGAGAGAGTCGTAGTCATCACCTCACGAGGAGATCTTGCCATCTCTGTATAGGTGCTTAGGGCTGTTGACTATTTACAACTATGCTTTTAAAGGTGGCTTCACATTAAAGTAAGGGGAGCTGTTTCTTACTGCGCAGTCCTAGGGTCCCCTAAGCCTCTTAAACCAGAATCTGAGGATAAGACTCAGGCATCTGTTATTTTAAAAGCTCTGTTTAAGGGGAGAATGTATAACCTAGATTGAGAATAGCTGAACTAAAGTTTCTATTAATTGCAAACAAGTATTTGGTCGACTTTACCAGTATTTGGTTTTACAGGTATTTGACTATGAAAGAAGCAGCAGAGAAATACTTAAATTGAGTGTTGAAAACCCCGTTTTAGTACAGGTAGCACAATCAATGACTGACAATGTCTGCAAACATAATTTTAATCATCGTCAAGCACCTTTATGAAATACCTGTTTTGGGGGAAGCAATTTGAGAGAAAAAAAAAATTCTGCTCAAAATCTTTCAAAGACTTACAATTTTCTATTAAAAGGAGGAGATTGTCTGATGTCATGGATAAGGAGACGTGAATTAGACCTGCATTTGAATTACATTTTGTCATTTTCTAATTAAGTTACTTTCTAGGAAGATTACTGAACTTCTGGAGAAATAGGGTGACTTTCTCTGAGTTTTTGCTTTTGTAGATGTAAAATAAGGTAATCATTGTGCACAGTGCTGCTGGTTGCCTCCCTGCTCCCCTCCTCCCTGTTTGGGGTGGCATCGTGCCCAGCTGAAAATCTTCATTTCCCAGGCTCCCTTTAAGTCAGTGCCCAAGACAGAGGTGATGAATGAGGAGTGAGCAAAGGGGAAAGTAGTCAGTTGTGAGGTTAGAAGAATGCGAGCAGACATACTCTGTGGGGCTTTGAGGCCATTTAGATAGAGACTCTGGATTTTACTGTGAGTGGAATGGAAGCCACAATGAGTCCTGAGAGATGGATAATAACTCTGGATCCCTTGCTGAGAGTCAACTGTAGAAGGGGAAGTGTAGAGAAAGAGATGAATCAGTGTTCGCGGAGCAGACCCGCAGTCCAAGGACGCCAGGCAGGTTCTCTCTCATTCTTATCTTCAGTGAGGAAAGAATTCAGTGTCGAGACCAAAGTTACAGAAAAGCAAGAGATTAACTGATAGACAGGAGGAAGAACAGGAAAGCTCTCTGAACAGAGGGTGTCCTGAGTGGGTAGCCACTGAGGGGACCAGAATAGGTGCTTATATGGGTACAGTGGCCAAGAAGTGGGGGTTTGGCCATTGGTGCCGCCACTGCTTGGCTGAGCCCATGGGGTCTCTTAGGCTACCAAGGTCAACTGAGTCTTCCCATATCTGCCCTGCCTTCTGGAACCAGCTTTGACGTATTGTGCTATTGTGTTGGTGTTCTGAACATTCCACTTTTCATTGAGCTGTTGGGGCACCCTCCTGTCCTCGTCCATGATTGTTCTCCAGTCAGTCTGATGAATGGACCCAGGGCACCTGGGCTTTTAGGGGCACTCTCCTTGTTCCAACCAATTGTTCCTCAGTGAGGCTGATAAATGGACTTTGGACACCTGGGCTTGGGTGGGGCCTCCTGGTTCCCAGTGAATGTTCAGATTGATAAATGAGTTTGGGGCACCCTGTTCCTAACTGACTGCATATCCCCATATCCTAAGTTCCTCCTTCAGTAGGAGATAGTGCCTGCTGGGTGTGCCTTGGAGGAAATGGAAGGAGAGGAATTGGAAACAGCAATGGGGGTGGCTGTTTTAAGAAGTTGTAAAGCAAAGACATAAGGGAGTTTCAGAGGGAAGGTACAATAAAGGGCAAGAGAAGGGGAGTAGTGTGTGTGTGTGTGTGTGTTTAAAGATTTGAGAAATAACATGAAATTTGCTGGGTAATAATCTAGTGCATGAATTTGATGATGCTGGCAAGAAGAGAAATTCCTGGAGTGATAGCTTTAAATGGGATGGAGGGGATTTAATCTAATTCATATTTAGAGGGGCCTGGAACTCTTTACCTATGCCATCTATAGTGTAAAGCACCATGGAGGATATGAAAAACCAAACCAAACCAAACCAAACAAAGCCTTTTACCTCAAAGCACTTATAGTAATTAGAAGTCTTCCTCAAAACAAAAGCCCAGCACCAGATGGTTTTACTAGTGAATTCTACCAAGCAGCCAAAGAGGAACTAATATCTATCCTTTTCAAACTCTTCCAAAAAATTAAGGAAGAGGAAATGCTCCAAAATACATTTTATTTGGTCAGTGTGACTTGGATACCAAAAGCAGACAAGGATATCACAAGAAAAGACAGCTATAAACTGAATCCCTGATGAACACAGATGCAAACATACTCAACAAAATCCTAACAGACTGAATTCAACAATACATTAAATGGGTTATACATCATGACCAAGTGGAATTTATTCTAGGGATGCAAAGATGGTTCAATATATGTGAATCAATCAATGTAATTCATCACATTGACAAAAGAAAATACAAAAATAATATGGCCAGTATTATCTATCAGTAGATATGGACAAGGTTCAGCATATATTTATAATAAAAATTCTTAGCAAACTTGTAATAGAAACAACATAAAGACGGTATATGCCAAACCCACATGAGCATCATTCAAAGGTGAGAAACTGGAAACTTTTTATCTAAGATCAGGAACAAGACAAGGATGTCCACTCTCACCACAACTGTTCAACATAGATTTGGGAGTCCTAGCTAGAGCAATTAGGCAAGAGAAAGACACAAAAGGACTGCAAATTAGAAAAGAAGAAGTAAAATTATCACTATTTGCTGGTGACATGATAATATACATAGACAATCTTACAGACTCCTCTAAAAACTACTGGAAAAATAAATCAGTATAGTAAAGTGTTGGGCTACAAAATCAATACACAAAAGTCTCTTGCATCTCTATATGCAATTAATGAACTAGAAGAGAAAGAAATCAAGAAAAACAATTCTATTTACGGTAGCATCAACAAGTATTAACTAGGAATAAACCTAATAAAGAAAGACCTAGTCAACAAAAGCTAAGTCATTGCTAAAAGAAATAGAAGACACAAGAAAATGGAAAGACAGCTCTCTGAAATGATTTGTGACTGGTTTTGATACGGGAGCTCTTCCCTGAAAAGAAGTCATCTGGAAAGATAGTCCATGACTGGGGTGGGCTCAGGGGGCAGTGCATGAGGTCAGAGCACCTCTATGAGTGAGATTAATCTAGTTGCATGGACCTTTCAATGCTTTTATATGTGATTATACAAACTGGCTGCTTATGCAATTATGAGATCCAAACCTTTTCCTAAAAATTACAAAATAGACATTACCCCACCGTCATTTGGTTTTTAATGTTGAAGAAAAGAAATAGGAGACTGACTCTACCTGGATTCTGGTGGTGTTCTCTCTTTATTCTTGAAACTTAATTTTATTCCTCAGGAATCTATCAAAAGGCTTGTCTTTCTTCAGTGACATTACCTTAGAAATGATAACTCATTTTGTTTTCCGTAGTCTATCTATTTCAGTTCAGAAATCTATCTAACATTTACATCTTAATTCTTTTCTATCTGTTTTAGACTCTTTAAAATAATCATTCTTGTATTAGATCATAATAATCATTCTCCGTCCTCTGCATCATTCATGTGGTCAAATCTTCTGTTTCATTTTTCCCCTTCTAATAAATATTTTAATGTATCCAACTGATTCTGTTTCCTTGGAGGAATATTTTATCAACTGCCACTTAACAGTTCATTTTTCATTCTACTCCCATTTCTTCATCTCGACTTCATTTCACATTTGCATTTTGAACACATAGGGTGTTTTTCTGACCAATATTTTGTTTTCTCTTTAATGCCATTATCAGTATTATTCCTTTCTTCTTTATCTTGCATGACATTATTCCTCTTTTATATTAGAAGAATCCCTTTCTTTCTGTCCTGCATGAAGAATAGGCTATTTATTTATTTATTTATTTTTATTTTTTTATTTTTTTGATAGAGGCATGCTTTATTTATTTGTTTGCTGGTTTGTTTGTTTGTTTTGTTTATACATGCACTGGGTACAGTCAGAAGCGTGGGAGGGTGAGAGAATTCACCAGAGCCAGAGCGGGGAGCAGAGCAGACAGAAGGACCGAAGTACACTGCTGAGGGGAGCAGCAGGCGGCAGGAGAGGTCTGCGCGCCATGTGGGACCCTCCTCCAGTGGCCAGGGAGCAGCCGGGGATCGAACCGGCACCGCAGAGGCCGCGGGCAGCTTCGCAACCCAGCGCTCAACCGCTGCGCCACCGGGGAGGCCCAAGAATAGGCTATTTAAAGTCCTGAATAGAGTGGAAGCTGTTTGCGATCTCTTGGTACGCCCATTTGTACATCCAGTGTTTGGTTGATAGAAGTTTAAGTTACTTGCTTATTCATTAGCTGGGCTGCCAGAGAAGGCTTTTGGAGAGGAACTGCAGTTCTTGGGCTGTGCTAGTAGGGTGCATTTTTTTTTTTTTCCTGTTTTGGATGAGCAGTTTCATGTATCCATTCTCCTGCTGAGTCATCCATACCAGCTCTGTGGTGTGTCTGTTCCCACCTTTCTTTATCATGTGAACATTTGCTACCATACACCAACACCACTGCCCCACTTCATAGAGAGTCCCCTCCCCACACTTGGCTTTCTCTGATGCACTCATTTTATGTGCTGTTGGGCATTTTGTCATAATTGTTCTGAATGTAGCTGATTTCAGCTGCAAAGGGTCTTTCCAAAGGACATACTGCTTCTTTTCCAAGACTCACTCTTGTTATCAGAACTAGCTCCTATAAATCAGGTGCTTTTGAAAGGATATTTTCTATTATTTTCAGGCTTTTCCTTATATCCATTTCTACCCTACTTTTGTTTTCTGAAATAATAAACCAATGTTGCAAACATTGGTTTGTAACATTACATAAAGTTCAGGTCACAGAACTATAATTTGCCATCGGTCTACACTGCGTCATGATCACCACCAAAAGTCTAGTTTCCATCTATTACCATACCATTGACCCCCCCATCCTACTCTCCAACTCTCTTTCTACACTAGTTTCTTAAGAGGCCTCTGTGTTAATTTTTCTGTTGCTGACAAAAATGAATTCTCGTACAGTTCTGGAGGTCAGAAGTCTGACATACATCTCACCAGGCTAAAATCAAGGCATTGGCAGGCCGCACTCCTTTCTGTAGCCTAGGGGTAGGAGATATTGCCTTGCCTTTCCAACTTCTAGAAGCTTCTGTGTTCCTTGGTTTGTGGTCTCCTTCCTTTGTCTTCAAATCCAGCTAAGTCAAGCCCTTCTCACTCTTCACCTTGATCTCTTCTGCCTCCTCTGACACTTTGAAGAACTCTGTGATTATGTTGGGGCCACCAAAATAATCTCACTATGTAAACATTAGCTACAAATTTAATTCCACTTTTTATTGTAATGTATTGTATTATTTCATATAATATACCGTATTCATAGATTCCAGGAAATAGAACATAGACTTCTTTGGGGCAACCGTTATTTTACCGACCACAGTGTCCATATTTTTTCAACTGTGTTCTAGTCACATGGCAACTAGTAATAATTCCTTAACATTTCTTAATATGGTTTTAATGTTCTTTCCTACTTTCTATTACTAACACCACTTTCCCCTCTGTCTTATGTTTAATGGGAAAGTTACCTACATCATGCCCAGGTCACCATTTTACCTGGATGTACAAATAAAATTTTATCAGGGGGAGTCCTATGACTTTCTTGGGAAGATTTTCCCATGATTACATCTACATATTAATTATTAAAGTGGTTGTTATTCAAGTTATATTGTCTCTATTTCCCTTGTTTCACGGCTTTCTCATGTTCTTGCAAGAATTTCTCCCAAAGTTTCATTTTACAGGAATTCCCTTTCTCATCGGCATTTCCAGCACATGATGGCAAGAATAAGTAAAACAACTAAATTTAGTCCATTTCAATCCTCATATTTTAAAAATAAATGGGCTGGGGACTAGATCCAAAGCTGTCTTTTTCTCATCATCAAGTGTACTCAGATGAATTTAGCACACGTCTCCTTTATTGAGCTCTAAAATCTACTTATCAAATGTTTGCACACATGTTTTCCATTAGCCTTAAACTCTTGTGAATATTTGGAAGATATTGGGGCTTTTGATGGTCCCTAAAGAATTTTTTTCTGGTTCATGTTGCATCCATTTAATTGTGTGAAAGCGATGCATTATTCTACTTTACATTGGATTTTATAATGTCAAGGGTTTAAATTTCTATGAACAACTTCCTTGAAATTTGTCTCATGAATTAGGATTCCCATGGGCATCTTGTTTTCTTTCAGTTTTAAATTTTCAGGATCACAGGCTCTGTAGTGTTTAGTTATTCTCCAGGCATGTGCTGTCCAGAGAAACTGGAGATGGTCTTGTTTTTTTGTTTTCATATTTAAAAAAATCCCTCCTTGGCTCATGGTTACACCCAGATCTCTCCCGGTACACTTTAGTACAAATAGCCTGAAGAATAAACTACCTCAAATGGCCCAAAAATAATATATGTAAAACAATATACAAGTCACTCTTTCTTACCAACAAACCGCAGGATTAATTTCTTTGGTTCCCTCCAAATAGCATTTTATTTAGATTGGAGTCATTACCTCGCTTTTGTCTGGCTCCGGAGTCTAAGCTCTGTGTGGATCTACTAATGGTATAAGCCTTCTGTGCTGACAGGACACCCCATGTGCTAACTTTCCACTTCGGTTCCCCGATATAAAGTCTGCTGATAAACGTTGCTCAGCACTATCAGGCTTATCAGTGGACTTCAGTGAGGAGTGTGGCATTTCAGTGACACCGAGCCAGGGACCAAGCTGTTCAGACATACCATTCATCGCCTCCTTCCTCAGGGCCTGAACTGACATTCCTCTTTTAATCAGTCCTTATAAGGTCTCGGAACAAAATCAAGGTGTCTGTGGCACCATTGTGAAGCAATATTTGTTTGTTTGTTTGTTTGCATAGAAGAATTGGGGTATAAACCAGAGGTGTGGGGGATGAGAGGATTGACCAGAGATGGAGTGGGGAGCAGAACAGGTGGATCTACTGAAATACACTGCTGAGGGGAGCAGTGGGCCAGACAGGAGAGGTCTGCTGAGCCATAGGTGGGCCTCCCTGGCCGGGGATCGAACTCGTGCCATAGCAGAGATAGCGCAGAGATTTAACCCCCATGCCAGCAGGGAGGCCCAGGCAATCGTTGTATCTGGTGGTTGTCAGATGGGTCCTGTATTAATTGCTTTCATAGCAACAGGTTGCTCAGAAATGGAAGGAATGAGTAGTGGTCAGAACAGCCATTCCTAGGTGAGGCCTGCACAGACCTGGGGGTTGGGGGTTTCAGAGAAGCCAACTAGAGCAGGGGGTGGCAGCCAAGCAGTAAAAATTTGGAAACAGGCCCTGTATGTGTCCATCTTCATACTCCAGATGACCGTGCAGTGGTGGCATCTGTGTGACGGTCAAAGCCTTGAGCAGAAGCCCAGCTTGGGGTGGACAAACCTCACTGTGTTCCTAAACCTGCCAGACGCAGGGTCTCCACCCTGTCCTGATTGGCACATGGTCTGTTTGTGGGGTCCTGCCAGTGCTCTCTGCTGGAGAAGGTCCCCTCAACACCCCACACTAGCAGTTGATGGGATAAAATATGCTTCCTTACTAAGCAGATTGTGAGGGAGTCATGAAGCATCACACTGTGCAAGACTATCGAACACAGTCCTCACCACAGCCCATTTCACCCCCTCCCCACTTGCTCTCCCTCCTCCCCACCCCCTCTGGTAGCCTCAATTCTTTTTTTTTAATTTTTAAAATTTTTTAATTTTAAATTTATTTTTATTTTTTACATCATCATTCATTTTTTTTGTTTTTTTATTTTAACGTTTATCATTAAAATTTTTTTAAACAATATTTGCTTCCCCCCACCCACTCAGATTGAGTCCCCATAGAGTTTCCTTCCCCAAGGCACCTGTGCACCATCACCTCAATCCCCTGTGCGCCTCCCTCCCTCCCTCTGATCCTTCTCCCGCCTCCTCCCCTGCAGGATACTGACAGCCTCAATTCTACAGTCACATTTCTAGGATTTATTGGTTTGGTTTTTTCTGACCCTTTGTCTTGTTTTTCTACATTCTACACACAAGTGACACCACCGGGTATTTGTCTTCCTCTTTCTCACTTGTTTCCACTTAGCACAATCCCATCCAGTTCTATCCATGGTGTCGAAAAAGGAAGGAAAAAAATGCTCACAGCAAATATTTCAAGTCTGAGGCTACTGGTTTTAAAATCTGTTGGATCAGATTTAGAGTTATATAGAGAATATTTAATCCTGAGATTTGGATTATATCGGATAGAAAAAGATTGAATATATTTTTAGTAGAATTTAATTCTTATTTTATCATTTCAAGGGTCATCTTAAAGATGAATATGAAAAAACATCTTTTCCAATATGTGAAACTATATGAAAAGTTTTACATTTTATAACTTTCAATGGGAAAATGAAAAAGTTAAGCCAATATTATAGAAGAGTTACTCTTTATTTGCGTAAGAAGTTGAATTTGAGTGATAAGTTTATTATTATGTGGAGGTTTTGTACTCACAGTTAAATTTATGAAAATTTGATTTTATATCCATATTACTTATTAAGTACTCAGTAGATATATATTTTTTTTCCAGTAGTTTTTCTTTTTTTAATGAATGAATGCCTGTTTTCACTCAATTCACAGTCTCACCACTATTGCCAGGGACAGAACTCAGTGTTCATTTGCCTTTTTTTTTTTTAAACATTTGTTTACTTATGCATACAAGAACTGGGGTACAGGCCAGAGGTGTGGGGGGTGAGAGGATTCACCAGAGACAGAGTGGGGAACAGAACAGGCAGATTGACCGAAATATACTGCTGAGGGGACCAGCGGGTGAGACAGGAGAGGTCTGCTGCTCCATGTGGGTAGCTCCCTGGCTGGGGGTTGAACTCATGCTGCAGTAGCTGCGGACGTTTCATAGGTTGTGTCTTAACTCCTTGAGTCACCAAGGAGACCCTCATTTGCCTTTTGACTAAAAGTATCAAGTGGACAGAAATGGAACTCACCAGTATGGGGATGTGTGCTGAGTAGGGATATGAAGTTGTTCTGTCCTCTGGGGTAGCCATGTGCATTTAGTGTTGTTTCCGGGGCATAAAAAAATTCCAGAGGTAACTTTTTGAAATTTTGATTAATTTTTTTTTTATGATACAGAGGAAGGAGACAAGAGAAGCTGAGCAGCTTATATAATGGTGAAAACATTAATAACCTCTTATGTGAGTGAAGCCAAGGCTAGAAGCCACTGAATTAGGAATCAGATTACTTGTCCTCTCTGTGTGCTTTTGTAATTAACTTGTGTCTCTTGCTTGCTCTCAGTTTTTTCATGTATAAACTCAAAGGATTGCTCTAAAATTAGTCGTTTCAAGTGGCAGCCCCAGGAGAGATATGGTATCTGGCCAAGGTCATGGCCAAGGTAGGTAGGGTGAAGGGAGAGAGAGGAAGCCTCAGCAGCCATTCTCATCTTTCTGATCAAATTGCCAGATACTACTTGTGTTTGCAAACTGGTCAGGTTTTTGATTTTTCTTTTGATGGCTTCCCAAAGCAAAAGAAATGCCAATGTAGACTCATCTGGACTGGAGAAACATGGAACCACTTGTTAAAATGGGTGGTGCTAATGCAAACTTTATTTTAATACATATAATGATGTTTGAGAAGTATTATTTAAAGGCGTGCTTTCTCTACAGGATTGCAATTAGTGTTTGCAACATTCTTTGTTCTAGAGGTGTGGTTTTATAGTCGCATGTTATTACCTTCTGTGGTTGGGATGAAATCAGTCATCTGGTCGCTAGTGCTAAGTAGCCCTATAATTGAATGGGAACTGGTGCTGAATAAATGGTCCCTGATGGGGACCCGGTGCACATGCGTTCTGTTCTCACCACTCATTGGCTAGAGGAAAGGGAATAGTATAATAAGATTTTGTGCTTTTTCCTTTCCCCATTAACAAAATAGAGCAAACACATGTCAACCATCAATCTCCAGTGGGTTTTCCTGGGAATCAACTCAGACGGGCTCTCGGATGCTCTCCCGGGGCTGACATCATTTATCTGTGTACATCTGAAGGATGGACGCCAGCTCAGGAAAACAGCTTCACCAGTGACCTACAAGTAGTAGAAATGCACATATATTTTTTCCAAAGATTACCTCCTATTTTTGAGTATGGGCGAGGAAGAAAAAGAAAATATGGCAATATTTACATAAAAGCCTCTATCTGAGTGTTATCAATAGAACAAAATGTGGTGGCATTGCCTCCTGCTTCGGGTGACTAGTTGTGCTGAGGTCTAGAAAATCCCAGCAGGGCCTGATCCATGACAGGGAGACTGACCGGCTATGTTTCCATATGTCATCAGCCACATGAGTCTCCTGAGGCTTAATTGTTTTCCCAGTATGGGAAAACAATTTTTACCTTCTCTGGTGAAAGGTCTGTCTTATTTCAGATTTCAGGAGAATCTAGCACTTGTAAAATCCAAAGCCAATGTTGCATAAAGACCCAACAGGTTTTTTTTTTTTTTTTTTTTTTTTAAGATTTATTTATTCAGGTTTACAAGAACCAGGGTACAGGCCAGATGCACGGGAAGGTAAGAGGATTCACCAGAGACAGAGCAGGGAACAGAACAGGCAGATGGATGGAAATACACTGCTGAGGGGAGCAGTGGGTGAGACAGGAGAGGTCTGCCTCACCATGTGGGATTCTCGCTGGCTGGCTGGGATTGAACCCGCGCTGCAGAGGCTGTGGACATCTTCACAGTGCTGTGCTCAACTGCCTGTACCACCAGGGGAGGCCCAAAGACTCAACAGTTTTTTGAGAACTAAGTAAATGGTTCATATGATGCATCTACTCTCATCAAATAATCGAAGACTTTCTCATCAGTAAAATGGAGATTGCAAACAAGCCACAATTTTCTAAGGAACCAAGTAGATTTAGTGTTGCCACAATGGATTTCCAGATTGCAAAAAGAAGACACTTCTGCACCCTACTGACGTTACTTCACTGCGTGAGGTATGCAGGCTCCTCTGTGTCTGCTAGAGTATTTATTCCTTTTAATTAATTGTGTGGAAGAAATGAACATACATTTGTCCTAAGTTATAAATTGTTTCATTTAAAAATGCAATAGGTAATAAAGGATTGCCTACAGACTATTGATGGAAATGATTAAAGCTTTTGCTGTGAGAATAGAAATTTCCCTTTCCAGAGAGGATCAGATGATTTCTTGACTGTGTTTGACTGGTTATTTTAAGTGTGTTCATTTTCTTCCACATAGATTTTCTCATGTTGCTTAATTCGTCCTCTTTTCAATCCCTTGCATCACACCAAGACTTGCTCAAGCCCCAGTCCCCATTCCTGCTTACAGGAAATCTTTCTCGCCATGAATGGCCTACGGCATACCCTCTCTTCCAGGAGCTCTGTTAAGTATAGAGTTAAGAGTTTCCTGGGCCTCCCCGGTGGCGCAGCAGTTGAGCGCTGGGTTGCAAAGCTGCCCGCGGCCTCTGCGGCGCCGGGCGCCGGTTCGATCCCCGGCTGCTCCCCGGCACCGGAGGAGGGTCCCACATGGCACGCAGACCTCTCCTGCCGCCCGCTGCTCCCCTCAGCAGTGTACTTCGGTCCTTCTGCCTGTTCTGCTCCCCTCTCTGGCTCTGGCTCTGGTGAATTCTCTCACCCTCCCGTGCTTCTGACTGTACCCAGTACATGTATAAACAAAACAAACAAATAAATAAAATAAATAAACATGCCTCTATAAAAAAAAAGAGTTTCCTGATATTTATTTTTCAGTGGTCATCTTATCTTCTATGTCTTTGGTGGTTCCCGCAGCATCTAGCCTATAAAGCATTTGATTATCAAATGCTGTTGATCAGTATTTCTAGGATGGATGAATGAACAGTCTCTCAACTATAACAAATGTTTTCTTGAACTTTAATGGACATATTCTGGGAACAATCACAGGCAGTCTACAACAATGACCATTTGATTAGCAAGTGTCTGTTTTTGCTAAACTTCTGTATTGTTTGAGGATGGATCGGGTGAACAGGCGGAAGACATGAGTGTAGAGCATAGGTTACTGGCAGAGAGAGGGAATGGCAGTCAGCGTGTGGGTGTGGACAGGGGCACTCAAGACCCCATGGCTGGTCTAGATCCACTGCTGACTAATTCTAATTCACACCAGTAGGTTCATCCCTACAGAACAACTTCTTGATTGATTATGATATGACATCTCATGTATGATCATATATGAGATTATAGAATCTTCAAACAGAGGCAATTTGACCTATTCCATTCCAATTTGGATTCCTTTGAATTCCTTTTAATGCCTAATTGCTCTGGCTAGGATTTCCATTACTATGTTGAATAGGAGTAGCAACAGGCATCCTAGTCTTGTTCCTGATCTTAGATGACCAGCTTGCAGCCTTTTACCACGAATAAGATAGTGACTCTGGACTTGTCATATATGGCCTTTATCTTGTTGAGGTATGTTCCTTCTACACGCAGTTTATTGAGGTTTTTTTTTAATGAAAGGATGTTGAAATTTGTGAAATGCTTTCTCTGCATCTATTGCAATGTTATTTGATGTTTATCTTTCATTTTGTTAACGTGATTGTAAATTAATTGCTTTATGTCCCAGAGAGAAATTCCACTTTAT
This sequence comes from Talpa occidentalis, assembly GCF_014898055.3. Lineage (NCBI taxonomy): Eukaryota > Metazoa > Chordata > Mammalia > Eulipotyphla > Talpidae > Talpa > Talpa occidentalis. Next base: position 109,127,782 of record NW_023605194.1, read on the forward strand.
CATGTTGCATAATCATTTTAATGTGCTGCTGAAAAATTGGTTTGGTAATATTTTGCTGAGAAATTTTGCATCTACATTCACCAGGTCTATTAGCTTGTATTTATTTATAAGTTTGCAGTCTCTATCACTGTTTTGTTAGAGTTATCTGCTACCCCAAATCTGCACTGAAGAAAACCAGCTGCCTGCTTTAGTGATCACATGGGAATGACTATTGCTGCATTTTCTGCCTCCCACTGGCTGTAATGTTTCTGGATTTATTATCTGCCACAATGTGGTAAAGAAAGAGGCATTTCAGACCCTCTTTAACTTGCCTGTGTTCAGTGTGGACAGTGTGTGGGGAGGGATGAAGCAAAGCAGCTGTGGGTTTAGACCAACAGCTGGAGGCTGTGTGAATTAAGTAGCTTCTTATTTCATAATCATAGGTGATTCCTTAAAAGGGACCCTCACATCTGGGGAAGGGCCTATCTAGGCATGAGCTCGAAGGCAAAATTTTAAAGGTGGAGTATAGTTTTCAACCCCTCTGACTTTGTCTTCTAAAAGAGATAGTACTTGGATTTTTTAAAGGTAGGGAAATGTTCGAAAATCAAATTTTTCCGGTACTGTACCTATTTAGTTGAGCCGTAGCGATTGTGATGTAGAGAGCTGGCAAAACTACAAATAGCAGCAGTTACGGGGGAGGAAATTGATTTGGAAAAGACATCCCAAGGGGAAGAGGCTCTCCATTCGATCTTGTGGAAGCCTGTTGTCCTTTGTGGGCATGATCCTGGCAGATGCTTTGTATTTCCAGCATGCCCCATCTCTGTGACTTAGGGGTACAGTGGGGCTTGTTTGGAGGTTGGGTGAGGCTGTGCCTTCTTTACTGGACACAAGACTAGGATGCCTACTGTTGCTACTCCTATTCAACATAGTAATAGAAATCCTAGCCAGAGCAATTAGGCATCAAAAAGAATTCAAAGGAATCCAAATTGGAAGCTGCTTCCCGCTGCCCAAAGTCCATCTTCATCTGTGTGGACTTCTCTCACTGCTGTCTTCTGGAATATCTCTCTGCTGGGAGCACCATGCATTTTGGGTGACAATGTTTGTTCCTAAGAAACTGGACTTGAAACAAGCTAAGCAAAAGACTCTATACACACTTGGCGTATCATTACTAACAAAAAACGGTAACTGTTGTTGCTAAATGTTGTGTTGTGTGTGCTTAGTCTAAGGGACTTGGTGGGCCAACCTTGAGTGGTAGAAGGTGTGCTTTTGTTGATGAAGGAAACTTGGGTGAGTGCCAGCTCTGTGAAATGGATGGAGTTTGCTTATGCTCTGAAGCCTATAAGCAAAAGCTTTCACACTACATTGTACAAAAATGAAAAATGACCTAAAAAATACATTAAATTAAAAAAGAGTTAAAAATAAATAAATAAATAGATGTTTTGATGTCATTCTCCCTCAAAGAAAATATTTCCCAGGATCTTTACTGGTCAAAAGTGTTATAATCTCTATAATCCTACACCTGAACAAATGCATCATTTTTTTCTATCAGTTTCCTTTATCCTTTTCCTTACATACACACATTTTAAAGCTTTATTGATGGCACAGAATTTCTTCAATTGCTTTTTCTTTTCACCAGATTTTTTGCTTTCTCCTTATCTCTAAAGTGACTTGTAGACTGCTTGGCCTTGGTTCGAGCTCTCTCCTGAGAAGTCATCCGACTTCCCACATTTCCCTCCCTTTTTCTCATGGTCTTTTTCACTTGGCAAAGTAAAATATGTATTTCTTATATTTATATGTAGCCTTTTTGTATTGTACTTGGTATTGATAAAGCTAAATTGATGAAGAAAATGGGGTTCCTGGCAAGGAGACACCCTTGTCTCAGACTCGGTTACCATCGATGAAGGACAGGTGTAAACATCTGCCCTCTGGTGGTAGTAAGCTGCAGCTGCAGGTCGGAAATCCCTGAGTATCCTGGATCCATTAACCCACAAACTGTCTAGGGCCGATTGATTTTCAAAGTTCTCTCATTGTGACAGCGCTTCCTTACGTCAGCTAGGACACATCTGCTCTCTTCTTTACAAAGGACTTATTTTATAACTCAGTTCCTCAGAGTATAGTATTCTAAATAAGTATTACAAGTATTATAGTCTTCCAGAAACATTTCCTTAAAACCACCAACCACTACCATCCTTATCATCCTGCTATCTGATGATTTATATAGAAATTTCAGGGTGAAGACTGAATTGCTAGATCTTAGCAAAAGAGGACATCAGCGAAATTGAAATTCCATTTTTTCCCCAAACATCTTGAAAGGAGATACACCTTATCTCCTAAGCAAATGTTTTCAGACTTTTTGGCTTTCTAGATATAGCTTTTTTAAAGTAAACGAAATGGTCAAAAAGGATTTTCAGATATCATCACTTATTATGCAAATAAAAGAGAATAATAAGGATGAAGAAAATAAAATTAGAGTGAAGAACTCACAAGGAGTTCTGTTTGTAACTGTTTAAGAGGATATGGGAATGACACTCCCTTGTCTCTGCTCGAGAAGCAACGTTGTGTATTAAACTGTGACTATTTTGCTTTTACAAAAGTCTTGGTGTTGATAGTATTAGGGTGAGTTGATAGGCACAACTAATAGCTACTAATATGGTATTCTGTGTATTTGTCCACAAAAACTAATTGAAACATTAAGGGTTGACTTAATTCTAGCTGCTCATTTGGCTCATACAAAATGCAGAATTTGAGGCAGTTGACATTGAAAATGATAGGGTGTTGTATAATTTCTAGCTGGATGACACATTCTCCTTCAGTTCCAACCCTAAGGAGGTGCTAGTGTCTGTGTTATTGTCCACAATTTGGAAAGGAATTGATGGTAATAACATCTTTGCAAATTGGTACATCCACCCTCCCAGCGTTTGTGCTATTGACCTTGAATTCAAATAAGTGAGATTAATGTCAAATAAGTTAAAATAGGATTTGAGTGTGTCTCAAGTTCACTCCCCAAACTGGAAAGTCAGGCACATTTTCTAAAAGCTGATTAATGGTTTCTGTCATTTGAATACATTATTCTAATTATATATATATATTATTGTTAATAAATCTTTGTTATATTTGCATTCTGGTGGCAAAAAAAATTCAGAAAATAACCCATATATATAAAGAGGAAAAGAATCACCTCTTTTAAAAGTATTTTGACATTATAATTCATTTGAAACTATCCTTGATTTCCTTATTATTCAAGCAGAATTAGCAAAAAAAATTAAAAATTCTGTTTTCTGTATGTGGCTGTGCCAGGTGCTGTTTTCTGTCTTTGCAGGTATTACCCCGTGAGAAGCTCACATGGCATGCCCATAGGGTAGGGACTATTACTGTCCCTAATTCTATAGATGGAAAAAGCTTCAGGAAGTTTGTCCAAAATAACACAGCAAGTGGCTGAATGAAAGTGTCAGGCCAGGTCACCCATGTGAAGCCAGCCTGTCCCTTCACAAAGCAAAGGTGAAGCTGTCAGCTCTGCTCACCACCAGCCATTTGCCCTTCATGGGCCCTGCCTGAAAACGCTCACGGCCCAGACATGGAGAACAGTTTAATTAGCGTCAGTTGAGATATTTAGAAGGCCTTATTTACTATGAATGGATTTTACTAGAATGCAATTTAAAGCAAATCAGAGATATGTGCATATTTGACAACATAAGGTCAGCATCTTTGCTTTCAGAGAGTCGTCTATCCTGGGTAGTTTGAGCAGCCAGGAATTGATTTAGAGAAGGAATTTCTTTTCTATTTCACTCTAGTTTCAGTCTTTTCAATTCACTGAACTAAAAACAAAAATGTAAGTCACCATTACAAACCATTTTTCTTGCTAGAAATTAATTGCACTTCTGGAAAGTGATTTCATTGTCTTGGACTTCTGGGTTGTCCTTTTCCTAGTTGCTGCGCTGCCCCAGCTCCCATCCTGATCCAGCTAGTCCTGTGAGGGTGAGAGGAAACAAAAGCAGCAGAACGCAAGGGCATCGTGGGAGGAGGAGGATTGGGGGCGAGAGGAGGAGCCTCAGTGAGCCAGCCCTGAGCTACAGGCCAGGGAGCCTCACTCCTGCACACCCACCTCCACAGCAGGGAGCTGCGGGCTCCTGGGTGAAGGAAAGGCACCTGGGATGGGGGCAGACATGCTTTATGGGGCCATTTGTGCAGTTTCCCGGTGAGGAGTGAGGCAAAGGTCATGTTAGTAATGCAGCTTCTCTTTTTCCAGAACGGAAAGAAGGTTGAAGAATCTACCCACAGAGGTGAGCAAATGATGTTGGCTGGGCGGGTCTAGTGTGCATATTTTACTTTTGCCTATTAAAGTGTGACCCGCCCTGTCCCTTGAAGTGCACCACTGACAAAGTCTCTTGCTGAGCCAGTGTCAAAGGCTTATCACTGTAGTCCAGTCAATGGACACCACTGCCACTCACACCTCCTAGCCCTTCCTCCGGGGCGGGGATGGCCATTGTGCTCCTACACCTCCCTCTCTCAAAACCCCTGGGCAGACTGTGACCTTGACACCTGCCTGGACAGTGGAGCAAGGCAGGGTCCTCCAGACAATTCACCCACTGCGTCTGGTGGTATGGAGAGTTCATAGGAAGCTACCTTGGCCAATTCCACAAAAATGAGAATTGTGGGTGGTTGTTATTTTATTTTTTTCACAAGGGGAATGTAAGGGCTGGATTCTTCCAGACTAAGAGGCTGTTTCTGAGGTCAGAGGTAAGGAAGACCATGTCTGCTGAGCTAAGGGCAGAGCTCCTTCTGGTGGCCTTTCCCTATCTTACCTGATGTGGGGCTGCGGCCTCTGTTCTCCTTGCCTGAGAGGCCAAGTTCCAGAACCTTGGAGAATCGAGGCCATAGAACTCATCTCCAAGAGCTGGGCCTGTGGTATGGGTGGGCCTTTTATCAGATGCTGGAAGTGGTTCCTGCCTTAATTCTATGGGCCATAGTCAACACTTAGACACCTGCACTCACCTGGCCTGTTTTCATCTCTGTCCTTTAATCTGCGTTACTTCACAATTGATGGCTATCTGAGCCCACTAAGAATGCTGAGTTTGTACTAAATACAAAGTTTAGTACCTAAGCCAGGTGAGGACATTTAAAGTTTGGTTGTTATTCTCTCCTCATTCTGGGTCCTGCATGACCTGGCTGATCTGGTCTAGTGAGGTCTAAAAAGCCTGCTAGAAACCCACTCGGACAGGCTGATAAATGGCCTTTCCTGCCTGGTGACACTCTATGGTGAGTGAGCAGGTTAAATAAACTGCAAGCATGACTCAGCATTAAGGTGGGTCTTAGGGAGCTAGAGGGGTAGGGCCACCTCACATTTTTAAAACCAGGCAAACTCTTGCCATTGACGACAACAGGGATGAATGAAGCTAGAGGAGATGATGCTACATGAATTAAGTCAGGAAAGAGAGATGATGCCTGGTTTCACTTTTACGTGAAACAGAGAGAAACAAAGCCAAAGGCCACCCCCTTCCCTGGAGGAAGGACTAAGGGGTGTGAGTGACAATGGTGTCCATTGATTGGGCTACAGTGATGAGCCTTTGAAACTGGCTCAGCAACAGATCTACTGCAGTCGGAGGGAAAAGCGCAGTAGAGCAAAATGTGGAGGGGACACAGCGCATGTGGTGGGGGACTATGGGTGCCTTGGGGGTGGGTGCAGTGTGGCCACAGATATATGAAGAGGGGGAACCTGCACCTCTGCAGCATTGTCAAGCAATGTCACCTCAATTCAAAAAACTAAACAAGAAATCCAGATTTTTATACCCTGGGTCTGGAGAGAATTAAGAAAGAGGTGAACTTTATTTTCTCTCCTCTGGTAATTCTTTCTCTGGCTCTGCCTAAGTCAAGTTAGGAGCGTGTGTGTATGTGTGTGTGAGTCTGAGTGTGTGTCAGACTGTGGTTCCTCTCCCAGTTTCCAAAAACGAAAAATCATTTACACCTTCACTGTATCACTGATCAAGCCTTTTAAGTTCTTCACTAAGAATGGTTCCACAGGAAGTTCCTGGTATTCAGTTGGCGCGGTTGGTGGACAGTAACTGAGCCAAGATGCTGTGAAATCTGCTGGCTCTGTGTCAGATTACCCAGAGGACCATAAGTACTGCTTCATGCAGACAGTTACAAAATAAAGTTCCAGAGAAACAAAAGCTGTTTCAGGAGGAAAATGGAATTCCAGTGCATCTAAAGGGTGGGGTAGCTGATGCCCTCCTGTATAGGGCCACCATGATTCTAATAGTTGGTGGAGCAGGATATGCCATATATCAACTGGTTATGGCTTCATTTCCCAAGAAGCAAGATTGAGTTCAATTTGTCATCCCAGCAATCAGCCGGTTCAGTGGACCAGTAATCTGATAAATAATCTGAGTTGTTTGGGGATCAATATTTATTGACTTGTACTGCTGTCAACAAAGCAGTCGTTACAAAAAAAAAAAAAAAAAGAATGGTTCCATAAGGCAAGGACAGTGTTGTTTGGTAGAAATGTGTCTGTTTTTCCTCATGTGGATCATGTCTTCTGAACTATCCTCCCCTCTCAGATGTTGTGGTCAGTCTTACTCTTCATTCAGAATTTCCTAAATGGTCGTCAACAGCACTCTAACCCTTTCTAAAGAGAAAATATGCAAATAATTCCTAAGGGAAGATACTGAGCAGAGTATAGGGTCAAGGGGAAATGACTCTGTTTGTGTTGAACTCTCAAGAAGATCTGTTGACTGACCAGAGGTGACCTCTACATGACTCACAACCGAAGCGGACAAGGAAATTCAGTCAAGAGAGCACTTAAACTTAAATCCAGACAAAATGTGATTGCTTTAAAAATGCTGGTCAACTCATAGGAATATTATACAATATTTTAAAAAATTGTTCTCTAAAACCTGTATGTCTGCACCTACCTACTTACTTGTCTCTTTGTTGCTCTGCAATGGAAACCATGTAAACTGACATTTCTCAAAGTGTGTTCCATCTGCAAGTTATTCAGGGCAAAATAGCTCCATAGAAAATAAGTTTGGGGATCACTGTCTGCTTAGTATGTTTTTCTCATTGAGAAACTTTAAGGACTCTCTTCCAAAGAGAATTCTAAGAAGTTCTGTGGTAAACAAGCCTACTAAACTTTATTCAGTCGAAGTTTCCCAAACTTACCTGATTCCTTGTCCTTGTCCAGGATTCCTCCTCTTTTACTGATATGTGTTTTGGATTCTTTTTTTTAACAAATGCAAAAAGATAAACAAATTAGTTTTAATGGTGAGTTAAATTTTACCAAAGTTGACGCACAAGAAAATTAAAATATAATTTGATTGATAATTATGGGATAAAATTTTGAATTCATAAAAATTCTTATAGATCCCTATGTTACATATTTTTGTGATTTGTAGAAATTTTTTTTTAAAAAGATTGATTTATTTTTATACAAGAACTGTGGTACAGGCTAGATGGGTGAGAGGATTCACCAGAGATAGAGCGGGGAACGGAACAGGCAGACTGAAGAAATACACTGCTGCGAGTAGCAACAGGCAAGATAGGAGAGGTCTGCTGCACCATGTGGGATTGTCCCCGGGTGGCGGGGATCAAACCCACGCTGCAGAGGCTGCAGACAGCTTCACAGTGCAGCGCTCAACCGCCTGCGCCACCAGGGGAGGCCCAGTTTGTAGAAATCTTTAAGGAACTCATATTTCTTATGCCATCTAGTAAAGTAAGAGATTGTTTTGAAGCATATAAAATGATGGATAATCTCTTTGCTGCAAATTCCTAGAAAAGAGCTTCACCCTGCCCGCCTCTCCTCCCTAGCTAAAGAAAGCTTCAGAACATTTGTTAGAAATGTATGTGAAGGAATCTTAAATTTGAAAAATTCCATTAAATCGTATTCCTTCATATACTTAAACAAATCCAACATAAGTAGCTAGTATTAGCCAGGAATGTAAGGGCAGTTTGTTTATTAGGATACCTATTTACCCAATTATTTCAAATGGTTAAAATGATAAAATGTGATGATTGAAAATGATTTTGAAAGCCCATGATGAACTGCTTTGCTTCTGTATAAAACTATCTAGGACTGAAAGAATAACTCTTTAACAAGACAATTTAAATTCCCACCTCAAGATGTTAAAATCAATTGCCACCATTTTATTTAATGGTGAAAATCTATAGTCATTCCACTTAACATCAAAAATTGGATAAGGGGCCTCCCCTGGTGGCTCAGCAGTTGAGTGCCACACTGTGAAGCTGTCCACAGCCTCTGCAGTGCCTGTTCAATCCCAGCTGGCCGGCGAGGGTCCCACATGGTGCAGCAGACCTCTCCTGTCTCACTCCCTGCTCCCCTCAGCAGTGTATTTCAGTCAGTCTGCCTGTTCTGTTCCCCACTCTGTCTCTGGTGAATCCTCTCACCCTCCTGCGCATCTGACCTGTACCCCGGTTCTTGCATAAATAAATAAATCTTTTTAAAAAATTGGATAAGAATGGCTGCTATGACCACTAATATTTATATTTAAAACCAATCCATCTACAAAGCAGAAACAGAGAGTCTGCCAATAATATAAAAGCACAAAATGACTTTTTTTGCCAGGTAATATGTTAATTTAGGAAATCATCTAAAAAACTCCAATAGTTCAGATATTGTAGTGTAATATAGGCTAGGATAGAATGAATATGGGAAAAATCAGTAGGGTTTTCTATTGCTTCTACTCTATTAGCTGAAACTAAAAATTGTACCTATCTCAAAACACCAAAAATGAGATGAATCCCACAAGAGGAAAAAGTGAAACATTAGCTGAGCAATTTTGTGTAAATGGTGATGAAAACAAACAAAAACATGCTCCGTTCTCTGGGAGTAAATTTATTCAAATAAATACATCAGTTCTTCCTATTTGAAGTAAAAACTCAAACTGCTTTTTTTTTTAAAGATTTATTTTTTATTTATACAATAGCTGGGGTACAGGCCAGAGGTGTGGGAGGGTGAGAGATTCACCAGAGACAGAGCAGGGAGCAGAACAGGCAGAAGGACCGAAAGCACTGCTGAGGGGAGCAGCGGGCGTGACAGGAGAGGTCTGTCGAGCCATGTGGGTATCGCCCTGGCCGGCCAGGAATAGAAACTGCACTGCAGCGGCTGCGGATGGCCTCACAGCACTGTGCTCAACCCACTGCACCACCAGGGAGGCCCTCAAACTGTTCTTTTAATTGAAAAAAAAATCCTCATATTAGTTTAGAAAACTAAAAAGACGAGTAAAAGTTAAAATGTTTTAAAGAACTAAAGCAATGGCCAGGAGGATTACTCTGGCAGATAGTAAAACTCAAAAAAAATACTATGGCCTCAGAAAAGAATGGGTAAGCAAATGAATGGAAAAATATATCTGGTTTTAAAAATTGCATATTGCGGAACGGTGTTTCAGAAATTTTTATGGTCAACTACTGGATCTTAATAGACTCCAATAAGTGAAAGTATTTTGTACACATTCTCAATAACTGTGGTACATAGCATAACCTTTATATTTTGCTCACATATGTTGAATCTCAAGAGAGGAATTTAATATGCCACATTCTCACAGTCATTTAAACATGAAACATTTTAAAAAACCAGAAGTTTGTTGGAACCATTATTGAAACATTTTTTGGTAAAAGGCTTGCAAAAATGAGTCAGAAGCAGAAAATACTTGCTAAATCAGAAACCCTCCTGGCTTCCTAGCATCTTCAGCAAGTTTGTCTCCTGAATCCCTGCTAAGCCCTGCATATCTCAGTGTAAAATACCAGCTTGTCTATGTCTCACAATTTCTGCTCTTGTTGGAACACCAAACTTCTCCTGCTATTTAGATACGCTGGAAGATACTGTTCAGCATCATTTACCATCTAGATCTTACTATTACTAGCTGTGCTTAACATGACATATGTAAATAGCCTTGGAACAGAACCACACAAGAAAGGTTCTTAGCTCATACACATCCAGGAAGCTACACATGCATAGGAATATACACATAGATACACGTATATAGGAATTCCTATGCATATAAAGGAACATATACACATATACATATATACTAACGTGTGTGTATGTATATATGAAGTTTACAACTTGGCTCTGAGGAGGTTAATTCTTTCTAACCAAGAATGTTGGGGAGGGGGGTGTGCTGAGACAGCTACGAGTTTTGGGAACCTCTAGCTGTGTTCATGCCCCTAGTCCTTCTGTGGATTATAATTAATATGAAAGTTTGGTCAAATTATTAATTTCCTCATTTGTCACTATTTTTCAAATTTAATTTAGACTATAAAATCATACCAACGACTAAAAGTCAATTTTCTGATTTCCCAGGCAATGTTGGGGTGCTCTTAGTATAAGTGAAAGCATCTTCCCTGTTCCCATTTCCACCCATCACTACCTTGTCCCCGTATAGGTAGCTTTATGACAACTGGGAATACTGGTTTCTCCTCTGGTGTATCATTTATGCTCACTATTGAAATTTAATGCACTTCTGCCTTTTTAAACTCCTTTCCAGTCCTTCCTTCTTCCTTTCATCCCACACCCTGCCCAAATCGTCATAGGATCACTGCTCTGGCTGGGTACATCCTTTGACCCATGGCAGAGCCATTGCTAAGGGGCCCGGCACCCCTTTCTTTCATCCTCTGGGGCTGCCTCAATGTCACACATCATGGGTCAGCAGCCATCTGAATACAGCTTGAAGGTACAGTGGCCTGGGAGCAATTTTTGCATACATCGTGGATTGAAAAGCCACACCATACAGCAGAGTTTACTGCCTGGGCTGCAATTTGGTTATCAAGTCCAATGAGTGTCAAGCAGCTGACTAAATGGTGCTTATTAGCATAACTCGACCTTTCTGCATTTGTACCTTCTCACTCCATCTTTAAAAGATGGAGTTAAGTCAGCAGTTCAACAAGCTGGACATGTGTATTATGCAAAGTTAAAAATTAGTTTCAGCTCCTAAATAGCATGCTTTCTCTGTACACCTTAAGCAACACATAGTAGCATCAAGGGGCAAAATGTTTAAGCCATTACTGCAAATGGCAAGTGTCAATCTCATCAAGAATTTAATTGTAGACCAGAGATTTCTTTCCTGATGGGATGTTGATTCATCTGAGTTTATCAACTAGAAGGATATATTTTCAATGATTTGGGTGACAGTACCCTCCTCCAGCTGCTTTATACCAAATATGATAAAACATTTCCAAGACTTAAAAATAGGGTAACTTTTGCTTTAAATTATTCTTTCTCCTAGACTATCACAGCATCCAAAAGCCTTTGATTGTAAAAACTATAGGCAGAAGTTAATTATATTCTATTTTAGGTTGTGAAAATGTTTATACATATTGCATTATAAATGAAAGGCAGCTTTTCAGGGCAATTCACTAAAAAAATAGAGAGAGTCAATGATTAGATTGGGTGGGCAAGGTGTTCAAGCACTCTGAATGAAATATAAATTTATAGGAGCTAACCAAAGGAAAAGCTTCCATGGAGTAAGAAGTATGGCAAAGAGGTGGATTTTGCATTTCTCGTTTATGGTGCTGAGAGGCAGATGCCCTGTTCATTTTTATACCCACATGGATAAGATGTGCCTGGGATGGATGGTCTCAAAATATGCTTGCAGAGATAAGAATTCTGACAAGATCAAGAACTGTGGCATTATTAAATCATAAACCACACTCAAGGAGGAGAACACACTCATTTTCATTTTGTAATGCAAGCAGAAAAGAAAAAATTACTCCTGAATCCTGCATATCTATTAATAGAAAAAAGAGTGTGTTTAAAGATATGAAGAAAAAGAAGATAAGATAGAAAAAAGGATCAAAAGAATTTTTAACAAGGTTGGAAATTGATCGACACACATGGGCGTCATCTTTCACACCATTATATTGGTAAAAGGGGAACTCATTAGCAAAACTAATAAATTATATAAAACCTACAGTATGATGGTTTTATTAAAATCTGTATTGTACATTATTTTGCAAAATCTTTTGAGTTTGGTGTACTTATATATTTTTATAAAATAATGAACTTCTGAAAAATAAATCCAAGCAACACGGGCTGCTAAAATGACTATTTCAGACTTACTAGAAAAAAAGAGAAGGCTATAAAATTTATATAGGTTAATATCAGGGAGAAATAATGAATTTTTTTCCATTCATATTTGGGAAGAGAAATTACCTTGTCCATATTCCAGAAGGAAAATGACATTCTGGTTTGACTACTGTTGAATTTCGAAAGAACTAATTTTAAATGGAACAGCATGCAGAAATAGGGCGAACAATGCACTGGTTTTAAGAAATGACAGACATAGATTTAACAATAGGAAAAAGCCCTCAGAGGGAAAAACTGAATTCAGCAATACTGTTACGCAAAAGGACATAATCAAATCAACAGTTTTGCTTTTTACAAGTTATTATTGAGAACATTCATGATGATATAAAAGAAAGGTAAGATATAGAAATTATTAGTACATCTGTTCATATGGATAAATAGTGAGTTTGTTTGATGACAAAAGTAAATATATTCCTACAAATGTGTAGACCTAAATAATGAGTTTTTCATCAACTGTACTAAAATAAAACTGTATAGAAAAACTTGCTTGCAAAGCAAATGACACATAGCAAGTTTCTGAACAAAAACCGGCAGTGAATTGGATGGGTTCTTATTTCAAGTTCGTATTTGTACATTGTCTTCTGGTGTAATCAAAAATACCGCAAATGCCATCTGTCTTCTGAGCTGATATCAGTACTTGCCAGGCAGTGACTGTCACCCCAAGAGTTGGTTCTATTGTGACTGAAGCCAGATTTTCCTAAAAGCCTTGGAGATTACAGTGGAAAGGTGGACTTTGCATGGTTTTCTATTAATTGTGAAGCAATTGTTAGAGACCCGCAGGTCTTGAAAACTTTCTAGACCACCCACCACCTTCTTGATATTGGCAAAGACACTGCGGTTGGTCCTCTCTGTCTCCATCCGTTCCTGGGAGATAGAGATCACATAAAATAAATCTACCCTTAGAATTACTGAAAAGACTAGTTTTATGTCTTATGGGTATCCACTGAACTCACTTGAATTTTATTCATGTCATGTAAATTAGTGATTCAGATCAATGATAAAAACTAGATAGTAATACACATTAAGACTAAAAAATGATAGGTCACGAGTCTGTAGACATCTTGATGCCCTTCACTGTCTACATTAAAGGCCTTTCATAGTCTTCTTCCTTCCTGGAAAAATTCATTCTTCAGCCATTGATGGAACAGAGCAAAGATGGCATCGGAGGCGTTTGTGAGTTGGGGCAGGTGGCAGTGGCCCAGAGCCCAAGCAGGGTGAAGATGGGTGTCAAAGACCTACCAAGTGAGGGGGCTTGGGTGGGGATTCAGCCTCTTCAGGGAAGGAGGAGGCATATTCAGAGGAAGAAAAGCAGCTCAAGCTGGACAAGCAGTGAGCCCAAGGGTAGGGTGACCCAGTAGGCAGTCGGAACAGCGACATTTCAATGAGCAGTGAGCACATCAAGCACTCAAATCCTGGCTTTTAACTATGATTTTCCATGCAAAGGAACCAGGACTCCTTGAAGAAATGACTAATGTCAGGGGAAAGGCAGGGAAAACACTGGACAGGGCATTTTGTGCCAAAAAGCAAGGACACATTGAAAGAATGTCAAAAGGAAACAGAAGTCAGCTAAGTAGGCATCTCTTGCCAAATGTGGGGCAATTTGACCATTAAAATAGGATAGTAATGGATTAGAAGCCATTAAATGAAAATGGAAATCCATTTAGCTATAAATTCATGAATAAATTGAAAATTTGAAGATCAGGGTACTTATATAAGTTTCAAGGTTCTCCTACAAAGTCATTAGTTTCTAAGAAGGGGAGACAGTGGAGTATCCTTACAGACACCACTTCCCCCAAGAGACCAAGGTCAACATCAGCAGGAATGGGCTGACTAGAAATCACTTGTCATCTAATAGAATTAAGTGAGAAGAACATATTAGCACTTCTGAAATGTTCTTGCTAGAATTGCGCCATCTGACTCTAATCAAGAAGCAACATCAAATGAAGCCAAATGGAGGGACACATGATGAAGTAACTGGTCTGCAATTTTCTAAAGTGTTTGGCTAGTCAAGGAAAGATTGATGAGACTAAGGGATACAGCAACCACATACGTGATTACACACTGAATCTTCAGGTTGTAGAGAATGTTCTTGGGAAAATAGGCAAAACTTGAACAGAATCTGAAAATTAGGTGGTAGCATTATCATAAAGGATCACTGTTAATTTCCTGCCCTGAGGGATATTTGTGATTATATAGAATATTCTTGTTTAGAGGAAATATACACTTAAGCATCCATGGGCAGTAGGCATCAGTTCAGTAACTAACTTCCAAATGGTTAAGAAAACTAAAATGTCAAAAGCTTGCAGCCATTTTTCCCCCTCAGCCCCTGATGAGGGGGTGGAGTTTGGGAGGCCCTGCCTTCTCCTGTTGAGTTGGCTATGAGCACCACCCACTGGCTCATACTCACTGTTCCTCTTACACTATCATCCATGTTTCCCTGAAATCTGTTTTTCAGTCTGAAGTCAGGATCACTGTTCTAAAACAAATCTACCTTCACAGCTCCCCCACTTCAAAACCTCCAGAGACTCCCACTCCCTCAAATAAAATTTAAAATATTTAATATCATTTCTGACATCCTTCACAACTTCTCTCCTGCTTACCTCTTTGGGAGACTGAGGATCATCCACATATTCTACCTCTGTATCCCCAACCTTTCCACCCACACCAACCCATAGCCCCCCCCCCCCACCAATATACGTAATTACATACTTGTAATTTCTGGAATGTGTAGCTCATCCCGGGAATTTTGCAAATATCTAGTTCTGATTAGAACAATCTTTCCTTACTTCTTTGCTTGGATACATTCTTCTCATCCATTGTGTTTCAGTTTGGATGTTATTTCCCTTAGAAAGTTTTTTGAACTTCCCCTCCAAGACCTCCAGTAATGTGCCCTTGTGGTATAGTACTTACCCTTTGTCATGGGATTCCCTGTTGTCTTGGGTTACTAGGATTTCAGCTTCTCAGGGAGGGGCAGAGTCTCTTTCTCTTCCTAGTTTATTCGTTTGAATAGAGAAGATGCACTTGATGAATGTTTGTTAATGAATGAATGAATGGTTCACTTTAAAAGGGGGGCGGATGATATAATGCTAGCAAAAAAAAAAAATTATGGTTAAATCTTTTTAAGTTAAAAAAATGAGCCTATGTTCAGAAAAACCAAATAATTCAAATGCAGCTAAACTGTATCAAAATTGGTGGTCAGGACTTCCTATTTTGCACAATAATATTAGTGATTGTTGCTATAATGGGAGAGACGTGAAGCTGATGAGGATGGAGAGTTGGAAGAGACATTGCTTAAATAATATTTTGCAAATATATTTAGGGGTTTTTTTCCTTACTGTGAGGAATGAAAGTACCTATTCAGAAAAGGGGGAAAATAAGTTCTACTTTTTAACAGCATTTACTGAACCGTGATGGAGTAATAATGGAAAGAAAACAAGAGTTTATTACTCTTACCAGAGCAGATTTAGGGTTTCAACATCCTCCTGTTTTCCCTGCCTACCCAGAGTCCCTTCTGGACCCGACAGCCCTGCGCCAGGTGCTGGCAGCTTACACATGAGTCGCTCTAGCTCACATTTCCCTGAAATCTAATTTCAAGATATGCAATTCACTCATCTTGTGTTCACAATGCACAAAGCACGGCCCTATAAATACTTGCCGAATAAACAATGAGTGAGAGTAGTGGTCTCTTGATCCGGGTCTGGAAGGGTCCTTTCCATGCTGTTCTTTTCTTATCGTACCCTTTCTCTTATGAGATTGCGGGATATTTAGCTGCTTGTCATTATTACCACTCTGTAATTTCACAGTCCTATTACATGGTCGATGGTAGGACAGCATTTTAATGAGAAACTCTTAGATTCAGGCTCAATTCTGTCTGCTTGGGCAGAAGCACAAGTATCAGAAAGACGTTGCCTCATATTGGTTCTGTTACTTATGAAATTGAAGCCAAGTAACTTCCTTGCTTTTTCTTTTATCACTAAACCTGCCATTTTCTGCTTTCTCCTGAAGTTCACAAAACCTGCTGCCCACCCAGGGTCCTTGCCTGTTTTCCTTCCTATCCCACTGACTGCTCATGACAGCGAAATTGCCTAAGACTGAAAGAAGCTCAGCTCCCAGGTCTGCTGGCCCAGAGCAGGTGGCAGTCCCTGGCACACCTCCACAGATGCAAGGTCACCCCCACTCTGGTGATGCTTTTCCTCATAACCCGGGGGCACATGGAACCCAGCTGAGGAGCCAGAGGTTGGACCAGCACTTTTCCAGCGGGAACGCTGGCTCTGGTCTTCCTCACAGATGTAATTTTCAGCCTTTCTAAATGAGTCAAGTACGTTTGCGGGAAGAAGGCCACCATGTTACTTGATTCAGTTCCCAGCATCATAAACTTCTGATAAGGGAGTGCCTAGCGGAGAGTAAGCCTGTAATTGACCTTAATTCGTTAACTAAAAGTGGTTTATTTATTTATTTTTTTTGCCTAAGGAAATGTCATCTCAGGAGATTGTCTTGAAAAGTAGAAGCTCAAACTACACAAATGTGTCAAAGAGGCAAACAGCCACATAGAGATGTTCCTGGCCCCAACAGTGAGCTGATGGCACTGTTTACGTCACTGACTATTTCCTGTTTGGTTCCACAGGCTCATGGCACACCTGATGCTCCACCAGGCCGTCCAGGCCTGACTCGCTCTACCTAACTCACCTGCCCTCTGGTCTTGTCACATCTTCCTGGAGCTGAGCCACCGAAGGGGAGGTAAATGTCCAAGTTTTAATTCTTTTTCTGCTCATATTCATGCTTTACGTATTTCTTTTGCCCTTCCTGCATCTTAAGCACTGTTACAGAGGCTAGAGAGATGCAGTGAACTCTAAATTTCAGTGCGTGACCACGGAGGGACTCTGAAGACAGGTGATTAATAATGAGGTAGAGAAAATGCCAGGTAGAGAGAGTGCCACATAGTTAGTGTATGTAAAAAGGGGATCTGATGACAATGACAGAGGGTTTGGGGGGGAGGCTGGGGAGGCTGCCTGAGCAGAGGACTTCAGCTCACGCTAATGAAAGGTGTCGGGGGAGGCAGCCACACAGAGAGTGGGGGTTCCCCACACTGACAGGAAGGCACTGAGGACCTGAGAGGCAGGAATATAAAGGGAGACGAATTGGAGGCCTAAGAGGGAAGGGGTTGAAGAAAGGCCTTATAAAGCAGGAAGAGAACTTGTCTTGATTCTCAGGTTCTGAAGACCCGGAGGCCTGGCTGCTGGGGGAGGCTGGAGCAGAGGGAAGAAGAGGGGCAGCCAGGGGACCAGTGTGCAAGAGGGTGGTTGGCCACAGGGATGGCGATAACAAGCCAGCCCGGGACACATTTTAGCAGCAATCGGAACAGCTCTTTTTTTAAATTATTTTTTTGTAATTTTATATATTTTTTGCATCATTTTTCACTTTTGCACAATGTATGCATTTTCATCTTGGTTATAGTCGCTGTACAATTCCCACCGCCTTTGTTCTGATCCTACTCCCTCCTCCACCCCCCCACCCCGTAGTGTGTCTCTGGTTTATAGTTGCTTGTTGATTTTGATTTTTACTTTATTAGAATTAGTCTTTTTCCTGGTCCCTTATTTAGGTTTTCTAGATTCCTGCTGTGAGTGAGACCATCCGGTATTTTTCTTTTTCTTTCTGGCTTATTTTGCTGAGCATGATCCCTTCCAGCGCCATCCATGTTGCTGCAAATTGCATGTGTTTATCTTTTTTGAATGCTGAGTAATAGTCCATGGTATATATGTACCACATCTTCTTGATCCAGTCATCTATTTTTTGGCATTTGGACAGCTCGTAATCAAGGTGGGGCATGGATGGAATGGAGGGAGCAGAATAAATCCAGAGCGGCCTCTAGACTTTCGCTTCCTTTCCCACCTCTCGCCATTGTCTGTGGCCTTGAGAACCTGGGAAGGATTCTGCCCACGAGTAAACAGGCATCTGACGTTCCAGGAAATAAGTACAAGAAGGTCTTCAAGACCGGGGGCCTGGGAGCCAGTTTTTTTCATATTTCCCTCTAGACTGGGAGAGGGGCCTCCCCGGTGGCGCAGCGGTTGAGCGCTGGGTTGCGAAGCTGCCCGCGGCCTCTGCGGCGCCGGTTCGATCCCTGGCTGCTCCCCGGCCACCAGAGGAGGGTCCCACATGGCGCGCAGACCTCTCCTGCCGCCCGCTGCTCCCCTCAGCAGTGTACTTCGGTCCTTCTGCCTGGTCTGCTCCCCGCTCTGGCTCTGGTGAATTCTCTCACCCTCCCGCGCTTCTGACTGTACCCAGTGCATGTATAAACAAAAACAAAACAAAACAAACCAGCAAACAAATAAATAAAGCATGCCTCTATAAAAAAAAAAAAAAAAAAAAAAAAAAAAAAAAAAAAAAAAAAACATTTCTTATAGACTGGGAGAGGATGTGATTATTTCTAGTCCTTGAAGTTCATTTTAGGAAAACACTTTTGGTTAACATAGAAATCACTACAAGCAATTACTAAGAACCTCTTTATGAAAGTTGTGTTGTATGGCAAACTTCTCATGTTTCATCTTAAAACAGACTAAATTCACTCTGTGTCCTCAGCTCTTGCTATTAAGGAAAGAAATATGATGAACCTTTGTTTGGGGGGTTAAGCACTCCTATGGTTACAGTGTGGTGGTAGAAAATGTTCTCTCCAGCACGTTATTAGTTATTCCATTTCTTGATAAAACAGACATTTAAGAACCGGGCAGAGTCTGGAGTGCAGTGGGGTGGGGAACCCAAACTCTGTGAAATGCTTAACCTTTTAACATAGTTCAACAAAGTTTAGATTTCTGGCAAAACGCCTAGACTTTGTAAGATTGTGCATGGTTGCAAAATCCGACAAGACCCTAGTGCTTAAATTATTCTGGCTCAAAAACCGAGACAGTGTGAGGAGAGCAGGGAAAAAGAACACACCCTGGGCTCTCCAGCTGGGTTCAGGGCACAGACTAAGTCATTTCGGAAAAGGATGTTTGGGGGTGGGTGCAGTGTCACTGATTACAAACTATATCTCCTGCAGCACATCAAATGTGCTGTTAGAAAGCCAAATTATCTCTAAAGGGAAGGTAAATTCTGCATTCAAGGTAAAGGACCTTAAGAGCACATGACAAACCAAATACATCACAGATAAGCAAGGATTGTTGATTTCACAGAATCACAGGGACTGTCCTCACAGAGAGGCACAGCAGAGACCAGTTAGATGTCACATTTCAAGCATTTATTCCAGAAAGAGTTGTCTCTTTCCAGAAATGCACATACAGGTTGGCTGCGAGTATCAGCAGCAGCTTCTTAGAGCCAAAGAAAATGGGGAATGCATAACTCGTCAGCATAACTCTAATGTCATTACTCCCTGCCTTTGTTTGGTGTGCGTGGACATATGGGTTGAGTTGAATTCCCTGGGAGTTTCAGGAAAATTGTTCACAACCTATGGGTCATTTGAAAATATGAAAATATACAATATCATTTTTAAAACAATTACAGGTGAACGCAGTATGGTGTCTCCCATGTAAGGTCCTAAAAGCACTAATTCTGAAAGGTGGACAGCAGAGACAAGGGACTGAGATTAAGAAGCATCTGCACGTTACACAGATTTCTATAGCATAGTATTTCTACTGTTTTAAAGCCTGCAATAGATTTATATATATATTGTGAAGTTCTAGAAGGGGGCAGAGGAGTCAGTTTTTCAAATATGTTTGATCACAAAACCCTCCCTATTTCTGCCGCAACCCTCTGTGTTGTTTGTTTGTTTGTTTTTGGTGTCATATATCATCAAATGTGTGTTCTGAGGCACACACACTAGTAAATACTAGTTTAATACAACTAGTTTAATAGAATGTCTGCAAAGTGGACCTGTGTTCACATATGGCTCTAAAAACAGTGCAATAGGACCCAACTAAGAAAAAAAAACAAATGAAGTAATAAATCACAATAATTGCATTTGGCAATAAATAGGTTATAAGAGATAAAATGCTTTTACCTACAGAAAAATACAACCACATTGACTTAAATAAATAAAGGAAACTGATGATTTTTTAAAAATTTATTTCGGCACCTTAAAATGTTAGATCCAAGATTATGGCATTTCTCTTGGCTGTTCTCTCATACTTGCAATGTAGCTGCTGTGGCTCTGACTGTCACATCTGCATCCAAGGCAGGAAAAAATAAGAGAAAGAGAAAGGGCTTGGGAAAGGCTGTTCTTTTAATCCAGAAGATAAAATATTTTCAGCAACTCCACAGCATGGTGGTGAATATATCCAATTAGGTAGAACTCTGTCATGTAGCAAAGAACTATAAATGAGATTAAATTGGAATTTTATGTTGATCAACTGCACATTTTTGGTGACTTTAAGTAGTAACAAGACAGAAGTAAGAAAAGGAGTTTGGAATAATTTATGTGTATTTTTACCATAGAAATATGAAGGTGGAATGTGTTGTTGTAGATTAATCCTTCAGGCAAAACTTTTGAAGTGTCTGTGCCCTTCATTTCCTTTTAAAGATTTATTTATTTATGCACACAAGAACTGGGGTACAGGCCAGAGGTGTGGGGGAGTGAGATGATTCACCAGAGAGAAGGGGGAACAGAACAGGCAGACTGACGAAATACACTGCTGAGGGGAGCAGCGGGCGAGACTGGAGAGGTCTGCTGTGCTATGTGGGGAGCTCCCAGGTTGGCTGGGAATCAAACTCGTGCTGCAGAGGCTGAGAATAGCTCTTCAGTGCTGTGCTTAAACCTTTGCGCCACCAGGGAGGCCCAGTGTCTGTGCCCTTAAAAAAAAAAAAAAAGAAAAAAAAAAAGGATGTACTATCCTACCTTCTTTGGCTGTCTCAAGAAAAATGTACTCTCTTCAAAAAATACACACACACAGGTTTAAAGCAGGATCAGCCACAGACTGTCCCTCGATCCCTGGAAACTCTGGCTAGTGGCTTGTCATCAGATCCAGGTCAGTCACTTGCCAGAGGACAGAATGTTCTGGGGCCTTTCCTCAAGTTACTAGTAGACTTTATTTTTTTACTAGATTGGATCTTTCAAGACCTAATCCAGCCCATCGCTTAAAACATGAAAGTGTTTAGAGACCGCTAAAATAATTGCCACAGTTTTTACTCTCAGGGATCCTAATCGGGGTACATATGCACTAGGAAACAAAGTGGCTCCGTTTGCTTGTGAAAGATCCTCTGGTAGCAGCAGCGGTGCAACACTGTTGTCCGCAGAATGGAATTTATTAAGAGGAACGCCCAGGAGGAATCCCACAGAAGGGCCTCTGACTTTTCATCTGTGAACTACCAAAAAGGAACTTTTGCAGTCAAATGATGTCTTCTAAACTGGCAATTACGTGGGCCTCTAATTCATGGTATAACCACGGCCCCCTGGCGTTCCCCTGACACAGAAACTCCAAGCGCGTGCATTCTCCTGGCATGTTTGTTTTTTCATTAAAAAAGTAATTTAATCCTCATTACTTTGAAAAACAGAGAAAAATACTACTCTGAAGCCAAGACTCCTAAACATGACCGTGAGTTGATGGTGCAGCCTAGTGTCCTGCTGCTGTGCGAGTAACTGGGCTGTTTCCAGTTTTTTCTCCAAGTGTTTTGAACCTGTATCATCCTTCTCTGTGTGGCAGTAGTTCTTGCCCATCGACACAAAAACTATTCTGTTAATATTTTGAATTCTTCAATATATTGTATTGATGACCTTCCAACATACGTGCAAAAAGTCTTGGGGGTGATAAGAGTCCCAAACTGTGGGAGTATGTGAGGAAAGTTATACATATGGATGTTCAGATGGATTATAGGTGCTCTGTGCGGGAGGTGAGTGACAGACAGCAGAGACTGGAAATGAACTCAGCTTGCAGCCATGTAGGATGTGGTTTAGAGAGGTGGGGACGGATGGGCTGGGGGACATTCTAGGCATCGGAGGGGGGAATTCACTGAGTGTGTGTAGGAAGCGGTTAGTTACATTTATGCCTGGTCAGCAGAATGGAATTTATTTTAACCTCAATTTTTTGCATTTCCCGAAGATAATGGCTTGGCACCTTTACATGCCGAAAATAATCTCAGTTTTCTTTACCTGTTTGTGTGACTTGATCAGGAAATGGATAGTTCATGGTGATTAGACACAGCGTCTCCTTTGTCCTAGTGTGAGCTGCTTTTCCCAGGCTCATCTCTTTGCTGTAATATTTTGCAAAATCTGAAAAAAGAAAGGTTCCTTTCAAAAAGAAATGCAGACTTGACCTTATCAGAATTTTTGAATTGATTATATTTTGGGTCAAAATTGGAGTTATTATTTAATCTGAAAATATCTGTATTTTTCTTTGTGAGAACAGTATTAAAATGTATGTGCAAGCTGGAGAGGGTTTATAATCACAAGGCTTGGCGAGGCCTTGTGCAGATCTTACATTGCCCACCCAATATTTTTCAAATACCACATCTTATTTAGGTGTTACGTTTTCCAATTCAGTGAAACCTTTACCTTTAAGACCACATGAAAATCATATAAAACCAGATCCCCCTCTTTAAACACGTTGCCTGAGTCTCTAATGTTTTTGAGGACACAGATTGAGAAAACGTGTCTGTTCATTTTACAGATGGGAAGATCCAGTCAGTCTCAGAAAATCAAGGGCTGTTTAGAAGATGTCATGATTTGAATTTTATTATGGAGGTAGATATAGTCAGGATTCAGCATCTTGGCTGACTCTAAGACTTTAAACCAGAGATGAATGCATTGCTCTGATTCAGAGTCACTGGTCTTGGTCCTCCCTTGTCCCTTCTCCAAGAGAAAAAACTAGGCTATCTTTTCTAAGCATAGGAAGCTGGGACAAGGTGAAGGGCATCCTCAAATGGTCACTAGATCCTTTCCTTTCAGTTCCTCTGGACCCCCTTGTCTGGGCTTCCTCCTCACAGGACCCCTAGAAAGCTGGGACGCCCCTGATATCATGTCAGCTGGTTCAGTAAGGCACCAGGTTCAAGGGCACCAAGAAAGATGGCGACCCAGGGCGGCCATTCTCCTCTTGGAAGAAAGCATAGGATTAAAAAACAACTCGTTTTACTTTCTGAAAAATTGCTTCTTCTCAATTCCAAGCCTTGAAATCCTTTAGTGAGTTGGTTCTATTACCCGTGGCTATTTACAAGAAAAACCTCCACATGAACTGACTGAGAGACTTTCTGATTCAATATTTCCACAGTTATCCAATATGCCTTGATGCTTCATGAAAAAGATGTTGCCTTGATAGGCTCACCTTTCCATCATGCCAATCCCTTTTGATTAAATCTACCCATGGGACACATGGCCATGCTTGTAAGGTGGCTAACCTACAGTGGTGTACCTTGCACAGACCACAAATTGGCGAACTAAGAATCAAACGTGGCACACATATTTGTTTTGTGTGGTGTGGGTGTGGTGTTTTCAACATTCAGAATTAGTTGCCAAAACATAAAAAAATAAGAGCTTTCCCATAAAAATCCAGCTACTGTTGAAAAATCAAACAATTGGGCAATACTGTTTCCAAAGTCTTCCAGATTGCTGGCGGGGGTAAACTTGGACCTGAATTGTGTGACACTTGCCCCTGTAGATGGCATGCACATTCCTCCTGCCCTGCCCTGCCGTGTAGCCCAACGCTATATTGGGGTGCAATATTCCTCTGTTATGCGCATCTCTGTTAAAAGCAAGACAAGAAATATTGACATGGAGTGCCCGTGTTCCTTACATAGAGCTGGACTGATGAATGTAAGTGATTTCATCGGCCCTTTGGGTCTTTGAGTTTGCTGCCCCTGAACAGCTTGTGAGTAGAGGATGCTGTGATCTGCTGATTCTAAGCTGCACATCTTTTCTCCATGTTAGCTCCTTGAAATTGAGAGACATTGTAGCATTGCTGTCAGTGACCAGTTGTCATGGTGAAGTGGCCACTGCCCAAAACGTGGTCATACCTAGTCATGTTGCTGTGTCGTTAGAGCTTATGTGCTGTGTTGGAAAGGTACAAGGGGAGTGTAATTGCTGTGTCTAACATTTTAACAAGAAGCTTTTAATTCAGCCTTGACTTGAAAAGTGACTGTATATCCAGGAAATAGTAGCTGGTCACAGACTTTCTAAAAGTGAAACAAATGTCTTTTGTCACACAAGTGACTGTCATTCCTTCTTTTCTTGGAAAGAGCCAGGAAGTGGGATGCAGGGAACTTAATGAGGAAAAATCCTACAGGTCTAAGAGGATTTCTTATATTTTATTACTGAGATAAGTGTAAAAGAATTCTTACAATCTGAGCAATTCAATAGAAAGCAAGAGAAAATGCCAAAAAATTTGGAAAAAATATATTTCTGGAAGAAGTCTGCATGGTCCACCCAGACTTCAAGCCCTGTGATTGTTCAAGTGTTGTATCTTGGCTGGATAGGAAGTGTATATTCTTTTTCTTATTGATGCATAATGCAGAGAATCTCACAATCAATGATGTCTTTGAGTCAATGAAATATGTAAAAGAAGGCCAGAGAACAGGAAGGATTTAACATTTTCTGTGCTAGATATTGACGTGGTGCATTTAGCTATTGGCTGCCTGTACCAGCTGTCTGCCTCTTTCAAAACTGCTTCCTTGCTCTTTCTGACTACTGGGTGAAAGTAAAATGTGGGCAAAATAGATAAACAGTCAGGAAACACTTAGTAAAATGTTGTTTAATATCCTTAAATAGAACCTAAAATGTATGCTCGGTCATATTGAGTGACACAACAACCCAAGTTGCCTCTAAAACTTTAGAGGCAACACCAGAAAATTATCTTTCAAACATCAGAAGATTATCTTTCCAAACATTTGTTGGCATAAAAAAGCCTTTTTACACTATGTGATTTGCATATCAAAGACATCTTTACAGACACATCACCCAAAGCAGTGATAGTGAAGGCAAAGATAAACAGCTGGGACTACATCAAATTAAAGAGCTTCTGCACAGCAAAAGAGACAATAACAAAAACAAAGAGAAACCCCACCAACTGGGAGAACATTTTTGCACCCAACACTAATGATAAAGGACTGATCACAAAAATCTGCAAAGAGCTGATGAGACTCAACAACAACAAAGAAAATAACCCAGTCAAAAAATGGGCAGAAGAGCTAAAAAGAAACTTCTCTGAAGAGGAAACACAAATGGCCAACAGACATATGAAAAAATGTTCAACATCACTTGTAATCAGGGAAATGCAAATCAAAACTACCATGAGATACCATCTTACACCAGTGAGAATGGCACATATTAAAAAAACTAGCAACAACAAATGTTGGCGAGGGTGTGGAGAAAAAGGAACTCTTCTGCACTGTTGGTGGGAGTGCAAACTGGTCCAACCACTATGGAGAGCTGTGTGGAGATTTCTGGACCTACTAAACATAGAGCTTCCATAGGATCCAGCAATTCCACTCCTAGGTATTTACCCAAAGGACACAGAAACATTAATTCCAAAGAGCACCTGCACCCTTATGTTTATAGCAGCACTATTTACAATAGCTAAGCTTTGGAAACAACCCAAATGCCCAAAAATAGATGACTGGATCAAGAAGATGTGGTCCATATACACCATGGAATATTACTCAGCATTCAAAAAAGACAAACACATGCAATTTGCAGCAACATGGATGGGGCTGGAAGGGATCATGCTCAGCGAAATAAGCCAAAAAGAAAAAGAAAAATACCGGATGGTCTCACTCATAGCAGGAATCTAGAAAACTTAAATAAGGGATCAGGAAAATGAATAACTATAAGAAAGTGAAAATCAAAATCAACAAACAACTATGAACCAGAGACACTTTTTGGGGGGTGGGGGCCGGGAGGGGAGGGATTGGGGTCAGAATGGGGCATGTGCAGTTGTATGGGGGAATATAAAAATAAAATTTATTATTTAAAAAAAAAAGCCTTTTTAAAAATTGCATTATATTTTCTTGAAGTAACATTAGTTTACAACACTGTATATGATTCAGGTTCACAGCTCTTCACATGCATATCACCACAACCACCACCTATACCCATAATCCTTCACCACAGTCTACTGGGCCTCCTTCTTTCTCTACCCTCCCCCTCTGAGGCCTCAATCCTGCAGTCTGATTTCTAGCGTTTGTTTTGTTTTCATTTTTGCCTATTCCTTTGTTCATATGGAGTCACATCTGAGTGAAATCATCTCGTATTTGTTTTTCTCCTTCTGACTTATCTCACTAGCATCATCCTCTTCAGTTCCATCATGTTTTCACAAACAGCAAGATTCTATCCTTTCTTATAGCTGAGTTGTGTATCTGAACCATATCATTATCCACTCATCTGTTGGCCACTTATGTTGTTTCTATAAATTGGCTATTGGAAATAGCGCTTCAATGAACATGGTGTTCATAAGTCCCTTCAAATTAGTGTTTTTGTATTCTTCAGGCTGATACCTGGGAGTAGAATTGCTGGCTCATATGGTAGATCTAGTTTTAATATTTGGAGACACCTCCAGACTTTTCCGTAGAGGCTGGAGTACATTCTCCCCAGCAGTGTACGAGGTTTCCATATTTCCCACACCCTTGCCAGCATTTGTTGTTTCTGATCTTTTTAATATGGGTCATCCTCACTGGTGCCAGTGGTATCACACTGTAGTTTTGATTTGCATTTTCCTTGCAATAAGTGAGGATGAGCATTTTTCATGTGCGTGTTGGCCATTTGTATGTCTTCTTTGGAGAAGTGCCTACTTAGCTCTTCTGTCCATTTTTTGATTGGGTTTTGTTTTCTTTTTGTTGAGTTATATGAGTGCTTTTTAGTTCTTGGGTATTAGCCTAAAAGTTATACTGTTAACTCTTACAATTTCACCAGAAGCCACAATGGACGAGCCAGTCCACTGCCTCGCAGGCACCAGAGCCTGGTGCTCAGGACAGTGACACATCCATTCCCTGTCATGTGTTATTACTTACAGTCTGTGTCATGGGACAAATGTTTGTTATTAACAGAAGTTTCATGGGCAAGTTTTATCATCCGTTTTCTGGTCCACTCCAATTTAACAACAATTTTATATTTTGCCTGCAGGCTAGAAAGCTGAGTTTATGCCAAAGACATTTCTATTTGAGCTGTCATGGCCCCAAATGAACATTTTGTTTTTAAAAGAAACTGGAAAAATGCATGCAAGAAGGAAAATGTAATTTTCTTTTTTTGACATTTTCTAAAATAATTAATTTCAACCAACAAAAAGCTAGCTGTTTGGTCCAGTTGTCTTTCCAGAAAGTGACTTTGGTTTGATTGGACATGATTTGTCTTTACTTTGTGAAGATCGGTCTCATTAACATACACATTTAAGGGGGCAGAAGGTGGTCTTTTCTCTCTGTTCAAAGACTCTGTAAATGGCTTCCACGATGTACATCACTTGGGTATTTTCTGTTTCTCACATTTTTAAATTGTGATGAGAACCAAATGACTTGATAATTGGAAATGGCTCCATCATACTCCTTTTTTGGCAAAATCCTTGATTTTCTAGACTTAAAACATTTTTAAAACAAAATGAAAAAGACCTTTCATAAAAATTAAAAAACATACTCCTCTCTTTGAAGGAAAATAAGGGCTCAGGGTGAAAGCACACTTTGCTTAACGGTTTTATGTTTTCACTTTTAAACTGCTGAATGATGTTGCCTTTGGGCTGACATTTTTCATACCTTTTACAATTTTCTAAGAGTGAGTTATTGGTAATTGAGTTTTGAAAGTGTCAATTGCAACATATTTGAAAGCCAATTGAAAATAGCCACCGTTCATTGCTAGAAATTTTACAATGGAATAGAATTACAGCTGGAAGGTGTCAGAAGGTTAGTGGGGGTGGAACGCATCAACATATTTTAATGTTTTAAATGCAGGACTTTTCCAGCACTCCAGGGCAATAAGAAAGAGTTAAACAGATGGATATTAGTTTACAGAGTCTGATACCACGTAGGTGCTTAATAAGTATTTGTTGAATAGACTCTATAGCATGTGTGTACACATGTCTATACATCAGCTCTGTCTTTTGATAAAATTCAAAATTAGCACATCCTACTAATGAAATATTTACCATTACTCAGCAGATGAATTTAATAGTGATGGACATAGTAACAATGACAATTTTTATTGTAAGTAATTATTATTAGTACTCAAGTTCCCTTTCCTTTTCAGTTCTCTGTTATCTCCTACTCAAGTAGTACAACCAAGACCTCAGTCAATTACAGGGACATGAGAAGTCTTTAGCGACGTCTCCATGCCCAAGCTATCAAGTCACAAATAGCTGCATCTTCTTCCTCTGAGAGAACAATAATAAAGAAGGAATGCTTAGCCCAAAATAAAACTAATAGATGGCCCTGATAACATAGCTCCGAAGGCAGTATAAAAAGAGGAGCTGCATTTAAACCTGTCTGAGACTCTTTGGACCCCACACCCTTGAGGATGCTAAAGCTTCTCCAGGTTTTGGCAATAACTAGATTTTGCTCAGAGGATCAGCCCTCCTCAGCCAGCTAATGCTACCAGGGAAGCTCTCAACCCCAGCCCCTGGTCTCGGTGTGGTCTTTTGATCCTCTTTTTAGTGTTTTTTGTCCCTCCCATTTTTGCTACCAATTGACTGTATGTTTACACAATTGTAATGTGGGTCTCCCCCGACACGAATAATCATATTTTAATTATATGTGATTGGCTTGAGTTGTAAGTGAAATCTCTCCACTCAGGTATAAGTTGGCAATTGAGGTCCAAATAGTATATTACGCTGGATATATTTTGCTTTATTCATTTGACCATTGGTTTCAGCAAACTGTTGAAGGAATCTGTGGACCAAAAGTAATTGAAATACTGAAACCCAGAATTAATTCTACTGAAATAACTTAAGAAAAGGAAATAAATCATATAGCCTGTGTTCTTCATGTTCTACTTGGTAGAATTTTGAACTGATAGGTCAGTGATTTGTCCTTCCAAGACAGTGTTGGGGGGGGTAAATTGGAGACAAGTGGAAATGAAGGAACATGTTGACTTGACTTGAATCTGGAAAGGGAGTTATGAGTTTGGTGTCTAGGGCTCTGCCAGGTACAGTTCTACAGTAAAACATCATTGAATTATTTTCTGGGAAAATGCAAATTTGAACATTAAAGGGAAATTGCAAAAGCTATTAACTCTAACACATTTCTACAGTTACATGTATGAGGAGGGAAGGGAGATAATGCGAGTTCTATATTCTGACTTTATTGGTTGATTTGTTGTTGGGTTGTTCATTTATTGAGCATCTGTTTAGCCTGACACTGTGCTAGCTTCTAGGGAAACTATAAAGATAAATAAGATAATTTCTTTAATTGAGTACATTGTTTGGGCACAGAGAAAGATAATTTCTTTAGAATGTGAATGTTTTCTTATATGGCATTGTTAAAAATTTAAACAGTTCTATTTCTACTAAATTTCTTATCACTGGAAATAATTGGATTAACTAGCTTTCCTTTTCCCTGTGATTTCCCAGACTGTTAATATTCCCTGTCATACCAAGCCCCAAATGTAAACTCCCTGAGGAGGGTAACATTTTGAGATGGCAAAATTGTGAAATGTCTCCAAGAAATGGCCTAGGGAGGGAGAAGGTTCTCCTGGCCCAACCTACTTCTCCTAGATGGCCCTAGATATTTCATATCACTCAAAAGCTCTACATTATAGGATAATTGAATTAACAAGCACTAATTATGCCTCCTAGTGACTCATTGAGCCCACTTTCCCTCAGAAAGGAGAAGTTTTGCTAAAGTTGGGCATGGGATAAATAAGAGACAGCAATATAGAAGGTTGGATCACCCTGGGCAAAGCAGAGAGAGGTGGGTGTCTCTGCAGCAGCATGAATGCCAGAGGGAAACCCACCAGTGATCTGAGGAAACCCTGATCCCTCCCCTCTACCAGAGAGAGGTTCAGGGAGCTGCCCTCTGGTGTTTCTGTCCTCTGGAGAGTCCACCTCATCTGTGGCCACTCTAAAGTCAAACTGACCTCCATAATGTTGCTCCCACATTAGAGTTGGCCTCAAATGTGGACACCTAAATTATGATAAATCTTCATAGCACAACTAACTGCAAGCAGGAACATTTGAATAAAATTTTAGTAACCACTTACAGATATCTGAGGGAAGATAGAAACAAGAACATAGTTCTAAGTGATCTGGATTGTAAAGAGTCACTTATGGAGACATCATCAGCAGGACAATGTAGAAGGCTCCTGAATTCAGGCAAAGGATATGAATAGACATGTATAGAAGGCATATCAATGGTCGACAGGGCACAGGAAAAGGTGCTCAACATCATGAATCCACAGGAAATTGCAAATCAAACCAATCAAACCACTGTGCACTATCACCTCACACCTGTTTGAATGGCCATTTTCAAAAAGGCAAGAAATGAAAGTGTCGGCAAGGATGTGGAGAAAAGGGCACCTTTGCTCACTGTTGGTGGAACGTGGTCTGGCACAGACACTAGGGGAGCATATATGATCTAGCAATTCTCTTTTCTGGGTATATAGCCAAAGAAAATGATTCATAATTTTAAATGATTCATAATGATTCAAATTCATAACTGTATCCCCATGTTCATTGTATCATTCAGAATAGCCAAGATATGGAAACAACCTGAATCTGTATGAATGGAGATGAATAAATAAAGAAAATACATACATATAGAGTGGAATATTATTTAGGCATGAAAAAGAAGGAAATCCTGCCATCTGCAACATCATGGACCGACTGAAGGGCATTTTTAAGTGAAATAAGCCAGAGAGAGAAAGTCAAATGCAGCACGATACCACTTACATGTGGTATCTGAAAAAATAAAAAAGGTTTAAGTCATAGTTGAATCCATAGAAATAGATTGATTGCTAGGACCTGGTGGAGTGGAGGAATTGGGAAAGGTTGGTAAAAAGATAAACTTTCTGCTATAAATTAAGATCTGAGGATCTAATGCATGACTGTAGTTGCCAGTACTGCATTATGCAATTGTAATTTGCTAAGAGAGTAGAACATGTGTCCTTACCACCCCCAGAAGGGTAAATATGTGAGTGTCAATGTGTTAATTGACTCCATGGAGTTACACAGTATTCTTGTTTATCAAATCATCACATTGTACACTTTAACTATATCATAATTTTATTTGTTAATTTTATTTTAATAAATCTAGAGGGGAAAGGAATAACCTTTTCTCTTCAAGTTGTGGCCCAGCAGCTCCAGTCCAGCTGCATGTGGCGGAGGTTCTCCTTCCTCCTTTGTCTGGGGAGGGGAGTCTCTGAACGTTCAGGCCCATCTAGGCTCACTAAGGCCCTGACCACAAAAGGAAGCCTCCAGAGATGGGAGTTATCACTGCTGTGGACTGGAACCTTCTTGACAGTGGAGTCACATCTGTTTATGCAGCACCCACCCTCTGCCAGATGCTGGGGGTGCATCAGGAAACCAAAGAGACAAAACCAAACAAAACACTGTCATCGAGTCATGAACAGACAATAATGGAACACTGTCTGGAAGTAGGGGGAGGTTGAAATAAGAGCCATGGAGAAAAATGGAGCAGGTTAAGGGAGACTGGAATGCCTGCAGGGTCCCCGCGTTCTGGATGGGAGGCCTCATAGACAAGGCGATATTGGAGAAGAGACATGAAAATGACTTGGGGTGGTGGTGGGCCCAGAGTCTCCAGGCTGGCTCTCCTGTTTTTGTTTTTTGGTGTGGCAAGAATTTAATGTTGAGTTCAGAGTTACACAGAAAAGCAAGAGATTTATTGATAAAGAAGAGGCAGGACAGGAAATCTCTGAGCAGAGGGGTGTTGAGCGTGGAGCCGCTGAGGAGCCAAAAGGCAG
The DNA here is from genome assembly GCF_014898055.3 of Talpa occidentalis. Classification (NCBI taxonomy): domain Eukaryota; kingdom Metazoa; phylum Chordata; class Mammalia; order Eulipotyphla; family Talpidae; genus Talpa; species Talpa occidentalis. The sequence goes on from NW_023605194.1 coordinate 109,159,662, forward strand.
AAGTTTTGATGGGTACAGTGGGCAAGGAGTGGGGGTGTTTGGCTGTTGGGTGTCTTTTCATTGCCTTTTTGTTGATCGGTTGGGTGCCTGTGGTGTATCTTAGGTTACTGAGGTGGAGTTTTTCACGTTACTTGGCCTGCTTTCTTGAAAGTAGCTCTGGTCCTTTGCTTTGGCACTGTGTTACTGTGTTGGTGTTTTAAATATTTTATTTTTAATTGGGTTGGAGGGACCACCCTGACCCCCTGGTTATTATCTGATCTTGTTGTTGGAGGTTGGGGGCGGCCTCCTGGTCCCACTGATTGTTCCTATTCAGATTGATAAATGGGCTTGGGGGCTTGAGGCATCTTGTTCCTTACCAACTGCCTGTACCTGTTTCCTAATCTCATTCAAAGGAGTTTGAAGAGAACTAATCCAGAGGAAGAGCCACGCCTAGTCTAGGAGTTGGTAGCAGGCCCAGTTGATAGGGGGATGATTCAGAGGCCTGGGCAGGTGGAGGTGAGGGCTCCCCTGCAGGTGTCACAGAGGGAAGCAGAGCAGGGTGATGGGTATCTTAGATGCCATCATGAGCTGTGGCTTTTCTTGAGAGAATATTTTCCCTGGAGGGTCTTGAGCAGAGGAGCAGCAAGCTTTGAACTTAAATCTTATCAGAACTATCTAGGAGGTTGTCCTGAAGACAGACTACAGAGAGACAAGGTGAGAGCTGGGGCTGCTGGGGAGGGTGTTGCCATCTTTGGTCAAGAGGTGATGGTGGCTCCTACCTTGGGGTCATGGTACACGTGATGGAAAGAAGCAACAGGATATGGTGGGGGGGGTAGGGTGAGAAAAGAGGCAAACCAACCCTTTTGGGGAGCATTTGGAAACTCCAAGTAGTCATCAACTGATAGTGGGGCAAAGGGAATGAGGATGTTGGGGAGCCAGGATGTGTGGTATTTTGGGACAGAGGCACTGAACTGGAGATGCCTTTAGCTGTCACACGGAAATGCTGAGTGCATGCTGGACGTGTGATCTTGAAGGATTCAGAACAAGCCACTGCAAGATACACCCCTCTGGCACATTGACTATTTTGAGTTGAAGTTGGAAAAACAGCAAACTCAAGAAAAACACTGTGACCTTCCTTTTTCTTAAAAGCAGGCCATAAAATTCCTATATAAAAGATGTTCGCCCTGACAGCAGAAGGAAAGTAACATTCTTATCATCAAGGACAAGAGGCTGACACCAAGAGAATTCTTCTACACAAACAAACCTTGTTAAAATCATGCTTATCTTCCTTTCGACTCCCCACACAGTTGAACCACTTTTCCATAATTGCCTCTCTGTTCAATTTCATAACAAAAACAAATAGGTTTCCCCATTTGTTTGGGTCCTTCATGCCTATGAAGGTCCCCTGAATGATGCCAAACTGGCATTAAGTACATTTGTATGCTTTTCTCCTGTTGATCTTTCTGATGTCAATTTAATTCCATCCCAGACAAAAGAATCTGAAGAGGTTAAAGGGAAGGTTTGCCTCTGCCCTATTCCCCCACCCCTCCTCAAGTCTCTAGTCTGGGTTAAGGTTCAGGCTGAGGAATGTGGCCAGAGGTGTAGTAAACAGTCAATAAATATTCATTGAATGAAAGAATGAATGAATTTAAGGTTTATCTTCCAAGGTCCAATTTTCTGTCTGAGGACTTTTCTCTCTGTCAAATAATTACCACCGAGCTATCTTCTCTCTTTAGTGGAGATATCAGGCTGTTTGACATCATAAGACTGCATTGTCACAATGCAGCAGGGTGAGCCTAATATAAGTATGAAAATACAAATTTATATTTGTCTATAAATTGATTGGGTATGTGGTTGGATGGGCAGCTGTAATAAATTTCACAAGGTGACTGAAGAAATGGATATTTGGGTGGAACCAAGGAAAGTGACTTGGGGGAGTTTTAAACATGCAGGGCACACTTCTAGAATTTATTTGAATTGCCTTGGAGCTGATGGAGAGACTTAGGAGCCAGTCTTATGAAATCAAAACCTCCAGGAGGACCCGTAAATTACAGTTTGACCTGAAAATGTCCTCAGTAATTCAGAGAGGGCAAGAGAGGGCAGAGGTGAACATTCAGATTTTAGCTCCTATGACCTAAAATTTCCTTCTTTTCCTGTTTGTTGCATTTATTTTTCTAGAAAAGTTGTCCCTGTAAGAAGAATTAGCTCTTAGAAGAATTAGCCTCAATAAATTGTGGTCATACTATAACACATCTTTATTTTTTAAAATGAAACATCCTTATCCAGTAAGAAATTGTGTAGATCTTTCATACAAAATATGTTTCTACTAAAGTAATTAAAATAGCATGAAAGAAACACTGATTTGGTGGAGAACCTTTCTAAATAGTCTAGCCAGTTTGTTTATAAGTGTGGTTTTCTACGGACATGCTTGGAATTCTTTGCAAATAAATATTTGCATGATATTTTTGTACAATGATTAATTTCTCCTGGGGTAAATGAGATTTTTAGCAATATTCTGTGCTTAGGATCTTTTAGTGGATATTATGAATTTATGGAGATATTTATATTAAATGAAAATTGGTACATTGAGAAAGTTATTTTGGTGAACCTAATTTAAAATGTGGGCCATATTCAAACTGTGGAATATGCTGTTTTAAATAATTCACAATAGAGGTAGAGAAAGACAAAAATAAATCTGGACAATAGTGGTTTAGCTGACTATTTTAAGAAATCAATCTCACTAGTGGCTAAGGCACTCTCTTTATGAGATCATAATTTTAGAGCATATGCAAATATTGATTTTTTTACCTCTATCTGGGGTTGACTATATATGTGTGGAACATCTTCAAGAAGATACTTTATCTTTTTCTACAAAGAAATGCAAAATTAGTTGTGGGACAAGTCCACTTGCACATAAAACATTTTTTCATGAGAAGGCAATTAAAAAAATTTGCTTCAGAACCAACCTCTGTTTTTTTTTATATATGCCAAAATATCTTTATTATTTGAAACAATATATTTATGTATTTATAGTATTTTTATTTTCACTCAGAAGTTTTAAAATCTGTATAAGTCACATGTAGCAGTTTTCTCTGTGGCCTCCTCCTTCTTCTATGAAGATGTTTGCACAGTGTAGGATTTCTCTCCACGGGTGTGGTCACTGTAGCTCTCCAAGGCACCTGCAGTCTCCACCATGGTCCACTATGCTCTCCCTATTGTGCACAGAACCTCTTTGTTTTACTTCTACCCTCTTGTGCTTTTTGTTTTCATCAAAATAATCATCAAATTTTGCTTGCTCTGATGCTTCCTATTATTTTGCTAAGCAGGCACTCTATTTGTGTATCTTGGGAAAGATACATTTATTTGCTTTCTTGGGAAAGGACTAGAATATATTACTTGACCTTCGCAACAAGAATATTTTCAGGTTTGCTACATGATGACCTGAGTGAGGACAATAAGCAAACTGAGACACCGAGCAGGTATCAGCATTCGAATTACCGAAGTGCAGTAGTTGGTACAACTAATTCAGCTAGTGGAAGACTACACTGGAAACTTAAATCATTTTAAATGTTTGTGATTGTCGATTTAACCTACACAGTTTTTAGTTCCTAAAATATCTGAATTAGTAGATGTGATCTGGTATCTTCAACAGGAAGATGGTGTTGCCACACACATGCACCTCTATATCCTAAATTAATGTCTTCACTCTGGCAGAATTTAGTGGAACCTGGACAATAATAATATTATAAACCTTGTCCTAACTTTAAGGATGAGCTCAAGAGACTATATTTTAAAATTTTTTTATTGAGGTAACATTAGTTTATAACATTATACAGGCTTTAGGTCCACAGCCTGATATGTTAACAGCTGTGTATAGGGCATTATGTTTGCTACTCTTTTACTTGGTCTACTTACCCCTCTTTTCTCTTCCCTTCTGGTAGTCACTATTTTGTTTTTATTGTCTAAGAGCTTGTTTTTGATTTGTTTGTTCACTTGTTCTGCTGATCTTCCACATGTGAGTGGAATCATGCAGTGTTGGTCTTTCTCTGTCTGACTTATTTCACTTAGCATAATACGCTCTAGGTCCATTCATGTTGCAAATGGCACGATTTCATCTTTTTTATGGCTGAGTGGTATTTCATTGTACATTTACCACATCTTCTTTATCTACCCCTGTGTCGATGAGCGCTTGAGTTATTTGCAGCTGGTGGCTTTTGTGAATAATGCTGCAGTGAACATGGAACATGGCTTCAGGCCAGTTTGGCATTGAATATCCTCATGGGCTCCCTAGCTCTGGGCTCATGGTAACAGAGTGAGAGTTCTGACACTTCCAATCTCTCACTTAGCATTTTTTTCCCCCAATACCTCTTTCCAGGTAGTTCTTTTCTCAACTTAAAATTAAGAAAAACTCCCAAGAGAAAGAGAAAATTATACCCCCCCATCTGTGATTCCTTCTTTGTTCTACTTCCAGTAAAGCACACACACAAAATAAACAAACAAAACAAGACACCACTTTAGTGTACTAGAAATAAAAATCTAAAGTAAAAAGAATGAATCTAGAGACACTTCTGAAACACCATACTACCTGCAAACTCCTTATCGTTGAAGTGTGTTGACAAAGGGAGGTCTCAGCCACAGCTCCCTATTTCTATTTTATGTCGCATCACATAATGGTTCTGAGTAGTGTGTTTAAGTGGAACATTTAATAAAGGCATTCAAAGCGAGGGGGTTTGCTTATTTGCTTGATGGTAGTTTACATGTGTCTTTGGTGTTCTGGGCATGGTTACCCAAGTATATTTTATTTTATTATTTTTTAAAGATTTATTTATTTATGCATACAAGAACTGGGGTACAGGCCAGATGTGTGGGAGGTGAGAGGATTCACCAGAGACAGAGTGGGGAACAGAACAGACAGACTGACTGAATACACTGCTGAGGGGAGCAGAGGGTGAGACAGGAGAGGTCTGCTGTGCCATGTGGGTCAGCTCCCTGGCTGGAGGTCAAACTCATGCTGTAGAGGCTGCAAACAACTTCTTAGTGCCGAGTCTTAACTCCTTGTACCACCAGGAAGGCCCCAGAGTTGTATTTTAGAATCTGATTCTTTTTAGACTATGAAATAATGATGTTATTTGCCAGATTACATGGTGTCAGTAGAGGAGTTGCCTCCATAACCAGATCTGGAAACTAGAGGAGGGAGAAAGCAGAAAGGAGAAAGCAAAGGCGTCACGGTGTTTTGATTGTGGGTTCAAGGAAGGAAAAATCCACAATCAAGGTGTGATTCAGGTTGCTGAGGAGTCAGCAGGCCACTGGCCAGGTAGCTGACTTCTTTACAGAGCGAGAACTTGGTAGGAGCTAAGGGTCGTAGACTCGCTATCTTATCTCCTCTCCGGAAAGCCTCCGGCTCGGAGCTTAGTGGTCTTGGCAAGGAAGACTCAGGAAGCTTAAGAGTTTATAGCTTTGCTGGGCTGTTGCTGTACTGATTTGGAAGATAAATAACCCCAAAACTCTCTACCACCTTTCAACCTAAATAAGGATTACAGTTCTGTGCATGGTGGATAGTCTGAAGCCAAAAATGAGAGTAGGAACACAGCCACTATGGCGAGAGATAAGTGTCAGCCTGCTTAGACAACAGAAGATCTGGAGAAACTGAATCCCAGGCAGGAATGCCACCCCAGGAGCTTGAGGGCAAATTCCTAGTCTGTGGATTGAGAGAGAATAATCGATTCCCTTGGCTCATGCAATGACCTGACAAATGATCTTAAAACACGAAAGACACAATTGTGTTGAATTTAATATTTTTATCACCTATTACTTGGTTAACTAAAGGGTTGGCATAACTTAAATTTTAAAAGGAATGTGTCCAGAATAAAGAGAACATTTCTGCAGAGACACAGCCTGCCGTGGCAGAATGAGCCTGGCTTTGGGGACCAAAAATGTGGGTTGAAATCTAAAATCTGCACCCTGCTTCGTGTCTGACCTGACGCCACTTTCCTACCCTCTCTGAACCATGGTCTTCTCCACATGTGGTTAACAACCTACAGATGGTTTTGTGGTGGATGAAATGAGACACTCTCCGGATACCTGGGCTCAGGACAGACACATGATAAACAACAGCTCCTTATGCCACGTTTTAAGGATCTGGGACATAATCTGAATCCTGAAATTCTGAAATGATTTCTTTTTTCTCTTTAGAGATAGAATGGGGTGTAGGATGTGGATAAGTACAAACTAACGGATATGGAATCCCTGACTAGAGAATTATCTTTTTAAAAAAAGAAAACATTGAAGTCCTGATTTTAAAAATAAAGTTCAGGGCCTCCCCTGGTGGCGCAGCGGTTGAGCATTGGGCTGCTGGAGGCTGCCCACAGCCTCTGCAGCGCCGGTTCGTTCCCCAGCCGCCGGCGAGGGTTCCACAAACAAATAAATAAATAAAAATAAAAATAAAGTTCAGAAATGAATTCCCTGCCAACACTTGTTAGCTCGCTCTGTTTCAGTGTATCCATCTCTAAAATGGGAATATTATTACTTACATGTAAGAAGAATTTGAAACAGAGTATAGAAGAATAATTTCATTGCTTTGCAGAGCTACAAAAGTCACACTGTAGATATCTTAACTCTTCCCTTATCTGCACCCCTTGAGGGGCTGAGAAATATTCCAATAGAAAGGCCAGACTTTCTCCTATGATAGAATAGAGGGATGAGGTTTATTTCAAGTGGTAAATCAGTGACACCCAGTGGCTGCTAATTTTATATTGACCTGTTTTCATTTTTCAATTTAAGTTTGAGGGGTTCTATCCTAGAGCAAATTAAGAAGGTGGTGAGAACATGGACATCAGGGATACTTTGAGAACTTTCCCAGAACATGGCAACAACCTAAGAGCCGGACCCAAAATAGAGAGAGCTTGGGAAGGTGGGGACAGCAGTTCTGGAAATTTCCCACCAGCACTGGGCATGTCACTAAGCATGTGCTCAGTCTTCCTGTCACTTGGATTTCCCAAGAGGCATTCCCATCCCTGAAGTGGATGTCATCTGCCCAAATTGCAGCTAAATTTGTGTCTGTAACAGACAGTCGGGAACATTCCCTTCAACCATGAGTATAACTTAACTGGAGGTTTAACACAAAGCACCCCCAAAGCACCTGTATGACACAATAATGGCGGTGAAGTTAAAGGTCTGGGGGTTCCTTTCTTGGATAAAAGACAGTGAATATTGCATTCTAAAATTGTTAGCTAACAACTTAGATGGCAAAGATTAGTATTTTTCCCTCATACAAGCAAGTAGAGTGAGCGTGAAGGACGTGTCTACACCCAAACCAGCTTGTCCATTCTGCTGGTAGATGAACTTGGCACTTATCTTGGGCACATGGAGCCTCTTGAAGTCTTTATTTTCTCATCTGTTCAAGGAGGGTAACAACGGCCTGCTCATGGGTCATCATGAGGCGTTAATGAAATGACGCACCTAGAATGATGGCCTGGAAATTGCAGTCATCCTAGTCTGGTGCTCAGCTGTGCAAGTTCTCTGCTGGCCTCACAACATGGTGACTTCTTAGAAAGCCCATCTCAGACTAGCGGCACTTCTCAGGTGTCTGTGGTCTGTCGACTCTTTCAAGTAATGGCGGGATGGACACAGCCACTGCCATGTTTACAATAAGGGAGAGGACCATGTGCCACACAGGACTGATGTTATCAGGTACTTTGCCTTTCTTGGATGAAAGACTGTAAATATTGCATTATAAAATTGTTAACTAACTAACCTTAGATTGCCGAGATTAGTGTTTTTCCCTCATACAACACGGAGGAAGTTATAATAGCACAGAGATACATGTAAAGCAGGACAATTAAGTAAACCCAATTCATGAAGGATTCCATAGAGGCTTCGCTCAAACAGAAGACTCTACTTCTTGCTGGCCGCTCCTTTTAATTTCCTGATAGCTATTTTCAACAAATGGATTATTAAGCTTTGTAAATAGATATGTGGTCATAGATGGAATGTATAACACCTTTCTTTTTATTTTTAGCATTTGCTAAATTTGTGGCATGGTTGAGATGCCAGGCCTGGAGGCCAGGTGGACTTGAATTTCAACCCTGGCTTCTCCACTCACTAGTTTACCTCTTGGTGTAGATTCTCTAAGCTTCAGTTCCACGGTCTGTGGCCTGGGGTGGTCACGCCCACCACCTCACAGTACAGGGAGGGGAGGGGGGCAAGAGCAAAAGCGCGCTCTTGGGAAATAGCAGCTGGCAAGTAGTTCACGCTCAATATGGCGGGAAGATGTGGACTGTCAGGCCTGCTGGTTCTTCCATAACTCAAGCCCTTTTTATACAGCAAGTATTATTTATGCTTTACGATCTTAAAATGAAATTTTAGAGCCAATAGAAGCTCGCTACTGTATTTTGAAAAGATAGGTCCATGCTTTAACTGAACTATAAAGGAGAGACAGAGGAGTTGGATGCGAGATGGAATAACATGCATCCAGTCTTACGCCCGGGGACAACTACACCCCGACGCCTGCGCCCCCCCCCCCCATCTCGGGGTCCACGGAGCCATGAAGACCAGTTAGCAGTGTGGCTCGGGTGTCACCCGTTGTGCCTCTTTGGGCGACATTTTCAAACTATGGGAGCTTCTTGGTGATACATCAAGCAAGGCAGAGAGGGATCCTCCTTCCTTTCGGCGTTCATTGCCTTACTAGAAACTTTGCATTGGTTCCTATAAAACTATGGTTCACATTTAAACCAGGTAGAAACACTTTGTTAGAGTTATTACTTTTTCGTTTAAAACAATGATTTCATGTAATCCCTCTCGGAGGGGTTTTCTTATTGCGGTCTCTCAAGAAAGGGGTGATGGTGGACGACAGATGGAGGGCAGGGTGTTCTGGGGGTCGGGCTTGACTGGGCACTCAGGATGTGCGCAGAGAGCGGCCGTATGGATGTTGGAAGGAGCTCATTGGGCGCCCTCTGTGGAATCCCTCCTGTGGCCTCTCCTTGTGGCTTGAACTCTTCCGAGCCTGGTGCCTGGGTCGGGTGGTGGGAATATTCCAGGAGATTTGGTCTGCATCTGAGCCACAGAAGTCGAGTGTCACTTTTACTCAGAATCTAGGCCAGTCCAGATGAAAGGACAGAGGAATTATATTCCACATTAACTTAAATATAATTGAATTATCTGCTGCTTTTTATAAGGAGTTAGACTTAGCCTAGAAAATTAAAGATTGGTGTTTCCCCCACACATATCGTGGCTACGATGATCTTTTGTTTGCAGAGTGTCTCTTCCATGGCAGGACATTGATCATCCTTGTCCCCTCCACTAAATACCAATGAACCCCTCCCCCATTTTCATGACCACAAAAAATAACCCCACAACTTTGCAAAATGCCTCTTGCAGGTGGGGCTAGCTTCATGACAAACCAGCGGCCTAGTGAGGCTGGACGTCAAAGCTGATCTTTTGAGCGTCTTCGTGAGTCACGGTTGTGAAAGTCTAACAGTGAAAGCGAGACTGGCATTTCGAACAACCCAGGTTCTTTAGACTCCAGGACGCAGGACTGGCTGGCCAGTTTGGGAAGTCTTTCCCACACCAGGAGGTTGTTGGAAGGAGGAGGAGTCGGGGCTGGCTGAGATGTCTTTCTGCTTAGTTAGGTTCTGAGGGACCCGGGGTGCAGGCTCAAGGGCAAGAGTCACTTGCTCACTCTGCAGCTCTGCAGGGCCCAGACCCATTGGGCAGTGGGGTTGGGTGGATTCTGCAAGGTTGAGCAGGAGGGCCAGACTTTCCCAGATCTTTGCCTTAGTTTGTGTAGGCTCTGTAACAAAAATACTATGAACTGAATGTCTTATTAACAGCAATTATTAATTTCTCACCGTTCTGGGAAGTCTAAGGTAATGGTGCTGGCAGATCCAGTGTCTGACGCTGGCCACGTCCTCCTGAGTAAGATATCTTTGTTCAGATGTAAGATACTTTTGAGTAAGGTGCCTTTGTTCAGATGGAGCTGGAAATGTGTTCAATGAAAAGAACAAAAAGCAGGTCATTTGGCAGTGACCCAGACCTCCCTAGCCTTCCGGAGGGCTCCTTCCAATGTATTAGACAAACCAGCTATTTGAAATGCAGTGTTGCACCCTCTGCCTCTTAAAGACCTGGGCACTGTCTGCTCCAAATATGGCCTTGTAACATGCAGAGATCAAGAAATTAAGGGAGAGGGTCATCTTATTACACTTAAGAAAGATTGTGATCTATTTAAGATCACTTAGACCCAAAGCAAATATTTAATTAAATGAACTGATAGTGATTAGTAGGCCTTTTCTTTGATGCCTTTTCCTTCCTTCCTGAGCACTTGTGGCTAACGCCCATGGACACGTGTACATACCTGTGTGGACACGTGTGCATACCTGTGTGGATACAAAGCCCCTCTCACTTGGCTGATATGGGAGGCAGCTCCTTCCTGGGCCGGAAGGCTTCCAACAAGCGAGGGCTCAGGGGAGGGAGGCTCCAGTCGGAAATACCTGGGGAAAACATGTCAGGGGTGGGAAGGGCTGTGGGGTTATGGGTTATGGGTTTGGGTTATGGGCTTGCAAGGGGGTTATGGGCTCATGCAGACTCAGCAAGTAGAGGGGCCCAGGGCTCCTGCGTTGTGAAGGTTGTGTCACTGATGGCCTGAGAGACTCCAGCGTTAAATTTCACCCTTGAACCACCTACATAGATGCATAAACAGCAGTGAGCTTATAATTTCTAGAAAGTCAAAAGAAATACAACTCTGCTGTCAACTGACCATGACTTAAGGTTCTAGGACGAGGAGCTGACATGAGGTTCAGTGTGTCTGGTGACAGTAATCTGTTTAGCGAATTTCTTTCCATAATAGATCTCTTCTCTGCCGAAATTTGTTTACCTTCCTTCCTGAGATGGTTCATTTCCTTCAACTGAGCGTTTTTTTAGGAGATATTCTGACTTTTAATATCTCCTGTAACCACTAGATGGCAACATTGTTCTTTCATGTCACTGCTGTGACTGCAATAAACACAATGGATTTGTTCACTGAATTTCAAAAAAAATTAAAAAGCAAAGAACAGTAATTTAAATGCATCTCTCTGTACCACCGGAGTAAGGTAGAGCATATCTAATTATAAGTTTGTGATTTCCTTATCTAGAATGTGTACTAAACAACATTTTGTTTCTGGTTCCTTAGAGAACAGACTTGCCTGGTACTTAAGACACAGTGTGACTCGGTTTCTCTGGCCTTTATGGCTGCAAGAGCTGCCCATATGTTGGATGATTTTCTATTTAAATCACTCAACACCTTTCTTGATTTTGCAACAGCCAGGAGCAGTGGTTTCCAAACTAAGAGGCATAATATTAAATAAATACATAGACGATTCCAGGACTTTTCCCCCAAGATCCTGAAGTAAAGCGTGGCTGTCTGGGTTTGTAAAAGCACCCCCACCACTGATAATGCCTCCTGGTTATCCATAAGTTTGGGATCAGACCCAGTATCCTGAACTTCTAGAGCAACAGAATTCTCAAAATAAAAGAATTTTAAATGAATTTTAAATGAATTTAACTTAATTTAAAACACATACACATGTTTAAGGGAAAAAAGTCTTAACTACAGATCTCAATTTACAAAAAAGTTGAAATCCCTGTAAAAATCCTTGTAATTCAAATATTTGCTCACCCTGCATGTCTAAAACAAAGGTTGTCTCCCAGTATATGGGATGAGATAGATAACTTGATAATAGTCTTGCTGTTTCTCTGTATCTCTTATAAATGGGAAACTTTCAAGCTGAGGAGTGGTGAGTTTCTATAGAAATAATTCCAGGTCTCCCCGAAGGATCTTATTCTATTTTTATTCCATTACATTTTAGCATGTATATCTTTAAAAATCATTAATGATCACATTTGACATCTTGAGGGTCCTATAGCTAAAAAACTGAAAAACTGGTTTTCTTTGTCATTTGTCGTTTGTCCCTTTTTCTCCCCCTCTCTCTCCTCCTGCATCTGTTACTGTTTCTCTTGGTGGAGCTGACTCTCTCCGTGTCTTTTTTTTTCCTGTCATTATTTGCTCTGGGTCATTATTTACTCTTCGATTTAATGTGATAGCTTTCAGCTAATTAACCACTGTTCAAATATTATTTGCCTTGACCTGTTTGAATAAACTGACTTCATGAGTCTTTTTCTTTATTGAACATTATCTTTTCCTTTTTGTGGTTAAAAATATCACAGCCATTAGCATAGCATCACCCGTTCCTGGTGGGAGCTGGTGACAATGGAAACAGATCGGTAGTTTCTTCAATATGTTCAGGTTGTAGGTGCTTTTAACACACTATAGAAAATTACATTTTCATAGAAAGGAGCCCCACTGTGCATTAACTTGATTCTCCAGTGTAAGAGAATCAAATTGGCAGCTCATAGAACTATACCCAGGTGAATTTTTGTTGCTACAAGGCAAGATTTGGGGAAACTTACTGCTTTGTTAAATTCCTATATCTTGTTTCTGTGGTTCATTAAGAAATCCTTGAATTGAAAAACATAAGATTCCTACAAATTTTTCTTCATCATAAAAGCCATTTCTAAAATCCATCTTTTTAAAGACAGTTGCAAAACTACCACAAAATGGAACAGTCTATTAAAATATGCATCTGCCTGGGGTCAGATCACACCCTTTAGGGCAGCTGCTTGTTTTTCTTGTTATAACTGGTGTCCACAACCACCACGCCCTGCATTCCAGCAATGGTCCTTGGCGTTGGAACATTCAGTTTTGGAAGTTTTAATTTAGAGGCAGAGTCTCTGAAGCTGAGCTCACCAGAGGCTCCCACCAGGCTGGGCCAGCAGAGGGACCCGCTGCCCCGCTGCCGGGAGCTGGCCAGGGATAAACATCTAGGTGTCCAAGCAAACATTGACTGCCCTGGAATTTTATTCCCTGTTTCTTTCCTTTAAAAAATGCAAAAGAATTATCTGCAGGAAAGCAGTCAGGTGCAGATCAAATCAGAAAATTGAAGCAGTGCTCCCTGGTGGGAGAAGCATCCCTGCCTCTCCCCTCCTGAAAAGTTGTCAGCAAGTTTGATTAGCAGCAATCACTGACACTACAAATCAACCCAGTTTAAATTTTTAAAAGACACTTGAGGTATGTTCACAACACCTCGTGCCTGTGCAACCTAAAAAATTAAAATAAAATAAATTTTAAAGGGAGGGGTGGCGCTCTAAATTTAGAAGATGCCAGATCTTAAGCACCAGAGAACCCTGTCCTGGTTTCCGAATGTTTACTTCTCTGCAAAGCTGGGCCACAGAGCACCTGCTCTCTTCAAAAGGAAACCCTGGCACCTGCAAGCTGGGGCTGACATGGAGAATTAAAATGACTTGTTAATGAGCAGCGCTAACCTGGTGAGGAGCCTGAGGAGGCTTCTGGAAAGGACTGGGTCTGGCGTTTGCATCTGGTTGTGCTGTGTGCGTCCACTGCCCCTTATCTTGACAAGGCATAAAAAGTTGAGAAAGCACGGGCAATTGTTGTTTTCAAACTTACTTGCTAAAAAAGAAACGGTGCCTCTCCTTGCCTGCCTCTGTGGCGCTCAGGCCCTGCGCTTTAAGTGAACAAGGCACGGGGATGTGCCGGGTGGCCAGAGCCAGAGCAGGGACCACGAGAAAGCACCTGCTTATTCTTTTAAAGTACAAGGCCCTGCTCGCTAAGTAAACACTGTTTACCAAATGCAAAGCCTCACAGCCCTCGGGCTGCAGGGACTAAATACCCAGATGTCCTCAACTTCCATGCTGCTGGTTCCACAGCCCGAGTTCCCTGCCGGCCTCCTCCCCCCTGTGAGAGGGTCTCTTCCATGGCCTCCAGCCCTTCAGCGTCTGCTCCCTCTCTGTTTCCTGCTGCAGGCCTGTCTCACCTAAATGTCCTTGTGGTCCCTAGGTCACCTCCCCTCTTACTCCACAAACGCAGAGCCGCCCACTCCCCTTCGTGTATTTTGCCAAGGTAGACACGCCCAATCCCTTCGTTTTACGTTTGTCATTTTGCTTCTGAAGCTTTGGACTTTTCAAGCAGTTCCGTTTTCTCATCTAAATCATTTCTGAAGTCTAACTGAACTGAAAATAAGGAGATATTCAATAACTGATAGATGTTGAGTTAAAAGAAACTAGGGATAAAATGCTGAAAAACATACCTCGAAATAGAGTATAAACCTGCTGTTGGAAAATTCCTAATTTTGTGGTTGTCCTGGAGAATAAAACTGCATTTCCTCTAAGTGGGTGGCTCTCTCCTTTCCTGATCAATAGACTCTTCCTCATTTGCATACAAAGTCCCCCAATAGATTGTTCTTTATCTTAGAAGCCCCAGATTTTTGTATGTAAGATTATTTTCTTTGAGTCTTTAAGAGAAAGGGAGGGGTCATCTTGTTCATAGCCTTTACATTACTTTCTTACGTCAGAGTCATTTTGTGAGGCTGATTCAAGGCTTGGGAAATAATGCAAATGTCTGTGAGATAAAAAGTATGTATTTTAAAAGCAGATGTATACTTGTATATATGTGTATATATGTTATGTGTGTGTGCTTTACACTTGTGCCTCTGTGTGTGTGTGTGTGTGTGTGTGTGTGTGTGGTTCCTGTGGCCAAGAGATTTTCCCCTCTGGGGTACCCAGCATTAAGGCAGAGGGAGCCAGAATTGCCTCGCTTGGCTAATTTTCAGTTTTGATGACCAATCTCCAAACAAACCCAGACTTTAAGACAGGGAGCAAGCAGCTTTTTAACTTCTAAATAAAACAGCAGAAATGCACCCCCCCCCCCAAGAGAGCAGACACTGACAGCTCCCCGGACATTAGGGCAGGAAGGGCCTGAACACCTGGAGGTCTCCAGTTACAGAGGAGGGAGCTGGCCCAGGTGACATCAGCAAGCTGTGCTGGCAGAGGCAGTTCCCCTGCACAGCCGTCCTTGTCCTTCCAGGTCAGAGGGCGTCACTAGTCCTTGCCTTTCTTTCCCACCAACTATCCTCCTCCCCACTCATCTCTGGAATGCACTGTTGCCATGATGCCTGCTTGCTTGCTGGGTTTGGCGTTGGTGAGTGAAGTGACCCCGTGGCTTACGCAGATCAGTGGAGAATGGTGCACTTTGCCTGGTGGGGAACCCGCTCTGGGGAAGCTTGCTTTTATGTGGTGCCCCTGGCTTGCAGCAAGGCAAGTCGGTGTGAGCTGGCTTGGGAGAAAGGCTTCTGCGCCTGTGCAGGGTGTTAAACAGTTGCCACTTCGTTGAGGCTGTGACCCAGATGGGCTTCCCCACTCAGGACCCCCACTCGGGCTGCTCTCTAAACACCTGACTATACTTCAAACCCCGGCCTGGGCAAGCCCAAACAATCAGGACAAGTTATTGGACTCAAGACTTCTTCAGCAGCAAGGCGTGTGGGGAGGAAGAGCTGAGTAGCCAGTGGCTGCTAAATGGCGTAATATGTTAACCTGAGCCCCTTGGATTCAACCAAAGGAGTCCTCAGCCTGATTGGAATTAACCTGCGCTGACTCCTGCTTCCTTTTTCCTAAGGAAACAGGGTAGCAACGGGCAGGCAGGGGTCCTGGTGGGGGATAATGGGAGTGGAAGGTGTTCAATTTCATCTTGTTTTCCCTAAACTATTAAGAAAGAACAAAAAACATGATTTAGAATGGACTCAGTTTCCAGGAGGGGAAAAAAGAAAACCGAGTATTTATTATTCAAGAAAGAAATAGAGCCAAGGTGTGAGGGGGGGAAAGGCCTCTCACATCTCCTGGCCAGGTGCTCCGTGCATATAAATGTTTCAAGCTAAGCTTTAAGATCAAGGGAAAGCCTGTAGGGAGCCTTGTTTCCTGGAGATCGCCTGCTAGAGCAGCTCCGAATGCAGCCTGCCCATTTTCATGTGGTTATTAAGGATTAAAGGGGGTGAGGCGGTTCTGCAATGGCAGCTCTTGGTTTCCATTAACTCTGTGCACGAGACTGAAAGCTTCCACCGCTCGGTTTGCATATGTGGCTCAGGCTACCCGCTCGCCCCCGGCTCTGTCGCCCGGAGTGTTTAACATGGTCACCCCTCCACTCAGGTGCTCGAGCTCCAAGCAAGCTGCCTTGCTGCCAGGATTGAGAATTGCTGTGCTTCTCAGAAATCCTCCTGGTTCTCACAGGAGTGTGGGGGAAGATGAAAAGAATTTCACAGTAGATTGCTGCTGTTTGCTCCAGATACTGTGGCTGCTACTCCCCCTCGCCATGCTTGCTGGGCTTCCTGTCTGAACCCAGGAGCAGGGAGGCGGCCCACTCAGGCAGGCCGGTGCTTAGGGGGTCCAGATCTGCAATTCTCCTTTTCCATGGTCAGTGTCCAAGCTAAAGCGTCTTTGAAGTTCCTTTTGTAAAGTGACTAAGAAAGTTGAGTCATAAAAGAAGCACACACCTAGGGGGTGGTTTATTGTCTCGCTGGGTCATTTTATGGCATTTTATGGCGTAGATCTTGTAAGCTGGGGTCATGGATGCCTGATTCACTAACAGTCATTAAAATAAAGTATTAATGAAGAGCTCAGCCAGAAAGACCCAAGAACCAAAACAACACACTGGTCCTTGAATCCATTCCCAGCAAGCAATATTTTTAAAACAGAACAGGAACTCAGAGTTCATAAAAATTTACACTCTTTGTCTTCAACATTTTTCAACCCCACAATGACCCTGGAGCTTCTATGTTGAGACCACAAGACTAAATCTAAGGGAGGAAAGTGAACTGTGCAGTGTCACCTGCCCAGCCAATCGCAGAATTTTCATTTTCCTGCAATCCTTCTAGGTTTTGTAGCAATGAATCTGATTGAATAATGTGAATGGTGCAATAGTGACTGAAGACTTGCAGTTCTGGGATGGTGTCTCCTCCTGCGCTTGAGAAACCAAACTGTCCAGGGCCCCCAGAGGTTAGCTGGAGGGAGGAGGTCACTGACCTCATAGAGCTTGGAGTCAGCAGGTGCAGCAGGAGGTAGGAGGAAACTGGGGTAGGTGGCATCCTCATTGGGCAGCCCTGATCACGTAGGTGCTCGTGGAAACACTGGTGGAAGTGGAGAGTGATAAATCAGTGTGGACTCAGCACAACCACCCCTTTTGCTTAAGCTATTCAATAATATGATGGCGAGACTCTAATTACTGTCTACTAAAATTCTTGTTACCAATGTACTTGGTGGCAACTTTGTTCATGTTGAGTTGTTTTGGGGTTAAAATAAGAAAACGCAAGGAACATTAAGTCAACAAAGTGAAAGGAGCAGCTTGGATGATCTAAAGAAACCCAGGGTACATATTCCACCCAGACCATTAGTAACTTCTAAGTTATTTATTTCAGCAACTTCTGTTTTCATGTTATAATAACAACATAGATTCCATAGTTCTGGATGGTTTATAAAATTCATTCTCATGCATTTTTATATCAAGATCTTTCTACAACCTTCTGACCATGACCTAGCCAAGGCAGACTTTATTATCCCCAATATACAGAGAAGTCAACCGAGGCTTAGGGATGCATTAAGAATAACCAATTAGTAGAGACTGGAACTTAACTGCACATGCAACCATCTTTTCACCCTCCTATCTATTTATACCCTCCTACTGTGAATTCTAAATCAGGCCTTCAAAAAATTTAAATATGATAAGCAGTTGCATCCCGAATTTTAAGTACACTCAATATGTCTAGGTAAGTAGCTATTTTGGGAGAGAAGTGATCTCTTTTTAAATCATCCACTCTTCCCAGCAACTCCATCTCAAAACTGAGAGTAAATTTGGGAATTTTACTCTCTGTTAGAATACAGAGGATCCTTTGGGAAAATGATTTTAAAGGTTGTGTATCACCAGTTAATTTTGACCGGTATTTTTTTGAGCCAAGCCATCTGGCAGTTGTATCTTATTTCTTCCTGCCTCCAATGGCTGGACCCACACACGTTCAGACCTCACGCAAAAATGCCAGTGTCTGCACATTTTCACTCTGAACAGCATTTTCAGTCAAAGCAGAGAAAATGAGGCTCTGCCTGTCTTTTGCAATAACATTAATATTATCTCTGTACAGATGCTGTTAGAAGTACGAAGTTAAATGCAGAGCCCTGGAGATGCCTGGAAGCACACACGAGATGAGCACAGCCATTCACGGAAGACCTAAGAAATGGAAAATGTGCAGGATAAACTTTTCACCATGACAAAGTAGAGCCATGTCGCTGGTTCCAATATGGGATTGACAGCAGGAAGTAATGACAATAAGGTAAGTGGTGGTGCATTTAGGATGCAGAGAGTGGATGAGATATATATGTGTCCTTGGTTTGAATAAGCCAGGATATTAATAACTACCAATGTTAGTCTGGGATTGGGGAATAAAAAGACTGAAATGTGAAGGCAGCAAAGTCAGTCTGGCTGTAGAGAAGCCAAGGAAAAGCAGATGTGAACTAGACATTCATGACGACCCCTTTGACAGCAAGGACCGTTGTATTAGTGGAGAGCATTTCAGAATTGAGAGAAGCAAAGGGTCTTTGCAACTTGACTTGCAACTGCTGAGTGGAATGTGCTTGGCAAAGTGATGGGAGGTTACTCTTGCAAAGGCAGTGGTTGTCCCTAGGGACAATGAAGAAATGACCCTTTTCATGTTCATCCCTTCAGGACCGTTAAGTGAGAAAAGTGATCACACACACACACCCCAGTATTTGTTTTTCTCAAATATTCCCTCCTTCCCTCTCTCCCTTTACTTTTTTAGTGTGCTTTTAGGTTTGCAGCAATATTGCAAGGAACTTACAGGGATTTCTCATATCCTCCTGCTCTCACTAGGGATCGCCTCCCCCTGTTACCAACCTCACTCACCAAAATGGTACATTTGTTATACTTGATGAACATGTTATAACCACCCAAAGTCCATAGTTTGGGGTTCACTCTCGATTTTGTACTTTTCTGTGGGTTTGGACAAACATAATGATGTGTATCTGTCATATTGAATCATTTGTAAGAGTTTCATTGCCCTAAAAAGCCTCCGCTCTGTGAAAGAAAATGTCAAGAGAATGAGAGGATAAGTAACAGACTGGAAGAAAATATTTGCAAGATATACATATGAGAAAGGACTGGTATTCATAATATACAAAGAACGCTTAAGATTCAACAAGAAGAAAACAAACAATCTGCTTAAAAAGTGGACCAACTACCTTAACACACCGTACCAAAGATGAAATACAGGGGACAAGTCAGTACATGAAAAGATACTCCACATCCTGTGTCATCAGGAAAATAAAAATTAAGACAGCAATGAAGCACCACCCTACGCTTATTAGAATAGCCGAAATCTGGAACACTGTGCTGGCAAGGATCTGCCCAATCATCCCTCTCCATTCTCCTGCCCTCACTCCTTGACAACTCCTGATCAGTTTTTCTGTCTCCATACTTTTGCCTATTCCAGAATGTTCGAATTGTATAGTATGGAGTCTTTTCAAATTGATATCTTTCACATGTCTTTTCATGGCTTGATGGCACACTTCTTTTTAGCCCTGAATAATGTTCCATTTTCTAGATGTACCATGGTTTATTTATATAAAAATCACTTAATTGAAACATATCTTGTTTGCTTTCAAGTTTGTGCAATTATGAATAAAGCTGTTATAAATATCTGTGTGTAGGTTTTTGTGCTGACATAAATGTTCTTCTCCTTTGCGTGAATAACAAAGAATGTGATGGTATCAGAGAATGTTTACCGTTGTGAGAAATCACCAAACTCTGTCCCTCTGTGGCTGTACCATTTTGCATTCCTACCAGCAATGAGTGAGACGTGTATCTGTATGATATTGAATCATACAAAAGGTTTTTATTGCCTGTTACTTCACATCCTCACCAGCACTTGGTGTTAATCCGTTTTCTGGATTCTGGCTGTTTTAATTGGTGTCTCATGGTATGTCACTGTGGTTTAATTTCCTTTTTATAGTTAGATCATTTCTTTTTCCCACTGTTGCAAAATGCAGATGATAGTACTAATCGCACATTAAGTTATTTAATCAATATCTATTCAGTGCCAACTATACACCTCAAATTATGATAAATATTAGGGATGCATAGATGAATCAGACAAGAGCTGTGTCTTATAAAAGCTCACAGTGAAGTGAGGGAGGTGAGGAAGCAGATAGATGATATGAATGCTTGAATTGAGACATGCCTAGAATTGTTCTATATTTGTGTATTTCCCAAAATGGAGAACTTTCCTTAAAACTGGTTATTGCAACAGTAATAAAATGTTTGTTTGTTTTCCAGCTTACAAAGTATTTTCTTCTAAGTCTCAGCAAGATACCTGTCACGTGGGTGTTAATCTCCCCATTTTGCACATGAGAAAGCTGAGCACAGAAGAGTGAGTATCTTGTACCACCGCCTGTAGGGCCTGCATTGATACGTTGTTTGACTTCTGACTCCCAAAATGGAAGCTCTCCTCTTGCATAACACTGAGTTAACAATCACATGAAAGTCCAACAGCAGCGTTCCCTAAGCTTCCTGTTTAAAATGGAATGTTTTTCCCGTGCGCCGCCATGAAGACGTGAATGTTCACTTGACCCGACATCCATGAGTTAATAGGATTCGGGAAGTGCTTCGCAGGGCAGGCCCGTGTCCCATCCACCCAACACAGTGTAGACAACAGAGGCCTGGAGGGAAGTGCCGGGAAAGGACACATTCTCTCCCCCCCTGACATTAGCCTGAAAGGTTAGGTGTACTCTCAGTAGCCATTTATGGCTCTGACATTCATAAATTTGGTCAAAACCTTTATGAATCCATTTACATTCCTTGCCTGTACCTCTTTTGTGGTAATGAGCTCCTTGTGCTTATTATTTTCCGAGTGAAGTAAGACTTCCTTTTATTTGTCCTTAACTCACCTCTCTCAATTCCTCCTTCTAGTGAGGAACTGAGATTTATATGAATCACTCTGCTTGTGGTTACTTTAATCAAGTAGATCGCCATAATTGTCTCGGCTTGTTTTATTTTATTCTAGAGCAAGAATAAATAAAATAGCATATTACATATACAGAGGGACCAATATTTAATTTAATGGTTAAGATTCTGTCTGCTTGTGTATTTTCTCTGTTGTTTTTGATGCTAAAGTTGCTCTAGTTTCCTTAGCATAACTCATCTTGTTCTTCATGACGCTTGTCTGTATGTTGAAGGCAGCTCCACTGTGGTGCTGGGGAGCCTGGGTTCATTTTTGTTCTAATCTACCAGTGTTTTTGTAGAGCATTATATCATATCATGTCATGTCACATCATGTCATACATGTCTCATAATGAATTATGACTGCTGTATTATAGATCATAAAGTAGTAGAACACTGGAGCAAGGGAAAGTGATGTCTTGGGCACTAGCAGCAGCATTTTCTGCCTTCCTGTGTTTTATTTTAAAGAATAAGAAAACAATCTCCAATAACGCTTAACAAAGTGCATCAACATGATACATCTATAATAAAATTTAGTGGTTATTATTAGTTTGATTCATGTTCTGTTAGTATTTCATATATTATTTCATTTAAACAGATTTTTTCCTCTGAATGATGTGGGCTGAATCACCTTTCCCTTTATGGCTGATTTTCTCTTACAGAAGAGTAATTCTGATAGTTCCTGAAAGAGACAAATGGAAATTCATCTGTTTCCCTACGTATCTAGAGTGGCAAAGCATGTATTCTTCAGGGCACATACTTTTCAGAGTATGTGCTTTATAAGTCTGAAAACACTGATAATAACCACCTACTACCTATTAGTTGGGTAAACTTGGGGGAGTTAGTTATTCTGTGTTTTAATTACCTCCTTTATTTTTATTGTTGTTGTATTAAATCTTTTTTTTAATTTTATTTTTTAATTATTTATTTTTATTTAAATATATTTTATTTACATCATTGTTCATTTTTGTGCAATGTTTGCTTTCTCCTCTCTGGTGTAGTCCCTGTAAAATTCCCACCACCATCATCATAGTCCCTTGTGCTCTTCCCTCGCCTGTTTTGCTCCCTCTCCCTGCCCATCCCCTACAGAATGTCTCTGCTTTATAGTTGTCTCTTAACTTAATTTACCTCCTTTTAAAATGAGTATATCTTGGCATGTACCTCATTGGGTTCTTGTGAATGTTCAGTAGGAAGTTCATTTAAAGCAGCATGTAAAATGCTCAGTACAAAGAAAGCACATAATAAAGGTTAGCAATAAGCAAGCCAGGCTGCCAGGACAATGGCTAGTTTTCAATGTGTCTTCTAAAACCATCTTGAACGATAGTGTCACTTTTGGTTTAGATCAATACTTAAGGTCAGGTAGATTTTGTACTAACCACACTGTATTTGGATTTCTGGTGAGCATTTATGGGGAAGAG
Source organism: Talpa occidentalis (assembly GCF_014898055.3). Classification (NCBI taxonomy): domain Eukaryota; kingdom Metazoa; phylum Chordata; class Mammalia; order Eulipotyphla; family Talpidae; genus Talpa; species Talpa occidentalis. The sequence goes on from NW_023605194.1 coordinate 109,181,937, forward strand.
CAAAGAGACATAACAAACACATTTGTTTTCATAATGACTTGACAAGAGCATAAGCTGTTTCATTCAATTATTTTTGTTTTAATACTTTTGGCTGCAAACAACAGAGCTTTTGTCCACAAGTTTAGGGGAACGGCTTTATTCTTTTCATAGAGCAGAATGCTGGGGCTGCCTACCAAACAGGAGATGCCTTACAGTCTCAGGAAGGCAGCTGCTGCTCCAGAAACATGCCCACATTCAAAGCAGGAGGTAGGGGAAGGGCAGCCCAAGAAATATCTATCTTTTACCAGGAAAGCAAAAACTTTCCCAGAACCTCATACTGTCATAAAACCCAAAACAGAAAGCAAAGGGCCAACACAATTCAGCAGGGTGGGCTCTGCTCCGTCCTAGTAACTGATCAGCTGCAAGTGAAGGATTCACTCTCTGAGGATTCACCAACTGAGAAGCCCTCAGTTACTTTTGTTTTAAAGATGAAACATCCTCTTTGACTCCTTCCCTGTTGTGCTGGGAAGTCTGAGTCCTTCCCACATGCCCCGGGCTGGGTCACAAGGCTTTCCTGGAAGTGGGCCATTTTCATCTCACATCTCACGATATTTATAACCCGCTCTTAGAGAAGAAAATGGCCTCTACAAGGAAGTCATATTAATACAGAAAGGGGATTTAGGCCACCTTAGTAGTAAAAGATAAAGACATAATTTAAATTCATCTGGTGGGAAAGATAAATGCAGATAAAAGCCCAGGAAACAGGAGCCAAATGCTTTGGCCCAGGAAGCAGACAGACAACGGACTTGGCGGTCAGCCGCTGGAGCCCCAGCCTTTGCTGAGGTTTCCTTCTGAGTAGCACATGGGCCCACTGAGGGCCTCCACTGTCCCGCTGTCTGTGGAGGAGAATGGCTGAATGCAAACTGCTGTGGAAGTAGGCACAGGCAGACAGGGCTTCAAAAGGGTGAGGAAGCAGATGGGCGGGGAGGGAGCCAGCCAGGCTTCAAGAGCTACACAGTCAAAAATAGCCTGGGGCCACAGTGCTCAGGAAACTTTTTCACATATGCTCTTTGCTTTTAGGAAAAAGAAACAACAATCCACAGAATTCCTTTGTCCTACTTAGTAGGAAAACATCATTTTTAGTGAGAAAATATATTTATTTAAAAGTAGCTGGAAGTAGCTATTGACACTACTTGGGCTCTTGGTGGCATTTTGCTGGAGCCATGTCATCCTTTCTTTGGTTTAGATCAGTTCAGTGAATATTGGCTGGGAATATGTTATGAGCCAGGTACCATGCAGATTTTTGGGTTTAATGAGACAAATAGAAGACCCTGGAGTGACTTACACTGGGTACAATAGTGCCCTGCAGGGACACCCGGAAATGACTGGAGACATTCCTGACTGTCACAACCAGGAACCATGCTACTGGGATCTAATGGCCAGGGATGCTAGTAAGCATCCTGCATTATGCAGGACAGTCATCCACAGCAAAGATTTAATTGGCCCCAGGTGTCAGTAATACTGAGGTTGGGAAACTCTGCTCTTTCATGAGGATACATGAGTTGGGGTATTGGGGGGGAGTGAAAATAACCAATTGCAATTGCTGGAGTTTGTGCAAAGTGAAGAAGTATCTTAAAGACAGATCTCGTAAATTCTATCCAAAGGAATCTACAAAGGATAGGGAAGTGATGTCATGATGTTCATGAGTTTTGAGGGATGCTTAGGAGTTCACCAGAAGACCAAGTTGAGAGGGTCCTCTTTAAGTGATTAACAAGGAAGACTGTAGGCACAAGCATATTCAACACAGAAAGGCTTCAAATTGCACGAGTTGAGAGGGAGGAAGTAATGCAAAATGAATCTGGAGGGGGAGACAAAATCAAATGATTATAGGTAGGATCGTGCTTGATCAATGAATTCCACAGCTCAGGGCCTTCTTGGCCACTTCATTAATAAGATGCATACAGCACCTACTCCTCAGAGGAATTCTTGACAGTTGTCTCTGAATTTATAACTTCCCTATGTACCTTCACAGCTTCCTGAGATTTTAACTATATTGTCATCACCTATAGGATTTTACCATTGATGAGATAGGGCGGGGCATGTATATTAAAACAGACAATTGTTACTTTAGAAGGAGCATTTGATTTGGGGGGAGAAAGAGCATATAGCTACTGGCCAGTATAAGAAACAAAATAAAGTACACTTTAAGAAAGTAAATTTTCGTTTTTGTGGGGAAAGTAATTCTTGCCTTTTGGGGCATGATGTTATTGTACTCCTTTAAGAAGAGAACAATCAACTGCCTGGTGATTTGGATATTTGCCAGTCACAATGGTTTGGGTATCACTCTTTGAAATCGATGGTCTTCTTTTTCTTCTACTTTGGGTTTGAGTTCTAAGTGAGAGCTGTAGGTTCCAGTACACTTATTTTTTCGAACAAGTATAAGGCCAGAAGCTTCCCAGTCAAGGAAACCTAATTCTATGCAGCTTACGGTTGCTAGCGGATTTCATTGTTCTATGTGATAATGCTCATCACTGATGAATGAAAATTATCTAAATATGTTAAAAGGTATTTGGTGAATTGTTTTCTCCTACTTAGTTATTATTTCTGATTAGCCATGACAAAATACTTACATAATCATATCTATGCTTTAAAATTATTTTAAAATTTTTATGAAGATGTTAAATTTTCTACAAAGAACTGGATTACACCAATCCAATCACTTTTGCCTGCATAACTCCTTTCTTTGGTGCTAAGGGTCACCTCTAAACCCAAATGTCACTTATGACATGTTAGCACTTCCAGGTATACAAGGACAGATCCTGAGGGTCCTGTGCCCCACGCATGGAAATTGGGATTTCTCCCAGGGGTGGAATATGAAGACCATTATATCAGCTCACACTCTGAGAGAGCCTCCCCTTTCCAGATGGACGGAGCATCCTTTGATTGTACAGGATCTTCATCTCTGACCTCTAGCAAGGTGATGGTTGTAAGAGCCTGGAGAAAGCTTTCAGGATTGAATGAGTGCTTGGAGAAATCAGGTAGTCTGCTCTGCCCAGTGTGGTGATCACTTCTGACAATGCTGATAGAGGGGTTTCTTCTGAGTTCATTGATTTCAGTGTCAGGCAGATGAAAAGTAGCATATTGATGAGCCGTTGTCATTACTTTGCCAAAGGTGTCTTGTCAGATAAAAGACCAATAGAGGAAACTGACTTAAGACAGGCCATCACATCAATTTTCTTGGTGCTGAAGGAAAGAGCATGAACTGTGATATTTAAACTAATCGATGCCTATAAAGATACTCTTAAACTCTTACAATAAATTGTTTTGATTTGAAAAAAGAAGCAAGGCATGACCTAAAAAAAGGATAAAGGAAAATGGACCACCGAAGTGGAAGCTAAAAGATTCCCATTCACAACAATGGTGAAGTTCCACTTAGGTCTCTTTTTAAATGTTTATTAAGGGCTTGTCAGCATAGCATAATAACATGACATGCCTTGTGCAAGCTTTAACTTTCTAGCATTGGCTTCTAGAACTCATTGCTGAAGAGCAAACGCCACTATGTATTTTGCTTTCTAAATTCAGAGAGAACTTCAGGCTCAAATGTCAGCCACCTTTGCTGAAAGGAGCGGTTTGAGCAAAAGAAGAGACAAGCACCTTTCCTCACTCCCACGCATCCCATTGTCCACTTATCCTCTGTCTGTATAAAAGGGGCTGGAAAGTGTCCAAGAGATGGCTTGCAGTAGCCCTGACTTCCTCTTACTTCTCTAAAGGAAAGAGAATTAGTTACTTACTGGTTCTCTCCAAGCCAAAGGGAGTGGGAGACAAAAGATTTTCTTATAAAGTTTGTAGGTGTCATCCAGAAGAGGACACTTATTCCCCTCTTGATGTCTCCTGAGTAATAGGATTTGCAGACTTGTTCTGTTTTTTTCTGGGAACAGGAACACTAAGGAAAGATGGTGGGATAACGAAGTCAAATGGGTTCTCTAGAGTATTTCATGGTTCCTAAGATTGAGCTGGGGAAGGGTGTAGAATGTGGAGGAGAGCGAGAGGGGTAGCTGTAAGATTGCTGGGGACTTCTACAGGCCAGGATGTGATGTGATATGGTGGCCCCCGATAAAGCTCAACTTTTGAAGATGCACTTAAACCTCTAAAGGAAATACTTTGCAGTTGAGTTCAAGGCTAGCAGGTCTTGGGATCCCTTCCCACCCACTTCTGCTTTGTAGACCACAGCTAAGTGAGTGCATCTGGCCACAGAAAGCAACAGGAATTTTTGCCCGTGAAGTGTTCTTGCTCATGTAAAAGAAGAGTATTTTGGGTCAACAAAGAAGATGGTCACCTATTTACCATGCACAGGCATGTTGGAAAATGGATCTTCACCTTCTCTCCTTTGCCAAAACTAACACCAGAGCACAAGGACATGGAGGACAGAGCAGAGAAAGGCACTGGAGCCAAAGTTTTGGAGCAGGCATGCTTCTGAGGAAAGGAAAAGCCTTGACTGTAAGAGGAGGTTGATCTGACCAAGTGTGAGTAAGTGAAGATGACAGAAAAACTGTGAGATTGGACTTAAGCATAGTGGGAGGAGAGCTGGCAGCACAACTGATGGAAATTATTGGAAAGTAAAAATTTACGCTCCTACAATTCAATGATTTGAAACCTCTCCAATAAGCCATTGCATCATTTTCTCTAGTAAAATAGTTAAACTAAAAAATAATTACAGGTTTATTTTGGACAGATAAAGAGAGGATTCGTTGTTCATTCTCAACAAAAAGACATCATAAAATTGATGCTAGCACCTGTGTAAATCCATTCCTATGTGGGTGGTGGTAATGGGGGGGTGATAAATCACCCCAGCTCAAGGTCAGTCTGCCTTTGCTGACCTGACATCTGATTGTACACACAAGAGGGAGCCCTTTGGTTAATTAACCAAAATAGCCCAAACTGCCGATCATAGAACTGTGAAGAGTCTATTTTGGTTTATGCCGATAAGCTTTAGGGTATTTTATTATAGGACAAAAATTATCTAATACAACATTATTATATGATGGTTGAAATCATGAAGATCCGTTAAAATAGACTCACCCCATGATCCCAGGGTGTTCTCACCCTCTGACACCACTCAGGGACAACGTAATTCTAATGAACATCATCATTTTTGTCTGTTTTGTTTTTTTTTTTTTTTTCAAAACTTGTGTGAAATCTATACATCAGCATCAGATTTAAAATGCTAAAACTAGAAAAGAAATAAAAAGAAATTTCTCAGAGTGTCTATCACTCTTCAAACTCTGTTCAGGAGTTTGGCTGCATCACCTGTTCATGTTCTCGTAACAACTCAGGGTGTGGCTGTTACTGTAACCTCTGTTTACAGATGACAATACTGAGAATCAAAGAGGTGAACCTGCTTGCCCAGGGTTACATTGTCGGGCACAGGGACATGAGTCACAGCCTTCACGCAGAGCAACATGGAAATCAGACACAAGTTTGCCAAAATTATGAAGAGTGCAAAATGTTAATTGTACTTAATTTCCTTGATATTTGATATAATACAACTAACTTCTTATTGAAAAATTGAATTTGTTGCATGCAGTAAATGGATCATTCCTTATTGAAACAAGTGTCTCCATTTTGTTTCTTTTAAGGTCTGGCTTGATATGAGTTAATTTGGGAGGACTTGATGTCCAGTTTATCTAAAAGCATTATTTATTGCACCTTGCAGCAATGCACCCCCTAAACTCTAAATCACTGTAAATAGTTCTTGTGCCTCATGTTAATTCATTTTTTTTATAAAAGGTGAAACTAGGACATTTATTTAAATACTTACTGGCTAGAGTTCATACAAAGATTGTATGAATGAATCACACCTGATTCATTGAAAGATCACTGAGGAATTGCTTGACATCAGCTTCTGTCTTTTTCCTTAAGAAAAATGTTTTAGAGTCTATGGGTATTTTGTGTAAGGCACTGCCTTAGGAAAAGTTGATAAATATGAAGAAAATCCCTAAATAAATAATCAATGGGTGAATAAATTTTCGAGACACCAAATTTTTGACATAGGCTTTCAATGACCATTACAGGGAGTAGCAAAGTCTTGTTTCAGTGATTTGAACCACAGCATAATTTCCAATTTGAAGAAATGACTTGTGACTAAATTTCAGAGATGAAAGCATTTTTAAGGGGAAAAAGAAAAATGTGATAAAGTTTTAATGGGTGAATATCCAGACCCACATTGCTGCCATTCTTGTCTTTTTTTTTTTTTTTTTTAATTTTTTACTCTTGTAGTACCCAAGGTTAAAAATAAAAATCTCTGGTACTGGGCCTCCCCGGTGGCGCAGCGGTTGAGCGCTGGGTTGCGAAGCTGCCTGCAACCTCTGCAGCCGGTTCAATCCCCGGCTGCTCCCCGGCCACCGGAGGAGGGTCCCACATGGCGCGCAGACCTCTCCTGCCGCCCGCTGCTCCCCTCAGCAGTGTCCTTTGGTCCTTCTGCCTGCTCTGCTCCCCGCTCTGGCTCTGGTGAATTCTCTCACCCTCCCGCGCTTCTGACTGTACCCAGTGCATGTATAAACCAAACAAACAAACAAATAATAAATAAATAAATAAGACATGCCTCTAGAAAATTAAAAAAAAAAAAAAATAAAAAAAAATAAAAATGCAGGAAGCTTTAAAAAAAAAAAAAAATCTCTGGTACTTATGAACACTTTAGAAAATTCTCCATCTCCGATGGCCATTCTCCCCTGGAATCTTTCCTGGGCACTTCTATTTTCCTGGGCCTGAGATCAGACCTCCTGGTCCTGGATAGAGAGCCTCAAAAAGCTTATATAATCGCCCCAGTTCTTCACTTACTGGGTTGGCAGAGGGGAGAACCCAACATATTTTGTGGAACAATGCAAAGGCAAGTATATTTACCACTTTAGAAGAGATTCCAAATAAACGATTCAAATAGTAGTTTCTTTGTGGTGATTTTAATTAATTTCCTTAGCAGTGTATTTAGATTCCATCCCACCACAAAGGAGTACAACCCCCTACCCCCCGCCACCTCTGGCTTCACTCTACTGACCAAATTTCCAGTCGCCTAATAAACATGGCCCCCATTCGTCCTGCAGATATTTCCAATTCGACATTTCCAAAGTTTATGTGGTCATCAGCCCTCATGCCATAAAACTTGCTTTTTTCTGAAGAAAAAGTATCGAAATGCTTTAGCACAATCATATGTTTTGAGCACTTAGTAGTCACTTTTGCACTTAGTAGGTCCATGTAATTGTTGGGGGAAGTGTGGAAAGACTTGTCAGAGATGTAAAGAAGGTTTGTAATTCTTAGCTAAGGGACAGGATGTCTTTTTTTTTCCCTTCAAGTTGCTCAAGCTTCTTACAGTTTGGGTCACTCATAACTCAGAAACAGTTTAATGGAAAACCTTCAAGCATTCGATATATATTAGTCCTTGATGAGAACTAGAATGTAAGAATAATTTTGCCAACATGGATTTAAAGTTTTTTTATTTATTGAAAGTTAATTTTTCTTTTCATGAGAGAGCAACCACAGAGTCCCTACAGACAAAATCATTTTCACCAGGCATCTGGCAATAGTTTAACTAACCTAAGGTTTCATTTTGAGAAATAAAATGCCTAGTTCTTTCTTTGAAAGGACAAAATCTTTGCCATAAAACTATTTCCTGTGGGTCTAAGTCTGTCATATTTACTTCTGTAAAGTGGCAGTTTGTCCCCCGGGTTCTACTTTCATTTGCTCCATATAGTTCTGCTTCACCTTTGTGTAGATCTTTCCAGTAGAAGTCAACAAAATGTCTCTGTCTGTAGAAATGTGTGTTTACCAAAGGGAAAGACGGAGCCAGGTGAAAACACGGAAGGCAGCCAGCATCGGGCACCCTGATATTCTCAGAGCAAGCTGCTTCCTATTTGGGAAGCAGGAGCTCTTTTTCCTCAACTTTCACTCAGGTGAGAACTCGCCACTGGCTATTTCGCAGACAGCAATGGCCGGCCTGGCTTCCCCCCAAGAGCGCCTACGTTGCCTGTTCTGTGATTGAATGTGGTCTAGAGATAACTTTTTAAATGCTTTCTCCAAAGAGGCCTCATGTCTGATGGAGATTTCCCATCCCTGGACAGCTCGTAAGGAGGAAAATAGAAGTCATAGCTTTTGGGACAAGGGCTTTCTCTTCCCACACACACCGTGCATTTCCTAATGCTCACACAGCACAGCGCCTTTGGCCACAAAAGTCCTTCTAAAAGATCCTTTTGATGAAAGAGAACAAACCTCAGCCTGGCTATTATGGAAGGCTAGCATTATCCTGCAGGGATGAAGGAACTTTGGCTCCAAAAAGTCTCTAGTTTTTGTTTTTGTTTTTGTTTTTCCCCAGTTTGATTTGAGGACTTGCTGAGCCATCATTTCTAGGAAGCAGAAGATAGCAATAAACAGGTTAAGGGATCGTTAAGGCGAACCCTGCTCATTGATGGTGTTTGCTCCACATTCCTTTTATTAAATGCTTTTAAAGTTTACCACCGAATAGGTTTACAATGCATTAAAACTCCTGCTGAAAGGATCAATCTACTATAATATGAAAAAAAGATGAAGAACTGTGAAATATTGCCTTGAGTTTATTAGCATAGATGTAGAATAAGCATCATCTTTGTGGTTAACGTTGCCATTATAAACTCTGCTTGTGGTTTGTTGCCCTTACCGCAGTCAATGCAGCCAGCAGACAGAATGTGGACTATTAAGCCACATTGCAAATAAAAGGATTTTCCTTCCAAGGGAGACCTACCTTCCCATAATGATATGCAGACTTTTATCATCTGGGAGGTAATGTTTTGTCTGGACTATCACTGTGAATAATTCCATTAGTATCAGTTAACCCTTGACCCTCTTCTTGTGTTGCTATTTGGGTTTCTTCTGGAGTTTAGTTGCCTTAGTTAGCACATCATGGAAAAATATTCCAAAGAAGTTCTGTTATCTGTTCTGCTTGGTGGGAGTTGTAGATTGGCTGACTGTTCACTTCCAACATTTTTGCACCCTGAATGTGGTCAGGGAGCAGCCAAATGTTGGTGGAAGGGGAGAAAAGGGTTGGGGGTTGTTGATAGAACAGCAGTAATAGAGTCTTGAAGCCCCAACTGGGGAATTAGACTGGGCTAGAAGAACAGCAAGGCCGAGCAGGTCAAGAAGCAATGAACCTTAAAACAGCTTTAAAAAGAAACACATGAAAAGAATGAAGAATTCACCAGGACACAAGCAGACACAGAGGGACCCTGGTAATACTAAAAGCAAGTATGAACTCCTGCCCGAGGAGATGGACGTTCAAGTTGGCTGCAGACACTCGGGGAAGAATACATTTTTGCAGGCAACAAAGGAGATGACACCATATTTTACAATATTCATTTCAGCTAATAGGGCATGACATGGTTAAATAGATTAACAAGAACTTAATGTGATTAAGTTTTGTGAAAGACTGTAAAACTTCTGAAAGATACAACTCATCCTCTGAACCACCTCCATCACACGTCACTCCTGTTTGTCTGACTTCCCCCATGGATACAAACTATTTACTGCTCTCTACTCTCTGAAATAGGGAGATGCTGAGTTAGTTGGGATTCTTTTGGTTGTAAGTAATCAGAATCAAATTCTAGCTGTTTAATGAAGATGGAAATTTACTGGTTCCCAAGACTGATGTCCAGATATGGCTGAACCCAGGTGTTCAAAAATAGGCTTCACAGAAAATTATGTAAAACCTTAAAATGCCAGAATCAGAGAAGTTAAGATAACCATTTTAGAAATATATGAGAAATGGTAGAGGATGATTGGGCCAATTTTATTGATTCATTCATTCTTTTATGCCCATGTGCTTTGCCCTGTCCCTCAGAGGGTTTAAGCTATCATGTTAGAGGAAGGATAGGATTTTTATATAGCAAGAAGGGACACCCATTCCTTGCTTTTTCCTGTCTTTCCTCTCACAGGACATACACTTTACTATCTTGTATGTGTCTGTGTCCCTATGCATGTGTGTATTATAATGTATGAATTTCCTGCCTCTCTCATTATCTTCCTCACCTTTTTATCTCTTTACATCTGTTTGATCTTAAAAAAATAAAATGTTTAAAAATGGTCATCTCCATTTTGATAAAAAAAAAAAAAAAAACAAAAAACAAAAATAGGCTTCATCCTGCTGACTCTACCTTCATGGAAAGGGATCCCCACCCTTAGCTCTGGGCTTATGTTTGATCTACTTAGCAACCACAGATAAAAAGAGAGAGACTCTTTCTTAATCTTTTTAGTAAAGCCCATTCCAAGTGAATCACTCTGTTAGTGATAAAATCATTTTTCTAGCCCTGAGTCAGATACTATGACCAACATGGATAGGTGAGACACACGGGTCTTTGTTTGGCCAGTGTGTGGTGCTCTGAGAAAGAGGAGGACTAGGCACTGGTCAGGCAAAAGTAACAGGTGTCCATTTTACATCCTCAGTAGCCAGCAACTTTTCTTCTTGACTGTCGCATTGCACTAGAGCTTGACTAAAGTGATGTTTGGAAAATGCAAGTCCCCTGACAACTACTTGAATGGTGTTGGAGAACATATAGATAACTGATGCGCTACCTCACTGAATATGCTTATTTAACAAGCTAATGCTGAGTTTCTGCAATGGAGAGTGTGTGGAGTACAGAGGAAGTTGGACTAACTCACCCGGGAAGTGAGAGAAGTTAATGGAAGACACACAAGTAATTTGTAAAATGAATGGCGTTAGGAGTTGAGATTGAAAACCATAAATTTAGAGTCATTCCAACTTAATAAAGCTAGTGATTTTCTCTAGTTCTGAGTAAAGGGAAGCAATTTTAGAATTGTTTTATGCTGGGAATCTTTATTATGGCTGCCATGGAATAACTGAGGGAGAAAGCCAGAGAGTGATGAGATATTACAGTGAAGAGAGCAGGAAGTTACTCACCAAAGCAGAGTAGTCTCTTTTCCAGCTACATGGTTACTAAACACTCCCATCCCTAGTAAACCCCAAATACACCTTGAAGGGCCTGACATATTCCTAAACACCATCTGTTTTCACATGGTTTGTGACAAGTCATCATTCAACTACCAGAACTTTCTTTAAATTTTATATATTTTTTACATCATTTTTCATTTTTGCGCAATGTATGCACTTTCATCTTGGTTATAGTCCCCATGCAATTCCCACCCCCCCCTTGTTTTGATCCTACTCCCCACCCCTCCCACCTAGTGTGTCTCTGGTTTATAGTTGCTTGTTGATTTTGATTTTCACTTTATTATCATTAGTCTTTTTCCTGGTCCCTTATTTAGATTTTCTAAATTCCTGCTATGAGTGAGACCATGTAACTACCAGAACTTTTAAGGTGCGCAAAAGCACCTTCTGAGATGTGGCTTAGTGCACAATGTTGGATTAAAAAGTCCCAATTTCTCTAACGCAATCCATTATTTTGGTGAACCCTAGAGGATAGCTGTTGGGCCTTCTCCATTGTACAGCTCTTGTTCAATGGCCCAGTTTCTGGGCTCTTACAGCACAACATTCTCCTTTGTCCCTTTGTCCCAGGAATGGTACCAGCTTGGACTGTTACCCACATCACTTGCTCCTGTCTGGACCGTTGCAGTGCCTTCTGTCTGGCTTCTTTCCCTCACCCATGTCACCAGTGTCCTGTATTCAATTCTCCATTCGCAACACCTAGAGCGTTTTCTGTCTTCCTGGTTGAACCCCGATTGATGTGTGCATCACAAAGTCCGACCACATGATATCAAGGCCTCTTCAGCCTCAAAATACAGATGGTGTTTAGGAATATGTCAATATCTCAAAATACAAATTAAGAAGCAGAGGGTGACAAGAATAATGTTCTACAGGGGCCAGCTCTGCCACCCCAGTGCAGGTGGACAGCACATACGTTGAGGGACATTTTTATAGGCAGATTATTTTTCCACTTTTATTGAGCTATAATTGATATGTAACGATGTATTACTTTTAAGTGTATAATGCAATGATTCAATATATGAGTATGTTGGAAAATGATTACTACAGTGAGTTAACATCTATTGCATAGTTTAAAAAATATTTTTCTTGTCATGAGAATGATTATTTTCTTTTAAAAAAAAGTCCTAAGTCTTCTTGGTTAAGTTTTGACTTTTATTTAGGGATTTAGGTAATTTGAAAGCAGATTTTGTATGTCTTTTATAGAAATATAAAAGTGCTTGAAATTACCTAAGGAACTGAAATTCAAATTGCTGCCAAGAAGCAAATTGTTTTTTGAGTTCTTGTCATTTCATAGTTCTTTATAGATTTCTGACATTTTAGTGAGTTATTTTTCTTTCATTTGCATTTTGTTCTAAATAGCCCCAGGGGTGATGCTCGTGTGTATTTCAAGAGAACTGCCCACGTATCTACATGTTGTTGTAGTCACTGTATTCTAGTCAATGATTTTAGAAATTTCTATTAGGAACACACCATTTGATATTGTACCATATCCAACAATTGGTAATCCTCCATATATGAACTCTTCAAAGAGCTTGAATGTTTTTGTTTTTCAAAACTTATTGACACAATGCCTTAATATTATATAATGGAGTATAATAGAATACATAATTTTGTTATTGTCATAATGTAAAATAGCATAATGCACTAAATTATTAAATACAGCAGGTTGAAATGATTAAAGGCCAAGAGATTTGTTATAGTTTGGTCTTCTCCTTTCTCTGCCCTGTTGTGTGGCATTTATTTTTAGTAGCATAATGAGACTATTGCATAAATGAATCAATTTTTTATAACAAGATGGAAACCCAAGTGCTGTATTCTTACAAGTTGAAGTTTACATGTCCTATAACTAGTGTCTTATCATAAACAGGAATCTGGAAATTAAAAAAAAAAATCAGATGTTCATTCGAAGAGTATGAGTTAGAAGGAGAAGTGGAGTCATTGCTTTTTTATGTGAGTACAGTCGTAAGCAGTAAAGTAGCTAATTGAAATTCTAGCTATAGGGAAAGCCATTAAGGGTAACATACTTCTGGAGGGAAAAGATGTTCTTGAGGCAAAAGAAAGCTTCCTTGGATTCTCATACAGAGTTTTTAAAGGGATCTTGGTGTTTGTGTTTCTACTTGCTGGTCTGTGGGATATATGCCGCTGGTCTTTCAAATTTCTCTACTGATTTTGTTTCTGAATGTGATTCTGTTTCACATTTCCCTGAGTTTTCCTTAGAAATGTTGCATCAGTGTGTAAGCTGAGGTCAGGCAGGCACCACCCTCTTAAGGAAAACTTGCTGAGGACCTAGCTCTTCCAATGAACAAAAACCAAGTGTTCACAGGCATGAACTTTCAGAGTTTTCTTTCTTCATGACTTTAGTTTTCTCGCTTAAAGCTGCTTTGTCCATGAGACTTTACAAAGTTACTAGCTATATCATTTTATATTTCCTATATGAGTACTGCTAGAATTTCATTCTTTTGTGAACTTCTTTGCAATTTTACTAGTATTTTACTTTGTAAATATGGTAAGTTAACACAATAGGCAGACCCCCAAAACTGCTAACTTTCTGAATGTGCAAGCCCAAAATGTGTTACTGGCTATATTTGGCAACCAAGTTTGGAATCTGGTACTTTTTCAGTTAATCCCACTAATTCAAACCATCACCCTGCACTTCAATCAAAACCCACACAATTTTATTTTAAAATTAAGTAAAGGAAAAATGGCAATTCATTAAATATCAAGGTAACCAAAGTCACCACAACACTCGAGTGCTCATTCATCAATATTAGCATATTTTTTTCGCGTCTCCTCTGGGCATTTTAAATTGAGCATCCTGCAGTTGCAGCAAATTCTTCCTTCGGACATGGCTCCATGCACTCCCTCTAGTGATCCCACCCTGTATAAACATTATTTCTGTGTGTGAGAGATAGAATTTCCCCAGGGGCCCACAAAACATTTAATGAAGTGTGAAGCACAAACATTTCATTACAACATATTGTGTACTTTTGCCTTTAATAACTACATTCTTCATCCAAGAAGTCTCAATAGCTTTCAAAAATGAATTACAGTAGTATTATTTTTCCCAGAATATAGTTTTTCCATGACAGAAACAGCACTTTCCTAAACTATTGTATTTATTAGCAACCTGTTGCCCTTCGACACCAGTGCCATTTTCATCGACCCTGATCGAGTGTGTATCATTTAAACTTCCTTTAAAAATTATTAAAATAGTTTTACGTTATTGGATTCTTTTTTCTTAACTGTACACAACCACCACCGAAAATGATGCACAGAGAGGGAGCGTGTGGAGTCGTTGAGCGTTACATGGAGTGGAGAAGTATGTTCGCCACTGCAGAAGCGCAAGCTTTTAATTAAGGAGTTTTGAGGCAGAGGGGAGAACTTTCTCTGGACTGGGCACAAAGGAAGCCGGAAAGCTCTGGATTCCTGCATTTCTCTTCTCCCCACTTTGGTCCACACCCAAGAAGCTCCATGTTCCTCCTGCCCCCCCACCTTCACAAGACAGCTCACCTGCACCTTTATTCACATCAGGAAACTAGGAAGCAACCTGCCCTAATGACTTTGGTCTTGTGTCACTTAACAGAAGCTGATAGTCGTCCAGCCCCATGACTCTAAATGGACATTTAAAACAATCTTCAATAGACTCGGGTTTACCTGCATGCTGAAGGCCAAACACCAGCCCAGTGGCACATATGGAGAAATCCAGTTCTGTACGATAGGTGTGTGTTCTTAATTTCAAGTGGCATGGGGCTTTGCGATGAAGTGTATTATTGGCTGCTATCGTACAGCACTGCTCTCTGTTTAGAATCATAGCTGCATCTCATTGCCTTCCTAATTGTTCATGTCTATTGATAGTTTATTCCGAATTCTGGGGAAATTATGAAGATGATATAGGATGGGGTTTTAAGTGCTTTGGGGGCATGGCATGTTTGCGCAGGCAGATATTTAGCTGGCTTCTTTTTGTTCCTAATCACTTTTTACTACAGTGAATTGCTACAGAGCTTGGTAAATTGGCTGCCTTTTCTCTCCCTACAAAGCAATATTTCACTAACCCAAAATATATTTATGATTCCTTGAAATATTTGTGTTCACTTATTGGGAATGTTTTATTGACCATTATTTTCATTAGCTATTGTACCAGGAAGTGCTTTTGAATCCCTTAGTAGCCATGGCGTTTGAGTGAGTTAGTCTGTCACTAACTCAAGAAAAGGGGAAAAGGGGAAGGAACTATAGCTTGTTGGTTGGCACGGAGCTGGGGACAGCAGAATTCTGTGGTTGAGATTTTGACTATAAGAGATACTCTGCCTTGTTCAGTGATGGCCTTCATGATTTACTGGTGAATGGAGTTATTTAAGTGTTCTTTGACATTGTTGAATTTTAATTATCACTAGTTGATGTCTAAATAATCATACCTGCAAAACACCCATTATTTTATACGCTGGAATTTTTCTGAAAGGTAAACTTCAAGAATGTTATCAAAATCTATGTTCCTCACTGGTGAATGAAATTGCTTTGGCATTTGATAGGGTTCCTTCAGATAGGTTTTGAAGAGCAGAAATAAGAGAAATAGAAACTTTTTTTTTTTTTTTAGAGGCATGTTTTATTTATTTGTTTGGCATACAGTTGAGAGAATTCACCAGAGGGTGGGGAGCAGAGCAGGCAGAAGGACCGAAGTACACTGCTGAGAGGAGCAGCGGGCGGCAGGAGAGGTCTGCGCGCCATGTGGGACCCTCCTCTGGTGGCCCGGGAGCAGCAGGGATCGAACCGGCACTGCAGAGGCTGCGGGCAGCTTCGCAACCCAGCGCTCAACCGCTGCGCCACCGGGAGGCCCTATTTAGTAATTTATGAGCCTACGAGACATTTACTATCAGTTGTCTAGTTTAGTTTCCATAAAATTTCTAAACTTTTTGAGGCAAAATCAACAAATTTTTATTTTCCTTACAGTGCCAGGATATCCAAGCAATTTTTCGTCAATAGCAAAAGGAAAGAAGGCAACTGGTGGAGAAGACCCTCTTTCTCTGCCCCTGACTTCTTCACAGTGTTTGGTTAAATTCTTTACTCTATTGTGAAGAGTGGTAGTTTGGTTAGTGAAATAAAATAATTATTTAAATAAATAAGGTTTCCTATGACTCCCGTTCTGCTTTCTTAATTCCCCTTTGCTATTATTTTGCACACTGGGTATGTAATCTGCATTTGCTCACACATGCATTTTCAACTGAGTACTATCTATGGGCAAATGGGAGACACACAGATGACCAGAGAGTGAGTGCTGCTGGCAGTATGCCCACTAATGTGGCATATATTATAGCACATTGAATCAATCCCTTCTAAGCCACTTCTGTAATGTCTTTCTGTGTTATAAAGGGTGGACTCCTGGAAGTAACATTTCTCAGATTCCCCTGTAGCTTGAATTCTACATGGGTGCTAGCTTTCATGCCACAAATACACTTGCATAAGACTTTAAAAATGGAAGTTAGCAACATGATCTTGGAGTCATGTATGGGGACATTGAATGTTTTGATGGAAACATTTGGTTTTTCCCAAGACATCAAGATGTTAAACTTTATGTTTTGTCCCTGGTGCTGTAGAGATCAGTAACTGAGAAGAGGTATTGGAACTGGGATTTCTATGCAAACAATTCCCTTGTTGTTCTTTTGGCTGCATTGTTCCTGGATGCAAAACATCTAAACTTGATTCCCTAGCCATTCAGAAATTCTATACACTATGTCATAAACTGTGATAAGTCCCATTCTGAAGAAGATATCTGAAGAGATTCAGATAACTGTACAATATACAATTGACCTTTACAGTATATAATTGAAGATATTATGATCACAAATAATATCAAGTAAACAATAATTAGTGCTATATGGAAAGGTGAAGTGAATTTATATGAAAGATGGGAGGAAGAGCTATTCATTCTTGTTTTGGTGGTTAGAGAGAAAGAAATGTTGATATTTGAAAAGGCTTTGAAAGATGGATAAGCAAATTCCTGGAATGGGGATGGAGGCACAGCAAGTGAAAAAAGAGAACAGAGTAAGATAAGAATGGGATCAGGGCTGGAACACAGAAGCATAATTAGCAATAATGAGATCTAATGAGACATAGTGTTAGAAAGATAATAGGAAATAATGAGACACTGAAATTTGTGTGGAGAATGGAAAAGATTAACTGATTGATTTGTTCGTTTAACAAGTGTTTCTGGAACCCTATCTTGTGTCAGGCACCATGCCAGACAGAACTGTCTCATTATGATTAATTTAGTAGCAAAATAAAGAATAGATTTTAGTGATGAGCACACTGAAGACAGGGAGCCAAGAAGCTTTTACTAAAGTCTAATAAGAGATAATGAACAGTGGGAAAAGGCTGGAGTATACAATACTTCTCACTGTTGACTTTTGGCATGATTTTTGATTTTGCTATATTAGTTTAAAAAATTCTGATACATGCACAGATACATATACTATGAATGTGGTTGGTATATAATTTCATCCTATCTCCTTCCGTAAAATCACAAGTTTCCAATGAATAACTGACTTATTTTAGGCTTATAATAGACAGTTAATAAAATCTTAATAGAAACTCCCAAATCTACGTAAGCTTTGTGGAAATTTATCAGAGAATGCTATGCTGCTATAAAATCAATTGCAAGTCAGATGTCAGCATAGGTCATCCAGGCTCTTGTGATTCAAGGAAAATGGACTCAACCATCCCATCCCCCTCTTACTGCAGTGGGAGACTGCTCCCCTGAGAACCTCTGAATGCCCTTGTGGGATGAGTTTGGGGTGAGCAAGGAAAGTTGGGACTCTTTAGTTGGGACTCTCTGGTCCCAAATTCCTGGATCTTCCAACAACTCTGCCCATTGTGCCTTTTTGTTCTCAAACGAACAGCACCCTGACTCCCTTACGGATCAAAATACCAGCCTTGGGGTAAAGCAGACAATTGCTGATGTGTCAAAACTGCAGGGAGGATATATGTTAAAGCAGAAAAATGCCTTTCAATTGGTTATTAGGACATCCTGCTCCTGCTGGTCTTTTTGTACATCCCAGCTCTGCTGATCTCTCTCCAGAAGTTTCTCTGCAGATTCATCTTCCCAGCACAAGTCTCAGCCCATTCTCTCTTCTTATGATTCTTTTTGTGTTTCTTTTTCTCCATTTCACACCCACTCCCAATCCTCATTCATGTTGTGAGGGGAACAAGCCAATTATTTGTTTGTTGACTACTCCCTCCTGTAAGCCATTCTCTTGAATTAAAATAAATCTAATTTTCTCACCCAAGGACACCATCCTTTATGGATTTCCCTAGGCAAACAGAGGAACTCTGTGTCATCTGAGAATACATATTCATTGAGTAACACAAATATTAACAAAGAACACATATTCCAAGGAGATTTCCTCTGTTGGAGGAGGACTTATATTCCTGTCAGGAAAAAAGAGGTAAAATTTGCTGAATAAATTGATGTCAGTTTATGAAAAATCATATAGACAAAACTAAACTTTCAATTTTTAAATAGTATAAATTGGACAAAAAGGAGGAAGATATTATAAACCTTTTCTTTCTCTTAAAAAAACTTGTCTAAAACAGTAAGAGGCAAACCTATTCACTAATCAAGTCTACCATGGCAACATCAAAATACCAATTTTAAAGGGTTGTGCTTATTAAATTACAAATTTAGTTAAGTATCTTTGGAAATTTAAATTCCAAATATTTTGTTCTGGATCAACCAAAACTTTTGAAAAACTAGATAGGGAGAGATAGATAATCTCTCTCTCTCTCTCTCTCTCTCTCTCTCTCTCTCTCTCTCTCTCTCCCCCCCTACACACACACACACACACACACACACAGATAATACATATAATACATATTTTTAGAACCTATATGTCCATATATATTCTAATATTCTTCCAAAGCACAGTATTTTAATGGTTTTAAATAAATGTCTTTTTATTTTCCCCATCTGTGAGCCAGAGATGTGGTGGCTTCTATGAAATCACTAATGAATTGACAAAGACATCACAGATTTTACTATTTTTAAAGATTTATTTATTTATTTATACAAGAACCGGGGAACAGACCAGATGCATGGGAGGGTGAGAGGATTCACGAGAGACAGAGCGGGGAACAGAACAGGCAGACTGATGAAATACACTGCTGAGGGGAGCAGTGGGCACGACAGGAGAGGTCTGCTGTGCCATGTGGGACCCTTGCTGGCCAGCAGGGATTGAACTGGTGCTGCAGAGGCTGCGGACAGATTCATAGCGCTGTGCTCAACCACCTGCACCACCAGGGGAGGCCCAGATTTCATTTTTTATAAGGAAAAAATTACAACACAGTGACACATTTTTAATGACTGGTCCATGCAACTGAATCTCCATGCCTGTGGTCAGGATGGTGATATCTGTGCTCGTGTGTCTCTTTTATGTACATCACACTTCCCTGAGTATGGCACTAGGAAAACATCCTTCAGCTTTCATCTATATAATTTCTCCACTAAAATGGGACTTTGATACCAGCTCTATCAATTTTCAATGGATAGTTATATGTTTTGATAAGTGGCAATGATACAGGAGCTTTAGAAAGGAAATCTAGAGAAATCCTCATTTTGAAAAGAAGTTGTTCTATTGATATATTCCATGCTCCAGCATGAAAGAAATAATATTGTTGTACTTTTATGGATTTTCTGTCTGTCTTGATGCCCTTCCAAGTACCATCATTGGCTCTGCTTTTTGGCAAAGTACAGGTTGCAACAAACCAGTAGATTAAACTTTGCAGTAGTCCTTCTAAAGGATAGTTATTAAACCCAGAAGCCTGTAAGGTGCATTGTTTCTTTTGTGACTGTAAGTGATCTAAAATAAAAATAGTTATGACCTTTCCATGCCCAGGATACATGTTAGAGAGTTGAGTCCTACGTGCGCCACTGAAACATACTGAGGCAGAGCAGGGTGCCCAGAGCCAGCCCAATTAATTGTCAGGAGCCACCATGAAATAAGGTTGAGAGTGAAGTGATTGGAAGCATTTTGAGACACTTGAAAGAAAGGGCAGAAATCGAGGGAGGCCAAACCCCCAACTTAACTCCATCAAGAAGTGCTCGAAAGCAGGAAAGAACAATCCAGACACAGTTTTAGCACCTCTGGTTTTCAGAACACAGTTGGATGTAATGTCAACATCAAGGAACTGACAGAATGAAGCTAACTGGTGTGAAAAAAAAATCCACCCCACTCTTTCTGAAGAAGCTTCTAAATACCAGTTGTCTAAACCTATTGCTAAGCATGAATGCATTATTAATGAAGCCAGCAGCCTGCCTGGTGCTACTCAGATGGTTCAAGCATTTAGTGGGAGATATTTCTGTGAAGTTCTGCACAAAGTACTGACAGCGCCTGTCTAAATTGAAACAAATGGCCACTGTACACTCTGGGGAGACCCGGCATGAGCAGCTGCCTTCCAGAGACAGGCAGAGGACACCACCTGCCAAAGACCAGGGTGCGGGCAGTGGCCCCTGAATATTGACTTCTTAATAATTCAGGATAACGGGAACCCCTGGTTATTCAAGCATGGCATGGCCCCTTCAGCGCGGCTACTCATCACCCTAATGAGTTACTTGAAGAATTAGGTGGCTAAAATGTCTTCCAGCAATTCTCCAAAGAGTGGGACTCAAACAGCTTCCAGGAAAAGTTCTCTGCAACTCATGGTCCATTTCCTTATTTTATCTCTCTCTTCCTGTCTCTTTTTCCCCTCTCTACCCTGGCTTTCCTCTCTTCCTTCCTTCCCTGGTTCTTATTTATTCCATCCTTGCATTGACATTGTTAGATTGACAGGACAGTACTAAAAAAAAAACTTTGGAATCAACTTTCTGCATAAATTCCAGGTATATATATATATATATATTAAAAGGCCAAAAAGGGTGATACATGGTGGCCTGCTTAGGTTCCTGTAAGAGACATTTGTAGAAGATGGAGTGCTGCGGGACTTTTCCCTTGACGCCTTCCAGAGCCAAACTTGCAGATGAACCCAAGCTTCTTATCATGTCATGGAGAAGGAGAGAAACTATAGATTCAGAGCGGTTGTAGTCACTATACCACCCTGAGGCTCTCCTAAGGGTGACCAGGAAGCAGATCTTAATGGCAAGAGGGAACTGGAAGTTCCATTGGCCACCCGAAGGAAAACATCAGCCCGGTGATGGTTTTGCTTACTTGTTGAATAACGATTTTCTTGATGTTCTTTCCCTCACTTATTTAACAAGGATTTATGGATCTCTGCATGTGCCAGGGATGAGATTGGGTTCTGGGTTTACAACAGCAGTCAAGGTTCCTCTCAAGGAACCACCTTGTTTTAAGGCCAAAAAGTCACCTATATAATTTATTATTGACTAAAAGTTATTTTTAAATAGTTTGCATTTTACTATCTCAAGCTTTGTCAGATAAACATTGAGAAACCACGTGTGTGTGTATATATATATATACATGTACTCATATATTTATGTGTATATATATTTATATATATTTATTTCAACATGGTTTTCAAATTTCAAAAGAAAAGTTTTCAGAGTTCAAGGAAATAGAAAGTTAGAAATCTTTTTCTTGACTGCCGCTGTTCTACCACATAGAAAGAAGAATTCCTTTCGAAAGATGTATTTTTAAGTGTCTTTCAAAGAAGTTTGGATGTGGACTCCTGGTGGTACCCAGGAAGTGAAATGAACCATAAATGAGACACATCAAAAGTAACTTACAAAGAACTTTTTTAATATTAAAATGATGAATCAGAGCTCAAATTAACAAGTAAAGGAGTCCGCCTATAATGAAAATCTTTTTCCAACATAACACTTCATTATAAAGGGAGTTTTTCTATAATAGAAGCAAGTGTAATTACATTTTTATATATAATTAGGACATTATTATCATTTCACCATATCAAAGTTCATTATAAGACATCTCCGATACATTTTTCATAGAGTAAAAATAAAAAGAGAACAGGAGTCCTTCAATTAGACGCATATAAGGACATCCACAGAGACTGAGAGAGGCTGATCAAACAGCTTACATAGCCCAGAAGGGACCAGGTAGAACCCACGTTGCTTTTATGACACAGAAGTTGCTTTTCTGTGTGTCCTGCATGATTTCTAATTGCAGTTTTTCACCCCATTTTTATTCAACCATAAGAAGTTACAGGTGCAGCAGTCTCAACTGGACAGAGTTTTCTCCCAGTTTTCTCTACCATTTCAAGCTGCTCACCACCTGCCGGGGTGTTTACCCAGTGAAATTCTCACTACTGAACACGGACGCCTGGTGAACAGGAGGGAACCCACTAACTGAGCTGTTTCACCAGGTTTACAAAAACAACTGACGCTCCCTTCTTACACCATCAACTTGAAAAATCTTTCGAAGATAATTAAAGTGACTTCGAAAAAAATGGTGTCATGTTTTAAAGCAGATTATACAACAGAAATGTGGTCATGAAAAATGTGTCCTGTGTCAGGATCCGAAAATGTGTGTGCGAATACATTTTGACTTGTAGAAATGACTGTAGAAACATGGTCAAACATTAATGAAGACAAAATGCACTTTTTGTGCGTTACTGTGTGGTTGATGTTTCTTCTGCTGCAGGTGAAATAAGGAAGATGACAAGATTTGGGGAGTGGGCTCTATATTTCCAGCTCAGGGTTTCTTTTTTTCAACTTATGTAAGACTCGTCCCTGGGCAGTGCCCTGGGGGATCCGTCGTGTGTGCTCAGCTTGGTCTTCAGATGTCAGCGTCACCATCGACCACTGTGCCCCTTCCCTCTTTGTTCTTTCCCCATCCCCGTTGGTGTTTCCGTTCTGGTGGAATATGGGTTAGCTGGTGGCGGGTGCACTATGGTGGTAATACCTGATGGGGATACCTCAATGCTGTCTCAGCAGCAACATGGGTGGAGCTGGAAGGGATCATGCTCAGCAAAATAAGCCAGAAAGAAAAAGAAAAATACCAGATGGTCTCACTCATAGCAGGAATCTAGAAAACCTAAATAAGGGACCAGGAAAAAAGACTAATTATAATAAAGTAAAAATCAAGATCAACAAGCAACTATAAACCAGGGACATATTACAGTGGGGGGAAAAGGGAGTAGGATCAAAACAAGCGGGGGTGGGAATTGTATGGGGACTATAACCAAGATGAAAATGCATACATTGTGCAAAAATGAAAAATAATGTAAGAAATATATAAAAGAAAAAATAATTAATTTTAAAATAGTTTAATTAAAAAAAAAATCATCAGCGTCTCCCATAAGTGCAGGCTGTGTGGGATGTTTGAGGGAAAGGTTTTTTTTCTGACCAGAGGAATTAGAACTTCAGGGTGTCAGTGTGGAGAAGCTGTAGAACTTTGCCTTGTGCAGGCAAAAAACACACACACGAAAACACCGTCCTTGACCTTGGAACTGGGAATCTGAACTCCTGGACAAGGACCTTTCTCTTCTTCCCCAGTCCAACAGCGCTTGTCATGTTTCCCTACAACTCCCACACTTCTGGAAAAGAAAAATCATTACCTCTACTGCACAGTCACTCCTTTAGCTTAAAGGTCGTGTGTGTGTGTGTGTGTGAGAGAGAGAGAGAGAGAGAGAGAGAGAGAGAGAGAGAGAAGGCACACCAGCTCAAACACCTCATCCTATTTTTTTGTTTTTGGATAGGAGTGTGGTATTAATTAATGTATATAAAACCAGGGGAACACATGTAGGCTATTTCCAGAATGAATGATTCAGAAGGTACATCAAGAGTTCCAGATTTATAATTTTAAATAGTAATGAGTATTAATAAGTTATTACAGAAATATCAGAATTAGTTGAATTTGCTGATTAATAGAATCAAACTAAGATAGTATATGGCAAGCTGTCCTCGGCTCTACAGATTCTTTTATTCTTTGTGTTTGACCCTTTTAGGTGCATATTATTTCTTATAATATCCCCAAGGATTGCATAGCAAAATGTTAAAGTAGACTTTAAAGAACCAGGTCACACTTGGCAGAGATGGATTTGAAATAATTCTTTTATCACTTAAATCAAACCGCACCACTTTTCAAATAAGTGGTCAAAACTGTGTTTAACTTGTTTGACCATTCACTTGCATAACAGTAAGTACAGTTATTAAAGACAGAATGAAACCCCAATTAAAAATTAACTTGGCTCCCTAATTTCTTAAACTAAATTTAGAGATCAGTCACTTCTTTCTGTTGGGAGCCTGCTGTGTTTTTGAGCTTGCCAGGACTGTCTGGGAGTGAAGTCATTATCAGAGAGAGCAGACAACAGCCCTACCCTCAGGTAGACCTTTGGCCTCTTGCTTTGGGATGCTCGTGAGGTTTGGTTGTAAGTATTAGAGTTTTCCATGAGAAATTATTTCTCAGAATCTAACACTTGCTTCTTTCTGTCTCATACTAAAATATTCAGAGGACAGTAAAATTAAGATAATCTGTTAGTTATTCTTAAAGAGGATAAATCTATTAATGCTTTCTCATGCTTTGCCTCCTAAATTTAAAATCCCTAAATTAGTAGAGAGATGTGTCAATTTTCCCTCCAATTAACCCACAAAGAATCATCTTTCAGGTACATTATTCAGCACTGCTAATTAAAAGTCTACACGCTATCTCCTCTTTTTTAGCTAAAACCAAATTTATGATGTGTTGAAACAGTCAATGGAGGACAAGTAAATCAATTAGTAGATTAATTTCATTGTACTCTTATCATATGATTAAACTATGAAACCTATCCCTATCTCACACTAAGTAAATGCTTGGACAGAAAATGAGCAAGTTTATGTTGCGGACAATCCTGTCACCCAGCTGATTCTGTGCCTGGAGTCTCAACTGCGAAACTGTCTCAAATGCCACCAGCCCATCAGTGACTCGCTTCTGCAAGGACAAATGTAAAGAGTTGTCATTGGTTTTGTGTGCGCAGATTTTCTAAGATTCACATACTGTTTGTCCATAATATGCATTTATTTATGTATGTTTCTTCCATTTGACTATAGGTCTTTTGGGGAAAGAAATCTATTTGCTATTTTGTTTATGCTTTTCCATGTTCTCTGTCCAATGTAGATCTTCAGTAAATATTACTGATTTATTTTCTAACTGCTGATCACTGTTCCATGATGATTTTTGCTTCTTTTTTTTAAGTGATAAGATATCATGATCTCCCTGGTAGGCTAGGCTAAGAATGTCTTCCTTCTAAGATCGTATGAATATTGTGGAGACAACCAGGATTGAAAGGCTCTAATAGAAGTCCCCACCACATTTGTGATACAGTCTAAGGTTTCTGATGTCTTCCTAAGGAAATATCAAGGATGTGCTTCTTCCTTACAGGAGAGGCATCTTTTCATAAATCAAAGAAAGTATAGGTTTTGCTGCTTTGCTTTTGGAATATAGGACTGGGTGATGCATCCCTTTAAGCCTATCAAAGGACCGATCACACGTTCAGAGAGTCTGAAGTTATGCAGATTCATATTTAATTATGTTGGCCAATTATTTTGCTACACTCACAGGAAGGAAGAAGGGTGACATAGACAAGGATTCCCAGACCGCATACACTACTGCTGTCCCTCCCAGCCATCGCTCCCATGCCTGCATAGCCTCGTATTCTTGTTTTTTACAAATGAAACTTTCATCTGTGAAAAGAATAGCATTAAAGTGCAACAGAAGGAAGCTGTGTTTGGCATTGAGAAGATGATGGAAATGCTTACAATTTAGAAATGCAGTTTTTGCTTCTCCAGAAGGAAAACGTCTCAATCTCATTGTGTTTACAGTAAAAGCTCTAGACATGTTTTTATAGTCTTGACTCCAAACTGAATGGCTGCATTACTCTGGGGAGTGGGCGCTCTGCTGTTTAGTTCCTTTGGGTTAATATTATTTTTCACAAAGAATACGTGTATTATATTTGCATTTCTAAGTCATGGCTATAATAGGGACACTATTCAGAATAAAATTTAAAGGGGGCTTTGCAACCTTTAATGAAGATCAACCCTCTATTCAATATGCTATTTTCTTATGCAAGAATAGAAATTTTATGAATGATAAAGTTAAGTATCTAAATCTATTCCCTTTATTAATATTTCTCAGTAAGAGTGAGGGGCAATTTATAAAAGGCTGAAGTGATTTTGTTTTAAGGTTGCATTTGTGGTTTCATATTTGTTCAGACAGAGTAAATCCTGTGATCATTCTCAAACGAAACTTTAACTTCATGTTTCTACTCCAGGAAATTAGGCAGAGGATGTTGTGCTCCCACTCCCAGGAGTGCAGCTTTTTATTTGACTGGACAACCAAAGGGATAGGCTTCAAATGATTTTTTTTATGCCCCGAGAGCCGCTTTGAGAAAGCTCTCCCTCCTGCTCTCCACCAGGCGCCTGTGTTTTGCAGTCATGCCATCAATCCCTTCACCCGTGCCCTTGTGCGAGCTTTCATTCAGCTAGATGCTTGCGGACCGACCACCATACTAATAGCTGCTTGGTGGAGCCCCCAGCCTTGCAGTGACGCGCACCAGGAGAGCACACACTGAGGCTAGTGCTTCCATTATTTCAAAACCAGAGTTGGCTTGCTTCGCCACAGCCTCCTACAGAAGAGTTGCTTCTGTAGGAGTCTCCTACAGGAGACTTGCCCTGGGGCTGAGATGCTGCTCCCTCAGTTGGTCAGGCAGACAGAACCCTGTCTCTGTGAGAAGAGGCAGCCCCGGCTGTGATGCTGGGCTGCTGCACCTGCAGGGCGGCGTGGCCAGCTGTCATGGCCAGCTCATCTCTTGTCTTTCCTGACCTCTTCTGACCTCGTTTCATCCATAAGTAATGTCTGATGTTTCATCTAGTAGATGATAATAAAATTATTAGGGTCCTGCAGTTGACCAGTTGGCCAGATGAGCATGGTGCACAGCCTCTCCCAGATGCCCTCCATGCCTGACAGATGGGTCTGTCAGTGGTATTTAAAGACATGGCATGTGCCAATTTCTTTTCAGGCCCCTTTAAAACTGCACCAGCCAACTTAAGTTTGAGAGAGACGGTCAAACAATGTTACTAATATAAAGCTTGAGAAAACTACTTAGAGGAAATAAACAGAAGAGAGTTTAAAAAGGATGTGATGCGGTCTGCAGGATGGGTGTGTTTGGGCCATTGTCCTTGAAACTGGTCTCTGCAATATGCTTTTCCAATCATCTCAGTCCTTTTACCTGAAAATCCAGGACCCTGTTCTCCCACCTAAGCATGAAAGTGTGAATATGAAAGAGACCCCTCAAGTTTGACATGACTCCTGAATTTCAGTCACTTGCCATCAAGCGGATGGCCTGTGCAGTGCCCAGCCTGCTCAACTGTCCCTGCCAGCCATGTTGCCTATTGCTTCTGTGGTAACCTCAGCAGGAGGCAGTGGACCACTACTCCTGCAGGATGGGGAGCTCACTACCTGCCCGAGGCTCCAGGCATGGACTGTCACTCCTGGAAGCAAATACACCTTATAACTCCATACACAGTCTGTGTATGTCACTGGGAGGCCAAGGTATCAGCATTATAGGCCACTTCCTAAATACATACACCTCAGCTCTACAGAGGGATGGGCACATGGTTCCACAGAGCACAAGTCAGGAGCTTTTTTCTTGCTTAAAATAAATGGGTCACTTTCTGTCTCTCAAAATAAAAGAATAAAAGTGATCTTTGTACTCTAGCAACAATTTTTAATCTAATGCTTTTTACAATGGGCCGGGGTATGCACTCCAGTTTTGTCATTTATTTTATTTATATTGAAGTAACTTGTTTCAGGTGTTGATGACCATTCGTCACCGATTTTGGTTCATGTATTCAGGGATCTTTTCAATGATCTTTTTAGGTGCGGTGAGAGGTGACATGGCAGGTGAGGGCAGGGCTGTTGTGCTCACAACGCTCACCATGCAGGAGGGAAGAAGAATGACATTTCTCCCAGGTGTCTTACTAAGAACTGAGTTCCTCTGACTGGGTTAAAAACCTGGGCTTCTCAGCAAGTTGCCTTGGAACTGCCCATGTCAGGTAAGACAACACTGGAAGGGTAAGGAGGGCATGCAGGTGGCCGCTGGCGGAAATTTTTAGGTAAAGCTCCATTCTGCTCTGCTAAGTCCCTCAAAGTGCTTCCTTGAATCCAGCGTCTTTTCTTCAGCTGGCTATTGTTGTCCCACGTAGAGAATCACACGTATCCTAAATTATCTCCCTGCTCCACTTTCTCCTAAAGAGGCAACATTCCTTGCTCACAGCTCTCGGGAGCTCTTACACAAAGAACATCAGGTCGTGTTACTCTTCTCATTGCTGGAAGCTTCCATTTGGCTTCTTGTTGCCTGTCGGGTAAATTCTAAATGCCTTCTTTTAGTATGTGAAGCTTGTAGAATCTGCTGCAAACCTCCTTCCCTCATTCGGTATCATTCTGTCCCGCACCCCACCCCTCCACCTACTACCACACCTGCAGTCTCCGCTCTGGTCACACGGACAATCCCACCATTCCCCGATGTGCCTTCTTGCTCACCCACAACCCCAGGCCTCCCTACACACCTCTTTATCACCTGTGCCCAGCTGGTAGGCATCTCCTCACACTTTAAAGGTACAAACCCCAAATGAAGTCTTGTCACATTTAGCCTAGTGCTGTTTCCTTCTAGGAGAGCCACAGTGCTTCGTTATTCCAGTAAGAGATGATATAAGTGATTTGCTTACACTGACTTCAGTGGACCCCTACCTTGTGGGAAGGGGTTGTGTCCCACCCATCCTCATATCCTGGGAACCCAGCAGAGTCCCTGGCATGGAGTAACCTGCTAATAAATGGCATGAATGGGATCTTGAATGAATGGAGACCTCAAAGAAAAATTGATTGTGTCTGCTCCAAGCCTTATGCCCTCTGTTCTCCCTTTTACTCATTATTCATAAGAGTTCAGTGAGAGAGTAATTCCGGAGACTTTTCCAGAGTGCGGTGTGGACACCTCTGGCACACATCACATTCAGTTTCTGAAAGAGGAAGCTTTGAATGCGGCTACAAAAAGCCAAGTTCAGGACACAGCACATTACTTCTTAAGGACAGAAACTTGGTCCCTGATTTCTCCCAGCTTCCCCTTTGTTAGCAGTTGGGTCCGCCCCCCCTGTATGAAGCCACTTGCAAATTTTATTTTCTCCATGATTCCTTTCCTCTGGCTTTGAAGAAGTACAGAGCTGTGATTTGGCATCATGGTGATGCCAATGTTATGATGAACAATGTTAGGATGCCTGGTCGCACCTACGACCACTGAGACAAGCCCAGAAGTTAAATTATGAAGCAAACGTAAGCTTTGAAGAGATTTTTATTTAATCTGTATTCCCCTGTTTCATCTGCACATCCATCCAACACAATCTGCATCATTATTAGCCACATCAACTTGCTAAAAAAAGAAAAAACGGAGCAAAAAGTAAGACATCTGTGTTATAGCATTAATATATTCAAAGGTTTTGACTTTCATCTTGCAGGCATTAACAGTGTGTAAATGCAATGTAAGTGCAACTTACAACGGCACCCAGTTAACAGAGGAATCGTGTAGTTAGGAGCAGAGAAAGGGAAGGGGGCTGGCAGAAAAGACAAGGAAAAAAAGACAAGAGAAGAAAATGTGTGTTTGCGTGGAGGGGACAAGCAGGTTGGGATTATGTAAAAAGCGAGTTTTGTCTATAAATACGGTATTTTGCCTATCGCGCACACAGAGCTTGATTTCTAATTGCCAGCACCATTTCTGAGGCACGGAGGCAACCCTCCAGCACTGTGCTGAAGGTGTGTTTGTGCGGCTATGCCCTCTGGCTTGGCTGCCAGTCTATTCCCTTAGATCAGAGCAAGAAGGCAGACTGTTTTCGAATACCGATCACCTCACCCGGACCTAATCCTTTGAGTTCTCTTTGGCATCTATTCCTTCTGCCAGTTTCCTCTTCTGTTCCTCTCTTTTCTTCTGAAGTTGACAACAAAGACATCCTCAGGGCCCTCCTTGATGTAAGACCACTCTTGAT
Source organism: Talpa occidentalis (assembly GCF_014898055.3). Taxonomy (NCBI): domain Eukaryota; kingdom Metazoa; phylum Chordata; class Mammalia; order Eulipotyphla; family Talpidae; genus Talpa; species Talpa occidentalis. The sequence goes on from NW_023605194.1 coordinate 109,211,867, forward strand.
GTTATTACAGTGTGTTTTTTTTGTACCCTAAAGTTGTGCTACTTTTATATTCAGCTAGCACAATATTTGCACACCAGAAGATAAAGAAAATGTGAATATGTTATACGGAGTGATCGTTTCTTTTTAATTTGTACCCCTCAGTGTTTTTGATGTAAACCCTTTTCTTTCCCTGTCACTCATCTACATACCTGATCAAGAACCCGAAGGTCTTCCTTTATAGACAATGTTACTTCTGTACCTTAAATTGGCCTGACCTGCCACTTTTAATTTTAAAAATATGACTGCGTGAGATATGGATGAATATGGAATTTCTATGAAGCACAAAACTTTTGAACGGTTCCTGTCCTCTGTGATAGCGAGTTTTAAAAAGGAAATCTCCAAAGAGCTAATTAGTAGACAAGTAGAGCTCAGCCTGAACAAAGCTGAAAAGATAGCAGATAACTAAAAGGACCTGGCCAGAGCTGACAAAAATCAAAGCCCTGACAGAGAGCTGGCAGTAACCTTGGGCTGTAACTGACAGGGACAATAAAAAAAAGAGTGCTGTGAACCCCAAGGAGAGTGACAGCCTAACTGTGGGCTCTGGGAAGAGATTCTGTCTCCATCACCAGCAAGTGGGGATCTTCCAGCAGGCAAAACAAGACCCCTAGCCGCAGTCCTCAACTCCAGAGAGGTGAACCGGTCCGACCACCACTCATGGCACTCATGGTGGGTGGGGGGGATGGAGGCCAGGAGCTTCGAAAAGTTCCTTGGAAAATGCCAGGCTAGTGGTTACGTGGACACTGGGGGTGGTTCCTGCCAAGGTGCCATGAAGAAAAGCTGAGGAAAAACAGAAAGAGCCAATCCCTGCAAGGACTTATCCAGCCCAACCACCCCTCCCCGTGATAGGAAGTGGAAGGAACAGCACTTGACGGGAACTTGAGGCAGGCAAGGAGAGAGTGGGGAGCATAGCAAAGAGGAGCAGCGGGGGTCATGGTTTCCACGGTGACAGCAAGGCGGGAGGCAGCACAACAGACTATGGTGGAGGATGATGGGTGTCTTGGTGGTGGGTGTGATGTGGTAACAACACCTGAGCAGGGGGAGCCTTTACTTCTAATCCACAATGACATAATCCAGCGTTACTGCAATAGAATAAGTTAATAAATATAAACTTCATTTGCGGAAATCTCAGATGTGAGGCCTTCTGGCCCAGCGTAGGTGTGTTCATGTTGCTGGAGCATACATTGTTTCCCTAGGGGTGGCAGTTTTCTGTAAGTTTGTTGTGGCGGAACCAAGAAATAAGGCAGAGGCAGGTTCCTATAGAAATTCTGATTCCATGAGCGATGCTGAGGAGACAAGGGAGGGTGTTCGCTTGCAGAGTCATCTTGAAATACAAAGGTTTTCATTGGCCTGACTTGTCTGGAAGTCTGTCCCTGACCTGAGCTCCTGAACTGTGAATATGAATATTTGGGCTAAGGATTAGTTTCTCTTGATAAATAAACAAGAAACAAATACAGCAGGCGAGGAAATAAACCTTAATTTGTAAGGAGGGGATAGAGCAGAGAGCCCTATTTTAAAACTTCCGGAAGGAAGAGAATACACAAAACTAATCTTAAATCCCACCTCTTCAATTCACCGAGAAGAGAGAGGAAGTTCTGCTAGGTTTATGTCAGGTTTTGGCACTCATGAACCCTATTCTAAAATCCCAAGGGTGCTAAGTTCCTCAGAGGCAAGGAAAAGAAGCTTCCGTTAACTGAGTGTTCTTAAAATTTCTCTATGTGTTTATGAGAGTCCATCATATATTTCTGGGCAAACAATTATAAGTAGGAAAGAAGCCAAACCCTAATAACGTGCTATCACGAAGATGAGGTAGAAGCTGAAAGCGAGCACTTAAAAAGCATTCTGCTTTGAAACCCAAATGCTAATAACATACATTAGGTGGTTTCATTTTCCTAAATAAGGTCTCAGTTCCAGACAAGTTCTTTTGGTTCTATATTTATTCGTCTCCAAGATACTAAGATCTAAATCCTCACTAATACGGTGGCACTTGAAGACATGATCAGTGATTGCAGACTGCAAGATATTATCTCAGAGGAAAATAGGCAGCAAACTCAGAGAAAGCTTCAGAAGGGTAAATCTGAGGGATTTTCTTTTTTTTTAAAAAAAAAAAAAGCATATAAACATCCTTTAATTCAGGGGAAATGCATCTCAATTTGCTTGCTCAGATACCAGTGTCTATAATCACATACCCCAAATGCCCATCCCACTTATGTAAATTATATTATTATGGTAAATGGTATATTTACCATTCGTTTTAAGAGTGTCATCGAATCCTCCCTGTACAAAGAACATGTGTGACAAGTTGAAAAGCTTGACTTGGCTCAGAATGAGTCCAATCTCGTCCCGCTGTCTCAGGAATGACAGATAATGGAGGAAGGTCTCCCAAGAGCCAAGCAATAGTGAGAACATGGATCATGGAAAATCTACCCCATGTTAGACTTGGGGTGAAGGCATAATTTTTTTGAGATGGGGAGTAAATGTATAGCAGAACACTGTGTTTTTTGCTAGGTCTGCCCATATTTGGAACTGAGTATAAAATCTAAAACAAACTTTTTTTTTTTCCTAGCAGGCAACTTAGAAACTATCATAAAGCCTAGGATAGCAGATATTTGCTTTTGGTTTTCCTTAATTTACATCTACAGGAAAAAAGTAAGGATTTTCTGTTTCATATTTAAAAGCAATGCAAACAACTCACCCACAGTAGAACATATGGTTAATTATTTTCTGTAGGAACAGAAGAAGATTTTTGGGAGCCATTTCTAGAACAAAGCCAACCGTCTTCAGCCTAAAACCCTAGCAGGATTCCCTGATCAGGATTCAGAATAATAGGAGGAAGGGCCTGCTGTTGGGAGGAGGTTCCCAAGGTCTAGAAAGGTTGATAAACTAGGCCACTTGATATGGCTGCACTAAGGTCAAGAGCCCAGGCTGACTTTCTCCTGTCACTATTAATATAAAATAAAATAGTCATTTAAAAAATTAAAAAAAAAGAAATGCCATGTTACTATCTGCTTATTATTCTAGTATGTGGATGAATATAAATTGTTCAAATATTTTCCAGTTTTTGAACATTTAATTAGTTTAAAATTTTCAGCATAAAAAATAATGCTCTGAGAACAACAACAACAAAAAAGAAGTGCAGGAATCCTAGTAGTTTAGTCTTTCCTGGCTGGTTGGCCTGCTTTAGTGTAAATCAACTACTGCTTTGACTTTTGGTAAAAATAAACAAGAATTCATGAAATAAATAAACTAGAGATCTTGAATAAAAGGTGAATCTACTCAATCAATTTAATTTTAAAAAATAGTTGCATTAGATCAGTTATGCTGAGAACAAGCCATTAAATTCAATCAAATATTATTTATAAAAGAATTATCTTCTAATGATTTTCTCCTAACTAAACAGTGACTAAATTACCCGTTTTATCCCCATTTAGCCTGTGTGAAAACCACTGATAATAGAAAAAAAGGACATAAAAGTGATCTAGAAAAACATGTCTATTAAAGTAAGAAAGCTAAAAATGTGTAATACTTACCTTTTAAAAAAATCATATTTTAAAGCTCTTGCGGAAACTATTGCTTTGGGCTATTTTTGATTAATAGCATTAAATAGCCAATTACTTATTTCTTTATGATCTATATAGAGAAAGGGGGGAGAGAGAGAGCAAGAGCGAGCGAGAGAGAGAGAGAGAGCGAGAGAGAGAGAGAGAGAGAGAGAGGCTGACTTTCATTTATTCAGTTCAAATGATGAGAAAAAACATTGTGTTATAAAATATTCCCATTGAATGAGGATTTCTTTCTTAAAGCAATTTCAGCGCAGAATTCTCCTGCTCCAGGGTGGAAATGTACATCTTATGTGTTGCCTTCCACGATTACCATGATGTAGACGCGACAGCATTGATCATCGCCACATAGTTCCTTATTTAACCTGAACATAACAATATTTCTGGTTATTTCCTCCTGTTTTCCAACCTTCTTTCTAAGCAACTTGCAGTAAAGAAGATTCAACAAGTAAATACTCTCCCTCTGCTCTTCTTGCTGTTGTTCAACAACAAACATTTATTCCATTCTATTTAGTGAATTCTGTTGAGTGCTTGTGTGTGTGTACACCCACACATACATACAAATATATATATATATACATGCATATATACATACATACATACAGGTAGATAACCTTGAACTTCCAGAAAAGCTCTCCAGTGTTCCTACATAGCTGGCCACTAAGCTTGTCCATGAAAGCTGATCTGAAGGAAATAATCACCTTGGCAATAAAAAGGTGAATATATCCCCCTAGTTAAATTTTACTTTCATAATTTGAAAAGGATATTTGTGCTAATGATATAGCTTTTATTGCCCTTTATTATCAAATACATTTGTTGCATTTATTACATGTTACTATATATTAAATTTCTTCTTATAACTCTTTGGATTAAGAGTAAAATTTATCAGCCGAGGAATGGAAGCAATATCTCCTTATCTAGCTCACTAGCAGACCTCTCCTGTCTCACCCTCTGCTCCCCGCAGCAGTGTATTTCAGTCAGTCTGCCTGTTTTGTTTCCCACTCTGGTGAATCCTCTCACCCTCCCGCACATCCCAGTTCTTGTATGCATGAATAAATAAATCTTTTTTAAAAATTAAAAAATAAATAAATAAAACTCTAGCTCACTTGAGTTTATAGGTTTCCCTGTTCTCTGTTATCTTATTTGTAAAACAATGATTCAAATTAGAGGAGAAAATACTACCAGGTGACTTGTCTTCAAATTCTCTCCTTGAAGGGTTGTTTTATTAGATGAGAAAATGAATAGAAATTCTCTAGCGTCACACCCAACAACATATACTAAGTCTGGATTGCATATTGGCCCCTTTCCTTTCCTCTAGAGCTCTATGTAGATGCTTGTGGTATTCATACAGAGATGCTAAGGGAAGAATTCTTAAGAGCACATTGAAATATTAACCTTCTCTTTTAACTTCACGGCAACCTGTGAATTATGCATCCTGGATTTCTGCTGTTTTCCCTCCCAGCTTTAGATGGCATATCATATCATCTGCTTATTTAATCTAGGCTCTCTACAAAACATATAAATTGGCTCTTGACTTCTACGGATTCATCATCCAAATTAAGCATAGACGTACAGACATAGATTTATAGCAAGAATATAAATGGCTACTTAAAGGAAATCAACATTAAACTCAAGAGGCCATATTAAACCCACATTATATCCACCTGAGCTGCACTTCCCTTGTGACAGGGTAATTGTGGGGCCAGTTGGAAAGCTGAAGTATGAAGTGGCTGCACAGATGGTGTGAGGGTGGACGACAGGTGTTTGAATAGATACAAACTTCCCACTTGGTCTATCCAACTCAGTGATTCTCAATATATTTTTCTTGCCCCACAAGTTCCATTTTTACTCATATTGGTTCTGCAGATGGCTACTGAGTGAACAGTTACAAATAACAGTAGCGTGTCTTTAAATATTAATCATGACACTGACATGGGCTGATCTAGCCATTGGAAAGATAATTGTGTACATCGTGTCCTTTTGTAATGAGAGGCCCTGAGTGTCTCATGTCATCATGGGCAGGAATTCAGCAAGCAAGTTTGGCCGCCTGAAGAGACTCACCAAGTTCTAGGCTATTATCTGATCACTTAATTTGGAGTTAACAGTGCTTTGTCTTCCTTAGTCTCTATCATCACTAGAAAGAAAGAAGCACATTTAATAGGTCAGCTATGTTGGTATCTTTAAAACAATGTTGGAGAATATAGGGAGTTATCTAAAAGCTGCATTAGGCTGAATCAGGCCCTGTCACTTAAACCTAACTGGTCAAAAGTCCTTGAGGCGGTCATCCTGGGGTGTTAGAAAACTGTCCAGCTACAAAGTACAGACTTTGGACACTTGTTTTAGATAAAGCATGAAGAATTAGTGACTGGTTTGAAGGAGACTGAGATTGCACATCAGGAGATGATATGAGACTTGCTTTGAAGAAAGTAGTGTCAAGTAAGTAAAGAACCAAAGATTCCATCTCCTTCGTTTTATACATAGTGCTAATGATGCTTCTCTTTGCTCCAGCTACATTCTGCCCTTTGGCTGAATCTTAACTAAAAAACAGTGCAAATTCTCTGTAACAACTGAGAGATTTTGAGTACTGAGCATCACATTGCTTTCATGGGGCAATGGCAGGCTCCATTCTGCATATGAAAGACTCTCTGTCTTGCTATCTCTGTTCTAATCTGTGGGCCTGCAATACTGAACATCTTCAGAATGATTCTAAGTAGGGGTAGCCCAAGATTTTCTGGCTCCTCTCTTCAAATAATGCATAGAAAACACTGTATATGTTCTACGTTGAGTCTGAATCCTTGAGGTTGTAAACAAACCTAGGATATTAGAAATGCAAATCTCATCTACTCTTCCACCCAACTGATTGAGTGCTTTCATGGAACAGAAACCATGGCAGGCAGGGGGACAGAGTGATGGGAAAAATAGAGCAAATCTCAGTTTTCATAAGACTTGGCAACCAACTTGGACTTACAGGCAGCAAACAAGTAAGTATTAAAGCGTAATGACATGAATTGACTTATAGAAATGAAATGTGCAATGAGTACATGTAACAGAGTGACCTGTCTAAGCTGTGGGGCAGGGAGAGGAAAGGGGAGTGGTGTTAGGTAAAATTGTTCTGAGGAAAGTAGTTATGTCAAGAGGGTGCATGAATATTGGTAAGCCAGATAAAGACTGGGGAAGAGTGCCCTAGTCCTAAGACAGAACATATGTGAAGGTGCTTGGACAGGACCTAGGAAAAAAAGGAAATTTCAGAGTTGAACACAAAGATAAGATGAACAGGGCCAGGGTTATAGTCATCCTTGTGCGAACATGGAGTTATCCCTTGTGCATTGGGAAACTGCTGAAACATCTATGTAGAGGCTGAGGGGCAATGTTCTGGAAGGTTTGGATGCACATATGTAAAGTGGCTTTTCTACAAACTCTTGTCCTATAATCCTTTTTTCCCCCAGCTAATTGGTAAATGAAGCCAAAACATTTAAATTGTATTTCATTTTCTGGGGAAAAAATGGTTTCCCTTTCTAGAAGCAAGTACAGCAATACTTACATTGTCAAGAACAGTATTTAGTGTAATTGGGCAATGCCAGGAACAATTCCAACAACGTAAGGTTAATTCATGTGTGGATAACAATAGATTATACGTGAAGCTATATCACCTCTACCCCTTGATCAATACATGAGGCTTTAACCTAAAAGTTCAATAGAACATTAGACAGCAAAGTTTGTTTATTTAGGATCAAAGAATTGCAATTCAAGGTACATAGCTTTAGGGAGAACATAAAATTTGCCCCCAGAAAGGACAAAGTTAGGGGGTTTTATAGGAAGAAAAGAGGAGAGTAAGGTAAGTAACCAGAGAAATGAGTTGATTAGAGCTAGCAGGCTGAAACTATTTTTGGCCATACATAATTGGTTATTGATTCTATTCTTTGGCAAATAGTCCGTGATCATCAGTCCTTAGAATCAGGCTGTTCATTCTGTTAATTTCTCAAACAAGAATTAGTGAAACAATTGCCATCTGGCTCAGTCCAAAGGTCTTTGGCCAAGTGCAAACAAGACAGGGAGTGCTTTTTCTCCAGCACCATTTTAACATGCTCCACTTTCTTCAGCTTTGTCCAATGCATTGAAAGCAATGAGTTGTGTGTAATGAGCAAAATAACTGTAATGTAATAAGCTTAACTGAAATTCCTAAATGTATCATACAAAATTGAATCACTAGAATCGTAAGTCAACAATGTGTGATTTCTGTAGACCAATTCTCCCTTACCAAGATGACATTGGCTACTCCCTGTCTTAATGTATTTGTGTCCCGTCTCTACCCAAACCACGCTTCCCTACCCAGGTGTCTCAGTTGTCCAGAATTCCCTACATTTCACCCCCTTCTTTTGTGCTAATTCCCCTGCTCTCTGCTTCCCCCTCCTACTCCTTCCTTTTCCCTGTTTGCCTCTAAGCATCCTCTTTGGCAGCCCCACGCCCCTTGAGCTGTCCTTTATCATCTACACTCCACGCTCTATGCTGATTTCTTGTCCTCTCCTGTTCTTTGCCCTTCCTTCTTTTCTGCTCACCCTCAGGATTGCCCCAGGTTTCTACTACTTTTCGCAGGAGAGAGAGAGAGATGTTACGTTCTAGATTTACCAGGTCAGGAAAGAAGCCCCTATCTTTGTTGACATCAGAAGAACCTGGAATCTCCCCTTTCCCTGGGGACCACCCTGTTACACTACTAGTAGTGCTTCCACTACAACTACTGCTCTACTACTAGAGACATTAATTAACACATAAGGCTTACACTTGGCCAAGCATTATTCTAATTCTTTTGCATGCATTAGCTCCCTTAATTCTCACAACCCTCTTTTAGAGCAGCAACTATTGTCATCCCCATTTTAAAAATGAGCCCAAATGGGTGAAGTAGTTTGCGCAAGTGGAAGCATTATATAATGTCAGTGATAAAAAAGGAAAGTGCAGGTCAATGCGCACCTTCTACAAATATGGCCAATGGAGGTAATATAGTTTAGAGAGTTATAACCTATTCTTTGGGACCTGTGATCTTGGCTCAATAGACTAAATCTGGCCTGTGTGACTTTAAGCAAAGTATATTGTTTATTTTGAGCTTTAGATTTCTCATCTGTTAAATGGGGACAATAAACCCTAATTACAGGGTTCTAGGAAGTATAGAGTAAGATTAAATTACATAATGTAAAGGATTTAGCACAGGCCTGGAATATAATATAGACATCAAAACTCAGCAACAGGACTTGAAACTCAGCAATAGGGAAAACAAAATGAGAAAACAAGTTGTGGGGGAATGTTTCTGGGATAGAACATAATTGTGTTTCTTCAAGGGTTTAATAACTCAGAGGACTAAGAAAGAATATAGGGGATTCAGGTCTTTCCAAGGGACATAAACAGACTCTCCCCAAAAGCCATCACTTCAGCAGATGGATCAATACTGGTCTTTGCTGTAGCTTTGCTGGTCTTTGCTGCAGATCTTTTCTGTGCTTAAATGAAATGAAATGAATCTTCATAGTTGATATAGAAACTGTAAAGGGCCTCCCCAGTGTCACAAGGGATTAAGCACAGCGCTGTGAAACTGTCCGCAGTCTCTGCAGCATGAGTTCGATCCCTGGCCAGCCAGGGAGTTACCCACATGGCACACAGACCTCTCCTGGCTCACCTGCTGTTCCCCTCAGCAGTGTGCTTCAGTCTATCTGCCTGTTCTGTTCCCCACTCTGTCTTCTGTGAATCCTCTCACCTCCTGCACCTCCGGCCTGTATGCCAGTTCTTGTATGAAAAAATAGCAAATAGAAATGGTTAAAAAAAAAAAAAAAGCAAACATGTACATATGGCATTTAATTGTTTGAGAAAAAAGAGTTAAAATAATTTCTTAGGATTTCTGAGTGATAATTTCTACACGTTACTGTTATTTGGTCTTATCTCAACATTTTACTAAAGTGTCTCTATCATTCACCTTCTATAAACCAATTGAAGACATGAGGCTGGTAATTATATAAAAAAAAGGAGAGTATCTTTTTGGTTTCATTTTGGAGAAAATCCTTTGATAAACATGCATGTCAGCAACATTTTTAATGCTGTTTAATAAAGCTTCTAGCATGTATTTCTTAGAATATTTTCTTAGAATATTGACTAAAAAAATTCAACTATTTTACTACATGCTTGTGAACAGCATCTCCGTTCTTCCTTTTTGGGAAACAGCTGCTTCCTGATTACAAATGATGTGTCTTTTGTCTAGTTTCTTGATGTTGCTGTAGTTAAAAAATCTCAGCGTAAAGTCAATCCCACTTCAGGGACATTAACATATAAAGGCAAAGATTATCTTGCTGTGGGCCATTGTTATGCCCTTAAATAACAAAAATTTTCATCAAAATCTGATACTGAAGTAGGCGACACCGGCTGGAAAGTTTGCCTTTCTTTCCTATTTTCTTAGAATCCCCATAAACTTATTTATTTCAGTAAAGAGCCCGCCAACTTCCAAATCCATCAGCCTTTGGAAAGCTTTATTTAAATGCGTCCGCCCAATGAAAGCCTCCTTTCATGCCATCTCAAGCCCTGAAGTACCAAAAGGGTAAATAACTTGAAGTATCAGTTTTGACTGACTTGACTTTGAATCAGGTGGCGCCTGCGTAAACAGCTCAGTGAGAGATGCCTCCCTGCCTCTGCTACCGGCTCCCCTGCGATCCCTTATGTTGGGAACAATGATAAACACCTAATTCACTGGACTAATGAGTTAGGGCCAATAGAAAAGGACAAAAACCCATAACTTTTCCACAAACTTAGTTAAATGTCAAGGTTTTTAAAGGCCTAGTTAGCAAGTATATTAGATGAGATATGTCAGTTTCCCAATTTACGGCTCTGACTTGTCTCTTGTGATTCCTTATAGCCTCTAGCCATTCTCCTCTTACCTGAGGCATTCTCTGGCAAAAACCTGATGCTTCCAGTCATTCTGTATTCTTGTGTTTCTTCAAAAATAATTGGACAGGCACCTTTCCATAAACAATCATCATTAGTTATATACGGTACACAGACACGAACACCACACAAATAAGTTTCAATGGAATGTCTTGAGCCAATCGTGGTAATTTGGCTTGTGCTACAGATGTGATTGACAGAGAGTTAATGCACTTAGCACTTTTCCAGAAGGCTCTGAGTATTAGCTCCTTGATGCTCAGAAAGTCCTGCTCCCAGAAAAGTGACATAGACTTTGACCATTGAGTTTGTTGCTATTCAATAGCCAGTTCCGTTTCCATATGATTAAAGTCATTATAGGAACTGTCAACAGGGGAAGAAATGGAAACTGTCACAAAAGTAACTGTCTGAAATGCTAAAGATTCCCATAATGTCGAACAGTTTTAAAGCAGGGGATTTTAACTTAATGAAGATCAACCCAAATTATAAGGCTGCAAGTTTCAGATATTTTCTGCTAGATTGATCAACCCCACATCCCTCTTTTTTTTTTCCTTTTAATCTTGGGAAAATTCTGAAAAAATAGAAATAGATCTCAGTACTTATGGCTATGAACAAAGTTTACAATAAAAATGAATTCCTATCTTTCAAGGATATGTTCTTAGAAGCATGCGGAGACGATAGAAGAGATGAATGCATTGAAAATTTAAACTGAGTAAAATAAAAGCCTGAGATTTGAAGCATTTTAGTAATTATTTTTACACTCAAGGACCATGATAATGTTAACATTCAATAGAACAGTATTTCCAATCTGATGATGAGCCTGGATGTGTTTACAAATTGCTTCTAGTTACTTTTTTCCTCATGTTAAAAAGGAAAATTCATTATTGATAATTATGATTTATTGCTGTTTTATAATCATATGTAGAACCTTGAATTACAAACCGTTAGACTGATTTACAGGTTACCCATTTTTAAAAAAATCATTTAACAATTCTGAGGAACATGGGTCGTTATTAACTTTGTTAGATTATCAACTAATATTTTAGCTCATTTTCTTGTGTATGTACAAACTACATGGGAAGTCTGAGAAGTTGTCACAGACCCAAGGAGCCTCTGGGACCTGCTAATAAGTAGGATATCCTGAATGGGACCCTAGAATAGGAAAGAGACATTAGGAGAAAACTCGTGAAGCCAATGAAGTATCGCATTTAGTTAACCCATGCTGCTTCCTTAGTGTTTGATAAGTGTACCGCCGTAATTAGATGGCCATTAACACACACACACACACACACACACGCACTCAAATATGATTTGTTTATCTGAAATCCACATTTAACTGGTTATGCTGTACTTTATTTTATTTTTTTAAGATTCATTTATTTATACATACAAGAGCTGGGGCACAGGCCAGAGATACGGGGGTGGCAGTAAGAGGACTCACCAGAGACAGAGTGGGGAGCAGAACAGGCAGACTGACTGAAATACACTGCTGAGGGGAGCAGCGGGAGAGACAGGAGAGGTCTGCTGCACCATGTGGGTTCTCCCTGGTGGGCCAGGGATCAAACTCTTGCTCCAGAGACTGTGGACTGTTTCATAGTGCGATGCTTACCCCGTTGCGCCACCAGGGAGGCCCCTTTGCTGTACTTTATCAGCTGCATCTGGCAACTCTGTGAGTTGAGAAACAAGAGCAGGAGAAACTAGATGAAGGATTTGCAGGAATTCTCCGTAATATCTTTGTGACTTTTCTGTAAATCTGAAATTATTTGAAAATAAAAAAGTTTTATTTAAATTTTAAGAGATAAGTGGAAAAACAGAGAGTAAGCATTTTGCTTTAATATTTTTCTTGGAGCATTTTGCACACCAAAGATAGATTAAAATCTGACACCAGCCTAAACTAATTTTTTTCAATATGTAAACAAGTTTGCCCTTTAAAAATGTATGTTTGCACCCCATTCGCCAGTGAGAGGAGAGCCTGATACAACAATACTAACAGTGATATTCTATTTATTTTTCTTTCTTCACCTGCTATGCCCAGGTTTTGACATTAAGAATATTGTGTTTGATGTTTTCTGCATTAAAAACCACTTTAGGCTTTGGTTCCATTTTACTCCTAGTCAGAAAGATCAGAAAAAGCTCAAGTCACACAGTGAGAAACTTTATCCACTGAATGAGACATTATCCATTCCACCAGACTGCAAATCAAAGAGTATCTCTTAGGCTGCTTAAAAATTCATTTTAAAATCTGATCCTGATTGTACTTTTATGGTAATTTCATACCATCAATCATCCTTTTACCTTTACTCTCTGGGTCCACTGCTCTCCCCATAGATCTCATTCACTCTGCCTCATTATAATTCTTTAGGTGAAAATACAGGGTAAGAACCTTAACAGAAAATGAGAGAAAGATGTAAATTTCTTGAGAAAAGTCAGGTTCACTAAGAAGCAGAGCTAATGATATGTTCTGATCTTTTTTTTTTTTTTTTGGTAATTAAAAGATGCAAGGAAAAGGGACCCCCAAAAAGGCAAAAAAAATACCCCAAGTTTCCCATGCAAACAACATATCAATAATCTGTATCTGTGCTCTGCGATATTCCTGCAGGTGTAAGCCGTCAAGGTTCTGACTGGCTTCTGCCATTTGAAGTGAACAAAAGAAATGTTTCTGAAACTCTCGAGAACTTTTCTTTCATTGTGTGACGTCTGCCTGCCCTTCACCGGCCTGCATCCTTTCTAATTCAGCTTTTAGTGGATGAATTATCCCAGCGTGGCTTTATCAACAGGCAGCCCTGCGCCCACAGAGTGGACCCTGCTCTAGGTATATGGGTTCACATGAGTTATAGGAAATCAATAATATAACTGGTTATTATTCTCCATTTGGCGATGTATATGTGGCCACACCAGCTAACAATTAATCACTGGGAAGGAATAGCATTTGGCTGTGTGTCAGCCAGAAAGCGCTCGTGGCAAGTGAAATGATTTCTAACATCCAGTTTAAGTCAAGCCTGCGTTCAGCCTTTTCAGCATGATTCAATTTTACTAACAATAAATGTTATATTTTTGCTCCATTGATTTGAATGCTGACTCCAGTGTAAAGCATATTTCTTAGAGCAACAAGAAATGTAGTAGATAATAAACTCAGCAGCGCAGCTCAGCCTCGGTACATTTAGATTGGAATAAAAAAAAAAAAAGGCCATTAACCACAGGAGGAGGGATGGCTGTCTCTGAATCACCAAGTCCAGCTATTGTGTCATTTTGATGTCTTGAACAAAATGTTGCCATAAACCACAGAATGCCAATAAGAGCAATAATCCCCCCAAAACGGGTTGTTACCGGCAGTTAGTGACCAGTTTCTTAGTTAATGGCCTGAGGGGAAAGGCTTTAAGAAAGCTGTATTCACTATTTCCTCCCAGGCAATTCAACTGGCTGCATTAAACTCCATTTTCATTGGGATTTCAAAATGTTTGTGCTCTGACAAGGCACTCATCTTAAGGTTTTTTTTATTAAATCTCCATCTCCACAGTCTGAAGAAGAACAAATAAGCAACACCTCCATGTGTGGGAGGGAGATAATTGAAACAGTCTCTTAATTAATAACCTAAGTGACAAGTGACGTACACAAAAATAATATGCTGATACAGTCACACGAGCGTCTTTGTTCATGATTCAACTCTTGCTGCCATGGGTGGGGTGGAAGCAGACTCTCAGTTCACTCATTTTGACGATAATAATCCCTGTGCCATATTTGTGGGTTATTGTGAGGGTCAAGACGAGTCTATTTGTGAGACAGATGAAAAGCTGGGGTCTCAGCACTGCGCCGTGAACGGGGTACCCTGGCCAGCGCCTGGCAACCACCCCACAGGGACCCTCTCTCTGGTTCATCCTCACAAATGCCCAGAGGGGTAAATTCTACTCTCTACACTAAGGCAGTGCGGTGGCAGTAAGAAAGTGACCAAGGAAATGAGTTTTGGGAAACTGCTTCTAGCAAGTGATTGCACCCAACTTTAGATCGAAAGTTCAAGATTTAAGGGATTCAACCTTTACGTGGGGGTTCAAAAAGCACCACACCCAATGTAAACATTTTATCTGAGGGAATGGAACACCTGTTTACTGTAGGACAGTTTCTGTAAGAAAAATAATACCCGAGGATGCAAAGTAACCTACCTCTAACTCCACAGACCTGGGACTTGGAAGTGATTACTGGGAATGTTTACATTCCACAAGTGAAAATATAAGAATGTTCTAGTAACTCTGTTGGTGCACACTGCCTGCTGCGTTCTTATTTGATATCTGAATGTTATGATTACAGGAATGTTTTACAAACAAACGAGGGAATAGCTGACCTACGCGTATTTCAGGTGATCATGTGGAACACCATGGCCGAAGTTTCCATGATTGCATCATCATCTCCATCATCAGCAACAAACACATTCCTCTTAAGAGCTTCAAAATAATATTGACTATGCGTCTTTTTCATGCACTACTTTCCCTCATCATAGCTACAATAATTTCTTTTTGTAATTTATAATTCATATATGCAATTAACATATTAGAATGAGGCATAGCTACCACACACTCTTCTCATTTCTTTTTTTCTGTGTGTTCTGAAATTAAATATAAATTTATTTTTATTATTTTTAAAAATTTATATATATTTACATCATTTTTCATTTTTGTACAGTGTATGCATTTTCATCTTGGTTATAGTCCCCATATATAATTCCCACCCCTCTTGTTTTGATCCTACTCCCTTCTCCATGCCCCGCCCCTGTAGTGTGTCTCTGGTTTATAGTTGCTTGCTGATTTTGATTTTTACTTTATTATAATTAGTCTTTTTCCTGGTCCCTTATTTAGCTTTTCTAAATTCCTGCTATGAGTGAGACCATCTGGTATTTTTCTTTTTCTTTCTGGCTTATTTCGCTGAGCATGATCCTTCCAGCTCCATCCATGTTGCTGAAAATTGCATGAATTTATCTTTTTTGATTGCTGAGTAATATTCCCCAGAATAGATGACTGGCTCAAGAAGATGTGGTACATATATACTCTTCTTATTTCTTTGCTCTAATCATAGGAATACATTGTTTTTAGACTTAAATGAAAATGTTCTGACACTATTTGCATGTAGTTCATAATCATGCAGAAATAAGTGTTATTTAATTCACCTGCTTCTAGTCTATTGGTTTTTAATGAAACACCTCAATTACTCAGTAATTGCAAACATTAAGCTAACTTTATAAATAAAAGTAAAAATTATTGACATTACAAAGAAAATGGCACATGAAAGTCACAGGTCTACTCAGAAATTCAATGATACCTTAGATTATAAATACTTTTATGTGTGCAGTGAGAAGACAGAGGTAAAAAGCATGCTCTCTTTTTATCTATATTATTATTATTATTATTTATTATATTACATTTCATTATATATTTGTTCTGTGTGAAAAAAATCAAAGCAGTATAAGTGAAAGAAATCAAAGTCATACAAGAAAAGCCTTACATAGTAAGTTTATCAAATTGAAATCACATTTCAAAGAAAATAAAAATCATTTGAAATAGGAAGATTTTTGCTAAGAACCAAAGTTTATGGTGGGTCTGACACCAATCCCTTTGAATGGGTAGTTGGAAAATGCTGCAGGCAACAGCAGGATCTCTTACCCAGCAGGGATGGAAGATAAGAGTGCCTGGGCGGTTGAGGGTAGAGTTGCAGACCTGACCTGCTCTGAGTCACCATTTGCAATACAAAAGGCTGTGGAGGGCCCCAGTGAATGCAGGAAACATGTTTAGTTTGGGCAGTGGAGGGACATGTTGGACCTGCTTCCTTCACATCTGCTCCCTCTCCCCCGCCCAGTGCCCCCAAATGATAATTTCACCAATGTCTGAAATCTCCATTATAGGGACAAAGCTTTTTAGCCTGCAGTGTGCCTCAGGAAAGGCGAGGTATAAAAGTTCTGGTTGAAAGTGAGGCCATGGCCTGTGCAGGGAAGAGGGAGTTGTACCAGCTGTGGCGTGGAGGCTTGGAAGAGCCTGTCCAGACAGATAACTCTGTAGTTTCTAAGTGTTTCTTTCTTTGGCCAACACTTTTGCTTTTCAGTTCATCTCTTAAGGATGTTATTCAGATTTAAAACAGGTAAAGTAGATGGGTTTTTGTTCTGCAGCAACCATACAGGCTAGTACGTAAATGCTTTCCACTCACTGCTTCCTCATCGGCTTCTTGTTTTCAGACATTAGGAGATTTACTAGAGATGCACTTTCACAAAGACCACGTCACTAACCTCAAGCTACTTATGGAAACACACAGTGCATCCTGGACTTATCAAAATGTGACACATTTCTTGAATGGTGAGGCTATCCAGTCTCCTAAGCCATTAATATGAAACATTTCAGGGCTAACAGGGATAACAGAATAGTAAGTTCAGCTCCTCAAATGTGCTTCCTTCATTAGGATGAAGACCTAATGAAGACCTAATAAAGCAATTTCTTTCAACACCTTTACCTCCATATGGAGCTCCCTTTGCTAAGGACATTGTATTATAGGCAAATCTCAGCATTATGGCTGGTTAGCAGCCGCCGAATGTAAACAATGTGAATAAATCTGATTTGTGCCTATAACCAACATTCTAACAAGGCAGTGAGCACCAGACTCTGTTCCCATTGTACAAGCTGATCCATGGGGTTTTACTCTGTTATATGTTCTTTTTCAAATTTGTAGGAAAAACTTAAAATAGTAAACAGAATTCTCTCTGCTGAAATTTTTACACCACACCCCCTCTATTTTTAAAGCCCCTTTTATATGAGTCTTTAGTATGAACTATTATCTCATTCAGAACAAAATTACCTTGAATTGGTTGTGTTAACATAGCCCATTTCAATTATGATTTTTAGTTGTTCTATTAGTCGAATACATTTGAGACTCACCAGTAATAGGGGCTTACTTTCCTGACCAAGAAACTAGGGCCTACTTTTTTTTAATAGAACTGGACAGATATGTAGTATTTCATTAACTGTCACACTTTTACACTAGTTCACTTTTACATCACATAGCATAAAATGTTCTTTTTTTTTTAATTTTTTTTTTTATAGAGGCATGCTTTTATTTATTTGTTTGCTGGTTTGTTTGTTTGTTTTGTTTATACATGCACTGGGTACAGTCAGAAGCGCGGAAGGGTGAGAGAATTCACCAGAGCCAGAGCGGGGAGCAGAGCAGGCAGAAGGACCGAAGTACACTGCTGAGGGAAGCAGCGGGCGGCAGAAGAGGTCTGTGCGCCATGCGCCATGTGGGACCCTCCTCCAGTGGCCGGGGAGCAGCCGGGGATCGAACCGGCGCCAGAGAGGCCGCGGGCAGCTTAGCAACCCAGCGCTCAACCGCTGCGCCACCGGGGAGGCCCAGCATAAAATGTTCTAATCACATTTCTGGAAATGATGAATTATAAATAACACGCTAAGTTACTTGTTAGTCGAATAGGGGAGCAAGAAAAGAATGAGTGACATACTTTTATCCGGTGCATTCCTAGAGGAGCCCTGGGAAGCAGCTGAGGACGCAAGACCTAGAGTAAGGCTCCAGTCAGAAGGTAGGGGAGTTCCATCCCAGCCAGGTGCTGTCATTGGTTTGCATTCTTAGTAAGTGTTCCAAGTAAAAAAACGTGAGTATAAATTCCAGAATTTCGATCATATGAATCCCAGCAATTTGGATCATGATGAGTCAAGAATGAATCATATTGATGATGAAAGAACAAAGTAACAGATAGAACTCTATTACAAAATACATGGAAAGAGAGTATAAGAAGAAAGGTTTAGTTCATGAAATGGAAAGAAAATTCAAAGAATTTACAAAGCAATTAACCATGTGATCCTGGTTCATCACAGAGACCTCAGCTTGTATATCCTACTTGTAAAAGCTTTTTCTCACCATCCAGCCACAAACAGCCCCAGATGATGGCTGGGACAAAACTGACTGTTTTCAGCATTCAATACTATCACCAGCTTCTATTTTTTTGGTTAACTTTTTGTTTGTCTCCTCTGCATTAAAACTAAGTATCACAAGACTTTATTCAAATATCTCCAAGAACCAGAACAGAGTGACATTTAGTAAGAGTTCAGTAAAATATTGTTAAAAAAAAAAAAAGGAATGAATAAATGAGTTGTCTTGGCTTGTGAAGGATTCATGGTGAAGAACTTGTTGAAGAATGGGTTGTCCTGTGGGCTTATATATACTTCTATATATATCCCAAATGCCAAACTCACAAATTAATACAAGGGGGAAATCAGTTAAACAAGAATATTTTTTTCTGGTATAGATAACACAATAGCTTCTTGAAGGAGATTCTTTTCTTTTCAGCCTCTGATTTACAATGCTCATCAAATATGAACTGTTTTAATTTCATGGGGGTACATTTAAAACTGGAAGTTTTCAAGGGGCTCTTTTCTCATAACTACCGACTTGCTTCCCCAAGACTATGGGGTTTTAGTGTGATTCTTCCCATTCAATGTAGGCAGGTTGGTGGTTTTTTGGGAGGGGGGAGGTTCATGCAATTGTTGACAAATAATCACCTGCTGTGTCAGGAGCCAGCATATTCCTAGGGAGGGTCTTGTAATAGGAATTGACGATGGGCTGAGGGATGGAGTGGTGATGAAGTGGGAATCTGTCCACCTACACTAGTTGGAAAACCTACTTTAAAACTCACCCAGCACCAACTTAATACGGTTGTTACAGGGAATATGTGAGCTGTGATGGCAACGTGGCAGGCCTAATTGGGACCTTCTGAGAGCTAAGAGGACATGTAATTCTAGCAGGAAAATGTTATTCCAGTCACCAACACTATATTTACTGGAAACTTCCTTCAGCCCTCCCTGCCTTCCTTACTTAGCTATTCAAGGGATGTGATCGATGCATGCAAACTTATAAAAATTTAAACTATTTGGGTACTTCTAGAAATGAGCTACAGAGCTCAAGTAAACAACAAAAAATTCCTCCACAAAAATGAGATATTTATTTAGGTATTGCTGACTTCTTTCTCTTGTAAGAGCCGGTCCAGCCAGTCAGAGAACCACCTGAATTTACAGGAGTGACATTTTTTGCAGGTGATTCAAATTCAATCTGAGTTGACCCTCTGAAAGTGAGCCTCAAGGAATTTATAGCTCTGAACATTGACCCTAATTTCCAAATTTAGGTAAATTCTCACCAACCATTTCTTGAACAACAAATGGAAAGTAACATTAGAGAGAAATCTCTACTTTGCTGGCTTAGACGGAGGTTGAGAGAGTGGAAGAAGCTTGTCCTTGGTGGGGAGGTCAATTCTGGTGTCATTAACACCCAGTGAGGGCCACTCCGTGCAGGGGACGCCCGGCTAATGATCTTCTTTTGTCTTTTGCTGGAGTGGACGCCTGGGGTCAACGCACTTCTTGTGTCATGAAATTTCTCTAGGTAATTTCACCTTGATCATGGACAAATAAAGGACAAGAAACGTAATGATTCACAGATGCAAAGAACAATGCCCCCCCACCACTTGTATGCCCTACTCTGTGGTCCTCCATGCAGAAAAGCTTTGAGCAATAACTGTGATTCCTATAGAAATAAAACTAAAAGAAATAAAGCAAGAGACCTGAGAGAAATGTACTTTACCATGCCTCTCCTTTTTATTTGAAATATAACAAAACAGACTTTAAGGTTTTTGTGGGGTATCCAGATTTGGGGGGGGAATTTGAAGTCATTCTTGAATATTTTTTATCTTAGGGCTTGTGCTGCCATTTATTGATCATATACTATGGGCCAGATACTATCAAAGTGCTTTACATACATCAATTCATTTAGTTCTCAACTCTAAGAAGCAGGTATGTTATCATTATACCTATTTTTACTGATAAGAGGATGCACAAGGTCACAAGGCTTCAACATTGTAGCATTCTGATGACAATAAATTACCATCTAGTTGATCGTTTATAAAAGGACTTGGACAGAACTGCAGAAGATGTTTTCCCAAGGCACAGTGGCAGAGGACCACAAGCACCTTAGTGGAGGGTGTGGTGCAGTAACATCCATCTGAAGAGGCGTGATCCTGTCCTTCTGCTTCAGATACAGTGCTGTCAACCGATATCACCTTCATAAAAAATAATGCAATTAAAATAATTTTTTAAATTAACAGTCTTAGACAATACTGGGAAGGACTTTAGGGCATATAACCAGCCGCATTCCAGATGCTGTTAGACACTGGACATGAATACTGATTGGTCAGAATGTCAAGCCCCAGCGACTGTGAACCTTGTAGTCCTACCTTTTCTCCTGCTACCTAAAGTGAAATAAGTTAATTCACTTTCATTACCATTGACTGTGCACCATGCATCCTATGGACTGTTTACAAACATGTTTGCTTTATTTCACGGAAACATTTTCTCTCAAGTGCTGTCAGGACACTCTCTTTGACAATAGCTCCTCCGTGAGATGTTTACCTCCCTTCATCTCGTGGGTAACTTACAGGAACTTCCTCGTTGATTACACTGGGGACAAGGTAGGGTGATGTGTCCTGCCAGCTTCCCCAGCAGCAATTCTGTTTATCCAGATTTCTTCCAGATCGTCTCCAAAGATCTGTCTACTTGCGTTTTATTTCACCAATGTTTTATTTACTGCATCTCACCGAGACCAGGCAGTGCAGAAAGGACCCTGTGTTTTGTGCTAAGTTCTCCTTTCAAAGCTTCATGCTCAAAGAGAATAGACAACAGCATGTCAGGTGACCTTCAGTGGCGGCTTAACAAGCAGGTACCCGACTCTGCACAGAAAATGACTTTATGGGATGTCGTGCTCCAAACCACACCGTGTCTTAGGTCTTTCCCAAGTATTCAAAATTAAAGACTTATTATGAAATACATTTTTAAAAAATTTCACCAGGGGCATTTTATTTTGTTCCCTTTAATATTTTTCTTCCCGGCTGAAACTTACACAGATGTAACGAACATTATTTTCCATTTCTGCCATATTCACTTCCAGAGGATATAATGTCAGACAGAGACATTAATTCCCACTTCGTGTGCGTGCGGCTGTGTTCTCATTATTTGCCATGCCAGCTCTAAACTTTTTCAAGAAGGAAAAAAAAAAAGATCTCAGCATGAAACTCATTCCGACTTATGGGGCCCCATGAACTGTGTTGAAAAATTCAGCAGCAAATGTCCTCATCCCATACATGAAGTTCTCTTTGTAAATGCCTAGGGCCTTGAATGTTAGGAGTCACTTTCATGATTGTTTTTGCAGGGAATCTGTGCTACCAAGAAAAGATGCTACTGTGTTTGGCGTCTCCGAGAGCATAGTGTTCTCCTGGTTAGGAACACCTCGGAGCTGCTGGCGTCCTTGCTGGATTTCACACAAACACTGAATTCTTTCAACATTGCCTTGTAACGCTGACTTCTGAAACCAATGAACCAGCCAGTGGCAAAGAGAGGGAAGTTGCGTCAAACAGTTTAAGACACTGAAAAGACATTGCCCAGGCACCCCAGTCTCCAACTACCCGCATCTGGTCCTCCAGTGAAGTGGAGGGGATAACAGAGAGGAAAATAACACGTGGGGTGACACACCCCAGGAGGGCATGTCCATGCCACTCGGATGGTGAAAGTAGGCTGTTCTCTCTTTTTTTGCTGGTGAAAGTAGGCTGTTCTCTCTTTTAGTCTCCCCAAGTCGTTTCGGCCAGCTCTGCCTTGGCTCCTGTGCTTCCAGTAGATCTGTGCTGTCCTTGAAAGGTTAGGCCAAAGGAGGTTTCCCTTTTTCCCTGGGGGGATATTATTCTAAGCAAAATAAGTCAGAAAGAGAAATACATACATTGGATGATTTCCTTTGGATGTGCAACATCCAGAACAGTAGAGAAAACGAAACAAAGCAGAACAGCAGACAAAACTAAGCCAGTAACAAACCCTGGAAATCTGACAAAAGAATTGAAGCCACAGAGAGGAAGGGGTCCCACGGACTGGGGGTGCCCTGGTGGTGGGTGTGGATCATTCTTTGTTGTGGGAAGGGATTGTCTTGCGCATTCCATGATATTTAGCAGAATCCCTGATTCTACCTACTAGATGCCAGCAATACCTCCTAAGTTGTGACCGCCCAAAATATCTTCCAGACACTGCCAAATATCCACCAAAGGGCAAAACCATCCCTGGTTGAAAGTCATTGAGTTAGGGAATTGTTGGAAGACAGAACTGGGGATGAAAGAATCATAATTTGAGCGCTTTGGCATGCCAGCAGAGAGTACTTACACGGAATTTGATAGCTAAAAATTGTTGGTGAGAGATTTCTGACCTAGGGAATTATAGAATTAGTATCACGGTTTAGGAAGAACAATTAGCATCATGATTTAGGAAGAATAGTATCACAATAAGTTCTATAACTTTGCATTTTGTAAAATATAAGTATGTATATTATATATCAAATAAGGAAATTCTTAATAACCTTGTGCTTCAGTTTTCTCCTGTGTAAAATGGGTATAATTATAGCATTTTCATGAGAATGAATGAGTTACTTCATTTAAAGAGATTGGCTACAACCTGGCACAGTGCAAGTGAAAAATAATTTTTTTGTTAATATGTTACTATTACTGAAAAACAAGGCACTGTTGTGGCACAAATAACATTAGTCATTTTTGAGGTACAGCTCCCATTTCTAATGTGAATCAATCTCGAATAAAATATTCCAAGTCCAAGACTAACCCAAACAATGACACACCATTCCCTTTTTAATCCAGGATTAAAAGCTAAAAATAAAATGAGAGGAAATGATAAAAAGAGGAAGAAAACTGATTTTAAAGCCTCACAAATATGCATCGGAGCTCCCTGAAACCACATCAAGACAGACAGAAGGCAGCAGCCTGCGAGCCCGCTACGGGGGCGACTCTGAAGGGGTTGGCTTCCACAGTGTAATTGCTAACAAGCCACAGGTGCCAAGCCGCGGAGGCCTGATTTTGAGGAGGGAAATGACAATTCTTTACTCATCATTCATCCCAAGGCGTGCCTGTCATCTCTCATAGCACACAGCGAGTTACCTTTTTATTAGAGGCGTTGGAAGTATTTTTACAGGTGAGCAGCGGCAGCACCCTTCACTGCAAAACTGCTGTAAATGAGAGTGTGCAGGGTGGGAGACAGCGCTGCTCCTGCCAGGGGGGTGAGCGTGTGTGTGGCACTCCCGGGCACTGGGATTAAGGGCCCTTTGCTCCCTGCCTGTCTCACTGCACTGACCAAGTTGGTGGCAAAGTGCAGATCTGACTTGCTTTGCTCTTTCCCCTACTTCCCTGGCCCTCTAACCTCCCAGACCTGAAATACAGAAAATGCTTAAAAAGTTTAAAATACAAAAATCAAGTTCATTTCATTGATGGCTTAATAATAGGGTCTTACGTTTTAAAGTTTTCAAGATGCTTTCTCATAAGTCTCTTGCTTGAGTCCTACTGATTCTTTTTTTTAAATAGAGGCATTTTTTTTATTTATTTATTTGTTTGTTTGTTTGTTTTGTTTGTACAAGCACTGGGTACAGTCAGAAGCGCGGGAGGGTGAGAGAATTCACCAGAGCCAGAGCAGGGAGCAGAGACTGACGAAGTACAATGCTGAGGGGAGCAGCAGGCGGCAGGAGAGGTCTGTGCGCCATGCGGGACCCTCCTCCTCCAGTGGCCGGGGAGCAGCCAGGGATCAAACCGGTGCCGCAGAGGCTGCGGGCAGCTTCACAACCCAGCGCTCAACCGCTGCGCCACCGGGGAGGCCCATACTGATTCTTAAGATAAACCAACAGCACATGTATTAGCTGCTCCTCAGGGAAGGAAAGTAACAGGGGATTCAGTGAGGTTCAGAGCCTCATGCATGGATGTGATGTGGCTGTGGGAAGTCTCTTAGTCATTCTGCACCTCGGCACCCGGTCATTCACTTAGCTCTTCCTTTTTCATTCCTGCAAGAATTTACAAGAATAGTCAGACCTTTGTCATTCATTGACTGATTTCTTCAGAGATTCTTGCTTAGTCTTTATGCCTTTACTTGTAACCCCCTCAAATCCTTCATCACCCACTGTTGTCAGAATCAAGTCTCCTCGACACCACCTTGCAAGGATTCCATCCCTTTTCAGTTGCGTCCAGCTGTTGTCCAGTCCCATTCTTGCGGCAGAGATTTGTCCTTTTGCATCTGGGCTTTGCTGCCCATGCAGCCCAAGGTTTTCTTTCCCATTCTTGAGGCAGGTGACCTGGATGCTGCTCACAGGGGTGGGGAAAACATGGTCTATGTCTCTGGTGCCTAATCTCCCTCCCTCTTCTAAGTGAATTTCTTTAGATTTTGAGCAAAGGAAAGGTAGAAGAAATATTCCCTAACTGCTGGGTTGCAAAGACGTCAGGGAACAGAAAGTAAAAAAGCCTTTCTGTGTTTTGGAGCCGCAGCAACCAGGTGTTGAAGCTGGCCCGCTGATTCCCTTCTGTGCTGGAGGCTGGGGCCGGGGGTGCAGCAACTCTCTGTGACCCTGGATCTTCGTTCAGCTGCTCTGACTCCTGGGATCTGAGGTCAGTTCCATGGAGATGAGGTCTGGCTTTTGCAGGATGGCTTCACCATTAAGATCAGAGACTTACAGAACTTTCATGGGGGCCAGTCTATTTGCAGTTCTAGCCTGCTCATAATCTGCCTGTCCATGCACTTCAGGCTTTGACATTAGACACAGATTCTCACAAAGGGGCTAAATGACACGCCCAAGGTCACTTAATTCATAAGTAGTATGAATCTAGTAACTGTTGGTGCTCACAACCTGATGAGGCCCATTCACTTAGGTGGTCTGTCTCCAGAGACTGGGCTTGACTATAGCACAGCTGCCTCTTGCAACCCAAATAAATTTCAAAAATTTTAAATTTACATATCAAATTGGATCACACATTTCCTACCTCTCCCATTTGTATCAGTTATTTTCCATTTATTACCACAATGAGATGCTCATCCTTTATTCCCATGACAGCCAGTCATTTACAGCTCCCCAAACATTCCCCAAGCTCCCTCACACTCCTGTGCCTTCGCACGCCAGTCTTTATTCCCACTGGGCACTGCCATGTTCCTTCTTTGCCACCTTTGGTCCCCTCCAGTAAGTCTGCCTGAGAGAAACCTACTCTGCGCTTCTCTGATCCATCCTTCTGTTGAGGCTGCTGTCTTTCTTATATGGGCATGGAGGTCTGTTCTGGAAATCGGCAACTGGAGCAACAACTTCACAATCTGGCCATAGCTCGCTGAATGGCTAATGCCCGATAAGGGCTCCTGAGGTCATTTCTAGAGGGTGGCTTTACTGTCTGTCTTCAGCCTTCCCAGCGATTTGTGAGCCACTGAACATTCCAAGATAGAATCATTTCTGCTTAGACATGGTGGCGTAGCTTCTGTTCCCTGCAGCTGGAACCTGTCTGCAACATCACAATGGAGTTGTCACGTTTGCCATCAGACTATGCTGATAAACCCAGAACTCCAGCACAGAGAAAGTTCCCCTTCTGTGGACGTTTACTGGTTACTTTCTAAAACAGCAGGTCCTGAATTTTGCTTCACATTAAAATCACCTGGGAAGCTTTAGCAGGCTTAAAAATAGGCAAACGGCCAGGCTGTGCCTCTTAACCAATTAAACTAGATTCTGGGGGTAGACATAGGCATTGGAATGTCCTCAAGGATCCAGCAGAGACCAGTTTGTGCAGTCCAGTTGCAAAGTCAGTGTCCGGGATCCATTAGACATCACCAAACTATCCGAAGACTAATTACAGAAGGTGAAAGGGATTTGGTATCAGAAATGTTTCCTCCCTCTTAGAAGAACTCATTCCACCACAAGACTGAAGCAGAGAGAAGGAACTAGCTGTGGTGGCCAAGGTCACTCCCAGATGGATGTCCTCAAAGACAAGGTCTTTAATTAAAGATTACATTTATACACCAGTTGGTGTCCATATCAGCTTGTGAATCAAGAGCCCTGGTCCTGAGGTCTTGAGTCTTATACTTTAAAAATTGTTTTTTTGTTAAATTATTCAACATTAATTTATTACCTAGAAGGACTTGAGAAAAATGAGGGGGAAAAAAAAGGACCAACACAGTAAATCATCAGCTACCTATGATCAGTTACCATTTTCTTTTTTTTTTTTTTGAAGATTTATTTATTTATGCATACACAAACCCAAGAACCAGGGTACAGACCAGAGGTGTGTGGGGTGAGAGGATTCACCAGAGACAGAGTGGGGAACAGAAAAGGCAGATTGACTGAAATGCACTGCTGAGGGGAGCAGCGGGCGAGTCAGGAGAGGTTGGCTGTGCCATGTGGGTAGCTCCCTGGCCGGGGATCAAACTCGTGCTGCAGTGGCTGTGGACAGCTTCATAGGTTGCATCTTAACCCCTTGTGCCACCAGGGAGGCCCTAGTTATCATTTTCTCTCCCTGTTCCTTCTTTGACTCATCTTGATTTACTGCCTTTTTTTCATGTGTATGAAAAGTGGGTCCTTAGGATTATGAACATTAATTATTACATTTGTAGCATCCATTACTGTTTTCACAAGCACATGTGGTATCCATGACCTCAATCTCTTAGCAATTATTAGAAGCAAACAGAATAAGAAATGTTAGCCCCATTTTACAATCAGTTCAGAAACTGGTGCACAGAGAATGAAGTAAGCTCCAGAGATCAAATGGAGCTGAGACAAAAGCACGTGTTTCTTACAGAAGCTGCTTAATCACCCAGGTAGTGCACACCAGCTGGAGCTTTGTCTACTGTGTTTACAGAAATATGGGTCATGATTATTAGTCAAGTTCACTGAGGCTACACTGAGGACACATTTTAGCAGATGCAACTCCAATTATTTTTCCAACAGAAATATTGTGAGATAAAATAAAAATTGAGGGCTAGCTTATAAAATGTAGGTAGAGCCAGAAATCAGCCTAGAAAAAAACATACATCTTGGGTTGGGTTTGTAGCATCAAGTGTTGCTGTGTGAATGTAGCCTGTGCAATGGATTATTTTTATTTCTCACAGACATGAAAGTTGGTGCTTTGAGACAAGCTGAGCTGTGATCAGTTTTACAGAATCAATTCAATTTGCTCAATTTTAGGCCAAGTCATGATTCTTTCCCATTAGAATGGTTTATCTGTACTGCCAGGGAGATGGCAATTTTTGGGTTTCTTAACTTTCTCAGCTCTCTTCTTTCATTTCATTCCTTGGCTTCCATATCTTCATTAAGACCCATCCCCTAGTCTCCCTGGTGGCACAAGGGTTAAGATGCAACCTATGAAGCTATCCACAGCCTCTGCAGCAGGAGTTTGAACCCCAGCCAGGGAGCTACCCACATGGTGCAGCAGACCTCTCCTGTTTTGCCCGCTGCTCCCCTCAGCAGTGTGCTTCAGTCTATCTGCCTGTTCTGTTCCCCACTCTGTCTCTGGTGAATCCTCTCACTCCCCCCCTCCCCCCGCCAAAGCTCTGCCCTGTACCGTAGCTCTTGTATGCATAAATAAATAAATCTTTAAAAAAAAAAAAAAACCCATCCCCTAGCCCACTCCAGCTTAAAGAGGCTTTGGTTCTGGGCTCAATTTGGCCAAATTAAATGTTTGAATCGACTAACTAGAAAGAAGATATGAAGGATAATCAAGTGCCAAGTCAAGTATCTTACCTGAGGAGAGAAATTTTATCTTGTCACTTACAGTATGTGTTGCCTATTTAGATAAATCGCCCACAGGTCAAAGCTTTATATTTCTATACCTTTCATCACATACTCCAAATTTCAACACTCATGGAAATAAAATACTAATATATCGTTGGGAGTACATTATTCATAATTGCTCATAATTCTGCATTATTACATCCAGATCATACAAACAATTGTGTGTCAAAAAGTAGAATTCCGTGGCAACTGGTGATGAAATTCTCACATGGGTTTTTTTTCATGGCTGCCAGTTAGCATTTATTGCATGCTGATAGTGATACTAAACACTGCCCCAAAAGGAAAAGTCTTGTCTATGCTATATTGGCTATCTATAATTCATTGAGACAAAAAGAAAAGACACACACACACAAATACTCAAACCCACAATCAAACTGCCAGCTAGTCACATGCTCTGAGAGCACATTTGCGGATAGGCAGGCAGTTAGCTATGGCTCCACAGGAGAAATCTGCCCTCTGCATGCTTCGTGTAATCAGAGAACAGAATATTCTTAACCTTTCATGGATGGATGAACAACAAATTAGGAATTTCTAATTGCCTTCTCTCTGAGGGCTGTCTCCCAACTAAGTAGGGAAGGTTCTAGCAGAAAAGTGTTGTTCATCTGAGGTGATGTTAACTTTTTGTGAAATTAAGAGACCTTTATTTGAAAACAGCTTCAATAGCTAGAGGCATAGAATATAAGACATGTACTCCAGGCTGTAATAATTGCTGGATGCCCTGGGAAATGGCTTCAAGGCCAGAGCAGTCGTGGCTTCCTGCAAGCACATCCTCTAATTATTGAAAAACCTGTGTAGAGTCTCCATGTTAATCAGTCTCTCAGAGACTTCAGCTTTATGTGGTTAGTGCAGATTTATGGCATTTTTCTTTTTCTGTTATTAAAACTGATATTTCACAAGGAAGAAACTATCTCCAGACAACTGTTAAAATGCAAAGTTTCAGTCATAAAAGAAAACTGTAAGATTATTCTGAGACTATTCCATAGAGAATTCCAAACAAGGATAAGAAACAACACATCAAAGCCAAGGCGGTAGGAATGGAAAGCAAAAAGGCATGACTTTAAAATATTAACAAAAAAACTCAACAGTTGGCCCATAGAATCAAGAGGTTAGAGTGTAATTAATTTAAGTGCTTGTTATAATTATGGAAATAAACATTTCATGCATAAATGCAAACTGAATTATACATAATTATGAAAGCACTAAACTAATTGGAACATTTGGATTAACATGGTAGGTGCCAAATTGCCTTTATAAACCAATGATAGGGGCCTTGCCTGTATCTTGCATGTCCACAGCAAATATCAGTTAGTAATGGAAAGGGGGGGCATATATAGAAACATCTATTTCTCTCGTGTTAGTGTCTTATTTCTCTTGTAGAGTATGCACATATATTACAGACTAAGTCAGAGTGACTCTTACTGAAGAAGGACAAGCTAGGACTGGCTGGTGATCCTGGTTGTAACTGATCTTAAAAGGTGGAAGGGCAGAGACTCAAGTTTCCTTGCCATTTCACCATCTGCCATATTCTTACTAATGTAGACTTGATGGGATACTGGAGACGGGTGGGAGGAACTGGCCACTTGAGAAAAGTTAAAGGAAAGTTGTGCTTCATCATGATGAGACAAAGATTGAGTGTGTGATTCTCCCTCATCAGATGTCAAAGTTTATGTGGTTCCTGCTATCTACCTTCTGGCCCGTTAAAAAACTTTGTCTATAAATGTATTCTCTGCTCCCAGGTGTACCATGCCCTTGTACTACTTGAATGATGTCTAAGTCTCTGTAATTTATGGGTGTGTGTGGATATGACCCTCCTTCTACTTTTCTTCTGTCACTGAAAACTCACATTCCTACGAAGAAGCAAAATCCGATCATAGCTTGACTCTAGGAAAACAATCTGATTAAACTTTCCATAGGCAATTTCTACAACCAGATAGCCTGGAGATTGGCAGATGTATCCAAAAGACTGATTCACAGTGAGTCTTACAACTTCTCAAGATTGGAAATAAATATGGTCTGAAGTTCAAGATGGGTGGCCAGGTGATAAGTATGAACATCCAAGAGGCTTCCTTGACTTTATTTTTAGGTGAAAGGGACCAGTTGCAGTTAGGGTAAACCAGTGGGAGAAGCTGATTTAGCACAGGTAGGGACAAGGAACAGCAAGGATCGGAAGCTCATGTTTGTGGTATTATACCTATTTACCGAGGAGAATGTTGAGACCTGTGTTTGCCAAGATAAAAGGACAGTCACATTTATCTTTAGAATACTTGTCATAAGTCTTAGTTCTCTGAAAATCTCTCTAGTGAAATGGAACTCATCCTTCACGTCTACGAAATTGACTATATACATGTACACATATACACCCCCCCCACAGCTCCCTGAGATTTTAGTATTTATGCATCCATATGCTCCACTGTTATTTACATGAATATATATTATAAATACCTATCTTAGTCATTGTGAATGTAACTTCATTTAAGAAAAATGAGTCTCATGCTAGTTTAATTCCTATGTATATGGGTTACTACATAAATTCATAATACATAATACATGTGAGTTACTGCATAAAGTAGGGATGAGAGTTTCACTCGCCAGTGACTCATCCCTTGAATGTTTCGTATTCTAGGCCTTTTTTCTCTTCCCCAATCCTATCCTCATGTCTTTTCCATGCATTTGTCTTTATGTTTGCATTGTCTGATAATTTGGATATTTTTATTTGAGATTATTTGGCCTATGTCAGGTTTTCTTCCCTGTGGTCCCCAGGGTCTTGTATCATGTTTTTAACTTCTTCTCTTTCCTTGCTCTCTTTTTATCAGATGTCATCCATTGTGCCTCACTATTTTACCCTTGGGTGTTTCAATTATGCATGAATGAGATCTGCCTCGCAGCCGTGCGTTTCCATTTTCAGTCTAAATAACTGCACAAGAATAAAAGTCTCTGCATTGAACTTGAGAGGCTCTCAGCTGGTCGCGGGTCTCATGCTGGCTCACTCTGGCTCTCTCCCAGGTGCGTGTTCAGAGTGGTGTTTAAACTTGCTCTCCTCTGCCCGCATCCAGCTATTGATAAGGCCCAAGATTTTGCACTCAGCTCTCTTCAACCTTCATTACCATATTCCAGCTAAGTCACTACTTTTATGTCTGTATATTTGCAATGACTGTGGTAACTTTGCATCTCCTGTCGAACAAGAACAGGTAATTTTCCAGCAGTTTTCCTAAGAACCTTAAATCACAAAGGTTCTTAGTGAACATGGTGGATTATGCTTACTAGGCTCCTCAAAGCCTTCCTTGGGTATTTTTCAGTCTAGTTTGATGGCTTAGTTCTCCTTGCTCTATAGTGATTTAACCTTAAATCAATAAGTCACTATTGCCTTATTAGATCCCATGGTTTGAGTCAATCAGAATTTCACAGCATTTCAAACTTACCATGGTTTTGAGGAGGTGGGAAAGAAATAGAAAATATCGTCTTAGTTAGCAGGTGTGTGTACCTAACGTGGACAGAGAAGAACAAAGAGAAGTTATTGGCTAAGATGGTTTCCTCTTGTGAAACATCATTCTCGCCATCAATATAAATTCTCTAGCTCTCCCAACCTGCTCTGTCATGGAACTTACTACTTGTTATCACTTACCCTACTGCACTTATTTGATTATGTGTCTGCAATGCCCAGAACAATGCCTGACCCATGAAAGAAACACAGAAACAAAGGAATAATCACATGACTAAATTAATTGCAAGGATGTTACAGCTGTAACAACAAAAACCATTCTTATGTTACACATTTTAACTATCCACTGTAAATTAGTGCAGTAAGTATTAGGTAGCTGATAAAAACAACTGACCTACATAATTCACGGCTTTATAGCTAGAATAATGTTAGGTGATCTTTTTCCTGAACATTTTTCATATGCATATTTCTTTGAATACAATGCACAAAGTGACTTTAAATATGTCTATGCCATCCTTACATAAGAAGCCTTCTCTGTTATCCATATGATCGGAGCAGCAGGCGTAATGAGAGAAACAACAATACAAAGTCACTTCCTTGCTTGAGTGAACATGGTGGATTATGCTTACGAGGCTCCTCAGAGCCTTCCTTGGGTATTTTTCAGTCTAGTTTGATGGCTTAGTTCTCCTTGCTCTACAGACACTAGCCCGTGCAGTGGAAACGACTGCAGAGGCTGTCCGGGAGTATCGTCCAGGATCTCCTAGCAGCCTCATCTAGAGGAGAAGCTAGCATCATGCCAAGGCGGTGTGGGGGCCGTGTCCTTGCTGTTGTAGCCGCACTTATTAGAGGAGACGTTCTTCCTCGGTCACTCCTATCATGCCACCCGGTCACAGCTATCCATGCCCTGCACCATAATGTTGATAAACAACCGTGCGTTCTCTGTTGCACCAAAATAGCCCCTTGTGACAGCAGAAGAGTGGCTGGAGGTCAGAAATGGTAGCATCAGACATAAGCAAGAAGCCTGCGTTTTCCATGCATTTGGATTTCATGAGATAGAACATTTCAAAATATTTTTAAATGAATGTATAGAGTCAATATAGAGTTGCAAACATTTTATTGCCAAGTGGAGCATTAAACATCTCTTTCTCTCTCTCTCTCTGCCCCCACCCCTCGCCGCGTTTCTCACTGTCTTTGTCATCATCGATGATCAGAACAAAACAGTATTTACCAGAAGGGAAGGTGAACTGGGTGTGGGTAAATGAGGCCAAAGAGGCCAACAGGTGGTGATGGATGGAAACTAGGCTTTGGTGGTGAGCATACTGCTGTGTGCATAGATGTTTTTCTGTAAGTCTGTACACCTAGAACCTGTATGTTATCAACCAATGTTACTTCAATCTAAGTAATTGAAGCTTAGGAACTTCAATTAGCTTAGTAGCCCCCCCCACATAAACATACACCCTACTATTTACTGTCACCATCATAAAAAAAGGACACATTAATGAAAAAAAAAGTGGGTAGGGCATCATTTCAGCAGTTCTTTAAATGGATGTGTCCTTAGTTTTCTTTTTTTGCAAGGTTCAGCCCCTGTGGGTGATGGTTCAGTCTTGGTAACCTCCCTGCAAGCCTCTGCCCCAGACTCGTCAGTAACTGCTTCATACCAGAGACCCCACAGGCCTATGTGGGTACAGGGAAGATGTTTCGATTTTCATTGCTTCTTTAAATAACCAAATAATAGTCTGGGTTTGTACCTGAGGTAAATATTCCACACTCACTCAGCCAATACCCGCATGACCCTCTTGTCCTGTGGATATCCACAGAACAGCACTATGAAAAACCCTGGGATAGAGAAGTGCATAAGAAAACCAAGGAAAAACTGAGTTTTGCTCACTTACCAGCTAAATCTTTTCTTTCAATAGGCTCCACTATTGTTCATTTTCAAGAAAAATAAGCAAGTGTTCATGGGAGAGGTGATCAGCAGTGGTTCTAAATTAGGAACCATGATGAGAAGCAAAGTAAATACCAATCAACAAACATATGACTTTAGAAAAAACAGCACCATGCCTCTAGGGAACTGTAGAAAAAAATTCAGAACACATCAACCTGCTAGAGCGAAGACTGGGTAGATGAGACATGATTATTAGTTAAACCATCTTAATGAAATGTACAGACCTTTGTGCTCTTTGATAGATAATTCATGTGCAATTTTATTATCTTTCAAGGTTTAATTAAATATTTGCCTTTTGGCTAATCAACAGCAATTAATAAGCGATGCTTATATTCATGCAACTTATAAGAAATGTGGACATGGTCTCCCCTGGAACTGCTGTAGTCTTATGGATGGAAGCAAGAGAGGGTGCCAGAGCAGAAGTAAGAACCTGTGTATTTGTTAGGGTTCCCCAGAGAAACGGAGCCTGTAAGATGTGTGGATAAAGATAGAAAGAGAGGGAGACTGATACAGAGAGAAAAAGAGACAGAGGTTAATTTTGAGGAAGTGACTCCTGCAGTTGTGGGAGGTGACAAGGATGAAATCTACCCAATATCTGGGTCACAATGTGGCCTAGCCATGTTGTCACATCAAATCAATCATCACCACCCTAAAAAGAAAACAAAATGAACATCCTTATTTCTGAATACTTTAAGGCTTGAAACAGATGAGAAAGTAAATATAATAAATGCTTGATACAGTCTCTTTGAAATACCCACCTCTCAGCATAGAAGTAGGAATAGGAATTTTACTGATTGAAAGGGAGAGTGTGACCATGGGGAACCATCTGGAATCCTGTTGGTGCAGAAAGTCTTCTTGTGCTCTATGTCTGGATGTGCACTCGTGACCCCCAAAACATGCACATGTGGAATCCTTTCATTGTCTCCCAGAACAGTATAAAAGTTCAAAGTAAAAGGAGGGCACTTATTAGAAATGTAACCAAGAGTATCATTTGTTTCATTGCTTCAAATAAAATAAATGATGACTCTTTGATCCTCAGCCTGGTTGACCATTTCAAGCATGCAAGATCTCTGTGATTACTGTCATAGTCACGTGAAAAATAAAAGATCCAGGTAGGAGCACAATCATGCTCAACAATGAATGACCAGTGTGCTTGGTCCATGTGGACAGTGGTGACAATTTGGGCATATAAGAAGCAATGTCGAGTAACACCCTCGTGGTAATTAATTTGGCCTTTAAAGTATCTGAAGCTTCATTAATGATGTATAGCAAAGAGAGTCTTAAGATACAGGGGTTTGGGAGAAGGGGAGAAAGTTAGACCCACCTCCCCTGCAATCCAGAATGTAGCCAGAGAATTCTGTTTTAGACATCAAGTTTATCAGAATTTGGGGGGAAAAATTATTCAATGGATAAAAAAAGCTTGAAAAAGCAGTATTAAGGCTACTGGAACCAGTGGAGGTTATGGAAATTCGTTTGCAACAAGAGTCCCTACATCTATCTAACCTCCTGGAACCATTTGTTATCATTTTATGAAAAAGTTGACTGGAAGTTCAACGCCATTTTTTGTTCATAAAATAGAGCCAGAAATTTAGCCTTGTTCTTGTTAATCCCTCACTCCTTCACATGATCGAACTTTCCCTGCAGCTCTCTAGCTAGTTATTATTGCCTGGCTTTCCTCTCTGTTTTCAAGTGCTCCTCTGAAATGACTTCTCCGTCCATCTTCAGGCCGGATGTGGGAACCCCACTGTGAATAACCCCTTCATCCAAGGTCAGGGACCAGTAGATCAAATCTATCTCCTTAGCGTCTGTAACCTCAAGGCATGCAAATACTAGCTCTTCTAACATCATTCAAACGTTTACTCTAATATACCTGTCTCATTCTAACATAACTCAAACATGCTATTTCTACCTCTTTTAAGGATTCATTATTTTCATATTCATTATTCATTATGTGGACAGAGAATACAATTTTGCTGTGTCTTCCTTATTTCCTGGATGTTAGCAGAACAGCTGTCTCAAAGTTATGTTGGGACTTTGACTTTATCCTAATTTCACTCATGGTATGTTTCCTCATATGGAACCAGTATTCATAAGCAATAATATGAATGAAATAATAAGATGAAGGAAACTTCTAGCATAAACCTTTCATGTGGTTAAGTAATAGACTCTTAAATACCCACGGTTCACTTGTGATATAGTACGACAGCAATGACTGTTGAAATGTAGATCATATGTACTGCATATCATGCAGTATAGCTTAATTTCTCCCATAAAAAAGTATTCATGCTGGATAATTACTGTTATTCCTCACCCATGGTGGAATACAACTGTACTCCGCCTTATGAAGTTTTACTATTTAATTCTCACATATGTTTTCATTTCTTATATTTTAATAATTGTTACAAGATTGAATAGACCTGTGCTGTTGCTAGTGATAAGAACAGTCTCTTCCTCCTGGTTCTCTGAGAATAAACTTTCTTTGTCACGACTCACATTAGACCCTTCTTTGCCACTTCTTCCATTCTGGTTCACTCTTTTTTGCCATAACCCTTTGTTTTCATTTTCTCTCTGAAAAAGCATATTGAAGTTTCCGAAGCTTTCAGGCCCATACCGCATACCTGTGTCTTGAGAAATAGTTAGACGCAATGAAGGAAGTTTGATATCTTTGTAATGATAATTTAATGGCCATACTACTTGATGTTAGAAAATTCCTCAAAGTGAAATAGTCAGAATGAGATTACAATGTGTGCAGTCATTAAGAATATCTGATAGGCATGCCATGAATCATATATTAAAATGTGTTCTGACTTCAATTTAAAGCATTAGTTTAAACAATTCTCTATAGAATAAATAGTATCTTGACCTAGATTTTGATTATTATCTTTCATTCAGTCTCAGGACCTTCAAACTCACTTGCCTGAGGCACTCGTGAGCTCCAGGTTTTTCATGCTCATGAAAGAAAGATAAGAGTCACTCTTAAGAAGTGAGAAATCCAACAGTAAAAACGCAGTGTGAGGTTATTTTAGTTTCCTTTAACCAAATCATGCTTTGTAGACCCTTAGTTTATGATTATCAATCTATCTTATTTTTTAAACCATAATCCATAAAACTTAACTAGCTGTCATGTGTTAGCACTGATACAAATAAATGGAAGAGAGGGTATAGTTTAAATGGACCCCTTTAGGTAATTTTATGTTAGAGGAAAATACTTTTAACTATCAAAACAAATGACAAATCCCCACTAAGATTTACCATTCTGGAAGCTCACTATCAGCAAACAGCATTACCCCATACTTATACATATTTAAAGTTACTCCCATACTTATGCATAATACAATTTCCTGTATTATCTTTCTTCCAAAATACAATCTCCCTTCCTGTAATGATCAGTCTATTCCCCAAAAGGTGTCAACCCAAAATCCTACCTGTTACTGTATTCAGATCCCAGTCCAAGATCATCCAATAATGTCTGATCTTCCTCAAGTTCTGGTGTGATTCCATCTCCATCTTTGGGCTAGATGCAAGTTTGTTTCTGCAAGTTGCATGTTTGGGTATAGATTAGTATGCAGAATTTTCCTTCTCCACTCTATGTTTTCTTTATTTTTTTCCATTTATTACCTCAGCTAATCAGGTTCTTTTCCTGATGAAATAACTTGAAACTTCAAATGGATATAAGCCCTAAGTACTCCATATATGTGAGATTTTTGTGTCTTCTAATATCTTTAGCCATTAGACACAGAAGCTCTGGAAGGAAGTACAACACTTCATTTACCTTCTCCCTTTGTCTTGGTAGCCATGATGAAGCATCTTATTTAATTCCCTAACCCCTCTAGGAGCCTGAAATACCAAGTAGCAGGCTCTGCATCCCGTTCATGGAAACAAAATAAGACCCTAGTAGAATAGTCTCTCCCTTTGGTACTAAGCACTGTAACTCAGCACATCTTAGAATCCTGTTGCTGAGAAGTAAAGTTTCGCAAATGGGATATTATTAGGTGTAATATCAAACAGTACCACTTTCTCTTTTACCTTTTAGATTCTGTGGACCCACCTCTCCTGGTCCCACTCTGATTCCTGGTTCACAGTGCATGCGGGTGCTGTGGGACAGCACCCCAGTCTTGGAAAGCAGTGTATGCCGACTGGCGGGTAAGTCTTCTGTTGTTTCTTTCTATACTGCTATATATGGGTATGGGTAAAAGCAGCAAATCCATGAGTACTAATGAACCCTCCTACTTCATCCCCTAGAAGCTATTTATGTTGTGGTCATAAATAAAACAGTTATAAGTCCACAGGCGATGCTACTGCCAGAAGTATAGTCAGTGGGCAGGCTAATCTATCTATAGAATCCATGTCTATTCTAATTTGGACAAAATGCTGTCTCCTCTGTGATGCAGCGGGTATAATATGACGAACTTGCTACCAACTGGTGGGTTGGCCTTTCCAGCATATGGCAGCCCATCAGGAACACGGGGTTGTTTGTTGCTGCTTGTAAAGTGGGCTCTTGGTGGTGGCAATGTCCAGGTCATCCCTGGTAAGGCCGCGTCCTTGCTCCTCTGCCTGTCCGTGTGTAACCTCCACTCCTACCCTACTGTCACATTGTCCATAAGTTGTCAAGTGAGCACCAAAAGAAATTCACCCCCCTCTGAGCAGGGAAGTTTGTCTATCTGGTTATCAATAACCTCTTCTCTCCACTCTGGGTCCATTTTAAGTTGTCTATCATATAATTCTTTCATATCAGCGGTCCTATTCCTTCTAGGTCTCTGATCAGTCAGGAAGCCAAAGTAGCCCAGTGTCTCTCTTGGGAATGGTTTGGCCTTACTGCCTCGGTTGCACAAATGTTGGGAGGGACCTGTGGGAGGCCTGCAGCCACACATTTCAAAACATCGTTGCTTTCAAAGGGCTCACTATCTCTGGGGAGATCATATATATCAACCACCGTGCAAAGTGATACTCATAAAATAAAAGTAGATTGAAGAGGAAGGAGTAGAGAGAAGAGATTCATTATATATGGCAAAAGGAAGGACTGTTCTAGAGTCCACAAAGTTTTCAGAAGGGCTGAGTCTGTACATAAAATTGCATTCGAAACTGATGTCCTTTTGTTATGGAAAACAATCAATTTTCTTTTCTGCTTAAGTCAATTTCGGTCAGGTTTTCAGTCACTTAGAATTCCCTAGAAGTGGGAAATCTTACACTATGCAGAAAGAGAAGGTATTTGTCAAAGGACTGTGAGAAAAATCAGCAAGGGGAAGTATAAGGTCAAAAAGCAGAAAGGGATCACCTAGAAAGCCAGGCTACAAAAGCCTCTTGTGAGAAAGAAGGTGCATGGAATTCACAGTGCTCTCAGTTGAAAAGGCAGCTAGGCCAGAATTCTCACAGGGCACAGTGGGGTGCATTACTGATGCTGCAAGCCGGGAGATGCTCTCCTGACAAAGAAGCGGCCCTTCTGGTGTGGGACATGCCTGGAGCCCATTATAGGAATTCTAATGATCAATAGAATGTATGATGTAAACATGCTTGGTGGAAATAACTTAGTTATTTGCTGTAGCAAATCAGATGTTAGAACGGAAGTGGTTGTTATGCTGGTACTCCCAACAGAATCTATTTATGGTTAATGGGATGACTTGGGTGAGCCTCCTGCTGCTTACTCTGCTACAGTGGACAACAGCAGGTAAAGACAAAAGCCTTTTCTTTCTGGCTTATTTTGCTGAGCATGATCCCTTCCAGCTCCATCCATGTTGCTGCAAATTGCATTTGAGTTTATCGGTTTTGATTGCTGAGTAATATTCCATTGTGTATATGTACCACATCTTCTTGATCCAGTCATCTATTTTTGGGCATTTGCTTTGTTTCCATAGCTTACCTATTGTAAATAGTGCTGTTATAAATATAGGGGTGCAGATACCGGATGGTCTCACTCATAGCAGGAGTTTAGATAACCTAAATAAGGGACCAGGAAAAAGAATAACCATAAAAAAGAAAACATCAAAATCAACAAGCAACTATAAACCAGAGACACACTACAGGGGCGGTGGGGGCGTTGCGGAGAGGAGGGATTAGGGTCAAAATAAGGGGGGTGCAATTGTATGGGGACTATAACCAAGATGAAAATGCATACATTGTGCAAAAATGAAAAATGATGTAAGAAATTATAAAAAATCAAAAAAAAAAAACAAAAAGAAAGTCTTGCTCTCCAACACATTTCTACTTGAGAAGGTACAAGCAACAAACCTCGCTCCTGCCCTCTGTATGGATGAGACAGAGCAAAGGTGTCATTTCCTTGCACTTACATGTGAGGAAAAGGAAAAAATGATGGGCTGAGAGGAACAGGCTGACACTCTGTATAAATATAAAACCCTGAGCTCCAGGTAGATATTTAAGAGGTAATAAGAACAGGATGCAGGAAGAGTTTCTGAAAGAGACCTTGAGTTGTTCACCCCAGATCAAAATTGTATTGTTTTTAGAAAGGCATTTGGGACAGGGTAAAGATGGCTCTTATTGCGACAGGGTCTGAGGGAAGGGCCTCAGGCCCTAAGGGTTATAAGGAGCCAAGCCCAGGGTTCTTTTTCCCATCAATCCTGCGAAACACAAGGAAATGTAAAACATCGAGAAGGCAATGCGGTGCAAAAAATGACAGATGGGCCTCCCTGGTGGCGCAAGGGGTTAAGCACCGCACTATGAGGCAATCCACAGCCTTTGCAGCACAAGTTCGATCCCCGGCCAGCCAGGGAGCAACCCACATGGTGCAACAGACCATGTCTCACCCGCTGCTCCCCTCAGCAGTGTATTTCAGTCAGTCTGCCTGTTCTGCTCCCCACTCTGTCTCTGGTGAATCCTCTCACCCAGCCCCCCTGCATCTCTGGCCTGTACCCCAGCTCTTGTATGCATAAATAAGTAAATCTTAAAAAAAAAAAATTATCCAGGGAGGCAAATCCGAGGCCCCTGGGTCAGGTGAACTGG
This sequence comes from Talpa occidentalis, assembly GCF_014898055.3. Lineage (NCBI taxonomy): Eukaryota > Metazoa > Chordata > Mammalia > Eulipotyphla > Talpidae > Talpa > Talpa occidentalis. The sequence continues at coordinate 109,252,359 of NW_023605194.1, forward strand.
TTTCTGAAAGATGGGTGCATCTGAGAGCAGCCTGGCTTCAAAACCGGGCTGGGTCTGGAGTAACCCCACTTTCCTGGCCCCCGCCCAGCCCTGCACGGTCCTCCGTAGGCTCCGCCCAAGAGGGGAAAACGGCCCAATCACGAAGCCCGGCCCGGCCCAGCCCCGCCCCCCGTAGCCCTGGAGACGGTCGCGTCCCCTTCGGGCGCCGGCTGGGCCCTGTGCGGGTCTCGGAACCGTCCGGGAGGAGGGGCGCGCCGGCGCCAGCACCCTCCTCGGGTCGGGGAGACGATCAGGCGGGAGCGAGACCAGAGCCGCCCTCAGGGCCGGTGCTCCGAGGTGCGTGAGGCTCCGGGCTGCACCTGCCCAGGTGCTAGGACGGGGGTTGGGGGGGCTGTGCCTCCAGACGGGGCGCCCCGGACCCGGCCACCTTCCTGAGCGAAGCCCACCCCAGTTGCTGGGGATGCTGGAGCGGGAGTTCTCGGCCAGTTCGCAAGACCCTCCGAGAAAACGGAAAAATAAACAGTTGCAGGAATAAATCTATTAGTACTGCTTTAAACTAGGGGGTAGAGCAGAGGAACTCCATCTCCCCGAAGTGGGAGACGTCACACTATTGTTATTCCTCATGTCACGTCTGTGTTGGGGTGGCTGGGCACATGCACTTCAGAGGTACTGGCATTTCACTGAGTTGGTTTCTCCCGAAGTGTCTGTCAAGCCTTGGGAACTGTTTTCAAGTTCACATAAACCACAGTGGGTACCTGGTACTTGTAGGAATGACTCTGATTCCATGATTTGGGGCAGGGTCAGGAGTTGTTCTCTTAACTAATTTTTAACTTTTTTTTAACCTTCTTTGCTATGGTGCTTTGCTTTCTGATATTCAGGCTGAAGTCTGCAGAGGCCTTCAACAGCAATCTTAAATGTAAGTCAAATGAAACATGACCTACCTCCAAACATCTTTCCTGCTTTATATTTTTCTTTAACTATTAATGACAGTCAGTGGGTAGGAAATGTATAATTTCTATTTCTTTAATAACTGTCCACTTAGTTACTTATGTCATAGTTTTAGAACTCTATCCAGAATGTATGATACAAAGGATAAACATTGACTCTCGAAACTACTTAGTATGACTTTTTTTTTTACTTTTCAGAACCTCTCCTCTGTAGTTTTAAAGTTTCAGAGTAAAGGAACTTGTAGTAATAACAAAAGTTCTCATTCTTACATATGATTTCATGGTAATAGTAAAAGCGTATTTATTTTGAACTGTCTTGATGACAAGTCATAAATTTGCTTGCTGTGGCTTGTTGACTTCATTATTCAGATCTCAGCTTTTACCCCATGTGACTGGATTCTGCAGACAATGGTCAGCCTCAAGCATAGCTAAGTTCCCAAGTAGCCTCTGTCCACACAGTGCGAGGCCTGCCCTTATTTCGTGTTTCCCAGTGCGGGTATCTCTGGGAGTAGTCGGCAAAGAGGGTTACTCTTTGAAGAATTTGACTTGGGGGCCAGAAATTTAAACTCACACCAAGGGACAGGTACAGCCTGACCCAGCACCCTCAAACCTTTCATCCTGTATTTTACCATTCTCATTTGTCTTTGTGTGGGGGCACCAAACTTAGACACTGTAACTGTGATGCAAGAGCCAACCAGCAGATCAAAGAATCCACCAAATCTCTTCTGAATAGCCACAGTGGGATGGCTTCAGGCGGCCTTTTGATCTTAGGCTCAGCACCCCTGGTGCCATCGGTAGCATGCCCACTTGCTGGCACTGGGGGAACTGCCTCCAGGTCCTTCCTAACAGATTGCTTCACCCTGAGCTCCTGGGGCTCAACCCATTTTGAGACCAGCCAGAGAAGTATCTCTTCTCCTTCTCTCTTGCCTGAATTGGGGCCACTGTCCTTCTTGCAGTCACGCCATCTTGAGTGATCTCTTCTGTGGTCTTGAGCTGGTGTTCCAGGGCAACCCCAAAGGGACACAGGATGGCCTGGGTGTGAGTCCTCATCACGAACTTAAAAAAACTCAGGGCAAGATCCAAGTGCAGGAACTCAGAGAAAGGTTGAATAAGAGGTGTATTTACAGGGGAAATGAGAAGAGGGGGGAGCACAGAGAGAGTGATTAACTGGTCAATATGTCCTACTGGTAATGTCGGAGCTGGGACCCCAGTGCATTGAAGGCAGGCAAAACCCAAACTCACATGTGTTCAGTTTTATGCTCAGCATGGCTGCTTAACTCCACTCCTAGTTCCCAGCTATCCCCCCTTGAGTTATGGCAGATTCATGACATGATGGGTGCTGTAGTCCTGAGCACCTAAGATCTCTTTGGCACGGAGGTGGGGGTACAGCCCATAAAACATCAGGGGTAGAGTTTATTCAGAATAAATAAATAGTATTATAAATAGTATTATTTATACTATTCCCCCAACACTAGGAGAATCCAGATGAAGATCATTGTCAAGGACGAACTGTACCATTTCTGCTTGAAGCCCACCTCAGTCATTTTTTAGCACGAGTCCTGTTCCTTATGGTGAGAGCTCACCTAGGCCATGGGAATACTGTTGAGCCAACACCAGAAAATGATCCCATTCACATTAACAAAGAAAAAAGTTTTTCTTCAGTCTACAGGTGTAATTTAAGCCTGAAATGACAGACACCCCCAAGCACACTTGCATTTTTCCTAACGTATATTCCCCTTGGCTACTTTTCTATGCTAGAATGTAGCTGCTTCCTGCTTTAAGAAAATTCAGCATAAATTAGATTAGACTTATAAATCATAAAGGAGATGGTGATTACTTAGATAAGAAAATAATTTGTTACAGGATTCTTTTAAATATTTGATAAATTTCAAATATTATGTGTGCCATAAAATTCAGTGCACACATTACCTGTAAAATAAAATATCTTTATGTGGCCAAATGTCGATTGTGAAAAACAAAACCTCTTTCCCAACAGGCATAAGCAAGGGAGGGAGTCTGTTCAAGGTGCACCCTAACTCTGAGCTTGAACTTTGCAACATAGATTGGTTGAGGGGTATTTTTTTTCCAACTTGCCATTAATAACTTTTTTCCACTTCATCATTCAGCTCTGACCGCCCCCCATTCAGAGTTTGTGCCTTGAGGCTTGCCAGCAGGGCTTGCGGTGCTAACATTAAACTAAATTTAAGAGTAAAGGTGCACCTGCTGCTAATGTTCTCAGATCAGAGGAGAGCAAAATGAAGGAACTGGCAGCTGAAACTTTAATGGTAGGAAACATTGACTCCGATTTTGAAAAAATCATAGTCGATCCATGTGACAAAGAAGACATGTTCCTTTCTATATATAACATTTGCATTTGATGTCATTCGATGCCTGTATTTTCTGGTAAAAAATTATCTAACCCAAGTAAACATCAAAAAAGATAAATATTAGATCACGTACTGGTGAGGCAGCTGCTGGGGGGACTTATGCACACCTAGATGGGTTATGTTGGCTGGATCAGAACTGCTGGTCATATCCCTCTGTCTGTCTGCATGTAGCTGAATCATCCTACTATTTGGATGTGTCCTCACTCCATGCTGAACCCCCCAAAGACCTCTGCAATCATTCAGAGATCATCCTTGCCCCAATGTCCTTGGTAGGCAAAATGAGGATCTCAGAACAGAGTCTTAATTCACTGAGGATGGAACTCCCTGACTGAAGCAAGCATTGTTTCCTTCTCTTCATTTTGAAATCCACCAAGGATAGCACAGATCAGAGGGAAGAACAGACATGGCAGAAGGAGACAGACACCTGATGATTTCACTCATATATGGAATATAGCAAAACAAAAGATCTGACCAAACTAAAACAAGACCAACCCTAGACATTCCCCAAAATGGCCACACAGTATTGCCTCGTCCTGTCTCCTCTTACAAATGACTTTGATGCGCTTATCATTGCGGGGATCTGTGTTCATTAGATTTGAATCTGGGTAGGCCTGTTACCACAGCAGGAGCCAGGCAATGTGCCTTCCAAGGTCAGGCCCCAAAAGTGGGTACAGCGTCTGCCTGACTTTTCTTTGGGAGCCCTGAGTGGCTCCCCAGGGAGCTTGAGGATTCCATGTTCAGTGGAAGACCAAGTCCCATAAGGAAGCCAGGGGTGTGGGCTCTGCAGACAGCCCCAGCTGAGGTTCCAGCAAATGGTCAGCATTAGGCCCCTGATATATAAGTAGTGACGCAGGTGATTCCTGCCCCCACCATTGAGTTACCCCCAGACTTCTTAGTCTTCCCGGCTGCAGCCCAGTCTTCATGGAATAGAGAAAAGCTTTTCCCATCATACCCTGTCCTAAACCCTCACCCACACAGAATGTGAAAGATCAGAAAGTGGTGGTTGTTTTAAGCCCTCATTTTAAAGTCATTTCATTTTGAAGTTATTTGTTACCCTGTTGTAGTTGGGGGCTCTCTCAGGGCACCTGACTCCTTGTTGAGAACCTTTTACTTCTAAGAAAAAGCCTTTATTTAGAAGTGACAGGGTTTTTAGAAAACGGCAGAACATGAGCAATTTTCAATTATTGATCGTACCAGGAAAGCGAAGCGTGATGCTTAGAAATCCATCGTGAAAAGTAAAACTCTCCACTCTTTAATTGCGACTGTGTCCCTAAACAACTCATACCAATGAATCTTCGATTCATTTATCACACTCTCTTCCCATCCACTTCGTGGTGGAGATGCAGGCAATAAATTGGCCAAAAGGCACATAGTAGAAGAAAATAATGAGAGAAGCAACCTGCAGAATCCGCTCACTGAGCGTCGTTCCTGAATAATGGAGCTGTAGCGCTGCACGCCGAGGCAGCTCAGTTCAGATGACAGACTGGGGGGCTCTAGTCATGGTTTAAAGGATTCTTTGAAAGATTTATTCTTTGAAATACCACTTCTGGTTTTGTCTTGTAGTCCACAATGACCACCCTGCCCCCACTGCCCATGACGCGCCCAAAGCTGACCTCCTTAGCCAGACAGAAGCTGCCATGCTCCCCCAGATCCATGCCAAGGTACGTGTCCCATTCCCCTTTTTTTTCCTAGAGAAGGAATTTCTTGCAGTAAGAAATGTCAATAGCAGATCTCAGAATATTCAGAATATTCAAATTTGCTGTTTCAAAAGGATTTAAGACCCCAGTCAAAGCCTAAGAATATATATGTATTTCACAATCAAGTGGTTAATTGATCATTTTATTTCCTATTCCTATTATGTCCTGGCTTCTTAAAGCTTCTGAGATGCATTTCCTTTTTCAAATGTGTGTGGAGAACAGAAAGCAGAAGCTTTAGGAATGAAAAGGTGTAGGGCTTCTGATCCACAAGTTTCAGGGTGCTGGGCTCTGTTCTGGAGGGAGGAGAACACACGTTTACTACCAGGCTGGATGGGCAGGCATCACTTAGCCCCTGAAATGATCCCGGGACCCGAAAATGCATCATCCAACCACCGCTGCCTGGGAAAGGCTGCTGAGCTCCTGGAGGAGCTGCAAGAAATTATAGGACAGAGAGCTCCATGTGCTTTGTGATAATTAATGAATGTTAATTAAGGTTGTGTCATTTAGAAATTGTCATTTCTAGTTTTAGTGATTTTTAGTAATGCATATATTATTTATCAGTATAAATAATTTGCATGTTAGGTTTGATTATTTCCTCTGTGTGCATTCTTTTCAATTCCTGCAAGATGTAATGATCAAAGTAGTTTGAGACCACTTTGTTTTGAGAAGGATCAGACCTCATTGTTAGTATCTCTGGGGAAGGCCAAAACCTCTGGACCAAAAGAAATACAGTCACCTGAACTGACATAAAAATTCTTTTATAATAGAAATTTGAGAAAAGTTTTCAATATGTACATAACTCAGATATACATGCATTCTTGTTTTTCACTTTGCTTTTGAATATGTGAAATATTCACGAAGTCTGAGAAAGCTTGTTCTTCCTGTCTTTTTTAATGATTGAGATTACATTTTCTTTGCAACAGGAGCAGAAATATAGCCCCTATCTCACATCCCCAAAATAAGATAGATTTTTAAAGAAAACTTTTTCTTATATTTATTTTATTAAAGAACACATTTACCCTAACTATTTAAGACAAAGCTTTGTATCAATATTCTCCCTTAACTTCTGAAAAAAAGAAAATTGTTTAGTACCATATTCTCACAGTTATGAGATGTTAATAGTATCCTTATTTTAAAAGGTGCCGGGTATCTGAAGAATGAATATAATATGCATATATTTCTCAGTAAAGTCTTATTAAAAATCTGTAAAACCAAGTAAAGTCTTCTTGGAACACTGGATCTTTGCACCTTGGATTTTTAATAGTAATTTGAGGGTTTTTTTTTTTCACATGAGATTAAAAAAAAAAATTCAAACAGCACTTCAAAACAAGCTTTGGTAATGTTTGGATCAAAAAATTATAGAGATTTGTATCAAAACAGGTCTTTTCGGGCCTCCCCGGTGGCGCAGCGGTTGAGCGCTGGGTTGCGAGGCTGCCCGCGGCCTCTGCGGCGCCGGTTCGATCCCCGGCTGCTCCCCGGCCACCGGAGGAGGGTCCCACATGGCGCGCAGACCTCTCCTGCCGCCCGCTGCTCCCCTCAGCAGTGTACCTCGGTCCTTCTGCCTGCTCTGCTCCCTGCTCTGGCTCCGGTGAATTCTCTCGCCCTCCCGCGCTTCTGACTGTATCCAGTGCATGTATAAACAAAACAAACAAACAAATAAATAAAATAAATAAAAAACATGCCTCTATTAAAAAAAAAAAAAAAAAACAGGTCTTTTCTTAGTTCCAGATCCTGCGCAAAACAGAATATGACTCCTGTGATTGAAAAGTTATGCTGTGAAATAAGATGAGTAAAATGGAAGGTCTTATAAGCTTTGAGGAGAAATCTCCATTTATTTGAGAATGTAGATTATTTCAATGTATTGGCATTTTATTTGTTTACACTCTGGGTTTAATATTCTTCCCTAATTTGCCACCTGAGAAAATTAAAACTTTAAAATGATCAATCACTGATCTGCACTCTTAGTATTGGCCAGAATTTTGAAATACAAAGACTGACCCAGAAACTGATCCAGATAAATGGAGACTCAAGTCCCATGACAATAGAATGCTATGAATGGACTTGCATTTTCATTTGCTGGGAGGAACATTATCTGGATAGTAGGTGAAATATAAATAAAGTCTGTGGAATAGGAACTAAAAAAATAAAAAATAAAAAAAAATAAAATGATCAATCAGCAATTAATTCTTTAACAATTGAAGAACATGTATTCTATATGATATTATACCCTGAATGCTTCTGTCCTGGTAGCATTTTATATGTTTGGTAGCTTTTCAACTTGATAAGGCGGTGCTTTATTACTTCCTCCCCTTTCATTTAGATCTCAATTGATCAAAGAAAAAGATGACATAGATCATTATGTGGAGGTGAATTTCAAAGGATTGTCAAAAGAGGAGGTTGCTGCGTAAGTATCACCTCTTAAAGGTACTTTAATATAAAGTTTGTTTCTTTTGTCTTGATTCTTTATTGAAATTGCAATTTTCCTGTGCGATACCCTTTTTCACTGGAACGTGGCATTTAAAAATTAAAGCTCATTAAATAGTGATAGGTCATGTCTATTGATCTTTCACATATCAAAGTCTTTAATTTTATAGCTTTCCAAATTCTCATATTTACCAAGATATTATAAATTTGCAATATTTTAGTTAAGTCTGTGCTATTAATTGCTTATTAACCTCTATTTCAAAGAGAGTTGCCTGGGATGGGGAGGGCAGAATCTTTAAGAGAAATATTCATATTTTTTTTTCTTGGTCATTAAAACAATAATCCCATAGTAATGTATTTTCTTTCCCCCACCAAGAGCTCACAAAAAGATTTAATGGATCATAGTTTATCGGTTAGTTCACAAATAATTCTAAAATGTCTGCATTTTGTTTTGTTTCTTAAATGAACAATTTCAACTTAGTCATTTTACGATTAGCTAAAAAATAAATGTGGTGTATATAAAAACAGTATACGAACCCGTGTAGGTTAGTGAAAAATGAATAGAAACCTATGATAAAAACTGAACAGGTTCAATATTTATTACCTTCAGGCCTTTAAATGTAAGCATTGAAAATATGGAAATATTATAAATGTGCAAACATCTTATGGAGGTCATTGAAAAATTAAAATATTTTGTGCAGTAAATGCTTTTAAAAAGTCTACAAGTGCTGTCTAGTTAATGAGAATCCACTGAAAGAGTATTCTTAGTGATATATTTGGTATAAGTTTCATGTATTTTAAAATTCTGTCTCTTGATATATTTCATTTAATTAGTTATTATTTTGTCAATTGCGTATAACATGGGGAAACATGTTTATTGCTACCAACAGTAGCTATTTTATAGAGTGACAAAACTTTACAATAACTATAATCACTATCTTGCTTGGAACTCTACAGACTGTTATGTGTAGTACCTGGAACCTTTGGTTAAATGCTGTTCTGATTGCTAATTCATTAACTTTCCATGGTAACCTGTTGGATAAAATTAAAGATCAATATTGTATGATAGTATAATCACTTCTCAAGAGAAAAACAAGTCTGAATGATATCTGCATTCTGATTTAAATATAATGGTATCCAAATAGCTGTAGTTGGCTTAATAATTTAAAATTAAATAAGCAATTAATCCACATAATCAACAAACTGCAAATCCAGATATCTAAAATGTGCTAACTTTCAGCCTACTCTGAAGAAAACTTTGATCTGAAACAATACAAAATAGGTTGTACAGATGAGTGTTCTTTCAATAAAATTCTTTTCATTAAGGATGCTGGAAATAATTTCAAATCCATATTATTCTACAGAAAGCAAAAACACGGGGTAATTCTGTCCTTATTGCATTCTCTTTAAAACTTCCTAGATTTGAATACTGTTTTTAGACCAAAGCTCTTTTCCTAAGATAGTGGATGCAAACAATTGGTAGGGTGACTGCTTGTAGTCAACCCACCATTATGCTTTGATTGATATATATTCCAGACCTTGTCCCAGACAAACTAATTGAATAGCATGTAAAAGAGAAAATTGATGAATGATTTCAGTATCTCCCAGCAATAGCCAGCAGGTGCTGTGAGAAATTGTGCATATTCTGTTAGCCAAAGAATTGCTGCTTAAAACTGTTTTATTAGTGATTCAGTATTGAAATAATAAATTGGTCAACAAGCATATGTTAAACACCTACTTCATATATATTATTAGGTTTTTTATGGTGAGAAAGTCAGTGATATTTTATTATAAAATATTTGATCCCACCCTTGCCTCTGAAACAACAAGACCTATGAGCCATAAACAAATATAGAATGAATGAGTGCTGATTTTTCTGGAGGTATAGCCTAGAACTCTAGAGGAAATCAGAGAAGACCAAGATGGTAGAGTGAAACCTGACAAGAGAGGTAGGTTTGGAGTTTGACTCCCTGTCTGGTAACATTATAAAATTATCAGACTCACTATAAAATGATCAGTCATAGATCCTTAGTATACAAAGATGTAATGGGGAGAATTTGAAGAATAAAATTTTCAATGAGGCCAACGTAGTATCTGAGATCACTGCCAACTCCTTCGCTACACTGCCTATTCTTTTCTAAGATGGCAACAGGTGTAGTTATATATCCTCATACTCACTATGTAATTGATACACAGCAGCCTGGATATTCATAATACACATGTGCTCTCTCTCTACTCCTCAAATAACCTTTCGTCGTCTGCCTCAACTCCCCTTACATGTAAACTCACAGTCTGTGACTTTCCTCCTATTGCAGTGAGTTAAAAGTTCCTAATCTTGTCTAGGGACGACGCCTCTGTTTTGCTTCCATGCAAATATCCCCCTTACTTGTTCTAAGACCTTGTTCCACACCAAAACGTGTTCTCCTCTGCATTATCAACCTCTCCTTTTCCATAGGCTCAATCTCATTGGCAATAGTACCCACCCTAGTGTTTCCCTTGACTTCTTATCCCTTCCCGGTCCTAGCCCATTTTTCTCTAAACTTTCAGGCAACCAGAAGCACTGTCTCAGTATTTCCACAACCCGTTCTTGCCTCACTTGACTCTAAATAGGTTTTCAACACCAAGAACTCACTGATCTTTCTGTTAAATGTGACTCATGTCCTCCATTTTTACATCTGATGGTCATGGTTCTGTCTCTGTCTTGCTTGATGTCTTCATGGAATTTGACAGAATTGAGTAATTTCTCTTTGCACATTCTGTGCTGTGGCTCCCCGGATGCCATGTTTAGGGTTTTCCTCCAGATTTTTGGACAGTGCTGCCCCAGTCCCCTTTGTTGGCTAGTTTTTTCTTTTCTTTTTTTTTTTTTTAAAGTGTATTTTTTTTGTTTGTTTTGTTTTTATTTATTTGTTTGTTTGTTTTGTTTATACAAGCACTGGGTACAGTCAGAAGCACAGGAGGGTGAGAGAATTCACCAGAGCCAGAGCGGGGAGCAGAGCAGGCAGAAGGACCGAAGCACACTGCTGAGGGGAGCAGCGGGCGGCAGGAGAGGTCTGCGCGCCATGTGGGACCCTCCTCCAGTGGCCGGGGAGCAGTCGGGGATCGAACTGGTGCTGCAGAGGCCGCGGGCAGCTTCGCAACCCAGCGCTCAACCGCTGCGCCACCGGGGAGGCCCTAGTTTTTTCTTTTCAATCTCACAATGGTGGGCTGCGTAAGACTGGGTCTTAGCCTCTCCTCCAGCCTCACTCTGTCTGGACCCAGTCTTACAGCTTTAAATATTGGTAGTAAACTGATGACTACCAGTTTTATAAATCCAACCCTCATTTGTCTGTCAGGCTTCAAATTATTATATCCGACTGTCTCCTTGACATATCATATAGATGGATTATAAACAGTCCAAGACTAATATGGCTCCAAACTAAATTCTTGTTTTACCTTTACTCCCTCTTACTCCTGCTTCTCCCCACCAAATATTTCTCCCATAGTCTTCTCCCAATTCTAGTCAGTGGCACCAAAGCAACCTTGAGCTTTACCTTACCTCCACCACATAGCCCGTCTAACCTATCAGTATGTCATATAATATATAGCTCCAAAATATATTCTGTGTTCATCCACTTCTCTTCATTGCACTACCACCACCATCATCCCTTGCTAAAATCACTAGAATGATTTCCTAATTATTCTTCTCACCTCCCTCTAACTCTACCAAAATTCAGCTACCAGCTCAATCTTTTGGAAAAATTAAATCATGGTGCTACCCTGCATAATATCCTCCAAGAATGTCCAACTACTCTTCAGGTGAACTCTAAACTCTTCTCATGCCCTAAATCTGTGCATGGTTTGAACTTGGCTGCCTCTCTGATCTCATTTCCCTGTTCTCCCCACTGCTTACTCCTCTCAGTGGCCTTCTTAGCATGCAGGTGTCACCTTGAGTGTGGCCACTTCAGTTTGTCCTTAACCTCCTAATCCAGTAGCCCATCCCCCCAACCCCCACACTCTTAGTTAAATCTTCTGGGTCTTTTTCTTCTCTAATATGTTTCCCACCTTGTATTTGGAGCTTATATGTCAATTGTCTTCACCCCCAGCTGAATGGAGGTTCACAGGAATAGGGGTATGTCTGTGTGTGCTCTGGCATGTGGTCGGAAACTGGATGTTAAATGATTGAATGAGTGAATGAGTGAAAGAATAAATGCCATTTTAACAACACCATGAAATAGGTATCCTGCTGTGGATAGTCTTTGACTACAGCATTTTCAGGATAGTGTTGCATGTAACTGGTTTGATTATTGAATTGAGGAAATGTAGCTCTTTGTATGTGTTTTCTATATAAAGTAGGAATAGAAAATTTATTTTCTTTAAAGATTTATTTATTTATTTATACAAGCACTGGGTACAGTTAGAAGCGCAGGAGGGTGAGAGAATTCAGCAGAGCCAGTGCAGGGAACAGAAGAGGCAGACTGACGAAATACACTGCTGAGGGGAGCAGCGGGCGGCAGGAGAGGTCTGTGCGCCATGTGGGACCCTCACCGGCGCCTGGGGATGGAACTGGCACTGCAGAGGCTGTGGGCAGCTTCGCAGCCCAGCGTTCAACCGCTGCGCCACCAGGGGAGGCCCAGAATAGAAAATTTAAATAAGTTATTGAGCAAGACAGATTAAAGTATGTCACTGGCATGATCAAATCCAATTGATGGGGGTTCATTTTACTTTGAATTGGGTAAAATAATTCAAAAGCAAAGGACTTCTGGTTTTTCTTTCAATCACCTACCTTTACCAAAGGAATTTTCAGTATGCTTCATGACTTACTAAGTGACTGAGTTATCGCTGTGCCTTATAGTTAACATTTTGTTTTCAAACAGACTGTACTCACCTATATTTGACACTGATATTATGACTTTATTAAATACGTCTTCAAATATTTTTTTGATAGTATATAACTGGTCTTTAACAACTAAAGAAGGGCATGCTGTGTTTTGGTATGTTGATTTTCTTATTCTGTACTGTATTATCAGGATGCAGTATTGCTTTTAAAGGGACGTAAAGTACCATTTATTATCATAATTGCTTTGAGTAACTAAGTAATAAAAGTGTCATTTATAGATTTAAATAAAAATTTCTTGGGGGCAGCTTTTACAGCTTTAACTATGTATATGAGGATAGAAATAAACAAAACCATCAAGGGACAGAGGATGTTAATCTGCTCAATATTATTTTCTGCTTCAGATATCAAGTTCTATTATGTAGAGGAGTAGATTTAGTTCAAAACTGTGCATCTCAAAGATATTGCTTTCTTTCCAAATATCTTTTAGCATCAACAGTTAGGTTGTCACTTTGTCAGCATAGTGGCAGCTAAAATTACCTGTTACCATATTTAAGGAGTTTGGGTTATGAAGAAACAAAGAACCATTCATTTTCAGATCTTTTAAAGTCTATTCCTCCTACCTCATTTTATACTTACTCAAATTAAATGGCCAGTCTTAGGTTTTCATTTCGCATTTCAAAACTGTCTTCCAGAGCCGCTGTTAAAGACCCTAGGAATACTTGTTACCTGCAGATTTAGCATGTGGCCTTTGCACAGTGGCCAGACATCAAAATATATGGAACAAGGTGAAGACGTTTCTTGAGGGTGTGATGTTTCATGGTAACTTGATGGGAGTTAAGACTCCTCCTTCCTAGGTTTCATGCATTTTCTTTGCTTTTGAATAATCTTGTGACATCATTTTGTTTCCTCTTGAAATCATTTTACTCTTTTGTAATAAGCTAATTCTTTATGGACGTTTGTAACTTACATTTTCTGAAAAAAACTTACATTACATTACATAGTGGTGACATACATGACAACATATGTGACAAACAGAAACATACATGACAAACAGAAACAGGGAAGGAGAGGAAACCTCTCTGCTTCTAGGTGCTAGACAAGGAAGGAGAGGAAGCCTCTAATAATATATTTAGACTAATAATATATTTAGACTTTCTGAGTCAAGTAAAAGCTGGGATTTGGTGTTCTGAAGTAGAGAGACAATGATTCTTTGCTTTCTCATGAAAATATATTTATTATATATAATGAATATATGTGTATATGAGGCCTCCCCAGTGGCACAGCGGTTGAGCACTGGGTTGCGAAGCTGCCCGCAGCCTCTGCAGCACCGGTTCGATCCCTGGCTGCTCCCCGGCCACCGGAGGAGGGTCCCACATGGCGCGCAGACCTCTCCTGCCGCCCGCTGCTCCCCTCAGCAGTGTACTTCGGTCCTACTCCCTGCTCTGCTCCCTGCTCTGGCTCTGGTGAATTCTCTCACCCTCCTGTGCTTCTGACTGTACCCAGTGCTTGTATAAATAAATAAATAAATCTTTAAAAAAAGATATATATATGTGTATATGAATTTGTGTATATTCATGAAAATTTAATAGCAGAGACTATAGATGGGAACAGAACCAGGATGCCAATGTTTTTTATTTATTTACTTATAGTGAATGTTTATTTATTTATGCATACAAGAACTGGGGTGTAGTCTAGCGGTGTGGGGGGTGAGAGGATTCACCAGAGACAGATTGGGGAGCAGAACAGGCAGACTGACTGAAATACACTGCTGAGGGGAGCAGCAGGCAAGACAGGAGAGGTCTGCTGCACCATGTGGGTCATCTTCCTGGCCAGGGATCAAACTCCGGCTGTAGTGCCTGCGGACAGTTTCATAGTGCTGAGACTTAACCCCTTGCACCACCAGGGAGGCCCCTTATTTACTTATTTACTTTAATTTTGGTGTTATTTTCCACAGCAGATCTCTAGGATGTGAAACTAAGAAAGAAAAAACCTTTTGACCATAACTTAAAATATAGATAGATAGATAAATGGATCAATTAAGTTTAAAATTGGGAAATTTACAAAATCACAGTTGGAAAGAATTTTTTAAAAATTTGCTCACTAGGTGCAAAGTATCTCAGCTTTTTACCTAAACCAAATTTAGGGATTAAAAAAGAAGAGCTTAAAATGTCAACTGAGCATGGAAATACCAATTTCCCAGACATTTATGTCTCCGTGTCCTTTAAAGGTTTGCTTTAAAATGCTGTTTTCATGTGTGCTATTTAAACTTCACATCTCTAATAAACTTAAAAAAAAATCTTGATAAGGAAAGGCACAGACTCCTGCCAGCGTAGATCTGGCTGTAATGGGAGCTGATTTCTTCCTCAGTCAGTCACACTAGTTTGCTGCTTAGTACTTGAGCGGTCTTGTAATGTTATCTGACCTTCATCTTTGCTTTCCACAACTATTTGGAGAACATAAAAAGTCACTTCTATATAACTGTCAGTGGTCATTTTCTTTGGCTTTCAAAGCATTTATTAATAACAAATAAGTATTTTACATTAGATTTTAGGTGTTCACTTTAATTTACTATTTTTCTTTAAATATGTATAGTCATGTATTTTACTTTGTACTGGGAATTGTTTTCATCATACTCAGAAGTCACATCTTGTAATGAAAGGTACATTTCAAACTGAGTCATGTTACCAATGACGGCATTTAAAAAAATGTTTTCAACTCATAGTAAACTTTTCAGAAATCTTTTTTGATTGACTAAGTAACACGAATTTGTACAACCTGCTGAGCAGTTCCAAACAGATTTGTAAAATTTCTATAAATTGCTTAAACTTATTACTACTCTGAGACTGCTTTCCATATAAACCTAGTTTTAGAAATAGATGGAAGATAGCCAGAGAATGTGGCCCTCCTAACAGTAGCTCGTAAACCTGGAAGCGCCATTGCATGATTTGGAAATCATTTGGGAAATTGCTCTATCAAGGAACAAAGGAACAAAATGAGAAAAGGAGATAAGCAGCAGCTACCATGGAGGTTAAATCAGTTGGATCTGACAGTCGGGGGGGAGTCATGACTGAGCTTCTCATCACCAAGAAGTCATTTGTTTCTCCCTCTGTCCTGTTTTCTCCTATGCAGCAAGATGGTTTCTTATTTTGTTTTGTCCCAATTGATATTGTATTCTGTCTGCATTAAGAAAGCAACATGAGAAGATCTGAAACTAATTAGACCCTTTCCTGTTCTATGATTAAAAACCAATTCCTAAATTGTCAATATTGCTGTGATTATATAATAGGGATTGCGTTTCATTCTGCTGTTATTAAGACTTCTAACTTACATAAATTAACACTTTATCTCTTGCTGACTTTTTCCCTAGAAAAGAATTGAAGAACCTTAAAGTTATCATTTTGTATTACATGTATGTCAAGTGATAAATAGAAAATGAAAGGCAAATAAAGAAGTTTGTAAATATACTCCCCACTGGAGTTGAGATACTTCTCCTGAGGGAACATTAAATTTCACTCTGAACTTGTGTGCAGACTGGGGAAAAAGGGAGCAGTGATGAGCTGTGGAACTCTTGTTACCTGATGAAAGAAGCATATCCGTTTTCTCTTAATATTAAATTCCAAAAGGAAGTTATTACATAGCCTTCTAGAAGAAAAATGGAGCAGCATAAGACTGTTGCACAACTAATGAACAATAAAATGGGTATTTAGACAGCTTGTCATAAATATTACATGTTAGCTTAGCTTCATTTCAGGCAGGATAGTAGTGGGTAAGAGATGGGTAATGGGTGAAAGATGGTAGATGATTACTGTATGCTGATCTCTGTTTTAAGAGATCCTGAAAATAGCCCCGTAAATAGCTTTTATTACTCTCAGCAACCAAAGCATAGAGAGGTTAAGTAATTTGACCAAGGCAATCTAATGTTATAAAGAAGCAGAAACAATAAGATAGGAAAATGATTTATAAAGAGGATGGAAGGAATGAGCTAGAAAGAAAATGGATGTGAGATCAGATCTCCAGATCCCTCCCGAATTCCCAGTACTGCTGTGAGTCTGGAACCTTTCCCTGGGTTCACCTCATTAGCACCCAATCTTTTTGTTTGTTCGTTTCCAGTATTTCTTTTATTTCTTTTTTCGATTTTTTTATTTTAACATTTATCATTTTTTACATTTTTAGACAATATTTGCTTCCCCTCACCCCTCAGATTGAGTCCGCATAAAATTTCCTTCCCCAAGGCACCCGTGCACCATCACCACATTCCCCTGTGTTAACCCTGATTCAGATTTCCGTACAGTCCCCTGAAGCTTGTCAGAAACAATCTCTTATCCTACGACCTAGTCCAAGAAATAGTTACTGAAAAAGGGAATTGTCTGAAAAGTTTAATTTAGTTGTTTTTTTTTTTTTTTTTCCATTTCAAGATTAAGGTCAAGATTGATGGCTAAATAGCTTTCCTTTCCATGTTTTGAAATTAACCCACAGGGGTGCAAACAGCAGAGAGGAGGAGAAAGAGCTCTCTTGGGGCATAGCAGGAGGTGGGAGGATTTTGCACAAAAAATTATAATTATATTAACCTTTAATTTTCCTTTCTTTTGCTACACATTTGGCATTTCTGTAAACAGGACTAAAGAATTCTTTTTATGCTTTGCCCTTACACTGGAGCATTTTGGATGAGATGGGAATTTCTCATTTATTGAAAGTTTGGTAGAACCACCCTGGAAAACCAAATAGTTTTGTTACTTTGGTGGAGGATGGGGGTGGCGGGTGTTAGAGAAAAAAAATCAGATCTCATCTTGTGTGACTAGCCTTCTGAGTCTTATGCAGTCAGTCTTGATAGTCCATAGTTTGATTTTTTTTTTTTAAGTAAGTGTCCACTTATGTAGGTTTTGTATTTGTTGCAATAAAGTTTAGCGTGATGTTTTCTAATCATATTTAAGTCTCTTTGGTACTGTAGAAGCATCCTTTATATCTTGAAGATATGACAGTCATGATCATTAATAACAGATGCTATTGAATTTAAACTCTGGGGTTTTATAATTAGAATTAAAAAACTCCAGCTCCACTTTTTGTGCAGTGTATGACCTTCAACTTGCTTTTTAAACTGTGCCATAGTTTCCTCATCTGTAGACTGGAGCTTACAATACCTGACTCATTAAAAAAAAAAACATTATAAGGTTTAAACAGAATGCATTTGATGTATTGAAAACAGCACCTGGCACATTGTAAGCAAACAATGAAAGTCATTGGTGTAATAACTATAAGAAACGATAATAAGTTTTTCATTCCTGAACTATTTTGGTGACTTCCTTTTTGGTTCTTGAGTCTACAAAGATGTGTTTTTTCAGTTCTTTATTTCTTTATCCAGTTCTTTTGCTTTGTGGGCCAACGTTTTTGTTCTCTATAATTTTATGCATTTACCTTTAACATGTCCTTGTGTGTTCTTTTTCTGATTTAATTTCATTGTTAATTTTGTTAGGATTTCATTTTGTTAGGGTTTTTTTCTAATATCCTGAGTTGAAAGCTAGCTTTTTCACCTGTGTCAGTTATTTTTGTCTTCTAGTAACTGCGTTTAAATGATACATTTCCTTTTAAATGATTTCTCCCCCAAGGTTTGATATTCAGGTTTTTTTCCTACCAAGTTTAAATATATGAAAATTGCTATGATGGCTTCCCTACAATGAATAAATTAGAAATATATTTGTAGATTTTCAGTTAAGTGGGGGTTTTTGTTTGTTTGTTTGTTTGGGGAGGGAAGGAGATATAGGGTGGAGGAGCAAATCAGTAAATGTATGCTTATGAAAACAGTTTACAGAATTTCTAGTATGGCGACAAGATGGTTGATTTTTATCAATAAATAGTTCTAGACAGAAAAAAATCTACATTGTTATTTAAATCAAACTAAGCAGTTATTCAAATATTCTCCCCCTTTACTCCATTTATATTTCTTGGGGAAAATGCACTAAATTTCTGCTAATTCTGTTGATTTTTTTTTTTTTTTTGTATTTTGAAGCTATGTTTTTTAGATGTATTGTTTCCTAGCTGCTATATTTTTCAAAAAAATAATTGATGAATTTCTGATTTGTATATGCCTCTTATTTTTATACCTGATTTTCTGCTTTATCTGACATTAATGTTACACAGGCTTTCTTTTTTGTTGACATTTGCACTATTACATGAAAATTCAAAAGAAAGAAAGAATATGTTCTTTGCCTCAAGGAATTATATTCCCTATTACCTATCCATTCAGGCTATTTTTTAAAGTTTGGATTCAACACTCTTTAATTTTTATCCTCTCACAGCTACTTACTTTTGTTCTTACAATATTCTTATTGATACACATATTTCATATGATAAACACTTTCTTAGTTATAAGTAGGCATTTTCTAAATGCTTGAGATTGCTGCAATAAAATTAATACAACATTCAGGGAAAGGAGATATTTACACACAGATGTTGCCTGATCGAAGCATCAGAATGATCAATTACTTTTGCTTTTCATTACTTCACTTTTTGCCCATGTTCTGAAAGTTTGCTTGCTGCGCACAGACATTCTGCAAGAAATCCTGGCTTTGCAGTTCGTAGGCTGCATTACTCACCTCCCATGTAACGCAATTAAAAGAGCACACAGTATAAAAGGATTCTTTTCCTGGCTTACAATTTGGTGGTTATCTTTTTAAGCATTCAAATTGGAACGGGAAAAATAGAGTCTTAATTTAGATTTTAATGTGGAAAAATTAAAATATGCTTAGTGAAGAGATGAATTACTCCACAACAGAAACTTAAGAACCCAAAGATTTGAGGCCGCCTGCTGCTCTAAAATAGTCAGACTTGACTTTTCTCTTCAATTGAGTTTACTACACAGTTCTCACCCAAGAAATACACAATGATAGAACACGCAAGGAGCCGAAAAGTCATTTGCTTTAAGTTTTTCCGTTTATCCAAGGAAAAAGAAGGCAAAAGAGTATAGTTTATGAAGTGCCAACACAGTTTGTAAAGAGAAGCTTTGTAAGTGTATGTATTTTTTTCTCTTGACAAAATATCTCCATCACACCAGATGTCATAATAAGAGATATCCAGAGATAGGTTTTGTCGTTTGCCTTATGCTATCCTCTGAAAAGAGCATGAATACTGTTTTGTGAATCATTTTACTTTGTGGTTTTTTTCCTTTATAATTTACACATCAGCTGCATTTCTCTTAGATACTTGTCATGCTTATAGTTCAATAGATACTGCTTTTCTTGCCGTTATTTTAATACTCCTTAGGTCTTTTAAAAGAATGTATGTTTAAAAGAAGCAACATTTGAATATATATATAAGATAAAACTATAGAATTGTTTGGTTGACTTTTCCTAAAGAAACCTCCTCCTGCAGTTATTTAATGTAAAAGGTTTTTTTCTTGAAAAGGTTAAAAAAAGTTCTAATCAACTTTTGTACATTATGTAGAACTTCATTTTCTAAACTCTGCAAAAGAAAGTTTCATATTTAATGGGAAATCATGAATTATTCCATTTATTATCTACTTCCTCCTTTCAAAGACATGATCTGGATAAAAGGCGGGGTGAATAATTTCAAAAAATACAATACATTTTTAATGGGAAGGTGCAAACTACAGATTCTCATGACTATTAGCAAGTGTAGAGGAAACAGAATTTTACTTGCAAAACTCATCAAACTCTTGCAAAGATAAAATGTATGACATACTTTAGTAAAAAAGGGAACACAGGGAGCTGAAGTTTTCTTTTTAATGCAACTTGTTGTTTTTATTAAGTTTTATCTTTATCTTCTCTAGCTTTACATTTTCATTAAAAATGTGATAGAATTCAACTTACATAGAAAATGGATAGTTCTTTTATTTATAGAGATGTATAAAGACCTAAAGAAAAAAAAATTTAAATGATATTATTTGAGGCAAAATTTCCTAGGTAATAGAATTTCAGAAAAATTGGACAGCAGCAATCAGAGTAATGTTCAGAAAAGCAGAGTGACAATTGTATGGAGTTTTACTGTTAATAAAAATGTTAAATGCCAATTTAGACAAAAATATGGAGAGATGGGCCCACATAATCATGCCTACCTGTGTTTGTGGTCTGCGGTTTGTATGAAGTTTGTTTTGGGGGGTGTTTTCCTCTTTTTTATGTTTGTTGTCATATTAGAATGCAGGATATAGCACAAGTAGATTACTTATTCATATTTCTTTTATTTATCATGATAATTTAATATAAAAACTAACATTGTTTTTAGACTTTATTTTTCAGTTAATGTTTAATTGTTTATATGACCAATATACTCAGTATGAATTGGTTTTATGATTATACTTTCCTTATAGTGAAAAGTTACAGTGTACATAAAAGAAAAAAAATAAGAATCCATGTAATTGTCTCATTAAACCAAAGGTGTTTAGACCCAAGTGCGGTACTTGTGGCTTGAAAATACTTTCACTGAAAATTCTTCTTAAACAGTGACACTCATTTCATATCTTTCTGTATCTCATCTTTGACTTAACATAATCCTTTGTAAAAGAGTTTGAATTTCTAGAGTTTGCAAGTGACAAGACCATTATAAATATGTGAAACTAGCCTGATAGAAGGAGCTTTCTGCCAATTACTTTTCACAAAGCCTCTAAAGAAAAACTTTCTAATGTGGTTAAGTTTGAGATTTTTAGTAAAGAAAATGTGTAGGAGTTACAAAAGAAACATTTTGGTAATATTTTTTATGGATTGATGAATGATTTACACAATTGATGGACAATCGTGTTCTTCAAATACTTGATTAAGTGGGAATCACTTGATTAAATATTTTTTAACAGATTATGTGTGTAAAAAGTGCCTCTATATCATTAGGGAATAAGTTGTTATTTATATCATTACGGGAATTAAAATTATGTAATTGTAAGGACTGGGGTATAAATATTGATATATAAATTATATAATTATGCAATTATATAATTTTAAGGATTGCAGTTATATAATTGTAAGCCTTGCATCTAATACTGGTTCACAGTAACCAGCAAAATACTGTTGATTGATTAACCTTTTCATTGCTCTCTCAAAAATTTACTACCTTTTATACTAAATATCAGTTCTAGCAAAATTGAATCTGAGAAATAATCTTTGTTCCACCCTGCACAAGTATTCCATATATCCCAAAATAAAATTGTCCATGTTAAAGGGATTTTTGTTGTGCTGCTAGGATAATTCTTGCTTATCAAATTTTTTAATATTTATTTTTTATTGAAAAGAATTATTTTAGTAATAGTCACATTTACAAAATACTATTGGACAAATTTTTTTAGTTACTACTATTTGGTTTTTTAAAAGAACTAAAAGTTGAACTTGGGTTAAATTGTTATCAAATAGCATTTTTCAATTTTGTATATGTGCTTTTAAAGTATTGATATTCTGACTATGCTTTCTAAGTTTGATTATTAATAGATGAAAATTTGCCCAATCTAAAAAATATAAGCAAAACTTGCATATTTAACAGTTTCCCTTAGATATTAAAATTGTGTAAAAATAATCACAAAAATTTCTAGTCTACAACCTCTTAGGAGTGATTGTATTTATTCTTGTCATCAAATAGGTTCAGCTATCTAAAATAAATCTAAATCTAAACTGAAATAGAAATCATGCTATCTTAATACTAATTTTCTGAATTTTTGACCTTTTTTTGCTGATTCATTTTTTTCATTTTACACAATAAAAATGATATCAAATTTATTTGGATAGTAATTTTAATGATATTTCTGGATAGTATAAACTAACACATATATGTGTGTTGTTTCTTTGGAATGAAGATAAAATGTTGTATATTTCAATCTTTATTAAAAGGGGCTTCTATAAAGTTATAGCAATATGTAAAGTATATTATGGTACATTGTAAGTATAGCACAATAGATGTACCTTCAAATCATTTTCTCTTAAAACAAATATAGCTAATAAATTTCACATAGAAAATAAAAGTCTTATAATGACTGTGATATTAAAATTCCTATTACACAGTTAGTCATAACTGCAATAATATTGTTACAAGAGTTATCTTGTTTATTGAAATATATGCTAAAATTATACTTCAGCTGCAGTGATTGTATTATGTTTATTATATGATCATTTTTCTTTAAGGAAATTCTCCTAAAATGTTTAGGAAAATTAATAATAATGTTTATTTTAATGACTAATTCTAACTGTAATGACTGATTACAATAAAGGATAGATTCTTTTATTCCAAGTATAACAAACTCTACTTTTAAAGATATAATCATGTAAATATTTAGTTAAAATAAAATATATAGAAAATAAGCAGTGATTATCAGGTGCTTATACTGCTCTCCAAATATTTAGAGAAACCATCAGAATTTAAAAGTGCCTTTCATATTCATTTTATTTGGATTAATAGAAATGCTTCATTAAACATATGTATTCTTATCTTTAAAATATATTTCTAATTTTTCCAAACATGAGAATTGAAAGGTTTGAAAACTGCCCTATTTACATTTGGCACTTGAGTATTTGTTAACTGGTCTCACAGACAGCTACATATTTTGCTGTTACCAGATGGATGAGATAGAATTCCATGCATAACTTTACATTTATCTTCTTTGAGTGTCACCTTATTTGCATATCAATTAAAATAATATCTGTATTAAGATGGATAATGAAAGTTATCAAATTTGCATGATGTAACTGCAGTTTGCTAAATTTCCAGTAGATGCCCCCAGAGACCAGTCAACTCATTGGAAATCTTTTAAATTTAAAAAGACCTTTTTGTATACTGAAAATTTCTCTTGCTATAAAGTATATGGAAAATAAATTAAAAGTCCTAAAAATCTCAACTGTAATAACACAAGTATTGCTGAGTGGTAGGTAGTGTAGTTCTTACCAATATGGTCAGTAGTGATTGTTAAGGACTTAAATGTGTAAAATTAAGAAAAATGCTTTCAACTTTCATTAAATTCTGTATGCTTTAAAGTAAAATAGTTTCAAACATAGTTAAATTTTTCTTTTTAACTCCTTTCTCTCTTTTATGTTTATATGACTAGGGACATCCTATATCTTTTGTTTTAACTTTTTGGGGAACATTATTCTCACAGTAATAAAAATGATCTTTTTCACAATTACAAAACATACCTAAATAGCTTTTATGATTTTTATTGGTTGTGTATGTTAAGAAATGAATTTTCTCCTTCGTTCTAAATATCCACAATAGCTACTACCTACTTTAAAAAGTCTGGTAAGAATAGTGACTCACTTTATCCCATGGAAATTATACTAACTGAAGCTATTTAAGTTTTAATGTAAGAGTCAATGCAATTATCCCATAGGTGATTCCAATAACATTTATTCCGACAGTATGAATGTAAGACTGTTATAACTGACACATAGATAACCCACTAGTGACTTATAAATATTAACTTAATGGAATAAAAATAGTATTCTGGCTTTTGGTTATAGATTACATATCTTTTGAGTTTATCTTTGTCAGATTACCTAAAAATTTTATGATCTTATTTTAAAGTATGATTTTTTAAAATTGCTTTCAAAATATTTTATTGAAGTTTTATCTTGATACAGTCTTTTAGCTCTTCCTGTACAAGTATCTCTGTTAAAGCATATTAAGCACATACTTGAATAGTTGATAGTGTATTTTGATGCTGAAAGTTCATCTAATAACTAATATAAGTAGCTGTTGTATAAGTGCAGAGAGAAGAAAATAAGTTGTCATCTGTTCATTCCATTCATTCGTGTTTTCCCTGTATGTAGAAATATGTGCTTCGTATCCTTTTCCCATTATGCTTCACACCTTTGAGTGGGAATCACCTCTGTTTAATTTGTTTTGTGTAAAAGTCACTGGCTGGGTGCTCCCTCGTTTTAAGTGAAGGGGGGTTTTGGAAGAGTCACAGTGTGACCCCAATTTCTTCCCCTGATGCAGCACGCACATGCACCAGCATGGATAAAGACAACAGTTTTCATGTTGGAGAGTAATGTCGTAATTGATCAGTTTTGCCAAATTCCTAAATAACCAATGCAAGCAAACAGAAAATTGCATGGAGGAGGAGATGAAAAAGGTTCCACAATACTTAATAAGTGAGGAGGCCATGGGGTGCCATGGGGTGCCATCTGAGAAACCTGGGTGTGATTTCCAGCACTAGCACTTCCAGCTTGCGTGGTTTGGGCGAGCCCAGCCTCACAGAGAACACTCTTTACCTGTATAAGTGCGAGCAGTATTTGTAGAGTTATTGTGCAAGTTAGAAATGATGCTACACGATTCTTGACAAGTTGGAGGCGCTCTATAAGTGGTATTTATTCAAAGTGGTTTAAGACAGAATTTAAAATGTTGCAGTATCTCCATGGCTGCTTACAGAAAACTCCCATTCCCTCACATCTCCACCCACTCACTACTCTGGAGTTTTGTCCAATTGTTCAACTTTACATTGTTAGATTATAGATTTTTTTTTTATTAATCTCAGAAACTTTTAGGGAAATTTTAATGTAAATTCAGAATACTTTCTTGTCATCTCCATTGAATAATTGCCTTTATGTAGTAGTCAAATCTCTATGAAATGCATGACTGCTTAATTCTGCTGTGATAAATCTGTTTTCTAAAGCTGCATCCCTAAGCCCGATGCAGCCTCAAGTACCAATGTGGCAAATACCTTCCTTAGGCTAAAGACTGAGAGAGGGCCAGGGTGACGGTGAACAGCACCACTGGCACCTCTCGGAACGGCAGGCTGTCGGGAGGGAGCTCTTCAAATTCCGTGATATCAAATCGCTACATAAATTTTACCAGAACTGTACATCCTCCCAGTACCCTGACTGCAGGTCAAGATTTTTTCATCTTGTACTCGAAAAGAACATATTTTAACTTAGACCAATATTTGCTTTAAGAGCTAAATGAAATAAAAAACCAATAACTTGATGTCCAGATGAAATCATGAGTATGAATTCTGTTCCTCTTCCTATTTGTGTTTTGAAAAAATGCCTTTCCATAAAGTGGGTGAACTTTGGCTACATTAATGAAATGTAAAACCTGACAAATCCAAAGGGGATGGAGGAAGTTGACATACATTTTAATATGGGGATAGACAGTTCATTTTAACAGGTGGAGATGATTCTGGCTTACAAAATTACCTGCGTGAACCATGAAGGCTTAACCAGGCCCTGTGTGGTGACCACCAGCACTGTCCTCTGGAGTGTGAGTAGCGCAGCTCAAGCAGGCCGCCGTGCCTACCAGTGCTCAGACAACGTGCATAGGAAATACAGGGGAGATGAGCCCCGTTAGATATGTATTTTTTAATACATTTCTATTTGAAATCTCTTTGGCAAGACTGGTCTTTTTTAAAAATGTACTAGAGGTTTTAAAAATTGATGTTGGTTATCTATCATGGATGTTTTGAGGCTGAAAGATGTCTTGGAAAGAATTTTAGTCCTGTCCCTTCTGAATTAGTTTGTGTTCTTGGGTCTCAGGTGGCAGACACTGATTCCAGCTCAATAAAGTGGGAACGATTTTATTGCAAGGAATTAGGTAACTACCTGAATTTGGGAAGAACCCGGCTCAGATGAAAAAGACAAGGCATGAGTTCCCTGAAAGCATCAAGGTACAAAAAAGCTAGTGGAGACTAGCCACGCTGTCCCGGCCAGTTTGACTGACCTCTGACAACTTTCGTTGTGTCCTTGATTCAAAATCTAGGAGAGAGGCCAGTGGCTTCATCTGGATCACTCGCCCCCTGCTGGGCCAAGGAGTCTTTGAAATGAAGACCCCACCAGAGGATGCACAATGTGGGCCGCCATTTCCAGCAGTTCCTCAGGGAACCACCCCTTCTGGGGGTTCCTCAGGGAGCTGTTCCCTCTGAGGGTTCCTCAGGGAACTGCCACCTCTGGAGGTTCCTCAGGGAGCTGCTCCCTCTGAAGGTGGCCCAGGTCCTTCCAGAGCACCCTGCTCTGCCAAGGGAGGGATAAAAGTCTGGGGGGAGGTGGGTATTGTTTTTCTGTCCACGTGGGATTAGGACGGAGCAGGCCTCCTGATTAGTGTTTATCTTCATTGTTTAAAGTCAGTGTTCTAATTTTTTAGTTTTCAAGTCATTTTCTTTATTTTGCAACTAAATGCTTTCTTCACTCAGAGGAAAGCATCAGCAGCCACGGCGCAGACATGCAAAGGGAGCAGCCCTTATCTGAAACGAGGCTGGATTTCCAGCCCCTTGCAGATCTCCTATACTGCCCCCCAAAACTGCCCATTGGGGTGTCCCTTCAGGACCCGTGAACTCAAGTTATCTCAAACCAAGCTCATTGTCTTTCCCCAACCTGGTCAGCCTTCTGTGGTCCCCTCTTTAGCAAGTTACAGCTCCCCAGGACCGAATCCAAAACCGTGTTGTTGTGCTGGTTCCGCCCTTTCCTTCACCCACAGCGTCCACTCAGCACCAAGCTGTCCATTCGTCTGTCTCCTCAATATGTCCTGAGCCCACCTACTCCTGTTCACCCCACCTTTCCTGCAGCCCCAGCCCCCTGGCCCCATCTTCCCAGGACCACCAGTGTCCATCTCTCCTCCGCCCTCAGCCTTACTCTCCTCGCAGCGAGTCTCTCGGATCAGATGTGAATCTCAGAGACACAAGCTCAAGGATTGAGCAAAATTGAAAGTCTTTATTTTTTCATAACTTAATTTTAATTCCTGGCCCTGAGCCTTGATCCTCCCTAGTGTAAAAATCCAATCTTGTCCCCGCAGGTAAAGTCAGTCCAATTCAGTGATTTCTCAGGTTATTCAAGATTCAAACCTCTCTCTCCCACACCCTATTTTTCTGAATAGAAGCAACCGAGCACTGGTGCGGGGTTACAGGACCGTGGAGGTGCTAGATTTAGCAAATAAAACTACAGGACATACACTGCAATTTGAGTTTCAAGATACTTTCAAAAATGTGTCCTGTGCAATATTTGGGGTATACTAACACGAAGATATCATTTGCTATTTGCCTGATGTTCAAATTTAATGGGGTATCCTGCTCAGTATATCCCGGCAACTCCAGCCTGGGGGGTTGTCAGCATCTACTTTCAGATCTTGATCGAGGACCTTGTGATGCACACAGAACTTGCATGTGTAGCATCTATTCTTCTCAGCTAACGTAACTCCAGCTTTTCTTTGGGCAGCCGTGTGCCTAAGAGCAGGCAGGGCATTTGGAACCAAGGTGGAGACCCACTAGCAGGTGTCTTTCCCAGAGAAAGACACAGTGGGTACCACCCACTCTCTCCTTTCTTCTTGCCTTGAAGGTGGACATGCTGTCTGGAGCTGCAGCAAACCTCCAGAGACCAGCCGGGGGACAAGCATGAAGGAGAGATTAGATGGTCCCAGAGGCATGGACCTTGAATTTGCCAGGTCACCAAACACGGGCCAGCCCCTGCCTGTGTTAGGCTTCTTATGCTTTCGTCTTACTTGCAGTTGGATGCATTCCAAGCAGCCATTTCTCTCTGCACTGGAAAATGCTGGTCCACCTCCTTCAGTAGCCTCCCACCCCAGCCACTTATGCTCAGAGTCACAGCTGTGCCCTCCTGTCCCCAGAGGGCAGCCCATACAGTACCCCCTTGCTGTGACCCGATGACATGATGGTAGAGTTACCAGCCATCTCTTTCCATTTTGTGACCTACATGTTGCCGACCAAACTATTATGACGTTCCACTCGTACCATTCGGGGTGATGGGGAACTGTAGGCTGGTTCTGGGCCTCTTCTTCCGAGAAATCCCATACAGTGACTTCTGCTACCTTGACTTTGTATAGAAGGAGATTCCAGGGAGGACACGGCTCTTCACGACCTCCTTCTCCATAGTTCTCTGCTCACCTGGGGCATGGGGCAAACAAACACCTGCTACTGTTTTCTCTCTTCCCCATTTCAGATTTAGGGTCTCATACAAAATGGTGGCTTCTGACATTTTGCCCTAGGTAGGTGATATCCTCTGATGGACTACACCTATCACAGTGGGGAAACTTCATCTGGCTGCCAGTAGGGAGGGAGCAGGTAAGTGGGATTCCCCCCAGATTTTTCTAGAATGCATTCTCATCATTCTCCTGACTCCACCCTTGACTTCCCTTCTGACTTGGAGTCCAAGCTCCACACCATGACTCTGACCCTTTGTTCCGGGGCATCCTGCCCTTTTGTTTTTTAAACTTCTCTCTCACCAGTCCCCTTCACTGTTCTTTTACCTGACCATCTACTCAATAGAATTCTCAGCAGGTGGGACTCAGGCATTTGGGTTTCCATGTTTGTTTTTAAAATCTCTATGGGTGAATCTATTGCTAGTCAGGAGCTGAGAATCGATAGTGCAAGACTTCACATTTCACATACATAATTTTGTTTGGTTCTTAGAAGAATTCTGTGATGTAGGTCAGGTGTATATTCATGTCCACATTTTATAAATAAGAAAAAAGGTTAGGTAGAATGGGGTTCAACTTTGGGCGTTCTAACTTATCGTAAGCTCTTTCCAACCCCACTGAAATTTTTGTTGCTATTATACTATTAGTGTTACATCATATCAGTTGTTCTGTTTGTCTCCTACTTAAAAAAAAAATAAAATAATTAGTAGAAAGTTCTATTGGTCTCTGATTGTCATTTAGGGACGAATGATCCACCTGTTACCCAACATCTGTGTTTATTTCCCGTAGAGCATTTTCATGACTGGAAATTATTTGTTTACCTGCTTGTTGATTGTGTTCTGCCACTAGAATACAAACTTTACAAGGGCATTGAAACTGCCTAAAACAGTACCTGACACTTAGCAGGAAACTCAATAGTTATACATTGACTAAGTCAGTGGAGGATTCATTTGTTACCTTACCTCCTTGCATATGATTTATTACTAAGTTAGAAGTGAATTATTAATCTAACAAACCATTAGCTTAATCCTACCTGAAAATTATTTAAAAATATATTTAATAGATTTCATTAGACATTTCCTACAGAATAAATGAGCGAACGAATGAATGTTCATAACATACAGTGAAAATAATATAGAATGTGCATTTTTTATATTGAATGACATGTTTAAATTTTGCTTGGCTTATTTATTGTTTTGTCTTGGTGGAAGGCTAATTTATCAAGTATTTTTGGATACCATCAATTGCTATGTCCAAATGTTTGTGTCCTCCATGTATGTTGAAATCCTAACACCCACAGGTGCTGGTATTTGGGGAGAGGCTCAGTTCATGAGGGAAAACTAGTACCTTATAGAAAAGACTCCAGAGGGACCCCTCAGCCCTTCCACCATCTGAGGTGCCAGCTGCGAATCAGGAAGAAGGCCCTCACCAAAAAGTGGTCATGCTTATGCCTTGATCTCAAATTTCCAGCCTCCAGAATTGTGAACATTACAGTTTTATTGTTCATAAGCTACTCAGTTGGTAATATTTTGTTATACCGCCTGAACAGACTAAGACATCAGCCAACTCGCTTATTTATTCTTTTCCAAGGGAGCTCAGCTCTGGAACTAATATATTTATAATGTAGTTTCATTAAAATTACTGTATTTAGATAGCTCCTGGCATCTTTCATTAAGCTGAAGATGTTCAATTAGAAGTGATTGAAGCAAAGGTAGTTGTCGGTGAGGGAAAAAAGGCAGCGTGGTTTTTTGTGAGAGGACAAAAACACTGCACGGATTTAAAGGATTAAGTAACATTATGATCTAATTCCTATTCCCAGTTACCGGAACTCGTACAAGAAGAACATCTGTGTGGACATGCTCCGAGACGGCTATCACAAGTCCTTCACGGAGCTCTTCGCGCTGATGGCCAAGTGGGATGACCTGAGGGAGGCTGCCAGACGTAGGTCCGTCTTCTGGTTGCAGAGACCCCTGGAGGAGCAGCCAGATAAACTGGACCACCTGTACCACCACCTGACCAGGGCTGAGGCAGCTGAGAGGAATGGTGAGTGAGGGAGCGTGGGCAGGAGCACCCGAGAGCCAGCAGAGCCAGGGCCTGAGGGGAGACTGAATTGCTTCGTGTATGAATTTGAAACATGAAGACAACTCAGGGTCTTTGTGGAGTAACTGATAGGGGATGTGAGTCATGAGGCTCCCCAGACATGGGGGGAGGGGCGGTGAGGGGCCTGGTGATGTCATCAAAGCCAGGAAACACAATGCATAGCTCCTAATAATATTTCCAGAACTTTCTAACATGCTAAAATCTCTAATATCAGTAATGATTAATTAAATCCTTCCATAGTATTATATAAGCATAACCTGAATATTGACTTTCACCGAGGAGATTCTTTCAAGGAGTACCGTAACTTGAAATTATACTGATTTTCTAGCATTTACAGAATGGCATTGGAAGGTGGTTATTTTGAATCATCAAGGAAAGAAAGGAAATCCTAGAAATGAATATTTAAATTTGATATTCTGAATCATTCTTTCCTTCAACTTTTTGGGTGAAAAGTAGCACAGGACTCAAAGAGAGAAAAGCTCAGGCCCCAATATGACGATGTCTATTTTTCAATTCAGGCCTTTCTATGGGAAAAATAAGAGTTTTAGATGACTGTTTATTATCTAATGCTACAGTGGGGAAAGTTCATGGGGCCTTGCAAACTGAACCAGAAGGGTAGCAGAAAGTCTCTAAACGTCCCTAGTGGAGACAGGACATATTTGCCACCAGATTGTGTCTGACTTAATTAAGAACATGAGATACAGAAAAATCTGAGCCATTGAACTGTTCTGTGTGTGTGTACAGGAGGTCACGTTTGTATTATGAAGAGTGTTTAACTGCCTAATTGAGTTCAAAAATAGAGTCCTTTGGTGAATTTTATAATGTGAGTTGCATATAATTTCTGAAGAAATTAACTGTTATAAACAAAAAAATGCTATTATAAAATACCTACATTCTACTATCAAACTCAATTTCTGAAATGATATTTGCACTGAAAATAGAATTGATGAGGATAAAATTTGCCCATTATTCATTTTTCCAAGCTGAATTCATTTTATTCACTAAGTGTTTTAAATAGAGCCTTTTCATTTGAGTAGCATAAATATAAGCCAAATACATCACTGTCACAGAGTGTCATAAATATGAGAAACTTGTCATAAAGCATTTTGTAATTATAAAGAAACTGAAATGCTAAATAGTCTATTTCAAGGAAGAAAACATTTTAATTTATACTGTTACATTAAAGAATAGTAACTATACATATAAACAAAAATGTTTGTCTAATTCCAAACATGAATGAATTCCAAACTTTATAATAACTAAAGTCTTATAGAATGGTATAATTAGAGGACATATTTTCTTTACTAAGTGATTTCCATATATTCATGGTAAGTAAGGTTGTATTTATAAAGTGTCCCTGATATCATTTCTTACATTATCCATTTATAAGATATATCTGTATTGTTATGATCAGTGTGTTGTGCCCCATGAGACTGGGGAAGAGATGATAATAATGATACTGGGTAACCCCATCAGTAGAAAATTCAAATATTATTTACACTTGACTTTAAATTATTGTCAAGAGTAAAGCAGAAATTTCTTTTTCTTTTTGTTTAGTATATCCAAAATATGTTGTTCTCAGAGTTCACAGCATGTTTTTAGGTTTTATACAGAGCAAAACAAAATTAATTGGTGAAATAAGTTTGAGAAACACCAAGTGAATTAATATTGGCATTGAGCAGCTTAGTCTATTGCAGGACTTGTCAGGACCTTTAATGTGCTGGTATGTCTTGTCTGTTTCAGTGAAAAAAGGAAATTAGCAAGAACATTTCCTAAATTAATTTCACCATAGAATCTTCGTTTAAGGTAGTGTAATGAATATTGATCTAAACAAACAACAATAAGATTGATTTTCATGTTCGAAGTATACTGCTGACAGTACAAGAAAGTTACCTACAAATAAGGATAAAAGTCTGTTTAGAATATTAAGGATGCAGGATATATATTAAATTGTCCTGAAATACATTCCTTTATGTTTAATATTCTGAAAGCATTCCGTTTTCCATAGGTTATAGAGCTTAACTGACAAGTATTCTTTAAATATGGAATCTTAATAGCTTATATAAATATAGGTATTCCCCACTTTTTGAAAATATCGCACTTCACTTTTACAAAAGGCTTTTTTTTTGATGACTGGAAAAAAATATGAAGAGGATTTTTACAGCAAAAGACAAAAGTGAGAAAATCTTATCTCCTTTATTTACATTATCTTTTTTGCCATTGCTTTCCCTGGAATTTAAATTCTTTTCGAATCTTTAATAGAAAATATACTTGGTGATGTCCCATATGCATTGTTCCAAAAGGAATAAGCACATTGCTGGTGTCATTATCTTGTCTTTTGCCTAACTTAGGCAAGTTCTATAGTATGTTAGCCCCTAACATGTTTTAAATCTTCAGAAAGATTTTTATTTTTCTCATGTCCATATACTTTAAATGCAACAGTTTTAATAGTTAGGCTCCATTAATTTTTGCATTTAGATACTTTAAGTAATCATGCTTTTAAGGAAAAAAGAAAATAAACACAAGTTTGCCAATGGAAGGGAGAGGCCACATTTTTCTAACGCAGTCTGTGATGTTTTTTCTCTCTTCGAAGGGTACTTTGAAGATGTCTACACTAACTTGTATGCTCTGGCCTGTTACTTCAGTAATCCTGAAGACAAGTGGGTGAGGAACCACTTCTATGAACGCTGTTTTAATGTTGCACAGCTGATCAAAGTCGACGGTGGACGGCGAGAAGCCGAGGCGCACGCTCACATGGGGCTGCTGCATGAGGAAGAGGGTGAGTAGATGCTGGCCGGGGGCTTTAGGGGGTGTAGAGGCAGGACTGGACACAGTGCAGGTTCTCTGATCCCATGCAGGCAGGGTAAAGGGGGAGTCAGAGTCCTCAGTAGTTTTGCAGGTTTATTATTGGGGTTCACCAGGCATATGGCAGGCAGGGGTGCTGGCTGCCAGCCTCCCAGCCCCCAGCAAGTCTTCACTCTATCTGGACTCTCTGTCGTTCGTTCTGCTGCTTCTCGGCTTCTGCTTCGGCTTCGGCTTCGGCTTCTACTGCTGCTGCTGCTGCTGCTACTGCTGCTGCTGCTGGCGTCCCCGTGACGCCGCCCTTAAAAGCAGTCTTAACTCAGCTGAATCCCATCTACCTATGCCCACACCCTGTTCCAGGTGCCCGCCATCAGGCATGCATTCAGAACAAGGATCCATCATCTATCCTGATGGCGGAAGGGCAGAAAAGCCTGATATTTTCTTTACCCTACAGGGGGCCCGGAATCCGGGGACCAGAAAGTTATGGGCGGTCTAGAAAAAGACCTGACACTGTTGTAGAAGAATGTAAATTATTGAGTTTAAACAGCAAAGGGGTGTGACTTACGGACCCAACCGCAGTATTGTACACAGAGGTCCTCCACCCAGCGCTCAGCCTGGCTCCCTGGGTCAGTCTCAGAAACAACCTCCGCAGCACCCTGCATGTCCCAGGGGCTACATGCTTGCCATGTGGGGTCCCCCCACCCTCTTCAAGCCCTCCTTGTTCTCATTTTTACTTGATTTCCCAAGTTTGGAAATGTCAGGGGCGAGGGAACGCACGCTTCATTATCTTAGCACCCGTCTATAAAAATTTTTAATAATCTCTATAACTGAGATATCGCCCCAATGATCTCTGAAGGAAATCTCCCTTTAAATATAACTTCATTCTCAATATTGTTATCTGGAGACAGGCGGGAATCTGAAACAACAACAAAAAATCGCTGAACACATGTTTTGTATGATGGTTTAATACAGATTGCAAATAAAATTCAATAATTACATTTATTGAATTTAAATTAATTGAAATCTCAGTTACTTTGGGGGGTGAAGACACGGGATTACCTCCTCCTGCTACTCTCAGCTCACGAGCTGCAGGACAAAGCCAGTAACCCCTGAAGCAAGATGGGGCTGCAGTGTGCACTGGGCGCAGGGTGCATCACAGGGAGGCCTGGTGCCAACTCTGAGTGAAGATTTGCTGCGGGTGCTTGTCGGTCATGACCCCTCCGTGCCTGCTACCCCGGGTACAGTCTGAAGATGCTTCACCTGTAGAAAGACTCCCCACCCTAAAGCAACAAGTCACCTGGACTGTGGTTAACTCTGTCCGGGGGCTGTGAGGGAAGCTCTGATCACGTGGCTGAGCTGTGACTCCATTGTGCTGAGGTGCCCATTCCTGGGCCAGCATTTTTGGTTGGCTGTGGCACCAGCCCCTTCCCTGACATGATCAGGGGAAATGGACTTCAGGTGTTGCAGGTGCAGCTCGGCTGGAGGTCAACAAGGTTAACCTCATCAGTGTTCATGGTGGATAAAATCACAAGCACCTTTACGGGGTACCTCCTTCCATGGATGTAGGATCTGGGTCCAACCCTTGTTTTGACCAGATTAGTGAACTTAGCACTGTGACTAGCTGGTATCCATGGGAGCCTTGCAGGAGGTCAGTTTCTTTTCTGGGGGGTCTGACCTGGAGGGATTACATCTTCCCCTACTAGCTGCTCTACCCATTTTTAGTGATCATGGGAAGATATCCTCATTAGTCTGTTTTCCATGCATTTCATGAGAGTGCCCCAGCTTTCCTCTCAGTGCCAGATCCACTCCATCTTGTCAGCTCCTTTCAGTAACAGAAACAAAGAAATAAGCAAGGAGTTCTATCATTGAAGGCCTTAACCCCTCAGATATCCCACTGCTTTCAAGGCAAGTTTCTAATGGTCGCTAACTGAAGATCATCCACACCACCAGTCTTGGTTTCCCCTGACTTGCTTCCAGAAGACATGGTAGGGAACTGGATTGATGCCCACTAGCTAGACAGCTGTCATCTAACAAGGTCTTGGTCAGCAGCCCCAGGCCTGCGGGAGCAGCATGTCTCTGGGAGAACTTGCAGAGGCCAGAGCAGCAGAAGTGGTGCCTGTGTTTGGGGCAGTGTCCTCACACTCTGGGTGTGACGGGCACCAGACTCGATGGCGACATGGAGTGGCAGAGCCGTGAGGCAAGTTCTGTCCTCCCAGCTTAGCATGCAAGTCTGGATGTAGGGTCGGCCCCTCCCCCCTATAACTGGCATCTGGGGGCCGGGGGGGCCGGGACAGGCCTGAGGTCTCTGCTGTGTGCTTGCAGCTGTGTAATATGACATGCAAACAGCAAGACTTGCCACATAGGCATTTATGGTTTGGGGAACAGCAGTCTCTCCCCTGCCAAGAGAGAAGGACTGGGATCCAAGTCTAATCAACATGAAAAATAAAAAAACCCAAAACCCAACCCAGCCAATATCAATATTAAAAAAGCACAAAACACTAAAGCACTAAAGATTTGCCACTTTTCATTGTAATTTTATAACAAATGTTTATTGTGTTCCGTGTATGTGCAAGACACTGGGCTGAGTGCTGGGAATACATGTCGAGAAAAGGTATTGATCGTCCCTTGTTCCAGAGCCTTAGATTTTAATGGAAGAGGCCGGTCACTACTCTGATAATTACAGTAATGTGGGCGAGCGTGCTGGTAGGAGAGGCTCAGGTGCGCCAGGTTCAAATGTGGAGGAATCAGAGTTGTTGAAGATGGCTTGTAATGCTTGTGCAATTAAGCACGTCTTTTATATTGCTGGTGATAGGACAAATTAACCCGACATTTCTAGCACACAATTCAGGAATGTGTTTCAAGAGTTTAAAAATTTTCTGAATCCTTTAACCCTGCTATTCTACTAAGATATAATCAGATATGAAAACAAAAAATTACATAAAGACTACTAAGCCTTGCTGTATATAATAATTGTAAGAAAAAGAGACACAATACAAATGCCCTACAATAGGCTCATCATTATTATAATTACATAGGATGAACTCTTATCCGGCCATTCAAAATGCTGTTTTCCAATAACTAGAATGATGAGGTACCATTTATTGTATTGTAAAATTGATATAACCTCTCTGGAAAACAGTATGAAGATTCCTCAAAAAAATGAAGAATTAAACTACCATATGACCCAGCAATTCCACTTCCTTTATTTATTCAAAGGATATGAAAATGCTAACTTGAAAACGTGTGCGACCCCTGTGTTTGGTGCAACCCTATTCACAGTAGCCAAGACACAGAAATAACCCGTGTGTCCACTGACAGAGAGCAGCTGCTACCAGTATATGCACTCAATAAATACTCTTTGGCTACCTAAAAAGAAGAAATCTTGCCTTTTGCAGCAACACAGATGGAACTTGAGATGTTGGGGAAGCGGGTTTAGTCTGAAAGTAAAAGGAAATTACCAAATGGTTTCACTCGTGGAATAAGGGTAGTTAACACAACTCAACAAAAATGGCTCTTAGGCTCTGACAACAAAATGTGGTCACCAGAGAGGTAGAGGAATGGGGTTGGGAGGAATAGGTTGAGGGGGTTCAGTTTTATAGTGGTGAATGATACCAGATCTTTGGTATTGGGTACAGTTGTGTGGAATAGACATTTATCAAGGTGTCAAACTCTGCCCCAGAATCTTAGAAAATTTTGTAAACCAATGGTGAAATCAATCAAGAAAGTAAAAAAAGAGGGCCTTTCTGGTGGCGCAGGTGTTGGAGCGCAGCGCTGTGAAGCTGTCTGTAGCCTCTGCAGCGCCGGTTCAATCCCTGCTGGCCGCGGAGATACCCACATGGCGCGGCAGACCTCTCCTGTCTCACCCGCTGCTCCCCCAAGCAGTGTATTTCATCAGTCTGCCTGTTCTGTTCCCCACTCTGTCTCTGGTGAATCCTCTCACCCCCCTACCCCCGCACCTCTGGCCTGTACCCCAGTTCTTGTATGCATAAATAAATAAATCTTAAAAAAAAAAAAGAAAGTAAAAGAAGAAAGAAAGTTTATTTCTGGCCAGTAGGCTGGGAGCTGGCACTTCTGGGCTGAAACTGGAGGAGCAGAGGTTAGTTCCCTGCTAGCCCTGTTTTTGCCATGGCACCTTGGAGGACTTACATGGAGATGGGAAAACCACGAAAGAGAAACAACCTGGACCCCAGAATGAGCATTTGGAGGGAGCTGTCCCGGAAAGTCATCCAGCCCTCAGAGGACTGCTTGTTGCAAGATGACTTTGTCTTAGCCCCTGGGATTTCGGGGACTATTGATAACAACAGTGCAGCCTTGTCTAACTCTGATCTGCTGGGAATGAGGGATTTCAGGAATTCTGTGAGTGGATTGTGGCAATTTCTTTGAAAATTTCACACCATGTTCTAAAGCTTCCCTTTGGAACATGGTCTCTGATGTCTTTGTACTTCTCCCAAGATTTCCATTTTAATGTTGTAAAGACTAAGTTCCTCAGTTCAATAATACCACTTAGTCTTCCAAATATTCCTTTTCTATTTTTAACAGAAAAAAAAATAGATGAAATTTACTGTTTCCATTATGTTTCTGTATTGTTTATCTAGAATAGGCATGTGCCATATTTATGATCCCAAACTGAAAGTATACAACTTTTTAAAAATATATATATATTTATTTATTTATTTATACAAGCACTGGGTACAGTCAGAAGCATGGGAGGGTGAGAGAATTCACTAGAGCCAGAGTGGGGAACAGAACAGGCAGACTGACGAAGTACACTGCTGAGGGGAGCAGTGGGTGCAGCAGGAGAGGTCTGTGTGCCATGTGGGACCCTCGCTGGCGGCCGGGGATCAAACCCACACTTCAGCCTTGCAGCCCAGCGCTCAACCACTGCACCACCAGGGGAGGCCCAAAAGTATACAACTTTTTAAAGCTGGCTGATAGGATGACACTATCCCAAGTTGAAGATGGTTTTTTGCCGGTTGTACAGGCACCGACACTCCTTGGGGATCCCCTGACTGTTGTTACTAAAGATGAAGGAGAATATCGTGGGCCTTTTGGCTGACCCAGCCTTGGAGTTTCCGTCTGGAGCAGAGACTCTAGACCTGATTACAGGTCTTGGAATTGGGACCCACTACTCAAAATGGAAGCTCTCTGACTCAGCCCAGGACTCCTAGCTCCCTTCACTTATGTCTCTGGGAATCTCCCTGAAGCTAGCTCTCAAGTTGTGTGGAAGAAGGATGGCCATTAGAGCAAAGTCCCCAGAGAGGCAGGCACAGTAGTTGTGGTTGTCAACATTGAACGCTGCACCCAGACTTCCCTGAGACTTGGTGCCGTGAAAATATGGAAGAGATTTCACATATGCCTTATCCGAGAAGGTGGGTGTCCGATCTGTTGTCCCTGAGACAGTGCACCCTGAAAGTGTCTCTTTCACCCAGATCATAATTCATACAGCTAGAAACACCTAAGCTTTTTTTTTTCCTTAATGAAGAACATTTTCATTATTATTATGTTTTTCCTCTTATGTATTGAGGTAACACTGGTTTACAACACTGTGTGTGATTTAGGGGAATCTGTTCACGCCTTACGCACCCACAGCCCCCGACCCTAAGCCACTGGCCCCCTCCTCCCTTTGCTTCCACTTTTATCTCCCCTCCACCTCTAGCAGCCTCAATTCTGCAGTCAGATTTCTAGCGCAAGTTTTGGTTGAGTTTTGTGTGTTCCCTTGGTTTGTGTCTCTATATTCCACATACAAGTGAAATCATCTGGTATTTTGTCTTTCTCCTTCTGACAGTTCACTTAGTATCATCCCCTGGAGTTCCATCCATGTTGCCACAAATGGCAAAAATTCATCTTTTTTTACAGCTGAGTAGTATTCCATTGTGTGTATACACTGCATCTTCTTATCCACTCATCTGTCATTGGGCACTTAGGTTGTAGGAACAGCTAAATCTTTGTGGGCATTCTCAAAGCAGATGTCATGGCTGACGAACAGCTTGGGACAGACCTGTGCCCTGTATAAAGACCACAGCAGACCACCTTGAGCACATGGACACTCCTGCTCTGCCTGTGCTGCCTGTTGAAACATCTGGGGCTCTCAAACCATGTCAGTATATCCCCCTAATATCACCAGCCCCTGCTCACCACCTAGTGGTCATAGGCTTTCATCGCCTTGTATTTTATCAGCTGCTCCAGCCCCAGGGTCCAGTGCTGTATGGAGGGTGGTAGTTCTCAAGCATTTCTCTCTATACAAACACAATCATTGACTTTTGGCTTAGACAACACCTCCTCTGAGATTACTGAGATTTAAACACTCCCCTCCCCCCAAGGAGAAGTGAACCCCACTAACCATGGCTGTGGTCAAAGTCAAAAGGGTGAGGAGTATTTGCTACCAGTTCTACAGCTTCTCTGTCCCGTCTTGGAAGCACACTGAAATTCAAATGAGCCAGAGTAACACTTTCTAAAGCAGATAATGACAAATCAGAGTTAAATGTTTCAAAAAGCAAACCGTCCCAAACTTGGGTTGTTTAGTATTGTAAAAAAAAATAACACCAACCCATTTTGGAATTGACCAAGACACGCAGCTAGACGGCTTGTGGCTCGGCCATAGCTAGCGTGACTGATGAACTTCTGAGACCCTTTCGTCACAGTCATGAAGTTCACTTGCCCTTTTGCGTCTGCCGGTGTACTCCAGGTTTGTGCATTCCTCACCTGCCCAGCTTCAGGCTCCTCGAATCCTTCTTCCAGTGGGTCCCTCCAAATCCTGCGTGAAGGGAACTCCATTCCCATTGGCCTCGGGAAACAGGGCCAGTGTGCGTTAGAGAGTTTTCTGGTTCCTTGGCCAAAGCCCTTTTCTCGTGGCAGCCTTTGCAGCAACTGATTCTCACTCCCCAAAGCCCAAGGGCCACATACAGGAGGGCCCTGTCTGGCCCTGGAGCAGCCTGTGCTTTTGGGGACTTGGAGGCACAGCCGTAAGGACCAGGTCTTATATTCTTTCATCCCAGCCTCTTAGGCCTAACCTCATACTCGGCCTGATCCTTTGGCCCTGTCTCCTCTCTGCTTTGGCCTCATACTTTGCCGTGGGTTTGAGCTCCCATGTGCATCTCACGTGTTGCCATGTCTGTGATTCCACTTCTCTGTTTGGGGGGATCCAGGCTGGGGCCTCTTGTGTGGAGCCAGCGTACTGCCTCCGGAGTGTTCTGCTTCAGGTGCTGACAGCATGTGGTAACTACAGCCCTGAGACAGGACAGCTATTGTCCACACTGCTGGTACTTTGTATTTGCTCATTTGAGAAAAAATTGTTAGTTTGTAGGTGTGTGGGTTGAATTATGGATCCCAAAATGATGTTGAATTTCTTACCCTGTCCCTGTGAACGTGGCCTTATTTGGAAACAGAGTCTTTGCAGATGATCTAGAGAAAGTGAGCCCAATAGGGTGGGCCCTGCACCCCACGTCTGTGTCCTTGTAAGAGGACAGATTGTGGCCCAGAGACAGACATGGACCCAGGGGAGAAGATGCACTGAGACAGAGGGGCAGCACTGTCTGCAGGCCGAGGAGCTCTCTCCTTGGGGAGAGAGGCTGGAGCACAGACTCCCCCACTACCCCCAAAGGATCCAATCTTGCCCTGGAATTTCAAACCCCCAGCAAGAGCTGTGAGCAGTAAGTGCTGTTGTTTAAGCCACTCAGACGTGGCGCTGTGATGACAGGGCCACAAAACGAGTGCACAATGAGTGTGGCATCGGTGACCTTCCTTCACTGCAAAACAGATGTTATTTCAGTGGAAAAGACAAGGCTCTCGTGACGGAGGAGTGATGTCACATGACAGGGAAGACCGTTAATGCTCCTTCATTTTACACCGACACAGAGAAAGCGTTTCTGGTGGGTGGTGATCAATTGCATAATTTCTTTTTTTCTATTTTTTTTTTATTCTAAAATAATTTAAGGAAATTAAAAAACCCTCCTTATTATCTCATATAAACAGTCCTTGCCTAGAGTTTTTACTTTTTACCTCGTACTACAGAACTGTGACTTCATTTGTTGACCATTTTTATTCTTTGGCATTTAAAGTATCACAGTATTCAGTTCTCAAAATAAAGCTTAAAATGCAATAATGCCATCAAAGCTTTTACATCATCAAAAATGCCACGTCAAAATGGATAGAAATTTAATGGTAATTTCGTATTTGTTATGGAATAACATTTGCCAGTTTATTAGAAAAACAGCCTTAATAACTAAAAGAATTGCGAAGGATACATTAGTTTTTTAGTGTGGTGTTTTATTTTCTCTTTCATTTTATTAAAAATTAATAGATAAGCGCTATTGAAAGGATTTAAAACCTATCAAATACACAAAATCTCAACTGGGGCGGTCTCTGGAGAAGGACACTGATGATGTGGAATGACAGGGGCGTCTTAGTTTGCATTAAATGCCTTTTCTCACTGCTAGAATCGCTTAGCCTGTGCATGTATTATTTTTAAATTGGGAGGAAAACTAGCTCATTTTTAAAAGTGCGTGGAATTGCAAAGTACTGAAAAGGACAGAAGGTTTCTACAGTTGGTATAAAGTCAAGGTGAAGATTAAAGAACTATTATAGGTCGGATCGCACTATTAATAAGAGAGAAAAGGGGGTTACTTAATAGGCAACTGTCTTGATATCAAGAACTTGAAGGCATTTTCTTCTTGTCCCTGTTCCACTTGGGTGCTGAGCTATTCATACAAATGAGGTGACTCTTTGAAGAACAGTAGCTTGGGTGCGGAACAGAAGACGGTGATTAATTTTTTGTCAGTACTTGTGAAGCATGAAAGTTGATGTTGCAGGAGAGAGGCTATAGGGATGACACTAAGGGTCAGGAGAAACGCCTTTCTGTGGCCTAACAGGTGTTCTAGATGTCGTGCATTGTGGGACAGTCCTCACATAAAACTAGGCTGGGAATATGTATTGTTCCAGTCTTTTAGAAATGAATTTTAGAGCCAAATGGAATCTTAGAAGCTGCTAGTCTGGAAGCTGATTTGCTAGATGAGGCTGCAGCAGTGGTAA
Source organism: Talpa occidentalis (assembly GCF_014898055.3). Lineage (NCBI taxonomy): Eukaryota > Metazoa > Chordata > Mammalia > Eulipotyphla > Talpidae > Talpa > Talpa occidentalis. The sequence goes on from NW_023605194.1 coordinate 109,294,402, forward strand.
TGAAGCCTCTTGCGCATGGGGGGGTGCTTGGCTCGGCCCCTGGCTCCGTACCCAGTCAGGTTCCTTTCCCCTCTCCATGTCCTCCTCAGCAGAAGACACAGAAATTGGGCCTCTCTGGTGGCCTAGGGGTTAAGTCTCAGTGCTGTCATTGCTATGGCCTGAGTCCAAGTTCAGTCCCCAACCATGGAGCCAACCACATGACTCAGCAACCTCTCCTGTCTCCCCGCTGCTCCCCTCAGCTGTGTATTTCAGTAGATCGGCCAGCTCTCCCTACTGTGTCTCTGGTGAGTCCTCTCACCCCCTGCACCTTTGGCCTACACCTGAGTTCTTCTATGCAAAAATAAATAAATAAAATCTTTAAACTAAAAAAAATCATTAAAATCTGCATGTCCTTCAGATTGACTTGGCAGTGACATTTAGGTACTTAGAACTAGTCAGATACAAGCACACACTGACAGACAGACATGCACACACAGCTACTAAGTCCCCCTTCTCATGCACAAGGCAGGTGACACTATCCCCATTTCAGCTTTGCAGGAATAGGACTCTGAGAGGTTCAGCACAGGTCGGGACCCTGGGCCTTCAGATCTTTGGTCTGTGTTTCCTTTCCTCTACCCCACTCTGCATCTCTGCACAAAGCTTTGCTCCACAGAGACCTCATAAAATTTCATCTTCTGGGTTTATTATTTATTATTAAAATGATAAGAGAAGGCTTCTGAAGTCAGGCTGGCACTGACAAATTTTGAATTTAAAAAATTGTATTTCCTTCTGTATGACCTCTGTTATTTGTCAGTTTGTCCAACCATTTGCTTTCATGGTCTGTTACCAGTGCTCCCCCACCCAAGCATCCCATGCAGTGGTCTGTGAGAACCCCTCTCCTCAGGGGGTGCATGACTCCCTCGTGATTTCATCTCAACTACCGTGTTAGCCTCTCCACATTGCATGTATAAGGGATGGTTCTCTAAGGAAACGAAACCCACACGGCTGATACCCTCTAGAGAGGCTTCCAAATGCAGGGAGCCAAGCAGAAGGGACAACAATTAACAAACTTAGTGGGAACAGGCAGGTTTGAATGACTTTATGTCAAAGCTTTCATCATGTGTTGAAATCCACATATGAACTAATCTCTCCAATAATTGTGAGTGGGGTAACCTAGAAGCAGAGGGGTGGTGCGGGGTGGGTGTAGGTTTAGAAGGTATTAAGACTGGTAAGGAGGGCCTCCTTGGTGGTGCAGTGGGTTGTGCGCCATGCTGTCACACTGTCCACAGCCTCTGCATGGGGGGTTCAATTCCCGGCTGGCCAGGGAGATACCCACATGGTGCGGCAGACCTCTCCTGTTGCGCCCGCTGCTCCCCGCAGCAGTGTATTTCTGTCGTCTGCCTGTTCTGCTCCCTGCTACGCCTCTGGTGAATCCTCTCACCCTCCTGCGCCTCTGGCCTGTACCCCAGCTCTTGTATAAAAATAAAAAAAAATCTAAAAAAAAAAAAAAGACTGGTAAGGAGAGTGGGCTGGTCTGTTGGCTAAACAGATGGAAAGGAAGGAAAGATGATGTCCAGACATTACAAGAAGAGACAGCTTCAGTATCTCATACAGGTTGGGGGGGTCAGAGTAAGCGGTGGAGGGGGGTATAATTTCATATTCAGTATATTTTGCCATGAGTAGCTACAGTCTATGTTCAGGCTCCATCACTTGGTTAGAAAAATGCTACAACTGTAACTCAATTGAAAAAGCATACATTTTTTTCATATGCCTGTTGGCCATTGCATTTCCTCTTTGGAGAAGTTTCTTTTCAGCTCTTCTGCCCATTTTTTGACTGGATTATTTACTTTGTTTTTGTTAAGTCTCATCAGCTCTTTGTAGATTTTTGTGATCAGTCCTTTATCATCAGTGTTGTGTGCAAAATTGTTCTCCCAGTCGGTGGGGTGTCTGTTTGTTTTGGTTACTGTCTCTTTTGCTGCACAGAAGCTCTTTAATTTGATGTAGTCCCAGCTGTTTATCTTTGCCTTCACTATCACTGCTTTGGGTGATGTGTCTGTAAAGATGTTATTGAGGTGTATGTCATGTAGTGTTTTGCCTATATTTCCTTCTATGTATTTTATGGTTTCAGGTTATAATAAAGTAAAACTCAAAATTAACAAGCAGCTATAAGCCAGAGACACACTGGGGTGGGGGGAGCAGAGAGGAGGGAGTAGGATCAAAACAAGGGCGGTGGGAATTGTATGGGGACTATAACCAAGATGAAAATGCACACCTTGGACAAAAATAAAAATGATGTAAAAATATATAAAATTAAAAAAAAAGAAAAAAAAGAAAGAAAAAAGAAAAAGGATACAGTTTGCCAAAGAAACAGGATATGAAATGAATATGTAGGAAAAGAGCCAACCTCTCTAAAAATCTATTTGAATAATTATTGAAATACCATTCAATACTTTTTAAGATACAAAACAAACAAAAAGCAGTCATGACTCCTTAAAGTAATACTTACTTACGTGTATTGCTGGTGATTCTGTCAGTCGTTTAGGTGGCTTTGGAAAGTAACACAGGAATGGGTTGCAACCATAAAATTTTACATATCCTTTTATCTGTTAATTCCACCTTTAGAAAATCTAAATTTTTTTTAAAAAGATACAACAATGAAAATACCTATCAAAGCATCCTTTATAATAGAGAAATAATCTAAGTATCTAAGCACTAGACAGATGTTTTAAGTATACGTCCCTATCCCCAAAATATTCTAGTCTTTTTAAATGCTGTTATGAAAATATGTGATCTAGAAAATTAGCTCCAATTACATAATTTAGGTAAGCAGACAAATTCCATTGCTTTACAACTGTGTGAAAAATGTGCATGAAAAGGAGAATGAAACTTGACCAAATTTTGATGGATGGTGTCATTGTTAGTAATTTGTGAGATTTTTCCCTGTAGAATGTCTTTCGTGCTGATATAATAAATATTTTTGCCCTTAAAATAAGAAAAATCCATATTGCATGGTACTTTGCCAAATATCCTTTTATGTTTTATCTAGTTTTGTTTCCAACATTCCTTGATTGTCTTGGGAATGTGTTAGGGTAACTGAGCATCCTGTGAGCTGGCACCGAGGAAGCCCCCAGGAGGGGTCACTTGAGGTCTTGAGGTCCGGAAGCAGAACCGTGCCAGGCAAACCTGGGCAAACCAGTGACACCAAATACAGTGAATAGCAGTTTTGTTTTTTAAACTTAGTGCTTTATTCATGCACCAAACAATAGTGAGATAATAATGGTTTTGTTATTTGCTATTAATAGTTTTTGACAAGCATAATATGGTCATTTTGGGTTTTAAATGGCTCTGATTTTCTATTTAAATTGCTATCATATTTTAAAATTTGTAGCAATGAAGCCTATGCTATATACTGAAGGCTGCAAGGGAGTAACCATCAGCCAACGAAGGGCCTATCAGTGTTTGCCCTTGAAACCAGGTTCACTAGTGGGCATCGTGAATACTCTGAGGGGCAAAAATAAATAAATATGACCAAGCAAAATCAATAAAATAAGTAAAAACGACCAAACAAAAACCAACTCCAGCCACGCCTCCCACTCACTGCTTAATTGACCAAACCTCCCTGCAGTTTCTCCCCCTGGCCTCTGTAAGTCCTTTTGTCTTAATACACAAGCTCACTGGGAATATATTTTCCTCTTAATCATTTAAAAATAAATCTTATGTGATAGTTGGCCTCCCTCCACACCCCTCCAACACATTTAAACTACTGCTAAACTTGTGTCTCAAAATTCCCCTTAGAGGAAAGTTTTCCCAAAGGATTCTTTGGAAAAGCCAGCATGGGATCCCATCCAGGTTCCAAGCTGATCCCAAAAGTCCAAGCATGGACCATGGATCTCTCCCGAAACCCCACCCCCCAAGTCCCTGCCACCGCTGCTCTCAGACTGACACCGGCCTATTGGAAGTGAGGCTTACACTTCATCGCTTCATTGCTGGAGTCATTTCCAAGACTGAATTTAGAAAGCAGGTACAGGTAGGCATTTTCCAAGGTGCCTCTGACTAATTAAGTGTTAGAAACTGACTCACATTATTTTTGAATAGAAATTAATTTAGTAGTTAAAAGTTAGTTGTTTTTGTTTTTCAGAAGTAAATTAACCTTGTCATTTCTACATAAATTAATTGTCACTTTTGGCATGTGAGTTTATTCTCCATTGACTGTGTGTACATGTTCCTCAGACCTTATAGTGTTTAATGAAGAGATCCTTTTTAAGTATTGATAGCCACAAGAAAATTATACCATGTTTGATCTATGTTAAAGAATCAAAGTCCAAGATCTTTGAATGGAACCCAGAATAAAAATGTAATTAGGCTACATCCCTAAAGTCTGATATATCTTTAAACAAGACTGCAAATGAAACTTTATTAGAACTTCAAATGAATTATTTCATTGCCTTTTTTTCAAATTCATTTTCTTCCCCTTCCCTTTCATGTCTGTGTTCCTGACATCGCTGCTTGTATTTTACCTGTCTTTTTCAGGGTGTTTTAATTATTTACTGCTTAACGAGTAGCACAGAGAGGAAGCCTCGTTCAGAGGTGCCTGCTATGCGGCAGATTTTTCTTTTTCAAAGCTTTTGCAAGGAGATGTTGAAGAGTTGCGCAGAGTTTACCGGTCTGGCCACACTGAGAGACTGTTCCGGAGGTGTTATTTCCTCCAGCAATCTGAGAAGGTGCCCCCAGAAATAGGTCTCCAGCACTACCCCTGGCCCAGAGCGAAGGGGACACTGGATGAAAGTTGCTATTTCCAGCCAGTGCCTTTGGTAGCTTTCCATTTGCATAAGTGATACTGCTCCATAAGTCTAGGTTTTATTTTTATTTTTCAAAGATTTATGTATTTATTTTGGCATGGAAGAACTGGGGTGTAGAACAGAGGTGCAGGGGGTGAGAGGGTTCACCAGAGACAGAGTGGGAGCAGAACAGGCAGATCTACTGAAATATACTGCTAAGGGGAGCAGCAGGTGAGACAGGAGAGGTCTGCTGAGCCATGTGGGTCAGCTCCCTTGGAGGGACTCAGACTCATGCCACAGCCATGATAGCGTTGAGACTTAACCCCTAGGCCACCAGGGAGGCCCCTAGGTTTTAAAGTATTCCATTTGATTTGCTCCAAATGGTAAACGGAACGAAAATATAGATAAGATGTCATGAAATTCTGACGTGTCGAGGAAACCCCAGGCACTGCATGACCCACACAATTTGCAGCCACACCCTGAGGTTGGCTTTGCCCCTGTGTCTTAGCACTAACGCATGGATGTGGATGACCAGTTGTATCATATCACAGTGTTGAGGCTCACACTTTGGTCTCTGTTTTTAAGTTAAGCATTGGAGATACGATTCCTAAGAAGGAGAATTATCTAAGGATGGAAAGTCACCAAGTCCTGCAGGTATCTAAGCTTTGCCACCTGCTTGGTATGTGAGTTTAGTAAAGAGAACTTCATTTCCTCACCTCTGCATATAGATACGAGTGTATACAGCAGTGAGCACACATACATGCGTAGGTAGTTTTGTAGTTCAGTTGTTCCTTTAACACATATTTTCTATTTAAGTGTGTGTTCATGTATATTCACGCTGAGATCACGTGTATTCATACATGCACATCGGCAGTATATGTAGTACCTACATGTATGTATCTCAGCTCGTGTCATGCTTGGCACATAAGTACTCAGTTGACATTTTTCTCTCTCCATACTCATATAGATTATTTTCAGTTTATGAGGTTTTATTTGTAATATGGAAAATAGTGCAGACCTGACCATCAAATCAATGACGTATAGGGGAAAAGCTACTGCTTGCCTCACTCACTCCCATCTTCTCTAAATTAATCAATACCGGTGCTTTAGTATATATGCTTCCACACCGTTCTCTTGGTTCATGCAAACATAATCATCAGAATGTGGTTTATTTAAAATCTAGAGCAATATATAATTCAAATAAGAATTACATTATTGAGTAAGTCCAGAATAACTCATTAGTTGATCTAATGTCAATATTGACTTTATTTCTCCGTGGACTTTTATGCTTGTCAGCACATTGTAGTATTTTAAGATGAGGTGAAAATCATTAAAGTAAAGCTGTTATATGAAGAAAATAGTAAACTCTAAGCTCTTCAAGGTGTATATTGGCTGGTATTAATTTCCTATTGTTTAGGCATTACAGGAGTGTTTTACATTTTTAATTTACATTTTAAATTATATGAGTAATTTCTAATTGTGAACATTTAAAAGTAAAGCTGCCTAATGCTTATTCCGTAGAAATTACAAAACTTGGCTAGAAACCAGCTGTCTGAGGTTTATTATGACCTAGAGCCATTAAGTTTGTGCACTGCTTATGTCACTGACTGCAGTCTTTGAAAATGCCAGCCAACCGCCACCAATTACAGTTCCTCCAGAATATTTTAGAAGTCCAGGCAAACCTTCTGGATTTTAGAAATTAATTTACTTGGGTCGTCAACATCAGCTGTAAAGTTCTTGTGAGTTTCCCCCATACCTGCCTTCCTAGAATCCTTTTCATTGTCTAGTTTAGTGATGGATGCTTCTTAATGGGGGTGTGGTACATCCTTATGAGGTCCATCTAAAACCTTTGCTCAAACCATGTAATCCCCTTTTAAAATAACATCTTAAATTTCTTCTAAGTGCCCATTGGAGCCACTCAGAAGTCATGGGTACATTTTGTCCCCAGTTATTAGGGATGCAATTGAGTTACAGAACAAAATCTTTGTTTTCCAGCTTTCCATTTTGCACTATGTGCTGAGGGTTATAGCACGGAACAAATCTCCTCGGACAAGAGATAACCCCTTGAAAGTGATCATTTCCATTGGGAAGTGTGACAAATCCTTAACTATTTCAGTGTCTATAGTGCCATTGTAATGCTCATAATTGAATGTAAAAACCGAAAGATAATATAAATTGTTCATGCAGTTAACTGAAATGGAAAGCAATGTCTTTTGTTTTTACAAAAAAGCAATAACATTTCTCTCTTTTGGCCACTGTTCAATATTGCTTCTAGCAGATTTTATGTCTATGTGTCATACAAAATAGTAACTTAACACCAAAGATGTCCGGTAGCTCCAGATTAAAATGTAGTACAATATACATAAAGCTTTATTGTTCCTTTAGGTTGTAGTTTTAAACTAAAGTGGAACGTTTCCCTAAATTCCTCAACAAATGTGCACAATTTAGAACTAAGTATGCTTAAGAGTTATGCCAGTGCTGCTGAAAAAATAAGTCTTACAGACCTGTCAGATTATTTTCACGCAATTGTTTCTCTAGCGATATTTTTACTGGCAAGTGTACAAGTTTATAGGAAAAGAAATAATTAGCTACTTTCAGAATTGCTGATGCATAGGAGCTCAAGCAGGCCAGCCCATGCCTCCTAGAGATTGTGACATTTTAAATTACCTGAATAATACCAGGAGCCATCTTTGGACATAATTAACACCTTGCCTAATTAATGTCAGTTCTAGACCATCAGACATCATTTATGGAGTATTATTTTATTCAAACTTGCTTTCACACTTATTATGTTGTAAACTTTAGATTTGTGTGCTGTTTTTTTAAGTGGAGCAACTTCTTTTTTTTTTTTTCTTTCCTTTTTCTTTTCCCTCCCCCTTCAAGTAATCAATGCACTGCTGAATGAGTTCATTTTAATGCACTCAATCATGCCTCTAATGTTCGTAGCTTACGGGCGCAAGCATCAGTAATGCAGGAATGTTATATGGCTTTAGTTTGGGCCATTTCATAAAATATTCATGGAATCAAAAATGTGCATCAAAATAGCGGCTGGGAGAATTACATTTATGTTCCTGCTTTTATGGCAGCTTCACATTTAAACCCATTTGTGTTAATATCTAGTCAATCTTCCTACTTTAAAAAAAACTAAAATGGAAGAGATCATATACATTCTCCTTTGCTTAATATTTGTTCTAGACATCTGCTGTGATACAACAAATATCTATAAACTTTCAGAGCTTGTGGTGCAGGGGAGTGGGGTAAGCAACAATTTGGGTAACACCCAAATATAAAAGATCTTATTTTCACTGCCTAGTGTTTGTCTTCACAGTCTACCCTGTGTTTTGCTGTTGACAATATTGTTGGTATTGTTGTTGTTGTTGTTTTTAATAAGTGGATGGATTTCTTGTTTGTGTGGGTTTTTGTGATGGGAATCTCCTTTGTAGTTGTTTTAAGACTGCACTTTCTATTTATTTATTTGTTTGTTTATTTATTTATACAAACACTGGGTACAGTCAGAAGTGCAGGAAGGTGAGAGAATTCACCAGAGCGGGGAACAGAACAGACAGACTGACGAAATACACTGCTGAGGGGAGCAGCGGGCCAGACAGACAGGAGAGGTCTGTCGCACCATGTGGGACCCTCCCCGGTGGCCAGGGATTGAACTGGCACTGCAGAGGCTGCGGGCAGCTTCGCAGCCCAGCTCTCAACTGCTGCACCACCAGGGGAGGCCCAAGACTGCAATTTCTATTAGCTGGAAAACTACAAATGCACAGCAACCTCCTTGTTTATGTAAATGTCATGTAATTATTTTTAAATTGAAGGTTAGACTTCTCTAGCCCTACCTGGACTAGAGTTTTGCGTAGTTGTTCACATGCGTCTCCCAGGGTGTGCATTCTGATACCGCATGCTGTTGAGGTGAATTGATTACTGATAGTACTGTTTGAATGCCAGTCTCAGTTGCCCCAACAAAATATTTTGGCTCCATTCTTTTCTTTGCTTAGCTTGAAATAATAGTGGGCTCTGGATTTTTGCTTAGCCTAGAACCAGGCATTCCAGGTGCTTCGTGAGCAACCACTCCTTAGGATAATCCTCTTTCAGCCTTGCTGTGGACTTTGCTACTTGGTGATGACGAAGACTCACCGGTAATTCCTGATACAACCTGACAGAGCTCATGCCCTCCTTGGGGCTCTTTTAATCTATGAATATTCTAGAGACCTTCTTTTTTCTGTCTTGCTACAGGTAACTATTTGTGATACCATGTCATTGTCTCTGCCCTCTTCCTGTGGATTAGAATGTTACTGATTGCAGAGAAGGAATCTAGAGCCCAGTCCCTGTGCAAGATGGATGCTGGGTTCTGAATCTCATCTGATGGTTCTGATATATTAAAGTTTATTTGTTTCCATGGGTAGGCTGTATATCAAAACTTTGAAGCTGCAGGTGAACCAAATTTGAAAATCTGGTGCTTGATCTTCACTTACATTTACATTTGGCTTTGTTAAGATTATCACAGTATTGATAACTTTTGATAATATTTCTCTCAGGTATATTAACTTTGAGATTTTCATATAAAGGCATATGCATTATGTCCTATTGAATATCTAGTCTTAATATTAATATGAGAGGCTTTACCCAGAATCTTGAAAGTCTTATTCACAGTTGGAACTATAAAGTGGATGGAAATCTTATCATTGATAATCATGCTTAAAGGAAAATATTTGCATATTTAAATTACTATGCTCATAGTATAGACATATATTTTAATATTTTTAAATTGAATATTACATTATAGTATAATATGAACTTGCAGCTTCTGACCAGCCTTTACAAGTTGTTAGGAAAACATTTGTGTGCTTATGGTCATTTGGATCAGATCCTTGCTAGCCTATGTACTGACACCAAATAATTTTTAGAAATGAATCTCCACATCTGAGAAGAACCAAAAAACTCTACTTCCTCTATGTACGTATCTTAGCTTAAAGTAGTGCCAGAATCTCCAGTACCCTCATCTGTGGCAAAAGTGATTAAGGAAGGGGAAGTGAAACCATGAATAGCTAGATGGGGTCACAGATGACTAAGTCTGGGGCCCCCAAGGAATTCCAGGGGCCCCCTAATGTCACTACATGCTTTAGATTCAAATAGGGAGTTCATGTGCAGGCCATGTAGCTGTTTATACATCAATTCCTCCAGAAGAGACCAGTCAGAAGCACATCAGGGGCTGACATTTGCTTTCATGCTAGAAGTTATTTGGGATCCCCTGAGGAGCACCACAAAATTAGGGAACTATTTAGAAGAGACTAGAAATCACATAATTCAAGCATTACTTTTAATGAGAGATTTATGTCCAGAGACCACATTTCTAACACTTATGTTTCTGACTCTTGGCTTAACTAGCACCTGCCACAGTAGAACCAGTCTCTGTACGTTTTAGATCCTATGTTTAAATCCTCAACATCCTTAGAAGCTATTTGAGTCATTTAACCTCTGTAAGCCTCAGTTTCCTCTTTAGTGTAAAATAATTATTTTATTTTACCTCACTAGTTTTGGGAAGGATGGCTAAGACAATGTATGAGGAAGAAACCTTCCATTTGGATTAGCACCTTGTGACCTGTGCTATTTTGTTAGTGAGCATCTCAGGAGACAAGTAGACCCTTCTGAGAGTTGAGCCTTGGCCAATGATCATGAGCTAAAAACAGGACAGTGATTCTAGCCTCCAAAGCTCTAACAAAAATAAAGTTCAGTTAAAATGGCTATTTCCCAACTATTGCAAGACTGTCTTCCACCGCACTCAAGGAAGCACTCATAGAAACCAGGGGAAACCAATGTCCCGAGAACCACCCTTACTTTGTTCATTCCTGAGGGGCAGCCTGTGCAGGATGCCTGAATCGTGCTTAGAGGAGAGGCAGGCTTCCCTGGGGTACAAAGACATAGCCCCCACCTTTTCTCCACTCTTCCTCACCTTCAGCCCTCTCCACATTTCCTCCATCTCGCCTTCCCCCACCACTTTCTCTCCCTCCTACCACATAGTCCTGCCTCCTTCGATAAAATCCTGGGCAAGAGTCTAAGTTCTCATGTCCATTTTCCATCCTGATGCCTCGTCTGCATCTCATTGTAACTAGTCGGGTTATCCAGAGTTCATCTCCCAGCTCGTCTCCTGGAATTCTTAGTGAACCTGTTATTCCTAACATACCTTTGCCCTCTCTGTCTGATTACTCTGTGTGATCACAGATGCTATCAGGTTCTTCTACTCTCCTTACAGTTCTCCCCCGCTGCCCCGCCCCAGAACAATCTAGTTTACTCCTAGTTCCCTATGTCTGTTGCCCTATTCACAAGGCCAAAGAGAAATGTGTACCTGTGCCTTATGGATAGATGGATGTTGGCTAGGGGAAAAAAAGGCCTCTCACATACACTTTCCAGCGATACAGAACTATACTTCACAGGCAGAAATATAGTTAGCAGAGGAAACATAACCCACACATGTCAATGTTCCATTCGAGTTTTAAAAAAAACGAGGGTCAAGGGTATTTGGCGGGAAGGTGTTTCTGGTGAAAGGGACTTCAGGAGACATGAAAAACTACACCTGCTTTTGTGGGAAGCAAGAAGAAAATTGTCAGCTAACTGTAAAAGATTGTTGAGAACAGTGATCCACCTTGAGTATGTGCACCAAAATGAAAAAAAAAAAAATAAGGAATTATTTTTTAAAATAACTTCTATTGTGTATTTCTTATTACCAAATAAATATACTTGGATGATAGAACCATTAGGCAGTACAGATAATCAGGAAGGAAATCCCCACCCATCACCCATCTAGCACTGATGATGTTTGGTAAATGTTTTCTGATGTTTCTCCATATTTTCACTTATTATAAGCACCTGTCCATGGAATGAAATATTCTTCGATAGTGTCTTGCTTATGTCTTTGTAGTCTTTTTTATCCTGTAACAATTTCATAATACGGTTTTATAAACATCCCCACAGGACACGTTCCTTGGTCTTTATCTTAGCTGCTGGGCTCTCAATCGACCTCGTGCCTTTGTTGAAATTTTGTGCAGATTATTTGCTGATTATCCACCTCTGTTGTGTTTCTTGATGAATACTATTCTTTATGCTTAAATGTATTTTTTTTACTGAGGTGACATGGTTTTGCAACACTGTATGCGTGTGATTTACACCTCTTCACATATATGTTACCACACCAAGTCACCGAAACACCCATAGTCCTCGACCATGGACCCATGAGCCCTCTCGCCCCTTTGCTCCCTACTTCTCCTGCCTCCCGTAGCCTCGATTCTGTAGTCATGCCCCCCTTTAAGAGTAAAATAGAAGAGGTACGCAAAATTTTTTAAAATATGCTCTGGCCTGTGGTTTATGTTTATGAATGTTGTTTATTCTTTAGGTCAGCTTCTGGAAGCTGCTGAGCATTATGAAGCATTTCATCAATTGACGCAAGGGCGGATATGGAAGGATGAGACAGGTCACTTTCTCAACTTGTTGGCCTGCGAGAGTCTCCTGAGGACGTACAGATTACTCTCAGACAAAATGCTGGAAAATAAAGAATACAAAGAGGCCATCAAAATTCTAATAAAAGCTTCAGAAATAGCCAAAGAAGGTGGGTAGAAAGAACACTCTCCACGCTGTTCGCTTTAATAGGCAGGCGCTGCTTCTCCCGGGAGTGAAGTAAAAATCGTCAAGTGTTCGGGTGATTATTTCCTATGAAATGCAAAGACAAATGCCATCAATATACTTTCAGATTTCACTGTGAAACAGAGGTGCCTTAGTGCTGACAACAAGCAATCCATTAGTTTCCTGAGAGTGTTATCTCCAAAATTACAACCCTCTGAGAGGAGTGTTAAAAAACAAAGAATGCATAGTAAGTGGGCAAAGTCATCTGCAAAAGTTGAGGGTGTGTGTGTGTGTGTGTGTGTGTTTTCTGTGTGTGGATGTGACTGACGTTATGTCTCTACAATCTGACAAACATTTCACTGTTTGTAAATTCCCTAGTGTGAGGTCATAGGAGGTCATGATACATTTTAAGTTGGGAGTTAATAGGACAATAGAACTCGAATACATGGTCGAGTAGACACTTGCCTGCCAAAGCCAAGGCATGGCCTTTGGACTGGCAGCAGCCAGTCTATAGAATGATATCGTTCCCACAGAATGATATTCTCAATGATATTCCCATAGAATGATATGGGAAATGTTTTTACATAATTTTTGGAGCCCACCCTGGACCTGCTGCCTCCGAACCTGTGGGTCAGCAGGACGCCCAGGTGATTCCTGGGCACACTTAAGAGCAGCGAAAAAAGTCTGGGAGATCTGGTCATATCCTTAATGTTCTATGTCATTTGCATATGTATAAAATGTAAAGGAAAAATTAGGAGCATATATTCACAAGGTTTTCCATTATGAAATGCAAGGATATTTTATTACTATGTAAAGCATATTAGTAGTGCAGGCTTTTCATGAAGAAGATAGCAGTTATGCTTTGGAACTAATCTTTATTTTCCTTTTTGTGTGCTTTTGATATAACTAAGAAGGCTTCTGCTACTCCAAAATCAAGAAAATTTACTCCTGCATTTTATTCTGAGTTTGATTGCTTCAATGCCTGCATTTCTCTCTCTCTTTCTTTCTCTCTCTCTCTCTCTGTGTGTGTGTGTGTATGTGTGTGTGATGTAAGAACTTCTCACTTGATGGTTTGCATGTGGATTGCAGTTGACTCACTACCATTTGTTGAAAACACTATTCTTTCCCAGTAAGTTTTCTTGGGAGCCTGTCAAAAATTAATTTACCATAAGTATGTGAGCTGTTTTCTGGGCAGTTAGTTCTATCGATCTAAATGTCTTTTCCTATTTCACTCCTACATATACTTGATTATCATAGTCTTGTGGTACATTTTGAAATTGAGAAATGTGATTCTTCCAATTTAGTGAATTAATTTCCCAGTTAGAAGTGGAATTTTTCCCTTTCATTTTCAGATTGTTCATAGCTTGTGTTTAGAAGTAAAATTGACTTTAGTTTACTGATGTATCTTGCAAGCTTGCTAAACTTGTTTATTAGCTTTGATTTTTTTTTAATATATTAGATCATGTCTTCTGAAAATATGTTAATATTTTCATTTCTTCCTTTCTGATCTTGATGTTGAAGGGAGGTAGAAAATGACACCCCCAAAAACCACTTTGGCATAAAAAATACTTTGAGCTAAAGGTACTTAAAAAAACAACAGAACAATAAATGACTTTCTAATCGCCGCCATTTTTTTCTGCAAACAGAAAATTAAATACGGCCATATGAAAGATGCCTCCCCTAAACTATGAGGATAGAAACATTCTGTATTGGGAATCAAAGCCAAGAGAATTTTGTACAAACAGACCTTTTGCTAAAACAATTCTTATTTTCCCTTAACTTCCCTGAATTGTTTATCAATAGTTACTTTTCCACAATTGTTTCTCTTTGTTCAACCCAATATTAAAACATACATGTTCCGCCATTTCTTTTGTCTCTTCATTCTTTATAAAGGCTCCCATGTCACCTAAATCCTTATGTAAATTTGTATAATTTTCTTCTGCTAATCTGTTTTATATCAATTTAATCTCAGCTATGGCTCAAATTCCCTAAGATGATAGAGGTAAAAAGTTTCCTACTCTACAAATGCCTTTTCTTTTTCTTGCTAAAGGTACTTAAAAAAACAAGTGCCTTTTCTTTTTCTAGCCTGGTTACCCTGGCTAGGAAAGCACAGTATTAAATACAGTTAGATTCAGGGGACTTCTTTGTCTCCATCCTGATCTTAGAACAAAAGCTTTTAATCTGTTATTATTATGTGTATCAGCTGTGGGTTTTTTGTAGCCTGTTCAACAGGTTGAAGAAGTTCCTTTCTATTTTTGAGTTTGTTGACAGTTTTTGATCACTGAAAGGGACTGGATTTTTGTTTAATACTTTTTTCTGCCTCCACTGAAATTATCTTGTGGTTTATGTCTTTTCCATTACCTTGGTATATCACATTGATTGATCTGTGTATATTGAACCAACCGTGCATTCCTGGGATAAATCCCACTCCATCTTTTTACTCTTTTTATATGCTGCTGGATTCAATTTGAGGCTATTTTGTTGAGAGGTGTGGTATCTATATTCATAAGGGATGTTAGTTTTTTTTTTTCTTGTGATATCTTCCTGTAATTTGATATCAGAATATTACTGGCTGATAGAATGATATGGGAAGTGTTTTTACATAATTTTTGGAAGATTAGTGCTGATTATCCTTTAAATGGTTGGTAAAAAATTCACTAGTGAATCCGGAGGCATTGGGCTTTGTTTTTCTGTTTTTAATCTAGCTAAAGTTTTGTGGATTTTGTTAACCTTTTTAATGAAACCATTTTTAAATTTTCTCTATTGTCTTTCTATTCTGTTTCATTTCTTTCCATTCAAGTCTTTATTATTCCTTCTTTTTAGTTTGGGTGTAGTTATAAATTCTTTTTTCTGGTGTTTTAAGGTGAAAAAATGTTCCTTTTTTAAAAAATAGGAAATTATAACTACATTTGTTCTTTTATGCATTGCTTTGGCTGGATTCCACAAGTTTGAGGTTGTTGTATTGCTATATTTTTTCTGATTTATTTACTTATTTATTATGTTGAGCCTTGCACCCCACACATCCATCTGGGGTTGTGTATTTTTATTTTTTGTTATTTTTTTATAATTTATTTTTTTATTTTTATATTCCCCATACAATTGCAACCCCCTCCTTTTCCTGCCCCCACCCCCAAAGTGTGTCTCTGGTTCATAGTTGTTTGTTGATTTTGATTTTTTCTTTATTATAGTTATTCTTTTTCCTGGTCCCTTATTTAGGTTTTCTAGATTCCTGTTATGAGTGAGGCCATCAGGTATTTTTCTTTTTCTTTCTGGCTTATTTTACTGAGCATGATCCCTTCCAGCACCATCCATGTTGCTGCAAATTGCATGTGTTTATCTTTTTTGATGTGTATTTTTATTTTCAGATCTAGTAATTTAGGAGTTTATTTAATTCCCATATAATTGTGAGCTTTCCAAATTTTTCTGTTATCTATTTCTAACTTCATTCTCTTGTAATACATTTGCTCAGTAGCATCAACCATCCTGACTACCTGAATTTTTTTTTCTCAGCACTGAAACCTGATTTTTTTCTCTATACCCTCACTTAACACTCCTAATCCCCCTTGCCATGCTTTCTTTTTTTGGCCCTACGTACTTATCACCCACAAGTTACCACATAATTTATTATGTTTGTTGTTATTTTCTGTCTCTTTCTGTCTCTGTGTGCTAATATGTAACTCCCCAATGACAGAGAATTTGCTGGTTAATTTACTGATGTATTCCAAGTTTGTAGGGCTGTGCTTGGCTCACAGTAGGTCCTCAATAAATTTTCATTGAACAAATGAATGGGTGACTATATATTAGTTAAACAACAAATGGAAGTTTTAGGGCACATTTCAATGAAACATGTCAGTTACTCCCAAGTACACTATCTCTATCCACTGCCCTGCCTGAGAGGTCCTCTCTTTAGACTGTCTAATAGATACACTAGTATAATTTAGATCTTGAAAATAAAAGCGTAGTGTTTTCTTTAAGATAAATGACTGTTGACTTGGAGTGCAAAGCAAATATTAATTTAACTCACTCAAAGAAACACAATATAAATAGTATTTCTCCCTTTTTATTCTTAAGTGTCTGTGTCCCTCAACTGTAATAGTGCTGACATTTTCTTCTATTGTTTTGTTGCTTTCATTTTATTTCAACATTGTCTCATTTAGTAAGCAGGGAACGTTGTCATGTTTAAATTTTATTTTAAAGCTAATATTTTTTATTAGTTTATGGGTATGGCCCAGCTGCTTCATTTAGTTACCTCAAAATCTATCTACAGGGTAGAGTTTTCTTTCTTTCTATTCCTTTTTGCTGGGCTTTCCTTTGCATAAAATTAGCAGCTATGATGATCTGCTTTCAGCACAGGTCATTGCAAGTGCTTTAACACAGATATGCAAGTACCAATCACAATCAATCAGCTTTTAATTATACAAGAGTTAACTTCATAGCCTCGTCCATCTACCCCATCTTGCCTTACTCTAGCTCCCCTCGTAGCCCCAACACTCATAATCCAATAGTGGGGAAGTTAAGCCCAGATGAATAAAAAGAGTTAAGTGTCTCCAGACTGACTCCCTGGCACCATTAACTTTGCTGCACTGAGATCTTGAGGGTATAATTCCCTGCAATCGGTAAAATTGCTAGAGAAGAAAAAAATGCCATCACCAGCATTCGCCATCCTATTTTCTCGCTGTCTTCTGATTGAGCCACTGTTTCACGAGTGGCAATTCAGTGAATAGTGAGAGTCATGCAGCAGAGAGAATTGCTGCTCTTGTGAAATCCATCATGGTTAGAATGCAGAGTTCAGAAACCTAAGGGTACTTCCTTCCAAAATCAAAAACAAGGGTGAAGGGTGGATCTGTCAGTATTTGCATCACATAGGAGTTAGGTGGCATTGAAAGTCAAAGAGTTCCACAAGCCGAAAAAGGATAGCATTCTTCATAAAAATAAGGATGCTTAATAATTCTTATATTAGATTTACATGTTATATTTAATACATAAATGTAAGCAAATTACATGTTAGATAGTACGATGTGTGTCTTGTTGAGCCACACTGCGCGTTTCCACATTTTGCTTTTGGATAGAATTTGGCAATTGCAGGACTAAAACATAATATACAGGGATTAGAAAAACTTAGTTCCTCATATAAAGATGATGAAAAAAGCATTGCCAAAGAAAAGCAAAAGACGTCAAGAATTCAAAATGTACTTGGAATTTTGTTCCAAGAAGCCAAGCCCTGTTAGTCATTTTGACCCAAGTTTTAACCCATAGCTTTTAAATTGCACCAAGCTAAAATAACAACTCCTTGATTTGCTAATTACCTGCCCAGTTAGAGACTTAGCCCAATGCCTGTCTGTGAGTATGTGTGTTTGTACACTAGTGGGGTTGGTACACTTCGCAATTATTCATGTGTGCAGGAGCAGCTATCCTGAATAATGACAGGGTTTTACATAGTGGAACATGATAGAAATTACGTGTAAAATGTCAAAATGATCACACGGGTCCCTGCATGGAGAGGGAAATGCCTCATAATTATATCACTAATGCATCTCACTCTTACCGGGTAAACTGTGTTTGCAGCAGTCTTTTTTTCTTCTCAGTACACAGGAGAAACGTGTTAAAATAAACTTGTTAAAATAAATTTCTACTATCTGAAAAAGCAAAGATTCTGTTGGTTGTAGTAAATCAGTTTGTCTAATGCCATGGTCATTTTCCTACATTTTCACTTTAGGAAATGACAAGAAGATGGAAGGACAAGCTACCTATTTCTTGGGCTTAGCATACTTGGCTTCTGGAGATTATGACACGGCATTAACGGTAAGTTGAAGTGAACGTTGATCAATTTTAATTTTTATTTTATTATATTTATTTTTTATTAAGTAACATTGCTTTATGAGACTGTGTGATTCAGAGGTTACACCCTTCAGATGTGTGTTACCACACCACACCCCCTACCAGGCCACCGGTCACCCTTGGGACTCCTTCCCTCGTTGTTTTCCACCTGCAGCTCCTCAGCTGTTATGCTCAATTCAACACTCAGATTTCATTGGATTTTATAAGGTCAACAGAATACTAGTGGGCCTGACATTAGTGTATCTATTTGTGGAGACTAAAACAAAATAACAACATTCTAGAAGCATTAAAAAATGGTTTTATTACTCATAGAAGGTAGTGTTAGCTCAATTGTCATGAAATGTGTTAGGAAATATGAAAATTAAATATATGGAGTGATGTGACCCCCTCCACTCCCACAGCACCAAGGCCAAGAAGAAATGAGCTTAAATGACAGTAAAAATTAAATGATGATAAAAAATAAATACAGCAAATTTATAATATGGTCTGTTTAGAAAAGAATGCGGTTCTCAGGCAATAAAATGGCCTTCAGTGCATGGGGCGGGCGGTGATGGAGGGCCGTGTTAGTCCCAGTGTGAGAAGTAGCCTGCTTCCTGATAAAGTCAGTGTTCCCCTATTTTATGACCATTTTATTTGATTTGTTTGGCTAAAACAGACAAATGTCAAGTGCTCTCATTTCTGTGATATGATGATTAGAAGAGATAATTTGTATAAAATTTTAAGAGTTCCTGCCTGGGCTATAATGCACCTTTGATAATTATTGGCTTTGATTACCTTTACACTCATCTCTGTCTCTGGACTTAGTAGTAGTAGCAGCAGCAGCAGCAGCAGCGAAGGTGGGAGGGAGGAAGTAGATTCCAAAGTTCTGAAGGACTTGGTAATAGACTCAATGTGGGAAGTCAGGGAGATAGAGGTGCCATGTGGTCTGGCTCTGGAGCTGGAGGATGCTGGTGTCATTGCTGGGGAAGATTGGAATGTTCTGGACGCCCAGACCTGGGGTGGATCTGAAGGTTAGCACCTGCTGCCAAATCTCTGGTTATCAGAAGTTTGGTTATCAAGAATCTGGTTATCAAGCCGTAAAAGCAGTAAATACTAGCATTTCTCAGGTAAGGACTCTCGACATACTTTTTGGAGAGTATATTTTACAATTCTCTGGAGTGAAAGGGCACCAAAATGGTTACGTATTAAAATCAGGTTGGTCAGGGTGGAGTCCCAGCTACCACCTCATCATGTGATGTTGTATGAGACTGAGCCTTTCTGAGCGCTGGTTTCTTCATCTGTCAAATGAGATAAGACTCCCTCACTCAGCACAGCTTCATGAGGATTCAGTAACAGAACACATACAAGATCTGTGGCATCAACTCAAAAGTATAGAAAACTGTAGCTATTGTATTATTAATGAAACACAAACAAATGATTTTTGAAAGTGTTAGATGGTCTTACATTTACAGAAATCACTATTCTGGTTTTTCCCTGGTATCCTCAAATACGACACTTAAAAGTATCCCCAAACCAACAGTTGCCATAGGAGAGCATAGGTAAGCGAGTAGGGAAAATCTACACAATCAAAGACGTTCAGAGTTTTCTTCAGAACAGTAATACATGGGAAAAAGTGTCGTGCGTGATACCGCTCCCGGCTACACAGCAGTAGTTCTCTAACTGCTAGTTGGTCAAATACATGGACCCACTGTACATGTTGATGGACAGTCCTCATATCCAAAGGAACTACAGTTGGGAAGAGGACGTGGGGCTTGGGGTTAGAAGACATGGATCTTAATCCCAGCTGCCACATACTAACTGTTGACGATCATTTAGTCACTTAACTTCTTGGAGGCTCACTTTTGTCTGTACAATGAGAGTGTCAATAGCAGCTTCCCTGTATGTGTGAACATTAAGTGAAAAGAAGTGGCTGTTCATACTTTATTTTATTTATTTATTTTTTTAAACATTTATATTTATACAAGAGCTGGGGTACAGGCCAGAGGCTCGGGAGGGTGAGAGGATTCACCAGAGGCAGAACAGGGAGCAGAACAGGCAGACAACAGAAATACACTGCTGAGGGGAGCAGCAGGCTAGACAGGAGAGGTCTGCTGTGCCATGTGGGATTCTTGCCAGCCGGCAGGGATTGAACCCGCGCTGCAGAGGCTGTGGACAGCTTCACAGCACTGCGCTCAACCCGCTGTGCCACTGGGGAGGCCTAGCTGTTCACAGTTTAGACTAGAAACTGTTTTTAGAAGTAAGATACTACTATTCCTGCAGGCTTCAATTAGCCCTGAATAGCGCTATGATGCTGCAGCCAGTAATCTTTATGGAATATCTAGTCAAAGTACCTGCTCTATACATTTTTTCCTTAGCTACAGTTTACTAAGTTTATTCTATGGAAGTTACATAATACTCAAATTTATCTTTGTATTAGCATGTATGTTTTTAATGGCACTATGATAAACCAACATTTTATGAAAACATTTTTGTCATCAATTTATTCATAGCTTTTCCTTGGCCTCTAATCAAAAAAGAGGGGGAAAGGGGTTTGAATTATTTATTGAAAGTTCCTGGCTGTCCAGTGCCTGGACAGCCCCACCAGGTGACACTCCTGCTCCTGGGTCACAGCCCCATCACTGAGCTTGGGGGCCAGACACTGGCTGTCATCCAACAGAAGGTTCTGACAGTCCTGCTCGAGGACACTCCTGACACTGCGGCTCATCAGTAGCTTTTTTTTTTTCCTTTTTTAAAAATTTATATATATATACATTTTACATCATTGTTCATTTTTAAATAATGTTTGCTTTTTTGCCCCCCACCGGGTGTAGTCCCCATAGAGTTTCCTTCACCAGTGCACCCGTGCACCATCACCTCAGTCCCCTGGGCTCCTCCCTCCCTCCCTCTGATCCCTCTCCCGCCTCCTCCCCTGCAGGAGGTCTCTGGTTTATAATTGTCTATTTGTTTTTGTTTTGTTGTGTTGTGTTGTGTATTATTATTTTTTTCCCCTGATGTCTTATTGGGTTCCCCTATATTCCTCCTATAAGTGAAACTAGCCGATATTTTTCTTTTTCCTTCTGACTTATTTCACTGAGCATAATTCCTTCTAGCTCCATCCATGTTGTTGCGAATGGCATTAGTTTATCTTTTTCACTGCTGAACAGTATTCTTTAGCAGCTTTCAGCATGCTGAAGAGGGCTTGCTCTCAGCTTGAGATGCTTCCAGTGCAAGCTCAGGGCTCCCACAGTCACTTTCCTTCTCCCTCAGAGTTCTCACCCGTTTCATCCTTGCGTGCTGTGGCCCATCTCAGCAGGCTCCTCTGGACTCCAAAAGGAGCAGTGGCTGCAGATCTCAATCCCCCTCATTGTGGCCACACTGACCTGCTCGTTAGTACCAGACCCTTCCCACACATGCTCCCACCAACACACCAAGAACACTTACTTCTCACCCCATCCATTTTGTTCAGCACAGAAATGTTCAAGATATCCCGATAGGACTGAGAAAAAAAAAAAGTGATAGGATCAGAAAAAAATTAATAGAGGATGCTTTTCTAATTAAAAAAAATAGATTTATTTCCACCGTGCATCGAATTTTATTACTCCAAATTATTAAGCGATTGTTTATGGCATGCAATAAGCATGTATTCCATATCTGGTCTTACCTAATGCCTTTTTGAGCAGTTAGCTTTATTGGGAAAAGAGCATATTACCTAGTTCATTAAAAAAATGTGTTTTAATAATTTGGAGATTATGGAAATGTAAAATGCTTTACTAATAATTTTGCTATTGTCTTTAAAGTCATGGCATTTATAAAACATTTAAACAGGTCTTACAGGGATAATTTAATGTAATTTTTGTAGTAAAGATTGAATAAAATCTTAGTAAATTGAATGTTTTTGAAATTTCCTCATTAATAGGGAGTTTAACTCTCTCTACACTTTTTTTCCTGTTTAATTTTCCTAATGGTTCTTTTGCTTTACAATGTCACAGCTTAGGAAAATAGCATACATCTTTTTCTTCTTTTTAAATGATGACTACATTATGATATTTGTCATATAAATTATAATATTTGTCATTTAAGTGACAAAAGCAATGTAGAAAAATCAGAAACCTCCAAAAAATCAAAAACCTGTGTATTTTTTAAATAGTAATCTGAATGGCAAAAATTTGCAAATCATAGTCCATCATAGAATCATAGGAGACTCCTTATGTGAGGGAAGAAAGGTCCAGGCCTAAATTAATATAAACACTGATTTTCTAGTAATAAAATCTATTGATTTTCTTGAAATTGGAAAGCTGGTTTTAAATTCCCATGAGATCTGGAATCCCATTTTATCCAAAACTTCATGATTATTTTACCTATTCATTAGAAAAAGAAAGCTCTCCTTTAGTGATTCTTTACAAAGCAGCTGAAATGTTTGTTTTCAGTCCTTCACATTTTAAGTATAGTGCAAAAAATTCCGGTATTTATTTTTAGAGAAAAAGAAGGGAGGGAAAATTATTTTTATTTGGTTCATCCTAAAGAGGATGAACTTTGAGACTCTGGAAATTGAACACACTAATCAACTGTACCGAAGAGTGACATATGGAATATAATGTATGTAGATTCCTTAAAGTTCAAGGCCTCGCATATGAAAATGATCTCCAGAGCAATAAAGCAAGCTGCATAGTTCATCACGAGACTAATTGAATGACAGAGCTAGAGGCAATGACACAGCTGTGAGCACGTGTTGATCTAGAAGCTGCATCCCAAGCGCAAGAACCTGGACATGGTGGGCCTCCCTGGTGGCCTAGGGGTTAAGTCTCAGCACTACCACCTCACAGCCCACCGTGATGGCCTGAGTTCAATCCCCAGCCAGGGTACAGACCCACATGGCATAGCAGACCTCTCCTGTCTCACCCGCTGCTCCCCTCAGCAGTCTATTTCAGTAGATCTGCCTATTCTGCTCCCCACTCTGTCTCTGGTGAATTCTCTCACCTCCCCCCACCCACCTCTGGCCTATACCCCAGTTCTTCTATGCAAAAATAAATAAATATATTTTCTTAAAGATTTGTTTATTTATGTATACAAGAGCTGGGTTATAGGCCAGAGATGCAGGATGGTGAGAGGGTTCACCAGATACAGAGTGGGGAGGGGAACAGAACAGGTGGATCCACTGAAATACACTGCTGAGGGGAGCAGCAGGTGAGTCAGAAGAGGTCTGCTGCGCCATGTGGGTCACCTCCCCGGCCGGGGATCGAACTCGTGCTGCAGTGGCTGCCGATAGCTTCATAGTGCT
The DNA here is from genome assembly GCF_014898055.3 of Talpa occidentalis. Lineage (NCBI taxonomy): Eukaryota > Metazoa > Chordata > Mammalia > Eulipotyphla > Talpidae > Talpa > Talpa occidentalis. Next base: position 109,317,874 of record NW_023605194.1, read on the forward strand.
GAGACTTAACCCCTTGCGCCACCGGAAGGCCCCAAATAAATAAAATCTTAAATTAAAAAAATAACCTGGAGATTGTGATCACATCAGCTGTGTTAAACAGTGATAGTGGCGAATTCTCCTTGTTCTCATAGATTGAGCCAAATTATATATTTTCGGCTACAACACAAAATGGGTAACTTTAGAAAGAAAAATGTAATTCAACATCTTCAAACGCACCCAAAATATTCTCAAATGTACCTGTAATGTAGGCAACTCCTTGATTAACAGCTTTAGATATTATTCAGTGCAATTGGTACTCTATAAAAACATACACTAGATTTTAAAAAACAGCATTAATACAAGGCTCCCAGTATTTAATACATACACTTAAAAATTATTTTTAATTATTTTCAACTTATTCCCTATAGAGACATGAAGAAGTTTGCCTTGAAACTAATCAAACGACTGGTTTAAGGTTAAATCTCCATTTTCCCAGGGGTGACCTGCATTGATCCTCTTTTTTGTTGTTTTTGTTTCTAAATTGTCACGATGAAACCTGGGGCTGGCCAAGAAAGAGGAGAACGACCCGCCCACCAAAGGATGTTCCCCAAAATAATATCTCGATATGAGTAACAGCTTTCTTTTGAGAGCATTTCTAGGGAAAAGGTAGATAATATTCTTTTACTTAAAAGCGTGACTTAGAGGCAAAAAATTAAAGTCAAATAGTAGGGAAAACTGGCAGCTCATTCAGGCCTGTGGTTAGAATGGTCTAAAGGGTGGCGGGGACCATGTGTGGTAGTTACTCCATGGTGTGGGGTTACCCCATGGTGTGGGGTTGCCCTGTGGTGTGGGGTTGCCCCGTGGCGTGGGGTTACCCCGTGGTGTAGAGTTGTCCCATGGTGTGGGGTTGCCCCATGGTGTGATGTTACCCTGTGGTATGGGGTTGCCCCGTGGTGTGGGGTTACCCTGTGGTGTGGACCAGTGCACGGACCAGCACCCATGGGAGGATGGGGGAGAATGTGGAGGGTGGGTGAGGAGGAACAGGCATGCGAAAACAATTGAGGCTGGACATGAGCAGACCAGGAAGTGTGTCCTGCTCTAACGAGTGTGAATAATTCCATTCTGTCTGCTAGAGTTTCAAAATAAATAACATAAAATAACGTAAGCGTGAACACTTTGATTGCAGCCAGAATGTGGCTGGTCTTCTTGCTGAGATACACATTTATAGATTTTTTTGGGGGGGGTGGGGGGAGAAGTTTATGAAAGAATCTTTGGCATTTCTGTCTAAATATGATGGATGCACATGTTTGCACTATTAGACCAATACGCTGGATGTTCGGTTTGGGTTTCCCAGTAGGAGACCTCAGGGCTGGGTCTGAGTGTCCGCAGTTGGCTTACAGATTGGGTCAAGCCTGTGGGGATAGAAAGAAAGAAAACAAAGAACCAGACAAAGGACAAACCAAAAGCAACACACAGAATATCTGACTGTAGAATTGAGAATAGCAGAGTGGGGAGCATCGGGGAGAGTAAAGCAAGGAGGGGCCCATGGGCTGTGGTGAGGGACAGCAGCTGCCTCGGTGGTGGTGCAGGGTGGCCACCTGCGTCTACAGAGGTGCAAGCCTATGCCCCTGAGTCATATCGGTGTTGTGTTAAAATTAAAATAAAAATAGTAACTTTAAAGAAATGTTTTATTTAGGAGAGATTCCAGAGGCAGGGAGTCGGCAGAAAAAGCCAAGCAAGGCCTGTTGCCGCTGTGGCAGTTGGAGCTCAGAGCTGCTGGAACATTCTGGAAATCAGTGTAGAAACAAATAGTCACCCCAGTGGAGGGACAAGCTATCCTGGTCGACTGGGAGCTGCCTCACAGGCAATAGTTCTCTGGCAGCTCCAGTTTATTACCAGCCCGGCCTCAGACAGAAGGTTCCAGATGCTGGTGTCAGCAAGCCTGGGCTGCTGAGATGGGGGGAGGGACCCAGACAGTCGGCCGACCCCATGCCAGTCGCTTGATGTCTACGCTTCCTTTTTCTTGCCCCACAGTGGAGAGGATAAAATTGTCTGTGAGGATTAAATGAGATAAAAGACGAATGTGCTTGCTAACATTCAATACATGGTGACTGTGCTCTTCTAAGAAGACAGGCTCACAGGTGAACAGATCTGTTGATTCAGGAATTAACTCACTTAGGAATTTCTCTGAAGGAAGCAATTATTAATGTCTACTAATATTTGGCTCCATTATTGTTTATGTAATTGTTAGTAAATACAGAGATGTAGCTGTGACCTTTACATATACAATGTTATGAGTGAGCAGTGTTAGAATGGTGGCAAGTCCAGAAACAGAGTAAATGGACAATAGCAACTTGATTAAATGTCCTAAGTATCCTGTGATGCAATACAGTGCAGTCGATAAAAATAACACTATATTTATTGTTTTATAACAATATATATTTTATATATTTATAAATTTATTTATACATATTTATATATCTATACATTTATAAATGTCTTATATTTATACATTTATAAATGTGTATTTTGTGTTTATATTTATGTATTTATTTATATATTTGTGTGTTTATATATATTTACACATATAAATATTTAAATAAACAATATATATAAATAAGCAATATATTAAGCAAAATATCAGGGTAGAAAGCAATGTGTGTTATGGTCATGCTTATATATATTTACATTATATACATGAAAATATTAGAAACATGAAATTATTTTTGGTAGTTATCTGTGGAAGCTGGAATAATGTATGGCTTTAATTTTCAGTCTTTTGGGGAGTGAGGGATCTATATTCCCCCAAATTTTCTACAATTAACACTTATTGATTTTGTAATGAGAAAAAAATCTATTTTTTCTCTCCATTCCATTAAAATTGAAAAACTTCAATTAATGTTTTCAGTAGGTTTTATGCACACTATTCATAGTAAAAATCTTCCATATAGGATTAATCGTAACAGTCATTTCAGCAGCTCATCTCAACCTAAAACATTAGAGAAAGTTCTTAAATGCTTAACAAGTAATAAAGGATATTACAGACAACCTGATAAAGTAAAAAGATAATCATGTAAAATATCAAGCAAAACTAGAAAAATATAGCCCTCCAGTTTTTGGTATCCTGAGCAATTTGGATCAAAGTCCACAGAAACAAGAGCAGTAATGGCTATATTGGTGGCGGGCTGTTACCTCTTTCAAACTCAGGTTCAAAGCACAGTTTTTAATTAGGTCTGGGCAATTTCTTTTCGCTCAAGCAGATTCTTTATTGTAAGACTGTACTGTCAATGGGGGGATAGACATGTGTGACATATACTAATCGTACTTGTAAGGGGGAACAAGAGCTTCTTACTGGGAAGATTGAGGTGATGACATTGGAATTGAGCCTTGCAAGATAAATAGTAGCTGTGCCCTTGCTGGAGAAGCAGCAGCGAGAGTGAGGGCAGAATGTGCTACTGCAGCGTGACCTTCGGGGAGGGTCCTGCTCAGTGCAGGGCTATGGTAGGAGGGGCAGAGAGATAGGGCCTGCCTGAGAGTAGGAAGTCTCTAAGTCGAGCAGCAGCTTGTTCTAGAAAACCTGGTATTACAACCTGAAGAGAGAGGAGAAAGCATACATTGTACAAAAATGAAGACTGATGTAAAATATACATACATAAATAAAATATAGAGAGAGACTAGAGGAGGTAAGACCCATTAGAGGGCTCTTCAAACATTTGGGGTGAGGGTTGATAAGTCCCTGAACTCTGACAATGTGGTATGGTTCCTGATAGACACAACTGAGAGGCATTTTACAATTTTACAACTTTCTAACTGGCTTGATCAATGTAGAGAGAGTAGAGGGAAAATGAATCTGAAGTCTTTTGTTTAAGCAATCCAGCGTATGGTGGTGGTGGTAAATGAGACAAAGCCTCAGGAGGGGAAACAGTTACCCAGAAGAATTTTTAGTAGTAATTTAGAGGTGTTATTTTGGTCTTCCCAGAAGGTAAAAGGCATTGCTGCCACCACCTTGTGACTTATGATCTTGCCCCTGGCCTTTGGATTGCAGATTTCAGCACCACCTTTCCATCCCAGTGAATCTCTAGCACAAGTGAAGCCACTCAGAATGCTTACCGGTCATTTTCTTTTTTTTTTTTTTTTTTTTTTATTTTTTTTTTTTTTTAGAGGCATGTTTTATTTATTTATTTATTTGTTTGTTTGTTTGTTTTGTTTATACATGCACTGGGTACAGTCAGAAGCGCGGGAGGGTGAGAGAATTCACCAGAGCCAGAGCGGGGAGCAGAGCAGGCAGAAGGACCGAAGGACACTGCTGAGGGGAGCAGCGGGCGGCAGGAGAGGTCTGCGCGCCATGCGGGACCCTCCTCCAGTGGCCGGGGAGCAGCCGGGGATCGAACCGGCACCGCAGAGGCCGCGGGCAGCTTCGCAACCCAGCGCTCAACCGCTGCGCCACTGGGGAGGCCCCATTTTCATTTTTTAAATCAGAGCCAGTCCTCCTTGGTGGGGAAGATTTAGCTTGAGAGCTTCCAGAGCCATGGAGAATAAAGCTGACACACAGAGAGAAATCGAGATGAGAAATGGAAAGAGCTATTCCCAGTGGTATCTGAGTCTCTCAGTCCCCATTTTGCCTGAATTAGATTGGGAGGGTTGTCCGGTGAAATCAAATGAACCCTAACTGATAGAAGAGTATCATAGGGTCTTTGTATGCTGTGTGTCTAGAACTGTACCCAACCTTGTCATTTATTTATATGCTTTATCTCATATAATAGAAAACCCTAAGAGGCAGGTCTCATTACTATTTTCTACCTACTCTTACTCCCATTTCCCAGATGAAGATGATGGAGACTTAGATTAGATCACCTGTTTGCACAGGTGACTCACCTGTTGGGCACAAGCCCACTGGAGTGACACCTCTAACTGCTGATGGTGTTGCCAGTTAAGGTGTTGTCAGTGAGACCATCTCAGATGCACGTATTGAGTCTCATCACAAATCTCCCTTATAAATTTTTCATCACATTCTCATCTGTTCTGCTTAGTGAACTGCTGATTGACATAAACGTTTTCTTATTCTTGTCCAGTAGAAATTATTATTAAATAACACTTGAAGCTTCAAAATAAAGTCACTTCCCTGCTGCTGGGCTAGTTCAGAATTAGCACAGAGTTTGTGGTGAAGGACATAGGAGGCCCAAGTGGCAAGTGGCATTGGGCCTGGAGCAACCTGCTTTTCCGTGTCTGCTCCAGAGAAGGATGTCAGGAAATGTCACCCCTCATTTCTCTTTTCCATCTCCCTCTTCCCTGCCATTGGCATAAGTAATGGGGTGCCGTGGATTCTTCAATGATTGCAATTTAACTGCCCCCTGACTTTGCCTGGTTTTTCCCTGGCTGTTTTGCTAGCAATGAAATATGTCACAGTGAAAGGGTTAATAGAGCTGCAGAAAAGAAAAAATAACAGAATTCGTTTGCAAATGCAGTGTACTCAACATGTTATTCCTACGACCCCAAGATCTTCTTGCTCTTGACGCAAATTTCCCGTTTACTAGCAACTTTTAATAAATGCAAAAGAAAGACCCTAAAAAGTACTGTTTGGCTTTCAGTTGAAAAAATCTGATAGGGCAAAATGCTTCTAATTTTTGATCAATTGGATTTATTTATTTATTTATTTATTTATTTATTTATTTATTTATTTATTTATTTTATTTATACAAGCACTGGGCACAGTCAGAAGCACGGGAGGGTGAGAGAATTCACCAGAGCCAGAGCGGGGAGCAGAGCAGGCAGAAGGACTGAAGTACACTGCTGAGGGGAGCAGCGGGTGGCAGGAGAGGTCTGCGCACCATGTGGGACCCTCCTCCGGTGGCCGGGGAGCAGCCGGGGATTGAACCAGCGCTGCAGAGGCCTCGCACAGCTTCGCAGCCCAGCGCTCAACCGCTGCGCCACTGGGGAGGCCCTATCATTTGGATTTATAAATTACGAATAGGGGACAGGGTTCTCAGAATTTCCTTTCTCTCTGTCACCGTCCCAGCAATTATCACAGTATGACATAGAGGTGAAGAGCGTGGCTCAGAGCCACACTGCTTGACTCTAGATCCTGTCTGGACGCCTATTATATCCTGTGACACTGGGCGAGTTCCTTAACCTGTCTGTGCTCCAGTCTCCTTACCTGCAGCATAAGGCTAGCACCCAACTCACAGGATGGTTAGGAGGATTGAGTGTCTGGCCGACTGTGCTCCCTCAATAAATGCTGGTGAATATTACAGACCAGTCAAGGTATGACTTGCTGGCTTAGTGCAGGGGGATGATGCCATTCCTGATGCCCTTGCTGCCTTGCCACATCAGGGACAAGTCTCCTAACATCCTGCTTTGTAAAATGAAGATGATATTTATTATATAGCGCATTGATGAAAATTCGAATGGAATAGTAAAGAGATAATGGTTTATTGGCCCTTATTATTGTACTGCAAATGATTTAGCTATACATTTTTCCTAAATTTAATTAAACATATTCATTTTCCCTATGAGCTTATATTAGCTTACAGCAGAGTGACTGTTTATGATGTTCATTTTATATGTTTATAATATCACCGATATTACAAAAATAAACATTTTCCTTTAAAAACATTTTGTAAATAAACATAAATATTTGTCACAAGGGTGCAAAGCCAAAATTACTTTTTAATCATTTGTTGTCATAGATTACATGGGAATGGAACAGCACCACCCAGGCAATGACTAGGGGCTTGTACACTGCTCTCGAAAGTACCAGAAAGATCACCAAATTGGGGGTCGCACATGCTGGGTTTTGGTTCTGGTTTTGACATCAAACTCGTTGTCCTTGGACAAGTCTGTTAAGCCTCGCTAATGGGGGTCACTGGGCACCAGTGTTTTGCATTAGTCACCAGCAGGTCAGGTGGTACCAAAGGGAACCAGCCCTGGGTGCCCAGCCGTGTGGTGCCCTTGGCAGGCAGCATGGTGGCTCGGAGGTGGGACAGCTGGCCAGACAGCCCAGGCCCTTCCTGACCACTTACCGCTCACGTGGCCTCACCCCGGGGGCTTCATCTCTGGGCCTCAGATCTTCACTTAATGTACCATAACAGTGTCTCCTCCCGGAGTGCTGGGGAGTTAAATTTGTTGCACGGTAGTCTTAGGCAGTCCCTGCTAACACATCCTGCAGATGGTTCTGGAGCACCTACCACCAAGGCCCATCCCAGGCCCTTGCATTGCATCAACAGCAAAACAAAGATCTGTGTCTTTGTAGAGGTTCCACCCCTATTGGAGAAAGACAGTGAGGACTGAACTTTATGCACAAGCAAGTTAGATGGTACATTAGATGATACCAGCACTGCAGGGGGGAAAAAAAAGCAACAACAACAGTGTATTCCAGGCTGCCAATGCGAGTGATGGGGGAGGCGCGGTCAGAAGAGGCCTGCCTGAGAAATACTGATTGAGGCCAGACTGAAAGCAGATGGGCCAGGCGGCCGTGCAGGTGCCCGAGGAAGCACATCCTCAGCAGTGGTGATGTCAGTGTCTGGGCTGAAGCGGCTGATGTGCCTCGGAGGATGGGGCACAAACAAATAGAAAAGATCAGGTGTGGGGTTTTGGAAGGCCTTCCGGGCCATTTAGGATTTTTCCTGAGTGAAAAGGGTGTCAGTGCAGGCAGAGGAAGACATCACCAATGCTCAGCTGGCACTGACTCTGGCGAACTGTTAGTATTAGGCCACTCGATGATAAGCAAGCTGCAGCCAGGAGAGATGAGGTTGCTGTCTAGAGCACTTGAAGGTGGGCTGCAGTGGGCTGCCCCATGGGGCAGGGAGAAAGCTTGGAGTGGTGATGGGAGGCAGCACGATCGGCAGCACCCCAACCATGGTGCTTCAAGGCAACAACTTCAAACTCCAAGAAACCCAGTTCACATCCTTCCTCCCCCTGACTCCAGGACACTGTGTACTAAAGCAGGTGATGCAATCTCTCTGCATTTCCTTTTTCTCACCTATGCGGCGGGAACACCATGATTCATCTCAGCGTGCTGTGAAGGTCAAATGTACACAAACATCAAACGCTCTGCCCACGTGGCTTGTGCCCAGTGGAGGTAGTGGCACAGCTGGTGGAGACAGCACCCGGCCGCAAGACCCGGGGCTCAGCACTGGGGCTGCTGCTGGGTGGGCTTGTCCATGGTAGCAAGGCAGGTCTCCAGACTCGCAGGAAGTAGAACAAGACCAGGACAGTTCCGTTGTCTGGAATACACGTTGGGGCGTTTGGTCTAGAGGGACACAGCAGGAGCCCAGGGACTTCTTCCAAGGCTGAGATCAGAACATGACCTGCAACAAGCCAATGTGATCCTGAGTTTCTGCCCGGACAGGAACGGTCGGGGGGGACTGAGACAGGCTGAAGTTGCTAATGGGGAGCACTCCAACTGGGAGAGTGGCAGGGCTCAGGGAGCAAAGCAACTAACACGTTCTTACAGAAATGATCTCTGCCGTTCCTTCCGGGCTCTATAATTCTCAATTTCTAACTATTGATAAATAATTTGAAAACGCCAAGTGTAATGGTAATTTCCTAGTTTATGCTATAAAACCAAAATCTTACTCTAGGAATGCTAGTAGCAATTTGTTTTCCCATTTTATTTTCAGCTCATATGTTATTTCAGAGCTGATCAAAGGCATTGGTGGCAAAGTATAAAATAAATCACACTTCTAAATAAACCACTAAAGAGTGTTAAATTGATTTAAGTGATTTTAGGAATATTAATATTTAAAACATCTCTGTCCCAAGCCTCTTTATGACTACCTATAGCAGTAATAACTACCATTTCATTCTACCATTCTTCATCCTATAATATTACATAATAAACTGTGTAAAAACATTTTTAGCACTGGAATAGAAATGTAGGATTTCAGCTGTTTATTTATGTTTAAATATCTTGAATTTTATTCAGTTAATAAAAGTATACTCGATTAATACATTTATTATCCCCTTTGCCGAGGTTGAGGTGAACAGATCGCAGGCTTGGGTTTTTTATTATTAAAGAAAACTTTGCCTTCCGCTCACATACCTTTGCAGTAAATTTGGTTTTAAGCATCATGTATATCAGGATGAGTCCCAGTCTGGAGGAATTTTCTAGATGCACAGTTTTGCATTTGGGGCTTACCTGAAAATATTCTAAAAACCGCACATAGGATTTTCATAAGCATTGTTTAATCCTGGGGGAGCAGGCGGACTGCCGTGCTGGAAGGAGTATCCGTGACTGTCCCCCGGTGGGGAGGTTCGGGCACCAGCGCCCCTGCCTGCACTGTGGTGTTAGAGTCATGTAGGCTGAGCAGCTTGGCAGCCACCTGTGCCAGTGTGGACGCGCTGACGATGAGGCAGCCAGGCGTCTGGGTCACGGTGCACACACACCCACAGGCACTTCAACCTGTCCCTGCTTCTGTACTCACCGGGTCCCCAGTCCTGCCACACCCAAAACTCGCTTCCTTCTGCGCCTCTGCCGGCTTTCATCGGCCTCCCTTACCTCCCCAAGACCCTCCACCTGCTGGTCTGCCGCGTGGCCCTCGGCCTCCCGGCCTCCCAGGCACCCTGCAGTGCCCCCGGCCTGGTTCTGCACCGCCTGGCCTGTCGCCGCTCAGTGCTCCGAGCCACGCTGGCTTGTTTTGTCAATAACCATTTATTTGTTGCTGGAATAGTAGCAGCCATTACATCTGACCTCCCTGTTTCATCAATTATGGATAGATTATTGGATGTGAACGTCTGCAAAAGCTCGCTGCTGAACTCACCTCCTGACTGGGATTAGATAAAGTACTAAACTGTTGTTTATTGTCAGGCCAAAACTCTACTGGGAAGGCAGGGAATTCCAAGAGTGGCAGAGCCTCATCAGAAGGACCAAAAATCATTGCGTATTGCCACCGTTTCCCCTAAGATTCCAGCCATTTATTATTTACACCTGTTACTCGCTGTTGTTATAACCTACTTGATAAAAGCTCTTGGCAGGCTTGGCATTTCCTGTCATTGTCACATCTGTCAGAATGGAAATGACTCATAAATTGCTCTCTTGTCTCTTCTATCACAGTGAGGGGGTAATAGATGAAGCTTCCTCTGTGTGCAAGCGTTCAAAGGAGGCCCTTCCAACCATGTTTTATTTTGAAGAAGCATGTTCGCACAGCCTGCCATGAAAGCAGTAACCGTGGATTGAAATTAGGCTTCGCCAGGTTTACCAGAGTGATGGCCGGGGGGGCCTAGGATAGCACATTGTACAGAGAGAATATGCTCCAGATGTTTCCCAAGGCTTTCCTGGATTTCTGGGAAGGGGGAACCAAAATGAGATTTTTATTGAATCCTGCCATAAATGAGCAAGAACTCCAGTAAGAAGGATTATGAAGAGATGGGGGCTTTACTGCCAGGGGAAAGACCAATCTCCATGTGGTAATTGGTTCATGCAGAAATACAGGCGTTTTCACAGGATTAGTGTCTCCTGAATCCTTCCCCGTGGGGAGTGGAGAGCAACGTGGAGCGGGGGCCCAAAGGTCTCTGGCGGAGGGTGTGGTGTGGTGACAGACACCTGACGGCGTGACCCTATCCCTGAGTCACGTACATTGTTGGAAACCAATGTTACCTCAATTTAAAAAAAAAAAAAAAAAAAGATCAGATTTGGATGAGTTTGGTATAGAAGAGTTTTGGAGGAAAAAACAAAAAATACCTTCCCGGCAGTGGCTCACTAATGCAGAGCCCCCCAACCCTTTCCTGGGGGGCCAGCACAATTGTGTTCTAGGGGGTCCCATGGAAGAAGGTTGGTAAGTGGCCACTGCGGGGGACGCAGTACCAAGCTGAGCTAGTGACTTTTCGCTGCTCTCCCCTGTCTTAGCCTGGTACTGGCGAAGGTAGAAACTATATTTGCCAGCCATCATTCTAGGTACAAAGACAAAGAGAAATGATTCACCATCCCTCCACACGGGGAAGAATTTTTCCTGAGACGCCATGGTTAATCTCACCTGATTTCAGCCCCGGCTCGGCTCACAGGGCCTCACTGCACGTGCTGGCCGCGTGGCTCGTGACAAGGAAAACCTTCATTTATTGAGAATGTGCCTGGAAGAACAAGCACATATTGAGAAAGGGCGAGCTTAGGTCACTTGGAATGTCATTTTAAGTCCTGCTCCAGGAGTCTGGCTTGTTTGCTTAAGCTGATACTTAAGCTCTCCAGCACCGACTAACGAAATTTTTCACATATTTACTATTTGCTACAGTTATAAAGTACCATATTTTTTTATTTTATCAAGTGATATATATACTAATTTACTATAAATGCTATATGTTATTTAAGTATAAACCATAAATAACAAAAATATATTATTTTGCACTTATATATTATATAGCAATATACTATATTATACTGTGTTGTATTATATTTATATTACGTTATGTTGTATTATATTATGTTATGTTATATTGTATTCAGTTCCTATATCCACATTAATGTTTCTACAGGCAGTTCACTGCCTTCCAAGGGCTCTACCGTATTCATTCAACAATACTCCACATTAACATAAGAGTTGGAGCAAGAGACAGAGAGCAAAGCACATGTGGGTCCTGTCCTTATAGCACATGTGATCGAACTGAAGAGGGATGAATATTGATAGACAGATAGATAGATACATAGATGGGTGACACTATACTTTGTGACTAGCACAAAGAATTGGTGTGTATGTGTTTGCATGTGTGTGTATTTGCGTGCATGAGTGCACACACCTCAGGTTACTTGCTTGCCATCTTAGCTCCATAAAGCCCTTCTTGGTTTTACTTGTTGGGGAGGAGCAAGAGATTCATTCAGAGCACCTCAAGGGAGGGAACTGATTGTAGAGATTCCTATGGTGACAAGAGACCATCTCCTCTGGGTATCCCACCGCTGGAGAGAGGACCCCAGGCCCATGGGAGCTGGAAGCCAAGGGGCAGGACTTCTTATTATTCCTCACAGCAGTGGCCAGTCCATTCTTTGTTGACACCATCACTCTCGGCCTCCATTTATCCCTGTGCTGCTTCTCATTTCTGCTGTTAACAAGTCCTCAGCCCGTCCGAACTTCCTAAGAGAACGTGACTGAACTAACTGATCACTATAATCTTCTATTGAGCAGCATTTTCTCTGCGAGGACCCGTATGGACTCCAGGACTGCCTTTGGTTAAGGGCCTTCTACTCGAACATAAAACAAAGTCTCTGATAGATTTTTCTAGCAGGAGACTAACGGCACTGAGATTTCCTTTTCAAGGAACTGTATCTCACTCTATGATTGGACTGTGCAGGGTAAATATTTCCATGCCTTCTGATTTATAGCGCAGAAAACAGCAATTGAGAATTGGAGTAAAACGTCTTCATTAATGTCTCCTGTTAACATTTTAAGTAAAAAGCTCTAGTGACCAATTTAAGAAAATGCAACTTTTTAAACCGCAACAGAAGTTGTTTTGGGGTTTAAGAATCACCTGTATATTGGGTGTGTAGAGGTTTAGGTGAAAGAGGTGTCTTAGAAAATTTTTAAAGAATTTTATCCATAACCTTTTGAAAATACAATATAAATTCCTAGCATGTGAAAGATTAGCAATACTATTTCTGTTTATGACCTTAAAGGGTAACCTTGAATTTTCATCAAATTCTTAAGCATTTCAGGCCATAAAAGAAGAGCACTGATAATTGCATTTGTAACAATCAATGAACCCATAAACTCTGCTCATCTTGCTACCACCTATTCCAGTGTAGGGACATTTTTCAAAAGGTTGTTCATGAAGATTTTGTGAAATTTTTCAAGTGGCAGAAAAGCATGGAAATAAAATTTCAGTTGAATGAACTTACTCATCATTTGGTTTCTTTTTTTTAAGTTTAAAGAGCAAATTTATTGGGAATTTTAAAGTCAAGGATAAATTATTGAAAAAATAAAGGTATATCAAGGTAGAATTCCATGTGCAATTCATATTTTTGGAAGGGAGAATTCTAGATCATTTGGGTCCCCTTCCCGCATCATCTTCCAAACTGTTTAACTAAAGCTCAGGGTAACTAAGTGACTGTCTTAAGGCCGCACATTAGAAAAGAAACTAAAACTCATGGCTCTTAACTCTTGGTCCTTCTGCACTAGACCATGCAGCCTTCACTGTAAGTGGTGGACAATGTAAACTGTCAGCTGGTGACAGAGTCCAAATGATGAGTAATGCATTTCAGCGAGAAGGAATATGTGCTCCAAATGATGGACATAAGACCAGACCACTCCACGAAAGATTACAGTTTGAGTAAAATGCAAAATATTTGACTTTTTGTATCATAGTTTATGGAGCTGCACATGTTCATTCACTATCCCATATTTGTAGAAAAAGATTACAGTATTTATTGTATGTCAGATACTAAGCCTTTGTAGAAAGTGTGTAGGAGCCTCTCAATGATGTGAGACCCCTTCTGATTATCCTCATTTTTACCACTTCCCAGCATTGTCTATTACTGACTCTGGTAAAATGCACTGAATGCTGTGGCTACCCCAGTCTGGTCCTCAGCCTGTTACTGCAGTGCTTGTCAGAAATCATTAGCCACAGATTTCTTTGACTAATGTTGCAGCTGATTGTCTGAATCATGTTCAGACAGTGTAAATGAGGCAGAAACATCCTTTCTGCTCACCAACTGTGAAATGGCTAAAGGGGGTTAGATTGCCAGAAATCAGAATAAATGTATTTCCAATAAGATTTGACAATGATTTCAAGCTCAAGATGGCAAACTTGATTTTTCGTTTCTATATTTCTTGTGGCACAAGAATAAATCTGTATCATTGCCTTTTTCTCTTTGAAGTATCACATTCTATTGAACACAGTGCTGAACTTCTGTTATGCAGTGGCACAATTTAGGGTTTGTGTCAGGGGTGTAGACCGAGTTGGCTGTGCTGCCTCTTCACGGTAGGCAAGGAAGGAAGTAAGAAAAATTCACCTCGGCAATGGAATCATAACTTCTTATTTCCAGACAAATCCAATAGGTGCCCCTTTGTGGTTTTACAGGCATATTTCTTTTTTGTCCAGGTGGGCTTAATCCCTTCTGGAACTCTTAGACTTGCAGATGACACTAGAAATAAAACATTCCAATGTGGCTGCACTGTGGGGAGCTCATTCTCACTCATTTCAAACATCTCGAGTAACTGTTAAGTTAGGAGGCGTTAAGGTGGGAGAACAGCCCCCTCTCAGGACTGTAAGGGCTGTGACATGGACAGGGCTGGCTTACGTTGTGTTGTCCTGCAAAACACAGCCGTGGCTAGTAGGTAGAAGTCATAGATTGGTCTCTACGTAACCAGTGCTTTCCGGATGTAATTCGACGGATCAAGTGGCTAGTCTTATTAGCACATTGCTCCGGTAATGAAAATTATCCAAACGAAGCCTAGACCAGGGTTTCTCAGCAGCGACACTTAACGTTTTGGGCTGGATGGTTCTTTGTTGTAGGGACTGTGATGTGCATTGGAGGGTTTCAGGAATGTCCCCAGCGTTAGTCGCTGGAAGGCCAGTAGCAGCCCTCCCAATTATGACGATTTAAAATGTCTGCAGACATCGCCAAGAATCCCCTAGAAAGCAAAATTGCCCCCATTTGGGAACCACTGGGTTAGATAAGTACTTGGGGAGATTAAGCCGTTACTTTATTCAAATCCTGGCGTACTGTTTTACATGCCTCATCTTTTCTGAGCCTTCTGACATCCCTTCGAAGCAGACTGTATTCGATTCCACTTTATACCCAAGGAAGTAGGACTGGGGCGATCAAGTCACTTCACATGTGTCACTCAGCTCAGGAATAGACTTGTGTGACTCAAAAGTCAGTGATATTTGGAGAAAATTTGAACACCCAGAGGGAGTTTTAATTAATTATCCCAAATTAAGTCTCTTCCAAAACCTTCCAAAGCCTGGCCTATGCCCCAGCATGGGAGTTCCTACTGATTTCAAATATTGAATTAATAAAGGAAGAAAACCATTCAGGGGAAATTAGTAAGTGGAAAAATATATCTAGGGAGAGAGAAAAAAATGCCCAAAATATGAAATGAAAGTAGACTCAGAATTCATTGACATTTTTGCAAAATTACAAAATTTCTGTCTCAAATGGGCTAGATGCTAAAACTTATATGGTGGTTTCTATGAGTTATTTTTGTACTTAAACAGTGGTGGTTGTTGAGTAATACTAGAAAGCAGAAAGACAGAAGCTATGAATGTAGAAAGTCCTGCAGAAGTCTGTGTTTATATGCATGTAGAAGAAAGGGATGCTGTACCTTCAAAACAATAATCAAATTCTTTCTTTGTAAAAAATATGAGATAGATAAATTGTCGCTTGAAAGTTTGTCACGTAATATCATTGAAAGCTGATACCAAGTGTATATTATGGAACAAAATGGTCTTGCATGAACTTTAAAGCAAACTTTTCTATTGGAGTTCTGGCTTCTTTTACCTAGTAAAGCTTTTTGTCTCATTGTTATCACTCACTCCCATCTCCAAACCTTTGCTCAAGCTGCCCTCTCCACTATTGACCCAGTTCCCACCATCCCTCAGGAAGGGACTTTGCATTATTCACTGCTGTACCTCTAGCACCTGGAACAAGTCTTGACCCACAGTAGACTCCTAGTATTGGTTTAATGAATTAATTGTCTCTAGACTAAATTTTTAGCCCTTTACACAGACTTTCAACATTATATAATGTCCATTTCTGTTAAGTCTTATTGCCTTGGATATAAGATCTAGAGCAGGGGTATATCTATATTACATACATAATAGATAGGGCATGTGCATAAGAAAGCATATATTATAAACACAAACATCTGCACACATACATTATAGATAATTTTATTCTGCGGTCACATCTGATGATGTATGGAATATCCTGGAAGAATTTTTTTGCTCTTCCAGGACATTCAGTGCATTGGTTCTGAGGGTCAAAATGATGAAGAAAGGATCATTTAGTGAGAAGGATGCAAAGAGGCATCATCAGCATCTTCTACCTGATTCTCACACCTGCTTCTCTTTTCCCTCTTCCCCTCTTTCATCTCTCCGGTACTCCCAGCATAAAGGACATTTGGGGAAAGCATGTAGAACTTCCAGAAAATCTGAAAGCACAGAAACAGACACCCCCATATGAGGTTTAAAAAATCAATCCCTGCTCGAGGGATCATATCATAAGGTCACATTTCAAGGCAAGGCTGCCCTTTTTTTTTTTTAAATAACCTTTGCCACAAATTATCCTGGCACACACTGCCTGAATTGTTTCATTTCACCTTGCTGCACTGCATAAAATACCATCCAGAAAAAATGTTTTGGAGTTAGCCAGCAGCTTCTTTTGGAAACTGTGACTTCTGGCAGAGGTAAAAATCTTTGAGTCATCCATATGTAGAAATGAATTAGTTTAGTCAGCTACTGTTCTATCATTTAACTAAGGAAATTTCCCTGGAAAAATATTGACATGGAGGAAAATTGTGGTGATGCTGTATGGAGAGAAAAGAGCAGACGTTAAGTTATCTCAGGATTTCTCCCTAGGCAAGCCTGTCTTTCACCAGGGAAAAAAGAAATTTTTTCTCTGTCATCCTTTCTTTTTTATTTAATTTTTATTTAAAAATATAATGATTTGATTTTTGTATATATTGTGAAATGATACAAATCATCACAAAAAGTCTAGTAAACGTCTATATGCTTTCTAAGCAGCATGAGAAAGGGTAGCAGGAAGGAGCATTGCCGTGATGGAACTTTTCCATATTTGACCGTGGTGGTGTTTACATGAATCCAGACGTGTGAGAAAGTAACATAAAATTAACACACACACGTGAATGCCTGTAAAACTGGTGGACTCTGGGGCCTGCCCTGGTGGCACAGGCGGTTGAGCAGCATGCTATGAAGCTGTCCGCAGCCTCTGCAGCGCCTGTTCTATCCCCGGCCAGCTGGCAAGGGTCCCACATGGCGCTGCAGACCTCTCCTGTCGTGCCCGCTGCTCCCCTCAGCAGTGTATTTCGTCAGTCTGCCTGTTCTGTTCCCCACTCTGTCTCTGGTGAATCCTGTTCCCCTCCTGCACATCTGGCCTGTACCCCAGTTTTTGTATAAAATAAATAAATAAATCTTAAAAAACAAAAACAAAAACTGGTGGACTCTGAATAAGGTGGAAGGATGGATCAGCTCTGATAATGCACTATAATTCTGCACGATGCTGCTGAGGGGCAAGCCGGGTGCGGGCACTCTGAGAGTTCTCTGTGCTACTTCTCACCATGGCATGTGAGCCTACAGTGATCTCAAAATAAGAAGTTTTTTTTTTAAAAAAAAAATGAAGTGAGACTGTTTTCTCATAATGACTGCTGAGCAAAGGGGTGTTGTGCTGATTCCATCTAATTTGGAAAAGTTAAAGTGATAGTCACTAGAGTGGTTTAAGATAAGTCAGCTGTGACTGTGGAATTGAGGCTGCAGGAAGGGAAGAGGGGAGCCAGTAGGGCAGGGGCACGATGGACCGTGGTGGAGGACTGTGGACATCTGAGGAGGTGTGACGCTGCGCCTCTGAGTCACATACAGTGCTGTAAACCAGTGTTACCTCAGTAAAAAATAAATAAATAAATAAATAATAAAGCAAATCAGGTATGAAAAGCAAAGAGAAGACCATGATTGAAATGGGATTTTTTTTTTTCTGTTTTAATGTTGTCTAAAGAACTTAGGGGAAGAACTACAGGAACTACAAGGACTGGGAAAATAGCAGAAGGCAAGAATGGGGGCGACGTGTCAGTATCAAATAGTTCATCTACCTGTATATTCACAAAATGCCTTCTTATTTGCTCCCCTCTTTAAAGGTGCCAAAGCTCAGGTACAGAATTTATTCTTGTAATCTTCTGGGAGGACAAGGCTACTTTTCTATTCTCTTTTTCTTTCCATCTCTCTCATGTTTATGTGCTGTATATACATCTATGTGTGAGTGCATGTGTGTGATTATATCTCAGTTTGCTGACAGGTGACAATCTTGACTTAAATTCAATGCTCCCTTGAAGGCTATTGTAGCAAAAGAAATTAATGATCCTTAAAATTTCATTTAACAGCAAACTATTCTTCAAAGAAAGTGTAGCCTACTGCCAGCATTATTCTTTTGCACACTTTCATTTTTTACACTAAATATTCTACAAGTTTTATTTTTAGGTGACCCATAGAAATTAACATCACTTTAAAAACTTGGATTTTATTGGAAAATGTCATTCCAGGTAAATCAGTTTTATTCTGGTGGGAAGATAAAGCCCACTGCCTTTAAAACTGCTAATGAAATAGTTTTCAGAGCTTCATCTCCATAATTCACAAAAATTATGGGGGCGATGTGATCCAGTGGCCATGTAGCAATTCAATTTTTATTAGGTATAAACTGGCTTTGCAAACTTGGTCACCTCGTAACCATGCCCAGTTTGGTGCTCATTGAAAATGTTTTCCTCTGTCATTTGACAAAGGTTCATTAACTTCATCGCCCATAAAACTTAAAAATATCTAAAAAATTTTTTTTCATTTCTTTCTTCTTTCTTTTTTTCCCTTCACCCTCCACCAAACCACCTATGCCCATTTTCCATTTGTCAAAATATTCTGTAATGATGGATTTTACCTCCCAGTCTCTGGACTAGTTTCCAACATACTGCACACCGCAGGGACTTTTGAACAATCAAGTATAATGGATCCTTCAGATTTCCACACTGGATATTCTCGCATTAAATATTTATAAGAAAAAAAGTTCCAGTTTTTATCCAATAATTCAAGTTGATTGATATTTGCTAATTTGTAAAGTGTATCCTGCCTACAGTTATGGTAGCTTACTGTAAAAAGCAGTTATGGTAGCTTACTGTAAGATCAATATAAAACATCTATTGTATTTTCTACAAAATTAGTAATTTCATATGATTTTTCCACTTTTATGGGCCTTTTTTCTTTTGTGTTTTTTTTTTTAAACAATGTTCTCCCTCCACCTATGAGGTTGAACCACATATTTCACCAATCTGCTGGGACAGCCCTTGTATTTTCCTTAGGATTTCACCTTTCTGAGTTTCTCATTTGGAAGCTGCTCTATGGCACTTATCAAGGTCCTCAATATGGATTTCATGCCATTGACTGTTTCCATATTGGACCAGTAATGAACTCCATTCCTCTTAATGGCCATATATTCCCCCACTTTTAGGCAGAATGTTTAAGGCAATATATGAATTCTCTCAAGCTGCAAATACAATGTATTGTCTTTACTTGGGGGAGAGAAACTCTCACCAAGAGCTTTTCACCAATGACTGGTTAACAGATTCCCAAAGAATTCTTGTCCTAAGGCTCACATAGCACCTGTGCTGGCCTCACAAAAATTCTCAGAGGCAAGTTTTCCATGCTACTTCCAAGGAAAATAAACTGGGGCGCCTCCATGGTCTAAATGTATTGACTCTAAGTTTCCTTTCTCTAAGAGTCAGTGTTCATTCCAGAGACCACCTTGGACTGCACGAAGAAGCTCATTTGGACTCAATTCCGAGGTCCAAGCCAAAAGCCCAGGCTAAGCCATTTTTGCCTCTGCTGCCCCCCGGAAGCAGGGTCGCTAGTTTGTGATGGGGCTGTCAACAGTGAAGTGTCCACCCACCATTTCCTGAGCCCCAGGCCTCCTACTTACGGTCTAGAGAAAAACACCTCAGAGATAAAATTGGGCACCTCTCATGTTACTGTCTCACTTCAGAGCTCACAGGGGTCTAGGACAAGAGAGAAGGGTGCAGTCCACATAGCTTAAGCCCTCCAGGAATCTGTCTTTATCCACAGCTAATTCACAGCATTGTGTCAGTCCAAACTGTACCACTAGATTGTAAATGCCTTGAGAGCTGCAAACATGGTCTCTTCCAGAGCTGGAAGGGATTCCACTAAGTAAAATAAGTCAGGAGAAAGAGAAATACTGGATGGTGTCACTTGTAATTGGAATATAGGAAAACAAAGGGTCTGACAAAGCCAAACTTTAAAACCAGCTGTGGAAGTCTGGCTATAGAGCGTTAGCCTCAGGGGGAGGGGGTAGGAGCGAAGATGGGAGTAAAGGGGCAGCATGGACTATGGTGGAGGATTATGGGTACGTTCCTAATGCCACAGTGAGTGCACCTGTTGGCGGGGGTGAGGGGTAGCTATCAAATCGCTAGCAAGGATGTAAGACAGTGGCACTTCAACAACAAATAAAATAAAAAGTATAGACTATATAAAAAAAGAAGGTTTCCTAGGGAATAACATAGCACGTATATAGTAACAGTTTTTTCTGAATTAACACCTATTTTTTGGCACAAGATGTAATAGTATTCAATCTTTAAGACTCTAGAATGTCACATAACAATATATGGACTAAGAAAGACACTGGAAAATCTTTCCCTAAGTGTTTTGATATTTGGATTCAAGAAGGACTCTTATATATTCACAGAGATCAGGGTTTCTTCCAAGTGATGCAGAAAGGTCTCCATCAAGGTGTAGCAGACAAAACCTCAAAGCTGTCAAGTCATCCAAATGCAGACAGAATGAAAAGAACAGTCAGGGTTTATACAAGGCTGATTAAGAGGCTTAACAATAAGTATCAAAATCTTGAACATTGAAGGTTGAGGCGGACTGGAAACACTTAGTAAACATGGATCAGTAAGTTTTATTTTATTTTTTTTTTGTTGTTGTTGATTTTGATTTTCACTTTCTTTTTTTTTTTTTTTTAAATATTAAATTTTATTTTTATATTCCCCCATACAATTGCAAACGCCCCATTCTGACCCCAATCCTTCCCCTCCCGCCCCCCACCCCCCAACAAGTGTCTCTGGTTCATAGTTTTTTGTTGATTTTCACTTTCTTATATTCATTTTCCTGGTCCCTTATTTAAGTTTTCTAGATTCCTGCTATGAGTGAGACCATCCGGTATTTTTCTTTTTCTTTTTGGCTTATTTCGCTGAGCATGATCCCTTCCAGTGCCATCCATGTTGCTGCAAATTGCATGTGTTTATCTTTTTTGAATGCTGAGTAATATTCCATGGTATATATGTACCACATCTTCTTGATCCAGTCATCTATTTTTGGGCATTTGGGTTGTTTCCAAAGCTTAGCTATTGTAAACAGTGCTGCTATAAACATAGGAGTGCAGGTGCTCTTTGGAATTGACGTTTCTGTGTCCTTTGGGTAAATACCTAGGAGTGGAATTGCTGGATCATATGGAAGCTCTATGTTTAGTAGGTCCAGAAATCTCCACACAGTTCTCCACAGTGGTTGGACCAGTTTGCACTCCCACCAATAGTGCACAAGAGTTCCTTTTTCTCCACATCCTCGCCAACATTTGTTGTTGCTAGTTTTTTTAATATGTGCCATTCTCACTGGTGTGAGATGGTATCTCATGGTAGTTTTGATTTGCATTTCCCTGATTACAAGTGATGTTGAACATTTTTTCATATGTCTGTTGGCCATTTGCATTTCCTCTTCAGAGAAGTTTCTTTTAGCTCTTCTGCCCATTTTTTGACTGGATTATTTTCTTTGTTGTTGCTGAGTCTCATCAGCTCTTTGCAGATTTTTGTGATCAGTCCTTTATCATTAGTGTTGGGTGCAAAAATGTTCTCCCAGTTGGTGGGGTTTCTCTTTGTTTTTGTTATTGTCTCTTTTGCTGTGCAGAAGCTCTTTAATTTGATGTAGTCCCAGCTGTTTATCTTTCTCTTCACTATCACTGCTTTGGGTGATGTGTCTGTAAAGATGTCTTTGATGTGCAAATCCCGTAGTGTTTCGCCTATATTTCCTCCTATGTATTTTATGGTTTCAGGTCTTATGTCTAGTTCTTTAATCCATTTTGAGTTGATTTTTGTGTATGGTGTGAGGTAGTGGTCAAGCTTCATTCTTTTGCATGTAGCGACCCAGTTTTCCCAGCACCATTTATTGAACAAACTTTCTTTGCTCCAATGCATAGTCTTTACTCCTTTGTCAAAGATTAGTTGACCATAAATCTGTGGGTTTATTTCTGGATTTTCTATTCGATTCCATTGGTCTGTATGTCTGTTCTTGTTCCAATACCATGCAGTTTTGATGATTATGGCTTTGTAGTATAGTTTGAAGTCTGGGAGTGTGATGCCTCCATTTCCTTCTTTTTTTTTCAATAGAGCTTTGGCTATTCGGGGTTTTTGGTGATTCCATATGAATTTCATCAATAATTGTTCTATTTCTTTGAAGAATGCCATTGAGATTTTGATTGGAATAGCATTGAATCTGTATATTGCTTTTGGTAGGATGGCCATTTTAATAATGTTTATTCTTCCAATCCATGAGCAGGGGATGTCTTTCCATTTCTTTGTGTCTTCTTCTATTTCTTTTAACAGTGTTTTATAGTTTTCTTTGTATAGGTCCTTTACCTCTTTTGTTAGATTTATTCCCAAATATTTGATTTTTTTTGTTTCAATAACAAAAGGGATGGTCTTTTGATTTCTTCTTCTTCAGATTTATTGTTTGTGTATAGGAAGGCTACTGACTTTTGCGTGTTGATTTTGTATCCTGCCACTTTACTGAATTGATTGATGAGTTGAATTAGTTTTTCTGTGGAGATTTTGGGGTTCTCTATGTATATTATCATATCATCTGCAAATAGTGATAGTTTGACTTCTTCTTTTCCTATTTGGATTCCTTGGATGTCTTTCTCTTGTCTTATTGCTCTGGCTAGGACTTCCAGTATTATATTGAAAAGCAGTGGTGAGAGTGGACATCCTTGTCTTGTTCCAGATCTTAATGGAATTGCTTTCAGCTTTTCACCATTGAGAATGATACTGGCTGTTGGCTTGTCATAGATGGCCTTTATGATGTTGAGGTATGTTCCTTGTATCCCAAGAATTTCAAGGGCTTTTATCATGAAAGGGTGTTGCACTTTGTCGAAAGCTTTCTCAGCAATTGATATTATCATATGGTTTTTATATTTTTTTGTTGATGTGTTGGATAACGTTGATTGATTTTCGGATGTTAAACCATCCTTGTGCCCTGGAATATCCAACTTGGTCGTGGTGAATTATCTTATGGATACATTGTTGGATTCTGATAGCTAAAATTTTATTGAGGATTTTTGCATCAGTGTTCATTAGGGAGATTGGCCTATAGTTTCCTTTTTTGTGTTGTCCTTATTCGGTTTTGGTATTAGTGTAATATTCATAGAACGTGTTTGGTATTGTCCCTTCCTTCTCAATTTTTTGGAAGAGTTTGTGAAGGATAGGCACTAATTCGTCTCTGAATGTTTGGTAGAATTCATTTGTAAATCCATCAGGTCCTGGGCTTTTGTTTTTGGGGAGGTTTTTAATTACCATTTCAATTTCGCTGCTTGTAATTGGTCTGTTTAGGTGTTCTATTTCTTCTTTATCTAGCTTTGGGTGATTGTAGAGTTGTAGGCATTTGTCCATCTCTAGATTGTTGAACTTGTTTCCATATAACTGTTCATAGTAGTTACTGATTATTCTTTTGATTTCTGCTGTGTCCGTTGTGATTCTCCTCTTTCATTTATGATTCTGTGTATTTGTGCTTTCTCCTTTTTCCTTTGTGAGCCTGGCTAGGGGTTGTCTATTTATTGATTTTTTCAAAGAACCAGCTCTTGGTTTCATTGATCTTTTGGATTGTTTTTTAGTTTCAATTTCATTTATTTCTGCTTATTATTTCTTTTCTTCTACTGGTTCTGGGGTTTTGTTGTTCTTTTTCTAGATCTTTGAGCTTCGAGATTAGGTTGTTTCTTTGAGTTCTTTCTTGTTTTTTGATGTGAGCTTCTATTGCTATATATTTTCCTCTTATTACTGCTTTTGCTGCACCCCATACATTTAGGATATTGGTGTCCTCCTTGTCATTCAATTCAAAGAATTTTTTAATTTCTTCTTTGATCTCCTCGTTAGTCCAGTGGTCTTCCAGTAGTGTGGCTTTTAATCTCCATGAGGTAGGATAGTTCCTTACCTTCTTTTTATGATTTATTTCTAGTTTGATGCCTTCGTGGTCAGAAAGATGGTTGGTATGATTTCAATCTTGGTGTATCTGTTGATGTTTGTCTTGTGCCCCAGTATGTGATCGATCCTGGAGAATGATCCGTGTGCGCTTGAGAAAAATGTGTACTCCGTTTTTTTTGGGTTTAGTGTTCTATAGATGTCTGTTAAGCCCAAATGCTCTAGGTCCTTATTTAGAGCTTTAGTTTCTTTACTTATTTTTTGTCTTGTTGATCTATCCATTGTTGATAGTGGTGTGTTGAAGTCTCCCACTACATATGTGTTTTCTCTGATGTCTGTTTTCAGAGAGGACAACAGTTGTCTGATATATTTTGGTGCTCTTTCGTTTGGTGAGTATATGTTAATGAGTGTTATTTCTTCTTGAAGTATTGTCCCCTTAATCATAATGTAGTGGCCATTGGGGTCTCTTTTTATTTTTTGAGTTTGAAGTCTGTTTTATCTGATATAAGTATAGCTGTTCCTGCTTTCTTTTTTGGCCCATTTGCTTGTAGGATTGTTTTCCATCCTTTGACTTTGAGCCTATTTTTATCTTTTGTAGCTAAATGTGTTTCCTGGAGACAGCAAAAGGTTGGGTTTTGTTTCTTAATCCAGGCTGCAACTCTGTGTCTTTTTATTGAAGAGTTTAGTCCATTTACATTTAGAGTTAATATTGATATGTTAGCATCTGTATTTGCCATTATGTTTGTCTTTCCTTTGATTTTATTTATTTATTCTTTTAATAACTTTTTTTTTTTTTGGTCTTCTTTCGTTGTTATTCGTCCCTCTGAGGTTCTGGCTTTAGGATTCCTTGTAGTATTTTTTGGAGTGGGGGTTTAGTCGCAATGAAATTCCGGAGTTTCTCTTTGTCTGGAAGGTCCATATTCTTTCTTCATGGAGGAAAGAGAGCTTTGCGGGATAGAGTATTCTTGGTTGGCATCTGTTTTCTTGGAGTCTGTTGACTATGTCCCTCCACTCTCTCCTTGCCCGTAGTGTTTCTTCAGAGAAGTCTGATGTCAGCCTGATTGTTTTCCTTTGAATGTTATCTGTTTCTTCCCTCTTGTCAGCTTCATTATTTTTTCCTTGTCCTGGATTCTTGGGAGCTTTACTATTATGTGTCTTGCTGTGTTTTTCCTTTCGTCGTGGAAGTTTGGTGTTCTTCTTGCTTCTTGTATATCAATTTTCAGCTCCTTCTTCTCATTTGGGAAGTTCTCTTCAATTATATCCATGAATATTTTCTCTGTTCCTACTTCTCTCTCCTCTCCTTCTGGTATTCCTATTCCTTTTCCTCCTTGGAGTCAGATAGTTCCGAAGTCTTTCTTCATTCTTTTTCCTTCGTACTTCTCTTTCCTTTTCTGTTTTGGTTCTTTTTATTTCTGTGTCTTCAAGATTACTTATTCGTTCTTCCATTTCATCTATTCTGCTTTCATTGCTTTTCCCAGAGTTCTTTAGTTCCTCCATTAATTCTTTGATCTCCTGCATTTCTCTTACTTCCCTCTTTAGGGACTCAATTTCCTTCTTCTGATCTATCACTTTTTTAATCATGGCAATTTTAAATTCTCTTTCTGGAAGGCTCAGAAGTTCTTCCAAGTTGCTGTCGTTGCAATCTGGGGAGTGGTTTTCTTTTTGTGGTGTGCTTCTTTCCTGAGGAGTTTTTAGGTTGCGTGTGGTTCTTCTACTCCCTACTGTCTGTTTTCTAATTTGTCGTATGCGTTGGACACTGTGTTGCTCGGACTGACTGACATCTTGGGTGAACTTCTCCGCTCCCCTCTGGCTCTTCCAGGAGCCATCTCTGTCTTCTGGGGGAGCTTTCTGCTGGTTTTAGGCAGTTTTTACTGAAGAAATGTCCCTGTTCTCAAATGGCGAAGCGGGATGCAGTCCCTGCGCCTCCGGTTTCAGGCACACTCTTCTGCGCACCCGGTCTGCCCCGGACGTGGGTGCCTGCTCCCTCTGTGGGCTCAGACTGCTGGTCGGAAGGGGCCTGGCGTGGAATAACTTCCCGGCTGGCCACTGGGTCCTCCAGAAACCTTCTGCCCTTTTCAAGCAGTCTTAAGAAATGTCCTGTTTTATAGGGTGTTAGTGACTTTTTTTTTCCTGGTCGCTAGGTGGCGCCAGAGATCTCTCCTATTGTCCTTGGGGGGCTGTTTTTCGCCTCCCCCTACCCTGTGGGACAGAGAACAGAGCGGGAATGGTAGGGTACACCTCAACAGCTTTGGGGTGCTGTGTCTGCCTTGTGCCCCACCGTCGTGGAGAAACCACGCCCCGAATTTTCGTGCCCCGGGTCTCAGTTCAAAGCCCTCAGGTCCAGGACGCGGGCTGTAGCCCAGTTCAGTGGCGCGGGAATGGCGCCTTTTGCACAGCTCCCGTGCCTGGGCGCCTGGTTCCTGCTCACTCAGGGAGGGACCTTCCCCTCAGTGAGGACCTCCGCGCGTCTCCCCGCAAGCCTAGGTCGTAGGCGCGGGGACCTGGGCAGCCGAGATCCAGGTCTGCACTTGCTTTTCAAGCGCGCCGAGCGCGCCGCTCTCCGCACAAGCTTACCGGCAGCCCGGGCTGTGTGCGCGTCTCCCGGGGTCTTTGTTCTTCTCTAATGGCGCCCGGAGCCGTTCGCTCACCTCCGCGGCGGATCCTGCAGGGTTCGCCTCAGCTCCCGTTCATGGGGTGTGGTGGCTGCAATAGTCCCTTTCCACTCACAGTCCCGCTTGCTGCGTTGTTTGTTCTTGTGGGTCGTTTTGGTTTGTTGTTTCCTCCTCTCTGCCGGTCGGAGAGTGCCGCTTCTGTGGGCGGGGGAGGGGAGCAGGGTTCTGCGCTTCCCTCCCTTCTAGTCCTCTTTTATGGCCAGTTTCTTCTTCGGGCAGTTCGCTGGCGTCACCCGTTTATCTTCCGTGTCCCAGTTCTCACTGGGACCTGCCGCTTTTCCTCCCTATTCACTTTTTTTAATGGGAGATCTTACTAGCAGCGTCTCCTCGCCGCCATGTTGCTCCCCCTTTTTTTCCTTTGGATCAATACCCTTGCACCCTGTCTAAGGGCAGGATGGTTGTCTTTCAGGCATGAGTCTGCTGCCCTCCTCATTTGTCAACAAGTTAAACTGCTTTCCTTTTCCTCATACTCTGTTTCCTTTTATTGGCTGAGGAAAACTGAGGCCGGCATTTGTTATCACAGGCAGAGCCCCCTTTTCTCCAATACTCCCCACGCCCTACCATTCCTAATGTGATGCCTAGAACCAATCTGGATCAGTAAGTTTTAAAGTGAGTGTTTTGTCAGTCAGTCAAGCAGTCATTTGCAAACCACACGAATCCCAAATGTCACCGGGTATTGCTTCCCAGATATTAACTTGAAGAAAGTAAAGACAACTGTCAACACTGCCTCTGACGCTTAAATCTTCTGAGCTGTCTCCTTCCAGCCTCCCACTCGGACCTCCCTCCCACTGGCTCGCTCACCCAACAATGCCTTCTGCTAATTCTTTCTTAGAAAATGTGCCAAAAGGATTTCCGTGGAGGCCCTTGGCCTGTGGCCTCAGGTGTGTAATGGATTGGTCAAGAGACAATGAAGGAAGAAGAAAGAATGGGCATCTGTGTTAAGTGTTTTCCTCCTGCTTAGCACAGAATGCAAAAAATAAATAAAAAGGAAAACTCTACCATATAGATGGTGTCAGTGTTAAATTAAATTAAGATCATATGTTTGGCTGTGGCAGTCGTAATCTGCTGATTATTGAGGAGATTGTTGGTAATGAAGTACATTTGTAAGAAATATTTTTAGTGTGTACCGAAGACGTGTACAAACTGTGAGATATGCAACTAATAAAATGATAGATTTAGAAATTGCGGGGCACCTAAATTCATGCTTTTCAAACAGCTATTTATAGAAAGAAAAGTGATATTTAAGCTACCATAGTAGAACATTATAATCTGCCTTATATTACCTTAGATAATAGTCTCATATTTTAAAATAATGCGGGTAAGCCATTCAATTATTTATTCACACCTAAGTTATATAAATGGGAAGATTTGGGATCTTGCGGGAAAAGAATTATTTTTACAAAAGTAAGACCTCACCGTCACGGCTGAAAGAGATGGCTGTGAAACAAGTTATACTATAGATAAAAATAAAACAAACCACTATGAATTTTTAATAGACAAAAAATATTTTATAGAGACATTAAAAGCAACTATTAATTTTAATCTTTCCTGTCCTGAAATGAAGCATCCATGTATCTGGCCATGCTCGAGGTTTAATATGCACCTCTCTTCTGATAGGTCCTTAACACTTACAGTGAAATCTCTGCAGACCTGGATGATGATCTCAGCCTGGAGAGAGCCTATGAGGCCATAGCCAAGGCCCTGCAGAGGTGAGTTAGCACATCCTTGTCTTGCTGTCACTGGCCACTCAACCGTGAAAGACTTAAATTGTTTGAGGTCTGTCGCTTTCTGTTTCTGCCTGCTTCAATTTTAAGCAGGGCCCTTCTTAAATGACCCTTTCATCCTAAGTTACTTTAAACCCATGTGGTATTTTAAAATATGCAGCTACTCTCTACTTTGTCTGTTCCTCCTTTGTATTATTTTTTTTTTCTTTGATTTTCTGTAAGTTTAGCCACGACCTTGAACAAATGGGAAAAACTGGGTCACATCTCACAGGTGAAAAAAGCAGAGCGCACAGGAATATATAGTACGCTTCGGTGACTGTGGCTCGCCGTGACCTTCGAGAGCTCTTCTTGAAGGAATATTCCCGTTTATGCTCCCATCATGCCTTTCCATTAAGATGTCTCTCCTTGGAGTGTATCGAGATCAACCATTGGGTGCAAAGACAGTATTCCCAGTGTTTTACCTAAAATAGAAAATTTAACAAAAGTGTGCACGAACAACTTCTGATCCAAACTCTTCCAGGGAAAAGATTTGATTTGTTCTTGGCACATTGTGTGGGGAGCTCTGTCTACTCCATGTCATTGTTGCATTTGACAGTAGCATTATGACATAAGCCAAGACAGAATAGGAAGAAGAAAATATTAAAGTTGAGGCCTTGTATGTGGTGTGGTATCTCACATCCAATATACAGCTTTTCTTTTTTTTTTTTTAAAGATTTATTTATTTATTTATACAAGCACTGGGTACAGTCAGAAGCACGGGAGGGGGAGAGAATTCACCAGAGCCAGAGTGGGGAGCAGAGCAGACAGAAGGACCGAAGTACACTGCTGAGGGGAGCAGCGGGCGGCAGGAGAGGTCTGCACGCCATGTGGGACCCTCCACCGGTGGCCGGGGAGCAGCCGGGGATCGAACCAACGCTGCAGAGGCTGCAGGCAGCTTCTCAACCCAGCGCTCAACCGCTGCACCACCTGGGAGGCCCCCGATATACAGCTTTTCAATAGTGGTAGTAGGAGTAATAATATTAACAACAGAGATTTTATCAAGCTCTAATTTCTTGCATTGGTAGTTCAGTTCTAACACATACAGAGTGGTTTCTTCATTTTTCTTATGCTTAATGTAGTCTTTATTGTATTTAAATAAAATATAACTTATGGTCCACATTCAATAGAGTGGAGTTGACTTTAGACTAGATTCTTTGGTTCTTTAGATTTTTGGTTTTGTTTTGTTTACTTTCCTTTTTTCTTAATTAATTAATTTTATTTACTTACATCATTGTAGTCGCTCACCACCACATCACCTGTGGGCCAGCAGCACATCCCCTGCTGTTCTTGCCTCTCTGGTTTTAACCCTCTCCCTACCTCTCCCTCACAGTGTGCCTCAGAGCTACAGAATGGTTTCTTTAAAGATCAAATTGTTACTGAAAAAAAGGTACTTTTTATGACTTTTGATTAGCTTACCATTGGTTTACAATATATATAAATTTCGGGGATATGATTTCACACCTCTCCGCACCCACCACAGAAGATATGGTGCCATGCACACTATCAACTTGACCCCCTCAACTCTTTCCTCCACTGTCCATCCTCTTCCCCCTGATAGCCACCATATTTTCATACAACCTATGAGTTAGTTTTGTTGTGTTTAGTTCATTTGCTTGAGTTATTTATTTTCCACAAATTAGAGAAACCATCCAGTAGCTATATTTCACTGTCTGACTTACTTTGCTTAGCAGAGCCACCCCAAATTCCATCCATGTTATCACAGAAGACAAGATTTCCTCCTTTTTAATGACCAAGTAGTATTCCATTGAGTATGTATACTACAACTCCTTTAT
This sequence comes from Talpa occidentalis, assembly GCF_014898055.3. Classification (NCBI taxonomy): domain Eukaryota; kingdom Metazoa; phylum Chordata; class Mammalia; order Eulipotyphla; family Talpidae; genus Talpa; species Talpa occidentalis. The sequence continues at coordinate 109,347,972 of NW_023605194.1, forward strand.
CCATCATCAATCGATGGGCATTTAGCTTGTTTTCATGTCTTGGCTGTTGTGAGCAATGCTGTTATGAACATAGTGGCACAAATATCTTTTTGAATTTGTGTTTTATATTCTTCAAATGAATTCCTAAGGACAGCATTGCTGAATCTTACAGTATTTCTATTTTAGTATTTTAAGGCATTTCCATACAATTTCCACAGAGGCTGCATCAGTTTATATCCCCTCCAACAGAGCATTCCTTTTTCACCACATTCTCTACAGCACTTGTTGCCACTCTTTTAGGCAGAGCTGGTTCTCCTAGGTGTGAGGTGCTACCTCGTTGTGGTTTTGATTTGCATTTCCCTAATAATAAGTGAGACTGAACATTTTTTCTCATGCATGCTGGTCATCTGTATTTCCTCTTTGGAAAAACGTCTGTTCAAATCTCCTGCTCATTTTTTGAATTGGTTCTTTAATTTTTTTTGTTGTCCAGATGTATGAGTTCCTTATAAAGACAAGACAGATTGCCTTGTCTTTTTTTTTGTAGTGGGTTCTTTCATTATAGAAAAGCTTTTCAGTTTAATGTAGTCCTATTTATTTATTTTTGCTTTTGTTTCCTTTGCCCTTGGAGTCAAATTTCTAAAGACATCCCTGCAATCAATGTCTAGGAGAATATCACTTGTTTTCTTCTATGTGTTTTGTGGCTTCAGGTCTTATACCCAAGCCTCTAATCCATTTTGAGTTAATTGTTGTGCGTGGTGTTAAATAATGATCTCGTCTAATTTTTTGGCAAGGTTTCCCAACACTATTTGTTGAAAAGGCTTTCCTGAAAGGCATTTTAACACACTAAACGCCTACTGAGCTGAAAGTCAGTTCAGTATATAATAGTCACTATTATACAATTACCATTACCAGTGTAATAATTATTAAATATTGAATAATTACCTAAGTATTAAACTTTCAATACCAATGACATGAAAGGTGCTCTGCAAAATACCAAATAAAATGCAATGCTGTCCGCTGGAAAATGGCTTAGGGACACAGACATATTTACGTGAAGAATATGTGCATTTAGTCAAGGAAGGCAGGCTAAGTCATGCAAGCAACCTGGGAGTGTTGTGGTCCTGTAAATAGAGATTGATAGCATGGAAGAGCCATCCAGCTCTCCCTTAAACTTTAATTTTCCAAAACAACCAGCAAGAAACAAATATTTGAACATAAGAAATTGGTTAGTATTCAGTTTAATATCTCTTTGGAACACACCAGCTCTGCACCCTTTTGCCCCATAGTTTGATTATGCAAGGTCTAAACTCTTCTGTTAATACTTTCCAGAATCAGTAGGAAATAGTTGTATTATTTGTTTTCCTTTTTAGTAGCTGTCCTAGCCTATACCTGGAGAATTAAATAAATGTATCCTTTAACACGTTTAGAAAATAATCTTTACAAAATGACGTTATGTTCCAACATAACGAAAGAGAGAAAACTCCCGGGAAAAACATTTTCTTTTATAAGCATATATTGAGCACCTACTGGGTCTCAAGACAAGACAGGCTCCTTGGTTACTGATGGTGTTTTGGAAACATGACATGAGGTTGTCTCAGACTTATTCTCACCTGTTAAACTGGTGTCTCATCTGGAATATTTCAGTCTCCACTACAGGAAGCAGTAAAAGTTAAGGGGAGAATTGAACTATTATCTGGTAAATATTGGCAACAGTAACAAAAATCCAATGTTTGAATTTGGCTGCTTAAGTGTAGTTTAGAGTCGAAGTGTGGGAAAGGATACAGCTGTATTTGATGCAATATGAAGTAGGGACTCCACTCTCAACAGTCTAGCAGCCTGCCTCAGGGCTAACAAGTAAGGGACAAGAGATTTATCCCCATGTCACAAGTGAAAAAAAAAATTCCACTTATAAGAATTCTCATCTACTCAAGTACCAATGAAGCCATCATCAATGGTTTGTCCGGCAGACGTGGGTTTTTAATTTTATAACATTGTGCACTGCACAAAAGAGGGCAGGACATACTTCTCATGAGGTCACAGAAAAAATGTGTCCCAAGACCTCCGCAGGCTCTGCGATCTGGGCCGCCATTTTGCAGCCATGTTGGTGCTATGGAAGAACACTTGCAATAGTGTTTAGCCTCAGCATATTTTATCATTTGTGCAAAATGACTTGAGAGTGTGATCTATTGACACACAGATATTTTAAAGACAAAAACTGTACACACGCACACACACCTGCACACTTATATCCCTTTCTTCTCTAACCTTTCCTTCTCAGATTAGCAGCCATGTGCAAGAACTGGAGCACAGGCAAAATAGAGGAAATGATGGTGGTGGCAGCTGAGTAATAAATCAAACTGTGTATGAAGCTTAGCATCACCTCTAAATCTCTTTTTCCTAACCTGTGCAATTGCACAAGTTTCACTAATGGTAGCCCTGTCTCTATAAACATATTTTATCTCTTTAAAGGAAATGGAAGGGGATAGCCATGTCTAGGATAAGTGTGTGTCTAGGGCCATCATCTGAGTGTGCATGAAAGGTGAATAAACTCTGAGACTGGAAGCTTCTAAAACAGTTATAAGAATTTATGCCAAGCTTTCAGTTGAAAAACAAACCACATTCCCTCAAGACTAGGACCTGGTAATACAGGGGTGCCCATTTGGTAATGCTAGACCCAGCCCTGGCTTTAGAGTTATCGATGAAGATTTTAATCGTGAACAAGGTGTGTTATTTTTGCTATTATTCTGAATAATATTAATTGCACAAGGCTTTAAGCAGAGTAACAGAAAATAGTATTTGCAGTGGATTTCTTCTCTATTTGCAATACTAGCGAAAGACAGAGTTGATTTTCTAAAATGAAAACAATTGCCCCGACACAGCTACAAAAGCCAGAATTGTTCATATAACAAAGAGAAGGTGAGTTGAGATATTATGTTGTAGATAGTATTACACGGACACAATTTGTGTAAATCCAAAAGAAAAAAATACTCCATTTTCCTTATGGCATTTTTGCTCCTCATTTACTGAAATAACTGATTTACTAAAATGCCACAATTTTTAAAAGGATGACTTTTAAAAGGAATCTAGAGGGAGAAAAATCTCCCAAATGAGAACTGTTCACCATACACTGGTCATAACTAGCCCCTCTCTGGATTTATTCCATACCATACTTGTAAATTTTCTTGCAAACTCAGGTTAAATTATTTCCTAGCAAACTTTCCACAGTGGAGATCTTTCAATCAATCAGTGCAAAGTTTCAAGTGTGAAAATTACCTTTCTGTTATAACTGAAAATTAATTTCTTCTTGCTTGAGAGAAATTACATGCCCTAGTAATTTTCATATATTCCTTAAAATGGCACATCCAGGCTTTGATGTGAAATTTCCTAAAAATGACCCCCCAAAATACATCAAAACATTTCTATTAATTCATGGAATTAAGAATGGCTTTTTACATTTTCTCCTGTCACTGATTCCATTTACCTTATTACTTTCATCTGTGGCCCACAAACCCGGTGGCACAGTCAACAAACCCCTCGTTGGCTGTTTCATCTCTGCCCTATTTGATTTCTTCTCTCTGAGTAAATGATTAAGTTTTCATGCATTGGTTCAACCAAAATCTATGTTCACTCAACCACGTCCTTTATTGATTACTTCTACTGCAAACAGTAGGCCAAGTGTGATATACATAATTGGACAGTTGTCAGGGGATGTGGGTGTTAACGGTGCTGAGGTCCCAGTTGGAAACAGGAATCACCTTGATACACAAATATTCTGCACTGTTTCATTCTCATCCTTTGGACCGAGGAGTCCTGTTCCTCAGAATATATGTTTTTAACTCTCTGAGGTCTGGTTGAATGAGTTTAATGATTATACCATATAATATGCTGTTCAAGTTGCACCTGTGCACTGCATATAGAAAACTGGAATTAATATTTGTCTAACATTTTAACCTTGTCCTTTCACTTATACAAATAATCAGAGCTTCTCTGTAAAAAAAAATATTTGATTCTTTCCCTCTCCAAGAAACACTGGCTTTGAAATCTAGTGCTAACTTTTGACTTTGGAAATCCTGTAAGCAACATATAATGTTTATATTTCAGATGCTGTGTTCACTTTGGTGACACAGAACTGGACATTCATTGATGTTATTACAGATAATATCACGGTGAACATTCATGTACAAGTTTGTGTGTTGACATATGTTTTCATTTCTCTTGTATAAAAGTAGGAACCAAATTAATATGTAATTTACAATAGGAAGACTGATTCTCGAGCAGTATTTTATAGAGCAAATTCCAGATAATTTTGGATGTTTTGGGAGATCTGTAACCCCTTTGGGAGAAATAACTCGACTCACCCAGCAATAGTTTTATTTATACTCTTTTGGATTTCTTGTTCACTGAACGTGTTTTTTTGTTTGTGTATATGTGATTTAACAATCCTCAGCAGGCCAAACCTAATCCAAAATGTGCCTCCATCAAAAACATATCAACTTTTGGGAACATGAACATAAATAAGATTCAGTGAGACCATTTAGGCTAAATAAAAATAATAATTTCCCCCTAAGGTTTTGAAGTGATATGCAAAGAAGTCTCTACTTTTGTTCTTATTTCAGCAATTTTTTTTTTTGAGAATTACAGTCCTAGAAACTGTTTGGAGAGTTAACAACATCAATTTGATAAAAACATTTTAGTTCTAGAAATCTAAAAGTTCGGTGAAAATTCTAAACAGTGTAATATTTTATTAATAATTTTATAAGCTCAAGCTTTCTCACTTCCATTTTAGTTATTCCACAAAACAAGTATTTAAATTAATGTGTGTCCCTCTCTTTGCCTGTGTTTGAAATATGCCTCATTTCATAATTTTTCTGGAAATTGGGTTGTGCCTGAATGTGGAAGATGATTCCTAATTTTGTTATGAAATCATAGGGAATCATAAAAATATTTACAACTTTAAGAATGTGAAATTCCATACCATTTCTGTTGGTAGAGCAGTCTTTTACCACTAAGAAAGGGAATAAAAATGTACTTGATAGTTTGCGATTCCAAGTAAACAAAAAATACTGGTTCTTTAACTCTCCCCCTTAAAAAATAGACATCACAACTCATATGCTCATCTGTGTTGCAGAGTGTAAGTTCAAATATGGGTGTTTAATTCATTGCATTTTGAAAGATCTCCCAAAAGTAATGCTTAGCTAAATTGACTTTTCTTCTTAACTGGTGGAAGATTATACTAAGTATAGAACTGTGGGCATGATAGTTTTTGTTTCACTGGAAAGCAGTAATAATATTAGTGACCCCCTACTATGTTTCAGGCTCTACATATGTGGCATTTTTCATCTCACAACAATTTATGGCCATGTTTAAAATGAGGAAACTGTAACTGAAAGATTATATCTTTAAAAAAACTAACAACTTTATTGAGATGTGATTCATAGGCCATATATTCAGCCCCTTTGTAAAGTCTACAATTTTTTTTAGTATTTGCACAAAATTATGTAGCTATCACCCCTATTTAATGTCATTACTCCAAAGGGAACCCCACACCCATTAACAACCACTCCCCATTTCCTGCTCACCACAACTCTGATAACCACACCTCCTTTCTGCCTCTTCTGGGCATTTCATCTAAGTGGAATCGTACAATATGTTTTTCTCATGACCAGCTCCTTTCACTTAGCTTATTTCATGACTGAATAATATTCCATTGTATGACGATGCCACATTTTACTTGTCCATTCAACTGATAGATATTGTTTTGTTCCATTTCTTGGCTATTACAAATAATATTCCTGTGAACATTCATGTCCAAGTTTGTGTGTTGACGTATGTTTTCATTTCTCTTGTATAAAACTAGGAGCTGAATTAATATGGTTATATGGTAACTCTATGTCAGCATTTTTGAGGAAGTGCCAAGTTATTTTCCAAAGCAGCTGTCCCATTTACCATCTGAACAGCAGTGCATAAATGTTTCAGTGTTAACTCACTATATACTCCAACAAAGACAAGTCACATCATTTTCAGCATCCACAAGCCACATGTTGTTAATTTTATTACTCTGTTCACCATCATGCACTTTCTACAGCAAAGATACCAAATATTTTTTCTTCACTGCAATATTAAGTGAGATGACACGCCACTATTTTCCTATGTTGCTTATTCTAGCAAAGGAGAGATGGCAGAAGCAATCAAGTACTTGAAAAAAGTTGTGAAGATTGCGAGAAACAATTTTCAGTGCCTGGATGTCGTGAGAGCAAGCACCATGCTTGGAGACATCTACAACGAGAAGGTGAGTGTGTGTTTCCTGCGTCTAGGGAGAAACTTGCAGTGTTTTACAATTCTATGCCCATTTGATCCTCATCTTCCCACAATATGTTGGGCAGAGAGGTCCCGGGGACTGGATTTAGTTAATGCACAAGGCCGGGCTTAGAAGAGACCCACCTAGTTCCTGTCTTCCAGGACGCCCGTGCCCTCAGGCACACTTACCACAAGTGCTCACAGTGACTCAGACTTCACAGCCACCCAGATTAAAAGTGGTTTTTGGTGGGCCTCCCTGGTGGCTCAAGGGGTTAAGCACCACGCTATGAAGCAATCCGCAGCCTGTATAGCACGAGTTCGATCCCTGGTCGGCCAGGGAGAACCCACATGACGCAGCAGACCTTTCCTGTCTTGCCTGCTGCTCCCCTCAGCAGTGTATTTCGGTCAGTCTGCCTGTTCTGCTCCCCGCTCTGTCTCTGGTGAATCCTCTCACCCCCCGCATCTCTGGCTGTACCCCAGCTCTTGTATGTGTAAATAAATAAATCTTTTTTTAAAAAAAGTGATTTTTGGACTTGAAGAGCCATTAAGAGATTTACATTCAAAGGAACATTGATATTCCAAGGATAATAGTTGCTTTGCAGACGGTGACACAAACTTTCCTCTCTTGCTCCAAATTTTTGTTTAATTCAACTGTGATGCCCCTGCTCAGTCCTTATGGAGGAGAAAACAGAATCCCAAGAGTAATTCTGAAGGAAGGACAGAATTCTAGCAACAGATTTGTTCTGTGAAAGCAGAGGAAAAAGTCTAAAATAAAAGTTCCCAATCAGGAATCATTACTACTGGAATACCCAGGTCATACTGAACTTTTGATTTACCTTCTCCTGACTTTATCTTTCATTACCGAGATTCTCCTTTGAAAAGGATATGAAAGAGGTTTGTTTTGCAGTGATAATTGCTGTTGGCTCATGAGTAGAATCTGTCATAGTGGAAGGCAGTAGATTGTGTTCTCAAACTGTCTTTATACTCCGTATCTTCATCTTTTTAAGAAACGGTGGATGTAGCTATTAAAAGCGCTAATTCTGAGATCAGACTGGGTTAAAAGTCTCGCTCTTTACCTACAAGATTATGTGACTGGCACAAATTAATTACCTCCTAGGTAGCTCAGATTTCTCATCTTACATTGTTGTAACTATTTTTGCCAGGAGTTTTTAACCTCAACATATATTTTATATTGGTATCTCAATGTATGATTTATTCTCTGATCATTAATTCTTGAAGAAGAGTTTAATAAAAAAAAAAGGTTAGAGACATGGATAATATCCAAAGAGTGTGTCAACTAACCAAAAGTTTGGTTTTTTTACCAGTTTATCCCTGTCCCAATATCAAGTTGGGAAGGTTTGCGATATACCTGTTATCTTCAAATTTGCATGCCTTCAAATATACAAGTTGATTCCTATACCTTGCTGAGTTCTTACATTTTAACAGATGTCCCTATTTTCTATAATGATTTTAGTGTATGATTAAAGCTAATGCATCTTTAAAAATCCTTTATCCTAAAGGATAAAGGATTGTCTACCTTCTACTATATAGTTAATAGAAAATGGGCTGTCCATCCCACCTCTCTGATGTAATCTTTTGATGGATTGTTAATTAAATATATATATATATATAACTAATATATAATGATCAAATGAGAATGTTCTAGGGAAAATAAGTAGATAGAGATCCTTTTTGATACCTTTCATTTCCTAGCAACATCAGAGACTAACCGCATCTTTAAAACAATTATTCCAACACTATGCAGGGAAAGTGTAAAAGAAATTATTCTTTACTACTGAAAAAAATACCTATTAAGCTTGCTCATTGGATAAAAGTGACATTTCAGACACTAAGAAGTGTCTGGTAAGAATCAGAATAATGCATGAAAATTCTGTTTTTTGTCTATGATGTCATCAAGCTCCTGGCCTGAAGTTGTCCACTAAGTGCTAACCAGAGATATTTGTAACATTCAATGAAGTTGTCACTTCTAATAAGATGTGTTTATGAAGTGTATAATTCCTTTTTATATTCTCAAATTTATCTTCTAGGTTGTCAGGATTAATTATTGGAATCTTCAGAATTTAACCATAGGATTGGGGTTAACTGATAGCAGGAACTGTGGAAAGGTTAGGCAAGAACTTCAAAGAAGACATTAAATTTAGTTACTAAATTCCTTAAGAATTAAAAATCTGGAAATACTGTACATATTAATGAAATCTCATTCCAAAATGGTATGTATAAGAATGCTTGCATCTGCCATATTAATGTTGTATTTCCTTAAAAATGTTTTTAAACCAGAGGAATTTCGGTTGGTAGTTTTATGGCAGCTGTGTGTGTGTGTGTGTGTGTCTGCAGATTGAACACTAGGCACAAATTAAAGGAAAAATAACTACCTAATTAAAATGCTGTTATTTTAAGTGGAATAAAAAATCACTTGTTAGGCAACTTCCTCTAGTAGCAAGCTCACCTACTTGTGCACTGCTGACTCCCCACTGCCCAAGTCTGCACAGGGTAGTTACTCAGTGAATGAATAGATGAATGAATGAGTTTGTTCATGAACATGATTGTGGAAATTTAAATATATATACATGATTCTGGAAATTTAAATATATGTCCACTCATTTATGGTTCTCAATTTTCCTAATTAAGCATCTCACTTCAAACAATAGACTAAAGCTCAGAAGCATAACTAAATAATATTTATTTATACTTCTCTTTTTTATTGAAATGTTTGTTTTAACCATATGTGTTCATCTACTTTGTCCTATATCTTTGTTGTTCAGCAAGACAAATCTATCATTTTAAAGAGTTTTATTTTCATCTTCAATATTTGTATTGTTTCTCAATCAAATAAATTACCCAGTTGGGGTACAAATATCTTTGGTGTAGTTTTATTTTTTCCTAATTAAGCAGTCATATCCTCATAATGAATTCTATGTTTTGTGCTTCAAAATGAGGGAAGAATTGCTCACCATGAAGAACAGAAATGTTTCCTAGACTCTTTCCAAATGTAGTTCAGTCTTAAAATAATTTCTTCCTTTGAGGAGAAATTTTTAACAAGGTATTTTAGAGGACTTGGTGGGAATGGATAGTATATCTTCCTGGGGAATCAAGTTCATATTTTATAGAACAAGATGCTGTTTCATCACAAAGTGACTGACGAACTTTAATGACATAACAGATAGGAAGTAATTAGCACTGACTGACACTTTGTAAGAACTTGGTAAGTGCTACTGTGGTAATAACTTTTAGGAGAAATGAGGATGACCAGAAGAAAAAAGAAGAAGAAAAAGCAATCTTCGAGTTTTTATAACTTGTAAATATTGCAAAGGACTTAGGCAATAGATACACATTTAAATGAGTTGTGCCAATGCTGATGGTATTTATTTTTAAATATTAACTAAAAAATAATTTATTTTGGGATAATAGAATCTTTCTTTTTAATTGAAGTAACTGCTTTACATTGTAGTTTGTGTATTAGAAGTATCATAATTATTGGAAATCCTGGATTACCTCCCTGTTCTCAGTCAAGATGGCACCTGAACATGGGCGAGCAGGAGCAAAGGCTGAATGAGCAGATACAGGCATTCTTTTCACTGACCATCGACTCCATGATTGAGAACAAAAGTTGGTTTAAAATATCTCATTAAGGGCCTCCCCTGGTGGCGCAGGCGGTTGAGCGCAGCGCTGTGAAGCTGTCCGCAGCCTCTGCAGCGCCAGTTCGATCCCGGACCTCTCCTGTTGTGCCCGCTGCTCCCCTCAGCAGTGTATTTCATCAGTCTGCCTGTTCTGTTCCTTGCTCTGTCTCTGGTGAGCCCTCTCAACCTCCCACAAATCTGGCCTGTGCCCTGGTTCTTGTATAAATAAAATAAATAAATCTTTAAAAGAAAAAATAAAAAAATAAAAAAATACCTCATTAAGTAAATGCAATGCCATGAGTAAGCAAATTCCATCCAAATCAGTGTGAATTAGTTCACTCTTTCCCAAAATTATTTTTGCTACCCTATATTAGGTTGGCAGATATAATTTTCTTAGTAACTTGACTTCAAGATGTTCTATGGTTTGTCATCACCACTTTTTAAAAAACACCCTTACTCTGAGAGACACCCTTTTGTCAGCCCTTTCTTCTTGAAGATGTTAAAACTGGTGGAATGTCGGTGTGATGCATGTCAACGTGGGCAAATATGTGGAAGGTAAAATGAAAGTTCAGGAAAGAATTCTTTCTCTTTCTAGGGATACTACAAGAAAGCTTCGGAGTACTTTCAGCAAGCTTTTGACACATCAGTAGAGCTGACAAGCATGCCTCTTATGGACGAAACGAAAGTTCACTACGGAATAGCAAAAGCTCATCAAATGATGCTGACAGTCTCTAATTATATCGAGTCTGCGGATCTCGCCAGCCTTAACTGCCTGTTGTCATGGAAGGAGAATAGAAGGCGCATTGGTCCGGATCCATTTATGGGTAAGGCATTGGCTTTGGAAAGCGATTTAGTTTTTGAATCATTTTTAGTAGGTAAGTCATTTTCATTGCAAAGGTTTATTCACCTACTGGTAGTTTTAATTTTATTGGTAATTTTAATTTTCTTTATTCATTACTACTTGAGTGTGGTGTGTTCTTTTGTGATAGATGGTACCTTTGTTGTGTAAAGCAGGCATAAAATAGTACTGATGATTAGCTCTTCTGTACTAATGATTAGCTCTTCTGCTCTTCTGCAGCTTTATATTTTAATAGTTTTTATTGGAATAACATGGCATTATAACATTATATATTTCAGCACTGTAAATCAACGTCTGTATTTGGTACATTACATTTGTCATCGAAAGTCTCATTTCCATCTTTCACCCTAAGATTAACCCCTTTTACCTGAGTTACCTCCTCCAGCTCCTTCCCTTCTGGTAACCACTATTTTGTCCTTATTGTCTACAAGTTTGGTTTGGTTTTGTTTGTTCCTTAGTTTTGTTTTCTTTTCTTCCATTGTGACTGAAATCATATTGTGTTTGTCTTTCTTCGTCTGACTTATTTTACTTAATATAATACCAGCTTGATACACCCACGCCATTGCAAATGACAGGGTTTCTTCTGTTTTATAGCTGAGTAGTAATCCACATCTTCTCTACCCAGTCATCTGTTGATGGACACTTAAGTTGTTTCCAAGTCTTGGCTATTATGAAAAATGGTGCCATGAACGTGGGGGTGGATATATTTCTTTAAATAAATGTTTTCATGTTCTTCAGGTAAATACCCAAAAGTGGGATGACTGGAATTTCAATATTTTTTTCCTTTAAGGAATCGCCATCCTGTTTTCCATAATAACTGCTCCAGTTTGCCTTCCTACAAATAATATACAAGGGTCCCCTTCTCACTACATCCTCCCAACACTTCTGTTTCTTGCCTTTTGGATAATAGCCATTCTCACAGCTTTGTTTTGATTTTAGATGCAACTTCATTTTAACACCTTGACAACTGAGACAGCATATAGTTGTTGTTGTTTTCACCACATAAGAATTGAATACTTCTAATAATAAACATTGACTTACAGTATTTTACTGTTCTTGAGAATGAAGCAAGATATTTGGGGATACTTTAAATAGCACCGTAAGGCCAACTTTTGTAATGTGAACAAGCAGCTCCTGTTTGGAACTCTCTTTCCTTAAGTCATTTAGATGAAGCAATGATGTTTTGGTGTGTATTTCCTCTATAGAATAAATAGTAAATAGCACTAAAGTAGCATAAATGAATTTTATCCACTGTTTTACATCAGTAGAATACTGCTTACCACTGTCTTATCTTCTTGTTACAAAATAAGGAGAGTTCTAGTTCCAAATGTAGGTATGATAAGAAATCCTGCTAAGTGAAATAAGCCAGAAGAGAGAGAAATACTGAGTGGCATCACTTATATGCAGAGTATAGAGAAACCAAACAAAGGGTCAGATGAAGACAAGCATTAAAATCAGCCCTTGAAAGCTGACCATAGATCTGAGGCATCCAGGATGGGGGAGTGAGAAATGGAGAGAGCACAGTGGACCATAGTGGTGGTGGGAAAGCTACGGTGACCACACCTGAGGGGAGAAATCCTCTACTGTACAAATATTAACAAGAATATAAAACAATTGTTCTTCATTTTTTTTAAATAATTTTTTTGAAAACAGGTGGCTGGTTACATTTTGATTTATCTACCCATTAGACTCTTACTTTTTCTACCTAGGAGATAAAACAGAGGGAATACCATTCATCTAGTAAATGACTTATTCTGATAAAAGCTTTGGAAGAGGATAAATTGAGGTGCTCACATCATCAAATTTCTCTTTGATAATTGCTAATCATCAGGGATGGTCATGGAGGATGCCTGAGCTCAGACTTGAGACTAGCTATGCCTCCAAGCTGTGTGTCCTGTCGCAATCCTATGCCAGCCTTTGAAAAAGTCTCCTTTGCTTTTCTTTACTCTACAAAATGATTTATTTTTCTATTTTTTTAAATATTTTGTCTCCCTATTTTTTTTTTTGAATGTTGCGTTCTTAAGGGCTTAGGAGCAGAACAAATAACTGCATTTCAAAATATTATCCAGACATGTAAAATCTCAACCATCACATGGTGGAGATGATTCAATTCTTCAGAATGTCATAAAACTACATCCCCTTACTAATTCATTTGACCAAGAATAGAAATCTCTGCATGGATTGAGTTATGTCATTATAAAGTGAAAAATAATGTTTTTTTTTTCAAACGCAAAGGAGAAGTTAATTCCATACTACTGGCGTGTATATATTTTAGTTCTGTTTGGAAATAAAACCTGTAGAACATTATACTTGCTTGTTTAGATAGACATTTTTAGCTCTAAACATACAGAAGTCCACTTTAAAATGCTGCAAACTATTTCTTAAACTCCAACTCTTATTGTTCTGCCTTTGCTTTACTTAAAAATCTTCATTGGCTCCCTACTGCCTCCAAGTATAAGCTTCTCAAACTTCTCTGACCACCTTCCTTCCCTGTCTATACATGCACACACACACACACACACAGAGAGAGAGTTCTTCATTATCACTAGGGAAATGCCACCCATTTTGCAAGCTGTTTCTCAAATCCTAAAATCTTCCCTGAGTCCTCTCTCTTGAGAATGCCATCTCCTTTTTCAATGTCATTGCTATCTCCCCACACTCTTCCCATGTGTCAAATTCTAAATCTGTCATGACCAGTTGCCTTATCTGCCTAATGAGAGTATGAGTCTCTTGACAACAGATCCTGATTCTTAGAATTTGTGCAAAAGAAGGAAACATCGCAAACATCTACTGAGCAAATATTTGTCAAATGGAATGGAATTCAAAACGAGTAGGTACACCCTAACCATAACTCGTTTGCCTCTAATCATTTTTTAAACAAGAGTCATAATTCTCCACCTCCTCGGAAACTATGAAAAAAACTCTCTGACCCGATATTGGGCTTAACTCACCAACTGGTTTTCATGTGAATGCAGAACAGCGACGGTGACATTGACAAATGAAGAAAAATAGAAATATTGAAAATCTGAGCTGCTTTCAGGTTTTCAAACTGTGTCTTTCTTTTATGAAGGAGCAGCTGTAACCTCACGCTTTAAGGGGCTCCATGTATTCGGATAAAAAGGCTGATGAAAGATTTGAAAGATACATTCTAAGAGCTGTACAGTTATTGTCACCTCTGAGACTTCCATCCTCCAAACAAACCATTAACTCATGGGGAGGCAATATTCTTTCAAGCAGAGGAAGCTGCCCCTGAAGGGAGCAGAGCAGTGAGAGACTCAGGTCTCCAGATGAGACACAACAGCAATTCACCCACAGGCATCTCTCGTCTGTGGCTTTCGGAGCAAATGCACCACATGCGGCACCTTCACACTTTTCTAATACTCTTAGGTGTGGTTGGGATGATTTCACGTTCCTCTGTTCCTTTCCAAAAGTCAAGTAAGAATAGATTCTCCTCTCACATCTAGGAACTTGGGGGGGAAAGGAATTCAAATTCACTGAGTTCAATGAAATTATTCAAGCCTGAAGCAACAGAAATTGGTTGCTCTGCAAGGCTTAAGGGCCTCCGAGTTTTTGCTGCTTTCTCCAGAATATAGTTTATGTTCCTTACCAGAAATATTATCACCATCATCTTTTTATTTTGATGAAAAGCTAATTCATCTTACCATTTGGAGATCAGAGATGTACATATGGAAGGATAACACAGAAGCAAAAGCTTTCCTTATTCAGTATAATAGACCTGTTGACCTGGAACTGTTTTTATAGCCTGAAACTGTTTTAAATCCTAAAAACAGATCCTGTTAGTAACATGGTTTTAAGACACAATTTTATTGTAGCCAAATGTAAATTATATCAGAGAAGCAGGATGTAAACAGTAGGAAACAGCCCTGCCTATAGAAATGATTAGTATAGTCTCTAGTCAGTACTTCAAGACACTTTCTGTTTTCTACAAAACAGCATGTACAGGTTCTCTCCAGTGCCAGAAATAGCTCCCTAGTTTTATGAATCATTTAGTCCTCTTAAAGGAAAGCAATCAAGACCATGAAGTTATCTGTCAGATCTTAGTTTATATTGGTTGAAGGTTTGTTTAATGTCAAACCACATCTTCCTACTCCAGATCTTGACTTATATTTTTCATTCACAAACATGAAGCTTTTTCAAGAATGTGAAAAGGTCACTGTCATGAGTGAGTCTCATGTTCTGTTATGATTTGATCAACTATTTCTGTTTGGCAAACAAGCCAACAATGAGAAGAAGGGTGTGGAACTGGCCATAAAAAAAAAGGGGGGCCTCCCTAGTGGCGCATGGGGTTAAGACACAACCTATGAAGCTATTCGCAGCCTCTGCAGCACAAGTTCGATCCCAGGCCAGAGAGTTACCCACATGGCGCAGCAGACCTCTCCTGCCTCGCCTGCTGCTCCCCTCAGCAGTGTATTTCAGTAGGTCCACCTTTTCTGTTCCCCACTCTATCTCTGGTGAATCCTCTCACCCACACACACCTCTGGCCTGTACCCCAGCTCTTGTATGCATAAATAAATAAATCTTTAAAAAAAAATAAAGTTGGAGAATCCACCCTTAAATCCAACTTCCTTAAGATATTCTCAAATTCCAAAACCTTCATGTATCCATCTTACCTTTAAATTTTTTTTTAACTTAGATGACAGGTTATTCTCCCCTTAATAAATCTGGTGCAAGCTAAATTCTTTCTCTTCTCTGCAGAAAAACACACCATTATTGCATATAATTCCCAGAGGGTTCAGCCACCATTGCTTGTGTGAACCCAAGTCTTTCCCACCCCCCCAGAACCTGCCCCTTTACTCTCCGGGCTTTGGCTGCTCCTTGGACTTTATGACTAGTCCTGGCCAAGGGGCAGAAGTTACTTCTGGGCCCCACCTGAGCTCCTACAGCTGATTCTTTTCCCTGCTGCAGTGACTCAGAGGAAGCCTTAGTAAAAATGATGTGGCCACCAGGTGGAAGCTGCCTGAATTGTTAAATTTCCATGCATAGAACTTATTTCCTGGAACTTCGTTCCTACCTGCAGTCAACTTTCTGTGAGCACAGAGTCATCCTTTATTATGGTGAACCAGTGAGATTTTTGGAATGTTTGTTGCTTTATTCTGACCTGGCTCCATAAGCTTCAGGATCCTTCTTGATGGGTCCCTAGAGAGCCACTTGGGACTCTGGTGGGAGGGCTAGGAAAGTTCCATCTCATGTGACAATGTATGGGGTTATGAGTCAGTCTGTGATTTTTTTTTTTTCAGATGCAGAGACCCTTAAAATCCTTTTTTTTTATTTTTTAATACTTTATTTTATATAATTCTTACATCATTTTTCATTTTTGCACAATGTATGCATTTTCATTTTGGTTATATTCCCCATACAATTGCAACCCCCCTTATTTTGACCCTAATCCTTCCTCTCCCCGCTTCCCCCACCCCACCGGCTCATAATGTGTCTCTGGTTAATAGTTGCTTGTTGATTTTGATTAAAATCCTATATTTTTTAAACTTCTGTTTCTATTCATACAAGCAAGACCGATTAGACAAGTGAGAAATGAAACTAAAATAGATACTCTATGCTACTGTCAAAAAGCTTACAAAGATATGCATCTTTTCTGTTAATTTAATTTAAATAATGATAGCTTACCTAAGAAAGAGCTTAGGGAATTCATTGGTTTCTGAAATTGATAAGAAAATAAAATAATTCCACAGAAGAAACACTGAAAAAGACAAATCAATACTTAGTGATAACCAAATTTCTACATAAAAATGACAGAATTTGAGCCTGAATTTAAAATTTCCTCATTCAAATATAATCCATTCATCTTCACATTTTTTGCAATGCAAGTGACAAGTTTGCATCCTTAGGAATCAAGTATTTCTTCAGGAAACAAAGGCTCACTTCATTGGAAATAATAATGTAACGCTAGATCCCAGGGGTTGAAAGATCTTTTTTTTTTTTTTTTCTTTTTCTTTTTTTTCCTCCTCTGAGAGTCTCCTTCTCTATCTGCTGCCTTGGTTCAATAAAAGAGAATTCTTGATTGCTCAGACAACAAGTGTACTTCTTTTAGATTCTGCTCACAGTTCTGGGTAGCTGATGGTGTTACCACTTTTAACTTTACAATGTTCACTGAACTCACCGCTTCCAAAAAAAAAAGGGTGACTAGGTTTCTGTAACCTGGTTTTCTTTTAATTTTGTCTTTAATTGCTAAATTTGAAAAGCTTATGAAAGGATTGTTGGATAAATCATAGCAAAACTGGAAAAATATGCTAGGGCAATAGCAGTAAAAAGCTGGGGCTTGAAGTTCTGGAAAATGCTATTGTCACCCCTTTATGTTTGTCTCATTCCCAGTGAGGGCTCTTACCTCTACTTCTAGCTATGTTCTGTTACTTAGGGCAACAAATTCCAACTGCTGTATCAATTTAGCTAAACACTTTCTATCGTTGTTAGAATTGGATGGAAGAGGAGATAAAAAGAACCTCTTCTGTATGCATTTAATCTTCTCTGGTAAGGCTCTCCCAGGAGAATTCTAGTGAATCTTGATCCATCCAGGTCTTTTGAACAAACAAATGACAATATGTAAAACACAAACATATTGAAGACAAATTTATTGACTTCTAATTATTGCCATAGTTTCCCTGATTCTGGTTCTTCTATGGGAGTTTTTCTTACTAAACCTCACCTAGGCATTTTCTTCATTATGAGTTATGATATTTTAAACCATAACATCATTTAAATATTAGATCCATGACCCCATCATTCACTGCCCCTTAAATGTGCACACTCTGTCCCCCATGGATGTCGATCATCAGAAAAGAGCGAATGATTTTATAATCCAGATACTTTAGCATAGTTAATGGAATAGTAAATACTACTTTCACGACAAATATTGTTTTATATTTTATATAGAAGGCATTGTTCTAATACCTTAAACAATGACTGAATTGAATGACAGTCACTGAATGGATAGTTGACTTCTCAAGGGTGAAATGTGCTTCCCGCAGACGAGTACAATGTGTGCAGTCAAGGAAAAGTTGAGCAAGAATATCATTAGGAGCAGCACCATTATATTTCTTAATTTTAATGCAGGCCCACCTTAACCAGTGTCTTGACCTTCCTGAAGTGAACCCTGGAATCCCTATGATGCACCTGAGCACATTTACTTTCTGAATCTTCTGAACAATTGTCTCTATTAAAAGCACCTTCCTCCAGGGTCTTACACTGTGATCTTATTTGAAGATTTATATGATGAAATGTGAATATAGTGTGTCCCTTAGTAATTTGATTGACAGGAAATGGAGAACAAAACATTACATGCACAGCTTTTTAATAATTTATAATTACTTACAGGAATCTACTAAGTTTAGGCACACAATTATATGACTAATTATGTTGAAAATCTAAGTGGATGCTTAAATAGATGACCGTGCCCTGAGGCCTTTCCAGTTGTTTCTGCTGTCTCATTTAACCATGCAAATGTTATTAAGCTTTCCTGGCTAAAAATTTTCAAGCATGTGCAAGTGTAATTGCATAGATAATTATGCATAATACTGTCACTTTCTATATCTAACATAGGAATTTTCCTTTAAAAAAAAATCATTTCTACTGGGTAACTTTCTCAGTGCATGTCAAAAAAAAAATCATTTGTAAAGGACAGGTAGACCAAAACCAACCTGTATTGTTCTTTCCTTAAGGATCTTCATTATTCTCGTTAGCATTTAGATTTGAAGGAACACAGAAAAAGCAAGTCTTATATTTAAAGTCAAACAAATTAGAAGTTTAAGTGAAATAATCTATGAGCACAAATACATCCAACTAAAAATATAATCTATTAGTTATTTTTAGATGCATGTAAATATTTAGACAAACTTGATAGCAAGGTTATAAAAGGACTTAACTGCTGTGTCCTACCAATAAAACTTGCATACAGCAAGTCTTTCAGATTTGTGCTGAACTAACTATGTTTATACAACAGCACAAAAAAAAAAAAGTCCAGAAAAATATTAACAGCTGCCTCTGCAGAGTTTGGCTTGCTTGCAGCTCACTGGTGGAGCCTGGCTCATGTGACTCTGCCCAGCTGCAAGGTAAGCTGGGAAATCAAGTATCTGGAAACAGAGGTTTAGATCCTGACTAGCAACCTCTAGAAATAGTACTAACTGCTTTAAAAAAATAAGTACAAAGCAAGGTGAGAGAATAAGAGGCAATTGGGTTTGGGGAAGGCTATTTTATAAAGCAGGTTCAGCGAAATCTCTCAAAGAAGCATGGTTTGTAGAGAAACTTGATTGGGATGATGGAGCTAGGTGGGTGGGGAGAAGCACTCTAGGTGAAGCTAGAGATGACATAAGCAAAGAAACAGTGTTTTTACAGTAATCACCAGAAGACCAACTTGGTGGGAGCAAACTGAATTAAGCTTTGTGTTGCAGCCAGATAATGTCTGTCTCTGAGGCCATAGTGACAACTGGATTTTATTCCAGTTACAATGGAAAATTGTCACTGAGGTTTGAAAATAAGACTCTGACTTTTCAAAAGATTGATTTGGCTGCTGTGTGAAGAATAGGCTATGAAGCAATAGTCTTTCTGACTAACGCCAAGTCAGAAATATCTATCACTTTCTGGCACGGAATACAGATTTGAATCAAGAGTTTGACAGAACAATACTTACCGCATGTGAAGTTCTCTGGTATGTTCTTTTGTCATCTAGTCTATTCCATTTTAGTGATTTTGAAGAAAGTATAAAATTCTTACTGGAAAAAAATGACATTGACATAATTGTTGGCAACTCCAGATATTCTGCTGCACTGTTATGGATTCAAGTATTTTAAGATCCTTGTGGAAAATTAAACTTTACTGCCTTGGGCAGTTTCTCAAGGGTGCACCTCAAGGACCACTTTCCCCAAATGACCTGACTGGCACTGTTGGGAGGGTGGTTATAAATGCACATTCTCGGGCCTCACCACACTCTTACTGAATCAGAATCCAGTGGAGGAGTTTGAGGACCCACTTTTAACAAGTTCTCTGATGATTGTTATGCACAAGAAGGACTTTCAAGTTCTTCAATATTTTAAGGTGATAATGCAAAGTTAGCTTTTCTTCCTGCATTTATGGTATTTCACTAATATGTCAATCCATTTAGTGGGCTTCAGGAAATCTTTCTTAGCAATATCAGTACTGATGAGATTTATGGTCAACTAATCTTTGACAAAGGAGCAAAGACTATGCATTGGAGCAAAGAAAGTTTGTTCAATAAATGGTGCTGGGAAAACTGGGTCGCTACATGCAAAAGAATGAAGCTTGACCACTACCTCACACCATATACAAAAATCAACTCAAAATGGATTAAAGAACTAGACATAAGACCTGAAACCATAAAATACATAGAAGGAAATATAGGCGAAACACTATGTGATTTGCATATCAAAGACATCTTTGCAGACGCATCACCCAAAGCAGTGATAGTGAAGGCAAAGATCAACAGCTGGGACTACATCAAATTAAAGAGCTTCTGCACAGCAAAAGAGACAATAACAAAAACAAAGAGAAACCCCACCAACTGGGAGAAAATTTTTGCACCCAACACTAATGATAAAGGACTGATCACAAAAATCTGCAAAGAGCTGATGAGACTCAACAACAACAAAGAAAAGAATCCAATCAAAAAATGGACAGAGGAACTAAAAAGAAACTTCTCTGAAGAGGAAATGCAAATGGCCAACAGGCATATGAAAAAATGTTCAACATCACTTGCAATCAGGGAAATGCAAATCAAAACTACCATGAGATACCATCTTACACCAGTGAGAATGGCACATATTAAAAAAACTAGCAACAACAAATGTTGGCGAGGTTGTGGAGAAAAAGGAACTCTTCTGCACTGTTGGTGGGAGTGCAAACTGGTCCAACCACTATGGAGAGCTGTGTGGAGATTTCTGGACCTACTAAACATAGAGCTTCCACAGGATCCAGCAATTCCACTCCTAGGTATTTACCCAAAGAACACAGAAACATCAATTCCAAAGAACACCTGCACCCCTATGTTTATAGCAGCACTGTTTACAATAGCTAAGCTTTGGAAACAGCCCAAATGCCCAAAAATAGATGACTGGATCAAGAAGATGTGGTACATATATACCATGGAATATTACTCAGCATTCAAAAAAGATAAACACATGCAATTTGCAGCAACATGGATGACGCTGGAAGGGATCATGCTCAGCGAAATAAGCCAAAAAGAAAAAGAAAAATACCGGATGGTCTCACTCATAGCAGGGATCTAGAAAACTTAAATAAGGGACCAGGAAAATGAATAACTATAAGAAAGTGAAAATCAAAATCAACAAAAACTATGAACCAGAGACACTTTTTGGGGGGTGGGGGGCGGGAGGGGAGGGATTGGGATCAGAATGGGGGGATTGCAATTGTATGGGGAATATAAAAATAAAATTTATTAATTTAAAAAAAAAAAACAAAACAAAAAAAAAATATCAGTACTGATGAACGTTATTATAAATTCACATGTAAAATATGGAAAACTTTAAATCAGTACATCTCTTTGCTTCCTTGATTTTTTTTTAATTTGTAATTTATTTATTTTTGAAGTAATATTTGGACACCCCCATCAGGTAGTACCACCATTGTGCACCCACCACCAAGTCACCAAGATTCTACCACCGTTGTCCATTGTGCCTCCTGCCCTCTTTCTTCTTGCCCCTGCACCCTGGGTGCTTCAGATCTGCAGTCAGCTTTCAAGGGTTAGATTTTAAGCTTGTCTCTATCTGAGTTTAGTTTCTCTATATTCCATATATTAGTGACACCATCTGGTAATTATCTTTCTCCTTCTGACTTATTTCACTTAGCATTATCCCATCCAGCTCCATCCATGTTGCTGCAAATGGCATGAGTTTATCTTTTTTGACCACTGAATAGTATTCCATTATGTATATATACCACGTTGTCTGATCTGCTTGTCTGGTCGGGGGTACTTAGGTTGTTTCCGTAATTTAGCTGTAGTAAATAGCACTGCAATCAACTTGGGAATGCAAGTTTCCTTTCAAATTAGTGTTCTTGAATTTGGGGGTAGGTGCCTAGGAGTGGAATTCCTGGGTCAGATGACAGATCTGTTTTTAATGTTTTGAGACACCTCCATACTGCTTTCTGTAAGGGCTGCACCAATCTACTTTCCCACAAGCAGTGTTGAGTGTACCCTTTCTCCACACCCTCACCAGCACTTCTTGTTTCTGGTCCTTTTCATATGATCCATTCTCCCAGGTGTGAGATAGTATCTCAGTGTTCTTGATTTGCATTTCCCTAGTGATAAATGATAGTGAACATATTTTCACGTGTGCCTGTTTGTAGTCTGTATGCCTTCTTCGGAGAAGTATCTATTTAGTTCTGTCCATTTTTAGATTGGGTTATTTGTTTGTTTTTTGTAGAGTTTCATGAGTTCTTTGCAGAGCTTTGATATCAGTCCTTTGGCAGATGTATGGATATCTATTTTAAAATCAAGGGAAAGTCCTTGAACTCTTTTTTCTATATATACCTAACCCTTATTGTCACTTCATATCATTCATCAAAAATAAACCTTTTCTCTGCTCAGTTACCTTTCCTTTCTCTTAGATGTTTCTAAAAGTTCGCTTCACCAGGACCCATGTTGAAAGGTGTTTAACCAGAGCACATTCACAACTCCACAATTCTAAGTGGTAAATGCAGCATCATTTCCCCATAGCTTTGCAAGTCGTTGATTTTCACTAAACAACATTCTGCACTGACTTGGGTAAAATTTCCTCATCGTGTTATTCTCTTTTGGCGCATTCTTGAGACAACAGCTTAGATCGTTTTTCTTATAAAGGTTTTCAAAGTGTTACAAGGATATGTGGGAAATGTTTCCTTACTAGGTTCTAGAATGCAACAGGAAACCACCCGAGCCGTTCTGTTGTAAATCATATGCATGCAAACCAAGCTGACACATGTGATGTTTGTAAGGAACAGGGCTTCCGACCTGATGCTGTAAAGTCACTTTGTAAAATGTTCGCCAATTTCACATTCACTTGTGCTTTGGATGGAACAATGGCCCCACCTCCGTGCGAGCTCAGGGACATCTTCCTCATCCCCCTGCCAAAGCAGAGTCGCATGGCTCGTATGGCTGCTGTCAAAGGAATCATCTCAGCTTCAAAGCAAAAAAGAGGGACTGAACTCTTATGTGTGCATGGGGAAACATGGGGTTAAAGTGGCCTGTATCGCAGGAAGTGTGCTCTGTGGTGAGAGCTGCAGTCCTAGCTAATGACTTGTGGGTTTGGAATCCTCAGGCCTCTCAGGTGGTTTCAGTCGATCAGTTTCAGCAGAATGATGAAAAGGTTGAGATAAAATAAACTGACAGTTGCTACTCATTGTAGGCAGCAGGCTGGACCAGGCAGCTGAGACCCTGGGAGCCCTCTTTCTTAAACAAAGGCTTTCACTGCAGTGAGCAATGAACTCCAAATAAAAAAAAAATGGGGGCAGATTGGCAGCTGGTGACCGACAGGAGGAGGGAAAGGAGGGAAACACAGCGATTGTTGGCTAATTAGAAATCATTCCCACCTACTTAATACCAACCCATTAAGCAGAAAACACTTTTCATCTTTCTCTCCTGCCACACATGACATTATACTCCAATCAATGCCCTTCCACTGGCTGCCCCAGTGCCCACAAATGAATACACTGCAAATTTAAGAATGTGGTAATTGATTTGGGATGATGAAACTGTAGCTTTCATGATGTGTTTTCTGAAGATACTAATGCAGTGTTTGTGATGGTTCGATAAAGTCGTCATATCTGTAAATGGACAGCTGTCAAAAATTGAAACACAGAAGAGAAAATCTAAACATAGGAGGCTTACTTGAGCCTTCATGGCAAATATTCGAATACTTGGTGTAATAAATTCAATATCACTACCACCATTTTGACCCTCTACACACACACACACACAAACACACACACATACAGGTTCATACAAGCGGCCAGCAGTCTGGGGTCATTTTATGTGAGAACAGGAGACCTTACAAGCTCAATGGCCTTTTAGTATATCACACAATTGTTCTACTGATGTCCCTTAGCAAGCAAGAAAAGATGAAATTTATTTGCATTCTGTTTCAGAATCTAGGGAAATTTTCTTCTGTAGACCTTCAGTGAAGTAAAAATGATCTCCAAACTTCTAGTCCATCCTCTGTCTCACAGAAGGTGATAGGCTCCACCCAAGGGCAAGCAGAGCAGGTGGGAAGTCGGAACCTGAATGCACACCTCAGAGAGCATACCTGAGCCGCATCCCATGTCACTGCACTCCTTGCAACTACTGTATTATTAGATATGTTGAGTTTTGAAACTAGGTAAATTCAACTTCAAAGGTCTACCATCTGCCTTCTCAAAGGATGCTGGGAAATAAAGGAATGCAATATTTGAAAACTATTCCAAGCTTCTGAGTTACTTGTTCAGCCTACTTCATTGACTCTTTAGAAAGGTTAGAGGTAGAATGAGTCTTAGGCTGGTTGGCCACTGAAGAGCAGGGGACTAGGGCAATTGAGCTCTTCAATTTTTATTAATCCACTAATTTTATCTTGGAAGAATAATTATGATAATCCTTTAGAGTGCACCATGCTGTATCCTACAATAAGTGATGTTTGGCATAAGTAGAGAAGACATCTCTCAGAGACACTCCCATAAGGTCACAAAAATTTGGCTGCCTCTTCCCACTTAAGAACTAAGCAGGGCCTCCCTGGTGGCGCAGCGGTTGAGTGCTGGGTTGCGAGGCTGCCGGCAGCCTCTGCAGCGCCAGTTCGATACCTGCTGCCGCGCAAAGGTCTCACATGGCGCACAGACCTCTCCTGCCACTTCCGCTGCTCCCCTCAGCAGTATACTTTGTCATTCTGCCTGTTCTGCTCTCCACTCTGGCTCTGGTGAATTCTCTCACCCTCCTGCGCTTCTGACTGTATAAATAAATAAATAAATCTTAAAAAAAAAAAAAAAAACTAAGCGGTCTGTGGATTACCTGCAGCTGAGATCTAGCTCCTTTCTCAGTAGAGAAACACCAAAACTCTGATGAACTCCTTAAGCCCTTAATTCTAATACATGTTTAAATGACTGCCTTTCTCAAGAACAAATGTTTGTGAAGTTATGTTAAGTCATAGCAGATTAGTCTACGTTTATATTTTACAATAAGACAATTTCCTGCGGTGTTTTTGAAGCAATCCCACTTCTAGGTATTTACCCAAATGACACAGAAACATGAATTCCAAAGGGCACCTGCACCCCTATGTTTATAGCAGCACTATTTACAACAGCTAAGCTATGGAAGCAACCCAAATGCCCAAAAATAGATGACTGGATCAAGAAGGTGTGGTACATATATACCATGGAATATTACTCAGCAATCAAAAAAGATAAACACATGCAGTTTGCAGCAACATGGATGGAGCTGGAAGGGATCATGCTCAGTGAAATAAGTCAGAAGAAAAAGAAAAATACCGGATGGTCTCACTCATAGCAGGAATTTAGAAAACCTAAATAAGAGACCAGGAAAAAGTCTAATCAATACAAAGTAAAAATCAAAATCAACAAGCAACTATAAACCAGAGACACACTATGGGGGGGGAGGGGCAGGGAAAGGAAGGACTAGAGTCAAAATAAGGGGGGAGGTGCAATTGTATGGGGAATATAACCAAAATGAAAATGTATACATTGTGCAAAGATGAAAAAAGATGCAAAAATTATAGAAAATAAAATATTTAAATAAAAAAAATAAAATAAAAATGAATGTTATTCTCTAACCCCCCAAAAAAAGTGTTAATGTGTAAGTATTTACAGTCTTCCTTCAGCCCCCACAACTGTTCAGTTTCCCTCTCCTCCTGTACCCCAAAGGAAAAAGATTTTCATTGGCTGCTAAAGATGCTAAATTGATTTACATAGAGTCTAAGTCTTCATTCATAAGAGAATGAAGACTGGATGACTGGGAATAGAGACTAAGATGTTGAGAAAGAAAGAAGAGAAAGAAGGCTTGTGTGAATTTTAGTGGAGGTGTGGCATCTGTAAATAAGTTGCATAATGAAGGAAATAGGAGATTACGACGTGCTATGTTGGATTATGAATAAATCCTTTTGGTGGTATCTGGAAAATGCAAGAATTTGAATTATACTGCAGCTGCTCTTGTTGTTGAACTGTTTTCCCTCTTGTTATAAAACTCTGAAACTGGACCACATGGGTTTCCAGCCTTATAAGGTTTTTTCAAATTACCTCTTTGCATCCAAATTGTCTTTTTTTGTGGATGCTAACTTGGGTAGCTATGGTAATTAAAAGAGGTCAATTTAAATAAAACAAGGTTCCTTATGCTCTTCCTCTCTACTTCAAATAGTTATTCATAACAAAGTAATAATTACAAGATAAACTGGATTGTTTTATCCTTTTCTACTTTTATGAACATCTCCTTGAAGGTACCATAGGGTAGTTGTAAAAACAGAATAACACTACAGTTGACTGCATTTTACATCTTGGAATTGATTATACTGACAGAAGAAAAATGCTTTAATGATCAGTCACTATCGTTTATTTCTTACTTGACGAAATCGATGAACTAGCTGTTACACTGAATTTGCTTGTCCCAAATTTAATTCTCTGTTAAATTTCTCCAACAGAATGATGTCAGAAAATTAGTTACACAATAAATAATTTATTTCTTAAGTAACTTGGTAGTATTGTGACTAGCAGTCATTTTATTTTGCTTGTACCCTTCTCTTGATTATCAACGAACCTTCAACAATACATGAATTTTAAGTATTTCCATATGGATTCCAAGATATCATTTTTAATATCTACAAAATAGTGAACTGGGTATTTTAAAAGTGGTTACTTTCTACACAAAGACAGCAGGGAAAGAATGAGACAAAATAAAACTCCTGGGCAGAAAGAATGAAGAGATAGACCACAAAGTAGAAGTTTCAGTGTCTTCTGTGCATTTCAGGCAGGGTGTCAGAAATCAATTGGTAGAAATAAAGCTAAAGGTAAAGGACTTGTGAGTGATAGTTGCACCACAAGTGCACTTATGAATGAGGGTGTTACACCCAAGAAGATGTCATTGTAGTTACTTGTTTTAATTAGCCAAACAAAACAGTATGTTTAATGGATGTCTTGCTTTTTTAGTTTGTCTGCTTTCTAGTTTTATTTGACCTGGAGAATTACTTGTGCTTGTCATTTTTTATTTATATTTATTGAAAATTAAAAGTCGGACCTCCCTGGTGGCTCAGGCGGTTGAGCGCAGCACTATGGAGCTGTCCGCGGCCTCTGCAGTGCTGGTTCGATCCCGGCTGGCTGGCGAGGGTTCCACATGGCGCAGCAGACCTCTCCTGTCTCACCTGCTGCTCCTGCCCGCTGCTCCCCTCAACAGTGTATTTCGTCAGTCTGCCTGTTCTGCTCCCTGCTCTGTCTCCGGTGAATCCTCTCACCCTCCCACACATCTGGCCTGTACCCCAGTTCTCGTATAAATAAATAAATATTTTTAAAAATTAAAAAAGAAGAAAATTAAAAGTCAAGGTTTTCTCATAACCCTCAGACTCATCTAGTCCACCATCCAGTTTACTCTAATACCAAATTTCTTTCGTAATGCATTCATGCATGAAAATATTTCTGTACACAGATAGGTGGACTGACTTTTCTAAAGATAACCAAGGGAAGACATTTCAAAATACCACTGCGATAAAATTTCATTTTCTGATAGTCCCACACCAGCAGTGAATCATCTGAGACAGTGCTGTACCAGAGCAACTTGCACAGGGCAGGCAGGTTCACTGTCAATTCGGGCAGACAGATAAGAGAGTCCTAAAGTTGCCACAGGTTTTACAGGCCTTTAATGCACTCCCAGGGAACTAGAGAGAGCAGGGCAGGGAGGCTGGCATGCAAGGAGGCAGGCACCGGCCAGGCAGGGGAGCCTGGGAGGCAAGCAGGCAACCAAGCCACGAATCTGCACTGTTTTCTGGCCTTTCTCTGGTGTTCTGGGTCTCATGGTCTCATAGTCTCGCTTCAGTGTGGTCCTCCTCACGGTGCTGCCGCTGCTGCCTTTATCCCTCTCAGCTAGGCACTTACACATGTGCACACCTGTGCTCTGGGAGACTGCTAGCACGGAGAAACAGGGTGATAGAAGATGCAACTTTTAATCTTGCACTTAGTAAGTAGCATAGGCATTTTAAACAATAGGGTGTATATTGATAATGCAGAAAGTGAAGGGCCTTCCTGAAAGAACTAAACTGCTAGCTTCTTATAACATTCATCCCTAGAATTCTGTTGTTTCTGTGCTGATGAAGCAGCATTTTAAATGCTTTAACATTTTTAAAGAAATTCTTTTGCCTGTTTGCTTGGAACCACCACATTTTACATCTTTGTCCATTTAAAAGAATTTGGTTAATACATTGCCCTTTTAATGTTCTTCCATCTAATTTTGGGAAGGGTGACCAATGTCCCAGTTTGTCAGGACAAGTCCTGGCTTATCCTTGTTGCCCAGTGTAATTATTAAGAACAGCTATTTCACTGTCAGAAGTGTCCTGTGTGAACAATAAATTACATGATATCTCTATTTAAAAAAAAAGAAAGTGAAGGGCCTTGTAACATCTGTGTGCACCAAGTTTATGAAGGTTCACACAGATGCCTCACCCACGCAGATGCCTCACCCTGTGCGTTCCCCAGTAACTGGCACATTGTGGTTCCTACCGATGTGTTAACCAAAAAGTACTTTGAAAATAAATATTTCACTAAATTTAATTTGTGAGAAGCTGGTAGATTTTAGCAGATATAGGAGAATAAATTAATTCTGGAAATTTTACATCCTTCAAGTTGCCCCTTCACAACTATTAAAATTTAATTAAAGTGTTTAAAAAGTCCTCTACAAAGCATAATCTCACATTTATTTCAAATAAGAGGATTTTAGCAGAAAGTAGGTAACTTTGGTTTAAACATTCTCTCCTTTTATCTCACATCCTGAAAATTGATACACATTTAAACATTTTTTGCTTTCTCTTAAAGGTAAATTTTTGAGATAGAATTGTGTTTACTATCCCTGACATTTCAAAGAAAGTAAAACATATATAATACTTTCAAATTGTAAAATGCTCCCATTTTTGAGAATCTCTACAGATTTAGAATCCCAAGTAGCTATAAATGTCATTACTAAGATGGGGTGGGGGTGAAATATAACACCTTATCAGCTAAAAAAGATTATTTGAATGCAGTGTTGAATTTAAGACTCACTCTCTAGTTTCAGCTGTATAGTTTTAAGAGGCTCTAAAAGCAGTAGAAATAGCAGGTGGTTCCATTCTACATGAAAACCTATAAATTCAATCTTATTTTGACTAGCTTCCAGAGTAGTCTCCCATTAAGAGGATATTCAGAACCAATGTGAAGGAAGTAAAATGAGCCCTTGGCAGTGTCACCAATAGCTGAGAGCCAATGACTGGGGGCAAATGCGGAGGTGCTCAGACTCGGCCAGCTAGAGCCAAGTCTAATCTAATCCTGATCTGTGCTAAACCCCACACTGTGGCGGCTATCATGACAGAAATTAAAACAGAAAATCATGTCATCTATTTCTTTTGTGTAAAATGTTTAATTATGCCACTATTTGAAGTTGCTGGTAAATTTCAAATATTACACATTTACAGTAGATCTAGTGAATGGTTCACATGTCTTGCTTGAATTCAATTTATAATATTTCAGGGTTTTTTGCTAATTGCAGTAATGTCCTTAAAAAATATATTGCTTCTCCTTGCTTATGGTATTAAGCCATACATACCTTCATGCTGGGAAAATTATAAATTATTTGGCAAAATTTGGAAATTAGCTGGAAAGAATCAGGTTATAAATAAAATGTCACGCATTGTAACAAACAAATGCTCCATTGAAGTTAGCAATAAACGATTATTTTAAAATCTGCTTCCACAGTCCTCATACTATAATTCCAGAATGTGCCATTTATTTCATTCTTATACATATTCATTATCTTTACTGCTGCTTCTCAGCAACAGAGAATTAATAAGAACCTCAACATGAAGGATGCAGAAAATAGATTTTTGAACTTAATTCCCACTAAAAGAAAATGAAATAAAAAGAAATAAAGGGTAAGTGACATACTGAAGTTCTGTCCTTTTCTGAAAATTTGGCTGGCATTCACCTGGTAGCACAGATGTAAGGATGAAGAAAGGCAGACTTGAGAGAGAGTTTTGTACAGAACCAACAGATTTATTGTTGGGTTACATCTGGGTATGACTAACAGAGAAAGAAAGGATGATTCCTAAATTTTGACGAGCAGCTGGGTAGATGTGCTTTTGTCTAGCAAACAACCACACTGGATGGAAAAAAATCAAGGGTTCTATTTGGGAGGTATTATGGATGCTTAATATGTTTATTTAGATCTTCAAGTAAAACTTTCAAGCAACACTTGGATCTCTAAGTCAGAGGGAAGGACAGGACTGCAGATAATGAATGTGAGAGTCATACCTTACAGATTGTATGTGCAGCAGCTATACTTCATGAAAATAAAGGAGGAAAGTGGCCAAGGTCAAGGTCTGGGACCAAGGATACTCTCCAAGTAAGACTTGGATTCTGGAGGAGGAGCCAGCCGTGCAAACAGGTGGGAGCACCAATGACTACATATGCATGAAATACTTTATTTCTATTGAAATGTTGAATAATTTTTTGTCATTCATTTTTAAAATGAATGACTAAGCTGGCAAAATTAAGGAAAATACCCAGGATACTAAAACATAATGCAATTGTAATGCTTGAGACACAACAAATAAGTCATTTTGACTTAAAAGGAGAAAACAAGAAGACAGTGACAGCCTATGAGGTCCAGGGGTTATTGGCTGGGGTGGGGGGAGGTGATCCAACAGAGAAGGGAGACATTCTGGTGAAATGGAGGGGAAATCTTTGGATCAATGTTCTTTTTTTAAAGATTTATTTATTTATGCATACAAGAACTGGGGTACAGGCCAGAGGTATGGGGAGAGGGGGGGTAGGAGGACTCACCAGAGACAGAGTGGGGGGCAGAACAGGCAGACCGACTGAAATACACTGCTAAGGGGAGCAGCAGGTGAGACAGGAGAGGTCTGCTGTGCCATGTTGGTATCTCCCTGGCAGGGCAGGGATGGAATTCGTGCTGCAGTGGCTGCGGATAGCTTCATAGTGCTGTGCTTAACCGGTTGCGCCACCAGGGAGGCCCTAGAACAATGTTCTTGTTTAGGTCAGGGGGTAGGACCTACTACACATATAGAGACACAACAGATTATTGTATATTAATTTTGTAGCCTGCACTTTACTACAGTTTATTATTTTTAATAGCAAATAGTGATAGTTTGACTTCTTCCTTTTCAGTTTGGATACCCTTTATATGTATTTTCATTGTCTAATTGCTCTTGCTAGAACTTCTAACACTATCTTGAATAATACTGGTGAGAGTGGACATTCTTGTCTTACTAATCTAAGGGGAAAAACCTTCAGGGTTTTTTTTGTTGTTTTTTTTATTTTTTTACCACAGGGTATGATGTTAGCTTGGGTTTGTCATACACAACTTTTATTTTGTGGCGGTAGAATCCTTTTACATACTTTTTGTGGAGAGTTTTTAATCATAAAAGAATGTTGAATCATGTTAAATGCTTTTCTGCATCTATTGAGATGATCATATGATTTTTATCCTTCCTTTTGTTGATGTGATATTGCATATGTTGATTTGCATATGTTGAAATTGAATCCATGGCATAAATCCCAATTGATAATGATGCATGATTCTTTTAATTTATGTTGAATTTGCATTTTGTTGAGGATTTTGGCATCTGTTTTCATCAGAGATATATTGGTCGTGTGTGTGTGTGTGTGTGTGTGTGTGTGTGAGAGAGAGAGAGAGAGAGAGAGAGAGAGAGAGAGTGATGTTCTTGTCTAGTTTCAGAATCAAGGCAATTTTGGCTTCAAAGTATGTGTTTGGAAGATTTCCCTTCTTTTGAATTTTATGAAAGATTTTGAGGAGGATTAGTTACCAATTCTTCTTTGACAATTCAGTAGAATTCACTAGTTGTTCCATCTGGTCCTGGCTTTTGTTTTTTAGAAGGTTTTAACTATTGTGTGGGTTTCATTACTTGTGAGTCTAGTTAAGTTTCCTATCTCTTTCTGACTTAGTCTTGGAATACTCTGTTTTCTAAGGACTTGTCCATTTCTTCTAGTATGTCCAAGTAGTTGTCATATAATTGTTCATAATATCCTTATGATGCTTTGTATTGTTGTAGTATCTGTGACAACCCCTTTCATTTCTGACTTTATTTATTATCCAACTAATTTTTGTAGGAATCAGAAATCCTGCATAGCAGTTGTTTAGCATAGAGCCTTACGTGTATGGGTTCAATAAATGTTAGTGATTATTTTATATTAACTCTAACGTCTTAGCTGTATTATGTCCAATTAGCACTTACCATTTTGATAGGTTGATAGCCCCAATAAGGACAGGAACCGGTGATTAAATATACTAATCATAATTTTGGGTACAGAACAGAGCTTACAGGCACATTAGGAGAATATGCCCAGGAGCAGAGAGCTAAGCCTTTGTTATTAAGAAATGTGTGGATCTAGTTCTTACTTTTATGGTCAATTTTTGGTCAAAGGCTGTATGTTGTTCAGCTGTTGTAATGAAAATGATGAGCATGTCTGTAATAGTGCAAAGAAACTCGAGTGATGGCAATATTGCAAAAAATATTTTAAATTTCCTTGAATGTAAAGTTAGTCATAAAAGCTAAGTTTTCTGCTCAAATCTAAACCCACAGATGCAGAGACCTCATATGGAAGGATCAGGATTTAAGGGGGCATGAATCAGGTGACGCACGAACAGTGCGTAAGAATACTTCTTACATTCCCCAAGTGCATCGAAGGAGCAACTGGGGTTGAGAATGACTAGAATTATAAGTCTGAAAATTATAAAGTCTAGCTTCTTTTCCCTGTGCCACCATTGGCTGAACCACTCATCTAACTTCTCTAGGTCTGCCTTTCTGTCTTTTTCAATAGAGATGGTGTCTGCCCCTGCAAAGGAATTGTGACAAATAGACACATAAAGCTTTAGAAAAGTTTAAAGCCCGATGCACAATTGTTTAATTACTTTTATTGTGTTATCATCTCTAGTGCTCATCATTTGAATGTTAACATGAGCCTTATTTTCAATGAGCTGTAGTGTGTGCTGTGTTTTCAGAAATGCAGAAATGATGGCGATATACAAGCTACTTGAACTATGTGAGGAGT
Organism: Talpa occidentalis; assembly: GCF_014898055.3. Taxonomy (NCBI): domain Eukaryota; kingdom Metazoa; phylum Chordata; class Mammalia; order Eulipotyphla; family Talpidae; genus Talpa; species Talpa occidentalis. Next base: position 109,381,023 of record NW_023605194.1, read on the forward strand.
AACAGAAAAGTATCTTCATGAAAGTTAATTCTGGATCATTGTTGTCCCATACTGATTATCAGCCCAAAGTATAACTAAGATGATCACTGGATCTAGGGCTTGCCCATTAAATGGAGATCCATTTGTTCTGCTTAAATCACAGCCAAAATTAGGACTGATAGTCTTTTGTTTTTAAGGAGTAAGGTACTTTTGGACCGATATCTTTAATTGGGGAGTGCATATAAGTATATCCTTTATCGTTATTTTAGTATCAAAAGCTATCAATGGTAGATCAGTAACCAATGGTAGATCAGTCTATAGTCTTTCACCATTATATTTTTGTAAATGTACCTTAGATAAATCCCATCATTCATAAAGAGAGATATTTTAAACCTAGAAATGAGAAAAATATTCTAAAATGTGATTTAAAAACTTGAGTGTTTTATTTTTATCAGATAATATATTTATGGCATATAAATTAATAGCTGTCTAAAAGAAAAAAACAAAAATATTTCCAGTCACTCGAGTAAAACATTCCAATATTGTCTTATGTACCTTACAATTTCATCCATAAATTCTTATACTAAGGGTTTGAGTCAAAACTCTGATATTATAGAGCTATATGTAGTTTTAAGAAAAGAAAGATTTGAAGAGGGAAGAAATGCTTGAAAGAGACTGTTTTGTTGCTGAAAGTTAGGCATAGTTAATAGGTTAATTTCTGTTTATTGAATAAGAGAGCCCAATGCTGATTGATATAGTAATTTCAGTGTTTGCTATGGCAAATATTTAGCTCATTATCAGTTTTAATAGCATTTTGCAGAACAAGCCTTTTCTTGACATCTAGAAAATACTATTAAATTTCCCTGCATAGATACATTGTTATGACATGCAATAACTACTTGAATATAAAGGGGATTAATAATTTAAAAGGTGTTAACAAATTAGGGCCATCATTAAAAATAGACTTTGAACCATTTTGTAGCAAAATCAGATTGAGGTAATGCTCTGCTCTTATGATAAAGAATTACTGCATTAATTCTGCAAAGTGAACTTATTGCTCCTATTCGTCTCCAAAACCCTGGAGCATTAAAAGACAGGAAGAATGAAATGATCGCTGCATTTTTTTCAGGCACAACAGCTCTAATATTTCCATCACAGTTTCACGGCTCAGCCAGTCTCGTTGTGTTAATGGAGGGGGTGGGGGCACCCTTCAAAATGTCATCTTTTTCTTTAATTTTGCTTTTAGCCTGTCCTATAAAATTGGGCCAGGTTTTCTCAGTCAGTTTATAATAATAAAGAATTGTATTTAACTTAGACAACGTCGATATTGACTACATGATTTAAAACTGTTTTGCATCTGACTTTAAAATTTAATCCTCAAATATGTTGATGATCTTATTTCCACATCTGTTACCCTCCTGATGGCTGGAGTTGGTTTGAGAAAAGGGGTGTCCCTTTTCCCCTCCTACTCTGTGTACATCCTTCCTGAAACTCAGCACGTTGGGGTGCAGAGGACAACCCCACAGAAGTTGTTTGATCAAGAGAAACTGGTAGCAGTACTCTCCTATTTCAATCTTCAAATTCAATACTTAACTTTCTCTACTTGCTCTGGTAAAAATACTCCATATAATATACTTTGAATACTTTTGTATTTCCTAGTAATTAAATACTCTGTGCAAGTTATTGACACAAACTGAAAAGAAAATGAAAATGAATGTAGAAATTGCAACTATGATGCACATGTTCATGGAATATTAAAGCTGAAAGAGAATTAAGAGGTCACCTTATCTGCCCCTTGAATGCTAGAGTTGAAGAAACCAAAACCCAGATGGGTTAAGTTGATTGCCTTGGCCCACAGCTGAGGCAGACCTTCTCCATGGTTATTTTTGCACTATCAGCCATTCTTTAAGTCTGAAATTTCCATCTTTTTCAATATGACCTGAGTACCTTATGGATTACCACTGTTAAATGGAATGAATACTGGATATAGGGTCAGATGTCTAGAACCTGAATCCTATATTATACATATATCCTTGGAAAAAGAAATCAGTTGACATCTTGTTGGTGTCAGTTTCCTCATCCACTTAAATGTAGATGCTAATACCTTACTTTGGGGGTGCTGTGTGAATTTACTGAGCTTATAGATGTGCAAACACTGTAAACTATGAATCTTTATTCAAATAGAAGTTATTATTAAGAAAGAATGTCCGCTTCCACTAAATTAAGGCATTTTGTTATCTGGGAGGGGAATTATTAGTGAGCTAACACATTAGCAAGGCCTTGAGGCGATGGGACAAGACAATAAGTTTTCATTTGGGGTCGAGGAAAGGTGGAAAAAGATTGAAGGCATCGACAATTAGAGCAGAAGGTGAGGGACGGAGGACAGTCATGAAACAGCCACAGAAGGAAAATGGAGGAGGTGGAGCTCCACTTTACAACTGAGAAAATGGAGGTTTGGAGAGGTTAAGTCATTTGACCCCAGTGTCCTGCCAGAGGGTGATAGAACCAAGGCTGAAACCAGGGCTCTGTGACTGGGAGACCAGGTGTGATTTGTGACAAGGGGAATGATGAGCAGTGTCATAAAGAGAACGAAATTTTTGCACAATGGTCTTAAAAGAACATTCTTCTCTTGTGTCAAAGCTGGAGGAGAAAGGTTCTGAAGAAAAACTAAGAAGGCTGTGGAGATCTGTAATGCCAGCCTGCACAGGCAGTGGTGGGAAAAATATCTTGTTAACAGCACATTTAGGGAATCATCGTAAAGGGACTCTGATCAGAATTTGTAGATGATACTCTTCAACCTTAAAGAATTTATTTAGAAAACAAACAGCTTCTAAGTGTCTAGATCTAATCATACCAATTTGGCCATTAAGATTTAATTATAACTTAATTATAGTAATTATATAGCTTTATATTTGAATTATATAACTTCATATTTGAGAGTACCTATTGGTTGTAAAAGTAGAGAAAATGAAGCAGCTATAAAAATCTTAACAAATAAAAAGGAGGATTTGTTCAGTGGTAAATGTTGACTCAAAGACCAGACTTATACATAAAGATCTTCTAATCAAAAGTGTCTCTTGTTGGTGGGTGTGGTGCGGTGACAAGCATCTGAGGGTGTGGTTCTATACCTGTGGATTACCTACAGTGTTGTGAACCAAGGATACCTCAATTTTTAAAAAAGCTTTTTTTGGCCCAATCTCAGAATGATTTGCTTACATCCATCTGGTTTCTCTGTTTGAGGTTCAGGAAGCTGGTGTTTCTGTCAGCAGCAGACATTAGTTTTGGAATGCAAACATCCATAAAAGGTCATGGTCTACTTAGCATAATCTTGACTGCTTCCCTCCCACATTTAGCTGAGCACAGATGAACTAAGACCCAGAGCTTGAATGAATCAGTTTTTGACTCAAGACCTTTCTGCTCCCCAGATTCACTCCATTTGAGACCCCCAACTTGACCTCCGTATTCTGCTTTCCTTGAGAATCCAGCTACCTGACCCGCAGGTGTCTGGCAGAGACCATATATACTGAGTAGTGGTCTTCTCTAGAGAGTCGAAGCTTTAAAAACATTTCAGTGTGATTGATAGGTTGATTTATATCCTTTGGATTTGCTCTCCCACCCCAAGATTCATTTCTTCCCCAGTCAGGGCATCATCATCATTTAAAATGGTAAATCTGGGCAAATGCCCAGGTCTGCTTGTCTTTTGAAGGCTGCCTGTCTCGTCAAATCATTTGGTTTGGGGTCACGTTACAAAATAAATGCACTGTTGCTTTATTTTTTTTTTAATATTTATTTATTTATACAAGCACTGGGTACAGTCAGAAACACGGGAGGGTGAGAGAATTCACCAGAGCCAGAGCGGGGAACAGAACAGGCAGAATGATGAAATACACTGCTGAGGTGAGCAGCGGGCGCGGCAGGAAAGGTTTGTCGCGCCATGTGGAACCCTTGCTGGTGGCCGGGGATCGAACCGGCGTTGCAGAGGCTGCGGGCAGCTTTGCAGCCCAGCGCTCAACCGCTGCACCACCAAGGGAGGTCCCGCTGTTGCTTTAAAGGAGGACAAGGAGCACCTTGTCTGCCCTGAAGGGCTGTGTGTGTGTGTGTGTGTGTGTACAGGTGCTTTCAGGAAGAAATGACATGCAATGCTGTTTTTCTAGGGAAGATAAAATTAGAGTATGAATTCCAAATTCAGACCACTCTGATCTCAAAATTAAAATCTGCAAAGTTGAATGCTTTTTATCTAAATGTTAACTTGTGATTTTTTGATTTCTTTGAAAATAATAACTTAGGAGTATAAATTATTGTATAAATTGATTTTCTAAAAAAAAAATGCTTTCTGTGAACCTCTCCCACATGATTTCCCTTAATATATACACTTCTTCTTTTTTCATATTGAGAACGTAGCATTCTAAATTCTTAAAAAAGCAGCCAACTACACTTTCCAATATATCTGGACGTACATGCCTTTAAGATCTACAAGGCTAACAAGATGTACAAGCTTTTAAATGATTCCTAAAATTCTTTCCAACCTTTAATTGCATTTTTTAATCTATAAAATGAGGAAATCATCCACTCAGGTGTTTAACTTATTACTTATTAAGGAGGATCTTTTTGACTGTACATGTAAAATACGTAACGCCAGGGTCAACAACCCTTTGTATGAAAAGGGAAAAGAAAATAATCAGTAAAACTAGAAACTAATGATCTTAGTGGACAAAAAATAAACAGAGAAAAGAAAAACAAAACTCTCAGTTGTTGTTACTTTCAGTCGATAGTAAGAAAAAAGGCTCACAGGAGCCTTTCTGCTCTCAACTCCTTGTCTGCTGGTATCGCCTTCCCAGAATTCAGAACCTAAGTCCTTTACTGAGCACAGGTGATGTAATAGAAGCAGCTGATATCTATGTGAGAACATGATTAAGAAAGGGAAACACTCTTCCCTATCTGCGTCTAGGTTTAGGAGACACTCTCCCAGGTGGATTCTATTCTAAAGTGTCCTCTTTCTTTTAAAAATGAATCATTCTTATTGAAATATCTATATACCAATTAACCAGGGACGTGGACGTCAGTAGTGCCTTAAGGAACATTACTCGGGGGTGACTGAGGCCGGGCGCTATGACGGGCCGCCTTCTCCGCCCCACCGCCACAGCGGGGGTTCAGGCTGCATCTCCTCTGAGTAGTCCCTGGAGGTTAGTTTAGAGCAGCATTGCTGCCTCAGAAGAAGCTGTCAGCCCTCTGGGCTACAGGAATATGCTGTCTTTAATAAGAATCTTGTGCGAGACAGTCGCGATGACTTGGCGCCTTTTTTTCCCTCCCCTCTACCACTCTTGAAATGGAGCAGATCACAAGGTGATTGAATATTTAATGCTAAACTAGTTCCGAGTACTAGAAAGCATCAAGATCTTCACATTCATATGCTAGACTTTCCAAAAAAAAAATGGTTTGATTAAGATGCTCCTCCACTCTGTGCTCTGGAAATACCGTTGTATTGTGTCGCCCTGAAAAAATGGTGAGAATTAAGTCCAGGTAGGCGTCATCATCATGTCTGAAGAAGGAATAAGGTGCAGATGGGGGATGTTCTTCGTGAAGTCTGTAAGAACAACAAGTTTGGAGGTCAATGTCTGACTTTCACTTTCAGGGTTCACTTTGGCTGCTCACTGAGATAAAGAAACTGTTATCACTTCTCTTTCTGTCATTTTGCTGCCTTCCATCAATTAACCATTGAAAGTGTGTACCGTTTTTTTTAACAAAAGGAGGCATTAGCTAAACCTATCTGAAAGCTATTCCTTAATAACTTTTCATGGTGTTGTCTTAGGAGCACTAACCTGAATTCAGTAGACATGACTTTTAACCAACCTTTTTCCATCTCACAATACTGAAAATCACAGGAACTTGCACATGGATGAAAGTTCTCCTGTAATCTACACTACATTAGGTGAAGGCAGGGTGGTCTGAATCCAGAGCTGGTCTTTGACCTGGATTCCCATCGACAGCAATGCCTGGTATCAGCAAATCAAAACTAGAGAAAGCAAGTATCTGTGGCTGCATCTGTATCCCCAAGAAGAGAAGATGCCTCACCATGATGAGAGGTAAAAGAACTTCTCATTGACTTAAAAGGAGTTTCTCCTTGGCATAAAGCAGTCATGGTTTTGGGGGGTACGGTGGGGGGGGAAATGATGATCACAGCAGAGCAAAGCCACGGAGAGTTGGTTGAACTCAGCACGGCTGAAGAGCCTCGCAAGTCCGAGGAAGCGACAAGTCCTAGGAAATGTAGAAAGAGAAACACGAGGCGTCTGGACACTAAAAGTCCAATCTGAGTCCTCGGAGAGTTGAGCGGAGCTACTGACGTCACGAAAGGACCGGCCTCTGGGAGAATTTCACCTGTTGGGAACTCCGTGCCAGCCCCAGAGCCAGGAAGAACTCTGCTGAACCTTGGGAGCTCAAAACTGAATTAACAGGGGCCTCCCCGGTGGCGCAGCGGTTGAGCGCTGGGTTGCGAAGCTGCCTGCAGCCTCTGCAGCCGGTTCGATCCCCGGCTGCTCCCCGGCCACCAGAGGAGGGTCCCACATGGCGCGCAGACCTCTCCTGCCGCCCGCTGCTCCCCTCAGCAGTGTACCTCGGTCCTTCTGCCTGCTCTGCTCCCCGCTCTGGCTCTGGTGAATTCTCTCACCCTCCCACGCTTCTGACTGTACCCAGTGCATGTATCAAACAAACAAACAAACAAACAATAAATAAATAAATAAATAAATAAGACATGCCTCTAGAAAATTAAAAAAAAAAAAACTGAATTAACAAAGACCTGTTTGGTTGTCAGCTTTAATAACTGGTGTAGCTTATGGGCTCATATCGTTTATGTTTTTTCAAGGTATTCATGTGCTGGGAGTCAGTATACCGGAAATCAAGGTGGCAAGTCATCCTTCAGTCACACTCGGAGCACATGCCAAGCCAGACAGACTAAGCCTGAGGTCACAGAAAACAGTATTGTGATTTCCTTTTTAGCCCTGAATCCTTAGGATTCATTTTTGATCGTTAATTTTTTTTTAAGTATAATAGTGTGCATGTGCGAGAAGTTCCTTCATCCCTAACAATTACATGAACATGAATACATGAAGCTGCAAGGATGTGTACACTAAGCACTGTGTGCATTTATCATTGCTCACATTGCCTTCTGGGTTGGGCGGGAAAAGAATGCAAGGGGTTGAGCAGGTCCAAAAGTTCCCGACAGTAATCCTGACTTTGTTACCACACATTTTCCTGAAACCAAAATAGAACATGCTGCCGTTCATAGAATTAACGTTTCTGGTGAACCCTAATTGTGTACTGCAGAGTTGCTTAGGAGAGATTTTCTCTAAGGAGGTGACTCTTCCTTAGTTGGCTGCAGCAGCAGTGGGATCTCACCAAAGAGGTGGCCAGCATTTGCTGGCTGCAGACTACGTGATCTTAAAAGACATTGAGACCAGCAGAGAAAAAAAGAAATTGTACAGAACCCACAGATAGACTGCTGAGAGCTATGACGTTCCTACCTTACACATCATACCCCCATTATATTCACGCACCCAGACTGGTAATGAGGCCGGCCTGACGCATAAGTTCAGCAAGAATGAATCTGCTATTATTAGTTTTTGTGAAAATGATCAGCCCTATTTTTCAAGCAGTCAGAGGCAACTAAACCCAAACTAAGAGACCAAATGAGAAGAAGCCTGGGCAGAGATAACGCTGAATCACACAGGAACACAAGCTGCCACCAGATGGGATCAGAGCCGAAAACAGTGCAAGGTCATCGATTTGGCAGTTGTTTTATTTAAAAATCTGCTAACAGGCAACATTTTTTAAAAGCCTTTTAAGGAGACTGTCCATCACAAAGGCATAATTTAAATCAGAATTCTTACAACCGTTTCCCAAATTCCTAAAGGCAATCAGTTCCATTCAAATTAGTAACTCAGATAAATCACCATTAATTAGCTAATATAAGCCAGCAGGTGGTTTTGAGCCCTGAGACATTCCCTGGTTATTTAAATTATGTATACTACATCACGCTAAAGAAAGAGTGAGTAAAAGGAAGCACAGAGACAAATTTATTTAAAAAAAAAAGTCTGTTTAAGGATAACACTCAACTGAAATCTCCTGCAACTTCCACATCTTACCCAGAGGAATACAAGACAGCTTTGACCCTCTGACTCAAAAAATAGCATTCACCGACATGCACTCTTATTTCCACATTGATTATGCATGCAATATACAAAGTGTGCAATGGAAGCTTACTTGAATATTTTTGTTCTAGAAAGATTACCAATTACGAAAGAATAGGAGAGGAAGAATTGTTTTTCATACATAATTTGTGACACAAGAGAATCTCCTTCATAATCTTTATGCCCTTGTGTTCTTTAATTGACCTACTCTAATTGGCGTAATTAAGGGTTATTTCCTAGACTGTGAACGGAGATAAAGGCACAAAGTAGAGCTGCCAACCAGCTAAAACTGTATTTGTAATTGAATGGCGTAGGAGATGATTACTTTGTATTGACAATCAGCTTGTCCATCGAAGAAACTTGGCTTAATCCCGCGAGGGGGCTGTCCAGTTACTGTCAGTAATGTCTCCCTAAACAGACAGTGAACTTTTTTGAACAAATAATCCTGTTAGACTCCAGGTACCTAATTTTTGGACAAGAAGAGTATTTTTTAGACAAAACCAGATGAAACCCCAAATGTCTAATTTTTTCTGTCCTGTTCATGCAGCCCATAGTGTGCATCATTTTAGACTCCATAGGTGTGATGTAGGCTTTATGGGAACTTTAAGGCATGATGTGGTAAAATAAACCCTGACTACAGACTCTGCTAATGGAAATCAGAACCTCCAGGCTTCCGTTTCAATGTGAGGTGGGAGTTTGGTAACTGTTCATTTTTAAGAAGCCCAGGAGTTTGTGTTGAATCTTCCAGTAAAAGTCCTGGATTAGCTAGCTCCTGAAGGCTAGACTTGGTTCTGGGTCATTCTGTGAGCTGCTTTGGACCTCAGATCCTGAATTGGACCTCTCCAACACAGCTGAGGGAGGAGAAACCAGAGGAATCCACAGGATCAGAGACGGGAGGAAGTGCTCCCTCAAACATCTCTCACCAAGCAGGACCTTCATCTGGGGGCCGGGCAGACACCAACTTTGCTCCTCCAGCAATGATACATAAAAATCATCTAGAAATGGGCCTCCCTGGTGGCACAAGGGGTTAAGACACAACCTATGAAGCTGTCTGCAGCCACTGCAGCACGAGTTCAATCCCCCGCCGGGAGCAACCCACATGGCGCAGCAGACCTCTCCTGACTCACCCACTGCTCTCAGCAGTGTATTTTGGTCCTTCTGCTGTTCTGCTCCCCGCTCTGTCTCTAGTGGCTCCTCCCACCCCCCACGCCTCTGGCCTGTACCCCAGTTCTTGTATGCATAAATAAATAATTTTTTAAAAAATCATCTGGAAGTGGTATTTTTGCTGAAACTAAATTGATCTGGAAAATACTTTTTAACCACTGTTTTACTACATTCCCGTATTCATAGCAGGATCAAACTACACTGAAACCCACATCTCAAGTGAGGAGTCACCCTCAAGCCACGTAACTGCGCCACAAACACAAATACCTAACATCATCCTGTTCAGCCAGTCCGGAAATTTAACATTTCTGATTTTTAATGTGCCTCGCCATCCTTTTTCAGGCATACTAACAAGTCCTGCGTGGTGCAGCCTGCATGGCTCCAGAAGCATGCACAGCCTTGTTGCTTGTTTCTTGTAGCCATGGCCTTTGATATCTTTTTTTTTTAAGTTGGTAATAATGCTGTGACTACGGCTGTTCACAAATATTTTATTTATAAAATCTACCCTCCCCCAGGGCTGGTACAGAGGATCTACAAGCTGAAGGCTAGTCTATAAACTGCATGCACGCTAGGAGCCTGAGCTGCTTTCTCAAACATCAGTGGCCGAGCTGGGAGTTGAAACAGAGTGGACTCGCTGTGCTTCCCAGCTGCAGCGTAGAAAGCAAAGTATCTCTTTGCAAATCGGCTTTCCTGGTGTGGCATTCTTTAGACAAAAAGAAATACATGGTGCGGTCACCAGAGATTGTTAAATGCACAGCTTCTTCCAGTGTGAGCATGAATGACTAAGGCAGAAGCCAATGATGTTTTTTAAAGACCTAGACCCAACTCTATTAACATCTGAATTATAGGGCCTCCCCGGTGGCGCATCAGCCTCTGCAGCGCCGGTTCGATCCCCGGCTGCTCCCCGGCCAGCGGAGGAGGGTCCCACATGGCGCGCAGACCTCTCCTGCCGCCCGCTGCTCCCCTCAGCAGTGTACTTCGGTCCTTCTGCCTGCTCTGCTCCCCGCTCTGGCTCTGGTGAATTCTCTCACCTTCCTGCGCTTCTGACTGTACCCAGTGCTTGTATAAATAAATAAATAAATCTTTAAAAAAAAAAACATCTGAATTATAAACTTCAGACATTGTTCGTGGCATAACATGGGAACATATTCTGGGAGACGTGTCCTTAAGTGATTTTGTTGTCGTCGAGCAGAAGCCCTGGAGTGCAATTGCATAGAGCTGGAGGGTCTGCCTGGGCACACAGGGCCTTCGTGGCAGAACCCGGAGGGACCACGTACGGTCGTCCCTGGCATCCCCCAAACCTGGCAAAGTGGTGGGAGACTTTGGTTTATGGCAATGAGCCGGGTCTAGATGGTCCTCTCTGTGGACCCTGGACGGGGCTGATCCAGGTGTCACTGAGAACAGCACGGCAGGGATCCAGGGAGGGCAAAGGGGCGCTACATTTTGTATCAGAAGACCCTGCGGGGGCTGAAGACCAGGATTGTTCCACCGCTGGAGTTGAAGTTGAAGTAGTCTCCCACCCCCGGAGCAAGCTGGACTTCACTGACGGCTCAGCTATTGCTCAGACCTAGCTCAGCCTGATGTCACAGATCAAACAGCCAGGGAAAGGCCTTCTGCATCTCCCCTCCCTCACCCAGCCGCGCTTTCCTGCTGCAGCGCACAGAGAACACTGCCTTGGCTGGTCGTTCCCTCCAGCCCTCAATACGCAGATCCCAGGCCCGGGGCGTCCGCCTACCTGCCAGCTCTCAACACCCAGATCCCAGGACCAGGGCGTCCTCTCTACCTGCCAGCCCGTCACTTGCCCTTTCTGTTTCCAGGTTGCTTTGGATCTTGCCCATAAATTTCTTTTTCCCACTTGGCCCAGGAGGCCCTAAGCCCTTCTTTCGCTAGCTTCTTGGCCGTCTGTGCTTCCCCATCAGTCTGCCAACTTCTGCCGCTGTCTTCCTCGAGCCCTTCCTCCAGCATCCCCACCCCACCCGTGCACACAGAGTGTGCCTGGTCACATGGCTGCGTCCGGGGCCCACGCCAGGCACCTGGGCGCTGCATGTGGTGTGACGGGCACGCTGCACCTGGCGAAGTGGGCTCATGGCGGTGAAGGAGGAAGCCCCTCCCCACCGTCCTCTCGACTTTTCATATTTTCCCTCCTAAAATGTTCCAGAGTGGGGCACCCCTTACCCTCTTCATCTCCAGCGCACCCCACACATCCCCGATGGGGCGCTGCATAGCCCACTGGCCGATCCTTCCTCAGGCCGGTGCAGACTAGCTGAGGCTCAAGCTTTTTGTCGGCCCTGGAAATGTAAGATGGATAAAGCACCATCCCTGCCGTCCGGAAGCTCGCACGGGACAACTGAGCAGATGCCAGCACACTGGGAGTTGATGAGAGACGCCCGCGTGGCCCCCACGGGAGCAGAGATATCGCTGCCCCTCCTGGCCGCCCTCCCCTGTGCCCGTCATGGGACAGGAACGTGTGAGAAGGGGGCTGCGTTGAGGAGCTATGGGCATTTACTCTATTGGTCTTTTACTACGCTGGAAAATCTGTATGAAAAGGTAAATCTAAGTCCACCTTTTCATTCTTTGTCTCTTCTGTCTCCCCTGCTCCTTCTCCCCTGTACCCCACCCCCCAACACACACACACACACACACACACACACTCCTAACACACATGGCTGCACTGGGGCCATCTGATAAAAGCCGCCTGCATTCAGAGCAAGAATAACCAACAACCAGATATTCAGGGATGTTGTCTGTCCAGACATAAAGGTGTGTCAGAGGAAACCGCGGCTGTCACTAGTCATTCCTTCCCCGCCCCGCCCCGCCCCGCCCAAGGCTTTCTGGCAGTGCCCTTCCTTGCTGGGAAATAAGCCACTGTTACAGATAAGCCGGTCTTCCTTACTGATAAATCAAGTGTGGGCGACTCAGGTTTGCGGGGCTCTGCTCCTCATGGTGAACTGGCGACCCACGCGGCCCCATTCCAAGCTCCATCGGTGCCTCTGGTGAGCTGCAGAAATTTCTCCTCAGTCAGCCCCAGCTGTGAAGACCTGCATGCTGCCTGCCCAGGCAGCAGCTCAGGAACCGGGCCTTACCGCCTTTGTGGGGACATGTGGATGAAATGCTGTCAGCCCACACTGGCTCACTCCTTTGGGTTTCTCAAAAGCAAAACAAGCAGCAAATGCCCCATAGAAGGAGGCCCAGTCAGTGAATCAAGAAGATGTGGTGCATATACTCAGCAATCAAAATAGATGAACTCATGCAATTTGCAGCAACATGGATGGAGCTGGAAGGGATCATGCTCAGCGAAATAAGCCAGAAAGAAAAAGAAAAATACCGGATAGTCTCACTCACAGCAGGAATTTAGAAAACCTAAATAAGGGACCAGGAAAAAACATAATTATAATAAAGTGAAAATCAAAATCAACAAGCAACTATAAACCAGAGACACACTACAGGGTGAGGAGGAGGGAGTAGGATCAAAACAAGGGGGATGGGAATTGTGTGGGGAATATAACCAAGATGAAAATGCATACATTGTGCAAAAATGAAAAATGATGTAAAAAAATGTATAAAATTAAAAAAAATGAAGGAGGTCCAGCCAGGCCATAGCAATCCTCCAGCTCGGTGCAGTCACCCCTGAACTCAGACAAGAAAACTGAAGTGCTGAAGACTTAGGAGTGAATGGACCTGGGCTCAGTATTCCTTTGGACACCATGAAACTGAAGAGTGTCTTGTGTCCCCTGCTCTGTTGTCTTGAGGACGTGAGAAGAAAAACTGTAACCCAGAAAAGGCAGCCTGGCGGGGCAGGGCTCGCTGTTGACCCTCCACCTCTAATCCAACCTGACACTGCTAATTTTGGCATCAGCGTCTGAAATGAAAATCAATATCTGTTCTGAGCTTGGCAGAGAGTGACAGGACCTGGGTGGAGCAGGCCGGGTACTTACTGTCAGGGATCTCTAAGTGCGTTGGTAGAAATTTGCCACTTTAGAGCATTTAGACACTCACTCAAGTGGAATCTGATTGTCTGGGTGTCGTGGTGGACGGCGCTCTCCCCCAGCACCTCCTGGGCAGATTACAAAAGGCTTTTCAAGGTGTCTTGTGTTCTTTTTTTAAAAGCTGGTGTTCTTGGGCGCGTTTCCCACATGAGCTGTGGAGGCTCGGCCTGACCTTTCCTGCGAAGACACAAGGTCTTTGGCGAACGTAGGTGACCAGGAAAGGCCTGAGGGGCCCGCGGACTGAGTTTCCTGTGATGTCAGGCTGGCAAGTTAGCTCACGCTTTCCTGAAAGGAAGTCCTCTCTGAGGGATGCATTTTACCTTGTGTCTTCTGCCACCTTTGTTTGATGTGCCCATTGACATCACCTCTGAGAAGAAAATTTTATCCTTAAAAGATGTGGCCTGTACGTGGCCTGATTTAGTCTGACCTTGACCTCAGTCGAGTACTCAGAACAACTAGGTTGTTTCAATAGAAGAAGAGGCGAGGGGTCCAGAAGGGCAGAGGGCAGGTCAGATAAAAACAGAAACCAGACTTTTGAGGGCAAATATAATGTCCTCTATACAGGTGTTGATTTCTGCGGCTGTGGACCTGAAAGCTGTATAACATCACACATCAGTGTTATTTCGGCCAAAAAGAAAAAAGAAAATGAAGAAGAGGGAGGGGAACAAAGCAAAAAAGGGGTGAGGGAAGGGAGACCAGTTGACACTAATGTGTATAAACAATTTTTTTTCCACTCCTTTGAGGTACTTCTTTTTTTCTAATCATAAGATGTATTTACAATGCAAGCTGCTTTCTATAGTGCCCCAGCTGTAAATGAAGCCAGCATTCTTTCCTCAGAGAAGGAGACAGGGAGGAGGAGACTCCTCAGTGCCCCCCTGCCCCCCCCACCCAGAGTTTTACCCGGGTAGTCGCCTTGCAGCCAAGTCTAATGTCACAAAGTGGAGTCAGACTTGACCAGCCAGATCAGCCTGTCCAGCCATAAGCTCAAGCCAGGGGCCATCCCAGAACCCTCACTCCAGAATGGAGAGGAACATGGGGTAAACAGCCCTGGGCATTTTCCAAAATAAATATGAGACATGGTGGTTTTTTTCACTAGTAGAAAGAGAAAAACTATTTAGCACAGCCTGGATGCTCAGAGACCCTAAGCAGAGTGTGGAAAGACAGAAGTGAGGAGAAAAGACCCCATGGGTGGGGATTCCCCTGCAGATAGAATCATGGTGAAAGGGCACTGCTGGCATTAGGCCACCCAGATTCAAATCCTCGCCCCCCAATTTACAGCCATGCCCCTTTGATCCTTTGCCCCCTTCATATTCAGCTATAGTATAAGGTTATGATATCACCCCAAAGAATTACATGATAACGCATGGGAGCCCATAAGTTTCCCAGATACTGACCCTCCCTATTACAGCTTCCCTTGGCTGAAGGAATTGACCACCAAGCAGAGTCTAATAAGTTCTAAAAGATATCCAGTGCCCAGAAGAACAAAAGTGCATCACCTCATTTAGGGAAGGCTTCGCAGGGGACATACTTCTGAGCTGTGTTGAAAGCTGGGTAGGAATTCTCAAGGAGCCAAAGCTAAGGATGATCTTGAAGGGTGCATTTTCGTGAGAAACACTGGCCTTGAAGGCGTAGCAATTTGAACAGGTGCCCGGAACACGCTAGGAATATGGCTGGAACTTCCTGGGAGGTGCAAATACAATGGCGGTGGCAATATAGAAGGCAGACCAGAAATTAAGAAAGCCAGGTGCAAGGAGGCTAGTTTAGTGGTTATTGCAATAATCCAGAGAAGAGATGACCTGGATTAGGGCAGAGTCAGAGGGAATGGAGAAGAGAGGACTAGATAATAAAGCTCTTCATTTCTTATTCCAGAAAAATAAAGACCCATCTGTAGCATCATGTATAAGTTCCACACCCTACGTTAAAAAATAATAATAATAATTACTTAAGTATCACGTGTTTGCACTAACATAGGCTTCTTATCAAGATATCAGAACACATGCTAATAGCAGCCTGGCTTGTTGGAATATTTATCTGAAAATCCGTGAGTGCAGCAGTTCTGTCTCCTCACACCCTGACTTGAGGTGTTAAGAAAGTGGCTCAGGAAGACCCTTTGGCCTGTGTGTGTCACTCTTAGGATGAAAGTCAGCTGATTGTGAACAATAAGTCATCCATTCCTACAGCTCGATAACCTAACACAAAGTGGGATAAGAAGGATTCCATTTAAATAATAGGTCTAATAATATTTAAAAATATGCTTCTTAAAGTCCATTAAGCACTAATCTATTATTTATCCAAGAAAAGTTTAAAATTAGGTCTGTGACTGCCATTCTTTCACAAAAGCTCATGAAATTTTTAAATTGTGACATATCTCAGAAGCATATGAAACATATATATTTCATCCAAATATCCATGTATTAATCAAAAGATGATGCCAAATTTCATAGCATGTCAAATCCATACTTAATTACAATGTTCAGAATTTACCTTAAATTATTAGAATAAATCATTATCAGCCTATAGGTTTAGTCACTATTCACTCATTCAAAAATTAACTATTGAATAAATATTGTAAGCATTCTAAAAATCTATAAATTAGCCTTTAAGAAGTTTTCATTTTTATGAGCAAGACAAATTCTTGAGGCTTGGGATACTCATTTGGAACACATTTGTACATACATTTGGAATATTTAATATAACAGGCGTTTGGTTATTTTTTAGGAAAGTATACCTGTGATTTGGATAAGTCAAAGAGAAAACTTCTGGAGTAGGATAGGTGACCTAACTCTGTATCTTGACTTGGGCTCTGATTACTTTATAAAAACTTGTTAAGCTATAAATTTGTTTTGGATCAAAAAAAAAAGAAGTTTTCATTTTTAAAAAAAGTTTTCATTTAATAGCAGAATCAAGATACATACACAAGCATTCAAAGAGCTATGAGAGAGAATTCTGTCTTTGTGGATATATTTTGTGGAAGTGTTGACCTCAAAGAGTGAACAGGATTTCTTAGCTAGCGGGGTCAGGGGAACAGAAGAAAGCATCCAGGTAGTCGGACAGTGAGGAGGAAACAGAAAAGACACAAAAATTGTATGAGAAGTGCCAAAAAACCAGTTTGGGTAAGTATCCTATGGGGAAATGAAGGTGAGCTGGCGTTAAGGTGGAGAGCGCTGAAAAGTTTGGGGCTTGTGTCTTAGTCATTGTGAAGCTTCTTTAGATTTTATACAAAGAATCTGGGAGAAAAATATAGAAGGATATTAGAGACAAGGAAGAGGATCCAGGGAGCTGGGGGAGACTGCTATAGTTGGGCCAGGTTATGGAGGCTAAGTCATGGAGGAAGTCATGAACATGGGGCGAATTGGCCAATAAAAACCCTTATGTTTAGATATTTGACTGATACCTTTTCTTCTTGAAATATGAATCCTGTTCTGTAATGTCAATGACAATAAGTTCATTTTAGGCACTTTGTAGGATGCTATGGCTAACACGCTGAAACATGAGCTTTCTTTCCAAATACTCTAGTGTAATAAAAACAAGAAATGCAACATGTCAATCCTTAAAGCATAAAAAGCATCCACAATTAAATTCTACCAAACTTTTTTTAATATTAAACTATTTTTATTGAAGTAATGTTGGCTTACAAGATTGTTGAGGATTTAGGGTGACGTACATCCTTGAAGCTTTGAGCTCTTGCTTCATTGTGATCCCTTCGCTCAACCTGTTAACTGTGGGTGATTTCCCTGTGCACATAATGATCCTTCCTGCATTGTCTTCTCTCATTTCCTTGATCTCTTCTCCTTCAATGATCATATCTTCCACCATATCTTAGCTACTTATTCCTGTAGTTAAATCTAGACCTTTTCAATAGCAAGTACTGCTGCTCATAAACTGAATTTCAAGTACATCCCACTATCTCCTGCATTTCCAGTTCACTTAATAAAATAAAATTTCTATCAGGACCTGTTATCAGTTGGACTTTCCTTCATTTTCTTCATGTTCTCTCTAGTGTTTCCAAATCCTCAGCAGATATTATTCTTTGGCATTTGGGAATGAGAAACAAAATTGCAGGTGGTCTGAAGAATTCCCCAATAGTATTATTGTTAAAATTATTGTTAACATATTTATTTAACAATTATTGTTAAAATACTTCAATTGTCTTCATACTCTGAACTTCTTATTGATATATTTCAATCTATCACCCCAAAAATACAGGTATCCAGAGAAATAGTAAGTCAAGTAAAATTTACAAAGACTGCTCACTGTATTGAATACTCAGTCTGGGAAATGCCTGCAGGTGTGGGGCGGTGTGGTTCAGGGGGCGGTAAACATTCCAAGAACAGCAGAGCATCCCTGTAGCAGTTTAATATATCTGCTCAGCATCACAGATCAGAGATGGCAACTTAAGCTTTTATGTTGCTTCCAAAGCTTGTTATTTCCTGGAACACCACTCAGAGAATGTATATGAAGTTTACTGTCCACATCAGTGAATAATAGTTATTTGCAAGAACAATTCACATTAGCCACAGACGTGGCAGTGGCTGGAAGCAAAACTGACTGGTCTTGACTGTTTTGCTCTTACAAGCTCTCATTAGGTTTCCAGAAATGTCAACTGCAACTTTGATTCCAACTGCATTTCCTGCAGTTGCTTTCAACTTGGTGCTAGTGAATTCCTTTAATAAAAAAAAGAAGGAACGAAAGAGTAACATCTTCATGTTGTTAAGCTTTAATTCCACAGGGGAATTATACTTTCACCCCTTGTCCCAATGCATCATCTTTTTCTTTCTCTTTTTTTTTTTTTTTCTGAGACTCAGGATTCAGCAGAACACAAATTTCTTGAGAAATCCCAGGAAGAAACTGTCACGTGGCAACAGTCCCTCATCTTGAGGCAGCTTAGAATCCGGGGTCCCTCCGTCGGCCCCTCTTCCTCCTTCATACCTGCCTGGTGAAACCATAACATGAACTAAGCTTCACTCTCTCTTACTTCCTGTTTGCATCTTTACAATGTTGCTGCAGAAAGCTGAATGTTGCTGCAGAAAGCTCACAGCAGTGCTGACTCATCCTGTGCCCATTCCTGATTGCTCACCAAATGGGCCCTCACTGACCCCCCAGCACTTCGCACCCCGGCCCCCACTCTCTCCTCTTCCCCCAGTCAGTGATTTCAGATTTTGTTACTCCAATCTCAGCACTTCCTTTCTCTCTCCCTCTCAAATAGTCTTTTTTTATATTTTGTTAAAACTAATGCAGGGCCTCCCCGGTGGCGCAGTGGTTGAGCGCTGCGTTGCGAAGATGCCTGCAGTCTCTGCAGCGCCGGTTTGATCATTGGCCGCTGGGCGAGGGTCCCACATGGCGCGCAGACCTCTCCTGCCACCCGCTGCTCCCCTCAGCAGTGTACTTCGGTCCTTCTGCCTGCTCTGCTCCCTGCTCTGGATCTGGTGAATTCTCTCACCCTCCCGCGCTTCTGACTGTACCCAGTGCTTGTATAAATAAATAAATCTTTTTTTAAAAAAAAAATTAATGCAGACTATACCATAAACACTGGTTTTAATTCTTGGATGTTCCAGACATTCTCAGTGCGCCTTTATTTGGCTCATTGAAAGTATTGGTTGTTAGCCGGTTGAATAACACAAAGCCTTGACAATAAGGTGGGCTGATCCTCGCTGTATTGGTCTTTGGGTCGCCTTGGGGTCTTGTCCTCCATCAGATAAGCCATCGAGCCCACCCCACGGCAAGGGTTGTACAGGTGACAAGTCAAGTGGGTACACAGAGATTCACATCCTAGGATATCAGTGCTGTCGATAACTCTACTGTGTGTAAATCTATATAATTTAAAGTCCTGACCACTGAGCTGAAAAGCCATGGTATAAATGAACACTATAGATGCCTCCTTCTCCCTCGCTTGGTGAGTCAGAAACGAAGCTTTTTTGTAGGTGAGAGGAGACTCGCCCATCCTCTCTCTCATTCGATGACCCAACTTCCTCTTTCACCAAAATACAGTCAGAAGAGAATTTGCATAAAGGTCCTCGTCATGTTTACCCACCCGCCTGCATCTCTGTGTGTGCTGCATGCTCTCCGGTTCCCCAGGTCACCCGTCATGCTCCTGGTCTTGGCTGTACCTCCTACCCCCTCCGTCTGACTTTGTCAAGACCATTTCCTCCAGTTATTCTCCCTCTCACTCCATCTGCACCACACAGTCTCTACATCATTCCTAGCAGCACAGAAATGTGCAGTCCTTCCTCTCATCTTTTTTTAATTGAAATTTATTTTTATGGGGGGCGGAGCAACATGGCGGCGAGGAGAAGCTGCGAGTAAGATCTCCCACTAAAAAAAGTGAATAGGGAGGAAAAGCGGCAGGTCCCAGTGAGAACTGGGACACGGAAGATAAACGGGTGACGCCAGCGAACTGCCCGAAGAAGAAAGTGGCCATAAAAGAGGACTAGAAGGGAGGGAAGCGCAGAACCCTGCTCCCCTCCCCCGCCCACAGAGGCGGCACTCTCCGACCGGCAGAGAGGAGGAAACAACAAACCAAAACGGCCCACAAGAACAAACGACGCAGCAAGCGGGACTGTGAGCGGAAAGGAACTATTGCAGCCACCACACCCCGTGAACGGGAGCTGAGGCGAACCCTGCAGGATCCGCCACAGCGGTGAGCGAACGGCTCCGGGCGCCATTAGAGAAGAACAAAGACCCCGGGAGACGCGTGCACAGCCCGGGCTGCCGGTAAGCTTGCGCGGGAAAGCGGCGCACTTGGCGCGCTTGAAAAGCAAACGCGGACCGGGATCTTGGCTGCCCAGGTCCCCGCGCCTGCGACCGAGGCTTGCGGGGAGACGACCTAGGCTTGCGGGGAGACGCACGGAGGTCCTCACTGAGGTGAAGGTCCCTCCCTGAGTGAGCAGGAACCAGGCGCCCAGGCACGGGAGCTGTGCAAAAGGCGCCATTCCCGCGCCACTGAACTGGGCTACAGCCCGCGTCCTGGAACTGAGGGCTTTGAACTGAGACCCGGGGCACGAAAATTCGGGGCGTGGTTTCTCCACGACGGTGGGGCACAAGGCAGACACAGCACCCCAAAGCTGTTGAGGTGTACCCTATCATTCCCGCTCTGTTCGCTGTCCCACGGGGTGGGGGTAGGCGAAAAACAGCCCCCCAAGGACAATAGGAGAGATCTCTGGCGCCACCTAGCGACCAGGAAAAAAAAAAGTCACTAACACCCTATAAAACAGGACATTTCTTAAGACTGCTTGAAAAGGGCAGAAGGTTTCTGGAGGACCCAGTGGCCAGCCGGGAAGTTATTCCACGCCAGGCCCCTTCCGACCAGCAGTCTGAGCCCACAGAGGGAGCAGGCACCCACGTCCGGGGCAGACTGGGTGCGCAGAAGAGTGTGCCTGAAACCGGAGGCGCAGGGACTGCATCCCGCTTCGCCATTTGAGAACAGGGACATTTCTTCAGTAAAAACTGCCTAAAACCAGCAGAAAGCTCCCCCAGAAGACAGAGATGGCTCCTGGAAGAGCCAGAGGGGAGCGGAGAAGTTCACCCAAGATGTCAGTCAGTCCGAGCAACACAGTGTCCCAACGCATACGACAAATTAGAAAACAGACAGTAGGGAGTAGAAGAACCACACGCAACCTAAAAACTCCTCAGGAAAGAAGCACACCACAAAAAGAAAACCACTCCCCAGATTGCAACGACAGCAACTTGGAAGAACTTCTGAGCCTTCCAGAAAGAGAATTTAAAATTGCCATGATTAAAAAAGTGATAGATCAGAAGAAGGAAATTGAGTCCCTAAAGAGGGAAGTAAGAGAAATGCAGGAGATCAAAGAATTAATGGAGGAACTAAAGAACTCTGGGAAAAGCAATGAAAGCAGAATAGATGAAATGGAAGAACGAATAAGTAATCTTGAAGACACAGAAATAAAAAGAACCAAAACAGAAAAGGAAAGAGAAGTACGAAGGAAAAAGAATGAAGAAAGACTTCGGGAACTATCTGACTCCATGAGGAAAGGAAATATAAGAGTTATAGGAATACCAGAAGGAGAGGAGAGAGAAGTAGGAACAGAGAAAATATTCATGGATATAATTGAAGAGAACTTCCCAAATGAGAAGAAGGAGCTGAAAATTGATATACAAGAAGCAAGAAGAACACCAAACTTCCACGACGAAAGGAAAAACACAGCAAGACACATAATAGTAAAGCTCCCAAGAATCCAGGACAAGGAAAAAATAATGAAGCTGACAAGAGGGAAGAAACAGATAACATTCAAAGGAAAACCAATCAGGCTGACATCAGACTTCTCTGAAGAAACACTACGGGCAAGGAGAGAGTGGAGGGACATAGTCAACAGACTCCAAGAAAACAGATGCCAACCAAGAATACTCTATCCCGCAAAGCTCTCTTTCCTCCATGAAGAAAGAATATGGACCTTCCCAGACAAAGAGAAACTCCGGAATTTCATTGCGACTAAACCCCCACTCCAAAAAATACTACAAGGAATCCTAAAGCCAGAACCTCAGAGGGACGAATAACAACGAAAGAAGACCAAAAAAAAAAAAAAAGTTATTAAAAGAATAAATAAATAAAATCAAAGGAAAGACAAACATAATGGCAAATACAGATGCTAACATATCAATATTAACTCTAAATGTAAATGGACTAAACTCTTCAATAAAAAGACACAGAGTTGCAGCCTGGATTAAGAAACAAAACCCAACCTTTTGCTGTCTCCAGGAAACACATTTAGCTACAAAAGATAAAAATAGGCTCAAAGTCAAAGGATGGAAAACAATCCTACAAGCAAATGGGCCAAAAAAGAAAGCAGGAACAGCTATACTTATATCAGATAAAACAGACTTCAAACTCAAAAAAATAAAAAGAGACCCCAATGGTCACTACATTATGATTAAGGGGACAATACTTCAAGAAGAAATAACACTCATTAACATATACTCACCAAACGAAAGAGCACCAAAATATATCAGACAACTGTTGTCCTCTCTGAAAACAGACATCAGAGAAAACACATATGTAGTGGGAGACTTCAACACACCACTATCAACAATGGATAGATCAACAAGACAAAAAATAAGTAAAGAAACTAAAGCTCTAAATAAGGACCTAGAGCATTTGGGCTTAACAGACATCTATAGAACACTAAACCCAAAAAAAACGGAGTACACATTTTTCTCAAGCGCACACGGATCATTCTCCAGGATCGATCACATACTGGGGCACAAGACAAACATCAACAGATACACCAAGATTGAAATCATACCAACCATCTTTTCTGACCACGAAGGCATCAAACTAGAAATAAATCATAAAAAGAAGGCAAGGAACTATCCTACCTCATGGAGATTAAAAGCCACACTACTGGAAGACCACTGGACTAACGAGGAGATCAAAGAAGAAATTAAAAAATTCTTTGAATTGAATGACAAGGAGGACACCAATATCCTAAATGTATGGGATGCAGCAAAAGCAGTAATAAGAGGAAAATATATAGCAATAGAAGCTCACATCAAAAAACAAGAAAGAACTCAAAGAAACAACCTAATCTCGAAGCTCAAAGATCTAGAAAAAGAACAACAAAAAACCCCAGAACCAGTAGAAGAAAAGAAATAATAAAAACCAAAGCAGAAATAAATGAAATTGAAACTAAAAAAACAATCCAAAAGATCAATGAAACCAAGAGCTGGTTCTTTGAAAAAATAAATAAAATAGACAAACCCCTAGCCAGGCTCACAAAGGAAAAAAGGGAGAAAGCACAAATACACAGAATCATAAATGAAAGAGGAGAAATCACAACGGACACAGCAGAAATCAAAAGAATAATCAGTAACTACTATGAACAGTTATATGGAAACAAGTTCAACAATCTAGAGGAGATGGACAAATTCCTACAACTCTACAATCACCCAAAGCTAGATAAAGAAGAAATAGAACACCTAAACAGACCAATTACAAGCAGCGAAATTGAAATGGTAATTAAAAACCTCCCCAAAAACAAAAGCCCAGGACCTGATGGATTTACAAATGAATTCTACCAAACATTCAGAGACGAATTAGTGCCTATCCTTCACAAACTCTTCCAAAAAATTGAGAAGGAAGGGACAATACCAAACACGTTCTATGAAGCCAATATTACACTAATACCAAAACCGAATAAGGACAACACAAAAAAGGAAAACTATAGGCCAATCTCCCTAATGAACACTGATGCAAAAATCCTCAATAAAATTTTAGCTATCAGAATCCAACAATGTATCCATAAGATAATTCACCACGACCAAGTTGGATTCATTCCAGGGGCACAAGGATGGTTTAACATCCGAAAATCAATCAACGTTATCCAACACATCAACAAAAAGAAATATAAAAACCATATGATAATATCAATAGATGCTGAGAAAGCTTTCGACAAAGTGCAACACCCATTCATGATAAAAGCCCTTGAAATTCTTGGGATACAAGGAACATACCTCAACATCATAAAAGCCATCTATGACAAGCCAACAGCCAGTATCATTCTCAATGGTGAAAAGCTGAAAGCAATTCCATTAAGATCTGGAACAAGACAAGGATGTCCACTCTCACCACTGCTTTTCAATATAATATTGGAAGTCCTAGCCAGAGCAATAAGACAAGAGAAAGACATCCAAGGCATCCAAATAGGAAAAGAAGAAGTCAAACTATCACTATTTGCAGATGATATGATAATATACATAGAGAACCCCAAAATCTCCACAGAAAAACTAATTCAACTCATCAATCAATTCAGTAAAGTGGCAGGATACAAAATCAACACGCAAAAGTCAGTAGCCTTCCTATACACAAACAATAAATCTGAAGAAGAAGAAATCAAAAAAACCACCCCTTTTATTATCGAAACAAAAAAAATCAAATATTTGGGAATAAATCTAACAAAAGAGGTAAAGGACCTATACAAAGAAAACTATAAAACACTGTTAAAAGAAATAGAAGAAGACACAAAGAAATGGAAAGACATCCCCTGCTCATGGATTGGAAGAATAAACATTATTAAAATGGCCATCCTACCAAAAGCAATATACAGATTCAATGCTATTCCAATCAAAATCTCAATGGCATTCTTCAAAGAAATAGAACAATTATTGATGAAATTCATATGGAATCACCAAAAACCCCGAATAGCCAAAGCTCTACTGAAAAAAAAAGAAGGAAATGGAGGCATCACACTCCCAGACTTCAAACTATACTACAAAGCCATAATCATCAAAACTGCATGGTATTGGAACAAGAACAGACATACAGACCAATGGAATCGAATAGAAAATCCAGAAATAAACCCACAGATTTATGGTCAACTAATCTTTGACAAAGGAGCAAAGACTATGCATTGGAGCAAAGAAAGTTTGTTCAATAAATGGTGCTGGGAAAACTGGGTCGCTACATGCAAAAGAATGAAGCTTGACCACTACCTCACACCATACACAAAAATCAACTCAAAATGGATTAAAGAACTAGACATAAGACCTGAAACCATAAAATACATAGAAGGAAATATAGGCGAAACACTACGGGATTTGCACATCAAAGACATCTTTACAGACACATCACCCAAAGCAGTGATAGTGAAGAGAAAGATAAACAGCTGGGACTACATCAAATTAAAGAGCTTCTGCACAGCAAAGAGACAATAACAAAAACAAAGAGAAACCCCACCAACTGGGAGAACATTTTTGCACCCAACACTAATGATAAAGGACTGATCACAAAAATCTGCAAAGAGCTGATGAGACTCAACAAAAACAAAGAAAATAATCCAGTCAAAAAATGGGCAGAAGAGCTAAAAAGAAACTTCTCTGAAGAGGAAATGCAAATGGCCCACAGGCATATGAGAAAATGTTCAACATCACTTGCAATCAGGGAAATGCAAATCAAAACTACCATGAGATACCATCTCACACCAGTGAGAATGGCACATGTTAAAAAAACTAGCAACAACAAATGTTGGCGAGGGTGTGGAGAAAAAGGAACTCTCCTGCACTGCTGGTGGGAGTGCAAACTGGTCCAACCACTATGGAGAGCTGTGTGGAGATTTCTGGACCTACTAAACATAGAGCTTCCATATGATCCAGCAATTCCACTCCTAGGTATTTACCCAAAGGACACAGAAACATCAATTCCAAAGAGCACCTGCACTCCTATGTTTATAGCAGCACAGTTTACAATAGCTAAGCTTTGGAAACAACCCAAATGCCCAAAAATAGATGACTGGATCAAGAAGATGTGGTACATATATACCATGGAATATTACTCAGCATTCAAAAAAGATAAACACATGCAATTTGCAGCAACATGGATGGCACTGGAAGGGATCATGCTCAGCGAAATAAGCCAAAAAGAAAAGAAAAATACCGGATGGTCTCACTCATAGCAGGAATCTAGAAAACTTAAATAAGGGACCAGGAAAATGAATATAAGAAAGTGAAAATCAAAATCAACAAAAAACTATGAACCAGAGACACTTTTTGGGGGGTGGGGGGCGGGAGGGGAAGGATTGGGGTCAGAATGGGGCGTTTGCAATTGTATGGGGGAATATAAAAATAAAATTTAATATTTTAAAAAATAAATAAATAAATAAATAAAAAAATAAAATAAAAAAAAAAAAGAAATTTATTTTTATTTAAATATTTTATTTTATATAATTTTTACATCTTTTTTTATCTTTGCACAATGTATGCATTTTCATTTTGGTTATATTCCCCATACAATTGCACCTCCCCCTTATTTTGACCCTAGTCCTTCCTTTCCCCCACCTCTCCCTCCCCCCCAGCCCCCACCCCCGTAGTGTGTCTCTGGTTTATAGTTGCTTGTTGATTTCGATTTTTACTTTGCATTGATTAATCTTTTTCCTGGTCTCTTATTTAGGTTTTGTAGATTCCTGCTATGAGTGAGACCATCCGGTATTTTTCTTTTTCTTTTTGGCTTATTTCGCTGAGCATGATCCCTTCCAGTGCCATCCATGTTGCTGCAAACTGCATGTGTTTATCTTTTTTGAATGCTGAGTAATATTCCATGGTGTATATGTACCACATCTTCTTGATCCAGTCATCTATTTTTGGGCATTTGGGCTGTTTCCAAAGCTTAGCTATTGTAAATAGTGCTGCTATAAACATAGGGGTGCAGGGGCCCTTTGGTATTACTGTTTCTGTGTCCTTTGGGTAAATACCTAGGAGTGGAATTGCTGGATCATATGGAAGCTCTATGTTTAGTAGGTCCAGAAATCTCCACACAGCTCTCCATAGTGGTTGGACCAGTTTGCACTCCCACCAGCAGTGCAGGAGAGTTCCTTTTTCTCCACACCCTCGCCAACATTTGTTGTTGCTAGTTTTTTTAACATGTGCCATTCTCACTGGTGTGAGATGGTATCTCATGGTAGTTTTGATTTGCATTTCCCTGATTGCAAGTGATGTTGAACATTTTCTCATATGCCTGTGGGCCATTTGCATTTCCTCTTCAGAGAAGTTTCTTTTTAGCTCTTCTGCCCATTTTTTGACTGGATTATTTTCTTTGTTTTTGTTGAGTCTCATCAGCTCTTTGCAGATTTTTGTGATCAGTCCTTTATCATTAGTGTTGGATGCAAAAATGTTCTCCCAGTTGGTGGGGTTTCTCTTTGTTTTGGTTATTATCTCTTTTGCTGTGCAGAAGCTCTTTAATTTGATGTAGTCCCAGCTGTTTATCTTTGCCTTCACTATCACTGCTTTGGGTGATGTGTCTGTAAAGATGTCTCTGAGGTGCATGTCATGTAGTGTTTCGCCTATGTTTCCTTCTATGTATTTTATGGTTTCAGGTCTTATGTCTAGTTCTTTAATCCATTTTGAGTTGGTTTTTGTGTATGGTGTGAGGTAGTGGTCAAGCTTCATTCTTTTGCATGTAGAGACCCAGTTTTCCCAGCACCATTTATTGAACAAACTTTCTTTGCTCCAGTGCATAGTCTTTGCTCCTTTGTCAAATATTTTCTTTTAACCTCACAGTCACCTCCAATTGTGTTCCTTTTTGTCGTCGTTGTTTCTAAATATGTTCCTTTCCCCTTGTCTGGAAGCCTCTCTTCTCAGCCTTCTCAGTGACTTCCACATGCCAGACCCAGCAGCCATGTCTCAGGCCCGCACACCTGTGTGATCGGCCAGCAGCGCTGAGCAGGGGGAAACCGGCCCCTCCTGCTTCTCTTCACCCGCTTTGCCTGACTGGCTTCTGCCTCCCCAGCTGCTCCTTCTTCATCGCCTCTGCTGTTTCTACTCCATCTTTCTGACCTTTAAATGTTAGAATGACCCATGGCCAAAGCTTCGCTTTCTTCTCTCTCCTGTGTGCTCTGACTGCCCATTCTTTTCTTGACCTCATCTAATTTCATGGCCTTAAATATCATCGATTCACTAATGATTCTCAATGTGTATTTATAGCCTGGAGCTCACCCTGAATCATAGACTTGGGTACACATATTCCTGCTTGACTTCTCTACTTAGTACCTAACAGACATCTCAGACTCAGGCTGCCCAGAATCATAGTTGCCTCATTTGCCCCAAGGGGGCCCAGCAAGAGGACCCTCCCCCAGGATCTCATGTCTCAGTTAATGGGTGTTTCCTCCTTCCATTGGCACAGATTTAAAACCTGGGTGTCACCCTACGTCTCCTCACACCCCATCATATCTGTCAACAAGCCTTGTTAATTGTTCCTTGGAAATACACCCAGTATCACGTAACTCCATGCTTCCCACTGCTACCAGGCTCTTGCATCTCCTGCTTGGTTTATTGCAGTAGCGTCCCATGCAATTATTCTCAACACAATGGTCAGAGTAAAACCATTAAATATAAGTCAAAGTATGTCACTCTCTGCGTCAGACCCTCCAGATGATTTCCCATCTCATGTGGAGTAAAAGCTGACATCCTCATGACCAGCGGCACCTCCAAGATGTAGCCCTGCTGCCTCTTGGACAATCTGTCCCAAGTATTTGCTTGACCCTCCCAGAGTGTGTGGTGAAGGGGGCTGCAGCACATCCTCACCACTTGGCTCGTTATAGGTTGTTATGTATCAATTTTTTGTATACTTACCTATTTTATATGTATGAACTTGATACTGTCTTATCACTGAAAAGCTTATAGGTCATTTTACTTCAAGTTCCTTTCGTATTTTTCTTCAACCTAATTCATCTTAATTTCACTCAATCTCTTAATAGGATGATTATAGGGTTCGCCATAAAGCTAGTTTTTCTAGTAACTCTTGGCATCTGAACATATATGATTATTTTTAAAATCTTTCCATTCATTAAAACAAAATTTACATACTGTTTGTCCACATCGAGTATGTCTGGATTTATAATACCTTTTGCTCCCTGCAATTATAGTCTGAAAAAAAAGGGAAACTTGAGGAGGGGAGGTCACTTGTGTACAAACGATAACCAGCGGTGCAACTGCATCTTTCTTTTCCTCCCCTGCCCTGCATGTGCACGCACACCCAGCGACAGGACTGAGCAGGGGAGAGATGACTTGACACCCTCTTTACGCTTTAAAACAATCGAATCCAGTGCTTAAATAAATAAATCAATCTTTAAAAAAATAAAATAAAATAAAACCATCAAATCCATGAATATTGAGATGATTTGTGTAAACAAAACCACCTGTCATTAAATATTTCTTGAATCTCAGATGTTTTTCAATTAATTTAAGCAACTGTGCATAAAAACCTCCTTTCTTCTCTGAAGCATTTAAGAAATGGTGACTAAAAGTTTTGCTACTTTGATTGCAAGATGAGGAAATACTAGCCTCAAGAGGAAAACCAGTTCTTTAAAACTGAGTATTTCCAAATGATACAAACCAACCACTCATTAAAGAGTTACCTAGTTGGAGAACTAAAGAAAAAAAATCATCTGGCATTTCAAACCGGTAGCTTTGTCTTAATTATATATCTTTTGTGCTTTCATCTAGACTTTTAAGAGCAGACATATCCCTGCAATCTTTCTTTCAACAGACATTTATTATTCATCTACTATGTGCCAGCAATATCCTGTCACATTGTTGAAAAGTAAATCATGAGATAAGACTGTTCATTCAGAAAATATTAAGGATGTATTATCTCTAAGACATCATCCAAGGTACAGCAGATTCAGGGATGAATATATTACTTTTCCAGAGAGAAAAAAAATCTGTAATCTGAAGTGCAGAGGCGGTGATTATATACTTAAACCACAAAAAGCTTTTCGAAAATGACTCTGTAAATAAGTCCAGCTGCACGCACACTTGTATAATGTTGGAGAAATATGCTCTGACTCAGAGATGCTCTGCTTATCAAACTTGTGACCACCAGTCATGGCGTCAAGGAATCTGAGCAATCCAGAAAGCCCATGGCCTACTTTTCCTGGGGTGAGCATCTAATTGCACGTGCATGAGCCCGTTCATGTCTTAGTGTTGATTTTGAAATGCTGTGCCCCCCTACTCGACTACCTGCAGTTAACTGCATAAAGAAACTATACATAAAACTCTTATTTCTTCCCTAAAGACCAGGCACTAATCCAGACAATTACGCTATGACTTCCGACTGAGCTCCTCACCACCTCTCTCAGTGCCGTCGGCTAAACCAATCAAATTTGAGCCTGGCTTCAAACCCCACCCCGGCACCTGTCCCCAGATGTGTGTTTTTCACTTGGCAGGTGCTCAGTGATATGTGTTGAATGAATGACAAATGAATTGGGGTTCCCAGTTGTCAAACACAGTGTACCTTCAACATAAACTGTGCCCACAGTTAGAGAAGCGGTTTAAAACGGTGTCTTTCCTAGAGTGGAGCAGCATGAATCTCTGTCTCGTTCATTACCGTACAAGTGAAATAAAAAATATGCTTAATCAAAAGAGTGTCCGCTGAGCAATTGGTTTGTTACTTGAGTTGTACAAAACCGATGTCATAATGGCCCAGAGCCTGTCTAAGTGCATTTCAGGACTCTCTGTGTGTGATTTTTATTTCTCATTGTCCTCACCTTCTCAGGAAAGAATGACTGATAGCCCTTCCTTGGGATATCTTGGCTTTTAAGAGTGTTGTTTTATCTATTTTTTATGACCAACCTTATGCTTGTTAAGTGTAATTTTTGCTTTATGTAACATAAAAAAAAAAAATCTGTGATATGGTGCCCCGTGAATTAACAAGAATGGCCGGACAAAAGACAAGAAATCTTTTAAAAACGAATGTTCACATTAAATACCTTGGATAGGTAGGCCTTCTGGGGATTTTTCTTTAATGCAACAGAAGCGCACCATTTCTGTTTTCAGAAATAGTTTCTTTCAGATACTGAGCTCGTCTAAAGTCATATTGTATAAGTAAGGGCTTAGCTTGTACATTAGTATTTTACATCTCACGGTCTTACTAAATCCTTTTTTGATCAATCTGATATTGAACAGATCTATATTGATTTCTTCTACACTTGTTTATGGTATTTATTTTGATATATCTGGGATTAAAAGCCAAATTAACAAGTGTAATCAATTTTCTTAGTGATAAAGAAAAGTCCTCCCGTGCCCTTAGATACATTCATCTAGGGATAAAAAAAACTTAAGTGAAGATGTTGTAATAAATGGATCGATTTATTCAATCACAGGGCATAAAAACATTAGCCCTGGGAAAGCACTTTCCTCCAAGAGCTTTAGCTACTGACTTTCTCTCGTGTTGCACCAAGTGATTTGCATTTTTAGAGAAATTTCATGTCTGCAGTGAGCTCCAGTGAAAACATGAATAAATTGCTTTCTTTCCCTCTTTTTCTGACTTTATGAAGCTGAATCCATTAGGGGTTGAACCAAAGTATAATGAAATAAAGGCAGCAGCTCACGTGATGGAAGCCCCGGATTGGATTTCTCGCTGGTCCAAGCTCCGTCGTCCTGGCCTATGTGTCAGATCAGCGGTCTTCAGGGAGATCCCTGCAGTGGGGGGCAATTTTTTTTAACTGCTGCTTTAGAAATGATCTCTAGGAGACGAGAAATTAAATGGACAAACAGCGATTAAAAACTAAATAGGCTTTCCACAGCGGTTCTCCACCAAGTCAAATAAATTAACCTCTCCAACCCTGACACAATATAATTACTTCAGAGGGGTTCTTGTCTCTCTCCTCCCATCCTCTGAATTCCTAGAGTGAGACCGAGTGTGCCAGTGATGGAATGGGCTTTGGATCCAGACAGACCTGGGTGTGAGTGTGCACTGAGCCAATGCCAGCTGACATTGAGCAACTGATTCTCCCCAACTTGTGGTTCCCTCATCTGTAAACAGGGACAGTAACTTCTAGGGTAGTTTTAAATGTCTTTATGTTCACTAGTACAATATGTAACCCCAATCCATAAAACTTAATTTTTACTTATGATCTGAGTGTTGCATGGGGCTAAAAGCAAGACAACCCCGACCTCCTTTAGCTGAATTTACTATTTTGCTTTTACATAAGTAGTAAGTATAGATAAGATTGTAAGTATAGATAACGATTCTCAAACTAATGAGCAAGCAAACCAGCTTGGGGTCTTTTAAAATGCAGATTCTGATTTAACGGGTCTGGAACAAGGCCTGAGAATCTGCATCTCTAGCAAGCTCCAGGTGACACTGGTGCAGCTTGTTTGGCAAGTCAGAGATCACTGGGAAGTGGAATTTATTTTGAACCTTATTTCTCTTGATCTTTATTTTAAATAGATCCATTCATTTTTATGGAAATTAAAAAAAGAAGGCTAGCTCATCTGAGATCTATCAGGTTTTGGTGGGGGAGTACTTTGTAGTGACAAGGTACATATTTACTCATTACAGTGTTGAAAAAATTCAACATTCAGCATTCAATGGAAGATTCAATTTTTGCTAAAACATCAATTTTTATCTCTTATTAAAAATATAATCTCCGATATAATCTTCCATTCCAACATTGTTTGTGTATTTTCCAAATGCTGTTATTTTTTATAAAGGCACCAGAAGAAAACATGCAAATCTATCATTTATGTTCATATTTTATATATATATATAATATATATACATATATAACACTTCATATAATTGAGTTAAGGAAATTAAACTTTGAGAGTGATAATAAAATGGTTATTTTTTTAATTCATTAATTCATCTGCAAACTTCTGTTCAGAGAAATATATGAAAAGGATATGTTTTCAGATGAATCTTTAGAGAAAGGCATTCCTGATTTCAGATTTGGAGAATGTGGATTTTTAAATCTTGGGCTTTTTTTTTCTTTTTAACCAAAATGGTTCAGATGAAAAGTACACACCAAAATATAAATACAGGGCCTCCCCAGTAGCACAGTGGTTGAGCGCTGGGCTGCGAAGCTCTCCACAGCCTCTGCAGCGCCAATTCCATCCCCGGCTGCTCCCCGGCCACCAGAGGAGGGTCCCACATGGCGCGCAGACCTCTCCTGCCGCCCGCTGCTCCCCTCAGCAGTGTACTTCGGTCCTTCTGCCTGCTCTGCTCCCCGCTCTGGCTCTGGTGAATTCTCTCACCCTCCCGCGCTTCTGATTGTACCCAGTGCTTGTATAAATAAATAAATAAATATTTAAAAATAAATTAAAAATAAAACCTTAAAAAATATATATAAATACAAAAGTCCTGGCCGACACCCATTTTTGATTTATTACAGCCCGTCTCAGGCGACATTCGACCACTTGACACGGATTATAAGGACTTTACCTGCCACACTTTCCTTCCTCCTGTCCCAGTCTTTGCTCTGGTGCTGTGTGCTCTACACTTCTAAAAATATTATAAATCCCACAACCTACCATATTTGTTTAAACAGTCAAATATCTTTTGAAGAAAGTTAATAGCTAAATCATCTTTCCTATTTACCCAGGTGCTTCCGTGCCTGGCATCCTCCATCCTCAGCTGTATCCAGATTCCCATCTGGTGTCATTTTCCTGACCCTGAGGACCTTCTCATTCCTCATAGTGCAAAGTTGCTGCTGCTGCTGACTTGCTTTTTTCTGCCACCATAGTCCATTGTGCCTCCTACCCTCTATGTTCCTCAGTCCTGCAGTCAGCTTTCAAGGGTTAGATTTTTTTTTAAAGGTTGATTTATTTATGCATACAAGAGCCGGGGCACAGGCCAGAGATGCAGGGGGTGAGAGGATTCACCGGAGACAGAGTGGGGAACAGAACAGGCAGATTGACTGAAATACACTGCTGAGGGGAGCAGCGAGTGAGTCAGGAAAGGTCTGCTGCACCATGTGCGTAGCTCCCTGGCTGGCTGAGAATTGAACTCGCGCGGCAGAGTCTGTGGACAGCCTCACAGCGCTGCGCTCAACCCACTGTGCCACCGGGGAGGCCCCCTCAAGGTTTAGATTTTAAGATCGTCTTTATCTGACTCTTAGTTTAGTTCCTCTATATTCCATGTATTAGTGACACCATCTAGTAATTATCTTTCTCCTTCTGGCTTATTTCGCTGAGCATTATCCATTCTAGCTCCATCCATGTTGCTGCAAATGGCATGAATCTATCTTTTTTGATTGCTGAGTAGTATTTCATTGTGTATATGTACCACATCTTCTTTATCCACTCATAGTTGTTTCAATAATTTGACTATGCTGCAGTCAACACGGGAATGCAAGTTTCCCTTTGAATCAGTGTTTTGAATTTTTCAGGAAGATGGCTAGAGCGGAATTACTGGCTCAGTAAAATTACTGAGTTCTACCTTTTTTATTTTTTTGATGAACACTTTTATATTCCCGTAACTATTCTTGATGTTTGCTCTGAGATGTAGCAAAGTTACCTGGAATGTGTTGGATCCTTGCTTCTAAGATCTTTTAGGTGGTGTCAGAGAAAGGCTGAATTTAAGAAACTAATTCCTCACTTCTGTGTACTCATATGCCCAGTGAATTATGAGGTTTTCCAGTCTGGCTGGAGGAAACAGGTAATATACCCAGCCTTCTGTGGATACACTGCACACATCCTTTGGAGTTGTTCTTTTCTAGCCTCTGGTACTTTTTTCACATATACTCTGAAAAGTATTTTCTGAATACCTGAGGGTGACCTTTCTAGAACTCTAGGATCCTCACTGTTGGCCACTCTCTCCTCTCCAGCACACTGGTTGCTAACTCTCATTGTCCTCCTCTCTCCGCTCCATCTCCTCAATTAGGGGAGGCTGCTGTGCTCTTCCTGGGTCCTCCCCTTGCCCAGGCTCCCATGGCCTGAAAACCTAGTCAAGGCAGTGAGCTGGGGCAATTCTAAGGTTCTTATTGTTTGTGTCCTGTCTCTCAGAAGTCTCTGGATTTTGTTGTCTGATGTCCAGTGTCTGCAAAATCACTATTCCATATATTTTGTTCAAAGTTTGGCTTTTGTTTGTTTGTTTTCAGGGAGCAAAGAGTTGTTTCAGAGAAGAATGCAGTCCAATTTCTATTATTCCATTTTGACTAGAAAAAAATGCAGACTATATAAAGTAGCATCAGTAGGAGAAATAAAAATAACTGTATAAAGACATCGACATTACATTGATCTGAAGAAAGTATTTAGTGTTTGAACATAATGATAGACCTGAATCAGATAATCTCATTAAAAGTTCAGATAGCAGAAGAGGAAATTCAGTATCATTCTGCACCAATGCAGTGTCTTCTGTATTTCAGTAAGGTCTAGATCCATTACATCTATTTAAGATAATGAGTTCGATGAGACTTCTGGTCCTCACATTCATTTGTATAGGCTTCAATTTTTTTTTTGAAGATTTATTTATTTATACAATAGCTGGGGTACAGGCCAGATGTGCGGGAGGGTGAGAGGATTCACCAAAGACAGAGCGGGGAACAGAACAGGCAGACAGACGAAATACACTGCTGAGGGGAGCAGCGGGTGAGACAGGAGAGGTCTGCCGTGCCATGTGGGAATCTCCCTGGCTGGCCGAGAGTCAAACCCATGCTGCAGAGACTGTAGACGGCTACACAGCGCTGCACTCAACCCCCTGAGCCACCAGGGAGACTCTAGGCTTCAAATATTAACAAAAGCCTTTGGAAAGAGAATTGCTATATACTAAAATCTGGGATATATGCAAGAACACGGTTTTGACACTTAAGAGAATCAACACCAACTTGAAAATGTAGTGCCATATATCTAAGGTGATGTGAACCTGTTCCCTGATGTCATGTGTAGTGCTGTAAACCAATGTTACCTCAATAAGTGGATAAATATAGTGAAAAAATAAATAAGCTGCAAATTAACAGGGGAAAAAGTGCATATCTTCACTATTACACTCATCACATACCGAATAACCACAGCACGATTCTAATCAAAGCAGAGAGCAGGTTTCCTTTATGTTTATTAAATTAGAACAGTGTCAGCAAGAAAATGTACGTATTATTTTGGGTACAGCGAGATTAACGCTGTAACCTCAGGCTTTGGTTCATAGAATTCTCACGGAACTGTCAAATGAGAAGGACCATGAATAACCATCCAATATCACCAGAAAGGAAAGAAGAGAAGAAAAAGAAAAGCGTCAAGTCATCTACTGGCATCAAGTGTGTTGATGCTTAAAACCTGCTTCCGAGGACTACTGATGGATGACATTACTCTTTGTGGTTATTACATGCTGGTTCTCTCTCTCTCTCTCTCTCTCTCTCTCTCTCTCTCTCTCTCTCTCTCTCTCTTCACACACACACACACACACACACACACACACACACACCCTCAACTTCCATTCTCCCACTTTCTCTGTGTTGTGCCCCAGGAGACTGACTTCAGACTGCATCATGCTGGTTCACTTACTTGCCTTCTGGCTTCCTGGCATGGATTTATCTAAAGGGAATCGCCAGCAGGAGACCTGGGGTGAGGGAGGTGGTGAGGTCAGGGAATTATTCCCCTGCCTCTCTCTCTTCAGCTCGGCGCTGACAGCTGTGACACTCTCCTTCTAGACTCTACTGGGTGACCCCTTTTCAAAACATGCCTCTCTCAAGCAGAGTGCAGCAGCGCTATCCTCTCTGCCCTCACCCTTCAGCCCCAGGGAAGATCCTGGCAGGGAGACCCTCTGTTGTGAGTCCCCGGGTGCCCAGCATCCCTTGTCAGTTACTTAGCTCTGCCCTCATCTCTCAATAGTCCCTTCGTTAAAATCTCTTTAAAATCCCAGTTGAAAGTGCCATCTGTTTCCTGCTAACTGATACCCACTCCTTCTGTATTGTGAATATCAAGTGGGGTGGCTTAAGGCAAGAACGTACAAGAAATATCAGGAAACTTCACTTGCTGAAAAGTTCAGTTGATTAGAGAACAGCGCTAATGAGGCCAAAATGTGTGTCTGGCTGTGCTCCCGGAGCACAGGCTGCTCCCTGACCAGCCACTGTACACACCATCAGTTACACGGCAGCCGTGCCAGAAAGGACACCAGAGCCGGTGCCAGCCCAGCCCACTTCTGGGAACATAATTCAAAGACTAGCGACCAACTGAGACAGCTTCAAAATCATCTTTGTTCCCAAAGGACAGCTTCTGTAATGGATTCTAATGAAAATTTGATATAGATTATTTTAAATAGTAAAGCTATACCCGTTCATATCTTTTTCAAAGCTCTGTGTTCATTGCATGACTTCGTGTGTAGCTAATTCATGAAAATTCAGATTAGATTATCAAAATATACCATATGTTGGTAAAGGGTCCAGGGTTTATAGGAATATATATCCAATTCATTTCTTTAAAATTCTCTGAACTGCCATGTATTAAACAAGTGAAACAACATAATCATCGCCTAAAGAATAAACGCTTAAATTTTATTTTGTGTTTGTTTGAAGTTATTTTCTGGTTACTGAATATGAATGACAATTTTCAGTTGATATACATATTTTCTCAAAATGAAACACTTCTTACTTCAATACTATTGCCTTGTAAAATCATATTATAATTAGGCCACTGTAGACCTACTAATGTATTAAAGTTGCTGTACTGGATTTATTTCCATGGTGTTAATTTTATATAATTTGAATGCATATGAGAGAGATGGAGAGAATTCTGTTCCTTTTGCAGAAATCAGTTTCTGGGACTCACTGTCAATAAGAATGGAGTACTATTTCTACTGATATTGAATTGTCCTTTAAGTAAAATGTGCTAAAATACTAAAGCAACCTATAATCCCATCACTGGTGGCATAATTCTGATATCCTCTGTGAGATCTGATCATTTTTTATCCATTGCATTTATTCTTAGTCATTTTCCTAAAGCATAATCTGAGTTTTATTTTTGAACAAAACCTCTTGAGTCATTTTGATAAGGTCAACAGAAAGCGCAGACTTTAAACATTAGGTGATCAACTTTTTGACAATAGCAGGACCCGCATAGCTAATGGAATAATAGCCTGCAGGGTCCAGCTAAATATGATATACGAATGTAATCAACCTCTGTGATGACTATTCAGAAGTAATCCCTTTAGCTTTGAACTGCAACATATATTTCAACAAGGCAAAAACCACATGAAGAAATTCTCTGCAGACCACACTGATACAATACAGCCTTCATATCCTGCCCTGTGTGTTTGCTGCTTCTAGTGAGTTTTAAATTTAAGGTAATGACTACTGTATATTCATGTGGACCTACAACAATACTTTTGATTTGTTGTGGAAAGGTTGAATCCATTACCAGGGGTCTAGTCTATAAACTCTGACACCACCTTTAAGTATGAGTTATTATTTACCCTTTTCTAGAGTAAGGCCACTAAAAATTTTTTGCATGGCAGAATTATAAAAATTCACTTACCTTTTCAAGTAGTGTCTCCTCTACTTCAAGTGACACTCCCCTATTTCTTAAATCTCATTTATATATAATACTGCCTTAAATATATATTGTTTTTAAATAAAGGGATGGGATGGTAGGTTGACTGCAGTTTAGAATTTGCTGACTTATTCTGTTGCTTTGGTGCAGTAAGAGCCAAGCGATGTTATAAATGAGACCTTTTGTTATGCACTTGAGCGCATCTACCATTCCGAAGTCTTTACTATTAGCATCAAAAGAAATACCTGTTTCTATTGAAATGACAGTAGAAGCAGGTTTCAATACAAAGCAGCAACTTTGTGTTGATTCTGGCCTCCCTTGCTGGAATGGCTTTATTCCTAACCTTCCAACTTCCTCTCAGTCCTACAGATCAGACATCTCAAGTCATACTCTTAGACCAACAACACAAAACCTTGGTCAGGAATCAAAATGAGTGCTTTTACAAGGATGGAACCAAGAATCAGAGCTCATATGCTCCCCTTGTTGCAAAAGAATAGAGGTACCAGCACACCAGAATAAGGGGTTCAAGTATTGCCTTCTGGACATTAATCATTACTAAGGTTTCCCAGCACTGGGGGAGTGTGAATGTCTTTTATTTAAATTAGCCACTATAGCCCAGGTTGAGTAAAAGAATAGTTGCAAATATACCTATTCTCACAGAAGCTATCTGGAAGATATTTGACAGTAAAAAAATCACCTTTGCTCAGTATCTAGAAAATAAATACTAAACAATTGTTTGACCAGGCATTTCAGACTTGGAATATCCAGGAAAGATTTCTCCATCTTAACAGATAATCTTCCACTCTGACAACGAAAGGGAATGCTGAGTTTAAGACATTAGAGAGTACAAAATAGGCATGAAGATATTAACACGGTTCTATGGATTACGAAAACTATTGAACTGAGATGCCTATGATAAAGATCTTTACCTAAAAGAATGACAGAACATATTATTTAATGCCAACCTCCTATTCCAGATCCCCAAAATACTGTAGCTTAAGAATATAAGCAATCGCTTCTTCCTTAATCTCGAAATGAGCTGTCTACACTTATAAGTTAGCCCTATAGGCATTCAGGGGGACATGACCTTCCAGCTCATTGCCCCATCACCCCTGGGCAAGGTTTCTCAATCAGGCACTATTGAAACATTGAGCTGGATAATATTTTTTTTTTGAACGGGAGAGAGATAAATGGTGCTACGGGTGCTGTAGGGTATTTAGCAGCATCCTGACCTTCTACCCATCAGATGCCAGTGGCACATCCACCAGCCAGTTCTTACTATCAAAACCTACTCCCAACATTTTCAAATACCCCTGTGGTGCAAAAACACCCCCACTGAGAACCACAAAGCAAGCATCCTAAGAGAACCAAGTGGAAGCTTCATAGTCATTTCTGATTTAGCCTGCTCATGCAATTACTTCTTCCACATTCTATTGATTATGAAACAGTCCCGTGGAGAGCTCAATCTTCAAGAGAAGGGGAATTAGATTCTGCCTTGATGGAGGAGTGGCAAGAAGAAATTTATCGTGTCACCTTAGTTGGACAAGAGAGGGACACGCAGAGTGGGAGATTTCCTAGTGACCATCTTTAACCATCTTTAAATGCCTGCCCTGGTGATAACATACATTTTTATCTTACATGTAATAAAGGTATATCTCTGAAAAGGGATCCTCATGTACACGCTCAAAATAACTTTAAATTGTGTTTGTGATGAGTCATTAAATGTACACATCTTTTTCTTTAGGAGATTCTAGAAGAACCACACTTAGAAGTTTATCTCAAGACTCAGAACATTTGGAAGAAGAACTCAGTGGGTATGATAAATCACGTCAAGTTACAATTTAGTACCCACATTGTGCAAGCTTCTATGTATAATCTAATTCTCCAAACATAAAAGAGAGTCATATCATCTAGCACTTGAAATACTATTTGGAAAAAAAAAAAAGACACAGATTTCCATTTAAACATTGCATCAGGTTAAGTTTTTTTGCTCTTTCAGGCTATGGTATCTTTTAAAGCAAATTTCTTCTACTTCCTAGTCCAGTGCAAAACTTAATTTTGTAATTTATTTCAGGTTTCCAGATGATGGAAAAAAATGAGATTTAAGTCAGCTTTTGACTCAACAATAAAGCAAGAAGAAATTTATCGGGTCACCTTCGTCATTGATACCTGTAATAGGAATATGTCACAAATAATATGGAGTTCTAATAAAAATGAGCATAACTATGTTTTCATTGAATTTTGTATTGCTCTGATCCTCTGTTCTACAAGAAATAGTCTATCACAGAATCAAAGTTTGGTTCTCCCTAATCAGAAAATAATTGTAAGTTTAAAAAAATCTATGCTAAATATATCTGGAGAAATATCTACTTAAATCCAAGAGAACATCTTCTACATATACAGAATATAAGACAAAGAGCATAATTTAAATAGGCAAGAGATTTGAACAAGTATCTCACCAAAGAACATGTGCATACACTAAAGAAGCACATGAAAAGGCCCTTGACGTCATTAGTCATTAGAGAAATGCAAATTAAAACCACAGAGATGTCCTTACACACCTACTAAAATGGCTGAAATTTAAAAGTCTGACAATACCAAGTGCTGCAAGGATATGGAGTAACTAGAACTCTCCAAGTCACTAGTAGAAATGTGAAACTGTGCAGTTGCTTTGGAAAACAGTTAAGCAGCTCTTTATCATTTGGACACACACCATGTGACCCAGAATCCACTCTTAGATGTTTTCCCAAGAGAAATGCAAAAATAGGTCCACAGCTAACTTGTGAATGAATATTTATAGCAGTTTGTTTACTTAATAGCCAACACCTGGAAATAATCCAAATGCCCATCCGTTGGTGAATGGATGAACATATTGTAATATCTTCTAAAATGAAATCTAACTCAGTAATAAAATAAAAGCAACCATTGATAAGTTCAGCAAGATGAATCTCAAAAGCATGATGCTAAGTGAGAAGTCAGTCACACAAAAAAATTCCATTTGTATAACATTCTAGAAGAGACAATATTACACAACAGAAATCAGATCAGGAGATGCCAAGAGCTGGTGCAGAGGAAGGAAAGCAGCGGTAAAAGAATTTGCTGGAACTTTGGGGACCATGAAAATGTTCTGTGTCCATGGTAGTGGATGCACATCTACATATCTTTCCCTAAGATATGAACTGAACTATACTGAACTATACACTTGAGGATGAATTTTACTTTATAAATGATGACTTGATAAATTGGCTTGAAAACATAAAGGAGCACGTGACAGTAGAATAGATCCAGCCTGGTCACATGGTTTTGTGTTTTTTTTTTAAAGATTTATTTTTGTTTGTTTATACAAGCACTGGGTACAGTCAGAAACGTGGGAGGGTGAGAGAATTCACCAGAGCCAGAGTGGGGAGCAGAGCAGGCAGAAGGACCGAAGTACACTGCTGAGGGGAGCAGCGGGCGGCAGGAGAGGTCTGCGCGCCATGTGGGACCCTCCTCCGGTGGGCGGGGAGCAGCCGGGATCGAACCGGCGCTGCAGAAGCCGCGGGCAGCTTCGGAACCCAGCGCTCAACCGCTGCGCCACTGGGGAGGCCCCGGTCACATGGTTTTTAAATTCAGTTAATTGTATGTGTAGTAAAGGTTTTAAATCATCTAAACCCACATGTGCACTGTGATTATCGGGGAAGTGGAATGATTTTACTTTTTATCCAATATTAGATTTTTTCCACATGTAACAATACATTGCATATTATGTCTTAATAATAAAAATATTAAAAACAAAAGAGTCTCCCACTATAGTGTAAAGTGTGTCCCTCACCATTTTTCTTTAAAAATGCCTCATCTCGCCTCACTCTATTTAAAAAGTAGTAGCAGGGTCTCCCCGGTGGCGCAGCGGTTGAGCGCTGGGTTGCGAAGCTGCCCGGGCCTCTGAGGCGCCGGTTCGATCCCCGGCTGCTCCCCAGCCACCGGAGGCGGGTCCCACATGGCGCGCAGACCTCTCCTGCCCCCCGCTGCTCTGCTCCCCGCTCTGGCTCTGGTGAATTCTCTCACCCTCCTGCGCTTCTGATTGTAACCAGTGCATGTATAAATAAATAAATAAATA
Organism: Talpa occidentalis; assembly: GCF_014898055.3. Classification (NCBI taxonomy): domain Eukaryota; kingdom Metazoa; phylum Chordata; class Mammalia; order Eulipotyphla; family Talpidae; genus Talpa; species Talpa occidentalis. The sequence continues at coordinate 109,423,136 of NW_023605194.1, forward strand.
AATAAATAATAAATAAATAAATAAATAAATAAATAAATAAATAAATAAATAAATAAATCTTTAAAAAAAAAAAAGAGTGCTATCAAGCTATCCCTGGCCACTGCAGGACAAGTTCAACCCCTGGATGGCCAGGGAGCTACCCACATGGCACATCAGACCTCTCCTGTCTTGCCTGCTGCTTCCCTCAGCAGTGTATTTCAGTGGAGCTGTCTGTTCTGCTCCCCACTCTGTCTCTGGTGAATCCTCTCAACCCCTGCACCTCTGGCCTGTACCCCAGTTCTTGTATGCATAAATAAATAGATCTTTAATAAAAAAATTTAAAAAAATAAAAAGCAGTATCAACCCTGAGAAAACCTTTCCTTTCATAAAAATAATTCTAGCTTTGAAATTTTAAGTCCAGGGCCTCCTGGTGGTGCAGCGGGTTGAGCGCAGTGCTGTGAAGCTGTCCGCAGCCTCCGCAGCACTGGTTCAATTCCCAACCAGCCAGGGAGCAACCCACATGGTACAACAGACCACTCCTGTCTTGCCCGCTGCTCCCCTCAGCAGTATATTTCAGTCAGTCTGCCTGTTCTGTTCCCTGCTCTGTCTCTGGTGAATCCTCTCACCCTCCCATGACTCTGATCTGTACCCCAGCTCTTGTATAAATTAAAAAAAAATCTTAAAAAAAAAATGAAATTTTAAGTCCAACTAACAAATACATTTTTTTCTCTGAAATCATTTCTGTAATAACAACCTCTTGCTATAGTATCTTCTTAAATGTATACCTGGAAATTTTTATAAGAATATTTTTAACAAAATGTCCACATCTGTGAAAACACTTCTAGAAATTAAATACATCAAATATAAACCTGTTGGGAAGGTCAAAAGAAACCAGAATTTACAATCAAATGCTAAACAGCCACACTGCTAAACCTCTGTTAGATATAATCAAAAGGTTTCTTTAGCAGTTTCTCCTTAAATTTCAATTTGAGTCATTTTTATTTGTGAAAGTGAAAACAAATCTGAAAACAAAATCAAGGTTTTATGATGACAGATGCAAATCACAGTGGCATCAAATGCTAGTTCTTAGGATCTATAAAAGATCCTTCTATAAATAATGCAACAAGGACCACTCACTGTGAACTTGTAAGTATTTACAATGGCCTCTAATTCCTTTTTTATCAAAATGACAGTGCCTAAAATGCATTCCATAATGTACTGTTTTTCAGTTTTCAGCTTCTCCTTTAAAACTTGCTATGATGTCATGCCTTTTCTGTTTTTTTCTACTCTAATAAAGATGCCCTAAAAGTGGTTAAAAAATGCATCCTTGGTTACAGCAAACAAATATCTTTGCCACATTTCTGGAAACACCAAAATTATCCCAGGAGGTACCCACTGATCTACTTTTTAAAGGACCCTTTCAATTTCTTTCCTCCCCACAAGTTTTCTTTTCTAGGGGCCTCCTCTGTCTTTGGAGCTGTGTCTGCAAACAGCTGAAGAAGCTGAGCTCCCGGTGGACAGTAGCAGATGTATCTGGCAGGTAAAGGTTTAGTTGCTCTCCTAAAGGAATTTGCGTTTTAAAGTAATCGAATCTTCAAATAAAAGTGCAAAGTTCAGACAGTTGGATTTCAGAAGTTCGAGATAAGGGGTCTTTCCAGTGCCCCTGAAATCACATCTAAGAAAAGATGCCTTTTCTGTTTGCATGCACTCACTTACCTGCTCTGCTTTGCAGCCTTTGCTCAAATACCACCTACTCAGACCAGCCTCTTCTCACCCTTTTTTGGTGGGGGGGAGGTGAAGAGGAGGGACCCTTTGATGACAGAACTTTATTTTCTCACGGTCTGGAAGCTAAAATCTGAAATCGAGATGTCAGCGGGCCCTGCTGTTTCTGCAGGCTCCAGGAGGAACCTGTCCCAGCCTCTCAGCTACTGTGCTCCAATTCTCTTTTTGAAAACACACACACATCATCATCCCCATAATAGCTGCCTCCCTTTCCTATCCCTTTCCCTGCTTTATTTTCTCTTCATAGAATACTATCCAATTTTATTTTAAACAGCTACTTGCTTATTCCTTATATTTCGTCTAGCCCACTGTTAAGATTCTGTTAACATTTGCTAAGGTGCCAGGCTGACAACGAATGTCCACAAGAGAGGCCGAAACACAGACATTTATTGCTCACAGGAGCTGGAAAAGTACAAAGCATGCTGTGAGCAGCTCCCCGAGGTTGGGGTGGGGGCAGTGCGCTCAGGCAGCAAGGAGGGCGGGGTGCAGCCTTTATTAGTGTTCGTGGGAGGAGTGCTTTGGATTCCCAGATGAAGACTGGATTGGCCAATGCAAACCAAAAGGAATAGGGTTTTCATAACCTCCATGAGGGTCTTATCTAAGGAGCACAGAGAGGAAGCCTCTAGAAGGCCAGGGAGACTTACAAGGGCTATGGGAAGAGTTATATCAGGAAGGAACTTGTGCCTCTTGTGAGCTGCAGCATGTGCTGATAAGGGTGTGACCTTAAAGGGTCACTTTAAAGTCCTTACTATCTGGTTAACCAAAGAAAATGAATGCCAAGGAGCAGCAGTGTGGAGGCTAAACTCTAGACACCCACTAACTCATTAAGTTCTGTGAGTGTGAATGTTAGTCATCTGAGTCATAAACACAGCACTAGGATGGGAACTGATATATATATATATATATATATATATATATATATATATAAACAGGTTCTCAAGTAAATATATGTTGAATGAATAGATCCATAGATGTATGAGTGAATGAATGAACAAACTCCATGTTTGATACTCATGAAAGTGGAGTAAGACTAGCCACAGAGGAAATACTGGTGCAAAGCCCAAGGGACCACAGCAAGACATTCTTCATATTTATTAAAACAATAACTTTTGTTGAGTGCCAGCTATGTGTCTAATCCATGACTACAAAAAGATATCAAACAACGATCCATCCCTGAGGCTCACGATATAATTAAAAACAGAATATACTTACAAAGAAATAGTAATAGAAGGTAATAATTCTGTGATTCGTGGTACCAAATGTTTCAAGTTCATGAAAACAGGTGTGTGCATAAACCTGAGATTTTAGTAATTTTTACAAATATTAGCAAACAAGGGCTTTAAAGTAGATTATTATGAATTGGTTTATGATTTTAATGGAAAAGATGGCCATAATAAGCATATGAGGAATCTCAGCTGAGAAACAAAAACTATTTAAAAAAGTCATATGGAAGTCCTAGAACTGAAAATAATGCTGCCATATATTTTTTTAATTACTTGATTGGCTTAATAGCCCATTGGAGACTGCAGAAGAAAGTTATAGTGAACTTGAAGGCAAATCAAAAGGAATTACCCCATGGTCAATCTGCCTGTTCTGTTGCCTCCTATGTCTCTGGTGAATCCTCTCACCTCTGGCCTGTACCCCAGTTCTGGTATGCATAAATGGATAAATCTTTTTTTTAAAAAAAGGAATTACCCCATAAAGCACAGAGAAATATGACTGAAAAGATTAACAGAAAGAGTAACCTGCAGAACAACATAAAATGGTTTAACATCTATAGTATAGATTCTCAAATGGAGAGAAAAAAGAAGTAAAGGCAAAAAAGAATTTAATATTTATGCAAAATGTGATCAAAAATTATACATCACGAACAATGGCAGACTTCACATCAGAATAGCCATTTCACAGAGGGAAAAAATAATAAAATGAAACAACATAAAAAAAGATATCTGACATCATTAGCAGCATTATCAGCTCTTCCTTTTTTATTTATTATGCGTTGGAGAATTAATGCTATTAAGAAATAGAATGCACCAGATTATGGGTACATTTAATGCAAAATAAACTAATGTTAAAATTAATATTCAACCAAAATCAGATTGAACTTCTCAGATATCAGAATCTTGGAATTTTACCAAAAAACAATTTTTACTACAATGGTATCATTAAAAGCAACAGTAAGCATTTTTTAAATTTGACAATAAAGGAAGAACAATTTCTTAGTACTGTTAAATGACAGATTGGTCCTGTTTCACTATATGCCTCATCTGTGTTCCTAAATAGAGGCATCCTTTCCACTGAGGTTGATACAGGTACACAGTGTTTTTTCCAACACTTTCTTCCTTTATTGGGTATATTTGTTGTTATGTCTAGATCAAAGATGATTTATCACAGATGTAGAAGATTTAAGTTATTTTTTCACCTGGTGAAATTTTAACAAGGCAAACTCAACATTTTGCTTGTTATCCATCCTTCAAGATGTCAAGGATTTCCAAAGAGAATTTTTTCTTGATAGACTCATGCCTGAATGGAATTAAATAATAATTTAATAATTTAAATAATAATTTAAAATAATAATTTAAAATAATTTAAAATTGATATTTTTAAAAGCTATTTTTGTTAATATTTGAATAGTAACACAATCTCAAAGATTAATGCTAGTCCCTATATGATTTTTATTCTTCCATGCATTATTTAAATTTTATAAATATTTTCAGACTCCAAAAGGATATAACATTCTTCCTAAAGTTATCTTGCTAACATAGTCTTTCTTAATATTAATCTTTTTCTAAAATCCATTTCCTTAAGTATTTATTATTTGAAATGTTATGATTATTCTTCAATGTAAAGTTGGCAGTTTTCACAATCATTAATTATTGCTGCATTTTGTTCTTGCAATACCATTTATATTTGCACTTTAACAGATTGATAAGCTGCCAACATTTCAAATCTATGGAGATATTGTTTATCCCAAACTACACATAGAATGCATATATATTCAAAACTAAACATTCAGATAATGGCAATAAATCTGACTTATATACCTTGGCATATAATTGGCACTGTTTTGCTGGTTCAGTGTGATAGTAACTTATATGATCAAACGCTGACGCAGCAAGCATTTAGGGATGACAGTTGAAGTCAGCATTTGGCAGGTCAGCCTTCCACTGGCCTTAGCCTAAGGCAAAGACAAAAATTTTGCCAAATGTTTTAGCTAATACCAAACTAGAGTGGATCCCTCAAAGGAAGTGTGTGAACCAACATCTATCTCCCAGATAAAACCTCTTCCATAGCCACATTATCTACAAAACCTTTATCTCCAAACCTTACATTTACCCAGATACAGAAATGTCACAGAGATTGGGTATAAAGATACTCAGTGGCTCAAGTTCCAGTTGTTTTTGGTGCTAATGCTGACAGTCTCATCCATCACCCACCGCCCGCCCCGGTGAACACCACACAAAAGGTAAGAGACTGCTTGAGAACAGACTAGGGTAAAGTGGGCTTCCTGGTGAATTCTGAATAAAAGAATGAAAACTAGGTTACTCCAGGCATAAAAGCAATTGCTGTAAACAGGAATCAAACAGCTAGAACCAAAATGGTAAAAACTGAAAGATGAAAGCGGTTAACAATAGCCTGACTCAGTGCACTAATCTAAAGCGAACTTGAGTGTGTCAACGAAGACATGACGACCGACCCAAGGTAGATCACGTGCATGAAAACAGATGAGCGGATGGTCTGCCTTTGCCCAACCCCAGAACAACAGCCAGAATCTGATTCTCGAGTATTGTGGCCTCTGATGGCTTCCGACTCTAAAAACTTATTGATGATCCCAAAGGGCTTTGGTTTATGTGGGTTGCATGTATATATTCATACTCACCATGTTAGGAATCGAAACAGAACATTGAAAAATATTTACCTATTGTAAAGTAACTGAAATCACATGTTAACACAAATGGCGTATTTTTATAGAAATTGTATTTTCCAAAATAAAAGGTCTAAACATTTTATTTAGACCTTTATTTTGTTTTATGTATTACCAATCTCAACAAAATAACTGAAATAAATAACTACACAAAATGATCTTTTTGTAAACACACACAAACTATAGAGCAAAATATCGACATGAGTTTGGTTTTTCATTTACATGTGTGTGATTGTTATTCCCTTTGTTTACTTATTTGTATCTTCTGAGTTTCCCAAATAAATATGTGTTGGGTTTAAAAACCACATAAAAATATAAGTGGTTTTAAAAACATATCATTTCCCTTCCCCAAATTAATGGAGAGTAATTTAGCCAGTATCTCAGCACTTGGTGCAACTTCATGAAACCTTGGGAAAGCTTATAAATTCCTGGACCCCCAAGTAAATTTCCTCCACACGTTCTACTGAAGCATGCCTCCAATGCAGAGTACTCAGTGTTTACTCTGAATGAGCAAACTGCTCAAATAACCTTCAAACTACTACCCAATGCATTTTTTATTTGACATCAATCAATTTACTTGCTGTCCCTGAAACCAGTGTTATACTTAATATCCAGTTAATGAATAAAAGTTACACTGTCTGTCCATATCTATTTTTGTGTTGAAAGATAAACAGAAATATTTCACTTTCATAGACTTCCCCAGAATGCTTTTTCATAGTCTGGTCTTTAAACTTATTTGGATTCTCTTCCGATCTATGTCCATACATAAAGATGAATAGTGTAAAACTATTTTATTAGAAATATTGATTTTAAATTTAAAACTCTTGAGAATAAATTGCTGGTTTCAGAAAAGCCAGCGGGGAAACAAGAAGCTAGGTGTTCTGTGTAAATAAGCATCGTCAGGACTTGCCGTTCTTAGCATTTCTACAAGGAGACAGCGTGCAATCAGGTGTAATTCACACTTCTGAACCTCAGCTGCAAAGAATAAAGAAATCGGTGACATGATATTGCCAGAGCTGAGGCCAATCAACAATTTAAATAGGTCACGTGCATAATATCAACACATGTTCTCCCTTCTCATCCACTAGATATACTGGCAAATAAACAGAGTAAGATTACCAAATGCTTTCAAAAATGTCTGCTTTCACAAAAGAAAGAAAGAAAACCAAGGGAGCGCCTTGGTCCTTTACTCTAAAGAAAACCAAGGGAGCGCCTTACCAGGTCCAATAAGCAACGACCCAGCCAGTCAGTATCCTTCAGCAGATCCTGTCCTGGCCTCCAACAGCTGCTGTCCATGGGCAGGAGGATTCTTCCAGCGACAGAACTCTTACCAAGAAATGTCTGGGTTCTCCCAGTGGACCTTCTGGAAAGTGATGAACTCTTGCCTCCAGACTTCCTAAGGCTCCATGCATGTGGCCAAGGAATGCCAAGTAAGCAAAGCCTACTTTTAAAGAAAAACAAGTCCACCAGTTTGCAATATATATATATATATATATATATATATATATATAAACAATATATAAAAATACATATTTATATTAAACTATTTTCACATAATTTGCATTTTTGTAATTATTTTTTCTTGCTTATTAATAAAGCCCTTTATGGATAGAAAAGAAAGGCAAGACAGAGCAATGGGGAAGAGACAGGCAACAGCTGCCCCATGCTAGCTAAGCCTAGTTCCTTGCCTTGGTCTTTCCAAGCTCAGCCTCACAACCAGCAAAATGAAAACCTGCCTTGAAATGAGGTGTGAAGGAGGTGCAGACATCTGCTTAACATTTGCAATGCTTTCTTTTGCTTTTACCTTATCCGCATTTCTCATGAAGTCATAACCTATTGGAAAGGCCTCTAACAAAGTTTCCTCCTACCTGAAGTCTGGTAGCACCTATATGCTGACTCACTCCCTGGCCTCAGGTAAGTCCTTTCATCTCTTGGTTCCTGTACCGTAGACGCTTGGACTAAATCATCTCTCAAACTTCTTTGACTTCTTTTAACATTTCATCATTCTGTGGAAGTCTTTTTTCAAAACCTTAGCTGCTGTGCTTCAAAATATAGGGCACAATACATTCGCAGCAACGTGGATGGAGCTAGAAGGAATTATGCTCAGTGAAATAAGCCAAAAGGAAAAAGAAAAATATCAGATGGTTTCACTAATAGCAGGAATATAGGGGAACCCAATAAGACATCAGTGTAAAAAAATAACAGTACAAAACACAACAGAGCAAAAATGGACAATTATAAATCAGGGACATCCTGCAGGGGAGGAGGCAGAGGTGTGGCAGGGAGGGTGGGAGGAGCCCAGGGGACTGAGGTGATGGTGCACGGGTGCCTTGGGGAAGGAAACTCTATGGGGACTATACCTGAGGGGGGTGGGGGGAAGCAAATATTGTTTAAAAATTAAAATAAAATAAAATAAAATAAAAATATATATAGGGCACAATAAATCCGACATCTTCTGTTGGCGCTCGCTAACTCTCTTTCCCTTGGGTCCTTCTCACAGGATGAATTTGAAACTTTCCCGTTTACCAGTGTGCTTATTACCCACACTAAGCCTTTAAGCTCAACCATAAAATCAAAACGCTAGTATTAAAAACAAAAAGAATCCTTTCCATTTAACATATTCACAGAAAAAAACTTAGCTATTAAAATTTAGCTATATAATTAAAATTTAAATAACCACAGTAATGTAAATTAGGTTTCAGATAAAATCTATGCTAAGAGGAAGGGAGAATTTTGAGGGGGAAATAAAGAATAGAATGGGAACGAAGGAAGTTAGTTGTTTACCTTTAGATGATGTGGGAACAGATTTTTAAAACCAGATGACTAAAACTCTGTTAAAATTCTATCATTTAGGGCCTCCCTGGTGGCGCAGGGGTTAACATGCAACCTATGAAGCTGTCCACAGCCTCTGCAGCACGAGTTCGATTCCCGGCCGGCCAGGGAGCAACCCCATGGTGAGACAGACCTCTCCTGTCGTGCAGCGCCCGCTGTTCCCCTCAGCAGTGTGTTTCAGTAGATTTGCCTGTTCTGTTCCCTGCTCTGTCTCTGGTGAATTCTCTCACACACACCCACATCTCTGGCCTGTACCCCAATTCTTGTATAAAAATAAATAAATCTTTTAAAAAAATTCTATCATTTATTTTGTTTATAGTCCACATATGAGTGAAACCATCTGGTATTTGTCTTTCTCCTTCTGGCTTATTTCACTTAGCATGGTCCCCTCCACTTTACCTCAATTAAAAAAAAAAATTAAAACTCTGTCATTTGTATTTGAAAATAAAACCCTGGAAGTCAACTTTTATCATGTTTATATGGTACCTAATGTCTACTAAATCCCCCAGACAATAAATAGATTAAATTATCTTCGCTACACACTTGTGTTGCTCAGCTCACTCCCCAACCTCCCAGCAGAACACATAGGTCTCCGGCTGCTGACTGAGCTGCTAACCACATCCCTGCCCACCCCCAGGTCACCCTGACCCCTCCCCCCTCACACTCCCAGCCTGGTGGTCAGCCCTTTGCCAAGAGTCAGAGACTCAAATGACTGGTTCTGCTCTGTAGAGCATGCTTGGCAATTGCAGGAGGCACTAGATAACTTCCTTCCTTGCCTGCAGTGGATTCAATGTTGCTTTCACAGTGGAAAAGCCAAGCTAGTCCTCTCCCAGGACTTCTTACTATAAGGCAACAATAAGCATTCTTCTTCATAAAAGTTTTAAAGTTCACTTTAGGGGATTTAAACGGTGGGTATGGAGAACAAACCCAGGCTCTGGAACCCACAGTGGCACCAGTGTAAACCCACTGTCCAGATGATGCTTGGCTAGCTCCATGCAACGTGTACACTGAACATGTTCCAGTGTTTTATTTCAGTCTACACCATCTGCCCTTTCCATGCCAAGAAAGGGGCTGCACCCTACAGTACAGAGCTCCCAATACCTGGAGGCACTTCATATCCCTCCATCTCCATACAAATCCTTGCAGACGCCCCACGGCCAGAGGATCTCTTCAAAGCCCTGCTCAAGCGCCTGCTCTATACTTCAGCTGCACTAAAAACTGTTGTATTGCTCACAGGGCTGAGTTTGCGCTTTAGAAGGATAACTGAACCCTGGAATCTTGACACATCCTGACACCAGAAAAGGGTGAATTAATTAAAAGCTTAACTAATTCTCCTCACCCACTCCATGCTAGAGGCCTAGCTCGGTGCCACGCCCTGCAGGGCAACTGTCTGGAAAGTCACCTCCCTTGCTGGGAGGCCTGAGGCTCAGAGTCTTACATAGTGGCCCTATTGTTATATATTCAAAGCAAATAAAAATAGGTTATTTTGCGGGGAACGGAGGCTTACTGACATGCTGTCCTTTTCTTAACTTTGTAGACACCTTGAGGTTCTCATCTCTGCAAAAGCATCACTGTCCACAACCACAGTTGCTAAAGCGTGAAGTAGCTGTTTATCTCCCCAAAGCAGCATTTTCCCAAAATATTCAATTGACACATTGTGCAAATAATAAAAGTGACACTGAAAACCAGGGCCGTGCAGCGTGCACTAAAGGGCAAAACTGGCAATGACCCGCCCACTGTGCAGGAGCAGCGGGAGCCACTGGGAAAACCTTCGCCAGAAGCTGCAGCCTGTGGGCAGCCCCTCCCTCAGGCTTCGGTGGAGAAAATGGTCCAATCGGCCACTTAGAACTGCAAATGGGCCAATCAGGCAGGAATCAACTGGGTGGGAGGACCCTGGCGGAGGATATAAGGCTGGAGCCATCTTGGGAGGCCCAGACTCCTCCCGCTCTGTTCCTGGCATCCAAGGAAGAGAGCAGCAGCATCCGGCAAGCGACCTCGGAAGAAAGAAGTGGAAGAGCTTCGCAGCGGCCCAGTGGCTGTCCCTGCCCCTGTCCTGCCTCTGACATCGCCTGAAAGGGGCCCCGGGTGTGGTGTCAGAACTGTTGGTGGCTGTGTGGGCCAGCAACTCACAAAGAGCTGTTCACACTGGTGTTTCTGACACTGCTGCCTCCTAGTGACTGGGTGACCAGCACTACTGGTCAGTGCTGCCCAGCACTGGGGACGGGTGACCGGCACTCCGTGCTTTTGCGGCCACCGCTGATGTCTGGTCCAGCACCTGGTGCTGTCTGTCCAGACCTTCAGACTGTGGCTAGTGCTCTGTGGCCTCATCAGAGGCCCCACCTGTGAGCACCTCCAGCTGCGGTGAATTGGCTCCTGGGCTGCTTCCTGCCAGCTGCTACGCACCCCAGGCCCTGGTTGGCAGGACAGCACCATCTAGGATGAGTGACCTTTTGCTTGGGACTGCGGGACACAATGGACACTATCTGAGGTGAGTGAGCTGGCCATTTGTGGTCTGAGTAACTCTTTGATTCCCCTCTTTGTTAAGTAAACCCCATTATTGTTATTACCCTGAGCCTGAGTGGTCTTGCAACTGAGCGCGCTGGTGAAGAACCCACAGACCATAGTCTGTTCTCTACTGGGCACTGTCCTTGAATGGCTAAAGCCCCCCATAATCCTATTTTAGTTGCAACCATGAAGAGACTAGACACCCATGCTTGACCAGCCCAAGGGTCCTCTCCTAGAAGCGTAGAGCAATTGCAAGACACCTGGCAGGAATTAATTTGAAGAAAAAAAAATTGAAACTGGCCATGGGCTCAACCATCAGTTTGGGTAGCTCAGCCTCCTCTCTACCCCCTGCTTCTTCTGCTTTTTCTATCATAGGTTCTGGGTTGACAAGTATAAAATCTGGTATCAACGAACTAATGTTTATGCTGCTGGAGGTTATATGGGTATAGAGTTGGAACCCACATGTGAATTTTGGATTTATGTTTATGGGCATGTTCGTGGTTATGTTGGTATACATGCTGTTTGGTTTAAAAGGAGGTAAAAAATCTGGTGAAAAACTACAGGAGTAGGGGCCTTCCTGGTGGCGCAGGGGGTTCGATCCCCAGCCAGGGAGCAACCCACATGGCGCAGCAGACCTCTCCTGTCTTACCCGCTGCTCCCCTCAGCAGTGTATTTCAGTCAATCTGTCTGTTCTGCTCCCCACTCTGCCTCTGGTGAATCCTCTCACCCCCACACCTCTGGCTGTACCTCGGTTCTTGTATGCATAAATAAATAAATCTTAAAAAAAAAACTGCAGGAGTAGCTACAGAAACTGCAAGAGCAGATACAGGTTGCCTTCTAGAAATCGGATCTGGGGAAGTAGAAGCCCGTTTGAAAGGAAGTGAGAATTCTCTTGAAAAACCCCAGGAGCAGGTACAGAAACAAGAAGCCCATTTGCTGGCACAGAGGGAAGGGGACCAACCATCCCCTTCCCTAGGGGTCACAGAGAGGCCCAGGAAGAGGAGACCCACACCAGATGCAGCCTTGAACCCAAGGTGCGGAATCCCTTCCTTGTGCCCAGTGCCCTCCTGAGGAGGCCTTGGGGGCTCGGCAAGCCTCACTGCCCCCCAGCAATAATACTGGAATGAGTTCCCCTCACACCAGAAGGGTGCCCACTATGGTCAAGGGAGATGCTCTGGGTCAGGACTGTTCCCTCTTTGTCAGTTCCCAATGGGGGGATTGAATGAATGTGTTCACCTGCTGGGTATTTATTGGTCTTATAGCCCCTTGGCCCATGCAGATCTCATGAACAGGTACAATTATGTCCCTTCATACTGGCAGAGCCCCCCAAAGATGACAGAATTGATTGCATCTGTTTTTGCTTTCTACTGACCAAGCTGCAGACACGCAGTCATTGTAATGTGTAATGTTGACCATATCGCTTACATGTGACAAAAGGAGAATGATTTTGGGAAAGGCTAGGGAAGAAGCCGGTCATTTCCACTTGGAGGATATAGACAACCCAGATTAGAAGGAGCTGTCCCTTTAGTAGCCCCCAGCTGGCATCCCAATAATGGATGAATGTGAAAGTTGGACTGCTACTAAAAGTGCTTGTTAGTAGGGCTAAGGCAGGGGATTCTAAACAGAAAGATTTTGGTAAGGCATGGAGGCTCATCAAAGGGCCAAAGAAGATCCTTCAGAATTTTTAGAAAGAATAATGCAGGCATATAACACATATACAGATATAGACCCTGGAGCTCCGGAGCGCGCTAGATGGTTAACGAGGTAGCCTGTCAGTGTGCTCCAATATAGGGAGGATGGTGAATAGGGTTGACGGTGCTGCGGAAAGGACACCTCCCAGTTAGTGGCACAGCCTGGAGGGTCTAGAATGCAAGAGGGTGAAGGAGACTGAGAACTGCAATGGTGTTTGTAGAAGGGGAGACAGGCCTGGATGCAGAAGAAAGCGAGGAGGCACAATAAGAGAACCTCTAAGCTCAATGTGCTCACTGCAGAGGAAGGCGCTGGGGAACAGATGTCCTTGGACGGCCACAGCACACCTGTACCCCTATTTCAAAACACCTTTGAAGCAGGAGCAGAGAAAATACACTCCTCTCATTGCACAAAGAGAGTAAAAAGGAAATTTTGTCTACTTTGCCACCTACTAAATTTCTGAAAACTATGTTGATTCTAAAAATGAAACCATATCATCTTAGCAAAACAAGGAATAAAAAGTTTTTCTAATACTCAGATTCCTAGAAACCAATAGGAAGAACCTATTCTCATTAAAGGGATAATGGAGAGAGCACGGCTTTCATTAACCTGAGAGTATTTACAATAAATGTGCATCAACGTAAAATTATCAAGCAAATATATTGCAAGTGCATTCATTGAAATGGTAAATGCATGTGAAGGTCAAGGGCGACCCCCCACACACACTAAATTTACTCCTTTCTCCACTTAACTTTAGCAAATTATTATGATTTTTTACATAAACTAAATAGGCTCCAAGGGATTAAAAGTCTTCATTCTGCCTGTGTCGATCCAGATATGGGTTGCAGAGGTGTAGGGAAGGATGGGTTGTATTAACCATGATTTGATGAAATATAAATCGTTGCTCCAACTTCCTGCTGCCACAGCAGACCAGACTGACTTCCACGGGCTCACATCAGTCACTCATCATGTTCTTCAGGCCTTTCTCTCCACAAGAGTAAATTTTTTAAGGATAAGACATGTTTTTCATTCCCAGCATCTTTCAAAATACCAGAGACTCAGTAACAGTGTGTTAAACTTATAATTTATATATTCAGTTTACCAGTTAACATAATACTTCCAGGAATCTCAGCGAAGAAAAGCAGCCCATAAAGGGAATATCAGGGTTTTATATCTCGCTCAACTCATAGAGACAGCAGCAGAATTCCCTAAATCATTGTTACTTTCAGAACATACTTTTGAGCTGTGGTCATCTCTGTTGATGGGATATTTTGAATGACCTGCTTTCTTTACCTGCTGAATTCCCACCTACCTGGAACATCAAATCTGGCTTCTCATTCCCAGGTTATCAACCTCCTAGATCCCAGATATTTGGCTGGTTTCTTTTTTTTTTTTTAATAAACCTTTTATTAACCTTTCATGTGTGCCAGCAATAGAGTATTTTTTTTTTAGATTTTTAAAATTTTTTTAATTTATTTATACAAGCACTGGGTACAGTCAGAAGCGCAGGAGGGTGAGAGAATTCACCAGAGCCAGAGCGGGGAGCAGAGCAGGCAGAAGGACCGAGGTACACTGCTGAGGGGAGCAGCAGGCGGCAGGGGAGGTCTGCGCGCCATATAGGACCCTCCTCCGAGCAGCCAGGGATCGAACCGGCGCTGCAGAGGCTGCGGGCAGCTTCGCAACCCAGCGCTCAACCGCTGCGCCACCGGGGAGGCCCTATTTGGCTGGTTTCTGAGATCAGGTTCTGGAAAAACCTGATCTGGAAAAACTGATGTAACTGCCTGACAGGTTCTGGGTGATTGCATTTCAATCTTAGCAATCTACTACAATAGCCACTACTTACATGATAGCGTTCTACCCCTAAAGCTGACAAATCATGTTTCTTACTTCCCTAGATATACCGTAACCACTTAGAATAGCATAGGATGTGAATTATTTCATCTCCCATTTCCTCAAGAAATATGTGATAAACTTATATCTAAAATACTAGTAAAAGGCTACATTTTATGTGATTAGTACAAAAACCTGATCAACTGAAACTAGAAATGACATTCTCAAACTGTCATCTTCAAATAATTTATACATCAATATTATAAATAATTATCTCTGGTGAAATGTAACAATTATTAGGTAAACAAAGCAAGTGAGAGAAACAAGGTCATTTTTCCCATCTTCTGAGAAAGAGAGCAGATGTAATATTTAACACAACAAACGCTCTCTGATTATCAAGGATCCCACTTACCTCCATCCAAAAATATTTGAAGTTACACACAACAAAAGGAAAGGAAGAATTAATGTTTTCTGAGAGCCTAAAATGGGCTGGACATTGTGTTAGGAACTCAGATAATAGTCAAAGCAACGAAGGGGATAGTATTGGTCTCATTTTACAAATGAGAACAAGATACAGACTAGCTTTGTTCCCAAGATGACATAATTTAGAAGGAATAATGCCCAAATTTGTTCAGATTTCTATCAAGTCTATCCAACTCCAAAGTGAAGGTAGGCTGACATCTTCATAATAAAACTAGAAAGCACAAAATGCAAAAGAAATTAAAACACTAACAACTAAAAGCAAGTTAGAAAAAACTAGAGAATGAGAAGGTAAATATTCAAGTATATATATATATATATATATATATATATATATATATATATATATATATTGCATTTTAACCCAATTCTTAGCATTTTAACCCAATTGCATTTTAACCCAATTCTTAGCCATAGACTGTCAGTCAAGGCAAAGAGAAATCACAGGGGTAACTGCTCTCATTTACCTGATAAAAGGAGAACTATTAATTTATCAAGAAGGAGAAATAGCTCTGGAGTTCTAAGAGGAAGGTCTTATGTAAGGTCACACACAGAACCTCCCACAACACAATCCACTTTCTCCATAACAGTTTTTGAAAGACTGCAGAGATGTCACTCACATAGCTATTTCCCACATGGGCCCCTGCCTGTAGCCAGGTACAGGCAAAGCAAAATAGCGTGCTGCTAGCATAATCGAAGAAAAAGAACAAGATGATGTCACCAGACAAAATCTCAGTTTCCTCAAATCATCACCTGTGAGTCTTCCCCTGGTATCCCACAATCATTAGCAAAACCCCTTTCTGACAGCAAGAAAAAGGAACCTGCTGCCTGTGTCAGAGCCAGAGCTCCAGGTCATCCTTGAGGTCTTTGAACCCATCTGTCAGTCAACAAATATTTACCAACAGGTCATATGTACCAAGGTCTAAACCAGGGACACGTTTTCTCAACAAATCTGATGTACTCTGGTGAAAGTTGCACTCTGCTGGAGGAAACAAATCACCCAAACACAAAAACACTAACATTCAAGTTGCAATGAGGGTTACAAAGTCATTACAGAGTGCCACAAGCGCCAGCGACAGCCCAGAGCAAAGGCAGGGAGCAAGTTAAGAAAGGCATCCCTGAAAAAGTGGCTGCAGAGCTGAGATCTCACTCGCTTTTGTTCAGCACATAATTAGCCCATCTACATATGGGGCTCCATGAAGTATCCTGAACACACAGCCACATCAGGGGCTGTGAAGTATACAAAACAGTCTAATACACACATCTGGGAAGAAACTGAAATTCAATTAGAAAAGATGTGTCCACATGAGAAGTTGGTAATACCAGGACGCATTAAAGAAGCAGCAAAGAAGTGACACAAATAAGTGATAATGAGAAAAGCAATCGATAAACCACGAAGAGCTGGATTAACCCAGAAGGAGTCCTCAGGACATAGTGTGAGAAGGAGTTAGACAATGATGGTTTGAAGTGCTTCTGTCTAAAACACATAATAAAAAATACATTTTATACCATAGTTCAATAGAAATAGAACTAAAATTGAAATATATTGATTATTAACACATCAGACCTTCAGTTTCATAAAAGAAAGCTTATTCTCACATCATGCACATTGAATGTTTCTACTCGGTTTCATTTAAAATTTGTTTTGCTATTTGCTGGTTCATTACCCACTAGTATATCCCAAACTAACAGCTGAACTTTCTGTAGCAGAAAGGATTTCTCCACAAAGCAAAGGCCCATCACAGAGATAAAAGGAAACCAAAAAGTCAGCTCTTGCCTCCTGCAAAGGTGGTCCAAGCTGACACCACCTCTGCCTAACACCTTCCACCACCTCCTGCTTCTCCTTGTCTCCTCTCATTAGCCTTTGGCTTCACCACACACCTATAGTATCACCTTCTCCAGGACACAGTCCTCTCCCAGCACCTCCCCGCTGCCAGCAGCATTAGCCTGGCGCTTAGTCAAATGGGTGATGCTTTCTTATGGGAAAATGAGGGAAATAGGCGATCAGAGATGGTGAGACAGGCACTATCATAAATTTCTTTGACCCATTGTTTCTATCAATAACACTTTTGGTGACATACATATTCTTGAGCTATTTTTACAGCATATTGGGTCCCCTTGGATAGAAGAAAGAAGTTATAGGACCATGAGACCAAACTGGTCAGAGCTGAATGATGAGGCATGTGCAGACCCACCAACAGGGATGCACAAAGGGGGGCTCATTATAACACTAGATACAAAATCCCCAATTCTGGGTGAATTTGGCCTCTATTTTCTGACCATGTGACCTGTGATGACACATGTACAACAGACGCCAGAGAAACACCACCCCAGCAGTACAAAAAGGAAACTGACCAATTATGATGTTGTCCTGTTTGCTTCTTGCTAAAGGCCCTGATCTCTATAAAAACCAAGCCAAGGCTTTAATCAGGGAGCCTCCTTCTAAAGGGGTCTCCCTGGAGCTCTGGCTCTTGCTCCATCACTTAAAATAAACCCTAGTGCTCTGTGTCTAGAGTCATTGCTATGTTCCTGAGTGAAAGTCTCCAGACCCTCAGCATGCTTTCCATAACAATACGACTGGATCAAAATCCCAGATTAGACATAAATTCTAGTCCAGAGGCTACACAAAAACAGAAGAAATTTATCCATTCACCCAGGATGTTTCTGTATAAGCATTAGTTTTACACCCTATTCAGTTTTCACCCAATTCAGTTTTATAATTGATCAGGCTCCAACTACTAGAGATAGAAAAATATGTCAGGCACAGCATGCTACCTATTTTCCCTAAATTCTATGGTGATTGCTCATCAACACCACCAATGTGGAAACACTTTCCCTCTAGAAAAGAGAGCTATTCTTTGGCCATGACTATCTGAAATCCTTACTCTCATGAAATATAGACAATGAAGCCCTCAAAAATCTGACCTGTAGATTTGACCTCAGAACCTAAGTGGGATAGTGCCATCCCCAGCAAGTTCAAAAACATTCTGCAAGAATCTGGAGAAAAAAAAAAAAACACTTTTCCAAAGAAAAAAAGAAAACATGCAGGTGGTCAACAGGTGCAGGAAAAGACACTGGGTATTTCCTACTAGTAGGGAAATGCAAATGAAAACAACAATGAAATCTCACCCTACATCTGTGAGACTGACAATTACCCAAGAGACAACAAGCTGGTTGTTGGAGAGGATGTGGAGAGAAGGGAACACTTACACACTTTTGGTGAGAATGTAAGTTGGTGCAGCCACAAGGAAAAGCAGTATGGAGAGCCCTCAAGAAATAAAAATTAGAAATTCCTTATGATCCAGGTATCCCAACTCTGGATATTTACCTGCAAGATACAAAAAAAAAAAAAACCCCACTAATTTGAAGAGATACATGCACATCCATGTCTATAATAGTATTGTTTACAGTAGCTAAGAATCAGAAATGATGTAAATGCCCATGGATTGATGAATGAATAAAGATATGGTATATATACACACTGGAATACCCTTCAGCTCTTTAAAAAACAAAAATAAAAGAAGAAATCCTGCCATAGATGAGCCTAAAGGGAATTATGCTCAGTGAAATAAGCCAGACAGAAAAGACAAACACTGTATGATGTCACTGATGGGTCATATATAGAGAAAACAAAGAGATGAAGTAAGTAAAACAAAAATAAACTTTCACACTATAAGAACAATTAGCAATTAGCAGGAGGAAGTGTGGGGAGAGGGGTAAATCATGGAAAAGGGGGTGATGCTGTGGTGAAGGATAGATTTGGACTTGAAGTGGTGAGTTTTATGTACTTCCATGACAGCGATGTCAACCATGAACACCTAGAACTTACATCAGTTGTAGTGTGTTATTACGTCAATAAACAGAGTGACTTTGCAGACAATTCCCAGTTTCTCTGTAAGGAAAAGACAGTTGTTGAAAAAATAAAATAATAGCTCAACACAAAATGTTCCCTGAATCAAGCAGGGAACAGGTGAGAAATGTATCCACTGCTTTGTGGATATAAATGATGAAAAAACATGTATTGATTAGGTTTCAGATATTGATCAGAACTGATAAGCACATATTTCTCATGTTGCCTCACTGACAAGCCTTCTTTGAGAGTCTGCAAGAATAGCCTTTGGCCTCCACTGGAGGACCTGGGAATGTTAATAGCCCAGGATGTGAGAAGTGAGAGAGGCACTGCAGAATTCCTCAGCTGACCTACAGTCTCTGGGTCCTGGCCTCACCCCCAGAGTGAACACTGCCTGGGGAGAGGGGGGAATATTTGGGTGTGTGTGTGTAGTAATCTGAAGAGTAATGCTTCTTAAAAAAAAAAAAAAAAAGGCATTTACTGCTCTACAGCTAAACCAGGAAGGCCATGGCCGTCACTTCTGTCCATCAGGCTTGGCCCCACCTGCTCCAGAAAGTTGGCTTTCTCCTCACAATGAACCTTCAAAGAGGCCCCAATTTTAGGACCCAGGCTCCCTAAGCAGGCAATAAGAGGGGCTCCAGAACATGAAGGTATCTGTGGAGTTTGGGGGACTTCAGGACCTGTTACTAGATTTGAATCAGATCTGACTCTTGGTCTGCAATCTATCCAAGCCAGGGGTGAGGTAGGTCATCACCTCTCCAAACTCGGGCCAGTAGCTGAGAGCGGCTGCTCCTTCGCTTACCAGGGCCTTGGCGGTCAGTGTTCAGGAGCTTTGGGGTCTGCCACCGAGAGGCACGTGGCTGCTGTTCTGTCTTTTTGTGAAAAGGCCTGGGGAGTTGAGTCCCCGGGGTTCTGGGACGGGTAACCTGCAAATTCACATCAGGCTAGATTGGGGTGGCGGGGAGCCCTCCACGGGGCGTCCAGCCCTGCACTGCGCTGCGTTTTCTGGGAGGGACTCGCTGCAGGAACCAGACCTTCATGACCCCCGCAGGCCATAACCGGGGCGCAGGCGGGGGCGCGGACCCGAGTACAGGTGGGGGTGGGCACTGCGCCTCTCCCGGTGCAGGATGCCTGGAAGCGCCCCCTCCCAGCCCAAGGCCTGGGTGCCCACGTGGCACCCGCCTCCTGCTCACCTCCGATCTGGGCACCAGCCTGTGGCTCCGAGGAGGCCCTGGCCGCCCCCCGCGCCTCCGCCCGAGACCGCAGCCGCGCGCCTCCGAATGCAATTTTGACCGGTGCGTCCCCGGCCGGCCGCCTCGGGCCAAGGCTGGGAGGGAAGCGCAATCGGAAGAGAAAAAAAGCCACGGGGTGGGGGAGGGGACCAGGAGCGAGGCAGGGGTGTCATTTCCACCAACTGGGCTCTCTCCTGACCCAGCCGCTCATCTGTCACCGCTGTCTCATTCCTGTTATTTACATCTGTCTTTAGCATTCTAATTACTCGCTTTATTACTTTAGCCTGGAGGAATCCTGTAAAAAACAACGGAGATGAGGGCCCTACCACACAATAAAACTGCCCAAAATCCCCACTGCACATTATACCGAGCACTTGAGAATATTTGTGCTGTTATATGACCTCAATATGTCCTTAGATTGATCTTATTATATCTTTCTTTCTGCCGTCTCTTCCCCCGTGTGTGTAATGAACTCTTTTAAGGTGTGAAGAGCAAGAATAAGCTGTTCAACCAATGAAAAAAATGGGATTATTTTTTCAGCGGGACTTAGGGTGGCTTTAGGGAATATTCGGAGGTGTGTGGACCCACGATAGAGGCGGGTCCAATTCCAAAACTTGTGCTCTTATGTTTACTTCAATGTGATAAAGTCGAGACATCTTCCCGTATAGGCTTCTGAGACTGAGAGAATCTTGGAAATTTAGAGGCGAGAATAAAATGCCTAATGTCTTTCATTACCTTGCATGAATCTGAGTTCCCAGAAGGTCTGGGGTGGGAGTGAATTTACCCTAGGAAGGCAAGTGGCATTCAAAAATCATGGTGTTTGGATTTTTTTTTTTTCTTTTCTCATAAGATTTAGAAGTGTGTGGGGGGTGGGTGTGTGCAGATCCTTACTGAGTCTCATGGCAAGATTCCCAAATACTCTCCAGACTTGAATCAAAAGGAGGCTGAGACAACCCACCAGAAAATCCAGGCGAATGCAGCTTCCTAACTGTTATTTATTCCTGCTAGTGGAATTATTGTTGCACTCAGTTGCAATTTTCTGGCTGTGCTAATGGTTTTCTTTATTGTGTTACACTAACATAATCTCCTCCAGAAAGAAAATGACAAAATATATGGATTTTTAGATAAATAACTGAGGTAATTTATTGGCCTTTATGCTCTTCTGATGGGGTGGTTGATAGATAATGTAATAATATGTACATAATTAAGCGGGCTGACTGTACCTCCGTCAAAATAGGATCAAGGGCGGTGTGTGTGTCTTGTCTTCAGGCCTACAGTTTTCGCAATAGATATTTACTTCCTCTGCCCTGTGGAAGAGGACAGACCTCGGGAAGTAAACAAATAGGCACTTCATAGGCATGGGAGTGTGAAGGGGGCATGAGAAGAAAACTGGTTAATTCTCTCCTAAGGGTCTTTAGATTAGGGTCTCATTTTCTGTATCCCCACCTCTTCTGGTACGTTTCACTGAGCCATGGCCCATCAGAACTGAGGAGAAGAGAAAGCGTGCATTGGCAATAAACATAGGTTTTCCCAGAGAAATGAATAACTTACACCCAGGTCAGGGATAGGCCTTTGAATACCCCTCCCTGGGACCCAGACAACTGCTGTCAAGGAAGTGCAAAGGCTCCTGGGAAATCACGGAGCGTGAACTTGGTCACCAAATGTCCCTTTGCCCTGGCTTCTGGAGGTTGCCCATTCGAGGCATGGTGCACTTGCTCTTCCAAACTCATCTAAATTACATCAATAACAGAGCGCACTCTTTAATGAGCTCTCAACTTTAAAGACTTGAAGGATATTAACAAGCCGCTTGACAAATGGTGCTTAGAAGCACATTAAAGACGCTGCTAATGGAGCGCATAATGACGGCTAATTTTCGATCAGATATAAATTAGAGCCCCAACAGTTATTTGCCTTAAGGACTTTATGTAAATGATTCTGTTCTGTATAAACTGAAAAGCGAAGAGCGCCCTGCCATTTTGGCAATCCTTGTGGATATGATTAATAGATCCGCAGCAGAGCGGGGCAGAGACAACTGATGGCATTTCCATCTAAAAGTCAGTGTGTTTAGGTGGTAAATAGGATCTCTTCCAGCGTCGACGTGTGCTGCTTCTTCAACCAAAAGAGTGAACATGTCCTTGGCTTCTGCTTCACATGGGCAGAGAGGTTCACCAAGGGAGAGCATCCAGCCCCAGCCCCCTGAGGAGCCAGCAGCTCACACTCACCACGACCCCCAGAACAGCCGCAAGTCTGTCCTCTGCTTGGCCCCAAACCCACATTCTGGGCTTCCTCAACACACAGCCCCACATCACTCTGTCACAGGAAACTTTACTGCATCCAAGCTCCAGCGATCACTTTTCAGATCCTCTCTTTGAGGTGTTGCTTGAGAGCGCCTTCCCAGCTCTGCACAGAAGTCAGATTCTAGTAGTGGAGAATGGGAGAAAGGAGGTGGAAACACAGGAGCTCAGAAAGGACAGGCTGGAGGAACTGGAATAGCTTCCTCCCCAGCTGTGAGTGGAGGAGAGCTCCCGGGGCTCTTTTCTGTGCATACATTAGGGATTTCTCTCCTCAAGTCATCAGAATGTAGGAAAGGGTTTGACTCTGGATTTCCTTCCAGCCTGCTCGTGCTCTGGTGGCCAAAGGAATCTGGAAGAAATGTTGTGTTACCTGTGTCCAGCTTTTCTACTCGTTCACCCCCACTGGGCATCAGCAGCAGCAGTGCATGCCAGGCTGTTCAGAGCTGCATCTTGTGGGTGGCATCCTCTCCTGAAGGAGGGCAAGCAGTGTGTGGGGGAGGAAATTTACAAACCTGAGGAACCATCCATCTTAGGCTTGTCAGTGGCTTTTTACAGACATAAACTCAGCCTTTCAGCGGCAGGAGAGTCAAGCATGACTGCCTCTCAGAGCAGTAAGGCAGTGACACCAGGTTCTAAGGTCTCCTCACCCAAGGCACTTGAGAAACGAGAACAGAGAAGGGTGGGGAGCGTGGAGGAAATGGAAGGATGAGGTTTGCGCGTCAGAGAGATTTCGTCTGGACCAATCAACTCATTTCATCTTGCAGTAACTGATACCTAATGACCAGGAGTTAAATGGTGGCAAGTAAGGCTGTTCTTAGCACCATTACTGAGTTATGAAGTGGCTTTCAATTGGGTTACAATAAATACAATTGTTGTCTTCCATTACATTTGTCCACTCCCTCTGCTTACCCTCCTCCCAGTGGCATACACTTGTAGTGCTTAAAGAACATGCAAGAAGCATCTGAACATTTCTTGTACCCACCAGTGCAGGATTCTGCAGCACTTGAGCCCCATATGGAGAGCAGCCTCAGCTCACAGTTTACCTGACAGTGAAATCCTGCACCTTTCTGGTTCCTCTGGCTGTTTATACTCTGCCCTGATGCCAGAGTTGGGTGGTAAAAACGATTTCTGAAAAATAAAACTTAGAGTTCACAACAAAATTAATCATGAAACTGCAGTCTCTGGTCTCTCCTGGTTTTAAGGGAAAACACAGCTGAGTTTTCCAGAATGAGGAGTGGGGTTCACCACATTTCAGCATAGAGAGCCTGATGGGCTTATGCTTTACTTCTCTCCCACCCCCCTTACCCCCCCCCCAGAGGAGAGTTCAAGTCACCTTTAGGGAATTCTGAGATTTTCTTTACACTAGTAACCAGTTATCTGGGTACTTTGTCGTCTCTCCTTGGTGCAAATGGAGAATCCCTGGCTGAATGGGGTTTGGCTGGTCCCCAACCCACCCTTTCTAGAAGACAGCCCCTCTATCTTATTATAGCTCCTCTTTCTCTTCTCTGCATCCACACGGTCTATGATAAGGAGGGGCCCATGGGGTCATCTTGGCATCTCCTCTCTCCCTGGGGAAAAGTGGAGAGTGCTCTCCTATTAACCACCGGCCCGGGCTCAGACCGGCTCTTTTTCTTGTTCACCTCCTACACTCTGAGTGAATCCCAGGGGAAAAAAACTAAGTGTTACTGAAAAGGAAGCAGCATGAGAAAAAAAATCAATGAAACGATTTAGGAAATGGAAGAAGGGGCCCCTCTGACAATACTGTAATTAAAAGCTCACAGGGCTGCAAAGTGAACCGTTGATGCAGAAGTGCAAGTTGCCTGACCCTTTAGGCCCATTTCAGGGAAGTTTGAGACTTAATGTAAGGGGGTGAACCCCAAGGTCCTCAAAAAAAAATACCCAAAACAAAACCAGAAAAACCAACCGACTTCTTTCTCGAAAGGAATCAGAAATCCTCACGGAGGCATTCTCATTCTCACGAGCACCGCCCCGCCTCCCCGCCCCCAGAGAGGAAAGCTCTGGAGGTGGGCTGGAGCAGGTGGGCTGGAGCAGTGCCTGCCTTCCGGCTCCAGGTGAGGTAGACGGTGAGCTCGCTCCAGCATCCTTTGTTAGAACGTGCAAGTTTGCACCAAAACTGAGACTTTCAAAGCAGTGGGCGAGGCTGCCCTTTCTGGAAGCCACTACACAGTCCCTGGGAGCCCAGAACCTTCAGTATTGAGCCTTCATTCCCAAAAGAACCTTGGGTCTAATTTTGACCATCACCCCAGCTGAGTCCAGCTGCAGGACCGGCCCCCGTGTGTTCTGGGGAGAAACAGAGGCTTCACCCTCCCGGCCGGAGGTCCTCAGCGAAAGCCTGAGCGTTTGGGCTCAGGGCAAAGGACACCTGTGGTGAAATGTCAAAGCCTGCCCTGAGCCCTCACAACCTGACGAGGACAGGCTTGGAGGTGAAGCTCCAGGGCCTTCCCAGGGGAATCACGTGTCTTGGTTAGACTGAGGAGAGGTTTTGAGTGAGTGCGGCAACTTTCACCAAGGCACACTGCTTGGGACGGCTCCGAGTGTACCTGAGTGTTGCTTAGTGAACAGTCCCCCAGGGATGTTACCCCAATGGGGAGCTGCCAGGAAAAAAACGCGAAAGCTGCCAGGGGGGATCTGTACCTCTCTTCACGGTCTGTGGCCCTGAAGTCTCAGGCGGAGCTTCAGCTGCTCCAGGAGGTTAATGGGTTTGTCTCAGCAGGTTCTTTGCTCACCTTTAAGATACAGAGCTGGCTTGGGCCTGTGTGAGGGAGCAAGTGCTGGGCCATTGCTGGCAGCTTCACAGGCCGTCCCACACCTCACCTCTACCCTCTCCACCCCCCACTGCAGACAAGGAATGGAAGCCCTGGGGTTTATAGCTGGAAAGGCAAGAGGTGGAGACTGAACAGAGAAGGTTACTCTTCTGGGCCAGACTCATGGCCTTTCTGGGATGCCTTTCCCTGGGTGTCCTGCCCAACGTCTGTTGAATTTGGAGCAAACTGACCTTATTCCAAAGGGATCGCCTGTCCCCCTCCCTTCTCTTGCCTTCCCCGTTGCCACAAACTGCAGGCCAGGAACTCCCCACACCAGGACCTCCTCTATGTATGGAGACCTGCCAGCGGCACCCAGCTTAGCCAAAGTGCTCAGAGATGCCAGCGGCCCACAGGAAAAGCTGGACCATTAACCCTTCCTCGCTCGGGGAGCCCAGCGTGGAGTCTCCCAGGTCTTCTGAGAGAACAAACTGCCCTGCGAGGCTCCAATCATTTACAAACCCACCAGCAACTTGTATTTTTAAATAAAATCCCATTGATGCAGCACGTTGGCATATTTGCCAGCATGTGTTTCCTTCAAACACATCGGCTCCACAGTTACCATTTTCTCGGGGCCTCCACTTATTTAGAAAAACCTAGAGGCTGCCAGACCAGGCTTCATCAGAGAATCCTCTTGTCCCCATCACCCTCCCCGCGACTCAACAATATACGCCAATAAAACTTGGTGCGTCCCGGCTCCAGAAAATGAGAAGTTCGTGGAGAAAAGGGGCGAGGAAGCGTTGCCTTTATGAAAAATTAGGACAAAATGTGAAGACCCCTCACTCCGAGGCTGTGGGCCGGTCCAGCGAGGGGGGCGCTGGCCTCAGCGAGCTGCTGCGAAGTGTGGGGATGGGGGAGGGCGCTTGCTTTCCGCCAAGTGACAGCTGGAGTAATGGCTGCAGACCCAGACCGGGTGGGGGCGGCTGAGGCTGGGGGGGCGGGCAGTAATTACTAGCCCTGCTCCCCTCCTACCTACTTGAGCGCTAACGCGTTCTCTCAGCGCCCCAGCTGCGCGCTGGGCTGGCTGCGCGGCCTCGGGGCATCCTGGAGCCTGAACAGGGGGCGGTGCACGCTTGAGACTTTAAATCGAGGTTCCTAAAAGGCCTCTGAACTAGAAGGTCCCCAAAGTCCCATTCTTGCAGGGCTGTGGAGCCACGGAGAGCTGAGCAGACACTGCTCCACGCCAAGCAGCCCCCACAGCCCTGGCAGAAAGTGGGGGGGGGGGTACAGAAGGGGGTACGGGGCAGCGTGATCCAGCTGATCCGTCTGTCTGTCCCGGACTGAGACCTTCCCGAGCGGGTTGCAGGGAAAGCGCGGCCAGGTCCCAGCCCACCTTGCACCTCCATTCCGGGCCCACAAAAGCGCGAAGCCCGGACCGGGCGCGCACCAGTTCCCTTGGGCCCCAGACCCCGAAGTGAAGCGCGCACCGAGGGGACCAGGCTGGGGAGGGCAGCGAGAAGGGGAGCGGGGTAGGCACTCGGTTCTCCACCTCCTCCCGCCGCTTCCCTCCCGCAGGCTGGAAGCCTCACGTAGTCTGGGATTTTTTTCAGAATAATTGATGGGTCCAGTTCTCCAGAGCTTTCCCGGCGAGAGCGCGGCGGACCGCGCTAGAATTTAAATAGACGTGATTAGTAAAATGCGAGGGGGCCAGGCGCCCGGCCTCCTTCTTGCGGTTCCTGGCTGCGCGGCTGGCGAGGCGCCTGCTCCCCCAGGCTCTGGTGGCGCGAGGGGCCAGGCCAGGCCAGCGCCAGCGAACGGAACGGCTCCCTCCCGACCCTCCAGCCCTGTGGACTCCCCCCCTTACCTGTCCCAACCGCCTCTCACCACCGCGCACCCCGAGCTGGAGAAGCGAGGCGCTGGGGCTGGCAGGCACCCCAGGCGGGCTGTGCAATGCGGTGGGAAGCCTGGGGCTGGGACCGTGGTTCCCCAGAGCCACCCAGGCGGGCCCAAGGGTTGGCCTCCAAAACAACAACGAGGAGAGCCTTTGGGTGATCGCTGCCCCCACGCCCTGCCGCTCACTCTCACCCCCCTTGTCTCTCCCTCCGCCCTCATCCTCAGGCCTCCCTCCAGGCTGCGGAGCCCCAAAGCCCAGATCTCTGGGGCCCTCTTCACTTACCCAAAGCTCTAAGAAGGTCCCTGCCACAAAGAAGTGACCTAGGCTGAGAGACGCCTTCGTCTTGCTTCTCTCTTACATCCCTACTTCATCGATTTGTTCCTGAAAAGGGGGCCGTGCATTCTTATAACATCTACGGTCAATTAATATTGCATTAACTCTATTTAAGAAAAAAAAAAAAAACAAAAGCACCAGAATCCTGCACCCTATCAAAGCCATCTATTATTCACGGACATGTAATTGGAGACCTACGATATGTGTGTTACGGGCCAATGGAGGAAAACAGTCGTGACAATATTTCAGAAAGGAAGGAGATCCGAGGGTATCTAATATTTAATTTCAAGTCTGTGGTTTTCTAATTCGAGATTAAAAGCAGTCACGTCTTTGAAGCCAGACAGTTGGTATAAATGTACAGTTAAAATATTCTATTCCACGGTCCCTAGACAGAGCTCTCTGCTCGTCCCAGGCTTCATTAAATTTTTATTATCATCCCAGACTAGAGCAGGGAATGAGCCGAAAGACTGTCCATCTAATTGCAATTGATAAAAAAAAGCTCTTAGATCCCCCTCATTTCAATATATTAACAGCAGTTTTCTGCCTATGTCCAGTTTTTCCCAGCCCTGTGATACCCACAATCAGGACATCACACAGATGCATTTTACACTTTTGAACAGGCACTGAGCTTGGTTGTCTGCCCTTTGAGGCGGGGGGAGTAGTGGAGAGAGAGAGAGGGCAGTGAGGTCTGGCTTCAGAAAGTGATGCTATATGAAGGGAAGAAAAAAAAAAAAAAAGGTGACATCAGTTCTTGAAGCATCTGGTGAAAGAGCAACCAGAGGCGACATTTGCACTAGGCTGGTTTTTCCTGTGGCAAGATGAAAGCATATTGTTACCCAAACAAAACAAACATTATTAGACCAGGCTGCACTTTTCGACAGGCTTTCCATGGTGTAGGATAAAAGCAAAGAGTAATATTTTCATTTTCTTTCTTTCTCACTGCTGCCCCCCCATCTCTCACACACATATACACACACACATAAACCTTAAAACGTTTGTTCTTCTTTCTTCTTGAACCTTATTCATGTGCTGTTGATCTGTCACACTAGAAGACTGTAGGTGTGTGTGTGTGTGTGTGTGTTCAGGGAGCCCATCTCAACAAGAGTGCTTTACATTTTTTGAAACTGGTGTAAATAAAGCTTTTCATCTCCAGGCATTGAAAGTACAGAATAAAACCCACAGTTTGCTTTCTGAGCAGCTTCCTATTATCACATCGCCACTTAATTTTATTTCTATTCTCTCCAAGTTAAATAGAAAGACTGACTCACAAGGGAGCTGCCATGTGCCTACAGACTGGGGATGTCAAGCAGAGAGACTCACTGTGCAAAGTTAATTTCAATTCCCGAGGAGGATTTCACATTCTGGCTGGCTCTGACCCACAGTAATTAGCTGAGATAACTAATGATTACTTACTTATTCCTTGTAATTATCTGGATTTAATAATTCGCTGTGTAATTTATTAATTCACTCATAATAGCCTTTCAGTACTGGGAATGGCTCCTTTAAAGGAGCAAAGCAGGAAAAATTTAGTGATTTTATCCTTATTGCCATAAATCTGTCCCCTGACAAATGTAGACTTCAGGAATATTTCTATCATCATAACTATCTGGGAACCTTTGTCTTCCTTTTTGTCTTATCAAGATACCAATCAACCCCCCCCCTTATTCTGTGACAGACCTTCCCTCCAAAGCCATCTGAAAAGTGAAGTGCATGTTTGAGTTCTAATGTGGATCAATTTACCTAGAAATATAAATTGTTTTCACCAAACAGCTGAAACGATGAATTTCTGAACTTCCTGTCATGATTCAATTGGAAAAATTGAGTTTCATCCTATGAACAATGTGCCTTGAAAAACCTCATGAACTTAATTTTTTTTTCCACCATCCCCTCAAGGCTTTCCCCAACAGTTAGATCAAAATGAATTGATTCATTTAAAGTTTGAAAAGAAGCATTTTTACCACCCAAATTTCAATTCTTGTAACAAAGAGAGGTCCCAGCATTTCTGTCCTTGATGTAAGAGGATAGTAAAAAGTTGTGGATTGTTATTTAAAATATATTTTATAGAAAATAAGATAGTATTATATTGTATGTGAACCCCAATTATTTCATTTACTTTTTCATATTTCCATATTCCCCTCCCCCCATTATGTGTCAATGAAACTTAACTGATAAAAGTTTGACCAACTGTTTTAATATAGGAAGGGAGCGCCATTCCAGATGGTGTAGAGTATACTTAGATATTAGCCAAAGCCTTACATGACCTTTGTCGTTCATCACTTATTCCATTTCAGTTTAGTTTCAGATGATCACATTGAACAAAAATATTGGACCATTTGCTTTTAGAGAAGTTTTTTAAAAGCTACATGGTTCTGAAAAGTCATATTGAGGATGACGAGTATGCTGCTAAGTCAATTCATTCAACATCTCTCCAATAAAAAAGCAATTGTACACCTTGAGGGAAAAAAAATCAGGAAATGAGTCGTGAATGCCAATGGATTTGGTTGATCTGAAAAGGTCTTCAGTCTCATTTTGCTATTTACCCAGCTGAGGATTTTGAAAGTCAATGCCAAATAGGTAATTCTCAATAGTTTATATGAAGTTCATTCTAGTCTTACCTTTAATTTCTTCTTTAAAACTAAGTTTTTCTCTCCAAATTTCTGGTTTGCTTTGGTTTGTCTCTTTGCAACTGTTTAATAAAAACACTCAGAATTTATTTCCTTTTAAAATTCTATTTCCCCCATAAAACCAACATATTGAAGCAGCCTTAAATAATGGATATAATGTCCATGTTGTAAGAAGAATAGATTTATACTCTTGTAATAACATAGAGAGGATGAATTTAAAATATCATATGGTTTTAAAAGTCTAGGAACAAAGGAGACAGAACACCTGGGGAATTGGGGTAAGAGAGGAAGGAAGGAAGGAGAGATGGGTTTTCATTCTCAGCTGTTGAAGTAAATAGTTTTTTATGTCACTCTCGTCATGAAAATCTTGAACAGTCATATATATTCATGCAAGTTACCATGTACAGCAAAACATAAAAATACCTGTTTTATTTATAAATAAGATTCCTCAATATCTACTACTTAAATGAAAGATTGTTTCCTTCATTTAAAGATGCCAATGTTGTAAAAAGAAACCACTATCACACCTGTCCATCTTCCCCCCGAAAACAACTCCCCTTTCTCTTAATAGAGAGATCCATGACCCTTAGATAATAGCCACATATGGAAAGGGGGAGGTATTATTTCTTTACTTTTTATCCAGATCATCCAACCTGACTTGCTACACATTCAAGCAATTTATTTTATTTTCTCCACTTTGAAAAAAGTAAGCACGCAGTTAAGTTCTCCATTGGCTAGAATTCTGTGGGCAAACGCACTTTGGAGGAGGTCTGGCACCTGTGGTTACTATCCATGGTGCTGAAATCTGTACTCACTATAATGAGATTGGAGACTGGCTGTTTGAAAAGGCTTTCGGGAAAACTTAATCTAAGTATGGGAAGAAAAATCCAAGAAATGGGAGAATGCACTTTCAGCCTCCAAAACATATCAATAAAATAAATCATTAACATCTCACCATATCTGAATTCACAACTTTCTTTTAAACACCTTTCAGTATCTCCTTAGACATCGATGCAATTATTTCTAAATGGACACAAGGATTTCTTGTTTCTTCAGGTATCTTCTTTAGTTATAGAAAAAGAAATCCCCTCCCCCAGCCATCCAACTTTTCCAACTTTTTGTTACATCTGAAATTCATAATCAGCATTCCAACAGCATTTAATCCCAACTTGAGCTACTATAACAGCTTTCATTGACACATGGAATATTTTATAAACTCATCCTCAAAATAAGAAACATCCCAAGATAGTTCCAGAGCAAGGATCACAGATCAGGTTATCAGAATTACCTTAGAGCATGCATGATCTGGTTCCTTCTTTGATCAACAGATTTGTGTGATATTTACATCATTAATAATGTAAACATCTAAATCAGAATTTTCCTGAAGAAGAAACTCTGGAAACCTAATACATTGCTCAACTGATGTAGGAAGTCCAAAATTTATTAAAATGGATGAAGATGTCTTTAAACTGGAACCAGAAGAAGAAAATGGGCCAAATTTCTTTGTGCACCACCACCAGTAGAGAGACTTCCAGTAACTCTGGTTTCTGGTGAGTCATAAAAAGGGGGCAAAAGTGTGTTATTTTGAACCAACCCAGGACTGCTTTCTGGGTCCACACCGCCTATTGCAGAATGTGATTTTCCTCAGAGATTATGGGAAAGAGGAGGGAGGTACTTTACTCCATAACCCAGTAACCTAGATGCTTCCTCCTCTGCTCTGGCTTTGGGGCACAGCTCCCCAGGAGTGGTGATTGAACTGAGAACTCTGGTGGGCCATCCCCAGGACACAATCAGTGTGCCCTAATCCCCCAAATAGGCCTTGGTCTTTGCCACACCCGGTCTCCTAGGGATGCTGAAAAACTGAGCCCAGTTCCTTTCTTCCTTTTACCCACGCAGTATCACTACTCACAAATATTCTCTCTGCAGAATTATTGCAGATCTAGAGAAAGTATTCCAAGCCAAGTATCTGGAGACAAACATCAAGATCTCATCTGGGCAGAAAATCAAAGCATCCTGAGATGAACTTTGACTATTAATAGGCCACTATAAACCTTGTTATTTGTATTTTCCTAGAGCGACCACCCCTACTAAATCCAAGTATGACTTTAGGAACAACCTTTCCCTAGTAAACCATCAAAATGTGCTTTTGATTTAAAAATTCCCCATCAGAATAATTTTCATTAAATGAATTAAAACAACATCACATTTTAAAAGCCATTTAATTTTAATAGCATATTTTAATGAAAAAAGCAGCATACTTTGCCAATAAAACATTAAAATCATCTCTTCAGTGAAAGACAATTAAACAACACCAAAAATAACTTAATACATTACCATAGTAAATAAACCATCTATTAACAAAAACGAAAAAAAAAAAACCAGGTCCTATACAGAACTGAAGACTTCGGAGAGCCTCAAATGGAACAGCAATACAGCAAAATTTGTAAGAATATATCTATATGTGCGTCATTTTGAATGAAATATTTACAATAGATAAGGTTCCAGTCATCATGTGCCTAATTTTTTTGTTCAAAAAGAATTCTACCAAACAATGGTGAATTTACAAGCAGTGCACTGTCTTTCTTATAGTTCAAATTAGTTTTTCTACAAACAAACCTCCAAAAGGAAAAACTGAAGGATCCTAGAAATGTTACAATGTAGTAAACAAAGCCAGGGAAATGAGAGGATGGAAATAGCTTGGTGAAATCTTAGAATCTGGAAAGGCAAGTGCACCCAAAATTAGAAAATGATGCATGACAGGCTTCCAACTGTTTCACTTCCCTACCATCAGAGGTATGAGCATGTGTGTGTGTGTGTGTGTGTGTGTGTGTTAGTGTGTGGGTGAGTGAGAAAGCTGTGTAGTGGAAGCAATGTGGGAATCCCCATTAAATATGTAACGAAGTAAACAATACTTTGGACACTGAATCAGATCTACAAGATAAAGACATCCATTACTGAGTGTGGACTCACAAATCAGAACACTACCAGCAAAAAACAAAGAAGAAAACAATCTTCATTCAAGTGAGAATATACAAATGGGCCAAAAGGAACACAGTAAAAGAGGAAAGCTGTAAAAATTCAGTGAACTCATCAAAAAAAAATTTTTTTGAACTTCACTACCCATACTTTCCCCCACTTTTAGACTAAAGAAGTTTAATTAATTAGAATGTGCACAAAATTAAGTTGCCAGAGAGATAAATTAATAATTTACAGAGGGTTGTTCGGCAATAATCTAATAATAGCTTTCAAGATCAGTGAACACAGCAGGCGCAACTCCTTTCTTAGACATTGAACACTTCAGAGAGGGAAGAGGGGGTAAGAACCACAATAAAAATATATATATATGTATAGAATATACAGTGTAAATGCAGAAAATCTGCCATCTTTTTTTAAAATTCAAAATACTTTAGAGATGTCTATCCCATTAAGCATCCACTCTAGTTTAAAGTTTCAGTTCTGAATCAAATTCTATTTCTGAAAAATAGCTGCAAAGTGTACTTTTCAACTTCAACAAGGGTGCTGTCTTTAAGAATAAAAACAAATCTTACTTGCTCATTCTCGCGGCCTTTTAACAGGCTGTCTCGTCTGCCTTGCTGCAAACAGCCAGATCCAGACTCCCTCTGAAGAAGCCGAGGTGCCTTTTCCGGGGAAAGTGGGGTCATAAGGGACAACTTCGCTACCACTCGACAGGTCCCTTCTTTTGCTTTTTTTCTTGCCTTTGCGAAACCGTTTCACATGCTCCCCGGGCCTGGGCTCAGTGACTTGCCAGTTGGCTTGCTCGCCAATCCGCCTTCCTCTGGATTCACATTTATTGGAATTGTTTCTGGTCGCCAAAGTGGAAAGAAAAAAAAAGCAGGAGAGAAGAGAGGGAGAGGGAGAACAGAGGGGGGCTGTCCCTGGGGGGAGGCCGAGGGACTCCTAAATGCCCGCGGAATATTTCATTCTTTTCTGTTTCTGCCTCTGGTTGCAGAACCAAACTCGCACCACGTTTTTCTTAAGGTCCAGCTTCTCCGCAATGGCGGCGATCTTCTCCGAGGAGGGCCTTGGCTGGATGGCAAAGTAGGCTTCCAGCGAGCGCTTCTCGGGCGCCGCGATGGACGTGCGCTTGCGCTTCTTCTCGGCTCCGTTGAAGAGCTCTGGCTTGGTGAGCTTCTCGCGGTGGGACTTCTCCGCTTCCTCCAGCCACGCCTGCAGGATGGGCTTCAGGGCGATCATATTATTGTGTGACAGCGTGAGGGACTCGAACCTGCAGATGGTGCTCTGGCTAAGCGAGCCCACGCCCGGGATCTTGAGGTTGGCCAGCGCCGAGCCCACGTCGGCCTGGGTCACCCCCAGCTTGATCCGTCGCTGCTTGAAGCGCTCGGCGAACGCTTCCAGGTCCCGGGGGTCGGCGTCCACGTCGCTCATGCAGCCCATGTGTGAGGGCAGCCCGTGCGCGTGGGCCATGCTGAGCGCCGCTTGGTGCATGGGGTTCATGGTGGCCATGTGCGGCGCGTGCGCCGGCGTGGACACCACCGCGCCGTCGGGACCCGCCATGGCGCCCAGGGCCAGCCCGGGACTCAGGTGCTCCAGCAGCTCTCCCTCCAGCGCCTGGTGCGGCTGGTGGTGGTGGTGGTGGTGATGGTGGTGGTGGTGATGCGTGCCCGCCAGCGCAGACGGGTGAGAGATGGGCACAGAGGAAGACGAGGCAGCCGACGTGCACGGGATGGTGTTCATGGTGTGGTAGGTGGCGTCCGGCTTGAAGGGGCTGTGGTGGGGCGGGTGGTGGTGGTGGCTCTTGCTCTGGGAGACGATGTCCACGGCCGCCAGAGCCTCGGCGCGGGCCAGCAGACTCTCATCCAGCCCGCCGAATATATTGCTCTGCAATTGCAAGTAAAAGGCACACATTACGCTCAGCAGGGAATTGCGCGCGCTCTCTCCGGAACCGGCGGCCCAGAGCTCCGCACCTCCAGCGCGCCTACCACATTCCCAGAACGTTAAAATAATAATAGTAGCAACACTAGCGCTGGTGACGGTTGTAATGAGTGATCCTGGAAATAGCAGGGGCGGAGAGCAGGGCGGCCGCCGAGAGCAGCCGGGAGTGCGCTAGGAGGAAAGTGAGCCTGCAAACACAACACAACACGACGCGCGCAGGCAGCATCCCAGGTCATAAAAATTAATACGAAGGAAAGACCCGCAGAATACATAAGAGAGAGGGAGGAAAATTGGTTGGAGGTGTGGGGTGATTTGCTGTGCCAACATGAAAAAAACATCAAGCAGATAAAGGGGGCTGTCAGAACGTGCCTGTAAGCGGTGATTATGCAGAAATACGCACCGGTGGGGTTGGAAGACACGCTCTCCGCATCGCCTCGGAGCCCCCGCCGGTGCCGCTGCCGCTGCTGCTGGAGCTGCTGCTCCGGCCTCCCGCGCCCCCGCCCCCGCCGGCCCCGGCCGCCGCGGAGCTCGAGCTGCTGGGGGAGCTGGCGGAGGGCGCCGCGGGCGCCGAGGAGCCGGGCGAGGCGCTGTGCAGTGCCGAGTACTTGGGCTCCACGTGCAGGCTGCCGCCGTGCGGCATGCTGAACGCCTGCTTGCTGTTCAAGGACATCATCATCATCTTCCCGGGCGCCTGTCCGTCGGGCGCGCGCCGGTGCCGCAGGTCGCCGGGACCCTGGCGCGCAGGGCTGGGCAGGAGCGCTGGCCCGAAGGGCGAAGCCAAGTCGCGCGCCCTCGCCTCCGTGTCCGTGCTCGGCTCGCCCGGCCCGGGCGACGCGCTCCTCCGCTGCCTCCCGCCGTCCGTCTGCGCGGCCGCTGGGCTCCGCCAGGCTCCGGCTGCAGACCTGGGTGCCCGAAACTGCCCCGGCGCGCGGCGGCCGCCGAGTTATACTCGGCTCTCCCCGCGCCGGCCCCCGCACGCCCCCTCCCTCCCGCCCGCGCCTCCGCCCTCCCCTGGTGGCGACTGCCGGCTGCAGCTGGCTCTCCGGCGTCGCGCCTTCTCCCTCGCGCTCCCTCCAGGCTCCGGCGCTTTCAGCCCTCCAGGCGCCCGCCTCCCGCTCCCCCACCACGCCCGCCACCTCCCCTTGCAGCCCCCGCCCGCGTGCAGAGGCCGCCGCCCCTTCCCGGCACCCCGCAGCGCGCACTGGAGCTTCCCCGCGGCACCCCACCCCCGGCCAGGTCCCGCGCGCCAGTCGCTGGGCACTTCCCGCTAAGACCGGCCTCCACCCGCCTCCCGCCTCTTCCCGCCCCGCTCGGCCTCCCCGGGGAGAGGAACTCTCCAAAAGAAAGTTGCAGGTCGGCTCGGCCCGCGGCGGGTTTCCCCAGACTACCCGGAGCGCCTCTTACCTGCCTGCCTGCCCCACTCCCGCCTCCTGCTCACCGCCGACTTCCAGGCCTGCTCCCCTACTCGCACCGCCCCTCCCAGTAGCTCGGGTGACCCCGACCCCCCCCCGCGCCGGCCCCCTGCGGAGGACCCGGCCGCGGCCGCCGATTCGAATCCTGCGCTCGGCTCTGCGCGCCGGCCGGGTGCGCGCGGCGCCTGGCGCTCGGCTCTGCGCCCTCTCGGCCCGGCGGGTGCCTGGTGCCGAAGAGACATGGGGTCGGCCGGGCTGCGGGGCTTTCTCTCACTCGGTTTCTCGCAGCTCTCCGCGGATTGGATGGCCACAGAGCGGCCCGGGTCGCCCATGCGCAGGCGACTCCCCCCCACCCCCACGCGCACCCCCACCCCCAGTACCCCTCATCACCGCCGCCGACACACACGCCTCTCCACCCTCTTTTCTTTTCTTGCGGATCCTCCTCTGTACCCAGTTCAGTTGGAGTTAGGACTTGGGCGGACCCAGTGGCCAACGCTGCCACTGGATTTATTATTCTTCATTAGTCAGATCAAAGGAGAAAGGGGCAGCTGAGGGGAGGGAGGGCCAGAGATCAGAGCGCATGTGCTGCTGAACACACACGCGCGCGCAAACACACACACACACACACACACACACACATACCCTCGGGGGCTCGCACCAGCCCCGCTTATCTTCATGGCCACAGTGTCTCCGTGCAGAATCTATTTTTAGCCAACACTTTGCGCCCACTTTTGTCCCGGAGCGGACCACTTTTCTGGAAGTGGACACATACTCTCACTCTCCCCTGCACACACGCGCGCGCTCGCACGCGCACTCACACACACACGCACACCACCTTCCTCTCGTCCACCCATGGTCTTCTGTCTACTTGCCTCCACGATGGGGCTGCTGTCACCCCCGCCCCCCGCCCCCCGAGCGCGGAAGGAGCTGGGTGCTGGCGAGAGCGAGGAGGTCCTTCTACTCGGATGCTGGAGCCTGCGGGTGGCCCGGCCGGATGGGACCAGCTGGGAGCAGGTGCAGGCACACGGTGCCTGGGGAAGGCGAGCAGGTGCGAGAGCAGGCGGCAGGCCTGAGAGGCTCCGGCTCTCGCTGGGACACAACAGAGTGGGAAGGAGCTTGGCGAAGGGGAGCCATCGAGTGGTCAGCGCCCAGAAGTCCCGCGGCGGCAGGGAGCAGGGGACCGCAGGTCACCGGT
This sequence comes from Talpa occidentalis, assembly GCF_014898055.3. Taxonomy (NCBI): domain Eukaryota; kingdom Metazoa; phylum Chordata; class Mammalia; order Eulipotyphla; family Talpidae; genus Talpa; species Talpa occidentalis. The sequence continues at coordinate 109,460,668 of NW_023605194.1, forward strand.
GACCTCAGCCCGGCGGGATGGCCGGCTCGGGGCGCGAGCACCGACCTCTGGAGTCCAGGGAGCGCTGGGAAGGCGGCAGCACCCCGAGCGCGGTGGGCTCTGTCCATGGTCCTTAACCACCCTACCCTTTCCTGCACCGCTCTTAGGCTTGTCTCTCTCCTCCCTTAGTCGAGAAAAATAATAAATAGTAGCCGAAGGGGATTCCTACCAGCAGTGTTCCCGAGCACGAGCTCTGAGAATCCTGGACACGGGGCTGGATGGGGGTGTTGACATGAATGGATGTGGCTTGAGCCGGAAGGTTCAAGCAAATGCTTAGGTGTTTAATTTCTACCTCTCCAACAACCAGGGTAATTTTCAAGGAAATAAAGAAATGACATTGTACAGCTCTCGCTGTCTCAAGCTTTGAGAAATGAAATAAATCAAAGTTAAAAGCTTGAGTATCATTTAATTATAGTGCGAATAGCGCTTTGAAAGAAGTAGAACAACATCTCTAAACAAATTATGACTGGGCCAGGAAGGAATTATTAGATTGAAATTTCATTTAGGCTCGGGAGACACCGCGCTTCACTGTGTAATCTGCTATGCCTCATCTGATTTGTATGCTTAATTCAGCTTGACGAATTTATTAGTTTTCATAATAGTGAAAAAATTGAGCAGCACTATGGGCTAATGCATTGTGTGTACTATAAATTGTATGTCATCGTGAAAAGGCTGAAGTCTGTGGAAATCTTTTATTAATGTCGGTGTAAGAGGGAGGATTTTAGTGCAGGCCTTGGAGAGGTTCACGACAAACTCCACTGTTGCTGCGTCTCACTGGTCCATTAACGTATCGTCATACTAATTAGACTACTTCATCAGTGATATAATTTCAAACTTGAAATTATGTTCTAATTAACAAGGGTTGTCCAATTTGCTTAATCTTCAAAAGGGTTTGGATGGTTTAATTAGTATAAACTGTTGAACATCTCTAAAGCCTAATAAAATCCATAAAAATATTTTGGGTATATTTTCCCTAAGTACTGTGTAAAGACCAAAGGGCTCTAAGTGAGAGTGGAGACAGGAACTAACAGGAAGACAAGTGTCCTCATCTACTCAGATCCCTCAGATCGTAACACTAAATGAATCACGGGAGAAAGTCTGGCTAGTGCATCTCCTAAACAGTGTGTTTATGCGTTTAGATAAAGGCATAAGAATATCAAGGAGAAAAACCACATGGGGGAAAAATTCTTCTCTTTCATTAGGTGCCTAATTAGATGTAAAGTGAAAATGCAACCCCGAGGAGTTTCCCAAGCATTATTGTGGCAACAGTCTGCTGAACTTGGACTGCAAAATCAAATATTTGGGGGTGTTTTGAACCTCTCCCTGTCCCCTCCCCCTTCATTGAGCTTAATTACTTGCAATAGTTGTTTTAATGTATGTTGTCACCTGGGAGTATTGAGAAATGCATATCGTTAATATGAATTAATCTTGATTTTAATACCAACTGACAACTGATCTCCAAAATGCTAAACACTTGTCACCACTTCATATGGTAAATAAGATAGTCTAATAAATTCATGGAATAAAAGGGGCACTGTTGAAAGGACTGGACAAACTTTGTTTGATATGGAATGTATCGACCGAAACTATTTTATGCAGGACAACTCCCAAGTGACTATTTTCCTGATGGCTAAAATCCATCTATCATTAAATTAATTTGAAGATGACTGTTTTCATCTCAACTCTGTAATCCCAGACAGGAAAAAAAGGAAGCTCTTTCTTCTGATTATCCAGTTGAGATCAATTAGTATGTAGTTGTAGAGTAATTCAAGAGTTCAGTTAACTTTATTCCCTTCCCTCTAGAAAACACATAGCTTAAAAAAAAAAAAGTCACAGACCTGGATTGCTCGTTTTCCCACTCAAAGTGAAAAATGAACAGCAGTGATTGTGTTGCATTTGAGGGAAAATGCAATTCTTCCCTCATCACCACGACTTGCAATCTTGCACTCTCTTTCAAGAGTGCCCAGAATACCAACATCTTTGTGGAGATAGCAATAAAACTCATTTGGGTTTTGCCCACAGGCGTTGTTGCAAAGTGCTCCATGTGTGTGGAAGGAGTTCTCTGAGGAAGAAAGACTCCAGCCCTGAGGTAGCCGAAGCCCTCTAAACAACTGGAGAGTTGAGAATCCACCTAAGGGGTGGAAGTGAATGGCCCAATAGCCCAGAACCTGCTCCCTGTGACTTCAACACACACTCTTATGTCCATGCACCTATTTGCCACGATGCCCCTGGCCACCTTCAGACACACCCAATAAACAGAAAATAGAGAAATGTTTGTTTCAAAGCAGAGAAATGGCACGTGGATCAACAGTGTGACTGTGCAGGGAGAGCCTTCTTCTGGCCAAGTCTCTTTGTTTGACAACAGCTCTTGCCCAGTCTGCTGTCAGATGCGGACAGATGTGCCCCGTCTCCCCAGGGGGCGGGGGGGGGGGGGTGAGGGTTCTTTTAAGGTTGCACCCAAACCCCCAGGGCAGCCGGGTCTCTGCAGTTGGCACCCCCTGGCCCCTACCCACAGCCCAGACCAGCCCTTGATCATCCTGAGGGGAGAAATCACTGTCCCTCCCCTGTACCTGAGCCCTAATTTACTATTAAAATTTGAAGCCCTGCGTTCTTATTTTACCGGACGGATGTATTTTGTTAAATTTTAATCTGTTAAGGACAGTGTGATTTCTTTGTATTTCAAGACAGAATTGGGTTGGATGCCCAGGAAGATTTCTTGAAAGACAGACCCGGCCTAATCACTCACTATTTCGAGCCTGGGGGAGGAAAGAGGAACGGTCGGATCCCCCATGGCATGTCCTAAAGGTCAAGCTGCGGTGGATGCTGAACCGAAACAGAACCCTGAGCCTAGGTTTTGGGCAGAAGGATAGGGGCGGGATGATTAAACCCCCTCCATAGCCTGCCTGTTTCAAGGAGGATAGAAGGAGGGAATTATCCCTGAAATTGAGATTTTTGGAAGTGCCCACAGAGCTGGCAACAGGACGAAATGCCAGAGAAGGAGGCGCCCTTGAGCTTGCGTGTTGCGACATGGCGTAAAGGGGTCCTCACCCAGGGGTGATGGTTTTTGAGCAAAGACACCTCTCCTCTTCCCTGCGCACCTACCATCGCCCTGTTGTCTCTAACTTTGCGTCTCTGCTGGGTTCCCTAATTGCAAGGCCCCGTCACTTAGGATTTGAAGGAGCCCTCTTTGGCCCAAAGATGCCAGCACCCCTTATGCCGGCTGGCGCGGCCTTTTCTCAGTGTCTCCCCCACGCAGGCACGGGGCGGGCGTCTCCGGAAGCCTCTGCCTCCCAGGCCCTTCTAGACCGAAATTCAGGCTGGCAGCTCCGCGCCCCGATCTCTGCTCTCCAGGCCAAGGGGCCAAGGGCGGGGTCTGGGCCTGGGGCGCGAGCGGCCGTCCTCTCTGGAGGGCGCGCTTCTGGGGACCGGGCGCGCCCTGCGGCTGCGCGGGCCCTGAAGTCTGAGACCCACGCGGGGGTCTCTCCAGACAACCCTGCGCCCAGGACTGCGACGGGCTTGGAGACCAGAGGATGGACCCGGGCGCAGCAGAAAGGAAAGCAACGGTTCCCTGTCCTCCTGGGGCAGGGAACGGAGCAGAGTTCAGTTTGGGGGCGCGGGGCGCGACCCACCAGGGCCAGCGAGGAGCCCGCGAAGCTCTCCAACGCCCTCTCGGTTGCGTCTGGTAGGTTCTCCGACGTCGAGCGTGGAAGGAACCCGCGCGCGGGGACAGATGATGAGATTCACTGAAGTCGAGCAGCCCTTGGAGCGAGCACTGCAGGCGCCAAGACATTAAAATCTTCCCCGGGGAAGGGCTCGCTGCTCCTCGGCCAACTCGGCTCTCCCCGGAGCGCGAATTCACACACTCACGCACCGACACACACAGACACACGGATGCGCTCACACCCACGCACGCTCACACCCATGTGCCCGCGCTCACGCACACTTAGACGTGCACAAGGGCTCCTCCCTCCACCCACCCCAACCTTCAGCGCCGTTTTGGGGGGCGGGTGGGGCGGGGCAGACCTCGGTGCTGGGTCCTCCAGCGCGCACCTGTGTTTACCTGCCCCGAGGAAAGTGTTATTTTCGCCTCAGTGCATTTCCTGGGTCCCTCTGTTCCCCCCTTTCCAAAGTTAAGTCCAGTCACGAAATCAAACTTAAAGCTTTGGCACAATCAATGAAGACCTCGGCAATCAGGGCGCCTGGCGCTTCCTGGAACTAAAATAAATGCAGGAAATCGAAACTTAATTACTTGAAAGAAATCCAGAAATTCCTCTGCATAATTTATCCAGTCATTTTTAGTAGCGTTTGTGTTCGGTGTAGAGTATGTTAACTCTATGCTTTGAAGGGTTTTTGTTGTGGTTTGTTTTTGCATTTTGAAAGGACAGGCTTATTAGGAAAAGGAGGCACCTGTACACTCACGGGGTGGGGGTGGGTGGGGGGACAGGAGAGCTGCTTAATTCTATACTTTTGGCTAAGGTCAGGCACCCCCTTTGTAGATTCCTTGGGTGTGGGGTTGTGACTGGGCCACTCCTCAATCTGGAGCTTTTCTTGCATAGGTTATTCCTCTTAGCACTCCTCAAAGGTGATCGAGTGCCTTTTCTTCTTCAGAAGTCACCAACTATGATGGTGCAAGAATTCCTGGAGCCGAGTGTTGTGTGTAGTTCAAAAAATTTTTTTTAGAAATGTCACCCATTCTCTCTTCGTTTTCCCACTAGTGCTAGTGTTTGAATTCTGGTGAGTTATTGAAATTTGAAACCAGGCCTCTAAGTAAATACAAAACCAGGATGATTTCTCAGAGGGACTAGTACACTAGTACATTGTGTGGAGATGGAAAAATTGCTAAGAAGGGGGACTTACTCCCTTCTCTCCAGGGAAGTTCTCTCTTCACCCGCCTCCCCTGAAGTGCCATTATCTTCCTCAGGTTCTGGACTAGAATATTTGTTCTGACTGAAGGCCTCTTCAAGGTACTTAGCTGCACCATAAACCCTGGACACTAGTTTCTTCCTCTGATAGTTGTTCCTTTCACACTCAATTTCTCCTCTCCTTTGCTTTCTAATGGATTGAGAATCTTCATTTCTAGATGATCTTCAGTTGAGAGATCAACTGAAGTGAATCAGAGATCAACTGAAGTGAATGCTCCTGCGTTCAGCTTGAAAGATGCTCGCTAAGATGAAAGAGGGTTTTGTTGTTGCTTTCTTGTACATAGCATAACCCTGACATGGGACCATTGGGTAGTTTAGAAATCTGGTGATGACGAACGCTATGTCCAGTGAATTTGCAGAAGAAAGCAGCCCCTGAATCTATTAGCATGGTGAGGGGGACTCCATAAAGACAAGCTTTCCCACAGACACCTCCTAGAAATTTGAAGTAATGTTATGAAAGCATGAAAAATACATTGGGGAACAGCTTGGAAACTGAAGTACATTTTGATTTAACTTACATTAACAGAAATGTAATGTAAAAGTGAAAGGATCTAACAAAACCATTAATAATTAAAAAATAATTACAGATAGTCTATCCTTACTATTCATAACCACTCAACACTTCAGACAAAGAAAACGGAATACTCTTAATGGGAATGAGATGTGAGCAGACTGCTAATGAGAAGTTAACCAAGGGCTGAGCATTTGTCAAAAGAAACCAGTTTCCTTGTTTTCCCCACCTGCACATTCGAATTCTCCCAGTTAGCTGGACTCTCCTCTTCCATCAGCATCTACACTGAGTGTCAGGGTTTAGGCAACAGAAATCTCTTGAGCAATAACAACACAGATCTTATCAAATTCCAAAGATGCAGGGCACCAGATGGCTTGTCTATTAACCTCCTCATTGACAGATATTTATAGGTGCCTAAGAGATACATGCCTCTGTAATAGATTTTGGTTGGACAGTCCCATCCCAGAAGGATTTCAGAAAACAATGATTCTCTAAAGACTGCAGTTTGTTTCCCTGTCTCTGTGTCCCTTAAAAAAAAAAAATTGTCATCCCTTGAGGATTCACTGATGTCCGGGTATTAAAAAAATATATGTGAATGCATTTTATTCCTGCTACCTAAATTGCATTTATTTTCTTTTCGGTGTGTATTTTTCAATATCCTAAGTCTTCAGGGTGGTTTTCTATGCATAATCATGCAGGAAACCTTTAATCATGCACTAGACCTTTAAAAAGGTGTTGGGAGGGAAAACACAGTGACTCCAGTCTGATTTTCACTGCATGTGCTTCTTTACTTTGTTTGAGAGACACGTGGGATTGCCCCTAGAATGCTCCGTTGACGTTTGGAGGCACTGGGAGGAAATCAAAGCAGCCTGGCGGAAAGCAAACTTCACTGTCTCTTGTCAGAGATAAAGGGAAGTCTTACAAAAGGAGAGATTTGCAGACATACAACTGGAATTCAATGAAGTCATGGCTCAGGCATGTGCTGGGAAGCCACCAGGAAGTGAGACCTGCAGCCCATGTCAAATCTTTTGCATCTAAAGAATTGGAAGCCTCCTTCCTTCCCCATCCCCAGGTGAATTAGACACAAAACAGCATGCCTTTTGTAGGGAACAGAAAAACCTGGGGACAAGTGCTAAAAGATTGACTGCAAAGACTACAAAAACTTCGCAGCTATATAAACATGAGCTGGGTGCATAAAACATGTTAGATTCCTTGTAAGCATCCACTCTTGATTTTTTTTTTATATGTAGGAAGGACACTAGAACAATGACAATTCATTTACCTTTAAACATTCTTTCTTGAAATTTTACATACGGCATATGATTTGCCTGTAAATTTCATAATACAAAAGGGCATGAATCCACCATAGAAATATAATATTTGTATCTGGATATGTTATTGCTGCTTTCTTCCCTTCTCTCTTAATATGCATATATTCCCTTTCTTTCCTTTATATGCATATATGAGAGATACATGCATGTGCTGTGATCGATGTTGTAGCTTATTGCTTGACTAGTTTTTCTGGATATGCATCTAAGACATTAAAATACCCTAGCATCTTGACAAGTATCCTTTATTTGAAAATATTAAAATTTCCCCTCTTCAAAACACAAATGCTGTATACCCTGTGATACCATGTGCCCATACACCCCTTCTTTGGTTTCCACGGGCAAAGCCAACTCAGGCATTGTCTACATTGTGTTTACCTGGTGTATGCGTTCATTTTAAATTTTTTTTGTCTTTTTTTTGGTATTTATTTATGCACACAAGAACGGGGGTACAGGCCAGAGGTGCGAGGGGTGAGAGGATTCACCAGAGACAAAGTGGGGAACAGAACAGGCAGACTGACTGAGATACACTGCTGAGGGGAGCAGCGGGCAAGTCAGGAAAGGTCTGCTGTGCCATGTGGGCCGCTCCCTGGCTGGGGATCGAACTTGTGCTGCAGCAGCTGTGTAAGCTTCATAGGCTTTGTCTTAACCCCTTGCACCACCTGGGAGGCCCCGTTCATTTTTTAAAGTATAATGTCATTTCTTCATAAATGAGAACATACTGGGCCTCCCCTGGTGGTGCAGCGGTTGAACGCTGGGCTGTGAGGCGCCCCCAGCCTCTGCAGCGCTGGTTTGTTCCCCAGCTGCCAGCGAGGGTCCCACAAAAATAAATAAATAAATAAGAACATACTAACAATGCGCAGTATCTCAGAAGTTGAAAACGGTAACGCTGATAGCACTGAATAGTTTTGTACTACTCTTCCAATTCAGTTGAGCTGAGAAGTCACTTTTATAATCTAAAAATATTTATTTATTAAAACTATATTAATACTTTTTTAACCAATACAAAAAAGATGACACAAATATGTGATTTACAGAACTGCAGGTCAGTCATGCCAGATCCCTGTGCAGGGAATTCCCAGCACCAACCTCTTCCATCCCACAGGCAGAGCAAGCCCTGTGTAGAGCACAGTCAGCTACTGGCCCTGCATGGTCAGCCTCCCGCTCCTGGATGCTTTCCTTCTGCTACCAGCGTGCACGTCCAGTTCTGCTTCTTAGAACAGACATTTCCCTTCCGCATCCACCAGCCATTGGAGAAGTCCTAGGGCCTCGAAGATGATTGATTGCACCCATTCTTCTGCAGGAGTTTCCTGGTGGCATTAAAACCACAAATTCAGCTATTCCTCGGGAGACATCTGGTATCAAAGATAATCTCCACGGGGATTGACTTCCCTGTCCAATACTTGTCCATTCCAGATATAAACCATCTAGTTCTTGTTCCTCGTCTCCAGAGAGACTAAGGGTTCCGGCCCTTCTCGCTTCTGAATCTCGTGTTCATAGCCTCATCTTTCATGGTTTCTCGTGGCCTCAATGGACTAGTTCAGACAACATGACGAGTCACTGGCACAGTCATCTGGCTACACATTTGCTCTCTTCGCTCCCTTACCTTTCCCATATCAAGTTTTCTCCACTTTCTGTCTACAAACTGCTGATTTCACTGGACATAGTAAAGAGCATGGGCTAGTTTTTCTGTGTGTCTGTAATATCTTGGGACTCAGCTTTTTTCTTCTACAGCATAGTTTGCAAAGCTAAAAACTGCATTTCCCAGACTCTCTTATAGCTCAGGTACTGGCTCTCATGGAGAGCAGAGGCGTGGATCTTTTCCTTCTCTGTCGCTGTGACTATACAAGAAGCAGAATTTCCTCAGATCCACTCAGAAGCGTCCACTAAGACGGTATATTCCTGAAGTCTGCAGTCCCCCCACTGTCCCGTATTGCCCTTCTTTCTGATTTTGGTGGAGCTCCCAGGCCTCCTGGCAGGCTAGAGCTGCGCCATAGTCCCGGGAGTCACTCTGGAGTCTGCTGCTTCAGCCTTTCCTAATATTTTAAGTATCTGTCCACGTTAAACTATCTCTGCTTGAAATAAATTAGGATTTTGAAGAGTTTGCTTCCTTCTACTTCTAGGAATCTCTTTTAAGAAAATGATTAAGTCCTCCCTGGCGGCTCAGGAGTTACATCTCAGTGCTGTCAAGCTATCTCCAGCCACTGCAGCATTAGTTATGAGTTAGATCCGCTGCCAGGGAACTAACCCACGTGGCGCATCAGACCTCTCCTGTCTCGGCTCTCTGCTCCCCTCAGCAGTGTATTTCAGTAGATCTGCCTGTTATGCTCCCCACTCTGTTTCTGGTGAATCCTCTTACCCCCCCATACCTCTGGCCTACACCCCAGATCTTATATGCATAAATAATAAATGTTTTAAAAAGAGAACAATTTAAAAAATGCACACAAACATGAAAAGCAATGTTGTTTGTAACAGTGAAAATTGAACACATTTAAATATCCAGTAATAGAGAAATGGTTTAATAAACTCTAGTAAACCATTTTATTAAATAACAGTCACTGCAAGCATGTTTTTAGGGAATGTTTAATGACATGAGAAAATATGTCATTCAAGAAAAAGCAAACATGGTAACAAAGGTTCTGTTTGTTCAAAAGATAGAGATAGATGCATAGAAAACTGAAAAAAATAAACACTTCAATTAAAATGGCACATTGTGAGAGATTTAATTTTTCAAATTGTCCATGATGAATCTTTATTTCTCTTAATATCAGAACTCTATGTGTAGATTTAGATATGGCTATGGATATAACTTTCTGGGGTGCCTACTTTTTTTTATGTAAGATTCATTGCATCTCTTATTTAAAGTGCTATGACTAAGTGATCCATCAGCTGAACCATCAACCAAACTCGTTCACTATCATGAGCTGCAGTGAATATTTATAGATTGGAAATGGTATTTAATTGACTTGAGAAGGATATATGTTGCCACCCAAGTTTTATAGTACATCTCTGAAATACAGAGAAGCTTACAGGCTTATCTAGAGGAGTCGGTGTAGGGGCAGGAGGGCACAGAGCTGGTTCTTTAGGATTTGAGCAGATTCGGGGTAAAGGAGAGTCCTGGAGCCCTCGGTGGCTTTCTTGGGCTCTTATTGAGCTTTTACATGTAGTGCAGCAACCAGGTACACGCCAGGCAGGGGGTGCCGGGGCCCAGAGGCCCCCCAGCAAGTCTTCACTCTGGCCTTCTCTGGCTTCTTTCTCCCCTTCTCTCTCCAGCCTCTTCTGCCTCTCTCCTGTTTCTCTTGGCAAATATCTCAATACTGCAGTCATGGCCACAGTAGTAAACAACACAACTATAACAATGTAACAAATGCAGGTGCCCCTTCAGGCAGGGTGATCCTAACGGCAAGAGGGCAGAAAAGCCTGAAAACCATTTACCTACAGAGGCTCTCCAGGACAAGAAGTGCAATTTTATATTTCTTAATCTAATATTTTAAGATTCTATAAAATATCCTATCGACAGGCAGCAACTTAAACAGAAAAGGGAATTGCAAAAATAAATTTTTGGAAGATATTGGAGAACTATGTAAGCAATGAGCTTCAGAAGAACTAAAATTCTAGGTTCCTTAAGGGCTTCAAAATGGTGAGAAAACATGAGGCTGTAGCTGGAATTCTTGCTACTTGTGCAATTTGAACCGGCAGCAATTAGTTTCTTAGCAGAACCAAATCACTTGCACAAAAAGAAAACATCATTTTAGATACAGAATCAGGTTTTCAAAAAAGATTTATTCATGCATTCAAGAACTGGGGTATAGGCTAGAGGAACGGGGGAGTGAGAGGATTCGCCAGAGACAGAGTGGGGAGCAGAACAGGCAGACTGACTGAAACACACTGCTGAGGGGAGCAGCGGGTGAGACAGGAGAGATCTGCTGAGCCATGTGGGTAGCTCCCTGGCCCGGGGTGGAACTCATGCTGCAGTGACTGTGGATAGTTTCCAGAGCGGAAGTGTAACCCCTTGTGCCACTAGGGAGCCCCAGAATCAGTATTGGATTTGATCAGCCAATTCTAATTTGAAGGAAGGGAAATAACTTCAGGGCCTGGGTGGGTCAGAGTAGTGAACCTTGCATGTAAATGCCAAGACTTTGATTAGGAGTAGAAATAATTATGAGTTTATCCCACAGGGTGTTTCTCCTTTTTCCTCTCTCATGCTCTGTATCTGCAGAGTATTTTATAAAACTTCACTGAGGGGAGGAGGGTGAGCTGGCGAAGAGGCCATGGTCCTTGCCTTACCTTGTTAACACGCAATTCTGAATGCCTTTCTTGACTGCAAATTCCTGCTGTCACAGAGGTAAGGGAAGCCATAGATGTGAGCTGTGGTCAGAATATGGTCAACATTTAGAGATTCTAAGACATTTGGTTTCTCGTTCCTTTTTCCTGAAATTTCAGCTGGTTGTATTTTCACATTTTACATGTGGAGGGCCTCCCCGGTGGCGCAGCAGGTTGAGCGCAGCCCTGTGAAGCTGTCCTCAGACTCTGCTGTGCTGGTTCGATTCCCGGCCAGCCAGGGAGAATCCCACATGGTGAGGCAGGCCGCTCCTGTCTCACCTGCTGCTCCCCTGAGCAGTGCTTTCGGTCTGTCTGCCTGTTCTGCAAACCGCTCTGTCTCTGGTGAATCCTCTTACCCTCCCGCGACTCTGGCCTATTCCCTAGCTTTTGTATAAATAAAAATAAATCTTTAAAAAAAAGGTTAATTCCATAAATAAAAGTCTATTAGACATAATCTGTTATGTCTAAAAGACATAATTCCACGGTAATTTTAGCATCGAATCACTATTACCTAAAGCTGAGTATATTCACATGTAGATTTTTTTTTTTTATAGAGGCATGTTATTTATTTATTTGTTTGTTTGTTTATACATGCACTGGGTACAGTCAGAAGCGCAGGAGGGTGAGAGAATTCACCAGAGCCAGAGCAGGGAGCAGAGCAGGCAGAAGGACCGAAGTACACTGCTGAGGGGAGCAGCGGGCGGCAGGAGAGGTCTGCGCACCATATGGGACCCTCCTCTGGTGGCCGGGGAGCAGCCGGGGATTGAACCAGCGCCTCAGAGGCCGCGGGCAGCTTCGCAACCCAGCGCTCAACCGCTGCGCCACCGGGGAGGCCCTCACATGTAGATTTTTTTTTAAAGATTTATTTATTTATACAAGAACTGGGGTACAGGCAAGAGGTGCGGGAGGGTGGGAGGATTCACCACAGACAGAGCAGGGAGCAGAACAGACAGACGGACTGAAATACACAACTAGGGGAGCAGCGGGTGAGACAGGAGAGGTCTGCCTCGCCCTATGGGATTCGCCCTGGCCGGCTGGGAATCGAACCTGCGCCACGGAGTCTGTGGACAGCTTCACAGGGCTGCACTCAACCTGCTGTGCCACCAGGGAGGCCCTATGGAATTAATCTTAATGAAGAAATTCTTATTCAGCATCAGTGATAAAAAGTAGGACTATCATCTCAGTTAAAATAAAAGGAAAATAAAATAAAAGGAAAATAAAATGTATTTTGGCTCAACATTTTTATTAGAGTCAAACATTGGAATTTGATGAAGTGACTTTTTGGACTTTAGAAATGTATTATATACTTAAATTTGAAGCAAGTCTGCCTGAATATAGGGGCATACGAAATAATGTGGGACATATGGGTAGTTACTCAGAAAAACTCAACATGTATTCTTAGTCTGGTTCCTCTTATCTGGTACCTGTGTTAGCATTTGACTTGATCATCTAAAACTAGCATAATGAGTATTCAAAATAAAGTTTGAGACTTACCATTCATTGGGTTTTAAATGATTGGCATTTGATTGCAATCACATGCTTGTCACTTTATGTACTGACATCTCTTACTTTCAAGGATGATTTTAAGATACAGTGAACTTTGATATTAATATAAGGATACCAACTATCTTTTCATTCTACTTTTGATTAAAAATTGATTTAATTTTTTTCTGTTTCTTTGTTTTTTCATCCTATTAACTCTTTCCATTTTTTTTTAGTAGTAACCCATACAATTGTACCTTGTTCATTTAACAACTTGAAAAAACTTGAAGTTAATTGATACATTAACCTTTCTTCCAAAAAACATTAACCTTTCTTCCAAAAAATGTAGCATCCTAGAACAATGTTATTCCAGTTACCTCCTCCCCAAATTATAATGATTTCTTTTTAACATGATAACTTCTGTGGGAAGAATGGAGAGTAGTAGGAACAAAAGGAGGTGCAGGGGAGCTAGTCCCGAGGCATTGACACAGGTCCAGACAGGTAATAATGGCAGCTCCAACTGATGATTGATGCACTGACAATTAGGTGCGTGCTTGAATACATGGAAATCCAGTACTATCTCACACACTGTAGCTGGTTTCAATGTGTAAATTTCACTATACTTACCCTTCCATTCTTGAAACTAAAAAGGATGTTAGAGAATTGGAACAAGTGTGAAAATACAGCCTTTTCTTTTTTCATTTTTACTATCTTAGGGTAGAGAAATAAATATGCAATTTCTCTTTGACCATAGTCGGTTGCATAATCATTTGTACTATCTATTTTGCACTTTATCATTACCTCTAAGCTAATCATTATTGAAAAATAGTCTTTGTATTAAAAGGCTGAAAGATTCGAAAGGCTGTCTGTTCTATGTATGTAATTTTTTAACAACTAAATGTTGGTTAAGAGTGATAAATTTAGTGTGGTATTATTTATGGGCAATCCTAATTTATAGATATTCAGAGCTCCCCAAATTTGTTTGCAATCTCATCTGCATTTCTGTAAAGACAGTAGTTTCAGTCAGCACATATAAAGGGCCTACTGTGCTTTGGGGGCTTCAAAATATGACTTGTTTTTGTGTCCCAGGAATTACTATGAGGCATGTGAATCACTCCCATTTTACAGATGAGGAAACAAGCTGAAACAGGTTCAGTAACTTGCTGACAGTCACACAGCTTATAAATAGCAGAGTTGGGATTTTAACACAGGTCAACTTAAAGTCTTGGCCCTATTACACCATTCCTGACAAAACTCAATAAATCTATTAAGCCATAAACGCAGCTTGAACACTATTCCTAACAAGTGAGACTTTCCCTGCTCTCCCTAAGCTTCCCCAACCCTGAGCACTACAAGCTTTGACTCTTTCTCAGTCCAGAGGCCCAATTTGCTATAATGTTGGAGCAGCCCACAAACTAGAATTTCTCTAAACCCAGACGTGATGCTGGATAGAGAATCAATTCCTGGGCAGTTCCCACAGCAGCGGGCACATGGAAGCCCCAGTGACAGAGAGACGCTGAGAGCACACCCTAGGGGTGTGGGAGGTGGAGGCAGAGACTTGGGTCTGAGCAGAGCTGTGTCAGGTAGTGTCTGAGAAGGTTCCGTTTACATATGCAGGATGCTGGGGAGACATGCCAGAAGGACAGCAATTTTTCTTAGATTTGTATTAAGGTGAGGAAATTGTATATATTCCTTCTCTCTCCATAAATATCTTACTGGGAAATAAATGTATTTCAGCATAGTGGAAGGTAAATGAATTTTGGTAAATTAATTCATAACAGGCCTCCCTGCTTCATGTCTGAGTAGGGTTTTGTTTCTAATACTCTCGTGACCTTAAGCTCCACACAGAGAAACAATGTCTAATTTGTTTTTGTAGTTTCTATAAAAACTAGACGTAATAGGTATTCAATAAACATCTGATGAAAGGAATTGAATTGCATTCTTGAGGACCAACATATTAAAATCAGAAGCATAGTTCCTAATAAACTGCAATGAAAATGTTTGAAGAAGACAAGATTCAGAAAGTAGATAGCATTGTCATACATTAGCAAAGCTCTATCTGCTCGATTTTTACTTTAAGCAGAATGTTTCCAACCTCTTTTTAAAATCATCAACAATCTTTTCAAATTACTATTGAAATGTGGGTTGCCATTGCCTGAAGAATAAAATCCAAATGGCTCTCCGTGGCCCATTTGACTCTGCAAGGCCTGATGGGTACTTAACTTTTCATCTTCTTCCTCATGGTAGTGTCTGCCCCAACCTGTCAAAGCCAACCAAGACTTCACACCTGCTGTTCTCCCTGCTGGGAACAAACCTTTCACTGGTCTTTCATGATAGTTGAGTCCATTTCTCCTAGGTTGAAATTGTGTTCCCTCCATACCTTACATCAAGTTCAATAGCATATTTTACTGACCTTGCTGTTGATAATCCTGTTTCTCTGCACTACATGAAGAACGTCTTAGGGACACACACACCTTAAAGATTTGTTTTCTCAATGCCCAGCGTAGACAAAGTTTTCCACCTATGTTTATTATTGGATTGTGTCAGTAGCTAGCTAGGTAAAAGTGGAAATTATGTCAACACTGGGAATTAAAAGAACCAGTTGTTTATTTTTGTATAGCTGCTGTCTCAGAAGCAGGCGAGATATTAGAGAGGTTTTCAGTGTGTGGTAGAAGCAGGCCGGTGTCTTTGTCTTGTTCAGAGTGGAGGGAGTGACTACCCAGAAGAGTGTAAAAACTTATAGTTGAATATGCATATTACAAGCGCAAATGTAAGCACTACCTATCTTACATTAATAAGCCCGGGAAACATAATAGTGAGTGAACAAATAAGGGACAGATAATATGAAGCCTCCTCCGCCCTCCCCCTACCTCCTCCTTTTTTCTATTTCTTTTTCCCTTCCCCTAACCCCTTCTCCTCCTTTTTTTGATGCATATTTATTGAAGCTATGTTGGTTTGCAATAGTTCACAGGTTCCAGGTGTCCAGCATTATCATTTGACGCCTGTCTGTTGTCCATCACAACCATCACCAAGAGTCTAGTTTCTTTCTCCCACCTCTGTCCCGCTACCCGTGTCACCAGCCCTGGGGCATTCTCAATGGTCAGTTTCATTTAGTTGTGATAGGCTAGGTTATTCATTTCAAACAGAATGTATTTGAGTCATTTGTGTTTCTTGAGCATCCCCCCTGCCAGGCATGCGATGGTGGGTTTGTGCAGCTTCTTCCCGGGCAGCCTGGAACCATGACAGATGCTTCATTTCTGGTTTGTTTTGGTTTTTTTTCCCCTTCAAATTATATTTATGGAGGCAAAGTGTTTTGCATCATTTATCTGCCTTGGGGGTTATAGGTTTAAACTTCTACCAATGTTGTTTTCATACCCTGCCCCCCACCGGTGCTCCAGGATCCTCCGCCTTGCTCCATTGGGCCTCCCTCTCCCCAAGGGTCGCTTCCTCTGTCCCCCTCCCTTCTACTTGCTCTAGTTCTGAGAACCATAACTGGTGCCCAGCCTCTGCTCCTGGAGCTTCCTGCCGTCACAGCCCCAAGAGTCCTTTCCTCTGATCCGCCAGGGTGCCACATGTTTGGGTAAGACTTTCTAGATGCTGTTGGGTTCCAGCCATCCCCGTGTGTGACGTGTATCCATATCATCCAAGTGAGCTGGTGTCCCCGAATCTCCTTAGCCACACGTTAGAGCCAGCCGTTTAGATTACTAATACATTCTGTAGTTCTGTTCATTATGTTGATGCCTATCAGGTTTACTCCTTTAAAATGACGTTACTCTTCCACATTAACTTCCTAATCTGTATCTATAACACGCACACACTATGAAAGTCAACAGTGCACAGTATGTTAAGGAAAGTAACAGCTTCCTGTCCACCTCATGGGCTATTTTTTTTTTTTTTTCATCTCCCTCCAACGTTTTCCTTGCTGTTGAAACCTGAGGAGGGTGCTTAGGAAATATGTTGTGGTTCATCTTCTCCCACAGACCATGCATGTTCTCCCAGAATCTTCTGTTCCCTTAGCATTGGCACATCATTTCTGGATGACTTGATTGTATCCTTAATAGACTGCCAACTTCTTGAGAGATGGGATAGTCTCTCTTATTTGATTCCCACATGTATCTGAGCATGTGGTACAATAGATATTTTACAAATGAATAAGTAACATTACTAGGTGTTTATGATAAAATGGAGTAAGATATTGTCCTTAGATCATAATTTATTGTAGTCAAAGGAAAGACCCAGTGCTTCACCCATAACCCCCTTACTATTTCATTAAGCATAGGACAACTTCCAAATGTGTTTTTTTGCCTGTGACTTTCTCTGACTACCTGAGACCCAAAGGCAAGGGGTTTAGTGCCCCTCCCACCACCAACAGTAGCCCCAACCAGTGACTGGTGGGACATGGGTTATAAACAGCCAGTTCCATTGCCCCTGGCGGGATAACTCTCAGCCAAGTTTCTTTCATCTGTCCCCAGGATTTTCAAAGATTGAGTCCCAGTTACCAATAATGGTAACTTGTTTGAAAATGTACCAGCTGATACCAAAGTCCTGAAATTAACCTTGTTGCCTCTAACTGACCTAATTGGACCTTTTTCCCATGATGAACCAATCATCATCCTGATCTGATTGGCCAGACTTGGGTCACATGTCCACATTTGGAGTCAGGGATGGAACAAATATCACCAGAATCACAAAGAATAAGAATAAGAAAGAAAAGGAAATCAGAGACCATTTCCAGAAAGTACTGTGATTAGATGTGGAATAGTAAAAGAACAACTATGTTCCATTATAGACTGAGAGTCACTGAAAAAGAAAAAAGATTTTTTTCATTAAGATTTATAGCTACTCTGAATTATTTATCAGACCTTCTAAGGAAAATAATATTTCTCTATTTTAAACTTTTCCAGAGAGTCTAAAATGAAAGATTCCTTTTTTAAGTAAGAGAGATACATTTCTTTGGAGAGAGCAAGATACTATCCACCTTGGTGAGGCCATAGGCCAAGCGCTTGGATTTTACAAACATATTGAAATATTATTCACCTCTGCAAATATACTGAATGGACAGGATTTTTCAAAATAATATTTTAAGGAGTTTCATAAAGGGATAAATATTTTGAGCAGCTCGTCTCAGAAAGTGTGAGGTGTCAGCAATTCAACATACTTGAAGTTTCTCACATTAAAAGGCCTAAAATTTCTGAACTTACCTCCCTGAAGTTGTTTCTTTTTGCTGTTAGCAAAATCCTCAAATCCAATGGATTAATCATTTCACTGGACAATCTTATTCTTTTACTCTCTTACCTTCTACTTTCCTAGGAACTCTAAATTTCTTATGAGTTTAGTATTTCAAGTACAAGAATAATAATATCCCCTACCTTCAATTTGCAGTTTAACTAGTTAGCAAATTGCTGACTCCAGGTGTGGATGGGCAGTTCAATCTTATTGCAACGCTCGTCATTTATTTGAAGGCAAGTTACAGAAACAACTTAAGTGCCCAATGACAGATGAGCAAATAAAGCAGATGTGGTCTATATACACATGTGGACTACTGCTCAGGTTAAAAAAAAGATGAAATCTTGGCATTTATGACAGTATGGATGAAACTGGAGGAGATTATGCCAAGCAAGTAAGTTAGAAGGGGAAAGACAAACATCAGATGATTTCACTAATGTGTGGAGTATAAAGAAACAAAATTAAGGGACAGGCTAAGCCAAACCCTTGGTATCTGACTCAGAATTGAGGCTGCCAGAGGGGAAGGGTAGTGTGGGGAGCAATGGGGGAGGGGGCAAAATGAACTGTGGTGGAAGACTAGGGGTGCCTTATTGATGGATAACATACATTTACAGAGGTGTGGACCTGTACCTCTAAATCATACACAGTGCTGTAAACCAACATCACCTCAATATAAATCAATCGATCAATCAGTTAGCCTGGTGATTTGGGGGGAAGTTATCTCTTAAATCACCAGCGACAGGAGAGGCCTCTCCTCTGAATGTGCACCCTGAGCCATTTCTCTGGATGGGGCAGACAGGAAGGGCATCTACACATGTTTGAGAAACTCAAGGGTTGGGAGCGGAGGGTTCATTTCTTTCACGGGTCCATTTTTCCTAATAGCTCACAATCTAAAATGTTGGGAGGAAACACTGGTCAGGAAGCTGGGGATTTGTGAGCAGAGGAGATGGGCTTGAAGACTAAGTCTGCTTCCTGAGAAGCATCCTGAGAAGGTGAAAAAGAAACGACCATCAAGCCAATCCCCTAAACCTGGTGTGCCCTAAGAAACAGCTTCAGTAACTCTGAGAGTCAGAGAGACTCAAAAGGGAAGGCAGTAGTGAAATTCTTTAGACCATAAAACTCTGGGGCAAGGAAAGAGAAATTTTCTGCAAAGGCCAATACATATGGTATAGAAACATTTTTGCAGGCAATTTTGTGTTCCCTTAGACATCCGTACACAGATGCGCTGCCTGTCCCCTCCAGGGCTGCTTGGGACATTTATGTCCCCAGGGGGATCAACTGGAGCTTGACTTCAGTTAATATCAATGTGAAGGAGAGTTTCTTTTTAGCAGAAAGGAAATCTTTTGTGGGGGTAGTAATTGCTGCAATGAAATTCCAGTTTGACATCTGTTCCAGATTCACCTGCAGCTGTTGCTTGCCTCCTTCATAGCAGCTGGAGGGATGGCAAAACACAAGATGTGTGAGAGGAGGAGTTAGGAGAACAGACTGTCCGCAGCTCCTTCAGCCCGGCAGCTGAGTTGCACCAGGTTACCCTCTGCAGCGGTGTCTGGATTCTGGCTGCACAGCGGAATCACCTGGGAGCCTGCGAAAGCCTGATGTCCAACCTACACGCTAGACTCAAAGACTGTCACAACTGAGGTCCAGGACTAATCATATGTAAAACACCCGAGGCGTGCAGAGGGCTGCTGTGGTTGAGAACCACTGCCCAACAATCTAGGACTTGTGCTTTCCTGTGGGTGGGCATTAGAAATGAAGGAGAATGAAACTGTAAGAGGTAAAAGCAGCTGGGGCACGGCATGGGGACAGGACAGATAGAAGGGGTTCCATCTTTTAAAGACTTGATCATCATGTAGGAGACACACACTTCTGGAAACACATTAAAGTTAAGATATATTAGAATTGGGGACTTTATAGTGTCACATTAACATCCACCTTACTTATATAAATTAAACTCATGTTTTTGGTTTTGCACATTAAAGCAGTTGAGAATAAATTCAGTTCTCTAGTATACAACAGCCCTTTGAACAAAAGAGAGCTATGTTCTACTCCCTCCACATGCACACGCCACATTCCAATTAATGCTAATATTAATATATCGACTCGGTAGTAAAAGACTTTTCTAGTCATAGTTACTTGTCCTCTCTAGGCCCCTGCAGTGTAGGCATTAATTGCTTATTTCCATTTTACAGATCATAAATGTGAAGCTTGGAGAAACTAATACTTGACCACAATCACATTTAGTAAGTGTCAGTCACACTTTGGTGGTGGGTGCCAAGGGTCACCCCAAAGTGACTGGCCTGGACAATGATAGGGAGGGAAGTGCCATAAACCAAGGTGGGGAGGGCTTCAGGGAGGGGAGAGTCTCAGGAGCTCAGTCTGGAATGTTCCGATTAAGATATCTATTATACTTGCATGCAGTTATAATGTCAGATGACAGGTGGATATGTGATTCTGGATGAGAGAGTTTGGGGCATAAAACCTACCTAGGCTGGTGTAAACTGTGTTTTTGATCATAGTTTGTTACAAAAAGGAAAGTTTGGAAACAGCCTGTATCAGTCATAATAATCTAGAGATTTCACAGGATTAAATTATTCCAGGAAGTTAGTAGCTCATACAATCATTGAAAGAGGGAAGAGTGGAGGTCAGGAAAATTTTCAGGAAGTCCAGAAATCCAGGAATGGAGAAGCACTGCTCCATAGACCTTGATGGAAGAGGACACAGGTTGAGGGCCCTGAGAATAAGAAGGTCGAGGTAGACTAAACGTCCTCCGGAGACGGCTCATGAAGGTCAAAGAGCTGGTAGTGCAACAGAACCGTGGTTGCCTTCCCTAGTGCAACTCAAGACATTTTTAAAAAAGTTTATTTATTTATACATATAAGAACTAGGGCGCGTAGGGGAGCAGTATGAGAGTGGGGGAGTAGAACAGGTGAATTTACTGAAATACACAGCTGAGGGGAGCAGCGGGGTGAGGCAGGAGAGGTCTGCTGTGCCATGTGGGTTTCTCCCTAGTGGGGGATTGAACTTGTACTGTAGTGGCTGGGATTGAACTCCTTTTGCAGTGGCTGTCGATAGCTTGATAGCACTGTCTTTAACCCCTACGCCAGGCAGCTCTCTTTAAAAGCTAGCTGCCTGGGGATCGAACTCGTGCTGCAGTGGCTGCAGATACCCCAGTTCTTGTATGCATAAATAAATAAATTAAAAAAATAAATTTAAAAGCCAGCTGCCAATAAGAGACATAAGCACAGATGCAACTCTGAGTTTGTAAAATGCATATTTCCAGCTCACCACAGAGCTGGAAACTGATTCATTAGTTCTGGGATGAAGTCCAGGATTCTTAACAAATACCATAGATGATTTTGTGCACTGTGATAAACCTGCTCTGAGTTGCTTGCAAACTGGAAACTCTTGCTAGAAATAGCTACTGAGAGTTAGATTTTTCCTTGATTGTTGCTGGAGCCCCTACTGCCAGAGCCACTACTAACAAAGAGCAACCTTTGGAAGCATTATTATTACTCAAGTATAGAAAAATGCTGAAGATCTCCATTATTCCATAATGCCCTCCATTATTCTAGAATGAGTCACCCTTAAAGACGTAGGTCAGGATCCATTGGCTGCCTAAATGCTGGGAGGAAAGTAGAAATTTCTGGTATTTTCTTATAATTCTTCATAAAGAGAAGAAATAATAATTCTCTCCAGAAAATTTCCTAGAGTTTAGCTCATACACTGGTCTTTGAATCTTTTACAGAAATCCAAATAATAATCAGGCGCTCAAATGCCAAGCCAGGATGGTGTGTCCAAAAGAAAGTTAGAAAATACTAACTTTAGAGCTAGTCTTAAATTTCAACTGTTATTTGATCACAGGGGGTATAGGCAGAGATAATCACATGACAAGTATAATGTGCAAATAAACAGCAAGCAAATCAACTTTTTGGGAGAGTTGCAGATTTTTTTTTCTTAGTAAGGCTGAATTCATTATAAGGGAGTTTGCTTGGTTTTTGTGCTAGAAATTTGTTTAATCAAGGTATAACTGTATTAATTTTAAGAAGAGTTTCAATTAGTTAAATCAAACCAGGATTTCAGAGGGTACTTGGTATATTTTCCTAAAAATGTCTTATTACTAGCAACCACTTAACAGCCCTCAACTATTCAGCTCAATCAATTAAATTAATTCCATGAAATAAAATGTGCAATAGAGATGATATCTGAAATCATTTTTATTCATGGTTAGAGACTGTGAAGATTCTTCTGACAAGCCCTTAAAAATCTTGTGGGTGATGTTGGAAACTTCAATGTACAAGTGCTGATTCAGTTGGGGGCGGGGGTCCTCCTGATTTGATAAGAGTCAGTTCTACACAGAGAACATGAGAAGAGCAAACCCCCAAGCTATACAAAGGCTGCTAGAGTTTCCACATGCTCATTACTGAAATTTTCTAATGCTGAACAACTGAAGAATATGAATATGCAAAGCTTGGAGACTGATCAGCGTCTGCCTCTTTCAGCCTGTCCTCCTTCTGAAGAGGAAGTCACTCTGCCTTTGGCTTTCTAAGCTCAGAGTCCCCAAAGCAAGCAGGAGAAGAGAGAGGGGGGGTGGGGGTGTTTATTTTTAAAGTAAAAATGGAATTTGCATTTTACAGAGCATGTAATTTCAGATAAAGGTTAGAATTGAGCCAGTGACTTCTCATACATTTTCCCACAAGATTAGTGCACATGGTTAGCCAGAAATGAAATCAGAGAAATCCCAATGGTCTGGCATCCTGAATTGTGGTCTGCAAGTTCCTGCAGTTTTCTTCTCTCTGATTCTCTTTTTTTCAGCTAAAAATTAAATAAGCGAAGCAAAAGCACCAGCACGGGCACTTTATTTTTTTTATAACTGTTTTCATGCTCATTTTTTAAGAAGTCCTTGTCCTTTTGGAAAATTGGTACTGATTTCGTTCATCCTGAGAAACATTTTTACAAGAATGATTAATTTGAAAAAGGGTGTCTCCTCAGTCTACCAGCGTCCCATACATGTTACCTAGCGGTGAAGACACTGCCTTGTCTCCTTCACACTCCATTTGTGACCTTCCTGCCCTTCTCCAGGGCCAACAGCAACCAAACTAGCTTGGGCCAACAGCACCACCTATTGATCATAGCATCAATTGCCTAACAAAAACAAGGGGGCTTAGTAGCTGCAAAGCTCTATCTTCCCATTTTACCTGCACTGGAAACTGAGTAACTTCTTTTTCTTTAATTGCAAGTTACAAGGGCTCATGCTATGGCAGTCACCAAGAGAAGCCCCAGTTAGTGCTCATCATTTAAAATTACTTCTCCATCTGGCTCTGTCTATCTCTATATGGCCTGACCTCACACCCTTTCGTACCATACGCTTTTCCACTCTGCCCTCTGGACGAATACTGGATGATTTCACTCATTTGTGGAATATAGAGAAACAAAGCCAATAGCAAACTCTACAAATCTGACTGTAGAACTGAGGCCACCAGAGAGGGAGGCGGAAGATAGAGAAAAATGTATCCGTTGGAGTCTAATGGACTATGGTGGAGGCCTGTGGGTGCTTTGGTTGTGGGTGTGGTGTGGTAAAAACACCTGAAGGGGAAGAACCTATACCTCCAAACCATAAACAACTCTGCAAACTAATGTTACCTCAATAAAAATAATTAAATAAGAAAAACAAATGGGCCTCTCCGGTGGCCTAGGGGTTAAGTCTTTACGCTCTAACTGCTATGGCCTGATTTGGATCAGGCCAGGGAGCTGACCCACATGGCACAGCAGACCTCTCCTGTCTGGAATCCTCTTACCCCTCTCCCCACATTTGCCCTACACCCAAGTTCTTCTATGCAAAAAAAGAAAATAAAAGAAGAGAAACAAATTTCAGTTTTATAAATATAAGCATATATATATATATATCTGAGGCCGATTATGCCTTTGCCATCATTGTCCAGAGATGCTCTGTAGCTCTTGCATTAAAAAAATGTTATAAATTTTGAAATTAAATTCAACAAAATATAAATGCAAGGTATTCACTTCCAGAATTTGCTCAAGTTTCTCTTCAATACTTCATTCCATGAACTTACTTTTCCTTCAGTTCTAGCATTTGAGGTGTTTGCTGTGCCTTACCTACTAGGGGTGAACCTGGCCCTGGGCCCCAGCATGGCTCAGTGTGGCGCTCTGCTCCTTCCTCAGCACTGTGTTTGGTGGAGAATAAGGGTCTCTGCTTGTCCATTAATTTTTGTTTCACTGAAATCTAATTGTGTGTCGAGGATGGAAACTAGGCTTTTAGTGGTGACCATAATGTAGTACACCTGCTGTACACCTGAAACTATATCATGTTATAAACCATTGTTACTGCAATAAAAACAACGTTTAATCAATATTCCACCCTG
Organism: Talpa occidentalis; assembly: GCF_014898055.3. NCBI lineage: Eukaryota > Metazoa > Chordata > Mammalia > Eulipotyphla > Talpidae > Talpa > Talpa occidentalis. The sequence continues at coordinate 109,484,879 of NW_023605194.1, forward strand.
CCTGCCTTCCTCTTAGCAGTGACCCCAAACACCCACGCTTGCATTTCAACCTCTGATTTTTAACATGATTTTCAACATGATTTTCATTAGTAAATGCGTTCCAAGCAGCGAGCGAATGAATGAACCTTTCAAACACAATTCAAGTATAAATTAGGAATACTGCTTCTTCTCAAGCAGGACCAAATTTGGCCAAAGAATTTCTGGTCTGACTGGGTGAGTGTAAATGAAGGCGAGGACAGGGTCCATGCTGGCAGCCCCCCAGGGAAACCAAGACTTCTGGGACACTGGGTTTATCCTTCAAAAGCACAGTGTAATGTTGGAGACAAGCACATTTAGCAGAAGTAACCAGATAACACTCAAGGTGACCAAGAGAACTCTGGAAACTCATTGGAACCTGAAAAAAGGGGGCTTCAGATGTTAAGTCCTGAGTCAGGGAAGGTTCCAGCTGTGAAATAAGTTGGCAACAAAACTTCTTCTGTTACTGGCTCCAGCTCCTGAGCTCAGAGTAAAGCTCTCTCCTTCCCAGCAGAGTCCTAATATGCAAACAGAAAAGTCAAACGAGGAAGCTAACAGGAAATTGTATCTTTTCAGAGGTCAAACTGGCTGAAACTTTTGAATAAGGTACACAAGGGTGAGAGGCCCAAGACCCTGGTGAAATCAGGACCGTGTCCCCTGCAGCCACTCAAGTGAGTGGGAAAATAATTTCATATCCTCATGCCTGGATTTTAAGTGCAGAAAGCAATATAGTGTGGCAAAAAAATATGGGATATAAATTTAATAAAATGAGTTTTATGAGACGCGGCACCACAGAGCTTCCCTAATTAAACTTTATCCTCACGTTAGGGCAATTTTCTTCTTTTGGAGACCAGCCTATCCTTTATTTCTTAACTTCCTATCATTTTTTTTTTTTAACTGGGAAAGCAATTATTTTTACTAAAACCAGTGGACAGAGCTCATAAAATGACATTGTTTTGCTCACACTCTGCATTGTTGAAGGTCTGGGGGGATTAAGAATACACTTTTGGGAGGGGAAATAGATGACCAGGGTAAGTATTACTTATCATAGTAGATTGTGCCCAGGATTAAAATTTTAAGCTGGGTTTTCTGGATGAAGATTGGAAACATCAAAAAAAAAAAAAAAAAAAGATTGGAAGCATCTTTTTTAATACAGGAAAATAGTGTTTCCTTTGGAAACAAAAAAATCAAATAGATTTTATGTTAAAAATATTAACTGGTAGGACCAAAGAAAAATGTCCCTCCAGACCCTTAAGTATATTTTCTTCCGTCAGAAAACTGTACTTGAACCAGTCACCACTGCTAACCATGTCATGAAAGCAACTCAAGGTGAGTTGCCTGCACTGAGGCTAACATCCACCGGGAAGTGCAGGGAAATAGTCGTGACCCAGCGGCTCCAAACGTCTACTATTAAAAAATATACGTCAAAGTTCACTGTTAAATAAACTTTCCAGCTACTGGAGAACCGCCCTGTTGAATACTGAGCAATATCCATTGATAAAGGACTAAATATAATTTAAATATAATTTCATAATTTAAGGCAAAATCCACATTCGTCACGGTGTTGAATCATTTGATTTATTATATTGGGTTAACTTTTGGCAGATAAATGATGGATAGATAGATAGATAGATAGATATTTAGAACGCTAAAAAAAATGAGCTCTAGTCCCTTTAAAACAGTTGTACTGAGGGGCCTCCCTGGAGGCCCAAAGGGTTAAGTCTCAGCACTATGAAGCTATCCACAGCCACTGCAGCACATTTGATCCCAGGGAGCTGACCCACATGGCACAGCAGACCTCTCCTGTTTCGCCTGCTGCTCCCCCTCAGCAGTGTATTTCAGTGGATCCACCTGTTCTGCTCCCCACTCTGTCTCTGATGAATCTTCTCATCCCCCACACCTCTGGCCTGCACCCTGGCTCTTGTTTGCATAAATAAATAAATAAATCTTAAAAAGAAAATGAAATAGTTGTACTGAAATTTGAAGAAAGGGATAGAACAACCCCTTTCCTTAAGGATAACACCATTAGGTATTTTTTTTTTAAGATTTATTTACTTATGCATACAAGATCTGGGGTACAGGCCAGAGGTGTGAGGGGTGAGAGGATTCACCAGAGATAGAGTAGGGCACAGAACAGGCAGACTGACTGAAATACACTGCTGAGGGGAGCGGTGGGCAAGTCAGGAGAGGTCTGCTGCTCCATGTGGGTCAGCTACCTGGTTGGGGATCAAACTCTTGTTGCAGTGGCTGCAGATAGCTTCATAGATTGTGTCTTAACCCCTTGCGCCACCAGGGAGGCCCCACCATTAGGTAGTTTCGCTGTTTCTTTACAGCAAAACCCCTAACTTATGATGGTAGTAATACAGCATGCCACGTTTTTCCAAGTCAATATTTCTCAAGATAACAGTGCATCCTACCTGCTGGGGTTCTATAAAAGGCCAGTGGTATTGGCAGTAGCCTCGGAATATCTTTTTTGAGAAAGGAAGAAGATGCTGACCACCAGATGCCCTTTGGATACAGATTTTACGAGATCACATTCTTCAAAGCTACTGTCCAAGATGGAGTCAGGAGAGTCTCTGTAAGATTAATTGGCTTTTGTTATTTGATTGCTCTTCATGGAAATAAACCTGCAGTAATTCTGCCATCATGCAGGGGAAGCTGTGAAAGAAGAGAAGGGAGGTGGAAGTAGGAGGTCAATGAAGAAAAGAATCTGAAGAAAGGAACTCTGGTCAATACTGTAATTGTTTTTCTTGAAGAAAAATTGTGAATGTAAATATAGACTGTATTTGCTGGACTACGTTAAATAAACCTAAATAAGATGAGGCCAAGTGTTGATTTAATCGAGGTCCTTTATCATGACAATGTAGGCATTCTTAATTTCCAAGGGCAGAATAGGAAAATTTAAAAAGCCATCCAGCGTTCAGGAATACTTTGCTTACTATTTAATAAACCTTTGTTTATGCCTAGAGGTGCCATTAAATTGCCAGGCAGGCATTAATATACAGTTCACCGGGGACTGGCAGGTATGGGGATATTCCTGGTGTTTCACTCAGGCTGCCTCACTGTTCCTGTCTACACAGCTACAAGACAGGAGATTTTTTAAAAAGTTTGTGCTTTGTTTATATCTCAGTCTGTTTTTTGTTTTTTTTTTCAATCATATTCAGAGATATAGCTATGCATGTTGTGGATCAAATAACCACTGTAGTAGGCTTTTAAAAAAGTCACCTTGAGACATTAGCACTGTGATTATAGCAGAGGATAATTTAATTTCCTTTAATTTGAAGAAGTGGCTGAAAATATGGTGGTTGGTGCTGAATCACAGGTTTTGCCCTCCTTCAGCTGACCCTGCAGGACTTGGCATATAGTCTAGAGTGAAGAGGCTGGGTGCACCTAGGGGGGTAATGAAGGCGACGCCAATTTCCACCTGGACAAACTCGTGCCAATGATGATGTATTTCAGAACATCAGTCAGAACATTGCTATGAAACTGGAGCCTGAATGTGTTTGGTATGTTAAGTCTAATTATAGTAATTAGATTATAAATAATTCATCCTGTATCAGTCCAGTGCATGGCATTTCTTTGATGGGTGATCTGGATTTTTTCTCCAGCACTTAAGACATAAGCTTGCTACCGCTCCACATTATTTTTTAAGTTATAATTCAAATTAGAGCATAGGAATTCTAGTCAATGATTTAAATGCACTTTCAGGCTCTTTTCTGGGGCTAGAGGCAAATAGCATGGGAGTAGGGTGAAAATAAGACAGCAAGCCTGGCTAAATGGAGCTGTTTTCCTCTGCTGAATGGAGACAGTGCATTCTTAACTTTCTGCAACTGGTAGAACTAAGTTACTGCCCAGCACAGGCCCCGAGTTTGGCTATCTGGTGTAGCTTTGGAATCATGGGGATTAAAGGCCTGTTTCAATTCCTCTTAATATATATTTGAAAGGAACATTGAGCTAGGTAAAACCTGAGTACTAACTGCATGTTCTAGCATAACTAATAAGGCAATGAGCTATAGTAATTACCCCCAATCATGTGCATGTGTATAAACACTAAAAATAAATATTGGGTCAAATGCAAGGGGAACATGCAAAAATGTTTTGAGAATGCAAGTCTGGGCGTAGCTGTTAAGATTAGTGGTACAGGGCCTCCCCAGTGGTGCAGCAGTTGAGTGCTGGGTTGCGAGGCTGCCCATGGCCTCTGCAGCACCAGTTCGATCCCCGGCCACCAGGCGAGGGTCCTACATGGTGCACAGACCTCTCCTGCCGCCCACTGCTCCCCTCAGCAGTGTACTTGAGTCCTTCTGCTGTTCTGCTCCCTGCTCTGGCTCTGGTGAATTCTCTCACCCTCCTGCGCTTCTGACTGTAACCAGTGCTTGTATAAATAAATAAATAAAATCTTTTTTAAAAAGAAAAGATTAGTGGTACAGGACCTCCCTAGTGGTGTAAGGGGTTAAGACGCAACCTATGAAGCTCTCCACAGCCACTGCAGCACAAGTTCGATCCCAGCCAGGGAGATACCCACATGGTGCAGCAGACCTCTTCTGACTCACCCGCTGCTCCCCTCAACAGTGTACTTCAGTCAATCTGCCTGTTCTGTTCCCCACTCTGTCTCTGGTGAATCCTCTGGTCTGTACCCCAGTTCTTGTATGCACAAATAAATAAATCGTTAAAAAAAAAAGATTAGTGGTTCTTCCCTAGCAATTCCATAAAAATGAGCCACCAGCAAGCACAAAAGGGTGTGTGGACAAGAATGTTTGGTGAAGCTTTGCTCGTAGAGGCAGAAGATAAGACACAAAGGAAACCTTCCTTATGAGGAGGTAAAAGAACTTAACCTTTTAAAGTTTTAGGGTAAACTGTGGTTCTGTATCCCATGAAATGCTATATGTTCACTAAAGAGAATGTGCTAGATCTGTGTGTAAAGTAGTAGATTTGAAGGGATTTTCACAATATGTGTTTCATTGAGAAAAAAATTCTAATAATTTTTATAGGAATAGTAATAGGTAGTAATAGAAGAGAGAAAAGTGATAAACAATTTAATAAAATGCATGTTCAATAGGATCCTATTTGCTCAAAATTGTACCTGGAAGTCCTCACTTAAGCTTTCTTTGTTCAATGTTGATAGAAAAAAACCTCTACACCCAGCTGTGATCACTGCCTGGGTATATATTTTTTTTTAAGATTTATTATTTTTAAAATTTTATTTATGCATACAAGAACTGGGGTGTAGGCCAGAGGTGCAGGGGGTGAGAGGATTCACCAGAAACAGAGTGGAAAGCAGAACAGGCGGATCTACCAAAATACACTGCTGAGAGGAGCAGCGGGCGAGACAGGAGAGATCTGCTGCACCATGTGGGTAGCTCATGGGGGTGCTGTGGTGGCTGCTGCTAGCTTCATAATGCTGAGACTTAACCCCTTGTGCACCAGGGAGGCCCTCGGCTATGTTCTTAAGTAACTTCACATTAGCATATGAGATCAACCCTCAAGCACATCTTCCCGAAACCTGGAAATGAGACAGGAGTGGGCTGGAGCTGGACTCCACAGCTTGCTTTGCCAGTGTCTAAGTTACTTGTTGAGCAAGTTGTTCTTTCTGAGTCCTGATTTCTTGGAAGGCGGTGTGGAAATCAGAACTCAAAATTCAGTGCTAAGCAGTTTGCATAGATGAACTGATCTCAGAGATCCTGGTACTCTGTGATTATTGATAAATACTCATTTCCTGACTTCTTGGTGATAAAAAGATAAATTTCTATCAGCATCACCCTTCCCATGTCGTTCTAGTCAAATCGAGCTGGTTTAATCTTAGGAAATAAAGATTCTTAAGGTAGGCCTAATCAATTACCCTAATCGTTTGTAAGTGCTATAGAATAAAACCAGTTGACCTTTGATTTAGAATCTGGGCATCACAGAAGCAAGGCCTGCAGCAGGCTCACACCGTCTCTTCCGTGGTGTCCAGGGACCTGGGGCAGGGGCAGCGGGAGCGGCTTTCAACGGAACAGACTCATTTCAGAAGTCTCCTCTTCCCAGAACCTATTCTTCTGCTCTCAAGAAAGTGTTATTCTCTTAGGGGCGATAGAATTATGCCCTCTGCCCTCCCCCCAAACCTTTTGCCAGAGGCTGACTATTCATATACAATCCTAATATGCCCGTACTTCCCTGGGGAGTAGAGTTCTATTCTGCTCCCCTAGATACCCTCTGTGATGGGCTTTTGTGTGCTTTCCTTTGAACACTGGGTGCGGTGATGATGGGGGAGGGCAGTGTAGGTTATTTTCCCTCCCAGAGTTGTTACAAGGATAAATGAAATGATACTCATACAGCACTTTAGGATGTTCTGATAAAATGCACCTTTGTAAATATGAAGTATTCTAAAAGGCCAGTGACTGCAACTTCTATTGAAAATAAAAAGTGCTGACAGCGTTTTCAACCCTGGAAAGTAAGCACATCAGCTTGAAATTGAAGTGCACTTTGCCAGGAAGCAGCAGGCTGATCACCTATATGGGTCCTTACTGCAAACAAGGCTAAATGTTGCTGTGCACTGCTCTGATGTTTGGAAGCATCTAAGGTAATGGTCAGGCCCTGGGTTCTTTGTGACCCAGGTGGGGCTGGGTTTTAGGACCTCCAGGAGCATCACAGTCTATGTCAAAAAGAAAGCAATGATAGTTGTCAGGGGAAGGGAGGCAGAGGGATTGAGATGGGGGTGGGAGGAGCCTAAGGGACTATGGTGATGATGCATGGGTGGATTGGTGTTGGAAATTCTATGGGGACGACACCTGAGAAAAGAAAGCAAACACTGTAAAAAAAAAAAAAAAAAAAAAAAGAAAAATGAACAATGATGTAAAAAAAAATATATATATAAAGAAATTTTTAAAAAAAAGAAAGAAAAGATAAAAGACATCTTGTGCATAAACTGCAGCACGATCCAAGCCTGCTTTTGTGGTTAACTCTGGTCCTTGGGGCATATGAAAGCCATCGTATCAGGGTTTGCCTGAAACCCCGAGACTGTAAAATCTTCAACCTGGAGACAGAAGCAAAACTGTCATCTCTCAGGTGCCCACGGTCTGGGCATGAGGCCATGTGGAGAGCTCTATGGATACCATGTTACCCACTGACAGAACACTGGGGGATGTTCTACATTGTCATAGGGCACTGATGTGTTTTAGATTTTATCACGTAAAAGGTGGTCCAGGACTATTAGAGATCACACACTCATTTAGTGTCCTGGGTGCTATGATTAGGCGCAGACTGGGCAGTGATGAAGCTTCTGAGGTGAGTCATGCCAACAATGACTACAGGGAGAGCTGGGAAGAAAATGAATTTGGGAGATATCACCCTGGTAGATACCCCAGGCAACTATGCAACTGGGACCTGATTCCAGAGTAGCTTAGAAGAAAGCTTCCAGACTCAGCAATGAAAACACAGGAATTTTAGTAAGAGGCAGTGCGATCTCCACTGAAACAAGAGAACTTCTCAAACAACTATGACCATGGCAACTGCATGTGACTTGCTGGCTCATAACCTCTTTCTTTGCTCTACCATGGAATTCTCCTTTGCCCTATTTGCCTTCCTGATTGAAACACGGAATGACGCCTCTGTTTAAAAATTCACAGAAGAGGGCCTCTCCTGCTGGCACAGTGGGTTGAGCGCAGCGCAGTGAAGCTGTCCGCAGTCTCTGCAGCGCAGGTTCGATTCCAGCGGACCAGGGAGATACCCACATGGTGCGCAGACCACTCCTGTCTCGCCCACTGCTCCCCTCAGCAGTGTTTTTGGTCTGTCTGCCTGTTATGCTCCCCACTCTGTTTCTGGTGAATCCTCTTACCCTTCCGTGCATCTGGCCTGTACCCTAGTTCTTGTATGCATGAATAAATAAATCTTTTTTAAAAATAAAATAAAAAATTCAAGGAAGAAAAATACAACCTAAAAGTAAATACTGATTGCTGACACACACACAAATAATCTTTAAAAAAGTGTTTGTTTTCAGAAATTTGAATTCAATTTCCCTAGTGAAGTTCCTAACTACATGAACTTGCTCTTTCTTCCCCTTACCTCCCTTGTCTTAGCTAAGCTACTTAAAATGGTGCCTGAAGCGAATCGGGTGAGTTAGTCGTGCTGGGTCTCTCACAAGTGCAGGAGGTATACTTGTTATTATTAAACGTCTAATTGACTTTTTCTCTCATCAAGAAAAGGAATTTTGAAAGTCTTTGATATTCCTTTTGGCTCTGTTCTTAAGTAACTTGAGGAAAGTTGTTAACACTTTGGTGATTCTACATGTATTTTTTTTTTTTTTAAATCAGGAAAATTGTATGGCATTGCCCTGTGCAAAGATTCTAGAAAGGCATTAGGTATCTTGCATCATGCTGTTTATTATTAAAAAGTCTGAGACTTTCATCTCTTTCTGTTCCTAAACTCATCCCACAACTATTAATGTCTGGGGTCATTGTTGAACTTCCCTCTGTTTAGGTAAGGCAAAAATGGCAAAATACAAGATTGGGTATCTGTTGAATATTGACTATTAACTCTATTTCTAGGTGCTTCGCTATATTTAACCCTCATGACAACTGTATGAAGTAGGTGTTATTAACCATGACGTATTTCATTAGGGAGTGGAAGTGGCACCTGCTTTTCGATGACCTTCCTGTGCAGTTCTGAAAGGTAACATGTCTTTCTATGGTTTTTGAGAATGGTAGTTTGCCCAGTATTAACCCGTTCCTTGGCTATTCCGTCTACCCGTGAAGAAACAGATCAATAACAGTGATCACATCATTTACCCAAATGGTGGATGTGGAATTTGAAGCCTCCGTGTTTGCACTCTCTTTATTCCTAGGCATTTTAAGCAAAGCCTTTCAAATTGGTTTTAGAAATGTATTCACCTGCAATCACCACTTAGCCTTCAAAATAAATCTTTAGGTAGATGACTAAAATGATCATGACAAAGTCATAAAGCATGAAAATGGAATAATTTGAAACATGTCTGTTCTTTCCCTCTTCATTGCTTTTGGAGTGTTTGGTTTTAGGAAATTCAACAGGTAGGAAAATTCTATGACATGTGATAGACGTCAGCTGTTTGTAATGTGGTACCAAGTGAGAAGATAAATTATTTCTTTATTAAGGGGAGGAAAACAGACTATTTATGAAGTATTTTAAATTACTTTTCCCCTTCTAGAAAACAATACAAAAACAGATTTGTCTTGTTTTGAGGTTGGTGATTTCTCAGTCTTGAGGTACTCGGAAGTTTAGGCATGCTTTCTGTGGCATACCTCAAGCCCAGGGACCCTGCCATGCTGAGCAAAATACCTGTCATACCTGTCAGATACTCCTAGTTTTTTTTTGTTTTTTTTTTTTTAAGATTTATTTTATTTATTTACACATATAGGAGCTGGGGTGTAGGCCGGAGGTATGGGGGTGAAAGAGACAGAGTGGGAAGCAGAACAGGCAGATCTACTGAAATACACTGCTGAGGGGAGCAGTGGGCGAGACAGGAGAACTCTGCTAGGCCATGTGGGTAGCTCCCTGGCCAGGGATCGAACAAGTGCTGCAGTGGCTGCCGACAGCTTCGTAGTGCTGAGACTTAACCCCTTGCGTTACCGGGGAGGCCCGTCCCTGTTCTTCTTAAAGTTAACCCAATGAAGACATGGCACATAATCAGAGGAAATGAAGATCTTATTCTTTGAGAAAAATCCCAGTCTTCTTGCAAGTCCATCAGAGCAGAGAACCAGAAATAGCTTTTTTAAAAAGATATTTCCATTTAAAATACAACAAATGACAAATCCGTTCTAGGGCCCTTTGGGGATTTGGCTGCCAAATGCTGATGTATCACCGAAACATTTATTTGGTAAGTAATGTTAATGATATTCTCAGAGCTCTGTGTTTATTGTTTAACACTGCTATCATTTATTGATGACTAATGGCCAATAAACAGAGCCCCTTGCCTTTACTCTGGCTTCTAGTCAGTATTTATGGATTAGGCCCATTAGTCTCCTTTTGAAAGCCATTGGGACAATGCAGCTGGTCCCCAGCTGACGAAGAGATGCGGAAAACATCATCTGCCACTCCAGTAAAGACAAAGACATGAATTTGCAAGGAAGATGTGCTATTGCAGCCACAAAGAAGCACTTAAGACCAAGTCCTCTAGTGACCTAATGAATATCCCTATCCCTAAGCATCTGGTAACAGGACTCACCTTTTCATTCCAGCTTCTATCTCTAACAGACCCCATGTTCTCTAACATGGCCCCACAAGAGATGACAGGACTACAGTGTTGAGATTGTTTCAAGGAGGATAAGTAGGCAGGCACTTAGGAATGTAGAAGAAAATGTAGCAATAAAGGCAGGATAAGGAAATTCAGCCACTGGGAACAAACGGTACAAGGTATATGACACACAATTCAGAGAGAAATACATCCAAAAGACACAAGAAGTGAAAACACACTTTGTGAATTTGTTTACCACATAAGGGGGAAAGTGATAGCATGCTCTTCCTTCTCTAATTTTTTTTTTTAAGATTGGTTTTCAGGGGCCTCCCCGGTGGCGCAGCGGTTGAGCGCTGGGTTGCGAAGCTGCCCGCGGCCTCTGCAGCGCCGGTTCGATCCCCGGCTGCTCCCCGGCCACCGGAGGAGGGTCCCACATGGCACGCAGACCTCTCCTGCCGCCCGCTGCTCTCCTCAGCAGTGTACTTCGGTCCTTCTGCCTATTCTGCTCCCCGCTCTGGCTCTGGTGAATTCTCTCACCCTCCCGCACTTCTGACTGTACCCAGTGCTTGCATAAATAAATAAATAAATAAATAAATAAATAAATAAACCAACCAACCAACCAACCAACCTTAAAAAAAAAAATTAAAAAAAAAAAAAAAAAAAAAAAAAAAATTAAAAAAAAAAAAAAAAAAAAAAAAAAAAAAGATTGGTTTTCAGTTTTTTTTTTAAGATTTTATTTATTTATGCATGGAAGAATTGGGGTACAGGCCAAAGGTGCGGGGGTGGGGGGAGTGAGAAGATTCACCAGAGAAAGAACAGGTGGATTGACTGAAATACGCTGCTGCGGGGAGCAGCAGACAAGACAGGAGAGGCCTGCCGCGCCCTGTGGGTCAGCTCCCTGCCTGGGGATTGAACTTATGCAATACTGCAGTGGCTGCCAATAGCTTCATAGTGCTGCGACCCAACCCCTGAGTGACCAGGGGGCTTCTAAATTGAATTTTTAACTCCAGTTGATGGCCCATCTCAGAGGACAGAGATACAACTATATGTAACTTTTTAGGAACAGATAAAAATGTCATCTGGAGAATATTATTATGTTGGGCATTTTTCTCAGAAATATCAAGTGGGCGACCACTCCATAAATGATCTCTGGCCTGCCCTGGAGAATGCAAGCAGCTACCCTTTCCCTGGAAACCAACCTTAAATAAAGTTATCCAGGTACTCATTATATATATATATTTTTTCCATAATGACATATTTATTTTAAACAACAAAACCTGCATTACTCCTACCATTTTGTACACACACATGCTTTGGAATCTTCCCTTTTAACCTTAGTCATTCTTCCTAATGGAGCCAGCCCAGGTCTGTCTTTGTTTTTAGCTTAGCTAGTTTTTCCAAGTGCTTCTGTGATATTGTTATGCAGAGTGTTGGCTTTATTTCTTTTATTTTTTTCTATCCTTCATCATTTATTAATGACACAGATTGTGTGATGAAGAGTTGTCAACATTATCATTTTTCTATATTTACAGGTATAATAGCTGCATTGAAGTGGATTTGTCATCTAATAGCCTTAAATGATCTCTCTCTTTCGGGCTGCATTTCCCTCCATTATTTACCGTGCCTCCCAATAGCTCATCATCCACTGCTGTCTCCTCTCCTCTTTGTCCTTAATTTCCTGAGACAGATTTCCACTTAAGAGACTGAGAAACTATTAGATGGAGAGTTTCCACAAACCACAGGAGCACAAGGTCTGAGGCAGAGACACGTCCACCCACTACAGGTTAAAGGAAGAAAGTAGCCTTAGGTCTTCCGGGCTGAGAAACCCAGTCACTACCAGGAGGGCAGCACCACATTTGAACCGGGGGAATCGCAGCCCTCAGGAACACAAGTACAGTGGAAGCTGAGTGCCTAATTCCTGTGCAGAGAAAAGAGATGTGGCTATACACCTGGCTGAGCGTGAAACAAGGGCTCCGATATTTGACTTGGAATTTTCATGACTGTTTAATATTAGTTTGTGAGTTGGGGAGATCCCATATCAAAGAGGAAAATAGAATTCTGCTCCATGATGCATCTTAGCAACACTTAGAGACGCAGACTACCGGATATTTATTTGGGAAATTAGCTAGCCAGCTACAATATGTTTTCAAATTATGCATGCACTGGAATATTCCTTTGCAGTTAGTAGAGCATTATATGTCTTTATCTTTGTTATATTCAGAATACAGAAAAATAAGTCAGCTTTTCCTTTCACAGTAACATTTTGGGGCTAACAATATTCACTAGTATAAAAAGCATTCTCTGATCAAAACAATTGTCGTTAAGTATGTTGTGGTGGAGCTTTTCATTTAATTTGCAATTATTTCAAATGATTTAAAGGAATACAAGTGACTTACTAGTCTGTCCAAAGAAAAACAGAAAATAGTATCACTCTGCTATATATCATTTGCACATATTATTCATCAGTGATAAATACATTTAAGGGATGAATGACTGAAGCAAACACTACCATCTAAATTATATTTCTAAGTATGGCTGGGTGGCCTTTTCTGTAACTTGTCTGGAGTTCTACACCTCAGATCTCCTACAAGCCCCTGGTTGAGAAAGGACAAATTCTTGATGGAGGGGTGGGTTGAGTTAGCGGCCTCAGAACATGAAAATGTTGGTCAGTATGGGGTGAATTATGACAGCCTAGGCAGCCAACTTGGAGCATATGAAAGGAATGAATTGTTTGACTTTGAACCTAAGATTTAATAGAGACTCAATTTCAAACTTTTCACTTGTTTTTCATATAATACTCACCTCCTGCTAATTAGATATTTATTAAGTTCAGAAAAGCATTTACCTGGTGTCTAAGGTTAAAAACTAAGACCCTACTCCTTGCCCAGCAGGCAGGTTTGGGAGACTTGACTAGATAAGGGAATTGATAAGGTTGCTATGGGGACAAGACTTTCCAGCAGAACTAGAAAAACCAGCCCTGCTCCCGGAATGCAAAAGCAGACAGGATGTGTTTCTGCGTCAAAGGCCAGAGCCTGGGACTTGCACAAAATATTGACAAATAGTGACACTCCCTAAATTTGAAAGCAGCTTCATATTTGTCAGTCTTCTTGAATAAATGAATGATATAAAGCCCCCTTTTTTTTTTTACATTTTATTTTATATATTTTTTACATCATTTTTCATTTTTGCACAATGTATGCATTTTCGTCAAAGCCCACATTTCTTTCTTTTCTTTTCTTTATAATATGTTATATGTATTTTTCTTTTAAGATTTATTTATTTATGCATATAAGAGCTGGGGTACAGGCCAGAGATGCAGGGGGTGAGAGGATTCACCAGAGACAGAGTGGGGAGCAGAACAGGCAGACTGACCAAAATACACTGCTGAGGGGAGCAGCGGGCAAGTCAGGAGAGGTCTGCTGTGCCATATGGGTTGCTCCCTGGCTGGCTGGGGATAGAACTCGTGCTGCAGAGGCTGTGATCAGGGTTGCTCCGTAACAATAGTACGGTGCTTAACCCCTTGTGCCACCAGGGAGGCCCCAAAGCCCACATTTCTTAACCGCTTAACTAACTTGATAATCCTGGGTTTACCACTCAGGTCTTGATTAGGCGGAAAGGAGAAACCCGAATCTACAAAGTTGTGGCAGGGTCTGTTCCTTCAGGAGGAAGAGCATGTGTCTAAGAGAACATCTTTCTCAGTCCTCTTTCTTCAATTCTGGTGGTAGCCAATAATACTCATTTTGGAGATACATTCCTCTAGCCTCTGCTTCTTTTTTTTTTTAAAGATTTATTTTTGTATTTATATAAGCACTGGGGTACAGTCAGAAGGGGGGGAGGGTGAGAGAATTCAGTAGAGCCAGAGTGGGGAGCAGAACAGGTAGACGAAGTATACTGCTGAGAGAAGCAGCGGGCGGCAGGAGAGGTCTGCGCGCCATGTGGGACCCTCGCCCGGTGGCTGGGGATCGAACCCACACTGCAGAGGCTGCGGGCAGCTTCACAGCCCAGCGCTCAACCACTGTGCCACAGGGGAGGCCCAACCTCTGCTTCTGATGTGGTTTTTGGAGTTATTGTGGGGTCCTTGTAACTTGGAAACCACGCTGGGCGCCAAACTGTTGTAGAGCAACCCCGATACAAAACGGGGTGCCTGACTGTGGGTCCTCACCCACGCGCTTAAAAGGACTTATCAATGCTCTACTGCAGGCACACGCGAAAGGGTAATAAAAGGTTTATTTACAAGGGAAGGGGAAATGAGGAAATGTACAGCTCAGGGAGAAAAGTGGGAGACAAAGTTTTAAATGACTCCTACCTGATCCGCTGATCAGAGAGAGGGCCACGAGCCAGGGGCGATAGCGAGCCAGCCCAAGGCCCACATGTTTGGTTTTTATATCCAACCTGGCTGCCCAACTCCACCCTCAGGTCCCAGCCACCCTCCCTTTGTTGGTGACTGGATTTGTCTTTCCCAATGTCTTGATGGCTTTAGTCTGGAGTGGGGGGTGGGGTCCACAAAGCCTGTAAGGGATTAGCTCAGGACATCATTTCCCCCTAACAGGTCCACTCTGGGAAAGATTTCACTAGAGCTCCCATTTCAGCGGCATGTGGCGAGTTCCCCAGGCAAGTTTCTCCACGAGACAGACACATTAGTTATATTTAAAGAACAGGTTTATTAGGGGAAGGGAGAGAAGAATAAAGGACACTTGTATAGACACAAGCAGGAGAGCTGCCCTGAAAGGGACAGGTTTGTTAGAAGAGGCCTGCGTGGTTGCAGGTGGGTGGTATTGAGGAGAGCTGCCTCGCTGAGGGAGGTCAGTGAAGTCCTGGCATGGTACAGGTCACAGGCAGGCAGGAAGGCTGCTGCCCTGTGGAGGGAGAGAGTTGGTGAAAAGAAGCACCTGCATACTCACAGGGGGGCAGATGGACTTCTGCCCTGAGCCTTTGCAGAGACTGCACGGATATAGTCTTCTGTTTGGGAGGGGTCACTCCTTGTTAGCCTTCAGGTTAGTTGCTGATTTTGGATAACTATGTCGAATCTGAAAGGGGCAGGAGCCTCCGCAAATGGCTCAATCTCCATATTTTTACCTTTGGGGTCTGTTGGGCTCAATCTCCATATCTTTACTCTTGGGCCTGTCCTCTAGACACTCCCTACAGCATCTGATACCTGGTTGGATTTTATGCTTTGTAATCTGGGCATTGGCCCCTAAGGATATTGGTTTCCACAGCTGTGTCAATGGCCATGCTAATCTCTTCTACCCCCACCTCCTTGTGTGAGCTGCGTTTCTGGTCTTGTGGTCCTGTTACAGGGCAGGAAGAGGGGCAGCCCAAACCCCGCAAACCTACCTATTCTAAATGGGATCTGACATATACCGCATCAACACAAAACATACGTGATTTTAATGGGAAGGAACTTTAATACAATTAGGAAACAATACAGGAAAGGCAAAGAATATAGTTTCTAAATCAAACGCCCAAAGTTACCCGTCCCCTCGTGGGTAAAACTCCATCCAAATGGGATTGGCCCAGAGCAAGGCCCCAAAGCCTGCCCCAAGTCTAAAGCATCTTGGAGTGGGGACCCACAGAAAAGGGTCAGAAACAACCGGACAAGCCCGGAAGGAAAAGAGCAAAATCAAAATCAAGATAAAAGCCGCCATTGTCACTTCCCCACGGATCTCACCCACATCTGTGTCACCCAGTCCACGACCAAAAGGCAAGCGCAGTTTCTTCACATGTCTCTAGGCTCCATGTGCCTCCTCCAGGTCTCCTTCTGGCTCCCCATCCTGTTTCCTTCCTTCCTCAGTCTCCTCTGCAGCTTCTCTCCCTGCTGAGCTCCACCCTCCCTTGGGTGGGGCAGGAAAGCTGGAACCTCCCCCTTTCCTGGGGACCATCCTGTTATAGTACCTCCTTTTCAGTTTTTTTTTCAATTGCTGTCCTCCATCACTTTAATTCGGCTCGTGAAGTTCTGTGTGTCTTCCCACCAGTCATTGGGCTTATGATTCATCTGAATGCAACATGACCACATCTCGACTAACTATGTCTGCAAAAGCTTGATTGCCAAGTGAGGCCACATTCTGAGGTTTCAGGTAGACATGGATATTTGGGAGGATGCTATTCGATACAGTAGTCACCTCATTCTGAAAAAGGGTATTTGCGGACGTAGTTAAGGATCTTAAGACGAGATCATTCTGGATTATGAGGGTGGGCCCTACACCCAATGACAGATGTCTTTATAAGAGACACACAGAAGTGAAGGCAGAGCAGAAGACCAGGAGGCAATGTGCAGACAGGCACAGAGACTAGAGTGATGCAGCCACGGGAGAAAGTGGCGTGAAGACGAGGTGGCGGAGAGCCAAAATGGGGGACCCCCCCCACAAAGCCCACGTGTCTGGCTTTATACCAAACCTGGCTGCTTAACCCTACCCTCAGGTCCCAGCCACCTTCTCTTTGGTGGTGATGGGATTTGGAGTTGCCAGTGTCTTTTGGCTTTGGTCTGGGGTGGGGGTGGAGTCCACAAAGCCTGTATGGAATTAGCTTTAGGACAGCCTTTTCCCCCTAACACAAAGACAGATCCACCAAACCTGATTTTGGACTCTAGACTTCCAGCACTATGAGAGAATCAATTACTGTTATTTTAAGGTATCCAGTTTCAGGTATTCCAGTAACTACAGGAAACTAAAATAGGCCTTAACAGAATAGGATTCACAGTGCATTGTATTCTTCTTTAAGTTCTATTCAAAACAAAGAAACAAAAAACCGTGCCATGAATTAAGAGTCTGCTTTAAATAGATCAAAGAGTTCTTGGTAAACAAAAACTTGTGAGTAGCCATAAAAGGTAAACTGGCTCATTTTCGGTAAGCAGACTGTTTAATGTTTTTTTTTTTTAAGATTTATTTATTTATGCATACAAGAGCTGGGGTACAGGCCAGAGGTATGGGGAGTGAGAGGATCCACCAGAGACAGAGTGGGGAGCAGAACAGGCAGACTGACTGAAATACACTGCTGAGGGGAGCAGCGGGCAAGACCAGAGAGGTCTGCTTTGCCTTATGGTTTCTCCCTGGCCTGCTGCTTCAGGTTGCTTCACAGTGTAGTGCTTAACCCCTGGCGCCACCAGGGAGGCCCGAATGTTCTTTTAATACAACACATACCTTCAAAGACAGATGTATGACTCCTGAATCAAGTAAGAAATTGCTAGAAGAAACCAATTGTGTTGTAACTTATCTTTCCTGCTTCTGTACTTAACCTCTTCTTGCCTGACAATTAACATTACACTTTAATCACACCTCACGTGTTCTCTTCTTTCCAGGTTAAAATGTTCAATGTCCTATGTGTTTTCTTAGTAAGTTCCTTTTAATCACAGGATTCACGTTTTTAAACATTTGATTTTTTTCTTATTCTTTTTTGAATTCTTATTTCTTTATTCTTTTTTCTTATATAAATTCTTATTTCTTAATTCTTTTTTCTAATTCTTTTTTTCTTATTCTTATTCTTTTGGGGGTGCATCTTCCCCTCAGTGTATGTGTAATTTCACCTGCCACCTAAGCTCTAGTGCAGTTCCCACTAGGAGGGTGATGCCCTCTAGCGACCCCCCATTCCCTCCCCCTCTAGTACCACTATATTTTTCTGAGTCTTTTTTAAGAGTTGTTTTTGTTGTGATTTGTTAGTTCCTTTGCTGTGGTTATTTATATGCCACATAAGAAAGAAGCCACCTGATAATTATCTCTGTCTGATTTATTTTGCTTAGCATAATCACCACATTCCACCCATGTCCTCACAAAAGGCAAGATGGGATCTTCTCATACCAGAGTCATTCCACAAAGTCTATGCACCACAACTTCTTTATCCAGGCAACCCTTGATGGGGCAAGCTGGTTGTTTCCATGTCTTTGCTATTGTGAACACTGCTGTGACGATTCTTTATTTTGCTGCTGTATGACACGTGGCACGGAGTCCAACCTACAGCTGGGAAAACAACTGCGTAGCTGGCTCAGTTTGGGGTCATCAAGTCCTATCATTAAGATAAAACTAAACAGAGGAAATCACAGACTGAGGGGCTTTCAACCTTAGATAAACTCAGGGTCTGAATCAATGAATCCTAGAAATCCTTCCCAAACCTCAAGTTTCAAGTATTTGAGTATTTTAAGTATTGGATGCCAGGCCACCTCCAAATGCCAAACTGTGTTTTATTTACTTATTTATGCGGGGGCCTCACGGGAGGGTTAAAGTTCATCTCCTGGATCAAGTCCTCAGTCCTCAGAAAACACCCCAGGGAGGGATGTCTGGGGGAGGCTCACGCGGAGCCCAGGCCGGCCGCGGCCCGGTCACCACCGCCTCCACCTGGTCTTTTTTTCATTTCCCCCTGGGGCTTCTGCCCCTCTTCCGAGGATTGTCCTCCAAGCTCTGGGGGCGCCCCGAGACCGCGCCCTGGCGCTCCCCGCACTAACCGCCTGGTCCCTTCACTCTGCCCAGGTGAGCAGCCTGGAGGGGGCGCGGCACTCACCCGGCGCCCCCGAAGGAAGGTCCGGGGCCCACCTCTCAGCGGAGTTGGGGGATCCCTGCGGGTGTAGACAGACAGGGGTTCGGGCCATGCGCCCACCACAGGTGACCGACCGGGCGGGTCCCGCCCGCCCTCCGGGGCGCAGAGGACGCGGGGACCCTGCGACGCTGACGTCTGCGGGTGCTTAACTTTCCACCCCCCCCCCACCCGGGTAGAGATCCCCGCACGAGGAAGCCGCTTCGGGGCGCGGGCTCCCCGGGAGCGGAGAACCCCGCCAGCGCGCGGCCGCCCCGGCCCGGCCCACGTCACCGCCGGCGCCGGGAAGCACCGTAATGTCTGGAAAAAGCGCGCCCCCAAAACACCCGCGCCCCGCCGCCGCCTCTCGCGGAGACACCTGCCCCGAGCGCTCGCCGGCTCTTCCAGCTGCCTCGCAGGGAAGCGACGGCGGGTCCCTCCGGGGATGTGCCCCGGGGGCGCGGGCGGCTCTGCCTAAAGGTGATCGGAGCGGGACCTCGATAAGGGCAAGCGGTCGCGGCGCCTGTCTGCCGCCCCCGCCCCAGCCATTCCTAAGCCTCCGCAGGACTGGGCCCTGCCCGCAGGCAGCCTCTCCGCGCCGGCCGGCCCGGCCCGGGGGTCCGCCGCGGAGCAGATGCGCTCGGGAGCCGCGAAGACCCGCGCGGCGGGGCGGAGTGCGCGCGGGCTCGGAGGAGTGCGGTAGTGATGGCGGCGCGCAGCGAGCCTTTCCTGTCACTGGGTACTACGGCGCCCGGCCCTCCTCCGAGCCGCCCGGCCGGGCCCCCGGGCTCCCGTCTACAAGTGGCAATTTGACTTGCTCTGCTGCATGTCAGCAGGCGCCGTGCAAAGTGTGGAGACGGCCCGGGGACTGCGCGATCGCGGCTTAAAAAGGAGAAAAGCCAAACAAATAAACAAAACCCGCCCTCCCTAGCCGACATGCGGCTGCTGGAGAGGGCGAGGAAGGAGTGGTTCATGGTCGGCATCGTGCTGGCGATCGCCGGGGCAAAGCTGCAGCCGGCCGTGGGGGTGAACGGGGGTAAGTGCTGCCCCCCCCGGCTCCGCGCGACTCCCGCCTCTGGACCGCTCTGGAGTCCCGGCAACGAGGGGACCCCGCCTGTGGAAAGTGTCTGCCGCTCCCAGGGGGCCCCCCCAGCCCTGGGCTCCCTCGCTGGTCTCTAATCTGACACCCCCAGAGAGGGTTTATAAGCAGGAACTGGGCGAGGGAACTGGAAGCAAGTACCTGTGCCACCGGCCGGCCGTGCGCGTCCTCTGTGGCAAGTTGGGAGGCAACTAGGAGGAAACTTACTCCTCTGCCTGCCGGGGAGCATCCTACCCAGGGGCGCAGGGCGCCAGGAGCCCCTCGTCTGCTTTGGAGGGGGCACCATTATCTTGGGTGGACTTCTGACAAGGCCTCTCCCCCAGCGTTTAAAAAAACATTAATCGGTGAGGGCAGAAACAGAAAAAGGCCCCCCCCACCCCCTGTTCTCCTCCCACTCAGATTTCGGGGCCCACATGTGGGAGAGTCAAGGTTTTGCTGCAGTGGCTGCCACTTCAGAAACTCCCAGGCTGACTGACACGTTGCACTTTTTCATTGCAGGACACCACTTCCGTGTGCCCTGGCCTCAGTTGCCACACTGCAGCCTCACAGACACAGCCTGTGTTGGACTGGGTGTCCTGTGTATTTTGGCGAGGAGATGTAGGCAGGCTACAATCACACCCAGATCTCTGAATAGTGGGAGCCTTGTAGTATGAGGGTAGGCATTGGTGGAAATGGCTGGAAATATCATTAACCATTTATATCTCCCCCTCCCTTTCCACCCTTAGACAACCATGTCCCAGTTTACATGAACATTCGTTGCAGGTCTTCAGTTCATTGTCTTTTTCACCTTGTTGGTCAGTGTCTAGACTTATTGATAGTTTTGATACATCAGTCATTCAACAGGGGCAAATAAGGACAGAAGTGAGTACATACTTTTATGCTAAGAAGTGCCCAGGAGGAGAGTTGAAGCTCTTTGTACCTTTTTTGGTAAAGAATGATGGCAGTGAATGAAATGATCTCTTAGGACAGCCGTGGTTCCTTCTACTCTCTTCTACCCTCCTCCTTTCAGAAGTAGCTGCAGGGAATATTTTATAAAGGGAATTATTTCAACAAAGATAGTGGGAATTAGAAACCTTTTTGTTTATGTATTTTTCTGTCCTATTTTCAACTTAGTGTAAAGTGTGTAGAGTAAGTAACTGTGAAATAAAGCTGTGATGTGTCATGGTTTCTCTTTCTGAAGGTATCAGTGTCTGGCATTGCCTCTTTGTGAAAGCTGGTATGTCACATTCTGTCATCTTAGTGCCATTTCTAGCTAGATAGTAAGAATTAAAGTTGGAGGCTGTCTTCTTGGTGATCTGGCATGTATATATTCACTAGCTTTATTTGCACACTTTATAGTTTCAGATGTTAGATTTTTTTATTTGCTTAGTGTTAAGGTAAAATTACAAGTGATGTATGATCTTTAGGTTTAAATCTGCAGGGGCTAAGTTTGGTCAGGTACTTTTTATCTTACATTCCCAGGATGCTGGGGGTGGGGGGTGGGGCTAGGGTTATTGGAAATCATTTTCCATCTGTGACATGTGTGAGATGAGTTCTGTAATCCTATTTGTTCCCTTAGACTCTGCTTCTTAAAGTCTTGGTATATTATACCATAGAAATGTTTTTTCCCCCACTTGTACTAATACTTATGCCATTGATCTAAGATAATTCATTTCTTTGTACAATTTTAAGAGTAGAATGTGCAGAACTGTAAGAGACCTTTAAAGTATTTTAAACCAACATGCTTCTTGTACAGTTGAGGCTACTGAGACCTGAAGTCAGGTGAGCCATTCTAGGTTAAATTAGCTAATTTATATAAGAGCAAAGGCTGGAGACCAGATACCTCCCACTTCCCCCTTATACTAGTTGCAAAATCCACATAAATTCTCTTGGAAAAAAAACCATTAAAAATGAACAACCATTATTAAGAAAGGCTCTGTGTAATAACATTCCGTGCCCTGAATTTTAGCTCGCAGGAACAGAGCAGAATCAGCTAATCCTAGACAACAGCGTGCTCAGGTGACTGCTTTCAGCGCTGTCCATTTGCAAATATTACTTTTTCTAAAAACAGAAGTTAAACAGTTGTGTGGGATTATTTAGTATAGCCTGGCAGGCTAGTCTTGCCTCTTTAATTGAACTTTTATTTGAATGTCCCACTTGTAAGCCCTCTTAAATAAAAGCAAACCTCCAAAATAATCCCAAATAACATTTAAAAAATTTTTTTAATTTTAATTTTTTAAAAAGATTTATTTATTTATGCATACAAGAGCTGGGGTATAGGCCAGAGGTGCAGGGGGTGAGAGGATTCACCAGAGACAGAGTGGGGAGCAGAACAAGCAGACTGACTGAAACACACTGCTGAGGGGAGCAGCGGGCCACATAGGAGAGGTCTGCCTCGCCATGTGGGTTGCTCGCTGGCCCGCGGGGGATCAAACTCATGCTGCAGAGGCTGTGTATAGCTTCATAGTGCGGTGCTTAACCCCTTGCACCACCAGGGAGGTTGCTAAATAACATTTTCATTCCACTTACTGAGATAACAGAAATCTAGGAACAAGGATAGGAATGGTTGCTGAAAAATCTTTGTCACAGTCTACTCTTTAGAATGGTCTTTTTGCTGTAAATTTTAGTCAAAGATTCTGTTTTAGCCCCAAAGTAGATGGGGTGTGCTGGCTGTGAAGATGCATCTGTGGACAAGACCCTGCTCCTGACTGCAGCCGTGTTGCCAGCTCTAGCTCATCCTGTATAGAAATGCTAGAATCACCGCTGTGGGCAGAGCCACAATCGATTAAAAATAAGGTCTCATCAAAAACAGGTGATTGGAGGAAAAATAAATAATATGAGCTTTAAAAAGCAAGATACTTAAAATTCCTGGGCTATGTCTACTTTCAAAACAAGAGTAGTTTTTTGGCCTTAAAATTTGCTTCTGAATCACCTTCCTCAAGTTGTTGAAGAAATATTGTTTTTAAATGTAAGCTGCCAAGACAGATTCACTCGCAAGTATAAAAATAATGTACCACTTAAAAAAAATTCTGGCCAGCCTTTACTGCCCTGAAACGTAATGCCAGTGGATTTGGCTTCAAGCTTTTGTTCCCTTTTCTCAGCTCTTCACAGAATATTTGGTGTAAATGCCAAGTGTAGTAAAGAATTTACTGTGACCTGTGAGGAGATCACTGCAAGTGTTTAAAGTATGGTAGTTGCTCAATAAATACTGAATGTAGGATTTTTTCCTTAGCTTGAAATTGAGTGGTATTTGTAGGTGCGTTTGAGGGTTGCAAGGAATGGACGAACATAATTGTGGGCCTGTTGTTTTTGTTGAAGGGGGCGTATTCGTTTCCCAGGCCTGCGACAACAAATTACCGCAAACTCATTGGCATGAAAAAAACAGAAATTTATTCTGTCACAGTTCTGGACACTAGATGTCTGAAGTCACGATGTCAGCAGGGCACTGCTTCCATGGAAGCTTCCAGGGGGTTTCTAGTTTTTGGTGGTTACCAGCTCTCCTGGGCATTTCTTGCCTTAACTAACTCTAGTCTTTGGTTCTGTCCTCCCATGGCCAATGCTGCACTGTTTGTAACTTTGTTCAAATTCCATTTTTGTAGAATATCAGTTACTGGATTAGAGTTCATCCTAATCCAATAAAACCCCATGTGAAAAGACCTTATATCCGGAGAAGGTCATTCTCCTAGGTTCTGGGTAGGCATGAACTTGGGCGTATATATGTGTTGGGGGGCGGGGGTGGGAGGGTGAAAGCAGGGAGCTACATTCCTGTATTCAGTCCAGGACTAGAAGGCTGAATAGGATGTCAGCTATGAGATGATCTCAGATTTTAAAATGTTGGTAGATGTCAGGGTTTGTCCACCTGGGCACGGCTGATATTTTGGGCGTGCTAATTCTTTCTGGTAATCCTAGGCCTTTCAGATGTTTAGCAGAATTCCCCACTTCTCTGTCTGTCAGAAGCCAATGATACACTCTTCTCCTCTTCTCCTGAGTGATAACAACCAAAAAAACAAAACAAAACAAAACAAAACTCCAAACGTTGCCAAGTGTCTGGAGAACCACAGGTCTGCCTGGATAAAATGACCTTTTTTTTTCCGAGTCCTGTCTTTTAAAAGAATGTAATTTTCAGGTTCACACATTAATTCTTGAAGTCAATTGTGTGCAAGCCATGAACATAAATAAATATTGGGTTTGCCCTTTTTGTCCTCACAGCGCTGAAATGACTGGGGTGATGAAACCTCACTCCAGACAGGGTCTTCCCGAGGGCAAGAATCAGGCTTGTTTGACTCACCACAGTGCGCTCAGGGCCTGGCACAATTTAATAATAATTACCGTTTTAACAAGATACCGTTAAGAGCTCTGCGACTCTATATGCATTATCTCATTCACACAGTAAGTGCTTCATAAATATTCGTGGAATGGATACTCTGGGGCAGAACCGAATGCATGCATGAATACAAGCTTTCATTTCTGGTTTCCTAGGAGTAAAATCCTATTTGCTAAAGAGAAGGCGACTTCTGGTTTTTTTCCCCTTTGGTTCAGGAAATTTTCATTGTTGTAAAAGCAAAAATCACATCTACTGGGTAGATATAGTTAGGACCTGTGTGGAAAACAGGTAGCCTGTGCTCTTGTGTGACAGTGCAGTTTCCTTCTGTTCTCCTGGTCTAAGGAGACTGTGCTGAGCTGGACAGCCCAGTCCTCGTCCTCTGGAAAATCCTCTCTGGAGTTAGACCACATCAGAGCAAATGCTGGACTATCAGGACAGCGATGGGCTAGGGGCACACTAAGACTTAAAGCGCTGTTCATGCTCCTCCAGTGGACTCTTCCATCACACCAAGTTATCTACTGGAAATTCTTATCTAACGGAAACTCATTTCTCTTTCTAGGGCCGCTGAAACCCGAAATAACTGTCTCCTACATTGCTGTGGCAACGATATTCTTCAACAGTGGACTGTCGTTAAAAACAGAGGTATTGTTACTGAGGGCCACTTGAAAAGCAGGGAGAAAAATGTATTTTGTACTGTTTTGAAATTTCAGAATCCTTTTGCAAAGCTGTGTGTAGCTGTGGTCTGAAGGCTTCACGCAACAGGAGATAACTTGGACCTGTGTTTTGTACCTACTGTGGTAGACACCTCATATTTGAGTGTTATGGACCCTGAGGATATAGTTTTAATAGGGCACTTAAATTGAAGCATCTTCCTAAGGTAACAGCGGTAGCGTCAGTGGTACCCAGGGTGACACACGAGACCAACTGATGTTTAGTTGGGGGTTGCATAACTTTTGTGGGTCATTTTTTTCTTCTCAGGCCAGAAGTTGTTCAAATGATGCTTTTTCTGTTATAACTTCTAACTCAGTTGAATCTTTCAAGAGAGTTTACTCTTTGCTAGCATATCTGTTATTTTAGCTCTTTTAAGAGAAATATTGGTATTTTTCATATTAAGTCACAGTCTATCTTGAGAACATAGAAGTAATGTTATTTATCGATCCAAGTGCACTGAACATGGGATTCTTTTAAAATGGAAGAAATCCAGACATATTTTATATACAAGAGAGGAAGGAATGAGTGGAATAATACCGATTTGCTGTTGAAGAAATTACATAGAGCTTGCCATTCTAAGATGCTTATTCTTATGTAGACAGAGAAATTTCAGTATGTGTAGGAAGGATTTTTTTTTTGGTGGGGGGGAAGCTTAAAATTTTGTTTCAGCATTATGCATTCCCTTTATTTAAGTTTAGTTTTTTAAATATGAAGTATGATTTGAATGAAGACCAAATTTAGTTACCTCCTTTTATAATCCTAGGATTAAAAAAAAGGGTTTTACTAAAATTGTACATTCTGTGGTTAGCTTTTCATTCGGGCATTTTTGATGTAGATTGGATCCCAGTGTATTGTTTATGACTGATAAATTGTATTTCGAGAATGCTAAACAGTCTCACTGATTACCTGCTCTGTAGGTAACTGATAGGGGACAGGATTTCCTAAATATGTCAAGTTCCCATTTTTATATGTTATATTGATAGGAAAGGGCTAAGATGAGTGCTTACAGGACACAGACATTTCTGTCAACACCTGAGTTCTACAATTGGCCTTTGAATGTGGGGCCTGGTGATGCAGAAAGACATTTGCCACTGACATGGTGCTGATCTTCCTTGGAGGTCTTCCTGCTGACCTTGGCTGATAATCTTTGCGGAGCCTTCCCCATGTCTTCTGTTTGAGATGTTGCTCTAACTACATGTCCCCTGGTGGCAGCCCAATGGCTATAGCTGTTACTTATGCCCTAGGAAATCTGGCAAGATTTGATCTTCCCCTCCTTAGCTTCCTGCTTAATGCTATTCTGTAAAGGAGCCAACTTTGTGGGATGCAGGAACTAAAGAAGGAAGAATGTCATACATTTTCCCTGGGGATCAAATTCTTCTGTCAGCACCAAGGAGACCTTCAGAGCCATCCAACTAATTTGGATCTAATGATGAGATGCCTTGATCCTGTGCTCTATCTCTGTATCTAAGGAGCGATCAAAGCCATTTCCTCCATCAAAGGCCTTTTTCAAACTAACAGACATTAAGACATTTTCAAGATTCATTTAACTTAAGAGGCCCTAGATTACATCATTGCGTAATGTCAAACCATATCTAAATTCTGCTAATTTCCTGGGCAACCAAATAATTTTTCAGTTAGGTGGTAGCGGTTTATTGTTCTTTGTTTTGTAGTTAATAATCTTAAATACAGTGGGGGACTACTACTTTTATATCCTGTAGGTCCTAGAATAGTGCATTTTTTGCACATATGAAACAGGACGTTACTATTGACTTAAGGGTCTTTGAAAACAAAATAAAGTTTATACTGGTCCCATTAAATTTGATTTATACTGAACGTTTCATGTAGTATAATTTACATACTGACATAGTGATGTGTATTCTAAGATTTTTTTTCTAATTTATTAAAATGATAAAAAATCATGTTAATACTTCATGTCAAAAAGATTTCATGCTAGATCTTTAGTTTTATGACTAGTGATTGCTAGTTTTTAAAGTATCTATTGAACTGATTTCCAAAATAACATCATATTTGAAATGTATCTTTATATTTATTTAATGCAAACCTACGGTTTCAGAGTTTTGTCCCTTTAGCTGGCTGAGGCAGACCAGTCTCATCAACAAGTACCTGTCAAGTCCTGGCTACAGGTACTGACTGTGCTTGGCACTGGGATAGAAAAAAGATGAGCAGGATCGTGTGGTCTGGAATAGGCTCCTGATTAGGGAACTTTACACAGGCTTGTCTTTATTTTTCTAAACAGATTTTTTTTAAAGTTCCATTAGTTTGCAAGTAAAATAGCAAATTCTAAATTTTGGGTTTACTGCTTGTTTTCAGCCCAGAGCTATGAGACTGACTTTCAGAAAGTGAATCAAATAAAGGTCAAATAAGGGTTAGACGGGAAATTGATGTGTAATGAAAATACTTCTGCATCCCAGTCAGAGCGCCTGCTTTTAAGCAATTCTTGATGCTGTCGGTGAGAATCTGGTGTAATCAGTCTGCCGAGTGTCTCCTTAAGCTTATTTTAATGGAATTTGACCTGTATTACATGTGAATAAACAAAATGTCATGCAGAACCAACTCTTCAGTTATTCATGATGGCATTTATTTGAGAACTTGGGCCCTGACTTCTATATGGATATATCTGGAACAATTCTATTTGGGATTTTATCATGTTTCCTTGCTTTTTCTTTCTTAGAATTAACTTATTTTTTCTTTATGGTTGTATGAATAAGATAGGGAAAGTGCATAGCACTCGATTTTTGTGATTGTCTTGAAAATCTTTCTTAGGGACATTTCATGCCTGTTATTTCCTGCTGTTACACGAGGACTCATAACGCAAGATGATAGGCCGTTGCGATTCATTCTTGCTGCCTTCTTTACTGTTCTGTTGTTCTGACACAATGCCATTTGCTTTCCATTGTCATATGTCTGCTTGATTACTATTTTTAAAATGCATTTTATGTCTTTGCAAGTTTTCTGATTATGGAAGTGCTAGTTATTGATTATAGAAAGATTGGAAAGAAGAAAAAATAGCTACTATTAAAATGTTTTTTTCTAAGATTTATTTATTTATGCATACAAGAATTGGGGTACAGGCCAGAGGTGCGGGGGGTGAGAGTATCCACCAGAGACAGAGTGGGGAACAGAGCAGGCAGACTGACTGAAATACACTGCTGAGGGGAGCAGCAGGCAAGTCAGGAGAGGTCTGCTGTGCCATGTGGGTATCTCCCTGGCCAGGGATCAAACTTGTGCAGCAGTGGCTGTGGATAGCTTCGTAGGTTGCCTTTTAACCCCTGCGCCACCAGAGAGGCCCCTAAAATCTGTTTTGTAGGATTTTTTTCTAAACATGTTTTATGTATAGAATATTTAAAAAATAAAATGTGTGTGTGTAAATATGTGTATATAGATACACAATCCATAGGCACATACGTAGTCACATATAATCTTATTTTTTCATGTGACATTGTAGATAAAACTTTTTCATGTAATTTAATATTATAATTTAATTTTTCCTTCTGTATGTATGTGATTTACATCTTGTTTAATTTAATGAACATAAGTGAAAAGATACAAAAGTATATGTGATGTGAAGCCTTCCTTTCCTCCATCCCCACCAGATATCTAGTGTCCTTTGGAGATAATCAATGTTAACAGTTTCTCTAGATTTTTCTGGAGATATTCTATACAAAACATACATCTGTGTATTCCCCCTTTAACTGAAGTATTTTATACTGTTTGCCACATTACCTTATTTACTCAAAAAACATATCTTGGAGGTTGTTTCATAGCAAACACAAAGGGCTGCCAATTTCTTGATGTTCAGCGCTCCCTGAGACAAGGTTCTTTTTTTTTTTTTTTTAAGAGGCATGTTTTTATTTATTTATTTGTTTGTTTGTTTATACAAGCACTGGGTACAGTCAGAAGCCCAGGAGGGTGAGAGAATTCACCAGAGCCAGAGCGGGAGGCAGAGCAGGCAGAAGGACTGAAGTACACTGCTGAGGGGAGCAGCAGGCAGCAGGAGAGGTCTGCACGCCATGTGGGACCCTCCTCCGGTGGCCAGGGAGCAGCTGGGGATCGAACTGGCGCCACAGAGGCCGCAGGCAGCTTCGCAACCCAGCGCTCAACCGCTGCGCCACCTGGGAGGCCCCTATTTCTTTTTGTATGCTAAAAGGATGCCATTTTATGATTGTGTCGTGATATAATTTACTAGTCCCCTAGTGGTGGACATTTAGATCATTGGCAAGGTTTTGCATTTACAAAATACTGCAACGGGTAACCTCAGAATAGGCCATTTCCCATGTTGGGAGTGTGTGTGAAGGATTCATCCCTGAAAGTGAAATTGCTAAGTCAAATGAGATGTACCATTTAAGCTGTGACAGGTCTGCCAAGTCTGTGCAATGGTGCTAGGTGTGTAGGAATTCGTTGCTGAGAGAAGGGATGAGTTGCCAGATTTTCTCCATAGGTCGGGTGACAATATCCCTCTACTGGTGAAGTAGGGGAGGACCCCATGTTTCCATGTCCTGTCAATACATTTTTAACATGATTTATAATAAGTCATTACCTGCTGGTTACACCTTAAGTTATTTAATTATTCTCCCATTTTTGGACATGTAAGTTGTTTCTAGATTTTAATATTAGCGATGATGCCGTGATGCTCAAGTCTTGTAGGTAAAAGATTTAGTGATGAAATAAGTCCAAATGAATGTTGACTAGACTTATTGTGATGATCATTTGTAATGTATACAAATATGGACTCATTATGTTTTATACCAGAAACAATTAAAATGTCACATGTTAATTATGTGTCAATTTAAAAATAGCCTGATTCATGTAATGTTGTTTCTGTACTAGTTTCTCTTCATAAATGGTTTTCTTACACTGTTACTTTGTGTCCTTCATTTTTACAGGAGCTGACCAGTGCATTGGTGCATATAAAACTGCATCTGTTTATTCAGATCTTTACACTGGCATTCTTCCCAGCAGCAATATGGCTTTTTCTCCAGCTTTTATCAATCACACCTATCAATGAATGGCTTTTAAAAGGGTATGTTCAAACAGTTTGAAGGCTCCACTTTTTTTTTTTTTATAGATTTATTTGTTTATTTATACAAGCACTGGGTACAGTCAGAAGTGCAGGAGGGTGAGAGAGTTCACCAGAGCCAGAGCTGGGAACAGAACAGGCAGACTGACAAAATATACTGCTAAGGGGAGCAGCGGGAGTAGCAGGAGAGGTCTGTTGTGCCATATGGGACCTTTGCCAGTGGTGGGGGATTGAACCGGCGCTGCAGAGGTTGTGGGCAGCTTTGCAGCCCCGCGCTCAACCACTGCGCCACCAGGGGAGGCCCTGAAGGCTCCAATTTTTAATGGGGACTCTCTAGTAACATTGTTTCTGTGGCAACTATATACAAAGGGGCTTAGGTGTGATCTCTTATAAGAAGAAATAAAAACATTTTTAATTTTATTAGTCTTTAAAATGATTGTGTTTCATCAAGGAGGTTTGTTAAGGAATTTTATGACAGAAACTTAAAGCACCTCATGCCTAATTTTAAGGTTCTAGGAGAGACATTTTTCTGGGAATTTTAAAGAGATGTGATGGGAGAAGCATGGAAGGACTGGAGACTGTAGAGCCAGCACACACATGCATCATGAAGACTGTGAACTAGGAATTTTAATTTTTGCATTTTTGCAAAAATTTTTAATTTTTGTATTACTAAGTATATATAGTAGCTCCTGAGTGTAACATGTGCCTTTAGAATAGACACGAAAGAAGAGATTTATGGGGAACAAGCATTTCCCTTTTCACTTATTCTGTTTTATGTTTTGTAGGAGGGCTGAATTAATGATCAATTTTTATTAGGTTCTTTTCTTCCATTATATATATTGCTATGATTATTAAAAGGCTTTAATGATCTTTAAAGCTTATTCAAAGTGGTTTAAACTAGCCATATTCCAGCATCATAGCATAATAGCTAAAATTCTGAGCCAGGAGTCCAAAGGTGGCTGGCTCTCTGACTTGGCCATCATGACCACACTTGCTGTAACCTGATTTTAATTATGTAGGAGTTTAAATAACTGAAAAAATAAAACCACTGGAGCCTGGAGATCATAATGAAAACTTAGAATCCAGGCATCTGCAGCCTCTGTCTGAGCCAGGCTGCCTCTATAGTGTTGTTTAAGGCAACAGAGCACAGGCATCAGCTGTGTTTTACTTGCTCAGCGCAACTTAGGCTGAATGTAGTGAAGACTATGTGTGACTGAAAAAACCCACTTATAATTGCATTTTCTTTTATTTTGCAGTTTGCAGACAGTAGGCTGCATGCCTCCTCCTGTGTCTTCTGCAGTGATTCTAACCAAGGCAGTTGGTGGAAATGAGGTCAGTTATGGGGCTCACTGCATTTAAATATAAGTGGTGCTAAGGTTTTATTTATATATTATTTTATATATTAATATCATATTTATAATATAATACATATATTATAAGGTTATATAATATATTCAGATAATATATATTATTTAGTAATGTAATATAATATATAATATTACATATTAATATTATATCTATTACTTTATGAAGAAGTCATGTTACAGAAAATGCATAACCCATAGCAGCTTATTAAAGAAGGGGATGTGTTCACATATCACATATTTTTGTGTTCACATAAAATTGGTAATGTTGTGTGGAATTTAGAATTTCAAAGAGGAGAGCAAGGGAAATGAGTGCAACAGAGATGGTGAGTTTTCTACTTCAGTGGGAAGTTGGGAAATAGAGGACAAGGAACCCAACAGACTTTTTCATCTAAGTTATATGCTGTGATCATTCTTCAGGACTTAAAAAATTTGTAATAAACTAAATTCATGGGAAAAGAATTATAATTGTCATGGCAAGTGAAGATGATATAAAAAGGAGAAATGAGTCCTGATTTCTAGTTGTAAGTTCAAGAGCCAGCTGCTGTAAGGACTTGTGGCAAAAGAAGAGCATTTGTATGTTGAAATAAAAAAATTGGCCATTTCAGAAGCTACTTATAGGTGGTTCTTCTTGGTTGTGCGGCCCTGCCATTTTATACTGAGGGACTTTGCTTTGTAATATCTTGTTCATCCTTTTCTACTTATATTCTTATTATTTTGTATTCTTAGTCCGCTTTCTTACATTCAGAAAAGAATACTGTTGAATGAGGAGGTTGAGTGTGATTAGTTGTATCAAATTCTGCTGATGTGAGTTGTCTAAGTGAATTCTGAAACTTGACCATTGAATTAAGCTACATGGAAGTCATTGGCAACCTTGACCAGTCATTTTTTTTTTTTTTTTTGATGAAATGTACGGGCAAAAGCTTGTTGGCAACGGGATCAAGAAAAAATGGGAAGAGAGAAAGTAGAAATAGGAAGCATAGCTCATTGATTTGAGATCGTTATTGATAAAAAGGAAAAGAGAAATGGGTCTGTGTTGGGGGATAAATTAAGATTTTTTAAATGTAGAAATGATAGCGTGTTTCCATCATGATGGATCTGTATAGTAGGGAGGTAGCTGTTGAGATAAGGGAATGCTGGGATGCTTTATTCCTCAAGCAGGAGAGAATGAAATTGGGTTATGTGGGCTTCTGTGGGAACTTGGGCCTTTTATTTATCATTATAGCTGGAAAGGCAGAGTGTGTGGATACTGAATCGTGCAAAGGGATGTCCTTCAGAATCTTCTTCTGATCCCTTTTTTTATTTTCTTAATAACTGAGAGTGATGATGGGGTAGGCGGTATTAATCTTGAATGAGAGGAAAAAACACAATTGCCCTCTACATTTAGCCTCATGGCGTAGCAGTGGAATTGACAGATTGTTGGATTTAACCAGCATTACATTATGCCAGATAGTTGCCACAAAATTAGTGAGATAGAGTCTTGGACTAGTGCCTACCTTGATTATCTCCCTAATGCCTTGAAACAATTTGAGAAGTCTCTTTTGGTATATTTGAGAACACTGTTAATTGGCTAAAAAGTGTCATTTCTTTCTTTGTTTCTAATCTGATTCCCTAAAAGCTTCTAAGGCTCAAAATCCTGTTTGTTCACAAATGAATTTTGGCATAAGTTCAAAGTTCACCCATTTTCTTGATATTAACATATAGTATTAGATTCTTGTGAAGCGTATTTACATGTTCATTCCCCAGTAGACATTTAAATTTTTTTACATTAATGTTGCCTATTAAGAATGTTGAATTTATGAATATCTCCTTTGTTTTGTTAAGTCATCAGTCTGGTTCTTTAAATGTTTATGTTGTACAACATAACCATTATCAGGCATTTCTGTAGTGCTGGGTGGTAAGATATTAGCTGTTCTCAAATATTGAAAATTGAGCTGTAGATTCAAAGCTAGCAAAGTCCAGTTAGTAAGTTCTTCTGATGTAGAATGAATAGACTATTTTTATTTATGCTAGATACTGAAAGAAAATGATCTGCAAGTAAAGATATTAGATAATTTTAAGTTCAGTGTTTTTCTAAAATAATGTCACAAGGTAATGAATTTGTTGAAGTAAATGTAAGGGGAGATTAGTCTCTTGTGTGATATATTAGGAAAAAACCTTAAAGATGGGAAGTGAGTTTATTGGTGCACATAAATAAGAAGGTCCAAAAGTCAAGGCCACTTCCAGATGCCATTTGGTGAAGGTTTTGATGCTACGCTGTGATTCTCTGCTCTGTCTTGCACATAGTGGCTTGGTGCTGTCATGTAGGAAGATTACGGGGGCACAGTCCCATCCTCCCCTGTTCTTTCAAAGTCTTCTTTGCAGTGTTTATGACATATAGAACCTTTTTCCCTTGCAAATTTCATGTTACTATGCTTCTTTACATTTATCTTATGCTCTCGTATGTTTATATATACAATGTTAATATGTATTCATTTGTTTAGTATATGCTCTTCTGCATTCAAAAGGATATGTGATTATGTAGCATGTTTCTATTTAGTGGTTTGGGGGATGTATCAGATAGAAGAGTGTCATTCAAAAGGTTTCTTTCATTTTTATTTATTTATTTTTTTAAAGATTTATTTATTTATTTATACAAGAACCAGGGTCAGGCCAGATGCATGGGAGGGTGAGAGGATTCACCAGAGACAGAGCGGGGAACAGAACAGGCAGACTGACGAAACACACTGCTGAGGGGAGCAGCGGGCGAAACAGGAAAGGTCTGCCGCAGCATGTGGGACCCTTGCTGGCCAGCCGGGATCCAACTGGTCTTGCAGAGTCTGTGGACAGCTTCACAGCGCTGCACTCAACTGCCTGTGCCACCAGGGGAGGCCTGGTTTCTTTTATTTTTATTTTGCAAAGTTGTATAATTTAGGAGGAATTTTTTTCCATTAATTTATACACCTATCATTTTAAATGCATTTTTGGATAAAACTGTTGTTTAGCAGAAGATTTTGTCATGGATTGAAAGAGTTGAATGCCTTTAAATTCACAGCTTGTACTTTGGTGAGAAGTAACCTCGTTATGTTTTGTTCAAGTTAAAAAATGTTTTCTGGTTGTATGAATTCAGTGGTTTTGTGTCAGTGAGTCAACTAGAATTGATAATATTTTTATAGCAGAAGGAATTGCGTGTATTATATAATGATGTGGGATTATCCTTTAGGTGTTTAAAATGAGATTTTTTTTTTTTTAAAAGATTTATTTATTTATTTATACAAGCACTGGGTACAGTCAGAAGCGCGGGAGGGTGAGAGAATTCACCAGAGCCAGAGCGGGGAGCAGAGCAGGCAGACTGACGAAGTACACTGCTGAGGGGAGCAGCAGGCTGCAGGAGAGGTCTGCGCGCCATGTGGGACGCTCGCCCGGTGGCCGGGGATTGAACTGGCGCTGCATAGTCTGTGGGCAGCTTCGCAACCCAGCGCTCAACCACTGCGCCACTGGGGAGGCCCTAAAATGAGATTATTTAAAGTTATAGCTGATTGACAGTCTTGTTTTGTAGCTTTAATATTTTAAACCTTTTTCATTTAAATACCAAAAACATGGTTAGGCTCTTTATGTAATTGCTATTTATGCATTCCAGTGTTTTAAATGCAACTTTTCAAAACTACAAGACTATAGAGGTGCTGTCGGTATGGTCTGATTGGTGGTGCTAGATTATGGGTGTGTGTGTTCCTTTTTAAAATGATAGAAAAGGCAATACGACTTGGTAAACCCTAATTTCATTGCTAATAACAAAAAGGTAGGTCAAAATGTTTTCTATTTTATTCTAACATGGGAGACAGAATAAACACTAATTCCTTGCTTAAAACTGTATACACTCATTTGGTTTAAATTTCTGTTCCATATGTTAAGTCCTATGGTGAAAAAAAATTACTGTTTTTCCCAAAACCTTCCAAAGGTTTTAAAACTGACAGGATTTGTGTGAAGAATTACTGTGTTTAAATTCAAGTAACATCTGCCCTACCAGAGGGATTCCTTTCATAAACGTTTCTTTTCTTCTTCTTTTTTTTAATGAGTGCTTTTTTTTTTTTAAACATTTATTTATTTTTGTACAAGAACTAGGGTATAGGCCAGAGGCACGGGAGGGTGAGAGAATTCACCAGAGACAGAGCAGGGAGCAAACAGGCAGATGACTGAAATACACTGCTGCCGGGAGCAGTGGGTGAGACAGGAGAGGTCTGTGCGCCATGTGGGACCCTCGCCAGTGGCCGGGGATCGATCCCGCGCTGCAGAGGCTGCGGGCAGCCTTGCAGCCCAGTGCTCAACCATGGTGCCACCAGGGGAGGCCCCAAAACATGATTATTTCAGCCATGAAAATAAGCAACCCTCACCACTAGCAGCAGAGCACTGGCTGCAGGCATGTATGTTTGCTTGTTAGTTGTTGTGTTTCTCAAAGTGAAATCCAGAGATGAACTGCAATTGCATGACCTGGGCTGATGAGGGGGAAAACGTTTTCTATTTTTACTCTACACCTGTTGGATTAGACTATGTGGTGGATGGGCCTCTGGAGTCTCCTTTTTAAAATGATGAAATCCACCCTATCTACAAAAGGTGTGTAAAGTGCATGTATGTATCTGTGTGTGTGCGTTTCAAGAGGAATAATCAGCACTGCTGCGTGTACCCTTCAGCTTGAGAAACAAACGTGCTGTCAGTCCGTAATTAAGCACCCGCTTTACGCGGACACTGTTTTCTACTATGAGGAACAAAAAAAAAAAGAAAAAGAAATCTGGTGCTTGCCTTGGAGAAGCTGGAGTTCAGTGTGGACATTCCACCGTTCAAAACCTCTATGTCATAAATCTTACAACCCAGGCAAAATAGAGTGAAATGACTTTATATTGGCTCCAATCCTCAAATTATTGGTGGAGGAAAAAACAAAAGGCACCCCAAGTGAGTTGAGCCCCACTCAGCTTCAGTGTGGGGGATCGGGACTATGCTTCTTGCAGGTGTTTACACAGCTGGCCTCCTTAGGAAGGCGCACTACTCTCACCATTGAACACATTAACTGGCATTTTAATCATATGTTAGTTAGCAGCTTGGAGGATTTTAGAGCCCTTTATTAGTCCTGCAGGATTCCAAATACTTTTTTTAAATTGTGGTAACGAGGGTTTACAACACTGTGAATATTTGAGGAGTACAGGTTCATATGTTTGTTCGAATGTTGCTGCAGCACGCCTGCCACCCAAGTGCCCACCATCGACCATGGAGCTACTGGGTTCCCCCGGCCCCCGTGTTCCTACTCTTCTTCTCTCTCCCCACTTGGTAGCCTCCGTTCTGCAGATTTCCAGGGTTTGTTTCCAAATACATTTGAAAGACAAGTTTTGATTTCAGATGCAGTAGAAAGGTAACAAGTTAAAAGTACGTGAGTGTTTAATTCATCAATGGGGTTACTGCCCAGATCTCTACGCAGGAAATTTAAGAATGTCTCCTGAGCAAAGAAAATTATTACATGTGGTGAACTCTTTAAGTCCTAGACGGAGGTCATGGCAGCCTGAGTGTATTTAAAAAAGGGTTTCTGTCTGCTTGGAAAGTAAATGAAGCCCTCATTACTAACTTTAAAACCACGGCTATGAGAAGGCTTGTGCCGGAGGTGAAAGATCAAGATCATCACAGCCCAAGTGGAGACAGAAAGTTCAATTTCTGACTTATCAGGGAGGCATGAAACATTTCAGGGTTATTTTGCATTATCAGTGGGGAGTTGATCTGGCTAATCCAATGCATGAAGATAAGATTCATTGAAACATTTATAAAGGCATTTAGAGTAGATCTAATCAGCAGAGAGAGGCCTTGAAGTGAGAGGGAAATCTGATCTGTCAGTCACTGCCTCCCCAGTGCAATCCCTTGCCTGCCTGGGCCTTGCCTTTCTCTTCTGTTAAATGGGGTTGGTTCCCGCCTTTGAGTGCAGTGCAAGTTTGATGGTGTCTTATACCCAAAAAAAGGCTGTGGTGTGGAGCTCTCTTGCAAGCTGTCAGGTGTACATGTTCCCAGCCTCCTAAACTCCCTGGGAAATGGTAATAGATTTTCCTCTTTGACAGATGACAGAACAGAAGTAACAGCAGTAGCAACAAAAAGATTTCATGTTCCTACTCTTCTTCCACCTGTACCTTTTAACTTTGGTCGCACCTTCTAGGTTGGGCTAGCCTTCTTCGCACGAGCAAGAGTTGACTCTTCTAAACTGTTGTAAACCTTGTTTGAAACATGCCTCGTTTCTGTCCCAAGGTTTTGTGTGTGACTTAGAACTCTCCTTTAGCCCCGCAGTGCCTTTCAAATCGTCTTCCATTTCTAATTCAGGAGCTGGTTTCAGTTCTCGTTCTGCTCTGCCTAACTGTAGCCTCTGACACCTTGTCCACTCCCTTCTGCTTCTCTAATACGCTTTTCTCCTGATTCTCTTCCTACAGCTCTCATCACTCCTTTGCTCCTTGCCTGGCTCATTTCTCATTCCAGGGACCTCGTTTGAAAGCCCTCGTTTGGCATGACTGGATTCCTGTTCTGAGTCCGTCTTCTCTTTACACTTGAAGTCCTGTGGCCCTCACCTTTGGGTCCAGCTCTGCCTCCGGAATTAAGCCCTGTCCTGACCTTGGCGGGGAGTGTTTAAGCCATGCTGGCTCTGCACGCGGTTTGCCACTGCAGCTGTTGTATCTTATTATAGAGAATTTGATTATTTTTACCTTTTATTTCCAAATGTGGGGCATGTGTGCTTTTTAGGTTCTGAGATTTTTCTTACATCACCTCCCTGCCAGTTACCGATACAGTTGTATTTATGAAGTTATTACTGAAAATAGGAAATTTATTCTCAATAAATTAAATCTAAGATAACTTAGCTCTTTTCCCTGGCCTCATCCCCAGCTAGCTGTATAATCTTGGGGTTTCTCTTTTTCTGTTTTTTAGTCCATCTTGTGTGGGCAGGGTTGTTTCAGATGAAAACCCTTGGGGGGAAAAACATGAAGAGACCTAGGTTTCATTTCCCTGTCAGCAGACTTCTGTCTGGGCTGCGTCAGAATTCATCTTTTCTTCTGCCCACAGGAGGACACTTTTTGTGCCTCTGTGGTGACACTCACCCTTAATCCGATGTTTTGGGGGCATGCCTTTGGCTTTCCAACAATTTTTGATCACTCTTTACAGGAACTGATTTTCTTTGTATCCCTTTCCTGAGTATCTGTGATAAAAATGGCAAAGGGGGGCCTCCCCTGGTGGTTCAGGTGGTTGAGCGCAGCACTGTGAAGCTGTCCGCAGCCTCTGCAGTGCCGGTTCGATCCCTGCCGGCCGGCCAGGGTCCCACATGGCGCGGCAGACCTCTCCTGCCTCACCCGCTGCTCCCCTCAGCACTGTATTTCGTCAGTCTGCCTGTTCTGTTCCCTGCTCTGGCTCTGGTGAATCCTCTCACCCTCCCGTGCATCTGGCCTGTACCCTGTACCCTTGTATGCATGAATAAATAAATCTTTAAAAAAAAAAAAATGCAAAGGAGGACTCAGGAAGCTAGAGATGACTCCAGTTTCCCCATAGCCCTAAAATGGTCCCAACAGAGTTGCTCTGAACATGAGGAAGTCACTTACATCGTGGGGATTTCTACCATCCGATGTTCTTAATCTGTCTCTCATATATTGAAATGGTGCCAGAACAAAGGGGGTAGAAAGAGCAGAGTTCTTTCTAGATGAGATATCGTTTCTCACTGATGCAAGTACATTTTAGATCCTGTCCAAAGGGCTTATGTGGGAGTTATTCAAGAGTTTACACTCCACAGTGTTGCTCATTTACTGAGACTACTGAGCCTTCGCTTACAGACTTGGAGACAGTGTGATGCAAAGTTCCAGTCTAATTACAGTTACATTAACTTTACACTGGTTGGAAGAGAGTAGTTTCTCAGACCTTGATGTGTAATTCTAAAAATCAGTCTGAGAAATTAACTATATGAAGTAAAGCATGTGTTTGTGTGTGTGTGTGTATGTGTGTATAAACACGTACATATTTATATATAAGTACATGTATTATTTTCACATTTTGTTTGAAGCACTTCTGAAGGTAAAAGGAAAAAAGCCTGCTTTAAGAAACAGTTTGCCAAAGGTTGATGAAGTTTTACAACTCTTGGCCCAATTCATTATGAACTGATTATCAGTATAGACAGAGAAAAAGAAGTTCATGAAGTTAGATGCTTGCTAGTTGAAGGAGTCTTTTACTTGTTGGAGGGAGCCTGACCTCAGGTCTTACAAAGCTTCTTAGAGAGAAGAAATGCTGGCATTTTTCTGCTATTGCTAATAAGGGCACCACTTGGGATGCACAGAGCCGGCGGCTGGACAGCCCTGGAACAGCTGTGGTCAGTTGCTCCTCCTGAGTGCAGCAGGTCGCTGCTCACCTGCTTGGTCCCTGCTGGACCACGGTAAGCTCTTGCCATCCAAACAGAAGACTGCTTCCAGGGGCGCGCCCTGATTTGGTCATCGCTCGCAGTGCTTTGCACATATTCATTCCATTTAGCAACCTTTTGGGAGGGAGGTTATTTATCCCCCTTCTATAGATGAGCAAACTGACGCGAGGAGAGATTAAGAAACTCGTGTAGGGTTATGGAACACAAAAGAGGTACCGCTAGGAGGCAGGCCCAGTGCTCTGCTTTCAGTGCTAGTGCTGCAGCCTCCCTTTACTGCCTCTCTCAGTTAACTGGAGGTAGGCAGATGGCCCCTCCAGCTTGACCTGGCTTACCTACCTGGACAACCTACATGAGAAAAATAAAGGTTGACCTGGCAATAGACGGCAAGGCCAGTAATGAGGTGAAAAACGATCCCTAAGGAGCTGTGTAGGTATTGATTTTCTGCATGACTGGAAACCTCCCTTCAGGAAGCTTTGCCAGTTTCTCTGCCAGGGCTCTGCATTACTTATCTGTCAGGCACAGGGAGCAAAGAAAACTGTAAACACCGGTATGTCTCACTGAGGCTTTCCTTAGATGGCAGGCAGGAAGATGTCTTTAAAAAACTTGTTTTTTTGAGGAACATTGGTTTACACACAGTTTCAGGAATATAGCATCACACCTGCACAAGGGCCTGTACCACGCCACGCCACGCCCACCACCAGAATTTCAGGTACCACTCACCACCGTCCAGTCAATGCCCTCTCCCCTTCTGCCCACTCCAGCCCCCCTCCCCACTGGTAACCACCTTTCTTGGTCAGAGGTAAGGGGTTGTTTTTGTCTGTTCTCTGCCTTCTTTCCTTATGAGGACCTCTGTTTCTTATTCACAGCTCTATCCTCTGTGCTGAGTGCAATGTTGTCATATACCAGGGCCATGTATTTGACTAAGTGAATATTTTTGAAGGAATTTGTTTGACTCTAGTGGCGTCCAAATCTTGATTACATCGGTCTTAGTAAGACAATACTTCACAGCCAGTTTCACTTTGTCTTCTGTTAAATAAGCTTCTCTAGAGATATCATGCAATGAGCTGTCTCTTATAAAATTCTTGCTTCTCTCAGTGTCTCACACCTAGCCTGCTTTGTCTGAGCATCAGCAGCCACAGCCGTTCACAGGGTGGCAACCTCCAGAAGTGCTGGCTTAGTGCCTGGAAGGAACTGAAAGATTTCTAATGCTTGGAAGGAAATAAAAGACTTGTATTCAGTTGATCTGGTCTGGAAGGAAATAAAAGACTATAGGGTTGACTTGCATGTTAGAGACCTATTAGGTGATGAAAAACACACACAGATATTTTAGTAGCTGAGTTGGGATTTTAGTCTGTTTTTTCCCCCTTTTTAATTTTGGATGATCTTATGCTAGCTAGTCAAGTGAATATCTCATGTGGGAAAATGATGTTACTATCAGAAGATATTAGTAGATACTTGACAGCTATTTTTTTTTGAATGAATAATAAGGAATTTCTTTTCCTTATTTAAAACTTCTGTATGCAAGTTTTAGTTTATGTAGAATTCAAATACACACACACACACACACACACACATGCGCGCGAGGAGACTGTCTTAGGTCATCTCCTATTGTGGCAAATATGTTTCAGAGTGTTTTGCCTGTCTTGTGAAATGCTTTACCTATATATCCCCTTTCTAACTTACCAAACATGGGATGAAGTAGATGAGACTGGCTGATATTATATTATCCTCATTTGTGTACTTGGGAAAATTACAATTGAGAGATGAGGTCCCATGAGGTCACACAGCTGGGAAGTGTCGGTTCCTTCTCCAGAACACTCTCATCCCATTGAACAATATATCGAGCAAAACAATAAAACAAGAAAAATGAGTTACAAAGATAGAATAGCAAGATCTTGTGTTGTCCCCTCATTAAAGGTAAGAGATGAACATCAGAGTACTATTAAAACAAATTATTGAGCACTGGCAGTTTGCAGGGTGCTGAGGAGTGGGAGTAGAGTACAAAGGGAATCCAGCCTACCCACAATAGATTGGTAATGAAATGGAAAAAACTGGTAGGACATTGACAGTGGGTGATTGTTAAGGAGCCAGAGGGTTAGTAAGAGGGGTTTGGAGAGACCCCTATAACTTGAGCCAGGCTTGTGGGTACTGGGCGGAGAGTAAGTCTTGGGAAGCGAGAGGTTTTCTAGTTACTGCATTTTAAAAATAGGTCTCCACAGTGGATTAAGATGATAAACTGGTTGGAAGACCTGAGAGAACAGGTCTGATGGAAGGAAGCTGGTGCTCATAAATGCTGTCCCAGTGGCCTAGTCGATGAAACACACCTACACATGGCGCAGACATGCAGGCGGGCTGAGGGAGCAATCGTGTTGTATCTGCAAGTGTTGCTTTCTTATAGTGAGTTGATGGCAGAATGATAGCTCTGTAGTGCCCCCGAGATAGCAAATGGGAATGAAATGCCAGACACTGGGTGTGGGTGGTCAGGGGCAGAGGCGGGCCAAGCCTGTGTGTCAAACCTCATGGAAGTTACAGAGCGAAAAGAAAAGATTTCCGCCACCCTGGACAGAGGGAGGTTCTTCAGTTACTTCTATTTCCCGCAGGATGAAAAGGTGAAAGCAAAGCTGAGGTTTCCTATTACACCTCAAGCATGCCAGGCTTTTTGCCTTCCGTTTGTTCTGGTTCCGCAGATGCAAACTCTACCATCAGGAATTCAGTCCCACCCAAGAACACAGCAGCAAGTTATCCCTTTCCAGCAAAGGTTTCTCTTGTATCTGAAACCCTAAAACATGTGCCTATCTTTTCTTTAAATGCTATTTCTTTAAAACAGATTACCACTTTCCCCCCTGATTGATTACTTTATGTAAAATATTTCCTGGAAACAGATATATGTCATTTGCTGCTATCTTGTTAAGTGACTAAGTTCACCTATGTGAATGTGCTGTGTGAAGTCTTCCGGAGGTCACATTAGTAAAAGGTGTAGGAATGGTACACTGACCAAGTGCTAAAAATATCACTCAATGAATAGGGATTTTACTTACTGTACTGTTATTGCTTTTAGACATAAAATTCATAATAAAATTGCAACAACCAAAGGTTTGATTCAGAACTTGTAAGAGATGCATTTCTATAGATGTAATCCACACCCTTGGTCCACCTTGGATTTCAGTGTCAACTTAAGCAGTCAGTTCCCAGTGAGCTCACTTTCAGCTCATGCTTAGAATCTGGTTCCCCCACCCCCACCCCCGTAACTCCTCCTCTGCAGTCAATGAGGGAAAGAAAAATTCTTTATCACTGGGTTTAACTTCTATCTGCAGAGTAAGTTTCTTATTATTGCCAATCGTCATGAACTAATGTTTGGACAATTGACAGCATCACATAGGATAACTTTGGAATAGACTTTATCAGAGAAATGACAAGCCAAAGTTCAACAAGAAGAGAATCATGCATTCTCTCTCTCTCTCTCTCTCTCTCTCTCTCTCTTTGTTGATAATTATGTACCTTCTACCAACCCTACATTTTATAGGTAGAGAATTTTAAAGGTTAGAAATCTTGTTCAGTTTATCCCAACTGACTCAGTAAGTTAATAATGGGCCTAAGTTTAG
The DNA here is from genome assembly GCF_014898055.3 of Talpa occidentalis. Lineage (NCBI taxonomy): Eukaryota > Metazoa > Chordata > Mammalia > Eulipotyphla > Talpidae > Talpa > Talpa occidentalis. The sequence continues at coordinate 109,528,085 of NW_023605194.1, forward strand.
AAAGGTGTCTCCAGATTGTAAATTAGTGTTTATTCCTTCCTACCAGTGGTTCTGAAAGTATATCCTCTGCAGCAGAATCACCCACCCATTTGCAGGTGAGAAATGTGGTTGCCTTAACCCATTCCAGCTCTCTCTGCTGGTCTGTCTCGTGGGTTTGAATATCACAAGCTCTCTGGTTTTACAACCTCCTGTGAGCACTTGGGGTTTTCATGCTTCTGGGGAAAAACACTCGGGGGTTGGGGGATCTGATTGGTCCAACTGGAGGCATGTATCATAATCAATTAATAGATCAGAAAAAAATGTATTCCCCCATCTAAGGATAAGCCACAGAATATCGGTTAGAGAAATGAATGTTAAAGAATGAAAGATAAATGTAGCTGGACAAGAAAAAGAAAAAGAAAGAAATATGTTTTTTAAATAATAGAATATAATAAAGTATACTTAATATTGGAACTGCACTGAATATAATTCAAAGTAATGTGATATTTAGAAGGCACTTAAAGAGCTGAATTACTTTTGGGTCCATTATAACTTAATAGTGTGCAATATTGTAAAAAATATCTCATTTGTTGTTTTAAATTTTCTCTTTTGATTCTTCTGGAAATGAAGATTAATATTAATAGTTTTGTTACTTAGCAGCAACATTCCTAACTCCTAATCTAATTTCTAGATATCTGGGGAAATTTTTGAAATATTCTTTCTGAAATCCATTTTATTAATATGTTCTGGGACTGATTTTGTGCTAACATTTTTTTTCTGTTTCTTGAATGAAGATGATAAGACTATAAATTAAAGTGATTATTTATGATTCTGATAAACATTATACTTCTTTGGTCACGAAGAGACATTACAAAGAAAAGATCTCTGAATTTTTATTATCTTTGACTTTTCATATTATTATGTTTCTAATATAATTTCTTTTTACAAATTGTGACAAAATATACATAACAAAAATTTCCAGTTTATCTTTTTGAAGTATACAGCTCAGTAGCATCAAGTACATTTGCATTGTATAATCAGCATTACCGTCTCTCTCTGAACTTTTTCATCTTCCCAAAGTAAAACTCCATAGTCATTAAATATTAATTCCCGATTCCTCCTTCCCCATCCCCCAGCAACCAAGTTTTCAATTTTCTGTCTCCATGAATTTGACTATTCTAGAAACCTCATATTAGTGGAATTGTATTTGTCTTTCTGTGACTGGCTTATTTCACTCTGACATAATTCTTTTGCTGTACTTGGGATATTATTTAATCATAAATGAATTATTATTGCTTAAAATTGTCTTTCTTACATTCATATTCTGACAGTTTTCATCTGTAGTGGAAATTACAATGGATATTAATAGCAGATAGTGTGATGATAAAATAAGATGTTGGAATTGTTAGCTTGTGAGAACAGCACAAGGAAGAAGTCACTATATAGTTATGTATCTTTAATATTACAAAGATAATTTAAACATGAAACAAGGACTTTCTTCTAATGGTCGATATGAGGTGAACATATTAGACATTTTAGTAATCTGCTCTTTTCTATTGTCCTGTATAAAAACAGAAACGTGACATTGTAGTGCGACATTTGATTTCATAGATTATCCAAATGTATTTGAAATAAATAAAAGGGGTTTTTAGGATAAAATACTAAAGTTCATGGATTAAGCAGTTATCCCGTTTGACTTCTATTTGTGTAACAAATGGTACATTATTTTTTCTTTCTCAGAATGTATAGATTGTGGGAATTGAACAATAATCCTTAAAAAGGTATTAAGATGTTGATGATTATTTGTTGCCTTGGGGAAAATATTGATGATCTCTGTCCCTTCAAAAATAGCATTTTGTCCTGGACTTATCTGTTATGAGGCTTACATCACTTCTTGCTCCTTCCACTTGGATGCCTCAGAGACATTTTAGAGAAGTACACTTTAATAAAATCTGGTAGATTGGTAGCTTAAATTCTTTCCCAAAATCCCAGGCAAAACAAGAAAACAGAACAGAGAGTTTGATATAATGGGAGTCTTACACTGTCTTTTGCAAATTGCAGACATTATCCCACAATTTTGGTGTAATCCTTCAGCTGACAATTAAAATCTTTGTTTTATCAGTCATCACCCAACCCTAACAGATGGGTGAAGAATTAATCTTATTTGTATTTTTCTCCACAACTTCTTCTACACATTGTAATATTTGATGATTAACATTCAGTGAATTCTTAAAGATGATTGATGGGCCTTCAAGACAGAATATATACATCCTATTTAAATCATGCCAGAGTAAAACCACAGAACAGAAGCGATCCTAAGACCCCTGTAGAAATTCGAAGACAATTTTGATACTCTCGTCCACTCAAAAAGAAAATCTGCTAATACTGTAATGTTTTTTCCCTTGCCAGGACCCTCCTTGCCTGGTGTCACTTCTTGAGCTCTCCTGGGAGGAGATTAGTCTAAAACAACAAAGTAGCCAGATGTCTGGTTCTGAGTGAGTCCCAGAGGCCAGGCTACTGTAGGCAACTGAAAGATCAAAGATACCTGAGAATGACTTATGGGCAGATAGTGTGTGTCATTCCCATTATTAACAGTCTGAGAAAATTTGTTTCTCTAATTAACCCTTTTGTTGGAGTAACCTTAAATTTTAGTGAGTCTGTTTCTCTTTTGGATAGGTTTTCTTTTGTGTAGTTTTGGGAAGCATGCATACCAAAAAAGAGAGACCAAAAGGACCTCCTGTGTTGAATGGAAATCTCTGAGTTGTTCTTCTTATCCAGAAGAGATATGCTCTCCGGTGTGTGATCATTTGGGGAGAAATAAGTGGGTGTTATGGTTCTAAGTTAAAATGACAAATGAATAGTTAGGAACTACATATTTTATATGTGGGGAAAAAAAAAAAAACTTTTTAAAACTCCCACCATTACTTTTCGGGTACTGGGACTTCAACTTCTAACTGTTGTAGAGATTTTTTTGGACCAGAGCTTCCTGGTCGTAAAATGGATTCAGAATAAATCCCCAGTAGTGGGAAAGCTGAACCTTATTAATTGTTGACCTCTGTCTTTTCACATCGGTCTTATGAAATGCTAATTAAAAATTCTTGTTGTCCTTTACCTGTTTGTGGTATAGGTAGTTTTACATAGTTTAGATATATAACTTGGGAAATAGGAATACATTTGCTATTTTAGGTTTGTCTTAATCCTAAAGCCTCTAAAAGCTTTTAGCTGAATTTATTCGAGGCGATATGTGAAAATCTAATCATAACTTTTGATGACTTAGCCTCTAGATGAGAGTATCAAAACGACCAAAGATTTTGGCTGGCCTTGCCCCTGGGTTTCGGTTCTTTTCAATATCATTATGGAACAACAAAATCAAGTAATAGCCTTATTCTTGCCTTCTTTGGCATATAATCCTAAACCGATGTTATCAAGAGGATCATTAGGCAGCGTTAGCACTTCTAAGTGCTAATAGCGCATTGTTTAACATCTAATAATATAAACTTGGCATGAAAACTGTAAAAATGGCTTTAACTCTAATTGAAGATAGACGTGTAGCAAAGTACAGTGCAGAGATTTCATGCTCTCCATGTGGTGGCTAAGGCTGCTTTTCAACTCCTAGAGGAAAATGTAGCTCCTGGGAGCAGTTTGTAAGGATTAATTGATTTATTTCTTTGTTTCTAGACTTATGTATTGAAGCCAGGATAAAATTGGCTTCTTGCACAACAAACTAGGGAAGCAGTTGTATTCTTTTTTCAGGCGGGCAGAGTTTATTGTTACTTTAGTGACAAAGGGCGAGCTGTGATTTCGCCTTTCTACCTGTTGCTGTTGCTGGCCACTCTGTGTGAACGATACCATTTACCATCACGGAGCAGTTTCTCGATCTGTTTTCTTCTTTTGTAGTGCCAGTTGAGTCAGTTATGACCACTGTACCAAAAATATTTCTAAGCTCAGTTAATGGCTTACTTTAAGCAAGAGTAACACTACTTTCCAATACGGCAGCATTATTGCCGATTCCTTGGAGTTGGTTATATGGCAAAATGTGAGAGTCATGTTTCCAAGACCAAGGTCCGGCGGGAGAAGCAGCGTTCCACTCTACTGTGGTCCCGGGGTCTGTTCTTGTTCCCTTTTCCGAGGAGCTACTTGTGTCTCCCTTCTCTTCTCCATGACACAAATGCTTGGGCACACACATATAAACACACACATATTTAAAATACGTATATGTGAAGCAGAAGCCCCTAAAGGACTTCTGTTTTCACAAAGTCACAATGTTACTGGCGAATGACCTGTTAATATATTCATTTTGAGTTGCATTGTGTATTGGCTCCCCCCTCCGCTTCTGCTACCTTCCATTTACTGTGTGGGCCATTACTGTAGGTGTCACCTCTTGGTGGAATGGTTCTCCCTCCACACTGTGTGTTGAGAGTGTTTAATTATGCTTTGAAAACATATTATTGGGCCTCCCTGGTGGTGCAGGGCTTAAAGACAGTGCTATCAAGCTATCACCAGCCACTGCAGCTGACCAACATGGCGCAGCAGACCTCTCCTGGCTCACCCGCTGCTCCCCTCAGCAGTGTATTTCAGTAGATCTGCCTGTTCTGCTTCCCACTCTGTCTCACCCCCTGCACCTCTGGCTTACATCCCAGTTCTTATGTGCATGAATAAATAAATCCTTTTTTAAAAAAAACAAAAACAAAAAACACATATTATCAAAGAGTGTTAGCTGTTTACTTCCCACTCTTTATTTACTCTCCCTTCCTTACTCACAGGCTTCTGTTCCCATTGCTTCCTCTAGCCTGTTGTAAGGGTCAGGAATGGACCACAGTGCAGGTTTTCTAATCCAGCAGACCGGGTAAAAGAGGAGTCAGAGTCCTGGTTTTTTTTGCAGGTCTTTTATTGGAGTTACCAGGTACACGGCAGGCAGGCGTGCTGGGGGGCGGGGAGGCTGGCAGGCCTCTCGGCTTCTGCTACTTCTTTCTCGGCTTCTTGGCTTCTGCTGGCGTCCCTGTGACACCGACCTTAAAAGCCCAGTCTTAGCCCAGGTGAATCCCATCTACCTATGCCCACACCCTACTCCAGGTGCCCGCCATCAGGCATGCATTCAGGACCGCAAGGATCCATCATCTATCCTGATGGCGGGAGGGCAGAAAAGCCTGACATTTTTCCTTTCCCTACACCTGTCATGTGTTGTTCTTTTTTTCTTTATCTTTTAGTTCTTATTTCTGTCCCAGCATCTGTTGTAAGCTAAGTTGTAAGAACAGGCAAGTAAGCTTGCTTTTTAAAATTATTTGAATAACTTAATGCATGATGCTTTAATATTTGAGTGGGTATTGAGGTAGTAAATGTCTGTAACTTTTTGTGATAGAATTATGTGCTAAAGAATAATGCTTGGGCCTCCCCGGTGGCGCAGCGGTTGAGCGCTGGGTTGCGAAGCTGCCCTCAGCCTTTGCAGCGCCGGTTCGATCCCTGGTCACCGGGTGAGGATCCCACATGGCGCGCAGACCTCTCCTGCCGCCCGCTGCTCCCCTCAGCAGTGTACTTCGGTCCTTCTGCCTGCTCTGCTCCCCGCTCTGGCTCTGGTGAATTCTCTCACCCTCCTGCGCTTCTGACTGTACCCAGTGCTTGTATAATTAATTAATTAATTAAAAGAAAAAAGAAAAAAGAAAGAAAGACATGGTTAACTGCTGGGTTAAAAAAAAAAGAATACTGCTTACAAGATAAATCACGTTGGCTTTGTTAGAAGGCGGTATTCAACATGCATTTTAATTTCTCTTGATTTCAAAAACTTTGAGATTAAATGTAAATCTTAAATTTTTCGTTTTTTTAATCTAGGATGGCTTGAAAGATCTTAACAACAGTTAATTTAATTAACTTTTAATTTGTTAGTTAAATTTACTGAGTTTTGATTTGTTAAATTTACTTAGTTTTAATTTCAGGTAATGTTTTTCCTTACCTGAGGTTGGAGTGATAGCCTTGAAGCACCTGTTACTGTTTAAAATGATTGTAAAATTGCCTGAGAGTGTGAGGTTGCAAAGTGGTAAGATTAGATCCCAGGGGGATGGGAGGGCTCTTCCCGCACGGCAAGGGTGGGATAACGTGCACTAGAGGGGCGATCATGGAAGGTAAGTTATTTTGGGGTACAAAAATAACCAGTTCTTAACCTCTGTGACTTCTAACTCTGCTAAAACAAATAACAGCTTAATAAAAAGCAATTGAAAATTAAATATTGCCATAGGTTTATCCAATATGAACAGTTGGTAGAAAAGAACTGTTTTGGGGGAGGAGTTTTTTTCTTTTTCAAGTAAGATTTACATGATTAATAGGAAATGAAACTGTAGCTGATAGATAATCAGGTACCTGAGAATAATGTTTGGGAAGCTGTGTTTCCTGAAGATATGAGGCTCAGTTATTTTAGCCTGGGGATTTTGCCTGGGGAAAAACGTATGTGCCTCAACAGCTGAAGGGCTATTCAGAAAGAAACAAAGTAAAATGGCATCTATTTTAACGTGTAATTTTGATATTTCATACTTAATCTTATCTGTGGCAGAAATGTCAAAATATTCCAGCTGCAAACCACCTCTGAAGCCATATCTACACTACCAAATTGAACTGGGTAGATAAAGTCCTTAGAATCAAACAGTTTTCCTTGGGGAGAAGAGGGTCCTCTCGAGGTAATTCTCTGGAGGGAAGGGAATGCTCCGGTAGAATCAAAATGAAGATGTGATGTATTTCAATTTATAAGAATGTACAGCCTAAAGAAAACAGCTATGGGGAGGGGAAGGGCAGATTTAAAAACTGGCACTTTATGCTTCCCCTGAAATCTGATTTCTTTCACAGCCTTTTCCATTCTGTTTGTTCCCATTGAAAGTTTGAAATAACACTTCCTTCATTCATGTTGAGTTTTGTTTTTTAAATTTTAACCTCATCCAGAATGGAATTACTTGTGCTAGAAATGGTTCTAAAATGCTGTCCCTTATTCCCTCCTCTACCATCCTTCAGAGATCAAATTATTCTAGCTGTGTAAGTCGCTGTTGAAGTTAAAATCGAGTTTTACTAATGGATAGCTAGGTTTCTGCTTGCCATCACTGCTTTTCTTTGTTTGCTCCAGAGTGGACGCCTCCTGCCCCCACCCTAGAAGGAAGAAAAGTGGTAAAATCTGGGCTACCAGTTAACCTGTCAGCACGTGGCTGTTGTTTATTGTTTTTTAATAAAAAATCAAGTTTCTGTATTTAATGACTAGGAAGATGCATTACATTTTGTTAAAAGTAAGAAATTATGAAGAATAAAGGAAGTTAGGAATGCCCAAAAAATCAAAAAGGGGATATGTGTAATTTCGCTATTTAACACATATATGAGCATTAATTTTTATTATTGAGTTTAGTATTTTGTATTTATACTTCCATCAGCATATACTGTATCATGATGTGGTGTTGAAAGGCCATTAAATAACTCAGGCTTACTCACAGAAGAACGAAAAAAAAAAATTAGTCTTCTTTTTCTCTTTTATTTGTATTTTCCCCAGGTCGTTTAGTCAAGAGCAAACAAGTTTGCTCATAAAGAGGGCATTTACCTTCTTTAAAAAACCCCTCTCTGATATGGAGGGAGGTAATCCCAAGGCTGACATGCTGGGGGAGGGTCGCCCTCATCTGTGAATGTGCTGTACAGACTCTCAGTGCTACGGTGACAGGGTGACCCCGGCCGTGTAGACATGGCCCTTGATACTGAACTTTTACTTAATTATTAGGATGTATATTAAAATATCAGATGGTTTGGCTTAACAATCTGATTTGTTCCCTATCATTTAAAATTCATAGAAATGTTAGATAAATGCACTTTGGCTTGATTGAAGGATTCTTTTTTTTTAATTAAAATGGCTGTTAAAAAACCCAAAATGTAACATTATAGAAACTCACTTATTAAAAAGAAATCCTTGACTCACATTTAAAAATTAAAAAAAAAAAATTAAAAAATAGAAGAAATACCTGATCAATGGAAAATGTTTCCGTGGCCAAATTGGCGGTGTCATGCTCTTTTAAATAATGCTATTTGTAATACTCCTACAGTATTTTTTCCCATATGAAATTAAATGTCAAAGTATGCACCTTCTTTGCAACCTTTGTAAGGGGCAATTTCATTAAGAAATGAGATAACTATGTTTAATATACAGAAATGAATTCTAATTTCAAGTATGCTCATGGTGTTTTAAGGATGATCTGGTGTAACATATAAATAACATCTTTTTAGTGGAATATACCCCCTGGCTATTTCTTATTTAATGGTTATTGTGACTAGGAAGGAAAACCCCACATAGACTAAATTGAAGACTCCAGAAACTGCGGTGTTAAAATAAAACATGTATTTCATACATGCATACAGTAAAGAAGCATAAACGTGACACCAGCTTCTTTTAAAAATGTCTTCAGTAATAATTTAGGGTTTAAAACAATACTTTTGTCCTGTCTTTTGTGATTTTCTTCTCCTTCAGTCAATCATAGTGATCCATACAGTTCCCATATGAGGTGATCAGCGAGTACAAAGGCCTGGGCTTTGTGGGAACTTTAGAACATGCTTGGATAAGAATTTTACAGACTATACTTCAAGAAGACATTGGTATAGGATTTCCCACCAGAGGAAATGATGGTGATGGCCACCATTTTGGGTCTTCCCCATCCCTCCCAACCACGATCTCCTTAAAAGACTCTCTACAGCATCGGTGACCCAGGCTTTTGTACTTGAAATCTGGTGTTGAGTCTCATTTCTGCCTACTGTGCTATTGCCTTTAGACGACCAGAATTTCAAAAGTTAAAAGGGAGTAAGTCAATCTCCTGGAAACGATGCAGAAAGGTATATTCAAATCGTAAATAAGGAATTGCATTGAGTACATTAAGCAGACAGAGAAAAATGCATTTCTGTCTTTTGTAGGAAGGTAATTGGGCACCACTACTTGGCAGGAGCTGGTGCTATTGAGCCGGCTCTGGCTGCCACAGGTTGACAGGCAGGTGATCAGGCAGCTTCCGCCAGGGTCTGCACAGGAGGCCTACCTAATATGCTGTCTGCCCTGAGGGCCTATGGGAACACAGTTGGATTATTATGTTAATGCATGAGCCTGCTGCCCTCTTCCTATCCCAGCTGGGTTCCCTGTTGTTAGGAACTGCTTCGCACTGACAGTGGAGTAATATGCTTCATGATTGAAAGGGCAAAGGGGCTTGGAAGGAAAAAAAAAAAAAGAATAGGGCCAGCACAGATATGTAAATGAGGGGAGGAAGTCTGTAGGAAGATTGCACTGCAAGGAGAGAGAGAAAGTTTATTAGCTGAAGTTCTTTTTCTTGTAGCACTCTGAAAAGCCATTCATTTCTTAATTAATTGCTGGGCTTGTTTCCCTGCCTCGGTGGGCCTGCAGTACATGGAAGCGTTTTCCAGAAACAGGCACTTGGGTTGATTTGTGTTCAGTGGAGATGTACAGCATCCGCCCAGGTGGAGGGCGACAGCAGTGCATTTTCCCACCACCCCTATTTTTAAAAAATAGGGGAAACTTAGTTTTCTAAGGTGCTGAAGGATTTTATATTTCACGTTAGCATCACTTTGCTTTCTCTTTGCTTTTGAGGTAGCTTTAGAAAGCTGCGTGACGCTGCATTTGGGAAAGGGAGGTGAGGAGATGCTTGGCTAGGATAGAGGGATCTTTTCTTGGGTTTAGGAGTTTGGTAAGAGGAGGTGGCTTCAACTGCACCATAAGTTGTTTTCGGATGAGGTTTTAAATGTTGTTGCCATAAGCTAGTGAGGAGAAAGCGTGTGGGCTTCTGTGTCTACAGACGTTGCCAAATTCTGCCTCTCTTAACTGCAGCTATCCAGATTTAGAGAAATTCCTTTCCCTGGCCCCTGTCGCAGCTGTAAAATGGGTGTAAAAGGAATTTTAAATGAGAGGATAAAGAACGGAAATCCTTTAGTCTGACTCAGAAGTATTTGCCGTAATGATCCTTAACTGCCATTATGAGTTATCATTTTCAGTTACTAGACCATTATTTTAAGATGTATGGCTTTGTACTACAGTGGATTTCAGGAGATTATGTATTCCCTGAGATTATCTACCTTTTGTTTTTCACCAAAGGGGAGTGACTTCAGTTTCAACCACAATTTGAGACTGAAAAATACTTAAATACACATTACTTAAAGAGAGAAAGACTCCTCAAGCAAAATCCTAGCATATGTTCTTAAGCAATTAGTTTTATAGCAAGCCATACTTGAAATGCTAAAAGAAAATTGAGTGGAAAAGAAAATCTGGTTGAGTCAGTTTCTAGAGATATTGTTTAGTGTATGCCAACATTTAGGAAAGTTTCTAGATATTGCTATATGTGTAACTGTTTCTGATACATTTGTTCACTTAAAACTAACTTAAAATGGCAATATGTGGTGGAGAACAGTTTTAAATATATCACCTGTGATTTGTGCTTTCCTAGCACTGATCACTGATCTATTGCATGGAGTGATATCCATAATGGGCACTTTGAATACCTTTGAGGGATTGGGACCAGGTGGTCTTTGAGATGAAGCCAAAGCATGTCTCATACCAACAGACCCTCCAGCATTCCTAAGGCTGTGCAGATTTACCAGGAGGAACTTGAGAAAAATATCTATAGACCAGCAGATGCAGAAAATCAGTTAGACACCATAGACTAATAGGACGGTTACCATTTATCTCATGAGAAAGAATTCACCTGATTCTTTCTGATCATTCTAAACCTCCAGTGAAAACTTTGTCAAACTTTGAGGCCGATAACTGGTGTTAAAAAGAGACTCCTTCCTGAAAAGGCAGTTGACTCTACATCTTTGGGGTCAGGGGAAGAGTCAGTTATGTCTAAGTAACACTTCTTTATGTTATAGAGGAGTTCTTTTATAGCGTTACAAAATCCACTTAGTTGGTTACATACATGGTGTAGTGTGTGTGGTGCATGTGTCCGAGTGTGTATATATATATGCCTGAATATACATGTGCATCCAGGAATATACCTATGCATACACAGCTCTATAGAACATGTCTATCTGTATCTCAGAATCAGCCATATAACAAGACGTGTTCCAGGAGGAGGCCTAGTCAAGCACATTCCTGAAAAATAACTTTTTCTTCCCTATAATTTCATTTTATCTAGCTTTTGTTTTTTTTTTTGTAATATTTCTGTTTTTATTTTTTTGTTGAGGCAGCATTGGTTGACAAGACTCTATATGGTCTAGAGGCATAGAATCAGACTCTCCCCGTGTGTGTACCACAGCACCCCACCACTTGGGTACTCGAAGTCCTCCACGATAGCCCCCAAAATGTTAAGTTTGAACAAGAGTTGATGATAAGACATAGAAGAGGGAGGGCCTTTCTGGTGGTGCAGGGGGTTAAAGACAGCGCTATCAAGCTATTGCCAGTCACTGCAGCACAAGTTCGATTCCCTGGCGTGCCAGGGAGCAACCCACACGGTGCAACAGACCTCTTCTGTCTTGTGCGCTACTCCCCTCAGCAGTGTATTTCAGTTGATCTGCCTGTTCTGTTCCCCACTCTGTCTCTGGTGGATCCTCTCCCCCCACCCCCACCTCTGGCCTACACCCCAGCTCTTGTATGTATAAATAAATAAATCTTTAAAAAAAATTAAAGACATTGAAGAAAAGATATCAGAGGCAGCCATAGGACCATGAGATAGGTAGAAAAGTCAAATTCCTACACCGCTTTATACCCGGTTGTTCTCCCACCACTAGTGCGGGCTGCATCCTCTCCTGTGGGCAGAACATGCGTGCTGTTTTTAAATAAATATGAGGAAAATCTGTGTTTAAATAAGCATTTGTCCAATGCCTGTTTTCTTTAAAGTAGATTTGGCTTTGACACATTCAATTCTACCTTGTAGGCTGAAATGTTCTCGAGGACAGGAATTACATATTTTTTAAAAAAAATCCCAGTTCCTTATCTACAGTAGGAATTCATCAAATGCTGCTGAATGAAGACTTGCGTTGATTTTGATGGTAATATCCAGATGTCTGTCTGTGGGTCCCAGTGTTCGAATCTCCTTTACTCTTAACCAAGGAAGCATTATCCCACGTGCCCGTGGGCAGCTTTGTGAAGTTGCTGAGTTAAATGGCCAACCTCACACCAATAGTAACTTCTGACTGTGCCGACCACCTGCCTACCTCCACCGACCATTTATACCACTTCTACCCTCTCCACATTGTTATTTTACGAGAGGCACAAAAAAGTCCAGAAATGGAATACCACTCAACTGTTAAAAAAAAAAAAAAACAAAAAGAAAGAATGCCTTTCAGAACCAAGTGGATGGATCTTGAGGGGTTATGTTATGTGAAATAAGCCAGAAACGGAAAAACAGTTACTGGATGGTTTATTTCACTCATGGAATATAAAAAATAAACTATATTTTTAAAAAGACTTGCCTCACACCCCCTGTCCATCTTCTTTTTTCTTCCCACCTAAATATATTTGTCTCTATCTTTTACAAATTTACCAAAAATGTTATCTCAGTTTCTGGATTCCTAATTTATCATTGATTAATGGTTCTTACCACTTTGTATTGTGATATTACTGATGATGATATAGTTAATAATATTTATTAAGCATTTACTATACTAATGCGTAATCATTGAATTTTCACAAAATACTAATGAGTAGAGACTAACATTACACCCATTTTTGAGATGAGGGAACATATTTGAAATGATTAAATGTGTTTGAAGTCCTCTAGCTGGATTCAGACCTACATAAGCCAAATCTAGCACTCCCTAGTGCCTGCATATCAGGGTTGTTCTAGGGGGTAATCTACATACAGAAACACAGCCCTTTGGTCCCAGTCACTGAATTGTGTCCCTATCTGTGTGCAGCTAGTTTGGCACATTAAGCATAGTCATGTCACATAGATCTAAGACAATGGATCATGGATAAATGAGAGAAAACCCAGGTTAAGGAGTTTTTCAACCTTGCTTCTCAGGGTTGACTGGGTAAACAGCTTAGTGACTTGATATTATCGATAATGACTACCTCAAAGGGAAAAATAAGAATTAGTCTAACTAGTCTCCTTTTTTGTTCATAAAGCTTGTTCATAAAGCTTTTTTTTAATTTTTAAATTTTTAAATTTTTTATTTTTTTTAAGATCTATTTATTTACACAAGCACCGCGGTACAGGCCAGAGGCTCTGGAGGGTGAGAGAATTCACCAGAGACAGTGCAGGGTGCAGAACAGGCAGAAGGACCAAAGTACACTGCTGAGGGGAGCAAGGGGGGGACAGGAGAGGTCTGCCGCACCATGTGGGTATCTCCCCAGCTGGCCGGGATCGAACCAGCTCTGCAGTGGCTGCGGATAGCTTCACAGCTCTGTGCTCAATCCACTGCGCCACCAGGGAGGCCCTGCATTAGTTCTTTAAAGAGAAACTGGACCCTGGAGCTCACCCATAAGTGTACAGACAGCACCTGGGAGGAAAGTTACCTAAAGGATACTTGGCGTTGAGGAATAAACCAGTTCTCTGCCTATGAGAAAGCTGCTCTGAGTGCTATACACTGATTGGGAGACTGTGGAATAAACACGGTGTCAGCAAGCCCTAGCATTTTGCAGAAAGAACCCTGAGGTGCCCAAGAATGGGACTTCTTGGGGTATTTTCTCAAGTCATCACTAGAGTAGACGGTGTCTGCTGAGGCACTGAAATCCCAGTGGCCTATCTGAGAGGATTGTAGCTGTGTTGAAATTTGAAGGCAGGTGCTGTGTCCTGGACGTTCTTCCTAAGGTGTCACATTTATGACACTGCCCTTGTGCAAGATCCTGGGTAAGAGTCCAACCTTCATCACAGATTCATTTGGCTTAGTTCTGTCAACCACTTAACATCGCTCGGACTTATATTTCTCCTCTATAAAATGGAATAATACCTCAGCAGGTCATTTGGAGGGTTAAATGAAATAATGCTGTTTGGCACATAGAAGCTGCTTAGTAAATGTCAGCTTTTTTTTTCCTTCTGTTTTTGAAGTGCTATTTTGAAGGAAAAGCAATAGAAGTTGGGTCATTTCATCATAAATTCCTGGATCAGAAAAACAGCTTTTGTCTTCTACTCTTAAAGATTTTGATGTATCATCTCATTTAAAACCCTGTGAACTAATGATCTGGGGGTTGGATGGGGGTGTGAGGAATTCAGTTTGGTTAATGAAAGCTCTTGGAACTGTATTGAAGCTAGGTTAAGTGGGAACCAAATGGGGCCATTGCCAGTAATTTTGGAGGTAAATTTTGTTTTCATTCTTGTTTCAGTGCTTTTACTCTTTGATCTCATTTTTATTCCCTTAGGTTCCATAATAAAGTCTTCAGCACTATACATTTTTATTACACATCTTTTTTGGACTCCAATTTACATTTCAGATAATATAACAAAATGTATGTGTTTCAAATATTCACTGCATAATTGTGATTAGAACATGTAATCCCTCAAAAGATGTTAATTGCAATTTAAATTCACGCTGAATTTAATTAAGTGAGTTGGGGATTAGAAAGTAGATGTAAGGAGTAGTTAAGGGAATACATTTTTTAAAAGCATCCATTTTTTTTTTTCTAGAAATGTAAACCTCTTTCAACTTTAAGATGAGAAAATGAAGAAAATATAGAAGAGAATAGGAGGAAACAGGTTAAAGGACATACAAGAAAAATCTTAAAACTATTTTCATGATTTGCATCTTGAATTTAAGCTAATTGTGGTCAAGGAGGGAGGGCTAGTTTGAATAACCTCATTTATATTCTGAAAGGGTCTTTCTGTACTTGTTAACTCTCTTGCTGTCTGATGAAATCTTCAGTTAAACTGAGATCTTTAAGAACTGCAGAGAAAGATTGGAAAGAAATGGCAACAGAGGTCTTTCAATTCAACTGTTATCTAGTGCTTCCATCCTCCTTACTCTGTCCTGGCCAACGGGGTGTTTTATGAATGATTAGATGCAATAGGCACTTTGTTACAGAGACCATTCATATTTAAACAGTGCTTTCCTATGATCACGTCACTGTTGTAAAGGAAATACAGAAGAGAGTTGGCAGAAAAACAAGTGCCTTATATGTTCTAATTTCTAATGAATACTAAAACTTAAAAAAAGTGCTAAGCAGTGATATCAGTGATTGGAGAATGAAGTTATTATTAAATTCATTAGTTGGTGTTGAATCTGAAAATGGCATTTCGACAGGCTGCTGAAATAATCTGCCTGTAAACCTCATTTTATCCTTAAATTTTTCTAGGAACACATTTGAAATCAAGAGTCTATGTTAAGATGACCTAACCACAGTTTTAAAGGCAAAGATTTTCCTATCTCTTAGTCATTCTTTATTTTCATTTGTCGAGAGAGGGAGATTTTTTTTTCCTCATGTTTTGAATAACTCACTCCATGAGGGGAGGTACAAACCTCATCTAGACAGTGAGCATGGCTACCTTATATTTTATAGGAGCCTGTGAACTGGCAATTTATTTTTTTAAATTTTTAAAGATTTATTTATGCATATAAGAGCTGGGGTACAGGCCAGAGATGCGGGGAGGGGTGGGGTGGTGAGATGATTCACCAGAGACAAAGTGGGGAACAGAACAGGCAGACTGACTGAAATACATTGCTGAGGGGAGCAGCGGGCGAGACAGGAGAGGTCTGCTTTGCCAGGTGGGTTTCTTTCTGGCCGGCCGGGGATCGAACTCATGCTGCAGAGGCTGCGGATTGCTTCATAGTGCTGTGCTTAATCCCTTGCGCCAGAAGGGAGGCCCTGAACTGGCAATTTAAAAACAAATTTCAAATGTTTAAAAATGTTCTCTTAGTGGAAATATTTCATGTGAAAAATCAGGTTTGGGAAGCTCTGTTTTTGTTACATGAGAAATTGAGCAACCTCTAAAATGGTTCATGAATCGGAACTAGACTTTACCTGTGCCATTTTAAGAGTAGTTAAAGAAATACATTTTTTAATGAATTAATAATAAGCTCTGTTTTAAAGGAAATTAAAAAGTCTATTTTACCTAAGATTCTATCTGTGGCTTTAAGTATTTAAACCCTCATCCATCTTGCTTTCAAACCAAAGTCATTTCAGATAATTGTCTTCATTTATTTCTCTTTATTTATTATTTGAATATCTTCTTTTATTTTCAATTTAATTTCCCCCAAATAACTATTTGGATCATGGCTATCAAGGTGTCTTCTTTTAATAACATAAACTTGCCATTATTCTGAAAAAATGACTTTTTTCTTTGGGGTCAGGTTCACATTCTCACATAAACATTATATTTTTTAAAAGATTTATTTATTTATTTATACAAGCACTGGGTACAGTCAGAAGCGCAGGAGGGTGAGAGAATTCACCAGAGCCAGAGCGGGGAACAGAACAGGCAGACAGACGAAATACACTGCTGAGGGGAGCAGCGGAAGCGGCAGGAGAGGTCTGTGCGCCATGCGGGACCCTCCTCCAGTGGCCGGGGAGCAGCCGGGGATTGAACCAGTGTTGCAGAGGCTGCGGGCAGCTTCGCAGCCCAGCGCTCAACTGCTGCGCCACCAGGGGAGGCCCATAAACATTATTTTTGACCAATGTCTTTTTCAAGAAAGGTGTCACACTCAGTCATGTCTTAACACATGCTGTATGATAGCATCTCCTAGTCACGTGCAATATTCCAGAAGGACAGTCGAAAATTTTATCTTTTGTACTGGTTGAAACTTTTTCATCACTTATTTTTTCTTATTACATAAGCAGTATGTATTCCTA
Source organism: Talpa occidentalis (assembly GCF_014898055.3). Classification (NCBI taxonomy): domain Eukaryota; kingdom Metazoa; phylum Chordata; class Mammalia; order Eulipotyphla; family Talpidae; genus Talpa; species Talpa occidentalis. Next base: position 109,544,790 of record NW_023605194.1, read on the forward strand.
GTGGGAAATCTAGAAAATAAGGTAAACAAAACAAAAAAATCATAATCCCACTTGTCAGATCACCACATTGATATATTTATGTGATTCTTCCCGACCTTTATATCTGTGCACGTGTATAATAAGAGGAGATCACATAATACATACTTTTTGTAATCCTATTTATCCATGAACAATATATTGTGAATATGTCTCCAAGATCTTCTATCACATTCTTTTTAACGACTGCTGTTCTCATGTGTGACTATGCAGTGATTTATTTCATCCTGGAGAATTTCTGCTATTAAAAAAATAATATTCTGATAAAGATGCTTTCAGCTCTATCTTTTCTTGGATCTGTGTTATTTTCTAGATAAGCTTTTAAAAATGTGTAGGGGTATTTCTGGGCATTTGAAGATTTTACTCTTGACTGCAATGCTTGAGTAAGGTTAAGAAGGACATGAAGACATCTTTTCTCCTGAACTCTCATCAATGAAATGCATGATATTTAAAAAAAAAAAATCATTACCCATTTGGATATTTTTCTCTCCATGCTGCTTTTGTCTCCTCTTCTCAATGCAGGTTGATCCATGTTGTAAAGATAAGGAGTTCTTGTCATATTTTCTGCTGTGTCAGGGGAAGATATATTTAATAAATATTTTAATTTCACACCCCTTCCCAAACGCTATACGCTATTGTTCACATTTCAGAGTAAAACCTAGAAGGCAACATGTAAAAAGTTGCTTTATTTCTTTTCGCTTCAGTCCAAAGAAACACAATGTGTATTTGCTGAATGTGCTGTTTAACTAGCTCTCTAACCATGTTATAAATGGTGCCTGCAGAAGGGTCTGGGGACAAGACCTTAAAGCTTTTTTTCCTTTTTTTAATCACACCTTAGGATCTTGGAGAATCTGAACTTATATAAGACTGTTTGGGCTCCTGTTATTACAGTGAAACCTTCTGAGAGTATCTTCTCAGGTAATTTTTTTTTTTAGAGAAAGTCACTTACAGATATAAAACGTTTGACCAGGAGAAAGCCTCAGGTTGTCAGAGTTACTTACACACCGTTGTTCAGCTGGGCCTCTTTATTAAATCATCTCTTGGCAGTCCATTAGTTGTGGCGCTACAGCTATTGCATGGCCCACTAAGCTAATATACGGTCAATCACTAACAGAAGGATAACCTTAATAAAAATTTGAAGTCGATTTAGTGCTCCACTGCTTGCTGACTAGTGTTTTACGTTTTAGTGTGTCTATACAATTTCCATTCTGTGTATTTTTGAAATTCACATATATCTTACCTACATAGAAGAGTAGAGCCAAATAAAGATTAATGGCCTAGAGAAAGAAGAATGCTCGGGACCTCTTTCTAGGGATCCCGACTCAGCCGCTGACCAGACCGTGTGACCTTGAGCAAGTCACTTCCCGCCCTGTCTGATCCTTATATGTCAAATTAGGAAATTGGGAAGGTGTTCTCTAATATTTCTTCCTGTGTTACTCTGTTATTTGTGTTATTTAAACTTTAAATTCTGCTGAATGTAATGCCTTGAAGGTTTATTTTTTAAATCTCACTTTGCATTTATAGGGAATAAAAAGAATTACTCTGTTCTGCCCCCCTGTAAAAATTTGAGAAGCTACATTGAAAAAAAAGGACCACATTATTCATTAGTAAATGATATAGGAGAAGCTCACTGAAAGTCAATTAACTTTAAAAAAAGAAAACATTTAGTAGTAATTACAGAAAACTATGCTTAATTAGTTTGTATTTTGAAAAAAATAAAATTAAATTATGAAAACAAGCTTATTTTATAATTCACTTAAAAATTCAGCTTATATTACATTAGTGATTATATATTCACGAATTCTTGGCATTAATGAAGAGAGAATCAAATGCTGTGTTGAAAGGTGGGAGAATTAGTGTAATTGTCCCAAGGTGATTGTATCAGGACATGATGTTACATCTCTCTGTCCTGTTTATTTTTGCAACTGCAATCATAAAGATATAAATGGAAATCCCAGACCTTTGGGTGTACCCTTATAAGAAAACTGTAATCCTGAGTAAATGTAGCACTTTCAGTGAGATCAGTAAATTGTTCTGTTGACTGATTGAATCATAGGAGGTCATGGGACCCTTCCTTACCCCAAATTTGTAGCCACTAGGTTGGAAATACTGGTGCCTGGGATTCTGAAAGTGTGACTCCCATCTGAAGTGAGGGTAGCCTTGTGTAGGACTGAGATTTCAAACTGTGTGTCTGAGCTAATGCCAGGTTAGGACCAGAACTGTGTAGCGTACGCTTAGTTGGTGTTAGATCAGTGGCATGAAAGTGGCACTGACCCTATGCAGTAAAAAGCTTGCCATCTTTGCTCTAAAGATGTATCAGTATTAACATGGTTTCCCCCCCAACCCAAGAATCATTTTTTAATTTCATTGACCACCATTGGTATTGTTCTGGTTTTTATTTCTTAATTTCTTTTTTGTGCTCATTTTGTGTCTTTCTCTACTTTTAGAATTGTGCCATCTCTTGCCATCAGGTGTTAGGGACGTCTTGCTGGTCATGTTCACAGCTTGAAATTGGCCATGGTGAGAATATTTAAAGGCTAGAAATTAGAGATATTACAAACTTGTTTCATATTTGGTGGTGTCTTACAGCTCATTTTTCAATGTGGGGAGGGAGATTATGGGTAGGCCTCCTCCCACCTATAAGCAGTTCTTACGCACCAGCAGGGTGTCTGAGAATTGAATTCAATTCTGAGTTGTCTACCTGGAGAAGGTATCAGACTGCACCACCCCCCACATTATTAGCTGGGCTTCTAACCATCCAGCTACAGATCAGAGATTCCCATCAATCCTTCCTCAGACCTTGGATGCCCTTTACAAGCCCAGATTATTATCTGTGCTTTTGACCAATTGGCTGTAAACCAGAAGTTTATACCTCACCTCAAGTTTGATTGCTGTGCTAAAGTGACACACAGATCTCAGGGAAACCATTCACTATCTAGATCACTGACTTATTACAAAGGCTATGAATCAGCAGCCAGACAGAAGAGAAGCATTGGGAAGAGAAGCCTATGGAGAAAAGGCACGGACAGAACTTCCATGCCCTCTGCAAGTTGCCATTCTCCCCCAACTCTTCATGAGCCCTGTGACTATGAACTGGCATTCCTCCGCTCATTCTGAGAGCCAGTTGTGCAGACATGTAACAACATAGTCCTTGCAATAGCAATAGTACAACTCATGTGTGATCTTCCCAGGGGTCCTATCTTAAAAGGATGATCTCAGGGCCTCCCCAGTGGCGCAGCGGTTGAGTGCTGGGTTGCGAAGCTGCCCGTAGCCTCTGCAGCATCGAGCAGTTCGATCCCGGCTGCTCCCCGGCCACCGGAGGAGGGTCCTGCATGGCGCACAGACCTTTCCTGCCGCCCGCTGCTCCCCTCAGTAGTGTACTTCGGTCCTTCTGCCTGCTCTGCTCCCCGCTCTGGCTCTGGTGAATTCTCTCACCCTCCTGCACTTCTGACTGTACCCAGTGCTTGTATAAATAAATAAATAAATAAATAAATAAATAAATAAATAAATAAATAAATTTTTAAGAAAGGATGATCTCAAATGAAAAATTACTTCAGAAAAAGAAGGGACTTGCTAGTGAAAAATGTGATATAAAATACAGATTTTTAAATGTAGAATTTTAAAGGAGATTTTACATCTCTGATCTTAAAGACACGAGGATTAATAAAGGTAGGTTCCATTTGTACGTGATTTCAGCATAGTCCTTTTGGAAGAAAAGTGCCTTGATTAGATGATCTGCCGAAGTCCACTGCAGTTCTGTGAATGTATGGTAAGTTATTTCCCAGAAGATGGTAGCAAAGCTATTTTATTGCTAATGAAAAGCTGATGAGAGAGTTATTGCAGAGGGATTGATCCATTGCCCTCTTAAGAAGCTCTGAGATTCCCAGACCTAAGGGATGGAAGAGTGCAGAAATAACAGAGCTGGGTAGCTAGAGTCTAAAATTTGTAAGAAACATTAGATGCTTTGACATAGGTTGTCACTTACATTTTGTGGATGCCCTTCTAAACTAAGTGTTAGGGGAATTGTGTTGGGGTGCTGAGAGCTTACTGCTTGTGTTGGCATTAAATAGAGCTTCCATTAATTGATCAGAGAAATGCTTGCTGTCTATCAGTGGGAGGTATCACAAAAGCCCACTTGAAAGGACACTTTAGTTGCTCATTTCTGTGCTGCCGTTGCTCTTTGATCTCGTTGATCTTGGATTACACTGGTTAGGATGTCCATCTTCTAGGCTCATCCTAGGCGCCTAAGATATTTCTTTGTGTATTCTCGGTGCTCAGCTTAGTAAATCACTTAATAAATTTTGTGTTGAATGAGTGACTAACTACAGGGACATTATTTTACTCCTTTTAGGCAGGACATAGGAAGCACAAAAGATGAAGGACAATTAAACTTGAGGAACAGTGAGAAATTGGCATTTTAAAAATGTGTAATGTGAAGCAGGTGTCATGTTTTAAGTTCCCTTCCACTTCGTATTAGGTATTTACAAGTGCTTAACAAGTTATTCATGGATAAATATGTATTGTCACGTTAATAGTTGAGACTCTGAGTTACATCCACCGTTTGTTCCTCTGAAGTGATCAGTGTTAATATAACACATGATTTATTAGTAGGTGTTTTTTCTTGGTATTTTCCTCAATTTCATCTGATTTTTAGCAGACACTGAGCACTGTAATATGTAATACAGCATTGTTCAAAGTTTGCCTAAAGATGAAAGAGAGAATTTCTAAAATGTTACTTAACAGGTAGCACTGTGTACTTTTTTCCATAATCAATACTAAGTCAGTACAGAAATCTTGAAAATCAAGGAAAAGCACAAAATTTAAAAAAAGATTCATAATCCTATTACTCCAGTGTAACTACTACTCATATTTTAGTGTAGGCCTTTTTTTCCCCTATAGCTACAAATATCTGTGAAAAATAATATGCAAAATAGATGGCAAGTGTACAGGGCACATCTAGAAGATGAGCTCTATTATGGCTTTGTCACCAACAATCTGGAAGAAAGGGCCTTTATGTCTCTGAAGTTCTATTTCTTCATTTGTAAGGGGATTGTCATAGCATCTAAGAGCCCTTCCCCTTGACAACTCTGATGTCATTGAAATCGAACACTTCCAAAGGCTGAGATTTCAGGATGCAATTGAAAAGTGTTGATTAAGTTTATGTTCATCCCAATTATGAGGCACATTTGAAATCTTGAACTTGTGTAAATATTTGCTGCTGATATCACTAGGTTTTGTTCTTATGTGCCAGTTATGCTTGCAGTGAGAAATTTCTCCTGTAACAAGAACCACACAGTGAATTGATGAAGTTACTTGAGCTAATAAATGTTTTGAAGGACATGCAAAAATAATTCTTGCAAACCTTTAAGCATCCTACCAGAAGTAAGAAATATAGGCTCACCGCTATTTTAAGTACATCATATTTTATCAGCATCCCAAGGAGAAAATCAGAGCAGCTATGTTACTTAATTCTTTTTGCACCTCAAGAATATTGATTTTGTCTTCCCTCCCTTACTGCATGCATATTGTGAAAATGCAGATTGGTATGCAAGAACTATTGCATATTATGCACCAAAGCTTTGAAAGTGTTAAAAGCTGTCTGGATTGTCTTGGAAGGGTGAGTTTGCACCTTAAACAATTTTTGTTGAGCAGTTAAGATGTCCTTTTACTCCTGCCTTTTTGTAGTAGGGTTTTTTTTTTCTTTTCCTTCTCTGTATGCATTTTAACGGTTATTTAAGAGTCCCTGTGTGCTTAGAAAGGAATCTGAATATATGTGCCTTTTAAAAAAAAAACCTCAGCACAATGTCGGTTATTCCATCAATACCATCCAATGACTGGGAGCTGTAGTTGGAACAATATGTAAAAATACAGCTTGTGAAAGATTTCCTTTATTAACTGTCATCATCCGCAGAATATATGTTCAAATAAACGTTGTGTAATAACTAAATTTGAGATTAATAGGCCCCTTAAGAAACAGCGAAGTCATTCAGAATAGTCAGTGAAAAATAGGCTGCAAGACTGTAACATGCACATATCGTCCTGCTTACATGCTCTCTCTGGTGTCATTCCCATTTATCACTGTCGGCGGACTCTGTTCTCATTAAAACACTCTTGCACAAAAGCAACTTAATTTTCTTAAGAGGAGAGGACACCTGATTCAATTTAGCACACAGAAACAGTAACTTGAATATATTTTTTCCTGGCCTGAATTGAGATGAATAGTTACAAACAAGAATAGCTACTCCTTCCCTCTCTCCCGCCCCCTTCATTTCAAGATAAAGGATATTAAATAGTTTTTCCACTGCTATCAAGATATGGACCTGTAGAAATTGGCAAGAAATGGAGCTTACATGCAGGAAAACAGCTGGATATCATTTACTTTTAACTTGCATATATACGAACTTCTGCTCATTTCTGCAATAGTTCTCAAGTCAAGAATTAAAGTGGTCGTTAATTTGAATGGTACATGTTCTAAAATCAATCTTTCCTTCAATTGGTATATGCCTGTAGCAGTATTCTAGTCTCCATTTAGATTTATTTGTGGAGGGAAAATATTTAGCGATGATTTTGAAGTAAAATTACACTTTTCAGCCATTGCTGCTTAAAAAGCACAGCACCACAAATGTTGGAATGAAGTGAGGAGTGTTTCTTTAATGTTGAGTGTGGGGTATCAGCTCCCATTATAACTGCTGTTCTGTCCTTACTTTTCTGCGGTGTGGGCCAATGTACTAAAATATAAGATGGCGTGCGTAACTCAAATTTCACTCACGGTAAGATTTACTCAGTGAAAATAGTGCAGTAAGCAATATTAAAATGTCCTAGCCATTAGGGTGCTTCTCAGAAAGCCAGTTGTAATTGGCTTTTAAAACAGACAGCATAAACTTTTCTTAATTTTTCGTTTGTTTGCATTTCCATAGCACTTTACAAAATGGCTTTCAAGTAAAAAGAAGATATTTTGCATTTCCATATTTAATGAAGACCCAGCATTGGAACTCATTCTTGTAGCTCTGTGTTTTTTGTTATCTGAATGGATACTTAGAAAGGAGATAAATATTAAGTTCAGTCCTTTGTGTGAACTGGAGGCTGAATGATATAAATTTACACAGTCAAGGCACTTTTCCACGGAAAGACAATGGACTTTGGTTGCCCACGGTCAACACCGCTGGTCCATTTTCTTTTCCTTATTTTCCAGTTTTGTGCCAGGCCATGTGCAGCGGGAGCCAGAGGTTATGCTAACTAAAAAACAGGCCACCTCACATTTAGATCCGAGAGGAAGCACTTTTGATTCTACAACCTGCTTAATTGTTCTTTATTATTTCCTCTCTTGTTCAGCAACGTGATCATATCAGTTCGACTCCAAGTAATAGAAAGCCAGACTAAAAGTGGCTTCAACAAGAAGGAACTTACTTTACTCATCTCGCAACTTGCCTGGAGGGAGGGGTTGCTGGTGTTTGTTCTCTGACTCAGTGACATTAGAGTGTGCCCTCTGCATTGCTGTTGGCCTTTCTCTCCTGGAACAAGAGAGCTTTCTTTGCTCTAGGCAGGAGGAAGGCAGGCCTAGAAACTAACCCCCAACCCCCATCTAGAAGCTTCTAGCAATTTCTCTCTCACTGCCCAGCAGCTTGGTTGCATGGTAAACTCACTCACTCTTCCCTTTTTCTTCTATTCTTCTTCAGTCTTCTTTTAAAACTCCTTTCTTTCACTGAAGGTGTACAGATTGTCTCCTGTTTTCTTCTACTGGTTTTACAGTTTTGCCTTCCAATTCTAGGTCTTTCACTTACCTAGTGTTTTCTTTTCTAGTGTATTGTAAACAGACCCGTTTCTTCTCCTTTCCTAACTGCACTGGTCTTATCCAGCTTTCTCACACTGTAATTTGTTACTGTAAACTCCTGTGTAATGGGAATTGTCTTCTGTGGGAATCCACTTTATTCTGGGTTAATGAAATGACCCCAAAGAGAAGTTGCATTCACTTCTTTCCACTGGTTTTTGATCAGTTTTGCCTTTTCATTTCTTTGAATCTAACATTAGTTTGGGATTCTAGAATCCCTTGCCAATGTAAGGTCAGGTCTGTGTGCGCTCTTGATAGAGGCCTGTGGTTACTTTCTTGACTTTGCAAGTAGAGTTTTCTAGTTGGTGGGCAGCCTGTGCAGTGGCAGTGGCCAGTCCTTCCAATGTTCTACTCTGCCTGCTGCAGGTTCTCAGTGCCAGGTCTCACCCACCACTGGCCAAAGCCTGTCATTCTCAATTCCTGGGCACAAGTTCTCATTTACTGGTTCATCAACTCCTGCTTGGCTGCTCTGGCTTGGACAGCTTCTACATGTCTAGCCACCTGGCTGTGTGTCTAGCACCTGGCTGTGTGTCTGGTTCCTGGGTTTTTTGATTTTGTTTTAGTTTAGCTGTGCACTTAAAGTTTTGCGTTATTAGGGGTACTGTTTGGATTTATACTCTGTGCTTCCCGAAAGGCAAAGTTTTGATCCCCAATAAATGCTCTTTGTTTTAAACGAACATTAAGTGGTTATTATAATCTCTAGCAAGTGGTGTGAATTTGAGGATCACAAACATGAAATCGCTCCTCACGTACTCCGGGTCCCCACCCCATCTTCTTCCTTCATGGCCATTCTGGAAGGTCTCATGGTTTTCAGGCCACTTTGGTTATAAAACTAGTCATATATTTAGGAATTAGGACTAATTCTTTTGGCATTAAATAATCCAGGACAGTTTAGCCTAAAATCTCAAATTCCCTTCTATCTCAAACTCGGTCCAACTTGTGTTTTTACAGCAGAAAACTAGACTCTTTTTCTTTATATATATCTACACCTATGAGAAAACTTTAAGCATAGAGGCGGCTAGGCCAGAAAAGGGCATGGTCTGATGGAAGAAAAAAGAACAGTGCTAGGCCAGCATTTTGAAAGGTTTAGATAGAATGTCATAAAAGAAGACTTGGATGGGCTCCACGGTGTTCATATATTTGAAGAATCATAGGTGCTGGTTGCCTGGTGAACCAGCCCTGTGACCTGAGGGCTGGACTTCCTAGAAGAGGAGAGGCCTGGAAATAGAGGTTAATCTCCTATGGCCAATGATTTAATTAGCTGTACTTATATAATGAAAGCCTCCATCAGAATCCAAACGGATGGGATTTGGACAGTGTCTGGCTTGGAGCACCGAGAACATACCTTGCACTATGTGTCTCATCCATCTGGCTTTTCCTGAGTAACATCTTTTTAAAATAAACTAGAAATCTAGTAAATAAACTGGTTTGCCAAGTTCTGTGATCTGCTTTAACAAATTACTCCAAAATGAGGAGGGAGTCTTGGGAATCTCCAGTTTCTCACTGGTAGACCAGAAGTCCAAATGACAACCTGGCCTTTCATTTGGCATCTGAAGTGTGGACGAGGGCAGTTTCACTAGAGTGAGTCCTTAACCTGTAGGAGCTGATTTTCTCTCCAGGTAGATAGTGTCAGAATTGAATGACATTGTAGCACATGAGCTGATATTGGAGAATTGCTTGGTAGTTGGGGGGAAAACATTGGAGGAATCATCCACACTGTTTTGAAACTTGCTTTTTTGCCTAAAATATCTTAGCTTGCTCTCACACCAGTGTGTGTGTGTGTGTGTGTGTGTGTGTGTGTGTGTATATATACCCATCATCTTCTTTGTCTTCTCCTTTTTTTTTTTTTAATAGAGGCATATTTATTTATTTATTTGTTTGTTTGTTTATACATGCACTGGGTACAGTCAGAAGCGCGGGAGGGTGAGAGAATTCACCAGAGCCAGAGTGGGGAGCAGAGCAGGCAGAAGGACCGAAGTACACTGCTGAGGGGAGCAGCGGGCGGCAGGAGAGGTCTGCGCACCATGTGGGTCCTTCCTCAGGTGGCCGGGGAACAGCCGGGGATCGAACTGGCGCCGCAGAGGCCGCGGGCAGCTTCGCAACCCAGCACTCAACCGCTGCGCCACCGGGGAAGCCCTGTCTTCTCCTTTCTGATACTAAAGGAGACATGTACCCAGAACCATAACCAGCCATTTACAAATGATTGCCAGATCTCATTGCACAGGAAAACTGGGTGATAGTGTCAGAAGGTGAGTTCAAATCCAGCACCACTGTCAGAGAAACCATAAGTTGGCCCATTGCCTTCATTGCTCTCATAAAGTGCAGAACACAGTCATCCAATGAAATATATCACTTCTGTTTGGGTATAAGAAGAGAACTGGTGGCGGAGAGGATGGCAATTTGATCTGAGGAGTAGTTGATACTGATTTTATTTTGACTTCTGAGTCTTTTTACTTCTAGGAATGCAAATTTTAAAATGCTGGGCAAAACCATCAGTTACCTAGTATGAAGTTGGTAAGAGACACAGGAAAGAAATGAATTTGAAAGAGAGGAGCACCCAGGAAGAGACATCATTCCTTTACCAAAAAGAAAGACTGGCCCCATTTTAAATACAAAATAGGGTCTAGAAATACACTTGGTTGGTGGGAAGTGCATTTTGTAGAAAGAAAGGCAGAGCCGTTGTTCTCACCACATCTCTTTTATTGACACTGCTTTTCTCTATACAGTAAACCTTTTCCTGAATCATCCATATTGGAATTCCAGGAAGATGTCTTAAATATGTTGCTATAGTTTGCAGTTGTCAACTGTAATGTTTTATTTAGCTCAATCTTTTTTTTTTCCACTGCTCCCTGTACAACACAGAACACCATATGCCATTGTCCCTGTCAGGAAGCAAAGGTTTCCCTGCTCTGTGCCTGTGTCGATGTTTATGCCACAGAGAATCTGTGGTCCGGTGCCATCTTTTATTGATAGGGCCAGCAAAGGAGAAATCTAATGAAATTATCAAAGCTTTGAATTAATTATGAACTTGAATAGGAGAGCTAAGCTCTCTGGAGCCAAGGATCTCATTACCCATGCACTCTCATTGCATCCTCTTCTGGAGCAGAAGGCATTTTCAGCTACAGTTCTTAGCTTGGCTTTGGACTTTATTCAAACTCGCTAAACTGACATCCTCTTTTTACTGCGATGTGGATGCTAATGTCCATGATGATTAATTTAATTTTGCTCTGGATCTACAGGAGATGTCAATAGGTTTCTCTACCCCCTCCTTTTTTTGCCTTTTATTATTTTTTTTTTCATCAAATTGGATGCTATGCAAGTTTTTGTCCTTTTTGGGTAATATAGAAGCTTTCAAGATTCGGGTATAGTTTCATGGAATATAGTGATTGAGTTAAAAGTTAAGAGCTATATTATATCTACAGTGTATTTCCTGGATATTTCGGTAAGCACAAAGTCAAATATTTCTTCTTTGAATGTTGAACACCAAATGGAAGTTTCTCTTGCTTGTTTCTACTTTAGAGTAATGTTATGGCAGTAACTTCCATAATCTTAACATCTTTGTTCCTAATGTGTGTTGTTTGAGAACCACAGTTCTCACCTTGTGCTGTGACTTATAGCACTTATGCTTCCTGATAGAGAGTAGTTAATGCTTGCTTTACAATTCTGATTTCCCTTTTCCCAGTAATGTGAATTTGTTTTGATGAATAAATTAACCTGATTGTTTTAAGTCTAGTAGCAAAATCAATAACAGCAGGTTTCTATTTACTGTTGGTGATGGTTCTTTGATGCTATCATATAGGTGCAAAGCATCTCATGGCAAGCCTTTTCTGCTTGCTTTTGAGACCCATTATTTATGAATTCCTAAGCAGCAGCTCATCTGTCTTAGTAAACTACAGGCCACTGGCAGTTTTTGTAAGCAGTGACTAACTTTGCTTTATAGAGTCACTGTTTAAAGGTTTTGAATAGTGGGGGATGGGAGGATGAGAATCTTTGCTTTTTCTTTTCTCATTTACTTTCAATGAGTTGTTTTTCCCCATTTATTTTCTCTCTAGGCAGCTGCAATATTTAATTCAGCCTTTGGAAGTTTTTTGGTAAGTAAACATAGTTCAAAACTTATCTGTTATAACTTTTGTTGTGATATTTGTCTGAAAGACATAATGACAATTGGATTTATTTTACTGTTTGTTTAAATATAGAAGTTCTTGAATTTTTTCATGTGTCCATCATTCATGCACTGAAGAAAATTAGTTATTAAATAAAGGAAATGTCCTCTTGTAATATAATTTGGAGGCTTGGGTTTAATATTTCATTTATTGGATTCAAAGAATCCATTAAAATACTGCATGTCTTCTTATAGAGATTATGTCAATGTATTGATCATCAAATGAGGTCCTTAGATTATTATTATTATATATCACAGGGCTCAGGATTTTGATAAGGGAAACATGACCCAGCTGGTCGGAAAGGGAATGCTAATTTACTTGTTGACATGTCATTTATTTTGTACATTTCACTGTCAAAGAAGCTACTGTCTTGGACATTGTGAAGAATTCTATGTGAAAAAATTTGGAATGAGGAAATAACTAATGAGTAATTTGCAAGAAAATTTAATGCTTTTTTGAGATATCAACTATAAATTGTTTATAATAAGATTAAAAATTGGTTCCCTTCCCTAAGTGGAAACAATATGATTAGAAGGAAAGTACTATTTTAGCATTTTGAATAATATTTAAATATACAATGTAATAAACATTTGATTATATTATAAAAGAATGAGAAAGAAATGGAGTTTTCCATTAATTGAATATTTTCATTTATACCCTAAACTTTGCTAAATTTATGACAATAAATCAGAATATTATGTTTTTAGGTGTGTAATTCATTAACAGATAATTAGTACAGTGATTTACAAATAATTAAGACTAAATCATTGTGATGTAAGCTAATTCATGAACATAGGTGAAATATCAATTACTTCTGTTTAAAGTGTTATTTGTGTTGTATGTATTCAAATGTAGTTGAAGCTTTTAAACATGTTATATATGTTAAATCTGCATAATAGTATATAGTTTTTAATGTCCTATTGTTAAAGAGGTTTTAATAATGCAGCTTCTGCAAAATATATCCTTAGTTTATCTTATTTTTAAAAGAACAGTATTACTCCTAATGTTGTATCATCATTGAGTTTTAGAAGAGAGGTTATAGAGTACAATGAAAATGACCTCTTGAGTTACTCATTTTAGACTCAGTAGTAGGTCTTTGTTTAGAGGTCTTTATTTCAGGTGTCCAAGCATTATTTTCTATATGTTGTCATAATCGACAGAATAACACCTGTGAAATATGATCTTATTAGGAGCCAATTTCTTGGTTGGTTTAGAATCATACATATCTACTATCAAAGTATAGTTTACTGAGTTGGCTCTCTTACCCTTTAAAATATGTAGGGTAATTCAGAAAATAAGGTTCAGGTAATTTTCTGAATAACTGGCAAAATATGTCTCTTAATTGATTGATAAGTTTACTAAGTATGATTTGAGCTTTGCATTGACTGTATGAACATGAACATATCATGACTTTTGTTCTTCCAGGCCCAACTCTTTGATAAGATCAGGTGAAATAAAACTTGTCCTAGGGTTTTTTTTAGGATTTTTATTATGCTCTTCCACTTGTAAGAAGTTGCACACTCTTGATCCTTAGTTTTCTCCTTTTTTCCTTTCCATAATTTCTTAAGTGAGTTAATCACCCACAAGTTTGTATTGGTCTCATGCCATACAGAGGTAGTTTTCTAGTCAATGGGAGAGGGCAAAGAAAGATGGCATGGCTTGTTCTACTAAATTCTAAGTGGAAATGACACATAGGAAAACAAATGCAATGTAATAGTTAACAATTCAATCAAAAGATGTAACTAGATGATATGTGATGTCAAATGGCACAGGAAATACGCATTCTGAATTCAAAGGTGGATAGATGCAATTTCATGGCGTGGGGCTTTGAAGTATGATAGAGCTTAAGGAGTAGAGAAGAGAGGAGGGGAATGGCTTGAGGAACGGCAGTGAGGCAGAAGTGTCTTTTTTCATGTTTCATTCCCCTCCTTTATATTTCCCCAAATTGAAAATTACCACAGAGGGTTTGAGAATGAAATGTTTGATTAGAGATGTTTTGCCCTATTGTAATAAGAGAAATAATTCTATTTTTTCTCCTCTTCACTGTAGTTACAACAAATCTTGGATTATGAAATGTGTATAAGTTTGAACTAAGTCAGTTAGAATTAGGTTCAGCTTATTTAATAGAAAAAAACCCCACTACATTATAGTGACTTACACAAGACAAAGATTTTTCTCCTCTACTTTGTAAAATCTGGTAGAAGGCTAATCAGGTGTAGGATAGTGACTTCATGGTCTCAGTGTTCACCAAGAATCTGATCTTTGTCCACCACCCTCGGTACTGTAGATCTTCCTTCCTTAAGCTTGTCTGATGGTACAAGATAGCTGCTGGAGCTCCAGCCTAAAAGATATCTGGATAGCAAAGCCTTCACCTTGGGGAAAGACCAAAGAACTCACCTAACAGCTAAGTCTCTTTTCTTTAAACAACCTTCCTGGAATTTCCAACACCATGCTTACAGTAATAGCTTACAGAACTTAGTCATAGGATGACACCTAACCGCTGGAGAGATTGGGATGTGTGGCAATTTGTTAAGAGTTAATGATTGGATTTCTGTTACCAAGGAAGAAGAGAATGGGTATTGAGAGGTAGCTAGCACTTTCTGTGTATGAGCAGTGTGTGGCAGTTGTCAAGAATTCAGAGAGATTAATCGCAGTCGAATGCTACGAAAAGCCTCAAGGGAGAAGTAGTATTTGAGTTGGACTTGGGAAGAAGTCTTCTTTTAAAGGGAGGAAAATTCCAAATGATAGCTTTTGTGAGTTTTTTGGTTATTCTTAAAGGGGAATTGTTACTAGTCTTTTGAGGAAAATTTCTATATAATTGGAAAATACTTACCAATCTTTAAAATTCAGGGTTATGGGAAGTAGCACAGTTTCTGGAGTCACACTATTTGCAGTTGAGTCCTTACTTGACGGAATGCTAACCTACCCATATGACCTTCCCTATATATAAAATGGGATAATGACAGTTGTGGTGAGGATTAAACTATACAGTTGTGAGGATTAAACAGAATCATCTGTATAGAAAACTTGCATGACATGGGAGGAATAACCAATTGGGTTTTGCATAAACTCTCCCATGAATTTTTTTGGCATGACCCTGGCCATCCATAGAATGAAGGAACTGGTTATCTAAAGAGTTCTAAAATACACCAAGGTCCTCATTATTCACTGGTTATCAGGGGCTGTTTCTTTTGTCTTTACCTAATGGAATGCATAAAAGGTATTTATTTCAGATTACATTAAATTTTTGAATGAAAGGCTTTTATTAGAAGGATTTTTGAAGAAAGAACTCTGAGGGCATTCTTGTTGATTTTCAGACATCTGGGTATACCAAATAAAATTCCTTACATATTTATAGTGAGTTTAATAATGTCCCAGGTCTAATTAAAACACAGTGTTTTTAAGAACTAATTGTTACAGAAAACTGGTTTGTTTTTTTTTAATGTAGCTAGGCTGGTAATAACCAATGATAGATGAATTCAATTTACATAAATTTCAGACCAAGAGAATATTTTAAAATCATGCCACAGAGGATTGCTTTAAGTTAAAAAGTTAATGTCATTATCTCCTTCTCTCATTTAAATTGTTCGGTTTACAATAATTGTGAAACATAATAAGTGTTCTGAGATTTCCCGCTCCATGAGATTTTAATAAAATTTGATAGTCAACCTAAATAACTAAAATGTTATTCACAGACGTATATTTTCCTATGTAAAGTCATGTATTTCAAGTGTAAACATCTCGTGTTGCCTCTTCATCAAAAGAATTATTTAATAATTAGATATTGACAACTTTTTGAAAAATTCTTTTTCTAATTTAGAAAGATCCAACTGTGCTGAAAAACCACTTTGACACCCCCCACCCCCAATTTGTTAGATTTTAGCATTGTAGATTTAGAGGCTATTTTCAGTATTTCCATGCTTGAAGAATTATAGGTGAAGGTTTAAAAGGAAAAGATAGAACTTTTTCTTTTTAGACTCCTAGGCCTATTTTTTTTTTGTTTTATTGGTAATTTGTGATCTTACAGGGAAATGATAGTAGGTGACACAGTTGATCACACCACAGTGAGTTCCCAGTCACTGTGTCACACAGCATTACAGCAATCATGGCAACGTAAATGCAAGAACTTCGAGAAAGCAGCAGAAAGTTATAAGCAAAGTTAAGTTAGCTTTGAAAATGCACAGCGCATTGTGTACAAAAGCTAGGAGAGTCTGTTCATTCTCTCTGTGTCTTCATTTAATGTATCAAAAATGGATTTCTTTCATATAATTCTTTTCTAAAATAGTCATTGCTTAGTTGCTGGGACTACTAAAATTAATAATTTTGTTTCTTTTTATGCACTGGGTTAAAAGGCAACCCAGTGCCTTGAGTTGAAGAACTACTCAGCACATAACAATTTACCCAGGGCCTCCCCGGTGGCACAGTGGTTGAGTGATGGGCTGCAAAGCTGCCCGCAGCCTCTGCAGCTCTGTTTTGATCCCCGGCCACCGGCGAGGGTCCCACAAGGCGCCAGACCTCTCCTGCCGCCCACTGCTCCCCTCAGCAGTGTGCTTCGTCAGTCTGCCTGTTCTGCTTCCCACTCTGGCTCTGGTGAATTCTCTCACCCTCCCGCGCTTCTGACTGTACCCAGTGCTTGTATAAATAAATAAATGAAATCTTAAAAAAAAAAGAATTTTATAAAAAACAAAAAACAAACAAAACACAAAAAAAACAATTTACCCAACTATTGTTCTTGCTTCTTTGTTTCGCTAGGTCCGCCATTACAACCCAGCTTTGTAGGATGAGTTGAATAGTTAACAGACTCTGTTGTAGTTGCTGAAAGAAAAGAAATCTCAAATACAAATGCCACATCTTATAACTTGGGTTGTATGCTATATATTTGTCACCATCTCTTATTTTTCCTTTCTTGTACAAAAATATGCTCAGTCCAGCTTGGAATGGTCAGAATGGAAACACATTAAGTTTGTTGTTTGTTGGTTGCTGGGCAGCACTGCTTTTTAAAAATCAGAGCAGGATCTCAGGTATTAATGAAGAGGGTCAAGGATATTCCAGACTCAACTGTTAATCTGGTTTTCCTTTTTCCTAAATCTAGGATGTCAATTTGTAACTTAATTCATGTTTATGGAATACTAATTTTGTGTAATACTAAAATTAGGTTGATTTTTTTTTTCTTAATTTGCTTAAAGTCTTAAACCCAGATTATTCAGTCGAGATCACGGTTTTTCTCCTGAGAGTTCAAGACTTGTTTATAAAATAGATTTTTATTTTCATGAAGTTGACTTATTGGAACTAACAAGCAACTGAATCTTTAAGCAGCTTTCAGTACCAATAATTAAGCAAAACTCACACCTTAAATTTAAATTTATTTTCAAGCAAATCTTTATGTCCACACTGTAAATGAAAAAGTCTCCTCTTGAACTGAAACAAAATAAAATTGGGAAAGAGCTAGTATTCAGCTTCAGAAAAGCTGCTGTCTGCCCAAGGCTCTGGGTCTGGCCTCTGCCCCACTTTTGACAAAAAGGCAGCATCGGTACCGAGCCAGGAACTCTCCCGACTGCAGTCCAGAGGATGAAGAGGTTTCTTGGAGGAGAATAAGTTACCCGCTCGCTCTCTGTCCTTTGCGTCCCTTTGTCACCTTGCTGTGACATTCACTTTTGGGCAGCACTGTCTTACACTTGGGGAAGCCCTGTCCCCAAGGTCATTCCCCAAACACTTCTTCCGTGAGGTACATCCAAACTACCTGGAGGAGTGACACAAGGAGACCCTCCAGCTCAGGGACTCTGGCCACCTGCACATGGTCCTGCTCTTTCATTAGAGCATTTTGTGTACACATCACTTGTGCAGAAGAGCAGGATGTGTGTGCACCGAACATGTTTATCAGGTTAAAAATACGCTCTGGTGCGTAAGGAAAGCCCTGCAGTAGCTGCCTCTGGATTTGGTTCTAAGCAAACTCATATCTGAAGTATAGTCATGGGAATAAAAATGGTCTTTGTTACTTAATAAAAATGTATAGAATCCTTACCTACTCCGCTTGGGCAGCATGATGCTCTGCACAGTCTGACGGGACTTGTGTAGCAAGTAAATGCATTAGTCACAGTGACCATTTTTCTTGCAAATTTGTGACATAGATTTAATTATAGGAATGACCAGCAACTTACAAATCTAATTTTGGTGGAGGCTGAGGCCACTTTTTTTTTTTTTATTTTAATAATGATGGATTTTTTTAAAGCAATGATTTCATTACTATTTAAAGAAATCTACTGGTGTAGAACTAGCCAATTGACTGAAGTTATTTTATTAGCCTTTAACAAATGCCATGTAGTTTCAATTTTTATTTTTATTAATTTTTAAAATGTCATCATCCCCAAACTGGAAAAGTACTTACTTGCTTCTGTACTCATTTAGGTAAAAATAAATAAATACAAATTTGGGAAGGAGCAGGGTATAAGAGGTCTCTTAAATATCATGAACCTAGTAGTTGGTTAAAACCAAGACTAATTTCCCTAATTTAAATTCAACCTACTGTGGAACTGCTTAGTTAATGGCCTTTAGGAGTTATCTATTAACTACTAATTGATGATAATGTGGTAGATCTCATTTCTCTGCTTTTATTTCTTCAAACTAAAAATTTACGATGATCAGTATATTAAGCTAACATTTGGGGGTGTGGGGATAACAGAGTGGTGAGCTGGGCAAATAAGTTTCCTGTCTTCATCTGCATGACAGATTCTTAAGGTGAGAGTATCAAGCCTTGTGGCATCTGTGGGAGGAGTTTAGTGATTTTCCATTATTAATATTCCTCATTGACTCCGACCCCACTGCCATATCAAAATAAATCTGGACTTGCAGAAAGAAGCAGAAGGGAAGCAGAGGACTGTATACACTACGGATTCTGCCAACCAAAGAGAAACTTCCCTTTAAATATTGACTTTTGTGAAGAAAGCAGTGTTAGACATCCAAAGGCCATTATGGACTCAGGTTTTCAAGTAAAAATTTAGTGCTCCTAAGAACAAGTCTGTGTTCTTGGAAATGGCAGATTGTAGTTGGATGAAAATTTGAAAATCAGAGAATTTTTTATTTTTTAGTCCTGATTCATTGCATGCTATTGTTTTGGCTTTCTAGCAAATTTGTGAAACATTTGTGGGCTTCCTACTATGTACCGGACTCTGAGATAGGTTCTAGAACTAAAATGCAAATAGGCTATTATGAGGTTCTTGACACATAAGAATTTAAGCTTCTTGGATTTAAATGACATTTTTCACATTGGATTTAAATGACATTTTTCACAGTGTGATTCCCCAGAAACCTGATTCTCTAAGTGGTGATAATTTGACCCCACAAAGTTTGAGGACTACTTGTGTTTCACTATAAAACTTCAAGTAAAGTAGATTATCATTTAAACAATCTTCCATTTTTATTGCAACTCCAAAGAAATCTGAATTTTATTTTAAGTTTGTGTCTAATCACTCGGGTGTTTTTAAAAAGCAGTTTAGTTTATCACATACTACATTTAGTTTGTAAGTATATCAAATGATTACTTAGGAAAGTGTCTTACCTTATATAACTTATTCTTTGGGAATATGGTGTTAAAAATTAAGATTTTAAATCTATTATCATTATACTATATGTTTACTATTGAAAACTATCAATAGGATCAAGTAGATAATATTACTATTGACATCTTGGTGTATGTACTTGTGTAGCACATAGTTACAAAAATGTTATTACTTTCTATAAACAATTTTATTTTCTGCTTTTTCCTTTTTATCAGCATATGTGAACATTTCCCTATGTTCTTATTGCTACTGTCAACTTGATTTTGCTTTATATGATATATAATAAATGAATGGTGTTCTTTTGGAGGGAGTATTGGTTTTTATTAAGTTCATTTCCCATTGGTAGACCTGTGGGTTGCTTGTATTCCTTTATAATTATAAAATATCTGCCACAATTTTTTTTTGCATAAATATTTGTGATTCTCCCTTTTAATTATCTTTAGCAAAAATTCCTAAATGAGGAATAACAGATTAGAATGTTATAAACTTTTAAAAATTTCTGATACTGCTGAATTACTCTCCAGAAATTTTGAACCAGATTATCATCCTATAATATACATATACAGAAATATTAATATGAATTTTCCTCATCTATTCTAGATAATTTAATTTTTTGATTGAGAAGTTGATCTTTTATTTTGTTATATTGACTATTGAGACTCTTCTATTATAAATTATTTGTTCCTATCCTTAGCTAATTTCCTTTATTAGAATGCTTATTGTGGTGTGAAAGTGTTCTTTATAAATATCTTGAGGACATGAATACTTTGTCACATGTGTTGCAAATATTTCCCTATGTATTTATATTTAACCTTATTTTTTAGTGAATGAGATGGATTGATTTTTGGTGAACTGAAATTTAAAATTATTTTAAGTCAGGTTTATTAAGGTATACTTTTTTATACAGAAAAATTAACCCTTTTTGGATGTATAATTCTGTGAGATTTTTCAAATATACATGCAGTCATGTAACAACCTAACTCAAGATAAAGTATATTGCTTTCTCCTCAGAAAGTTCCTTCATTCCCCTTTGTAGTCTGTCTCTTTCCCCATCTCCAGACATTAGCAACCACTGAATTTTTTGTGGTCCCTATACCTTTCCCTTTTCCAGAAGGGCCTATGAATGGAATCACACAGTATGTAGTCTTCGAGTCTGGCTTCTTTCACTTGTATGCTTTTGTGATTCATCTGTGTTACTGTATGTGTTTATCAGTACCCCATTCCTTTTTATTGCTAAGTAGTATTACATTATCAAATACCAGCTAAGGAACTTTGGGCTGCTTCCTTTGGGCAATTATGAATAAAACCTTTATGAGTATCTGTGTATAGGTTTTTTTTTTAAGACATACGTTTTCATTTCTTTGGGGGAAACCTAGGATTACAATTGCTAAGTGATGTGGGTATGTATCTGTCTAACATTATGTGAAATCACTAAACAGTTTTCCAAGGTATAAAATGTACCATTTTACATCCCTGCCAGGTTGCATAAAAAATCCAGTTTGCTTCACATCATGGTCAGCTTTTGGTATTACAGTACTTTTAAGTTTAGCCATTCTAATAGGTGTATAGCAGTATGTCATCATAGCTTTAATTTGTATTTCCCTAATGGGTGATGATGTTGGATATATTTTTAATGTGCTTATTTGTTATCTGTATATCTGCATTAGTGGAATCTCCAAATATTTTGCCCATTTTTTAAAAAAATGAGGTTATCTGTTTTCTTATAATTGCATCGTGATTTTTAAAATATATTTTGGACACCCCATTTACCAGATACATATTTTGCAGATGTTTTTATCAGTCTGTGCGTTGTCTTTTTACTTTCTTAACAGTATCTTCAAAGAGCAGATTATAAATTTTTATGAAATCCAATTCATCTATTTTTTTCTTTTATGACTTTTTTGTATTCTATCAAAGCAATCTTGTTTAACCCAATGTCACAAGGATTTTTCTCCTATGTCTTTTCTTCTAGAAGGTTTGTAATTGTTTGTAATATTTAGGTGTATGATCCACTTTTTTAAAGTTTAAAATTTCTTACTGTGGTATAATTTACACACAATAAAATTAAAAACTTGATGGTAAAATAGTTTTATTTGGTTGAGTTTTAAAAATTGTTGCTGTGTACCCAAATTTGAAACAATATGTAAAGTATTTCTATCACCCAAGAAATTTCCCTTGTGCCTTTTTCTAATCAACACCCTCTTTTCAAGTGACACTTTATGATTTCCATCAACATAGGTTAATTTTGTTTGCTTCTGAACTGCATATAATGAGATCATATTGTATGAATTCTTTCTTTTCTGGCTTCCTTTTTTCAGTATAATACTTTTTAAGATCTATCCCTGTTACTGGGTATATCCATAGTTTGTTGACTTTTATTACTTTTATTCTATTTTTCCATCTTGGTGTTAATGGACATTTGGGTAGTTTCCAGTTTTAAACTATTAAGAATAAGGCTACTGTGTATTTGCTTATGGTCTATTTCCATTTGGACGTAATGTTTGTATATGGTATCATGCATGAGTTGTGATCGCTTACTTTGCGTATGGTTGTAGAAGTTTAAATTTTTATATCTGTCAAATGTTTCCTTCTTTTCCCTCATGGTTTTTTCTATATCTTTGATTCTTATAAGCCCTTCCCTAATCACAATGTCAGATAAATTTTTCACATGTATTTTATTTTAGTTTTATTGTCAAAACGCATATGTAATGCATGTTAAAAAGTCCATTATATGGGAATTCAGTTTGTACAACTAACAGTTTGAAAGTACTTCATTTGATTATGGTATCATAGGGTGAAGAATGAATTTCTCTTGTTGCTATCCCTACTGGATTGGGATTTTTTTCCCCCATTTAAGTCCAGCTCCATAGTACTAATCTCATAGTTACATAATGACATATATGCTTGTCCCTGAACTAATTAGATCAGTATTCATGACTGTTAAAAATTGTTTCTCTATCTTAGGATATTACACATGACATTAATGCAATTACTTAAGATAAAATTATTTGTTTGAAGTGTAAAATGGAGACAAGCATAGAAGAATGAAAATTGTAGAAACCTCCTTTTGCTCACTCTCAATTTAATTTGCAAATATTCACCCAACTTTATGGTAAAATGTTTTTATTTGGGGCATTATGTAGAAAAGTGAATTGCTCTCTTAGTAACAGGGTCTCAGATAATAGAGACCTTTAAGAAATAAAATTTATAATTTTGAAAAGCTTGCTCACTTTGATTTTAACTTTTATAATTGAACAGATGCCTCTGGCCAGGAGGGGGAAATCTCAGGATGTGAGTGTGGTATCTTGGAAATGGAAATCAAGCATTATAGATCTCCAGGCTCATGATGAGAACACTGATTCATATTTCACAAGCTCAGTGGTGGTTATACTCTGAATTTACAGCTTTTACATGTTCTTTCTCTTTTGCTAGAATCATCTACTATTTCCATTCCTTGGGAAGCTTTTTCTGTAATGTTTCTAATAGTAGAGTAAATAAATTAAAAATCGCCACTGATTTTTATTCCTTATTATGTTAAAGTCATTTTAGATTGTGAACTTTTAAGTCTCAATAAGACACATGCTAAAAGAAATTTGTATTGCTATTTATATTCAGCATTGATTTAGAATGGGGGTGGAAGCTCATTTTCACATCTAAATTTGATATGGGATAATTTGTAAGATTTTTTCCTTATAATAACTGCTGTGACTAGATTAGCAGATTTATTATTGTAATACAGATTACCATCCCATAAGCCATTATTGAAATAATCTGTTTTAAATATCAAAAAGTTTTCTATGAAAAATTGCTGTGTGATTACTCTGTACATTTAAAGAGCTGAAGAGTCATAAGTAAGAGGCTCTTAAGAAGTAAGTGCTGGGCCTCCCCGGTGGCGCAGCGGTTGAGCGCTGGGCTGCAAAGTTGCCCGCAGCCTCTGCAGCGCCAGTTCGATCCCTGGCCACCGGGCGAGGGTCCCACATGGCGCGCAGCCCTCTCTTGCTGCCCGCTGCTCCCCTCAGCAGTGTTTTCAGTCCTTCTGCCTGTTTTGCTCCCCACCCTGGCTCTGGTAAATTCTCTCACCCTCCTGTGCTTCTGACTGTACCCAGTACTTGTATAAATAAATAAATAAATCTTTAAAAAAAAAAAAAGGAAATTAAAAAAAAAGGAAGTGCCATTACATGACACTGTGGACAGTCTTTAGCCTTAGAGAAAAGTGTTTCATCATTAATGCTTATCCTTTAACAACTTGGAATATGTATAATATAATTAAATTAACAAATGAGAGCTAAGTTTCTAGCAACATCATAAATGAAACTGTCTCGTAGCCAAGAGAAGAGGTAAAAATAAAAGTTAGCCTGAAGAATAGAAGAACCAATTTAAAGGTATATGAAAACTAGGCCAAATCCATATCTGAGGCTCAGGAGAAGTACTTGGAAGATAGATATGAGTAAGAAAAGGAAGAGAAAGGAAAAGAAAAGGAAAAAAGCCAACATGATTATGAGAATGTTGGACTTGTAATATTGGCTAGCAAATGCCAGCCTGTGTAGTTCCTTCTTTCAAGCATCAAGTGGCCTCTACGGTGGCCTTTGGCAGGTTCATCATGCAGAATTTTGCTTTGTCTTTCATCATAGCACTTCTCAGAGGTTAAAGTTGGTTAAATGAGATATTGAAAAGAATAAAAATTTAAGTTGGGCTGAAGGAACTTTGAAGAGTGGTATATCTCTATATGATGGAGGATAGAATTTTAGAATATTCGAAGTGATGGGAACCTTAATCAGACATGATTTTTTATTTTTATTTATTTATTTAAATAGTTTTCTAAATGCAGGAATCCTCCTTTTTTTAAAGATTTATTTATTTATTTATACAAGCACTGGGTCCAGTCAGAAGTGCGGGAGGGTGAGAGAATTCACCAGAGCCAGAGCGGGGAACAGAACAGGCAGACTGACGAAGTACACTGCTGAGGGGAGCAGTGGGAGCAGCAGGAGAGGTCTGCGTTCCATGTGGGACCCTCACTCTGTGGCCGGGCATCTAACCGGCGCTGCAGAGGCTGCGGGCAGCTTTGCAGCCCAGCGCTCAACCACTGCGCCACCAGGGGAGGCCCCTCAGACATGATTTTTTAAAGGGAAAACTGGTCCATTTTCTTAGGGTAACCTAAAAATTATATTTGTGCCCTCTGTATTTATTATAGCAGTCTAATAGTTATTCAGAATTCCAGATCACTAACAGCTGAGGTATAAAAATTTGGAGCAGGATGATTTTTCAATAATTAAAATCAATAATAGGAAAGGTCACTTCTGTTCGTCTATACATAGTGTATGTAAAATATACATATAGGTACAAATACATAAACACACAAGTATATATGACATAAATAAAGTTTATATGTAGATTTACTTGTTTTTCTCTTCATTTCCTTCTACAAACTGAAGTGGAAAAATTAGTAGAAATCATTAAAAAACAGAGAAATGTAGAGGTTTCTTGCCTTATGCCCTTTAATTCCCAGGTATTTTCCTTCAAAGATGGTTGACTCCTGATTCTATATCATTAAATGTCTGTAGAATTTTGGATCTATATATCATGTAGTTTCAAGCCAAACAATTGTTGAAGTCAAAAGGTTAAATTCTCAGCTCTAAAAAAGATTGAATATAAACTCCCACTAGTGCAGACAAGTGGTTTTAAAAAAAGGCTGATGTGTATAACAGTAGAAAACACCCAGATTAGGAAGTAAACTTCCTTTTGCAATAGAACACTATTGCTCTATTTTTGTATGAATTTTCCAGTTGTATTTGAAAAGTACCACGAAGAGCTCCCTATGGAACAATCTCAACAAACAATCCCTAGTGTTGATACAAATTTTCCATCGTGGCTATTTTTTTTCTAGGCTGTCATCAACCTGGTGCCATAATCACTAGGATTTTTAGCAACCAAAATATAAACTAGTGAAAATCTCAAAGAGTAGTATGTATCTCTGTCGTCATTTTCCTAGGTATATCCATAGTTGATTCCCTTTTGTTACTGAGTGGTAGTCCATTTTTCCATCTTGGTGTTAATGGACATTTGGGTAGTTTCCAGTTTTAAAATATTAAGAATAAGGCTACTGTGTACTTGCTTGTGGTCTGTTTCCATTTGGACTTAATGTTTGTATATGCTGCCATGCATGAGTTGTGATTCCTTACTTTGGGTTGGTTACTTTGCCTATGGTTGCTGGCCCTTCATTTTTATGTGAGAAATGTAAGTAGTGAGTCACCTAAAGAATATATTGTAATACGTGTTTTTAGAAAATATAAACAAACTGGAAGGAGAAGTTTTTCTCTTTGAAGAAAGAGAGAATGAATGCCACAGAATTCTTAAGGAAGTTTTTCTTCCTTTGCTGAAAATCACTCTTTGATACCTCAAAGACCTTCTTTTCTTAGCTTTAGTCATTTCTGGCATAATAGTAGCCCTGAGCAGAATCATTTCCAGCAGTAATATTTTTTTTTTTACATCTATTTGACTCATCTCACATTTTTAAGATATTGAGCCTCTCATCGCCAGATACACAGGTGGCGTATGCTTTGTAAATTTGCTCTAGTCTTGTTTCAGGAACCGATTCAGAAACATGTAACGGGGGTGGACTCACATTAGTCACACTCATTGACAGTGATGTGCAAAGCAGATTGCCAGTCATTCATTGGGAGCTGGAAAAATACAAGAAACTCTGAGACCCTTGGGTGGATGCATTCTCTCCTCATATGTAAATTCACATAAGAAAGTATTTTAAGAAGTTTACTTGGTGGGGATGGAATCAGAGGAAGGAGCGGTAGGGAAATATTGCCCAGGTCTGATTCTGTCAGTCGACTGTGAGCGGATGTGTCTGGCTCCGCCACAGGCCGCGTTGACCCTGGAAACAGAGAGGTCCTTCATTTGGACCAGAGATCTTCTTTCCCAGATGGTGCTTAGATAGGCATTGCTAATAGTTGCTTGTAGGTGCTTTCTCCCTCCTCCCAGTGCAGATGAACTAAAACGATCAGGAAAGGGAGTCCTGGAGGTTAGTAAAAGAACGACTTGAAAATTGAGTATAGCCCTGGAGGAGAAGATCAGCTTAACAGTGGATAGAGCCCAGCAAGCGCAGGGACCAGCTCTCTTAGGCTCCTTGTTCTCTCGCCATATAGGTTCACACAGACATTCGTGTACATATATATGCACAAGCATATATACCAATATATATGCGCACACATGTGCATAGATTAGATAGATTTCGATAGATATAGATGTAATGGTAGGTATAACGCTGGCATATAGTAGATGATCAATGTATTATGAATATTTGAATAGGTGGGCAGTTGTAGGCAAGGGACCTCCCTGAGCTGGGCAATAGCATCGCCTGTCTCGGGGTGCCTCTGCTTATCCTCAGCCAGCACCCTGACAGTCTGGGAGACGTGCTGGATGAGATCCCGCTTTTTGGGGGGCATAAGCTTCCATGCTTCCACGTTTTGTCTCCGAGGAAGGGGTCAGGTGATCTGTCCCGAGAGAATGTCCTCTGCTTTTCTTTTTGGAAACTTCTGATTCAGCCTCCACTTCTCTACTGCCTCTCCTCCCCATCCCATACATTTGGGGATATGTTCTGTGAGCTTACTTTTCTATTAATTATGCTTGCTTGAGTTTATTATGTTATAAACCTTATTTTCTTCTTAAAAATAATTTTGCCCTTTCTGACAGTTCTATGCGTTGATTATGGCTAGATGGTGAAGAGAGATTCAACTGGAATGGATGGACGATGGCTTCAAGTTTGAGTTCATAGTGATTTTGTTATAGGACAGGGAGAGGGTCAGCCCAAACCCTGCAAACCTGCCTATTCTACATGGGTTCTGCCATCCGCCGCATCAACACAAAACACATGAGACTAATGGGAAGGAACTTTAATTAAACTAGGAAACAACACAGGTAAGGCAAATAATCTAGTTTCTAGATGAAGCACCCAAAGTTACCCATCCCCTCGTGGGTAAAAGTCCATCCATATGGGAATGGCGCAGAGCAAAGCCCCAAAGCCTGCTAAAAGTCTAAAGCATCTTCCAGTGGGGACCCACAGAGAAGGGTCACAAACAACCGGACAAGTCCGGAAGGAAAAGAGCAAAATCAACATCAAGATAAAAGCTGCCATGGTCACCTCCCCACGGGTCTCACCCACATCTGTGTCACCCAGTCCACGACCAAAAGACAAGCACAGTTTCTTCACGTGTCTCTAGGCTCCATGTGCCTCCTCCAGGTCTCCTTCTGGCTCCATCCTGCTTCCTTCCTCAGTCTCTTCTGCAGCTTCTCCTCTTCCTGCTCAGCTCCACCCTCCCTTGGGTGGGGCAGGGAACCTCCCCCTTTCCTGGGGACCACCCTGTTACAATTTCAGTTTTCAAATTAAAATTCATTTTAATTAGTTAAAATTAAATTTTCACTTTTAAAATGAAAAGTGTAAAATAGTAGCACGGACAAAATTCTGTTCATCAAAGGAACAAATAAATAAAAGCCACTGATTCCCAGTTAAATTAGGACCAAAAATGCTCATAAATGTATAACTTAAAGTAAATTTAAAAAATCCTTGGCTTTCAAAATACCCCATCCTATTTCTCTTTTGAAAATAGCATGGTAGTTTAGCTCAGAAGCCCAAGCAGAGAGCCTGTTCTTTTATGATGCGAGGGAGTTAACATGTTAATGCTAAGTTGGGTTACTTGTATTCATCAAGAGTAAAAAAATCAGCCTTGTTTTAGCGCCTAATTTAAGCTGCACCAGACGTTCACATTGGAATTTTAAATGCTGCAGATGAGAGATTTCTATAGGAAGTGGAGCTCTAATGGCTAGGACCTACTCAGCCTCTAACACTCTCATAATTATTAGCCATGGGACCCTTGCTGTTAACATTGGACACTGTTTGAATGTTTTGTGATAATTTATAGGGTTGATTACTCCAGCCTCAAGTGGAACCTTAGGAAGAAGAGCAGCAAATGGTAAATCTTTGTGACGGTCCCCGGGGCAGCATTTTACTTTGAGGCTCTGAGTTATGTGGGTCTCAACCTCTTTTCTGTCCCTGGCCCTTCCTGTGGCTCATCGTCATCATCATCTGTTCAGATAATGTCTGTTCAGAAATCACCCGTCCCGGGGGAGGCGGGAGAGGGGAGAGTCCTGTTATAAGCACACTCGCTGCAAACCTTTCACCGAGCTGTCAAGGTGACAAATGTTTGTCCTTAAGGGAACACTGGAGGTTAAATCACCAGTGTTTCTCTCACTTATCTTCTTTCCCATACTACCCCAGCTCTTAGGCAAATTTATAGCTAAAAGAAGCTCAGAAAATTAGGCTACTCGTAACCTTATGGACCTTGTTCAGGGATGTTTTGTGCAAGCTCCAAGTCGTGACTATATTATGTATCGAGGTCTAAGTAATTCAAGTTTGCTACAAGTCATTCTACCAGTACCTTTTTATTTCAGGGCTTATTCAGGAGGGAAAGATTTGGGCAAGAAACATTTAAATTTTGAGAGATAGTGATGGCAGTTTACTAATAGCACTGAGACAAGGTGAGTGATGATTTATTTTCACATCAGCCTATCTGAAGGGCGTACACATCCTCTCATGGACAGACACCAAAAGCTGCAGAGTGGCCCTGGATTTCTTCCTCTGCTTTTGGTGCATTCCATTCCATCCTCCATACAGCAGAGAGAGTGATCCTGAAAGGTGTAATTGATCTTGTCATTTTTCTGCATAAAATCATTCAGTGTTTCTTGGGATAGATACCAAACCCCCTGGTACAGCTTCTCAGATCCTACATGATCTACCCCTTGCCTTCCTGCCCTACTGCACCCCATGCCACCTCTTCACCCACATGGCTGCTTCTGGTTTCTGATGGTTTCTTCACTCAGCAAATACTTCACTGAGTTTTAACTCAGTATCGAGGTGACAGAAAAGTACTAAAGAGACAAAAATGAGGGCGCTTGTATTCTAGTGAGGGAAATAACAAATCTATATATTTACAAATAAAATATGTAATATAGTAATTATGTAAAATATTAATTATATATGTTTACTTGCAAACTATTTTAACTACTATATGAATATATGCATATATTAATAGTGTGGAGAAGATGGAAAATAGGAGGATGATTGAGAGGAAACTAGAGGGACTATAGTTTTGTTTTTAAAGATTTATTTATTTATTTATACAAGAACTGGGGTACATGCCTGATGCGCGGGAGGGTGAGAGGATTCACCAAAGACAGAGTGGGGAGCAGAACAGGCAAACTGACGAAATACACTGCTGAGGGGAGCAGCGGGCCAAACAGGAGAGGTCTGCTTCGCCATGTGGGATTCTAGTGGGCGGCCGGCATGGAACCCGCACTGCAGAGGCTGCAGACAGCTTCACAGCACATCGCTCAACCGCCTGTGCCACCAGGGAGGCCCACTACAGTTATTTTAAGAGGTGATAGTAAGGGTTGGTCTCACTTAGAAACTTTGAGCAGAGCCATGAAGGAGATGAGGAAACAAACCCTGAGGATATTTGGGGAAGTAGTGCTCCATATAGAGAAAACCCAATGTGCAAAGCTTCTGTGCAGAGAAGTTGCCAGAATAGAGTATCTGATAGAGCTAAATGCAGACAGATAAAAGGGGCCAGGTTATGTATTAGGGCCTGGGGGTGGGGTGGGGCTATTGAAGGCCTTTGAGTTTGTATCCCAGTGAGAGGGCATTAGTGACTTGAGCTGCGAGCTGCTGTAATGAAATGCCATGGACAGAGTGGTTTAATAAAGGCTTACCGTTCACAGCTCAGGAGGCTGGAAAGCCCAAGAGCAAGGTGCCAGCTGATTTGGTTCCTGGTGGGAGATCTCTCCTGGCTTGTGACTTCCTTACCAGGTCCTCACATGGGAGCAGGGGGAGGAGGGGGAGGAAGATCTGGTGTCCCTTCTCTTCCATAACAAGACAATAGTCTTTTGGATTCAGACCTCTTTGTTCTGACCTCGTTTAAACTGAGTTTCTCTAAACAGAATCACATTGAGGGTTAAGGCTTCAACCTATGAATCTGGGGGAAACACAATTCAGTCCATTGCAGATGGGAAGACATTTGAGAGCTCTGAGTAGACCTGCGACATGATGTCGCTTAGTGACCAGGGGTTGCAGGACTAAGGACAGGAGCTGGGAGACCCATCGGCAAATGGGTGCTCTCAGCCAGCCAGAAAGTGATAGTGGTCAGGGCTGAGCATGGGGTGCTCAGCCCCCCTGATTGCTTGTATGTGTATAGCATCTTCTAGCCCAGTCTTTTACCTACGTTTTGCCATCCAGCGCCGCACTTCCTGTGAGGCAGGCGCAGTATTGTGAACTGAGACTTCCAGGGAGGCTAGTTCCAGAGCCAGGCTGCCAGGTTTGCGTTCCCTCACTGTGGCTGTGGTTCCTGAGAACAGCGGCTGTGCCCAGCTTGCATGATGTGCAAATGAAATGAAATACCCTGTGTTAAATATTGATTAGAGAGCTTGGCACATTAGTAAATAATACATATTAGATGTCATTGGCTTTGTCATTTAATAGATAAGGAAATTAAGAGTCAAAAAGGTCAATCTGTCCAAACTTATCCAGCTAGTAATGAGAAGAATCACAGCTAGAATTCAGTTGCACTATTTCTCGTATGCGCTACTTTCCTTTTTATCCTGTAGCTGGTTCCATTTTAAATCAGAGGAGAGTTCAAGTTGTAGAAAATAGTAAGTTTCCTTCTTTTCCAATAATCTGTCACTTGAACTCTTCAGTGCGCCTTCTGACTCACATTCTTTCCTTCTGATGGGTGTGTGTGTGTTCAGGAAGTCCAGTGTTTAGGTTCCCAAAATTGTCCAAAAGCTTGCGCTTCCTTTGTATTATTAAATGAATCCTTTTTGAGATATTGCTTAGTTTCTTTTTGTGGGTTTCTCAGTAGTTCACTGTTTCATTAGAATGACAGTATGGATTCTGGGCTTGTAAATAAAGACTTTAAGGAGGTATCTGCTCCCCCATCTGACTTTTTGCTTCTGTTTTTGCTTGTGCTTTGTACTGATGAGCAGTACGTAGATTCTTGTAGGAAGCCCAGGTCGAACATCCATACAGGCTCTTAGAAATTATTTTCTCAGTGAGTTTTGACTACCCATAAATTTGATATCAGGCCCTGGCCGAATTTTAGAGTTGGCTAGAAAAGTTGGGAACAAAGCCGTGGTGTTTCCTTCCCAGAGCACCTGGGCTCTCCAGGATCCCTGTACAGGAACTGTATTGAATGTTGTTATCTAGAAGCCTCCTTTACCAGTGCTGAATTATTGTTCCCCAGTGATGTCATGACTGATCCAGATTTCCAGGAATTCACAGCCTCCCCAGGGCCAAACCCGAGCAAGTTGCCGATTAGTTCCAGGATCTGACTGCTGGTGTGTTTGTCTCACCCTCCCTTCCAACCAAAGACCTAGCATCTGACCTCCCAACCCTCCATATATCCCGAATTTCGTTTCTGCAGTTCTCGAAGCCTCAAACTTCGCCTCCTCACTCCCTCGGTCCTTAAGAGTTTCCTTGCATAAATATCCTAAATTTTCTCCTTTTGTGTTTGACTGTGCTGGATTTGACCCTTAATCTGTAATAAGCATTTAAAGACTTTAGAAAATCCTTTCCTCTGAAAATCTCTTTCAAGACTTTCCCTCTCTAGGAACTCAACAAATTCCAACTTGACTGTCAAAATGGAATAATGACTTCAATAAGCTGTGTCACCTGCTCGCCATGAGAAACCTAGTGACTTCACCTGAATGGCCACAAGGAGTAGTTGGATACCAAAGATAAAGATAGAGTTGAATATGCTCATCATATTCTGAGTTTTTCTTTTCCTTTACAAGCAAGATAGCTTTATTTCATCCTGGCAGGTAAATTATAACTTATTAGTAGCAGAGACCTGTAGGAAGGAGTGTCAAGCAGAGGGTGAAAGATGGCAAACTGAGAGCAAGAGACAAAACCATCCAGCGTGAGTATCTCTGGACGCATTCCTCAGTTAGGGACACCTTCTCTGACCTACTTCACTAGCATGGGAGGGGACTGCTATATTATTTGGCAGGATATACACCCCAATTTTCCCGCAGCAATCTATAGCTGTAAAACATTAAAAAAATGATTATTACATTAGGTGAAACTTTTTGAACAATGTAGAAAAATAATATGTGCTTGAATGACTTAAAATACTTAGAATTGAGGTGTCTATGTGTCATAGTGGGGTGATCGTGGCTATCTTGAAAAAAATCAGCATACATAGAAAATACTACTCTGTAAGCATCTAGATTTATGAGGCTGTATTCCTTGCATATTCATATATTTTAAGTAAGTATAGAAATTTCAATGATCCTTCAAAATCCTTTCAGTTCAGTCTAGTAGAAAATTTCAAAATTCATTTTTCAAATGAATTATGAAAACTAAGACGTATTTACTCATTTCGGCTGTGTGCCTGGAACTAAGCTAGACGTCAGGAACAGAGTGGTGAGCGAGCCAGGCATTATCTTTGCCCAGGTGGAATTTACATGCAGATAGAGATGGGGACAATATATAAAATAATTACTTTTTTAAAAAAGATTATGTATGCATACAAGAACTGGGGTACAGGCCAGGGATGCGGGGGGGTGAGAGGATTCACCAGAGACAGAGTGGGGAACAGAGCAGGCAGACTGACTGAAATACACTGCTGAGGGGAGCAACGGGTGAGCCAGGAGAGATTCTGCTTTGCCATGTGGGCCACCTCTCTGGCCAGGGATTGAACTCGTGCTGCAGTGGCTGTGGATAGCTTCATAGTGCTGCGTCTTAACCCCTTGCACCACCAGGGGAGTCCCTAAAATAATTACATTATAGTAAGTATTATGAAGTGTGGTACACCAGAAATTGTGCATGTCTAGTCCAGTTCTTTTCCCCAACAGCTCTATTTTTCATCCTTTCTTAAGGTCCTTGCTCTATTAGAGAACCTCAGTTTTTAAGTATTTTGCTTAAATCCTGCACATGCAGTTGTTTTATATAGGACTAATAACATGAGTCATTGACAGTACATTGGCTGACAGTCAACACTTGGCTGATATTTGCACTGATAGACCCAGAGCTTAAACAGAGGTGCTTCTAGCCAGACAAAGTTAGAAGAGCATCATTTTAATAACAGCAAAACAGTAACAAGCTTAAAAAAAGGCATTGTGTCCCTTACAAGTGACATCAGTCATTTGCATTTCATTTTTTACATTTCTTTGTACCAAAAACAGATGTTCATTGTAGAGGGCCATAGACGCTGTTATTTTTGCTATACAGGATTAATATACACCATTAACTGATAGCTTGTCATAAATTATCTTTTGATGAGATAAAGAAAAATCCCTTCCAGAAGTTCATGGGAATGATTCCCGAACTCTCTTCGGCCAAGTAATTATTTTCATAATGCAATTTTTTTGTTAGATGGACAGAATAAAGATAAAAGAGCACCATAGAGATAACAGCCTACTTCACAGCTGACTGGAGCAGGTGTTAGAAATGCAGATGAGGTGTGTTGACTAAAGACTGGACAAATTCGAAGTGAAAACGCCGCTGGTCTGCATGCGGCCCTGTGCTGTTGGAAGTTCAGGTAGCTGAATTATTCATTTTGTTGTGAAAAGTAGTTCAGGAGTTAGGCAAGGATGTCTTTTACATTTAAACTGTTTTCTTCCCTTTTTCCTTTTATCTGTGCTTGACAAGCCAAATGAACTTCATTTTCAAAGTTTTATTCAAACAAGTCACTGACTTAACAGCTCTAGCTGGAAACAAGACACCCAGGAACAGACAATGCAAAGGTTTAAGTGACAATTTCAAGCAATAGAAACTAAAAATCCTTTTTATTTCTCACCTGTGTGGTGAGGAAAGCCACTGAAGACGAATGAGAGCAGCTGGCTAGTCTCCCCAGTGCTGTACACCATTTCCCCCGCTGGGGAGAAGAGTTTAAAATGGAAGCCACTCACAAAATTTACCACTGAAGTTCTGACTTTTTTTTTTAAAGATTTATTTTATTTATTTATGCATACAAGAGCTGAGGTGTAGGCCAGAGTTGTAGGAGGAGGTGAGAGGATTCACCAGAGACAGACGGGGAGCAGAACAGGCGGATCTACTGAAATACACTGCTGAGGGGAGCAGCGGGTGAGACAGGAGAGGGCTGCTACACCATGTGGGTAGCTCCCTGGCTGAGGATTAAACTCATGCCCCACCGGTTGCCAATGGCTTCATAGTGCTGAGACTTAATCCCTTGCGCCATCAGGGAGGCCATGAAGTGCTGACTTTTTAAGATGAAACTGAGGTTTCTCAAACGTGGATTATGTAATCTTAAATCAGGGTTACTTTTAAAGGGAACTATCACAGTTCCTGGAATTATTTCTGCTCTGATTCTAGCTCACTGGCTCCCCTTGTTATATGGCAGCCCATTGGGTCCTAGAGGTTGATAATAATAGGGAAACACTAGCTTTGGGGGAACTTGGCTCACCTTGGGAGACCCAGAGAAGCTTAATGTATGTCAAGGAGGAAAACATAAGCATTTAAAGGTGAGGAAGCTATGAACATCCAGATGGGCCTGTGTTATACGTGTGTTCATGTGTGTGTGTTCGTGTGTGTGTGTTTGCATATATGTATGTATGTATGTATTTATCTCTATAGAGATTCTGAATTATGGAACTTATGTATTTTGACTATACAAATATAGATTTAAAATGTCTTTTGGCTGCTAAGACAAAGGACTTCAGAGTCCAAAAGACGTGGATTAAAATCTGATTTCCATCACTTAAAAGCTGAGTGACTCTGGCAACTTATTAATACCTTTTGACCTGAATTTCTCTAAATGTAAAATGAGGACAATATACTAACAACTCCCGGGGATTGTTAAAGATTAAATTCCAAAGACTAGGCCTGGTGTGTTGTAGGAATTCAGTGTGTCTACTTTTTTTTTTTTTTTTAAAAGATTTATTTATTTATGCATACAAGAGCTGGGGTACGGGCCAGAGGTGCGGACAGTGAGAGGATCCACCAGAGACAGAGTAGGGAACAGAACAGGCAGACCGACTGAAACACACTGCTGAGGGGAGCAGTGGGCAAGTCAGGAGAGGTCTGCTGTGCCATGTGGGTTGCTCCCTGGCTGGCCTGGAATCGAACTTGTGCTGCAGAGGCTGCGGATTGCTTCATAGTGCGGTGTTTAACCCCTTGTGCCACCAGGGAGGCCCTCAATTTGTCTACTTCATTTTTCACTGGGCAGAAGTTTGTGTTATAGAAAACACTACCTTGCTATATTCTCATTTTAATTTTATAGACCCATTTAAGAAACAGTAAAGCTACATTTGAGACTTGATGCAGCTTTTTTCCAATTTTGATTGGCTTGGTAGAGATTTGGGGAGAAATTTTGAAATATATTACCTTTAATTGGCAGACTGGTATATGGAGAAAAGTATTAGATTTGCAATCAGAATATCCTAGTTCATTTTCTGAATCTTTATGTACTGACTTAGGACTATAGATAAGATCTCAAATCTACTGAATCTCTATTTTCTCATCTGTATAGTGGGGAAAATAATAACAATGCCTCTACTATCTAACCCTATGAGATTACTCTGAGAATCTGATGAGACAATATGTGTGAGATACTTTGTAAAATATTACATGTTCTAAAAGTGAAGTAAGCTGTTATCATTTGCAATTTTTCATTCTCAAATATATCAAATTGGCCTCTTCCTGTGGGAAGCCGCAGTGATGCTATGAAATATTAACATTAATTGCTTATGTCCACAGCAAAGGATATCACTTTGCACTCTCTTACTGGTAAATTAAATTAATAATTGGACATGTAAATTATTGACATATACTGGTTAATGTCTTGGGTCATACTTCATTAGATCAGTTGTTTACCCATAAGACCCTGTTCAAAATTCCTCTCACTGAGTGTCAGCCATATATTGGAAATGTTCAAAGTGTTAAATTGGCTTTAAGAATACATATTTGCTTCCAGGTTTTCAGTTCAGAGATTTTTTTTTTTTTTTTAAATAATTCAAGATCTGTGTATGGAATGGGTTGTAACCCTTCCCCCACCTGCCAAGGTCATGTGAAATCCTAACCCTCTAGTGTGATGGCATTTGGAGGGAGAGCTAATCCTGTAGGACTAGTGCCCTCATAAGAAGAGAAAGATACCCTGCTTCGGAGCTATGAGTATGGTAAAAATGAGTAGTGTTGAACCCACTATGCACTAGTAAGTTTCGCAGTGGTGACGGCATTAGTAAAATGAGGACATTAAGTAAGCCAAGTGGAGCTGTAGCGCTGATGTTCCTACAAAGTCGAGAGGTATCGGGTGTGCTTCAGGTTAAAAGAAAAACTGACTTAAAATCTCCCGTCCACCAGTTTATATAAGTCTACTTTAAACAAGATAGCTTTAAAAAAATACTCATTGATAAGAAGACGGAAAGTAGACAATTGCTAATCTTGGTTCTGATGTTCAGCTATGTAATCAAATCCTGGACTCCATCTCTCTACTCTACTCTACAAAGCTATTGGTCTTTTATCCTTATACTTTGTTACCTCATGGTCACAAAAAGGCTGCTGTTGCTTCAGGCATTGTGTCTCTGTTCAAGTAGGATGGAAGGGGAAACACATCACTATGAAGCTTTCCTCTGATCTCTGTCCTTTTAATAGGTAAAAGCAAACATTCCTAAGAGACTCTCAGTAGAATTTCTCTAATATTTCATTGATCAGAAGTTAATCACGGGTTATTGCTAGCTTTAAGAAAAGGAGACAGGTCTAGTATCTATCAAAAGAAACAAAGTTTGGCTGGGACCTGTGCTTCTTGACCTTCTGCCGTTCATGGCACACATGGGAAATGGTTGCATGTATTGTACATCCTGGTGGTAAAGAGACTCTGCTGTTCAGGCCCTGGCCCTCTGCTCCTAGGATTAAGAGGAATCGATAGCCATGCTGAGCTACATTTGAGGCGTTGGTTAGTTGAAATTACTAGTTTTTGCTACTCTCATTATAGCCTATATTGGACATGTTGTTATCTCAAAGAAAACAGTTCTATTAGCAAAAGATGGGAATGGCTGCTAGGCATGCAATTATTAGTAGCTGTTTGCTTTAAAAATTTATACTTGATTTTGGAATATGCTGATTGGATTTGAATAAGTGTGGGTCTGTTAGTCTCAGAAGCCTCTTTTTTATTTCCTTAGTAGTGAAACTATTACGAAAGAGGGTTGGAGATGGAAAGCTGACTTCTTTTTCAGCTATAATTTCAGCCTCACTTGTGGTAGTATGAATTACTCTTAACACATTGGGTTATCTTGGTCCTTTGTAAAGGCAATGTGATGGTAGGAAGGGATCCGCACCCCAAATGAACCGGCTTTGCAGATGAGAAAAAAAAGATGCCCAGTGAAGTGCCAAGGAAGGAGCTTAGC
The DNA here is from genome assembly GCF_014898055.3 of Talpa occidentalis. Taxonomy (NCBI): domain Eukaryota; kingdom Metazoa; phylum Chordata; class Mammalia; order Eulipotyphla; family Talpidae; genus Talpa; species Talpa occidentalis. The sequence continues at coordinate 109,582,793 of NW_023605194.1, forward strand.
AAGGAGGATCCCTGACAGGTGGGTAGGCATTGACTTGTTATAGCTGAAACTGCCCAGGGGAGTCTGGCAAATCATCAGGTCTCCAGTCTAGCCAATCAGGATGCTCCTGAGAACAGAGTGGGGCAGGTAGGAGCTGCCACTGCAATGAGTTTCAGGGGGATGCAAGGCTTTTCTCTGCAAAGAGCTAATGAGAGCTGTGGGTGAGGATGTGAAACTTTAATCTTGTGCGCTCCAGAATAAATAGATGGAGTGCCTCAGGCAGAAACAGGAGATTAGTTCACATATTAGGTATTTAGTGATAGTCTTAAAAAAAATTTTCCTGTAAAAACAAGCGTTCCTTACCCTTGAGAATTGGAATCCTGGTAAGTTCTGAAAATTTATATTCAAAATTTATTCTATAATTGTATATGGATTTTTCCAGAGAGAAAGGCCATAGCTTTTATCTAATTCTCAAAGATTAAAAACAGACAATCTGTTGAATGCTTAAATAACCCAGACTGGAAGCAATTTTCCAGGTCTCATTAGAGTGTTTTTAAGAGAACTACAGATTCTGATTGTTCTATGACCTGATAATCTGTTTGAACAGTAATTTTTTTTGATGTATACTTTGCAGTATGTGGTATAAGTGGCTTTATGGAAGATATATTTCTCTCCAAAATATTCATTATTCCTGACTGTACCAATTCAGTTTTTCTCCGGAGGAAGACATAATGTATATTATAGGATGACCAAAATTATGCATTTTTTTTAGAAGTGATATTATAAAAGTCATAATATAACTCCAAGAGTATGTATCAATCTCCTAGAGTATATAGAGTAAAGGTAAACTAGTTATAATAGTCACATGCTTAGCTATTTACTAGTTACTTCAGAATTTGACTGCCTACACTATCTGGTATTTACTTAGTTTGGCTTATAATTATAGCAAGATAGTGAGAGATGTGAGAGAGAGTGAGAGAGAGCCCTGTTTTTCTATTTTTAAAACAATTATTAGTTCTTCATTGCCTTCAAAGTTATTTCTGTCCTTTAGATGTGTGTTTAAATAATTTTTCCTGTGGATGGAGCTGATAGTATTTTCCAAATTGATTTTCTAGCTGTAATATTCCAACCATATCTCAAACCTCATTAAAGCCCTTTCATCATTTCTCTGACTCCATTAGTTATGGCAGGATTTCGAAATTTGGTTTTCTCAGTAAATTTCATTATTGTGGTTACCAATTCATTATAAAATGATCACAGGAGCAGGAGGGAGGGAAGAGGAATTGACATATGAGAACAAAGTGAAAGATTACGACTCTGCCTGGAAAATAGAAAGCTATCAAATCTTGAATGCACAGAAAAGGTGAATATGGACCAAGATGGCAGATCTGTAAAGAAAGATGAAAGTGCATTCTTAAATTCTTCAAAAATTAGAAAGAAATCAAGCTACTTAATAGGGACAGGAAAGTAACTTTTAAAGCTTTTCAGAACTTAGGAGAAACTAAGATGTAGCAAAGCTTTCTGTACACTCTGGACATATCCTAAACAATTATAAATATTATTATGAATAATGGTCTCTTACTTTAAAAAAATCATATTCTCTGGACCATTCTTTTAGAAATATAATTTTGTACTGGTTAGCCAAAATGGGATCTGATCTAGAAAGATAATCCTTGTGCTGTTCTTACACAATGCTGGCAAAGCCAGTGCAGACACATCAGTAAAGACAGCATGCTCAGTTTATTCTGACAGTGATGCATCAGTGAATTCGTTCTCAGTAAAGGAAAGCCTTTATATCTGCAGTTCACTGTAACAAGGAAGCAAAAAACAGTTCATGATATTTTAGTCTGTTATATATAAACAATTCTGACAGATAAAAAGAAACAAATACATATACCGACAGAAAAATGAGCAAAGGTCTTTAATTGACCATTCACAGCAAACCAATGATGAACAAGCAATAAACCTACGAAGAGATGTACAACAGCACTGCCAAGTGTATCAGCACAAACGAAAATATTTCTCTGTTTTTTGAAATGAGCAAAGTTTAACAAGATTGACAAGTTCTTTTGTTGGTAAAAATGGAAAGACTTTGAAATCCACACTGTTGATATGTATATAAGTAGATATGATCTTTATAGATGGTAGTTTCCTAATATAAATTAAATTAAAATGGAAAATGCTTAGACTAGTAAGAGCAGTAAGAATAGCATCAAGCAGAGCTACCATGGATTTGTGCTGTGCTAGCCCCTCAGCATGCGTTATATTTCTTCCTCACAATAACTGTTACTACTCCTATATTGTAAATGCGAAACCCACAGAGTGATACAACTATTATGTGATGCAGTCAAGATTTGAAATTACAGTTTTATAGTAGCTCCAGATTCCATAAGAATAACCACTGTGGTGTCCAGTCTATTCTGATAGGACTGTTACACATCTGGGAATGCATGTGAGAATCATCCAGTGCCCAAGTTGTGCACACAAGCATATGATCTGCCTTCACAATTGGGTGCAGAGTATATGTGCAGTGCCTTGAGATACTTTAAGGCAGTTCACTGGACCTGAGATCACTGCAGAGACCCAGCCAAGTGACACCATCATGTTGTCTGAGGCAGGATAAAAAGTTCTTTTGTTAAAAATGGAAACTCCAAATCTGTTCCACTGGTGTTTGTGGAATATAAATGTATACTCTTTTCATTAATACTATTTTAGGGCCTCCCTGGTGGCGCAAGGGGTTAAGCACCACACTATGAAGCAATCCGCAGCCTCTGCGGCATGAGTTCGATCCCCGGCCGGCCAGGGAGAAGCCCACATGGCGCAGCAGACCTCTCCTGACTTGCCCGCTGCTCCCTTCAGCAGTATATTTCAGTCGGTCTGCCTGTTCTGTTCCCACTCTGTCTCTGGTGGATCTTCTCACCGTCCACACCTCTGGCCTGTACCCCAGCTCTTGTATGCATAAATAAATCTTTAAAAAATTAAAAAAAACTATTTTACTTGCCAAGACTAGACATTAATGTAAAAGTTAGTTCTAGATAGGAGTTGCAGAAACATTAGATTGGCTGAGAATTTTCTAGAATTAGTAAAATATGTATCCTTAGATTGAAGTTCACCAAGACCCAAGTAGGATAAATCCATTTAAATCCACAGTTATGTATCAGACTAAATTCAATATAGTAAAGATGACAGCAACTTCCAATAGTACCAGCAAATACTTACATAGTGGTTACTTTATGCCGAGTAATCTTCATATGCCATAGGAATATGTATTGACTCATTTATAGGTAATAATTCACTTTTAGCCTCATGTTATTGAAGAGGAAAATAAGGCACAGAGAGGTTATTACATTTCCCCAAGATCACACAGCTAGTATGTGGTCAGGCTGGGATTTGAACCCATATATCTAGATCCCAAGTGTGTGCTCTTATCCACTATTCCTACTACTCAAACTTTTCATAACAACTGGAGAAAAAGCCAGTTCTAAAACAACAATTAGTTTGACAGCTGACTTTTCTAAATCAGTAATAGTGGCTAGAAAACGGAAGAATGTTTTCCAGTGACTGGCTATAAATTATTCACAATCATTCAAGAGTGAGGCTGAGCTCCTCTTCCTCCTCTTCCTCTGTCTTGTTCCCTTCCTTTTCCCTCCTCCTTTTTCCTCCTCCCTCCTCCTCCTACACCTGCGTCTATGCCCCACCGACACCTGTGCTTCTGATTATATTTCTTCTGTGTCTGCTGCTTCCTCTGCTGGTGTTGCTGCTTCTCCGCCTCCTCCTTATTCTTCCTCTTCTCCTTCCCTCCCTATCCTCATCTTTTCTTTTCTTTCTTTTTTTTTAAATAGAGGCATGTTTTAATTTTTATTTGTTTGTTTGTTGTTTGTTGTTTATACAAGCACTGGGTACAGTCAGAAGCGCGGAGGTGAGAGAATTCACCAGAGCCAGAGCGGGGAGCAGAGCAGGCAGGAGGACCGAAGTACACTGCTGAGGGGAGCAGCGGGCGGCAGGAGAGGTCTGCGCGCCATGTGGGACCCTCCTCTGGTGGCCGGGCAGCCGGGGATTGAACTGGCGCCGCAGAGGCTGTGGGCAGCTTCGCAACCCAGCTCTCAACCACTGCGCCACTGAGGAGGCCCTCCTCATCTTTTCTTTAAGAAATAAATTTGTTTCCCTTCCCTTCCCCAGAGGAACTGGAATTGGGGTGGTCTGTGGGTCCAGGGCTGAGGAGTCAGTCAGGAGCAAGGGGATGTTGGCCTCTGAAGAGGTGACAGGGATGATTTTGGGAGATGGATAAGACTGAGGGTACGTCAGGGCTGATAGGGCCAGGAGACTAGCTATTTGCAGGAGGATTGGGATAATTAGGCCTGAAAACCACAAGGCCATTCAGAGATACGCAGGAGCCATCTTGAACAGACATGTATTACTTAAATCTGGAATTATTTGGCATCAAAATAAATCATGATAATAAAAGATGACGACCTACGGAATAAAACAGAAATACAGGAAACCACGCTGATACAAATAAATGAGAGAATAAACAAACGAATGGGAAGAATTCAAAGCAATAAACATAAAAGGAACAGTGGAACAGTTAGAAAATCATCATTTGCAGCTATAATAGAATACTGTGAATTTGAAAAAAATTGCTAAGAATGGATGGGAGATAGACTTTTAGGGTGATCCCTTTGCAGTATACACAAATGTCATGTTATATGTTGTACACCGGAAGCTAATATAATCTTGTCCATCGATTAGACCTCAATAAAAAAAAAAGAAAATCATTTGCACATATCCTCGGACCAATACTGACAATCAAGTCTGACGTGACTCACAATAGATGTTAAAATGAGTTCATGAACGTTAATAAAGGAACGGGGTGGCATTTTCACAAAGTATTTTCATTACAAAGGGAAGCATAGTAACTTCACCGAGGAGAATCCTGGAAGACTTCCCCTGAGCCAGTGACTGCAGTGAACGACACGGTCACGTCCAGACGTGAGACACTGAGGAAAGCAGGCGCACTTGGGTGGTTGCAACACCAGGTCACCTGCGCATACTCAAGATGGCGGCCCAGGTGAACCCAAGCCCAGATGCGCTGCCAGGTGACCTTTACTCTTCAAGAACACTGAGGTTCTGAGAGGCAAGGAAAAATGAAGGAATCATTTCAAATCAAGAGACTTGGCAATTAAATGCAATACATGATTCTAGATTAGGAAAAGATCGAGATAATTAGTGAAACTTGATTAGACTGTGGATTGGATGATAGTATCAGTATCAAAATAAGCTCCTGATTTAGTGGGTTTTACTGTGCTGATGTAGGGGGGTGTCTTTTTTTGTTTGTTTTAAGAAATAATACACCCAAATGTTAATGGTATATCTTCTTTGCAACTTAGTCTCAGTTCTGAAAATAATGTGTGTGTGTATGTGTAAATTTTATTTCCTTGCAAACAGATCAGCATGATAATTTAGTTATTACCCTTTAACCTGGTTTATAAAATGTTTCATAAAGCTTTTTATCTTCGTTGACCATCGGAACCCGAACCACCAACTGCTGATTCAAAGCACCCCAGATCACCAATGCATGACATTTATAGATTTTGACTTCTTATTTTCACATAATTTCTTGTTAATATATTTTAAACACATGTAACCCTTCCCATGGTGTTTTGTCCTGGGAAAGGAGTGGTGTTTAGAGTCGGGCAGCCTTGGTTTCACATGCCCATCCTTTCTAGCTGACTGTGTGAATGAATGTGCGCAAAATTCTTAACTCTTTTGGCCACAGTTTCCTCATCTGCAGACAACTCAGGATTGTCACCAGCAGCAAACTTGGAAACCTGACCAGTGTGGTGCTGGCACCTGGGCGCAAGCAGCCAGCTTTTCCTCCCTCACTTCATCTTTCCCCCCGCCTCTCACCTGAGGCCTCGCTGTGGGCCCCCAGGCACAGGGAAGCACGAAGCTTATTAACAGGGGACCACAGGAAAAGGGCTCTGTGCCTGCCCTTTTGTTCATATTCATCTTCCCTCCATGTATCCAATTCTTGCCTTTATTTCTGTAATTAAGTCATCCATCATCATCCAGAAGATGAACCAGGCCAGACAGTGATCATAGTTTGGGGGGAGGAGGGGCACGGCGCCCAGGAGGATGAGAGGATTGCCGAGCAAAGTGGGTCCCAGGGTGACCAGCCCCGACGACGGAGTGAGGAGGTCAGGAGAGAGGAGGCCCTTCCAACCTGGAGATGATTATTGTCTGCTCTTAGAGGGGCTTGCGGCCTAGGAGAATACTGATTGATCTTAGCCCTGTCGGTGCACCTTTGACTCCTTACTCCGCAAGCAGAGTCTTGGTGTCATAAATGTTTGCAATTTCTTCCCTTTCATTGATTGCCTCGTTTTCCCTTTGTCTTTTTTGGGGTGTTTTTCTTACTGCTAACTTCTCTACACTGTTATGTAGAAGTGTATATTCTCTAAATGTCAGTGTACATTTCATGCAATCTTTTTACATGTTAATTATTTCTAATTCTTGTGTATTCTCCCCCCCCTCCCCCTCTTTCTTCCTCTCCCCTCCCCCTTTTGCCCCCCCAACCTGCTCCTCCTCTTCCCCCTCCCCTCCCCCCCCCTTCCCTTCACCTTTCTGCTGCAAGGCCAGGCTCATAAACCTCATATGTTTGTGGGGAGAGTCGGAGCGCTAACTGACAGTCTGTCCATCCATCTATCTGTCATCATATATGAACTACAGCAAGTTCAGTGGCTCTGAAGCTTAGCCCAGTTCTTTTAGTTCCTTGGAACCAAAAAGCTTATGAAAAATCCCACAGGTCTAGGATTAGGGTTTTGCTTCCTTAAAAGATCTCACGTGCTGAAATTCTGAGCCGTATCCTTCGTTCTAGTCCAACTTCTACCACAAAAGTTGAAACATAAATGTTTCAATAACTGTTAATTCTATCAGTGACTCCATAAATCAGTCAGTATCCTGCTTTCCGCCCCCAGTATTTGTACTAAAGCCAAGAAATCAGAATGGAATTGACTGTGGGCCTCTGCTGGATCGTGTGCTTGAAATACCTTCCACTTCCTCCCCAGCCACTGCTCCGATGCCTCACTCATCTGCCAAGCAGAACTTGAAACAGCTATCCCGGTGTGCTCTTGTAATGCTGCCTCCCTGCCTCAGCTTGCTCCAATCCAACTGACCTCGGACTCTCCTTAGAACTTGACCCTGTTCTTATCAAGGGCACTGGTTCCACTGTTCAAAGCCAATGGTGATTTCATCTTCCCGAAACACTTGGCTGCACAACTGGTCACAATTGGACTTGTTTCCTCCTCCTCCATGTCTGCTCCTTCTCCTGGGTTTCCATCTGCCTCACTGACTGCTCCTTCCTAGTTTCCTATGCGGGTTCTTTGTTCTGCTTAAGTGCTAAGCCTCATGGTTTTATGCAACTTCAAAACGGTCGTGTTACCAAATTGACATCTTCAGCTCTGACTTCTACCCAACGCCAGACTCATATTTCAAAATGCCTATTTGTTGTCTTGTGTAACTGGAAGTCCAGAGCTTGGGCCACCTGACACCACCCAATGCCAATAAAGTAAGATGGGAATTGAATCTTTAAGGTGCGCTTTAATCAGACAGCCAGCAATCAGGAAGATGGAGGGGGACGAGGGGTTACTCAACACCTAAAGACGCTGCCTGAACATTTAACTTCCAGCTGGTTCTTTATAGTGGGTTGAACAAAGACAGTTCAGTAGTAAGCAGGCCTTCACTGCTGCAGGAACCATTTTCAGCCCCCAGACTCCTTATTCCCCCCCGCTCCGCCAGACACCTGGCCTTAAGCACAGCTCGAAGCGCCTGTGCTGATTCTGGTCTTCAGATAGCCCTGGCTCCCCACATTGCAGATGTGTCCTGGGGCTGGAAAATTAACTCAGAGCAGACAGGCCATAAACAATGTGTGTGCAGACTCTTCCTCCACCACGCCTGGTGCTTACCTGGTCCCCCTTCCTACCTCCTGTCATCACCTTGGATGCCTAAAGGGACCTCAAGCTTACCACACGCAAAATAGTGTTCTCAACACGCCTCCACCCTCCTCAGTATCCCCTGCTTCAGTGATGGGCTCGGCCCATTTAGGAGTGTTCCTTGATTTCTCTCTTTCTACCATCTCCCCTCCCTTTATCTAACTCATCAGCAAATCCTGCTGGATCAACCTGCAGATTATATCTCGGGTTCATCAACTTCTCTTCTTCACTTTCACTGTCAATACCTACATACAAGACACTGTCACCTCTTAACTGTTGTAATTATTCTCCAATTGGTCCTCCTGCTAGTACTCTGACCCCCCTGAGATTCTGACTTCATCATCTGCTGAAGTAATCTTTTTAAACTGCAAACCTCACATTGTGCCACCATACTCTTTCCTAGGTCTTTCCTCATTTTAAATCCTCTGATATCTTCTTATTGCCCTTAGGAGAAGATCTGAACTCCATCTCCTGCTGGGAAGGCTCTATTATCATCTAGCCCTGTCTTCCTCCTTGACCTCATCTCACCCAACAGCCCAACCCATACCCTGCATGCTTCACTAACACAGAGTTTCTGTCCTCAAAACACTAAACCTCTTTTCCCTTAAGGCCTTTGCACTAGTCATGCTCTGTGCCTGGAACATTCTTTCCTCAGGTCTTCACTGGATTGGCCCTTTTTGTCACTCAGGTGTCAGCTCAAATGGAGGTGGCACCTCAGTGGCCTCCCTTGACAGCCTCCCCGACCTTTCTATCATATCCACCTGCTGTATGTTCTTAACACTCTCAGAAGTTAACTTGTCCATTTCTCTAGTGTCCGTCCTGGCTCAACCCCGGCAGAGCGTGAGCTCTCAGAAGGAAGGTCCTGCTCTGCATTTTCACCCCAGATCCTTGCTGCTTACCTAGAACTTGGCATCTAGTCTGTACTAAATATCTGCAGAATGAATGAGCCATTTTTCAGAACAGAAAGCTAGTACGAAAAGCAGGGGTGGGGGCTTGCGGGTCTCATCTGTTCGTGGAGGTCCATGAGAGATGTGTGTGTTTACTGAGTTCTGCTTTCCCCATGTGGCTATTTTTCTCTCCTTTTCACCTTCAGGATGGACTTGTCTTTTGTTTCTATCTCTAAATAGCCCTTATAAAGCCACGTTTCATCCTTCCTGTTATTTGACACCACCCAGAGATTCTTTCCTGAAGGAGAGGCATGCCAGCATGCTGGGGTCCATAAAGTTCTTCCTTATTATATCAAATTACAGAACTTTCTGATCACCAACCAAGGCTTGTCTACTTTTCTCGTAACAAATGTCCCACTGCTGCTACCGGCAGTGTAACCTTGTGTGGATTCTCCATTGGTGTTTCTGATTTTCTTCTTAATTTGTCTGTTCTGGCTTCTTCAGTGATGAAGAATCTTTCCCATACTTCCTCTTACTACCGCTTTGATCACAAAGATAACCACGTAGTTGAGTTGTAAAGGATGCCACCTATTCATTGTGTGAAGTGTGAATTATTACCTTTTCTCACACGGCCCCTCTCTATATCCTAATTGATATTTCATTGCCCCCCCCCCAAAAAAAAACCCATCAAATTGTATAACACTGATTTATGTAAATTAATCTGCTCTTTTTTTTTTTTTTTTCCCCAATGCAAAATAGAATCTTTTTTCTTTAAGAAGGTCCAGCAGAAGAGGGGTTTGCTGTTTGCTCTTGTGCACATCCATGGGCACCTATTTTCACAAACTCAAGGTGTTCCTGAGGGCTAAGTCCTGATTATACGATGTTGCGGAAAATGGCAATGGCCTGTTGGCACTGCCGAACACTGTGGCATGACCACTTCAGCCCTCCCAGAGCGAGCTGTGCTCCACGACTGCCCCTCTGAAACACTGGTCCCCAGACTCTCTGCCCACAATCGACAACTTCCTTTGTTATTGCTTTATCCAGCCTTGCGTTCAGCTTTATTTTTCCACTCGTATTTTGTATTGTTAAATCATACTCCAGAGACTTCTTAAAGGCATTTCTTTTGCTTGCCTGTTTTGAAGCTCCCTCAGATCTGCTCAGTACAGTGACCGCAGGTTCAGGAATCCTGCTGTGATCTCTTATTCAGTCTCAAACAACCCGCAGACTGACTTTCCAACTCTACTTCGGCAATGGATGGACTGCCGGGCTGCCATTGGGTGAGCCTGCGACTTGAAATTTAAGAGCGTTAGTAATGAGAGGCCTCTAAACAGTCTGGGAAGGGAAGGAAAGGTAAATGCATACAACTCCCATGCCCAACCGTCTGACTGCTGAAAATCCGAGGCTGCTGTGCAAATTCTTCCTCTTGCAGACTTGGAATGCGGTCATTTTGTTCAAGCTAAAGGTCGTGTACCACAGCAAAGACAGAAAAATTACCTGTGATAATTATGTCTTCTTGAGAGTTGTGTTCCAAAGCAGAACTTCTCTTACCCTGAAATTCTTCTATGGCTTTGGTGTTGCTTAAAGTTTAAGTTGGAAGAAATTCTTAAATGTCTGAAAACTTTTCTGACATGATTTTGGTTGAAAAACTATACAAGGGCCCTGTTTTTAAGTGACTGTGATTTAATCCACATTAAACCATCTTTTAGTTCTTACATCAGCCTTAACTTTATGAAAGTCAGAAGTAATGTTTAGGGAGGGTAAAGTCATAAATAAGATTCATAAATACTTAAAAAAACAACAGAGCTCCTAGTTGAACAGAAAACTCACCTAGAATTGTAGTTTATCTTTGAAAGAAAAACTTCTGGGATTGAGGGTAAACCAGTTTTAGAAAAGAAATCAAATATTATGGAATTTGAAAATCTAATTTGGCATATATTAGATTAATGCCCTGTAATACTCTAAAGTCTGAATTCAGTTTACAGTGTTTGACTTAATTCTCTTGTTTCTTTTTCTGTTTTTTTCCTTTGTCATTTATGTTTAAATCTCAGTGATTTTTCCTTTTATGAGTTTAAACATTTAGTACTGAGTTTCTAAAGGGACAGTTCCTTCCCTGCTTTTTTTTCCCCCCAAGGGACTTTGAACAGGTAGTGGTCAGGAATGTGTGTGTAAAATTACTCTTTTTATGAATATATATTTATAAACACCACAGTTCTACCAGTGTACATATTGTTGCTTGAAAATGAGCAGGGACTTGAAAATTTGGTGCATAAAGAGCAACATTGATAAAGGCCTTTTCATATATTTGTTTCCTAATGTATTTTTATTTTTAAAAATATGCTGTAGCTGATTGAACTAAATTTGATTTTGACTTTGCCACACAACTATAATTCCTTCAAAAGCATGTCAATATGTGGTATATTTAAGGTGATGTCAGCAACAATTCCTTCTTTATTTAGAGTAATGTAATCTAAAACTATCAACCTTTCTCCACCCATGAGCTTTTGACTCTTATACTGTAATGCATGAAATAATGTATTTTACTTAAAGCTTTTGGTAATATGTCCATCACTGAAGGAAATTTTTTATTTAGATATACTCTGTCCACTGAAATTTACTTTTCTCCCGGTATCTGTATATCTTTCAGTATTCTAAGTCCTTTGAATTACTTTGATTTATTTTAGTTATCTCTTTATTTAAAAGTTGATGTGATAATAACTCTGCCGTATGGTCAAAGAATTGGACTATTCAGAGTGATTAAGCAGAGTAAGATCATATCGAATGATACCAAAGTCTGGCTACCTTATCAATTCTCTTAATCAGATATGATTAAACCACCTGTTGGGTACTAGATCTGGGCAGAGAGAAGAATTTCTATTGAAAGGATGTGAAGGGGAAAAACCTTGTAGATTGATCTGTCCTAAGAATAATCCACAATACTAAACAAAGGCAAGAATTATTTGTGTCTTGGATTCAGTGGCCAACTTGGCTTATTTTTATGAGGACATCTGGTTTTCATGAGTGGTAAGTTCTATAAAGTCCAAATTGAGCAGAGAAAAATGAAAGCCCATATATGACTAACTGTAAGTACAGGGCTGAGGGGACTTCAAGGGCTAGAAAATGAATTGAAATATTGACTAACCCAAGTAGTATCCCTTCTCTGACAAGACAGTCTGGCTCTGCGCTGTATCTATACTTGCTATTTTGTCTTTTCACTTATTAGTACATTTTAGCATGAAAGAGCATGTCTGATGTTGGGGTAAGTTGGGAGCAAATCTGTATTGGTACCAGACTCCACTTGGCTCACGGACATTCATGTTCCTTTCTTGTGAAGTGAGATGTTATATTATATGCATCCAGTTGGGGGAGGCAAAATAAAATCAAAGAAAAACCTACCCTGAATGATGGTTCTGCATTTAAAAAGGAGACATGGACACATCAATATATGAAATAAAAGATAGTAGAAACTGTGTACTTCATCTAGGGAATGTGTGATGGAAGGACAGCATGGAGTGGAGGCACAGAGCTTTAGGGCGGAAGATGGAGATGTTCCGGGAGGGCTTCATGGAAGAAGAAATGTTGAGCAGAGAACGTATTCCCCGTAAATATTTCTGATCACTGAACAAAATTTGTCTTTGTCTAATAAGGCACGGATTTTGAAAAACTTAGATTATTTTACTCATGTGAATAAAAATATGAGGACTGTGATCCCATAAATAAGAACAGGGATATGGGTGGACTACGGTGTCTTGGTGCTGGGTACGGTGTGGTAACAACACCTGAGGGGGGAGATCCTATATGTCTCTAACACATAAATAATGAGGTAAACCAATGTTTACAATAAAAAATAAGGGGCGAGGGAGGAAGGGAGGATACTTAAAAGGAAGATGTATGAAACTTTCCCAGGTCTTTCATATTTTCATTTGCCCCTGTGGTTCATATTTATTGTGTATATACATGGTGGACTAAATTAGAATACTGGTAAAGCTAAAATTACCGACTTTTTTCTTGATATCATCTCATAAGTGCTGATCTAGCATAATTGACCTTTATAATCTATGATTTAAAGTATAACATTTGTGCTCCCTGAAACAATTTCCAAACTGCCTCAAGCCTTTGGCCATTTTAATACTCATTAGTTACTTTGTTTTGGAAAGGTGCAAAGGAAGAATATGAAGCATGTTCCATTCATTTTGTTGTTCAGTTGCAGCCCTGGTAAATAAGAGATTTAATGATGTTGAAATAAAGGCTTAAATCGAATTTTCATTCATGTTATTACCATGGATTATGGGAATTTGAAATCTAGGGCTGACCTTGACCAGTCCCCAGTGTCAGTGTTTCAAGAAAATTTGCACCTGGGCCTTACATATTAGGTCTAAGAAAATCTGCTGTCGTGCTGATTACATTTCCTAACATAATGCAGAATAATACTGACTTAGATACAAGGATTAACTGTAACAGTAAGGTAGATCTTCAATGGGTCTTTGAAACAACTTTACCTTAATTATAGATAATTTTTCAATGTGATTATAAATGTGTTTACACCTTGAAATTGGATTTGGGGGCTACCAAGCCTACTCTGAAAGCTACGGAAAACTCAGTTTTCGAGAATTGCTCTGAGTAATTGCTCTTCTTGGTAAGGTTCAATGTGGTGTTAGATGTGTACACTGCGTGACTTTTCCCTACAAACACACTAAGCACATTTTATATTCAGTTTCTATTTACTATAGACTTGATGGGATTTCATGTAGTACTTAAAATAAGTTATGACTACTTCAGCTTTCCAAATTCAGCACTTGAATTGGCTAGGCAGAACTTATGAACATTTTTAGTCTTTCTTTTCTTTGTTTTAAAAATGACATAATGTGTCCTGCACTCACTCATTGAGCCAGAAATGTCTGTTCACCTCTGCGTTCCGAGTGCACTAGCCATTATATAGTGAGGAAGGGAGACGCTTTTCTGCCTTTATGGAAGATCCTGTCTGGTGTGGAAGGCAGACATGAAGCAAGTGATGATGTGGTGGTACCAGAGAGTATAGCGTGTGACCAGAGGCTGTGTCAGGAAACCGATACAGCAAGTTCTTCCCCCACCAACTGCCAGTGTGTGATCTTGCTTTTATTTCTTCATCTTTCTGGGAGTCATTATCACATCTGTCAATGGAGGTAATCATAATACTAAGTTCATGGGGTTGCTGTGAAACCATGTTTTTAAAAATGCCTATAAAAAGACAGGTGCAGTGACTAATACATAGTAACAATTGAATAATTATAAGCTATTATTTTTAGTTTTTATTGGGTGAAAGAGGAGGGTCAGAGAAGGGCTCTCTGAGCAATTGACTTTTGAGCTGAAATATGAGCAGTAGTTAGAACTTGTCATTTGGAGAACATTTTCTGAGCAAGAACACCATGTTCAAAGGCCCTGAGACAGGACTTACCATAACGTTTTCAAAAAACTGCAAGGTTCTTGTTCCTGAAACTCAGAAAGTGCAGAGGGGAAAGGCTTGAAATGAGGCCGAGGGAATGGCTTGAAATGACAGGGGTGGTGAGGTCATGCTGGGTCTCACGGGACTTTAAGGAGGATTTAGGACTTTATTGTAAGGATAATAGGAAGAGTTTCCACAGAGAAATAACATGCTTAGATTTGAGATTTCAAAACATTGTTCTAGCTTTAGTACTGAGGATGCTCAAGAGCTTCCATCCAGAATTGAAGGTCTGGCTTGTCTCTAAAGGGATCTTTCAGGGCAAATATTGCTGGATATTTTTGCTAGTGTTACCTTGGGTGACTGCCCCTGGGACCATCTAGCTTTTCAGTAAATCTGGGGATCTCGATATGTGAGGGATTGTGTGTGTGTGAGTGTACAGATACACACAAATATATATAAACACACATACAGTCTCCCACCAGGGAGCGAACCCAACATGTTTTCCTCTCCAGTTTTCTGCCTCTGCCCATTCAATCTCAAGGCTTTGTGAGTGGTGGCATTTATGCTTAAGAGATGTGGGAGAGCAAATACCTGCACCAGCCCCTGTCATCCAAAAGGCGAAATGTCACACATGATGATCACTCTTCCTGTGAGATTGGGGCATATTATGTTGCAGTTAACGACTTCACCATATAGATCCAAAATTTCAGAAACCGTAGTGACCCGGGAGTACCTGATGTTGTTCCGGGCCAGGACGAGCACAGCAGTCACGCATCTACCCAGGAGTAGATCAAATTGAGCATCCCCTGAGCTCCATTTGCAGACCCGTCTCTCTCCACCATGACAAAATCCCCACCAGATTTTGAATTATTAATGTCTTGGAATCTGCGGGATTCAGCAGATATGCTCTGTGTTATTGATGGCAGCAAACTTTATCTCTTTTATTTCTGAGACACATAATGAAATAGGGAGCCCCTCACACAGCCACAGTTAGTGTGGAGACTAATTTTGTAGGGGCCGGTGGGCTTTTGCCTTAATGTGTATAAATACGATTTTCTTCTCTCGCAGCAGATTGCAGGGTAGATAGAGGGAGAGTGAATTGGCACTAATTTATGAACCTTCCCAGCCTTCTCTGTGCAGTGCACCCAGCGAGGGCGAGAAGCTCTAATTACACTTCCTTCCCTTGATGAGCGCTTTTAATGACAATTACTGATCAGAGCTGCAATGTTCGGGGACCTTCCCGAAGCCATATTGACTTTCAGAAGAGAGGAGTTCTTGGGCCCTTTGTGCTGCTCACAACTGTCCTCCCACTCCATGAAATAAAACTCCAAAGTCCCAAATCTTTGAGCAGACTCTCCACTCTGAATGGAGGGGCCGAGGCAAACTTTAATTCTCAACTCTAATTGGGTCAACGTGTTCGAGAATTGGGCTTGCTTTTAGCAGTGTTTTCACTTGGCGCTTTTTTTTCCTTGGTGATGGTCACAAAGGCGTTTTTCCTTTTGGTAACCAGAATAACCCACTGTCCAGACAGCCTTTGTAGACACATCGATTTGCTCGGCCATCGTGAGAGATGACACCGCTTTCCTCTTAACACATTGGCAGCACTCACATGCAAGAGTCAGTATTTGAAAGCTCTTGCATGCTGTATATTGTTACGTATCAGAGGAGTGTCAAAGAGAGAGAAAAAGAGATAATTAATAATGGACTAAGCTTGCATGGTCTACAAGTCCTTTTGTGAGCAAAACAGAAATTTTCTTTCTAGGTCAGGATGGCATACTATGGCATTGTCATCTCTTTATAAACAATTAGAAATTGGAATCACCAGCACACCATTTAACTAGCAGAATGAGTGTGTCCTACTCATTTCAGTACCATCTCCTTCAGGAAAATAAATCAAGGTTTGTGTGTCCTTCCTTTTCCTTTTAAGTTGCTCTGAGCGTGGTTTCTCCTAAAGTCCTTCCTGTTTTTTCATCCTCTATCTTACAGTCCTTTATTTACATTTTTTTGGGTGTGTTTTGAATTTTGTCTTCTGTTTCTCCAAAGTTAAAATTGAAAGCAAAAAGTATTTGTAATGTAGGCAGATTTAAACAGTAAATTTAAATACCTTACAAGTAATGTAATTGATAAAGAAGGAATGGAAAATGACTGTTTCTTGGTTCCTCCTGCTCAGAATCTTCTTAGATAAAGGATTTGTTTAAAGAACTATCTTTTGCTGATTCTTTGTCCTTCCCCTGACTAGCATATTTTAAGAGTCACTATAAGTCATCAATACTACAATCAGTAGTTGAAACCAGAACACATGGAGATTGTCTTTTGTCATTGTCAGTAGAGTTTCTTGTGAACACAGAGATACATATAATGAAAAGAACTCAATTGTCATGTATTTATTCATTCATTCAGTGAACACATACGTTTCTTGACCGATTGTCATGGGTAAGGTATAAATGTGAATGAAAATAGTCCTTCAAATAGTAGAATCTGGATATCTTTACCAATTTTACAACTAAAAGAGTAAAACTCAGACATTTTACTAATGTCATATACTGTTGTACTTTCCAGTATCGTAATCCCTCCAAAAATGAATTTGAGGAAGCATAGGTTGCATTCAACTAACATTTATTGAGCATTTATTAAGGTTGGTTCACTGTGCTAAGTGCTTTGCACCCATTGTCTCACAAATGCTGCGCCCAGAGCGGAGCGGCCGGCAGCCTGAGCCTTCACTGGATGGAGGGACGGTCTGCAAAGGGCCTGGTGGACCTTCCATTTTTGGTGTGCAGATGGCACCTTCTCCCTGTGTCCTCACGTGGTGGAGAGAGCGTTGTTGAGCTCTCGTGCCTCTACCTCTTCTTATCAGGCCTCAGTTCTATTGATTAGGGCCTTACTCTTACGACCTCATTTAATCTTAATTATCTCCTAGGGGCCCTACCCTCAAATACAGTGTCATACAGCGTCAGAAGGAATAAATTATTTGATATATATGTTGAAAAACACTTTGAGCAGTGGCTGAATCAAAATCATTATGTCAGTATTATATGATGGGATGGGTTATGGGATGACCCAAGATTCTAGACTGAGTGGCTTGAGCCAACTCGCCTGTGCAGTGGCTCAGCCTCTTTCTGGATTCATTATTGTGAGCACAGTCTTGAGTGGTCACCGTGAGGAAAATGCTCACTTATGTTGTGTGCAGAGGGGCAGAGACCCAAAGGATAAGGAGAGAAACTGAATATTCAGTTGTGTCAAAGGCTTGGGGTCAGGTTGGGGCCGGGGATGAGAGGAAGAGGTGCCAAGAGGAGTTTAGAAGTTCCCAAGGATAGGCTCACTGATGTTGATTAGATTAGCCCCTCCCCCCTCACCGGCCAAATTCTGTCTGGAGATAGCCCTGACTCCCAACAGAGTAGATTTCACAAGGCAAGACTGGGTTTTTTACTTTTCTCACGTGCAAAAAAATGTGAATGTTACCAAAAGAAAAGTCAGGCTATGAGGTTTCAATCATAAGCAGTCTGAAATAAATGAGGTGATTTTAAACACATCTGGAGTAGTTTAAATCTTTGGGTTTTGAAATGTTCTTCTGGAAGTGTTGTAGAGCAACCCCGATACAAAACGGGGTGCCTGACTGTGGGTCCTCACCCGCGCGCTTAAAAGGACTTATCAATGCTCTACTGCAGGCACACGTGAAAGGCTCATAAAAGGTTTATTTACAAGGGAAGGGGAAATGAGGAAATGTACAGCTCAGGGAGAAAAGTGGGAGACAAAGTTTTAAATGAGTCCTACCCGATCCGCCGATCAGGAATCCCAAATGGCGCTCTGAGAGCTGGCCGCCAGCCAGGAGCCGTGAAGCCAGGAGGCGTGCGATCGCGAGCCAGCGAGAGCCCAAGGCCCAAGTGTTTGGTTTTTTATACCCAACCTGGCTGCCCAACTCCACCCTCAGGTCCCAGCCACCCTCCCTTGGTGGTGATGGGATTTGTCTTTCCCAGAGTCTTGATGGCTTTAGTCTGGAGTCCGGGTGGAGTCCACAAAGTTAATCCTGTATGGGATTAACTCAGGACATCACTTCCCCCTAACAGAAGGAAGCATTGCTATGTGTTAAAAATCATTCCATGCTTAGGACTGCTTTTTGTCCGTTGAGAACAACTTTTGTGCCAACTCTAGAAAGTAACTTTATTATTGGTTTCCGATAGGCCATGCTAATGCCTAAAATATTGGGCTTCCTGCCACTCTCATTTAATTGAAGAGAACAATTCAAACTCAATTTTTAAAATACTTCGATCTCACCACTTGACATAATCCATCCCATGACTCCTTAGTAAGTTCGCTCACTCAGTACCTACTATGTGTTAGCCTTCCACTCATCACTCAGGGTACAAAGATGAAAACAGCCCCAGTGCTCGCAACCTCAGCACCCGGGAGTTTATCACCTACTCGGGTGAAACGGTCATGAGAACAAGCAATTGCAAACTGATGAACGTACTGTGATGGTGTGAATCCTGCAACAGCCCACAGGAGCGAATGACTAGTCAGAAACAGACGACGAAGCACAGTCCTGGAGCAAATTAGTCCTTCTGTTATAGGACAGGGAGAGGGGCAGCCCAAGCCCTGCAAACCTGCCTATTCTAAATGGGTTCTGCCATCCGCCGCATCAACACAAAACATAGGAGACTTTAATGGGAAGGAACTTTAATAAAAACTAGGAAACAATACAGGTGAGGCAGAGTCTAGTTTCTAAATGAAGCACCCAAAGTTACCCATCCCCTCGTGGGTAAAAGTCCATCCATATGGGAATGGCGCAGAGCAAAGCCCCAAAGCCTGCTAAAAGTCTAAAGCATCTTCCAGTGGGGACCCACAGAGAAGGGTCACAAACAACCGGACAAGCCCGGAAGGAAAAGAGCAAAATCAACATCAAGATAAAAGCTGCCATGGTCACCTCCCCACGGGTCTCACCCACATCTGTGTTACCCAGTCCACGACCAAAAGACAAGCGCAGTTTCTTCACATGTCTCTAGGCTCCATGCGCCTCTTCCAGGTCTCCTGGCTCCATCCTGCTTCCTTCCTCAGTCTCTTCCTGCAGCTTCTTCTTTTGCTGCTCAGCTCCACCCTCCCTTGGGTGGGGCAGGGAACCTCCCCCTTTCCTGGGGACCACCCTGTTGCAATCCCCCCTTTTAATTTTTATTCCACCATATCTATGGTGGCACAGATAGGGAAGCCCAATTTCCCCATGGGGCTGACTAACCACGGATGGCTCTATCCTAAATCACGTTGGGCGCCAAATCTGTTATAGGACAGGGAGAGGGGCAGCCCAAGCCCCGCAAACCTGCCTATTCTAAATGGGTTCTGCCATCCGCCGCATCAACACAAAACATAGGAGACTTTAATGGGAAGGAACTTTAATAAAAACTAGGAAACAATACAGGTGAGGCAAAGAGTCTAGTTTCTAAATGAAGCACCCAAAGTTACCCATCCCCTCGTGGGTAAAAGTCCATCCATATGGGAATGGCGCAGAGCAAGGCCCAAAGCCTGCCACAAGTCTAAAGCATCTTCCAGTGGGGACCCACAGAGAAGGGTCACAAACAACCGGACAAGCCCGGAAGGAAAAGAGCAAAATCAACATCAAGATAAAAGCTGCCATGGTCACCTCCCCACGGGTCTCACCCACATCTGTGTCACCCAGTCCACGACCAAAAGACAAGTGCAGTTTCTTCACATGTCTCTAGGCTCCATGCGCCTCTTCCAGGTCTCCTGGCTCCATCCTGCTTCCTTCCTCAGTCTCTTCCTGCAGCTTCTTCTTTTGCTGCTCAGCTCCACCCTCCCTTGGGTGGGGCAGGGAACCTCCCCCTTTCCTGGGGACCACCCTGTTGCACTTCTATGGGCGAATAACCAGTTACAAGAATACAAGTCCCTCGACACCTTCCTCTAGCCATAGGTGTGTTGTTTTATACTGTTGCAGAAATCACACGAGATGTGTCATCTTCATGGTGTGATAACATAGCCCAGACTCCTTAGATTTTTGTGCAAAGGTAAAAACAACCTTTGTAACAAGGCCTTCCATGGACTAGAAGTTTTTCTTATCCCCTGAATTCAGAGAGATTGAATTCCTTCTCTCATGATAGGAGGTATTGTTCTTTTCAGCTTCAGAAATCATCACTTTCTGCATAGTTATCTGTAAACTATTGACCCCATACATGCTTCTTGAAAAGTCATTGAATGTCTTTTTTGCAGATTTTAGACTTTAGGGCTAAGAACTCTTTTGACAAGCAGAGAGCAGGCCCAGGAAAAGGTATAAATGTTGTCTAAGTGATTGATAATGTGGTCTTCTGTCTCAGGGGCTAGCTTCTAGAAAGAGCCTTCCAAGGGTAGTTTTAAGAACAATTGCCTAGGGCTGTCCTGGCCTGAATGTGTGGTAGAAGCAGAACTTGCTCCTGTGGGGGGAGGGTAAGAGCAGGCCTGGAGTCCCTGAAGACTTAGGGCTTCTGTTTGTCTGATGAGAGAGTGGCAGTGACAGAGTACAGAGTGGATGAGAGCAAATCTTGCTGGTCTCTAGTGAAGATTTTTCTTTAGCGGGGTGGAGGGATTCAAATTGTGAAGTCTATCTGAGATGAGTTATCTGCAGTCTCTCCCTATCCCTGGAGAGAATGAGAATGACTAATTGAAGCATCCCATAACAGTAATTGAGACAGATTGAAAGGGGAAATGAGTGATTAACCTTGAGCCTTCTCCTGATGCTGTGCGTGGCTATGTTAGAGCAGGTTTCTGGGGGGAGTGCCTTAGGAGCTCATTTTCACAAAAGTCCACATAGCTCCTATAATTACATTTCAGATAAATATGTTTCCGCCCCGAACTTAAGTTTCAGATACTTGTTGCTCTGTTTTCCATCATGTCATTAATAAAAGCTTATTACTGCTAGCGGAAAACCGGAGACAGATTTGCTCAGAAGCTAATGAAGCTTAAACTCGAAGGTCCCTCTTAAGGGCCTGGAGCTAATTTTGCATTCCTTTCATAGAGAAGAGCCCCCAAATTGTATAGATTCAGGCCCCACCAAACATGAATCTGTCCAATTATAAATGAATGACAATGAAATGTTCTCTGAAACGAAGACCAGCATTTCTTCACTCCTTAAGGATTCTGGAACTGTTTAAATTTGATTAATGCTTAAATGGATGTGTTTTCTCTAATAATTTTTGAAATTCTGGAAATTAGATACCAGCTAATAACATTTTGTGTGAGTATAATTGTTAACTTTATTCCCTATACATAATGTTAAAAATGGAAAAGTAGTGGAGGGGCCCTCTGATATTAATAATATAAAGGTACTAGCTTATTTCTGTGTAGTGTTAAAACAATTACAAATAACAATCAAATGGGTTAGTTTTTAAAAGATACATTTCCTTTATTCTGAGTGTGATGTGATGCCTCTTTGCACCTTTCAGCAGGACTAATTTTTTTTTTAATTTAAATTTTATTTTTATAGTCCCCATACAGTTACAACCCCCTTATATTGACCCCAATCCCTCCTTTCCTCGCCCACACCCCCCATAGAGGGTCTTTGGTTTATAGTTGTTTGTTGATTTTGATATTTTCTTTCTTATAGTTATTCTTTTTTCCTGGTCCCTTATTTAGGTTTTCTAGATTCCTGCTATGAGTGAGACCATCCGGTATTTTTCTTTTTCTTTCTGGCTTATTTCGCTGAGCATGATCCCTTCCAGCTCCATCCATGTTGCTGCAAATTGCATGTGTTTATCCTTTTTGAATTCAGCAGGACTAATTTAATGCCCTCTACAGAGTTAGGTGGTCAAAAGGTTTTGTTTGAATCAAAATCAGCTAAATGTTATGACTTGGATTGTTTTAAAACTAAAAAGAAAGGCTAGCAGAATGGGTCTGGTTTTTTAAAAAGTAAAACACACATAATCTAAACATAGTGGTTTGCACACTTATGGTAAATAACTTGTATAAAGCAAAACTCTCCCAGAAATCTCATAATCGTCCTTTGGCAAATACAGCGAGCACAATGCATTTCCACCGTATTACTTGATTAACGAGCGCAGGGATAGCTCAGCCATCCTGTGGACCTTGTATGAAAATTGACATAGGCCCAGAAGATCTGGATTTTTTTCATCTTATTGCTGTTGATTTTGTTTTTCTGTTTTTGATAGGGTTGGAGATTGACCTTGAGAAATTGTAACAGCGTACACTTGGATTTGGGCAAAATTTTACTTGACTAGTTGTCTACTTGTATCTAAGTTTATATCCTTGCATAGTTTTCTTCTCAGTGGATAGTGAGTTTTGCTCCAGCTCTTTCTGAGACACAGGAGGCCAGCTCTCTGCTTACTCATGCTTTCGTCCACACACACAATACCTGCCCTCACATAGATATTTGGCAAGCAGGTATTTGTGTAGCATAAATCCCTGAAGAACTCTGAGCTGCATAATTTGACAATAGCTGGACCCATTCCTCAAACTATCAAGAATTTTACATTCTTAGCTATGAGTACTATATCTGATTCAATACTTGAGGGCAGAAAGGTCTAGAAATACTGAGTGGAAGAGTATAGTCTTGTATTGCCATGCTCTTTGGAGAGAAGAAAAAAATGTAGAATGGAATACATTGATTTAGAACAAAGTGCTTAATTGGTAGTATCAACATTGTCCATCTAACGTTTTTTCTTATGATTAAAAGGTCAAGATTGGGGTTTATTTCTGAAGCTTATTTTTCACTTCTCTGATCTTAGTTATCACAGATCAATAAATGAGATAAAGTATTTGTTTCATTTTAGACCAGCTGGCCTGTTTTTGCTTATACATTTATCCTACCAGCAACAGCAATTACAATATTAAGATAACCAATAATTTTTTTTATTGCAGGTCTTGTTTCTCAAAGACCTGTTTATACTGATGATCTTGCAGGGGCTTCTGATAAATCTGCATCAATAAAAGGTGTTGTATTCATCAATTAAGAGTAGAGCTGAAGCTGCAAATACATATATTCCATGTGTTAAAGAAAGATTGTCACTTTTGCTAGAAGTAAGGGCTAAGTCATTGTTGAGAACCTCCCAGCCCTCTGTGCAGCCAAGACTAATATGAACTGTTTTGAACTGTTGAAACAGCATATATCTGAACAAATAGGATCCTAATGGTTTTGTGAGCCAGAAGGTAGAATGAAAGTAATTTGGACAGCATTCCTAAGTCTGCAATTCTGTTAGGCCAGTTCAGACACTCTCCCCAGGAAGCGGACATTGAGGTCAGAAGTTGGGTCAAAGCCTTTTCATTGTGAGCCTCCATGATGCCTCTGGGCTCGGGTCAATAACCCGAAAGGCTCTGTTTGTGGGTCTGGGGAGGCTACATTATGGGGGCTCAGGTGGCTACTAGACTGTTCTAATACTCAATTGTGAGAAGCAGATTATCTGCTTTGCAGATTATCTGATCTGCTATCATGGGCCTTCCCATTGGGCTCAGTTGCCAAGGACAGGGCTAAGGCGTGAAGTACAGGGAGTTAGACTCTGTGGACCTGATGTGCAGTCCCATCCCAAACTAAATGTGAATCAGTCAACAGGCACTGCTTTGCTTAATGACTTTAGGCCAATTTAGTTTGGCATTTGTTCTGTTTTAATCTATATTCTCTAGAGTTGTTTAAACCTCATTTATTTTACTCTTCTCTTAGAAATCTTTAGATCAGAAAACATACAGATCATGCAATCCATGCGAGATGGAATACTCAAACACCTTCCTTTTTTCATGTTCTCCGTAATGTAGCTATACCATTACAGTGTAATTTAATTTCTTTTTTGGATTCATGAGGTCATGTCAGACCAGGCTGCCCTTGGTGGCCTGGTCATCCTTGCTTGATTGTGCCCTTGGCAAAAAGTGTGGTTCAGTCAAAAGAAAGATTTGTTATCTCTGTGCATTACAGTTTCTGCAAATTAGAAGTCAGACTGGATTGCAAATTATATTTTTATTGAAGATCAGAATATAATCATTCTCCAATGTTTCTGAAACAGGGAGAGTGTGTGGCATAGGGAGGGAGGCATGAGAACATGGAGAGAGAGAGAACATACTAATGTTGAGGAAGGTAGTATCCCAGATAAGTTGTTGATTGCCACAACACTTAAGCAAGGAAAGGAAATAAAAGATATCCAAATTGGAAAGAGAAAAATAAAATTAACTATTTGCAGATGAAATATTATTATATGTAGAAAATCCTAAAGCCTCCACAGTCACATGCAAAGGAATGAAACTGGACTAATATTCTGGACACACACTAATAAACTGGACACATGAAAAATTAACTCCAGATGGATGAAAGACTTGAATGTAAGATGTGAAACCATAAAACTGGGAGAAATATAGGCAATAAACTCCTTGACATCATTCTTGGGATGACTTGATAGGATCTGACACCAAAAGCAAAGACAAAAAAAGCAAAAATAAACAAGTGGGACTACATCAAAATAAAAAGCATCTGCACAGCAAAGAAAACCTTAAGCAATATGAAAAGGCAACCCACTTAATGGGAGAAAATATTTGTAAATCACAAACAGACACACACACACATACATACACATGTATATATGATAAGGGATTAACATCCAAAATATACAGAGTTGATTCAACTCAATAGCAAAAAAAATCAGTGCGATTAAACATGGGCAGAAGATGTGGATAAACACTTTGCTAAAGGAGACATCCAGATGACTGCCAGGTTCATGAAAAGAGGCTCAACATCAGTAATTATCAGGGAAATGCAAATTAAAAACACAATGAAATATATCAGTGCACACTTGTTAAAATGATCAAAAGACAAGAGTTGGCAAGGATGTGGACAGAAGGGAAGCCTTGCTGGTGGGAATGTCAACTGGACAGTCACTTTGGAAAACAGTGTGGAGGTTCCTCAGAAAATTAAAAATAGAATAACATGCTCCTGCAATTCCACTTCAGGAATTTTTTTTTTTTAAAGAAAATTAAAACACTAAGTTGAAGAGATATATGCATACCCATGTTCATTGCAGCGTTATTTTAAATAGGCAAGGTATGTAAACAAGCTGAGTATCCATCAATGGAAGAAAGGAGTAGAAATGGTGAGATAGATGTAGATGTGATATAGAGATCCATACACATGGGATATTTTTCAGCCATAAAAAAGAATGAAATCTTACCATTTGTGACAACGTGGGTGGACATTAGTGCATGATGCCAAGTGAAATAAATCAGACAGAGAAAGAGACATACCCTAAGATCACACTATGTGTGGGATCTAAGACAAACTCACTCGTGGATACAGAGAACAGATTGGTGTTTGCCAGAGGCAGGGGGTGGTTGGTGGATGAAA
The DNA here is from genome assembly GCF_014898055.3 of Talpa occidentalis. Taxonomy (NCBI): domain Eukaryota; kingdom Metazoa; phylum Chordata; class Mammalia; order Eulipotyphla; family Talpidae; genus Talpa; species Talpa occidentalis. The sequence continues at coordinate 109,608,380 of NW_023605194.1, forward strand.
AGAGAAAACAAATGGCAAACTTGTAGTTAGAAAATAAGTAAGTAGGGCCTCCCCTAGTGGTGCAGAGGTTGAGCACTGGGCTGCGAAGCTGCCCACGGCCTCTGCAGTGCCGGTTCCATCCCCAGCCACCAGGTGAGGGTCCCACATGGCGCGCAGACCTCTCCTGCCGCCCGCTGCTCCCCTCAGCAGTGTACTTCATCGATCTGCCTGTTCTGTTCCCCGCTGTGGCTCTGGTGAATTCTCTCACCCTCCCGCACTTCTGACTGTACCCATTGCTTGTATGAATAAATAAATCTTTGAAGAAAAAAACAAAACAAAACAAAATAAGTAAGTAATGGGGGACCTCCCTGGTGGCACAAGAGATTAAGATGCAGTGCTGTGAAGCTGTCCGCAGCCACTATAGCACAAGTTCGATACCTGACTGGCCAGGGAGCAACCCACGTGGCTCAGCAGACCTCTCCTGACTTGTCCACTGCTCCCCACAGCAGTGTATTTCAGTCAGTCTGCCTGTTCTGTTCCCCACTCTGTCTCTGGTGAATCCTTGCAGTCCCCACACCTCTGGCCTGTACCCCAGTTCTTGTATACATAAATAAATAAATCTTTAAAAAAAGTAAGTAGTGGGAACATAATGTATTGCATGGGCCACATTCCGGACCAATTAAATTAGGAATAGTGGAGTTTAGACATTGTTAGGTTTTTGAAAACTCCTGGGTGATTCTAATATATATTCAAAGTTGAGTTACTGTATTAGACCATTTTATAATGAAATTTTACCATTAGCACCCCCCAGTGTTTCCTCCTTCCTCTCAGGATGAGGTTCAGACTTTTAATATGTCACGTGTTAACCTGGTGTCTGGTCTTACTTATGTTGCTCTGATCTTAAATTTATCTATAAAGGACATAAAATTTATTTTTATATGATAACTTCAATTTATTTTTTTATATAACTTCAAGTTATATGATAACTTCTTTTATATATATATATTTTTAAAGAATCTACTTTCTGCCATTTACCATCTTTGCTTTTTTTTTTTTAAGGTTTATTTTATTTATTTACACAATCACTGGGTACAGTCAGAAGCGCGGGAGGGTGAAAGAATTCACCAGAGCCAGAGCGGGGAGCAGAGCAGGCAGAAGGACCGAAGTACACTGCTGAGGGGAGCAGCGGGCGGCAGGAGAGGTCTGCGCATCATGTGGGACCCTCGCTGGTAGCCGGGGATAGAACCGGCACTGCAGAGGCTGTGGGCAGCTTCGCAGCCCAGCGCTCAACTGCTGCGCCACCGGGGAGGCCCTATATATATATTTTTTAAGATTTATTTATACAAGCTCTGGGTACAGTCAGAAGCATGGTAGGGTAAGAGAATTCACCAGAGCCACAGCGGGGAACAGAACAGGCAGGCTGCTGAAGAAATACACTGCTGAGGGGAGCAGCGGGCATGGCAGGAGAGATCTGCGTGCCATGTGGGACCCTCGCCTAGCGGCCGGGGATCGAACCAGTGCTGCAGAGGCTGCGGGCAGCTTTGCAACCCAGCGCTCAACTGCTGTGCCACCAGGGAGGCCCTATATGATAACTTCTAATCAGCATTTTCCTTAAAATGCTCTTCCGGTAGGACTTCCTGTCAAATAATGATCCATAAATCTTTAGGTGCCCTAAGAAATTATAAATGATTTTAATAGATGAAACAGTTATTTGCAAAGTAAATTGGCCTCCCTGATAGGGCGGATTGACAGACAGACCCACTGAAAGATCAAACTGACTCTGGCAAATCAAAATTTAGATCCTCCTAGTAATGATATGAAACCAGGATCAATTATTTGGCTTTCTCATTTTATAACTTACATTGCTAAGTGTAACTGAGGATATAGTAAACAATGGCCAAATAACTTATTTTGACAGTGTTGTGATATTTAATACAAAAAAAAGGTATTAAAGATAAAAAAGAAAAAGAGAACTGGTGCTTTTATGAATTTGTTAGTATTAGATAGGCTCACTGTCGTTTTATTTGGTGGGTAATAAGGGAAAAAGTATATTGACAGGACTTCTGAGTAAACTACAAGGAAGGCTGGTAAATTTCACCACTGCAGTATCACTAAAAAAGTTTTTTACTTAAAATGTTTTCATTGTATTCTTTTTTTATTGAGGTAACATTGCTTTACAACGCTTTATGTGATTGAGGGGAGTATAGGTTCACCCCTATTTGGCTGTATTTTTTCACACCACACCCACAGTTCCACCTTAAATTTATCTAATAAGATGTTTAGGAGCAAGAGTCGCTGCTTTTTAGGAGATTCCCTGGAGATGCTGGTGCAGAATATAGAACAGTCTGACAGGAGTAACCATTCATCCACTTGAGAAAAAAATGTTGCTTCCAGAGCACTAAGTCAGTAATCGGGTGCCTGGGAGTGAATAGGTAGAATGAGAACTAAATACCACTCTGTTACCCACTTCTTCCATTTCTCTGATGTTTGAGCTTCGCCCACCACCTGATCTCTCCGGTAATGACAACTCTAGCCATGGTAGCGATGACCTGGGCTGTTCCTGAGCCCCTGCTCCTCGAGCCCCCTAGAAACTGCCTCCTCCACGTGCTCCCCAGTGCCGCTGCCCCCCACCATTAGAGCCGCAATGTGGGGGAATGCAGGAAAGTGGTGCCAAGTAAGCAAGTTTTGTAGTGGTGGTCGCCCCTAGTGGACAGCATGGTCCAGCTCAGGCTGGCTGTCCTGGTGACTCCACTCTAACCCCCCTGCTCTGCTGCCTCTCATCACACCATGTGCTGTTCTTTTTTACACCATGTGCGTTGTCAGCTCCATTATCCCCTCACCACATACCCTTTGCTGGGAACCCCTCACTTTCCAGTCTTCTCTTTGGAAATCCTGCTTGTTCCCCAAAGCCCAGCTTCTTCCGTCCCTTCTTTGGGGACTTTTTCTGGTCCCTTCATCCATTACCTTCACTGCCTGTAGATCAGATGAATTGTTCTCACCTTTGTATACTGGAAGGAAAGTAAACTGATACCTAGTGACCATCTAGCAAGGGCGCTCTGCAGTATAGACCGTCCAAGGTCTGTGCTGTATGTGGGTGAAACAAATTTCAAAGAGGAGATTGCCTTTTCCAAGAGAAAGGCAGATTTGGGCCCCCATCTGTCTAACCTCCAAGCACTCCCGAGGCCATGGTACACTGTTCCAGGCTTTGACTCGTCCGTCTCATCTCCGAGCACCCATCCTGCTGGGTCATCATGAGCCGTGACTTCCCTGAAGCAAGCATACCATGTCCATCTCTGACATGCATAAAAAGCTCTGCTAAATGAGTTTGGAGTTTCTTTCAATAAATCAAATCCAGGGAACTTTTATGATACTTGAGTACACAATTGCCAAATGTAGTTAACTTTCCTTATTCCTTCTTCAGAGTGCACAGATTATCTCAGAAGTCACCAGAAAAATGCCCTTTGATGAGTAGTTTACTCGTCTTTTCTCTCTAGCCACGATATGATTTAGTGTCTTTATTTGCCTTGTGACTTGTCTCTTTTTGGAGGAACCCCTTGGAAAGATAAATGAGAGAGAAAAGAAATGAAGAATGGTTTTAAGTAATTGTTGCTGCTACTACACAGTCACATTTTCTTTCCTGAAAAGCACCTCTGAGCTGGTGGGGGAGTTAAAAAAAGACAAAAAGACCAAATGCTGGCATGGGTTTTGCATGCTTGAGAATTCTGCCGCCTCCATGTGCCCTGCAGTTTTAACGTGAAAGAGACCATTCTGACTTGACCTTCAGTTTCTCAGTCTCCTCAGGGGACTCCCTTTAGGAATTTAAGCCGGCACCACCTCGCCTGACCGTCTTTCGATCAATAGCATGGCGGAGAACACACGAGACGAACGGGCAGGCTGATAAGAAATAGGAGCGTATCTGTTGATACAAATGGGGCGATAAATGGACTGGTTTCTGGCCAAGGACTTTGAAGGAGAAATCAAGGAGGGAAGAGAAGGCTGACTGTGAATGTAGAGCAAATTAATTTTTTTCTGAGGGATATTTTCTCTTTCATTACTTATGTTTAGGAGAAAATGGTCAAGTTGCTCTATGCCAGAAAGGAATTTACTCCTCTGATTCTTGGGACAAACCTTTGGGGAACGTGCATTTTGTGACTAAATTTACAGTGGCAAAATTGTGTTAATTTGACTGACTAGAAATATTAACCATATTATATCAAATAACTGCCAGAAATAATTCTCTACCATGCCCTGTGACTTTATTTTAATTGATTTTTTTTTTTACTTTCAGCTTCTGTGATTTTTGTTTATTCTGACACTTGTTTATTAAATGTATGAAGAAAATTGTTTTGCAAATTATTTTTGGTGTTTTTATCTTGTTTAAATGGGTGGGTTAACTCTTTTTCTTCAGAATTCCAACCTCTTTCTTTTCTGACTCAATACTGCTGATTTGGCTTCTTTGCAGCCCTAATGGCGTTACTGGCCACATCAGCAGTCTATACAATTAAGCTGTATGCTTAGCAGTATCACTTGATGTTTCACAAAGACTTGAAAGTCAAAATTGAATATGATTGATTGCTGCAAGATAGGTTAATATTAGAATTCCTGAGCTATGTTATAGAATAAATCATTCACTGTAATAATAAAGATAATGCCTCTCACATTACTCATTTTACGTCCTATCAGTAATCAGGCCTTAGGAATAGGCCTCATTTGTCTGCTCTAGAGGCCTCGTGTTATACAAATCACAAAGTGAATGTTCATAGAAACATCATTTAGGATAGAATTTACATGTCAACATCACCAGCAAAGATATAGGGTAACTCTGTTCTTTAATCAGCCTTTCTTCTCTCCATTTTCCTTGATATATGATGTTTACAAATAAAGCCCTTTTGTTCTTTTTAACTACATTTGTTCGAATAGGTTAATAATAACATTAACCAACATTTTTTGAATGCTTACTAAGAGTTCCTGGCTACTACAGCTTACCTTCTGGAGGAATATGAGGCAGTTCCTGCACTCAGTGGCTGGCGCCTCATTTAGTGACAGTAATCATGACTAGTAAGTTATAATAAGAAAAACAAACTAAGAAGCAGAGTAAGTGCCCTGATAGGTAGTGTTAAGTATTCAAGAACAAACAAGGATGAGTATCAGTAGGGTAGCTTTCAAAATAGCTTGCCATGATTTACTTAAAAATAAGATGCCTAAGAAAAGCTTTAGAATTTCAAAAATGCTGGTTGTTAATTTTATAAGATGAAGTGTATTTTTACATGTGATTCTCGATATTGGTAGGAGTTATCTCTCACGGATTCTAGTTTGCTTCCAGAATCTTTTGCATATTCAGACTCTCTCATATGGGAGAAATGTTCCTTTTGTAGTACTCTTGCCTGTGATAGAAATTGAAATTAAACTTGATAAAAATGTTACATAATACCAGGTTACTATCTAGAGGGTTTGCTTAAGAAGTAGGAAAGACGCCCGTGTTGTATTAAATACATGTTGTATTTAATGAGGTCTTTCTCCTTGAAAGTGTTAAGCTTGACAGAGTCAGGGCAGGATCACTACCTATATAAAAATAACAACTTGCTAATTTAATGTCAGAGCCTTTGGTGGATTAATTTCACATCATTGACTGTCAACACTTTGGAGCTTTTTGGCAGTTCTGGTTAAGTTAAGCCCTACATGTAACCTTATCAGCGGCAGGACATTCATACACTAAGCCTTCAAACTCTTACGCAGCTGTCAACACAGGGGCACTTTCTGAGCCAAAGTGTCTCATGCTGGGCCCTGTCTGTAGCTCCCCGGAAGCACAACTTTGACGACAAGGATTGATTTCTCTTCTCTTACCCGTGTTCTCATTTAGTGTTAAAACCTGCTCAGAGTCCCCCTTTTATTCTTGAAAAATTCTAAGACACATGTCACCCCTGACACTGTCGTGATGTTGAGGTAAGAGGCTTCAAAGACATCTTTATGAAGAAATGATTCTAAAGAGTTGGCAGTGTTCAATGTGAGCTCAGTGTAATGCCTGCTGAAAGAGAAGCTTTCTAGATATTTCCAAAAATTGGGTAAAGTCTTTTTTTGGGGGGTGAAGGGAGTGAGGGTAAAGTCTTTAGTACTGAGCCAGAGAGTTCATGTGCTGAAGTGGAATTAAAAGGGTTTGAGAGTGATAGATTTTTTAACTGACTTCGTCACTGCTCAGTTCCTTGATTGAAGGCCCATTTGTTATTGACTCTGCTGTTTTTGCTTGTTTTGTTTTTAATGTTTGTCTGCCTGAAGCCATTTTGGGGATATTTATTTGTTAGACATATTTGTAGTGTAGATTGGGTAGAATAACATGAAGAACAGGAGATTAGATGTAGACAAGCATAAATGTTGAATAAATCAATGAATTGTTTAGTCAACTGTCATCAACATAGCCCAGTGGAGCAGAAACACTCCTCCATGGAGCCACTGACAGCTTCATTTTCAGTGATTCTACCCAGGTAAGATGGAGTAGAATCCCTCATCTGGATACCACTACAGTCATTTGAAAATTGAAGTGGCGTTCAGTGTCTCCACCAAGAAGGACCACATAAACATCTGGAGGCTTGTGGCCCTACACTAATACATTAGTAACTAATCATGTGTGGTTAATTAAATTTAAATTAATTAGACAATACAATATAAAATTTTATTTCAGTTGCACTAGCTGCATTTCAAATGTCTAGTAACTTCAAGTAGTCAGTGGCTCTTGTGTAGAACAGTGTGGATTGTGGAGCATTTTCATCACTGTGAAAAGTTCTGTGGGTTAGCATTGCACTGGACAGTAATAGGGAAAGTCAAGTGGAGGCTTTTGTTGACTCTGTGAGTTCTGGTTTTTAGTTATAATTTAAAAATTTCCCATATGGAAGCAGAGACAAAAACTATTAGGAGAATAATTAATTTAAGAACCTTGGTATTTGTGTGATAGCTAACAGTTCACAGATCTGTAAGTATAGTTTTCCAATAACTCAAAAACTGAAGAAATACCTTATAGGTTAGCAAATCCGTGATTTTAGTATGAGTAGCAGAAAAAAAACCAACACCTTGCTTATATGTTGGTCGGAAGAGAAAAATACTAGAATATGGAATCAAAGAGTAAAGCTTCAGTTCTTGATAGCTGAAGACCATGTCAATACAGGAAGCACAGAAGGCAGGAAGCACAGAAGAAGGGCTAATTTTAGTAGCAGCAGCAGTATCCTAGAGCTTCTCCGTGGCACCTTTCTCATACTTCATATTCATTCATTTCCTTTCATTGACGCTCTGAAACAGGTGCAATTATTATCTCCATTTTAAAGATGAGACTACTAAGGCTCATAAGGGCTTACTCACTTGGCAAGGCCATAAAGATGATGGAGCTAGAATTTGAACACAAGTCGTCTGGATCCAGAATCCAGAGTCATCTGTATATTCAAGTGAGGGGAGGTGTGAGCTATGCCTGGATTGATGGGTGGGGAAAGTCACACAAAGAGAGGCCTGCTGCTGTGAGCAAGTCCACTAGACGGTCATTTAATAAATACCCACCGTGTGGGAAGCACAGCAGAAAAGAGTGAGATGCTGACACTGCACTCAGGGAACTCAGGCTTCCCGATAATCTACGTGGGGCTGTTTGCTAAAAGCATATGATTTCTAGTTGATGGTTTATTTTTAGTTTTGGGGTCCATAGTGTTTTTCATTGAACCATCAACAAGGCACAAAATATTTTGCTAATCTTCTTTTCCTTTAACTAATATTCATGTTGGTTATACATTTTATTTTTAATAAAATTAATGTTTTATTAATTACCAACTGATAATTTTTCCCTTTAATATTTGAGTGCTTACTAAAAGTCATCTTTGTGTGGATTGTGTAAGGGCATTCAGTATATGTTCAATAATGGAAAGTCTTGATTTTGTATCACTATATCATATCTATAATAATTCAGGAGTGTCTATAATAAATAGTGTCTATCTATAATAAATCAGGAATGTCCCATATACCTTCACTAGGAGGATTGTTCCAGTAAAAAAAAAAAGACCTGATATATTTCTCAAATGAATATTGTCATGGCAAGGGAAACTGACTAAATGAAAGAGCTAGACTTTCTTGGGTGCAAACAGAAAGCAATGTTAGTATCACTTATTTACACCCTTTCACACTTGCTCTGTGAAATCATTTCTTCCCCTTTTTGAATAAAATTTCAGAATGAACTTATCGTTTTTCCAGTCACTTTCAACATAGAACATCTGAAGTCAGAAAAATATAACTATATATGAAAAGATTGGTCAACTGGACTCCATTAAAATTAAATAATCCATTCAACAAAAGCCACCATTAAGAGAACAACAGGCAAACCATGACTCAGAGAACAGAGAATACACATATCGTTTGCCAGTCATCCAAAAATGGACTTGTCTCTAGATGACATAAATAACTCATACAAATCAATATAGGTGGCCCACTAAAATGGAGAAAGTTTGAATAGACATTTCATTAAAGTTGACAGCCACATCTTCAAAAGGCTTGTGAAAAAGACTCAAGATCATTAGCCATTAGAAAAATAGAAATTAAAGCCACAATGAGATACCATTACTTGTGCTGCAGAATGGCTAAAATTTTAAAAAATAGTTCAATATCAAGCACTACTGCAGATGTCTAGGAACTGAAACACCTATACATTGCCAGTGGGTGTGGAAAATGGTTTCAGCACTTTGGGAAACTGTTTGCTACCATCTTTTAATTTACTAAAATATCTATGGCAGTTCCTCTCTTCTCTCTTCTGACTACGTGACCTCTCACTCTTTCAGAAAAGCAGTTTTCTTTGGTTACAGGCTTTTGTAGAGCAAAGAGAGGGCTCTAGGAGTTTACACTTTAGAAGCTTAAGCCGGGTATGGTGAAAGTAAGCATAGAACTTGAGTTAGAGAGACCGATATTTGAATCCCAACTCCCTCCACAACTTCTAGCCATTCAGTCACTCAACACATTTATCGAAGGTTTATTTTGTGTCAGGCACTATTATAGACACTGAGAATGTTGGGGGGGAGTGTGTGCAGGAGAGACAAGATCACAACCTTGTGAAGCTTTTTTTTGGGGGGGAGGTGGGTCTAGATGAAGAAAACAGACAATAAGCTAATAACTAACTATAATGTCAAGAAGCAAAAAGTCTTGTGAGCAAAAATAAAGCAAATGAAGGGACTAGAAAGTGGTAGGAGAGAGAAGATGGCGTGTGTGTGCGTGTGCGCATGAGCATGCACTCAATAAAGTGATGAGGAAGGTCTTACAAAAGACCTGAGTTAAGTGAGCGAGGAAGATCTAGAAGAAGGTAGAAGAGGAGCTGTCATATTCCAGAAGCCTAAGGAATAAGCCATTTTATGAAGGAGGATGTCAAATGCTGCTGAGTCGGTGAAGGAACTTGAGGATCTCTTTGTAGCTGTGGGCCGGTTATTTGCCTCCTTGGAGCAATAGTCAATAATATATTTCTCAGGATTAAGTGAGATAAGTTATGCAAAGTGCCTGTCACATAGTAGACAGGTGACTAAAATTTTCTTCACATTTTACGTGAGTAATAAAAAATGAATTTCAAAATTCATAGTGACGAATATGAAATGGTCTCAATTCAGTTTCTTTTTTTTAATATTTTATTTTATGTAATTCTTATTCAATTCAGTTTCTCACAGAATATGCAAACTGTGCAATGAACTCTGTGTAAGCCGAAATATGGAAGTCAGTAATTTAAATGATAATAATTGTGGAACTATAGCTTTGCCTATATTAGTATTTTATATATTAGTAACAAATAATTTGGGGTGTCACATGTCTTGTGATATGAGCCTCCATGTGAAGGCTCGTGTATTTAAATATGTTGGAATTTTTCCATATTCAAACTGGGCAGAAATCATTTAAGTGATTTTTTTCCTAAGAGCTAAGAAAATAAAATATTTCAGTCTTTATAGGTCTCTTTCACTGTTACAATTTGTGTGAATGATCAGCAAATTATTCCCATTTCAAATCTAAGAAATAAAGAAATGGATTTGCTTCTCATCTGTTTCAGGCATTCTGTAATGGTTTAGCATTTATTTTTAAATATGCTTTCAATTTTACAGAATTTGGCTGAATAATATGACGCATGATCTCACCTGGGTGGTAATGACAAAATGAGACTGTTGCACTCTTTAAAATAATATGAAATTATGCTATCTTTGACTGGCTACCTCACAGCCTTTACATGTCACCTAAATTATTTTATAAAAAATCAGGCATAAAAAAGTCTACCCAGAAAGTGATGAAGAATGAGGACATACATTCAAGCATGTGTGTTTAAATTTACATAAATTTAAATGATATGTTTCCAGGCACTATATTTCCCTCCAGAAGAAATCTGTATGCTTTTCTGAAACACAACTCTTACTCTTAGATTTTAAAAGCTTGTCAGATACCTTACAGGAAAGGAAATAAAGTCATTTTACTTAAAGTAAATCATTTTTCTAAATTTTCTTGAGCACATTTATGTAGGTACTGAGAGAGAGAGCTAGAGTTCTTTTTCACATTTTAAATACAAAACACACCAGCTGCTACCCCAGCTATCCACTAGAGAAAGGGAGAATAACTAAATTTCTGCAGCAATGTGTAGAAGTAAATTTATTGAAATCCCAGTGAAAGCTTTTGTTGTGTTTGGTATAATAGGGAAAATTCCATAAGATATCTTAGATTGCATTTTCTGCGTGGTAATCTTCCTGGTCCTTGTGCTCCCAGGTCGGTCTGTAAACACGCTTCATTCATTTCGAATGAAAACTCACACCTCAGAAGCCAGCCAGGTTTGGAGATTACAAGACATTTTATTTCAAATAACGTGACTACTCCTTGTTGTAAACACTGAATACATTGAATTTGGTTCAGAGAGCTGGAAGCTAGGTGACCCCCATTAGTTATTTTTTTCTCAAAGATATAGGCAATGAATTTGTATGCTCAAGTGGGTGGCTTGGATGAACTAATGCCAGCCTTTCTTGTATCTATTTCCTAGTCTTTCCCCCCTGGTTTCATTTCACATATTCTTTAAAAATCCATTTTTTCCCCTTATTCCAAGAAGTTAATGTATGTACTGAGTATTACTTATCTTTCCTTTCCAAGATCTTCCCCTGTTCACCTTGCCAGTGGTCTCTAAAAGAAGACACAATTAAATGTTTTTGTTCCTCGGAAGAAATCCCTGACAGCCACGACGCTGGCTACTGCTGTAGCTGGGCGCCCCTATTCATAATTGATGGCCTGTGGCCCAGCAGAGAGCGCCGGCACCCAGCCATATAGATTGCCGTAGAGTGAGGGGCTTCAGGTCTTTGAATTTACCATTTCTGAATAGAAATAACTCCTCCCTAAATAACAAAAATTCCAGAAGGAGTAAGTCTCCTAGAGTAATAATCATTCTTCCAAGCACAAGGCATTTGTCAGCACTGGGAGACTTGGAATGTCCTCACATCTGACTACCTGCCCTATCCCGCATACCCAACATCTCCCAACTTTGCTGACATTTTGGTAATAATATTGAAAACTAGGTTTAGTGTCAAGGAAAGTTAATTCCAAATAGCCCATGTCAAGGGATCCTTTGTCTGATTACCCTTTCTGTTCTTTTGATTTACTAGCAGATGAGAAGGCTAGTGGTGTAACTGGTGAGATTTTCATGAGGAATTTGCGAGACTCTGTCATGAGAGTGGTGTTCATTCTGTCCTGTTCTCAGGGACCTAACTTTCTTTCCCTCTAAACGTGGTAAGCACATTTCCTTGGGTGTTGGCCTTTGTACCTGGGTCATTTTACTTGGGTGTTAAGTTAGCATCAGCGAGGCCCACCTTGTCCATAAAAGTGCCTTCTGTTCCAAATGCTCAACCTTTCTGCTTCTGACAGAATCACCTTCCAACAGAGGTTTCAGTCTCATAGAAGTATTTAGGGAAAGCACAGACAGAATTGATTTAGACTAAGAGGTGAGCAGCTGACCACAAGAACAGTAGAGTCAGGTTTTTGGGGACCCCTTTACATTCTTAAAATTTGTTTGTTGAGGACCACAAAAAAGTTAGTGGGAAAAGTACCATGTTTTATGTTTGACAAATCTCTTTAGTGTCAACTTTATAGAGAACAGCTGGAGTCTCGTGTCTGTTTCTGCATGAAATCTGTTTCTGTATCACATGTCACATAACCCGTGATAATGTACTATCGTGAGAATGAAAAAAGGCAAATAATGGCTTAGAATTATCATGAAGGTAGATTTTATTTCACTGGTCCCCAGAATAGTCTTAGGAAGCCTATACCACCCTCTTCAGAACTGCTCCCCTAGAGGGGAACATACAATTTAAGAACAAGATGTTTATGAACTCGAAAGACTCTCACCTGATGTGGCCGTTCCGGTGGTAGACAGCGGGAGTTGGAAGAACACAGGTGCTGTGGCCCCCACTGATTTCTGCAGCTTATCCCCTCTTCTGCCTGTGTTTGAACCCATTCCAATCTCCAAAAATTCCAAATAATTTTTAGTATTAGTAGAGACTCTTGCAGGTGTTGAGCTAATATTGGAAATTCCTGAAACATGATATTTTTGCCGTGGTTCTTGGTGTAAGATTTATTCTCCTTTTCAAAGTAAATTGTGATTCCCTGCTGGTTTTCCTGTGAGCAGCGGGTCACTTCGCTCTGAATGACACAGCCTCACCCAGAGACAGCAGCTTCCTTGTGTTTATCTTTCAAGAAGAACAGATTTGTGAGGTGTAGCTGAGGTAACAGGAGGACTGTTAATCCCCGTGGTCTCCTACAGTTCAAAAAAAAAAAAAAAAAGAAATGATTTTATACTATTTTCTTAGGTGACACATAAGCTCTTTCTGCAGATGGCTAGAAATGTTTGCAAGGATACATCATCGAAAGCTCGCAATGACAAACTTGAAGAACAGCTTTCCTTTAGATGAGTTTTGTTGAATTTGCTAAACATTCATTTTCACTTTAATTACACCTTGGACCTATAATGGAAGTCCCGCCATCACTATTAGCCAGAATAAATTCTGTCCCTTTTTCATTTGTGTTTATCATGTATTTCTATCCATTCAGTATTAAACACTATATTTTTTCCATCTCACAGTCATTAAAGTACCTGCAAGGAGAGGAAAATCGTACAGATGGAAAAGGTGGCTAAATCTAGGGTTTTCTTTGAACCCATAGCCCTTCATGGAGAACTAATGCTCTTGACTCCTGTGTCATTAGTCATTTTTGTTCTTTAAGGAGGGGCATACATAAGTGATTTAAAAAAGTCATTCTGGAAGGACAGCAGAAATGTCATTTGCACATCTTCATTTGAACTAAAAGTGTTCAGTTTTCTTTTAAGATGTGTCACTCCTAGTTAAATGGTTAGGGATGTCGGGCTTGGTCAGAAGTCATAGCTGAGTGGCCCACAGGCCACATGCAGATCACAGATGTGCTTTCTCTGGCTGCATAGTGGGGTGTGTGTGTGTGTTTGTTATTTTTCATCTGAATTTGAAAGCACCTACAGCTTTTCCTAGGTGTTCCCATTCCCTATCATCTTACAAGTGGCCTGATTCACACATTTACATTGTCTGCTGTAGGCATTTGAACTAGCGTATACATTTGGCTGCTGTAGGCATTTGAAATAACCACTTTTATGAGCAGCCACATCTAAGGAGGACAGGAAAATAGAACCCAAATGGCTACAATATACACAGTGACCTAAGAAACCACCTAGTAGAAAATTATTTGATGAATGTATAATTCCTAATTTCCTTATTTGTAGACATATGAAAAGTAACTAATGATAAATGAAGCATAATGATGGAGAAGCATATATGAAGACCATTTTGGTAGCTTAAGTTACTTTGTAATTTTGAAAGGGATCTTGTCTTCCTACAAGAGTGCGTTTGACAAAACTTAGCTTTTTCATTGTTACTTTTGTTACTTATGTGAAGTTGGTTTGCCTAGAAAAATGTTTAATGTATATTTAAATATATACAGAATCAGCCACATAAGTAATTTATCAAGTGCACAACTTTGCAGTGTTGGTTTATCTGGAAGGTCCCACAGCACCACCTACTGCCTTCTATTTTATTTTGCATAATATTTTTTGTAAATTAAAAAATTTGCAAAATGATCACATCTTAAAATCAAACACAGCACTGAAGTAAATAAATGGTGTAAGCTGTATTATAAATAGAATGTGATAAAACAGTTTTTACATGTTTGATTGAATGTTTTAAATGGCACTCAACAACATGATATTGTACAACAGGAACTATTATAAAAATTTGCTAGTGAAAATAATTACTAGTATTTCTAATTCACAACCAAAGACATTTCACTCTTTAGAAGATTGTTACATTGTGTGTTGATCTGATGGGATTGGTGGTTTCTGTTGTTTTTGTTTTTTTTTAACCCAGTGCAGATGTTGATTCCTTTTTTTGGTTATTTGCTGCTCTTTAATTAAAGGTATTTTTTCCAGACTTCTTTTTGAAGGTCATGGTCTTCATAGATTAAACTACCGTAATTCAGATCACCCACAACAGCTGTTATCAATTTTAAGCCAAATTATATAACCACTTTTAAAACTAGAATTTTGAAGTACTTAGCAATGGAGCATTATAAGAGACTCTCTATATAAAATAAAATAAAAAGAGAAAAAAACGAAAAAGAAAAAGGTAATTAAAATGCTATTGTCACATTAAAAAAAATAAAATGAGTCAAATAAAAGAATGAATTCCACTTACATGTTTTTGAAAAGTATTCCAAGAAATATAGAGGAGAGAAAAAATAAAGCCATGTACAGAATGCTGCACACAATGAGATTATTTTAAGAAAGCTGTTTAAATTTGAATAATTTAAGAAAACAAGGTCAGTAGGTAGGTGAGATAGGTAGGTGGGTGGAGGAATGGCCTGATGGATACTTAAATATTATTTTCTTCCTGGAAAGAGTCACAAGAAACTGTTAACATTTCTAGGTGGAGTGGGGTGCTCGAAAAATTTCCTTTTTATTTTGTAATTCTTATTTTTTTATATACTTAGAAATTCTTAAATTAGATTTGTGTATTACCTCATTTAAGATCAAGATTTCTTTGCCTATTAAGATTATGTAAACCATTTTGTTTTTCCTTGTAATATTTCTCTGTACTAAAAACAAAGCCTTTTTTTTTTTTAATAAAAAGAAAAAGGTGAGTTAGAAAACCCAGTAAGCATCTGTCACATGTTTTCCTTTTCAGAAGCCTTTCATGATACAGAGAATTTGGTCAGACTTGTCACACTGTGTCCTCAACTTATAAAACAATATCTAAAACATTGTTGGTGCTCAATAAATGCTGAGTGAATGAATTCATGATGCCATCACATTGTGTCCCACTCTACATATTACTAATATGTATTGTGGTAGAATTTTATTATATTTGCACATATAGAAGTATATCTACCCAGTTACATTCATTGTTATATTCCCCATACAATTGCCGCCCCCCATTCTGACCCCAATCCCTCCCTCCCGCCCCCGCCCCCCTAAAAGTGTCTCTGGTTCGTAGTTTTTTGTTGATTTTGATTTTCACTTTCTTATAGTTATTCGTTTTCCTGGTCCCTTATTTAAGTTTTCTAGATTCCTGCTATGAGTGAGACCATCCGGTATTTTTCTTTTTCTTTTTGGCTTATTTCGCTGAGCATGATCCCTTCCAGCGCCATCCATGTTGCTGCAAATTGCATGTGTTTATCTTTTTTGAATGCTGAGTAATATTCCATGGTATATATGTACCACATCTTCTTGATCCAGTCATCTATTTTGGGCATTGTTGTTTCCAAAGCTTAGCTATTGTAAACAGTGCTGCTATAAACATAGGGGTGCAGGTGTTCTTTGGAATTGATGTTTCTGTGTCCTTTGGGTAAATACCTAGGAGTGGAATTGCTGGATCATATGGAAGCTCTATGTTTAGTAGGTCCAGAAATCTCCACACAGCTCTCCACAGTGGTTGGACCAGTTTGCACTCCCACCAACAGTGCAGAAGAGTTCCTTTTTCTCCACACCCTCGCCAACATTTGTTGTTGCTAGTTTTTTTAATATGTGCCATTCTCACTGGTGTAAGATGGTATCTCATGGTAGTTTTGATTTGCATTTCCCTGATGACAAGTGATGTTGAACATTTTTTCATATGCCTGTTGGCCATTTGCATTTCCTCTTCAGAGAAGTTTCTTTTAAGCTCTTCTGCATTCTTAGATCTGATGTTATTTAAAAACATGTCCCCTGGTTAGTGCTGTGTCACTTTTTAAGATGATTAATTAAATTTTGAGATGTTTGTATTATGGCCTTCGTTTTCTTTTTCTTTTGCCTATTCTTATAAAGATGATACAGTCACATTAACTGTATTTGGAATTTGGTCATAATGAAATCCAATCAAAGTATTTCTGAAAGAGCAGTACTCTTATCTATTTGCCTTTTATTTTAGTGATTGCTAATTCTGTCTTAGTGACCTAAATGGTTATTACTACTTTTAAAATTCCTGTAATAACACTTAAATTAATTGTAAAATGCTAATTACTCATTATTAAATATACTCGATTCCTAATTGCATATTTAAAATTTCATGACATTTTATAGGTACCTGTTAGTAAAAATCCATTCATAGACATAAACGGTATGATTTTATTTTAGTGGTTTTGCTGATGTGCTAGGGATAGATTTTTTTTTTTAAACTGTCAGAGTGTGTAGAAGTTGCCCTCTACTGGGGAATCAGAAAAATTATGGTGCCTACACAGATTTTCAAGGTTTTTAAAGACTCTTCGTTAAATTCATTGGTTTGTCTTAGCAGATGTCCACTTCTTGATAACTGGCACTTTTAAATTCCAACGATCTTGAAGTGGTCAGCAGATTACATTTATTTATTTTATTTTTTAAATTTTTTAAAAAGTTTTTTTTTTTTTTTAAGATTTATTTATTTTATTTATACAAGCACTGGGTACAGTCAGAAGCGTGGGAGGGTGAGAGAATTTACCAGAGCCAGAGTGGAGAGTAGAACAGGCAAAGTGACGAAGTACACTGCTGAGAGGAGCAGTGGGCAGCAGGAGAGGTCTGTGCGCCATGTGTTACCCTCGCCCAGCAGCTGGGGGTCGAACCCGCGATGCAGAGGCTGCGGGCAGCTTCGTAACCTGGTGCTCAACCGCTGTGCCACCAGGGAGGCCCTATTTTTTATTAAATTTTTAAAAAAGATTTATTTATTCATGCATACAAGAACCAGGGTACATGACAGATGTGTGGGAGGGTGAGAGGATTCACCAGAGACAGAACGGGGAACAGAACAGGTAGACTGACTGAAATACACTGCTGAGGGGAGCAGTGGGCAGTCAGGAGAGGTCTGCTGCACCATGTGGGCTGCTCTCTGGCCAGGGATCAAACTTGTGCTGCAGTGGCTGCAGACAGCTTTGTAGTGCTGTGTCTTAACCCCTTGCACCACCAGGGAGGCCCCCAGATTACATTTAAACTACATCATGATGTTTTATAGGTACCTGTTAGTGAAAATCCGTTCATAGACATAAACGGTATTTGATGTCTGATGTCAGTATACCAAATATCTTATGTCAGTATACCAACAGCCATTTTTGAGTGAAATCCTTCTTTAAAAGCTTCTTGGTGGCAAAATCCAATAGTATATATAGGTCTGGAAGTATTCATATTGGGAAGAGTCTTCATGGGACTATGAGGAAGAATCATCTCTATATAATTATACAGCCAAAATTGAGTCAGCACCATGTTTAATAATTCACCATTGGAATTTCAGGGATGAAAGTCTAAGCACACGCTAACTTTTTTTTTTAGCTAGTTCTTTGCATTTTGCTAGGTCATAAGGTACAATTTGACTATGCAGAAGTGATTTATGTCTTGTATTAATTATTGACTTTTTATATGAAAAATCAATGTTCATAAAATGGTCTATTTACTAGTTCTTGGAAATTGACAAGACACCGTTCTTCCTCCTGGAATTCTACGAGGCTCTGGCTCAGGGTCCAGGATCCATCTTCTTCAGACCCCAGTATCATATTGTGCATTTTTCTTCTCCTGGTCACTAATATTTATTAAAAATAGATAGGTTTTTAAGAAGGAACCTATTTGAAATAGACATTAATGGTGGGGCATCCATAGGGAAAGAAAAGCCTTCCCAGAGCTGGCCTGATAGTAGAATCCTACTGCCTCTCCTTGGTCACCGTGGAGAATTCACCTGCCATGATGCTCACGGAGGTGTGACCTCCATGAGAACAGCTGATGAACCACCGCCTTCTCCCCATATCAGCCTCCCTGAGTCACAGAGTTCAGGGTCAGTCTTCTAAGATGTAGGAAAAACTCTGGCCAGGGAATATTATAAACACCAGAATAAATCAGACCACTGATGTCTGAGATGAGGCGAGCAGGGTGCAGCCGTCGCCCTTCATTTTGTCCACTTCTCCGGCAGTGCTGGTCCTCCCTCAAGGCCCCCGATGGCGCGTGCTCCTTCTCACATGTCCAAGAGGGAGGGATGAGCTGTGCCAGACGCACTCGCCACGTGCACACACACAGTCTGGTAGTCGTGTTTGTTGGGTGTTTATCATGGCTAGTTTCATCAAACCATTATTTTTGAATGCTTATTTAAAAGGAAAGCAGTGTATAATTATTCCAGTTTGCTTTAACACCCCACATTCAAAGCTTCTTCCCCACATCTCCCACAAATCACTTTTCATTGCCTCACTGACCCTCGTTTATCGCTCCCCTCCATCTTGCTTGTCTCTACCTCCCTTTGGCATAATTTTGCAAAATGCCCTTCCATGGCTTTGCTGGAAATTCGTGAGTGTCTTTTGAGGGGGGATAGTGTAGGGGTGCCTGTTTCAAGTACTTGCTTTCCTTCAAAAGACCCTCCTATCATCTGGTCTAGCTTATCATCTGTGTCCTTTTCTGATGTCATGCACGTGACAAATGACGTCATGCCGAGTGCTTGCTTTTAGGTCTTCCATGGGTAAGTTTTGCTCTGCTCAGCGGGCTCGTAGGAGGCAGTGTGGTATCAGAAGTGAAGAACTAGCCAGGGAGGGCCTCCCCGGTGGCGCAGCGGTTGAGCGCTGGGTTGCGAAGCTGCCCGCAGCCTCTGCAGCACCGGTTCGATCCCCGGCTGCTCCCCGGCCACCGGAGGAGGGTCCCACATGGCGCGCAGACCTCTCCTGCCCTCCGCTGCTCCCCTCAGCAGTGTACTTCGGTCCTTCTGCCTGCTCTGCTCCCTGCTCTGGCTCTGGTGAATTCTCTCACCCTCCCGCGCTTCTGACTGTACCCAGTGCATGTATAAACAAACGAACAAACAAATAAATAAATAAATAAATAAAACATGCCTCTATAAAAAGAAAAAAATAAAATAAAATCCAAAAAAAAAAAAAAAAAGAACTAGCCAGGGAGTTGGAGACCTTTATAGCGCTAGTCCTGGTGTTTCAATGAACTCAGAGGCTCAGGTGAGAAATATCACCTCCTTGGGCCTCAACTTTACAGTCCGTAAAATGAGATGGCTGGTTATCCCTGGTTTCCCTTTCAGCTGGAATTCACTGGTATCTGATCTCTTGAAGAGCTCTTAACCATTGCATCAACAAGTAATGGGGCTGACCAGGGGTTCTCGAGCCATATGCATAGCTGGCTTCCATTCTGATCATATTGTTTGGGAATTTTGTGTAACTTCTTCTGTCTGTCTGCCTGCCTCAATTTTTTACTGTGTAAATGGGAACCATAGTGGCACCTTTCCAAAAGTGTGTTGGTCTAATAGATAAGCATTTTCAAGAAGCTCCTTTGGAACAATATTTATTGCATTTCACATGAAAGATTCTTAGAAAATACGGAAAATTCCCATAACCATATCTCCCATATCTCACTTTGACTTTAATTGCTTTTCAAATTGTGGTCAGTATGGATGGACCTGCAGGGGGTTTTGCTAGTGACATAAGCCTGACAGTAAAAGACAACCACTGTATGATTCACTCATATGTGGTGTAGAGAGGAAACAAACAGGTGAACTAAATAAAACAAAATCAACTCTTTGACTTCAAGACCAGTTAGTAGCTACCTGAAGGGAACGGGGAGAAAGCAGAATGGTGAAATTGGTGAAAAGGGCACAGTGGGAAGGTGAAGGGTAGATGGCTACTGAGTGGTGAACTCTATATAGTATATACACAGGTTGATTCTCAGTGATGAGCCCCCGAAGCTTATACAATGCCATGTCACCTCAGTAAAAACGTTGTTAGCACTCTTAATCTGCAGAGAAAAAAGCCAAGTTGACAGGTATTAGTTTTATTTCAGGTCTATGAGTTTACACGGTCTGAAGCGATTTCCTTTTTTCAGTTAAAAAGTAAAAAGAGAGTCAGGAATTTGAATACTGTTTTTCAGTGTTAACATTTCTCACTGTGAGTCAGCAATGCACCTGCCAGTTCTCTTTTGTGTCCTTATCTTTTCCTTGTATTCCTTGTATTTAGGATCCTTGTATTAGGATCCTAAACTCCACACATTCTGCCTGCTCGTCAGCAGCCTTAGTTCCCCCTCTCCACAGATCCTCCCCTATCCCCCCATCATGTCTGGTGAAGAGAAGTAGCTACAGATTAGAAATGGTAAGTGTTGGCAGAAGGAAAGTAGACCCACAATAAGCAGAGTCTAGCTGCTGACCCAGATCCATGACTTCACAGGTCCTGAGAGAACTAACTATCTCACAACATTTCTCTAACATTTTTTTTTTTTTTTGAGTTCAAATTTTTATTGAACATGTTACAAAAGACCTTTAGTCAAAAAGACCAAAGCCGGGCCTCCCCGGTGGTGCAGCGGTTGAGCGCTGGGTTGCGAAGCTGCCCGCGGCCTCTGCGGCGCCGGTTCGATCCCCGGCTGCTCCCCGGCCACCAGAGGAGGGTCCCACATGGTGCGCAGACCTCTCCTGCCGCCCGCTGCTCCCCTCAGCAGTGTACTTCGGGCCTTCTGCCTGCTCTGCTCCCCGCTCTGGCTCTGGTGAATTCTCTCACCCTCCCGCGCTTCTGACTGTACCCAGTGCATGTATAAACAAAACAAACAAACAAATAAATAAAACATGCCTCTATAAATAAAAAAAAAAATTTAAAAAAAAAAAAGACCAAAGCCCATGTCATCATCAGACTCCTCAGATTCTTCTTTCTTTGCCTCTACTTTCTTCTCCTCAGCTTGAGCAGCAGCAGTGGAAGGAGCAGGACCACCTGCAGGGGCAGCCCCTGCAGCTAGGGCAGGCCCACCAGCTCCTACATTACAGATGAGACTTCCAATGTTGATATTGGCCAGGGCCTTCACAAACAAGCCAGGCCAGAAAGGTTCAACATTTACACCCGCTGCTTTAATGAGCGCATTGATCTTACCCTCCGTGACCGTCACCTTGTCGTCGTGCAAGATGAGAGCCGAGTAGATGCAGGCGAGCTCCGAGACCGAAGCCATGGTGCGGGCGAGGGCTGGACAGACGCTGCTGGGCGCGGTGCTAGTCGCTGGATGAAGTGAGGGCCTCACCCCAACGCGGCCTTAGCTTCCTCGGAAGGACCGAGCACCTTAGAGACAGCTGAGGAAAGGAAGCACATTTGTCTAACATCTTAAGATATTACTGTATACTAGCCACAGTACAAAATGTGAAGACAGCCCTTGAGTTTTCGTTGGCGTTAATCTTTTTCCTTTTTAAAGTGACCTTTGCATTAACGTCAATACAAGTTTAAAGTAAAGGAGGTGTCAGGGTATGATTTTCAAAAGTTGAAAACATAACTTTTTTATAAATAATGAACACATGACGTACATTTATTTAACTGAGTAATGAGGGAGCTAGCCACAGGGTAAAGTTGGCTTTTAGGAGATTCTAGAAATGGGGTGTAGTCCATCAGAAAAGCAGAATGAAGTCTGTTTGCTCAGTTAGATGCAAGACTGGCTTAATCCCTTGTGAATGATAAAACTATAATCTTTGTGGTTACTTTTTGTATAAACAGAAATGATTTCTATCTCTACTGGAAAAAACCTTTGTGAAGTAATGTGCATTTACAATCTGGAGGCTAATCAAAAGTAAACAGAAGTCAAACAGAGGTGTGTCTGTCAGGTAATGAAATTGTCCTTGAGTTGGCCCCGCAGATAAAGCTGCAGGGTGACATCGCAAGGACATGCAACCAACTCTCTTGGTTCTATTTCCAAGTTTTGGTTAGTTTTGAAGTGAATATTGTGGACTACTAGATTCATCCAGGGGAGGTGATGGTTAAGAGAAGGCTCAGAACCTACCAGAGGAGCAAGAGTAGGGGGACCTGAAGACCTCTAGCCTGGAGAAGACTTAGCGTGGGAACCAAAAGGCTCACTTCAGCATTACTCGTAAGATTTAATCCCAAGAAAACAGCTCGACAGTGCAGAGGTTTTACACCACTCAAGCCGGGAGCGCACCAGAGTGGGAAGGCCACCATCACAAGGTGGAGGCGTGAGATGCACTCAGAGGGGTAGACAAGGCAGGGCTGTGGTGGGTGTGGCCTGTGTTCAGTTTAAGAAAGAGCTGCTCACTGTGGGAAAGCGCTGGTGCCTCAGAGACACAGCGTCCTCATAGTAGGTTTTCTGGCAAAGGTGAAGCCATTACAATCTCATGTCACTGGGGGTCGAGGAAGGGGGAGAGGCAGAGGGGGCTCGCTGCAGATGAGCCCTGCTCTAGGGTAGCCGTGCGAGCCCCTGCAAAACCCAGATTCTTCTGTGAAAATTGAGCTGTCGCCCTCTAGTTAAAAATGGAAAGAACTTTTTCCAAGGTTTACAGAATATCCTGGAGTGAGAAGCCCAAGAAGTCAGTTTTAGTATCTGGAAACACAATAGTTGCAGCAAAACCTCCCAATAACATTTTCTATTTTTTTTTTTCACAATGATAATCCACTTCAGTTTTGTTTTGTTTTCTCTTAACAAGTGCTGAGAGAAGTGCATTCGCAATTTTGTTGTTGTTTTGTTATTTGGGAGGTTTTTATATAGCCTGTGTTTTAATGCAAGTAAATCTACCTCAGTTTTGACACTTTTTTCCCTCCTTCCACTAAAGTCATTGGAATATATTCACCCAGTCATTCACATCAGAGGTGTAAATGGGTTTTTCAAAGAGTTTTTAAGATACAATCAAAGACAGACAGTCACTTTGTCACTTGACTTCTTCAGGTGTCGCAGTCAGAAAGCTTAACACACCATCCAGATGGCAAGGATGCTAAAACTGGGTCTTGACCTTGAATCTGTGAGGAAGGAATAGCACCTTTTGATAGAAGTGCTCCTTCATCCTCCTGGGTTTTATCCATTTGTATCTGATTTACCTGGGAAACAGAAAGAAAGAGGTAATCAAATTGAACCTTCTCTATACCCAAGAGAGATTAACAGGTTCATCTGACTTGACAACTTCCAATAATAGTCGCTGTTATGGTTTTAAATTTTTAGCCTTTTTTCCATTGATATTTGCAAAAACCTGACTTTAAAAGAATGGGTTAGCCATATTGGCACCTACCAAGGCTTATTTCTCAACCAGTTTCACATTTTTCAACAATGCTGAGTCTGAGTCCTTGCAAAGGTTTACTTTTAAGATCTCATCCTGAGGAAACAGCATGCAATTGCAGAGATTTCATTTGCGCCACTCTGGGGCACAGGCCTGGAGTCAGAGAGATGGTGATTCTTGGTTCGGTCTCTTTCTTCTTCACCCAGTCTCTCTGAGACTCCGTTTCCTTCCCTGCTAGATAGGAAGAGCTCCTTGCTCAGGGCTGTGAGGGTGACATATCTGACACAAAATCCTTAGCGTATCAGCTGATATGAGATGCACACTCCAGAAATACTGGTGCCAAGTGTTTCCATGATAATTATGACTTCACCCAAACTTAGTAATGGCGCTCTTAGTGGCGTCATGGCTGATTCATTTCCAATACAACTAAACAACAGGTTTCAGTGTCCTCGAACAGTTCGTTCTTCTGAACTTGAACAGCCATGATTGCAAAAATATTGAGGGTCATTGAATCCAGAATTAGGAAATGCATTGTATTTGTTAGGGAATTTTTTTTTTTTTTACCTATGTTAGGAACAAACATCTTACATCCTTAGAGGTACTGCAAAGAGACTCTTGTGTCTTGAGGACTATACCTTTGAAATAGTCAGGCAGGAAAACCTGCAGATAATGGTGTTCTGCCTTCCAGAATGAAGTAATCTCTAAGTGGTGAACTACTTGAGACCAAGATCATAGAACAACTAATCACTGTTTATATATCCTAAGCGGAACTCTGTAGGAAACTGTACTGGTGAATGAAATCTGCTTCCCAAGGACCAGACACATTGTGGAGTCAGCTCTGGATTTGGAGTAGGAAAAACAGGCTCCAGTCCAGGCTTTTCCATTTATTTGCTGTGTGACTTTGAGCTGATTGCTAGACTTTTCTGAACTCCAGTTTCCTCATCAATAAAATGGGATGATTATGTAACCTAACTCCTTCCTTAGGGGAGGGTCACATTTTAAAATGCTCATGAAAGAACTGAAGCCAAATGCCACTAGTGGTGATAATGTCACTATCACTGAAGCTGTCATTAGTCCACTATTGCAAAGGACAGTGAAATGGGCCCAGTATGAACACGGGTCCTCCTGTACTATATGACACCAACGTGGCTGCAACTCCTCTAACACAAGACAGTTGTCCCCAGAGTGGTGACAGTGCTCTATCTTCTTCCTGCGTGAAGATCCTTGAGCGATCAGATATCATGCCTCTTTCTCAGAAGTGTTGTTAGTGCTATTATTATTCCATAATTGACATTAACACGTGTTTCTTTTTTGTTTTTTTAATCCTAATTTCAGTGAATTGATAGATAGCAAAGTCAAATCCATTCTCCATTTACTAAATTATTTACTAGCTCATTATTCCCTCCTTTTAAGTTCTTCAGTAGTTTGTCGTCCTTGATGGGATCAACTGCAGCTCCCCTCGAGACCATCCAGGCCTTTGGTGAGCTGGGCTGGGACATTTCTTCCTCCCTGCTTGACTTTGTACAGTGAGGTGAATGCCCTTCCTTTTTCCTGGAATATCCTTACCTACTTTCTGTTGGATCAGTTTCCACTAATTCTTTAATGAATGGAACAGTGCCAGACAAATAAGTGGGCGCTCAATAAACTTTTGAACAAATTGACTTGAAATCGGATGGCTCCCACATACTCTAAGACAACCAGATATTTTTCATTTCCACATGGCCTGTAAAGTTTGGAATGCCTCCTAAAGTCTGGATATGTTCCAAGTCCTCGAAGGACAATAGCGCTTTAAAAATGACAATTGGGGCCTCCCTGGTGGTGCAGCGGTTGAGCGCTGGGTTGCGAAGCTGCCCGCAGCCTCTGCAGCGCCGGTTCGATTCCCGGCTGCTCCCCGGCCACCGGAAAAGGGTCCCACATGGCGCGCAGACCTCTCCTGCCGCCCGCTGCTCCCCTCAGCAGTGTACTTCGGTTCTTCTGCCTGCTCTGCTCCCCGTTCTGGCTCTGGTATTTCTCTCACCCTCCTGCGCTTCTGACTGTACCCAGTGCATGTGTAAATAAATAAAAATAAATCTTTAAAAAATAAATAAATAAAAATGACAATTGTTTAGGTTTTTGCCCCGTTCGCTCTCCTAAATATGCTGAGAGGAACCTGTTTCGTAGACACCAACAGAATTGATAAGTCACAATACATGCTTTAATACATAGATTTAAAATATATAACATTTATATTGAAATGTTCTGTTGCCTATTGCCGATGGCAAAAGTTCTCACAATACAGAAATGTTCATGCGTGTGTAGATATCCACATGTGCACAGGCCTGGAAAGCCCTGGCAGCAGTGCTCAGATCAGGGGAGCCACTCCCTCTTGGGTCACATCCAGGGGAATTTAGTTACTCTATTGACAAAAGAACTTCCATTCAAATACCAAGAGGGCTTTTTCTGAAGTAGTGAGGTGCCAGACCTGGATCCTGGGCACGGCATAGTCTCAGTCTCACTGTCTGTCTGCTGTCCATCTGTCTGCCAGTCTGCTCCCACCTCCCGCTGTCTCA
Source organism: Talpa occidentalis (assembly GCF_014898055.3). NCBI lineage: Eukaryota > Metazoa > Chordata > Mammalia > Eulipotyphla > Talpidae > Talpa > Talpa occidentalis. The sequence goes on from NW_023605194.1 coordinate 109,634,385, forward strand.
CACACAGAGTCTTTGGAATTTTAAAGTTCCAAGTAGAATTCATTAATACAAATATGAAATGCTTTTTCTTGTATAAATCATAATAAAGTGTAGAGAGCTAAAGGAAGAACGAACAAGGGCGAATAATCACCTGCTCCTCTAAAACTGAAGCCTGTCAGGTTAACTCCCAACTCAGACACCCAGTTTTAAAGATTTACCTTCAGGAAACCTAAAAGCTTGTATCTTGCCTCATCGACAAGAGCCTCAAACTGTTCCCTGTCATCGAAGAAAACAAATCTTTTGCTCCTTTCTGTCTAGGGAAGGCAGAGGGACTGAGGTGGTCCTGTGTGGCTGAATTAGATGAAAGACTTGCCTTCCGCCATGGAGACGTGGAGTCTAATCAAGTGAAATGAGTTTTGAGATCCTGGCTCATTTCCTGGGGGAGATCCGTTCACATTACAAAATCACGACATCTCATTCATCACCACTGACGTGGTCTTTGCACAGGAGAGGACCCCAACTGGGACCGAACCACCTGTCTTCTCTGGAAAGGGGGCACTTTATCCAACTTAGAGTTGAAAGCCTTGGCATGAGGAAGCTTTCCAGCTTCCGCCCGAATAATCCACATGTAACAGGGGAAAAGAACTTGGGTGTAAAAAAGGGAAGGTGAGTCTGAGGAAGGTCGGCAGCGGTCCGGTTCATGGTGTCCACTGTGTTAATTGTAACGCAGACACTGCTGCACTGGGGTCCGGAGAGCAGAGGTTGGGGCTCCCTCTAATTCTTCTGCATTTCATCCAACGTTAGGAAGAAGGAGAAGTTTAAAATGGCAAAGTAAGTGCCCTGCTCTCCAGGCTGATGAGTGATCATCATCTCTTCTTTCTTTCAGGGCATCGTTGTGACACCCGTGCTCCTGCTGCTTTTTGTGAGTATTTTGATATTGTCTCCAATACCTCCCGTTACAAGCCATTGCTGCCCTTTTTTGAAAGGTCACTAAAATGGAGAGTTGAGTCCTTTCGGTCCTTTGCACACTTTGCAGCTCGTTTTGAATTGTCCTCACAATCAAGCTGACTACCGAGGGGACCCAGCTACCCGGCCTCTGACTCCTGGCTAAATCGCTCCTTACTACAAATGAATGGCCTGTGACACGGGTTGCAAATGTGCTACTCTTTGTTTTCTCATTATCACTAAATTCAGTGATTATTTTCTCATAATCACTAAAGTGATTGCTAGTGACACGTGGTGTTTGATAAAAAGGCCCGTGGGCCAGAGGACACAGGCTCCAGGCTGGAAAGGATAGTCACTGACTTCCTCCCTTTGGGGAATACCGTCTTCATATTTTCCTCTGTAGAATGGGAAGCGGTGACACCTACCCCAGTCTGTCTCCCAGAGAATGAAATGTGCTTCGAAATAGAAAATACAAGCTACGGGTTAACTACATACAAGTTCTTCTGAAAATAAGAAATGCTAATTAACTGTCTTATTTCTTTTGGCACTAAGCATATGAGAAATTAGATGAAAGATTATATAATAGAAATTAATGTTATCTCATGCTGAGAAAAGCATATGTAATCATGAATGATACCTAAAATATTTTATGTACTGTGCATTTTTCATACACATATGTCCCAATTATAAATCATTCCACTTATCACTGAAATATAGTGGGGGTGCGTTTCTGGGAATGAAATGTAGCTGTTTGACTAGCACTATTTGTCACTGAATTAAAACTGTGGGGAAAATTTATTTAATTATGGTATAATTACCCAAGTTGGAATTCAATTAGAGTAATAGAATGAAGGCCTCCATTTCTTACAAGCTGGGTAGGAAGTGGAGAGGGGCAGAGACGCCACTCGACAGCCGAGTTCTGCATCTTTCATGAAAGACATTATCTTCAGACCCCAGGCCTCAGCCTCGCTGTCCCTGCTCGCCGTCCCTGCTAGCGTCTGCTAGCCCCATTCTGGCAAGGTCTGAGTGCTTCCCTCAGTGCCATGAACCTCATTCATTCAGACTTTCCCAGTTCAGAGATTGCAGTGAGTCCAACTGAAGCGGAAGTAACTATTGATTTGCAGTCATTTGGCAGAAAACACTTCATCTGTTGCTACCTGCTGACTTGGTGGGAGGAGCTGGCCTCATCCCTGGTTCTTCTCAGACCTGGGATCCCAGGCCCAGGAGCAGACACAGGCTGCCCACCGGGTTCAGGTCCTGCGGGCAGTGGTCAGAGGACTGGTATCAAGCTTGGCAGCTAGTAAATGTGCAGGAAGTGACTGTTGCTAGGTTTTCTCCAGCATGGAAGAGTGGCCTCTCCTCGTAGGACTTTTTTTTTTTTTTTTTTTAAGATTTATTTTTGTACAAGAACTGGGGTATAGGCCAGAGGCGTGGGAGGGTAAGAGGATTTTCCAGAGACAGAGCGGGGAGCAGAACAGGCAGACGGACCGAAATACACTGCTGAGGGGAGCAACAGGCGATACAGGAGAGCTCTGCTGCATCATGTGGGTATCTCCCCGGCCAGCCGGGGATCGAACCCCCACTGCAGAGGCTGTAGACAGCTTCACAGCACTGCGCTCAACCCGCTGTGCCACCAGGGAGGCCCTAGTGGGACTTTCTTAAGAAGAGCAGGGTAGGAGTCACATCCAGAGCCAGAGGACTGAGGCCTCAGATAGCGCTTTTGAGTGTCTTGGGGTCTGGAAGCTCTGGGACCTTGGCTTAGCTCACGATTAAAGACCCAGATGAGGCCCTTGCTCCTCCCCCACCTCCAGGCTACATCAGGATCCACATGGCATCGCACCCTGAAGGCTCCCCCACACTCAGCACACAGGTTGTGAGCTTTTTGGTTGGGTCAACATTTTAAAACAATAGGACTACAAGAATAGTGCAAGAGACCCCAAGGCCCCTGATTTACTGGTTTAATTCTTCCTTTCTGAGCCTGCCAGGCTGTCCCGGGATGCTCAGTGGCAGGATCCCAGAGCCTCAAGAGATATTTGCACGTCGTGTGAGTCCAGATCACATGCACAGTCTAGAGCACCTCTGGCTTTTACAAAAGATGGGAATTGCTACAACACTTGGGTTACCAGGCCTCATTTACTGAGCAAACGAGAGCCTGAGCAACTTAAATTATGAATACCGTAAAATGCATCCACAAAAGATATAGTTTTTTTTTTTTGTCAATGCCCCAGCTGAGCTTGGGTTGAGCTGTTTCCCAAACAGATATGTTGAAGCCCTAACCCTGTGATTTGAGCCTGGGTCAGTGCAGGTGTATTAGCTTAGGAGGGGCCACACTGAAGGTGGGTCGCCCTTTGTCTTCTGTGGACGGTGTCCTTCCAGGAAGAGGAGGCAGAGATGCACAGTGCACCCATGCCAGTAACTGACCAATGCTACTCTCACCTCTGTACGCTCACATCCCATCTTACCTGGCCTAGATCTCATGATCCATCATTCTAATTGATTCATGACCTATACCACCACCAGCAAGCCTGCACAGCTTTTCCTGTTTCATATTCTCCTGTCAAAGCGCCATCAGTCTGGCTTGCTGCACGTGCACCTGAGCCTGCAGGAGCACACCCTATCCTGCTGACTGGCCACACTTGAAATTCGTCACCACCAACTGCAAGAGCGCCTGGTAACCTACCACCTCCTGCTCATAATTCTCATTCCCTCTTTCTAGAGAATCACTTTATACCTTCTGCTTCTCAAATTTCCGATGCCTCTTCTCTTATTTCATCTCAAATGAGACTGAAAGGAAATTAGCTGATGGGGAAATTGGAAGCAATCAGGGAAATTTTACAAGCTCTCACCTACCTGTATCTATTTTCTTCACCTCCTCTCCTGTTTCTATAGATAAAGTCTCTTTGTGCTCATCCAAAGCCATTTGTCCCTCTAGCTGTGCCAGCTTTCACTGCCTACGTGACAATACGATTCACAGATTCACACAGAAAATTATAAAATTTCCCCCCTCTGTTAGGTCATTTCAGTTAGCATGTGCCCACTCTACCTTATTATACATCTTAAAAAGTAAATCTTACTGTATCTACTTGCACTCCATTTTTGTGCTCTCTTTTATTGTAAAATTCCTTTAAAAAGTTAACATTACTCATCACTCACTGTTGAGTTCTACATGGCAGACCCTTTCCTGAGTGCCAGGGATCTAGCAGTGAGCAAAACAGATCTGTCTCTGCTCTCATGAAGGTTATACACTAGTAGCAAGAAATAACTAAGAGGTAAAGTTAAAATATAGTGTGTAAAATGGGTCATACATGCCAAAGAGAAGAAGTAAGGAAAAGGAATAAGAAGTACCAGAGTGGGGTGGGGGGTGAGGGCTGATTTAAGTAGTGTGGTCAAGGTTGGGCTCACTGAGAAGGTGGTATTCGAGCAAAGGCCTGAGGAGATAAGGGAGCTTTCCAGGTGGACGGAGCAGCAAGTACAGAGGTGCCAAGATCCTTAAGGAACAATCCAGAAGCCACTGTGACTGAAACGGAGGGAAAGTGGGTAGAGATGAGGTCCAAGGAAGAACAGGGGCCACATAATGCAGGGCCTTGAAGTCCTTTGTAAGGGCTGTGAATTTTCATTTCAGAGATAAGAAATCATTAAAAGGCTTTCTGTTCAAGGAAATGGCGTGATCTAACATACCACTTGAAAGGATGATTTTTTTTTTTTTTAAGATTTATTTATTTATACATGCACTGGGTACAGTCAGAAGCGCGGGAGGGTGAGAAAATTCACCAGAGCCAGAGCGGGGAGCAGAGCAGGCAGAAGGACCAAAGTACACTACTGAGGGGAGCAGCGGGAGGCAGGAGAGGTCTGCGCGCCATGTGGGACCCTCCCCCAGTGGCCGGGGAGCAGCCGGGGATCGAACCAGGGCTGCAGAGGCCGCGGGCAGCTTCGCAACCCAGCGCTCAACCGCTGCGCCACTGGGGAGGCCCTTGAAAGGATGATTTCGATGCTGGGTTGAGAATGAATTGTAAGACCAGTTAGAAAGCCAGTACAGTGTCATAGCAAGAGATGCTCTTAGCATGGACCAGGGTGGTTGAGTAATCTGGTGGGAAGCAGTTGGAAATAAACTTGAAAGACCTGAAAGATTGAATGAAGGTTATGAGGGAACGAGAAGAGTTAAACTTGACTTCTAGTCTTTATAACTGGAAGGATGGAGCTGCCATTTACTAAGATAGGGGAAAACTGTAGGGCTGAGTAGGTTGAAGGAACTGATCAAGAATTCAGTACTGGACATGTTCGGATTAAGATGCTTTTTACATATAAAAGTAGAGAAGTCACATAAGCAAGTAACTGTGAGTGTAGAATTCAGGGGCAAGGTCTTCACTAGAAACACACAATTGGAAGCAATCAGCCAGGGTGGATTTGAAGTTAGACTGGGTGAGATCACCAAGAAGTGAGAACAGAGAAGGAAAGTTGTCAGTGGACTAAGTTTTGGGACAGTCCAATAGTAACAGGTGGTCAAGTGGCAAATCAATAAAATTTGAGAAAAATTAAAAAAAAATATTAAAGGTGATCAATAAAGAAGGGTTGTTTTAGCTTCTGCAGCTCCTGGAACATAATACCACAAGCCAGTGGCTTGAAACAACAGAAATCTAGAAGCTGTAAATCTGACATCAAGCAAGGCCGCGCTTCCTCTGGGATCTGTCAGGGAGAATACTTGCTCTTGTCTTCTAGCTGCTGGTGTTTGCTGGCATCCCTGGGGTCCTTGGCTCATGGAGGCCACTCTCTAGCCTCTGCCTCCATCACCACAGTGTTCTTTTTCTTCCTGGAAGGACACAGTCACACTGGACAAAGGGCAACCTGCCTTCAGTGTGGCCTCTTCTAAACTAATATATCTGCACTGACCCGTGTTCAAATAACAGGATGAGGACTTCAACAGCTCTGTTTGGGAAGCAGCTCAACCCACAGCTCAGCTGGGGTGTTCATATTTTAAGTTGCTCGATGCCATATGGATCCTGATGTGGCCTGGGGGCCAGGGGAAGGGTGTCATCTGGGTCTTTAATTGTGAGCTGAGCCAGGGTCCTAGAGATTCCAGACTCCAAGATACTCAAAAGTGCTACCCGAGGTCTCAGTTCCCTGGCTCTGGATGTGACTTCTACCCTGCTCTTCTTAAGGGGAGTTGGGGTCCACCACCTTCCTTGTATGTGGATCCATTCACAAGCCTGGGAGCTCTCTGTGCTAGGCACTGGAACCAAACCCAAATATTTTAACAAAAGACAGTCTTATCACCCCGTCACTCAGGAAGTTACAAGGGTTTTAGAAGCTCTGTGCTAAGAACTGGGGGTGAAACCAAACCTCTTTCTTACTGTGTTACAACCACATGATGATCGGCCAGATGGATGGACACATCTGTCTAAAGAGCTGGGTTAAGTTACTTTTAAAGCTGGCATTTTCTTGCCACAGGCTTTACCCTTAGGGGCACATCCCTTATTGCAAAGCCTTTGCAAAGGGGCTGACTTTGCTTTCCCTCCCCCACCCCGCCTTGTAGAGAGGCTACATGGAGTGCTGAGAAGGTGGACGGTTCTGGTTCAGTTTGCAGCCATTCCCAGCTGTGAACAGTGGATGTTCTCGAACCCCTGCTGCCTCTGGCTTTACCCCAGTCAAATGACGATTATGGTAATACAAAATGGAAGTGTGTTGTAAAGAACCAGCAAATGCTAGTTCTTTAAACTTGACACTTACATATATACCATGGAATATTACTCAGCATTCAAAAAAGATAAACACATGCAATTTGCAGCAACATGGATGGCGCTGGAAGGGATCATGCTCAGCGAAATAAGCCAGAAAGAAAAAGAAAAATACCGGATGGTCTCACTCATAGCAGGAATCTAGAAAACTTAAATAAGGGACCAGGAAAATGAATAACTATAAGAAAGTGAAAATCAAAATCAACAAAAATCTATGAACCAGAGACACTTTTGGGGGGGTGGGTGGAGGGAGGGGAGGGATTGGGGTCAAAATGGGGGGTTGAAATTGTATGGGGAATATAAAAATAAAATTTATTATTAAAAAAAAAAATTAAAAATAAATAAATAAATAAATGTTTTAAAAATAAATAAATAAAAAGAAAATAAAAATAATCCCAGGAAAGGACTGGAGGCCTTGCAGAAGCACTTACTGAAACGCAGCAACAGTCTAGCTCCTCCAGACTTTAATCCCTGACTGGCTGAGCCTTAAAATTTGAAACCTTAGGATTCTATCATCATCTATAATCTAGAATATTACTAGTCTGGCATGTAAACAAACCCAGCATCTGCCATGATGACAGCGAGAGCAGTGCCGTGTTTCCTGAAATGTCACCATTTACTCTTGAGATTGAAGTGCTTTCACCGACATGGCTTAAGTTTCTTCAATAATTTACGTCTGATACTGGCAGAACAGCAATGAGCATCTTTGTTTATTTTGTCAATAGGGATGTCTCCGTGCACAGAGTTCTGACCTACAAGGGTAAAGACTCTGTTCAGATTTGAAAAGTGCTCGTATTAATTCATCCCTTAGAATTCATTATGAATTTTGTATCTGAACAAAGTTGCATGTGACAAGGGTCCACTAGATCTCAAGTTCAGCTAGGCCCGGCATCACATGTGTGACATCGAGTATCAATACAGATAGAAAGGTAGATGAGTGATGCCTGATTCGGATGGCTCCTCCGAGAAATAACAGTTAGGAAGTTGGAGTCTCGGCCTGCTTCAGAAAATCTTAGCTTGTTTTTGCTATGAGGAAAAAATTCAATTTTTTTCAGTAGTATTAAATAAACACCCCCTCTTTGATCCTGTGTTTCATGCCTGTTGTGTGCGCTGAATATTACCCAGATCAATCTGACATTGATCTTTTTCCAAAGAATTTATGATTTAATAAAGAAAACAGAATACATGCACAGATAATTAAAATCCAAGGTAGAAATTACAAGCATCGCAAGAACATTTCAAAGGGGATTACCAAAATAGAAAACATTTCATTAAATGGAAATGCTTTCTTCTGCAATGAATATTTGTACTGAAAGAAAACTTTTAATTTAGGGAGAAAGACAGTAGATGGTAACTTCTAATGCTTCTCTGGGGATCTTCCTCCTTGCTTCTGGGTTTTTCATATGTGTGGTTCTGATTCTCCTTATGTCTAACATCCTAATTTAGTGTAGCCTTCCCTTCCTCGTGGGTGGGGCACTGCTAGAACTGTGTTTAGCAGCCGCTATTATAGGCTACATTCAGCAGCAAATAATAGAGCAGACTGCGGGAGAGACAGGAGTTAACTTGCAGCGTGGTGCAGAGCGGTAGTTACGACGAGGAAGCCAACTCCTGTAGTCAGGGGAGGGGAGCTGGCTCTGGTCTCTCGGCCCAGCCCCGTGTCCAGCATGCGGCTCTCCCCACAGCCAGCCTTGTGGGCTCTGATCAGCCAATTTGCAATCCCTTTGCATCCATTTCACTGAACACCCTGTGTAGTTTGAGTAGCCAGAAACTGCCATTGTACAGTTTCCACCTGTTATTGAAAGGTGATCTTTTCATCACTTATTTTAAATTAGCATGTAACCAAAAGAAATGTTTTACATATAATTTTCATCTTTAAAAAATCACTTAAGGCCTATTTTCTTCACTTCTCAGAGAAGGAAAAATAGCATGCATCGCGATTTCAAAAAGGATCATTTTCTCTACTAAATATATATTTCCATGCATTAACGTAGTTTTAGTTTGAGACTTGCAACTGAATTAATATGGTTGTTTAACAACCACAGTCTTAATTTTCATGAAAATCAGTCATTCTTACACCGAGCTCATCGAATTTGTGTCAGTAGTCAGAGGGGCAGCAGGGGTGAAGACTCAGCTATGGATTCTGAGGAAAGGTAGACTCTAGAAGGGTTTTGGGGATCAGGGCCCAGGGCACTCGCCCTTCTGTCTTTGTGGGTGCATGTGATTTGGACCCAATACTAAGCAGGCCCCTTCCTTCATTCCTTTTCCCCCAGACTGGGCGCTGGGCAGGGAGGGTGAAAATTGGGCAGGAAGTGAACAAATCCCACTTTGTGTCTGAAGCAGCTTCTTTCTGATTTTCTCGTTAAAGAGATTTAACATTCACCATTCTGCAGGGTAAACTCTAAACATCTATTCTTGCTTTCCCTGACTGTGGTGCTAATGAAAGCAAAGACCAATCATCAAGGGTGAATTATTATTTTTTAAGGGTGAATTATTTAATACAATAATGTCTTAATAGCTGAGAAGAGACAACAAATAGTGGAGACGCTGGTGGCTAATGGATTTCCCTGGTAGGAGATAAAAGGCTGATTACACAGCAGAGCCAGTGAGGACCCGGTGCATTAATGACGATTTACAGGTCAGCTCACTTACAGGAGTGATTTAAACACACCATCTGTCTTCGAACTGTAGGTTGATAACTATGATTTCACAGACAGGTCACAGCTCCTCGTCAAGAATTGTTCCTTATTTGTCTTCCTGAGTCCTGCTAGGTTGGCCCCATAATATTTTACTAACTGAAGGCCCAGATTCTTTCCAAATCATATAACTTCTAAATTGAGTGAATTGATAGTAGCCAACTCCTCTTCCACTTAGCCTTTCTCTGCCTGGTTAGAGAATTATGCCCGAAAGCCCTCAGGCATCCTGTGTACGGGCTCACCTCCCTTCTGTGCCTCTGCCCTGGCACTCATCATGTACCACCTTTGAAGGAGTTGAGAAAATAGTCTCTCAGCTAATTTTCTTGGGGTTCAAATCTGGATCCCCAATTGAGAAAGGTTGTACCATCAATCACTACTTATAAAGTCCCCTTACCTCTTTTTTTCTCTTCCTCTCTTTTCTTGCTTCTGCCTGTCCCCCAGCTTCCCCGTCCATACATGCATTTGGGGGCACCCAGTAGGTATGAGATTGGCTTTCCAATGTGAACCCCAGTCCAGCAGCATCAGCATCCTCTGGGACCTTGACAGGAATGCTCTTTCTCCCCATCTCCCTGTCCTTTCTCCTCATTCCCCAGATGAATCAAACTCTGAAGGTGGGGCCAAGCCGTCAGAGTTTCAACAAGCCCCCCAGATGTTTCTGATGTGCTCAAGTTTAGAAACCACCGCCCTAGATGCAGAAAGTAGACACTTCTGGACACTGGAATATAAATATGAATGAGATCGCATCCTTGACCTTAAGGGGCAGACAGTCTACTGGGAGAGACAGACTTGTAAACAGGAACAACCCAGGATTCTGAGAGCCACAGTGGAAACCCAGAACCACCCAAGGGGCTGGCCAAGTTGCATTTTGGAAGGAGGATTTGGAAAGGATTGCTAAAAGAAAAAAAAAGATACTTGAACTATTAAGTCTGAGACTAGAACTGTCTAGTGGGATTTTCTGGGGGGGGGGGGGAGGAAGGGATATTCCATAAAAAGGCGTCGATACCCCAAACATGCACGTGTTTGTAGTGATGGGCAAAGACCTCAAGGTCCAAAAAGCACCTTGTTGGGGGGGTTGTGGGTGGAGGAAAGTGGCGGTTGTGTTTTGTTGATATTGAATCCTGGGGCCCTGACTCAGGAGACACCAATATCTATTTGAATGAATCCAAAGACCCTGCATTTCCACATTTTAAACTTTCACTAGATCATTTTTTCTCAACTTGATATGAAAACAAATAAATCTCCTCTTGAGTTTTCTGCTTGACACACCATATTCCTTCACGAAATTAGCCACAGACTGAGGGCCATGCATACTGGATCATAAAGCTTGGCCTGGCACCTTGAGACGGGTTACCTTTAAATGTGCTAAGGAGCCAGGGCAGCGCAAGCACTGGCCTGAACCAGCATAGCCTGAACCGACAACTTGATCCAAATATGCAAATTATTGATGCTTCTCATAAACACATTGGTCCTTACAGTAGGAACCATGACAGGCTTCTCATTAAAATGTGAAAAATCAAAGGTCTCAGGCAGAGCATTTCCTTTGGCTTGAGTTAAAATCAACTCTGCATATGAGATGATCGGGCCTGGTTCTTTTCTAGTCATGTTGTCATATGCTCCCTACGCCAGATGCTCACTTGTCTTTCTTCTGGATGCCAGGCCTACTTCATAGCAGCAGAAACTGCCCCCAGGGTACCTTCACACTGACCGCAGCGACAGGTCTGGTGGCCCACTCAAAGGGGAGGCTCTATGCCAGATTAGACCCGGGTCCTGAGGTTTCCTTCTTTTCAGAGGCACTTCTAAGGGAGCCGTCCTGCTGGACCTCCTCCCCAGCATCCCCCCGACCTGACCTGGCTCCGTGTACCCGGTTAATTACATCCCTGGCTGGCTTGCTGGGGCCTCTGATCTGACACAGGCCGGGGAGGGCTACTTTAACCTGTGCTCCTAATCAAGTCCATCAGAGATCACAGGCCTCAGAGAGTACAGAGGGGCCTTGGAGTTCGAGGACCCCTCCCCTCACCCAGAGGCCTCTCCACACAGCTTCCAGGCATTGACCCTGGAGATGGTTTCGCAGGTGACGCATGGAGAAATGAAAATATTCCTAACAACCCAAGGGCAATGGGCTTTCCTTTACTTCTCTTATCCCCAAATTTAATCTTTTAGATTACCTCTGCAATAAAAAGAACTGCAAACGTGAACTTACTAAATGAGGTCCTGTTTTAACTTTTCTCTCTGGTCCACCTTCGGGCTTACTGCTCTGGGCATCCTTGCTGGCTAAGCCAGCGCCCGAGCCAGAGGGCTGCTGTCACTGTCGGGGAGGCTTGGTGCAGGGCTGCTTCCCCCGGGAGGAGCATGACCATCCTGACATGGCAGTGCGGGTCTGAGAGGCGGGACTTACAAGTCGTGTCTCTGGATCTCAGTTTTCATGTCTTTAAAAGGAGGGACTGGGACCAGCAATCTGTTCCAAGCTTAGGATTTTATCAATGTTAGGTCTTCCCCTCCAGAGCAGCACTGAGGACTGGAGTAGGGAGTGCAGGAGAAGGAGGGCACAGAACAGGCGCAGGCTATCTTGCTCACCACGTGCACACGCATGCACACACGTGTACCTGCTGTCCTCCACATGCTTCCTGCTATGACTGTGGCCCTCCGTTTTGGGTGTACTTTTGCATTGGGTGTATCACTAGTGATAAGCAGAGAAAAAACTAAGAGTTGTTTTGAGATGAAGAGTCGTTTTGCCTGTCTTCCTCTAGAAGAAAACAAGGATATGATTTTAAATAAGTTTGCCACTTTTACTTCTACTTTTCAATTTGCTTCATTTGTTTGTTCTGATCAAGTTTATTCATCTGCAGACACGTGCCCTGTGCTGGGGTAGGCCGTGGGCTTCCAGGGCGAACATAGCTCTATACGGTTTGCATTCAAACATTCCAGAACACACTAGATGCATTAATGATGTTGATCTAGAACAGGGACATGTGAGATCACCGTGGGGTCCCAGGGACGGCCATCTCCCTTTTCCTTGCAGACGAGGACCCTGAATCCAAATACTATAAATGCACTCATAGCGTATTCAGCTGGATGTTTTGAATTTTGGAACTTTGAAAACTTTGTTTTTCAAAGCTTGTTTTCTATGCATCCAGTGCCTCAGTTTCTCTGTAAAATATTAATTTCAATCTTTGCCCCAGGAGCAGCCTTAGGGTTAATATGTGTGCTGAGAAGCTATTTGTAAACCACTTTGTTCCAGAACATAGTTGCTCTAATATCAGGTGTAATTGTTAATTTTCTCTTAATTAATGTATTAATTAAATTGTTATTTTACTACCTTGGTTTTACATAGAAAGAGTTAATAGCCAAGTGACGTCTAATATGCCAGGAGTCCCATTTGGTCTTCACCCTTTTTGCTTTTTCTGCTTGACTTTCTTTATTTCTTCAGTGTATTTTGGTTGGAGAGGAAAATATTATAGCCTAAAATTTGTATAGGCCAAGACAGACAAGCCGGTAGTCATTAGTGTTAAGTGACTGTGGGGGGTTGGGGTGCTGGACAGAAAGCCTTGGCATTTTGAGTATGTTCAGGGAAGGCAGAGGACAGGGGCAGAGTTTCGCAAAATACCCCAGGGTCGTTACACCTCTGGGAAAAGAGTTTGGTAGGCTAGTTCATACAGAACCCAGAAATTAGTAAAAAACGCTGATACCAACCACATCCTTTCATTCTAAGCTATTGACTTCATCTATCTAAACATTTGATTATTGTATGAACCCTTCATTACTATGACATTTGTCGTTCACAAAAATTTCTAAGTTTCTAATTTCTAAGTTTCTCTACACTTAGGCAAATAGGAAGCTGAGGCCTGGTCTGCAGGGGAAGGGAGATTATGAGTCTCAAGAGTCAAGGAGAGATAATTATTGATGGTTTGGGAGAACCTAGTTGCAAAATGAACTCATGGTAGAGAGCGCCATTTATGGAATAGGCAATTGTTTGTCCAAAGAGGACTGAAAAGCTAAGGAGGTTTTGAACATTAGGAAGGTGACAGGAAGCGGCAGTTCCTGGTGGTTCAGGCTTACGTGAGGGTGTGATGCTGTTTAGAGTTATTACCACCCTGTGCTTCAGGCATTCGAGTTTTCTTGAAGCTGAGATTGCACTCACAAGCAAAGAAAACCACAGCATGAGGAGGGAGAAAACTGGGCATTTTTTTCCCCTCTCCTATCTTTTTTTTTTTAATTTATTTTTTTATTTTTATATCCCCCATACATTTGCAGCCCCCTGATTTTAACCCCAATCCCTCCTTCCCCCCCCCATTGTGTCTCTGGTTCATAGTTGTTTGTTGATTTTGATTTTTTTCTTTCTTATTGTTATTCTTTTTCCTGGTCCCTTATTTAGGTTTTCTAGATTCCTGTAATGAGTGGGACCATCCGGTATTTTTCTTGAAAACTGGGAATTTTTAATGTACACATTAAGTTTCGTAAGTGTTCAGACATACAAACTTAGGAGAGGTATACTAAAATTTTTCAATTGAAAAACAAGTTATGTTTCAGCAATTTGCTATTTGTTAGACTTTGTATAAGAATGCATTTTAAAGGACATGAGATTTATTGCCTTTGTTTTGAAGGAGTAAGAAAGTTTTATGCTATTTCATTTGCATAAATAATATTATCTTGATAAGAGAATAGTGAGGCATACCTGTTTGTATTAGGTACCTGCAGATAGGTAAAAAGTAGAAATCATACAAACTTTGGTTATCAGTGAAACACCATGCCATGTGATTACAGAGGCTGTGAACACAGAATGACTTTACAATTCAAATGTATTTAATAAGAAGAAATTTAAGTTGGTTGCAAAAGAATAATTATTTTCTCTCCATCTTAGTCTCCCAATAAAAATGATGTATTAAACTACTTAACTGTCTATTCTATATTAAATTTAGAAAATTAAAAGTAACTTCACTTATTCTTTCTTTATAGCTACCAAAGTTTTGGTGCATGGGAGATAATTTATTTTGTTATTTACAGCAGTGTTTGAAAACTAATTCAAAGTTATTCTAACGCCTCTTATCTTCTTGTCTTACAGCTCGGTTCATCCTCTTCTGTGCCTTTTAGATCTATTTTTTCTCAGCTCTTTATGACTGTCGTGGTCCCCCTCATTATTGGACAGGTAAGGTCTCTAGTTCTCTCTGCTCTGTTCTTTATAAATCAAACTGTGAGTGCTTATGTCATGTCAAGACAACGGAGAGAAAAGAGAGAAGAAGAGAGAGTTAAATGAGAATTATAAGTCTGTAACATGAGGCTTCATCAATCACAAAATCCTCATCTGTTTTTTTAATTAACCAATCTGCCTTGCAGATAGCTGTGGAGAGACACCTGCACAGAATCTTGATTTTTTTTCAATTTATTATCCCTTCCTCATGGCTATGGCACTAGCTCTAAAACATCTAGCAAGTTATTACTTTATTCTGCAACTTCCAATATGGTCTCAGAAATTAGAATCATTTGGGGAATAAGCCTCTGACTTTGGCTGACTTCTTCATAGACTACTTCGACAGAGGCCATCATTTTAAGGGTGGAATTGATGAAATAAATATTTCATTCTGTTGCTTTTAAAATTGAACCCCGAAAAAAAAAATAAAATTGAACCCTGGAAAGTTTGCCTTATTGTTCTTGTTGAATTGGACTAATAAGTGAAAGACATGTCTTTTAACTTCTTATAATAAGTTAATGATACACATGTAATTATACACATACAGATATAGAAAGAAGGTGGTGATTTGTAATCATGGTCACCTGCATAAAGGAAGACAGAATTTAATGTTCCAGTAAATGAGTGAGATTTAGACAATAGGGTATTAGGATGGTTAAGAACATACATAGATGTTGGTTTAAGGGCAACTGGATTCTAATTTTTTTGCTGTGTGACCTTGAGTGAGTCATTTCATCTCCCCAGCTCTAGGTTCATAGCTTATTAAATCATACAATAATAGTGCTGTCTTAAAGGTTGTTTTGAGGATTAAATGAAATGCAGATGTATGAGAAGTTTTTCTCATCATAGAGCCTGACACAGGTAAGTGTTCTACAGATTCTATCATTGGCATCATTATCAAATTCCCTGTCAACTTGCTGAAGTAATGGCTATAAAAACGGTGTATGTATAGACATGCAATATTGACATGCTGTCAAAGTCCAGTCCTCTGGGAGATGGAGTCCAAGAGAGGTTTCCATGCTAGAAGTTTCTTGAAGAGTAAGGCTCAACATTAGACAGGGAATTCCTTTCTTCCTGCTGGGAGACAAGTAATAAGGGTACAAGTCTGTGCCCCCAGGTGGGGGCTGGGGGATGGGGTGGGGGAGGTGGTGCTGAGAACATTCTTTGAAGGAAGCATTCCGGGCTAGACACCTTTAAAGAGTAAAAGAAGTAGGACTGGGAGAGGGAGGGGTTGAGCTGCTGTGCAGTCCCAGCAAGCAGGCCCTGGAGCTGGACTGACCTCCCTGGGGTATGCAGACTCTGAACCATGCTCTGGCCCCCTGGGCTAGAGGACTCTAGAGTCATAAGGCTTTTTTCAGGTGAGATTCAGGGTCCAGACGTAGGACCTGGGGGCTCGAGTGTGTCCTCCTGAGTGTGTCCTCCTGAGTTCTGTGTATCCCCTCAGGAGACACAGGCAGAATCCTCCCCCGCCACCTGACATTTCTTGCACATTTTATGCAGGTCATTGAGGCGTCTATGTCTCATGCTCATTTTAGCAGGACAATATTTATCTGCCTTTCTCATGAGAATAAATGAAATAATAGTGGGAAAAATTTTGGAAAGTTAAATGGATAGTGGGTACTTGTTGTGTCCATGGGTCGTTATTATTTATCTGCTTTTACAAAGTGTGCAGATGATATTTGGAATCTACTCAATATAATAAAAATAATTTTAAAGAAAACCATTGTATAAATTGGATTTGATCTCATATTCCTGATGACGTATTTCCACAGAATATTAGTGAACAAACGAATGCTTTATGAAAATATATGGATTCAGTGGAATAGAGGATAAAAGTAGAAGAATCTAAAGTCATCTTGAAGAAAAATACATTTTAAAATGCCAACTTAACAAAAAATTATTCATCATATATTCAGTTTGCTAATGTAAATTGAATATATTCAATTTACAAAAAAATCAATTTACTAATGTAAATACAGAGTAGGAAGGAAAAGAAATAAAAAACCCTAGGGAAAAAAATGAAGAAAACTGAAATAATGACAGTTCCGTTTCTCATCCATCTCACTATTAGACATTGTTCACCTGAGATCCATTGCTTCTCCAGATTTCCAGTCTCGGAGCCAAAATAATTGGTGTGTGGCTCAGCTTCTCAGAAGTACAGGGATTTAGATTTGAGTTTCCCTTTAACCTGCCTGATGCTTAGTTTAAAATGAAGAAAATCAAAATGCAGAAGATGAGGCAATAAAGGCTTCCTATGGAAGATTTTTCCCCCTTTGCTCTCCATAGAGAAAACCAATCATGTTGATAAGGATTTATCACTTGATTTTGAATGCGTGAGTGTCTCTGGGCCAACAGCAAATGACTTAGTATGGACTCTGCAGAAAGGGGCACCTGGCTTCCCCTGCAGATGCCTTTTCCCACCTCATCTTGACTTTTCTCCCCCAGGAGAGAATTTTGAGGCACGTGTATCAGGTTGTGTTGATCTGTCTCTAGCAAAGTCTCCTTTCCTATAAGGCTGTTAGACATTTCTATAAGGCAACGTCTTTTAAAGAATTTAAAAATGACATGGATTCTTGACAAATGGAGACTGATTGTAGCAAAAGGAAGTGGCTAAACTAAGGAGAAAGTAAGGTTTCCCTGAGCGCATCTTTGAGCCACATCAACACAACTTTACCCAGTAGTTTATAAAACATTTTAACACTTTCTTACCTCTAGAGTGCAAAAGCAGCTTTGTGAATTTAATTTTAGAGTATGATGGAAAAGCTGTGTGGAACCTGGTAAGGTAGAAAATAGATTACTTAGAAAACGCAGAAAAATATCACTGGAAGACTGAAAACAGGGAAAGGCAATTTGTTTTCCCCTAGGGTTATGTTGCACTCCAAGGTCCGGTCGGGTTCCCAGCTTCCTGGTTGTGTTCTTTGTGGAAATTAAGTATCCAGCATTGATGCACTGATGTGTTTAGAAGAGCATGGAGGCTAAGAGGACCCAGCACCTGGGAGCCCCCATTTCCTGCCATATTGACAGCCTTGTAACAAAGAAAGAGGCTATTTAGACGAAGTGAGTTAACGTGTAGCTTGTAAGTTGATTGAAAATTAGAGATTTGTCTTGGTGTTTAAAATGGCTTTGACTTCTGAGTTATACCGGCTTGTATTTACTTGTTTACTTTGTCATAGAGGGGCAATGGTGGTGGAAGAGGAAGACATTTTTACTTTTGGAATTAAGGTCACATATTGTATGGCCTATTGCAGGGAGAGGACTTTGTGTTTTTAACCATTGTATATTCAAACAACATGGGAGAAGAGCATCAATTTTAATAACTGTAATTTCCACTTATTTCCTAAAGGAATTGAGTGGTAAATGTAGACAACTATCAGATTTATGCCACCAAATACAGTGCATTCTGAGATGACTTTTTAAATGAACTCCTTCTGTAGCTTTCTAATTGGCAGCTACTCCATGATGACACATCTGGACCTGGGGCCATGTGGACACTTGGGTGCTATCATCCCAAATTGTGTCCAAATAGATCAGCCCATAGTACTGTGTGACTGATCCTCTGATTTCTCTTTATGCTACTTTGTTGTAACTTCAAAGAAAGAAATGAACACTAGAGAAATTACTATGGTTTGGAGTTATTTCTAGAAATAAATCTAGCTGTAACATTAATTACAGCATCTACTTATTTAAAAAAATATACATATGTATACACACACGTGTGTGTGTGTTCAATATATATACACTCTTTCTCCTTCATTCCCATCCTACTTAACCTTCAAGGTTTTGTGAAACCCATGCCTTGTGCTAACTGGTCAGCTTGCCGCCAGGGCTCCCTTTATTAACACCCTTACTTCCCCTACAGAGTCCTTGAGAATGGACGAAGTTGATCCAAGAGCCGTTTGTCCAAAGGTCCTCTTGAGAGTAGCTTGTTTTGTGCCTGTGTGTCTGTGAAGGTAGGCCCCACTGCCAATGCAGACTTTTTAGTGACAGAGCAGAAGATGACAGAACCCCATCAGCCTTGTCAGGAGAAGTTCCCTGACCTCATTACTGCTAATGGCTCATGGTAATTCAGCCTGTTGTGAAATCTCATGTCCAATTATGCTGGATAATGAGTGACTCAGAACTTAATATGACTCAACTATAGTCCTTAACGTGAGACTTGTTCAGCTTCTTTCAAAAGTAAAAGGTTTTAAATAGAGTGGTTGACTTTTATATCCAAATGCAAGTTATCACCAATACTCAGGCTGTCCTGATTTTAAATATCTGATTTGATTTTAAAATAAGAGAAGATTGCTATAAAACTTTATGTTCACTGATCCTTTTGTCGGAAAGTTAGAACAAGTTTATTCATTTTTAAATGCTAATTCTAGAATTCTTAAAGCATGCAAATGGCATTTGTCTTTGGATTCACAAAAACTCTAGATATTCAGAGTTTGAATTATTTAAACTCCCACAACACATGCACTTTTGCTTTTCAAGCATGAGTTATAATTTAATTAAAAACTTCTGGTGCATTGCTAGCATGTTAAATATTAATATGTACCATGGATCACTTTCGATTATCTACCGTCTTGAAATTCTTGAAGATGTCAGATTTTTAAGATTCCCAAAGTTGTACTTGGAATTGTCTGTTGAGGCAAAGGGGATTGTGATAATTACACACATCCATTAGGATCAGCAGAGGAGATAAACTTTGGGGAGGCTTAATGGGCATGTCTCGGTGACAGCTAGCAAGGAACATTTGGCATGATTAAGGGTGGATTTGAATGCGGTTGAAAATATACTCTCATTATGGACACCAGTGGAAGTTACCCTACAAATGTGGAATCCCCAAAAGAAGAGCAGCATGGCAGGGATGATCTGAAATCCCCTGTGGCCATCGTCCAAATTATTCTCTTCCCTTTCTGTCTTTCTGCTGTCAGAATCGCTTTGTGCTGCCCCCTTCGACTCCCTGCTTCTCTGAAAAGAGGCAACCTGTTGATCTCTGTATTTCAGATTGTCCGAAGATACATCAAGGATTGGCTCGAAAGAAAGAAACCCCCTTTCGGGGCTGTCAGCAGCAGCGTACTCCTCATGATCATCTACACCACGTTCTGTGACACCTTCTCCAACCCGAGCATCGACCTGGATAAATTCAGCCTTATTCTTATACTGTTCATAAGTAAGTCTTCCTGTCCCCTCGGTCTCCCCAGTAGCAAAGCATAGCAGTTTGTGTTTTCACAATTCATTTTGAATGTTAATTTGATTAGAAAAGAATACTTTGTTTCATATCATATATACCCAGGAACTTTCTCACCTGTATCGTTCTTTGTGAAGCTATTAGTTATGCACTTACTATCTAATCTCTTTTGTTTTCTGTTTGATTTATAACAGTTCATGCCAGTTGAAGGAAGCCATAATAGCTGTAGCCATAATTCAAAAATCAGATGGAATACTTTTCCCCTGATTTATTTTAACTTTAAGCTAATCTCACCCTTTATTTTGAATTAAAATTAAGATTTATATTATATGATTCTATTAACTTGTAAGTATAATAATTTTGGTTGCAGTCATTCAAATGTGAATCTTTACATCATCTCTCTTATTAAAATATTTCCAAAGTGACATGATTGTAAGAAGCAGCAGATGGTAAAATGCTCACAACTGCTAAGACTCTTGTTATTCTCCTGTCATACCAAAGACAACTTTTGGTAATTAAAATATCAAAGACTCTTTTGTTATTAAAATCGAGATGAGTTCTTCCAAAATATATATTGCATATTGCCACGTTTATGCTATTTGCTATACTCTGGTATAAACCAGCTCTGTCTAAATTGAACAAGTTAAATAACCAAATATTAAACGAAAGAGGTTTTAGATTTACCCTGAGTAGTGACTATCATAGAGTCTGTCTGGGGATCTCTTCAACAGGTTGAGTTCCGCTCATTTAAATGAGTCTGTAGCTTAGGAATGTGTGGTTAGTTGGTTGATTTGTTGTTTATTCTTTCATTTGCAGTCCCGTAAGTTTCAGCTAAAACTAAGCATACCAGTAAATATGCTACAGAGTCTGCTTCTACGGTGCTAATTTAGATTCAATCTTTTTTTTCTTCAGTATTTTCTATTCAGCTGAGTTTTATGCTCTTAACCTTCATCTTTACAACAAGGTAAGTGATTTGGCATCTCTTGCTGTTAGTTTCTAAATGAGAATCGTGCTCTTTCCTTGGCTTCTGTGCCACTGTCCTGTTCCAGTCTTCTGTCTTCCTGACCCTCCACCATACCCCTTCCCCCTCTGGAAGGCGTAGCTGTCACCAAAGGGTCTGTCCTTGACTCACCTGTTCACACCAGGTGTTAGATGTCCTCCACCATTCTGATGATCTGTGCTTCCTGCTGCTAATGGTCAAGCCTAGCCCCTCTGGCCCAGTGTATTAGCACTCACTAGTGCCTTACCATTCTGAGAGAGTCACATGTCTTAACAGACCTCAGACTCAAGATATTCAATGTGGAATTAATTTCCTCCCTGCCCCAAAGTTTCCTCTTTTTCTCTCATTTCATTTTTTTATTTATAATGAAACCATCATCCAGAGAGTTGCTTAGACTGGAATCCTTTACATCATTGCTTCCAAAACTATTGATACCCCCCTGTAATATGTCTTGTGCTCCCAAAGCCACTTCTCTAATTTAGGTTCCTGCTGCCTCTTTTCTCCCCAGACTATTGCCACAGATACCTTCATCTCCAGGCCCAACTTTTCTTATGCATTTTGTACTCCTTCCAGAAACTCAAGGTTCTCATAATGCTCTCTCATTTAGAGGTCTTCAGTGGTTACCAAGTCCCTGCAGAATGAAGTTCCTTTCCGGGCCTGAAGCACAAGGTCCTCTCATCTTTTTTCTAATCTTACAACCCATCACAGGCATTCACGCTGTCTAGGCCTTAGGTCACAGTAAAATCTTTGCTGGTCCCTAAAAGTACTTCATACTTGTTTGCGCCATTCCCATGTCTAAATTGGACTGTGTGTCCTAGTTTATCTTTCCCCTTCTTAAAGACTCATCTTTAGTTTTATGCTTTCTTCTACCAGTTTTACGTTTTCAACTGTTGTTACTTGAGCCTTTAATGTGAGAAATTTACCACAGTGAATGCCACAAGTGAGAGAGGATGCCAGAACTGTGTGAGAGTCAAAGCTAGATAAGTACACCGACACCCATATCCTGACCAAGTCATACACTAACCCAGCCTGCCGCCAGTTAAAGAAAACCCCTCCAGAGAGTGCTAGATCAGGCTTCATGGAAAAGATGGGTTTTGACTTGAGTCATGAAAAATGACTATTAATGCAGCAAGGAGAGACTCAGAGGGGGTTTCTCGGTGGCAGAAGAAATGATAATGCAAAGTGTACACACACATGCGCACACATTAGACATGGTGGCTAGTAGGAATAGAGGCATCTTGAAAATAATAGTCACTGGAACAATAGGCTTAGGCAGCGTGCCAGGCCTGTGAGTACCAGGGGATGGCAGTGAGCCGCCACAGGGAAAAGGGCCTGGCTGATCCTGAGGCCTGTCAGTGGGTGGACTGTCCAGGCCTCACAATAGGCTCTTGGCTTTTGGGGCCCCTGGTATCGCACTAGGATGACTGTATCCCATCTATAAACATGTATCCATCGGTATCATTTGAAGTATTTTTCCAAGCCCGTGGTTGTGATTTATGAAGCAAGAGTAAAGCCTAGAGCCATTAAGTCTCAGAGATGTGCCTCAGTTGGGAAGATCTATGAGTAGGAGCTATTTTAAAGTTGCTTTTGCAAATGAAGGTATGTCTTTCACTGGCTGTTTTCTGGCCATTGTGGTAGAGTCCTCTTCAGGCAGCTCTTCCTCTCAGATGTGGTGGGACACAGATGTTCTGTCTCACAGTCGACTCTCCTGGTCTTGCTGAAGGATGATGGAGGGGGTGGGGGAACGTAGGGGTGTTGAATTGAAATTGAGAATTTTCGGCTTGGAGTAGATTGACTTTGACCAGGCCTTGTGATTTCGAGACCCTTCTATTCTCCCTCATTCTGCCTTCGCTGAGGTTCTGTCACATGTTTAACTTGCTTGGTCCACCCTCTTTGACAAATAGCAGAACACGCAGAGGCCCTAATCATGCTCTGAGTAGTGGTTGTGTGGGCCCCAAATATTCCATTAAAATTTGGGGAATTTTCAATTGGCCAAGGTTAGCTGGTTTTTGCATTTTTTTTTTATATGAAAGATCCCTAGTGCTTGAGGACTTTATTGATGGAATAAAAGATGCCAACATTTATTGACCCTTGCCCTGGCTAAGGACTGTATATGTTATTTTGTGTAAGTCTGACAGCAAAGACCATTTGGCTATGGAGTCTTATTGCTGTTTTGCAGAGGAGAACTCATATGGAGGTGTTGAAAAATCAAGTTTAGTAGTTTAGCAACGTCCCCAAAATCAGACAGCAGCTAGTACATGTGAAATTGAAATCCATTTCCATTTGACATTTCCAAAAACAATTGCCCCTACTTTTTTGCACTGCACTGAACTAGTTCAATTACTTTCAAAATTCGTATTAGTTTTAGTTAGGGAATTTGTGTAACGTGTCTAATTGGTTGGATTCCTTAAGTTCATATACACACAAGTTAGTGACACACAGAGTTCACACGAAGACCCACTGCTTTATACTCCGTTGGGTTTCATTTTCCTTCCGATACTATGACCCTTCCTACTTAGAAGGAGTGAAGGGGTGAGTTTTCTTTTTCGCATCATATTCGATAAATCAAAAGCCAATCCAGGTTTCAAGAGAGAAAAATCTCAGTCTGACATCAGTCTGTCTTTTTCAGTATGTCTCACCACCCACCTCTGTCAGTGGAAGTTTAATGAATCAGGAGAGACCCATCTTGGAATGTTTTCTACCATGAGTGTTTGAAATACATTTGAGAGCTCTTCTGTATTTTCCTTCATCTGTGTACACAATAGTAACCGGGTTAAAAGTCCCAGTTGAGGAGTTAGACAGACTAGAGTTTCAATCCAGTTTAATAATATTGTAACTTTTGTCAGTGTCTGCATTTATAAAATGGAGACAGTCCATGTACCTGTTTCATCGTTTTAAATAATCTCCACATAAAGTCCTCAGTGCAAAACCTAGCCTGCCATAATAAGCACTACTGTATAGAAGCTACTATAGAATGCAAAAGAATTTGCATTATAGCAAAAGAATTTGTATTATTTCCAAAACTAATGATGGAGGAGTAAGAATTAGCATTTCTAGCTCCATAATACATTCTCATTTGACATTTTTCTGTCATAGCTGCTAAGAAGTAAGAGTTGATTTATCACACCAAGGGCTTTAGTGCCCTAAACTCTCCGTGGCTTTGGGAAGCTGCCAAAGTTAAAATGAAAGATTGAAAAAGCTTAGAAAAAGAAAACAGTAATTGGAAACTTCTTAAAAATATATAAAAGTTTGCAGACTAATAACTAGAGTAATAGAATCTCAAGTATCACTAAAGTGATAAAAGGAAGGAAACAAATATTCAAATATTTGTGAAGGTGTTTCAGTCTCATCGGGACACTTCAGTAAGGCGTCTCAACGGGTCTCTCACCCCTAGCCCTGGGAGGGCAGGAGGGCTGCATGGAGGGGGCGAGGGTGAGAGGGAGGGAAGGAAGACAGGAGTTATTGATGTTATTGCTCAGTCTCCTCCACCGTTTCAAGGTGAAGCAACTAAGCCCCTGAGCTCCGGGTGCTTTTCTGGGGCCACAGCTAATGCCAGACAAGAGCTCCTAAAATGAGTGAAGACAAAACACAGGTGCAGAGGTTAACAAAGGAAAAGATTTCACATGGAAGTTTCCTCCTCTTCAAACAGGGGCGCAGACAGAGCCATCTCAGAGGAACTTCGCTGCCCCACATTCTGTGCTTGTAGTAAAACCCTCTGACACCATCTCCTTTGTGGGTGCTGCCAAAGACGGCAGAGTAAATACCATGTGGCAAATGTGGATTGAAAGCTTTGTAGGAGAGAACAAAAAGGCCAGTTGGGAAGAAAAGGAAGTAAACATCTCAAGGGAAGCCAAAGTGATCAAAAGAATTATACAAACAAGATAAAAGGAAAATCAATATTAAAAAGAGATAAGGTAGAGTTAGAAAATAAATAGTAATGTGGTTCCTCTCAGGAGTATGAGCAGATGCAACAGAGATGTTAATCACTGAGGATAACTGTCTTCATTGCCACTCACAGGCCTCGCTTCCTTTCCGTGTCACTGTCCTGACTTTCCACCCAGAAGACCCCCCGGGCTGAGCGCGACTGAGGGGGGTTACCACCACAGCTGCTCCCGGCCTCTAATCTGTGGGGTGGTTTGGGGTTGGGGTGCTGGAAAGTGCTGTGTGGATGTTCACTGCTGTGTTGGTGTCTTCCTCCTCCTGGTGGACGCGTCTGTGAGCGCCGGCCCTGAAGATGTTCCCGGGATCTACGAAGCCGAGCAACAGCTGCGACACGGGCAGAGTGCAGGCCAGTCCTGCTTGGGCGGAATGTTGTTCCTTTTTTTTTTTTTTTTTTTTTTTTTTTTTTTTTTTTTTTTAGATTTATTTATTTACACAAGAACTGGGGTACAGGCCAGATGCGCGGGAGGGTGAGAGACAGAGCGGGGCTGCAGAACAGCAGACTGACGAAATACACTGCTGAGGGGAGCAGCGGGTGAGACAGGAGAGGTCTGCCATGTCATGTGGGACCCTCGCTGGCAGGCTGGGATCAAACCAGCGATGCAGAGGCTGCGGACAGCTTCACAGTGGGGCGCTCAACTGCCTGTGCCACAAGGGGAGGCCCAGGAATGTTGTTTTTAACCATTTACATTCCATTTTCATGTCCCAGGCCTTCTTTCCTGGGATGGACTCTGTGTCAGTAGCACTGTGGGGCCTCGGGCCACATGGGCCTCCTCGTCCTCTCCAGGCCTGAAACAGGAAGAAGCACTTTGCAGATGTCCTCTTGGCCACCTTGTGGCTGCCGCCTTAGCATGCACAGGGTCTAGTGTAAGCTTTCTCAGTCAGAGAAATTTGACACATTGGAAACATGCTGTAATCTGGGAAAGAGCAAGATCATAAGCAAAGTTCGCCACAGGGAAGTGTATTGCCAGACTCTCTTGAAAAAAGCCAAACTGTATAAATCCAGATGCAGCAACAGTTGGTTATAAACAAGGGCAGAAAAAAGACTCAGGGGTCTTTTTTACTAGAGCCGTGAGCATCTCTGGAGAATGACCTCAAACTGGGCCTGTTCTCACATTCATTCCTGTAGATGTGTATTCTTCTTGGGTTGACTGGATACTGTTTTCCTCAATCTGTCCATTTTAAGCATCTATAATTTCTTTGGTTCTTAGGCCTCAATATTTTCTGATACTCTGTGCTGAGTGAAACGCCTTCCACTTTACAACTAAGTCAGCTCTGACGTAACTTACCTCTGGTTTCCCATTCCCTGTGGGAAAAATATCTATATTTTTGAGTCACCTTATCTTCTTTGCTTCCTGGACAGACTGTAGAAACCCCTGCCCTTTCAGACTAGCCTGTACAGTCTCGTCTTATCCAGGATCCTTGAGGCCCTGGTTCACTTGTTACTTCTAGCTGCTGCATATTCACGCCCCCTATGCACACGTTGTCCAAATCCCCCATGAGTCTTTTCTTCTTTTCACCATATTTCTTGAAAACACAGACCCTCTCCCTACTACAAATTCAACACACTTAAGTATCAACTCCTGGACCTTCTTGCCAGACCCCAGAAAGCCTTTCTCCATTCTCTATTTCCATTAACACCCCAGCGCTCGTCTCAGTCCTCTGTGCTCATGGCCCCTCATTTCTCTCTGATCCTTCCTCTTCTCTCAAAGCAATAATAACAATAAAAGTATTGATGCACAAACATCAAATGCTTGCCAGGTGACAGATTCTTAACAAACTTTGCCATTTATCCTCACAAAGACCTTAAGAGGCAGGTCGTTTCATTTTATACATAAGCAAAGGATAGTGTGGATTTAAATTCAGGTGTGTTTGACCTCCAAGCCTGTGCTTTTAAGCTCTTGGGAGGGAGTATTTCAGAGGTTAGCAGCTGGCAAGTTCTTTTACATCTATCTTCATGTCTTACCATCTGCTCCCCCACTGAGATTCTTCAGGCCTTAGAATCTGCTTCCTGCCCAGCCTCACCAGCTTTAGTCTTGTGCCAGGCTGTACAATTCCACCTCCGTAAGAACAGCTCCAGCCTGTCATTCCACCTCCCATGTCTTTCTGTGGTTCTTGTCACCCCATCTTATCAAGGTCACGCTCCTGGTGTCCAGCCAGTGTTCCTGAGTCCAAGACAGCCTGACAATCCTACTCTTTGTCCGCTGCCCCCCATAGTCCAACACTCCAGTTCCACATGCTTTGGCTAAAATACACATCTGCATGTGCCCGATCTGTTCGTCAAAGCCCAGCTCAATTGCTGTTTCCTCCAAGAAGGTTCTCTATGTGCTCCATCATCTCCAACCCCCTGACAAGCTGGAGGTCATTCTTCTCTCGGGTGCTGAGCCTGCTTGCACTCTGGCTCTTGTTCTCTCTGGCTATTGCGCTCTCTGGCTCTCTCTCCTACCCCCTTGGGAGAGTATGTATCTGTACCCCTTTCATGCATGCATTTACAGAACTTTGCATAGCCCCTTCCACGCTAGGCCTATGTGATGAAAAAAGGGAAAAAGTCAGCATGTAGTGCATTGTTGGGGAAAGAAACGCGGTCTCATCCTATAAATATGAGAGTAAAGTGTGAGGATAGTGAGGCCACCTCTCAAGTAATACATATCCTCAGGGACTCCTCAGCTGAGGTGAGACATCAAAATTCAGGTGGGAGGTTATCCAAACTGGTTAGAGAGCACCAAAGGGCGATTTAAATATCCTCAGAAGATATGTGCAGGCTGAGAGGACTCTTCTCCCTCCAATGAGTATATGAAAGAGAGAACAGCATCTGGGATCTTTCTAGGGAAGATTTTTAACCCAATGAAGGGTGAGACGTATCAAGTTGTATAAGAAGAGTGAGACATGCCCTTTCTTCAGAGACCCTTAAAAATCGGGTATAGTGTTAACATTTGCATCTACATCCCTATAGGCAGGTCCTAGAGAATTTTTCCATTTGCTACTCCCTTGTGTAAATTCAGGGCAGGAAAGGAATAGATTCACTTTATCTTCAAGCCCTACTTCTGCAGGAAGGAATAGTTTTAAACTTATCAAGATGCGAGAATAATTATAGTTTTAGCCTTTTGTACTCTTAATTCTCTAAATATTTATAATGTAAAATAGGAAATTTAAATGCACATTTATCAGTACTGACCTCCATAACTTTTAATGGATTTTGACTAAATGGGATTTTTTTAAAAATACTTTACATATTATGTAATAATAAAGTGTAGCAGTTAAGAACACAGGCCCAGAAAACAGGCTTGATTGAAGTCCTGGCTCTGTCACCTAGTGGCAGAGGGGGCCTGGGTAAGTAACTTAACTTCTGAGTGCCTCAGTTTCCTCATCTGTGAATAGGCATGTAGATCAGCCACCAGAGTGGTTGTCTTTATGTGCAAGGCCTTCCCAGAGTACCTGACACATCATAACTGCTCAACAGGTGATAATGTGTTACTTCCACTAAAACATAGGATGTTATATCATTGTTCCTAACATATGTTTCTCAAAAGTGTGTGTTTGCTGCCAAAAAGACAGATGTATTGCTCCTTGAAGGGAACATGTTGGCTCTTTCAGCTCACGGGTTAATATAAAGTCATCACCAAGTGATTTAGCTAAAAGGGATTCTTGCTGTGTGATTTTTCACAAAGTCCTGCACCAAGGCCGATTATGTGTGATCTAAGAGACCTCTACCACTTACTTTTAAAACTATCTCCTTTTCATGGGTAAGTGACTCAGAAATGATTCAGAAATTCTAAAAAGAAATTCAGACACTTAGGTCCATTTAGATATAGAAATATTATCTCTGTCACCAGGATTGATCAAAAGGCTTTTAACATGAAGGTAGGTACTGCATTTGATTTAGGATGTATTAAAGAGGCTTTTGATAAAAGGATTTGTAAAAACACTTTTTTTTTTGCCCCTAGGAATAATTCGGGTTTCACCCCAGCGGATACCGTGGCCATCATTTTCTGTTCTACACACAAATCCCTCACCTTGGGTAAGTGATTCACAGAGTCAAAAACCAATTGAGTGTCACTCTCAGGTAGTTACATCTTACTACTTTGAAATTCAAGTCACTCTTCAAATGAAAGGGAACTGGGTATTGTCCACTCTGTGAAATAAAGGACAGTAGCAAAGTGAGGATGCTTTGAAATGCCATTATTTGATTGAACTAATTTAGGCCCTAATTTTTGAGGGCCTAAATTTAGTGGGCTGGGATTTAGTTTAATCTGTAATCATAGCACAGTTTCTCATGAAAATATGTCCATGTAGGATGTTAGCATTTGGAGTTAAGAAGAAGGCAGGGGAGGTAGAGGAGGGTCAGTGTGGGGGCTGCTTCTGAGGGAAGAATCAGCAAACATTGGCTTTGGAAACTGTGGAGTTGTCCCTGGAATACGCTGCCCAGAGTCAGGGGTCACACGAGCCCGTGTCCTGGGAGCGGCTGCCTAGCTGAGCTGAATACACTCCAGCTCTGCAATGGGCGTCACACCCGCCCGCCCTAGGGGTGCTGTTGTCAGGAAAAGCGAAGTGGGTGTTTTGGTTCTGCCACGACATGCTGGGCTGGCACGAGCTCTGCCCAGGAGCACACATGGCACAATCAGCCTCCTTTTCTGCAAGAAGGGTACCTGCTGGTCAATCTTTCTTTTGTCTCTTAAATGTTTGTCCTAATCCTAAAGCCATACTCTCCTGTTTTTGATGTTTTCTGAATGCTGGTGGTCATTTTGCTAAAAGGGGTTGGGTTGACTTGGATTTTTGTTTGCCTTTGAAATAGGTACTTAGATCTTCCAGGAGGATCCTAGCATAAGTATCTGAGTAACCGTGGCGTGTGAGTCTGTAGTTACTTCCTGAGTGTGATAGACGTGAACTGCAGGCCCCTCCTGACTGCAGGAGCACGCCCCCGTCTGCCTCCTCGGCTCTCAGAAGGGGCATTTTACTTCCAACTCAACTATTTCATCCCACCTTGACCATACCTACTATCCCCTGCAGTCTCCTAGGAAGCATCTTGGAAACTAGCCTCTTTGCTGCTGCTTTTCTTATCCTGGGGAAGGGCAGGGATCTCCCTTGTCCCAGAAGCTCACTTATTTCCACAAGCAGCAAGTTCTGAGTCCTATTGGAATGGACTTGTCCAGCCCTTTAAAGCCCCATGATCAGCTTGCACAAGGCCCAGTGCTTGTTTCGGTGTCGATGACCTGCCGTCTCTGGTACTGGGGGTGAGCCAGGACCTGATGTTCTTGACATGGAAGTGAAAGAACATCACACTGAGAAAAGAATTCATATTCCAGAGAGCTGGAGGACATTTCAGATTACAGCATTCAGTTACACTCTCTCTCCTCTCTCACACAAAGATAAAATTTAAAAGCTTATGCTATCTCTATTTGGCCTTTAAAGAATATATTTATCCCTTTTGGCCTTTGAAGAATCACTGTCATAAATATTTCTTCTAGTAACTTCACACACATACACACACGTATATGGACTACATTCAGTGAGGCTTACGTTGCACTCTTCACCATTCCATCTGGCTTTTGTATTTAAGCATAAATTGTCACAGACCAAGTGTTACCCATGTAACTAATGAACCAAAGATGAAAACTCTTGGTTGAGAGGCCTAAATCGTCTCTTCTACATACACTTTCAATTTATTTTATTGTTCTTGCTTTTGCCCTGTCTCGGTCTCTTCATGGACTCGTATCTACACACATGCTGAATTTGATTCATTGCTTTTATTAGTGCATTTGCCATTGATTGATTAGTTCTTCGTATTAGTACTTTTTCTATTGATTGATTGCAGATGAAGTGACTATTTGACCTTTAATTATGAGGCTTCCTATTGAAAATGACATTGAGCTATGGCTTCACATAATCCATCTGGAAAGCCTGACGTGATACCATTCCCTGGAGTTCGTTCAGGAAGAGAGAGGAGGCCTGGAGGAAGTGCAGCTATCGTGCGCTTCATCTAAAACAATACTGCCAGGCTTGTTGCCGCTGTCCTAGAGTTTCAGCTCAGGGCGGGAGGTAATTTTATATTTTGTCAAGACAATATCCCTGCCTGTGGGTTACCATAAAAGGCATGAACTCTCCCAAGTTATTCTCCAGTTCGATGCTGATATTCGTATAATAACGAGAAGGTGTTTCACGGCGCAGGGCTTGAAAGCATCTTGGCCCCTAGTTAACAGTGGCTCAGTGCACCTTCAGAAGAGCTCGTCAAGGAGGAAATTCAGTCCCAGACCCTGTGCAGTTAGCATTCTCCTTTTCTGTTCTTTATCTTTTTCTCTTGGGTATCTAGAGTTCTAGTAGCGGTAGAAAACTTTTTCACTGTTCCTAGAAAGCAAATGCTTCAGAATGTCTGGGATCCTTGAGTGTATATTTGTATTAGTTTTCACTGTTTTAAAGGGGCAAAATGAAAGCAAATACTCTGAGAGCATGTCAACAGGCTGCTGGCAGTCAATCGTGAGATTCCCAGTTATTCTTTGCAAAAGCACTTCTGAGCTGTAAGATCGCTGTGTCAGTGCTAAACAGAGTGTCACGATCAACGCGTACTGAAAACCCCTTGTGCGTCTTTCCGTGTTGCCATCCAGATGCTTGAGTATGAAGACGCGTGAGGCAGCTCTCTCTGTGGGTCTGTGGCTGCAGTTACACAGCTGAGCTGTGATGAGGAACAGCACTGACCACACGCACATATAGCTTTTAGGTAGGCCTAGGAGTCTAGAAAGAACACATACCTGTAACCAATCTGGATTCATGCTCCAGAGCTGGAACAATCACTTGCTGAAGGGCCTCAATTTCCTTAATTGTGAAATGAGAAGATGGATAAGATGGTACTTGACAGTTCTTTTAGTTTTAAGTTTCTGGGAGTCTGTGCTCATTGTTCTAGAAGATAACAAGTTTCCCTGCCATATGAGAAAGGAAAAGCGTTCTTGAAAAGAATGGTTATGTCAATAATATTTCAATGCCACCGGAAAGGAAAGACAGCCATTTGCCGCCTCCTAAAGAGGTTAAAAGATCTTCATACTCTCCAGAGGATCTCATAGGAGAAACAAAATCAGAAAAGGGATCTTGTTTTCAATTTTACTTGGGAGCGTTTCAAGAATGTTGAAGGATCACCTGTAACTTGGGCGGAAAAGATCATTTAATAACATCTGGGCTGTTTCCTCAAGAGGAAAGAGAATTGAAATACAAATGTTTGTATTTCTGTTTTTCTTCTCTCCTTAAGCTTATCTGTGATTCTATTTGGCACATAAAAAGTAGTATCTTAATAAAACTACCCTACAACTGCGAAGCAATTGGGAATTAAGTGCTTTTTTAAAGCTCTCAACCCATTAAGTCATATTACCTGAGCAACCTTGAATATTAACAAGTCAGCAACTATTATTTTAATAGAAAGAAGAGCATAGGAGAAAAAATTAAAACATGTCCCAGATCATATAACTGAGGTTCAACTCCAGGCCTCCTAACTTCCAGAACTGCGTTAGTAATAGGACGAGAAAGCACCTCAAAGTTGGGGCCTCCATAGTGGTGCAAGGGGTTAAGCAGCGCACTATGAAGGAATCCACAGCCTCTGCAGCATGAGTTTCGATACCCGGCCGGCCAGGGAGCAACCCACATGGCGCGCAGACCTCTCCTGCCGCCCGCTGCTCCCCTCAGCAGTGTACTTCAGTCCTTCTGCCTGCTCTGCTCCCCGCTCTTGCTCTGGTGAATTCTCTCACCCTCCTGCACTTCTGACTGTACCCAGTGCTTATATAAATAAATAAATCTTTAAAAAAAAAAGATAATCAGATCTCTCTGGGGGAATCCACAGCCTGGCCCCCGGATTCCATTCATCTTAATGATATGCCAGGAACTGTTCACCTGGACCCCAGAGCCCTAACACCTGCTCTTCTCAGGGACTGGCAAATACTTTTAACCCCAGCTACAGTAAGAAACATATTTACAATGTGGTCCGGTACACACTTGCAGGTATGTAAAAGTTTCACAAAACAACAGTCACTCTCACTTTATGTGGTACGTTTCATATTCCACCCAAGGCTAGAGAAGGCCCAAGAGGTTGATTTTGCAACTCAGCAGTGAGTCATAATCCAAGATCTGAAAAATACCACTTTATACTTTACTTGTTGAGATTTTATCCCCTTCCTCAAATAGATACCGTGGTGGCTTTGACAATCACTGTTGCTTTTTTCTATACATTTTTGCTGATATAATATTTTAGTTCTCCATTTGACATGTTTTTAATGATAGTAGTAATAATACTATTAATAACAACAGATAACATGAACTGACTGCTTAATAGGCAAACACTATGCTAAGTGCCTGTTACATGAATTAATTTACTTGCAAATACTTTGTGCTGACAGGGTGGGGTTCTGTGTGTGCTGGGGAGACTCGACCAGCACCAGCAACAGCCAGTTGCTCTCGTGGAAAATTCTCCGGGAGAATTGAGCTGCTCTTTTATCAGAGAGGAAATGCTCCTGAGGCAGCGACAACAAATGCTTATGTTTTCTCTGTCTCTATCCACAAGAGATTGTACTAATTTGCATAAGGAATGCAGAAATAGGTTTTAACTGATGAATTTACTGACTTGTCACTTAGCACGATAAATGTAATAAATGGACTCTCATGGAAATGTAGACTGTCCAGAAACTTTGGAGACTCTTCCCACTTGCTTAAAGAATCTAGCAAAACCCATAGCCTGAAGATGAAATCCTTGGGGCCGAGCTGGAGGTGCCATTCCTACCGGTTTAGAGCCGCTCCTGTTAGGACAAGCTGGGTTGTCCTGCCTCGAGGGACAGGGTGCTGGACACCAGTTCTAGAAGGCAACTGTGTGCTCAGAGAGACCCATGCAAGGGGCTGGTGAGCACACAAAAGGGCAGGCTCTGGGTCTGCGGGGCAGTTGCTACTTTGCAGCTAGACTGTTACTACACCTTGAGTTAGAAATTCTTGTATGTGTGGCTACTTACTCTCATTCAAACCTGCTAACCAGGCTTGGGAGGGAGTGATCCTCACCTGCCTTAAAATTCTTTGGCCAACACACTTTATCTGTTGAAAAGAATCTAGAACCTAGGGTTAACCAGCCTGATCTTGGTCACTTCCTAATAGCCTTACACACCCAGGCTCACAACACTCCCATTCTGTTCTACAACCACGTAGGAGGGAAAGCGAGGTTCTAACATGATAAACAATTTACTGTGGTCACATAATGCCAGTCACGGAGCTGGAACTCAGTCCAGCCTGACTCTCAGCAATGGTGCTGAGCCCTGCAGAAGGTCCTCAGGAGAAAGTGGAGCTCTGGGGTGAGTCCTGGGGTGCACTAGCTACAGAAAGTTTTGGCTAGATGCTTCTTTGGGCCCTTCTAATTCTAGTATTTGATCATCCTCCAGTTTTTTTTTTAAATTTATTTATTTTTATACAAGAACCGGGGTACAGGCCAGATGCGTGGGAAGGTGAGAGGATTCACTGGAGACAGACCGGGAAACAGAACAGGCAGACAGACGAAATACACTGCTGAGGGGAGCAGCGGGCTAGACAGAAGAGGTCTGCTTCGCTATGTGGGATTCTCGCCAGCCAGCTGGGATCGAACCCACACTGCAGAGGCTGCAGACAGCTTCACAGCGCTGCGCTTAACCACCTGCGCCACCAGGGAGGCCTCGTCCTCCAGTTTTGAAAGTATTTTTCAGCCGTAGAATCTTGAGCCCTTCAGAGGGACATCATAAGATCAGTATTTCTCAAAGGGTGGCCTTAAAGTGATGGCAAAAGATTACTAGGCTTTATCTCAGGCCTACTGATTCAGAATTTTTAAGAAGACCCTGGAGTCTGCTTTTAGAACATACTCAAAAAACAAAAAAAATATTATTTGAGAGTCCCCTAACTATACTCTTCCAGAATCGCCTCTCGGCTCCCAGAGACACTGGCTCACACACCAGGTCCCTTAGCGAAGCTTTTGACCAAGTAGAGAATTCAGTCGGGCTTTGAGTATGTGCTTTCTGATAAGCGTGGAAGCCATTTTGGGTCCACCTGAGTCATTGTTCGTTTGTTTTAACTTTAGCGTGGCCCTGGGGTTCCCTGCTGGTGCGCCCCACTTTTAGATTTTTTTTAACTTCTAAAGGAGATACTTAGGACTTTGATGCTCCTAGCATGCTACCAGTACTATAAAGAGATAAATAAGCCATTAAATTTTACAAAACAACCCAGTGGGCCTGGCGCCCGCTTTCTGGAATCACCCACTTCCTCATTCCCCAGCTCTGTGGTTGTGTCTAGGAAGGATAAACATCTGCTCCCACTTTTCCAATCTGTTCCTCAAGTTCCCACAGTCTCTGCCCAGTCTGATTAAACCACAGCGTCGATGTGGAGCTCGGTGGGCATCTCACAAAATGAAGCCTGATCAAAAGAAGCCATCCATTTAGCACCTGTCACACCTGGCGCTGATTCCAGAAGTGGACTTGGCCTTCTTTAGACCATGTTGTCCTGCCTGAAGACGAGGGCAAAGCCTCAATACATTAAAAGCACTTCAGAACACCCACAATTTGAAAGTTTATCTTCTATGAATCCCTTTATAATAGAAAATACAATTTTTCAAAAAGTGTCACAGTATAATTGATACTGTGGAACGATTTCAGAAAGAAACACAAGATGGAGTCACGGCTTTCTAGAAGCCAGCATCTGAAGGGGACAGCAGACCAGAGAGATTCAGATGTGCTGCTGGGTTGACAACACTGTTCTAATAATAAAGCTGCTAAGAGAGTAGATCTTAAAAGCTCTTTTCATGAGAAATAATGTTAACTGTGTGGTGACATGTTAACTAGACTTATCTTGGAAATCCTTTCATCGTGTGGGTAGATAAATGGGATCTTCAGAATATACACCTGAAACTCATGTTCCATGTCAAAATAATGTCGATTACCTTTTAAAAGGAGTTATTTGCACTTGTCAAGAACTTATAAACAGATGGGGGCCAGGGGAGCTTGGGGCGCCCTTGAGGGGGACGCTATAACCATCCTCAGCAGCTGCCATCATCACAGCATCATGAACAGCACTGAGGGGCTCGGGCTTTGTTCTCCCCAGGGCTGAACAGGGAAGAAGGTGGTCACAGAGGATGAGGCTGGATGCTCTCTGGACAGTTTCGGTCACTGTCAGGGCACCATGAGGTGCAGGTGCCACGCCAGGCACTGTCCTGGGGGCTTTATAACCCTGTCTCACTGCAAACCCCAACTCCCTGAGAGAGGGTGTGTTCACCTCCTCTTGAGCAGATATGGAAGCCGATAACAATAGGATAAGATGGCCCGATCACCTAGGTGTCAGGATTCAAACCCCCTTCTGCCATCAATCCTGAGTCCTCTCATGCCTGGGGGGTGGTTTGCTGTCCCTGCACCGCCTCAGTGATGGAGCAGGAGCAAGAGGGGGCCGGTCTGCACTCGCCAGCTTCACTGGGCTGAGCTGACTCGCCGACAGTGGAGTCCCCCACACGCAAGGGCTCCTCAGGTGAGCTCCACACCTTCATCCTCTGCTTCTTAACGTCAACTCCAGTGGAGGGAGCTTTGAATTCTTGTTCCATGGTTATTTCAAAGTAAAACCACCTTATCATAGAAGTAGCTCTAAAGAGATCAGTGTCATATAATAATCAGCTCACATACCCAGAGTCACAGACACCACATGCTGCTGAGTGGAAAATTCCACTGAAGTGAGGGGAGCAGCCTGTGGTTCAGGAGCTTGTGCTTGGTCCCATCCAGGGGCTGACAAGGGCCCACCTCCCACTGCTTCTGTTCTCTCTGCTTTTGCTATCGGGAGCGAGGGCTTCGCCTATTATTATTAGTATTAATATTTACAAAGCTGGCCTCCAGCAGTACTGGTGGGCCTCACAGAGCAGCGGCTGTTGACTGGGTTTGCAGTGAAGCATCTCGCCCCACTCCCGTGTTCTGTCTCTCGATCTCAACTTGCCAGCGGAGATGGATGAGTAGCCAGTGTGCTTCAGAGTTGGGTGTCTCCAATTATTTATTCGGTCATGTCTCTCCCCAGAAGCCTCCTGATTGAACCAGACACTATAAACCGTGTGAGGCTGTGATGATAGCCAGCACCGTGCTTCTTTGTGGTAAAGAATAAGTGAACCAGCGGCAGCAAGATGAGGGGCCACCCATTGCCTCCTTGTCACCGCTACAGCCCCATGCAGCAACTCCAGCAAGAAGCTACAGCTTGCTACCCCATTTTTTAAAGCCATGTGTACTCAGTAGGTTTTTGACAAGTAAGTCACCCAGGAGGCAGGGGGAGATGTGATGTTGGATATAATTAAAAAAATTCCCGGGCCCCAGGAAGCCAGCTCATTTGGATTGGCATCTCTCCTGAAACTGAGCGCCGTAACCATGCTGACGTGGTGACGCTGCCCAAGCCCGCCTCTGCTGCACGTTTCCTCCTTGCACTCGTGCCTTACTCTAGTACTAGTCCCGCTTACTCTAGTGCTGGTACTCAGTACTGCCGGAGCACGTCTGCTAACTGATATAATAATAATATTACTACTGATGAACAAGCCAGTGAGTGCAGAAGTGAACAGGAAGCACTGGCACAGAGTGGACCATCTGTCTACCTCCAGAACCCTCCAGAATGCTCCGATGTCCTCCTGTTCCCGCTTCTTACGAGCCCTGGCTTCTCAGCCCAGCAAGGCTCACACTAGATCACCTGGGTTGTCCAACTACAGTGGTGCTGTGACTGCTTCCCACACCCATGAAACCCAAATCTCTCAGGATAGAGCAGGCGTCACATCTTTCAAAGATCACCCAGGTAATTCCAACGCACAGCTGGGCTCAAGAGCCACCGCAATGAACTCTTCCTGTGTTTGCAAGCACTTAGGCACAACCATGTTCCAAAAAGAATCCAAGATAGGTTATATCTACTCATTTATTCATAAAATTGGATATTTGAACAAATTTGTGAAAATCACACTTCTCTTTGTTATGCGTAGATCTGTTATGTGCTCTGAGGTTAAAGAAAACCAAGGGGATTAGCAAAACATCGTTATTTCCAGAAATGGATTCCAGGGTCTTCTTAATTTCTTCTTCTCACTCCTATTCTTGTAAATGAGGCCTTAACTCCCCAATCTTATATCATTGAGAATAAATTAATGGCAGGCATAGCTTCAGAGGACTTCATTTAAGCAAGTGAAACCACAGAAACCTGAGTCAACCTACTTAAGAGTGGATTTAAGGATGAATAACTTTGATTTCTAGTCCCCAAATCAAAAATCTTCTTTGGTCTCAGAAGATCTCTCCTGAGTTTTATTTTCACCAAGAAAATTATTGCCAGAGGGTGACAAACAGCCATGTGGACAAAACAAAAATGTGTATTAAAAATAATGTGCATTTGGGTCTCACCTTACACACCTTTACCACTTATCTAAAAAATTCTGTAAACTCGGACAAGGCTTTCCAGAGTCAGATGGAGCCAGACCTGCGTTGTGACCGAGTTAAATATATTCTGATGACCTGGAGTTATTTATGTCCTATGAAATGCTCGTTCTATTTTTGATGTGTTTACACCCTATAAGTGTAAATATTAGCCAGATCTCCTCATTAGAAGATGAATGACTCTTCACTTACCATCTAGAAAAGGAGAATAGTAATCTCATCCATTTCCCCGCCCAGCTGGTCTCCATAAATAAGGTGACCCCTCCCAGAAGACTGCACTGGAATGCAGGCTCATGGCTCAGTTCTTTCATTCATTCTAAATTCCCCCTCCGACAACACTGTCAGACAGGTGAGGCTGTGCCTAATCTTCTGAGGCAGAAACCTTCCATTGGAAGAGCTAAGTGTTTCACTGTCAGCATCTGGTGAGCGGCTCATGCCATTCATTAAACATCCTTTCCAATCACAATGTACCTGTCTCAAAACAGAAAAACACCAGCTGCTCCTATGGGTCTTTTCTTGCATCTTTACGTACATGAAACTTTCAGCAGAGTGATGGGGTTACAGCCCAGGTAGCTGAAGGTTCAAGCACCATCTTTCATTCTCCTAATGAAAATAGTCATCAGTGACTTGTATTCCGGGCGAGCAGAAGGCCCGACACAGAGCTCGGTTGTGGAAATCCCGTCTCTTCTCTTCAGACCTTTCTTGGGTCAATATTATTTTCCTTAGGTTTTTCGCCCTCTATTATGCAATGTTAACATTATCAAGCAGCGCTTTTCTCTGGGGTTCCTAAGTCCCTTGACAAATTACCATTCCAGGCACAGAGCCTGGAGCCAGCCTGTCTGTATTCAAATCCCAGTTATGTCCTGTCACTTGCTGTGCGTGGCCTTGGGGACATTTTTATTCATTCCTCCACTGCCTCAGTTTGCTCATCTGGAAAATGGAGATGTTAATGGAGGCTTGATTCACACTGAAGAGGTGAGGAGTGAATGAGCTGGTATCTGCATGCTGTCAGAGCCGTGACTGAGGCAGTCCTGGCAATGATCTTGGCAATTATCTCCACTCTGGAGTCTGCCTTCCACATACAAGCAACGATACAAGCTGAACACAAGCTGTGGCGCCTGACGTCCTGGGTGGGGAGGGCCCGCTGAAAGGCTGAAGCATGAATGTTGCCACCTTTTTCCCTGAAGCTCTTGATTACTGAAAAGATTGTTCCTTTCTTTAACTCACCTTACACATTGAGTGTATCATTGGCTCATTTTCTTGCCCTTCCAGGTCGACATATCCGATTTAGATAAGGAAAAATGTTGAATGTTGTTTTAAATAATGAGGAGGAAGGATAAATCTCTTAGGAAAGTGTTACCTAAACATCTTTTTAGCATAGCTAGCTAACTCCTGACCAACCCAAGAAGGAAACCACAGCCTTACCATCTTCTAATCGTGGGGGCCCGTGGGGAGAGCTGTTCAGTTGAGACAATGTCTGAGTCTTTCGTGAAGCAACTGGCGTCTCAGCCGATGTGGATGTCAGAGCCCCCTCCCCTTCCCTCTGCTGTCTAGAGAGAACCCGATGCTATTTTTCAGGCTTCAGTGGCTGGAAATTAAAATTCCATTTGTACATATCTGTTAAACTGATTTAGATTATTGAGTTTTTCTGCCAGAGGCCTAAAGGGGGTTTGCCAGAGGGGCCGGGGATTCTGTGCTCAGCAACTCAGAAATGCTCCCATCCTTGTGGGTCCATGAACCAGCAGGCAGGTTGAGCGAGGGATGGGGGAGCTCTTAACTGGCGTTTGTCATTTCGGATGACTCTTTGTATCAAAAGGACAGAAATGTTTCTTTGTCTGGTAAAGCAACAATCACGTTCTGATGCTGTGGTGGGGTGGTAAGAAAATAAAGCAGGAGTTTGCAGTACAAGAGGCAATGACAGCAAGAGAACAAGGAAGCAAGTGAAATGTAAATCATGGGCCAGGGTAAGGTGGTGCCATCTGCATATTAACATACCTTGGAGGAGTTGAGTGAAAGACCAGTCACCTAGGAGGGAGTGAATGAGACCAACTCACCTGATCCGTGACTTTCTGTCCCCCTTCCTCAGGGAATCTGCATAAAGGAAAGTTCCCAGTGGGCTGGGAGGGAAGTCCTGCACTAGCAGGATCATGACCAGAATGGAATTCTGGGGTCTGGGCAGATGAATCAAGGCCTGCTCCAGGGGCCACACGTTAGGACCGCTCCTGACCCTCCTAGTGGGCCTCTGATGAACAGCACACCACGCACACATCACCTGGAAGTGAGTGACCTTTCTTTTTACCCCCTCCAGACGAGGAACAAATTAGAATAACCTGAGTGTCCACTGACAACATTTCCCTAACCCAGCAGAGCAAATTCTCTCCCTGCCGGGGCCCGGATTTTATCCCCGGTGGCAGCTGCTCTTTGCGTGGCGCTGGCGTGGTCCTAACTTCCCTACCTGTTAAGTGAGTAGAAGCGCAAGCTCCAGGAAGGCAGCGGCTCTGCCCATTTCTTCACTTGCACCCCGAAGAATGCCTGGGCCATGGCGAATGAAGACCAGCTACCTCCCGCACATTGTGTCTGATTTTGTCCACTGTCTATTAAAAAAAAAACAACTACAAAGTAGGTACGTTTTACAGATGTGGAGACTGAGGTTAAATAACTTGTCCCACGAAGGTGACACAAGAAGTAAGTGGTAGTTGTGGCCAGCCGACCCAGGACGGCACCTTCTCCACTGCCACACGGCTGGATGCCGTCAGTTAGAAGTTAACACTGTGAAATGACAGCAATTACTACTGAAAATTAGCTTGCTCTAGGATAACCCTAAAGCCTGTTCTGAGCAAATCCCAAAACTACTCTTCACCTCGTCATGGTGTCATGTAATGCTCTGGAAGTGGCATGTCATTGCCCTCTTTGGTTAGCAACTGAGATAAATCCGTGTGTGATTTCAGCTTTTGTCTCTGAAGAAAGATTTTCTGTGTGGGTGTGTGAGACAGAGAGAAAGGGGCACAGAGATTGGCACTTAGTGATTAGTGATGCTAAAAGAGCTACATTTTGATTGGGGAAAATCTCTCTCCCAGTGAATTTTAACAGCAAGAGTGGGTTCTTCTGAGAGACTCGCTAAGGAGGAAGCATTGGAATCCACTAACAATGTGCAGGACATTTGGATAGTAAACTTATGGATGTTTCCAACTAAGAGCAAACCAAACAAAAGTAGGAAGTCACCATGACAACTGGAGAAGCAACTGGACTCCAGATTGGCCAGTGTCTCTCTCCAGAACTCACTGAAAAGTCTGAGAAAGCATTTAAATGGAAAACAAATCGTGTGAATTCCGGCGAAGGAGGCTCTGAAGGACAGGAAGTGACCCAGGTGCTGGGAGTGTCCTGTCTCTTAGCTCAGTGGGGAGGTCAGTGCAATATTAGACTGCAGGAGACCAAAAGGGTGTTTTGTAACATCTTCCCCTCCTGCGCCACACTGGAGTACTCATTTCAAATTTTGTGTTTGCAGTTGGTCCAGTTTCTTTCGATTCTGCCATATCGAATATGGTTTTGCCGTGTGCAGTCTAGCCCTGTCCAGAGGGGTGGGTGAAAGGATTGTCCGCATAGTCAAGTGAAGCGCTGGTGTTTGTTCCTATCCTGTCTCTTTCTTCAGGAAACATGACGTTAGCATCGATTCCCAAGTAATCATTTCTGTGTTGGGCACGACTCCCATGCTTGAACACTAGGGGAGAGTAAAGGCAACGAAGAATACTTAGCCTGTGTCCAGGGAAAAACATCGTACACAGAAGAAAATAAAGGCAACACAATTGAATGCTAAGCTATCGGTGCACCGAGGCTGAGTGCTAGGAAGGGTGCACGGCGGAGGGATGGGGAAGCAGAGGCCGAGATGCCATAGGGCTTAGGCCCCTAGAGAGGAAGCACAGGATCCAGGCCTGGCTTAGCTTTTACAGAGACAAAAAAGTGAGAGGCCTGAGCTAGTGCAGCAATTGGCAACTGAAAGTTGGACTCAGTGGAATTAACAGCTTAGTAAGAGTAGGTAGACTGGGGTCCCCTGCTGCCTCTGCGCCAGCCAGGTGTGTGCTGTCAGCCAGATGTGTGCTGTCAGCCAACACACCCAACTGCTCTAAAGCTCAGCCTCCTCATCTTTAAGTGGGAAAATCGCCACCTACCTCACTGGGCTGCTGCCGGAAGTCCCTGCACGAGGGTAGAGTGGGAGTTGTTCTGCGCTGAAGTTGAATAGGCGGCGGACGTGATGGATGGGCACCGGAAACCACTGTCGTTCTTGAGCAGGGCACTGGCCTTAATTAATGTGGGTCTTAGGAAGATTAATCTGGCCATGGTTTGTAGGATTGATGAAGGGCAGATCTGAAGACGGGGTTATGTCAGGGGATTGTAAGAGAAATCGTGGCTCAAGGTTCTGAGGAGCGCACTTACCCAGGTGGCAGTGAAAACAGAGGGGGCCAGAGAATGGCCATGTCCACAGGAGTTGGTAACCTGGTGCAGAGGTAGAAATGGGGTTAGTCATTGATGACTCCCCAAACTTTGAGTTGTGGAAACTGGGTAGCCAGGGACAGAAGGGGTTAGAGAGAAAGCAAGCTGGTGTGGTCAGGGCAAACAACTAGAAGCAGGCCCCACCAACACAAAGACTTACTCTCTTTTTCTCCTTATATTCCCCAGTACCGCAAGCAGTAACTCACAGGTAGCAAAGACCCAAAAAGTAATTTTTTAGATAGGTGGCAGATGGATGGATGGACAGATGGAGATTAAAGAAAAAATATAATGGTGACAGCATCGTGCACCTAAAAGTAGTAAACTCTTGAAGTATGTAAAGTCCTTTTAAGATTCTGTACAACAAAGCAGACTGCAGTGAGGATTAAATAAAAGTCCATATTTAATCACAGAAGAAAAATGTCTGTTTCTCAAGAGAAAGTGGAAAGCTGTTCATCCAATAGAAAGTAGTGGCTGTTGAAGCTTAAACACTGATACAAAGGGAATTTTCTAATGGCGTGAACATAAAATAAACATATTGAAAACGGGACCCAAAAAGCCATATTCTTGTAGGTATCGTTTTGTCTTCTCTGTCCTGGGCAGAGGATAAAAGAAACCTCTTTCTTGCTGTTAGAAGAAGAAATTTCTTACTTGATGTTTCTACTTGGCAGCTGTCAGTTGAAAGCTCTGCTCATGGAATCTGCCGAGTGTCAAACCCTGTTGGATAATTTTCGACGGATGTGTCGGGTGTGACATGGAACTACGGCGTGCTGTACATGAGTGATTTCCCAAGTGTTTGGCTCAGGTAGTCATGTGCAGAGAAAGGGCTCTTCATCCAGCCACACGGTGTACTTGTAGGGCAGCGGGGAGATGCTTTTGGTGGAAATTACTTTCGTCAGAAAAAGAAGCCATTTACAATCTGAGCCTTCGAACATCGTTCAGACGGCACATTGTATGAAAGAGGCATTTTTTGATTAATGTTTTATAAACGTTTTCAGCATGACAGCTAAAAGTCCCTGTAAAATTGTAAATGTGTGCGTGGTGTTCACTTCCATAACGTCAGATGCCATCTCGTAGAGTCTGCTTGCATCCTGTCAGCCAGGGTGACACGGAATCTGTACCTGGGAGCATTAAAATTAATTTGCTTCACTTGCAGGACGGCAGAGATAGCCAGATGAAAAGAGTCCTGT
This sequence comes from Talpa occidentalis, assembly GCF_014898055.3. Lineage (NCBI taxonomy): Eukaryota > Metazoa > Chordata > Mammalia > Eulipotyphla > Talpidae > Talpa > Talpa occidentalis. The sequence continues at coordinate 109,678,115 of NW_023605194.1, forward strand.
ATTTAAATTTTACTTTAAAAAGAAAGTTGTTTCTAGTGAGTTTGTTTTTAATGATTGCTTTTTTCCTCCCCTCGTTACAAGGCCTGTGAAAATGAAGAGGTCTGTTCAGCGGCTTTAGGACGGATCTGAGCAAACGCAGATCCATTCACCCAGCACGCTCCTGAGCACCCCCACGAGCTCAGAGATGAGGAAACAGGCCCTTGGGCTCTTGAAATGGATCTTAGAAGAGCCCGAGAAGGTTCTGTGCAGCTCAGCCAGGGATGCAGGCAGTGATGCTGCGTGTGGCGAGGCTGGGCTGGAGCATGGGGTTAGTTTGGCTTAGCCGGGTCAGGTCGGCTAGAGCAGAGGCCTTGGGGGGCAGCCAGGGGGCCTTGAGGATGGCCTCCAGGAAGCCGCTTCTGAATAGAATACAGGGCCGCCTGTGTGGCCACGTCACCTCTCACTCCACTTCTCCCGACTTCTCCTCTGATCTTCAAGAAAATAAAAGTGTGCTGTGTGGAGGGGAGGTGGAGAAGATGCTGACGGAAAGAGGAAAAAGACTGAGATAAATGGACTAGGAAGAGACACGAGTCATTGAAAAGGAAAGTGGATGATGAAATGGTTGAAAAGTGAGGTAGAATTCAGTACTGAGAACAAAGGTTCTGAAAACAAATAACATGTAACATAGTAACCCAGGACTCCTCCGTGGTCCCCTCCCTTCCAAGTGCAGGTGTGCCACAAGTGCATCACGTGAGGGGGACGTGCAGGGACACGGGAAAGGGACTTGGGGTCTCTGCAAGCTCAGTTTTCTCCTCTCGTGTGTATGTTTTTATTTATTTATTTGTCTGTTTGTCTGTTTGTTTATTTATTTATTTATTTATTTATTTATTTATTTATTTGTTTATTTATTTATGCAAGCACTGGGTATAGTCAGAAGCGCTGGAGGGTGAGAGAATTCACCAGAGCCAGAGCGGGGAGCAGAGCAGGCAGAAGGACCGAAGTACACTGCTGAGGGGAGCAGCGGGCGGCAGGAGAGGTCTGCGCACCATGCGGGACCCTCCTCCCGTGGCCGGGGAGCAGCCGGGGATCAAACCGGCGCTGCAGAGGCTGCGGGCAGCTTCGCAACCCAGCGCTCAACCGCTGCTCCACCGGGGAGGCCCCTTTTGTGTGTTATTGTCAGTCATATTTTTAGCATTGGTTGCTCGGGGTGGTGTGATGGGAATGTAGTGAAGGATGAACAAAAAGGCATCGCAGACACATGGCGTGGTGAGAAGTCCCTGTTCAATGGGACAGGTGTCTACAGAAGCTCAAAGCCTTCTTGGATCCTTCTCTTTTTCACCTATAATATAGAGGACTAGAGTGTTCAGGAACTGAAGGAGGGACAGTGAAGGGAAACAAGAGGAATCACCACAGGAAGTGGCCAGAGTTGGGGGAACAGAGGGAGGAAGTTGGAAGTGGGGCCTCAGAGCTTTAGCAACAGGCTGGAGCCACCTTCTGCCGCCCCTAGAGGGTGTTTGCTGCAAGAACCCCAAGCTCCTCTCCCTGTCCAGCCTTCCTCTAGTGCCCCCCAACCCTGCATCAGCAGAGCTGCCCAGGAGCTGCTGACGAGAAGTGATGTTTGCAGGGTCCCAACCTCATCATGAAACAGAATGCAGAGGGTGTGTTTGAAGACAACATGTACCCCAAGGCCTATTTTTTCAGAATCCACATTCTTTCGAAATGATCTTTGCTCTTCCTCAGCCAGCGTGGGGACAGCTCGTGGCCATTCCTGAGGACAGGTTCTTTGCAAAGCTGTGTTTGTAAACTAGGCAGTGCTTGCATCGTGTTTGCTTATCCTCTGATGTAATAGAACACGCACATAAGGTCCATCTGGAAAGTTAGTCTTTCAGTTTCCAGCCGAGAGTAAGAGAGGACGTCCAGTGTAATGCGGTTGTCATGAAAGAGTAGGAAAATAAAACAAATAAGTAGGATGAGGTGTAAGTGCTGAAGCACCGGCCCAGGGCCGGAAGAGGCCTGCGGGCACCTTGGTATCAGGGCCCAAAGAAGGCGGCGCCCCTCCACTGTGTGCTTAGTGTAGCCACAGCCCCCGTGACACCCTGTGGCTCCCCGCAGAGTCCTAGGAACACTTCTGTGGGGTGTTCCTAGTAGCTGCTTCGCCTCTTACCATCTGAGCTCTCAGGGCCATCCTGTGTGGGCCACAGGGGGTTGACAAGGGTCACTGCCTCTGGGGGTGCTTCTGGGAGAGGCCCAGGGAAGAAGCTCCCAAAGGACTTCACCAGGGAACTCTTGCCAACCAGAACCCCCTCCACGTCACGCATCTAGAGCCGAAGACCTCAGCGGTCAGACCCAGCCTGACATGGAGACCCCGAAGCCAAGCTGCCGTGTCTCCACCCAGACTCCGCCACCAGGACAAGTTTCCTGACCTCGAGCTGTTTCCATTGCCTCATCAGTGCCATGTGGACAGGGTGACAGCACCCCCGGGCTACTGTGAGGTTCATTCGCTCTCCCTTGGGCTCCCCTAGACACGGCAGCCCGAGGACGCACTGTAGCCTCATCGCAGTTTCTCTCTGCCTGCCGGACCCGTCGCAGTCCAGTGACTTTCTGTCGTTTACATTAAGACACCTCACGTGTCTTGCCATAGAATTTTTTGCTCATTTAGTGTAGCCACAGCCCCCGTGATGCCCTGTGGCTCCCCGCAGAGTCCACGTAGGCCCGTGAAGACCGACAGCACCACAGCCTCAGCAGGAGAATCCCAGGGATGCAGCCCGGCACCATGGGCCTTGATTTGGGGTCTGAAACCCCTGCCCTGATCATTTTTTAGGGACAAACATCATATTTCTGTGTTTGCTCCCTCTGGGCTCTGCTCTAGGTCCCTTCCCGTCACCCCCTAGCTCCTTCTAGTTCCTCTGGGCCAAGTACTCTCCTAGAAACACTAGGGGCAGGTCCGGGCCTGCTTATTTTCTCACGGTCACAGCTTTCCAGGACTCAGTACCAGACGCTGCTTTTCAACTCTAAATGGATTAAGCGTGGTATTTTTTTTTTTTTTTTTTTTTTTTTTTTGTGGTAGGGTGCACAGGTGGGGTCCCACCTCAGCGAGGTGAGTGGGATGGGATGAGAGTACAGGCAGAAAAAGCTTTTTTAAAAAAAGATTTATTTTTTATTATTTTTTTTTTAGTTTTCTATTCTTTTTTTATGTCATATTTCACATTTATTTCACCAATCTCAACATACAAGCTTATATGAATTTTGTTTGATTGAGTGACAAAAACTTTGATTTTTAAATGATGATTAGTTTCTCTGCCAAAAATATACTGTATTTTTTTTTAATTTTAATTTTTTTTATTTTTATATTCCCCAAGCAATTGCAACCCCTTTATTTTGACCCCAATCCCTCCCCCCCACCCCCCTCCCCTCATAAAGTGTCTCTGGTTCATAGTTTGTTGATTATGATTTTCACTTTCTTATAGATATTCATTTTCCTGGTCCCTTATTTAAGTTTTCTAGATTCCTGCTATGAGTGAGACCATCCGGTATTTTTCTTTTTCTTTCTGGCTTATTTCGCTGAGCATGATCCCTTCCAGCGCCATCCATGTTGCTGCAAATTGCATGTGTTTATCTTTTTTGAATGCTGAGTAATATTCCATGGTGTATATAGACCACATCTTCTTGATCCAGTCATCTATTTTTGGGCATTCTGCCCATTTTTTACTTGGGCTCGGCTCTTTTTTCTTTTGTTGAGTTTTATGTGATCTTTGTAGATCTTGATTATTAGCCTCTTGTCAGATCTATGATGTATAAATATTTTTTCCCATTCAGTGGGTGTCTTTTTGTTTTAATGATAGTTTATTTCTCCATCTAGAAGCTTTTTAGTTCCATGTTACCTGTTTATTTTTGCTTTTGTTTTCCTTGTCATTGGAGTTGAGTCCCAAAAGACATCTCTGAAGTCAATGTTGTGAAATGTTTGCCTTTAAAAAATATATATTGTACAGTTTCTGGCCTTACATGCAAGTCTTTAATCCACTTTGAGTTAATTTTTGTGTGTGGTGTGAGTTGCCTATTTTAATTTTTCTGCACATAGGTGTACAGTTTTCCCAATACCATTTGTTTTTTTTTTTTTGTGAATTTTTATTATTTTATTTTTATTTATTTATTTATTTTTAAATAATAAATTTTATTTTTATATTCCCCATACAACTGCAACCCCCCAATTCTGACCCCAATCCCTCCCCTCCCGCCCCCCACCCCCAAAAAGTGTCTCTGGTTCATAGTTTTTTGTTGATTTTGATTTTCACTTTCTTATAGTTACTCATTTTCCTGGTCCCTTATTTAGGTTTTCTAGATTCCTGCTATGAGTGAGACCATCTGGTATTTTTCTTTTTCTTTTTGGCTTATTTCGCTGAGCATGATCCCTTCCAGCGCCATCCATGTTGCTGCAAATTGCATGTGTTTATCTTTACTCAGCATTCAAAAAAGCGTGGTATTTTTTTTAAAAGCAAGCACTTTTGCTTTTTGTATTAGCAAGAAGACGGAAACTGCAAAAGTCTAAGCGTGTAGAGGGAAGCAATGTGTGGGAGGAGCCGAACGTTTTCAGTTTATGGCAATGAATCGTGAGGCTATAATGAAGAAAGCAGCCAGGACATACACTTTGGCATAAAGGTTTGGTGGAAAAACCACAGGGTTAGAATAGCGAGTTACTATGTGCCATCATCGTGCGTGTTTAGGAGACTGTTCTCCTGAATCAGACTCTGTTCTCAGAGGAACAAGAAAGCGAAGCTATGCAAGAGATTCTGTTGGAAAAACTGTCTTCTGTGCACAGCAACCCCGGCAGCTGGGCCATATTAACACAACTGGTTGTAATCATCAAACGTCAAGCATGTCTTCTATTATAGACGCTTCGTAGGGACCCACTGTAGACAGCTGCCTACAAAGCGCGTGCACTTTGCCTGCTGTGTAACAGAATGGTGGGTATTATTCAGCATTCATTTACCTGAGTTCCTTTAAGACCTTCATTCTGGGGTTAAACATTCAGCACTGATCTTAGAGTTCACCTGCCATACCCAGTACTGGGAAAAGCACTTGGACACCCTGGGCCAAGGGAGAACATGCAATGCCTTCATTAATGCTCACTTGGCTAAAGTACCCTCCTACGTGGAGCAGTGTGTGCTCCACATCATCTCACCCTATCCTTTCGACTCTCAAAAGCGAACTTTGGGACTGTGAAGTGGTGCCTGACAGGCCTCCCTCCAGACCAGCAGACAGCTTCATCCTAAGCAAGAAAAGGTCCATGTTTAACCTTTGCCTGGCTTGTCTTTTTCATCATTCGTCAAGCAACTGTGTCCCACACTGTCTCCTCTCCTCTCCCTAGAGGGACTGCTGCTCTGCAAGAGGTAGTGGCTTCCTCAAATCACGGACCTCCTTTTCAGTGTGAATCTGTCCTCATTAGAGTTTTGAGTGTGAGGTAATGAAAGAAAGAGGGAAGATTTGGTGACTCCCGCAAGACCCTCCATTTTCAGTGCTGTGAATACACGTGGGGGAAACAGGCCGTGACCTAGTCGGAGTCCAGTGTTAACGGGGCGGGTCCCTGATTTGATGGCAGACCCGGTGCATGTCTCAGCATTCTGTCTTCTTGTTCCTCAGGAATCCCAATGCTGAAGATAGTGTTTGCAGGCCACGAGCACCTGTCGCTGATCTCCGTGCCCCTGCTCATCTATCACCCGGTCCAGATCCTGCTGGGGAGCGTGCTGGTGCCGACAATCAAGTCCTGGATGGTGTCGAGGCAGAAGGTGAGATGCACTTTCCTCCGCTCCCCCCACGGAGAGCCGGCAGAGGAGCGAGCATCTTACTGCCTTCCTTTCTTTCGTTGTTCATCCTTTACTATCGTGTACGGCTGTACAGAATTTACACGGCTGAATGTTGACAAAGAAGAAAAGGATTTGAAAATCCTACTTCTCCATCCGTGTTATATACAGTCATAGTGAGCAGCAGATTCATCAAAGTAAAATTTTCCTCTAAATGTTTAGACATGCTAAGATTTATTCTACGCACTAGCAGAAGCATTTCCAAAAGGGAGACTAAATTCCACAACGCTGTTCATCTCCCCTTTACACAGAAACCGGAGGACCACTGGCTAACTTAGAATAATCCAGAAGGCTCTGGAGTATCTATGTGTCCCATTTGACCCCCAAAATAAGTATCAGGTATCAATCCTAAGGGTATCCTCATCTCCTCTGCTTTGCAGGCACCCCCCACCTAGTATGGGGGCACTGGCTCAGTTGCCAGGCCCCCAGGGAGGTGACCAGTCGCTGGCCAGTGAGCTGGGCGGGCGGGTCCATTTGTCCCCGGTGGCCAGGATCCCTGGCTGTGTGCTGTCTGGATGGACTTCCTCCTCCGAGCAGCGCCAGTGATCTAGTTTCACTGAGCATTCATTTTGCCCCGATATTGCCCAACTCTGAAAAGCATCTTTTCCTTCCTCACAGGGAGTGAAGCTGACGAGGCCGACGGTGTGAGGAAGGAGGCGCTCACGCCGGGTGTACATATGTACAGGCTGTACATACACACACTCTGAAGACTTGTACTTGTGAATGTTGCTTCGATGCATATTTTATTTTTTTACACAAAAATAAGATATAACTGTTTAAGTGCCTTAAAATGTATTTGACAAAAGCATTATTTCCAAAACCTACTTTGTTGCTTACTGCTAGGGGGCGGGACAGTATTCTGGAGTCGTGTCATTTTCTTTTTTTTGCTAGACAGTCATCCTAAGCAACAAAAGCAGACACCCTGTCTCCTCCCCTCTTCCGTGCGATGCAACTCTACAGTAGTTACTGTACCTTGGAAATGAGGCCAGGCCATCAGGAAAACGCCCTCCCAGCGACAGTGAAAATTTCCAAAGTCTTACTCACAAATGCTTTGATTAACTGTGTGATTCTTTTTTTTTTTTTCCTACGACTGTGACACGCCTCTTCTTCATCAACTCGGCAGGGGTCAGAGTTAGAGATGCTGAGAAGCATAAGTGGTCTGCTTTCTTGATATCATATTTTTAGACATTCCTTTCACTAATTCCACATAGAAACGCCACAATCCTATTCTAAGAGATCACGGCTTGAAATTTATTATAAACTGCTCCAAAGAAGGGCCTGATATTTGAGTTTGGAATAAATAAGTGAAGTTTGGAGACACAAACGAGAGGGTTGGATTGTCAGGATTTTTAAAATTATATTTCATAGGTTTTTCCTTTTTCTGGCCTAATTCCTTTCTTACCTGTTTGCCAACATGCAAACTCATGACGACAGCCAAACGCAAGACACAAAAATGTTACAATCAGCTTAAAAGCTGCAACAGTTCAACATGGATTATATTCACATTCCAGCACTGAGACCCAGTGTGTTACCTGTTACACAGGTGTGCTGGCCACAGGTCATTCCTGCTGGCCGGAGCAGACTGTTACATCCGGGATTAGGCACACAGGGCATTTGAGAACCGTTGTTCATGAGGATTTCCTCGGCGGACTTGACCAGTGTTTGCAACTATTAAAAATATCAATCCCTTTGCTCTTATGAATAAATGAACATGGAAAATCATGAACCCAGCGATGTTACATGTACATACTCTTTCCACCCTGGAGGACAGAAGTGGACACAGGAAATATAAAACCATCCATTAAACAAAAGATCAAGTAAAATTATTTCCCAATTTGGCATCATCTGTCAAAGGTGTGTATGATGTTTGCCTCTACTGTGACTGGACAAGTGTTCCCTGGACCCAATAGAGAATAAAGCAATATCTAGAACTAAGGGAACCCTGTTCTCTGTTTCCTGCATCCTCTCTTTCCAGGTCTGGGGGAATATTGGCTCCCCGGGTCACGCTGAAATGCACCCACTTCTCAGCAGCGGTTTTGTTGTGGTTTTGTCCACAATAACAACAAAAATCATTCCTTAGAAACGTACCAAGTTGCTCAGTACTGTACCTGGACATTCCTGTTTCTACCAGGTCTCATCTGTGTCATTTCTGTTTCATTTCAATGTGACTGAACCTCCCAAGTTCCAGAAGAGTTATCCTCCATGAGAAGGTGCGGCTTGTGCCAAACCCTGCAAATTGTTTGCTGAGAATTTCTGTTGTCAAGAATTTCACTGTGTCGGAAACGACAGCAATTCTGCTTTGTACTTTTGATACTCTCAAATGGAACCCAAAAAGTTTCCATGTTTTGTCTTACAGCTTTCGTTGAACTTCTTAGGAAATGGAATTGCCTGTCTGAGCTGTCCTAAACCTTTCTTCCTAGCATTAGCAACTGATTTTTTTTCCTCCCAACTTATCTACCTCTATTGTCTAACACCTACAGTAGGTGTGATTATGGGATAAAATTTAACAGAAAATGCTGTAACATTTTATATTTTGCTTTAAAAAAGGTGTTTTGTTTTCAAATAGTCTTTGCATAGTGAATTTTGGTGGCTTTAGTGATATGTTTGTGCCTATTTCTTTTTTTACACAAATGCTGTGGCATATTTTTCCATAAAGAAGAAAAAATAAAATTACAATTTATTTTTAATTCATGTTTATTGGGATTTAATTATTCATATCTTAAAATATTTTATTTTGTTTTTATACCATCAAGCCATTTGTTTTATGCATCTGTGAGGCCTAAATGTATTTATGAAAGAAATATGTTAGATTATGTTTACTCGTTTTTCCATCTGGATTTTTTAAAAAACACTTGTCATGAAATTTGATTTTTTTTAAAATGGGTGACATTGTTAATCTCGTCTGTTCCCTTTTAAGTTTTACATTTTTTGAGGGTTTTTTTTTTTAATTCTTCCCTCTTGTGTTTAAAACAAATACACTCTGGCTAATGTTCAGTGTTTGTTTATGCTAAATACCAAATTTTTTCAAAGGGATTGATGAAGTAATGAAGTTAATTATTTATGATGAATGGAAGATGAAAATAATTCTATGATTAAACAAAGAGATGTTTCAGAAACCACCAGTGCACCTGTGGCTGATATTTAACCTGATTTCAGGTGACCTCATAATACCTCCCACATAGCTGTAGTTTTCTTTTGAGTCACTCCTGTACCTCTGATTTGTGATGTAACATTTGTGGGTTCCAGAATCACCCCACTTAGCCATGCCCATACCTCCACCGAGCCATCATGTCAACATCCAGAGCAGCCCTGGTGTGTTTGCTGAGATTTATTTCCTCTGCATCAGGGCTGAGGACCCAATCAAAGAGGAAGATTTAAGGGATCTGAATTTCAGGTGCCCTTGTACTTTCATTGAGTAGGAAAGACGAACCCCCAGCGTGCTTTTTCCAAACCCAGTATTTCCCTAAGAGCACGTCACCTCGTGTAGAATTCCACACTCTGTGATCCATACCTTGGTGTTTCGTTGTCCTGGCTTAGAAATCCTTTCTTCCTGGAAGGCTGACTGAAATGGCAGCCTCCACAGGCTCCTGCTTCCCCTGCCAGCCTGGGCTGCCTCCTGCCGCCACCCCTGGAGACTCCTCCGCCAGTCCTCTGACACCTTTGCCTTTCTTTCTCCTCCAATATGGGCCACATTCCTGTTTTCCTTTTGCCCGGCAGAGTATCTGGCTCAGGTTCGTGGCCAGAAAATTCTGCATGGACCTTCCCAATCATGTTCTTATTAGGTAGGACATGGAGCTTCTGAATTATGAAAGAACTCTTCCCTACGTAGACATCACTAATTTCCCAGGAAACTGACTGCTTATTGATGACAATTCCCATTCTGAGTAAAACCACGAAGCTGAGTTGTGCTACCGGGGTGGTGTGTTGCTTCATGGTTGCATAAATAACACCTCTCCACAGCGAGGCTGTATGCTGAGGCCTACAATCTGCTCCATGTGTGTTGTCACTGAGCCGCCAACCCTAGGAAGTCAGGCTAAAGTCTGTTGGGTTGATCTGAATTAGTGAATACTTTTTATACACAAGAAATAGAGGATTTCCCTGACAGTTCTGATACCGTGAAGACTGGATGCAAACTATTGACACCATGGCCATCGCTGGTTTGCATAGAGACCACACACAACCTTCTAAGAGTTTATTCTCTTGAACAAACCAACTAATCCTATTTTGCTATTGGACGGTTTCTCAAATGTGACAAGATACTAAGCTCATTCAGGTTAGGGGGAAACATGGCTCATTGGCCCCGAGACCTAACTGTATCCCTGGCACCCCCGCGTGGAGAGCCACCATAGCCCTGGAGAGCCTGTCTCCACTGCCCCCTATCCTACTCACCCCTTTAATGTTGATGTTTCCACGACGCCCGGCTTTGGAGCCCCTTTGGGCCCAGCATCCGCCATCTTCTGTAAACCAGAAAACTATCGTAGACCTGAGCTCTTGTTTACAATTCTTAGGAGCCTCCCACCTGGATGCTCAAGGTGTCTCTAACCCACCGCAAGAAGGAGAAGACGGTAACCTCTTTCCCCATACTCGGCGCGCCCCATACCAGCTTCTCATGTCATGAGAGCCGCCAGACTGGCTTCCTCCCCTGCCCCTCGCTTTTCACATTCACAGTCACCAAATTCTCTTGATTCGAACTGTGAAAGCTCTCTGTAATCTTCACCTTCTTCTTCATCCCACTGCCACTCACTTAAAATTACTTTTCTAGTGTTTTTTCTGCTCCGGGAACACCTTTCTCTGATCCAGGAAGCATTAGCTGATGTTATAAGGCCTCAAGCCCGAAGAGTGGGTCCTTTGCCCTCTAGGGAAAGAATTCAAGAGAGAGCACTAGACGGTTTTGCCAGGCAAGGCTTTATTAGAGAGACTCACACATGAGGAGCCAGTTTGGAAAAGGAGAATAGAACTTGGCTCTCCGGAAGGGGTAAGGGGGAGACAAAGGGCCGCTCCAGGAGGCAGGGAGGAGAGCAGGCAGGGCATCTGGGCCGGGCCACGCAAGAGCACATGAGATGGTACACTCCAGGAGACCTGAACTAATCAGTGGTCGGGACCTGGTGCTTCGTCTCATCAAGGAGACTCCTGGCGAGTGTGGCCACCCAAGGGACTCGCCAGGCCAGGAGGTGGTCCAGACAGCTCATCCTGCAGGCTGGCAATCTTCTACCTAGGCTGTCTCGCTGGTCACATGCTGGGCTCTCTGCTAAATAAATAAATGCTACACATGGAGTACCCCATTTGGTCCCCATGAGGATTTTTTACATGGATGTGATCATTCCCACTTCACAGAGTGGAAAGTGGAGGCTCCAGGACACTCAGTGCCAGGGGTCAGAGCTTGTATGTAGCTAAGCCTGGTCCCCTCCCAGGTCTATACTCGACCTTCCTTCCATGGCTGCAGCCCCTCCATGGCTGCAACCCTCACTCCCAATCCATTCACTGTTACACACACACACACCCATAAGACACAGTTCTTGTTTTTAATCGTCCATTCAAGGTCTCCACTTGCTATACTATGACTTACCAGGCTTTGCAAAATGATCCACATGTCTCTCCCTCACCAAATGAATCATTCTTTCATCGGGGTTCCTGTTTTATCTCTGTAGCCCTGGTAACTAGCAGAACACTTGTCAGACAAGAGAAACCTCAATAAGTATTTATTGAATAATGGGATAGCCCTTCAGGCTCTCTGGGTTGCAATCCTGACCCTGAGGGACAGACATCTTCAAATTATGAAATACTATTTTTGGAGACTGGCCAGTGACTCGTGATTATCACTGGGTGAATGGGAATCATCATATTAATCAAACTTAGAATTTTTTGTAATGAAAACAATCAGTAAAAACAATGATGACAATTTTGAACCCAGAGTGGTTGCGACTCAGAGAATCTACACCTCAATACCCCTGCCTGCCCAGCAGCAGCCTTCATGTGGGAGCCAACTCCCTGACCTGTGCAAAGGTCCTGAAGTCAAGGACAGGCACCCGGCTTGTGAGCAACACATGGCTTTGGGCCCCAAGCTAATCAAGCAGGCCCCGCCTCTGTGCCCTTCAATTGCTCCCCTCCCCCATTCTGGAAGGCCCTGACTCACTCCCCACCTGCCCTCCAGGACACTGCCCAGCCAGCCCCACATGCTAAGTTAGGCTCCAATCGAAACTCAACTCAACTAGCCGTGGAGAATGCAAGGGCAGATGCAAGAGAGCACTGGGTCAGGTGTCACGGGGTGCAGGCAGGCCCTTAGTGCAGGGGGAGCCCGACATCGAGGCCTTTTACCTCTGGGTCACTGGTTCAAATCCAGCTGGGCCCCCGCCTGACAGAAAATCATTACGGGCTCTGGGTCAGGCAGCTTGACAGATGGAAAATGAATTTCTGTCTCCGTCCAGCAGGCCAGTGTCCACATCACACTTGGCGCTGAGCAGCAACCCGCTGCAGGATCCAGAGAAGCTGGCAGCCCCGGCCGGTCTCAGCAGGCCCCTGAGGTCAGGCTGTGTCTGCCTTTCAGCTTTCCCTGAGCTGGGGGTGTGATGGCCCCCTCCCTCCCTCCTTTAAAAGCACTTTATTCATCCAGTTGGCTGCGGCTTTTTCTCCGAAGGCCTTGTTAACAAGCAGTTCGAGGTGATGGGACAACTGAGGGAAGCCGGTTCTGCAGCGTCAGAAGAAGAGCCGAAGTCACAACAGAAAAACATCTAAAAGAAGGTTTTGGTCCTGGGCGGGCAGGGCAGGGCTGGCTCTGAGTGTATCCAGCGGGGAGCTGGAGCTTCCAGGCAGGAGGGGCATGGCCCTCTCTGGATGAGGGCCTTGGGGGAAACGTCCCTCTATGGCATTTTATTTTCACATCTCTTCTTCCCTCCAAGAACCATGGAAGCCAGCATTCCACGCTTAGAAAACCTCTTTCTTTTCCTATGCATGGACAGACCCTCCCAAGTCCCAGAAGTGTCTACCAAACACCCCCAGACTGAGCTTTTTCACCATTCCAAGGAAGAGGAAACCACACTCGTGCTGGATTGTTCCAGAAAATGCAGGAGGCCACAAAAATCTGACAGCATTGTGTGTCCACAGCCCAGCCTAGTCACAGGTGTCCTCCTGCCTCTCAGGAAGAGGGGTGTCTCTGCAGAGTGCACCCCTCCTGGGTCCAACTCCCAGATTCTGGACAGACGGAACCCACTCATCTGCTTAACTTCATTCCACAGGAGGTTGCTGTCTGGGGACCCCTATGGCCAGCATGCAGCACACAGCATCACCCTGTCTGTGGACCAAAGTTGCCAGATCACAGAAGACTGGACCTAAATTGAGGGGGGTGGGTGGCAATGAGGGTGGAGTTTACAGCTGAGGCAACCTGGTCAAGTGAGTGCGGTGACCTTGGGGCATCTCTAAGTGCACGGAGCCTGGGCCTGGAGCCTGGCGCCCGGTGCCACATTTCTGTCTGGGGAAGTCCACTTTCTCCCGCCAGTGTCCCTCCAGGCCTGCTGGTGAGGAGGCAGCCAGAGCCGGGAGTTCCCAGACAAGCTCACTGACTCTTGTTGGCTGGAAGCCCCCAAACTCCCAAAGCTCAGTGTTCTTTCTGTTCCCACTGCCTGCCAGGCCTGTGGTGTCCCGTGGAGGCAGCCACAGTGCGTCGCTGCAGTTTGGACCCCGACGCGATGCCGTCCTGAGTGCCACGCGCCCCTGCGTGCTCCCTGCGCAGGCCTCGCCATCCACGAGCCGTGCTTTCCAGCCTGGCCGTGGCAACCCACGCTTGCGTGTCGTGATGAAGGCCGCTCTGGCTGTGGCAAGCCTCCGGGGTGAAGACTGGGATCCGCAGAGCCCTGGCCAGGCGTTGCTGGATTCTCTGGGCTCTTGGCCTCTGGACGTCTGCAGCTGCTGGAGCCCCGGGCCAGCGCGTTCTCCAGGACTGGCCGGCCATACCCCTTTACTCCTTCCAGAACCCTCCGGGCTGCTTTCAAAGGCAGCCTTTGGGCTCCCCTTGCACAAAGGAAATGGGAAGCCCAAGCACAGACTCCCATGAAGGGGGGCAGGTGGGACGGTCACCACGGAGATGGCCCCCATGAAGGTGAGCACCAGCTGCCTGCCAGACCGAACCTGAAGCCGGCTGGGATCTCGGGCGCCGCGTTAGGTGCTCTCCCAGGGGGTGGGGCTGCAGGGAGGAGGGGACAGATGCCCAGCCCAGTTGTTAGGGAGGAAGGATGTCCTGAGCACACTCCACACAGACTTTGTGGACGCCACCCCCACTCCATCAAGGCACTGGGGAACACAAATCCCATGATCCCCAAAGGGAAGTTGCCAGGACCTAAGGGTGGAGTTAAGCAGCCATTTTCTCTGTTTGTAAATAAAACCAGCCATAGTCCAGGTCGGCAGAACGGGTAGGACGCATTTAAGACTTTATCTCCCTCTTTTCTCCCTGAGTTGTACGTTTCCTCATTTCCCCTTCCCTGGTAAATGAGCCTGTGTTAACCTGCAGTGTGGGCCTGCCGTCGAAGGCCGCTTTCAGCACGCGGGTGAGGACCCGCAGTCAGGCAACCCGTTTTATATCGGGGTTACCCTGTAACACCAGGACAGCTAAGCTCTTCCTCTCCTGAGTCAAGCTCAGAAGGAAGCCGCTCCCTCAGGGGCCTCCTGCCTCCTCCTCCAGCTGCGCCTCTGGACCGGGTTCAAGGGAAGGCCCAGGGCTCGGTTTGCCACGTGGGCAGCCATCTTGGAGGAAGCACAAACAGCAGCTGCCCAGTCCACCCAGCACCCGTCAGGCCGTGACAGGTGCGCAGTGAGGCCCCGTGTGGATGACAGTGAACTGTTTCCACTGCCTCCCACCCCACCCCCTGCTGGCATCTTTCTCCAGAGCAAGCGCCTCTGGCGGGGGCTTCCTCCCCAGCAGCGGGGTGGTGAGACACTCACCCCCTCAGGCTCTGTTCAGTAGTGAAACCAAGTCGCTCCCTGGACAACTGCTGTCAGCTCCAAAGGGTGAGCGAGTTCAGGAGCGGGCGTGTCGCGTGTACCACATAAGCTCCAGAATTACGGGGTTTCATGGCTAAAAAGCAGTTTTAATGTAGCCATTGACATGCTTCTATTCATGGAGCAGAGAAATCCAAGTTTTAAGAATCAGCTCTTCCTTCACCGCCCACCACCAGTGGAACACGTTGGAGCTGCTTTCTTTTTGGGTGGAAACATTTTTTCTTTTTCTAAATTTGGCTATGAGCAAAAAAAAAGGAAAGGAAAAAGAAAGAGATGCTGGGACACCCAGGCAGCCCGAGCTACACACACCGCACGCAGCAACATTCTCACCCCTAGAGCTGGTCTTATTTACACGTATTTACATATAAAGCAGATCTCCATGGCTGCCTGCCTGGAAACTCTATTTTTAATTGTGTGACAACCCCGTCACCCCGTTGGCCCTTCCTGGCACTTTTCTGAGGATTTCCGGCCTCTGCTAGCTTTTGAGGGAAGGCCAGAAGAGCAGACTCCCTGCAGGGGCTCTCAGCAAAGGCTGAAGTCCAGTCAGATGCCCCTGCATTCTGCATCCCACAGCCCTTTCCAAGGTAGCTCTCCTGGCCAGCCAGGGCTGCCCCCCTGGGAAGTGGAGGGGTTGGGGCTCTGTTGGTCGGTCAGACGCATCCTATGTGGACAAAAGGGAAGCAGCTGCCCGCAGCTTCCTTCTCTAGCTGTGCTTCTGGGAGGATCAGGAACAGCTCCAAGTGAAGGCAAAGGTCTCGCCCTGAAAGTTAGACAGGCTGGGTTTTGTTCCTTTTCAAAACAGCCTTTCCTAGACAGAGCAATAAAATAGTATTTGTAAAGATTTTCCAAGAGTGCCCTCTAGTGGACATCTATAGGCAACAACACGTCCTACAAGTGAGTGATTTGGATCCGGGGCTCCTGAATAAAAATAAAGCGCATTTGCCTGAAACCACCTTCCCACGTGATCTGAAAACATATCAAATTTCTTCCGCAAGTCCATAAGCTGTCAAGTGACCTTGATCAGAAATGAAGGCTGCCTGAAGCTCTCAGAGTGCTGCTTACACTCTACTTTTAGAAATCATAATGCCCCAGGTACAGTGTTTGGAAACTTTAGGTGCGAGAGAGACGGCTGGCCTGTTCCTAGGCTGTGCATGGACTGCCGGCCGAGCGCTTTTTGTTTTGGCTGCAGAGGGAGCCAAGGCTGCAATCAAGTCCAACCCCAGAGGCCACACACGCTGCTGGGCTTTTACCTTGGAGGATGTGGGACAATGAGTCATTTGTGCCTCTTCCTGGTTCTTCCTGGCCAAGGTCAGCTTTCCCACTGGAACCCAGAAGCTTGGCACAGGGCCTGAGCTGTCTGGAGCCTTTCAACAGCGCAGCCCAGGGAGAGGGTGTGGTCCCCACCCCCACCTACCACCGCTGCCGCAGTTCAGGCGTTCAGGTAGCCCTTGTCCAGTCCCAGAACCTCATTCACTCTGCTCCATTTGGCTCCCAGGGCCTCCTGGTGGAGGCCTGAGGAAACAGACTGCATTCGGTTCCCTAGTGGATTCTGTGAGGAAGAAATTCCAGCAGCCTCTGAGGAGCTTCGGCCATTGTGATGAGCTTCCCAAAGGCTATGTTTGGGTTTGGGTTCATTCTCACGCCTCTTGTGGACGTTGCTACCACACCTCATCATGAAATGGCTGTGGCTCCTTTGTTCCTCCATGGAGCAGGTATATTGTGAGCACTTACTGGGCCCCAGGCGTCGTTGGAGGCTCTGACCAGCAAGGTAGACAAGGCCCTGAGCTCATGGAAATTACAGTCGGGAGCAGAGATAGATGATATACAGGCAACTATGTCATTCTGATGCTCTGAAGGGGACCAGCAGAGTGTCATGAGTAGCAAGGGCACGTATCGAGACCAAGGGCCAGGACAGGTCTCTGAGGTTACAGTTAGGCAACTACTATGCATCCAATATCTACCATGTTAGGGGGGAGGATACATAGATACAGAAAATTCTGTCTGCATCTGGGGAGGGCTCCGAGCCCAATAGTAAAATAGTAATTTCACAAGATTTCAAACAACTCAACCCTCAGCTCTACTGTTCCCCATGGATCTGCCACGTCAACTATATCATCCCACCTGGAGGGGCCACGGACTGCCTCAGAGCTACTTCCACTCCCAGGCCTGCCCTTCAGCTGCCCTCCGGGACGCCTCTCACCCAGCAGCCAAGCACGCAGGCCCCCTCCCCTTATGCAGAACTCATAAGGGCTGACCTGGAGCAGGAGTAGGAAGGAAGAAAAGGCCACCAGGAATGACCCTTGACTGTTGCTCGGCTGCTGTGGGGAAAGACAATAGCCCCTGCGGGCTGCAGGCAGACAGCAGGAGGGCGGCTGGGCCTCCCTCTGAAAGTCCCGCCATTACACAGTTCTCCCGCGGGAACAGAGGGCTAGCGGCCCGGCAACCTGGACAAGGTTGTTGACTTGGTGTCAGCTAACCATCCTGGATCTAGACTAAACAGGTTGCTCGGAACAGGGGTGTTCAACCTGGGCCTGCGGCCCCAGGACTTCAGGGAGCACTTTGAGGAGGAGCAACAGAGGCACAACTATGGGAAGGAGTAGGAGCTGGGCCTGGCTGTTCTCTGCTCTGAGGACTTACTGGGCTTCCTTTAAGAGAGACTCTGGAGCTGGGGCTGGGGTGGGAGGGTGGGTGAGGGGGCCGGGCTAGGTGAACAAAGCTTCAGCCCTCAGGCTCCACTCTGGCATCAGATAACCTCAGCACCCTGCTGTGGGCCCCCTACATCCAGGAGCAGCCAAGCCTGCTTCCCTCATGACCTTCCACGGCACAAACCCATGCAGCCTGTGCGCCCAGCTCTGACCTCAGCGACCTAAAGTAACTTGGTTTCAATTCAGTCTCCAGCTCAGTTTGTTTTCTTCAGTCTTTTCAGTCTAAACCCTCCGATTTTATTCCTTTATTCCCTGATGTTGCGCTCTGCATCTTCCAAACCAGTGTTGAGCATCGTCCAGAGAGGGTTGGAGATAAGGCCAAGGGGGTTTCCTCAAGCTTAGAAAAGAAGCACTGTCTGTGGCAGGAGAGCACACCCATAGAAGGGAAGCAGCACCTGTAGAGGGGGAGCACAGCCTGTGGAGAGGGAGCACGGCCTGTGGAGGGGGAGCATGGCCCATGGAGAGGGAGCACAGCCCGAGGAGGGGAAGCACAGCCCATGGAGGGGGAAGCTGTGGCCTCGGCCACGTCAGCCTGCCTTCCTGGGCTCTTCTGTAGAGACAACCACTGGTGCCACAAGTAGGACTCCTGTTTCACATCAAAGAACTGAGAACACACAGCATTTCTACTCTTGCTAGCACAAGGGACAAATGTGCCCCTGCCAGTGTGGTTCTTAGAGGCTTGGGAGGTTACTCCCCTCCAGACACTGTGACTAACTAAATCTATACTGACTTGCTTCTATTGCAGAAATGCCTGGTTTCACCCATTATTCTTTCAGGTAGTGAATCTGTATTCAATTTCTGCCGTATGTCGGGCACTGTGGTAGACTCTGGGGCTGCAGTAGAAAATAAGAATCTCAACAGTTAGATTTGCATTCATTCACGTCTACAGCACCCATCTAGCACCTTCAAACCGTCTGAGAAGTTTAAAATCTACAAACGTGGGGCCTCCCCTGGTGGCGCAGTGGTTGAGCGCTGGGTTGCAAAGCTGCCTGCAACCTCTGCAGCGCCAGTTCAATCCCCAGCTGCAGGGGAGAGTCCCACATGGCGCGCAGACCTCTCCCGCTGCGCCCACTGCTCCCCTCAGCAGTGTATTTTGTCGGTCTGCCTGTTCTGCTCCCCACTCTGGCTCTGGTGAATCCTCTCACCCTCCTGCGCTTCTGACTGTACCCAGTGCTTGTATAAATAAATAAATAAATGAATATTTAAATAAAAAAAAATCTACAAACGTGGACCTACTCCCAAGAAGTCAGATTTAATTGAACTAGGATCCTGATATCAGAGTTTATACCTGAAGAACCTAGGGTCAGACGTGAGGGATGCTGAGGGCTTGTAAAGAAACTCCTAGTCTTTTGAGTAGTTTCATGAGCTCATCTCCCTCCTTAGCCTCGTACTAAAGTACAGGCTCTGGGAGGAAAAGACTCCATCTTGTTTCCTCTGGAATGACTCGACAGCATCCTGTGTCAATTCTCAGATCTGGAGTCTTTTCTTCTGAAAGGAGGAGCTGGCCAGTTGGGTCATGCAGTCTGCAGCTCAGAGATACCTTCTCTCACCTGAGCCCAACTCACCTGCCTTTGACTTTCCCCTTCTCATTGGCTTTCTCTGCTTTGTTGCTTCTAAGCTCTTTGTGTCTCCACCTCTCAGACCGGGGAGGCTTCTGGGCTTTCTGCAGTTCTGAAGGATGGCGATGACCAGGATCATGAATAAGGAGCCCCTGTCCAGCCCCTTCCTTCTCTAACCACACTTAGCATGTTTCTCTTTCAATCCTCCGCATTTCCACTGCCAGACCTGTCCCTTCTCCTGCCCCAAGTCATTCTCTAAGCTTTCTCGAAGCACCCCTGCCATGGCATAAAGGCTGAAGCAGAGAGAAAGAAGCCTGTCGTCAAGTAGCCAAGGGTGGAAACTGGACACTGCGAGGCTCTCCCCACTTCGTGCATTTCCGCATCTGGAGATTGCCCAGGCCATAGACATTAAAGAGTGAGCATAGACTTGGTTATTTTCCTTCACTTTGTGCTGTCAAGGAGGAGTTGATTCTCCACCCCAGAGGGGCTGGGAAAGCGTCATCAGAGGTGGGGGCTTCCCTGCGGCCTAGAAATAACAATAATAGCATAATGGTACTAATGCTTGTGCTACATCGGGAGCTTGAAATGATCAGTGACATTTCCCCTGATGAGGTTAAACAGCCTGGCTCTCGGGCTGCCCATTTGCATAATAAAGAGCAGAAGTCACTGCCTCCTACATCTCTCGGGGCGCCAGCCTCGTGTGTCCTTGACGCGGGACACCACAGCCTAATGTACTTCCACATGCGGTCCTGTGCAGTGATTCTAATCTTTGACTTGCATGTGAAATGTCAGGTTTTTTTTTTGTTTTTTTTTTTTTTGGTCTGAGAGAACAACAAATTATGTTCCTAAACGAGAAGGTGCCATCTGTAATGGATAATATAATCTGAAAATGTGGAGGCAACATCTGTGACCCGTGGTGCTAACCTAGCAAGCTGTAGTTTATTTTTCTAGCCTATCAGTTGATAGGAAAACATCACTTTAGATATAATAATTAATCATTCGTCAAAATGGATACCCCCATTGGTTCCATGCTGTTCAGACAACCCTGCCTAGCCGGACTATAAATCAAGAAATACATTCTTTAATGTCCAATGGAATGTATTGCTAGGCAGCCGCTTGCCTCTAAAGTAAAAAACACTTTGCAGAAGCCGTCTAGCATCAGCTGATGGGGAAGATTCTCCTAAGTGCTGTTAGAAAGAAGGAAAATGCCGAGCCCAGTGGAAGGAGGATGGTGAATTCAAGATGGTGGCTGGAAACCAAATGGAGGCTCTAGGCTGGAGGGTGGGGGTGATGACGGCCAGCGCCCATCCTACCCAGGTCCTTTGGCTTCATCTCCCCTGTCATGTCTTTCTCACCTTGGGGTCCCACCCCAGCCTGCCAGCATGTCTTGTGCCAGCTTTCCATGGGTGGCCAGGTTCCCAGCCCCTTCTTGTCACAAGTTTTAATGGCAGCTGTGGATTCATCACTTCAGGCCAGAGCTCTGCTGGAACCCAGGCACTCTAGCACACAAAATGCTCCGAGAAAATAAGTGATGGTGCAAGCGTGGTGGAAAGAAAAGTGGGCTGGAAGTCAGGACGGGAGGGAGGGATCTGAGGACCACCCCCTCACAGACTCAAGGCTTGTTTGACTGTGACCTTGTTCGCCATGTTGTGAGCAATTTTTAATCTGCGCTTATTGAAGCCCTAAATTCTCGGGCAGGGCTGGGATCTCACAGCGAGGTGGAGAATCGGGCTGGATGTGGGGGGGAGTTCCTCAAATTTCAACCAGAGGGAAAAGCTTTTATTTTTGCACCTAATTGGCAAACATAAAAATTCAAAAGCCACTGAGTTATTTCCAATATTTATTTTTTATTTTCTTTATTTTTTCCTCACCACCATCTCTTGTATTCCCTCGTTCTCTTGCCCTTGGCCCTCCCTCTTAACCTCAGGGCCCTCACAGTGTTTAGTTTATTAATGTCCGCTAGCTTTTGTATTTTACATTATTAAAATGTCTGCTATGTAAATGTCCAGTATTTGTTGTATGTTGGACACTCGAAACTAATATAGTTATAGGTCAGTTATACCTACCGCCATTAAAAAAATGTGCAGGGCCTCTCCGGTGGCACAGTGGGTTGAGCGCAGCACTGTGAAGCTGTCCGAAGCCTCCGCAGTGCAGGTTCGATTCCCGGCTTGCCAGGGAGATTCCCACATGGCGCAGCAGACCTCTCCTGCCTCACCCGCTGCTCCCCTCAGCAGTGTATTTCAGTAGATCTGCCTGTTCTGCTCCCTGCTCTGTCTCTGGTGAATTCTCTCACCCTCCCATGTCTCTGGCCTGTGCCCCAGTTCTTGTATAAAAATAAATAAATCTTAAAAAAATAAAATTAAAAAAATTAAAAAACGTGTAAATTCAGTTTGTTAGAGGAGGCAGTCCCAGGGCCAGCGGCCCAGCAGGAAGACCGAAATGAGGGAACAGCCTCCGCAGTAAGCAACAGTTCCGACTTTGCATATATCTGGGCACTCAGCATTGGCACTCCCCGCAGGCCTTGAACTGGACTTCCTGGGTGGGGGGCTGCTGGGAAGGAGGCAGGAGCTGGGTGGCCATGTTGAACTGGGGAGAGGGCCAGAAGCCATGTGGGCAGATGCTTCTCTGGGTCTTTCCTCTCTTTTGCAACGTTAGTGCTCTGGCAGTTGGCTCGATACAGCAGCAGCCATTCTGGCCCTCGGGCAGACTCAGCCTGGGCAGTATCTTCTGAACTTTTGCTCTCTCCTAGTACTCTGCGTCCTGCCTAACCTCTTACTTGTGTTTCCTGCCAGGAGATGCCTTGGATTATTCCTTCCCCTGGCAGCACTTCTCTTGAGCCTTGCTTGTTTGGCTGAACTGGTGCCCACCAGAGAATGGTTGAATTTGGTATTTGATCGGGGGTCTATATTTTGAAATTCTTCTCTCTTCTACTCTCCCACTCTCTTACTACCTTTGAGCATCTCACCAGTTAAATATCTTCGCGCACACTTGGTTTTGATTACTTTGCTTTTATGCTCCTGGGTGGCACAAACCCTTAGAACAGGGTATATGGGTTTCTCCGTTACAGTTTGAGGTCCTGGAGCACCCCCTGTTTTCGTCCAATAGCAGTTCTGGTGCCTGAGGTTTTGCCCAGTATCAGTTTTACTTGCGTAAAAGAAATTCTTTGCCACAGACTACTTGTAAAAGAGGGGGGTAGGTTGGATGAAATAAATTCAAATCACAGAGTGTGCATTCCAGAAAAGCTGGAATCACAGATTAATACTGGAAGTGCAAAACAGGGAGAGGTGAGCTATCTTATTCCCTTCCCAAATAACTTTTCAAATAAAATGTGACACTTGTTTAAATATTTACCACTTTGTTGACCCACTTTGTTGTTGTTAATTAGCCTTTTTTTTTTTTAAGGAAACAAATATTGTAACAGCAAATTAGTTCAGACAGCCAGACAGTGAGATAGTTCAGCCTTAAGTTGTGATTTACCAAAATGGTTGTTCCTAAGGAGGGATACTAATTAGAAATATCAGAAATAGTTTCTGAACGTAAAAAGGTTAAGACTCTCCCCCATCCTTGATCTGTGGTTATTAAATAACCAATTGCTAAGGTTTCTTGGCAATTGTTTTTCTGTTGTTTTCCCTTAAATGTGTGTTTAGCTCCAAACCTCTTTTTCCTCCAAGAAATGATTTGCTGAACAATTCTGTAACTAGCTGTTCCTACAAAACAAACAAAAATGCTATTTTAAGATGTTACATTTGAGTCTTTTGCCTTTTTGTAATGTGTGTTGGCTTTGTACTTTAATAAGTGCTGCAGGTTGAGTTAACAATTCCTACTCACTCCCCTCAGGGGCTTCTCTGAACTGGGCTCAGAGGACCTTCAAGATCACGGTTAACAGGAGCGTGTTCATTTCCTCAAGTCAAACCCATGGACTCCAGCTGCCCTTGACAAACAAAGGGTTGACTCAGAATGTCTCTGCAAGTGTGTCTGACCCTGAAGATGCGGGAAGAATGGTGACAAACTGGCGGGGTGCCCCTCCCATTTTCTGGGCTGGGGAAGAAGGAGCTATGGGGGAGCAGGTGGAACGGGAATAGTAGTTTGGTTCTTTTTTTTGGGGGGGTGTCATAGCATTTCTCTAAATGAACTAGAATTCAAGATAAGAATTGGATAGTGGGACTAGTTGGTGGTGGCTGTGGTGAGGCATGTACATGTATGATAAACCATGACATTTTATTTTAAAAAATCAGATGCCATAGGTGAAAAATAAAAATTAAAGATAATGTTGCAGCTGCAGGATGAGGTAAGTAGCAACGGCACGTCAGCTAGCTAGTTGTGAGTTACAGCTAACTATTGAACATGCATGTGATCTTCAAAGAGCCCAAAAGAGCGAGTGCTTGCACGATTTAGGCGTCCAATAAATTATCACCTCACAATTTATAGTGGATTTTGTTTCTGCCCTAACATGGACCATGTCTCTGTAATAGGTTCACCTCTGAAAAGGCAGCTCATTCCAGTGTTGTGTTAGGTTAACAGATACAAGAGTTAGAGCCAACCCTGGGGTTCTGAATCAAAGGGGTGTTCCTCAAGTCACTGGAGTCTACTGGCTCATCCATGGTGCATCTTCCTGCCATCCCCTGAAAAGTCAAGCAGGGGCTGCTCTTCCAGCTGTGGTAACATTTGTTTCTGCAGCCTGAACTTTGGCAAAAGGCAAAATGGCTGCTGGCTGCAGGGACCAGACGCCTCCTACAGGGCAAACGCCAGGCCTATTCATTCCCCATGAGGGGCTCACTCCCCCACTCTGGTGCTTGAGGTCTGGTGCTGGTGCTGTGGTCGCCACAACTGTGTTCACTGGGTCTCTAATACACCCTTGTTCGGACCCATTTGCTGATCTGCCAGGCTTCCTACATTACCTGGTCTGCTGAACCAGAAGCACTTTTGAATTCTCGGTTTGAAAACAAAACTCCTTTTGAGGCAATGTGGAGAGAGAGAGCGTGGCTCTTTTTCTTGCAAGAGACACCACCTCAACGTGCCTTTTTTTTTTCAGACTTAGAGGAGATGAGCTGACACGGTGAGGAGGGACAGAGTTTCTATTTCTGTGGGTTCCTTAAGGCAAAGGAGGAAGCTTAGCGGCCACGGGAGTCTAATTAATGAGCAGGTTATACAATATTCATTGTGTTGGGTTTAACTCTTCAAACAGAACGTCTAATTGCTAAAAGAAAAAAGAAAACAGCTACATTTCAGATGTTAAGACAACAAAGTGGGGGAAGAACTCCCTCTGTTGATAAAACCATCCTTTCCCCGCTTCCTCCTGCTGCCACTCCTAGGGGGGACACAGTGCGCCCCTGTTCTCATCAGCGATTCATCAGCCTGTGCTGCCCGAGCCTCCCCAGGGCCGCAGGTACCCCGTCCCCTCAGAGGATGGCTTTCTTAATACCCACAGAGGGAGGGATCCAGTTGGATTCCGCTTCAACCCAAACAAACCTCTTCTCCCCCAGTTTCTGGCCAGCACCCTCTGGCCCCCTGGGCCACTGGGTCAGCATCTCAGGCAGGTGGGCCTGACGCTCCTCTGCACCTGTGCAGTGCTGGGTGTAAGGGAGCACAGGCCAGCGGTCAGGGCTGTGCCCAAGGTGGCCGCAAGGCAAAGCAGTACGCCCAGCTGGGGACTAGCAAGCTGGATGCCCAAAGGCGCACCTGTTGCCCAGGCTCAGGCCTGGGTTTGGGCTTTGGGGGGTGGGAGTACCCTGTCCCACCCTCCCAGCTTCCCTGTCCCACTCTCAGCCCCTGTGCACTGACCGGCCTCCTGCAGTGGGTGGCCCAAAGGTGACAGAGGGGTGGAGACAGGAGCTGGGCTGGCTGCCCCTCCCCATCTCCTGGGGTGCGCTCTTCAGAGACCTGGCGCTGGGCAGGATGGGCTGCGTACAGAGGAGGAATCAGCCCCGACCTCCATCTTGTTCTGGAAAAGCAAAGGGAAAAAGAGAAGTCAAAGGGGCTGTTCTCCCCCACCAAGGCGCCCCAGAACTTTGCAGTTAACCTGTGTTCTTTAAACAACTCCAGGCAGCAGCTGAAAACCCAGCCTTGTACCTGCTCTTAAAAGAGCTCACATGGGGCCTCCCCGGTGGTGCAGCGGGTTGAGCGCCACGCTGTGAAGCTGTCCGCAGCCTCTGCGGCGCAAGTTCGATCCCAGCCGGTCAGGGAGAATCCCACATGGCGCAGCAGACCCCTCCTGTCTCGTCGCTGCAAATAAAAATAAACTGTTTTAAAAAAAAAACAAAACACTCACATGGATGGCGCTGGAAGGGATCATGCTCAGCAAAATAAGCCAGAAAGAAAAAGAAAAATACCGGATGGTCTCACTCATAGCAGGAATCTAGAAAACTTAAATAAGGGACCAGGAAAATGAATGACTATAAGAAAGTGAAAATCAAAATCAACAAACAACTATAAGCCAGAGACACACTACGGGGTGGGGGGTTGAGGGGTGGGGGAGAGGAGGGATTAGGGTTAAAATAAGGGGGGTGCAATTGTATGGGGAGTATAACCAAAATGAAAATGCGTACATTGTGCAAAAATGAAAAATGATGTAAGAATTATATAAAATAAAATATACTAAACACTAAAAAAAAAAGAGCTCAGAGTAGGACTCTGGCAGAGGAATATGCCCTCAGGACAGGGTGGCTAATGGAAGCCCCAGAGGGCGCCCGGAGGCCTGTGCAAGAATGAACTTAGGTCCTTAGAGCTTTGCCGTCTTGTTGTGCTACACCCTTAAAGACCGCTTCCTCTTGCTGTGGGTGCTGATAAATTTGAGCAAGAATAGTGTCCATGCTTTATTTTCTGCTCCTTTTAAGACTTCAGAGGAAAAATAAGTCATGGGGATGTATAATTTTTATCGCCCATCGAGTTAACCTCTGGGTCTGAAAATGGTGTTCCCAGGAAGGCCGCTGCTGTGAAGGGAAGGCGCGGAGCGGGAGCAGAGGCGAAGTGGGAAACGAATCACTAAAGCCATCCATTTCTACAACTGCTGATAACGTGGGAGCCACTGAGCCTAGTGGAGAAGCTGGACGTGTCTGGCAGGCAGTGTGCGGCTCCTCCTCTCTCGCTCGGCTGCTCCCGCAACAGCTGGTGGGTGTCCCGGCCTGGAGTGTCTGACTCCTGGGTCCAAACACCAGCCGCCCCTTCACCCGAGCACCTTGCCGGGCTACCTGTTCGTCCCTCCCTGAGGGCAGGCAAGTGTCTGACAAATCGAAACTTGGATTATTCTGAGTCCTCAAAGGAAGAACAGAAGTGCTAGGAAAAGGTCACTAAATGTTTGGATCTAAAAGAACTTTTCCCACGACTGCTGTGTACACTGATCAAATCAGATGTTCTTGGAACGAATCTGAGTTTGGACCTGGAGGTTGAAGGGGGGAGAGGACAAATGCCAACCAAGACTCCCCAGCTGTACTTACTATTTTTTAAAACAATATATATTATAAATGGATAAATCTAGAACATAAGCGGTCTCTTTTTATTCTATTTTATTTACAGCAGTAGGTCAGAGACCTCGCCCCACCAGAGAGAGAAGCCCCAGCTGGTATCACCCCAATCCTGACCTTCTACAATGGGGGTTTCTCGTGCACTTTAGAATAAGCCTGGTGGGGATCTTTTTTCTGCCAGAATTCTGGAAGTTAACGAGTTAACTCAGCCCCCCTGTGTTTGGCCTACACACCCGCACAGAGTGGCCCACCCCAGCCATTACCTGTGCCGGGCACCGGGGCTGGGAGTCAGCCCATCCCAAGAGGATCTTCTGAGGCCCAAGAGCTGCTCCGGCCCCGGAACTTCCAGAGACAGTTCTAGGGCCGGGCTGCTGTCCCCGCTGAGTCGCTGGCTTTTGCTGACCACAGCAGCTGCATGTGAAGATGGTTGGAGCTCAGTGTGCTCTCAGGAACCACAGTCACCCCAATCCTGGCTGGCACAGGGTCTGAGCTGCCCTTTTCTGCAGCCCCAGTGGGAATCGCTGCGGACGCCTCTGAATGCAGCCACGTCACAGGGTCCAGGGGCCTGGGAGCTAAGCAGACACCGCAAAGGGAGTGAGGGCACTGAGGGTACAGAAAAGCGCCAACAGCTCCAATAACAGGCAGCCTCCTGGAGATGGATATGGCCTAGACAGGCCCTCAGTGTGAGCCACTCAAAAGCGCCGCCTTAAAACCAGCTGCCCCCGACTGAGCACCCACGGTCTCGGTTTCTCCCATCTTTTTGAACTGTTAGCCTCTGGTCCTGTGGACTTGTGCATTCTTAAGAGCCACAAAGCAGGATGTAACAACCATGGGGACCACTGTATTCTTTTTCTCATCTCTGCCAGAATTTGCTAGAAAAAAGTACAATCCTACAAATCAAAGATTTTTAAAAGCCTAGATTGTCTTGCCACGTAACGCTGTATGTTCCCCAGTGACGACAATGGCTCAGCCTCTGCTGTGACGAGGATGGTCACCCTCTGCTGCACGCCACGTCTCCTCCCGACATGACCTCCAGAGCCTGAGAGACGGCACATGCAGGCGTGGCCAAACAGGCACCGGCGCAGGGTCAGATTACTGCTGGGTTTGGTTCTCCACTCTGCTGATTCCTGGCTCTGGGCAAGTCCTCCCGGAGCAACAGTTTCGTCTTTTGCAAAACAGGACAGATAACAGTCCTACAGCTGAGTTGCAGTGGAGGTGAAATGAAAGCATTGATGGAGAAGCAGGAAGCACAGGGCCCGGCACAGCGCACCTGTGCTGAGGGTTTCCATGGCAACGACTGGATGATGACCAGGGTGGCACAAAGAAAGGTTGGCGGGTGTTTCTTTGGCCAGAGCTCCAGCCGGATTAGACTGAAGTGTGTGTGTGTGTGTGTGTATGCATGTGTGTGTGCGTGTGTGTGCGTGTGTGTGTGTGTGAGAGAGACTTAGTTTCAATGCCTTCATCACTCAAAAACATCAAGACTGAAGTGAAAAACCAAGAATTCTAACACAAACCACAGAGCATGGCAAAACCTGACAATTTCCCACTCCTGCCTGAATTCTAGTGGTGGCTGGACATTTTCTGCAGACCCACAGTGTGCTGAGGAGCTGGAGGAGATGCAGGCGCACAGTATGGTCTGGGCTGGGTCTGCAGCGCTGAGCGAAGTCAGGATTCAGGTCAGATCCTGGTGTTAACAGATTAGCCAGGAATAAAGGGAGAAAAAGGAGACGTGGGGTCGAGGGACGGGGAGTAAGTCTTCTGTGCGTGAGCCGGTGCCTGTGGGGTGGGATCTGTTGAGAGCACTTCACTCGAAATAAATAATGAAAATGGATTTTGTGTCACCAGGGTCAAACATTCTCTAGCTGGGTAGTTTTTTTTTTTTTTTTTTTTTAATAGAGGCATGTTTTATTTATTTATTTATTTGTTTGTTTGTTTTGTTTATACAAGCACTGGGTACAGTCAGAAGCGCGGGAGGGTGAGAGAATTCACCAGAGCCAGAGCGGGGAGCAGAACAGGCAGAAGGACCGAAGTACACTGCTGAGGGGAGCAGCGGGCGGCAGGAGAGGTCTGCGCGCCATGTGGGACCCTCCTCCACCTCCTCCAGTGGCCGGGGAGCAGCCGGGGATTGAACCGGCGCCGCAGAGGCCGCGGGCAGCTTCGCAACCCAGCGCTCAACCGCTGTGCCACCGGGGAGGCCCTAGCTGGGTAGTTTTATTCCTGTTTTCGTTTTTTCAGAAGTTCCTGGGCCAGGAGCAGCTCAGAATCAACACAGCCTCCCTTCTGATCCCTCTCCAGCCTGGCTGCAAAGAGCCACTTCCCTACCGTGAGAAAAGATCATTTCTTTCTTGTGCTCTCTGTGTGACTTGAGGGGCCTGAAGACAAGAGCTGAGGTTCTGGGAAGGTGGGGTATGTGGCCTGGAGGAGGGTGTGCTGGCTTTGGTTCTTGCAGCTGAGCTAACTGTTGCAGCCAAGCTCAGGTCAACTGAAGCTAACTCCTGCAGCCCAGGGCCCAACTTAATATGTGAGGCTGAGCTGGACAAGCGTGTTGCTGCAACACACCTGCAGCAGCGGCCCCTCCTTCTCCCGGCTGTCA
The DNA here is from genome assembly GCF_014898055.3 of Talpa occidentalis. Lineage (NCBI taxonomy): Eukaryota > Metazoa > Chordata > Mammalia > Eulipotyphla > Talpidae > Talpa > Talpa occidentalis. The sequence continues at coordinate 109,707,257 of NW_023605194.1, forward strand.
CCGCAGCCCCCCGGGCCAGGTGGTCACTGCGGGTGTGGACCCAAGTGGAAGCTGCAGTAGCACTGAAGTGAGAACAACTATAAAAACAAAGATGCCGGGCGGCTGTGAAGACAGAGGCTGTCGGTACCTGGGCCCGGGTCTTCCATGCCCTCTGGCCACAGTCCGGAGGCTGGCGCCATGGGCCCTGCTCCCCGCGGCCATCAGGACCAGCTCTGCTGTGTGTTCGCTGAGACACCAGAGATGATTCTGTCCTCCTCGGCCAGTAAACAAAATATGACTGGGCCACAGACACAGTGGGAAAAGCAAGCAGAGCGAGTGGAGGATTTGGTTTCCCTTAGATAATACCTTGGGGCATCCTAATGTGAAGGAGAGAACAGACCCAAAAAATAAATAAATAAATAAGAAGCAAGGCCTAAATGAATGCAGGCTTAGAAGCTTGCGTTACCCTTTGAGTGACTTCTTTCTTTCTTAAAAATAAAAACTCAAGTGCAGCACAAAATGGAAATAGGCAAGGATGGTACAAATCAATCCTCTCGCTAAAAAAGAGAAATTAAAATTCTGCTGTGGATGAAAAGGGGCCTTCCTGAACCGTTTAGATGCCAGGTTTCATCTTTCACCTGATGATTAGCCATTACTAGTACATTGTTAATCGAATTCCACTGTTAATTGACAATTTCACAGCTCCTGTACACAATGGTACAATTCTATCGCAATTACAGATTCAACGGAAAATTAGAGATAAATCATTAATACTCAAAATAATATTTTGAATACTTAATGGCTCTCCTCAGTAGAAATCACCTTCACAAACCTCTCATTTACCGTCTCCAAAGTTTCATCGAGGCGGAGATTGTTGGCAAATATGATTTTATCCTGCTTTCACAGAAGGGAATCACAGAAATGGGGTTAGTTTAGCTCAGGCCACCAGAGAGTTAAGGCTAAATAAGGCTCACGGTCTAGACTCGAGCCGAGGGACCCCATGGTGGCCGAGGACCCCAGGAGGAGAGGGCGCAGGGCGGCTTGGGGAGGGCTTCCGGTCAAGGGCTCGCTCTGTTCTCTGGAACGGTGGCGAGTTTCTAAACTACTTCTGTCATCATGTCAGCTGCGCAGTAAATCTGAAAATTGACATGAAGGTGCTTTGAGAAGTAAAACGAGCCGCACAATTTAAGGACTCAGAACAACACCCCTGCCTTGGAGAGAACCAATAGCCCAGGGCAGCCCCCAGCGTCACCCACACTCGGGGCACTGGCCTCTCCAAACGCGCAGACTGCGAGGGCCGGGTCCTCCTCCGGCTGCCCTGGCTGCTACAGAAGGCCCCGGGGATTGTGGGGTGGGGGTCAGGGGGAGGGTGAAGAGGAACACAGCGGGCTGGGGGCTCCCCAGTGCAGGGGGGAATCCTCAGGCACAGCTCCCTCCTGTATCCACCAGGGTGGGGAGAAGAAACTGAGGACACACTCCCTTTCCAGAAAGCACAAGTGAAAGTCTCCTTTTTTGGTAAACACGAGTGTCTGAAAGCATGACAGAGCAAGTGTCCCATTCTGAGTACGGATGACGCTTGTGTCCTGCTTACTACCGCCAGCAGCTGTTCCAAGCACCACCTAAGCACGTTGTTCCAAGCAATACGCGAGCACTCTGTTGGGAGCACTATGTACACTCCGTCCTCAGCACCACACTAACACTTAGTCTTCAGCACTGCGTGAGCACTATGTTCTAAGCACTATGTAAGCTGACGCACGCTGGCCAGCGGGGCCTACACACCCTACAAGGTAGTTGCTATCTTATTGCATCCATTTGATGGACAACAGACTGCGGCATGGAGTCTTAGGTCAGTGACCTCCCTGGGCTGCAGGCAATGCCCACGTGTCTGTGTGCCTTGGGCCCTCTCTGTCTTGGCTCTCTCCCCACTCACCCACCACCAGCTCTTCGGGTGCCAGTCAGAATTTCGTGGAAAGGTAGGTCAAGGTTCACCGGGGTTCCTAGGGAGGCCAGAAATCACACACCTGCAACTGGAATAACAGCAAAGGGGCGAGCTAGGGGCAAGTGGTTTCTTAGTTATCTCTACGTTGGGGCAACCCAGGAGCCCTGACTTTGTGATCAAGTGGCCGGAAGAAGGAAGGAGACAAAAAAACATGGAGCGGGGAGGGGAGAAGTTTGTCGCTAAGAGCAGACTTCAAGCCTCCTTACAGGAACCTGACATCCCCCCAGGCTGGGCGGGCGCCTTCCACACAAGTGATAGGTTTCTCTTCCTGGACTTGTCCAAGTGGGTGACTGCATCAGCCTCTTCAAAATAAGCCATCAGTTTGGAGTAAGGAGGAATGAAGACAAAAGCACCAGCTACGTGGTGATGGGACACTCTTCTAGCTTGAAGCAGAAATCCCATGAAATCCAGGCTGCTCCTGATGGTCACTGCAACAGAAAGCAGCGTCCAGGTGAGATGCTGGATATACCCTGGCTGTGATTTTATAAAGGCCTAGAAACTAAACTAAGGTGAACTGACAGCTAAGACCAACCCTAAGAAGTGAACAGTTCATGGGGGTGGGGGTGAGAGTGGGGCATTTGATGTGTTATTTTCACAACCCCAAATAATTCCATTTTTATCAAAGTTATGTAAAAATGCAACAGGGCCTCCCTGGTGGCACAGGTGGTTGAGCGCAGCGCTGTGAAGCTGTCTGCAGCCTCCGCAGTGCCGGTTCGATCCCCGCCGGCCTCGGAGCAACCCACATGGAGAGTAGACCTCTCTTGTCTTGCCCGCTGCTCCCCTCAGCAGTGTATTTCGTCAGTCTGCCTGTTCTGTTCCCCACTCTGTCTCTGGTGAATCCTCTCACCAACCCCCCACCTCTGCCCTGTACCCTGGTTCTTGTATAAATAAAAAAATAAAAATAAAAATGCAATACAAAAGAAGTAGAAACAATGGTTTGGTTTTTTGGGATTTAAAACATACATACATACATACATACATATGTACATACATGCATACATATATATATATATATATATATATATATATATATTAGCATCAGGAGTGTCTCTCTAAGGAAAACCTAATAACCACAAAGGAAAAGATGATTGTTTAAATTCTGAATACAGAAGAAATTGGAAGGTAAATGATAAACTAAAAAAAAAGTATCTGTAAGCTATAAAACAGACAAATTGAGTTATGGTAAATCAACAAAAAGTGACCAAACCCTAAATTACCAAATACATAAATAAAAATTAAGACAAATTCAGTCACAATTTAAAAAATAATTACAAACGAGATGCTATTGTATATCAATCATAACAAATTTCGAAGTGCATAATTACAACCAGGAAATAAGTCCTCCAGCTCTGACACTTGATTGTTTCTTAGAATTAAGCCAAACTTGAACGGGGCAAGCCCAGGCACAACTTGGAGCCTGCACCTGGGGCTCTGGGGTCTCTCAAGGTCTCGCCAGGCACCTGCAACTGTGTCACCTGGTGAGCAGGAGACCTGCTGGGGAGGATGGTGACGGGGTGGGTCCCGGGGTCCTGAGGCTGGGACCCTGCGCGCGTGGGCGCCCTGGGAAAAGGCGGAGGAGCAGGACTCCAGAGAGAAGGCGGCGCAAGCCCAGACTATGAGGGGTTAAGATGCAACCTGTGAGGCTGTCCGCGGCCACTGCAGCACGAGTTCAATCCCCGGCCTACCAGGGAGCAGCCCACATGGCGCAGCAGACCTCTCCTGACTCTCCCGCTGCTCCCCTCAGCAGCGTATTTCAGTCAGTCTGCCTGTTCTGCTCCCTGCTCTGTCTTTGGTGAATCCTCTCACCCCCCACACCTCTGGCCTGTACCCTGGCTCTTGTATACATAAATCAATCTTTTTTTTTTTTTAAAAAGGGATGCTCTGTAGATTATTGACCGTTGCATACTAGTGCCCTTTAAAAAGAAAGAAAGAAAGAAAGTTGAAGAAATAAGACCAGAAAATGTTTGTATCATCATATGACTCCTTCTAAGATACCTGATCTCCAAAGGAGACACTGATATTCCAATATGGTGGCAGAGGCACATGGGCCTCCATTGGAAATTGCCAATTACAAGTTCACTGCCACAGAACTCCGGCCAACTATTAATTATTTAGAGGCGATTGTTGAATTTGCAAAGCTTTGATAGCTCCTTGTCCTGTATCCTGTTAGTTGATTTATTTACGTCCCTACTTTTCCCCACAAGATGAACAGAAAAGTTTACACCCAAGTGATCCAATTCCATATCTAGTTAAGAATACTCACTAAGGGCCTCCCTGGTGGCGCAGGCGGTTGAGCGCCGCACTGTGAAGCTGTTCGCAGCCTCTGTGGTGTGGGTTTGATCCCGGCCGGCAGGCAAGGGTCCCACATGGCGCGGCAGACCTCTTCTGCCTCACCCACTGCTCCCCTCAGCAGTGTATTTCAGTCATTCTGCCTGTTCTGCTCCCTGCTCTGTCTCTGGTGAATCCTCTCACCCTCCCATGCATCTGGCCTGTACTCCGGGTCTTGTATAAATAAATAAATCTTTTAAAAAAAAAGAATACTCACTAAATAAATAAATAATAGGCTCAGGAATAGCAGAAAATAATTAGTGTTAAAAAACATAACACTACCATGTAACTCCATCTTTATTGGCCAGTACTAGTGTTCATCAACAGAAAGAATGAAAAGTTGACTGTGCAAAAGAAGGTCACAGGTGAAAATAAAGTGAGAACAAGCAAGACAGGTGGAAAAGCTTCCTGAATAAATATTCAGGACACAAGGGCATTTTTAAACATGGTTTTATGTGTGTTTGTTTTCATAGTTTGCTTTATTTCAAAAGTTCTGCTACTCCCCCACCCCTCACTGCTGGGTATTTGTCTGCAGATATGCAAACATGAGTCAAAGAGGTATGTGCTCCTCCCTGCTCACCCCAGCGGTGTTCACAAGGCCAGGAGTTGGAAACAGCCCGTGACCGATGTGTGGACAGGAAGACGCAGGGTATATTCACAGTGCAATGCCACGCAACTATTTAAAAAAACATGAAATCCTGCCACTTGCAACAGCATGGTAAGTGAAACAAGTCAAAAAAGGACAACTACTGTATGATTTCTCTTCTATGTGGTAGATAAAGAAGCAAATGACTGGACAACACAAAAACTCGTAAACTATAAGAACAAAATGGTGGTTACCAGAGGGTGGGGGAGGGTAAACTGGGCAAAAGCCGTCCAGTCCATGGCCAGTGATGGATGGAAAGCGGACTTGTGAGCGCGACACAGTCTGTGCAGACTTGGCCTGTGACGATACACCTGGACCTAGACAGCTTTATAAATCAACGTTCTCTGTAAAAACTTAATTTCTTGTACATTATGCTAATTTTTTGATCCAAGGAGCAATGCAAGGCATTGTCTTCCTCTCGAACTAGTTGGCTTTAAGAGGTAAAACCAAATTACTAAAAGTGTAGTGAAACCAGCCAGCAAAGCAATAGACTGAGGAGATAATCCATAGAAATGGATGATCACGCGCCAGGTGGTCCCTACGCATCCTCAGCTCTCCGGCCCCACCCTGGCCGGGCCCAGACACAGGAGCTGTACGTACATCAGCTCTCTTGACCCACCTCAGAGTCCTTCAGACGACACCCTCTGCCAGATTTGCTCCCCACAAGGCATGAAAATGAGAAAAGCCTACACCAAGGGCCCCTCCTGCGGCGTCCTGGTGCACTGAGATGGTGAACCCCTGAGATGGTGAACCCCGAGTGAGTGACGTTCTCAGATGAGAGGCACCCAGGACATTTCCAATTTCTTTTATAGAAGAGCCACAAAGAAGACACCCCGTGAGCCCTTGTCCAGGTGGAAGGTGGTCTTCTCACCCCCAAAGCAGCTCAAATGCAGACGCCTGTGGTGGAAGGGCTGAGCCCCACACCCCTCAGACCATAGATGCAGCCCACCTTTCCCCTCCTCGGATCCCTCCTTCTCTGCTTCCCCACCAGCTCCTTGCTACCTGCCCCCAGGAAAACACCCACTTACCCAGGCGCAGGCTTCCTTGAGGCGCCAGGAATGCCTCCCCCTCCGAGCTGTGCAGACGCACGCGGTAAACACTGCCCGCCTGGCGTCTCCTGGACTGGCAGGGACGGCAGCTGTCGCCGCTAATCCTCAGCACCCACAAGCGCTGTCCCTCCATGCCCAAAGCCAGCCGTAATCGCATCGGTTTCTCAAAGAGCACACACACACGCTCACGCCCTTTCCACACCGACCGTGTTCAAGCCTGTGTGAAGAACTCGACGGAACCGGAATTGGTTTTGCACAACTTGGCCACGGTCTCTCAGCCAGATGCCTTCATCCTGGTCTCTGCCAAGGGGGAGAATGTTTAACTGAAACAAAACCCAGCGTCCTCTGCTTCGTGGTCAGTGTGGCTGCAGTGGTTATCCCGGGGAGGTGGGATTGCTGCAGGGCCAGCGAGCAATGTCCCCTGTGACAACCGTACTGACAAGGTGTGTCTGGGGCTGATGTAAAACTTCCTTTTCACTTAAAAACAAAACAAAACTCTAGCATTGCCATCTTGTGATTGCCAGAAACCGGTGTCAAAGCCAGCCTTGAAGCAGCTCTAAGCACCTCTATATTTTATGGCATCTTGTAAAGCACCTGCTCCCTGCCCACGTTACCCATGGGCTCCTGGTCCCTCCCGCTGCTGCACGGCAGCCCATGGGCTTCGAGTGCTGCCTTTTCTACCCACCCGGCTCCAAAGCCCTGGAGGAAAGGATATCGCAGAATGGCTCAGCTCCTGCAAAGCACCGAGTCACGCTCATCATGAGCCATCTGTGAGATAATGTAGCGTATGCACGCGCCGAGGAGGACCCAGCCACAGAGAGCTTGATGTGTTTCGTTTATTTTAATCATCCTTCCTCCAACCATCCCAGGGAAGCAGCAATAATACTCCCGTTTACTGAGCTCTTACTATGTGCCAAGCGCACATCGAATGCCGCGCCTGCATGGACTCAGCTCATCCTCGCCAAGGTCCAATAAAATATGCACTGATACCCGCCCCTTGTTACAGAGAAGGAAACTGAGGCACAGAAAGGCTGGAATAAACTGTGTTGAAGTCACACTGATAATCAGTGGGGGGCTGAGTCACAGACCCCTGCGGGGTGCTCTGGACCTGTGCCCGTGACCTCTGTGTCTTACAGCGGCCGTTGGTGTGTCAGGAGCCAGATGCACAGCTGCGGTGGTGCGTGACGGTTCCAAAGGGTGAATTAAGGACAGTGTTCTGCTTCTCAGGCCAGGGCTCGGAGGCCACGCTCACTAAGAAAGAAACCTAGCAAGGACCATCCTAAGCCTGCAAACCTGCTGCGAACAGGCAAACTCACAGCTTCAGAGCATGCAGGGCAGAGTCGCTGTGGCCTGGACTCACTGTTGAGCTGAATTGCAGGTTTTTCCTTCCTTCTGGTTATGGCAGAAAATCTCAAACGAAAGAACATTTTAAAATTCTAATTCTCTCTTGAAAATAAGGCAGAGCTGTGTCTCTTCCAGTGCTCTACGCCAGCCTCCACTTTCTCACCCTCATTGCCCTTTTCTTTCCCGTTATGAAGGTCATGCCAGCAAACTGGGTTTCTTTTTTTAAAGAAATGACCCAAACCTCTTAACCTTCTCTCACTAAGAGGGAGCAAAACTTGTTTGGCTAGTCCCTGTCCCCCTGAGGTCATGGAGAGTGATAACCTCCTTGCATGAGAAAGTCTTTCGTTAAATTAAAAATTTTTTTTTCTACTTCTTAAATATTTTTCAAGGCACCTACAAAGACCAAACTCCAAAAATCATTCTCTGGTTCACTTGTATGGACCATTTCTACAGAAACAATTCCTTCTTCTTTGGCCTCATGACCTTCAACTCCCAGGGCTGGGTCCATAAGTTATCATGGTCTTTTTCCCACTAAACACACTCGATTTCCCTAAAACCAGCAGGTGCATTCAGTGGCCTGGTAAACAGCAGGAGAAGGCAGCCGGGTGGGCCCCTCCATGACCCACCGCCCAAGTCTGAGCTCAGAACAGCGACCCCTGGTGCCGGGGCTCCTCCTCAGCACGTGGCCCACAGGCTCCTGAGTTTGAGATACTTGAATGTCCTTGTTTTCTTCCGATCATACAGCAGTCTAGGAAAGCTGGAAGAAGAAATACCTCCCCATCCCCAAGTCCAAACCAACGCTTCTTTCTTCCTTCACTAGAAACTTTGCAAACTGAGCAAAAGCCACGAGGAGACAGCACCAGGAAGTTTCGTGGAAGGTCTGCCGTGGCCCTAACAGCAACAGCATTTACTGCACCTTTCCCGAAGCCTGGGACTGACTCACGAGCTGACCTCACAGTCAGGTTTTTGTAGCATCAGCATGAAAATCCCACCAAAGAACCTGTCATTCCCTCCCAAAGCCCAACTCACACATGTATGACCGAAGGATCTATTGAGTTAAACAGAAAATATTAATTATTTCAATAAAGTTTGAGCTCAAACACACTCATGTCCAGCGGCCCCAGCATGTTGAAGATGCCGTGTTTCTCTGTGTAATATGATCAAATATGTGTAACACAATTTGAAATGTGCAAGAATCATCCCAAGTAGAATTTGCCTGTATAGCCAGATAATTTAAAATTACATATCTCACATAGTACAGCATTTTAAAACTCTCTTACCATGGGTGTTATTATTTTATTTCAATGGATTACTGAGTGGGTTAGACCCCTGCAACCTGGATGATTGGTCCAAGCTCTGAGCTTCCTGTCAGCTCAGTAAATAAGGTAACTACAATCAGCTGCTTGCTTCTCATTATCTTATGGACCATAGGGGGAAAATTGGGCTAAAATAACAAGAACAACTGGGAGGACCTGAAAGTAGCTGCAGGACCTCTCCTAAAGGGCTGTCAGCACTGCCAAGTCACCTGTACAACAGCTTCCTGGGCACCCTTCCTCCAGGGCTGTGGTGGAAGGTGCCGCGGGCCTGTGGCGCTGACCTGCGGGCCCAGTGCTGGGAGGAGCAGGCAGGCAACTGCATGACAAAATAATGATGAAAAACGATCTTGACAGGCCAGAGCAATGAGCTGAATCTAACAAGATGAAATTAAACAAGGACAAATGTTAAGTGCTTTTCTTAGGTCAGGAAAAAAAAACAACAACCCAAAACCAATGGCATCAGCCCAAGATGGCAGGGCTGAGGCTCAGCAGCAGGCCTTACAACAAATTTTCAGGCAACAAACAAACAACCCTTTAGAGTTTTCAAATGAAAATATGCCAGTGAAAAACAAAACAAAACATAAATGCAATTCTGTCTCCTGAAAAGGGATATGGTTGTCCCATTGTACTTTGAGGTCACTAGATTCCCCCTGAAATCAGATGCTGGGTACCCCGCTCTCTGCTGTGGGAGGGAGGGTGTGGCAACATTAATGATCATTTTGAAAGTGGCAAAGTGTTCACTACGAAGCTCCTCTGCCCAACATGCTATTTTCATAGCTTGCATGTCATGTTTCTTGTTGCATAAAATACTTGACAATAAATCTACATGAGAAAATAAATAAACAGGAGAATGATACAAATGGATGTGCCCGTGGAAGAGAGAGGCCAGAGTGACTTGTGGACTTTACATTTCTAAAGAGTAGGTGAGCACATCCGGGGCTTCAACTTGAGAGGAGAGAGTTGACGGCAGCTGTCCTCACCAAGCTGGAGGCTGACAAGGAAAGGCCAGGTTCGACTGTAGTAAACTGAAGGGTTATAAATAAGAAGAGCGTGTGTGAAATCTTCAGTATTTTTTAAGCTTCAGAGCTTTTAAAGTATCTTCTTTTCCCAAAAAATCAATTTTTTTTTTCCAAAAAATCAATTTTACCCACACCATAGGGTTGGAGAGTAGTGCTGCTTTTTATTATTAATATTTCCAGCTTTACGGATTAGGGTATTTTAGATAAAAGATGTAAAATGACTTGAGCAAGACCACGTGACGGGATGTGGCAGGGCTGAACGCCGCGGGTGTGTGCAAGTGGCAGTGACACGAACTTAAGTTGAGTATGAGAAGAAATTGTCTTCCTATGAGTCGGGTCTCTGCAAAGTCTAAATCCCTAGACTTCCCGTAGATAGTGGCTATTAATGAAGCCATGAAAGGAAGGTTTTTAAGAATTGGCCACAGCAGCGGCTTTCAAGTTTCTCAACCACAATCTGGAGCAGAAACTATACCTCATGGCCCTCTCAAGTGCCTGCACAACCGAGAATAAAAATGAAACAAAAAAACTAGCACGATAATTCCAGTGAGTACTAAAAATGGCACACTTTGATTTTTCTATTTATTTATTTATATATATTTTTAAACAATATTTTCTTGCCCCCACCCTGTTTTACTTTTTTAAAAATGCTGACCTTTATCCAGTAAATTGAGTTCGTCTCTTACACCTACTTGAAGAACACTGGGCTAGAGAATTATTTACGGGGACTGCTTGCGCGAGCTAAGAGACCAAAATCCCTTCCAACAAAGAGTCCATCATTCTGCATCTTTCCAGTGTTCGAAGTCTTCTTTAAAAAAATTAAAATTCCGCCCTTAAATTGAAGTACTTTTTGCTTCCGGTTTGTTGTTTTCATTCTCAATAACTTTAACTTATTGAGCTTTTTCACTTGATTCTTTCTCTCTCTCTCTCTCTCTTTCTTTTTGATTCTATTTCTAATATTATCTGCCCCATCTGTGCCACACCAAGTAAAAAGTCTTTGATTCCTTTATCTGAGTAATTGGTGGAAATGGCAAAATATGTAGAGACAACTAGGACACATTTTAAGTAAAGTTGTCCCCACCGCCATGCATTTCTTTTCTTTTCCAAGTGTTGTTTACAAATCCTCCAGTCATATTAAATCGCTTACGTTCTGCATCCACCTGTTGAGCGACACGTGGCTGACACAGAGGGTGGCTGTTCTGACCTGTATTTGCCAAATGCTTTCTAGACATGACTGACACCCAGAACCGCCCAGTGGTCACCAGTTGGGATGACCTTTGCTGGCAACAACACTGTTGATTATACCCCCAGCAGGCTAGAAACTACTGAAGACAGGACGCGGTCCTGCCACGCCATCTTTGAGAACCCATGCTGGCTCCTGAGAATCACCCAAGTGCTGCCTGCGAGCTGTGTGGTGCCGCGGGGTGCTGTGGAGGGCCCTGGAGATTTGAGCTACTGAAAGGGGCTGCAGTCTCTGTTTCTCTCCCAGAAATGTTTTCAGCTTGGAGATTATTCCTTTTGAGGAATAAAGAAACAAATGAGGCCTAGAGAGCCTGGGCTTCTGGCCACCTGCGAGCCTTGCTGGCCGCGGCAGGCAGCCAGGGGCCCCGTCCCTTTGTTATTGGCTCTATGATAAAAAGCCAAAAAGTTCAGTTGAGGGTTTGGGCTGCTTGACCTAGTCAGGTGACCTGTTCAGGTGCCATTCAGGTGATGGTTTCAAGTCTCTGGAGCCAGACAACTGGCTTCAAATCCCACCTCCAGCGCCGCAGCACCACCAGCAAGTACCTCTTTAGGCTTCCATCTCCTCATCTGTAAAAGGATGTTGTCACCTCATGGGGCTCCGTGAAGACTAATGAGTCCTAAGCGTTAAGAACAGCAGCCAGCACGGAGGCAGCCTCGGGCCACCTTAGCTGCCATCGTCACCACAGCTTGGATGCTCTGCAGGCCAGCCCTTCCCTCTCTCTTTGGAGTTCCGTGACAGGAAGAAACTTTACAAAGGTTTCTAAACTTCTTAGAGTCTCTTCCCGCAAGGTGCTGTTTTCTCTGCACTTTTCAACATCCGACTTCATAAAAGCCAGGGTGCGAGTCGGCCCACACTTAATGTTTATTTTATTCCCTGCTATGCGGGCCAAGAAGCAAAGTCACTTTCTTCCCCAAATTCCCATCACTTCCCTGTTGGCGAGCACTCCCTCCTCCGGGTCCAGTGTCATCTCTCGCTGCTCTTTCTTCTGATTTCTAAGCGATGAAATTGTCAGCCAGGCGAGCCAAAAATGTGTCAGATGGTCTCCTTGTGCAGACGAACTTCCAGCAGATGGTCGAGACGGAACGTCCCGGATGCACTGGCGAGGGCCTCTCTGCCAGTGTTTTCAGACTCCAGGACAACCGTGGGCTGATGCTGAGGAGGGGGCAGCTCGGTCTGGGAGGGAAACGCTTGCGGAAGAGCCAGGACAATCACTTGCGGCCGCAGGGACCGTGTTTCCATGCAGGTTCCCATCACGCCCCCTGGTCAGCCACTGGCGACAAAAAGCTGAACCAGGCAGAGGGCTTCCCTCTAGGAGCTCCCGGCCTACCGGGCCCTCACCTCCCAATCCAGAGTCAGGGAGTCACCCGACCGTGCTCGAGTCAGCCGTGGCTCGAGGGCATCCCCCGCCCGGCACAGAACGCTGGCGGAGAGTCAGTTTGCTAAGATCATAAGGAAATGGAATTGAAATGCAGAACACGGGCACCTTGGAGAGAAACACGCCTGTTCCATTTGGGGGGGATGGCGGGCGTGGAGGAGCAGCTCGGGTGGAGAGCTGGTCTCTCCACCGCACAGAGCAGGGAAGGTGGAGGGAGGAAGACAGTGGGTCAGTCTGGCGCAAGTGTCACTTCATTAAAGGGAAATCAACAGCAACAATAATAGTAATCATGCAAAGTCTGCACTGGTTTTTAATGAAAAGAACGGTTTTTAAATTCACTGCCTGATTTTTTGATCTGGTTTTTCTTTTCATTAAAACAACACTTTATCTGAACATGCAAAACTCCATTCAAACCAGGGTTGGGGAGAAAGTCTAATCTCTCTCAATCTATTTTAAATCTTTTTTTCTCCCCCCCAAATGCCAGCAAAATTTTGTCAAGGTCTACGAAATCTCTCAGCACCTAGGACTTGCTACCCACAGTTTTCAAAGTGATCAGTTTCAAAAGTTTTTAATTAAATCTTTAAAAAGTTTTATAATAAACTGATATTATATAAATATTGTGTAATATTATTACAATGTATATTTTATAAATATAAAGTGATAAGAAAACAAGTCACAAGAAAACTTAGTCAAAAATTGTATTTAGAATTAAAGAGCATAACCATGAGCAGGGGTGGGGTACAAGGGTCTCGAGGTGGGGAATGTGCTCTAAGTCCCCACGGCAAGAGCGTGGACAGGTGGCAAATCTTCTAGTGAACAAGTCTGGGGCAAACGACAGTGGCCCCCGTCAGTCTTGGTCAGGGGTAGGGGTCAGGTCCCCACGCAGTCTGTCCCTGGCCTCTCACATGTGCTGGGGGACCTCACAACCCTTCCAAGGCGAGGGCGCAGCCAGCAGCCTCGGGGAAGCAGCCTGGGGTCTAATTAGGATCAGGGAGACTGCGGGGAGCGGGACCAAGGCTAAGAGACAGTCATCTTCAAAACTACAGGTCTGCACGCAGCACCCACAGACACAAGTGGAGCAGGAACCCCCCGCGCCCCAGGAAAGGGCTGCTGGCCACCTGTCATCACACACATCGCAGCTAAGCAGTGACGGCAAAATCACTGTCAGCGACATCATCCCCGAATGGACAGGACAGTGCTCTGTGCACAGACCTTCCTATTCAACGACTGGGAGGATGAATAGAAGAGAAAACTCATCTATTGACTCAGTGCAGCTAGAAGAATCCCTGGAGCTCAGCCCCCAACAGCCTGATCAAAGAGCAGTGAGAACTCAGGGGTCCTGGGTGAGTCACTTCACTCTTTGCCTTCAGTTCCCACATCTGGAAAAGGGGACTACTGTTCAGTGATCACAAAGGATAGGCCCAACCACAACTATTTTTTTAAAAATCGAATGAAGAGGTGAACGAGGAACAGAGGTCTTTCAACTCCACCCAGTCTGAACAGAGAAAGAATTCTTTCTTCACTGCAATAAAAATCTGACACTTGGCAGTCTGGGATTTGGTATACTTCTCACTGTAAGAAAAATGCCTAAAGCAAAAGATCTGGTCAACATACTGTGGTTAATTTTATGTGTCAACTTGGCTAGGCCACAGTATCTAGACATTTGGCCAAACATTCTAGATGTTTCTCTGAAGGTATGTGTTTAGATGAGATTAACATTTAATCAGCAGCCTTGAAGTAGACTAGCTTCCCTAGTGTGGGTGGCCTTCATCATCCAGGTAAAGACTTTACAGGCTTGGCCTTCCCAGAAAGGGAAATCCTGCCAGCCAGTTGCCTTTGGACTCAAACTGCAGCTCTTCCTGGGTCTCCAGGCCACCAGCTGACCCTGTGAGTTCTGGGCATGCCAACCTTCGTGATCATGAGCCAGTTCTTTAACACAAATCTCTCTCAGGGCCTTGATAACACAATAGAGTATATTTCTTCGCCCGTTCTGTTTCTCCCTAGAACCCTAATATACGTGCTGTGACAGATATAAGCATGTTCAGTATTTCTAACTCATGCTGCCCACCCCCACCCCCTGGCCCCAGCCCATTCTGGGCCCCCAGGTGACTGTAACAGGCAGTTTCCCTCCCACCTGCTGGCCCAGTGGACACAGAGTACAGGTGAGGATCATTTGTTGTTTCAAGCCAATGAGATTTAGGGTTGTGATTGATACATTACTGGGCTGCAGGGGAGAGGTGGGGATTTGTCCTGTCCTAGGAACAGCCACTCAACTAACTGTACATGTGCCGATTACACAGTTTTTAACATTTTCTTCATTATTACAAGTTTGATATTTGATATAAACACTGAAAAGTGATCTGGAATACTGCATGCACATGATGGTAGTAAAAATTTCTCTAAAATTATTTAATGTAAACTTTCCACTGGCCTCTCTTTTAATCCAAGTTATTGGCACAATATTCTATCCAGCCCACCAGCCTCCATCCCATTTCAAAACTTGGAATAAATGCAGTCCATATGGATTCAAACATTTCTGTAAACAAGACCTCAAAAGTTCCAGTGTTTTATGATTTTATGGAGTTCCTAGACTCTGTCCACCTTTCTCTATATATAGCTTCCCAATCTTTTAATAAGAAAATCTCACTTTTGCTAGATGTGGGGGAGTGGGGGAGAATACAGGTGGAGGCTGACCACTGGAGGCTGACTAGGTTAGGTGGAGATAATCAGGTTTTGAAATTGCTTAGTCCTGAAGTTACCTGGAATTTCAACATATGAGCATATAGTTGAGATGATCAGATCCAACAAGCATTCAGATTTTTAAAAGGATTCTCAGAATTTTGATCCAATGGGAAAAAAGCATGACTAGCCCCATTTTCTCCACTAAGTAGGCAAACTCAGAAAGCACAACTGGGTCATACTTACTTTTCAATTCCCCACCAAGTGCCGGCCTACAGTTATCATTCAATACATGCTAGATGACTTCTCTACACTCTCTCACACTCCTTCCACCTGGCCCCGACCCCTCCGAACTGAGGGGAGCAGGCTAAGAGAGAAGCGGAGTGGGCAGCAATGAGGGTGCTCCCGTGGCCTCTCAGGCTATAGACACACACGTCTGTCCGCTTCTGTGGCCTCAGCCCACTTTGGCTGACGGGACTCCACTGGAGAGTCAGAGATGGCCAGTCCACCTCACTCAGGGCTGCACTGCCCAGACAGGCGGCAGCTACTGGAGTGCAAGGAGCTGCTGGAGATCCAGGCTCCAGAAGTCAGGACGGGCCTGTGGCTGAGGCGGAGTTTGGCTCCACAGTGATGGAGCCATCTTAGTAAAGGCGGGCAGAGCTATGCTGTTGAGCACAGGGACTCCAGAAACAACGTCACAGGAGACAAAAACTGTAGTTTGTCTTCCTTTCACCAACAGCTACTGTGTATGGAGAGAAAAATAATGGTTGATGCAATTTGGCTACTGAGAAGAGCCCTGGTCAGAATGGACTGGGATTTGCCTCTGAATAGAAGAGTTAGCCAATACTGCAGGATCATTTGCTCAGAGGACAGAGGTCAGCCAGTGCCCAGTAAGGGGACAGGGTGGCCCCTCGGCCTGGAATGTGGTACTGAGGTCACTTTTGAGCCAGTGTGATTATCAGACAATTGCCCGCCAGAGGTCACTTCTGTTCTTACAAAGCGGATTATTACAGCCTCCAGGGTGATACACCACATACCCCAAGTCAAGGCTGCTGAGTCTTTAGACCTTAAGGAAATCCCCTAAACAGTTGTTGCTGTTTGCCACACAATTAAGCACTTGTAGCCTGCACTCCCTACTGCCCCAAATAACAAAGTTGAAGATGTAAACCATCTCTCAGTAACACTCCCTCACTGAGCGTGGAGATGAGAACATGAAAACCGTGCCACATGTCTGCCATCTGTATTTGTACTTGTCAACAGCTCTGTTTTGGGATAAACAGTTTTGAAGTAAGAATCAATTCAACTTGTTGGAAGATTAGCCAGCAAGAGCTCAGAAGACCAAAACAGAACATGAAGTCAGATAGTCTAAAATAACAAGCACAATTTTCTGTTTCTCGCTCAACATTCTGTTTTGCCACAGCCCCAGAGAAAGCACATGGCAGCCAGGGTTTGAGGACAGAGACAGAAAATGCATTTACTCAAGTGAGAAATTCCTGAACTCGAACAATGCCTCGGCCACAATGCGATTGGAAATCACTCCCTGACCTCTAGGAGACTAAGAAAAAAGCCATTTTAGCATGTACACCTTGTTTCACGGCCCTGCTGCGTGAAGGCCTACCTCGGGGACAAGCTGCGTGGGCACAGTGCATAATGCAGGCCTTTATTACCATAAAAATGATGGCGGTTCCCAAAGTCGATCTTGATTAAAAGTAGTTCCATGCTTGAAAACACGACTCCACCGGAGAGCTATTAAAATAGAAAGATGGCAAGGGGAAAATAAAGACTTATATACTGAAAGGGAGGTCAGGGAAGAATCTAGCAAAAATAGGATGCTCCAGATTGGCGGCAGATAACAATGAAATTGCTTTCAGCAGCGGCTGATGTGTGTGAATGAGGGACGGGCTCCCCTGGCGGCCCCACATATTCTACAAAACAAATGAGAACGTGTGTGCTCCACTTGGAGGGACATCCATTTTCTCCTTAAAAGAAGTCATTTATAAAAGAGCAAATTGGTGATTTGTACTTACAGACTGGGCCCTTTTCGAGCCCCTGTCAAGAAGTGATAAATTATTGAAGCATAGCAAAAAGTGTTTTATTTTTGGTGTGCCTATAGTAAAACCTTGTGAAATGTTTCTGCTCACCTTTTCCAAGTTATTAATTAAAAAATAATTGTTTCCAATTACTCTGTGATCTTTAAAATAAAACAAGACAAAATGCCACCTCTCTAGGCACCACCCAGCTCCCCGCTTTCCTGTCCTGCCCCCACGCCCTTCTGGCAGGCGGTAGTTTCCAGTGCACGGGGCTGGGGGCAGGAATGCTGCTGGAGGGGGCGGGCGGGAAGGGAAGGCCAAGGCAGAGTTCACACAATTGTCTGGTGTTCACTCAACCACAGGCCCCGAATATATTCGTTGTTCCTGGAGACAGCGTAAGCCAGAGAATAAAGCAGGGGTGTGGAAATCTCATTAATAAATTGTGAAAACCCTCTCAGCGGGAGTCAAATAACGCCGAGGGGCCGCCCTGTGTCCCGAGACGTGGCTGCTCGGTGCAGGACTCCAGCTGAAAGGCCCTCGAGGAGCAAGAGCGAGGAGTTCTTCTGTACTCAGTCTAGCCACCGGAATCTAAGCAAATCTAAAAACTTGAGGCGCTGCTTTCAGCTCAATGACAGCCAGACTGTGGTGGGGGGCAGCCCGCCCCTAATGGGTTCATAAACCTCAAGAAGTACCTCGCCACCCAGGCCCGGGAAGGGCTGCCTCACCGGGCATGTTGCTGACCGTCCCCCAACAACTAGGTGACTTGGATTCCCACCCCTTGAGGACAAGCTGCCGCCAGGTCCCTAATTCTATTTTCTACCCAGGTGATGGGATCAGAGCTGAACTGGCCTCAAGGACCCTTTGTAGCTGAAACTGTTCTACAAAGGAAGCCTTTGTAGAAATTTCACTCAAGTGTTTTGATTGCAATAGAAGAAGACAGGCCAAAAAAGGACATCCCCGAGATGGTTTAATTATCACACGCCAAGCTCCATCGGCCAAATAAACACAGCAAAGCAAGTGACACTGCTTGAAACTGAGGTTAAAAATTGTGTAGCGAGAAATAGTCTTTATTCTTCTTGCTTTCTGCACACTGACATATGACAATGCCTGAAACTTAAATATGAAAAGACACTTTACAAATCAAATCAACAATTTTATACATTTATCTTACTCACATGTCAGTCACAAATCACCAACTATTAAAAAAATAGGGTAAATCATATCACAAAAGAACCCCAAAAAATTTCATAAAAAATATATTCCTGTGTGAAAAGTATTGTGTGCTTTGTTCTCACGGCATCTTCACATTCTCCTCTTCTGTGTACTTATGTACAACACTGAAAAGAAAAAAATACATTAAGTTGAAAAAGACTGCTCTGAAGTATTATAGTAGCAAGTTTTATTTTATTTTTTTTTAAAAAAGATTTATTTACTTTTGCATACAAGAGCTGGGGTGTAGGCCAGTGGTGCGAGGGGTGAGAGGATTCACCAGTGACAGAGTGGGGAGCAGAACAGGTGGATCTACTGAAATCCACTGCTGAGGGGAGCGGCGGGTGAGACAGGAGAGGTCTGCTGTGCTCTCTGGGTTGCTCCCTGGCCAGGACTAGACTTATGCTGCAGTGGCCGCAGATAGCTTCATAGTGCTGAGACTTAACTCCTTGAGCCACCAGGCAGGCCCGATAGCAGCAAATTTTAAAAGTAGATTTTGGCCTGCCACCTCTGAAAATTTCAAAGGAATCATCGTACCGCACAATGTATTCTAGAACTACTCTTTGAGCCCAATTTTATGAATCTAGGTATGGGTTTGACGTCTTATAGGAACGTCATTCTGACATCTAGCTGTCCATCTGATGGAGTCCGCAAGTCATAACCAGGAGAATAAAATAATGTATGTAAAAGTCCCCCAAAGCTAAAAACGTTTTATAATTGTGGGGCCTCCCTGGTGGCACAAGGGTTTAAGACGCAGCCTATGAGGCTTTCCGCAGCTGCTGCAGCATGAGTTTGATCCCCGACCAGAGAGATACCCACATGGTGCAGCAGACCTCTCCTGCCACACCCGCTGCTCCCCTCAGCAGTGTATTTCGTCAGTCTGCCTGTTCTGTTCCCCAATCTGTCTCTGGTGAATCCTCTCACCCCCCTGCACCTCTGGCCTGTATCCCAGTTCTTATATGCATAAATAAATCTTTAAAAAAATCTTTTATAATTGTAATTATGCTTATAGTCCAGTTTAAGAATAAAGTACGTCATCATCTACCACCCCAATAAAAACCCTAAAACTCCTTTTAATTTTAACAGAATAAGACAAGAGATGAGAAGCAATTTTTTTGAAACAGACCAACATCCTTACTCTGAGTCCTCTGTTAAGAATCTCAGCCTTCGCTACTATCCAAAGTTCCGCCTAGCCGGCCATCGTGACCCCCCAACTGAACTCTTTGGACATGTCAGCACAGACCCAGCAGAAATCTGACAACTGGTCAAACTGTGCCAAGAGGTGGACCCTCTTACTGAGATCCTGACAGGCTCGTTCAAGGTGAGCCCAGAAAGACGTCTTTATCAAAGGACACAGTACAGGTTAATCAAGTAAATCAGAATCCTCTTTAAAGGCAAGGATGCAAATTTTGAAGTCTAAAGAAAACTGCCACTTATTATATCACAGAATGTTCCATGACGGGGAGCATCAGCACGACAGGGAGCCCTGGAATGTGGGCGAGGCCCAGCCACGTGTGAGCAATCTGCCCCGACGCCACTCAGAACCTGCCGCTGACTAGGGCGACCAGCCGCCTCGAGACAGGGCAAGAGCAGGACAACTCTCAGTAAAAGCAGAGAGTCAAGTAACAATTTGAAAAACAGAAGATTTTTCTACATTTCAGAGGGACAAAAAAAGTAAATCACAGATGTAATGTGAAGAAATAATGGTAATGACAACAGGCGACAGAATAGAGATCACAGAAGCCAGGATGTTTAACTCACAGTAAAGTCAGACAGACAAAGTTATCCAGAAATAAAGAACACACATAAATAAAAAATTCCAAACTCCAGAATCCAAACTCCAGAATCCAGACTCCATTGGAGGGATGGAACCAAACAGTGGTGATGGAGCAAGAATAAATCCCACCATTTCGATGTTTTCCTCTTCCCCAGAAAAAATTCAAGAATGACTTTATTGTATTGAAATTGTGTGGTTTTTTTTTTTTTTTTAGAAAGACACCAAAGAAAACATAGTTAGTCACAGCAATACATCAGCTAAGTTAACTTCAGAGTCATATTTCCTATTTTGTCATTTTTTGGCCAAATGAAAGGCTACAAATCTCCACAAAAAGCATATGAACGCTAAAGAGACGCAGGCCAAACAGGACAAGCTAACTGCCAAACGATGCAAACCAAAGAGGGCAGCAAACAGGGGCCGCTCCTCCAGCTCCACCTCCGGCCTGAGAGACAGTGTTGGGGGGAATATAATAAACGTATTCAAGAGAGCGGGTGAGAGGGCTGTGGGTCAGTATGCCAGTGTCTCTCAGGGCCTAGGAGGGAAGGAGAGTTTCTAACCCCCAAACCCCTGGAAGCATCTGAAAAAGAACTGATCACACCCAAGATCTGAGATGCAAGCACTTCAAAACAGACAAAGCAAAACTGAAACTGAACTTTTAAATTCTTGCGTAAACCCTGCAGGGACCCAGGGAAAGCACACATCTGGCGGAGTCCGCCAAGCCAGTGCAGGGACATTACCGTTGTTTCCTCGGATGAAGGCATCCCCGTACTTGTTCTTCAGCTGTCCGTTCACATATTCCTCCGTCTGCTCCAGGGCGATGTTCATGTACCCGTCCAGGCAGGCCAGGACCCCTGGAGACAAAGGAGAGGCGCAAAGCGCGCCAGGGTCAAAAGTTACAGTCTCTCCGCTCATCACTTCTTCCACGCGCAATGTGAAAATTCCTACTGTAAACGAAACCCAGCAGACGGAAACAAAGCCTTCGCTCCATGCCAACGCCGGCGAAGACAAGGACGCACACAGCAGCGCGTGGCCACGCACCGACCCCTAGCAGGAAAGAGACCGACTGTCGCTTCCCTTACAGGACATGTGACAACAGCAGCAACTTATAAAGAACTGACAAAAGTAACATAATTAGGATAGTGCCCGTAAAATACCATTCTCAGAAAGCTCCCACAGCAGCGGGCAGTCAGGCAGGGCAGGGGACCACTGGCTGAGGCCCTCACCCCTGGTGGCAGTTCTTAGCCACGGAGGGGTGCGCAGGGCTGGCAGATTTCTCTCTCTCTCTCTCTCTCTCTCTCTCACAACATCTATTGCAGCAGATGAATGTTCTCGAGGGTTAAGAGGAAGCTTCCACAATCTGTTAAAATAATAGACGAGGAGACAGCAGGTGCTCCTGAGAGAACATCTTGGAGCTGTGACTCACAGGGAAGAGCAGCTTGAGAATACGGGCGACACACGCGTGGTGACGGCCCCTTTCTGTTCTGTTCCAGGCAGGAGAGTTTCTAACCCAAACTAATGGAGAAAAATGGCCCAAACATTCGAGGGAGCTTTCAAGGAAACTGTTCAAGCAAATCTTTTTTAATTGTGTTGAGATAAACATTTTGCAAAATTTGACCTTTCTTTAGAAGATGAAAACACACATACGCCTCCAACTGAATCTCTAATTTAAAACGGTGTCTTCTAGGAGAAAAAAGTAATTCAGTAAAAACAATACAAGAAATTTGATTCAATTAACCAAGTCAATAGTTCATTTTAAGTCTCAGCTTCATTAATATGCTCCTCACTCCATCCTTCTGCCCCATTATCCTCCACACAAAAAAGTTTCTTTTCAAAACATGTAATGAGAGCACAAGACATTAATCCAACAGAATTCCGCGAGAAGTTGTAAACTTTCAAAGAATCAGAATGGAGTGCGAACAATTAATAACAGTCATTTCCTATCAAAAGAAAAGTCTGACAGACTTTACAGTTTGTTTATTGCTGCATTATTTTACTTCAAATATACTTCAAATATAAACGAGTAAGGAACTTTGGAGACGTGGCACGCAAATCTGCTCGAAAATCACTCGAAACCATTTCCAAATGCAATGCCCATTTCTAATCAAGATGGAATTGTAGCTCTTCTCTTCCCCAAAGGGTAAATGACTATAAATAATGGTAAATAAGACATTTTCTTCAACGGCCCAGAGAAACTGCTACAGAGAGTTGGTGTGTGAATTATCCATCCACAAACTAAGAGCATTCTTTATAATCAGGCTCTCCACAGTGTGCAAGATTCTGCTTTGATAGTTACAGAGGCCATGAACAGACATCCATACACACAGAGAAGTTACAGCCACTACCCATGTGAAAGGCTGTTCAATCGCCCTCGTAAACAAAAGTGTCAGGAAAATGAGATAATACTTGTTGCCAATTAGGATGGGAAAAGTAAAAGCAAAGGCTAAAACCGGGGCTGATGAGAACGCACAGAATGAAGCCATGTGCCCAGTGGATGGCCAGTTGACCTGCTCTGGGGCTCAGAAATCCCAGTCCAGGGAATTTAAGAACTATTAGGACAAGTGCTCAAGTGTCAGAGCTGCTTACAATGGCAAGAACCCAGCAAACACCTTAAATGTCCATTAATGGGAAACTGATTAAAAACAAAACCAAAATTTTGATCCCCCACACGTGCTCCTATGCGGCCACGGTATTGCAGGGAACTGAAGGCAAGTGTTAAATATTTTGAAAGGGTGCATGCAGAGCTGATCTGATCCCATTTATATAAAATCACACTTATATGGAGACAGGTCCAAATTAATAAGGCAGATTGTCTCTGGATGGGAAAATTTGAGAGGACTTTGTTTTCTTCCTTATACTTTTTTTCATTATTTGTTTTGAAATTTCTAAAAAGAAAAACACATATATTACAGAAAAAAGGTCAGACTAGCTGATCTCTTCAGTCAAGTGGGTTCGGAGAAAATATAGAAAATAATATCCCCACCCAAATCAATTGTCAAGTATGCTCAAAATGTCTAGCCTAGAAGGCTACCTTCTTTGGCTCATTGGTTCTTCCAGGCAAGAAGCAGCATAGAGACTTTAGAATACCTCAATATTCTGTATGAATCTGCCTGTTCCATGATAAAAATGAAATGACTGCTGAGAAAACTAAAGCAGCACAGTAAAGACAGGCTTCTTAACAAGACTTCTGAGTCACACTTGAGTTTGAGTCCCAGCTCCTCCCTTACTCCCAGCAGAGCTCTCAAAGGGGCTGTGAGCTGAAAAAGTAAAAGTCCAAGTGATTAGCACACTCTGGACACAGAGCAAGCTCCCGAAGCGCTAAGTTTACAAGTGGGGAAAGAGGAAAACGCTCAAGAGGTCATGATGATTACACAGAAAAGACAGCAGGAAAGGCTACAAAGCACTGTTGGCGAGCCTGTGCCTGCGAAATCTTACTCCTGCTGTAACACATTAATTTTGGAAAACTGGGAGTTGGTAACTTTTATTTTTTTATTTTTTTTTTTTATTATTATTTTTTTTTAATAGAGGCATGCTTATTTATTTATTTGTTTGTTTTTTGTTTTTGTTTATACAAGCACTGGGTACAGTCAGAAGCGCGGGAGGGTGAGAGAATTCACCAGGGCCAGAGCGGGGAGCAGAGCAGGCAGAGGGACAGAAGTACACTGCTGAGGGGAGCAGCGGGCGGCAGGAGAGGTCTGCGCGCCATGTGGGACCCTCCTCCGGTGGCCGGGGAGCAGCCGGGGATCGAACCGGCGCCGCAGACGCCCCGGGCAGCTTCGCAACCCAGCGCTCAACCGCTGCGCCACCGGGGAGGCCCGGAGTTGGTAACTTTTAAAAATGGAATCTGATACCATACCTCTCACTACGTTCGTTTCAGGGGCGTCACAGTCTCTTAAAGAGCATCCTCCACAGAACAGAAAGGGGCCCGGGTACCCCACATATTATGTGAACGGGCAGTTCCAGGGCCTTGCCCATCTCGACTACTGCAAGAGCCAGTGCTGCTGGGCTGAGGTGGTGGCTGTATCCACTTATTACCAGGTATCTATGGATCCCAGCCCAGGGCCTGGGAACTCGGGCACATGCCATCTCAGAGATGGGAGCCACACGGTTCTCACCGGAAGTCAGGGGCGCACAGGCTGTGGTCAGAGCTGTCTCTGAAAGGAATCAGCTCAAAGGGAGAAAAAGAAATGTGCATAAAAACTATCGACAACCAATGCATGTCGGTCTACTGCGTATGTTTAAGGGGTTAATAAAAACAAGTGAGTTCACATTCACTTATTTAGTTAGCACTGAGGAGGAAACATGAAAATATTACCTCGATAATCCACTCCAGAATTTAATTTTACCACGACTGGTCGGCCGATGATTTGCTTTAAGAAGTCACTGGGGGTTTGCTTCCGCAGACTCATTTTACCTGTCCTGATCAGGAATCTAAAAAGGAGCAATAAAAGGTAAAGACAAAAGTTAACTGTTCAACAGAAAAGCCTTGGAGTCCTTAATATATTTATAGGAAGTCAAGTATCAAAAGACCCACGTATGAAGCTTCAATATTACTCCATCATTATTACAACAACTTGACAGTAGCTTATTCTCAGTACTTACTCAGGCAGACACCAAGCGATGAGTTTTACACACCTCCTCTTCTCTCAGTCCCACAACCACCCCCAGCAGAGCTACCTCACAGCAGAGGCCTGTGTTTCTAGAGTCCTGTTTCACCCCCTTGTCATGCCCGCCTTGCATGTAAGGGGTGCGCCGGGTACAGCCCCATCCACCTCCACTGTTTACTGAAGGCCTATTTTCCACCAAGCACTGCTAAAATCCTTATCAACACTATCAAATTTAATCTATGCAAGAACCCGGGAAAGAAGGTTTTAATGTCCCCATTTTGCTGATAAAAATAAAGGCACAGAAAGAGTACATAATTTACCCCAGAATGTGGTAGAACATTCAGAGTAGACACATTTTACAAACATCTGCTCTAAAAGGTACCTCTGAAGATAATCGTAACTAAGAGCTAATATTTGAGTGCACTTAGCTAAGCACTCCACACATGCCAATCCGTTTAAACCTTGCTACCCAATGAGACAGGTATTGTTTTCACCCTCATTTTACAGATGAAT
This sequence comes from Talpa occidentalis, assembly GCF_014898055.3. Lineage (NCBI taxonomy): Eukaryota > Metazoa > Chordata > Mammalia > Eulipotyphla > Talpidae > Talpa > Talpa occidentalis. The sequence continues at coordinate 109,732,364 of NW_023605194.1, forward strand.
AAATCAGACACTGAAAGGGTCAAACACCCGGCTCAAGTGACAGAGCGACTGTGGTGGTCAGCCACGCTCACAACCGCAACCTCACACACAACCTTCGTCTGAACGCCGACAACCAGGCAGCCAAAGATAAATATTTAACTCTATTGCAATTTTAGTAGATATACACTCTAAGTAAGAAAAAGTCTTCAAATTCAAGTATAATAGGAGTCTAACACAGAGAGGTAGCATTAAACACCCAGATCTATCGAATCAGACCTGTTGATGCCGTCAATCTTTTTCACCCTATTATGTAAGTTGTCTCTCTCAAGCTATCTTGGCAAACAAAAATCACAGAATGGTAGTTACTCAAGCAAAAACTGACAGTAAAAAGACTTTGGAAATGAAGTTTTCTGTTTCAGTCGAATGCAGTATTGCTACTATGTAGCAGTCATAAAGCATTGTCACTTAAAAATTAGCATGGACTCTCCTGTTTGCCTGTGACTATGCAGGTGCGGTTCTTTTCCTTTCTCTTTTTCCTAAAACGTAAAAAAAAAATTAGGATGGATACAAGATTTTAAGGACTTTTGTCAAGAACTTGAGTGTTTGGTTCCCAATTAAAATGTTCATTAAAATAAGTAACACTGCCTATTGTACCCCAGTGAGGTCAGCCAGTGCTCTGAATTCAGGCTGGGGTCATTGTTTGGAGACTCTCAAGAGTGGATCAACCTGCACTCAGCAGTTTGACGAAGATAGATGCAGGGTTATTGGTTTTCCATTTGTTCAACAAATATGTGTGTGTACACACCGTGCAAGTAAATTCAGAACCATGTCACACACAGAGTCTGACCCTGAAGAGCTTGGAGAATCCGGAAGAATTTAAACTCATGTTTAAAGGGTACGAGTAAACAAAAGCGATCATAACTTAAGTGAAAAATTTTCTTTAACCAAGAAAAGTCAACTTCCTAAGTTAAATAAAAGTAAATACAAATTTTAAAAACTCTTCTTGAATTTGGGGCTGTTATTTGAACCATTCAAACCTCCCAACTCTCCCTAGCGTAGAAAGACTTTTAATGAGATCAACTGTTTTGCTCAGCAAATTTTAATTTAACTTTTCCAGTGAACTGAGAGCTTATTTTTTTAGCTCTACAGTCTCAACAGATAACAGAAATTACAACTACTACTCAGAATAACACTACTCATTCAAGGCTCAGACCACACAGCAATTTTATTTATGCTATTTTGAGCCCAAGGGGAAAAAATTACAAAGTAAATACTGTGACAGATTCAGCACCTTTAATGAGTTTAATAAAAACAAACAAATCTTCCCATTCATCTATAAACTGCTTTATTTATGTCTTGAACATGTGCTGTTTTGTGGTTAAACAGGCCTCCAGAGACTATTAACTCCAAAGGCCTGATAGAGACTTGATTTTTGAGTCTTAGGCTGATGATATCCTTAGGTTGAAGTGCCCTCATGCCAGCCTCCAGTACAAAATTCTGTAAGACTAGCCATTTTGTGTTTAGAAAAAACAAACCTAAGATGCACGGTGGTGTGAAAATCTGGTTCTCATGGGTATTAACTATCTTGTCCGAAGTCAAATTAATGATAGTCAGAAGAAAGTATACAGACCCAGACAATCGGCTGTTGGACTGACAGTTATTTTAAAGGTTCTACTTACACTTTCCCCACTTTAAAAAAAAAAGCAGCTCTAGGCTTCTAAGTTCATCAAAGATCACAAGTCCTCATTAAGCCTCATCTTTCTTCCAGGAAAGAATGTTCATCTCTTCCTGAAGGTGCTGAACACTCCAGACTGTCCCACAGGGGGAGGTGACACCAGTGAGGCAAAGCCTCGAGTCCTCAGAGCTCAAGCTCCAAAGGGGCCAAAATCACGTCAAAGGAAAATTCCTTGAAAGTTGTATGCCTCTGGAGAGAACTATGAAAGAGCAGCACGCCCTCACCTAACCGGGGCTGGCAGGGCCAACGACGGTTTCTGGAGGGGGCCCTGGCAGAAGCGTAGGTGTGAGGGGGTGCTCCGCAGGCAAGGGCCAGGAGCCACAGCTGGAGCAGGTGGGGCAGCAAGCAAGACTCACAGAACTTGGACTTGAGCCTCTAGGGCAGGTCCCCAAACATGGGTCACTCGGAGACAGATTCAGTAGCTCCGGGCTGGGGGCCAGGAATCTGCTTGCACAAGCCTAGGAGATTCTTACAGACTGGTAAGTCTGGGACAGAATGTGTCAGGGGCCGGGGGAAGGTTTAAGCTGGGATTTACTGGGGTTCCCATTTGAGGTGGAAGAGCAGAGGGGGCACCTCACTGGGCTCTGGCATCCTGAAGCATCAAGCTTCTTTTCTCCCTCACGACCATGAAGGGAGGCACTGACGCTAGCATTCTCATTTACTCTCTTAGAAGATCTACAGTCTGTTAAATCTTTTGGATTTGGGAAGGGGTGGCTGCTCCCAACCCATCTTGTCCATCACCTTAGAGACCGAATCCTTCCTGTTGGTCTTCATCAGGCTCTCTGGTTCTTCCTGTTACTTAATAACTTGCCCGTAGTCCATTTTCTTGAGTAAACTGCTCTACACAACCCAATTTTCCCCATCACTTGGCTCACACAATTTTGAGTCTTCATCTTTTAAACTGGATAAAGCAAAAGGAACAGTTCGACCATTTCTGAAGCAAGAGAAAAGCCTCTTGAACCATAAACACATTTAAGAGGAAAGAAGTTTCCTTACCACAGGATCACCTTGATGAAACTTCTCTTCAAAATTAAAGCCACAATCATCTGTTCTATCCCTAACTGCTACTCAGGCTTGGATTAAATGACCCATTTTCATAAATGGCTATTTAGTCAAAGGCAGTATATCTTCTGTCAGAAGCTACTGAAAGCACTAGTGAGAGACCATCTATGGACGGTCTTGCAGAGATTTTTTAGTAAAAGAATGGGGGGAAACCCAAATTTTATCTATTCAACAATGTGCAGGGCCCTGCTGATTCATGAGCAATTCACACAGTAATTCCCTGGCTCGCTGAGCAGAACTTGACCCCAAAGCGCAAGACCTGTCAAAGGCCCAGCTGCTCTTCTGAATATGCCAAGCTTCTCCTGTTCAAGTTGGGAACAGCCACAGACCACGAAATACCCGGCCAGTGGGCAGCAGCACTGGAGGGCACACCTGGGGTGTAAATCCCTGTGAACAAGCCTGTGAAGAAACACGGCGCTCACACGAGAAGCTGTCTAATGGGACTCTGCTGTGCCACTGAGCAAAAGACCTCAAATCTTGTTTCTGTAAAAGCAGGTTTTTTCAGTTTTATAGTTTTTACAGTTTTTCCCCCTAAACTATCAAGAGTACTTATGATTTAGAGTGAAAAAAATTTAAAAAGCAAAAAACTGCTATGAAATGTACATTACAACCACGTGCGGCTCTGGACAGTCAGTGTTGAGGCAGCAGCCAAGTCTCTCCCTCTCCCGCTGAGCAGTGGGCTAGCTGGTCTGCTTCCCAAGGCTGCCAGTCCCTCACCCTCCCGCTGCAGGGGCTACTTTCCTCCCAGCTCTCCTGCAGGGCACCCCTGCTCCCCCAACCAGTCAGGCTGGTGTCTAGTTTTCTGTTTGTTGTCAGTGATCCTCAGGGACAGGGGATCGCTGCATCCCTTCACTGTCCCTGGCCCGAGCACACTGTCCAAACCTATGGAGACCCCTCGGTGGGCAGTGCCAGGGAAAACCACTGTCCCTTGCCCTCCCCCAGACAATGGACACAGTGGCAAGCACAGTATAATCCCAGCACTTCAGCAGCTACGTCCGCTACCTCCATTACTGTCACCAGATGGAAGAGAGATGCAGAAGAGAAAGCACGGGTGTCCAAGCGGCTGCATCTGAACCAAGAGATGCTTGTTACAAATGCAGACTCCTGAATCCTAAGCAGACTCTCTAGCCAAGGATACTGTGATTTAAATTTTATAAAGTCCTCCAAATAATTCCACCACCTTGAGGACATCCGGAAATGTCTGGAGACATTCTGTGTATCTTGACTGAGGGTGGTGCCACTGGTCTCTGGCAGGCAGAGGCCAGGGATGTTGCTTAACATTTTACAAAGCAAGGACAGCTCACCACAACTAAGGTGCAAATGTCAACTGAGGGTGAGAAACTCTCCTTATAAGCCCCAAATCAAAAAACCAATGTTCTCTGGTCTCAAAGCAACAAGAAGTTTTAAAAAGTCTTCGAGGGTACAACAAATGAGAACTTAACAGCGGAATTCTAACCAGATGGTTGGCTATAAATGATAACTTATTAGATATTTAATAAACAACTGTCACAAAATCTTGAAGGAATTGTCCTTCTAAATAACAAATTCTAATGCCGGCTGAAAATGAAAATGGTCACTTCCTCATTTTTCTGTAGAACCCTCAGGGGATGAAAATCCCAATTACTTGGTACAAATCTAAAAGGATAGAATAATCCAAGGGATGTAAACTTTTTAAGTTGCAGAATGGAGTACCTCACAGTTGAGGTAAGAGACCGCCCCATGCCTCACGTGGGAGGCAGTAACCTGAGTTCTAATCCCAGCTCTGCTCCTTAATTATCCATGTGCCTTGGGGACCTCCTCATTTCAGCTCTTAAGGTCCCAGGTTCCTCATCTGCAAATTAGCGGGTTATGTGGAGATGACCTCATCAACTCCCTTTAATTTTCAGTCAGCCGCGGGAGGTCCAACACACACACGCACGCGCACACACACTCCTCTGCAGAGTCCATCTCCAAATTCAAGCAAATGGAATTGCCAGAACATATCATAGAAATAAAAAAAATTTACCATAAGAAAGGCTCAGGCCTACTTACTGATGTCTAGACATGTATTATGAGCCATAGTTTTGGTGAAACAGGAAAGTCATCCAACTACAACTTTTTTGCAAAACTATTTGGCAAGGCGTATGAAGCCCGAAAAGGACCGTCCCAGATCACAGCATTTATTCTCATCATTTCACTTCTTGGAGTCCAATTCAAGTAAATAATCTGAAATACAGCTTTTTAAGAAAAAGGTTTATCAAAGCATTACCTGGGATGCCAAAACGAAGCAAAAACTCATCAACACCCTAAATGTCTCAAGGTTGGGGAGATGGTTGACCAGCTTATAGAATCAGCACAACCACAGGCAGCCAATCACTACAAGATACAACGGCAAGAAAAGACATAAATGACACAGAAACATTAATTCCAAAGGGCACCTGCACCCCCATGTTTATAGCAGCACTGTTTACAATAGCTGAGCTAAGGAAACAACCCAAATGCCGGAAAATAGATGACTGGATCAAGAAAATGTGGTGCATATACACCATGGAATATTACTCAGCAATCAAAAAAGATGAACTCATGCAATTTGCAGCAACATGGATGGCGCTGGAAGGGATCATGCTCAGCGAAAGAAGCCAGAAAGAAAAAGGAAAAAAAAAAAAATACCGGATGGTCTCACTCATAGCAGGAGTTTAGAAAATCCAAATAAGAGACCAGGAAAAACACTAATTATAATAAAGAAAAAAAATCAACCAGCAACTATAAACCAGAGACACACTGGGGAGTGGGGGGGTGGAGGGATTAGGGTCAAAATAAGGGGGGTGCAACTGTATGGGGAATACAACCAAGATGAAAATGCATACATCGTGCAAAAATGAAAAATGATGTAGGAATTCTATGAAATAAAATATTTTAAAAAGTCATTAGGAAGAATTTTTAAGTGAGAGAGAGAAACTAAACGCACTGCTGAGTGATGACCCGGCCCCGGGGGGAACCAGCAGGGTCCAGGGTCACCCACAGCAGCGCGCGGGGCGCAGGGCCCGGGGCACCTCCTCTTCGCCAGCCCACCCTGCACCTCACCCCACCTACCGCAGCTCAGCGAGCGGGGGCCACACTGCCCCGCCACAGAGCTCATCTGCAACACCCCGATTCCAGACACCCTAAACAAAGGGCCCCGCTCGGGGCGCCCCCACACCGCCAACGCGGGCACCCCCAACCCAACCGCTGTCAGCCGGGCTGCCCAGCTCTAGCTTCCTGGGGGGCAGGCGCGCCCCCCACGTCATGAAAGCCCAGCAATCCCCGCAGCTGTAGAACCGGGGAAGTCTGGCCCGTATTCGGGGGCCGCTTCCCGGCCGCACCCCCGGGCTAAAGTTGGGGTGCCCCGCAGAACCCCGACAACCAGAAGCGGCCTCGAAAGTCCACGGGGGGTGCCCAGGCCGGCGCCGTTCCCCACCGCGCGGCCAGGGCGCCCCTCGGGGATGGTTCCAGGGGCGCGCCCCCTAATCCGGGGCCCAGGGGGACCCCAGGGCTCAGCGCCCCGAGAGCGCGCGCGGCTCGGCGGGGACCCGCCACCCACCCGCGCCGCCTCCGCGCTCCCCCGGGGCCTGCGCGCGGCCGCCCCACACCCCACACCCCGCCCGCGGGGGCCCCGCCTCACCTCGCCCGGGGCTCCAGGTCCCCCGCCGCCGGCGCCCCGCGAACGCGGCCTCCGCGACACCCGGGAAACCGAAACCGAAAGCGCCGGGGCGGGGCCTCCCGTCCCAGCCAATCCCCGCCGACCTGGCTACGGCGGCCGCGGGGGCCAAAATTGCGCGGCCTCGCCGGAACGCGCCCGCCTGGCTGCAGGATTGCCTGGAGGCGATGTGGGTGCAGGGAGCGGGGTGGTGAGGGGGTTTAAAGTGCAAAGCGCCGGAGTTCTGGCTTTTAACGGAAACTGAACAGTCCCCCCACTCCCACCCAGCCCCAAACCTGGACGTTACGCGGGATTTCTTTCGGTCAGAAGTGGAAGACACAGCTTGAAGCCAAGGAAACTGGAATTCACGGCTGCAGGAAACCCTGTGCGGACCCTGGCCGGCCCTTGAATAATTTAATGCAAATAAATGAATAAAGTGAGCAGGCTCAAATCCTCAAACCCACCTTTGGATTTTGATTAAAAACGTGAAGGCGAAGTCGTTGTTCGCAAGAGTGTTTCCATGGCAACGTTAATTGACACAAAAAGAATTAAAATCATCACTAAAGTAACTTGGTATTATGAAATTGCATAAATTGCGTTGCGTTGCAAACTCGAACCAACTAGTTCTAATTGGAAATGGTTGCAGACATTATTGTAAGTGCTGCTATGGGAACTTGCTTTGGAATTTTGCACGAATTCTCAATATTCTGGCTATTAATGGAAAGGGAGAGGAAAAAGAAGCAAACTGGCATATCAAGACTTGATTCCTTCTTCTCCCTGCACACATACTTTCCTCAATTTAAAACTTATTGTTTTATTCTATTTGTGATATTTAATTCAGTAAATAAAGCGATAGATAGTATCTCTCAAGGGATCCTCAACCCTGTTAAGTATTACAGAATCTAAAATTCACAGAATCCTTAAACAAAAAAGTTACCACCCTTTTAAAAAATATATGTATTATTATTTTTTAATGAAGTGCCATTGTTTTATCTCCTCATTAATTTTTTGACAGTATTTCCCCCCCCCAGATGTGGTCACCTAGCTCTCCCAGCACCAAACCTCTCCACCAGTGTCCTGCATTGTGTCCTCCCCCTGTAACCTCTCATCTCTCTAAACCTCACTTAAAGAAAGAACAGTGGATTGGAATGGTGGAAAGAACAACTGGGTGTGATTTGGTAGAAAAGAGAGCCCTCCTCACAACCTTCCGTAAAAACTCATGTTGGTTAAAAACAAAAAAAGCATTATAGAGTTATTGAAAAGACTGTACTTGAAGTTTTTGCAGTGTAAAATACGATGTAAACAAGAAAAATTTAAGCAAGCATCATTTAAACAAAATAATTAGCTGCAAAGAGCAAATATAATGAGTTACAAAACCTGGTCCCTAAAAACCTTCTTCATAAAATACATCAAATTGTACCACATTCCTCATTCGTTGATTCAATGATTTTAAACAATTACTTATATTAGTTTTTACTCATAGCCTCTTCCCTGTACCTCAGAGTCCTGATGGTGTGGCAGCCAGAGGGCACTGAGGAATGTTAAGGGCTTGGTTTGTCTGCCCGGCAGTTGCGATTATTTTCTAAGAAGCATACATCTCTGCAAGGGCCCACCAAGACAAATGGTGTAGGCACCGTGAATTACTTCATAAGCCAACAATTTTATCAAAATGTGGTTGTGCCCTGAACTGCCTCAGCAGCTTAAAATTAACTTGTACCAACTCACAAAGCAATTTTCTATTTCACAGGGTTTTTTAAAAGCATCTTTTGTTGTAGAGATAAAACATGTGCAAGACTTTCCAAACACTAGTCCCCCAAGAACTAGTCTTCAAAACTCTGAACACAAACAATAATTTATTAATTTATTAAAGAAGCCCTAAAGTCATAAAAATAATTAGACAGAATTTAATTGAACATACACACATTGGCTTAGTTTTTCCCTCAATGAAACCACATGAACATATCCTTATCACCCAGTGTCCACAGTTTGTGTTAGGGTTCACCCTGGGTGCTATACATTCTACGGATTTTAGCAGACATAATGACAGGATCCACCATTACAGTGTCATACAGAGTATTTCCACTGCCGTAAAAATCTTCTGTGCTCTGCCTACTCATTCTTCTCTCTCCACTAACCCTTGACAATCACTGCTCTTTTTACTGTCTCCATCATTTTGCTTTTCCAGAATATCATAAAGTTGGAATCATACAGTGTAGAGCCTTTTCAAATTGGCTTATTTCACTTAGTAATGTGCAATTAAGTTCCTTCCATGGCTTCATAACTCATTTCTTTTTAGCATGGATGATGTTCCATTGTCAGGATATTCCACAATTTTGTTTACTAAAGGACTTCTTGGTTGCTTCCAATTTAGGGCAATTATGAACAAAACTGCTATAAACATCTGTGTGTAGATTTTTGTGTGGACATATTTTTTACCTCACTTAGTTAAATACCAAGGAGTGCAGTTGCTGAATTATATGATGAGAATATATTTAGTTTTACAAGAATTTTCAAGCTTCCAAAATGACTACATCATCCTGCATCTCCTCCAGCAGGGTCTGTCACTGCACATCCTCACCAGTATTTGGTGTTTCCAGTATTTTGAATTTTGGCTATTCTAATAGGTGTGTAATGGAATCACATCACTGTTTTAATTTGCAATTCTCTGGTGACATATGATGTGGAGCATGTTTTCATATACTTATTTGTTATCCATCTGTCTTCTTCAGTGAGGGTTTTTTCTGATCTTTTGCTCATTTTTAAATCAGATTGCTCAGGTTTTCTGATTGTTGAGTCTTAAGGATCCTTTGTATATTTTGGATAATAGTCCTTTATCAGGTATGCATATTTTTCCTTCCTGTCAGTGGCTTATCTCCTCATACTTTTGAACCTGACTCTTAAAACAGGCAAATGCTGGCATAAGAATACTAATGTGCGGGGTAAGAGGGTGGGAGGGTGGAGGGATGGGGGTTGGGGGAACCTCCCTGGTGGTGCAAGGAGTTAAGCCGCACTATGAAGCAATCTGCATCCTCCATAGCACGAGTTCCATCCCCGGCTCAGCAGGGAGCAAGCCACATGGCACAGCAGACCTCTCCTGTCTTGCCTGCTGCTCCCCTCAGCAGTGTATTTCAGTGGATCTGCCTGTTCTGTTCCCCACTCTGTCTCTGGTGAATCCTCTCACCCTTGCTTCTCTGGACTGTACCCCAGCTCTTGTATGCATAAATAAATAAATCTTTAAAAAAAAAAGGATACTAATGTGAACTCTTGCATTTCATGATTTGCTCCAAACGTTTTCAGTTCTTTGTACCTATATCTTTTAAAAACTATGTCCTTCAGTAGTTCCTGTTCCTAAGAGAAGGTATCATGTCCAGCTTCTTTTATAAAATACCCAACAACCCTCTGAACACGTGGGTGACTGTATTATGTTGATGCTGCTGGTGGATGCAAGCATGGACCTGGACAGGCCAATAGTGTCCAAAGCAGAGGTGGGGGGGAGAGAATTCAACAGAGACAAAGTGGGGAGCAGAACAGGCGGGCTGACTGAAATACACTGCTGAAGGGAGCAGCCAGGAAGACAAGAGAGGTCTACTGTGCCATGTGGGTCAGCTCCTTGGCTGGGGTTCTAACTCATGCTGCAATAGTTGCCGATAGTTTCATAATGCTGACACTTAACCCCTTGTGCCACCAGTGAGGCCCCCAAAACAGATTTTAATACCAAAACCAGTGTCGTGCTTCTCAGAACTGGTCTTATTCCAGCAATGCATTCACTGACGCTGGACCTTCCTGGGCTTACAGACTAGACAATAAAAATACCAAATCCTTCACATCTTAGTTTTAGGTATCTACTCTTTACCTTTTCTGATGGGATGTGAAAATATTTCATTAAAGAAAATGAGAGGAAAGGCTCTGTAGTGGCTGAATATCTTCTGAGAAGTAAGATAAGCTGACTGACCAGTGGACACAGTTCTCAAGAAAGGCAGATGGCTTTCCTTTTTTTTTAGCAAAAAATAATGTTTTTACCCAGAAGGACAAAATTTAAAACCAAATTCTGCATCTTGGCCCTGGGCTGCAAATACAATGTTTGAGATATTGATTCTGTTGGCCATCATTTTGGTATTACTTGACTTTTGACAGAGACGGGTTCAGGGTTTGCACCCCAGTGAGGAGGGTCTTTCATATGCTGTGATGCTTAATGTTCCACTGTGAACTCGAGAAAACCTGCCTCTGCTGTAAAATTCCGTGAAGTCCATGCTGCTGCCCTTGTATTTTAATCAAGATGAACTTGAAAGGTGAACATTATAAGTGGGAGAAATTATTTATAATTTGGCAATAAAAGTTTATGTCTAACACTCCAAATTTCATACATCTGCTATGTGCTGGCCCTGAGATATAAAACAACTGAAGTTGCCTTTACATTTGGCCTCATCTGAAAGGTCATAAATTAGAATGATAGCGTTCATCTTCTTTCCTAGCTCACAAAATTTCCATATTAACATCTTCACCTCAAACATAAATGGTTACCCAGCTACAAAGAAAAGAGTTGTGTTGGCCTCTATGAATTATAGTCGATGTTGAAAATTTGTAGGCTATAAGGCTGTACTGTTCATTGAGAGCACAAGCTTCAATGAAGTTAATTTTACCACAGTGAGATGAATTAAAATTGTATAGCCAGTCCAAATCAATAAAGTACAATATGGAAAAAATTTAGGAATTGTTTCAATATCAACCAATGATTCCCCTGGTCTCTTAACTCTTAAAAATGCATTGCTACAAGTTTGAGGTATTTTCTCAGCTAGAATACCTGCTACCAAACTAATTTAAATGAATTCCACCTTCAAAATGTTTCTTTCTGGTGTGGCTTTAATGAATAATGTGAAATTTTTGATTTTTTTAAACTACAAAAGACTCACAATCCATTTCTCTTATGACATATCATGACTAAATTCATTCCAAAATATTATTGAATTGGACCAGTGTTTTACATTTAAACTTAGGAAAAATGTTTAGAGCAAAAAAAAAAGAAGAAACAAAACCAACAGACGTCTTTAATTTTCCAGGGTGGTTATCAAACCCACATGCTTTTTTGGTGTAAAGGTTTCTTTCGCCAGGTCTGTGGTGTAGTTAAAATGTAGTATTTTATAAACTAGCAGGGTCAGGTTCATGAGCAGCTCCAGAATCTCAGGCCTTTTTTCAAAAAGAATGCAAAAATTTAAGACCAAGTACTACTTCTCTTTAACAGGAGAGGGATTTTCCCCAATTTGGGATGGGGAATATAAGGTATCTGGAAATTACCAGTATGTAAGTATCAGCTTCTCCATCTCAATTTTATTTTTCTGAAGCATTTGTCTACTTCTCTTTCTAATGTCAAGAGACGTGGCTCTCTCTGCCTCACGGAAGTCATTGCAATAAGAAACACATCTGCTGTTTCCTAAAGTCCTCAGAAGCAAAGGCTGGAGCAGTTTCTGTTATGACAAAACCTGCAACAAAGTCTGGACACATTTTGGGGCAGTCACCCACACAGGGAGGATGATCGGCGATCTCAAAAATATAGGACTGTTTTCTTTTTGGCATCCATCCCAAAAAAAATCTGGGAAACTAACAACTGTCTTTATTTATTTAATGTATCAATTATTTGTTTGTTTGTTGTATTATTTTTCATTGAAGTAACAGTCTTGTATGGGATTTGGGTATACAAGTTCACACCTCTTCAGATGTATGTTATTATTCCACACCCAGCACCAAAGCACCCACAATCCTCCACCATAGTCCACTGAGCCCCCTTCCACCTCAGCTCCCCACTCCCCCACACCATCTTCTAGTATCCTCAGTTCTATAGTCAGATTTTTAGGGTTTGTACTGACCAGCCTTCCTACCACATGGCACTGAGTGGGCTCCATGTCATTTAAATCAAGAAATAAAACAGCAACCATCTGCTAAAAGGAGGGGAGAGGAAGCCGACATGAGGAGGCCGTGCATAGATTTTGGTCAACCTGAACACTCTGAAAGTGTGCGAGCCCCAAGATGCAAGCCTGAAAAATGCAGGGTCTCCATCCCCAACAGTGGCAGGTGTCACCAAAGACAGGGTACCAGAGATGGTCCGGGTGAATGTGCCTGATTGTTTCCAGGAAAATTGATCCAATTAAGGCACAGAGATGACGTGCTGTTTTCTATCAATACCGTGAGGGTTCTCAAGGCAGGTCAGAGCAGAGTGATGCTGCGCCCGTGGGCTGGGTCTGGAGGGTGGCAGGTCTCTCAGGAAGGGTGTGTGTCCTCTGAGCTCATGTCCTGTCCTGGCTGACCAATCGGCATTTCGCCTCCTACTCCAGCATTTCTAAATCCAAGCCAGAGCCTTATTCCAAGTCTGGAAAAAATGATGGTTTATTAAACATGTTTTTATTGAAGATGGACCAAGATTTGCCCAGTAGGGCAAATATGGACATTTAATGAGACAGGTTCATTCCTCTTAAAGAAAAACACAAGCACTGAGTGATATGTAGTCATTTTAAATATTTTTTACCATAATAATATGATATTTTCTGTAGATAAATTGCAGATAAAAGAAGGGGGAACCCTCAAATATATCTAGCTCACCACTCAAAGCAAAATAGCATGTGAGTACAGAACTTTCCAGATCATTTCCATTGCAGTCACTCTCTCCTGCTCAGTGTGATACTCACTGTTGTATTATCCTTTTTTCTCACTTATACTAAGTAAAGATCTTTACATGTCATTGAATATAAAATCATTTTAGGGCCTCCCCAGTGGCACAGCGGTTGAGCGCTGGGTTGCGAAGCTGCCCGCAGCCTCTGCAGCACCGGTTCGATTCCCAGCTCCTCCCCAGCCACCGGAGCAGGGTCCCACATGGTGCGCAGAACTCTCCTGCTGCCCGCTGCTCCCCTCAGCAGTGTACTTCGGTCCTTCTGCCTGTTCTGCTCCCCGCTCTGGCTCTGGTGAATTCTCTCACCCTCCCGCGCTTCTGACTGTACCCAGTGCTTGTACAAATAAATAAATAAATCTTTAAAAAAAAAAAATTAAAAAAATAAAATCATTTTAATAGCTGCATGATACTCAGCCATTATCTAGTCAATCCCCTTATATCAGATCAGTATTTATTTTGAATTCTTTGCCAAGGCCAAAATGTATATTTGTGTGTGTGTGTGTGTGTGTGTGTGTTTTAGGGGTTTGGGTGGATGCTTATCTGAGTATTCCCTTAGATAAATCTTCCAATGGAGAAGCACATTTCCAGTGATTTCCACATGTTCAGGATATTGTGCTATATTTATTGCCATGTTTCTCCCCAGGCAGACCAATGTATACCCCTTTCAGGGTGAATGAGAGTGTCCTGCTGTTTTCAAAAATAATGGCACTGATTTGTAAATATCTGCTTATTTTTTTTGTCACTTGTGGAGATAATGAGCTCCTGGAAGACAGGGGTTACTATGTGTCTCTAACCTTTAGCACACACCTAACCCCAAGTAGTCCTAGTACTTCCAATTTTACATACTTGTGTTTGAGACACCAACTCGTGTATTCTTCCAGCCTACATCACAAGCCATTCTCCTGCTAACACTTTCTATTTGCCACATACTATGCCATGCATTTTACAAATATGGATTAATTTAATCCTCATTCAATACTACAAAGTTACTACAGTTGTCATCTCCAATCTGTAAACGAGTTGGTGGGGCTCAGAAGAATTTGCCCAAGGTCATATGATTAGTATGTTGTGTACTTGGACTTGAATGAAATCAGCTGGTCTTTACCACTTTGATTACTTTTTTTTTTTTTAAGATTTATTTCATTTATTTATGCATACAAGAACTGGAGTGTAAGCCAGAAGTGCGGGGGTGAGAGGATTCGCCAGATACAGAATGGGGAGCAGAATAGGCAGATCTACTGAAATACACTGCTGAGGGGAGCAGCGGGTGAGTCAGGAGAGATCTGCTGCGCCATGTGGGTCATCTCCCTGGCTGGGATCAAACTCATGCTGCAGTGGCTGGCGATAGCTTGATAGTGCTGAGACTTAACCCTGCACCATCAGGAAGACCCCACTTTGATTTCCTTTAAATTGCACAGACACCAATGTACATTGCAGTAGTCCCAGGCAAAAGACCTAATGTTTACCCAGTTATTTATTGCTTAAAAACAATCATTGTAAACTTAGTTATTGAAATAACAACCCTCTTACCTCTCATGGTGTGTGTGGGTGAGAATTTGGTCTTTCTCCCAAGGATGCAGTCAGAGGACGGGCAGAGTCACAATTGCAGTGGCAAAGCAGCTCTCTGTTTCTGTGGCCGTGGGCCCACTACTCCTGGCCTCCGTGTGAGCTGGTTGTTCTTTCCCCAAGCATGGCAGCCTTAGCAGTCAGACAATTCACAGCATGGTTGAAGATATTCTGAGTGAATGTACCAACAAACAAGGCAGAAGATTATTAAGACCCAGCCTCAGAAGTCACATAAGTTACTTATACCATATTCTGTGGTCAAAACTATCAAAAACACCTCCACTTTGCAGGGGACAATAAACCCCCCTTATCAACAGGTGGAGCGTTGACATCACACAGTAAGAAGAGGTGGGATGGGGCACCTTGTTGCTGCCCTCTTTGGAAAATATAGTCTCTCACATAACTAAAGTATTTTTCGGCCCATTGTCAGTGCAATAACATTGAGGCAAGCAAAACTAGGTGAATTTATTGAAGACTCAAGACTGAGAACTTGAGCCCAGGAATAGCCTCCAGAGAGCTCTGGGAAAGCGTCCCAATTTCTGAGCTTCTGAAGGAGCGCATGCACACCTGACTAGGAGGTTACATAAGACAGTACAACGATTTCTGCAAAGAACACCTGGAGAAGGGTCCTACTACTATACTATCTGATGTTGTCCAGCATTGAAGAAAACAAGGAGAGTTATTAAAATTTACTCTATTTCCATCTATTGAGAGTCTACAGGGAACTGAGCCATCTCAGGGAACTGAGAATCTTAAAATCGACATTCTTTGAAGCCACTAATTTATCTGGAGGCAGCAGCTTCCAAATGCTGTTTGCTTTTTCACGGAGACAGCATTTTTCTTGGGGGCAGCCTTTTCACAGGACCAGCTGCTTCCTGGCTTTTGACTTGCACCCCTTCATTGGGAGCCCAGGAAGGGGTACCCACTTGTTAACTTTGGCTAACACCATAAAACATGTTTTAAAACTTATACTTCATAGAGAGGCAATAATGTGTGGGTTGATTCATTCTTGTTTGTCAGCCACGGAGTCTTCTGATTGATAAAAGATGCTTATAAAATGGCACATCGGCAGAGGATATTTGTAGGTTGGAGGTTCAGTTTATGGCTCCAGAACAAAGTGAACTGAAGAGCCTTGATATAAATTGAGCCTGGGATCTGGGTCTCGATAGCCAGGATTTTAGAACTCTGCAGAATTTTAATTAAATGAGAGAGATATACCTTTCCTGCTTCTGAAAAAAAAAAAATCATCTTTTTTGCAAAATAGTTTTAATTTTGTACATCGGTTAGATCCAATGCTGCTATACCAGTAAGGGGAATACGTGTGGGGGCACTGACACCCAGTGGGGTTTGTGTCTGGCAGGAGGCCAGCAACAAAGGACCAGGGCAGAGGGGCAAAGGCGAGCTGACTTCTTCCCTGCAGGAATGTCCACTGCAGTGGCCTGTACCCTCTCAGCTATGATTCCACTTGCTAATCTTGGCTGATTTGGGAAGATGTTTGTGGGGCCAGGCAGTGACTGTGGGAGGTTTTAATCCTATTTACATCTTGGTTGTGGGTAAAGAAGATCCCCAGAGTGCATCCCTGGCGGCAGAAGGGGTTAAGTCTCAGCATTACGAAGCTATCAGCGGGTACTGCAGCTTGAGTTCTATCCCAGGCAGGGAGTTAATCCACATCGTAAAGGGGTGGTCTCCAGGAAAGGGGGAGGTTCCAGGTTTCCTGCCCCACCCAAGGGAGGGTGGAGCTGAGCAGGGAGAGAAGAAGCTGCAGAGGAGACTGAGGAAGGAAGGAAGCAGGATGGAGAGCCAGAAGGAGACCTGGAGGAGACTAGAGCATGGAGCCTAGAGACATGGGCAGAAACTGCGCTTGTCTTTTGGTCGTGGACTGGGTGACACAGATGTGGGTGAGACCGTGGGGAGGTGACAATGGCAGCTTTTATCTTGATGTTGATTTTGCTCTTTTCCTTCCGGGCTTGTCCAGTTGTTTGTGACCCTTTTCTGTGGGTCCCCACTGGAAGATGCTTTAGACTTGTGGCAGGCTTTGGGGCCTTGCTCTGGGCCAATCCCATTTGGATGGACTTTTACCCACGAGGGGATGAGTGACTTTGGGTGCTTGATTTAGAAACTAGACTCTTTGCCTTTCCTGTATTGTTTCCTAATGGTATTAAAGTTCCTTCCCATTGAAGTCTCATGTTTTGTGTTAATGCGGCGGATGGCAGACCCCTATATAGAATAGGCAGGTTTGCGGGGTTTGGGCTGCCCCTCTCCCTGCCCTGTAACAACATGATGCAGCAGACCCCTCCTGTCTCTCCTGCTGCTCCCCTCAGCAGTGTATTTCAGTAAATACCCATCCTGTTCTGCTCCCCACTCTGTCTTTGGTGAATGCTCTCAACCCCCTCACCCCCACACCTCTGGCCTACACTTCAGCTCTTGTATGCATAAATAAAATAAATCTTTAAAAAAAAAATCATCTATTTAAAAAAAAAAAAGAAGAAGGTCCCCAGAACGGAAACCACAGCAGAGTGATTAAGTCACTCCTTCATGGCCTCGGGCATGCTAGGATTCTTCCTGTTTGTTTTATAGAACTGGTCATTGGTTTCGAGCTCCAGCAGGCTGAGAACACGGAGTTTCAGGACAAATTAGTGACTGACTGAGAAGTCGCCACGGCCTCGTGAGCTCCCAGGGGCCCTGGGACTGGAGGATGCCAGGGCCCGACTATGGCCAGAAGAGCAGGCCCTGCCTCATTTCACAGGGGGTGACTGGAACTCAGAAGTGACTGGCAACTGCTTGGGCTCCCTTGGGTGGTACAGTGCCCAGCAGGAGGGTGTCCTGACCCTCTAAGAGTCCTTCCCTCCTTCTTCAACGCGTGGATCTTTAAGTTGGGGATTCCCTTAAATGCCCTTGGGGTTTGGTTCTTAGCATGAAGATCCTGGTTTCTTTGTAACTGCCATTCCCCAGAGCCCAGACCCCCCTTGGGTGATGTTTTCTGAGCAGCTGGTTTGTTCCTGCGGCCCTCACCGGAGCTTGGACACAGTGCCACTAGTTTTAAGTTGTTAGCTTTTGTAACATGGTCGACATTGTCTTGGGGTGGGGATGGGAGAGGGCCCTAGAGCCCCTTGAGAATTCTCTTGAAAATTTAAAATATGGCTTCATCTCCCCAGAAAATGAAGTGCCCCAAATTCCTTCCCTTACAACATGGCCCAAGTGGATTCACAGCCACAAAGGACAATAGAGCCTGTCCCTGGGCTTAATTTATTCCGAGGCATTTACAGAGTGCTGACTAACCTCAGAGCCTCCCCCCGACTGACAGAGCCAGAGAGCAGGCCCCAGCAAGCCAGGCTGGAGTTGGGACGTCAGGCACAAAAAACATCAAGTAGGGTCACGGCCGGATGTCTGGGCTCCAGCCGCCTCCCTAGAGGCTTGCCTTCTTTGCTCCTAATAATTGGAGCGTTCGTCACGCAGCCAAGTCTTCCCTGGTCTTTTGTGAGTGGAGCTTTCTCATTTGAATTGATCCATAGAAAGCCACAAGCCACATAGCCTAGACTTAGTGAATCACAGCTAAACCCCACACATAAAATTATCCCCCGGCTTACCTTGGAAAGTTCTGATGTGTCCAAACTCATCAGTGGGAGGAGTACAGAGGAATACAGAAATGCTTCTATTTTAGTGTATATCGGTAAAGAGGGAGTTGGTTCCAGCCTATGAGAAGTTCTTGGTTTGTCAGCCTGCAGAAGCTGACTTCTCTGGAGACTCGGTGAATCCACAAAGCAAGCAGACTACAAAGGCAGCTGGGCTGCTCTTTTCACTTGATGGGGTGTCCTGAACAGCCCCACACTGATCTTGGTGGTCACCTCTGCAGAGAGCAGAGTATCAGTGTCTGAAATCTAAGCTCCTCTTCACAAACCACCAAATAAGAATAAAGTTGCAAGGTGAGCCAAAGACTGAATTGAGAATCACCAGTTTGCTTCACAGTTGTCCACTGGTTCACACGCGTGGCCCTGAATCCAGCGGTGTTTGAGCATTTAATGCAGATCTCTTTGCTCATAAGACCTGCCAGAAAATCTGCATGTCCCTGTGCCCAGAAAGGGTTCGTTTGAAAGACTGAAGACTCACAAAGGCAATTGGTTTTGGAAAAGTTAAAGGGTCCTCAATAATTTTCCTATATTTTTATGTGATTCAATAGAAAGGAGCCCTTACCTTCCACAAACAGGGCTCCTTAAATTCACCTCAGTGGTGCTCATGAACTAGACAGGCCGGTCAGACGAGTTCTACCAGCAAGTGATGATTTGGTGATAGTAGTCTTTTAAAACGTTAAGAAAAGGCTTAAACCCAACACAAAGGCGACTTCATTCGGGAATTAAAGGTGAATCGTGGGTTAAGTATTCTCTTGCTCCTTCCTAGACTGGACAACTAAATTCGAAGGGCTAAAATCACTGAAAATGTCTCATGATTTACAAGAAGAGCAGGCAGGAAACACACATATTAATAAATCTCACTGCAACTCTATTTCCTCTCTGAGCTATGCCAGCCTGTTTTTTAAGCCTGAATTAAAAAAAAAAAAAATTTTAAGGGTGGGGGCAGCTATCTCTTCAAATTTTGCTTATGTAACACTCGGCTAAGAAAAATGTATATTTATTTTGTAAAGTAATGTCATTACTAGAAGCCTACCTCTTTCCCTTTGACAGTAAAACAGAGTGCTTATCTTCATATTTTCATAATGAAAACTCCCCAAGCTCAGGCTACCCTGGCAGATTTACGACCTTTGAGCAGGAGAGCTGACAGGCATTTTAATATGAAAGGAGATATGATGTCTTTAATGTACAGTGATGTCACTTCTAACAAGGGAGAAGCCGCCTGCCGCAATGCAATCACCGTAGCCAGGCGACCTGGCGGCTGCAGAGGGACCTTCTAACCCAGGGAAAGGTCACCAGGAAGACAGACGAGAAGGGCCTCTCCTGACGCAGGTGGAAGGCCACCGTGTGCGGTCACGGGCACAGGCTGTGGTGGGTGTGCATTAGTGGCAGGAAGTTGAAACCAGGAGCTGTCTAGACAGAGCTGACCTTGAGGAGGGAACACGTAAGGCTGGGTACTGAAAAGGTAATGAAAATCCTCCCGGGAGTGTTAAAAGTGAAAGCTGGATTGCCAGGTGACCATCTCTCCCCTTTATCCTACCCTGAATAGGTCTCAGCACTTGAAAGTGATATGGAGGGGTCTGCGTGAGTGGGTGCAGTGATTGTTCCCGAGAAATGACAGGAGGCAAATGCCAGCGACTTGCAGGCTTTAATTTGCAAATGAGGCCTTCAAGTTTAGCATTTTGTGTAGAAAATATTGGTTCTGGTTTTGAAAAGAGCTTTAAATTCTCAGAGGTTGATATTCAAATGTCCTTGTGCCGAGCCCCTAATTAAAACTGCTACCCAGTCTTTAGCAAGCAGGAAGGAATTTTATCAAACAATCTGGGAACTGATCATTGCTAAAGCCCCTGTACCTGGGAAGGTGAGAAAGCACTTTCTGGATGACATAGCCTGTGAAATGCCCAAAGCACCCTCTGCTCCATCGGGGAAGGAGGCTGGTGAAGGGAACCCTAATACTGAAAAACTAGGAGGCCTCGCTGTTTAAATGCTCACGCCTTAATCAAAATTTCTGGAAGTAGGAGGGTTAACTGAAGAACTTGGGGAGGTTTTGCCAGCTCAGAACATAGCCAAGCATTTAAAATTTGCCAGTGCAATTAAATGCACTTCTCTTTAATCAAAGGTAAGCACATTCAGCCATCTAGACACTCAAAATTATCAAAGATTTATCATGCAAAGGAGCCAAACAGCAAAGGGAGGGGGCAGAATTGACCAATATCACAAAGGACTATGATTTTTTAAAATATGTTATTATCTAATTAATTTTACTGCAGTGAAACAGCAGTTATGAGCTTGGGTAGACCATCCTGGGCTGTGTTCTCTCTCTGCCACTTGCAAGTTACACAATTTAGAAAAGCTGCCTAATTTCTTTAGCTCTCGGTTTCATCATAGGGGAACACAAATATTCATTTTACCAAACTCACATGTTTTCTGGAAGAACTATTTAAGTGAATTAATGACAACCACTTAACACCATGTCTACAGCATGGCTAAGCACTCAATACCTGTTAGCCTTTTCACCACTACCATTGTTATTAAAAACGGATAAATACCACATTAGCCTTATGTCATGCATTCAAATCTCATTTGCAATACTTTGAAATATATCAAATTACTTTATGTGTACAGTTTTAATGGAGATTATTTTTCTTTGTGGTTGCTTTTAGGGTTAGAGCCTCAGAGGGTCCTTCCAGCTTCCCAAACACAGATGGCTCCCCTGAATTAGCTCTGGAAGATCCAGGGATTCAAAGTTATGAACAAGCTTCTCCTTTGCCAGTGAAATAAGTTTGTTAGACACCAGCCTCCTTCAGTTTATTGAAAATGTTAGAAATTAAATTGGTATCTCATTTGTTAAGGAGAAAAAAACTATTATGTGTTCTTTCTGTGCACCCACCTGTATAAACAGAGGCCAGAACTCTGAGGGCAGGGACGAGTCGCTTACATTGGACTCTTGGGCCTGCGTCCTCGGTTTGCCTCTGAGTAACCTCTTTAATAAATTTCATTTTCACTAAACTTTGAATTCACTTCACAGCAGTGATTATTTCAATCAAGAAACATGGCAGGCAGCCTTATTAGTGACATATTGAGTCAAAACTTTCATTAAACTCTATTAACATATTAATTTTCATTGATAAATGACAAGCAAAGGAAAGTCTCAACCTTCGATTTTGAACCCAGCAAGCCAGGAGCTCGAAGTCATCACTCTGGCACTAAAACACAAGAAAAACGCTGAACAAACTGAAAATCAACAAGTCACAGAGCCACATTCTGCACATTGCAGCTCCCTGGCCGGGAGGCCCCTTAGCATTTCCTCCTTACCTTCTGGGCCTCCACTTGCCCCTGCGGGCAGACGATAGGGAAGCAGATTCCATCCCTGAGTCCTTGGTGGGGCCCATCAGTTTGGCTCCAGGCATGAACACCGTGGTGACTTCCGCTGTGACACGGATGGAGGTCATGTTGGGGCATATGGCGCTGGGCAGGGGAGATGTGGAGAAGACAGATGAAGAGTAGCCACGTTTGCCCCTAAGATAGGCAGCCGCGGGCCTATGTCAGACACGTGGGAGGATGCTTCCAGGTGCAGCAGCAGCCCCAGCTTCTCACACACTCAAGGTAGAGTCTATCGTCAACTCAGAGTTGCCCTGCTCCTCCTCCCTCCTTTTCCTCCTCTTTTGCCTGTTGCTCCCCTGGCATGAGCAGCTCAACGTGACCAGAGGCAGTCGCAGCTCAGGGTTTAGTGGAGGCCTCACTGTTTTCTGTGAGCCAGGACCCAACTTCCCTGCACCCCGCACCTCTCATCCAATCAAATGTAAATCTGAAGAGTATGGGGGTCAATCTTGTTATATCTGCCTCCTCTCACCCTGCTGCAGAGAATGGATTCCCACTGTAGGGTATGGCTGAACCCATGATACCTGGCGCAGGATGGGACTCCCCGAGGACCGCACAGAGATGGTGCCCTGGAGCAGAGGGAAGGCCCAGGTGCTCCCGCAGACGCGGTCTTGTCCAGCCCAGTTCCCTGCTTCTTTCATCGGCTGCTGTGTCTCCCTCCCAGCAGGTCATAAATGAGAGTTCAGGAGAGTCTCTGGTGAAACACAGGTGAGGGCGTACGTTCTGGGCCACCTATTGGCACTTTTTTGTTGCCTGGTCCTATATGACCATTTCCATCCAAGAATGATTCTGCTCAATTTTATGACTCATGAATCTGGTCAAACTGAACTTATCAGAGTTACTATCTAGAGCAACAGCCGTCTCCAGAACTCATAGAGGCGGAGAGCATGGCACCTCCTTCAATTCAGCAAGAGGTGCACGGAGCAACGGTTTTTCCTTTACTTTGGAGGGGTTGTTCTGCTTGCTTTAAGCCACTTGACCCCCAAAACCCAATGTGGAGACCCCGAATTTCTGCAGAATTAATCTCCCAGCCCCCTCACGCATGTGACATACCGGGTACCTCTATGTTCGCCATCTATTGATTATGTCTAATTAGCATGGCCTGGCTGGCACAGGACGCGCTCCCTGTTCTATGTAATGTAACGCACTCGTGATTATGTCAGAGCAGACAAGAGCCGGCAGGGGTCTTAGCCCAGACTGTACCTGCCACTGTTGGGAGAAGTAACCCACCGTGGTCCCCAGTGTCCCTGTTCCTTGTTGTTGACCAGAACACCAGACACAAACCACCGCCCCCAAGCCACTTCTCAGGGTTATGCTTACCATGAGCAGCCTTGAGGGATGAGGCAACATCTCCTCCTGTAACAGGGTGGTCCCCAGGAAAGGGGGAGTTTCCCTGCCCCACCCAAGGAAGGGTGGAGCTGAGCAGGAAGAAGAGAAGCTGCAGAAGAGACTGAGGAAGGAAGAAGCAGGACTCCCTGTCCTGTAACACTCCCAGGTGAAGAGGAACCTGCAATAGAAGCAGAGAGCCTCTCCTGGATGGCAGCCCCCGAGAGAACAGGCATCCTTCTCAACACTCTCTGTGATCACCCTCCCTCCCGGTGGGACTTGGGGGTCATGGGGTATGGATGCAAATGAATATGAAATTCCCCTTACCGCTTTTCCATGATAAAGCCCTCTGTGTCTGACCCAGGAATCTCAAGTCCTTTGCCAACATCTGAGAAACTGTGGCAGGTCAATCTGTTCACTTGCAAATAGGGCAAAACCTCAGACCTACATAGTGCTTGAGGCTGCATAAAGTCAAGCTGCGCCCCTCCTCCTGCCCGCAGCCATAGCAACTGAAAAGAAAGTCATGGCCAAACCAATGGTCCCATCCTCACTGTTAAAGCCTGGGTGGTGAGAGCAGACCCACATCTGGCACAGTAACTGTGCGACCCACATCTGGCACAGTAACCGTGCTTGGGTCTCTCCAGCACTTGTTAAGTTTGCAGTGATTCGGTCTTGCTCTAGGATCCCTCTGATTTTTTACAGAAGCTGGAAAGTTGAATCCAAAGGGAGTGTGATGGGAAGCCCTCCATCACTGATGATGTTGCTAATTTCTGTAATTCATCCAGGATTGTGATGTGACTCCGGAAGTTGGCAAGGCATAGACTGCTCACCTCAGGGCCAGAGCTTCTTGATTAGCAGACATCTGACAAGTGGTGGAAATGTTTGGGTTGTGATAACGCCAAGGTACAATCTGAAGGCACCCAGCTGGGGGAGGGCCAGGGATCCTATTAAACATCCTACAATCCTCAGGACCCCCACACAGCAAAGACTCGTCTGGCTCAAAATGTCAATAGTGCTGAGGCTGAGAAACCCTGCACTTAACCCTCCCACCACAACGGCGCTGCTCCCCGGGACACATAATCGATCAGTAGGTGTTGCCAAAAGCTAAGTATATCTGTCTCGCTCTTATATTCAGGGACCAGGGAAATAATGGCAAAGGTATCCAAAGCCACTGAGCCGACCAGCAGATGGACCAGGTCTCCATATGCCTCTAGCCAGAGGACTCTGCTGGTATTTCTGGCCTCCTGATACCACCAATCACCATCATCCTATGTGCTCTAGGTAATAGTTGCTGCGAACACTGGGTTTTATGCTTTCTCATGTTCCCACTCACCCTGGGAAAGGATTAGAAGAATATTTAGCGTATTGACTTGTGGTGGCATTGATCAAATTTGTGACCAGAGTCACAACCCCTCCATTTCTGGGTTATTTCTTGTAGCCCCCCTTTTCCTGCACAGCTGCTGGGAAGCTAGAGTCCATGACACATGGCATGGCCCCTCCTCTGCGTCAAGAAGCAGGTGAGGGGGTCCAGAGCCTCCGGGCCTGGGTGGTAAAGCCCAAGGACTCTTGCACTGGTAGGCCTGCTGAATCATTCTCGAGCCAGCCCCGAACCTGGAGAAGATCAAAGTAGCTGGTGGTGTTAAAAACTGGAGCTGGTGAGCTTAGGGGACAGGGTCAGTGGGCAGTCAACCTGAGGAGAGGCATCAGTTCGGTCCAAGGTGTGCATCTGACAGTTGCAATTCAGCCCAGCTTTGACGAGCAGTAAAGCAGCTGCTTTTATATTCATCTGTGATCTCTCACGGTTTATTTAGAGCCATCTGTGCTGAGATGGCTCCCAGCTTGGGAGAGAAGTCCCGATCTGCTGTCTGAGCTCTGGAAGGCTGCTTTTATGGCCTGAATCCATACAGGCTTGCTATTTTCTAGCTACCAGTTGACTCAGCCAATGAGATACACCCAGAGCTCAGAGAACAAGGTCAGGGCCTGGTTGCCAGGGTCGTCTGTGTCCCCTTAACAGAGATCTCAGCTCCCCCCCCCCCCCCCCCCCCCCGCAGGTCTCTACAACTCTCAAACGGTTTCAGAAGCTGCCTCCATCCCTTGCTGATCTGGTCTAGAAGGGTCCAGACTGCTCCCCCATGTCGCTAACCCTGGGTACTACACCAGCTCTCAGAGGTTTCCTTTAACACAGTCCACGCTTTTGTAAAGTCTCCTTTCTTAAAGACGCTTTAATTACGAGTGTGCCTCTGTTTGCTGCGGTCCTCACTAATAGAGTTGGGGACAGGACCGTAATTAGCGATCACTTCTAGATCCACAAAAACAAGCCTTAAGAGTTGTTAATAGATGACTAGTAAATACTCTTCAGTCATATGTAAAAATAAAAGTTGTATTATTGGCTCATTGTTCTCCTATAAGTAGAAAATAAAGGACTTCATTTTTTAATCAATCTGATGCTCATCAGGAGAGTCTCCAGGGCTCAAGTAGACAATTACTGGGATGGAGTGAAATGCCAATGTGTTCTCTGGGGAAATAGATGGAGTTCTCATTTCCTACCATCTGCCATGGAAGAATTGGAAGTAAAGAGGTAATGAAAATGGCTAATTTACTCTTTCTGGGAAAGTAGGCAAGTTTCAATATTGATTTTATTAGGCAAAAGGAACATTACCAAGTGGTAAATATCTATGAATGCTTTTATCTGAATATGATTCCACCAAGTATTTTACAGTAGCGACTTAGCCATATGTGGCAATTTAAACTTGAATTAATTAGAATTAAATAAAATTAAAATTTCAGCTTCTTGGTCATGCTAGCCACACTGGAAGAGCTCAGTAGTCATGGGAGACTAGTGGCTACAGCATTGGACAACACAGATACAGAAGTTTCCATCACTGAAGAGCCTTGTATTGGACCACACTGCTCCTAAGAACCAACCCCACCATTTTTTATTGCATTTTGCCAAACTACCAAGTTTATGAGACTTTGGAACTTTAAATTATCACATGCCAGAGAACTATATTAAGTGTGAGTATGTTATGTAGAGAAGTGAAAGAGGTCTATATTGTGATCCTTCTGAAAAGATTTTATGATATATTTTAGAAATTTTTCTGATAGGCATTTAAAACTCATTAAATTTATTAAACAAAATAAGAAGATAATCACCCTCAATTCTCCAACAAAGACATACCGATGGCAGCAGCAGGTACATGGGAAAATACTCAACATCATTTATTGCTAAGGAAATGCAAATCAAAACCATGATGAGTTATCGCTCCTCACCTGCAAGACTGGCTTATATAAAAAAGAATAAAAACAAGTGTTGACAAGGGTGTGGAGAAAAGGGAACCCCAGTGTACTGTTGATGGGAATGTAAATTGGTACAGCTTTTATAGAAATTGGTATGGAGGTTCCTTAAGTAACTAAAAATGGGAATGCCATATGATCCAGCAATTTTACCCCTAAGTATTTATTTAAAGAGTAGGAAAACACTAATTTGAAAAGATATATGCACCCCTATGTTCATTACAGCATTACTCACTTTGACGGGAACACAAGTCAAAAGATGGCTGGATAAAGAACTTGTGGTCTGTATACTCAACAGAATATCACACAGTTATTAAAAAAGATGAAATCTAGTTTTTTTGCAACATTATGGGTGGAACTAGAGGGATTATGCTAAGTAAAATAAGTCGACAGTAAAAGACAATGACTGGATGTTTTCATTGAGATGTGGAATATAAACAAACAGAGCAAATGAAACAGCAAAATAACTGTGGACTCTGAGAAATATATTAACCATCATATTAACCAGAAGGGAAGGGGTCGGGGGCTGGGAGGATTGGGTACAGGGGGCCCATTTTATAGTTTGGTGGCACTAGAAATTCGGTGATGGGTGCAGGGTGGTAAATGACACATCAAGAGGTGAAGCTGTGCTCCCAAAGCTTACGTAATATTGTAAACCAATGAAAAAAATCAATGAAATTTTATTTTTTTAAAAAAAAGAACATAGTAACCTTAGTTGAATTAAATATGCATGTTTCCCCCCATAGATACTAGAATTAACATTATAGCAATTGAATTCATTTTGAAATTAATTCTGGGGTGAATGTAAACTCTTACAAGCCTTGTGTAAAATATTCAGAATCCCTTTAGTTTTAACATCTTCAAAGGAAAAGTACTTCTTAACTAAAGGCATGGACATAAATAACTAAAAGCACACAACCTATTTACTCCACTGTAAGGTCAAGCAAAACTAACATATTAGATATTTAAACTTGACATCTAGTTGAATACAATAGGGAAGTGAATCATTAAGCCCTCCAGCCATGAGAACGTTTATTGAAAAAAAAAAATAAGGGGGGAGTGAGGAATCCATGCAGAATTGATAAAACACGTAAGCCATTAGAATGGGTTGGTATAGGAATAAAAATCCAAATAAGTAGTAAGCTTAGCTTAAATAAGAGATCCTTAAATTACTTTTACACATCTCACGATGCATCTCACGCATTTTGAGATTAAACCAGCTTGCAATTTTGTACTTTTAAACTGTCAGAGGAGCGAGGGTTTTCTTAGACGGGCTGACCTGGCTGGGCGGCACGGCCATCTCCCGGAAAATATGCTAAATGCCAGACCACATGGGTGGGCACCAGGGCACACTGTGGGCTCTTGTGCATGGACATGCTGTTTTTCTAGAGGAAAAATGAAACTGAGGGACATGGAAAAGAGGTAAATCAAGGTCATCCTGGACATAAGTAAACTGAGAGTGGTCAGTCTAAAAGCTGCCCAAATTTTTTAAAAACCTCATTTTTTTTTTCTTTTTGCAAAAATGTTTCATATTCATTGCAGACATGTTAGAAAACACAATGAAGCAGATAGAAGGATATAAAAATGACCAATTTTCGCTACCTAGAGACACTCTATTAATAGTTTGGGGTGGATCGAGAATATTTGTTCACTTACATAGAAAAATATATTCGTTACACCAATTAAGGGTGAAACTTTTACGTTGAAACCTGCTTTTTTTGCATATGGCAGCATCTTGACGTTAAAATTTTTTTAAAAAGCAGCCAGAATTTTTCTGAGTTGGGGGCGAGTTCATTGTAGTTGCAGCATGAAGGAGTCTATCTTCTCTAGTCAATCAAGAGCTTGATTCAGGCTATGTGATCTAGCGATTCCCTGAAGACCCAGCACTCTGTTTGCTGTGGTCAGAAAGAAATAACCACAAAAACAAGACATCAGCAAGGCCCCCTACTTTTCTGCTGCCCAAATCTCACTTTCATAGTATAAATGCTTTTTCAAATCCAAAAGAGACACATTCATTACTTATAAGAACTTTTTCTTTAAATCACTCAGGGGGAAGTTAAATTCACCTCAAATTAATGCGACACATCCAAAATGAGAGTGGTGAGCTTACCTGAATGCAACAAGAAGCCAACTCGATGGTTGTTGAGCGTGAGCATAACACCATCATTCTGTGTTCTGAGGCCATTTTGGAGACAACAAAAACCCCTGGTTAAGAGAAAAATGGTGGGAGGAGCTGAGGCAGGGCCTGCAGACCTGGAGGAGGGAACACAGAGACATTTTCTGAGACTGCAGATTCGACAGACCTAGGTGGAACAATTTGGGGAGAGAAAGAGTCTATGTGGTTTCGGGATCTTTTTCTTGGACAATTGTAGGAACAGCTATGGCAGGAGGCAGGGATTAAGGAGAGAAGGGACATAGAGCTTTAGGAGAAGCTTTGGGTCAAATGATGTCAGTTTTGATGGCGCTAAGTTTGAATTACTAGGGAAGCTGAAGGAATATCCCAAAGTTAGAAACACCATCCTGAAGCATGAGGGCTGCCCTCAGAGTACATATTTAAAAAGTGTTTCCCAAAAGACTGTTCTTGCAGGCTGTCCCTGAACCTGAGGGACTGAGGGTCCTCATGGGGAAAATGTGCTGAGACAGGAGACTGGCACCTGAGCTGGGTCCGGAGACCCCTCAGGCTCAGAGGGAGGGAGTTCTTAGTATGTTTGCTGTCATTACTACCTCCAACATCACACTTGTACCCTGGTCCTTGGGAGAGAGGGAAAGACCCATAAGGCCCTTTCTCACCGCCTCTAGAAATTTCCTGAGACTCTGGACCTCCAAAGTAGAGCTCACCTTTGGGAAAACACAGCAGAAAAATGTCAAAAGCAGAACAATGCAGAGGCTGCTGTCCCCTTTATTACAGAACACGGAAACTTGGCTTTTGGACATTTCACACAGTGGTGTGCTGATGCTTCTTCACCACTGGCATTTTGGGAAAAAAGAAATAAAAGCCCAAAATTTCTAGAATGTGCTGATTTTTGTGGTGAACATTTTCATGATGGCTAATTTCAAGCTGCAACATGATGTCACTGAACACAGAGGCTTGAAGGGACAGCTGACAGCACATTCTCACCTCACGGCTTCACCAGACAGACACAGTGGAGGCAAAGAAGTCTTCAGTGAAATCATTAGGAACTAATAAGGTTTGAGTATTTATTGCTTTTGCTTTTTATATCATTTCTTGAATTGCAAGTTGATGAGCTCAGTTTTTCAATAATGCCTGTGTTTAACAACCAGGGACAAAATCCCTGCTACGTCCTCCGGCCTTGGGCAGCCTGCTTGCAGGGCAGTGCCCTTGACTCAGGGGTGAGCACAGGCCATCAGGGCCCTGGGGCACCAGCCACACCCACAACTGTGGCTCTGGCAGTTCCTAGGGCACCAGGGTAGCCGTAGCTGACACTTACTGAGTTCAACCAAAAATACCATTGAGGAAGGTCGGCTCCCCCAAGTCTACAATTTTCTTTCATCTCTGAGAATGAGGCTCGTTATCTCTGCTTGACGACAGGACCGGACAGCAGGCCAAGCTCCAAAGCGTCTTCTAAAATTTCGCCAGCCGTTCCTCCTTCTTGCCCCTCGTCCTTTTACTGGACTGCCTATCTTTGCTAAAACACCTAGTGAACTTGCTCACATCTCCCAGACACCTTTGGCTAGGACTTGTTTTGTTTTCATACTTTGCTATCTGATTTTTCTATAACTGAAGTTTTTATTTTTGCATTTTTTCTTATTAAAACAGAGCTAGGGTGCTTTTATTAGGGAACAAATAGGAAAATAGAATTAAACTTAAAAATATCCAGAAATCAAACCTACCCATTAAAAGAAAACACTATGAATATTGTTACCCTTGTTTATTTGCATCTAGATGGACCCAGGAGGCTTCCCTGAATTGTTTTCACTGCTGAAAAAGTTCGTTTCACCTTGAGGACAGTCTGTTTTTGTTTTTTTTTTTTTCCCCTTTAGTTTCTGGCCAGTAACATTTATTTATTAATTCAATAAACATTTATTGAGCATCAGGCACTGTGATAGGGCCTAAAGATATAGAAGAAAACAAGATACTCTTTGGTATTGAGGTAACATTGGTTTATAACACTATGATTTAGGAAAAGTGGCGCAGCCCACCAGCTGTAACCAACACATCACACCTGCCACCAAAGAGCACTGGGGGGCAGCTTTTAAATAGGCAGCTTAATTTAATTTATTTTTATTTAATCCAGAGCAAAGCTTCGCGGTTTCTTTCATTTATATGGGATTTAAGCTAAGGAGAGGTCGTCTTCTTCATCCCATTCCTGTATTTTACTTCTCCCTTTGCTCCTATCATTCACACCTTCCTTCCTTAATTCACAAAAGACCTTTATCCATGAACTAAACAGGGAAGGTTCTTGGCCAAGGGTGACACTATGGTATTCTTGCAACACAGGCACACCCCCGGCTTCATGGGAGCTCAGCTCCACATGCCGCCATGAAGTGCATGAGCCACGTCAATGCTTCGATTCCCAGGGCACAGACAAGTGATGCTGGTCCTGTACTATGGTCCATTAAGTGTGCACTAAATTATATCTAGAGAAACAAGGTGCATTCCTTCATAAAATGGGCCCATGCGTGAGGAAACAGAGTGAGCGTGCACTGTTGGAAAATGGCGCCCAGGCTTGCTGCAGGCCGGTGGCCACACACCTTCAGCTTGTCCAGACACAGCACCTGAGAAGCAAGTCAAGCAGAGCGCAATAAAGTGAGCTTTGCCTGTCGTGAACCTCTCTTCTCTAGCACCTCCAGAGTCACCTCCCCTTGGTCCTGACACCGGCACACAGGGCGGGCTGCTCCGCAGGCCTCTTCCCTGTCTGTGGAGGAAGGACTTTTTCCATGGCTCACTGTACCCGCCGGGCCTCGTGCTCCGAATCCCCATGTTAGTGCCTTCTCTTTGTACGGGGGAATTTTTCCATGGAGAAGAAGAATCCCGATTCCACAGACTGCTGTAACACTAATTTCTTTCCTACAAGAAAAGCAGAGTGAAAATGATGGCTGGTGATTAAAGATTGCCACGGCGACAGTCCCCTGGGGTGAAACAAGAGGCTCGACTTTGGCAGCACTGTGCACCAGGAAGGCTCTTCGTGGGCACGCTGCTTCAGCCCCTGTCTGAGCGGGATTGGGCTGGCACGTTGCCTTGTTGAAATTGGCTCTGCACCTTGTTGAAGTGGGCATCCCGCCACACTAATTGGTGGGTATAAGTACAGACATGCTAGAGAACCAGGGTGCACATCAGATCTGGGTAGGAGAAGGATTTCAGCCCAGAAATATCAAAATAGTCCTTGTGCTGAGTTCCTGTGCCAGGGAGAAGGAGCAGAGGATGTCAGTGTCACCGTTGCAGTGCAGAGTGGGATTTATTTTTAAATGTCCCAAAGAACTGAAAAAAAGCAAGGAAGGTGTGGGTCTGAGAAGGAGCAGGAAGGGGCAAGTTTATTGACTTTCAAATGAAATAGCAAGTATCTGCCAACTGGGGTACAAGAAGTTTGTTCATCCAAGCAGTTCCTTGATTAGAGCAATTTCTACTTGAGGACTTCAGGGAGATGCAGAAATCAGAGCCACAGCGTGGTAGGGCCCCCAGGTTAATCACAGCAGAGCTGCTGAGGGTGGGAGCAGGTGACTACTCCCTGCCTGGAGGACGACTCTTCCTGCTCGTCCCCGATGTCCAGCCTCCCCGTGGGGTCAGCTAGCTGCACGGTGAGCTCGCCCCACAGGCCAGACACGGGGAGCGGAGCATCACCCCCTGGCCTTTTGTCAATTCCTTATTTGGAACAGAAGAATCCCGCTCTTGAAAGGACAGCTTGCTAACAACCGATTTTAGCTCAGCAGCAAGAAGCCTGACCATATTAGAAGTCTTCAAGGAGGGAGCTGGATGCATGTCACATGCGCCGACCCAGGTGTCCCTGTGCGGTTGGCTATGACTTTCTTCACGTGACCTGGGGAGAAACAGCCCAGGAGAAAAGGAAGAGGAAGAAATCATACACTAGTGACAGGGATGCTGGGTGCTCAAGATGCGGAATTCAGTGGAGACTCACAGACCTCCCACAGGGGAGAGGAACTCAGTACCCAATGGAGCCATCGGTCCAGCACAACATACAAAGTCAATATAAAGTACCTTTGGTTGAACTTCAAGAAAGTACTTCTTGACAACTTCAAACACCGTTTGAATTGTTTCATCATTTGAATTGATTGACATTGTACCGGAACGTGGAAGTTTAGTCTCCCTCAGCTTTGGAACCGACTCCATTTTATTAACAATTGAACTTCTGTGCAGAGTAGACCAGAAACAGGAATAGACAGGAATAGAAGGGAAGCAGCCCGGCTTGAAGCCCAATTTTATGTCACTTCTCCCTTGCTCATTGTCAACTGCTTCATGTTTTTCTAACATTTGAGTCAGGAGGGCAAGACGAGGAGTTATATATGGTCAAAGTAAATGGGATCATGTCTCAGTCACTTTTAGCTTCTCCCTACCTCTTTTTTTGTAGAGTATTTTTAAAAAGTCAACCTAAAAGGAACAAAATCAGGATAAGATAATGAGAATCAAACCAAAAGCTTCTTAGCCTCAGCTAAGTTTAAATTATTGGAAATAATTATTTTCCTCCAACCAAAAGGCTCTGATTATTCACTTAAAACCAAATGGGAAGCATTGAATTCAGAAACAAAAACCCAAAGAAAACCCTTTGTACCCTACTTGGAGATGGTCCTGAAAGAACAGGAAGCCGTGTGTTGATTGGGCTGCATCTATTGAAAAGTAAGCAAAATCATTTGGGTTTAATGCTTCTACTTCTAGTGTTGGATGTATTCTGAGCTTCTTGCATAAAAACGTGTGTCCTTATTCCCAGTAGTGCTCATTAGAATGACTTATACCTGTGAATGGGTCCTTATCATGGATTCAAACCACATACATTTTGATCCTTCCAATCAACTTTCTAAATGGTCACTGAGGACCTCGACACACAACAGTCCTATTCACAGGAGCTTTGTAAAGTTGTGGGTGAGTGGGAGTGACACAGGGAATTTCTCAAGCATTTTCTCCTCATGGCTAATGAAAAAGGTCAGCGTTTGGGGAAGCAGGTCATTTCGCGCATCTGTTTTCCTCATGTAATCTGTTCATTGATCCTGCCTCCTAACCTTTCCATTCTAATTCACATTTTCTTCTGACATCCCAAATGTTGCTCAGACATCGGGTGCTGCCCTGCTTACCTCTTAGGCTCCCCATTTCTGCCAGGGGGTGGCCCCCCATCATGTACTCATTCAGTGGCGTTTCCTTCACAATGCTGAGTCCTCAGATATGCAACCTCCAATTCTGTGAGAATGAGAAGCTGATAAATAGAAGGAAAGAAAAAAAACAAACATATAAGGAGCCATCCCCTGAGGCTAGCAAGAGTCAAGTCCCAGGTGGGTCTGGGAGTGTGCAGACTGGCTACTAATTTTTATACCAAGGTTTAATGTGGTATCATAGGTAATATTATTGCTAATTATCATTACTTAATATAAATAGAAGCCTCAGCCCTCACTACTTTTAACCTCAGCTGCTTCTGCTTTCATGCTCACACTTTTAAAGGCTAATGCCTGCAACCCACTGTTCCTGGTCTCCAAACTCTGGTGACTTGGAGCTTATCCAAGCACTTGTATACAGCTCTGGTCATCGCCAAAGAACGAGATGACGAGGCTTGACTTTCAAGGGTTTCATGGGACATGCTAAATATCAGATGGCCCTCCTTTCTAAGAAGACACCTAGGACTGCTACCTAGACCCACATGGGGCTGAGAGGAGCCTCACCACCCCCATGGGGGGCCATGTGTATAGAGGAGCCTCCCCACACCAGCTCACAACCTCAGCATCAGCCCTGCCCTCTGCCAAGGGGAGGAGGGTCCTTGGAGGGAGGGAGATTTACAGCAGGACCTCTCAGGTATAGCTTAGATCTTGCAAACTGGTCCAGGGGTTTTGTCCTTCTGGATGCGGTGAAGTGATTTGAGGGTCCAGTTTTTAAAGCTCAATGAAGTCAAAAGGCTTTTTTTTTTTGTCGATGCAGTATTAGAGAGCTGTATCGGTTCCGGGGATACATTTTCTCACCTCAGCAAGTGCATGCATCTCGCCACGCCCACCACCACATCCAGCCCCCAACTGTCCCCCTGCTCACTCCCTCCTCCTTCCTTCCCTCTGGGAACCACCATTCTATTATCAGAATCTAAGAGTGTGGCTTGGTTTCGTTTATTCATTTCTCCTTTTTCATCTTTATATTGCACATTACGAGTGAAATCATACAGTATTTGTTTTCTTCCTCCTGGCTTATTTTGCCTAGCATAATCCCATTAAGATCCATCCACGTTATCACAAATGGCAAGATTTCATCTTTTTATGGCTGAGTAGTATTCGTGTGTGTGTGTGTGTGTGTGTGTGTGTGTGTGTGAGAGAGAGAGAGAGAGAGAGAGAGAGAGAAATCTTTATCCAATCATCCATCATCAGACACTTGGATTGTTTCTATAGCTTGGCTACCGTGAATAGTATTACAGTGAACATAAAAATCCATATATCTTTTCAAAAAAGTATCAAAAGATTTATTTCTTAAAGGATCATCTCCTTGCTAAATGATAGCCATCCAGTATGACAGTAAATGTTATAATTACAGCCTTTCCCACTTCATGACTAGGTTAGGGAAAGACAGTCCTCTTAGCCGAGCAGACACCTTACTTAAGTGAAAGAGTGATGACATGAAGCACAGACTCTCAAGCAGTGAACGCTGGCATTTATGGAACACTCCTGTGGGGGCGGTGCTTTGCGGGGCTTCTCCCAGGTCTTCACTTCTTCTTGCAAGTGCAGTGCTGTCTCTTGGCACCTCGTCCCCCTTCCCGAAGGATGTGCTGCTTCTCCGGCTTTAGTGATGTGGTTCGGAAACCCTCCAAAAGGTCTGCGATTCTAGATTTAGGGACAGAACAATTCAAGGCAGGTCTTTCTGGAAATAGCAACTCAAGGTGAGACACATCAGTGGAGGAGGCTGGATCATCACAAGAACAATGAGGCACACAAGCCCCTCCCTCGTCCTGGTCTGAGTTTATTGCCTCCTGTGAGATGTCACACAACTTTTCCTTCTCATTTGAGGGTCAATATTTTGCAATATAGTGTATTAGCTGATATTATTTAGTTGTTCTGTTTTACAGATGAGGAAACCAAGTCTTGGAGAAATTAATCATTTGCACAATCATTAATCACATTGCCACTAGGTGTTGGAGCCAAGATTTAGGTCTGAGTCTTGGAGACCCCCAAAAATTCCATTATACATGCCATAGAATTCTCATGGTGTTTAGCTCCAGCTCCATGTCAGTTCTATGAAACATATTTACAGCAAACTGTCACTGGTTGAAAATAGAAAGCAGGAAAGATAATCAAATGTAAACTAAATGGCACATCAAAATTTTTGTCATAAATATAGATTTTAATGCCAAATCATTAGTTTGGTGTGAGATTTTTATATTGATTATTAAAATACAATACACAAAGAAGATTAAAAAAAAATCCAAGAATTACCCTCTACTAGACAACAGTGATCAAAATATATGTAAAGGCCAAAAAGTTTAAAATGCAAGGAGAGGTGTCAAAACCACAGTCACTGTGGGGGACACATCTCTCAACACTGGGCAGGGGGAGTAGTCAGAACCTGTAGCATAGAGAGAATTTGAATCACAAACATTAACGAGTAAGTCAAGATACAAAAACTACACATTCTTTCCAATTCCCTCTGGAACATTTAAACATCTTATTATGTACCAGGCCATGAGGAAAATCTCAATAAACTCCAGATATTATATACAGCCACATTCTCTAATCATTATGCAAGAAAACTAGTTGTTAAGGACAAAATATATCCAAAATAAATCTAACTACAAAGAAAGAGGGGAAAGACTGTTTAAATAGTTCTTTTTTTTAAAAAATAAAGAACTATTCACCACAAGGTCCATCAACATGTGTGGCTATGAATACTTCTCCATAAAATTGTATTAAATTTAAAATAACACAAGTTTTATAAAATAATGTAATTTTATATATTTAAAAGGATATTTATGTAGATGATCTTAAATCCATATATAACCTTTCTGGAAGAATGCAGAAGAAACTGTTGACATTGGCTATCTTAAGAAAGAGGGGATATGAGTCAGAGGCAGGAAGGGTAACATTATAGAGAATTTAAATCACACACAATTAACAAGCAATCCAACATACAGAATTATGCATTCTTTCCAAATCCCTATTGAGTATTTTTAATTTATTATGTAGCAGACCGGGAAGAAAACTTTAATAAATTCCAAATACTATAAACAGACCACATTCTTTTTTATACTATTTTAATTTTTATTTCCACCTAAAGAAATATAAGATGTAGAGTGTTTTATAGTTTTATTTATTAAGGTAACTACTAGAATAAAAATACAAGTCTTCCAAATTATTAGAACAACTAGAGAAACACAGAGGCAAACGAAACATAGAATCCAAATAATGGGAAAATGTTTAAAGTCATAAAAATAGGAATCATAACAACCCAGACACACATATAAATATTTTAAATCCATCTGTAAAAGGAAAAAATTGTCAAATTGGATCACAATGAAAATCTAACTCTTTTAAGAACTCAAAGGCTAAAAATAAAAAGATGGCCAAAATTATGCCATGAAAATGCAAAGGAAAAGGTAAGGATCATAATCTTGTTATTAGACATGATGAATTAGGAGTACAAAGGGTTAAACAAATAAAAAGAAGGGCACTTTTGAGGCTAAGTGGTATAATGCATTATAAAAATATGTATATGTGTTCACACACACAGTTACACAGAAAAAGCATATTTTCTGAAAGTAATTCTAGGAACAATATCTACCCAGATGAATTTATTATTAAAAATATAGACAAAACTGTCAAAGACCAACTCATCCCACCTTAAAACAATGTCGTCAGATAATTTCACAGAGCAATTTATGTGACTTTTTTTTTTAAAGATTCATTTATTCATTTACACAAGAACTGGGGTACAGGCCAGATGTGCGGGAGGGTGAGAGGATTCACCAGAGAAAGAGCGGGAAACAGAACAGGCAGACTGACAAAATACACTGCTGAGGGGAGCAGTGGGCGAGACAGGAGAGGTCTGCTCTCCATGTGGGTGGCTCGGAGGCCAGCGGGATTGAACCGGCCAGCGCTGCAGAGGCTGCGGATAGCTTCACAGTGTGGTGCTCAACCGCCTGTGCCACCAGGGAGGCCCAATTTATGTGACTTTCTAAAGAAAGTCAATTCCTATGAGATTGAGACTGTTCACAGAATTTAGAAGAAAAGTTTCCTTTAAATGAAGGGTGTATAACAGCAAAGACTAATAATGATTCATGTAGAAAATACAGACAAAATTCATTTATGAATATCAATAAAATATCCTAAATAAAATTTTATTGAACAGAATCCAGCAGCATGATGAAATAATAATATACAATAGGCAACTGAGGTTTGTTTCAAGAATGTGAAAAAAATTTTCATTATTTAGAAAACTTGAGTGTGATTTCCCATATTACTACAAAGAAGGCTAAAAATCATATGATTATCTCCACAGATGCTCAAGAGTATTTGATAGATTAAATTTTTAAAAAAGCAAGCCTAGCTGGGTCATATTTATCACTGATTATTTATTTGTGTATCTACAGATATAAACATATAGATGTCTTTTATCCAAAAACAAGCACTGGACTCAATTATTTTAACTGAACTGGGAATTCTAAGGCTTACCAGACGGCTAAGAGTTCATATTAGAGGCACCATCAACCTGTCCCTCCCCATTGAGTGAAGTGCCACTTGGGGTATCTGGCAATTGTAAGCAAAATTTTCTTTCCAGAGCACCATGTACATTCCCAAGACTGTACTGTCTGTATGGAGGCCAGGCATTCCCCCTCTCAAAAATATGAGGGGGATTGGGAGGGAGTGATTACAAGAGATTTGGGAGTTAAACACTCCCAAATGTCATGAGTAGACCATGTAGCTTTCAGATGATGGCAGAGATCTTTCCAAAGTGAGGCTACCCTTGATTACTCAAGGTTGCTTCCCGGATAGATATCTCATTATTTATGCACATTTTTGCAGGCCATTATCATTATGATAGGACATAAGAGACATCCAATTAGAAAAGAAGATATAAAATTTGCCCTTGACCTTGACTGAAATGATCAATGATACTAGCCTGGAAGGCACTTAGGTCAACTTCAAGTGACTGGCCAGGATTGTTAGGGATGATAGAATTACCCTAGACTTCCTTCTTGTGGGCCAAGAAGGAGTCAGTGCAATCACTAATACATCCTGCCATATCTGGAGAAATGCCATAGCTAAGTGGAAAGGTCAATATAAAAACATAAAGAGAAAGTCACCTGGCTTTTTAAGGTAGACCCTGATGGGTTATGAGATTTGTTAAGTTCATTGGCCCTAAACTCTGTGGGCAGGGCTGAAGTCATTCCTGTAGATTGACCTCATACTGATGCTTGGAATTCTGTTATTAGTGGCCTCAATTGTGGTAACTCCACAGTAGCCTCATAAATGGTATATGAGACAAATTCTGTGTATCGGTCTCAGCATCTGTCAGTCAGATTACTCAGAATAGCCAACAGAGTGGCATACTGATGGGGAAATTCTCTAGAAGCCAAGAGAGTCTAAAACCAGAGGTTGGTATTGTTGAAAGACAATTCTCTATTGATCTGTTGCATTTCTGCCTATCTTTAGGCAATGAGAAAACAAGTATGAACTGCCTTTATTTCAGACTGTCTTTCCAAGGATGTTTGTACAACAATCGAGGAAGATAAAGATATATCTCCTTCCAGAGCAAATGTGGATTTTCTTACAGCCTTGCATGATACAGTGTTTCTCTCCTGAGCAAAGATTGCACATGCTTACTACTTAATATAAAAGGTTCAAGTTCCCTAAGCCCAGGGACCCCCCCGCCCCGTAATGCAACCTGCTGCATGTGTAGATGTCTATCTGGGCCTATTGCAATGAATGATGCAGTCCCATAAGACTTGGGAGTAAGGATAATTGGCACCAATTTGGTGATGTTCACGTTTATTGCAGTGCTGAGAGCAATGAAGTTTTTTGTCTTGGACCCAAGTATCTCATGTTTTCTGCCAACATTCATGAAGTTGTGGCAGCCCCAACTCATTATCTTGCAAATAAGCTAAGATCTCAAATCCCTCATATTTCTTCACAATAATGGAAGATAAAGATTGGCTTGTCTAGCCCAGGTTATAAGAAAATAATTTTTTAACTATAAATACTGTGACTTCAGGCTTAATAAGAACTTAAATTGTCTTAATATCTCTTAGACCTGAAGAATTTGTTCAATTCTTTCATAAGTTCCATCCAAATATGACCTACAGACCACACACTCCTATCTAGATTTTTTCTATTCTACAATTTCTAAGATTTTCTTGGGTCCTACATTTAAACGCACTTGAAGAATGTCTCTTTAGCTAATAAACAAAACTGCTCTCCAGGGATATCAGGTCATCTTGTAAAAAACAAAACAAAACAAAACATGATACCGTTATCTTCATTTTTCTTCTGGAGATATCATTAGCCTCGAGGGCCTGGAAATACAATTCTCACAGCATTCACTCACTTATTCATCAAATATCTCTAATTATTTGGATACTCAATATATAGTAAGTGTTCAAAGAATACTTATTGATTAAGTAAATCCCAATCTAGTTAGGAGAAAACTATCAATCCAATCAATATTCAGATAATATATAATTATAAACTGTAAAAAGCTCAAGGGAAAGGGAAAGTATCAGGGAAAAGGACATTACCAAAGATACAAGAAGTGACATTTAAAGTAGGAGGATAAGGAGGAATGAACTGGACAAAGTGTTGATGATAAATGGCATAATCCAGGAAAAACATTGGAAGGAAAAACATTGACTCGTTTTTCTCGGTCCTGTTCCTGAAACAGAGCAAATCCATGCAATAGGTTGACCCAGTTGGTGGGTCCTCACCTCCACACTTTAGAACATAGGACGTGATTCAGAAGCAGACTCATGGAGAGAAACAGTGACAGAATTTATTTACACTAGGAGTAAAAAAAAGGGAGGGGAGAAAAAGAGAGTGAACTCACAGACTGGCATGGGGCCAGATGCTATCCTTCCTGCCCCAGAGAGCATCCGCAGAGACCCAGGTCCACGCAGAAGCCGCACATGGCACATGCTTCCTCGCAGACATCCCTCCTCACCAGTGTTTTAACCACTGAAACCCAGCAGCTTAAGTGCCAAAGCCCCAGCTCTGTCCCTTTTTTCCCATTAAGCCCTGCTCAGGGGTGGAGTCTGGAAGCACCACCTTCTACCCCAGAGTTGGCTGTGAGCACCACCCACTGTCCTGGAGGTTGCTCCTCACTGATCTCCTTATATACCTTTTTTTCCTAAATCCTATTTGGTGACAACTAGAAAGGTAGCCTTTTCTTTTCAAAGACCCCATTTTGTTATAAAGTGTCTCCATGTCTAATGACAACATCTAAATGATCTCAGTGGCAGGCATCAATTTTCTGCAGCTGTCTCTGCTTCTCAAGTCTTTCCACTGACCCCGAGCGGGTTCCCATCTCAACAGCTTTCAACTGAGCTGTTGCTCAGTTGAAGGCGTGTCTTTCTCTGTTCGTTTGCCCCATCTTGTGAGTCCATCTACTCATGCAACCTTATGGTTCCTGCCTCTCTATGCTTGTCTCAGTCTCATCCTAAAGTGACATCAAAGAAACAAGAGTCACAGTAGGTTTATGACACAATATATAGGAAAAAGACAATATATAGGAAAAAGAAAGAACTGGAAAATGAAATGTCAGCTTCTTACAGGGTCATTTGTAAGTCCAACAAATCACTGGCATTTTCCACACACAAAGTAAGGAAAGAGTCAGCTGCAAAGAAACATCTAGTGGCTAATGGTAGAACTCTTTGTTAGAGTGAATGCTGCTACCTTTAATCATGTTAAAGTAGTTTTTTCTGTCTCTTCATTCAAGAGTTGGTCTTGCAAAATAGTTCCTACTGACCACTTGATACAAAGCATAGAGATGTCTATGGGTTAAACATCTCCTTAATCATACAGACCAGAAGAGAAATGTGACCTTGAGAGGAGGAAATTAATGTGCAGCTGACATCGAGTGTGTCATCTGCCCATCCCAGTACACATTTTTGTATGGTGCTGATCAATGCCAGTCAAATTTCCTGTCAATAAAAGATAGATCCATGACAGGGTAAATAGTAGAATTGCTGTCTACTACAGAAAACTCCTCCTTGTTAGTAACATTACTTTACTGTTCTATGACCTGCTTCCAGGGGTGATGAATAATATGACAGGTTTTTTGTGTGCTTGTCCAATAAAATATATAGTTCTTTGCAGCAAATAAAAGTGGATGTTGAAGCCATGTACAGTGCATAGGTGGATATTTTCTGATGTGTTCATTGAATTGGTCCTGTTATGATGCTACTTTGACATATATGTGTGTGTGTGTATGTGTGTGTGTGTATATATATATATATATGTATATATATATATATATATACATATATGACTTTTCTTTGGAGACATGATTTCTGAGTCCCTGAGGTATTCTTTACTTCACCGAGGCTTCTTTCCTTGAATTAAAAGTTTAGCACTAAATACAGTGGTTCATGATGGTTTGAGAACCTCTTGCCTGGGAGTTTGTGCTTTAAATTCCATAGATGTTTAATTTCCAAATGGCAAGCAAAATGATGTGAGTGGTGATTGTGAGAAGATTCCGTTCAATATTCTCATAACATTAATATGAAATGGGAACAAGAAGAGCACACCAGGTAAAGACAGTTGGTGGGTATGATGGGAAGTCCAGTGAAATGCATTTGTTATTAAAAAGACAATCCATAAAACCACTCTCCAAAAAACAATTATTGATAGATCGGAAAAAAAAGAATATTTTCTCTTCTCACATTGAATGACTAAGGAATTTCACTGAATTCAAGAGGGATGACCCCCGAGATGGACAGCAGCCAGAGAGAAACCCCAAATGACGCACGCAGTCACTCACACCTCTCAGAGCTCTGTGGTGTGTGGCAGCAAGAGGCTGAGGGGCCAGGCAGATAGAGTGCTGGGCTCAAAAATTAAACCAACCATATCAAGAACTTCAGTGAGCAGGTTTCCATAAGCAAAAACATGTTTGCTGAGTTCAGGTCTTCTTTTTTTTTTTTTTTTTAAGAGAATGAGGGAGGGAAATAGAATAGCACAAAGACCACCGCTCTACCAGGGCCCCAGCCCCGGAGGGACCAGCTGAATTCTGTACCCCACTGAGCCTGGTTCTCCTTGCGGCAAGTTTCAGCGAGCTCCAAGGGACAACCCACAGTTTGTAGTCATTCCCTGTCCTATCAAGGTGACAAAAGCAGAATGTAATTTTTTTGGAGGTTTTGCAGGATTATTTGCAAAACAATTTTGGTTTTAAATCTAATAAAGTTAGCATTTGTAATTAAAAAAAAACAAGGAGAGGGGCCATTGGACAGAAGTTAAGGGTCCAACCGGAAGTTTTTCGAGAGACTGAGTGCAGAGCATCTGGAGAGTCAGCAGACAGGACAGACCCCAGACACGGGCTCACAGAGAGGGCAGCAGGAGAAACTGGGTGTTTGCAGAAGCTCTGAGTAAACAGAAATCTCAAGATAAAGAGAGGAGATGGAAAATAGTTATTCAATTGTAGCAGTAACGGCAGTAGAAACAGAAGCCAAGAGGGAGTTGCGAATTCGTTCTGGGGGGCTGGGGTGGAGATAAGCAGAGGGGAAGGTGCGGCTTGTGGGCAAGGCTGACAGCTGGAGATAAAGGCTAAGCCACACATAGTATGAGCTTTGGGTGCATCCTAAATAGAAATCATGTTTTAGTTCTCTGGGGGTGCTTAGCTTGGGTTATCTTGACTTTTTCTGAACTTTCCTCCTTTGTTGTGTAATCTTACAATAAGCTCTGTTAACTGAGATAATAGCCGGTCCTGTGTTCCTTGCATCCTAGAAGCGCCTCAGGTCATGTTGTAAATGGGTCAGAGTAACCCAAGTGCAATAAAATTCAAAGATCCCCAGGCTATATTTATTTTATTAAGGAGCTTCCTGTTACTTTCTTTAAAGATGATGTTCTAAGATGACGGGCACTATAAGACTCCCAGAAACTTCACTGAGATGGTAGACCCCTGCCTTTAATTTTGTGGGATATATTTCCTACCCCCTTGTAAACATACGTCTTATAAAGGCATCTAGGATACCTCTTAATCTCTGCTCTTCGACTCTGGCCATCATGATGCCACCAATCTAACGGACCACTGTGATGTGTTATGACATGATGGGATGTTCAAGGAACTTACATACGGTACTGTGGCCTAGAGC
Source organism: Talpa occidentalis (assembly GCF_014898055.3). Taxonomy (NCBI): domain Eukaryota; kingdom Metazoa; phylum Chordata; class Mammalia; order Eulipotyphla; family Talpidae; genus Talpa; species Talpa occidentalis. Next base: position 109,776,093 of record NW_023605194.1, read on the forward strand.
CTGCACATTGACATAACCCGAGGCATACTCGTTCTGTTCCTATCAGGTGAAAGCAAACTTGATTGTTTTTCTTGTTCAAATGTATAGATTAGAGTTCAGCAAAGTAGATTTGGAAGGTAAAAATATGACTTGCTTCCTTTTTAAAGTGTTATTAACAGATTTTGTTTCTAAGGACAGTTTTAGATTTACAGAAAAATGGAGCTGAAATATGGAGAGGTTTCATACATCTCCTCTCTCCCCAAGCATATTCTATTATTAATATCTTACACTGCATGAACACCTTTTACATGTATTACAACAAATGAGCCACTATTGACATACTGTTACTAAATAAAGCCCACAGTTCATTGAGACTTTCTTACTATTTACTTAATGTCCTTTTTCTGTTCCAGGATGCCACCCAGAATGCTAACTTGCATTTGTTGTCATGTGTCCTTAAGTTGCCCATGGCAATGACAGTTTCATAAACTTTTTTTCTAGTTGATGACCTTGACAGCTTTAAGTATGTTGTATATTGTACGATATATTATATATGGTATATTCTACAGTATATTGTAGAATGTTCCTCTAATGGAAACTGCCTGATGATCTTCTCATGATTAGACTTGGGTTATGACTTTTTAGGAAGAAGATCAAGGGTATAAAGTGCTATTTTCATTATATGACTTCAAGGGTACATAGTATCAACCTAATTTATGGCTGTGATATTGACCTCAATCACCTGCTGAAATAGTTTCTCTATTGTAAAGCACTTTTTTCACCTTTCTCTACTGTGCCCTTTGGAAAGAGATCACTGAGCACAACCCACACTTAATGAGTAGGGAATTATGTTCCTCCTGTAACATGCAGTATCTACATATTTGTTTGGAATTCTTCTCCATGAAAGATTGGATTCTCCACTGTCATTAATGTATTCAATCATGTATTTGTATCATGAAAGGCTCATGTATATTTACCTTATATTTTGAGTTATAATTCAACAGTACTACTTTATTTTTGTTGCTCAAATTTTTCCATGTTTACATTTCAGGAGTTTGGCAGCATTGTATGCCACACCTTGCCCACCACCAAATGCCTAGGCACCATCCACCACTTTCCAATGACACCTGTACAAGAGAAATTTTTGTTAATTGAATTCTGGTAACCAGTTGAGTTACTCAGGCTAAGATTCTGTTCCATCCAGCTCTGCTATTTCTTGCCTTCATTCTTATATTTGCACATGACTTAGGATTTCTCTGCACCCCAACCCCACCAATTCCACCATTTGGACAGCAACAGTATAGAAATTTTGCCATTTAATAAGAACAGCTGCCATTAATTGCTCATCCACCACATCCAGGCACTTTATATAAGAAAACTATAATGTAGCTAATGAAAATAGCATAGAAATAATACAATAGATAACTTTAGGGAACATTTCCTACATGCCAGGCTTCATTCTCATTTAATCCTTCCAACTGTCCTAGGATGTAGGTGTTATTACCATTTTAAAGACAAGAAAGATGAACTAAATATTATTGGTTTTACTTAGCAGATGAGGTAATGAGGCTCAGAGAGGTAAATCACAGTTATTAAGTGCCAGAGACAGGATTTGAACCAAATCTCTGCTTTTTAAAAGCTACTTAAAAAAACAGGTTTCTGCCCTCTCCAAGCAGTCAATACACCTCCTCAAGGCCAGGACGCCTCTTTCTGAGAGGCTGCCTCTGGCTCCAGGGCAGCCGTTCTTACCACACAGCACAGCTTGAAGCCGCTAAGTTCACGGTGCTCTGGGCCAGCTCATCCAGGATCAACTTCTTACCTCCACTCATCTCCTGGACCGGTCCAATTAGTCTTTCCTGTACTGGGTGGTCCTTTCTCTTTTTTTGGAAAGAAAGTTCCTGACTTACCAGGGAGTTGACCGAATTTTTACAAAGCACCAGAAGCGACGTCACAGCGGCACCAGGGAGATGAGTTTCCTGGACTCCTGGGCACCTGGGCTCGGTGACCACAGCTGGCACCAACCTTCCCTGGTCCCAGAGTGTGAGATGCAGCAGTGCCTGGGAAGAAGGCAGCCTGACCGGTCAGCTCTGCTTCTAGTGGCTTCCCTGAAGGGGTGATGTGGCTTTTGTTAAGTCATTAGTTGTGCCTTGGGTTCTTGATTGTAAATGAGAACAGACCTTCTTATAAGTTGCAATGTGCATTAGAAACAGCACACAGTGAGTGCCCGATTCATAGCAGGCCTGTGATAAATGGCAGCTGTTATTATAAACTGATTTCCAAACCCAGTTTGGCTCCTTCTTTATATTAAGGTGAAATTACAGACAGTGCTAATGAAGCAGATCAATAGTGTGTGTTTAGCTTCTGTGGATGGTTGGAAAGGCGGATCCTGATTACACTTGTAAATGTTTAGCTTGGGCTGGAGTTTTGTGGCATGTCTGGAGGATGATAGACCAGATGAGTTGCCAAATGCCTTCCCCTCACCTCCAAAAGTTGAATCATTAGATGGAATTGAGGCCTAATTTAGTGGTTCTGGCAAGAATTGACACGTGAGCCTAAATATTGAGTGCATCATGCCACTTTTGGCTCTTTTGGACTCTATTTCATACTCCAACATCAACACTTGGTTGTTAATTACTTTCTCTTTTATTGTATTTTGGTGTGAGTGATTTAATGCCACTGATATGCAACAAAACCTGCCATTACCCTCGTGTCACATAGGGGAATGTGAGTTCTCACCTCTTCCTTCTAGTTCCCACTCAGCTGGCCAGGCCGTCAGAGGAAACTATGCTGAGTTCCAAGAGTTTGAGGAATTTGCCCCAAGTCACCTTCACTAACTAATAAGCAGCAGAGCCAGGACTCAAGCCCACGTCGGCCGCTTTCAAAGTTGATGAAGGGAATGAAGACATTTCAAAAGTCTGATTTTTCTTGGGGGTTTGACTTATTGGTTTGGTTGGCTTGACTTCCTTTCTCCATCATGGCAGCAGCTGCATTGAGTCTAACCAAGCTGGAGCCTCCTCCTGGAAGTCTCTGTGGACCTCCTCTGTGGTCCTCGGGGTCCGACACAGAAGGTGAGGGGAACAAGGGGCCTCTGGGCCTGGGTGATAGGCTCACCTTTGCTTCCCAGAAGCTCACACAGGGCTTGGAGCCTCAGCAGGGCCTCAGAACAAGCCTGTGGGCTTGAGCTGCCCACGAACACCCTATGTCAGCGCTTACTGAACACTTGTGCTCAAGTGGAAGACTTGAGGGACAGAGAGACCAGGAATTCACAAATTTGTTTGCTGAGGAGTGTGAGTGTCTATGTGAGTGTGTGTAGGTATGAATGTGTGTATGTGTGTGCATATGTGTATGCGTGTAAGAGTGTATGTCTATGTGTATGAGTGTGTGTATGTGTTTATATGTATGTTTGTGTAAGTGTGTATGTGTGGGTGTCTGTATAGTGTGAGCATATGTTTGTCTGTGTGTGTATGAGATGAGGATGTGTGTGTGCGCGTGCACAGTGAGAGTGTTTTCGGACGCTATTCCCAGCACCAGTATGTTTGGAGAAATGGAATTTTCATCTCCCTCCCTGAACACCAGCCCTTTCTCTCTGTTCTTTACATAAAATCGCTCATGTCCCCTCTCCTTGTCCTTCCTCATTTCCTTTACTTCAGACAAGATGGGAGCTTTACCTCACCTTGATTAAACCCAGGGTTGACTGCCGTTTGTTTCATGCTGGCGACAATAGGAGGACCAGAGAAGATTGTCCGTTCTAGATGCCTGGTTATTCTTCAAAAATAATAGCATCACTGAGATGATAGGTCTGCCTTGTGCCGGGTCCTTCCAAGCACATTTCATTCGTTTACTGCTCACAACTCTGTGAGGTGGGCCCTCTAGTCGTCCCCATTTTATACGTGGGCAGACAGCAGACATTCAGGACAGACACTGGCCCAAACACACTGCCGGGAAGTGGCCTCAGAGGCACCTCCAGGCCACCGGCCCCAGAGCCACTTCTGACTCACCCCCAGGGCCTCTTGTTTCCTTATGGAATGAAGTCTGTGAGAATCTTGACCTATTTCAGTTGTTTCCATTGGAAATTATAGAATCTTCAAATCAGAAGGAACTTGTGGTCTAAGCTGACTCAATTCCCTTATCTACTGCAAAATCTTTCTAGAATTTTCCCACATTGATGAATACTCATTCACCATGGCTTGAATGCTCCCAGTGACAGGAAAGCGAGACTGGGCTACGGGTGTGAAATATAAACTGTTCCTAGATAAATTATTGCATAATAAAGACACACCTAATGGTTCTAACTCCTCCCCTGGGTTCGTTTGGTAGCTATCTTTTTATATGCAAACGTGTCTTAATACAAGTTATTTCTTTAAAAATAACTTCTAGTGTAATTTGTCTTGAGGCATCTAAATTTTCCTTTTATACCTCCTTATTAATGGCTTATTTTCAGAGAAGAAAGTACAGCAAAGAGAAGAGAAAAAAAATAGTTGATGTGTTGTTGTTTGGGAGTTAAAAATAAATGTTAACTGTGGGTGAGTGATCTTTTTAATATTTGCAGTTAATTTCCCACACAAACTTTAAAAAGCTACTCGGTTACTATTTTCTCCCACTATTTAAAAAGTCTGTTTGAAATGAACTACTGGAAAAGTTAGGACATCATAAATCATGTTAAACAGTACCATTTCTTTGATATTTAATTCCCAATTAAATTACAAAGATCAATTGCAGCTGGTTGTGAGGTATGGTCTTCGTTTGTGTTTGTGCCACAGTAGAGGATGAAAACCCAGATTCCCATATTTTTGAAGAGATTTCTAAATGCCAGTGTGACCCAACCGTTGGGAGACAGCGCTGGCGTCACAGCTGAGCGTGTGGGTTCTGGAGTCACAATTCTGCATTCAAACTCCTGCCAAACTTCCACCATGTGAAGATGTCGAGAACATTTGAGCTCTTAGCCTCGTGTCCAGTGGCGGGCAGCCCCACTGTCGGCGGGCAATAAATGCCAATGTTATTAATTTCCTACTCCAATGAGATCTTTGTAGACGTGTAGGCAGAGCTTGAGACTGAGGATAAGGTGTCAGCCTCAAAGTTTTGTGGTCCAAGCCTTTCTAAAATTTCCTCCAATTTACCCAAAAATAAAAATTGGGGGAGTACGGTCAGCTGTGCTTGACAGATCAACGCGCCAGTGAGACAGAGCAGAGCACAGCAAGTGCATGAAGGTTGCAGGGGGATCGGCCATGGCAGGGAGGGGACATCAGAGCCAGAGGTCCTCTTCTGGAGTCCCAGGGGCACAGCACAGGACTGCTCCCACACCTCAGGGGGCTGGACACCCAGCAGCCTCTGGTCCGTCCTTGTCTTGGCGCGCTGCCCCTCCGCCAGGCTTCCAGGGACCTGGATTTCAGTGCTGGGCCCACCTCTGTCAAATATCAGGAGCTCACTCACATTTTCTGAGCCCTGGTTTTCTCATATCTTTTCCCACCTACCTGGGGATTTTGAGATGAAAGGCAGTGAGGGGAAGTGCATTGAAACAAAGTTTAAGAGGACTACCAATACAAATGTCACATTTTATCACTACCACTGCCTCTTAATACAAGCAAGACTTACCAGAGCCCAGCCAGCAGCACTGGGAGGCAGAACCCTCAAAGGCAACTGGCCACATGAGAGAAAATCAGGCATAAACTTTCTTTTTTCCCCTCATAAGCCCACCTCAGGGCTGGACACAGAGCAGGTGCCTCCTGCACCGACTTGAGAGGGTCCCTCTGCCTTCTCCAGAAATCACAGAGACACAGAGAGTGCTTTTCCAGCGGGTGAGGGTGCTCCGTTAAAATGATGGTGTGTGGGTGCATTGGTGAAAGAAATTCAATGGGGACTACACCTGGGGGAGGGGGGAAGCAAATGTTGCTTTAAAATGAACAATGAGGTCCTCCCAGGTGGCGCAAGGGTTGAGCGCTGGGTTGCGAAGCTGCCCGCAGCCTCTGCAAGCGCCGGTTCGATCCCCGGCTGCTCCCCGGCCACCGGAGGAGGGTCCCACATGGCGCGCAGACCTCTCCTGCCGCCCGCTGCTCCCCTCAGCAGTGTACTTCGGTCCTTCTGCCTGCTCTGCTCCCTGCTCTGACTCTGGTGAATTCTCTCACCCTCCCGCGCTTCTGGCTGTACCCAGTGCTTGCATGAATGAATGAATGAATGAATAAATCTTTAAAAAAATAAAATGAACAATGACATAAAAATATATAAATAAGAAGAAAAAATACATAAATGAGAAGCAGACTTGTGGAGGGCCCCGTGGACTATGGAGGACGGTCACAGGTGTCTTTGTGGTGTGAGGCCTGGTCCTCTGAAATCATACAGTGTTGTAAACCAATGTTACCATGAGACTAAATAAATAAGTAATCTTTCCAAATCAAAAGAAATAACGTCCTGGAAAAACAACTAGAACGTCAGATTCAAGACAGGGCAGTTTCCATGCCTGCTTTGGTGCAAGCAAACAGCAGCCCAGAGTGCCTCCGGCATCTGCCAGGTCAGAGTTACTAAGTAACCAGCTACGACACCTTAACAGACTCCTGCCTCTCCTCATGGGGCAGTTCTCTAACACCTCTCTATATTAAATTTTTTAATATAAATATACCCTTAGAGTGCGTGCAGCATTATGCCATTTTTGGTGATGAAACGTGGCACTTCTCCATTTTAATAAAACAATACTTTTTGTTCAACTGGGTGATTTTATTAACTAGAAAGGACGACAGAGGTGTGGCAGCGTGGCCGCGGAGCCATGCCACACTCAGATCTTTAGCGCCAGAAAGGACCCACCAGAACCCAGGCTGGTACTTTCAGTGACGAGGCGCGTCTCCATTTGATTCACAAAGTTGGTTTCTTGTGCCATCTGGACGGTGGAATATTGTGGGACCCTGGGCAGGTCACTCCAACTTTCTTTGAGTCAAGTTTATTGGTTGCTATAAACAAGAGGCTTCCAATTACATGGTATGTTGAGTTTATTTTGCTGACATCTGTTTATATATTTGGTAAGCTAATAACATGGTGTTCCAGAGGAATATGGTTTTCTTTCTATTTCTGACAACAATGGGGGAACTGGCTATATTTTAACGGTCACTGTTACAGGGAAAAAATAGTTTATCTTAACAGGCTATAAATACTCTAAGGTGGGATCTGGGCTTCATTAGTTTGTGTCTACCACCGTGTTTCTAAACTACTAGGCATGAGGAAGGCGTGTCAGGGATGTAGAACTTCACTGTTGCCCATGTCCATGTATTTTGGATAAAAAGCATCCTGCCCTCAAACCCCACTGGTTGAGAAATCCTCATGTCGTGTGTTCTCCCGAGGAAGTGATTTTTAATTGTGTTACCCAATACCAGTTTACGAATGCTTACTGACACAGCAGCACATGCACAGAGGGTTCCTGGAGCCTTTGAAAACAGGGTTTGAGTTTTGCACCACACCATGCTATTGGGTCTGTGCATTCCTCTGCTCGTTTTGTATCCAGAGCAACGGTTCGCCAAGCTACTTCTCCAACAACGTGAATGTTGACATGCCAGTTAAAATAGATGATGAAAATGCAGCCATCTAAAATATTCTGGACATCTTATATCATGGTTTGGAAACTGCAAGATGTCTGAGACATGCCCAAAAGCACAATTTCTCAACAGAGTTCTAACTACAGCCCTTGCGAGCGGTCAGCCCGTGCTAAGACTCAGGGCTAAGAAAACAACGGTGCCGATATCTGGAGTTCTGTGCAGCCGGGGGCTGTTCAAAAGGCCTGGCTCGGGGGTCTCGCTCCCATTTTCTGATCTCCATCACGCAGGTTCACCCTCTCTTCCCCAGCATCTAGCTCCCTGCTCTGGTGGCAACAGGAGACCTTGACACTCAAGGTCCACGACACGTGTGATTCATTTTCCTCCCTGGAATGACTCAAGAAGAGATGTTTTAGCATTCAATCCGAGTCTCAGTAATTCAATTTGCAGAAAGGAGCGGACAAAGTTTTAATTCCATGATAATTAGTTTCATGTGTGAATGCATAAACGAATTGTTTCACTGGGAAGTATATTAGGGAAATGGGGGGGGGTATAGTAAGTAAAGACAGCAAAAGAATCTTCCCGAAGGCTGATGGCCAGCACCTCTGAGCTTTGTCGAGTGGCTGAGTATTGGCCAGGTCATCTCTGGCCTCCATGCTTGAACTTGAAAGTGAATCCACACCCAGGATTTCTATCTCCCCTTAAGCAAGCAAGAACTGGTTTCCCCGCCTTACCCGCACACATCTTCATGAAAACGTAACCTTTTTACTCACTTTCTGGACTCCACAAGGAACAGTCAGTTTTCTCCTGTTAGTAATTAAACCGGCTGTTATAATACCGACTGCTTAGCGATTGCTTTTCATGTGATCGCCATGGCCGGCTCCTCTCCATTTCCAAAACTTGCCTGATGTTTGCAGCAACTGCTGGAAAGTTGGTAAAGTAGCGACACCACTTGTTCAGCTGCTGACCCTTGATCGGAGCAGCAGAAGGTTCCCTGTGGCCACCACAGGGTCGTCATACAGATTATGTAATCTCATTTTTGCAAATGCCATGTACTTTCTACCAGTTGAAGAAACCACTACGATTTCTCTAGTTTATGAACAGTGTTGACCAATATTTCCTAAGGAAACATCAGCCAGCACCCAAGTCTTTCCTGTACTAGCTGAGGACATTCCAAGAATATCCAGTGCTGTGGTCTACCCAGAAATCTGCGTCCCTAACATTTCAGGGGATATGAAATGTTTTTAAAGAAATAAGTGATGGAGCAAACTCTTACCTGTAAGTTTTGAATTTATATTGTTTATTTCCAAATACAAAGCCATGTTTTCCTACAAACAGGTTGGACTATTTTTTTGTTTTTGCTTTGACTCGAGGGGGTGTAAAAGAAAGCAGAGTGTTTTATGATCTTGACTTCAGTAACTCTGGAACAAATGGAAAATTCTAAACTCTGGTGCAAATTAAAAACACAAAAACAAAGAAACAAAACGCAGGTGGATAGAATTTGGTACATAGACCTTTACTTCCTGACATCTAGATTACATGAGGGGATTTTTTTCTATGCACATATTCATACCTGAATTTTAAGAAATGTTAAGAAAATTTTAATTTTAAGAAATGTGTTCACCTTTTAAAGTAAAACTCATTGTAAAGAGTATATATGTGTAAATAAGTATATATGTGTAAGTATGCATGTATATTTATGCATATATACAGATATGCATAGGTGTACATATATAATGTGTGTGCATGTGTGCGTGTGTGTGACATCTGCAGCCCCGAAGAGTGCAGGTACTTTGCAAAAGTCATGAGGATTATTATTATTTTTTTAAGATTTATTTTTATTTATGCATACAAGAACTGGGGTACAGGCCAGAGGTGTGGAGAGGGGGTGAGAGGATTCACCAGAGACAGAGTGGGGCACAGAACAGGCAGACTGACCGAAATACACTGCTGAGGGGAGCAGCGGGCGAGACAGGAGAGGTCTGTTGCACCATGTCCCTGGCAGGGGATCAAACTTATGTTGCAGTGGCTGGCAATAGCTTCATAGCGCTGAGACAACCCCTGCACCACCAGGGAGGCCCACATGAGGTTTATTAAATCAGTCATCATTCACACCCTCACAATTCCCCCTCCACTAAGCTCCCAACACTCATGTTACCCCCATCTCACCCTCTACTAGATCAAGGCAATCTCTTAAGGACACGAGCACTGGGGAGCATCACTGAGCTGTCCCTCAGAAACTCTCACCTCCCAAGGTGGCTCCAGGGAGAAGGCAGCCCCACACCCGGGTCCTCACAGCTGGATGGAGTGTGTCCCCCACGAAAACCTCTTCAGGGCCCATTGATGGCTGGGAGGACAGTCTAAAAACAATGGTTAAAAATCAGAAAATTTTACATTCAATTTTTTTTTTAAATAAGTCTCTGACTCCTGTTTGAAAATCAGAAAATCTGGCAACGTTCACTTCACCATCCTCATGACAATTTGCTGCTACTGAGAAGCAGCTGTTCCCTTTAGGCAAGTGCATCCCCTCTGGCACCTTGTACCCACCACTCCTTCTTGTGTGACTCAGTCCCCCCCCCATGAAGGCCACCTCCCTTGACCCCATAACTATTTGAGTTCAGGACCATCAGGCTTGACAACAAGGCCTTGCCTGTTCCCACAGTCTATTGGATTTCCATTACATTATAGTACTTGGTGCTAAAATTAAAACTAACATCCTTTATGTAAAGTCACTCTAAGTGTATATCTTGGTCAGTGATGTTTTCTGCTTGTGTTAAGTGGGGGTGGGGTGGGGTGGTCAGAAGCCATTTTTCTAGGAACAAAGAAGAGTAGGAAGCTCCCCAGTCAAACAAAAAGGTTTTCCTTCCGAGGAGTGCCATGTGCAATTGCATAAGAATCACTAGGTTGTTCTTGCAATCTCTTTGTTCCTTCCTTACTTTAGGGAACAGGATAAGATTGCCCTTTCTGATTCTTTTGAAGTATGACATGTGTCCCTTCTGGACCTTAGCATTTTATGTGAATTGAAATCCTAGGCTCTCATATCTCTCTTGAACAGTGATGGACAAAGTTCAAAATGGTGGCTGTTCCATGGAAAATCTCACCACTTCATGATAGATACCCACTCTGAGTAATAAGTAAAGCTTGAAACTGTTGTTATAGACCTTGAGGCTTAGGGCCATTTGTTACTGCAACATAACTTGCTTTATCCTGACCATTTAAATGTCTTGGCTAAAAATACCACTTTCAAAGCCCCAGTATCTATACTCCCGACTCCATTTCACACTACCCAAATATACCTCTTGTTTCTTTGAAGTTCCTTCATTTGAATCTGAGTGTAAAGTTAGAATATGATTAAGCAGTACCCACTGTCATTTCCTCATTTCTTGGCTTTGCTCTATACTTGATCTTTACTATCCCCTCCTGTTATATAATAGATTGCAGGTCAGATGTGTTTCTTACTCTGAATAATTCATCTCCACAGACTCTCAGAATTTCAGTTAGAACATTTATTTCTTTCATTTTAATATTTTATCATTTTTGTCCTAAATGTAGGACCTTAACTGGTTGCCATGAGTTTCATTTCTTCTTGCCTTAAATATTTTAAACATTTCAAAGTACAAACATTACTCATACAGAGTGTTAACAAAAAATCTCAGTTTTAGTTCTGTATTATTTAACTGTAACTGGGTATCATTAAAATGGTTATTTCCCCCTTCTGATTTCTTTCTGCTTTGCCTCCAGACTTCATCTTTTTTGGAATATTTTAATGCTTGGCATTTGGCCACAGTGCCCACAACTAGAAAGTGGATTCTATAGCATTAAGACTTCTGGGTCTTTTCCCATGTTAGAGTATTAAGGTTTTCACCAAAATTGGTATTTCCAGACGGGGATTCAAAAATTATGGTAGAGAAGAGGCTAAGCAAAGTCCATACACAGGTCATCACCTACCCTTGACTGTCAAAGCAATACCCATGGGTTACTCATTTGCTTTTGATTGATTTTAAGAAAATACCTACAGTGAAAACTCTATCATTGAAACTTAAAGTCTAATAACCTGAAGATAATGAAGTATCAATTCTCAGTGGTGTTCAACCTTGTAAAGACTGAAAAAAAAAAAAAAAGACTTACATCACATAAAACCACTTGGGGTTCTAAGGTCCAGATTCCTGAGGTGTCACAACTTGGGGCACCAACCAGTGCCCGAGTTACACCAGCATCAGACAGATGTTTGTCTCCACACACCACAGGCATCTCCAACTATTTAAGGCTCAACCTACAAGGAAAGAATCAGCAGTTAATTTCCTGAAGCCAGGGAATAATTTCCTTTTAAGTCCTTTTATATTTCCTCTTCATTTCTTGACCTTGTAAATCGCTTATCTCCATGTCTTCTGTATTCCAAGGCTGTTAGATTGTTTCCTTTTCCCACCATACCTTATGTTTGAGTCAGAGCAGCTGATTTCTCTTATCTTCCCAGTCCCCATCAAAAGCCATTAATCTATAGGTTAAGTGCAATCTTTTCCTCCATGCTGTTATGACAGCGTAGGAATCTGGCTTAGCTCTGGGTGGTGCAATAAAGGGATTGCAGCGGACCATCCCATCATTCTCCCTCTCTGCTGGCTGTTTTAAAAATTGGCAAGGCTGTGCTGATTGAAGAGATTTAAGGCAATAGGCTGAATCGACTGGCTCTACAGCCGGATAGTGACTCCAGTGTCTAAACAGGTCCTGGCTACTCTTCTTTCTTTCTAACCTGCCCGGTATCTGTGTAGACGAGCTCTTCTTTTGCAGACTTCATGCCTCACTGCTTCACTCACTGCTACCTTAAAAATGGTCCAACTGCCTCCTGCACATACAATTTTTTTTTAAAAGATTTATTTATTTATGCATACAAGAGCTGGGGTACAGGCCAGAGGTGTGGGGTTGAGAGGATTCACCTGAGATAGGGTGGGGAACAGAACAGGCAGACTGACTGAGGTACACTGCTGAGGGGAGCAGCGGGTAGACAGGAGAGGTCTGCTACGCCAAGTCAACTCCTTGGGCAGGGATCGAACTTCGGCCGCAGGGGCTGTGGTTAGTTAGCTTCTTAGTGCTGCGTCTTAACCCCTTGAGCCACCAAGGAGGCCCCACATTTTTTTATATCATTGCTCATGTCCTCTAAAACACGCCCTTATAAAGAGCAAATACTAATCCAAAGTAAGATTAGGAAAAAACGTGGCGTCATTTAGCAATGTTGAGGTGAAGTAGTTAGTCAAAGCTCAGGTATACCATCAAAAATGATTTCAAAACATACTCTTTCCATGGTCTGTTTTTTAAGTGTTTATTTAGTTCATATTTTCATTTTGGCTACACCTGTAGCTCTGACCATTAGACCTGAAACCATAGTTGCTCTGTCATCAAGGGATCCCAGCTAACTCCTAAATTTCAAACTTCTTTTGCGTTGGGATTATCTTCCTAAATGTCTACTATTCTTCTGAATCCGGTGTTCGCAAACCCCAGCACTTCCACACCAGCTATTTGCAAGTAAGTCCTGGTGGACACATTCACACTATTTTCTGTTTACATAACTACTCGCGCCTGTGCAAAATGTTTTTGTAAAAATAATCTAATTTTGAAATAATGTTTAAAATCACGACGAACAAACACCAGACTCAATTGCTCCAGAGCGCCATCTAGTGACCTGGGTGTGGCACCAAGCAGCCCCATCCAGCACACACTTTGGAGGACGAGGCTTCAAGGTGGTTTTGTCTGTTTTAGGTCCTGAATGGCAGATCTTCTAAATTTTCCTAAGTTCCCACTTGCTTAGTGAATACAGCATGTCTTACTGTACTCAGTCAAACTTGGCTTAGTCTAGTACTAACAGGTGCAATACCTTCTTTTTTTGAAAAAAATTGTCATTCTTCATCTTTACTGATCTTTTTTTTCCATACAGAGCTAGTTACGCTCAGTCATTTTTTAATTTTCACAACAGATCATATATATGATTTTGAAAATTTGCTATGTATCAGATGTTGACCTAAGATCTTTGGTATGTATGAATTCAACTGATTTACATGACAACCTAACAAAGTGATTGTAATTAGTATGCATTATTTTGCTTTGTTAAAAAAAAAAAAGTACCTAAAGTTACACAGTAAGTGTTAGCCAGTTTCTGAGTAAGTGTTCCTTTTATTTATTAAGTCCCCCTCACAAACCTTATTTCTAGGGAATGAGAAAGATTATCAGAAAGTGTACTAAATTTTCTTATACTCCATGTACCGTTGGTTCAAAAGACAAAAGATGTTACTTCTTTCAGGTCAGATTGGAGAGAATCAGAGCTACGCCCACAGGCATTGAGGAGGTTACAGGGAAGACATACTTTGTCATTTGGAACAGAGATCAGCTCTGGGGGGCTCAGGGGGAAGAGTTGACCATCTGTAACTGTCACTCAAAGTTTATACTGTATGACTGAAGACATGGGGAAATACCCAAGAGAAATAAAAGTGATAAGTAGTGATAAAATTATAATATGAGATGGGTCTTGAAAGTGATAAAAATCTAAGAAAATTTAAGACAATTTGATTTATGATATCCTGCTCAAACAGCAAGCAAATGGCCATCATAAAACTTAGGAAACAGGATGAGAATTGGATTCTGTTTATCCAGAACTACCTACAAGTTACCATCTGGAGCCATAGACCACGTCCTTGACTAGACATTTCCCTTTTCTGTTTTGGAACTAGGAGAGTTTGTTGGATTTTTTTTGGCCTAATGACATGTTTTTAAAAAAGTGTATTTTTATTTGGATTAATTTCATGCTGACTCATTCAACAAGTGAACCAGTTATCATTTTTATTGCCTTTTGGTTCCAAGTCAACCCTTCATTACCTACCCAATGAGAATGGAGCAGGGCCCTGTAAATAATTTTCCTTTTCCATCTGGCATGATGTTTGATGTTATTATGCATGTCACTAGAGGGTCCTAGAGGGACACCAGAGGAGAAAGGTCTCCTGGTTCTGGTTGGCTGTCTTGTCCACATTTGTTTGCTGTGTGTGGCTTCTCCTCTGCCAGGCTCCTGTAGCACGCAGCAACCACCTGCACCCAGGGGCTAACAACTTCCTTCAACACTTCCCCAAGTAACATCACAGTAAATTCCAAGATGTGGTACATGTCCGTGGGTGACTTGCCTGATATTCTGAAGGCTGGGTTTTGAGCAGGTTCCACTGGCAATGCATCTCAGTACTGGTTGGACATCCAGTGAGTCATGACTACACTATCCCAGCAAGGTCTCTTTCCTCCCTGGGAACCCTGGGATTGGTGGATGATTCCTGTGTTGCTATTCCTATATGTCTTAAGAGTTATTTGTTTTTCTCACCAGCTAACTTCTCTTATACCTCCAATTATTTGTACTAAACATCACTTTTTGAACTACTGTGTTTTTTCTCTCTCATGATTGGACTCTGGCTGATAGAGCAAGAGTCTTCATGAAATTGAACTTCCCAGAAACTGAGATGTTTTTAAAAAAGTGATCTGAATATACGATAGATGCCATCTGTTGATGATATAGTAATATTTACCACTATAATTAAGAAACAAGTTGATTGGTTTTTACATCAATCCTTTGAGAGTTTGGTTATCTGCTTTTACCCCTGGGCCCCATCAGATCTGGATGTGCAAACAGAACCTGAAAATCTGAGTACCGACTTGGAACAGTAAGGGCTTCACCATAACCAGCACTGTGTTGGCAGCCATCTGGCTTCATTCCATACACCTCTGCTTCAGCTCTCAAAATTACAATGCTCATTGCTACTTTGCTATATCAGGAAAGATATACATTTACCCAAATGGAAAAATTTAATGATCCAGGAAAGAACCTTATCTTCTGGTTCATTTGCTCTGTAGTCAGCAGGAGAGGTTAGGATAATATGATGGTTACTGACAATGAACTTGACCTACTAATGGGTCATAAGTCAGTAGCCATCAATGTACCATGAAAACAAGTGGTAGACCTCCCTGAATGCTTATCATTCCATTATGTAGACAAGTGATTTTTTTGCACAAGGTAGATATATTGATACGATCTTAACACTCAACCTCCAAATACTTGTCAGATTTGAATCTTAAACATCAAGAAATTAAATTAGATCAAATAGACATTTCTACTTTCAGCATAAATTTTACTTAATCTGTTATTGCTACTTTCAAATGAAAGAGTTCAAAATAGACCTTGACCGTATTAGGTCATATTGATCTCCAAATCACATTTTTAAACAACTGCCTTGCACTGCTTACATCAAAGACAGTGTATTCAGATTCGCAGCAAAGTTTCTTTGGAATAATACATTGTTTCACCAAAATTAAAATATTTAATCACTCACAAATAGAGTAGTAAAGGAGAACAACAGTAATCCATAGGGAAGAATTTCTTTCTGCTCCTAAACCTTATGTATCGCCCATCATCGTTAATAGAAATCAGAGACCATTAGAGCTAAAACAAACTCATGAATTTACCTTTATGTCACATATAAATAGTAAACCTTTGACCAACCAAAACAATGAAACTGAAGATATTTTTCAATTGTCTAGTACTTTTTTTTTTTTTACTCTACACACTTAATAGACTCATTCTTAGAGCTCTAATACCTGCTTAAACTTTACTCCTTGGCTATGTTTACTGATGGGACACATCAGTAGTTGCCAGATGGAATTCTTTATTAAATACATGTTTTCATCTCAATACTGACTACTGTTGTCTGATCTAATCTTTACAAATGCAGGAAACTACCTAACATATTGTACATCAGGGTCTGTGGGATATACTTTTAAAATTAGATTTGGCTGTTTATAGCATCTATTTTCTGTTCAATTTCCATCTTTCAGGTAACTCCTGCAAATAGGTAACCCTATTCATTATGTATTGGTTCTTATTAGTTTCATTCTCTCTCTTCCCATAGTCTTGGGAAGTATCCCACTGAATATAGCCTTACATGTTCGCACCTGATAGATTTTGATTTTCTACTACCTGTCACTTATTTGATTGGGAGGTAAAATTGAGCTCCACTCATAAAGTGGGATGATGGGGCAGAAACTAGAGACTCTCCTGCTCCAGTAGAGGCCTTTTCTGTCCCTGACTTTGACATCTCCTTTGGTTGCTCCAACTCTCCAGGGTCATGCAGGACATAATGTGCAGGCAGTTCTTGGTGTTCTAGCCACCACTCTGCTCTCTGCTCCTCCTCTGTGGACTAAGCTTAGTTACAAGAAGCCCTAAGAGTCAGTCTAAAGATATATAGCATGGAATTGAAGGCAACCATTATGACCAGCTTGATTATCAGTAGGTATTTTACAAGATCCCCATAGTAACAAAGACCTTCTAATTATTCAGTCATTTTTTTTTTTTTTTTACTTTATTGCTGTGGATGCTTTGACCTTCACCATTTTTTTAAAAAATAAATTCTCTAGCATGGAAAAAAAAAGAACAAAAAAGGAGTAGATGGGTGAATCTATGATCTTTTCTGCTGGTTCAAATAGCAGTTGAAAAAAATATTGAAACTATTGATTCAGATGAAGTTTTGGATTTTCCTGAGCTCTCTGATATTGCCATCACAAGAATAATTGAAAGCTGACCATACAAAACTGTTCTCATTATATTGCCATGAAAGTCTACATAAAAATGAATGCATACGCTATGAGAATTCAACCAGCAAGCACTTTTCTTAACATGAAAAGTTTAACTGATTCCCAGTTTCACCGCAATGGAATTCTTTGGAGCCTGTAAGTCCAGAGATATTTCATGCTTCTGTGAAATGAAACAGACAGCTTCCCCACCTTCCAAAAGCTTAGCCTCTGTTCTAAAGCATTTCGAATTATTTCTTATATGTGCACATACACTCATACACATGTAGGCACCTGAGACAGGTAGGCGCTTAAGAGGGAAGGAAGGCCAGGCTAAGGCGAATTGAAGATAATTCTGTCCCAGGGCAGCCCCTCCCCACCCATAGTCTTTTTCTAATTTACACAAAAGCATGGAGTATGAACTGATGTAACCAAACCTCACTTTGCAAGAGAGGGAACTAGCATTTCTCGAGTAGGCTGTGTGCCAGGTGCTTTATATGAGGTCCATTAAGTTTCTCAATCTCCCCAAGAGGCACTGTGGATGGTGGGGGGAGAGGGAAGCAGCTCAGGGAAAGGAAAGAAGTTGCCCTCGGACCTGCAACCAGTAAATAATGGGAACTATTTGGGGGCCTAGCTTTCTCTAGTGCTCAGTCCTATTCTCCTCTTAAATATTTGTTTGTTTCTTGTTTCATTACAAAAACTGTAAATATAAAAATGGAAACAATGCACCAAGTTTTCACACACCCAACAGTCATATAGCAACATTAAAAAGTATCTAAATAGCTGCCATTAGGAAATGGAGAAATAATGTAGAATAATCACGTAAGCAAATAATAAACAATTAAAAACATAAATGAAAGCTACCTGTTTTTGATCTAGCATCATGAATAAATTATATAAACACAACTGTGAGTATAAAAAATAAGCTACAGAAGTATATCTATCTATATATGTTATAATTTTAGTTCGACTCTAAGTAGAAGAGGTATTTTGAAGGATTTGTCGTCCAACCATTTGTAAATACCAATCTTTGGCATAGATACTAGTTTTATGTACACTTTATTGTATAAAAATAATAAGGCACCTAATTTGATAGGTATTTGGCTACCAGATATATCTCTTTAGAATTTTTATCACACATTTTTAACTGGTAATGTTATGAACTGTGGTTAACTTTGTTATCAACTTTTCATTACAAACAGATTTTTTTTTCCACTCTAATCTGCAAAAGAGACTTCAACATATTTTCTCTGGAGGAAAAAGGATTTTCTCCGATCCAGGCACACCTTGTTTTATTGTGCTGTACTTTATTGTGCTTTGCAGAGACTGCATTTCTTACAAGACCCTCAAGAAGCAAAAGAGTATGACTCACTGAAGGCTCAGATGAGGGTTAACATGTTTCTGGCAATGACATATTTTAAAATTATGGTATGTACATTGCTTTTTTAGACATAATGCTATTATCACATACTTAGTAGAGAACAGTATAGTGTAAATGTAACTTATATGCACTGGGAAACCAAAAATTCATGACTCATTTTATTACAATATTTGCTTTATTGTAATGGTCTGCAACCAAACCCTCAATATCTCAAAGGTGTGCCTGTACTCACTAATCAAAACACTCCAAATGACCAGTAAGAAGGTTCCCTGAACCTAATGTTAGATTGGTAGGTAAGTGACTCTCTATTCTGAGACATATCTGCTAGAAGGAGAATTTTTACAGTTCTACTTATCATCAGTTTAATATGATCCAGTCCACGAATCTAGCAGAATCTTCTGTGGTGTCATTTCAAACTAGCCCATGTACAATTCTCATTGCCCCTCTCTCACTGCACATTATAAGCCTTTAATCAGGGACCAAAACCCACAAAGGCTAGATTTCAGGAGAGGCTTCTGAAATCTCTGATATCTAACCCAACATAGCCACAGATCATCACAAGAGCTCAAGTAAAGATCTTTCCTGACACCCCAATCTCACTCCTTGAAATAAAATGAGATTAGTGATATTTTATGGCACAACTTCCAGTTTGAGAGATCAAAATAGCGAAATAACCAGTCTGGTCACAAAGTACTCAGATATTGCAACTTTTGAAATGCTGCTTGACCATATACCTAGAGTGAGATAGGAAAAGATCTTGCAAGAAAGCCCAGCAGGTTACTCTATAGTTAGATAAAATGATACCAAAAGCCTATAAATCACCATTTGCTCCCACACATGTGGCACATAAAGAAACAAAATAAACACATGAACTAAATAAAAACAGAAGTAAGTTTAGTCTATCAGCCTAAATTTGTGGAATCAGAGTGGGAGGGGGGACAGGAGGTGGTAAATTGGGTATAAAGGGTCACTCGTATGGTAGAGGATAGAACTGGACTCCAGTGGTGAAGCTGGTGTCTTTTTTTTTTTTTTTAAGATTTATTTATTTATTTATTCATACAAGCACTGGGTACAGTCAGAAGCGCGGGAGGGTGAGAGAATTCACCAGAGCCAGAGCGGGGAGCAGAACAGGCAGAAGGACCGAAGTACACTGCTGAGGGGAGCAGTGGGCGCGGCAGGAGAGGTCTGTCGTGCCATGTGGGACCCTTACCCAGTGGCCTGGAATCGAACAGGTGCTGCAGAGGCTGCGGGCAGCTTTGCAACCCAGCGTTCAACCGCTATGCCACTGGGGAGGCCCTGAAGCTGGTGTCTTATACACAGATGCACACCTGAAACTTACATAATGTTACAAACTGTATAACTTCAGTGCCTTGGCAGCTGTTGTGAAGCTGTTGCTGGTTCAATTCCCAACTGGCCAGGGAGAAACCCACATGGTGCGGCAGACCTCTCCTGCCTCGCCCGCTGCTCCCCTCAGCAGTGTATTTCAGTCAGTCTGCCTGTTCTGCTCCCTGCTCTGTCTCTGGTGAATTCTCTCACCCTCCCATGCCTCTGACTGTATCCTAGATCTTGTATAAATAAATAAATCTTAAAAAAAAAAAACCTGTGTAACTTCAATAAGAAATAAATTTAAAAAAGTATGTGAAAAAAAGCATCAACTTAGAAGACAGCTCTTACTTCATTCTGTGACAACACAGGACAAAACCTCCCATTTGGATGAGTTGAGCACATCAGCCTGTTAGCTCTGAGGTTCTTTTAATGTGGGCTAAGGACTCCTGGGACTCTGAGAAATTTGGGGGGAGACTATGAGGTTAAAGCTATTTTTACCATAGTGCTGAAGCCCTATTTGGCCTTTTCAATGTGAAGGGAAATGGACTCTTGGTAAAGAGGCAACAGGAGGGATGGTAGGGCCTTGGCACCAACCAAAGCTGCTTTCCAGGCAGTGCTGGTTGTCAGTGTGTTCTCCGCTCACACGCTTGTCAGGAGAGAGGTCAGTTTCACTTAAGTTTATTAAATTGAGTCCCTTGAGGGAGGGAGCCCAAAGGACTATGGTAGAGAACTACGGGTGCTTGGGTGGTGGGTGTGATGTACTGACTTATATCGGAAGAGGGGTGAACCTGTACCCAAGTTATACATGGTGTTATAAGCCAAAATGACCTCAGTAAAAAAAAATACAATTTTTTTTAAAAAGCTAGTTCCTCGAATACAGGATTTTAAATTATTTGAAGTACATCCAAAGAATTTCTGCTTCGTTCTGAAGTGCAATGGATGCTTCAAGGAAAAATACCACGGGGATTGTTTGAACACAACTAAACTAGTCACTTTTTTTAAAGAACACTGTTTTTACTTGGAAAAAAAATATTTTCAGGCAAACTGAGAATTTTTGACTGATGTATTTGGTAGATATTTCTCTTTTTTAATGAAGTGATCCTGTCACTTGTAGGAAAACAATTGAGTTTTTGTAGCTCATGATAAAATCTGAATAGTCAAGTGAAAATTACAATTTCAAAAAAATCTTTATTTGTCATTGCCAACCTGACACCTTTCCAATACTTGAAGATTTTTTAAGGCAGTTGGAGATAATTAAAGAACGTGGTCCTGATACCATGTAGTGAGATGTGGCCAAATTTGGAAGATCCTCATAATTCTATAAACTAGTACTTTGGTGTAACCAACCCACATCACAAAATCATTTTTACATGGATTTTAGTGCAACATAACAGGCAATGATTATTGGTATGGTTTCAGATTCCTCAATGTAACTAACTACCTTTAAGAAACTACCACTTGTCAATTTAGGTGTGGTCTCAAAGAAAAATATCCACATTCATCTGAAAAAGCTACCAAAATGGTCTTCTCCACCTACCTATCTGGATGAACCTCGATTTTCTTCATTTTAATTTAAGGAACATATAATAGCAGATTGAATTCAGAAGCACATCCGAGAAGACTTCTATTATCTTCTATTATGCCAGAGCTTCATGAGATTTGCAAAGTTACAAAACAATGCCATTCTTCTCAATAAATCTTTTCTTTTCTTTGTTTTTGAAAAAAAAGCTCTTTTTTTCCCTTAAAAAGTGTTAGATGACTTACAAGCAAAGAGGATATCATTTTTAAATGGAATAAATAAATAAATAATTTTTATCTTTTCATCTTAACTGCTAGTAGGGTAAATATCAACAGACATCACACACATAAGCAAAAGCTCTGTGACATCCTCAGCAATTTTTGAAGCTGTGAACAAGTGCAGAGGCCACAAATACTGAGAATGTTTTTCAAGCTAATAGGGGGCCATGCAGGAAATCTCACCTGTGGGTGCGGTTCCACAGTGCATCAAGGTTCTTGGTGATAAACAACAGCAACAACAAAACTCTGGTTACTTTAAAAGGAAAGGTGTGATGAGAAGGGTCCTTGCTTAGAGAATCAGCATGAGGAGGAGCCAGGAAGTCAAGGTTCTGCCACGACCAGGTTTTAGCCTCTCAAGCAGTCTCTGTGTGATACCATGCTGCTGCTCTCCTGACAGCTGGATAGAGGTGGTTCTGGGTAGAGGTGGTGCTGGCTCTTGGCGTCTGCATAGTCATTCCCCTTCACTGGCTTTTTGCCTTCACCAGTCACCTCCATCAACTTTCCTCCTCCAGCATTGAGCATTTAAAATGCCACTATACCACATATATCACACATCAAATGTGCAGTTAAATAAAATAGGTTATTACTATTAATTTTATTTAGTTTCCCCCCAACTTCTTGTACTATAAATACTAGAAAAATTAAAATTACGTAAGTGGCCCCCATTCTATTTATGTTGGACAGCACTGGTCTATCATAACTCCAACCACCCAATTTCAGGACTCCCCAAAGACCTCCTCAGTTTCTTCCTAAGGATGCTCCACTCTGATTGCAATCTAATTATCTTGGGTGCTGACATTAAGTACATTACTGCGATGTACTTACTCTAAGAACAAGAGTGGGTATCGCTGATTGAGAAAGAGTCAGATGAAACTGTCAGGAACACAGATTGAAACCAGATGTCTGAGGACCAGCAAACATATATTAGTGACTGTCTTAACAGATGATGTGAGCCAATGTCACTCAATCTATAATCATAAACTAAAACACCAGCCTTGATCATTTGCAGAAAAGCTTCATTTGTTTATTTCATTAACTTTTTATCTGAAATGTAAAAGTATGTTCTCTTTGCTTAAAATTCTTAAATGAATTCAGAGTGGTTTGTCATGCCTTATAGGTATGGTTTTATTGGCTTGGGTTATCAGAAATGAAACTATCTAGAATCACAAAGATACAATTTCAGTGGATAAATTTGAGAACGTTCAAAACAGATTTCCCCATGTGGCCATGTCAGCTGCATTCTTGTGAGACTCCAACTGTGGTAACTTGTTGGGATAGAATTAAGAATAGAGAACTGATGGAGGAGATGATGTGCTCATTCCAATTTTAAATGCCATGGTCCTATTTCACTAGGGTAAAATTCATAAAGCATTCCAGAAATTTCCAACATATGCTAGATTATTTTCTTTGAATGCTTGTATTTTGATATAAGCATCATGGTCTTGTTTTACTAGTCTTTGGAAGAGTAGAAATACTAAAGTCACTCAGAGTGATAAGAGGAAAACATTAGACGCCCCCACCCCTTCAAAGTGGAGATCTAGATAGAACACTGGAAAACTTATTTAGCTTCATTGTGATTTAGGCTGCTTACTCTATTCAATGAGGTAAATGACATGTGCTTCAAGGTCCCTCTCTCCTGCTCTTAATATTTGATGAGACTGAAAGGAATTTAGGACATCTATGGAAGTCTGTATCAGAGTCTACTCAGTAATTCAAAGTCTGACACAAATTGACTTTTGAATTCTCTTTTAGTTTAATATCAACAGTTTAAGCCTTTTTTACACAATAAAGTCAAACACATACCATGAAATGCAATTTTTTTTCACATTCACAGGTATGGGGAGACTATCTTACAGCCCCATAATCATTAGAGGTAGTGCCATACAATTCATCTGTACAGAAAAAAAGAAAAAAAAACTGTTGATTTGAAATAGCTATATTTCTTATTTCAGGCCAATCAGGTTGTGGTTACATGGATGCCACGTACATTCTCTAGAAGGATCCAGGTTAAACACAACCATGTGCCAGATCCCAGGTCCTGCTCAGATGAAATACCTTGGGGGCTAGAGCCAGAAATGTGATTACCGGAAGTAGCCAAAAAGCCCGGCTGGAGAGAGAGTCCTAAATTATAAATTTCAAGCTTTTGGGAATCAAAAGGTCAAAACTGGATGAGGGGCAATGATGAAGACCTTAACCTAAAACCAGCCATCAAAAGTCCAGCTTGGAGGCAAGGTGCAGTGACAGGGCAGAGGGGCACGGAAAGAAGATGCAGTGAGCCCAAGACAGGACTGGGATGGATGCCCTGGTTTAAAATCCCAGGGACAGACAACCGCTCCTGACACCTCTGCTTATTAATATGGAAGTGGAGAAAAACCTTGCTTAACATTCTTCCTCACGTGTTCTGAAATTTAGCGATTCGAGAAAGAGCTGAAATTTGTGACTCAAAGATGCAAACAAGTGCAGAGTGTCACCATGGAGGTTTATCATCTTTATGTAGATATATACTATTTTGACTGAAATTGCCAGAAAGCGCTGGGATAGCTACATCTTAATCCACTCATTTATCTCAACCCACTTCCTTCAGGTACAGTAAGTATCCAGGATGAGCAGCTCTCCGGGGAGACATGAAAAGCCTGTATTGACTAGAACTTGGATTCCACAGAACAAATTTAGGATGTAGTGTCAGCAGAACCTATAAATGTGCAGGATTTGTAGCCCTGTGTCAAAGGCTTTCTATAATTTTACTGTTACCTTGAATTTTGTTTTTTATCTTAACTAATAGAGGTGAAGGAAAGTTGAGACTGTATCTATTTGATGGACTAAGCTCTGTAGGTAAAGAAAGTACAATGCCAAGGTGAGCATTTTGTGGTGTTTTTTCACAGTGTTAGAAAGAAAAGAATTTGCCTTTACACGACACTCAGAGGAAATCTAGAGACTTGTGAATCAAGCCACCCTGCTGTAAAATACAGGCCAAATTGGTGAAAAAAAGCTAAATAGAAAAGTTTGTATTAAGGGTTTAATGTTAAGGTAAGACCTTCTTCCAAGAAGGTACTGCAGTGGTACAATATTTTTAAATAATCTCATTAACATCACCTAATAATAATAACTAGTAGCTCAAGAGATAGACTGGAGACCACATTAATAAAAACATGAAGATGGTACGAGGCTGGAGGGATCACAGATGCAGAAGGAATTGAATTAAAATTCATAAAATCTTGACAAATTGGAGCAAAGGCTGAGATCAATAAAATGAGTTTAATAATGATAAATATAGAATAGCTATCAGAAGACAGTAATGATTCCATGTCGGAATTAAGCAGGGGGAAAGGATTAGGGAGCAAAGAAAAATATGATCATACGTGGGGTGATTATTTAAAAAGACTCGATCAAAATAAATTGGGCACTCACAGTCTGTGTAAGCTCTTCATTTTCTTGAAGCTTATTCCTTCAGACATGATCGTCTGATTTCACACTTTCCCATGGGGAGAAGGTTTGGGACAAGGTGGTGTGTATGGGGAGGGCCGGGGGTGAGAGACGGTGACTGGAAGGGACAATAAATAAACACGAGGGCCCCTGGGAGCTTCCAAGGAGGGAGCACGGCCCAGGGGTGATAGTGTCAGAAGAGATGGATCTAATATGGTCTCTCCTGTATAGTCACAGAAGTTGTCACGTTGGCTTCACAGCCACGGGTCAGCAGTTCGTAAAGGAAATCTAATATGCTAAGTTAGCTCTTGACATTCTGAATGAAGACTTTCCAGTGAAATTGGTTTGGGTCCATTAATTATCAGCCAATTGGGAAGAAGTTCCAGGCTGACTTTCTTCATTCTTAGAGTCCATTTATTTAGCTAAGTGGTTTCCAAACCTATTTACATCTGAATCAATGTGGCGATATTTTCCAAATACTGATTTCCTGAACCACCAACTCAAACCTGCTGAATCCAGAATGCTTGGGGATAGGGTCCATGCTCTTTTTTTTTTTTTTTTTTAATCTACCCAGTTGATTCAGATGCATCCAGGCTTGAGAACTACTAATTGAACTGATATTCATAGCTTTCATTTGGAGTTCTTAGAAATATCGTCTGTGAAGGTGCTAATGTATTGAATTTCTATTTACCTTTTTTATAAACTTGTTGGGATTTTTTTTTAATCTCCCTTTTGCTAGATTAAAAGTCTATGAGAGAGGTCAAATAAATGATTTAAATGAATAGCAGCATCGATATAGGCACGATCCTCTAATTTTCTGATTGATGAGCAAGCAGTGATGATAAACAGTCAAAGTGTGAAGCAGAACTTATCACTTCCATCACCTTTAATGGTTGTTGACTTCAATCATTTCACTCGGCATGAAATGGACCTCAGAATTTACTGCTCGTTTCTCGAGCACTGAGATGCAGAATACTCGAGGGTCCTAGGGAAGCGTAATAAATATAAAGTATTTTTGCTAGGCTGATTTCTTACAGCTAGTTTCACTTAAAGTCTGTCATGAAACTGCAGCCAAATATTGGCTTTAAGGTACTAAGAATTGATGGAAAGAAAACCTGTGACAACGACACATAAAAGTTAGGGCAAATCACTTTGACTTACATGTGACTCTATTTCCCTTTCCACAAAATGAGGGTAATAGCACTTGGTAACTCTCTACTTCACAAGCTGAATTAATGGCGTGGTAGCTGTAAACTCACCTGAGCGATGCTGAGCCTAGAGCTCTTAGGCGATTGATATTAGATTAAATAAGTAGTACATTTTAAGGCAGAGAGATTGTGAGAGTGCCTAAATGTAGTTATTTATTAAAGACCTACTGTGTGCCATGCATGCTATAAAGCCTTGCCTCATGACACTTAATTTGCTGAAATACTTTAATAAAAATCCTGCTGTTTGGCATTTAGGGTCTTTTAAAAGAGGAAGCAAACTCCTCAGGGGGACATATCTTCTTTTATATCAGTTTCTGTGAAGAAATGTCTAGAGGGATCATGTTCATTTGGCTGGAGCCAAATATGTTGGCAGTCACCTAATCTTGAAGTCCTTGGAGCTGCAAAGTACTCATCTAATATAAAAATCTTTTAGCATCTTATTTCTTTAAATAAATTGAATAACTTGAATTATCTTGCTAGAAGGGGGGGGCAAGTTCAATGAAACGATCTTATCAGTATTAAGAAAAATGTGTCCAGAAGGAAGGGGGTGTAAGTCCACTCAATGTAAGTCCACTTTATTTCATATGCGTGATGAAATAAAATGGGACCAGAAGATTCCTCTAGCTTCCCTTGACCATTCTGGGCTAGAATGATGGAGGAGAGATAGGTAATAATTAGTAAATACAATGAGTAAGTTAAATTGCATAAAAATGGTCCTATGGGGAAAAAATAAAGCAAAGTAAAGGATATCAGATATGTGGGTGTATGAAGAGGTAAATCACAACTATAAACAGAGCCATCTGTTTGAGCTTAACTGAGAAGGTGACATTTGAGCAAAGATTTGAAGGAGGTAAGTTAGCCAAGTGAATACCTGGAGAAGGAACGGTATGAAGGTCCTCAGGTGGGAACTTACCTAGAGTGAACAAGGAGTAGCAAGGAGACCAGGATGGCTGGAAGAGTGTAAAAAGACAAGAAGACACTAAGAAATGATATCAAGGAAGTAACAAGGGCCACGTGCAGGTAATGAAACGTTTGGCAAGTCTCCATGAGATACTGGAGAGCACTGAGCAGAAGAGAAACATCTGATTTACATTTAAAGGAGTCCCTTTCATCTCTGTAATGCACAGACCACAGCAACAAAAGGGAAAAGAATGGAGACCAACTAGAAGGCAATGTGGAAGCAAGACATGATGGTGGGCCCCTACAGGATGATGGTGGAGTGAAGATGGTGAGAGATGGTTGGTATCTGGACACCTTTTGATGGTAGAATCAATAGGTCAGCCATCTTGACTGATTGGATGTGGATTGCAAGAGAAAGAGAAAAAGAAAATGGTGGTCCCATATGTTTGTCCTAAACAACTGGAAGGAAGGAATCTCCCTCAGTGTGGAAAGGGGACAGTGAAGGGGAGAGCCCAACAACAGAGGGGACCATCAGCAGGACGGTTTGCGTTATGTTAAGTCTGAAATGTCTATTTGTCACATATGGGCAGACGTAGAGCACACAGTTATCAGTTCCTAGAATTCTGGAGAATGATCTGGGCTGGAGATATGATTTAGGGGTTCCTTGACCCATAGATTAGGATTTTTCAGAGAAAATTTAGCCATCTAGTGAGATTTGAATTTCAGATAAATAATTTTAGAACAAGCATGTCCTTAATTAATTGCTTAATACAACTATTATTAACTATTTTAATATTAGCAATTACATTAGCAATTATATTCCTCATGAAATATTTGGAAAATGTTTATATTAAAAATTATTATTATCTGAAATTCAATTTTCACTGTCTATCTTGTATTTGCTAAATTGGGAGACTCTAGCACATACGGCATGGCAATGAGTAGATGTCATTATCAAGGAAATGAATGGAATGGAGAATTGAAGAGGATGAGTTGCTCACTCCTTGATCACTCCAACGTAAAAGGTCATGAAGGAAAAGGGCGGGACTAGAAAAAAAAACCTACATGGAACAGCTAGGAAGTAAGAGGAGTCCCCCAGCCCCTAAAGATGAAACCACCAGTGGTTCTCAAACTTGAATGTGCTCGGGAGCCTTGGGAGAACACAAGTTGCTGGATCTCACTTCCAGCATTTCTAATTTAGTAGATCTTGTGATTTTGTATTTGTATTTCTAACAAATTCCAGGGGAACAGTGATGCTGTTTGTCCAAGGACTACGTTTTGAGAACTATCTAGACTGTTTCCTGCACATAATGTGAACAATATTGTTCAACATGATTTGGAATATTTAGCTAATTAAAGAGAAAAGGAAAGCATTAGTATATATGCATATAATAAGAGATAAAATAAAATTATATTTCATTGCATGCGATAAAACTGTGGCCAAAGACTACCCTAAGATTTTTTTTTTAAATAATAAATTTTATTTTTATATTCCCCATACAATTGCAACCCCCCATTTTGACCCCAATCCCTCCCCTCCCGCCCCCCATCCCCCAAAAAGTGTCTCTGGTTCATAGTTTTTTGTTGATTCTGATTTTCACTTTCTTATAGTTATTCATTTTCCTGGTCCCTTATTTAAGTTTTCTAGATTCCTGCTATGCGTGAGACCCTCCGGTATTTTTCTTTTTCTTTCTGGCTTATTTCGCTGAGCATGATCCCTTCCAGCGCCATCCATGTTGCTGCAAATTGCATGTGTTTATCTTTATTGAATGCTGAGTAATATTCCATGGTGTATATGTACCACATCTTCTTGATCCAGTCATCTATTTTTGGGCATTTGGGCTGTTTCCAAAGCTTAGCTATTGTAAACAGTGCTGCTATAAACATAGGGGTGCAGGTGTTCTTTGGAATTGATATTTCTGTGTCCTTTGGGTAAATACCTAGGAGTGGAATTGCTGGATCCTATGGAAGCTCTATGTTTAGTAGGTCCAGAAATCTCCACACAGCTCTCCATAGTGGTTGGACCAGTCTGCACTCCCACCAACAGTGCAGGAGAGTTCCTTTTTCTCCACACCCTCGCCAACATTTGTTGTTGCTAGTTTTCTTAATATGTGCCATTCTCACTGGTGTGAGATGGTATCTCATGGTAAGACTACCTAAGATTTTAACAAAGCTATTATAATTAGAATAACTTGATAAATTATCTCAAATCAAGATAAACTCATAAAAATCTTTGAATTTTCTTAATCCTCTCAGTAACTAGTCATGGATAGAAACTGAGTTTTTTATATCTCTCTTATTGTAACACATTATAATTTAGGCTTACATGTATAGATGATAAAGTTTAGCTTGGGAATCACACACACTGATGTCTAGATAGTAGCTACATCCTTGGGGAGAATGGGGATGAGAGATCATCACAGTCCTTATTTCTCTATATGCTTCATAAGGAAATCTTAAATAAATGTGTAAAATGTTAACGTCAGATAAGCATGAACGATAAGCACTTGTTTCCCTGAATATTATTTTCTATGTGTTTCACATATTTGAAATATATAATAATATAATTTGAAATTTAAAATATCTTCTTCAAAATAATGATTAAAATAAGACAAAGATTAAGGGTTTTTTAAATAATAAAGTACATTACCTATATGAATAGAAATATAAAATATTTTTTGAGAGACAGAAATCAAGTTCTAGATAAGCAGAGAGACACACCCTGGCTCCAGAGAGCAGTTTCATGTTAATTCTTACAGAAAATGAGTGTATAACTGCAATGCGATTCATATTACAATCACATTGAGTTATTTGTGAAACGATTAAATGAATGCAAATTTCATAGGGAAAAATGAATGAATGGCTAAGAATAGCAAGAAAATTATGAAAATGAAGACTAGAAACAGGGAGAAACTCCTTACCAAATTTTAACATATATTATAAAGCCATTGTAACCACGGCAACATTAAAATGGAAATAGAAACATTTATCAGTGCATCAAGAATTGATCCTACATTGCAAAATTGCAAGTATAGATGAGGACTTAAAATATAATGTACAAAAGGGTAATATTTCAATTCAGTGGTAAAGGTGAATTTATTTTTTAAATGATACTACAAACTGGTTATCAGTCAGGAAGAAAACAAACATAAACCCCTATGTCATCCCATCCACAGAAATCGGCTCCTGATGGTTTAGAGATTTAAACATAAAAATAAAGAACATGAACCTGCAATTCACAGAAGAGAAATAACTATATGGTTTACGATATCATGACAACGACTCAGTGTTATTAGAACTCAGGCATAAACTGAAGAAATTACGGTTTTACCAGCAATTTGGAATATGATAGCTGAAAAAATGAGGCAGTCTCACTCACTGATAGAAGGATAAGCATATCAAGTTGTCTAGGTCTAATTATTTTTTGGTCAAACAAACAAGAAAAAACATACCACACTCGAGTACACCTGCTTGTTCATGCCTGTCTGGGCAGAAGGGAAGACACAGATGGCACCCGCCCAACCCACCACTCTCCCCTCTGGGGTGTATAGAAGGGGCTGGGGAGCCCCAACTTGGGTTGGTATTTTCTTTTGGTATATGTGCATATATTCCACTTTTTTCAATGAACATATTTGATTTTCAGTAAAAAGAAAATTTCATATTGAAAGAAGAGAAACAAGAGAGTGGTGATTTGACCCTGAGGTACAACAGCCATGACTGAAGAATATTAGTGAAAGGGAAGGCCAGGGAGAAAGATTTTTTTAATTAATGACATACCATTATTTTACATCCCTGTTTGCTTTTTCACAATATAGATTTTCTCCCTTCAGGTGTGGCCACCACAGTTTTCCCATCACCAAAGCACTATGGTCCTCCACCATAATCCTGCAGCATAGTCCTCCACTGTAGTCCTCCACCATAACCCTCGAGCATAGTCCTCCACCATAACCCTCCAGTATAGTCCTCCACCATAATCCTCCAGCATAGTCCTCCACCATAATCCTCCAGCATAGTCCTCCACCATAATCCTCCAGCATAGTCCTCCACCATAATCCTCCAGCATAGTCCTCCACCACAATCCTCCAGCATAGTCCTCCACCATAATCCTCCAGCATAGTCCTCCACCATAATCCTCCAGCATAGTCCTCCACCATAACCCTCCAGCATAGTCTTCCACCATAATCCTCCAGCCGAGTCCTCCACCATAATCCTCCAGCATAGTCCTCCACCATAATCCTCCAGCATAGTCCTCCACCATAACCCTCCAGCATAGTCTTCCACCATAATCCTCCAGCCGAGTCCTCCACCATAATCCTCCAGCATAGTCCTCCACCATAATCCTCCAGCATAGTCCTCCACCATAACCCTCCAGCATAGTCCTCCACCACAATCCTCCAGCATAGTCCTCCACCATAATCCTCCAGCATAGTCCTCCACCATAATCCTCCAGCCGAGTCCTCCACCATAATCCTCCATGATAATCCTCCAGGATAGTCCTCCACAATCCTGCAGCATATTCTTCCAGCATAGTCCTCCACCATAGTCCTCCACTGTAGTCCTCCATCATAACCCTCGAGCATAGTTCTCCACCACAATCCTCCAGCATAGTCCTCCAGCATAGTCCACTGTACTCTCCTACCCCCACCCCCTGTTTCCTCCTACCTCCCTAACCTCCTTCCCTCTCCCCTCCTGGATGCCTCAGATCTATGATCAGCTTCATGGGATTGTTTTATTTTTTTTTTTTTTTTTTTTTTTTATAGAGGCATGCTTTATTTATTTGTTTGCTGGTTTGTTTGTTTGTTTTGTTTATACATGCACTGGGTACAGTCAGAAGCGCGGGAGGGCGAGAGAATTCACCAGAGCCAGAGCGGGGAGCAGAGCAGGCAGAAGGACCGAAGCACACTGCTGAGGGGAGCAGCGGGCGGCAGGAGAGGTCTGCGCGCCATGTGGGACCCTCCTCTGGTGGCCGGGGAGCAGCCGGGGATCGAACCGGCGCCGCAGAGGCCGCGCGCAGCTTCGCAACCCAGCGCTCAACCGCTGCGCCACCGGGGAGGCCCATGGGATTGTTTTAAATGTTTATCTTTATCTGATCCTTTGATTCACTTCCCTATATTGCACAAATAATTGAAACCCAACACGAGTTGTTGATAGAGAATTTGTGAAGGCAGAGTATCCAAGGTAGGATGAACAAAAGATGTAGAAGCTATAATGCTTACTCTCTGTTTGCATAAAATCTTGTTGGGGGATGAAGTTAAAAACACTCGAAGCCAGTAAGCATAATAGAGTCAGCCCCTCAAAGCTGCCAGCCTCTCAACACTGCCAGTTTATCTTTCTAATACCTGCAGTTTCCATTTCAATCAATGGAAATTTGAATTTGTGCTTAACATGCTGTGGAGAAGAAAAATGGACTGGTATTGAGTTGTGGAAATGAACAAAACCTGGAGAGCAGAGGAAACCTCCTTCGGGCTGGCTGCAGAATCCTGGGCGCTGTGTGCAGCTCACCTTGAGGGGTGACGCTTTGCTAAAACATGAATGATCATATTTCTGTAAATGAAATCTTGCCCTCAGCTTAATAATGTAGCTCTTCTGGATGTTAAAATGTGGAGAAATGTTCCCTTTTCCCCTTCATTTTAGTGGCCTCATGAGTGCCCTCACTGATGGAGAGGTCCCCCACCTTTGGCAAGTGTCCCGCCTAGAGATGGGACTTGCGGTAGAACCAGGCCTGAGAGAGGGTGGCTGGTGCCACTGTCCTCCCTCTGGGCAGCAGAGGCCAAGACAGAGTTAGAATGCAGAAGATTTAGTGGGGTGAGCACCACCACGGTGTGAAATCCAACATCCCAGAAGATTGTTCCCAAGAAAGTGAATTCCTGCTCACCCAGCCGAATAGTCTGGTTTCTCTGTTAAACACCCTCACCATCCAATCCCACAGGCATTCCCCAACTCTTGCCGGCCCATGCTGGCCAATTCTCCCAGCCCAGTTGCAACGTAATCTTGTCTTCATCAGGCCCAGAGTGTCCTCAGTAGAGACATGCTATGATTTACACCTCTTTATCCACGTGGCACCGGAGAAGCAGTGGTGGCTGAGTCCCTCGCTCCCTAGTTGTGTTGAGGGAAAGATCTCTGCAGTGTCTTCCTACCAGGG
This sequence comes from Talpa occidentalis, assembly GCF_014898055.3. Lineage (NCBI taxonomy): Eukaryota > Metazoa > Chordata > Mammalia > Eulipotyphla > Talpidae > Talpa > Talpa occidentalis. The sequence continues at coordinate 109,809,348 of NW_023605194.1, forward strand.
TAAAGTCTTGGCTTTTAGTATAGAGGGTGCAGATATGAGGGTTCAGGAAGTTTGAGAGCCACAGACGTTGGGGGTGTTCACCTACATCCCCATTTGTGCTTGGGATCCTGGGTTTTCTCAGCCAGTGCCCGGGTCTTAGCATAGCAGACCTGCCACTCAGTGGACCTTGTGGTCGGTGACTCCACTAAATGCAGATTTTGTTCCTCAGCTTGTCCACTTTCCACTGGGAAATACAAAGGCTGCTTTGTAAGTGACCACAGAGCATCTTTGGCTTTCATACTTTATTTATTTTTTTTTTTTTGGTAAATTCAGGTCTATTAAGGCAAAATGTGCATATAGTAAAATCTAAATGAATGGCTTGACAAATGTATGGAATTGACCGGGAGGCGCCTCTGGCGAGCATGACTAGGCTTGTGCCCTGCTGCCAATCCCAAAAGGGAGGGCCAGCTGCTGCTAACACTTGCTTTTTAAACTGAAATGACATTGCATTGTAATGTTATGTGAGTTTCAGGCGTGCATCTTTATAGATCAACATCTGTACAGTGTAAAAGTTTGCCAACACTGCACCTCACCTCCAGGAACTGCTGGAAGGGGATCTCCTATCTGACTTGAAGAAAACCCACAATAAACTGATCAAGGAAATAGAGGAAGAAAAAACTAAAGGCAAAATGGCAGGAGCAAATCCTCACATATCACTAATCACCCTCAATGTAAATGGGCTGAACTCGTAGGTCCAAAGGCACAGAATGGCTGGCTGGGTCAGAAAACAACACCCGACTTTCTGCTGTCTCCAGGAGGCAGCTCCAAAGATAAACATGGGCTCAGTGTACAAAATTGGAAGACAATCCCACAAGCAAATGAGACCCCCCCCCAAAAGTCAGGGACAACCATGTATACATCAAATAAAATGAAGTTCGGCTAAAAAGGGTAACAAGAGACAGAGATGGACATTATTTAATGATCAACGGATCAGTACATCAAGAAGATGTAACACTCATCAAGATATATGCAGCAAAGGAAGGAGTATGAAAATACATAAGGCAACTATTATCAAGTCTGAAAGATTATTTCTGTTGTATTTAATTCATTTGCTTTGTTTCTTTAGATACTGCGTATAAATGAAATCCAGTAGTTGTTTTCCTCTGTCAGACATTTTTTTAAGCATAATTGCCTCTAGGTACATCCATGTTACAAATGCATTGTTTTCCTTTTTTATAGCTGAGTAGTATTCCACTCTGTATATATACGATATCTTTATCCAGCAGATTCTCTAAAAGGGAGAGCTGGATAGGACAATTTCATGGCTACCACAGCTCTCTTTGGATGGAGGATATATAGGTAGTGAAGAGGAGCATGAAGTGAGAGGCTTATAGCCGCTGGATTCAAAAAGGGCTTTGCAGAGAGCATAGAAATACCTAGGGGCAATTTCTTTTTTTTTTTTAAAGATTTATTTATTGATTGATTGATACAAGCACTGGGTGTACAGTCAGAAGCGTGGGAGGGTGAGAGAATTCACCAGAGCCAGAGGGGGGAGCAGAGCAGGCAGAAGGACCGAAGTACACTGCTGAGGGGAGCAGCGGGCGGCAGGAGAGGTCTGCGCGCCATGCGGGACCCTCCTCCGGTGGCCGGGGAGCAGCCGGGGATCGAACCGGCGCCGCAAAGGCTGCGGGCAGCTTCGCAACCCAGCGCTCAACCGCTGCGCCACCGGGGAGGCCTTAGGGGCAATTTCAACAGACTGTGCAAAGCAAATCTACCCTCCATCTTCCTTCCAAGTCACCTCTCATTTCAACATCAGTCCTGCTTCAGGTTCACGGGAGGAAAACCTTATCATTTCACATAAAAATACCTTGGACCCCAACATGCGATTAAAAAACACAAACCTACCAATCCCTTCAAATCAGATCTTTGAATAAAATAGCATTCTAGTCTTTCTCATGTCTGACTCATCCTTCACTCAGCCACCAAATTTATCTTCTTAAAATATTGTTCTGCACACATTTCTCTTGAATAACCTGTCACCAGGACTTGAGGCCCCATCTCACTCTCCAGACTCTCCTACTAGTTCTCACACAAACCATCTGCTCCAGGTCTCCTTACAAACACAAGCGCGCCTCCTCCTGCTTCGCCTTTGCTTAAGGCACCCAGTTCTCCCGGGAGGTCCGCGACCCGGAGTCAGCCAGCAGACGTGTTACGTTTGGCTCACATGCTGTTTTAATTTTTCAAAGTTGTTGTCAACATTTAAAAGTAATAAATTTCACAACAAAATTTAGATTTCTCGTTTTTCCTGAAGAAACTGGAAGATCTGGTAACCCCAGGGTGTCCCCTGACAGCATTCATCTGTTGGGCACAGAAGCCCTTTGCAGATGGAGCCTGAGTTCCCCACAATCCCCGTTACCCCCCCCCCCACTCCCGCCACCCCAGGTCTGACTCACTCTATGCCTGGCCTGGTAAACATTTGAGTTTGCAATCCCAGATCTGGCTGCACCACCCCTCCTCCACATGTTCATTTCCCTCCTGGTCCCCCAGGGTCCTCTCCTCTCCTGCACGGGTTCCCTACCCGCACCCCATAGGCCCTCGCGTGCACTTTCTGCCTGCATAGAGCCCTTGCAGCGGGGGCTCTGCAAGATTCCATTTGTCTGGATGCTCCATTTCTTCAATTCCTAGGTTTGGTGCCTCACACTTAGTAGGGGAACAAGAAATGCTTGTCAGTGGTGCCCTCCTGCCTGAGCAACAGTGCCTGGGCCATGTGCTTGGGGTGGGGGTGCCTGCCTGCATCCAACCCGGAGCAACCCACTTCAGCACAAAAGGAGGACTTTTTTTGGCTGGTGAGCTAGGAATGCAGGGACGTAGCTAGGACAACTGGAACCAGGAACTTCAGTGCTGTCAACCTTTCCTCTGGTTCCCGCCCTGTGGTTCTTTCTTCATCTCTCCCCCAGATTTCTCTGCATGCCTGAGTCATTGCTTCTACTTAATACAAGGTTTTCTCAAAGACTTCATTTTCAAGAGTCATTTTAGATTCACAGCAAAATCAAGAGGAAGGGACAGATATTTCCCATAGGCTCCCTGCTTGCTTAGTCCTCCATCAACATCCCCCACCAGAGTGGAACATTACAGAGTGTTTTGGTCGATGACCTCACGCTAACACCTCCTAATCACCCAGAGGCAGTTTACAATCTGGTTCCCTCTCAGTGTGGGACATTCTACGGATTTGGACAAATGCATCAGGGAACCACCAATGCAGCATCACACAGAGTGTGCCCTAAAAATCCTCTGTTCTATCTATTTATCTTCTCCCACCTCCCAACCCCTGCAAGTCCTCATCTTCTTGCTGTCGCCATAGTTTTGCATTTTTCAACAAGGCATAGAGTTGACATCACGCCATATGGTGCCCTTTCAGATGGGCTTGTTGCTCTTAGCAATGTGCATTAAGTCCTTCCTTATCTTTTCATTGCCCAATGGCTCCGTTCTTCTTACAACTGAATAGTATTCCATTGTCTGAGTGTATCTCGGTTTATTTATCCAGTCACCCACCCAAGGACATCTTGGTTGCTTCCCAGTTTTGTCCATCATGAATAAGCCGCTACAAATATCTGTGGCAGTTTTGGGGTGGCTATAAGTTCACAATACCTTTGGACAAATACAAAGGAGCTCAATTGCACAAGATTTTTTACTTTTTCCTCCCCCATCAGCGAACAGGATGGCTAGAGCAAGCTGCATTGGGTGTTTCCCTACTGTCAACTTCGCTAAGCTCTGAAAATTCCCCAACAGGTTAGGCTCTGCCTAACTAGCTTCCCCTGAAGGCAAACCCTCTTAAGGAAACTTCAACAAGTTTCAGAAGTTCCCTGCCACCCCCAATGCTGGAAGCTTGAGGGGATGTTTCTTCCGTATTTACTGTTAGGACTCCTGCATGTAAAAAAACAAAAAACAAAAACACAATAGATAGGGGACCCCCCATGACTGGGTCCCCTGACATGTTTAACTCTCCAAATTCTCCCCTGAGCCCCCAGCAATGTGCCAATCACAGTTCAGTTTCCTGTCGCTGGTTCCCACAGTGGCTTCTGCCCATGAGTCTCTGCTGCTGCCATCCAGACTCCCTGCCTGTCTGTCTCTGCAGCATCTGGGGCACTGGCCTTGCCTGTGTCCTCCTGTCTCTTATGGATCAAGGTAGAGTTCTTGATTTTTTCATCTTTTGGGCTTCTTACCTGTTGTCAGGACAGAGCAGGGACTTCCAGGCTCCTTTCAGGCCGCCTCATTAGCCGGAAGCGCCAGGAGGGATTTCCACACAGAAAACACACCTGCTGGCAACACTAAGGCCATGTTTATCCAGCCCTCTTTCTCCATTCAATTCAGAAACTTCCAGAACAAGACTCAGGTTGTCCCGATTGAGTCATATACCTGGCCCTATGTGTGGGATCCTCTGGTTGGTAAGTCCATGGTTTGTGTTTGGATTGGACAAAGGAGAAATTCTCTAAAACAGAAGAAATTAATTTTACAGGAGAAATAAGGGATGGTAGCTGACCAGGTTAGTAAACATGCACATTGGGACAGTTTTATCACTTTTCCTTCTGTGAGAAATTTACTCCACTTACATATCAATTATATTTAGTATTATTTATATAATTCATGATCTTTTTTACTGTAGTTTGGAGTGCTTTTTTTTTTGCTTTATTTTTAATATTACTATAGTTCTCACAAAGAGATTCACGTACTTCTATATGCACTGGTGTTTTCCAGAGAAACAGAAACAATAGGGCACATTTATTAGCTAGATAAAGGATGGATGGATGGATGGATGGATGGATGGATGGATGGATGGATGGATGGATAGATAGTCAGATTTAGTATGAGGAATTGGCTCATGCAATTATGGAGACCGAATAGTTCCTCACTGCTGTCGGCAAGTGGAGACCTGAGAGCATCAGTGCTGTGACTCAGTCCAGGTCTGAAGTCCTGAGAAGCAGGGGAGGTAGTGGTGTTAGTTTCAGTCCATGGACAGGGGAAGATGAGATGAGATGTTCTTTCTCTGCTAGTTTACTAAGGTACCTTTGTTTACTGTACCCTGCTTGGTAAACTCTCTAAATAACCTTTCCCTCTCTCCCCACCCCACCCCTGCCCCTCACTTCTAACGTCCCTTGTCTTAGCTAAGCTATTAAGATGGCATCCAAAGCCATGTAGGCAAACTCCTCAGTCCTGCTGGGTCCCTGCCTTGTATAGAGTGTATTCTTGCTGTTATTAAATATCTCCTGACTTTTTCTTTTGTTGTGTCCTTTTAAGGATGAAGGGCAGAAGCTTTCTGGGGTCATCTGTGAGGACACTATGTCCATTCATTAAGATTCTGCCCTCATGACCTAATCACCTCCCCCAAATTCCACAAATACCATCCAAATACCTCTACATACCATCTCATTAGGAATTGGCTTGGAAGCTCTGGATTTGGTGGTGATGCAAATATTAGCCTATTGCAGGCATTAAAAACATGAAATTGAAAAGCTCTGTGTGCTTTTGTAGTACTTGTCAATCACTACTATCTACTGTGATCAGTCATTTCATTGGGGAACTTTTAAATGTTGGTATGTAAGTCTTTTTTTAACCATTTAGTTTCATCAGAAGGGAGTCTCCTAATCTCCTGTCTGGAGAAAATAAAACTAGCTGCCAGTTGCCTCCTCTAAACGAGGAAAGAGGATGAGGGTCATGTGCTACAGTATGTGGAATGTAGACTTACCTGAATCTTCCCTTTCTTCAGTCTTCCTCCCATCCTCCACCAGACTCAGCAGCATTCGGTCAGAAGACCAGCGGAAATGGAGCCAGCTACGTCGGTGCTGGTGCTGGCCCTGCCTGCACAGGAGAGGGCCTCTGGGTCCAGCACCCTCGTACCCCTTCCTATACAGGCAACAACTACTGCTTGTTTCTACACCTTTTGGGGTTTGCTTATAGGGATCCATTTGCTTTTTGATGGTTTCCACAGCAAACAAATTTCCCTGATGCTCTATTAACGTTGCTAGCACTCACCCCTCTGCTTTCTGTCTTCCAGCATTTCATTCTAGCTCTTCTCTGCTGTTGCCTCTTCTGTTCTCTTTATCCTTCCAGGTTCTTGTAAAATTGTTTTTATTCCTTGTCAGTCATTTCAGTGATACCTCGGGGTGGGGGTGTGATAAATGCATGTGTTCAATTCACCATGTTAACCTGGACCTCCTCCTGATGTTTCCGCGTGACTTACTGAATGGTAGGTAGAGCTGGCACTCTTGGTCTCCCCCTGGCTCCCTTCTAGCTTCAGTGACATTTCCTAAGCACCCTGAGAGCCTCTCTCCTCAAGATCCTCCCTCGCTGCCTTCTCTGGGGATTTCCTACAGGTACCACAAGAGCTTACTCTGCTTTCACGCGTTATCCTGGAATTGCTGGAGATTCAACATATACTAATTAAGAATGGGAATTTGTGGGTGAAGAGCCAGTTCTCCCATATTTGGGGGGAAACCATGACGCCTTCTGCATGGCTCCTTGTAGCTATGCAATAGGGTGGCGCCTGAGCTGTCTGCAGGAGTAACCCACTCATCAGTGGGATTTTCTCCCTCATCTCTCACCTTCCACACTTCTCACTGGGCCTCCTACGATCTTCTCCAAAATCATGCCCTGTGTCTAACGTCTTGTCTAGGGTCTCATTTGGGATGGACTCAAACTAAGACAATTGGTGCTGGAAGCGGCCCTAGAAAGCATATGCTCAATAGCACAGAGGCAATAAACACCCCCCTGCTGGTGGTAAGCTGGGTGGCGACAAACCCTAGCTCCTCATGGAGTCAGTTACCAACACCTTCACCTGTGGGGTACTGGGATGAAGTAAAGGTGAAAGGGGGAGCTTGGATTAGGGAGTCACTATACACATCGTGTCCCCAATTCCTTGAATGCACAGAAATGGTAATTAAAGGACACAAGTAGATCGGTCCCATTCACTGTGCTCCCAATGGCCCATTAGTGGAAACTATGACTTTATTCTTTATAACTCTTCCAGACCAAAGGCCTTGGTCTTCATATAATGTGTGTAGAGAGGGGGACATTTCCACTAGGGATCTAGTAATTGTTCCACCGCATCTAAACCACTGACTGCCACTGAATGATTTTGGGATCTTCATGCTGTTGATCAGCAGGTGTAAATGCAAATTACTGTACTGATGCAGATAATTAACTATCTTGAAGAGCTGGAGCTGCTGCTACATAACAGGAACAAGGACGAAGATACCTGGAACTTGGGGGATTCACTGCGGTGCCACTTAGTGCTTCTACAATGGTGATAATGGTAGACGGGCAATGAAGCAGCCAGGGGCTGAAGGGCAAGGCGGCCAGGCCTCACCCGCTCAGAGATAAAGGCCCAGCTGTCCTACTGAGCAAGCAACGCAAACTAACAGTAGCGCTGGGTAGTGGGAAGGGGAATCTAGACTAGGTGGGAGCAGAGAGAGATGATGAGATGGCAGATGGCCCTGGGGCCGGTTGCAGCAGGGAGGATTGTAGAGTGTCCCGGCTACTTTTGTTATTTTCAGTCTTTTTTTTAGAAATTGCAGCCACGACCTTGAAATGTTAGTAACTGAGGAAGCACACGTGGGCATGAAGGAATCAGATCAGAGCAACGCACGAGTGTGGTAATCTCTGTAAGATGCCGTTCATGTCTCTGTTCCCCCTCACTTCCCTGCGGCTGTAAGAAACATTTCCAGGCACGCTCCCTGCCTCCTCCCCGACTGACTGGGTGCGCCGTTTCTGTGTCTGAGGCCCTTTTCCACCCTCAGCCCAGGTGAAAGTGCCAGCTTCAGTGTCTCCAAGGTCACCCCTTAACCAATGAGGTTCAAGAGTCAGAAGATAAATGCTCCAACTTCCCCACCGCTCAGCGGGTTTGTTTTGGGAACTGTTCTACATGGTTCCTCAAAGGACCCTCAGTGGAGGTGAGTCCCTCAGGCCCGCAGCGTGGCTGCTCATGAATATGCCTTTTATGGCTTCTCCCCCTTCCTCTTTGCCTGCTCTATCCCATGAGCTTCCTGGGATCACAAAATAAACTACCCACAGTCCAGTCCTCGTGGCAGGGTCTGCTTTTGGGGGAACCCGAACATAGTTGGTATATTTTTATTTTAAGTTTGTCTAAGCATAGGCTTATTTGTCATTTGCCTTAAACATAATTTTGTTGAGAAAAGGAACATAGTTTTAGGTGACAGGCCACAGCAACACAAATTCATAGTAATCATGCAAATGTGAAGAACAGTAAAGTTAAATTATTTTCACCCGTTTATGAAGAATGAGGAAATTAAACTTCAAAAAAGTGCAGTAATACTTATACTGTAATAAGATGACTATCTTAATAACTATAGAAAGCGTTGGCAGGGCCGTCAACTCTCAAGGGATTATTTTTAAGTTGCTGTCACTAGCCAACTACTTTGATTGATGAAATCAACATTTTCATGATGTAGGAAAAATAAACATTACAGGTCAAATTTAATAGGTATACTACTTTCCTTTAAAAATTGTTGAGTTATTAGGTGACTCAGCCCTCTTTAATCCCTCTATTTGGAGAAGAGTTTTCACATAAGTGCACATAGACACACACACACACACACACCTCTTTGTATTTTAAACATTTTCAAAGTAGACTCACACATTTTAGCTTTGATAATACAGGCAGAATTCCATCTAAAGTGTAGCTCATGAAGAAACCCACATTTGGGGTGGATGTATAGTAGTTCTTCCTTTATCTCCTGTACATAGTGCAAAACCTCCAGGAAGTGATTTGCTAAGACAAATTTAGAAGGGCCTCCTCACTCACAGAGAGGAAGAAAATGTCAGTGTTGTCCTAGAAAGCAAAGGAATGGTAAAAAACCAGGAATAAACCATCTTTGTTTCCAGATTCCATCTTCCGGTCGACCTCGTAAGCACCCGGATGTGCTCCTTGGCACAGGCTTTGTGAACCTCTATTATTTTTGGCTTCCTGGTATTGCTGGTCCTTTTTTGGGATAACAATTCCCCCACTTTTCTGTGGGAACTGTTCTTTCTCCACGTCAGCCATGTGGTTCGAGTGCAGGGTTCTAACTGCAGAACTCTGGCTGCTCTGTTCCTGCCCTGTCTAGCAGCAGAATGTGTTCACTATCATGGATTGTTCCCAGTCTTTTGTGATAACTCCAAGAGTTTTTAGATGCTAACCCAACCAGAGGTCTTCTCCAGAATTTTCAGATTCTCCCCGTGCTTTCACATGGCCTCTCGTTGGTATGTGGACATGGGTGTCTTTTTATCAAGTCGCTAATTTTATCCTGACACCCCTGCCTGCACAACCTCATCTGATCCTAATTACCTCCCAAAGGCCCCATCTCCAAATACCAGCACATTGGGGTTCAGATTTCAGTTATATGAATGGGGAAGGGACACAGAAGCATGAGTCCATAACACTCTGAATCAAAAATTAGATTCTGGAAAGGGAGCATTTGATTGGCCTAGCTTGGTCCTGTGTCCACTCTTGGCTAATAGGTGGGCAGGCATCTATTTAAACCTCAATAAAATGTATCCTCTGGGAAGCTGTAATTCTCCAAGGGAATTCAGATGCTGTTGGTAAGAGAGATGCATGCTAAGCAGTAAGCTGTTCGTAGATGCCCACTGCAAATGGCATCCAATGTCTTCACCAAAGTTAAGCTCAATGCAATCGGACATCCAGAGCTTTCTGAAATGTCACAGTCACCTGTGATACATAAATAAATGAAAGTGTTTCTCTTCCACTTTCCACTTTCGTTTTTCATTGCAGTGACCCTTAGGAGGAATTCCTAGAATCCTCTTCTTTCCTTCTCGTGTTTTTCTAGAGCAAAATAAAACCCCACATTTTCTCAAATTTTCAGGAGGAAGCCTTCCTTTAAAACATGACCTTACTGGATCTACCTATCCAGACATGCAAAGTTGTACATTATACACTGTTAAGTGAAACTAAGCAAGTTGCAGCATTGTATGAAATATCATTTTTTTAAAATTTTAAACACTACAGTGTTTAATTTACATTATCAAAAATTTAACCATTTTTAAACCAAAGATTAACTCTTTAATATGGAAAAACCCTATTTTTTTGGCTTAAGGTCTCACTAAAACATACACGTTCCAAGTGATTGTTATCTATTTTTTCTTAATTTAAAATTATGAGGGACTAGGATGCTGAAATAAATGTCTGAAGCAAATCAAAGATTTAAGACTGAGAGGATCCTGGAGCACTGAAACCATGTTTATCATAAATTTAATATTCCAACTCTTACCAAAATTCTTTGTTCTATTTCTCAGTTGCCTTTTCACAAAAAGTTACTGGTATAGACAAATGAATGACGCATACTTGCCTCACAACATTCAATTTTAGATCACTAAAAAATTTCTTAATTTCTATATCCAATTAACAATTTCAAGTCATCTGACACTGTTACTATATTCCTCTTGCCTGTAACACCCTTGATATTCCTTTGGAAATCAGATTCAAGCCTTTTCTCTGTAAAGTCCTCCGGTAAAACTGTTTCTTGTTACTTTTCTTAGCACACTAGGACTGACTTGAACTGTTTATTTGCTTAAAAGTTTGAAAGGATAATTAGCTTAAGGAAAAAAAAAGTCCCAAATCAATGACGACTTTTATTATTGCATCTTAAAGATGTATCACAAATAGGTCTAGGAAATCATCCATTATCTTGCTGCTCTGTAGCTGGACAACTTAAATCTTATTCATCAGCTTGCTGAACTGTTCCTTTTTCAGAAACATAGATACCATCCAAAAATTTCCTGATATCCTTGTTTTTAACTGTCGTGGCTTGCTGAATCAAAGCAGCTGAATTTGATACAAGTTCAATGTCGTTTCCTTCAAGAATCAACTCATCTTTCTGGGCTTGAGATACTGAACAAGCAATACCTTGTCTCATCCGAACCCTGCGAATGTATTTTTCGGCCAAGAAATTTCGGATTTCAATAAGAGACCCATTCTCCTGAATAACAACGTTGATAGGAAAGTGAGCATACACAGACCTCATCTTACAACGGAAGCCCAGTGTAACACCCTTGATCATGTTCTGTACATGACTACAGATAGTGCGAACAGTAGCCAGTTCCTTTCTATTTCCCCACCATTTGTCAACCCGGAGCCTCTTCTTTTTCTTCCCAAGCAAACTGAGTTCGACAATGATGTGATTGAAGCCCCTCCGCAGGGTGCCTCTGGGGCCCTTCACAATAACAGTGCGACCCTTCAGGGATATGTCAACATTTTCTGGAATGTCGACAGTCTGATTGCTGAGAATGGTCTTCATTCTCACGGTAGATGCGGCAAAGAGCATATGAAATATCATTTTGATAAAATATTTAAAAATACACCTGGGACTGAATACACTCTCCACATGGCTTTATGGATATGCACTGAACTTGTCATAGTGGCAAAATAATGGCCCCTCAGAAATGTCCACATTTTGATCCCCACCTTCATGACAAAGGAGCTGGAGCTGGGGTGGGGAGTAGCTGGATTATCCAGGCAGACCCACTGCAAACACAAGGGTCCTCATGAATGACACAGGAGACAGAAAAGACAGGGGCAGAGAGGTGGGATATGAGAAAGACTTGGCCAGGCAAGATGGAAGTGAGCCAGGAGCCAAGGAATCCAGGCAGCCTCCAGAAGCTAGAGAAGGCACCATCCCCTAGAAGCTCAAGAAAGGGCTGCAGCCCTGGCAACACCTTGAGTATGGCCATGAGACCCATTTTGTACTTCCAACCTCTAGAACTGTAAGATAATTTACTTGTATTGTATATTGTTTTTAAGCCAATGCATCTGATTATTTATTACAGCAGTGATAGGAAACTTGTATAAGTAGTTATTCATGAGGAAAGTGGGACATTCATACTCCTAAACTGGGAACTTTTGCCAGACTATATTATATGTATGCTAAACACCAACGTATGCTTCTAGATGATACTTTACAAATAGGTTGTTTAATAACTCATTTTCAAAAGGCTTTGCTGAAATTGCATTTTTCTATGAAGGAGAATTTTCTCCCTAATATTTTTAGGTTTAAACAATACATATATAAGATGTTCGAATTAGTTAAGAAATGGGCTAAGCTGCGTGTGTGTGTGTGTGTCTACACGCGCGCGCACATTTACAAAAGTCAGGATTTATTTTTCTCTCATGTAACTTAAAGATCAGAGGCTGAAAGGAAGGAGGCCCAGGGGCAGTTAAAGTATTCACAGTTATAAGTTTCTCAATCTCCTGACTCTCTGCTCTGCCATCTGCAATGGGCATGTCTACCATTCCCAAGGGTGTCTCATGACTGCAAGATGGCTGCAGGAGCTCCAGCCATGGTATTTGTATTCTGGGCAAGAAGAAAGGATAGTGTGGGAGAGGAAAGGCAGCAGAACACATTCCAGCTCAGTCAGCGCCTTGCAGAAACATTCCTCAAATTGGCATCGGCAATATTCTAATCTCATGGCCTACTGTATCCCCAAGAGATGATATGAAATATAGATTTTCAACTGGGCAAACTGCCACCCCAACAAAAATCAAGATTCTCTCAGTGACAAAGAAGAGGAAAGATTGATTTTGGGTAAACAACTAGCAGCCTGTGTACAGACTTCAGTGACAACCAAATTATAAAGCAGAGGCCTTTGTAACTATGTCTTTAAGGATAAACACGAGGCTGTAATGAACCGTCCTTAGCTATTCAAGGCAATATAAATAGATGTGCCATCGCATTTTATAGCTGTTCAAAGCTAATCCACTGAAAAACAACTGCAATAAAAATTAAAAACCAAGAACAATCCACTCTGAATTGGTTTGCAGGTTATCAACTCAGTAAATATCATTTTCAAAAGTCTTGACTTAAGATGAACTTCAGAAGGGATGTAAACTACCACCCTCTTTGGCATTGTGTACACGATTCATGTGCTTGAGTACTTTTTCTGATTAAAGGTTGCATAGACCCTCAAAGGTGTTGGTGACCCATAAAAGGTTACTGAACATGGCTCCAGGTGCCATGCCCATTTGGAAGCCACCAAACAATGAACCGAACCCAACTTGGGGCTGAACTGAGGGCTTCAGTACCATATAGATATTCTCAGGCCACCGAGACCCTCCCCGACAGAGTTAAGAGCTGGGAGACACCGCTGGAGTCCAGGGGCTGGATGGAGACAGCATTAAACAAGGGATGTGGTGATTAGTGAGCCCCCATGGGAGCTCTGGGGTTAGCCTCTGAATAAGCCAAATCCTAGAGAGGGCAGTGTTTCATTCTGAGTGTGAGAAATAAGAAAAGAACAACATGGACCATCTGTTTTGATACATCCAGAGACACAGATTATTTGGCATTTTGTATTAGAACTGTTTATCAAGCTGACGATGCTGACAATGAACAAATAGGAGCCTCCTGTTCCTTGGTGCACTATTGCTATGTGGGGGACTGAGCGCCCTAAACCTTCCGACCACGAATCTAGCAGCACTGGTTTATGAATTAAGGAGAGTTGGGGCCTCCCTGGTGGCGCAAAAGGTAAAGTCTCAGCAGTATCAATCTATCAGCAGCGCAAGTTTGATCCCCAGCCAGGGAAGTGACCCACATGGCGCAGCAGAGCTCTCCTGTTTCTCCTGCTGCTCCCCTCAGCAGTATATTTCAGTAGATCCACATGATCTGCTCCCCACTCTGTCTCTGGTGAATCCTCTCACCTTTCCGCACCTATGGCCTGCACCCCAGTTCTTGTATGCATAAATAAATAAATCTTTTTTAAAAAAAATTGAGGAGACTTGGAGAAAAGGTAACATAGTAAGCCTGATTACTTTCTCAAAAGGGTGATATCCTTGCAATATCTGGCTGTGTGGACACTGGAGGTTGCATTTACGGGAAAGTCGGGCCTCTTCAGGGCTCCAAGCTGGGATGGCCAGAGGCACAGTCACTGTCCCCTAAGCCCCTGCCCTCCTGTGGAGGGAGGGAGGGTCTGTCTTCCAGTTAGAAAGTCTCCACAGCGAGAGTGAGTGTGCACCGAACAGATTTCAGCACACTCATTGGGGTGTGGGAAGAAAATGGTAGACACTGAGAACACAGTAAGCTTAACAGTGAGGGAACTGCACGTTGTAATATTCACCCATGGACAGACCGCGGGGCCTCACTCACCACGGGGATGTTGTAAGCGAAAAGTGGGGACTCCAGGGCTCGGGCATCTGCTGTGGTGTTCCCCCTACCTTCCTGCTTCTCCAGAGCTTCCAACAGGTGGTTATTTTATTTACACCAGGTGAAGAGGATTGTGGGTTATAATATTGAATTTTAAGTTTCTGTAAACCAGCCCTGTCCAGATCCACAAGTGACTTATAGATCACAGAACAAAAGAAAACCCCTCTGACTGCAGCTTGCTAAGGGAAGGAAAAATAGAGCAAGATCATTCTGGGCAGGCGTTTGTATTCCTAGAGCAAGGTGGCTTCAGCTGAGTCACCCAGGAAAACCGTGTTCTTATCAGATCCAACAAGAAGTTGGTCCCGCCACACTGAAAATTTCAAAGAACAGGAATACCGAGGCTGTCTGTTCCCCTACCCTAAATTTCGCTTTGGATGTTTCTCGAGTGTCTATTTTGACAGGGAAATGTCTTTTTCAGCTGTGGCAACCCTTAAAAGCAAAAGCAAAACAAACTGAACTTAGAAACAGAACTTTGGATGACCAGGTCACAACCTGTTGAATTTCACAAAAGTGATGAAGCATCTTTCAACATGTTGCCCAGAATAAAAAGAGCATTTTTAAGGGGAAAAAAATGTATTCCCTGAATAAAAGTCACTAAATAGTTTCAAATAGTGTTTATTTCAAAGTTAACTTATTCTTTTTAAAGGATTAATTTAGTCTGACAATGAGCATCATGTATAGAGCAATACATGCACCATGTGCAAGGCAAAATATAAATGTGCATATTTGGGGGCTGCTACTTAAATGGAATTTACTATCGGTCTGATAATCAAAAGTGTTTCTAAACCACTGCCGAAGATAATGGAGGATGGAAGCAATTTACCCTTAAGACAATCTAATCCCCTCGATTTGGTAATCTTCCTAAATGACTTAATGCTTTAACCCAATTAAAATATGATCGCTCCTTCCTCCAAACTCCTGCAGCAATGTAACGCCACGATAACCCTCTGTCACTGCCATTAATTACTCGTGACACTTTGTGCTTGGGGTATCATTATGTGAGTGATGGAGATGCATGGTCCTCCCGTGGACCCGAGAGGACACTCACTGAGGACAGGACTAAGGTTTAAGTCTGTCTATTTAACTCTTTATCTCAGAGCAATTAGCACCTACGAGATGCTCAACAAAAATGTGCATGGAAGTTAAGAGGAAACAGTAAGTGTCTAGAAGGCCTGGTCGGCACAGCAGGCAATTTCATTCTTTGGCAAATTGTTGCGGTCAAGCACTCAGCACTGAGCCTCACCCAGAGTGCTCTCTCCTTAAGAGATGAGTCTTTACATCCTCTGATCTTCCAGGTTATCGTTTGTGCAAAAGACAGTCCATTTCTGCCCAGAAATAAAGCAGTAATGTACACAGCTCCTGTCTGTGCCCTGGACATGCTCAGCTCCTCTTCATGTGCTTCTGTGAAACCATCAGGTCCAATGTCCCATGTTGCTCTCAGCTCTCCTCTCACATATGTGTTCTTTGAAACCAGATTACCATCATGCTTAGTTCATTTATATGGATTTTAAAAGAATCTGCCTCAGCAGATAACTTTGCTGTTGAAAATAAACTTCATAGCTTGATTGCTTATAAAATATGCAAGAGGTGCTAATGGACTCTTTGAGAGTAGGACCCGGGTGGAACCTCACTCCATGGACTGACTTTATTTGTCCTATTTGACTTCAGCCATGTGTCTGATTCAGCCACATGACTGATTTTCTGTCTTTTTAATGTCAACTTATTTTAAAATAATCTCTCTGCTTGGAACAGGTACATAAGCTTCCCTTGGTTCCTCAGTAATTGCCTAAATTGTAACCCCAAATCTAGTAAAAATTAAAAATTTTCCATTTGCTTTGCAAGAAAGTCAGTGATCATCTGATAGCAATTTTTTTTTTGGGGGGGGGCGAAATTTCTGCCCTATGAAATTACAAAAGATTATGAAAAATTACTAAATTTTGAAAAATAAGTGAGCTGGGTCTTGTTAAATAGTTATGTTCTTTTATAATTTCCTCACCAATTTGCCTGTGCTTGGTGATGACACATAGTGACATATTCTTGACTTGCTCAAGAAATGGTGACATGGGAGGAAGCTGGGCTGGCCTGATAGGAAGACAAGCCACTGCGTTCGAGCTAAGAATTGCTTTTCAGAAACAAGAAATGGGTTGAGCCGAGCCATCCACAACCCTATACCGGGTGCTCCCACAGTGACCTCCAGCACATGAAGTCACTTGTTTACTATATGACGTCATCGGAAGTCCTGCCCCCATGAGGCTGGCTGGTTTACATAGAGACGTCACAGCACGTGTGCAGTCCCTACCAGCCTGCCCTCTGCAATCCAGGGATCTCTGTTCATATGGAAATGACAATCTTGAGTATATCTGAAACTCATGCAGCAAATAAAATAAAATCTCTGCCAAACTGGAAGGAGCTCTTTATAAAATTTAAACCTTGAGGGCCACCATGGCCCTCAATTTTATGTGTCAATTAGACAGGGCTAAGGAATGCCCAGATGACTAGCAGGACATTATCTCTGGGTGTGTTGGTGATGCAGCTCACAAAGAGATTTGAAATCAGTGGACTGAGTAAAGATTGTCCCTGCCAATGTGGGTGGGCCTCACCTCATCTGGTGAGGGCCTGAGCAGGACAAAATGTTGGGAAAGGCTGAATTTGCTCTCTCTGCTTGAGCCGGGACATGCACCTTCTCCTGCCCTCAGCTATCAGTGCTCCTAGTTCTCAGGCCTTTGGACTCATTCTGGAACTTACACCATTGTCCCTGCCCCCCACCCCAAGTTAGGTTTGGACTAGAACTATACCACTGTCTCTCCTAGGCCTCTAGCTTGCAGGTAGCAGATTCTGGAACTTCTCAGCCTCCACAGCCGTGTGATCCAATCCCTTACAATACAACTCTCTATATCTGCTTACCTATCTATTATTTTTCTATCATCCATCTACCTATTTACCTGTGATCTATGTATCATTTATCTACCATCTACTTATGTACCTATCCATCCATCTGTCCATCCATCCATCCATCCATCATCTATATAAATCACCTTCTATTGTTTGTTTCTCTGATGAACACTGACTAATACACAAGTACTTTTCTGCAATGTATCCTAACAAATAAAGAAATTCTATCAACCAGAATTACTGAATTAGGACAGAGGGCAAAGAAATCTCTAAAGGGACCCATCCAGCCTCTCTGTGGAAAGGGTGCCAAGCTAACATGCAGTCCTCATCTCCTGAACTTTTAGAAAATGATAAACAGAAAGGATATTAAACAAAAAAAAATAGTTTTCCTGTCTTGTTCAATCTGTATCAATACACTAAAAGTTTTCTACAATCATACATTTTTATGTTCATATAAAGAATATACTCTATTGCATAAATCTGGAAAAATGCCAGCAACTATGGAAAAGGAAATATAAATTATCCAAACTTCCACGATTCATTCATTCGCTTTTTCCAGCAACAGCTCAACAAAATAACACACATTGTGATGTGATGACACGTTCCAGGACTCACCATCCAGAAACACTGGCCTCGAATTGATTTCCTTCCAGTCCTTTTCTCAATGCACTTTTAATAATAAAGTAATAATCAGATTATATATGGTTTTGAATTTTCCTTTTAGCTCAATCCTAGCCTTTCCCCAAGTTATCAAATAAAAATCAAAGTTATGATTTTAACAGCTGCGTAAGATCACATGAATTCACACTTATTTAATAAAATTCCTCTACCTGGGAATAATCATGATGATCAACTTTTCACTATTATAGATAGGGCTGCAAGTACTATCCTTTATCCATATCTGATTAATGTGTTCCTAGGATTTGATTTGCTAGATCCAAAGCTCTGAACATTTTAGGTTCTAGGCACACAATATTCAGGGAAGAAATAATTTTACTTCCACCAGATAGAGAATCTCTATCACACACCAAGGTCCCATTCCTCAAAGCAATGAGTCTTAGCACTTTAAAAAATTGTAAACTAGGAGAAAATGGTTTTTCTTATCTTTCACATCTCTTAATTGACAGGTAAGTCAAACTTTTCAAAAGTAAATGTATCTCTCCTTGCAAATTATCTAGGCAGTTCCCAAGGAACTGCTAATATTTCTTCTCAGCATTATAGTCCTATTATTTATCTGCAGTTTTTTTTTTATTGGTTCTGAGATACAGCCCCTTGGGAGGGACAGATGAGGTGGGTGGGAGAGGGTGAGGCATGAAGAGATGGGCTTGCTCTCTTGGTCCTGCCCAGAACAGGGTATGACTTGGCAAGTTTGCAGGTGATTCTGGGCTCCAGTGTCTTCTTCCATGAACAGAAAGACTTGATTAAGGGCCCCAGTGCTACAATCACAGTGATGCTGTAACACGGACATTACAGATCCACAGTTTTACAGCTTTCTCCATTATCATGACTTAGGATGAGCTTTGGGAAGGTGGTATTAGTGGATCTCATCAAACTGTACGTTTTTTTCACCAATTAATAGGTCACTGCAACCTATTAATTGTTAGTAAATCTTTTCAAGGTACTATCCCAATCTTTAAACGGAAACCTTGTTTTACACACTGCTATAAAAATTAAATGAAATAGTAAAATTACCAGTGTTCAAATTATATTATTACATATACTGTGAGGTTGTATTTTACAGCATTTAGTTTTACTAAATCTCAGTCCACATAAAAGAAAAAAATTCTCCTTTCTATTCCATTATACATACCATCCCTTTTATTTATTTTTTATTTAAATTTTATTTTTATATTCCCCATACAATTACAACCCCCTTATTTTGGCCCCAATTCCTCCTTTCCCTGCCCCCACCCCCCATAGAGTGTCTCTGGTTCATAGTTGTTTGTTGATTTTGATATTTTCTGTCTTATAGTTATTCTTTTTCCTGGTCCCTTATTTAAGTTTTCTAGATTCCTGCTATGAGTGAGACCATCCGCACACCACCCCTTTTAACTAAGCTCTAGACTCCAATGCTCCAAAGAGAACAAGGCCACAGATAAAATGTGAATAGAAATTTATTCACAAGAATGAGAAACCAAAACCTTAATTCTTGAGTTTCTAAGTATGGACTTGGACTATCTGTATTTTCTCCTTGTGTGCTGACTTACTAGTTTATCTGATACATTAAATAAGCATGTGTATGTATTTATCTATACATCCATGTACCTCTGTCTCTCCCACATATATACCCCTTCCATTGGCCTAAGAGAACAAGACTGTCCTTAGGGTTGCCTCTCAAATCTTTCTGCAAAAAATGTGATGAATGCAAACCACTCTCATTTTCTCTAATTCTGTCCTTTAATTTTTGTGATTAAAAACTCATAAATTTGACCAGACTCTCCATTTTTTCAAATGAGTCGAATATCTGGTATATTTATACTGATTTGTATAAACAACCTCAGTTTGTCAGCAAATTGTACTCATACACACATAGGTAAGTGTAGCACTGTCTGAGCACTGAGAAGGCATAATACAGAACAGACACTAGCTTGTGATCTAGGGGAGAAAGATCATAAGCATGTAATTAGCTAAGTGTGTACATAAATACAGTTCTATAATTAAAGAGTGAAAAAGAGAGAAGGGGATTTTACTAGTGGGTTAGTGATGTTTACTTTTTTCTCTCCACGCTGTTCTGGCATTTTTTCCCTCTTTACCTTGGGACTTATATAATGCAGGGGCAGTTATTTAACTTATTCATCACATTTCACAGATAGCTATTCATATAAATATCATTTGAAAACTGGCCAGAGACAATTCGTCAGTTAAAGGACCAACTTTTTCACTTTGTTAAAAAAAAAAAAGTCAGATATGGAAAAGAAAATGGGCAAACACTTCTGGACTAAGTTCAGCTCACATAGAAAGCACAGATGCAGGGGCCTCCCTGGTGGCTCAAGGGATTAAAACACAGCACTATGAAGCTGTCTGCAGCCACTGCAGCATGAGTTCGATCCCTAGCCAGGGAGCTTCCCACATGGTGCAGCAGACCTCTCCTGGCTCACCTGCTGCTCCCCTCAGCAGTGTATTTCAGTCAATCCACCTGTTTTGCTCCCTACTCTGTCTCTGGTGAATCCTCTCACCCCCCCACACTTCTGGCCTACACCCCAGTTCTTGTGAGCATAAATAAATAAATCTTTATTTTTTAAAAAAAGAAAGAATAGATACAAGACTGAATATGAATTATTGAGGAGCAGAAACGCCAGCGCAGCCAAGACCCTGTCCTCCATCAGAGGAAAGAGTGGGAGTAAGATCTGCCACCTAAGACACTTTCACCTCCTCCGTCCTTACCCACCAATGACATTTTGGGGTGTTTTCCCCCGGCAAACACTCAACAGTCGTCTAAAGCTTCAATGACATTTCGATGCGCTCCACACGTAGGAAGTCACTTATTCTCTTAGTGCCCCTGTGAGGTCAGTACAGTCGTGTCCCTTCCAGGGTACAGATGTGGCACCCGAGGCACCGACAGATGAACGACTATCCCAGGCAGCTGGGAGTCAGTCTGGAAATCTGATGTCCTGGTCTACATTCTCCACCAGGAACAGTGCAGTAGCTGGAGGGCAAATTCGTGCCTTTGCTAGCTGAGGGAGTGTAGATGGAGTGAGGGAAGAAAGACAGGCTTTGAAAGTCATCCTGTCACTGGACTGAGAACACGAAAAGGGAAGAACAAAGCAAGGGAAAGCCGGGTTACTTGTGGGAAGGCCCAGAGAGAGGCAGAAGAACAGGAAGTGGAAGAAAAGGGCCTGGGGAAACCAGACTTTGTCCTGTCTGGTGAATCGGGGGAGCTGATGGGGATGGAGCTGAGGCAGCTTTTCCTGTTTGCTTTCGAGCAGCAGCTAACTGCACCCTTTTCTCCCAGGCTGCCTCTGCTGCAACCCCGCCCAGGGTCCGCCACCTCTGCCCCAAACTGGGACCTGGTCAGTAGCCTTTATCACAACCTGCCAAGTAACTCCCACTTGTCTCCTCCCACCTTCAGTGGAGGCATACTTCATTTTGTCTCTTATTTTTCTAGAATCTAGAAAACTCTCTTCTTGGATGAGCGGAGTACAGACTCCTGCTGAGCCTGCATACACCGATGGCCCATTCCTAAATCAGGTAGACACATGGGGTGGGAGTAGTGAGGTGTTGTGGGAGAGCCACACTGACGGCCCTGCACCCTGCAATTTTGATCACTGCTGTTCCTGTAGGGCAGACCAATGGTCTTCTGTGCCTCTCTGCCACCCCCAGGAGAACAGCAGCAGGGCAAGCACGTGATAACTTGGGGTCTGCCTGGTTCTCAGAGGTCATGCTGGCCTGGCCTAGACAGGCTGTGCGTTCCAGACTGCACCAGCGGCATCCAGATCCCTGGGACTAAGCAGAGACCATCATGAAAGATGCGCGAAGACCGTGTGGCCCTTGTTTAAAGGGACACAAAAGACCTTCAGCAAAGATGGCAGATTTCAGGGCGGCAAGCATGCAGAAGGGACAGCTAGCTTATCTCCTCTGCCTCTCCCTCCTCTCCTCGCCCCCTTCCTCATCCCACTCTGTCTTCCGGGGGTTGGAGATGGTTATATAATATCTCTTCATGGACAGTTAGCTCTTAATTATCCACTTTGTGGCACTTTTTTAAATCCTTGCCTAAGTTGCCCTCCCTCACACACATCACCATGGCACCGTCTCCTTTTCTGACTCAGCTATATCTTCTCAAAAAGCAAGCAAATGCAAAGTCGTTATAAAATTTGCTAAGTCAAGTGTGCAAACATATGCATTTCAACGGCGCTTGCAAATTTGGAATTTTCAGAGCCGCCCCTCTTCCCTCCTGAATGCTGGAAATTTTTACTTGAAGACTATTAAATTGTTTATTAGTTGTCTCTTTTCTAGGACAAATCTGCTTACTCTTTCCCCATCTACAAGAACCTCCCTGCTCCATTGCAGACCCTGAGCACAGCTTATAGGGTGCGGTAGGGCAGAAAATCCTGCCTTAAAAATGGATCCTACAGAAGTAAAAGAAAAATTAGTTTCAAAACTTCTGCCAAGTATTTTGAGAGTAGATGGCACTGTTGATACTCAAGAGGAAGACCAGTCGGTTTGGAAAGCCCTGAGAGTTAAATTGGTTAACATGTTTATATAATGAGGTGAGGAAATAAAGACAGCACGCTGCGGAAGGGGAGAAGAGAGGGAGAAAAAGAACTCCCTGTTGAAAAAGGAGGGGAAGAGACAGAGGAGGGGGGAGAGGGAGGTAGAAAAGGAGAGAGAAGGAGAGAGACATAGAGAGAGAGAGACAAGCAAGCTAGGGTCTGAGGAGAAAGACAACCCATCAACCAACGTTGTAACAGGGTGGTCCCCAGGAAAGGGGGAGGTTCCAGGTTTCCTGCCCACCCAAGGGAGGGTGGAGCTGAGCAGGGAGAGAAGAAGCTGCAGAGGAGACTGAGAAGGAAGGAAGCAGGATGGAGCCAGAAGGAGCCCTGGAGATGGCACATGGAGCCGAGAGACGCGTGAAGAAACTGCACTTGTCTTGGTCATGGACTGGGTGACACAGATGTGGGTGAGACCCGTGGGGAGGTGACAATGGCAGCTTTTATCTTGATTTTGATTTTGCTCTTTTCCTTCCGGGCTTGTCTGGTTGTTTCTGGCCCTTTTCTGTGGGTCCCCACTGGAAGATGCTTTAGACTTGTGGCAGGCTTTGGGGCCTTGCTCTGGGCCAATCCTGCCTGGGTGGACTTTTACCCACAAGGGGACTGGTAACTTGGGTGCTTGATTTAGAAACTAGATCCTTTGCCTTTCCTGTGTTGTTTCCTAATTGTATTAAAGTTCCTTCCCATTATAGTCTCATGTTTTATGTTAATGTGGTGGATGGCAGAACCCATCTAGAGTAGGCAGTTTTGTGGGGTCTGGGGTGCCCCTCTCCCTGCCCTGTAACAGATTTGGCGCCCAGGCAAAGCCTTCCCAAGAACCCTAACATGGATGTCCCTTTTGCTTCACTGGCTAGAACCAAGTACATGGTCAGTGATGGCAGCACAAGAGGCTGCGAAAGTAACCATCCTTCTCCTTTGCAGAGAAATGTAAATTTCTTTTACAACTGCAACCCCCACCCAGGCTTCAGAGCCGCTCCCATGAAATCAACCTTTTGGCAAAAAGACGTATTTGGGGGTGGCAGATTTTTTGCTCCCCTGCAGGTCCAATTTCTTGATTGTGCCTAATACTCCTTTAGCATCAACTTTGCTTTTTGTGATTAACCCCCAAATTGCACCAAGATCAAAGAGAACTAACTATGCCAGGGGATTACCAGAGCTCCAGAATCCTGATCCCAAACAACAAGTCCAATGCCACCCTCAGCCCTGCCCAAACCCCCTGCTCTTCTTCTCACCCATCTTGTGCACCCATCCTGTCACTTCCACCAGCCAGTTCCTGCTGTTCCTTGAGCACTGGCAGCAACTGGACCCACATTGCCTCCAAGCACAGAGCGCTGGAAATGGCTGAAAATTCGCACCCTTGGGGCAGTTCTTAACTAGTGCCAGACATTCCCAGGAATATGAGACCCACCTGGGTGGAAAAAAAGAAAGCAAAAATGAGAAGTGTCCATGATAACAGCTGACGAGCTAAAGTACAACCACCAGTGAGATTCTGAGAAGCTGCTTTTTAAAAGGAAAAGCCAGAGACATCCTGCATCTCGACCCGCACATCAGAAGATTAGCAGGCACCAGGCCATCCTAACGCGCAAAGAGTTGAACAAGCTGAAAATCAACAGTTCTTCTTAGGTACATCCGAGAAGTGAGGTCACAGACAAACCACTTCCTCTAGTGGAAACCCAGGAGGAGCAAACTCCCTGGGAACCAGGGAGCTGTAGCTGACAGACTGGAAGCTCCATCAAACCTGAGAGTTAAAAACTCCAGAGGGACCCAGTGAGAAAGGGGTCCCAAAATATTGTGAGTTTACCTCTAGGAGCTTGACCAGATTTTCACAGTGAATGACAGAAAAGCCCCTCGTGTTTCCCTCAAGAGAGAGAAAGAAACGTTTTTTGAAATAAGCCAGAGCATCCCGCTCTTTGCAAAGCCTGCCCTCCGGGGAAACTATCTTAACAGAGCCGAGCCGCAGGGTTTCTCCAGAGCTAACCTGCTGCCGGCAAAGAGCTCCGGCTGGGTCCTGCCCCACCTGGGGAAGGAGGTGCAGGTGAGCTCCCGTGCTGCTGTGCGTGGCCTCCCAGCACCGCCTTCCCCTCACCTCACCCCTAAATTGTTAAAGAGGGCAGGGGGTTGAACAGCAGAGTAGAAAGGAATTTAGAGCAGCAAATTATTCTACACAACATTCAACACTGGAGACACATCATCATGGTTTTGTCCAAACCCAAGAATGCGCACCACCAAGAGTGAGCCTCAGGCAACCCCTGGCCATCGGAGATAATGACGTGTCAGTGTAGCTTCTTCAGTTGCTGCAAAGGTACCTCGTGCTCCACGACCACCTAGTGTGGGGAGCTGTACTGTGCAGGCACAGGGGTGTCGGGGGCCTCGACTTTCTGCTCAGTTTTTCTGTGAGCCAAAAACTCTTCTTGAAAGTTTACTTTTTTAATAAAGGATAAGTGATGCATGTCTTCCTCAAGGTCTAGTTGGATGGGGGCAGGGAAGCAAGTTCTAGAGCCGCCAGGACCAAAGGCTCTATTTGTGAGCGTGAAAATCTCCAGAAAGCCACAGCTAGACAGGCCGGGGGCGCTCGCTGAAGAGCAGACAGCGCGGGAGGAGGGACGCTGCAGGAAGATGGGCTTCCACTTTCTATTTCAAATGTTTCCTCATTATTGGAACTTCTTTTTAAAAACATGCATTACTTTTATATAATTAAAATTTTCATTTAGAAGCTATCAAAACACTGAAAAACAAGTGGATGAATAAATGAGAGAGCCGTTGCATGGAAGCCTCTTTGGGGTCCCCAGTGTCTTTTTCTCTCATCGAGAAGAAAAAAATGCCTTGCAGGTTGTGGAAGTTAAGCCACATGATCCACACACACCATTTCCCCAGTGCCTGATACGCACTATTTTTAATTCCTTCTTGCCCCTTTCAGTTGCCTCCCAGACCGCATCTCTTCTATTCTCCAGTTCACCCTCCCCTTGAGTAGAAGCCTGAACAGTCTTCTAAAAATCCCATTCACATGTGCCCTCTTTTCAACACCCCCTCTGCCCTCCATTCTGCCACTGACACCCGCACCCCACCCGCTCCCCACTGCACAAGACAGTTGCATTTCATGCAAAGAACGTATTCCCGGAGACCTCATATAATTCAAAACTTATATAATTCAAGGCTGCTTTTCCCACAGGACTGAGTATAAAGTTTGTGCAGGAGGGGCAATGCCACCCCGAAGTGCATAAATCTGCAGACGTTGTAATGTATATTTGCTTTAAGACTGCTTTTTATTTTCCCCATATTTTCTCTAATACTGTGAAGTGCTCTCTCTTAAGTGAACAGCAGTACAGAGCCTCGCGGTGGCTGTTGGCCCCCTCCGTGAAGATTTAGCCCATCAAGGTCCTCATCTGAGGTTCCCCAATTTCCTGAATGTTTTACATTCCTCCCCTTGACCCCCTCCCACACACACACACTTAATGAACTTGTGGGTGACCTGGCAAAGGGAGAAAAAACAGAAGCGAAGTCATCGGGTCTGTCACAGGCGTTCCCACCCAGGTCACCACCACTGCCACGACAACGGTGCAGCAAAGGTTGGTGTGCAGACACCACGTATCAAAGAGACTTGGGCCACCAGCTCTGACAGGTGGATCCCTGATGCAAGTTTCTGGAGGGGGTTTAAATTGTCTTCAATTTTGAACGTAGAGCGAGATGCCAATGTTGTATATGGCAGTAGTTCAGTTTTATATGACTTTGAAAAAAACGTCTTGTCTACAGAGACAATTTCACTGTTTTTGTTATGTTTTGGTTTGGTTTTGGTTTAGCACTCGAGGCTCCTGGCTTCTCTGGACATCTCAACTGTAGTTCCTTGCCACTCCCATCCCCAGCCACACTGACACCTGTTTTCACTAGGACATTTTTACTACTCTTGTAGTTCAGTTCAGAAATGAAGAAAATACAAATATGCAAAAGTCAAATCATCCATGATTTCATCACATAGACATAATCAGCATTGCTATTTGGTTGTGTTTCCCTGTGGTCTTGTGCGATCTACATGTGCAAAAATTGGAGTATACGTGTATCCCAACTTTGTCATTTTTTAACCAAATGGTGATGATTCAATAATTCATCCTATGGTGTCATCAACTATTTTTCATTATCTTGTTAAGAACTTGATAGATTCCCACCATGTAAGTGTTCCACGATCGTTGAAATAACCCCGTATTTTAAAATATTTAGACTGTTTACAAACTTGGGCTGTTAGGAACAATGATGAAATGGAAAATCCTGTTGCTAAATCTTTGCAATCTCCATAACTATATCTTTAAAATAAAGGCCTGGGCCAAAGGGAATGAAAATTTTCAAGGCTTTAAATATGCATTGCCATTTTGCCCTAGGAAGTTGGAACCATTCACACTTCCCTTGGTAGTATCTGTGAGTCCCTGCATCGTCTCTTGATCTCAGCCATCTAATGCATCTATCTCCCAAATTCAGATTGTGATAGGAAAAAACCCCAAAGACACCCATATTAATTTGTTATATTTGAAGCCTAGCTCCCCGTTAAGACAGCACACCAGAGAGTCCTCCGTGAACTCGGCTCCATTGTCTTTCCTCAACTATAAGCTCTCAGAATGCAGCATTGGATGTGTTAATCTCTCAGTGCAGGACCACACAGAAACAGGCTCTTAAATGTCAAAAAGCATTTATTAAATGGGCTGATAAATGTATTTTACTTGCAGGCCTGATGCAAGTTATTTTTCTTTCTTTGGTCTCCTATTGATGGGCTGAATCCTAGTAATGGATGGCCTGGTTGAGTTGTGTTTTTGTGTGGTGTTTTGCTTTGATTGTTTAATTTTTAATTGATGGATATATGCTTCCAGACTTTTGATGGGTGTATTTTATAAAATATTTAAAATCAATGAATTAATCTGTGGTGCCTCTGGGACTGGATAGATCCATGCCCCTGTGGGAACTGAGTCTATTCTGGTAAAATGCAAAAAATGGCTCTCAATTGTTTCTCATATCATCCAGTCCTAAGCAAAAGTGGCAAGGTCACTGGTAAATACTCATGCAACAGCACCCAAGTTCATCTGGGAGATAATTGTTTCTTCTTGCAATCCTGCTTCTGTGTCTCCTTCTTAAGGTGTTAACATTTTGCAGGCTAGCTCTTAGTTATCAGGCAGATCACTCAGGTGTGTTTTGTGTTGGAACTTCCAGACAAGGAACCAGCACTAGGACAACAGTAGTTATTTTCTCCCCTTTCCTGTCTCTCTCCTCCATGTCAGGCAATCTATTAAGAGCAAGTCAATGCATTAAGGGACAGGTCCATCTGTTCATCTGCATCATCTGCACAGAAAATGTATAGCCAGTTAGCAAACATCTCATATCAAAAGTTTGGAAAAAAGTCATGTGTCAAATAGCCACAACAATTGCTATAAAAGCACATTAGCAGTCAATCTGCTCCTTCCTTTGGACACCCCCAAATCCTTCCTTCAAGTGCTAAGGGAAACCCCTATGGGAAGCCATTCTCTAAGTTAGGGCTATTTTCTCAAGGTGTTGACTGATGCTGCAGACTCTTACTAGAAGGTGATTATTGCTTTCTTCTAGAAGAGTAAAAGGGCAAGAGGAATGGAATTACTTCACAGTTGTGAGAGAATCCTGAAAGGAAAAGAATTTAAATGAATCACCCTTCCTCTTAGGCTCATTCAAATGGAAGAGGTCTCTACCTAGAAAGGATTAGCCCCTCATCACCCACGCCATGATTACTGGAACTCCTTGGATCACTTGAAACCTCTAGCCAGTTAGCCTCTGAATTGGAAACATTCTTTTCCTTCCCTTGGATAAGCTTTGCTTAGTAGCTGCAAAGGGTCGCAATGAACAAGAAATCTGATTTCTACATAGAGATAGCAATAATGTGATTGGGGGCTGCCCCCTCCAAAAAAAATCCTTACTCTTGCTATGGCACTGTCTGCATGTCACCATGTTGACCTACCCCACATGATCTGACTACCTGGTAAATCCAACCCTTCTCGAATCCTGAATTCCTAAGCCAATTGTCAAGAGAATAAAGATGGTGATTGACAACCTGTGTTTTACAAGTCCATCTTCATTTGAAAGCTCTTGACACATATTTGCTCCATTTTTATTCCCATCTGGGCATCATTTCTCTGGCCCATTTGTGACCGATCTCACTACACCCACCTCATAGATACCAGCTTTCTCTCCTTACCTTCTCTTTCTATTTTGCTTTTACTGGGAGTGTTGAACATCTTTAGAACTTGTTCTCTTTATTTATAGATCAACTGTTTGATTTTTTTTTAAGATTTATTTATTTATTTATTTATTTATTCAAGCACTGGGTACAGTCAGAAGCACAGGAGGGTGAGAGAATTCACCAGAGCCAGAGCAGGGAGCAGAGCAGGCAGAAGGACCGAAGTACACTGCTGAGGGGAGCAGCAGGCGGCAGGAGAGGTCTGTGCGCCATGCAGGACCCTCCTCCGGTGGCCAGGGAGCAGCCGGGGATCGAACCGACGCCGCAGAGGCTGCGGGCAGCTTTGCAACCCAGCACTCAACCGCTGCGCCATCGGGGAGGCCCTCAACTGTTTGATTTTGAATGCCCCTGCCCCAGTTACAGAATTTGAGATATCCCAGAGGGGAGATGGTACTTAGGTGAGGTGGTAGGAAAGCAGATGCCCTGCCATTCAGTGTCAGCAAAGGGTCCAGATGCCATCCTGGCCAGTGAGATTTAAGTTTGAACTTGCCTTCCCAGAAAGGAGGTGGCACCGGACAACGCATTGCCTACAAATGAGCTTCCTTCATAGAAGACTTTTGCTTGACTTTTCTTTTTCAGAAACAGGACTCGCCACCTTCAAGGGATTTGATGAAGAGGCGATGGTCCGACAGAATCAGGAATGTGTGCCATACTCAGGAATGTGTGCCATACTTCCCACAGCTGCTGGCAAATGCTAAGTGCCAGGGAGTTTATGCCAGGGACTCACCTTTTCTATCACTGAACTGACTCTATTTCTGGACCTGTTCTGCCTAAGGTGGACTCATCCTTTGTGAAATCCATCACCACAGAGTGCTTTGTTCTGATAATGTATTGCTCTAATACGGCTGTTGCTTTAATGATATATTAATGTAATACATTATCAGAGCAAGGACAACTGATGATATATTGTGGGAAGAATGGTGCCATTCAGAAACTGAAGGATTCAACCAAAGAACCATTATAGGATAATAGCCAACATATGGGACTCTAGAAACTATAATTTTGGCCTGTTTTGTACAGTCAGATAAGCTCTCCAGGCTCCCACCCTTCTGATTCAGGCACCAAATTCCATAAAACATAGGTTGCTACATATTTTATAAGCTCTTTATACATACTAACAATGTCTCCCCTGACCCTGGGTCACCGCAGGCTCATTGGATCTAGTTACATGTTTTTACTAGAAAGTTCTCCTTATTTACCCCTAACCTTAGGAAACCAAGTAACATTGACCTCAGGACAGTCAAACCAGCATATCATCTCTCATTACAATAATCTCAACTACAGTCATTGTTCAAGATTAATTATTGCCGAGGCTCTAGCATTTTCTTGCTACTTGACAGTTGATCTTCATCCTATCATTAACCTTAGGTCAATTTAATCCCAACCTCCATTTTCAACACTATACAAACAATTTATTTTTGCATTTTTTTTCAACCACACAAAGACAAACAATGTCAGGCTGCTCCACATTGTATGATGCATTGTGATGATTAAACATCTTTAAAGACATTACAGTATCTATGTTAGGGTAGCCCCAGTCAAGGTGAGCTCATGAAAAGAGATGTCAAGGTGCTTTATTTCCTCTTGGGGTATGTAAGGAGGACTCAAAATGGGTATAAGCTCAGGACTTAATTAAAATATATTTTATTTCAGGATTTTCTCTGTATATAAGCCAGGAAGGATTTTCGTATCTACTATACAAAACTATTCACTATGGTAAAGAATAATATAGATAGGATGTTCTATAAGACATGAACAGAAATGACAGCAAAATTCAGGGTATTTTAGCTACCTGTGAGATTTCTTTTTATTCCTGGAAATCACAAGTATGAACATAAAGGTGAAGGGAAGCTGGACTTCCTAGTGAGAAATTTATTTGGTTTTCTCTATTCTTCTCGACTTCATACTTACATTGAAATGCCAGAAAGAACAGTTTAGACATAGCAAAGGCTGTTGGGACAATAATATTTAATGTATTTAACTGAAAAATAAATAAACATTGTCAGTACAATCATAGCCAATGGCAAATTAAGGAGATGCTTTACAGAATTTTGTCATGCTCTCCTCTGCTAAATAAAACATAAAACAAAAAAAAAAGGTTAAAATTATAGAAAACTCAAGAACACATTAATTTTAAAGAACCAAGGGAATAAATATGTCCACATAAAAAAGGTGTTTTTATAACTCTGTATAAAATATTATGGAAGGAAAATAAAGTCAAACAAGTAAACAATGAAACATTAAAAAGCACAAAAACTCACTGTAGTTGGGTATTCTTTTATTTGAATTTTAGTCATTTATGTGTTTACCAAGTAATTAAGATTAAAATCCAATGTTCTCTGTTGTAACTTTGCTGGGCGACAGAGTGATGACTTTAGGCCTTGATGTTTAACAACTGTGCAGGCTGAGCTTTGGCAAAGCTCTTGCTGCATTTGGCCCCAAGGGGCTCACTGGAATACCTTTCCTTGACAGGAGGAGTTTTCCAAAACCATTTACTTTATCCAGCAAGACCGAGAAATGTGGCATATTGAATTCGAGGTTCCGATTCATTTCCATGTTTCAGTGCAGAACGCAGGCTGACGGGAACTTACACATGTAGTTGGCGTGCCCACAAGACACCCCATCCCTTATGAGTAATAAGGGACTAATTCCAAACCTGCCTCAGCACCTTAGGGTGATTCCCAGGGAAAGCTAACTCGAGGGAACAGGCTACTCTTGCTGTAATGTGCACTAGCGCCTGCAACTTTCTTACTTACAGGGAGGAACGAAGTCCAGAGACAGAGCAAAGTTCCCCTTTGCCGTTGAGCTTAGGAATGGACAACAAAACTGGTAGGTAAAAAGAAGTCTCCTACCACCCTCAGGCTGGTTTTCTGCATGATGTCCCAGTACTCAGATCTGCCTGCAGTTCTGGGGAGCTCACAAAGGGACACAAGCCCAAGGCTGCTTGGGACCCTGAGGAGTCTGGAATCGGGAAATAAGCCTACAGTCACCCCTGAGCCTTGGGAGAAAAGCAGTCTGCACAGTAAAACCTAGAACCAAGTGGAGGACACATAAGTCGTCTTGTCCTGAGATCATTCATTCTTAGAAAATGGGAAAGTTGGCAGGAAATGAGTTAATACTGCAGCTCAAACAATGGATGGAAATTGAACTGTAACAACTCACCTTTTTGCTGACTTTTTGGCAGGGTCCTACTTAGAACTTTTATTGCAAAATCAATACAAAATCATTGTCTTCCTTTCCTTACTCTTTCTCACCTCCACATCCCAAAGTCAGTCTAAGTTGGTGGGGATTTTTTTTTTTTTTTGTAGCTTTCAGGTATGGGAATCGTGGTGAGAAAAGGACACATTTGGGATCAGCAGCAGCCTCTAGCAACATATCATTGGTGCATATCATGCAAACTTGCCCAATGCGGCTAGTACATCTTCATGACATGTTTTTAAAGATTTTGTTGGAATTTCAGCAACCTGATAAAGATTCTGAGTTCAGTTAGTACTGAATTTTTTAAGTTATTTTAAGTAATTTCACAGTCAAATGCCGAATTCTACTCAGTGATGAATTTCCACATTGTGTTAAAAAATATCTACATTCCACATGTCAAATTTAAAAAACACTACGCTTGGGTCTGCACAGTCTGAGAGTTGGGAATTTCAAAGGTAGACCCATAGAGCTTCTGACAAAACCCAGGGAAAGATGGTGGTTTCCCCAGCTCATCTCAGTAGGGGTAGCAGAAACTTGGCGTTCACCAGCAACCTCAGTGGCCTTGGGAACTGCAGTCTGAAAGAAACAAGAAATGACCTACAACTTGGTACATGCAACAGGCTGTGTGATGACAAAATATCTTCAGACCACATTTGTGCAAGTCTGTAAATGACTCCCCAAATCAGGTTATAAGATCTTCTGCAGACAGATTGGCAGTTGCCAGATGTAGGGGTGTAGGCTAGGGGAAGTTGGCAAAGGTGGCCCCAAAGTACAAACACTTAGTTAGAAGGAAAATCTGGTCTGGGGGGAATATAATGTGCACATGGCGACGGGTGTGTGCAGGAGAAAAATTATAACTATGTGAGGTGACAGATATGATCCAAGCTTATTGGGTGATCATGTCACAGTACATACATGTATCAAATCATCATCCTGTGCATCTAAATCAATGTGTTATATATCAATAATACCTCAATAAAAGTAGGGGTGCAATAAAACTAGACCTCCTGCTGTACTAGCCCTGGAAGGACAAAAGTGTGATCTCACTCCTTAAAGACTTTGTAGGTGGAAATCCCATAGGGCCAGCCTGGTGTAGATAGAGTGCCATGAGATCTGTAGGAGCATTGAGTGGGGGAAAGGGAAGCATTCTTAGGTCTGTGGTATTAAATACACACACACACACACACACACACATATATATATATATATATATATATATATATATATATATATATATATATACTACTACACAGCTTTCCCTCCAACTGCTGACAAAGAGTCAGTGTTGAGAAAAGAGACTGGCTTCTTGCACATTGGGTGAGGTGATGAGTTCTGGCTACAGAGTAAGTTCAGTTGAGTTAGACCAAGAAAATTCTGGGATGATGAAATTTCACTCGGGAGTGGACATAATAAAACCCCCAGCTCTCATCAGTGCCCTTTCCCCAAGTTTGCCTCCAGTCATCACATCCTAAGGCTCACATTATAAACCTGTATTCACAGGCCAACTTGAACACAAAGCTCCATTTTCATGCATTGACATTGAGTCGTACGAATTGCACACACACACATACTTTAACCTGCTTTCACAAATGTTGTTCTATTCATTCAAACCTAAGCTTAACTTGCCATCCACAGTAATGCAAGTTAAACAGAAAAGCATGAAAGGACATGATGTAAAAAGCAAATAAAATTTAAACCAATCTTTCAACAAGGTTTCATTGAGTACCAACTATGTAACCAGCTCAAATAAGTCTCAAACCAAGTTCAAAATGAAGTTATAGACACATTAAAATCTTGGATACACTTTTCCAAATTACTTTCTAAAAGGGTTCTGGCAATTGACACTCCTACAAGCAATATGAAAAAATATCCCCTTGACACTGTATTTATTATGTTAAATAAAAATTTTAAGTAAAAACTGTTACACAAATGGTATTTTATACAAACCCAAAGTCTGTCGCTTTCAATCTCTGATATTTTATATGACAGACTACAGATTACTGCTTAGAGGATAGAGTCTCATATCTTAAAAAAGGAGGCACAAGTTAGCTGAGTGGTAAACATGATGATTTTGCTCATTTTCACAATAAGCCAAGGTGTTTTTATTTTTTTTTAAATTTTTTTAAAGATTCATTTATTTATTTATTTGTTTGTTTGTTTGTTTGTTTATTTATACAAGCACTGGGTACAGTCAGAAGCGCAGAAGGGTGAGAGAATTCACCAGAGCCAGAGCGGGGAACAGACTGACAAATCACACTGCTGAGGGGAGCAGCGGGCACGACAGGAGAGGTCTGCGCACCATGTGGGACCCTCGCCAGCGGCAGGGGATTGAACCAGCGCTGCAGAGGCTGCGGGCAGCTTTGCAGCCCGGCGCTCAACTGCTGCACCGCCAGGGGAGGCCCCCAAGGTGTTTTTAGAACCATCTTTCATTTAATTCCAAAACTCATGGATTTGAAAAATTTCCCACACATTCATTCAATGGTCATCCTCATGTCCACTCCCATATTGAGACTCTATCTCCACCCACACAAACTCTGATGAAGTGGATCTCTGTACCCATGTTTTATTTGGGTGAACCAAACTCCCCGGCCAAACCTGGTTGGACAAAGTAGGATTAGAACCCAAGCTGAGCCAATCAGATTCCTCAGGCTGGATTTTGTGACTGGACTGTTTTCCGAATAAATCTCTGAGCAGTAGGAAGCAGTCCAATTGGGTCCAAACTGGGCACTAAACATCAAAATGAAATTATGGGGAGAAAAAGTACAGAACTATGGGAAGATGAACTAGAGAAACACATGGAGAGAAAACAACACCAGCATCTGAGATCCTGGTACCTCTCTAGTTCTCCCTACTTCCTGCCAGTGGGTTCTAAATCAGGATTTATCATAAAATCAGTATGCACATTAAACACAGTGGGAGTTTTCCCCCAAAATATCATTAGGCTGGCAGTACAGCTGGCCTGTGAGGCATCTCAGAACTGGAGACTAGAATGTAAATGGGCAACTGCTCTCTCTGGCGCCCCTTTCTGTCTTAGCCCACCTCCCTCCTACCTGAGGCAGCAAGAAGTTGGGGGCAAGAATTGGACTCACAGAGAGGACTAGCAGAAGCCAGGTGAGCACCCTCAGATGAGCCTTGGTGAAGGGGAGCATCCGTTTCCAGCCCCATGGGCCCTGGCCCTCAAGACTCCTGACTTCTGAGAGGAGCCATGGAGCTGGACACACCGGGGAATCCTCCTGCTGTGCACTTTCATTGTTTCTTAAATCTGCTTCTTGTGCTTCTTAATTTAAAAAACCCTTTTAAAATGTGCAGTGGGAGAACATAATTAAAATGTGAAAAAATAACCAGACAAACAAATTTATACACTGTTGGTGGAAACATGCAAATCTTTTCCTCATTTCTCTTTGAGCCAAAGTTTGATGTTTACTCACATAACAAAAAGTTTTTTAATTATTGAACCAGAAATAGGTTTGCTGCCCTGCTGGACTGGGATCATGATTCCAGTCATACTTACTCTCTGTCAAGAAGCCTGCAGACCTGGAAGAGAAGCAGAATGAAGGGAAAGATTGAGTACCACCTCACAAATCACCAAAAGGCGTAATCAGATAAAATGTGCCACCCTCGACCAACACTTGGGAACACAACTTTCCTGGAGATGAGGGAAGAGACTTTCCAAGTGCTTTCCCCTGGAAATTCCTTCTAGAAGTTGAATGACAGGAGTCTATAAAAATGTGTGTAGATAACATGGCTGGAGCACGGAATGTTCCAGGTGAGAAGTAAATCACTTCAGAATTCCCAACCAGTGCTTTCCAATGTGTCTACACTTCCCTCAGTAGCATTCAGGTTGGTGCCACTGTGCCTACTGAGAAGCTCAGACAAGGAGAGAAGTTGTGAAGGTCTTCACACAAAAGGAGTCTAGAAAGATCCATCGCCAGTGAAGCCGGCTGTGAAGGCTTCCTGGTGGATGAGCGCCACCTACAAGGATACACATTCACCCTTGTAGTGACCTCTGTCGGCCAGAGAGAATGTGCTGGAGGCCCTATTCAGTTTGTGTGGCTTCCACGATATGTCCCTTCCTTTCTAGGAGGCATTTCGACAGTGGGGGCGACTCATATAAACACGAGAAGTTAAGAGAGGGCTGGGCTGTCAAGGAAGGTTGGGAAGTTTGGGCAGCTGGTGTGGTGGCTTCTCAGGAATGGCAGGAGATGGATGAGGACAGATTGGTTAGGAGCGAGGCAGGCTTGGAAAGCTGCTAATACTAGACTCTGCTGAACACGCTGGCCAGCCACCATGTCAATAACAAAGGGATAAGATACAAAAATCATCACTTTGCACAAGAAAATTGCCAACAGGACTATAGAGGAAGAAGAAGCAGGAAGATTGGCTGATGTCAGAGACCAACAAAAAACCCACAGCAACAGCAAGAGGAGGAAATGGGTTGCAGTTGAGAGCTATTCCTGAGGCAGAGTAGGTGGGAGTAAGAGAGACTATGTCAAGAGTTATCCTGAGGTCTCCAGCCTTAGGAAGTGAGTGCTTAGGGTTTTTGTTTTTTTTGTTTTGTTTTGTTTTTGGTTGCTGTTGTTTGCTTTCTTTCCTTTAGGAAGTTTTTGGGTAAAAACACCAAAATTGATCAAAATTGAAAATCAGAAAAGTAGAAAATCAGAAAAGTGATCATTTCTATTTTTTTAATCAGTTGCAGTTCTTTTCTTTTTTTTTAGATTTTTTTTATTTATACAAGAACTGGGGTTCAGGTCAGAGGTGTGGGAGGGTAAGAGGATTCACCGGAGACACAGTGGGGAACAGAACAGGCAGACTGACGAAATACACTGCTGAGGGGAGCAGCGGGCGAGATAGGAGAGGTCTGCTGTGCCATGTGGGTTTCTCCCTGGTCAGCCAGGAATCGAACCAGTGCTGCAGAGGCTGGGGACATCTTCACAGTGCGGTGCTCAACCCGCTGCACCACCAGGGAGGTCTGACCATTTCTGTTTGAGACAGACTAGATTTTAAATATCTGGGGTGAACTCAGTGGCCATATTTTTTCTTTCATTTTCTTGTAAACATTTTGAAAGACCCCAAACTTAGAGAAAAGTTGTAAGTACAATAAAAGGAGGGGGGAAGCAACACCCTTTTTTCTCTTCCCTGAACCCTACTAACCATGTCTAAGTTGCTGAGCTGATGACTCCAAGCCCCTCTCATTCTTTCTCCATATTTCCTACAAACCGGTATATTCTCCCACATAACCAAAAAACAACCACAGAATTAGGAAATTCACTTGTGACGCCACTACATTTAATCCTCAAACCTCAGTCAAGTTTTGCCAAATGTCCTGCTGATCTTTTTTAGCAAAAGAATCCTGCTCAGATTCAGGGGTTATGTGGGGGGCTGCGTCTCCCCCATCTGGAACAGACACTGCCTTTCCTGTCCTTGATAATTTCAGAGATAACAGGTAAATTCTTTTGTTGTATGTCCCTCAGTTTGGCTTTGTCTGGTGGTTCCTCATGATTAGATTCGGGTTCATGTCTTGCAGGAAAATCAAGGAAGTG
This sequence comes from Talpa occidentalis, assembly GCF_014898055.3. Lineage (NCBI taxonomy): Eukaryota > Metazoa > Chordata > Mammalia > Eulipotyphla > Talpidae > Talpa > Talpa occidentalis. The sequence goes on from NW_023605194.1 coordinate 109,846,609, forward strand.
CACTTCTTACTGCACCTTATCAGGTATGCAGGATTTCAGCTGCAAGATTTACTGACCATTCTTGTTTTGATCCCTTGGTTAAAGCGGTATCTGCCAGGTTTTTTCCCTTTAAAATAACTTTTGTTTGATATGATTAAGTAAATTTGCTGTTCTTAGAGGCTTTCAATTCATTCATCCATTAGTTTATATCAGAGTGGATTCCTGATTTCTTTATTCAGCTGATTGTCATCTATTACTATTTGGGTGTGCAAAGTTTCCTGGATCTGGCCAGTGGGAGACCCCCCCCCCCCATCAGACTGGCTGCTGTGTCCTCTTGACACACCCCTGTCATTCTTTGGCACATCCTTGCTTTCAGGCATAAATAAAATATTCCAAACTCATAATATATTTTCCCTACTGGCATTGAAATCAGCCATTTTGTTACAGGGCAGGGAGAGGGGCAGCCCAAACCCCGCAAACCTGCCTATTCTTAATGGGTTCTGCCATCCGCCGCATCAACACAAAACATATGAGACTTTAATGGGAAGGAACTTTAATACAATTAGGAAAAAATACAGGAAAGGCAAAGAATCTAGTTTCTAAATCAAGCAACCAAAGTTACCCGTCCCCTCGTGGGTAAAAGTCCATCCAAATGGGATTGGCCCAGAGCAAGGCCCCAAAGCCTGCCACAAGTCTAAAGCACCTTCCAGTGGGGACCCACAGGAAAGGGTCAGAAACAACCAGACAAGCCCGGAAGGAAAAGAGCAAAATCAACATCAAGATAAAAGCCGCCATTGTCACCTCCCCACAGGTCTCACCCACATCTGTGTCACCCCGTTACGACCAAAAGACAAGCGCAGTTTCTTCACGTGTCTCTAGGCTCCATGTGCCTCCTCCAGGTCTCCCTCTGGCTCCATCCTGCTTCCTTCCTTCCTCAGTCTCCTCTGCAGCTTCTTCTCTTCCTGCTCAGCTCCACCCTCCCTTGGGTGGGGCAGGGAACCTGGAACCTCCCCCTTTCCTGGGGACCACCCTATTACAATTTCTCTAAGGATCCTTGGTTCCTGTAGTGGAGAACAATATTTAGAAGCCGCGTTCCAGAAGCTAGATGTGCTCATGATATTGGAGTGTTGCTGTTCAAGGTCCCTTCTGTGGGCAGAACTGGGGAGTATGTCTAAGTAATGCCAGGTACTGCATATAGACATAGACATTCACACACTTTGTAGCTCTATTTTTTTCCCCTCACTGTACATCTACTGAAAACCATGATTTCATGCCGATACTGTCAACTCCAATCCTGTGTCACAGTGTTCATTCTAATTTCCTCTTTTTCCATTTTGGTAAGTCCATTTTCCAATAGTGGAAACTTGTATTTCTTGTTGCTTTTGTTCACTTCACCACATGAAACTAAGACCCCAGTTCTTCTGCTCTTCCCTCCCCTGCACAGAAATTCTGCTCACCGCCCTCAAGCCTCTGACATTCCCTGCAGGCCCACCGCCTCCCGGTACCCTGCCCGGAGATACAGTCTACAACTCCCTCCTCCCCCTACCTTAGGTCCTGACACCTACCTTGTCCTACCTAGCCCAACAACTTAAGGAACATTATGCAGGATAGGGAGGAAAGAGGAAAAAGAATTGAATGGAAAAGAAAAGAAGGGAGGGGCCGGGAAGAGAAAGAAGTATATAAATAGACACATTCAGAAGCACAATGGCTTGGGGTTACAACAGGGAGAAGGCTGAGTTCTAGCAAGCTCCTCCCTTTTTTTTCTGTATGACTTTGAGCAAAATTCTGTATTTCATCAAGGGTAAGATGTGCATTTTTATTAAACTTTTAAAAAGTTAATTACAAGTAGATTTAAGAAATAATACAAAGAAATTCTGTGTACTCTTCATCCAGTCTCCCTCAATGATAGCATCTTCTAAACTACTGTCCAACAGCATAGGAGTGGTTTGCAGGGGTACTGAGAGGTTTGTAGGGGTATTGAATGGTGATTAAAATTCTATAGCCACACCCAGACTCCTCCTTTATCCCTGGCAGTTACTAATCTGTTCTCCGTGTCTATAATCTCATCAGTTCAAGAAAAGTCATGTAAGTGAAACCCTACAGTATATAACTTTGGGGTTGACATTCATCACTCAGAATAATCCATCTGGGATTTATCCAGGTCATTTGGTGCATGCATAGTTTATTCTTTTTCATTCCATGATACAGAAAAAATTCCACGCCATGGATATACTGCTGTTTGAAGGAAATCATTCATCCAATGAAGGAAATCTGGATTGGACATTCCAACTTGGGTTTATTACAATTAGAGGTGGTTTAAACATTTGTGTACAAGGGTTTGTGTGAGTGTAAGTGTTCGTTTTTCTGGAACAAACTGTGTCATGTCCAGGAACTCAATTGCTGGGTCATATTGTAGTGTTGTTAGGGGGAAAAGGATGTCCCAAAGCAAATTCCATATAGGCTTTGTGGACTCCACCCCCACCCCAGGTCAAAGCCAAAGACACTGGGAACTCCAAATCCCATCACCACCAAAGGGAAGGTGGCTGGGACCTGAGGGTGGGGTTAAGCAGCCAGGTGGATACAAAAGGCAGACACGTGGGCTTTGGGGGCCCCCCCATTTTTGGCTCTCCACCAGCTCGCAGCGTCCGGCCAGCTCTGAGAGTGACTTTGGGTTTCCAGGTCGTCGGATTGGGTAGGACGCATTAAAGACTTTATTTCCCTATTTTCTCCCTGAGTTGTACATTTTCCTTATTTCCTTTTCTCTTGTAAATAAACCTTTTATTAACCCTTTGGCGTGTGTCTGTAGTAGAGTATTCATAAGTCCCATTAAAGCGCGCGGGTGAGGACCCACAGCCAGGAACCCGTTTAATATCGGGGTTGCTCTATAACAGTGTGTGTTTAGTTTTTTAAGAAACTGCCAGTTTTCCATATTCTCGGTACAATTAGATTCTCACTAGCAATATGAGTGATTCTGCTCCTTTGATTTTCACTAACGTTTCATGTTGTTACTATTTTTCTATGGTGTGTGTTACCCGGCACATACTTAGAGATATCCCCTAGCTCTGTCGGTGGAGGGGCTTGAAGATGAACTGAATAGTGGTCCCTTCTATTTTCTTGAAAAGATTATATAGAATTAATGTTAATTCTTCTAAATGTTTGGTAGAATTTTACAGTGAAGACATCTGGGCCTGGAAATTTCTCTTTTAGAAGTTTTTAAATTATGAATTTAATTTGTTAAGAATTATAGGGCCATTTGAATGGTCTATTTCATGTCAGATGAGTTGTGGTAGCTTGTGGGAAGTGGTTTATTTCATCTAAATATTCAGATTTATGTGTGTGGAGCCTGCTGTTTGCACATTCCCCTATTGTCCCTTTGAAGTTTGCAGGGCCTGCAGTGATATCCCTTTTCTTTGTCTGTCTTACTAGAGGTTTCTTAATTTCATGGATCTTTTTTAAAAAGAACCATCTCTCTGTTACATTGATTTTTCTCTATTTCTCTTCTGTTTTCAATATCATTGATTTCTACTCTTTATAATTTCCTTTCTTCTGCTTGCTTTAGATTTATTTTGCCCTTCATTTTCTAGGTTTCTGAAAGGTAGGAAGTTAGATTATTGATCTGAATTTTTTCCTCTTTTCTAAAATATACATTCAATGCCATAAATTTCCTTCTCAGCACTATTTTAACTGTATCCCCTTCCCCCAATTTTTGATATATTTTCTTTCAGCTAAATATATATATTTTAATTTGCCTGTGACCTCCTCTTTGACCCGTGGATTACTTAGAAATGTGTCTTTAGTTCCCAAGTGTTTTGAGATTTACTGTTATTGATTTCTAGTTTGATTGTCTTGTGGCTAAGAACAAACTATGTACGATTGCAATTTTTTAATGTGCTGATAACATAAAAATCCAAATAAACACATTGTTCTACAATGTTTATAGCAAAATTATTTACAATCCCCAGGACATGGGGGCATCCTAAATGTTTATTGAACAGAAAATTGGATCAAGTTGTGGTACATCCATACTATGGAGTATTATATAACCTTAAGAAAAGATGAGGTGGAACCATTTTAAAAAAGAGAGGGAATTTGAGAGAGTTATATTTAGTAAAGTAAGAATAATAAAAACAAATATGAGACATTTACATAGCAGACAATTCTATAACACACTTTCAAAAATCAGTGGACATCAATAAACATCCTGAGACCTCTGAGATTAAAAGAAGAGTAAGGGAAAATAACAAGGGGAGATGGTGGTGGGGAAAATAAAATTGTTGAGGTTTGTTGGACATAGGACGTGATCTGCCTCGGTGTGTGTTCATGGATATGTGAAAAGAATGCATATTCTACTGTTGGTGAATGGAGTGTTCAGTTAATTTTTATTAGATCTTCTTGATTGATGTCCTTGAGTTTTAAATTCTTACTGATTTCCTGTCTAATTGTTCTATCATTTCTTGAAAGAGATATGAAGTTCTCCAGCTACAAATGATAGTTTGTCTATTTTTCCTTTTAGTCCTATATGTTTTGGCTTTGTATATTGTATATAATTCTGCTGTTTGGTGCATACTCATTTAAGATTGTTATATCTTCTTAATGAATTGACCTTTTTGTCATTACACAATAGCCTACTTTGTCTTTGGTAATTTTCTTTGTCTCAAAGTCTACTTTATCTGATATAAATATAGCCATATATGCTTTCCTTTCATTAATGTTTACCACATATATAAAGTATGTTCAATATATAGTATATAGCATATACTATACTAAGAGAAATATATATAGTGTATATAGTATATAAATATATAGTATAAAAGGATATATATAATATAAAAGGGTATTAGATATGTGTGCATATATATATGCATATATGTGTGCACACACACCACTTCACTTTTTTTAAAAAAAAAAGATTTATTTATTTATTTATTTATTTATACAAGCACTGTGTACAGTCAGAAGAGTGGGAGGGTGAGAGAATTCACCAGAGCCAGAATGGGGAGCAGAACAGGCAGGCTGACGAAATACACTGCTGAGGGGAGCAGCAGGCAGCAGAAGAGGTCTGCACGCCATATGGGACGCTCACCCGGTGGCTGGGGATCTAACCAGCGCTGCAGAGGCTGCAGGCAGCTTTGCAGCCCAGCGCTCAACTGCTGCGCCACCAGGGGAGGCCCCACACCACTTTACTTTCAACCTAGCTGTGTCACTATATTTGAAGTAGATTTTTCTTTTCTTTTAACTGAGGTAACATTGGTTGACAACACTGGGTGTGATTTAGTGGTCTAGGATCACACCCTTCAGCACACTCACCACCAAGCTACCTTAGTCCTCCACTATAGTTTGTTTTAGATTCTTATAAACAGCTTGTAGTTGGGTCACACTTTTTAATCCACTCTACTCTCTGTTTTTCAGTTGGTACATTTGGAGCATGTGCACTGATACAGCTATTGATGCCAAGACGTAAGTCTGCAGCTTTGGTTTTTATGTTTGTTCTCTCTGTGTTCTGTTTCTCTTTTCTGTGTCTTCCTGTGGATTATTTAAACATGTTTTCGGAATTCCACTTTGATTTACTAAAGTGTTTAGTAAACACTTTATATAGCTTTCCTAGTGGTTGTTCAAGGTACTACACTCTATTCACAACTGATCAGTTACTGGTGTCGTCATTTAAACAATCCAAGTAAGGGGAGAAAGGCTTAATTTCTCCATTTTTAATAGACTTGTCTTAATATCTCCTTTATATAATCTATAATCACATCATAGAACATTATTATTCTTGCTTCAAGCACCTCATGCAATTTTTTAAACTCAAGAAGAGAAGAAAGCATGATATATTTACCCAGTTTTTGTTTGCTTTAGATGTTCTTTCTTACCTCCTGATATTCTATGATTCCTTCTTTTATTTTTGCCTTTTTGTTTACAGAAATTCCCTTAGCCGTTCTTTTATGGTACATTGATTGTGTTTGTTTTATAGTGTTCAGAATTTTTAGTTATACTTAGCAGGAGGAATATAGAAAATTATATCTACTCCATTGTTTCTAGAAGTAGAAATCTTCAGACACACATTTTAACTGCTCTGAAGCTGAGCACTATCTTTCAGTGGCTGCAGTCACAGCTAGGTTGTCTCAATCTGTGGACACGCAGGTGGGATCATAGGTATGAAGTGGATTATTTGAGCGCAGGCTTAGTCTTTAGGGGAAAGAAATTCAGACATAAGATGTTCTGTCAGGGAAAGTTGAAGGAGAGAGGATTTTTTGTAGGCCAAAAGAGATTCTCAAGGAGCACAGACAATGAAAGAAGTGAAATGACTAAACATTGTCTGGACTCATCCTCCATGACCCCCTCATAACCCATCCAATATATTAGTCCTTGATGCATTTCATGGATTTGTGTATTGGCAGTTAAAGATAAGCTTGCTAGAAAGTGTGGTAATGAGGTTGTTATTTCTGGTGTCATGACTGGACAATGATGTCTCCTTGACATTTCAGTCAACAAGCAATTTAAAGACCATTTGAAGAAGAAATATGAGCTCTTGCAGTTGTCAAAAAACTTCCATTGATACTTTCTGGTAAGATCAATAAAATGTCAGCATCAAAACTTGCAGAATGGATGTCAGTGTCTTAGAAGAATATACAGAGACAATTGTGGTGCTCTCTTTAAAGGGCTGCTTCACCAATGCTGTGGAAAACTCAGAGGACAAACTTTGTGTGGAAAATCATGGGTTTCAATGACAGTGGTTTGAAAAGAGGTTCAGAAGACTCACTCTTATTATGATCAAGCTCCTTTATCGATATATATGAGTGATGTATAATAAAAAGTATGCCTAAATAAGTCTAAAAGAGTTCTTTGGAGAAATACTTTTTTAATTCTAAGTGACACAAAATCATTGTGTTCTTGTTTCATTGGCATATTATTGTCCCTAGTAGTACCAAAATAATGGTGTATTTTACAATCAATGGCATCTTTTTTTCAATAGCATATTCAGAATTAGAGGATGTGACCTTTATAATGACTAAGAAAAGAGCTTTGCAAGGTGTCGAGTTAAAACAAGAATTGAGAGGACAGAAGGTTATAATCCAAGAAGAGGATGGAATTTCAGAGGTGGGTTGATTCTTGATGATAACAAGTGCAGGGTATGGCATTGGTAAAGATTTGGGGCATAGAAACGAAGGCACTGGCTTGCGAGAGATTAAGAAGCTGTGAGGTAGAGTGTTTAAAGGGCCCTCTCGTGGACACTGAAATAATCCAGGCTGATGGCAGGAATTGGAATGGACAGGAAAATGGCAAATGGGCACTCCAATTCCTCTCCAGAAGACAGAGAGTGCTTGGAGATCAGAATACTGCAGCAAAAAGTGATGGGGAGAAGAGGCAACGTTGCTATAAATTCATGAATCTTCTGATTCATAGGAGAATGCACTGCAATAAGAAAAGTTTAGTCCACCTTTGTGACAGTCATTCATTTTGATACCAAACGAGATTCCTATGGAATACAATTTTGATAGAGATTCATGGATTAAATTGAAAAGTCTTCTCCAAATATCTGTGTTTGGATACTTCAAAACTCCATGAAATTAATGTCTTGAGTTGTTTCCTATGTAAATATGGAAATCAGAATACAGCCCAGCGGTTCAATTAAGTCTATAGTAATTAGAAATGCCCAGATGGAAGAAGACATATTTATATATTGAAGATGTTGCCAGATCGTGACCTATTGACTTGATGGTTTGTATTTAAAGCCATAGGAAAGAAGATAAAGAGAGCATTTGGAAATCTTAGGTCATTCTATACTAACATAATATTCCCCTGCTTCCATGCAAAGTTATATCAGGGGCCTCCCTGTCTCACCAGCTGCTCCCCTTAGCAGCGTATTTCAGGAAATCCACCTGTTCTTCTCCCCTCTCTGTCTCTGGTGAATCCTCTCACCCCACCCCCCATCTCTGGCATGTACCCCAGCTCTACACACATACACACAAAAATTATACCATAATGGGCTGGTAAGGAGATGACAATTTAGTTAATGTCATAAGTTAGCTTCAAACAGCAAAACTAATAAGTAAGCTCAACATCAGAAATGATCTCTTGGCTCAAACTTCAACAATCAGAGAAATAGCAGAGGGTCGATCTTTGCACATCGTAGGCCGGAGAGAGAGATGTGGCCTTGATTGTTCCAGAAGCATGCAAAAAAAAATATGTTTGTGAAGGTATTCATAATAAATAAATAGTGGGGGTGGAATCATAAGAATAGAGACAAATTAAATTCCAGCATGAGGACCAAAGCAATAATTTCAAGAAATCCATTATGAGAATACTCAGAATAACTCAAGTGAAATAAAAGTTGGAGCAGCAGGATTTGACAGCTGTTAAAACTAAATCCCCTTTTCATACACTAGCACAGGCCATGGGACAGGCTATACGGCAGATGACCTTCAGAGGGTATAGATCTAGCCTTTGTGTGCCCTTAGCATTAAGGAAAAGGTGATAAAAGAGATTTTGCCTCTCTAGAAATTTGCACAGGAAATAGGCACTTTTTCTAGTAAGTGAACATTGAAGAAGAGCCATTAATGTTACATATTTCAAGCATTATAAGATAAGGAGATATCTTCCCCCTAAGAATAAAGGATTCACTGGAAAAAACATCATTTTTGGCTATATGGAAGTGAAAACACTCTCACTACTAATTTCTTCTTTAAGCGAGAAAGGAAGGCAAAGCATTCAACCTCCAAGCTTTTAAAGTAATATTGAATTAAAAAAACACAAGTAATAAGTGCATTGTCTTTAAACTTACTTTATTATGGTTAGTGAAGGGAAAAAAATATGGGAGTGATGAGGAAATGAGAGAAAATAAGTCATGATTCCCCTTCCAGACTGTTTCCCTGCCCCATCGCATGAGGCGCTCCCTTAGCCACTCATGTTACCAGCCCCTTTGCCACCACCCATTGCCACCCTTGTGTGAAAAAGGCAAAGTTATTCCAGACTTTCTTCAAGGATCTTTAACTCTGGTTGTCACCTAAGTTGGAGCAAAGTTCACTTTTTTCACCTTCCGAAGGAATTCAGTGTTAGATTCCAATAGCTCCCATTTAGCTTTCCCAACAGGGTGGGTTTTTTTAAAATTGTATTGGTTCTTATTGAGGTGAGTGGTTTACAACACTGTGTATGACTAAGAGGTACACACCACACCCACCACAAAGCCCCCACAATCCTCCAACATAGTCCACTGGGCTCCCCCCGACCTGTGGGTCCCCTCCCTCTTTGCTACCCCAGCTCCACATTCTTCATTTCTTTGTGGTGACTTCAGCTTTCTTCTGTCACAGATGGTGCCTTTGGCCCCACTCCAGCCCCACCTGCCTTGTCCTGAAGGGTGTCTCTGTCTTCTGAACCAGCCATTTTTTTCTTCTTCTTTTTTTTTTTTTAAAGATTTATTTATTTATTTATAAAAGAACTGGGATACAGACCAGATGCGCGGGGGGTGAGAGGATTCACCAGAGACAGAGCGGGGAACAGAACAGGCAGACTGACGAAACACACTGCTGAGGGGAGCAGTGGGCGGCAGGAGAGGTCTGCGCGCCATGTGGGATTCTCGCCAGCCGGGATCGAACCGGTACTGCAGAGGCTGCGGACAGCTTCATAGCTCTGCGCTCAATGGCCTGCGCCACCAGGGGAGGCTCTGGACCAGCCATTTTCCCTGTAAAGCTGCATGCGATGTAACATAAGCGCAAGATAGAACAGTGAAATGGTACTTTCAGGATGCAAACTGCTCTCTCTCCATGATTCTTTTCAATCCTCACATTACTCCAGGAAATGGGTATTATTACTTTCCCACTTTTTAAATTTTTTTTTAAGATTTATTTATTTAGGCATACAAGAATTGGGGTTTAGGCCAGAGGTGTGGAGGATTCACCAGAGACAGAGTGGGGAACAGAACAGGCAGATGACCGAAATACACTGCTGAGGGGAGCAGCGGGCGAGACAGGAGAGGTCTGCTCGCCATGTAGGTTTCTTCCTGGACGGCCAGGGATTGAACCCGAGCTGCAGAGGCTGCAGACAGCTTCATAGCTCTGCACTCAACCCCTGCACCACCAGGGAGTCCCTACTTTCCCATTTTTAAATCCTCAAAAGGTGAGGTGATTTGTAAACTCTCACACAAGGACGGGGAGGCTGAGGAGAGGCTTCCACTCAAGACTTCCGTTTCAGGCTCCGCATCCCCCTGGGCTCTTCCTTCTTGGAGCCACAGTCACGTTTCCCAGCCAGAGTGGAGTGTGCTCAGTTAGTGATCCCTGTGGTACTCACAGGGGCACCTCCCTGTAGGTAGAGGAACTGAGAGTTCCCAAGTCATCTCCTGCCAAACCCTTCTCAGCAATGCATCCCCAGATGCTTTTCAATGACAGCTACTTTCCGCATGCGGTGACTTGCACGAGGTTAGGAGGCTCTAGGGTGACCTGTTGCCCTGATTTGCCTGGAAATTTCCAAGTTTGGGCACTGAGAATTTGTCACCCTGGGCAAACCAAAAGATTGATGACCTTGAAAAAGCTTTGCCCAGCGCGGTACGCTCCCAAGGGTGCTTCCCTTGCCCTGTCTTTTGTTATTGTGCCTCCAATTCACTCAACAGGTATTTGAGGAGCTCCTGCCAAGGGCCAGAGCGCTATACCAGGTGTTGGTATACAAAGACTGGCAACCTCTCTCTGCGTTCAGGGAGCTCACAACCACCTGGGAAAGATGAGAAGGATTCAAATGAATGCACAACATAAAGCATGGTTTAGAAAAAAAAAAGCAAAACCTGAGTATCACAACAGTCAATGGAGAAGAGCATTTCAGGGAATGGAGAACAATTAATATAGAATCGAATGTTGAGGAAACAGCCAGAGGAGGAGACCAACAAAGAGCCCTCTGGGTTCAGTGCCTAGAATGGATGAAAGAGCAACTCAAATAGCACAGCCTCAGCTGGGATGACCACGTGGCCTCTCACGTGGTCAGCTTGAGCTTCCTCACAACATGGTTGTCTCAGATTAATTTACCGATTTCTCAAAGGGAGAAAATAGAAAGCCCCATTTATCTTAAGACCTGGGTTCAAAAGTCGCACATGTCACTTTTATCATGTTCTACTCATCAAAACAAGTCATGATGTCAATACAGATTCCAGAGGAGAAGAAATAAATTATGCTTCTTGCTGTAGGGACAATCAGAATGTACAGGGTGGGGTAATGGGGTGGCATTTGGGAGGACCCATTTTTGGAAGTTAGCTACCATGAAGGATTAAAAAATAACTGTTCTAAATAACAATGAAGTCCAAGGTTAAAGAATTGCTACACCAATGACCCAGTAGAGTGAAGATTATTGTTTCTAAAAGCTAGAAGATCAAGGAAATAAGAGTTGTAGAGTCATTAACATGAGTACCAGGATACCAATAGATGCTGGGACATGGAAATTTTCTCTGCAAGGTGAGAAATAATGGAGGAAAAGAGAGAGAAGGAGGATGAATGAATGGTAGGCTTCAGATGAGAAGGCAGTGGCAGTGTTGCCTACAATCAACAGAGTTTGGGGGGGATGCCTCTTCTCAGCTCGTGTATGAAGAGTGGCCTCTTAAAGAAGACTGCATCAATCACAGAAACCCAGGCTTCAGTGAAGTGGATGAAATAGAGGCCCAAACTGAAAATGTCAAAGACATAGAGGGATTCCCAATGGGAAAAGGTAGACAGTGGAAGGATGCAGTTGGGGGAAATGTAGTCCTGACATTCAGCTAGTAGATGTGGGTGTAGAGATTTCCTAATAGAGGACTTCTAGCACTGCCTGGAACGTAGCAGGCTGGAGGGCACTGGGCGTTAGTAAGAGGGATAGTCATTGGTTCTTGCCTTTCATTCAAGAGGGTAGAGAAGGGTGACTGTCGGCTGAATTATCCAGACTGCTATCAAAATTTTACACTCTGTGGCTTCTGAGTTTGGAGTCATCAATTTGTCTGCTTAGCTTCCTTTGGGTTGATTTTGAGGGTAGAACTAAAATTTGGGGCGCAACAGATCTGAGACATACAGCAAGGGAGGGGAAGAAATAGGAGTCAAAACGGGAGGGAAGAGCACAAGGGAACATGGTGATGATTCACAGATGTGGTGGTGGAGAGCTACGGGGTCTACACCTGAGGGAGTAACCAATTACTGTACAATAGTAAACAACAGTGCCTCTCTGGTGGCGCAAGAGGTAAAGCACTGCACTATGAAGCGATCCGCATCCTCTGTAGCACGAGTTCGATCCCCGGCCAGCCAGGGAGCAATCCACATGGTGCAGCAGACCTCTCCTGACTCGCCCGCTGCTCCCCTCAGCAGTGTATTTCAGTCAGTCTGCCTGTTCTGCTCCTCACTCTGTCTCTGGTGGATCCTCTTACCCCCCACATTTCCGGCCCGTACCCCAGTTATTGTATGCATAAATAAATAAATCTTTAAAAAACAGTAAACAACAATGTAAGAAAATATATTAAGAGATTAAAAAGAAGAATGAAGGATAAAAAAATGGGGGCACAGAGAACATTATAGAAGATAAGGGAGATTTGTCTCAGAGAAGACTGACAGAGATTAATAAGAGTCTAAAATCTTAAACTCCCCTCCTTCCAAGGAGTAAGAAATTAGCATTTAGTGTATAAACCTAGTGGATTCGCCAAGAATATACGTCTCTCTTTCTCTTCCAAGTGAAGGAAGGAAACATAAGACATAAGACATTTGTGCCCTTTAGTTGGCCAGACCAAACCAGAATTAACATGACGTCATTACAAAGGTTGCTTTGTTTTTTTGTTTTTAGTTACACACCTTGAGTCAAAGCTTCTGAAGTATTTTACGCACCTGTAGCTCTCTTACCCCTCAAGACAGGAGAGCAGAAAGCACAGCTCCTAACCCAGCACCCCCAGTTCTTGAAGCACATTTACTGAATTTTAGTTTTTGTTGCTTTTCCAGTGACATTTTAAATTTGGAACAGAAAGCATACTTTTTTTTGTCATCAGTCAAAAAAAAAAAAAAGATGGCAATGAAATAGTGTGGCTGTAATCTGCGTCGCATGAACTATTTCCGTGTTTATTTTGTTTGTGTTTCTCCTTTTCCCCTAAAGAGGCAAAATACTCCAATGATGACTCAATGGAACATGTTTCTCAATGGGGATAGTCATTCACAGTGTGACGGAAAGAACAGGGCAGCCTTCAGGTTTGATCTAGTCTTACCTGGCGTGCAGCCTGGTGCGGAGCAGGAGGGGACGTGAGCGCACCTCTCCGGTCTGCTGGGACTGACATTCCTCAGGCTTCCCAAAGACACGAGCATCCAAGTCCTCTGCCCGAACACCACAAGCCTGCTGGGAGCAGCCTGGTCATAGTGGGTGGACTGTGGCTCCCGGGGGGCGGGGGTAGGGGAGCACCTGCCTCCTCTCTGCACTCTGTAATACGTCAGAGGATGACATCAGATGTCTACCACGCTCCCTTGCCTAACACTTAGATGTCATCTGACATTTACCCAACTTCTCAGAGGCACAGAAATGACTTACTTAAGATAATCCAGTTAGAAGCATCTGGAAAGAAACCACCAACCCCATCTGTACAGCAGCTTCCCCAGGAGAGAGATTCGTTTCTTGCCAGGAAGAAAGGTAATTCCCTCTCCACCCACACCCACACCAGGCTCAAGGCTGAAAGTGGTTTAAAACAAAATTAATGTCCTGAAATTTTTTGTAATGTTTCAACAACATGACCCAGCTTTTCATTCCTCAGATAATAGGAATGGTTTACATAACAGTTCACAAGAACTGCGAAGAAGGGACTCTATTGCCCTTCATATTGGCTAATGATCTTTTTTCGTTGTCTTTGGGGAATCCAACACTTAATCTCCTTCCTTATAACCTCTCTCAGCACCAGTCCAGGCCTTTTATGCCCACCCTAACATTACACTTTCTCTCTGGAGACAAGCATAGTGGATATTTGGTTTTTTGGAGGCTTCTTCCCATAACTATGGTCAGGGACCACACCCTTGCTCTGTGGTTTCCCACTGCCCTGCCCCGTATCACCACCACCTGCTCAGTGACCCCGCCTAAGCTGCTCAGAACACCAGGCCCTTCCCGGCTCTGGGAACAGATCTAAGGTGAGGTGAGGAAATGGCCAGTCAGAGCCAGTGCCACACAACGAGACTTAACAGATACTTCTGGGAAAGAGACTATCATTCTCCCCCTACTGGATTTGAGAGGTTGGAACTGTGCCTCCATTTTGCTAAAATGCAGCCTGCAATGGAAGTCACCCCACTGGGAGTGGGAGCTGGGAAGACAGAGCATCATCATGCCTAGTACTTCGGGGGAGCGCCAAGCTACGAAGGCCGGAAGCAAGCCCTCCCTGCACCTTTCAATGAGCCATTAAGTCTTCTTTTCCTTAAGAAAGAATTTTACATCCAATACAGTCATATCTGCTACTCAAAGCATCATTCTAGAGAACTGTGTCTAGATGCCCGCTATAGCTAGAAGCTCTGTTTTTTAGCATGCTAAAATGATTCTCTCGTATTCTAACAACTGGCTATTCACAATAATCAAGATGTGGAAACAGCCTAAATGTCCATCAAGTGATGAATGGATGAAGAAATTGTGGTGTATGCAAACAATGGAATATTATTCAGCCTGTAAAAGGAGGAAATTCTGCAATCGGAGACAATTTGGAAGAAACTTGAGTTTATTAAGCTGTGACGTAAGCCAATCACAGAAAGACAGACCCCGAAAAATTCCACTTATATGAGGTATCTAAAACAGGCAAATTCTTTAATTCATAGAATTAAAGAGAGTCTGCCAAGGGCAGAGGGTAGGAGAGAATTAAGATATTGCTAATTAAGGAACATAACATTTCAGTGAAGCTTATGAGTAAGTCCTAGAGGTTTGTTGTACGACATTGTGACCACACTGCATCGTACACTTTAGAAAGTGTTGAGAAAGTAGCTCTTGTGTTGAATTTGCCTTCTGCACAGTAAAATAAAACTTTTTTGAAAGGCGCTAGGGATACAAAGCTGTAGCCTTGGTAGTGATGCATAATTGCAGAACAAGACCGTGTGCACAAAGATAGGAGAATGTAAAAAAAAAGGGTAGAAAACCCAGAGTAGGGGGCCTAGTTGGAAAAAGGAAAACCCAGCTAGGTTTTTTGACATTTTATTCAAGTGCACTGTTAGAGCATTGAGCATTTCTGGCCATTTCAATCATGGGGGTTCTGTTGACTGAATTTTCAGCCATAATCATGAAGGACTTCTTATGGGTTACCCCACCTGAGTATCAGCTTCTCTTGCATCCGAGCTTTGTGTTTCCTTCTGCCCTACTGCGCTGCTCCGTGGTGGGTTAGCATAACTTAGAATGACGTTGAAGCACTTTTGTAATATTCAAATGCCATCAAATTGTATATTGTTGTCATGGTTAATAACAACAATAATAATAATAAGGAATAATGTTTCTGCCCCACGGATGGACTTTGGCTCAGAGACAAATGTCTTTCTGGCTCATCTGCCTTGTGTCCATACCCAGAATATTCAGGAATCCCTCATCCACAACCAATATTTCAAGAAGGATTTGTCACACTGTGTTGTGAACTCATAAAGTTTATGACACGGCTTGTAGCTGCTCATTTACGAATACCAGTGATATTTAAAGCTCTGAGCAGGGAAGGCCTGGGCCACTCACCGCCTTGGCCCTTTGCTGTCCTACATCCTGTTGAGACAATTGAGGTCACCTCCCTTTTCCATCGCACACATTCATATTTAACATGACCTAGTGGCAGCCACGCTATAGCTGGCAAGCGGGGGACTTCCAACAACCCCAAGATCATTCAAGGTCCTTTGCAAAGCTAACTGTTTGAGCAAGGAAGTCTTTTTTCCGCCTCTCTTCTTAGAAGGAAATAAGCTGGGATGCCTTAAAGTCTGTGAGGTCAAAGGGCGCCCGGGTTTTATCAGAGCTTCTTTAGGAAGTCACCGCCATCGGGCTGTCCTGCGTGGGCAAGTGCCAAATGAGAAATAATATCAAAGGACCCTGTATTTTAGGGTGAGGGAGGGCTTTTCAGGAAGGAGGACAATTGATTTTATTGGTGCCTGAAGATAGGAGGAATTAACTTTTAAACTAGGAAGACTACATTTACCCTGCAGTAGTAAAAGTGTCAGAAGGTGGGGCAGGGTGGGGAGAAGGAAAGGTTTGTTCCAGCTTCTGCCTGTGTCTCTCCTCTTTGAGTCCTGTCTTGTCTATGATGGCTGTGGTGTCCAGAGAGAAGATTCCAGGAATGCACCAGAAAGCCCCCTCTCGAGGCTTTTCAAACTGCAGGTTAATGGTCAGTGGACATTTAAATCCATCCATGCTCCACTATTGAATTCAGAAAGAAGTGAAAAGTATTGCTAATAGAATGGCTTTGAAGACCTCTGATCAGAGAGTAAGTCTAGGATGTTGCCTTTTCTCTGTTTCTTTCCTTTTGGGTGGTCTCTCCTTTGCTGATGAGTGAGACTGACTGAGGCCCTGGAGAACAAATTTCTGGGGGGCCCCCCCAAAGGTGAGGTAAATACTCGAGAGTTGTCCAATTGGAAGTAGACTTCTAGAAGTCTGGTATTTTGAGTGGGGAGGTAATCTTCCTGCTCCAGCCTGGGTGCAGGCTCAGAGAGCCTGGAAGGACTCCAGGGGGAGCAGCACTGGTGCAAAAAGGAGACTGAAAAGTATCAGGTCTGCTCTGCCAGTATTTGGACTTGTTCAGCAGACCTATGCGGTTTGGTTTCAGAGGACAGAAGACAGAGGCAGAATGGAAATGCTAGATTTCAGTCTACATATTTTTATTGTAGAAAAACATATATGTAACATAGAAATTACCATTTTAACCAATTTTAGGTGGACAGTTCAATGGTGATAAATTAAGCCTATATAGTTTTGTATACTACTGTTACTGCAATAAAAAGGAAAAGAAAAAAATGTATAAATTTTTAAAATACATATTGTCATGCAATCACCACCACCACCAGGTCTAGAACTTTTTCATTTTCCCAAACTGAAACACTGTGCCCATTAAAAAATAGCCCTCCAAGGCCTCCCTGGTGGCACAGTGGGTCGAGCACAGTGCTGCGAAACTGCAGCCTCCGCAGCGTGGGTTCAATTCCCGGCCTGCCCGGGAGATACCCACATGGTGCGGAAGACCTCTCCTGTTGCGCCCGCTGCTCCCCTCAGCAGTGTACTTTGGTCCTTCTGTCTGTTCTGCTCCCTGCTCTGTCTCTGGTGAATTCTCTCACCCTCCTGTGCCTCTAGCCTGTACCCCAGTGCTTGTATAAAGAAATAAATCTTTAAAAAAAATAACAACCCTCCATTCCCTTCTCCACAGCATTCCTCATTCTATTTTCTGTCTCTGTAAGTTTGACCACTCTAAATGGAATCATGAAATATCTGGCTATTTTCACCTAGCATAATGGCTTTAACACTCCTCCACATTATAGCATATGTCAGAATTTCCTTCCTTTTAAAGGCTGTATACTCTTCCACCAAACAATACATCACCATTCAATCATCAATGGACATTTGGAGTGGTTCCATTTTTTTAACTACTATGAACAGTGCTGCTCTCACCATGGGTATACTGATAACTGCTTGCTTGAATCCCTGCTTTCCATTGTTTGGGGAATAAGCCCAGAAGTGGAATGGCTAGATCACAAGTTCAATCTATATTTAATTACTTGCACAATCACCATATTGTTCTCCACAATGTCACACCAGCAATGCACAAGAGTTCCAATTTCTCTAGATCCTCACCAACATTTATTACTTTCTTCTTGATAGTAGTCATCCTAATGGGTGTGAAGGGAAATGGTAGATTATGACTGACTCTAGTAAAGAAATCTCACAACAATATCTGTCCAATCAGAGTTGGCCTCATTTCCAGGGATCATGGAGTCAGAAGTTAGACTAGGTAAGTGCTAAACCCCTTCCAAAATTGAGTCTATGAATCTGGGACATGCAGGGGCATTTAGGACCTTATTTATATTTTAGTCTGATGTATATAAGATAAGAATATATGAGTTACTATCATTTATCAGAAGTTCTGTATATATAAAAGGAAGTTCACAAACTGGCCATCCACAGATCTGACCTATAGATAAATTTGGTTTGGTGTATATTTCTCAAGACTGGGAAGTTTCTCACTAAAACTTAAATTTTTGGCTTCTCTTGAAAGATGGGACACAATAACAATGAGACTCTGGAATGGAGAAACTTCACTACCCTGCTCAGCGAGGTATAACCCACTCCTACCCAGTCCTGTGGTCCATTTAGACAGGCTGCTAATTATGAGGGAATGGTGACTTTAAGTGACTGTATTCTCTAGGGCTTTCAATAAGATATAAGCTCTTTGACGAAAGCATCTGAAACTCGAGACATTACCACATTTATCATTTTTTCCACTGTTCATATGTTCCATTGTTTTGTTTTGTTATTTTTAAACAATAGTAACTGGATAAAGCCTAAAGGGTTCCCTTGAAAGCCTTTTACAAAAATGATCATGACTTGTCAATATGATCCTCACCGCAAGACTGTGGTGGTTTTTCCACACTGTATCCCCGAAGCATGGGTGATGGCAGCCATTGCTTCGCATGCAATGTTATTATTAAACATCGTGTATATATTGTGGTGATTTGAATGCAGTTGTCCAACAGAGTAACTAACAGAGCGACGCAGGCTTAAAATAGTGTGTAATTAAAAGCATTCATTCATTCAAAGCACACAGAGACAACCAGATTTGTCTTGAGACTCTAGTCCTTTCAAGGGTAAGATTCCAACTTAAGATTTAGTTAAACATTATCAAACTTGTATATGTGGGCTTTGTTTTGTTTTGTTTGGGTATGGTTTGGATTTTTGCGTGTGTGCAAAAGTCTTTTTCTGAATTCAGAGAAAAGCCAGGTTTTATAAATTATGTGTCTGATGTTGCTCTTTCTTATATATATTTTTTTAATTTTGATTTCTTATCTGTTTGTTTTGGACAAAGGTGAGTGTTAAAAAGAGAAAGGGCAGTCCTCATTCAGAAATAAACTTTTCTGTAGGACATTAACATAGATCTGAAAATAATCCAGTGTGAGTTGTGATTTATGACAGATGGACACCAGATAATACTGGGTCATCTATTTTGTTCCAGGCACAACAATGGGTATGGAGGATGGAGAATAGGTTGGCTTAAGACAAATCAAATCCTAAAAGCCTCAATAAATGTTTTATAAGTGAAATTTATAACCGAATGAATACCACAATGCTTAAAATTCCTGTTATTAAAGTCACTGCATTGGGGAAAAGCATGGAGAATCCAGAAAGCAGAGGTAATATATTCAAACTTATGCTCTAGTAGCCAAAGAAAATGGAAACTTTCTCCCTGAGAGTCTGAGGAGAGAGCCTGAACGGTTTTCTGGGCAAAATTTCTTTGCGATCTTGTATTTTAACTTAAAATTCATTCAGGGTTTAGTCGACATAGTGCATAGCATCGAAGGCAAATACGACACTTAGGACTTCACACACAGAATTCATCTAAATCCCACACCCAACTCCACACCGATGACAGTGATGTCATCTCCCCCATTTTCAATCAGCAAAAGCCAGGTATGCCAACCATTTCTTTCAAAAAGTATATGTTTCAAATTACTTGAAATTTAACTGTCCCCCAAGAAATATTTGGGTAAAAGGAGCATTCCAAGAAGATGATCATGTTTATTCTATGATCTCTTATACTTTCTGACTATTTTATATGTACCTGTATTAGAAAAACATAATACCCAGCTATTTCTATTGCTGAAGATATTGCCAATGATTTGCTAACACACACACACACACACACACACACTTATACATATTTCTTGTCACTGGTTTAAAATGTTTTGATTTTAAATTTACAGTTAAAGGAATTAGAGCAATATGTTTCAATAATGTGGAAAATTTTTTTAAAAAATGAACAGCTTTTAACCCAGAGGCTGCTATTTTTGGAGAAATAAAAGCAGAAGGAGTCCCTGGGAAGTGACGGGCTGCTCTCCTGTGGGGAAGGGTACAGGAACAAATGAGGGCTATTGAGGTACCAGTGGACTGGCTTGGCGGAAGGCCTTTATCACCTCTTGAGCTGATGGAAGGAAATAGTAGCCTGAGTCCAGTGAGGGCTGAGCTGTGCTCAGACACTGTATTTATGGAGGGACAGAATGACAGCCAGAGACAAGGCCTTAAAGCAAGGAGGGTGGGAAGAAGAAACACTCACTGTCTTCGCACACTTCTCTCTCCTACAAGTCCCTCCCGTCGGCTGACCCCCGCTCCATGTCTAGCCAGTCAGGGAGCCTGGGCATGCAGCCACTCTAGGTCAGTTCTGCGGGGCACAGAACAGGGCAAAGCAGGGAGGATAATTGGGGGAGGCGAAGCTAGAAAACCAGCAGGATGCTCCCTCACCAGCGCCAGGGAAACCTACTTTCGTTTCTCCTGCCTATTTTTCTGGTTACTTTAGAGATTGCTTTGCTCTCTTTAATAACATAACAATTGATATGTCTGAGGGAGCTCATGCTTGTCTTTCAGGGAACTAGAAGCAACATTTCCTGGGGACAGCATGGGGCATCTGGGTTTCCTCCTTACCTATTAAACAAAAGTCTCTTAGGCCACAGAGCAAGGAAGCCTCTGCTCCTCAAGCATCTGCCTGACGAATGAAGGGGTCTTGAGGGGGAGCACTAGTGAGAAAACAGGAAGGCCTGTAGCCCCCAAGAAAAAGTGTTCTAATTATACAGCATTGAGCAATTCCTCTTCTGGGTCATGCCTCAGTTTCCCCAGCCATAAAGCGAGGAAATGGTTCAAACAGTTGACATGAAGACGAATTAGACAGTCCTCACTGATAAAGTGTGTTCTTCTCCACCCACCCATCCCCCTAGTCCTAACTATGTTGACATTCAGAAGCTAAACAAAGCACTTGGACTGTGCAAAAGTCACACCAAAGCTTCCCATGGACACCCTATCAGGAATCCAACTTTCCAAGAAGTTGGAATAACTGAAGCAGCAGTTGATCACCAAACCTATCTCTACAACAACAACTTGGCACCAGTGGAGCTGGCACCTCCTGGGTTGCAAACTTCTGGGTGTGTGACCTTTGGAAACCAAGCAATGCCCAGTGGTGTGGCTTTTAGGCCACCTTCCGCGGGAACATGAGGGCCGCTGGTCCTTGGCCTATGGGAACAAGACAGGTGCCAAGGTGCTGGGTCCGGGAAGTGTTTACACAGTGAATGTCCACGCTGCGTCTCTCCTCTCTTGGCGGGACTCCACCGGTCCTGCACTAATGCATTCACCAGGGTCTGTTTACCCAAAGGACACTGGCTGAACCAGTCGTGCCCAGATCCCAGACCGGTACGTGCCTCTCAGCTGATCCATTCTGTTCCTTCCTTGTGTTTTGAGCAATCGGTAGGTATCAATTTTTGTCCTGAACATGTCATCACATTCCGTGCCCCACCCCCTGTGCCCCCCATCCTGCAGATAGGGGCTCCTGTTGCAGCACGGCAAGAGGAGGTGGTTTCAGAAGCTGCTGCCATGCAGGCACCCCTCCTTCTGTGTGGGAATGACTCGGTGACCCCTGTCAGGAAGCTGGGTTGGGTGAAGTCACAGTGTGTGCTGTAAGGGTAACAGATTTGTGCTGATGTATTGACATCCTTCCCCGATACTGATGACCCCACTGCAAGTCTTCTGTGAGGGGACTGGGCAAGACCACGAGGACCACAGGCTGGCACTGGAATAGAATCTGGATTTGGGTCTCCTAAACACTCTTCACCAAGGTACAAACCTTTTATTTTTGAAATGTTCGCAATGCTTCTGCTCAGGAGTTGTAGCTCATTCTCTCCTGCTTTTTCGGCCCCCTAGGGATTTCTGGTTTTACTCCAAAGTGCCTATATTCTCAACGTGGGGTTTATGGTTTGCAAAAGTTATCTTTTGTAACTTTTAAAAGTTTCTTTCTCGCCTCCATTGCTATCTCTTATTCAGATTTTAATAAAAAAAACTTCTGGAAGCTAGTAAAACAATATCCAACCTATGCAGAATTTCCCAGGTATAATATTTAAATTCCCTAATTTTGTGTGTTGTTTTAGCAAAGGCTTCTGAGTGCTGGTTTATAAAACCAGTTTGCTCAAATCCATTAAGATGCACCAAGATTCCTTCACCACTTCCAGTGTTTGAGCTCTCATTTTCTGGAAGAGCAGATCGTTACCAGCTGGGACTCAGCTAGAAGCATCACCCAAGTCATCCTTCCAGTTTCTCATCTGTGAAATACCACGGCCAACCCAAGTGGTCCGCAAGGCCCCTGCTGCCATAAAGTTCTGTGGTTTTAATTTGAAGCTCTCATTTTCCCTCTTTATTAAAAATATTAAAGAATGACTTTGAATGATAGAAGAGAGGGCGCACACAAACCCTAATTCCCAAGAACATTCTCATTTGCTGCTTTATAAGAAAGGACTTTGAATCCATTAAAAAAGGATAGCCAATCCTTCAACAACCAAGAAGACACAGCTGGAGTTCCAGGGAAGGCCCAGATACCCAACAAAATACAATTTGGCAAAAAATTACATGGAGGGGACTAGCCTGACACATGGCTGAATGCTCAGGGTGACCTTGTGATTGGAGTCTGCACCCATTTCACTTGCTGCTCACCCCAAATCAGAATTCTGGGGGTGCTCCAATAGGGTTCCTGGTTATGCTTATGGCATTTATGCCACAACAAGCTGGGGAAAGTGAGTTGGGTAAACCATGATGCCTTGGGTGTGTGAGGCACAGCGGATGAAGGGCAGTGGGAGGAGGGATCACGGTGAAGTTGGACTTGAAGGGAAATGGGCTCAGAGTTGATGCAGCCAGAGAAAGGGGGGCTGCGGGCCGAGGCGAGGGGACTCGCAGGAGATGGCGCCTGATTTGAGGCAGGTCAGGGGTGCCTGGGTCAGGCAGCCAAGAAGAACATTAAGCGACTGGACAAACCAGTTGGGGAAATACATGAAATTGGGGAGCAGGTGCTTGGGGGCATTTTCGTCTATACAAACAGGAAAAAAAAAAGCCTGGGGAAGCTAAATTGACAGAGATGCTAAGAGAGCTAGGAAAGGAGGCTCGGGAGACAAGAGTTTTAGTTGCAGTTGGGGTTGAAGTCAGGAATAAATAAGGGAAAACTGAGTGATCCAGGATTGGAGCTGACAGGAAGTACCACAGAGAAGGGAAATTGACCTAATCTAAACGTGACCGCTACTCCGAGAGAGGGCTGAGAGAAGAACTACTGGAAGATGCTTCCAGCAAAGAACTCGAGCCTAGGATTTGGATGAAAGACACCCAGTGTGGCCACGAGAGTCTCCCCGGCCAGGTTCTCCGTAGGGTCATATGCTGTGCATACCCGCTGCTTTTGAAAGCGTAGTTTATCTAAATTGGGACAAAACCCATGGACCCCAGCCAGGCCCTCCCCTCGCAAGAACACAGCACAGATAACAGTAGGAGCCTCCCCCTCATCCAGGAGGCCTGGGCGTCGTCAGCAGATGCTGATTTACAGCACGTGAGGTCCAGGCCAGGAGAGATGCCAGACCCTATCTCTGCTCCAGGACAGGCACTCATTACTTAAAATGTCAGGCTTTGAGGGTCAGGAGTGTCCCTGTCTTCACTCTGGAGTTAAGGCTCAGGCTCTGGGAAAGAGGCAGGCCATGCTGGTTTTACTTTCTCTGAGGGTCTGAAATCAGAAGAGGTCCAGACCCTCTGCTTAGAGAACTGGACACCCCATTTCAACAGACCTGTGAGAACCTACTTCTCCCTTGTGATGGTTAATTTTACGGGGCCACGGAACTGGGCTAGGATGCTCTGAGAGCAGTAAAACATTATGTCTGGGTGTGTCCCTGAGGGTGTTTCAGGAGGATGTTAGCATTTGAATCTGGAGACTGAGTGAAGGAGGTGGGCCCTTCTTGAGGACGGAGGCATCAACCCGTGGGGGATGTTCATTGAGATCTGAACTGAAGCAGAAGCTGCTGAAGGGGGCGAGCTCACTCTCTCTGCAGAAGTTCGGGTATCCTTCCTCCCTGCTGGTTCTTGGGCTTTGGATTCAGACCTGGAACCAACACCGCCTACCCCCAGTTCTCAGGCCTCCAGACTTGAACTGAGTCACACCTCTGGCTTCTGGCTTGCAAAGGGCAGAGCACAGGGGGACTTCTTGGCTGGATAAATCTCCTCTTACATATATCCAATCGGTTCTGTACCCTGGAGAGCCCCAGTTAATACATCCCCTTGGTGTCTCATAAGGGAGCTCATCAGGGGAGCTAATCTTGGGCCCAGAAAACCAATCTCAGCTCCTGGAGCTAAGTGGGTTTCATTTTACGAGAAGTGTAAACACATTTACAACTGGATTCCAAGATCTCTAGTAAAACACCCATTGGAGTTCTTTTTAACTACCTCTTAATTAATTTCTAAGGCAGTGATTCTCAAGGTTTTTGGAATAAGGGCTCCTTTACAATCTTAAATTCATTAAGGACCCCAAAGAACTCCTGTTTATGTGGGTTATGGCTATCAATATTTATTATATTACTCAATCAAAACTGGAATTTGTAAATATTTATTTATTCACCCATCTATAAAAAACAATAATAAAGTCATTACAAATAAACACATTTTAATGAAAAGTAACTATTTTTCAAAGCAAAATATTTAGTGAGAAGTGGGGCATTGTTTTACATTTCTATAAATCTCTACCATGGCTGGTTTAATAGAAGACAGCTGGATTTTAATATCTACTTCTGCATTCAATCTGTTGTAATATTTTGCTTGGTTAAAGACAAATGGGAGGAAAATAGGAAGAAAATCAAACCTCTCACAGATATGTAGTTGGAGGGAGGAGAAATATTTTAATTGCTTTTTCAGATAGTCTTCTGTGACACTACTCCAGATATGGTGAGTAACAGTTTCTTAAAATTTATTTACAGCGGGGGAATCTGAAACATTGTCGACGAACTCTGTATACTGATGTTAAAATCCATTGTCTACTTGTGCTTTGAATGGATCTTTTACTCCAGCATGATTTTGTAACATCCCATATTGGTCCTTTGGAAAACTGAGTTATATATGTGGCTCTACCAAAATGTCGACCCAATAGCCAAAAGTCTCATTCATTAACATTACCAGGGATCTCATGTGAAATTCTGGCAGCACTAGAAACAGTCAAACTCACGGTGGTGAATACACGGAGCTCAAGTTCTAGTGTTCACCTGGAAGTATAGACATCATCATTGCTAAAAAATACCATGAATCATTTTCCTTGAAGTTCCAGGCTCACTGCCTTCATTTCTGGAGAAAGACCCATGGCGTGTCTGCCAGTCTTTCGAGTAAAAATACTAGTCCATGAAAAAAGCAGCAGCAAGGTTAAACCTTCTCACACGCAATCTCACACAGGTGTGCTTCGGGATGCAGAGGTATTTTACGTGCACCCACCTTTGTGTCACAAACTATTTCAAAGTCTTGTATTCAAGGATGGAGATTTAATAAAATGAAATTTTTACTGCCCCATGAAGGACTTTCTTAATAACTACTGATAACACTTTGGTGCCTCTGCTTGATCGCGAGCAAAGGTGTCAGCATTTTATTCCCATTTTGACTTCTGCAGCCCCTACGCCATTCCCATTCGGGAGGAAGTGTTCCCTCCATCTCGCCCCACCATTTAAGCCTTCTCCATTTAAGGCAGAACTGACAATGTAAGAGTGAGCATTTATGAAACGTCTTCTTAGAATGCACAATTTCGAGACAATTTATTTTAATCTTACCTTTGAGAGGTGGTGGAGATGGGGAAGGGGAGACAGTATTGCAATTATTCAGATCAAATATGGTTTCAGATCTTAGACCACAGGGATGAATCAAATATTCAATCGAATATTCCAGTAAGGTGACCACAGTGAACAATAATCCACTTTTAATGGTTCCTGGACCTGTCTATCCAAAACGCACAGATTCCCCAAATTATTTATTCATTCGATTTTGAAATGCATTGTAGCAACCTCTAGCTATTTATCTCGCTAATATTTTAGGTTAAGTCTAACATTAAGATTAGTTTGTGTTCCCCGAGCATACAACCACTGAGGGGGCGACACTGGTATCCTTCCTTGAAGATACTTTCTAGTGGCAGAGATGGCAGCAGCTGAGATTTCAGCAGACATTGCTCTGTCCTTATTTCCATTTTCCGTTGTTGTGTACTACTTCAAATGATTTTTGGAAAGTGGTAGAGGTATGAATAAATTCAATTTTAAAATGCTTTTGGCTGTTGGTAGAACACCTACATAATTAAAAGTTGACAGCATTTGCCTGCATGCCTTTAAAAGGTCGCAGGAAATGTACTCTACTTTGAGGAAAGGCCTAAAGTGTGTTTTCAATTATAGTGTACTAAGCATTGCAGTCACAGCAATTCAGGAAGGGGTGGTGGCGTGTCTATGCAGGCGGAGAGTCCCCCATCCCCTAGCCCAAGGCTCTCTGGGAGGCTCACGGAGTGTTGAGAGCCTTGTGCTCACGTGGAGTTAGGTTTCAAGACCGTACACACCCAGGACAAGCAGCTGATTTGGAATGGGTGGGCTCTGACTTATCACTCACACGCGCCTTTCACCAACACTAATGACGGTCGTGGAAGTCATGGCGAGTTGAGTTTAATTGGAGTTGAAGGATGGTTTTATTTCAAGCCGTAGCACAGGGAAACAACTGAACCATCCGTTCCCTTAAGCCCACCTTTCAGGAAGAATTGGTTTAAGGATGCTGGTTCCATTTTAAACCTGATGTCTCTGTTTGGATAGTTGATGGAATTCAAGCTGGTGTTTCCAATCCTGCTTTAGATGGCATTACTTGTCACCCAGAAGCTAGATCCTTGGGGGAGCTGACAGCGCGGGTGTCATCCTGAGATTTCATTATCAATGAAAAAAAAAAAAAAAAACCCTTTTGGGAGCAAGAACACTCTTTAAGCTGCTCCAATAAAAGTGTGCAAATAAAGACTCATTGTTCCTTTGAAGGGTCAGGTAGGCATTTAATTCCATGACTGTCTTTACCACTCGCGTTGTGAGAATTAAGTCAGAACCTCAAAGGGGTGTTGGCCTGAGATGCAAGTTTCTAGAGGGTCCTCCTAATCCAGCCTCACCGAGTATGTGCCTCCGCCTTCTTTGATGAAAAGGTCTATTTTAAAATTGGTAGGAAAATATTTAACATAATAAGATGATGAGTCAGAGTTTTAAAAAAGCTAACAAGGGAAGATGTAGTGATATTGATGCACCTCTTTATTTTTCAGTTACGTCTGACTCATGACACAGAATATATTCTGCTAAATTCAAAGTTTCCCCTCACAAAGGGAGTTTTATGAAACAACTCTTCTTCAGACCATTTGTACTTCAATTATAGTCGCAGGTTTTGGAGTTTAAATCATTAACAACCTCCGAGTGAACTTTTATCCAAATGGCTTCAAGTCACAAAGAGAACAGTCCTCTTTCACCAAGTAGCTTTTGTGTTACAGTGAGAGTCGTTCTTTTCTATTTTTTTCCCCCTTTCTGTCTCTCTTTGAAGAAAGAAGTGTGATTTGTAAAGTAATGAAAGTATGTATCAGTTCATGAAAACCCGCGAGGGTGGGCTCGGGGGAAACTTCCTGAACCTGCATTCTAGCAGGGGGGAAAAAAGTAACTTTCAGAAGTCAAGATAGCTGTGTGCCCTATAGGAGGATCATGTAGCAATTAAATCAACCAACAGGGGTGACCTAATCTTATTTCCCCCCTTTGTCAAGGAGCTGTCATTTCCACGAAGGCAGCATTTTCCAGTTGGAACCCCACTGGACACCTCAAAACCCAGCCCTCAGCCCATCAGCCCTCACTATTGATTCCACCCTATGCTTCATCTTTGTGTTTTTTTCTCAAATTATTTTGCTCGGGGATATATTTTAGCGCCCGAGTGGGATCTGTCCCCTCCACCAATTTAAGGTGCTGGGGGTGGTGGTGGTGGGGTGAGGAAGGTGTGTGTGTGTGGGGGGCGGTGTATGACCGAGTCATTCTTTAAGGGCACAAAAGCCGGAAGAATTTTGCGCAGGAGAAAATGCAGCTGAATCCAAAACAAAAGAAAGTTAAGAGAAAAATCTATTTCCTTTCACAAAAAAAAAAAAAAAATCAGAATAATGAATTCATCGTTGTTTCAAGAGTGGGCAAAACTTTACCCCCCCCTCTAGATTTGGCGAATAGCGGGATACATTCGAAGAACTCCAGCCCACCCCCGCACGTGCGCCCCCAGGCTCCCCAGGCTCCCCAAGCTCTCCAAGCAGAGCAGTTGCAAATCCCACTTTAAGGCCGCCCTGGAAGCCTAAGGGCACCTTCCTCTTTGCTCTGTGTGTGCGCGCGCGCGCGTGTGTGTGTGTGTATGTGTGTGTGGGGTGTGTGTGTGTGTCTAGCTCTCGCTCTTTCCCTCGGTCTGCGCCTCTGTGTGTGTGTGTGAGTGTGTGTGTGCCAGAGAGAGGGAGAGAGAGCGCGCGAGAGGAGAGCGAGAAAGAGCGAGCGAGCGAGCGAGCTGCGAGCTGTGCAGCCGCCGCTGCTGCCCTTTGATCCCGACATTAGTGTTAGGGGCTCGGAGACACCGCGCGCGGCCATGGACACCGCCGCACCGGCGCGCATTATTTATCCCTCCCAGCACACGCGAGCGGAGCACACACACACGCACACCTATCCGCTCCGCTTCCATTGAAGAATATTACGCTCGGGGACAAGCCAGGTGCACGACCAAAAAATTAAAAAAAAAAAAAAAGGAAAAAAAGAAAGGAAAGCAAAGAAGAAAACCCCTCTTCGGGCTCCAGGAAACCAGCTCCAGCCCTTTTGCACACACCGGAGAGAGGGGGTTTCCCCCTGCGCGCCCGCCCGCCCCCCAACTACCTCCCCGCTCCTGCCAGTGTCTGCCTCGCTGCCCCCTCGGGGGTTTATTTGATCTCCCATTAACCAAGGAGGAGAATGTGAGAAAAGGGGAAAATGCCCAGGAGGAAGCAGGAGCAGCCCAAGCGCCTTCCCTCACGTAAGTCATCCCTTCCCCGCCGCCTCTCGGGCCATTTTCTCGCCTCTCCCGGCCCCTTCTCTCCGCAGCCGGCTCCGCCGAGGGCTGCGTTAGTTTAGGGTTACAGAGGTGAGCCCCACAAAGACACAGCCCGGGTTACTCCTCGTCGAGGTCTGCGCCGAGGCAGCCATGTTGGTGATGATCAGCCCGTGCCCTTTCTATTCTCTCTCTCTTTTTCTTTCTTGCTCGCGCCCCCCTGGCTTTTTCCTTGAGATCGGGCTCGCCCCCCCCGCGCCCCCCCTGCCCGTCCCCACTCCGGGGGGGCTGGGGGAGGGGGCCCGCCCCGGGAGGAGGGGAGCGTTGTGGATGCCGGGGTGCTCGGCCGGGGGGTGCGGGGAGGTGGGAGAGGTTGGAATCTTAAAAAAAAAAAAAAAAAATTCCTTGCGGCTCCCCGCGCCGGCGGGGGCGGGGGTCGGGCGCGCAGGCCGGGGCCGTGACATGGCGTTTGGGGGTGCCGGGGCGCGCGCCGGCGCGGGCGCGGGCGCGGGGCGAGTCCGTCTCCGGCTAAAGGTTGCGCCGGGCGGGTCGGCCCCGGGGCGGCCGCGGCTGGAGCGGGCGGCGGCGGCGCGGAGGAGGGAGCCGGGGGCGGGCGCGGCGGGGCGGCCGGGGCGGGCGTGGGGGCCCCGCGCGCGATCGCGGGGGACACACGCGCCGCCGGGGCGAGCCGGGGCGCGGGCGGGGGCGCCGGGCGGCGGCGGGCGGATGTGGGGTGCGGGAGCCGCGCCGAGGCGGAGCAGGAGGCCGGCGGCTCGCGGCGCGCGAGGTCCCTGCAGAGCCGCGGGGCGGGGGCGCGGGGCGCCGGCCGCAATAAAATGCGGGGTCAGGCGGGGCAGACGGGCGGCCAGACGCGGGCGCAGCCCCCCCGCCCGCGCGCGCGGAGCCGGGACCCGCGCCCCGACCGCCGCCCCGCGCCGCCGCGCGCCCCGCCGCGCCCCCCGCCCCGGCCGGCGCCCCGCGCCCCTCCTCCACCGCGCCGCCCGCGCCCCCCTCCGGCTCCTCTCCGCGAGACTCTTAACTTTTCCCCGCTCCCTCCCCGGCCCCCCCGCCGCAGCCCCTGCGCCCGGCGCGTTCCGCGAGGCTGCGGAGCTAAAAGTGAAGGAGAAAGAAGCAACTAAAATATCCCCCGGGGCCGCCGGCTCCGCGGACGCCGCGAGGAGGGGGCGGGCGGCGCGGGAGGGGGAGCCCGCGGCGCCGGGGGCGGGGCGGGGGTCGGTCTCCGCGCCCCCCCGGGCTCCCGAGCGGCGCGCCGGGCCGGGGGGGCGCGCGGCGGGCCGGGGCGCGCCGGGCCGGGCGACGTGGTCGGTCACCTGAAGTTCACGGCGAGGGGGGGCCGGGGCGTCTCGGCCCGGCCGCCGCGCCCGCGCGCTTCCGCCGCAGACGGGCCGCGATCGCCCCCCGCGGGGTCCCGGCGGCCGGGCCGGGCGGGCCGGGGCGGGGGGCGCGCGGGGGCCGCGGCGCGGGGGGCGCGCGGGGCGTCCCTCCCCCTCGCCGGCACGCGGAGTCGGCGCGCAGGGCTGGGCTGTGCTTTTTCTCCCTTCCTTAAAAAAAAAAAATGCCCCTGTGCAGTCCTTTCTTCGCCGCCCGCTAGAGGTTCTGGGGATCAGCGCGCAGATGTGGTCTGGACGCGGAGCCCCGCTCGCCGCGCTGCGTGCGGAGGAAATTCTGGGCGCGCCGCGGGGAGGGCGAGCCGGGCGCCGGCCGCGACCCGCCGGACTCGCCGCGCCCCGGGAGGCGCGTGCACAGACGCGGCCGGCGCCCCGCGCCCCGGGGGCTGCGGGGCAGGGAGGGGGCGCCCGCGCCGGGGCGGGGGGGCCGGGGGCGCCGGGCCCCGCGCGCCCAGCGGGCTCCCGTGCAGTCTGCGAACTTGCCCTTAGATGGCAACTTTGGGAGCTGCTGAGCTGCTGTGCGAAAAGCGGGGCGGCGAGGCCATTGGGTCACTTTCCTTTCTTCCCTGCGCCCCCAGTTTGGAAAAAAAATGTTGGCGGGGTGAGCGCGGGGGCAGCGCGGGGAAGGGGGTGTCTCTCGTCGGCGGAGACGCAGCGCCGGCCCTCCCGGGCGGGGAGCGCGGCCGGGCAGCTGCAGCCTGCCCTGCTGGTGACCTTGACCCTGACCTCCCGCGGCTGCCCTCCCGTCGGAGAGGAAATTCGGGCTCCATTTTAGCTCGTGCGCGCGGTGGGCCTCTCCTGCGCGCCCGAGCCTGGTGATGAAGTTATATTTTGAGTGCGGGCTCTCCCACCCTGCTCTCTAATGGAACGCTGTTCTCCACTCACTGAAAACCCCAGCTCGCGACTGCAGTCCCGGAAAGCCACTTGGGCTGGAGGAAGAAGCAATTACCTTTTGGAAACACCGGAAAATGTCCCTCCCGGTTTTTCTTTCTTTCTTTCTTTCTTTTTTTTTTTAAGGAAGCCTAATCTGTGAACCTTTTTCCACTTACTTTTGCAGTGAGTGGATTTTTGCGGCCGTGTGCTGCCTGTCCCGAGCCTGGTTCTTGCAGGTTTTGTAAGCAATTTACATTCGCATCAAGCCATTGCTGGGGCATATGGTGTATTTTGCAATTCTGACAGGGTAACCCAAGGCCTGCAAAATGCCCAGTGGGTCTTGAAGAAACTTGCAGTGGTGTGCAGTGGTAATAAATATTAACTTTGGTAAAATTAGTGTTAATTTGTATTTAATGTACAATATAATTGTAGTGCTAAATCCCAGTTGAAAGGCTACATTCTTTATGTGTGTGTGTGTGTGTATGTGTGTGTGTGGGGCGGGGTGGGGGGTGGGGGGGGTGGGGATCCTCTTGTTTCAAAGTGAAAATACAGAAAATCTGAGGTCTCATTCCAGGGTTTTAAGAAGTTATGTGGGAGCAGATTTAAAATGTGACCCTAAAACTGTGATTTTGGGGGTGGGCAGGGCGATGTGAGGGGGGAATTGCTTTTGAAACTAAAGAGCTCTTCTGCTACTGATATGTTTCAAGAATCTAGAGAACCTGTGAACGTATTTAAGACGTTTAAATTAGAATACAAAAATAAAAGAAACTCGTGAAAACTGAATCCAGAGACAATTTGAAATGCTCCTTCCTTTTAGGCCCCCTCTTGCTCTGCACCCCAGGAGCGATTGCTGCTAGTGACTCTTCTGTGTGTCCATCTATTTCTCTGTCGGGAGCTGTGGCCAAGCCCAGAGCAGCGTGGATGCACAAAGGCCCTGGTCCTCCCCACTCTCAGCCACTGACACCAGGGCACCCGGAAGTTTCACCCTCGACTGCATTAGTCCTGGAAATCCAGCCTAGCACTTGGTATTCTCTGCTACCAAGTCTGGGGTGAGCCTCAGCGCCTGGCACGCTGTCCCGGCAATTCCCCAGGCTGGACTTTGGCCTGCTAAGGTTTCCTAGCTCCTTCTGTTCAGCTAGATACCCCTGGGAGCTTCAGAACCAAATTAGCTTTGGGGATGGGCGAGCCTTTAACCTGGCACTACTGAGCTAAAGCGTTAGATTTCTGATTTCAAGTTCTACACAGTCATTTCCTCCTGGGCCTCTTGGGGTGTGTGTGTGTGTGTGTGTGTGTGTGTGTGTGTGTGTGTGTGTGTGAGAGAGAGAGAGAGAGTTGAACGGTGACCCTCTAATATACCTCAAAGCATTTCTGCACCCACTTGGAGTTGACCCCTCAAGGAAGTATGCTAAACTTACACCATTTCTTTTTTTAAATTGAGGTCACATGGGTTTACAACCTATACTATTTTTGAGAAGTGGCTTTAAAGATTACGCACCATGAGGCCTTTCTTCCTTGGACTAGAGCAAAAGTGATCATCCTGGGATTTAAAGCTGACCGCTGCGCTTGGTGGTCCTTCTCCAACGTTCTCTCCAGGAGCGAGATCTAGTGCCCTGTGCAAAAAAAATGCTGCGATCTGGGCTCTGCCCTGTGCTGCTCTTCAGCAGAATCCCAGACCGTGCTGCTCAAAAATGTTCGTCAGCCTAAGAAAAAGGAGGCGAGGGGAAAGATGTGGTGACTTTTGCCAGGTCTGGGGCTGAACATCTTATACCTGGGATGGCAGACTCAGGAGGAAAAGGCAAGGAAGGCTTTGTTGCAAATCCTGGTACTTTTAAGATTTCCTCATTAGCTTCAACGTATCCAGAAGCGTGTGTGATTTCGATCCTATTATATTTATCGCTGGACATCTGCCTGGTGCCTCTGCCCGGGGCCCAGCACTAAGGAAAAGTTAATGAAACAGTTGTTTTGTTAGTCTAGTATTTTCTTTGTTGACGCCGTTGTGGGTCAGGCTTAGAACTCATTATTGTGTTGTTCATCAGCAAAACTTCAAAAATTCTCTCTTGCTTTCTAGTAAAATGGGGACACAAAATGAGATGCAACAGGAGCCCTCACTTTTATATGTGTTTTCTTGCCTGTTGAAAGATGGAGGGTAGAGGGCTGCGCTCTTTTCCCTACTTAGTAATTTTTGCAGTGATGAGGCAACATCTCTGAAGTATGACAGGACCCACAGGGAAAGAGTTGGAGTCTGGAGTAACAAACAATTTCCCTGCTCCTGTCAGCCAGAGGTAACTCCCGTAGCAGGCGAGGTGGATACTGGGCACGAATGCCTGTGTGTTCTCCTAAAAGAATCCACATATTCCTAACACAGTAATAGGCTACACTGAACTTTCTTGTCATAAGGATACTAGCTCAAAATCACATCCTTTTTAAGGCTTCTAAATAGTTTTCTAATAAAATAAATTGATTTTTAATTTGTCTACCGTGCTGTCATCTAGCTCTGGGGGTGACACAGCTGGGGTGAGTTGACACGTCTCCTACACAAAGTATTAATACATCCCGCCAGAGAAATACAAATTGGACAGCTTTCGGCCACTGTTAGAGCTTGCTGTGCCTTTGAATTCCTAGAGTCTTCTCTGAGGCCTGTACTAGAATCGTGTGTGGGAAATCTGTCTTTCCAGGCTGGGGACACACAGGGGCACATGTTGAATGGGTGGAATAACCAGGCAGGCTTCTCCTGGGGTCAAAAATAGGTTTAGAATACAAGAAGTCGTGTTCTGCTAGGAAAGACCAGATTAGAAGTGCCAGTTATCTGGCGGGCTGCTGCGCTAGTTTCCGTAGCGATCCCAATACTTTGGGTTTAGATCATGTCTGGAGGAGTTGTCTCAACAAAAGAGAAAACTCATCCAGCTTCACTCACCCTGGTCTCTTCCACGCCAAGTGGTGTTTGGCCTCAGGGCTGACTAGGCGCCAAGGCCACGGTGCAAAATGTGTCCTTTCTGCACTGGTCATCGAGGACATTCAGGATGGCTCTTGGGCAGCGTGTCCCTGGAGGGGTCCATGTAGCCTTTGGCCCGCCTGGTTTGAAGTTGCCTGGTCCTCTCTTCTTGCTTCTTAAATACGTGCTGTGGTGTTTGCACAGGAGGACAGAGAAACAGCACAGACTGAAACTCCTCCTCCTCGGCTATGTATTAGTAATTTTCTATAATTTAATCACATGGCTCGCAGAACGAGATAATGAGAGTGTGACCTACAAAACAGGACTTTGGGGGGCCTTAAAGTCTTTCTAGCCTAAGGTTGTACAAGAACACGATGGGCTTTGTGGGGAAGGAATAGGTTTTGAGTTGTCCCTTACCAGAAAGACATCCCAGCCAGGCCCAGTCTGGGTGAGAGGTTTCCGTGTCTCCTTGGATTTCGTGCCTGTCCTGGCCTGGGTGCTAGAACCACATCGAGCACACAGCGTGCACAGGGAGGTGCTGTGTCCCTGGTGCCAAAGCTACTTTTCCATTTCCTGCTTTGCTACTAAGTAGTTGTAGCTCCGAATTGCATATGGTCAAGGATCAGTAGCAGTTACTTAGGGTTCAGGGCAGCCAGACCTGCCTTCTGTCATGAACGAATGTGCAAAGCACAGATCTTTATTATCACTGGAACTATGATGGGCTGAAGTTTCTCGCCCATTTTCTCCTTCTGTTTAGGAGAAAGTTGTGCATGGCTCTCCTGTCTGTAAAGGACGTTTTTATGTAAAGAACAGACTGGGTGCTGAAGCAGGGACTCGGGATGACTCACGTCCCTCGAGGACCTACCTTAGGGTAGAATTGCTGTAGCTACGTGCAAGGTGGTTTCATAAATTAAAATCAGATTTTGAAACTCATCTTCAGCTGCATGGTGCCTGTTGCTGTTTATTTTGTATAAGTCAGCTTCACTGTGTACATACACACAGAGTCCGCACTGTAGCTAATTTTATAAAATATGCGTGATACACGCCCACGGTCTGAGACCAGCACCGGCCTCTAGCGGCTCTGCTTTTCACAGACTGACCCAGGGCTCCATGAAAAGTAGCAGATGCCCTGTGTCTAAAAGGATATTGTTTCCAAGCATTCATTCCTTGCTTATTTATTAAAAAGCAAACTCCACCAACAAATATACCTGTCTCCAGAATTCTGAAGTGACTAAGCGTTAGATCTTCGCTGCTTCTGTTTTTTAAGAAAGTCCAAATTCAGGCAGCTTTGATCCACCAGCAGGGCAGCAAAGCCTGGAACTTCTCGAAGGTTGGTGCCCATGACAGTTCGTGTCTCTCTTCCTCTCTTTCTCTCTCGTGATCTCTGCATGGGTCAGACACATAGTTAGATGCATTAGAAGTGGGGTGTGAAGGACTAGAGAAAAGGGGTGAGAGAGATAGGGTGAGTGGCTCTATTTTGAAGAAGTTGGCCTTCAAAGGAGGCTGACTGGTCAGCAGCTCACCTCAGCTTCTGAAGGGAGCTCCATACACTACTTGGGGAGGGTGGTAGAATTTTCTAAAGTTACCTAGTACTGGCTTCTTAGGTTGTGTGATGCTGTCTTTTAGAAATCTCTGGTTGTTGTTTTACAAGGAGAGGAAAAACATACCATGTCTTTCATTTGCAGCGAACCAATGTTTGCTCTTTCCAACACACACGTCTACTGTACACGGAGTGGCTGAAGTCAAACCAAAAAACTCACATGCTTTTAACATCAGAGTGTAGTGGTCACACTCTGTACAAACTCCAGCTCTAGGCCATTCAGATCCCGGCTCTGCCACTAGCTAGTTGTGTGACCTTGGGCAGATTACTTCACTTCCCTATCCCCTCCCCCCTTCCTTCTTTGCAATAGTGATAATAGTTCCTGTATCAAAAGTTACTGTAAGGATTAGAGCAACACATATATCAAGTCAATATTACACACACACACACACACACACACACACACACAGATCCATGCCTAATTAGTGCCTGCTGCATAGAAAGACCTTACTAAGTATTAGCTATTATTAGTTATTAGCTGTTATTAATTATATAAAATAATCCAGGTACTTAGAGTAGGATTAGGCTACAAGGCATTTCTGTCCCAGAACTTTTTGGTGATTTCTGCATTTCTAATATTTTTATTTTCCATCTGTCTCTTTAGAGTGATGAGTAGTAATGTGATATGTTAAAATTCTTTTATAACATTATTATAGGGCTTGACTAATATCTGTTTCATAGGTCAACAATATTCCATGAGGCTTTTACCATGGGAACAAGTTCCTCTGAGTATATGATTTGACCTGAAATTGCTTCCAAAGTGTGTACTAATCATATCAATTATGACTGGGTTTTCCTGTCATAGAAGGATAGTAAATCCATGTCCACAGACTTCTAGTGAGCTTTGAATGCCAGCATAGGTGTTTAATAAATGTTTATTTGCTCAACTGTGAGCCCACTGATTAAGAGGATCCAAGGGAAATTTATATTAAGTTTTCCACTTGTTATATAGGTAGTGGTTCAAAGTTTGCACAGAAAGCAGGAAAGGCAGGGCCTGTGGTTTCCATTTGCAGAGAACCAATGTTAAGCATGTTCAGTGAATTTTAAATGAAGGATCCAGAGGGAGTGTGTGTGTGTGTGTGTGTGTGTGTGTGTGTGTCTGTGTTTGTGTTTATATCAGAGGCCACAAGCTCATGGCCCACAAATGTGTTTTGCCCTACAAAGCACATTTAAGAACTTGAGACAATATTTGGAAATGGACCTTTCACTTAAAAGTCCAAATTTCCAACTTCTTTGGGAAACTCAGAAGAGCCAGCAGCACTGGGGCCCCTCTCCACATGGCCGCAATCTGCTGCAGTCTCGGCGGTCATCTCCCTCCCTGGGCATGTGCTGCCAGCCTGCCAGCCTCCCTGCGCGGCCACCACATCCCCATCTGCATGGACACCTGCCCGTCTCCCTCATGCATCTTCCCTCTGGCCCTGCAGGCGCTTGCTTTGGGAACTTCTCTGCCTCCCCCATGACTCTGCGCTCTTTCAGTTTGCTGCTGAGGTTACGGCGTCATAAACCCCACTCTATGGCTGTGGCAAAATCAAGAGGGTGCGGATTAAAGACCTTGTCACCAGACGCCCAAGTTCTGTGCTGGCTACACACTTTGCCTGTGACCTTGGCACGTGACAGCAGTTCTCAGCTTGTTTCTTCATCTGTCAAATGGGGGCACGTTGTTGGTTCAGTGGGAATGGAGTCAGCTCACACATGTAGATGTTTCGACACCGTCTGGCACATGGTGGGCGCACAGTGACTGCTGGCCACTTTCATATTCGAGAGGTGGGAATTCCTTTCAGCTCAGCGCCCAGCCAATTGCTTTAACTGGGCTTGAAATTACTCAAAGAAAACTATTGCTACCTATCTGTCTGGTCGCCGTCAGGCAGCCCATGGTTCTCAACCCTGGCTGCACTTACAATCACCGAGGACACTTTAAAAATGCAAACGCCCGCAGATTTTTAAGTTTTGTTGGCCTAGAGTGGAGCCTGGGCATGGACATTCTTGAAAAGCTCTCAGGCTGATGCCAAGCATGAGGACCCCAGAACTAATCAAGAATGCCCACTTTTGGCTCATGTCATTTTTTATTTTTGTAAAGATTTATTAATTTATGCATACAAGAACTGAGGTATAGGCCAGAGGTGCAGGGGGTGAGAGGATTCATCAGAGACAGAGTGGGAAACAGAACAGGCAGATCTACTGAAATACACTGCTGAGGGGAGCAGCGGGTGAGTCAGGAGAGGTCTGCTGTGCCATGTGGGTAGCGCCCTGGCTGGCCAGGGATCAAAATCCTGCTGCCGTGTCTGTGGATAGCTTCATAGTGCTGAGACTTTACCTCTTGTGCCACCAGGGAGGCCCCTTGGCTGGTGTCATTTTAGCCCAAATTAAGAACATGTGATGTTGAGCCTGGGAGCTTGCTGATGATTATTTGTTCCATTCACAACTTCCCTCCCCCAAAGAGCTCACAGACCTGGGCTATTGACTTCAGTTTGGAAACCGGAATGCAGGGACCGACCTGCACTAGGCACGAGACACAGAATGCAGTTTTCTCTGTCTCCCTACCACCATCACTAGAGGTTCTCTCCAGCTTTGTGATGTTGGGCAAGTCTCTTAACCTCTCTGGGCTAACATGGGTATTGTTTATACTTTGGCTTATTGCTCACAAAGCACTTTCACTGATGTCAGCTGCCCTGAGGAAGGCAGGGAAAGGCTGCTTCTCCCACCAGTTGGAGTCTTGGGAAGGAGAGACCAGCTCCCAGTCATGAGTCAGCATAACCAAAGGCCGGACCCTTTGCTAGTCTCTTGAGGCCCGTGGCAACTCTGAGGTCTGTGAATTCTCTTTGAACCCCCACAACTGGAAGGACACACCTTTGCCACCTGCTCTGTCTCTTTGTGGGCCTCTCCTGTAGAAGGGCTCCCCAGGGGCTGAGGGAACACCTTACTCTGTGAGCCTTGAAAACATGTGCCACCAGTATTGCTGCTTTCCTCAAAGATTTATTTTGACCTTAGACTAAGCAGAGGCTAATAGAATAGGGTCAGACACAGTGGCATTTTCTAGGGCCTGGATTACGTGTTCCGTGTGGAGAGCACTGTCTTCGTGTGTGAGGACCTAGAGTTATGAGTTGTTTTCTGGTCTGTGCTTGTTGGGGCCTATTTTTTTACCCACCAGTCCTTTCTAGAGCATGAAACACAGCTGTCTTTGCGAGAAAACAAAGCGGGACTCCATATGCCCCAGGAAATATTCCTGAAATGAGCTATATGATTTCTCCCTTCTAGGGGAAAGCCAGCCTCAAATAATAACTTACTGGGTTTTCTTCTGACCTTAAGAAAGAGGGAAATCAAATCATAGTGATCTGCTTTTTGACATTTATAGGAAGAGAAAAATTTCCTAATCTAGTAGGGCTTGGGTTGGCCAGACTACTAGATCATGGTCAGAGAGAAGTCCTGTGTGTTGATGGCTGCTCAAATATTTGTGGATAGGTGAGACAATATATATGGAAAAAAAAAAAGAAAAAGTACAAGTATTTTAAATATGAGTTATTTTTGGTTGCCATAAAGTTGGAACCAGTAACCACAGCTATTCTGTTTATTAATTTATTTTTAAAATGTCCACATTGACCTTGAATGATGGAAGTAGCGCATCTTTATTAGAAAAAATTAAAGCTATGTAGAAATATTTAAAGTAAAATCTGAAAGTCCCCTTTCCCAGTTTATATCCCCAACGTGCACTCCTCACTGTTAATCCACAAGTAATGTTTAAAATTCAGCTTTTGCTTGAAAAATGGATTCATTTCAACAGAGTTGGCTGAGTTAATTTAAGTACTGAATTTAGAAGAAGGTGGCAACATTGGCTTTGTAAACTGATTAGATCACTTCTGTAATAGTGAATTCCAATTGGGTGCCCTGACTAAAGGGGGAAATTGATACACTGCTCGCAGAAAGGGAGGCAGCTAGAATGGAGCAGGCTTTGAAATCACGATACAAGGGATTAATTATTGAGGCAATTGGGAGTGCCTAATTTGAAGACGAGTAAGGGTGGATAAAAATCATGCCTGGTGACCGCATTCAAATATATGAAGTTCTGTCAAGTGAAAAAGGGAGTGAACTTACTCTGAGTTGTCATTCATCCAAGATTCTCTACTTGTGTCTGATAACTGACATTTTGTTTCATTCATTCATTCATTCATTCATTCAAGCTGTGGTAACGAGGCTGTCTGTGCCAGCTCTAGGAATCTGTAGTCCCTAAAGCTCAGAATCAAGTGCGTGGAGCCAGAGATGAAACAGTGACTAAATAACTAAAATTGTCTGGAATAGTATTTTTATAGATTATTGAAATGCTGAGCAGAGAACAGACTGGGACCTATAGGGTTGCCGCTATAGGGAAGATCACTGATTTCTAAAGACAAGGGCCTGTTGAATAAACACAACTGTCCAAAATGAAACAGAAGATCTTGTGTTTACGAAGAAACTGGTTCAGCGACCTTGTTAGGAGTGATTTTCTACGGACTTTAAGTACTGAGGGGTGGGGTGGGTAGGAGAAATGTTGAACTCTAAAATCGTTTGATTTTACAAAAAAATTGAATACTATAAAGCAAATACTGCTTGGTTTGGATTCTGTTATGAAAGTTCTGGAGCAGAAAACATCAGTCCCTACTCCGAATTGTAAGCCTTCTGAGAGTAAGGGAATGTGTTACTTACGCACTGTGTCACAGAGCAGCGAGGATGGATTGACCTGAGAGGTGTAGACCCTCCTGGGCTCCTGTCATGAAGGAAAAGTTTGGGCATTTACCTCACAGAACTTGCATGGAGTGCAGTCTCTGCGGACAGTCCTCGCAAATGCTGACAGAATCGCAGAGGAGAAGCACGAAGCTGTGTGCTAACAAGTGTGACACAGTACAATATGAATTACAAGTGTGAATGAGGAATCATGGAGGAAGGGTGATGGGTGAAAGATTCTGGGCCACTTCAAGCATCCTCAGAGAAGTGAAGCATTTAGATTTTGAGAAGCGAGGAGAAAACATCCCAAGCAGGAGAAATGGTATTGGCCGAAAGAGGATAAAATAAAGCCAAAGTGTGCGGATAACACTGAGGAGAAGCTGTGGCACCAGAGGCGCCATGATGCTGAGGGAAGGATAGGCGGTAGGAAAAATATTGTAGGAACTGGCCCAGATAATAAGAAATTATGAATGTGAAGTGGTTTGGATAGAGAGCAAAAATCAAGCCTGAAATGTGGTAAAAGGAGGATTATGGTCTGAAGGGAGAAATGGACTTTTGAAGGAGGGAGGCCTGTTGCAATAACCAGGCGAGGATGAAAGCCAGTGTGTGTGACCTGCAGGGGCTGGTGAAAGAGGCCTGCTTGGCGGTGGGCTGCTCTGGGGGTGCTGAGCCCCTTGCCAGGGTCTGCCCCTCCCTTGTCCTTTCGTCACCTCTTTGGTTTCCTTTGGAAGGAAGACCCTAAGGAGGCACCTCCTTTTTGTGCCATTCAATGTGTGTGGTTTGCAGCAGTAATGTGTAACGTGTCCATGGAATAGCGGCGTCTCTGCATATCTTTAGCTAGAAGAGTGATGGTAAAATAACACCTTCAAACCTCCTACCCAACCTGACAAGTTTCCATGCCATCAACCCTCTCCGAGTCCACTTCTCCTGCCCTCCCCAGTCCCTTTTATTCAAAACTTTCTCTTTCTCATTTCCCTTGCTTTTCCTCGTTAGCTTTGCCATCTTTAGTTTTGCTTGTATTGGAAATTCATGAAAATGGTCAGTGTCAGCCTGCGTCTGCACCTCGGTTTTCCATTCTCTGGTTACCTTCATGAGGGTTATTCCTGTTCATACCTGTGGCTGTGGCACATTCATCTTCACTGCTCTCTAGTATCACACTGTGGAAACAGCCAGCAGTGAGGTGGGGCGTGTTTCCGCCTCTGGCTGTCGTGAACAGCCCCACACACATCACTTTGGCCTGAGTGCAAATTTTTGTAAGATGCTGGTACTCAAACATCTTGGTGCTAGGGCCTCCTGAATGCGACCGAGGACGACAAAACTTTTTTGTTAGTGTGCATTGTAGCTCTGTGTCTATATCACGTTAGAGGTTAAAACCGAGAAATTAAATATTTTTGTTACAAATAATGATTGTAACCCATTATCTTTTGACTGCAAATAGCATATTTTTATTAAAAATATTGCCCCCCCAAAAAAATTTAGTAGGAAAAGTGGTGTTTTATATGTTGAAAATGTCCTTAATGTCTGATTTACTAGAAGACAACTAGAATCTGATATCTGCTACTGAGTCAGTAACCCGTGACATGATTTGGGGTGGGAGATATGAAGAAAATTGGGTTCCACGCTGACACGTTAATAAGCTTTCAGATAACCGGGTCTGTTCT
Source organism: Talpa occidentalis (assembly GCF_014898055.3). Taxonomy (NCBI): domain Eukaryota; kingdom Metazoa; phylum Chordata; class Mammalia; order Eulipotyphla; family Talpidae; genus Talpa; species Talpa occidentalis. Next base: position 109,888,777 of record NW_023605194.1, read on the forward strand.
TTGATACTACCCAAGACTAAAACAAGGTAGCTTCTTAAAGGTCAGCTGTAATGTGGACTCTGGAGCCATGTAAGTGAACTTTCTGTCGTCTGTGGCACTAAAACCTATTGGTGTAGGGGCCTCTCTGGTGGCGCAAGGGGTTAAGCACCGCACTATGAAGTGATCCACAGCCTCTGCAGCACGAGTTCCATCCCTAGCCGGCCAGGGAGACACCACATGGTGCAGCAGACCTCTCCTGACTCACCCTGCTGCTCCCCTCAGCAGTGTATTTTAGTCACTCTGCCTATTCTGCTCCCCACTCTGTCTCTGGTGAATCCTCTCACCCCCAACATCTCTGGCCTGTACCCCAGTTCTTGTATGCATACGTGTCCTCTTTCTTGAAATGGCTACCATACTCCTGTCATGGCGGAAGTACTTTTGTACACGGCTCATTCCCTGTGGGATTAAAAAGACACTTCCTGGAGGGTTGATCTTTAAGAAAATTAATTTTTACTGCTGCTTCCTCATAGACTTTCTTAGGTGATGCTGACCAGATTTGGGGTGTGTTTGGGGTGTATGTATGTGTTTTGGGAATGCCGTGATTCCTACGTGGTCTGGTGCCACTGCTTGATTCTAGCTAAGCTGCCAACATTGTCCCCACTGCTGCCATCAGTGCAAATGTCAGCAGAGCAGAAAGGGCAAGTGCTTGATGATATTATTAGGAAAACAGTCTTGGTCCTGAGGATCCCTGAAAGGGTCTCAGAGAACTCCTGGGGTCCACAGACCACACTTGGAGAATCCACATGGATTGGTCTTATTGTTTGGGCTGCTTCTGCTTTACCTGCTCACCTTCTCATGCAATGTTTCGTGAATCTTTTTTGAAGATCCCAAAAGGCAGAGGACCCTGAGCCCAGGAAACCTGTACTCCACAAGACTCTCAGCGTCTGTGAGATTTCCTTGGTGTCTCTTGGTTCTCTTTGCAAATATAGATGAGACGTGTGCATTTTGCTTTGTCATCAATCTGGTTTAAAATTAAGCAACGTTTTAAGTGAACTCATTGGTTAAATTACCTCTCCTCTCTACAAATACGTATGAAACATGGTTGGTCCAAGAGCATCCTCCACGTTGTCTGTGATATCTGGGCTCCTTGTTGGAGGAGGAGCACCCCGGCGGGCCCTTGAGTCTGGCATGGTTTACCTTGGAGAGGGCACAGCAGCGGATGACAGATGGCCAAGGTTTCCAGGCCTGGAGAATGAGTATTTCTGGCCTCAGCCCGCGTGTGCACTTGTGCATTCTCTCTCTTTCCTCCCACATCCAGTCGATCACAGAGTCTGGTGATTCTACTTACAGAAGGTTTCTAGAATTCATCTTGCCCACTCCCTGCCACTGCTCTAGTTTTTGCTCTTAGTTTCTCACATCAGAATTGACCCTTTTTTTTGTTTCTTTGCTCTGCCCCATCTCCATTCTGAAGCTCTTCTAAGAATTTCCTAAAAACAGAAATTTGCTCTTCTTACAAGTTTGATATCCTTAAACTGTGCAAATGCTTCCGCTCCTTTTCTCTCCCTCCTGTCCAACCCTTGTTTCATTCCTTTGAATTCTCTCTCTCGCTGCATCTCCTTACTTTGGCAAAGCCTTTCCCTTTCATGGGAATGTCTTAAACCTATGTGCTTTGCTGATCATCTTCTGCTTGCCCTGCAACATGCAGCGCTCCACGGGGCCCTTCTGCTTCCTCACCCCCCTGATCTGTCCCATGTATTGGGCGGAATTGTCCAGGTCCTCCTCTGTGTCCCGTAGCGCTCTCATAATCCATCTCAAGTAATTGGATGCCCTTATCTACTGTACGTTTTTTAAGGACATGTACTCTTTCTTACTCATTTTTGCATTTTTGTACATTCTTGCACAAAACAGTACCTGGTATATGGAAGATGGTCAGTAAGCATTGTTGAATAAATGAATGAAAGGAGAAATCAAGAAGAGGTCACAGAATCAAAGAAATAGGAGGTGTTTCGTAAACGTTGTGGAATGAGTAAACGAGTGAATGAAGTTAAGAAACTAAGAACCAAAGGATTTTAGAGGTGGAGAGAATGTTGGAGAACATCTGTTGTCTTCCTCTTTCAGAAATGAGAAAATAATTTGCCTAAATTGTACAACTGGACTGGGGAGGCGGTGCTGAATGGTGCCACAGGCATCACATGGATAGGCCTAAAGATGGCTGCAAAAAGTCATGTGCTTCCGGAGGAGACTGGCCGAGCAGAGCAGAAGCCACGGCCTACGCCACGGGGCTGGGGAAGGGGCCCACCACAGTCTCAGCCCAAGGAGAAGTCTGTGGTTGGAAGTCTGTGGCACATTCCAGACTGGAGAGTCTCCCCTCAGCTATTGGCTGTTGCGCTCTCTCTGTTCTCAAACTGTGCCAAGACTGTAAGATTTTCCTGATGACTGGGCATATTCTACATCTGGATTCCATGGTCATAACAACCAGCAGTTTCCTGTCCTCTTTGGTTAGGTGATGATGATATAGAGCTGGGTAGCAACAGCAGCAGCTCTGAAGTCAGCCCGGCTATTTAGAATATAATATCCTCTCATCTGAGATTTCTAGGCGCCTGGAAGGGAAGGAGGAGGGAAATGGAGCGCCAACTCTCTGCCAGGTGCTGTACTCACACAATTCTGATCGGCCTTCACAAGAACCCTGCGTAGGTGTCAGGGGCCCTGGATCCATGGGAGAGGATGGGCCTGGAGCTGTCAAGGGCTCCCACAGAGAATCAGGGTCCGGATCGGTTGGGGTGTCTGTTGACCAAGTCTGTGTCTTTTTTTTTTTTTTTTTTGCCACAGTGCTTTGCAGTCTGTGTTTTGTTGCCATGCAAAACCTGTTGGGGCCTAATTTTATCAATTTGGCTCATTCTTGAAGTTACATAGATTTTATTTACTTAAAAGATGGAGAAACTAGTTTTTCTCATTTACGCTGTGGATTGTGTTGACAAATGCTTTGACGTCTCTGCAGAGCTGCCATGTCTGGGACAGGGAGCTTCATACACTGCTTTGCAGATGAGGGGTCAGGGTAATAGGGGGGCAGTGTCCCTCATCTGTCAGGTTCATCTCTGCACAATGAATCCCCCCCTCTTGAAAACTGTGACTTTAGGTGAAACGATGTCTAGCCAAACCAGTTCCACCGTAGGCTGCTGATGTCAACAGGAGTTAAGTTCCTAAAACATTTTTCTGGACATAGGAACATCACCAAACTTCTAAATAAAAGCCCAAAGCACTAGCATGAACCAATCATTTGAGTTCACTTTGTCATTCATTTCCCCACTTACTCCAGTTCAAGTCTCTGATGCCTCAGAAGCCTCTCCTGGCAGCTGAGAGTCAAGGCAGGATCTCCCTCCGTCCCCGCAGAGAGGATGCCCTTCCAGGTCAGGCTCATCTCTCTCTCACACACACACACACACACACACACACACACACACACCCCACCTGGGACGGTTGCGACAAGCAGTGACCCTCACCTGCACATCTGTAGGACATGGGACAAACTGGAGACCCCAGTGCAAACTCCACAGACATTGCCCCGAGTAAGAATCCATTTTTTTTTCCTCATTCATGTTATAATGTTGAACAAACCAGCGCCATTCGTGGGCGCGCTGTCTCCCTGACACCCAGCCTCCGTCCATATTTAGCAGGCTCTCCAATTTCTGTTAAATAGACACCAGAAGTAACACAGCTGGAAGTTCTGTTTCAGCCTGGAACCCAGGCCTCCGAGTCTCAGCTCAGTGCTTCTGCGGCTGCTAGACCACCCCGCTGTCCCCAGAGCCTCAGCAGAGGTGCAAGTGTGACCTGCCCACGAGCACGCGTGGGACTGGGTTCCTCGGCTACACCACCTGCTGGGTGGCCAAGATCCAAACACCTACTGGTGCCCCTTAGAATAAGACCTTTCTTGCTTTTGCTTCTCTTCTTTTCAATACTTCAATATTGGACTTTAAATCATGTCCTATCTACTGACACTTTCCCGATAAAACGATTGGAGGATTGATGATCTACTAATGGATTCCTAGAGGATTAGCAAGGAGATTTCAGAGATCACGTAATACAAAGGTTTTCTACAGAAAGGGAAAAAATATTGGAACACTGGTCTTTATGGAGAACTCCAGTGTGCAGAGAAGGTCAGCGGCGACGGTGCTGGTTCAGGGAGGGAGGGAGATCCATGCCCATCGCTGGAATCCGAGGGTTCTTGTTTATCAATCTTGGATCAGTTGTAACCCCTCATTTTCAGAGGTGCTGAGTGCCTTACACAAGTGTCTGGATCCAGAGGATGAAAGCTGTCACCTTAGATCTGCATCCCCAAACTGCTTTAAAGTACCAGTTTGCTTCCATTATAAAGCAGAAGCACCTATTGGAGAGGGCAGGGGTCAGCAAGCTGTGGTTTGTTTGTGCAGGCCCTTGAGCTAAGAATGGTTTTTATATTTTTAAGAAGTTGTTAAAAATTAGCAACAACAACACAGACTGTGGGGGAGAGATTGCATGCACCCCACCAAGGCCCACCCTGCCCCGCAGCGCTCTCCGTGGCTGGTATTGGCAGCAATGCTAAAGAATTTGGTTTCTCTCAACAATGTTCAAACAAGTGGATTTAAAACAAAGCCTGATTAATTGAGCATATTTATGTCAAATAGCTTTTCAAACTTGTGTTCCTCAAGGGCACTTTCTTTAAATTACCCAATACATCTTCCTCTTCCTTTTCAAATACCAGGTTTAGTTAGCAAAGTCCTCAGAAAACAGGCGAGACTTTGCAACTCAAGGGCAGACAGATCTGCTTCTGCGAGATGAAAAAGCAGTGCTGTGCTTATTCAAATTTTAGACATAACATCACCAGGACCCTCGCAGTGATCACCAGCAACCCCTAAGCAGTTAAGTTCTGGAGGGAGCAAGGTATAAATAATGTAAGAGGTCACTTCTGGGAAACAGTGTGGTCACTCTGGGGTCCTGTTCACAGGGCTTTCCCCTGAACCCCCAAAGTAGTTTCTGCCTTGGCCTTTATCTGAAGCAGCCATAGCGGATAGTACCTAACATCATCCTTTCCACTTGATGCTTTTCTAGAAGCATCCTGGCCTTGTCGGGAGGTGGAATGAATGTTTTTCTCCTCTGGAGCGTGGCTTGTGGTGACAGACAGCTAGAACACAGCCCAGGTTTCTCTCGGGTGAAAGACCTAGCAAAGCTTTCTTAGAAAACTCCCACTAACTCAACTGGGATTCCTCAAAGAGCCAGAGGATCCCAGTGGCTCCGGGCATGTTAATCCAGTCTGTCCTGGCCCTTGGAATCGCCCAAGTTGGTTAGTTGTAGTGTTTGCCATTTACATTGTCTCCCTTTTTCATGGCCTCCATCATTGACTTCTTATGTGTGTGCCGGAAGGGGAGCTGGGGAATCCAAGGAAGCCACAAATATGAAGCCATTTCACCACTTGCTAGTAGCCCAGAGCCTGGCGGGAGTAAAGGTTAAAATTGTTGCCTCAAGTAAGTATTTAAAGCTATTTCGAGTTGGGGTTGTCCTCGGAAATGGCTGTCCTTGCTGTGGTGTCATGGCTTCTTGTACAGAACCCGTAAAAATATCCCCTCTCTGCTGTTATTCCATCGCATCGACAGCCTCGGGGGAATAGGTGGGGCTGGGGACCGCCTCCCTGTGCCTTCTGTTTCACACGGATTCAATCGTGAAATAAAAAGCCACTTCATCCTCTCTCTCTTGCTAACTCTCTTCTTCCCCAAGACCCTTTCCTTCAGGATGTACATATCTTTTTAGTAAAGGACTTAGTGTGTGAAATTTCCCTTTGGCAGGCAGAATGGTTATAACCACGATGGGTTTCATTACAAGGTGGATGCTATCCATGCTTGGAAAAAGTACCCAAGAAGAAATGGATCATTTCATGTATTAGCTAAGATTTCAGTAAGTAGCCATTTAGCTTTCTGTAGAGTGCTGTTCTTAGGCTATGGAGTGCATTATGCTATTAGGGCTTTTTTTGTTGTTGTTAAGTTCTTTTTTGATCTATTAAGAATTTCCCGGTGATCTCCGCGGTTTGGTAATTTGTCGTTCATCTTATAACAGGTATTGGTAATGTCGGGATGAAAACATTTATACAAGAGGAAATAAAAGTCAAGGAAGCAGATAATCGACCGATTTATCAGCCTGAGCAGACAATTTTTTTGATAATGCTGTGGTAGCTATGGTAAATTTCCTTCTGATTGCTCGAGGGGACAGATTCTATACGCTGTTTGTAACATGGAAGTTCATGCGAGGGTGAAGGAGCAAGTCATCAATCCGTGGACTAACCAGTACTATTTGGTTTCTGGATTGGCCTTGAGGCCAGCGGACTCATGCTCCATTTTGAACTCTCCCTTTCGTAATTAATTCGCTACAACATAAGTGGTGATGGGTATGATTTTTGGTTTGGAGATTTCTAAGTAGCTTTGGTAAGAGAGCCCTCTTTTGCATTGTGTCTTTTTTTAGAATTTTTCATTTGAATGAAATTTGGCTCAAGTTCAGAGACAGGCCCCAATCACCTGTGTCTGCTCACGGCTGTGCAACCTTGGGGATTTTCATACCAGGCAGAAGTGCTCAGTCTATGCATTAATTCCTGGTTGATATGAAAACTGAAGTACTAACTGAGGCTACCACTGAGTATCTAGAAGCTACTAAAACCAGAAAACAATTCCTAGGTCTTCATTCAAACTTAAGTGTGTTCATTTAGAGGCAGGGTGGGATGGCTAATGTAACTTAGTACCCCAAACACAGGCACTGGAACAACAGAAATGTATTGTCTCATGGTTCTGGAGCCCAGAAGTCCAAGTTCAGCATGTGGCTGCAGAAGTAGGGAAGGATCTGATGCAGGTTTCTCCTAATTTCCTGGTTCTCTGACTTGATGTGGCATCTTCACATGGCCTTGTCCCTCTCTGCCTGGCTGTCTATGTGTCCTGGGTCCAAATGTCCCCTTTTGTAAGGCCACCCAACATATTGGATTTGGGTCCACCTTGCAGACATCATCTTAACTTGATCACCTGCAAAGACCTTTTTTCCAAATAAAGTCACATTCACAGGCGCTGGGGGTTAGAACTTTCAGCTTTTTTTGGAGGGACATGATTCAACTGTAAGGCCAGGTTTTCTTTCTGGGTTTGCACAGCTTTAATAAGCCTGGCGATTGCTATGTCAGCCTTGGTAGACAAAAAGGTGCAAATTTAGAAAGAGGGAACTCTTAGGTAGAACATAAAAGAGAAAGAAGAGATTTCAAAAGGACATTAAAGTAGGAACAGTCACTCAAAATGCACAATTGCTTGGGGCCATGTAATAGGGGCTAGACTGCTGAAAAGTTCCAGTAGCTTCTAAGGCACACACATGCAAACAAAGCAATTGTGTAACACATCATTTTGAGTGTGTCTACATTTTAAAATCCCATTAAGATTTTTAAAAAAATGGTTTGGTAGTTTATTGCTCATTTTATAATAGATATTAGTAATGTTGGGTATTTTGGTACTTTCTGGTTACCTGAAAAGCTATTTTTTTGACCAGCTGTTCTTCTTCTGTTAGATACTGAAGATTTGGGTTTGAATTTTGCTTTCTCACTCCCTAAGTGTGTATTAGGTAAGCCGTTAACCATTTGGAAGCTGGTCTGTAAAGAGAAGAGAGTGCAGTGCTATATAGCCATATGCACTCATTGCTAAGGGTGAACTTTGTTGATAATATTGAAACATGCGATATAATAGCAGCTTTGTTGTCTGTGCTTTATGCGTGATTGTGTTATTCATTCTACAAATGTTTACTGGGAACCTGCTGTGTTCCAGGCCTTTTTCTAGAGTTCAAGCATTCACTTCATGATGATTTAGGAGTAGAAGCTCTGGCCTTTTGAGGGGTATGTCTGACCTCAAGTCCTGTCTGTGTTTGTAAATCAGCTGCAGGACTTTGGGCAGGTCATCGGCACTGTCTGGAGACCACCCATATGGAATAGATCTCCAAGGCTTTTCCTTCTCGAAAAGAATTCCTATAACAACATTCATGTTCAACAGACAGGGGTATCGTTCTAGATATCCTCCAGTTCCATTGCACTGTCCTGGGAAGTTACCTTGTGTTGAAGTAATAGTAATAGTCCAATGCTACTAACAATAGTGACATTGATTGTGATGGTGACAGCCGTCCCTTATGGAGCTCGTGACACTTTTCTGGGGTACTTTTCACACATTCTTGCTTCTCCAGATAATGTTTCTCCAAAGCAGGTGGTATCCAGGGAAACATGGTGCATCTCCCCGAGAATGAATTTTCCTGGATGGTTTGTGGGAAACACCCGTGTTATTAAGGACAAGCACAACGCTAGTGTAAAGCAGAATGTGGAATTCACTTGAATGTTAAGCTAAAACTCAAAGAAATTTGGGGTTTCCTGGAGGGCATGTGGCTTCAGTCTCAAGTTCCCCTAGGATGCAGTTCTCTTTTCTTGGCCACCAGGGAGACTTGGGTGGGAAAGTTTGCAAAATAGGTTCTTTCCCCAGTTTCGTGGTTGACTCACATGAGAACTGTAAAATTATAATTTATAATTTTGAAAGCAGTTCTCATTCTCCTGCTATCTGAAAGTAGAGCATTCCTAATGAAACCTACCCAAGATGAAGTGGCCTGAAGTGAAGAAAACTTGTCAATAATTTATATTAATTTTTTGAGCATTTCAGACCCAAAATAAACCTACCAATTCATTCCAAATACATATAACATAAAATCACTCTCATGTAGAGTAAAATCAAGAACAATAGAATAAACACATAACCTCAATATAGTAGTCCTGAGGGAAGGAGTATGAGGGGGGCCTTCATTTCTCTGGGTGCTGCTGCCTCTGGAACAGCTGCTGCAAAACCAATGCTGAACCTTATCTGCAATTTTGTCATAAAAGCTGCTTTTGTGGCAAGGAAATCCTTTTTTCCTCTTAGCAAAAAACAGGTACTCGAGTAGTTCTATAAAAACAAAGAGGCATAACACAAACTTTCAAAAATAGGGGATACCTGTACCAAAAAGGGCTACCTGAGTAATAGTTCAGCTCATTCCTTTTTATCATTTCTACATTTGACAAAATAGTAAATGAGTGGCTGCTCTGTGCTTAGGACCAGCTTATTTGCTGAGGATGTAAACAAAACAAAGTTCTCTTTCTCATGGAGAAAGGCGATTTAAGTGATGTTTGAGGAGAGAACTGCTGAAGTAAGTCACTCATGTGACTTGGGGAGAAGAGATCTGGGGATCTGAGGCTCCGCTTGCCACTTCCTCTTATGTTTTTCTCTCTCCCTGGCTTTCTGACCAAGGACGTTCTGCGTTCAGTATTGGGCCAATTAAATGCATCTGATAAAAAAGAAATCGCAAGTTCAAAGGTCCCCAGGCAGGGGCCCACTTGATTATCAAGGTAGAGCCTAGGAGGTGGGGTCAGAAGGATACTGCTTATGTAAGGTCTTGAGGTCAAGGTAAGGGTTCTGCATTTTTCTCTTGAGAAACATGAGAAGCTGTTGTGCAGGCTTTGGGGTCTGAGCAGTGGAATCTGAGGTCATATTTTTAGAAGTCTGCTCTGGCTGAGGCTTGCATGGGGCGAGAATGGGAAGCAGGGAGACCAGACGGAAGGCAACTGCCCGACGGCAGGAGAAGGGTGGTGGCAGACGTGGCGAAGGGGGCAAGATTTGCCGTGTATATTGCAGTCAAAACTCCCGACTTGGCAGATGAATTAGACTGGGGCGAGACTCGAGTTGGCCGCGGACATTTCTGGCCTGAGCAGTGGCGAGCTTGGGGGAGGTGGCCTTTGTGTTGAGCTGGGCAGTTTGCTGGCGGAGGAGTTTGGGTAGTTCCTGGGTCACTGAGCGTGGTGGCTCAGGAGCAACTTTGTATGAGAATACTGAAACCGCGCCGAGGCAGCGGAACTCCCTTTGAAGATAAGGAGTGAGGTGCCACCTTTGTTTCCCTCGGCCTCTCCAGCACCTCTGCGAACGCAGCGGCCGGAACCTCGTGGTGAGCGAGCCTCCTGCTATCTCTTGTCCTCCCCAGACTTCCTCTCGTGTCCCCTGCCCTCGCGCCACCTTTTCCCCAGCTGGACCGGTGACAGGATTCTGGTGTCTTCTCCTCTGGGGCAGTTTTAAATAACTAGAAGTTCTTACATTTTCTTTGTCCCCACGACTGCTCTGCAGTTTTGTCCTGCGGAGCTGATGTCCATCCCGGCCTGGGGCCTCAGAGCCTGAACCCCACTGTCCCCACCTCGAACCCCCTCCCACCCACCCCAGGTCCTCCTTTGAGGCAGAACTGGTGTGGGGATGTGCCAAGGCTTTCCGGCTACAAAGCAACCATGAAAAAGAGGGCAGGTAGACTTCATGCATAAACCCATAAATTCGGATCTGGGCAGCCCGACCTGCAGCCCATTAAGCCCCTGCTGTGCATCACAGATGTCAGGGGTTTGTCTTCTCACCTTTCATCTTGACCCACGTGGGGCTGACTTCAGAGCCCGCCCTCCAGCTGCCATGATGGGCCCTGGGAGGGCATGTGACCTCCCGCAGGCCAATCGAGGGGGAAGACCTTCCTCCAGCGGCAGGTGGTTGAGAGTGACACCCCAGAACTTGTGGCCGCCTGGACTTCAGCCCTCCAGGAAAGGGGCCCCGGGGGATGGAGCTGACCTCAGAGAGGAGGCGAGAGGTGAGGGGGGACCCTGAGTGTGCCGTCCACAGCCTCCCTATCGTGCCCTGTTTATTGTCTGGGGCAGGAACCCACAGCATTACCTATGGCTTCACGTGGCCCTGGTTGTCATTTACAACCTGGGGAGCCCTGCCACCCTCAGGAGGGGCAGGAATCCAAAGAAGAACCCCAAAATGACAATCTCATGGTCTTTCCTGAGGCCTTTATCATTTGATAGTTAACTTTCAGAACTAGAGAGTATGGTCAGACCATGGGAAAAATCTGCCCTTCACTAAAAACAGTAAATGGTGAGTTTCAAAAGTGGGACAGTTAAGAAAATAAACTGTTCAATCGCTTAATGTCATGTGTCACCTGAATATGAGTTTCCCCACGACTGGGCTATTTCCTCTTGCATGGTTTGCAAAGAGGAGCAAGCCAGCTGATAAGGGAATTTCCAACATCATCCCTTAAAATCTTCATCCTTCTAACGTGAGGGGAGAAACCTATTACTGTACAAAAATGAGTAATAATGTAAGAAAAGAAATACATTTAGACTGAAAAAAGCTTCATCCTTCCAGGTGGATTCCTACCCCAGTGCACTGGAATCACTCTTCCCCTCTTTGGCACCCATGGCCTGTGCTCTGTAACTTTGTGGGGTCACAGTGGTTGCACCGCATTGTGTGTGTGAGTCTTCTGCCCTGTTGAAAATAAACTCTTAGGTCAGAGGCTGCTGTGTCTGTGAGACTCCCTGTTGCAGACTTGGGTCCCTGAACATAGCAAATGTGCAGAAAATATTTGTTGAATTAAATCAACAATAATATTGGCTTTGCTGATAACTTCTACATATGATTCCTTTGATTTTACAAACCACTCTTGTCTAAAATTGCATGGGAACATTGGTTTCATGTATTACAGGTGTAACTGGTAATACTGAGAGGGATGTGTAATCTTAAAGGATGGATGTCGGTAGCTAGAGATCTGTAGTTGGTAGAAAGGGAAAACTTTTATTTCTTTTTTGAAGATTTATTTATGCATACGAGAACTGGGGTGCAGGCCAGAGGTTGGGGGATGAGAGACAGAGTGGGAAACAGAGCAGGCAGATTAACCGAAATACACTGCTGAGGGGAGCAGAGGGGGAGTCAGGAGAGGTCTGCTGCACCATGTGGGTATCTCCCTGGCCGGGGATCAAACTCATGCTGCAGTGGCTGCAGATAGCTTCATGGTGCTGTGTCTTAACCATTACGCCACCAGGGAGGCCCTTTGGAAAACTTTTAGATGAAGATGATCTTGGTGGCAGCCCATTGCCCATCCAGGCTAGTCCTGCAAGTTTGAGCCTCGTTCTCTTCAACACCTGCTGGTTCCATTCCTGTGGACCCACTAGTGGAATAGTCTGTGGGTAGATTTAGAAATGGGGCTCTTAACTTCCCTCTCCATTTAATTTAACTGCTGCCAAAAAGCATGACAATTAGTGGACTTCCCTTCCATGCTTTTTTCCTCTCTGCTCCCGAACTTCCTGAGCAAGAATTTTCTGAGTTCGGTATTGGTCCAATTAAATTCATCTGATTAAAACTGTCAAGCCAAAAAGGAAGTGAGTTGAAAAAAATGCAGCAAGAGTAGTGGGTATTGCATTACCAAGGTTCTGCCTGAGAACGGAATTATAAATAAATGTGTTAGGTAGTGGAATTTTGTTTTGTTTTCCCCAAAGGAGAAATATTCACCACATGGAAACAGAATTTATTCAGCATATTTTCATTCTGTAATTGCACCATTTTCTATTCTTAATTCTTTGAGTTTCTGGCTTAAAGCGAAAAAACACCAAAACAGACGGTTGTGAAAAATCTTCAGGAATGAGTGTGAACCTGGCTGTCAGAGACATAGGTTGTTGCAAAATTAGCAATGGAAGCAGCTTCCTATTCTGGAGGTTAAAAATAATGTATTTACAAGGAAGTATTTACATTGGCCGCTTAGAGGCTTCCCCGGGAGCTGGAGTTAGGAAAGCTGTGAAATCCACGGTTGCTGTTTGCAGGAAGCATTTCCGGGAGGCTGCCTGTGCGGGGAGGGGGGCCGCTGGGCTCAGTGACTCTGCCACTACTCCTTCCTGGTGACAGACGGGGACATGGAGAAGTCTCGCTGCCCCAGGACTTCTCCCATTGTGAGGGAAAGTCAACTCAAGCCTTGCTTGTTCCAGAGTTTGCGCTCCAGCAAATCCGTCCCTAGATTGCAGGAATGTTTTGCTTTGAGCTTTCCCATAAGGGAACCTTTGTCCCTCATGGGACTTGAGACTCCACTGTGAGGAGCCCACCCACCCCAATAGCTGGACCAAGGCAGCCTTCTAGCGCACACACACCTTGATGAATTTGAACGTGAAGATAGAGAGCAGCCTCGCAGGTAGCAGGGGAAGATTTATATTTGTGGGAGCAACTTCTTGTTGCCGCTGTGTTGTGAACTGAAAGCATTTTTGAGCCTCTTGTGGTTTCTCTCTAACCCCTGCATGTCCCCATTCTCTTGCATTCACTTTCCTGAAAGCTTTCCCCACCTTTCGCCTGACCTCAGGTGATGCCAGAACAGAATTTTAGATATGTTTCTCCTCAGGTTTCTGGTCTGACTCTTTGGAGGCCATGCATTAAAATTATTTGGTGGTTTTATTACTTGAATAACCTCAATTTCAGTAGCAGCATCTTCGGGAAAGCGATTAATAAAGTACTATGAGATTAAAAATACTCTTTATGTATCTGAGTTTCCTTGCAGTCCAGAACAGAGTGTAGCTCAGTGATTGTATCTGCAAAGAATGGAGGAATGGATGGTTGAGAAATACCCAGGTATTTTTGAGGGCTCAACTGGTCTGTTCAGGAAATGTTTGGCTTGCTGTTTTGCTTGTTAGGGGACTTGTATTTTGGCAAGATTGGGAAAGTTGCTTGAAAGGTAGAAATCAGCTGTTTGTATCATTCAAAAATTTTCTTGTGTCGTTACCACTGCTTTATGAAATTAGAACCTGAAATGATTTGGGGGGGGTTTGACACACCCACTTCTGCACATTTGGAGGGGAATAATATTTTTGTTTGCTGAGGGTGTAGAGGAGGTAGGAGGCTAAACTTTGTTTGGGAGACTTTGCCAGTGGATGTGCTGAATTCTTTAGGTGTTTGAGTTGACTTTTGATGGAATGCAAGAACGAAAAGGAAGGGGGATGGGTTGGAGAGATTAGAGAAATAGGATTATGGAATAGTGGATACTTACATGATATTGATGATGCTCAAGGTTCTCATCTAAGGGAATTCTCTGATTTCCTTCTCAAGGTGGTGGAAGGCTGAATGATGGGGTGGGGAGCAGAGTGAGCAGCTGCTCAGAACTTTCTAGAAGTTGTCACTTAGAGGGTTTTTAGCTTGGTAAAGGATCTGTAGGTCAGGTGTTGAGAGATTTGCTTCCTGGTTCTTGCATTACGCAATAGGTCACCTGTGTCTTTGATCCAACCACATGCCCTGTAGCAGTCTCAGTAAAATTTCAAGGCTCTTCCTGTGGTTGTGGTTTTACAGTCCTCAAACCTCCGTTTTCTGTGCTTTGTTAGCTGACCCTTACCACATTGGTTCCAGAATGTTCTTAACAAGCATTCTAGAACTATTCCAGTTGGACAAAAATAAAATCTAAAAGTATTTACTTTTGTGTCACATATTTTCCTGTGTTAGTTCATTTAGTGAGTGTTAATAAAGATGAAAGGAGAGAGTCTCGGAGGAGATGCTCAACTAATTCTTACTGTAGTGATTTTTACATCTTTTACTTCTCTTACTATTTACAGGGTAACTCCCATGTGATTCTCCTGAAAGATGAGATATTTAATCTGAAATCAAAAAAGCTGGTTTGCCAAAGGAACATAAAATTAGCCCTATTGTGGAAATTGATGTTGACAGGTTGGTGTCTGGTGAAAAGCACCTCTACAAGAAGCCACTGGAGAGATGAGTTCAGGGTCCTGCCGATTCAGGAAGATGAAAAATGTTGAAATCAAGTGGGGAGAAGGGAATGGTCCAAATCACAAGAAACCAGACTGTTTTTAACGGAGAAAATTCAATTTTATCTGCCTTTTTTTTTTTTACCAGCAAATTCCATTTGATATTTTACATTTTCTTGATAACTTAATAAAGATCCCAGGAAGGAGTTGCCGAACTTTAGCTTAGTGAAAGAGAATTTGTCATTTGTGACATTTCTTCTCTAAATAGCATGAGAAGATCAATGAATTTAGTTTGTAGTTCCTGCATTACTAGTTCTTGCTGTTTCTATCCAGAAAGGAAAGTGCACGTGAACAGCAGACGTGGCACAGCAGGAGGTGCTGGCTCGCTCCCTGCAGTCACCAGCTCTGCTGGGGAGCAGGCGTTGGATGGGGCAGGGGTGAGAGCTGGAGGTAGTTAAACTCAATCCTTGTTCCCCCGGAACACCATCTCAGCAAGTAGGCCGTGAACTGATAGATCCCTGAGCGTGAAAGGCCAGTAATATAAACCAAATGGGGCCACTGCATTCAAAACATTGAATCCGGAGCTTCTCCTGACCAGCCCGCCACGCTCGAGTCTGGGCCTCCGTCTCCCTGCCCCGTGTGGAGACCTGCGGTCTGTTTCCCACTCGTGGCGGTCATTGCAGCCCACTCCCCCCACCCTACACTCCCCCACTGGCTCCCACTTTCACCAGATGCTCAAGACCTTGCAGAGGACAACAGTGTCCCGCTGACACACGCAGCCCCTCCACAACACGCACACTCTTCTCACACATTCAGACACACACACTAATGTTTTTTTCTGACTTTTTCCCCTGCTCACTCACTCTGCTTTCTTCACATTGGCTTCCTTCTGTTCCAGGGACAGTCCAGACATGTCCCCCCCCCGCCCCCCAGGGCCGCGACAATGACTTCCTCTGCAGGGGACGGTGTCCCAGAGGCAACTGCATGGACAGCTCCTGGCTTCTTCCAAGTCTTTGCTCAAATGTCACTACCTCCTGGAAGCTTCACTCTCTGACCATCTGTTTAAAATGGCTGCTCACCTCCTACCCCCAACCCCATCCTTCTCATCCAGCTTTCTGTCTTTTCCCTGGACCTACCACCCTCTGACTTACTACTATATCACTTAATCACTTATGACTTTGGTTTAACATTTCTCTTCCTGCACTGGAATGTACATTCCAAAAAGGCTGGATCTTTGTTTAGTTCAGTGTTGTTCAATCCAGAACAGTGCCAGCTGCTCCAAAATTACTTGTTGACTAAGGGAAAGCATGAATGAACGAGAAGGATAGACAAATTCTGCCTGAGAGTTCTAGGGAGAATCACGAGGAAGAGGCCTTTGAGCTGGGTTGTTGATGGACATGCTGGATTGGACAGTCAGGTTTTCTGAGGAAAGACATTCCAGGTGGAAGGAATATTTTGAGCAGAAGATGAAAAGTGATGGACCTCTTGAGGATTCCTGGAGCCAGGGCTCGCGGGGGCAGAGAGAGTGGTTGTGGTGGGTGTACAAAGGGAAGAAAATATTTAATGTGCAGGTAGCAAAGGACATGTTATTAATCCCTGCCGGCGATCAGACAGCATGCATGTCAGGGACCGGAATCGAGGACTGTGAAGGCAGGGGTGCTCGGAGCCCAAGCCATCGGGTCCCTGGGAGAAATCAGTCAGTCACGTGAAGAGTGTTTGCTCGTGAGACCTGACTTTACTAGTGGACTTGCCTGTTTCCTAACATGGTCACGGGCTTATTATGCCTCATAACGACTAGGGAAGTGAGTTTTGCATGTATCAAATCTTTTTTGATAAATTCAAATCAAAAAAATGAATTGCATCCTGTGTCAACCAGCTGAGGGACTTGGAGTTCCTGCACGGGGACTCGGCTGACCTCACGCTAGTTCTGCCGTGACACTGGAGACCCAAGCCTGGGGGCTCTCTTTATTGCTTGACAAGAATTTGAGCTTCAGGGCCTCCCCTGGTGGCGGAGCGGTTGAGCGCTGGGCTGCGAAGCTGCCCACAGCCTCTGTAGCACCGGTTCAATCCCCGGCCGCCTCCGAGGGTCCCACATGGTGCGACAGACCCCTCCTGCCATGCCCGCTGCTCCCCTCAGCAGTGTGCTTCGGTCCTTCTGCCTGTTCTGCTCCCCGCTTTGGCTCTGGTGAATTCTCTCACCCTCCCGCGCTTCTGACTGTACCCAGTGCTTGTATAAATAAATAAATAAATCTTTAAAAAAAAATAGAATTTGAGCTTCTTTCCATTTCCCACCATCATCAGAAATAACGTTTTTTTCATCCAGTTGCTTTAGCAGACCCAGGTCTCGCCTTCCTTTTCCACTTCAACTCATCTGGGGTCATTATTAGCAGGTCATGGAGCTGCTGGGTGGGCCTTGACCTTCTTCCCAGCCCTGCCAGGACTGACTCTGCACTTGACCTTCTGGGGCGGGTCTGCTGCTCTCCCGTGGCTGGTGGGTGGCAGGGAAGCATGTCTCGGCCCCCCGGAGTGTCTTCGGGCTGGCTTGTTGCTCACTGGGGAGTAAACCTGGTCTTCTTCCTCCCCCAGATGTTAGTAGGCAGGACGAGGCGGAGGGCGAACTCAGCGAAGGCGAGCACTGGTATGAGAACTCTTCCGAGACTCCCTCCGAGGCGTCCTATGGAGAAGTCCAGGAGAACTATAAGCTGTCTCTGGAGGACCGGATCCAGGAGCAGTCCACCTCCCCCGACACCTCCTTGGGGAGCGCCACCCCCAGCAGCCACACGCTGGAGCTGGTGGCCCTCGACGGCGAGGTCCTGCGAGACTCCCTGCCCGCTCAGGACCACCTCTCTCCCGGCGTGTCTTCTCTGTGTGACGAGGACGCCCCCGGCTCCACCAAGCCCCTGAGCAGCAACCTGCGGCGGCTGCTGGAGGCCGGCTCCCTCAAGCTCGAGGCCGCGGCCACGGCCAACGGCAGGGTGGAGTCTCCGGTCAATGTCGGCTCGAACCTCTCCTTCTCCCCGCCCTCCCACCATGCCCAGCAGCTCAGTGTCCTTGCCAGGAAGCTGGCAGAGAAGCAGGAACAGAATGACCAGTACACTCCAAGTAACCGTTTTCTCTGGAATCAAGGTAAGTGGTTGCCAAACTCAACCACCACCTGCGGCCTGTCCCCGGATTCCGCCATCCTCAAACTGAAAGCTGCAGCCAATGCTGTCCTGCAGGACAAATCTCTCTCCAGGACTGAGGACACCATGCGATTTGAGTCCTTTTCCTCCCCTTTTAGCTCCCAGTCTGCCAGTTCCACCCTGGCAGCTTTGTCCAAGAAGGTCAGTGAGAGAAGCCTGATGCCTGGCCAGGAGCACCCGCCCCCGGCCAGCTCCTTCCTCTCCCTGGCCTCCATGACCTCCTCGGCCGCCCTCCTGAAGGAGGTGGCCGCCAGGGCAGCTGGCAGTCTGCTGGCGGAGAAGTCGGCCCTGGTGCCTGAGGACCCGCTGCCGCCACAGCCTTCGGAGAAGAAGCCGGAGAAGGTCACCCCGCCGCCGCCGGCACCCCCACCGCCCCCACCGCCACCACCACAGTCCCTGGAGCTATTGTTACTCCCGGTTCCTAAGGGGAGAGTCTCTAAACCCTCCAACGCAGGTACGCCATCTTTTCTTTGAATGCTCATGTGAGTCTTTGTCACTGTCCGTCGCGACGTCTCGCGCACCGCCTGGGCCTGTTGGGGTCCCCATCTTGAGCCGAGGCCGGGATTTTGAAAAGCACAACAAAATCCTTGAAGTGAGCAGGGAGCGGGTTTTCGTGCACGTCTTCCACAAAGGCTTCCCAAATAGCTGCCTTCCTGAAAGGGGGCGAGTCATCTTGGAGACACGCGGCCCTCCTCCCGTCCAGGGAGATGATTTTTTTTTTTTTTTTTAATTTTTCTCACCAAGTTCAGGCGAGGTCCATGCAAGCTATATTTAATGGGGGAAGATGAAAGCATCTTTGTCGTGGAGTGCACGGCACCCCTGAACGTAGGGGACAAAACCCCACTGCTTTTGAAACAGCGGACAAGGGGGAGCCCACCCTCCCGCTGTCTGCGCCACAAATGGACTTTTGTGTAATCAGGAACTACTCTGCCCTAATTTATCACAGCACACGCTTTTATGTTAGCATTTTTATTCCCTTTTTGTGGAATTTAAGCCTTTTCCATTTATCCTGTGCTTCTGTAATTTCTGGTCATATAAGAACTCTAAAGAATATTGTCATTCAGGCATCATCAAAGCATTTCCTGCAAAGGCTTAATTGTATGCCAGTCCAATCCTATGCTGAAGGAATGTGCATGTGGAATATTTGAATCATAACTGTTTCTTGGGGGGCGGGCAGCCTTGCCAGAGGGGGCAGCGCTGTCTTGGAGAGTCTTGACACTCACAGTTGTCATCTGAGGGAGCAGTGGGGTCACGTGAGACCCCACGTGGAGCATTGTCTCTTGTGCTGGGCTGTTAAGTTGTGCTCATGGTAAATCATGGTCTCGGGGTGGGGACTGGGGACTGCATTCGAGGCTCCAGGAGCTCGCGCTCCCCGGGAGCAGGAAGAGGCTCTGCGTGTCCCCATCGGTACACACACTCCGTTGCTTGTGTCTCGCCAACTGCTGGGTATTTGCAGCCACACTTGGCGAGCATGCTCGGCATGGCCGGCATCAGCTGGATAGTCGCAGCTAACCTCGATTGGAGGCACTGGTGACAAATTTCCATTTTAATTGCTGAGCCAGCCATAGGCAATAATTATAATTACTTAAATACTTGCGTGAACTGCACGATAGAACTGGGAACGTGGATACCTGAAACTTTTATGACTCCAGGCGATCCAAACTTCTCACTCCAGAGTTTCTAAAGTATCAATAAAATCCTGAATGTTTGCCCATTTGAGTTTCACTTCTCTCACCTCACCTGCCATCTGGTGAAATAGAGAAATGACTGAAAGTCGGAAGCAAGGGGAAGTGTAGGGGCGGGACGCGAGCTGGGGGATCTTGCAGTGGAGGTGATGGCTCCTGATGGAGAGAAATTTCATGTAGGAGTCGTGGCAGGGAGGTCTGCGTAGGTGGAAAATGTGATTTTATAAGTGTTCTTTATCTGGTTGTTGAATAAACTTATTCGTGGTGCTTATGCTATAAATTCACCTGGACGTTATTTAGAAAAGCTGATACAAAATGAATCATAAACTGCACTTGACTCGAGACTGGGAAAGATCACTGATAAAACTTTCTTCTGAAGATGAGCTGTAGTAACGTTTCTCAAATTGTCTCGAACCCCGTCAGCAAGAGCTGTGACGCCTCCTCTCCCCTCCAGTGACGAGCTGCAGGTGGTGGCAAGAAGGCTGTCCTGAGCCTCTAGCTTCGGGTAGACTTTGCCTGTTTTGTGGTAGAATACACCCCAGGAAGATGTGCTCCCTGCTTGGTTTAAATGCACTTAATTCATGCCAACATCTCAATGAGCTGCTCAGCAAATTTAATAGAGAAGCTTTAAGAAATCAGTTTTTTTTCCCCTTATCTTTTTACTGAATTTCTTCTGTTGTTCAATCACTTAATATTTTAATCAATGAGTCTTCAAATCAAAAGAGGCGGGGAAGGAACTTCCAGAATGTGGGCTCTGTGGCCCCGCTGAGGGGCTGGACCTAAGTCTCGTGTTCCACTTGCCTCTGTTCACAGTCCAAGACCTGGCGAAGCAGCTGCAGGGCCGGGTGATTGTATTACAAAAATATTATTTTTGTAAAACTTACAGAAGAGGAGAGATCACTGCAAAGAAAGGGTCCTTGAAGAGTGTTCGGGACGCCCATGTGGACACAGCCCCAGTTCGAGTTCTGGTTCTTGTTGCCGGGATGGGAAGTGGAGGGGGCCTCTGTGCCCTCGTGTTAGTTACACTTCCCAATATCCCACGGAGGTGTCGGGTTAAGAAGGAATAGGTAGATATTCAATTTAGTTACTTTGCTTCATGAGCACGTGAATTGGTTTGGTCACAGATTTTTGAATCAGAGCAGTGGTTGGGAAGGTTGGTCTTCACCATCAGCCCTTGCTCCCTCCCCCCGACACTCTAAACTATTGGGGCCAGCATGGGGACGTAACGGCTTTACCTGACCCTGAAAAAGCATGATGGCAGCAAGCTAAAGCCCTCACCCATGATTCTCAACATTTCCAAGCATTTCTCATTATTATTTTTCCTCTACCTTAAAAAGTAATCTGAGTTTAATTCAAAATAGATGTGCAGGGGAAGAGTTCCTGTTGCTTAATGACTTAAATGAGCAGATATTTCCCTTTTCTCCCCCTCAAAACACCCCAAGAACAAACTGCATACCCTCCTGATTTCAAACTGGGCTTCCATTTGAAAACTGTTTCTCAAAAAGCAGAAAGGGCATATAAAGTTGATTCTAGAGTCACAGAGAGACAGGTGCTGGAAAAGGCAATCCTCTATTGAGTAATTTAGACTCCAGCATTTCTTTGACCTTCTTTAGGTCAAGAGAAGTCCACACCATGGGAGGAGAAATGTCTTTTAGGTCTGGCCTTATTCCTCTTTTTTGAACAGGTTTCTGTCGTTGCCAGGGTAAGGGGCAATTAATTCCTTAAAGAGTCCATCCCTGGATTGCCTTTTCCCCACGAGAGCGACGTGACACTTGAGGAGAGGTCCCCTCCGTGTGACCCTGCGACCCAGCACATGCTACACGGCTTCTCTGAAAGAAGACACGCTAGAGAGAAGATTATGTCCGTTTGCTATAAAGATAAATGTCACACATTCACTCAATTCTCTTTGAAGCTACTGTTCTGTTGCAGCTCCGAATAAAATAAATGGTTTTTATTTTAAAGACAAGTTTCTTGTAGAAGGCCAACAAGATTTCCTAGATGCCAGCCAGGCTCGTTAGAAAAAAAAAATAAAAAGGGTTTCAGGGAGAAGGTTTCCCCATCTTATTTTCCTGAATACAATTTAAATATGCTTTGAAGCAAATAGGCCTCGTGTAGTTGAAGACTGAGAGTATTTTCTGGACCAACAGATATTGTTTGCTGGCTTCTGTTTTCTTTCTTATTTATGTGATGTTATTATTATTAACTTTATTGCAAAAGCATAGAAAGCCCAGAAAGTGAGGTAACCTCTTCTGCTACTCCCATTAGGTCCATGGTTATTAATAGCTGTGTCTGGAAATGATCACATATAGGAACCTGTTTAGAAAATTCACTTTTTAGTCAAGTTGTAGAACTATCTGTTACTCATCTCCATTATAGTGCCCCAGGGATTTAAGCGTAGGGTAGCTCTAGATCTGACTCTTCTGTAGTTTTATTGACTAGTTACCTGCATACGTGGTTAATATCAATGTCAATAACTGCAGATCGGCCCAGTGACACCCTCTGACAGTGACACCCTCTGCTAACAGAGTTTTCTCATTAAAAGCTATGAAATCCAAGGACATTGTTAGAAGGTGGATGGATCGCTCCGCATGGTTGTGTACCTTAGGTTGACAGGCATAGAGGGGAGATGGTGAGGCTACAGACTGCACACCCAGAGGTGCTGGCACCCGGAAGTCCTTCCGTGTTCATGGCAAGGTCTGTTTGCAGGAACTACCCACTTGCAAATTATCTCAATTTTCTTCAAATGGGATCTAACAAAACAACCTTTTATTTCAAAGTCTATGGGCACAGCTACATTTGTTTTAAAAACACCCTGCCTTGAGTTGAAGCAATTAAATTAATAAAACCCTTTGTGATTTTTTTTAAGCCCAGGGAAGTTTTTTTTTTTGTTGCTTTGTGGGTCTCCACAAAGATGGTAGAGCAGCTTGTCCCCCCTGACTCGTGAGGGCTTCACCCCACTTTAGTTTCCTCTGCTGTAAATTGAGCTGGTTAAGAATTATCTCCAAATTCTCTCCCGCTTTGAGATTCCTTGCTTTTACTTTCTGCTTTTCTTTAGCTCTATTTGTCTATCAGTTCAAGACAAACATATTATTTTTTCTATTTTTGAACTTAGTATGGTGCTGCTTGTAAATCACTATCAGACCTCCCACAAAATCGTCTCCGCCTGAGGCAGATCTCATCCATTGTAAATAGTTTAACGTATACCTTTGCACCACAGACTTTTAAAATATAATCTGCTCTAAATTCATGGTGGAGCTCGGTGAGGTCTGAGTGCATGAATGTCTCTGTTTATACACGTCCTTCCACGTGTACTGCGACAGTGATAGCCGCGCACTCCTGGGCTAACACACCTTCCTGGAGCCTATCCATTCATCCATTTCCATGTCCCAACCCTCCCCACTTAACCTCACCATAACCCAGTGCACAGGCATTGCACTGTACCTTGTACCCACACTGTGTGTGTGGTGGGGTCACAAGGTGAGGATGTCCAGCCCTGCTCAGCCATGCCCCCTCCACCTCTTCTCCCCTGCTCTCTCTCATTTCTCTCTCCCTGCCCAGCTGAACTTGGCCATCAAAGTCTGTGTAGGCTGAGCCCAACCCTACATGGTTTCAGCGCATGGATTCCGGCTCCTTTGTCTCCTCCTGGCTCTGGTGATGAGCCAGCACATTGGTCCTGTGTGTTCATTATGTGATGTTGGTTGCATTTACAGATGCATGTGGTGAGTTGTCTGCTTTGGGGAGGCAAGAGCTTATGATCACTACTATTACTGCAGCAGCCACTACTGGTAGTTTCTGCTGACGGCGTGCCAGGAGATGCCACGTATTTATTATCTCTTTTATTCCAACAGTAGTTTTCCCTATAAAGAGAACATGTTTTCTCTAGGGGAGCGAAAGAGCAGCTATCCTTCCTGTTGGGTCTGTGAGCATTTGGTGGGACTTAGTTGTGTTGCAGCGATACTAACTAGCTGGTGATAGAGTTGGGAGAGGCTGTTTTATGAGACTGTTGTAAACTAGGTAAAATTATGAAAAGTTCAATAATGTTGCCTTAAGACTGTGTGGTTCGTTCTGAGGAAGTGGTCCTGTTTCCTTAGACTCTAAATTTGAGTGAAAGGTTCGGTTGTCAGCTCTTTGAAAACAGTTGGGCATACAAAATAGAATCTCCTTACTTCCTCCCTGCTCTAAAGTAGCTTCTGTCATCGAGGCAAGGAAGGCACTCTACTAAAACAAGAATTTCTTTTCTTGAATAAATAAAAATTAAATGTTACCAGGGAGATTACTGGCCAAGTTGGAAACTCGGCCATTATATTCTGCTACTTTAATTGATTTATGTTTTTAAAATTAAGGTAGCGTTACTTAAAAACCTTGTATATAATTTAGAAATATAGGATCCCACCTCTTCCTGTGTTTGTGGCCACACTACACTCACCCCCAAGGCACCCATAGTCCACCATTATTCTGCTTGCTTTTATCTTAGCTCTGTCTTCCTTCCCTGCCATGATCAGTTGAAAATCTCTAGCAGTTCTAGTAGTGTAGCTGTTTGACCACATAACTCACAGTTAGTTTCTCTTCATTAGGAGTGTTCTCATTTTTCCCCAGTCAATCCAAGTCCACATCCATGTAAGCTTTGGTATTAACTAAAAGGAAGGAAGCAAATCTCCAAAATAAAATCGAGCTATATGAAAAGCTGACATGCGCTCTGTAACTTTGTAAAGCCGAGGCGAGTAGGGTGTGGATGGGGCTGCCAAAATAGGAAGCACACTGGTTATGTAGGGCAGGCGAGGGGTCTGGGGGACAGAGACCCTCCTTTGTCAGCTAATGTCTTTTTATTGCCTTCCTGGGATGTGGCCTGAGTTGGCAGCTCAGTGGAGGACAAGTCTTTTTTTCTCTCCTTTCCCCAGACAGTTCTGCCAAATCAGGCAGGTTTGGGCTTAGGGAGTGGGAAATACTTCCTAAAGACAGGACGACTGGCTGCCTATTTGCATATCTCTTTTTTTAACTCATTTGATGTTCATGTAACCCAAAATAGGCATCATTATCTTTTTTTTTTTCATTCTAGCTTATGTCAGTAGTCTCACCTAGAGGTCTGATTTAGTCCTTTCTCTCAAGTCTGTTGTTCGCCATGTCATCTTGGTGATCTAGATATCAGAGTGGAGGACATGGTGATGAAGGACAGAAGAGGAGGCCAGTTGAGGGGGGACTCGAGGTTAGCAGAGCAGTCAACACAGACAGACAGCAGGACAGCTATGGCATATTAACACAAAGCTTGTCTATGGACCTCTCTAGGGAGGGCTTTCTCCAGAGTAAAAGGAAACCCTCAATACCCACCCTATCCCTCAATCAAAAAAGGAAATACTTTGGATGGAACACATCCCAAGTAGAAGTTTCAGACTTGAAGGCTGTATTTTTGGATAGAAGATTCTTTTTCAAGATGCTTGGTTGAACTAACCACTATTGGTATTAGCTAGGCTGCCTTTTTGGAATGTCCTAATTTTATTCCAGAACCCTCTGGTCCCATCCACTTAAAGTGGTTCGTTGCCTGTAGAGACTCAATTGACTCCATGAATTAATAATGAGATGATTTTAAAGTTTACCCTGGAGAATAATTCCTTTTAAAATTATAAAAGCAATGTATGTGTTAAAAATTTCAAATAATCCAGAAGACTATAAAATGAAAAAAAAATCTCCCCCCTGACCCTTTGCCCCTTCCTTTTAATCCATCATCCTTCAAGGTTAATTGATTGCAGGTTTCTTGGGTATGCTTGCAGAAACTGTTGATGTAAGTAAAAGGATATCTTTTTGTTTGTTTCACTTATTCATTCCATGCCCCCCTCCTCTTATTTATTTATTTATTTTTTTGCTCAAGTGTTCTACAACAAATTTCAGGTATCATATCTTTTTCTGTAAATATCCCATATATGTCTCTAACAGATCAAATAATAGCCACAACGTCATGGTCACATTGGACGGGACTAGGAACACTCACACTATGGTCTGTATTTCTGTGATTATCTCAACAGTGCCTTTTCGTAATTGCTGTGTTCAAATGAGGATCAAAATTAGCTTCACACCTTGCATTTGTTATATATGTCCCTCACTTGTCTTTCATCCATAGCCCTTTCTCTTTTTAAAAAGCCATTTACTTGTTCAAGAAACTGGGTCATTTGTGCTATAGAATTTCCTACCTTCTGGGTTTGGCTGATTCCATTACTGGTGTGTTTAATAAATGTTGTTTTAATCACCCGCATTTCCAGTAAACTGTTAATTTGTAGAGAGGCTTGATTATTTGGTAAGAATATTTCTAGACGGTTGATCAGAAGGCACGCCAGATTGTTCCATTTTTTCGTGGTGATTAAGATTGAACAATGGTTTTTGGTATCATCAGCTTGCTCCATCCTTTATAAAGTTCTCTATCAGTCTTTCCCCTAAAGGTTTTAGCAGCGATTGCTTCCCAGTTTTTAGAAAATAAAAATAATCATCCTAGACATACAGTTTTGTAGCTTGTTTTATCCACCTACACTCATATCTTGGACATGTTTCTGTATCAGCATCTGTAGATCCAGTTCATTTTTAAAAATGGTTTCGTGTATTTTTATGGTATGTATGCGCTACAACTTATAGCCTGTTTGAAAAGTAACGACTGAGTCCTCAACCCTGTGCTTTCTGTGTCCCTGAATTTCTGATGTAACTGAGCGTTACATCGCGGGACCCTGGTGCAGGGAGGAACAGCAGGGTCGGGGCTGACAATAGTCAGGGTGGGGGAGACAACAGTCTTCCTTGGAGCACGTAGTTGGGATTTTTTGCTTTCCCCCCAAATTGAAGCATTTGTAGCTGCCTGGTTAACAGCTCTTCCCAAAGAGGCCTGGGGAGGGATGGGGTGGATGGGGTGCACCCGACTGCTGGCACTGGGAGGGCGCAGTACAGAGGAAGGGACGTCTCGTTACTGGCAGCCAGTGGACAGAAATAAGAGGGTGAAACGCCCTGACCTTGAGACCCCCTGATGGCTAAGCTGGCGGCAGCAGCAGCTGAAGCCTCGAACAGCCTTCGGACCTAGCATTTGTCTCCAAGGGAGTTGGTGCTGTGTGGCTGTTGGTCTTCACCTGGTGCGGGACCTTAGTCCCTGTCTCATGTGGCTTGTCTTGTATTTCTTGCTGGTTTTCAAGTTCAGGAATTTAGATATGGACCTGCACTTGGCAGTTTCCTTCAGGAAACAAAATCCCTTTGCAGACGCCTTCCTAAGCGTGGGGTGGCCTTCAAAGTCAGACTGACACCAGGCTACATGATCCGATTTTGAAAAACAAACTCGGGAGGCAAGAACGAGATGAATGTGGGCTTCTACCTGAAGAAAAGGAGTAATAAAACCGGGTCCTACATCAAGTCTTGTCAGTGTTGGGGGGGAGAAAAACACACAACTTCCTATCGTGTTTAGAAGTTCATTCTAGAACTCTGAGTGTCACGAACGCCAGATGCCCTGTTCTTTCTCATTGTCCTTAATGTCTCTTTCTCTCTCCTTATTCCAAGCCTCAGAAGAAGAAAGTGGAAAGCCTTTCCAGTGTCCAATATGTGGTTTGGTTATAAAAAGGAAGAGTTACTGGAAGCGGCACATGGTGATTCACACAGGTTTAAAAAGTCATCAGTGTCCGCTCTGTCCATTCCGGTGTGCTCGCAAGGACAATCTCAAATCCCACATGAAGGTAAGCCGGCCGCGGGCGGCGCTGAAGGGGCAGACTCTGCCCGGCCTTGCACCTGCGGGAGACAGGAGAGGGGCCACTGGTGGGGCTGATGAAGAGGGCACCCGAGGTCAAGGTGGGCGGGGTCCAGGGTGCACCTGGGAACAGGGTCTCATGTGAAGGTCTCGAGGCTCCTTTTACAACCAAGGTCTTAGAGGCAGAGAGAAGCTTCAGCACCTGAGTAATGTACATTGTGTAGACCCAGCCTTTCCTATTGGGGTGCAGCAGCCTAACCTGACCTGGCACGGTGCTCATTTCTAGGGCCTTGGAGGGGGATTTGGGGAAGAGCAAGAAACCAAGACAAGTCCAGGAAGGAACTTGCTTCCCTCTGTACAGACTGGCCTCTTCTGGCGCTGCCTTGCTCTGGAGGGTCACGCGGAGATACCTTTAGGGGTGTGAGGACATGGGAGAGACGCCTGGGTTTCTCATGATCCCTGAGGGAGGCTTGGGGCCACTCCTGGGGCCAGGCTTGGGACCCTGCCCTCCCTGAGGCTGTTGGTGTCTGAGAAGTCCTAATGCCCAGTGTCACGCTTCTAAGGATATTGTTTTCTATGTTCTAATGAAATCAGTTGGGGTTGGGGTGTGGGTGCCTGTAATGAGCAAACAGAATTAACTCTTAGTGTCGATGTTATGTGAGATGGCAGAAAACTGTCATCTAGAAATCCCTTTAGCAGCCCCATCTATGCTAAGGGTCTCATCTAATTTAAAGAGAAAGCTGAGGTTTTTGAATATGATGCACCTGAGTTTAAATTCATTGTGCAGCTCACCAGCCTTGAACAAATGAACCTGTAGACTCTCAATCTTTTCATCTGTTAAGTGGGGATCGTAGTGTTTGTCTAGAAGAGCTGTCATCAGTGTTTATCAGCAAAGTACCTCACTCAGGAAGTAACTCATTGCAGTGGTAGTTATCAATTTCACTAACTATTATTGAACATCTTATAACAACAATTGTTATAATGATGTTTTCAATATGTTTTGGCTGTTGACACTGTTTACGAAATGTCTACTTTCCTGCCCTAAGAAGGAGAGTCTGTGTTCATCATTAAGATATTGGCTTTTTTCCAAATCTTGTAGACTTGTTCTTCCAAAAAGATCAGTAATCACTGTTGAGAATTGTAGCTTTTAAAAAACAAGTGTGATCAAATAGAACTTCTCACTGACTTTAGGAAATAGCTTAGAAGATTAAAAAAAAAATTAAATCCATGATGTAATTTGTTTTCTGTCATTTGCCTTTTCTCCTGGGAGCAACATGCCCTTCATCTTCAGAATCCATTTAACCAGGAGTTCTGGTTGGTTGAATTTTAGTGAGCAGACTTAGTTTTTACTTTAACCCTCCTCATCCCCTATCACCTCTTCCCTAAGTAAAATCTCATATTTTACATCTGCGAAGAGGATTTCATTAGCAGGACGAGACTTCAGAAGGAAGACCTTTAAAACTAAAATGTGTTTTAGTGACTCTGTCCTACACTGTGTTTAGAAATCAGGTCTGGCAAATTTAAAGCTTCAGTGAGCAGAAAACTTGCATCAAGCCTGACACCTTGTAAGCTTGGTTTCAGCTCAGGGTCACTTAAAACAACCTATTTATAAACCCATGGGGGAAAAAAAAAAGCTGGGTTTTCAATAGCGGAAACTGCTGACCCTTAAACTGCAGGGAGATGAGTTGGGTGCCTTGATGCTCCCGACGGTCGGCCATGACAGTGTGACAGATGAGAGTCGAGGGCCCCGCGGGTCGCGGGGTCTTACAATGCTTTCAGAACAAATCAATAACCAGTACAATGAAGCAGTTGTGTGAAATGACTACTTTATTCCAACTCCTAGTGTCCTAACCTGTTGAGCTGCCACGGGAGCTCTTGCAAGGGCAGACTGAGGAGGTGCCTGCAAGTTTAATGTTACGAGGTGCTGTTCTCTTTTGCCTCCACTCACTTAGGGGCCCCTTCCCCCTCTTTTTTTTGGGAAGGATTCATGATTTTATTTTGATTAGACATCCTTTAATTTTTCTAAATTTTGCAGATAGAGTCTACGTAGAAATTCAGGGACCTTGTGTGGTGACTAGGGAGTTATCTTCTGTTGCTGTCACCAAAGACTACAACTATGCATAGATTTTCTGCAGCAAATTCGTCCTATACAGTGGGGACCGTTGAGCCTCCAGATGACGATCGCCCACTGTGTGGTCAGGAAGACCTTAGCTGCAGTCTCAGTCCCGAGACTTTTAGGAGCTGTGAGGCTTGGGCAAATCATTTCTGTTCCCCAAGCCTCTGCGCTCATGGAGATCATATTCCTACGATCTGCCCCCCCGGAGTTGTTCGGTGAGACGATGGACATAAGCACTTAACAGGGTGCCCATGTGGAGAAGCACTTGGAAACGTTGCAATTATTATTCAGAAGCCATCTGCCCATATATTAACGTTTACATTTTGAGAGATTGTTATGGTCTAAAAAAAATTAGCCTGAATTTATTGCTTCTTTTTGTGATACCTCTTTAGTGTTGACAGGTTAGACTAGCACAAAAATATATAAGATTGGCCCTTCATCCCTTCCCATTGATATAACTCTTACCATTCTAATCAAGACCCTTCTAGATTGATTGTATAGATTTTTAAAAAACGGGGTTCCCCTTTCTTTGTTGGACAAACATGCACTTAAGGTGGCCCACCTTTACGTGGCATCTTATCATGCAAGTGTCTTTATGGCCAGTTGTGGAAGGAGCTTGTTAATGTCTGCAACGTCCTGAGGGTTATCTTAGATTTCCATTCAGAATTTTACAACTTTGCTGGGTGAGAAGCATATGGGAATTAAATGTGAAATTCATAAGCTAAAGTGGAACAGAGGCGGCGAGGACTACTGAGATGAAGGACATCGTGATGGAAGGTAAGATGCAGGGCAGGAGACAGGGGATCCCCAAGTTTCCTCAGGTGCGTGGGCTCCTCCAGGAGAGGGACCCACAGATGAAACATGCTTCCGTGCCCCAAGGTTTAAGGTGGGTAACACGTAGCCTTGGTTCCAAAGGACCACAGTCAGTACGCCGCCCCATGGCCTGTGAAGAGTGACCTGGTAGGCTCCAGAGTAAAAATTGTAACAGAAAGTGCTTTGCAGTCAGGAGAGACTGAAGGCCTCATGTGACCTGAGTCCCATAGTGAGGCCATCCATTGTTTTTCCTTTAAACGGTCATAAATTTTTCCACCACCGAATACACCAAGGGCAGGATCCCGGGAAGAGAAGCCACGGAAAATACACTCTTTAATCTGGGGCTCCCTTTCAGTTTTAGAACTTGGGCTCGATCTCTGTCCTTTTCCTTCTTCCAGAAGCTGCTTCCGGGGCTTCTGTGCTGGGATTAGCCTGCTCCTCTCCCGGGCCCGTAGATGTCAGGACGTTTCTGAAATGGAATCTGCCCACTGCGCCACTCCCAGGGACGCCACAGCCTTCCGCCCGTGACCTTTACCGCCTGGCTCCGGGCATGCTTGTGGTGGCACCTGGCAGGGTCCCACAGGACTGTGACCTTAGGCCTCCAAGGTGGCGCCTCTGCTGAATTGGGTGGAGGAAAAGGTGGGAATCCTGAGAATTCTGGGAGAAAACAAATGAAAGGATCAGCTGCAGAGTGAAGTCCCTTTGTTGTGTAAGAACAGGGAGGGGTGAGAAGCACAGTCAGGGACAAGCCTAGTGTCCTGCCCCCTCAGCCCCTCCCGACCTGCCAGAAGGGAGGCCTTTTTTTTTTTTTTTTTTTTTTTTTTTTTTTTCAGAAGGGAGGCCTTTAATGAGCGAGCCTTGGCTGCCCCGGAATTAAAATTTATATGGTTATTTCAACTGACAAACTCAGGCTTTGGGGGACCCAGCATCTCTCCTGTTGTTTTTTTCAAAAAGCCACAGTGGGGTGCTGTAGGGACAAGATCTCACCATTAACTTTTAATTTCTTTGCTTTTGTTGGTTACTTAACATTATTTAAAAGTATGTTTTGGCTGGTGAATAATGCTTTTGGATTGCATTCAGAAGGCATAAACAGCTGTAGTAAAACTTGCTCTCTTGGAAAGGAAGCCAACAACGCAGAGGGCCCAGGTGGTGCAGTGGATTAACCAACTAACCTTTAACCTTCCCGAGCCCGGGGTTCAGGTTCTGCTCAGGTCACCTCTGAAAAAGGAAGTGTCCCTTTGGTTTTGAGTTCCGATCACTTGTGTGTCCAAGATCACAGCTCCCCCAAATCATTTGGCCCAAATCTACACAATTGGCAGTTTCTAGGCAAGGGAGGGCCAGGCCTGAAATAGCAGGGTGGAGGCTCGGCGCGGCGGCGAGGTCCACTGGCAGAGATGAATTGGGAAGTTACAAACGTACAAGCACCTGCCAGCTCCAGGCCCGGCTGGGGCCAATGCAGTGATGTCCTCACTTTTTCAAGCACTAAATTTGGTAGTGACAGAAAGAAAAAAGTTTCTCACAATTTTTATAGGTATTGTGCGTGCGAGATTGGAACTGGCATAAAAGGCTGCATTCTTTCATTGCGACCATCAGAGCTGAGAGCGTGATGTAACCGTGCTTGGAAAACAGCGGTTTCATTTTCCTGAGAGCCCTTGGTGGCCACCAGACCTTGGTTTTTCTCCCACTGTGCTCTCTTTCTATGTCGTTTGCTCACACCACTTCCTCTGGGGTCTCAATTTCCCCCTCTGTGAAACGGGAGAACCTTAGAGAAGTGCTTTTCCACACTCTTCACTACCCAGAGAAGCATCCTGAAAATTGAAATAATGTTTGCAAAACATAGCTAATTCTCTAGGTGACAATAATTGGGAACATGCAAAGTATTATGAGTGTGAGAGGAATTACTTGACAGATTACCTCTTTTGACCCCCAATTAGTAATTATGTAAGTCGTCATTGTGCTGGGTTTTTAATGTTTTCTCTGAAGACACCAGCCGAGGCT
Organism: Talpa occidentalis; assembly: GCF_014898055.3. Taxonomy (NCBI): domain Eukaryota; kingdom Metazoa; phylum Chordata; class Mammalia; order Eulipotyphla; family Talpidae; genus Talpa; species Talpa occidentalis. The sequence continues at coordinate 109,920,845 of NW_023605194.1, forward strand.
GGATGACTAGAATAATAGGAGAATTCCACCCAAAACCGCCTCCACTGGCGGCCAGCATCCTCCGTTGTGAGCGTGGCTGTAATCACAGACTCTTAACCTGCGTGGACCGGCTTTCCCTTTAGGGATTGACCTCATTACCTGGGGCACAGTAATGAAATGCTCCTCTGGTTATTTTATTTCCGGGGCCAACCCTGTGTACTGTGAGGAACTGGTAGATGAATCTTCGGGAGGGACAACAAGGCGTTTTCCGTAAGCGCACGGTGGACAGCTCATTCTTGTGCTTCTTCATCAGGTTCATCAGCACCAGGACCGGGGAGAGACCTTTCAGTGCCAGCTATGCCCTTTCACTTCCTCACGCCACTTCAGCCTGAAACTCCACATGCGTTGCCATCAGCACTTCCTGAGGACAGAAGCCAAGGTGAAGGAGGAGGTCCCAGACCCAGATGTCAAGGGATCTCCCCACCTCAGTGACAGTGCCTGCCTGGGGCAGCAAAGGGAAGGAGGAGGGACAGAGCTAGTGGGGACCATGATGACATCCAGCACTCCAGAGAGGACTAGCCAGGGTGGGGCTGGCGTCTCGCCTTTGCTGTTGAAGGAGGAACCCAAGGAAGAGAACGGCCTGGCCACCTCCTTTCCTCTGGATGCTGCTGACAGGCCGGCCAACCACACAAAGCTGAAAGACCCTTCCGAGTATGTGGCCAACAGTGCGTCAGCATTGTTCAGCCAGGACATCTCTGTTAAGATGGCGTCTGATTTTCTCATGAAGCTGTCAGGTACTTGAATAGGGGTTGTCTTCTCCCTCCCCCACCCCCGCCCCCTCCAGTGTCCTCACCTGTAAAATGAACCAGTCGGCCTAGATGACTTCCAGGTCCTGGGAAAGTCTAGCAGTCTGCTCTGTCAGACGTTTTCTCCAGGACTTTTTATTCTTTAGTGGCCCTTTGGAAGTAGATCTCGCTGTGGTTTGGGCCTGAAAACAACAGAGACGGTGCATTTCCTTCTGGTTTTCCCCATCATGGGCTCCTGCGTGGGGGCAGGTCACATGCTGAGCCAGGCTGGTGGCAGTTCTTTGTGGGACGCGGGGTTCTGTTGAACTTGTCTCTGCGACGGGGCTTTTCAAGGGCTGTAAGGAAACTTCTGAGTTGGTTGACAGTATTCAAGTTCTTCACTGTCTTGATTTGAAAGATGTTTAAAGAACAGCGAGACTGCTATCAGGAATTACAGACTTGGCACATTGGAGCAAGTGCTGTAGATTATCTTTTATTCTCAGTGGGAAGTATTTTATTGTGGTCAAGTGTAGCCAACATGATATTTCCCGGTTCAGCCATTTTGAAGCATGTGTCTTTGGCGTGGCTTGCGTTCACACTGGGCTGTCACCATCGCCACCGTCCAAGCCCAGAGCTTTTTCATCCCAGCCCCAACCCTTCCACCCACGAAGCAGTAGCCCCACGTCGCTCCCCCCAGCCCAGCCACACCCCATTCCCATCTGTGCCAGTTTGACCAAAGCGGGCGCCTCATGGAAAGTGGAGTGGGATTTTTTTAAAATTCTTCCCCAACAGTCTCAAGGCCATTTTGAAAGAAATGGAGCCAGAAGTTGTCAAGGCTCATCCTTTGTGGCTGACGTCACTCTCACCCTCCAGTGATAGGTGACGTTTCCTTTAGTTTCTGTTGCTTTTAAAGGATTTCTTTGGTGAAGTTGTGGTGTTAAGCAGGGGCCATGCGATGCTGGGCGCGTGTGGATTCTCCTGACCCTTTAGGGTTGGAGTGGAGGGTGGTGGGGCTGTGCTGTTGCCGCTGCTCATGACGTTTTCAAAAGTGTGATTTTAAATTTTAAAGGAGATGTGACGGGGCCTCCCCCATGGCGCGGCGGTCGAGCGCTGGGCGGTTGAGCCTCTGCGGCGCTGGTTCGATCCCCGGCTGCTCCCCGGCCACCGGAGGAGGGTCCCACATGGCGCGCAGACCTCTCCTGCGGCCCGCTGCTCCCCTCAGCAGTGTACTTCGGTCCTTCTGCCTGCTCTGCTCCCCGCTCTGGCTCTGGTGAATTCTCTCACCCTCCCGCGCTTCTGACTGTGCCCAGTGCTTGTATAAATAAATAAAAATAAATCTTAAAAAATAAAAATAAAGGCGATGTGGCGGGTGGGGAAAGGTCGGTGGAGAATGGGCTCTGCCTCTCTGCGAGCTTGGCCGGCCCCAAGATGATTTCCAAATGCCACTTCAGCGCTTTGAGATTGACAATACCCTTTTAAATGGAGAATAATTGGTCACCGCCTTCTTTTAAATGGACTCTGAGTCGCATTTCACTAAATGTCATTGCCAGGTGGATTAGAGGAGCAGCTTCACTCTGAAGTCCCCGGCTCGGTGACACTTCCCTCGGGTCTCCTGGACTGTCCCCAGACCCCGGGGCTTGACCCCTGACTCTCGTTGGAAACGGGGACGAAAGGCATGGAAACGAGGCATCCCAAAATGAGTTGAGGGGGGAAGGAGGGCAGGAAGGCCCCCGGGAGGGACCCCAACCTGGACCCCAGTGAGTTACGAAGCACGAGCCCATGACCTTGGCGTTTGGAAATGGGGGGCTCAGCTCCCCTCCCCACTGCCTTCTCCCTCTTCCATTCCAATGTAGTGGAGGCTTGGATTTTTATATTGAAATATTTTTAATCATGTGGGAGAAATGTATGTTTTCAGTTTTCCTTTTGCTGCTGATCCTTTCACAATTCCCCTCCCGGAATCCTGCTTCTTCCTCTATGATCTCTCCTAATGTGATCACAAAAAGGACCCCTCTCCTGGGCTCCTGTGGCACGCTCCCGAGGGGAGAGATGCAGATGACGTGTTCACTTAGTATAGCTTAGAGGGGGGGGCCCTTTCCTAACTTCACAGACTGGGGGATGCTCAGTTGGGGGGAGTAGCTCTTAGGAGGAGCAGCCTTGCTTTCCTCTGAGATCCAGGAAGTTATTAAAATGTGGAGGTGGGTGGGAGGGGAGGCAGGAGCGATTGGGCTTTGGATAAAACACCGGTGCATGATACACGAGTCCTCCTGGGCTCAGCTCTGGGTGCCCCGTGTCAGGCTGGCATTAGCTCCAGACCCCGTCTCAGAGAGCACGAGATAAGACCTGCGGCCCGCGGAGAGCCAGGCTTGCAAACAGAGATGCAGAGGAGAAGCCAGTTGGTGGGGGTGGGGGCGGGGGTGAAATTCTGCACCAGAGCTTTATAGTGTGATCTGTTTTCTCAGGAAGCTATTGACGCGGGCTTGTTTACGGTTTGGCAGTCTGAGTGTTTACTGACTGATCAATGGGCATAAGAAAACAGATAACAAATGCACACTATTTATGCAAAAGGCCCATGCAGCTATTTTATGGTGGCTTACTAGAGGTCCTGAAACCTGACTTGTATGCACTGTTACCTAGCAACCTGTTATAAAGTCACCGGGGAGTGAGATGCATCGGTAATTTTTTTTGTGTGAGCATATTTGGATGTAAATGTAAACTTGGTGACTGTGGCAATGCAGCCCACGGGAAGAGAAGATATGTCAAAAGGAAAGGAATACATTTTCTGGAGGGCTTTTTTTTTTTTTTTTTCATTCCACTAACTCTGGTTGGTCGGGCCCTGTAATTGATGGCTGCTGTCACTGGGGTGCTGTACCTGGCTGTGTCTGTGGCTGTGATTCCAGGACCCAAAGGCCAAATCCCGGGGAGCTGCAGCTGAGCTGCTGGCCCTTCCCATTGTCAAATACAGTGAAGCCTCGGTTAGCCTGGGGTCTGGTCCCTTGGTGTCATAACGGCGCCATTGTTCTCGAGACAAATTTTTGAGCTGGACTCTGTGCGTGCACCTGCTGGGGCGGGAGGGTGCAGCTGTTGGTGGCACCGAGTCTGTGGGTCTCCGTGCCAGCCACATCGCTGTCTGCAAAGCTGGAGCACAGTGACAAATTCAAGCGTGTCCGTACCTACTTGTTTCCAAAAGAGAGACGGCAAACACTTGCTTCTTTCTTGCTTGCTTATTAAGGGGAGGCTTTTTTGCTTCTTCAACTAAAACTAAGCATAAAGATGACTTAGTGGAACCCAGTGGAATTAAAATCGCTGGCAGAATGCGGTTTTGAAAGGACTCGAAATCTATACCCACCCACAGCCACCGTGAGGTTCCCTGGTGTAAGTGAGGGTAAAAGCAAACCCCTTCTCTGAACCAGCAAGTCTTCCTCTGCCTGAACCCACACTTGACATTCCTCAGTCCTTCAGAGTTAATACAGAACCGATGCTCCATTCGGGGAAGGTTGGGGCAGTCTTGCTGCTGGCTTTCTGGGTGATGGAATAACAATCCTGTAAACTTTGCTCAAGGTGTTGGCCTGGGGGTGGGCCTCAAAAGCCTAAGGCTGCATGAATTTGCTACACCCGGTCGTTCAGGGCTCAGATACTGGAGGTGGTCTTTTGGGAGCTGCGTTGGTCCCCCAGAACCCCTAAGTGTCTGCTCTTCTGTGCTGTGTTCCCCTTTTCCAGCGGGACTTCTAACTTTGGCTGTACATTAGTTTCTTCAAAAGCCTGGGTCCGACCCGTGCCCAGAAGCCATGGCTTCGTTTGTCCAGAGCCTAGATACGGGCATTTTTTGGGAAATCCTTGAATAATTAAGGGCGCAGCCAAGTCATATTCCACTGACTTGGAATATGAACTTGGTACCTGCTACAGCTTTTTCCCCATTACAGATCTCTTTCCTTGTTTTCTATCCCTGAGGAGGGGCCTGGTGTGAGAGACGGCCTTAGACATTCAGCGCAGGTTGAGGTTGGCGTGAACAGAAGCCTGAGTGAGTCATGGCTACTGAGCCCCCCTTTTTTCTTGTCGGGCCGTGAGACAAGAGATTAAAGAAAATGCACCTCAATGTTCTCCAGTTAGAACAAGAAATTTCTAGGACTCCTCCAGAGCATCAAGGGTCTGGGAGTGTTACCATTAGAAACTCAATTAAAAGTTGCCTCGCATGGCCTTTCATTTTTCTCTCTTTCTGAAAGCAGCACTTTTTAAGATAGAAAATTTAATTCTAACTCTCCACATTATAACCAAGCAGTTGACAGAAACTTGGCTCCTCAGCTGTTGGCTGAGAATAGCTTTATGTCCCTGTTTTGCGAAAATAAAAGATATAAGTCATTGCAACTATTTTTAATTTGAAAACTGGCAAAAAAAAAAAAAAACCCTTTTATACCGTCTCCCACATTATATTAATTTCATAAGATGGAGGCCAACATTTTAACCAGGAGAGATGGACTTTTTAAAGCAGCGGCTCCCAAGCCTGATGTGCTAGGAACTCAGCCATAAAACAGCAAAGGTTTTCTTGGTTCTGGCGGATGAATAAAGAGGAGCCGGTCAGTGTGCTTGTGCCTTCTTATCTTGCAGTTTCCCATCGGCCTTTGTTCCATGTCTTTCACCAACTTGATGTATCTGTCGGTACAGTGCCGTTGGTTTCTGAAAGGCATCTGTTCTGTCTGCTGCTACAGGGGGCGGATCGGAGAGGCCCAGCTAACCAGGGGGTCCCTCCCGCACGGTGATTTTTTATAAAATCTCTTAACCCACAAGCCTTTCTGTGATCCCGTGCCTTCCCAGTGCCTCGCCAGGCCTTACGTAACCCGGGGCTCACCCACGCTCCTTGCCTCTGTGCACATCCCTGGAAGGCTTATCTGCAACAGCCTGCCTTTGCAGCTTCAACTGACCCCTTCTTTTTAACCCTGTCCTGCTTTTCTTGTGGCAGGAGCACACTGGTCATGTGACTAGAACCCCTGCAGTGAGCCGCTGCCCTGAGGAGCCTTATGTGCGGGCAGCCTCAGTGCCCCTCGCAGCCCTGGATTTTATTCAACCTGGTGGTGATTCATCTGAGAGGCAGAGTGTGACTCTTTCCTGTTTTCAACCACTTGCTGCTCCATGACATGAGGACTGACTGAGTCATGGAAGGGAGCAGGTGGCATTACAAGAAAGTGGGGCCCAGAGTTACCCACACATGTGCGTGCCGAAATGTCCTGGGATGGAGACTTGGAGACATGTGCTCATTGCTCATTATTTCTCCTCAACAGCCATTTCTATGGTGCAGTCACTCCAGGCCATGGAGTTCACGTGACGTTCGTCACGGCTCTGTAGGAAGCTAGTACTAGCACAGGTATCCCCCGCTTTTCAGAGGTTTGCTTTATGCCATTTCTCTTTTGCAGAAGACTTACATTCAGACCTGCTTTTGCTGACAGAAAGAAATCTAAAGAGGATTGCTGCTTTTATGATAAAATGGGAAAAGCACAAGTCTAATGTTGATTTGGCAGCAGCCGTTCTTAGAAGGAGCAGCACCCCAAGTAGTGAAAGTAGCCCCTCCAAGATCCTTCCCCAGGAACTGCTTTATACAAATTGTGTGTTTACCACATCATTCCTGCTTTTAATGTCTGTTTGTATTATTTGAGGTTTAATGTGTTATGTGGAATGATGTGGTTGATTTTATGGGGTCTGAGAATAATTAAAATCTTACCCGTATAAGCTTCTTCACTTTCAGCCATTTCACCTTAACAGAGTTTTCATGGAAACACTCTACTTTTGGCTCATGAGGGAAGCCTGCATTCCCATTTTACAGCTGAAAACTGAGAAACAGAGGTTAAAAGAGTTGCCTAAGTTTACATAAGGGATGACAAAACTGGGATTGTAACCCAGGGGACCTGGTTCCCGTGATTCCCCTCCCCCACTGCCTGTACCCCAAATCACAAAAAAAGGAAACAGCAAAACCTGAACTTGACTGTGTTCTCTGTCCCTGCTTGTGAACTGAGTTGTGGCCTGGAGTGAGCTGTTCTCTGAATGGTCTGTGTTAAACAGCACTGGAAGTTGCATGACTACTTCCCGGTTTCTTGAAAATTACCTCGTACAAACAGAATGGACACAGTCTGGCCAGTTTATAATTTCATAGAACTGTATTGTGTCCAGCGTGTTTCCAAATACTTTGTTTTGTAGCAAACTTGTAGACAAATAAACCGACACTGCATGAATAACTGTAAAAAGGTGGCAACAGGAATCCACATCTTTCTTTCCTGGCTATGCTGGAGCAAGTATGCCCAGTTCTAGAATTGCTTCCATCCACCCTCCCCCCGGAATAATTTTGCATCTTGATAGGCCTTGGGAAAATTTATGAAGACCTGTGTTTCTGCAAAACTGGTTCCTAGTCATTTTCTTCCTTCTCTCGGAAGTGTCTAGTCTTGTGTTTACTGGTGTTGTAACTACTTCCACTATTATTATTAGGAGCTTATGAGTAAGTAAATGTGTTTACAGTGAACCAGGCACTGCGCCAAGGACTTCAGTAATTTCTCACTTAAGTCTCCCAATCGCCAATGAGGTCAATAATATAAGCCTATTTTATAGATGAGGAAGCTGAGGCTTAAAAGATTTCGGCTGCAAGGGCCAGAGTGAAGCTTCAGCTCTGTCTCACTGCAAAGCCTTGGCTCGTGACCTCTTAATTAGCTATTACCTAATTTTTTTTCTCAGTTGAGGGAACTGTCTTTTGACCTCCGTCTGCTTCACTGTTTATTTTCCTTGGCTTCAAACCATGGCATCATCCCTAATGCATGCTAACTCAGTCACTGATCTGGATACATTTTCAGTGTCTACAAAAGAGATCTACAATCTATCCCTGCTTGTGCAGCCTTCCCCTGCTACCCCCTCATCTAGATGGCTTCCCACTCCACTCCCACCCTAGCCAGCGTCTTCTCCACCTCCGACCGCCTCCAGCAGTCTCTCTGGATGGGGTTTGGATGGGCTCTCTACAGATACCCAGGAACCTCGTGCTTGGCTCCTTTCTCCTGAGGAACCATATTCCCACTCAAGGTGAACGCATCCTCTTCCCATCAGCTAGATCCCGCCTCACCTGGCCATTCTCGGCCTCCTGTCATGCGGTCCCAGGGGACTGCTCATTTAAACTGCAGAGTTTAAACAGAGTTAAACTTCCTCGTCTAAGGTAAAATGAGTAAAAGTAGAACTTTTCTAAAAAGAATAATAGCGTTATTAAAACTAAAAGAACAACTCTCGCGCACCCACCACCTGCCATGTTTCTGTATCTCTGTAGAGAATTTCTAAGAACACTGGGCCCCATCCCTGTGATGTCCTCCGGCTACTGTCTGGTCCGTGCTCAGGCCAGCTGTCCTGCCGAGCTGGTCCCACTTAGTAAAACCTTTTCTTGTTATTTTCATCTCACTACACCCCCCTCACAGGGAATTCCACTGATAGTTGGAATCTTTACCACCTAAGTCGGTGCTTGCAGCATTGCATAATTCATCCCGTTGTTTGTGTATTAGTCTTGCCTCTTCAACTATATTTCAAGTTGCTGTGGGGGGACATAATGTTTCTTTTATAACATCTTTATCTTTGCACCATCCACAGTGCCTTCCCGGATGGATTGTAAGAATGAGCTCCCATTTTCATATCGTAGGAGTCAGATTTTCAGAAGTGGTGGTATTATTTCCCTTAGAAAAGATTTGCAAATTCACCTCAGCTCCCTCACACAGCAGTGGTCTGTAGAAAGGAAGCAGGCTGTTCCAAGGGGGCTTCGAAGAGTGTGAGGGTCTTGCATTGTCTCCTTTCCCATGTTACAAGGTCTCAGCTCGTAGGCCCAGGAGTCTATCACATGGGGAGTGACAGAGTGTTCCACAGTATAGCAGCTCACTTGGCCTGTGTTCTGTGGATTAGCCACCTGGGCGTGGCTCAGCTGGGGTCTTCTCTTTGGTGTCTCTCAGGCTGACTCATCTTCCTAGTGTCCATTGCCAGGCCCTGGGGATTAGCTGGTCTAGGATGCACTTAGCTGGGGGGCTGTCTCTGGGGCCCAGGAGCTCTCCTCCTTCGGTGGGCCGGCCCTGGCCATCCCCATGGCAGCTGCCCAGCCTTCCAAAGGAGAGCGAGGAAGGGTATCGGGCCTCCCAAGACCAGACTCAGAACCGGCCCAGCCTCACCTCCACCACCTTCTGTTGACCAGACTCAGCTACAACTCCGGCCCAGATTTCAAAACTGGGAACGTGGATTCCACCTCTTGCAAAGTCACGTTGCAGTTGGTGGTCCCTGGGGAGGGGCGTCCTTGGAACTGCAGTGAACCACAGCCTGAGCCTGCAGAGTCTCAGCGACAAAAATCATTAACCATGCGGTGGATAAACCAGAATGCCAGCATAGTAATTAAACATGACAAGTGTAACAGTCAGGAGGAGATGTCACTTGGGGCAGATGGTCATCAAGTTCCCTGAAAAGTGTTGGAAATATATTATCCAATCTTTAGGTTTTCTTTTTCTCTAGGCTCAAATCACTTCAGGCTGTTCATACATGCAAATCACTTCACTGCTGTTCATGCATTTCATTCTTTGGATGTGTTAATAGTATGAATTTAAAAACCAGCTCTCCTTCACATTTACTCAGGGCTTGATTGGTTTTCCAGAACTTGTCCTTCCTGCTTTTGACAAGGGAGATATCCTGTCTGTTAAGCAGATTACTGTAGATGTTACTTTTGCTCATTATATGTTGGTTTTAATAGCTTAGTTTGCAGAGGAAAACCTTATTTATTTATTTTAAAGTTCTTTAGGCAATGATCACCAGGGTTGCCCTTGACCTTGCGCCTGTCACTGTGTCTACAGTCGTCATAGCTGTCATAGGAAACCTGTGTGGTGTTACTTTGGGGACAGAGACCCTGCAGTGTAGCCAAGGATTAGCTCAGGTGGAGGCTAATGAGAAATACGAGACGGTTAAAACTTCACTAAACACTAATTATAAAACCACTAAAGACAAATTAAGTAGTTTACTTTATTAGGAGCAAGTTTTGGAAATATTTGGCTAATGATTTAAACATTCTATTTGAATATAATATGCTTAACATCTAAAAGTAATACTCTGCTATCATTGTTCTTCAATTAAATCTTGGCTTTCTTTTGATTTCAGAAGGGAGTTTGTTTTTTCATACACAAAATGCATCAAAAAATTCCAGGTCCTCAACCAGATCGCACATACTAATATATATTTACAGGGGAACTTAAGTAGTTATAGCAGCACTGATTTGCAATCTGGAAAGTTGAGTTCATTAGCTGTGTGATTTTTAAAGGTTATATCATCATTTGAGCCTCTGTTTCCTTATTAGAAAACAGTTTCAGTTTTTATTTGTTTTTTAAACAGTAAACTCATTTTTTCCAACAAAATTTTAAGTGCAGACACAATATGTAAAACACCACGAATATGTATTTTTGCTATAGCTTTGAAGTTCATATTTATTACATTTATTTATTTTAAAAGTCCAACAATTAGAAAAAATCTGCTCTTTGAGAAGCAACAAGGCATGAAGTTAGTGGTTTGTTGGGGTGAGGTCTTACAGCAGTATAAGCACCTAGTATGTTTCTACCTTGTTTTGCTGACTGCAGTTTCAAGAAATGCCATTTACACATGGATGTTGTGGCAAAGGAGAGCAGAACTTTAACAATTCACCTTAAAATCTCAGGATCCCGTCAATTAAATTTATTCCGAGGCTTGAAAGAAGGGTGCAATGATTTAAATAAAGCATTTGCTTCAAAGTTGGCAATACTCCTTATTATATTCCTTCACTAATATCATAATCCATGGCAGAAGAGAAACCTCCAGAACTTTCCATATGCACCCAAACCACCTATAAGTATGTATTAATGACTTGGTTTTACTTAGTTAACTGCTCTTTGGAAATTCATCTGCAAAGGGATGTTGCACCATCCTCAAAGAGTGCTGTTGAGGGTCAGGTAAATGAAATCAGGTAAAGATGCAGTAAACGATAGAGCCCAGTAGAGCTCCCCATCTGTCTGTCAGCTATGATCAGAAGCTTCACCAGAGCAGATGACCTGTCAACCTACCGTTGGCATTAATAAGGCAGTGATTCTCACCAGAGTCGCTCCCAGCAATGTCTGAAAAAATTTTTGTTTTCACCACTGGAAATTAAGTGCTATTGGCATTGCGTGTTTGGAGGCCAGGGATGCTCTTAAACACCTTGCCATGCACTGGCTTGCAGATGACCCAGCCCAGAATGTCAGTGGTGACAAGGTTCAGTAAGCCTAATTTAAGGCCCCCGCATATCGACACTGGTACGACTACCATCGTACAGCATTGCATAGACACACGTGCTTAGGCCTGAATTTGCTGAAAGCTCAGTGCACAGCCAACCACTTCCTTATTAATGACACATAACTAGAGCTCCACCACCCCTGGCGACAGCAGGTGCACCTGCCTTGCTAGCAATACATAAAGCTGAATTAAGTTGTGGTCTCCAGCGAGCTGACATTATATATATAAAACACAGTAGAGGGTGCACGTTTTAAAGTGAAATTTCAAGTCACTTTAAAAATAATCTTGAAGTTTTAAAATTGAAACTAATAGCTGTTAGAACCCCCGAAGGTTATGTTGGGGTTCCTTGGAACAATGAAAAGTCACTGATCTGGTGACTTCTTCCAGGCCTGAGTTTCTGGCTCTGCTTTGGGGTGAGGGAGTAAGTGAAAGTCTCAAGGGCCTAGCTTCCTCATGCAGCAATTCAGCATTCACGAAACCAGCAGATTTTATGTTCAAGGAAAGCATCATTTTCCTTCACCAGAGGGAACCCACAACTAGAACAGCAGCAGTTTTGTTAGAGCCCTGTCTTCCACCCTCTCGGTCAAATCTTCACCAAGTTCTTTTCCTACACGAAAACGTCCCAGACTGTCAGGTTCTACCCCACCACCCTCTTTCTCGCTAATATGCCTAATTCACACCATGCCATGTGTCTTCCAAAGCTGAGGTGAGGATCCTTCAGACACTTGCAGAGAAAGGAAAGACCTGGGGCGCATTCTCAGCCAGAAACCCTGAAGTCTAGGGTTTCTGTAATGGGGGCAAGAGGAGGTCAGTCTGTTAACCTCTTGGAACCTTCATTTCTTCACTTATAAATGAAATTAGTACTAATACCAGTCTCCTATGGCTGACAGAAGGATTGATTCAAAATGCTGGTTGTATGCATTATTGGGAAAAAAATAACAATTTGTTCAATGTAAGGGAATTGCATAGAATTTTCCTCAAGGTGAGGTAGGTCGCTGGAAAGGAGTGTCCGTGGGAACTAATGCCTCCTTGCTGTGAAGAAGGGTTCCTCTTACAGCTCAGGAATCCTGCCTATTCCAGTCACGTGTTACTGAACAACGTCTTGGTCAGTGATGGGGGGCGATCCCGTGAGCTACACCACCCAGCCGAGGCGGGCAGTGGGCTCGGCCCTCTGAGTTTATGTGAGCACCCACACTGGCGTTCCCACAACAAAATCTCTCAGTGACACGTTACCTCAGTGACACCTGACTATAGAATTGGAACCGTGGAATAACTTTATCCCAGTGTCTTCCTCTTCCTTGTCCACATTAACCTTTATCTCGAATCCTTTATAAGTCCTCAAAAAGCCAGTTTGTTCCTTGAAATGGCAGCCTGACTCCATTGAGGACATGAGCGTACAGATAGACTCATTTATAACTCAGAGTGGCTCAGCTAAAATGTCTGCAGCAAACAGTGAAGAGAGGGGGCCTCTTGGGTTTCCTCAGTGCATCAAAAGCGAAGTATCTGGAAACTTTAAGGTACATAAACAGAAGTCCAAGCAGGTGCTGTGCAACAGTGATCCTCCACTTGGGCACAAGTCTTGGTTCGTAGTAAGAATGAAGTCAAGACTGCAGTGAGCCATAAATTATTGCTTTTCTCTTAACAACTTCCCCAAAGAAAAAAGAAAACATCTTTAATTCTGTTCTCTTTTTCTCTGTAGAAAGAGAATGGATTTTTTTTAAGATAATAAAAAAATGGCTATTATTGAGTCATATTAATTTTAAAATATAGGTTTTAGGTACTAATTTCAGTGTAAATATTTCTGGTCATTGAAAGAAAGCAGGATATCCTTCATATTTCTATTTTTCCTCTTCTATTTAGACCTAAAGGCTGGGAAATTAAAACTTGGGAAGCAGGTATTTCCCACACATTTTTCTGATATGCCATTCATTTTATTTACATTTTCCCAATGCGTTGCTAGTTTTAGGCCATTCTTAATATTGCCTAAGTGAGCCCCAGGTATCACATGTATAATCCAGCAACATCCAGCTTGCCTATTGTTTCTTAGTGTCTTACTGAAGTCCTGTTAAATCAGGGTTGTACAAACAATGCTAGATATCTTTTTCTCCCTTAGGTCCCATTCAGCATGTATTCTGTCCAGCGCTCCTGCAAGATACTCACAGCTTCAGAGAGCATCTGTGTAATGGTGGTCCTCTCCAGAAGCTGGGATTTGCTGCTAGGGCCTCCACTGTTTCTTATCTCTTCCCTAGCCTCACCTTAGATTTTTAAAAAATCTTAAAAATAACAGATACAGCACTGAAGCAATTTTGAAAATATGTAACCATTAGTTTATATTACTCCTTCCTAAAGAATCCAAGTTGCAGCCTTAATAGATACCACCTCATTTAATTACTCTGTTGTGACTAGTGAGTATGCACTGGGAAGAGATTTTAAGGAGCATTCTGTGTGAAAGGTTTAAGGCAAGAGCAAGTTTTAAAGGAGGCACCCACCAGCCCCTCAGGAAGTGGTCGAGAGGGGAGAAGCACGCCCAGAAAAAACCTGGTAGGAGTTCCCTCCTGGTAGAGGTGGAAGCACAACTTGAGGGTTGTTTTAGAGACTGTCCTTGTTCCCTTGGGTGTAGATGCCTGTCACTAGATTTTAAGCACTTTCCTTGAGATTTCCTGGCCTCCTCCTTAGTAATACCAGAGTCCAAGTGGTTCTTCAAAGACACCCCTGTAAATGCCAAGTCTCGATAAAAAAGCTTTTAGTTTTGTCTCTAAGGACTTATCCCCAGTCTAATGATAAAAGCCATGGAAGGCTCTTTTGATTACCTTTGGTGGCACATTTGGAGGTTCTTGGCTTTTGTTTACCACAGGCAATGTGGAGGTCAGTGTTTTTGATTTACTTTGATTCATTTATAATTTGTAATCAGTCAACAAAAATTTGAGTCAGTCAACAAAAAAAATCCTGAGCACCTACTGTGTGCCAGGCACTGTTCTACGCACTTGAGATGCACCAGTGTTAAAGATCATTGCCTTCATGAAGTCTACCCTTAAGTTGGAGGAACAGACCATAATGGTTAACATAATAGAATTACATAGTAAATGATTCTTCTACTGGAGCTGCTCTACCAAAATACCACAGAATTGGTGACTTAAACAACAGAAATTTATTTCTCCCCCTTTTGGAGGCTGGAAGTTCAAGATCAAGCTGTTGGCAGGTAGGGTTTCTCCTGAGACCTTTTCGCTGTGTCTGCACATGGCCTTTTCTCAGTGTGTACACATCCTTGTGTCTCTCTTCTTCCAAGGACAGCAATCATGTTGCATTAGGATCCCATCAGATGACCTCATTTAACTTTAGTGACTTCCTTATCTCCAGGTGCGATCATAAAGGGGATAGGGCTTCAAAACGTAAATTTGGGGGATTGTGCAGAATTCAGTCCATAGCAGTATGGTATGAGGTGATAAATATTTTGGAAAACAAGGAGGATCAGAGTAGGGGGAAGAGATTGAGTGTACTGTGTGTATTTGGGGTGGGGAGTTGCAATTTTGAACTAGGTGATCAGGGCAGACTTTGTTGAGAGGGTGGTATCTTAGGAAGACTTGAAGGTCAAGTTACATCTCAGGGTTGCTATAACTCAAGGACCAGCGGTGGAGGGGTGGGGGGCAGGGGACAGACACAGGTGAGCAGCTCGTGGGCCTGGATTCTAGCCCTGGCTTTTCCTCCTTTTGATAGTCACACTTTCAAATGTCAGTTTAGCCCTCTGAGGTCCAGCTTGCAAATATGCTGGTCTGTGTGAACTTGTGATTCCAGAATGTCCATTCTCAGAGGGACATGCGGTGGACAGACAGGACCTGGTGCTGTGTATTGAATGCGAGCAGGTGGGGAAGGGTGACAGGTGTTTGCTTTGGGGATTTATTTTCATCCTTTTATTTGTTAGGTGAGAAAGGGTTTGAGACTCATTCTAAAAATCATTACTAAGAGCTCAGAACTAGGGTGACCTCTTTCTCTAAAGACCACCTAGTATAACTGACCTCAGGCTCCTACCACCTGGCCCTTTAAAGGGGAACAGGAGGCCAGTGAAGAGTGATGGTGGTGGGGGAGGTTGCTTGCTTCCCTCCTGGTCTGCTGGGGGCAGCAGCTTAGAGGGTGAAGGTCTGGAATGGTGTGGCCACACCACAGAATCCATCCCATAATAGATCACTTAGCTCTGCCCTGACCACACACACCACACCAGCCAACCATGCTAAAAATGGAAAAAGGACAGTAGTGGAAAACTGGTGAAATCTGAATAAAATCTGGAGTTTGGGTCATGCGAATGTGCGTCTCTGGGTTCTGACCAATAACCATGGTTATGTGAATGCGGACATTGGGGTGCTGGGTCAAGTGCAGACAGAATGCTCAGCCGTCTTTGCAACTATGTGGAAATCCAAAATTAGGCCATTTTTATTTATTTTTTATTTTTTTAAAGATTTATTTTTTATTTATACAATAGCTGGGGTACAGGCCAGAGGCGCAGGAGGGTGAGAGGATTCACCAGAGACAGAGCGGGGAGCAGAACAGGCAGACAGACCAAAAGGACTGCTGAAGGGAGCAGCAGGAGAGACAGGGAGGTCTGCCGCGCCATGTGGGTATCTCCCTGGCTGGCCAGGAATCGAACCCGCACTGCAGAGGCTGTGGCCAGCTTCACAGCATTGTGCTCAACCCGCTGCATCACTGGGGAGGCCCCGAGGCCATTTTTAAAGAAAACAATACCTGCATGGGTTCTGCGATGAGTTGGGCTTCAGCCATGATAAGCCCCGGCAGAGGCAGGCCCCACTGTCTGTGAGTCCGTGGCTTGGGCTGTCGCCATCTGGCAAAGGCAGGGGACCTCCAGTTGGCAGCTTTCTTTTGGGCCCATTCTTGGTCACCTGACCCCCTGCCCCAGGCCCCGGGGATTTGCCTTGGTATCGCCTGCGTGGTATGACTCACGTTTGTCTCCCATGATGTAGGAAATTGCCCGCAGGCATTATTTGATACTAGGCCTAGGCAGAGAGGGTGCTGATAGGTCAGGGGACCCAGAGCTTATACACAAAAGACATTCAGGGAACCAGAGAGAACACCCAACACAGGGGAGGTGCCTTCCTAAAGAGGAGAGTGGGAGGCCCACAGAGTCCCGCTCGCGACAGTGGGTTGTCCTTCCTGCCCAGGGCTATTCGTTGCGGGTCGGATGGGCTCGGCCCGGGTCCCTCTGCTGGTAGCACAATGTGATCGTGCGTTTGTGCCCCAGCGGGTATGTGTGGGGCAGCTCAGAGGGGTGCTGCCCTGTGTGTGTGTGTGTCTAATCCTCTTCTTCTCTTGACAGCTGCAAATCAGAAGGAGCCCATGACTCTTAATTTTAAAGTGAAAGAGGAACCTAAGGAAGAAGAGACCCTCGGTGCCCCCCTGCCCCGGCCCAGCTACGTGTTCAGCCCGGAAGCCGAGGTGCCAGCCCCGGGCATCTCTGAGGACACCCTCAAGTCCCAGGAGGCGAAGGGGAACGCGCTCAGGCGGGACATGTCTGTCAAAGCCGCGTCGGAACTGCTCATAAAACTATCAGGTATTTGATTCATTCTGCAATACTCGCCTTGGTGCCCAGTGAAACTGTCCTTTCGTTTGGAAGCCTGCTGGGCTGCCGCCTGCCCGGGTCGTGGCTCCTCTGGCGGCTGCACCGGCATGTCATCGGCGCGGTGGGTTCGGGAGTGACCAGACGACTGGGCTGAACCGCAGGTGGTTTGCAAATGTCAGCCGTGCCCCTCTCTCATCAAGCAGAGCCTGTTTTTTCTGACCAACTGCAAATTGTTGGAAGGCAAGGCTGCCTTCCCAGACGACGTCGGTCGTAATTTTAAATGGGTTCTAATGACATTCAAAGCACTTCTGCTAATTGATCAAAATACCTATTCTTTCCTCCTAGAGGACCTTGCCTTTTTTGTGTGTATTTATACTATATTCCTTAAGAACCATTAAAAATATTTTTCTTAACTTCAGAAGCAGTGGAGATGGCACTTGAAGTAATTACTAATAGAGAAGCCGCGAGATCTTATGAATAGAAAATTTCATAATGGAATGTTACAATAATTAATCTAAGTTCTTAAGATGAATGAATAATTTTTATTAGTATGTAAATGTGGTCCCAGCCCATCAAGTATGGAAAAAATGGGTTATTATTTGAAATTTACATGTGTTGCATTCTTCTCCACCCTGTGCCCTCTATCTGCCCCACCTGCTGTGGAACAGGGGAAAAAAGAATGTCTTTTAAATTCAAAGTATGCCTTTCACAACAGGGTAAGAAAGTCAGATCAAGAATAATCCTACGTTTGCTATTGCCTAGAAGTAGTTTTTAGAAATTGCATTCAAAATGCTAATGTGAATCAAAAGTGTTTTCAGTAACTTGCCGTGCTCGGAGGGGGAAAGCCAGACATGCAGTGGGGGGAGTCCTTCCTGTCATTTCATTAGTGATTCTAACTGCGTTTCTGGTTGACCAGTAGCTTGGAAAGTGAGAAATTAATAATGCTTTGCTTAGAATCACTTATAGCAGAACAGTTGAAATTCCTGTATTTGCCAGTTGGTGGGGTTAAGAATTCTTTCTTTTAATATTAATTCAAAACACACCAGAACTTCAGGGAACATGATTGGTTACAGATAAAACTAATAGAATTATTAAGTCCCTGTTGTAGCGCCGTTTTTCTCAACTTTGCCGTAAATGTGCAGCTTCTTTTATGCAGATGAGAGGCGAGCAAGATTGTGCTGAAAGCTCAAAGCGTTCAAAGGGAACGCTCAAGCCAACATATTTTTGTGTATATGAATCTTCCCTCCCATGTCAGAAGGTCTCGCTGACCTAGTCTGTCTGCTCTTTGCCCGTCAGTTCCTAGAGATCACAGCTCTCGGGTCTGTCCCTCATGGCGTGGCCTTGCACATGACAGTGACTAACTCTTCAGTGGTGACTCCTATCCCCTCCTGCTCGGTAGATTCTAGTGGATAAAATTCCTATCAGAGTTTGCTGTGCTGCCAGGATGATGAGCAGAGAAAGCTGGGATGGCACCAAAAGATAATGCACAAAAATGAGATTTCAAAAAAGACATTCTTTGAGAAAACATTTGCTCTTAATCCGTTTGGATGAGGTGACTTGAGACACTGAAGTATAAAATCATTTCCTAGATAATAATGAGAACCCGCAAATGGAGGGCTGTCGGGAAAGTCATGAAACATTTTTCCTTGAAAACAGGAAAAATACGTCATGGCTTTTCCGACAGCCCACTGGAATAAGGCTGTTAGACAGCTGGGCACGGGGATGGCAGCTGGGGACTGCAGGGCCCGTCTAGACACTTCCCAGGAGTCACAATGAGTCCCTGGGTTATGAGATCCAGCAATCATCCAGCTAGGTGATTTTTCCAGAAGAGCCCTGTGTTGTGGGATAGAAATGAAAACTTGTTTAAAGACTAAGATGGCTTTTGTTGGGTTGTTTTGGGGGTTTTTGTTTTGTTTTGTTTTGTTTTGCCCTCGGATGCAATGGTCTATTGAGAAGTAATCCAGGGCAGTGAAACCCGTTCAGTGAAACCCGATTTGCACTTGGTACGTTGGTCATTCAGACTATGGTCAGATAAACTTTGAAAAAGTTTGTAACTAAGTGCTAAAAATAGGCATGTGACTTAAAAACACGTCTTTTCATTCCTAAGCCACACTAGTAAGAGGACTCACTCACTATTAGTTTTAAAAAGGGCCCACTCTTCATCACTCTCATCGCTCGCTGTCTGTCAGAGCTCTTGGAAGAGGAGGCCAGGGGACAGCTTCCTAAGCTCTTTTCCAAGTCGCCATTTGAGTCATTTCCATGTTCTTGGAAAGACACACGTGTTGAGGCCTCGTCGGTGTTTGCCGAAACCCTCTCTCTGGAGTTGTCTCATCCTCCTGGGCCTGAGTGTAATTCATTTCCCCAAGCACCAGGTGAGTTGGGCTGGGTCAGGAGCTGGCCTGATACCCTGCAACTGAGCTGCAGGCCTCGTTGGGGGGATGGGGTTCCCGCTGGCTTCCTGCCTTGTTGATTTTCATTTATAGTCTTCTGTCACACTGGGGAGGATGTTTTGGAAGAATTGGGTGAAAAAAGTATGATCTATGCTTTGTCATACATTTCTTTCTTTCTTTCTTTCATTTTTGACCCAAGGACTAAGTCGAGGAATAAAAGGATTTTTTTTCTCTCTTCTTTCCTTGAGAGGAGAAGCCAGATATAGGCCCTTTCCATCTTTTTCTTGACTTAACTAAGAGGAAGCTAGTCAACTATTTAAGCTGCTTCCTTCCCAGGTTGAGATTCATTTAACGCCTTAACGATGAATGTTGGGCAGATGGCCCAGTCAAATATCATGGAAACGTCCCTCCGTGGAGAGACTCTGCAGGTATATTGTTTTCCAAATTGACATTTATGTCTTAGAGGAAAAACACAGATGAGTTAGGAACTAGGCTAAAGTTTTCATTAACTGTGGATGTGGGAAAATATGAGTTTTCTTCCTTCCTGTGACTCCAATTAGATTTCCAGTTGTTAATTGGGAAGTCAAGTGCCTGACAGCTGGGCCAAGGCAATTGGTGACCATAAAGAAAGCCACAAACTCTGAGGACGCCAGCGAGGTAGCCAAATAATCAGATCTGTCTGCCGAGAGCACAGTTGTTAAAGATAACTCCCAGAGGTCTCAGATGAGGGAGGCCAAGCTCCTAAAGTTTAATACAGAGGTTGTATCATGTCAGACAGACAAAGAGAACCCAGTCGCTCTTAAATTCCGGCTTGGTAATGTCACCTGGCAAACTTATGAAACAGATGTATGTTACCACACGTGTGACATAATGCCAAAAAGGACACAAAATTTTATTGGCTTCATCTTGGCTATGCTTTCAGAGAAGTTGCTAGACTCAGACATAAAGAAGTACCCTCTTCTCTAATGAGCCACAGGAGATATATATATAAAGTTTATATATTTTAAATATATCACATGTTGTATATATGTTATATGCAGAATATATGTATATACCATGGTAAGTAAACATAGAAATGTATATACCATGGTAAGTAAAATGCTCGTCTGGAATTTGTATTTTTTTTAGATTTCAGTTTTTTTATTGATATGTAGTTGATCTGTAGCACTATATTAGTTTCAGATATACAACACAATGATTTGCTATTTTTATTTCAAAATGGTCGTTGCAATATATCGTGGCTTTCTCTCTTAGCACCTTTCAGATATGCATATGGTATTATTAACTATAGTAACTTTTGTACATTATGTCCCTGTTACTTATTTTAACAGGAAGTGTGTACCTTCTGACTACCTGTCATCCATAGCCTCCCTAATTCCCTACCACCAGTCTAGTCTATCTGTAAGATTGGTTTTTGTTTGGTTGGTTTAGATTCCACATATAAGATCATATGGTATTTGTCTTTCTCTGATTTATTTCACTTAATAACATGCTCTCGAAGTCCATCCATATTGTCACAAATGGCAAAATTCTGTTTTTCATGACTGAATTCCACTGTATACACTTGCCTTAATTTGAAACATGTCTATTGGTTTTCTTATTTCTATGCTCAAAGAAGGAAATGAGTTTCTAGTCTTTTCTGATTTATATTAATTTATCCCTGATTAGGCTTGGAGAGAAATATAATTTATAATTGCCTCTTGTAGAGGAATCTGGCAGGTCCTGGATTTGGAATACACTATGATGTGCACTTAGGAATCGCCTAAGTAAGATAGGACTTCAGGGCCACCCTGGTGGTGCAAGGGGTTAAACACCGCATTATGAAGCAATCCGCAGCCTCTGCAGCCAGGGAGCAACCCACATGGCGAGGCAGACCTCTTCTGTCTCACCCACTGCTCCCCTCAGCAGTGTGTTTTGGTCAGTCTACTTGTTCTGTTCCCCGCTCTGTCTCTGGTGAATCCTCTCACCCCCCACAACTCTGGCCTGTACCCCAGCTCTTGCATACATAAATAAATAAATCTTTTTTTAAAAAAAAAGATAGGACTTCAGCTGTGAGGTATTTAGAAGCAGGTAAACTTGAGAAGGATGAAGTTTTCAGATGAATTTAATCTCTGAGGTGCCGAAGCAGAGGAAAGAGACCTGAGATTGACTTTATGACCAGTCTTAGTGATGTTGCCAACAGTTTTTGGTTGTAAATAAATCCTCTTCAGTCTGTTGAGGCAAGAAAGGGAATTTAATAAAAGACTCAGACTTGGAGCTGGCTGATGGAATCCGAGCACAGGGATACAGCAGGGCCTCTTTCCTCAACCACAGCAGGGACTGGAGGGCCCCGGAAGCCCTGCTTCTCTCTCTGCTCGTCGAGATAGGCTTTTTCTTTTACCTCATCCACATGGGAGAAAGTGCAGTTGCTAACAACTTCTGAGTTGACCTCTTTTTCAAATTGACATTTCTAAACAGGAATGTCTTAGCTCCAATTCCCAATTCTAGCCATGCTCCTATGGGTAACCTTCAGTGGAAACCTCTGTACCTCGGGCTAGGGCCTGATGGGCAGACATGGCTGTTCTCACGCAAGATTGCTGGGGGTGGGGAGGCAGGCATCTGAGGTGGGCCCAGTAGGGGTGGTGGTGGTGTGAGACTTGGAAGATGAGCAGTATGTATGAACGACAGAAGTTTTAGGTACAGATTGTGGTCGTTGTTGTTACTTAAATACTGAATGCAAATGTGTTTTGGGCTTTGGGTGATATTTACCTTTCCCTTCTGATGGCATCTGGAAGGAAGGCTTTTGCCTGGCCAGTCTCAAGTACGCTGTGCTGAGCCAGGGCCCCTGGCCTGCCGCTTTCCACCTGGGCTGGGAAAAATAAGGAAGTGTGAGAAATGCAAATTCTGAACCCTGCTCTGGACCCAGCTGAAACTCTGAGGTTGGAGGCCCAGCTGTCTGTGTTTCTACAAGCTCCCCATGTAATCTTGACAGCTAAGTTTGAGAGGCACTGTGCTGAAGAAATGACTAATTGGAAAAAAAAGTTTTGTCCGTTTGTAAAGGAAGCCTTAGGCTGAAGCTGACAGAGAAGAAAGCTCTTTTAAATGTACATTTTCCTTTTCAAAAAGAACCATCCCTTTTCGGTGGAGATTCTTTTTAATTTATTATGAAATCATGGTATCTGGGAACCTTTTTTAGAAGGGCACATGTACCTAATAAATCAAGATAGTGTGGGTTGTGAGCTTCAGAGAATACTACCTTTTTCAGAGTTCTTTGCTATTAAATATCCGATTCAACACGGGCGGTGCCGGCTTTCCTTTAGAAGGAAGAAGGTGCTTCCCCATCACTTCCAGCCCCCAAATAAATCAAAGATCGTGTCAGAGACAGTGAATGGATTCTATACAATTCCTTGATAAATTAGATACGTTTAACTAAGTAACATCTCAGAGCAAAAACTGTTCACTGCCCCATGGAAAATTGAAGTCTATCAAACGTTATAAGCAGCAGGACTTCAATAATAATCTACAGGGATGGAAAATATGTATTTTAGTTTTATATTAATGTCATCTCACATTTGCTTTCTTCAAACTGTTATCAAATAAAGGTGGGAGGCCCAGCTGTCCCTATTTACTTGTGATTCTGCTTACACAAGGCCACACGTGAGCTCAGTCCTCAATAAAGTGACATATAAAAGAATTAGAGTCATTTAGAAGTATTGGCAGAAAAGTATTCTTTTCATATATTTTCCTAATACTTTCTATTTAGCGCATTCTCAAATACATGGTACTGAAGAATGTAACAGCATAAAAATGTCTGAAAGGTATAGTCTCATCTGTCTGAAATTTAAAAATACTTAATTTTTTCCCTGTAGCTTTTCTTATTTTTGAGCAACTGGAGAAAAGTATTGAATCTAGGACTCTGATTTTCTAGAATTTATATATTTTAGATGGTTACATTTTGGGGGGACTTCTAGACTGATTATTTAAAAACCATCTCATTTTTGCAAAAATCTTTATTGAGATATAATTCACGCACCACACAATTTACCATTTAAAAATGTACAACCCACCTTTTCCCAAAGATAACACCAAAGCAAAGTGTAGCAGCAGGAGGCACAGTACAGGTTCTCTACGATCCGGCAGACGGATGAAGGTGGCGTCCTGGAGCCCTCAGAGGCTTTTTCAGGTTTTTATTGGGATTTACCATGTACAAGGCAGGCAGGGGTGCCGGGGCAGGGTGGGGGGGTGGGAGGCTGGCAGGCCACCCAAGCCCCCGGCAAGTCTTCACTCTTCCTGGGCTCTCCAGCGTTCTCTTATGGTCTCGTTCTCTCTCTTCTGCTGCTCTCACTTGTTCACTGCTGGTGGTTCTGCTGTTCCCACTGTGATGCCGCCCTTATAAGCCCCAGTCTCAGCCCAGGTGAACCCACCTAAGTATGCTCACACCCCACTCCAGGTGTCCGCCATCAGGCATGCATTCAAGACTGCAGGATTCATCATTAATCCTAATGGCGGAAGGGCAGAAAAGCCTGACAAACATTTACCCTACACAAAGTCAGTAAATCTGCACGTATCTGTTCGTCACCCACCTTCATGGGGCCCAAGACCCTGAGATTCCAAAGGTAACCAGATACCCTTAGAAGACCATCCCCAGGAGAAACAAGCTTGACCCCTGTGCCATCATCGAGTTCCCCTGATCATGGAGTCCCCATGAAGAAGACAGAAGACAACAGCACACTTGCGTTTATGGTGGATGTCAAAGCCGACAAGCACCAGCTCACCCAGGCTGCGAAGCTGTGTAACACTGACCTGGCCATGGCCAGACCTGGTGGGGAGAAGAAGGCATAGGTTCCACTGGCTCCTGACTAGGAGGCTTTGGATGTGGCCAACAACATTGGGATCATCTAAACTGAACTATTATTTCGTGGTGGTTTTGACTTATACTTACTGATGACTATTGAGTTATAAAAGTTCCCTGTATAGTCCAGAAAGTACCCCCTTATCAAATGCATGGTTTGCAAATCGTTTCTCCCATTCTTCAGAATGCCTTTCACTTTGCTGGATGACATTATTTGTAGCCAAAGAGATTATAATTTTGATATCATCCAATTTATGTCTCTACTGTGAGCACCATCAGATTTACCATAATTCCAAAATTTAGGGTAAAATGCAGACTTGTTCAATACTAAAGGGAAAGCCCATCTTATGTTACCACAGTGTTTACTTTCCAGACACCAAACCAATGAATCCTAATTCATTGACTAAATACCTCCATAGTGGACTTGACCCCTCTGATGTCTATAAAGCTTGTACTTTAGCTGATGACAACAAATATGCGAATGTCAGCTTTTTAAATGACTTACAGTGAATGTAGCTATATGCATTGAATGGGCTTCTAAGGAAGGGCCAGATCACTTTCCTCATGGCATGTACATCCTCTCAACTCTCAGGGTATTTGTATCTCTACTCTGTACACACCCAGACTCAGAAAACCCATAACCAGCAAGTTATATCTCAAATAGGGAATTAAACATATACATACATGTCTCAGCTGTATCATTTGAAAACTCAGTGAGCGTTAGAGAGAGTGTCAAAACTGTATCTCATCCAAATGGAACAGATCACCTTAATAAGATAAACATGTAACTTGTTTATGTACCCAGAGAATTCTCTGCTCGAAGGTCTAGCCCTTGTTAGGCCCAGAGGATGTACAGCCATAGCCTACCTGACCACGTAGGTGCCACAGAGTCGGAAGTAGCTGTTTTCAACTCTGCTAGGGCCGTTGTTTTCCCAGCAAGAAAAGGAACTTGCTTTTAACAGAATCTCCCCCGATAACGGGTGTTACAGTCACTCTTTCACTAGGAAGCTTCCTCTGTTTATGTTGTAATTCCACACACAGCTTACAAATCCTCCAGGCCGCGCACCTGAGCGGCTGTTGCTCTCCCTCCAGCCTCTCGGTAGCGCTGTTCCAGCTCCCATCCTGGGCCTGCCCTTGGGCCTCCTTGCCTCCTAGGGCCCTCACCCCTCCAGCCTTTTGCTTTCTTGACCTGGCTTCCTCCACCTCCCACGCTGAGGCCTGGGACTCAGAAAGGCCAGACTCAAAAGGGCTCTTGTTTTACTATCATCCCCTGTCGCATAGCTGCATATGTTAATATAGCCACGAAAATTTGTATTGGCTGGTGTTCCCAGAAACCAGGCGAGAGCCTGAAAGGAATGCCATATGCTCCACCTTCCTGCTGGACTCCTTGGCTGTTGGCCGGACTGAGACTGAGCGAGGGGGCCTGGATCACCATGGGGAAGGAGGGGTTGGGACCGTGGGGGGGCAGTGGGCGCAGGGCAGGGCTATCTGGCCTCCTTTGCAATGTGCAGCCACGCAATTAAAAATGCAGGCCAGGGAGTGTGTCTGCACGCGCCCCGCTCCTGGCGTCCTGTCTCCGGTACAAACGACTAGGAAGCTCTCTTCTCCACAGCACAGGCTGCGGCGCCTACAGGGGGGCCATAAGTTAGTACTATTTAATGATGAGGACGCTAAGAAAAAGCTGCCTGTGCTGAGCAACCCAGTTGCAGTGTGGATGCCCATAGCTGAGTAACCAAACAGCCCACTTTTCACTCGGAGGGCAGATTCCCCTGCCACATAGACCCTGCCTGCCTGACCACAGTGCAGTCTCTGACACCCTCCGTGGGTCCCCCGCACCCCACAAGCCTTTTTGGCCAGGTGTTACCTCAGCTACCACTTTGTGAGGGAGAACACGACCGTTATTTTCCTCTGCTCTCTCCACAGTACCGTTTCTTCTCACATTGACCTTTCACCTATAACCCCAAAGAAGAGGCATCAGCGTCTATAATTAAACCCCATCTGGGTGCACACAGGCTGGTATCACGGCTTCTTCCCCTGCTGCCCACAGCCTGTGTGCTCAGTGGGTGCTGGGTGTGACCGTGTCACCCACTGAGTAGGGGCTCCCCTGAGTGCTGGAGCCGGGGGCCAGCATGTGTGAGTCAGAAAATACACACAGAGCCTGGGCGTTCCAGTCGGTCGGGGGGGTGTCCATATTAGCCCCAAAGGGAAGACTGTCATCAAGACATCTATCTATATTCTTGGCTTTCACTATTCCTACCGAAGGAGCAACAATTGAAAAGTGCCATTTTCTCTCTGTGCCTTCTTTCTGGCGGGATCTTGACCTTCCCTTCTCAGAATTCTTGTATCTCCTGCACCCATGTATGTATTTCCCCCACACTTAGGCCACCGTTACGTGATGCTTTGAGTTAATTTCTTGTTTTCTAATTATGGGGCTACAGCTGGTTCTGAGCCCTTTTCCTGGGTGCCCATGGCTTGCCCTATGTGTGTGTCGCTTATTTCCACTGCTGGGAAAATGGGGGAGCTGATGGACTGAAGATGCCACCCAACACACTTATCAGAGGTCCAGCTTCTAGAAAGCCAACCATGAACACATGTGGCCCTTCCTGGTCCTACCAGCTGTGACCCCTAAACACACCTTTGTCCTAAACACAAAAACACCCTTCCCTACTGTTGCCACCAGAAAGTCTTCCTACTCTTTCAGGCTTGGACATTCTTGGCGACAACCTTACTGGAGGCTCCCTGTGGTTCCCTACCTGTCGCCAAAAGGGCACGTCCTCATGCTGGTCTCCAGAGGGAGAGAGGCCGGGAGCAGAGGGAGGATTCACCAAACCCAGCATGAATTTGCAGTGATTTCTGGGCTCATTTTGTGAGCAGAATGCCTGTGTCTCACACTGCACTTGAGTGCTGCTGGGAGCAATCTTCTCTTGGAATTCACACGTGCCTACTTAGCCAACATATTGGGTGATAGATTGATAATACTTTTTCTTCCTGCACTTTTTAAATAAGACCAGGGGGTAATAAGAAAACTGGGGACTTGGAGGATAATTTAATTGAGACAGATGGTTGTATGGTTGTCTCTTTTCGACTGCTAGCACTAAAACCTTTACCCACGCTTGACCCCATTCTAGTATCTACAATATTTTCTCCCTAAAATGCTTCTGTTGAAAACCCTTCCTGTCTGACCTTCCACAGCTCTCTTGGAGACACCCAGAGCTCAAGAAACAGCGAGGGTTCGAGTACCAGGACCTACACTTTGGTTTTGGGGTGACCTCTCCTTCTTCCGTTGTTGCCAGTTGACTGACTGCTCCTCACCACTGCAGTAGAGAGAACACAGCAAGAGAGAGAGGAAGAGAGGAGAGGGATTAAAGCGAGTGTGTGATACTATTTGGAAGTAGCTTTGATTTAAATAAAACATTTGGAGAGAGCAGAGTGAGGAGGGGGCCCCTGGGACTGAGCTGGGGGGCTGCGGGTGCCTTGGTGGGGTGGGGTGGTGACATGCACCCAAAGGGTGTGATCCTGCACCTCTCAACCACATACAGTGTAGCCTGCCAGTGTTACTTCAATTAAAAAAAAAAAACGATGATTAAACATTCAACATGCTATGCGGTATTTATTAAACACTTTTTATCAAATAAAGGAAGTTCCATTCTATCCCTAAAAAATTTTTTTTAATTCCGGAAAGAAGGTGGAAACAGCCAGAATAAGTTATGAGGGTACCACGTGCTCCTCCTTATCTCCAAGAACACTTTCCAGCATCAGAAGCCCCCTCCCCCCGCACACCCCTGGCTGTGAGTCCCACCAGCGCTCCCGCTATTACTGGCTATTATTGGCTAACTTATTGGCTATTAGGGCTTTGATTTCTTGGCAAAAGTATGTAAATATTTCCCCGAGTTTAATTGGACCCGATACTTTGCTTTCCTCTACTTCTCATGCTATCTTTCCAGCTTTTGTGGTCTTCTGTTTTGTTTTCTTTTACTTATTCATTCAACAAGTGTCTCTTGAGCGCTACTGTCTTCCAAGCCTTGTTGGGGGGTACTTTGGGAACACACGCGTGAGGAGGCAGCGTCCTTTCCTGCATTGCCTTTGGTCATATCCCTATGATTGCTCCCCATGCCTCACTCCCCAGGGGGCCTTCCCAGTGTCTGCTGCTCAGGATGCTGGCCAGACACATTGGCCAGCAGAGGAGAAGCATCAGAGGCTCGGCAGAGATATCCTTGTGACAGGATGCAGTCATATTTAGCACCACCTAAGAAAAGCATTTTAGACTTGTCTGCCTCTCCATGCGGTGGTAAAGGCCTTTTACCATCTGTTAGTGGAACGTACTCAACGTTTGGTGAAAGTCTCCGTTATTGAAATAAAAAACTCCAGCCACCCCATCACTTGACAGGGGTGGACCTTGCTTTCTGGTGATTTTTTTGTGTCCTCAGGAATTCCACTGAATCTTTCAGGAATATTCAGCGTCCAAGTTCATGGATATTAATCATAACAGATGAAATGAACAGGGCTTAGATTTATTAAATGGCAAAGGATAATAATGTTAAATAGCTCTAAGGTTAAATCAGATATTTTAATTGAACCTTTTTTTTTTAATGTGAGACAAGAAAAGTATATTCTGGACATTAGATGAAAAATAGGTTAATTTTTTTTTAATGAGATCATCTGGAATATTACCAAATGGCACACATACAGTTTAAATGCACTGCTTTAGCTAATTTCTAGTGAAATCATTAAATGAAAGAAAACAAGGTGATTAGGTGAGGCTTGACATTAACACTGCCACACTCAGAGTTCAGCAGATAATGACCCAGCCACCCCGCGCCGTCTGCTGGCGGGAGAAGCTGGCCTCTGGGGCCCTGGGGACAGGAGGATTTAATTCTTGAGTGTCTTTTGGATGAAAGTGAAATTGAACGCTGCGTTTGTTGGGGTGACGGCGGATTCTGCCTCATGGCCTCTCCCACGCCTCCACTTGCCAGCACCTTCCTTTACGCCCTGAGGTTCCTATATGGTTTGAACATGGGTAGTGTCCTACCCAGAATGGAACCCCAAACTTGTGGTGCCCGTGTGGCCCAGTTTGTTGGTCAATCTGAAAAGGCTAGAAAATGCCCCATTGAGTTATCTTAGGCAAGGATCGGTCATCTTGTGTGCTGGTACAGGGGGTCTGAAAACTACGTAAAAACCCACAGAAGGAGAAACTACAGGTGCTTTGCTCTGATGCAGTGATGGTTCTTGGGCTCCCGTAAGAGAATTTCTGGGTCTCACCAGTTGTTTATTTGAATTCTGTTACTTAGGGCATATTTGTTCCTGTAGATTCAGAACAAAGAGTAGAATGGGGTGTTCTACCATGATCCTCTTGGGGTTTTTTTAACACTTGATGCTGAGTTTGCCCTGCTTTCCTGTCTACCTCAGTGTGAATTTTAGTGTGACAGCTGACACTTCCGATGCCTGTTAATTCTTCTTCCAAAGTTACTGAGTATGATATCGACATAGAAGGGAAACAATAGATTATGATCTTGGTGATCTAATTCAGAAGGTCAATTCTGATATCATTTTGGTGTTGTTTAAGAATCAAAACTATGATACGTGTGTGTGTGTGTAGAAAATCGTGTACAAAAAAAATCTTACTCCTGTCATTTTGAACAAAGGTCTCCTAATGTTTGGCTAACCATGAAGATGGGTTTCTCCACATGGAAAAAGATGCTTTCATTTAATTAATTGATTAGCTGTTTAATGAATTATTAAATTAATAAATTTTGGCAGATCTTTTGCTTGTTATGCTTACGAACATCAGCTTGGGCTCATGGTTTGCTCAACCCCTTCTCCACGCCGCTTCTCCTTGATTCTTTCCTTCCACTTCCTCTCTAAGAACAGGTGGTAACAGTTCTGCCCCCCACTGTTCTCTGCTTGTCCTCCCCTGCTGATCTTGGCGCCCTGGGGTTCAGAGGACCTCAGTCTCTGTTGCTGGCGATTCTTCTCTCAGTGCCTGTCAGCCATCACCACCTCCACTTCCTGCAGGAGTTGCAAATCCTCCGAGCAGAACTGAAAGTCTTCCTCCATGTTTCTCTCCAACACATCTATTTTCTTGCTTCTTTTAACTTATCTTCCAAAATTCAGACGCTCGAAGTCATAGTTTGTTTTAACCTCCCCCTTCCCCGGGCCAAGTGCAAGACTGCTTCATCATTCCTCCCACATGAGTCCTGCCATTCTTCTCTTTTCCTGGAAATGTACAGAAAAATTCACTGAGATATAATTAGCATATCAACATATTTGAGTTTCAGGTACAGCACAGAATGATTTGAGATTTATATACTTGGCAGAAGGAACACCACGATGATTCTACACGTCGGCACAGCCGGTCCCACTGGTCTCTCCATTCTTGGTTCAGACTCCTGTTCAGACCCCCAGCAACCCCTCCCCGAGTCATCTCTGGACTATTTGATCAACCTTTTCTCTCCTCGTAGCTTTTGGTTGAGGGCTTTTGTGTCTCTTGCTTAGATTATTAAAATAAGCTCCTCATTTGCATTCCTTTGGGTCCCTTCAAAGTGCTCGTGCCAAGCAGACCTTCTGAGTGCACTTGGTCCCATGACCCCTGTCCCCCCAAACCTCCCAGTGACTGCCCACGGGGCTCCATAAAGTGCAGGCAGCCCCGCCCAGCACTGGAACCTCGTACCTGCCCGCCTCCCTCTGCAGCTTTATTTCCCTGGCACATCACCTGACACTGTATGTTAAATGGACGATTTGGCTTTGGCACCAAGGCTACAGTATGAATATTAACAAAAAAAATCTTGGCATCGAGTCAGGAAGTGGGGTGCTGGCTGGGGGAGGGGGGAGTGGGGGCTGGTGTTCCATGGGGAGGGTTTCCATTGGGGAAGATGAAAACGTTCTGGAGGTGGATGGTGGTGACGTTAGCACAGCACTGTAAAAGTACTTAAGGCCCCTGGACTCAACACTTAAAAATGGTCACAGTGATTAAGTTCTATTATTTGTATTTTACCACCAAAAAATCTTGGCCCTCATGACTGAGTTTAGAAGTGAGAGGTGATCGAAGATTGGGGTAAGGCGATTTTGGAGAGAAATGTGTCCCTACTGTAGGGAAGAGGGGTCTGACGGGAAATGTGCAGGGCGAGAAGTTGCAGGCTGGTTGGTGGCCGGTGGCCGAGTGGAGGCTGCTCTGTGCTGCTCTGGGCCTGGACTGGCCCTCTTTGTCTGGTCAGATAAAGAGCCCACTGTTCCCGGCCACCCCGACGTGGAGCCCTGGCCGGGTGTGGTCCTCCGTCCCAGAGGACTGATGGAGCTTGAGCCTGCGGGAGAGGGAAGCAGCGGGTGGAGTCCCCGGCGCTGCCTCTGGCTAGAGGGGGCCTGCGGGGAAACATCACCTCGAAGCTAAAGGTCCCTGAAGACCCCAGTGCTCACGCGAGAACCATCTGCTGGCCTAGAGCTTAACACCAGCCAGGCCCAGGGCTGGAGACCTCTCTGTCCCGGTGGCCCCACCTTCCTGCCTCCTCAAGGCCCTGGGAGGATAGTGTGTTGGGGTGAAGGCCACGGGAAGGGAGAGAGAGCCAAGCACCTCCTTCCCTGCAGGCCCACAGCCGGCTCCCAGTTAACTTCACGGGGAGAAGGAAGCTTGAGCTTTTCAAAGGAAGCGAAGCTTGAGTTGGATTCTGGCTTCTGGAGCAAGACCAGGTGGCTGTTTCCAGGCGTTATTAGGCTTTGTAGTATCTGAACCCGATCAAGTTACGGGCCTGCTGGGTTTCCACCAGGGACCCAGGAAGACCCACCGGGCAGGTTTCAGGACAATGGAATTCAAACCCAGACTTGCCTTTCTGTGCCTGCCCTCCGAGTCTGCTGCCTGCCGCGAAGCAGCGTCCCTGGACACCCCAGGTGGGGAACAAGGACTCCTTTGTGCTTCCTGCACCCTCTTCCTTGACTTCTCTTCCCACCTGTACTTTCTTTTTATTGCTTGTCTGAGAGGCCGTTTATACTTGTCCAATCACTCATCTAGATTTAAACTGCTTGAGGGCAAGAACCTCGTCTTACCGACCTGTGTCCCCAGTATCATCTGTCACAGTGCTTAGTGCATCGCAGATATTAAAAAAGGGTCGTAGGATGACCGAGTGAGGATGAATGCCGTGACTCGGCACGACGGCTGGAACGCACTGTGTTTTGAAGGTAGAAAAAACAGTAGCGTTGCAGTCTCTGCCTCGTCCCTCTCTCTCGCCAGGCAGGATTTGAATAGGATTGACTCGAGTCCCAAATGGCTCTGGGAGGCACACACAGGTCCTAAACATATCCAAAAGGAAATCACTTTTTAATGATTGTGTATAATTGTTTCTCTTTTTTTAAAAACATTTATTTATTTATGCTTAAAGAACTGGGGTACAGGCCAGAGGGGGTTGAGAGCATTCACCAGAGACAGAGCGGGGAGCAGAACAGGCAGAAGGACCGAAGTACACTGCTGAGGGGAGCAGCAGGCTAGACAGGAGAGATCTGCTGCGCCATGTGGGTTGCTCCCTGGCTGGGGATCGAACTCGTGCTGCAGAGGCTGCGGACAGCTTCATAGGTTGCGTCTTCACCCCTTGCGCCACCACGGAACCCTCGTTTCTCTTTTTTAAAATTTAGACAATTGATGAACTGTCATATTTATCATAGAAAAGTCCCATAATACAAGTAAGCGTGGCAGTGAGCAGTCACCTGCTGGCCACTCCAGGCAGAGTGTTAGCCCATCCCTCATCTTTCCCTGGTGCCAGTTTCTTCCTTAACAGTGGAAATAGGCCACCTAGGGTGAAATTAATATTCACCTTATTATTTTATTTATGAAGAGAGTCTAAAAAGATCCACAAGGTGTGTGGAGGGGAAAATGATGGGAATGAGGAAAATCCTCCACCGGGTTGTGTAGACTTGTTCCTGGATGTGGACTCACAGCTAAGAGAGAAATGATTAATTCAACCATTGTTTCCTTAGGACGCCCCGGGCAAAGGAGGGAGCTGGCCCGGGCTGAGTGGGATCTCTAGGGCCGGAACTGTTCCTAAGTCTGCCTGCCTCCGTCCTCGTCAGCCTGTCTGGGCACCTGGCAGAGAGGGCGGCGAATATGCAGGAGGAGTCCAGGCAAGAACTTAAGAGGAGCTCTTTGGGCGAGTGATAACAAGAGAGCCGCAAAAACTTGACTGCTGTGGTTTCCGATTGGGATGCTTTTGGCTCCCAGAGGACACTGGCCGTGTCTGGAGTTATGTGTGGTTGTCACAACTAGGGGGATGGAGCTCATGGTGTATCTGGTGTTCTGTAGACCAGAGATGTCGTTGAATGTTTTAGAATGCACAGCACAGCCTCCTATGCAGAGTGGCATCTGGCTCCAAGGGCCTGCAGTGCTAAGGCTGAGAAAACCTGCTTAAAGAAAAAAAGACAAGAAAACACTTATCATCTGTGCTCTTGGGTAGAAGAGCAAGAACTGTCAAAACAGAGTATTATGTCTCACCCACTAAGATGTCAACTTGAAGCCCTCCATGAGCCTGGACGCTCTCGGGCATTTGAAGTGTGCCCAGGATTTTCTCAGTGGTCAGTATTTAGTGTATTTTTGAAAGATCAAGAGTTGTCCTAAGAAAGGGCAGAAAGCACTTCATGCAAATCATACTTGAAATTATCCCAAGTGGCTTTTAAAAGCTAATTTCATTAAATTTAGTGGTGCAAATAGCCAGGTGGTTTTTAATCGAGAGACAGAGCTAGGGAAATGGGGGTGGGAGAGATATAACCAGAGCTGCGTTCTAGCTATGTTCTTGATATTGTGGACATTTTCATTTTTGAACGAAATGAACCCCTGTCTAGCATTCCTTTGCATTTGTCTTCAGGCCTTGGAATGTTCCGTGGGGCTCAGGCACATCTTTATGCCCCTGTGCCACTGCCCACACTGTCAACACCCCAAATATTAAATCTCTTGAGGGATTCCAGGGAGGAAATTATGCTGTGACTGCACCTTAGGATGATCTGGCTAGAAATCAGGACCACTCACTGTCAGGTCCCCAAATCCCTAAGGGGGCTGCGGGTGGGGTGTCAGTACCCCAGAAAGAATCAAATGGGCGGGAAGCAAAAGCAGAGAAGCTAAGCACCGAACTTGGAAAGCTTGCTATTCTCTTCTTTCTTTTTAGCATAATTGAATCAATGAATTTGGTTTATGAGCTTCACAGACATGCAAAGGGGGGGAAAATCCAGCTTGGCAGGATTAGGGGGCGGGGGAAGGGATCGCAATTAAAT
The DNA here is from genome assembly GCF_014898055.3 of Talpa occidentalis. Lineage (NCBI taxonomy): Eukaryota > Metazoa > Chordata > Mammalia > Eulipotyphla > Talpidae > Talpa > Talpa occidentalis. The sequence continues at coordinate 109,954,916 of NW_023605194.1, forward strand.
ACAACAGTTGTCTGCAGTTTAGTTGCTGACAAAAAGCAAGTCATTTTCCTGAGAAGCATGTGTAATATGTCAGGAAGGAAAAAAGAATAATGAGTGTAGTTCTTACATAAGATCTTATCGGTAGCACCTTATTAATTTTAATAATTTAATTAAAAATGCTCACTATCTTCTTTACTGCAAATCAGTAATTGACATTTACCTGCTTCATAATTTGCCAGGAAAGTGCAGATTTCTAGGGCCACCCAGCTTTCAGCAGTGAGCTCTCCCTCTGGTCTCTCCTCGAGACCCTCTAGCTGTTGCTAAATGTCCTATAATGCACAGCACAGCTTCCCGCCACAAAGCACTATCTGGGTCCAGATCGCCCCTGCTTTGTGGGTTTCTTAACCTCATCTGTCTGCCATTCATCCGTCCCTCCATCTGTCTGTCCATCAGTCCTTCCATAGTAAAATCGCCATAAACTTGGTGATGTAAAGCAATAGAAACATTCTCTCATGGTCTGGGGCCAGAAATCTGAAATCTGAAGTTCAAGGGGAGAATCTTTCCTTACCTCTTTCAGTTTCGGGTGGCTCCAGGCCATCCTTGGCTTAAGGGTGTCCAACAACAGCCCCTCTCTGTCTGGGTCAGTTCAAGCTATTATACCAGAATGCCGCAGACAGGGGGACTTATAAACAACAGAAATTTATTGCTTACAATGCTGGGCTGGGATGTCCCATATCAAGAGGCTGGAATCTTTGGTGTCTGGTTCTGCTTCCTGTGTCCTCATCTGATGACGCAGCGAGGGTGCTTTCTAGGGTCTTTGTATAAGGTCACCAATTCCATTCATGAGGGCCCCACCCTCACAGCCTCATCACCTCCCAAGGACCCCATGTCCTAATATCACATTGGAGACCAGGTTTCAGCATATTGATTTGGGGGAGGGAGGTGCAAACATTCAGACTGTAGTATTTTCTCTGTCTTCACATGACCTCTCCACTGTGTCTTCGACTTGTCCTCTTCTGACTTTTATAAGGATACTTGTCATTGGATTTAGGACCTACCTGGATAATCCAGGATTAGTGCATCTTGAGATCCTTAACGTTATCATATCTGCAAATGTCTTTTTCCAACTGCAGTGCCATTTATGTGTTCCTGGGGTTAGGACATTAACATATCTTTTTGGCAACCACCATTCAACTCACTATTGTATTGTCTTTAACTGTCTGTCCACCCATCCATCCATCCATCCATCCATCCATCCATCCTCTTTCTTTTTTGCTTTCCAGGATGCTGAATACATAGTAGTTACTAATAAATAAATGCTTATTGATTTGAAAATATGGCTTTATTTTAAATTGACCCAAATTAATGCAGGGCTGATTGTCCACCTCATTTCAGTGATGTTCTATCATCATTGACAAACACCCACATATAAAGACACTCCAGCCTTGCAGAGTGGACATATATTTCAGAATAAATACTGAACATCTCAAAGCCGCACCTAAAGCAAGAACAGTCAGTGAATTGAACCCTTATTATAACCTGTGAGATTCCTCTTTTTTTAAATGTTAATCCTAAGCCTGCAATTAACTTCCTAGGTGGCCTGGAGAATTACTAACTCCCAGCAAGGTGTAAATATCCCAGTTGAAGCTACCCTATTTACCCTTTATTCATTTAGGTCCCTACAAGGGAAAGAAAAAATTTGACTGGAGCTTTGAAATTAGAGGGGGGAAAATCTTAATATTAATGTGCTTGCTCTGATTTGATTCACTGAAATTGAGCAAGTTATAACACAAGGGCACATAGCCATTATGTTTTCTGTAAGTTCTAGAAGCAGCGTGGTAGAGAGGGAAGGTTGAGTCTGAGTGGTCAGGAGACTGAGTGGTCAGGAGACCCTGGTCCAGAAACCTCACCAGCTTTGCCGTCAGTGGCGTGACGTTGGGCAAGCCACTTATTTCTTCTGGGCATCTTCTGGCAACCAGATAGGTCAGACCCTCTTCTAACCTGCTCCTTGACACGAGTCTCCCCATTGTCTTTGTGATTGGAAAGTGGGTTTGCTTCCAAATTAAGAAACCTGTGTTTTTGTTTCCCTTCCCTGCCCTGCTCGCAGCGGAGAGCTACAAGGAGACTCAGATGGTGAAGATTAAAGAGGAGCCCATGGAGGTCGACATGCAGGACTCACATGTCTCCATGTCACCCAGCCGGAATGTGGGCTACAGCACTTTAATCGGGAGAGAGAAAACCGAACCCTTGCAGAAGATGCCAGAGGGCAGAGTGCCCCCAGAGAGGAACCTCTTCAGTCAAGACATCTCTGTGAAGATGGCTTCTGAGCTCCTCTTTCAACTGTCAGGTACGTCTCCATGAGAAAATGCCAATAATTTGGAAGGCTTGGAAGGAGAATCCCTTCAACCAAGTAAAAACGCCCGCATTATAGGATTTTCATAGACAGGAATCTATTTTGTTACTTTAACATGCAGACTGACACTTCAGACTAACAGTTAGTGAGATGTTGCCAAGTGGAACGCCTGCCAAACTTTCTTTAATAAACAGTTAAGAATCATTTGAAATTAGAACTCTATTCAATTCCTTGCAAATGATCCCTGTTTGCTGGGCTAAACATCTCACCTCTGATTTTGTTGAGCCATTTGATCTGATTAACAGCCCCTCCCTTTTTTCTAATGTGCAAAAGATAAACTTTGGTTTACTCCAACAGTGACTGAATTATTGTGAGTTCCAAATTCGTGTGGTCTGAATTAATGGGATTTTACTATATCTTGCCCAAAAAAAAAAAAAAAATCATGCCAAGGGAAAAGCAAAAGATAAAAGTATGAGGACTCTTTCCATCTCTAACCTAGTAGGACATTTTCTCTAAACCAGCTTTTGCCACTCTGAGTACTTGGCATTCAAAAGGGGAGCAATCACAGCTCAGAGAAGGGTCTTGATAGAATCAAGTTCTAATCAAGTTCTGTCCTGGAACCTATGTGTTCCCCTAAGCTCCTCAGCCCTGAGGACTGTTAGTTTCAGTGCACTGAAATGCTGTTGCTATTTGACCATAGTTGAGATGGGGGATGGACATGCATGTGAGATTTGTAGAGAAATGCACAATTCTTGTCCGTACCCCAGCTTTGGCCTACATAGCGAAGCTCATGCATCAGTCAAGTTTGTGACAAATATTTGATAAACTCTGTTTTGTATGGATAACAAATGATGTTTAAATGCCTGTTTATGTAAGTATTCACTAACTCGCCCTTCCCACCCCACACCATGCAAGACGCCCACCTCTGGTGGACCCGGTGACTTACCCACGGCGGGGAAACTATCCCTTGGTGCTCAAAATGTCGGCTTCTGGGTTCCCAAACAAGGGATGTATTTGTGGCCAGCAAAATAGTTAATTCAGTCAATTGAATAGGTTACATAGATCTTCGCAAGCTCCAAAACATGCCAGATGCTTCCCTGTCCCCGGCCCCCAGATTGAAAGCCTATCTAAAAACAATGTAAGTTTAAAAAAATGATTCAGCAGTTCCAATGTGCAAGAGCGAGGACACTGTGGTTCTTTGCAGAAGCCTCTGTCTCTCTAACAGCACATTATCCGTTATCATGGTCGACTATCAGCTACAAACTCTGCGTCTGGGGGTTCTCACCCTGGCGCTGCCACTGACTGCGGGGTGACCTCAAGCAAGTCTTTTAGCCCCGATTTCCTGCTCTCTGAATGAATACATCCTGTGAATTCAAATTTGGCCTCATTGTCCCTGTCCAGCGGGCGGGAAAGAATTGCCCCAAAAATGTGCACACAGTCGGACTAGTGTTACAAAGTGCAGGACAGGGGGTGTGAATCTTTATTTTACTTTTTCCAAAAATCCCTAAGATTAGGATTTTTTTTTTTTTTTTTTTTTTTTTTTTTTGGGCCCTGCTGTTGAAATCTGAAACCTTTCGAGTTGGCTGGATTTTCTCAGACACTCAAAAGAAGCCATTGAGAGCTGTGACGGGCAGGGCTAGGCCTCACATTTGAACTGGACTGAGGAGGTCCAAGTTCGACTTTTGTGTTCTTGAAAACTAATTAAATAATTCCTGACAGCTGGTAGAGATGGACCTCCAGACAGAGGGAGGGAGGGTTACCTCTTCTGGTCTCATGATATTTTTTTGTCTCTTGTGACATTTATCGGAATAAGCGCTCGATGACGCTGGCACCCAGAGGTCCCCGGCTGTTTTGTATCCCCTCTCACAAAGGGGCCTGACAATACTCAAAGCTTAAAGGTTGTCATCAAAGTCAGAAGCGGAACACTTGCAACAACTGCAGTTTTCATGCTGAATCAGAGGAAAGCAGAAATTTTCAGCTGGGCAGAGATAGAGTAGAAATAGCTGCCTTTATGCTCTTAACTGTGTGTGTCTGCACATGTGTCCTGTTCACCGGAAATAAAATCTCAATGGTGGACAAAGAGCATCTTTGGGAAGATTTGAACCCAGGACACAGTCCCACAGATTTTACTCTGAGGACTGTCTGAACAAACAGGAGTTTGGATTTAGTTTATATAGGTAGGAACAATGAGTCATTAAGAATGTAATTAGTCTTGACTGGAGGGGTGGGTAATTCTAAGTTGTCCCAGCCTAAAGATAGGCTGATTCTGCAGGAAGCCAGGGCAGGATTTAATGTCTTCCTTTTTAAAGGATGCACCTTCCAGATGCCAGGCCTGGATCCCATTGTTAAATCTTCTTTATTCGGCAACTTGGTCATTAGTGTGGGCTGAAGGCTGGTTTACCTTCAGGCAGCAGATCCCCGCGTAGGCTACGGGGTGGAAACTGTTCTCAGTCTCCACAGATGGCTTTTCTGTCTTGCCTGCTAGACCGGGGGTGGGGTGGGAGCCCCAGAAAGATTTAGGGTACGTTCACATCACCAGGGCCTGATCACAGGGGAACACGCTTGCAGTGTGTGAGTAGCTGTTTCCCTTGACAGGCTTTGAATAAGGTATTTTTGTGGGTGCTGTTATAGGCTTCTGATGATGGTCTCCTCCTTACTAGTAGGACAGGGGATTGGTTTAAGGGTTTAACAAAGAAACCAAAAGAAAACCACTGAAGGAAAAGAGAAATGTTGAGGGTATTTCTGCTTCAGCTTTAACTTCTCAGGTTGGGTGAACCCTACCTAAGAGCTGTTTCTTCTCTCTCCCACAGAAAAAGTGAGCAAAGAGCACAATCACACAAAAGAAAACACCATCCGGACGACCACCAGGTGGGTCACCTTTTGGCGGTCCCCTCACAGCACCCTCAGTGTGGGCACAGTGCTCCCCAAGCTGCTTTCTCCTACTAGGTTCAAAGGAGTCCCTCGCTTTGCCGCCATTTTGTACTAGAACTTTGGTCGCTTGAAACAGCATGGAAGCACACGCCTGGAGGGAGGTGACGGGATGATGTAGCTGGGTAGTTGTCCACAATGTTTTTGTGTTTTGCTCTTTACAGTAATTTTGTGAAGTGGGTATTACTATTATGATTACCCTTTGTGCAGAAGTTTCTCGGCTGGGAAGTGTGAATGGACAGCCCCGCTGGGATGGGGAGCTGGGTGTGTATCTCATGAACACCTCAGCCAGGGCCCTTAGAGCCCGTCCCTGTGGGATGATGCTTTGTCACCAAGGACATCCCACCTTTTTACTTCACAGCGTCATTAGGGCAAACATTTGAAACGCAGAAGACAATGCTTTCAAGAAACTATGGGGCATCACTAAACACTGTCAGCAAGGAAGTTCCCCACTTGCCAAGGCAGGTCGGGGAGGCCAGCCAGGGAGCTGCCATCAGTCTGCCCATGCAAGGAGGGGCAGCCAGTGCTGCCTTTCATCCAACCCTTGAAGGCCACCCAGACCCCAGATGTTGTAGGAAAGCACCAGCAAGAGCAGACCCCACTTCTGCGGAAAAAGAACTCTGGGGTGATGCACTGAGCCCCTTTAAAAGACCCTCCTTCCCTCTTGCTCCTGTCCCAGACCCTCTCTAGCCTCTGAGTTAGTCCAAGAGAAGGGCTTTGCAGGTCAACAGTGGGAACAGAAGACCCAGCCTTTGTTTTCCTCGGAAACTCTGACTCTCCCTGATCAGTTTTGTGTTTTTAATTCTTGCAACAAAGGCAAACAGTGGTTTCCATTCAGGGGTGGGTGACTTGACCTTGGAGCATCATGTGGCCAGTGCGCCTCTGAACTTTAACCCGAGTTGGTTTTTATTTTTAGTTCTGTGAATTGGATTTCAGGAATATCAGATATCAAACAGTAATTAAAACAGAGCCAGCTTGCTTCCCGCAGCGCTGCAAAGTGTTAGGGAAAGCAACCTTGCTGGAATAGGGCGAACAGTGGTCTCCGTGAGTGATGATGCAGATGGACATGGGTCTCGCCATCTTGAATGCCTGTTGAAGCCTATTTCTCTATTAAGTCAGATGCCCAAATAAGAAGTGTGAGTTACCAAAGATTCCAGTCGGGGCACATGAGGGAAATTTCCCAACCCTATCTGGCTTCTTCTAAGGCTGGACAGACAAACAAATTAACATCAGGCAGATTAGTAGGGGAAAGGGCAACACTTAATGACATACATGTGGAGAATTCTGTAAGTTCTAGAGAATTACGGAGCTGACCAGGGATATCTGCTTTTAGGGGCTGGGGCGTCAGGGAGGGGGCCGGACTCTCTGTGACAGTCAAGAAGGCATTAGCTACCTCATCCTTACTCCAAGAGTAAAGGAATGTCATGCTCACTGATAAACACAGCTCTCCCACACATGAGACTCCCACATCACTCTCCTCTGGGTCATAAAAGGGAGAGCAGTGATTGCTTCTGGATAGGGAAGGCACAGGAATTTAGGACGTGATCGTCTCTTCTGTTAGGGAGGAGTTAGGCCAGGATGGAAGCTTCTCCTTCTCCAGCAATTTCATTGCTCTTAGCTCAAAATCCTCTGCAGGGGAGAGTGGGCACCTTGAGGAGCCCCATCCTGGGAATCTTGGGGTGTCTGATTCAGGCAGGTTCACCAGCCCACCTCCTACGTGTAAGCCTAAGGTGAGTTAGTATCTATGCTTGTGGGTCTCAACACGTGAAGTTGGCTAGATGCTAGACATTGAAAGACAGTGGGTGAAAAGTAGTAAAAACTGTTTAAATTTGCTCTCATAGGCGTCTTAGAGACGCACAGGCCAGTTCCTGGGAGGCAGAACCTGAGATGGGCATTTTGTGGAGGGCTTTACTGAGGGAACCTGAGGGAAGTTATGGGGCAGAAGGAGCTGAGCCAGGACGTGGTTTTAGCTGGAGACCAGCGTCAGCTCCATCCCATAGAGAATTCTGGACATGAACTGTGCCAGGGAGTGAATCCTGCCCGGAGGCAAGTGGACCTTAGGACTTACGGCTTTAGGGTTCGCTGCCTGCAGCGGGGGAGTCTAGCCTTGCAGGTGAGGGTCTCCCGTGACCAGGACCCTTCCCACTCACTGTAGGCACCCAATCCTCCCAAGCATTCAGCCCCAGAGCACTTGTGCTGTAAAGGGGACCTGGGTGGGACCCTGGAAGCCTCTCCCGGGAGGTTTCCTGCTTGTGCTTTTAGATGACGTGATGCCGTTTATATAACCGAAGGCCTGCTGTCCGGCCAGGTCGTGCTCCGCTTTCCAGGTGTTCTCTGGGAAGCGGGGAGAGGCTTGAATGAACCCCAAACAAGGAAATGTACCTTGTCGTCTAAATTGCCTTGGCTGGAGCTCTGAGTATAATTATAGGATAGGAGAGAATTGCTTTCTTTTAGCCATTTGGCAAAAATGAAACAATCCTTCAATTTTCCTCTTGCTGGGAGGTTACGAGTGAGAAGAAACCCAAATCAGATCTCTCGCTCAAGCAGAGGAAGAGGTACTTTCAGGGCCCTGTCCGTGTTCAGAAGTCCCTGTTAGATTGTGCTTCTACAAAATCCTGGCTGTTTTAATTTTTCTTTTGAGAAGGCAACTTGCTCGATTAGCTTCTCCTCAAATAGATCTCTTTTTACCTTCTCACCTCATTACTTAGGGCGAACAGAATCAGGCAGCTTCATGCCAAGAAATCCTCTTTAGCCTGAGTTAACTGAGAGCAGGGATGGGAAAAAAAAAACGCCAGCTCTTTCTTCTCTTTTGATTCTTGTTTTAAAAGGAACTCTTATTTCATCTCCACGAGGTCAGCTTCTAGGTTACGTTTTAAGGTTGGTGATAGGTTTCAAAAAGATTTACATCAAGCCTCCAAATTTCCCTATCTCTAGAATTCTCCTATCGAGGGGGATGTTTGGTCAGTTATCAGATTTCTTAGAAGAAAATGTCCAGAACAAAGACTCAGGATTGGGATCGAGTTCAGTGTCCTCGGATTTGAGAGTTGTGGGGTACAGCTAAGACAGGCTCGGGGTGAAGGGCCGCCGGGGTGCAGGCCTCAGTGCAGAGTTGAGAAGAAGCTCTTCAAAGCGGACGATGTCCGAGCAGCCCCTCTTGGCGAGACCCCTGCTTCCAGCTCTGCACATCCAGAGGGTCTGAGGGCCGACGGAAGGGCCCTGCAGAAGAAAGCAGCCGATGCACCTCCACAGCTCCCTCCACACCTGTGTCTCATGATCGATCTTCATTAATTCCAACCACAAGAACTAAGGAAAAGCATAGCAGCCACCAGAGGATGCAACACTCTGCAGTGGGCATTCTAGAACATTCTTATCAATGAGATGTGGGGGTGCTGATTTCCTGCCCGGCACCAGAGCTGGTGAAGCCTGCCAGCGGTGTATACTGCTCACCTCCGCCCCATGAGGCTGAGGCTGCACCTCCCTCCTCATCTAGCCTTCCCTGGTCTCGCTGTCCGTAGGCAGGTCAGTCTGCAGTTTGCTGATACTTAAGATGGGCAGACGTGGAGAGAGAAAATGGCGTCAGATGGCATTCTGTGTTAACAGTATTTAAGAAGAGGTTGAGGTGAAGGTAAAGGTCGAAACGAATAACTAGCAAGTTGCTGGATCATTGGCTCTCTGGCTCACTTGAAAAAAAAAAAAAACTCTTACAGTGGAAAATTTCAAGCACACACCAAAGTGGAGAACGTGCCATCACCCTTTATTCTCCCCCTCCTGGATTATTTTGAAGCAAATCCCAGACGTTGTTTAAGAACTTATTTGAAAATGCCTTTGTTTAAAACTCCTAAGAACTTGGACTCAGCTGCTTAAATTAGGAACCTCTTTCCAAAAGTAAAGGAGAAAAGCAGTTCACCAGAGCACACCGTGTCCCGGGCAGAAAATGCAAGGACTCGGAGCTGGAATGATGGGATCTTGGGTCCCACTCACCAGGCCTCCCTCCCGCTCCGCCCTGTGAGTCCTCAAGAGGCCACTGGCTCAGTCCTTTACCTGAGCTTCATCGTAAATGCTAAACCAGTAGGTCTTTTGCCCATTTAACCTTAGAGTCTAGAAAATTCAATCTGAGTATAGAAAGGCTTGTGTCTCCTCTGAGATGTTGTGTGGTCTGCGTGTCATTGAGTGACAGCTGACACGGGGGTCCAGACCCCAGGAGAACAGAAGTACCCAACACCTTCAGAGAGGAATCAAATCTTGACTTTGTTCCTGTCTCTCTTCCTCACACAAGTCTGTGCTCTGCAGGGAACACTTAGCCAGCTAATAGGATCATTTGTAGATGAAAACAGATGAGGCGTGGTGTCATAACCAGATCCCAGAGTTTAATGGAATAAAGAGAAGATCTCTGTCTTGCATCACGGGCCATCACCCAGCCAGATGCTGGATAAGATCAAAATAGGAGGAGAAACCTAGAGTAAGAATCAGGTAGCTCCTGGCTGGTGAAGTGGATGAGTTCAATGTTCTGGAACACCGTGAGCTTCAAACAGTGTCTGCCAAGAACCCTCTCTCCGTTATTTGTTCTCTCCTTTCCCCCATTAATAATTCAGAGGCCACGGACATATAAGATTGTAGGCCTATAAGAAAAAGTTCTCACACATGCCTTGCTTTATTCCAAAAGCAAGAAGGATTTGCCTGAATTGTGTTGCTCTCCATTACCAGGCAAAAAGCAGAAATGGGAGATTCCGGGGGAGGGAGATTCATATCATGCTGTCTGACCAACATTTAATTTGTCCCATTTTCAGCATTTGAAATGTGGGCTATTTTTCTATGATTTAGATAATAGCACTAACAGTATTTACTCAAAGACAGAAGCACTTGAAGTGTCCAGTATAGAATTTTTCTGTGTGATGGTTTGGATGTGAGTCCTTAAATATTTATGACTCAGTAATAGAAATGGCACTAATCTGTGAAAGTGGGATATGCTGCCTCATTTTGTGCAATTCCCCCTTTCCTGGCTATTTTATTTTATTTTATTTTTTTTGGAAGGCAAGGCATAAGAGAATAATGCTCATCACCTGCCTTAAAAAGCGTAAGATAAGATATAAAGAACACTGGACGAGGCAGATGCAATTAAGGAAAGAGAAAACAGCAAAGAAAATGGGTGATTTTTAAATAGCTCTCCATAGATTCTCTTCGTTCCTTATATTTTATATTTTATCTATTTATATTTGTAGTTAAAATAATCTGTATTTATGTTTATTATATATATATAACATATTTATATTTAAAATTAAATACACTAACAAGTCCTTGTAAAAATTCATGGCGTCCTTATGCTTAGGGTAGTCAATGCTTTCTTGGTGAGGTCAAGCTGTTGATGGGCCCAATGGTGCAATTACAAATTGTAGCAGATGCACTTCCTCAAGACACTGCCAACTACTGGAAGGCCATCTTAATAAGCACATGTGTCTTGGATGTCTGTGCTGGGAGCACACCCTCCTGGAGGGGCTACCTTTGTGCAGTGTACAACCTGCACTACTGTCTGCAGCTGCCTAGACACTAAGATTGGCTTAAGAGTCTTTGCATTGGCAATGTATCCTTTTGAACTTCTTTCTTTCATTTTCCAAGGAAATTAAAACTCATCCTTGAAAACAGGATTACATTTTTTAAAAAAGAATACATGTAGCCTGAAACTGCTTTGTGCACTGCTGCCATTTGAGCTCTTGTCCTTATTTCACCAAACCTGTGTTAGTACTTTGTGATTCTGCAGCTGTCACCCTTTGCCACTTCTCTTCCCATCTGTGATGCCTACTTTGAACGTTAGAGTTGAAACAGTACTCCTCCAGGACTGTGTTACTGGGGAGAGGGAAGGTTGGGTCTGTGCCTTTCTTCTCTCATTTCCCATGGCCTTTCCCACCTTTGTTGCTGCTGGCTAGCAACAGTATTCCTCTGGTGTAGCTCAGCATAGTCAAGACTGAGTGTGATGGGTGAGCCGGGAAGCAGGCCCCAGCCTCTATTCTCTGTCCTTCCTTTCACCTGTTGTGCAGGTGTGACCTGGCCAGAAAGCTTAGGTGGCAGCTTCAGTCCTTCTCTTATCTGGAATTTCCTCTCAACACTATATGCATGGTTGTTACTAGAAATAGGTCCAATATTCAAGGGAGGTCCTCTGTTTGGGGGTGAAAAGCCTTCCTGGATGATGCAGGGGGCCAGGGAGCATGCCTGTGCCACTGACGTTACCTCTAGTCGGGACTGGGATTCCTGTGTCTCTGCAGAGAAAAGAGAGGACTGAGCTCTCCTCAGCAGAGAGTGTGTGGCCCTTGTCTGTGGAGAGAGCTGGGGCCCCTGGGGGGGACCCGGAAACGCAGGTTTACTTCCTGGGCCCGCACTCCGCTCCCGTGCCAGGGTCTGGTTTCCCGCTGCAGCGCCCTGACAAGGCCTGGCACTGTGCTCTGTCCTGAGGTTTCCTGGCTCCAGGGTGGATGAATTCTGCAGCCACTGCCACAGGAATTGTTCCTTGAAAACACGGTGTTAGGTTGTGCAGACGGGCTGGCCTGTAAGACAGCCGCGCTCAGAAGGCTCACAGAAAAAGAGACATGACCAATATACATTTTTTCCTAAGATGCTTTATTGTTCTTCTACCATATTCTCCACAGCCCCTTCCTGCCCTAGCTTTTGACCTTCTGCAACTGATGTTCATGGACACTGGGGCACCATCATTTAAATACTCCTTCCTGACCTGTGCCTTTTACAGCTGCTTTATCCATATCATCCTTCAGTTTACTCTTTGTTGGTCTACGTGTTCCAATAAAACTTAATTTTCAAAATAGAGGGAGGGTCGGATGGTAGTCTGCCAGTCTCTGTTTGTGTGTTGGATTGTGGTCTTTTTCTTTGAGGAAACATTGGTTTCCAGTACTGTGTGATTTAGGGGTACAGGTTCACCCCTCTTCAGATGCAGGTCACCCATCACACCCACCACCCAAGCACCCAGAATCCTCCACTGCAGTCCACTGGGCCCCTCCCCACTTTACTCTTCAGCCCCCACTTTCCCCTTAATGGGTCCTAAACTGTAAAATGTAACTTTAAAAAAAGTTTTGAAAATAACTTTTCTTTTCAGAGGATATAGGGGAACATAAGGGAAGAAACCCAGTCACCACGAGGCCTGCTATGCAGGAGTAGCTGCTGCTAAGTTGGTGGTGAATTATGACTGATTTTTTTTTCTATTTATAAACGTCTACTTTTTTTTTTGAGGGGAAATAAAACTTTATTTTTTTAATTTTATTTTTATATTCCCCATACAATTGCAATCCCCTTATTTGACCCCAATATAGAAATTGTTTCTTACTCTATAGTTTTGTAGTGTTCTCTTTTCACTTAACAATATGGTAAGCACTTCCTGCCATGTCTGTACAGGGAACCCAGTTCATCTCATGTCTGCACAGTATTTTAAGTTTTCGTGTGTCATCATTTATTTAATCGGTCTCCTGTTACTGGATATCAGAGGTTTCGCTTTATTTTTCCACGCTGTTGCTAATAATGTTGGTATAAACTGACTCAAAAAAAAATTTACACTTTTCAGGCTTTTGTTGTGCATTGTCTAATTGACTCGAAAAAGGGTGAATCTGCAGTTCTAGAGAGTATTTCAAAGATCTCAGTGCTATATCATTAAAAAAATTTTTTTTTTTATCCATTGAAAGCTTAAAATTGTATCTTACAGTGTGGGTAAAGGTACTGTTAAAAGTTAAAACCTTTTCATTTATTGATTCCTGGTGATGTCAAAAATTTTGTTTACAGGGAGGCTTTGTATTTGTTCCTTCACTATCATTGCTATTCTGTTGGGTGGTTTGTCTGGGTTGGACTTTTCATTTGACTGTTGCCATTGATTTTTTTTTTATTGTGAAAATTTTCGAAACAAAGTAGAAGGAATAGTGGAATAAACCACCATATCCCCATCCCCCAGGTGAACAAGCATCTGGCACACTTACTTCACCAGCCCATCCCCTTGTTTTAAATCGGGGGAAACACAACTTTCTTGTTACCACCAAAAGTTAAAGAATAAGTCTGGTCTCCCAGGTCGTATGATGGAAAGACATGGCTCTGCATCTGCCTGCAAGCCTTTAGAAGCCCGCGGGGTTTGCACAGCCAGCCTCTGTTTGCAGATAAATGCCCAGGCTGAAGCTCCCAGCATAGAACGATTCATTCACATTTTACTCATGATGGTCCTTTTTTTGAAAATGTGTGCACCCAACAAGGTCGGTGACAGGTTTCCAGGCCCAGCCCCGCCCAGGTCACAGGAGGTCTTCTCTGACATGGCCCTCTAGGCTTGAACAGGGCGCTGTTCTCAGGTCTGAAACACACGGTCGTTTTTTATCTTGAACACCCTGCTCCACCTCCACAATCCCTGACCGGCCACCGAGGGTTTCTTCTATTAAAATAAGTAAATAAATAAAATCTTTCAAAAACAAGAGTCCTCTTGTGGGTGGAATTGAGAAGGGAAAGGATGCTGTTCAACAGCACCTGTGAAACTCTTTTTTTTCCCCCCCTAATGGATCCCTTCTTGACGGATGAGTATGTGGCTAGGACAACCGGCACAGACATGGAGCTAAAATGTGATTATCTGGACCCCTGCAGATGCAGAAGCCCCACCACCTCTCACTCTAAATGGAGTGGAGCGCCAGGTTGGGAGGGAATCCTAGGGGACACCTAGTGATTGCTACCCAGGAGCAAAATGACCTTCCCAGGATTTTATAAAGTGCTGGAAATTCTTTCACAAAAATCTATAGAGCTAAGCATTTAATATGTTTTAAATACAATCATTTACAAATATTATAAAACATATAAGTATCTAAGTACATAAAGAAATGCTAGATGTCTATTCCGTTTGCTCAAAATTCTTTTACAAAAATCTCTGAGACTAAGCATTTAATGTGTTTCAAATGTGATCACATATAAATATGTTATAAAACATAGATATGTAAATATATAAAAAGAAAATGTTAAACATTTATTTTGATTTGCCCAGAATTCTTTTACAAAAACCTCTGGGACTAAGCATTTAACTTACTTCTAATACATTCATTTATAAATGGGTTGTAAACACATAGGTATGTAAACATATAAAAAAGGAAGTATTGGGCTTTTAATCTGTGATAAATTACTAGCAAATACAGTAGTTAATATTTGAGGGAAAATATGCACTACCTGAAAATGAAGAAAATTGCATTAATCACGAAAAGTAAGTTGAAAATGAAGTAACATCTTTTTCAGAAATGGAGTAAGTGTGGCAATGATTTTGTTTTTGATAGCGTGAAAACGCTGAGACTTAGCCCCTACGCCACCAGGGAGGCCCTGATTTTGTTGTTGAATTGTGACCATATCTTCTTTAAAGCTATTCCAGTTTCTTAGAAAGTTTCTTCTGACCTTAAAGTACTTGAGAAAATGTCACAAAGATAGCTATAAATAATCCAGAAGTTTTCCTTATTTCTTATCTTCGAATAATCCCACCTTTGTTATAGATGTGCTTGAAAAGTTTGAAAAAAAAAAAAAGGCAAAGGACTCTTTTTGTTCTTTGGCACGGGCTGTGTAATTATTTATTGTTAGCAAGGTCAAGGTTTTATTCAAAGAAAGATTTCTTGTTTGTTCTCATTTCCTCCCATTTCGCTGTATATACGTGGACTTTGCGTATGGAACTTACCTGTATCCATTTCAGTCTGTCACATTCATATTATCCAAATATCCAGAAAATCTTTCCACTGGAGGAAGATTTATTCTTGGGGTGACTTTGGTCTGGGGCCCGTGTCTCCTTGAGGTTTGGGGAGGTGTGGAAAGTTGTTGTTTCAACTCCTGCTTCCTGTTCATGTCAAGATGTTAATGCAATGTGTCACTCTTGGTCTCAAGGTCTGCTAGATTCAGAGGTCAGGGTTTTCAAAGTACCAGTACAAGGGCTTTAGATAAATATATGGGATTTCAGTTCTTATTACCTAACATGATCTATCAATACATAGAGCCAGTATTTCAGCAACCTGAATTGATAGCTGTGGCTAAGTAGAGACCTGGGAAAGCCCCATTAGCCCAGAGGGGTGAACAGTCATCTGGTGAGGTGGCCCCTGGGCTGGGGTCAGCTGGAAAGCAGCCAGAAGCTGGAGAAAAGAAAACATCGGCTCTCAAAGAACTTTCCTCCCTTAGCGTGGACTTCTGCCTCTTCCTGTTTCAGTATCTAACTTCTCAAAACATCGAAGTCAGATGATTCTTAAAATTACCTTAAAATAAAACAAGGGGAAAATTAACCCAAATTCATTTGGACACATTTTACCCAGCTCTTGGGAAAAATCTGGAAGCCTTGTTACATTTTATGGCGCATAGCTGAATGGATAATAAAGTACTTTCACTTGAAAAGACACCATCTTTTTTTTATTCATTAAGGAAAAATTTGTCTACGTGTGGATTCAAGTCAGAATCTCACGCCAGGATGATTTGCCTGAAATTCTGACATTTAATAGAACTTCATTTCGCCCTGAAATACGTAGATCCTTATGGGTTCTGAACAAAATCTCTTCATAGAACAAAAGTCTTTTATTAAACGTGTTTAAACTTCCTTTTCCATTTGCCTCCCAGGTTCTATCCTAAGAGTCTTTGTCTTTGAGAAGACAAAAAAAAAAAAATCCACAAAATCTGATACTCTTTTAAAGTTATTGTCATTACAAATCATAAAGTTGTTTTTTTTTAATTTCCTCTTAAACACTGTACCCACCTTCTTTTGGTTTGGTTTTGCTGTTGCCATCAAAAGGAGAACTCCCGTAACCATTTGGTTTCAGGGCTCTCTAAGTTCTGTTCCGTATGAAGCAGAACTCCCCATGCCACACAGATGGGAAGGTGGAGATACTTGCGCCACAGTCAGCACTTTTGATCATTTATTGTAAACCAGCCCGGTGCTGGTGACCCTGCAGTTCTGTCTGTCTAACGCCTGGACTGACCAGTCCCAGTGCCCCTTCGCATTTTAACCCTTAGATTTTCTACAGGAGAAAAATGAAAATGCACATTCAGTGTCCATTTCATTTTTATCCAGAAAGGAGAAAGGCAGATAAAGTGAAGAGGAGTTGGGAAGTTCTGTGTTTACACCAACAGCTTCTAGATGCTGCTTCAGCCAATTGACTGAATATTTATCGGGATGAGCTAAGTCTTCTGGGTAGCCTGAGGCCGCGCAGGGTCCACGGGCATCTGTGGCGGCAGGTGGTGACTGTGTTAAACGAGGGTGTGCTGAGAATGATGCTCCCCCACTAGCCGTGACTTCGGCTCCGCTAACCAACTTGTAACCAAAAATATTAACCAGAAAGAAATCATTGTTCTGGACAGCATTTCCCTCCTTGCACTTCCTTAGCTCCATTTCTGGTGGAGGGAGGGTTTTCCGTGGTCAGATGACTCAAGTGCAGGCAGCTGGAGGTCAAGAAGGGAGAGCCAGGTGGGCCCACAGACCAGCCCCTTTTCTGGAAGCTTGAAAAAGCCGAAGTTGCCAGCGGGAGGACGATGTTAATGTGCTTCAGAGTCGACCGCCCTGTAAACGTTCATCATTTCGTTATGGTTTCCTCCCTGGAAGGAGCAGGCCCAGGCCATGCTGAGTGGGGCTCCGCCCAGGTCCCCCACACTCCCCAGCCTCTCCCACCACTGGGGTCCCTGCAAGGCCTGCTTAACCGACCCCAGGCCCAGGTGTCTGCTGAGAGCGGATGGGCTGAGCTCTGCAGACACGGGGAGGCGCGGGAGAAGGGGAGACGAGCAGGGGCTTGAGGAATACCGTGTCCTCACGTGCCAAGAGTGACGTGTGCCCTGTCTTCTGTCCTCAGAACAAGGCCGACGTCCTTGGAGGGCTATCCTGTTTACGCAAGCGCGCCCCACGTGAGGCGGGCTGTGAGTTCAGGGTCCCTCCCCGTCCGCTTCCTGAACCAGATGCCAGTGCAGGGTGCAGACAGGTTACTGCGCAGGTGTCTGTGTGACCATGAACTTCCTGTCTCTGCGAGCCGAGGTTTAGGATCACCTCGTGACCTCGTTACCCCAGCTCTTTGCAGCCCCAACAGCTCCACTCCCTGTTTAGGTGTCCACCTGATGGCTTCCACAGAAAAACCCTTCCCTGCCAGGTCAGCCCACAGTCACACTGACCCTCTCACTGCCGCACGCCGTGGCTGTCCCTTCTGCAGCCCCGCACAGGCCTCTGAGCTCTCGGAGATTTGCAACCGTAGCCAGCTTTGCAGACTGTGGTGCCCCAAGGGCCTGACACATCACTAGTGACTGTATAATTGAGGGGCAGAGGGCCCTGGCCACCGCCTGTGTGGCAAGGAGGGTGACAGTGCTCAGCACCACCCCCATCTTAGGTGGTAGGTTACAGGTAAGTCTGTGACTTACTGTCCCTCAAATCTCTGCTCTTCCTCATCTCTACCATCCGCCACCACTCTTCGGGGTTATTTTAACAATAAAAGATGAATTGTGCTGTTTGCCATCCTTGAATTTATTATTGATGTTGCAGCCTCAGGAGAAAAAAAAAAAAAAAAGGACAAATCTGATTGCATCACTCAGTGATTAAAACCTTTTAGTGACTTGTCATTATCCTTAGAAAAATGACTCAGATTCCTAATAAGGTTCAAAAGGCACTGAAAGGTGCCCTTTTTTTTCCCTCTTGAGCCTCATCTCATCATTCTCCCCCTTCCCAACGGGCCCTCTTCTGTTCCCTGTCGTCCTTTGATGGGGGCAAAGCTCCTGCCTCCTACACACAACTTGTATTCTCCACCCCACCCCACCCCTCTTACCTGTGCCCCAGAGTAAGTAGGCAGATACCTCTGCTTTCTCTTTCAGTAAAGGCCCCTCTTGTGGCTCTTGGTATCCCCAACAGGAACTCGCCACATTTCCAGCCACACAGAGCAGAGTCAAGTAAGTGTAACTTCTATAGCTAGAGTCAGGTACCATGCAGGCCCCGGGCCTGACCTTGACCCTGTGCTATTGGGCCAAACCGTGGTGTTTCCTGTGTAAACTGTCTACTCAACACGTGGATGTCACTGTCACCTTGAACAGTCCTTTGTGGGTTTTGGAGGGGGGTGCACTCCAGACCTCTCATGGGTACCCACATGCAAGTTGTGTGGAGTTCCTCATTGAAAGTTCCTCGTCCGTATACTTAAAACCACCTCTAGATTATTGCTAATACCTAACCCAATGTAAATGCTACCTAAACCGTTGTACTGTAAGCTTTAGAGAATTAATGACAAGAAAAAAGTCTGCTCATGTTCAGTACAAACCCCACTGCATCGGGCCCAACCACACAGTCTGAATTCCCACCTGGTCTTGGTTGAATCTGAGGGTGCAGACCCCGATGTACAAAGGGCCCAGGTGTAGAAGTTTCAGAGCTCATGAGGTGAATCAAAAAATTTTACACCAGCATCCTCCAAGGTTTCTACCTCCTTAAAAGTGCCTTGATTCTAAACCATTTTCTTTAGGGAAGACTCTGGATATTAGCCTCATAACGTGACCCTGACGTTAAACTGACCCTTCAAAATCAGGTCAACTTTTTCTTCATTGATTTTATGCAAGAAAACCACACTTTGGGGCTACCGTGAGGAAACACTGATGAACGGATGCCTCCCTCTGGGTTAGACGGGCACATGGGTGAACACAGTTCGCGTGTGATGAGCACTTTTTGCCATTGTCAGCGAGGGAATGAGCCGGCCGTACAATAATCGAAGGTGGTTTAAATTCGAGAATAGCAGCCCTGCCTGGAGCAAGGCCAAGGAGCAGTCCATGGTGGGCTCCACCAGGGTCAGGGCAGAGGGGAGATGTAAAGGATCAGGCAGGGACATAGTCTGAGGTTGTAAGTGGGGACATTTTGGGGCTGGCCACGAAGTCTGTTAGTTTATTATCCTCCATGTGATTGGAGGGTAATGTCCTACCAAAGGTGGCTATGTGGAGGTCCGCTGTCAGGTCCAGCAGGTGTTCTCCTGCTGTGGTGTTGGTTTCCATAGCCTCAGCCGAAGCTCTCAGTGGCCACCACGGGGTCTCAACATGGCCTCTTGTAGACAAGATGGCGCCTGCTCGACTTAACACAAGCTCCACTCCAGGCACCGTGGAAAGCACATTCCATGGACTACACCCCACCTGGCCTTCACAACATCTCCATAAGGTGTGGATGCTGTTAGCATGGAATTTTACAGGGAAGTTCAACTAAGGCTCAGAGAGGTTAAACAATTTCTGCAAGGCCACACAGCCTTCGTGGTGGAGCTGGGATTTGAACTGCCTTCTCCAGCACAGGCCCTCAGTCACCAGGCTGACTGCCTTATCCTCTAAGGTGCTTTGTATCACTAGCAGGTTATGAGACATTTCGTCTAAAACGCGTCTTCCCCTTCCCAGCACCTACCAGCCTATACCTGGTTCATGTTTTAAGCCTTTCAAAATTGTTTTATGTTCAAGATGTAAGTAAAAAGCATGTCATACAAAGTCTCACTCTAGCCTAGCAGCCCTGTAAAACTCTCACTATGTTTTATTTCTTAAACGTTTGCATTTTTATCTTAATACCCCCTTTTTAATATTTAATAGCAGTAACCATAGCGTCTGGCAGGATCAACCAATCAGAGGCGCTGGTGGGAGGTGGGGATGGGGCTGGAGGGGGAGCTGGGCCTTTCTGCCCCTCTTGGCTTCCAGCAGCAGCTGCATCTCCGAGGCTCCAGCAGGCAGACTCACCTTGCCTCCCGCGCCCCCACTGGATGGCCCCAGCCCCTGAACCCCATTCATCGCCTTTTCCCCTCCAGCCTCGGAGAGGTTGTGGTCCTCGGCTTCTTATCTCGGGGCAGCATTTCTGCCCCCTATTTCTGCCCCCGATTAAATTCCCCTGCGCATCTCATGCAGTATTCACCTGCAGTCTGCTTTGGAGGTGAGGAAGCTGGGTGCTGTGAATGGGTTAAAGCCCTCACATTAAAAACATCTGGACCTTAGTGTTCGCTGTGGCATTAGGGGCAGCCCTGGCTGGTGTCAGGTGTCCCTGGCCCTGGTTCTAGCCGGGTTACCAGGGGAACTAGAACCACTCGTGTCAGGACCTTGGTTTCATGGAAAAGAAGGTGCTCCCTGGGGTCCTTTCTGGCCTCCCCACGTGCTGGCTTTAATCCCTTCATAACCAGCACAGTTCCGGGGTTCAATCTCAGCTTCTGGGGGGGGCGACTGAAGGGTCAGGTGACAGTATTTGGGCCCACCTACCGGCCCCCCTGGTTCCCACGTGGTCGGTGGCCTGCGCTGGTTTGGGATCCACTTCACAGGACCCGGCTGGCGTTGGGTGTAGGGCTCAGCTTCCTGACTGTGGGTTTAACGATATTTTAAAGATGCTGTTTTTCAGTTTCACCTTAAATAGAAAACCAAAAGGCAGAATGCACAGATAGCCCTTGTCTGGTGTGATGTTTTCTCTTTCTGTTTTAAGCACAACCTTCTTATACTCGCTAAACACCATTTAAAAAAAAAAAGTCTCCAGCATTTGTGTGTGTGTGCGCGTGTGTGTGTAGATTGGGGGCCAGATACTCTGGGTGTCTTTAATAACCTTCATTTACTAAACCTCCCTCCTCCTCCCCCACCCCCAGCCCTTTCTTTTCAGAAGATACGTTTAGACAATCACCATTCACCTCCAATTCAAAAGACTTGCTGTCCAGCGACTCCGTGCTTCCCGGAAGAATATCAACTCCAGGTATGAAAACGGTGCTGACTCTGCTTCTGCTGTCACTTGCTTAAAGATTCCTCTCCCGCGATGTGTGAATTTGCAGAAACTCTCGGCGTAATGTGTTACAGTTACTCACACAAAGCGAGGTTTTCTGAAAGAGAAACTCAATTGAAGCAGCTACAGATGCTTATGAAAATAAAGTGTAGACAATAAGAAAGCTCTGGGTCTTTGCTGCTCGAGGAACTTGTTGTTTTGGACCTGCTGATGTTTCGTCTGTGTTGTGAATTTTCTTTTTCTTTGAAGTAATGATGTCCAACCCGCAAATGATTTGCTGTACGTGATGTGGGCCAGGAAGGTCTCGGCTGTGGGTGGGGAGAACACGCATCCCCAGAAGGCAGGGTCATGACCCCTGGGGGCAGGGTGGGCTGCCACTGAGACCCCTTTGGGTTCCCTGGAAGCATCACAGCCCATTGGGGTCTTGCCACCAGGATTTGGCCTCTCTTGTTAGAGCATCTACATATATTTATCTAGAGCTCCCTTTTACCATCGCAGCTTCAGAACAGATGTTCTCATCCACTCTCGCTTTCTCATCTCTCCAGAATAAAGAGATGTGTTCGCAGTCCCCTTATCAACAACATGGCCACCCCTCATGACTGTAACCCATTCTGCCTTCCAGCCCCCCAGTCCCACCCCAAAGCCAGTCCTGATGTCCTTGCCTTCCTTCCCGGCTGTCCAGGGAATTCCAGAAGTTCTCAGTGGCCCCCACACCCATGCATTTATCCAGAAGTGTGGTGGGGGCCAAGACTGCATGTGTGCAGGGGGTGCTTATAGCAGGATGGGTGGCTGGAAACCCTGCAAGAGTAAGTCCAGGTGCCTCCCCACCCCCAGGCCCCTATGTCATAGACCATAATGTGTGGGAGCAGAGAGGTTTCCTTTATCACTCCAGCCAGAACCAGGCAGTTCTGTGCGTGAACCAGTGCAGAACCATGGTGGGATGTATTAGGGGACTCATCACAACAGAGCAAGCATGCCATGCAGCTGGCAGTAACAGGGGTGGCCGTGGACCACTAAGACTAGGTCCAGGAGACCACTGGGCTGCAGTCACAGGCGTGGGTGTAAAGTAGGTGAGGGCCATTCTGCAGAGGGAAGGTCTGGGTGGTTTTCACCCAGATCAGGAGCAGGCTTTGGAGACCCCAGGGCACGCAGTCAAATTGACTTAATCCAGCTTCTATAATTATGCTGGTTTTCAAAAGTATATTATCAGGGCCACCCATTAATTTTAATTTGGGCTTATTTCTGGGCCAGCCAGGCTTTGATTTACCCTCGTCTCTGTTTATCAGTGTCTCTGGAAACAAGTGGTTGCTATTTTAATCGATAATGTAAGTCTCTCTGTCTCAGTTGCCCCTACCCACCTCTCCATCGGTCAGGGTCTTGGCAATACTCATAACATGGACTAGAGATCTGAGCACTTTGCAAATCAGAAAGAATCAGGGAGCTTCTGATGAAATGGCATCTTGGGGTGTCCTCGGTCGCTGGAAGGGGCTTGTGACAAATAGTGGGGAAAGGCAGTTCTTTGTCACCCTTTAGTCTCGTGATGGCCGGATCTATTTCTTCTCATCTCCAAAGAGTCTGGGTACCTGCGTGGTCTCTCTATTCAAACGCCATAAATAACGTGCTTACACAAAAACACATTACATAATCCTGGTTCTAGGGGTGGAAAGAAATTCTGCTTAGTTGATGTCTTCATTCTCAAGCAGGGGCTATTTGAACTAGTGTTTACTTCCCACAGTGTCATCTTGAATAGCCGTCTCCCTGGTCCCCACATTATCGCCCTGCTGTTAAGTTGATGGATTGTGACTTTCTAATGTTAAAATAACTGCCTAGGAATTGCCTGTCCGACTGCTGTGACCCACACAGCCAGCGTCCCGTGATGTATATACAAAGCCTGCATTGGCTTAATGCTTGGCCTGGCTGTATTTTAAGAAAGGCTTATTGGTCAAGTTACAGCGCGACCTCAAAGAGTGATATCAGTGTGTTTAACTGTGTTTAAAGGGGGTTTTACTGCAACTTGCTTGTTAGACTTAAAAATTACAGATTAAATAAATCACACTTAAAAGGATAACTTCTTTTGGGGAAGAGGTCAGCATCACTGGGATTTTCAAAATATAAATCCACTCTTTTGAAGGATCCTCAATCTCTGTACTTCAAAAAAAAAAAAGGCAGTGGATAAACAAAATTGACCATATTTACATTTTGCTAAATAAACAACTTCAAAAGGACTTTTTGAAAAAAAAACAAGCAAGGTGAAAATACTTTGGAAAAGGACTTAGAATTAGGAAAGCTAAAGTGATAAGAAACGGTGTGATCGTGAAATTCTATAATCCAAAGGCAAGGGTGGTTAGGAAAGCCTCAGTGATTTGAACTGGTTGGGGAGAATACCAGTGGCGATTAACACAAGATTTCAGTGTGGAGACTTTTCAAGAAAATATTTCTTTCGAGTCTAGAAAGTGATAACTGACAAATATAGACCGTCTACAGCTTCCTTACGCACAACCCTGAAATCAAACAAACTACCAACCAAAAATTTTTGGAATCAGTTCCTGGGTGACAAAACCTGATGGACTACTTCCAGTCTATGTGCCCCATCGAGGGTGAAGGTCATACATCTCGTCGCAGAATACCTATGTGCTGCTGCTGCTGGTCCACTGGAATGTTTCGTAGACTGTGTCTTAGTAGGCTGTTAACCCGAAATCAGGAGAAATGTGAATTCCAAAATACATCTGCCCCCAGGGTCTCAGCAAGCTACGTTTCCTCCAGTTCTCTGCTAAAATGAAGTGCTGAGAGCAAGTACTTAGAAGGTACGGTTGAGGGCTTTAAGGATTTGTATATGAGTCATGGATTCTTCTAGAATGTTTTGGAAGGCCCAGTGGGCAGCAGAGTGCAGAATCATTGGAGAGGACAGGGCAAGAGAGAGGAGCCCAGTGGGATCTGGTCTGGTCTGGGATCAGCATTATTCAGAGGCTGAGCTAGAGGGAACAGGAGGGGAGAGGAGAGGCAGACCAAGGCGAGTTAAAGGGTTTGGGACACTGATTAGCTTTGCTATAAACAGGTTGAATTAGGGAATGATTCAGACCTGGGGAAGCCAGGAAGGAAGACAGCTGGCTTTAGTGACTAGGCAGAAAATAATTTGTTGTTAGTATATAAATAAAAGCCTTGGAGTCCTTAGAAATCTTCTCTCGGATAGTTTAAACGGTACCATTAAAATATTATTTCTCCTCTTTATTTACTTAGCAAACCTCTTCTTTCCACAGATAATGCAAAACTAAATGTCAGCCCAGAGAATCATCTTAGATCCCTGATGAGTGGAGACCATAATTAATGAGGTTTTCTGTGCCTAGTTCCAATCTAAGAAAGTCCGGGCAACTGCTGAACACCCATGGCCTTACTTCAGCAGGGTACATTGAGAGGTACTTACGCACCTTCCAGCAATGGGATAGAGTTCTCTCCCAGAGGCCCTTGGACTCAGACCATGGGGCAATGAAGCCCTGGCAGGTCCAGGACTCTGTGCCTGGGCTGCACCTGTGTTCAAGCCTGCAAGAATGAAGCAGCAGTGTGGGGACTGCAAAGTGGGAGCCATAGGGAGAACGGTGGGCTGAAGAGAGCTCAAGGACAGCACAGTTAGCTGGGCATTGCCTTCAGCAGGTGGGATCTGAGACACAGCCGCCACCATCCCAGAGAGACAGAATAAGCCGAGCACCTCCCAGTGCCCTGACTTGCGTGTTGCCACTCTTTCTAGACTGACTTTCCTGAGAACTGAAGAATACTCTTTCTTCAAGAGCCAAGACCTAACATTTTTATTTGCTGGGAATGGCTGAAGCCAAGGGAACACAACACCAGGAGCCCTTAGTCCATGATGAGTTAAGAGCTGCTGTCACCTTCCGCGGGAGGGATATGGAGACAAAATCTCCTGAAAGCAGTGTCAAGAGACCGAGCCTATTGCTAGAGGTGGTTTTATAAACTGGAGGAGCTTTGGATTAAAGGGGAGCTAGAAATTATAGCCCATGTGTAATTGAATGTGCTTGGTCTAATTTATACTTGTCGCACTCTGTAAGAGATGGACGTGAAGAGAGTGTGTGAGGTTAGCGTGTTTCCGGCACCGGTGACCCTGCGTGAAGGTGGCCCATTACCACGGACCTGGGCTATTTACGTTGCCCATCACCCTTCCCTCAGCCAGGCTGCTAAGGGAAGTTATGTCTTAGTGCTGCTTTTGAACAACGTGGCGCTTCAGTTCTGTTTTATTATGATTTCCAAGTCACTCTGTTTGCTCTGAATGAAGGCAGGAAAACAAAAACACAACCAGAGCGGGTGTGAAGGAAAATGTGGGTCTCCATGGAATTCTTTCAGAGTTTGGAGTCACTGATGCTTCTGTTTGTGACTTCAGACACCGCCTAGAGCTAGACAATACAAAACATATCGGCAATTATGTCTGTAAATCCCCAGCCCCATTTTCTGCTAACTTCCCTTGAAAAGGGCTTTTTGCTGTTGCTGTTGCTTATAATGCACAAACAAGAAGAGAGCACAGGGGAAATTTGGTTCCTTTCAGGACTTGATATGCTAATCAGGACTCAATGTTAAATAAGGCGAGTTTGGAATTGTCTGCCTGGTCCCCAAGCCGAGTCTTGATCCATTTCCCTCTCTCTGTGCTGCCCATCCCTGTAATACAGGTGGGACCATGTCACACACTCTTCTGAAATCTAAATGATGCCACCCGCCGCCAGCTCAGCCTGCCACACCGCTGGCCACGTAGCAATGAGCTCTTGCAAACACAGAGCTTAAAAGATGCATCGTGAGTGTGTGTGTGTGTGTGTGTGTGTGTGTGTGATTTTCCTTTCTATTAAGACTTCCCAAGTCAAGGGAGACAGACAGGCAGAGAGAGACGAGGGGGTTAAAGAGACAGACAGAACTGTCTTGGATTATAGCAACGTGTTTCCTTCAGTCCTATCTTCAAACACAGCAGATTCTTTTTTAAATTCAGACTAAGTCACAGATGAACAATAGGACATTAGGTGTTGTTGGTGTCTGTCATGTTGTAGCTTAGGCTATTCTCTGATGAAATAAGTGCATTCTGTACAGAGAAGTTATCAAGGACTTACTGAACTGCCAGGCACACGGCCTGGGTCACCTCTTTTAATTCTGGAAACAACTCACGGAGGCAAAGGGATGACGCTCTGTTTATAGGTGATCAAGTGGAGGTTCAGAGAGTTTCAGACCTTTTCTCCAGCTTGATGGAGATAGAGTTGACATACTGTATTGGGTTAGCTTAAGGTCTATAATAATGATCTGACATAGATATGCAGCAAAGTGATCACCGCGTAAAGTGTAGTTAAGAGCCACCTCCGCCCAGTTGCTCATTGTTTCCTTGTGATGAGAACTTTTAAGACCTGCTGCCTGGCAGTTTTCAAACAGACACCAGCGTCTCCATGTGTGCGCGGCACCAGAGCCTTAGTCCCTTTACTTGGAAGCCTGTACCTTTTCCAGAGGGATTTGTGCGAAGCCATACCGCTGGCAGCGGAGACAGAATTCAAACCCGGTGCATTTTCTCTCCTCCCGCCCTGTCGCCCACTGGAGTCCGATGGTGTGTTGCCAGCCATGCTTGGAAGGGGCGCGCCTCCCCTGCTTGCCCACACGCCCCCACCCCCAGCAGTTGACATTTGAGCAATTACTGAGGGGTTGGCTTCTTTCATTAGGAATAAAAGCTAGTCCTTTAGACAACGTATTTCCAGTCATATGCCAGATAAGAATGTCCTGTTTCTTAATACAATTCTAACTTTGCCTTCTTTCCTTCCTTTCCTGTTTTGCTATCTGGGCATCAGGCTTGCTTGGAATGTTTCCTTCTGCTAAGAAAGTGAATGAACAGTTCTTTTTTTTTTTTCATTCAGTCATCTTTAAAAGATGGTCTGAGCTGTAGAAATAGTGCATGGAACTGTACTGGTTAAATAAAGCGAGGGGCTCGGAGCTGGTGGTGATCTAGGGAACCGCTCCAGGCTGGGGGTGGGGGAATCAGGCCTCGTGCTCGCCCACTCTCCAGCAGAGCGAGACTAGGCCGCCTGCAGGCTTCCTCACACGCCCACTTTTCCAGAAGCTCTATTCTCTGTCAGGATACTGAGACTTCAGCCCAGGGATCTTTGTTTTCTTCATAGTGCCAAGTCTACATGCTGGTTCAGGGCAAGTGAGAGTGTGGGCTGAGGGTCTTGACCCCTGACATCCCCCCGCCCCCAAACCAAGAGAGGTAGAAGGAGCAAGTCGCTGTAAGTCATCTGAAACACACCTTATTGGGGATGTGGGGTGGGGGTGGCAGGGAGGGGGCAGGGAAGGCCGTGGAAAGCTGGGGTGTGTTCAGTCCGCTGGACTCGCGTGTCGTGGTTTGAAGGTTCACCAGGCTGTGGACTTGACGGCATTTCTGCATTTGTGTTCGTCAGAGTCAGTGATCAGCTGCCTCGTGACAAGCAGGTGGTTCTAGATGCCAAGTGGTCACACCCAGGCTGGCACCACGTGTCACCCACGTCCGAGACCTCGCCTCTGTGGGGGGCAAGGCTGGCTGTTGCGGGCACACAGCCTTGGACAGCGAGGAGATGCTGGTGGCGTGTGGGTTGTTTCTCTGGCTCCTGTGGGGCTTCCAATTTGGGAAGCTTGACATCCTGCTCCTCGCGCAGCCCCTGGAGCATTTGCGGGAGACGCGTTAAGAGCTGTCTCGCTGCTTACTCCAGGGAGACGACTCGCTGTGACGGATTTTCCTGACACACATGATGTTACTAGAGGCTAAAAATGAGGTGCTCGCAACTAACTCCAATCTGTCCCTCACCAGCCTCATACAGTCTGGGTCAGAGTGTTGTGAAATCCGAAGGGGAGCTGTTGGCTCCTTCAAGAACGCTTTGTGGAGAAAGTCTTCTCTGCACCGTCAGCACCGTGTCCAAGTTAGCCCTCGAAACTCGACGGAATCAGGCATGAGGCCATATCCCTGACATTTAGGCATTGTTATAAGCCAGTGTTCCTGCCATGAACAAAATAAATGTTTCCAAATGAGTGAATGAATGAAACTCATTGAGTCTCTGCTCACCAACACGTGTGGGTTCATGCACTGAAATGTGGGTGCACTTTTTAAAAGGATGCTGTTGTTTCCAAAGAAGATTTAAAGCCCCGGCTGGCTTGAGGACTTTGGTCTCAAGCACAGGTGACCCCCCAGCCACTTGGACCCTGGCCCGCAGTCACTGAACCCCTGCGGAGACCTCGGGCTGTCTTAAAAACCACTGGCCGACGAGAGGCCAGATTCTTGAGGGCGCGTGCTGGTGATGGACAGGATCTGTTTGAAAATTGCGATGTGGTGACCCTGGCTTCAGCTTGGGACTGGCTAATTCAATCTACAAGGCCTTTTCTGTATATACAATATGTTCTTCCATCCCTCCACTATCAAAAATACATATTCTCATTTCATGCAATTTCTTCTTTGTGCTTATTCCTGTTCAGGGCAGCAACTGCCCTCCGGTAACCAGCGTGGGAAAAAAAAAAAGAAAAGCCATTCCGCTCACAGCCTAGACATCTATTCTCATTCAAACCAACTCATTCTGTATTCCCATATGTCTGGCAAGCGGGTGCCTCTGTGCTAAGAAAGACACCCCCACATCACACTCAGCCCTTCCTTGATGGAGTTATTTAGCTAAGGACTTCATTTTTTGCCTGTTTGCACCGGTTCCTTTACAAGGCACTTAGCATTTCTATTCTCAAAGTATCACCCAGAAGAGAGAGATGCGAACTAGAAGCACACAAGTATGACCCGCTTTTTAAAGGGGGGTATCGTTTCCAAAGGGGGAATTTCATTCCCCCCCACCCCCCGCTTGAGGACGATGTTCGGTTGAATGATCTTCCATTCACTGCACCATCCAGTGGGGTTCATCGCACCCAAGTCCCCAGAGCTCTTGAAATGCAACAGGTCCCAAAGCACATGTCTGACCCCCTACCTCCCACTGCCCTCACACCTCCCCACCTAAATTAATTAACTAACTAGTTAATTAAAACCCTCCTTTCTCCCTGCTTTTTTTGCCTAAGTGGAGAGCATAATAAACGTCCTCACCCACCATGACACAAACCAGAAGTTTGGACATCGTTTGTTGGGGTCCCCCCCAAGCAGATGCTGAGACAATGATTTGAATGCAGAGGTGTTTTTCAGGAGGTGAGAGCAAGACATACCAGGAGGGGATAGGGAAGCCAGCCAGGGAGAGGAAGGCAGCTGATAAAGGAACGTTAGCAGACAGGTTACCTACCAGGGAGGTTGATGTCACTGGGGAGCCTGTGGCAAGGAAGACACACCCCTCGGAGCTCCCCAGGACAGGAGAGAGCTGGGTCTTTATGCAATCACTCAGATTCATGCTGCTCCTGGGAGAGTCAACTCCCCACCTACCAGGCAGGTGGGCGTAGCGGGCTTCACTGACCAGAGAAAGCCCTTGGGTGCTGGTGGTGGGAGGGCAGGCCCAGAAGCAGTAAAGGCCAGGGGCTGTCTGGGGGGGTGGGTAGGGCAGGAACACAGTACTCGCTGCGTCATCTGTCACTGTGACCTCTTCTTCAGCCTTCACTTCTCTCATTAGTTACCTTGGCGTCCTGTATCGATTCTTCCGTCTAGGTCTCTCTTAAATGCATTCTTTTCTTTCAATGTCAACTGCCAATAACTTGACTCAACTCTCCATCATTAGCTCTCTTGAGTATAACCTCTGGGTGGTCCTCTTACCTGCAGGGTCACCGCCTCCATGCCCATCTCTCCATCCCACAGCCAGACAGAGCTTTGGAAAAGGCAGATCTCATCCTGTCACTCCGGCCCTGGTGGCTTCCTGCCCTATCAGATGAAGTCTAAATGCCCAGTGCAGCCCATGCCCTGCTCCCCGGACACCTCTCCTTATACCCGATAGTCTCTTCTTCCTCCAGAAGTCATTCCCTGCCACTCCAAGGCTGGGTTAGATGCCGGCCTTTGGTCTCCTGGGATACTTAAAATTTCTTTTACTCACCAGTCTTCTTGCTCTGAGATCCCAGTGGATAATCACCGCAGCAGCCAGCACCTAGTGTAGCAATTCAATACATCTTGGATGAAAGTATATAGTTGAAAAACTTTTTTGGGAAAATTAGTGTTCACTGTTTTAAAGAGAGTGCTGCTAGGACTTTGATGATAACATGTTTATTTCTAACAACAGGTTGTAAAAGGAAGCCCTTCATAAATGCAAGCCTTGCAATCAGCCTTTCTAAGTACAGTGGGTCTCGATCTGGCGCCAGTGGCACATGCCCATGTTTAGAATTAAATGGTTTGGCTTGACAGGAGGAAGATCACAAGGCTGTTGTATTCATTTTTTCACCTTTGATATAGATCTAACTATAAAAACCACCAAATAAACTCTTAATTTCTGAGGGCAGAGCAGGGAAGATAGAGTCTGAGAAGACTCTATGGTTTAATGTGAAGTCCAATATTTGAATTAATGTGAAAACCCAATATTGATTTTCACATGGAATAATCAAGTTCTAAGATAGATAATTCCCTCTGTCATTAGTCTCATATTAAAAACTATTAGAATTATTTTTTAATAGAATTTTTTTCCATTCATGAGCCAACCACTTTATCAAATGAACTTCTCTTGTAATGGCAACTATTTTTATTGAAGATCAGTATTACATTTTCATCCAAATAAGGCAAATGTTCACATAGGCCTCTCCATTGACATAAGTAGCGACCTTTGTGTGAGGCAGATTTGAATTCAGGTCTTCCTCTCTCTCTGAAATTTGGGCAAACCATTTCTTTCACATCATTAAAAAGTTACACCTGGCTTTTCCTCTTGGTGGGGAAAACATGTCTCTCAGATCTAACAGTTCCTCAAATGTTTCCCACAGGAGGGAGGAAAAGTCTTCTCCAGCCATCAGGCTACCTGCTCCATGACCTCATGCCTTTCTCCTCACCTTTACAAGAAACAACAGCAATTGGCTCGCTGGGGTTGGGATTACATCCTCACCATACAACTCACTCTCTTTCCGGCCACCTAGACCCACAAATGCCTTTGCCTTCCACCTCACCCCAATCTTTTCCTTCCCTTATTCTACTCCGAGCCAGTGTGGGGCTTGAGGTAGGACTTGCCACTAAATACTCCACTAAACACCTAGAGGAGAAATGAACCCCTTGATTCACAGAGAAATACAACATCCCCTGTTATTTTGATAAGTTTTGACCCTGACATCCCCTCTTTAGCAACTTAACCTACAAATCGGCTTGAGCAAGCAACCTACAAGGGTGTGAGAACGGGGCAAGGAAGCACTTTGCTGCATAAAGATCTGAAAACAGATGAAATAATCCCTGGATAGAGAACTGGTCAAATGAACCACAGGATGTTCGATAGAAAACTCCACAGCCATTCTGAAAGAATAAAGGAGGTCTGTAGAAATTGATTTGAAAAGATGTCCAAGATACAGTGTTAGATCTAAAAATGAAAAACAAAAACAAAAAACTGGGTGCAGAGCACATGTGTGACATGACCCCATTTATGCTCAACAAAAAAAGAGGTGGAACGTGTGGTGTGGGTACCGTAGGCTTGTGTGGGCAGCGATATCTCACCAGGTCAGCTGTTCGCAGGGATTACCAGAAGTGAGAAGGACGAGAATCCGGAGGACAGGGGTAGAAGTGCCATTTTCTTTTTCAGCTTGTGTCCTCTGTGCTATTGTTCGTGTGCATTCCTTTGCATTATTCTTATAATTTTTAAAAGTTAAAAAGCCAAGCGGGGGACCTATGTGTTCAAATCACTTTTAAAAAATTTGTCATTTGTATAGATGGTGACTTGGAGCCTTAATGAATAATCTGTAAATTAAGTGAAGTAAAGGCATACATGAAGCATGGATTCTTAGCTGTCTTCCTTCAGGGAGCTCCTCCAGCTTGAAGCCAGAGTTAAATGAGTTTTTCATGCAGTTCAGGTCATGAGAATATAAAGCAGATTGCAAAGCCACACAAGTGGTGTGATTCCATGGTTTGTAAAAATAGGTTTTCCTGCAGGGAAAACCATCAAGAAAGGTAGAAATGTTAACAATTAAATCAGTTAGCATTTCAAATGACTTTTACTTCAATTTTATGCATTTCCCATTTTTACAATAAGCATTTCTTACTTTGGTCATTAGAAAATATCCGTAACATCCATTCATTTTGAACAGAGGAGAAACTATCTTGCACGTTCTGGTGCTAAATGCCTGATACCACATCTTTGTGGAAGTTTCTATCGTGAGCCTCAAACTTTGAGTCAACTTCAGCAGAAGCACATGTAACCCCTGGAAATAAATGGTAGCCCTAAAAGCAGCAAAAGGGAATGGAGGTATTTTCAGCTGGGAGGGTTGACAATGTTGGAAAAGGCACTTGGAAGGGAGGTTTGGAAAGCAGAGGCTGGCTTCGGCTATCCAAGCGCCGCAGACTCTGGGGTACTGTCTCGGAGCCGGGTGTGTGGCAGCCATACCTTCAGGATTTCCCCAGCCTCTTCACAGGCACCCTTGGGCACCTGCTTACCATCTGGACTTGCCAGTCCAAACGACTCGTCCGTATGTAGGATCTCCTGTCCCTCCTTACCTAGCCAGGCATGAGTCACGGCGTCGACTGCTTCTCTTTTACCGAGAGTAGAATTAGGTTCAGGGACATTTCCTTGGAAGCCCAGGAGTGGGTGGGTCCTAGGAATGGTGGTGGGAGGTTATGAGGAAATCAGCTGGATAGAAGAACAGAGAAAGACCTGGAAAATCAAAGAGAAAGAGATTAGGCCCCAAACTCTGGCTGTGTTAGTTTTTGCTGGAGTTTAGAGGCAGGAATGAATTGGTTACATGGATTTCAGGTAACTGTTTTGTCTTAAAGGCAAGAGGATTCATCCTTTTTATTTCTTTTTTCTTTTTTTTAAGATTTATTTATTTATTTATTTATACAAGCACTGGGTACAGTCAGAAGCGCGGGAGGGTGAGAGAATTCACCAGAGCCAGAGCGGGGAACAGAAAAGGCAGACCCATGAAATACACTGCTGAGGGGAGCAGCGGGCGCTACAGGTGAGGTCTGTGCGCCATGTGGGACCCTCGCCCGGCGGCTGGGGATCGAACCGGCGCTGTGAAGGCTGCGGGCAGCTTCGCAACCCAGTGCTCAACCGCTGCGCCACCGGGGAGGCCCCATCCTTTTTTATTTCTCATTAATTTTGTATCACTCGATAGTCATTTGCCAAAAGAAAAAGCAAGGGAAATTTTTACTGAGAAAAAAAAATGTGTACTCTTGCAAATGGTTTTAACATGCAGGCATGCTTTGGGTATGTGAAAGTTATTTTTGACACTATTTTTGGCCAAATTGTTTTTCATTTTTATGAAAAATGTTAATTTTTAAAGCACTCTGCTCTATCTCCCAACTGTTACTTTTATCACTAGAAAATGTGGTATTTTAAAAATATCATCACTGGTGTCATACTAAGACTTGCCTTGGATTTCATGCCTTTCATAGTAATTAATGTGGTTTTCTTAAAAGCATTTGGACATGAAAAAGGAATAAAATAAAAGTTCACCAAAATGTTCAGATCAGTAGTCTTGGGGTGATGATGGGAATTATGACTGTGGGTTTATTTCGCTTTCCCCACCTGTCTTTGTTCATCTACTCTTCTGTAATTCACATTTCTTTTACAAAGAAAAAAAACGTGTTAGAGGAAGGTGTTCAAGAGCAAATAGTCACGATTCACTGTTCTTTGTTCTCTGCTGCTTTATAGTAATTACTGTGACCACACAGAAGATAAACCTTTGTCTGTGGCTTCCAAACATCTGATGTAAAAATGAGCAAGTATTAGCAGAGTCGTTCCAAAAAATTTAAGTTACAGATCCTATAAGTTATTAACAAAGCTGTGCAATCCTTGTATGAGATACACATGTGATCACAGTCATTTAAACACATATTTCAATTTGGTGCTTAGTAAGCTCGCTTGAGAACGATTCAAGTTTGAGAATGGTTACTTATTTTTAACCTTCCAGGGGAGATTAATGAATTATCTTGGGATAGCAGCTGTTCGAGAAGTGCAAACCATCTTAGTTAACTTGGTGGTGAGCTGTGTGTTGCAGGATAGTGGGTTGTATCACTGCATGCACCGTGCAACTCAGAAATAGGGTCCACTTTGGTAGCCATCATGACAGACTAGCTGCTGCTGGAGGATATTTTCAGCAGTGATACCAAGAAGTATCATTTGCATTTGCATTTCGGTTGCATCTATTTTATTTCCTAACAGAAGAGGTTAGTTCGAAAAGAACCATTTCAGTGGCTGCAGACAATTTTCATTGACTTTCCCCGTTGGTTGTTTTCTGTCTTCTCCATCGATGTCAGAGGACACTGAGATGTTATAAAGTGAAGACTTAATATAAAAGGCTCGTTAAATCTTTGATGAGCAATGCGAGATGCTTTTGTCAAGTGTCTGTGCCACTGGGGTGAAAAGAAAGCTCATTCATTCATTCATTCATTCAACAAATACTTACTGAGCAGCTGTCGTGTGCCTGGGAGATTTCAGGTCCTGGGGAGTAACAGTGAACAAAGCAAAGCCCCTGTCCTCCGGGGCTTCCTCCGGGGAAGAGAGGCAGACAGCAAACGAATAATTGTACAGTGTGTGGAAGACATATGCATGCTCATATGTACATATAATAGCATCATAAAATGTAGGTAATATGTTTACATAATATGTAGTTTTATATATATATATAATATAAAATGGCAGCATTAAAAAACTAAGTAAAGGAAGGAGAAGGGGTTAGAAGGGCCCATCCAGGAGTGATCTGAGAAAATTCTCTCTAAGAAAGTACAATTCAGGGGCCTCCCTGGTGGTACACAGGGTTAAGACGCAGCACTACGAAGCTATCTGTAGCCACTGCAGCATGAGTTCCATCCCTGGCCAGGGAGCTGACCCACATGGCGCAGCAGACCTCTCCTGTCTGGCCCGCTGCTCCCCGCAGCAGTGTTATTTTAGTAGATCTGCCTATTCTGCTCCCCACTCTGTCTCTGATGAATCATCTCACCCCCCACACCTCTGGCCTCTATCCCTTAAAAAATAAATAAATAAATAAATCTAAAAAGAAAAAAGAAAGTGCAATTCAAGTAGACACCTGCAGCCAGGAGGGAACAAGCCTTGTCATCAGCAGGGGAGAGTGTTCTGGGGAAGGGGGCGGTCGCTATAAGCCCTGAGGTCAGGGTGAGCTTGACTTCAGGAAGAGAAGGCAGGAAGAGAGATGAGGCTGAGGGCAAGGAGGGAGAAGAGACTAGATATAGCACCCGGGATGAGTTGCGAGGACTTGGCTTTCTTGCAAGTATGCCAGCAGCCTCTGGGAGGTTTTCTGAGCAGAGAAATGACAGGATCTCAGTTCCATTTAAAAAAGTTAATCTGACTCTTTCTTGTTAATCTTTAAAGCCCTAATAAAGTCCCCTGGAAGGCTTAATGGAAACAGAGAGGCCCTGCATAAAGATAAGAAAGCAGAGAGAGTTAATTTAATTTGCTGGGTATTATTTTTATAGTGGATGGAATCTATGCATATCCCTTGAATAATTAAATATTGTTACCGAGGGTTGTCCAATATTTATCTTATTTAATTTTTCTTACTATTAACTTATAAAAGAGGGATTATATTTTTATTTCATTATGTCACATTGAAATTTGGGGGGGCAGTTCTGAATCAATTAAAAATGACTGAATCTTACTGGAAAAAGGTCTACAAAACTCAATGACCAAAAAAGGCTTGGAAAGTTACAGAACTTAAAATCGGAATTTTTTTTAAAAGACAAGGCAAATCCGTTATTTAGAATGAGTTGTAGGAGAGAGATTGCCTTCATGAGAAAGGTAAATTTAGCTTCACGTAAGAATTACTCCTGCATTCTTTATCAAGACTGGGTTGGGAAGTAGGAATTAACCAGCAGAACTGCGAATTTCTCTAGCAGACGCTTACAAAGCTTGCCTGGAGGCTATTGTATCTGTGCGTTTTGCCAGAACAGCCACTGAAGAGGTGCTTCACAATCCTAAAATCACTAATGAAGGCATTTTACAAATGGGTCACCAAATTATAGTGTAATAGAATGGCCTCCATTTTTATAGCAAAATTCCTAAAATGCTTCACAGGCAATGCAAGTTGCTCATGTTTGCTAGTACATAATATGAACCTTCTGGAGTGGGGGATTTGCCTCACTTATGGAAATAGTACTTCTCTGCCTTCCGTGCTTACAAACACCACCAGGTACCAGACCAGCCCAAGCCCAGTGACGCGGGAAGGTGAGCCTCTCGCCTGTAGGACCAGGCCCATATATAACGCTGATACACCCCTTGCCACCTCTCTGCAGGCATCCTCAGATGTCGAAGTCACTTCTTACAACTGTTTTGTTATCCATGATACCTGAAGAAATGTAGATTCTTCACGAATTCTTCAAGACTTGTAGGATGTAAATACATTGTTCAGCTCGGTGTTTGTTTTAAACATTTTTTAGCCACCAGAACGGAGCAGGTGATTCTCTGCAGGACCTGTTACTACTGTTCCATCCTTCAGCCCAGCCATGCAGGGGCGGTCAGTAAGATGGGGAGTGAGGTAGTATGTTGCCGCGATAAAATAAGGGGTCTCCTCCCTGCTGGCGGGCTGTGGGGCTGACAAGCGGACTCTGAGCTGGAGAGAGAATTACAGTTTCTTCCAGGATGATGCAAGTCTCAAAATTCACTGAGGCATGGAGAGCGGAGAAACCTTTGTGTGCAGCTTACTTACATCCATTTACACTACTACGTGTGTGTGTGTGTGTTCATTACCTTTGCCTTGTGACAGCAAACAGGTCAGAATCCCTAAAAGGGCTTTGCTATTTTAAAATAGAAGTTTCCACTTAAGAGATTTTATCATTTCAAAAAGAAAATTCTTAGCCAACTCATTGTCTCCTGGCGGTGGTCGCCGTCATGAGGGCGCACAAGCACATATTAGCACTCGTTATAACAAAAAAAGAGTGAATTTAAGGAAAACTGCATCCATTTAAGAAACTGGATTTTTTTTTGCATGCATAAATAACCCATCCAGAATGTTCCTGTGTGCTTAGCACACTGAATGCATTTAAGTCATTTTCATTTTATTGGGGAACAGGGATAAACCTGTAGTTAGACTGTGGGGAAATCATGACCAGCTAAAGCTAAATGATATTGCTACTCTATTACATTCGTAGAGTCTTGGGGAGTCATACACACTGATTCATAAGGGTTCCTTTGATCGACTGGAAAACCTTCTCTCTGCTTTGAATGAAGGCAGAGAAAATGTCTCCCAGGTCAGATCGTGTGGTTGACGAGGATATTAACTCCTCTCCGACTACTTCGTGACACTTTCTAAATCCTTTGCACACAGCTGGATTCCAACATGACTGCCTTTATTTGTGCAATTGAAGAACGGGGGGTGATCCTGACACTGTTTGCTAGCAAAGAAGTGATTTTCTTACCCTCTTGGACGTGGTAACCAGCTTGAGCTCATTTTTCTCAAATTGCTGAGTTTGGTAGGATTAAAGAGATTTCCAAAAGAAAAACTTTAAAATCTGCAGTAGGAAAAAGATAGTTACTGTTGCTTTATGAATTGGTTTTAATAGCCGTGGACTCTCAAACTAACTTATGATAGGTGGAATGTAGTCCTGAGTTGGTGGTTTTTAAACTTTCTGGACAAAAACCCAGAGTAAATGTCACAGGTTTATATGTGTGCACATGTGCATGTTAAGTGATGATATAAAGTGAATAGGGATAGGATGGCAGGTTGATGCAACAACCTTCACATTTGCACAATGGCTGATATTTTCTAATCTGTCCTATTTCATTTAACTTTTCTTGTTATGCTGAGTGAGCTCATGATCGGCCAGTGGGTCACCACTAGAAATTTGAGCCTCCATGAGGATACCTGGAGCCCTCTCCCACGATGACTTTCCCTCTGGCACCCCCCAGAACTAGCTCTGCTTTGTGCCAGCTGCCTTGGTTTGACTGAGCAGACTGACTTAAGCCGGATACCTTGTGGCTGCAGATGCCCACCTTTCCTGAGATGATTGGGTCTGAACCAGGCCTTTGAGGCTGTGCCCACTGTCTAGAAACAGACCGAGAACCAAGCCCTTTCCAGTGTGGTCTGGTCGTGCTTGACTTTGAATCCCAGTAGGAAAGAGAAAGTCACAATGTTTTCCATTTGGGTGAGTCTCATTGAAAAACCAATGTCTGACTTGCTTTTCAAAAACTGTAAAGTGATCTTAAGTGGGTAAAAAACTTAGAAGGAATTTCCTGAATTCTGCCTTGTCCACTCATTGAACTCTTAGGGTCCCAGTCTTCGGTTTTGCACCTTCTTAGGTGTAGTCACAATGCCCAGCCTCTATTCTTAGTGTGTTTGATGAGAGATAAACGACCCTCTCTCCACAGAATATTGCCTTTAATTTCCATTTTTTAATAATAATCTCATCCTATGAATAGCAAATCCTGCTGCCCCATCCCTTCCAACCCCCTATCCCCATCAATGGTAAAACGCTCAGATTGCAACAGTGCAGTCGTTTGGCTGCTAGAAGTGATGGCTCACAGCGATCAGCTGAGCTTTTAAAAGCACATATAGTGAAAGGGAGAAGCAGGCATGTCTTGAATTCCACCCACTCCAGAAATCAGCAGAGAGAGAATTCTCTCAATTAAAATAGAGTGTAATTTCCATCCCACCCTTGGGCATTACTTCTGCTATGTTGATAAAAATGAACATCAAATTGATTGGCTTCCCACGCCCTGACAATCATTAATTATGCCCAAGGTGCTGGGGGCCTTCCCCATGAGCGCAGCATCTGAAAGCAAAGCCAGGTGACAGCGGGTCCTCACCTCGCCCCCAGAGTCCCATCTCGGGACAGGTGACTGGCGTGTCTGCAGCACCACTTCTTCACGCTTCCCAATAGGAAAGAGACTTTAGAGGTGTTATTTGCTTTGAATGAGCTGATCCCATGGAATGTAGGGAAAAAAAATCTCCAGTCAGCAAAACAGATTCCATGCTAAGTATTATGTGGCTATCAAGAGAGAAGAGCTTGACTTGGTGGGGTGGGGTGGGGGGGACTCAGAAAGCTTACATCTTTGAAGATACTTGCAAATAATTCTCACCTATTACACATGTATAATATTCAAATGTCTGAAAATATGGTGCTGGCAACATATGAAGACTAAAGGAGCTGGCAATTTAATAAGGCAATGCTCTGGTTGCTGAAAGGGTCAAGTTTTCTGCTATCATTAGAGTTTCTATAAAAGAATCCTATTCATACATGGAGGATTTTTTTTAACTTCACACAGGCAATTATTTCCATCTTAACCTTGGATAGAGGAAGTTGGACTCCTAGCTAAATATGCTTGGAATTATGCCTATGACTTTTTTACTACCCTGTGAATTTTCTTATTGAAAGTTCAGTGAACTTCTTAATTTAAAAAATAAGAATCAGCTCATGCTCCTTGCCCCTGGTAATCACCAGGGCACCACTGTCATTGAAAGTATATTAAGGACCTACCTGTCTGAATCCCTGCTAGAATTTAAATAGTCACACTCTGCTTTCTTCAAACCTACAACCTAGGATCCAGGAGATGGTTCTCCACTGGGGGGTGATTCCCTCCCCTCCCCCAGGGAACATTTGGCAGTAGTGTCTGGTTATATTTTTTAATTGTCAAGACTTTGGGGGCTGGTACTGTAGCATCTAGGAGGGAGTAGCCAGGAATGCTATTCAGCACCCTGCAGTATACAGGACAGGCTCTGGGACA
Organism: Talpa occidentalis; assembly: GCF_014898055.3. Taxonomy (NCBI): domain Eukaryota; kingdom Metazoa; phylum Chordata; class Mammalia; order Eulipotyphla; family Talpidae; genus Talpa; species Talpa occidentalis. The sequence continues at coordinate 109,994,646 of NW_023605194.1, forward strand.
AAGAATTATCTGGTCCAGAATGTCAGTGGTGTGAGGTTGAGAAATACCACCTTAGGTGTTTGCAGAGGTACATAAAGGGCAAATTGGAAACTGGAACTGATGGGCTAATATGCACACTAAAGATGGCTTCAACATGTCTAAACATCGATTTGTGCAAATTTTTCAAGTTTCTATGCTACAGTTTGGTTATTTAAAGTCCCTACTAACACTAAACAACTGTGCAATTATGGCACATTTTCAGGGGAATGGTGGCCTGCATCAAACATGACAGAATCCTGCTCACAAATTGTCAAAATCTTAGGAAACAGGGAATAGTATTGTAGAGCAGGAGCCCTTCCTCTTTGACACCAGGTGAGTGTGTGCTGAACGGTTACAAAGAAAATTACCTGTCTTAGTTAGGGTAAAGTTTTGACAGCTGTTAAAAAGCCAAAGTTAAAAACATCATAAATTAGGTAGATGTTTATTTCTCCCTTTCATAATAGGCAGAATATATACAGCCTAGGGCCAATATGGTGGCTCCAGGGTATTTAAGTTCCTTCTAGCTAGTTCTTCCAGCCTTGGCAAATGGCTTCCAACTCATGGGCTAATTAGGCTGCTCCTGTTCCCACTATCACATCCACATCCTAAACTGCTGGAAGGCAAAAAGGAGTCAAGGGCATGGCTCTGCTAGAGACCTAGAATTGTCCACATCATTTCTGTCTTCCTGCTGTGCAGACCCTGGACCCACACCTAGCTGTTAGGACTGGTAGTAAGTATTTTATTGGGCAGCCGTGTGCCTAGCTAAAACTCAGGGGTTCTTTTATTAAAGGACAAAGAAAAGCAAGAATGTTGAAGGCCAGCTAGCAGCCTTGGCCTCAGATGTCTTGACTAGGTTAATTCAAGGTCAGAAACGCCAAGTACTGCTTAATAATTCCAAATGGCCTTTGGTCAGGCCAGAGGTCACACTGTAGACGCTGTAGATGGTGTCTACACAGACCCGCTATTTTCCTCTGTTACATTTATCCTGAAGCACATGGGATGCAGTGCTAGCTGGGGAGCTAAACCCCCAGGGTTCCCAGCTGAGCCTGCCACTTGCTAGCTGAGTTGATTATAACTAGTTTCCTTCTACTTTCTGTGCCTGCATTTCTTCCTTTATAAACTGCTGGTAGAGGGCCTCCCCGGTGGCTCAGCGGTTGAGCACTGGGTTGCGAGGCTGCCCGCGGCCTCTGCGGCGCCGGTTCGATCCCTGGCTGCTCCCCGGCCACCGGAGGAGGGTCCCACATGGCCGCAGACCTCTCCTGCCGCCCGCTGCTCCCCTCAGCAGTGTACTTCGGTCCTTCTGCCTGCTCTGCTCCCCGCTCTGGCTCTGGTGAATTCTCTCACCCTCCCGCGCTTCTGACTGTACCCAGTGCATCTACAAACAAACCAACAAATAAATAAAGATACATGCCTCTTAAAAAAAAATAAATAAAATAAACTGCTGGTAGAGGCCTCCCTGGTGGCGCAAGGGCTTAAGCACACCACTATGAAGCAATCCACAGCCTCTGCAGTACGAGTTCGATCCCCAGCTGGCCAGGGAGCAACCTACATGGCGCAGCAGACCTCTCCTGCCTTGCCCGCTGCTCAATCTGCCTGTTCTATTCCCCACTCTGTCTCTGGTGAATCCTCTCACCCCCCACACTTCTGGCCTATACCCCAGTTCTTGTATGCATAAATAAATAAATTTTTAAAAAAATAATAAAAGAAATAAACTGCTGGTGATGGTAATCCTAACTCACAGGATTTTGGAGCATGCTGGTGAAGGAATGCCTACAAAACGCTCAGTGCAATACGCAATGACACTACTCGGGCATCTAAATAGCATTATTTTTGCGGGGATTCCTGCCCCTGACCAGCTGTTTTTCTTTCAGCTGATTGGAGCCTTAATTTACTAAGGTACATAAGTGCTGATTAATTTCACTTGGTTTTAAAGTCGCCATACTCTTTGTTGCTTTGATCTCATTTTGAGATCAAATCCTCCCCCCAAAATGGAGGATTTGGTTTGAAATGAGGTAAGGCTAAGTTGGGATTGACAAGAACTTGAGCCAACTCATGAACTACCAGAAGTGGATCACCCACTTCTTACATCAGAGCCACACAGTAGACAAGCTAGAGATTCTGTGTAGACAGCTGATGTCTACACTGGTCAACTGTATAGCTTGGTCAACTAGAGGTAACATCCTGTCACGGTTGCTGATTTCTCACAGCTGTCGGAAACTTGGGGTTTGCTCCAACAAAGTTCATTAAACTCATGCCAATTCTTCCTCACTCCTCAGTGAAGACATTTAAGGACTCGTCATGGGAACTCCGTGACAGTTGACAAGGTCTACACAAAGCAAGGCTTGACTTCCCTTTTATAGTAATTCCAGTTTCTGCGTCTTAATATTGTATGCCCTACTCCGGACACTCTGCCTCATCAGCTCTAACAAGCAAGTGATTAAAAATAAGTTTAGAAGCTGGGCCTCCCTGGTGGCGCAGCGGTTGAGCGCAGCGGTTGAGCGCTGTGTTGCGAAACTGCCTGCAGCCTCTGCAGCGCCGGTTCGATCCCGGCTGCTCCCCGGCCACCGGAGGAGGGTCCCACATGGCGTGCAGACCTCTCCTGCCGCCCGCTGCTCCCCTCAGCAGTGTACTTCATCTGTCTGCCTGCTCTGCTCCCCGCTCTGGCTCTGGTGAATTCTCTCACCCTCCCGCGCTTCTGACTGTACCCAGTGCTTGTATAAATAAATAAATAAATCTTTAAAAAAATAATAAGTTTAGAAGATCTTTAAAGCTCTGTGTGTGTAGGTTGTGTGTGTGTTAGAGAAAATCCTGCACTGATGAGAGTAGAGTTTGGCCCTTAAAATACATGTGTTCGTTGTTAGGTCATTTCATACTTTTTAACTAGAGTAAACTTTGAAAGCTGGTTGATATTTTACCTCCAGCGAAGCGGCGGGTGTGCACATGGATCGATAACTGCGGAAGGCAGGACGTGTTCCCACGGCTGTGCCACGCTGGGGGTGACCATGAAGTCAGGGCAGCTGCACTCTGGTACATAAACCTTGGTCTTGATTTTCTTCTCAAAAAATTCCTCAAAGTCGGGCCTCCCGGTGGCGCAGCGGTTGAGCGCTGGGATGCAAAGCTGCCCGCGGCCTCTGCGGCGCCGGTTCGATCCCCGGCTGCTCCCCGGCCACCGGAGGAGGGTCCCATATGGCGTGCAGACCTTTCCTGCCGCCCGCTGCTCCCCTCAGCAGTGTACCTCGGTCCTTCTGCCTGCTCTGCTCCCTGCTCTGGCTCTGGTGAATTCTCTCACCCTCCTGTGCTTCTGACTGTACCCAGTGCTTGCATAAACAAACAAACAAATAAATAAATAAAACATGCCTCTATAAAAAAAAAAATAAAGAACACTTTAAAAATTCCTCAAAGTTCCTTTGGTCCTCACATCATCAAATTTAGTAGGATGATTCTACACCCATTTAATCCTAAATTCAGTGAGGGGGATAATGTGACTCATTATAACCATTCTTACCATTTTACCAACAGAAAAGGACTAAGAAAACAATCTCATGCGATCATGTGGAAGTGAAATTATTTAGACTGACCTGGGCCACAGCATTTGCGAGGCTGGCTCAGATTTTAAGCACTCAGCAGTCATATGGGTTTAACAATACAATGAGAATTTCCAGAATAAATCATTTCCCTTTCTAACACGGAAGCTTCGGGCTCTTAAACATGCAATATATTAGTGTATACGCCATCAAAGTTCTTCAAGGACTTGAACAAGCACAAGAGCGTTAGTTCCTCCACGCAGGAGGATTCCACTCGTTTGCTCTTTCTTTTCAAAATAAGTGACTACAGCAAACAGAAAAGCAGAGGAGGAGCTGGTGAGGATGGGCCTGGACAACCTTTCAGGCATGAACACAGCACCGAGTCCCTTTCCTGGGCAGCAGCACTGGGGAGCAGGGCTAAGAATAAGCCCTTAAAGTTCAGGGACTGTGCGAAACTTCCCTCGGCCAACTTGAACAGCGCCTGAGCCGTGCGGGTGCCCAGGTGAACAGCTGTAACTGGATAGCAGCATAATCCTCCGGCTGTTGTTATATAAGAGCGGTGGTGGGAGGAGTGTCTGCAAAGGTCAGCATGGAGCTTTCGAAAATCATTTTACCTAAAGGCAGAGCAAGAGCTGTGCTTTCAGAGCAAGAGCTGCGCTGACTTTGTTCTGTGGGGTCTCTTGCCCAACAGAGAAACTCACACACTGGAGCAGGAGATACAGTCTATTTGGGGAGCGGCTTGGAGACCTTTTCTTTTGTTGGGGGCTATTCGATGATACTGGGAGTCCCTTGATGAAGAATGATTGCACGCGTGGCCCAGGAGTTGTACGGCTCAGGCCTCTGGCCTGAAGAGACCATAATTCTTTATAAAACATCACACAGTCCCTTTGGCCTTGCCTCTGTCTTGGTGCAGCCGTGGAGGGCACCCCCAGATGTGCACCTCTGGTCAGTGTGTGGTTCGGTTCAGCGACTGTCAAGGAGACAGCTCTACCCCGTGGCTATTGGGGGGAGCAGACGATGGTATTTACATTGGGTCTTAGCAAGAGAAAACGCTTGTGAATTGGGTCTTGACAGGTGAAGAGCTTCTTGCATTGGCCCTTACTGGCGAGCAGACGTCTCCTACACTTGGCGTTATCTCCTGTTAGACTGGAATGTGAGCACATTTGCAACTCAGTCGACACCAACAGCACCTTGAATTCACATGCTGAAATAGCAGCCCCGAGCTGTTGAAATCAGAAAGTGGCTGAGCACACAAGCGCGCGTCTCTGTCCATGCAACACGAAGATCACAGATGTGCGTGTGGCCAAAATCGGGAAGAGCAGAAAGTAAAATTCCCCTGGTGCCATGTGCTCTCCGCTGTCACACCTGTTTTCTGCTAGTGTGTGAGATTTGAAGACTGAAGGGTGAAGCAAAGCCTGTGTGATGAGGAACTTGAACTTCATATTGTGGGGAAGCAGGAGGATGGGGGAAGAGGGTGTTGAGCTGGGAGAGCTTCGCTCCCATCTGAATTTTGCTGTATGACTTTAGGCAGGCCCTCTGCCACACCCCCGCTGCTCTCTCTAGACTAGAAGGAAGAATGTGGAAATAATATCCTCAAAGATGGAGGTGGTGACTTTCTGGCATGGCCCTGGGAAGTGGCGACAGCTAGGTCTTCTCAACCTTGTCAGTTTTTTCTAGTGGTTTACATGAATTTACATGTACCATGTATCAAGACATATTTGCTCTTCTTTGCCTATAATTAGATTTTAATCAAAGCAACAAATCTTTATTGATTTGTCTGTTATATTTAAGATGGATATAAAGAGAAAGGATATGAGATGCTTTCAAAGATGATCAAATTAGAATGCAGGAGAAAAATGCACACAGACAAACCAGCAGTGCACAGGCCACAGCCAGATACGCTGCGTTTCCACTACGGAGTAAGGTGGCGCCTTTCTACTCCCGCACTTACTACTTGATTTTACTGTAGTTTGATTTATAACCAAAGTATTGTGTTGATATTTTTGTATTTAATTGATTTGCGCTCCTTTTCAATTTGGAAATTGATGTGGAAGGAAGATGCATTTTAAATATTTTTTTTTATGTTGGATTTCTCTTTTTGTTCAACCGCTTTGGAGTTGTATCACTGAGCAGTCTCTGTTTCTTAACATTCCCCTAGGCTGTTGGATATTTTCATGTATGGTTTGTGAGCCAAAAACCCATTTCCTACTTTTTCAGTCCTGAAATGAGTAAAGTGAAGTGATTTAGATTTTTCATTTATGTTGACAATGGTCATGCCCAAACTTTCATAAACAAGGTCTGTTCCTCAGACTTCTTAGCCATGGAGCTGCGTTTAGAGTGGGATTAAATTTACATCAAACTGTCCACACTGTAACCCCTATTCTTCGACGGGGACATTTGTGTTCAAGGCGGCTGATAAGGCTATATTTTCATCTGAGGCCGCAGAATGCAGTGACATAGGCCACTTTGGAAAGAGAAATATTAAACCCGTGACCTTGGCTCCTCAGGACCAGGTCTAAATGAAGGCCATCAGCCTATACACATCTCAAAAGCCAGCAGCTACAGCCTGTTCCGATTTTGACACAGAAATTAAAGGTCCTTTGCAAAGAGGGTGAAATGCCCCTTGGACACCCCAACAGTAAGGTGTACTATAAAGGCAGAAATACGGTCTGCTCTCCCAGGGCATATCTCAGGGTTCAGATCCCGGCCTCTCCTCTTTCCAGCTGTGTGGGAACAGGCTGATTCTTTAGTCCTGCTGAGCTTTCATTCCTCTCATCTGTGGAATGAGGATACTAGCAAGATCAATCTTAATGTGTCCAGGTACAGATAAAGTGAAAAATATAAGTAAGTATATTGGTAGCAAATTACCAATGCTGTCAATCATGACATAATTTCATAGGCAAACACTAGTACCCCTTACCCTTCTCTCTTTGCTCACAAGGTATGTCCAAGCCCCATACCTGTGATCCCAACCTGGAGGAAAATAAACCCACAAACAGAAATCCCCACCACATGAAAACATACAACTCTGCTTAACCAAATAGATGGTATTTTAGGGTCACGGAGTGAAATGCCAGAGACCAGTGTTGCTTACAAAACGTTAAATCTGACATCAACTTAATTTTTTTTAAGACTTTTCATGAGAAAACAATGAATGGTCAAAAATAATGACAATATGTAACATTTCTTTTTCAAGTAACTTGGTTTCCGGGATGTCAAAGTGTTAGCTGAAAACAGCCATTAAATCTTTCAAAAATTGTATTACTTTTTTCTTGCAAGTAAATAGTTATATTTCAATGCACTGATAGAATTGCAACTTCTTAGTCTCATCATAGATTTTCATTCCAGATTATAGATTGTTTACATATATTTAAAAACAAACTAACATAAATTTTATGATGTTCTAAAACCCAAGGTCAAGGGAAAGACAAAATAGAAGTTGTATTTTCTGTTCATACAGAATTCAGTAGATTAAGGAGCAGAAAGAGAAGGCTGAAAATTTGAAACTGGATGAACCACAGAAGAATATTGCATTGTCTGGAAGCTGATAAGGGCTTTAAGGAAATTTAGAAATCTTTAAAGGAAGGGATGATATGATCAAGACTTGTCCATGAGAAAAGAGGACTATAATAATTGAGAATGCCAGTGGATTCCAATCTTACTGAAGAGAACTGCAGAATCCCTAGAGGCTTACTTGAGTAATAGTTGGAAATGACAGTGACCTGAATTTTAAAAGAAACATATAAAATTTTTTTAGATTACTCTATTTAAAAAAGCACATTATATAATTTTAGGAATAAATGCATATTAAAATTTTAGCATTTTAGTAAGTCTGAAATTTTATATTTTAGAAAGATTAAGTTCTTTAACTACAGCAGTCTGTTATTTTCTTGTAGTTTATTTATTGCCTCATTAACTCAATAAATATACACAGGAAACACCCAGTTCAAAAAGAAGCAAGAGAACAAAGAGATAATTCTCCTTTTTTGCCCAAACGAGGGTAATGTTTTCCCTCAAGATGTTCTCCTCTGTGTTAATCCTTTATAATAACTTCTGGATGAAAGCTCTGGAATTTAAAGATTCGCTATCTAACCCAATAGTCTTGAGGCAGGCACACTTGAATGCTCTTCTTTTTCTTCATGGGCAAAGAACAGATATTGTAGGGTCCTCTTCTGTAGCAAGTCAAAGCTGGCCTGAAAGGAGTTTATAGTTATAATTTCCAGGATTGGTGTGCCCAGATTTTTGGTCTGCAGCAGTTCCCCAGCAGTAAAGACCTAGAGCTACACCTAAGAGGAATCGGATAAGAGAAACAAGGGAGACACTTAAGAGTTCCACGCTTCTCTCCCCATGCGGCTCCTGGGGGGAAGCATTTGGGTTGCCCCAGTAAAGCTCCCTTTAAATGTGTGTGGTGACAGATGCTTCTTCTTTAGGGCTGAGGAATACAGGAAAATGTAATGTGGAACAAATCAAAATTATAGCAGATAGATATGTCCCCGATGAAATACATTAGAACACTTAGATTTTCTTCTTTGATCTTACAGTACAATAGTGAGATGCAATGAATGGCTAAAGGTACAGGTTCTACCAACCGGGTGACTTTGACTTCACCGTTCAAACTCCCTGGACCTGACACTCCTTTTATATAACATGAGAATGGGGTACCCAGATTCTATTACCGTTAATTTATATGGATTTTTTTTAGCACTTCCCAACCCAGAAAGTACCAAATCATGCCAAATAGGAATGTTCTACTTTTGGAGAGCAGAAAAAACTTGAAATAGTACCTAAAGCATCATGCCTTTATAAGGTTAAACATAACAGGTGTAAACTGCGTTGTGCTGGCACAATGTTAAATCCTCCATAATCATGGACTCTTGTTTTAATTATGTGTTATCTCCTTAATATACTTGTAACAATCTCTGATACTGTTTTGCATAGTGGAAATAAACTGCCAAAATGGATAAAAAGGAATTATACACCTTAAGCCTTTCACTGTTGGAATTGCGTTCAGTTTAACCATATGACTTACCCACATAGAAATCTGGGTTGGGGGGGGTGGTTTTGTTTACTTGTTTGTTTGTTTTTAAAAGAAGGAATTCAGAAATAATCAGTATAGGGCTAGAGGAACTGTTTGACCCAACCTTGTCCCAATTTTCTGCTCTATCACCTTGACCTAGTCTTCTTAACTTTGTAGTAGTAAAGGGCTGCACTACCTCCAGACAGCCAAGCCTGTACTACCTCCAGACAGCCACAGAGAAAGATCACAGTGTGAAAAGCCTTCTTACAAGACTGATTTTTCCAAGACCTGGGGAAGTCCTACCTCATTCTCACTGACCAGACTATTGCTTGGCCCACCGCTCACAGCAGTGGAAGCTGGAGAGGGATGATGATGTTTGTGACTGGGCACACTGCCACCTTACAGTGAATGATTGTAGACTGTTGGGTTCTGAGTGTATGATCAACAATGTGTGCCCCAAAGCCACAAGAGGGACACAGCTCCTAGTCTTGGCATATGTCCTCAATGTTGGGACACTCTGAAGGCATTTGCTGATACTTGAATCCTGCCATCATTGTGGAGAGGTGGTCTCTGGTGTTTGGAATGATGCAAGTTCTGGAGCGAAGATATGAACCCCCAAAAAATCTTCAGCCACCACCAACTCTTTAATTCACAAGCAGGCTTAGAAGGTGAATGCTTGTTTCCAGTAGGGAGACTGCTGAGTCGTTGAAAGCAAAGGCGAGAACCCGCAGGGACAGGGTCTAACCAGAAAATGGCAAGCCCTGCCTGGAAATAGGTTTGCATCTTTCCAGAAGTACTGACTTAAATGCAGAGGATTCCAGAAATTCACTTGAGATGTGCCTCAAAAACTCTCCAGGCCTGATGATGAAAGAAAGAAGTGATCAAAATACCATCTGTCATAATGGAAAACCCAAGCAGCCCGGAGCCTCTTCCTGGGGCAGCCCGTGCAGATTGCATCAATCTGGACAGTTCTGTGTGTGCTGAGGTCACATTTTGGCTGATCTTTTTGCTTACGACTTTAACCAAATAAAGCCTTCTCTTTCCACATCTCTCTTGCCAAAGTCAGGTTGAGAGATGGTTCTGTGAGAGGATTGTTTTTGGCAGGAGATACAGAGCTCTTCTCACTCAGCAGAACATACCCACAAAGCCAAATAATCCACCAGTCAGGGGGCCAAATTACGTTAAAATTGCAGAGAAGCCACTAAAGTCCTTTCCCTTTGACTCTCGTTTGGTTCAGTTTTTTAATTTTCTTTTTTTAATTTTTTTTTCTTAGCAAAAAATATTCCCCGACGCCAATAAAAGGCTCAAGGGAACTTTCTTCAGTCATAACTAGTTTGCCTCCAAGGAGGATTAGCTTTTAGGATTTTCCCACTCGCTCCTCCTCTTGCTCCCTTGTTCTGATTTTTGCCATATTACAGTTTCTGCTTCTCTGTGGTTGCTCATGCCTAGGCTGACACCTTCAAGAAGAGAGATGGGAAGAAATTCTAGTGTCTGCAAATCGTCACTCCATCTATTCATGTCCACTTGGAACCAAGGATATTAAATTCAAAGCCAGAGAAGACGAGGGAAAAATCCCTTGCTTACTAGCTGCAGGCTGGCATATATTTCATATGACTCGGAGGAGCCTCCACAGCCCGCATGGGTCTGGCCTCTGGCCGCCTGGAGGTTCCCTGGGGAGATGACTTAAATTCTCTGGGCTAGTTTCCTTATCTGTAAGGAAAGAACATTGAACCGGATGATCAGGAAGGTTCCCCTGAACTGAGGGTTGGGGCGGGAGACTTAGTTACTATAGAAACCTTGATTGTTTTACTCAACCCTGTATGAGCTGTGGGGATCCCTGATGTGGGAGTCTATGTCTTGGCTTGAAGCTCATGAAAACGAAGGAGTTAGATTCAAAAAAACCTGCATCCTCTACTTGAGTGAATGTTCTGTGAAGCAAGTTTGCTAGAGCTCCCTCCCAGATTCTACCAGATGGGTTTCTTCCATGGAATTTTTGGAGAAATGCTTGATGGAGTTCATCTTCCCAGGACCTGTGTGTGAAATGAGACATGTTCCTTGGAACACTAGGTCACAAAGAGCAAGGCTGGGCAACCGTCTCTTGGCCTTTAGGCCTCGTCATTATGAATGAGGGTTCTCAGTTTACCACAGAGAGAGAGCAAAGAGAGCGTGTTGGGGCAGCGAGATGAGCTGCTTTCCTAACACTCGGCGCCTCTTTCTGCCTCTGTGCTGTAGGGGTGACAGTGCCTGCTCCTGTCCACCTTCTACTGCATTTAAAGCAATCCTGTTCAGGGAAGTGAAGACGTCCTAAAGAACATTCAAGACAGGGCCTCCCTGGTGGTGCAGGGGTTTAGTCTCAGTGCTATCACCGCCACAGCCTGAGTTCAATCCTTCGGCAGGGAGCTGACCCACATGGCACAGCAGACTTCTCCTGTCTCGCCCACTGCTCCCCTCAGCAGTGTATTTCAGTGGATCTGCCTGTTCTGCTCCCCGCTCTGTCTCTGGTGAATCCTTTCATCCCCATTATGTATAAATAAATAAAATCTTAACAAAAAATTATTCAAGATAAACACCACAGGTAGAAAAGTAGAGAGAAAAACATCTGACCGGATAGTACTGAGTAGCCAAAATTTTATGGAAACACTGTATGACTATCCAGGAATTGGAGGATAAGAAGGAGAAATAAATTCTTTGTAAGAGCTAAAATCCTGAGACTCTGTGTAAAGGAAGTATCACTAGACAAACATTTTACTATACAAAAAATGAAGATAATCCTAAGTGAAGCCACAACTACTTCAAATAATGAAGCAAATACTGAGGGTTCTGGGACCAGAAGTGAAAAAGAGCAAGATTTAAAAAATAATACCTATATTCCGAGCTGTTTTGTGATTTTATTTTTTTTTATTTTTTTTTTTAAAAGATATATTTATTTATTTATACAAGCACTGGGTACAGTCAGAAGCGCAGGAGGGTGAGAGAACTCACCAGAGCCAGAGCAGGGAAAAGAACAGGCAGACTGACGAAATACACTGCTGAAGGGAGCAGCGGGCGTGGCAGGAGAGGTCTGCGCACCATGTGGGACCCTCCCGCAGCGGCCGGGGATCAAACCGGTGCTGCAGAGGCTGCAGGCAGCTTCACAACCCAGCGCTCAACCGCTGCGCCACCAGGGAGGCCCTGTTTTGTGATTTTAGAGCTAATTTAAAAGCAGTTACTGAAATGTACAGTTTTTTATTATATGTTATGTTTCAATGAAAAAAGGTATAAAAAAGCAAAGTCCTTCATAAGCTAAAAGAAACTTTTTATTTTTTTTTATTTTATTTTTTTTTTTTTAAATAGAGGCATGCTTTATTTATTTATTTATTTATTTAGTTTGTTTGTTTATACATGCACTGGGTACAGTCAGAAGCGCGGGAAGGTGAGAGAATTCACCAGAGCCAGAGCAGGGAGCAGAACAGGCAGAAGGACCGAAGTACACTGCTGAGGGGAGCAGTGGGCGGCAGGAGAGCTCTGCGCACCATGTGGGACCCTCCTCCGGTGACCGGGGAGCAGCCGGGATCGAACCGGCGCCGCAGAGGCCGCGGGCAGCTTCGCAACCCAGCGCTCAACCACTGCGCCACCGGGGAGGCCCTAAAAGAAACTTTTTAAATGTTGCTTTTCTTGGGCCTCCCTGGTGGCGCAGCGGTTGAGCGCTGGGTTGCGAAGCTGCCCGCAGCCTCTGCAGCGCCGGTTCGATCCCCAGCTGCTCCCCGGCCACCGGAGGAGGGTCCCACATGGCGCGCAGACCTCTCCTGCCGCCCGCTGCTCCCCTCAGCAGTGTACTTCGGTCCTTCTGCCTGTTCTGCTCCCCGCTCTGGCTCTGGTGAATTCTCTCACCCTCCCGCGCTTCTGACTGTACCCAGTGCTTGTATAAAAAATAAATAAGAAATAAAAAAAAAAAATTAAAAAAAATTAAAAAAAAAATAAATAAATGTTGCTTTTCTTTTAGCAAAACAAAAGAAGTTAAGATGGAAATGTTCTTTGACAATGAACGTGGGGTGGTCTTCACAGACACTGGAGTTTTGGAATAAAGCTTGTCAGAGGCCAGAACTTAACATCCAAAGTAACTGTGGAAAAGTAAAAGGAAACCCAAGTAACAGTGATTGAGACAAACGGGGGCTTATTTTCCTCAAAAGCCAAAAGTCCAGGAATGGGCATTTGCCATCAAGGACCCACCCTTTCCCATCCTTCATCCTTAGCAAGTTGATGTTCAACCTCATGACTCATGTTCACAAAATGGCTGCCATAATCCCAGCCATTTCTTCTGTAGTTCAGGCAAGAAAAAGAGAGCAAAGGGCTCATGCCAAGTGTATCTTTCCTTTTATCTGGAAAGCAAAAAACCTTTTTGGCCTGAACTTGAGAACCTGGACACTCCAGCTGCCTCTACGTGGAAATAGGCAGGGGAGAAAAGTTGAAAATGACGGGCTAACCGGAAAGCAGTGAGTGCCAGAGAAGTGGTTTGGAAGAGAATAATCTTGTGGCTTATTGTTAAACTGGGAAGAAGAAAGAATATAGAGCCTTTGAGAGTGTGGCTTAGAATGGCAAACATTGCCACTAATAAAATCATTATATCACAGTCCTTAGGGTGAATTAAGACCGATTCAGAGGCAAAATAGCCTTGTTTTTCATCCTGAATTGGCTGTAAGCCTTAACTATTTCTAGACCTTATCCATTCTTGTCACAAAGTGAGAATATATTCCCTGCCTCACTTGGATCCTTTCCTATTTATCCAATAACGCACGCTACATACCTGCAGTGTGGCAGGCACTGTGCTAACGCTGAGGATACACAAACATGGCAGCGACCCCTTCCCGATGCCTCGAATTCCAGAAGGGAAAGGCAGCCTGAAACCGTGCTTATGGGGCACTGTCGCTTGTTGGATATGTTAAAATGATAGCTATGAAATAGAGAAGATATGTAAGCAAATGATGCTAAGTGAAGTGCAACAGAAGGGCTTTGAAAAGGGCTTTGGGACAAGGGGGAGATGACTCCTTCTGGCGTGGGACCTGCCAAGGAGATGAAATCCGAGCGAGGACTTGACGATGAAGTGGAAGATGCCGGAGACTGAAGATGAGTGAGGCCTCGGTGTGCAGAGTGGTGCAGTTATAGTCGTGGCTTCTGGAGGAGCAGAGCTGATTCAAATGCAATGAGAGCTTCAGAGGGGCTTGAGGGTTCCTGAAAGATTGAGAGGCTCATTCTGTGAGCTTTGGGGGGGTAGGAGGTGAAATGGGGCTGAAGGCTGGTGGGGTGTTCAGAGTCAGATGTGAAAACCTCAGAAGTCATGTGAAGGAGGTTGGCCTTCACTGGAATCTAGAACCAGACATGGATCTGTGGCTTAGAAAGATCATTCTGGAACCAGTAAGAAGAGGCTTTTGGAATGGAAAGAGGCTGGTAGCACACAGACTGTTCAGGAGCCCCTACCCCTCCCCATTCCAAAATTATTTAAAATTCAAAGAACAGAAAAACTCCACATCCATCCAATCGTCAATTTTAGCTTCCATATTGTCCACACACACTAACGGAGACGTATGTTTTGGTCACAACTGTAGGATGCGACCACAGCATATGGTTCCTCCATGACAGAGGGGTGGCGTCGGGCTGTGTCTTTGGATCCAGCTTTAAACAGACCCCAGGCCCCTCGCTGCTGACCCCAGGAAGGTTCCTTACTGCAGGGCCACTGCCGGCATTGCTGGTATGCACAGATGAGTGTGGCCTGCTATCCATTTTTATAAATATTTCTTATTGATAGGAGCACAATTTGAAGTCTTTTTGATAGGTTTCCATCACCTCAGACTGCAGATCAAATATGCTCCTCCACCCTGGAAGTCTCCCAGGGAACCTGCGGTCACAGTTGGCCACTGTCAGTGATAACGTGGCCAGTGCTGCTTCTGGAAAAGGCAGACCGGAGACATTTTAAAGCTTGCCCTTGCAGGTGCCCTTCATGTTTGGATCTCTCTCTCAAACTGCTCGGACAGCCCAGGGCGGCTGATTGGATGTGGGTAGGGAACAAGAGAGGCAAGAACAGTCTGAGGATCTCACAGGGCCTTGTGGGGCTCTGCTCTCAGGCCACAGGGAGAACGTGGACCCTGCTGAGTGCCTGTCCAGCTTCATCTCAGTTCCAGGAGAGCAGGAGCAGGTCTTCTGGGTCAGCCCTTGCTCTGTCGAGTGACACCCCTCTTCCCTCTGCTGCTCCATGCCCCAGCGTGATTTTGAGGCCTGGTTCTGGGATAAGTGGGCGGCCTTGGTCCTGCATGTGAATGGACGAGGTCGTGATGGTGAATGCAGACAGCGGTGGGGGAGCCGCCAGCCCCAGCCAGGCCAGAGCCGTGCGTGGGGGCTGCGCTGACCCCCTGCCCTGCCATGGCGGCCGCGGGGCAGCTCGCCTCGCCTGCATGGCTGCGGCACAGTCTGTGGAGCTTTTGTGGTCTTCGAAGGCGGGTGTGGGGATTGGACCTTCTGATGCTTCAGCTTCTCAAGTGCATGAGTGATCCTTGAAAGAACTGTTAAGAGTCTTCTTTATTTTTAATTCCATCTACTGTTTGCTGGGCGACCCACTGAATCTATTCTCCTCGTGAATGAATGAGAGACCCCGGGCCATCTTAGCCTCTGTTCCTAACGATCACCGTCCTTCTTTGAAATACAGTTGGATTTCACACTTAAAAAAACTAAAAGGCCCCTTGGCCGCTCAGGCTGCAGCGCAGCCATCACACTGCCAGGGCGGTCCTTCCTTTCCCACCTCCCCTCCCCCACCGCCCTTCCCTGGGTGGGGAAGTCACCCACTCCCGCCTTAATAAGCCCAGCTCTTCTCCCTGAGGGCCAAGGAGCGATGTTTTAGCAAACACAGATAAATCAATAAATGTGCCTTATCAGTGTTGGGATTGCTGGCAGGTGCCCTGCAGCAAACATTGCAATTTCACCATCTCTCTCTCACACACTCTCTCTCTCTCTCTCTCTCTCTCTCTCTCTCTCTCTCTCTCTCTCTCTCACACACACACACACACACACACACACACACGCACACACGCACACACGCACCATCCAAGCCTGCATTCCTATTTCTTCTTTGCTTAGATTCCCCCATCTAGCAGATCTGCATTCAAATGGAAATTGATCCAGGTGACTCCCCCAGACCCAGGTGGCAGCTGTATCTGGGAAGCAGTTTTAAATAAACCCTGTGCACTAAAGTCCTTTGTTCTAATGTTGCCTCTGACCAATGGTCTAAGCATTTTCATCCACATGGATCTTAGGAAAAGTCTCTTCACCATTTAATTATCACCATGTGGTGTCTGCTTCTAGAAAGCGGTACTGTTTTTGAAGAAGATTGACAATTTATCGAGGGAAAGGACAAGTAATAACTCAGTATATTATTTGTCTTGTTCTTTAAACTGAGGCCGGCCGGCCTTTTAGTTGCTCAGACAAGTGGCCTTGGGGAGGCCTCTCTTCCCACTTTCTGGCACCCTCTCTGTCACCTCCCCTGTATTACTATAGAAGGAATGTTTGTAGAATCCATTGCAGTCTGGGGGAGGATGGAGAGATGAGAAAATTAAAGGTAATCTTATACCTTTATGAGAAAATAAAGTATTTTAAGAGGACAAGAGAATATATGGCTATCCACGGGTTTCTTTCATGGCTGTGAGTTATGTACAGATAACTTGCTGTGCTCACCGTTTTCCCAAATACGATGAGACCTCTGGGGAAAGTCTGGCTGGCACTCTACCATTAGGGAGTTTTATGTCTCGCGGTGTCTTAGTCTGCTCAGGGCGCTCTAGCAAAATGCCACAGAACAACAGAAACTTAGTTCTCTCAGTTCAGGAGACTGAAAGCCCAAGGGCAGTTTCAGATCAGGTGGCAGACCTCGTTCCCATAGGGCAGAAGGGCCAGGGAGCTTTGAGGGGTCTCTTATAAGGGCACAGATTCCCCCCCCCCAGCAGGTCTCCACTCTGGTGTCCTCCCAGACACCCACCTCCTAACCCTGAGAATTACAGTCTCAACAATGAAGGGGGGGGTCTCATTCCATCCCGTCTGTTCTAAGTTCCACACTCAGGATTTTGTAGTACCCAACCACAGGCCAAACTTTTCTCCACAAAAGCCAGTGACAATGTCTTTCCTTCAGGGGGCTGGAACCATCCTTCCACATCAGAGTCTGAGAGTCTGTATTCTTGATCTACTGTCTTGGGGCCAGAGTTGACATTTTCACGTGCAGTGCAACCACTCACTCTTCTGACTCCCGACGCCATCCCGGGCACAATGCTAAACCATGCTACCAGCCAGCTAACGGTAGCAGCTGACGAAAGAGAAAACACTGACTTGACTAAGTTTGGAGTCTCTCTCCTCCACAACTTTCACCAGAATCCAGTAGTTCCTGGGGCTCTGCAGGTGTCAGCCGCCTTCCTCAGAAGAAAGCTCCTGAATGTTGACTAAGTGAAATTTCTCCCGTTGTTGCCCTGCGTGTGCCTCACACTGTTTTGTTCTTTTGGCCCAGAAACAGAAAAGATAGTGCTAGAGGCAGGAAATGGGTTGCCCTCCTGGAAATTCAATGACCAGCTCTTCCCCTGTGACGTGTGTGGGAAAGTGTTTGGCCGCCAGCAGACCTTGTCGCGGCACCTGTCGCTGCACACAGGTGAGTTAACCTCACCCTCGGCTTCTGCCCCCTCTACCCCGCTTCTCTGTCGCCGAGAAACTGGTTCCTCTAAGAACCTCAACAGCGAGTGGTGGAGATGCTTGTATCCTGGCTTTTCAAGCCATTTTCCGGGCTTATTCAAATAAGGCCCTGAAGGGTTTTGATTTGTATTGGAAAGACTCAAAGTTCAAGTGAGATTAATGAAAAGAGATAATAATACACATTGATGCACATCCAGGTAAACCCCCAGATTCTGGGAATCCACTGCCCTGATCTTGAGGATCCAGGGGGTGGGGTTGTTACCCCTCTTATGTGGTAGATGGGAGCAGGAGGGGAACAGAAAACCAAGTGTCCCTTCCTGTTCTGCCAGCGTTCATTACCTTTACGGTCCAACGACAGCACCGCCTACTCCTTTTTCTGTAATTTTCTCGATTAAGCAAATGAATCCAGAAGCCGCTGTGGAAACTGTGTTGAAACACTGTCAGCTTTATGAGCGGTTTCCACTAAGAAATTAATTGAAATTTTTAATTTTATGTATGCAAAATGAGCGTTTCCTCTTAGATTATATCATGCCATCCATTTTTTTTGTCTTTAATTTCATTAGTTTTTCATTTCTTGGCTGACCCGGGCCTGGAGCTCAGGGACAGTGACCGTTTCTCTTACAGCCCCATCTCGCCCCTCAGCCCCCGCCTCACCTGGCCTCCATGGTGTGTGCAGCCATAAGCGTGTGCCCGTGTGCACACCCAGCGTTCATTTAGCCTCTTAGGAGCCCCCTGACCAGGAAGGAGGGGGGGGCCTGTGGATGTCCCTGAAAACGCAGGTGGTCCCTTTGCTCTGGGTCTTTCTTTTACTTTTGAAATTAATACAGAGGGACTTGCTGGTGGGCAAAGACTATTTCCCCCCATCCGCGTCCCCCTGAACCTCAGAAAATTGACTTTGTTTATGAACGTCTGCTCGTTTGTAGTTGTCCGTTTTGTCTCATCATCCACTGTGATTCCTTGTTTCATTCAAAGATGAAAATATTTGTCTGTATTTTTCTGACTAGCTTTACTCTCCATAACTCCCTCCAGCTCCTTCCATGTTGCTGTAAACGGGACATTTCGTCTCCCTTATGGCTGAATAGAGTCCATGGTGTGGCCAGCGCCCCTCAGTGGCACTTAGCTTGCTCCAAAGTCCTCGCGACCGAAGCCCCCGTGCAGCAAACCCTGGGGTGCTCCCAAGCACACTTTAGAGATGTCCAGCTCGGGGGGTTCCTCTGACCCCATTTGAAATGAGACTTGAGCCCCTTCCTTGATACCGCAGCGCGGGCTCTTGCAAAGTGTTGGGATGGCCTCGTGGGAGAGTGGTTTCAGGTTTTTCCTATTTCTTGTCACCCCAGAGGAAAGAAAATACAAATGCCACTTGTGCCCCTATGCTGCTAAGTGCCGTGCTAACCTGAACCAGCACCTGACCGTCCACTCGGTGAAGCTGGTGAGTACGGACACCGAGGACATCGTCAGCGCCGTCACCTCCGAAGGCAGTGACGGGAAGAAGCACCCGTATTACTACAGGTGAGCAGCCGACGCCCCTGCCGGCCGCTTCCCGGACGTGCTCGCGCCTCCCTGCCCGTCTGCCAGGGCGGCCGGGCGGGGCCCACCTTCCCGGGGACATAACAGCCTGGGGTGAGCCCCTCTCTTGGCTTAGGGTGGCCTCGTAGACTCAGTGGAGAGGGAAGTGGGCTTGGAAGTGGCTTTCTGGGGTGGAACTTGAGAGAGTGGCGGGGCTCTGAGGAGTGATCGCGTTCAGTCTCCACAGCTGGGACACTCCCAGCTCTGAAGCGCCCACCTCCCTGCCTCCTGAGAATTGCAGGAGCAAAAAAGATGAGGGAAAACAGGCCTGAGAAAGCACTGCCTATTTTTCCTGGTCTGCCTTGTCCTCTCCTAGCTGGAACTTTTTTCCCTATTCACCCACGATCCATATCCTGTTTGGTTGCGCTCAAATTCCAAGCTGCCAGCTCTCTACCTAATCTTGCCCAGGAGCCAGGCCATCCGGATGGGTGGCCTCTGTCAAGAAGGTCACGGACCGGGCTTATTGCTCCAGGTGCCAGCGGGCACCCGGTCTGTGCTTTCCATCCACCCGGGAGCTTCGCAGAGCCTGCGAGAGGCCGGCCCGCCGCGCGGGGCACTCAGGTTGACCACCCGCGCCGCACCTGCTGGCCCAGAGGAGTCCGCTAGGTGATGGGCGGCATCTGGAACCTGTAATTTTTAATTAACTTTATGATTACTTAGCATCGCGATAGCATGTATGGGATTGTTACAGTGTGCTGGCACTTAATCCGTTTGGCACGGTGACCACTTCCAAAGCACCCCAGAAAGCAGGAGAGTGTTCTAGCCCCAGCCCTTTGGGTGGGGAGAAAAGGTGTGTAAAAGCCCCGTCGCTTGTTTTTCCCCCTTGGCGTGGCCACGCAGCAGCGGCCAGCCTCCACTCAGCGCTCTGCCCCCTCGCCCCTCCTCCTCTAGCTGCCACGTGTGCGGATTTGAGACCGAGCTCAATGTCCAGTTTGTCAGCCACATGTCGCTCCATGTGGACAAGGAGCAGTGGATGTTCTCCATCTGTTGCACCGCCTGCGACTTCGTCACCATGGAGGAAGCGGAGATCAAGGCTCACATCGGCACCAAACACACAGGTGACCATCCCTCGGCCCCCTCACCCTTCTGCGCTCCGGCCCCGGGCACCCAGGTGCCACCCACCTGGCAGGAGCACCCTCATCGCCATGTGGCACCAGCAGGAAGCAGGGCCACGTGTCCCTGCAGCCCCCATACCCTGGGCCAGCTCAGCCGCTGACCCGAAACACCCCGAGTTCACACATGGCGGAGAGCTGTGGAGCTGCTTGCCGGGGCCTGGGCCTGGTCGCTGTAGGGATGTGCGTGCTGGCCGGCCTTCAGCCTCCCTACAGCCCCGCAGTGTGAGGATCCTCTACAGCGAGACGCAGGCATAAGGGGGATGTGTCAGCTCTGGGCAAGGTCAACGCTAGGATGTGACGCCAGAATGGCACCCAGAGCCGCTTCTCCCGGTGCTCCCCCACCCTGCTCGCTGCTGTCTGGCAGGTTGTGCAGGAGCAGGAAGCTGATTCCCCTAAAATAGCCGAGCGTCCTCCAGGCTGTGGCCCAGACTCGACGGCACGAGTGTCCTCGTGGCGCAGGGACCAGTGACACACAAGGACTAACTCAGCAAGGACAGGCCACCGCCCCCCCACCCCACCCCACCGTGTGTTCATGGAGCTTATCAACTCCGAGCCCGGCACTGGGTAGGCCCTGCACATCCTGGGCCTTGGAGGCTCCGCGAAGGGAGCTGTCCTGAGAGTTGTGCTGACATGGGCACGGCAGAGGGGTATCTCCAGGCTGTGCTGTGTCGGCTCCTTGGTGCCAGCGGCCACAAAGGCTTGTTTTTGTCAGTAAATCGAGCGGCTATAGCTTGGAGGCCTGCAGAGAGCCGTTATGGAAGTGAGGCGGTGCTGTGTGTGGAGGTGGTCATCTGGCCCTAACCACGTTAGCACCGCGGGCAGCAGGTGAGCCGGGAAGAGCCACGCAGAGACACACTAAGTCGGCATTTCTGCGGAGCTGGTGGAAGGAAGGGCCAGTCCCGTCTTCCATCCCAAGGTTTCTCATATTTTTCTTTTTCTTTTCTTTCACTTCTCTTCTTCTAACCCCAGTCACCCCAAAGTATGCCTAAACTCAGCCCAGAACCTTCCTCCACCCTCCCACCCCACAACCTCTCCCCTCCACAAACCCTGGTTTCCAGCTCAGGGAAACCATAGAAACCAGAATGGCAAGAATCCTTAGAGTCTAATGACTTAGCATCACCTCCCTGTCATGGATGGGAACTTCGCCTCTACAAGTACAACGCGCCGCCTAATTGGCACCGGGAGCACACAAAGTGCTGGTGCCCTCTGTGGCGGGGGCCCCTCACTAGCTAGGCAGAATATTCTCATTTGCAAGGAGAGCCAAGGGTGAAATGCATTAAATACCGTGGATGCCTGGAACACGGCTGCTGTTAGGGAATGAGGTAATAACCTATTTTATAAGCCAGAGACACTTGCACTTTTTCTTTCTTTTTTAAGGGCCAGATAGTTAAGTATTTTAGGCAGTCGGGCCATACATTTCTGCCACTGCTACTCAACACTGCCTTTGGAATTCAAAAGTGGTCACAGACAACAGGCAAAGGAATGGGCATGGTGGCGGGCACTGTGCCAATAAAACTTTATTTACACAACAGGAGGCTACATTTGGCCCCAGGGTTATAGTTTGCTCACCCCTTTCATAAACTAATGGTCTCAGTGTTCTGTATTTAGTTATTTTGAGGTCTTTGATTTTAACCCAAAATATGTTGATCTGCATCTGTACATTAGTAAGGTGTCTTTTACAGAGTCATGATACAGAGCAATGTGTGTGGCAGGCCGAACACATACATGTGACACCATACACAATGCAGAACGTGTAATCTGTGCTCAGTGATGTGCTTGCTGAGACTGGGGAGCGCGTGTGAGTCACTGCTGTACCTCTGGCGCCTGCCCGGTGCCTGCACAGCATACGAGGTCTGTGCACGCTTGCCCGCCTACACACGCTTGGGTGTGCTAAGGAAGGAGATCACTCAGGCATGGCGCTGGCTTGACCTCCAGTCTGTGGCCGCCTTTATACAGTCGATGTGCAGAAAGAAGTAACTTGGAAGGCAGAGAGCACGTGTTACGTTCTATATCCTGGGCCTCCGTCTTAGACAGGGAGCATAGCAGCTCTTCTGGCCTCTCTGGGCCTCCATCCAGCCCTTGAGTCATTCCATGCACAGGAGGTGCATTTAGATTGACCTGGCCTAGAAACCGGCATCTTCTGCTTCAGTATCCTGGGGACCTGCATTGCTTTCCTGTTACCTCCGTGACACTGTCATCATCAGGATGTACTTGAATCAACAACAAATTTTTAATAGTTTCCGCAGAATCCATGGGCTTTCTCTGCCTCCTGACTAGCTGCCTCATCGAAGGCACCCTTGTAAAAAGGGGTGTGGGCCAGGGGGATCCTGAGGAACTATCCTGAGCTTAGGCGTTTTCCACAGAGAACCTCCTCACCGTCTCTCCATTCCTGGGCTCCTTGTCCCTACAGAGAACGCAAGTTCTCCGGTGCTTGTGACTTCCTCTGTGCAAATTTTACTGCAATTTTTAAATGTTGCAGGAAGTGACAATGAGGAATATGAATAGCTCATTGGGAAATATTGTCCTCAATAACTCCCCTCACACTGATGCCAAAATAAGTGCCAGATGACTCAGAATCTTTTAACAAATTGGCCCTAGGAAAGCTTGAAAAAATAGAATATTTATCAAAGTTGCAGAGTGAGAAGGTATAAGTGATACAAGTCACAAAGGAAAGAATTGAGAAATTTGACACATAAAAATTTGTTTGCAAAAGAAAATATGAGAGAAGGAAACAAAAAAAATCACTGCCTGAAAAATGTATTTATTAAATGACCAAAACACTGATGTATTTACTACAAAGAAAATTCAAATAAACTGATTAGAAGCCCATCAGGTAACTAACTGAAGAATTCACTAAGAACATGAATAGTCAGTTCATAATAAAAGAAATGAAAACTAATCACTTAACGGGAGAAAAAATGTTTAACCTCAGTAACAATCAAATTAAATTCAAGAGCGGTTAATGTTGTACCTATTAAGTTAGAAGACCTATTACAGTGATTTGTAGTGTTTTATAGTGTAGCCTTCTGTTGTCAGGTGCTGATGATATTTAGGGCTTTGGCCTGGCAACATGGTAAAACTTTTGGAACCTAATTAGGTAGTACATACCAAAGTACTTGAAAATGTGATCCAGTAATCTCTATTTTGAGCATTTATCCACAGAAATGAGGGGGAAATCAACCAATGGAGTATCAATTTTAAGTTAAAAAATATTAACTTTAATTTTAAAGAAATACTTAGAGAAAGATAATGGATTTAATACTATCATTTAAAACTATTATTTCATAATTATTTTCATAATTTTTTGAGAGCCAACCATGTGCCAGCTATATAAATCAACATGGGGAAAAGGGTTATATTTTACAAATATTACATGGTGATTTTGTAATAGAACAGCAATAATATATTCTTCTATAATGCTTTCCATGAGCCAGACATTTTTCCTAGTGCTTTCCATATAAAAATTTATGAGATAATTTAAATACCTCTTTGAAGGTCATACAGCTCTTAAGTGGCACAGGTAAGATTCAGATGCAAGGATTCTGGGTGGAAAGCCCTCGCTCAAAGCCACTAGATTACTCAGAGGCAGGGATTTTTAAAAAGAGATGCTTTCTTTTTCAAAACAGGAAAATAAGTATACACCAAAACTGTAATGGTGTTGGTTTTGAGGCAGCAAGATGGTGATTATTTATGGTTTCGATTTCTCAAGTTGGAGTGTTTTATGAAAGATTTAAGCTCCTTTGAGTTCTCCTTGCTGGGCGGTCCCAGGATCCTAGTAATGGGTGAGGCTGCACTACCTGTGCAAGGGTGTAGTTCAGGAATCTTGTAGTGCAGATGGTAAATGACTACGTGGACCAGAATGAGCCTTGGATGAAACCAGGAGGGCACCCTGGCTCCTCTCTACTGATAGAGCAAAAACAAACAAACAAACAAAAAAAACCAATGAGGACTGAGATGAGAAGCTAAGAAAGATAAGCTTAAAGGCAGATTTCCCTCTCTGTGGCCTCCAGGAGCTTGTGTATTTATAAAGGTATTGATTCAGGCAATGGTGGCCAGTGCCCTAAGGTCCAAGGTACTTGAGGCTATTCTTAAAGATGGTAATTAAAATGAATATGTCCTCATTGTAAAAGCTAATTTAAAGTAATCGCTTGCAATAATCTGTTGGTAAGAACAGCCTGAAAGGATGGATTTGGTGAAGCAATATCAGGGTGTTAGCACCTCATTGAAAATATTCTATTTGACTACAAAATTAACTAAATTGGTTAATTTTTTTATATGTATCCAAACAGGCAGGATTATTAACAAAGGGGAGAAGGGTAAAGAATGCTTGCACATACACAAGTGGGCAGAAAGAGCTGCTTCCAGTGGGACAGTTTGTTGATAGGTATGTTTAAAGGGAGGCCTCCATACTTGAGAGAAGAGCTGCTGCTGCTTTGCAAA
This sequence comes from Talpa occidentalis, assembly GCF_014898055.3. NCBI lineage: Eukaryota > Metazoa > Chordata > Mammalia > Eulipotyphla > Talpidae > Talpa > Talpa occidentalis. The sequence goes on from NW_023605194.1 coordinate 110,019,020, forward strand.
GGAGAAGGCTGGCGATGAGGAGGAGCACCTGCCTAGGCACAGGTGGGCAGGAGGGTTGCTGCTAAATTGGTTAAAATTCAGTAAGAGACTAGTAATAATGATGTTAGCTTTCACGTGGCTTCCTGTACAGGGGCGCTGTTTCAAGGCGTAAAGCCAACCTTCCTCATGGGTCAGTGAGTGCCTGTCTGTACAGAAACTGGGTTAGTTCTGTTAGGAAGATTTTAAAAATTTTTAACTGAACTAAGAATTGTTTGCCCTGGACCTAAGTGTAGTTCTCTCAAAAAAAGAGTCTGAAGTCACTATAAAAACGAAATCTTTTCAGGCCTCCCTGGTGGTGCAGCGGTTGAGCGCTGGGCTGCGAAGCTGCCCGCAGCCTCTGCAGTGCCGGTTCGATCCCCGGCCGCTGGGAGAGGGTCCCACATGGTGCGCAGACCTCTCCTGCCGCATCTGCTGCTCCCCTCAGCAGTGTTCTTCGGTCCTTCTGCCTGCTCTGCTCCCCGCTCTGGCTCTGGTGAATTCTCTCACCCTCCCAAGCTTCTGACTGTACCCAGTGCTTGTATAAATAAATAATTAATTAATTTAAAAAACAATCTTTTCTCCTTATTCCTTGTTTAAAAAATGCTTTTTTAATTAAACACGTAATTTATGGTCGCTAGAAAATTGTGAAAAACAAATAAAACAAAGCATATAATGCTGGTGATTTCCCTCTTTATCTGTGGCCATTAGAGCTTTGCTCACTTTCAGACTTTTGTACCTATCTGTAATATATGATTTATTTTTTCATCTCCTAACATAGGAAGTTCATTTTTGGAGTTTACAATCATTAATTACTTGACTGATTGATTGGAAGAAACTGAAGCAAAATCTTGTATTTTTCACCTTAACCTAAAACTGCGGGGTTGCATTGAATTGGTTTGTGGACAAAATTAACATCTTTACAATAGTGTGTCTCCTGAGTCCTGAACAATGTAATATTTTTTTTTATCACAGTGTACCTTCAATGTTATTATGCCACTTCATATGTATTTTAAGAACCTCACAATAGCATATGTCATTTTTCTCTCCCCAGACTTTAGGTTATTGTCAAAAAAAAAAAAAAATATATATATATATATATATATATATATATATATAATTTTTGATGCCCTTAGATGTTAATGGCCTAGTGGCTTGTTTACTCCTGGCTTGGAGGCAGAGCCCAGTGTACTGATGAACGCCTTGGGTGGCGGAGTCAGGCCAACTGGAATCTCTGTCCACCTCTTCCCAGCCCTGCGACCGCAGCCAGTTTAACCTCACTGTGAAATGGGGGTGATTCCTAGGATTTTGGGAGACATTAAAATGAGATAATGCATTTAAGGCTCAAGTCAGTTCCTGGGATCTTGTAACAGTCACATTCACTCCATCATAGAGATTGTTGTTTGTTTTAATTATAATAAGACCTCAATAAACACTTGTCAAATGACTGCAAGCGCACAGCATCACCACCACAGGTCACTGGGACCTCGCCTCCTGGGTTGGGGGGGTGACTGGTGTTGCTGGAAACATCCGCTTGTGCCCCCAGCGGTGGCATCACCCTGAGACCCAATTCCATCCCCTCCCCTGTGGCTGTTGCTCTAAGGTTTTCATCTCCAAAGGTTATTTTTCTTTTTCAGGGGAAGACAGGAAGACACCCAGCGAATCAAATAGCCCCTCTTCATCATCCCTCTCAGCTCTGAGTGATTCCGCCAACAGCAAAGACGATTCAGACAGTTCCCAGAAAAACAAGACTGGGAACAACCTGCTGGTCATCTCTGTGGTGCCTGGGAGCCAGCCCTCCCTGAACAGCGAGGAGAAGCCAGAGAAAGGTAAAGGAGCTGTGGGTGTGCCTGCCCCACCCTCGCCACTCCAGGGGGTAATCCAACCTTGAAAATAAGTCCTTGAGAGGAGTGATATTAGGCAAAATGCCATTAGACCTAGGAACAGCATCATATATAGGAGCTAAAATTTGCATTTCCCTTTCACTTGATTTGCATCCGAATATGGGGTGGAAGGATGGGGGCTATGGCACCCTAACTGTGTGTTTAACGCCTTTTAGCACAGAGATTCAGGGAACAGCACCTGGAAGGGTTCAGCTGGGGAGGTGGGAGAAGAGAACCTCTCCACCCTCCTGCCCTCTGCCCCCTGCACCTGTACACCCAGCTTCGGTCCTTCCAGGGTTCGAATGCGTTTTTTGCAACTTTGTCTGCAAGACGAAGAATATGTTTGAGCGCCATCTGCAGATACACCTCATCACCCGGATGTTTGAGTGTGACGTGTGCCACAAGTTCATGAAGACCCCCGAACAGCTGCTGGAGCATAAGAAATGCCACACTGTCCCCACCGGTGGGCTCAAGTAAGGAAAGCAAGTACAGAACCTTTTACTGTGTTGTTATTAAGTGCCCTTCCCCCACCCCTACCCCGTCCCCTCCCCTGAAGGTCGTGGGGTCCTGGAGAGGGGAAGTTTGGCATGAGAGGAGTTAGCCAGTTGGATAGGCATTAGACCTGCCCCGCATGCTCAACAGAGGTCAGCAAGAGATGCACTTCACAGAGGGCGTGTCGGAGCAGCTGGGCACACACGGTAACTCGTCCTAGCTGCTGGAGTTTTGTTCAAACTGGATGTTAATGGACTCAGGGGTTAGTGCCCCAAGAACACAGGGTTACACTGTCACTTCAGTTACTGCCGATTTTTTAGATGATTTGCCACAAATCTTTTAAGCAAGCATTTCAACCACCCATCGCTACCCTGCCCTCAAAAATTGGAACTGCCCCAGGTTGGCAGGAGGCAACATTTTACATGCACAGAGCATGTGTGTGCCTCGTGTCTTCTGCAAACATGCCTGCCACCTGCCCAGGAACTGGAATTGGGATCTCCCTGGTTTAGACGTCATGAGATCTGACATTTCCAGTCACGTGTTATTCATGGATCCCCAAAGACCTGGATAGCGAGTGTCATCCTTAACCAATATTTGCAAGAAGCTCTCCGGTCAGAGGCGAGCCCAGTAGGTTATTACTCAGCACACGGTGTATCTGGCTGGATCATAGGCGCCAAGGAGCACGCAAGGAGTGAAACGTAATTTCCACCCTCAGGGAACTGATGTCCTGGCACTACCAGAATTCAGTCCTCCTCTGTGAGTCTGAGACCAGAATCACTGCTGGTCTGCTCCAGAGAAAGACGCGATGTGAACGGGCTCAGAAAGACACAATTGTCAAGGCCTAATGACCCGTTTTTAGCTGAAATGATCATGTAATTAAAAGAGGGAAACATTACATTTTGCTTATTACCAGGAAAAAAAAAAAAAACCCTTTTGTTTTAGAACATTTTTGTGCGTGTAACTCAACTTGCAGAGAGGCAGCAGACTCCAGGATGGGCAAGGTGGAGAGACCCAGAAAGGCCCAGAAGTGCTGGGACCACGTGGGGTTGGCTCCACGGGGCTCTGTCTGGCCAGGGGCGCCCTCCCCAAAAGCTGATGGGAACAGGAGTCGGGGAGCAGCGCCTATTTTGTCACAATCCATTTTGTTCCACTTGGGGTGGGGGAGCGGCTAGCTGGGAGGGGGGAGGGGGTACCATGGGTTGGGGGAGGGCGGATTCCAAACAACCCATAAACGGGGCATTCCCAGCAACTGCTCATTTGGGGATTCGACTGGGTTTGTGCCCACTGACCCTTTCTAATTATTTGTGAATTCTTATTTTTTTTGAAAAAAAAGTTTTTAAGAGCCATTTTCTGTGGTTGGCCTAGCGTCATCGCCCTTCCCAGTAGCCCAGTCACACCCATTAACTGCTGCCCAGTCCACTTGTGGCTTTGCCATTAGCCTTTCGTGGGGACCGAAGGAGTCCGGAGCCTCGACCCCTGGGGGAGAATGCCCAGGGAACGCTGATGTTTTCCGGTACAGACACTTCCCATGCGGTGCTAACAGTCCCCTGTGTAATAGTTTATATTCTAGGATGGCCAAGTAGAAGAATACTTGGGAAAAATTGATAATGCCTTCTGGCTATATACAGTGAGTCTTTGTTTTGTTTTGTTTTGTTTTCCCTTTGCCATATCAGAGAATTCATTTGCCTGAGAGCGTGTCTTTACGATAAATCACGGGCGCACGGACCACCCTTAGCACTTTGCCTGAGCAGCGAAAGAAAGATTGAGCTGTGGGTCACAGAAATGTCCTTAACGTGAAACAGACCGCCGCTGTCTAAATTGCTTTTCTGTGATGGAACTGCTTGTACTCTATATCCTGTTCGTAATGCAGATCAAATAAGATTATACTATTATTTTTCTTTTGCCGTAGCTCAGGACAGTGGTGAGTTTCAGACTCCTCTAGGTAAGGCCCAGCTTGGCGTAGGGGTTGTGTGTGCACCTGACCTGGGAATGGGCTTTATATTTCTCTCGTGTGCACTCTTCTGTGAGCTGAGGGCCCAGGGCTAACGGCGAGCTTGGCGCTGAGGAGCAGTGCACGGTGCACTGGGTCGTGGTGGGCTCTGCTGAACACCTCTCCAAACCCTCAGGGGACACTCACGCCCGCCCCAGGTGCCGGGCCAGCGCTGAGGCAGCCACTTCTGCATTTGCATCCTTTTTGTCAAGAGAGCACACACGCCACAGCCCTCAGAGCAGCCACTGACTGCAGCCTGGCGGCCTCTCCCGGGAAGCTGCGCAGACTTGTAAACACGTCCTCATGGCTCCTCCTGCCCCTCCGCACAGCCTGGAGGCGGGGGAGTGCGGCCTCTCTGCACAGAACGAGAGCCGAGCCACGAGGGGCCCCTCTGCCCCAGGGTAGATCCAGTTAGAGCCCGGCCAGGCGACGGAGCTGGGGCTGACCTGCCCCCATGACACGCGGAGGCCAGTCCAGTCTTGCACGGGCACCTCCCGGGCACTGCAGAGTCACGGGCCTGCCCGCGAGCATTTACCATCCAGTCGGATTATTTCTGTGATGGGATCATGTACAAATATCATCGTCAAGCTCCCGAGAGACGTGTCGCCCTCCCTCCTTGTCCCTGGCTGGCGGCTGGTGGGTGGGCCTTCTTCTCCCGCCCCTGTCCCGGCCCTCCGCCCCCTTCCCTGCTAGATTGGGAGCCAGGCCAGGAGACGGGTGAGGGGCCATCGCTCTGAACAGACACTCACACACTGACACACACACAGGCCTTCTCATCCTAACCCCCCTTAATCAGCACGATCTGACCCCTGTGACTTTCTGTTTGCTGGAGGTAGCTCTCCCCTTATAAGCTGTTCTTTAAAACTCTTAGCCTTTCTGCGTGTGCTTGGTGTGGTGCATGAAAAGTCAATTCTTTGTGTTGCTCCCAGCTAGAGGGGAGGTCAGGAGGTTTAGACCTCAGCTGTGTCGGGGGGCTGGGAACGGGGAGGGCTCCCAGGGGTTGGTGGGGTGTCCTGGGGAGTCCTCCCCTTTCTGTGCTCGCCTTCCGAGGGCTGGTGTCCTGCTGTTGCAGCCAGGAGACCCAGGGGAGGCTGAGCGTGCCTCCGGGGGGGGCGCCTCCCTAGTGGGGACTGCTCTGTCAGCAGCAAGAGCAAGGAGGGTCCCCTTCCCCCCCCAGAGAGGCGGCAGGGCCGGGCTGGGCAGGGGGCAGGACAGGCTGGAGAGGAGGGTGAAGGCGGGAGCTGCGGAAACGCGGGCTGAGCCCCTTCTGGTTGCTTCCCCTCGGCAGGTGCCCATTCTGCATTTATTCCACCAACCGCCCCGCTGCCATGGAGTGCCACCTCAAGACCCACTACAAGATGGAGTACAAGTGCCGGATCTGCCAGACGGTGAAGGCCAACCAGCTGGAGCTGGAGACGCACACCCGGGAGCATCGCCTGGGCAACCACTACAAGTGCGACCAGTGCGGCTACCTGTCCAAGACGGCCAACAAGCTCATCGAGCACGTGCGGGTCCACACCGGGGAGCGGCCCTTCCACTGTGACCAGTGCAGCTACAGCTGCAAGCGCAAGGACAATCTCAACCTGCACAAGAAGCTGAAGCACGCCCCCCGCCAGACCTTCAGCTGCGAAGAGTGCCTGTTCAAGACCACCCACCCCTTCGTCTTCAGCCGCCACGTCAAAAAGCACCAGAGCGGGGACGGTCCTGAGGAGGACAAGAAGGGCCCGTGTCCCGCCCCCCAGGACCCGGCCGTCCCCGGGGCCCCGCTTCTGGTGGTCGGGAGCCCCCGGAATCTCTTGTCTCCCCTGTCGGTCATGTCCGCCTCCCAGGCCCTGCAGACCGTGGCCCTGACCGCCGCGCACGGCAGCGGCGGCTCCGAGCCCAACCTGGCACTCAAGGCCTTGGCCTTCGACGGCTCCCCTTTGCGCTTCGACAAATTCCGGAACTCGGATTTTGCCCATCTCATTCCCTTGACAATGTTGTACCCCAAGAACCACTTGGATCTCACATTCCACCCTCCCCGACCTCAGACTGCGCCTCCCAGCATCCCCTCGCCCAAACACTCCTTCCTCGCCTATCTCGGGCTAAGAGAAAGAGCAGAGACTGTCTGAGGGCAGCCGGGCTCTGTACCAAAAACAGACAGACAGGAAGAAACAAAAACCCACAAAACTTAAACACAACCCCAGCAGGTGTATGTTGCTGCAAAACCCGCAGGCCCCGTCCGGGGTCTGAACACGTGTACTGTAGATCTTTAGCAAGGAATAGAGAATTGGCCTGTGTGTTACCTACCGCATTGACCTGAAAGCTGCTTTCTCCAGTCTTCAGAGAGGTGACCTGCCGCATACTTCTACCTTCAGAGGCATGCCTCCCACCCCCAGCCCTTCGCCGTACTTTTCTCTGAAAAAAAAAAAAAAAAAAGGAATTTTGTCTTGTTAAAAACCCTAAGAGAGTGTCCTTAATAGCAATCAGCACTTGTAAGCTTATCTACTGGTGCATTTTGTTTTCTGTTGGGTGAATGGGGTGTGAGGACGTCTGGATTCTGAAAGCTAAGACTGTGTGTCCCGTGCCATTTTGATTGCACATTCTTTGTACTGGATTCTTTAACCGCCATGAACGTTCTCCCCCTGGGTGGTTCGTCCACTGCAGCCGCTGTCCCTAAGCTCCTCCATCACCTCTCCCTCTCTATGTTATGGCTACGGAGTGGTAGGGCCTGGTGCTCAGTCCCGGAAGGAATGGTAGGCTCTACAGTGCTGCTGGAGATTTCCGCCAGGGCCCCGGAGACCCTGCACGCCCGTCTTCTGTGCTGACGAAGGTGGGAGGAAGAGCCCCGTCTGGAAGAAATATCTTGCAGCACTGCAGCTGACATCACAAAACAGAGTGTGTTTTGTGTGTGCCCCCGGCCTACAACGGTTGCGGGCCACATACACAGTGCGTCATTTTTTTAAGGGCAGATTATATATATATACATATATATATACACATATATATGTATATATATGATGTATTAATTCAGTGGTTACCATTTGTTTGCAGGAAAAAAATAATTGTATGAGTGAAAAATTTTATGGTTGAGAAATCCAGCCAAGGAGATTAAAAGGGGTTTGGATACACTCTGGGTATAAATGCTCAGACTAAAAAAAAAAAAAAAAAAAAAAGAAACAGCAGTTTTGCACAGTGCTTTGGTCTTGCACTAGTTTTTGTTTCTCATCTGCAGAAGAAAAAGAAAGTAAAATAAAAGGAAGAAAAATGTACCTTTTATATGGAACAAGGAAACTGTATGTTTGAAAATCTAGTCACAACCTCTTTGACATTTTACGGCCCAACAAGAAGGTGCTGTCGGTCAGGTGCAGTTACGCCCCAGAAGTCCCCCCTGTGCGTGCAGATGGCCCGGCTACAGCGGTGCTCACCGCGGTATTCATGACTCTCTATTCCATTTTGTTAACGCCTGGTAGATGTAACCTGCTAGGAGCCGACTTTATACTTATTTAAAAGCTCTTATTTTGTGGTCATTAAAATGGCAACTGTGTGCAGCACTTTATTGCAGCAAGAAGCAGATGTGAATTGGTGGCCCAGCCCTTTGCTAAACCCTGAAAGGTAAAGGGTGGTTTAAAGAAAGAAAAGGAACGGAATCTTTGGCTGAATAGGATCTTTGCTTGTATTTTTAAGGCAACAGAATTTTCAGTATGGAACAGGCCAAAAGAGCAGGAAGAAATGTGCTTTGTATAATAATGGGAAGTTTGGAATATAAAAGTTTATATATTATTTATCTATTGAAGAACTGGTGTATAGGAGAAATGCTTTCTTACTGCGTTGCTGTTTTCCATCAGGTGTTATCTAGGGTTGGGATTTTTTTTTCCATCCGTCTCACCAGGGGAAAGAAAGGCATCCCTCATTTTCTTCCTGTAGTCAGTTCGTTCTACTGAGAGCCCCTTGGGATGGGTACAGTTCTGCAGGGAGCCAAGAGACTGTGCTGTCTGTCCACACCACGGTCCACCTCCAGGCCCCTTTCTCCCCCCAGACCTAGCAGGTGTGCTGCACACTTCCCTCCGCCGCAGTGGCAAACCTGTTTACACTAAGGAGATGTCCCCGGGGTGGGGAGGCTGAGCCAGCTAGGGGGACCTCCCACATCCTCGGTCACTCTCCAGCAGAGACATTCGTTGGCCGAAACATCATTCGACCTCTCCATGTCAAAGCCTCGGTCAAAGACACTAGGCAGTATGGACAATACACTCCAAGAAGATGGGGCTGATGGGCGGGTTGGTTTTTTTTTTTCAAGTCATGTCTTTATCCCCGTATGATGGAGAATGTGCCACTTGGCTAGTAATGTGCTTTCAAAATTTCAAGTTCCGTGGCGACGGCCGAGGGCCACCGGTGATCCTGCAGAGGCTGGCAGGCAAGGCAAGTCATGCGTAAGCACCAGCAGGTTCAAAACCTGAAGGGGTGACCCTGCCCATTAGGACCGCAGATGTTACAGCATGCCCCTTGTGCAATATGAGGTCCTAAGCTGAAACTTTCAAAGTTGAGAGGGTGTTGGAAGGAGCCGTTTTGTTGCTCAAATGCCATGCATTTCACCGCTTGCCACTGAACTTGTATTTGAATGACTTAGTTATGCTTAATGTAATTGGGCAACTTTTTTAGCACTTTGGAAAGAGTCATCCATCTTTCTGGTAAATTATAAAAGTTTTCTGAGTGAGAAAAGGTGTGTTTGGAGTTTGTTTGACTTTTTATATTATTATTATTATTATTGTTGTTATTAATAAAGAAAAAAATCTACAGCATTTTTCAGACTCCACCGAGATAATATGTACCCCCTGGATTTGGTTTGCAGTTTGATACTCAGGGAAGGATGTATTCCAGAGATATCCTTTCCGTGTAAAACACTAACGTCTTCAAGAAATTCACCTGCCAACTCACTTCAATGCTGTTTTCACTATGCATTCTCAAAGAAAGCGAGCTTATTTTCCATCTAGTACTGCAATTAGAGTTCTCAGCACTTTCTTCCTTTTTTTTTTTTTAACTCCTCATATTATGTTCAGCTGGCCACCCTGTCAAGGTTTGTGTACATTACTGAAAATTTGTATTGTATAAAGCTTTTTTGCATTACAAGGCTGTACAGGGTCATTTTGACAGTAACTGCATCTTATGTTGCATTGCCAATTTCTAGTGTATCCAGTTTGGAAGTATAATATACTCTAATTAAAAAAAAAGGTTGGCTATATTCTCGTTTCTTTTTCTTTCTTGGTTGCCATCCTTGACTGGGTAGTCTCAAGGTTTTGTTTGTCTGCCTTTGTTCTTTTTTTTTTCTACTGTTTAGTGTGTTTTAAATAGGTTTAGGAAATGTCCACCGCTAGTTGTAACTACTGCAAAACCCAAGTTTTGAACAAGCATGGTTATAATTAATGCCAACTGTTACTATGTAAGCCAGTAGGCTCACTCCTTACTGAAATTAGTGATGTTTCAAGGTGTTCAACAGCCTTACCCTCTCCTGCTTATCATCCTTTTATTGACTCTACTGGAAGTGGAGTGGGGAGGACAGATGAATAATTGCATTTATCTTTTATCTTTTTTTTTCTTTTAAGGTATTTTTTTTTATGATTTATTTATTTATACAAGCACTGGGTACAGTCAGAAGCGCAGGAGGGTGAGAGAATCCACCAGAGCCAGAGCGGGGAGCAGAACAGGCAGACCGACCAAGTACACTGCTGAGGGGAGCAGCAGGCGCAACAGGAGAGGTCTGTGCGCCATGTGGGGCCCTCACCAGCGGCTGGGGATTGAACCTGCACTGCAGAGGCTGCAGGCAGCTTTGCAGCCCAGCGCCCAACCCCTGCGCCACCAGGGGAGGCCCTAATTGCATTTAACTTCATGAAGTTTGGCAACTCAGATGTTAAGGGGGGAGGGAGAATGGTATGTTTTTCAATCTAAATAATTATATGAATGCAAGGAGAGTTCCCCATTCAAGCGAAGGGACAATGAAACACTGTGTGTTCAAACTAGAATTTTCTGCATCCATTAGAGAGCCTCCTGTGACTCTGGTAGTTGATGAAAATACATAAAGGTGCAGAAGAGACTGTTTTGAGTGGTTCCCCACTGCATGCACCCACATACAATCTCCCTTGCTTGTTTTAAGAAATGATGAACCATTTTAACTTAAAAGGATCAAATTTACTTTTCCCAAAATGAGATTACATAGAAGCCACTGTGAACGTGGCCCAGGCACAAATCACACAGTTTTTCCCTTCACTTTTTCATCTGATAGCTAGTTTTTAAAAGGTGATTGAATCAAGTTCTCTCAGCTAATTCAAGTGCTAATCTTGTTGCGGAATGGCTGCTACTTACTGAAAATACTCTAACTAGTCGGCTGCCCTGCTTTGTGCTCGCTCAACAGACAGAAGTGGGTCTTATTTGGGCTTTTTTTTTTTTTTTTTTTCTTAAAACCCCACACCAACCTTGCATTTTCTTTGTGGTTGAAAAGAGCCAGAAATACTAAGAAGATAATCACCAGCTGGGAAGCTGATTCCTCTGGGAGGGAGCCCCCCTGACCCCTTGCTGAAAAGACATCCCCCTCCATCTTCCCTGCATGTGGGCCTGGCCTCGCAGTCTGCAATGCCCCCCACTTGAATTTGATCCAAGATCATATATACTATTCCTACTGTCATGTTGAATAAATATATTTTCAGCTAAGACTCAAGGCCATGTTTGTTATCATGTGGCTCCACTTGGCCACTGACCATTTCTCCGAGCTGCACGTGGCCACAGGGGAGCAAAGAGGAATGCCAAGGGTGATAAGCACACATCTCTCCTCACCCAAGGCCTGGCATTAGAATTCTCACCTGCCCAAGTTCACGTGGGGTTTGTAATTCTGTAGTCAGATCTGTAAAGGGAGGAAATGGAATCCTGCTGGTATTGGTGGCAACAGCAAAGGGGGACAGGAAAATTGCTGGATCCCTTGGGAGTCCTTGCCGATAGAGTTAAACAGCAGTTAATTGGGCCCTAGTTTTCAATGGCGTTACAGGGTGAGAGCAGAGAATCTACCTCAATCCATCCTTCAAAATTAATTTTGCCTACATCAGCCTCTATAAGTGACTTTCCACCCTGTCGAGTGAGAATAGCTACATTATACTGAAAGTGTTTTCCATCCCTGAGACGTTACAGTGGAGTCAGATCACCTGAGTTGAAGCCTGACTCAAAGCTCCTTGTGAAAAGAGTGGTTGAATGAGCTGATCGCTGAGACCCCATCCCGCCTAACAGGTAACATCACCAACTATAATTCTCGGTCTCTTTCTAAGCAAAATATGGTTTCCAAGCAGAATCCTTGCAAGCATTTATTGCAACTCAACATCTTCTGGCCACAGCAGAAGGTAGGAGCCCAGCTTGAAGCCCAAAGCATCCAGGGGACTCTCACTGGTTCAAGCTAAGGGTTTGGGGCCAGAACTCAGCTAGAAACAAAACGGTTACATTTGCTAGCATTTAATTTCTATATATACACACACACATATATATAATGTGATATATATTATATGATATATATATACACATATGTGGTGCGTGTGTATCCCTCAGTAACCATGGAAAACAGCTGACTGAAAATTGAAATATTTAGGATATAAGTCATCTCTGTTTCTTTCCATCTCTAATCCCAACTAGCAGTCCTTTTAGTAATGGCAGACTAAGCTAAACGACGAGGACATGGGTGGTTACATAGTTACACAGGTACACAGAACGGAATGCATGGAGCAGGTATGGAAACATAATAGATATACTATAGACCTAAACATAATAGGCATGTATTTGTGTGAGCACATCCAGAAGGCAGGCCATGAATTTTATTCTGCTAAGATTCACACTATGAAAAGATAGTATTTTTCATTCTCCCTTTGTGCTGCTAAAAATAAATACAGGTTGATGAAACAATAACATAGGAAGAGAATAATGAAGGGTCAAAGAACTCTCATTAATCAGAACACCCCTTGCCTATCTTTTCTGCAGTTGAATAAATGGGCATAGCAATGGGTCATCAGCATATTATCAGTCAAGGTCCTGTCTCTTTATGACATCAACAATGGACGTGGCAGCGACACAGCAAATATGCTGGAGTCTTGATTACACAAAGAGACCATGTGCTTTTTTTAATGAGAAGAACCATCAGCTCCTGCCGAGGGAGGAGTTTGCGATTTGGCTTGTCCACCTGGGAGGAAGAAGCTAAAATGTATGCACACTTGATCTTGGGTCAGGGATCCCTGTCTTTAAAGAGGAGTCCCTCTGACTTATTTCACTGAGCATTAAAAAATGGACAATGAAGAAAATAAAAATTAAAAATAAATCAATATGAACCCCTTGTTCTTATTTTCTTCTTCACAACACAGAGCTTCCACCCCACGCTGCCATATGCTAAAGCCAAGCAAGCCGGTCAAGCAACCACTTCTCCCCTGACCCCCAGATCGCCCCACCAGTCTAACCTTGATCAATTTCCCTCTCTCCTTCCCATTCATTATTTAATAAGCAACAAACAGGAGGAAAGCCACCTCTTGAAGTTGGTAAGAAATAGAGATAAATAACACTTCCTAGTTTTAAAGAGTTTACCAACCAACAGAAAAAAAAAAACACTTGAGCAAATGCACCCAGCAGCAGGAACGATACAAATAATTCACTGTGGAAACACTGAAGGAAGAGCTATTAATTCCAACCGGGGTGAGAGGAGCTGTGATGGGGGAGGCCGCGTGCAAACAGCAACCTAAAGGATGAGCAGGATTTTCATAGGCAGAAAAAGTGGGGAGGGCTTTCCAGATTGGGAGAACAGCTTGAGAAAAGGCAAGAAGGTGAGAAACTGCACGGTGGGTTCTGTTGTGCTAGAAGATTATAAAGAAAGCAAACAAAGCCTCTGTGTAGGCTTCAAATCCCCCGTTAAGGAGACTGAACATCTAAACCACCGCAGCTAATAAGAACTCAGAAAAACTTTTGAGAAGGGGTATGGCATGGTCTGATCCGTGTCTTAGGAAGAAAATTCTAGCAACGCTAAGAGAGGAAGAGTCAAAAGCCAAAAAAGACAGGAGAGATGGTACGGTCAAATGTCCTAACGAAGCGACCATTATGATCTCCTCAAACACATCTCCCCCTTCATGTTGTATTCCTTTGTCCCCTACAGGTACACCTGAGCTCTCGGTTACCTAAGCTACAAAGCTGGCCCCCAATTTTGTCCACTTCTATCATGCCTCCTCCTTCCTCATCCTCCCTGCCTTATGCCAGCTGAAAACATCAGTCTTGTTTATTTTATTTGCCAAAGAGTTTATGAATCGGGCCTCCCTGGTGGCGCAAGGGGTTAAGACGCAGCCTATGAAGCTAACCGCAGCCAGGGCAGCACAAGTTGGATCCCCGGCCAGGGAGCTACCCACATGGTGCAGTAGACCTCTCCTCAGCAGTGTATTTCAACCATTCCGCCTGTTCTGCTCCCCACTCTGTCTCTGGTGAATCCTCTCACCCCCTGCATCTCTAGCCTGCACCCCAGTTCTTGTATGCATAAATAAATAAATCTTTAGAAAAAAAAAAGAGTTTATGAATCTATCCCGCCTTTCCACTCTTAACATCCTGGTACAAGACCTTAGTGTCCTTGCCAGGTGTTTGACAATAGTTTCCCATGTGAATAGGACGTCCTTGTGTAGAAAAGACTGAAAAATTCATTCCAGAGATGGGAAGAATGTTCATGATCAGACTTATAGACACAATGATGATTTCTGGAGCCAGTGCAGAGGGTGCTAGTACCATGGTAACAAGACTCGGAGATGCCAACTTAGAGGGAGGGAGGAGGAGGAGCAGAGGAGGGGGAAGAAAAAGCGGAGAGGCTGTAGACTAGCGCGCTGCAGAAGTCAAGGTCTGGGGAGACTTCTGTGTGAGGTCGTTCATGAGCATGAGTCGGGGGATGAGCCTCACAACCTCTACCAAACCGATCATCCTGGAGACCTCCAAGGATGCTGCTCAGTGACAGGTAGAGAGTGGAAAACAAATTCCAGTAAGTTCAAGAGTGAGGGGGCAGTGTAGAGAGCTGCCCATGAGAACAGCCTACTTTTGAGCTGAGCTTGGTAGTAAAAGAAAAAAAGAATTCAGACATACTTAGCACTTGCCAAAAGATGCCAAAGCTGCTGTTCCCGTTCAGAAAATCTCACCCTCTCCCCACTCCTTGCTTCACATTCTTTCAAAGAGAAGAGTAAGCGGCTGACACACAGCCCCAGTCAGGCGCCAAGGCCACCCTTCACAGTCCCTGTGTGTAGCCCATCCCTGGACGTGTGAGCAGATCACCCGCACACAACCCGTACTGCTGTCTGCCTGCACCAGCTTCCTTCGTCCAAGACACCCCTGCGAGACAGGAGGCCAGGACCACATTTAGTAGCACTTCTAGATATAAGAATCTAGAGAAATCCAAAACAATGGTCAAGGGATGGAAAAGTCCCTGCCCACCCACTACTGTGTCCAGAATTTTAAGATAAGAATTCCACTGAGGAAAGGGGAAGGCTCAGAAGAGCCTCTAAAAAAGCATGAAGGATTATGACCAACTTCCAGAAAATTCACCCAGGAGATGAATCTAGAAGCTTCCAAGAGGTTGTTTAGGTAGAAGCCCTGGTCCTGCATCACCCAAACAGCCTCTCTCTGCTGTACAGTGAGTCCACCCTTGGTGGAGAAGAAGGTCTCAAACCCTTCTAGGCTGCCCACCCCTGCCGCTGAGGGAGTCACGGTCTGCTTACTCGCAGTCAGCTCCCCAGCAGAGAAAAAGAGCCCTGGTCAGTTATAATGGAAAGGAAGGTACTGGGCTTTATGAGCTAGAAATGCACTGATCTGTTTTATATTAAATATCATGAGAAAATTATCAACTCATGCCAGAAACACAAACATAAACATTATCATATTGGAAGCATTTATTCTGAAGCAGACCAGCTGGCCCAGCTTGCAGACCACACTTCGAGAAGCCGAGTGGGGGTCTCCGTGGCAGACCATCCAATAGACTGGCAAACCCGGACAGGGGGAGATTTGCGGGGGGACTTCACAGTAATGACATCTGCTAGAGACTTGTAACATGTTGCTCTAGAGGGGGCCTACTTTGGAAAATTCTGTTCTGCGAAAACCTAATTTTTCAAAGCCAGGGGTGGTTATTATTTCAGAATCTCTCCCTTTAAAAAGGGTTTCTTTCTTTCGGCACCAAAATCCAGAAGTGTGTTTACATAGAAAGGAATGGAACAGTCATTGTTTAACAGGAGGGGTGGTGAAGGAGAACATAGGAAACCTAATGATTTGGGGGGAGGACACAATCAATGACAGATTCACCAAAAATGGAAAACACAGCACCTGCAAACTATAAAGTAAATAAATACATGGTTGGTTCTGTTTTTCTGGTCAATGCAGTTTTGGAAACCTCACACTGTCAATTTTTTTTTTTTTTTTTTTTTGCACAAAGGCAGGGATAGTTCCAATTAGAGGAGCATTTGCTTGTCTGGAGAGATGGAGCAAGAGCGTGGGCCACTCACAAGAGGAGGAAGAAGCCTTGAAAAAGAAATGTTCAAGGCAACTTGAAGAAGCACCTCGTCCCCGCCGACCATCCTCAAGAACCGTTTTCACCTGACTGCCCTCTCCAAACTCACACAAGCCCTTCCCGCTCCTGCTCAGTACTTTATTATATAGATGAATGTGACCTTTCTGGGGCTTCCTTCCTCACCCTCATCCTAGAACTAAAGAAAGACCTGAGCTTCAGATTGAAAGAGCCCGTCAGTCCCAAGAGGAATCAACTTACACAACCAAACTCACAAACGGAGCTCTCACAATCAAACTCCAGAGCATCAAGGAGGAAAAGCCAGTTCTGAAACACCTACAAAGGTGGGAGATCCAGATCCATCATTAGCAGATTCAAGAAAATAATGGAATGCTAGCTTAGAAGTGCTGAGGAACAATGTATTTAAATTTAAGAATTCTATAATAAGCCAAACAAACCCTCAGAGAGAAATCAAAAAAAAAAAAATTCTCAGGCACTAAACCTCAGAAGAATGTATTATCCACATACACTCTCAAAGGGAGAAAGGTAGGAGAACAAAGGAAAACCTACCTGAGGGTTTGCTCCAGCAAGAAGAAAAAGTCATCTAAAAGGTAATCAAGTGCAAAGGAGAATGAATTCATGTTTTACTTTTGTAATTAAAATGCAATTTTTAAAGGCTGTGGAGAAAGAAAGTAGAAAGCAAGGAATCCTTTTATTTGTATACCATTTACCATGCTATGTCACTACAGGTTACCAAGTGATTTCAGTTAAATCTGTCAGCAGCCAGCGTCCCCGTCCTACAAGAATGGGTTTGAAGAGAAGGCGTTGGCGGTGAACCTACCGAGAAGGCCTTGGCGGTGAACTGGCAGGGAAAGAGGCCTGGAGGGAAGGACGGTAGGTAACGCCTAGGCCAGCCGACTCGGGAAAGGACTCCTCAGCTCTCCAGGTTAGGAGCTTTGTGGGCCAGTGGGGTGGGGGTGGGGGTGCTTTCTCTGCCCAGAAGTTCTGCTCGGGAAAGAGCTCAGGCTCCACAAAGGCTCCTGTAGAGACACTCGTGGAACTACTGCCTACGTCACATGCTATGAATTTAGGGCTTGGAATCTCTCAGTTGAACTTTTTTTTTTTTACGCCATCCCGGTGCGTGCCAAAAACAGAGCAGCTGCAAAAAAAAAGCAAACATTTTCCTGTCTCTAAAAATAACACACTGGCACTGCTTCAGGCCACCGTGCCAAGAGCTGGCCCTTCCCAGGATAAACAATAGGTGGCCGATTTGATCTGAGGCAGGTACTGAGGCTGCAGGAGGCCGAGGTCCAGAGTGAAACACCTCCATCCGGGCCTGGCAGCCACAAAGCTAGAAGCCAGAGGCGGCCCTCCCGCTCCACTACTGCTGCAGCCCCCCGCCCCCAGGAGCCAGGTGTGGCCAAGAGGGAGGGGCAGCCTTGGGTTACCCCACAAAGCTTGACTTGTGTTCCCATCAGCCTCTGCTCCACAGCCCCAAGTTGCAGATCAACAGATGCTGGGATATGCTGTCCAGAGAAAGTTCTCTGGGAAGGAAAGTTCCATGAGCATCCATCCACATTTGCCACTTAGGACTGTGCCATCACCTGTCAAAGCCCCTCAGACGCGCCTGAGAGCTCCACCTGCTAGACACAGGCCCGGCCCCATGCCGGAGAGGCCTTGGCCTCCAAAGCCGCCTCCCTTCCTCCCCTCATTGCGTCCACCTCATAGAAGCCTCAAGCACACCCTCAAGCCCCTGAGCCTTGTTAGTCAGGTCAGAAGCTTCCCAAGGCCATGGCTCGGCTTTCTGCTGGTGTGGGGTGTTAAAAGGCCAAGTGGGGGTTAGGGGAGGAGGGGACTAAATATAGCAAATATGCAGGCATAATCACCCCATAAACATGCCTCAGGGGAACAGCGTGGGGGGCTGACCCAGATGGTGGATGTCATGCCCCGCGCACCACATCACAAATAAACCTGAATGAGCCCTTTCTCCTGCGGGCCCGGAGTGACGCAGTCCACACTATAAATATTTATGAAGTCATGGGGCTTCAGAGCTGTCTTTTCCAGGTAAGAAGACTTTAATGACAAAGTGAAGCAGAGCTTTTCCTGCAGCGATGGAACAGTCACCAGAGCGTTCCAGCAGGTGTTCCACGGAAAGGAAAAGACAGAGGAACAGGGGAAATCGGCCCCCACTGGTCCATGAGGCCGCTTCGGGGAGCCCTCGTGTAAGCCAGTCAAGGTTCATTCTCGTTTGCCCGGTGACAGCCTGCTCCGGGGTGGCGGCAGCTCGGTAATGAGGGAGAACCCAGGGATCCTTGTCACCAAGTCCGGCCGCCGCCCACCACCGCCGCTGGCCAGCCGGTCTCGGCCCCGGAGCCAGCTCGGCCCGTCTCTTAGTAACAGAAAACATGTGCACCTCGTCCCGCGGCTCTGCTCATTTGAAAAGAATTCTCAGAATGTGAGGCTGCCTGCCTGGGTGTCCCTGTGTTTATGTGAAGCCCGGCCTCCTGCACTTGGCTACACCTCCCCACTGTGTCCCCAGTGGCCTCCAGACACCCCCCAGAATCTGACCGGCTGTTCTTCAGTCTTCACCCCCCACCCCCCCGCTGCCTGCCACAAAGAACCCACACCCCTGGGGCACCACTGCCCCCTCTCCTCCTCCCAGGAGAGACGCCCGTGGCAGTGGTGCCACCTGGAGCGCCCCAGACATTGTCCCCACAACAATACACACTGATTTCCACGTCTCTCTGCAGCTCCCCTCGTATTCATCTCTTAAAAGCATCAAAACTGGCCCAAGTCCATGAAGCCGGTTTCTTTCCCGGGATGGCCCTCTGCCCGGGTTCCTTCCCCTGCGAACCTCGGGGTGGCCCTGGCGAGGTCAGGCTGCACTGGCCCAGCGGGAAAAGTTGATGAGCATTTGGCTCGGGCCTCGGCTCCGGGGAGTCTTGCTTCACCAGGAACGAGAGTCTCTGCTTTTGTGAAGTGAGTCACAGGCGGCCTGGACCGTGCCTGGCTGGGAGGCCAGGGCTGCCATGTATGGTCTGTGCTCTGGGCACCCACCTCTCCGTGGAAGTCGGAGCTGTGTGCCAGGACAGCCTGAGTCATAAAACTCAGCACATTCCTTAGGCATTGGCTCGTCTTTCCTTGCTATTACTTTGCTTTTGTTTTATGCAGCACCTGGTTTCATTTTAAAATCCCAAATAAAATCTCATGGTCAGGGCCAGGGAGTGGGGGAGTGGGGAGAGTAGGAAGGGAGTGAAGCTGGGGTTAGGGGAAGAAAGGGCCACGATACAGGGCTCCCCAAAGAGGCAAGATCCAGGACAGAGGAGAGCGAGCGTGTGCTGCAACTGAGCTGTTTCACCAAGACCTTTGGCTGGCCACGATCAAGCCTTGCTCCTCACCCTCTTCTCCCCATATTAGGCAGGAGGACTGAAAAGATCAGTACCTCAAGTCCTCAATAGGCCTTTCCCTCAATGTTCTTTCTTTATAAGGCTGGTGAGGAAAAAATAGCATCCTCAAAGATACCACGCCATGGACAGCGTTCCCGCACCTGGTTTCTGTAAATGTGGGTTAAAGGTCCAGTTCCAAGAACCTGTCCACATGAAGGGGCATTAGGGAGGACTGGCTGTTCTCTGCTCATAGCCAGATGACTGTCCCTGAGGCCCTACACTTTCTGAGCGTCCTCGGTCAGCTGGCAGGCTTATTTTTAATGACTTCTAAGGAACTTTCCAGTTATAACACTCCGTGAGTCCATGGAGTTCCCTTTCTTCTTGGACCACAATGCCCAACCCATGTGGCAGGGAATGTTTTTGCACAAGGTAACAATTATTTTTTGTCTTGAGGGGGTGGGTAGAAGAAGGGAGTTCCCACGGGCGAAGGTGCAGAACCAAATTTACAAATTGTTGGCCCCAATGAATACACTCAGGTGATCTTGTAAACTTATCTGGAAAGCTGCTCACGTGGATTGTACAATTAAAACATAATTCTAATAAGCCGCGCCCTCACACCAAGGGCAAACGCTGGATGAATAGCCAGGAACATGGAGATGGATTTTCTTGGTGTAGTAAAGCGTGTTATCTACAGCCTAAGACCGGAACCACTGGGTTCTGGGCTCAGAACTTCAGCAGCCTCTTGCCTGCTCTGCCGCAGTCTCTCAAGGAGGCTGATCTGGGCAAAGATCCGAGAGGTTGCCGCTGGCTCCAGGCTGCCTTTTAAATGCACGGCTTGGCGAGCGTGATGGAAAGCACACGAAGGGACCCCGGGAATCAGACCAGATGGCTCCCGGGAACGTCTTCAGCCTAACCTGGGCAGAGAACAAAACCACCCCTTGGAGGGGTGGGTCGGGGGAGTGGACAGGCGACTTTCCATCACCGTTTCTGTCCCACAGAAATCAGAGGGATCAAGAAGATGTGGTGCATATATACCATGGACTATTACTCAGCAATCAAAACAGACAAACTCATGCCATTTGCAGCAACATGGATGGCGCTGGAAGGGATCATGCTCAGCGAAATAAGCCAGAAAGAAGAAGAAAAATACCGGATGGTCTCACTCATAGCAGGAATCTAGAAAACCCAAATAAGGGACCAGGAAAAAAGACTAATTATAATACAGTAAAAATCAAAATCAACAACCAACTATAAACCAGGGACACACTGGGGGAGGGAGGGGTTAGGATCAAACCAAGGGGGGTGGGAATTGTATGGGGACTATAGCCAAGACGAAAATGCACACATTGTGCAGATATGAAAAATGAAAAAAATATATAAAATAAAATTTTAAAAAAATTAATAAAAATAAGGATAAAAAAGAAATCAGAGGGGACAGCCGCAGTGGGGGGAGTCAGTGCGGAGGGTGCGGGCAGAGGGTGGGGCGGCTGCTACTTTTGTCAAGCGCCCTGCTCGGCCTCCCCTCCCGGGACAGGGGCTGAGGGCCCCGCGTGGCCTCCCTCCAGGGGCGGCCGCTCCGGGGAACTGGGTGGAAGACCCTGTGGAAGCGGGGAGAGAATGCTGGGCGGGGTGGGGGCGAGGTGGAGGCGGGGCTGGGGGTGCAAGGCGCAGGCCGGGCCAAGGCTTTGGGTCCCCTGGGCGACCCCCCGAAAGCGAAAAGGCCTTTGGCCCCAGCGCCCGCCCGGCCGGGGACGCCCAGAATGTGGGAGCCCAGAGCTGGGGACCGCACCCCCCGGCCGTGGTTCCTGCAGAGAGTGGGGTCAGGTGATTATGTTCAAGGGACATTCAGTAACGACTGGAACAATCTCTCGTGTCTCCTCTTGCAACAAGGGGAGAAAGTGGGATGAGGACGCTGCAAACAGGAGTGGCCAAGCCCGCCCGCCCGCCCGGCCAGGCCTCCCCGCCCGCTCGCTCCTCAGAGCCGGTCGTGCAGCAAATTCGGGGCTCCAGGTCTGGCTCGCTTTGCACCCCGCCAGGAGCACGCGAGCGCTCCCCTCGGACCACGCGGAGGACAGGCCAGGGCGGAGCCCTGGACCAAGCCCGCATCGCTGCAGAACTGGAGGGAAACAGCCTGGGGGGCAGCTCGCGCCCCCCCACATCTGTTCCCTTATGCCCAGTATTGGGGATGGCACAGCCCTTCCGAGGCAGACACCCCTCAGAGCAAGACTGGGATGGTTCCTGCGCTTTCCTCCAGTTTCTTGGCCTTCTTGTCTACTATATGGATAGTCTCTGGCTGGGAGGCCGGAGCCATAAGGAGGGGGGGTAAGGGGGGGCGTTGGGGGGAGGGGAGGCCGTGAGAACTCTTGGAAAACTAAGCCAAACACCCTCAGCGGCTCTAGCTGCCCCTTCCCCATCCGTCCACGGGAAGGGTCTTTCGACCTGCCCACCACTCCCCTCTGCTTCTAGTTTCACATCATGGGCATCTTGAAGACAGAACCCAGATGCAGAAGTGCTAAGAAGATGGTTTCCACAGGCAGTAGACACCAAGCCAACATTTTGAAAAGAGAATATTAATGATACTTGAAAATTTCATTCAATCCCGACTGGTTGCTGATGCCAGAATTTGTGCAATTTATATGCCGATGCTTGTACCCTCCCCGGGCATATGACATGTTTTTTTTAAATAATTGAAATTTTGTCTTGTTGAATAAATGAAGAGTCATGATTTATTTTTTGGTGGGAGGGAACACTAGGCCCAAGATTTCCCAAACAAGTGCCCAGTATCGTGTGTGTGTGTGTGTGTGTGTGTGTGTGTGTACACTTTTAGCCTGTTACTGCACCATAAAAACAAGAGCAGGATGTCATGCCACTAATTTGTCGGGAATTGTTCACACAAAAGAGGCTACTGTGAGCCTAGAAAATCCACTGTAAGGGTGGGGATCGGGGGAGCACCTCAAAGAGAAAGGCAAGTGTTCCCAGAACAGCTGCCCACACTGGCAGTGGATCTGCTGGCCGCCGGACAACTCCAGGCGGTGAGAGGGATTTATTTATTTAACAATAGTTAATGATTCGCCCAAGCAACTCCCAGGAGGCCAGCTAGCAGGAAATATACTTTCAGGAAATCTGCTGCCCTTCCTAGAAGCAGGCACCCACCCACCCCTGGATCCCCCGCCAAGCGCACAATAGAACTTTCAGGCTTCAAATGCCTCCACATCAGTCCCTCTACATCTGCTCTGGCACTGCCCTCCCGCGCTTGAAATGCTCCTGAGGAAAGTGATCAGATCCTAAAGCAGAAAAATCGCGGAAAAGGCATCATTTCCAGAAGGCCAGCTTCGATAGACCAGTTACCTGGGAATGCAGGCAGGCAGCCCAGCCCTGCCGGATCAGCTACCCTCATCAGATTAGAGAGGCAGTGCCCGTAGACTAGCATTTTCCAAACTGCTGTGTCTATGTGGCCGCTGCCTCTTGTGATAAGGTGAGGTGGTACTTAAATCACATTTTCAGATTTTCATGGTCAGGTTATTTTTTTCTAATGCACATAACTAGCATACCAAACCCATGGTATCAGAAACATAATTACTGAGGGCGAAGCTGTTTTTTTAGAGTCAATTGAAAGAGAAATCTCAATAAGTGAAAATAATAGGATAGTGAGAAGAGTTGCAACTTTTATATTAAATTAGGTGGAGTCAGCAGGGAGGGTGCTCGCAGTCAGCAGTTTTTATTCTTTCTGTCAATTCATTCTCTAGGAGTCTCTGCCAGAACTCTAAGGCAGAAGAATCCCATTTCAACGTCCAGTTAAAAATGACTGGGTTTTGAGGACCTCTGCTCCTGCAAGACAGAACCTCTGCTCTAGAGGGCCACGCAGGGCGGGTGACAGCAGATGTGGGGGCACATGAGGAGGGTCGCAGGAGGGCAGGGAGGGTTCCAGAAGGGAAGGACAATGGGACTGCCTTTTTTGCAAAGAATCCAGCACATCATGGGTGTTGCTCAGGACAACTGGAGAGTACAGAGACAGTCCAACCCCCACAGGCCTCTTTGAGGTTTGTTTCCAAAACAACTGGAAAGATCTATCTAAGGGCTGGTCTTCAGGATGAGTGAGGAAGACCGCCTTTCAGAACAGTCTACGTTTATGTGTTTCACTTGATTGTAAATTAGGGGTGACTGTCACACTGCAATTAAACTTGCACCCACCACCATCCTCCCGGCCGCCACGCACCCCCCTCACAGCCCACCCTGCACACTTGCAGACACCAGCCTGGGGAACCCCTGCCGAGTCACAGGTAAACAGGTAAACGTAGCTCACCTGCTTCAGGAAGACCGCAGCTCTTCCGTGTCTCAGTAGTTGGCTTTTTAATTCTGCTTAAAGAGACAGTTGAGGTGTGAGCGCAGGCGGAAGCAGAGCCTCCCACGTAAGAGCTCATGAAATTTGCGGCTCTTCCTGAGCCCGTTTTCAATCAGTAGTTCCAAACCCTCACCTACACTTCTGCTCCCAACAAAACCTGCTCACATTTATGCTCCTTTTTTGCAGAGCTGCTGGTGGCAAATGTCTGTGCTGATTCCCTCCTTGACTTGAGCATCTGACCTTCCTTACTATAAGGAGAGGGACCGTGAGGTAACAAGGGAGCAACAGGGCAAGGACAAGAGGAAGGGGCAGGGATGCCAAGGCCTGGCATGGCCTCAGGATCTGGGAGACACAAGACTCTCAGGTGAGGCTAATAACTGAAGGCACAACGTGGAGCGCAAGCGGCAGGTGAGGCTAGGACTTACATGAATTCCCCTTATTGGGAGAAAAATCACCAAACAGCACTTGGTGTGCCCGTGAAAAGAAGATAAAGATAAGCACCAGCCACCTTCACAACAAAAGAAATTAACAAAATCCCTTTCCCTGTGTTGTCCCCAAATGCATTCAGAAGGTGCTTTACACTGCTGTCAAAAGTCAGTTCTGGGGCCTCCCCTGGTGGCGCAGCGGTTGAGCACTGGGCTGTGGGGCTGCCCACGGCCTCTGCAGTGCCGGTTCGATCCCGACTGGCGGCGAGGGTCCCACATGGCGCAAAGACCTCTCCTGCTGCACCCGCTGCTCCCCTCAGAAGTGTGTTTCATCAGTCTGCCTGTTCTGTTCCCTGCTC
The DNA here is from genome assembly GCF_014898055.3 of Talpa occidentalis. Taxonomy (NCBI): domain Eukaryota; kingdom Metazoa; phylum Chordata; class Mammalia; order Eulipotyphla; family Talpidae; genus Talpa; species Talpa occidentalis. Next base: position 110,043,424 of record NW_023605194.1, read on the forward strand.
TGGCTCTGGTGAATTGTCTTACCTTCCAGCACTTCTGACTGTGCCCAGTGCTTGTATAAATAAATAAATAAATAAATAAATCTTAAAAAAAAAAAAAAGTCACGTCCTAACTGATACTAACAGCAAAATGGAAAGACATATTTGGAGAAAATACTTATAAAGTAGGATAGGCCAAAGAGTACTAACATGCAAATGGTTTATACAAACCAGTGAGAAAAACTAAACACTCTAATAGAAACATGAATGAAGGAAATTAACAGCAATCTCTGGAGTCCATGTGTGAGGTGCCTACTCACAAACATTTATTTATGACCCCCACATCAATATCACAGCACTTTTGAGGTCATTCAAGGACATCCATAGAGTGGAGAATAACTTGAGTGCTGAGGTCACACAAAAGGACTCTTTGCCTTTTTGTTTAAGTTCTTATACTGTAAGTATAAGTGTCCTCTTAAACACCCAATTAGTGCCACATTTTCTGCATTTTTATGCTTTTTGTTAGTGATTTCACTGTTTGAAATGTAGTGCTGAAGTGCTGTCTGGTGTTTCCAAGTGCAAGAAAGCTGTGATGTGCTTTATGGAGAAAATATGCATGTTAGATAAGCTTCCTGCAGGCATGAGTTACAGGGCTGTTGCCCTAAGTTCAATGCTTGTGTCTGAACAATATGAATTCAACAAGGAATCTTTAAACACAAACACACAGAAAACAAATTTATGTATTGATGAGTTGATGAAAATATTACCAGAGGCTCACAGGACCCTGACCCTACATTTTCCCTAGGAGAATAGTGGTTCAGTATTTCACTAATTCTGTTAGTGGAGATTTCAGAGAACACAACCACCTCAAATTGGTTATAATTCACACAAGAGAACTGAATAACTAATCATCAGAAGATGCTCAACTTCACTAATAATCAAAGACATGAAAATTAAATAAAACTTCAAATATTCTCGCCTGTCAAATTGGAAAATATTAAAATTATTTTTTAAAGTGTCATGCAGAAGACAGAGGTAATAGGCAGTCATGCGGACTGTCGGTGCATGGGGTCAGTTTTCCAGAAGACAGCTGCACCATCTACCAAAATTTAAATAAGCAAACTTTCTCATCCAAGAATCCTACTTATGGCTATATGCTGAGATGATGATATTTCAATTGCAAAAAATTTAGGTTAAAATTTACTCATCATTGCATTGTTGATAAATTTGAAAAACTTAAAAGGTCAGCAATATGGGATATTTTTCAGTTGGGATATAGCCAGTGTAAAGGGCCAGGAATGGACCAGTGCAGGTTTTCTGATCCAGCAGACCAGGTAAAGGAGGAATCAGAGTCCTCAGTGGTTTTCGCAGGTCTTTTATTGGGATTTACCCGGTACACAGCAGGCAGGGGTGCTGGGGGGCCAGGAGGCTAGCAGGCCTCCCAGCCCCCAGCAAGTCTTCACTCTATCTGGGCTCTCCGGCTTTCTCTGCTTCTCTTTCGGCTTCTGCTACTTCTTTCTTGGCTTCTTGGCTTCTGCTGGTGTCCCTGTGACGCTGACCTTAAAAGCCCAGTCTCAGCCCAGGTGAATCCCATCTACCTATGCCCACACCCTACTCCAGGTGCCCGCCATCAGGCATGCATTCAGGACCGCAAGGATCCATCATCCATCCTGACAGCGGGAGGGCAGAAAAGCCTGACATTTTTCCTTACCCTACAGCCAGTCAATGGGATCATATGTATCCATTAAAAATGATGATAATTATGGTAACAGTGAAAGAGGCCCATGAAGATATTGACTAAAATAGGTCAAGGTGAACAATGTCAGTGTGATGGCCTCCACCTGTGCGCAGACTAGAGCGATGTTTCCAAGGAAATTCACGAAAATGTTAATGGTGATTCTCCCCAGGGGCAGAGGAAGGATTGCAGATGCTTTTTATTTTTGTTATTGTTCTTCTTTCTTATTTGAAAGTTTACAATCCAAGAAAATTGGTTCCTGCTCTGAACTGTCAGCCCATTCTATATACTTGTTGTCACAACAAGGGAGAGGAGATGCTGGTGATGCTGACAAAGCTCAGGGACGCCAGATCACTGCTCCTGATGTGGTTATCTTTGCATCCCCATCACCAAAAGAAAACTACACACATAAGAAGCAAGTGCTTAGAAAAAATGTTTGATGAATGAATATTACTCCAACCCTTGTCATCGTTTTCTCGTGGAATGTCCGCAGTGGGAATTCATTTCAGCTCTTGACATGAAAATGATCAGAGACTATTGGGCTTACCACATATTGCTTGACCTCCAGTGACTTGTGAAAGGCGCTGGTGATATTCAGGAATAATCCTGTATGCAAATAAAGAGGAAAAACCAGTGTTAGAATAAAATTTCTGACATGCCCAATTTAGGTTATACCAACACATTGTACACACATGTCTTACTTCTCTTAGAATCTGACCAACAGAAAAATGAAAGTCAGCCAGGAAAGAGGAACCTGGGACTGAAGGTTAATTCCTGGCAGCCATTCTTGGAGCCTTGAGTGGGGGGAGTAAAAAATGATTAGGGTGCATTTCCATTTTATTTTAAAAAGAAACCTGTACTGATAACAGCTGGGGAGACAGTGAAATTCTATGAGTCTATAATTTTAAAAAAGGTTATCAGAATAATTTCTTTTTTCATGGCCTTTGGCTTTCTCTATGAAGGTTTTCTGAACTAAGCCTGAAAAAAGGAACTGTGTTTCTGGCATTACTAATTCCTTAAATTTGAATTTGGCTACAAAGCAATCCTTTATGTTCCCTCCCCTGTCAATTTTTTTATCCTTTCAAATGCTTGATTAAGAAAGTTTTTTTTTTTTTTAGAGTAGTGTTAAGTTCACAGCAAAACTGAGAAAAAGGTACAGAGGTTTCTCAGATACTTCCTGCTCCCCCCACATAACAGCACAGCACTCCCAGGTCAGCATTCTGCCCCCCTCCCACCAGTGGTCTATTTGTTACAACTCATGAACCTATACTGATACGTCATAATCATTTCAAGTCCTTAGTATCCATTACAGTTCTTTCTTGTGCTTCATATTTTATAAGTCTGGACAAACGTATGATGACATGTATCCATCATTCGAGCATCAAAGAGTAATTTCAATGCCCTGAAAATCCTTTTTGCTCTGCCAATTCATTCTCCCCACGTCCAACACCTGAAAGCCTCCACCTTATTGTCTCCATAGCTGTGGTTTGATGTCTGACACTAATTTTGGAAATGCTCAGTCATGTTTCATGTGAAATGTGTTTCACACGGAATCTACACACCCACTACACGTGTGCTGTGGCTTGCTGCCCCATAGTCTGTTGCCACAGATACTCTGTTCTTCTTTCTCGATCTTTAATTCTCTTTGCTTTTCAGTTTTGGGGCTTCCTATTGAGATCATCTCAAGCTCAGAGACCCTTTCTGCAGTTGTGACCTGTCTACTGACAGGCCCGTAAAAGGTTTCCTTTATTTCTATTAGCATTTTTAATCCTCAGCATTCCCTTTCAGTTCTTTCTACGATTTCCATCTCCCCCACTCACCTAGCCCTGTCCTGGCATGCTGTCTCCTGTATCACTCGTGTGTCTAACATGTTAGTCAAAGCTGTTTTAACTTCCTGGTCAAATAATTCCAACATCCAACATGTCTGATTCTGATGCTGTTTTTTCCCTTCAAATTGTGTTTTGCCTTGTAGTTTACCTTACAATTTTTTCCTGATAGCGGGACATGATGTACCAAGAAAAAGGAATTATTCCAAGTAGGCCCTTAATAGTGAGGTGGGGAGACAGTAAGTGTCCTATGGTGCTGAGATTAGTCTGGGTCTTTCTGTGAGCCTGCACCTCTACTCAGGACTTCTCAGCACTTTCCTTCTGCAGTAGAGCAGGACAGCCAGGACTGGAGTTGGGGACTTCCCCGCCTCCTGACAATACACAGCGGCTCTCTGGGCACCCATTTCTCCCAGGCAGACCTCGTTAAGGAGAACAGGGTGCTCAGCACTATCTCAAATGAAGGTTCTAGTTTCTTCACACCCTCACCAACATTTGTTATTGTCTGTCTCAGTGATTATAACCATCTTTACAATGTGAAATGGTAGCTTGTTGTATTTTTAATTTGCATTTCCCCAATGACTAATCCTGTTGAGTTTGCTGGTATGTTTTGATAAAATTTAATTTGATTTAAAAAAATACACTGATTGAAAAGTAAAAGGGTCTTCTTTGCCATAATATGATGGGATCATATACTAGGGATGAGGGATGAATTAAGACAGAGGAGCTGCCTTGGGCAAATAAGCATTGTTATTTGTGCTCTTTTATGCTGGTGATTTCTTTAAACAAATTATCTTCAACTAAAGTCAAACAAAGAGCTCAACAATTATTTATCTAAATTATAGAAAACCCACTTATTTACAACTACAGTAAAAGAGGTGGCTCTAAATTTATCCTGCATAATTAGCTTTTTTTTTAAAGATTTATTTATTTATGCATACAAAAGCTGGGGCACAGGCCAGAGATGCAGGGGGTGGGGAGTGAGAGGACTCACTAGAGGACAGAGTGGGGAACAGAACAGGCAGACTGAAATACATTGCTGAGGGGAGCAGTGGGTGAGACAGGAGAGGTCTGCTGCGCCTTGTGGGTTGCTCCCTGGCTGGCTGAGGATCGAACTTGTGCTGCTTGCAAGACTGTGGATTTCTTCATAGTGCAGTGCATAACCCCTTGTGCCACCAGGGAGGCCCCTGCATAATTAGCTTTTATTATTCCATTGGTTGAAAACCTTTAGCCTTTCCAAGCTCTGCAACATTTTACTCCACATGCCTACCAGAAACTTTAACCAGGTTTTGTCTTCCTCCTTTCAAGAATTAAATGATAACCATTACTTAATAAATGGTGTGATTTTATAATATTAATTTTTACAGAAAGTAATTTTAAGGCATTTGGTGGATTAAAAAGGGAGGGACAGAATAGGCATTAGAACTTGTGTTAGGGCCTCCCCTGTGGCGCAGCGGTTGAGCGCTGGGTTGCAAAGCTGCCGGCGACCTCTGCGGCGCCGATTCGATCCCCGGCTGCTCCCCGGCCACTGGAGGAGGGTCCCACATGGCGCGCAGACCTCTCCTGCCGCCCGCTGCTCCCCTCAGCAGTGTACTTCGGTCCTTCTGCCTGCTCTGCTCCCTGCTCTGGCTCTGGTGAATTCTCTCACCCTCCCGCGCTTCTGACTGTACCCAGTGCATGTATAAACAAAAACGAACGAACAAACAAATAAATAAATAAAAAAACATGCCTCTATAAAAAAAAAAAAGAACTTGTGTTAGACCACTGCATGAAGAAATTACACACTTACGTCAAACTTGATCATTTTTCTTTTTTTTTTTTTAAAGATTTATTTATTTATTTATACAAGCACTGGGTACAGTCAGAAGTGTGGGAGGGTGAGAGAATTCATCAGAGTCAGAGCGGGGAACAGAACAGGCAGACTGAAGAAACACACTGCTGAGGGGAGCAGTGGGCGCGGCTAGAGGGGTCTGCGTGCCATGTGGGACCCTCACTGGTGGCCGGGGATCGAACAAGCGCTGCAGAGGCTCCAGGCAGCTTCACAGCCCAGCGCTCAACCAGTGCACCACCAGGGAGGCCCAAACTTGATCATTTTTCTAACTGAACTAGAAATCTCTTTCTCCTCTTTTTTATTTTTTAGTCTGTTTTTGGAGAGGAACACCAACGAGTTCAGGCATGTTGACGAATGGCTAAGCAGTGAATTTTTTCTTTGCAAATTCATGCACAAATTGACCTTGACCGTGACCATTTCAGCTCCGCTTCTAATTAAGGACATTTAATGTTATCCTCATTTGCTCAGATGTGTCCACCTCTTCGCTCCCATTTCCTCATCCTAGAACTATAACCAAATTGGGTAATTCCATTGATGAAACTAACAATGTTAGGAACTGCCAACACATCAGGCCTTTAGATGTGTGCCAACCCCTGACGAAATGCTGCAGGTGTTTATTTTTAAGAGTCACTTATCAAGAAAACCCGGGTGGGTCTGTAAGCATCTACTCTTTCAGAATCAGAGGAGTTCAAGTTTTGGAAGTATTTTTCCTGGTCTTCTAATCATTTAGTCCTCCTACAGAGCGTCCATCATAGTACAATTCTCATCCTATTTGTGATTCAGTTTCCTTTCATAGGCTAGGGATAATAGGTCTCCTGCCTACCCATCTCTGAGTTCCTTGAAACTTCGAGTTCCTTGAAGTGAAGCCTCATGGACACAAAACATAATGTTGGGAGGTGAAGACAAATCATTCTCAACCTTTTCTGAGCACTGTGGCCTACCATGGTATGTGCATAAAAGAGGAGGATTTAGATCAAACATTAATGACACCTGCTTAGAGTTGCCTGCACACCCGGAGGAATCCAAGAGGCAGCATTGTTGACTTGAGAAGTTTCTTTTCTTCAAGGCTGGAAGTGTCTTGATGGATATTTTTTTCTGAAGAAACAGCCCAGAGCTTTCATCATATTTTTCAAAGTGTCTCAAAAATCTGAGGTATCACTCAGAGAGAGTCGCTAACCATTGGGATAGATGACACAGCATATTTCCCCTCACAATTTTTAAGAATAGGGTGTTTAATGGTCTGTAATTAGGTCAAAAACTATTCTATCAACACTAAGTTTCTCGAGTGTGATAACAGTATTTTGGTTATGAGAAAGGCTTTCTTACTCTGAGGGGGACCCCGCTCAAGTAGTTAAGGTTATACTGCTATGGTGTCTGTAAGTCACTCTCAGTAGTTCAGCATGAAACTGTACGCAGGTATCAGTACCTAGAGACAGAGAGAAAGCTAAACAAATGTGACAAAATGTTAACAATTGAATTTAGGTGAGATGAAATGAACATTGACTATATCATGCCATCAATTTTCCTGTGAATTAACCCTTTCTTCAAGTTGCGAATAGAACAAGCCATTCATTTATCTGCTTTGATTTCATAACTGTAAGTAGAAGGCCAGTATTACTGTCACATTTTATAGATGGCTAAAAACAGGCAGGAAAGGGTGAGATCAAGCACCCCAAATTATACTTGGGCTATGTGAGCACAGAACTGAAAAGGACAGACCTGAACACAGCGCCCCGCCTCCCAGGTCACTCCAGCCCCTCCCTCAGGCAGATACGCTCCACACAAGCCACCACAACCACTGTGGTGCCCGCTCCAGGGCCACCTCTTGCGTTCACGGGCTAGAGCAATTGCAGCCGCCTCCTAGTGGATGTCACGCTTGAATGGTAACGTGCACATGGGAACAGATGGCATCTTGTGACCTTCTTAATAACAGGCTTGGCTGCCAATGTTCCCTCGTGTCCAGACTCTGCAGGGAACTTGGAAACTGTTGCCTTACACTTGAATATTTTCTGGCAAACACATTTAACCATTTACTAGACTGTTGCCTAATTTAAAAGTCACAGAGAGCCAGCAAAATTCCCAACACCTGGAAGGGACGTGGGTATTTCCTGGGTCTTGGGGCCCATCTTGGAGCCCTTTGGGGTGCACGGCTAGCACCAGCTTCTCTGGCACGTACAGTGCAGCTAAGTAAACCCCAACCCAGGCAAACTGCTTCTCGGGCTATCTAGATTTATCAGTGGTCACGTGAGCTCTGCTTTTTGTAGCACGAAGGTAGCGCATACCCTTCCCAGAGCCAGGCACACAAAATGTGCAGAAGATGAGTGGTAGCCAGCGTTGGAAGATCCCCCAGCAGGTGCCTGCAGGAGCCCATGGCCAGTGCTTCCTGTTGGCCCTACTCCCAGATGTCAGAGACACCTTGGGGAGATGCAGCTCCCCCACCTCTGGCTGGAGATGTTGGCCTGGGTGTGAAGGAGTCCTGACTGGGGAGCTGAGTATCTCCCAGGAAAGGTGGGGGGCGTTCACATTAAGCCTTTAGCAAATTAAGCTGTAGCAAAACAATTATCAGAATATTTTCTAACGTGCTAAAAATCCAAATTTGAGATTACAATCATGAGTCTTAATAAACCTTCATAGATTTAACCCTAGCAGATGTGTTGGAATTAGTAGGGGGAGAAATCTATTGTGTTTCCACCTCAAGGCCAGGGTGTGTGGCGGGAGTGCCAGCGTTCCCTCCATGGAGTCACTTAGAAGTGGCTCTCTGGGTTCTGGAGGGGCCGCACGAAGCCTTCTCCTTCTGGAAGGTGAACATGAGAGGCATGTCCTTTCCAGGAAGTGGAGGAGGGGTGTTCCCAACCCCACACCCCCACCTGCCAGATGGAGACAAAGACTCGGGGACCCAGGGGGAGTATAACCCCACAATGAAGGAAGTCGGAAGGTCTGCCTGCAAAGCACTCACCTTGACCTTTGTAGGAAGAAAATAAATTATCTTACATCATGTTATGTAATGAGAATTTGGGGGTGGGGGTGTCTGTGATAGCCACTTGCATTATCCTAATTTAACTAAAACACTGGAGGTGTTCATGGCTAGGAAATAGTGTTGCTAGTTGATGGTTTCTAGTTTCTGTTTCTCTTTTCAGTTCTTTGATAAACCCACTAAAGCTCAGATTACATTACCCTGGTTTCTCCTGAGTGACCTTCTGGGATTAACATGGAGGAGGAAGTTCTTTGCCTTGAAATAATGATCATTTTCAAGGGTGATGGATCCAGAGGAAAACAAGGAACACACTTGTTTTCTTGCTAAGACACCCTGGCTTTGTAAGCAATGGAAACTCTGTGGATTTCCAGCAAGAAAGCCTAGTGGTTATAACAGCAATGTTGGCAAAAGGGCTCTCTGCTCAGATCTGATCACACCACTTTTACCCATGTAGTCTGAGTTCTCTTGGGAACCAGCCCTGCGGAGCGCAAGATTATACACAAGGCAATCTGGGGATGCTATCCTGGAGAGAACAAGCAGAAGAAACAAGTCATATATTTATGAGTTTAGATGTGATGGACATAGGGATTTTCACTTATCTTTTCATTGGATTTCATAAACTTTTGCTTCTTCTCTTCCCTTCCTTCCACCCTCCCAATGTCACCCCACAAAATCAACCCAAGTTGGATTCCCTCACTGTCTTGAGTGATTTATGTATTCCCTGATTTGTCATAAGAGGGTAAAGTGTTCAACTTTTGTGCACAAGAAGCTCAAACAGTAAGTTCGTAATTGTTTTAATAGGATTTATGAGTGTTTCTCTAGGAAGTTGTTTTCAAAATAAGATAAGTGCTATGAATGGACTAGAAAAGATTATAGTAATTATGCTGGTTTCCCAGTAAAACGTAGAACTTAATAGCAGTGGAGTAACTTGGGGACTCACAGATGCTGTCTATCGACCAAAACACACATCTCTCTCTGTTTCCCTAAATCCAGATAGGACACTCTTTTTAGACAAGCAGGGCCTGGTGGGAAGCACCGTTTACTTTGTATGGAATGGGGGAGTTGTCAATTTCCAGAGGGCCTGGAATTGTGTGTGTGTGTGTGTGTGTGTACTGGTGAGGGAAGAGAGTGAACAGTAGGAATAGAGTAGAATAAGTGTCAGCCTAAAGAATCTGAAATGCTCCTGGACCTGTGTTCTGTCCACAAACCAGCCCGAATTACCCCCGAGAGAGGGGCTGGTGGTCCCCTACATATTTCTTCTAATCTATAGCAGTATCAAAGCAACTGCAGTTATTAATTTTAAATGCAGATTTTTTTTTCTTTTTTAGTTTTAAAACATCCTTACTTATATTTTTTACAATACAGCATTTCTCTCCTCAGGTGCAGTCACCATAGTTTTCCCACCACCAAAGCACCCACAGTCCTCACCACTCTCCGCCATGCTCTCCTTCCCCTGTTCTCTACTCTCCCCCTCCCTTCCTGAGTATCTCAGATCCATGATCTGTTTTCAGGGGTCAGTGTTACAGTTGTTCTTTGTCTGATCCTTTGTTTGGATTCTCTAGATTTGGCATATAAGTGAGACCATCCAGTATTTCTCTTTCTCCTTCTGGCTCACTTTACTGAGAATAATCTCTTCCAGCTCCATCCATGTTGCCACAAATGGCATGGGTTTATCTTTTTGATCACTGAGTAGTATTCCATTGTGTATATACCACATCTCCTTGATCCATTCATCTGTTCTGGGGTATTTAGTTTTCAAATCTTGGCTATTGTAAAAGTGCAGGTTTCCTTCTGAAATAGTGTTTTTGAGCTCTTTGGATATTACCTAGGAGTGGAATTGCTGGGTCAATATATTTTTAGTCTTTTGAGGAATCTGCACACTTCTTTCCACAGGGGCTGAAAGAGTCTACACTCCCACCAGCAGTGCAATAGTGTTCCTTTTTCTCCACACCCTCGCCAGTACTTTTTATATGGGTCATTCTCATAGGTGTGAGATGATATTTCATTGTAGTTTTGATTTGCATTAAAAGCAGATTTCTGAGCTCAACACCAGCAATTATTTTTCAGTGGGATTTGGGCACAGGATCACCAGTGAGCCAGCTTCCTGACTTTCTACGGGAATCTTTTCTATGCTTCTCTTTGTATTTTTTTGACCAGCTAAGCAGACATACCCAAACACAGTTGTTGGACTTGGGCTTTAAAAAAAAATTATATAAATGGAACACTAATACAACTATTACACTATATATTGTGTCTGACTCGAATTGCTGTACACAATATTGTGGGTGTAAAGCAGAGTTTGTTCAATTCACTGACGTTGCTTGAATATCTCTTCTGCTGCAGACGAACAGCACTTGTTCCACATTTGGCTTGTTTTCAGTTTTCCCGCTATTTTGAGAAATGCTGCTATGAACATACTGTGCATGTCTCAGTACATGTGTGAAAATGCATTTCAGTTGGCTATCTACTTGGAAGTAGAATTGCTAAGTCTTATGGTAACCAAAGCATCCACTTTAGTAGATAAGACCAAACTGTTTTCCTAAAGATTTATATCAAGGCACATTCCCATCAACTATATATGTGAAATCTCATTATTCGACACCCTCATCATGATTAGTATTGGTGGCCTTTTTGATTCTAACCTTTCTGGAGGATTACTCCACATGAGTAAACTCACCATGGTTCTAATTTGCATTTCCTAGTTACAAATGCAGTTAAGTATCTTTTGATAAGTTCATTGGTTACTTGGATATCTTGACTTATGAATTCCATTTGAAACTCTCCTTCCATTTTTTTCAGTGGGTTGTCTTTTTCATGCTAATTTGTAGGTGTTCCTATATGTCAGCGTTATGAGCCCTTGGTCAGTCACTGAATTGAAAATATCTTCTTCTCCACGGCATACTTTAAATCTTTCATCTTGTCAAACAGAACTGCTTAATTTTAAAGCAGTCCAACTTATCTAACTTTTTCATTGTGGGTAGTACTTTTTGTGTTCTGTTTATGAAATCTTTGTCATACTCAAGGTCATCAAGATATTCTCTACATTGTCATCTAATGGGTTATTATTTTGCTTTTCACACTTAAATCTTTAATTCATCAGAATTTACTTGGAATTGAAAACATGGCCCTTCTCACTACCCTAACAGCCATGAATCTGTTTCTGGGCTCATTATTTTATTCTATTTGTCTGTCTGTACTTAATTGACATAATACCATTTTGCTTTAAATACTGAGGCTTTATAATAATGTACAGAAAATAAACCACCTACCTTGTTCTTTTTTGAGATTGTCTTATTTCCTGACTTTCTGTATTTCCATATAAATTTTAGAATCATCTTGTTAAGTTCCACAAAACACCAACTGGAATTGCACTGACTCTATAAATTATTTGGGGAGAACTGATCGTTTTCCAATCCATGAATATGGTTTATCTTTCTATTTACTCTGATATTTATTTCCTCTCACTAATGGTTAATAGTGTTCTGGGTGGAGATCAGGCACCTCTTCAGTTATATTCATTCCTAGAAACGTGATATGTAATACAACTTGATTCATAATGTAACTGGCATTTAAACTTGTTTTTTTCATTTTAAAACCATACTGGTGAGCACTCATTTTCTTTCAGATTTCTTGTTTCAATGGAAACATTCATGAAAATTTTGTATTGTCTTATACTTTATTGTAAAAATGTTTCTGCCTTCTGTTCCACATGCTTACTTCTCTATAATACTACACCAAACTAATGCTCCCTATTTGTCCCATGGACTTTAGTAAGCTCTGACACAGTGTCTCTTCCTTCCAAAAATATGAGCCAATATACCACTGCTTTTTCACTCAGGAATTTGTTTCTATAAGCACCAATTCAGAAACGAAAATCATTGCTTTTCAAGTAACTTGGGACTCAAAGTTATCACAGCTTTCATTTTTTTCTGGGTTTGTATTTCCCCTGAGTGACAATAATGCCAATTAAGAGTCCAAGATTGAGCTACAAATCAGCATTGCCTTAGGGCAGAAAGCTGCAGGGAGTCAGACCTCACAACATCCTGGAAGAGTGACCAGTTAGAAGCCCCTGAAGCAATAGGAGGTTTGCTCTCTGGTGGCTATGTTGCTAAAATAGATTTTTCACACTCTTACAAAGAGTGAATTAAGTGATCATATACATTATGGTGCCTCATCAGAATTCCAAAGAAAAGTGACTTGAGAATATTTTTTAATGGGAACTGACCATTTTCATGAGCAAACAAGTGTAGGAACCACCACTCTCAAAAACTCTCAGGTGGTTGAGCACAGGCCAGTTTCAATCACAAATCCTCTTTTCTTACAAAGCTCTGCAGTTTTCCATATAGACACACACCTCAAACTATTGCACAGCTTGGGTTAATTCCAAGGTTTTGAAAAAGCTATTTTTCCCCCCAGAGTTTCTCTGCTTTTATGGAGAGGTAGATATTCATAGTTTCCCTCTCCATATTCCAGAAGTTCTGGCCTTCAAAAGTTATTGTTATTAATGTACATGATAGGAATTTTTATCATTTTAGCGATTTTAAGTGTACATTCATGATGTTATATAACCATCACTCATATGTGTTTCCAGAAAATCAACCCAATAGAAACTCTATACACAATAGACTCCCAAATCCTCCCCCCCACCCAAGTCCCTGTCACTACAAACTTGCTTATTCTAGGCCTCTCATAAATAGAATCACCACACACTTAGTCATTTTGTACCTGGATTCTATCACTTGTTTGTTTTTAACAAAGTTCCCTATTTTTTTCCTTCAAAGCACAGGTGCTGTTTCCCAGCACCTGGCCTAAAACACCTTAGACAAAATAGGACCTTAATAAATATATAATAGTTAATGAATAAATAGTTTAATGAATCAACAAAGCATCAGAACTTCAAGTTTTATGCTTGAGACCTATCCCTGTCTTAGGGATTCCAAAATGTAATTATTCCCTTACTTAACCTTGGCAAACAACTGGAATTGATACTGGTGTTCCATAATTGCTGAAGTTCTCCATCACCCAATGCAAGATCTTTTTTTGTTGTTGTTGTTGCATTTTATGAATTCTACACATTGCTATGAAAACAGATGCAGGACCAAGTGATTAAGGCATCTACAAAGTTTCTTCCCTCTTGCACAGTATGTATATTCAATGTATATGGTGAATAAATAAGGTGAATGTAGAGTACTGTGTTTTGTACACCTTAGTATTTTCCTGACAACACATTTAAAATGATCAGTCATTTCATATTTTATGCAATAATCCCCCTTGAACCATTTTGATTTTATCACTGTGTAAAAAATGTCTTGGTTCAGTCTTACAAAATTTTAAACAAACAGTTTTTGCTCAGAACTTAAGACATTTGTCCTTGGGGCTAATTTGCTAAAGCAAATTTATAATAGAATCAGTATTTTCAAAATAAGCTGAATCTGCCCTTCATCTTCATTTATAACACTTGCTGCCTCCTAGCCTATAGTAGAATAAGCAATAGTTGTGCAAAGGATAAATTTACATTTCTGAGGTCCCCAAAATAACAGAAAAGCCCCACAGGCTTGTGCTCTTGTATGGTTTCCAATGTCACCGGCTTGCCTTTGTTGGAATGACTCACGATGATTATGCTCTGAATAATAAAACAAATTCAAAGTTCTGTGCATTGTCATCAGATGGCGTGTTTCTGCATTTTTTCAATTATTATTTTTCTCAATCCTGGTGAATGGATTGTTTGGACATCAGCTTACAAACCCTGTTCTTGGAGACGACCCTGGCAGCACCTAAAGATTCCCCTGTCTGGCCAAGAGGTGTCTCAAAATGCACAGACTTAGCAAAGAGACTTTCGAAGTTAATTGAATTGTCAACATACTGGAGAGCTATTAAAAATGCAGAGACTGTAGTTTGTTGGAATAAACCAAACAAGACATAATCAAAAAGTACTTCTGATACATTTAACTTCAAGCACTTTTTTGACGATTCTGAAAGGTCTAGAAGACAATGTAAGTAATATTTATTAGGGCATTATTTAAGTTAGTCTTCAGATCTCAAGTTGAAGCCAAAAATCCAATTGACTTTCAAATAGATTTCCAGAATTTGGACAAGATATATAACATTTAATATACAGAGGGACATATTTCAGAATGTATCTTCTTATTTTTCTACATCCTTACTTATGCTTTGTGAAGATTAATGCTCGGAACCCCATACAAATGAGGTCAGAAGGCTAGAAAGAGGGCCCCCCTGTGGGCAGATGACCACAGGACCCCATACTTTCACTTTCCACAGGAGATGCTCTTTCCCTACCTGGGGGATATAAGAGGAGGTTTTCCACAGGTTATTTATTTAGGGGGTTGTTGACCTTGGTTTGTGGGAGGTGCGTGGGGTCTGGCCATGAAGGCTCTCTCCAATCTGTCCTCTCTTCTGTTGTTATTTCCAAAATAACCCATTTTGCTGTTGGGATAATTGATTGCTTTTGTTTGAGGTCAACAAATTCACTGAGGTAATGGCCATTCTGATGACACCTGGGACTAAATGCCTCCTGGCTTTGCTGCATGTTCCCTCCTCCAGGCAGACGTCCTTTCCTTACCCCACCTTCTAAACCAGCTCAAAGAAATGGTGCTTGACTAAGATCTCTCCAGACACATGACACCCCTTCTCCCCGACACTGACAATGTCTCCTTCTCCCGTGCTGATTACTTATTTCTATAGCTGTGGTTAGCAAATTAAGAACCTATTTTTTTCCATGGGTCTATCAGAGGACTTCACCTATAGCAAACACTAAGAAAATGTCTAACACGTGCACTCAGCCATCAACAACACAGGTGGCGAAGCGGAGAATTTACTTTCGCTCTGAGCCAACTTTCCAACTCCTCAAATCTAGAAAATCTAGATGAGAAAAATGAAATTCTCAGAGGCACATCTTTGCTGAAAAGAGAACACAAAATACCTACAAGTTAACCATTACTCATTTTTATCTTTTTAAGAGGGTTGTTCTACATGACAGTAGGAGGACTAGGTAGAGAACATCATCAGAATTTCAGCCAGTGGCTGGCATCTAGCTCTGCTCCACGGCATTCACTCAGGAGAACACACACAATGTCTACAAAGCCTCTGACTGCCATAGCCTCTTCTGGAGCATTCTCTTCTATCTATAGTGACATATCCAGAGGCACAGGACAAAGACATCTTACTGGTTATACTCAGACCAGTACTGTTGACTGTAGGTGGACTCGTCCAGTTGTTTTTTTCCTGTAACTGCCTGCATAGGTGGTTACAGAACCATTTGGTTTCCTCCTGCCAAGAGGCCCTGTGTCTGATCAGATCAAACTTTTGAGAAGTAAGTGGGTGAAAGGGCAGAAGAATGTGACATCACCATGGACCTCTGCCCCAGAGAACTTCTCAGCCTTCTGCATCAAGAGCCAGTTCCTTCCGGCAGTCAGAAGTCATGGATGCTGTTCACTCCACTTTGTCCCTCTGACCATTCACAGAACACAGAAGCCTCACTCTCTGAAAGTTGCCCAGCAACAGATCACAAAAGCCCACAAATGCTAGCCCCATCCCCCCAAATTTGAGCCAGCAAATTTGTCAATAATACAGATTTTTTGGCCAGTGCTCTAAGTGACAGCTGAGGCACATGGGGACAGGAAGGCAGGTGGCAACTGCTTTTATAGCTAAAACCGGGATCCTGATGACAGAGGCTTAAGAGGTGGGAACAAGAGCACGCAGGACAGCCCTGAGCTCTCGTTTCCGCTAAAGACCGGCTTCCAAGGGTGGGAAGCGAATATGGAGCCGGTGATGTCAACAACAGCAGGTGACTCAATGCTTCTCATATGTCACAGAGCAATGGGGTTTAAGCTGGTTGCACCCCGAGGTCACCCAGGGCAGTGGAAAAAAATACGTGGAAGCTTAGGCCTCACTGATCACCCCCTCCCCGCCCCCACAGATTCTGATTTAATTCATCTGGAAAAGAGCCAGGCATTCAGTATTTTTAAAAAGCTTACTCTGGGAGGGTTCTAAAGAACAACCAGGGTTAAGAATTAGATCATCGGAGAACCACTGTGAAGCTTTTTTCGGAGAAGTCCTACATTCAAGCTCCTCATATGATTTCCTCCAATTTACTCTAAATCTGGTTTGCCTCTCCTTCACATCAATCAGCCATTCTTTGGCAACTCCTAATCTCTCTCATCAGTAGTCCTTTTATCAAGGCCTGCGACCCTCTCAACCCGTGGGCTTCTTTACAAACAGATTTCATGCCTCTCCTTATGGGGTGGGCGAACAGGGGCTCTGCCAGAAGAGCCATCACCAACACTTGAAAAAGAATCTCCCCAGGGGATTGGCTCAGAGCAGAAGAGGCCCCAGGGCCCACAGACAGCAGGCCTGAGGAGGGCCTGGGAACCTGTATACTTAGAGCACCCCAGAATTCTGGAACAAATGGACTTTTGAATAACGGGAACACTGCTCCAGGAACTGAATTTAAAATTCATTCATTTTTAATTTTTCAAAGAAAATTTTTAAGTGCAGATTGCATTTTAACAGTCCATGAGTTTCTGGTGTGTGTCATAAACCAACACGTGTATGTCCACATTAAGTTTACCATTCAAATCCAATTTCATTCTTCTCCATACGATCTATCCCTTTCACTTGATTTAGCCACCCCCCTCTTCCTTTCTGGTAATTTCCAATTTGGTGTCTAAAAGCTTGTTTTGTCTAATTTAGTTCATGCATTTGTTTTGTTTCTCTTTGTACCTGTGAGGGTAGGTGTGTCTCTTTGAGAATGTAATTATTTATAAGTAATTGTTAGTATTTTAAATTCAGTTTCTTTCCTTAAAACTTTGAAACTGTGGGCCTCCCTGGTGGTACAGCGGTTGAAGCACTGGGCTGCGAAGCTTCCTGCAGCCTCTGCAGCGCTGGTTCGATCCCCAGCTGCCGGCGAGGGTCCCACATGGCGCACAGACCTCGCCTGTCGCGTCCGCTGCTCCCCTCAGCAGTGTACTTGGTCAGTCTGCCTGTTCTGTTCCCGGCTCTGGCTCTGGTGAATTCTCTCACCCTCCCGCGCTTCTGACTATACCCAGTGCTTGTATAAATAAACAAATCTTAAAAAAAAAAAAAAAACTATGAAATTGTGAACCTAAGTTCCTTTGCCCTAGAAGGATTAAGCAGCTGTTTGCAGACCCAGGTGCTTTACTCAGGAGTTGAAGGAACCCTTAGAGAAACCAGATAAAATGCAGAGGAGGAGGGAACCACCACCTCGCCCCCCCACCTCGCCCCCGTTTTTTTCAACCCCCCAGCGCTGGGCAGCAGCTGCCTGTGAGCTTCCACCACAGCCATTCCAGCACGAATGATTGAAACGATTCTCTGTTAGCAACAAGTATTGTTCTAAGACAGGAAAATAAATAGGACAGACTGAAATATGATTTGGAGAAAGCACTTTTAAACTGTCTTCTCAGATTTTATGCCAGTTTATAAACAAATATGTAACAAAGTAAGCTCTTTGAAAATAAATAATTGGATACGTATACTTCATTACCACATTCCTGTTGATTATTTTTATATTACTTTTATTAACTTCCTCCCAGAATCATTGATGATATCATTTTAACAATTATAACCCCAACAACCAACTTATACCACTACATTAACCATTTAAGGGAAAAATGTCTAAAATTGGGTTTAGATGGAATTATAAATTAGTCCCTCAAGCTATGAAATGTTGAACCGATTTACTGAAAACATGTTGGAGTTCAACCTGGACTTACACATTGAGAGTCTGTACTAAAAACTTTCCTTTGTGCCTGACTGTTAAATGTGAACAACACCTAACCAAGAGCACACCGTGACAATGAACTCTGGACCGTGAGTGGGATTTAGTGAAAATGGAAGTTTCCTGAGGAAGTGGCCTCATGCCCCATAAATCCAGCAGGTGGCGCACATACTACCTGCTTCAGGGGCCCCACTGGCAGGCTGACCTTGACAGGCTGCTGTGGCAACACAGGCTGGTGATCTGACAAAGTGGTAGTGCTATTAACTAAAGTTTCATGGTTAAGCGTGTTTCGGTCCAGCTGGGATAAACACGTCTGTCTGCTGTAGGACCCGCTGGGCCCTCAGTAATTCAATGTGCATTATGACTCTGTCAAAGGTTGTCCATAGTAGTATCTCCTAACCTTACTGACCACAAAAGCCCTTTTGCTGGGAGCCTCTCTGGGAATTGCTGTTCTGTGAAACAGCCCAGGAACGGAAGAGGCAAGAAGGCTCTGCAGCTAAGAATTTATTGGATCTCGACTAGGTCTCCAGCCTAAACCACCAGCCTGGCAAGAGGGAGGATTAAGTCATTACAATAAAATTGTATTGAAGATTGGTCAGTGTTATAAAGGTTTCAAGCGTCCATCACTTCATATTGGCCTCTGTACATATTCCCTTGAGTTCACCACTAAAAGCCTGACTCTAACCTTCATCATGCAATTTACCCTTTTCACCAGATTTACCCAGCCCCTCTGCCTTCCCCTCTGGTTACCAGTGTTTTGTTCTTAACGTCTAGGAGTTTGTTTTTGTCTCGTTTCTTTTTCTACCACATAGGAGTGAAATGACACAAGGTTGATCTCTCCTCATCTGATGCATCTCATCAAACAGGAGTCACCTACACCCATCCATAGTGTGGCCATGTCAGGATCCTGCCTCTCCCCATGGCTGAGGAGGCCCCACCAGGCATCTCCACTGCCGCCTCTTTATACAGACACCCACCTATGGGCACCTGGGTTGTTGCCAATGCTTGGTCACTGTCAAGCAATTTTAAACATTGGGAGATGCCATCAAACAGTAAACTTACATAAATACACTTTATACCTGGTCATGTCCATGTAATTACTCCCTGGGTACAGCACTTGTCCCTTTCTACTCAAAAGACCATGCTCACACATGCACACACCAACACACACACAACACAAGCACTATTTCTATTTCTATCACCAGGGAATTAGCCATGTCAGACTGTGTCTTTGAAGGCAGAAGCTTATGCCATTTCAAGAAGAAACCCACAAAGAAAAATATAAAACCAGAAAAAGCGGAATTCCCTTTAAGTATCCATATGAAGCTGAAGTCTCATCTCAGCAAGAATCTGCTTCTTCCCATAGATGCCAAATTCTAATATTTGAAGAGGGATGGCCACCAGCTCAGTGAGCCCACACCGTGTTACAGTTAATAGTTGTTTGAGTCTGTCACTTGTAACTCATTAACTCTAGCTGTTGATCTTAGAATGATTTCCTCATGCTTAGCAATTGTGCGATTCAGAAATTTGTAGTCAGAACATGTGCTGTCGGTGGTCTAAAGGATACAGGAAGCAAGGAGCCAGTGGCAACAAGACCAGATGGAAATAAAAGAAGGGTAAAGTGCAAAGGAACAGGAAAAGGAAATTGATAAAATTAGTGAGGTGAAGCCTAAAAGGAAGGATCTTTTTTATTTCCTGAAATTTATTTTGGGTTATGTTTACCATTTGAAAACTGAAACTGGTTACAAATAGTGTATACCCTGTGATTCCAATTTTGCTTACTAAAGAGAGTGTATGTGTGTATGTATTTGTAAACAAAGGCCTAGAAGGCTAGATAGAAAAATGTTGATACTTACCACAGCTGAGTGGGAGGATTTCATGTCATTTTCATATTTTACCATCTTTTCTTTATTTTCCAAACATTTGACAATGAATCTATTTATAACTCATAAGCAGAGCCGAAGGGTTACTTTACAAAAACTAAAACAATCTTCCAAATCTTGCAAAAAATCTTTTAGGTTTGCATTTTTCTCTTCTTTGACTCTCTAGAGTCTTGAAAAAATACTCTAGATAAAGAGGTTGGAGCCAGTTCAACCAAAGATCATGCTTCTTAAACTTTCCCTCTGGTTCTAGGACCATCTGAGAGATGGGGAGAAACAGGCATGCAGCTCTTTCCAGAGGGTGTGTGTGTTGGGTAGGGAACAGCGGAGAAGGAAATATAAATGGGGAAGGATCATACATATCATGAGCCTCAAAGTGAAGAAATTTCAGTTAGTGGCTGCTGTGTTCTAAGGAAACCCTGTCTATTCCTCAGTATCCAAACTGTGTCCCTCCCCACACACACACACACACACACAACCAACAAGCAAAGACTCATAATAAACTTCAAAAATGAGCCATAATCATGAGGTCAGGGCTTTCTGAGTGTCACCATGCTACCTCCCAGGACAAAAGAGCTGATTTCTTCAGTTCCCCTAGAGACAGGGGGGAGGTATGTAGCTGCAAGGTGAGCTGCCTCATCTCTCCTGTACTATAAAATCAACCAACAACGTACAATTCTGCCTGGACAAAACTCTTAGCCATACATAGAAAGTATTATTAGGATAATAAGAATCCAAGTCCTATTTCCACTGGTCTTTTACTAAATCTCATTATATGCTGATTTGGGGTTTGCAAGTGTCGAGGAAGGAGTGCACACAAGATCTGGAAAGAGACTGCCCTAACTGGCCAAGGTTCACCTCGTCCCTACCGCCTCTGGACCACTCATCTGCACGACGGCAGGTCTATTACAGGCACAGGATTTAACACTGTGTCAGAACTCCCGGGGTTATGAGGAGAGATGCTCTGAGCTGAGAAACACACAACAGTATTTTCTCCTACAGAAATGTGGGTCTCCTCATACGTGCAATTTTAGGCTTCTCTGGAGAAGTGGATTAATTAGTAGATGTATTCCTGCCCTTTGATTTGTCCCTCTCTGTCAGGACTGTTGAATATGTAGCTTAAGTCTTTTTGGCTATGTATGAGCTTCATGCAGAATTTGTTCATTGATTCAATAAATATTTAGTGTGTCTACTCTGGGCCACTGAAAAACACTATTATCCTGCATCACATGGATCTAGTCCCTATAAATACAGTGATATACACACCACCTATGGCAGTTTTCCTGCCTCCCTGCTTAGGATTTGTCCACTGATCAAGAGCTGTTTATGGAACTGTACCAAAAGGTGCTTAAACAGCACATACATTTTATTGTGCGTACTTCCTAAATACTGGAAAGCATGTAAACCTTGTAACTTTGGTTGCTGTTTGGAGATACAAACACCTGGTACGATCTTTCTGTAAATTTTTTTGTTAAATTATTTCAAACTGAAAATTCATATTGCATATACTATTCATGCAAATGAAGCCTAACACACATTACAAGAAGCTGACTATAATAGGAGTGAGCTCTGTAAGGGCAGAATGCTGTTTATATTCTCTTTCCAGTACTGCTCTCTGCTCTCTGGAGGGCACCAGACATTATCTCCTCCAGGCAGGAGAGCCTGGAGTGGCCAGACATTTCACGATGGCTTCTCTGTGGCTCACAGCTAATTGCTTTAGAATGCCGCTGTAATTTCCTGAATCCCTCTTACAGGAACTCAGCCTCTCAGGCTTGTAAAATGTAGGTCCTTTGGGAGCGTCAGAGCCCAGTACTGAGTCCAATGCCAAGGTATGGTAGAGACTGTGGAGAACCAACAGAAGCAAGGTCTCTTGACAAGAGAGACATGAGGAATCTCATGTTCCTTTTGTTTTATGGGGTTTCAAGGTACTGAGGGGAGGCACAAAAGGGAGGTTAAAGAAAGTATTTTTATTTGGGGTGAGGGTGGAGAGTTTAATAAAATCTTTGCAGATGTTTCCCTCTTGGAGTTAGGATCAGGCAGGGGACTGACCATTTTAACAGAGAACCACACATGGGGTGGGGGCGGTGAAGCATGAAGAAGAGGACTTAAAACAGCAGGCTTTTGCTGTCTCCCCATCCTGGAGGCCAGAAGTCTGAAATCAGTGCATCAGCAGTGCCCTGCTCCCTCTGAAACACGTAGAACCCTTACACAGTTTTGGTTTTCCAGCAATCTTTGACATTCTTTGCCTTGCAAAGGCAATCTCTGTTTTCATCCTCACGTAGTGTCCTCTGTGTGTCTCTGTCTTCACACGACTGTCTTCTTATAAGGACACCAGTCAGGTTGGATTGGGGCCAATCCAACCCCAACATGACCTCATTGTAGCTAATCACATCTCAACAACCTCATTTCCAAATAAGATCACATTCTGAGATACTAGGGTTAGGACTTCTATCTTTTTAGGAGAACACAATTCAAACCAGAAAAAATGATGGTATATGATGTATACTCTACAGGCAACGAAATATTTTCAGAATCACGGACTTGAGTGATCTGTCTCCTATTATTCCAGGAGTACCCAAGTGACCAGAGGTAGTGGGAAGAAAATGTCTGGAACTGGCAATATCACTGGTTATAAAGAGGTGGTACTTCAGGTAAGCAGATCTTGGCTGGGACTCTGGTTACACCTGACTCTCCAGGTTTCAAGGTTCAAGAAAAGCCATAGACTTTCAGTTTGCCCAGTTCTTTCTAAGCTGTAAGCATGGGGGAGAAGACTCCCTGGTTCTGTGCATGTCAGAGTCTAGAACGTAAGTCCTCATTGCCTCCCTTCTTAAAGGCGGAACTTTGATTCCTGTCTTTGAATTTCCATGCAATCTCTACATTTAAAACCTATCTTCCCTGGAGTTGTCTTGAGCGGGGCAACCAGGCAACCCAAAGACATCCGCCTGAAATGTACTATCTGCCACGAGCCAGCTTCTCCAACTGTATAAAGGGGGCTAAATTAATCTAAAATCTCCCATTATAGTGGTCAATGAGACCACCCACCCCAGCACTCAAAGGGAGCTACGGGGCACCTCGAGATACACCCACCTAGATGCTGAGATTCATATACCAGGAGTTTCCTGAAGTCTGACTTAGGAGCGTTTGCCTTTATGAAGCCCCACGTGGAGGCCTTGGCTGCAGCACAGCTGAGCCCCACCACCAGAGAGTGAGACGCAGGGCTGGTTCTCTGCTCCACTTCCTAGGCATTACTAGCATTTCCCAGAAGCATCTCCTGTTTTCCAGGTGAGTGCAATCCTACAGTGGTTTTCACTGATTTTTCCTACATTAAAGTTCGAAGTAGGTAAAAGTTGGTATCGTGCCGGTGCTGTCCTCGGCCTCGGCCTTCAGTTTGTATATGCTGGGTCCTAACTGCAAGGGCTTATGGGAAGAGGTCAAGGCCATACTGTAGAGTGATTAGGAAGAGAAAAGTCCCTGTTAGGTTGTATGGTGATAGCTGATATTAACTGCAGTTGGAGCTGTCTGAGTAATTGCAGTCATTTTAATGCAATTTGGTGTTGTTTTAGCAGAATGTCAATTTCAGAGCTCAGTTAGGAACATAGCACCTTTTTAGTCATCCACAGAGATTAGTGGTAATTAAGTCTTTCTGACAAAGGAGAAGTCAACCTATAAGTTTTCTTTTTTCAGAAAAGAATTACCTTTTAAGATAAGGGAAGACTAACTCATTTCATCCTCAAAACCATCCTGAGAAGTAGCCACTATTTATCATTAAAGATTACATAGCACTTACTATGTACTTTCTGTGTATTAAATTAATATAGTCCTTTAACAACCAGTAGTGGACACTATTGTCAACCCCAGTTAGTAATGAGAAAATTGAGGGAAATTAGTTTGGCCAAACGAAAGTTAAGTGATGCTAGGTCAAAGAGCCCTCACTGATGTTCACGTGCAACATTTCTAATACCTGCCAATCACTGAGTGCCATTATTTTAAATATAATTTCTCATATAGTTCTTTTAGGAATGTATAAAATAGCTGTTCTTCCCTGTTGCACACATAAGGAAACTGGGGCACACAGAAAAGAAATGCCTCCCTCAAATCATGAGGCTAGACAGTAACAGAGCTGACATGTGATTCTAGATGTGTCTGAGTCAGAACCTGCACCTTCCCCGGGCCAGGGGTCTAGCATGTGGCACCACAGATTGGGGGTGGGGGGAGATGGCTCCAAGGCACTTAACACAGGGAGCATGGATTTTCCTTCAGGTTACAAATATTTTACTGTATTATACAGCTTCCACTACAGCCAATGACAGAAATAAAGGTGGATAGGATCTTAGAAATTGGTCTCTACATCACAGCCATGGCATAACAACATACAGGGAACTAGGAGGGCAGTTCTAATGCTTTTTATGACTATATTTATAACATTTCAAGTAGTTCAAACGGAGAAGAAATGCAGAGTTAAATTCAGGTCGAAATAAAGCCACCCTCCCTGCTTCTGCATAATGCAGCATGTGCTTCCCCACTACTTGTGCTGCTCCAGAAATGAGGGGTTTGTTACTCCACGGAAGAGCTCACACACAGTAGTTATGAAGCCTGGAAGACTCTGAAAACAAGGCTCCCCCAGAGAGGGCGATTAAAGTGATCTTATAGGAGCCAGGAGAACTGACCAGATAACCTTCGATGTCTCTCCTCACCCTTATACATGACACAGGCAAGCCAATGACACAGCTGTGTACATTTTAAATGTAAAGGAGAGTCTGCTAAGGTCCACTCAAGAAAGTCCATTCCAGATAGGAGGGTAAGCCACAATGAGAGCTGACACGTACTGCGCGAAAATATCCTAAATAGTTCAAAACATAGCATGTTGGAAGTTTCTGTGAAGATATTTCGTGCAGTGCAGAAATTTTATGGTTATAAATTAATTTTAGTCCAATGTACACAGTTATAACTGCTATTGCAAAGAATAAAATATACTCAAAAAATTAAAAGATAATGGTAAACTAGCATGAGGGCACAACAGCAGTAGTAAGAACAGGGAGGAGACAGGAGAGCAAGCAGCCTGAACCCTCTGGTCACCAGCGTGGTAGGGAAAGGACCTTCCTGAGTTCTCGCATATAATTCTCAGCCACCTTTAAGGTTAACATGTCAATTCCACTTACCAGTGTGGACACTGAAGCTGAGAGAGTAGGTTCGTTGCCCACGTTTACACAGCTAGTAAGGCATTAATGTAGGTTTAGTGTTGACGCCTGTGCAGTCCAGCGCCAGGCCCTGAGCGCTTCATCACCACACATGATTCCTCCAGGGGACAAAGCTGTTCCCCACCAGGAGGGGAACAGCAGACTTCTAAGCTGCTAATATGAACTCAAATGGCCAAGAACGAAGAGAAGTGAAATCCTTTGGTGATATCCAACCTGAATAACCCTGGAATCATTCTCACCCTACTTGGGGATTTGGGGGTTCACTCCAACTCCTGGGGATTAACGGTCCCACAGCTGATAATGCCAGTTTCCTTTGGGCTCCCCCATATGACAGGGGTCCACAAGACTCTCCCAGCAGACTGTTAACTTGCTTCACATCTCTACACGTTCTGACTGTCTCGTTACCCGTGTGCCCAACGGACAACAGGCCCCTTCACTAGACGTCAACAATGAATTTCAGTCTTAGAAACTCACTGGGTATGATATCTAGCCTTGAGTAAGACTTCAAAAATGTGGCTGTTCTTGCTTATATTTTCTCCAGAAAGTCAGAGAAAACAGAATCAAAGAAAGCATTTTGAGGTAGGAACTTTTTCTGTCCTCCTCAGCTTTCTCAGTTCCTGAGTGATGAGAAGAAACTCTCTCACAATCACCAAGCCAGGGTAAAAGGAGCAAGAGGCGGAGATGGGGAAGGGACACAGGTACCTGCACATGTGCCTGGCTGCCTGACCCTGGTCCTCCACGGCCCACGCTCTTCAAGTTTTCAAGCACAGTCGGCAAATAAAGAGGCCGAGGGCAGCGCAAAAGAAGCACTGAAAATAGAAGCATACAAGGGACTTTTTTTTTAATAGTAAAATACTTTGTGAGATGATATATACATTGTCTAGGATACATTTTCCTTTTAAAAGCTTTTTAAAAGCTTTTCATTTTCTGCTTTTAAAAGCTTTCACCAACAGGTCTGCCGCTAGTCCCGGGGACAGGGCCCCATCGAGAACCTTCTTCTCCATCACGGGGATCTGCTCCCGGACTGTGGGGTGGGTCCGGAAGTGCTCCAGCATGCTCTCCTGAATGAGACTCCACATCCACACCTTCTGCTGCTTCTTCCTCTTAGCAGCCAGCTCTCCGCTGGCCAGTGCAAGGTCCTGGAATTCCCTCATTTTATCCCACATCTCAGTGATCCCCTCTCCACTTCGGGAAGAAATGCGAATTACCTGTTGAAAGTGGAAGAACCAAGACCATTTTGCTTAAGATGAGAGAAAACATGTTCACAGGGACGCTGACATCTGTCATTATTAATTCTTACAGTCTATGGAAACACGCAAGGGACAAAAATAAGACCTTTCATTGCTGTGTCCGAGCAAACACACTGAGAAACCTACTGAGGTCACTTACCTGAGATTACTCAGTACATAGCAGAAGACACTGATTCAAGGTCAAACCTTTTAGCCCACAGATTTATTTTGACAGAGAACTGCCCATCTGACCTTCACAAGGGAGAAGGGCAAATACTAGGGCTTCCCTGCGGCCTGAGTGCAAGAAAAGCTAAGGTGAGAAAATGACCCTTCCCTCTGCCAGGGCTACCTAACTCAGCAAGTCCTGAGAGCTAGGCATCAGCACCTGCGGGCACGAGACAGCTTCAGACCCCAGGCAGTGGTGGGGGAGGTTGGGAGCTGACACGAGGGAGGCCACTGCTGCAGGGATTACAGCTTCTTCTCTAACAACAGTGTCTGCCTGCAGGCAGAGCTGCTACGTCAACGTTATTGCACCACTTGTAACAGGAGCTTTCTTTCTCCCTTTTGGAAAAAAAGCACCCAGCGAGCATAGTGGGAAGAGATGTCGCATGACAAGCCTTTTCTGTTATTCAAACTCTAATATAGATAATCAAATCCTTAATCACACCCTAATCTTCAAGATTCAGAATGGATGTGCTATCACTTCCAACTGGCTCAGGTCAAGCACTGAGCAACCTAATCTACCACCTCCAATCTAGTTTTTGACATCTAGCGGTTGAAGGATTATACTTACAGTCACGACTACATGCTCTGGCTTTGTCATAACTTTTAGTTATAATCTCACATACAAGCCCTGATTGATTATATGTCCAGCTTGGGGCTTACATCTGCTCACTCAGGCTGAGAAAAGCAGCTGGGGATGTGAGCTAACCTGCGGTCTCCAGACTTTGGAACGCTGGCGGAGCAACTTCAGCGCACTCACGTACTCTGCCTGTATCCTCCGTGCTGGCACAATCAAGTCCCCATCGGATTTAGTGATAGCCACCAGATCTGCCATCTCAATTATACCCCTTTTGATACCCTAAGGAGAAGAAGAAAGCAACTGATCAGAAAAATTTAATTACAATCAGCAGAAAATGGGACCCCAGTCAGGGGTAAGATTTTGAAAGTCGTACACTTCATTAGCTAACTAGCTTTTTCTTTGCATTTTCCCAACCCCTGGATGGCAGGCCTCACAATGCTCGACAGAAATTACTCAAAAACGCTGGCTCCTGGGATTAGGGAAGTCATCTGTAATATTTCTTCCAAATTTAGACGCCAGCACGCTGAAAGACATTCAGAATTAGAGTAAATCTATCATCAGGACACAACGTGGCTGAGTGGTAAGAGGCAGTTCACGCTGTCGCATGAGCTAAGGCTGCAGGACACGAACCCATCCATCATGACGGTGCTTGCACAGAGAACACTTCTATTTTCCAGAAACAAAGTCTCTGACGTTTTCCTTAAATGTGTATAGCATTTTCTTCTCCATCTGCATTTGGGGACAACAAGCTGATGCCAAAAATGTTTCCATTTCTTGATTTCAATTGTGTTGCATGAAAATTGTACAAACACAGGGTGCAATCCAAAGGTCAAACCGTATTTGGAAAAGGTTCATGTTTTCCATCTAAGATGAAAATCTCCTTTCAAATATTTTTTCAAACACAACTTTTAATTATTAAATTCTACTAGATAGTGTTTCTAAACTACAGCTCCACTAATTTTTAGAATCATGCAATTGAAAAGGAGATGTCACATAACAGTGTTTCCTGAGTGACAGGAGTGTCTTTGTTATTCACTGTGGGTGCCTGGAGCCACACCGGAGTTTATGAAGATCACTCAGAGTGGGGTGCTGACCAGAGGAGAAAGGCTGGTCATATGATTAGAGGCTCAGCCTGACCTTGGGGGAGGGGAGAAGACTGGTGAATGGCAATGACTCAAACAAGCATGCCCATACAAGGAAACCTCAATAAAAACACCAGCCACAGAAGGTCAGGGCAGCCCCTGACTGGTGAAATACATCAATGAGCTGTCAGGAAATGCGTCCTGAGGACACAGTCGCGTCACATGTGGAGCCGTCCCAGACTTCTCCCTGTGTCCCTTCATTTGACGAGTCCTGGTCTGTGTCCTTTATGACATAAATGAGATGGTGACATAGAGCCTTCCTGGGTTCCTGAGTCATTCCAGTGACTTACCCAACCTGAGGGTAGTGGGAACCCCCACATCTGTAGCCAGGTAGGCAGCACGTTGGTCAGCTGGCAGCTTACGGGGTAAGTGCCCTCAACCTGTGAAGGCTGTGCAAAGGCTGGGTATTGCATGTCAGACAGCTGTGCAGGGGCAGGTAAGAACCCTGTTTTACAGTAATAAACTCTGGCAGTGGGGCTGGCAACAGCGGCATCTCACCAGGAACTTCCGAACCAGGCTCACTACAAACCCAGGCAGCAGTGGTCTCCTTCGGCTGGAGCTGACCTCACCCTCCCCTATTCCCATGTCCCAGGAGGTGGGAAAGCTGAGGTGCGTGAGGAGCACAAGGCCCTGCGGCCTCTATCATAAACTGAGGGAAATACAGAGGCTGCCTCTGTATGAAGGATCTTAGGCAACGTGAATGACGTTTCTTTTTCTACACTATTGTTAACTTGCAAAAACACAGTATCGGAAGTTTGCACTTCCAGAGACATATACCTTGTGTTTTGGGAGGAAAAAGTCAAAATCATTACCTGCAATTCATCTCCTCCTGCGGGTGGCAGCAGTAACACGAACATGTCAACCATATCAGCAACCGCAAACTCTGACTGGCCCACACCTGAAATTGAAAATCATGACCATTTGCAACAGTCACGTAACCTGACGCTCCCAACGACAGGAAGTCCTCAACGGCACGGCACGGACAGGTTCTTAGAAAATGCAGCTTTAATAAGAGGAACCACGAGTCAGGAAGGCAGGTCCTGGGGTGGTGCCATTGTGTTCAGCCAGGGTAGGATCTGTGTTTTCTCATCAGCGTAAGAGCAAAAACACAGACAGTGTCCTTCGAGTGACCACTGCACATGGGCCATCGTTTCCATTCCTCTTCATCCACCACACCCCCATCGCACACTCCACCTGACCCCAGCTTAAACACCCCACGTCTGAAGAACTTACCCTCTGGGCACACCTGTCGCCCCCCCAGTCTCTCCCTCCTGCTTCCCATTAGGGTGGCCTCCGGGAAGGAGCACCTCAGTGCTCACGCTCTCAGTGGCCGCCTCCACGCTGTGGCTGAGCTCAAGCCAGGCCTCCTGAACACTCCGCTTCCTTGCCTTCTCCTCTTCCCACCGGCCCTGCAAAGCTTGCCCAGGTCAGCCCAACCGCCCACGAGCATACTGGAGAAGCTGCTCGCCTGGGTGACAGGGCCGCCCTCTGGTCTCTGTCCCCAACATCCGCTGCATACTCCTCACCAGCCGGTGAGAGCCACCCCCAAGTGCCTGCAATCAGCTGGAGCTCCCACTCCTCTCTGGGGCCACCACCCACTTTCCCTTTTCATCACCTCCCTGGTGACTTCACAGAGGGAACAAAGGCAGGAACCTTCCTGGGGTGTCCATGTCAATGTCTGCATTGTGTGTAGCTGTGCCCAGGGTGTAAGATGAAATAAAACACGGCCCTACGTTCAAGAGGCCCCTGCCATGTTACTTTTCTTGGTGACTATTGCAGACATATGGAAAGGCCTTAAAATTGTTATTATGTGAAAGTATTGTTTCTGCAGGTTTGCTCACTGCTTGCAGCTCTCCCCCTGTCCCCTGTGTGACACCACCTTACGCAGCATCCACCCAGCTACATGGTTTACTCTTCTTTCCTTTGAGGGAATGACAGCCTGTATCCTTGTCTCTCTCATGGAGTCTGAGACAACATCTTTTATTTAATTACACCTTCAGTAAATATTTGCTGAACAAGCCAAATAACAGTCGCCCCTCATCTTTATACAGCATCCACTATCAGAGTATTTCAGTGTCATGAAAAAGAAAATCACACTCACCTACAGTTTCAACAAGGATGACGTCATATCCCCCTCCTTCACACAACAGAATGGCCTCATTTGTGGTCCTTGTCACACCTCCCAAAGTTCCACTAGTGGGGGACGGCCTGATGTACGCATTCATGTCTCTTGATAACTCAGGCATCCGGGTCTTGTCACCTAAGAGCGACCCTAAAACACACAGTCACGTTGTATCATCACAGAACACTTCTCAGGATCAACTATCAAACAGCCAGTTCCTAGGGGACGTTCTCCCTACATCTCAAAATGTCTTTCACATTATGGAGCCTTTCTCCAACACGGTGTGCAGAATGATGCCAAATTACTCTTAGCATTTCAAACCCCTCAGTACCTCTAATGGCTTCCCCTGACCTGGAGGGTCAAGTATCGGTTCTATTGTTTCACACCGAAGGCCCTCAGAATGCAGCCCGCTGTACCTGTTCAATCTCAGCTTCCATAAGCCCCCAAAGCCGGTCTTCCCTTCCAGCCCCGTGGCTTCTTTGCTGCCATCTTAGCCTTGTTGTGTTTATGGTTCTAAGGCAAGGGTGATGTTGTCCCCGGGGGGAACCTGGCAATGGCTAGAGACATTTTTCCTTGTGAGGGTTAGAGGCAGGGTGCCACTGGCACCAGGTGAGTAGGTGCTGCCAAGCACCCTTCCACATGCGGGGAGGGTGGGGGGAGAAATTGGCTTGAACGTAAGCTCCTGGACGTAGAACCAGGTCTCACTTGCCGTGTGCGCTGACCGCTTGTTTGTAGCGGGTGGCGAGTTCTGAGAGTGCTGTTTCAGGGTTGACTGCGGCATTTTGGCAAAAACATCAATACTTGCAAATCCTAGAACATTGAAAGTCCGGGAACTACAGAAATTACCTTCAACTCCTCTCCTTCAGTCATGTAATAAGATACGCAGGTGGAATGCTGTTCTAACCTGATTTTTAATTTACACTCTGCCCAACAGCTGTATTTTCCACATAAGTTGATGCTAAACATTGAGAAGTTCCTTAAAGATACGCTCTCTTCCCTTGATTCCAGCTGCAAGTTCCCGTAGGTTCTAATTCTAGAGCACATAACCTACCATGTATCTCAACTACCTTATTTACTGCACATAAAACACTTTTCTAAAGTAATTTTCTGCATGAAATCATCTCTGTGTAAGTTAACAATCTGGCAAAGCTATACATTAAATTGTTATCCTATAGATCTTAACATACTTGAACTAAACATTATGAAATCACTCTCCCATATAATTGCCTTTGCCAGTTGGTTGCAGGCCCTCAGGGAGGTCTCAAAACTGTGTGCAAGGGTCTGTGAATCCAAAGCACAACAGGGCCTGACGAACGACAGGCCAAAAGGAGAAAGCTTCTCAAACTTTAATGCAGTGTTCTTTAGCCAAGACTGTACTGGTGCAATAATAAGGATTCTTGAGGATTTTCTTTCTTTCAAAGTCTCTATTTTATACAAGAAAGGGACTCTCACTTTGGTTGAGAAAGATTAGGAACCACATAGTTGTGCAATTCTCACAGGACTGTCTTAGGTCACCACTTCTTATGATTATCTCAAGATATTATTTTCCTTTGCTAGTGCAGGTATTTTAGATTATGAAAGGAGGGAGGCAAGCTTTCTTACCTATCTGAAAATGAGGACCACTACAAGAAAATTCCTTGCTCAAGAACTCACCTTTGACCATGTCCTTAGACTGTAAATGAGAAAATATGTTGATATGGATTTAGTCTTGAAGCTATGAGTATAAATTTTACTTTATGGTTAACATTTTTGATTAGAGTGAATCAAAAGTAGTGAATGTCCTCAGAAAACTTCTCAGTGGGTGTTATTCACCTCTCTAGTGACTTGAAGCCTCTGAAATAGGACTGTGTCACTGATAATTTTCATACCTACAGTACACAAAGCAAACACCCCACAAAGCACCCTGGGTCTCCCTTCCACATTATACACTACATTGTACTGGCCTGTGTGTGTTTCCCTCAAAAGGACTGCGTCTTCTTCGCCATTATATACACAATACCTTCCTGGCCAGTCCCTTGTTTATAGTAGGCATTCAAATACTTATTAAATGAATAATGTAACACAAGATGCTTAAATCATAAAGGGGGTAAGGGAAGAAAAACCTTTCCTGAGTATTTGTATGGTATGTTTTATGTTTTCTCTAAATGATCCTTGGGGGAACGAAGTTTATCCATTTTATCTCTGATGAGCTGCAAATTAAACTTTGAGTGACTACATGACCTCAAATAAAGAAGTAATTGCTGAGCCCCGAGTGTGATGTGCTGTGCTAAGTGCTGCGGGGAGCAGCAGCATATTTATTACACGGTTTCGCTAAGAGCTTTCTGCTGAACTGAACACTTAATACAAACAGGTGACATAAAGAACAGCAAGATCTGTTTTAAAGCTTAAGGGATGTTACAATATGAGGGAAATAAGGAGTAAGAACCGATCTCTGCATTGAGGAGGGGGCTGATAGGGCCAGAGGTAGGCCTCAGGTATGATGGTCAAAGGGTGGAAACTTCCAATTACCCTCAGTCCCTGGCACCTGTCCCCCTGGCTCACTCTCTCTTTTTTTTTAAAGATTTATTTATTTTATTTATACAAGCTCTGGGTACAGTCAGAAGCGTGGGAGGGTGAGAGAATTCACCAGAGCCAGAGGGGAGAGCAGAGCTGAGGGGAGCAGCGGGCGGCAGGAGAGGTCTGCGTGCCATGTGGGACCCTCGCCCAGTGGCCA
Organism: Talpa occidentalis; assembly: GCF_014898055.3. Lineage (NCBI taxonomy): Eukaryota > Metazoa > Chordata > Mammalia > Eulipotyphla > Talpidae > Talpa > Talpa occidentalis. The sequence goes on from NW_023605194.1 coordinate 110,076,603, forward strand.
GGGATCGAACCGGTGCTGCAGAGGCTGCGGGCAACTTCACAACCCAGCGCTCAACCGCTGCGCCACCAGGGAGGCCCTGTCGCCCCGGCTCTCTAAACCCTGCTCCTGCACTACCGGCACCTGGTCCCTTCCATTGAGCCTAAAGCCATAAATTACCTCCTCCAGGTGCCACCTCGCCCCTAGGACACCCTTCTGCCAGTGAGTCCAGCTCAGCCAAAGCCAGAGCTCACCTGACTGCAAATCTCACCAGTGTGACAAGAGTGACAGAGCCACCGGCCCCTGCTCTGCAACACCAAGAGGATCAACATTACTCACCACCGCTCGTGCAAGAAGAAGGGTCCACCGCCAGCACAGACAGCCTGTGCCCTCTCGCAGTGAGCATTTTCCCAAAATATTCTATAAAGGTTGACTTTCCAGCACCAGGGGGTCCAGACAATCCTAGAGTGGAAAGAGACCTTCTAATTTCGTCAAGTTGGCACTACAATGAGTCCTGTTACACAAAACATTAACCACCTTCAGCTTCTCCTGATTTACTCAAGCCCTCATTAATAGAGTTTAGCTTTCCACAGAGCACCAAAGGAAAACCCACCGCTTTATCTCGTTCCTGAGCAATGGGAGTAAACAGTTCTGCGTACCGCATGTCCACCAAGTTCACCCTTAAACTATGAAAACATGATTTTGCCTTTTTGCTAGAATGCAGCTTTCTTGGACAGACTTTGCTGCCTGTGTTGCTGATGGGCCGAAGCTCTACCCCCGCGCCACTCCACCTTCCCCAGTCATGTCCATTCTATCTTCTCAGTGGAAAAAGAGCTCGTTACTCTAGAAGGTCCAGTGACTGAGAAAATACTACTCTATTAAGGGTAATATTTTTCTTCATCTCACCCACAATTCAAAGAATATAATACAGACTGAATCCCCCCAAAAAAATTATCTTAAGAAAGGTAGAGAATCCTCTGAAAGGTACATGGAAAGGATGCTGGACAAGAGCATAAAGGCCAGAAGTGACAGGTCCATCTATTTCTCTCTGCCTCTCCTGAGCTGTGTAATCTCGAGCAAGTTACTTAACTATTCTGTGCTTGAGTGCAGAACAACCCAAATAAAACAACAGGCCGTTGGAAGGATTAGATGAGTTAATACTTGTGATATGTCTAGAACAGTGCATGGCATAAAGAGATTTTTGAGTGTATGATCAATAAAAGTTTGTAAAACAAGCATTTCATCATGACACTATTCAAAACTAGGTAGGGTATATGGTATGCTGGGCTCCTGACCACATTATGGGGGCAGATCTTTGTCTTACACATCTTAACGGGTGCTGAAAAAACAGTCACTGCTTTTATGATGGTAATAAAGTGAGCCCAGTGAAGACTCAGGTCCGCTGGCCTCTGAGGACCAGGTAGGGAAAACCAGCAGAGCAACACAAATGAGAGCGGTTGGTTGTGAGTCACTGGTTCGTTTCAGACATTTCTTAGACCTTTTCTCTTCAAGGGGTCTCTAAAGTTTAAAAGGTAAACACTTTGTCCTAACTGGAATTTCTCTTTGGTAGTTTGCAGATCTGTCTGTAACACATAAAGGTTATTCACACCTGACCTAATACTCGCCCCAGGAGAGTGCCCTTGGGGAGGGCAGAAGGAAGGTGTGGGTCAGGACAAGTATCAGGTGGTGAGCTATTTGTGTAATGATCTTTAAAACATGTCTGCCATTGTCCCAAAAAGTAGGCAGTTTTAGTCCCTGGATCATCATAATCTGAGGTATAAAAGTCGAATCGAATGTAAGGCCAATCCATGTACTCATCCCCTACAAAATGCCTGCACTTGGCCAGGGTGGGTTTTTGTGTGTGTGTGTGTGAGTGTTGACTGGAATCACCTAGTGATTCCTCATCATGAAAAGTTCTCATACTACTACCCAATTAACTTGCTTAATTCCTGCTGGGTGAACACATGTAAGTAGTTTTTAAAACGCACAATTCCCAAAATGTAACAAGCTCATTTGCAATCACAAAAGTCAATTGTTCAACGAATGAAGCGAATATTTTTAGGTAGCAAATGAACTTGGTCTCTCCTTGAAAACACATTTTGGTGTTGCGATGGTTGGACTTAGAGCCAAGCCCATTCCAGAAACTCCAGCCAGAGGTATCTGAGAAAAGCGAGACTTGCCTACAAGGACCGATAGAACAACTAAGAAGCAGAACTTTGAAATGTGACAAGGATAATTAGTCAGTATAATCACAAAAAGAGAAGTTCACATTACACTATTGAGCAGAGGGACTGCTGAGAGAAAGGAGTAAACTAATAAAGTCCTATGCATATTTCTGTCTACTCTGGGGACCACAGCAAGGCTGGTCAAAATAGAAATCTTCTCTTATTCTCTTAAAATACAGAGTCTTGGTTCAAAAGCTCATGGCTTTTTTTTCCCCAAGACAAAACCAGTATTTTCAAGGAAAAGGCATTTAAAATTCATCCCAAAATTTGAAGAGAAAAAAAATTCCATTATTTTGTCATGGAGAAGAGTGAATTTAGAATAGTACTTAGTGGACAGACTGAAAACAAAACAACAAAAAACTGACCTACTCGAAATGCTAGTGGTTTTCCTTTGTTTAATTCTTGTTTTCTGTGGTAGGATAACACTCTCTGAAGAAGCATCTGGGCCAGCTTTTTCTTCCTGCAGTGAGTTGACTCTACGAGCGTTATGGCCTCTGCCAAGCAGGCCCTCTGCCCTTGGATTAAACCAGTATAAAGTTTGTCCATGAGTCGTTGTTCTTTCTCAGACAGTCCTTCTGGGTGTTCCCTGAGCGTTGTCCATGCACACAGTTTTCTCTCAAACCCGCCTGGCAGCAGCATCCACTTCGTACTGTGGACTCCAAGGGGACTGCCTGGAGGAGGTAGCTGGAGGCCTGGCCCGAGAGGAGCACTCGGGGAGCAGACAAAGTGCCGGTGGGAAGAGAATCTTAGAAGCCCCTTCAGGAAGTGCAGGTGGAGGTGCCGGAGCAGTGCAGGGGCCTTCATCGTGCCTGTGAAGTGAGAACAACACTGTAAGTGGCTTGGCTCTGTGGGATTTGTGGCCTCCCTGGAAGAAAGGAGAACATGGACACTGAAACACTGAGACTCAAGGGCGGTGTCACACTGTCTTCTCAGACACAGAAACAGGTCCTTGGCAGAAGGGTGGATGGAAGCTTTGTGCCAAATTCAAGAGCAAGACCACCTCCTCGCCCACCGTGAGTGGTCAGAACCACCTGACTCAGCTCTGTGGCTCCACTGCAAAGAGCCGTGCACATTCAACTACTTCTAAACAAAAACTCTCAGAGAGCACCCCACTAGTGCTGAAGTTCTGCTAGGCCTTTTCCTCCTGCATATGGACCTCAAACTATGTTCATCTTAACAGTTTCCTCAATCAAATATTTCAAAGGTTTAAAAAAATCCCTCTGATGCTGGCCTGTCATTCATTCTCTATATGCCATCTGGGCACTGGAGGCCTAAGTCTGGTTTTTAGCACTCTCAAACGTCCTTCTTACTGGTATTCTTTCTACTCAGCTTGTACTAAGGTGTAACTGACAGCAGTGCAGAGGAAGGTGCACTGAATATGGCAAAATGAACGCATGGTAAGTTTCGTTAACACCCATCAGCTCCTTCCTAGTTACCAAAGACATAAACAAGGATCTTTGGATGTGACCCGAGTGCGCAGGAACCACTCTCCGCAGCTGTCAAGCACAGCGGTCATGACAGCAGCCTGGCATCGGCCCTTCCCAGGACTGACTTATCTTACAGCAGGAAGTTTGCCTTTGAGGAAGAGGCCTCAGTTCAGATGCGTGCGTCTGGCAGACTGACACCGGAACACTGCTCTACGCAAGAGAGCTTTCACTGCTCTCTACAATGCTTGACGTATGCGCACCTCAGTTGCTATATTTGTCTTGTTTTCTAATTTATCTACGTATAGAGCCCCTGCCCCCACCAATCTCACCCCTCAACCCAGTTGATGATCATCCTGGAGGAGAGACACTGTTTTATTCTTCCTCAGAATCTAGCACAGTGCTGGGCACTTGGTAACCTTTCAATAATTTTTTAAGGTTTGTAAGTATAGCTAATCTATCTACTTTATGTTGATCTAGAAAAGTACAAAGGAAAGTGTGAGTAAGAGCCTTAGCCTGTATGATCTGAGGATCTTCATTAAAAACACTCTGCCTTCCCGGCTTTGAATCAAGGTACCGCTGACCTCTAACCAACCTTCCAAAACAGGAAAACTAAAAGCTAAGTTTGTAAGGAATTAAAATCCAGTGACAAGAGTTTTGCTAGATGACACCATGCACCTTTATAATAATGAAAGCAAATAAAATTCCCTCAACAAATGAGGTAAATAAAAATTATCCTGGGCCTCTCTGGTGGCACAAGGGGTTAAGCATCGCACTATGAACCTATCCGCAGCCTCTGCAGCATGAGTTCGATCCTCCGCTGGCCAGAGAGAAACCCACATGACACAGCAGACCTCTCCTGTCTTGCCCGCTGCTCCCCTCAGCAGTGCATTTCAGTCAGTCTGCCTGTTCTGCTCCCCATTCTCTCTGGTGAATCCTCTCACCCACCACAACTGTGGCCTGTACCCCAGCTCTTGTATGCATAAATAAATCTTTAAAAAAAAATCATCCTAATAAATTGTATTATAGATTGTACTAACATTTAGAATAGTGATTTCTTACAAGTTAATTGCAATCTTTCTCAGAAAATCCACGCTAGCTATCTGACAGGCTGATGATTTATATTGCAGGGTTTATCACAATTTTGAGATTGTGATGTTCTTTGGCCTTTGATGTCAATACAAATCATAAAGGGCCTTTAAAAGAAAAGAGTCAAGGAAAGGATGATACTGTTTTACTCTCATCTTTTGTCCAAACCAAAAAGCTATCCCAACATATATAACTGCAGGGGCTGGTTCAAATTTCTCCCTGGGGGGCTGGTTTTTCAGGGCCACCAAGCCCAATGGAGCATCTGAGTGACAGAGCTGCAGCGGCTACCTTTCCTGAAGGCTGATCACCTGCGAGGTGGTGTTCCTGCTCTTGCAGGGAAGACTTGTGATGTGACAGAAGAACTCTAACTTGACAGGTGAGGCTGACCAAGGCTAGGGTGACTAACCAAGGCCTTACACCCAGTGGCACAACTCGGGGGGTTGTGGATTTCATAAATTTAGAGCTATAGGGTGTCAATTCCAGATTGTTCTATAAAAGTCAAAGCGGTTTCATGTCACATCCAGGGAGCACAAATAATCCTTCACAACTGAATGAATATGAAAGGATTCTGGCAGGCTGTTTCTCTCTCTCCTTCCTTCCTTATTTCCTTCTTCCTTCCCTCCGCTCCTTCCTTCTTTCTTCAACTTAGGCTAAAATGAAAAATTAGCTTACATTTTCTGTGTAAATCTAGCCAGTAGGAGATCCCAATGACGTATTAGCTGACAGAGAGACCAAATGTCTAAAATTTCTAAACGTTTTTCACTCCAGAAAATAATTCACATCTTGGGCCTCCCTGGTGGGGCAGGGGTTAAGTCTCAGTGCTATCAAGCTTTTGGCAGCCATTGCAACAAGAGTTCGATCCCCAGCCAGGGAGAGCTGACTCACATGGCACAGCTGATCTCTCCTGTTTCCCCACTGCTCCCCTCATCAGTGTATTTCAGTAGATCCGCCTGTTTCTGGTGAATCCTCTAATCCCCCACACCTGCGACCTACACCCCAGTTCTTGTATGCATAAATAAATCTTTAAAAAAAAAGGAAAATAATTGTCATGTTATAAATAAGCACAGGATACATTTAAAACCCATTAATTTAAGATCAACCAGATTTTAAATGTAGTCCACACATTTCCTTAAGCCCAATAAAAAGCCTTGAAAGAGCAACAAACTCAATCTTTAAGGCAAAATCATGAAGGAAAGGAGAATGATTACCCTCCTTCTAGGATAACTACACATCTTTTCCTGCTTTCTGATGGAAAGAAATCAAAGAACTTAACCAATAATCAAATCAAACTGTGTCAGTGAATTTTCATGCTTTTCATGCTCCTCCAATTTTAAGCTAAGCACTACCAAATTACAAGAGAAACTCTAAAGCATTTACAGCATTCAGTAAGCTATCACAGAACACAGCCATCCTTAATAAACCTGAAAGTCAATTTATTAACATATAATGAAAAACAAGTGGGCAAAAATACAGAAATGAGCTGCTAAGTGCATCCTGTCCCCTGCAAGAAAGTTCACATGGACAGGAGCATTTTAAGCTTCACATTTGTTTCCTCAAAAACATCTTTTATGTCCATCCCTTCTCTCCACCCTCATTCCTGTGTTTACTATGTGGCTTTCAAGCTTTGTCTGAAGCCCACAGAAAGAAATACCTTTCCATCAGTCAACACGCATGCATAGAGCCCAAACAAGTTTCACACAAGTATTACCTCTATTACATGTGGTACTCAAATACCCTTGCTCCTCTCTGTGCTTAGAGATTGCAATTATGGAGGACACAAGCTTATGTCTGAAAAAACCCCATCTACTATAGATTTCTGACCATATTAATTCATCTTCCATACTACTTATCCTCATAAAATGTACATCTGATATTCTTCCTCTGCTTAAAATACCAAAAAAGCTTATCTTTTTTTTTTTTTTAAAGTTTTCTGTGATCCAGTCTTTCAGCCACTACAGATGGAGAACCTACTGTGTGCCTCGGCACCGTGCCAGGCACTAGAACATCCCATGTGGGGATGACTTCATGACGTCTGCCATCCAGCCAAGACAGTGCCGACCTCCAGGCTTCTCTTGGGATGACTCTCATCTACTCTCACCACACAGCTCCAAGCACTCTGATCTGCACACAGGCCCCAGAATTGGCCACAATAAAGCTTGGCCACTGTCCATGATGTTCCTTCTGATTGGAAGGTCATTCATTCCGTCATTATCTCACTATTCCCCTTCTGCCTTCAAGAACCAATTTCTCCTAAGTCCCGTCAGTTGTCACTTCTACCTCTTGTTGTCCTGTACAGATCACACCGTTTGGTGATCATTTTTTAAGATGTCAGTCTGGCCAGGACTTAAGTTATCTCTGTACCCACAGCATAGTTTAACACTCACAGAAGGAGAGAACAAACGTATGCTATAATTTTGACTGGGTCAGTAACTCCATCATGCTGATTACGCAGTTAATCAGATTTGAAAACATACATTTTCCACACTTTTTATAGTAAATACATATTTATTTTAAGGACTTTCCTTTTCAAAGTCTGCTTTCAACATATGGATATTTTCCTTCATTAAAAATTTGCTCAGCAGCAGCCAGTCTGACTTGGGATGTTTGTCTTGAAATTGGTCCAATGAATATTCTCAATTTCAATAACCACTGTGGCAAGAGAAAGCACACAGGATTTCCAAAATCAATACATTAGGTCAGCGTCTGGGGCACAGCACAGTCAGCACAGGCAGGCAGTGTTGTGCCATGTTTCCCTTCTCAGTGCTAGTCACTTTTGATTTGAAGATAAGCTGTCAGTTGCCATTAATCTATTTACCATCTTCCACACCTCCACAGAAGGCTTCACGTGCTCCTTTTTAAATAATTTCAGGGAATTTGGGTAGAGAATGACTTTTGAAACAAGCGACTTTTAAATAGGTCACTGCTATAAAAGAGTAGCACAGAACACAAACCAGATTCGTGCAGATACTCCTCATCCACTTCCCCTTTTGTCACTTTTCCAGTAAGACTTGGATTTCCCAGTTTCTACTTTTAGGTTTCAATCTGCTTAGGAAGTTTCTATTTTTCTAAATTCCATCACCATTAAATGTTTTGATTCATTTCCATTGCTAACCCCTCGTTCACATCTGAACTAGTCCTACAGAGCTCTGAGAACAGCTATGGGGCTGGGTAATCTTTACCAAACTTAATAGGAAAATATTGAGAACTATAAATCAGGGGGAAATGAAATAGCTTGCATGTAGTTTGGCGAAGCTCCTGGCATCTGTGAAATAATTGCAAGGCATCTTCCTTCCCTTTTTCTCTCTCCTGCCTCAGACCTCTGTCTGCGACTACACAGCATGACTCATACTGGACTATGAATGTGACCTCCTTACTAATTCCTCCAACATACCCTAGCAGTGGCTCTTAAAAGTGTGGCCCCCAAATCAGCAGCATAAACAAGTGAGAACTGATGAGAAAAGGAAATTCTCAGACCTCCCCCCAGACCTTGAGAATCAGATACTCCGCAGGAGGGAGCCAGGACCTCTTCTTATGTGGCCTCCCTGTAAGTGTGATGGATGTTCAAGTTTGAGAACCACTTTCCTAGGAGCAAGTCCAGTCTGGCCTGATTTCTTCCACTTACAGCGCATGCCTTCTCAGACCTCTTCCTAGGGCTGTTTACTCATTAATCTTTCAAACCCACGACTGACTTTTCCAACTCACCTGTTACATCCGCACTTGGCTGTGACACTTCTTCTATCCCACCCAGGTTAAATCCCATGGTCTCCTTCAATCTTTTCCTAAGAATTTCCAGGAATTTTTCTGTTTTAATTCCAATTATTTCTGAATGCTTGGGCGATAATCTGCAGAGGCCACCAATGAGCTTACCTAGCTCACAGCCATGGTGTGAGGATGTAACTGAACTGGTTGCCAATGACATGAAAAATCATGTAAAACTATAGATTTGGGGCCAGTATTGCAGAAAATCAATCTGTGTATGAGGGACCCACATGGCAAAAATCAGCTGAGGGATTTATATATTCAAGCACCGACCAGCACTTTCGATGCCCAATACAGGTTCTTCTTTGGACTTTTCCAAAGATCTCCAACCGTGATGACACGTCTTAAAGTTATGTAACTTTTTTTTAGCTTGTTTTGGCTCTAACACAGCCCTTAAAAGAACCAGAATGGCTCCTGTCTTCCATTATCATCATCATCATCCTGAAAGCAAGCATGAAACGCTGACTGTACAAAAGAACAAAATGAAAGAATCTGCATAGGTCTCAAGAAATTCTGGTTTTCCATCACCCTGGAGAGGCTCCGCAGGCTGCTGTGCGTCTGACAAAGTGTCTGTATTGGGGCACGACTCTAAGAAAGGTGATAATTTTACACCATTGTGGCCTAGGTGGTGTGTCAATGTCTAAGGGGAAATACAAAGTATCTGCATCGACAGCGAGTCCGGGGGACCAGACCCGCGACACCCCATGTGACCCCACTTTCCAGTCGTGCATTTTCTCCCCCAAAGTCGCGTCTTCACTTCCCTCTGCTCGCAGCTCCGCAGGACGAACGGCTAAGCCTCCGCGGGGCTCGTGAGCAAGGGGCAGCGCCTTGGGGGACCCCGCGGAGAGCACCCCAATTCTGAAACACAGCTCCCAGGGTCTCTTTTTTAAAGGAAAAACCCAGAAGCAGCCTCTCCGCGAGCCTGCTTGGCGGGCGCCCGCCCCCACGTCCCCCGCGCCCCCACGCCCCAGCTTCTCTTCCTCCCCCGCCCCAACTCCTGCAGGGGGCGCCCCGACGCCAGCGCGAGCCCCGGCGGCCGCGGCAGGAACCCGGCCGGGCGCCGACCTCCGCGCGCCGCCCCGCCCGTACTCACCCGCCCGAGGCCGCGGAAGTGCGGCCTCGCCCCGCCCCTTCCGCCGGCCGCGCGCGCCCCCGCCCCCGCGCCGCGCAGGCGCAGTGCCCGCCGCAGTGCCCGCCGCCGGCGCGCCGGGTGGGAGGAGCGACGGGGCTGCTCGGCGCGCGGGGCGTGGCCGGGGCCCGGCGGACGTGGCCGCGGGAGCGGCGTGTGTCGGGAAGCGCGTGCGCGCGGGCGGGGCGGATGGCGTCAGGGGGCGCGCGCCGGAAGCGGGTGACGACCTCCGGGGTCGCTTATGCTCCCCTCCGGGTCCAGGTTCGCTCTGTGACCCCCGGAACTCGGGGCTGCGCTCCTCTTCCTCCATCCTGGGCCGCGCGCACCCCCTCCTTCCGCTCCCGGAGGATCAGAAGGTGGGGTGAGGGCGAGTCCTGGACGGCGGACACGCTGGCGCAGGGGAGACACGCAAGCTCCGCGGAGACCCCAGCCTGCTGGGCGAATGTCAGCGTCCAGCCCAGAGAGCTCGGGGTGTCAGGAATGACAAGTTACTGCTTGTAACTCCCCTGGTTACTGCTCCCCTGGTTACTGCTTCGCGCCCCCAAAGCGGGGCGCGCTCCCCGCCCCCTGGGCACCACCCGAGGGCACCGTGGCCCGCGCCTGAAGTGTTGCTTCAAAGCCACATGCTTGACTGGTCCAACCACTATGGAGAGCTGTGTGGAGATTTCTGGACCTACTAAACATAGAGCTTCCATAGGATCCAGCAATTCCACTCCTAGGTATTTACCCAAAGGACACAGAAACATCAATTCCAAAGAACACCTGCACCCCTATGTTTATAGCAGCACTATTTACAATAGCTAAGCTTTGGAAACAAGCCAAATGCCCGAAAATAGATGACTGGGTCAAGAAGATGTGGTACATATACACCATGGAATATTACTCAGCATTCAAAAAAGATAAACACATGCAATTTGCAGCAACATGGATGGCGCTAGAAGGGAAAATCATGCTTAGTGAAATAAGCCAGAAAGAAAAAGAAAAATACCGGATGGTCTCACTCATAGCAGGAATCTAGAAAACTTAAATAAGGGACCAGGAAAAAGAATAACTATAAGAAAATATCAAAATCAACAAACAACTATGAGCCAGAGACACTCTATGGGGGTGGGGGGCGGGGAAAGGAGGGCTTGTCAAAATAAGAGGGTTGTAATTGTATGGGGAATATAAAAATAAAATTTAAATAAAATAAAAAAAATCCACATGCTTGGCATTTGCTACCTCACTGCGGTGCGAGAGGGCAGCTAATTTTTTTTTTTTTTTTTTGTAATGATTAGGTTATGTCATAGGTAGTGAACCTGAGTTCTGGAATTTTTAGGGAAAACCAGTCCCCCGATGTTTGTATAAGAATCATCCAGAGGAGCGTCAATGGGCAGTAATAACAAGTATCAAGCTATGATGCATGGAAAGGGTCGTCCCTGGGGCTGTTGTAATTAATTTCTGAAGCCAAGTGCCCACGCGCGGACTGTGTAATTGGCAAGCATTTGGGAGGGGGTTGCGTTCCGCTATGGGCTGATTTGCTATGGGTTGATTCTTACTGAACAATGAAAAGAAATTGTTGGTTTTCTTTAGCATTTTTGCTATTATTTGGACGAAAAGAACACCACTTTGGCACAGTGTAATTGCATACATGCCCAAGAATACTCAACTACACGACATTAGTGTTTTGCAAAATGTTACTAGATGCTTCTCGGGAAAAATTAGCAGCACCAGTACTGGGGAAACATAAACCTGTTGCTGTGAGCATCATGGAAGTACACCTAGGTAGCATTTTTTGCCAGAGAGGTTAGTCTGAATCTGAATACTCAGATAAATTCAGTGATTTATTTGGACTTTTCAATGATGTCGATATCACAAGACACAAAGGACTCATCTGTGTTGAAGCCACGTGTGAACTGGATTGGACTGTGGTTTTTTTGAGAAGTTGTGCAGGCAACTCAGGGTATTTTGAGGACAAATTTGAGCAGGAAAACAAGAGTTTTACTCGACATAAATCTGTCAGGTATAATAAGATATTGTGGTACTTTTGTTCTTAGGAGACGTGTGTGCTTAAGAATGTACAGGGGAAGTCATATCTGCAAACTTCTTTCAGATAGTCCAGGCCAAAAATGTGTGTGTGTATGCATGTAGAGAGAAAATACGGCACTGTATTAATTGTGATTCTATGTGACTAATGTTGGAGTGTTCAGCTTTTCCATAGCTTTGAAATTTCCCCCAAATAAAAAGTTTGGGGAAATTGTAGTTAGAGTGATTTTTTTTAACAAAATGTATTGGTTATCTCCATTTATAAGAAACTATAAAATCTATATAACAGTTTACTAAAACTATATCGCCTTAAGAAAAACCCTGTACCTTGTCTAAGAACTGGAATTAGGAAGTCACTTGAGAAAAACCTCATTGTAAAAGGCTTCACGATAAATCTGACCTGAGGCTTGGCTAATGTTACTGTACATCATTTCATCGTCCCTGTCTATGTTAATGTATGTTGCATTAGAATTTAACATAAATTCTTATACTCTGTCAGTAGCTTTTTTTTTTAATGTTCATTTATCCAAATATTCACTGGATGATACTATGTGCCAGGCATTGTACCTGGATCTGGGAATGGAGCTGTCACACAAAGCCCCTGCCCACACAGCTTACATTACAGAAGCAAGAAAGGACACAGAGCAAACAGCACATACATGTAAAATGATGTTCAGTGCTAGGTAGAATGATAAACTAGGGTGTGTGGTTAGGAAGTATAGGGTAAGGGTGGGCAGAAAGGGTGTTGTTGAGAAGGTGATATTTGAGCAGAGACCTGAAGAAAGTGAGGGGGTGAGCTGTGGCTATTTAAGGAAAGCATCTACTACAGAGAGGGCAGGCAGGCTTGGCTCAGTGTGTTTAAAGACCAGCAAAGAGCTCAGGGTGAATTGATAGAAAACAAGAGAGGGAGTTGTGGGAGAAGGTCAGAGAGGCCATCCAGGGCCAGAGTACGGACAAAGGTTCCAGAGGTGTGTTAGCTTCCTTTCTTAAGTGAGATAACACCTGGGAAACACCTGCTGTCATGCTAGCTAGTAACTGCTGTTATTGTTTTCAAAATTATTTTTTAAAGATTTATTTATACATACATGAGCTGGGGTACAGGCCAGAGATGCGGGGATGAGAGGATTCACCAGAGACAGAGCGGGGAACAGAACAGGAAGACTGACTGAAATACACTGCTGACGGGAGCAGTGGGCGAGTCAGGAGAGGTCTGCCTCGCCATGTGGGTTCTCCCTGACTGGCCGGGTATCAAACTTGTGCTGCAGAGGCTGTGGATCTCTTCATAGTGTGGTGCTTAACCCCTTGTGCCAACAAGGAGGCCCTGTTCTCAAAATTAATACAAACTTAGTGGTTGAAAAAACACAGTTTTCCCCTCCTGTAGGTCTGAAGTCCAATGCAGGTGTCACGTGGGTGAAATCAAGTTGACTGCGTTCCTTTCTGGATGTCTGAGGGAGAATCTATTTCTTTGCCTTCTGCTTCTATAGTCCACTTACATTCCGTGGCTTGTAGCAGCCACCTTCCATCTCCAAAGCCAGTAATAGGGGTTTCAGATTCTCAACTTTTAAGATTTTGCCTGATTATATTGGGCCAACCCAGATTAATCCAGGATAATCACCATATCTAAGGTTTTTAGCCTTAGTCTCACACAGCTGCAAAGCCCCTTTTACCTCTTAACGTAACAGTCACAGATTCTGGTGATAGAGGTGTGGACATCTTGGGGAGGAGCAGCTCTGCCTTCCATCAAAATCCATTCACTGCTGTCAGTGAAGCCTCCTGACAGCATCTCATCTAAGTCTCATCATCTAAATCTAAGAGGTGAGGAGCATAATCTCCCTGGGGCAAAATCCCTTTCGATGCAGACTATGAAACTAGGATACAGTTTCTCTGCTCCCCAAAACCAGTGGTAGAAGAGGCAGGAAATAGCAGTCAAAGCCATTCTCATGCAAATGGGAGAAAATGGAAGGAAAAAAGGAGTCACCTGGCCCAATTTTTAACATCCAAGCAGGTGATCTCCATGACTTCTGAAGGTCTGGAAATAGCATCTGTGACTCTTGGTTCTGTCTTGGCTCACACACCTTTCCCTGGACACTGGGAATTAAGGAATCAATATCTTTGAGGGGGTAAAATTTTGCCCCTCACCCTCATTAGATTTAGTGTTATTTCTTACTAATTTTAAGTTTCTCCATTAGCCCCAGTGAAATATATGATCTAGTACCTAAGGTGCTCACCATTTAAAAAAATTTTATTTTACATCATTTTATGGCAAGAGCAAATATGCCACCTAGTTTATCTTCTGTAAAAAGGACTATCACTCCCATTTTAGATACCCATCAGATTTTCTTTATATAGTTAATTTATTCTAAAATTATTGATTTCTTTCAGATCCAAATTATGTTTCATTTTATGGGACAGGCAGAGTTTCACAACTTCTAAAGTCATCTCTCTTGCCCTTTAAGGTCACTGGAAATCCATTTCTGCCCCCCAGCAGGTGGCAGCATATGGTATAGGAAAGTCACTGTCCTTTTCTTGTCCCAGCATATATACTATATGTTGCAGACTTGCAGCTCTTCGTTAGAAGAGCAGAAAGAATATTGCTGCCAGATTGTAGACATTTATATCAATTTGTTAACTATTGGGGGGAACAAATTTATGTGACTAAATTTTATTCTAGATTTATCTTAATATTGTTCTTCATTGCTTATCCCTCAAAGAACCAAAAAGCCATTTGTAAGAAATTTTACTGGAATAACACTCAATAATGCTCATGTGTATCTCACAGATAAGCAATACTCTTCATAGTCATTAACTGGCTAATATCCATCAACATAGCATTTCAAAATTAACAGGATACAGATTATTCTTACGGAAAATTTTATACTTTTCCTTCCTTTGTTACAGAAAGAGTTAATCAATGATTTAAGCCAGGGACAAGAAGCTGATCCACAGGGAAAATGTAGGCATAGCCAGGGTGCACCTGTATACCCTATAAAACTTCACATAAGTTAATCAGAAAGTGACAAATGATCAGGAATGAAAGGTCACTAAAGATTCTGCACACATTAAAACACTGGTTCCAACCAAAGGTGTTTTTTCCCAAGGAACACCTGGCACTGTCTAGAGATACTTTAGGTTGTCACAAGTGGGGAAGCTGCTATCAGCATCTAGTGGGTAGGGGCTGGGATACTGCTAAATAGGCTGCAAGGCACAGGACTCTCCTACACAGTGTAAATATCAATAGTATGGAGGAAAATATCTAATTGAAATCATAAGAGGAGAATATCACAAATTTTGTTCAATAAAATTTGATTACTTAGAAGGAATGAACAAATTCCTTAGAAAACAAAATTTATCAAAACTGACAGAAGAAGAAATAGAAAATCTGAGCAGGTGAACATCAATTGCAAAAATTGAATTCCTAATTAAATACCACTTTACACAGAAAACTCAAGACCCAGATTGACCAAGATGACTGGTTTATTCTACTAATATTTAAAAAACATGTAATGTCAACCTTATATTAACTCTAAGAAAATAGGGGAAGGGATAATACTCTCCAATTAATTTTAGGACAGCATAACCCACGTAGGAATTTCCTCACAATGACTGAAGTAAAAAGTCACAGACGAGTATCTCTCAAGAATACAGATGTGAAAATTCTTTTTAAATGCTAGCAAATTAGTAGAGAAAAAGGATACAATGGCCAGCTGCATTTTTTTCCTGGAATACAAATTTTACCCATTTTTTTAATCAATCAAATAATGCATCTTACTGCATTCATTTAAAATTATTATCAAGACCATCTCAATATATTCAGAAAAAGATTGGAGAAGATTCATTGCCAATTCTTGATGAAAACAGCCCTAACAAAGAAAAGGACTCCCTTCAATTTATAAAGGAAATTGTAGGGTAAGGCAAAAAGTATCGGGCTTTTCTGCCCTCCCGCCATTAGGATGGATGATGGAACCCTGTGGTCCCGAATGCATGCCTGACGGCGGGCACCTGGAGTAGGGTGAGGGCATAAGTAGATGGGATTCACCTGGGCTGAGACTGGGCTTTTAAGGGCGGTGTCACAGGGACGCCAGCAGAAGAGAAGCAGAACCACGAGAGAGAAGGCTAGAGAACCCAGAAAGAGTAAAGACTTGCTGGGGGCTGGGAGGCCTGCCAGCCTCCTGGCCCCCCAGTACCCCTGCCTTCTGTGTACCTGGTAAATCCTCATAAAAGCCTGCAAAAGCCACTGAGGGCTCTAGGGCTCTCTTCCTTCACCTATCTGCTGGAGTCATAGAAAACCTGCTCTGTGCCCATTCCTGCCCTTACAGACATTATGAAAGGCAAATAGTTACGATTATGCCAAGGGTTGAAATATTTTACCCTAGGGAGGGAACAAGGTGATATGTCTGCCCTAAACCCTTCTTTTCAACTCATGTCAGAGGTCTATCAATAGATAGTGCAGCAGGCAAAATTGATTAATGTAATAAAAGATGTAAAGTTTAAAAAGGAAGAATAAAGCTGTTTATTCATAGTAGTCTATTTAAGTAGTCTTTTTAAAAAAATTGTCTATATATATATCTAGATTAATAATTGTCTTTAGATGAATAAAAGATCAGTATCTAATAATCAGTATTTCCTTATATTAGAAAATAGCAATTAGAAATGGAATTGTAAAATATGCCACTTATAGTATTACAAATACTCATGAATTTTATTGTGAGGCAAGCAAGAACTGTATGCTGGAACTCCATGAAAATGAAAGAACTGAAATGGAAAAAGAAATTTAAATAAATGGAGAAGAGACATATCGTATTCACCCAAAACCTCTAAGACAGACCACATTCTGGGCTATAATAAAACAAGTTTCCATTAATTAGTAAGATTTAAATCATATAAAATATATTCTTTGGCCACAATGAAATTAAAATAGAAGTCAACAGATTTCTGGAAAACTCCCAAATCCCCATCATTCTAGACAGATTTTCTAGACTCTTGGCTGCAGAACTTCAGGTGGACCTGAACTTGGACCTCTTCTCTGCACAGCCTGTTCATTACATGGGAATTGATTGTGAATATATTAATTTTAACCAACACTCTAAGGAACTCTGCCACCCTGGCACTACCCTGACATGGGGTATGGTGGGAGCAACAGCAGACGGCTCTACACACTTGAATATTGCACTGACACAGACTCGCAGCATGTTTAAAATGCATGAATCGTTCCTGTGTCTTGCCTGTCTTCCCTCTCAGTCTGAAAATACTGATGAAAAATCTGGGAACAAGATTGTGGGTGTAGTTGACAAAACAGAAAATCTGTTCCTGGACAGCTTTTGATGAATCTAGTAAGTAGAAAGATAATGAACATAGATGCCATTTGCATAATGGCATAACAAAAATTCATTGAACTGTCTGGGGAAACCACAGTTTTGAGACTGAACATAAGATTCTAGTTCTGGCAAGATTATTCCCTCTATTTAACATTGATGCTTGGCTTAAAGGCAGAGGAGCACCAATACCCCACCCGCCATCCAGCTTTGTCCTAAATGTATCTTTCAAGGATTTATAATAAAAGTACGCATTTCTCTTTAATAGAAAAGGATTTAGGTCATAAATCACTTTCATTATAAAAAAGATTTGAGTCTTGGAACGGATTTTAAGTTACTTCCCCTTACCATTTTGTTTCATTTGTCAATTATGGCTTACTAAAAATATTTTTTCAATATCTGCTTTTGTAGATTTTAGCTTCATGCTACTTCTTCTAATCATGCTGGAAATAGTTAACACTAGTTTTGTGTAATTTTCTAAATGTCAGAAGAAGTCTTTTTTCCCTTTCCACTCAGGGTTTGAATGTGAAGGGCAAGCCAAACCGATGTCTTGTTAACAGCTACCCATAGCTGATATTATTGAGCTAACTGATGGCCGTGCATAGCCTGGTATTAATTGTTTTATCAATTGAGAGACAATGTGTGGGAGAGCCAGGGTCTGAGCTCATGTCATTGACTCCGGTGTTGACATACGTAATCACTGGTGTCTGCTAGCTCCCATTTGCTGTGCATATAAGGAAGTGACAGAATTGTTTCAGATCCCCCAACTTATAACCTCCAATTTCAGTGCTATCTGTGTGCATAATGGCACCCGGCCTTACAATGTGGCGAATTTTTCAGCGTGATACACGATTTCACCACATGATGGTGCTAATGAGGTGAGAAGCTCCATGCTGCTAGTGTATTTGACATTAGACAGAACTAAATATAAACGTCAACAGAATGTAATTAAAGGTGTTAAAAAATAAGGTTTTTTAAGAAGAAGCTATAAAGAATTAGTCTAGAGTGTCTTTTTAAAACATAAGGAATGAAAAGACCACAACTATAAAAAGGGTAAGAGTAATTGACTCATAAAAGTTAAAAATAAAAAGATAAAAGATGAGCCATTGTATTCATAAAGAAGTATGTGGGACAGATGTCAGAGACTTCCCACAGGAAGGAAAAGACCAAAGGAAATGAATTAAATGAGAACAGGTGACTTATCCCAGAAAAAGAAAAGAAAGGAAAAGGCCAGCTGTATAATGATACAGTCCCAGGGTCAAATGGAGAAGTGTGCCAGTAAGATTCCATAGTAAGGGCAAATGGTTTAGCAAAACCCAGAGACTAAAAAGGGCCTTTTAATAGACATCACTATTTCCTTTCTAACCAGAATAAGCATTACTATTTTTCCCTGCAATGTGAAAGATATAACTCACTGCTTAAGGAACAGGCATTGTTCTTCAGAAATTTATTGAAACAAATCTTTAGACATTTTGTAAATTACAGTGGTTTCAGTGATTCCCAAAATGTAATCCCGGGCCCATGAGCATCACATGAGGTCAGAAATGCAAATTCCTTGACCTCTCCCCAGACTTACTGAATCAAACAATTGGGCACAGGGCCCTCCAGGTGCTTCCAATTCACCAGAGTGTTTAAGCTACTATATAGCTAAACAAAAACAGGAATATATTGTTAATATAATAAATGAGCAATTTCCTATCTCTGAAAGAAAAAGAGAAATTCATCAAAATATTATGAATAATAGACATTGAAAATTATTTTCTATGTTAAAGGAAAGTTTAGTAAATAATGAAATGCTATCAAGACATTGAAATGTGACAGATAGTGCTGATAATGGAAAATACCATGTGATAATAGTAAAGGCACAATATAAAATTAAGCTCAATTACATTCAAAAAATTCTAGAAAAAAATGGAACAACTAAAATTAGGTAGCAGTAGTTGCCTTGGAGTGATGGGACTATATCCACATAGTGGAAATACTAAGAATACTAAGGCAATGTGGACATGCACGTGTGCAAGAGGACCCAGGTTGACAATAATTTTTTAATTTCTAAAAATTTAAAATTTTAATTTTTAAATTTAAAGACCTATTTCCAATAATATGGCAGGCTACATTTTTCAGACCAACCCTCCCAGCTGGAGAAAAAAAAAGTACAACTTTCAATAGTGGGTAGGACATAAAAACAAGTTTTAAGAAGCAACAAAGATGTGATGAGAGAATAAGGGATTTCTAGGCCAAAATATAGAGATGTTGGCAGAACACTTAAGCTTCTTTGGCTGTAAGAGTGGCCTTGCAGGGCCACTAGACAGCAAGTAGAGGCAGGGGATGAATTGCTGAGACCCTCCCCCAGGAGCTCAAGTTCACAGTCATTCCCTCAGAAGGTGAAGCTGGCATGAAGCTTTCCCACCAAAGTTCCAAAAACCCTTACACAACTTGAATGTGTTTCTGAACCAATAGTGTTTCTGTACACCAGTCAGAGGCAAAGGTATCTTCACTTTAGGCCTCTAGGAATCCTCAAAAATAATTTTCCAAGGGAAAACAAAAAGTAGATCATAATCTAAAGCAACGAAATGCCACAGGAACCAAGACAAGAACCAGCAGAAATAACAAAATGCAGAAACAAACCTACATTTAATGTAGCTAGTGGAATTTTCCAGCAACAGATAAAATTACTATGCTTATTATCTTTTAAAAATTTAAAAACAGGGCCTCCCCAGTGGCGCAGAGGTTGAGCGCTGGGTTGCGAAGCTGCCCGCAGCCTCTGCAGCGCCGGTTCGATCCCCGGCTGCTCCCCGGCCACTGGAGGAGGGTCCCACATGGCGCGCAGACCTCTCCTGCCGCCCGCTGCTCCCCTCAGCAGTGTACTTCGGTCCTTCTGCCTGCTCTGCTCCCTGCTCTGGCTCTGGTGAATTCTCTCACCCTCCCGCGCTCCTGACTGTACCCAGTGCATGTATAAACAAACAAATAAATAAATAAATAAAACATGCCTCTATAAAAAATTAAAATAAATAAAATAAAATTAAATTAAAAAATTAAAAAAAATTAAAAATTTAAAAATTTAAAAAAAAAAATTAAAAACAACATCTCAAACTTAAAATATCTTCACAGAATAGGAAACCCTAAAAAAAGAACTAGCCGATTTCTAAGAGATCTGCAAAGACCTCAGAAATGAGAAATATAACAATTAAAAGCTAAAACTCAATGGATAGATTCAACAACATACAAGAATCACTTGAAAAGAAAAGTAGTGAATTTGGAGATAGGCTAGAAATTATTTTGAATGCAGAGATGCAACGAGGTAAGCATGATCACAAATTGGTATAACATGGAGCTTGGAACAACAGAGTTCCAGTTGAAGAGGCCAGAAAGGGGTATGGGACAGATTGAGAATTTTCAGAACTAATGAAAGACACCCAGAATAAATCTATAGCCAGAAACAATGCAACTGCAGAAAAAGAAACCAGAGTAAAAGAAGACATTCTGTTCAAAAGATCCCCAGTTGTACTGATCTCAAACTACCTGGAGAGAGTGAAATATATTTGAAATGCTGAAAGAAAATAGCTACTAATCTCAAATCCTAGATCCAGTAAAGTTGCTAAAGAATTAGGTAATAAGCATATTTTGGCCTCAGATAACAAATATTCAAGTGGTTAAGATAAATAGTCCTAGGCCACTTTACAACAAATTCAAACGTGCTTATTTTGCATCTTTTTGCTTTCACAAGAGACTCACTGAACTGCAGGCTGTTTTGTTTTGATCTCATGTGCTGTTGCAGCTTATTAGGGTAAATGAGAAGTGTCTGTTTGTTTAATTAGAAGCGCTCCATGCACTGTTAGCCTGCCTTCCTACTGATAGTGCCGGCAACCATACTTCTAAAAGCATCAGAAGTTACAGGTTCAATTGCTCCTGCATTTTCTAGTCAATTTTGAGAGTTCTTAGGAGTAGCAGCCAATTTTTGAAAAATGGCTTTTATAAGCCTTGAAATAACCATTTGCTACCTCACAACTTAAATCACTGTTTCCTGCCTAAGAATAGCTGATGGGCGCCTCCAAAACAGCTCCTGACCATTGATTGATGCGAACTGCTGATTGGAAAGAGGACTTGCCCTAAAGTGGGCGATCTCAGGGAAGTCCTCCTGTCTCTGGACACGGCTGCTGGGTGTGCTTTTTTTTTTAAAAAATATATTTATGCATACAAGAACTGGGGTGAAAGCTAGGCGTGCGGGAGGTGAGAGGATTCACCAGAGAGAGGGAGCAGAACAGGCAGATCTACTGAAATACACTGCTGAGGGGAGCAGCGAGTGAAACAGGAGAGGTCTGCTGGCCATGTGTAGCTGCCTGGCCAGCAGGGGATGGAACTAGTGCTGCACTGGCTGGGGATAGCTTGATAGCCCTGTGTTTAACCCCTGCACCACCAGGGAGGCCCTGCTGGGTGTGCTTCCTGCACTTGGCTGCTATTTTATAACCTCCCAGGCCAGGTAGGTTGACAGTGGGGTCCGGCAGCTTAAAAGAGAACCTTGGAGCCCTTGGCATCATCCCCGTAGGTTTTTTAATAGCATTCAGGGGAAACAAGCCAGCAGGGAGACAGCAACTCAGGGCGCCCCCCCCCCCCCCCCCCGCGAATCTCTATACCTCTTTTCTCTCTGGGCTTTCTCCAGCCTTCTCTGGGGGCCTCTTCCTCTTGCAGCACTGCCTGCTCGCTTGTAGCCCTTCCTCCAACTCCGTGTCTGAGTGACGCCACCCTTATATCCCTGACTCTAGGCTCAGGTGTGCACACTCGCACATGCGCGCACACCCATGCTCAGGTGTCCATAGTCAGGCACACGTGCCCCACACCCACACGCCTTTTACGTTAACAAGATCAAGTCCTCAGGTGATACCCACAGAGGCCACTGGCAAAATCCCGACCAGCTTCACTCACCCTGCAACTGTCCTCACCGTCCAGATCTCGCCCAGCAGGCCCACTGATTGATCTGTCGTCTCTCAGGAAAGATGCTTGTTCAGCACACTGGAGACCAACATGTGTGACCAGAATGCCAATTTATTTACTGGTTATAAAAACATAATGTAGAGTTGTCAATAATTCTCTGTACAGGCAAATTTCCAGTTCAACTCAAATTCCAATCAGAAGAGGAGTAAGATGATATTTTCATGGCTAGTGTCATCAACTTAACATGCCTGATAAACCAGCTCCCTTTTAGTTTTATTGTCAACATTGCTTATCACAGTTCAGATTGATATCTTTTTTTTGCATTTTTTTTTTTTGGCATGGCATTCAGATTATAGCAAGAGTGGTTGGACAAGGGCGTGCTGCTTTATCCCCATGGGGATGATGTGTTATTGATGAAATAATGATTAACCCACTTTTTAAATTGTTTACTCCAGTATTGAGTTATATTTTCCTCTTTTCATATTCTGAGGAGCAACTCGACCTTGAGTAAAAGCTTCATGAGAACACAATCCTTGTGTGTTTCCTTTACACCCAAACCCCAGAACAGCATCTGTCACCCAGCAAGCACCACCACCACCACTTGAATGAAAGAGCCAATGAACATTGTCTCTAGTCATTCCTGCGCTACACAAATTTTGTTAGAAAAAAGAACGTATCCTAAGTATCCTTTTACTGCTCGCCATTTTACGGTTCTAAAAGTAAACAGCTCACATGCACTTACCTTTGACCCACTGATTTAAATTACACCTCCTGACCCCCCCCACCCCCCTGCCCCGTCATGTTATTGTTCTCTTTCATCTTTCTTTTCCTTCAGCACTTACTGCTCTTGGTAGTTTGCGATTTATTTGTGTTTATTGTGTCATTGAAGGTCTGACTCATAAGCTCAAGGAGGCAGGGACTGTGTCTATTTTACATAGAACCTATATTCATAGCCTCAGTTTCTGTTGCAGGCTTTGTGATAGTTAATATTTAATAAAAATCACCTTGAATTTTATGAGCTAGATCTCTCTCTTTTAGCTTTTCTTTCTTTTTTTTTTTTTGTGTGTAGAAGAACTAGGGTGTAGGCCAGAGGTGTGGGGGGTGAGAAGATTCACCAGAAACAGAGTGGGGAGTAGAACAGGCATAGCTACTGAAATACAGTACTGAGGGGAGCAGCAGGCAAGACAGGAGAGGTCTGCTGAGCCATGTGGGAGAGACTTAACCCCTAGGCCACCAAGGAGGCCCTAGATCTCTCTTGAAGCCATAGGAGAAAAATTATGGCTTGGGGACTTTGGATGTCAGGCTAGTTGGGTGAAGAGCTTGTCTGGAGGACAATACCTCAAAATCACCCCGCTTGGGGAAGCACTGTTCACAGCACCCCTTGGGACCTTCATGTTCTCCACACTAGGTATAGAAGGAAAGCGCAGCAAGCAGTTTAGTTCCTGCTCACTCTGTAAATTTGAAAGTTAAGTTTAATTTGTTCTCACAGAAATCTAGCTGCATCGGTAATAATCACTGTGCTGCTAAAAGTCTGATCCTTTGATATTCAGTTAATGGTGTCCTGTGCCTTGATTGTTGAATTCTACATATTTACATACTGCTGGTATCTGTTAACTTTGCCTTTTATATTGCGTGTTATGCTAGTCAAGTCACAAAAACAAATCAATTGATAAAAGGTAGCAAAGTGTAAACGTGGTGGTAAAAAATATGATGTAAATATATCAGAACCACAGGATCTAAGGCAAACTTGGACTGTGAAGCTGTATATGCTAGAACCAGCGAGTCTTGATGAATATGTGAAAATTGGATTTTATCAGACCAGCAATCAATTCACCTCTAGTTTCTATTGCATTGTCTGTTGCAAAACTTCGTTAAAGAATGGCAAGAAGCCACTGAAGCTTTTGCATTGCTTTCAAAGTACCGTGACCTTTTTGATAAACCAATTGAGTTTTTCCTGAAGAAGCACAAAATAATGCTTTCTAATATGAAATGGATAGGCTTTGTCATTTAAAGGTGGAGACAAGACCAAAATGAAGAAACAGTCAAAGTTGTACAACAAAACAACAACCATCAAGCACAGAAGTCACACAAGCGCAGACGAGTTTGCAAAGCCAGCTCTCAGTGACCAAGTCAGGAGGAGCCGACTCAGCTGCCGGGAATTTCATCATCACAGTGTCTGGGTCCATCATATCCTGTCCCTGGCACAGGGCACACAAGGCATGTCTCTCCCCAGGGCAGGCTTGCAGGTTTCTGACTTAGATTTAGCAAGACCCACCCGTGCACAGACTGTCGACAAGCACTTGGCAGAGGTGGGCAGAAATGCAACGAGGGAGCACTCAGCAACCTGGTGGTTAGTTTCTCACTCCACCCGCACGCTAGGAGAGACTCTGCACCAGGTGAGCAGTTATGTGGGGATGCACACTGCAGTCTGGGAAGACACCCCAGCATACCTGGGCTGGGCTCAGCAAGGAATAAACAGATAACTGGGATAAATTTTATCCAACTTACGTGGATGAAACGTGGTCCCTCTATCATTGTTTTAATCCCAGCACATATCTATTGAGTGTAGTTAATACGTTCAGACTGTGGTCGCAGAAAAGTTTATCTTTCAAGCATGCTTTTGTGAAGAAGTTGGCAGTAAGTACGAGCCTTCTTTTCCACACAGAAGTAAACTGTTTACAGAGATGAAAAGTGTTTAAACAAACTTTTTAAATCAGGGATGAGATAAAAGCATCTCTTTGTGATTTTAGGCATGCCGATTTTTAAAAACGGCCATTTTTCCCCAAGTAGTCTGTTTCAGTAAGATATCCTATTTTTAGTAGACTTAGTCTGTCGGGTCACAGTGTAAATGTCACCATTTTACATGTTGTAGTGATCAGGATTTCTTAAGATCAAGCAATGTATAAATATTTGAATCAACAAGTTTGGTTTTAACACTTGATTTTTTCATTCGTTGAAGAAATCCAAGACATGATGGGACATACGTATATGTCATGTCCCCCAAAATAAGATAAATGGAGTAGATCAGTCCAAATGCTGTCACCAAAGTCAGAGAGGCACTTTCCAGATAATGAAATCAAAGTGGAATAGGACTCAATTTACCATCATCTCTGAGGCTGAAACAGAACATTCCAGCTATGTGTCATGTATTTTTTATTCTCTTACCTGACTCATTGCAGAGAGGGAAATCAGACCATACTTTCTGGGTCTATGTTTGAGCCATACATTTAGAATTATCAGACAGAGCCCTGAATCCTGATGACCAGTAATTATGACTGACGTTCTATTTTAGTAGAAACACAGAAAGGCTAGGAAGTCACCTCCGTCTTGGGCCCTCAAGCTCTCCAACTTTTACAGAGTTAAAGGAAACTTGGTACAAGATTATAACTTGTATCTTCCCTTTCATTGACACGAAATAATAATTATTATTAATTAAAACTATTTTGCATGCATGAACCTTGAAAACATTATGTTAAATGAAATAATCCAAACTCAGACTAATGCTGTATGGTTCCTACCTAATATAATAAAAATTGGAGAGACAGTAAAATGGAAGTACTGAGGGTGGGGGTGTTACTGGAGAGTTAGTGTTTAATGGGTACAGAATTTGTTTGGGGTGATCAAAAGGTTTTGGAAATGGATGGTGGTGATGGTTGTACAGCAATGTGAACGGACTTAGTGCCACTGAATTGTGCCCAGAAAAAATGGTTAAAATGCCAAATTTTTTATGTATGTAATTTGTGTAAAAAAATTATATTGGATTGCTATTTTTTTTAAATTGAATGCAAATGCATTTTAAGTATATCCCAAACGGTTAGTCTCATGTGTGCCAAACTCCCTAGTGAGTGGCCTGTGTGGGCTGGTGCTGCTCACTAGAGACCTTTGAAGAATCATTTCTACCGAATGGAGAAAGTGAGATATGTTTGGAAAAGGCCAAGAGGTGACCTTGAAGAATGAAAGCCAGGGGGTCAAAGGGGGAGGAGCCCCTTGTTCTCTGTGGGAGAATCCACTTTCCCCTTGTCTGTGGAGACAGACTCCACAGAGAAATGTCACCTTTACTTTCCTTCCCACGAGGAGAATCTGTCCAGTGTCAGGCAAGAGATGCACATGTCATTTCATTGGATAGTTCTGCATTTATTTTGCACTTAACTCATTAGGCATATTAAACTGAAGCCCATATTAAACTGGAATTCCTCCTGTAGGCAAGTAATCAAAATACTCGGGCCTTTGGGACTTCAGAAGAAGATGGCGGCTCTCAGCCTCCTTGAGGGAGAGTTTCCTACAGCAGCCATGGGTGTCAGTCAGTCCTCCAGGAAGCCAGGGCCTTGGGCCAGGCACCCTCTCCCACAGATCTCTCCACTGCAGAACTTGACAGAGTGCAGTTTTAATCCAGAGTACAGATCTTTAAACATGGCAGACATTGCAATGGGTCTTAAAAACGATCTTTTTTTCCATTTTTCACAGAGCGTTTTGTGGGGTGCGTGTTCTGGGGAGCATGCTTTGGGAAAGGTTGGCCCTGAGGCTTTGTCCACGTATTTTATTTTATTATTTATTTATTTATTTTCAAAGATTTATTTATTTATGCATACAAGAGCTGGGGTATAGACCAGAGATGCGGGGGGTGAGAGGATTCATCAGAGACAGAGTGGGGAGCAGAACAGGCAGACTGACTGAAATACACTGCTGAGGGGAGCGGCGGGTGAGACAGGAGAGGTCTGCTGCACCATGTGGGTTGCTCCCTGCCTGGCTGGGGATTGAACTCGTGCTGCAGAGGCTGCGGATTGCTTCATAGTGTGGTGCTTAACCACTTGCGCCACCAGGGAGGCCCTGTCCACGTATTTTAATTCTTTGCACCTCGGTAGCATTTTCTGTGCTCACGGCAGGTGTCACAGTTGCTGTATGGCGATTGTAACACTTGTTGTTACACAGCTTATTTACAATAACATTTATTGCTTTGTTCTTCCTAGGAAAGCAGCAATGCAGCCGTGTGGAAGGAAAATTGGAAAACAAAGATCAGCAGAAAGTATGAAATAAAACAGCCTAGATCTTACCATCTAGGGCAAATCAATATTAATGACTTCTACCTAACAACTCAGCTCATTTCATTTTATAAATTCAAACACATTTATTTACTACACAAAATTGGTTTTAACCTTGTTTTTTTTTAAAAAAATAATAACCTAATACAAATTCAATACTCATTTATAATGTTAATGTGTACTGATCCACAGTATAATTCTTAATGGCTAAAAAATTCCATATTTGTAAATATATATGTCTCCTATTAAAATGTGGGACTGAACTGCTGGCACAGACTTGGCAGGGTCAGAAAATACATGAATGTCTTCACTATTATTATCTCTTCTGTGTTACATTCCAGTGCAATTTAAAGAAAGGATTTGGTCAGCCTTGCTGATCTCTACCATGGATCTTGGTGCTTTGGACACAAACATGTGTGTCACTAAAAGAGTTGCCCCTATGTTAGTACTCGGATGAGTCCCAAACAATGACACCCCTTTCTAGAGATGCCCTTTGGTTCATGTGTCCTTATTCATGCTTTTTGACAGCCAACTCTTCAAATACTCTGGATTCTAAATGGTGGTGAGCAAGTGAAAGGCAAAGTTGCATACAGAAAACGGGGGAAGCACAAACCTTCTTCCAGAGAGGAATCTGGCTTGAGAAAGGAAATCTGCAGAGAACACCACTGCTTGCAAAGATGATGCTACCTAAGTGTTTCCATGTGCTGCCGGAAACCATATTTGTAATTATGTTCGCATTTCAAAGGCCCTGGAGATCAAAAGGGATGGCGGGCGTTTGGCGCTGCTGGCCCCCTCACTGTTTCGCAGTGAGGAAAGAATGTGTGGGTGAAGGGGAGCAAATTCGCCTTTAGCCTTTTTTCAGTGACCCCCCCCCATGAGACTTCTCCGCACCATGTTAGTTATTACCCTTATATTTTAGTGTTTCAGCATCACCCAGAAAAATCATAGTAACGTTTTCTGTGAGTTTAGCTGAATCCATGCCCAAGTGCCCACTCTGTGGCGACAGGGTCTGTTCGACAGTGAAATGAGAACTCCCTGAATTTGAGCTGTGGAAGGCCGGTGGCTTTCCTCCAAAGTAGGATTGAAACGATGAACACAATCAAGGCTATGTTCCCATCAAATTAAAAGATGAAAGTGTGCATCTTTTCTTAAAAATATATGGGCAATTAATTCACTTACTGGTATTACTGTTTCTAAGCCATAAATATTTTGATTAAGTACAAATGGATAAACAGAGGATTAAAGATCACAGGCTTCAAGAAAGTTGTTCTAATTTTAAAAATAGGTTTTGGTTTATTGATCAAATACCTGTTTCCCTTTGCAATTTGCCAAAGCACTCAGGTCATTTCTAAGAGTATTTCTATGGACTGAGAAATAATTTTGTGTTTCCCCCAAAGGTGGATTTTGTTGCCAAAAAATAAAGACACGCAGGCACACACAAATTTCCATCCAATTTTGTGAATAATGTTTCAAGAACACTGTAAACACTGTGATTGTATGTTAACATTCCTGAAATTTTCAAATTAAAATGAAGCCAGGAAAAAAGCCCCAGAAGATAATTAATTAATGCTCAAAAAATAATTGTTGATTGAAAGTCTATTCTTCATCAACATATTTCCCAGAACAAGAAAATATGTGTTTGCCAGCAAAGAAATATATTTCTGTTTTTGCTTAAAATGACACATCTGACTGACTGTGCTGGTCCTCCCCTCCTGTCCCTCCCTCTTCTCTGCCCTTCCCACATCTTCCTTTCCCTTATAATATTCTGAGACTGGGGGGGCGGGTACACCCAGTTCTGGGAATCCCAAAATAAATGAGGTACAGTCCAATATTCTGAGACCCAATGCCTCTTTTAAAAAAATTTTTTTAAGTTCTCCTCTCACTGCCCTAAAATGAAATTCCTATATAATACATTAATTTCACCTCACAATTTTTAAATTAAACCATATTAAGGAGGGCCTCCCCTGGTGGCGCAGCAGCTGAGCGCTGGGTTGTGAAGCTGCCCACAGCCTCTGCAGCGCCGGTTCGATCCCCGGTCACCGATGAGGGTCCCACATGGTGCGCAGACCTCTCCTGCCGCTCCCGCTGCTCCCCTCAGCAGTGTACTTCATCGGCCTGCCTGTTCTGTTCTCTGCTCTGGCTCTGGTGAATTCTCTCACCCTCCCCACTTCTGACTATACCCAGTACTTGTATAAATAAATAAATCTTTAAAAAAAATATTAAGGAGTTGAAAGTTACCTAATTCCCCTAATAAACATTAAAATGGTATTAAAACTGAGATTCCAGCCCCTAGTTTGTAGGTAGGCAATAAACTGATGGACCTTACCTGCAATGTTTCTTGTTAGGACTCGAGTAAGACCTCTCCTACATGAGCCGCATGGCCCACATTAATTACTGTTTCCTTTGTTAAGATAACCATATTCTGTGCGTTGGTAAAGAATTTGGGCTCTATATTGAAGTCCCCTCATCTCACCCCTCAACAGATGAGTACAATCAGTCCAAAATTTTACTCGTAAGTGCCCAACTGGCATCATCAATCAATCATTCATTCTTGTTAAAGGAATCATTTTTAAAAGCAGTAAGAAAGGACTCTGTATTCAATATGTAAACGTTTAGGCATTCCTTACCCTGCCCACTAAGGCCAGCGGCAGCTCCCACAGTTGTTATGACAATAGACAGTGCACCCCTGAAATTCTGATCATTTTCTAAGAATGAGAACCACTGAGGAAGGGTCTCATGGGAAAGTGTTTGGACTTGATTTGAAATGCAGTGGGAATGCACCAACAGATTTGCTGCTGGAAAGTGACAAGCGGCTGTGCATTTTTAAAAGATGCCCTGGATGCGTGTGAGACTTGATGGTAGCAGGGACAGGAGTGGAGAAAGTGAGTTATCCAGGTGGGAGATGATGGTGCCTTTGACTAAAATGAAAAGAGCAGAGGTGGAAAGAATCGGAGGAAAAAATGCCATTGAAGGACAGAGGTAATGAGATCTACTGAGCCAATCGATGTGGGGTGAGAAAAAAAATCGTTGGCGTTAACAACTGGAGGCATGATGGTGACATCTGTTGTCAGGGTAAGTGGGGAGTCTGTGGGAATATGTCTTCAATTTGGTCCACGCTAAGTGTGAGAGGATATCCATGTGGAGATGTCAAACGGGCAGTTAGACATGTGAGTTCCTTAAAGAAGTCCTGGTTGCAGACTCCTGTGAGTCAAGGTCAGGGAAGGCAACCGAAGTCATGGGATTGGAGAGTGGAGAGAGAGCAGGTATAGGAAGACAGAAGAGCCTAGGGGCCTCCAACACCATTAAATGAGGCCCTCTTCTCTATTAATTATTCCATTAAGAGAAACACTGACGTTTTTAAGATTAATTTTAATGGGAATATTTAATGATGGATGACACCAGTTTTAGCTTCTGAACAAAAATTTTGGAGCTAATTACACTCATTTATCAAAGCGTGAGGATATAGTTCTTTAAGAATTTCAAACAATCTCCCTATGGGTTGAGTTCGGTTCTCATAACAATCTTAGGGCACAAAGGAAGCAATTAATGTTTGAATTAAGGGCAGGCGACATAAGGGAGCACATGGGCTTATGTTTTCATGAAAAATGACCTACAAAATAAAGCAATATTTATGGATCATCTACAATATAAGCACTGAGAAGTTTCAGTTTAATAATCACTTTAAAATTTTGGAAGGGAATTTGATAGATTCCATCTTCTAAGTTTTAAAAATCTTCCTTTTCTACAGATTCATTGAGCTATAACTTTGGTATCATACAACTTAATGGTTTTGAATTTGAAGGCAGTTATAATTTTAATGCTATTGAGTTAGTATTCAAATGGACACACATAAATTAAAAAAGCAAACCCTCCAATGAGCTTAACCAAACGTCATGGCAGCTACTGTGTGCTGGGCACCAACTCAGGGGACACGGATGACAAACAGCCCTTTTACATGTCTATTGCTCATCTTCTTCACACCCCTGAAGAAGATGCCTCCACTTTTATGGAGAGAAAATCCTACTTTCAAGGATCTGGAGAATTTCACAGAGATCCCTCAGGAAGGGACTTCAAGGAGGCAAGATTTGCTTGTCGTTTTACGACTCAGACTGAGACTTTTCTCCCTCCCTTATCCAGTCCTGCTCCCAGTCTCTTGAAAGACAGAAGCTAGACTGAAATATATAGAGAAACCCTCCACCCGTTTTCAAGACAGATGAAGGTTATAACCTCCGAGATCACTTATAAAGCATGTTATTGTCCCATGAAAACACGTTTCAGAGAAATTTTTTAGTGACGTTCCATTTAGCCTTATTCTTACATAGAATTACATGCCCTTCAAAGGTTACACTGGCTTATCTTGTCCCTTCTTCTCATGACCACGTAAGCTGATGGAAATTTCTCTAAATGCATTTAGGCGAGCATGGGAGAGCTGTGCTCGGGCACGAGTGTGGAGCAGGAAAATTGGGAGGGAGAGTTCATGGATTTCACTAGATACGAATGAGTTATTAATATATGGTGACTGGTGACGGGAGAATCTGCTGTGTATTTAGGCAGACACCCAGGGCAAGTGGCTGCCAGTTCACTCAGAAAGGAATCACACACGTTCAGAAGCAGAGGAGAAGCCTTTGATGTCCTGTCCAGAGGAGATGAAGTGACACTACACGGGATCAACAAGAATCTGGTGGGGAGAACAGGGAAGTCCACAGGGAGGGACAGGCTAAGGTGGGCAGTGCAGCCCCTGCATGCGAACCCCAAGGGGTAAAAAGGGCCCCGGACTGCCCTTTCAGCAGATGAAGTAGAATCAGGGTGAAAGTTAGAACTGAAGGGAGCTGGAATCGTCTGGGGCTACAGCACGCGAAGCCTGGTGGCGGGAGGTGCAGCTCTGAGAGCTGTGTGGTAAACAGGCAAGGCCTGGCGACCCAGGCTGGAGTAGAGACCAGGAATAGAGAGATGATTTTAATATTGGAAATCACAAGGGGAAGAGATGTTCTAACAAGCAGTGAGTCTATAAAGTAGGGGTGGAGTAATACAAACTAAGATCAATAATTCTAATGCCCTGAACGCAAATGATTTATTAAACAGGATAAAACTTGCAATATGGTCACATCAAGATTCTTGGGACTGTTGCTGGCAGCATTGGGGAAAATGGACACGATTGATGTTTTATTAGCTTTACTTTGCTACATGCTGGGCATGGCCTTTTTTCTTTCAATTTTTTTTTTTTTTTTTTTTTTGCTTAGTCAGACTCACTGCATTTTCTTGAACTTCTAACACTTATTGCTGTGGGGATTTTCACATCTTTGCTGGGTTTCAGATCATCTGCCATACCCTGAAGACAACAAGAACCCTACTGCTCACTGTATTTTTTTTTTTAAAGATTTATTTATTTGTGCATACAAGAGCTGGGGTACAGGCCAGAGATGCGGGGGGAGGGGGTGAAAGGATTCCCAGAGACAGAGTGGGGAACAGAACAGGCAGACTGATGAAATACACTGCTAAGGGGAGCAGCAGGCAAGGCAGTAGAGGTCTGCTGCGCCATATGCATTTCTCCCTGGCCAGCCGGGGATCAAACTCGCATTGCAGAGGCTGCGGATTGCTTCATAGTGCGGTGCTTAACCCCTTGAGCCACCAGGGAGGCCCTCTCACTATATTTTTGAAGCCTGCTAGCTCATCACCACCATTGCAGTCAAGCCACTATTAAGCACTTACTGGTTATCTGGCTCGGGTGCCAAGTGTGCCTCAGACCATCACCTCCTTCTGGCAGCTTACTGGACTATTATTTCTCCATTTCATAGATACTGGGGCTGAAGCTCAGCTGACACAGCTGGAACATGGTGGTGCTGCCATTCACAGACATGTCCCTGGCACCCGTGCTTGGCCTCCACCAGCACATCTGTATGGGCTGGAGACACGTGGGGGCAACTGTATTCTCTAGTCTGATCCAAGAGCAAGGGAAAGAAAATTTTCACTCCCAAGTTCCCATAAGGGGTGTGGTCTTGAGGAGTAACACTGCTCAATTTTTCCAAACTTTTCAAAAGTTACTCTATGTTTACAGATAAAGAGCTTCATTGCTGTGTTTTTCAGACCTAGCAGTGGGGGCATTTGCAAATTGTCAGCTCTCCCTAAAGCACTCCTTTTAAAGAAGTCACTCCTGCACTTACAAAGAGGACCTTGCTGACTCATTGTCCTGCTCCATCAGGACTGGAGCGATTACTGCCTTTTGGTTGCAAGCTCTGGGCATCCAGATGGGTTAAAAAGGCTTTCAGCTCTCGTGCTTGGAAACTGCAGGCCTCAGGGTTCCCTACAGCACCCTTGTAAGGGATGACTGACTTAAAACCCGCTGGACTTGTTACATAGTCATCAGACTCAATAAAAAATAGCCATGCCAGCAAACTGCCTCCACCTTGTGCAATCCCAGCTCCCCCAGAGGAAAGAGATGAACACGTTACAAGGAGAACAGTGACCATCTAGGCCAATGGCCCATCTTCCATTCTGCATGAGGCCTCACAGCAATAACATCTGGTACAATAATTTGCAAGGCACTCGGCAAATTATTTTTCAGGAAGTCCTGCTAGTGTAAGAAAATGCTGTAGGCCCCATGTGGGCAACACATGAAAGATAATCTCTAAAGAAATATGTACTGTTCTATATGACTCTGATGGTCCCAGGCAGAAAATATACAAATGGACCAAGCCCACGGTCCCTAAAGCTGGCAAGGAGCAGGCAAAGAGTTTTTCAGAGATGGGTCCTTTTTGACCTGCTGCTAGAAAGCCAGTGCTTCGGGAAGCAAGAGAGTCTCACCCACATATGCTAGAGTTTCTGGGCCAGATGAAAAGGCCTTGTACTCCCGTTACTGTATTCCTCACCTCTATTCTCTCTGTGACCCTCAGTTCACTCGGCTTACTGGGTGTGCACGTATTAGGGCCACTATTGAAAGGGAACTGCTAAGCAAACAAAATCTTTCCTGTTTCCTGCTAAAGAGTCACAGGCCTGGTGCAGCAAATAATGCAAAGTAAGTATAAATAAAAAGTTTGCTTCCTTAATAAACATATCTAAAGGAGGTGACATTCTAACACTGTCAGACCACCGGCCAGGCTGATTGACATGGCAATATCTGGAGATGCAATTAGATACTAACCTGAAATACAAGAAAATTTTGGGTGCCTGGGAATTTTTATCTAACGTGCCTCAGCAACCACGTCCATTTTCCATATGTGGTATTAAATTGACTTTTCTCTGCTCACCTGTCTGATGCTGCTTGGATTTCTCATTTAGCCTAGCATGAACCCAGAGGGATGGATGATTCCACTCCAAAATCCCCACACCCTGACAATCATAAGCTGAGGTAGAAATTCTCCTGATATCCTCCTAAAATTCCAGGTGTTGAGAATCCTTAAAAGACAGAGATGACTCAAGATGAATGGTTATGAAGAACCAGAAGGTCTATGCTTCCAGCCTCCAGCAAGCCCTCTGGGAAAGGCCTGTCACCCTTCAAATTGTAGCTTCTGCCTGCTCAGAGGTTTGGGGAATAAATGGGTTGGTAAGTAGCCCTGGGGAAAAGGTATAAAAATGTAAAGGACAAAGTAGCATCTGTTTGGCCAAGAACAGTCTCTTCAGGTCTGTGTCCTTCAAGGGTAAACTGGGGGGGGTGTGTGTGTGGAGGAGGTTTAGTGGGGTGGGCTCATCCCAATCCCAAGTGGATTGTAAAAGTACTCATTTCTGTTTGCTGCATTTCTAGTTCTTATTCTTCCCTCAATATTACATCCTTTTGTTGCCACCTTGCAACCTCGGCTGAAGTCCAGAATCTGGCACTTCCAGCTGACTGACTGGTATCTGCTGCAACTGTTGCTGCTGTAATTCCGCACATAAAAAGTGTATGTACCTATCTATTGTGCTATCTAGTCTTTTCTTAATTTTTCAGCTCCCTATGTCCCTTCTTTTAAAGTGAAAAGAGTCACTTGACTCCATCTCCCTATCTCTGTAACTGAATTTGCCAATTGAGTTTGGCAAAGAATATTTGAGGAAAAACCCTAAGAAAAGAGTAGCAAGTCTCATGAAATGAATCATCAATCTAGTGTGTGAAGAAAGGAAACAACAAATGTGTAATCAAAGTAAGCAATAATGACAGGTTTATTTAAAATTTCCAGTAGAGAAAACCCACTAGTTTTGGAATAAAAGTACTCTGTATGAGAGCATAAGTGAATATAAAAGATTAGCAGAAGAAAATAAAACCAAACATAGTACAAAAAAATTAAAAAAGTGTGAAATGGATTTAAACAGAGATGTTCTTTAAATCCTCCAAATATTTAACAGTTACTAGGTTTGGCAAACAATTTACTTGAAAATTAAAGCCTATTTCTGTACTGTAAACTCCATAAAAACTGCTTATTAAATCCAAGCACTCCATACAATTGGTATTAAAACATATAGACAGTCAATTTCAAATAGCAGGAATTATTCATTTGCTCTCACAGTTACATGAATTAACCAGCTGCATAACTGCTTTTTTAGAGGATGGATAGAAGATGCCAAAAAAAAAAAAAGTAGGATAAAATCTCTATAAAATTGAAACACAGCAAAACTCAGACATCAGTTTTTTTAAAGCAAAAAACTGAATTTTTTACAGTATATTCTACATTTGCGGTTGTCATTTCCCTCTCCCCCCACCCCCCCCATACTAAATCCACTAGTCTAATCAATTCTTAACTTCCAAATATTCTGTACATATATATTTAGCAAAGAGCATATGCCTAACATTATTCTGACAGCAGTATGGTCAGCATACAATTTTAGAAAGATTACCATGTTTATCATTCAGATTAACCTTTACTTAAAAAAATAACAAAAAAACCATTACTAAACAAACAGTTTTAAAATATTATGAAAACCCATGAGAAGACTCTACCTGATAAAAACACACATCAGAAAGACTATTAATGCTGAACTTCTGCCCAATGATGACCTTAAAGTGCCAAACAAGAAGCTCTTAGGACTGTCTTCCAACAGCTGATTTGTCCCTGGCCTGGCCATCTCCCCTCTAACTATGCACAAAGTCCTGCTAAAAGTCTGCATTTTCACCGATTTTACAATAGAATGTTACACTGTAAACTAAACAGGTTCTTGATATCAACAGTATTTCACCAAAGGTTTTTTTCATTTTTTTTTTTTTTAAATTTCTGAATCCAACAGTTGGTCACAGAGGTCAAGTATTATCAAGGCTCCTTTGTCAGTTCTCGATTGTGTCTGACTCATCCATCCTTCAAGTACATGCAAGGCTCAATAGTTTTCAAGAGGCAGAAGCCTGAGGCCGTTTAAGACACAGATGAAATGGGGTTATGAGGTGAACCCATTTGAGTGAGAACTTTATCCAGCCACTGGAGGGGGCCGTGCAGATGGATCTCAATCCAGCAGGGGGTGCTAGTGACATCCTGGCGGTGGTATTCTGCTCCCCAGCCCTAGAAACAACACAGTGGAGGTCACTGAACTTGCTTAACTCAGTAAAGAAAGTTATTAAGAAAAAGAGTGAACTCTTTTATAATTGGACCCTCTGATTTACGCTCTGGATGCTTTCCAAAAACAAATGTTCACACACAGAAATGCACACACAATTTGGCAAGCAGTTTCAGGGGAGGGATGTGCCCAGCTCCCTAAAGTCCATCCTTGTAGGGGGAGTACCGCCTTGTTTCTGAAATGCCTCAAAGAATGTGAACAAGGAAAAGAAGAGTAATAATAAAAAGAGGTCCTTGTCTTGGGAAATGAAAGTTTTAAAATACGTGATAGGAGTGTTTTAACATTTTGTTTTCATTGTCTATTACATTATTGATAGCTTAGTGATATTGATCATGTAGTAATAGCAATTCTCACTTTATCAATTTCAATCAATATCAAGAACCTAAGAAAAAAGGTATACTAGACAAATTGACATTTCTTCCCTATTCAGCCACTGAAGATCTCATCAGCACAGAGCTCTTGATTTTTCAATCTCTAAGCGAGTATCCAAAAAGCTGTAAGTGACACCAAGCCATTCTCTTGACCAACAGTTTCCATTCACTATGCATTTGCATAAGAAGCATAAGAAGACAGCTTGCAGGCATCTGCAGAATTATTGATTAAAATACTAAAATTGCAAAGAAAGTCATGAAGCAAAACAGAAAGGTCATTAATTTTTTGGCGTGGTAGACAATGGAATATGAAATCTGACAAAACTTGCTTCATGAGGAATATCAGAGAAGGTTCAGTATTAGTTATCTCTGCTACCTACATGCTCCAGGGATTTCAAGAAATGTATCTGAATATAAAAACTTTTTAAGAGAAAGTCATGTAATATATAAACTACACAGTTATACATGTATATCCATTTATGCACATGTGGACATAACACCCTCTGTACAGATATGTGCATGTACATGTGTGCATATCTGTGTTTGTACAATTATCAACAAGCTGTGACATTTCATTTCAAGGCATGTTTATGGGCATGTGGCCCCCATTAGACACTGAGAACTTTGAAGGCCAGATTGATCTCTCTCTCTTTTTTTTTTTTGGTCTCTGACATCTAGCACAGTAACTAAGACAAAGCAGGAGCTCTAGAAATACCGTTCACCTGAACTCACTTGGATTGTTTGGATCAAGAGAATTTATTATGCAAATAATTTATAAAGTGTTTTATATTAAAGTAAAAATGATCATCTTTAAAATAGCACAAGATTGGCTATTAATGTAAGGTTTTCTGTATCATTTCTCTATAAAGATGCTAAGTGTGAGAGGGTAAAGTATGTGTCCTCGTGATAATAAAGAATGTTGAGTGTGCAAGATATTTGTTGCTAATGTATAATAGTGTGCAAATTTTTTATTGTTAATGTATGATAAGCAGCTTCCTTTTATCACACGAGCAGCAGTTTTTAATAGATGTGTTCATCCTTAATTCTCCAAACCCAGCTTCCCAGAAAGCTATGTCTAATGTATCTTGTATCTCCATTCCTGTGCTTGTCATATCACAGTACACTTAAAACATACCAGTCCATAAGCATCTGGAAGCTAGAGGCTTCAGGGGCTTTTTTAATCTTTGTATTATTTCTCTGGAATAGTTTGCTGAACTATTTGCTGAGTGAATGAAATCTAATCAATGTTTAATGCATATCCTTGTGTTATAAACACTTTTTATTAGTGTAATGGTTGTTTTTTCCCTTATGTCAAACTAAATAATTGTGTCCAAGTGAAAAATCATTAGAATTGACTGGGTGACCGATAAGAGTTTGAGGAAAAAAGCCAACTAGAGCGACAGTCATGAGCTCTTCTCGAGAGGTCCTTGGGTAAGAACAGGTGCATCACGAGAGCCATGATAACTGCAGCTTCCAATGCCATCCACCATCAGAGATGGTGAACATGGGGATCACAAAGTGGCAGAGAGGACTAGAAGCTGGACCTCAGCTCTTGAAAGAGGGATTCTTATCTCCATACCAAAAAACAAACCAAAAAAACCCAAACATGCTATTGACAAGTAACTGTCCTCATTTTAAGATTCATTTTCGCTAAAATGCTCAGTCAGAAATTAAGCCCTAGGTGTTAATAATGCATGAGAAAGGTCTTGTAGTCTCCTAGGTACATGGTATATAGGTCACCCTCCTAAAAGGGACAAAACCTCCTTCTATGCTGAAAATGAACAAGACTTGGCTACAAAGAACTATTGGATTATGTTTTGAGAAAACAAACACTAAGAGAACACAGAGAAGCTGTGCTAATACGACTTAAAGAAGTAGGAAAAAATGGTATTTGGGAGAGGGTATCTTTGATCTAAAGGATGATTAACAAAGTTCCAAAATTACCCTCTGTAATAAATACATTACAAAACAGGTTTCACAACAAGTCAGATGAGCTTCTAAAGAGAGGACATGAAAGGTGATTGCCTCACCCAAATATATAATTAGTTTTGTTTCTCAAGGTAACAGAGGATGAGCATTTATCTTTGAGAATTCAGAGACAAGTCAGTCAGCCACTAGAATAAGTTTACTGACTCATGAAATCTAATCAGATGTTTAATTTTTTTTTTAATATTTCGATGGCATGTTAAAAATGTGTATTTCTCAGAAGCAGAAGAGGAGGTTGCACAGAGCACAATTACTGTGAGTAATGTCTTTAGCCTTCCCCACTCCTCCCACCTCACAGTACAATCTGGAGCTTGGGCAGCCACTTATCTCTGGGCAGGGGCCTTATTAACTTTTGAATTATAAGAACATCATGAGGTTTACCAGAACCACTAAGAAACCTGACCAATCAAAAATAAGTTTTAGCAGCCTGAACCTTTATTTTTACATAAAGATCACTTGCATGTTGTTGAAACACAAGCAAATGAAAGTTAACCATCAGAAAAATTCTAAAAACAGAGTGAAAAGGAGTGAGGTGTATTTGCTGAGCTGATCTCATACAACAACCATGCCTTTCCGTTATCTATACTATCTGCCTCCCATCCCCACCTCCTAGATGGCAGAGGCAGATGGGTGTGGGTGGTTTAGTGGAGGTTGGAAAAAAAAAATAAATCATTTATGCTAAATATATAACAGAACATATTCTAATGGTATTGTGATGGCTAAAATGGTGTTATCTCACTAAGGAAAAGTTATTAAAACTATTGGCGTTTTAAACAAATACTTCCATATTCAATTGATATTCTCTTAACAAATCAACATCCTGGTTAAAGTTTATCAGTGCCGGAGTAATAAGGTGGCTTGTACAGACACCTATTAAGAGCAAATAGGTCAATATGTTGGGAGGAAGCATGACAAAAATGTGATAAGCCCCAACCGGAGGAATCCCAGCTACCCACCTTCACGAAGCTCATTCGTATAGTACACATTTTTGTGAGCTCGTAGACTGTCTCGAAGCCATGGTTCACCGACTGTGCCAATAACTGAGCAAATTCTTGGTTATTAAAAATTTTCAAACTACACCCACTAGGGATCTTGCAAACTGTCGTGGGGTGAAATCCATGATGATAGTTGCAGTTCCGACTTTGCACAAAGATGCTGCTGTCGCTCAGGCACTCGGCATATACCTCCCCTCCAACATAATAAAGGTGAACGCCTGCAGGAAGACAGTGCATGGAATTTAAGGCATTACTATTTGAAAAGACTGTCTTTTCCACATGAAAAAATATCTGTGTAGCTTCAATTTATCAATTTACCTGAATTCAAACTCTGGCTAATTAAAGAAAAAGGTTTCCTCAAAGTCTTGCACAATTGAAAGAAATCTCAGCTAACTGGATTAGTTAATACAATGTCCCGTATGCACATCTAGGTTTCTAGGAAATATGAATACCAGCAACAAACCACAGCAATTTCATTTTGACAAGTGTTTAATGCCCTATTTGACTATGGATGGAAAGTACAGATTCTAACTTTAAAGATACAGCAAAATAAAGCTGGTCTTTATGATGCAATCCCAATGCATATCCATCCAAGCTCTTGCATTTATTTTGCAGCTAAAAACTGTAGGGTAGGAGAAGGAAGGATCAAGAGAAGAAATAAAAGAACTAAATAGAAAACTACAGGTGGAGGAAGTATTCCTGAGAGTTGTAAGATCCAGGAAAAAGAAACCAGAAAAATAATTCATACTGAGAGGAATCTGATCTCACTGAACTGCCATCTGCTCCCAACCTTTCCCAGTGAGGTGCAGAGTGCCAGGAGCGCAGGAAACCTATCTACTCAGACTTTAAAAAAATAAAAAAAGGAAAGAGGGGGAAACCATTCTGGCAAAGCCCCCACCCACTAAAGAAGATGACTTTATTCCAGGCCACCCAGCCAAGAGTTGCATCCCATGTGTCCCTTGCAGGTAACCTCAGCGGGGCTGAGTAAATGCTGAAAATGACTGTCTCTTAGAAATATTATGTGGTGTGACTTAAGTACATGTGTGGCTCAGAGTTCAGCAACAAAGAAACAGCTGCTGGGGCTGAAGCCCAATTTTCTGTTTTGTGTAATTTGAGTGAGACACAGGGAGACAGAGAGAGAGAGAGAGAGAGAGACAGACAGACAGACAGACAGAGAGACAGAGACACTTCTCCCTCTGATTACAAAATCAGGAACCTTCATTTGACAAAATTTAGAAAGTACAACAAAATACAAAGAAGCAGAAAACACTGTCTCTCCTTTCTTTAGTGGTCTACAGGTAAGGACCCTCAATCACCTGACATACTGAATTTGGTCTTGAGTGTCACCAAGCTTTCTTGTCAAACATTTAACATTTCCTGTTATTGCTAAGCTTTGGAAACAACCCAAATGCCCAAAAATAGATGACTGGATCAAGAAGATGTGGTACATATACACCATGGAATATTACTCAGCATTCAAAAAAGATAAACACATGCCATTTCCAGCAACATGGATGGCGCTGGAAGGGATCATGCTCAGCGAAATAAGCCAGAAAGAAAAAGAAAAAATACCGGATGGTCTCACTCATAGCAGGAATCTAGAAAACTTAAATAAGGGACCAGGAAAAAGAATAACTAAAAGAAAGAAAATATCAAAATCAACAAACAACTATGAACCAGAGACACTCTATGGGGGATGGGGGGCGGGGAAAGGAGGGATTGGGGTCAAAATAAGGGGGTTGCAATTGTATGGGGAATATAAAAATAAAATTTAAATTAAAAAATAAAGGAAGTACATGTAAAAAAAAAATTTAACATTTCCACACAACCATACAATCACAACAAATTTCCTGAATGATTCCCCATTACTAATTTTCTGCTGTTATAACAAAGCCACAGTAAATGTCTCTGGATTATTTTGGATGTCCTTAGAAGAGATTCCTGGAAGCTAAATCACCGGATCGGGAGGCTGTTACTTCCCTTTGCCAAAGCACTTTCAGAACGCTTGTCTCAATTTACATGCTCACCAGCAACACGTGGTGTTGCCAGTCTAGAGTCTGAGTTTAAAACAAAAACCAAATCTCCCTAATTGAGAGCTGAAAAAACTATTGATTTGTGTAGGAGGCTGGATACCAGCTCAGAGGCCGATTTGCCAGGTGTGTCTCTCTTGTGAACGACCGTTCCTATTTCTTGCCTATTATCCCAATGGGTTGCTAGTATTTTTATTATTTTTTTTATCAGTTGTGCATAGAAGAAAGGTATAAATTATTTATTTGGTTCCCTGTTAATCCTCTGTCTTTTCATCTTATTCATGGCATTATTTTAAGCCCACAGAAGTTTGAAATCTTTAAGTAGTCAAATGTCTTGTGATCTATTCTGTTGCTTCTTATGCTTAAAAAGTTTCCTCCTCTTTGATCAAATGCATTTTCTTCCAGCCTTTCAACAGCTTGTCTTTAGGAAAAAAAATTCAACTTATTAATCTAACTGCATATATGGAATGAGGTCAGGGTTGCTCCCCTCGGCTGCACCCCAAAGCTCATTTTGTTACTGAAGAGCCATTAGAAGACGCCACTGATTTCTCATGCTTCACTTAACTCGCATTAAAATCTTAACTACAGAATGGTCTGAGTTTAATTCATTCTATTGTTTTGTCTACACGCTGACTTAATTGCTGTTTCATAATCTTTTATTAAGCCTAACGTTAAGAATTTTTTTCTCTTTCTTTAAAAATTTTAGCTGTTTGGATTTGTTATCCAGCCAGGTGACAGAAAACATTTTCCAACTTTCAAAAAGCACCGCATTATGATTCTGACACGGATTGTTTTAAATCATAGGTTAAATTAGAAAGAGGTAATGTCCTGAAAATATTCTTGCAGTATTATGCTTTCTCTTTAGAAGAACACTGACTGCCTATTAACTTATTCAAATTCTTTCTCAGTAAAATTTGGTTTTCTTTACATAATTCTCACATATTGCTGGGTCAGATTACTTCTAAGAAATTTACATATTCTGTTACTATTGGGAAAGTGATTTTCCTTTCCACCATATTTTCTGACTTACCAGACTAAAGGAGACTGAGATACAGCTTCTAAAAATAGATTCTTTAGGGGCCTCCCTGGTGGCACAGGGGGTTGAGCACCGCACTATGAAACAATCCGCAGCCTCTGCAGCCTGAGTTCAATCCCCACCAGCCAGGGAGCAACCCACATGGTGCAGCAGACCTTTTCTGGCTCACCCGCTGCTTCCCTCAGCAGTGTGCTTCGGTCGGTTTGCCTGTTCTGTTCCCTACAGTCTCTGGTGGATCCTCTCGCACCCCGCATCTCTGGCTTGTGCCCCAGAGCTTGTATGCATAAATAGATAAATCTTTAAAAAAAAATAAAAATAGATTCTTTAGAGGTTTCTAGACAAACTGTCATATTGTTTGAATAGATACCACAGCCACAAGTAATACTGACATGGATGAAGGAGGAAAGGCACTCAGACTTACTGTACCAGTGGAAATTAAGAAGAACTTTCTGGAAAGATCTGGTAAAACATATCAAGAGCTTCTGACCTACTTACTTTAAGAATTTATGTAAGACTATTATCAATTAGTTAATCAGATCATCTGAAAATGATAATTTTGGCTTCTTTCCATGATCTCCAATTCTGCAACTGGGTAGACTAGTCAGGACATCAGGAATAACTTTAAATAACAATGTTTCCAGAATCCTTACTTTCTCCCTATTCCTATTTTTTAATAGGAATGTTTCAGAATACAATGGCTGTTAACTACTTTGGAGTAATGGTCACCTCTACAATTCAATGTATCAAAAATCGTGTTTCTATACAGTTTCAAGGGTTTATAGACCATAGAGAGATGTCTGTATGGTATGTACCTTAAGTTCTAGCACCTTGTTATCAAGAGCAGTTTAATATCTTTAATCATATTACGGAACTTCCTGTTCTAAGAGTTGTTCTTCTGTTTGTTGATTTTTTTGGGGATTTATAAATGCTAAACTTTATCTCAAATAGCTTTCAAAAACCTTTAATTAATCCATTTAATTTATCTATTTAAAAAACCTTTTAATTTGGTCCACTGTTCTAAATTTCATATTAATTAGGTCATTTTTAAAAACCTTTACTTTGGAAATAATTTCAAATTTACAGAAAAGTTTAAAATAGAACAAACAACAAAGAAAAACAAAACAAATGTCACCCAAATAAGTATTATCCAGATTTGTCTATTATAACAATTTACTCCATTGGCACCTCCCTCCCTTTTAGCCCTCCACACATACCCTCACATACACACTACACACACGCACGCCTTTACTATCTATGTGTGTGTCTGTGTATATATTCTGACATGAGATTGTTTTACATGGGTGAATGTATATACATATAAACACATAGACATCTATATTTGTATGATTTCTTCCAGAACCATTTCGTCACAGCCCTTCACCCTAAATACTAGCGTGTGAAGTTCCCAGTAATAGGGATATTACCTTACACAGCCACAGGATCTTAGCGCTGCCAATACCCCTGTTTTGAAAGTTCCTGTTACTCTACTTTGCTTTTAAGAAGACCTGTATTAGTACCTGTTTTCACTAACAGAAAACACCTGCAGAGGATTTTTACAACGAATGGAGAAAAGTGCAGTGGTATCAGCGTTTGCTCTGAGCAGAGGGCTCAGGGGTAGCAGGCACTGTGGGTGAAGAGGGTGACCCCATCAAGCCCCTCCCCGGGAACCATTTCTTATAGCTGTGTATTTATCTTATTCCTGCTTTTATTCTACATTAGTGTGATTTTAGGTTTTATGTGTCAATTGGTACAACTGCTGTTAGCAGTGTGTAATGAAAAGTGTACACAAGACCACGTTATTTCTGCATCTCAACTGTTTCTTCCTTGGAGCTGCCCTTTTACTTCCCTGCTTGGTGGTCTAGGATCTGGGTGTGGTCTCTCTCCAGTTTTATTCCAGCAA
Source organism: Talpa occidentalis (assembly GCF_014898055.3). NCBI lineage: Eukaryota > Metazoa > Chordata > Mammalia > Eulipotyphla > Talpidae > Talpa > Talpa occidentalis. The sequence continues at coordinate 110,121,341 of NW_023605194.1, forward strand.
TGACTCCCTTGCTGGGTGAAGCCCCCATGAACGGCTGAGCCATTTGCTCCTCCTGCTGCACCTGTTCCATGCAGGTGATGTACTTCTTCCTGCACACCTGGGCCACTCTGCCACGTCCTGCTCTTTGTCATGTTCTCGAACAACCTCAAGGCTACCATTCTTCCCGATGGGTATGAGCTGGGCATTATACTTTTGTCTCAGCTCTTTGGAAAGAGGGGGTGACGTGGTGTCCCTATGGATGGGGGAAGGTGCACTGGGAGGCCTCTGACGGTTCTAGCTCCTGTCAGATGTCACAAAGGGACTGAACTTCATTTTGGCCACTGGTGCGTCAGAGATGATTGCAAAAGGGAAGAGCAATTACTTAATTATTTTCATGCTCAAATTTCCCCAGAGTTGGCAGGTGGAAGCCTTTCCAAGTTGGCTCCCATGATGTGCCTCCAATATTTTCATAAGCATTTCTTTAATTTCTGACTTAGCAAAGTCCCACTTTGGAATCAGGCCTTGCCCCAAGGAGCCCAGGTTCCTCTCAGTGAGAAATGATGTGAGAGATGATAATCTGAGTGCTAAATGTGCTTCTTGCTGCTGGGTATCTTTGCCTTTGAGCCTTTCAGCAGATAGATCTATGTGCACGTACAGACACACGAACACACGCACAGGCGCACACACACGCTTGAGATGTATAAATGTGCATATACACTATGTATAATCAAGTCATGATTCCACATTGATACCCCGAGGGCTTACCTGTTGCCCACTCCATGCATGCTTGCCTCCTCCCCCGCAGTGGAGCCCCAGCAGGCCCCCACCACCATTCACACATATAGCCACATTTGCCTAATCTTATAATACATCTAAAAGTTTCTTAACTACATCACTCATACTGCCACTAGATAAGTCTATTAAAAAGAGTTCAGGATTTACTCTGGATTGTTTCTTCCCTCCAGTGAGTTATGATACTTATTTGAACTACTCTAGGTTTATTTATTTTAATTTGCTTTTAGTTTTAGGTGTAAGTTATTGTTTACAGCTATTTTCTTCTGCAGCACACCTAAGACAGAATAGCATTCCCAAACAGCAAATTCTAGTTCAGCTAATTGATAACCATTATGATGAGGTGGTAACCTGCAGTGATCACTGAACAGAAAGCAAAGAACTTTTTGATGACACAAAGTGGAAAATTACTAACACCCGGCACCAGGTGGAAATTATCTGGTGTTTGCTATGCTGGTTTGCTAGGGAAAGAGAACAAGGACACAGGAGACAAACATTCAAAAGAGGCTAAAGTGGAAACTCACCTTTTCCGATATGCCGCCTTGTGTTTTCAATAGTGGAATTCCGGTTAACGTTGGAGAGCAGCCCAAGGCAGAAACGGTTCTTGTTGTTGGAAGGATCAGTGAAACCATCCACCAGCACACTCGTAGAGGAGGCTTGGAATGCTTCGCCCACACGATTGTTGAGCTCATAGTAGACAATGGAGCACCAGTGTTTTGGTTCTTCATAAGCAACCGCCTGAACATCTGGGAGAAAGAAAAGCTTATAGTCAACCATGGTCACTACCTTGGGCTCTCAAAAACTGAAACTGTGCTGTAAATTTGGCTCAGAACCATGGAATGAAGAAACAGCAAAGCGACTGCTATTATAATGGACGTAGTTTCTCTAAGAGGTGTAGAGCAGGTACTGCTGACCAAGTACAACACTCTCCTTTCATTCGGAAATCATTTCCGCAGGGTACTAGCAGATAACCCAAATGCCAGCAAGCAAGGTCCCACCACATCTGCTGGGCTTTCACACTGTGCTATCTGCTCCGTGATAAGCCCAAGTGGAACCACCCCGCCATAGACCCTGGCTCACCATCTAAAGAAACACAACAAGTGCCAAATGGGAAAAAAAATAAGTGGGAAGAGAACAAGAGAGGTTAGGAAATTTGCCAAAGGTGCTGGCATGGAAAGGAGTGACTTTCAACAAAGCCTATACTTTCCCAAGCAATGGAAATCAGTTTCTAATGATCGATGAGAAGTTACTTTACTTCACATCAAATTGCTAATAACTATCATAGCTCCAACTGTGCTGCAGTCCTCAGACGTGGGGAGAAATCTTGCCAGCTGGCCATTCTTGCAGAATGAATCATATCTCTCTCATCCAGATTTCATGCTAACTTCCTTCTATTTGCTTTATGTCATGTAGAGCAGGTGTGTTTTGTCTCTCCATTCCCAGAATGGGCCAACAATGGAAATTACCCAACTCCACTGACAGGATGCAGCTTGTTAAGTCAAATCTCTTAAGACTAACAAATCTCCAAACAGAACATGCTTCTAAACATTTGCAACTAAAAGCTTTCAAAGATAAGTTCCTTCTGTAGATGCCACTGGGTGAGAGATCCCAGGAGTGGATATATGCTCACAAGCCAATACGTAATGACTGGAGGTGCATGCAGTCTTGAGTGCATAGTTAGTAGGGAAAAAAAGGAAAGAGAGTAACCCCCCCCCCCAAAAAAAAAAAAACCCACTAGGAGTATGACCTGTAACGTTGCAGGGATAAGTCTCTCAACCACCACAGAAGTGCTTTACTTTAGATTTTGGTAAAGAAAACAAGGAAAAGGACCATTTTAAAAATCCACTCATATATTAGTTGCTTTATATATTTCAGCAAATAGGGCAAGAAAAATCATACGCTATTGTCCCTTTTTACCAACCAACTCTCCAAGGTCAATCTGCTGTATTTCAAGGAGCAAACTTTTAGTGATTTGCAAGTGCCAAAACGAAGCTGCAACATCATCGATAGAAGGCTTTTAACAGCTACCAGGATTGTTCAAAACACTATTTGTGGAGTTGAGAGGTTGACCAGTTTTTCCTGTAAAAGGCCAGGGGGGTTTTGTGGGTTCTCTGGTCTCTACTGCAATTATTCAGCTGAGCCCAATTAGTGAAAAAGAAGCTACAGAGGCTATGTAAGGAATGACCCAGCTGGGTTCTGATAAAGCTTTATTTACAAAAACAAGGTGAACTGGTCTGTGGCTCTGGTCTGTTGACCTCTGCTTCAGGAGGATCAACACAGGTAAGTCAACAGAAAGGTCAACATTCCTTTCTCATGAAAATATGAAATGACTGTAAACTTACTCCAATGGGGAGCATTTTTTAAGGTATGTAAAGGAAAAATGTTAAAACAATTTGAAGGTCTATTTCTTTCTTTTCTTTTTTAAAGATTTATTTATTTATGCATATAAGAGCTGGGGTATAGGCCAGAGGTGCGGGGGGTGAGAGGATTCACCAGAGACAGAGTGGGGAACAGAACAGGCAGACTGACCGAAATACACTGCTGAGGGGAGCAAGCGGGCAAGTCAGGCGAGGTCTGCTGTGCCATGTGGGTTGCTCCCTGGCTGGCCGGGGAGCGAACTTGTACTGCAGAGGCTGTGGATAGCTTCATAGGTTGTGCCCTAACCCCTTGCATCACCAGGGAGGCCCTGAAGGTCTATTTCTTGAGCTAAGACATTTTTGGGCCGAACAACAGCTATAGAGTCATAGTGCTTTAACTGTGTCGTCCTGCTGGGTGGTCCCTTCTCTCCTGCTCTCCCATTCCCAAACACAAGTCCCTGATGTGTGAGATTGGAGTTCTTTTCCCCAACTAAATTCTTGACTTATTGGCTCATAATATGTTGAGAGAATGTTCTAGAAATGATCAAGAACCAAAAAACACAGGGTCAATAAGAAGGATACAACATATTTTTATGGACGAAGCAGGTGACGGTTCAATTTATTACAATGCTCATGTAAGAAAGGTTCGCAAGAGTTCACCAGCACATTTTAAGAACTTAAAAAATATAAGGGACTTGCCCCACGTCGGAGTTATCTCCAATTTCAATGTAAAAAAAAAAATGATCAAATGAAATAATACCTACTGAGCAACCCAATGGATTACTCCAACTTGCATAAGATTTATACAAACAGAATTATCCATGTCAGGAGCTGAGGGCAAAGAGCTCTCCTCCAGGAGAGGTGATTTAGAAATAGTTTTGTTCAACAGTGAGGCTTCCTATCGACAGTCTCTGCTCACTTAAGCCAACTCAATAAGCCACTGCAGACCTGGATGGATGACAGATCCTGCCCCACTGTGGGGCATGACACAGTGCTGAGAAGAGAGCCGCCCTCCACTAGAGAGGGAAAGAAGTGTTCAGTCCTGCTTTAAGTCCCTCTGGGTGAGCAGAGGAAAAACGTGCCTCTTGATCACAAGCCTAGAAACAAACAGTAGGAAAGAAAGAAAGAAATGCCACCCGTTTGTTCCAGTTGCAGCTATATGTGGATGAGAAAGCTGGAAAACAGACAGCTCATGACTAATTACCCTAATGACAAAAGAGCCTTTTGGAAAGCCTCAATTGTACACACTTGCAATGTTGGAAATCACCAGTGAAAACTCTCCTTCAGCATTATTATCCTCACTGTTTCTCAATACTCCTCTGTCCTTCTCACTCAAAGATATTCTCCTCACCAAGTCAAACTTACCAAGTCCTGAAGCTCTAAAGAGATGCCTGTACAATTACACTAAGGTCTATACCAGTTGAATCAGTATGTTTTTTTTTCCTATAAAAGACCTATTTATTATCCAAAAAATTTGATCAAGCTCCTCTTACTGTATTCTTTCTCACACAGCTATCATTTTAAAGGATTTGTGAGAGAAAGTAACATTTCAGCAGATAAAATTTAGACTCTGGAAAGGGAGCTGCAGCAGCTCATCTCACCTCCTCTGTTGATTTCTGAGGGCAGTGAAGGTGCCATCATATTTGTGTCCATTGGCTGAGAGCCGTCCTGGGTCATGGAATCTTCAGGGGGCAGGTAAGCAGGTGGGGGCGTATCGGCTACACAGTAATAAAAAAAAAATATTTTTCATCCTTAACAAGTACATCTAAAAAACATATATTCTCTTCTGAGCTGAAATTCTTAAGGGATTAAGTTGCCATTTCAACACCCCCAACCCCCAACCCTACCCCATCAGAGGACTGGAGGCCCCAGACACTGGATTTTTGATGTTGAATTTCTGAAAATTACTACCATTTCACAACCTCACACCATTTTAGTGAAGAATCAGCGGGGAGAAAGCATCAGATGCAAGTTCCGGAAGTGTCTGCCTGTCTGGGATGGTGCCATTTTAAACAGTCTCAGCACTTAAACATACTTTCATGTAATGCACCTTGAGAGCACCTCGCATTTCATAGTTTCCCTGGCAGATGGATCACTTCTGGAAGCCACCACAGGCTTCTTCAAAACACACAACTAAACATCGAGCTTCAGGGTCTCTTGCGTTAAACCGATGAGCTCCCGGGAATTTGCCACCTGCATTTCATTACAACCAACCTGCTGACCTGAACGGGCCACTTCCATGACTTCAAGCAACCTGTCAGCACTGCCTCCTCCCCACCCACCTATAATTGCTAGTTTGAAAATCCCTAATGAGAGCTGCTTATCATGGCTATCTCCTATTTCAGGATTCACATGTATGTTTCTTCTGGAAAGCACACAGCCAGCTGGCCGACAAGAAGTCAACAATAATGATTTTAGAAACAAAGACACCTGCAAAAGCCTCACGTTGTCTTAAATAAAGGGTTTCCCATGACAATCCTTTGGGGTCAAAAAAACAAGCTCCTCACTGGCTCTCGTGAGCCCACGGAACACACAGGCCAGAACAGGGACCGAGTGAAACCACAGGGCACCGCGGGCAACTTGGAGAAGCAACAGCCGAACAGAGCAGCAAATGCTGCTCCTGCGGCTTCTCGGCTGACCCCAGCACCGTCACCCTCCAGCTGCGACTGGAGCACAGACACAGGTGGCCGTGGGAGCCTGGGTGGGTGCTTTTTCGTCCCTTTCCAGCTCCTTTTAACTCCGCAGCTTGCCTGCAGCCATGATGCTGGCGCTGCTATACGCTTCTAGCAGATAGAAGTGAGGGCCTTTTCTGACACCAAATCCCACGCATTTCGGCAAACAAGCCAGTGAGAATTCCCCGGGCGCCTGGGCATGAGCACCCACAAGGGGGACAGCAGGCCACTGGTGGTCCGAGACCACCCATTCCCACATGCGCCTCCTGCACCCCTTGCAATGCTCTCTGCTCCCCATTTCTTACTTGGCCTGTGCCTTCACCTAAAGTGTAAAAACAAGCAAGCGTCTTCATTTGCTCACTCTTGGCCACCCCTGCCGAGGTTTGCTGCTGCTCGGAAGCTGCTCACCCGTCTCACCACCAGCCTATTCATCGAACCCTGCGGGTCTACAGGGGTGTGGCATGGTGGATGGGGAGTGGGCAGTCATGGACCATGAATACCAGTTTAATTTTTATTTTTTTTTTTATTTTTTTATTTTTTAAATTTTTTTTTTTCAATAGAGGCATGTTTTATTTTATTTATTTATTTGTTTGTTTGTTTGTTTTGTTTATACATGCACTGGGTACAGTCAGAAGCACGGGAGGGTGAGAGAATTCACCAGAGCCAGAGCGGGGAGCAGAGCAGGCAGAAGGACCGAAGTACACTGCTGAGGGGAGCAGCGGGCGGCAGGAGAAGTCTGCCGCCATGTGGGACCCTCCTCCGGTGGCCGGGGAGCAGCTGGGGATCGAACCGGAGCTGCAGAGGCCGCGGGCAGCTTCGCAACCCAGCGCTCAACCACTGCGCCACCGGGGAGGCCCACCAGTTTAATTTTTAAAGCAAACTATCATCTACTCTCATCTGAAACAGTTTTTAGATTGAAAAACAAGCCAAGCAGTGCCAGTGAACAGGCTAAAATAAAAGCCAGCAGCAGCAGGGGTACATCATTTTTCAAGTGTTGAGGACACACCAGCACTGCCATTGAATTCAAATTTACTTAAAAACATCTCAAGCAGCCCCATGAACATGGTGGCCAGGCATTTTCCCTTCTTGAAATGTTAATAGCTGTCAAGTACATCTTTGTTTAGAGTATCCTCCTTGAGGTCTACTGGCAAGAAATACGGAACAGATCATTTTTTTTAGTTGCTTGCTTATTAACCCATAATCTGAAAAATAACCATGTCCTATATCACTAATTTTGATAATTAATTACACCATCAGTTAAATCTAAATAAGAAAGATTATTGTTTTTTTTTTTCTTTTTTGTATTTACGTGGTTAAAGGAGCAGACCATTTCCAGTACCTGGGTTGTAACTCCTTTGGTAGAGTCTATGTTTCTTGGAATTACATCACCACTTAAATGAATTTAATTAAGGAGAGGGGTGCGCTCCCTCAGGAACTACCACTTCTGAGGTTGCTCATGCTATTCTTCTCTTTCTCTTTTATCAAGAGCAAAGGCTGTAACAAATACGCCACCCTCAGAAAGGCAGTTGTTTCGAAACCTTTCAAAATAAAACATACTCAAACACCTGTGCTGGGTTCAGCTTACCTTCACCCAAAGTCCCACCCGGGGTTCTAGAGCACACTGCCACCCACGAGAGCTGCAAAGTCCCTCCTTGCCAGTCACAGAGAGTCCTCACTTAGCATCTTTGATAGGTTTTTAGAAACTACAATTTTAAGTGAAAAGACATGTAACAGAAGCAAGTCCACAAACACCACCATTTTAGTCAGGTGGGCTGGGATTTTTTTCCTCATCAAAGTTACAATGAAATGACACTGCACGAGATGATATGATCCGAGGACCCAGTGTGTACCCAGCTCCTCCTGAGCCCCGAGATAACATCCGAACACAGAACATCACGGAACAAGCCAACCTACCTGGCATCTGAAAAGGGCTTCCTGGGTCCGAGCTGGTGGGAGAATGAGGGTAGGTACTGCTGCTGCCCCCAGGAGAGTTTGGGTAACTGCTGTTGGGAGAATGAGGAAATGGATGGCTGTTGGGTTGCTGGAAAGAATCGGGAAAAGTGGCGTTGAGTGGCATGTGAGGCTCGTTCTGTCCTAGGTTACGGAACTGAGCTAAGAGGCTATGCTGAGGGTTATATTCACTGTGTCTTGGAACCAGCACTGGAGGAAGAACTGGAAAAAAAGAAAGAAAAACAAGAGACAACAATGAGAAAGATGACACATCTGCAATAACATCACAATGAAGTTGAACATAATCTGTAAGCAACAACAAACTATCAGGGCCCTGCCTGCAGCCAACTCTAAAGCACCTTTCAAATGCAATCCAAGCCATTTTTACTCATGAGCAAATGCAGAAATAAGTCCAGCTTCTGTAGAAGCCTTGATGATTTATGCCAAAGACCTGTGGCATTGACAAACTGCTCAAGGTAAGTTTGCAAAATACCTTCTTTGAGTGTAAAAAATGTTAAGATTTCCCCATTCTTAATTTTTCTTTTGCTAAAATCCAAAGTGCCATTAAGAACATGTATCAATATTGACAATTTCACCACAGAGCCATGGATGGTTAAGATTTTACATGTAAGAGTTAACAATATTTATGCGTGAGATGAGTCATTCACAACTCTTTTAAATGGACACATTAACTTACTTTAAACTGAAAGCATAGTGAGTGGGTACAAACAGTAAGCAGTGTAAAATCCAAATTCCAAGGACATTAGGGCAGCTCATTAGACAAAGCAGGATGTTTACGGCATGGACTTCATGTCATGTCCTAGTTGTCATGCAAACATCTTCCCTCTAAGAATCCTAATGTATTTATCCACTTCTCAGTAATTCTGATCATGGGCTAACATGCTAAGGAAGAAACACTGTAACTACAATGGTCACACCTGGGAAGGGCAGGCTAACAGTCCCAACCAGTTAGAACCTAGCTTCCTGCCAGGTTGCCAGATGGCTCCTCCCTAATAGAAAGGCCTTTGGCTTCCCAATGGCTCTTGTGGGCTTGGCTACAAAGAGAAAAACAGACCATTTGTGAACTGCATGGAAGGAGACAGGAGGAGATCAAAATCTATTAGATTGTTGGAAAAGGCATGATGCATTTTTGCTTGAAAAAATACATCATGACTTTTCCGACAACCCAATATTACTGCTGTTGAAAGTTGGCTCAAAATAAATTTTCCCTAAGAATTATTTAGCAGCATTAGGAATTAAGTAGATTTTTGAGGGCATTCCAGTGAATCCATAACTTTTATCATTTCTAGAAGAAAAGTGTTCTTAACTCTTGGATGATCATTTATTCATGTCATGTCTGAAAATTGATTTTTTAAAATAAAAAGTTTTAGACAGTATTAAAACTTCTTACATGCTGTATTTTAAATTTCCACATAAACCTGTAGTGGTACCAGCTTCTGAATTCCCTACCTGGTATCCCTTAGAAGCAGATCTTTTTAGGATAACAGATGTGTATTTTTAGCACCGCGATGGGGTCTGCAGAAACATTACCTGTCATACCACAATCAACAAACAAACTGTGCCTGTGTACTGAGGTACTGTAAAGGAGTGTCTGCAGGTAAGTTTCTAGAAGTGGAAACACTGGATGAAGACATAATTTTGTCCTTGTCTAGTACGCCTTCCACGGTGGCACCATTTTGCATTTGTCACCTGCAATGCATGAACGTGACCGCCCCATAACCTCCAGAGCAGACTACTCTGTCAAACTTTTGAGTTGACACTCCGATGAGAAATGGCATTTTGATTTCAATTAATTTTTTATGGTAAAAGCTGATCATTATTTCTGTGTGTGTGAACCGTCTTACTCGCGCCTTTTGCCCATTTTTGGTCTTGGTATTTTTTATTAAAAATACATTTATTTAGAGCTATCAACGCAGGACAAATGTTGAACATTTTATCACAACCTTTGATTTGTTTTTTGACTTTGTTGATATGCAAAATTTAATGTCTTATTTCTTGGTAGTCAATTTTATCAACACTTTCTTCAATTGCTTTTGTCATAGAGCTTCTTCCACACCCAGACTGTAAGGAAGAATTGAGCCACACATTCTTCCCTGGCATATAAAATTCCACATTTTATTTAGATCTCCAGTCTACTTGGAGTTGTTTTATTTGCAGTATGAGGAATAGATGTACTTTAGCTTTTTCCAAACTGTTAGCCAGTTGCCCCAACATGGTCTTTGAAAAAGCCCATCTTTGTCCCGGAGATTGGCGATACCTCTTTCTCATAAAGTTCCCTTTATGTTGGGGTCTAGTTTTACACATGCCATTCCACTCGATTCTGGTCTGTGCCCCAGCCCCCCAATTTGAGTTTCAGAGGCTTCAATGCATGTTTTAACTTCTGAAAGGACTAGTCTCCTCTACACTTGTTTTAAAAATAACCTAGAATGAACTCAAATTCAGAGAATCCAACTTAGATAAATCATTTTTTTTAATACCATAGATGATTGCCTTATCATACAATTATTGGTGAAATTATGTGCTTCCAATGTATCTTCTGAGACCCCATCACTTTGTCCAGATCCCTGCTCCACTGGGGGTTGGGTTATCTTCCCAGCTTGCCCTCACCCAGCTGCCCTGAGCTTCCATCTGCAAGCTGCATCCTCTGTGCCTTGGCTCACTTGGCCACAGTTCCAAGGCCACAAGTCACCCTTTTACCGTGTCTTGGTCTTTCAATCCACTCCCAGTAAAGATGAATCCTCATTTCTTTGCGTCCCCCACTATGGCTTAAATAGGCTTGCATCATGGTTTCTGACCTCACCCCAGCTGTCACTCCAGCTTCTTAAAGGAAGAACAGGGTTTTCTTCTGTTTCATCCACTGGCTGGCTCAGAGGAGATTCTTAATAAACTTTTTTTTTTTTTTCAATTAATAAAGGTTGGTGAACTCTGTTGCTGTTCCAGGACTGTTATGTACTGTATTATTAATACAGACAGGTTATTCTCAAAGCATAGTCCCCAGACTCCCTGCATCTGCATTAACAAGATACTTATTTAAAAAGGCAGATTCTTGAATCTCATGCTGGACATGGTAAAGCAGAACCACTGGGGGTTAGTGATACAGCCTGGGCGAGGGGCTGGGCACACGCTGGCACCAGGGCTGTGGCTGCTCACCTGCATCTTGCATGGAAACAAGCCCCAGAGCCCCTGGAAAAGCAGTTTCCACCGGTGCCAGGAGTTGCTGCCTGTGGGCAGCCCCACCCCCAGAGCTGGCCCCAGAAGCTGCTTGCCAGCAGTGCAAGCGGCAGGGCGTGGTGGGCATTTTACTGCTGACCATTCAGGGCCCCACTGGACTCAGGCTGCAGAGGACTGTAGTGGTTCCTCTACCACGCTGCCCCAGGCAGGCAGCCTATTGTTCAGGGGTGCAGGCAGGGGTGTGGGGCTCCACTGGGCCAGCTCCAGTGCTGTGCTCCCTCCAGCTTCAGGCAGTAGAGAAGCCTGTGGATTGGGTGCCTGGATCCTGGAATGGCCCGAGCAGGTACAAGCTATGAGCTGATGGATGAACGGTCCAATCAGCCATATGATTGAAAACGGCCCAATCAGACCTGTAGGTGGGGGACCAGAAAGAGGATATAAGACAGGAGCTGGCTTGGGATAAACTTGGATGTGCCGTGTGCCTGAAGCGCGCCCTGCCCCTGACATCTGAAGAAAAGAAAGAAGCAAAAGAGCTTCGCAGAGGCTGGGGGCTGCTGCCCTCAGCCCTGCCTCTGACTTGGCCTGGAAAGAGCGCCCAGGCCCTGGGCCAGTGTCTCACAGAGCTGCGCTGATGCTGGTGTTTCTGACACCAAGTCTTAGTGACAGGTGGTGACTGGCACTACTGGCAAGTGCTGCCTGGCACTGTTGATGGGTGACCAGCACTGTATCCGGGTCATTTTTGAGAGCTGTTAAGCGCTCCTGCTCATCAGGCACCACCTCCCAGTGTCACCGCCTTGGTGCTGTCTGGCCTAGTGTCTGGTGCTGTCCATACCGACCTTCACACTGTGGATGGGCAGTGGCATCACCTCAGGAGCCCCACCTGTGAGCACCTCCAGCAACAGCGAGTTGGACCCTGGCCTGCTGCTTGGTGGCTGCCATGGGCTCCAGGCCTTCATTGACAGGACAGCCCTATCTTGGATGAGGGCCTTTTGTTTAGGACTGCTGAACTCTTGTGGATACTACCTGGGGTAAAGCTAGTCGGCCATTTGTGCCTTAAATTCTTTGTTTCCCCCCATTAAATATATTCTATTGTTGTTGTTCCCTGAGCCTGAGTGGTCCTGCAACGGTGCATGTGGGTGAGAACCACAGTGACCTGTCCTCTGTTGGCTATTGTCCTTTCGATGCTGTACCTCCCCCATAGCCCCTTCCTGGCTGTTTCAGAATGAGCTGTGGACTTGCACTTCAATGTCCTCACTGAAAGGTCCATGCAGGAGGCCTGAATGCAGGAGCCAACCAGAAAGCCCACCTGGGGGGCAGGAATGCGGATACCTGCCTGGAGGATTCAGGCAATGAGCCTCCCCCCTCCCCCTACGAGTCTCCTCTCAGACAAAGAACCTCTACCTGCCCTACAAACTTTTCCTGCCCTACGAGCCCAACTTCCCACCTGACCTCTCCTCGCCCTATAAAACCCTGCTTCCCCCTAACAACGTGTGCGACTGCACTGTCCCCCGCCTTGGGTCTGTGAGGTCCGCCCGGGGCACAATAAACTTTCCCTCCCTTTGAGAAATTTAGCCTGGCTCTCCTTGTCTTTACCGCGCCGAACCTTTCATCTTGGTGCCGCAAACCCGGGAAGGCTGTGTCCCCTGGCGCCGGGGCCGCCTTCTCGTCCCTGGGACCTCTCCTCTCCATTGCAGACGCCTCACACCCACCACCGGCCTTAATCCTTGGGGTAAGTCACTGCCTGACCCTCCTTCCTGGGAGGCCCTCGCCTCTGGCTCTTCGGCTCCTCTCCTGACCCCCGTACCTTGGTTGGCTGTTCCGTAAACCGTGGGCCCACGTCAGCCGACTCCCGTACACCTAGACCCTGGATCTGGGGACGCCCTTCCAGACTAGGTGCCCGAATCCTGGGCGCAACCGAGCGGTGGAGATGTCCCCCTCACTTGTCTGCCTGTGTTCCGAAGGCCAGGACCGAATCGGGGGACGCCACGATTCGGGGCCTGCGCCCCCGACGGCCAGTTCAGGTTCGTGGGACGCTGCGTCCTGACTCTGTGCTCTCCTTTCCCGTTGGGAAAGGAGCCGACTTAGTCATGGGGTCTGCAAATTCCAAGCCAAATTCCGGCCACTCCACTGGGAAGCCTTCTCTCAAACCTCGGTCTGTTGTGACTAAGGCCACATAACGCCCTAAGCGTCTCGTCTAACGCCCTAACCGTCTCGCCTTTTACTGCAACACTGCATGGCCTCAGTATCAATTGGACAATGGCTCCCACTGGCCCAAACATGGCACTTTTGACTTCTCGGTCCTTACAGACCTAAACAATTCTGTCACGGCAATGGAACATGGTCAGAGATCCTTAGGGCCAGGCTGTCTTTCTCTTGCGCTCCGCCCCTTCCCTCCCTCCTGAAAACCTGCTGTACTTTCTAAGTCTCGGGACTCCTCTCACTCCTCTTCTGCATTCTCTGATCCTCTAAATTCTCAGTCTTCACCTCCTCCAGCTCCCCAATCCAGCCCCTCCCCCCCTTTCTTTTCACCTCCTAGCTGCCACACCCTCTCCCTGCTGATCCTCTTCTCCCTCCCCTCAGGGAAGTGGGTGGGAACTGAAGGAAGAGTTAGAGCCATGTTCCTTTCTCTGTCTGATCTCTCCCAACTTGTAAAGCGTATTGGCTCTTTCACAAACTATCCCACTGCCTACACCTAAAAAAAAAAAAAAATTTCATTATCGTATCCAAGCCTATGACCATACATGTCATAATTATATGTTATCTTCTCTTCCACCCTGACCTCTGACCTGTCCCCTAGCTGGTCTCCAACCGGCAGCGCCTAAACCTATAAACTTTCATAAGCTCAAAAAATTACCCAGTCTTCCTCAAAAAACCCTCCTGACTTCCAAAGGCTGAGGATGGTCCTCAAACCCCTATCCAGGATCTGCTGAAAATGGCCTTTACAGTATTTAACAACTGGGAGGAACAGGACAGGGCAGAGAGGGAACTCTGCAGTTGCCAGAAGGCTGAGCTTCAAGCTCAGGCCCCAGTAGCTGCCTTGAGACCGCCAGGCCCTGCTCCTCCAACGACCGCAGCGCCTGCTGCCCGACAGAGGACGACAATGGGCCCCATACGCCCCAACCAACCGACTGCCGCCGAAGCCTGCTTCAAATGTGGCCAAGAACACTGGTCCAGACAATGCCCCAACCCCGCCCTCCGCCAGGACCGTGCCTCATCTGCAACAGCCAGGGTCACTGGAAAAGTGACTGTCCCTCCACACCTGGCTGTGGTGGGCCAGTCCTTCCAGCCCCTGCAACTCTTGCCACCGGCGGTCTTGGGTTTGGTGGCTGAGGACTGAAGAGGCCCGGACTCATCAACTCCTATAACCTTCGAGGAGCCCAGGGTGATGGTCAAGGTAGCAGGTGAGTCCATCTCCTTTCTGGTTGACACGGGGGCTGCCTTCTCTGTCCTCCCCTCCTATTCCGGTCAAGTTTCTCCTTCTCAGGCCTCAGTTACGGGTGTTGACGGCCTTCCTTCTCGGCTCAGGACCACTGGTCCGCTCTTTCCTAGTCATGCCTTCTTGCCCCACACCACTCCTGGGTTGCGACCTCCTGACCAAACTCAGGGCTACTCTCTCATGGTTCCAACACCCTAGCGCTGCTCTCATCCTCCCACGACTCCAAACATCTCCTAATCCTTCTCAGGACTCCCCGCTGTCTCCTTCCACTGTCAACCCCATGTTCTGGAATATCTCTATCCTGATTGTTGCCACCCATCGTACCCCAGTCCTCATTCGCCTTAAGGATCCCTCTTCTTTTCCCTCTCACCCCAGTTTCCAATTTCCCTCATACACCGTCAGGGTCTCAAACCCATAGGCCAACGACTCCTGGGAAAGGGACTCCTTACTCCTATCAACTCGCCCTGTAATACTCCCATTCTCTCCATTAAAAAAGCCTGATGGTTCTTATCCCTTAGTTCCAGACCTTCGCCTCATTAACGAAGTGGTGGTGCCTAGCCATCCTGTAGTGCCAAACCCCTACACCCTTCTATTTCATATACCGTCTCCTACCACACACTTCTCTGTACTTCACCTCAAAGGTATTTTTTTTACCATCCCTCTGGATCCTCAATGTTACTTACTATTCGCTTTTACTTGGGAAAATCCGGACACACACCTCCCAGCAACTGGCCTGGACAGTCCTGCCTTAGGGTTCCCGGGACAGCCCTCATGTGCTTGGTCAGGCATGAGCCAGTGATCTCTCGTCATGTCATCCTCCACCCCGCACTCTCCTCCAGTGTGTTGCTGACTCCTCCTCTGTCGTCCTGCTCTGCCACTGTCAGCAACACACTGCACAACTCCTCAGCCTCCTGTGCTCCAAAGGATACTGCCTCCCCATCCAAAGCTCAACTTTCAGTTCCCATAGTCATCTATCTGGGTCTTCCACTAACTCCTTCCTCCAAACAGCTGACGGTGGACCACAAACAGGCCATCCGGGACCTTCCCTCCCCTGAATCGGCAAAACAAATCCTTTCTTTCCTAGGTTTGGTTGGATTCTTCTGACACTGTATCCCTAATTTTGCTTCCTTAGCCAAGCCACTGTATGATACAGCAAAAGCCTCCCTGAAGGACCTCTCCAATCCCCCGGAGAGTCCGCAGGGTCACACATATCCTTCTTCAGGCACCTGTCCTTACCCTTCCTGATCCAGAAAAGCCTTTGCTCCTGTTCACAGACGAACGTTGGGGCACTGCGGCAGGCGGCCTTTCCCAGCCTCTCGGACCAGCCCTGCATCCTATCCCTTATCTCTCCAAGCAGATGGATCCCACCATTAGAAGCTGGCAACCCTGCCTTAGAGCCCTGGCGGCGACAGCTCTACTCACCCGGGAATCCCTCAAACTTACTCTGGAAAGACCCACCCAAGTATATTCCCCGCACCGCTCGCTCTCCACTCTTACTCCTTCTGCAACAGGGTGGTCCCCAGGAAAGGGGGAGGTTCCCTGCCCCACCCAAGGGAGGGTGGAGCTGAGCAGGAAGAAAAAAGAAGCTGCAGAAGAGACTGAGGAAGGAAGCAGGATGGAGCCAGGAGACCTGGAGGAGGCGCATGGAGCCTAGAGACACGTAAAGAAACTGCGCTTGTCTTTTGGTCGTGGACGGGGTGACACAGATGTGGGTGAGACCCGTGGGGAGGTGACAATGGCAGCTTTTATCTTGATGTTGATTTTGCTCTTTTCCTTCCGGGCTTGTCTGGTTGTTTCTGACCCTTTTCTGTGGGTCCCCACTGGAAGATGCTTTAGACCTGGGGCAGGCTTTGGGGCCTTGCTCTGGGCCATTCCCATATGGATGGACTTTTACCCACGAGGGGATGGGTAACTTTGGGTGCTTCATTTAGAAACTAGACTCTTTGCCTCTCCTGTATTGTTTCCTAGTTTTATTAAAGTTCCTTCCCATTGAAGTCTCCTATGTTTTGTGTTGATGCGGCGGATGGCAGAACCCATTTAGAATAGGCAGGTTTGCGGGGTTTGGGCTGTCCCTCTCCCTGCCCTGTAACACTTCCTGCTTACAAAATTTCCATGTATTTTTTATCGAAAACCCTCTAGTGAGTCTCACTCAGTCTAATTCTCTCAACCCAGCCACTCTCCTGCCTGTCTCTGGTCCCCTTTCTGCCGCCCATTTCTGTCCTGAAATCCTGGAAGATACGCAAACTCTCCTTTGTCAGATGCCTCCTGTGCTTGTAGACTGGCAGCTCTTGTGAAGATGCGCACGTTCAGCAGAGGGCCAACTAGGCCACTGTTACCATCGATCAGGTAATCGACACAGGAAAACTGCCCGGAAAAACCACCTCCCAAAAGACAAAACTCATAGCACTTAACCAGGGACCTTACCCTCAGCAAACATAAGAAAGTCAAGGGCCTCCCCGGTGGCGCAGCGGTTGAGCGCTGGGTTGCGAAGCTGCCTGCAGCCTCTGCTGTGCCGGTTCGATCCCCGGCTGCTCCCCGGCCACCGGAGGAGGGTCCCACATGGCACGCAGACCTCTCCTGCCGCCCGCTGCTCCCCTCAGCAGTGTACTTCGGTCCTTCTGCCTGCTCTGCTCCCCGCTCTGGCTCTGGTGAATTCTCTCACCCTCCAGTGCTTCTGACTGTACCCAGTGCTTGTATAAACAAAACAAACAAACAAATAAATAAATAAAAGCATGCCTCTATTAAAAAAAAAAAAAAAAGTAAGTCAACATCTATATAAATTCAAAATATGCCTTCCTTATTGCTCACAGTCATGCTGCGATTTAGCAGAAAAGGGGGTTCCTTTCCGCCAAGGGGTCCCCCATCATGAACGCTAAACTTATCCTTAAGCTTTTAATAGCCTTGCAGCTTCCAACTGAAGTCGCCATTATCCACTGAAAGGACACCAACTGACAATTCTTACATTACCACAGGAAATAACAAGGCGGATGCAAGGGCTTTTGCTCTCACAACTGACTCTGCTGCAGACCCTTCCCCTATTCACTATCAGTCCCCTCCATCACTCCGACTTAGGAGCCTAATGAGCGCCAATTCCTGAGTCTTCTTCCACCCCTCCTTGAGTGCAAAAGTCTAACAAATATGTTCCCGTCGTCAAACCTATGCTTGCATGTCACCTCAAAGGGGAGTTCGCCTACCCTCTTTTGCAGCTCACCAACTGCGTGGACACCTACCCGGACAGGATTGACCTCTCCCTACTCAGCCAACTGCTCCGGGAACACACAGACCGGTACTTACCCAGTCCTGCATCGGATCTCGACCTCCTCAACCAACCTTCCCTACCACTATATCCAGGAGACCAAGTCCTGCTCAAATCGCTTCAGCCAAAGCCACTGCAGCCTCGGTGGACCAGCCCACACACGGTTATTCTCACCACGCCTACAGCGGTAACACTTCTGGGACACCCCTCCTGGCACCATCTATCACGGGTCAAACGTGCCCCTGAAGACACACAGTATGTATGTCGTAACCTGGGTCCTACTAGGATGTGCATTTCTTGTCAAAATCTCCCCTAGCTCAGTGTCCTGGGTATGGAAATTCAAAGTTATGGAGACCTTTGTCTCAGGATCCACTGAGACCACTCACTAGGTGGGTACTGCGGATTGCCCACAGGCCGGATGCACAGCACCCATCACTCTCACCCTAACTCTTTCATCGATTACTAACCCTATAAACACCTTGTTTTGTTTCTTTACCATCAAACCTTAGATCACTGCAAAAATACCTATAGAGAATATGGGGGGTGCCCTTACCAGTCATGCACAGTGCACCTTCCAGACAAAGGCCAAATGTTCTCTCTGGTCCGTCAACGTTGGGTACAGGGAGTCCAAGCCGCAGTGTGCACTGGCTGGCATTCCTATCCAGTGGCAACACTGTCCATCTCAAGGGAATATGTCCCGACACAAAATGCCACAGTCCAAGTCTCCCAGGACATCCTCCATTCAGAACAAATCCTATAAAATTAGCTAACATCATCAGAAAAGACCGAGACACCCTCAACCTGGATTCATATAATCCAAAACGCTATAACCTTCCTAAATGACTTTTTTGAGACTAACACCTCCTCTTGTTTCCTCTGTGCTTCCCTTCAGAGGCCTCTACTGGTGGCAGTTCCAATTAATCTCAACGGATGCTGCTTGCCAGACTCCCCAACTCTCAGTCCCCCACTATCAAACTGATGCCCTTGTCAGCTTTCATTCCTGTGCTTCTAACATTTCAGTTACTTCTGTGCTCCGAACAACAGCAAAGGGAAACTTTTTCTGGTGCAATGGCTCTCTCTCTCAGTGTATTAATTCTGCTACTCCAGGCCCACGTATCCAAGTCCTCGTGGTCCCACAGTTAACTCTGTACAGACGGTCTGAGCTAGGTTAGTTATTCTCACCACATCTGACTAAGCGGGCAGCCTTTCTTCCAATCATGGTTGGAATTAGCCTGGCATCATCGATAGCAGCTGCAAGTATGGCAGGTGGGGCCCTGGGACACAGCCTGATTACTGCCCAGGAATTTCATGAAAGAATGGATACCTCCTTAGGAAAAACCTGTGTGTCTTTAGCATCATTACAAAGACAGCTCACCTCCCTGGCACAGGTCACTCTCCAAAACCGGCGGGCTCTGGACTTGTTAACAGCTAATAAAGGGGGTACCTGCTTGTTTCTCAGGAAATAATGTTACTATATCAACAAATCGGGCATTGTAGAACAAAATGTAGAAGCCTTAATAAAAATACCCAAAGACATGGAATGGAAAACCGGGGACTCCAACTCTCCGCTGACATGGGTTCAAAATCCTATAGTGTCATGGCTCCTCCCAATCTTGGGGCCAATACTAATTATAACCTTATTTTTTCTTTTCGTTCCTTGCCGCCTAAAATTCATACAGGCTCGCATTCGGGAAATGTCTCCTACCACCTGTAACCAACTTCTTCTCCACCCATATTCTCACATCCCTGCAGAAGACCCTCATAACCAGGCCTGAGTCACCCCCTTGATCTTCGCCCCTTTTCAGCAGGAAATAGCCAAATAAAGAACCCTCGCCCCTTTTCCTATCAACAAAAGGCTGGTATGAAGGGTCCATGCAGGAGGCCTGAATGCAGGAGCCAACCAGGAAGCCCACCTGGGGGGCAGGAATGCGGATACCTGCCTGGAGGATTCAGGCAATGAGCCTCCCCCCTCCCCCTACGAGTCTCGTCTCAGACAAAGAACCTCTACCTGCCCTACAAACTTTTCCCGCTGTAAGAGCCCAACTACCCACCTGACCTCTCCTCGCCCTATAAAACCCTGCTTCCCCCTAACAACGTGCGCGACTCCACTGACCCCCGCCTTGGGTCTGTGAGGTCCGCCCGGGGCGCAATAAACTTTCCCTCCCTTTGAGAAATTTAGCCTGGCTCTCCTTTTCTTTACCGCGCCGAACCTTTCACTCACCTTAAGTCAAATTTCTTTCATCCCTTTCATCTCTAAAACTCCACAGTGTCAGTTCTGATTCAAGTTAGCAGGAAACAGAAAAGGCCATCAAGTTTGACAGGGAAATGCATGGAAGTATCTGATATTCTGGGTCAGGAGGTATGGAGCCAAAACAAGCTGAAGACCAGGGCATCCCCAACACTGGCTGGATGGACCTAGGCAACAAGCCTGTGCCTGTTCCTGGATAATGAAGCAAGCCCCACCCCCACCTCAGCTCTGAGGTGCACACAGCAGACTCCCCAATGCTGGCTCCCTCCCCTCCCATATCTTCTCATCTATCCTTACCCTGGTTTCCTTTCCTTTGCTAAATATTTATGTGCTTAACAACCGTAGGAGGAAGGTGCTGTGTTATTAGAACTGTTTGGAAGAGGTGGAACAGCTCCAGGGTGCGAGCTAAAAATATCAAGAGGAAAACGCAAATCCTTCATAAGGCACATGTGAGGCACAATTTCACTGAGATGTTTTCAGCGTAGACATCAAAGCTGGATGCCCTGCTCCATGATTTACTAGCCAACGAACGAGGGCAATTTACGAACCTCCCTTCTTACTAATACAATTGCGTAACAGTACTACTGTCCAGTGTTTTAATTCAGCATTTACACAGGGCTGACGATGGCCACATGCTTATAGCAAATATTAACTCATTTGATCCTATAACCCTGACCGTTACCTCCACTTGGTAAAGTGGATATTGAGGTACACACATTAAGTAACTTGCCTAAAGAAAGATAAAGCCGACAAGCAGTGAACTTGGGATGCAAACTCTGGCTGGCTGGCTCCAGGGGGGAAGCTCTTACCCACAGGGCTAGGGGCTGTCTGGGGATGCACAGGTTAGTGTGAGCAAGTTCCTGGGCTCTGGAAAGTGAGGGTGACTCACTGACACATAGCGCAGTGGGGCCCGCATGTCTAATCTCCATCAGACACTATTGATATGTAAATGAGCGTCCCCAGGTGTCCACCAGGCTGCCTGGCTTAATTTGTAATTGCAGCTGAATGTAATTAGTTCTCATTCTGAGTTCAAGTTTGATTCCGCTAAACATATTCCACAAAACAGACACTTGTTATCTAATGATGAAGATTACTGACCAAAGGGAAATAAACACAAATAAAGCCCCAGAACCACTCCAAGCACAGGTGTGGCCTCCCTCAATCTACCATTATCAGTCAAACTCACGCAGCTGGTGCACACATGGCCCAGTCACGTGTTCTACTGCACACTTTGGATTGACTGGGTGGGGAGTGCCTGCTCTGGGAAGCTGCAGGGGTGTGGGGCTAGAGGTCACTTCTGCTCTCTGGTACAAGGTGTGTGCAGACGACTTACTCAAGCCACACGTGTCTAGGCAACCCCGTCGGCCCTCAGCCCTATGGTTGTCAGGATTAAACCCTATGGTTGTCAGGATTACACGGGATGCCTGGCACAGAGGAAGCATGAAAACAGTTATTTTACTTTTTATTGTTATTATCATCACTTATCATTCGTGTTCCTGGAGATTTGTTGAGTGAAAACTTACATCACAAATTTCACTTTTCCTCTAAGGATGCGCCCCGAAGTTACAGTCCTTACTTCACTGCTTCGGCCACATTATGTTTCAACAAACTCTCGGATTATGAGAACACGAAGGTGATCACTGAGGGGCTGGGGTGTGGAAACTGGGTGAAGGGTTCCACTGTCCAGTGGAGGGTAGAAACCAGACAGATGTCAAATTATAACACCAGAAGCCTGAAACCGACATCATTTTATAAGCCCATTATACTTCAATAAAAATTTAAAAACTGAAATAAGGAAACTGAGGAAAGAAGATGCACTAGGGCATGAGGTCTTGCCACGAGCATGTTTAACCCCACAACCCTGGCAAGTGGAGATCATCACTCCCCGTTTCGCAGGATAAACATCTCCAAGAGGACAAGTACTTGTCACTGAGACCCGCCCAGGGCCAGACTTTTAGAGCAGAGGTTTTCACCTGAGATTCTCACCCAGTGTATTTCAATCTCACTACCAGAGAGAGAGGCATAAGTATCTCTGTTACACATGTCCCGAGTTTCCTAAAGAATTCCACCTCCACCGTGAGGAACTCCCCCGCCCCCCGGGATTATCACTGAGGGTTTTCCTCAGTGGTTGATAATTCAATTCTGTCCATTATTTGTGTTGATCAAACAGGCTCTTGCCCTGCGTCCCTGGGACAGGATCCCTTCAATATTCTTTTTTTTTTTTTTTTAATGACTAGCTTTAAAATTACCTGTTTTTCCTATTTAAAAGCAGAAGGTTCTATGTTTCAAAAGCATTTGCCTACAACTGTTTTACTCATCTTAATCATCTGTGCAGCACGTCACCATACCCTGGATAAACTGGTTTGAGGTTCAGAGGAAGAGACTGTCAGAGAAAATGCTGCTGAGTCTGCTTCAGAGCTAGCCAACCAGCTACGATCGTCCAAGGAGTCACAGGAACAGGAAAACCCCACGGGGTGATCCCACTCTGCTGTCACACAGACACTTATTTTTAGTTCAGAAAAATTGTATATAAAAATTGTATAAAAACCAAAGACTGTCCCTTTGCCCTTTGATGACTGAAGTGCTCAGCCCAGGAAGGAGGCAGGTGGTCAGTGAAGGTGTGTGTGAGGACAGCATCCAGGCCGCTCCTCAGAGAAGAGGCTTTCTCTGTGGGAAAGAGCGAAGACCAGCACAGCAATCTCGGGAGCAGCTGCTAGAACTGAGGTCAGACTAGGTCTATGAGGTTTGCCAAGACCCACGGGGATCTGAAGAGACGGGAACCCCACCCCCCACCCCCACAAGAGCACACCCCATGTTGTAAACCAACAGTCACCTCAATAAAAAAGTTAAAAAAACCAAAATGTGTTGCTCTCTCCATGTACTACGTGAAATACATCGAGTGCACAGGTGCAATACCTGACAGTAAAATGAACTGAGATTGACTTGTATAAAACAAGACCCAGAGCATAAAATGACCACTTGAATGTTTTACCATTTAAGGAAAACAATTGTTGGCTGAAATCTCTTCATTTAAACATAATCGGTTTGCAGAGACATCGTTTGTCAGAGAAGTGACAGTTTCTTCTAGTCACCTTGCAGAGGTTGCTGAAGCAGTTCTGTGACCAGCAGGTCTGCGATGGCCAGTTCCGGCCAGGCGCCCGTGCTGAAGGCCTCAGAAGTGGAGAAATCCATCCTCCGTTATTCGTGGAGGACACTGGTCATTAGGAGAGTGGAGTGGGCGAATGGCTGGTTAATTGCTCATCTCCCCCAGATGGGAAGAGGCGTGCTAGACAGGAGAGACCAGCCCAGACTACACACAAGGGACCCCAGTCTGCAGTCTTTTATCCCAACACCAGCACTAAAAGTCACTCTAGTTCCCAGGCAAGCTGGCAAACGAACAAAATTTGCAATTTTTAGCTTCACCATTCTTCAGGCTATCTGGGACCTTTAACACAGTGCTACAGAGATGCTCAGTGCCAGGAATCAGCCTGCGCTCCCTACAGAAGCCAACCTTCCCTTCCACGCCTCTCACTTCTGCAAGTGTCCATTGAGAACACAGGGGGCCCCAACATGGACCCATCGCATCACCTGTGGCTACCCCACTCACCCCGACTCCCACCAAGCATTCCCAAGCCTGCAAGAAATCACTGGCTGAGGCGGCTCCACACATGGGCACAAGCCAAAAGCACAACTCACAGGTCTCAATGTTCTTTCACCCACAGCCAGTCTCAGGAGTATTAGCCAGGCCTTTCCTTTTTGTTTAAAATACTTCCATGCCATTGTAATCAGCATACACCCTGCTCTCATGTATTAGGACATTTTTCTTGAAATAATGCAACATTTATCTTAGTCTTTCCAAATGATAATATTACATGAAAATGGCTTTTTGAACAGTTTTTCAGTGGATGCGACCCTTATCCTACTTTTTTCACTAGAACGCCACACTTTGATGGTCTTCAAAACTGCCCTTTTCCGGCAGCCATTTTTTGGTGTGTTTTGTTTTTAATAGCTGCGAGCTGGCTATAAAGTAGCAGTGGGGGATGGAAAAGCGCCCAGCGCTAGAAGAATCAGGAAGAGCTGAAAATTATCTTTTCTTGCCAGTTACTGCGGCATAGACTGAAGAATGAATGGTGGACAGTGGTCAGGAAAGCAGAAGCACAAAAGACATTTCCTGTCATCTACAGAGAACACAAAATCTCAAATTGGAGTGGATAAGGCAACAGAGAAACTCTGCAGAGAAACAAACCACACAGCAATAGCCTAGATGCCTGCTTCACTTTATGTCCTTAATGTACTTTTACAATTCGTGTAAAAGTAACACGTAGTAACTGCTAAAACTTTCCATATGTTCCTCCATTAACAAATAACACAAAACCAATGTCTTAAATAAAGCATCAGTCACTCAGAAAAAAAAAACAAAACAAAACAACAAAACATCAGAATAATAAACTTAACCTCATGCTTGTATTTAAGAGTGTGAATCCAGTAAAAGATGCGGGTATAAAATCCTATTTGTGATTATATTACTTCATCTGTTCTCTAAGTAATACAGTAGCCCCCCCTGATCTGCAGTTCCACTTGCCGTGGTTTCAGTTAACATGGTCAGCCAAAACCCCAGGAAGAGGAAGAGACTTTGAGCTTTGAGGGAGACCACCATACACTTAACTTTTACGATAACATATTCTTGTTAATTGTTTCATTTTAAGTTGTCATTAGTCTCTTAGTATGTATAATCTGTAAACTTCATCATAGTTATATATACGAAAAAGCCTAGCATATATAGGATTCCGTACTGTCTGTGTCCTCAGGCATCCACTGGGGGTACTGGAACACATCCCCCAAGGAAACTAGGAGCGAGGTCAGGAGAGAAACTACTGTGCTATAGATGACAATGATGAAATTATCAAACATGAACTAAATGCCACTGATAATACCTTGGAGAGAAGTTCACCATGTATACTCCTTGTTCACCTGGCTACAGGTAAGCTTGAAGAGAAGCAGAGACACCAAGTGCTTGTTCAAGTAGCACTTCCACGTGGACACACAACTGGAGGCCTGCGCACTGCAGCAGGGACACTGTCCTCGCCCCAAGGAAAGCTCCCCAGGACGCCTCTGCCCTGACCTCCCAAACCACCCTGCAGGCCAGAGGCTGTGGCTTGTACTTCCAGCTTTTAAGGAATTTTTTCTTCCTCTCCATGTCATACACATTTCTCTCCCACCTCAGAACTATCAGAGAACCACCCAGACCAAGACCACACACACACACAGTGACTACACACAGCGGTGTGTCTGTGTCATGGTAACTCATAAGCAACATGTGCTAACATCCCCAAGGTCTTGACCTTCCACTCATGTGTTTTCCCTGGTCTGCATTACTAATGATGCTTTCTACATGATGTCTTCTTATAAATGGATTTAAATCCCTCGTACAATAAAATATACACATCATACACATCTATATCTGTACCAGCACACAATGGCCAGATGTGTTGAAGGAGGGATTTTTGTGACCACTCTTGGGGGTGTGTCAGCTGCAGGCCCGCCCCGCAATCTGAGGGTTGTACACGCACCACACTTGTTTGGACAGAGTCAGATGCAGATGAACATAGGCCTGATGCTAAATTTTAGGCTCAACGTGTCTGGGTTAAAGGGATGCCCACATATATTAGAACATGATCTGCTGGCTGAGTCTGCGAGGGTGTCTCTGGAGGAGACCAGCATTTGAGTTGGCAGACTAAACAACCCTCCCCAAGGGAGGGGACATCATCCAAACAGTTCAGCCCCCCAGTCAAATACAAAGGCAGAGAGAGGGAGGGCGAATCTGATGTTTTCTGTGTGAACAGAGGGTTTCATCTTCTCCTTGGATGCACGGGTGCTCCTGGGCCTCTGGACTCAGTCGGGGTGCCACCACCAGCTTTCTGGGACCCCCAGCTTGCAAGAGCAGATGGAGGGACTTCTGAGCCTCCACATGAGCTAGTTCCTACAGTGAGTCTAAGTGTAGATCTCTATCCTACTGGTTCTGTTTCTCCAGAGAACTCCAACACACAGATCATGTTTCATTTCTATAGTCAATATTGCTAATTAATCCCAAAGCTTCAAAACACTTGTCCTGATCGTATCTTGCTATCTGACTCACACTTCAGTTATGACTCCTCCAAATCACCTCTCAGCTCAACTGGAGGGGAAAGTCAACACTTCTCCTGCCCCCATCCTCCAGGGTATAGACTAACATGAGGCTGAAAGGTCTCTTTCAGCAGAAGTTTTTGTGGTCATTGGTTCAAGTACAAACACATTCGCAGGATGAAGCAAAACACTGTTTACAAAACGATTTTGGTTTTGGTGTTTCAAAAAATATTTTATCAAATCTCAACTTCTGAGTGTGTCTTTTTAAAATTCTGGGTGACAGAGTAAAACGGACCCACCGGAGCAGCACACGGAAAGGCTGGTGTGACTGAGTCGTGAGCTGACCCGGCTGTTTCTCATGCTCCCTATTTTTATTATTTTATTTATTTATTTATTTTTTTTTTTATATAGAGGCATGTTTTCTTTCTCTCTCTCTCTCTCTCTCTCTCTCTCTCTCTTCTCTCTCTTCTTTCTTTCTTTTTTTTTTATACAAGCACTGGGTACAGTCAGAAGCGGGGAGGTGAGAGAATTCACCAGAGCCAGAGCGGGGAGCAGAGCAGGCAGAGGGACCGAGGTACACTGCTGAGGGGAGCAGCGGGCCGCAGGAGAGGTCTGCGCGCCATGCGGGACCCTCCTCCGGTGGCCGGGGAGCAGCCGGGGATCGAACCGGCGCTGCAGAGGCCGCGGGCAGCTTCGCAACCCAGCGCTTAACCGCTGCGCCACCGGGGAGGCCCTGCTCCCTATTTTTAAATGGAAAGCACTATCGAGCCCCGTGCAGCTGTAAGAAACAGGCAGACAAACCCCGCCTACCCTTCACCCAGTTTCCGCCCATGGCAACGTGTCGCAAAACTAACAGGTACCAGTCAGAACAGACACTGGACCCCAGGACCCCAGGACTGTGAGTGACAGCTACACCCACTGCCCTCCAGCCCCACTCCCTTAGCTCCTGCAAACACCTTTTCACGTCCCTGCCCCTATAATTTCAAGACTCCTGTTCAAGGGAAGCTCACCAGGCCACGATTACATGAAGACGGTGGCAGCCCGAGAGTGAAAACTCTCATTTGCCAAGGTGAAGAGGACTTGAGGTATGTCTCAATCTGAACCATCTGGGAGTCAAGGTGCCGAGCACTGAGGCACCTGAGGAGGCTCAGATGTCACGTTAAAGACATCAAAATCTCAGAAGCTCAAGTTCAGGTTTAGCACAGCCTTTCAAGTTGATTACATTCAAAGCACAGGAGATAATTTTCAAGAACCATGTGAAAAACACATTAAGAAAAAAAAGATAAGACCAAAAGGCAGGAAGCCTCTGCAAAGGCATTTCAATAGTAGCAGATTGCGACCGGATGGTCTTCTCCACACCACAGAGACGACTGGCCACCGTCAGCATTTACTGTGGCAAAGAAAAAGAAAACCTGCATTTAATTCAACCACTAATAGCAGCCTGGGCTCTGAAGGCTACTGATAGGCCAAGCAAACAGCCACCTGTTATATCACCAGCCAGGGGAGTCTTCAGAGGGCGCACGAATGTTTTCACTCCCATAACTTTCCATACATTTGCCGAATAATGATAATACTAATAAAAAAAAAACCTTAATGTTTTGTACTTTTCCAAAGATGCATCTTTTGTAACAGTCAAGGTAGGACCTTCTAGCAAAAGGAAGGCCCCCTTCACCATTCTTCACCAATTCACCATGAGGCACACATTCTGCCTGCAGGTTAGTAAATCAGAGTGGCCAGGCCAAGGGAGAATGAGAGCGAGGGAAAGCGCGTGGCATGCTTCCACGGGACTGAAGCACACAGAACCTGGAAGAGTGTGAAACAAAGGTGGAAGGGCAGGCAAGGACCTGAGAGTGCCAGGCTCTTAGTAAGAGGGAAGGGGGGGATCCTAACATGCTCTGTGGATCATGGACTGAAGTGGGAAGAGGGGACCAGCCAGGAGTCAATTAGCGCGGCACAAGGTGGAAGACTGGAAGGCTGGAGTAGAGTGGGGGGCAGAAGGATGGAGAAAATATATCCACCGTGTTTTCTGCACAGTGAATCCCAGCTGTGGACAAACAGGTCTCTTAGTGTATGGGGGCCTCAATTTCATCATTTGCAAAGTAGGACTAGAATCTTCCATGCATTGAAGTTACATGGAGATCAAAAAATCATGCATCGAAATAATCTTGCTAGTATGTATGACTTGCACACTACATTTCTCCAAAACTCTGAGCTCCATCTCAAGTTATGGTCAAAAGACAAATGGGCATCTCTGTATTGGGTTTTTTTTTTTTTTTTTTTTTTTTTTTGGTAGAGGCATGTTTTATTTATTTATTTGTTTGTTTGTTTGTCTGTTTTGTTTATACAAGCACTGGGTACAGTCAGAAGCGCGGGAGGGTGAGAGAATTCACCAGAGCCAGAGCAGGGAGCAGAGCAGGCAGAAGGACCGAAGTACACAGCTGAGGGGAGCAGCGGGCGGCAGGAGAGGTCTGCACGCCATGTGGGACCCTCCTCCGGTGGCCGGGGAGCAGCCGAGGATCGAACCGGTGCCGCAGAGGCCGCAGGCAGCTTCGCAACCCAGCGCTCAACCGCTGCGCCACCAAGGAGGCCCTCTGTGTTGGGTTTTAAGTTGTTTTTACATCATAGCAGGTATTCCAAACAGTAAAGAATGTCTAGGTTGACCAAATGCCCAAAAATAGATGACTGGATCAAGAAGATGTGGTACATATACACCATGGAATATTACTCAGCAATCAAAAAAGATAAACACATGCCATTTGCAGCAACATGGATGGCGCTGGAAGGGATCATGCTCAGCGAAATGAGCCAGAAAGAAAAAGAAAAATACCGGATGGTCTCACTCATAGCAGGAATCTAGAAAACTTAGATAAGGGACCAGGAAAATGAATAACTATAAGAAAGTGAAAATCAAAATCAATAAACAACTATGAACCAGAGACAGTCTATGGGGGGAGGGGGGCGGGGAAAGGAGGGCTTGGGGTCAAAATAAGGGGGTTGTAATTGTATGGGGAATATAAAAATAAAATTTATTAAAAAAAAAAAAGAATGTGTCTAGGTTGAATGAGGAGAATTTGGCACAGTTGTGGGGAAAAAAGCAAAGGCAGTCCCAGCCAGGGTCACAAAATGTGACATTTAATAGGATACAATAAAAACATGACAGTTCTCCAGAAATTAATCTAAGAAAAAATGTGCAAGAACCTTACGGAGGAAACTTAAAGAAAAAGACCTAACTAAACTTAGAAAAGCAGTACACCCCAGAGCATCACACTGTCAACCCTTCCCCAGATAAAATCAGTGGAGTGACAATAAAATCTCCAGGGATTATTCACAAACAGAACAGTCGTCCTAAAGCGTATCATTTAGAATTCACAAAAATAGAATGTTGACTGAACATAAGTTATAGAAGGATACTCTCCCATTGTCTCACTCTCTTAAATATCAAAACAACATTACATACTGTCATGGACTACGTCACAAGAGCATAAAAGCACAAAAGAAAATGATAATCTCCAAAGTCAGAACAGAGGTCACTGAAGGCAAAGGAGCTTCTACTGGACTTGCAGTTTTATGTGTGAGCTTTCATTTCGTAAACTGAGTAGCAGATACAAAGACGTTCATTCTATGATCTCCTAGTTGTTGAAACCGTTGTGTGCCTTCAATATTCCACAGGAAGCCCACACCACCTTTTGAGAACCGTGCTGTGACATGATGGAGCTCATTAGCCCCCAAGCACCGACCCTGTGGTGGCACCAGCTTGAACGCTTGTCCACCAAGCGGGATCAGGGGATCACCAGGCCATGGCAGAATCTGAACTTCTGGGAGGGGAGCCACGTGGTTCCCACGCACAGCCAGGTGTGGGGCTCTTCAGTAACCCACCGGCTATTAATAACCAGCCCTCCAGCAAAACCGGTTCTAGTCTGACAGTGAGATTTCAGTACTGAAGATTATTGCCTCATCATTTTCCAGTGGATGCAACTGTCCAGAATGTCTAATTTGAGCGCCAAACCATTCAGACTTTCAAAGACAGATTTTACTCTACTCCCCCAGAGATCACACATGCAGACACTGGCATACTTTCCAAGGGAATCATATCAAATGATCCCACAGCAGGACATAATTCCTCCATATCATCCATGGGGAATATGTCACAGCAAAACTCCAGTGGAGGCGGGAAGAGGAGCTGTTCTTCTGGATAAAGTGGCCCCTGGCCACGGCACTCACGATGGTTTCCCCTCCGGTATGCAGGCCTCCACCCCAGGTGCCTTCCCTTCCTGGCTTTATTTCCTTGTAATAACTCAGAGCTAAATCGGTCTAGAGAAGTGCATAGAGAATGTGCCACATAAAAATAAATTCAGAGAGAAAACAGATAGATCAAGAGCTAGCAGTATTAATTAGCACTGCACTCTCCACTGGCCGAGTCCTGCTCCTAAGAAATCAAGGGACCTGCAGCGGTGAGGCTGTCAGAACACGCACAACATTCCAGGGCGCATGGAGATGACTAGTTCCCCTAATATTCCAAAATGACAAACTGAAAATGCGGGGAAGACTGTGATTTTTTGGTGCCGGGGCTTCTTTTTTAATACAAACGTCACATGCTCTTTGATCAAGGGCACGTTGGTTCCCAATGCTGGGAGTGACTTGGGGGGCTGGCCCGCACCTCGGGGACCTGGGTCACAGCCACGCCCGCCACCAGGACGGCGCCCACCGGGGCTCACTTACCGGGGCTCTCCACCCGCTTGTAGTGGTAGGGGTTGATGCACACCTCCTTCTGCTTGGAGCCGAAGGGGAACTCGCAGCACTCCAGGGGCTTCAGTTCGTGGTGGCTCTGCAGGTCGGGCCAGCGCCACACGCGGCAGTAGATGACGTGGGGCAGCCCCTTGCGGTGGGACACCTGCAGCCGGCCGTCCAGCGATCGGGGGATGGTGACGCAGTTGCTGGGCTGCCCGGGGCAGCTCAGCGCCTTCTCCAGCTCCTCCATGGCGCCCTTCTTCTTCTTCAGCTTCTTCACCAGGGCGTCCACGGCCTTCTCGGCCCACTTCTCCTCCTCGTCGCCCTGCTTCCACCCGAGCAGCCTCTTCACAGCCGGGCTGGTGAAGGAAAATAAACTGGTCACGTTCATCGTGGCCGCGCTGGTCCTGCCCTCCCGCGGGGTGAGGCAGCGGCGTCTCCGGATGCGAGGACGGCAGGGCCTTCACTTCACGGGCATAGGCGTCTCCTGAGTGGCTCCGTTCTGAGGTCCTGGAAAGCAGAAACGACCATTCCGAGCGCTTCGCGGCAGGACCCCCACGTCAGCACCTACAGAAGAGGGAAGGGAAAAAATGTTTACAATCACCTCCGCCACAAAGTCACAATTTCTTAAGCAATGGTGATGGGTCAGGGGCTTTGATGGAGGCCACGGATAAAATGGTTTCGCTCCTAAAACCCATGCCAGAGCCCTGACCTCTGATGTGACTAACAGAGTAATTCAGCTTCCATGAGGTCAGCTTAAATGAGGAGGGTGGGACAGGGCAGGACAGGACTGGTGGCTTTGTAAGAACAGGGAGAGTGTGGGCACACTGTCCCCCGGGCCTGTCCCCCGGGCCTGCCCCCCAGCTCAGACGCTAAGGGAAGGCCAGGTGAGGACCTGGGGGGCAGGCAGCCGTCATGGGCACATCTGGAAGAGACCCTCACCGGGAACCAAGCTGGCTGGGACCCTGATCCTGGGCGCCCGGCTCCAGAAATGGGAGGAACACATTGCTCCTGTCTGAAGCCACTCAAGTAGACACAGCACTTCATCCTTCCAACAACCCTTCCGAGCCGCGGGACACAGCGCCATCACACAATGACTAAACAGGGACACAGTTTACAAAGTCGTGTGTCCCCGTCCACACAGGTTCTGAGGTGGACACAGCAGACAAAAACGGTCAAGTTCTCAACAGATGCTGTGAGGCTTTCTAGCTAGCGCCATTGACAGGCTCTAAAAATATGTTTCAAAACAAATCCCCACCAACAAAAACTGAAAGCAACAGGAAATAATAAAAATACAATAGTCTTAACATCTGCTTGGGGTTTGCTGCTCAAGTATTTCTCCTGCTGGAAGAACAGGTAGCTGCATTTCTACGATACAAATGCAGCGACATTTTTGGGATTTATTAAGGAAGCCTGTGCCCATGAGCCGCCGGGCAAGCAGGTAGAAATTTTATTTCCTACTTTTTCAAGTTTGTTTTTCACTGACAGGAAAGGAAGGAAGCACAGGAACACACAAGGCACCAGGTTCCTGAGTCGAGCTGTCTCCTTTTAACCCTTCGGTTACTCTTCGCCAGATGAAAATGCAAAGGATGGGAAAGACGAAGTGGACAACAAATGCCTAACAAGGATGGGACCGGCCTCTTCCCCAAAGTAACTACAAGAGACAAATAACATACAAACGCACAAGGCAGAGTGGGGGAAAGACCAGGTTTTTAAAGGTATCAAGGAGCCACCAAGGGACTCAGGGCCAAGCTGTGGAGAGAAGGGAACAGCCTGAGGGCGCCCAGCAAGCTCACAGCAGAGAAGCCAAGCAGAGACTGGGGCGGAGAAGGAAGCGGAGCTGAGGAGACAAGAAATGAGCTGGGGGCCTGCTGCAAAGGTGCACAGGCCAGGCTTCCAGTGACAACCCTGAAGGGATGCCCTGGTGCAGGGGAAATGACTGGGCTGGCTTCACCCTGAAACGCGGCCTACTGCTGGCATCTGAACACTAGACTGGGTGAGAGGATGGAGGAGGAAAGAAAGGCAAGGACAGAGGCTGTGGCTACAGATACTGGCCAGGGACCGTCCAAAAAGGACCAGAGACATCTGGCCACAAATTCAAGAAGGCCTGCAAATCCCCAAACAATAAATACAAGGAAACCCGAAAGCTTTGATGCGTCATATTGTTGCTGATTCTGAAGGGTCTTTGACTTCCACCAATTAATCCCACACACATTTGACAAGATGCATTACAGGTTTCAAGAAAGGGAGGGAATACGGTCAAAATAAGAGGGGGTGGTGGGCCTCCCCGGTGGCGCAGCAGTTGAGCGCTGGGTTGCGAAGCTGCCCGCGGCCTCTGCGGCGCCGGTTCGATCCCCGGCTGCTCCCCGGCCACCGGAGGAGGGTCCCACATGGCGCGCAGACCTCTCCTGCCGCCCGTTGCTCCCCTCAGCAGTGTACTTTGGTCCTTCTGCCTGCTCTGCTCTCCGCTCTGGCTCTGGTGAATTCTCTCACCCTCCTGCGCTTCTGACTGTACCCAGTGCATGTATAAACAAAAAGAAAGAAAGAAAGAAAGAAAACATGCCTCTATATATAAAAAAAAAAAAAAAAAAAATAAGAGGGGGTGGGAATTGTATGGGGACAATAACCAAGATGAAAATGCATACATTGTGCAAAAATGAAAAATGATGTAAAAAATATATAAAATAAAATACATTAAAAAAAATAAACATGATGTCGCTACCAGGGGGGAAAAAAGGGGGACATTTAGTGTGGATCACACTGTAAGAGGGGAGCAGTGATGACATGACACCCTTTTCAACAGGTGCATAAAAAAAAACTTGGTGACCAAGAAAAAAAAAGAAAAAGAAAACCTTCTGAAGTAAAGACTGTCATTTCCTTCATTTTATAAGTAAGAAAAGTGAAATGCAGGAAAGTGAAATAACTGGTCCAAAGTTATGTAAGTGGTTGTACGTGGCAGGGCTGGGGTTTGAACCCACGTTGCCTGGCTCCTGCTGCCATTTTAAACCATTTTTCCAAACTGCTAGTTCTCCCGGAAACCTGGTGAGGTGCTAGGATTCCAGGTGGCTG
The DNA here is from genome assembly GCF_014898055.3 of Talpa occidentalis. NCBI lineage: Eukaryota > Metazoa > Chordata > Mammalia > Eulipotyphla > Talpidae > Talpa > Talpa occidentalis. The sequence goes on from NW_023605194.1 coordinate 110,155,143, forward strand.
GAGGCCACCCAAGGCTGGTAAGGGGCAGATGGTGCTCCATCCTGATTAGGTCGATGTTTTAGAAACGCAGCTAAGGTATTATGGCCTCAATATTGGAAGACTTCTCCCTACAGGCACAAAATCCTCCCTACAGGCAAAACTACTGCCTTCAAACACTGCTGGGCCAGTGGGTGGGGAAGGGTTCCTCAAGCTAGGGTGACAAGATTATGAACTTGGAAGTAAATGTTCATAGAGGAAGCAAAATGCAGGCTACTCACTAGTTTCTGCCTCCCGGAGCTAAGCAATTTTTCAGACATTGAAACGAGTAACACAGCTCCCACCAGGAACTCCACTGAGTCCGTGCCGCAATGGCCTCACAAGACCACTGCTTTTCCCCTGCCCCTTTTTGTACTTCCTGCTTTAGTTTATGTCAAAAGCTAAGTGGCCTTATCAGTTTCAAGTGCAAAATAAAAACATGAGTCAGCAAACAGAGATTTCCTTCCCTCTTCTCCAAATACAAACATTTCACACTGACCTAAAAAGAAAAAGCATTTACCTAGGAAAGAACCCCCCAGAAGACTTAAAAAAAAAAAATCAAGATCTTTATTCCGGCATCATCACTTTTAAAAATGTACCCTAAGGTACAAAAAATAGAAAACGATGTAAATATATATATATATATATATATATATTTTAAAAAGTACCCTAAGGAACTACATGAACTAGAAAGGTGAAGTTTTTGCACAAAGACTTTCATCAGGGTATCATTTATTATGGAGGAAGAAGATGACTGGAAAATATTTAAGCCTCCCAGTAGGACATTACGTGACCCTTAAAAAATTATGTTCCTGAAAACTATGTAATAACTTGGAAAAAACCTGAAACATAACATAAAGTGGTAGATAAAGCAGGAACAACTATGTAAGTCTACCAAATATGAATAGTGGCTGGGTTTGAATGGGTAATAATAGCTCTCCTGCTTTTCTAAACTTTTCAAACATTCTTTAATGAAAAAGTGTAACTTTCCAATTTTTAAAAAAGCCTTCATATGCAAATATTTGTAAGTTACAAAGGAACAAACACCAATTCATGGACTCCAGTCACACTCAGACCCGAGTTATGAGTCCCCTTGGGCTGAGAGGGTGATGAGGTTTTGGAGGTGATAAAGATGCACTTTAAACGGGGTTCTAAATCTAGATCCTGTCATATGGCCCGTGGGAAGAATGGCCAGGAGTGCTGCCAGCAGCCAGTCAGAAAAGTGCCCTTACAACCCGCCTTCCGACGTTGACTATTTCATTTTACAACTTACGTGGAATTCTGTAACGTTAAAAGGGAAAAAAAAGAAAAGAAAAATTTTTATTAAATACTTTTAATTGCTATGTAACTTGCTTGATATGTGAAGGAAACCTAACTAGTCAGTGGTAGAGCAATGGCCATTTTATGTGAATATTAACAAAATACAGTCTCCGCCATCAATACCTTTTAGACTCCAGATTCCCACAAAGTTTTAAAAGAAAATTTCTCTAATCTGTATCTGAAGATAAAATTAAAAAGTGGGGGGGAGGGGCAAGAAGTTCCAGCCAAGTGTCACGAACCAAGTACATTTCACAAGGAATGGGGGGACAGGAGACGACAACACTCTCTAGATTCAGACAATTCTGGGGCTGGAATGGAAGCCAATGAATTACACCAAAGAAATGATCCCCATTAAATATTAAGGGAGCTGATAAATTATTCAATAAAATAAGCATAAAATGTAGGCCCCGAAAAGCGACTGCAGAAAAGAGATTCCTAGTTCCTTTCGAAAAAAGTAAGTGACTGAAACTAAATAGTCTATTATCAAAGAAGCAAGCACTTCTTATTCATTGGTTCATTACTCTGTCTTAACTTGAATGGTAAAACATTGTGGCATGAAGATCAAAAGAACTGAGAAGCCAGAAGCTAGGGCTATTGATTAACTTCCCTTTGAAACTGTTTAACAATTGGAAAAGGTATTTAAGGAAAAAAGAGACAACTTTCCAAAAACTGTCTTTCTTATAACAATGTTTGATGCAATTTTTTGAAACAATTCTAAGTAACCAAATAAACTGTGTGAAGTTCCTGACATATCACTAGTGGATGATCTTGTGAATATACATAGAAAAAATAAGGGTTGAGCTTCCAGAGAAGACCTATCAGGGGTTTCAGGAAAATTATCAGCAAACCCCATAATTTCTTTAATTCAGAATTGTTTGTATTGGAAACCTTCCTTCACGACCTACCTCACTACACACCCTGCAGATGTAAAATACCCCAGAGATGTGTTACACATGAAGAGGTGATATCAGCTGTATTATGGAGAGGCCTGTGTCATCTCTCCTAGCAGCCAATTCTACATAGGCTGCTGGGCCTCCTTGAGAAATAGCTAAATTAAAAAGCATCAAAAAGTGAACGTGCTGAGGATCTGTAATGTAACTTTTCATCATTTCAAAATGGACTATTTTAAAATCTGCTTGATTTCCTTTATGTGCACAAGCCAATCATGCACTTTTTAAGGAAAAAAAAAAAAGATTTATTTATTTATTTATACAAGAACCAGGGTACAGACCAGATGCTCGGGAGGGTGAGAGGATTCACCAGAGACAGAGCGGGAACAGAACAGGCAGACTGACGAAATGCACTGCTGAAGGGTGCAGTGGGCGGGGATCAAACCATGGCTGCAGAGGCTGCGGACAGCTTCACAGCGCAGCGCTCAAAGGCCTGCACCACCAGGGGAGGCCCCAATCATGCACTCTTGATAAAGGCAGAATTGTCAAACCAGACTGTGATTCCCAAGGAGAATAAGACAAAACACCCAATAAATTCTTGATACTCATACATAGAAAGTGTTGATGCACAAAAGACTAGACACCCCAGAATAGAGTTAAAAGTGCTTAAAGAAGTGAAGGCTGTAGAGAAAACTATTTCAGAGATTTAATTACAGTAAATATTTTCGAACATTAAAGAGCAATCCATCATTAAGTCACCAGTAGCAAAAGCTCTGCTGGTAAGATAGAGAATTCACACAATGGGAGGGGGAAAAAACACCACCATCCTTAAACCTAAAATGTATTTAGGTTATGGAATTACTCAGAACTTCTAAGAAAGAAATGAGAGCTTGCACATTTCTGATAACCTTAAAAATATCTATCACTGATAAACACAAGAGGCTTCTCAGCCCTTCTGCTGGCTTAGCAGGAGGCCTGAAGGACACAGCAATACGTTCCTTAGATGAGCAGACGCAGAGACATCCGATGACCAGTCCCCATGACAGATCCAGCGCAATGAAGAGGTGGAGATGGACAGTTCCTTGGACCAAGTACAATACAGTGGGTTCTATATAACTTCATTTTGTTGAACACTGATTTGTTAGAACGTTGATGAGAATAAAGAAATCCCAGCCAAAAACCAAACAATGTTATATGAGGACCTGGTTTCCTTATCCGTCTTCTGCAGTTTCCAAGAAGCTCTGGGAGTTCAGTGAGGACTCAGTGTACAAACTCAAGTGGTACCAAATGTAAACAGCTCCTAGGAGAGGCGTCAAGATGATTTACAGTACAGATCCTTAAGGAAAATGGGGCATCTTTTAAGGCAGATTGAGGGGGAGTAAAATGTGCTGCACAAGAACAATGCTGTGACAATGAATAAAAAATTGAAATGGCTTTTTTAGTCTCAGAAAACACCCCAAGGTGACAATGCCCTGTGATTTTGTTTCCACAAATAATCTATTCAGATGCTTCTTTTTCCCAATTATGCCAATTAGGCACGAATTTGGTTTTAAGGCATTATTTCCAAGGAAGGAAACAGGTATGGTGTGTTTGCATTCCCTTTTCCTGTTTGAAGACGGCTGCTAGCCCTAGACTTCCAACATTCCGCAATGTCAGATGGTTCAAATTGAGCAAAATAAAACTACCACTGACCCCAAAATGGAGGGAGGAATCCTGGGAAAATGAGGATGGATAAAACTTCTGTGTTTTCCACAGGTTTGAAAGCACTTTCTAAACTACTTACTGCACTGCTCTGAAGCTGGGCTAAGAACTGTACTTCAACTGAGTTTCCAGAAGAAAATGTATTTCAATGAAATTTTCACTCAAGAAAACACTACAAAGGATGCCCTGGACAAGACAGACTTCTGCTGGTCTTAGACCAAAACAGCGGCAAGGTCCAGCGGTCACAAAGTCCCAGAAGTCAAATTTCTCCTAATATGAAGTCTGTTTAGGTTACTTGCAAGTATTTCCCAACTTTCTAAATGAGTGATTGATAACAGAAGAGACTGATGACATAGAATTTTCATTAAAGAGGTTTTTTTTTTGAGCTTAACTTTCCAAATCTGGGGAAACGGTGGGGGGTGAAGGTGGGAGAAAGGTTAAGCCCTTGTAAGCCTATTTTTAGTAATGCAATTATGCAAGTACTATGGCCTTTAAAAGGCAGGCACTTAACAGCCAGTCTTTCCTGTCTCTCAGGTGTGACTGAGTGACAAGCAGGAAAGAGCTATGATGTGGTCTCTCAATGGAGTGTTAAGTGAGCAGGAATCAAAAAGAGAAGGAGTAACAGGTAGGCTCTGAATTCCAGCGCACCACCTATCACTTGCAAGTTCTCCCCAAGCTGCGATCTATCAGTCACTGATTTCAAAATAGCATCCTCTCCATGAAAAGGAAGCAGGGAATTTATGGACGTCACAATCCCACGAGCCTCTAAGGGCAGAACTATGCGTGTCAGGTGCGCCAGGCTTGCTGTTCCATACATCTCCGTGGTGCTAGAAATTCCTTACGAACTCTGCTGGTTCCTCTCTGCACAGACCAGCCCTTCCATCCTGACAGATCTAGGGCAATGGGTCGATTTTTCTCAGTTGCAGAGCTCCCCTACAGACTAGCCAGTGTCAGCTCTGGTTTGTCTCATTAGGTGGTTGCTCGTGCAGGGAAGCCGACTGAAGGCACTTCAAAGTTTCCTTATGTCCTCAACGTCAACAAACTGAGCTTATTTCTGCACCACAGTGCTACTTCCTCTAGAAGCTGTATGTTTCTTAATCCCACTGCACCCCTGTTTTCTTTGTTATGGAAAGCTATCCTTCAGTCCCCAGCAGCCTTTAAAATGCCTAGGTCCTCATCACCTCACCCTGGGTACCTCCCTCTGCGTTCACCTCAACTCAAAATTGGAGACATGGTCTGCAAGGTTTCACTCCTCAGACACACCACAGACTGAAGACCAGAGGCTATTTAACCTGTAATTTTATGAACTACGAGAGGGACAGGCCGACTGTTCTCTGAGTCACTGCTATCTTGGAGTAGCAATTTTATGCTAAATGTGCTAAATTTCCTTAAGTGGCACGTTATGAATGAGTCACCATTAGCAAATGTACGAAATTATTTTAATCAAGCTATTACCTTATGCAAGTATTATACTGGCTGTTTTACAAACATTATCTTATGGACTCCTCACAGCAGTCCTTGAAGGGATACGGGATCTCAATTTTGCTGCTGAGTTTGAGGTTCAGAGGGTTAGTAAGTTCCCATACCCAGGGAAGTGTAGGTCTATGATTTAAAACAGGACACATACTAATGGCCATCAATTAGGTTTTTAAAAAATCATTTAAATGCCAAATTCACAGAGGAAAATGGAATAGACTAGAGAAGGGGAAAAAAACTGTGGCTTTTATTAAGAAAAAAAAAACTGCTGTATTTCATTTTTTGGAACATATTGCTCCTTCCCCACTGATCTCACAGGTGCTGGTTATGACAAGCACACACATCTGCAGGGGTGAGCTGACATGCACCCGGCGGGACAGCCTGCACCCTCTCCCTATATTTAGATCCTCAGCCCAGCTCTAATTGAATAATTTAATCAAGACCCTCTAGAAGGGAAATACATCCATATCCATCACAGGCACCAAAGGAAACATCTTTACAAGTTACATCCTTTTACAAACCGACATATGGTCTCACCCATTCTCCCGATTGTTGAACCCCTCCTCTGGGAAGAGCATGGAATTTTATTTCTTTTTATCACTTGCAAAAATCACTTCCCTCCTAATTCAGTAAAACTGGGTGGAGGCCACTTCCTCCACAGGTGAGAGAAATAAAACTTGTTGATCTGTCATTGTCAGGAATTTTAAAGTTAACCATTTATTTTATGTATTTTCAAAAGGGGCACAAAAGGCAGATGCAGAAGGAGAAATGAAGGCAGGCTTCTCCCGGCTTTCATATAAAGCCCCTCCAAGTTTGGGGGTCATTTAATGTTTCTAAATGAGAAAACAAGAGCCCCTTGCTTGGCGGAAGGCTTTCTTGGCTGGAGAAGGGGGTGCAAAGGGCGGCTCTCCACTGAGCTGGCTGTTGTTTGAACAAAACCTCTCTCAGAGGTTCCATTTGCTTTTCTACCACCCACCCTGCTGGGGTGTTAAGAGGCTTAAGTGTGAGTAGGTACAACTGATTTTAAAACTGACCTGATGAAAAAGGTAACTGTATTTTATTAACAAAGCAGCTATACATTAAGAAAGCTCATTTTACTACTTTGTATATACTTTGTTCTAGTTTTTGTGTAGTGAAAGTTCTAACATTATACAAAAGTGGGAGTGGGAATATAAACAGGCTGATAACCACTGAAGTCAGGAGTTGAATTCATTCAGCTAACACTTACTTGGAGCTGGACGCCATTCTAAGTATTGGAACAAACCACCGAGCAAAAGAGACAAAACCAGGGTTTAAAAAAAAAAAATCCATGCCTTGGCGGGGCTACATGTCAGTGTCAGGGAAGGCCTCATCATAAAGGTGATAGTGGAATGGAATCCTGGAAAGTGAGGAGTAACTGAGCCAGGTGGAGATCTGGGGAGATCCCTGCCAGCAGCGGGGAAAGAGCATGTGCAAAGGCCCTGGGGCGGGCGGGAATGTACTTGAAATCTTCAGGTTGAGTGAAGAGTCCACTGTGGCCAGAACGGAGTGAAGAGAGAGCAGTGAGGGGAGAGGTGGGAGGGGCAGGGAAGCAGGCACATGAGGAAGAGGTAGGGGCTTTCCTTCCACACTGAGAAGGGCGCTGCTAGGAGATGTGAGCTGGGGGCTGAGGGGCGGTTCTGGCTTTCCAGTAAACAGACTTACTGCAGCCTACTGGGTTAAAAATAGACTGAAAGGATGGAACTAGTAGTAGCAGTAAATACCGCTGGTAGTATGCAGGAGGGAGACCAGGTAGAAGCTATGGCAATTGTTAGGGTACGAGATGGTAACAGTGGGGACCAGGAGGGTAGAAGTGGTCAGATTCTTAACATATTCTAAAGGAACGGCCACGGGCAAATACACATGACTGTCTAAAATAATTAACCCCAACGTTGGAGAAGTCTGCTTAATTTCTAGAAGTACAAACCTCCCTATTATGGGACCGTGACAGGGAGTATCTGAGGTGGGCAGTCAAAGGTCACTGGGGATGTGTCCTTGAATCTGGAGGTACAGTAGAGAGATCAGCGACCAGAAGCCAGAGTCTATGGGGATGGGGTGAAGGGCGGCAGGGGGCTGCATGTGACCAACAAGAGGGAGCTGAGTGGTGTCATCCACCAGGATTCCCAAAGCTGGGTCTTTCTGCAGAGGGTGTGGAAGAAGGATCTGCAAATGGCTCTGAAGAGGATTCCTCCCGCTAGACCCCACAGGATGAGGTTTAAGAGAGAAAACAGCCACGACCACTAGCCACAAGGCAAGCAGCGTCCTCAGGGAAGCAGAGGGTGGCCAAGGCAATCACAGTCCAAGTAACCCAAATGTCTGCCAACTATGGGACAGTTGGTCCCTCCGACAGTATTAAACAGTGCTGAACTGCTAAGAAAACCAGACCTAACTGTCCTGTTACAGTTACAGGACATTATGTTTAAAATGATCCCGTGTAGGCCTCCCTGGTGGCGCAGGGGTTAAAGTCTCAGGGCTATCAATCTATCTCCGGCCACTGGGCATGAGTTCGTACCCTGGCTGGCCCACATGGCGCAGCAGACCTCTCCTGTCTCACCCGCTGCTCCCCTCAGCAGTGTATTTTGGTCAGTCTGCCTGTTCTGTTCCCCGCTCTGTCTCTGGTGAATCCTCTCACGCCCTGCATCTCTGCTACACCCCAGCTCTTGTATGCATAAATAAATAATAAGAAATCTTTAAAAACTTCTTAAAAAATGATCCCATTTTAAAAGCATAAATAGAAACAAAAACCATACACACATACGTGCATCTTTCAAAGCCTGGAAGGAAATAAAACTGAGCAAGCGGTAACCTTCAGGCTGAGGTGGGAATAGGGGGATCCACTTTCACTTGGAGCCAATGACTGTGTTCAGTTTTAAAACCCCACTAACAAAGATCAATGGCAGGTAAGAGATTTACACCACATGACTTCTGCAGACAGTATTAAGGCTCGGAGGTGGCACATTTATCTTTTTATAAAGGAAAAAGTAATTGAACGTGTTTCTGTCCAGAATGAAACATTCCCAAACTGGGGTTTTCAGAGAAATTTATTCCTATGTAAGGGCTGGAATATATGACCTAATTCTGGGAGAATACAATACAGGTACTATTTTTATTAAGCAATTCAACCACGCGATCAAAAAGTGCAATTTCACAAAATGGCATGAAAGAGCAAGCTTCTCGTTCTAGTCCGCTTTCCTCTGACACGTCAAATAGCTTTCCAGTGTTTTGATGCCTGAAATCTTTTACCTCCCTCCCTCCCCCAAATGTTGTGTATTACTCAAATATCCTCAAGAGCAATTTGGGCCTGTCCGCTTTCCAGTATGTAAATCTGTTATTTGGAAGAATCAAGTAATGTCTAAACACCGAAGCCGACATAAGATTAGCCAGATCTACTCTTCCACAAGACGGTCAGGGCTGCCTCCTTTCAACCTGCCAGACACTGGGCTGATCTTGCAAATGTTCCCTTGGCCACCTCGGAGGAGAAACTGAACAAACAGCCTCTTCCAGGGTAGCAAAAGCTGCCTCTTGCTAAGACAACATCTTCCACTGACCAGACTCTGCCTGCAGCACGGGGTGAGACCTACACCCTAAACCCAGACCGTTTCTGGTTCCGACCCTCTGTTGAATCCAATCGTACCCACAGTGACTTTTTACCAATCAGAGTGGAAAAACCTAACAGGATCTCTTTGAAAACTTCAGAACCCAAGCTCTGCAGTGCAACTCTCTGAGTTAGCCCCACTAATTGACTATGCAACTGAACAGATCATTTAAACACTTACCACCAATATCGAGGCGCAGCAGACAGCGAGTGAGTGTGCTGCTCTTCCCGCCACACTGACCTTGCGGGCAGAAAGCGTGCGGGGCAGGGAAGGGAGAGGCACAGCCCACACTGGTCTGATTGCACCTCACTGTGCGGAGCTTCCTGGATGTTGTGCTTTATAGGCGAGGCGGCGGCAGCCCTGCGTGAGGCGGGTCTGCAGTGCTCTTTCCCCAACAGCGTGTGCTCACTTCTGCTCTCTTTGTCACTATAATTCAGGTTTGCACACTGATTTTTTTTAAGACATATGCTACTGCACACCATGGTATAACGTCAACACAACTTTTACATGTATGGGGGAAACCAAATGCCCGTGACCCGCTTTATCACGGGGGCTGCAACTGACCGGCAATTCCTTCCGTGTGCATGTGAGGACGCCGGGAAGAGCTGCACGGGACATCAGCTGTTTCCGTGAGGAGGGCCGTAGGTCAGGCCTGGTGGCCCACGAGCAGCCATTTTCTCGGCCATAGCTACGTCCCTGTGTATTCTGGGCTCTGGGAGCAATGGGAATCCAAATGAGTCCAGCTGACAGCGAACGAGCCAGATAGGGGTGGGTGGGTGGATTTGGATACCCAAGGCAGACTCAGTCGAGATTGACCATTGCTTTGGGGATGGCCTAGGCTTTTAATTCCTTACCATATTTTCTCTGCACTGATAACAAAGCTATTATGTCTTGAGAACATGGCAAATTCTAAAGAAATGCCTGCTCAAGATTCAACATGGCTGTGGAAATCTGTAAGTGGATGACAGGATAACTGAAATGGCTCTAGTATATTATAAAAACGTACAAATATTTTATCATATAGCTCACGCTATCCTTTGGAAATTCGGGCTATTGGCAAGACACAGCCCTTCTAGACCATCGGAAGCATCCCACTTTGAAAACTCAATAAACTCAAATAAAGTCTCTAGGTGATTCCATGGGACACTCGAGTGCATCTGTGGACTCCATCAATTTTCAACCCAGCACACGTATTCAGAAAAGACTCCAGAGTCACCCTGTGATCATCACCACCACTACTGCCTACCACCACATCACCTCCACCAGCAATCACCATTACTAAGCACCACCATCATAACAAAGCACCAAGCACCGTTCTAAGCACTCAAAACCTATTAACCCTTAATCCTCATGGGAATCCTGTAAAGTAAGGACAATCTTCCAGATGATGAAACTGAGGGACGTGAAGGGTAAAGCCACCCTTGCTCTTGCTGCTGCTCCTCAGCAGTCCCCTCTGATGGATGGCGCAGAGGCACCAACAAAGAAGGATGTGCTTATGGCTCTACTTTCATCCCTTCAACTTCTTCCCAACTTACATGATGCTTTCCTTACTACCTTCATGCTTCCCTAAAAAATGAGAACTTTATCAGGGGAATAGTGTCAAAATTAAAATCATGTTAATCTAAGGAGCCGAGGATAAGGATAAGAAGTTATGAGCTGTGATTCCATCAGTCACTGGGAAATTGGCACTAACACTTCACATCAACAGCTCCTGTATGTGCTCAACTCTTACTATTTTTTTCTGATGAGTCAGTGGAACACTAAAATTAAACCCCTTTTAAGAAATTCATTTTCTTTACATTTCCACTGAATATTCTTAAGGTCCTTTACTCAAAACATAAGTAAAACAGAACAGAAATTACTGACTCATAGCTTTTCTTGAGGCCATACTTTTTGGAAATTTTAACTACAGATTTCTCTCAAGTGTTATTTTACTAGAATAGTCAAATATGCATTTTAATAGCTAGAGCACAGCTGGCAGTGACAATGCTCTGCACAGGTAACGGCAAGAAGTGGTACTCCAGACACAAGGCTGGGGTGAGGGTGAGGGGGTGGGGCTGGTGTGGCAGACATCACCGGTTACCCTTCTGCCAACCGAGCCCCCTTTTCATCCACTATTGCAGGGCTTGGTCATCCTCAGTGTCCCAGGCTACTTCGCAGCATCCCTGGAACGCCCAACCTGATGCTGGTAGAAACACCCCCAGTGGTGACAACCAGGGATTTCTGCAGATGTTGCCAGGTGAGCCCCTGCAACTAACCCAGCATGCCCTTCCCTCCAGGAATCTAAGCACCTGCCCCAGCAACTTCATTTGGCTCCACCTTAGAGACTAGGACACAAGGCACAGTAGATTCCTTCAAGAGAGAAGGGAAAGACGTCAATCACACATGCTCTTTCTTCCTACTTCCTTCCTCCTCCAGGAAAGAAAGGGGGTGCAAAACGGTCGATCCCCAGAATGAACCAGGAAGCCAGATCACCTCTGATAGGTATCACACCAGGTATTAAAAAAAGACACACAGGGCTCCAGGTGCTCCAGCATGCACCTGCCAATCTGCCACAGGTCAGTCCCAGATGAGTTTTCAAAACATCAAAATAAAATGCCTCACACATCAATGACCTCCTGTGTCCCTGGCCAACAGAACCTCCCCTGAGGTGCTTTCTAGCCTCTCCCCAGTGTACCCCTGGGGTGGATCGCTGCGGGGTGGGGGGGATAGGCAGGCATTCTGAGGTGGCTGTGGTCCACGTGACTGTCAGACAAGGGAAGAGGTGCAGTGCTGACAGAGAGACCTTAAGGACACTGTCCATTTACCCTCAAGGAACTCAGTCTCAAGTTCATATGGTGACTACAGTAAAAGGTATTCAAAGGAAAGCTGGACTGGACGTGCAGGCTGGTATGGGTCCCCAGCACAAGCCTAGTGTGACGCTCTCTCTTGTCTGCCTAATGTGCACCCCGTCTGGATGCCAGGCTGACATTGACAGAAGTGTAAACACAGAGAACAGAGAAGCAGAGACTCAAAAACTTGCCAAAAGAATCACGCTGGTAGAAGCAAGAGCTCTACCAACTGCCCATGATTTCTTTCCCAGCCCCTTGATTTTAAGACTTTCCCAATTAGAAGACAACCTTCAAGCTCAGACTATAGGTAACGATGATACTGAATGTTCATGTTACCATGGCCTCCTCTGAGCAGCAAGACCCCCATGACTCAGAAGCTGAGTCATACCCTTACCTCTCTCCCCTAAAACACAGCCCTGAGTGGGGTGGACAGCGGGGTTGGGGGACGCAGTGGAACTGATTCCTGTCGGCCTGCAAAGAGTGGATACGACATACGGTGAAATTTTACTGCTACCAGTTCAATTCAGTTTTGATCGGTAGTCAGGGCTATTTGCTCAAATGCAATTACCACACATATACATACCACAGCAGACAGAGGACAACTTTTGTCCCTTAAGAACTTTATTTTAGTAAGAATACTGTTTTTACCAAAATGCTGGATTTCAGCACACATGTATGATGTTCTTCTGATCACCACAAGTAATTTTTGTTCCAATTTGAACTTCATCAAGTTTTCAATAACATTCACAGTAATACCAGGCTTTCCAAAATCTTCTGCTTGATTTTATGAATTGGATGGAAAAAAACACAAACCTATTATTGGAATTGATTTGTTTTCTACCTGAACCTATTATCCTGACCCCATTGTTAACCTAGTATCATTTAATTTTCTGCTAAGGCCTTTTTTTTTTTTTAAAAAAAAAGATTTATTTATTTATACATACAAGAGCTGGGGTATAGACCAGAGATGCGGCGGGGTGAGAGGATCCACCAGAGACAGAGTGGGGAGCAGAACAGGCAGGCTGACCAAAATACACTGCTGAGGGGAGCAGCGGGTGACTCAGGAGAGGTCTGCTGCACCATGTGGGTGTCTCCCTGGCCGGCCTGGGATCGAACTCATGCTGCAGAGGCTGTGGATGGCTTCATAGTGCTATGCTTAACCCCTTGTGCCACCAGGGAGGCCCTGCTAATGCCTTTTGAGGGGAAAGCCAACATAGTAACTACAGTCACGTCAGGTTTCAAAGGTGTGCAACAAAACCTGGAATTGTGACTCAGAATAACAGGCAACCTGACTTGGATGAGGATGCGTTTCGTGGACTGTGCCACAGCACACCTTCGGAGCTGCGTCTGAGCCACCAGAGTGCTGAGTAAATGTCAACAGTTTTTGCAACTGATACATTCATTATCAACTACCTTGAGAAATGGAAATTCAGTATTTAATTTTCCATTAAACATGGACTCTCATTTTTGAGTTCATTACCGCAAAAAGGATTTATTACAAAATAATGAAAAAAATTCAAACAAAACAAAAAAGCAGAAGCCCACAGTGAGGATGACCTTCTGACAGGAAGCCTTCTGGAGTACAGATCAACATCTCGATTCCCACTTGGACAAGACAAAACTTCAACATTTACATGCACATAATGGCTATAAATACAGCACGGGTGTCCATCATTTAAATGATCATGTTGATTTTGTCACAGTTAACAGAAAAAGGTTTAAAACCAATCAAACCTTCCCTTAAGCCTGAAAAAAAGCAAACACAAGTCCTGAGCACACAAATATGAACACAGGGAAATAGAGGTTGTGACTAATTAGGCCAGACTGCAGAGCCAGCAGTGGGCGGAAAGCAAAGCAGAAAGCTGTATTGGATGAGATGACAAACTATACACAGTCAGCCATGCCGCACTTTCAGGCGGGCTGAGAGGTGTGGTTTTTAAAGCAACAGACCTGCATTGCTATTCATGAAAAGGTACTGCCTTTGACCAAAAGAAGGCTCCTTTCTCCCAGCATTCACCTTCCCTCTTCAACTTAGCTTAAGAGTCTGAGGAACAGGACTGGATGATGCCCACCAGTTCTGGGTACCAGCTCCCAGCCCTGGGCACTCACATGCCAAGGGCACTCAAGACAGGGCAGGGGATGGTAGCAGGCCAAGGGGAGTCTGTAGGCAAGATGGAAAAGCCTCTTCTCCCCCCAGTTTTGCAATAATTACAGCTCAATTGAAAAGAAAGAAGATGGTAAGATTACTTAAAAGGCAGAAGATGCTGACAAATTCTGTGCAGAGCTGAGTCAGAATTCAGTTACGTGCTCAGGTAGACCGAGTGTGATTAACTCCGTTGGGGAAGGAGTCCCCAAAACCCAGCAGATCATTCCCTCATGTGTGACACATGAAAAGCCCCTTTAGCACCCATGATCACTAACTATCATCTTTAAGAGAAAAATACATGCTGAAGCCAAACTCTTTCATTCGCTTCCACCCCCTTATAAGAAGCTTTCCCACATGGGGAGACTTTCCTCACAGTATTTTAAGACTGAACTGGCCCAGCTCAGTAAGCAAGCCCACACTGTGAGGCCATCACTGCGTCTTATGAGTCACATATAAATAAAATAATAATAAAATCTAATACTACATTAACCCTAACTAATGCCGTATTAATAAAATTGAATACTGCAACCCAGTAGGAGAGAAAGAGGCACTGAGGTGCTCAAAGCAGCACTGGCGTCTCCAGGTTCCTCAATCAAGCCCCGGGATTGACTCCAGTGTGGTGAGGAGACAAAATCCCGGCCCTGAGGGCAGTGGGTCCTTGCAAGGGAAGGGGGTGGCGGCCCCACAGCTCCAGCTTATTGTGTCACCTGCCTCCTGTGACTCCAGCCTCTCAGAGGCTGCTGGGGAATTTGGGCTTTTTTCCTTCCTGAGAAAAGCCCAGCTTTCCTAGATTGAGCCTTCCCTGGTCCACAGGGGTCACACAGTAAAGGGGACGACACATCCCTACCAGCACGGATGCTGCTTGGCCCAGCGGCTTGTGCGCCACTTGTTTGTGAACAGCTTGCAGCTGTCCTTGGCCAGTTTTTCTAGAGGGGTGGCATTTCCTATTATTTCAAAAGTTTCTGACAAAGCTGAAACTTGTACATTTGTGACCCAAGAGATTGCATTTGTGTGTGGTCGGTCACATCAAAGCCCAAAAAATTCTCCTGTATGGTTTCTGCCTCTGCAGACTTGTTGAGAAGGGCTCTCTGGCTGCTGCTACCCCCACCCCCAATCGCTTCATGAAATGGCACAAAACAACTAATACGGCTCAATTGTGAGCCACCACCTCCTGGCACCGTGTCAAAGACCCAGCTGGAAACTTTCTACACTGCGCATTTTTACGCTAATAGGTGGGTGGACAGGCTGGGGGGATGGACACCAAAGGGTGAAGCCATAGGTAAATTCAGAACACTGATTTTGCAAGACACTGGACAATTTAAATACCTTCTCTGAATCGTTAAGGGCATTCCTCGTGGTCCAACTGTTATAGGACAGGGAGAGGGGCAACCCAATTAAAAACCTTTATCTAGAATTGTCAGTTAAATGCTCCATCACTAGTTCCCAAACTTGGTATTTCACATGTTCGTTACCAGGATTTCACTGCCTGCCTAATGCTTCCTAATTCATTCAGTCCATTAGACTTCTTATAACCTGCGACCCCTTATCTAGACGGGGTTCATACTGCTCTCGTTAACATTCTAGACTTGAAAATCACATTGCTCTTTAGAAACAACTAACACTAAACACTCTGAGCGCTGATCTCACACCAGTCCTGTGCTAAGTCCTATGTGTTCTGAGCCTCAGTCGAAGGCACTGCCCTGCCTCCACTTCACATCTCTGAAACCAGGAAATTTACACACAGCGGTACGTCATGATTAACTGATAATTTTTCCCCAGTTGTATGCAAAACAGTGTCTTACGTGTCTAGTTGCTTAGACTAATAAGACACGTAAGACACTGCTTCCACGTCTTAGACTAGATGGAGCATGGACTCCTAACTCATCCCACCTCACGACCAATAAGGCTGGTCCTATTACCCCTATTTTTTGGATGAGGAACAGTAACGTGGAAACGTTAGTAGCAGTTTTCCCAAAGTTATCAAAAGCAAGCAAGCAAGTGCTGGGCTCACCCCAGTGCAATCTGACTCTAGACCCTCATCTCTTAACCATCTCTTTGCCAGAATCGGCGCCGCTGACATTTCTCACCAACATTACGATTAACCACCAACTTACATTAGCAAGTGCCCATCATTTAGGCTGCTGGGCAGTCACATCAGAGGTGCCCAGACTTCTCCCCAGCCTTTTACTGGATTCACCACCCAGACTCCCCAGCACTCTACCTGCAGTGATCCTTCCAAAATTCCCCATTTCCCATAAAGCTCCCCAGGCTACTTGCTGGCTCCCCCACTTCACCACCAGCAGCGCTGCTCTCCTCTCCAACTTGGGGCACCACCCACAGACAACGCTGCTTCCTACCTAGCTGCCCAGATCTACAGCTCCATCATCTTGACTTGCTCTTGCCCATTAACCACTTTCCCTCAACCTCAGCATATGAAGAGGCCTCCTGTAATTTGAAACAAATCCCTGAAAGGCAGAGGAGAATGGATTTCGTTTCTTCACCTCAACTAATTTACCTGTTACCCCAATTTTTTTCTCCTTTCCCCAGGACCCTCCGAATCTCCTGAAATCTCTCCTCTCTCGGCTTCCTGGTGTCACTGCTTCTCTGACCCCACAGCTTTCTTGCAGCTACTTCTTCTGTTTTCTTCCAATGTGCCTCTCCCATGTAATAGTTCCAAATTGTGGGTTTTGGTGGACGCTTCAACCCACCGGTTTTTCCTCTCCCCTTAGGGATCCTGGGAGAACGTCACTTCCGGCCCAGGACTGCTGAAGACCTGCATGCAAACCCCTAAGTTCCAGCTTGCCTATAAGATAATCTTCACTTAAATAACCTAGTTAAGTTCAGCCAGTCCATTCCATCCATCATCGGCACCATCTTCCAAAGGTGGTTCTTCCTTGTTCTTCAGTAAAGGCTTTGCTAACTTCCCAGTCACCCCGGTTAGAAATGCAGGGTAAACTCTGACACTTCCCATCACTCTGTGGCCAAATAAACGCTATGTGACTTTCTTGTTCAGAAACCTCTCTCTTTGCACTTCTATTCCATCGGCGTTCTCAGCCCACAGAGAGCTCACATCACTCTCTGTCTCTGTCGCCCGGCATAGAGCTCTACCCTCTCTGATTCCACCTGCAGGTTCAAATCCCCAGTGCTTCCTTATTCTGGCACTCGGAGGTCCTCAAATTCTACCCCAACTTTACCCTTCTGAACTCATCTCCCACCCTGCCAGCAGGAACACCCAGTGTGATTGGGCAGAGCTGCCACCAGCTTCCAGGTCTGAAAGAGCCACACCTGGCCCCCTAAACATTAATTCATTTAAATATGTCATCCTCAGCCACACTGTCAGTGTGTGCCAGCCAGTGGCCGTGGCGCAGGGCAGTGGCCACACAGTGCATTTCCTCGACTGCAGTAA
The DNA here is from genome assembly GCF_014898055.3 of Talpa occidentalis. NCBI lineage: Eukaryota > Metazoa > Chordata > Mammalia > Eulipotyphla > Talpidae > Talpa > Talpa occidentalis. The sequence goes on from NW_023605194.1 coordinate 110,172,542, forward strand.
GTTCTACAGGACACCACTGCTCCAGCCCCACTCACCTCCCTGGTCTCCACCAGGGCTAGCTCTCCCTTCCAGCAAAACCACTTGCCCTTCCTCACCACAGCAGTCCTCTTACTCCTTGCAACGACTCCTGGTGACTTTACTGCATTTAATTTCTCATGTTTGTGTGTCTTCTCACTAATGACTCTACCACTCGGAACTCATAAATATTCATGGCATGAATGAAGTATGTACTTCTTATAATAGTGCATCAAATGATCAAGTAAGGGCATATTTAATACGACTCTTCTCCACTGAAAAGACATGTTTTTCTTTCAATCTAAACAAAAGATCTTGCATTTATCTAACTAAATGATGACTTAATTTAAGTCCTAATTATAATCGCCAAAAGATAATTACTCCCCACCCCCCTTTTTTTCTTGTGGTGACTAAAACTGAAAGAAAAATGCTATACAGGTCTGAAATACTTCCACATTGCAAATGCATACCACAAAGAAACCACAAAAGATAGGCAAGGAGAGGAAAACAAATGAATTGCTTGAGCAACTACACCCTACCTACGTGAGACTGTAGGAAAAATACCTGCAGAACAATAGCCCTAACTAGAAATAATGCATTAAATATTAAGCTTTATTGCAAAACTACATTTCTATAATACATGAATACAACGTATAATACAATACATTGTATAAATACATAAGAAATGTATAAATACATTTCCTAATCAGTAGCTAGACCCTTCTATGTCCTTCTTCCTAACCAGACCCTGTGAATGTTTCTTTACATTCTAAGCTCAAAAGCATAGTGTATAATTAACTTGTGTATGCCTGTGTCTCTTCTATAAATTCAAGCTTATCAAGAAAATTACTTAAGAACCCAATCCAGCACACCTAAGACCTGGGTTCTTAGAAAGACATAAGATTCCTCTGAACAATGGGAAGAGGGCAGAGAAGAGATTTCAAAGAATCATAAGATAAAGACTCCCTCAACTTTTCCGGGGTTTGATGCTTTATTTTCAAGAGTCTTCCCTCAAGTTCTGTTTTGTTTTGTTTTTTTTTTAAGATTTATTTATTTATACAAGCACAGGGTACAGTCAGAAGCATGGGAGGGTGATAGAATTCACCAGAGCCAGAGCAGGGTACAGAACAGGCAGACTGACGAAATACACTGCTGAGGGGAGCAGCGGGCATGGCAGGAGAGGTCTGAGCACCATGTGGGACCCTCGCTGGCGGCCAGGGATCAACCTGGTGCTGCAGAGGCTGCGGGAAGCTTCGCAGCCCAGCGTTCAAGCACTGCACCACCAGGGGAGGCCCAAGTTCTGGTTTTTAACTTATAACAAAAATTCCAGAGATGTTGAACTGCTCAGAATCTGCAGCTCCCAGTCCGTCTCTAAAATTGCTGCTGTCACCGGGGCTGAAAGTGGAACAGACTCGCTGCTTCTCAATGATGCACCTGAAACTTAGGTAACTTCACTTAAAAATAAAAAGATGGGGTTTGTCCCCTCTAAAAGACAGTTGACCTTGTGCAAATGAACTTTCCACAGATAATATCCATTCCTGCAAGTCAGTGAACAAGTTTGCTTTTTTGCCTAGAACACTAGTTGTACTAAAACTTCAGTTCTAAAGCTGACACCCTCTTAATAATGTACACCAAAAGGCAGGCTTTAATTTAGATTTTAAGTAGCTGCATTCATGCTGACTGGCTTAGCTTATTTGTTTCTAAAGAAGTTATTCCAGAATAAGTGTTAAAAATACTTCGTGTATTTTTGCTACAAATCAGATGACAGGTCTGGATTAGCCTGAACATTTGCACTACCAGCCAATGGTGGAAAAGGAACGTCAAGTGTCAAGAGATTTCAGTTTTGGGCAAAAAAGGAGATGCCCCCATTTGTAATCAAAGGCCCCCCTGCTAACTTTGGTACCAAAAAATAAAACCAGAGCTTCAGGTGGACGAAGACAGTGAAGTCTGGCGGCGGCGGGGGGGGGGGGGGGGGGTGGCGGGGGGGGGTGGCGGGGGTGGCTGGGGGTGTGTGTGCAGGGGTTGTTGGGGCATGGAACCATGCACCTCTTCTCCCACGCTGTGCCCCACATACCCTCTTCTGTCCAGCTGTTCCTGGGAGATATCCTTTAAGGTAAACTGGTAATAGCGAGTTTTTAAAAAGAAAAGAAAAAATCGCACATAGATTTACCATTACAGGGAACATTCATCAGCCTCAGTCACTTTATGATGTAACAGCAAATCTACCTTTCCATATTTAAATCATCTTTCTTCTCTTTTCCAGTTCTCTCCCCAGTACCCCCAGCTCCTTCCCTCAATACCCCAAACCTCAGCTGGTGGTTACAAACGTGATTTGTCTTTGAGAGTCAAGATAGGAAATTCGTAAAGCAGAACACCCTGATTTAATTTGATCTTTGTACAATCCTGGATCTCCCATTTTCTGGTAAGGTCCTATTGATTAAATTAGACAGAAGGCTTTCCTTCTCCATCTAAAACGGAAAAAAAATCACTTTGCTCTATAAAAACAGGTCTCTGGGGATGTCAGACTTGATTCCTACTCAGCTCAAACAACATTAGGGACAAAGAGTCATCAGCACGCCGACCATCCTTCTTGCCTCCCTTCGCCAAATTACACCGGATTCACGCGGGTCCAAGCCTCAGGACCCGGTGAGCACGGCAGGCACCCCACACACGAGAACCTGACAACAGAGAGAGCCTGGCTCGGGTGCGCCGTGTCCACTCCCCGTGGCGGCCGGGAGCCAGTCCACCATCTCCTCTGGACCTCAGGTTGTGCATCTTGATACAAACCAGCTGCAGTGGAAAGCTTCAAAGCAGCGTTGAACACTAACTATCCCTGCTCTCTGCAAAGGAAATGACAAATCGTGCTGTTTATGAAAGCACTTGGCAAGGCAGCCCCTGGATGTCCTTCACCTGAAATTCCGTGCAGTTGGGGTCTGCTTATGTGTCCACGCGAGCTCACCTGAGCATAGACGCATTGCTGCACAGGAGGCTGTGAGTGGGGAGAAACACAGAGCCCCGGCTTCATCAGATTCTTAAATAGCCTTGAACCCCTACCACAACCACCCCCAAATGTTAAGAATGACTAAACTGTAAAATGACACAAAAATAGACATTAAATGGGGCCTCCCCGGTGGCGCAGCAGTTGAGCGCTGGGTTGCGAAGCTGCCCGCAGCCTCTGCAGCCGCCAGTTTGATCCCCGGCTGCTCCCCGGCCACCAGAGGAGGGTCCCACATGGCGCGCAGACCTCTCCTGCCGCCCGCTGCTCCCCTCAGCAGTGTCCTTCGGTCCTTCTGCCTGCTCTGCTCCCTGCTCTGGCTCTGGTGAATTCTCTTACCCTCCCACGCTTCTGACTGTACCCAGTGCATGTATAAACAAAACAAACAAACAAATAAACAAATAAATAAATAAAACATGCCTCTAAAAAAAAAAAAAGACATTAAATGGCGGGGGGGGGGGGGGGTATTCCAAGGATCTACAAGTAATTATTGGTATCTCAAGGTGCAGTGTTTAACAGCTAAGGACAGATTAATTTTGGTGAGATAAATAGAATTAAGCTACTAGAATTTTCCTCAGCAGTACCTCCAGCTTCCAAAGATACAACTAAAGTGCAAGCAGAAAGTGGCAGGAATTACGCAGAAAAGCAGAGGTAAAACTGATTCGGTTCTGAAATCTGCTTTTATGCAGATTTCTTCTTCCCATTATTTTCTGCTGAAATACGTATTACTAGCACACTTCCTACTTCAGCACTTACGAGAGAAGAAGATAGTCTAGAAAAACACAGGAGAGGGCAAATTTGTCTAACGGCCTTAAAAAAAAAAAAAAGCCACATCTATACTGGAATAGTAAAGCTCAATAGAACAATTATTTGGGTATTGTAGATAAAAATCCAAAAATCCTAGTGAAGAGTGAGGCCCCAGAGTCAAGCAGACTGCCGCGTTCATGTCCCAGCTGAGATTATAAATCAAAATCACTCACTAGTTACGTGCCCTGAGGAAAGTCACTGAATCACTCTGAACTCAGTTTCTTGACCTGTGAAATGTGACAGCAACATTCCTTAGGGAAGCGGCGAGGCTGGAGTGAGACGTGAGCACTGAAAACAAGCCCGGAGTTAAAACTCAGAAAAAAAATAGCCATAATTACTTCTCCTACCCAAAGCTCGAAACCAAAGGAACATACGTGACACCGATAAAGATGACCCACAGAAAATTCATTTCATCCAGTAGCTTCAAGGATTTCTTCTAAACTTAACTTTACACTGGAAGCCACTGGTTCGTAGCAAACTTGGTGTCTCTTTCTCTTTGACCCCACAAGCTCACAGGTGGAGGTCACAAGCAGAGAAGCTGCATGCCGGGTAGGAAGAGCAGAAGGGGAGAGCAGAGGTCCTAGAGCAGCCCCGGACGACAGAACCTTCTGGGATGATGGGCAAGTTAGAAGGAGACCCTGTCCAACATGGCAGCCACCGGCCATATAGGGCGCCTGAGCACGCAGGTGTGGCCAGGGCTACTGAGCAGATCAATTTTTTTCTAGTTTAAATTTAAAGCACAGTCCTGTAAGGACTGTTAAATAAGGTCTGCCAGAAATTTAAGCAAAAAGCAAGGGTATTTGTCTCCTGAATTATTTATACGTTCGAGTCAAACCTCTTTGTTTCCAGCGCAGACCCGGTAACTATGACTAGTTAAGTTATACACTAAAGAAATAACATGTCAGCTGATACATCAATACAGTGCAACTCAGTGCTAATAAAAGGATCAGAGATAAGCAGTATGTGGCCCTCTGATATTTCAGAAGGTCCCCAAGGCCAAGTTAAATTCTAGCTCACAAGAAAATGATTCAGTACACAGATCAGAACTGCAAAGGGCCTTATCAGCGCCCTGAGCATCTGGGCCTCCACTACCAAATGGGGAGCTACTCAGTCAGACTCGCAGGCCCAACACCCTCCACTTATCTTCAAAGGTTTTCGGAGGTTCAGAGTTCTGTCAGCCTCTCCTTCATTCAGAAGCACCAGCTCTCCTGGCCAGTGTGGCCTTTCCACTATAAACAGAATCCACGTACCACCCAGAGCTGAAGAAAACGCCAGACTCCTGCTTAGCTGCCCCTGTAATATGGTTTAATTATGATGACTGAACTAACAGGCTGACATCATAGACTTTTACAGGCTGACCCCATGTCATCCTGATGTATCATTTTGCACCAGTTCAGTGCTGTAAATCAATTTAAGATCTCAGGCAGGTTGAAAAGGCTGGTAATGATGCTTTCTCTGCCGTCCCTGGAGACTCTACATTATACACAACTTACATTATTTATAAAGCCTTGGTGATGCCTCCATTAGCCTTCTAAGACTACACAAATGAGATCTTTTATACACACACAACTTGGCCTTGATTATGTAGGCGGCTGCAGCTTCAAGACACTCCGTCTAATTACACACAGATTGTTCTTTTTCCAATCCAGCAAGTTATTAAATTTTATCTTTAACCCAGAATCGGTAGAAACCAGAATGCCAAACTGACATTTCATTTTTAGCTAATAAATGTATTTGGGAAAATGGGTCTTCCTTCCTCTAATGCTTTCAAGACCTTAGTAGAAAAAATTTACAGAAATCCCCAGTGTAAGAAGTGAATATTTTAATTGCCTAAAAATCGGGCATTTCTCTAAAAAGCAAAGGTCATCAGCTCTTCGAGGGTGTAAGACCAAAGGGTACTGGGAAGAGGAAAACTGTATTTGGTTACATACCTATGGTTGGAGGGGTCAAAACTAAATCAAGGACAAATCCCTCCCTTCAGAAGAAACTCGATAGGGCCTGGTTCCTCCAGAGGCCCTGACATCCCCACCTCCAGCGAACCATCTCTTCCTACCCTGGTTCCAGCTCCTAGGAACTGCAGCGCCACACAAATGGCGCAGCACCTGTACAGAAATATCAAATAACCTCAAATGGGGAGGAGGGCGGGCGAGGGGCACACGCTCCATCCGTGCAGCCCACGCAGGCCCGGCCCCTCCAGCAGAACCACCTGGTGCAGAACCGTGGCGCGCAGTGAAAACGCTGGGCGGTCATCATGGGGATCCTTCTTCCTGGAGGTGCCAGGGCAGCTCACCTACCTCCAATCAAACGCGAGGTGGGCATGACAAACGCGGCGGGCGGAGCGCAGGCTTTCCGCGGTGGCACTGCAGGTGGGCACGGTACCCGCCGCGCGCCCCTGAAGCGCGGGCCTGGGGTGACCCGGCTGCGGCCAGAGCTCACGCCGCCTCCGCGCCACCCGCTCAGGGCACCCCCGACCCCGCGGGCAGGGGCAGCGCGCGCGGGGTGCAGGGGTCACCAAGCTCACACCAGCCAGGCTTTCTGGGGGGGCCGCTGCGGAGGCGCGCCGGGATCACCGGACCCGGCGTATTTAAAAACCGTCTGCGCCTCCAAATAAACAAAAGCCGCAGCCACCGGAGGGCGGGGGTTGGGGGGGTTGGGGGGTGAGCCCCGGCCGGCGCGGGGTCCCCTCCCAGCGCGGAGCACGTCCAGGAGACGCGGCCCCGGCTCGCCCTCCCGGTGGAGCCGCCGGGAAAACAAGCCCCCGTCTGTCCCCCGCACGCCCACACCCCACCTTCCCCCGGAGCGCGCCCGGGGAGCTCTCCCAGGCCGGGCCGGGCAGGCAGCAGTTGCCGCGCGCGGGCTCGCACACCCCAGGCGGTGAGGCAATCGGATCCGGTCAAGGGAAAGGAATGAGCCGACTCGGGAGCCGCCGGCGGTGTAGGCGGAAGGGGGGGAGCTGCGCGCCGCCGCCGAGCCTCCGAGGGAAGGGGCCGGCGTTTCGGGGCGCACTTCCCGTGACCCCGACCTCCGAGAGGCTCGCGGGGGCGAGAGGGCGGCGGGCCGGGGGCGGGGGGCCGGGGCGCCGCGTGGCCCCCTCCGCGAGCCCCGCTCCGCCCGGGCCCCGGGGCGCGCGCGCGGGGAGGGCAGCGCCTGGGCACCCCCGGGGTGGCCGGGCCGGCGCGGGGCACAATGGGTCGGGCCGGGCGGCAGGAAGGGAGAGCGCGGCGCGCGGCGGGCCGAGGCGGAGGGGGGCCGGGGAGGCCCCCGCGGGCCGGGCCGGGGGCGGGGGACGCGGGTGCCCACCCCACCCCCAGCCGATCCAACAAAGACGCGGGGGACCCCGGCCGCGCCCGGCCCGGACCGCGGGGGAGCGGGCGGGAGGCGCAGGTCGCGCCTCAGAGCGGCCGGGAGGCGCCATCATGGGGGGGGTCCCCGATCCGCCCCCCGCGCGCCCGGGGCGCCTCCCGCGCGATCGCCGCAGCCCGGCGGGCCGGGGCGGCCGGGGCGCGCGGAGGGCGCGGGCGCGGCCGAGGAAAGTTGGGCGCGGGGCTGTTTCGCGTTACCGGCTTGGCGGCGCGCCGTCCGGGCGGGCGCACGGGCCGGAGAGCGGGTCCCGCCGGCCGCCTCCCCGCGCCGGGCCCGGCCCGACCCGTCGCTTCGTCCTCCGCCGCCGGCCGCTCGCGCTGGAGCCTGGATTGATCTGGTCGCGCTGGCGTCAGGGAGTCGGAGCCGCCCAGCCTCCACTCCGCGGCTGCCAATACCCGGCGCACTCGCCGCCCGCCCGCCCGCTCACACGCGCGCCCGCGCGCCGCCGCCGCGCGCCAGGGATCCTCGCCAAAGTCCCGGCCGGCGCGCGCGCGGGTGCGGCCCGCCGCCTCCCCGCCCCCCTGCGCCCCCACTCTCCCGGGGAAGCAGCCTCGCCGCGCGTCCCGACTCCCCCCCCCCCGCCTCTGTACCCCCACCGCGCCCCCCGCGCCCCCACGGCACCCCACCCCGGGAGCGGACTGGGCGCTTGTCTGCAACCGAAGTTCAGGGTTCGAGAGCGTGTGTTCTCCGAAAGGTCCATCTGAGAGTCCACCGCGCCCACCCAAGCGTGCTGGGAATGTGGATTGCATTTTTGACAGTTTATTTTTGGAGACTCGCCTGCTCGTGCGCGGTTTGCTTGGCCCCTCACTCACTCTCAAGGGTCTGCACGCCCCGGAGCCGCACGTGCCCGGCGTCGAAGCGCCCCTACACGTTTGCTTGTGCCCAGGACAAGCCCGCAGTCAGGACCTGTGCTTGGTGCCCATTCGTATGCGCTGTGGGAATAAGGGGGGTTGCTGTTCCACATTATGAGCTACGCCACAATGGACACCTGAATTGTTTTATCCAATGTGTACAGTCTTTTAGCTGACACCAGCACCACCCCGCCCCAACCCCAAATAAAAGCAAACTAGCTCTCATCTACCTGATCTGCATAAACACTGAAAATACCGTTTTGCAAGAGTTAACTTTTCTCTTGGCCAACTCTCTGGAAGCTGGCATAAAACCTTGGATAATTATGATAATGTTGAGTTCTGTTTAGAGACGAATAATTATTCTGGGGCCTAAATTTCACATGAACTAAAATAGTGGTTACCAATAACATAAAGAAATTATCCAGGCCCTGTGTATATTACTAGTGCTCCCCAATTACTCACGTATGTTCACGTGTCCACATTCCGTTTAAACTCTTATTTATTAACTGGTTCCTATTTATTCACTTATTTATTAATGTATGTATTAACTATTAAGCCATTCCTGTTTAATTATTTAGGGAAAAACAACAAATCCCATAAACTGGGTAAATTACCATCTCTAAGTTATAGATCGGAATATTTCTGCCAATTTCTTTTAAACTGGTTGAGTCCTTACTGGTCAAGTCTCGAACCGCTTGTTATTTTCCCTAAAAGCAGCAACTGACACAGTTGGTCACTCCTGGGAGCAACAGCTGGAGTGGACAGTGGTAAGTAACAGTCCCAGCATGTCCTCCTCTGCTCTAAACTTCCCTTGCTAGACAGTGGCTATCCCCATGCAGTAGAATATTATTTAGTCTTGAAAAGAAATGAAGTATGGACATGGGCTGCGTGGATGAACCTGGAAAAAAACAAGACTCAGTGAAAGCAGACAGACCTCAAAGACTGTTGTCTGATTCCATTTACAGGCAATGACCAGAATTGGCAGATCCATAGATACAGGATAAGTTGGTGGTTGCCGGTTGGGATGGTTGTGGTTGGGGTAATAGGGAGATTGGGAATTGATACCTAAAGGTTATGGGGTTTCTTTTGGGAGTGAAGGAAAAATATTCTAATATTAGTTTGTACCTGATGGTTGCACACCTCTGTGGATAGACAAAAACTGCTAAATCATACACTTTAGGCGCGCAGACCTCTCCTGCCGCCCGCTGCTCCCCTCAGCAGTGTACTTCAGTCCATCTGCCTGCTCTGCTCCCCGCTCTGTCTCTGGTGAATTCTCTCACCCTCCCGCGCTTCTGACTGTACCCAGTGCTTGTATAAATAAATAAATAAATCTTTTTAAAAAAAAAAAAAAAAATCATACACTTTACATGGCTGGACTCCCAGAGTGAATTTTATTCCAATAGAACCTTTTATTATTTTTTTAAAGACATGACAACTACATGAGGCATTCTTTTTTTTTTTTTTTAAATATTTATTTATTTATTTATTTATTTATTTATTTATACAAGCACTGGGTACAGTCAGAAGCGCGGGAGGGCGAGAGAACCCACCAGAGCCAGAGCGGGGAGCAGAGCAGGCAGAAGGACCGAAGTACACTGCTGAGGGGAGCAGCGGGCGGCAGGAGAGGTCTGCGCGCCATGTGGGACCCTCCTCCAGTGGCCGGGGAGCAGCCGGGGATCGAACAGGCGCCGCAGAGGCTGGGGGCAGCTTTGCAACCCAGAGCTCAACCACTGCGCCACCGGGGAGGCCCAACATGAGGCATTCTTGAATGACCCCCGGACACTAAGGAAAAATTATAAAATGACATTATGAAACTTACTTTTTTAGGCTGTAGGTGATCTCTCTGGGCAGAGCACAACAGTCTCAAATGATAACTTTGAATACTACACAGGCTGTGAAATGTCATTTTGTCTCTTGTGCAAGTTATTTGTTTAGTGGGTAATAAAAAATGGGTACTTTTTTTAAAAAGGACATTACTGGAACAAGTGTGAATAAGGGTTGTACATTAATTATAACAAAAAAGTAAATCCTCCCCTCTCTTCCCACTTCACTCATAATAATAGTTCTCCCAAGAAGAAATGGAGACCCATATGCTCTTTGCTCCCCGAGCATCTCTTCGCACCCTTGCTCACTTTCTCCAGTCACTCTGGGCCCTTCTGGGACTCCAGGTCACACTCCCTCCCAGGCCCTGGGCACAGCTGTCCCCTCCCTGGAAATCCTTCCCCACAGACAACCCTCTCCTTCACCTCCCGCAGGCCTTTTCAGATGCCCCTCTCAGGCTTCACCTGGCCGCTCTGGAACTTCACCCCCTTCCTACACACACACACACACACACACACACACACACACTCACTCTTTATAACTCCTTCCTTTGCTTGGCTGTGGCTGTGTCACTGACTACTTAGCCAAAAGAGAAAGATCCGGGGTCTATTCTATTCAGGGCTCACCCTTGGTGTTTTGCAGTGTTAGAGAGTTCAGAGATGCTCATCATACACCCCTTGAATGAATGAATGAATGAATGAGTGAATGACTCACTCAAAAATCAATCCATTCACAGTTGGAGATCATGGCCAAGAAAACAGATTAAAAACGCCTACTCACATCGGGGAGGACAAAGAATGAAATAAACACACAATTACTGTAAAAAAATGAACAGCGATGTATTAAAAAAAAAAACACACACACGCAAATCACAAAGAGGCCAGGCCATGGAGCGGGGGCTGAAGCAGGAGAGGAGGGGCTGGAATGGGGAGGCTGCTGCTTCTGTGGGGGCGTAGGGAGACCTCACTGACAAGAGGTCCTGAAGAAAGGGAGGGAGTATAACCTGCAATGGGCACAGGAGGGGGTTGGGGGGCAATATCCCACCTACCAAGCAGAGAGAAGTTCAAAGCTCCTGAGGCTGAGTGTGCCTCCCCCACCACAGACAGCCAGGTGGTCAAGCGCATCAAACAGGGAGCAGCTCACAGCCCCGGGAAGACAGTGCAGCTGAGCGCCTGGGCCGTGGCTAATGAGGGGTGTTCTCTTCTCTTGGCTTCTCTTATTTTGGTGAAAGAGCTATGGCCTACTTCCTGAGCGTGGTGAGGGTAGGTGAGACATTGGAGGTGGGAAGACAGAGGAGCAGACACGGAACATTACCTTCTGGAGGGCTGGAGAGCTAGGAACTGAGGGAAAGTGGTAGGAGTGCCAGGCAGTGCTATAGTGTCCACTGGAGGACAGTGGTCATGAATGTAGTCAAGCCCGGTCAGCATGGTGAGATGGAAGTCTAGCCTCAGTCAGGCTTCAGGGGAAAACTAGGGCTTTGCAGATGGGTATGATGGAGGGAAAAGCAGGCCAGAGAGTAGTGGGTGCAGGCTGGGGAGCAGTCTGGGGACTATGATACTTGAAATTGAAATCATGGTTTGGGACCAGTCTGGGGTGATGCCAAGATCCAGGGAATGTGACCAGAGTCAGTGGATAGCAGGGCTGGTGGGAGGTCCCTGAAGGAAGGCCGTTTCAGGAAACTGAAGGTAAGTTAATTATGCTATTTTAAGACCACTCATTGTTTATAATAAGGCAAGCCCTAAACATTGGCTGAAATTTTGTCCATGCCAATGTGAACCCAAAAATCTATTTTGCAGAGATTGTTCTTAACTAGATTCATTTTGGTGATCATTTCCCAAAGTATATGCGCATGGAATCATTAGGCCCTATACCTGAAAGTAATATGAAAGAAAATTAATGAAATGGTTCTACTCAATAGCAAAACAAATGCAATGCAGGGCCTGTGTATTAGCTCCCCCAGTGAATTTAAGCCAATCTGTTTCCCTGGAATGAGCCTGCCAGGCACCACTGCTGTGGTACTCCTTTAACACAGAAAGGAATATTCCAGTAGTAACTGTAGTGGGGGAGAAGGTGGAAATGATTCATTTTTGATGTTGAAGTCCCTTTATTCTCCCATGACACTCTTCCCTCCAGAGAACTTTGCACTGTTATAATTAAGAATGTATCGAGGTAAAAATCAACTATAAACCAGAGACACACTGGGGGTTGGGAGGGGCGGAGAGTGGAGGGACTAGGGTCAAAATAAGGGGGGGTGCAATTGCATGGGGAATATAACCAAATGAAAATGCATACATTATGCAAAAATGAAAAATGATGCACAAATTATAGAAAATAAAATATTTTAAAAAAAGAATGTATCTAAGCATGTAGCTCACTATCCACCAGCAAACCCTAGCCGCCTGTTAAGTAAGCTGGTGAGAGCAGTCTCTCCACAGGGGCCCAGAGTTTGCACAGACATCTTAGAGTAGACATTCAAATACTTGCTGAAGAAATAGATTTCTCATAGGAAAGCTGTGAAAATGCCAATTGGCGTTTTTCCTAAAGCAGAAGGTACCTCCTCGTCATGATCTTTCTCCTGACGACCCTCACACTCAAGCCTAAATTTCAAATATAAATTCTAGGACTTTGCAAAAAGTTGTTAGCCCTGTTTCTAAGAGCTTTGTCATCCGTCTGTACACTGTACACTGTACAGTACACTGTACACTGCATCTGTACACTGCATCTTCTATGTGAGCATTTTATGGTCCGTATCATGGTAGCTGTGGACTTTTATATGAATTTCCAGTTTCTGAAGTTTGTCAGGCATCCTATATCCTTCCCTTGATGGTTTTATTCTCAGGGACCACCTTTCCAGTTGGGGTCAGGGAGGATTTGCAACACCTAGACCTAAGTCTTTCGGGAGGACTACTCCTTCTTCCGTTCTCCTGCCACACAGAATTTCAGCGCTGTTAACCCTCAACCTCACCAGGAATACTAGTGGTACTGAGCTCCTAATATGTAATATATTGACAGCATTCTCTTTGCTTAGCTGACTTCTATTAATTCACCTACAATTAACAAAGACTGACCCCTAATTTTAGAATTAAACCACCTATTGTTCAAACTGTTGTTTTCGAATGCACCCCACAAGTGTTCAGACCCCTAGTTTGTGTCAAGAATGGTCCAGCACCAAAGCGCTAAACTGTCACATCTACCACTTGCCTATGAACTCACATGGGGTGAAGTTTCCATGGGTTCATTGCTTCCAGAAGTTACTCACATCCTTCTTCAAATCCCCTCATGTCCTTCCTTTCCCGTGCCCCCACTGACATTACCCCCATTGATTGGTCTGTGCCTAGACACTAGAAGGGTCCCCCACTCTCCTATGCAGGTGCCCTGTATAGCATTTGGATTGCCGAAGTCATCTTCCTAAGGGAGGGGTTTGGTAAAGTCATCCCCTACTCAGAAAATCTCAGTGGTTAGCAGTGCCTCCCAATAAACTTCAAACTCCAAGGCTGCTACCCAAGTTCTCTCAAAATGTTTCACAACCCACATGCCTCAGTCTCCTCTATATTCCCACATAAATGCTGGCAGACTCGTAATAGTATTTCTCCAAAGTACTTACATATTGCATCCTGTGTTCATGCTTGGTATACGATCCTGGCATCTCCAATTTTCAAAATGTTACTGATTCCTTAAAGTCCAGCATCATCTCCTAGACATTAAACAAATCCAAGTACTTTTTAAAAGCTAGGAGGGATAGGTTTGTTGAGCTCAAAATTCTCATTTTAACAAACAACATCTAGAAAAGTTAAGCCATTTACCAAGGGTAAAACAAAGTAGCAAATGGCAGAATCAGGCCCATTTCCAGGTGTCCTGGAAGTCTGTCTTTTCAACACCAAAGTCTCTACCCCAGGCCTTCTCTGTGTGCTTCCTCTTGCTATGCCTTGCATATATCATTCATCCTTTGACCCATTAATTATATGTTATGAGACCCCTAAATATAGTCATGGTGACTAATAACTAGCCTTTTATCCTCCAAAAAGCTACTTGTTTTTTTCATTGACACAATAGTTTGGCACCAGTCTTACTGAAAGAGCCTTCTTTCAATGCTGTTTTGTACCAAACTCATAACAGGTGAAGTTTGCTGAGCATTTACCTGGCATAGAGCCAACCGCTTCGGAAGTGTCACCTTCTTCTAGCCTCAAAAGCTCCCTAAGAGATATACCATTTTCCTCATTTGCTGGTAATATCATCTAGTGAAGAGGTTTGTTGGGATGATGATCATGACAATAGCTAACACATATTTAGTGTTTACTAGTTGTAGACATTATGTAGGTTATTAACTTCTTTCTCTCTCACAACAGCACTAGGATGCAGTTATTGCGTTAGCATTCTTTTATAAATGAGGACTATAAAGCACCAAGATGTTAAGTGACTTACTTGCTCAAGGTCACAGAGCAAGTTTGCTGATGTCTCCGAAGTGTTTCACGTTGACATACTGTACATGTCCAATGAAGGTCGCCGAAGTTCTTTCTCTGAATGTTCACAGTGCTGTGATGATGTTGCTGCCTCTGCAGCCAAGTATTTTAGCTCAACTCACACCAACAAAATATTTAGTGGATGAGTCAATTTTCAAACATTTTAACAAGTATGTGTTTTCAGAAAAATGTTTAGACCATTTGGCTTCTGGTAACAATTTCTCTTCCCTAGACCTGCAGTCATTGGCAAATTTGCCCAAGTTGAAATACTGACTTTGGCTACCCTGAACACAAAACCTAAGTGATAGTGGCTCGAGTAAGATAGGAATTCATCTCTTGTAAAAAGAGCAGACATAGGAATTCCAGGGGTGGTAAGTCAACTCAAAGATGTCAGGGCCAAGGTCTTTGTGATTTCCTTGGCCTCTCCGTCATTGGTGCCTATAAAATGGCTGCTATAGCTCCAGTAATCATGTTTGCATTCCGGGCAAGAAAAAGACAAAAGATGAGGACAAAGGAATGAACAGAAGCTACTTTGAGGAACACAGCACTGCCACCTCCATTGGTGATGGCCATTTTTTTCCACCATGACATCTGTCTACGTCTCATCAGTAAATGCTGTCATATGGCCTCCCCTATTTGCAAGATGGCTGGGAAGTGTCATTTTTTGGTTTGTTTTTAATCCTAGAAAACTGCATGCACAACGAAATGGAGTTTCCACAGGTGACGAGGACGGGGAGATGAATACAGAGAGGAGTGTCAGTGGCCTGCTCTGTCTGGTGAGAGCTGATGGTTACATTTTCAGGTTTTTTACTAGCTGTTTGTTCACACATCGGTAGCCCCAAATTGACCACAGTGGGAGTATTTACACCACAAAAATTGGCAAATACCACAAATGAAGGCCTTTTCTTTTTTAAGAGTCAGTTGTTAAACATTTACCTGCACACCACTGAATTTCGGGTAGGTAAACAAGAAGGCTTTTCATTTTGCACAGAAAGCTTCTCATTTTTTGCCTTATTACATTTGTCATTTTTCTCTGACTTCAATGGTTGAGACTTGTGAACACGTAAACAGGTCATCCTATTCAGGCATCTGGCATATTAACATTCCCGCTCTCTTTTTCCTATAGAGATATTAAGCATATGCATTTCTAGTGGGTTTAAGGATTTCCCCAGAGAATGTGCAAGTTGTTCTTGGGTGCTAACAAGTTGTTCGTGAATGTCATGAAACTGTGGTAAATTTCTATGCAGGAACTTGAAAAAGTTTTGTGGAAAAAAAAATTCTGTTCTACTAAAACTCAGGTATGTATAGAAACAGCCTCTCCATTTTGTTTTTGAGGCAATAAGCATAGGAAGTCACTGCAAAGATAGACCAGCTGTTCCAAGTTAAGGTATATCTTTACAGAGGTATAAAAAAAGTCCTTAAAATTAGTTATTCTTCCAAAATCTCTTTCTGGAAAAAGAGTAAAGCGGAACATTCCTCTGGTTGTCAGGAGGAATCAGTGGCTTTTCAATCTCAAGAAGGAGACTCCCTAGATAGGTCTTTTCCCTTTTCTTTTGAACACAACAGGCTCTTGAGACAGCACTGGCAGGAGAGAAGAATTCCTTCCCTTTGGTTTGCTAGGAAGCAGCAGAAAGATTTCAGGAGCTGAGCCAGAAACTAAGATGTGTGCCTCAAGGACTGTGCACGTGACCCCAGAGGGGAGTTGCCTCCAAAACAGATTTAAGGGTATTTAAAGATGAGCCACAGAAATAAAGTCCTGCAAGTTAGAGTTGCAAGAAGTATATTAGTTTTTTTTTTTTCTATTAAAACTCTTGCTTTGTCTGACTTTAGCTAATGTTATCCACTGTAGCTATTGTAACTTTTATTTGAAGACTATTACATGAATAATCTTATTTTAAAATAAAAATGGTGATTGCTGATGATCAGTCAATACAGTTTGGGTAGCCAACTGAATCACACACATCTGAGCACTGTTCAAGGGTTTTTGGAGGATGGTAGACAAATAACACCTCATTCTTCTCCTGTGTATGGAGACAAATAAGAAGCCAAACAGAAGTCAGGCAGACGAAAGTTAAAATATGATCTTTATTACCTACAACATGGTTTGGAAGATTTAGCCATAGGTCTGTGGCCAGATTGGCTTGCTAGCATTGACCTTTAAATTAAAAAGTCGCGGGCAGTAGCATAGTGGGGACTCCTCCACCACCGACGTGTACAGCTGTGGCTCCAAAGAATCACTCCATCCTGGAGAACATCGTTCTTCTGCACCGAGTTATCTCATCTTTCAAAAGGAAGGCTAAAGTTACACTTTTCCATTTGAGACAGGGTGATAAGCCTTTTTTCCAGTTAGTCCAGAGATGCTCCACTTTGCCTAGACGAAGCTCCCTAAAGTTTGCACTTTGTTTTCAAGGAACTCCAATTTTGTAGATGTCAGAGTTCTTGAAGCTGATAAATGGAAAGCCTTTGTGTAATACCAGACACGAGAAATCATGGGTTAAAAGATGGGAAGCTGATTACAGAAGGTCCTGGAAAAAAGCCGAAGGACAATATTGACTCCCTCAGCAAGCTCACTGAGTGCCTACTGTGTGCGAGGTGGTTTCAGCACTGGGCCTGCTCCAGTGAACAGGCGCGTTGGCTCCTCCTCTGAGTATTAAACATGCCCTAAGATTTCCCACCCTAACAACACAGCTACACAAGCATTCAAAAACATGAAAAAAACAAAGCTGCGAAAACAAAACCCCTCTTGCTTCCAGGTATTTCTCTAGATGGATGTATTATAAATGTCCCTTTTCACCCATACACCCTGAAAGTGTTGCTGGTCCTTCCTGCTGGCTCCATTTCCTTACATCACATTCACCCCATGACCCATTACAATCTGCTTTCAGGCTGCTGCACACCCTGGAAAATGCTCTCGCTACCCTCGGGCCACCGCATTCTGCTGGACAGGTGACATATGTACAGCCTAGCCCAGGTTAAGATTTCCTTGACCCTCCTATTGCCAAATGCAGTGAATACTGTTCCATCTTCTCTTGACGGCTCAGATTCATTGGACACTACTCATCATTCCTTCATTCTCAAAGACATAGGATTTGTAAAAGACTGGGAACAAACCAAGCATCTAGTCCTAGAGGACTAGCTGGAGCTGCTATAAGCAACTAGGATTATTTTCCACATGCTGCATAGTGTAATCTCCAGAATGTATTTGTAATAAGTAAAGCAGTGAAAAGTATAATGATATGTTCTCATCTATTTTAAGAAAGTGGACGGATATCATTTCCCAGCTTAAAGCCTTTCAGTGGAATCTTCCTGAATCCAGAAAACAGTCAAGCTCCATGGGAAGGTACACTGTGCTCTCCCACGACCTCATGTCACCTGCTCACGTCACACCCGCCGGTCTTTCAAGGCTTCCTTCTGGCTGACTTGCTCCAGGAAGCTTTCCCGCACTGTTATCTCCACTCCAGTCAAAACCCCACTTCACTTCTGTGTTTGTATCATACCATGTGTCCATTATTTGCATGTGCATCATTTGCATGTCTATCACAGTATGTACCATCTAGAATCAGAAGTATATTTCAAGGACTCTTGAGTCAGACTGTCTGCCGTGTGATTTTAGGCCACAGACTCATGTTCTCCACCTGCTCGTCTACACCATGGAAAAACAGACTCTGTACTGTGATACTAGGATTTCGTGCTGAGCTGGCCCACTCCGATGGCAGATCCCGGTACCTGTTTCATCATCTCTGTGTGAACATCTCCTCACTAGATCACAGGCAGGTGCTTGGCTACATCCTCAGACACCAACCTGACACATGATAGGCCCCAACACGGGTTTGTAAATGAGTCCTTTTCCCAGGTTTTCATTTGAAACCCAATGGGGAGGCGCTGCTTATGTTTCTGTTGTCATCGACATATTGTTTATGTCAAAAACATTGATTAACAGGGTGCTACACAATCAAAACTGAAAAGTATGACAAATATGTGTTGCAATTCGGTTGATTCTACTTAAGTTTTGGTAATGTTAATAATGTTAAGTGTGTAAGCAACCTCACTACCAGTTTATTCTTTAAACAAAATTGTTTTTCACACATTTAAACAGTTCTTCTAAAAAGGACATGCACTTGAATGGTAAACTGTTATTGCTTGTGCTATTTTACCTCTATTTTCACCACAGAGAGAACACAGCACTATATGAATAAATTTTCTAAATATGTATAGTGAATATTTATTGAGCACCTACTACATGCTAGGCAATAAATGAGGTGCTTAAAAAAAGAATTAAATAAAAAGAATAAAAAAAGAATTAAATAAATTAATAAAAGATTCTGAAGCCTGTAACTCTTCTTATCTTTGAAACTTCTATGTTTTGAAATACTGTCTTTTGTAGAAAGTCTCCCCATTTTGTCTGAATTGGGTATAAACTTTTCAGACTAGAGATACCCTGTGCCCTTTCAAAATTCCTCCTTTACAAAACTCTTTCCACACTACAGGAAGCAAAATGCAGTTGATTTACTAGCACATTCTCAACATTAGCATAAGGAAATTGCATGGTACAAAGTCCCAGAAAACCTGCAACAGTAAAAATTTCCAACAGAGCGACAGAATGCTCTTATCAAAGAGAAAATATCATTCTTTCCCAGTAAGTAGGGGCTGCCTGACCCTTTCAGTTAGACTCTGGGTGAAGCAAACTGTTAGTATAAAATCTGTTGCAAGACTCCTTAAATAAGATATGTCTTCCCATTGTCCCATTTCTTCTTACTTAGTCTAGACATTGAAAATGATTTACACCTCAAGCCTCCCTGATAGTGGAGCTCATAGAATTATAGAGAGAACCCCACATTCTCTATTACTTCCTGGACATGCATTACTCAGTGCCAGCCAACCCACAAAGGGAGGAAAACACACAATCTGGAATAGATCTTAAGGTGTTGTCTCCTTTGTCATCTTTAATGTGCTGGACTATCTGGCATCAGGCCCAGAAAATGAAGATTCATTTTCCCTTCTTTGAAGTTCTATATTTCCTCCAGGTAGGGATACTTATCTGTAAGTAAAGTTTCTTGGGATCAATTTAGCTTAAAGGCACCTAGATCGTTTGAACCCTCCACCCCAGGGGATTGCTCCCCATGAATTTGTATGTATGGGTTCCTTCCTCTCTCCCAAGCCCTCCCAGGAAACCTCTCCCTGGGCAGTATTTTCAATGGACAAAAATTCATCCTCCTCAGTCTTCAATCCTACATTGTAGTACTTGGATATTTTGATGTCTGTGAGCTTACTAGATTCACTTGTTTGTTCAACAAGCATTTATTAAGCATCTGCCAGGCCCTCTGACAGGTCAATAAGCAATGCAGAGCTCTTGTTTTCATGGGCTGAATGGCCATCCTAGGGGCCCCACAAGTGTCCTGTGAGATGGCTGTAAACAGGCCACTTGCTCATCTAGAAGGAAGAAGCAGCATGAAGAACCAGACAGTACATGCAGATTTCCTGTTCTCTGAGCTCTCGCTATTATTCTCTGGGTCCATTTTTCTCAGAGATAGGCTGCGTGCTTTGCTTCTTATATTCCCAGAAACATTGGGCTTAACTGCAGGTGTTGTGGGAATACGTTTAAGAACTCTTAAGACCATAAGGGAAATGACGCACTTTGCAGAAATTCAAGTCAATAGTGTGTTAGAATGATCTACTTTACTAGCTTGCCGTACAAACACAATGGCCTAGCTTTTATTTATTCAGTTTATTGCTTGAGCACCCACCTGCCTGCCCTCAGAGACAGGAAGTCCACTATTTCCCAAGGCCATGCTCCTGGGGAGGAGCGCTAGGGATTTACCCGGTTCAGAGGAGCCTGGTCCCATAAAAAGCCCGGAAGAGAGCACATCAGGAAGTACGAGGAGCTCACTAAAGCTGGGGCTTGTGTCTCTGGCACATGGGGTTACAGCTGGGTCCTAACCCCCTCTGACATCAGGGAATGTGGGGGTGACCGCTGCAAGACACCTCCTACTCATTCAGGCCTTTCTTCCCATCACTGCCGCAGCAGCCCTCTCACACCATCTCTTCTGTCCCACTCACGCACTCAGCACAGCCCCGGAGGAGCTTGGGGGACAGGAACCCAACCTCCTGCCATACCCAGTGCCAGTGAGTCTTCCCCCAAAGCCTGCTGGGCCTGCTCTGGCATCTTTCCCAAAGGAAAAGGCCAACCAGGGGTCTCCCTGCTGTCCCACAAAGGGGAAAGGCAGGTGTTGCTAAACAACAAACATAAGCCCATTTTGCACACTCACACCTACACCTGCCCACACATTTTCACGACAAGGATTGCCCGCTTGCCTAAAATTTTCCTAACATGGAAGGGAATTTTCGATGACTCTCCAACGAAGCCATTTCGGCAGGCAGGGGCTGTTTTGGGCTGCTCAGGGACTTCACTGCAATACTGAGTTTACACAAAGAAACCTCTGCTGCTGGCAGCAAGGCTGTTGATAACAGTTTTAACATCCTGGTCCACTAATTCCATAATTCACTTCACTGGGTCTGCTTTTATGGATTGATTTTTCTCCTCATTATAGATCTTACTTTCCTCCTCCTTTGGCATTGTTTTCTTCTTTTATTTATTTATTTATTTATTTTTGGTATGCTTGGAAATTTCAATGAGATGCCAGGTACTGTGAGTTGCATATTGTTGCGCTGGATATGTCTTTATTCCTGTAAGTATTTTTGAACTTTGTTCTGGGAGGCAGTTAAACTACTGGAAACAGTTTGATCTTTTCAAAGCTTGTCTTCAAGCTTGTTTTGGTGGGACAAAAGCAGCCTTTGGCCCTCATCTGGCCAGATTCCTGAAGCCATACCTTTTTGAGTAATCTCTCGTCTTGTGTGGTATGAGGATTTTCCATTCTGGCTGCTTCAGCCCTGTGTGATTTCAGAGAATTACTCCCATGGCTGCTTTCTGCTGGTTCATCCCCTGGCTCTTAGCACACGCATGAACTGATCAATGATCAGTGATGATTCAAGGGGGAGCTTCTGCAAATCTCTGAGCTCTCTTACGCAGGTTTCCTGTCCTTGCTGCGAGCTTCCTGGTCTCCTGCCCTACAAATTCCAGCTGTGTGGCCTCCCTGAATCTTCAACTCTGTCTCCTTAGTGCTGGGAGCCACCCAGCCCTGTTTGAGTTTCTTCTTCCTGCACTGCAGCCTGGAAACTTTCTTAAAGCAGTAAGTTGGGGCAATTCCAGGACTTACTTTATTAATTTCCATTCTTTCAGGGATTGCTGTTTTGTGTTGCTTGATGTCCAAGGTCTGAAAGCTGTTGCTTCATATCTTTTGTTCACTTTTAGTAACTTTTAAAGTCTTGTCTTTCACATTTAAGTATTTGATCAATCCGGAATAGAATTTTCATTTAAAAGGTACACAGTATGTGTTATAGGCTGAATTGCATCCCCTCCAAATTCATACCCTAACCTCAAAATGTGTATCTGGAGACAGGGCCATTAAGGAGGTCAGGAAGGTTCAAGGAAGTCATAAGGGTGGAGCTTTATTCCAACAGGATGATGTCTTATAAAAGAAAGAGACACAAGGAAAAACTGTACACACAGAGTAAAGGCCATGTGAGGACACGTCTGCCAGCCACAAAGAGAGGTTTCATTAGAAACCAACTCTGCCAGCACCTTGCTCTTGCACTTCCAGCCTCCAGAACTGGGAGGAAAATACATTTCCATTGTGGAAGCCACTCAATCTGCGGGATTTTGTTATGGCAGCCTTAACAGACAAATACAGTTGGGCTCTAACTTCACTGATCAATATCCAGGTATCCTAATTTATGGATAGTCTCATTCCCCTGACCCCACCCCTTGCTCCAGAACTGCAGTACACCTCTGCCATATATCAGAAGTCCTGCTTCTGACCCTGTTCCATTGGTCAATTTGTCTATTCTGGCCCCAAGGCAATATTGTTTTATTAGAGTTTTGTAGTGCTTTTGTATAAGGTGGACCATGGCATCCATCTTATTCCTCTTCATCACAAGTATTGAGGATTCCCAGCACATTGCTTTTCTGTATGCATTTTAGAATCAGTTCATCAAGTTCCAACAAAAGCAATAGAGTTTCAATGTGCTGCACTGAAACTAGAGATCAATTTAGGGAGTATTGATATAGTTAGAGTATTGAGTCTTCCTGTTCTTGAATAGGGGGTCTTTCTTAAGTTCTTCTTTATCATCATTCAATACAGTTTTTCAGTCAAGGTCTTGCACATTTTTTGTGAGATTTGTTCTTAAGTAGCTTTATGGTTGTTCTTACTCCCGTAAACGGAAATTTAGAGTCCATTTGTTCTTGTGACTGGATATATAAATGCAATTGATTTTTGTGTATTGATTTTTTTGTCCAACAACCTTGCTAAAATCATATCTCCAATAACTGATCTATAGATTCTTTTGAGCTTTCTATGTATGTTTAGCATCTATGAAAAAATATTTTTATTCCTTCCTTTCCATTCCTTACATCTCTTATTTCTTTCTCTTGGCTTATTACACTGGCTTAGGATATCTAGCACCATGTTGAATAGAAATGATACTTTTAGGGTTGTTCCTGACTTTAAAGGTGTTCTTTTCAATGTTTTCAACTTAAAATGATAGTCTAATATAAATTTTGGGGAGTTAGCCTTCATCAGGATATGAAAATTCTCTTCTGCTTTTAATTTGATAGGGATTTTTTAATCAAAAATGAGTAACACATAGTTTTTTTTATATCTGTTGAAATAGTCACATGGTTTTTCTCCTTTAATATATTTGTGTGATAAGTGACATATAAAGATTTTCTAATATTAAACCATTCTTGGCATAAACACAATTTAGTCATGGTGTATTTTGTTTTTCTGTATATGATAGATTCAGTTTGCTAATATTTTATTTAGAATTTTTGCATCATGTTCCTAAATTAGATTGTCCTGTAATTTTCTTTTCTAGTTTTAGTATTAAAATTAAACTGTCTCACTGTCTCAGAGAACACATTCCAGCATTTCTCCTATTCACAGTTCTTTATAAATTAGTATGAGAATGAAATTATTCATTTCATAAAGTTTAGTAAAATCTGTCTGATATAGATATAACTATATTACCTATGTGTATGATAAATACATATTTCTTTTGATTCAGTTTTGATATTCTGTAAGAATCTAGTATTTTGCCTTTATTTTCAAGTTTATGTAGACACAAGATTGTTCATGGTACTCTTAGAATTCTAACCGTGGAGGCAACAGAGGTTACACTTCCCTTGTGATCCTAGTATTGACTTCTCTCTGTGCATCTCTCTCCCCCTTCAATAAATTTTACAAGAGATTGGGGTTTTAATAAATATTTTCAAGTAACTAGTTTTGGTTTGTCAATTTTCTCTTTTGTAATTGTTTTCTAAATTGTCCATTTCTGCTCTTATCTTTAATATCTCCTTCCTGCATGCTTCTGCTGTTTGTTTTAATCTAACTAGTTGTACATTTCACATATTAATTTTTGAACTTTTTTTTTTTATTTCACTCCCTCAAAGTGTCATTTTCACATCATTCCATAAGTTTTGATCTGTTCAAGTTTCATTCATTTTGAAAGTGTTTTAAATTTAATTTTGGGTTTTTGGCACCATGATTTTACTAGTTTATTTTGAATTTCTCAGTGTTTGTGATTTTTAAAAAATCTTTTATTATTGAAACTATCTCAACATTTTTAGGATTGTTGTCTAATTTGGGAGAGCTTGTTCCAGATTCTTTTATGTCTGAGCTATAAGATTTCAGGGCATTTTAAATTTTCCAGTGCAGGACAAATTTTAAATAGACTGTGCACCGACAACATTCAATATAAATAGTTAGTCATGGGAGACCAATGCACTCGTTCAGTCGCGCATTATGAATTTTATGTTATCCTGAAAGAGGTCAGAATTTTCTCAAATCAGCAAGGAGTTTATATTTTTCCCAATATATTTGCATGCATCATTCTCCTCATTAATTGCATTATCAATCAAAAGACCACTTATTATTTCATTTGAAGTGAATCTGTTTTTCTTAATGAATTACAGTTTTTGTTACGACCTGAACATTTTTGTTACATTTTGCTTTATGTTGAGATAATTCCTATTGATTTCATGAATCACCTTTATAATTTTAGTAATTTTAACTGAGCTTCCTGTCTGTTGTTGACTATGTAAATATTTATTTAAGATTTATTTATTTATTTATTTATTTATTTATTTATTTATTTATACAAGCACTGGGTACAGTCAGAAGCGCGGGAGGGTGAAAGAATTCACCAGAGCTAGAGCAAGGAGCAGAGCAGGCAGAAGGACGGAAGTACACTGCTGAGGGGAGCAGCGGGCGCCATGTGGGACCTTCCCCTGGTGGCTGGGGAGCAGCCGGGGATCGAACCAGTGCTGCAAAGGCTGCGGGCAGCTTCGCAACCCAGCACTCAACCGCTGCGCCACCGGAGAGGCCCGAATATGTAAATATATATGACAAAAGAAAGAAGATTGGATTAGGCGTCTTCTCAACAGCTTCATGTTATGTATTTCTTATTTTTTATTGAGGTAATATTGCATCATATCATTATATAAGTTTCAGGCATACATCATTGAAAATCAGCATGTGTATATACTACATTAAAATTCTAATTCTATACTTCACTAGACCATTGTCCTAAATATTTTTTAATCAACCCATACACACAAAAAAGGGTGATCATTCATCCCAATAGATTTATTTATATTTTACATATACATGTTCCTATTAATCTATGCAAGTATAATTTCATTCTTATTTTGGGTTAGACAGAGACATAAATCCAGCTCTAATACTTTCTTCTCACTCCTCAATAGATGGTTAGGTCACTGGAATGCTTACGTCTCCAGGGCAGTCATAATGCTCACCCGTGACTGAGCCAGAGGTGTCAGGGAGACTAAGATGCAAACCAGGGGAACACCAAAAATGCACAACTACGGAATCATATATTCTGTTTGTAATAGAGCTTACAAAAACTGAAACTCTGATTGATTTTCTCTCATTGTGTGTAATTCAGATCCAAAGAGAAACAGAGCCATAGGGAGTGAAAAATTTATTTGGAGAAGAAGCAAGAGAGGTGGGAAGGACCTTTAGTTTGTGATGCAGGCCTGGTGGAGAGGGAAGCAAGGAGGCACAAAGCCTCAGACTCCAAGGAGGTTCACCAGCTGATGGGGAGGTCTTAACCCAAAGTCTCCCACATGAAGAGCCCCAGACCTCCCATGAATTGGCCTGTGCTCAGTCACTGGTCATGAATAACCTGCAGCCTCGGTGCCAGTAGAGGTGGGTCCACAGGGGCGGGAGTGGGAACTGTCAGCTCTTATGCTCCTACGCACATTTCTTGAGGCTGCCACAGGGCACCCCTGCGCCACACAGATCTAGCCCTCTGTGGTTTGCACGGGACTTTCTTTCTGGAACAAACTTAGAAGTGATAGGTGAGCAGCATGAACTACAGCCTCCAAAGCTGCAGTGGGATTTGGGGACATGACTGAGTTCCTCCTCGCCCTCTCTGGTATCCATTACCAAGTCCCCTCACTCGCCAATATCACCTTGGCAGACACCTGTGGTTTACCAGGTGGCGCCTCTCAAACCTTCATCCCTGAGAAGCCTTGGCAATCACCCCATCCCTAACTGACTGTGAACAGTCACAAAGGGCTAGGGAGGACCGAGAGGCACCCAGCGCAGGGCCTGGACTCCACACGTGCTCCCTCCTGCCCTGCTGTCGCGAGCAGCTTCCCTCCTCCTCCTGGTCAGGTCAGGAGGACCTGTCTTCCCTGCCCTGCCCTGCTACTGACTTATCACCCGCCAGTCCCGAGCCACAAGGAGTCCAAAGTGCACTGGGGAAGCCAAAGTTTGTAGTTCCATGTCTCCTGCAAGAGTGGGACACTAAAAGTGATCTCTTTTGGAAGCTCCAGCTCAGAGCCACATTGCTTGGGGATGAGGAAGACAAAATCCCAAATGGGTGACTGGGAATAATGGGAAGTGGAAGCACCACACCTCCACTTCCACCACTTGGTCCCTAGGGCCGTGTCTTCTTCCTGCTGGATAGAGCACAACTCTGGTTAAGTCCATATGCTGCCTTCTTGAGAATGCTACCCGGTCCTTCCAGCATATTGCCTCAGAGCTGGCACTGGAGTTGTCCCTTTCACAGCTTCTTCCTGGCTGCTTCTGAATGCTGGTATAAAAGCCTAGTGGGCACCTGCAGGGAGGCCCCTCTTACAGCCCTCTGGCTGTGCAGGTGACGTTCAGTTGGAATCCACACGCATCTGAGTTGTTGCCCTGCATGGGGACATTTCCCCACATCACTGCCACCAAGACACTTGGCAGCTGAAGTGCCACCTTGGGCCAGCATGCCCCACCTACCACTCGGGATCACGTCTTCTGCCTGCTGAATAGTTAGTCAGCCGTTCCCAAATCTCCATCTTACTGCCCATTTTTTGGACCACTCTCAGGATTGTGGCCATTAGCTCAGGTCCACTGAGAAGCAGATGGTGACGCAGGATTAGATGCGCAGGAGATTTACATCTTGGGGAGGGAGCAAAAGGCAGGGAGAAACTTCAGACTGTGACCCAGGTCCGGCATGTGTAGATGAGAAAGCAGAGGAAGAAAAAAAGGGCTGGAAGAGAGGGGAAGAGGCCTCGGGGGCAGCAAGGCAGTTGCAGGGAAGGTCCACCCCATGGATAGGAGCGTTCGAGTCTGTCCCCCCTTGGTGGGGCCCTGCCTTGGGACCCCCGCACGACTGTATCGTGCTCGCTCACTGCTGGAGAATGCAGCGGTAGACCCAGTGCAACAGCAGTTGGGCTGTCAGTCAATTCTGATTTTTGCAGCAGATGTTCTGAATTGATGCATTTTCATAATCATTCTATGGGGAACCAAACAGGCAAGAAAAAACCTCTATGGCATATTTATAATTATGCAAATTAGATTAATAAGTATATTCCTAATAGAAGAGAAGTTCAGGGCCTCCCCGGTGGCGCAGCGGTTGAGCGCTGGGTTACGAAGCTGCCCCCAGCCTCTGCAGCGCGGGTTCCATCCCCGGCTGCTCCCCCGGCCACCCGAGGAGGGTCCTGCATGGCGCGCAGACCTCTCCTGCCGCCCGCTGCTCCCCTCAGCAGTGTACTTTGGTCCTTCTGCCTGCTCTGCTCCCCACTCTGGCTCTGGTGAATTCTCTCACCCTCCCGTGCTTCTGACTGTACCCAGTGCTTGTATAAATAAATAAATAAATCTTTAAAAAAAAATCTTTAAAAAAAAAAAAAAGAAGAGAATTTCAGTTTTGACTAGGCATTGATAAGAAACAAATTTCCTGCCGGAAATATTTCAACTTTTAAATTACATATAATATATAGACAGAAAAATGCACATATTTAAATGCACTAAATTTTCTATACCAAACACAGCTGTGTTATACTTACAATTTTACATATCTGGTGATTGGAAGAGTAGTTTCTGGCTTCATCATTTTCCACCTAATTTCTGCCAGGTCTTCCTTATGATTCTGGCGAGATGGCTGAGCAAGCACCAGTAGAATCCCTGGAAGGCATTTCCGCACTGGGGTGGCTACGAGTCTGCTCTTATAAATATGTCTCCCTCCACCCGACATGAACGTGTCATCAATTCAATGTCCCCTTGCCACAGCCTAAAATGCAGCCTCTCCACCGTGACCTGTGATGGGGGGACAGGTGAGACAGGGGACAGGGGATGCCGGGGGTGCTGGAGTCAAAAGAGAAAATGGTCATAAATGATCAGAGATAAAACAATCTTAAACTTGAAAAATTTATGCCGACATACGCCTATATGAACGGATTGCTCCCACGTTCTGGGCGGGCGCCCCTGCCAGTGAGTGGCTCTGAAGCTTGAGCTTCGATAGCTTCATGGTCAACGCACCTCTGGGAAGCAGGTTTCCGGCTTCCCAGGACCCCCGGCACCTGGCATCAGTAGGCACACTGCCTTCCAAGTTCTGCAGGTGACAATTCCATAGTGCTTTGCTGTGATGTTAAAGGGCTCACCAGCTTCCAAGATTGGGTATCTATGTCGACCACCTGCAACCTGCCTGCCACGCCAGAGCGACATCCTCGGGTTTCCTGTTTTGGGTGGTGCTGCAGTCACCATCCTCTGGGGATCCATTGTCTATTAGGGTGAGGGCTGAGCCGCTGCAGCAAGAGACTCAACAGTGTGTCTTAGAGAACAAAGAACTTTCCTGCTCTCCTACAGAACAAGTTCAAAGTGAACAACTGGTGCTAGTGGGCCCTTTGATCCATGGCATCAGAGGCCCAGCCTGTGTCATTTTCATCTGCTGTCTAGAGTCAACCTAATCACTGTCATTTCAGGTGGGCAGCCAGGCAAATAAATGATGCAGAAGTTGCCCACAGAACTCCCACTCACACTGACTAGAATTTTGCCACATGATCACAAATAGCTGAAAGAGGCAGGAAAATGTAGTTTACGTGTCTCTAGGAAGAAAAGATGGACTGGATTTTAACAGCAGCAGTCTCTGCCTTTGGGCCTCCATTAGAGAAATTTTCCAGAGATGTCCAGCCTCCACCTCCTCCTCCTTGCTGGCCCCAGGAGTCAGGGTCCCAAAGACTGTGTTGTGCCACCTAAGCCCTCGGCTTCTCTCCAACCCCAGTGCCCTTCTTACGCTTCCTCAGTTCACTCCTTTTTTGAGGATGAACTTTGGAGACCTGTCCTGCCTCCTCTGAGCCTGGAGATGCTGCGGAGAAAGTATCCTCTGCAGGAGAGTGGTCCCCAGTGACCTTCGTGCTCAGACCTGATGGAGACTGCAGTGCTCCTCTACCTTAACATTTAGTGACAGTCCAAAGAGTTGACCCACCTTCTTAACACCCCCTCTTCTGGGTTTTCCTTCTATCACTACACTTCTTCAAAATCCTTGTCTAGTGGTCTGTTGAATGAAGAAATATAAATATTTTTGTTCTTCTGGGCTCAGTCTAAACCTCCACACTGGGCTTTGAAATCTTCCAGCGTCTTCCCTCTGTCTCTCTGAGCAGTGCCTTCTTCATGCCAATCCAAACTGCACCCTCCTGTTGAAGACCTCATTCCCAAGGCCCAACCATGCCAGACTCCACTTCTGAAATTTGGCTCAACAGCCTCGTCCCCAGATGTCCACTTTTCCCCCTTCTAGCTCTTCATGCTGCCCACCCTACAAAGGTTGTTAGACACCCATTCCAGCACTGGATGAGGCTTTCGTGAACATTCCAGCACCTTCCAGCATCTCCTTTTCCAGGTAATTCTGATAATATAAACTTCTTTCTTCTTACTCCTCCTCTATTCTTTTTCTGTATGTGTTGGTTTTAGCTTCTTGAGGACAGGGACCAGCTCGTCCCCCGTGGCATTTTGTACCTTCTAAAGAGGCTCTCCTCAGTAGTTCCTCTCATTGCTCAGACTGCAAGGTTCTCTGCAGATTCCTGGAATCCCAACGAAGCTTCTAAAACTCTCCAGGGAAGAAAAGCAGAATCTCATTTTGAGGGTGGTGGCTGTTGAGCTTTAGGAACAGAAGCTGGAGCTCATCTTCAGTCTGCGCAGACAACACTCACACTCTCATGTCCTCCTCTCACACCACACTCCTTTTCCTCTCATGCATTGTAATGTCTGTGATGCGGGACCTTATAATTTGTATGCATTTTTGCATTCAAGGTGTTGTTGTCTTGTATTCCTTGGTTTTCAAACATATGTAAATGGTGCTGTGCCATGTATACCTCTGCTTCTCACCTTTTCCAGGAAGTCCTCTGTGTTGGAAGGTCTCCTCGCTGCGCTGTGCACACTCACATCATTGTTCCTCACCTCTGCTCAATACTCCTTGGTGAGCATTCCTATCCAGCAGATCTGGAGGTAACCTCCAACTCCGGCCAAATACTACAGCAGCAAGCATCCTAGTTCTCCTAAATTAGCTTCTTATTTGGTGAGGGTATTTATTTAGTGAAGGTTGAGTAGAATAAACAAGTACAGATGAAAGAGGGGTAAATCTGCTTTCCAAATAGCTGCTGGATACGGGCCCTGAAGGAGGGCCAGAAAGCCAATTATTTTCTAACCAAGGCTGATAACAATACAAAAAATTATTTATTTTCAAAATACAAACTTTAGTAAAATTGTAGGTAATGTATAACCAGGCTTGAAAGAGACTGAAGGTCTTAGCATTAAGCTTCCATTAAGTTGGAGTCAATTATAGAACACCCTTTTCCTACCCTTGGGACAATCCCAACCCAAAAGAAAGTCTTGCAAGCAGTGGAGCTCTTGCAAGCACTCCTGGGGACAGTCCGGGCTGAATACCAATCAGGCCCAGTTCAGAATCATCAGATGCACTTAAGCAGAAGCCAGTTGTCCTGCACTGGGGCGCAGGTATTTTTAAAAGCTGCGCAGCAGAGGCTCCCCCATCAGTGCTGGCTGGCCTCGATGTGTTGCCTGGAGCTATGTTGCAGGATCTCTGATGTACTGCCAGAGGGTCACTGGAGGATTGTGTATTTGTTCAAAGGTACTCTAACCCTCTTGCCTTTGCCCATAAGTCACAGAGCTTCAAGGCGTGTATTGGCAAGAACGACTCCAGCTGCCCAGGGCCTCTCCTGACAAGCCCCTCAGATCTTCTGCCATCATGTCTAACAATAGGTGGAGAAAACAGAGATACCTCTATCTCTTGAAATAAGATGCATGGCAGTCGGCCTGAGAAACTTGAAGGAAATCCCAGAGGTTAACAAGAAGTCATGGCAACAACTTGAAGAGGCCGAGCTCCAGGCTATAAGAGCAACTTGCCTTTACCTGGGCAAGGAATCAGGACAGCCAGGATAGAGGGTCCAGGGGCATAAAGAGTCCCTCCAATATCCTTTCACTTTACTTTGCTCATGCTTAACTTTATTTTATTGCTCACAATTAACTTTAAAAATAATTATTAAGCAGCTGCTATGTCTACAGGCCAGAAACTGAGACAGCCTCCTCATGCAGACTGCCCCCAGGGGTGTTGCCCCGGGCAGGAGAAGAGCACCTTTTCCTAGTAAGTCTGACCAGAGGAGGCACCCTTTTCTAATGGGCCTGTCTAAAGGGTACATATTTTTGGAAAACCCCACCCAGAGGGATCTGGATGAGATTTCCATCAGCCTGTGAAAAGGCACCTGAAGTCCCAGTAGCAGCCCCTCAGGAAGGGACGCTGTGTCATTCACAACTTAAACCTCAGAGCTGGGCGATGGGCAATAAAATATGAGTTAGTTGAACTAGATGTTTGTCAAACTGAGATCTGTGGCTTTAAAATCCTGGGCTCTGCTTCCAAGAGTCTGCTCACAGCAAAGCTGATGAACCCAGGTCACCTGCTCCCGGACCAGGCGGGTAGTCCGTTTCCTAAGAGAGGGGGTCACGTGATTCCCCACAGCCTGTCCAGAGCAGAGCCCAAAGGAGCAATTCAGCCAGTGGTGGCTCATCCAGCTGACACGGGTGGGGGGTTGAAAACCTGTGTTTGAGAACCACTAGGGCTGACTGCTGAGACTCTCCCCTTTGATGTATCTTTTGACACAGAACTTTGGACTCCCTGAGGGCAAATTTTAATTTGGACAAGTGTTCAAAAGTGACTGTCCTGAAGGTATACAGGTGTTTCTTAACACTGGTGAGTCAAGTCTGGCCGTGACAACAGCAGTTTCTGGGTTTCTTAAAGTGGCAGTGTTTCTGCAGACAGACACGGAGGTAGAGTCTTCTTTCTTCCCTTATTTTCTCACACTTAGCTAAAACACAGCCTTACTGTGTTTACAAGGTCTTACTTGGTTTCTGATTCTATCTATTCATTCTGAGAATGAATGAAACCCAGGATTCACAAATAAAAACTGAAACAGCATGCGAAATATTGTGCTGACCCTGCTGCCCTCCCCCATTTTCCTAGAAAAATCATCCATAAAAAGGAAGACAATGTCCTGAAAGGTTAATTTTGTAGGGTACAAATTGTACATTCTCTTTTTTTTTCTACTGATCTAAAATTTTGACAGTTCTTATGAATGATGAAAATTTTTTTTTTTTTTTAAAGATTTATTTATTTATACAAGCACTGGGTACAGTCAGAAGCGCGGGAGGGTGAGAGAACCCACCAGAGCCAGAGTGGGAAGCAGAGCAGGCAGAAGGACCGGAATACACTGCTGAGGGGAGCAGCGGGCAGCAGGAGAGGTCTGCGCACCATGTGGGACCCTCTTCCGGTGGCCAAGGAGCAGCCGGGGATCGAACCGGTGCTGCAGAGGCTGCGGGCAGCTTTGCAACCCAGCGCACAACTGCTGCGCCACCGGGGAGGCCCGAATGATGAAAATTTTAATAGAAAAAGACTTTGTTTAAAAAAAATAAATAAATGACACCATGCCCTGCTTTTCCTCAGCACTTGGATGGACAGATACCCAAGCCGGGCTGATGAGGGGCTTTCCTTCGAATTTCCCATGTGGAGCTGGAGTTGACGGGTCCCATCTCTAGTCACATAGCAGGAAGCATGGGAAAATGTAGCTGCTGGAAACAGCTTCCCTGACATATGGAGAAAGCCTGGCTCTGATAAAGGAACTAAAACAATCCTGGCTGCGTGTAAAGGACAAAAACAAAGAGAGATGGCGAATCCAGAAGTCAGTGAGGCCGCATCTGCATGCAATGTCCCTCCAATATCCTTTCACTTTACTTTGCTCATGCTTAACTTTATTTTATTGCTCACGATTAACTTTAAAAATACTTATTACGCAGCTGCTATGTCTACAGGCCAGAAACTGAGACAGATGCTTTACGTGTCCATCTCAGGTACCGCTTGCTCAGTTGGGATAACAAAGCAGACTTTGCACACTTTGGGAGATGCCTGTGGTCTTGCTGTAATGCAGCCCCTTTTATGACAGGGATTGCGACTTCAGCCAAAGTGGAAATGGAAACCAAATTTGCCCCTCCACTTGAAAACACACACACACACACACGCACACACACAGAAAATATATGAAACAGTGATTTTGCAATGATTTTAAGACGACATACAGAAAGGTGGGTCTGGCTGTGGTCTCTTATTTACTCATTTGAGAGAAATTCCCAGTTTTGGTGCAGAAAGGCAAACCCACGAGAGTCCCATAGACTCTCTGAGCTGAAAGTCCAGGTAGGACAAGGGGGTTGGATCTCCTGAAGAACCAGAGAAAAGAGACCAGTGCAGAGAAAACTCCAGAGACCTGCATGAATGCATGTGAGGAAATCCCCCAGCGCTGGGATAAGCACCACTTGAAAAGGTCAGAGGGAACAGCGCCTCTGCTGGCTCTGGACTGGGGAGGGGCCTGTTCCCTAATTCCTAATTCACTAAGACTTCCTAATTCACTAAGCAGAAGCATCTCATCTGAGTGGTGAGGATTGATCCTACAAGCAGGACCTTCTCCCACACAAAATTCAACCTGTCTGCAAGGAATGTAAATATATGTACAGAAAAAAGAAGAAATTTTTTGGGGAAAAAAAAAAAAACACACAACAAACACCTAGAGAGGCAGAGCTCACATTTCCTGGCATCCAGCCAAAACTGTAGCAGGCAGGCAAAGAAACTGGAAAATATGATCCATAATGAGGAGCAAAATTAGCCAACAAAAATTGACCCAGAACTGACACCAATGTTGGGTGAACAAATACATTTAAATAGCTGTTACAACTATATTCCATAGGTTTTTAAAAAATTGTATCATTTTTATTGAGGTAACATTGGTTGACAACACTGTGTCTTCATGAGCAGACCTATTCATAGCAGCTGTAATAACCCAAAGAGGAATAGGTAAACAATTTCTGGAATACCACAACACAACAAAAAGGAAATACATGATTGATACATCATCACATAAATACCTCCCTTGCCCCCCAACATATACATTCAATATATATAAAAATTAAAAAATATGCAAACTAATCTATAGAGACAGAAAACAGATTAGTGGTTGCTTGGGGACAGGGGGCATGGAGGGAGGGGCACGAGAATAGGAGTAGAAAGAAATTTTTGGTGGTGATGATATTCCCCTAAGTCTTAGCTCTGCTAATGGCTCTGTAGCTGTAATGTCAGAACTTATCAAACTTTGAACAGATGCAGTTTCTTTTATATCAAATTATACTTCAATGAAGCTTCATTAAAAATAAAAAAATGCAAGGCAATAAAAACTAAGTCTATCTAGTATGCTATTTAAGGGGTTATAGTTAGTCACTAATACAGCAAGAGAAACTTGTTGCAAGTCAGTTTCACTCCCCAGGCCAGTGGCAGGGCCTTGCAGAGGGACTGCTTTATTACGAAGTCAGATCTAGTTAGCTGTTCCAGTGTGATGATGATGACTTCATCTCTTTCTGTTAACAAACTAAGAACATTTCATCCTGGGCGAGCCTCTTTCTCTTCCAACCAGCCCCTTATATAAGAACAAAAACTAAAGTAAATTTCTTCTCTGCTATATCAAGAAGAAATGCTAAATAGCACCGAAACGGGGAAAAAGTGCAGCTCATTGAAAGAGAAAATTGAAGGACAATTAGCTAATACAGCTTTGGAGGTTGTCAGTCTGTTTTTGTGCTATAAACTTAGTTCTTATAATTCCAGGAATTGTGTTTTAAAGATTCCAAGCATCTTAAGGGGAGCAGCATCTTTTGCTGCATCAGGTGGGGTAGGTGGAGGGACCGTGCACAAGACTTGCTTGGAAACTTGAGCAAATTGCTTGACCTCTCTGGTACACAGCTTCATTATCTGTAAAGTGGAGACAACAGTGCTTGCCTAGGCAGGATGGATTTTTTCTTATTTATGTATGTATTTATTTATTTATTGTAGTAACATTGCATAGTAAACATTATATAAATTTCAACCATTCATCTTTGAGAATCAACATGTATATCTACTGCTTTCAGCTCACTGCTAAAAATCCAAATCTATCCTTCACCAGATCACTGGCCGCTTTTTTGAGATTCCCCCACCCCTCCCTTCTGGTAACCACTAACTGGACTTACAGCTCAAGTTTACTTTTGTTTTATTTCATTCAGTTACTTACAATATCTGTGCTCAAATTTTTTAATAGAAATTTCTTCAGCTACAGCTCATTCTTCTTAATGTGCTCCATGGTCACAAACTTTTAAGTTGCATGTGATTAAAGAAAATAACCCAATAATTAAATATATGAGTGTCAGTAGATAACTAGGTAATTATATTTTGGGTAAATGTAAGGCGGTAACTCTGATATTTTGTTGTTTTGTGTTTTTTTTTTTTTGCTAGTTTTGAAAGATAATTTCAAAGGAGGATTGCCAAAAATTCACCAAATAATAATATCAATTTAAATAAGAGTGCAAGATCAAATTCATTATGCATAGTCACTCATTGAACTTGATCCTGCCTCTGTTTCAAGCAATGATTCTAGGGAGGCAAACCACTGGCACTTCCCAGGCAGCTCTGCCTCCTGAATATTGCAGATGGGCATCCTGCTGCTTAGCTGTCTTTGAATTTCATAGGAACATCTGGTACATAGGTGCTATCTATGCTTGCTTGGATAGTGTAAAGTTTTCGCTGAGGCAACACTCTAATATTGAAAAAGAAGAAGTAACTTACAGAGTTATGCCAGCTAACTAAGCTATAGAATTGGGGATTATAAGTGAACTTAATTATATGAACAAGTCATGGATTTATTTAGACAAGAAAGAGGTGGAGTGTCAAGATGCCTGACTTCGGTTCTGGTTTTAAATTTTTTGAGGGTAAGGGATTTTCCATTACCCAGAACTTGATATAAGGAGACAGAACTATCCTTGTGATTCTGGCTTTAATCAAGTGAGCACTGGCAAAAAGGACATAAGTGGGAGATTTGCAGAGACAGCCTCAGCATTCATAAAGTTATTTGTCTTGCTGGGAGAAAGAAGGTATATTCCTTAAGTGTGGTATACAAATTAATTGAATATAAACTTTCTATATAAAAATGCCATACACATTATCAATAATTTGTAACAAATAGAATGCAGAAATCATTCTGTTCATTTACATCTCTGATCTCCAGGATAGAGTGGAACCAAGCTTCCAAAACTGAAAGGCCAATTGGCCAGCTTCCCAAGTCACCCAGGATGTTAATGTTAAACACATGAGACTCACACAGCTACTTAGCTTCATTGATTATTGCCAAAGCGGTCGATGCAGAGTATGGGCTAGTTAGTTCCCAATGAAGACTGCTATTGCAATTCTTTGTTGTCTTCCAAATGCCGTTTAGGGTCTATTTTATTTTTGCTAGCTGATTAGTCTGGAACCAACCAGAATACCATCAATAAGCAATGTCTGTTTGATGTCTCTGGAAGGCAGCCACACTTTACACACACACACACACACACACACACACACGCATGCAGGCACACACGCACACACACACACACACACACGCATGCAGGCACACACGCACACACACACGAGCGCGCGCACACACACGGAAAATAATTAACTGAACATCTGTTATTTTCTTTCAGACTTGGGCTTGGTTAAAAGGACACAAAGTACACAGCCAGGACCAGCTGCTGACAAGCCAAGTTCAGCAACCATTTTAAGACTTTGCCAAAATGTTTCCTCTCTCTTTCCTCTGTAAAATTTAATTATGAGATACAGAATCACTAAGTATATAAGACTAATTATGGAACATAATCTTAATTAAGGTGGGCTAAACCCATAGGATACCATGAAAATACATGCTCCTAGAATCCAGTTTTATCTTAAAGGTAGGAATTCACCTCTGGGAATTCAATCTCATGCCAGCAACCCAGTCATTTTAGATGGAGTATCTAGAGTTTCGTAGGGCCCTTAGCCAAAAAAAAATTTAGTTATAATCCTCAGCGTTCAAGTTGTATTTGTATAGCCTTTCAATTTTCTGATGCTCATCTGACAATGTGGGAATTACAGGTGTGCAGACTCCAAGGTCCTGTTAAATAAACCAGGACGCTGCTTTTCATCTTTGCATATAAATAGCAGTTGAGCCACTTCTTTCTACAATCCTCAGAGCACTTACTTTGTGCTCAGATGGTCTCTGTGCATACAACTATGCACAGGATCCACTCCTTTCCCCATGTTACCATGCAGCAAACAGTGAGTACTGCTTTCATCTCTAACAGCTAAACAATAGAGTTTGCGGGAAAGGAGAACATTTTTAAAGCTTCCATTTTGTTTATCAGGGCTTTGTCAAGAGATGCTAAGCATTTACTACATACTAACAAGAGACAGGGGACTATCTGAGCTTTTAGTAGGTATTTGCAATGTAAACCTGAATAACTAGCAGCTAACATTCAAGTTTCTTCCAGTGCACATTTGTCAAAATTCATCACATTGTACACTTAAAATTATTATATTTGATCACATGTCAGTCATACCACAATAGAACTGATACACAAAAAATAACATTAAAGCTCTCTTTACGGGCCTCCCCAGTGGCGCAGCCTGTTGAGCGCAGCACTGTGAAGCTGTCTGCAGCCTCTGCAGCATGGATTTGATTCCTGGCAGGCCAGGGAGATTCCCACATGCCGTGGCAGACTTCTCCTGTCGCTCCTGCTGCTCCCTTCAGCAGTGTATTTCGGTCAGTCTGCCTGTTCTGCTCCCCATTCTGTCTCTGGTGAATCCTCTCACCGTCCCGCGCCTCTGGCCTGTATTCCAGCTCTTGTATAAAAATAAATAAATCTTTTTTTTTTTTTTTAAAAAGGCTCTCTTTGCTTCTCAAATTATCATGGCTACTTTGATGCAAAATTCTTACAACTAACAACAAGTATGAGAATACTCATCAGCTCATAGTCCCGTATTACTGAGGTTGTATATATTTAAGCCATCTCAAAGACATTTTTTTTTTTAAATAGAGGCATGTTTTTTATTTATTTATTTGTTTGTTTTGTTTATACATGCACTGGGTACAGTCAGAAGCGCGGGAGGGTGAGAGAATTCACCAGAGCCAGAGCAGGGAGCAGAGCAGGCAGAAGGACCGAAGTACACTGCTGAGGGGAGCAGCGGGCGGCAGGAGAGTTCTGCGCGCCATATGGGACCCTCCTCCGGTGGCCGGGGAGCAGCCGGGGATTGAACCGGCGCTGCAGAAGCTGCGGGCAGTTTCGCAACCCAGCGCTCAACCACTGCACCACCGGGGAGGCCCCTCAAAGACATTTTGTAATAGTGCACAAAATTACTACAATGTGCTGATACTAATGCTACGATCCATGGTTGTGTATTCTGTGCGCACACACACAATCACACTCATCTACATTTAGAAAGATGGGTAGAGAGACTCCACTACTCTGTGTCATTTCCTGTTCTGATGAAGTGCCCATAAGAGCATACTGATTTGGTCTTTGGGGAGCAACATAAACACACTCAGGGTGATGCTCTATTTGGCAGTAAATGGCAGCCAGGAACCCTAAAATCTGTAGTGTAACCAGGTGAGGTTAAGAACTTTTTACTATAAAGTAAGTCTATATAATTCGTCACATTATTAGGCCCAAACCCCTAAAGCATCATGCTCAAGAGAATTTAGGGGACAGTGGAAGGTAAATACGGGAACAGGCACCCTCGATGGGCCACTTGCTCTTTCACAGACTGGAATTAAGAATCTGACTGCGCTTTTGATGTTTTACTCCGATAGTTTTTAAGCCTCACCCCACCTCTGTGCCCACATCTGGGCAAGATGATAAGAAATCCCGAGCTTTTGGCACCAGCTGGAGATGGAAACCACAAGATCCTGCCTCATGTGGGAGACCTCAGCCTGCTCCACCTCCTAACCACACAGAACCCCAGGCCTTTCCTGGCTCTCTTGAGTAACTTTTGGACCAATTTGGGTGGCCTGCCATGCACCAAACCCTAATTCTAATAAACATTTTCATGCCCTTTTGGTCTGTGAATCGTGCCCTGAGTCTCTGCATTTGTATCTTGCTGACGGGGCGGGTACAACACTCTCCGAAGCATTACACATGTGCTTCCCATTTCACCGTGGAGGTTGCTGAGAAAAAGGACAGCAGACCTCAGGTCACACAGTGAGAAGCAGAGCTGGGACCCACGCACGGCTCTGTGCACTGGACATGATCCGGACCATGCCATGCCCATCAAGCCTCCATGAGCTTGGCGATCAGCAGCACCCACATCGTGCTGCTCACAAAGATGTCTTTATAACGGAACGTGCATTCTGAAAACACTGAAGGGACTTTAAGAGGCTGTTTCAAAATAGCACAGAACATCCGAGCCTTAGTTATCTGGCTTGGGCTACCACTGGGCAGCCTGATATGTTGGACAGTGATGTTAGGATGCAGCTCTAGAAAGCTCAAGCCAGTCAATTTGGCACTGAAAAGTCATCTCCGGAATGTCTCCTTTTGACCCCCTCCTGGTATTGGGTGGCCACGGCAATCAGGGAGCTGTATCTAGATA
This sequence comes from Talpa occidentalis, assembly GCF_014898055.3. Classification (NCBI taxonomy): domain Eukaryota; kingdom Metazoa; phylum Chordata; class Mammalia; order Eulipotyphla; family Talpidae; genus Talpa; species Talpa occidentalis. The sequence goes on from NW_023605194.1 coordinate 110,212,210, forward strand.
AAGAAACAGAAGACCGAGTTTCAAATGTCTTTCCAAAAGAGAAGGATGACCCACAAGTGAAAGAATGTGGCACATAGTTACAAGGTTGACTCGCTGTTCTGGAAGTATCCCATGGGGGAAGAATCATCACGGAGCCTTCCTGGAATCCTGGCAGTAGAAGGAGGTAAACTATGAGGGATCCTCTATGAATAGAACCAAAGGAGTTAAAAAATGCATGCAAAGGAGAGAACAGTCACGGCTGAATTACCTCTGCATCATTTACCCTAATGTAACATATAAGCCCGAAGTATGTCCTTTTTCCTGTCACATCCATTGAGATGTGATAAAGGTCAATTAAAGGCACTTTAAAAAAGATTGAAGAAAAGGCCCACACATGCAAGGCAAAACAGAATATCAAAATAATCATTTTTGAGGTATTCGATATCTTACTATTTTCAGATAGGCAAAGCTCTTTACATTCATCTTCTCATTTAACCCTGCTAATAATCTCTGGAGGAAATAGCACGTCCCTTAATAGGCAAACCAACTGCGACTCAGAGATGTGCGGTTTTATCCAAGGCCATGCACCCCATCATTAGTCAGGTCCCAATCCAGACCTGACTCTGAGCCCCCTCTAGCCTGCCTCTACTATGCTGCCTACTGATTACCGCCCCAACCTGCTGTGGAAATCACACTGTTATTTGAGCATCCAACTTCATTCTCCACCCGCCTCCTAGGCCCCAGTCAGTTGATTTAAGACAAATGGTTCCATGTATTAGCTTATGAGTAAGTGGCAACTCCTACATAGACCACTGACACATTCATTTCCAAATATTTCTAAAACTGTTTTATATACACCAATCACTCATCCACCTTTGTGAGTTTTTTCTTATCTATTTAATTTTTCCTTAAATTTAACCCAATTCTTTTTACTTTAGCTTCTTCTTAAGTTGTAATATTAATGAAATTTCAGTTTTGATAAGCTACTTATATTTTTCTAAGAAACAATCATTAAGATAAAAATATCCACCCAGTTCCACAGAGACTCACATCCCAGTATTTGGGAGATACTACTCTTGAACTTGAAAGCAGAGAATTGAAATGCCTCCCTCAGAGTAGACCTTTTCATCAGGAATACCATCCCTGCTCCCCAGAGTAGATTTTTTGTTTGTTTCAGCCTCATACAAATAATCACAAGATGCCTCCCTCCCCAGTTCCAGAATCTAAAGCCTTCTCCTTTCACTTGGTAGAATGTACCAGGACCCTGAGACTGTCCTTTTCTAACCTCTACCTGCCCGGCTCAGCGTCCTCATGCCTGTTGCTGGATTTGCCTGTCTCCTGCTTCTCTCCCAACCCAAGCAGGGTTCCCAACTCAGGGATCATTCATCTCTTTTCTCATCTTCAAAAATCTCCTTTTTCATGGAGCCATTTTTTTAGGGTATAGCACCATTTACTTATCTCCACCACGCCACATATGGAATAAGTTAACACAACACTTCTCCCAGGTCTGTGATGAAACAGTCCTTCCACCATCACATCAGGTACATGCTGTTCCCTCTCTGCACACACTGATCCTGTCTCCTCCAGGTGTCCTGAGCCCCCTGATGACTTTGCTGAGCCTGGAATCTCACCACTGTACAATCCCTGTAATAGATCAGTTTGGATCTATTACAAAAGTATTATTATTTTTTTTTTTTACAATACTACCTCCTGTCTCATTATCCTAAAGACAATGCACTATTGGTGAAAAGTCATCATTCTGTTCACTGTTTTAAAAATACTTTGTTATCATTAAGAACTTATTGAGATATTTTCCCAGTATTACATCACTGCCAATAAGCAAAACTATGCATGTGAATAACTTTGTTTTGGTGATTAAAGCACAGCACTGGGAATCCCACACACCAAAGTTTTGATGTTTCAAGACCAGAAGAAGGATGGATGGAAGAATTTAATGTTGTGACTAACAAGGACTTCACGTGTGTCACTCACCTGGGTCCTCCTAAACTCATGCAATTAAATAAGTTTAACTCTTTCAATAGATAACTTTCTCAGGTGGAGTCAAGGAATAGGCATCAGTCAATTACATTTTAGTGTGAATAAATCATACTAGCTTTATCGCCTTTAAATTTTGGAGAATAAAATTTTTAAAAATACTTTAAAATGAATACTTTAAAATCTGGGACCTGCTCTAAAACAGTCAGGTGAAGGTCAAGAAAATTTTACATTTGTTCTAAGGGAATGTAATAATGTTGAGTCGGCTGTCCAATGCAGTTGGGGGAAACTGGATCCAGTACGGCGGTCTTGAGCTTTAGATTTGCCTTTATTTATGTATTTGGGCCTCCGCAGCTGCCTCCACACCTCACCCAGGAACTGCTGGTATGTTCGCTCCCTCCTCTTCCTTGTCCACATGTGTTTTGGTTTTTGTTTTGTTTCTGCATTGCTGCTAAAAGAACATCCATGAGGGGCGAGAGCGGGCTGAGCAGAAGGAGCTGGATTTGGCCCAAAACATTTGACTATTTCTTGGCATCTGAGAAAGAATGAAACTTTTTATTATTTAGAATACTAATGTTCTGGCTGTTCCCTGCACATAGGCTGCTTTCAGCAGCTGTGTGTCCCGGGAGCCCCTGTGTTACTGGGGGAACACTCTAAATGTGTCCTATCACCTCTTCATCAAAGAACTCAGAAACCGTCTATCAGATGTTTTCTTCTAAGCTAAAAATGGACATGTTAGGAATTGTTTAACTTGCTCAGGCAATTCTTTCACTACATAGAAAGGCTCCCCCAATCTTCACAATTGTCAAGTTGATTCTTTTCCCTCACATACCAACTTGGAGAAATGTTGGCAAAATATGTCTTATTTCTAGAGTCCTCTGTCTGAAAATTGTAAGCTTAAATGGGAACTGGTAAGTGTGTGGCAATGTTCTTCATGGATATAATTGAAAAAATACCTATTTATTTATATATTTTTCCAAGACAAATCTCACATTTTAAAGTTTGAATACATTTTTCAACATGATGGGAGTAATCAGAAATAACTGAACCCAAATTCTTGTACTCTGGTAAGAGCAAAAGGGTGGCCAACATCTGTCCATTGAAGTGTGATGTAATAATGACAGCTCTCCATCAACATGTGCTATTGCATCAGAAGTCTTCCCAGATGTTACTCTGATAGAAAGTAAATGCTCCTTCATAGTCTTCCACATCTAAGTATGAAGATATTGGTATTTTTGGAGCTCATATTCTATGCCTGGAACTGTGTTGACACTGGGGACAGACGAGGAAATAAGACATAGCTCATATTCTTAATAAGCTCTCTATGGCCAGCAGATACAGAGGTCTGATGTCCACCAAGTCAGTGCTTTCCACAAACAAGTACCGAGGGCAGCCCACAGGGTGGGCTGGGATGGGCGGGAGAGCAGGGACAGGATGTGCACCCTACAGGTGCCCTCCTCCTCCTATTAGGTGAACCCCATAGCCAGTGCTGGCAGGCTTGTGTAAAGACCACTGGTGGGAAAAACATAAGCAAGCCCGAGCCATTCTTCATCTTGCTTTTTCCAGAAGTCTTGCCTAAAGTGAAGGAAGCAGATGGCATCCATTTTCTCGGTGATCACTGGCAACACTGCTGCTGGAAGAAATACCAGAATATTGATCAAGCCTTTGCCTTTAGTTCCTCAAGCCTGTTTCCCAGAGTATCTGACGTACTGGAGGGAAGAATTACTGGGAGATGTTCCTGAGAATTGTTTCTTTGATCCACCACAGTTCCTCAGGGAGGTTCTCAGTAAACGGGTAAGATAGCTTTCCTTTCTTGGTCTCAGTATCTCATGCTGGAATTGCATTTCTCAAAGGATGAAGCACCTAGGATGGACTTTATTAAAAATAAAGATTCCTGGACACATCCAAATTTTTTCATACAGAACCTCTAGGAGTAGTCCTGGAATCTACTATTTTGACATTCTTCATGGTCATTCTGTGGCAGGAGAAAAGGCTGGGAAAAGGACCCTAAGGAGTAGCATGTAGACTCGGATCAGGTTTAAGGAACTCAGTGAATATTCAATACTTATCAGGGAATGAAGATGGTCTGAGGAATCCCTCATTCCCATAATTTAGGAGGACCCAGGTGAGTGACATACATGAAGTCCTTGTTAGTCACACCGCTGAATTCTTCAATAACCAAATACTCATTCAATTAAATAAGTTTAACTCTTTTAATAGATAACTTTTTCAGGTGGATTCAAGGACTAGGCATCAGTCAATTGCACTTTGGTGTGAATAAATCATACTAGCTCTATCTCCTTTAAATGGAGAACAGAATTAAAAAAAAAAAACTTTAGAAAACGGGAGGGTTAGCCCACTGAGTGTATCTCCCATAACTCAAGTAAAAATGTATGTATATTCCTAACCTCAGGCCACCCCCGTAGTGAAGCAACAGTATCCGGTTACTAATCGAGGTGTTTCCGTTAAGTGTTTTCAATATGTAGCTAAATAAATTAACTTCAAGTGAAGGAGATTACTTTTGAAAATCTGCGTGGGCCTTATCAAATCAGTTGAAAGACCTTAAGAGCAAAAATGAGGTTTGACTGAAAAAGTAGCAATTCTGTTTTAAAATCGCAGCATCAGCTCTTGACAAAGAGTCTCCTTGCCATATGTTACATCCAATTTTTCTTTTTGCCAGTTCCTCCACAATCATGTAAACGCATTTCTTGGGATCACTCTCTTTCAGTACATACATATATATACACATATACCTATGTACACATATATTAATCTCTCTATACTTGTCTGTGTATAATATTCCTTTATATCTATCTCTATAATACATATATACTATCAGACATATATGTCTATACATATATATGTATGAATATATGTGTCTATATATGTCTATACATACATATGTCTATATATGTCTATACATATATGTCTCTCTCTCTCTCTATATATATATATATATATAGAGAGAGAGAGAGAGAGAGAGAGAGAGTGATTCTCTGGAGAACCCTGACAGATCTTACAAACTTCTTTCTTCCTGGGAGGTGGAAGCAGTTGGGGGCATCCTGCTCACGAGGAAGAAGAATGCATCACCGTTGGACTTCATGCCCCTGCCTTAGCGTATGTGGGCAGAGACGCAAGGTGAAGTGAGTTTCCTGCTCTAGTACAGCAAGAGGGTTTGTAGGCCAAAGAGCAAAGAGACTTATTTCCAGCAGGTCTCCCAGAAATGCCATCTGGCCCTGATTTCAGTGCCATCCCCGGGCTCTGCCCAAGCTTCTAACCCACCTCCTCTGTAGATACATGCACATGACTTCCTGAGGGAGGACAGGCCAGCAGCCCCCCAAAGGACCGCTAGGCTGAATTCCTCTTTGAAATCCTGAAATAGACACTCCACCTGCTTTATCTCTACTCTGACCCAACTCCCCGTTTGTTCCTAAGATTCTGTATAAAACAAAACTGAAGTTTTCCCGGTTAAAGATCAATAAATGTTGACAAAATTTCTTCCTTTGAAAAATCTCTGCAGCAGATGAACAAACCTTCCAAGCTCCATTTCATTGGCCCATTAATAATAACCTTAGAGTCCAGAAATAACTTGTCATCTGTGGTTTCCAATGCCTGCTCTCTACCATACACCCCATAAAAACTTCCCTTGCTGAAGTGGAGTTGGATGAAAGATGTTGCCTTTGTTTGCTGCCCCTATTAGTGTATCTGAAAGTGCTGCACTTTGGAAATATTAGAAAGAAAGAAGCGCCATGGGTCAGCAGTTATTTGCCAAGCCAAGGTAATTCATCTTATCAAAAACCAAACCTGGTGTCCATTCCACAAGCCCTGCTGTTCCCTTCAGTAGATGAGGTCATTAAGTGATGGGGCATTTAAGGACTCAGCGATTATAAGAGCTGGCAACAGTTAAAGGAAATAAAACCTAATTTTTAAAAATCATCCTAGCAAGCAGTGGTTTCCTACCATAAAGTAGCTCTCACTGTATCACACTATAGCCTTTAGGTTTCATGTTGAGATGTTTTGGGAATTGCTTTTCCTACTTAAGAATTTAAGGTTTCACATAAGAAAACTACAAAAGAAAGGAAGGAAGGAAGAAAGAAAAAACCTACAAAAGGACCTGGCATTGATTTCTAGAATTTGTCCAAAATGCAACCTTGATTGTGTTCCTGTAAGGGCTGGAATGGCCACAGTGCAGGTTCTCTGATCCCATGCAGACCGGGTAAAGGAGGAGTCAGAGTCCTCAGTGGTTTTGCAGGTTTTTTATTGGGATTCACCAGGCATATGGCAGGCAGGGGTGCTGGCTGGGGGGCTGGGAGGCTGGCAGGTCTTCACTCTATCTGGGCTCTCTAGCGTTTGTTCTGCTGCTTCTCGGCTTCTCTTTCGGCTCCTGCTTTGGCTTCTGCTGCTGCTGCTCGAACTTCTGCTGCTGCTGCTGGCGTCCCCGTGATGCCGCCCTTAAAAGCCCAGTCTTAGCTCAGCTGAATCCCATCTACCTATGCCCACACCCTATTCCAGGTGCCCGCCATCAGGCATGCATTCAGAACAAGGATCCATCATCTATCCTGATGGCGGAAGGGCAGAAAAGCCTGACATTTTCTTTACCCTACAGTTCCCCAATAAGTACCACAGCTACTGAGGGGCAGATACAGGATCTGAATTCCCTGCTCAAGTTCGAGACCTGTAAGCATTCTTCCCTTCACTCCCGTAACAGAGTCTTACTAAACACCCACCAAGTACCCGGGGCTGAGACATGAGGTACCTGTCTCATCACCTGAAGAAAGACCAAGGAATGGAGGCGGTAGCTGCCCAGATCTACCTCCCGCCATCCCAACAGGACGCAAAGTGACAGATGAAGTTTGCTCCGGAGGCTCAACAATTAAGAATCTGTGCCTAGATCGACTGCCCACAAGAAATACTACTGAACAACGCTACCAGCTTCTACGATCATTTCCCTTACAGTCCCCACCTCGCCCACCTGTTGCAGCAGTTCTGCTGTGGCAACGCCCCACCTGCGGGCACCGGTTCCTGAGCTATAAACCTAGGTACGAACATTTTGATGGTTTAAAATAATTTAAAAATTGTTGTTTGACCTGAAGTAGTCCCACACAGGTGTCTGTGGTTGACTGGATCTCTTGGGTAGTTTTTCTCGCCATGATGACGCAGGAACCCAGGCTGCTTTCCTTTATTTATTTATTTATTTATTTATTTATATTGAAAATAACTTATTATTTTTATTTATCATAGATCTCAAGTGACATGCATGTGCCCTTGGTATAGCTGAGGGGTTAGGCAACACCTCTTCTTTTTTAAATTATTATTTTTTAAATTTTATATATTTTTTACATCATTTTTGCACAATGTATTCATTTTCATCTTGGTTATATTCCCCATACAATTCCCACTCCCCTTATTTTGACCCTGATCCCTCCTCCTCTCTCCCCCCCAGTGTGTTTCTGGTTTATAGTTGCTTGCTAATTTTTACTTTATTATACTTAGTCTTTTTCCTGGTCCCTTATTTAGGTTTTCTAGATTCCTGCTATGAGTGAGACCATCCTGTATTTTTCTTTTTCTTTCTGGCTTATTTCGCTGAGCATGATCCCTTCCAGCTCCATCCATGTTGCTGCAAATTGCATGTGTTTATCTTTTTTGAATGCTGAGTAATATTCCATGGTATATATGTACCACGTCTTCTTGATCCAGTCATCTATTTTGGGCATTAGGGTTGTTTCCATAGCTTAGCTATTGTAAATAGTGCTGCTGTAAACATAGGGGTGCAGGTGCCCTTTTGAATTAATGTTTCTGTGCCCTCTGGGTAAATACCTAGGAGTGGACTTGCTGGATCATATGGAAGCTCCATTTTTATCAGGTTGAGGAACCTCCACACAGCTCTTCATAGTGGTTGGACCAGTTTGCACTCCCACCAGCAGTGCAGGAGAGTTACCTTTTCTCCACATCCTCGCCAACATTTGTTATTGCTAGTTTTTTTAATATGTGCCATTCTCACTGGTGTGAGATGGTATCTCATTGAAGTTTTGATTTGCATTTCCCTGATTACAAGTGATGCTGAACATTTTTCATATGCCTGTTGGCCATTTGCATTTCCTCTTTGGAGAAGTTCCTTTTTAGCTCTTCTGCCCATTTTTTGACTGGATTATTTTCTTTGTTTTTTGTTGAGTCTCTTCAGCTCTTTGTAGATTTTTGTGATCGTCCTTTATCATTAGTGTTAGCTGAGACCTACATGCCCTAAAGGAGGAATTTCAAAGGAGGGTCAGAGCTTCCTTAAACAAAGGACAAAGTCCATTGTAGGGTAAGTGGAAATGTGTCAGGCTTTTCTGTCCTCCCACCTTTAGGATTGATGACGGATCCTTGAGGTCCTGAATGCATGCCTGATGGGGGCACCTGGAGTAGGGCGTGGGCATATGTAGATGGGATTCACCAGGGCTAAGACTGGGCTTACAAGGGCAGCATCACGGGGAAGTCAGCAGAACCATGAGAAGCAGCGAGAAAGAGAGCGAAAGTGAAGCAGAGGGGTGAGGACCCACAGCCAGGAACCCGTTTAATATCGGGGTTGCTCTATAACAAGACCACCAGAGAACACTGGGAGAGCCCAGAAAGAGCGAAGGCTTGCTGGGAGCTGGGAGGCTGGCCCCCTGGCATCCCTGGCCTGCCATGTATCTGGAAAATCCCAATAAAAGCCTTCAAAAGCCACCGAGGGCTCCAGGACTCTTCTTACCCAGTCTCCTCGGATCATAGACATCCTGCGCTGGCCCTTCCTGCCACTACATTTGAGTTAAGTTGGCAAGATAATCCAAAGCAGATGGGTATGGAGCCCTCTGAAGACCTCTGGAGGGACTGAAGAGTAGCAGACCGAGAGCCTGTGACAACATTGGGGGTGTCATGGCGGCACAGGAGGTAGACAAGTTCCAGGAGCTACAGGAGGAGACCTTGTCAGGAGAAGACAGCCCAAGAGGACCAGCCCACAATCCCTGAGGCAGCAGAATTGTTGGGGAAGAGAGGACCATGATTCAGAGCTTGCCAGTGCTGACACAAGGAAGAAGCCTATGGATTTGGGACTAATGCCCTTGGACTGACAATCCCACCAGAAGGCCGAGGAACCTTGGCAGGTAATTATGTTTTGGGGCCCCTGAGGATGGATGTTATTGTTTGTACACCCAGGAGATGGGAATATGGGGTGGCCAGTGGGCCTCATCAGTGGCCAAAAGCAGCCTGTGTACTGTCCAGCAGCTAGGCAGAGGGAAAAAGCCAATTTAGAAAGGCAAAAGCTGGTGCTGAGATTTGGAAGCCGGGAGTGGCTGTTAAGCAGCCTAAATATGTTGAAGGCCAGTGAGTCTCTTAAAATCACCTGTGGATGATGCCCTGCTCATTGTCAGTGAGGGTGAGAGCTGAGGAACCTATCCTTGGGGGATGGGTAGGGAATGAGGCTTGTGGTGGAGCCCACAGCCAAAGGGGTGACCCAAGAGAGGCCACATGTGGAGCTTGTGTCCACGGATCCCCAACCCATGTGCTTGTGCAGTGGGTTGGCCTGAGGCAGGGGTCTGTGTCGCATTGGTGGCTATGAAAGCCGAGTGTTGGAGTGACCGCAGGCAGAAACCCCGAGGGTTGGCGATTACCCCCAACAATATAGAATCGCCAGTCCCAGAGTGAGTGCATCCTGGGGGTGGATGCAGTGTGTGGCTTGTGGCCGAGACCACAGCCGGAGAAGGCCAGGAAGCCTGACGGCTCCTGGTGTGTGAGGGCAGATGCCTGAGTGGTTCTTCCCCGTTTTATGAGCAGTGTCTTCGGCAACAGAAGTGGTGGAACATCTGCTGGTGCCAATAATCTTGTCTTATTTGTGTTCTGTTGTATTTCATGTATTCAGTTATATTGTGGTGTATTCTATTTACTTTTGTGGGCCATGGCTACAGTGTTCTATTGCCAAGAGAACACTTGTATATAGACTTGTATATAGACTGATATAGACTGTATGGCAGAAAACCCTGAGGGGGTGAATTGTACGGTAAGTGAAAAGGTGTCAGGCTTTTCTGCCCTCCTGCTGTTAGGATTGATGACGGATCCTTGAGGTCCTGAATGCATGCCTGATGGCGGGCACCTGGAGTAGGGTGTGGGCATGCGTAGATGGGATTCACCAGGGCTAAGACTGGGCTTATGAGGGCAGCGTCACGGGGACACCAGAAGAACCACAGGAAGCAGTGAGAAAGAGAGCGAAAGAGAAGCAGAGACAGCCAGAGAATGCTGGGTGAGCCCAGAAAGAGTGAAGGCTTGCTGGGGGCTGGGAGTCCTGCCAGCCCCTGTACCTGGTAAATCCCAATAAAAGCCTGCAAAAGCCACCAAGGGCTCCAGGACTTCTCCTTTACCCAGTCTGCTTGGATCATAGAGATCCTGCACTGTGCCATCCTGCCTTACAGCCGTAAAGCGAAGGTGGCTGCACGATGGTTCAGGGGCTGCACATGCACCCAACGGTGACACAAAGTTCCTCCCAGAGCTTTCTGCATACAAGAGCTGGAGGACAGGCCAGAGGTGTGGGAAGGGGGTGAGAGGATTCATCAGAGACGGAGTGGGGAACAGAACAGGTGGATCTACTGAAATACACTGCTGAGGGGAACAGTGGGGAGTCAGGAGAGGTCTGCTGCGCCATGTAGGTAGCTCCCTGGCTGGCTGGGGATCGAACTCGTGCTGCAGAGGCTGCGGACAACTTCATAGTGTAGTGCTTAACCCCTTGTACCACCAGGGAGGCCCTCCTCCTGGAGCTTTCTGTGGTGCCTGTGCCGTGTCCATCCTGGCTTTCCTATATGGTGGAGTGTGTTTTGGTGTCATTTGTTATGATGTGGTATGTGATTGGGGGCGTCTGGAATGTTCAAAAATGTTTCCACAAACATGACTGGTAATTGCTGTGTCACTTTAGGCCCTTTGGACTTGCAAAGTCCCACGGGAATGCTCTACTTTTTGGTATTGGGGAACCCTTTATGACCTACCTGTGCGCCCAGAGGAAAAAATCATGATGCCAGTGAACAAACAGCACTTTCTCTGAATAATGGTTTTCCTTGTATAATTTCTCTGCTTGTAAGCAGTCATGGGGTGTAACAGAGTGGTCCCCAGGAAAGGGGGAGGTTCCAGGTTTCCTGCCTCACCCAAAAGGAGCTTGGAGGGGCTTCCCTGGTGGCACAAGGGGTGAAGCACAGCACTATGAAGCTATCCTCAGCCACTGTGGTACAAGTTCGATCCCTGGCCAGGGAGCTACCCACATGGTGCAGCAGACCTCTCCTGCCTCGCCCGCTGCTCCCCTCAGCAGTGTGTTTCAGTCAGTCTGCCTGTTCTGCTCCCTACTCTGTCTCTGGTAAATCTTCTCACCCCCCACACCTCTGGCCTGTACCCCAGCTCTTGTATGCTTAAATAAATCAATTTTTAAAAAAAGGAGGGTGGAGCTGAGCAGGTAGAGAAGGGGCCGCAGAGGAGACTGAGGGGGAAGGAAGCAGGATGGAGCCAGAAGGAGACCTGGAGAGGCACATGGAGCCGAGAGACATGTGAAGAAACTGCACTTGCCTTTTGGTCGTGGACGGGGTGACACAGATGTGGGTGAGACCCGTGGGGAGGTGACATTGGCGGTTTTTGTCTTGATTTTGATTTTGCTCTTTTCCTTCCAGACTTGTCTGGTTGTTTCTGATCCTTTTCTGAGGGTCCCACTGAAAGATGCTTTAGACTTGTGGCAGGCTTTGGGACCTTACTCTGGGCCAATCCTGCTTAGGTGGACTTTTACCCACAGGGGGACGGGTGACTTTGGGTGCTTGATTTAGAAACTAGATCTTTGCCTTTCCTGTATTGTTTCCTAATTGTATTAAAGTTCCTTCCCATTAAAGTCCCATATGTTTTGTGTTGATGCGGCAGATGGCAGAACCTATTTAGAGCCGGCAGGTTTGTGGGGTCGGGGGTGCCCCTCTCCCTGCCCTGGTAACGGGGTCACCAGGCCCATGGAATGTGATTCTGCCTCTCTTCCCTTCTCTCAGCTCTGTGTTCTGATCAGGAAAGTAAAGAAAGCTGGGTTTCAGTGAGAAGCAGAAGCTGCAAGAAACAGACACAGAGGTAGCAAGGGCAGGGAAAGCCCGCCAATTAAAGGCCTCTGGACTGACAGCTGAAGCTGTGGACAGCTGTAAAAAGGCAAAGGCTGTGTTAAATGGCTTCAACCGTGAACACGGTCCAGGGATCTTAACACCATGAGTTGAAAAATAGTTGAAACTTTTTTCTCTGGATAAAGAGAGCTAGTGATCTAGATTTAGCTACGATTTAACAGAGTTCAATATGAGGAGAGTTATATATAGCTAGATATTTGTGTATCTGTGAATATTACTTTTTATTGTATGCTTTTGTTTTTTTAATGTTGCAATTTCAGATCAGAGTTATGTGTTTATTTTTGGAAATCACAATAGAGTAAATTGTGAACTTTTCTCTTTTTTTAACTTGACCATTTTCATTATTTTTAACTCATCAATTCATTCAATAAACATTTCTTAAAGTCCCGTTAAGCATCAAACACTAAACTAGGTACTGCTAAAAGGCACATAGGGTGTCAGGCGTCATGAGACTCTGTCTAGTGGGGAAGACAGATGTTAAACAAATACTCTGGGACCAACAATAATTTATGTTCAGTATTATATGGTTATAAAGTACAAGGTTCAGGTTATGAAGAAGTATACAAGATTTACAGAGTTTATCACATTGAAGTCTGGCTCCTTTTGAGGGATCAAGAACAACCTCCTGGATAAAATTGCATTTCTTTATTTTTCAATTAAAAAAAATTTAAATTACAAAGGGATCGATAAGGAAGTGTTTTCCTGCTTGACCTTTGCCCCAGCCTCCTAGTTTCTCTGCCTACCATACTCTTCCTCATTTCCTTGTATGTCTTCATTTTAAAGCATTCTCACAATTTGTAACTGTTCCATTTCTTGCTTTGTTCACTTAGTATATGTTTCAAGGATTGTTTCATGCTAGGCCCATGATAAAGAGCTTCCTCAATCATGTGTGAAGGCTGCTATTCCATGGTCTAGATTACTAAAATTGATTAACCCGAGTTGCCCTAACAAACCACAAATTTAGTGACTCCAAACAACACAAGTTCATTAAAGTGGAAGTGAAGAGTTTGAAATGAGTCTTAGCGGGCTAACATCAGGTATCAGAGGAATTGCTTTTTCTGGAGGCTTTGGAAGGAAAATCCTTTTCTTACTGTTCATTCCCACCTTCCAGATGCTGCCTGCCCATGGTCCTCTTCCATTTCAAGGACAGCCAGGTTGATAGTCTTTCTCAATCTGCGCCACTCTGGTGCTTACGCTCCTACAGCCCTCTGCCACTTTTAAGGACCCTGTGATCACATTGGGCCGAGCTGGATAATCCAGGATCTGCTCTCTACCTCGAGGTCAGCTGATTAAAAATACCAATTCCTTCTGCAAGTTTACGTTACCCTGGCCATATCGAGTCACAGATGCTGGAGATTAGGGTGTGTTCGTCTTTGGGGCTGAGGGACATTATTGTACCTTCCATAGCCTCAAAGTGTTGATTGTGAGTTACATTGATTTCAATAATTTATTTTTTAAAATGCTGATAAAAATGTATAAATATGCCATATTTAATTTAGAAGTTCAGGGTTACAAGTAGCTATTGTCAGATATAATTTCATATGTTAAAAGCCATTTGTTTTTCCTTTTCTGTGACCAGTCATAGCCTTTGTACTGTTGTCTATTAAAAAAAAAAACATACTTTCAGGGATCTCATACTTTTGACTGGTAGGAGTGCTTTCTCTGTAATAAGTGTTAGAACTATTTCCCCCAGTAAATGCTTTAACTTCTGACATGTTTTATTGCATTTTTGCTAGTAGAAATTTAAAAATATATTTATAAAGTTGAATTTCAATCAGTCTTATTTTAGTCTTACCCACTTTGGATTACTTTTTAAATCTTCCCATGTTTTTCTTCAATAACAATATAATCTTTGTTTCATCTGGAATTATTTTAGCATTAAAATCTTTTTTTCTTACTCTGAAACAGTTTAAATGCATTAGAATGATCTGTTTAAAATTATTGGTGTGATTCCCCAATGAAACCATCTTGATCTGGATTCCTACCCCTATTGGTTCCTGCCAACTCCTGTGTTTTCTGTTTTATGAATATTAATCTTGCCCTTGTTATCATTATAATGTGTCCTTATTTACTTGTTTTAAGCTCCAACCTTTAATTCAATGTTTTCTGGTAATAATATCCAAATCACTTCTTTCTTTGCATTGGCATTTAATCAATAAGCCTCTGACTGCCCTCTTACTTGCAGCCTTTGTGAATCATTTGGTTTTAGATGTGTCTCGTGTCCTAAGTGAGGAATAGTTACAGAGCTAAGTGACAGGCGCCATGCTAAGTGCTTTGTATATATTTTATCTTGCTAGATCTTCCCAAGAATCCTGTGGGTTAAGTTTAGTTAATATCCCCCTTTTATTATGGACAAAACTGAGGTCCCAAGAAACTAAGAAAGTTGTCCAGATCACTTAGATTTAAATCTAGGCAAATTAACTCTACAATGATTAACAAATTATCCTTTGTAGTTCCTTGCGTTCTAGGTGCAACTGAGAGAGTTTTTTAAATTGTTAATTTATTTATTTTTTTTAAGATTTATTTATGCATGCAAGAACTGGGGTACAGGCCAGAGGCGGTGGGGGGGTGGTGGAGGGAGTGGTGAGAGAATTCACCAGAGACAGAGTGGGGAACAGAATATGGAGAGTGACTGAAATATACTGCTGAGGGGAGCAGTGGGCGAGTCAGAAGAGGTCTGCTGCACCATGTGGGTAGCTCGCTGGCTGGGGATTTAACTTGTACTGCAGTGGCTGCAGATAGCTTCATAGGTTGCGTTTTAATCCCTTGCACCAGGGAGGACTTCAGTCAGATTTTTTTAAATGGGTAATTTTAGCCCATTTATACTGAAGGCTATGACAGATATATTTGGATTTATTTTCACCATTTTTTGGATTTGTTTTATTACTTAAATTTAAAAAAAACTCCTTTCCTTATGTGTGTATATGTGTAATACTTCTGATTACTCTGGAGGTTTAGGTCTTCATTTTAGTGTTTATCTTTATGTAAAGTTAGATAGATAATTGTTATTTTGTATATGACATATAAAGTATTGAGTCCTCTGTTCTTTAGGCAGTATTTACTGGCTTCCTACTCAAGCAAAAGCAAGCCAATTCATTAAAAGTAAATTTTCTCGAGTCTAGTTCACTGAACCTTATTTACTAAAAGTCGGTCTATTCTATGGCCAGTTTGTGGAATGACTTTTAGAAAATTGGCCTGAAGTCACTCTGAGTAATGTACAATGAGCTTATTTCCTCTCTCCCTATTTACTTTCCACTGTTAAAGAAAAACTTATTCATGACATTTGTTAAATATGGTAAGGCAGACTACATTCTATGTTTTTGTAGTAGTGGGGAGAGATCTAGTTTATCTCCAAGTACAAGGAAAAGTGCATTTATATCCAAGAAGAAGGTATAGCAGAGATAATCAAGGAATAAAAAATTAAGAGGAAATATCAATGTTAAGGAAAATCTTGCCAGACCAATTCAACAGGAATCTTGCAGAAGACAGGCCAGGGCGATGACAAACTTGGAAAGATGAGGAATTTGATCAGTTATCAAGAGTAGGGGATTTTCCCCAAACTGACCCAATAGGATTCTGTTAAAACTGGACTAAATGGGCCAGGGACAGAGTCCAAAATCATGGAATAGTCAGAAGAGATCTCAAGTTTGTCAAAGGAGAGAGTCTTTATCTTTATCCATCAATCATCTTTTTTAGTTGGTTGTGATTTTTTTTAGGGCTTTTTGTTATATCTTAAAGTAAACATTACTTGGTTTATCTTTATCTTTTTAGCCTTGGTCATAAAAGATGAGGAAATCTGCATATTTACTTTCCATTTTATCTCCTCCTTTCAACTTTTTTATAACTAGACATATTTATACTTTTATATTTCATTTATACTTTGTCATGACTTACAACATTTATAGTCTGTTCTAGACCACTGTCCTCATAATTTGCTTTACTTTTACCAAATGAATATATTGACTGTTTTCTGTCAATTTTTGGGTGCAGTTTTTTCATTTATCATTTGATTAGCTGAAATTTGGCCACTGCAAGGGGGTAGTGAGATCTTTATTCCTTGAATTTATGTGTATTCAAAAATATTTTTTTCTGTTGTCTTTACACTTGGGAATAAAAATTTAGGATCACATTGTCTTTTTTAACATCTGTTCATTTCTACTTCTTCTAATACTGAATGTTGATATGGAAAGATTTGAAGTCATCAGTTGATTAGCCCTTATAGATAACATATTTTGACTGGATATGCAAATTGTTCATTCCTTTTCAAATGTTAACTTTTGCATGCTACATCTATTCCCAGATCCAATTTCTTTTATCCTGAGGCAGCAAATTTCAACTTTCTCAGATATTTCCTTCTGTATGTTTCTTTGTACAATGTGATGTTATTTCATACCTTTATATACATAGATATTATCCATTGATTTATTACATTGGAGGGTTTAGGCGTTTTTTACAAATTATCCCCAAGCCACATCATCCATATGTGTACACTATATACAGCTCTACCCATCCCTCCTTTCTGCTTCCTCACATCCCTCCTTTACCTCTTCCTCAACCGTAACAATGTAACTATTATTCACAACCTAGATATATGATTAACAATTATTACATTTCTTCTCTTGAACAATGTTTTTGTTTTCTGGATTTAAATACTGCCTACTTTTGCATAATTTTTTCATGCAGCCATCCTAAACCCTTATCCGAACTGAAAATTTCCTTAAAATATATTAAAACATAGAAAGATCAACTTTCTTAAGTTTAATTGAATCAATTAAACGTAAGAAAAAATTCTCAAGTATTCAGAAACAAAATTCAAATCACTGGGAAGTCACCTTCCAGTCCCATTATCGAACTACAGTCTTCATAGCTCTGATGTCTCAAGTGTTAAGAGATCTTTCCACTCTGGCTGGTAGACACACTGTTCTAAAATCTGTGTGACTTCCAAGAACTGTTCCACTTGCTCCTTCTAGAAATCTTTCCCCATTATGACAATGACAGTTTTCTCCATACATGCACCAATCAGTACTCAGATGAAGATTCTAGGGAAACCCTATACAGATCTCCAAAACTCTTTCTCTCTGAATACAGATTTCCCTGCTCTGAGTCAGAAGTGCTGCATACCCTGGCCTCCCTGAATCAAGAACTCTGACTTCTCTCAGAGAGCTACCAGGCTCTGTTTAGGGTTTCGTACCTGTTCTGAGGTCTGAACACTCTGGAACAATCACAGGGTTTGTTTTCATTTGCCCAGGAACCACTCTTAGTACTGCTTATTGTCCTGTGGCTAAAAGCCATTGTTGCCTCGATTTTATTCAGTTCTTTATCCCTTTAAGGCAACAGGATAAACCTAGTCCCTGTTATTCTACTTGGGCTAGAAGCAGAATTCTCAAACTTCCTTTTTTTTCCCTCCAAAATTCGAGTTTTTTCTGAGGAAGTAATATTTATGTTGGTGATGAAACATTACTTTAAAGTTCCTCAAATTTTTCTCTTGCATTTTTGTATTATTTATGGATTAAAGTAAAAATAAAATTACTATTTTAAATCTGAAAGTTAATGATTTTTCTATGCATATCTACTTATTACTGTTTTACCATGCACAAATATAAAGTGATTTCTAAATAATGATCACATATATTAATGATTCTAGGTGATACAATTTTGGGTAACTTTTACTTTATTTTTTTCTACTTGGATATTTGTATTATCACCTTAAATGAATGGGGAAATATGGGGGCTTGGGGGAAGGTAACTTTAGAGGAGGAGGAATAACAACACCCTTTTCTCTGAGATAAAAAGATAGTTGTAGAGATTTTAAAAGTAAATTCATGTTAAGAGATAGAGCTTCATATCAGACATTCATTTGACCTCCCATAATTTCAGAAAAATAAGAGATGAGGTCATTTCTAGTGAAACCATTCTTTCATAAGAAACACATCTTGAAAAACATGCACTTGGGTTTTGAAGCAATTACAACTTCTGGTTTTAGAATTAATTGGGTGTGTCAGTTTTCTGACTTCATTATCCCCTCTGGATATTGTAACATAGCTAAATAAAATTCAAGGGATGAAAATGTAAGTAGGTAAGTGGGGACCTAATGAAACGAAGATTAATAGTAGTAGTAGCAGAGTGCAACTGCCACTTAGTGAATGGGTACTCTCCACCAGGAATGATACATACTTTTCATTCCTTACCTCATTTAACCCTCTTAACAACTGAATTTCAGAGAGGTAAATAAATCTGCCCATAGTCACACAGCTAGCTAATGGAGAAATTATAATCTGAACCCAGTCTATCTGACAAAGAAAACTAAATCTTAGTTTCTAAATAAGAATTTCGATTTTTCTTTTCTTTACATACTGAGTTCCTTGAATAGAGTTCTGTCTTTCATAGATCTTTCAATAGTTTTCAATAGTTTTTCAATAGTTTCACCACCTCATTGAGATTTTTGTTTCCTTAGATATATTAAAAAAAAACACATTCCAATGCCCTCCAAGTGTTCTCATTTCTGCAGGATGAAAACTGAGCAAACTCTATCTTGTTTCTTGCCTCTTATATTACTTTCATTTTAGCAAACTTGATTTCTTCCTAAATCACTGGAATGGCACCTTCTAGCTCAGCCTGGATAGAGTATCCATTTTTATCTCCTCCTGTTTGGTAATATGACACCCAGATATGGATCCATGACTTCAGTTTCAGTGCTCATGCGCATTCTCTCTCTGACCCTGGTGAATCCTTTTGTTCTTTGTCTTTTTATGCGCAGTAAGTACTGCATTTTATAATACTCAAGGCAGTTACTCTCTCATCTCTTAATTATGCCTCCCATAGGCCAAACCCAGCTGGAAACTGGAAAATTAGGTGCGGAAGGGGGGTTAGATAGTGGAAGTTAGTCTCCAAGGGTAACGAAGAATGGAAAGTGGATCTGGAAGGCAAGCAGGGATTATGCTATAAACCACACAGAATCTTATGTGCAGAACCATTTTGAGTTTTCCTGAAAAGCATTTGACTAGCTTTATAGCAATTAACTTCTTTCTTTTAAGGCAGTGGAAGACTTATTTTTCCATGCTGTTTCACCCCCGGCTTTAGTCACCATCTTCTAACATTGATGACATGTGAGGAAACTGAATCATGGGTAAATTTCCATCTTCTGTCTAATAATCACATCTCTCTGAGAAATGGGATGTAATTACTCCTGATAATGACTACTTTGTTTAACCATTCCCTTTAGAAATGGGATTATCTCAAAGATGGCACGGACTGCATGAGCTGGAACCAGGACGATGTTCTCTTCTGTCAGTGGTGTCTTGTGGGCTCTATATCCAAGCTGTGTGTGTCTACTTGGAGAAAGCAGAAGTTAATTAGCGGCTGTGCTGGACTCAGGCAGCAGGGGACAGCTTGATGGTGGAAAGGAGCCCTTATGCTGACATCAGAAACCATGACCCAGCCTCATGACCCCAGTGTGATTAGACCCCAGGTAGCACTATGAAGTGGGGCTCATTTGTATACTTTCTGAGCCTGGGTTTGAACACCTGTGGAAGGTGGGTTTTAAACTGGATGCTAATGTTCTTTACCTAACAAATATTTTAAAAGAATATTTTTTTCTGCCAAGGGTGGGAGTTTTCTGGGCCTTTCTTTGTTTTCTCTGTTCAGGGTCAGCCCTCCTACAGAGCCTAGGGCCACTGCCTAAAGCAGATTTAAGATCTGCAGCGCTTTGTTTCCACCTGGGCACAAAAGAACAGTGTATGTACTAAGGCCTCCCCAGGTTTCCACATCAAAATCACATCACACTGAAGAACCTAGAAAATAGGTACCTGCAAAACAAGGCAGAATTGTGTGTGTTTGGTGGGGCTTGTTCACGTGCATTGCTGTTCATGCACTTGGCCACTGAGCTCACGGCCTTATCCTTGTCTTCATTTCTTCAAAAGAATAAAGACTGTGAACATCTTGGAAAAGTTACATAGTAGGGTTTATATGTATATGTATATATATATATTTCTATAAGTATTTCTACCTGTAACCACCTGTATCTGTATTAAATTAAACATGAGTTCTTACTGACATCTCTGATTCAACTCCATGTGGGCGGTGTACACTAGCTCTAAACTCCCACTTCCACAGTGAGGAAACTGGCCCCCATTACTTGCCACCTAGAAACTTAACTGTTCAACTTCAGTGTACATGCACAGCAGTCTAAGAATGTTCGCCTGTCCTCCAGTTGGAAGCAATTTTATCAGTGAGGTTGTTTCATACATTTGTAATGCAATTGGAGCTTCATCTGTGTCCTTTTCTGGGATCACCATCCTCCTGAGTGGTTTTATTTATTTATTTATTTATTTATTTATTTATTTATTTATTTATTTATTTATTTATTTATACAAGCACTGGATACAGTCAGAAGTGCGGGAGGGTGAGAGAATTCACCAGAGCCAGAGCAGGGAACAGAACAGGCAGACTGACAGACTGATGAAATACACTGCTGAGGGGAGCAGTGGGCGGCAGCAGAGGTCTGCGCGCCATGTGGGACCCTCGCCAGTGGCCTGGGATCAAACCGGCGCTTGCAAAGGCTGCGGGCAGCTTTGCAGCCCAGCGCTCAACCGATGATGCGCCACCAGGGAAGGCCCCCTCCTGAGTGGTTTTATAAACGAGCCAATGTTAAGGTTTATGCTTAATGTTAACACGAGGTAAAACTTAATGTTATAGGTTGTGATAATAGGATAATGTTGTCTTCATAGACAAAGTTAAAAAGTATTCTCTTTGTTTCTATTTTCTGGAAGTGATTGTAGAGAACTGGTATTATTGCTTAATTAAATGTTTGGTAGAATTCACTAGTGAAACTATGTAGGGTTGATGCTTCCTTTCTTCAACATTAATTAGTTAATGATTCAATTTAGCAATTATAGACTGTGATGGGTAATTTTGTGTGTCAACTTGACTGGGCCATGAGATGTTCATATACGTAGTTAAACACTATTCTGGGTGATTCTGAATGAGATTAACATTTAAATCTGTGAATATTGAGTGAGACAGATTGTACTCCATTTTTGTGGGTAGGCCTCATCCAATCAGTTGAAGGCCTGGCTCGAACAAAAAGACTGGCCTCCCTTGAGCAAAAGAAAATTCTCCAGCAGACTGCCTTCAGAACTCATCTGCAGACTCTGGTTCTACAGCAGAGAGCCTTAGGACTGTAACTGCAACATCGATTCCTGGAACTCCAGCCTGCTGACCCCTTCTGCATTTTTTTTTTTTTTTCATTTCCAATCATCCATATCATGTGAGCCTATAATACATGTCTCTCTCCCCACCCCCTGCCCATTGGTTCTGTTTCTCTGGAGAACCCTACCATGTAGAACCATTCAAATTATCTATTTCTCCTTGTGTCCATTGTGATAGTTGGTATATTTCAAGGAATCAGTACATTTCATCTAAATCATCAAATTTATGGGCACAGTGCCATTCATAACATTCCTTAATTATCATTTCAATGTTTTGTTTCTGATATTATTTACTTGTATCCTTTTCTTCTTGGTTAGCCTTCCTAAGTTTATCAGTCTTACTGATCTTTTCAAAGAACTAGCTCTTGATTTCTCTATTAATTTCCATTTTTAATTTCATTGTAGCCTGATTTAAATTTTTATTATTATTTCCTTACTTCTGCATGCTTTAGATGTAACTTCTTCTTATTTCCCTAACTTTCTAAGATGGGTAAGGTTATTGACCTTAGATCTTTCTTCTTTTTCTAATATATGCTTCCACTGCTATAATTGTCCCTCTATTTATTGCTTTCACTGCATCCCACAAATTTTGATATGTGGTAATTTTTAATTTTCACACAGTATAAAATATGTGGTCTGCATTGGTGAATGTTCTATGTGAGCCACCAATTCAATTTTAATAACAGATTGAAAGTGAATTTACAAGATTCATGTGGTAAAACTGAAGTTGAAACAAGAGTAAGTAAGCATTAGCAGGATTCAGGATAATGTTACTTCAGTTGACTACAATGATGAAATAAATTTCCAAACTTGACTTATTACATGCACCTGTCTAACCAACCATGTAAACACTCTTTTGAAATATTGTAATATTGTTTTTTTCTAATTCTTCTCAGGTGAGGTATTTGAATCAGAGATCCTAAAAGAAGAAGAAACTGCACTCTTTTAGTTCTTTGGTTATGTCCCAGTGCAGCTTTCTCTGGGTTGCACTCAACTTTACACAGGGCATTTATTGGATCCTCAGGGATGAAAGTTAAATGCCATGTTTGACTCTTGGGATCCACATGCGCATACCACACACACCACATGCAAAAATAAACACCAAGAGCTGCTGACATTTCAATAAAGGGGCAATCTATTTTGTTGGTGGTGAATTTTTAGTTGGCAGTATCAACTGGTAAATGTCTAGTATACCACTACTCCTCATATCTCCCATGGCAATTTTGCTACCAGGATGGTGAAATTAATTCACCATCATGGTGATGATTAATGTTTGGTGGTAAAGTAGGTTATGGATGACCTGTCTTCTTCAGGACTCTCATCCCTACTACATTCCAGTCTTTCAAAAAGAGAAAATTCCAACAGGAATAATCCAACCTCCGGCTCCATTTGTGGCAGGGCCAGCTTCCAGCAGGTTTGGCTTGTTCCCCTGGCTGGGCCCTAGATCTCCAAGGTCTCTAAGCAGACAGGCTGGGGCACTTACCCAGGCAGACTTGGCGTAGGGAGAATTGAGTTCAGTCTTTAGTGTGGGTCCAGTCAGAAATTCCACAAAATGGACTCACAGGCTGTTTGGAAACACTTTTTAGAGAAGAGAATCTTTGTAAGATTTTCAGCAGCTCCTTATTGCAGCTGTTCATGAGCAGAAGGGCCTCACACACACATAGTTTCTTCTCTCATCTATTCCAACATTTCCCTCCCCTCCCCCTTAGAAATTAAAAGCTGTCCCCAGAGTTAGGAAGTTAATGTGACTTGGCTTGAATTGTCCTGGGATGTGGATGTCTGTGAGGTATGGAGCTCACCTTAGTCTCTCAGCCCTTTGGCTGACTGACCAAAGACTGTTGTAGTCACAGAGAGGTGATAGGTCAACTGGACCTCCTTCCAACTTCAGCGCTGAGAAAGTTTAACATCTTTCCCCAAAGGAAATGTTTTCCCTTAGGAACCAAGACAATAAGAACATCTCATATTCAGGATGAGAAATTAAGAGAACCATGGTAGGAAAGGCTGAAAGATGGAATTTATGGAATCAAAGAAGAGTCGGGTAAACAAGAAGACATTTGTCCACACTAAAAATTCCCTTTCATCCTCAATTTTCTGTCATAAATACTTGCCACTGCCAATCTGAGAAGAACCTGTGTAAGGACAAGGGAGTGAGTTGATGCCAGAACCACTGATGGGGATGATGTTGCTGTGTTTTGCTATCCGGAGAACCCAGAGTTTGGTGGTGGCTGTACTGATGGACAGAGTACCTGGGGCCTAGCTCAGGTGTTGCCTTCACAGTCGACTTCAGACCTTGGTGTCTAAAACTGCTCACACCTCAAAACTTATTGTGAGGCAAAATACAATATTGTATGGTTTTTAGAATTTGGAGTTTATAAAATGTTTTCACACATATTTAAATCTTACAACACATAGGGGAGGTGTTATTATCTTTATATAACAAGAATGAAAACTGAGGAGAAACGATGTACATCTTTCTAAGATCATGGATCTCCTAGAAATGAAGCCAAAATCCAGTTTAGACCACAGGGCTCCAAATCCAGTGTGTGTGTGTGTGTGTGTGTGTGTGTGTGTGTGTGTGTGTAATCAGACTATATTTGCCCTTTGGTGCCTGGTTTTTCAAGGATGATCTGCTGTTGTGATATGTGTCAGAATTTCCTTTCTTTTTAAGGCTGAAGAATATTCCATACTCAGGTCTTGATGGGCACCTGTGTTTTTGACACCTTTTGGTTATTGTGAATAATGATGCTATAAACATGAGCCTGAGAATAAATATAAATAGCCTGAATATAAATATCCATCTGAGTCCTTGGTTTCACTGGTTTCACTTATTTTGGGTATACATCCAGAAAGAGTTCCTGGATAATAGAATCATTCCATGCTTAATTTTTTTATTTCATCTTTTTTAATAGGTAAAATCCGCTGTTCTTTTTTTTAAGTTTTCCTTTTAAAATAAGATCAGATTAAAATAATTTCCCATGCCTTTTTATTTACATTTGAAGTCATATAGGGAAGTCCCCAGTTTTAGAGCCTGGCATGGAAAGGAAATTGCAGTGAGTGGCTGATGTGGAAACCGGTCTCAGCCAAAGTCACAGAGCAGATGGGAGATCTGGGATTCAAACCTAGACCTGTCCCATCCCCAGGCCTGTCCCCACATATGCTGAGAAGGTCTGTCCTCCCCAGCTCTCCACTCCCCCCACCCCGTGTGGTGAGCAGCACTGCCAGTTGAACAGCACTGAGAATTCCTTAGCTAACAGTCACATCCAGGTGACAGGAGAAGCTGAGGCTATGCCAGCCAACCACACCCAGCAGAGCCACAGAGGCTGCTTTCCAGATCTCCTCTTTGGTTTCATTCTCCTTCCTCCAACCATAAATGAAGATAATATTTATGTATCTTCACATCACAGCAGCAAAGCTTAATGAGTTCATATTTATTGCATCCTCTGAAGATGAAAAGCTGTCAGATTTCTAGATGTTGACAGCTCTAGAGCTCTAATTCTAGAAGATTCTTTTTTTTTTCTTTTTTTTCTGTTATTTCTAAGCTAATGCAAACCAAGAACTAGTGGGATTTCTTGAGCTTTCCCAACTGTAAATGGTTTGAAGGATCTAATTGCTGGCTGGGATCGAGGGAGGGAGTAAAGAAGCATGTCTGAACAAAATCCCTGAGCATTCCCAGGCCTGCCCCTCCACCTAGAAATCTACAGCTCTTTTGGCTTGTTGCACTGTATATTTATAACCTCAGACTTCCAGGCCCTTCAATTCTCCCTCACCACCATCCTGACCTTCCCTGTCCACTTCCACCCATGCACATGTGATCCCCATGAATGTGAAGTGGGGGAGGACAGGAATTTGTTTTGTAATGTTGCACTGGTAGTTTTAACACGGCCTTAAAGAAGCATTCAATATTGTGAGATTTCTGCTTTTTAAAATAATGATCTTTACCCTTTGCAAAAGACAGCGGTAGACCAGGAGAGAGGGGATAGTTTTTGGTCCTATGGAAGAAGTGAGACTAAATGCTGCTTTTGAGGTAACGGTAAAACATATTACTGTCCTTGAATAAACACTTTAAACAATGTAATTAGGTAAGGCAACTCCTCTTTCAAGAAATAGGACTCTCTGCAAAGCCATGGACACTGTTTACTATCCTGGCCTGGCTTCTGCCTAGTTCCTGGAGCAGAATAACTCCAGTGGGCAGGCTGCCCCTCAGCTGAGGTGAGAAGTTAGGAGTTGGTCTTTGGGCGTCCAGTTATGGGCACCTTCAGTGACCCCATTCCTGTCAGACACAAATAGGAGTTGTCCTAGATAATTTGTTTGTTTCCCACATCATACCCCACCCCCTTTCTCCACAAAGCTGGCACACAGTGTATTGCATAAATGACATCTCCCAGTGAATAAACAGTTACTGCAATAAGCATGTTTTTCCTGTCATTACAACCAGAAAAACTAAGACAGTGAATTTCACACACTCACCTCTCAGAGCCCCGTGCTCATGATCGCCAGGTTGAGACCATTCCTGAGGACCACCTCCCCTGACAGCCTGTTTCAGTTATCTGACGTGGGCAGACTTAAGTGTTCTAAGCATCCTCAGATGACTCCAGTAGACACGCTAAAGCCTGCAAATCCCTACTGAGAGTTAAGCAGCAGCGGCTGTCCCTTTTGAAAGTGATGGCGGTTTTGAATTCAGATTCGATCCCAAATTTCTATGTGAGTTTACATCGATTTCATTCTAAAGAAAGGTCATCTCTTTGCACCAGGGAGGATCCTCAGGCCCCTTAGAACCTGAGCAGGCCGCGGGGGACAGTGGCAGGCATGGGAGCCCACTCCTCCGGGGATCATTGGCCCCCAGCTGTAGGGAGGGGCTCCTCCACCCAGCAGCTGGGCCCACTTAGTCTCCAGTTTCTGCCTTTGCATTGATTAAGCCAGAAGGGTGGGGCAGAAATGTTTGGCCTGTTCTCAGCTGTGAGCTAAAGGACAGCCTCCCCAGTCATAAGTACAGTCATGGTCACTTAACAGCAGGGAAGACCCGAGAAATGCATGGCTCAGGCAGTTCCATCATCCTGTGAGCATGCTGAGTGTGCTCACGGCTTACACAGGCCTAACCGCGTGCCGGTGTTGGCCAAAGTATTCTGCATTGCACGACTGCAAACGGGTGACAGCAGGAGACAGCGAGGCTGAAGACTCATTCACCTTCACCGTGCAAGCCATTTGCAAGAAGTTGAGGGCCCTAGAACAAACGTAATGAAAAGGGGCGTCCTGACATGGTGTTCTTGAAGAAACCTCAGAAACGATGTGCTTCCCAGGGGGATCAAGGGCAGCAAATGAGATACCCAGCCTGGGGGCATTACCTGCTGAGACAGCTCTTCATTGTTGGGTCAGTGGAAGTGAGGGACAGAGGGGAGCAGACAAGGTATCTTTTAAAGGCATAAAGAAAAACACAAAGCAAGAAAAACAAAGGAGGATAAAGATGAAGAAAAGGAGAACATAAAATTTGGTTGCTTTGAGATTTTTGTGTTTCAGATGCATCACATCCAGCTGTTATCCAGAAAAACTGTCACCCTAGATTTGAAATAATTTGAATAATTTTTATTAGATAATTACCCAATTATAGTCTTTGTAGTTAAGAAAGCAGAATCCTAAGATCTTTGTTTGAACAGCAAGCATCTTCCTGCCTACCTTGTATCTGAGAGTTGAAGTTGAAAACTCAGGTCATAAAAGAAAAATTTCTTTCTCTTGGGCCTCCCCAGTGGCGCAGCAGTTGAGCACTGGATTGCAAAGCTGCCCGTGGCCTCTTCAGCGCCGGTTCAATCCCCGGCCACCGGGTGAGGGTCCCACATGGTGCGCAGACCTCTCCTGCCGCCTGCTGCTCCCCCAGCAGTGTACTTCGTCAGTCTGCCTGTTCTGCTCTCCGCTCTGACTCTGGTGAATTCTCTCGCCCTCCCATGCTTCTGACTGTACCCAGTGCTTGTATCAATAAATAAATCTTTATAAAAAAAATTTCTTTTTTTTTATGGTTTCATACACCATGGAATATTACTCAGCATGCAAAAAAGATAAACACATGCAATTTGTAGCAACATGGATGGCGCTGGAAGGGATCACGCTCAGCGAAATAAGCCAGAAAGAAAAAGAAAAATCCTGGATGGTCTCACTCATAGCAGGAATCTAGAAAACTTAAATAAGGGACCAGGAAAAAGAATAACTATAAGAAAGAAAATATCAAAATCAACAAACAACTATGAACCAGAGACACTCTATGGGGAGGTGGAGGGTGGGGAAAGGAGGGATTGGGATCAAAATGAGGGGGTTGTAATTGTATGGGGAATATAAAAATAAAATTTAAATTTAAAAAAAAAAAAAGAAAAATTTGAGAAAGAAATCCCCAGGCTAAACTTACTTACTTCTGTTGAGACACTCCCCTTTTTTAGAACTTCTGAAAATAAGTCACTGCAAACATGGGATTTATAGCTTTCGCTACAAGCTGGAAGGTAAATCTCCACTACAATGGGGAGCTGTCAGCCATGGGCAGGGACTGGAGGGTAAATGGTACTTTTCTAGAAGTGGAGGCTGAGCCAACAGGGGCTGCAGTCCCTGGAAGTTAGTGTGGTATTACGGGAATTCATTTGCAGGTCCATTTGGAACCTGCTTAAACATTCCTTGACCAAAATTATGGTGGTACCAACTGCTTTTACTGTTATTTTGTACCCTGAGGAGTTGCTGGAAACACAAGTACTAACAAGGGCCAGGCTGAAAATACATCTGAGTGAAGCAGGACATGACTGTGAATGTGAGGGCCTACAGAGCACGAGAGCATGGCTCAGCCTGAGCGCCTGGCAAGTCTCCATCCATCCACCGGTGCAGCTTCCCCCATCCCCCCTTGCTGATGCCCAGGTGCAGGAATAATGGAGGAAATAACACGATTGTGTTAAGCCATCCAAACTCTTACTTTGCAAATTCTTTGAGAGGCCAAATCACGATTGTACATTCCTAGGTTTTCCCCTGTCTACTCTTTTTATCCCCATATTTTCACTTATTGTTTACTCAGTACATCAGGACCTAGTTGGAGTCATCCACCCTATGCAGACAAGCGCCACATGAATCTCTAAGGAAAGAAATACAGTCCCTTGACCTCAGGGAAGTTTAGAATATACGAGGGAAGGCAGGAAATAAACGAGAGAAAAAGCATTGTGAATACATAGCTCCAGAGATGTCTCCAGGTGGTTAGCAAATGTGATACTATGACGCCAGAGCAATTGCAGATCAAAGTGAAATGAACTGCAGTGCTCTTAAATTTCTTGAACAAGATGTGACTTGAAAAGGAAGCAAGTTTTAGCTAGTTCGAGGTGATAGGAGAGGAGAGGACAGTTTAGGTGATAGGTAAAGTCTGAGTGGAGGAACACAGCTGGGTTAGCTCTGCATCTTTCTTTTCCTTCCTTCCCTTTCCCCAAAAGTCTTAAGTCCCCAAAGATGATCAGAAAATAATGCAAAATAATTGAGAAACATTGGAGAGGAAGCTATGGTGTTGTCCTAAGTGACTAAAGGGAGAAGAGATTGTCTTGAGTCCGTTGGATAAAGTGGAAAGAATTTGGACACAGAAACCGATGGAATTTTGACTTTGGCGGTTACTAACTAATAAATCCTTATAAGTAATTTCACTTCTCTTGCTCCTATGCTCATTATTTGTGGGAATTGAACAAAATGCGATCTGATACCTTGTTTAGCTCTCAAACTCCATGACTATGTGAAATGCCTCCATTTTGGGGGTTGCGTTGAACAGCATTGACAACGCCAGCTGTAGAATAGGATGCCTTGGATTTAAATCCCAGTTAAGTCATTTATTAAGTAATTGTATTTGCATGAGTGATGTGATCAAACCTCGGATTCCTCATAGGTTTTGTTGCTGAGAGGATTTAATCATGTAATAATACAAGTAAATGTTTTAGGGTGTGGTAGCATTTTATAAGTGTTCAATAAATGCAGGCACTTGTGATCTATACTATAGCAGCTCCTTTTGTAAAATAAAAGTTTGAAATGGCACAGTTGTATTTTTTATGTACTTAATAGATAGTTTATACTGCATTGAGCTTCTATATAATCAATATATAAAGTGAATTTTACAAGAACTTTGAGCACATTTTTATTACTGCAAAAGTATTGAAATTTATATATGGAGCTTTGCCTTACAATTTACTGCTGTTCATACCCTGGTTCAGGAAGTCAACCATAAATTACAATCTCATCCCTATAGGAAAGTACAGTCTGCCATATAATGAGCTATTTTTATATGTGTTTCTAGGAATGCTTCACAGTGGAAAATTAGGTGGCCTGTCCTTCCCTGATTTTCCCACAGAGCACACAGCCTGTGGTCGTCCTCCATTTTATTTGCTTGAGCTGGCTTTTTTGTTAGTATAAAGATTAATGGAAATCTAAATGGGTTCCTGATTGTGCCTTAGGGTCTGTTCATTAATCATAACATTCATCATCCACCAGGTGTTCTGAGCCTGGTTCTGCCAATTTAGAAGCCTCTCTTTTCAAGTCTCCTTGATGCGAGTGCAGGCTGGACAAGCAGTCAGCAGCCTTCTGACAGGTTGATGCCTTCCTCATTCGTGTCCACAATGCTAAGCTCTCTTTGGCCCAGGTCTGTTTTCTGGAATGACTTTCCAAAATCAATATCTGAGGTCTCTATTTGCTCTGGCACCTGCCCGTTGACTTAGCGAGGCCTCAAATGTGGCAACAGGGTTAGAATATTTTGAGCCCTCCTGCTTCCTGTTGTATAGCCAAGGTCAGCTGAGGCTTCAGACTAGCTCTCCAGCTGGAAGCATGGAATATTCTGGGTAGGACTCTATGCCAATGGGCTTGTACTGGACCTGGCAACCAAGAGTCAAGAAGGAATCCATTCTCCTCTGCTCTTAGGTCTTGAATTCTGAAATAAAACTTTGTTTTCTGACTTAAATAAGGGACCAGGAAAATGAATATAAGAAAGTGAAAATCAAAATCAACAAAAAACTATGAACCAGAGACACTTTTTGGGGGGTGGGGGGCGGGAGGGGAGGGATTGGGGTCAGAATGGGGCGTTTGTAATTGTGTGGGGGAATATAAAAATAAAATTTATTATTTAAAAACAAAAAAAAAAACTTTGTTTTCTGGAGTAGCAAAATAATTTTTGTGGGGTTTTTTTTCCTATGCTATTTTGCTGTCATCAATTCTTTTGGAACCACAAAGCAGTCATTCAAAAGCCTATTTCTTGTGCTCTGATCTGCTTAATGGGACTATACTTAAAAATCTCAGGTTTTACCTCATTGTGATCTATAATCATGAATTACTTGAATACGTTCCATCTTGACTCAGTTTACATTGCTGCTGTTCTCTGTTCCTTATTCCTGGTTGCTTATTCTATGTTATTCTTATTCTCTGTTCCCCTCATCTTAGATTTCCAGACTAGAACCTGACTGTATGCAACAATATTTATATGGTTACTTTCGCATTCTCTTCGTTATTCTGGATGCCCCCCTGCTTTGGGATCTGTGCCTGCTTGTTTATCATACATCTTTCACATACCACTTCTCTTTTATCAGACAAAGCCATGCTCTTCATGGGGAGAAATGCCCTGTGTTTTACATAGTTGGAGAATTCCCAAATCCTCATGTCTAATCTCCTAAATAAAGTATTCCATAGTTTTTAAGAAATTCAGAGACAAATGTATTTGTGAGATGAATGAATCTGTTTTCAAGAAAATGTCAATTGTTGGCAAGGACTTTGAAAAGTGGGAACTGTTGTGCTCTGCTGGTGGGAATGTATCAAGATGAAGCCCCTTTGGAAAACAGTATGCAGTTTCCTCAAAAAATTAAAAATACAAATACCATCGGATCTGATAATTCTACTTCTGATTTTACAAAACAACTTTTTTGAAAGCAGAAACTCAGAGATATCTGCATGCCCATGTTCATAGCTACATTATTCACAATAGCTAAGAAGTAAAGCAACCCACGTACCCATTGGCCGATGAACGGATAAACAAAATGTGGTCTATATATACCGTGGAACATTACTCAGCCTTAAAAAAGGAAGGAAAACATAAAATAAGAGGGAAGGAAATTCTGTAACATGCTACATCATGGGTAAATCAGGAGGACATTATGCTGAGTGAAGTGAGCCAGTGACAGAAAGACAAACAGGGTATAGTTTCACTACACAAAGTATCTATAGAAGTTAAATTGACAGAAATGAAAGTGGAAGGAGGGAGAAATGGGAATTGCCCTTTAACAGATAGAATTTCAGCTTTACAAGATGAAAAAGTTCTGGAAATTGGTAGCACAACAATCTGAATATACTTAATACCACTAAGCTGTGTACTTAGAAACGATAAAATGGTAAATTTTTTTGCCACAATAGAAAACAATTAGCATTTGTATTTCACATATCTGCAGTACACAGTATGCACTAATTTTTACTTCGGAATGTCCTGTCTGAGCAAGAGTCATATCTTTATTTACCCAGCTTTACAGCCAGATGGACTTGGTCCTCCACTTCCAGCTAGTGTCTCGGCCAGGACAGGCATAAGATAAGATATCAACACCCAAGAGTGGCTAAGTTAATTATTGATGGTGACCTGGGCACTGAATATTTTTATTGAAAGCGTGTGTGTAGCCTGGACTATGCTCAGCAGGGACCTGTGAGAGCACTTCCCCCTCTTTTCTGAGCAGGGGCGATGGCTTTGGCTCAGTGAGACTAAAGTTCTAGAGGGGTGGAGAGGCAGAGTGTTGTGCTGTGTTGTGTTGTTCCCACGAAGGGCTTTCCTAGGAGTACACGATGGCAAGGGCTGTGTTCCCTACCTTACCTACCGGTCTAAACAAGGGCTATGTGGCCGGCCCTGGGGAAGTGGAGGAGGGCTGTCTCCTGCCGCAGAACCCTTCAAATCAGGGATAGACATTTAGTGTGCAGAGCAGGAAAGATCTTAGAGAGGAAGCCACAGGAATGGACATAGAAACACTAGGCCTTTAGTAAAATAGGCAGAGCAGGCATGCATGTCAAGGGACAAGTAACAGGAACAGATGCATCTTAGTCTTTGTATCCCTAGCTCTTAACAATAAATGCTATTGAATTAATCTATTGAATTAATCTATTGAATTAATCTTGAATTAGGGGGGTAGGTCTTGTGTTAAAGAGTGAAGTGTTGGGAGAGTTTGCACACATATATGCACAGACACTTCCATACAAACTGATGATTCCCTTCAGAAGAGTCCAAACACTGCACTCTGCCCAGCCCACTCACCGGCGAGATTTCTGCCACTAATTCACTTTCCCATTCAGAATCCCTTGGATTCTTCTAAGACACTAATATCAGTGTTTTGGGATAGAAATTTTAGTCATTTGAAAAGGCAGACAGTAAGTATTTGAATTAAACAAAGGATGCTACAACGCCCAAAACTCCTGCCATATTATGCCAAAACACCAAGAGCAAACATTAGGGGTTAAATGAGAAGGGTGCTTCTTCTACAGAAGAGCTGAGGGAAATAGCTGTCTCCCTGCTTAGACCATTTGAACCCAGAAGAACACATGCCAGGCAGAGGTCAGAGGGCTGAAGGTAAAAGCCTAGTGGGAAGGTATCAAAGAGAAAGGAAACTGCTGCCTCCCAGGGAACCTGGTGTGGGAGGAGGGGAGTGGCATGGGAGGGGGGTTGGCGGGTGGGGAGGCGCATGCTGACTCCCGTCTCCATGCTCCCCAGTGGCTGCTGAAAGCTAGGGGCTGCCAGCTTCTGCCTTCTAGGGACTCTGCAACCAGGACTACAGGTGCAGGGAGCCTGGGGCTCCTGATGAATGTTACAGACCTAGAGAAACTGTGGCCATGGCGTCGGTCTGTGTCAGTGCCAGTGCTGCTAGGTGGGTGCTATCCTGACCCACTGAATCTTTGCCACCCACTATTTCTTGAATCACCAATAAGTACTTGGAAGGGTAGGAGGGAAAAAGAAAACTTGAGCAGAACCTACATTCTCTACAAAGGAGAATGTAGGTTTTGTTGAGCAAGACTAGATATGTCTATGGTGACCAGGGAAGGTGTCGGTAATTTGTGTTGAAGTTTTGTTAGCAGGATCTCCGCTAACATATATTAAAGCAACTATCAGTGCTTTGATATGTAATAGGTTGGTGAGTGATTGCTATATTTTAGGTCCTGTGACAAATGCTAGAAACACACTGAACAAAACACGGTTCTGGTCAGGCTTGGATGAGCCATCCATCACAAATTTATGAGTTTTAGTCAAACTACACAGGATACCACTAACTACTCTTCTTTGGTTTAGTCCTCTTAGATCTAAATAATCAAAAACTAGGATAATAGTGGAAGTACAATGTCAGATATCTGTAAAATATTACTCAAAATAACTTGAATGAAAGATGAAGGAGTAAAGGACTCTGGGTGATTTGGTAGTGGGGGGCACATCTGCGGAGGTGTGAGCCTCTTCTAAATCATACCATGTTGTAAACAAATGTTAACACAATAAAGAAAAAAAAAGATGGAATCCAGAAAAAGTGAGGTCTTCCATTCCAAAAGTCTGATTATTTTCATAAATAACACAGGGCAAGAACATCTTTCTTGTATTTTTGCTTGGCATCAACAGGAAGATGATGAACACTTTAAATTAGAAATCCTAAAAGTTTGCTTTGTATGTGGCGGATGATAACTAGACTCATGGTGGGGATTGTTTCAAAATGTATTTAAATGTCAAATCGTTATGTCGTGCACCTGAAACCAATAGAACGTTTCTTGTCAGTTATACCCCCATAGAAAAATCTTAGTATGTGAGTGTCCAGCCCACTATCCACTTTGAATCTGGAAGAGGGCTAATCACCATTAGGATTAGCCTAATGGGAAGAATATTCTAAGGACCCGAGAACTATCAATAATTTATTGAAGTCGCTTTTATTTTGAACACTCATTTCCCAGCAAGGGTCAGACTCGAGTCTTGTAACCAAAACTCAGACAAAGGAGGAGGTCAAGGCCTTCTTCTATTTTCACGGTCCTGCCAGATGGCATTCCTATCTGTTGGGGAGGACAAAGCCCTTTTCCCTGTGACCTCCCTGGTTCTCTGTCTGAGACACTGTAAACTAGACAGACAAAAGACAGATTAACAAGAGAAAAATGAGCAGTGCGTTGTTAACGTGCGTGTGTTGCGGACACATGGGAGCACTTAGTGATGAGTAACTCAAAGGAGTGGTTAGCACTTAGTCTTATTTAGCAACTTCACAAAAGAACACTGCATTTTAGAGAAGTAACAAGACAAAGCAAAAGGACTTTGTTTCTAGGGTGGCAAATTGTGAGAAGGTAAATATACAGAGGAATAATGAAGACAAGGGCTCCTTAGAAATGTTTGCTGTGCAGCTGCCTCTGGACTGATAAGGGAATAGAGTTCTCACTTCTGTCCTTCCTGGTGGAGCAGGGACGAGGTACATCTTTACAAATTTATGTCCTGCTTTTAAGCAAATAGGGGAGAACAGAGAGTTTTTTTGTATATGTTTATTTTTAATCGACTCCAGCTCAAAATACTGCTTATGCTTAAATGGCATGTTTTGGGGTGTCCTATCCTGCTACCCTCACGTCCATGACACATTCCCACAGTTAAAATCTTATGAGTAACTAAGTATTTGTCCTGCCTCAACAAAAGGAGTTTGGGAAATTTGTAACTATAGTTGCTGATTTCTGGATTTCCAACATTTGAAAACAGCCCAAAACAAAAAAATCTTGCCTCTTTCCAGCTTACCCATGAGTTAGGGAATTGCATGTGTTAACCAAATCATTGTCAAGTCTTTGTTATTGCACTCAGTGGAATCAGTCCATGACTAATCTTAAATGCCATGTTAAAAAATCATTTCTAGAGGACTTCAAGATACATTCTGGAATGCTACTTGGTGATGGAACTAGCCTCATAATTTCTAGTAGTAAATTCTATTTGAATTTATTTCAAGGATAGCAATGAGTATATGCTAGGAAGTCCTGATTCCACGATTTCATTCTCCAAACTCCCTTAATCGACCCTCCCCAGTTCTCTGTTTCATGTTCTTTCACCAAATGTTGAGTTTGCTTTCCCTGAAACTTTCCTGGAGCAAGGGAGATATGGTAAATTGCTTGAGAATCAGAGAGTTTCCTGCTTGGAGAATAAACAAGAAAATTATATGTTGACCATCAGAGTAGTTGTTGCCAGCAGTGAGAACTGATACCATAACAATGAAATTTTCTGATATATTGACAGAAACAAAAAGCTTTAAAGATGTTCTAACACTGTTCTAGCAAAAGTGTTAGACCATAAATAATCCCAACCTTGACATTTATCAGCCAATTGGCTTTGGGCAAGTTACTTTCCCTCTCTGGCCTTTGGATTTTTCCATCTATCAAATGGGAAGAATAATCCCACTTTTCTGAATTTTTGTGAGCAATAGACATACTTGTAAAGCTGTAGCTCTAGAATAGTCCCCAGCACATAATAAGTATTTATTATGATGGAATATCTGGCAGTAACGATGATATGTAAAGCTTTGTAAAAGAAAAATGACAATATGTAATTGTTATAACACTTTTATGCAATTCAGAAATAATGCGGTCACCACTATTTAGGCTAGAGAATGCTAAAAGAAAGTTTTATTTAATATAGAGAGGATTATTAATAATTTCATGCTCTGCAGGAGAAAGCTGTTATTCACAAGGGCAATGCTTAATAGTTATTGCTGGAAAAATTGGAATTTTTATTTTTTTATTATTTTTTTTTTTTGAAAAATTGGAATTTTTAAAGAATTCCAGGAAATCAGAGGCTTCTAGATAATATTTAAACCACTATTTTCTAATTAGAAGTCAATTCTCTAGTGTTTTAAAAAGGTCATAGACTTTCTATCACCTTAACTTAGACCGGCCTCTTTTGATGACAAAGCCAAGTATGAATCAGGGAAAATCCCATGATGTCATGGCCAGTGAGAAAATGTCTCTCTGCCATTGACAGAGATCTCTTCTTTGACCTTAAACTTCTGACTGTTTTACTCTGCTGTGGGTCTACTTCCTATGTGACATTATTCTTTGACCTTTTCTTTTCTTTATTCCCATTTTATTTCATGTGGGTACTTACTGATTAGTTTGTTAAGATTTATGTAGTGAGTAGTATATATATTATATGTGCAAACACATATATATGAGTGTTACATACACATGTGTACATATATTTATATGCATATAAATTACATAAGTCTATACTCACACATGTGTGTCTGCCTCAGCACGTTTTAGAGTCTTGCTCTTCCCACTGAATGCCATGGACTTGTGACCTTTGCCTGTGTGTTACATCTGCTTTTCTTATGGGGAACAGGGGTACTGAGCCCTATGAACTTGACCTAGTCCATTCTCTGAGTGTAATCCTTGAGCTTACAAATCCAGAGATCCATCTTCCTCTTCCAATAAACCTCCTCACTGGTCACCCAGAGGTCCCACAGTGCAAGCAGTGACTTGAGGTAATAGGCCTGTCACAACAGTTCTTCATAGGAAAGCCACATCCCCAGCATCTTCTCCCATTCCAGGGCTCTTGTGTCCTGACATTCCTGCTCCCAAGAACTCTCAGTGACTAAACTTTTTCAGTTTGTGTTCAGAGTCACTTCTCAGAAGACAACATGGCCCCAGGAGTGCTTGGCCAAACAAGTTCCCACCTTTTTCTGTGTAACTTTTTAAACACTTAAAATATCAAAGTTCTGGTTAAACTCCTCTCTCAGAATAACAGTCAGCTCACCCTGCATTTAAGTGACTAAGTAAGGCCACTTAAATGACTCTTCCCAGAACAAGAAAAATCTTTCCAAAGTGATACTGCCCACCAGGACAATGAGGTCTAGTCACACCAGGCTTATGTAAGTGAGGAGGTCACGTAAGATTCTTCCCCAAACATTAGTAATCAACTTCACTGCATTTTTTGCCCCACATTTGTTATACACTAAAGTAGCTGCCAACTTCGTCTTTAAAAATGGGACTAAATGCTCAAATTTAATTGCAAAGTAAAATGCTCAAATTTAATTGCAAACTGTACATCTGTCTGATAGATGACCACTTTGGATGTGCCAATGCTTTGTTGATTTATTTCTCATTTGTACCCTCTGTGTTAGCTGCTCAATTCTGTATGTGAAGTACAAAATGAAATGCTTCTCTGCCTTTGCCTTCAACGAGTGAAAGTGAAAGCATATTTCAATATATGCACACACACACACAATGTTGACATATATTCTACTGCCAACATCTGAAATGTAGCTTGCCTTTGCTTGCAAAGCTGCCTGAAAATCAAAATCTTAACTTTATTTGATAGAATATATTTCAGGAGTAGGGAAAAGATAGATGATTTGAAGAGCTAATATCATGATACATTTATCAAAGTTCCACAATGCTAAGGACACATCAATCACATTTTAATAGAAACCAGGAAGCTCCGGCAGAATCCCACCATAATATGACAAGTGGGGTCTAAAAACACTGTGTAACATGTGAAGTTACATGACTGTGAGGTTAATAAAATTACCTAGCCTGTAGGCCCAGAGTTATCCTAGGGAATTCTTAGTGTGATCCCAATCCATCCAGATCCTGCTACATTTTTTAACAATTTGGTGGGAATTATTCCCCCTTCTATTCTTCCGTTAGCCTAAATATCAATGGATCTCATGTTAGCTGGGACTTACAAGACAGTGAGGGTGACTCCAGGAATTTCCTGCTCTATAGAAAGCCGTTCTGTCTACCCAATCTGAAAGACTGGAAATACTGCAAACCCACCCTGGCTCCCTGCTTTCCAATGGGATTGCCTATAGTCGTTCCATCAAACTTCATGCTCCCCTTCTTAGTCTCACCTATCTCCCAGACCTTAAGGAACATTAAATCACTTGCATTTGGAAATTGGGTTTCGACAGAGAATCAGAGCACATGGATTATATACAAATGTGCATTATGCTAGGTGTGCTGCCATGGGGTTCTGCTCTACCTTAGCCCTCTATACTTGTCTTCCTCAAGCTCATGCCTAAGAGCAGAGGCATATAAATATTTTTTAAATCAATATAGAACTTCTTTTAGTCCACATTATTTAGTAATATATATATATATATATATTTCATACATACACACACAACACACACAATCCCCAAATAAATAATAGCAAAGCCAAAAATAAATGTCAAATATCTGGCTTGAATATTTAGCTTTAACAAGGATTGGGTGACCTCTTGCTCTTCAAAAGCTCCTAAAGTCACACACTATTAAATGGGCGATATCTTAGAAGCCGTCGACAATTATCAGAAAAACCTTCCATAAAGAAATTTTTGAGCTGAGGCTAAAAGTAAGGGTTTTGCTCTAAAGAGAGATTGCATTCCATTATCACAGTAATAATTAGGCACAAAAATGTCATTTCCGTGCCAGTGGTAAAACTAAAATGTCTGGATGTCAATATAAATAGACATTGGGCCATGATACAAGGGGCTGAAAATATCATTGAGATGGTGGGTGTTTTGTTGGCAAAATAAAGACACTGAGCAAGCACATATGCTGTTCCCGGAAGCCACAGACCCAAAAAATCAGTGTTCAAGTGCAAAAAGAGCATGATTTCTCTTTAGCACAAAACCAGGGTATTTTCCAAGCTGGTAAACCAAATATTTGTTAACTGGGAAAACTGATACCTATCAGTACAGGTGCATCACACATTGTTCTCCAGGGACAGGGTGTGGGAAGAAAAATATGTGTTCCAGGTATGATGATTATCACAAAGAGCCTCTCTAATTAGAGACAGTCCTGTCCGTCCGAAGAGTGAGGTTTCCAATCTCAAGTGAGTTCCGAA
This sequence comes from Talpa occidentalis, assembly GCF_014898055.3. Lineage (NCBI taxonomy): Eukaryota > Metazoa > Chordata > Mammalia > Eulipotyphla > Talpidae > Talpa > Talpa occidentalis. The sequence continues at coordinate 110,251,359 of NW_023605194.1, forward strand.
ATAGGTGATGACTGGCCAGGGCTTATGACTGTGGATGATTTTAAATGTAGATAGTTTTAAAAAAGAATATCTGCATGACTTTATCCTCCACCATTTCTCTGAAGAACGTGCTAGGCCTTGGGGCCTGGGTAACTTCACTTCTGCATTGAAGCTGAGAGAGTTCTATGAGGACCTTCTGTGGATCAGCTTGAGGTGTTGGTGGGAGGGAGGGCTGCCTCATCCTTAGCCCTTTTCCTGGCATTCAGAAGAAGGCATACATCGTAGTCCCCAGCTGCCCCAGCACTAGCTTTTTGGATCTCAGCATCTGGATTCCCAAGAAATTCATCGAAAGAAAATGATGCAGGAATAGTTGGGCTTGTTTCTCAGGGATGTATTTGGCTTACCCAGAAAAAAAATTCCCACACTTTTATAAACGAACATACTCCCCACAAATGTATGAACAGTTCTCTCTAATATACAATTTAAACTATCACCTCACAAAGTGTACCAATGAACAGCCTCCTGTGGTCTCCCAATGGAACTGTAACTAACTTTATAGGGACCTGAAGTCGACCATGAGTTTTCTCCTGAGTCCCCCAAGAGAACTGGAAAATCAAAATAAACCCCATGAGATAAGTTGCAGTAATCAAATCTTAACACCCAAACTGTGCATGAATAAGTGACACCCCTGAGATACCCATGTTCCAATTTACAACCTCTTAAAATGACCTCGTTCAGCAAACTCTGAGCAGCTCCCATAGGTCAGGTGCTATCCTTGCTGAACAGGACAGTATTCAAAGGGTCTCTAATATACTTAAAATATCTGTAAGTTAACCTTTAGCATTTCTCTAACATTTCAGCTCAGGGCTGTTCAGCCCACATTCCAGAAGGGGCAAAAATAGTTGATCCTATTTTCTGTATCTTGAGATCAACAAGATCTCAAGATCTTGTAGATCTTCTGCAGACCCTGCTAGTCGGCAGACAGAATGGGAGGAATGAATCTTTAGTGTTTAACAGTGCTGACTGGTTAGGTGAACGTAAATGCTAGATACCGGACATCGTTGGTGAAATTAAAAGTCTTCAAAATGTGTGGATTGGTTAGAAATATGTTAGAGACTCTATATTCTTACATGGATGGGGGATAAGAAGCAAGATTAATACTTTACCCTTTAAGGTGGAGCTAAAGATTTGAACCCATATGGTCTCATGTCTAGCTGTTGGTTATGAGGACTTCTGGTGACTCAATGAATACCACAGGCACGAAAGATCCTGATGCTGGCGTGCGAGGTGGTTTTCAAAGCATCTAAGAGGATTGAAAGTTAGGATTTTATTCCACTTAATAATGCCTGTATAGGTAGCAGAATTTGGTTTGACAATTGCTTTCAATTTGACCTAGTAGATGAGGAATAACTAACCCTCATCTACCTCAACTTCTTCAATGGAGACTGCTCTCTTCTAGAAAGTACCTAAGAATAATGCATAACCAAAGTGACTTGGGTCAGCTGCAGCATATAATTCAGGGGATTCACTGAGAAGTCTCTCCAGGCCAAAACGCTACTCCCAGAAGCTACTTGAGTTCCAAGCCTAACCAATCAATGGTTATGGGCCCTCTTGAAAAATATTTCTCACTCAATGAAAGATACCAACACATATAGATAATATTTATTAGTCCACTCAGCTTCCTTTACTCAATAACCTAACTTTTCATTTGTGGTTGAGGAACATCTTGGAAAACTACATCTATTTCTACATTCCTTGAGGTAAAAACTAACTCTTCTTTCAGAAGCTCTTGGGGAGGGCAACTTTAGCTGTTCAAAATCTCGAAGAGAATTTCTTGATGTCGCCCCTAAACTTTGCTATGAGTAAAGAAATAATTCTGAATGCAAAGGTAAAGAATGACTTGGATCTCAAAGTTTAATTCTGGGTTTCTTTCTCCTCAGAAGCTTTTGGTCTTACATTGTATTTTTTGTTTGTTTTTCTCCCAACTTTATAGAATTGGGTAACTGTAGTTCCATGATGGGGTCTCGCCTGGCAGTCCTTTGGATAAATGGCTTGTTGGCATCACTGTTAATAAAGAAATACAAGCCAAAATGTAAGCCTTTTTATTACACCAAAAGTGCAACCTTAATTATACAAGTGTGAGTAAACCATCCTCTGGCTGACTCGCCCTCTGGCTGAGATTGGTCCCGCCACAAGCTATAATTTACAGAACTGTAAACTCCACTCCCCAACATTTCCTCCTCCTTACCGTCCCATCAACCACCACAGTTTTTAAATATAGAGCTGTCCTTTTTGGTCATAGTTCATGCTAGTTATAGCAAGACTCTCTTGATACTCACCCAGACTTTGATGATTTTTTTCAAAGGTACCAGTTAAGAATACCATGAGACTAAATGTCCCCACAAGTTCAGAGTAAAACCCTCCTGCCCCCCTCCCCACAAGTAATAAAGTTAAAAAGTATCTTTATTTCCTGTCCCCACATTTTGCTTTCTTTCTAGTGTCTGAAATCGGTAGCCAATATTCAGTGATCATGCATTTTTTTGAACTTTTATTCTTTGGTGGGTGTTGCTTGGGAGTGAACTAAAAAAAGATGGAAACAAATATGATGTACCCTCCAGGAGCCCGCAAGTCTAGTGGAGGAGGAAGACCGGTACACAAATAATTCCCACCCAGTGACACATGTGATGAGTGATGACAGCGTAATACGGTGGATCGTCCCAATCCTGGACAGGGAGGTTTCTCCCAGAATGCAGCCTCGCGGGGTAACTAGGATCAGTGCTTTGGAGATAGACCTTTTGCTTCAAAAGGTCTATTTATTTATTATTAAATAAATAGCTTTTATTTATTTATTAGCTTGATTTATTAGCTTGATTTATTATTTATTAGCTTGATTGTCTGGGGCAAATTATACAATGTCTCTGAATTTTAATCTCCTCTTCTGTAAATGGGAAAAAAATACCAATTCCTCTTTCATTGTGGATATAAAGCACTTATTAGCACGGTGTCTGACACTAGTAAGCTCTCAGTATATGTTAGCTGTTGTTTACTACTCGTCTTTTGAGATATGATTCAAATATAAAGGGCTTTTTATTCTAGCCACATCCTCACTCTCCAACTGTATCTTTTGTTAATTTAAAAATGTAAATTAAAAATTAAATTTAAATTAAGATTAATGTGCATATGGAACACCGACAACAGAATTGTATTATTTCTTAATTTAAAAAAAGTATTTCTTAATTACAAATGCCTCAAGCTTCTAAGTGGTGTGAGTCCAAAAACAATACAGTACAGCAATGCATGAGAATACAAATTTAAATAGATGAACTGAGAGAGGTAATTGCTATACATAAGAAAAGGGCTGGAAGCTTAGTTAAATCTGCTAGGTTGGGAGTTTATTTGCTCTCCCAAGACTGTTAAAATGATAATAAGTACATCTTAAAATAACAGAAATTCAAGAATAAACACAAGTAAAACAGATTGCAGGGGAGATATTGCAGATGAGAGTTAAACAAATGTTCAGAAGACTTAAATCGGAGTGTGGAGACTGAGTTAGCCAGTTTAAGAGTCTACGAACTGGGTGCCTGATTAAAAACAAGCCAGAGCTCCGAGAGGCACAGGAGGCTTGGGGGTACTTGGGGTACTTGTAACCTAGAGAGTGAGGAAGAGGAACAATGAGGGGACGGTGGCAAATGTTTGAAAATGGAGCAGAAATTACTTTCTGGACAGTGCACAAGCCCTTGAGTGAGAACAGTGCATCAATGTGTTGTTACTCTGATGCCAAGGAGGCCAATCCCCATTCGATACATGGGGACCAGACACGTGCCCCTGTGGTGGGTCTATGGACCCTCACTGTAAAGCAGATCTAGTCTAGAACCTTTTTATTGCCAGACCTCCTCCTATATGGGGGAGGAAGCATTGATGCTGCTCTGACTTGGGGTGCTAATGTCAAATTGAACTGCATCCGACAAGACCTCACAATATCTGGCCCTTTGTTTCCCCCAATATACTTTCACCTGAGTGGAGGGATTGTAGGTCTCTGGGGAAAGATTAAGGTAAGCATTGCAGTGTCTACGTGCCACAGTGATGTGTGTATGTGTGTGTGTGTGTGTGTGTGTGTGTGTGCGCGCGCACACGCGTGCAAAAAGCTAGGTAGTAACTCCAGAGAGATAATGCATAATCATGCTATATTTCTTGGCTTTATCGAAAACAATGTAGACAGTCATAACACATAAAACAAAAGTTAGTATTTTACCCAAAGAAAGCGATGGGACTAGAATGAGAGGGTGGGGTGCTGTAAACTGGCCCTTCAGCTGGTCCTTTGGCCTTCCTGACGCCCACTGTCAATACCTGTGTGTGCCCGCTAGTGATGAGAAGAAGCCACTTGTGCACACTCCCACAGTCAGAAGAGTTCAGCTGGAGAGTTGGGACCCGCAGCAGCATCACCCAGACATCCTCACCTTTTGGGCCAGGGGCTCACTTTTCCCAACGAGAGTCGTGACTACATGGGGAGAGTTTTCTGCCGTCTTTGAAGTTTACTCAGTGTGAATATCAAATCCCGGGCTTGATCTTCAGCCTTTTCTGTGGGCTCATTGCTTGGGATAAGGGCTTCTTTGAAAGCTGTCCGAGACTGTTTTCACACTTAGTTTTTCAACTTGTTGATTGCCCTCAGCTTTTCATGATCAATCTGTCGACTTTCAATGCAATTTAGAAACAACCACCCAATTCCACTCTTATTGTGTCTCACCCGCTACACACATTTCAAATGCCTGAATCACCACACTGACCATTGCAGCTTCCTCTGCCAGCCCACCTCAGCTCATTGCCTATGAAAATTTTATCAGTTGATCTGCCTCCTTGTTCCACAGGCTGTCTGTACATCAGCCGCCACGAGGACCTGGATCCTCATTACAGCCATGGAGTCCAGAACCTACATGCACTTCACTGCCTGCCTTCTTGGACCACTTGGCACCAATGGTCATAGGCTGGCCTTCCCAGAAAGCAGATGTGAGCTTGATGGGGGAGTGTAAAAGTTTATGGAAAGGAATGAGGAACATTTGCAAAAGAAAAAGGGAAGGGGTAGGATTAAGCAGAATGAGTGTCAGCCCCCCAAGTTTGTGTGACAGATCTGTCTACCCAACCAAAGCAAAGATTAGGAGTCATGCAAAGAGCCCTTCTACCGCCCCCTTCTGTGACCCTAAACCAGGTGCTACCTGAGGAGAGTATGAGTTCAGCTGCCCTGCTTTTCTCAATCATTGGCTGGAAGCTACTCTAAGAAAAGAATGAAAAAGCTAATTGCATTGAGTCCTTTCCTGAAGGGACAACTGAACCATGCATCTCTTTTCTGCCTTATATGGTTCTTATCCTGAACTTATAGTCTGATGAGAGAAACAGATATGAAAACCTGTGATTTATATCTACTGTGGTAGGCACAAGACATAGGGTCAGCACAGCATAGCTAAAAGGAGTGAATGGGTGGGATAGATGGGAGTGAAGACTCTTGCACTATCAATTGCACCAAATACCAACTCCCAGGATCTTGATCATCTTTTTAGTTCCCTCAGTTTGCATGTCAACTTGAAAGATTGAAATAAAGACATACTGTGTACACTGTGTCTATTCATAGAGGGTCAATTTATCTTTTAATCCCCAAATGAAGATAACTGAAACCATGCTTGGCATCTTCCAACCACAAATGGCGAAGTATTTAGCCAAAGTGGAAACTAATTTGATTTTTCATGGCATTGTAAAAGAAAGCCAAGAAAATGTCTAGTACAGAATGCTTTATGCTTACTGAATTTTAAGATTTGCATAGATTTTCTAAAAATCATCAAAAAGGTTTTACCAAGAGACTGTTCTCAACATGGGCCTTTTCATAGAAAGAAACTTTACTGCGGAATGTATTTTTGAGCTTTAAGTAGCCAGTAAATCATTCTGACTTCTAGATAAACCATCATTTAGAAAAGACTCTTGATCTCTTCCTTCAAAATGCAACTAGTCTCATGAACTTACTTGATCTTTTCTCCTTCTTTGGAATTTTTTAATTACAGAAGGAGAACATACTTCAAAGTTAAAAAGAGAACAATACAGAAACAGTAACATACTATTCTAATATAACATATCAAACTGATCACAAAATCAGTTTTGTGATTTCCCAGTGCTTTTCTTGATGTTTTCATTTCAATCTGGGTGACTTGCTTCACCTTACATATGTAGAAGAATCACCAGACTTAAGCATTCAATCTATTTACAGGACAGATCACAAGTCCCCGCAATAATCAGTTTTATCATTGAATAATTACAATACAGCACACCAAGATGGAGGTCAATGAGAAGCACTATTTGCCCAATCTTAAATAGCCACTGTCAAGATTCCTTTGAGTTGAACTATTAAATCACCTTGAAGGATGTCTCCCTAGAATATGTTATAAAGAAATCATATTCATCTCGGTCCCCAGATATGTTTTCCCTCTTGATTTATTAAGCAAAATATACATATATATTCTGTAAAAAGATCCATGGCCATAAACACATGTCCCTTAAAGATTAGAAATATTTCTATCAAGTCGTAATGGATTTCACCTCTGAAGAGGGCTCAAATGTTGGATGCTTACATGAGATCACTATGAAAAACTATTCACAAGTGAATAATTTAGGCCTTTTTTAGTATTTATTTATTTGTTTGTTTATTTTAAACACTATTTGCTTCCCACCAGCCCCTTAGATTGAGTCCCCATAGAGTTTCCTTCCCCAAGGCACCTGTGCACCATCACAACAGTCCCCTGTGCTCCTCCCTCCCTCCCTCTGATCCCTCTCCCGCCTCCTCCCCTGCAGGATGTCTCTGACTTATAATTGTTTTTGCTTTGTTGTGTTTTGTACTGTTATTTTTTTTTTACACTGATGTCTTATTGGGTTCCCTTATATCCCTGTTATAAGTGACACCATCCAATATTTTTCTTTTTCCTTCTGGCTTATTTCACTGAATATAATTCCTTCTAGCTCCATGCACGTTGCTGAGAATGGCATGAGTTAATCTTTTTTGATTGCTGAATAATAGTCCATTGTGTATATATGCCACATCTCCTTGATCCAGTCATCTATTTTTGGGCATTTGGGCTGTTTCCAGGTTTTACCTATTTTACAATAAACATAGGTGTACAGGTGCTCTTTTGAATCACGGTTTTTGAGTCCTTTGGGTAAATCCCTAGTAGCAAAATTGCCGGGTCGTATAGTAGCTCCATTTTTAGTAGACTGAGGAGCCTCCAGACAGCTTTCCACCATGGCTGGACCAGTTTGCACTCCCACCAGCAATGTAGGAGAGTTCCTTTTTCACTGCATCCTCACCATCATTTGCTGTTGCTTGTTTTTTTGATATGTGCCATTCTTACTGGTGTAAGGTGGTATCTCAGTGTGGTTTTGATTTGCATTTCCCTGATGATAAGGGATGTTGAACATTTTTTCATATCTGTTGGGCATTTGCATTTCCTTTTTGGAGAAATGTCTTTTAAGTTCTTCTGCCCATTTCTTGACTGGATTGTTTCTTTTTTTTTGTTTGTTTGTTTGTTTTTGTTGAGCTTTGCGAGTTCTTTGTATATCTTTGTGATCAGTCCCTTATCAGTAGAATGGAGTGCAAAGATTTTTTCCCAATCAGTCGGGTGTCTCTTTGGTTAATATCTCTTTTGCTGTAATTTAGGCCTTTCTACTGTAAAAAATTTCTAAGCCAGAAGCCAGCATACCATGGCTAGTTTCTTCCGAGAAGTTCTATGAGTCCTTATCCAAGACAATGGAAACCACCTATTACTTTCTTAATCATATAGTCAATATAGCAATTCCTTGGCCTTGAAGATTCTACTTGACTTGTATAGTGTGGCCTTTGTCAAATAGTGTGCAAGAAAACTACTAAGATTCTACAGGGCCACAAATCCATCTGGGTTTGATTTAGTTAATCTATCAAGTACTTGTCTGCAATTTTCAAACACATGGTATTGCTTCTCTACTTTTCAAGTCAGTTCTGTTTACTTAGGCAGATGTTGCAAATTAGCTCTTAAAATACAGAAAATGAAGTAAAGAAATCCTTTACAGTAGATCTGAGTCTAATGTGAATTTCATTACTGATTCACAAAGACAGACTAATCCCAGAATTCTATGCAAGTCCTTAAGAAAGGATTTTTTTTAACATCTGCTTGTTCTTTGGCATGTGGCATTGCTGCTTCACCCAATAAGCATCCCAGTATCTGGAAATTTTAGAGCTCAGATTCATTCTTGGCTATAGAAAAGTTGAGTACCTTTAGCCTTTTCTCAGTTTCTCCAGTTGCTCCATTAGCCAAAACTCTATTGTGAAAGAAGTCACATTAAAGCTTCCACTTAAACTTCTAGTTGTAAGAATTTCATAATTAGGTATGTGGGTCAGTTCATTGAATTTCACCACAAGGCAACATTAATTTATAGCACTTAAACCTACTCAGTTAATACATTTTCAAATGCTGCTTTGAGAATATACCTTATGAATAGAAAATATTTTTTAATCATTATGCAGAAAACATCTAGGTTTTTCTTTTTAGTCAGTTCCATCAAATGGAATGACAGTTCATAGGAATGAACTATGAAAAAATTTTTAAATAGAATAAATTATACTTCAGGGAGCTCATCCATTTTCTACTTACCCTTGAATGATGGCTCCTAAATCTATACTTCCAACACTCATTTCTCCAGAACAGTCTAGCCCAATATTTTCAATCATCTATACTGTGAATCCACATGGATATAACTGAAGCTCATCCTAATTACTCCAAAAGAAATCACATTATCAATTATGCCATGTCTAGGAAAGCAGAGTGCTTATACTCTTGAAGCTTAAAGTGTTGTCTGAGCATTTCCAGTGAACTTTACTTAGACATGCAGAATCTCAGGCCCCACCCCAGACCTATTGAATCAAGATCTATAGTTTAACAAGATCCTTAGTTGTTTTTCCTACAAATTAAAGTTTGAGAAGCCCTAGGTTAGACTTCATGGATTTTAAGGCGTGACACTTTTAAGGTTTTATTCCAGTTCTGTGACCTATTTACCATGAGACCATGAGCAAATTACTTAGCCTCTCTGAATCTCAATCTCCTCATCTTGTGAAATAAAAATGATGATACTCACTTCAAAGAGTATTGCAAGCATATCCAAGAAAAGTATGTTTTTGATGTGTTGGGGAGAGAGAAAATTAAGTCAGGCTCCCACAGAAATGGGGTGGAGGTGAGGAGCAAAGAAGGAAGTGAGAGCTCCATGAACTATGGTGAAGGATGGTGGGTTCTTCAGTAGAGGCTATGTCATGGTAACATACATCTGTAGAGAGGTGAACCTGTACCCCTGAACCATACACAGTTTTGTATACCAACGTTACCTCAATGAAAATAACAAAATTTTAAAAATACGTGGTAAATAGGGCTGAATTATCTGCTGCATTCTTTGATAAGCTATAGCAAGTCCTCAAATGACACCCTTTTTGTTCAGTGTTATTTTATTATTTATGAGAAAAAAAAAATCAAAGGACCTAGTCAGGGTCATTGTCTGTCTGGAGTTTGCCATTCTCTCGAGGTTGGTTATAGGGCTTCTTTGGGGCTCCAGGATCTCCCCATACCCCAGAGATAGGCACATAATGTTCTTTGGTGTGTCTTGTATTGGCCTAGTCGTGAGACTGTTGTGTGTTGGGGGTGGGATGTGCCTGGATGGAAGGGCCTCCTGTCCAGAGAGGGGTCCCCTTGTGTCCTGGGCGGCCAGCAAAGGTTCTGGTCATCTGACCCTCAGCTGGAGTAAGCAGGTAGGAAAATGAAGGAATAAACACAAATGATTGTTGAATATTGAAAGTGTTGGGGGTCTTTATTTAGAAGTTTGATGATGTTTTTGTGACCAGGAGTAAGCTGTAGGAATTTAACTCTTGTTTATATCAATGACCCTGCAGTAAAATTGGTTCTGCATGGTAAATAAAATTGGTCATTTCACCTAAAGTTGCAGTTTCCAAGAAGCAATCTAGGGCATTAAATGAGGACTTTCAGTATGTGCTTAGTCACCACCTCCAAGAAACACACAGATGCAAACAGAATTTCTTTTCTTCCTTTGTACTTTCATCTTGTAATTCCTACAACTTTTAGGGATTTGAATGCAGCAAGGATGATGATGTTTTTGTTGGCTTTTTAGTCATTAAAGTGAGACACGATCTAATTCTTCCAAGTCTTTTGCCGTTTCCTGAGGTAGAAAATTTTCCATGCTGGGGAAGAAGACAAATTTGTATTTAGATCGCAAGGAATGTTCGCTAAATATTTCTCTCGAATGACTAAGGATGTGTTCATCGGAGCAGTCAAATTGGAGATGCTACTCATAAGGACAAGGCGGTTGAAACAGTCCCATCAACCAAAAAAACCACATAAAAGCCCTTAGTGCAACCCTGAAGCCACCCACGGAGCCATAGAGCAATCAGCCATGGCAAGGAGGCAGGAACTAACTCATGTGGTGGCTGAGAGACTATTTGAAGAGCTTGGCAAAAGCTTGTAGATTTTATGAGGGGGCCTTTACTATGAGAAACAAAAAGTGATTTAGATCAGCTACCCCCACTGTGAATCAAATTTCCTGTGACACTTTGTAGATGCTTTCACAGCTATATAGAATGCTTTGCTGCAGAAAACTAATATAAATAGCACTATCCAAATGTGCTCTGCAGAATGAAAGCAATTCCAATAGCGCCTCTGGGTAGATGGAGTTGTCTCTCTCTGGGTCGGAGAAGTAGTTAAAAGGAAAGAAGTTGAACCAATTGTTTTATCTCAGGAATGAGAAGAAATGTGGCCATAAATTTTCTCTGAGCATCTTGGTGATGAAGTGAGTGAGCAGTTGACCTCTGTCCTAAAAGCCTCACACATTCCCTACAACCACATTTCCTGGGGGTCTTTACATTTAGCCTGGAAAGCAGAATCAACATTTGAGGGATTTGAAAGAACTGCAATACATTCCCACTACCTCTTTCCCATCTCACTGCAGGTCCCATGGTCACTTTTGATTATGGATTCTGGAGTGACTTAGCCTCACTGGAGTCAAGCAAGATGCAGAATTTACAATGGTGGGTGCTCACAGCTGATCTTGAACTTCCTCTTGCATTATTATAAGCAGTGCTGACACCTGACATGGTTTGGGGATTGCAAATGAATGCAACTGAAGATCAGGGCTGTAAACTTCTTTTTCTTGAGACATGAAGTACATGTATAAATAAGTAAACCCTTCATTAAGCCATTTGAAGGAAGATGGAATAATTTGGTATTCTGCTACCACTCGATCTATATTCAAGTTAAAATACAACAATGTTCCTTGTGCAGAATTTCCTCACCCTTTTATGGTCAAAGATAAGAGATTCATTGAGCAGAAGGAACCCTTAAATTTACAAAACACAATTGACTTCATCTGAAGGGAATTCTTTTCACATGTTCATGTGGATGTTTGTAATTTGTTTATACTAAATACAAACAAACACCCCTCTTTGTTGGCACATTAAATGACTGTTGCCATATGTCTGACATAATTCTGGGGATAGACAGTGAATTTTAAAAGTAAATTCAATTTCATGCACCAAATATATCTTTTAAAAGGGAAATAAATTGCCTTCAATGGAAGCTTCTAATAAAAGCCCTTAAAATGCAGATTGCTAGAGGAATCTTACAAATCCCTTACCAATAATATGCTGTAATTCTAATTTCTTTTTAACTGCTAGCCACAAAAACTGTTGCTTTTTTGGAGGTCATGTGACCGATGCTTAAACTACATGGGTGCAATTGGCTATGGTTTTAACTGGTGTTAGGTTTCCAAAAGTATAACTATTACAGAGCAGCAAAAAAAAGAAAATGAAAAAAGGGAGGGGTAGTGATAAATAATATTTACTGAAAATTTAATATGTGCCAAATCATTGCAAGGCATAGTATATAGTTTCTGGTAGCCACATAAAGGAGGGGAGTAAGTTGTAGCTCATCATATTACATGGATCTCTAATACATAACATACACACACATTATATGCTGCTTCTTGGAAGCCAGCAGCTGTTTGTTTTTTGTCTTTTTTTTTTTTTAAACATTCTGTTGGAGAAGTTTTCTTTCTCCTAAAATCAATTAAAGAAAATCTCCATAATAGAGACACGAGCACTTTCTTTTAAATAATTTAGTGAGGCTAATTGGACCTGCCACTAAGTACACAAAACAGTTCTTTGACACCTTCTGCTTCAAGTAAATGGCACAATCATTTGGACAGTTGGTTACTGAATAATAAGTCATTAGTCACTATACACTGGGCAGGGAGGCATAATGTCACTAAGGAAAAGATTCCTACTTGGAAAACTAGAGCAATTATTGGATGCTGTAAAGCGAACACCTAAAAGTTCTAAGACATAACCTGAAACTCTATCCGTGGCCTTGCAGCTACCCACCAGTGCATCACAAAGTACTCCAAGCCTCGGTGGCTTCAAAGAACAATTTATTACTATTATGTCTCATTCTTCTGTGAGGCAGGAATTTGGACAGCACATAGTGAGGACACCTTGTTCCTGCTGTACAATGTCTGGGGCCTCAGATGGGAGGGCTCAAATGGCCAGAGGCTGGAAGAGATGGGGTGGGGTCTGGCCATCACTCTCTCCTGCCCTAAGTCACTCCACCTGCCTCTCTCCCTACTCTTCCTCTCCTCTGCCTCCTTTACGCCACCTTCTCTCTCTCCCTCAGCCTCTCCATGTGCTGCATTGGGCCCCCTCACAGGATGGCAGCCTCAGGACTGTCACATTTATTACATGCCAACTGAGGGTCCGAGAGGACCTCATCAAACTCCTGGTGTCCCAGCATCAGGCCTGAAGCTGGCAGAGAATCACCCATCAGCCCAGGGTCAAGGGCAGAAGAGAAGCAGGTCATAACCTCTCAAGTAATAGAGTGTCAAGGAATCTGTGGTCCTCTTTAGCCAACCAAGAATTTGGGTAGAAGAGATGGGAAATTTTCAGGCGTGAAAAAAAAAATGATTTCTTAAAAATACTTCACATGCAGAAAAAAAATTCTCCTCTGATGAAAAATAACAAACCAGGAAAGAGAATCCATTAGGAATACCTACTATGGCCTCAAACACTTCTTCTGAAGCAAGATCGCTTTTTGTTCTAATCAGTCTTTAAGAAAACGAAGTTTTTAGAAATGAACATAGTATTTTAACATTGGAATAACACATCCGAGTTGGAAAGAATGTTGAACTGCTTGATTAAATAAAAAATAAATCTGTACCTATGAATAGTCCTAGAAATATATCTGAAAGGTCACACACTATCTATCTGAATGAGTGAAATTGAGGAGCAATGCAGTGCCTTGGCCAGGTGGCTTGAACAGCAGACACGGATTGCTCCCTGGTAGCTAGGGAAGCTGGAGGTCTGAGGCCAACATGTCCACTGGGTTGGCTCCTTCTGAGGGAGATTCCGGTACATGGTTTTCTCCTAACTTCATCATAATCTCGTGGAGGAAGGAAACATAACTATAGATGTTCGATGATTATTCATGTCACTGTTCTCCTTACTTTTATGTACGCCAGAAATGCTACCTAACAGAGTGAATAAACACATAAATCAATAAATATGCAAGTACACCAACATAATGTTATGATCATACAGTAAATATGGATGCCAGTCATTTCCTTATGCAAGAGGTGGTTGGGGGCAGGAATAAAGGGGACTCTTCCCTGCCTCATCTTTTGTGTGGTTCCAGTCAACCCACTGAAATGGATTATGTATCATAAATGCAGTGAAAGTTTTCAACTGTGGAAGGAGCATTGTACAGAAGGCCAGCTGGTTATTTTCTCCTGGAGTCTTAGTATTCTGACCTCCCGCTGGCCTCAGGTTGTCTCATGACTCGTCATTCTGAGGCCGTGCTTAATTCAGCAGAATATAAGCCAAAATTAGGATGACTCAGAGAACGGTCCCCCTGAGCATTAGCGCATACATCATTCTGAAGCAAATTTTTCCATACGACTTTTATTGGATCAGTTCAAAAACAAAGCTGCATTGCAAGGAACTGTAAACCACTATGAACTTCTGATTTAGGATGGTGGCCTATTTTCCTTCCCTAACTGATAGGTTGATATCCTGGTACTCTGGGTGAGCAGGTTAGATTGCATTATATTACCACTTGTGTATACTGTGGGAATAACTTTCTTTTACTAATTTTTTTAATTGCAGTAATGTTGCAGTTTACAACAATGGATATATCTCAGGGGAACAGGTTCACACCTCTTCATATATATGTTATCATACCACACCCACCACCAAAGCCCCAACAATCCTCTACCATAGTCTACTGGGTCTTCTCTGTTCCTTTAATACCCATCCTAATCTCCCCCTCTCAATTCTTCACTCAGATTTCTAAGGTTTATTTTAGTTTTGTTTTGTCTGTTCTTTTGTTTTTGTTTCTTTATTTGCCACATTTGAGTGAAATCATCTTTTTTTTTTTTTCTTTCTCCTTCTGGCTTATTTCACTTAGCATTATCCCTACCAGATCTATCCATGTTGTTGCAAATGGTAAGATTTCATCTTTTTCATAGCTAAGTAGTATTCCATTGTCTATTTATACCACATCTTATTTATCCAGTCATCTGTCACTGGCACCCAGGTTGTTTCCATGTCTTGGATGTTGTAAATAGTGCTTCAGGCTTCAGTGAACACAGGAGTGCATATATCCTTTTGAATTAGTGTTTTTGCATACTTTGAGTAGATACCTAAGAGTGGAATTGCTAGATCATATGGTAGCTCCATTTTTATTTTGAGAAACCTCCATGTTTCCATAGTGACTAGGACAGTCTCCATTTGTGGGAGTAACATTTATTCATGCAATGATTTTATCTTAACTAATTAATAATCTTATAAACTTATAAGATATAATAAATTTATCTTAAAATATCTAATCTTAACTGAACAAGAAATATATTTATGGAATACTTCATACCATTCAGTCTAGCTCCATTAACTTTGCAATACATATTTCAATACATTGAAATAACATCATTTGAGGGCCTCCCCAGTGGCGCAGCTGTTGAGCGCTGGGTTGTGAAGCTGCCCGCAGCCTCTGCAGCACCGGTTCGATCCCCGGCTGCTCCCCGGCCACCAGAGGAGGGTCCCGCATGGCGCGCAGACCTCTCCTGCCGCCCGCTGCTCCCCTCAGCAGTGTACTTCGGTCCTTCTGCCTGTTCTGCTCCCCGCTCTGGCTCTGGTGAATTCTCTCACCCTCCCGCGCTTCTGACTGTACCCAGTGCTTGTATAAATAAATAAATCTTTAAAAAAAATTAAAAAAAAAGATATAACATCATTTGAACTCCTAACACTCAAATACAAATTCCAAGGATATTTATCAATTTAAAAGGTCTCCATGCTATACTTCAAACCTCAAAACTTTAATAAGTTTTTTTAGAAAGGTGAGTAGATCACTTTCCTCACCCTTTAGGAAGGTGTCTAAAATCAGCCGAGCTTTTTTACATTTTTGATTTCTTAGTCTAGGAATCTAATCGTGGAGTAAACAAAGTTGGAAGACTGACTCGCATGAAAGCTATGACTTTGGGTTTTGGGGGTGGGGGGACTAGGGGATTAGTCATCATCTAAGTTCACCCTCATGCTTTAGGACTGAAGATATTTTATTTTTTGCTTCAAGCTTGAATAAAAGGCACAGAGAGTAGATGCCATACTTAGCTATTAGAGTCAGTGTATTTTTGTGCCTCATTGAGTATTAGCATTTAGCTTGATAAACAAATTATTAAGATCTCACCTTCAGAAGATGAACCGCACAACTGCATTAGTTACTGAAACAAGAATGATGGCAAAGAGTCACAGAGAACCAAGGCTCTGCTGTACCTGCCTCCGTTGACTCTGGCTCTGTTGCTTACACATCGCTGGCACTTAAGTATAAAATGAGAGAGTTTGATGAGACAGCCTTTAAGTGTACTTTTAGCTTTTAGATTCTATCATTTTTTTATTTTTTAGACAGAAACACAAGATTCTCTTGGTTTAGGATCTTTTAGTTCTACCCTATCTTAAAATGATGTGTGAACCTCTAATGCATCAGACACCATCGGTGATTCTTAAACACTTTGTTCACCAGAGGTGGGACCTATCTCATGGGGCAAGGATGCAGATTACAGCTCTAAACACTTCCTACCAGCCCCGAACTTAGTTCCCCCAACTTAGAAACAAGACATCTCTCCCTTAACCCAATCATCTTTTTAGAACACTGCTCGTGACTGTGCCTCCTCTTGTTACCTGAACACAAGCCTGGTGGGGGCAGGGGATGCGGCTCATCCACCCCACCCTCCCCACCTCCCCCAGTGGGTTTTGAAAATATTTCTTCCAACCACACAGACAAGTGCCATGAAGAGAGATTTTTTTAAGATACATTTTTTTCCATCTCATTAAACATCCGAAGATGCCTTAACATCCATTTCTTACTGGTACTGCAGCTGATGTCACTTTGCTATTGTGACTTATTGTCACAAACTAATATGTCTACCATGTCAACACACTAATAAATAAAAAAAAAAAAATCCCCACTATCAGTGCCCACTCAATATCCGTGAACCCCTTCATCCTTACTAAGAGAACCTAAGTTTGATGTACACCAGCAGTGTGTTCCAGATACCCTTGTCAATGGGGTAATGATGTGGTGGAGGCAGAGTTGCTGGGTGGACCTTCCAGGGAAGCTCTGTCAAAGAAGATAGTGTCTGCTGGCATCTTGGGAGAAACAGGTCAACCCACAGTGGTCCCGATGGCATTCTGAAACTGCTTGCACAGTTCCAAATGTTCTACCTCTGAACTTACTACAAGAGAAAAATATAGCTTTCCATTTGTTTACGCCTCTGTCGAGCCAGGGTTTTTAGTATTCACAGAACTCAATTCTCAACTGGCACTGTAGCTTCTTAGTGAAGGCTCATGCAATTTAAAAATTATCTGTCATGTGGAACCTACCTATTCAGAGGACAGTTTGTAATTTTTGAAAGACAGGCGCCATTATTCTCCTCTTTGGGAGTGAGGCAATGGGTGGGTACCTCTGCTCAGCTAAGATTTTTCTAGTCATAATTTAAAGACCAAATCTGTTTTCAGAATAGTTTGCCAGATACCGAAAAGGTCAATGGACATGTATTCAGCAGCCAAATTTAGGCCCTAACCCTGCCGTAGACTCACACCCGCCTCAGATATGACTTCATTAGTCACCACTACATACCTCAGCGAGTGAGAATATTAAATGGAGCTTTTGTGCTTAAATTAC
This sequence comes from Talpa occidentalis, assembly GCF_014898055.3. Lineage (NCBI taxonomy): Eukaryota > Metazoa > Chordata > Mammalia > Eulipotyphla > Talpidae > Talpa > Talpa occidentalis. The sequence goes on from NW_023605194.1 coordinate 110,268,623, forward strand.
CAGAAGCACAGTTTACTCGTCCAACACAATCAGGTTCAATTTTATGATCCTATCTTCCTGCCAGGTGTGGTGCTCGGAAATATATGTGCCAGAAAACACTTCAGGCTGCCAACACTGAAATCTGTCTGAATTTTGAGAGAGTTGCCAGGAATCCTTAGGCCATTTTCATGGCATCCATACCAGGAACATAACCATGATTCATTCAACTTATTTATGGGCTCGAGCAGTAGGAACAAGCAATTACTCCCATCATCTCTGTTAGTCAGAGAGCCCTGAATTGTTCGCTTTATGGCTTGCCAGGCTCAATAGAGGCTGACATCAGAGTAAATATATATTCCTATCACTTCTTGATACGAAAGGGAGGGCTAAGTTACTAAGTCAGAGTTTTTTACCCTTCCGTCCTTTCTTCAAAAAAATGTGCAATGAGTGCCTGTCTTGTGCAGACTCATGTCAGGCACTGAAGACTAAACAATAAGACACAATCCCTACCTTCAAGGAGTCTGCAGCTTTGCTGCAGAGATAGACCATCAACTGATCATCACCAGACCCTGAAATAAATACTGAAGTAGATTTAAAACAGAGGGTTAGAGGAGCATGTAGTCGGGGCAATTGACTCCTTTTTTCGATCCATCAGGGACAGGTTTCTGATTAAGTTGACGGTGAAAGTGAGGCGTGGAGTTAGCTAGGTGAGAGGGAACAGGACACAGAAAGACCTGGGAATCAGAGAGGAGGTGACGTCTTTGGACACCTGCACAAAGTTTGATGTGGTGGGGGCTGATGTGGACAATGTCAATGAAGTCGAGTGAAATGGGTTTGTATTCTGAAGGTCCCGGGACCACTAGAAATGGTCTCAAGTTGCCACACGTTATTTTTTTCTGTCTGCCCATTTTGCTACTTTAAATTCTCCTTTAAAAAATTAGCTGTATCAGGAATTTAGAGAGTTGATCTGCTTTTACTTTTCCAGGAGTGATTTTTTTTTTTTTTTTTTTTTGCCTCTGCTGGCTTCTATGGATACTGAAATCTGTATCTGCAGTTGCTGTATGAGCCAGCTGGAGGAGGTGCAGGGAGGGGTCTAGCTGCTTTCCCATATATGCTGAGTGGGGGGTCTGGTTCATATTTGTGGCAACACCACTCTTTCCCTCTAGGGTCCCAGGTCTGAGACCTGGCCGTCTGCCCACTGTAGTGTACTTCTTAAGGTCAGCACCAATCCTGAGTGCTGAGGAAAGGACAGTGTATTCTAGAGTGCCTTGTCTGTTTTCCTCCTCACTGGGGTCCTGGCTTATGTGGAACATCCCAACTCCTCTGTGTGAGCTTTACCCGGATGGAGTATGTGCTTCTGTACCCCTTCTGCTCCTCCCTCCCTGGGCCCTGGCTGAGCTGGCAGCCCAGAGGATGACAGCCCCCAAGAATTTCTCTCAACCTCTTTCCTATCCAGTGGAACACGATTCTCCTTCATATGCCACTGGTGCAGTCTGTGTTGGTCTCTGGACAAGGTGTTTCAGCCTCACCCACAAATCCTAGGTCTCTCTTGGTGCAATGCCCCTCCTCTTGACCGTTAGCTATACCTCTGGGGGTGAAGCAAGGAATCTCTTCTGTTGCCATATTGACAAAATTTTCAAGTATTAAATTCTTAACAGCTGCCCTTTCTGGTTGGACACTAAGAAATGTAACTCCCCTTCACCTAACAAGTAATTCCTTCCGAAAACATCCTAGCTTCCTAAGGGGAAGTTCTAAAAGCACCAAAATTCTAAAAGCACCAAAGTTTTCCTGAAGAGCAAATGCCCCATTGTGATTTTTACCTTTAAGGAACAATAGTGTGTACCTGTGATTGTTCTGACACCTGAAAGATTTGTGATTTTGCTTCCTTGAGAAGTTTAGGGAGAGATTAATTAATTCAATTTAATGTTTCAAAATGGTAAAAGTTACTAAAATATTCTAGATAATATGGCAACTTAAAGATACAGCCGGTACTAGACTAGAACTTTGATGGCTCTTGTGAAAAAGGAAATCAACTAAGTCAACCATTTTCAAATCAATTTTAAACCATTTAATAAGTACCTACAATATGAAAAGCACTGCCTCGTGTTCTCTCCCTGTCTGTGAGAGAGTACAGTCTGCCTTTGTGCTCCAGTGGGACAGACATGTAACTAATAAAAATTCACAGTAGACATATGACTTTGCTCACATGTGACAGATAAATTAAAAAAAACACTAATGAACAAACAAAACAAGACAAAAACAAACTCTTAGACAATAAGTATAAAATAGTTGATACCCCAACGGAAGGAGGTAAGAATGTGGATAAATGGGGGTAAAAAGGAGTCAATTGTATGGTAAGAATGGAAACTAGACTTTTGGTGGCAAACGTGTGTAGTACATACAGATGTTAATTTATTTATTTTTTTTAAAGATTTATTTATGTTATACAAGAACTGGGGTACAGGTCAAAAGCACAGAGGGTGAGAGAATTCACCAGAGCCAGAGCGGGGAGCAGAGCAGGCAGAAGGACCAAAGTACACTGCTGAGGGGAGCAGCGGGCGAGGCAGGAGAGGTCTGTGCGCCCTGTGGGGTTCTCCCCGGCTGGCAGGGAATCGAACTGGTGCTACAGAGGCTGCAGACAGCTTCACAGCGCGGTGCTCAAGAGCTGCGCCACCGGGGAGGCACCAGATGTTGATTTATAATGTGGTACTCCTGAAGCCTATAAAATATTATAAACCGATTTTGCTGCAATAAAAAAAAACAATTAGAAAAACTCATGGTAGAATAAAATGAACAGTAATACTTGTCAACAAATTCGGGGCACCTTGGAAGAAGGGATTAATTTAATAAATGCTAGTGAAGAGGAGAGAAGAGGGAAAGAGTAATTGCAGAGAATGTCAGTGTTTACCTCCCATCCCCAACTAGCACCTTTCCCATCTCAATATCTGCGAATCACTTTCCTCTAGGATGTTTGAGAAAGAGAAATCAGCAACCTTTTTCCCTGAGTCACTCTCTCTCCAGCTGCCTCTGAGTCACTTGCTCTCTCCATTGCCCTCAGCTCTGCTCTGATTCCCCATCCTAGTCCCCATGTACGTGTTCTGTTAATTCTTTTCTTACAATGTGATGATGATGATCTCCATGGAAGGGTATAAGATCACACTTCCTTTTGTTGCTTTTCTCTATTTTTCCACAACAGCCTCAACACAGAATTTGTGCATATCTAGTAGACTAAATTACAGGGTTGGTGAAAACTGGAGGGATTATTATTTTTATTTATTTATTTATTTATTTTTGTGGGACCCTCGCTGGTGGCCGGGGAATGAACCGGTGCTGCAGAGGCTGCGGGCAGCCTCGCAGCCCAGCGCTCAGCCGCTGTGCCAACAGGGGAGGCCCGGGATTTTTAATATAGGAAGAGAAAGCTTTGATTCAGATGACAAATATGACAAGGGGAAAAATTTTAAGTCCTTTACAGGTATTGTTTTGTAGACAAGTTGCCCATGTTTTCCAGGCTTCTACAAAGTATTAAACAATTGTGAATACCACAGACTTGTCTTCAGAACGTAAGATGTGTCTGCAACACATCTATACATGTCATGTCTAGTAATTATTGTGTATCTTGTGGTCAATGAACAGTGAGGTGACATACCAAGAAATTGTTCTTGGAATTAGTCTTATCCAAGATATAAGCCTTGCTAAAGACTTTCCCTTTGTTCTAACCTCATAAAAAGTGTGATGGCATTCTAGAGTAGCATGATCAATGAGAAGTTTTGTAAGTGTATACTTGTGGCTTCTCCTGTTTTGAGAGAAATAACCACGGTTTTGCAGAACGCCATAGCCATTAGCCCAGGCCCATTTCCTATGAAGTACTGAGGAACTCAAGAAACCGCATTCAACAATACCCGCAAACCTGATATTTCCTGATGCTTTTCTGAAGTGTTTTCTTTTTTGAGAATATCACACAAGACCATAACTTCTTTAAGATTTGTGTGTCAATTCACAAAACCTCTGATCCCATGAAGAACTGCTTCAGGATCAATGAAATCAAGAAATATTGTGAAACTTAGGTTCTGGTGAAGTCTTTACCACTATCTAGACCAGAGAATGTCAAGTAACTTCTAGACATTCAGCCGAAGGTCCTGATTGTTGCTAAACATTGGAAAACTCAGTGTCTATATTTTATACGTTAACTATGATTGTATACTTAAAAAGCAATGAAAGTTGTAAACAGGTAACCAGATATCAGGTGAATCCCCTTGCATCTTAAAATGGTTCAAACGCCCATGCCACACTTCCCCAGTGAAATCCCAGTGCCTGTCCCCAATTTCTGGGAATTCCCAGCAAACTATTATTCTCATTGCTTCTTCCGGCTCTGGGTGCTACTTCTGCTGATTACGTTAATTAACAGCTTATCCTGCCAGGTGGCACATGCTCTCCCTGTTCTGCCCCCACATTAACCCAAACATGGAAGTCACTCCTGAAATCCCACAGACACTGTTCACATATGCACTACACTCGCACAAAGCATTTCATGTGCACAGCAGGCTTACTAAACATTTGGGATGGTGAAGGTGGGGCTTCAGTCACAGAAAGAAACAGATCATAAACCTCAATACTCTATATTCTACATCTTAAAATACTTTCAGATCTATCACTTCATTGCTCCACTAGTGGCCCTGCTGCACACCACATCCTCTTGGCTTTCCCCACTCCAGGTGGCTACTGGAGAGTAGTTAGCTAGGACTGCTCTCTCTTTTTGTTTCCAGCTATTTAACCCTCAGGATACACCTTATACTCAAGTATTTCCCTAAAACAGATTCGGATCACAGCTGTTAAGTTCCCTTTTTTTAGAATGCATAGATTGAATTAAATCCTAAAGCTGGAAGATGTGAGAGCATTCTAGATTTTTTCTTACACTGGAGCAATAAAAGCTCTCAGCTTACTTCTCACCCCTGTGTTTGATGAGTACTGCATTTCCCACTTTGCTACAGGTAAGTCCCACTCAGCAATGATATTGTTAGTAAACTCTTGGAAGTTGGTCTTTGGGAACATTTCAATTTTTAATAATGCACCATAAGTTCATTTAAGCCTAAATTAAATTTAAAAAGTCATATTCACAAGAATAGAAAGGAACTCAGAATTGAAGAATTTCAATGACATCAGGAAACAGCTGGTCTCCAGATAGATGTTTTTGTCCTCTGAAGTGATTAATAGCTACATCATTTTAAACTTTAAAATGACTATTTTCCCAATTCTACAAGATCATTCCAGTGAAAGGCATTGTTTTTCTACTTGGTTAAGAGCAGTGGTGTAAGGAACAGGCACCATTCATCCTCTGGAATTTGGCCAAATGATCCAAGGATTTGAACTCTTTGCTTTGAGTCTAGAGATACAGATGTGGGCTGTTTCTGGGCATCAAAAATGAAAGTGTTGCTGCCTCCCAGCCACCTCATGCCAACTCAAGACTAGGAGCATCAGATCAGGTGCATTCATCTTTCTCCTTCCAACATGGACTCCCCCAGCACTGCCAGCCTCAACTGTGATCCGATCTCTCATTCCTACCACCCCAAGACTCTGCTGAGATGAACTCACAGACTCAGCATGAGCCCATCCCACACTAGCCCCAGCACCTATGTGCAGCTCCCCAGACATGAGGGCCGCATGCTGGTCTCAGAGCCCCACGGCAGCCTCACTCCCTTCCTCCACACAGAGAGGCTTTCTCTGGACCCTTCTTTGCAAAATTGAGCATGTAGTATTTTGTTTGTTTTTCAATTGAGCTAAGATTGGTTGACAATGCTGGATGTGATTTAGAGGTACAGGTCTCTCCCTTCAGGTGATGTTACCACTTCACACCCACGCCGCCATAGCTCCCTAGTCCTCTCCACAGTCCACTGCCCTGCCCACTCTGCTCCCTACCCCTCCCTGTCTGTAGACTTGATTCTACAGTTAGATTTCTAGGGTTGTTACTGGTTTGATTTTGACTTATGTTCCACATGCAAGTGACAGCATCCCTGACCACCTTCATCCCTCTTCTCTTTATCTTTGTCCGTAGAACTTACTCTTCAAAGAACTTATTGCTACCTGATATCCCATTATAACTTACTGTCTGTGTCCCCAGGAGGTCACTGAGGTCAAGGACTTTGGTCAGATCACTGGCTCTCCCCTGTGCCCAGAGCAAGGACTCTCACACGGCATCGTGAGTGAGTGAATGAATGGATGAGTAATAGCTCCAGCAGCAACTGGAGCTTGGTGATTTACAGCATGGAGTTTTGAGATTGCAATTCCAGGTCCACATTCTGCCTTCTCCACTTACAGCTCTCTGAGCCATGCCGGTTCACCGAGCCTGTCACAGGACCCCTGTATAGACTGAGTGAGAGAGCTTCCCAAGGTCACACAGGACAAGCCTCAGCTTTTCCCCACGGCCCCAGCCCCTCTTATTTATAGAAGAGCAATGAGGCCTGCTGGGGCAGAGGGGCTGGGGCAGCATTTATAACGTTGGGGGTCTCCTGTGTAGAGATGGGAACAAATTTCCCATGTCCTCATAAAGGCATCCACCACAGGTATTAAACACTTAAAAACCTCTATTTACTTTGACTCAGCCATTTTAGTTCAGCAAATTTATCCCAAGGACATAATCACCTGGGTGGGCAAAGATACAGCTACACAGATCTTTATCACAGTTTTGTTTATAATGGCAAGAGAAGCTAATATACTGAGTCTCTGATGGAGAATTGATTTGATAAATGATGGTAGAGCCTTATGATGTAATATCACATGGCCCTTTAGAATGAAACTGTAGAATAGTTAATAACATGAGAAAATGCTTACGTATGCTCAGATTAAAAAACAAAAACCAACAACCCAAGATACACAAAAAGATCTGGACAGTTGGAATCAGAATAAATTCTATTTTCTTCATAGCCCTCTGTAATTCCCACATTTTCTTCAGTAAATAGGCATTATTTTCATCAGCAGCCTTTTAAATAAAAATAAGGGCTTGTTAGCATCTTCACAGTTCAGTGTTACTATTTTTCATGGAGAGAACAATGAGAGATGCCTGAACTTCAGGGAGTTTCTGCAAGTCCTAACAGAATAAAATTCTTATCTCCTTTTCCAAATGTCATGATTTTAAGTAAGCCATCTCCCTGAAGACTTTGGCACGCAGCCGATTCCAGAGTATTTTAGCTTCATGACCATTAGTACCGACCGTGCATGTGTTCTGAAGAGCTGCTTTCCTCTGTACAACTGATGACCTTAGCTATGTTGCATTGTTTAAACCCAAATTGACTTAGAGCATAACTCATTAGATTTAAATACTAGGGTGATTCATCATTTACAGTAAATCTATTAGATAGATTACACTGCAGAATTCACCATTGTCAGTGTGGCAGGGCTGCCTGGAAATTAAGAATGGGAAGGGAAATTGAAGGAGAGAGATTCTTATGCGTGATTTGAAATTTAAACTTAGATAATGATGGCAGGCATCCGAGCGAGCCTCAGCCACAGAACACAAGGCGTGGGTCACACGGCTGAGACCTTCCTCTCTAATAATAGCCTGGGACCTCTTTCGGGACAGGTTAAGGCCTTGCTACATAAGGAAAAATCTCGTCTGTTCAAATACTTTTAGGAGTATTTCCTTACCCCTTACTTTTTTTTTTTCCCCTCAATATAACTGGGCTGCCCGTGTGGTACATACGGTGGCTGGGTTTCTGCTGGTTAAATATAGTCCCAAATCAACAGCGTGTTCCGCTGGGGGCCCGGCTCACCAGATGTTATTCCACTAATAGTGAGTGAGCTCATCCTGTGTGCAAGGTTATTCATTTGGGAGAGAATAATGAAAGTGAGGCAATCATTACGTCACCTTTTCCTGTACATCATCCTCCCCTGCAGCTAACAAGGAAAACACACTGCCGGCTTCGGTGTAAGCACACTCAGGTCCTGGCTTTCTTAGATGGAGACAGAGTGAATCATGGCATGATTCCAGTTCAGCTTCACTTTGAAAGTATTCTCTGATCATTTGCCTTTGCAGAGTTACACTTAGGGTTGCTATTTGTCTCCGACATGGGCATGGCGACTTGCTTGAGGTGTGACTACTAGCTTGATTCCCAGGGCAGAGTCCTCTTCACACGCCTCTGTAGGGCTAGTTCATTTTCCTCGGTGGGCCATTTGGGAGGCAGATACTGCAGTTTCTAGAAACATGACGACTTCTGAAGAGTGGAGTGAGCTTTTCAAATAATGCTCGTGAGATCATGTCTCTTGCCTGAATGACTCACTTGGCCCTACCTATTAAACCACAAGTTCAAGTCGAGTGAAGTGAATTTATAGGTATTATAGGTATACAGCAGGGAGATGCTGTGTATACAGTTGGATATCATGCATATGTATGTATATGCAGTGTAGGTATCATATACGCATATATTGTGTGTGTCTAGAGTGCACCCACATACCTCTGTGACACATAATATATGCATATGTGTGCTTTATAAAAAACAAAAGTGATCTTTAGGTGAGAAACTGTCTTTGTTAGAAAGCAGATCTTTGCCAGCGGAAACCCTGAGCTGTTGACTGAGCTTCACTGCAGCCTTCCTTTAATTACAGTAACTTAGCACAAGCAATATGACTAAATTTCTTGAAAAGGCTTTCGCTTTCTGCCAAGTGCCTAAATGGACCTTGTTTTCCTAGTGTCCTACTCACCTTTCTAGATGACTACAAGGAAGCGTCTTGTCCTAACCCCGGATGAAGCTGTCTTTACCTGGGTCCCTGCCTGACCCCGAGATTCCCTCACGCGCCCCGAAGCTGCCTGCACTTTCATCTCAGTACTAAGAGTCACATTAGGAAGAACGTGGTGCCTGGAGAAATACTTGGCCAACCAGAAAACCTTCCAGATTTTTCTCTTGTGTTGTTTTCCATACGGGTCTAGGCCTGTGGCACCTTTTAGGGAGAGGATTGAACTGGAAAGCAGGACTTCTAGGGCAACTGTACCACTCCCTCTCTCCCCACCCCCTCGAGGTTTCAGGGTCCTCATCTATAAAATTGGAATAATACTCACAGGTAGCCAATCAGAATACAGGGCACATACATGTTGTGTGACATGCCCCTGGCTCCAGGGCCACATGTGACTTGTGTGGGCACTTTTGCCTTCCTGGGCAACTTCTTCCATGAAAAGAGATGAGAAACTTGATTTTTATGACTGCATTACATCAATGGATTCATGTGATAAACTGAAACAATGTCCTCGGCTTAAAAGTTCACTTAGCTTTCTTCTCATGTTAAGGGATTAAAAATTTTTTTGTAAACCGAACTTGTCTGCATGACAAGATCCCCTGGGGCTCTTTTTTCCACTCTCCCCAGCCCCGTGGTTTTGGTGGTGGGGTTTCCTTTGTCTCTCTTCTCTTCTTGCAGGTTTGTGCTGGGGGGTGTTCGTTACCTTTGCTCCTCTGCAGTTTCTCTTAGCTTTTCCAACTCTGGAGAGTCAAGGCACACTTCCAAACAGACACACAGATCAGACAAATTAAAAGTGCTAAAAGCTGTGGGAGCATGGAGGCGGATTCGGATTCAATCCAGGCTGCCATTCTCCACTATCTCTGGAGACACCTCTAAGTGGATCAGAACCCCTTCTAAGTGGAGAGGCACATGTGCACAGAGGTTCTGAGAACCACGGGCACCAACTCAGAATAATGGTTTTTATTAAGGAGTGAACTTTGAGTGACTTTTCTCTTTCTTCTTGATAATTTTTTTATTTCTTTCAATTTTTAAATATGCAAAGATTTTATAATCAAACATCTTGGCTGTATGACTTGCTTTGACCAGTGGGATAACAACAAATATGTTGCACGGAGAGTTTTAAATAGCTGGGTTATGGCCTCTCTGGTGGCACAGCGGTTGAGCGCAGGGTTGCGAAGCTGCCTGCAGCCTCTGCAGCGCCGGTTCGATCCCCGGCTGCTCCCCGGCCACCGGAGGAGGGTCTCACATGGCGCATAGACCCCTCCTGCCGCCCGTTGCTCCCCTCAGCAGTGTGTTTTGGTCCTTCTGCCTGCTCTGCTCCCTGCTCTAGCTCTAGTGAATTCTCTCACCCTCCTGCGCTTCTGACTGTACCCAGTGCTTGTATAAATAAATAAATCTTTAAAAATAAATAAATAAATAAATAGCTGGGTTGTTGTGTTTTTTTTTTTTTTTGAGAAGGTTTTTGGGGTGGAAGATTGTATTCTTCCAGAATACCTTCTTGTTTATTAGCTAACATGAGAGAGAATCGTTTTTCTTTTTCTTTAACATAATTTTCTCTTGTTATTACCTGAAAGTGCAAAAAACTTCTCCAAGGGCCTCAGTAATTAAAGGGGAGGAATTAATATGCCGAGATATAATAATTTGAATATTTTTCTCAATGAGTGGTCTTGCAAACACTCTCTCTCTCTCTCTCTCTCTCTCTCTCTCTCTCTCTGTCTCTCTCACACACACACATACATACACACAGGCACATGCACATACACACACGCACAGTGGCTCTGAGCTAGCCAACCATATGGTCCTCATTTTCTATATCTATCTCTATTTGTATTAACTTAAGATTTCTGCCACTGTAAGATGACTGAGTAAACTTTTGCCCCCATTTCTCTCAAACAGAGGTTTGGGGGGCCTCCCTGGTGGTGCAGGGGGTTAAGTCTCAACACTATCAAGCTATCAGCCGCCACTATAGCAGGAGGTTGATGGGCCAAGGAGGTGACCCACATGGCGCAGCAGACCTCTCCAGTGTTGCCCGTTGCTCCCCTCAGCAGTATATTTCAGAAGATCTGCCTTTTCTGCTCCCCACTCTGTCTCTGGTGAATCCTTGCTCACACACACACCCCCCACACCTCTGGCTACACCAAAGCTCTTGCATGCATAAATAAATAAAATAAATCTTAAAAAAAAAAACCAACAAAAAAACAGAGGCTTAGCTTGAAATATTTCTGGGTGCCTTTTTCTTCAGTTTTCTTCACATGGGAAAAAAGTTTAAGGCTAAATAACCTAGTAAAAAAAATTTACATTGGCATTATTTTCTTTTGAGGTGTTTCCCTATCTCTGCATTGTCTAAATCCTTTTCCTTTTATATTTCATTTATTTAAGACCATCCTCTCACCATTTTCTTTTCCACCAAGAAAGAAACAAGGAATTCTAATGATTTTAGCACAATAAGAATCAACATCAGTGAATTATCCAGCAATTACTAAGTCCACCATGGGCCTTGCCTTCGACTGGATGTTACAGGAAGTCACAGCGGCTCCTGGTCTGCTCCCTGGGTGTCCTCAAGCTGTCCAGGCTCTGGGCGGGTGTGGCTCTGGAAAACTGGCTGGCACAAGCTCAGACTAAAAGGGCAGCGGCTACCCAGCTCCTGCCTGATGGTGCCATATGGGGATATAAGCCCAGGTTTGCCAGGTCAGCTGGCTTTTCCAAAGAAGCTAGGAACCAAGACTTTTGCAAGAAATTTCTCCATTTGAAAAATTGTCACCTACTTCAAAATTTTAAATAACACTCTATGGGCCAACTAGGTGCTAGCCAGAACAAGCAGACCTGCAGGTCTGCTTAAGGCTGTAGCGGCCACTTTGTTTCTCCCACATTGTAAACTCCCTCAGAATTTATTTTTTTTCCCTCAGAATTTAAAAATGCCTGCCACTCAAAAATGACATGGTGAGACTTACAGGCATCTAGGTTCACTACATGGAGAAAACCTTGAATAAGGCTGCTTATACACAGATGCCAAACAACAAAACCTTTAGCTCTGGGGAAAAATAACTTCCAGAAGGGATATTTCACTTCTTTTTTCTGATATCATGTAGATTCAGCCCAAGTGAAGTGTGTAGCAAGACTTCAATCTGTTTTCTAGGATGGCGTCTATCCTGGCATCACAGTTTTAAGTTCCAGTTTGATAAGATGAAAAGTTCTGGAGATTTGTTGCATGTATAGTTGACGCGACTGAAGACTTCACACTTAAAAATGGCTAAGGTGGGCCTCCCTGGTGGCACAAGGGATTAAGACACATCCTGTGAAGCTGTCCGTAGCCACTGCAGCAAGAGTTTGATCGCCGGCCAGGGAGCTATCCACATGGCGCAGCAGACCTCTCCTGCCTGGCCTGCTGCTCCCCTCTGCAGTGTATTTCAGTCAGACTGCCTGTTTTGTTTCCCACTCTGTCTCTAGTGAGTCCTCTCACCCCCCACGACTCTGGCCTGTACCCCAGTTTTGTATGCATAAATCAATAAAAAATATTTTTTAAAAAAATGGCTAAGAAGGTGAATTTCATCTTACATGTATTTTGCCACCTTTTTTTTTTTTTTAAAAAAAAAAAAAAGCATCATAGCTCCTTTACTGGGGCCACCACACCAGCAAGAAGGGCAAGTGTCAAGTTCGTCCCATGGCCGGGAAGCTCCTAGGTACCAACAGGACCAGAAGTGACATCACATCATACACTGCACGAGATAACCCTTTGGGCCCAGCCCTGAAGATGAGACTTTATGAAAGTGCTTCACTTGCAAAGGGAATTTTGCTAGGAAAAGAAGTCAAGGTTAAGGGCTTCCTGGTGGAGCAAGGGTTTAGGTCTCAGTAATATAAAGATATCTATCGGCTGACACTGCAGCATGAGTTTGATACCTGCCAGGGAGATGACCCACACGATGCAGCAGACCTCTCCTGTCTCCCCACTGCTCCCCTCAGCAGTGTATTTCAGTCAGTCTGCCGGATCTGCTCCCCACTGTAAGGTGAATCCTCTCACCCACCTATATCTCAGCTCTTGTATGCATAAGTAAATAAATCTTAAAAAAAAATACCAAAAGAAACCTTTCCTAAGAGACATTAGGAGGCTCATCTTAATTTTAAGGTTTTGCAAGTGACCCAAAAATGTTCTTCAGATAGCAAACTTTTATAAAAGTTGAGCGGGCAAGTTATTATATCTCAAAAAAAGCAATTTCTATGGAGAGTTAAGATTACATACTCTAGGTCGCTTGTTGCTATATTCCCTGCAGGTTTTTCTCAGGATAGACCATAGAGAGAGAAATAGAAGCTAATACATTCTGTTGATCATTACTCTCAACACATTTTTCAGCAAAGTGTTGCTTGCTAATAGCTAGTAGTAGTCAATTCAGGGCTAATGATGATAAATGACTATGGTGTTAATGCTTAAGTGAGCATTGTTATGTATATTGGAGCTAGAATATGATATCCATAGGGTGATCAAACCTATATTTACAAGCATTTCAAGTAGATTTCCTGGAATTTGGGGCTCATGCTTGGAGACTCTATGAAGTCAGTGAGGCATCATTAAATGAATATTATGGAGATACTAACTTGGAGACTTTGGATCATTCATTCAGGTCTCTTTAAGCTGGAGCAAGTCTTGCATGACTTCACCACATGAGTTTCTAAGACAAGAAGCCTCCTTTCTCAGATTCCACTGTAATCCAACCATTAGTTTATCCTTTTAAAGAGTTATATGAACGGTAGCTCCTATTTGCATGCTGAAGGTCAAGGTATGGTCGTGTTAATAAAACAATTACCAATTATAATGTTTAAAAGGCAATGTAAATTCTAGCTACCCTAAATTCCATAAAAAGATCAGTTTTGCTTTTTTGTACTTCATTAACAGTTTCTATAATGACTTTTTGTCCTTCATGAAATTAGAGTTTCATGTGGCCGGGAAGCCACATGAGATAATTACTGCGGAGGCAAGAAGTGAATTTCCTTTTCCACAAGATGGTAACACCCCACAAGCCTTCCAGGTCCCAGTAAAAACACTAAGGCTTTGAGAAGTCCTTTTAGACCTAAGTAGAGCCAGTCCAACGAGGAGATGCCAGAGGCTTGCTGAAATGCTGATTGTTGTCTCTCTGTTTTAAAAAAGAATTTGTTATTTTCTTTCATTTTCACTTCATTATTAAAATAAAAAACAAAACAAAACATGAACACAAACTTGGCAAACCAGTGAATCATAAATAGGAAGGAAATTTCTAATGGCCTTCTGGCCTATTGTTCTGCTTCTAAGTAAAGCCAAACTTCAAATTTGGCTACATTTTAAAATGTATCTCTGGGAAGTTTTTCCCCTAACCCCTCAGAGCAGCTTAGATTTCTCCAGTGTACACTTATCATACCACATTGTATTTATCCATCGAAGCACTTACCACAAATGGACCAAATAAGTAACTTGGCCTTTCATCTAAGAGGGCTGACTAAACTCACACATTTACCTCTTTCCTCCCAAAGTCCCCTTAAAATCTGGCTTTCTCACCAGCTCCTAGAGAGAAGTGCACAGGGCCCACACAGTCACAGGCAGTTTGGCAAGGAGACCCGGGAACCACTCCAGACAACCCTGCCCAGGGCCACTCCTATCCCACAGCCTCTCCAGCATGAGAAATCAGGAACTGAGGATTCTTTTCAGAGATTAGAGCTCCTTTCTACACCACAAAGTACAGTGACAGACATTTCCTTTTAAAAAAGGGCTCCCATCCTGATGCATAAGATTACCAAGAAGTCACGATATCAGAATAGAAACCATGACCATAAAGGACAGGTCACTTAAGCTTTCAGTTTTAGAAGTTGGGACAGTCTCCATTGGAGGTGTGTAGCCCAGAGAGACATTATTTTAGTGTGGTAGACATGGTCATAGATTATAGGTACAGAAATAAAAACAGGGAACAAACCTAGGTCTCTATCTTTTCAAAAGACTTGAATGCTTATATTCTGTGCTCAACGCAAGAAAACACAAATAGTCACATACTTGTGGCACCATTATGTTTGCTGGGTGTTTTTTAAAGTGGTTTGTTAATGGCATAGATCGAATAAATTCTATGGTGACTTGTCCTCAGACAGTACTGACTTCAAATAGGGAAGGAGGTAACTTCCTTTAAAGATGGATATAATGAGGGGCCGCCCGGTGGTGCAGCAGGTTGAGCACAGCACTGGGAAGCTGTCCACAGCCTCTGTGGCACCGGTTCGATTCCCTCCTGGCCCGGGGAGATTCCCACAGGGCGCGACAGACCTCTCCTGTCTCACCTGCTGCTCCCCTCAGCAGTGTATTTTGGTCCTTCTCTCTGTTCTGCTCCTTGCTCTGTCTCTGGTGGATTCTCTCACCCTCCCGCACCTCTGGCCTGTACCCCAGTGCTTGTATAAATAAATAAATCTTTTAAAAAAAGATGGATATAATGATGCATAGAGGACTGAGGAGGAGGTAGGAACCAAATTAGATGTGTAATAATGATGGAGTGATCTGAACACAAGGCCTGGGGGAAGGTGCAGTATACCATGATGTGCTAAGCACTGTGGGCAGAGCAATGGGAAGAATGTATTACAATTTGCAGGGAGAGTTTGTATACGTGTGACATAAATGTCTCTAGAAAGACTCACAAGCAATTGTTAAGAATGATTGCCTCTGAGAAATGGGATCAGAAGCACTGGATTGAAGAGGGAGATCTGTGGTGTAGTATCAACTTTTTTTCTGTGTTTTAGTGTGTTTGTGTGTGTGTGTTTTTTTTTTAAAGATTTATTTATTTGTATAAGCACTGGGTACAGTCAGAAGCATGGGAGGGTGAGAGAATTCACCAGAGACAGAGCGGAGAACAGAACAGGCAGACTGATGAAATACACTGCTAAGGGGAGCAGCAGGCGCAGCAGAAGTCTATGCACCTTGTGGGACCCTCGCCGGTGGCCAGGGAACTGGCGCTGCAGAGGTTGCAGGCAGCTTCGCAGCCCAGCACTGAACCACTGCGCCACCAGGAGAGGCCCTAGTGTGTTTGTGTCTTAACCATGTGTATGCTTTTTTGTCTCAAAACAAAGCAGGAATACATGAAGTTGTCAGGTCTCAGGTGTTTGGGGCACACTTAGCTCAGCCAAGCTATCTTGAGTGGGTCTAGAGGAAACAAGCCTAGAACAGATACACAACTTTCAGAAAATTGAGGTTTGACCTACTCCACTATGTTCTTCCTGGAGAACATCTGATGGCCAATATGAGAGCCAAGGAAAGTGATGGGAAAACCGAGGTATGGGCATGATGGAACCAAAGAAATTGGATGTTGGAAATCATGAATTTGTCCCCATTCAGAGCCCAACTACCAAGGTCAGTGTAAGTCTTGGTCTCTAGCAGGTCTTTCCTGAGAAGTAGCAGTTGACTGTCATCATGATATAAGAGGAACAAGAGGAGCAGTCTACAAGCCAGTGGGTGGTGCTCACGGCCAATTCAAGTGGGAGCAGGTGGGACTCCCCAAACTCCACCCCCTGAGTGGGAGCTGATGGAAGTCTGGGCAGAGCTCAGGATTGTTGTCAGTTAAGCTGCAGGGGCTTTGACTTTTAAGCTGCTGGTGAAAAGGGGTGTCTGTAGAGAAGCCAGCTTGCCATGTGCAGCTTCTGCTTGGAACTTGGTTTCTGCTCAGCGGTTGCTGTTGGGTCAGGACAAACTGCATCTGGCCCCGTATCAGCCTGTAAATGCTCCCTCTCTCTGCTCTCCCATTTCTCACTCCCTTTGTAGATAAATTCTGTTATTGTTTCTCACCATGTATCTAATTTTGAGTCCTAAAACCAGTGGGTGAAGTCTTACAACCGGATTCTCCCTCATTTCCCCAGGTTTGCCCTGTTTCAGTAAAACAACATCATCCACCGTGTCTTCTCACTCTGACACCAAGTTTCCAATGATAATTGGTTTTCCTTGTATGTTGTCCACAGCGAAAATATGTTCCATTGACAGAGGGCAGATGGAGTGAAAGGTGGTTCAGGCCCCTTGAAGTTGTAGCTCTTAATATACTTAAATAAATGGACAGGAAAGACATTTGTGTATAGACAAGATAAGAGTTCTGATAGAATTATCATTTGTTTCCTAACATTTCCTTTTATCAAGACAGGTAAATCATTAAGTATTCATTGGCTCAGGGAAGACAAGTGATAGCAGAAAACAAAGACAAAATGGAAGTTCTAGTTAGGTTTGTGTTTCAAAAGCTAACTCCTTAGAATTAAAAAAGAGTGATCAGTAACTGCCATCTTCCAGTAAGTGGCCAAAACCACCAACAGGCAAGGACAGAGGAGAGGCCCCGCTGTGCGTTTTCCAGGCCTTTCAGGAAACATGGAGGTGCTCCTTGGACCACAGACATGTGAATCTACACAAAAGGTGGTATTGTAGATATCAAGGGCATGGACACTGTTTAAAAAGGAATGCCCCACAAAAGTTACCATGGCAACATGGGAAGCATCTACAGTGTTACCCAGCATGCAGTTGGTGGTGTTGTTAACAAACAAGTAAAGGCCAAGAGAATCAATGTTCATATTGAGTATATTAAGCACTCTTAGAGCCAAGACAGATTTCTGAATGTGTGAAAGAAAATAATCAGAAAAAAAAGGAAGCCAAAGAGAAAGGTCCCGGGTTCCATAGAAGTACCAGCCTGTCCCCCACCCAAGCCCCCCAGAGCAGCTCACTGTGTGAGAATCCACAGAGAGGAGCCCAAGCCGCTAGAACTGAATTCATGGCATGATAGGTGTAAAAAAGAAAAAAGAAACACCCCCGGACTATAGAAAAATAACTAAATAAAAATAAAAAAGAAAGGTCATGGCAAGATTTGAGAGAAGAAAGAGCAGTTCTGCCTGTCCACCTTTTCCACCAAGAACAGGATTCTCTACACCTGGTCAAAGAAAAGAATGAAAGGGTGACTGATAAGCCTATGACACTAGTGTGACCCTGAGCAAGGGGTCTGTACCCTGCTGTCCATGCTGAAACGTGAGCCTGAGCCAGCCCCCAAGATGGGATCATGGAATCCAGCAGTAGAAGGGACCTGAGTCCCCGTTGTGGCTGGTATCTTGGGGAGATACCCATCCCAGAGAACTATCTCTGCAGGCAGAGCCTCTGTCTCTAAACTTCATGCTGTCAAAGTCTCAGGCTGTCGCGTGCTGAGGCAGCAACAGAATGATTCTCGCGCATCCAGAGGAGCTGTAGAGATCATTGAAAGGCAGCTAGATGTGAAGGTTTGCACAGATGGAACTAAAGATGTCTCCATCCTCCAGCATAACCTGCATGGCCAAGAAGGGAGGAATAGTTCGACCCTAGCCACATAAAGACCTGATTTCCTCCCACCCTATGCTACTCCCGCCCATGCTTTGGCACCGTATGCTCTCCAGAAACATATAAACTTATATAAACCATATAGAGTCACATTAAAAAACAAAATTCATCCAAATAAACTTAGAGATCTAATTTGCTTTATTAAAATAGTCGTATAGGGCCTCCTCCTGTGGCGCAGCGGTTGAGCGCTGGGCTACAAAGCTGCCTGCAGCCTCTGCAGCGCTGGTTCAATCCCCGGCCACCATCGAGGGTCCCACATGGCGCGCAGACCTCTCCTGCCTTGCCCGCTGCTCCCCTCAGCAGTGTCCTCCGTCTATCTGCCTGTTCTGCTCCCCGCTCTGGCTCTGGTGAATTCTCTCACCTTCCCACTCTTCTGACTCTATCCAGTGCTTGTATAAATAAATAAATCTTTTAAAAAATGCTTTTAATAAAATAAAATAAAATAGTCGTATATAGGGCAGCGTTCTAGCTAGCAAGTGGAAGGCATCGCCAAGTGTTGTACACAGGGAAGATTTTTATAGCCTGAAAGAGGGCAGGGCAAGAAAAGGAAGATTTCAGGGAAAGCAGGAAGGTCTCATCATGCAGATGACCCCCCTAGCGCTGACCCGGAAATCCCAGCTGATTGCTTGAAGGTTCCACTTTTGGAGAAGTTGAAACTGCAAGTAGGTGAGATGCTAAGTCTTGCTGGGACTTGGCATGAAATGCCTCATCTGGGGCCTGTTGTTTCTTTTTTTAACAGTCAGAACTCAGCTCTAACCCCATGGCAGGGACCAGGCAGGGATCCAGATGGACAGTGATTCAATTTCTGCCACCCTGATGGAATGGTGACTCAGAATATAAATATGCTGAGTTACCTAAGTATATGTCGATGTACTTCTCGTCCACCTAAATTTGTAGCCTTAGCTTTGTCCCCAATGTGCAGATTATATCCGTCGGATTCCTGGGAGAGAGAGATTTGATCCAGAGCTACTTACAAGCTCTGTGCCATCAGAGTCTCAATTTTCTCATCAGTCAAATAAGGATTTGAATACCCACTACATGGAGTTGATCTGAGGCTTCAGTGTGGTGATGGGTGTAAGCTGTCAGGCCCAAGGGAGATGCACTGTAAATATCAATCCTTATACTATAAATGTTATTTCTCTCACTACAATAGCATCACTTCAACTGACATCCGAAGACTATCACAGTTTGCAAGTTTATAGGTGGAGAGGCATTAGACTTCAGGTTGGCTGCTTCATGATGGCATCTTAGCATCTTAATCTCATCAGTAAAATGTCCTCAGATCACATGGATTACTTCTGGGAAGAGTTTCTCTGGCCAGTTAGTCCCACCCACAGCGTGCGGTTTCCAGTAAGCTTCAATCAAAGACAGTGTCCCCTCCCTGACCTGAGCACGCTGTCATTTCCCAGTCCTTGCGCCACAGCCATCCCGGAGGCCATTTTTTGGCGTTCCAGCTCCTGTCCTCATCCCCACACTGAGCCATGGCTGCTGGCTCCAGATTGAGGCCAGGCAGTCTGCACCGCTGCAGGCCCCTCTGGCTATGGCCGGGGAGGCAGAGGGCAGGACACCAAGCCGGCCCTGGATGTCTAGCCTGTCACTCAGCCTTGGCAATTATCATCATTTCATTGACAAAAAGAAGGAAGGCTCAGCGAGGCTAAGAGATAGCCCTGGCGGCCAAGAACGAGTAAGGAAGAGAGCAGCTCTGCGCGCTCAGAGGGGAAGGCTCTGGTGACGCAGCCAGCATGGAGGAAGGCCGCGAAGGCAGGTATGGTTTGTGCTAAAGTGGTGGTTGTTTGGCGTATATGCCAGCAAGAAGAGGCACCTGCTGTGGGCACCAAACACATGCACGTAAACTCAGAGGGAGAGGGAAAAACACGGGGGTTGGGGGAGAGAGAGAGGAGGCGAGACAGCCATGAGCACCTTCCTTTAGGTGGCCACTGACATGGAGCCTGCCATTTGCCATTTAGCTCCATTGAGCTCCGAGTGGCAACCAGCACGAGAGCAGCGCCCTGGGGTGCCCGGTCCCCCGCTTTTCTCATCCCTGATATGATTTGATGCTTACGGCACCCCTGCTCAGATACCAGAGCCAGCACTAGGTCTCCTTTTCCCTGAAAGGGGAAGGCGGCCTGGACGGGTCCTTCCTGCCCTAGCGATCTCAGAAACGGAGCAGGTGCCTCTCGCGGGCTGGAGCACGGGCGGCTCTCAGAGTGGTGTCCGGAGAGGCAGCGGGGTGATTCCCTTCCCCGGGGAATGGGTGTGCCAGTCCAGGCCTCAGCAGGAACAGATGGCGTGTCAAATTGCATCATTTGAGGTGATTATAACAAAGGGGCTATTTGCAAAAGAGGGCTGGGGGTGCAGGGCAACCCCCAGACCAGCCAGTGCTCTAGTCTGCATCAGAGACGCCGAGGACCTTGCCTAGGCCAAGTGCTTCACCTGAAGATATGGAAATGGGGTGGCACCCCAGAAGCCACGTGGACTCTGGAATGGAAGTTGGGGCGGTGTGGGGCGGCCAGAGAGACCACCAGGAGGTGCTCACTGCTGGGAAAGGGAGGAGCCAAGGGGGCTGAGGAGTGTTTCCGTCCATAGTGCCATCCAACAACAGCAACGTTACCTGGGTGACGGGGGCAGTGGTTTGTTTATTTCTCTTAATGATGGCGTAATGGGTAAGTCATCCAGGGCTGGCGCAGGCCATCAGTGATGTCCTTGCATCTCAGATTCCTTTCTCGTGATTGTCACCTCCGGATGAGATGATGCCGCACTTCCAGGCTTCCCACCCAAGGTCAAGGTAGAAAAAACAACCAGGAGGCAGGGAGGGTGTCAAGGGAAAAGCTTTCCTAGAGAGCTGCTTTTTTTATTCTCCTCTGCTGGCCAGAGGAGGGTATGTGTCCACCTCTTGGCTGGGATGCAGGCAAGGGAGTAGGAACTTTGTTTTCTAGCCCAGGTTGTAGATGATCAGGGAGGAGGGGCTTGTGAATTGTTCAGCGAGGTCACCATGGTCTGTGCCACAGGAGGGATTGCCTGAGAGCGCTGAGGACACCGCTGTGACTGAAAATCATAAATCTGTGGAGGAGCCAATGACTTAAGAATATCCCACTTGACAATAAAATCAGTTAACTGGAAAAAAGGACAGCTTGGTTCAAAATCTCACTGATGCTAGTAACTCAGAACTATGGGCCAAATTTTCCTGGTAAAGAGGGCAGGAAAGACAAACACACAATTCAGGAGAAATGCTGGAACAATGCTGCTATCGCCTTTACAGAAAAACTGAGTCTGTCTGTATATATTTGTATATATGTATTTTTTCTGTATATATTTATAAACTAAAGCCTATAGTCAACAACATATACCAACACAATGGTTATTTTTGCAGAGAAAACTTTTTACTGAGAAAACAGAAGCAACACAGAGCGTCCGCCTGGCCCCCAAGCGCACACCCTGCAGTGCTGCTCACAAGTCCCCTCTCTGCTCTCCTACTGTGTGCAGAGCTATTCTTTTTCTTATGATCTTGCGAATCATGAATTCTCCCTTCAACTGTACTAGAATTTAAATCTTGTAGTGTATTTACTCCAAAACTGTGTCTTTCATTTACAAATTTTTCATCTCCTTGTTTGCTTCATTTTTTTTGCTTATTTTTATTTCATACATTTTGGCTCATTTTAGCAGATGCCATTCTATTAGCTCTTTGGTCAGTCATAACTATAATATGTTGGCTCACACTGCTCCATAGATAAAACTCACTTCAATGGCAGTCCATTCATGTTCTAATTGTTTTTTCTTTGACACTCTTTCTAGGCTGTGTTTTGGAATTGGGGTTTGCAGACTCAGATTGCAGCACTTGGAAGCTCTTAATGTTTTTCTTCCTATCTCTCCCCTTGCTTCCAGCCATGAGCTCATCCCTCCCTGTCAGTAGACCCTGCATAAAAAGCCAAGTCTTAGAGTAATGGCCTGGAATTCCTGCCCGCAGGTGGTGTTGTGGATTCTGCAAGTCCAGTCACAGGGCAATTAGGGAGCTTGGCTCAATTCTTGATTTTAGATTGTCTCTGTGTACCCCCATTGAACTAGATCCCTAACTCTCTAAAACCCATGTCTACAAGAGAAGTCATCTGGAGTTTTAAATTTGTTTTTCAGCCTCACTCCTGAAAAGGAAGACATTTTCTTTTTTTCTTTTCTTTTTTTTTTTTAAAGATTTATTTATACAAGCACTGGGTACAGTCAGAAGCACAGGAGGATGAGAAAATTCACCAGAGCCAGAGCGGGGAGCAGAGCAGGCAGAAGGACCCAAATACACTGCTGAGGGGAGCAGCGGGCGGCAGGAGAGGTCTGCGCGCCATGTGGGACCCTCCTCTGGTGGCCGGGGAGCAGCCGGGAATCGAACTGGCGCTGCAGAGGCTGCAGGCAGCTCCGCAACCCAGCGCTTAACCGCTGAGCACCAGGGAGGTCAAGGAAGACATTTTCAAGCTATAAGTTTGAATCCAACTTCTTTTTTTTAAGATTTATTTATTTATGCATACGAGAACTGGGGTACAGGCCAGAGATGCAGGGGGTAGGGGAGAGGGTTCACCAGAGACAGAGTGGGGTAACAGAACATGCAGATTGACTGAAATACACTGCTGAGGGGAGCAGCGGGTGCATCAGAAGAGCTCTGTGCACCATGTGGGTTGCTCTCTGGCTGGCCGAGGAATGGAACTCGTGCTGCAGTGGCTGTGGACAGCTTCATAAGTAGTGTCTTAACCCCTTGCGCCACCAAGGAGGCCCTGAATCCAGCTTCTTATGCAGAACTTTTAGAGTCCTCAAACCCTCAGGGGTTGAAATCCAAACCAGCACTCTATCCTTTCTGGATTTTCCATAAACTTTATGACTTCAGACTTCATGCTTGAGCATTTTTGTTCTATTTCCACCTGGGAGATGTTTGTCTTGTTTTTGAACTTGGATTTATCTTTATTGCTTTCTCTCTTTAGTTTTGATGGTTGAGTGTGGAGCAGTGTGTGGAGCAGGTTGGTTTTTCAAAGCTTGAGCTTAGTCTGCTGTCCTGCTTAAAAGTTGTACCCAGATCTGTCCACTTTCTTGTTTCTCTAAAGCCAACATCTATGCACTAATTTCATCTACTTTTGTCTTCTTGAGGGCTTTGGTCCTGTAATTATTCCCCTTCTTTTCTGAATCATTGCTTTCTTCTTCTCTCCTAGACCATTTCCATTCACCAAGCAGGCTGAACTATCCCCTGTCCATTATATTAAACAACAACAACAACAACAACAAAAACTAAAATTCTCCTTAGATGTCACATTTTCCTCCACTACTTTCCATTTTTCTGTTCCTCTGCTCCTCTTTGTATCAGGATTCTTTGAAAGAATTCCCTGTATTCACTATCATTACTTTCTCATTCCACATTCTTGCTCCTACTCATTGCAATCAGGCTTCATGCCTGGGGCTGCATTCTAAAGGTGATGCTTTGTGAATGTTGAGTGTGAATTGCCATGCAGGCATCCAAACAGAGATAGTGAGTGCCTAGGTGGTCTCGGAGCTCAGAGAAGCAAGCTGGACTGGAAATCTTTCAATGCGTTGATGTTGTGGTAGAGACTTCCAGGTGCCTATCAAATACTCTTTTTCTTCTTCCTCCTGAGGGTCAGAACTTCAATTTCAGCTGAGCACATTGTTGCCTGAAAGAGAGGTCACCACTCCCAGCATCCTTGGCAGTGAGTTGTAGACAACTGACTGCATCTGGCCATTGACCTAGTGGAATTGTAACAGGGTGGTCCCCAGGAAAGGGGAAGGTTCCAGGTAATGAATATAATCACCTCAAGGCCATCCATTTTGCCCCAAAAGGCACTATTTCATCTTTTTAAATAGCGCAGTAGTATTCCATTGAGGATAGAGTCCATAATTTCTTTATCCAGTCATCGGTCATGGGCCTTAGGTTGGTTCCATCATTTGGAACCAATTGTGGGCAGTGCTGCTATGAACTCAGGAGCCTAGCGAAAACAATTCTTAGACTATGTGGAAAATACACTGGTTACCAGAGGGAACGTGGAGAGAAGGGAAGGAAGGAGGTAGCACATTGGCATGGGAGGTGCAGCAGAGAGAGAGGGAAGCATGTGCATCTATGGAGCACAAAAATGTAACCCCAAGGTTATACAGGCACATAAATGACTGACAAATTAATTTTTAAAAAGGGTTTACTATTAAAAACAAAATCAAAGATGAGAGAATTTTCAAAGGAGCAATGGTAAAGAGTGGAGCTGAACTTTTAGTGATGAACTTAATGTAGTATATACACTGGGTGATTCTCAGTGATGCACACCCAAGACTAATGCAAGGTTCTAATGCAATGTTACTACTATATATATATATATATATATATATATATATATATATATACATATATATATATATATATATATATATATACATAGAGATATATATATATACACACATAGAGAGAGAGAGAGATCTCTATATATCTATCTGGAAATATAGATAAATAGATATAAATATATATAGATATATATCTCTCTATAGATAGATAGATAGATATAAATATAGATAGATAGATAGATAGATAGATAGATAGATAGATAGATAGATAGATAGATCTGGAAAAAAGACTGATCAAGCAAGTGTGCAAGTGTGGGGGTGGGGGTGGGAGGGGCTCTGCTTCCAAAAACCCTTCCTTAAAAACTCTGCTGGGCAGCGTCCCTTTCTCCTTTCTTTTTTTCCTGGAATATGCATGTGACACTAGAGAGATAAATCAGCATCTCAGACCAGAAGGGGTGGCTGAGAATGTAAGCCACATCCTAGGAAGACGGGGTAGAAAGTCAGAAGCAGCCCGAGTCTCTGTTGCCTTGGTGCCTTGCCATATCAGCTGTGAACCGCCTCCTTTGATTCCTAGCGTGTGAGTGAATGAACTCTTAGGTGTTTCACCTACGGTAATTGGATCTCTGTTATCAGCAATAGAACACAGTTCGTTAGAGAACAGATGGTGTTTAAGCCCATGGAACCGGAAGAGATCATCTAGGCAGGGAGAGGCAGGAGAGGACAGAAGAGGCCAGACATGTCTGACGGCCATCAAGAGGAACTGGAAGGAGAGATTGACAAGGAGGGATCAAAGACAACAGGAGAACCAGGCCAGTGTGGCATCGTGGAAGCAAGAGAGAACGTGTTTGACACACGAAGCCATAATATTCCAGCGCTGCTCGTAGGTCAAGTAAAATGAGAACAGAGAACGGACCGTGGAGTTTAGCAACATGGAGGTCACTGGTCACCTGGACAGGAGTAGGTTCTGAGAAACGGTGGGAAAAAGTCTGATGAGTTTCCAAGAGAATGAGAGAAGCAGACAGAATGCACAAGCAACTCTTAGTTTGTTTCAGAAAAAAAGCAGAGAACCGGGGCAATAGAGATATTCATGCAAAAGAAAATTTTAGGGCCTCCCTGGTGGTGCAAGGGGTTAAGACACAGCCTATAGGGCTGTCTGCAGCCTCTGAAGCACGAGTTCGATACCCCGGCTGGCCAGGGAGCAGCCCACATGGAACAGCAGACCTCTCCTGTCTCACCCGCTGCTCCCCTCAGCAGTGTTTTTGGTCAGTCTGCCTGTTCTGTTCCCTGCTCTATCTCTGGTGAATCCTCTCACTGCCCCCATACTTCTGGCCCGTGCCCAGCTCTTGTATACACAAGTAGATAAATCTTTAAAAAAAAAAAAAGAAGAAGAAAATTTTGTTTGCTTGTTTTAAAATGAGAAAAAATAGGGCTGCTCTGGTGGTGCAAGGGGTTAAGTCTCAGCACAATGAAGCTATCTCCAGCCACTACAGCACGAGTTCGATCCCAGCCAGGGAGCTGACACACATGGCACAGCAGACCTGTCCTGTCTTGCCTGCTGCTCCCCTCAACAGTGTATTTCAGTAGATCTGCCTGTTCTGCTCCCCACTCTGTCTCTGGTGAATCCTCTCACACCCTGCCCCATACCTCTGACCTATATGGGAGTTTTTGGATGCCTAAATAAAATAAATTTTAAAAAAATAAGATGAAAAAAATAATAGCATGGTTGATGCTGTGGGACTGATCTAATTTAATGATGCAGGAATGAGAAGGTGGATTTGTTGATATGATATCTTTGTTTAAAACAAGATGCTCCTGGAGCATAACTCTAATTAACACTTTATTATGTTGTCATCATTAGCTATCATGTTGTTCACTTTTCCTGATTTGTTTGTTTGTTTGTTTAGCATGATTAAAAAATAAACATAGTACATTTTAAAACTAGCCTAAATAATTACAGAAGAGAGTTTTAAAAAGAATGTTTGATTAAAAAAAAGATTGAAATATGTCCTAGTTCAATCTTATTTATATCATCAGATACTAAGTGATTCAAATACATCCATCCTTACATAAATTTTCAATATATTAGGAGAAAACATGAGTTGATAAAAAAGAGAGAAAAGTGCAGTAGACTTTATGGTATATTTTGTTTCTAAGAATCAGAAATTTGATTTACAACGTTTAAGGAGTGCTTTTGGTTTGTCTTCCCTGTAGGAATTGTAACCAAAATAACCAAATATGATCTTAAAATAAAATCACTCAAAAATTGCTTAAAATACACCCAATGTTAAATAAGGATGCATAGGTCTAGAATGTGATTGTGAGCCTTAAGTATTTCTAATGTTACTTGGGAAATTGAACTGTCTCAAGACCACAGGTGAATTCCTGAACTTGAAAATGGGTATCTAAACCATGGCCCTCTGGGAAAAAACTAGGGTGACCCCTGCTGGGTAGATGAAATGAAGGTCCCCCCAGGTTTAGGGTAACTGGCAAGCTACAATTTCAAAACTTAAGTGGATGAAGATTTAGAATGAGGGAAGAAAAAGAATACAAGGTAAGGTGATCACGAATGACAGACTGAAGTGAATGGTCTTCTAGAAATATAAAAGCAAGAGCAAGGGGGTGAAATGTCACCCCAAGAAAAGAACCAGGGCCCATGAAATGCCAGATGGAATATTAACATGGAGATTTTGCTTCCAGACCCTCTGAAGGTACATCTCTAAATCCCCTAGAGAGTTCATGGATTCTATAGCGTGCATGAGCATTAGCAGACCTGGGCGAAGCACGTGGCTTGGAAATGGTTAAGCTGATGTGTGCTTGGAGGAAATTTTTAAAACTAAAATCATGCCACTCTCAAATATTCTCATTCCTAAGATTGATTCCAGCATTTTGAAACAGATCATAGGAGCTGCCCTTTCTTTTCACTGTGAAAGGCCTGATTTCTCCCAGCACAGCCATGTCTGGCCCCCGTGTTACTTGCAACAGGACAACAGCGAATCAGGATCCCTATTTTGGGAAAGCTTTTGAAAAGTTCAAAGTCCTCCTGTGGTTTTGAAATTGTGAAAACTTTATTTACCAAACAAAATCTCAAGTCAATGACGCAAGTACCCTGCGTGGCCGGACAGGAGCAGCCTGCGCCCTGGGGTCCTGCCGTGGTGAGGAGGTGAATGGGATTCCTGCGTTCTCGGTGGTCTCGTGTCAGTGTCCAAGGTGAAGCCTCAGTAGACTTTTGGTTGCTAGCATATCAGTCATCCACCCATGCAGGGGAGAGAGCCTGGAGTTGCTATCTTTTGTTAGGAAAGTAGAACATGACGTTTTCTGCTTTGTAGAAATCCGCAGCTTCCCAAAAGTTAGGGCTAATAACACTCAGTTGAATTTGAGGCACTTTAGTCCTGCTCAGCTTCAAGATGCCAAACTAACAGCTTCTGTAGGGTCGTGTTGCTCTGTCATTGGTTCTCACAGGACCACGTGCCTTTCTCTGTGGTAATTTTCTATTCGTGACTGTGGTTGTTGGATTAATATGTCTTCTCCACTTGACTGTGACCTCAGTGACACCAGGGCCTAATTCTAGTTCGGTGGATGATCTCTTGCACACAGCACCAACTGGGCACACAGTAGTGCTCACTAAATACTCAGAAATACATGACTCAGCACAACTGAGATTGATACAATGTCAAATAAATTTCACTTTGTATTGAGTTACAAAATACAAAATGCAAATAGGAGGTAGTATTTTGTGTCTTGTATTCTTTTTCAAACAAAGCTAAATTAATTTATATCTCAAATCTTATATCTTTTTTTTTTTTTATCACTCACCCTACACAAACACTCCAAGCCAATGTTCTATCCCCTTCTTTTTTCTAATCCTCCTCCCTTCCCACTGTTGCCTCTGGTAAATAGCATATTTCTCAAAGTAAATTCCATGACGTGGATCTTGCGGGTAATGCTGCTATGGACATCTAATAGCCCTCATGCTAATCCTAAACCTAATGCTAACTATAACACTGAACAGAACTGTATTGCTAGCCCTAAACATAAGGATAATCCTACCCCTATTTCTTTTTTTTAATAATAAGTTTTATTTTTATAATCCCCATACAATTGCAACCCCCTTACTCAAATCTTATATCTTATAGTCTTGTATTTCCATAAAAAAGAACTTGAAGAATTAAAAGAAAAAAATGAAATACATGTGTGAATGAGCGTATGAAGGAGTAGCAGGGAAAAGTTTTTCCTTAGCCTTCCACATACATTTGACCATCCAAATAATAACAAAATGTGCCAGCCCTGCGCTAAGGCTTTATCTAAAAGAAGCTAATTCTCACAACAATCTTAGGAAATAGGTACTATTATTACCCACTGATCAGGAACTTGAGGCAAACACAGGCAAATCTCTTCAGTTCTCATGATTAAGGTTGGTGTCAAGGGGTCTCCCTGGTGACACGAGGGGTTAAGTCTCAGCACTATGAAGCTATCCGCAGCCACTGCAGTACAAGTTCGATCCCCGGCCAGGGAGCTGACCCATATGGCACAGCAGACCTCTCCTGTCTCCCCCGCTGATTCCCTCAGCAGTGTATTTTAGTCAATCTGCCTGTCATGCTCCCCACTCTGTCTCTGGTGAATCCTCACATTCCCCACACCTCTGACCTAGACCCCAGTTCTGGTATGCATAAATAAATAAATCTTTAAAAAAAAAAAAAGAAAGAAAGAAAGTTGAAGGTTGGTGCCAAGCGGCAGGCTGTCTAGATTCGGAGTCTACGCTGCTAACTCGGAGTCTGTACACACCCTGAGGGGCGTCGCTGGAAAATTACCAAACCCTGCCCAGGAGTGAAGATTGGAGGTAGATAACCCTGAAAACTTCCAGATCGGGGGAGTCCTGCCAATTGTGGCAATCTTTCTGCAAGAAGAAACCCCTAAAACTGGGAAACACTACAGAACTCTGCAGTGTCCTTGTGGCCAAAATACCACCGAGACAGTGTTAATGCAGGAAACTCTAAGAAAGACGACCTCAAAACCGGAGGATAGAGAAACAGTACAACTGGAATAACACTCAAAACACATGGAGAATTCTGATCATTTTAAAACACAAGCCAACAACCCTCACCTGGAGAAGGAAGCCAAGGGGCTTTGAATTCCAGCTGCAACACCCTGTGCGTCAAGGATTTCATGCTTGCTGTCATCACAGAGTTGACATCTGTAGAATGTCAAATATGACAAGAGTCACCATGTCACTGACCACTCCAAAGTTAGTTTTGATGGAAGTTTTAAAAGCACATACTTTTGAAAATGCCTTTTGAGCAAAATTTTCCTGTTGAATTTCTAATTTGTTTCAATTCACTACAGGAATTTTTTTTTAATTGGTTGAAGATGACGTTGGCTTGCAGCACTGTGTATGACTCAGAAATAGAGGATCCCACCTCTCCAAGTGTGTCACCCCCCACCCCCACCACCCACGCCCCCACAGAACTCCACCATCGTCTATTTTTCCCTGTCTCCCTTTCCTCACCACCCTCAACCTCCCACTGTGGTAGCGTCAGCTTCACAGTCAGATTTCTAGACTTTGTTTTGGTTTGGTTTGGTCTGACTCTTTGTTTTGTTTCTCCATATTCCACATATGAATGAAAGCATCTGGCACTTGTTTTTTTTCTTCTGGCTTATGTCGCCTTAGCACATGCTTCTGCAGTTCATCCATGCCATTGCAAATGGCAGGAGTTTGTCTTTACTTTCTAGCTGAGTAGTATTCCATTGGGTATATAGGCCACATCTTCTGAGTGCACTTGTCTGCCCATGGGTAATTAGTTTGCTTCCATAATGTTGCTATTACAAATAAAATGAGCTACAAAATTAGTCCTTCACATTGGTGTTTTTGCATGCTTATAGAGAGATACCTAGCACTGGAATTGCTAGATCATGAGGGAGGTCTGTTTTTAATATTTTGAGAACCCTCCATGCCATTTTCCATAGGGGCTGGACCAACGGAGCATTTATTTACCACATGATCTAGTATTTATTCAAAGGAGTTGAAAACTTATGTCCATACAGAATCCTGCACACAGATGTTTGTTGCAACTTTATACATCATTGCCAACATTTGTAAATAACCAATATGCTCTTCAGTAGGTGAACAGATTAATAAACTGTGGTCCATCCAGACAATGAAAGATGATTCCGTGCTAAAAAGAAATGAGCAATCAAACCATGGAAAGAATTGGAGGAAACTTAAGTGCACATTACTCAGTGAAAGAAGGCAATCTGAAAAGGTTATATACGGTGAGATTCAACCATATGACACTCTAGAAAAGGCAAAACTGTGGAGACAATGAAATGATCACTGGTTGCCAGGGATGAGTGAAGGGGGAGATGAATAAGCAGAGCCGGGAGGACTTTCAGGGCAGTAAAGACACACTTTATGATATCATAATGATCGATCCATTTCATTACATATTTGTTCAAACCCATAGACTGTATACAACACCAAGAGAGGTCTGCCGTGCCATGTGGGAATCTCCCTGGCTGGCTGGGAATCGAACCAGCACTACAGAGGCTGCGGACAGCTTCACAGCTGCGTTCAACCTGCTGTGCCTCTGGGGAGGCCCTTCCTCTCAATTTTGTTTTAAGTATAAAATACTCTTTAAAAAAGTATTAACATTTCTTCTTGTTAAAAAAAGTGAAGTATTTAAGACTAACATTTGCTCTACCTTTCTCTCATCTCTCACTACTTTCTCGTCACAACCTAATAAGATTCTGTAACCTGGATGCTGCAAAGGCTCCTTGGTCACCCCTGCTCTCTGCCTACACCAGCTTGGAAAACTCCAGCAAACACAAACTGACCTCCAGAAAGCATTTTTGATTATCATCCACTTTTTTGAGGTTACATTGGTTTACTACACTATATGATTAAGAGGTGGTGATCACCCCCCCTCAGGTGTATGTCACCACACCATACTCACCACCAAGGCACCTACTGTCCCCCACTATCGTCCATTATGTATGTCCCCTCCCTACCTTGTGCTCCCCTCCCCCTCCAGTATTCTCAATTCTACAGTCAGATTTCTAGGTTTTGTTATTGGTTTGATTTTATCTGACTCTTTTTTTAAAGATTTTTTTTTAATTTATGCATACAAGAGCTGGGGTGTAGGTCATAGATATGGGGTGAGAGGATTCACCAGAGACACAGTGGGGAGCACAACAGGCAGATTGACTGAAATAACTGTTGAGAGGAGGGGGGTGTGAGGCAGGAGAGGTCTGCTGTCCCATATGGGTCAGCTCCCTGGCCCGGATGGAACTCATGCCACAGTGGCTGGCAATAGCTTGATCCTGCTGAGACTTTAACCCCTGCACCATCAGGGAGGCCCTAACTCTCTGTATTGTTTCTCCATATTCCATATATAAACAAAATCATCTGGTGTTTGTCTTTCTTCTTCTGGCTTTCTTCACTTAGCATAATCCCTTCCAGTTCCATCCATGTTGCTGCAAATGGCAAGAGTTTATAATATCCAATTTTTACAGATGTTTTCCTGGGCAGATGACGAAGAGGTTGATGTCACCCTTGTACAGAACAGTTTTCCTCCTTTGACATCTGTTTCCCCAAATTCCCCAAGGTCAGCTTTCTTATCCTCTTGTTCTCTGCAGAATTCACCTGGTTTTTCCAGAACTTGGCTCAGTCCCCCCAACCTTCCACCCTCGTGTTTTCAGAATGAAACAAAGACCAGTCAAAACATGGCTCTAACACTGCCCTCCTCTGCCAGATGTCCCCAGATATCCTACTGTAGGGAAGAAACTTTGTAATGCTGTCTGAGAGAGACAGCATTGGCTACGTAGAATTTGAATCCCCAAGATTCCACGATGATTCTCTGGACTCTTGCACCAAATCATCAAATCCTTGAAGATTGTTTATTACAGATTTTGCCAAAGAAAGAAAACCTGTTTTTCTGATAATAAAATGTAAACATTTCATAAATGCTTCATTTATAAATTCAAATTTCTCTTTAATGCTAATATCCATAGATAACCACTTTACTGGCTTTGGGGATGTTCCTCCAGATCTTTTCCTGTGCATATACTAACCAATGTGATTTTATTCCTCTTTTTAAAAACTGGAACTGTTATAGAGCAGCCCCGATATTAAACGGGTTCCTGGCTGTGGGTCCTCACCCGCGCGCTTTAAAGGGACTTATGAATACTCTACTACAGACACATACAAAAGGTTAATAAAAGATTTATTTACAAGAGAAAAGGAAATAAGGAAAATGTACAACTCAGGGAGAAAATAGGGAAATAAAGTCTTTAATGCGTCCTACCCGATCCGCCGACCTGGAAACCCAAAGTCACTCTCAGAGCTGGCCGGACGCTGCGAGCTGGTGGAGAGCCAAAAATGGGGGGGCCCCCAAAGCCCACATGTCTGCCTTTTGTATCCACCTGGCTGCTTAACCCCACCCTGAGGTCCCAGCCACCTTCCCTTTGGTGGTGATGGGATTTGGAGTTCCCAGTGTCTTTGGCTTTGACCTGGGGTGGGGGTGGAGTCCACAAAGCCTATATGGAATTTGCTTTGGGACATCCTTTTCCCCCTAACAATTCCCCCCTTCCACTTTTTGCCACCATTTCCATGGTGATGAAGATCGAATATATGGAGGTTGGGATGCAGTCTTAGATGAACATTTTTTTCAGGTTCCAGTGTGAAAGAAAACCAGTCTCTCCAGGTATTTGTCCATTGTGGAAAGCAAAAGTTCTCTACTCCAGGAAAAAAAGTTCATCAGTTCAAGCCAAAAAAAAATCTGGAGGCGTTAGCCAAAACAAGACAGCAGATATGTAAAAATTACAGGAAAAAAAAATCTTAAAATGGTTCAACTGATGTAAAAACACAAATTTTCTCAACTTTGATCCCAAACTTTTAACAGCAAAGCAAAAGTTTGCAAACTAAATCTACTTTTAAACCATTTTCCCTATTTTTGCATAAAATCACAGGGCAGAAATAACTAACAGCAATTTTTAGCTGGCTTTGTTGAAATACTCCATACAGGATCAGAGCGAACCATTGGCATCCGGTCGATGTAGGCTTCAGGTATAAAGTTGGTCTCACTAGACTCCACCTGGGCTTTCCTCTTCTCGAGGGTACCAGGGCATTTTCGTTGGCCGGGTTGTCCAGTCCTGCCAATGGAGGCAAGCTTCCTCACCTTCTTTGGAGGTCTCTGGAACCCTACAAACAAGGCAAACAGGTTCTCCTCTTCTTGGTTCAGCTCTTTTTCAACTTTCTGGAAGAACTCCACACAAAGCCACACAATCAAACTCACATCCAATTTTTTGTTAAAACAGGCAAAATCCCTATGTAAGTTATGCAAAAACAGACTCTAAGATAAGTAGCAAAATTACTACCACTATTTGTATGCCGTGTTGGTATCAAGGGGAGAGAAAATGTGACAAGTTAGCTTTGCTGGAAAAAAATTGCAACCTTTCTGCAGATCCTGGTTACTCAAAACAAAACAAAAACTTCGTGGATTCAAGACAGAATGCATAAAAAAAATTTCCAGTATTATGTCAAAGAAACCTTAGTAAATATCAGGTGTATTTCCAGGTCTATTCAGTCCTTTGTAGGAAAGTTTTTTACTCTCAACAGTTCCATCAATAGGAATCTGTTGAGAACTTTTCTCCCTCTATTTCCAGAAACAATTTCTGTAGATGTGAAACAATTGAATTATACAATATTACAAGTGACAAGCACCATTGACAATTTACATACATACCAGATACTAAGAGGTTTTTTTTCATACACATTTTAGAAAACTACTGTTAACATTTTGTACATACCAAAGTTTTACCATTTTCCCAAGTGACAATGCTTCCCTTCCAGTTTTACTCCATTAGGTAAAAGCCAAATAGAACAAATTCATCTAATGCCTTCCCAGGAGGAAAAGGAGAAACTTCGTGGAGTGTCTCAGGAGCTCTACTGAGGTTCCACAAAATTTCCTTGCATCAGTCAAATGACAGGCTACCAAATTTGTACTTGAATTTAGATTTCTGGGAAGCTTTGCCATAAATATCAGAAAATTAACAGAAACAACAATATTCAATCTCTATGAAGGCACCGGCTTAGTTCAGTAGCACAATGTTGACAAACCATAACTTTTTGTTTTTCTCATAACTGGAGACTCTTTTTTTTTTTCTTTCCCAACATCTATGGGCACCATGTATACCAATTTGTCGATCACTGGAGCTCAAGATGGTTAGACACAAGGACATACAGACAGACAACATATAGACACAAAGAGCTCTTTAGTATACTATTTTAGTTTTTTTAATAGAGACTTTTTTAATGGGAAAATATCTGAAGAGGTATGGATGGCAAATAAGTATATGCAAAAGTGCTCAATAGCATTAGCCATCAGGGAAATGAAAATTAAAATCACTACACACCTATGGAAGTGGAAAAGACCAACCTTACTGGGTCCACCAGCATAGGGAGACTAGAGTTCTCATATGTGACATAAAATGGTGGGATGTAAAATGGTATTGTCACTTTGGAAAATATTTTGATAGTTTCTTAGGAAGGTACACATACACCTGCCCTAATACCCATTGCTTTCCTGAGTACTTACCCCAAAGAAATGAAATCACTTGTTCATCTAAAGACTTCTACACAGATGTTAATAGGCTTTTAAAATATAACTGTTGACATTTGTGTATAATTTGTGGTAATAAGAAATTAATCACAAATGATGATTACATGATTCTTTGAAATAAAAGTGTATTCAAAAGTGCGGGTACTTACGGCCTCTTAACATAAATAATGTTTGTACTATATATGTGTGGGTCAATATAACCATAGAAGGGTAATATCAATGAACTCATAAACTATTCGTTAAGTTAAATCAGATACTTTCAACGATCAAAAGCTCTTCTAGATTCCCAGAATGTTTCAGTACTTCTGGCACTTGAGATACACTTACATAAATGAATCAGAGTTGGCTTCTGCGTATTGGCCCCAGTAATTCTTCACTGCAGGCTGAGACCCATTAACTCAAAAGCTAGTTGGTACACATCCTTGTTGTTTTAAATATTGTCTGAACAGTACAAGATTTAGACACTTAGCACTACTAGCTTGCAAACTTCTAGAATCTTACCCAACAGCTGTTACCTAATGATAAGACAGGACCTTGCAGGCAGACATTTCAAGACAACATTGCACTAGGAGCTTTTTCACCCAGACACCCTGTAAATCCTTCTCACATCCCTTTCCCCCCAGGGAGTTCCCTCCACCCCCTAGGGTGGGGAGGCCCCCTGCTATGGAGGACAATGCCTCATCTACAGCCCTGTTCAGGTGCACCCAATAGCCCTTGTATGTTAATGCCTCATTTTCCTAAATCAGCACACCTGGAACCCCCAAGAGAGACTCGCAAATTTCAGAGAAATGTGTAAAATGCTGCTGATTGTGACTAGGATATAAGTATAGAAAGAAAATTTGAGAAATACGTAATTCATTTTTTTGTAATCTGAGACCGAGTACATTTCAAAGATCTTATTGTTTTTGTTCAATGATTCAAATCCAGCAGCATCCAGTCTAGCGGGTGAGCTGTGCAAAGTCAAAGACTTTCCTAGGCAGCCAGAGCTGGAACAAGGATGTTACAATGGTCCAAAAGGAGGCTGGGTGAAAGCAAGGTGACTTCCTGTTAGGGCGTAGCTGGGGTCTAGGGTGTGTTACCTCCCTAGTGCTGATCAGGGTTTCCTGACTGACTGGCTTAGTTCCATTTCCAGGAGAGTCAAGACTTTAATTAGGTCTCAGTTTGGTGCTGTGGGCCTTGGTATAAGTAACTCCATTTGGGGTCAGTTGCCTTGTTTTTAACAATTAAGGAGAGAAAAGTTGTGGGAATTTTACAGATTCAAAAAACGTCAGTTTGGGGTGAGCAACTAAATTTTTTCAAGCTTAAATATATTGTTCTTATTTTCCCCATATATTCAGTGGGAATAGACCATGATCTTTCTTCTGTCATTTACTAGTTGCAGATTTGAGCGAGTTTTTAAAAAATTTCACTGAACAACCAGCCCTGTATCAATAAAAGAGAGAATTGTATTTATCGTGAAGTTGAAGCAGGTTATTGTATTGATTGTGATAACAAATGAAAGGCACCTGCTACATAATAAGTTTTCAAGAGGTGTTAGCTCTCTACCTTAAATATAAAGGAAACATGCCTTTTCCTTAAGAGATTTCAAAGTACTATCACATAAATTTCATTGATCTTTCCAGACATGGTGTTTTCAGCAAAAATTATAAGAAAACGCATTCAGCGTTAGAAATCGATACTTCACAAGATGCTTCAGCAGACACGCTTTGGTAGTGCGTTAAGGGTTTAAGAAAACGTTAAGGGTTCAGAAGGTAGAGATGATCCAAGCCACTGGCTTAGGGAAAAGGCAGTCCTTTCAGTTTCAGTGCTAAGACCCTAGGCAAGTCCCTTGACCTTCCAGGCCCCAGTCAAACTCAAGACAGCAAAGTGAAGAGAAACAAGCAAGAGTCCAGTTTTTCTTCCTGAGAGTAAAGTATCTTTAAAAGGGGACAAGAAGCTTGAGAATTTAAAATAAAAACAAAACCAAAACAAATTGCAACACAAACTCTGAATGCAGTATCACAAAGAAAGCAAACACAAATGTCAAGGCTTCACATCAAAATCCAAACATCAGAATCAAGGAGATGGCATATCCCCATATCCATCCTTGTTAGATATTTGGTTTAAGCTTTCGTTAGGACAAACAGAAATGTAAATGTTGACGTCTGAAGTGTTGACACAGAAAAATGAGTGCAAGAGATTCCTTACAGATAGGGAAGAACCCCCCCACCCTACAAGCCCCATCTCCCCATGCTTGGGAGAGGGGACACTCCATCCTCTTCCAGACCTCGCATTGAAATTCGAAACACTTTTAAAATTGATTGTTCCAAAACTCTAATCCAAGACAAAGACCTGGAGAATATTTGCTGCAGGAAAAAGCAGGCAGACAGAAATTAATGAGAAAAGAGCAGGTTATCGTGACAATCACTGTACAAATGTGTGTAAGTGTGAATCCCTGAGCTGTCCACCGGAAACTAATATAATACTCTGTCAATTATAGTTCATTTAAGAAAAGAAAAAGAATACAGCCTGTACACTGAAAGAGCTATCAGGATGTCCAGCCTCTATACTGATTTATTCTGCTTTCTCGTCCCCAAATAACATTTGGATCAGATTTTAAATCTATCAAGCTGTTGTTACAACATACACTTACACAGGCACCATGCGAAAGGCTGCACAACACATGACTGAGGATCTACTGCCATCTAGAGGCATCCATGGCAAATTGCAAGTATTTTTGTATATGATGAAATACTAAGGCTGCTTTCATTCTGGACACAAACATAAATGAGTTCTTAGCTTAATACATTTCTATATTGATTCCATAAAATACATAAATTCAATGAAACTTTTATCCCCCAATTTTACGTAAACAAAATAAAAATACAAATAGCTAATCAGAGGGATTGGATGTGACCAACATTACAGTAAGTCAAATATTTTAAAACTGCAAGTAGTTTAAAATCTTTTTAAAATTCAATGTTGGTTAGCCAAAAGGTGGAAGTACCCAAGTGTCCTTTACCATAAATAAATGAAATATGGTATATACTTGAATGTTAATTCAGTGTTAAAAAGGAAGAAAATTCTGACACCTGCTACGACACGGATGAACTGCATTATGCTAAGTGAAACAAGCCAGTCAAAAAAGGACACATTGTATGTTCCACTCCTATGGCATATCTAATTAAATTCACAGGGCTAGACAGTAGGCTGGAGGTAAGGAGGAGCTGGGGAGAGTGGAGAGAGGGTGTTAGAGTGTTAATGGGTATAGATGGTCAGTTTTGCAAAAGTTCTGGAAATGGATGGTGGAAATGGCTGCACAACAATGTGAATAGACTTAGATACACTGAGCCATATGCTTAAAAATGCTTATAGTGATCAATTTTGTGTTATACCTGTTATGTAATTTTATGTTGTTTTACCACAATAAAAAAAAAAATCAGTGCTGGCGTCAGAGGGATGAGATGTGTTCATACACTGCTGACAGAAGAAAGAAACAATGCAGTATTTCTGGAAAATAATGTATAACTCTGGAGCAAGAATATCTTAAATGTTTACCTCTCAGAATGGATAGGCCTCGAGGTGATTATGTTAAGTGAAATAATTCAAAAAATGAAAGACAGATGTTGGATGATTTTGTTCATCTGTGGGATGTAAACAGCCAAAACATATTCTGCAAAACACAGCAAAAAAAAAATCTTGGACCTAGTGAAAAATATGCTGGTTATCAGAAGGATCATCCAGGAGGAAGGAGGAAGTGGGAGGGGCATGGGAGGGAAGAGTTGGTGGAGGGTGAATGGAACATGTGCACATATGAAGAAGAAAAATGTAACCCCCAAATTAAAAGAATAAAGAAGATATTTCAAGATAATTAAACTAAAAAATTCCAATCAAAAAATTAATCACCATAAGGAAGCGTCTATCTTTTGATTTATAAATTCTATATCCAGTACTCTATCCAAAATATATGTAACAGCAGTGCATTCAAAGAATTATGTACAAGGATAATCATCAAAGACTTATTTAAACAGAGAAAAATAAAAAACAACTCACAAATCCTGTAACAGGGAAATAGATAAATTATAAAGGATCCACATAGGTTGGTGTGTTGCAATTATAACCATGCTTAAGGAGAATGCCTAAGGACATGCAGAAATAAATGGAGAAAATGATAGTAATGTTTTGAAACATTGGTTGCTTTCTTCAATTCAATAAGTTTTTATTAAGTACTGTCTAGATATTACAAATATAGTCATGAACAAAAAAAGACAAAAATCCCTACCCTCATAGAATTTCCCATCTAGTAAGGAAGGGAAAAAACTAAGGAAAATATACAATAAGTTAAATTATGATAGGCACTATGGAAAAAAATAAAACAGAAAAAAATAATAGAAAGCATTGGAGTGGAGTTAACAGAGTGATAAAGGAAGGTGATCCTGGAAGAGATAAAAAAAGAATTGGGAATGAGCCAGCTATGTGGATGTCTGGGTGAAAAGTGAGGGGTATTCCTGACAAGTGCAAAGGCCCTGAGGCAAGAGATGGGCTGAGCTTCAGGAAGAACAGGAAGAAGACCAGCTGCCTGGAGCAGATGAGCAAAAGGGAAAACAGGAGATCAGAATGGTGGAGGGGACAGGGCCTTCCTGTAAATCATGGAAAGTATTTTGGCTTTTGTTTTACAAAAATGCCCATCAACCCTGGAAACAAATAATAAATTTGTATTATTTTACTTCTTACAGATTAAAGATGTGCTTGGTAACTTTATATATTAGCCTACGTTTTCAGATTCTGTGAACACCCTGAAAATATCCACGAGATCATTTGGAGGGACAACTGGATGACACCCCCCACATGTCTCATCCTTCCACAATCAGCCAAGAAGTTCCAGGTGAAGGCAAAGGAATTAGACAGTAAGGAGAAATGGCACGCACTTTTGCAAGTCTCTGTGTGAAAAGCCCTCAATGAAATCATCCCATTGGTCAAGTCAAGCCAATACCTGACACCAGTATAAAGTCCTGAGACCAATTATAAGGGTACAGCTATATGAGGGGGTGAAGAGAGGGAGCCAATAAAGAGCGCATCTTCTCCTCGGGGGAGAGCCACTGTGCCTTCCGGACCCCACGCTGGAGAGCCAGTCCCCTAGAAAACATACTTTTTTTTTTTGAAGATTTATTTATTTATGCATACAGGAGCTGGGGTACAGGCCTGAGATGCAGGGGGTGAGAGGAGGCCAGATCCTGAGAAAATAAGAAAAAGTTTTCAGCCAGAAAAAAATGTTTACTTAGAAGCGGAGAAAAATAGCCATCACATACACATGAGAGTAGATAACTATAAATGTGTACTATCAGAATCTAGAAATTAGTAAACAGGTTATTATAGGTTATTATAAAATGTTCTGAAACTCTACAACAACTTTACATAGGTGTTTTTTTTAATTGTCTAACTGGGAATGAAGGTTGTAATCAGAGGTTCAGAGAATACATCAACCCTGACCTGAATTCAATATGAGAAAAATACTCCAGACCAAATCGAACAATACATACATCACCACAGAGGCCTCTGGAGGGGTGTCACATAAAATGCCCACACAGAACACACAGAGTTGCATTCAGAAGATTGATGGAAACAGAAGTCTCTAGAATACAGATCCTCCCATTGTCCAGACATTCTGGAGCGACTTCTGACTGAATTGGTTCGCGAGAGAGAGACCCCATCCCTTGGGCTATGAGACTTTTTATTGCATTTTTAGGGAAGCATCAGCCCCTCTGCCCCACCTCTGGGTACCAGAGACCACCCCACCGCTGGGTATGTTCAGGGTGTGGGCTGCAACCGCAATATCACAGGACAGAAACTTGACTCTAGTCTATCATCTGGGCTCAGCCTTGTCCCTCATGTCCTGACAGGAAACAGGGAGTGAAGTCCAGGCCTTGAACGATATGATGGCAGGGGGTGGGGTGAGTTAGTTATAGGAATTAGCACCTTAACATTCACAGTTGAGGGGGTGCCAACCCATTCCCTGATGTGAAGGGGGGTCTGTCCAACATTTGACATTGGCCAGTGCCTATATGCCCTGGGCTGTATTCGGTTTCCATGGAATGGTGCAGAAAGTCAACTCTTTTTCTCAAAGACCATCCTGAAAGAGTCAGTCTTGTACAGGTGGACCCTAGTCTTTTAGTGCCTAGCCCAAAATTCTGATCTCCCAGTTTGGCCTCTAGACTTCATGCTTCACTTTGTCAACAATCTGTTTCAATCCTTGCCTTTGTAGGTGACACCAGAGGTGATTAGGAATGACCTAACGTGAACCCCAGAGTGCACGTAAGGTGGACTCAAAATAGACAGAGGAGACCATTTGTGAGAACAGCCAAGAGTACACATTATCCAGCCTGGATATGAAGCAAGGTAAGCGTCTATGACTGCAGTTCAGCGCCTGGAGAAAAGGCTAAATAAGACCTGGCCCTCAAGTCTTTTCCGGTGACAAGGTAGCGTGCATTTGCTAGAGAGAGGAAGAGCCGTCCTGCAGGGCTCAGTTACTAATCTAGCTTTCCTGTCTCTCATCTGTCATTGCCTGCTGGCTCATAGCTAGAGTGAAACTCCATTATGCCCCAGGGAGAGAACTGCAGTCTCCTCCTGAGCCGGGAGGAGATAGTTACATGCTCTATGCGAAGACAGAGTCCATAGTCTCAAGTTCTCCACAATAAATGTTGTCATCATCTAATCAAGCAAAGCATAAGAATCTTGACCAATCAGGAATAATTGGTTGAGGAAAAGAGAATTGTGGAATGAGTGGTGAAGAAGTATATATAAAAAAGGTATATAAATATTTCAGTTGTGTACATATATATATACAGCAGATTTCTTTTTCTTTCAAGTTTTTTTTTTTTCCTTTCTCTTTCCCACTATGTTGAAAGAGAGTTGGTATGCTCAATCGTACAGCTGAGTTCACAAGTCACCAGAATTGTGTGTCACCTGGAGAAGCTGGAGATGGATACATGGGCAAATAGGACTCTGGGTGTCCCCTTGCTGAGATGTTTGGCATCTTTGTGTGCAGTATGAGTAGTTGCTTCAGGTAGGCAGAATCACGGAGGGCTCTCACGATGGTCTGAAGGTCAGAATTAGCAAGAAGGCTAGACTCTTGATTTTAGGCCTTTGGGTGTTATTGTCAACACAATAAGAAGATTTATGGAAGCAGAAGTCTCTAGAATACAGATCCTCCCATTGTCCAGACATTCTGGAGCGACTTCTGACTGAATCGGTGCATGAGAGAGGGACCCCATCCCTTGGGCTATGAGACTTTTTATTGCATTCTTAGGGAAGCATCAACCCCTCTGCCCCACCTCTGGGTACCAGCAGACCACCCCACCATTGGGTATGATTAGGGTGTGGAACCTAGCTATGTTTCATCAAGGTCTGCTCTGTAACAAAAGGAAGAATAATAGCTGTCTCATGGAGTTGTGAAAATTAAATGAGACAATATATGTGAAGAGCTGAGTATACTGCCTGGTACATAGCACATGTTAGCCTGTGACCTGTACCCCAGTGACCCAGTTCCATGCTTGGTAAGGCACCCACTATTAGCACTTTCCAGGGAGACCATCCAAAGCTATGTCAGATGTATACAAACAAGAAAGTGTGAATAGGGTCACTTCCTTTTACACAGATCGGAGTGCTAGCGTGCTAAATGCACTGTTTTTTGCTGCATTTGCTACTTTGGCTTCACAGTGTATATCATTCCATACCAATATGGCATCACTTCCTGCACTTGAAGCTTTGTCTCCAGGCTTTTGAGAAAGACACCATAATTTGTTTTCTTTAATGGCAAAGCATGGCAGGGGGTGGGGTAAGGAAAGGCATAGCACTTACATTTTATTTTAACCAGTGAAACTTAGGTAGTTTCCAGGTTTCTGCTACTACAAATAACATTACAATAAATAACCTCGTGTGTGCATTATTTAGCATATATGCATAAGCTATATGTATCTGTAGGATAAATTCTGTGTATCTGTAGGATAAATTTCCAGAAGAAGACTTGCTGGGTCAAAGAGTAGGTGTAATTATAATTAAGGTGATTATCTGCAAATTGCTCCCCATAGAGGTTATGCCACTTTACATACCAATTAACAGGGTGTCTGGACATTTAAAACTCCATTTTCAGAGCTAGTAACAGACCAAAGGTTCAGCTGGCTCCACAGTCCCTGAGTCCATCTTCACATACTTTGAACTTCTTGTCCTTTTTTTAGCAATATGCTCCAGGAAGAAACTATATCTCAGAGCGATTTCTTTTTGTCTCCATGGTGACACTTACCTACTTAGAAACCTCAAGTTATTGTTCCTAGGTTACAACAGGGAAAACTCTGCATTTTAAACATTCTGCCCACTCCATGTTTTAAATAGGGAAGAGATAAGAAAAATCCACATAGGAAAACAGCGGCACACACGCTGCTTCATAAGCCTGGGAATTGTTCAATTTGGGCATTTTCTTAGTGTGTATTTAGGGGCATCATTTCCTGCTCTCTGAAGCTTTGCCTTCGGGTTTTTGAGAAAGAAACCCCAGTTTGTTTTCTTTACTGGCAGAACATGAAGGGGGGGGGCAGAGTAGAGGAGGGGCAGTTATGGGCTTGCGCTTAATCCTCAGCCCGTCCAAGCAGGGACTTTTGTTATTTTCTGGCGTGACGCTGGATGACTTCAATGCATTTAAATTTCTTTCTGGGTATCAAGAACAGGGTTTTCCTAGGACAAAAATGTGTCTTCTGGTCTAGTTTTCTTTTACATTTCAACAGTCATCAGAAAAAAAGAATTCAACTGAGCTGTTGGCAAACCTCACAGGATAGAATAAATACATATCCTTAGTGTTACTAGTTGCAGGGAGGGAGATATCCCTTTCAGATGCCCTACCAACACACCAGAGAAGGGTCTGACTGTGTTCTTGACACCAGGAATCCATGCATAAAAATCCACCCATTTGCAGAAAAGATTTGATTAACTATGAAAACATGTGTTTGCAACACTGAGCCGTTCACTTAAAAATGGGCCTATCTGAGATTAACTGTCTTTCACACGTGGGTAAAAGCACAGGAGGGTACAGCAAGGCCTCACTTAATGTCAACAATAGGTTCTTGGAAACTGAGACTAAGTGAAGCAAAATGCGTAATGAAACCAGTGTTATCTTAGGCTTAATAGATAACA
This sequence comes from Talpa occidentalis, assembly GCF_014898055.3. Taxonomy (NCBI): domain Eukaryota; kingdom Metazoa; phylum Chordata; class Mammalia; order Eulipotyphla; family Talpidae; genus Talpa; species Talpa occidentalis. The sequence continues at coordinate 110,312,741 of NW_023605194.1, forward strand.
CGAGGGGTAAGTTCCTACAGAATGTTTTTGATCATAAAAACATCACCAAATTTATAAAGACCCAACATGCTTCTAATATTCAAGTGACGTTTGTGTTCATTTATTCATTCATTCACTCATTTTCCAATCTACTTATTACAGGTCAGGATCATGGTGGCCAGAGCCTTGCCCAGCAGCCCAGGGCACAGGTGGGGCCCCACTCCGGACAGGCCACCCTTCCACCGCAGACACCGCACACCCCCGCCCACATGTGCTCATGTTGGAACCATTGAGGCATGTCAACGAGCCTCACATGCACATCTTTGGGAAGTGGGGCGAAATCAGGGTCCCTAGAGAAAACCCAGACAGCCATGGGGACACTAGCAAGCTCCGCACAGACAGTGGCCCCCAGGAGGAGCTGATTTTTTTTCTCATTAACATTATAATGAAATGAATCTAAACGAAATTGGAGACTTGCTCCTGTTTAAAACAAAAAGCTTAAGCATTCCCTAGAACCTCCTATCATAAAGTTGATTATAAATTTAAGTTCAACATTAAGTGAGGTCTGATTTAATTTGTCCATCTTTATGATGTTTTCCAGAGTGCAGATTTTTTTTTAAGATTTATCTATTTTAACATACAAGAGTGGGGTACAGGCCAGAGATGCGGGGGGTTAGAGGATTCACAGAGACAGAGCGGGGAACAGAACAGGCAGACTGACTGAAATATACTGCTGAGGGGAGCAGCGGGCGAGGCAGGAGAGGTCTGTGCGCCATGTGGGTTGCTCCCTGGCCAGCCGGGGATCGAACTCATGCTGCAGAGGCTGCGGATTGCTTCACAGTGCGGTGCTTAACCCCTTGCACCACCAGGGAGGCCCCAGAGTGTAGAATTTTATCCTTGCTGCTTCTGTATGGTACAAAATAAGTCTCTGAATTCTGGATAACTTGCAATTTCAGTTATAAGACAGAAAACTATAAACAAAACAGTCTAATATGTGATGGTAACTCAAATAAGTAATTTTCCATACTTGGGGACAAAAACTATAATATGACAAATGTTTTGCTTGTCAACACTCTATTTTGACATCTTAAACAGAGCTACTGAAGCATTTTCTGACCGCAAATAGTCAATAGGGTCCCGCCAATCTTTTGAAGCTTCTCTTCAGGAACAGATGCACAGTTGAAATGTGAACTACAGCAAATGAATTGCAGTTATGTTATTTGCATCAATAATAGTCCTTTAAGAAAATGAACAATAAAAACTGCAGCAAGAACGTTTTTATGGATAATTGCTCAATGTGGCTCAGGATCAAGATAATTAGGCAGTTCAACTAATAAAAAAGTCTTTAAGAGTAAAAGTAATTTTGGCTTAAGACCTAAAATCTGATAACTCTGCTCCCAAAGATGTGACAATGATAGAGGAAATGCCGAGCTGTATCTCTTAATCAGTATAGAATCTTAAGCTGATATAAAAATGGAAATGTTCTTTTCTCTATCAGATAAAATTTAAATGAAAATATCAAGACAATTTGGTCAGGGACTATTAAGACAAGACCGCACCCCTGGTTTACTTGTATATCTGTTTTATAAGGTTTTTTTTTGAAGATTTATTTATGTATACAAGAATCGGGGTATGGGCTAGAGGTGTGGGGGGTGAGAGGATTCACCAGAGACAGAGTGGGGAGCAGAACAGGCGGGTCTACTGAAATCCACTGCTGAGGGGAGCAGCTGGCGAGGCAGGGGAGGTCTGCGCCATGTGGGTTGCTCCCTTGCCGGGGATCGAACTCGTGGTACAGTGGCTGCGGATAGCTTCATAGGTTGTATCTTAACCCTTTGTACCACCAGGGAGGCCCCTTTAGGGTTTTGTTTTTGTTTTTTTTTTTAGAGACTAAAACTAGATTTAAATGGTCACTGTTTTTATTTGTAGGTAGAGTCCAGGGCTTCTCTCTCAACAGCAAATCAAGTCACAACACAGGCAAATCAACTGAGGGGCCACATTCCTGACACCCCACTGTGTGCACCCCATACCACAGGCAAGTGGAATGCCTGTGGAAGGATGCCCATCTTGAGTTGTTGCAGAAGTTTTAAAGAAAAAGTAAGTGGTATTTAAGATGTCCACTCTTGCTGGGAATATAGACTGGTCCATCCCTGTGGAAAACAATATGGAGATTTCTCAAAATATTAAAAACCGATCCACCATATGACCAGCAATCCCACCTCTAGGCATACACCTGAAGAATGCAAAACACTCCTTGGAAGAGATTAGAGAAATCTGAGGAACAGGTCGTGGGAACCTCCAACCTATGGCCAGTTGGTCAGAAGCAACGGTAGCAGCCTGGGCTTGTGGCCAGCCTCTGAGGTGGGAGGCGGTTGGAAGACTGAGTCCTTAGCCTGTAGGATCTGATATCTCTCCAGGAAGGTAACATCAGGATTGAGGTGAAGTCAGCTGCACCATGCTATAGTTTGAGGTGGCTCCTTGGGGAAGGGAAGGCTCAGCAGTCACACCCCCATTGGGCTTTAGCTCACAGGACATTAGGTATTTTAATAGGAGAGATTTTATACAGAGAATTGTTTGCTCCAGTGTGGCAGGTCTGAACTAACCCAAAGGAAACAGCAGAAGCCACAGATACAACTAGGTCTGGAGAAACCAGAGGGAAGATATTGGGACCATCACATACCTCTGTGGAGAAAGGACCCCTCCGGAGCAGGGGATCAGGCTTGGGAGAAATGCATGTTAACTAGCTCTCTCTGAGGAGGCCATGAATTTAGGGGTGCTGAAAGAGATTGGGCCAATGTAAGAACAGCAAAAAATCCTCAAAGAAATTTCGTCCTCCTCCTGACTTCGAATATTGCTCCAGTGCCTCCTAGTGGCAGAATCTAACAACAGCTGACAGGAGTCTGAGAAATGTAATTTGCAAAGTCCAAGTTCCAGCGCGAAATCGAGACACTATAAAAGGGAAGATTTGGGACTGACGGTCCATAGGTGCATATCCAGCTCAATAAGCTAGCTAAAAGGCACATTTTTCCAATTGTTTCCTTCTTTTTGGTCTTGTCTTTTCGTATTTTCATAAGAGAAAAAGTGGGCATGTTGCAGAGAGAAGGAAATACGGCTTTTTCTTAGTTTAGCATCCTTACTATATGCTAGTTGCCTGAGGTGCTTCTTAGCAAGAGTTACATCATTGAGTGAAATCTTTTTTTTTTTTTTTTTAAATTGCAGCTTGGTACCTCTTAATGCAATTTTTTTTTTTTAATAGAGGCATGCTTTATTTATTTGTTTGCTGGTTTGTTTGTTTTGTTTATACATGCACTGGGTACAGTCAGAAGCGCGGGAGGGTGAGAGAATTCACCAGAGCCAGAGCGGGGAGCAGAGCAGGCAGAAGGACCGAAGTACACTGCTGAGGGGAGCAGCGGGCGGCAGGGGGGGTCTGCGCGCCATGTGGGACCCTCCTCCGGTGGCCGGAGAGCAGCGGGGGATCGAACCGGCGCCACAGAGGCCGCGGGCAGCTTCGCAACCCAGCGCTCAACCGCTGCGCCACCGGGGAGGCCCCATTGAGTGAAATCTTTGAACCCAGCCATTCGTCAGCTGAGAGGCTGGGTACCTGCCAGCACCCTAGCCACAGCTGCCAGAATGTAAAGGGCCTGGAGCCTCCTTTTGTGGCGGGCTGGCCAGTAGGCCCTCACTGTCAGGCTCAGTCACTCCACTTCTCTGCATAAGTTCCCACTTTTATGACTTTCCCCCGTGTTTATATCACAGACCCAGTCTCTGTCAAACCTCTCCCCCATGCCTTCTGCCCTATACCATTTTTAGATAGTTACACAGATTCTTCCTTCTTTTTCTTTTTTTCAAAGATTTATTTATTTATGCATACAAGAACTGGGGTACAGGGAGTGAGAGGATTCACCAGAGACAGAGTGGGGAGCAGAACATGCGAATTGACTAAAATACACTGTTGAGGGGAGCAGTGGGCGAGACAGGAGAGGGCTGCTGCGTCATGTGGGTCACCTCCCTGGCCAGGGATCGAACTCATGCTGCAGTGGCTGGGGATAGCTTCATAGTGTGGCGACTTAACCCCTTGCGCAGATCTTGATGGCCCATTACAGCCCAGGCTTAGGTTACTAGTGTCTATGACACTAGTGATCAGTCTTGACACAGGTAAGGGGAAAAGCATTCTGTTCCCAGGAGTGGCAAGGAAGTGCATACTTCTCTTGATTGTGTTTATTACCAAGGAAATGGAAAGAAAACATATTAGAACAAGTAGAAAGTTCATATCCTGCTTCATTTTTCACATTCCACTGGTATTTTTTGCCTTGTCATTCTACTCTCTATTTTCACATCTAGGATTATCTAGGAATAAATATGTTATTATTAAAGCTATGGATATTTATCTTAGAAGAATAATATCAAGTGGAATTACATTGTGAAACTAAACTGTCTAAACATTTTCCTTTTTACTAATAGAGGAAAATGCAACCAACATTAATTGAATTGTTGAAAGCATAGCAGATTTGGGTACAAGAAAAATTTATTCACTTTATAAAACTACATCTTGTGGACCTGAAGCTAGTAATAAAATGTACTCATTTTTTGCTCTTCAGTTTAATACTTATACTTCATTCTATTTTTTTTAATGACAGCTCTTTTAGGTGCAATTCACATAGTATAAAACTCACCATTTTAAAGTACATAAATTTGTGGGTTTTAGGAATAGAGCTATGCAACAATTATCCTCATCTAATTATAGAACATTTCATCTCCCCTCAAAATCATCACTATTAACTATCACTCCTTATTCCATCCACCCCAAAGCCCCTAGCAACCATAAATATACTTTCTGTCACTTTGGATTTACCTGTTCAGAACATTTCATGTAAATGGAATCCGACCTGTGGACTTTAGTGACATGCTTTTAGGCTCTCTTCATTGCGAATAAATGCTTTCAAGGTTCATTCACTTGGCAGCGTGTAGCAGAACCTCTCTCATTTTTAATCCTGAATGATAACACATTAAGAGGATAATACCCTATCCCATATGGTAGCTACCTATTCACCAGTTGATAGACATTTGGATTGTTTCTACTTCTGTGACTACCATGAATAATGTTGTTGTGGACAAGTTGTTGCGTGGACATATGTTTTTTAAATTTTCTTAAATATGTAGCTTAGGGTAGAATGGCTGAATCATATGGCAACTCTGTTTAATGTTTTGAGAATCTGACATATTGTTTTCCTAAAGTGGCTTCATCATCTCACAATCTCTTCACAAAGTGAGGATTCCTCTTTCCCCACATCCTCACCAAATCTTGCTATTGTCTGTCCTTTTGACCTTAACCATCCTAGAGGATAGGAAGTGGTATCTCTGGCTTTGATTTACATGTCCAAGATGAAGAATGAACATCTTTTCTTGTACTAGTTGACCATTTGTTTATCTTTTTGGAGAAACTAGAGATTGTGTTGAATCTGTTGATCAACTTGTGGAATATTTTATCATTTAAAATCTTGACAGTATTAAGTCTTCTGATCCATAAACATATGATGTCTTTCCACATATTTACATCTTTAATTTCTCAACATTTTGTAGTTTTCAGTACACAAGTCTTGAACTTCTTTTGCTGATTTATTCCAAAGATTTCACTCTTTTTTGATGCCATTGTAAACAGAATTGTTTTCTTAATGTCATTTTTAGATTGTTCACTGCTAGTGTGTAAAAATATAATTGATTTTTGCACTGTTTTTATATCCTGCAACCTTGCTGCACTTGTTAATTCTTCTTGATTCTAATCGATTCCATTTTATTTTGTTGGTGTGTATGTATTCTGGCATGTATCTCCTACATGTATTTCCTTCATGTTTAGAAAAGCTGCAGCTGTATTGTCAACTTTTGTTTAAAGTCCTGCTCCTCTTATCGTACTGCTATATTGCATTACCTGTGAATTAGGTCACAGCAAAGATTTGCTGAAAAAAAAACCATCAAATATGAGTATACTCACACATGTAGATTAACAAACAGATCGATGAGATTAACAAAAGTATTGAGGCAGTTTCTCAAAATTATCATGTTTATGAAGAAGGATTTTTGTGTGCATCAGTTTGTGGGTGTCCATTGCCACATGGTGAAAAAGAGGCGCAGGGCGTAATGTCAGACTGGAGATGACAGGAAGAAATGATAGATAATTATGCAGAGGTGGAGATTAGACAATCTCCACTGCAGCAGTGGCATCAGAATCAGGGAACTCTAGACTTATTTGGTGGCTCAAGCTGAAAAAAAAAATCTATAAAAATTAAAACTTTGGGTTGTTCTGTATTTATTTACTTATTTATTTTAAAGATTTATTTATTTATTTATACAAGCACTGGGTACAGTCAGAAGCATGGGAGGGTGAAAGAATTCACCAGAGCCAGAGCGGGGAGCAGAGCAGGCAGAAGGACCGAAGGACACTGCTGAGGGGAGCAGCGGGCGGCAGGAGAGGTCTGCGCGCCATGTGGGACCCTCGTATGGCAGCCGGGGATCGAACCGGTGCTGCAGAGGCTGCGGGCAGCTTCACAGTCCAGCGCTCAACCGCTGCGCCACCGGGGAGGCCCTCTGTATTATTTTTTAGCTAAGACTTTAGATTTCTCTTACTGAGATGACCTTTGAGGCTAAGCTGCTGGCTGTTTTTATCCCTCCTTAGTATCATTGGTGCCAAAAGAATGAAACTGAGTGGCACAGCAGATGGGGACTATTTTTTGATCAAAGCCTGGAGAAGGGTGAACTCTTGCTCGAAAGACACCTATCCCCCAGCAAGGGGATGCAGAGTCCCTGACAGGGAAGAGCTACACGCCCTGGGGCAGGGGCCCAGTGGTCATGCACAAGTGACTTTTTCTTGCACTAGCACCTTTGCTCAAGTCTCTTTTTGCACATGACACCCCGTTATCATCTTGGCATGGCTGTTCTGTCCGGTCCTGAGGTTACTAGCATTCCGCAATGGCTCCTGTAAGTACCTTAGTGTACAGGGCATGATCACTGTAGCCTTCTCCTTGCCTGCTGACAAATCAACCAAAATCCAGACACAATATTTGAAGCAATGGTTTCAGGACACTGCACGTTAGACAACAAGGGATAATGATCACTGGGAGACGGGAAGGAGATGATGTGACTGCTGTGACCACCCTGGGTTAATGTCTTGGGAGAGGTTTCAACCCATGACACCGGGGAGGAGGACCCAGGCAGTCCAGGGAATCTGTGAGTTAAGGAGACGAGGCAGAGAGACTGGGGCGCCCAAGGCTGCTACAATTCACTGGACAACGACAAGAGGCTTGCACAGAGAAGGAACCCTGGTAGAACTGCAGCGTTCCGTCTTACTGAGCAAGTATGGGAGGAAACTACCAAAGCTCAAGGAAAAGACTATCTGGAAAGATCATCAAGAATAATGACTGGTGTAGACCCGGGCCAAGAATAGTGCAGCTTCCCATCAGCCAAACTGGAAAAGCTCATAATTCAGGAGGCATTGGGCAGGATACTCAGAAAGGTCTTTTTTTTTTTTTTTTTAATAGTCTGGGGTCTTTCATTGTTTACTTTTCACACCTATCATGCTATGAACGCATAGAGGATGGGATCCAGCAGCTTCTCTCCGTGGGTTCTCCCACATTGAGCTGCTCTGGGGTACTGGGGGGTGGGGGGACAGGCTGGCACTTGAGTGGAACCCCAGACCTTTCTCTTTGGCTTTCTTTGTTTCCTGATCATTCCTTTCACATGTTTCAGAAAGCGATCTTGGCTCTTGGAGTGCTAAATATGCTCAATAAGAACTTTAATTCTCTGGGCAAGAATCCTGCCCTTGTTTGTTTACAACAATGTCAAGTGCATGCTGGGTGACAGTATGGATTCTTCCAGCGTTGCCGTGGAAACATGTCTGGGGTGTTCCTCTTTGTACAGTGCTCATTTCCTTGACATGGATACCACCACCATTGGTGTAGATTCACATGTCCGTGGCTCAAGGAGCACCTCCATGTTTTCTAAAAGGCCCAAAGAATGCACGGCGGAGCCTCTCCTCCCTCCCTTTCTGTTGGTGGTTTTGGCCACTTACTGGAAGATGGAGGTTCCAACCAGAAGGCCTCAGGAAGGTGTGCCTGGTAGTGGAGATAAATTATTACTAGGCTAAATGCTACTCTGGTCCCACCCAACAAAAGCAAAACTTTGAAAAGTTGAATAAATATTTAACCAAAGAGATATAAATAATATAAAATAATGCTCAAGGATGCTCAGCATCATTTGTCATTGCAAATGAATAAGCATAATGAGATGCCGCTTGCATCCCTATTGGAATGGTGTGAACATGTTGTAACATATTCTGGAGACCCTCACCCCAGGACGCAAAAGAGCAAAGTCATCTTTACAGACTTAATGTCTTAATGTCTGACAGGCTCCATCCTGTGGCCAATGCAGGAATCTGCTTCCTGAGGGTAAAGCCAGTCTTCTCAACCCCACTGAGGACCAAGCAGCAGATAAAGATTTAACAGTGGGTACTCAGCCTTTGATCTCCCGCAAGGCGCTTTTCAGAAAGGAAATGACTGCGCTCCTCTTGCATCAGCATATCTTTCGGTCCAGACAGTTTAGAACTACAACCCCCACCAACCCATCAAGAATAATTGCATTCTTAAAAAAAAAAAAAAAAGACATATCTAAAACTAAAAAAAATTAATTAAATTAAAAAGAATAATTGCATTCTTAATGCCAAGGAGTCACTGTTTCTAAATATATAAACACAATCCAAACCTGGGTTTATTGGAACAGCAATCACAGAGTAAAATCTGTCAGACTGTTTCCCCGGTTCCTATCATCACTTTGATTATTGAATAAGCTCTTTGTGTAACTATCATTGAGGTTTTTTATTAATTTTTTTTTATTTTTTTACATCTTTGTTCATTTTTAAACCATATTTGCTTCCCCCCACCCCCTCAGGTGTGGTCCCCATAGAGTTTCCTTCCCCAATGCACCTGTGCACCATCACCTCAGTCCCCTGTGTGCCTCCCTCTCCCGCCTCCTCCCCTGCAGGATGTCCCTGATTTATAATTGTCCATTTTTGCTTTGTTGTGTTTTGTTCTGTTATTACTTTTTTACACTGATGTCTTATTGGGTTCCCCTATATTCCTGCTATAAGTGAAACCATCCGATATTTTTCTTTTTCCTTCTGGCTTATTTCACTGAGCATAATTCCTTCTAGCTCCATCCACGATGCTGTGAATGGCATGAGTTTATCTTTTCTGAGTAAGATTCCAGTGTGTACATGTACCACATCTTCTTGATCCAGTCATCTATTTTTGGGCATTTGGGTTGTTTTCAGGTTTTACCTATTGTAAATAGTGCTGCAATACTATCACTGAGATTTTAACAATGTCAGAGATTTTAGTCAGAGAGTTAGCCAGTCAACAATAGCTAAAACAATATTTGATCACACCCAGTGTTGATGAGGACGCTGGAGGAACCATAACTTCCATGTGCTGCTGATGGCAGTGAAAATGATAGAACCCACTTAGAAACGGTTTGGCTGTCTGATGCAGAGAGCAATTCTCACGTGTTTTTTTTCCCCCCACATCAAGAAGCAGCTAGCTCCCTACAATTCGATTCTGACATGATCTACCTGGAGGTTAAGGGTTTGTTGCTACGAGACTCTTCCCCACTAACCTTCTCCCTTGAGACACAATTACAAGACCAGTTGTCACCTGTGCTTCTAACTGACCAACTACAAACTGCAGGTTCCCATGAACCCCTCTCCGGGTTCTGTTAGTTTGCTAGAGGGGCTCATGGAACTTAGAGAAACATTTTCCTCACTAGATTATGCTCATTATAAAAGGATTTAACTCATGGGCCTCCCCTGGTGGTGCAGGCGGTTGAGCACAGTGCTCTGAGGCTATCGCAGCCTCTGCAGCACGGGTTCAATCCTGGCTGGCCAGAGAGCTACCCACATGGCATAGCAGACCTCTCCTGTCTCACCCGCTGCTCCCCTCAGCAGTGCATTTCAGTCAGTCTGTCTGTTCTGTTCCCCGCTCACCTTCCCACACATCTGGCCTGTACCCCATCTCTTGTATGCATGAATAAATAAATCTTTAAAAAAAAAGGGTTTAACTCAGGAGCAGGCAGAGAGCTGAGATACTTAGGGAAGACACAGGAAAAGGGCAGAGCTTCCAGGCTCCCGAGCATAACGCTCCTGAAATGCTCACCAGCACTGCAGGGGAGGGGGGTGGGGGCAGTGTCTCCCCGGTGGTGCAGCGGGTTGAGCTCCGCACTGCAGAAGCTGTCCACAGCTTCTGCAGCGCAGGTTCAATCCCCGGCCTGCCGGCGAGAATCCCAGATGGTGAGGCAGACCTCTCCTGTTGTGCCCACTGCTCCCCTCAGCAGTGTATTTCATTCAGTCTGACTGTTCTGTTCCCTGCTCTGTCTATGGTGAGAGTCCTCTCACCCCCTGCACGTCTGGCCTGTACCCCAGCTCTTGTGTGCATAAATAAATAAATCTTAAAAAAAAGAACCACAAATATTGTGAAGAGTTTGCACATGAGACACATCAGCTATTATTCTTATATATTTTATTCTTTCACCCCCCATTTCACTTTATACTAAATTATAAATAAGGTTCTTTTTCTGAATGACATTTCCTAAAATATAAGATGGGATCATGCCAATCTTTTCCTACTTTGCCTGAGCATCTAAACAATCTCATTTTCAAAAAGTTGATTTTTATCAAATTATTTTGACTACACTCTCATAAGCAGATGAATCTCTCTCTCTCTCTCTCTCTCTCGCTCTCTCTCACACACACACACACAAACACACACACACACTAATCTTTGCACAGTATCAATTTATTTGCAGTTCATCAAAATAATAAGTGGGTGATGACCATTGACAGGTTTAAATCAGCCAAACTGATCATCAGAGCGCGTGGGCTGGGAGCACAGGAATCCACACAATAAGCAATCTGTCTGTAACAAAAAACCTCAATGCATCTGTTAGCCCAACTTCTCAAATATCAACAGGCAGAGCTAATTATTACTGAACTAAAGTCCAAGCAGATGAGGATGCTAGTCTGGCCAGGACCGAGGTATTTTTTTGGCTCAAACCTCTAATGTTCAGGTGAACACAGGTGGAGGCCTATTATGTTCAAGCCCCGTGGGCTGCGTCTGGCATCAGAGGAGCAGAGTGCTAAGTAGCTAACGCCTGGATAGGGTGGCAGCGTCCAGCGAACTTAATCCTGTAGAGACACGTCCACAGTTTGCTTGGTGTCCAGCTTTCATTTTTATTATTTTTTGGTTTAAGAGTTTCCCTGCCTAGGATCAGTGTGTCTGGTTCAGATAAAGTTGGAGAGGCTCACCTGGGGGTGTTTCTTCGGGGCACTACCCTTGTCACTGTGTCCATGAATCCACGTGGGTGCTGTCTAATTTACGCCCCAAGGTGGGTCTGTGATTTGATATTGGTGGTTCTATTGTATATTTGATGTAAATTACTTCACTCACAGCATATTAAATGCATAATTATTTGTACAATAGGATGCTTTCATCATGTACTTCCCTAATTGTTTTTACCTACACTTCCCTAATTGTTTTTACCTACTCCACAGAGAACGGATGGCGATGATCAAACAAAAATAAGAGCACTCTACCAGGTAGATTTACCATTGTCATCTAATGAGAGTTTATCTTTTTTTTTTTGAGGTATTATTTTTATTTTTTTTTAAGATTTATTTATTTTTATACAACAGGTAGGGTATAGGCCAGAGGAGTGCAAGGGTGAGAGGATTCACCAGAGACAGAGCGGGGAGCAGAACGGGCAGAGCTACTGAAATACACCGCTGAGGGGTGCAGCGGGTGAGACAGGAGAGGTCTCCTGAGCCATGTGGGTTTCTCTCTGGCAGGCTGGGGATGGAACTCATGCTGCAGAGGCTGCGGATTGTTTCATAGCGCGGTGCTTAGCCCCTTGTGCCACCAGAGAGTCCCACACATTTTTAATTTTAGAAACACTTAGTTTTAGGTTGAAACACCCAGTATGGAGTTGGAGATAGGAGATTAAACTTTGGAGACGCTTTAAGGTTGAAGGTCAAGCCTTGGGAAACCCTTACATTTAGAAGGTCGGGGTTGTAGGGAGGGGGTGGGCAGAGAAAGGAGTCACTAAAGGAGAAATAACCAAAATATTGAGATGTTTCTTCTTATGCAGGTACAGAGAATTTCAAAAGGAGGATGTGTCAGAGTAGCAGTTAAAGGAGAGTGTGGATTGGTGAAGAAGAAAGTCATTGCTTAAAACAACAGAAGGAAACCTTGGAGGATGTCCTCTGACATTTGGGATTCCCGAATTTTCAGGGAAATACTTTCCTGAACAATCATGTTCTGCTCAACTCAGGAAGTAGTTCTTATATATTTTATATCTATCTAATATTGGGGAAAATATGCTAGAATACATAGACTAAATAGTTGGTTAATTAAGATTATTTTTCTCTCCCAAAACAGCCTTGGGGATTTTGAGGCATGAAGCATTCCCAGGCCTTGTTTGCTTTACACCCTTGCTCTGTTATCTCTTAAAGTGCCATGTGTGTATGACCAGAGCCAATTTAGTTTCAACCAGGAAAGGCAGTGGAGGGCAGGCTTCCTCTGGAAGGAGATGACCTGGAGGTTAACCTCATTCATTCTGCTCATATCCTATTGGCCTAAAATAATCACACGGTCACATTTAGTTCCTAGATAGGTTGAGAAATGTGTTCCAAAGCTGGGTGGCCCTCTTCCCCTAATTAAAATGGGAAGTGGAGGACAGTAATCTCTAGCATATAGGACCTGAAAGAAATAGGTCTTTCTGCATAAAACTGGTTTTTTTTTTTTTTTGGTAGTATTCAACTACTTAAATTTTTATAGAACACAAACCAAAATCCTACATGGCAATAAAAGCCAGACATTCTTGGGTTACTCTATTTTTGTAAAGGATTTTATAAATTAAAAAAAAATTCAGTTATTGGTTAGTTTACTAGAGATCTAGTGAAGTCAAAAGACTGTTTAATTAGTATGTTCATGAATTATTGAAATACATTGTCTGCCTCATAAAGAGACACAATGGAGTATTAGATCTGCCTCACTTATCTATTGCTGTGTAACACATTATTCCAACATTTGAAGCCTAACAACAAACATCTGTTATCTCACACCTTCTAAGGTCAAGAATCTCAGAGGCCCTCAAGCTTAGAGCTGAGCAGGTGGTTCTGGCGGAGCGTTTGGAGGTTGCAAACATGGTTTCAGCCAGGGCTGCAGTCATCTGAAAGCTTGACTGGGTTGGAGGATTTGCCTCAAAGCTGACTCACGTTGCTATTGACAGGAAGGTTGGTTTCTTCTCCAGTGAGCCTATGTAGGTGTGCTCACAACATGAAACAAGAGATCTCACCACAGTGAGTTACGACGAGAGAGTTTAAGAAAGCATCTGAAATGCTGACAGCATCTCATAACCTCATCTCAGAGGACATAATGTCCCTCCTATGTGTCACTCGGACCAACCTTGCTACAAGATGGGGGTGATCATAGGAAAGTGAGAATACCTGGGGGAAGGGACCATGGGGGCCATCTTGGAGACCACAATACCTAACCTTGGATTGGAAAAAAGTCTCCAGAAAAATCTATCAAGGGGTTAAGGGGCAAGGGGTTAAGACCCAGCACTATGAAGCTATCTGCAGCCACTGCAGCATGAATTTGATCCCGGGCGAGGGAGCTACCCACATGGCACAACAGACCTCTCCTGTCTCGCCTGCTGCTCCCCTCAGCAGTGTATTTCAGTCCGTCTGCCTGTTCTGCTCCCCACTCTGCCTCTAGTGAATCTTCTTACCACCCCCCGCCATACCACTGGCCTGTACCCCAGTTCTTGTATGCATAGATAAATCTTTAAAAAAAAATTTCCATCCAGTATTTTGTCAGGATAAACAAAGAAGACTTGAGATATTGACTGTGGACAAGAAAAATAAAGTTGATTGACACATTTGCGTAAGATGAATTTGGTTAATTTCATTAGGTTTTCAAGAACATTGACCTTTCAGATTGCATTTGATTCAAATGTCTGTTTAAAAAGTACTTCGCTTTTGCTAGTCAGAAATGGTGACCCAAGAGTGAACATTTTCAATTAGATGTGGCTTCTCGAAAAGTTTCAGAAGTTAAGATGAACAAGTACAGATCCATTGAAAGTACCTGAGTTTCTGTAGGTTTGATCCAGTTTAAAGTCATAGGATCTTCTGACATGGCCTGAGCAGGGAGCTATATTTGGGGATTTGGCACACAGAGGGTCTGTCTTGGATTAGATCTCAAAATACCTAAAATATTTCCTTAAACAGGCCCGGGTCAGCTACAACAGGTGTTATACTTCTAATTTTGGAACAAGAAGCAGCCTGTTTAGAGCAATGCTATTTTGCACTCATTCAACAGGAGTGAGGACAGTAAATAACTTTGCCAAGATATCATTGTAGAAAAGACCAGAAGTGTGTTATTTTCCTAATACTTGTGACAAGCTACATTTTTACAAGATAGCATGGGATTTTGATGAATTCTGATAAAGGCCTTTTTTTTTTTGCATTTAATATCCATTTTAAAAATGATTGAAATTGACCTCTTATTGTCAGCTTCTCCACCAGAACATCTATTTAAATGATCCCGTCCATTCTTATTTTGATTATACTATTATCAGTGATTAAATTTTTGCAATGGAAAATAAAGATATTGTAGAACTAATGATGTATTTGTTTTCCTTTTCTTTTTAAATTTTTTTTTTAAAAAGGGATTTATTTATTTATGCATTCAAGAACTGGGGTGTACGCCAGAGGTGGTGGTGGTGGTGAGAGGATTCACCAGAGTGGGGAGCAGAACAGGTGGATCTACAGAAATACACTGATGAGGGGAGCAGCAGGCGAGGCAGGAGAGATCTGCTGTGCCATGTGGGTTTAAAAGGAAACTACAATTTAAAAAAAAGGCAAGTCAAGTTGTAAGTAGTCCATATTTTTTCTTGGAGGGGTGAATGAGAAATAGACACAATGTAGAAGAAGTATTTAAAGAAAAGCAAAAGGTTTGCCCTTTAAATAAATTTTTCAGAAGTCACTCCCGAGTGTTTATTTCCCTACATGTAAAATTTACGTGGGTCCAGATCATTCTTCCCTTTAGGTCTCAGTAACGTTTGTATTCTCTAAAAACCGCACAATTGAATATAGAATCTAGAAACATGAATCAATCTAGAACACGCAGCTAATTTACTGCTTGCACCGAAAGCGCAAGGGAAAGCCAATTTCTACAATAGACTCTTCAGTCCTTTTACGCTGGACTCACCATCTACCTAGCCTGCCCGGGTCCCATTCCAGTTAGACGAGTCGTCTACACCCGCAATAACCCACTTTCCCCTTCTTCCCTCTCCCCACCCCTGGTCTCCAGGCCGCAGGACACTCGGTGGCCAGCCGTGTGTTCACCACCCAGGACACCAGGGGCGACCGCCTTCAAGCCGGGCATCAGTCCGCCGGCTCCGTCCCCGCTTCTCGGCCCCCCGCCGCCAGCCCGGGAGGGTGGGGAGCCGACGCGGCGCCTCAGGCCAGGCCAGCAGGTTACCTGGCAACCAAGGTGGCCTTTTTAAGGGGGAAAAAAACCCAACAAACCGAACACCAGAACCCCCTCCGCGCAGGGCCCTCTCTGCGGGCGCGCGGCCGCCGGGGGCGCGGCGCCGAGCGGGCCCAGCCCGGTCCACACCGGCGGGCCGGTCCGCGGCTCCAGAAGCTTCGCCAATTAGCTGTTTGCGGCTCAAGCCGTTAAAGCCTCCGCCCTGGAAACGCCAGCGGGGCGGCGGGGGGAGGGGGCGACAGGTGCGCCCTCAGTTAGGAAATACACAAAGGGCCGCCCCAGCGCCGCCGTGTCCCTGGCAACTCCGCGCTCGCCGGGCGCGCGCGCCTCCCGCGGGCAGGGCAGGGGCGGCGGGCGGCGCGCGTCGGCTGAGGGGGCGCCCCGGCCTGCTCCGGCCGCGGGCCCGGGGAGCGCGGAGCCGGCGGCGCCCGCGCCCGCGCAGTAGGGACTTGTAGTCCGCGGCCCGCGGCACCTCCCCCGGGTAGGCCGGGCCGCGCGCGCCGCCCGCCGCCGCCGGCCCACTTCCTGCCGCGGCGCGGACTACACCTCCCGCCGTCCTCTCCGCGCTCGGCCGCGAGGAAAGCCCAGTGCGGGCGGCCGGGGTGCTGCCCTCCGCCGGCTCCCGGCCTCTCCCCGCCCCTCGGCGCCCTCCGGCGAGGCGGGGAAGCGAGCGGCCGCGGCGGTCTCGGGCGGCTGGGCGCGACGCGGGGGGCGGGGGCCGCAGGCCGCGCTTCACCTCAGCCGGCCTCGGCCCGGGCGGGGACCCGGAAACTCGTGGGGCGGCGACTCGGGGCCCAGCTCCTGCGGGGGCGCGGCGGGGGCTGCCGCGCGCCGGCCTTTCGTTTCCGCCCCGCGGCCCCGGCGCGTGCCCCGGGCGGCGGCCGCGTGCGCGCAGCCATGCACTAGGCCGGGCCCCCTATGCACGCGGGGAGCGCGGGCCGCCGCTTCGGGCCGCCGCCGCCGCCGCCTGCCGCCCGCCCGGCCCACGCCGGGCCGCCGCCCGCCCCGGGCCGGGGCGCCGAGGAGCCGGCGGCGCCGCCATGTGGGGCTAGCCCGCGCCGCGCCGGCCGTGCAGCGGGACCGGCAACATGGAGGCGGCCGTCGGCGCCCCCGACGGCGGGGACCAGGGCGGCGCGGGGCCCCGCGAGGACGCGACGCCCATGGACGCCTATCTGCGGAAGCTGGGCTTGTATCGGAAGCTGGTGGCCAAGGACGGGTCGTGCCTGTTCCGGGCCGTGGCCGAGCAGGTGAGGGGCGGCGGCCGGGGCCGGCGGGCGGCGTCGACGCGGCCCGCGGGGCGGGCGCCGGGCGCGAAACTTCGGGTCCGGGCAGGGGCGTTCGCCGGGCGCGCCGCGGGGCCTGCGCGGGCCGGGCGGGCGCGGGCCGGGCCCGGCGAGGTGAGGCGCCGCGCCCGGGTCCGCGCTCCCGCCGCTCGGCGCCGGGGCCCGCTGTTGGCTCGCGGAGGCGGCGCCCGCGCGGCTCCAACATTCTTTCCGCCGCTTCCTGGACTTTGGCAGATCGGGGGTCACGCCCGCCCGGGCCGCCGCGCGCGAGGGCGAAGGGGCGGCCCGGGGGCGCCGGGCTCGGGAAACGGGCCGTTTCGGGGGCGCGTCGGGGCGTGGACGCCGCGCCGGGCTCCTCGGGGCCGGTTGTGGACCAGAAATAACTTCTCGTAAACGCCCGTTTCGGTGTTCGTGGTCGGGAGGCAGTAACGGGGCCCCCGCCTCTGGCCTCATTTTCCCCGGTTAGTGGCCAAAACCACTTTCTGACGCGCAGCTGCTTGGGAAGGGGTCGGGTTTTCTTTACCTGTGTGTGGTGTTTTGTTTTGTTTTTTTGGTTCGAGCTGATTTCGTGTTCTGTGAAGTCGGGTGTGCGGGCTCCAACACCATCCTGTCTTGAAAGGTAGCCGTGGAAATGGGTAAAAGTTCCATCTGCCTTTTGTACTTTGCTTCCCTTTAGTCCAAAATCCCTCGCCCCTGCGCGCCGGGCCGTGTCTGTGGGTGATTTTCTCGCCTTTTCCGAGTGCTCGTCCGCCTTCCACATCTGCGTTTGTGAGTAGATGTTTTACTTAGGTCTGTAGTTCAGTCCATTTCCATTCCCCCCCCCAGGTCCAAGGGCCAGCCGGTTATTTCCCGAAAGCCCTGGTTTTCACATCGGTGGCTTAACACCTTTTTGTGAAAACAAATTGGCCTAAGTGGGGCAGAGCTGTGTGTGATGTTGCCGGCTTTGTCATTCAAACTGCTGGTAAAGCTCCCCCGGTCCAGGTCTGTTTCAGGTCTTTAGATGGCTTGTTTTCAAAAGCTTAGGAGATTGCGGTGTTGCTTTGGGGATGTGTTCACACTCACTCACCTCAGTTTACTATTCGTGGGTAAACAGTTTGTCTTTTTTGTGAATTTTGTGGTTCTCCTCTCTTGCTTCCTCTGCCTCTCAGCTCCTCAGCACCTCCAGAAGGCAGAGCGGAGAGGTGGAGCTGGATTCCGCCCATTTGTCTGATATACTGTTAGCTTGAGCAAGTGTTGGGTATTTGGTAAGGAAGGAGGCAGAATAAAGGAGATCTGGAGCTGACTTGGAGTTGGATTATGCAGATCCTAATTTATAGGGAAGCGCAAAGGTGGCGTTGGATTTCGGCATTGCAGGTGGTAGATGATCCCACCTCTGGTGTGGTGGGATTCCTCTTTTCAGTGGAAAAAGTGCAAGAGCTAGTTACAGTAAGAACTCATTGTTTGACAGCAGAGAACTCATTTTGCTGGGTCTTAAGAAAATACTTCCTCCAATTTTGTGACTCCGATTTTTAGTGTACAGAACTTAGAAAACTTAATAGCTTGAAGCGCGGGGGTGGGGGGGTGGTACTTCTTCAGTAGATACGGACTGCATGTGTAGCCTTCATGGCCAAAGGCAAAGTGTGTTTGGGGAGGAAGACAAATAATTCCAACCCCAGGCTGCCCTTTAAAAGTGTGTACAGAGGTTTTCTTTTCTTTTTTTTTTTCGCCAGCAATTTCTCCAGCAGTATCAAAATAAATATCATTTCTAAGAAGGAGAGTACTTGGTGCCCCTCTTTGAGGGGTAGGGAGAGACTTAGGTAGTCTTTCCCTCCAGATTACCTGGTATAGACAGGCCCTTCCCTTTTACACTCTGGACTTGGGCCTGCAGGAGGCTTGACCTGAATCAGCTCCATGGCCATGGAACTAAAAATAGGGCGCTCTTAGAGGACTTGCTAAAGCAGTGTGTCAACCTTCCCCAGCATTTATCACTTTCTTATCCCAAGTAAAGATTGGAAAGCTGTCTATTTCTAGTTTGTTTTCATCGATACAATAATTTGCAAAGATAGGAGTTTGAATTCTTCCTGAGTGTTCCTGAATATGTATGGTGAGATATTTTTAAAAAGGTGTCCTTCACCTTTTCTTGCAGCGCTTGACTCTGAAAGGAATCACTACCCCACACTTTATGGAAGTTGCTGGGAGTTTTGCCTCTGAGTAATAGATTCAGGTTTTCTGTGCTAAAATCTTTGTTGAAAGGAGAAAAAGACGAGAGAAATACTTGTGATTGTTTTTGATGGAAAATAAGCTTCATTCATATCTGCCACCTGTTGCTAGGTAAATGGCTTAAGATTAGCTTCACTTTGCTAACGGCAGGAAAGCCCTATGGGATGACATTGTGGGTTACTCAAACTAAGAATACCTTGATCCTCCATAATAGTGTCTAATGTAGCTTCTGCGTGAGAAGTGCTGTGCTGCAAAATGCATTTGTTGAATTGGCAAAAAAACGTGTGATGGTTATTTCTATATATGGCCATTCTCTCCAGCGCTGGAGGTTGGAATGTATAAGGGTGCTTCCTAATAATAGTGTCCTGAGACAGCAGTGTTTCCTGGGTGCCATGTCTTCGTTTAAACTGAAATCAGCGAGTACACTGAACACTGCACATTGACCGCAGCCAGCTTGGCTTTGGCATGTTCAGATGCACTTGCTGGCCTGATGGCTGTGTCTGGTTCTGTGGGAATAAGTGAGCCCTGGCTGTTAGCCAGAGAACCTGTAAAATGGGCAGCTGGAGCCTCCCTTTTCCTGAGTTCACACTGAACAAAGGGAGACGCACTCAATTGGAGCTCTGACTTATATTTTCTCAGATTTTTTTATTGGGGTATATTTGATATATGACATAGTAATAGTAGTGTCAGGTGTTGAAGATAATGATTCAGTATTTGTATGTGTTCCAAAATGGTCCCCAATCTGGTTAACATCCACTGCCATAAATAGTGATGGCAACTGGTATGAGAACTTTCAAGATTTATTCTCTTAGGAGCTGTAGTTTTTAAAGTTGCATTAGTATAAACTCTCAAGGGCCTTGATCGTAGTTTGAGATGTGGTTATTTCAAATGTGTCAGGTATTCCACGCTTCCCCTTTTCAGGATACCAGGACCAAACTTCATTTGAGACACCTCATCTAGTAAATACTCTTAATCTCTTTTAAACAAGGTAGTTTGAGTTTTGGAGGCTAGCCAACGGGCATTTGATAATACTGTTACAGGGCAGGGAGAGGGGCAGCCCAAACCCCACAAACCTGCCTATTCTATATAGGGTTCTGCCATCCGCCACATCAACACAAAACATATGAGACTTTAATGGGAAGGAACTTTAATACAACTAGGAAACAAGACAGGAAAGGCAAAGAATCTAGTTTCTAAATCAAGCACCCAAAGTCACCCGTCCCCTCGTGTGTAAAACTCCATTCAAATGGGATTGGCCCAGAGCAAGGCCCCAAAGCCTGCCACAAGTCTAAAGCATCTTCCAGTGGGGACCCACAGAAAAGGGTCAGAAACAACCAGACAAGCAAAATCAAAATCAAGATAAAAGCTGCCATTGTCACCTCCCCTCGGGTCTCACCCACATCTGTGTCACCCTGTTACGACCAAAAGACAAGTGCAGTTTCTTCATGTGTCCCTCGGCTTCATGCGCCTCCTCCAGGTCACCCTCTGGCTCCATCCTGCTTCCTTCCTTCCTCAGTCTCCTTTGCAGCCTCTTCTCTTCCTGCTCAGCTCCGCCCTCCCTTGGGTGGGGCAGGGAACCTGGAACCTCCCCCTTTCCTGGGGACCACCCTGTTACAGTACTAGTTTTTTTTTTTTTTTTGCAAGCCAAAGCTTTAGAATCTTAGAGGCAAATGCCAGTAGGTTATCTTTTTGTTTAAATAGTTGTTTAACAGAAGGAGTTGAGAGGGACTGAACTGCTTTTGGTAGGGTAGTATCATTCAGGTGTTGCTTTTAGATTTTTTTTTAGAGATTTATTTTTACTTATTTATGCATACAAGATCTGGGGTGTAGGCGCCCCATGTGGGTTAGCTCCCTGGTCTGGGATCGAATTCATGCCACAGTGGCTGGCAATAGCCTGATCATGCCCAGAGTGCTTGATAGTCCCTGCGCCATCAGGGAGGCCCTGTTGCATTTAGAATTAGGGCAGAAGAGCAATTTCCAAGGCTGTTGGAGAAGGCCACATGGCCGCAGGTCTGAGTCTGCTGTGCTCCCCTCCTGGGTGCTTTTTCAAGGGTCCTGTAAACCTGATAGCTGGAGGTTTCAGCTGGAGGTTGAATGAAATGTAATGGTTTCAGCCTTACATTTTCTGAAACATACAGAAGGCAAGTAGTTCACAATTCACTGGGAAAAAGGAATCTTTTACAGGCTTATAGCCTCAAAGGTGACTCCATTTGTTCTCTTTACCAGCATGCATAGGATATGAAGCAAAGTTAACAGGGTTTGGGCCTCCCCAGTGGCGCAGCGGGCTGAGCGCAGTGCTGTGAAGCTGTCTGCAGCCTCTGTCGTGCTGGTTCGATTCCTAGCCAGCCAGGGAGATTCTCACATGGTGAGGCAGACCTCTCTTGTCTCGCCCGCTGCTCCCCTCAGCAGTGCCTTCGGTCCTCCCGTCTGCCTGTTCTGCTCCCTGCTCTGTCTCTGGTGAATCCTCTCACCCTTCCGGGAGTCTGGCCTGTACCCCAGCTCTTGCATAAATAAAATCTTCAAAAAAAAAAAAAAAAAAGTTAACGGGGTTCTATTAGCCAAGCTTTGTGAAGAGCAAGTTACAGCAGAAGACTGACTGGCCATGAGGGAAAAGTGTCCTCCATTTATAAAGATCACCTCAGATTTGTGATTTCAGTGACCTAAAGGGGAAATGTAAATTCTTTATTGAGCTTCAACGTTGGGTTGAGGAAATGCTGGTGTGTTTGTATGTGTCATGCCACTCCTGTGGTTAGAGGAAGAGGTGGGGATGCCGAACACTCTAGAAATGATAGAAAAGGAAGTGGAGGGAGACAGATGTCTATTAGCTGGAAGGTTATTTTGTGGGTGAAAGAAGGTAGTAGGTCGTAATTCAGATCTTCTTAACGACTGCCTCATAACATGTTGCTTTTTCTGTTGTAGGTGCTGCACTCTCAGTCCCGCCATGTCGAAGTTAGGATGGCCTGCATTCACTATCTTCGAGAGAACAGAGAGAAATTTGAAGCGGTAATTTATAATTTCAAACATGTAGTGCTGTCTTGACTTGCATTTACATTTTAGCCTTTAAAAGTGGCCTAATGGGAGTTTCACAGACTGGATCCTAATGCAGGTTATGGGGCGGGGGTTGCGGGGGGACTTTTATGAAAAACTGCTTTATTGAATTTAAATCTAATTATATTCAGTGGTGATATTTTTTAGGCCACTTTGGTGTGTGGTATTCCTTTATTCAGACATTGGGGAGACTTTTGTGATGGATGGGACTGAGCTGTGCAGGACGGGAAGACTGACTGGGGCGGGCTCCTTGTGTGTTGAGAATGAGCTTTGTCTGGCAAGGTCAGGGGATTGGGTGTTGTGGTTGGCAGAGTTTGCTGTGATGGGTAACTGCCTATGAGTTTTTAAACATTTCAGGCTTGGATGTAAAAAATATGCTGAGCATGGCTAATACTGAGCCTTTAATTTTATCAGAAGGAATTTATAGATTTTTAATGGTCAGGGGTATTGTGAACCATGTTTCAGAACACTGTAATTATGTAATACTGATTAATAGTTGCTAGAGTGTTGTAAAGCAGCTCAGTACAGTTTTCTCAGTAATAGCTAGTAGTCTGTGAAATAAGATGCTACAGTGACCTATTTTCCTTTTACGTTGTCAGCCTTGTATCATTCACTAGTATTGGTTTTATGACCTAGAATTATGTGATATGACCACTCTCAGTGGTTTTCCTTATAAATTGGTGAGAGAACATTGCAACTTTGCAAATATCTCAATTCTAATAGGTAGAGTTCTTAGTTTGGACGTGCTCTTGGTTTGCTGGTCCTACATTCAAGTGAACTGTTACTGTAATAATGTGACATTCTCCTGGGTGCTTGTTTCAGACTGGCAGTAATCTGTTCCAGGAAGGAGAGTTACCTGCTTCATCAGGAGTTTCAAAACCTTTTCTTATTTAAATAAAAAAGGTTATTGGGAAACTAGATAAGAGTTTGAGGGTGTGGTGGAGAAAGGGAAGGGGGTGGTCTTTAAATATTGAAGAAATTATAAGTGAATGAATCATTATTACTGGCCCGGGAGGGTAAATCACTGTTGACAGTAATGGAAATTGCTAACCTTGGTTGAGAGCTAACTATGCGCCAGACACTGTTTTAGATGCTTTACATACATTTATTTCTCCCTTATAATCTTAAGAGGTAAGATCAGGGCTCCAAAGTCCTGAGGGGGAAGGCTCACTTTCCTTATCGCAAGTACCTTCAAACAGTCTCCTGGCCAGAATTGAAAGGGCCGGCTGGAAACAGGGTTTGCCTTGCTTCTGAGAGTGCTTAGTCAGCGCCTAGACCTAAGCTCTGGATGAGCAGGACAATCCCTTATGGGATGCAGGCTGTGTCAGAATACTCCTTAGGTCTCTGCCAACTTCAGTTGGTTCTGTGGGCTGTCTTGAGTCTATAAATAATCACTTAATACAGAACAGTGGCCTCTGATTGGAGGGATATTTAGAATATGTGACTAATTTATTATGTGTATATTGAAGCTTAAGATACTTTTGGAAAATTTTATAATCTACAGTCTATAAAAGAACCTCAACCCTGCAAAATCAGTGGACATGTAAAAAAGGTTTATAGATGGGGCATGTACTTCTGAATGTTTTTAACTACCACTTCGCTAAATTAACTGGTACTAATTTAAATGAAATTGAGTGTGGTGCTTCAGATGAAAGCCTTTTAGAGCTTTCTGAACTACATTAGTGTAATCTGGATGAGAAGAAGATGAGCATATAGCTTGAATTAACTCAATTTTTTTCATGTTAAAGCTACAATGAAGCGGGCTGTTTTGGCAAAATCTTGATTCTTCCAAATATTGTCAGCATTAACTCTCATCTGTTTTTAGTATAACTGACTTGAGACAATGAATTCACATAAACTGATTTCCCTTAGCTAGGGTATCTGTCTTTAATTCTGTTACCAAATTGATCTTCAGGTGCTGCCTTTATCATGTGATTTTTTTTTTTGGTCATTGTGTCACCTGCCATGACCTTGAACTGCCTTCTCCTTCAGACTGAAAGTCCTGCCTGGGCTCCAGGCCCTCTCTAAACAGGTGCCGCTAGAGCTCTCGCTCCGCTCCGCTGTTCCACCAACTTGCCCAGCTGCTCCTGGCGGCCGGCGCCTCTCCCCCCCACACCCCTCCGCACGCCGCCTTGTCCCGCTGCCCACCCACGTCCTGACTGGGAAACCTTCCGTGACCATATTTCTTCTTGAGACTCTTTCGTATGTTTGCGGTCTTAATGATTTGTTTGTATTTTCATGATCATATTTTACATAAGCATTTCTTCCTATTACTGATATATCCAGGGTTTGTGTAAGGACTTAGTTCAGAGTGAATGTGATTTATAGTAAAGGGTTAACTTACTTGGATGTGTTCCTTACAGTCTTGTCTTCTTTTTTTGCAGTTTATAGAAGGGTCTTTTGAAGAGTACTTAAAACGTTTGGAAAATCCACAGGTATGTAGTTATCTTGTAATATATTTCTTTTAATATAGTCATACTGTTTTCACAGTTTGTTAAAATGTGAGCTTAATAGAACAGTGTATGGAGGGGCGTGTAGTGAGTGTGCCCTGTTGCCTTACAGATATGTCTCGTGTTAGGTGCACATTCTCGGGCTGGGACCTGTGTTCTGTGCTCCGGATGTTGCCTCACGAAGGACAGGGTTGTGTTCTCTTTATTTTCTTGATGGTCATGGCATGCGAATATAGCATCAAAGGCCTGAAGTAATAGTGGTGATGACTTTGAGGCTCGTTGTTGAGGGTGTTCTGCAGGCAGCTGAGAAGACCGGCTCTTTGGTGAGGCCCCATGTCCGCGATCACCTCGAGGAGAGGGAAGATCATGAGAGAGGACATTTCCCCACCAGCTCCGCAGCACAGGCTCTCAGTCATGTTGAAGTTGAAAGAGCTTTTTTTTTTTTTTTTTTGTTCTGTTTACAAAACGAATATTGTCAGAATTCCCTTTGTGGAATGTTAAGGTGTCCCATCTTCCCAGGAGAGTCAGCATTATGGTTAAGGTGACAGCGGCAGCAGCAGCAGCTGAGAAGAGGGGTGGTGTGCAAATGAAGTGGAAGGCAGGAAACTTGGGTTTGAGCAGCTAATGTTGTCTTCATTTGACTCCCTAACCAAATGAATGCTTGGTGTGGCCCGGGATTGCCAGGCACCCAAGGGTGCAGAGAACGCTGGGATTTGGATGCTGTTCTCAGGAGTTTCCTTTTAGTAGAGAAGAGCATGTACTGTAAGTGAGAAAATAACTCATGTCATAGAAGTATTGATCTGATGATAGAGGCATTCAAAGTTTTATTTCTAGCTGGGTAGGCAGAGCAAGGGTTGGAGAGTGAGTTGGGTTTTGAAGTCTGAGTAGATTCTGCATAAGAAATGCCTGGAGGGAGGGCATTCCAGGCAGTGAAAATGCGGCTGCTCCCCGGCCAGGCCACGGCCAGGCCACCGGAGGAGAGTCCCACATGGCGCGCAGAACTCTCCTGCCGCCCGCTGCTCCCCTCAGCAATGTACTTCGGTCCTTCTGCCTGCTCTGCTCCCCGCTCTGGCTCTGGTGAATTCTCTCACCCTCCCGCGCTTCTGACTGTACCCAGTGCTTGTATAAATAAATAAAAATAAATCTTTAAAAAAAAAAAAAATGAATGAGCTAGGCAGATACAGAAGGTAATTCAGTGTGAGTGGAGGACAGAGCTCGTGGAGCTGGAAACAGAAATCAGTAAGGACAGGCTGCGGCCTGGTCTTGGGCGTGTCTGTGCTCCAAGAGTGAGCTGCAGACTGCGTCAGAGTGGGAATGCAGATTTCCTGGCTCTCACTGCAGACCTGAATCTGTGTCTCTGGGCCTGGGATCCCGCAATATAGCATTGGGTAACATTACAAATCTTTTGAGGCAGGTCGTGAGTTTGTTTTCAACTGCTGTGAACTGAGACTCATACCTTGTATTTTTGTTACCGGTCTGGAAGAATGAAGGAATATTGTCTAAGGATGGCGTGGAGAGGACCTGTGTAATCTCTGTTAAGTGTGAAAAAGAAGAGTAGGGTTCTCCAATTTCAGAGTCAAATGCTCCTGGAGAGCCTTTTCTCTATAAATTCCTTCTGATCATGGTTTTGAGTGATGGAGGCCTTAAATACCATGGTCATGTTCATCTTCCTAAGTTTACATTGTTCCTTTAATTTCCAAGCCTCTTTGGAGGATTGTGTATTTACTGCTTTTGGAATTCCATAGTTATCTTTCAGTTTTAGTGCTTAATTGATGATCATTTTGTGTAAGAATGTTAAGTCCCCCCTGCTCTGTCTGTAACAGAAAGGAGGGGTGAACACCAGAGTGTTGGGAGTTGTTATCTTCTCTAGGTAGAGAGATTACTGGTGCCTTGGGCTTCCTTTATAGAAAATATAGGAATGTCAAAGACCATTAATTTTTTTTTTTAAATCAGAAAAGCCTCCATGAGTTTATTTTATAATAATTTTTGTGCAGTGGTTCAGGCTATAGAACTGGGAGATGGGATAGGGGACAAAGGGAGAAAAAAGGGCAGCACCACCTGAGTTGAGACGGGTTTGATCTGGCACCTTCTTGAGCAGAAGACGGTGTGAGCTGGCCTGTGCCTCCTCGTGGGGGTGCTGTCTGGCCAAGGTCCTGGGCTTATACTCCCAGCCTGATCATCAGACTTCCTTTTGAGATATATTCAGTACCTTCAGAATAGTTGTTTCTTCTTTATTATTAGCAACAAATATTTACTTTCATTTGTTTCTCTTTCTTCTTGGGTAACTTCATCCCTTCATTTAGTTTTCAGAGAAAGCCTTGTTGTCGTTTTACTTAAAATGCTTGTGAAACATTTACAGAAACAGAAATGTTTGTATGTTTTGCAAGAATGTATTTCTGTCAACTTTACTGAGATAAAATTGACTAAAGTTTATTGTATGTCATAACATATAAAGTGCATAATTTGATGAGACTTGACAAATATAAAAAGTTGTGTAACTACCGCCACAGCATCACAGAGGGCCTTTCCTTCACTCCAGAAAGTTTGTCACACCCTTTTGCATTTAATCCCCCTGACCCCCAACCACTGATTTACCTGTCATAGACTTAAACAACTGGAATGAAAGCGTGTGTTGTGAGCCCCTCGACACTTATCCAGGTCTGGGCCATAAGGTAAAACACATGTAATATGTGATCTTTTTTTTTTTTTTTTAAAGATTTACTTATATAAAAACTGGGGTACAGGCCAGAGGCGTGGGAGGGTGAAAGGATTGACCAGAGACAGAGTGGGGAACAGAACAGGCAGACGGACCGAAAGCACTGCTGAGGGGAGCAGCGGGTGAGACAGAAGAGGTCTGCTGCGTCATGTGGGTATCTCCCTGGCTGGCCAGGAATCGAACCTGCGCTGCAGAGGCTGTGGACAGCTTCACAGCGCCGTGCTCAACCTGCTGCACCACCACAGAAGCCCTGTAATACGATCTTTTTTGTTCATAGGTTTTGCCCGTTTTTATTAAGTTTTTGTTTTAATTGAATTATAAGAATTCTTTATAGTGAATAAAAATTCTGTATGAGATACATATTTTGTAAATATTTTCTGTAATTTGTATCTTGCCTTTTTTATTACTGTCTTTTGAAGGACAGTTTACTTTGGAATAGCTAAGAACATTTAAATTACACATTTATGATGCAGTATACTTCATTATCTATACTTCATTATTTAACACAAAATTTGTAAAAATATTTTACTCTCACCCATAATAAGGAAATACACCAAACACCATAAAAAGTGCTGAGCAGGGGGCTCCCTGCTGGTGCAAGGGGTTAAGCACCGCACTATGAAGGAATCCGAAGCCTCTGCAGCACAAGTTTGATCCCTGGCCGGCCAGGGAGCAACCCACATGGCACAGCAGACCTCTCCTGTCTCGCCCGCTGCTCCCCTCAGCAGTGAATTTCAGTTCATCTGCCTGTTCTGCTCCCCACTCTGTCTCTGGTGGGTCCTCTCAAACCCCTCCTCCACACCCCCACACCCCCCACCTCTCTGGCCTGTACCGCAGGTCTTGTATGCATTAGTAAAATCTTTTTAAAAAGAGTACTGAGTAGGTGAAAATACATATAGCCTTAAGGTGGAAGACCATGGCAGACATGTGTTTTTGTTTTTTAAATAATTTGCAACTGACCCTGGCTAAAGAAGATAACATTTTATGAAAACCTTTGTTTACTTAACCAGTCTACCACAGAATATATTTCAAAGAAAAATGGCATGTTATTCGAGGGGTAGTACTTCGTGACACTAGCAGGTGATTTTCACTTTTCTAAAGTGATACAACACCTTTTGCTTGAATTTCGTTGTCTCTGTGATCTGGCCAGCTGGTTTGGGAGAAGAATTTCCCTCCATGGGATGGTGTCACGTGCGGCTGTTCATGAGAAGCCACAATTGTTAGGCAGACGCCTATTTTAAGAAATCTATTTTGATATATAGCACTTCGTTCATTTTGAAAACCGGACCCAACTTTTAAGAACTATTAATATGGAAACTCCCAGGGGAACAAATAATCATTTTCTGAGATTGAGACATTTGTCCTGGGATCTGTCATCTCACATTTCTTTTAAGGGAAAAGTGACAACAATAATTTGTCCTTGTTATTTTTCGTGACTGTTGGCCTTAAGTCTTAACTAATTTCTCAAGTAGTGTGGGAATAGATGTGAAAGATTTACTGCAGAATGAAAGTAAAAATCCTTTAATTTCCCTCAGTGGAAATTCCCTGTCTCCACTGTCAGTTTGGGACGCAGCCTCTGTCTGGTTCCCTTCCTGGTGCACATGCATGTGAAGCATACCTTTTGTCTGTTTATACAGACAGGATTAATTTTACTTTTTTAAGATTTATTTTATTTATTTATGCATATGACAGCTGGGGTGTAGGCCAGAGGTGCAGGGGGGAGGAGTGATGAGAGGATTCACCAGAGACAGAGTGGGGAGCAGAACAGGCTGATGTACCGAAATCCACTGCTGAGGGGAGCAACAGGGAGACAGGAGGGTTTGCACCATGTGGGTAGCTCCCTGGCCGGGGATCGAACTCGTGCTGCAGTGGCTGCTGATAGCTTGATAGTGCTGAGACTTAACCCCTTGCGCCACCAGGACTTGACTTTCACCTTCATAGTGTGAGTGCTCCTGCGAAGTCAGTTCATGCGGGTCGTCCTCACTGTCTGCAGTGGTTGCATGGTGGTGGGTCCCGGGTGGGTTGACTGTGATCTAATTATTCCTTTGTTAGACTCTTAGGGCTGTCTTTAAAAATTTTTAATTAAACTTATAAATGGCTACAGTGAACCTCTTTGGCGATCTATACTTTCGTGTGCATATGAAACACTTTTTGAGGATGGAGTTACAGAAGTTAAATAGCGCTGGCCCAGAGAATACGTGAAGATGGAAAGTTTGGCACGTGCTGCTGGCCCTTTCCTTCTGAAGACTTGCGGGTGTTCCTGGAACTTGCACGCGTTCCTGCTCACCTTTCAGCACGGCTGCTGGCGCCCCGCGCTCTCCCTTCCTTTGTGGAGATGCGAATTCTTTGACCTTTTTCCTCCTTTCTGTTCCCCGGGTTGTGCTTGCTTGTGCACAGCATCTCGTGTCTGGGCACCTGCTGTGTGCCAGGCTCTGTTCTGGGTGCTAACTTGGAGGCCGCAGTCCTTCCCCTTCAGTGGGGTCTCGGCGTGGACTGGCATTTACTCCCTTAGGGTTTCTGCAGCGGAGACTTGGGCTGCGTTTTAGTATACGAGAGCCTGTTTGATGGAAATGTTTTTCTAGCTCATTAAGCATGATATGAAGGCATCTCTTCAGTGTTGTATAGAGGTATCTGTCCTGGAAGAGGAATTAGACATTTAATGTGCCCACTTGTTTCTTTTCAATACAGGAATGGGTTGGACAAGTGGAAATAAGTGCCCTTTCTCTCATGTACAGGTAAACACTGTAGTAACATAAGTGAATTTAAAATATGGGAATTTCTATATTAAAATGGTTAAAATAGCAAAGTAATTTTATACCTTAGCTGTAAAGCATTTTTCCTAAGGTTTTGATTTCTTTTAATTACATCAATTAAATTTTGACATTTTTATTAAGACTGAGAAATTTCAGTTTTCGATATTTTTGGAGAAATTTTTCCACGCTTATAAACTATATTCTGAAAACCGCATGGAGAAATTTCTCAGACTGGTGGCCTTGAATGACCACTGGAACAGAGGCCAAGGTACATAGTACCTGTTCTGCTGCTTTTGCCTGATAGAGGAGCAGGCAAATGCTTTTTTAATTTGGAAATTTCTTTATAAATTCCACCTAAACAATTTTTTGTGATTTTGAGGTCTCCTTTTAGAACTAATTAAGAGTAACTCCTTTCAAGTTACTCTTAAGCAAATTATTCCTATACAGTTTTTTAAAAAAGTTACTTTTATGTAGGTATTTTACAACTTTGTTATTTCATTGTTAAGTTTTGCTTAATGCTGTAACTCCATTGCCTACAACGTTGCCTGGCACATGAGGTTCTGGACTGTATGAGTGAATGACCAAATGAGTGATTAAATCTTAATTCATAAAACATATTCCATCAAGAGTAATTTCCAAAATGTTATTTTCAGGAAAGATTTTGTAATTTATCGGGAACCAAATGTTTCTCCTTCACAAGTAACTGAAAATAATTTTCCTGAAAAGGTAAGCATTTTTCTAAGTACTTCCAAAGGATTTACGAAAAAGAGCCAGCCATTCTTTTGCCAACCTTGAGCTATGATTTTTGAGTGACTTGGAATAGTTGTCTAATAGTTATAATACCAGGTTTTTTTTTAAGTTAGTCATAGAGTAATTATTTTGTATTCGTTTTGTGTACAAATTACTGTGTCAAACCTTACAACATTTCACTAGAGGGAAAATAAGACATACTATTGTATAGGAACTGGACTTCTACTGTTTTGTGTCAGTATAAACATAGTACAGTTGTTTCCGCTATTTCATCTAGAAATACTTTGGTAATTATATTTCCCATTATAAAGATAATTTACTAAGTAAGTACATTATCTAGTCGAAAAGCAGAAACTACAAAGTTGTGATGCCTAAAAAGGAGAAAAAACTCAGCTATTTCGTTATAAGAAAACTTTGTTATAATTTGCTGTCTGAAGTGTCTTGGCCAGCTTGCTTCTGGTGGTGTGAGGCTGGGGAGGTGAGGGAGACACACTCTTCATAGTAAGGGTGTGTGGGTTTCTAGGGTGCTTGGCTTTGGATCTGGCCTTTTTGCTGCAAAGTTTGGAATATACAAAGTTTGGAATTAGTTTCTTTTTGTGTGAATAATTGACTATTTGAAGAATACGTAAATCTGTATGTCAGAAAAAAATTTACTTTTGATTATTTTGCCTTACAGAGATAAGCGTTAATAAGGTTTTGGAATATTTTCTTACAGATTTTAGCTCTAGTTCTTTCAGTCATTGTAATATTGCTTCATATACTTTGTGTTATCTGTGATCTTGTATGTATTTCCCCTAAGTCCTTGAGAATTTTCTGACTTAGTGGGTTGGTAACATTACAACATGTGGATGTACCTTAATTGGCCACGTTGGAACCTTAAGTTTCTTTTAAAATACTTCTATTGGGAAAAATTATACTAGTAATTTAGAGCTATTGGAGAGCAAGTTGCTATGTAAATGTCATATGAGGGGATGAAAAGGATTTTTTTTTCCCTTTCAGGTATTACTGTGTTTTTCAAATGGAAATCATTATGATATTGTCTATCCCATAAAGTATAAAGAGAGCTCTGCTGTGTGTCAGTGTAAGTATCTGCCTGTGTCTGTCATAGGAGATTCTATTTCTAGGCTTTGCAGTCTTAATGTAAACAAGTAAGGGCAGATATATTTTATTCTGTTGCATATGAAAGAATTTCTAAGAACCTTAGATTACCAAGAATCTTGTCTCTATAATATTAATTTGTTACAGTTTAGAAAAAAAAGCAGATAGTAAGGTTGAGTTAGATTTTTAAAATACCAAGTATTTCTTTCCTCGATAATTAATTTCAGTAATAAGGGTTTGTGTTTGTTTAAAAAGCCATTGGTGTAACTTGCAAATGTGACTGTTCACTGAGCATATGCTGGTCTGGCTCCAGAGCCGACTTTCTTAACCTGGTGGCTGTGGGGCTGGTGTGAGCATTGGCGAGGGCTAGTAGTGTCCCTGGCTTTCCCGCAGTTGGCACTAGTCCCTTCTCCCCACCATCGTGACAACCGGAAATGTCTGCAGGACTTGCCAAATATTTCATGGAAGGATAAAATCTCCTAGGATTATAAAGCTAATGAGTATTACTGCTCTAGTAGTTCCTTCCCATCTTTATCTCCATCATCTATTTCGACCACATACCTGCCACTCCTACAAATTATCAGTGTATATAAAAGATTTTTCCCCTATTCTTAAACTGTGGCAACCAGCCAAGAAAATGCAAATTAAAACAAAAATTGTTCTGTTTTGAGATAATGAAAATCTGGCATCACATCTCCTAGGTTGTGTGCCCCCCCCCCCCACCTTTGCCAGTCAGAGTGTGAACATTTTAGCTTTGGGGGGCTCGCCCATGGAGCCTGTGTTGCCTGCGAGCTCTGTCTGTGGCCTGAACAGAATATGGGGTATGAGAGAGAGACCCTGTGAGGAGGTTGTCTCTTTGGGGACGCATTGATGGGTGGGTACCCACTGTGAATAAATTCTTAGTGGTCTTATCATTAAAAATAAAACCAAAGGAGAGTCCGAATTCCATGTGTAGTATGTTTTTGTAAGTTCTTTCTAGCCCCACAAGGAAAGCTAATATCTTTTCTGGCTATTTCAAGGTTTCTTAAAGTTTTCTGAAAGTTGGGCGCTTGTCTGACATCTCAGAGTCATGATCCCTCACCTGTGCATCCAGAGTAAGGGGCTTTGCTGTGCTGGGCTTGAACAGATGTGGGCATTGGCACAGTTTGGGGCCTTTGTTCTCTGCGCGTTTGTTTCCCAGTTGGGACACCTTTGTGTGTTGTTTGTTTTCAGAAAGGCATAGCTTAGGATTTCAGAATTAGCGCATAAGTTTTAGTTACTGTCTGTAGCTTTCTGACCAAATTATTGACCATAAGATGTTTGTAGGTAGGATTTTAGAAGCCTGGGAAATAGTCCCATTTCTGTGATCTCTTCCTGTTTTAAAAGTACCTGTAGTCAGTTTTGCCTAACCTCTCTTTTGTTAATTGCAGCTCTCCTTTATGAACTGCTATATGAAAAGGTATTTAAAACTGATGTTAGTAAAATCTTGATGGGACTAGACTCGTCTGAAGTAGCTGATGAAAACAGCAGTGAAATATCAGACTCGGAAGATGACAGTTGCAAGTAAGAACTTAAGTCCTAAAATGCGTTACTAATGCCATACAAAGGAATAGTTCTATAAATATTCTGCATGGAGTTGTCTCACATACTGAGGTAATATGATATTCCTAAAATATAGCAATCTCCAGTAGCAGTTTCTTTATCTCTGTCACTGATTTTACCTAGTTTCTTCTAGAAACTGGAATTCTTGAAAATCCATGTTTTTTGTTGATGAGGAATCTGTTCCTCTGCAATGTATAGATGCGTGTCGGTAGGATAGATTTCATGAGTCAGATTTAATTCATCAATTGTTCATCTGTTTGGTGATTGAAAAAAGTGGCCATTCTGATTGCCTTGACTATTATTTTCTTCCTTAGATAATGTCACCTGTTTTTCTTTTGAGATAATAAAAATTCCCGAGTGGGGGGCATAGTGTGTGGACAGCACCTTTTGAGTGTCTGAGGTGTGTTTTTCTTTAAACTGCTTAAGGTAGTTTGTAGGTACCATATCAGACATACATTCAGTCATTCAATAGTCATGTTCATCAATATTACGGAGTTTACTTTGTTTTTTTAAGAACCAACTCCATACTTTCCCACTGAATGAAGCCAGAAGTTTATTATTCCTCATGTGAAAGTATTCTACTTGGTGTTAGATACGGTGAAACTAGGGGAAAAAAATAAAGCCTTAGGATATTATCTAATTCTTTATTGACTGCTTAAAAAAACCTTCTTTAATCTATAGTTCCAGGCATCTGTTGAATTAAAATTTTCTGAGCCCGTTTGAAAATTTGCTTTGCTGCCATTTCTTTCTAAGGAATTTCTAGGGAACAAATGAGTCAGGTCAGATTCATTTGCTGTCATACAGTTAGTTACTCCTAGAATACACTGACTTGGCGTAGACAGAATTTTGCTTCCCTGGTACCTGTCTGTGAAGTGAGAGTGACGAGCTGGTTAGGACTTAGCACCTGTGTTGGTGCAGAGGGACTTGGGCACCCACCACGTGCACTTCAGTTGCTGCTGCTGTTGATGGTATCAGCAGCAGGTTGTACATCTGGAGTGGCAGTGGCAGGTGAAGTACAGAGTAGGGGTCGTGAGAGTTCCCCAGGGGAGATAGGCTGGCTATCATGTCAGTGCTGCTTTTTCTGCTATACTGTTGTATATGGCCCTTGTGATACGGAAATCTTTTAAACTGACTTTTCATTGCATAATTAAGATTTGTTTTCATTTGTGTTATGTCTTGGCTCAGAGAGGACAAGTCTTCAGTTAGGGGAAAATGTTGCATAGCTCCGGTAGGGTGGAAGGCATAGTGTGGTGAGGAGAAAGACTGTCATTCTTATTGGTCAATCCTGAATTGTTGGGAATTATAGGTGCTTTTTTATGTCAGGACTTTATATATTTGCTGCAATTCAAGGTATAAACTTGGAGATTGTCCTGAAGGCTGATGATCTATTTACTAATGAGGGATTGTGGGATGGAGAACACAAGGCCGCCTCTTACCTCATGTCCCTGTTAGCACTGAATTCCAGTCTCGTGGCCACCCCGGTCTTTGCACATGATGTCTCCTCAGCCTGGAATGACAAGTAGCCGTATGGCTTGCTGTCTCATCATCACTCATTTTTTTATTCAAAAAGACATCTTCTCAGCAGGCTCTTTTCTCATCCAACTTTTTATTATCTCCCCCGTTTTTCTTCCCACAACACTTACCAACAATAAACATGCTGATAACTTAGTTTGTATTTGCTCTCAGTGGATTATACATTTGGATGTACAATCTTTCTTGACAATTGAGCCAGTAAGAATACTGTCAAGTCTTAGACTAATCATGTATGTTTACACATACACACACACAGATTTACACATGTGCACTCACACTTGTGTCATTCAAGCTTGTGTGGAATGTGTCTTTGACTTTTTGGAATATAACTGACTTGAGTTTTTATGTGAGGTTAGAATAAGTTAACTGCATGCCAAACACATTTTTGTGTTCTTAATTATATTTATTCCTTTGTAGGAGTAAAATCACCACTACTAATGATGTGAATGGACTTAAAGCGTTGTCAAGTGATCAGGTAATAGTTTAAAAATGGGTTTTGCTAGCTCTTCAACATAAGAAGTTATGTGAATTTTGTGCCTCCCCGGTGGTGCTGTGGGTTGAGCGCAGCACTGTGAAGCTATCCGCAGCTTCTGCCGCACTGGTTTTGATTCCCGGCCAGCCAGGGAGAGTCCCACATGACGCGGCAGACCTCTCCTGTCTCGCCTGCTGCTCCCCTCAGCAGTGTGTTTTAGTTGCTCTGCCTGTTATGCTCCCCGCTCTGTTTCTGGTGAATCCTCTTACCCTCCTGCACCTCTGGCCTATACCCCAGTTCTTGTATAAAAATAAATGAATCTTAAAAAAAAAAAGTATGTGAATTTAAAATCTTAAGTTTTTTTTCTCTTTTTCTGGTACTTTTTTTCCCTTGATACATTTTCATGGAGTCAAGGTCATTTAGTGAATTTGTTGGTGACTTCCTAACTTTTGAAGTGTTACTCATTTTCTATTATATGTATCTCAAGTCAACATGTTAAGACACTTTTGTGCTGATCCTGCTTCCTGGCTTTGTTTGTTAGCAATCGAACAGCAACGGGAGCACTCACGGCCTGCCTTTGCCTAGAAAGGTTCTTAAGTCACTCAGTCCAGCAGTGTATAGAAATGTGGAGTATGAAATCTGGCTGAAGTCTAAACAAGGTGAGTCATAGATCTGCATTTCCCATCAGTGCTGTGTGGTACTTGAGAATGATGGAATCACCTTCTCGTTGTCCTCTTTATAGCCCAGCAGAAGCGAGATCATTCCATCGCGGCCGGCTTGCAGTACGAAGTTGCAGAGAAATGCCACGTAAGTCATTTGTGCAGAGGAAAAGAGGTTTTAATTGGAGCTCTTCATTCCAGTAAGAACCAGGAACACTCAGCTCAATTTCATTGTTGTTAATTTTAGATTTCAGAATATATTTTATCATGTGTACATTTTAGTGTTAAAAATATTTAGCTTTTTGACCCATTTGGAATACATATATCTAAAAACTAGGGCATCTCATCACATGATCTTTAAAAACAAGTCAGTCTTTGGAACTACCTGCTTCAAGGAAGTGGCAATAACATTTTAGATCCGATGTTTTCATGACAATTGGCAAATGATTTACTTAAATTGATTCAAACTTGACAAGCTGGGTAAGTTTTGTTTTTGAAAGCCACCCTGGAAGTTCTTGATATATATTATTTTTTCTCACTGAGGGAGAGTGAAGAATAAAGAAGCAGTTTTGTGTGTACTTTGAGTGAGCAACTGCTCTGGGCCCCAGTAGCTGCCTTAGTGCTAAAGAGGGAAGTTAGATTCCATTACTGTTTCTTAACTTGGAGTGATTTTCTACTCCCCATCCCATGCATGCCCTCATTAGCAGTGTCTGCAGAAATACTCTGTTGTCACAGCTGACCAGGTGCTTACTGCCCTTTTGTGGGTAGAGCCCAGGGATGCTGCGGGCCACCCTGTAGTGCACAGCTGCCCTCCATGCCCTGGGGGCCTCTCTGGTCTGAGGGTCAGTACCGTCACGGCTGCAGAAGCTAATGTCCCAGCTTCCTTTTTCTGTTCTCTGTTTATGAAAAAATATTTCCAAAACAAAACCACTCAGTATACAAAAATGTTGTAATTTAGAAGATAATTCATATAAAAAATGGGTTTTCATCAAAAAGTGTTACATTTTAAAAACTGCCTTAATATAGCCATTGATGGTCACTTTTCTTGACTTGTGGAGGAAACAATCATTTTATTTGTGATCAAATGGTTTGTGAAAAATGTGACTCACCAGGATGTTTTCTGGGCATCTGTGACTGACTTGATCTCTAGACCTTTGAATAGTTCTGATTCTGGGGTCTTTGAAAGGAGAGGAAGTAGGACATGATTCATTATTCCTCTCGGCATTGTCAGAATTGGGTTCTAGTTGCAGGACAGAATTGTCAGTGATTTGGAAGACTTGTAAGAGAGCAAGAGAAAACTAAATCCAGGGTTTGCCCTGCCTCTCCGGGAGGTCAGAGAGACAGATACTATATACCCTTTTGAACTTTGGCATACATTAACAATTTAAAAAGTCATTATTAATGCAAGGGAAGCAGGTGACTGATTTTTTTTATCCCCCCTGAAATTGCTCAGCAGGTCAGATTGGATCACAATGCAAAACTTTCTAATGCAGACTTTCAAGGGGCTCACTCTGAGAATGGACCAGTGTTGGCAGAAGAACTTGGAAAGAAGTATGTGCTGCTACTCCAGCTAAGGCATTAGCCACTGCTTGGCTGTCAGCTTATGCTATCGTGAGCATTTCTAGTGGGCCTGTTTGTTTGCACATTCATTTAAAAGGGTTGCTTGTGTGTAGATAATACTTGTTTAGATCCTTTGAATAAATAGAATTCAAATACAGTGTTTCATGTTTTATTTAAAAGTACGTACTTTTTTTTTTAAAATTTATTTATTTATGCATACAAGAGCTGGGGTACAGGCCAGAGATGCAGGGGTGAGAGAGTTCACCAGAGACAGTGGGAAGCAGAATAGGCAGATTGACTGGAATACACTGCTAAGGGGAGCAGTGGGCGAGTCAGGAGAGGTCCGCTGTGCCATGTGGGTTGCTCCCTGGCCGGCTGGGGGATCGAACTCGTGCTGCAGAGGCTTCAGCTTGCCTTATAGTGCGGTGCTTAACCCTCATAGTGCTGTGCTTAACCCCTTGCGCCATCAGGGAGGCCCTTAAAAGTACTTTCTGTCACTCTTCAACGTGTACTTTTCTTCCCAGAGATAGTTTGGGAAGTTGACACTAGTGAGGTGGGGCTTTGGAGAGCAGGGCCATAGTCACTCCCTTTGGCTAGTGCTGCCTTGCATGTAGTTGGTTCTCGTAGATGTTTGTCAATGGGGTAGTGAGATGTTAAGATTGTCGCTAAGTTTCAGTTGCCATTTCCTTTATTGGAGAAAAGGTAGTAAGTCGTCCCTAAACTCTGCTCTGGAGACTTTTCAGACCTGTGCAGTGTGAGGAGAGGAGTACAGCGAGCCCCAGGGCAGCCTTCTCCCCACTTCTGCAGTCTCTTCTAATCTTTTATCCTTAAATCACTTAAAAGACGAGGAATGGGATTGGAAAAGCTCACAGCGTATCTCACATTTGACAGCGAGTCTCCCATAGGTGCTGCTTCTGTGTGTCCCTAAAGGTGGGAGCGCCTCCCTCCCCTTACATCATCAGTATCATCTCATATATGACAACAGTAGTCATTTCCTTTATCTTTTGCTTAGATTGTATCAGTAGTTAAGGCCTTTAGTTTTCTGGGTTTTTTTAGATTAGAAAATATGCTTTTTGATTTATGTTCTCTTATTTGATTTAGAATTGCATCTGGATTGCTAAATTTTCTGCTTTTGTTTTAACTATAATAACTAAAACTGGAGATTTTCTTAACACAAGTTGAAAATAAAATACGTATGCACAATGTTTGAGTTGATAACTCTTGCTCTTATGAGTACTTTGATTATTCCAAATCTTTTTTTTTTCCTTTTGAAGACATTCACCGAAGAACCTCAAAACACCCCCAACTGAAAGCTGGAACACAGTTTCAGGGAAGAAGATGAAAAAACCTTCTTCTGGACAAAATTTCCATTCTGGTAGGAGCATATCATGTTATTCTTTCTTTGGGGGAGTGCTGATGGTACCTGGGGTCTGGGGGAGTGCTGATGTACCTGGGGTCATCGATAATAGGAAAATTATAAGGTCTTTTTGGCTTCTTGTCACAGACATGGATTACAGAGGGCCAAAGAATTCAAGCAAGCCAGTAAAAGCCCCATCAGCACTACCTCCTCGACTCCAGCATCCTTCGGGAGTGAGACAGCATGTGTTTCCCAGCCACCCGGCAGGGCCACAGGCTCAGAAACCCTCCAGTGAGCACAAAGGTCTTAGCAGGACACCCACCCAGATTGCAAGGTAACCTGCCTCAATAAATGTAGGGGAACTGGAGGTGAAGTTCGGCCATTTTTTCCATTGCGCTCTTAAGTAGATTTTTTTGTTCATGCACTTGGCTATAGCATAGTAGTGAAGGTATTGATAAAATACCTCATGAGGATTCAGTTCTTTACAAGTCTTTTTAAAGAAATCACAGTAATCTTAGAGGTTAAGACAGCCTTAATTTAGG
Source organism: Talpa occidentalis (assembly GCF_014898055.3). Classification (NCBI taxonomy): domain Eukaryota; kingdom Metazoa; phylum Chordata; class Mammalia; order Eulipotyphla; family Talpidae; genus Talpa; species Talpa occidentalis. Next base: position 110,352,308 of record NW_023605194.1, read on the forward strand.
TACTTTACAACAGGAATTTCCTCTTACAGTGCTGGAGGTTAAATGTCTGAATTCAGGGTGTCATCAGGGCCCTACTCTGAGGGCTCTCAGGGAGAAGCTTGTTCCTGCCTCTCTCCTCCCCATGTTGCCCTAAATCCCACACATCCCTTGGCTCGGCAGTACATCAGGCTGGTCTTTGCCTCCATCACCACATGGTGTTCTCCCTGTTGGTCTTATCTGGCTCTGCTAATAAGGATGCCAGCCGTATGGGGTGTAGGGCCCAACCTGCTCTGGAGTGACCTCCTCTTGATCTTTTCTGCAAAGACTGTAAGGAAAGTCACACACACTAAAGCACATCATTTTGGGAGACACCGGTCGGTTCATAACAAATTCTAAATACTCCAGATCCATTTAATTTCTTGTAGTTTACAAAATTATTAAGGATAGGAAATTAATTCCATATTCAGAATCAAAACATTCAAAAGGTTGATGTACTGCTAATTCTGCTTCCTGTCCCAGGGGTCTAGCTTCCTTCTGCAGAGGTGTCCACTGCTTACAGCATCTGCTGCCTCCTTGCAGGGATGCTTTATATATGCACAGATACTCATGGTCCACTTTCCCAGAAGGTCTAATGAGAGCAAATGATGAAAAATTAGTCAAATGACAAGTATTAATTACCTTGCCCTTCAAGGTTGGTCACTGCGAGCACAACCCCAAGACTTTGGGGTTTGGTCCTGTGTTCTCAGCATACCCAGTAACGTGCAGGGACATTGGGGACCGTGGTGGTTACCTGTCCAACCTATGTAAGTGTGTGTCACTAAATGATGGTTGTGACTAAAGTCTGTTGTTTTTGACCAAACTCTCATCTGGTGATATCCAGTGCAGACAAAGGAGTGGGGAGGAATCGATTCTTTTGACTATTAGCTTGGGTAACCCAAAAACTAGGACTTAACTTTAGGAAGGTAAGAAGCAGAAATGAGATTTTTTTTTTATTCTTTAATAATTTTTTAAGTAGACTAAAAATATTTTTTCCCCTTGAATACCAGGATCCTTTTTAGTGTCTACGGGATTAAAAAATAAAACATGGGGCACTAAGCTGCTCATTTAAACATACTTTTGCTCACCATAGACTGAATTTTTATCTGATGTGTTTTTGGTTGTCTGCAGCCTTCCAGGAGTTGGTAGTTGGTAGACTGTTCCGATGAGGATCCTTTTCTTTGTTAACTCCATGTAACTCATCTGTAAAAGCACCTGGTGGCAGGGGGCAGTGGCTGATACACACACATCAAGCTCAGGATAGTTTGTGACTTTGCGACTGTTGGTGTAGGAGCCCCATGGGAGTTGGAGTTTATGTCCGTAGGCTTGAGAGTGAATAATAGAGTATGTCGTTTTAAAGAGGATATTGAAATGAATTTAAGACTACTAAAGATTGAGTATTTCAAGTAAGATTTGCTTAAATCTAGTTAGTTTAGAATTTTATAGCCAACATTGGTTCAACTCTTAGCGTTTATCTTTATTTGGATATTTAACATACGTTTTGAATTCTTCTAGTTATAGAATAAAAGAGAACTGTAGTACTGGGCAGGAAAGCTTCATAACTTCTCAACTTTTCAGTTCTTCCTCTTTGATGTCTTTGGTTTTCCCTTTGGAGAAAATAAAATGTCACAAAGCTGAGCAGGGGTTGCAGCGTGCACCTTGCTGTGCAGTGCAGGTGCTGGAATGCTTGGGTGTCTTCCTGAGCACCTCTTCTCCCGCTGGGAGTAGATTGCAAGGGGGGCTGGTTCTCTCTGTGGGGTAGGTGAGGAAAAGATGGATTTTGGGGATGGTGGATGGGCTGCAGTGTTACTTAAGGGGGTGCTGACGATCCAGAGGTGCCTGGTACCTCTTTGGGTTCCCCCACCCCTGGATTATGAGGACTGTGCTAAGATTGTGGGGGTTCAGGGTTGCTTCCCTGCTGTTTTCTCCAGTACTATTGGGCTTGACATCTGTCCTTTTGAAGTTAGGGTGTAATTTTAAGTGGGGCACGGTGAGGAGAAATGGCTTTTCTCAATTTTAGAGGTTAAAAAGCCCAACCAGATGGCCTCAGTGTCCTCGTGTCCTGTCATGATGATTATATCCCCTCACGGTGTGACAGCGTGTATTTCCTATAGGTTGTGGGTCTGTTTTCCAGTGTTGTGGAAATGTTAGATAAGGGTGAAAGTTGTATTCATATTTCCTGTAATAATTATAAAACATATAAAAACATTAGACTTACAGGCTACTGCAGTGCTAATGAATTTCTTGTCTTTCTCCTTCACCATAATTTTACTAAGATGACAGAAATTTTATCTGTGCTGTTGGTGACCCTGCTGCCGGCCCTTGGTCCCCAGGTCGTGTCAGGAATGAGCAGGAGCGTGTTCCACTGTCTCCTTTGCTTGTTGCCCTTTTCTTCATTACTCGGACAGACAGTGATTTTGAGACCTAAACTAGTAACTTGCCCTTTCTTTTTTGAGAGTGAATTCTTAATGATATTAGAATATGGTATGAAGAATACAGTGCTTACATTTCTGTCCTGATAAAAAGAAAAAAAAAAACATTATTTCTGTATCACATGAAAGTAAGTTGTATCCTGCATCACTGCCGTCGCCCTCTCAGGACCCCCAAATTATAGGTTGTCCTCTTGACTTTAATGTAGCCTAATGTACAGGAACTTCTAAATCAGTAAAAAACAGGGCATTTTAGGTACTCAATGCATTTTGTCTTTTGTTTTTTCATGACAAGAATGTTTTATTTAACAGAAAATCTGATCGTGAGAGAGCTGAGGATTTTGATCACACGAGTCGAGAATCTAACTATTTTGGCCTCTCCCCAGAGGAGCGAAGAGAGAAGCAAGCTATAGAAGAATCTCGCTTGCTCTACGAGATTCAGAACAGAGACGAACAGGCTTTCCCAGCCCTTTCCGTATGTACAGGCTGATTTGACAAGTCACTATTGGGGCAGTTTCTGCTTATTTCAGTTTCTATATTGACTATAGTTGCTAATGGTGGATACACAATTTTTATACTGAAAGGTACTTAGCAATCATGTCTGCCCCCCTCCTTTTCACATTTCCTTGAGAAAGAAGAGATCTGAAGATAAGACTAACTGGTGTCAAGAGAGGTGATTAAATTAGTTAGCTCAGTGTGAGTTTGATTCAGTATTTTCTTTCGAATCAAAACATTTATTTTTTGCTTGTCAAAGTTATGTGCAGTAGAGGTTCAGAATTCATTTACCAAACTCTACTTGTGGAATAAGAAGACCCTTCAGAGCTCCTCGGTAATGTAGCAGAGCCTGGCACAGCCCACGGGCAGCATGGGTACCGCTGTGGGAGGTGCAGTGCCTGCCAGTGTGCCCTGTGTCCTTGCTCGACATGGTCAGCTCCAGGCTATACAGATTCTTCCCTGATGAGAGAAATGTTCTCTACCTTCAGATTTCCTCATTCCTTTGGGAGAACCAGAAGGGAAACCAGTTCTCAAGTAGAGTGAAGTAAATTTTCTGACAAGGCTCACGGGCTGCATGGGGGAGGGTAATGAGTTCATTCTGGGGGCATTGGGAACTCTATGACTACAGTCTTTAAAATATTGGTAAGTGGTCCCCAAATAACTGATCCATAATGGTGGTTGAGCACTTTTCCCAACAGTGGGAAAAAAACATAGTATAAGCGCCTGCCCACCATACCTGTATAAACCGGGCAGGCACCACACACTCAATCTCCTGGAATCCTTTGAAGGTCTGACATGCTCAGTTGAAAACAGCTGACCTGGTACCAGGTCATCATTGTCTGGTACTAGGGGTTGGGGCTCAGGAATTACTGGAAGAATATCTATTATTCCATATCCACATTTGAATTACATGTGGTCTGTATGCTAAGTGCATTTGTCTGTCATGCCATGTTGTTTTTCCTTAACATCTATGTGACAAACTACATAATCACTTAGGCTTATAACTTTTGGACCTTTTTTCAGTTAGTGAGTGAATAAAATACCACTACTTCATGTGGGAACAGATTGCATTTTTTTTTTTTTTTTTAATTAAAATGGGTCTTCATATTCATTATTTTTAGGCTGGGTAGTTTGAGCCCATCTTGGGTTTCATAGTGACTCAGACTTGCCTTCTATAAAACTTGAGCTGTGTGGAACACTTACATAGGATGTGGAAGTATCAGCTTTTTAAGCTGATTTGCTTCAGCCTCTTTGTTTCACAAGACCCTTAGGAGGAGAGTTTGAGTCATTCGCTGACAGTAGCACCTCTGGGATAACACCCTGTTGTGCACTGTTAACTGTTGATTTGGGATTTTTCCCCCACAAAAGATAAAGTTCTGCATGCCTGCCTGGAGGGTCTCTGCAAAGAATGTAAGTTACAACGTCAGGGTTTGCTCATGGGGACTCCTGAATGGGGTCATGACAAAGTCTAACTACTGCTTTAATCCATAGATTGATTGCTGAATACATTTTTAGTAAGCCTATTACTGTAGAATATCATTAAATAAGAACCTTTAGCCCCCCCCCCCCATTTCCCCCTTTTGGTTTAATTTGGGAAGTATAAAGAATATAAGGTTATGAAATTTTGAGATTTTCTTTTCAGTCAGATGTATGAAGAATACGGTTGATTATAAGACTTTTGTTCATGTATTTTGTGGGAGTATCTTAACACACTTTTTTTTTTCTTTTCATTTTAAGAGCTCCTCTGTCAGTCAGCCTGCCTCTCAGAGTAGCAACCCATCCATCCAGAGAAAATCATCACATGCAAGTGATAGGAAAGGAAGCAGGCGGAGAGTGGAGACTGAAGAAAGAAAAGATAAAGGTCTGTTACTTCACTGCAAAGCAGATGCTGGAGGCCTGTGTTTGATTTAAAGTCCTCCATTGGAAAGGAACCTTTCAAAAGTCTTGAAGCAGTTTAGTGACATATCTCGATGTTGCAAAGAAACACGGACGCACGCTAAAACACATTAAATGTTATTTTGAAAACTGCAGTCTTCACTGACTAAACGTGGCTCAGTAGCACTTTTGACCTTCTCTGTCTTCATTTATTCTTCTGTGTTCCACCCTGACTGGTGACTGATGCTGTTTTTTATCATGACTCGTTACAGACTCGCTCCATGGACATGTTCACTTGGATAGAAAACCCGAGCCAAGCACATTGGAGGTAAGAGTTTGAAGTACTTAGCATTTCCTTTCTCCTTAGCACGGGGCTAGCACGGCAGGAGGAACTGCAAGGAGCAGATGGACATGATTCCGTCATTTTTTAGTTATATGTTAGGAAGCAGAAAAGCAGAGAAAAAAATGGGGAAAAGAGATTGTGATTGTGGAGAATTTACTCACAGATTAGAACCGTGTCTTCAAGGTACGATTTGATACCTTCTCTGATTAGTGAAATAGCTTTTATTCTCCATACTCTGTAGTAGATAGAAAATTTTTTTTAAAGATTTATTTATTCATGCATACAAGAGCTGGGGTACAGGCCGGATGCGCGGGAGGGGGAGAGGATTCACCAGAGACAGAGCGGGGAACAGAAGAGGCAGACTGACCGAAATAAACTGCTGAGGGGAGCAGTGGGCACAACAGGAGAGGTCTGCTGCGCCATGTGGGACCCTCGCCAGCACAGAGGCTGCGCACAGCTTTACAGCGCTGCGCTCAACCTCCTGCACCACCAGGGGAGGCCCTAGATTGAAATGTTTTAAGGACAAGTCTGTCTTGAAACCATGTTTCCATTGTCCCCTGTAAAAAACTGCCCAAATCAAGATGTGCAAGCACAGGAGCCTACCTCTTGAGGACCAGATTGAGAAAGTAAAATAGAAATAGCAGAGAGAGGGCACAGTTGGGACCTGCTGGGGTGAACTATAAAGGCACCCACCATTGTCTTATAATGGGTGTCTTTGAAATACAAAATTACATCTTTTTTTGTTTTTTTTTTTTTTTTTTTTTTTTTTGTTGCTTATGAAGAATATTAGCGATGATAAATGTGCAAGAGATTCATCACCGTCAAAGTCAAAGAAATTAGAGTGCCCGCCACCTGCGGAACAAGTGAGTTTGATGTTGGATCTGACACTGCTCCCCCCTCAGGGTGTCTTAACTCTAGAAGGTCATTTACAAAAAGAAAACATCTGTATGGGAAATGGGAGAATATAGTCTAGAATGTTTTCAGTTTTGATGGAATGTAATTTTTATAATTGTTTTCTGGACATGAAAGCCATTCCGTAATGATTTTGAATAAGCTGGGATCAGATTTATGTGGTTTTTATTTATTATTTTTAAATATTTATGCATACAAGAACTGGGGTACAGGCAAGAGGTGTGGGTTATGAGAGGATTCACCAGAGACAGAGTGGGGAACAGAACAGGTAGATGTACTGAAATACACTGCTGAGGGGAGCAGCGGGCGAGTCGGGAGAGGTCTGCTGTGTCATGGGGGTAGCTCCCTGGCCTGGGATTGAACTCGTTCTACAGCACCTGCAGACAGCTTCATAGGTTGCATCTTAACCCCTTGCGCCATCAGGGAGGCCCCATAATGTGGTTTTTAAAAAGATTTATTTTGGGCCTCCCTGGTGGCACTAGGGGTTAAGATGCAACCTGTGAAGCTATCTTCAGCCACTGCAACATGAGTTCGATCGCGGACCAGGGAGCTACCCACATGACACAGCAGACCTCTCCTGATTTGCCCGCTGCTCCCCTCAGCAGTGTATTTCAGTCATTCCACCTGTTCTGATCCCCATTCTGTCTCTCGTGAATCCTCTGACCCCCCACCCCCGTACATCTGGCCTGTACCCCGGTTCTTGTATGCATAAATAAATCTTTTTTAAAGATTTTAAATCACCAGAGATATAGAGTGGGGAGCAGAACACACAGACTGACTGAAATACACGGCTGAGGGGAGCAGCGCGGGTAAGGCGCAGCAGGTGTGCCATGTGGGTCAGCTCCCTGATTGGGTATCAAAGTCCTATTGCAGTGGCTGCCTATAGCTTCATAGTGCTGAGACTTAAGCCCTTGCGCCACCAGGGAGGCCCAGATTGATGTGTTTCTTCTGTGTTTTTTCTAAGGCTGTGAAAGACCATTTGTATAGAAACTTGGTGGTATGAAAGGCAGACAACTCAAGGCATTAGGTGCTTAGAATTAGTGTTAAGTGCAATGAACCCTTGTTGTTTTCTGCCCCCTTGTCTTGAAGAAGCCAGCAGAACACGTGTCTTCATCGAATCCAGCCCCCCTTCTAGTTTCTCCAGAGGTACACCTAACCCCTGCGGTGCCTTCTTTACCAGCCACTGTGCCAGCCTGGCCAAGTGAACCTACAACTTTTGGACCAACAGGTTAGAGAACAATTTTAAAAATCCTCTGAACCAACGAACGGCCTTCCAAGTCAGAGACTTGAGATTCTTAGTGAGAATTTGACTCAGCAGGGCTGGGTGTGTGGAGCCTCCTGGTGTCTTGTGATCCCCTGCTCTGCTGCTCTGCTCCGGGCAGGGTCAGGCGGAGGCCCCGTGGGTGCCATTCCTGTGCAGTATATCCTCAGAACCTCAGGACACCGTGACTGGCTCTTGCTTATCTCTCTGGTTGCTTTGGTGCTCTGCACTGGCCCCCACCTTGGTGCCTCCTCTGGGCCCAGCCCTTGGCAGACCCCATGCAGTCCTTTGTCCACCCTGCGTCCCACGTACCTCAGAAGACGCCTCCCAGCTGTTTCCTGAGCGCCGCCTCGGGGGCACACCCTGGTTGATAGGAAGAGCACTTTAGGTTGCTTCAGTGCATGTTCTTTTGTTCCCTGTGTCAGTTGTACAACATTCTGTACTTTTTAGCTTAACGTAAACTTTCATTTGTAGAGGAGAAATATTTTCACCATTTTATGGCGTTTACTTCCTTTCTTCGGTAGGTGTCCCTGCTCAAATTCCTGTTTTGTCAGTGACACAGACCCTGACCAGTGGACCCGATTCTGCTGTTTCCCAAGCTCATCTGACGCCCTCTCCAGTCCCTGTGTCGATACAGGCAGTTAACCAGCCCATGATGCCTTTGCCTCAGACACTGAGCCTTTACCAAGACCCGCTCTATCCCGGGTTTCCTTATAATGAAAAGGGGGATCGAGCCATTGCACCACCGTATTCACTGTGTCCCACCGGGGAGGACCTGCCTAAAGGTGAGTGCCTTCTCCAGGCTCAGTGTCACTATCAAGTACAGCTCTCTGAAGAGAGGAGGCCGGTCCTGTTCCTGAGGCAGGTGGAGGCCATGGCGGGGGAGGGCAGAGCAAGGCTCCTCTTTCACAGACTTGGATGGAATGTCGGCTTTTGTATGTTTAAACTGCCCTTCCTCTTGTGTCATTTTTTTCAGAAATAGTTTAAAACCATTTTAAATTTAAAACTTGACAGTGTCACTAACCTGATAAGTAAACATTACTGAGTTTTCACTGGTCTGAACTCCTCATTCTTCACCTATGAAAGAAATTGGACAAAGAATGACTAATACAAAGTAGTGGTCAGCGTAGCGCCACACTCAAGTGTTTGCCTTATAAAGAATTCTCCTAAAAGTTTACCCCCCCCAAAGGAATTTTTACTTCTCAAAATTTCTTTAGAAAAACTGAAAGTGATGCAATTAGCTGTGTTCTTTACTGGATTTAAGTGGAGACTTGTTGGTCAGTGATTGACATTTAAGTCCGCAGGGAGCTGGACTCGTGTCTTCACTAGCCTCAGCTGTGGAGGAGTTGGGATTACATTGCTTTTATCCTTATCCCCCAACATTTTTATTTCATAATTTTTAAAACCTTACAGGGAAGTCAAAGAGGAAATATCAATACCCAAGTTTCCTTTTTGTAGATTTAATTTTAATCAGATAAAAATCTCAGTCATAAGCCACATAGGGGCTCAGATGTTAGCATAGACAACACATGCTGCACCTGTCCCAGAGTAACAGAACCTGGTGTGTTTATATTACTGTGTTAATATTTTACTCTAACAAACCAGTAGCAAAACTGTCTTTAGATATTATTTGAAGATAATGGGAAAAAGCTTTATGATTTTTCTATCATTTTAGTGAGTGATGATTATGTTATTTTCAGATAAGAACATTCTTCGATTCTTCTTCAATCTTGGTGTAAAGGTATTTACATTTTATCATTTTAAAGTTAATAATGTGTTAAATTACTGATATTTAAATACCTTAACTCTTGTCCTGCCAGTAACCTATCGTTTACTTGCTATGTCTCATTATCTGAACTGGCATTTCTAGTTCTCTGGGTTTTTTTGGTGGTTGTCGAGGCTCTGGTTTTTGTTTGCTCGTCCTTTCTGTTGGCAGTTTAACCCTGTGGGTGTATTCAGAATGTAACCCCCATCCCTGGGTGGCCTCCTGGAAGTGCCCTCCCTGAGGAATTAGGTGACAGACTCGGCTCAGTGTGTGGAGCCCAGCCTTCCCTGTGGAATGGGGCTCATTCTCCTTGTAGAGGCAAGTGTTTAGAGAATCTCACTGCATCCCCCTGGCTGACCAGAGATGGCCTCTCTTTAGTCCTGGTGTTTGGGGTGTTCTGGGAACTCTTAGAACTGGAGATCATCTGCTCCTGTACAGCTTTTTTTCTGGCGGAACGGGTTCATGCTGGTTAACTAGTTGTCATGGGGTCACACAGTGAGTGAGGTCATGAACTCAGGTTAAGCTAGGCAATTGAGATAGTAGAAGCTAGAGGCTCAAGAGCCTGATGATGCTGGTGTTGAGATCTGCGCCACCCAAAATTGTTTCCATGCAGTCATATCCGAAGGACGGGATTAATCATGGTAATCTCTGGGTGGGATCACTGTGCGGTCCCCATGTAGCTCTGTCCCCGGACCTTGGATTGGAGTCTGGATAGGAGAAAGGAATGGAGTCTTAAGGCAGTGACTTGTTAGTAATTCCCTTTCATCCTGTGTGTCGTGGTGTCTGGTGTTTGGCCTGCAGATTATATGGTCTCTGCAGGTAGGAGAGATTTGCAAGCGCCTCTAACGCCCCTTCCCCTTCCTGTTTTGGTCTCTTTTAGGCTTACAGTTGTCCTATGTGGGCCCCGCATTCTTACCTGTACCCTCTGCACCAGGCCTACCTGGCAGCCTGCAGGATGTACCCCAAGGTCCCGGTCCCTGTGTATCCTCACAATCCTTGGTTTCAGGAAGCCCCTTCCGGCCAGAGTGACAGTGACTGTGCCTGCACGGACGCGCACTTCCCCCTGCAGACCCAGGCCGGTGTCAACGGGCAGATGCCAGCCGCCGAGATGGGCCCGCCCGCCTTTTCGTCGCCGCTGGTTCTCCCCCCGTCTCAGGTGTCGGACGGCCACGGGCAGTTGCCCTACCAGGCTGACCTCGAGTCGGAAAACTCGGGGCAGCTTCTCCACTCTGAATACGAGGAGTCGCTCAGCGGCAAGAGCCTCTTCCCACCGCCGTCCTTCGGCCCCAACCCCTTCCTGGGCCCGGTCCCCATCGCGCCCCCCTTCTTCCCTCCGGTCTGGTATGGGTGCCCCTTCCAGGGCTTCGTGGAAAACCCGGTCCTGAGGCAGAACCTTGTGGTGCCCGCCGACGAGAAGGGAGACCTGGACCTGCCCCTGGAGACACTGCACCTGTCCGGGGAGTGCGGGCCCGCGGCGGCCGGCGAGTGCGCGGAGCAGCGGGGCGCCGAGGGCGCAATCCCGAGCCCCGGGCCCCCGCAGGCCCGAGGCCCGCGCCGAGCAGGCGTCCCAGACCCCGAAGGCCGACCCGGCTGGCGCCGCCCTCCCTGCCGGGGCGGAGGGCCAGGCCCACCCGCCCGCGCAGATCCTCAGCAGAGAGGCGGACGCGGAGCCCAGACGGACCATTCCCAGCCTGAAGGAGAAGCCGGGGAGCAGGAAGGACCCCAAAGCGGCCGCCGACGCGGGCCCCGGGCCCGGCAGCGCGGAGGGCAGGGCGCAGCGACCAAAGGAGGAGAGCTCGGAGGACGAGGGCGACGTGAGCAGCATCCTGCGCGGCGGCAAGGCCAAGCAGTTCTACAGCCAGGCCTACGGCGGCAGGAAGTTCAAGGGCGACTGGGGCGCGGGCCGCGGCTTCCCGCACGCGCGCGGCGAGGAGGCCTGGAAGGGGGCACCGGGCCGCGGCCGCGACGACACCCCGTTCCCGCGCGGCGCCCGCGCGCGCCCTTTCCGCGGGGACCGCCGGCGCTCGGGCATGGGCGACGCCCACCGCGGGCAGCACCCCTGAGCCGCCTGGAAGGGTGATGGTGACGGTGATGGTGACATCAAACCCTCCTCAAGGGTCTCCTCCCTCCCGGCGCCCCGCCCACCGCGGACGAGAGTCGGGGTCGGGGTGCCCCGGGCGTCGCGCCTCCCTCTGTTCAGATTCTGTTCATTATTTATAGGGTGATCGCCCCCATAAAAAGTAGAGAATAAGTTTGTTAAAGTATTTTTTATAAACAGCTTAATATAAAACATAGATTTAGTGTTTGTTTTTTCCTTATATAAGTTTAATTTCAGGTGTTGGAAATGTGTGCTTTCTAGTGTTTACTAAATTAACAAGAAAATATACCATTGGACACACGATAGATTCCAAAACATAACATTGCACCAAATAGAAATGTATATTTTATTATGCAATGCCTTAGTCATAAACTGGGCTCAAACAATTCTCAGCCTAAAACACTGTCTTTTGAAATGCTTCCAACCCAAAGGCCTTTCATCTCAGTATCTGTCAGACTTGAATGATGTCTTCTCTTTAATATGACACCTAAGGCAGCCTATCAACCTGTGTCTTAGAAATGTTGTATATAGTTCTTTTAATATTCATAGGATATATTTTTGAATTTCGGTGAATATTTGTTGAACTTGAGATCGCATACAAGAACAGATGTTTAAGAAATAATAGGACATCTAATGAAATGGCTGTTTCCACCCAGAATTCTCAGCACTGGTGTAAATATCATGGTGCCTACTTGAGAGAAATGTAGATGCTATGCATTTGGAGAATAATCTGCATCTGTTAAAACTGCAGACGTTTTTTAATGCCACTTTAACACTAATGCACTGACAGATTTAAATATTTTGTGAGAAGAAACGTTAAAACTTTTTAGCTTGACAGGTTTCTATGAGAGTGAGTTTCGTTTTTCTTCTTGCACCATGGGTTGTGTCTCACTTTACATTTGCATGTTCGGTGTGTCACGGCTGGAACTGTCGGACAAGAAAAGGTGGTTGTGACTTCGAGTTCTTCTCTAGAGGATGCTGCTAGAAAATGGTTTTGCTTTGCTTTTTTTAGCTCGTTTCCCTGCGGTAACAGGCGTGTCTCGGCTTCTCCCTCCTGACTTCGCAGTATTCAGCTAGAAGTTCCCTTTGCATGTTGTACTCTGTTCCCGTGGAGACGCGACTCTCCAAATTAACACAGTATTCATGCATTCTGTGTTATTCTGTAAAATGACTAGTTATTTGTACATACCATCGTGAAAATCTCCCCCTTTTTGTTACCTTTTGATCAGGAAGTTCGAGTGCTATGCAAAGAACGTAGTGGTCCTCTGCATGCCATGTGTGATGTACCTAGCCAAAATAGTTTGTTGTTTTTTTTTTTTTTTAAATAAAAGCAGATTACTTTAAAAGCAAACAATTCACTTGAATTTGACAGACTGAAGTAGATGAGCTTCCGGAGTTCTCAGATCCGCTGGAGGGCTCGGGGGCTCTGCTGGACTATAATGATGGTTACTTACTTACCTCTGTGCTGTTTTAATTACCTAACGTCTGTGTGACTGCTGATTTGAGTAGTGATTAGTGTTTAGATGTTTTGTAACATAGGATTTTAGAGAGCACTTTGGAAGATAACATTTTATTATGATGGTGCTAGGCTAAAATTTGTAAAGACTGGGATGGTTGTGTGGAAAAGAGAAAAATTCTTGACCTGTTGAAAGGAATTTCTGTTGTCACCTTCTAAGCTGGAACAGTGGGGAAGGTACTGCTCAAGCCATTTTTTCCTTAATTACCATCAGGAGGTAAGGAGCGAGAAGGTAAAGGGTCCTCCACTTTCAGCTCGTGCTTTTTTCAATGCAGAATTAGCTCGCCTGATAATGCTTACGAAAAATCACATTTAGATGTAATTTACCAGATGTAAAAGTTCCATAGAAGTTTGATCTCAGGAGTCCAAAAGAAATTGCTTTTTCCAGGGTCCTTCATTTTATTGACTGGGGTTTGATCTGTTTCTTCTGGAAATGTTTAAAAAGTTGGATAGGAAAAAACACTGTTCTTCATTTCTTCACTGTCTCTGTCTTACCTCAATGAAGTAGCGGAATACTCGTGTTCCTGAAGGAAATACTGATTTGCCTCCTGTTTCCCATCTCTTACCTCTGAGACACGGTGTAGAGAAACAGTGCTGAGAGAGAACTTGAGCAGATGGTACTTGACTCAGTGACCTCTGGGATGAAAGATCTGACTTTTGATAATTAGTTTAAAAATGATCAGACTTAGCATGAAGGTCAGTTTCTTTTTTTTCCTCCCTTTGTGTTTGTTTTAGATGTTTTAGTTTCAAGGGATTTTTTTTTTTTTTTGCCTTATGCTGTGGTCACAGTTAGGCCAGGCAAGCTTTTGTCCTCTTTCATTTGAACAGACTCATGAAGTTGAGATGAAATACAAAGTTTCTGAGAGGAAAACAAGCTTGAGAGAAGCGTATGCATTTTGAGTTGGGAATTAATGAAACTTCACTGTACTATGATCACACATTTGGAAGAACAAACGTTTAGAATGACCAAAGCTCACCTTTTCATTCAGTTGCTTTTGCTAAATGTGATTCCTGCACCTTTCCCTTAAGTGTTGTGTATGTTTCTGTCTTCGGGTTCGATTCCTCAGATCAGCCTTCCTTCAGCTCTTGCCCCAAGTGCTAGTTGGCTGCGGGGTGCTGGCATCTGTGTAGGCCTCCTCTTTCCAGGAACCCACACATTCGTTTTCACAGCCGACCTGTGCTCACACCCTGCCTTGACGACCTGGCAGGAGTCGGCATTCCCAAACCACGATGCCGATAAGCTGATTTGAGGCAAACTTTGTATCTTGCAGTGTGTTGTTTTCTTTGTGACTCAAGGTTGAATTTGAAATGCCTGTGAACTGCAAACTTGCTTATGATTGACTTGGTGCAATAAAGTTCCTTTCTAACCATTTCTGGTTTAGAAAACATTCAGCCATCCTAGAAACTAGCAATATTTATTTATGCCTCACTTATTTTATCTTTTTAGTTTCAGATGAGGTAAACTTACTAGTCTTTCACATGGGTACTAAGCAAGGTCCATTTTAGTGTAGCTAAAGAGAATGTATTTGGCTACACTATTTCTGTTTACTGTATTTTGTTCCCTATTTTATGTCTAAATAGCATTTAAAATGTTTTTGTTGAAAATCTTAATGGCTCAGTTCTATATGTTAGTTTCAAAGAACTAAGGCTTTGCTACTAGTGTCAGCCATTTAATCTCCCACTAATTGGATTTCCCACTAATTGGGAATTTTTTCCCCCTGAAATATAAGTTTTAGAGAATCCTAGAAGAGGGGTGGGTGCATGTCTTAATGCTGGGAAACAGCAACTTTGGGGTTGAATTTACTTGAATGGATTAAAAACTGCATTGTTACGAGCTAGAAAAAAATTTATGTATGAGAAAATGATAATAGCCTTACACTGAGTACAAATAATACTTAAAAGCATGTGAAGATGTGATCATTTGTGATGTTACTTGTAAAAAAAAGTATATTATACATATCTTTTGAAGTGTTGAAAGGAAAATAGTACTTTATATTCTTTATCATATCACTTTTTGTAAGTGTTGAATATAATCCTGTTTATTTTTCTATGTTCTGTTTTGTAGCCTTAAGAAGTGTTTCAAACATATCTGAATGTATAAAATAAGAGTAAATGCCCTACATGGTGTGATGCTGCATTATATATAAAACTGTGTGCATATATTAAATTTTGTCTCTTTTTTTAAAGATTTATTTATACATATAACTGGGGTACAGGCCAGAGGTGTGGGGGGGTAAGAGGATTCACCGGAGACAGTGGGGAGCAGAACAGGCAGATCTACTGAAATACACTGCTGAGGGGAACAGCGGGTGAGTCAGGAGAGGTCTGCTGCGCCATGTGGGTGGCTCCTGGCCGGGAATCGAATTCGTGCTGCAGAGGCTGCGGATAGCTTCATAGGTTGCGTCTCAACCCCTTGTGTCACCAGGGAGGCCCCTAAATTTTGTCTCTTGATTCTGCTTGTGACTTTTTGGTTCTAGGTTTAACCATGTAGATTGATTAATTTGATTAATCTTGAAGAATTTTTAAATTTAAAAAAAGATGGTTTCCATGTTTTTTGTCCCAATCACCCAGAAGATAATTCCAATATGTATAGCTAAAAACCAAGTGGTATTTATAATCCATGGTGTAGGTACTGTCCTTGGCCTGCTTTGTACATTTAATAGAACCTGAGCTAGGTCAAGCAGTTTGGCTGATGCAACCAGTAAGGACAGAGTCACTACCCCTTTGTTAAGGAAAGAACTTGCAGAAGGTACGCCTCTCTTCCCATTCTTCTTTCAACTTACTGGCCAGGAGTGGGTCACATGACCACATCCAGCTGCACAGAGAGAATAGGAAGACATGGAAGAGGATGGGCATGATGGTCTTTAGCCCAGTCATGACCCACCAGCAGGCTGGACACGCTGCCTGTCCTATAATTGGTAAGGGGTTGCTCGATGGCGTATGAGGAGGCAAAGGCCTGTTTGATATACCACAAAATCCTAATTTTCAAGGTAAGTCTCAGTGAGTGAACAAAGCTCACAAACTACCCATGTATCAAAGGCCCCAAGAGCCAGAGTTAGCAATACAGGAGTTAAGTGGATAGGACAGGCTCTGACAAGATCAAGATAGTGGACTAAGTGCAAAATTTTGATAATTCTAGCTGCTGCTTTAAATGGCTTTGCTCGTCTCTTCTATCCCTACTTTGAACATGGGAAAAAACCTCTAAATCATGAAGGCAGGGGAAGTCCATTCCAATCTGCCCATGTTTATCCTGCCCTGGTCCTCACCTTAACTTCATAACCTGAGGGCCAGTCTGCTTCACATGGGTTGTCCCGTTGATGCCTCTCGTTACAGGTGCTGCCTTTCCTGGGAGCTGCCTTCTCAGCCCTTTCTGCCCCTCCAACCCAGAACTGTTTCTCCTCTGAGGCATGGAGTGCTCACGCATTGGGTGTGGGGGTAAGGGCTCCACATACACGAAGTTACAGCCAACAGCAGTTATCCAGTTACACTTTCTCTGTGGCAAGTGAATTCCTTCCTCCAATACGGTAGGCAAGCTACATGCCAGACACCAAGCAATGCTCTGAATGACAGATAAGGGACTGGACTTTAAAGCTGGTCCAAATTTATGTTAACCTAATGAACAGTTTTATAAAGACTGCTCTATCCTAGTAAAACACAATCATCTCTATTGAAAACAAATGATTTTCAAGTAGTTGCCAAATAAGAGATAATGTGTATCTAAGCCTCCTTTTGTTCCTTGTCCTTTGAACAGTCTTCCCAGAAGCCAGAGAATCCTTTTGTGTATTTTTTTTTTAAAGATTTATTTATTTTATACAAGAACTGGGGTACAGGCCAGATGTGTAGGACGGTGAGAGGATTCACCAGAGACAGAGTGGGGAACAGAACAGGCAGACTGACGAAATACAGTGTCGAGGGGAGCAGCAGGCGAGACAGGAGAGGTCTGCCAAGCCATGTGGGTTTCTCCCTGGCCGGCAGGGAATCGAACATGCGCTGCAGAGGCTGCGGCCACTTCACAGTGCGCTGCTCACCTGCTGTGCCACTGGGGAGGCCCTCCTTTTGTGTATTTTAATATTTTCCTATAGAGTGGTATATTATAAACTACCTTGCACCATATTTTGCTTGGAGGTTTTTTCCTAGTCAGGATGTATGGAGCAGTTAGTCTTATTCTTTTTAATATTTAACAGCTTGCATTCATGGTGTATTTGAGTTGGTAACAATGACTTTATAGAAAACCTTCTTTTGTATGCAACTCAAGTCCTTTCTATTGCTACATAAACATTTCATTTACCTATATGTACAACAATCTTTTATCAGCAGTAAGTAGAACTGTGTTCTTAACATCAGTATTTTAACTCTAGGACAAAATACGGAATCAGTAAATAAAAATAGCTTTTGTCTTATTTTATTCAATATATTTGAAATAATAATTCACAAATTTAACCTATCTTAAAAATAGGCACTACTTATTTTAGTATAACCCCATTTATATACAAAACAAACCCTTTACATTTTCACTTAGGTTAAGTGCACAGAAAAAAGCATGAATGGGTATAATTAAACGCAAACACGGGGACGCTTTGGCAGGGTATGTGAACGAAAATTGTAGCTTTATTCCATCTGTTTCTGTATTATCTGAATTTTTAAAAACACATTTACGATTTACATCAATTATTTTTTTCAAGGCCTAATGGGGCCCAGTTAGACCTCTGTCCACTGTTTGCATATTAATCAAAGGTTTGCTTGAAGGTCTAAAAGTCTGTTCATTAATTTCTAATTTTCCTCCCTATTTTGTCTGCCCCATTAGTTTATTCTCCAACCCTCCTCCTCACTTGTACTTAGTTCCACTTTAGTGCATTAGTCAAAACTATAAGTGTTTTCACACTATACGTATCTCACTGTTTGAACTCATTTTAGAACTTGTTATACTATCCAAAAAAAAAAAAAAAAAAAAAAGTCAAATATATTGAAAAAATGTCCTCTACATCCAAACTTAGAAATGTATATATTTGGTACCACAGGATACATCATATTGCTATCTGAGGACTGTTTTTGCATTACTGGTGCTTTTAGGTAAGTGGCTCACAGTCTTTGGCGGCCATCAGAAATCTGGGAAAGTGTAAAAATACATAGATGCTTAGGCACCAACTCTGGTGCTGAGCCTGTACTTATAAGGGAAGCAAATATGCTTTAGAAATGCTTTTCTCTTAATTTTATAAGTGATTATATAAAATGTATGTTGAAAGAATGACGCTATACTTTGAGAATAATTACAGAACACAGAACCTTGTGGAATATGCTAAAACTGGAAAATTCAGAGTAAAGGTTAGAGTTTTTTTCTGGGGGTGTGGTGTTGAAATGATTTTTGATATTCAAAAGCACCAAAAACATTGTAAACAATGTTTAAGTTGGAAACAACCATCTCCAACACTTTCCTTTGAAAGTCTAAATACACAGAATATAGTGCAAAGACTGAAAACAAATAACAAATATAATCCTGAAGTTTATTTATCAAATTTCATCTATGGAGTCTTTGACTGGTTTTTAAAATAAGGGCAGTTTCTTTATCTTGGATACTTGGCAAATCATCGAAGTACAGAAACTTTCAAGATTTTTTAAAACGGGGCAACACTGGTCAGCAGTTGGTACATGAATATAATACATCTACTGAAAATCTTCCGTATCACATGAAAACTTGGAGGTAATCTGTAAAGCCTGAAATGTCTTCATTTTAGAATGTTATGCACAAAGGGCCTTATCAAGAACGGAAAAATGGCATTTTCTGTGTTCAAATTACCATAAACACCATAACTGGCTTTTGATGTTACATTAATTATTCTTCAAGCTCCAGCGCATGAGGCATAAAACCTGATTAAAGTTTTATACGACAAAAATCCCAATAAATGTTTCTCTTAATAAATGGCTTATAAGTATTCTCAGTTTAATCATCCAAGAAAAAGTAGTTTCCACTCTTCTTTTGTTCTACATCCTAAAAGATAAAATAGAGAAGGAAAAATCAGAACTCCTTCCCTGGATGTAGAGGGGAACTGCCACGCGTCACTGAGGAGAAAGTCCACAGTCTCCCTGCACTCAGTGTCTGGATATTACTGGATCCAAGTTAAGGGCAAAATTTCTACCAAAATACCTTGCCTGATCCACCTCAAGCAAAAGCCCCTTTACATAAAATGCTGTACTTAAGACACATGAAATTTTTCTACGTAAGATACCGTTTCCAGGAAGCTAATTAACTTCGTTTCATCATTTCAAATAAGCGTCTGGTCCAAAGGGTAACATGTTTAATTTCAGAACTGCCTATTACACAAAATGTATATAAAACTAACTTTCCCCAGTACTGTTTACAGATTGGTAAGGACCCATCTACCTACTTGTATAGCTGCTCCCTTATTAGGACTGAAGCAGAGGAACAGCTGGCGACTGAACCATGATTCTCTACACAAGAAAATGACCTCACAAAGTGGAATGCTTCAGAAGTTCTTGGGATAAAAAGGTGTGTGTACTTGGTCTTTTGAGTTCAGCATGTTTTTCAGAACTGAGAAAGCGCTTCAATTTAATTCTGAATGTGTCATTTTTTTTTTAATCTTGGCCAAAGAGTAACATAAATCATTTACAAAAAAAAATCTACAGGGAAGGCAAAAGGCATCCAGACATTGTGCTGGGAATGTATGAATGCTTGCTGTGCATAATGACCTGATCTCTACCTTCTAACCTCTGTTTAGAAGCAAAGCATAAATGCGAATGGAACAAAATCTAAGTGCTAGGGTAGAGCTATGTATAAAGTACTTTTAACACTTCTAAGTGGTAAGGATGATGGATAGTCATGAAATGTAAACAGTGTCTTCAGTTGGCACCACAGGAGATACTTAAAACATAGAAATGCTTTTAGAGTATCATTTTTTTCAAGCAACCTGAGAGAACTCCTTTCTTAAAAAATTCCTATTTCAAACTTTATCAAGTACAGGGCACACAATTATTTCATGTACACAAAGAAAAGACACTGCCTATTACGCTGCTTTTCTGTTACTTAGAAATTTGAGGTGAGTGAAATGCTTGTTTTTAGACAAGGTATTTTAATTATGTATTCCTCTTTTATATGCACAAGAAAAATGTATGAGAGAAACTGGTTAAAGTATTTGTAATGAGTTCCTTATTTAATGATAAATTAACACCTTTCTGAAAACATTTTAAATTACAACTAAATGCAAGTAGTAAGTAAAACAGCGGGCACAATTTAGAGACAATGTGAACAAATCTGCCCGAGTTGATGCAGCCACGGCAGCTGCGTCACAACTGCTGCCAGGTGTGTGCCACCAGACATTAAAATGGAAAAACACATAAATCCTAGAATGAAATCTGATCTACAGTGTCAACAAAACAGCCTTCAATTTGAAACATGCCTTTCGAGAAGCTGTCCATGATTTAAGGGAGTTTTGTTACATACCTTAATTGAATTGAGCTTGTTTATTCTTGGTCTGTAGTTATTTGGATCTCTTCTGAATGTAATTTCAAGCTGAGACAAAAATTTATTCATGCCAGCCAAAAGGGTCTGAGGACTAGAGGAAAAATAAAATCATTGTGATTAAGTTTTACCTCCCAGTGGCTGGGGATCGAACTGGCGCTGCAGAGGATGAGGGCAGCCTCGCAACCCAGCGCTCAACCTCTGCGCCACCAGGGGAGGCCCTGGATGAACTATTCTAATAGCAACTCTATTTCCCCATTCTGATACCAAGAAAACAGTATGTGGAGGTCATATGAAATTGCTGTGTGTATAGTCAAAAAGGGCTGAACATTGGTAACTTCAAATGGTCCAACCCAATTACAAGAAATTTCTTATCAATTGATTTAAATGTTAGGCATCTCTATAATGGAGGTGCTCTCAATCAGTTCTATTAGGAAAAATGAGAGAACAGGGAAGAAGTAAAATCATCTTAACTGTGCTATAAACAGGTATTTGGGGTCTAGTGTGAATTTTACCATTAGCAGTACATGTTGGGCAATTCATGAAGCCTACATGGGTTTATTTTATTTTATATATGACATCAATGGTTTTTTAATTTGCAGAACCAAAATTCTAGTAATTCTGCTTTGGAAATCCAAATGATGAAGCAGACAAAAGGTAAGTTGAAATAATTTGCTAGTTGTTAGAATTCAAAATTAGGTCTGAATATTTTAGGAAGTAGCCTTACCTGTTGGCAACTGTGTTTTTAGATGGAATACCGTCAAATACGATGACCCGGTCTGCTAGATAGGTGGCCATGATGAAGTCATGTTCCACAACAAAGGCTGTCTTTTTAGCATGGAGGATGAAGCTGAAAGACATAATTTCAAATTTTTTATGGTTTTTTAATCATTAAATATTTATATGTTATATAAAATAGAGCTGAATTTAAGTACACAGAAAGCTAATACTCCTAGGAGCAGGGCATTACCGTTTGACAACTCGAGCTGCCATCAATCTCTGCTCAGAATCCAAATATGCAGATGGTTCGTCAATTAAATAGACATCAGCAGGTTTTCCCAAACAGAGAGCTAAAGCTACTCGCTGCAGCTCACCACCAGACAATGTCTGCACCTGTTTGGAGAAGTTTAGAAAAGCAT
Organism: Talpa occidentalis; assembly: GCF_014898055.3. Lineage (NCBI taxonomy): Eukaryota > Metazoa > Chordata > Mammalia > Eulipotyphla > Talpidae > Talpa > Talpa occidentalis. The sequence goes on from NW_023605194.1 coordinate 110,373,630, forward strand.
GTAGAAACATCCAAAGTTTAAAATAAGAAAATACATAAGGTAACTAGAGTACCTCTTGATCAATGATGTTTTCAATTTGCAGAGGCTTCATTACATCAGTCACAAACTGTGGATGAGTGTAAGCATCTCGGATCTTCTCATGCAGTAACTGTCGAACACTACCCTGTTTTTAATGGGAAAACGTACTTAAATAATAAAATTATAGTTTAGAAGTTGTTTAGGAATCTTAAGCTCTAGGGCAAAAGCGTAACAATTTGTCACCAGTAGATATTGAAAGTATTTTTATGCTTATCCATTCCATGTGGCATATTTTGAGATTTTTAAAGATTCAACCCTATCTGTATGGGTTGAAAACAGGAATAACTTGAAGGCCAGCACAGCAGCAGGCAATCAGTGAGACAGCACAGATGCACGGTAATGTGTCATGATGCCTTTCGCTTGCTATTTCAGGAGGGCCGAATTTGACAACTTAAAAATTAATCTTACAGAAAGTACAACCATTAATTTTTTTACTGTAAGCTAAGCCATCTCAAATAAGCATAACACAAAGTGTGTGTTGAGTTACTGGGTGTAGCTACTGTAGTTAAGTTCTCTACAAAATGTGCACAGATCAACAGAGATTAACTTCATGTTTTTAAAGTTCATCCATATTGCAACATGAATCAGTTTACCTTTTTTAATGGAAAAATAACATTAAATTTTACAGGTGTACCAGATTGTGTTTATCTCTTCATCAGTTAATGGCTGATTGGGTGATTTTCTACTTAGTGGCAATTATAAATAACAGCTGGGTGCAAATTTCTGTGTTTAGCTGTCTTTATTGCTCATATACCCATGAGTAGAAATGCTGGCTCTCGCATGTGCGTGAGTATGTGTTTAATTAACAATTAAGAGAAAATAACTTACAGTTGATTTGGGGCTGATTTTCTGTGGTTTGTAACTGACATTTAAGACTGGTACTTCTCCTGTAAAACAATGCAAATAAATGAGACAATGACAACTGCCCAGGTCTTTAAAGTTTACTATGTGAAACAGAGTATAAAGATTCAACATTGCAACAGTACCTCCTTCATCAGGTTTAAGTCTTCCAGCAAGCATTCTGATAAACGTCGTTTTACCAGTACCTGGCAACACAACATGACAAAATGACCTGAAACAAGCTTCACATTTAGAGTACATCACTATATACTACTGGGTTTTAACTGAGAAATTTGTTTTAGAGATATATGATGACATTGTAATTCTAAAGGTTATATGAGAAAATAACGTTCAAACTTTCAGAGTTCACCTCTGAAGTATCATTCTAAATGAATCAGGAATATAAACTGGCTAAAAGCTTAAAACGACAATTTTAATAAATGGTAGTAGATCTATAAAATGAGTGTTGGTTAGTTTTAAAAAGACTTAGTTAAAACATCAATGCATACAATTTGTTGAGCACAGAATGTCTTCTACATTATAAAGTCCATTTACATAATTTAGTTAATTGCAACCAGTTCAAAATTCCATGAACTGAAGACAAGACATTGCAACAAGTCTCATAAAAATGTTTCCTTCTGTAGTCAGTTTTGTGACTTGTAAACAAATGATTTAACTTTTTTTAAATCATGAAAACAGTATTAGACATTTATCATATCTATATTTATTATGGAAATCCAGTATTTAAAAATACTGGTTATACAACTATTAATAAAGGTAAAGTGGCCTGAATTTAAAACAAGAAAAGCCCCAAATGGAGGAATGAGTACAAGGAGAAAATTTTAAACTTGATTACTTCTGAATTACCAACTTATCCTTTCCTTTCTAGTCAGTTTTCAGGATGAATAAATGGGCTTCAATTTATATATAAAATCGTCAGATTAGAAAAAACATCTTTTCAAAAAAACCCAAAAAAGCCAAAAAACCCCCCAAAACAAAAAGAAAAAACATCTTTTCAATGAAGGTTACAAAATATGAACTTGATTGAATGACAGGTGAGATTAAATTATGCCATCACAAAACCTGCTGAGTCACACTGAGAAACACAAGGATTTAATCTGCCCCCAGACCATTAACTGAGTCAAAGTTCTCAGGCAGTAGTTAAAACTAAGTTAATTGTTTAAACAGAATAGACAATTCAAGTAACACAAAATAAAGAAAACTTACCATTTTCCCCCAACATCACCATGATTTCAGAATCTGTAAACTCTCCAGCTACAATTGCTAGCTCAAACTCTCCCATCTTTTTTTTCATTCCTGGATATTTATACATACACATCTTTTTAACTTCTTCTTCATTTGCTGTTTCAGCCACTTTAAAAACAAGTGATGCATCTCTGAATCTTAAGTTTTCTGTTGGAACATAGCCATCTAAAAAAATGTTTATGCCTGAAAGAAAGTCATTATCAACAGATTAGTAAGGATCAAAGATATTTTTTTCTATAAGAAATTATCATATGAAAGTCAAAAACCTTAGGCTCTCTTGGGAGTAATCCACACATAGATTTATGATACTATGCTTTGACAATATGGTGTTTTATGTATCTAATTTATTTTAAAATATTCGTGTAAAAATACCCATGTCTGTGTACACACACACATATATAAGGAGCACATTTTCCATTTTGTGACTTTCTAAGAATTTTCCCATCAGGTTTTATGCAAAAGTATATGAGGCCATTGCTACTGTGTTTTTAAATTTTAAATTGCAATTTCTCTCTAAAAATGACACGTAGGGTAAAAATGGAATACTTTTGTGTATTAACATAAAAGTCTGGGAAATAATTTTTTAAATAAACAAGTTAGGAGTATTTATTTTTATATGGAATATAACCATATACTGATATTACAATTTATTGCATTTTTTTTAAGGTTAATTTTGCAGCTTCTTAAGAAACTTATAATACCAAACTAACTGTAGCATTTATTACTGGCTTCCCTGTATAAATACGGTTATCTAAACAAAAAACTGCAAGCAAATTACTATATTCTTCACGAGAATCCCTCCCTATTAGAAGTGTTAAGATCTACCATGCAGACACACAGAAGTGAAACAGTGGATTATTGAGGTAATGAAAAAGACAGTAGCTCAAAGTTCAGAAGGTATTGAGGGAGAATCTAGGAACCTTACATTTCATCAGGGACTGAAACTCACATCAGGGCCTGTATCCTTACTAACGAACATACTGCTCAGTAGATACTTGCTGACAGAACAAATGAGCAGGTATATTTATTCTGTGATAATCAGCATTTTTTTGAGTTTAAGCTACTTAAAAATTATTAATGTGAGGCTAAAAAAATTTAAGACCAAAAATTAAAAACTAACTAGAAGGAATCTTAGTGGCCATTTAATACAAGTACCTAATTAGCAGGAGAGGAAATAAAGACTCAGATAAGTGACATTGCTCAAAAAATGTTAATAAGTCATTCCTACTGCATATTTATCTTGTCAATTTAATGAATTTACACTATAATTGCTTTTACAGTTCATGATTAGTTTTTACACATACTGTATTAATTTCTTTTAGTATACTAAAAGAAAACAAATATTAAGTTCAGTCATTTTAATTGTTTTTAAAAGATGATACACACTAAAAACCTCATCAGAAACCATTTTTTGAATGGCACAGCCTTTAGCCAAGGCAGTTATAGTTGGAATTTTGAAGCATGATTGATTGCCCCACACCAGTACTGTGACACCAACACAATTCTGGAACTACTACAGGGCACAGAGTAGGTCCACTCCATAAATATTTGCTGACTGAGGAGAGTCAAGCATTAATAATTGGTTCTGATATCATCTCTCAGAGTACTGGGAAACTGGACAGTCTCACCAATTTTCCTTAAAATATACATCTATTTCACATCAAGTATAAAAGTATAAGTGATAATTCCTAATCCACATCTCAAACTAAAATATTTTTGTGCATTTTTTATGAATTAAAAAAGTCACCACCGTTTTTTATGTGAAGTGCTAAGATGCCATATAAATTTCTATTTCCAAAAGAATTTCTTAGGTTTCTCAAAATTATTTTGGCAGGGCAAAAACTGCCTTGCCTGCTGCTTTTCTTAGCAGTATATTTCAATAAATCTGCATGTTTTGTTCTCCGAAAAAACAAACGCAAACAAAAAATCTCATTAAAAAAAATCTCATTTAAGAGAAAACTCAAAAGGAAAAAAAAGAAGGCTGCATCAACCTAGGGAGCTACCAGGCTACATAAATAGACTATCGCAGGGTTTTATCCCCTAATGAACTAAGTTCTTTTAGGTCTTTTAGATGTTCAGTTTACAGTATAGCTGGAGCGAAGAAATAGAAGACTAGGAGTAAGGAAGCAGTGTAAGGAAATAGGAAAGCGGTGTAAAGGAAAGGCATACCAGGTGGGCAGAGCACTTAGCAGCAGGTTTTTACCTTTTTTTTTTTTTTTAAGATTTATTTTATTTATACAAGAACCAAGGTACAGTCCAGATGCATGGGAGGGTGAGAGGATTCATCAGAGACAGAGTCGGGAACACAACAGGCAGACTGAAAAATACACTGCGGAGGGGAGCAGCAGGCGCGACAGGAGAGATCTGCAATACCATGTGGGACCCTCGCGGGCTGGCAGGGATCGAACCAGCGCTGTAGAGGCTGCGGATAGTGTCACAGTGCAGCGCTCAACCGCCTTTGCTCAACTTGTATAGGTGAGGAAGAGACATGAAAAGAGAGGCCAGAGTCTCTCCTTAATGAAAGTAAAGGGGATAAATGAAAACTAAACTATCAGACTTTTTTAGTCACTTACTTAGCAATATTATACTTACTAAGTTATTTTAATATACTAATTTCTTACTACACTATTAGTCTTAGTTCTATGCTTAGAACATAGCTTACAGATGAATTTGAAACATTTCATTTCATTGAAATAAAATGAACACTAAGTGAATTTAAGATGAATTTTAATTAGTTTTACTACGTGTTAAAGATAAATTTGAGGATGGAAAATACTATAGTTAGGTCAAAACTTAAAAGAGGCTTTTAAGATAGCAAAAGAAAAGCAACAAAAAGTGAAATTTGTAAAGCATTTCCAGCCCTGGAAAATCCAGACCCAACATAATATTATTAAAAATTTACTTTATTTGAGGTAACACTGGTTTATATCACTGTATATGATCATAAAATTCTTCAAAAAGAAGTATGTTTTGTCTAACAACTGATGTAGATAATCTTACAGATATTCTACTTAGCGGTTAAATTTTTTAAATTAGAATTTTGGATAATAGAGCAAAATAAAATTACATCAGTAATACATTTTCTAAGCATAATGATAGAGAACATAGCATTTTGAAAAGCATTTCAAGTTACCTTCTCTTACACTAAAAGGCATAGTAACAACACCATAAGCACTTGGTACGCCATATAAACAGCAGATGAAGTCAGAGAGATAGTCTAACACACTTAGATCATGTTCCACCACAATGATATATCTGAAAATCAATACAGATTTTAATTTTTAAATGTTACATAACATATTAACTGATAGCCTTAGATAACTTTATTTTTACTATTGTGTTAACTTTAGTAAAAAATATACTTAAAAATTAAGTGTAACAATCATATCAAGCAAAAGGCTGCTGTCACTACTTGATAGAGGTTACTAAGAACTAGCTTGTTCTTATGCTCAATAAGAACCTGAACAGCCAAAACTCTCTGGTTATCTTTACAATGTTTTAAACTTTGTGTGTGTTTAAATTCCACATCTACTTGAGGAGTTAATAAAAGCTAAGGACCTTCCCACAATTCCATACACAGACGCCAAATTTCTAGAGTAATTCCTAAGTTCCCTGGAAAAGGTGTACTAGCAAATAAGAGGCTAAGTTCAGGTGGTAGGTCTGAAGAACTGAGATGGAAAACATGCACATGTTTATGACAATGATTGTCCCAGTGTTTAATTTTCAGAAAGCTACCCAAACAAATAACTACAGCATATATCAAATCTTTACTTACCGATCTGGATTTATTAGTGATCGTATTGTAATAGCGGCCTTTAAACGCTGCTTGACATCTAGGTAACTGGAAGGCTCATCAAACATGAAACTATAAGGAAAAAAAGCAAACATAATTTTGAAGATAAATATGACTTAATTCTATTCTGCATGTTATTTTTAAATTGCTGGTTTAACCATAAAAATCATATTATGCTAATGAGTCCACTCCATAAAACTTCTGTATTCTATTGACAAGCAGAAGGAAGGAGTATGAAAAGCAGGACTGAACATCAAATCTGGGGAAAGTAGTAAAGTAGCAGTATTAAAGCAAAGTTTTTTGAAAGGAGGATACTGCATATAATTACAGAATACTTTGTGGAGAAGAGCTAGCCTGCACTGGCTACAGTGTAGAAATGTGGAAAAAGATGGGAGCAACAAATATATGAGGGAAGCCAAGGAAGTCAGGAAGGAAACTTGCTGTTCACACTTTGATTTTCTCTCATATATGGTATGCCACCTTCATTCAGGGTAACCTAAAGAACTCACGTTCTATTTGATATATTTTTCAAAGTCTGCTGGCCTGTCTTAGAGCTTAAGTCTTCAAAAATATGTACTAATGTAGTTTAAATAATAGATGAGTGATTCTATATTAAAAAACTCTGGAACCTGTAAATTGTAAAGTACTTTTCTGAATGAGATTTAACTCCCTCTAGTAATGACAGGGAGACCGGATAATAAATATGTAACTGCTTCAACATCTTATCCCCGAAGACAGAACTGTAGATACTATTTCTATTTTTCTCAAAACCACTGCTTTATTCGCAGCATTACAAATGAAAACTCTAGAGGATTAAGACATACAAAAGGTATAAAATAACCTACATATCAGCTTTCTGTATGCAAACGACAGCACAAGCAAATCTCTGCAATTCTCCTCCTGAAAGATCTTCAACATTTCGTTCTTTTAGATGGGTTAAATCTACAAAGAACATAGAGGGATTGTATTCAATGTTATTTTTTTTAACCTCTTCCAGGCAAAACATATATTGTATGTCATTCCGGGTTTGAATGACATTTCATTGAAAATTATGTAACTTTTATAAAGTCAATATGACAATTACTAGAGATTTTCCCACTTTCTTCAGTAATTCATTTAAAGATAGATCTCTTGGTGAGTTAAGTTTAGGGCCAGTTAACACACACACACACACAAAACCAACACTTACCAAGCTGCTGACATACAATTGCCTGTGTCTTTGTTTCATCCTTTCGGTCCAAAATAGACCCCACTGTCCCCTGTCATAATATATCAGGAATAATTACTTTCCTTCAACATTAAAAAACCACAAAGTAAAACAAGTTTACTTTCATACCTCAACCAATATAATACATAAATTCCTCCTAAAACGGAACTGACCTTTGCAGCCTTGGGAATCTGGTCAACATATTGAGGCTTGATAATGGCTTTTAGGTCATCTTCTAGAATCTTGGTAAAGTAATTTTGCAATTCAGATCCACGGAAGTAAGTCAAAATTTCTTGCCAATCAGGAGGATCCTAGAAATATACATATAATTATTACCTGGACTCAATTTAGTAACACAAATAAAGAAGGTAACTGTTATACGAAATAGAGCATATATCCAAATATCAATAGTATACTTCTGGCTTCTACTTAATCTTAAAATCAGGAATGGATTTAATTTCAAATCAAGGCATACCAACTCATAACAGTTCAAGGGAACTCAAAATCATCAGTAATATAGCACTACTAAATTTTAACTAAAATGGACAGAGTTCCCCCATATCAGTTTCTCAGCATTAACTCCATTAGTAATCTTGAAAATAAGAACATTGAAAAAAAAATTTATATACTTATCTTCAAAATCTCATAAAACCAACCCATGGTGTTGATTTGTATAAGGCAGTAATACATACATCGTACTTTCCAAGGTTGGGCTTTTGCTTTCCTGCTAAAATCTTCAAAGCAGTTGACTTTCCAATACCATTAGTTCCAACTAATCCCAAAACTTCACCTGGACGAGGAATAGGCAACCTGTCATAAGCATATAAAAATAATAAAACTACTCAGATTTAGATAGAAAATTACATAGTATCAAAATGATTTATTTTAAAGCACTGCACTCCACACACATCCACTAATAAACTATAAAAGCTATATACGCCAGATATTATTGGCTATTAGGAAAAAAAACAAACAGCCAAAATAAATGTAAACTGTTAATTGTTAGAAATGCATGTAGGACCAGTATTACTCCATATTTTGTTTATTCAATTTTCAGTCAAAGTTCATTCTAAAATAACAATTCTTCTAAACACATAAGGCTCAGTTTTAATGTATAACAAAATGCTCTGGTATGAATTTCATAGCAGGTGCAGCCTCACAATTTTCTTTTTCCCTTGGCCTGTCATTTACTTACAAGGAGAGAAGTGTCACATGAACCAGAAATAGTCTACTTCATTCTCCCTGCTGCAGTAGGCCCCTTAAAGCTGGCAGGTTGAGAAATACCTTTTTATTAGTGAAATCTAGACTTCCAGATTCAAAATATTAGTATTTAGCAGATTAAAAACATCCAAAAAAAAAAAAGGTGATTTAATAAAATGTGTCCAAGTTCAGAGTAACATTTTAAGTAATTTATAAGATTAATCGATAAATAACAATGAATAAAACAAAATACTAATTAAATAAAAAGGTAACTTCCATTAAAAACCATTTTGGAGATGGGGCATTATGGTCAACAGTGATTCTTAGCCCCAGCTGTATATTAGAGGCACCTGTAAGTCTTCAATTTACTGAGGTTCAAATGATAGTCAGAGATTATACTTTTAAAAATATACCCAGGTAATTCTATTGCTTTAGTGGAAGTTAATACCACTTTTTCCTATTTTTGCATTTTTCTGAAAATTCCCAATGTATTTTATTTTACTCTTGGCTGTAGTAAAAAGGAATGTTTACTTGAAAATATACCTGTGAAGTTTGAAGGCATTGGCACAATATCGATGTGTTGTTTCTTTTTCCAAGTTGCTTGGTAAATTGACAATTGATAAGGCGCCAAAGGGGCATTTCTGTTGTTTAAAGTAAAGAATTAATTTTGAGTTAATTTTTAGAAATATACAATATGACTAAGATGAGTAGATGAAAAATTTTTATAAGCAATATTCCAAGTATGAGCTTTACAAAGATGGGGGGGGGGTGTGTTGTTTTTTATTCTTATTTACTTAAAAAAATTTTTCTCAAAGGCAAGAGTCATAACTAATTTTGCATTCCCCTTAGTGATGGCATAGTTAAGACATTTAATGTGTTTAATAGTACTGAAAAGCCTTAAAGAACCTGTGGGTTTTTAAAAATTATTAGCTAAGAGAAGGGTGAGAGGCAAGATAAACCATGGCTATTAAGTACAGGTTGCACACCCAATTGTAACACAAGCTTTCCCTCTATATCTGTCTTGTCCTTGTACATAGGCTTCCTGTTCTACTTTGAAAAGTCTTCTAAGGCCACAGATAATACCTTTTTTCATCTATTTATGTCCCACCAAGCTAGTATATTTGCACAGAGCAAAGATTGTCTTCCTGCTATAATTTTAAGGTATCACATAGAAGCAAAAATGAAAAGAGCTGGAAAGTCACTTAAGAGTGGTAAAATGGCTAGAAAAATTGCTCAAAGTACCGATACTAAAGAAGTATATCTAAAGAATATATCTTAGAGATCTGTTTAGCAGAACTGTTCAGTGAGCTCAGAGGACCAATTCAAAAGTCTCTCTATATAAATACTTCAGTGAAGTCCCATTTTGTAAGTTATAAGAACAAGGAATTAAAAATCTAACCAAGCATTGTTAACTGACAGAGTAATTACCACCCTGTAATCAAAGGTATTATTTCTTTACATAAGTATTTTTCTGCCAATGTAGTTATTTCTACAGAACTCTGTATTATCCTTTTTCTGCTGCAAGTAATTCAAACTTTTCTAATCTACAAGGAAAACAATATCCAGCAGTTGATTTTGAAATCTCATTTTTAGTTCAGGAGTGCTGAAAGAAAATAGAGTACATAATATACTGTTCAAAACCAGATTTGTAGCACCAAGGAAATGGGTATGCATGATAAGAGATCAGTAAATATTTGTTGAGACTAATATTACTAAATTTTGTTTCCTGTTTATAATTTAAAAACAAGAGAAAATGTTTTCAGGTCCCAAGAAATCTTACTGAATAATTAACCACTCATTCAGAAACCAATGTAAAATACACATAAGTCTTACCTGGGTGATATCCATACTCCATTCTAACACATGCTATCCACAAGTAAAATATTAAGAACTTTATGCATTTACTTCATAAATTAAAGTTGGAAATCTATCATTCTTAAGTCAAAAGCCCTAATAAAACTATTCAATGCAATGAAAACTAATTTGAAGTATTTTGAAAAATTAACTATTGGGATAAAACCAACCATAAAAGAATGTAAATACAGAAGTACTCAAGGGATTAGGGTAAATTTAGAAAATAGCAAAGTGTGCATTTCTATAAAAAGGCATAAATTTGAAATTAAATATAGACTTCGGAAATACAGACTTGTATGTAATATGACCATTTTTTTTGTATTTATATTTCCAAAAGTTCTGATAAAGATATATGGAGAATGTTTTCATGAAAGGGGGAAAAAAGAAATGAATTTTGCTTGGAAATGGCTTCACAAAGTTGAATTTAGAACAGATAACTTGTAAATACAGTGGGTTTCATTCATTTAAAAAAACAGTAGTATCAGATTCTTGCTTAATAGATACTATTTCCTAAATTTATAATTTAGGAAAAATCTATTCATTTTTTTATAGACTGCCTTTTAAAAATAGTTATAATTTACTCAGATTCTTCCCATTTTATTTTCAGGATACAAATTTGATCTGATAAATAAAATAACACTTACCTTAATACAAATACCACAACCAATACAGAGAGTTTCAGAAATCCATGCTATTTTGCTCTGGGGTGTAACCTCTATGCATAATTTTCCTGCCAAAGGGAAAGACAGAATAATGTCATCCTTCCTGACATTCTAATTTTCTGAACATTGGTATTTAGGCAATTCTGGTCCCAAATTTCTATAAGAAGCAGATTAAAAAAAAAAAAGCTATAAAAAATTCAGTGCTACAAAGAGTTGACTGAAGACTTCTGAGATACATTTGAGACAATGTCTTCAATCAATGCTTTGTAGGGACATAGTCCTTAATTTATGCCAGTAAAAATATGGCAGGTCCCTTTTTTTTAAGTTGACTGATCTGAACATTTAATTCAAAAATATGCCATGGTGATGGTAATGAACACCAGAGAAAGGAATGAAATGTTCAGCCAGTTCAGTGAAGTCTGAAAAGGTATATAGTCACCCTATATAGAGACAACATTAAACCTGGCATTAGGAGTATATTAATAATGGAATTTCTGAGTAGCATGGAAGACCACCATAAAAGACATCTAAAGTTTCTTTTAACATTTGGTAAGTACAGACTTCATTAGTACAATTAAGGTAACAATCTAGTTAACACAGCCTTAAAGGCTACAACAATTCACCAAACCAGAATTGTTAAAATTTATTAAATCCTGAAAATATAAGAAAATCTCATGAAGTCATTTTATTGAGCTTTTCATGCTTGCTTTTTCAAAATGAAAATACCCTCAAATACAAACACTGGTAGTCCTTCATTCATGACATAAAAGTAATAAACAGATTTTGTAGGACATAAGAATCTCAGTAACTTACACTCTGGTTTGATTTTATATTTAGTGAACCTTAAGTCATTCTTTTTAATTTCCACAAAGCAAAAAAGAAATTCAGAATAAAATTTGATTTTATTTAGACATTCTTAAGAATGGGGGGAAAGTATACTAAAGTGCATAGAGAACTATCAAGCAAATTTATCTTGTTTTTTGGAAAACCTCTTATTTTAGCAATCCACAGAACAGCTTACCCATTCGAACCACAGGGCAACTCTTCTTGCACTCCTGTCGACATTTCTTAGGTTTACATTTATCATGGTTGACAATAGCAATTCTTGTTAATTTATCTGCCATATTTCTAAGAAAGTCAGAATATCCAGCTCGTCTATTAAAGAAAAATTAACAAAATTATTTTATAGTCTCTGCAATTAGTTAAGAGAAACAAGTCAAAGGTATTAAATTTATAAGGGCATATATTATTATATTCAAATATCTGGAAAACACAATAAAAAACTAGTAAAAGCAATAAAATAACTTAGTAAGGTTTGGGGAAAACTTTTACATACATACCACTAATCAGAAGATTTACATAAAGAAAAACAAATAGTCACCAAGAACACCATGTAGGAATCACAGAATATATACAAATGCAAGGGAACTTTCAAAACACCACTAAAAGATATAAAAGTCCCAAAAAGAAAGATGTGCTATTTCAGTTTTTATAATATAGAATGGTTAGCATCAGAGAATTCAACCTTCCTTCAATAAATACATTAAATCAGTCTCAAGGAGGGAAAAAAAACCCAACCAAAGCAAATTTAAAGCTAAAGCTCTTCTATAAAAAGAAAAGTAGTAACAGCCAGGAACCCTGAAAAAGAACAAGAGGGATGGAGGAAACTACACTGGACAGGTGGAAAAAATGGATAGACTGTCTCAATATTGACAGCAGTGTATGAACACAGACCAATAAAACGGAAACACCTGACATGAAAATGAATACATGAGAAAGGTGTTCATTCCCTCCCTCAGACTAAGCATTACTTCAAGACTTCTGCAGCTGACTATGAGACTATTATTGGAAATGGCAAGCAATTATTAAGGTTGTCACCATCCTGTTGATCAAGTAGAAAAAGTAAAAAACTGTATTTCTGCAGGAATCTGTAATAAGGACGAGATGGCTTTTATGCTGAAAGCATTGAAGTGGAAAGGAGACCAAGTAACTGCATGTATAGACGGTGCTTTTAAAGTTCCTACAAGACTGGATGTTTAACAGTGTCATCAAGAACTTAACTAAAGTCTAAGTGAATGTAAAAATCAAAACAGCTTGTCAGGTCATCAGAGTTCTTTACATGACTTAAACAAATGCTTAATTATCAGTCCTTATAACACAAATTAAGACTTTTTCCTAACAGAAATTGTGTCTAACTTGGTTCTGGGATATAGCACTAGTCTGGTTTTCCTCCCACTTTCCTCGTGACTTTAGTCTCCTGGGCATCTAAGTTGAGACTGCTCTAATATTGGGTCATACGTTCCATTTCTAAGATGTCCCTTCTGGTCTCATTTCTAGATATTATCTATCATATGCTGTTAACTCCCACATTTCTATTTCTAGTGAGGACACCTTTCCTAAACCTAAACTTGTACTCTATCTGTTTACCAACATTACTTTTTAAAAGTTTAACAGGCATCTCCCAAACTGAGCTCTTGAAATCCCCAAAACTTGCTTCCCTAGCACTTTTTTTCAAAAAAGATTTATTTATGCATATAAGAACTGGGGTATAGGCCAGAGGTGTGGAGGGTGACAGGATTCACCAGAGACAGAGCAGGGAGCAGAACAGGCAGATCTACTAAAACACATTCCTGAGGGGAGCAGCGGGTGAGACAGGAGAGGTCTGCTGCGCCATGTAGGTATCTCCCTGGCCAGCCAGGGCTCGAACTCATGCTGCGTTGCGCTCAACCCCTTGCGCCACCAGGGAGGCCCCTGTAGCAGTCTTGTCCCTTCTGCTACAACACAACTCCAGTCTTCCATTTTCTCATGCCAAAATTCTTAAAGTTATCTTTTACACGCAAGAAATTCTGTAGAATTTACCTTCAAAATACATCCAGAATCTGACCATTTCCCATGACTCTGGTTTAAGCCATGGTTATTTCTTCTCTACATTACTCTTAACAGCTTAACAGATTTTTTTGCTTCTACCCTTGATGCTTGCTACTGCAAGCCTTGATAGTTGTTTCTCAATGTAGGAGTCAGAATGATCCTTTTAAAATAAAACCCAAATCATGTCACTCCTCTATTTAGAATCCTGCAATGGCTTTCCTACTCACACTGTAAGTTAAAGTCCTTAAAATAACCTAGAATCAGAGTTCAGTTTCATTAATTTCTGATCACGTCCCCAACTACTCTAGCCTTTGTTCACTCTGCTCCAGCCACATAGGATTCTTGCTGTTCTTACCTCATGCCAGACATGTTCTTGTTTCAGGGTCTTTGCATTTTCTATTCTCTCTGCCTGAATGCTATTCTCCCTAGTGAGCCACATGGCTCCCTCCTCCTAGTCTTTAATGTTTATTTCTTAACGAGCCTTTCTGGCTAAACATGCAAGCATAAAACACACCCATCTGCCTTCCCTTGCTTTGTTTTTGACCTTAGCTCTTTCTACTATATGACACAGAATACATTTCATACAAAGGATATATATACACATTTACTGGGTCTCTATATAGATATTTACATATTCTCTCTCCACCTACACAATTTGTTCCCTCCCCAACTACAATGTACTCCATCACGAGAGCAGCTGTTTTATCTGTCTGTTCATTCCAGTGGTTGGACAAGTGCCTGTAGGGCACATAGTAGGAACACAAACATTTGTGTTGACTGAATGAGAAAATGAATTTTAAACATGAATAATTTTCTTATAGGTCATAACCTCAGAAATCTTGCAAGTTACCCTGTTTTATACTGACAATTATTCATAAAGTATATACTGGAAAAAGAAAAACAAAAACCCTAAAAGGAGACTAAATATTTATGTAGTGAACAGTTACTACCATAGGTTCACTTTATCTCATTTAAAACTTTTAAATACCAGTCCAGGTCTCGTAAAGATTAGAAAAAAAAAAAAAAAAAAAAAAGAAATGTACTTTGAATTGCTATCATCCTGGATGTGACAACTCCCTAAAAACCAAAGATCCCCTAAAAAAACAAATTACCTGGTAAATGAGTGCAATGAATTCCTCTCTAGAGGGTAAATCCTTAGTTACAAAATTGCTTACATTAAACTATTTATGCCAAACTATTAAAACATTTCAAATCATTTAAAAAACTAAGAAATTGTAAGAGATGATTTTTATAGAATAAAAACATACCAGAGATAGTTGTGTTGATTCATATAAAAATATTGATCAATTATAATTGTCTTTAAGAAAAACGATGATTATTCTTTGCAGAACTGTTTTATAGAACCATTTAAACACCATTCATTAACTTTCTAAACAAGGCTTCAAAATTTTTTTTTCCAAGAAGAAAGATACAGCACAGTAAAGCTAGGAGGGGAAAAGAAGTAACATTCCTGGGAACAAAGAGATTTGAAGATATTTCAGATCTGGAACAAACTGTGTTGAAAATAGGTTCAAATAATGACCCTCAGTGTCATTCTTCCAGATGGGAGGAAAAAAGGTAGCGAGGTGTATTAGCATTTGCTGTCAAAGACCAAAATTCTTATAATGCTGTGTGAAAGCACTGAAAAGTCTGTGTTAACAAAGGATGCTTGATATCACCTGAAATAGTCTAACTATGCTCATGGTAGGTAATATACTAGTCTTAAAACACATCTGCTGAGAGTGGTTCATAACTTGCACTTCAGAGTCTTAAACTGACCAGGCACTAAATACTGCCTTGTTTTTGTCTTCCAGCAATTACATTCAGTGTTTTTCCTAATTTTTTTTTTAAAGGGAGAACAGGTTTTTCATAATATAATTAAAAAAAAAAAAAAAACCTTGATTCAAATACAGATGAGCCCTTGCTTAACACTAACAAATCCTCACTGTCAGATAGCTGGTATAAAATGGATATGGGAAAGGCATCTGAGATCTGCAACACAAATGCCACTACCATAAGCGCCCAGTCAGCAGTCCCGTGAAAAGAGAGGGTCATAATAAACAAGTTTTGACAGTAATTTCTCACATCAAATTTACCACCAAAACGAAAGCGAAAAAAGTGGGCTTATGTAGTTTATGGGATGTGGCTGTCAGCCTGGACCCTTTCCAAGGCACCAACTACTGAATAGAAAAGAAAGGTTATTTCGAGCAAAGACAACTTTGATCTCAGGAGTCTAGGCGAAAACATTAAGCGGCCAAGGGGAAAAGTGCCGGGTGCGCCAAAAAAGCTGGGCGCTGACTGGGGATCACCTCCCTTACAGTCGAAACTCGCTGCTCCCCGGGAGAAGCACAGCGCCGTTCGGCCTCCTGCCTATAAAGCCCGGGAGTGGACGAGGAGTCCTCGACTTCATGGCGGCAAGATGCCATGACTCATCCCACGATCACCGCAAGCCAAGACTTCCCACGGTCAGTTCGCAGACGGGACCTTCGAGCCCCCTAACAGTGCCGGGGGAGAGACGGGGGTTCGGCAGCTGCAAGTTCTGCAGGTGCCTCCCTCGGGGCTCCGATCCAGGTCGGAGCGGGTCCGGCGCGAGGGGGGCGGTGGAGGTGGGGTCGCGGAGCAGGTGACAACTAGGACCCATTCCCGCCGCCCCTCGCGGGGGTGGGGTCACAGCGGCCGAGATCCAGGCCAGCGGGAGCCGCAGCGCGAGGCGTCCCCAAGCCCCGGGCGCCCCGGCCCCGGCGCCCCAGCTGCCCCGCCGGAACCAGCTGCCACGCGCCGCCGCCACCTGAGGCCTAGGCACAGATTCTCGGAGCGCCTCCCCGGGGTCTCGAGATCGTGGCCGGTCGCAGCTGCCCGCCTGGCCCCTCCAGGCTCGTCCCCTACCTGGAGAAACGATCCCCTTGCCGAGGGGAGCGCCGAGGCCAGGTCGGCTCTCGCCTCCACTTCTCAGTCCCACAGCGTGTTCCTACGGCCACCGGCAAAATGGCGGTGCCCAGTCGCCGCCTCGCGCCTGCCGTAGACGTAGTGCGTACGCGCGACCCGCGCGCCAGGCGGAGTCCCTGGGGAAGGCGGCGCGCGGCGCGAGGTTGACGTCACCGGGCTGCGACTCCCGGCCACCAAGTCGGGAAGCCTGCCGGTCGCCAGCCGCGAGGTGGGAGTGGCGCGGGGCGGCGGGGCGGCGGGGCGGCCCAGGATCGCGCGTGGCGGCGGCGGGGCCGCGAACCGTGAGTGCGCAGGCCTCTCCCCGACGGGGCGGGTGGGTCTAGCGACAGCAGGTGCGGTCCCTTCCCGAATCTCCATCTTCCTTTACGCTCACCGCGAGCATGGTGGGTCCAGAATGAGCTGTGGGTGTTGCCCGCTCTGGCGCTTCTGGCGGAGGACAAGGGCCGGGCCGGGCCGGCGATGTGATCAGACGCTGCTTTGCTCGCGTTCGCTCCCGGTTCTCAGCCCCTTCGGCCCCTTCGGCCCCTTCTGGCTTGTGTGACCAGAACCCATTCTCCTGGCTCCGGGTGTTTTCTGCTTGGTGGCGTCCAGTCCGGCAGTTGAATTGTGCCCCAAAGTAGAGATGAGTCTCTGTGTACTTTTTTTTGGTTTTTTTTTGACATTTGATGGCAGGACAATCAGCTTGTCATAGTGGCGATAGGCTTAATAGTCTCCTCCGTGCCCTTATTTAACTGGCAGGTGGCAATACTTTATTATGACCTAAGCTGTTCATTTATTCATTCAGTAAATTACTAATTTAATATCTTAGTCTATAACCTTTACGAATGTTACAGTGCAGTGGCTCCGTATATTTGATAAATATCAAATATCAAGTGTTTGTGTGGCGATTTGGGAACTGAGGTCTAATAGGAGGTGTCTGGGCCAAGTTTATGATAGCATGTATAACGATGTTTAGTAGCTGTAACTTGATGCAACTGAAGCAGTTTTAGGTATTGTTCACTACCAAAGGCTATTTTTTGTTAGACTTACCAAGATTAACCAAGCAAAGATGTGAAAGGTGAAGTAAACTTTTGTTTTAGAGTAAATGAATTATTTGCTTCTAAACCTTGAAGCCATAGATCTCATTAAGCTTGTAAGAGTACATATAAATGGCACTTTTGAAACTAGTGCAGAGAGTGTATCAACCTGACTTTTTTAGGGCAGAACTTCATTTGAATTCAGATAAATAAATAAAAAATTAAGAATTTTTACTCATAGGGCAATAGAACTGCCTTCTATTATAGAAGTATAGGTCAAGTCACCTCATTAACAGGAACGCAACAAATCCAAGTCCTGCCCAAAGTCTAAGCTTTATAAAAGAGAGGCTGAAGCTGAAATCCTGATCCTCTGCCCTTTTCACTACTATACTCTGCTGCTCTGCACATATTGTAAGGCATAATATATTTTAGAAACAAAAGCGGAATTCCCAATATTTTTTATAGTGATTGAAGTATGTTAACTGCAGTTAAGAAATAGGTTAATATAAAGGTTATTTGAATGATGCATTCTGTTATTTTTATTTTTACTTTTTGTAGAAAGATGCTCAGGTCCTGGTATAACATGCACTTTCTTTTTTTCTACATAGACTGTTTAAAAAATGACCACACCAAACAAGACACCTCCTGGTGCTGATCCTAAGCAGCTGGAAAGAACTGGAACAGTACGAGAAATTGGGTCACAAGCTGTTTGGTCACTCTCATCTTGTAAACCAGGTAAAACAACACAAAACAAAAAAATGAGAGCTGTTTATAGTAACTACTACAATTTTCCTGTATACTAGATTGACTAATATTCTTTTTATTTATTTTAATGATAAATTTAATGGGATTTTCATTCATTTTATATCTTCCCAATTGCTTTACTAATAATCACTTCAAAGTAACTTGGTCATGGGTTATAAGAGTTCTCTGTTCTCCCCTATTTCTGCTGTTACTTGGTTAGTGTTTGTTGCTGTTTCTCTAGATTGGATAAATGGGTGGTATTTTTTTGAGTGATTAATATCCCTAAATAACTTTATTTTACTCCTAGTTTTTTCTTTTGTCATGTTGTAGATATGAAGGGCTATGCCCTTCTGGCCCCCTTCCTCCCCAAGTCCCTAACCCCCCTAGTAACTTGTTCTTTCTGGCAGCATTTAAGCCTTTTTCACTTATTTTTAGAATTCAGGACTTTTGCTCAGATATGGCTGGATACATGTGTGTCTTTTTTATTTGTTTCATCTATAACTTAAGGGGAATTTTCCATCTGCAGTCTCCAACTTAGAGAAAATTTTTATTTTGAAGATCTTTATATAATGTTAGAGATTTAGAAATTATTTTCCTTTTAGCAACTTTTATTAAGGCTCCTATAGCTGTTTTCCCAACCAAGCCCATTCTGTTTCCCCTTAAAATTCTTTTTTTTTTTTGATGAATGATTTATTGAGGTATAATTCACTTACAATAAAACTCATCCATTTTAGGTGCACATTTCTATGAATTTTAACAAACACATACTGTTATGTAAGCAGTGTCATCTTAAATATAGGATATTTCCATCATCCAAAAAATCACTTCCTGCTCCTTTGTGAGCAATTTTCTGTTCCCCTCCTAAGCCCCCGACAATCTCTGATCTGTTCTGTGTTCCTTTTGTTTTTTTCCCCTCAGAATGCCAGGTGTAATCATGTATGTGCTTTTTAGATCTGGCTTCTTCCACTTAGCATAATGCAGTTGTGATTTTTCCATGCTGTTATATATATCAGTAGTTCCTTTATATTTTTTATTACTGTTCCATTGTGTAAGTAGATGTGCCACAGTTTATTTATCTGTTCATGAGTTAATGGACACTCAGGTTGTGGTAGCAGCTTCCAAAGTGGTTCCAATGATCCTTGTCTGCCAGTATTCACGTTCTTCTGTAGAAATTTCCTACATTATATCAAATTGGTCTCTAAGACCAATGGAAATTTGTACTAAGTATTCAAAATTGAATGTAAAGGTTTCATAACATCTCAATTTTTATTAGCCATATAGAGGGATTAAATACATTATTGGTAAAGAAGCATTTTAGAGGAGAAATTGGCAGTGTTTTATCAAATTAAAAATCAAATGACCCAGGATTCTAATCCTAGAAATATATTCTGCAGAAATACTAACATGTTCTTAAAGATAATAGATGTTTATTGCAGTATTGCTTGTAATAAGAAAACATTAGAAACAAATGTCCCACAAGGCTTTGGTTAAATGATTATATTTTCAGACAATGGGAGATTATGTAACCTTTAAAAACATGGAAACTGTTTAGGTTAACTGAGTATTTAATGACTTACTAGATGATCACTGCCTGCACACGATAAATGTGATGTCAGTGTTTGCTGCTTACTACTATTATTATTCATTTATTGATACAGAATAATTTTCCAGATATGCTAAGTGAAAAAAAAAAGCACAAAGGTAGAACCAGGTATTATGCTATCATTTGGGTAAAGAGAGAGGGTAAAGAGACAATTTGTACTTTGTCTATTAAAGGGCATGTGAGAAACTGGTAATATAATTGAGTATATTAGAGATAGGAACTAGATTGTGGGGAGGGGGGATAGAGACTTTCAACCATGTCCTTTTTTGTACCTTTTGAATTTAATCTGTAATGAATATAGCACTCAGTCAAAAAATTTAAACTATTATGAAAGGAGCAGAAATAAATGATTTTTAAAATTACCCTTCTCCTCAAAAAAGTTAAAGCTATTTTTCTCTTAAATTTTTGGAATCTATATTTCACCATTGAATTATTTCTGTAATTAGTATGAATCATTGTGGCTTTTAATTACTAAAAAGCAGCACAGGATAGTTTTACTTCAGTTATCTAGAATAGCAGGATGATATAGGATTTGGGGTAAATTTAATTTTTGATTAGTCTGAATGTTAATCAGAAAAAACATTTGGTTTCAAAATGTATGTAACTTGAAAATATTTCTAAGATGTTCTTTTTCTTGTCACAATAAATATGGCATATTGACCTTATTAAATCTATTTTCTGTTGGGAGGGTTTTGCAGGACATGGGGATATTCTTATCGGTGTCATAGAAAGTATAAGAAATTAGGTTTGAATGTATGGTGACTTTAAAGTATGTCTTAGAAAATGTTCTTTACAAAGTAAATCCAACAACCAAGAAAGCTTGGTCCTGTTATAAGCTTTTGTATATACTTCAAAGAGTTGAGGTCTGGTTAAGAGCATAGAAGAATTCTGGTTATTTAAATTTCACAGTTCTGGCTGTCCTGTTTATTAGACATTCTGCATAAATGTGTATGGTAATTTTATGTTTTAAATATATAGCTCTTTTTTTTTTCCTCATGAGACTTTATTGTCGCTTGTGGTGTTTTCAGGATTTGGAGTGGATCAATTACGAGATGACAATTTAGAAACTTATTGGCAATCAGATGGCTCCCAGCCTCATTTAGTGAATATCCAATTCAGGTAATACATTTAAAATTTTTTCAATTTTTTGAAAAAAAGTGGACAAAGAAATCTCTTTTTTAGCTCAAATTTAAAGAAATACAGAAATTATAGTGGAATGCACTGAACTCTGCTTTTCATGAGCCATTGGGATTCTTTTTTTTCCTGTTCAACTATATTGGAAGTGTTATGAATTTACTATATCTAACCCTTTACTAATTCTTTATGGTATCTTGCACAGTTCCTTTAGGCATTAAGTAGCCCTGGAGTGCTAATGGAGTGTTATTGTCCAATAACAGTGTTTATTCTAGTTTTCTATTGTCAGTCCTTTGTTCAATGATGAAAACCTGGTTCTCCTATCCTTCAGTAATATATTTGTTTCATTAAGCACCCTGTATGTAATCAGGCTTCCATTGTTTTCATTGGCTCCCTCCTCATCCAGATGCCCTTTCACGAGCCTCTGCACCTGCCCTGTGCTGTCATTTCACTTCTTTGCCTCTCCCAACTTGTACATCGGCTCTTCTCCTGGCCTCACCTGTGACACTTGCCATCAGTTACTCCCCCGTGTTCTCCTCAGCCGCCCTGGGCTCTGATGTGCATGTCAGGCCACCTTTCTTTCCTTTCTGGGCTCAGAACCTCATTCCATGGTGTGGATCCTCTCTTTACCCCTTTGGGCTCTGACACTCCATGATAGGCTACCTTACGGTGTGGGTGACTGCTACCCCACTCAGGCTCTCATGCCCCTCACCTGTTGCTCTCCTCTTCACCTGCTCTCCTGCTGCTCACGCTGCACAGTCTGACATCCTGCACTGGCTCCTGCCCGCCCCCGGGTAGCACTGAACAGACCCCCCATATTCTGTGGCTGTACAGGTGCCTGTCTTGCTCTGTCCCCACTAATGACATCAGGAATAAATTGTTTAGAAAGGGGAAGCTGGGGCCTCCCTGGTGGCACAAGGGGTTAAGATGCAGCCTATGAAGCTATCCGCAGCCACTGCAGCATGAGTTTGATCCCTGGCCGGCCAGGGAGCAGCCCACGTGGTACAGCAGACCTCTCCTGTCTCGCCCGCTGCTCCCCTCAGCAGTGTATTTCAGTCAGTTTGCCTGTTCTGTTCCTCACTCTGTCTCTGGTGAATCCTCTCACCCACCCCCCACCTCTGGCCTGTACCCCAGTTCTTGTATGCATAAATAAATAAATCTTTAAAAACAAAGAAAAGGGAAGCCCTGAGGTTCTTCCTAAAAGGGCTTTTTTTTTTTGTATTTCTTAAAATGGTTTCTAAAATCAAAATGTTTTTAGAGACTAGTTCCTGTATCAATGGATAATGTACTGTTATATCTGAAATAAGTGAAATAGAGTATTAAGCTATAATTCTGTATTTAATCTGCATCCAAAAAACTGTTAAGCTTGAAAGGAGGGCAAGCAAGAAGTGTGAAAGGTAGTAGTTTTAGCTGCTGGTAAGCTAATCCTAGTTAACGGTGGGATGTGACTGCTCTAAGAGCTAATTGGATTTTAGGGTATCTAAGAAATCCTCCTGCTGTGTCCTGTTCCATTTAGTTTTCCCCCTCTGACACGGATAAAGAAAATAGAGTGTGCTCAGAAGAAAGAATGTTGAGAGAATTGAACCTAAACCACATAATTAAAAAATGAGAACATGTGGTCTACTGAAGACTTTGGGGGATATGGTAGCTTCCTTTACATAATCTGAAGGATTTCTGCATAGTGGAGGATTACATTTCTTCGTGTGACCTCAAAAGAAAAAAAGTTCCTCCAAAAGAATGCAAGTTATAGAGACTAACTTGGAGTTATTTAGTATAACTTAGTATAAGGAAAATTGTCAAAAATTAGGACCAATCAAAGATAAATTATGAGTTACTGTCAGGAAAATGTTGCACCTGGGTATAAATGTCATATAGAGTGTCATTAGGTCACATGACCTGCTCAGTTTGCCTTTAGCCCTGTGGATGTAGGAGTCTGTATTATTAAAGTTCAAATTAAATTTAACACTCATTAAAATTCTTCACTTTGCTGTATGTTTATGGTACTTCTTTGTGAAATACTTTAAGTATTAGAATATCAGTATAATTTAAAATATGAAATATCTAAATTCTGATTCTTTGTCTCATAATTTTTGATTGGGTACCGCATATGGTAAATTTTACTTGGCTGCTGCTGGATATTTTTAAGAGGATTATATTTTGTTCCAGCAGTTAAGTCACTTAAGATTATCAGCTTGCTCTTTTTGAGGCTTGATTTTTAAAATCTTTTTATGTTGGATCTTGCGTAACCTTTACTCTAGGGAAGGATCAGTGGACTTTTTGTAGTAATATATACATAGTAAATATTTTAGTTTTGCAAACCATGTATTAGACTCATGCAGCCTTTCAACTTTGCCACTCTAATATAAAAACAGCTATGGACAGTATGTAGAAGATGTTGCTTTGTTTGAAGAAGCCTTCTGTAAGGGGCAGGAATGGGCACAGTGCAGGTTTTCCGATCCAGCAGACAGGGGAGACGAATAGCTAGACTCTCACTTAGGCGTCTTCATTAAACTTTTACAACATCCCATGTCCCGGAGCGTCTGGGAACTCCACTGTGTATTCATGAGAGTGATCTGGAAAAGGCAAATGGCACTTCAGTATTATTAGGAAAATAGTTTTGACCTGGCTTTTCCCCTGAAAAAGCCTTGAGGCCCCCATCAGGGCCCAGATCACTGTTAAAGATAATGTCTCACGGGGAACTGAGGCTTCCCCTGCCAGCGTCACACGTAGATGTCGGGATATTAAAGAACTGTCCACTTTGGTGATTGGGAACTCTGTTCCCAGCTTTGTGTCACCTGGGGATTGTTTGGCTTCTGCTTCCCAGGAATTGTTCTTTCCCTGCAACTGCTCTTTGCATGTCCTTGTGGACTTTCACCTTGTGTGCAGAGTGGCTTTCAGTCAGACTTGAGAGGCCTCCGTGCAGATTTCTGGAGTTTTCTCAGTGGCCCTACAGTGTA
Organism: Talpa occidentalis; assembly: GCF_014898055.3. Classification (NCBI taxonomy): domain Eukaryota; kingdom Metazoa; phylum Chordata; class Mammalia; order Eulipotyphla; family Talpidae; genus Talpa; species Talpa occidentalis. The sequence continues at coordinate 110,397,798 of NW_023605194.1, forward strand.
GCTCTGTAGGGTAAATTAAAATTATCAGGATTTTCCACCCTCCCTCCATTAGCATTAATGATGGACCTCTGCAATCACCTGGAGTAGGGGGTGGGCATGCATAGGTGGGCACACCTGGGCTGAGAGTGGGCTTATAAGGGCGGCGTCACAGGGACGCCAGTAGAGCAACAGAACGAGAGTAGCAGTGGTAGAAGCAGCAGAGAAGCAGAGACAGCGGGGACACCACAAGAGAACACCAGAGAGCCCAGAAAGGGTGGTGCGGAGTGGTGTGGAGCGGCGGTGGAGTGCGGCAGAGTACAATGGAGACCATCATAAGAACACCTCAGACAACAAAGAGGCTGCTTGAACCGATGACGAACCTACCCTGTCTGGGATGGTGGCAATACAAGCTCCTTCCTCAGCTCGGCAAGACTGAGATTCTGTTAAGCTTTTCTCTCCACAGCGTTGTCCAGAGGTGGCCTTTAGTCAGGAAGCCCGCCGCTAACAGGGCTTGCCTGCTTGTGTCCTTTCAGGACTCCCAGGCCTGTGCTGCCTTTAGTTCACTGTGTGCAGCCGCGTTTCGCCGGTTTGTCTGCTGTGCTGCTTGGTTGTGGCAGGAGCGTGAGGCCGTAACAGTGACTCCTTCGTGGGCAGACCTGACTCTTCATGTTTTGCTCTTGTATTTAACTATAACTACTGAAAGATTTGAAGGTCTCAGAGGTCCTGTTACAACATGGTCTTTGTTGCCTTGGTCTTCAGGGAGAACTTTCCTTTTAGCTTCCTGAACACTGACTAGAAATAAACACACATAAGAGGACATTTTCCACCATTGTACCAGGAGCGAAGAGCCGGGTTGTCATTCATAAATAGAAATCATTTGCATGCTTTCTGACCTCGGCGAGCACGTGGGCTCTTTGCTTCTTTTATTTCTTTGTTGGTAGTAATTATCCACCAGGTTAACAGAAAATGATAAACAGTATTTTTTAATGGCTTTGTTTTTAGGTTTTAAAATCTTGTACCCCAGGGGTTAGTAGTTACTCTTTTTTTTTTTTTTTAAACATTTATTTATTTATACAAGCACTGGGTACAGTCAGAAGCGCAGGAGGGTGAGAGAATTCACCAGAGCCAGAGCGGGGAGCAGAGCAGGCAGAAGGACCGAAGTACACTGCTGAGGGGAGCAGCGGGCGGCAGGAGAGGTCTGCGCGCCATGTGGGACCCTCCTCTGGTGGCCGGGGAGCAGCCGGGGAACGAACTGGCGCTGCAGAGGCCGCAGGCAGCTTCACAACCCAGCGCTCAACCGCTGCGCCACCGGGGAGGCCCAGTAGTTACTCTTTAATGTACAGACCTAAGTTAAGTTCTGGCTCTTGGCTCGACTGAATGTGTAGACGAGGCATCCTCAGGGCCTTTATGGGTATTGTAGGCATGATCTGTGTTGAACAGGAATGAGAACCTTCAGTGACAGAGCTTCTGTGAACAGTATTTTAAACATGGTGGGAGATGCTCTTTTTGCCACATGGCAGTCCAGGAGGGTTGCGCAGGCCTGAGGTGCCTGTGGTGCCAGACTCCTCCTCTTTCCATTCCACCATTCTTAACTCACAGATTCTACCCTCAAGCTTGCCTCATGATCCACGATGTCTACTGGAGTTCCACCCATGGTGTCCACTCCTTGCAGGCTGCAGGCAGCTGTAAGGAATGGGTGGGAAATGTAAACATTGATACTTTTAATAGGGGCGGGCTCTACCTGGCCTACTTTTATAACTGGTAAACCCGGTTTCATTCTAGGGTCCAGCAACATTCTAGGGGCTTTATAACATAGAGTTTTCAGGTGTACAACCTTTTGTACCCACAACTGTAAAGACCCACCAGCCACCACCGTACACTTGACCCCCTCATTCACCCCCTCCTATCCCCCCCCTCTCTTTTGGGAGTCGCTGTTTTGATCTTATAGTCTAAAAGTTTGTATTGGGTTTCTTTTTACATTTTAAAAGGACAGGTTTATTAGGAAAAGGGGAAAGAGAGGCACCTGCATAGTCACAGGCGGGCAGAAGAGCTTTGTTTTTGTTTTATTTGCTTCCTTTATTTTCCACATTAGTAAAAATCATGGGGTATTTGTCTTTCACCACTTGACTTACTGCATTTAGCAGAATCTACCCTCAAGGGCTATCCATGTTGTTGCAAATAGTAAGAGTTCATCATTTTTATAGATGGGTAGTAGTCCATTGTGTATACACCACATCTTTAGCTACTCATCCACTGATAGCCCTTAAGGTTGTTTCCACATCTTGACTATTGTAATTAATGCTGCAATGAACATGAGAGTGCAGGTAGCTTCTTGAGTTAGTGTTTCTGTCTTCTTTGGATAAATACCCAGAAGTGAACTACCTGGATCATATGTGTCTTCCTTTAAATTTTTTTTTCTTTATGTCGGAGTCATTTGGTTTAAATCTTATAGACTGTAACTTAATCACCTGGTTATACTTGGCTTTAAGGAAAGCCGGGAAATAGTCTTTTAGCTGAATATTATGAAGAAAGAACAGAAAAGGGGCTGCTAGGTAGGCGGCTGAGAGTAGCTGTTATTGATGTTGCAATTTCATGAGCTCCAGATCAGTTGAGAAGTTATTCAGGAGTCAGGAGGTGAGACCAAAATATCACCCTTACTCAGTTTAACAGTCATTGACATCAATTTATAGTCTTATGTAGGTGTTCATAGTATGAACACCTACATAATATAGTATGTCTCTCAGAGCTGATGTTTAACAAAAGGCCTTATATCTGCTGTCAATCTGTTTCCAGTATTGGACCCTAGAAGTAAATAGGGTTTATCAGTTAGAAAAGTGCTCAGGTAGAGCCTGCCCCTGTTCAATCTGGGGCATAAGAAACAAGGTGAACATTTGTTCTTGCCGAGTAGTAGGTGAGGGGTTAGGATAGATCGTGAGTGTTACTGATGTCAACAGAAATGGAAATGTTACCTGTCTCTCTTCCTGCAATTACCTACCCTAAGCATTTAGGTGATGCCTGGCATGTAGTAAGCCTTCAGTATAGGGTGATTATGGTTATAAATGATGATTTGAGCAAATTGAGTAGCTGGCACTGTCTTCATCATCTGTGCATTTGATCTTCCCACATTTGACAAGCAGCATGATGTTCTATGTAATACTGTATTTTACATTCACTATGAGATAAGATTGATAATTTTAAACAGCTTTCCAGATGCCTTTTAAAATATTTAAAAATTTCTGATAAAGTCACAGTTTCCTTTGCAAATCTAATGAAACTATGCTTATAGCAAAAATTACACATGTGATTTTCAGCGAAATAAGAACTTTCGGATAGGTTTCTGTGGTGCAGGTGAAATATAAAGAACTATGAACACCTACATAAGACTATAAATTGATGTCAATGACTGTTAAACTGAGTACCATTAACAGGAAAGAGATAGCGGTTAATGGCCTGTAAGGTAGACAGACACACATTTGAGTTTGGACTTGTCCACCTTTTAGCTTTTTGAAACTTTGCTGCCATCCTCAAGGTTAGTGGGTTTTAAAAATCAGTAAAATGGAGGTGATAATAGATAATAGTATGTCTCTCAGGGTTGAGGAGTAAATAAGATGATGCATAGAAAGCCTAACTTCTGGGCACAAATTCACTTGTTATTTGTCACCGTTGCTATTGTTTTTATAATCACGACTTGTTTCTATTATTTGCCCTTCTGACCTGACCCTGATTATTTTACAGGTCTCATTGTAACAGGGTGGTCCCCAGCCCCTCTCCCTGTCCTATAACATCATGACTAAATTATCCTAAATTTCATAATTCAGAAATAAAATTTTCTGAGCAGAAGTCTTGTTCCTTTTTGATCTGTTTTTGTTTAAAAAAAAGTCCTTAAGGGTAATCTTCGTAATCTTTACTCTTCCTGGTTTTTTTTTTTTTTTTAAATAATAAATTTTATTTTTATATTCCCCCATACAATTGCAAACGCCCCATTCTGACCCCAATCCTTCCCCTCCCGCCCCCCAACCCCCAAAAAGTGTCTCTGGTTCATAGTTTTTTGTTGATTTCGATTTTCACTTTCTTATATTCATTTTCCTGGTCCCTTATTTAAGTTTTCTAGATTCCTGCTATGAGTGAGACCATCCGGTATTTTTCTTTTTCTTTTTGGCTTATTTTGCTGAGCATGATCCCTTCCAGCGCCATCCATGTTGCTGCAAATTGCATGTGTTTATCTTTTTTGAATGCTGAGTAATATTCCATGGTATATATGTACCACATCTTCTTGATCCAGTCATCTATTTTTGGGCATTTGGGTTGTTTCCAAAGCTTAGCTATTGTAAACAGTGCTGCTATAAACATAGGGGTGCAGGTGCTCTTTGGAATGGATGTTTCTGTGTCCTTTGGGTAAATACCTAGGAGTGGAATTGCTGGATCCTATGGAAGCTCTATGTTTAGTAGGTCCAGAAATCTCCACACAGCTCTCCATAGTGGTTGGACCAGTTTGCACTCCCACCAACAGTGCAGAAGAGTTCCTTTTTCTCCACACCCTCGCCAACATTTGTTGTTGCTAGTTTTTTTAATATGTGCCATTCTCACTGGTGTGAGATGGTATCTCATGGTAGTTTGATTTGCATTTCCCTGATTACAAGTGATGTTGAACATTTTTTCATATGTCTGCTGGCCATTTGCATTTCCTCTTCAGAGAAGTTTCTTTTTAGCTCTTCTGCCCATTTTTTGACTGGATTATTTTCTTTGTTGTTGCTGAGTCTCATCAGCTCTTTGCAGATTTTTGTGATCAGTCCTTTATCATTAGTGTTGGGTGCAAAAATGTTCTCCCAGTTGGTGGGGTTTCTCTTTGTTTTTGTTATTGTCTCTTTTGCTGTGCAGAAGCTCTTTAATTTGATGTAGTCCCAGCTGTTTATCTTTGCCTTCACTATCACTGCTTTGGGTGATGTGTCTGTAAAGATGTCTTTGATGTGCAAATCCCGTAGTGTTTCTCCTATATTTCCTTCTATGTATTTTATGGTTTCAGGTCTTATGTCTAGTTCTTTAATCCATTTTGAGTTGATTTTTGTGTATGGTGTGAGGTAGTGGTCAAGCTTCATTCTTTTGCATGTAGCGACCCAGTTTTCCCAGCACCATTTATTGAACAAACTTTCTTTGCTCCAATGCATAGTCTTTGCTCCTTTGTCAAAGATTAGTTGACCATAAATCTGTGGGTTTATTTCTGGATTTTCTATTCGATTCCATTGGTCTGTATGTCTGTTCTTGTGCCAATACCATGCAGTTTTGATGATTATGGCTTTGTAGTATAGTTTGAAGTCTGGGAGTGTGATGCCTCCATTTCCTTCTTTTTTTTTTCAGTAGAGCTTTGGCTATTCGGGGTTTTTGGTGATTCCATATGAATTTCATCAATAATTGTTCTATTTCTTTGAAGAATGCCATTGAGATTTTGATTGGAATAGCATTGAATCTGTATATTGCTTTTGGTAGGATGGCCATTTTAATAATGTTTATTCTTCCAATCCATGAGCAGGGGATGTCTTTCCATTTCTTTGTGTCTTCTTCTATTTCTTTTAACAGTGTTTTATAGTTTTCTTTGTATAGGTCCTTTACCTCTTTTGTTAGATTTATTCCCAAATATTTGATTTTTTTTGTTTCGATAATAAAAGGGGTGGTTTTTTTGATTTCTTCTTCTTCAGATTTATTGTTTGTGTATAGGAAGGCTACTGACTTTTGCGTGTTGATTTTGTATCCTGCCACTTTACTGAATTGATTGATGAGTTGAATTAGTTTTTCTGTGGAGATTTTGGGGTTCTCTATGTATATTATATCATCTGCAAATAGTGATAGTTTGACTTCTTCTTTTCCTATTTGGATTCCTTGGATGTCTTTCTCTTGTCTTATTGCTCTGGCTAGGACTTCCAGTATTATATTGAAAAGCAGTGGTGAGAGTGGACATCCTTGTCTTGTTCCAGATCTTAATGGAATTGCTTTCAGCTTTTCACCATTGAGAATGATACTGGCTGTTGGCTTGTCATAGATGGCCTTTATGATGTTGAGGTATGTTCCTTGTATCCCAAGAATTTCAAGGGCTTTTATCATGAATGGGTGTTGCACTTTGTCGAAAGCTTTCTCAGCATCTATTGATATTATCATATGGTTTTTATATTTCTTTTTGTTGATGTGTTGGATAACGTTGATTGATTTTCGGATGTTAAACCATCCTTGTGCCCCTGGAATGAATCCAACTTGGTCGTGGTGAATTATCTTATGGATACATTGTTGGATTCTGATAGCTAAAATTTTATTGAGGATTTTTGCATCAGTGTTCATTAGGGAGATTGGCCTATAGTTTTCCTTTTTTGTGTTGTCCTTATTCGGTTTTGGTATTAGTGTAATATTGGCTTCATAGAACGTGTTTGGTATTGTCCCTTCCTTCTCAATTTTTTGGAAGAGTTTGTGAAGGATAGGCACTAATTCGTCTCTGAATGTTTGGTAGAATTCATTTGTAAATCCATCAGGTCCTGGGCTTTTGTTTTTGGGGAGGCTTTTGATTACCATTTCAATTTCGCTGCTTGTAATTGGTCTGTTTAGGTGTTCTATTTCTTCTTTATCTAGCTTTGGGTGATTGTAGAGTTGTAGGAATTTGTCCATCTCCTCTAGATTGTTGAACTTGTTTCCATATAACTGTTCATAGTAGTTACTGATTATTCTTTTGATTTCTGCTGTGTCCGTTGTGATTTCTCCTCTTTCATTTATGATCCTGTGTATTTGTGCTTTCTCCCTTTTTCCTTTGTGAGCCTGGCTAGGGGTTTGTCTATTTTATTTATTTTTTCAAAGAACCAGCTCTTGGTTTCATTGATCTTTTTTGATTGTTTTTTTAGTTTCAATTTCATTTATTTCTGCTTTGGTTTTTATTATTTCTTTTCTTCTACTGTTTTGGGGTTTTTTTTGTTGTTCTTTTTCTAGATCTTTGAGCTTCGAGATTAGGTTGTTTCTTTGAGTTCTTTCTTGTTTTTTGATGTGAGCTTCTATTGCTATATATTTTCCTCTTATTACTGCTTTTGCTGCATCCCATACATTTAGGATATTGGTGTCCTCCTTGTCATTCAATTCAAAGAATTTTTTAATTTCTTCTTTGATCTCCTCGTTAGTCCAGTGGTCTTCCAGTAGTGTGGTTTTTAATCTCCATGAGGTAGGATAGTTCCTTGCCTTCTTTTTATGATTTATTTCTAGTTTGATGCCTTCGTGGTCAGAAAAGATGGTTGGTATGATTTCAATCTTGGTGTATCTGTTGATGTTTGTCTTGTGCCCAGTATGTGATCGATCCTGGAGAATGATCCGTGTGCGCTTGAGAAAAATGTGTACTCCGTTTTTTTTGGGTTTAGTGTTCTATAGATGTCTGTTAAGCCCAAATGCTCTAGGTCCTTATTTAGAGCTTTAGTTTCTTTACTTATTTTTTGTCTTGTTGATCTATCCATTGTTGATAGTGGTGTGTTGAAGTCTCCCACTACGTATGTGTTTTCTCTGATGTCTGTTTTCAGAGAGGACAACAGTTGTCTGATATATTTTGGTGCTCTTTCGTTTGGTGAGTATATGTTAATGAGTGTTATTTCTTCTTGAAGTATTGTCCCCTTGATCATAATGTAGTGACCATTGGGGTCTCTTTTTATTTTTTTGAGTTTGAAGTCTGTTTTATCTGATATAAGTATAGCTGTTCCTGCTTTCTTTTTTGGCCCATTTGCTTGTAGGATTGTTTTCCATCCTTTGACTTTGAGCCTATTTTTATCTTTTGTAGCTAAATGTGTTTCCTGGAGACAGCAAAAGGTTGGGTTTTGTTTCTTAATCCAGGCTGCAACTCTGTGTCTTTTTATTGAAGAGTTTAGTCCATTTACATTTAGAGTTAATATTGATATGTTAGCATCTGTATTTGCCATTATGTTTGTCTTTCCTTTGATTTTATTTATATTTTAATAACTTTTTTTTTTTTCTGGTCTTCTTTCGTTGTTATTCGTCCCTCTGAGGTTCTGGCTTTAGGATTCCTTGTAGTATTTTTTGGAGTGGGGGTTTAGTCGCAATGAAATTCTGGAGTTTCTCTTTGTCTGGGAAGGTCCATATTCTTTCTTCATGGAGGAAAGAGAGCTTTGCGGGATAGAGTATTCTTGGTTGGCATCTGTTTTCTTGGAGTCTGTTGACTATGTCCCTCCACTCTCTCCTTGCCCGTAGTGTTTCTTCAGAGAAGTCTGATGTCAGCCTGATTGGTTTTCCTTTGAATGTTATCTGTGTCTTCCCTCTTGTCAGCTTCATTATTTTTTCCTTGTCCTGGATTCTTGGGAGCTTTACTATTATGTGTCTTGCTGTGTTTTTCCTTTCGTCGTGTAAGTTTGGTGTTCTTCTTGCTTCTTGTATATCAATTTTCAGCTCCTTCTTCGCATTTGGGAAGTTCTCTTCAATTATCTCCTGGAATATTTTCTCTGTTCCTACATCTTCTCCTCTCCTTCTGGAATTCCTATAACTCTTATATTTCCTTTCCTCATGGAGTCAGATAGTTCTCGAAGTCTTTCTTCATTCTTTTTCCTTCGTACTTCTCTTTCCTTTTCTGTTTTGGTTCTTTTTATTTCTGTGTCTTCAAGAGTACTTATTCGTTCTTCCATTTCATCTATTCTGCTTTCATTGCTTTTCCCAGAGTTCTTTAGTTCCTCCATTAATTCTTTGATCTCCTGCATTTCTTTTATTTCCCTCTTTAGGGACTCTATTTCCTTCTTCTGATCTATCACTTTTTTAATCATGGCAATTTTAAATTCTCTTTCTGGAAGGCTCAGAAGTTCTTCCAAGTTGCTGTCGTTGCAATCTGGGGAGTGGTTTTCTTTTTGTGGTGTGCTTCTTTCCTGAGGAGTTGTTAGGTTGCGTGTGGTTCTTCTACTCCCTACTGTCTGTTTTCTAATTTGTCGTATGCGTTGGGACACTGTGTTGCTCGGACTGACTGGCATCTTGGGTGAGCTTCTCCGCTCCCCTCTGGCTCTTCCAGGAGCCATCTCTGTCTTCTGGGGGAGCTTTCTGCTGGTTTTAGGCAGTTTTTACTGAAGAAATGTCCCTGTTCTAAAATGGCGAAGCGGGATGCAGTCCCTGTGCCTCCGGTTTCAGGCACACTCTTCTGTGCCCCCGGTCTGCCCCTGACGTGGGTGCCTGCTCCCTCTGTGGGCTCAGACTGCTGGTCGGAAGGGGCCTGGCGTGGGGTGGGCTAACTTCCCGGCTGGCCACTGGGTCCTCCAGAAGCCTTCTGCCCTTTTCAAGCAGTCTTAAGAAATTTCCTGTTCTATGGGGCGTTAGTGACTTTTTTTTCCTGGTCGCTAGGTGGCGCCAGAGATCTCTCCTAGTGTCCTTGGGGGGCTGTTTTTCGCCCCCCCCACCCCGTGGGACAGGGAACAGAGCGGGAATGGTAGGGTAAACCTCAACAGCTTTGGGGTGCTGTGTCTGCCTTGTGCCCCACCGTCGTGGAGAACCCACGCCCCGAATTTCGTGCCCCGGGTCTCAGTTCAAAGCCCTCAGGTCCAGGACGTGGGCTGTAGCCCAGTTCAGTGGCGCGGGAATGGCGCCTTTTGCACCGCTCCCGTGCCTGGGCGCCTGGTTCCTGCTCACTCAGGGAGGGACCTTCACCTCAGTGAGGACCTCCGCGTGTCTCCCCGCAAGCCTAGGTCGCAGGCGCGGGGACCTGGGCCGCTGCGATCCCGGTCCGCGTTTTCTTTTCAAGCGCGCCAAGCGCGCCGCTTTCCCTCGCCAGCTTACCGGCAGCCCGGGCTGTGTGCGCGTCTCCCAGGGTCTTTGTTCTTCTCTAATGGCGCCCGGAGCCGTTCGCTCACCGCCGCGGCGAATCCTGCAGGGTTCGCCTCAGCTCCCGTTCACGGGGTGTGGTGGCTGCAATAGTTCCTTTCCACTCCCAGTCCCGCTTGCTGCGTCGTTTGTTCTTGTGGGTCGTTTTGGTTTGTTGTTTCCTCCTCTCTGCTGGTCGGAGAGTGCCGCCTCTGTGGGCGGGGAGGGAGCAGGGTTCTGCGCTTCCCTGCCTTCTAGTCCTCTTTTATGGCCACTTTCTTCTTCGGGCAGTTTGCTGGCGTCACCCGTTTATCTTCCGTGTCCCAGTTCTCTCTGGGACCTGCTGCTTTTCCTCCCTATTCACTTTTTTTAATGGGAGATCTTACTCGCAGAGTCTCCTCGCCGCCATGTTGCTCCGCCCCCTCTTCCTGTTTTAAGAAAGACCTTTCACTGCTCATCTCGGAAAAGAGCTTTTGTTTGCACTTCAAAATTTCCCCTCCTCTTGCTTCTTCTAGTCTCCTCCTGACCCAGCAGAAAGATAGATGTCAGGTCGATACCTCTGGCCTCTTTTGAAAATCTGGCAATGGTATTTATCCTGTCAGCAGATTGTGGGCATTTAGCATTTTACATCTTGATCTGTCTTCATTACTGGAGGAAAAGTCCTTAACTATCCCCATTTCTTTCTGATGAATAGCTTGGGCTGGGAGGTTTGGTTCCCTCACTAAGAGCTATAGATCCCCTGCTGTTTTCATAGACTGACTTTTGACATAGACTGCTTATATTCAAGGAGCTGATTGTTACTAAGTTACTGCCATTTTATACCAGAACTTAACTTTTAAACCCTGCTTAAATAGACTTCTTAAGGATTTCCTTGGTTGATGTTTAAAATTCTGGGTTTTTTTTCTGATTACCAAAATAACACATGCTTATTGTGAAAATGATTTAGAAAACATAGAAATCACAAAGGAGAAAAAATAGAAATAAAGACCTCCCATAGTTTCACCCCATCCAAATAGTAACTTTTTGCAATTTTTGTATGATTCCACGTAATAAGCCTTTTTCTATTCACATATGTAGGTTTATATGCCTTAAAATTTTTTTGGTAGCAGGGAGGAGACCCAATGGAATAAGATAGAAGATTATGGAGGCATTAGTGATAGGTGTGGTGTGGTAATATAGCTGAAGTAGTGTAAATCTGTACCTCTAAATCATATACAGTGTTGTAAGTCAGCATTATCTCAATAAAAAATAATACAATTACATTTTTTCTCAAAAAATGCAGTTCTTTTGTATATACTGTTGTAATTTGTTTTTGTAGCAATGTGTCTGTGTGGTTATTTCATATGGTTGTATAGTATTTCATTGAATGGATATAATTTAATTTCCTTTTATGATTTTTTTATAACTTCAGTAATTTAATGTCAGTTCAATAAACACCTTTCAATATCTGTTTTTGTGTATGTGTTTTGCTGTTGCCTTTTAATTCACTCTTAGAAGTTTAATTGGTGGATTGAAGGTTGTGTACCTACTTATAAGCTATGGGAGGACTTTTTCTAGTCAAATCTAAATACATCAGTCATTTAAATATTTTTGAATATAATAGAATAATGTTTTAACTTCTATATTCTTGATTATTAGAGACTGAATATCTTTTCATGATTTCTGGCCACTTGTGGTTTTTTCTGAGATTAATTTCTGTTAAGTAATAGTCTTTGATATGTGTATTTTTCTAAGATACGTATATTTTATAAGCAGTAGAATTTTACTTCCTGAATTCAGTAATAGATTATGCTTTCTATTTAAAAATGCTTTTCTTGGGCCTCCCTGGTGGTGCGAGGGGTTGAGCACCGCACTATGAAGCGGTCCGCAGCCTCTGCAGCATGAGTTCAATCCCTGGCCAACCAGGGAGCTGCCCACATGGTGCAGCAGACCTCTCCTGTCTCGCCCGCTGCTCCCCTCAGCAGTGTATTTCAGTCAGTCTGCCTGTTCTGTTCCCCACTCTGTCTCTGGTGAATCCTCTCCCCGCCCATCCCCGCATCTCTGGCCTGTACCCTAGCTCTTGTATGCATGAATAAATAAATCTTTTAAAAAAAAATGCTTTTCTCTTTGATGGCCTCATTTTCTTAAAATTATTTTCAAGTCTTAAGGTAGGAAATTACTAAAGAAAACCAAACTTGTTAGAAGAATTTCTCTGTCTAAAATACAGATGAAGAGGTCTGAAATCCCTAATTCTTGTTTGTGCCCTGTTTTGGCTTAGCTATTCTTTCTTTGCTTATTACATCTGGTTCTTGAGCATGTTCTAGATAAGAGATGTCTATATAGGTAAGATCTGCATCTGTAATTTTACATGGTCCTCATTTTTATTATTAAAATTGAAGGAAATGGAAATTGTTGATTCAGATATTGGTTTTAACTAATGATGACTTCGAAAAATCATGAGATTTAGATGCCTTGAAATAAATTTTCTGTATGATAAAGGACATATCATTTTTACTTTATTGCTTTTAGAAGAAAAACAACAGTGAAGACATTATGTATTTATGCGGACTACAAATCTGATGAAAGTTATACTCCAAGCAAGATCTCAGTCAGAGTAGGAAATAATTTTCACAACCTTCAAGAAATTCGGGTATGTCTTTAAATTTTAAAAATATGTAATCCTGTAGCTCTTTTTAGGTGATACCCACATTTGCCATTAGATTAGACATATTAAAATGTTAATATATAAAAGGGAAATTGTTGCTATTTGAGAAAACATTTTTTAAAATTATTTCAAGTTTTCTTTTGATTCTGATCATCATCTTTATTTTTACCCTAACATAAGTTATGGAAGTCTTAAGACATAAAGAAAGGTTCAAAGAATTGCGTAGTGAGCCCCAATATTCTCACCCCATAGATTGTACAGTTGTCATTGATTTGTGATGTTGCTTTATTACAATCTTTCCATTCATCTATTTTTTTATGCATTTCAAAATAAGTTGCAGGTATCTATAAACTGCACCCCAAATAATTCAGCATGATATATGATAACTGGATATTTGCTTAAGTTTCATTTTTAAGGTAAAATTTATGTAACTTTTACACAAAGTATTAAGTATATTTTTTAATGCATTTTGACAAATACATAGCTTTGGGGCTATTTTTTATAGCCCCAACTGCTATTAAGATATGGAATATTTCCAATGCCTCAGCAAATTTCTTCCTATCTCTTCCCAGTCAATCTCCATCTCTGCTCTACACTCAGAAGTAGTCATTGTCCTCATTTCATTCACTCATTCATTCCTTAAATCAAGTTTGCCTGTTCTAGAATGTCATATAAATGGAATCATGCAGGGTTCTAGAATCATACACTATTCTGGAACTTTTCTCGAAGACTTCTTTCAGCCTACTTTGGAAGATTTATCCATGTTGTTCCTTTTTTTTTTTTTTTTTTTTTAATTCCTGAGTTGTATTCCATTATTGGAATATACCACAATTTATCCTTTCTATAACTTTGTGAAGCTATTAGGACAGTGCTTTTGTGACCTGAGTTTTATTATTCTTCAAATTCATAAATTACAGAGATATTTTCAGTGATTTTGAATTTGTGAAGTTCTGGCCCTTCACTTTTTTTCTTGTCAAAAATCATTGAACTCAACCATTCAAATATTTTAGGTTAAGTGAATCTGAAAGATCTTCGATACACTTGTGAATTTTTAAAGCCTTCCAGCTAGTTTTCAGACTGGACTCCTATTTGACTTGGTGTTTATATTAAGATCTTGTTCCTGCATTTACATTTTGTCCCTCAGCACACTTAATAGAAATCACATATATTTTCAGGTTTTCTCGGTAAGTACAGTATTGTTGTGAAAATTGTTTGTGGATTTATAAATAAGAATAGACAAGGATACTGTCCATGGGTATTTTTTATCTTTTCATCCTTTGAGGTAAGTTCGTCACTATTTGAAATGACTACCTGGTCTTCTTCTACACATTTATCTTCTTTTACTTTAAAGAATGATACTATAAATTTTCATGAGAATAGTTTGGTTTTGAAAAGTTGTCATAAATAAGGTATTCTTCTATTGGTCTAGAAACGTTTATGGTTGTGCTGGATAGTACATACTGGTGAATCCGCACTACCCATGCTTCAGTAACTTTGTTAATAGAGTAGCTATTAATTTTTTCATGAATTTCTTCACTTCAGTGATATTTTCATTCATAATCTTTTACATTTCTATTATCATGATCATATTGGGACTATTGTTAACCCTTTTAGTTATGTATCTGATATATTTGATTAGCACTAAGTGATTTAAATATTTACTGGAGATGTTTACTTACTATCTTTGGTTAAGCATTTTGTATTTAAAGATTGGATCACTCAGATTGATAAAACTTTTGGTAGCAATGTTGGGCTGTTTTGGCTTAAAACTAATGATGTGTTACATGATCCCTCAGCCAGGTTGAGATGTGAAACAAATAATATTGATGTATTTGAAATGTCCACTAGATGTCACTGTTGTCCTTTAGTTGCTAGTCTGATAGCCTAATAATAAATTCAAGACCTCCTGTAGTCTTAGTTGTTCTAGTTTTTCCTAGAGTATATTTAGTTAAAATTTTTGATCTGTTTTGGGATATGTATGCCTTCATATATGATTTCTGGATTTATGTATTGAATGTATGTTTTGTATCCTGTTGCAAATTGGAGAAACTTTAAATAATACTTGGCCCACTATGAAATACTTTTAATCTAGTCTTTGCTTCTATAATATCATTTAAGTGCTGAAACATTACCCAATAGAATAAGAGCTCTTTTAGGTAGTCTCTTAATTTTATTCTAAGTGTGTTTATATTTCTGTGTAGTGACCACATAACCTCATGAGACCAGTAATACTAAATATTACCAGGTGATAATGTAAGTTGTTTTCCTGCAAAACTTAATGAACATTCTGCTTTTCTGCCATAGTTCTCACTAAGGAACCATAATTTTTGGATTTTGCTTTAAAATATTAGTGCTACCCTTTGCAGCTCGTGATATAAAGGATACTTTATCTTTTAATTATACGTCTTTATATGTGATTTATTCTGTTTACTTTTTTTCTTTTATGAGTTAAGGAATAAGGATCTGATAGCACTTTGTTTTTTAAAGAGAGATAAACAGACTGTGATTTTATTTTCTTGTATTACTCTACAAGATCTAAATTGTTAGTTAAAAAAACTCTGTGCTCCTTTTAACTCAGATACTAAGACAAGTAATTAAAAAGTGTGAACTTTTATAAGGGTTTTAGAGCCATCATTTCATTAGTTATAGGACTGATTTAACTGAGTGGAAAATCCAACTAAATCTTTTTATATTTTTCCGTGGATGTTTGCCCACTGAGGGTGTATGTAGAATGTCCTGGGGTGTTTTAATAGGTTTTCCTTTTTTACTAGAAGTTTTGCATTCGTTTACTTGAAACACTTTAAAGATATACTTTTCATAATTTTATTATTGATTTGAGGTAGCAACTTTTAAAAAATTATAGGTCAGATTGAAAAAAGCTGATGGCTCCCATTTGTCCAGAAATTACTCTCCCTGTCCTGTTTTGTTTCATTCAGTTATAAAGTCTGATATTATACCTAGATATTTGTTTTACCTCTGTGGAAAACTCTGCAGACACCAAGGTTCCCCTCCCCCCCCCTTTTTTTAACTATTCTAGATTGTATATTTTAGCCTGTATACTTGGGGAGGGACTTAAAATAGAAATGTTATGTAGTCTTTCTGCTTAATGCAAGCTACAAGTGCTGAATTTGGCCACATGGAATATTTTTAATACCAAAGTTGAATTTATTATGCTTTCAAAATTATCCATCTTATATAAATTGGAAACCAACAGGCTAAGAACATTTTATAAGATGTTTATAATTTACTGTTTTTATATGGGGCCATTTCTTTACAGCAGTGAGAACTTACTGTTTCAGAGTCTATATCATCTTTCATAATATTTCATCTCAGTTTTGTTACTTTGTGCAGTAACTCTTGCTCTGGACATTATTCAAGAAGTTTTCAAATAAAGAGATAGTTGTTTTACAATTTTTGAAATCATTTGTATTTTTTATCATTATGTTTTGGTTTAATGTCCTTTTCCTTTATCCCGAGAAGGACTTAAAATGTGCAAAGGAAATTTTTTGCCATAGCAAGAAATCAAAGAATATTATTATAGCTTAAAGTGACCATTTAACATTTTAGAAAACCTCTCTAGTTAAGATCCAAGAAATTAAAGATCCAAGAATTAAATTTCTTTTCAGTTTGTTAGCTAGTTATTTCTATCTATTTAAAAATGATGGTGGAATTTTTTGTGCTTTTCAAAAGTATTTCTTTACTGTTTTATGAAGAAAAACTTGTTAAGGTTAAGCAGCTGTTTTCAGCAGAGGTGAAAGTTGTCCTTTGGTTCATTGTTTATATTTTGCCTCTAGGATTTGCCACAAAAGGAGAAAATATTGATGGCGAACAAAATCAAGCACCTAAGTGAATTTTAAATCTTGTTTTTGTCCTCAGATAATAGAGCGTTACCAAGTGATTTTTTTTAAGAGGAGCCTTGAAACAAGTCTTCACTGTTAAGAGAGCTGCAGTGATATTCCCCTTTCTTCCATGTGGGTGAGCCTGCTGACTCTCTACCTTGTGTCTTAAGTCAGTAACAGGGTATGGGAATCCATATATGGTGCTTTGACAGAGTGGCTAATAAGTCAGTTCTTCTGTTAAAATAACATTTGCTAGTATAATTTGAGTTCCATTAATGTGTGTGGTAGGCTAAGAAGATGCAGAAAAAGGCCCTGACCCTGTCCATTGATCTTAAAATCTGCTCATATTTACTTTCTTATGAGGGGCCTATTTTAAACAACTTAATATAAAGTGGGTCGATTTAGGCAGTATCTACAAACATAAATTAGTTTGATAACAGATTGTTTAATTTATTGGATTTTTGGAAAAAGTAGCTTTTATTGAATTTAGTCTAAAAGAAAATTTTTTTAAATTTTATAACTAACTTTAGGATATCTTTGAAATGAGTGTATTTTGGTATGATACACATAATTTTCAGGCCAGAAATGTTATCCTTTTTTATCCTTCTCTAATAGTGAATGAAGTTTAATCATTTTTTTTATTCATGCTTGCATACATTATTTATTTCCAAAATGGAGTTGAGGTAACTATGCATTTGAGGTGCATTTTCTCTTGAAATTAAAATATGTTAAACAGCACAGTATCGTGCATTTTTAAGAGGGAAACATTATTGTACCTATTTTTTGCTAGACCACGAATTTAAACTTTACATTTGTTAAGAGCTGAAGTCTGGCATTCCCATATGAGACAGATACATGCTTTGCTCAGGAAACATTTATTTAGGGCCTGCTAAGTGCCAGGCATTTTCTCGGTGCTGGTGATGCGGCATAGACACTCAACATTTCTGCCCTTTTAAGCCCTTCAAAGTCTGGTGGAAGGGACAGGCAAGGATATCAACCATTACACTGTGGTTGTCTGCTAGTACACAGGCGCTGTGGGAAGCAGCATAGAAACAGGAGCAGTGATTCTGAAAGGTTTTCTGAAAGAGCGTGGGGATATCTGAATCTTAGGGGTGAGTCAGCTTAGGGGTGAGTTTTGATTCAGTCAGGGGGTATATGTACAGGTTAAAAAAAAAAGCTCCAGGCTGGAGCTGTGAAAATGCTGGTATTCCATGTTTGGGTAGAAAAAGATCATCTACTGGAAAAGGCTGAGGGGAGAACAAAACCAAGGCAATGTGAGGCGTAAAGCTGTGGAGGGTCCCAAGTACCCTCCTCACTAGACAGGAACTGGCAGGTTTCTTCCTAGGCCTTTGTTTCCCATGTTCACAGGCATTTCTTTAATGCACTTCTAAACTAAGGTTGTTCTTGAAAGTAGTTTAATCACTCTTGGGAGTAATCATTTCTAAATTTATAAATTTGAGACTGATGAATTTGTTTTAATGACATGAATCCAATTTTTCCTATCATGGTGTTTGTGCTAGGTAAGAAGATTCTGAATTGGATTCTTGTTTTGTCTGTAGGCCTAGGGAGGCCCAGGCATACCTAGTAAACTTTGACATTGACGACATTTCGTTCAGGTACATGGTGCTGTCAGGTGCTTTTAAAGTGATCTGTTGAGGCATTATGGGTGAACTGCACTTGTTTCTTTTAGCAGAGTCACAGCCAAGGGCAAAGAACACAAAAGATCCAAAGTTAAAAAGCCCTTTATTTCACCTAATGGCTGATATAATACAATAGAAAGTCACTTTACTCACAAAATCGAAAGTGACATGGTTTGAGAGATAACAGGGTTTTGACCTTTTTGCATGAGGCAAGCCTGGGAGTGAGTGTGGGGGTCAGCAGAGCAGGGCATGCCGGCAGCTGTGAGGACAGAGCAGTGTCTAAATAGTAAAGTGGTCAAATCCATCCCTCGACGGTCACTCATGGACTTGCTGCTGACCTGTGCTGTGTGCTTCCCTTCAAAAAGGTTATCTAGGCAAAATAGGCACGTTATGGAAACAACCTAAGTGCCCAGGGTCAGAGGAGTGGATTAGAAAAATGTGGTAAATACACAGTGGAATACTACTCGGCTATAAATAAATGGTGAACTCTTGCCATTTGGGAAAACACGGAACTGGGCCGGGGGGGATAATGTTAAATGAAGTAAGTCCCAACGAGAAAGACAAATCCCAGATGGCTCTGCTTGTAGATGGAATATAGAGAAACAAAACAAAGGGTCAGATGACACCAAGCCATTAACAAATCCTAGAAAACTGTGAAATTGAGGCTGCGGGGGCAGCCGGGCGTTATGGGCTAGGCGCGGTGGTGCCTTGGTGGTGGGTGTGGCGGCGACGTGCATCTGAGGAGCTGTGACCCTGTGTCTTTGAGTCACACACATTGTTGTAAACTGGTGTTGCTTCAATTAAAAAAATGAATCTGGGCAGATCTGATTTTCTTAGTTTTATTTTAAATTTTGAATTGTGGTAAAAACTGCACTGCGTGAAATTTACCATATTAACCTTTTCAAGTATGCAATTCAGTGTTAAGTATATTCTCTTTGTTGTGCGACAGAGCTCCAGAACTTTTTCATCTTGCAAAACAGAACATCTGTGTCTATTAAATACCTCCTCCTCACTTCCTCTCCCCCCAGCCGCAGGCAGCTACCATTCGACTTTCTGCTTTTATGAATTTGCCTACTTTTAATACCTCAAACAAGTGATTTTATGTTGTATTTGTCTTTTGATGATTGGCTTATTTCACTTAGCACAATGTCCCCAAGGTTCGTTCAGGTTGTAGCATATGACAGGATTTCTTTCCCTTTTAAGACTAAATAATATTCAATGGCATGTATGTTTCTCACTATGCTCCCCATCCCTCAGAGGAGAGGCAGCTGGGGCCGCACAGTCCTCTGACGCACCTCTGGTCTTCATTTGTTGGCCTCTCCGATACCTGTTCTCCTGGGTTCCCATGGTTGCATAAGTTTTTGAGTAAGTTCCCTTTCTTTTTGTAGAAATTTCAGAGTGAATCTTTATTTCTAGCAGCTAAAATGGCCCTAATTAAAAGAACAGTAGCAGCAGTAAGAGCTGCAGCACATCTGAAAATTTTGCCATGATTTAAAATATTATCTTAATTGTTTCTTATTTTATATGTGAATTAGTAGTCTCTTAAGTCTCAGAATTAAAGAGTGAGAATTTAGGAGCAGAAACTCTGGGAATAAACCCATTGATATTTCTTGAGCCATTTTTCATAAGGGAATTAAGAAAAATTACCCTACAAAGATTTGTTAGTTTTGAGGGGGTCTTTCCTCTAATGTTTGTGTTTACAGTTGATGGTAGAAAATGGAAAGAGCAGCCTAGCTAACTTGGTACCATTTTTAGAACAAATTGTCTACTTTGTAATTAGTTTAAGAATGATGATTAGCTAATTTAATGATCTGTAGCTAACCTTGATCTCTGGTGTTTAAGTAGGACAGAAGCACTAGGCAGGGGAGACCCTCAAGGAATTTCTGATGAGAAAAGAAAATTTAGATTCAGACTAAATGTTGCTATAATTTTGAAACAGTAATAGGTTAGCTATCTAATTTCATTTTTGAGTCTAAATTCTTTCATCTTGTTCAAATTAATATGGTGTTTCTAAGTAGCTATGTAGATTTTCTGTTACTTGTTTTTGATAATGAAGCCTGTAAGTTCTTGTTCTGGGTCTTATATATTCCATAGGTTCCCGTTCTTTGCCACCAAAAACTCAAAATTATTGCATAGCAACACATATCTCAGATTGAAAATAAATAATATCAAGAGAATGAGAAATCAAGCCACAGACTGGGAGAAAACATTTGCAAAAGATACATCTAATAAAGGACTATTACCCAAATGTAAGAATGTAACATACTCCCTGATTAAAAATAGGCCAAAGATCTTAACAGACTTTATCAGGAGACATGCAGATGGCATATAAAAATATGAAAAGGTGTTTCACATCTTATGCCATCAGAAAAGTGCAAGCCAAAGCAAGATATCTCTACACATCTATTAGAATGGGTGGAATCTGGAATACTGAGAGTACCCGGTGCTGGTGGGGATATGGACAGCAGGAGCCCTCATTCACTGCTGGTGAGAATGCAAAATGGTGCCGCCATGTTAGATGACAGTTTAGCAGTTTCTATAAATCAAAGCACACTATCATCGTAAACAACTATGGCCATATGACCTGGCAAACTGCTGCTTGGTATTTATTGACTTGACTGAATTGAAAACTTATATCCACACAGAATCCTGTGCACAAATGTTTATAGCAGCTCTATTTAAAACTGCAGAAACTTGGGAGCTGAACATCCTTCAGCAGGTGAATCGATTAAGCTCTGGTACATCCAGACAGTAGAATATTATTCAGCACTAAAATGAAATGAACTGTGAAGTCATGAAAAGACATGGGGAAAACTTACATGCATCTTACTAAGTGAAAGAAACCAATCTGCAAAAGCTTCGTACTTTATGATTCCAATGACATAACATTCTAGAAAAGATAAAACTGGAGACAGTAGAAAGATCCGGGGTTGCCAGGAGTTGGGGTTTGTAAGAGGGGTGGTGAAACACTGGATTTTCAGGCCATTGAACATACTATATGATACTGTGATGATGGATACGCATCATTCTACAAACTCAATGTATAACACCAACACTGATATCAATTATGGATTTTTGGTGATTATGACATGTCATTCTAGGGTCATATGCTGTAACAAATGCAGCACTCTAATGAAGGAGAATGATGGGAGAGTTTTGCTTGTGTATTAGGGGAGCAGAGGTGTATGGGAAAGCCCTGCACCTTTCTCTCAGTGTTGCTGGGAGTCTAAAACCAATTAAAAAAAAATTTTAAAGTGTGTGTGTGTGTGTGTGTGTGTGTAAACTATATATTCTCTACCCCTCTCGCCGTCACTCAGGATAAGAAGTTTTCTTAAGGTTTTATTGGCATTGCGCTCATATGAAATTAATAATTATAGCATACTGGCACCTTGTTTTTCCTGCTTCTTTCCTGAGACTAGATACTTGCTGCAAGACAAATAAGATTTCATAATAAGGAGTATCCCAGTATTTTTCCTGTAGGAAAACATCTCTGATTTCATAATAGAATTCAATAAAATTATAACAAATTTTGACCTACTAACTACTAACATGCTGTTTTGGTATATTAGCATATATATTTTTTCTGTAATTAGGAAGCCACTTTGAAAATACAGAGGTTCTGTGTAAAATATTTAGACTAAACATTATTATTTCACTTGAATTTTAAAAATCCCAGTAAAAATGATCTTGTATTCTCTAAGTTACTGAGTTTCAAATTTGCAGAGTTATCTTAAGTATTTGGACTCAGTTAATACATGTGAAGTTGAGGAAAAGGTATTGTGTGATTATTTCATAATAGTGTGCTTACAGTAAATTGTTTTTCAGGCAGAACATACCAACCTTCAAGACCCTGTTTTTATTTTTCCCTCTCATTTTACTTAGTTGTAGTGAATATGGGCAGTCGATACATGTTCTTTGCATGTAATGTCTGGGTTTTTTTTTTTTTTTTTTTACAGTAACCATATACAATAACAACTGTGGAGATGCACTTATTTCTCTAATTGCCGTTTCTTTGAGACTGATGAATAGCCTGTTTAAAAAAATATACATCCATTTTTATTGTTCACTATGCATTATACTCATTTTAGATATAGTTTCTAAAATATCCAAACTTAATCTTAAAGCTTTATTTTCTGATTGATGTTTAATGAATTATAGCAAAGTCATAAAAAATAACTGCATTGCCAGTAGTCTTAAAAGCTTATTCTTGGCTCTTCAGACTGTTCTTCCAAAAGTTGAATTTCCTACTTGCAATTTGGGAACTGCTTGAAAGGCATGCATGTTCTTTAGCTATTATAAATATTATACTTTGGCAGCATTATTTTATAAAACTGTTTTTATAGGATTTCGCTTTAGTGTTAATCCGTAGACTACATCGAAACACATTAGGAAATTTGTTATTGTAATTCTGTTAGGAATATTGTTGAAGATGTAGTTTACCGTATCATAAAGCAGCCTTGTCTGCAGATGCAGAGTTAACAGTCCCTTCAGATCTGAATTCAGGAAAAGCAGCTTGGTTTTTATTACTGACACACACACACACACACACGCACGCACGCGCGCGCGCACACACACCCACACACACACACAACCACCCCCGTTCTTCTGCTCAAGAAGGGAGTTTGAAAGATGTGAAAAACCTGCTTGCTGTGAGGGGGCAGTGGGCAGGGGGAGAAGCAGCTCAGCTTTGTTTGTCACGAAAGAGGGTTTTAGTGGCTGCACTGCAGTTAATTTGCGGATGTGATTAAATGGACTTAATGAGAGCTCTTCGGAATCCAACCTGCACTGGTAGAAGAGTCTATATACGTTGTCAGAACTAATCATGATAGCTGCTTTGCTTTGACCACCATGAGCCTGGGAGCCAAATTTGTGGCCTAGTAGACAACAGCAGAAGGGGACGATCAGTGCACGGAAATACATGTTTTGTATTTATGCAGAAAGAATATAGGAATTTATACTTTATATATTTATATAAATATACATTATATATATTGTCATTCTTTGGTATATTATTAGCTGCTAGCAGCCTTTGATAGCGTCCACTAGCAGAGGGACATTTTCTGTCTTGATCACCCTCGTGCCTAAGTACCTGGCACATGAGTGTTCAGGTAATGTTTGTGCAGTTTTCCCCTGCAATCGCCCTTGCGTTTATTTATTTTAGAGATAGTGGGTGGGCGTCTGTTTTAGCTTTACTGAAGAGAAGGTCCAAGGCGAGTTCTTAAATGATTCTACTCTGGCAGTCTCACTTTCTGGCCTAAGCGTGTGGTCTTCTGAAAGGGAATATAACTTACCTTGGAGAACCTAGGGGGCTCATAACATGTCTCTTATCATGGCCCGAAGGTGATAAGCTCAGCTTAAGTGTGATAAAGAGGGCACTTGAGGGAGGGAGAACTGCCTGAGAAAGGGAAAGAAATCTCTGCTTGCCTTCATTCTTCCACCTTAGTATTTGGGTAGCTGCTTCACATTTAAGATTATGAAAGATAAAAATCAAGGTAACATTTTTCTCAGCTGGTTTGTAAAATCTAGGTCTTAAATTTAGCTTTGTCCATTTATTTATTTATTTATTTATTTATTTATTTATTTATTTATTTATTTATTTATTTTTTAGATAGAGGCATGTTTTATTTATTTGTTTGTTTGTTTTGTTTATACATGCACTGGGTACAGTCAGAAGCGCAGGAGGGTGAGAGAATTCACCAGAGCCAGAGCGGGAGCAGAGCAGGCAGAAGGACCGAAGTACACTGCTGAGGGGAGCAGCGGGTTGCAGGAGAGGTCTGCGCGCCATGTGGGACCCTCCTCCAGTGGCCGGGGAGCAGCCCGGGATCGAACAGGCGCCGCAGAGGTCGCCGGCAGCTTCGCAACCCAGCGCTCAACTGCTGCGCCACTGGGGAGGCCCTTAGCTTTGTCCATTTAAAAGTACCATTTCTCAGAGGAAAATGAGTAAAGGGCATTGAGATATCCCCGCTTGTGAACGTACTTCTCTTATATGAAGAGTTACCTTGTGGTAAGAGAATTGTCTAAAGCAAATACAGAACTCCAATTTGAACTTTTCTGTTGACTGAGATCAGGATTATCAGCAGTGTGGAATTATGACTCACGAACTCCATTTAACCTGCAGTGCAGTCATTTGACACTTGATACTGCTCCCCTAGGGTCGTGTTGTACTGGCCATTGAACGCAGAGTTCTCTAACCTTGGCTCACAGGGGCAGAAACCCAGTCTGTTTCATAAGCTACAATCTGGGTTTAAAATATTTTATTCAGAGTGGGACAGAAGGATGAGACTTAAGCCAGAGGAAAGAACATGTTTTAGATCGTCTATGCCACATGCTGCTTTAATCGTGGGTTTTGGCATCTGTCAGACTAGAGGTAGCATCTTGGTCCCATCATTCCTTTATTTTGTGAGATGGGGTGATTTCTCTGTCCTTTTTCAGCCTTTGTTTACTTACTTTCAAAATGAGGATCACAATACCTATCTTGTTTGGTGGTTGTACAGGTTAAGTGAAGTAAGCTGGATGAAAACACTGCAATACACCAGATGACATAGCTGCTTCTTAGCGTAAGATTTTTCCCCTGTACTTATTGCTCCTTTGGTGTGTGATGACTGCTGGCTTCATTCTTACTCATAAGGCTATATCAGTTTGGAAAGTGCTAGATAAATGTGTTTTTATTTTTAAGACATGTTCTAATAATAGAGTATTTAGGATGTCTTAGATTTAGTTCCTTACTGCCAGATCTAAGCATGAACTTTTTTTAATTTAATATTATTTGGCATTTCAGTGTCAGTTGTTGTCAGTTGAATTGGACAGAGCATATATCCCATGCAGCCTAACTTTTTGGTTTTTTTAAATGAGATTTCCATCTCATTGGTTAAATTTACAGATTTAATCCTTTGGAACTACAGCATCAATACCATTATTTTGTGATGTTGGTAAGGGGATAGTTCAGCAATTTTAATCTTTCTGTTATAATCCAGTTAATACATAAAATCTGCTAAGGTCACATGTGGGTTTATTAGGGCCAAAATATTAGATCTTTCTTTACTAAGGTCATAATTTACTATCTTGATACTTCCTTTGGTTCTGTATTCTGTTTTTGAAATCTTTTGTGCCAGTGGGATTTATTTTAAAAAATGGATGGCTCTGAGTGCTACTTCTTTTTTTTTTTTTTTAAAGATTTATTTTTATTTATTTATTTATACAAGCACTGGATACAGTCAGAAGCACGGGAGGGTGAGAGAATTCACCAGAGCCAGAGCGGGAAGCAGAGCAGGCAGAAGGACCGAAGCACACGGCTGAGGGGAGCAGCGGGCGGCAGGAGAGTCTGCACGCCATGTGGGACCCTCCTCCGATAGCTGGGGATCGAACCGGCACAGCAGAGGCTGTGGGCAGCTTCGCAACCTGGCGCTCAACCACTGCGCCACCGGGGAGGCCCTGAGTGCTACTTCTTAGCCCTCATGCTTTATCTGCAGGGTGTAGTCTTTTAAAGTAACACAATAATTATAGCAATAAATTTAAAGACTAAGGGCATATAAATGGGCATTTAGAAATGTTACCAGTGCACATCTTAAGTGCCATGACTTTTGCCCAATATTTTCAAATTTCTATACTAATTACACAAATATTTTTTAACATCTCCCTTAAGCAGTGAATGAAGCCCAGCGAGTCACTCCCGCCAATCCAAAGGCTCCCGTAGCAGTGTTATGGGTAGTAATGAGTTTTAGAAATGCCAGGCATTTGCTTTTAGGGCAGTTTGGCCTAACAATTGAACAAAATGCTTCTGTTTGAAATTTGTAAAGTAAAAACAGAGGTAATCACAGTACAGTTTTGCTAGAACATATGTTAAGTTGGCTCAGTAGATCAGATAGTTTCTTTTTTTTTTTTAATTACTGTATGAAAAAGTTACCCATCTTTTAAAAAAAATCCTTCTTTGCAGAGAAATTGATACCTTGACATTTGTGCTATTAAAATAATTTTTTACCTCTTTGTGACCCAGCAAAATAGATAATACTTTTGGTTTAGAATCGGGGAATATTGGGTGTGACAGCTTGGGTGAGTTTGTGTGTATGTGAGCGGGTAATGTATGGGTGCAAGCCTTGGTGTGGAAGATCATGTGTGCATTCATATGTGTGAGAGTGCATTTATGTTAGAAGTGATAGGAAAAAAAAAGTGGAGTTTAGTCTTACTGTTAATAAAACTTTAGTGTTGATATAATTATGAGGACATCAAAACACCCTATTTCTTTCATCCATTTCCTCACTAATATCTGGATATCATTATCTTATAGAATGGTTTTGAAATTTGGCAGTGTTCTGTAGTCCAGTTATTGTAAGATACTGGGAGATGACTGGAGATCATGTGACATCTTTTAGGCTGTTGAAAGACCACAATTTGGCAAACTAGGCAGATCTGGTTTCAAATCTCAAATTTGCCACTTATTAACTGTGTGAAACTTGGAACATACTTAGCCCCTCTGTAATCTCAGGTTCCTCATACATAGTAGAACAGAGATAACAATGCCAGTTCCATTGGATTCCTGAGACAAGTAAGAGAAAGTTTAAAATTTGCATGGTACTTATATTGTGTGTCACATAGTCAATACTCAAATGTAGAACCTCTTTTTTTAAAGATTTATTTATTTTTGAGTAGAAGAGCTGGGGTGTAGGCCAGAGGTGTGGGGAGGCAAGAAGATACCACCAGAGACAGAACGGGGAGCAGAACAGGCGGATCTACTGAAATACACCACAAAAGGGAGCAGCAGGCAAAACAGGAGAGGTCTGCTGCCCCATGTGGGTTAGCTCCCTGGCCAGGAATTGAACCCAGGCCTTGGTGGTGGTAGTGCTGGGCCCCAACCCTTAGACCACCATAGAGGCCCTAGAACTTCCTTTTATTTGTGTTTTTAAAAATTAAAAAGGGCCTCCCTGGTGGTGCAGCAGGTTGAGCACAGTGCTGTGAAGCTGTCCGCAGCCTCTGCAGCACGGGTTCAATTTCTGGCTGGCCAGAGAGATTCCCACATGGCAAGGCAGACCTCTCCTGTCGCGCCCGCTGCTCCCCTCAGCAGTGTATTTCGGTCATCTGCCTGTTCTGTTCCCTGCTCTGTCTCTGGTGAATCCTTTCACCTTCCTGTGCCTCTGTCCTGTACCCCAGCTCTTGTATAAAAATAAATAAATCTTAAAAAAAAATTTAAAAAATGACAAGTTTTTTTTATATTTAAAGTAAAATATAAATTTTCACTACTGGGAGAGTAGTAGTGCTTTCTGCATCTTGGGAGAAATCTTGGTGAGAGCACTGGGTATTTATTGCTTATTAAGGGTTCTTCTACCCTTTATTTCAGTGTATAAACCATATAAGCAAACATAAGCATAATAGCTGGTTATTGTTTTTAAAAAGCTTCATGTTTATGGTGAGTTTCCACAAACTGGAAATTGCTCTGTGTAATATGTATATCATAAATAAATCAGTTCATTTTGGGGAAAATGTAGAGTTTTGATCAAATAGTATACCACCTAGGGGAAAATGACATGACTATGGTATGTTAGTAAGATAAACTTAAAATCCCATTAGATACCAGTGTTGTCATGTTTCTGAGGTTAATTGGCCGCTTTTAGTTATAGGTTATGAATGGTCCCACTTGAATAATCCGCCAAGCTATCAGGCAGAAGAGCAATACTTCACAGGACTAATTGACCTTGTCAGTATAATAGAAACACTTACAAATAAAATTCTCTTTGCCAACAACGTTGCAAATGAAAGCCCCAGAAGAAACTGTTATGTCCTGTAACTGTCCTGGAATGTTATGATTCAGTTCGCAGGCTGTGGGTGGAGGTGGGTCATGGTGAGTGGGAGTTGGAGGGAAGGAAACATTGGGGCAGGAAGGAGCATTTTGGAGGGAAATGAATCAGGCAAAATGTCAGAGAGAAATCTGTTTTAGACATGATTTTAACGGTCCTGAATCTCTTAATAAAAGTAGTGTCTAAATGTTTTATATTTCCACCCTTCTGTATCTGAAGCCCTTTTGTGAGATCTGATAGTCATTATTGCATTGATACTGTTTGGGCACCAGTGCATCCTTGAATTTCAAATGCTTTTTCATGTGTGTGTGTTTTTGTTATAGGTTTAGGATTTGTGCCAGAGTGGGAGAAGGGTGCAATGTTGGGAAGAGACAGAGAACATTCTCTCCGTGGCAAATTTCAAAAATTTGTTTCTTTATTTTTTTTATTTGGTAATGATGAAAACCATGCATTTTATTATAAAGCTCCCAAAGCAATATATCCATCTAACTTACAGAAAGTAAATGTTAGTCTTTAAAGGAGAGAAAAAAAGAACTTCAGCTTAAGACTCACTTTAGGTAACATGGATCCCAGCCAGCTCTGAGACACTGTGTGGCAGACACCGGCCTTGGTTGTAATACTGCAGGAGGGTCAGGGTAACAGCCTGTGCATTTTCTTTTTAAAAAGGCATCTTTTACATTGTAAGGAAAAGACAGTTAGATTGTTAAATGGGCTTCAAAAATAGTAATAAAAAGAGATTTATAATGGAAAGAATTGATGGTATATTTCACCTAGCGTACGAAAGACAATGTGTAATAAGGGATTTTGTGGTTTTACAGCTCAGTGCATGTGTTTGAAAGCTGTTCTCTCAGCAACGTGGGTGGCAGGTTATGCTACCATATAATGTATTGTAGTTGGCTCTCCACACTTGTCAGGGTTAGTGTTCAACCATTCGGAAAATTTTCCCATTGTTCTATCATGTGAACCAAGACTAGTGTTGAATTCCCAATAACTTACAAAAAAAAAAAAAAGGTTTAATTAGAAAGTTTGAAATTTGATTACATCTTATTTATTTTGATGGAGTCTTTATATTTTAATATTCTATTTATTGCAGTTATTTTTTCAGTCAGAAGGAGATACCAAAATCAGAATTTCATCTTTTTCTTTTCTAAATAGCTTTTATAGAAATTTGTGTATTGGATCTTGCCCTTTTTTCTGTATTAACACTCTATTTCCATCTTAAGCATTTCACTTTAGATGGACCATGGCTCTTGGCAGCTAGTGCATTTTCAGCAAATAATACTGTTTCTAGTAAGAGTTGCAGAGAAAAAAAAAACTTAGTGTGAGGTCCTTGTAAACTGAACCTTTGGAACATTACTTTATTTCTCCCCCCCTTTTGTGCTTCTTTGCTATTTGTGTAATGGTTATAAATTACGTCGTTTGAAAAGAAGAATTAAAAACATTTTGTTTTGTTATTTTTGTATTTGTTTTTTTTTTCTTTACCTGTTATTTTAAAGATACATAGAGAAATAAGCAATTATAGTATTGAAATTCCATTGTGCCAGCACCTCCAGAGCATAATCCAAAAAACCCAGAAAGCCGCCTGCTGGGTTGTCTGTGGTGTGCTGTGTGAACATCAGTGTCTGCTGTTCACACGTCATTTTTTTACTGAAAGTTCCTCTTGAAATAAAGACTCTGTTTTCTGAGTGTAGCGAGACATTTGTTGGTGCTATATTTTAAATTTGTGCAGATTTCTGTTTATAGGCTAAGTTGTCATAGATGTATATTACACAATTGTCACGGGCACATCAAGAAATAGAGAAGAGGTTGTATGTTTAAGTGCCGTAAAATAGTGAAAACTTTTAAATGAAACTATAAAGTACTGAAGGTGAGAAATGAGCTTTTGTTGAAGATATGTACAAAGGATTGATTTCAGTGCTGACTTTTGCCCTTTAAATCCATTTTATTTTTACAGTGAAGTGTATCTTGGCCGAAGAATATAAAAATATCATAAATTTGTCCTGTATTTCACTTGAAATCCAGATACTTAGATATGGTGACGTCTTGATAATGTTATCTTGTGTTATTAGACTTTTCAAGTAATCTTAATTATGAAATATGTTAGAAAGTATGTTTATGGATCCTCAGATTAATTTTTTCATTTATAATCTTATTCACTTCATTCATTTTTACCCTCACTATGCTGCTGAGTATCAGTTAGACACACAGAACAAACTTGCAAAATGTAGTTCAGTGTTGGCAGCCTTAACTTTTTCATGCAGACTCATAAAACATCAAAAAGAAAGTATTCACCAAAAAATATTGGAACTTTAGATTTAAGTTCCGTGAAGTAAAAACTGATGCCTGTAGTCTCCCAGGTTTATCTGAATCAGTAGACATCATTTATTGTTTTCTTAGAAACTTTACAGAAGATTAAAAATGAGTAAATATAGACATCTTTGCTGAAACTGGTTTTTTCATCAAAGTATAATTTAAAAATATATATATGTACATGTAATTTCAAGTTTGTGCTCACTCTGAATTTTACTGTTTCTTAAGCCATTGCAATGCAGTTTTACATTTCATAACAATTGTATGAACCTTTTAATTAAAATTATTTCTTCTGATTATTAGGGTAAGATTACTGTCTATCTGGGACCAATAATTACATTTAATCAACAGATCCAGTAGAGGATGGTGCTTGCTGATCTCTCACATGTTCTCTTCAATTTGCTTCTTATTAGTTGTCTTAACCTTTCTTTCAGTCCAGTGGACGGAAGAGATTGTCATCCAAGCAAGATATATCTCACTTGTGCCTCCCGCAAAGGGAAGAAAAAGCACCAAGCCCTTATGTTAGCTTTCTAAGGGCCTAAGGCTCCCGAGTCTCCTGATTGCCACGAAGCCTAATTGCTCACAGGGCAACCTGGCGCACTGCCACTTCCCCACTGAGCTGTTTGTTGGTGCTTGTGAATGGAACAAAAATGTCTTTGCTTTTTCTGCTCAGTTGTCACTGATTGCAGTTTTAGGAAAAGTTAACGTTTTTCTCAAAATGATGGTAGTTCATGAAGTCAAACTTTTAATATCTAATCAGATATAGCAGTTTTAGTGCTTTTAAATTCATGTGACATGAAATTTACTACTTCTTACTCCAGGATATTCATTTTGTATAATGTCACCTTAACCATTCTAGACAGATGTTCTAGATTTAGCTAAACACGTTTGAAAATAAATTATGAAGGGGTTTTGGGGGGGTTTTTGGGGTACTTTTGTGAACAAAGTCTGTTATATATGTCTTCATATGTATATGAATTATGAGGCCACTGGAAATCTCAGATCTTGCAAGCAAAGGTATGTGTGGGGGGGAGGGGTCTGTTTTGGCTGTTTTAAAACCCTATTGTATATTAGGTTTTTACCTCTGCGTAGACCTGTAGCAAGAACTTCATTTGTTCCCATTGTCATGCTTTGCTCCTGTGCTCTGTAACTAATAGGAATCAATGGGTGCTGTGGGACTTTCACACAGTTGAGTTACTTTCTTCTTTTCTTCCCAGACCCTTCAGATTTCCCCATCTCTTTAAAGCCTATGTAAAATTATAGCTTTTTGATTTGTCAGTCGTCACTTGTATTTATCTCAGAGTATATTCTTTTTTTATTGCAGTCAGACATACTTTAAGAGTACTTTATTACTTTCATTAAGTAAGTTTTGGCAGGAAAATTACTATTTAATCCTGGGACCATCCTTCATAGCTCGGTGACCCCTGACAAATTACAGGTTTGCCCCACTATCCAAAAGGAGAATGTTCCTATTTGGTATGATTGGGTCCTGGGTCCTGGGAACATTATTATCATCAATTTATATGGAAGAATTTTTGAGCTTTCCCAGAAATGAAAAATAACCTATAAAATCATAGCAAATAGACATTCTACTTTCAAATAGTAGGGGACACCTGTATGTATCCTCTCTATGAACTTTAGATCCCTCAGCTGTGAATTAGGGATGTAGCGTTGGGATGATTAAAGCAAATGGATGTTAAGTGCATGGCTCATGGTGGTAGCTCAAGAAATGGTGGCTAAAGGAGCAAAGCCTTGAAAACTGGTCATGTTTTTATACTCCATAAAAAATACACTAATACGCTTTTCTACATAATCTCATGAAATGGGGAGTTTTAGCTACATGTAATTACTGCATTTATACTTACATCTTTAGTTAATTAAGATTCAGAGCATGGGCTTTGGAGTCATCTGCTGGGGGTTGAGTTTCTGTTGCATCAGTTAAATATGAACCTTGGGACATGAGCTTCTCTGTGCCTCAGAGTTCTTGAGCATCAAATGAAGATGAGGACAATGTACCTTATAGGACTGTGTGCAGTGTACCTTGGAACTATATTGCTAATGTGTACTTCAGGTTACCTTCAACTTTTCCTTGTTTTGAGTATTTATTTACTATTAAGATTTATGTTGTTATAATGACGGTTTCCCTTTTATTTTACTGTGCCTTATGAATTACTCCTGCTTATGAAAAATCGAAATTTGTGTGTATTTGCATAAAGTTTGCTCATATTTGTTATACATACAAATTCCACTTCGTTTTTGTTTTTGGGTAAATGAACTGTGCATCACTTTGTTTTAGAGTTCTTTTAACAGTGAATCATAATTTACTTGGAATGTCAAGGACTAGGAAATAGAGAAACCTCATTAGAGCACAGTGAATTTTGCGATTGTGTGCTGGAGTTTCTGCAGTTGCTGCTTTTGTGTGCTTAGTGCTCCTGCCACAAAGTCCCTAACACCCACACAGTTTCTATGTGTGTCTCTTACCTCGTATAAGAAATAGAACTTTATGAGCATCTAAAATCTCTTCATTGCCCTGTCAAAACCTTCTACCCTTTAGAAGTAGCCACTGCCCCATTAATTATAATTATTGATACTTTCCTTAGCTTTTTCTAGTGTTAACCTGTGTATGCATCCTTAAGCAATAGTTTAGTTTCTGTTTTTGAACTCTTAAGTGGTTTAGACTTTATTGTCAGATTTCTCTCTTTGCCAACTTGGTGAGTCTTAGTCTTTATCAGCTGCACTAACTTTGAATTTTTTAAGTTTAATCCTTTAAGTGCATATTTACTACATAAAACTATGTACATAGTCTAAAAGGCTGAAAGAATCACAATAGCATTTACAACACCAGCACTTCTCTTCCTATCCCACACACTGTTCCTTCTTTTGCAGCAATCTCTCAGTTACTTTGCTCCCCCACCCCCACTTTTCTTTTAGGATTGCTTTCCTTTTTTTTTTTTTTAAGCTTTTTATTTTATTTTATTTTTAAAAGATTTATTTATACAAAAACCGGGGTATGGGCCAGATGTGTGGGAGGATGAGAGGATTCTCCAGAGACAGAGTGGGGAACAGAACAGGCAGACTGACTGAAGTACACTGTTGAGGGGAGCAGTGGGCGAGACAGGAGAGGGCTGCTTGCCATGTGGGTTGCCCGAGGCCAGCGGGATCGAACCGGTACTGCAGAGGCTGCGGACAGGTTCACAGCGCTGCACTCAACCACCTGCGCCACCAGAGAGGCCCAAACTTTCTATTTTAAAATGGCGTCTATGCATGGACATCTGTGATAGATAGAGGTATATGTAATTTTACATATTATGTGTGCATGTATCTATACTTACAAACATGATCTAGTCGTATGTTACTATGAAACATCAGGATTTTTCCCTATAATCCCATTTCTTCTCTCACATGCTTCCTCTTCATCTTCTACTATAGTTTTTGTGGTGTTTGCAGAAATCATTGTGTACTTTTTCACTATAATGACCGTGTAAGTATTGTTTATGCCTGCATCAGGCATGTCTTGTCATATGTTTAAGTTACCTCTTTCGGCATAATTTTATTTTTCTTGAATCAATAGCTGCCTCATTTTTTCTTATTTTTTAAAGATGTTATGAATTATCAATAGATCCCTCTGTTCTCTGACAGGTCTGTGAAATATCTTTTAAAACAGTCACACATACTCTCTCAGGTCCACCTTTTTTCTTGGAAACATCCCTCTTGGGCCTGCGTCAGTGAAAATTCATCCAGAAACGATGTGTGTGTGTGTGGGTGTCTGTCTGTCTGGGGAGTAGTTGAGTGGTGGTAAGTAATAAGGGATTTATTACAGGAATGTTAGCGAACAGTGGGTAGGACTAGGTTAAAAGAATCTGTCAGGTTAAATGAATTCTTGTTTTCATGTCTCCTGCCAGAGCTAGAGTTTCCTAGGGCAGAAAGTCAAACATGGAGATGGCTGGGAGTGGGGAATGACAGGACAAGCTGAACCCACAAGCACGAACTAGATAAACTGGAATTTGTGTCCTCACTGCCTTCAACCTTGTGATGTGAGTGACCTGTGGAAGGAATGATGTCCTCTGTCACGGAGCAAACACACACCTAGCCCCCAAGTCAGAGGTGCTGCTGGAGGACCCAGGTGACGTAGGGCACTTGCAAGCCCAGCTGCTGCCCTGTGATGTGAGGTGAGCCTGCAGGTGGTGGTGCATGTGCGTTCTGCAAAGGCACCTATCTTGACTGGACTGAACGAGCAGAATGGCTCTCTTCACCTCTGCTCTCTAAATCTTGCATGAGAATATCTCTCATTCCACCTAAACAGAAACCTGCGAGGACGGGAATCCTGGAAAGAGGTCTAGGCCCACCAAGGTGACACATTACAGAGCTACTGCAGGTGGCCCAGAGAATGTGCCTCTCAGATCTCTTGCCATGAGGAGTTACTGGAGGCCCTGGCTGTTGCTCTCTGAACTCCATGGCCACGTTTGTGCCGAGGCCACGCTGCCCTCTGTCTGCCTCCAGCAGGGGAGTGAGCTCAGCAGGGATGCTCGAGCAGGCTTATTCCTGGGGAGTCTATTGCCTTGGCCTAGGAAGCTTCGAGATGGCCTTGCCGAACTTTCCTCGGAACCTCGCCCTAGTCTGACACATGTCCACCCAACCTCTCCTCCTTCCCGGTCTCCTTCCCCTGGGGTCAGACCTGCATTGCTGTCTGACAGCTCTTCCACACTCCCTGCACAGATGTTTCCTTTAATGAATTTTTTGTATGTCCGTCCTGGTGCCTGTTGGGAAGATCCAGACTAATAGCTGTTTTCTTAGGATGTCCCTTTAACATCATCCTGGGAATTCCCTTTCACCTTCTCTTTTGATAGATCCCTCGTCTCCTCGATCCCTGATCTTCATCTTTCTTGGATTACTTCCTTTCTTGGTGGAATGCATCTTCCACATGGGAGGTAAAATTATTGAAACCTGACATGACTGAAAACTTTATTTTAATATCACCCTCGAGGGATGATTTGGCTGGGTATGGAATTTTAGTTTGGAAAGAAGTTTCCATCAGAATTTTAAGCACTTTCTCCATTGCCTCACAATTTTCAGTGTAAATGTTGAGAAATGCAGTGTAACTGTTGATTACTGATGCTTACATACTAGGCCATGCTCTGTGTGTGTGTGTATGTATGTGTGTGCGCACATGCGTGCACACACACACACACATGCACACAAGCTTCCCTGATTGTGCGGTGCTCAGTAATTTCCATCCATGGGGGGAACCTTCCCTTTAGTTCCGAGGGTTTCGCTTATGCTTTTTCATATTTTTCCTTTCTGTGTTCTCTGTTCTCTCTTTCAAAATTCACATTCCTTAGCAGTGATTTTCCTCACTGCACCACTGATTTTCTCATTTTGTACCTCTTTTTGTTTCTTATTTTCCAAGCCAGTCATTTAACTTAAAATGTTTTGAAGCTTTGCTCTCAGACACACACGGCATATTGCCCCCGCCCCCTGCTTTTCAAAAGTTCATGTACCACTTTGCTTTTATGAAAAGACTATTTTCATATCTGTTTTTGCTAATTAAATCCGAAGAGGATTTTCATTTTTATAACAAAAGATGAAAAAATGGTAGTGTTCAGTGTTTTTTTTATAGCAACCATTTTAGAGGCAGCAGCACCCCAAGCTCCTTCCCTGGCAGTTGCTTCATTCAGGCTGTGAATTTATCATATTTCTGTTTGTACTATATGTTAGTGTCATTTTAGGTTTTATGTGTTATTTGGCATGGTTTGGTAGGTTAGTTTTTGGATCTGGGAATTCTCAAAAAATTTTTTTCCGTATAAATAAATGTAATTGTTTCTTTGCTTTACCCCAGTTTGGCTTATGAAAAGTTTTATGGGAAAGGTCTGCCGTTGGCTAGCTCTTGTCACCCTTACACTCAGAACTACGTGGCACTTCCAGTTTTAAAGATACCAGAGTGAATGCACTTGTTTCTGGTTGCCTTTTCCTTTCGGCGTCATGGATTTATACAGTCTTCGCATTTCTCAGTTGTTATTTTAGTTGAGTTTTGGAGTCCACTGTTTCCGAAACTGTTTTTCAAAACATTTGTAAATTAATCAAAGTGGTGTTGCTTAAGGATTAATGAGTGATTAGATATATTTGCTGAACAGAAAGTGTATTAATTTCCAACAAATCGATGATTTTCTCTCATTGCACTTGTCAGTTTCCAGTTCCCAGGACAATGTAAGGAATTACTTTGTTGAATGAATCAACACTTCTTACTACTGGATTAGAGCTGTAATGTTTTGACACATCATTGTTTGGAAAGTTTGAGGGCAAAACACTTTATATGTGTTTCTATACTTGTGTGTTTTCTAGTGGTAAGAGAGAGTCGAGAAAAGGCATAAACCTAACTGGAATCTGAAATTAGCATTTAGGGTTCAGGCTATGGGCATTGGAAAGTGGAAGCAAGGTAACTGAGTAGCGTTATTCGCATCATTAACTGTGAGTGTTCAGATTCTGATAACTTATAAAAACACAAGCAAAATCCTGGTAAGAGAGTGGGGTAGTTTCTGAACTTGAGGCTTATAAAGAAAAATTAGAGTTAAGGAACTCAAGGTCTCAGACCCAAAATTCATGTTTACAAATATAAAAATAACCACGGAACTAGAGTATATTGAAGGCATTTGCCCCATATTAAGTGGCATACAATTAGTATTTGTCATCTCATCGTCTTTGGGTTATTTCAGAGTTTCAGATATTTCTTGCACAGTGCAGATTGATTTTTTGTGCTATTGCAGATTATATGGCTAAAATATAGGTGAAGGACCATTCCAGTTAAGGCTGAAGAAGTAAGCAGAGATGAGACCATGCAGGGCCCAGAAACCATGTTAAAGAGCATGAATTAGTCTTTGTGTAATGACATACTCATGAAAAAATTTTCAAGTTTGCACCTTTATAAAATGACTCTGCTTCTAATCAGAGCTTAGACTGGAAGAAGGGAAAAAGTAACTATGGCAAGATGTTAATAGTAATCTAACAGCAGATATTGCTTCTTGCCTACATAAGGTTTCTCCATCTTTTTTTCCTTGCCAGCAGAGACCACTTTCCTCTGTAAAAAAAACAGAAAGTGCCTGATACTCCATTTTTGACTTCTCAGTTAATGTGCATTGCCCTGTGATCCAGACATAGCCAATACAATCTTAACTGGCTTCCAATACACTACAGCATTTAAAAAATACTATGCAATTAAGATCGAGTCTGTCAGAAACAATGGTTAAATTTATCTAAAACATTCTACTAGTAAGATGTTGAATTTAGAATTTTACTTTTACATTTTGTTCATTATTGACATTCATTTTTGTACATTTACTTGCAAAATGGACATTCCAACCAGAAGTGCTTTTCCAAATCTCTGAACTCCATGTATATTTATTATAATAATTTCCTGTTTCTGCTCTAAATAATACCACACACTTGGTGGCTTAAAACCACACACATTTTTGTCCTACAGTTCTGGACATCAGAAATCCAAAATAGACCTTATAGATTTAAATCACTGTGTCAGCAAGCTGCATTCTTTTCTGGAAATTCTGGAGGGGAGTTCTTGCATAGAGAGGCTGCCCTCTTTCCTTGCCTTGTGATCATGTAATTCAAACCTTTGATCCTGTCATCATATCTCCTCCTCTGTCTCTCCTGCCTTCCTCTTATCAGGACCTTTGACTTTACATTGGGCCCACTCTCATAATTTAGGATAATCTTCCCATTTCAGGATCTTTAATTTGATCACATCTGCAAAGTTCCTTTTGCCTTGCAAGTTCACATATTCATAGGTTCTAGGGGAAGACATGGACATCTTCCAGGGGCCCATTATTTTGCCTACCCCGTCTTTTATTTGGAATCATTTAGTGTCAGAGCTGGAAGGAACATTGAGTGATGGGGGGATAGGAGTGCAAATTCCCCCGTCCACCCAGTTGAAAATTCATGTATAGCACTGACTCCCCTAAAAGTTAATGATTCGTGTGCTGTTTATGAGAAACCTTACCAATAACAAACAGTTGATTAACACATATTTTGTGTTTTATATGTATTATATACTGTATTATAATAAAATAAGCTAGAAAAAAGAAAGTGTTACTAAGAAAAACAAAGGAAGAGAAAATACATTTACAATACTTTACCTTCTATACCATAAGTTATTTTGTCTGTTTACAAGAAAATCTGCTCTAAGTGAACCTGCGTAGTACAAGCCTGTGGTGGTCACAGTCACTTGTTTTTTTTCCTACTTGAAGAAACAATGAAGCCAGAGGTTGTTTCTCTGCCATTTAAGTTTTTTTTTTTTTTTAAATAAGGAACAAGCCTAGATTATGCTCTGTATGTTCAACTATACTTAGAACAATACCTTGAACATTTTAAGTACTTAATAACTATTTGTTGCCTGAATGAATAGAAGGTTATTTTATAGAAACCAGATATATCTGGTATCTGACTCACTCATTTTAAATTAGTGCTAATGGAAGTTTATAAAAAGTCTCTAAAAATAAAATATCACGAGGAGTTAGAGATTCATTTATTTTTATATTTGTAGTTAAAAGGAGGAAATCATATTGTCGTAAAAATAACTACCTTTTAAAAGATTTGGTTTTCTTTCTCTTAATCTATTTCTACTTCTCTATAAAAAAATGAAATAAGGAAGGAAAGAAGAAGAAACAGTGAGAAAGATTGAGATAAAAGGAAGAAGAAAAAAAGGAAGTAAAGAAGGAGGGAGAGAAGGAAAAAGATATAGTGATGTTCACTGAGTTGCTTTCTAGACATGCCTCATGGAGTTCAGATTTTGGTTTTTTTCCTCACCATTGCCTTTTGCCTATGTTGATAAGATGAACCAGTAGTTCTTTTGATAATTATCTTAATTATATAAGAAATTAATATATCTTTATAATAATTAAGATTATTCTCTTAATAAAGAATCAATATTCTTTTAAAATCTGTAACTTTGGGAAAATTTTTAGAAACCTAGGTCTCCCTTTTGACTTAAAATTTTCCTTTCATTGGTAAGAAAGGACAGTTTGGACTCTTGATTAAAATAAAATTAAAACGTAAAAATTTATCTGTCATTTCTTATGAAAAACATTAAAAATACAGATTTTAGGTTTAGATCATCATACATACTATTTGCCAAGGCAAAGAACTTTTAATAAGCATCAAAAGCATAATGACTGATTTTATTGTATTACTATTCTTATAATTTATGTAGAATCTGGTTTATTATTATATGAATTTGGATGTTTTAAATGTGGTCCTTGAAATAAAATAGACCAGAAATAGAATGCTAAATTCTTTTCCTATATGTATTATGATGATTTTCCACGGCTATTTAGACACATCTAATTCTAAGGTTGTATATTACACAAGTTTCTGTAAACACTAAGACTACATATATCTGTTTTGTGTACTAAGAGGGTACATGTAAAGTGTTTAACAGTTGTATAATGGACCATAATAAAGTACTCAGTAACTGGTAGTGGCTATTAATCCTATTTCTCAGTGAGCAAAATGTTATTTTAAAGCCACCTTCCGAGTACTTTTGCTATTATGGATTACATTCATTGAGTGAAACATAATCTGACTTTTCTTTTCTTGGCAGCAACTTGAATTGGTGGAACCAAGTGGCTGGATTCACGTTCCCTTAACCGATAATCATAAGAAGCCAACGCGCACGTTCATGATACAGATTGCTGTTCTGGCTAATCACCAGAATGGGAGAGACACCCACATGAGGCAGATTAAAATATACACACCTGTGGAAGAAAGCTCCATTGGTAAATTTCCTAGATGTACAACTATTGATTTCATGATGTACCGTTCAATAAGGTGACCTTAAAACTGATCAAAAGTCATTAAAGATCTTTATTTTATCTTGTCAGCATATCTTATATGATATATGATATCCTTATTGGAAAAACATCAGTTATTTTGCAATTTTGTATGCTTTTCAAAGTATTTTATTGTAACTTTGATAAATAAATTTTGGGTCTAGTTACTATCTTTATTTTCTTTATCACATAATAAAACTCAACTATGTTGCATTACTAAAATAGATTTGAAACCAACCATTAAATTTTTCATCATAAGAAAATCAATTGAACTGAAAACTTTAAGGTATACACCATATTTTATTAACCAGGTGGTGGTTTTTTTTTTTTTTTAAAGATTTATTTTTATATAAGAATCAGGGTACAGGCCAGATGTGTGGGAGTGTGAGAGGACTCACCAGAGACAGAGTGGGGAACAGAACAGGCAGACCAACTGAAATACACTGCTGGGGGAGCAGCAGGCGAAGACAAGAGAGGTCTGCTGTGCCATGTGGGGGTATCTTTGCAGCCGGCCAGGATTGAACCTGCACTGCAGAGGCTGCATACAGCTTCCCAGCACTGTGCTCAACTGCCTGCGGCCACCAGGGACGCCCTAGGTGGTGATTGCTAATAGTGATTGTACATTAGAGTAATAACTTATGACATGTTTGGGGGCAAAACTATGTTTTAATCAGTATTTTTAATAGGCCAAAATTACTCTTTTTTTTTTTCTATCCAGAGGAAGCTTACTGTTTTAATATCAGCTCTTTTATTAAAGAACAGCGCTCACATAATGTTAGCATTAGGTATCTGATGATAGTCATTGTCATTTGAGCAGTATAGATCGTCGTATCTTAGTTACTTCCATGAAATACTTTTAACCTTATATCCTGATACTGCGTCAGAGATTGCTAGTATAATCTGCTATTTATCTGAAATCTATTGCTGCTAAGGAAGAACTAGCTTCAATTTCATGTCTAACACTGAAGCTTTCCTTGAGGAATAATACATCTTGTGAAAATACTTAAAATATATGAAGTCATTACATCTTAAAGGTGCTTATATGTGTTTTCTTTCTATGATTTAAGATGAGTAGATTTGAGTGTACCTACCCCCGTCTCACTCCCCCATCTCTATTACCCTGGGGGAGGATGATTATTTGGCCACCAAACTGCCCCATATTGCCTCCTGTTTGGGAAAGATTCCTCTGATTCTTGCATTGCTGGGTAGACTGAAGTCTTAACTAGTAAAGATTTTAAAATTCATGTGTTTGCTTTATTGTGGCAGAGTACTAATTTACATGGATACTATAAAAAAGGTTTCAATTTTCACCCAGCAAAATCTGTTCTTTTTCCTGTGAGTCTCACATTTTCATATCATTGTCTCTGAAATATTGAACATGATAAGTGATCTATAGGGCCACCAAAAAGTCTGGATGGATTATTTGGGGAGGAGGTGGGAATATTCATTATCCTGTTTGTGGATATACACATAAGCCACAACTTACCAAATTAAACACATTAAATATGTGTAGTGTATTGCATGTCAGTTTTACCTCAACAAAGCTTATTTAAAAATAGCTTATTCTCATGATTGCTTCCGCAGCACATATACTAAAAAAAAAAAGCTTATTCTATCTGTTCCACATAGGAATTACCCCAAAATGCTGGATTTGCAGTAGTTACATTTCATACTGTATAGAACCCAAGAATAAAACATTAAGTTTGAAACCATTTTAACAGTAAGATGACAGTAATTCATTGATATGTTGGTAATCAAGTATACATTTTTGGGCAGTTACAAGATTTAACTTTTTGATTTCACATGTAATTAAGTTTAAGACACTTTCAATATCTATTTAATACTTGGGGAAATACTGTCACATGGAACTCTATAAAATTGCAATTTTAAAATACCGCCGTTCATTGAAACTCATAAATACACAATTTTAAAAAGACTAATAGATAATGGGTATTGAATTAGATGTAGTAAGGAAACCAAGATAAATCTGATGTGGATCTTTCTAATTGCTTACAGTTTACTTGAGGAAATAAAAGATCTTTAACAAATCAAGTAAGAAATTAGAATGTTAAGATCTCTAATTGATTTATGGGAGAATAAAGGAAGATGTGGATGAAGCTAACGAAGACATTGTTGAGGAGGTGGGATTTTGGAAATGACTATTTGTAACATCAGCTAGTTAATCACTTTTCAAGCCTATTCTGAATCCAGACTATCTTTGTTTTTATGAGAGTAACAATTTGAAACAGATGATTTGTGTGTTTGGAATCCAGTCATGTTTTGTACATAACTCTCATTTGAAAGTTTGCAGTGATTAAAACACAGACAAATCCTGAAAAGTCATTTTGGATACCATGCCTTCTGTTCTTTTATCCTTTATAACTGTTAATTTTACAGATTAATAAGCTAGTTTGACTTTTCATGAGAATAAAATTTTATGAATCAAATATTTGATGTTTCTAGTGCTTTAGAAAATTGCTGCTGCTCTAAAATTCTTAATAAAATGTTGGCTTATGTGTCATCTTTAATTGAATTCTAGGTTATTAGTTTATTTCATTAATTACCTTTTTAAAATGACAAAATTTGCAAAATGGGTTACGTTAAAGCATTTGGGAAAATAATGCTTTGAAGTTGTGGTTGTCTGTGGACATTTTTGCTTTGTAGAGCTTTTGAACCAAGATTATCTTCCTTTGCCCACATTGTTCTGGCTTTTCCCGCTAATACTCCAACTCCCTAGAGTGTGGTGTTTGGAAACTTTGCTGTTTAAGGCCATTTACCAGCCTTCTACAAAGAAGCTCTCCGTGTTACTTGGTCTGCCATTTAGTTGGGTCTGTTTCCTTGCACTGGTATCCAGAAAGCCCTGGAGAGAGAAAGAGGATGAAGAAAACCTCAGGGACGCTTTCATTAATTATCTATGATAATGACGTACTCTATTAAACAGGACAAATCTTAAGGCTAATGAATTAGAAAAATTCCCACTATAAATAAATCTAAGAAAATGTCTACAACCCATGGCAATTTTATATGAAAAGTTATAATTATTTTTTGGTACTGTAAGGCAATCTATTTTGTTTCAACTTTATGTGAAAATAAATACCCTGCTTTCATTAATTGGTGGTGGGTGACTCCACCACCATTCTTTGTTTTCTCTTGTCTTCTCTGGCAAATAGAACTGGCTTGCTATTTAGCAAACATAAGCAAAATTGTAATTGGCCCAATGTAGAAGTGTTGTACCTGTTCATCAAGACTTTTTCTGAGTGAATTTTTATTTCTGGAATTGATTTTTCACTCCTTGTATGATTGAAACTCTAGTTTAATTTATCATCTTTGTCTTTTTACTTACTAATTTCGTGGCTGTAACTCTCCATAGATGTATTTCATGGATCGCCATAGAGTGTTCTTCCACTATGCACTTGCTTTTCTGATATTGAGAACAGTTTCCATGTGGTCCGAAAAGTGACCCCTGTGTAGACTTTATGCTGAAACTAGCTCTCCCCTTTACCCTGGCATTTGTCTATAGCTGGAGATCCAGATTTTAATAGATCATTTCCTGTTATTACTACAACTATCAAAATTCTGATTAGTTACCAAGAAGCAAAGTATCCAAAAGACCAAAGCATAAAGTTCAGCCAGCTGTTTTGTTTTTCAGCTGTTATAAGAATCACATGTTAAATGGTTATAGAGACAAATTAAACAGGGTAGCCTCACTAAAGGAAGGATAACAGGCCTCCAGCTGTTAAGTTATAACACTCAGGTGTTTACTAGAAACAAAGGGAAAGTATTATTTATTTAAAGCTAGTGCCCATGTTTTATGGTAGCAGTCAGTCACTAGTAGATTCCTGGAGGCTAGTCTTCATTTTTCATTTTTGTCTAAGTCATTTAGGCTGTTTAGAAAGAAACTGTTTTTTCTTGGACTGGTAATTGGGTGCAATTTTGACTCTTCTTCATCTTTCATTTTCAGTAACCCCAAGTCCTACAGAGTCTTTCACCACATTAATTACCACCTTTAGTTTCACCACATTCACATCATTCTAGGCCAACTGCTAGAAGCTCAAGCTGGACCATCAATGATCTTTAGTTTATGCAAAGATAAAATTATTCAAAAACTATTCCCACATATGATGTTCAGTAAATACCCATACTGATTCCACATTACCGGAATAAATTTACCTTTATAAATAAACCCGAAGTCCTCTGGTGTTCCTTCAAAGCCATCCATGTTCCCTGCCTCTTTTATAACCTATTTCATTTTTTTCACCTTTTTCTAGCAACTATAACAATACTTGTTCTTTTTATACACACAACTCCCTCATTCCTACTTTTCTTTGATGTAACATCTAGTAGCTTTAGTCTTGTTACTGGGTTACCCTTGAATACCTTTACTCTTCTGATTTAAATCCTGTACATCTGTGTGTGTGCTTTCATTCTAAATCTCCACAGCCCTTATGTAATCCAGCACTGTATTAATTTATGAATGTTTTCCTATGTATATTGCTATCTCTTGAAGACAAGGCCTCGGATTTATTTGTCTTCTATATTTACATTATTTTAATTCATGTATGGTAACTTCTTATTGCTTTTCTTATATAAAATCTTGTGTTGGCATAAATACACATATTTCATTTTCTTAAAATCCCTATGTCAGGATTACATTAACTATGAATAATAGAAATCCTAACTATCTTGACTTAAATAGATTTTTATGTTTTTCATATTACAAAGTCTGGAGGTCTGTAATTGCTTCATTGATTCAACAGTTTAGTAACAGAGGCCTTTCTAAAGAATTTTTTTTGTTTCTTCTATGGAGATCAAAGGGTAGTTGGCCCTAGCTCTCGTGCTGGCATTTGAGAGA
This sequence comes from Talpa occidentalis, assembly GCF_014898055.3. NCBI lineage: Eukaryota > Metazoa > Chordata > Mammalia > Eulipotyphla > Talpidae > Talpa > Talpa occidentalis. Next base: position 110,442,487 of record NW_023605194.1, read on the forward strand.
AAAGGGAGAAAAGTACTCCTGGCTACATCTGTCCTTTATCAGAAGGAAGAAGCTCCCTAGCAAACTCCAGCAGACTTATTAGGTCTCATTGGTCAGAACTGGGACTCATGGCCACTTCTACCTGAAAAGGGAGGCAAGTTTGGGAAAGAAAGCACGTTGTCATGCCTGACTTAGGCAAATCACTGTTTTCTAGGGCTAAATACATCGCCACCCTGAAAAACAAAACAGTATTCTGCAAGGAGGAAGGGAGAATGGACACTAGGTGGACAAAGAACAGTATCTGCCATGCACAGTCTGTCTAAGCCTCAGTGTCCTCATCAGGAAACTGGAAACAGTAGCAGTATATGTCAGAGGACTGAGAAAATGAATGAAAGCACTTAGCCCAGTGCCTGGCAAATAGTAAGTACCCAATAAAAAGTAGCTGGTATTGCTGTTGTTACAACTTTGTCTTTAGTTCATATGATTTGATCTGAGAAATCTTTGGGGGAGAAATGACTTCTTTTCCTCTTCCCTCAGGAATTGTGCTGGACTTAGAAAACTGCTAGTTCAGCAGCACCACGTTACTAAGTAACCTTCAAATGCCCTTTTCAGCATCTGTATTCTATCATCTGTTGTCTACTAGCAACTTACTATCATAACAATTAAATTGAACTTTACCATACAGAGCAGTAGAAATTTCTAAACTGCAAATTCTATTGCAGTGGATGGAGGGTGAAACAACCTTTTTAGCTATATTAATTATACTGCTTGTCCTTTTGAGTTCATAGTAGAATATTAAAATTATGTGTAGGAGAGTTTGTAGTTTTAGACTCGTATCCTTATATAATTCTTACATGCTATATTAAAACTTAGGAAAAGAGGCAATATGGGTAACCTAATACCTACCGCCATTACATCTTGGAGATGGAAAACTTTTTTAAAGCAATAGTTTCATGTAAGTCAATGCATTTAGTTAATATTTATCATATATAATTAAGATTGGACCATGAAGAAGACTAATAGACGCTTGTCTGGGATAAAGGTGGGTGGGTATCTGCTCTTGCAAAGGGCATTCCTTAGAGGATAATTCTTGTGGATGCTTGTGTCCACCCAATTTTGAACCATTGTTCGGGTTCTGTCCTTCCATTCCGGAGATTTAGATAATAAATGGTATTCTTGGAAAAATCCACTTGTAAGCAAGATCATCAGAAATTATACAGAGCTCCAAATAAGGCTCTCAAGTGGCCATTATAAAAATATTTGAGTTCTTGGAATATGGCATGTTTTGTGTTTAAACAAAATCATAATCAGTAGGAACACAACTTTATTCCTTTGGGTCCAATTTGTGCTTGTCTTATGTCTAATTACATTTGGATTCAAAATGAGAAAGCCTGTTTTAAAACTGAAGAAGTATTTGAAACAGTATTACTCTGTAATCCTTTTCAAAGGTAGGTCAGCTGAAGCATGATATACTAGTAATGTGAGGAAACAATATGGTGTAAGTGCAGTTCCTTGTTTTAAATAATTGTAACCATTTACATATACTTTTGTGTAGTAATGGATTTTATACGAGGAAATGTTTTAATGGAAAGCTTCTGTATGTGAAAAATTTATTATTTGCAGGGTAAAAAGAAGGAACTTGGTAGCACAGGAATTACATGAACACCTGAGTCCTGTCTATTGTAATCCTTGGCCAGCTTTGTCGTGTGTGTGTGTGTGTGTGTGTGTGTGTGTGTGTGTGTGTGTAACAATGTATATAAAGTAAAGTAAACCATCACCAGCTCAGTAATTAGGTCTAAGTGGAAAACCAAGTACATGCCAAAGACTAGAACACCTCAGTACCTTGGAAGCCCTATTAGTGTCCTGTCTCAATCACTGTTTCCTTCCTCTTCTTTGAGGGATTGGGGTCAAAATAAGGGGGTTGCAATTGTATGGGGAATATAAAAATAAAATTTATTATTAAAAAAAAAAATAAAATTAGCCTCTTTCCTGAGTTAAACAGTGAAACTTAGTTTTACTTATGTTTACTGTAATATCCTTTATGCATATATGCCTATACAAATGCACAATGTACTTTCTTTTATTCAGCATGAATTTTATAATATATATCCATGTTACTGCCTATAGCTATAGTTTGCCTTACAGGTATACTCTCTAATTCTGTTGCAGCAATGTACCATAATTTATCCATTTGACTATTGTTATTAGGGTTTTCAATTTGAGGCTATTACAACAATACTGTTGAGAATTTCTAGTTTCTGTCTTTTGACTTCTACTGCATGTGCATTTCTGTGAGATTTGGGTATCTGAGTCAAATACCTCGCTCGATGTACGTATGTTCAGTTTTTGTAGATAATGCCAAGTAATTTTCCAAAGTGGAGTCACATTTTGATAGCAGGGTCTGAGGATTGTTGTTGCTCCATGTACTCCTCAATCTTTAGCATTGTTGGTCTTTTAAATTTCAGCAATTTTGATGAGTGTATTGTTATTGTTTTATATTATTTTAATTTTCCATTCCTTAGTAACTAACACTTTTCAAATGTTTGTTGGCAATTTGGATAGCCACTTTTGTGAAGTATCCTAGTCTATTGCTTATTTAAAAAGATTTTCCTTTTTTTATATTTTATTTATTGTTTAACTTTTTATTGATTAATGAAAGTGCCCATTCTGAATATAAACCTTTTGTCAGCTGTCCCACTTTATGGTTTGCCTTCTCATTCTCTTAAAAATGGAATCTTTTGATGAACAGAAATTCACATTTTTCATGTAAACCAATTTAGCAGTCTTTTCCATGATGCTTAGTGTTTTTGTGTGCTAAGAAATCTTTTCCAGCCTTAACATCATAAGGACAGTCTCCTACATTGTATTTCTAAAAGCCTTATTTCCTCTGTTGTGTGTCCAGCTCTTTTAGATTGGAAACCCACCTTAGTTGATAGAAATTAAATTTCATTTTTTTTTCTTCTCTATCCAAATAGTCAGTTGACATAGTATCATTTGTCAAAGACCATCTTTCTCCATTTCTCTGCAGTGCAATCATTGTTTCAAATCAAGTGTCCATACGAATGTGTATGTTTTTGAGTCTCTATTCAGCTTGTCCAGTCTTGCCCACCACCACACTGTCTTCAGTACTATGGGTTTGTGATGGTTTGAAAGCAGGTAGATCAAGTTCTCTCAGCTTGTTCTTTTTCAACAATGTTTCAACTATTTTTGGCCTTTTTAATTACTATATACATTTTATATTCAGTTAGTAAGTTACACACACACACACACACAGACACACACATACACACACCCCTGGGATTGAATTTTTAATTGAATTGCTTTAGATCTACAGATCAACTTGAGAAGGAGCACTTTTACAATATTGAGTCTTCTAATTTACAGATTCCATTCATTTGTGTTTTTTAATATCTTTCAATAATATTTTATAGTTTTCTAGGGAGATATCATATATATTTTTTAATTTTTTGGAAGATATAAATGATACTTTAAAAAAATCTTGTGGTAAATTGAAATAAAATTGAGTGTTGTATTTCACCTTTCTATCTAGCAACTTTTCTAATTACCCCTTGGATTTTTTAAAATTTAAATGCCTTTAGAAAGTTTACAACTCTAAGAGTTAATTTCTGTTTTATTTCTTTTCCTTTCCTTATATCTTGTCCTTATTGGACTAGGTAGGCCCTACATTAATGTGCTAAAAAGAAGTCTAATATATTAAATTGAATATTGAGAGAAGTCATTCTCTTTCTGGCCCCAGTGGGAAAGCTTTTGAGATTTCTCTAATTTGCATGAAATTTGCTTAGGTTTTATTAAGAAGTCCTTCATAAAAGTAATGCTCGTTCCTTTTTCTAGTTTAATTTTTTAAAAATCATGAATGAAAACAATGTATAGAACATTTGTATTTCTTAACCATATGATTTGTTTCTTTATTATTATGTTGAATTTGCTGATTTTCTCTGTTTATGTCAATACTGGAATATGGCAGAAGGAAGAATTGGCTTGGGGAGGGACCCAGGGTCTTTCAAGCATATACTTAGACCAGATGTTGACTCCTTGCAGACTGCCTCTTGTCCTCACAACAGCATCAAAAATGGTTTCCATTTGCTGAATGCTTTCTTTGTGGCAGTTGTTACAATAAAGCATTTAATCGCTACAATCTTCCTGTAATTATCGTTGTCCCCGTTTTAGAATAAGAGAAGCAGGTTGATTAATTAGACAATTTTATAACTACTGCATGACTAAGTTATTTACCTCTAGGTAACTCTGAAGTAACTTTTCTATCTGTCCCTCTGTGTCTGTATATTCACACATGTGTGTATAGATATACATGTACACAGATATATATCTATATATGTGATCTCTCGATATATAGATACAGATGTTCCAGCTATAGATCTTCTGTGTCTTTTCATCTATTTTGGACACCATCTAGCAGTAATTGAGTATTACTTGAGCATCAGAAAGATTCATGTAGCTGCTAGGAAACAGGATTTAGTTGATTCCTATTTCCAAACTGTAGATAAGAGGAAAATAGAGGGTGTATATGATCAGTCAAAAGCAAGCTGGGTCATCAGGATTCAGGAGGTTAAATGCTTGTGAGAACACTGCCCAAGGCAGTGCTAGAGCACCTGCTGATGCTGATGGTATGTGCGGATAAGTTAGGTATGTGGCCTCTGGTCTTAAGTTTTCTGTCATACCAAATACTATTAAAAGGATAGTATTGTCCTGGGATTCTCACCTCTGACTTAATCAAATAAAACCTTCCCTCCCTTCATCACTACCATTATGAGTGGGGCCTGGGGAGTGGGGACACAAAGGTAAAGAGATATGAAACACGGCCAGCCTATGTTTTTCCTATTTCTTTACACATCAAGCCCATTGTTTTTCAGAGAAGACAAGAAGGAAGAGTGGCGGTTGGGCTGGAGGGAAGGAGAGAGGAAGAAGAAAGATTGATTCAATATGGAGAAAAGCATCCACTTATATTTCTTACTGTGACTTCTTAGCAAATAAAATGCTTATGAGTATTTTGTGACTTCACAACTTTGAGAAGAAATCAATGTAGTTTAATTTCAACTGAGCTTTGTAAAGAGCAAAGAATCTCTTTGCCCCACTCATTCCTAGACAAACTCACATATCTCCAAACTTGGTTTATGGTTTCTACAATACTGAGGCTTTTGTTTGATTTTTTTTTAAAAAAGATTTATTTATTTATTCATACAAGCACTGGGTATAGTCAGAAGCACGGGAGGGTGAGAGAATTCACCAGAGCCAGAGCGGGGAACAGAACAGGCAGACTGACGACTGACACACTGCTGAGGGGAGCAGCGGGCGTGGCAGGAGAGGTCTGCGTGCCATGTGGGACCCTCGCTGGCGGCCGGGGATCGAACCGGCGCTGCAGAGGCTGTGGGCAGCTTCGCAGCCCCAGCGCTCAACCTCTGCGTCACTGGGGAGGCCCTGATTTTTTTTTTTTTAAAGATTTATTTATTTTTATACAAGAGCTGGGGTACAGGCCAGAGGCGTGGGAGGGTAAGAGGATTCACCAGAGACAGAGTAGGGAGCATAACAGGCAGATGACAGAAATACACTGCTGAGGGGAGCAGCGGGTGTGACAGGAGAGGTGTGCGGCACCATGTGGGATTCTCGCCGGCCGGCCAGGATCGAATCCACACTGTCGAGGCTGCAGACAGCTTCACAGCACGGCGCTCAACCCGCTGCACCACCAGGGAGGCCCTGTGTTTGATTATTTTGACCTTGTTTCAATATTCTGGGCCTCAGGCACTTAGACATTTAGAGACCTTCCGTTGGATTAGCAACAAATCATAAATAGATTAGTGTGATCCCAATTAACAGAGTATTTCCTCTCCAGTGTACCATGCCATCTACATGTGGCCTAATCTAAGTCCTATGATAATAATATAACGATCACTAATAAGTGTATCGTTAATAAATTAATAATAGCACTGGTTCATGGGACCCAGAGGCATATATAGGGGTGCCAGCACATGTTCACATGTTTTCTTTTGCCTTCAGAATTTCACAGGTGTCCAAAAACATTGTAAAGATGCAAGAAGTGGCCAATCTAAGGACAGTGCCTGGGGTGGCCAATAAATAGCTCAGCTGACAGGAATATTTTGCTGCGTTGTAATTAAAAATTCAGTAGTTAAATTGAAGTTAGGTCTCGTGGCAAACTGAATCTTTTTTCTCCAAACTTTCTTAGAAAGATTCAAGTATTCCTGGTGCTCTTCCTTGAAGCCAAATTTTGAACTCCCTGTTGTTTGGCTCCTTGAGCAACTGCTGTCTTGCTACCCTCTTCCCTTATGTTTCTGAGAAGAATAGTAGAAAATTTTATCAGGCATCTTTTTTTTTTTTTGACAATCTCTTAGAAACTTTTAAATCTAATTTAAACATATCCTATTTTCTGTACACATAATAGGAAAGGAATTATTCTAATATTTTGTGAAGCATTTATTGTTCGCAAAGTATATACAAGCCCATTACCTCATTTAAATGCTTAAAGCAACCTAGTCAGGCATATGAGTCATGCACAGAAAAAGAGGAAACTGAAATCACAAGTAGTACATGACACAGGTCTTCTGACTCCTAATCCAGTGCTCCTTCCTTATTTTGACTTGTTTTGACCTATAAAAAGGTCCCACTTTGATATAAGGTCTTGAGTTTTCATAGCTGATGTTGCGTTTTTGAAGCATTATGGAATCATTAGTCAGGGGTCAATCAAAACCTGATAAAATTCTCCTGGCACCTTTGTTAACTGACTTTGCTTCCTCTTCCTGTGTATAATCTGGTTTCAGAAGAGCAGGGTCAAATATGAAGGGAGTAGGTAGAGCTCTTATCACTGGATAATGTTCAGATGCCAAGCACATACTACATCACAACTTCAAAGAACATTTTAACATCATGCAGCAGGAGATCTTAATTCAGAATTAAAAGATTTTGGCACCCCCTTCATTAGTGGAAACACCGTGGGCCCGCACATACTTCACACCATTTCTTTCTAGAACTTTGGTATTTGATATTTTCTGGTGTTGTCCCACAAGAGAGGTGTTAGCCCAAGTGTGCAACTACAATGCCCAAAGGTTGTGAGCTCTGACACCATTGTGTTTATTTTTATGAGAATTAGGTCAAGATTAACATCAGCAGAGGCACCAAATAACTTAGGGTCACAAGCAAAATGGGAAATAAAATGTGTTTTATGTTGAATCTTTACAGGTGGATTTTGCAAAGAACAGTTAATTAACCATGAACCCAACTGGGGATACATTTTTAATGATTTGCAGGTAGCCTAGAGAAAAGCTAAATAAAAAAATTCCAGCCCCAAATGCTCTTCTAAAATGGGTTAAGAACTATAGTAGTGAATTAAAATAACCTGTGGATTTTTCTAACCAAAATAAAAATACCAGTTATGAAATATTTCTTTTACTTCTTGCCAATTCTTTAATAGTCCATTAGGTATTTCTAGGAGGTGCAGTAGTTGAAATAAAAATTCGAGTTCAGAGACTCGAAAGGCCAATCTTGAATAAACCGACTTTGGCGAGATAGAACTGGGCGTGAAAGGAGGCTTTTTCCGTGGTAGATTTGCCATCAAACTGGGCATGTGTTTCATTTGGAGAAGCCTTTGAAAGTTCCAGGAATCATTGAAAAAAGAGACTTGAAGGAACTTAGAAATCATTAGTTTAATCCAACTGCAGTGGAAGAGCAGGCCACTTCATGGAGAAGTGCTCAGTTGCTTCTGGGCAACTTAGCCCAAGAATCTTCTGTCCGGATTAAGTCAAGTCACTCACTTAGTGCCAGAATCTGCTCTTTCCACCCACTCCTGTCCATTAGACACTTGCTACAAAACTGGATTTCTTTTACTTCTCCATTTCCGATCCAGAAATCATTGATGGATTGCGATGTTCTTTATGTCATTGTTCATAGGGAAAGCTAGAATGGATACTTGGCCTTTACATTGTATTCATTTAGTGTCACAGGCCAACATTCAACAACATTTTACTTGATTTTTTAAAAATATTTATTTATTTATGCATACATGAAGCGGGAGGATTCACCAGAGAAAGTGGGGAGCAGAACAGGCAGACTGAATGAAATACACTGCTGAGGGGAGCAGCGGGCAAGACAGGAGAGGCCTGCTGCGCCATGTGGGGAGCTCCCTGGCTGCCTGGGGATTGAACTCCTGCTGCAGTGGCTGGCGATAGCTTCACAGTGCTGTCTTTAACCCCTGCGCCACCAGGGAAGCCCCATTCCACATTTTAATCCTCTTTTTATTGTCTGCACTAGAAATGTTGGGAATTAAGTGATTAGTAATTACATGATTAGTAATGATGCATCCAATAGTGAAGTGGAATGTTTTTATTCTTACACATTTTCCACTAGGGAGTACATTGGAGTGTTTTTCAATTCCCAGTCCATTTCTGACACCTTTAAAACAACAACACCCTTTTACAATAAAAGCAGCTCACTTACAGCCTGTTTACAGCACACGTTGTTTGTGCCTACGTTGTGGTCTATAGAGAAGAGGCATCATATGTGATATTATTTCATTAAAAACAATTCCATCCTAAATGATAACTTTTATTTGTGAGTGTGTGTGTACTCTTTCCCCAAATAATAGTCATTCCTGGTTTCATTCTTTAAATACTACCCTAAAGCAGTAAAATAAAAATAGGTACCTTCATCCTTATTGAGATTTTATTTGGGGAAAAAAAAAGAAAAGAGAAATCAAATGTCCTTGAGGCAAAAATTGTAAACCCAAGGCTCTTCAAACTACTAGTTGCCCAAAGGAAAAAAAATGAGATAAAATTATGGAATGTCAGCTCCAAAAATCATTTAATCTCTTTATTTATCAAATAAACTGAGACTTTCTATGCCAGCCAGATCTCTTTTAGGTTCTGCAGAGGGTGGTGGTAAAGTCTGTGGGGATTTCCCTCACCTCAGAGTGATTCTGTAGAACCCTGCAAATGTATTTGGTTGGATTTGGCTTGGGAAGTGGTGAAAGAAGGGAAGCTAAGAAAAAACAACCCATGACAGGTTTATGGCCGGCTCGTTAAATTAAACCCTTTGCTTGACACTGTATTGCTTTCTTTGCTGGATGTAGATTGACAGGTATTGATGAAATGTCTTAGGTTCTAATTCAAAATGCCTGGTGACAAATTGTAACTTTGACAAGTTGAAGTTATCAACAAGTCACAGGAATCAATAGACTCCAACCTGTAGCAGCCATTATAGTATCTCTAGTCTCTAGCAAGCGCCTGTGCTTTAACAGGATGCACTTGATCTTTTCACCCCCAAGGAGCAGATTAAGTGCTTTAGTAAATACGCCATTAAGATACTGCATTGTACTGGGTCATTAATACTCACTTCAGATACATGGAGAATTGAGGGCCTTCAGCCACCCAGGAAGCATAGAAATGCCTGTTGCTGTACCTATTTTGCTGTTTCATTGTTAAATATGATTTAAAAATTGCTTTAAAATTTTTCAATTGGTTTGAATAAAACCACAATGGAGAAAATAGCAAGTTCCTTTCCAATCTACTTTAAACCCTACCCTCTGCCCCAGGTCTACTTTGTTGTGGTTTTGATAACATTAATTCCTTGATTTTGGGTCAGAATAGACTTTAGGTTTCAGAATATCTTTTTATGATCAGCTAAGTCTCTGTGAAATTTCATTTTTTTTTTTAAGATTTACTTATTTATTTATACAAGCACTGGGTACAGTCAGAAGCACAGGAGGGTGAGAGAATTCACCAGAGCCAGAGTGGGGAACAGAACAGACAGACTGACGAAATACACTGCTGAGGGGAGCAGCAGGCGGCAGGAGAGGTCTGCGCGCCATGTGGACTGCTCGCCCGTAGGCCCGGGATTGAACCAGCGCTGCAGAGGCTGTGGGCAGCTTTGCAACCCAGCTCTCAACCGCTGCGCCACGGGGGAGGCCCTGAAATTTCACTTTCTTATTGAAGAAGCTAAATTGGAAACATCTTTGGGATATTTACTGTGGATGTAGTATTCTTGTTTTGTTTGCTATTTTATCTCTTATCTTTCTGCACAAAATTCCCATGATAACTGAATAATGCGGTAATAGAGTTTAAACAACATATTGAGCCCAAGAGACCCTTGAAGTCAACCCTTCATTTTAGAGGGGAAGAAATTATAGGTCAAAGATGTGAAGAGACAGTCATTCTTGTTGCCTTTGCCATCTTAAAGGAATTTGGTATCTGGAGGTTAATTTTTTCTTGAAGATATAAACTTACTTATCCTCTTACATCAATCACCTTCTAGTGATCGATCTGTTATTTAGGTAGCAAGAGATAGCTTGGCCAAAGTCACAGACTGACGTAAGGTGGGAAAAAACCTCATGCTGAATTTCTATGTTCTAGTCCCAAGTTCTTTTTAGAAAACACTTATGAACAGGTGGAACTATATCAGACTAAAACCTTCTGCCAGCAAAGGAAACCATCGACAAAATGAAGCCAGCCTTCTGAGTGGAAACTTGCAAATCATATATCTGATAAGGATTTAATTCAAAATATATAAGGAATGCATACAACTTACTAGCAAAAAAAATGGGGAGAAGATCTAACTAAATAGACATTTTTTCAAAGAAGATATACCAATGACCAAAAGATACATGAAATGATGCTCAGTATCACTTATCATCAGGGAAGTGCAAATCCAAACAGACCACAATGAAATATGACCTCACAAAAAAAAAAGTTTTGGTAAGGATGTGGAGAAAAGAGAGCCCTTGTACAATGTTGGTGGGAATGTAGATTGGGGTTGTCACTGTGGAAAACAGTATGGAGTTCTCAAAAAACAACATAGAACTACCATATGATCAGAAAATTCCATTGCTGGATAGTTATCTAAAGAAAACAAAAACAGGAACTTAAAATGATATATGTACCCCATGTTTACTGAAGAATTATTCATAGTAGCCAAGATATAGAAACAACCTAAATGTCCATTTATGAATGGATAAAGAAGTTGTGGCATATGTATGCAATGGAATATTATTCAGCCATGAAAATAATGAAATATTGTCATTTGTAACAATGTGGATAGACCCTGAGGGCATTATGTTACGTGAAATGAGTCAAAGACTAATACAGTATCACCTGTCTAATATGTAGAATCTAAAATAAAAAACCAAAATAAAACCAAGTTCATAGGTACAAAATAGATGGATGCTTGCTAGAGGCTTGAAGTTCAGGGTGGTAAAAATTGGTGGTCAAGGGTATAAATTTCCAGTTATAAAAATAAGTAAGTCATGGGGATGTATGTACAGCATACAGACTTTAGTTAGTAATGCCATATTGCATATTTGAAAGTTGTTAAGAATGTATGGTAAAGGTTTTCATCACAAGGAAAATATATTTAACTGTATGTAGTGACAGTTGTTAACTTAGTGTCATTTCACAATGAATTATTGTGTTGTACATTTGAAATTAATATGTTTATTAATTATATCTCAGTAAAAATACTTGGCATGCGTTTCTTTTGATATGAAAAAGGAAATTAAAAACTTGCAATTTTTTTCCTTGATCTTTAATATTTCATCTTGTTAAGAAAGAATTCTCAGAAGTCTGTCACATCCTTCAGATTTTGCAAAAGAACTCTTCAAATGGCTTATTCTGGAATGATGCATTGACTTATTAAGCTTTTATAACTTGTCTTTGAGGGGGGAGCGAATCAGTTATGATTGATTTTAGTGAAAAACATTAGGTTGAATTGACAGAACCAATGATGCATAGAATGTAGGACAAGTGATGTGCACGGAGGCTTCTTTGAAAGGACCCTCAGTGGTCCTGATCTCTCATAGTGTGAGTTGTCTACTTCAGCTCGCAAGTCACAGATCATATCTTTGTACTCTGTAGAGATATGTATGAAATTGGACTCTAGCAATTCTTTTATTACCATGCAAAGCTTAAAAAACAAAAGAAAGGGGCGAAGAGGGATTAGGGTCAAAACAAGGGGGGTGGGAATTGTATGGGGACTATAACCAAGATGAAAATGCATACATTGTGCAAAAATGAAAAATGATGTAAAAAAATATATAAAATTAAAAAAAAAAGAAAGCAAAGACCACTACTCTTGGGCAAACCCAATTTTCCTAATTAGCTTGAATACCCCATACAAAAAGATTCTGCAGATTTTAGGTGTAACCTACCATTGTTATTCTCTTTATTAAGGGAAAAACAAACTATTAGGAATAATAAAGGCATTGTGGATGAATTTCACGATAAGCCTGGTTTGCTTTTATTTTTTCAATTAAAATATATCTGAAGTTGAAACCAAATCATATGACTTTTTATTGTGATTTTATTTTCAGATCAGTTTGCCAAGGGACCGTGTGTCCTAATACTGCTGCTGAAAGTTCATTTCTATTCAAATTAGTAAAATTTTAGGCATCTTAGACACCAGGAAAGCAGCAATAATAACCAACAGTCACGTTCCAACCTTGTGAAAATGTGGTGCTCATTTGCATTTTTTCTCACTGTTGTCTAAGTTCTTCCAGGACAGCGATCATGTCTTACTCTTCTGCATATATCCAGCTCCTAGAATCATGATGCACTCAATGAATTACTTTTCAATGAGCTATGAATTATGTTCTGTAACCCTGGTGTACATTCTGAGTTCCAACCCTGGTGTACATTCTGAGTTCCTTATGGACACAATAAGATTCTAATTCTAAATATATAAAACAGGGTAGTGTCCTAATTTGACACCACAGATTACTCACATATAACTTGATACAGCTGTTTACTGACCGGGGAGGGCGCTGCAAGGAATAGTAAATAGAGTGTGGGCCCTTCTCCATGCTGATGACATGGTTTTATTAACTCAAACCAGGATTTTCCTTTAGAAGCTGCTGAACCTGTTGCCTACTTACTGTCAGAACAGTTTAACTTCAACTGAGCTGTAGCGAAAACCTTTGTATTTAGCAGACATTCACCAGTATTTAAATGAACAATACTAAGTAACCCCATACAACAGGTCAACTCATTCAGCTATTGGAATGTATATTCTGCAGCTAACTTACCCGGGTGGGTCCATGGGGATACAATTCTACTTGAAAAAAAAAAAAAAGTTCAGACATTCACCAAAGGCTGAACGGCTTTTATGGGCAAAGCAGCCAATGATAGTTTTTACAGTGCTTGGCTGTCTTAGAAACCACTTCTCCCTGCTTAGGGAAGGGGATCCTAATCCCTCCTCCCAGCCTGCTTGCTGAAGATTACATGAGTCTTTGGATTCTGAATAAAGCTGCCAGCTGCCTTGACAGGAAAATAGATAAGAGAGACATTCCTGAGAAGAGGGAGTGGCCTGGGTAGGAGGGAGTGGAGGGAGCTCCTGGAGGGAGCTGAGGGCATGGAACGGACAGAATAGATACACCCACAGAACAAGTTCAGATAAGTGAACAATGGCTCCTCAGTGCCTGGCCTGAGATAGGATAACAAGGGGAGACCACCAGGGTGGTGCTGAGGAGGAAGGCCAAGGGGTGAGGTCACCACATGCCTGTGTGTGTCAGGGGAGGGTGACTCAGAGGGAAGCCAGCTCAGCTACCTAAGCTGTTCTGCCTTTGTAGCCAGAGTCTAACTGGCAGGGCTATGCCTTTGCTTCTACCAATTAGGCCACTGACATCAAAGAGCCCAGACCCCAGGACAGTGGTTCTAGAGCTGTGGGCACATGCAGGAGATGCTTCTCCTAAGGGGATGACTCCAATGTGAAGCCAGGCAACAGGTAACACAGCTTCCAAAGTTTTCAGCTCCCAATGACCTTCTGGCCTCAACTGAAGGCTTATCTATTTGAGCAGAGTCAATATTCCTTTTTGAGAACATAATTTGGTCTCGATTACCAGGAAACCCTCACTAGGTCCCATTTCCACAGAGGTAGAGAATGTCCAGCAGAGAACGTCAGGTTCTTAGGAACTGGAAAAACGTAAGGTATCAGTCACACTTGGATCCCTGATGGCAAAAACACGGCTTGTTTTCAATGAGCACTAGAATATTGGCCACTCAGCCTGGTTCATTTGTTCGAGTTATTCTGCAACTGTAAAGTGTAGCTAGCTGATTAACATGTGCATTGTGTCTGCTGGAGCAGTGATTTTAATTTATTTCCTCTCCCTCATGGAAAAACTAGTTTACCTCTATTTGGATTCATCTCAATGTTCCTATACTCCTTATAAATTTGTGCCATTTTGACTTTTCCTTTGAACAGGTTATTATAACATTGGGCTGCATCACTCATGAGATTAAAACATTTCTTTGGCACGTGTCCATTTTTGTAGCTGTGTGGGAATCACAGTTTTACCTTTTTCTGAAAATTATCTTTAACAATTCTCTCTTTTGTTAGACTCTTAATGCATTACTTCTCAACTAGAAAAACTAAAGCTTGCATATTTTACAAAATGCTCTTCAAGTGACCCAAGGAATCTCTGAGGCCAGTTTGTCAAGAAGGAAATTACTGTAGCTTCACTCAAGCTCCACCATCAACCTGACAGTTTTATTGTTTATCTTGACATTCTGGTGGTTTCTTTGGGTCTCTGTTCTTATCCAAATTCTTGTGCACCTTCTCTCTCTGGAGAGTAGCCGCAGGGCTTCTGAGATTCACTAAGGTGAGGCTTGCCAGATCCTGCCTCTTTCTGGAATATTGTAAACTGCTCAGGCTCTTTTTGAAGAAGGTGGACTATGTTAATTCACAAAACAATTACTCTCCCTCCTCTTATTTTCCTGCTGTCAAATAGCCAAGAGGTTCAAGGTTTCCCTGACAAAGTTCAACATCAGTAATTTCATCTAAAAGTGGCTCTCTCAGGGTAAAGGACTATTAAGAAAGAAAGCTTAGTTTACAAATCTTACTCATTTGGAATATTTTGGGTGTCATGCTCTGATTTAGTTATTAATGTGTATAGTTTAGCCATTGCTTATGTTGCTGAAAAACATGGGCCTATTTGCCTAATGACACAGAAGCCAATAACCGTTATGCCACCACCCTTGACCACCCAGGTAATGCATGGTCACCTGGCAGGAGACTGGGGTTAAGGCTCAACTCAGTCTCCCTAAGGATGGGGCATTGGGCAGTATTTGGGAGGGCTGAGGAACAAAGAAAAATATAAAAATGCAAATAGGTAGAGTCTGATTGGTTGCTTTCTGCTGACTCATGGTATAATATGAATTTGGGTTCAGAACTACGAACCACTGAGCAGCACCTGCATCTGAATGTTGTCTTGTGTAACCACGAGCCGGGCATCTCAGTTCTGTTTTCTGTGACTCTTTTTCAGTCCAAGCAATGAAATGTCACCTTGAGAATAGTGAGAACTCTTTAGGGCCTTCATTTACATACACAGCCTTATGAAAAATTAGGCATTTTGTCCCCATTTTTTTTTTAAAGTTTTATTTATTTATGTGTACATGAACTGGGGTACAGGCCAGAGGTTTGGTGGGGGGTGAGAAGATTTACCAGAAACAGAGTGGGGAACAGAACAGGCAGACTGAAATACACTGCTGAGGGGAGCAGCAGGCTAGTCAGGAGAGATCTGCTGCACCATATAGGTCACTTCCCTGGCTGGGGATCGAACTGACGCTACAGTGGCTGAGGATAGCTTCACAGTGCTGTGTCTTAACCCTTTGAGCTACCAGGGAGGACCCAGTTTTGTCCTCAT
This sequence comes from Talpa occidentalis, assembly GCF_014898055.3. NCBI lineage: Eukaryota > Metazoa > Chordata > Mammalia > Eulipotyphla > Talpidae > Talpa > Talpa occidentalis. The sequence goes on from NW_023605194.1 coordinate 110,458,136, forward strand.
TTAAAATGGACACATTTTAAAACCTGACATCCACAGGTTTCATTCACTGAGGTGAGGCCTATTGTGTTCTAATCACCATCAAGGTAGTCAGCTACAAAGATCAAGTCAACAAGATCTCTGTTCTAAAGGAGAAAACTTCACCTGTATAACTAATCATAAAGTAGCTTCACATCATTGCCATACTTCATAGTACGAATGCTATGGAGCAAGGAAAGTGGGTGGAATAAGTCAATATGATTGTTTGGTAAATAAATCAACCTAAATTTTAATTGAAGGAACTTAAGAGTTCATTTTACAGATGAAACCAAGTCCCAACTATGTTTTGCGATTACAAGTCATCCATAATGAAACCATTGATAAAGTATGCGATCGCACTATAGTTGAACACATTTCACCAGGTGCATTTTGCCTCTTAAACTGTAACTGTTATTTTGTGAATATAGTGATTTAACCAGCAAAATGTGTTTCTAGCCTACTTGTGAATGTAAAGAAGGCTTTTGCCAGGCTAATGTCTCAGGTCTGGGGGAGACGGTCTCGGTTTTATGGCTCTCCCATTGTCTGAGCTACAGAGCTGGGAGGTGGACCTGGTCTAATTCAGGGATGGTCTCGTAGCTGGGAAAGTCAGGAAGGTAGTGGCAGTGGTTCCCCTTGCAGAGTCTGTCTCCTGGACTGGCAAGAATTAAGTGGAGGGAGGGTTACAGTTTTTTGGCTGAGGTTCAGGGCTGGGCTCCTATCCCAGCGGGGAGTTGGGGTGAAAACCAGAAGCTGGGCAGAAGGCCAGTCAGATGAAAGGATAACAATTCCCAGGGGTCTCAATTCACCTCGAGGAACACTGGACCAGCTACTTCCAGATTCTGCTCATTTATGACATGGACACTCCCAGCATGTGGGCAGACCAGACCTCCCAGCTCAGGGCCGAGGTAGGGAGCGGATGGGTGAGTTTGGGGTACTCAGGGATTGACAAGGATGGACACAAACTATCATAGATTTGGGCTTTCTTATAAAACTATACCTGCTGACAGTAGAAAATACAAAGGAGAAAGAGAAATTTTGAATTAACCATGAATTCCAAGATGTCCAGTCTTTTCTGCTCTCCCTTCACACACACACACACACACACACACACACACACACAGAGGTTTAAATTATTACAGTATTACATATTGTTTATTAAACTGCTTTCTACTCAATATGCACATTTAAAAAATCATTAAACATGCATTTTTATTATAAATAACTTTTGGTACTACACATATAGAATGGCCAGTTGTCTAAGATTTTATTCCCCCCATTTATATAATTAATTTTAACTATAATCACAGATAGAATTTAAGAGTTGAAAGGGATTGGCCAATAGTCATCCTGTCACTTTTGTTGTACAAATGCAGAAACTGAGGTCCAATTTGATTCAATGATTTGCAGGTTAAACAGCACCCAGGCTAAAATCATTCCAGGGTACAGTAAGTCCTCAATGTGACCAATAGGGTTTTAGAAACTGTAATGTTAAGCCAAGAGACATATAATGAAAGTCCTCAGATAATATAATCTCATTCTACAACAGCCATCAACGTTATAATGACACAATGACGTTCTGCTGCATAGTGAATGGTATTTTACACGTGTATGGCTCGCCTGTCTCGGCAGTCTAGAAGTTCTCTGAGAACAGAGCTAGTATAATGTGGTGTCTTGTTACTTCTGGTGTGTTCAGATTATTATAGACCCCCCCGCCCAATATGTGAGTCCAAGAACCCTCTAAGAAAAAGAATTCATCAGGGAGTTTTAGGGGAATCAGACAAAGCTTTATTAGAGACTTATGCACAAGGAACCATTGTCAGAGAGGAGAATTTCAGCCTGGTTCCACGAGTGGAGCTAGAAGGAAGTATTTAAAGGGTAGCTCCAGGAGGCAGGGTGGAGGAGGGCAGCATCGGAGCTTGTTCTGGGCTGGGCTATGCCCAGGCGTACACAGACGGGCTATGTTCCAACTGCGCATACTCTCTGCCTCCCCCTTGCAGGACGCATGCTCTCTGCCTCCCCCTTGCAGGAAATTGTGAGTTAATTATTGGTCATGGTCTCACCCATTTTGCCTAGCATAGTGTCTTTGATCGGTCTGGTGGGCCAAGTGGTTTGGACAGGATGTTGGGATAGGGCCTGCCAGTCCATGCCTTAGTCCACCTGTTCAAACAGGTAATTGAGCAGCTCAGCCTAGCTCAGCCTGTGATCCAATTCCCTGTTCACACAGTACGTGGAACAACTCTTTTTCTCCCAGTTTGTAATCTCTTTTACCCCGCGTCTCTAGATGGGCAACAATGGCGTCACCCAGCTACTGGCTAGTAAGACAGGGACTCATGAATCGGACACATTGCATAGGTGATTTACATTCATTGTGAAGTCTGAGTAGCACTGAAGGAGGGGTCATTAACTATTGATGGTGGTTCTGGTGTTTGTGGCCTCTTTCCACCCCCCGCAAGTCCCTATGCTGATATCTAATCCCCAGTGTGATGGTATTTGGAGGGGGATCTTTAGGAGATGACTAACCCGCCTCCATCTGTGAACCAGGAAGTGTTTTCTCATCAGACCCAGAATTTGCTGGCACCTTGATCTAAGACTTTCCAGCCGCCAAATCCATGAGAAATACATCTCTATTATTTATAAACCACCCAGTTTATGGTATTTTGTTACAACAGCCTGCACCAAGTAAGATGGTAGTATTAATTGAATCTTTCATTTGCAAACTGACTCAGTCTCTTAAGGCAGAAGCCACAGGGATGGGGGCATTTGTTAGAAAGAGACTGGTATTTCTTAGAGAATTGAAAACCAAACCTTAGGGCTTAAGCCTTAGAAATAGGACCTGCTTGATTAACCTTTTGTATGAGGCTCTTTTATAAATGTTCGAAGCCCAATTGTAATATCTTTCCATTCCAAGTTTTAGTTGAGAGAGAGTGAGAGGTCAAGAGGGAAGACGGGCCCTTACTACCTTTGTGTGAGTCAGGTGGACCTTGATTAATGGCCAAGGTGCAGAGTTCCATAGCAACATGGCCACTGGCAGGCCCCCTCTCCCCCCTATACAAAGCCATTCCCAAGATGGAGGGTCATTTAGAGGCAGATATCATACAGATGTTACCTGCAGTAAATTTTAAACTAACGTGGTTACATTTTATGCTAATAATGGGGCATAAAAGTATGCAAAAAGCCTATTTCTAGTTTTTTCCTCCTCTGTAGTCCCTGTTCCTCTCATTTTCTTTGTTATAATTTCTCTATCAGAGAAATCATACATTGTAATGATTTCAGCAATTAACATTTCACTGGTGACACCCAAATGTACTTCCAGCTTGAATCTCTTTTCTGAGTTCCAGTCTCGTATCTCCAAATGTTCTGTCACTACTTAAAGTTCAACATGGCCAAAATTGGGTTCATCATATGTCCCTCCCAATTTCTTTATTTCTATCAAGATGCTACTGTTTTCCAGGATAGCTAGCATCTGCGACTCCTTCCTTGTTTTTCAAATGCCGAATTCTGAACTTTAAATGCGATTATCTTTAGTAGCTCCCTTCCATCCTTACTGCCAACCAAAGTTCATATCTTCCTCCCTGCTCATTTAGATCACCGTGGCCTGTGACCTTACCATGTCCTTTTGGTCTTTCCAGTATACCATTGCTATGTAGACTTTGCTTAGACTCCACTTGTATCATCCCGTTGCCTACCTTAGAAAATGATATTGTTTCAGGACATTTGGCATGTGTACCCGAGTTTGTTCCCACAAGCGAGTGGTACGTAACATTGGAAATTCAGATCCCTGTTGTCAGTTATGTATTTAAAAAATTGTTTGAAAAACCATTTTTTCTAAAAATATTCTCTGAGATAGATTAGAAATAAACAGCATAATGTTGATATAAAGAACACTATGTTAGCATATCCATTTACCTATTGAAAGAATGTCTGTTTTCTCTACTGACACCTGTACTTCTAAAACCTCATTTGTAGGTTTTCTACACCAAGCAGTGCTCCAAGTCCCCACCAAATACAGGACACCGGCTGGGTGCCCTGTAACTATTAGGATGTTATCTGTTGAAGTTATTGTAGAACCACAGGTTAAGGGCTCTGCCCAAAACACTTATCCCTACTTCAGATGCCGTGTGACCTGCAAGTCCACACCTAGGTCTATACCCAAAAAACTGAAAACAGATATTAAAAGAAGCACACGTACACTCGCGTTCATAGCAGCAGTAGGCGCCAGGGCCGCATGGGAACAACCCACGTGTTTGTCAGCAGACAGTGGATAGGCAAGTTGTGGACTGTATGTGCAGTGGAGTATTATTCAGCCACAGAAAGGAGGGAGCAACTGCGACCCCCCAATGCGGATGAACCTCCAAAATGTATGCTCATGTTTTGAGGAGCCAGGTCCCCAAGGGCACATATAGTAGGTTCCATGTACTTGCGGGGGCCAGCATATACAGGCCTGTGGAGACAGAAAGCAGTGGGATGGTTGCTAGGAAATAAGGAGAAGGGCAGATGAGGAGAAAGTGCTTAATGGGCAGCGCTCTGGCGTGAAGGAAATGTTTTAGAACAATATAGCGGTGGTGGTTGCCCCGGGCTGTGAATATATTAAACTTCTGAATTACTCACTTTAAAATGGTTGATTTTATTTTAATGTGAATTTGACCTCAATAAATTACTTTAAAAATTCAGTTATCAGTGGTCTATCATGTCTCGGGCAGTGGAAATAGTGTGTGTGAAGGCAAGAAGCTCTAAAAGAATTTAAAGAATTGAAATAAGACTGTTATGACTAAAACATAACAAACTCAATCGAATCAATAAAATGTAGGCTTGAGATATAGGCAGAGGCCAGCATGATATGTGAATTATAAGGAGTTTATTGAGGGGAAATAATAAGAAATCATAATTTCATTTATGGTTTAAGATCATTTTGATTGCTGTACAGGGAATGGACTTTGGGGGGGTGATGGATCATTCTGAGTGTCAGGTTGGGAGGCCCTTGTAGTGAGCTAAGCAAGAGACAATGGTGGCTAGGGCCAGGGTAGCGGCAATACCACTACCCTGACAAATAAATGGACATGAGATTTGAGAAATATTTAGATTTTTACTGTATGATTACAGGTAGGAGGAGGATAAAGTACAAGGTGCTCAGTTAAATTTCAATATTCGGAACGTACTTATACTAAAAAGGTATTTATTTTGTCTCCATAATTAGTCGAGGGTTCTGTGTATTTTAATTTTAATTGCTATGTCTGGCAGTTTTACCTAGGGGATGCAGGGAGAATCCCACATGACATCTAGGTTTCTGGCACTACCTGGGGCGAACACTGCAGGGGCGAGGGGGACCAATTTTTCCTGGGGGAGGGAAGCATCGCAAATTCAATCTCAGCTGTAGAATTATAACCCTGCAGTCTGCAGATTGAGACTGGTAGGAGCCCTCAGGGAGTGCGGACAGGATGTGCAGGGTGATGCAGATAGTGATCCTTAAGATACGCTGAGGGAAAAAGAAGCCCGTGTGGGAGATGGCGGACTCTCAGACTGGACGATGGAAACCAGGTTGAAGGTGTGAAGCCCAAGACGGAGAGAGTTTCATAGAGGAAGATTTCCTCTGGAAGGCGGGAGCTGCTGAGAAGTCAAGTCAATTTAGAACTGAAAGTGACCAGCCATTATGGCGATGAGGCGAGTTGGGGGCCTTCGAGAAGAACCGAGTGTCCTGTGCAAGGCGAGCCTTGTGCAGACCCACACTTACTGGGTTACGGAAGGACTAGGCGAGGCCGTGGGGGCAGCTGCCCATCTGGAGACTCTGGACGTGGTGGTGGAGCGTCTCCTCGGGCCGGGTGGTGGTGAAGACCATTAATTCTAAATGCTGCCTGTGGCCCGCCTCTATTAATTTTGTTCTGCAAAGCACCGAAGCAAAAAATGAAGAATCCATTTTGTGGATTCTAGAGCAACGGTGTGTTTTTTCTTTGCAAGGTAATTCTTTTTGCTCTGCAGAGGAGGTGCACAGCTTTGAGTATCTGAGTCAACCTTGCTGAGGCAGCGGCACGACGGCTTGATGCCAGACAAATACAAAGTGAAGTTTTTTCTTTTCTTCTCAAGCTTGTTTGCTTTGCAGCCGCAGTGATCTCTGAGGGTCCTTCTTTGGGACTTCTGGAGGGTTGATGAACTGTGCTTATCACTGTATAATAAGCAGGGTCTATGTGTGTGTGGGGCTATGAGCTAGAGATAGAAGAGTGTCTCTAAATAGTAAGTCCATTAACATTGATTTGGTACATAGTGAAGCATACCATGCAATAAGAAAATAAATATAACTTAAAGGCAAAGAAACACTAAACACCCAGTTAATTTATGGTGAAGCATACTTAGTTTATGATTTTGGTTAATACATACTTTAACTAGAACAGTGTTCAGCACTCATTTTTATTAAATACTGTAGGTGTTTGCTGGGGCATGAGGTAATAACCCAAATACAATTAAAATGACCATAAAATTAGGGTCTCCACATAGGCTCCCAAGGATGGGTCTGTTTGAGGCTTCTAGTCATCAGCATTGGGTGGTCTGCTATTGGTGCATGATATTTAAATAGAGCTTTCTCCCCCTTCGGTCTGTAAGGTGTTAAGGTGTTTTTATAGAACCCCATAAACCCTCGTTAAACACTTTTTTTTTTCATAAAGAAAACTTAAATCTTTATTTGACGTGTTTTCTGTGGCACTATTTTGGCATTTTAACAAGTCCTTTAAAGAATCACTCTAATAATTGCATGCACCTCTGGGGGTGGCGGGTGGAGGGGTATTTATTCAGGTTTTTGCACATCAAACTGCCTGACCCACTAAGCAACAAGCACAGCATTTTGGTACATTTTAATTTAATAAGGAAAAAAGATCAAAAGAATCTCCAGATGGATAGCATTAGGCTAATTTGGGCATTGCATAGGAACTGATTGAAAGGAAGGTTTGACTACTGACTCAAGGAACTATGATTCAAGTACAGGGTTATTGATTGCAGCAAGGTCTTCCCTGAACACTACAGAATAGCAGTACTTTCGCCCATGCTGACATTCTTTATTTCCTTTTACTTTGTCTGCTTTTTATTTTCCCCTTAGCACTTAGCACCTTTGACCAGACTTGTATCTCCCATTTTTGTCTGTTTGCTAGGAGGCTTTATGAGTCCATTTTTTGTTCACTGCTGTATATTCACCGTCTAGGGCAGTGCTTGGGATGTGATAGCACACAGTAATTATTCGTTGAATGAATGACTAAGTAAATTATACTTCATATGTACTTCAAGGTATAGCATGAATTTCAGTTCCTTTGGAGTCTAGATTTCACGTACATATAAGTTTCTTTCACTTAAAGATCTCATTTTTCACTCTTTTACTCCACATCTTGAATCACACAATCTTGGCATCATTAGGAATAATATTTGTATGTTATAGTAATAATGTGAGGTCATACCATGATTTTTTGATGATGTCATGAAGCAGTATTCCATATAAAAGCATTTGCACTATAGAATTTCTTCCAAGTAGAAACAGGTGGTTATGTTAGCAATTTTTTTTTTTTAGCTTTAAAAGAAAGAAAACACCTCAGTTCACAGCAGTGTTACCATTTGCAGACTTGGTATTCCTTAAAAGTATTTAATTGTGGAGGAGGAATCTGGGAAGATGGTGGATTAGGAAGCACTAGAAATCTGTCTCTTCACCTCCACAATAATTGCACTGACAGAATCTGTCTGATATAACTATTTTGGAACTCTGGCTTCTATTGAAGGCTGGCAGCTTACATGGAAGCAAACTGCAGTTACTTTTAGTTAATTTCAGCTGTTAGCATGGTAGCAGCTACCCCATCTCTCACTCCACAGCCCAGGGCAGGCAGCTGGGTACCGATCCTGGAGCAACTTGCATGCAGCTTGTGGGAGTCAAGGGAGGCAATAATGACCCTGTCCTCTAAATAGCAGGGACTTGTGTTTTGAAGCTGCTCCTGACCATGGAAGTAAAGATACAGAAGTGGCCAGTCATTATTGCACCCTCCGTCCTCTATTGTTTTTAATTGAAGTGGTTTCCACGGGATTTAAAGAACTGGGACTCTTACTTTTTTATAGGTTCCCTTTCATTTTTTTCTCTTACGCCTTTGGCAAGCAGACTTTAAAAATCAGGATACCAAAAACTAACATATATGCAGGGCAAATCACATGCCATGGGAGGTTGCAGCTCAAAGAAGACCTGAGAAGACCTTAGGTTTATATTTCAGGTTGATCCTCAGGAAGGAGATAGTCACAGCAATAAAAAACAAAACAAAATTAAAAACAGCAAACTCTTGAGGAAGGGGGAGAATTTGATTTTAAAAGATATCATGTGTTTAGATTCAAATATCCACTTTTCAACAAAAAAGTATCACAGGGCATGTAAAAAAACAGGGAAGTATCTCCCATTCACAAGAAAGAAATAGATCAACCAAAACTATCCTTGAGAAAGATTAGATGGCAGATCTACTAGACAAAGATTTTAAATCAACTGCCTATAAGATGCTTAAAGAACTAAAAGAAGGTGTGGAGAAGGTCAAGAAATCAATGTATGAACAAAAGGGAAATATTAATAAAGAGATAGAAACCTAAAATGAAGCCAAAAAAGATATTTTTTTACCCTACAAGAAAATAAACATTGTTGAAAGACATTAAAAAAAGACATAAATCAATGGAACTATAATTCACCTTCATGAGCTCTGGAAGACTTAATATTAAGATGTCTGCACCACCCAAAGTGATCTATGGATTTACAGCATTCCCTGTACAATGACAGTTTTGTAGAAATAAAAAATCCATCATGTAATACTAAGCCAAATCAGTCAGAGGGAGGAAGACAAACACTGGATGGTGTTAGTTATATGTAAGATACAGGAAAACAAAGGGTCAGATAAAGCCAAACTAAAAACACTATCCCTTGAAAACTGACTGTGGAATAGGGGCAACCAGAGAGGGAGGAGAATAGAGGGGGAGGGGCAGGAACAAAGAAAGGAGGGAACACAGGATGATGGTGGTGGACTGTGGGTTCTTTGTTCATGGTAACAATGCATGAAGGGGGACTCCTACACTTCTGTTATGGAAACTGATGTAAACCAATATTAATGCAATAAAAGGCATTCTTTAAAAATCCATCCTAAAAATTCATATAGAATCTCAAAAGGCCACAAATAGCCAAAATAACTTTAGAAAAAAGAATAAGTTAGAGGATGCACCAATGGATTTCAAAACTTACTACAAGCTAAAGTAATAGAGACAAATGGAGTAGAATAGAGGTCCCAGAAATAAAGTTTTCTGTATTTGGTCATATGATTTTCTACAAGAGTGCCAGAACTATTCAATGGGCAAGAAATAGTCTTTTTAACAAAAAGTGCTGAGAAAACTGGATAGACAAATGCAAATGGATGAAGTTGGCCCTAATACCATATACAAAAATTAAGTCAAAATGGATCAAAGTCTTAAATATAAAAGCTTAAAAGCACAAAACTTTTAGAAGAAAATAGAGTAGAGCTTCACCACATCAAATGTGGCAATGATTTCTTGGAATAGGACATCAAAGGCATAGGCAACAAAGAAAAAAATAGACAAATTGCACTTCATGGAAATTAGAAACTGCTGCGGATCAAAGGACACTATCAACAGAGTGAAAAGACAACTTACAGAGCAGAAGAAAGTGTTCGCAATGCATATATTCGGTAAGGTAGTATTAAACAGAACTAAAACATAAAAGCCAAACAACATGACTCAAAAATGAGCAAAAGACTTGAGTAGCCATTACTCTAAGAAGGACATATGAATAGCCAGGAAGCACATAAAATTCCTTAACATCACTAATTACTAGGGAAATGCAAATTAAAGCCACAGGTAGTAACCATCAAAAAGCAAAAGGACAAGGGTGAGGGGATGAGGAACAACAGCAAATGTAGGGAAGGATGTGGAGAAACTGGAACCCCTGTTGATGGGAACGTGAAAGGGTGTAACTCTTATAGAAAGAAGTATAGTGAATTTTGAAAATGAAAAATAGAATTACATGTGACCCAGCCATTCCACTTTTGGGTACATACCCCAAAGAATTGAAAACCTGGTCTTGAAGAGACAATTTTACATCTGTGTTCATACACAGTCTGTCACATTAGCTAAAATGTAAAACAATCCAAGTGTCCATTGACAGATGACTGGACAAACAAAATCTGGTATATTGCCAGGCCTTGCTTAACCACATTTTGGCCAAGAGTGGACTGCACACACATCAGTGGTCCCAGCTTGGGGCTTGCCATAGCCTAATGTGTAGAAAGCTATACTATGTAGGTTTGTGTAATTTACCCTGTGATGTTCACCCAAAGAAACACTCAAAGAAATTGCCTAGTGACATAGTTCTGAGAACATACCTCCCTCATTAAGCAATGCCTGACTATATACGCACAAGAGAGTATTACACATCCTCAAAAAGAAAGGACTTTCTGACATATGCTTTAACATGGGTTAACCCTGTGGATATTATGCTAAGTGCAATAAACCAATCACAAAAAGACAAACATGGTATGATTCCACTCACATAAGTACTTAGAGGAGTCAAATTTATAGAGACAGAAAGTAGAGCGGGGCTGCTAGGGGCTGAGAAGAGCATGAAATGTGGTTGTGCAATGAGTATAGACTTTCAGTTTTGCAAGATGAAAAAAGTCCTGGAGATGAATGGTGGTGATGTTGCACAATAGTGTGAATACACTTAATATCATTGAACTGTACACTTAAAAGTGGTTAAGATGGTAAATTTTACGTTATGTGTATTTTACCACAATAAAAAACATTGAAAATAATTGAACTAAAGTGGCAATTATTGTTCATAATAGGACTTCTAAGAGACGTACAGGAATATCAGCTTTTTATCTGTTTTCTGACTTTCTAATATTTTTGATGGCAAATTTTCTTGATGTTTATGTTACTATGATTTTTTGCTCAGAATTTAGTGAGTAAACACCACTGAACTGCAGGTGAAAATATTTTCAGTGTGGAGCTCAGTTCAGCTGGGATCCATTGAATGCCTGCCATGTGCTGTCACACCACTTGATTGGCACTTTGGGGGCTCACACTCTGGTTGTGAACACTGCAAATCAATACAAGGGCGAGTATTATACAGTAAGAAGAGTAAAATGACTATAAATGCTATAAAGAGAAGGGAGATGGGGAAGCCAGTGGAGAAGTTATTAAGGATTATATGAAAGTTGGAGAACCCACAGAGAAAGCGAGGCGGGAGGGTGGAAGAGTTCTTTTAATGAACTTAGCCCAACATCTTTTCACATCTCTCAATTGTTGACAAATGACCTCGAATATGGAATAGGGATTATTGTAATTCATTCTCTTTCAAATATGACCTCTGTGTTCTGTGTGGCCACTAAGACTGAACAAGAGGAAATGGGCATCAATAAAACATCAGGAATTTAAAAACAAATTTTCCAGTGGTGATACTTATTAGACCCTAGAATGGCTTACCAGTGGAGCCTGGGTGATGTCTGGTGATATTGTAAAGGGGTGGATTTTCATTTGATGGCTTCAGTGTGGTGCTGGAAAAATTCAAGAGGATGTGCTTTCAAGTTTATTACCAACCATATGATGTAATGGTTTCACTTCTTTAAATGGACAGGCAAATGTTCTTTGAAGGCTTAGCCCAATTTGCAAACAGAAACCCTTCATTATGATTGTTTGAGATGCAGTTATTTTAATAACTGGGAAATTTGTTTTGAAGAAAGCCAAGGAACATTTTACTGAGATTGGGTAAAAGGGAAAATAAAAGCTCCGGACAGAACTCAAACAAGAAAATCCTGTTCTGTACTGCAGGAAGAGTAGGACAGTAAGAACAAAAGAATCGACTCAAATGATCTCGAAAGATACACATGATCTCTAGTGTGTGCAAATATGATCACCTTGAATTCTCTAGAGATACATTAGACACATGTCCCCTGGACACTGTAGATCAAGTATAACCCTCGTTTTTTGGGGGAGGAGTCACCTTTATAGATCAAGGTGTTTCTTTCCAAGTCCTTGTGACCTGTTGGATCTTCTCTGAGCGTTATGATTAGTTTTAGTAGAGGATGACTTTGGTGGCTTCTATCAGTGTTGTGTACGAGAGGAAAAAGCATCTTTCTTCCTGTTCATCTTCAGTCAAGGAACCCTTTTGGGAATCCTTCTCTTATGGCAATTAAAACTGTTCACAGTTCGAATGTTCCTTAAGGGAACACTTAGTTGAATTGAATAGGCACAGCTTATCATACTGACGTGACAGTGGCATCAAAACCAGGCCCTATGCTTAAGTTGACTTATTAGCATGTGGAAAATGTGAGAACCTGATATTTCTTAGTAGTTCTACCCCTCAAATGGAAATAATGTGTCCCAAATATCACAAATCCCTAATGTTCTCCCTCCCACTCACACAATTTATATGTTCTTAACTTTAAAAATCATACAAATGGATGTGGCCTCTTAGCACTGAAGAGCCCTAATTTAACCCTGCAAATGATAGCAAATTCCTTTTCTTTAGGACCTGAGACAAATTAGATTGGTGCTTCAGAAAATTTAGCTCTGAATGAGTAGCTATGAAATGTAAATGGTAACTAAAACCATATCCTAGGCTGAACATTTTTGAGTTTATTCTGGCACATCTGGAGAGTTGGGAATAAGTTACTGTTCCAATTACTGTCTCTTTTAATGTGGATTTCTAATTTAGTGGCATTGTGGCAAGAAAATATGATCTGGGTGATATTGCTGCTCTAAATCTTTGTTGGGATGTCCTTTGTGCCCTAGAACTCACTTTTTGAAAATACTCTATGTGAGTTTGCAAAGAGTATAGTTATCCCTTTTTTGAGTATAGAGTTCTACACATTTGTATTTGATCAAACTTGTTAAATTTGTTGTTCCAATAAACTATAACCTCCTAATTTATTTAACTGCCATAACTATTGATTTCTAAGAGAAAAACCTCATAATTACTCATTTATCAATTTCTCTTGTAACTTGGTCAATTTTGAAAAACTGGCTAAACAAATGTGTTGGTAGGTACAGTCATACAAAATTGTGAGTATTTTATATTTTTGATGGATTACTTTTTAAAACCACTGAGTAGCTCTCTACCTCTATTAGTATTCTTTGCTTTAAGTGTGGTGCTCTGCAATTAGTATTGGTATTTCTGCTTTGATTGATTATTATTGCCTGGTTGTTGTTAGCTTTACAGCTGGAATTTTTCAATTCTAGTTTAGCAGTTAAAATTTTCTCTCTTTACTTTCTGCCATCTCTAGCTTCCATTGGCACATTAGAAAAGTCTACTCTCAGTCTTGTTTTTTAATTTCTATAGCTATTTTAACTGCTCCTATCTAATCTTCCAGTGTATTTATGATCTCATTCTTGACTTGGGCATTCCTTTGTTGTTGGAATAGGTATGTGAATACAGATTTCAAAACCTGTTCAGGATTCATTGTATTTTTAAACTTTATAGAAATTTGTTGCATTATTTATGGAAATTTTTTAGGTGTAATCTCTTTTAATACTGCCTCATGCATTAACATCTTCTGGAACATTTATTATTCATTTTTGGGTGTTCATATTCTTTTCTCTGTTTTAACATTTCTTTGCTATTTTTACATGTTTTTTATTTGTTGGGCAATTTCCTCTCATCTGTCTTCAAATTCATTAATTCTGTGTTCAGCTATATCTATGTCATTGTTTAACCTGTACATTGAATTTTTAATTGCAACAATTTTAGAAGTTTATTTTATTTTATTTTAAAACCACCTGTTCCTTTATCATATTGTCCTAGTCTTAGGTGTTTTTTTTTTTTTCCTTGTTTTTTTTTTTTTTTTTAAGATTTTATTTTATTTTTACACAATAGCTGGGTACAGGCCAGAGGTGTGGGAGGGTGTGAGGATTCACCAGAGACAGAACGGGGAGCAGAACAGGCAGACAGACTGAAATACACTGCTGAGGGGAGCAGTGGGCAAGACAGGAGAGGTCTGCCGTGCCAGGTGGGTTTCTCCCTGGCCGGCCCAGAATCAAACCGCACAGAAGAGGCTGCGGACAGCTTCACAGCACTGTGCTCAACCCACTGTGCCCACGGGGAGGCCCTTTTTTTCCCCTTTTATCTGAGCATTTTAAATATACTTATCTAAAATTCTCAGAATACAAGAGACTATGGTGATAGATCATGGATGACTTGGTGGTGGGAATTTTATGGGGATTACACCTGAGGGGAGATATCAAACATTGTATAAAAATGAACAATGATATTAAAAAAAATTTAATAATAAATAAAATTCTCTCTGGTAATCTTATTAGGATGCAAAGTCTCCCATTTGTTGAATAAATTTACATTCTTTCATGCTTTGTTTCTTCATTTGGTTTGTACATTTTATTTTGCTATCCCTTTATTTTTTAAATTTTTTAAATTTTATATATTTTTTACATCATTTTACATTTTTGCACAATGTATACATTTTCATCTTGGTTATAGTCCCCATACAATTCCCACCCCCCTTGTTTTGATCCTACTCCCACTTTCCCTCCCCCCCCCCCCAGTGTGTCTCTGGTTTATAGTTGCTTGTTGATTTTGATTTTTACTTTATTATAATTAGTCTTTTTCCTGGTCCCTTATTTAGGTTTTCTAAATTCCTGCTATGAGTGAGACCATCTGGTATTTTTCTTTTTCTTTCTGGCTTATTTTGCTGAGCATGATCCCTTCCAGCCCCATCCATGTTGCTGCAAATTGCATGAGTTTATCTTCAAAAGGGCACCTGCACCCCTATGTTTATAGCAGCACTATTTACAATAGCTAAGCTATGGAAACAACCCAAATGCCCAAAAATAGATAACTGGATCAAGAAGATGTGGTACATATACACCATGGAATATTACTCAGCAATCAAAAAAACTATCCCCTTATTTTTCTGCCTCAGTTTACCAATAGTGTTAGTTTTCTAGACCTGCCATAAGAAAATACCACAGAGTGGGTAGCTGAAATAACAATTTGTTGCCTCACAGCTCTTGAGGTTATAATTCTGAGATTAAGGTATCAGCAAAGAGGGCTTCTTCTGAGAGCTGTGAGAAAATCTGTCTCAGGCCTCTTACCGCACTCCTGGTGCCTTGTTGGCAGTCTTCGGCATTCCTTGGCAATTCCTTGGCAAGCCTCACCCCAATCTCTGCTTTCATATTCACATGGGGTTCTCCCTTTTTGTGTGTGTGTTTCCAAACTTCCTCTTCTTATAAAGACACTAGTCATAATGATTAGGTAGGGGGGGGTCACCCTACTTCAGTATCACCTCATCCTAACTTAAGCAGTTTACATCTGCCGCAAACCTAGTTCCCAAGCAGATCACGTTCTAGGTACTGGGGCTCGTGATGTCTGTGTACAGATGTTGGAAAGGACACAGTTCAGCCTGCAACCTCGTTGTTCAAATTCTTTCTTCATTTCTACCACCTGCACATTTCTCTTTTGACAGTTTATAACTCTTCTCTTTAATTTATTTGATTGTGCTGTTTTATTCGGGTAGGTGCGTATTGAAGGCAGGGTGGGTGTCAATATCCCACTCGTTGGCTGGGATTTTGTCCTTCCATCATTTAAATAATGAGAATTCAAAAACCAATCACCAGCAATATTTTAAAAGAAATTTAATAGTTGATATGAACCAGAGAAACTCTATGGGGCTAGGGGTGGGAGGGGAGGGATTGGGGACAAAATAAGGGGGTTGCAATTGTATGGGGAATACAAAAATAAAATTTATATAAAAATGTACTTATTAAAAAAAAGAAATTTAATAGTTGAAGGCATAAAAGAAGACATAAAAATATACTACCAATAGAGAAAGGGTAGATTGAAAAAATAACTGAAGAAAACTTATAGAAATAAAAACCATGTCACTGGAAATACAACACTCAATGGATTGGTTACACTGAATGTATGAGGAAAGAGTTTGTGCCTGAAAAATAGATCTGAGAGATAACAGAGGCAGCACGGGTGGGGAAGTTGAAAAAAAGTAAGAGAACAATTGAAAAACAAGGATTTTTAGTTCAAAATTAACTTAATGTTAATTTAAAAATTCAAGTGGGTGGAGTTAGCATTTGCTGCAGGAAAAGGAGTGAATTGCTTGTATACAGAGAACATGGCAGAGAATTTTTCAGATTTGAGAAAGTCAAATTTAAAAAAAAGCTGACTTTGGTTAATTCCTCATTATTTTAGGGTGGCTGCCGTTGGATTTTGCTTCCTCTCTGCTTCCTGGAGAAGATCCTAAATTTCATATTGGCGTTTCTGGGAAAAGACTTTGTTGGGAAAAGGTTGACACTACTGGCTCGGAGGTAAAAAGAATTGTCTCAAGAGTTCCCACATTTTTCTACATTTCCAAGTCTCATTACATTCTAATAATACAAATGAAGCCCTTCTAGTTATTGGATATTATCAAAGTAGATTTTTGTGCATTGGTGGTATTGAGCAGGTTAATCCATTTGAAAATATAAATGAAACTTGCAAATCATAGGACTTTTGGAAAATGTTTAGACCGACACCGTCCTCACATATTGAGGGTGTGTTTTGTAACGCTTCACCAGCGTGTGGTTCTTATTCTGAATGTAATTCTTGTTTTGAAATGTAAATAATAAACAATATTTTACACATATTTTCACTGAAAGTAACATTTTGTCATATTTGGCTGCAAAGCCTATGGTGGACTCAGCATGGTGCCTCCCCAGTGGAAATGCGAGCGGGACCACACAAAACGGTTCCACTGTGTCATTTTATTCAATGTGGCTTCGGGAAAATAAACTCTTCTCACCACAAAAACTTGCTTGTCATTTCCCACTTTTAAAAATGATCACTTCTAACTTGGTTTCCAGCACCTTATCCCTTTTCTAACCGTTGTCTACTTTAAAGTGACTTGAAGATTTGTTTATTTTGCTTTGGAATCGCTCACTCTACATTTCCCCCACATTTCTAACTATAAAATGCATATTATTAAAACATGCTAAGCCTTTGGGATAGTTTGATGTTGGGAATGTAAGATTTTTGGCTCATTCATTTAGAGTTTTGTGGTATTTGTATTTTCAGTATATTTGATATTTTTCTATGTGTTTTAACTTTTAGCGATTTTCTTTTAGCACGTAATTGAGAACTGACTTAATTCTCCAGAACATTCAACTTAAACTTGATTCAGCTTTCTTTTGGAGCCTTTTTACCAGACGGTATATTTATCAGCACTTTTTATCCAGGAATCTTAGATTTTCTTGATGCCAACCTAAGACACAGAACTCAGCTGCAAGAAGGCACAGATTATTTCCAGATCTTCTAAATAGGTGGGAGTGTCAGAGTAATAGCTTAATGTCTCATGCTGGAGCAGAGGAATAGACGTGGGCATAAGAGAACCCATTTTCAATCATTCACAGCCTATACTTTCCAAAGAGTAATGACTAAATTGGACACAATATTCTAATAAGGATTTGGCACTGAATATTGTTGAAGGGAAACTTAATTTTTAAAATTATTTCAATTTTTATTTTATTTTAAAAATTTATTTATTTATATTTATTTTACATCATTGTTCACTTTTAAACAGGGCTCACCGTGCACCATCACCACAGTCCCCTGTGCTCCTCCCTCTCTCCCTCTGGTCCCTCTCCCACCCACTCCCCTGCAGGATGTCTCTGGTTTATAATTGTCTGTTTGTTTTTGTTTTGTTTTGTTGTGTTTTGTATTGTTATTACTTTTTCCCCTGATGTCTTATTTGATTCTCCTATATTCCTCCTATAAGTGAAACCATCCGATATTTTTCTTTTTCCTTCTGACTTATTTCACTGAGCATAATTCCGTTGAAGAGAAATTTTAAATGCCTGTTATCATTGTTCTTTGGTAATGGCAAAGCCACACCTGATGTAAACTAAATGCATGTGAATAAAGTACTTAGCATTCCACTAAATTCAGTAGGCTATTGTCAGTTATTTACTAAATTCTCTGTAAACAATATTTTTTTTTTGCTGTTCTTTCTAGGGGAAGAAATTATAACCTATCTCAAGCCTATTGACAGCTGATTTTTGATGATTATATGGCAGTCACTGGATTGATCATCACATGTGCAAGGTACCTTTTAAGTTCAGTATTTCCTGTTGGCAATTTTTATTGCCCTGAAGATTTCTATGCTTCATGGGAATGCTGCTTTCTATGACTGGCTTAGTGGGCACATTAGTGTTATTGACATGTTTAATATTTGCTCCAAGTGTCATTTTCTTTATATAGTCCCTCATTATTGCTAACA
Organism: Talpa occidentalis; assembly: GCF_014898055.3. Classification (NCBI taxonomy): domain Eukaryota; kingdom Metazoa; phylum Chordata; class Mammalia; order Eulipotyphla; family Talpidae; genus Talpa; species Talpa occidentalis. The sequence goes on from NW_023605194.1 coordinate 110,476,429, forward strand.
TTTACCCTTTTAAATATGTGTGCAATCCATGAGGCCCTTTTTCAGTAACAAGTTGGGAACTTTAAGCTCCGTGGAGTATATTTACTTTCTGATGTACTATCTTTCAAAAAAGCTAAGCATTCTAGAAATTTTTGCTTGCCAGTAGGACTTGACATGAGAACACTTTCTGAATGTCAAACTGTTATTTTTTTCTGCACTTGTATATCACAATAAAAATAAGCTCCAATTTTTTCTTTTAACCCCTATTCATTTTCATGGCAGAAAATTAGTAACCAAGGTTCATGATATGGAAAAGTGAAAAATTGGTCTCCATTTTCTGTCTCCCCCCATAATTAATACCCTTTGCAATATGATTTTTAACACCTTATGTCAGATGGTAGAGTCTGTTTCCCAGCCCCCACCATGAGAATAAGACCAGGTAGCTTGCCTGAGGGAGACAGGCTACGTAAAGCTGAGCTTTGTGCCCTGACCTCCAGGAGCCGGTGCCCAGAAGCATAAGCACACCCATAACTGACTGATGCCTCACCACAGAGGTTGCGGGAAGCCAGGCCAGACTGGAGGGACTGCCCAGCTGGCTCCGGCCCAAACTGTTGACCCTAGTTTTCAGGCAAATAATGTTGTTTTAAGCCATAACAATTTGTGTTGGTTTGTGATGCAGTCAGCTGATGGATGCACTAGCTTGCTTTTATGGAGGTCTGTGACTCTGAAATTTTGTGAAAATTTGGGGTGTGTGTGTGTGTGTATGTGTGGTGTGTGTGTGTGTTTTATGGGCAGAACTTTCAGCATGGAGCAGTTCTCAGACATATGTGGTCCAGAACATTTTTATAAATCATTGCCTTATTGGTTTAGTGTTAGGTTTAATCACGTGCCAGGTGGCAGACTCATTTACCTATTGAATGAAACTACTCAGATTCTGATGAACATAGCTTTTTGTTAGTGAGAGCAAAGCAGCAACAACAAGGCATTTCATGTGTGTATGTGCGCATGTCTATGTACGCCCCTGTCACCCGGGGGGGCAATCTCTGGGTCTTTCTTCTCGGCCTACACTAACATGCCACCTGTGGGGCAGTACTTTTGTCTCTTGTGCATTGCTTATAATCCCGTGCTAGCGCATTCAATTAAAAATTGAGTTGCTTACTCTGATCTGATTGCCACTTCAAACTGCATGTATGTTCTTCTTTGGAGAGTTCCCGGTTAAAATACCTTGTAATACAGTTTAGGGGAAATCTCTTTCAACCCTTGCCACTTCCAGCCTCAACCTGAGTGGACAGCCACTTCTTCTGGTCCCTAGAGAAAAGGTCAATTCTCCCAGGAGGCCCTTCTCAACCCTTGTAGAGGACAAGAGTCCCAAGGCCGTGTTGCTCAGCTCATGAAGCTGATGGAGGCCTTGGCAATTGCTACAATTGCCTTAATGTTGAAAAGCTGTTTTTTGCTGGGCCTCTGTCTCTGAGATTTTGGGGTGCGTCGTTTTTTATCTGATGTCTGGGGTATCCTTTGGTGAGCTGACGAGACCGACATGCAGAACACTATGTGCTTATCTACCATGGGCTGGGGCTGGGACTGGGGAGCCATGCCTGCTCCCCAAACTCACATCTTCTGGCTCATTGTCAGTCAAGTCATGCCAGAGCTGCTAGCCAACAAAAGCATATAGGGAAAATAAATTTGTCATAGGAAAAGTACAGAAAAGCGATCACTTTCAGGCAGGACTACAGTAAGAACACTGTCGGCTGCATTTCACTGATGTCAAAAACAAAATGCCTTGCCAAATATCTTTTTAAATTTTTTTTGGCATGTGTCAATGAAAGCACAAGTGTTTGGATACTTCCACCATATGGTTAGAGCCCAACTGGGTTATACACAGAAAACCATAGACCTGCTTTGCCAGCCTTGTTGACCCAGGAGCCAAGCTGGGCTGTGGTACCCCTCCCCCATGCCCAGCCAGCTCGGGAGTCCTGCTAGCCAGCTCCCAGGTGTGAGGCATGGAGAGGTGGGGGCGAGAGGGGGGTTGGGTTTCAGTAAGGCATGGCAGGTGTAACGGTGGTCTCCGAGAAACACCTCCTCTCTTTTCACAGCATAACAGGTCGTTTCACTGAGAAAGGGCCTGATTTTCCCCAACACTTGCACCTCCAGCCTCACATACAGACCAGTGGAGAGTGTTTCAGTGTGGGCTGCTGGAAACACTGGTGGCTGGGCACCGAAGTTTCTAGCATTCCTTTGTTTTTTCTTTAAGGTGCAGCGTATCAGTATAAACATTGTCTCCCTCCTTTTTGGCTCTGAAATTACTTCAACATATGTGTAAAAAGATGAACAAGGGGGTAAGCAATCTATGAGACTGATGTTTTAAATACATACTCTTTCCTAAGATAGTGTCTGCTCCATAGGCATCTGTCAAATTAGCATGGATTTTGTCACCCAAAGATGAAGACTGGAATAGGAATAGGAATCAGAAGTGTCTTTCTGATGCCATATTGGCCACAAAGATTATTTCTGATGTTGCTCTAGCAGGAACCTGACTATTTTCTGGCCTCACAGGCTGACACTGTGAGAACCAGTAACCTGAACTTCCTCGGCAAGAAAACGACAGTGGCAAAGGTGGTGTCTACCACCTGGTGACAAAGACAATCCATACAGAAGACCCAGCCAGTGGGAGTCCTTCCCAGTCCATATCCTGGAGGGCACATATCCTTTTGTTACATCTTCACCCCTTTTCCCCAGTGAGGTGGCCACTCGCCTTCCTCTGCTCTAGACTCCATCTGCATATTCATTTTGTATTTGCAGGACCGAGCCACACCCTATGTCTTGCCCTGACTCACATCTCTCCTTAAGGAAGGCCGTGTTCATTACCCACTCACCTCAGAAGACGAACATAGTTTAGGGGTTGCTGTTTTGCTTGTCCTGGGAGGTACGTGTTGGAATGAAAAAATCCCACACAACACGATTAGGCACAAGTGCAACTCTGAAGCTGCACGCTCTGTTTCCTTTACTTTTTTTCTTTTTAAGAGAATGTTCTCAGATTTTCCTCTTGCGTTGACCCAAGATAGTCTTTTGAGCAAATTGCAATTTTTTAGCTGCCTCCACCCTCTGTTTTTGGATGGCTCTTGTTTTCTAACTCTTGTGGCCACTTAGTTATTTACGAAGTGGTTTGAGAAGTGTCATGAAGCAGCAGAGTTATTGCTAGATGCATGTAATTACACACAGCTCACCCATGCAGCACATGCACGCTCGCACGTAGATTTCTCTCTCAATGGATTCCAAGGGGGCAGGAGGAGAATCCACAGTTGATCTAATGGAGCTCAGCTTGTTTTGACAGTTTCTTCCTTTAGAAGAAGGACATTTAACAAATTTCTATAGTAGATGAACCGTGATCTTTTTTTCTTAAAAGCATTTTGTGCTATACAAATGTGGTCAACTAGGCCTAAGGTTTACATAATCACTGATCCACATGGGATTTGCAGAAGGATTAACTTCTTCCCTAGTGTAACAGTTATCTGCAGTGGTAGCTAGAGTGCTGAAAAAGCTTGAGCTCCTGTACAAACCCTGGTCTTGCCTCTGAATTGTCATCGGTGACTCCAAACTTGATCTGAAATCTAGGGATATAATTTTTTCATATTTTTGAAAGGTTGTTTATTATAATAAAATTAAAATGTGTATTATTTGTAATTTGAACTGTGCTTTATGAGCTGTGGTAGAATTTAGTATTTAAAGAATTCTATGATGATTTTTTTTTTTTTTGGTAAAGAATTATCTCAGAATCTATTTTGGGTCTAGAACCAGACCTTCCTCTATTGTTGGCTTAGGTGATCCACACTTCTTGTGCAGATTTCCTGCTCCTAACAAGTAATATTTATATTATAAATTCCATTTTATTAGTTACAATGAACACAATACTCTAGTATGGGTTCTGAAACTTTTCCACTAAAATACTCTCAGTGATAGAGAACACACTCAGTTTCTTCCAGGGAAGTCTAAGTCATGGCCAAAAGTGTTCCTAATCGTGTTTGAACGTGCTTTGAACCTTCAATCTTAATCAACATTTCTACCATGATTCATAAATCTTTGCTTATGTTCATTTAAAATTATTTTCCCTTGTCTAAAATGGGTGCAACTCAGGAAGAGGCGCTGCGTTCATTCTGTTCCAATCTCTTGGCCAGCCTCCAGCTGAGGGTTTGGGTTTTCACTCTGCCCAAACATTTCCAGCTCCAACCTCTACTAGCCCAGAGCCATACTTTTTCTGCAATATCTTGGTCATTTCCTTCTCTGCCGCCCTGGCTATGCATCGAGCTGTCATGTGGTCCAGGAAACGTTGAGCTGAGCAGGTCTGCACTGTTGCTCACTCATGCACTGTGGGCAGGGAGCTGCATGCTTGCATCAGTTCCTCTTCCCAAGTCTCATGGGTAATGGGGAGTCTCCCAGTGACTGCAGAGCACACAATGGGTGGTCTTTCAAAGTGGAGGACCCTGCACAAAGGAAACCTTCAATCTTTTAAAGAACTACTAGCAAAGCTGCCCAAACTTTACCCTCAAGACAGAACTTCCTTTATTTTCCTGGTCAGGAAAGATATTTGCCCTCTGACTCAGAAAGAGACACTATCTTTCTCTTCTGAGGTTGTCTGCTGTACTGACATCCTTGAAAGGAAATCTGAGATGTGTAGCTGGAAATGCCATGGATAATTTTCTCCCCAAAATAACTTCCATGTTCACCAATATCTGATGGTGTAATTAATGAATTTGATTTGGGAATTTTACATTTGTGATGTTATTAGGGTGTTAAGATAACTACCTGTTAAAATACAGCCAGTGACCTGTTGACATTATGTACTTAGAGTTCCAGGGAAGTTGTTCCAAGAAATTGATTAAATTTTTATCTGTATGGGTGTTGAAGTCATAGGAGAAGAGGAAATTATCCAGAGAGCATAAAAATGAGAAAAGAGGAAGGCCATGAATAAAAAGAACCCTGAGAATTAGCAACATTTACGTGGCTAGAAAAAGAGCAACAGAAGCGTTAAAACGGCCAGGGGAGAAAGAGAATTCGGTGAGATTTTACCTTAGAATTCAAAAAAAGACACATTCCAGTAATCAAATACAAGGAGGTCAAATAAGATGAAAGTTGAAAAGAATCCATTGACTTTAGCGATTTTAAGAACACGTGTGACCGTTGTAAGAGCATTTCAGCAGAATTATAGGTAGAAAACTTTGATTGTAGCAAATTAACACAGTTAGCTGTAGCACGGTTAGCTGTAACACAGCATGCAGACTATTTTTGAAGGGCTTCCCTGCAAAGAAAGAGAAAGGCATACAGTTCTAAAAAGATATTTCAAGATAGAAGAAAACTATAAGGAAGCCATTATATGGCCCAGGGAAAAGAGGCAGTAAAGAGGTTTGAAAATGTAGGTGAAAGAACTAATTGATACAAGATCTTCCTCTGGCCAGGAAGGTATACTGGTTTCTTATGGTTGCAGCAACAAATTGCCCAAAACTTGGTGGCTTAAAACAAGAAATTTATTCTTTCACAATTCTGGAGACCAGAAGTCTGGCATTGAGGGGTCAGCAGGGCTGGGAGTGGTGGATCCCGCTCCTTACCTCATCTGGCTTCTGGGTCTTGTCAGCTTTCCTTGGCTTGTGGCCTCATGGCTTGTGGCCTCATGGCTTGTGGCCTCATGATGGCCATGGCCTCATGGCAGTCTCTACTACTGCCTTACATCACCTGCTCTTCTAAGTGTCTTCTAGTCTGCCTGTTTCAACCCCCCTCCCCCATACCCCCTCCACCCCCACTGTTCTTTTATAAGAACACTTGCTACTGAGTTTCAGGATGATTCAGGGTCAGTGATTCAGAATGATCGCATCTCAATACCCTCAACTAAATTACATCTCTAAGACCCTTTTTCCAAATAAGGAAATATTTATAGTTCCAGGTATTAGGACACAGACACATCTTTTTAGGATTCATTCAACCTGTTTCAGAAGGGATCAAGAGGAGAGGTAAAAGGATGAGTCTGGAATTGGGAAAGGGATATGAAGAGACTGGAGAAAGGAAGTTAAGGTAGGGCTGTATAGAGATTGGAGATGGTGAGCCAGGAGCCAAAAGAGTTCTCGCCTGAAAGCCAGAAGCAAGGTCATCTGTTTAGAGGAATGGCAGTAGGGATGAGACTGAGTTTAGGAAAAAAATGATGAAATAGAGTCAAAGTCATGAGGGTCAGAAGGGAAGTTGATAAAGTTGCTAGGATTAAGGATTGTATAATTACACTTGTAGATTTTGCCATACCTTTCCACATCTTTAGTTGCATTTTCCTTCAATGGCGTTCAGAAAAATAAAACTGGCAATGACTACAACAAGCAAAGTAAAGTGAAACAAATGTCCATGAAGATCCCTAGCCTGCTAACCCAGTCTAGACCGGCAGATTTCTCATCGGGAAACCCAGGGAAACACTGAAGTGACTAACACCCTGCCAGAATTAATGTGGGAGAGAAGGGAATGAAAGCCTTCAGTCATTGGGAGCTCCATGGGGATCAGGGCAAATTGAGCTGAATTTTTTTTGGCTTCTGATCTGAAGTTTCTCTAGAAAAGGCTTTTCGAGGAAATGAGAGAAATGCCAAAAAGGGGAGTGCGCAAAATGTGGGGTAGATAAGCCTCTGAACATACTGTACTTATTCAAATGATCAACTATCAGGACAAACTGCAGTCAGTAACTGTAGCCTTGTTATCATTTAAAAAAAATCAACATGATTATATTTACTGGACACCAACCATGTGTTGGCTTCCATATTGCCCTGAGCCCATCTTTGGTGGAAATAATGCCAGCATTTCTCTAAGTAAATGACTCCAAACACGTTCTGATCTTCCGTCTTCCCATGCATACCATAAAACCCATGTCCCAGTGTGACCCCACAAAGGGATCAGAGAGTATTCTGGCATCCTTGTGTAGAAGTCAGTGAGTTTAAATGGACTCTTGCTATTAATGGATTAATGAAACAGAGATAAAGGATGAACAAGAATTTTGTTTTCTGAGTCTACGTTATGATTTTGCCTTCCAAGTCTATGTATGTTTTCTGAGTTTCTGATCTTGGTTCCTTCAGTGCCAGCCTAAAGTGGTGTAGGTTTAATTAATGCAGGTCTAGTGCTAAATTTCAAAACATGTGGATGTAGCCTTCAGGCACCAGGAACCAAGGCAATGACTACATGTGTCTTGCTAGTAGTGCTTCGCAAACTTTAATGTGCATATGAATCCCCTGGAATCCTGTTGAAATGCAGATTCTGTAGTGGTGTCCTGGGGACTGAGATTTAGCCTTTCGAACAAGCTCCCAGAGGATGCCAAGGCTCTGGCCCAAGGACTATAGCTAAAGTAGCAAGATGTTTGACCACTTGAAAAATAGTGTAATACTTGCAGGGGATCCAAAAATATGTGACCATCATAGGTGAACTGAAAATATTTCCCCTATCTTTTGGAAGCGTCATATTTTGTCATTCTAATAGTAAGTTTTTATATTGACCATAAATTCACTAGATTATCTTTGTGGTGAGTATCTAACAATAAAAAGGACCCAAAATATCTCCTCTAAAGGCAGTGAGTGAGAGATTTCTCAGTTTTGAGGTTGAATGCACTTAATCAGTACAACCATAAGAATGTATGGGATTGCTCCCTTTTTCCTTTGAATATTAAATCCCATGAAGAAAGTGGAAAAAAAGGAAGACCTTCTTGGTTTTATAAGAAAGATTTCAGTGGTAGTTTTGGAGGCACTTTTACTAAATTGATTAAACTACTTGCAGAATTAGTTTGTCCCCCCACCTCTATCCCATCCCCGAGATCTCAGCTCAACAATGCAACTGGTGTATTTAAAGGTAATTCCTTTCCTTTTTCCATTGGTAGTTTAAGAATAAGATTTGGAAGCATCTGGGGGAACCCCTGGGCACATTTTCTTGCTCCTAAGAGAGATCCCCAGAAGAGAAAAATCCTATATTTTATTAGGACATGAGCTCTGGAATTGCCAAAGACTTCTGGTAACTGACTGAGACCGATGCCAACAGCAGTGGATAGAAGGATAGAACTGGTGATCTGGCCATCCTGAAGCCCTCCCTATTCTGGATCTTTTATTATGTGAAAGAATTTCTATTCTCTAGTATTCTAACCAGTGTGATTTGAGATCGCTGTTCCTTGTAACTAAAAAGCCCTTCTTTTTTATTTTCGCACCAAATGAAGTCGTAAAGGACAAGACCTGGATAGCTTTCATCTCCCTGGATGAGTTGCTCTTACTGTTCTCGGCAGTGAAAATGTAGTCAATCTGTATCAACTCTTTTTAAAATCAAACTCAATTTGGTTGATCACTGTTGAAATGATGAACCACACTGGCTCCTCCCTGCTAAGTGAATGCATGCATTTCTTCAATTTTAACAAAGTTTTTCGAAAGAGTATTATTTTTAAAAAGTCAATTTTCAAATTTCACTGATAAATCTTAGAAATGTTCGAGTTTTCAAAACACAGATTTATTCATGTATTTTCCATCTTGTGTAATTTCTGTGGCTTCTGATGAGTCCTACGTGATTCGTAACTGCTTCTACTGGGAGCAGCTAGATTTTAAGAAAAACAAGTTACCAGCCACTCTCTCTGCGACATTGAACACACACATCGCCAGAGCGGTTACTGTACAAATGTGAAAAATCAGAACTCACGTTACAGCCCAGGCTGCCTCCTCGCTTTGACACTGGCTTCTCCCAAAAAGTAAATAATCCTAGTTTGTCCATCATTTTTTGTTAGTGCTCCCTTTGTGAGAGTGTTGCAAAACATTAAATAATCTGTATGTTTGCACTGCCGAGCACGATGCCGTGTGAAGCAAAGGGGCTGAAGAATGACTTCTTTATAATAGCATATGGCAAATCTCTCTAATGGGAGGCCATTTACCGTGCAAGGCTCCTCCATGTGCTACTTGACAGCAGGTGTCTGGAGAAAATCCTGCGAACATTTCCAAGGATTCTGTTACCGGCAATTGGCAAGAAAAGGTAAAGATCTGAATGTGGAGGATTGAACCAAAAAGGAGAGTAAAATGCAAAATGATGGAGAGAAAGAGAAAAAAAGAGAAAGAGAAGAAGGGGGTGGGGGAAGAGACAGAGACGAGAGAGAGAGAGAGAGAGAGAGAGAGAGAGAGAGAGAGAGAGAGAGAGAAACCCTAAACCTCCCAGCTCACCAGCTTGTTTCTGCATTAAGGAAGTGTATAAATAACTCCATCAGAGGGCACTAAACATGACATATTACCTACAGGGAAGAGAAAGGTCTTATTGTGCTCAGCCCACTAAGTTGCCTAAGGCTCCCTTCTCAATAGAGAATGGTTGCAAGTGACTGGCTCACGTCAGCGTGGAGTTTAATTAAACCACTCAACGCGGGCCTGCAGAAGCTGAGAATGAATTTATTGGGGGAAAATATTCATTTGGACAAGTTTTACTTGAGACTTTTGTGTCCCATGCTTAATGTCAAACGCAAGGCTGTCACTCATAATTTCGTATTTGTGCTCTGAACAAAAGGCACCAGGTCCAAAGGGCTGTGGGGGCTGCCATCAAAGCCACGCTGCGCTTGGCAAGCCCTTGGCTTTGGGCTACATTTGCTGGGAGTTGGGGGCGGGGGGGTTCACGACGCCAAGGTACTTTCTTTAATTAAGCATGTGCTTGCCCTCAGCAGGGCAGGGATCTTTTACTAACTCACCAAATGAGAGCGAAGGCCATTTTTTTTTTTTTTTTTAATTTTCCCATGGTGCTTTTCCTACTTTGTCACCTATAGGAGACACCTTTTTCCTCTTTGGCATAAAGGCACATTTAAAATAGCAGCGACCATGTTTAAGAGGTCAGATGGGTCTGTGCACCCCAAATCAGACCATAGGAAATGACTGACGTGGAGAGCAGTGGGCGCTGAGCCACCAGTCTGGAGGACAGATTTTTCTTAGACTCTGGGAACTGTCGTTACTAAGGCTAGATAGGACCTTCCATCCTGTCTGCCATTCTGGGAACTGGCTTAGCCTTTGGGTGACAGTTGAAAAGGGAGGACTAAGCTTTTGTCCTTGGAAGGTGGAATCTTCGATCCCATCCTTCCATGGCTACGCAGTGTTCCTTCCGTGGTCTTGGTGGTGTTAGGACGCCACGTGAGCAGAGTGAATGGGGAACATTGTTTTCTTTTCTTCTATGGGACATATTACAACTTTATGTATGACAAGGGTGGGAGTGAAAAGCAAAGCAATGGGAACATAAGGAAATGCTACATGGCCTGTTTTTATCTTTTCCTTTATATCAAAGTTTTAAAGGGGATTTTAAATCAATTTATTTATTATTTTATTTTATCAACATCAAGAGAGAACAACATATTTCCCAAATGATTCTATTCTTTACTAAGGTGGTAAATATATTATTCCCCTAATTATTTGCTCACTCTTGCCTTGTGAGAGGATTGTACTTTTTTACCTACTGCAGTTCCCACGTGGGAGGGTGAGGATTCACCAGAGACAGAGTGGGGAGCAGAACAGGCAGCCGTCTGAAATACACTGCTGAGGGGAGCAGCAGGCAAGATAGGAGAGGTCTACCGCGCCATGTGGGTATCTCCCTGGCCAGCCGGGAACTGAACCCACAATGCAGAGGCTGCGGACATCTTCACAATGCTGCCCTCAACCCGCTGTGCCACCGGGGAGGCCCTGGCCAATGGTCTTTGAGCAGATGTGATAAATGCTGTTGGGTGGTTGACTGTAACACTGTCTTTCATGTGCCACTAGAAGCCACTTCTTTAGCCTGGGTCAGAGGATGAGAAATCTTGTGGGTAACAGTCAGAACCTACCTGTAGCCTATGACATATGTGCTGGATGAACCTTTACTTTCTAAGCCACAGAGATTAGGTGTGTCATTCTATTACCGCAAGGTGATTAATACTCAGATTGGTACCAGGAATGAAATGCTGCATAACAAAACCCCGCAAAGATGTGGCATTGGCTTCTGGCCAGTGTGTGACAAGGAAACTTTAATAAATGGTTATCAATAATACAGAGCAGTAAACTCTGGCAGATTGTGATTTTGTTACCTAGAAATCCAGGACTCTTCCTGATATGCATAAATGCCAAATATATGCCACTCAGGGTTTTGGGAAAAGACTTTAATATGGAGGAGGTCAGCAGGAAGCAGGAGCTCCAAGACTCAAATCTACTTCCCCTAAAGCCAGGAGAATGAGCTTCTATCACATGTGGGGAAGCAGAGCTTGGGAGAACGAGTTGAATTTCTTTGACTGGGTAGGGGCTTGGGGGCAAAGGAATGCAGGTTCTGCAGAACATTACTGGGCAGAGTGGACAGGGAGACAGAGGGACGCAGAGTTGCTTGAAGACCTTTGGTACTGACAGGCTCTTATCCACTTATGGGCTGGCGGTCACATCCTTCTCATGTGTGCATATCTTGTGGACAAAGCTGGGCCTGCGCTGCTGGGGCTTTTTATCTGGAGAAACAGACCCACTAATCTGGGAAGACCAGGTTAGTATTTTATTATATCAAAGTGGTCACGCATTATCTGATTTAACCCACCAGGCTGAAAAACAGAAAGCAATTAGATTTGGTTAACAGTTGAGCGATGGAATGCAGGCCTGATTTTGGAATGGATTTCAGCTTTGGGGGACTTGCTTCATTATTGTCCACCCTCTGTTTAGTCTCCCTTTCCCTCAAAGAAGATTATTCATCCTCACCCATTGCCATGTGATTTGCAGTAACGCTCCGCACTCTACCTTGCCACCATAGGAGGGAAATGTATTTTGTGGGAAATAAGCAAAGACCACCCAAATGAGAACAAACAGAGACTATTTATTCAGAGTTTGCCATATAGCAGGGCAGTCAGCCTTCATCACTTGCATTTGGCAGAGAGTCAAAGGCAAGCAGGGGAGTTGGGGAGCTATTAGTGAAGAAAGGGGCGGCTTCAGGTATGCTGATTGGAGGTGGTTGGCTTGGGGAGGCTGGAGGTGGGTAAGTAGAAGCGAGGAGTGTTATGTGATTGGTTTGAGAGCATATTTAGCTTTCTCTGGTTGATCCTGAGTTGGAAGCAAGGGCCAAAAAAAAAAAAAAAAAAAAAAAGTCCAACAGTCATTGACCACGATCTGACCATTTGGGTCGATTGCTGCAGAGGTTGTGGTTTGGCTTCCTGGGCTGGTTACTGCCCAGGTTGTGGGTCAGTTTTATTGCCTAGGTCTGGCCAGTATCCATTTGCTCATTCAGTTACTCTGCTTCTTTGTCTCATTGATATTGAACTTAGTCTCACAACTCCTTTGGCCTGTAGGATGCAAGCAGGCATGGTATAGCTCACGTCTGAGCAGAAGGTTTGAGACATTGTGTGCTTGACTCTTTTCCTTCTGCCATGTCCCACAAAGGGGCTACTTCTTTAGCCTGGGTTCCAGAATGTGAAGACAGATAAAGCAGAGCTACAACCTACCCACTGCCAAAAATAGCTGTAGTGGATCAGGCCTTCCCATGAAATGTGAGTGAAAAAATAAACCTTTGCTTTATAAGCTATTATCATTTGAAATTTGTTGTGTCTTTAACAAGGTTAATGTTAATTTGTTGTGTCTGTGACAAGGCTAATGTTAATTAGCTAATGTGAACTAATGCTAATTAACATTAGCCTTGTTATGATTTCAATAAAAGGTTCAAGTCATGCTTTTTTACATACTAATAAACTATTTCTCCACTGATGAATAATAATAATGATAACAGCTACTGTTTATACTTCGTGATTTTGAAGTTTACATATAAGTGGGCCTTGGATGTTCAGGTACTTAGAGTCATCAGGTCCATTCAGATGTCCCCATTCCAATTCCTAGTGTCCGGCTCTTCCCTAACGAGTGTGCTTTCACATAACAGGCAAGTGAGGCTGTGGATTTAAGTTGTATTTTAGTAACTAGCTGGATCTGATTTTTAGTTGTCTGCTCTGCAGGTACAAGAGGTAATGCACTAGTTCTCCAAGTGTGATGCCTGGATCAACAGCTTGAGCATCTCCTTGAAATTGTTGGATATGCAAATTCTCAGGCTCTACCAAATTGGAAAACCTGGGTGTTGAGGAGTCAGCAGTCTGTGCTATATCAAACTTTTCAGGGGATTCTTAGGAATGCCACAGCTTGAGAACCTTTCTATCTCTACTGAGTTAAGAATTTAAAGTGAGGCGCCTGGTCCCTCCCTGCTTCCGTTCCTCATTTCTTCCTTCTCTCTCTTTCTCTCTCCCCCACTCCCAATGCAGATGAAATTTGTCTCCTCACCCCCCCCCCCTTTCTCATTCCTCATCACTACCATAAGGGCTTGTGCATCAGCCAACTGGTCTGCCCAGCTTTGATAGGCACTTCATTCTCAGCAAGCATAATTTTTCATCTGTTGCTAATGGAATTATCACAACTTGCAAATCCACTCAGATGAAATAGTGAATTCTACTGTCTGTATCCTTGAAATTTTGTTGACTACAACCTACCTTATACTAATTACCTAATTATTTAGAATTCCACTGAGAGAATAGAATCCATTTTAGAAGAGTATAAGCAAATGATTCATGATTGACAGAGTAGGACCCAGTTTGTTGAAGGCATGAGTTGAATGTATTATTGGCAGCTTTTTAAGGAAAAAATTCATTATAAATGACAAAATTAGGTATGACATTCGAAATTTATTCATGGTAAGAGAAGACGTTACAACAAAATCCAAAAATCTGACATTTACCTCAAACATCACAAAATCCAGAAAAGTAATATATTTTTGTTAACTGAAGACTTAATGCAACTTTATAATTTTTCTCTTACATTTGTACCCTTCGGTTGCCTATTTATTTGGTAATAATTTTTTGTAGTATCACTTTTATGTAGAGAGGAAAATGATAATTCAATGTTTCCTTTGTTGTGAGTAACTGAATTTTTTTAGATTATTGGTGGTTTAGAAAATTACTTTCATCTTTGCAAGTTATTTATTGATAATGCCATGCAAATTTTTGGTACTGTCAAAATTCTGGGGAAACCACTATCAAGGCTTTTTTTATATGAACTATAATATTTGGAAGTTTTCCATAGATTAACTTCTGGCTGTGTTAATTTTATTTACACTTATTATTTTCTTAAGTTTATCTTTGTGTAGAACTGGGGTATTGGCCAGAGGTGCAGGGGATGAGAGGATTCGCTAGAGACAGACTGGGGAGAACAGGCGGATTTACTGAAATACACTGCTAAGGGGTGCAGCAGGTGAGACAGGAGAGGTCTACTGGACCATATGAGGGTCAGCTCCCTGGATGGGGATGGAACTCAGGCCATAGCAGTGATAGCACTGAGACTTAACCCCTAGGTCACCAGGGAGGCCCTGGCTGTGTTAATTTTAAATGTCATCACTCCTCTACTCCCAACTCCTCTAGTGCTACACTGTAGAACACCCTCAGACTGCTGTAGGATCGCCGGATCAGCTTCTCATGTCACAGAGCTGGATATGTCCACACAGCAATCATTAGGAGTGACTGCAAATACAAAGGTATGTCTGCTAACCTAACCTACATCTGCTCCTAATTCAATTTCTCCTTCACTGGGTCTCACAAGTGAGTGAGGCCACTCCATCTTCTCTGAAAACAAATGTAACTGAATGGAAATCTGATTGGAAGGAGAAAATAGCCTTAATTTATGGTAGTTAAAATACCTTGCTTTTGCACTTTTTATAAGAACCAATGACCATCAGGGACCTGTCTAAGCTTCACAGTAAAATCTAAGCTTAGACATCATGGTAAATCTACTGTGCTTTCAGGGAGAGAATGAAACGTTACACTCCCAACTCTCCTCTGATCAGGAAGCTGCCAGTCCTAAAACCAATCACCCACTACCCTGATTGGGAAGCTGCCACAGTCTAGAAACTCACAGCATCAGAAAATGGCTGTGGCTAGTTCCAGATCTGCAATGACTCAGATAAAATCTATCCCTGCTTCTCAGACCTTACGAAATGACTGGACATTAGGACTGAATGTCATCACGTGGGGAAATCCAGGACCTCTATGACATGAGTATCAACAGAAGCAGCAGAAATGGCAGGTGTGCAATAGCTCTTACTTGCAGGCTGGAAACCTTTCCTGACTGGCCTAACCTAAATCATATGTAGATTTCTTGCTGTGAGGAAGTTTGATTAATATAGTTTTAAGCTTTTTAGATACTGATTTGCAGAGGGAACGCAAGGAGGGTACGGAATAGTTATTACTCACCAGTACAGTGAAATAAGACCTGAAGTCATAGTTGACATTTATGGAATACTTGCTTGCATTCAAAAAGAATGGGAAAAAAGGAACCCTAACTGTTCATAAAGAAGAGAATGAATAAGTAAATAAACTGGTTTAATTATATAATGAAATACTATTCAACAGTGAAAATGAATGAACTGGAGCTGTAGACATCATGGGAATATATCTTGGAAGTACAATGTTGAATCCAAGTTGCAGAAAAAAAACAAGTTGCAGCGGTTGAGAAACGAAGAGGGTCCCAAGGATTCATTAAGATTGATACTGCTTATATGAAGCTCAAAACTATATAGATAGTATATATCTGTATCTATATCTATCTATCTATCTATCTATCTATCTATCTATCTATCTATCTATCTATCTATATTAAAAATATAGAAATAGGTTTGGGGATAACCAAATTCAAGATGGTGGCTCCTGAATGATACATGGAAGTGGTTGCTGGAGTTCTTTGATTGGGCCAGGTTGCTTGCTGCATCACTCAACCCCAGAGGATACCCTTCAGCATGTTACAATGTGTTATCCTCCAAGGGAATCACTCACATTCCATTCTAACAAGAATGGTGTCTTTTGTAATTGCTTAACATGGAAGCTCTGAGTCTACTCAGAATGCTTTGTTTTTGTTTCAGCAGGGTGATATGGGTATAGCAGCATTCATTATAATGTTGTCTACAAAGCCATACTTCTCAAAAAAGTTTTATAATAAAGTATTCTATGAGCCACAGTACCAAGTTCTAATTTCATCTATGACATTCTGTATTTTCTGACCTGGGAAACTTCATCTTTCCAACCTATGTGTTTAGTAGTTAATCTCTACTTTGCAGCCCTTGTTCTTAGGACTTCGTACTGGGAGACTTAGACACACACCTTTTTTCAGTGATAGTCCTCATTTTAGCAGTTCTTTGGCATTGAGCGACCAAAAGAGTCTTAGAGAGCTAACCACAAGTGTGTGATAAATGATCCAGCATTTAATGAAAATTTTTAAGAACTGACTCATGGCACATTTACTAAGCACTTTGAGGTCATTGATTTTCACTGGCATTGCTACTTGGATTCTAAATTGAACAACAACTTTAGTTGATTTTTTTTGTTGTTGTTGTAACTTGGTCTGAAACAGAGCAATAATAATTACTAACATTGATTAAGTACTAGACACTATTCTTCGTGCTTCAGACATAATAATTCATTTAAACTTCACAACAATTTTAGGAGGTAGGTGTTATTATATTCATTTTACAGGTGAGGGGATGAGTCATAAATGTTTAAGGACATGTCTTGGGTCACATGGCCAAAAAGGTGATAGGGCTGAATCCAAGTACAGGTGACCCAAAAAGCTTGTACAATTGTTCCATCTTTTCCCTTGGGAAGACACACTTGCCAAAATTCTCTTTGATGGTGCTTCACTCAGATGCTGCTGAAATAGATTCTCCTCTTTCTCCTAACTCCCACTGTCCATATTTGTGTACCCTAAGTATTTAATACCATAGGAGACAAATTTGCACCCAGGAAAGAAAAGCATTCTAGAATATCAATTTGAAGATTAATTAGTAGATGGAAAGAAGACATTTTAATGTTACTCTGAAATTCAGTAAAATTTATACACACCCACACATATATTAAATTCTCTTTAAAGTGAGGATTCCTGAGTATTAATTTCATAATACTCACAGAGTCTGGTGAATGTAGCCTTTTAAAAATTCCAGAGTGCTCTCTCATTCTGTTTTGTGGTTTGTATAACTGATTGCTTGATCACCTCTGGAATTACTCCCCACGCTACTCAGAGGAGCCCACCTGGGCATTAACATCTAGTGTGTTTTTCAGAGAGAAAAGCTTCTGCAAGTAGCAAAGTATATTCATGGAAATATTATGTTTTCAAAAAAACAAACAAATATAAGCAGAGAGACCTTGGTTCCTGGGTCAAAGATTTGGGGTATTTTGTACATTATTTTCATGGGTGTGGGTCAAAGCCTCTCTATTTGCATAGTTTATTTTAGACAGATTAAAAATGATTTCTCTGAATGCTGACAGAGAAAGAAAACTCACAGAGGCCCTTTGCACTCAACCTTGGCCCAGCAGCAGTAGCCAGGGGGGTTAGAGGTTGCTGTAGCAATGACCTGTATTACATAATGCTTCCCATCTGTCCACAGATGTGAGTTTTCTCAAATGTTTTATTAGATTTTTTATTACACTTCCATACAGCCCCAGCCCATCTTCATTTGCCAACTTGGGTCTGTAAAGTACTAAAGTGCCTGATTCACTAACTATTCAATATATGCAGATACATATTGAGATACGTTCTACGAACAAAACTGTGGTGCCATTTGAGTGATCCTAACATATTTTATGAATATAATAAATAGATTGACAGGGCAGGCACTGCTTGAGGATGATGATTATGAGGATGGTGATTATGATAAAGGTGATGTCTGTCTGGAACAGCTCTATGCCAAATCTCTAAGTGAGAATATTTTGTGTCTGGTAATGTTATTCAACTCCAATTCACTCATAATTTGATCTACAAGGAGAGAAGACAGAAGCAAAACAACATTAACAGCAAATAAAACAAAACAAAACGAAAAAATCAGTTCACACCAGCTCTGTCTTAGTTCAGGCTGCTATAACAAAAGTATCATAGACTGAGTGGCTTATAAACAACAGATATTTATTTCTCACAGTTTGGGAGGCTTGAAGTCCAAGATCAAGGTGCCAGAATGGATGGGTTCGGTGATGATCCTCTTCAGAACTACAGATCCTTTTCTCCACTGACTTCACCAAAACAGAGAGGAAGAAAACTCCCTTGTGACTTTATTTATTTATTTTTTAAAAAGATTTATTTGTTTATTTATACAAGCACTGGGTACAGTCAGAAGCACGGGAGGGTGAGAGAATTCACCAGAGCCAGAGTGGGGAACAGAACAGGCAGACTGACGAAATACGCTGCTGCAGGGAGCAGCGGGCACGGCAGGAGAGGTCTGCATGCCATGTGGGGTGCTGCCCAGCACTTAACCGGCTTCACCACCTGGGAGGCCCTCCCTTGTGACTTTATAATGGATAATGGCACTAATCTCCTTCACAAAGGCCTCACCCACTTGACCTCATCTCATCTTAAACACCCCCCCCCCCACAAAGGTCCCATCTCCTAATACCATCACATGGGGAGGTAGGATTTCAGCATATGAATTTGGGAGGAATTAAGCATCCCATCTACAGCAAGTTCTATGTAAAAAAAAAAATTGTTTTTTTTTTTGCTAATGAAAATAATTTAAGCATATTTTTCTCTGAAATCCCATCAATAGTTTGACTTTGAGAGAATTGGAACTAAGAGTTCTTTCTTTCTGACATTAAGGATAATGATGCCTTGGTATTATTGTGCATGATAATAGTAACTTCTTCAGTCTGAAATGTTATTGCCAGTTACAGCTGGCAAGCCCAGCATTGGAGAGTGAGACTCTTTTTACTTTGAGAAAAGTACATGTCTGTCTTGTTCACACCCCATCTCCCATCATGGTGCCAAGCATGTGGTAGACCCTCTATTCACTGAATCAAAGATGGAATATAGATTTATGTTGGGCATGTCTCTTCCAGTTGGCCATAGATACTGACTGCTTAACTGAAGAGATTTCTAGTCTTCTGTCAAGTTTATATTTTGTGGTAGAGTTTTAGGTAGTCATAACCACCATTTGTCACGAGAAATGCAATCTTGGAACTCCTCTGAGATCCTGAGAAAACTTTCTATTGCATATTAGAGATTCCATGCTGGATAATAGTAGCTTTCTTAGACTGAATTATTCATATGGTTAGTTGGAAAGGGCTGCATACTAAAGCTGGATGATTTTCGTCTTTTGATTTAGGGGTAGGATTTGTAGGAGACTAATTTTACTCCTTAACTTAAACTGAGAAAGCTTTTGGGGTTTTAATATCCATTTCTGGCAGCCCTCTCTCAATTGATGTAGTTTCTCTTCATTCCGAGTCTCATAAGCAACTGTTCCATCAGATGCCATGTGTGAATAGCGTACATTTTCAGGTTGTTTGTTCCAATTCAAAATAAGTTTCGCACACATGGGAAGGTCAAGAAATAATGCCTTCCTGTTTGTTTGTGCAAAATTCATTGCGGTGTTACAGTGTGATTCGTTATTTCATTTTTATTTAAAAGGAAAATAACAATAGCGGAGACATCCTGAAATAGCCTTCGTTTGGCAGGTCTGTCCCTGGCTTTCTAGAGCTGATTCCATACTTAGCTGTGCCAAATCCATTCAGAAGAGGAGAAATGGTTTGCAGGTGTCATGGAATTCCAGTGTTTTACTCGCATTGGGTAACAAACCCTAGGAAGGAGAATTTCCATACATGAAGCCAATGTTGATTTGTCCAAAGAAAGCATCTTTGAGTCTTAGGCTGAAAATAAGGTATTTGGTTGCATGAGAGGATGAACCCAGCGGTTGGTGACCCAGCGGGAGATTCTTCCCTGGGAAACTGTGATTATTTTCACATGTGAGGAAAGAGACAAGTGAATATCATTTTCAAGCCTCTGTCTGACAAAACACACCCACCAGAAAAACATCTACCTACATCATCTTAAAGTAATCCAGTGTGGTATTGACAGCTATTTCCATTGACCTTCTTTCACTGAATGTTTCTCACACTTCCTTGTTCTCTATTTTCATGTTTATAAAATATGTTCCCAAGCCCTTTAGGATAAAATCAACAATAGTGCCCAGGGCTCCAGCTAAAGATTCCCAGTGGGAGGGTCTGAGCCTTTTGTTCTGGAGGGCCTGATAGAGCTCAGAGCTGACACAGAAAAGGGGGGACCATTCAGCTGAAATTAGTCTTTGTCCCTTCATTAGCTGAACTTGAACTTGCATTTCTCAAGTTCTGCTGTGTTACTTTCTCTGAAACTCTGATTTAATCAAGGTGAACTGGGAAGCTCATTCAAATCCGTCTCTGTCTCACTTTAAAAAGAGATCGTGAAAAAAATCCATTTGTTGGGTACAGCCGACATTCTGATTCTTTTTTGATGACTTTTTTTTTTGGAAATTGGCTTGAAAACCGAATGTACATTATTCTTCCTCATTAAAGACAGTTTTGGTTTTTAAAAATATTCTGATAGAATCTTCATTTTATCAGTTTATTAACGTTCTCAGCCCCGTTGGGAAAGGTGAGAGGTTAACAGAAGGGCCTTTCTGTGATTAATGAGAAAATGTCATTCAATAAAATTTATTTGTATTACTTTTGATTTGTGGAAGCAATTGAAAGTGGGAAGAAAGTTACTACTGTCAATTTTATTATTGATCTCCTAAATTTCATATCAGATTTGCTGTATCTTATTTTTATTATGCACTCATTTATTGCTTTCTTCAGTTAACTGAAAAATGAGAAATTCAAAATACAGTGGTTGAGGACCTACAGATAGGTAGTTGTGGCATATCTGTTACCTTGAAAATCTAATTCTTTTATATTTCCAGATTGCAACAAGAACTTATTGCAAAGTCACTGAAACTTGCTGCTTCTGATTCAACAGATTCTAATTATGTGGTTGCATTCTCTTTGAGATGGAAATTTCTCCTTTATCTCCCTCCCTTACTGTTCCACGCATCAAAACATGAGATCTCCGTCCTTGTCTATTATCTATCTAAGTGAAGAATGGCAGGGAAAATTAAAGAAAAGGCCCAATCAACTAAAAAGGAAATTTTTGTTACAAGTGTTTTTCTATCTGTGTTGCTCTCACGAGTGAAAGTTTTGTGATTTGATATTCTTCATTATTTTTTTCTATATCACAGATTAAAACTTTGAGGTTTTTATCATAGTCTTTGCATGAGACAGAACTCCCTATTCAACTTAACTGTGGATATGCAAATTCTTACGACTTACCACAGAAAGTAATAGAGGTTTCATAAGATGCTTCCATTTAAAGTGAATTAGACATACAATAACGGTTTACTGTTCCGTTTCTATGCTCAGAGTAGACGCTTAAGGGGAATAAATTATGAACAAGCTATTGAGTGAATTCAGATTTAAGAAAGTGCAATTGTATGCAAACACTGACTTATCCCAAGTCAAACAAACTTCAGAAAATGCTTAGGGGACATCTGTTACGTGCAGAACCCAGGTCAGAGAGCTGTGCGATGACAAGATGAATGAAGCACAAGGTCTGATCTCAAAGAGCTTACTTTTAGCAAAAGGCAAATTCTTTCATTTTTCTTTTTAGGCTTTTCCTCTGACTCTACCCAGAGGGTCACAGACTCGGATGTTCCAGGGAGCAGGCAGGTAAAATTAGTGAAACCAATGAGAACAGCGACTGATTGAAGGACATAGGTTCTCCTGAACTAGTCCTGCCTCTTAGCGCCTCCAAACACTGCTAAGTGAAAACACGAATTCAGTGTTGCAATATCTTCTAATTTTTCTAGAGGAAACTGGAAATTGATTTATTTGTCTGGATTAAATCTCTTCGTGTTTCCATGTTGACAGATAGCAATTTTATAAACGCATTGGGCCAGGCAGACAAAACTCATTTGTTGGCTCAGCCAAAAGCAGGCTGCCGCTGGTGACCTCTGCTCCGTCCTTGCTTCTGGTTGTCTTCATGCATTCCCACCGGCTTTGTGACTGTACCTTACAAAGCGGACGTGTCTCCATAGCCCTTGGTGTTAGGCAGAAATTTCGTCAGGGAACCAAGCAGCACTCAGAGAGGAGGAGGAGGGAAGTTTTTTATTAATGCCGGTGGGCTCAGAGGAGATTCTGCTCCAAAGTCTGAGCCCTGAGCAATTAGGCAACTGAATATTTATTGCCTAAAGCCGGGTCACTTTAAAGCCAGCTGGGATACAGAAGCAGGAGACTTCTAAGCAGTTATCTGGGGTGCATGAGTCAGGCATGTGGCCTTGAGAGCAAATAATTTATTCCCTGGAACTTTCAGTCTACAGTGAGGCTTTGTTTCAACATAACTTTAGACGTTTTCCATTTCATTGGTGCCAGCTGATCCTGCCTGGGTAGCATTTGAGGGCATCTCTCGTCTCCACTGTTATCCTTCCAGTTCTGAGGAGGTGTTGGTTCAAGTAGCATCAGTCTGTGCGATGCTGGATGGCCAGCGGCTGAGAGGAAGGTGTGGAGTGGGGCCTCACCCACAGTGCAGTCCCAGGGACAGGCCACTGACCTCCAGCTTCTGTGCACAGGCCTTGGCTGGAAATGCCCCTCCTTTGCTCCAGGTCCTGAGAAAAAGCTGGCGATTCTTTAAGGACCCTTTGCCCTAGGCAGGGTTCCTGAGATGTTCTCAGTATTTTCAGGTAGAACATGTGACTCTTGATTTTCTCTTCTGTGCTCCACTGCCCCCAAGTAGACTCCTCAGAAGTTCTAACTAATAAATCCCAAATCTCTAACCTTCACCACTTCTGGGGGCTTTAGCCGTGCTGCACACATCTGTAGTTGGACATGTCCAAAATGGGATTTGAAAAGTCTCTTTCCAGTGCACATCTTTAGCAGTCTCTCCTCAGTGAATTTTATCATCGTTTCCATTTGTGCCATCATCAAGTGTCATCCGGCCTCAGTGGGCCAGGGGTGGCGACCTCCCTGAAGAGGTGAGACCCTGTACCTGCGTATCATCTCCAGTGTTGTAAGCCAATGTGACTCTAATTAAAATAAAGTTACATGGGCCTCCCCGGTGGCGCAGCAGTTGAGCGCTGCGGTTGTGAAGCTGCCCCCAGCCTCTGGCAGCGCCGGTTCGATCCCCGGCCGACGGGTGAGGGTCCCACATGGCGGACATACCTCTCCTGCCGCCCGCTGCTCCCCTCAGCAGTGTACTTCCGTCCTTCTGCCTGCTCTGCTCCCCGCTCTGGCTCTGGTGAATTCTCTCACCCTCCCGTGCTGCTGACTGTACCCAGTGCTTGTATAAATAAATAAATCTTTAAAAAAAAAATAAAAATAAAGTTACAAAAAAAGAAAAGAAAAAGAAAAGAATTATTTTCTCATCTCTATACCCGGTCAGTGAACAGGTAACTGCTAGGTAATCTGCTCAGGGAATAGGCAAAATCCTGGTGATTTTACCTTCTGACTTCCCGTGCCAGTGCTTGAATTCAGGCCTCCGCCGTTTCTGCCTCACGAGTGCCAGTTTACACTTGTCTTTTCTCCAAGCAAGACATTTTCCTCTCTGTCACCAGAGAGTTCTTCTAAAATGTGGGTCTCACATTTCTCTCCTTGTCCCACCTTTTGTGATGGATCCTGATAGTTTTAACATTCAAATCCCCTAGCTCACGTGTGTGTGTGTGCGCGTGCGTGCATGTGTGTGTGTACGCGTGCTCTGAGTACCTTGACTGCAGTCTTTCTCGGTGCTGTCTTCCATGCCTTAACCTTAATTGTGTCTCTTACTCTAAAACCACTCCAAGCCCCTTGACCTTCCTTAAGTAAGTTAGGCTCTTGGGCATCGCCTGGTTGTTGTACCTGCCACCCAACTGTCTGAAAGGCTCTTTCTGTCTGTGGCATAACTTTTCACACTTGGGAAAAATAATTTCTTTGAGAAATTCTCAGAATTCCTTGGAGATTTGATGTTTCCTTCTCTGTATCGCCATAGTGCCTGGCCCACAATTCTGGGATAGGGTCTAATGCATCATATCATCATTTTTTACAAATGTCTCCGTCTTTTCTGTGACTACACGATATTCACCTTTGGGTGGAGACCAACTCTTTTGAGAATATGATGAGAACTATAAACATTTACTTCCCCAGAGAAAAAAACACTTCTGTAAGCACACCAAATCTCCCATATCATCTCAGAGAAATTCAGATCTTTTTAAAGTGCCTCAGTGGGCGCCATATTAAAAGACCTCCAAGGAGAAGGCGCCTTGTTGAGTAGAAATGACTACATCGCTGCCATCTTTTTATTTTGCCTTGAATGTAGTTTTATCTATCACCACAATGTGACCTCAAAACTTAGTTGTTTAAGATAGTAGCCTTTCATTTAACTCCCAGTTCTGTCGGTGAGCAGTTCCGTCTGGACTCAGTTGGGTGGTTCTTCTGCATTTAGCACCATCTCCATGTGCATCTGCTGTCAGCCATGGGTAGGCAAGGCCGCATTTGTAGGCTCTTTTCTAGATATTCTCTCACCTAGCCTGGCCTTGTTCTCCGGGTAAGTCAAAGTTCCCAGGGACATGGTAGAAATAGGCAAGGCCTGCTGCAGCCCATGCTTGAAACTGACACTATCATTTCTGCCCTATTTCAATGGTCACCTAAGGTCTCAAGTCTAGTCCACATTCAAGAGGTGGGAAGTAGACTCCACTCCCTGATAATAACTTTTTAGTAATAAAATTTAGAGAACACTTATACACCTTTTGGAAACCAGTTATAAAGAAATCTGTTAAGGGGCCTCCCCGGTGGCGCAGCGGTTGAGCGCTGGGTTGCAAAGCTGCCCGCAGCCTCTGCAGCACCAGTTCAATCCCCGGCTGCTCCCTGGCCACCGGAGGAGGGTCCCACATGGCGCGCAGACCTCTCCTGCCGCCCGCTGCTCCCCTCAGCAGTGTACTTCGGTCCTTCTGCCTGCTCTGCTCCCCGCTCTGGCTCTGGTGAATTCTCTCACCCTCCCGCGCTTCTGACTGTACCCAGTGCTTGTATAAATAAATAAAAATAAATCTTTAAAAAAAAAAGAAATCTGTTAATCTTTGTTGAAAAAGCACACAATTTAAACCAGAAACAAGGCCTATATTGCAATTAATCTACCACAGTAATATACTCAAAAAGTCATTGACTAAAATTGTTGGAAATGACCCCAAAGTTCAAAGAAAACTCAGATAAGATGAAAGAAGTAAGGAAAGATATTAAAAAAAAATGGGTATAATGTAACTGTTTAGTGATATAAATAATTTTTTTTTTTTTTGCCATTGCTGTGGGTTTATATGAAGGGAAAGTTCAGATGAAAAGAAAATAGTATAGTGTGTGTTTATGCATTTATTCATTCACTTAAATATGTCCAATCATGTTCCAAAACAGATTTGGGAAATTTATTTATGAAAGCATAAGTGTGTTAGGTATTCAAATCTGTACACAAATCTGTTGTTTCACTCTCAGAGAATTATTCTTTTTTCCATTTTTAATTTATACATTTTTACATCATTGTTCATTTTTGTACAGTGTTTGATTTCTCCTCTCAGATGTTGTCCCCATAAAATTACACCACCAAGATACCCATGAACCATCACCACAGACTTTTGTGCTCTGCACTCCCATTTTGATCCCCTTCCCTGCTGAATGTCTCCAATTTATAGTTGCCTGCTAGTTTTTTTTTTCCCCCATCCCTGTATGGTTTCCCTGTATTCCTCATATAAGTGAAACCGTCCAATATTTTTCTTTTTCCTTCTTTCTTATTTCACTGAGCATAATCCCTTCCAGCTCCATCTATGTTGCTGTGAATGGCATGTTTATCTTTTTTGATTGCTGAGTAGTGTTCTATTGTGTATATAGACCACCTCTTCTTGATCCAGTCATCAGAGTATTATTCTTTACTGAAGATATATATATCTTGAAACCTTTCATGGATAGTATTTAATACAAAGAACAAAGAAGCTATGTAGTATTTGCTCATAAATGAAGAATTGATATTTCTACTCTAAGGAAGAACTAAACTTGAATAGTTCTGATGGATGAGAATTTCTCTTGTGTTTCCTTTTCTTCACAGCAAAGTTTTTCCCATATCTTATCTTGGTCTTCAGTTTCCGATTTTAGGCCATGTACTTTTTTTTTTTTTTAAGATTTATTTATTTATTTATACAAGCACTGGGTACAGTCAGAAGCGCGGGAGGGTGAGAGAATTCACCAGAGCCAGAGCGGGGAGCAGAGCAGGCAGAAGGACCGAAGTACACTGCTGAGGGGAGCAGCGGGCGGCAGGAGAGGTCTGCGCGCCATGTGGGACCCTCCTCCGGTGGCCGGGGAGCAGCCCGGGATCGAACCGGCGCCGCACAGGCTGCGGGCAGCTTCACAACCCAGTGCTCAACCGCTGCGCCACCAGGGAGGCCGTAGGCCATGTATTTTTTAAACAGAGAATTCTTTTCATTGGTTTCCAAGAATTTTTAGAATAGTGCTCTCTAAATTTTATATCCATATTACTAAAAAGAAATTTATGTATGAACAAAATTAATTTGTTCTATATACATATACTAAGACATATTGTGTACTTTATAAAATATATATAATAGGTTAACATAGGCCTATATGAGATGAGAAAAATATTTTTTAAATGATTTTGTTTTGTTTATTGTACCAAGACACATTTTCACTCTCACTAGTGAAAGCTTTGTGATTTGGTAGTCTTCTATTAATTTTTTTCTAGAGCATGGTTTAAAACTTTGTAAAGTAGTGAATCTAAAATCTGGATTAATTTCTGAATCTTTGACTATCTTATCTTAAAAAAGACGCTTCATAAATATTTGTAGGGCCAAATGGAAAGAACTCATAATTAAATCTTATCATTTTCTTAAAAATCACTTTAAATGATTATCATTTTTAAAAAATCAATTTTCCAATTTTTCAGTTAGACAAAGATTTCTGTTGAAATTTGGGTAAGAAATTGTCATCACTCCTAATGTTAACCAACTGTTCTTGTGATTAAATTGGAAATTGCTGTTATTGCTTCACCATTGGATCTTAAACCATTACTATTGAATACTACTAATTAGCATAATTAAATATTTATTTTAAATTAATATTTTCTTTAGTTTCAATTTGTAATTTGATTATTTATTTTAAATTAGTAGCATTATTATTAATTCAATAATAATTTGATGAAATATTGCTAATTAGGTTTATTACTGTTAATTAACAAAATTAAGTAGCTTAACATTCACTTTTTCAGTATAGTTTTTCAGCTTTGAAAATTTTTATAGTTACATTTATATAATAATTTGTAGCAACACTCAGTGTGATAGAAATACCTTTATTAAATATATCTCAAATGTGTCACCATAGCTTGTGTATCTTTCACAGAGCATTTTTTTTATTCATTGTAAAAATCTCATCCTTACCTCTGAAGTAGGTTGTGTTTTAAAATAACAAAAAATTCTGAACAATAGAAAATGTTTTTGTGGTTCCTCCATATCTTGCTATAAAATATTGCAAAAAATTCTTCTATATTTTATAAGTTTTAATTGTAGCAAATACATGCAATAAAGAATTTCACGGCCGTTTTGAAGGGTACAGTTCAGAAGTGTGAAGAATATTCCTATTCTTGTGTAGTCAATCTCCAGGACTCTTTTTTCTCTTGCAAAACTGAAACTCCTAGTCTTGGAGTGGCATCTCCTTATCCCCCTTCCCCTAAACCTGGCAACCTTGTTCTACTTTCCATCTCCATCCAGCTGCCTACTCCAGTTTCTCAGGTAGGTGCAATCAGGTAGGTGCAATCAGGGGTTTTTGTGACTGACTTATGTCCCTTTGCCTGATGTCTTCGCGATTCATCCATGCTCTAGCATGCGTCAGAATTTGCGTCCTTTTGAGGTTGACTAACTACTAACTATATGTATACACCACATTTTGTCACCTGCTCATCTGTCAGTGGACACCTGGGTTGCTTCCACACTTTTGTAAATGAAGCTATGAACAGGTGTACAAATAGGTCATTCAAATACTGCTTTCAGGTCTTCTCGATGTATGCCCAGACATGGAATTTCTGGGTCACATTGTAAATCCACTTTTAATTTTTTGATAAACGCCATACTGGTTTTCACAGTGATTAGTGGATATGAGCTGCTTGACTCCCCTGTATATTAAAGGTCTAGCTTTTATGCAATTAACCTGTCAATGACAGGTGAATAGTAGAACAAATACACTTCCTTGGGCTCCATCAGTCAGCTTATTCCAGAAGCCTTTTAAAGTATTTCAGAGTAGCTGCTTTATCAGTGGATACACACTTAGGCAATTTTCTCTTAAAATATTGTTTTTGTTAAATTTACTGTTGGCACTGTAATGAACACTCCACAGGGATGAGACTAAGTGAATATTGGTAAATATTGGTCAAATGGCTGCTGAGCATACACAGTCTCTGGTATATTTATGTTTTGGTGTCTGCGTAGGTACATGAAAATGCACACATACACACAAGTCATGGTATATTTACTACAAAAGGAGCTAGCTGGTGCCATGGCTGAGGTAGGTTAGAAACACCTGCAATGACACTCATTTATATATCAAGCCCCAACATTGCATGGCTTTCTTTGATTCTTATTTCATAAAACTGTAGCAATTTTTTTCTATCAAGGAATACACTTTCTGTTGCCAGATTCTTTTACATATGGTATTTTGCTATTTTTATACAGGGGGGATTAATAACAGGAGAACCCAATGGATTGTGACTTTGTATTTTTTTATTACATGAGAGATTGCAAATCAGACTTTACACAATTTTTATCAAGGTTAATAAAAATTTTCAAAATAATAGCTTGAGTATAGCTTGACTATAAGTTGTACATAAAATAAGAAAAGCTTGTCTCCAGTTTATGGTTACTGAAATATTGTGCTAATTGAGATACGTTTACGTTCTTATTCTAAGCAATGTTTCATTTTTAATATATTGAGTGAGATTTATTATGATCAAAAGTGGATCTCAAGATGCATTTGAAATGAAGCTAAATTTTTGACATTTTTTTCCAGTTTTTCTTTTTGGGGAGAAAAATTGGCCTACATGATTGTATAATTTCAAGGCACATGACACAATCGTTTGATTTATAAAAATTTTTAAATTTGCTTCTTTCCAGAAGCAATTTAATAGTCCTTCCTTCCTCTGCTCTCACCCCTCCCTTCCTCTCTTTTTTTTAACAAAAGATGGGAACTAGCGCTATGCTTGAGTTCCAATCCCATTTGCTGTGAGACCAGGCAACCTGATCCTGCCCAGATCGACTCTCCCTGGAGTTAGTTTTTTTTTTTTTCACTGGTGGAGGAATGTTGCTCCAGTGAGCCTTCTCCCCTGCCCTGCCACCCTTGGAATAAATCACAAATGCAGAGCTGCAATCCAGTTGAGACACTGCCACTAAATAGCTTCATCCTAGTTTCCTGGCCCCTTCCCCATCTGCCCATCTTCGTCTTCCATGAACTGATAGGGCGCAAATCTCTAACCACCCAGGGCAGACGGCACTTTTAAAATGAGAAGGGCAGGCTGCATCTCTACGCCCCGCTTGACAGAATTAAAACTGATGGGAAAGTAAAACATGACTTCAAATGTTTGCTTAAGGCTCGGGAAGTTGGGCCCAACCCCTTTGTATTGGCAAATGTTACACGGAGCATCGTAAAATCAAATTCTCACATCTTGTTGTCCTCCCATTAGCTCACATTAGGCGCTGGCAGCCAGGCAGCCCGCCTTGGTGGTTTTCTGATTTGTGGTTTGCACTTGGCTCTTCTCGCCGGCTTTAAAAATGATTTTATTTTGTGAACAGTCCGTGATAGTGAGACTCTAGAGTAAACTTGCCTGGGCCAACATTTGCAGTAATAACATTTCACATTATCAAGGGTTTCCTGAAGGACTGCAAAGAACGAAAACAAAGAAGAGCCTTTCTGTGGCGGCGGTTTTCCTTCAGATGCCGGGCACCTCCCGCGTGGAGAGGCTGTGGGTCTGGGCTCTGAGGACGCCCTCACAAGCGCCTACAGTTCTTTGCCTTTAAGGTGAAACTGGAGACCTGGAACCAATTTGGGTTTTCTTGTTCCCTGGCTTGTTGAATATGTAACTGATGCGACCTTTTTCTTTCCTTGGGTGGTTTTTCTGATTATCTTGTTCAATCTTTTGTGGCCTGGGAGGTGGAAGGTGGTGGGCTGGGCAGAGGTGGCCCCTGGGGTGGGTAGTGTTTAGGTAAGTCAGGCTCAGATTCCACCGAAGGACTTTTTCAATGATCTTCATGGTGTTTTTGCCCCCCAAATCTTCATGCAACTTGAATAAAGGACATGAAAAGCCATCTTTAGAATAATGCATGCAGCTGGGTTTCTAGATGGTCCGAGGATGACAGTAATGATGTAATGATTGTGGTTATGATGATCGATTCATGGCAAGTAGCAGATGAATTCGCCGATAAACTAGAAAATGAATGTCATGTCCACATTACCTCGAAGTGTTTGCAGACTCAGTTTTTCCTATTCAGATTTTTCATTGTTCAGCTAGGTTCAGTTTTGATGATCCCAATGTTGTTGGCCACATCCAAAGCCTCCTAGTCAGGAGCCGGTGGAACCTACGCCTTCTTCTCCCCACCACCTCTGGTCTTGGACAGGTCAGCATCCTAGAGCTTCGCAACCTGGGTGATCTGGTGCTTTTAACCTTGACATCCACCATGAACGCAAGTGTGTTGCTGTCTTCTGTCTTCTTCATGGGGGACTCCGTGGTCAGGGGAGTTTGAGGCTGGCCTAGGGCTCAAGCTTGTTTCTCCTGGGGGCGCTCCTCCAAGGTATTACTTTGCCTTCAGAGTCTCGTGTCTTGGGCCCCCGATGGCGTGTGGTGGTGGCCGACCTCAACATTGCTCTCTTAGCCTCCAAAGCTTTGTTTTGTTTTCAGCTTTGGGAGGGGCAGAGGCTCCTTCCTTATTTTAGGCACCTTCTTTGTGAAAAAGGGTTTCCGAAGCCTTTATTGTTTCTTTTACAAGTTTTAAGGGTCCGGTTTGGGGGCATCAAGTACACTCACAAGGTTTGCCGCCATCACCATCATCCACTTCCAGAACATTTCATCGTCCAAAACTAAAATTGAGCTCATTGAGCCACAACTCACCACCCCTCAGCCGCACCCAGCACCAGCTAATCGCCCTTCTCATTTCTGTCTCAATGAGTCTAGTGACTCGAAGTATCTCATACCTGTGGATTCATACTCTGTCCTTTTGTCACTGCTCAATTTCTCTTCTAATTTTTTATTTGCATTTGGAAAGACAACAGATTTTTGTATACTGATTTTATATCCTGCCACTTTATTATTTATTTATTATTACTTATTCACTTGTTATTTCTAGTAGTTTATTATTATTTGTTAATTTGTTAATTTGCTATGTCTAGTAATTCGTTATTTCTAGCATCTTTAGGATTGTCTATGTATATTATTATATTATCTGCAAATGCCGATAGTTATGCTTCTTTTCCGACTTGGATTACTTTTATGTATTTTTCTTGTCTAATTTCTCTGAGTAGGACCTCTATTACTGTGTTGAATAGTAGTGGCAAGAGAGGACATCCTTGTCCTCTACCTTTTCAAGGGGAAACAACTTCAGGTTTTCCCCGTAGCTAGCTGTGAGAACCCTTTTCTTTAATGGGAATTCATTTTTATCTTTCATCCAAAGCATCATGTCGATTTCTGAGAGTATCTCTATCAAGATTCTTAAGAACTTTTCGTATCAGGAAGAACAGCTAATTTTAACAAATGTCTCTAAATCTGCACGGAGTAATGTTATAATTTTTCTCTTTAGACATCTTAGTGTAATGAGTTACACTTAAAAGCAGAGTAATGTTAAACTATCCTAGCACTTTCGTGAGAAAAGTCTGCTTGTTCTTGATGTAATTCTCTTAATGCAATGTTGGGTTACATTTTCTAATATTTTATTTGGGATCTTTGTCTTTATTTATCTTTGGGTTTTTTGTTTTGTTTGCTTTTTAATCTGGTTATGATTTAGTGTTATGCTATATTTGTAGAATGAACTGAAAACTTTCCATCCTTTTTATGTTCTTTAGCAATGTAAATAACACGAATTATCTGTTCTTTGCAGGTTGAATTCAATGTACCCAAAGACTGTCTGGGCTCTGTGCCCCTTTTGGGGGTTTTACTTCCTCTAAAATTTAAGTTTCTTTTACGGTTATTGTTCTTTTTTGGATTTCAGTTAGTTTCTGAGTCAATTTTGGTTAACTCAGATTTTCTTCAAAGTCCTCTACTTTAACTAGTTTTCACATTTGCTTGGCATAAATTTGTGTTTGATTTGCTTATCATTTAAAATTTTCCACTTTTTTCCTCAATCCTAACATTTATTATTTAAAATCTTCATTTATCGTGATCACCTTTGACAGTCTGTTTACTTAATCGCTCTTTTTCAAAGACTATCAAGAAACAAAAGAAATACCTTTTCATTTGTTTAATCATCTACTCATTTTGTTTTCGACTTTCATATTTATTGATTTATTTTGTATTGAATTGTATTTGATTCCGCTCTTTCTCTCTCCCCCCCCCTTTCTTTAGTCCACCCACAGAGCTTTTCCAGACCTCCTGGTAATTCTCTGATTTTGTGCCTTTAGCATCCATGATTATCTGGCTAAATCATATTTTCTTGCCAATGACCTGCTATAGATCCACACCTCTTTCTGTCTCTCCTTTTAGGCAAAATGGAGAACTAGACACACAGCTTGACGTGTTACCCATTGAATGTATTTTCCTTCTTGATAGTCTTTCTACTAGGCTACTCTAGCTGGAAGTTTAAGCTGTAGATGATGTCAGCATATCTTGCAAAGCTACCCACCCACCTGGCACTGCTTTTCCTTCTGCTGTCAGTAGGTTAGAGGGAGTCCTCAAACCGCCATAGATATTAGTTTGAGAGAGTTATTAGCTGGAGTGGATGCCATGGGCATCTGGGCTACTCACTTGTGTAATTTCAGGATCTCTTTGTACTGACCCTTGCAGACGGCCTTTTGGAAAACCCCACTGTCCCTCAAAAGGCCTCACGGATGCTCACTTTGAGCAGCAGAGACAGAATTCAAAATGATGACATTTTGGTTTTATAGTAGATAACAGTTTGGGTCTCAAAGTCACTTATTATTCCATAACCATGTTCTTACATCATCAGTCGGGCCCACTAACAAGTCAGAAACCACCCCTTGAAGTACTGCACTTACGTAATGGAGAAGGTGTAGCTTGCTTCAAAAACCTGAGGCTTTTCCTGTCAAGGCGTGTCAGGGGCTCAAATTATATCTGATCTGCAGCAGCTTCCTGAGACACCATGAGCTGGCATGGGCCACAAAGCCAGAGCTGCTGGAGCTGCAACCTGGCTGAGCTGTGGAGCTTCGCCCTGCTCAAAACCGGCAGCTGTTTGGGAGAGTGTTGCGTTAGAGCCTGCGCGTGTCCACTTATGTGTGCTGTGACTGTGCCATTGTATCCTCTTTGGGCCCTGGGCTTGGCCATGCGACTTGCCTTGGTCATTAGCTAATAGAGAATTTGACTCAAGAGGAGATTGAAAAAAATGTACTCATGCCTTTCTGCTTCTTCTGAATCCCGTCTCTGCTGCTCGCAGTGGTGAGGCAGTTCTCATGACAGTAGGGTTTTCCAAGGTGAGACTGTCTTAGACTAGTCAGTCTCTGGTGAGCTCAGAAAAAATCATAAGTCATTTTTATTTTAAGCTACTAAATTTTGGTGTTTACAGACATTGTAAACTTACAGTATCAATAAATATAGTCCAGTACTGTGTGTGTATTTGTGATTTTCATAATATCATTTTCTCTCATTTTCTTTATTGTAGGGATACAGTATATAACACATATAACCTATAAATGCATGCTAATCAACTTTATGTTATTGGTCAGGCTTTCAGGCAACAGCAGGCTGTTAGTGTTAAGTTTTGCGGGAGCCCAAAGTTATATGTGAATTTTCCACTGCTTGGGGGTTGGTAAC
This sequence comes from Talpa occidentalis, assembly GCF_014898055.3. Taxonomy (NCBI): domain Eukaryota; kingdom Metazoa; phylum Chordata; class Mammalia; order Eulipotyphla; family Talpidae; genus Talpa; species Talpa occidentalis. The sequence continues at coordinate 110,510,244 of NW_023605194.1, forward strand.
CCTGACTCCGACATTCTCCAAGAGCCAACTCTACTGCTCATTGCCAGAATCTGTACCATATATAAACCAGCTGCTAAGGAGTCTTGCAAATGTATATTTAGCTTTCTAGATCTTGATATCTGGGGCCAGGATAGTAAAGGCTGGGAGTAAATGCCAAGTACTAACAGAAGATATTTAATACGTTTATAACCTACATTTGAGAAGACACTCAAGATGTAGACTAGACTGAATCTACCTGTTGAGCCTCAACGTTCACTTTGCTTTTTGTATGTCCTTTCTCCAGCCAAACAGGACAGTTGGCTGATCTGTGAGCATTCCTTTTCTGCTCTCATTAAGTTCAATGGTTTCCTCTTCCCACCCTACCTGTTGGAATCCTGAGATCTGTCAGGCACAATTTCCTCTAGTTAGCCTGGATGCCTGCCTCCAGAGAGAGATGCTTCCTCTTTCCTTTAAATTCCTTTTTAGTTTTTTCTGTTCCATTGTTTTGTTTCTTTATATTCCATATATGAATGAAATCATTTGGTATCTGTTTTAACATAATTCTCTCCAGTTCCAGCTACATTATCACAATGGCAAGATTTCATCTCTTTTTTTTTTATATATATTTGAATTAGAATTCCATTAAGCTTCTGCACAGGGAAAGAAACCATCATTAAAATGAAATCTCCTATCAAATGGGAGAAAATATTTGTGCATCACATCACTGACAAGGGGGGTTAATATCCAAGATCTGCTAAGAATTCACACAGCTCAAAAGTAAAAAACTAACCTAATCAAGAAATGGGCAGAACATCTAAACAGACACCTCGCCAAAGAAGACATACAGAAAAAATGCTCACCCCCATTTATCACCAGGTAAATGCAGATCAAGAGCACAGTGAGATATTACCTCACGCCCACGAGAGTGGCCCACATCGAAAAGACCTAAAACAAGTGTGGGTGAGGATGAGGAGGACAAGGAACCCTTGTTGGTGGGAATGTAGACTGGGCCAGCCCCTATGGAAGAGAGTATGGAGGGTTCTCAAAATATTAAAAGTAGATCTCCCATATGTTAGCAATTCCACTTATTTTGATCTGCAATTTCATCTGGATGAAGAATGCTAAAACACTAATTTGAAGAGAGATATGCAGTCCTGTGTTCATTGCAGTACTATTTGCAGTAGTCAGGGTGTGGAGACTCTCTAAGTGCTCAAGGATAGCTGAGTGGATTAAGAAGATGGTGTATATATACACAATGGGATACTACACACTCTACTTCTCTTCATTGACATTATGATACTATCTGTACAACTCAAATCACCTTCTACCCCAAACAGACTTGGGAATAGGGATTGTTTCTTCATCACTTCATATTCCATATAACACTAAGAAGTATTTTAGACAACATGTATGCTCAATAAATATTTGTTCATACCAATTGAAATATAGTCATAAGCACTTTGGTTGGTATTGTGCTAGTTATTGTGATGAATATGGATGGTATTTTCCAAGGACCCTGTCGACTGATCTGAGTGGACAATATCTCAGAGCTGTGTCTTCAAAGAGGATAGAGTTTATAAGGTTTTTAAATGGAACCATAATTAGTGGGTTCTGTTCTCTCATAACCCACTAGGACAAGATTCAATAGGAAAAGTGTGGGGAAATATAAGGAAACTTGTATTTCTTTGGAGATCATTTTTAATTAATAAGGTTTTTCTATGGAATGTACTTGAACCATCAGCAAGTGTTAATAAAAATTTTAACAATTTGCTTTAATTGTAGACAGTCGTAGCTTAAGCAGAGTGAAAAAAGAGCTTTGGGTCTGTATTCGTTATAAGATATCCTCATCTTCTCATTTCCTCAGTCTATGCAACTTCCTGGTGCATATCATTCTCAAGTTTCATGACAAATAAGTGGTGATATCTCTTCCCAACTTCCCTTCCTTTTTCTAATGGAGGAGGTGACTGATTGATTTGGACTCCAGATGGGCCATCTTTAGTTGGGTTAGCTTTTGACTTGACATTCACAGGGTTTTTTTCCTGTGCCATGTTCTATTACTAGGGTAAAACGGGTAGAGAAGAAACCTCTTGTGCCATATTTTCTGTTCAATCACTGGTTGTGCTTTGGGAAATGGAAGATGCCAAGAAGGAAAGGGAGAGGTACAGTGTGTGGTGACTTTGAATCCACCAGACTGTGGGTATATAAATTTCTCCACTCTATGCCCAAGTGAGCCTGATGTTTTGCAGACCCCACAGAGGATGGCCTTCTTTATATGAAAACACGGATGTCAAGTGTTGTATTCAGACACGAGGGATGACGGCCTTCTGTTCCTCCCGAATTAGGAAAATTAAGGCTCTAAAAGCTGGGTGCCAGTGGAAAAACCAACAAATATAGCTGTCACTGAGGAAGCAGTTAGATGAGATTTTGTTTTACCCTTTGCCAACCTCAGCTCACCAATGTGCAGGCTACATATGTTTAGAATTAGCAAGAAATGCTTTATCCTTCATTTCCCCAATCCCGTTCCCCACTCTTGAGGTTGCTGATCCAAAATGGAACTAAGCTTCCAGGCTCCTCGGAGGTCACTCATCTCTCAATACAGGTGCAGTGGAAACAGCTCCCTCCCAGCCGACCACCTTGCTTACTGAATTCTCATTAGGTCTGGAGCTGTGTTATTTTCACAGCTCTCTGGAGAGCTCATGAGGTTTTAAGAACACCTGCAGCAACTCCAGATTCTACACAGTGACCTACGTTTTTAGAGAATGTTTTCAAGAGTAACTTTTGGTGTTGGGGTTTGGGGGTGGGCGGGTGGGGGAGGTAAATTCCTCACCCAGATAAATGGAATAGGGTTAGGAGAAAACTTAATCCAACATTCACTTCTTCTTCTTTTTTTTTTTTTTTAACTGATATAACCAAGCTCTAATGCCTTCATTTCCCTTTCATTTGCAACGGTAAAGCCTCCTTGACCAGAAAAATAAATGTGCAGTTGGCACGAGCTGAATAGAGGTCTGCTTAAATGATTTTTAATTTATGTTAAAATCCTAAGAGCAGTTTTCCAGGTCCCCATTGAATACCTCACAAAATGAAGTTTTTCAAAGCCTACCTTTAAAAAAGGAACTAAAAAATCTAAAAACATTCCCTTTAATTTTAGCTGTCCCACTGGCGTTTTTTATTCCTGCCCTACTGGGATTTAGTGGTGAGTGAGGAGTTCATGCTTAGCTGGTCTTAGAGTTCTGGTCTTGTTTTCTTGACTCTAAAAATAAATGGTGTAAGTTTGAGCTTATTATTTACTCTTTTCACCTTTGTTTCTCTTATAAAATGGACAATGACTGGATGGAAAGTATGTAAAGAATCATAACCTCATCTGTAGAAAAGACTTAGAGGCTTTGGGTGTTTGTACACTTGAAACATGTATCATTTCTTTTGATTGGTGTCTTCTTGGAAAGAAAACACTAGGCCGCTCACCATGTAAACTGTGAGATCTTGATATTCTCGAATTACTCCATAATGCCTTTTGTTTGCCTCTTCATGCACATCTGGGATTCAAATGCTAACAATTCTTTGTTGGACAAAAATAGTCATGGAGACATACACCAGAATTTGCAAGTGCTTAAAAATAAGAATGATCTTAAATGTTGTCATTAGGTAAAAAATGAATTATTAGAAATTTTTTTTAGTGTGCATGCTCCAAATAAATAGAAACGATCTTAAGAGTGACACCACTCCATTACTTAGGATAAGAGTCATCAATGATTATTCTTCACTGGGCTGGTTAATCATCCAGTGCATTGTTAGTTTTTTTATTTAGGTTTTTGCCTAACACAATGTAAGTTTCATGGGAAATTCTAAAGGCACCAGAGGTCTTGTCTTTGTGTAGTTTATATTTTAGGGAACAAGATTAATGTGTGTGTATAACACAAACAACCAATGTTAAACGAGGCGAGCTAATTCTAAATGCAAGCGAGAGAAGAAAGACAACATGAAAATGTAGATGACCGTGTATATTTAAGACTGGCTATAAAAGAGAGGAGAAAGAGCCATTTTCAGATGTGAAACCATCAAGAAAGCCAAAAGGGAGACGTTCCATGGGCTGATACTCATTTTAATACGAGACATGTCCATCTGGATGGCTCAACTTTACACTTGATCTTAGCCAAAAGGCCGACAAGCAATGGATGGATGGCTCAACTTTAAAAACCAAACCAAACCAAACTTATCGTCTTCTCTCTGAAACTCCCCCTGTTGTACAGAATTCAACTGGTTCATCCAGTTTCTTACCAGAAAACTAGGAGTCACGTTAAATTCTCCCATTTTCCTTTCCTACTATGTAGATTCTATCATTCTCTTTCTGTGCCGACTCTGCTTTCTAGAGCTCCCAGGATGCTCACTTCTGGGGTAAGCTCAATGTTATTACTGACCCCACTTCCAACCCTTGCTTCAATTCTCTTTCAATTGCTCCCTTTGAGAGGTTTGTCCTTGAATTCTTCATGTTGACGGAAGGTTTTCAAACCCAGGAATTGGTTTAGCTTGTCTTCCCCACTCTAATCAGGCACTTCCCTGAGCCAAAGCTGTTGGTTTAGTTTCCTTGGTCCTCACATAGCAGTCCGTCCTGCCAAGGCCAACTAGCTGTGAGCCTCGCTGGGACAGACTAGCTGTGGTCTTAGCACTTCTCTTGTCCATCCCTACTCTGTCTTAGTTTAGGTGTTCATAATCTCTTGCCCCTTTCTCTCTGTGGGTGGAGAAATCTACTATGCCCTATGGACCTTGAACTTGGCATGTGACCTTCACTACTATAATGTGGGCAGAAGGGGTAATGTGCTACCTCTGAGCGGAGGCTCCAGGAGACATTGCATGTTTCTGCCCATCTCTCCTGCTCTCTGCCATCCAGCAAATGAAGAGTGTGGCCCCAAAATGAAGAAGTGTGGCCCCTTCATCCTGGCTCCTGAAATGAAAGATCCATGGTGCACCCACAAATCCACCTTGAATGTGGAGCCAAGTCAAGCCCACACTGACTCAGCCTTACAGAGTTAAACCACAGCGGACCCATAAACCCATGTGTAAAAAAATAAATGTTTGTTGTTGTAAGACACCAAAGTTTGGGAGGAAGCAAATATATTTGCTGTTGTAAACCACTAAGATTTTGGATCGTTTATTCCTGTGGTAAAGCCTGACACATATATCTGGAATTCTGCAAAAATCTACCTAATCTCCCAGTCGCCAGTCTTACCTTCCTCCTATTTGCCCTTTATATTGGTTTAAATAAAAATTCTTCAGCTTTTCCTTCAGCTGCCTAAAGATCCACAGCCATCATGAATGACACGGTAACTATCCGGACTAGGAAATTGAGGACCAACTGAATTGGAAACAAATGGTCATTGATGTCCTTCACCCCGGAAAGGCAACATTACCTAAGACAGAAATTTGGGAAAAACTAGCGAGAATGTACAAGAACACCCCCGATGTCATCTTTGTATTTGGATTCAGAACCCATTTTGGAGGTGGCAAAATAACTGGCTTTGGCATGATTCCTTGGATTATGCAAAGTAAAATGAACCCAAACATAGACTTGCAAGATATGGCCTTTATGAGAAGAAAAAGATCTCAAGAAAATAGCAAAAGTAACACAAGAACAGAATGATGAAAGTCAGGGGGACTGCAAAGGCCAGTGTTGGTGCTGGCAAAAAGAAATGAAGTGTCTAGCAGTGAGCTGAAGATTGGACAACAGAAGGAGTAAAGATTCTGCAGTGACTTTATCTGTATCTATGGTGATTGTGCAGATTTTTCATGAGAGGATTAATAAAACCTTTTATAAAAAAATTATTCAATAGCTCCCATGTCCTACAGGATAAAAAGTCAATATGGAATAAAATGTTTGCTTGCCCATCTTCCTTGCATTTTCAGCTGTAGCCACACTTCACTCCCCAGTGTTCCTGTAACGCACACTACTGTTCTCTTTTGCAAATGTGGTCAGTTCTGACGCAATACCTCTCTTCTTACCCCTCTCTTCTGTCACTCCCGATTCAGTCCTTTTACCTGTGAAACCCTTCAAAGCTTTAATTGTCACCACTTCTGGGAACCTTTCCCTGACTTTCTGAAACTCTCAAAGTAAGTCACCTGACTCCATGATAGCACACTTTATTTTGAAATAGATTATTTTTATACCTCTTCTTCAGCCAGACTGTGAATAATTTGCTGATAGAAAGTTAGTCTTTTCATCTCTTTACTCTCAGGACTTAGCTTTGTTCCAGGATATTTTAGATACTCAATAGATGAAGCAATGAATGTTTAGTTGATTTTGACGTTGAATCTGCTTAATGTCTTCTCATCTGGATGAACTGTTTTCACTGAAGGTTCATCATGAATTGGATCACCTCATCTCTCTCACCAAGATGCTACTTCCTAAAGTATATTTGACATATGGAGTGAACACACTCATATATCCAATGTCAAGACCAAGAACTAATACACACCCTCCCTTTTCTCTTATCACAGCCCAGAGAAAAGTATTGCTCCCACTTCTATCACCATAGATATTCATTTTACCCTTTTAAAAATGATATATGAATGGAAAATAATGTATGTGTACTTTTGTGTCTGGTTTCTTTTGCTCACTGATGATTTTTGAGATCTATTCAAATTACTGTGTGCGGCAATTGTTCATTGTCACTGATGTATAGTATTCCATGGTATAAAGATGACACATCTATTTAGCCATTCCTGTCTTAGTAGATATTTAGGTTGCTTCCAGTTTTTTTACTCTTATGAATAAGGTTACTATAACATTTTTGTCTGTGTCTTTTCGTTTTCATATGTGAATTTCTGTTGATTATCAAGTAAAAAGTGGTATTTCTGTGCTGCAGGGTATGCATATGTTCACATTTGGCAGCTACTTCTAGATTCTTCTCCAAAGTGATTTACCAAATTTTGTTCCCATCCATGGTATGTGAGAATTCCTCTTATCTTATGTCTTAATATCATCAATATTTTTAATGTTAGTACTTCTGGTTTAATTTGCCTTTCCCTGATGTCTGGTGACTGAAGACATAAAATACGTTTATTTACAATTAGATATCTTTTGTGAAATCCCATTTTCTTGTGAGTTATCTTTTCCTTATTTATTTATTTATTTATAAGAATTCTCTGAAATCGGTTTGCTAGGTATTTAGTATCCTATATCTTACTTTCATTTTCCCAAGAGAGATAAGCCTGTCCTTTTCCTTTTATATCATATCCTTGTCAAGTTTCGGGTTCTGGTCTTACAAGGTGAGCCTTCTTTCTCTGTTCTCTGGAAACATTTAATGTAAGTAAGGGCGGACTGATTTCTGATTTCTCTTCTGAGTTAGTACACACATTCTGTGTGGAGGCACAGAATGCTGGGGTTGTTTCTTGCCTTTGTCACTTCCTTATTGTGTTGACCTTGGGGAAGTCATATAAGCCCTTTGTGCCTCGGCTTTTTCATTTATGAAAGGGGCAGAATAACGGTACCCACTTCATCATTGTTAGGACTCAATCATTGTTGGGTCCCAGTGATTTAACATGTAATATTCATCCTACCCCGCCAAGTACATACTAGGAGTTTCATCATTATTAGCTATTATTATTTATCGATCTAATCAGTGTTTTAGCTTATGGTAAGTGTTTTATAGAAATTAAAGCTGTATTTTCTCTTTGATGTTTCAATAACAAGCCTTCCATTGGTTGAGGAAGTAAGTGGAACCTTTCAAGGGGATGCCAACATCAAATTCTTCTTCACACTTGGCCTTTTCTCAGGCATATTTTCCTTTCCTTTTTCTCTATTTTGTGGAAATATCAGGAAAGAGACATAAGAGGCTTTCTGTGGAAATAGTACACAGAGAAAGACACAGATCTTAGTCATGGTACTTTCTTGGGGTTTTGGCAATATCCTAGGTGGGTGTGGGTCCACATGGCAAATATTCCAGTGGTTAAAAGGGAGTCAGGGTTTTTGATTTTCACTGCCTGGGTAACTGACCTCAGAGATCCTCAGCATTTCTTTTAACAAAAGGAAGCCCAGCCTTCCCCGGGTGTGGTTAGAATTCCTGATTCAGTGGTTGTTAGGGGCTCTGAAAATCCTGCATGCTTCAAGGCAATGATAGTGTCATTACTATGCAAATCTTTTTTTTTTTTTCTTTTAGTCTTTGTGTCACTAAAACACCACTTAAGTGGGGTGTCTGTTTTCATCTGGTTTATATCTGAGACTTAAGACACATGGCTCTCTGATGAACTGAAACCATTAACACCACATCTTCATCAGAAAACCCACATAAATTAGGGTTAAACGGGTCCTCCGTGATTTCCTCTAATCTTTTTCCAGCTTTACTGGTTTCTCTCCCTGCAACCCTTGTATCTTCCCTCTGCTTTCTCTTTGGAATGACTTATCCACTCCGGACCTCCACTAACTTCTTCCCTTTGCACAGTTCCCAAACTTCTTCACGCAGGCAGTGCTCCTCTCATGCTTTATTGAGCCAGGAAATGAATGTAAAGATAACAGCAAAAGCTGCTGTGAGTTCCTATTGTGTCTGGTCTCCTGAAAATAAACCCTCCACTCTATGTGTCCTAAGACCTGACTGCAGAAATTTCTGCTGGGTCAAAAAATAGTTTTTGTAAGTCTGTACTTTTACTTAACCTTAGTTTTTTAAAACTCCACTCGTCTTTTGTAACACACATCAAATATCATGTAATTTGTGATGTTATTCTGACGTCAGAATGAAATGTTGGATTTCCTTTGCATTTTGTTAATAACCCTCTTAAAATATTCCCATCATCACAGATATGCATCTCAGTTCACAATCCTAGATGTGCAAGAAAGGTGATTTCATTTTTTTTATCACTCATTTAAAAATTTTTCTTTGCATTCAAGTGAGATTTGACTGCAAATCCCCGCCCCGCCTCCTTTTCCAGGGGTCATCTAAGTTTACATATACATTAGTAGAGACAGCATTCATGGGCCTAATCTTTCACCATTGTCTGCTGTTGAAGTATCCTCTTCTGTAACAGAGAAAGCTCCATTAAAAGAAGAAGTGCCTTGTTCCCTGCCCCACCTACATCATGATGGGCACAGCAGAAGTCAGGTGGAGCTAAATAACCAGGAGGGGAGGTGGCTCTAGAGAGATGCATAGAAAAGAGGACATGCTTGCTTCTCTGCCTTGGACTAGCATCAGGGACTTGGGAGACGTGGAGGAGACATGTGAAGGAGAGACGTGTAGAGACACTTGGCATGAAGGTGTGGGTGAGAGCTACGTGGGGAGGCCGACAATGGCAGTCTTTGTCTTGATTTGTACTTTGATTTTGTACCTTTGCTACCAGACTTCTCTGTCCCCTTTTGCTCCTTCCCAATGGTTGCCCACCAGAAGGTGACTGGTGGCAAGACTTCATGCCTCAGCAGCCCCACTCTGGCCAGCCCTCTTTGGCTGGGCATTTACTCACGAGGGGATGGGTAACTGGGTGTTTAATGGAAAACTATTATCTGTTCTTCTCCCACTATGTACTTAATTGTATGAAATTTCTTTTACGCTGAATCTCCTTTCTTTGTGCACATGGATGACCAGACCCCTTTAAAGCATGCAGGTTTGGTGTTCCTGGGTACCCCGTGGTCTGCTCACTAACATGTCCACTTTTCCTAAGACTCTTCCTGATCTTGCCTGCGGACTCACCCTTGGGGGCTTGCTTTAGTAGGTGGGATATTAGCAAGCACATCATGTGATTAGAGCCTGAAGCACATATGTAGGGGTGGGTTTGCCGACTCTTGGCAGGAGAAAGACACTGTTGCACAAAAGAAAGAGGCCAAGCTAGCCCACTAGTCCCAGAAAAGGATGGAAAACGTATGTGGCAGAATTTACCCCCAGTTCCACCAGCCTAAGTCAGTGGCTTCCCTGCTGGCCTGCAAGCACATATGCTAACTAACTAATTGTTTTAAGCCACTGAGTTTTGAGATGGTTCCCAGGCAGCATTTTCTGGCAAGCCTGCTATATTATGTAAGTGTGGGTCAAGGCAGTTGCATCTTAGTGAGATTCCCTGATACATCCTTGTACCCATCTGCCCATTCATTATTGGTCTCCTGAAATCACTATTATGTATTTTTTCATACTGCTTAAAATGTATCTTAGAGTCCAATTCTCCTCCCTCTCAGCAACCTCTGCAATTTCTCGATTTTCTCGGGCACGGGCAGTAAGACTATCAGAGGTGGGTCTGCATACTTAGCCTGAGCCATACTGAGGCAACTCTGAAAAGACAGTTCACTGTCCTGGGCTCCAAATGAGAACCCCTCCTGGAACTGTCTAGAAACTGCCACTTGGCAGCAGGCAGAGGAAATCATGGGACTCAGCTTTGCGTCCCTCTTCACAAGGATCTCAGGCCAGTGCTGCCCATTGTCCTATATCTGAAAAGAGCAATTTCATGTATTTTGTTCAGTGTTCTAGTTATTCTTCTCTTCTTCTGGAGCAATTAAAGTTTCTTTGTTCTAGGCCTCCCCGGTGGCGCAGCGGTTGAGCGCTGGGTTGCGAAGCTGCCCGCAGCCTCTGCAGCCCCGGTTCCATCCCTGGCTGCTCCCCGGCCACAGGAGGAGGGTCCCACATGGCGCCCAGACCTCTCCTGCCGCCCGCTGCTCCCCTCAGCAGTGTACTTCGGTCCTTCTGCCTGCTCTGCTCCCCGCTCTGGCTCTGGTGAATTCTCTCACCCTCCCGCGCTTCTGACTGTACCCAGTGCTTGTATGTATGTATGTATAAATAAATAAATAAATAAATAAATAAATCTTTAAAAAAAAAAGTTTCTTTGTTCCATAATTGTATTATATCGGTTCAGAAAATGTCCAATTCTTCTAGCGGTCACCCTTGAATTTAGGGTTCTTGAAACGAGTATCTGTGGATCTGGGTTACCACACACACTGCCCCAACTATACACTGGCTGACTTTGGCAAAACCACTTATTTGCCTTTAGAAATGTGTAGCATTATAGCTGGTATGCATGGTCATATATGTCATATATGTATGTATACGACATACATATACACATGGTCATATATGTATGTATATGGTGATATTTTAGTTATTTCCTTACTGTTGAATGATAGTTTGTCTGGATATAGAATTTTATGTTCAAAGTTGTTTCCTTTCAGATCATTATAGATATTGCTCCATTAAAAAAATAGTCACATATGTTGCTTTGGAAATGTCTGATGGAAATTTGCATGTCTTTCTGCTTGCTAGCTTTTAGGATTTTCTGTCTATCCTTGATGTATTGAGTTTCAGTGCCAATACTCAAAGTATAGGTTTTGAAACAATAGTTTCTGCTTGATAGTTTCTGCAGGGTTTTTATTTTTTGTTTGTTTGTTTTTACTTGAGAACTCATAATGTTCTTAAGTTCTGAAAAAATATTGTTATTATTACTTTAATTTTTGCCTCTCCAGGTATCTCTCTGGTCTCTCCTTTTGAAAGTGCTAATAAACACATATTGGTATTTCTTGATCTGTTCTTGTCTTTTGAAATTTTTTTCACTTAAAAGCATCTAGTTTCAGGGCCTCCCCTGGTGGCACAGCGGTTGAGCGCTGGGCTGTAAAGCTGCCTGCAGCCTCTGCAGTGCAGGTTTGATCCCCGCCTGCTGGGGAGGGTCCCACATGGCGTGACAGACCTCTCCTGCCATACCTGTCTGCCTGATCTTCTCTCCACTCTGGCTCTGGTGAAATCTCTCACCCACCCGCGCTTCTGACTGTACCCAGTGCATGTATAAATCAATAAATAAATCTTAAAATAAAAAGTGCTTTAAAAAGAAAGCATCTAGTTTCATTTTTGCTGCATGCTAGAATTTCTCAGTCATTATTTCCAACTTAGTAGTTCTTTAACTTACTCTTTTTAAAGATTATGCCATCTACAGGTTTTTAAAAAATTTTTTTTAAAGGTTTATTTATGTATTTATACAAGAACCCGGGTACAGGCCAGAGGTGCGGGAGGGTGAGAGGATTTACCAGACAGAGTGGGGAACAGAACAGGCAGACTGACGAAATATACTGCTGAGGGGAGCAGCGGGCGAGACAGGAGAGGTCTGCTGCACCATGTGTGACCCTCGCCGGCCGGCCCGGATCAGAACGGTGCTACCGAGGCTGCGGACAGCTTCACAGTGCTGCGCTCAACCGCCTGTGCCACCAGGGGAGGCCCCCATCTACAGATTTTTTAAAAAATATTTTTATTATGGAATAATTTTGTTGGTGTAAAAATAAAATTCCCATATACTTTCTCCCCATTTCCTTGATGTTAACATTTCACATAATTATAGCACAATTATCAAAACTAAGACATAAACATTGCTACAACAATATTACGTTAAAATAAAGATTTTATTTGGACTTGATTGGTTTTCCCACTAGTAGCCTTTGTGTGTGATGCATTGCAGGTTCCCATGTCACCTATAGTTCTCGTGTCTCCTTATTCTCTTCCAAGTATGACAGTTCTTCCATATTTCCTTACCTTTCACAAGCTTCACAATTAAAAAAAAGCTTTTCTGTTTTTCACATGCAATATATTGTACACACTTAAAATGGGCTATATGATACATTTGGTATATGTATATATGCATGAAACCATCACAACACTCGAAGTAATAAATCTTTCTATTACTCTCAGTTTCCTTGTGTCCCATTAACATCCCATCCAATTGTCCTGTCTACTTCCATCATCTGGCAACCATTGATCTTTTTTCTGTCACTTTAAATTAGTTTTAATTTTCAAGAAATGTATAAATAAAATAATACAGCATGTATTATTTTGTTTTGCTTTTTAATTGAAGTGACATTAGTTTACAACACTGCATATGATTTAGGGATGTAAGTTCACACATCTTCAGATGTATATCACCACAACACACCTATCACCAAAGCACCAATAACAAATCCTCCACCACAATCCATGTCTTTCTCCTCTCTTGGTACCCCTACTCACCCTGCCCCTCTGATATCCTCCATTTTGTCCAGATTTCTAGGGTTTGTTTTGTCTGTTCTGTTTTTTTCTTTATGTTTCACATGTAAGTGAAATCATCCAATATTTGTCTTTTTCTGCTGACTTATTTCACTTTGCATAATTACTCCAGTCATTCATTTATTCCAATACCATACTGTTTTGATTACTATGGTTTTGCAGTATAGTTTGAAGTCTGGTGTAGTGTGATACCTTCATCTTTTTTGGTCAGAATTGCTTTGTTTATTTGTGGTCTTTTGTGTTTCCATATAAATTTCGATAATGTTTGTTCTACTTCTTTGTAGAATGTCATCAAAACTCTGGTAGGGATTGCATTGAGTCTTTATGTTGCTTTGAGTAAGATGGCCATATTAACAATGTTAATTCTTCCAGTTACGTGCATGGAATATCTTTTTATTGCATTGAATCATATTTCTTTCAGCAATGTCTTTTTTTTTTTTTTTAAAGATTTATTTATTTATTTATACAAGCACTGGGTATAGTCAGAAGTGTGGGAGGGTGAGAGATTTCACCAGAGCCAGAGCTGGGAACAGAACAGGCAGACTGATGAAGTACACTGCTGAGGGGAGCAGCAGGCAGCAGGAGAGATCTGCAGGCCATGTGGGACCCTCGCCCGAAGGCCGGGGATCAAATGGGCGCTGCAGAGGCTGTGGGCAGCTTCGCAACCCAGCGCTCAACCTCTGCACCACTGGGGAGCCCTGCCTTAAAGAACTTTTAATTAGGTTACAAAATGAACCAAAAAATATGTGCTTAGTCAATTGCCATTATGTGGTGTGGGTTCCTATGAGCTGGCTACTAACTGGCCACTTGTGGGCAACTGTGACCTATTTGTTATCTACAAATGACAGTAGGGAATTCCTTAACTACCTATAGAGTATAGCTCATATCATGGGGCAGGCCCAGGGATGCCTAGGCTGCTGTTGACCTGATTATGTGACTATCTCCTGGGTGGTCTCGGGATAACTCTGCCTGTGATAACATCAAATACTTTGCTGATGCAAATGTCTCTTGACATATGGTCACGCTGTCCCCTTTCCTGTCCCTCGTAAAACTTTGTCCCCCATTCCTATCCCACCCTCTGGACCTTATTCCTCATACCATTGTCGCATGATCAGCTCTTACTAACCTGTGTGCTTTCAATAAATGGCACAAGAACTTCTGCTCAAGTAGCAGAGTCTTGCCTTGCAAACCTGCTCCACGGCTGCTATGTCTCTCATCCTATTCCTGCCACAAAGTGGCAACAAAGTTCCTGTCTCAACAATGTGGCAGTACGTGCTTTGATTTTTTAAAATTGATGTGTAATACAAGTACAGTAAAGTATATAAAACACATTCATTTTAATTAACATTTAATGAATTTTATATAAATCTGTCATCTACGTATTTATCTACCTCATCACTAGGTCAATGAAGATATAGAGCATTTCTATTATCCCAGAAAGAATTTTGTGCTTTCTCTCTCCATGTTAATTCCTCACAGTAACCTCTTTCTTAATTTCTATCATCATCAAATAAGTTTGCTTGTTCTTTTAATTAATAAAAATCTAATCATTATGTACTCTTTTATTTCTGGCTTATTTCACTCAACACCATGTCTGAGAGATTCATCAGTTATGCACTGGGGCAGGGAGATGAAGTCAACTCATACGAGGCTGCAAGTCTGAATTTATTTCTATTTTTATTTTCAGTGACTTCATGTTGATAACTTGAAAGGGGTCTTGTTGGGTGTATTTGTACCACCAAGCCAGAAAACACTACCAACCAGGGAATTTTCTTCTCCATAGAACCAGTTGTTAAATGTTTACCAGCACATTGCTGCAATAGTTTTTTTCTTTTCTATTGCATGCATTTCTATTGCTATATGGTATTCCATTACATGATTCCACTATAAACTTCTTATTCAGGATCTTGTTGACATTTTGACTATTTCTAATTTGGGGCTATTAGCTGCTTTGACCATTCTTGATCCTGTCTTTTTAATAACATTTATATTTGTTACTTAGAGTATATACTTAGAAGTTAAATTTTTGGGTCTTGGGTGATTAATATTTAACTTTAGGAGATACTGCCAAACAGTTTTCCAAAGGGTTGAAGCAATTCACACTTCTACCAGCACCCAGTTGTGCTACTTTCTTGTTCATCTTTGACATTGTTAGTCTTTTCAGTTTTTGCCATTCTGTTGAATATGTGATGCTATCTCTTTTTTATTTAAGTTTGCTCTTCTTGATGATTAATAATAAAAGGAACCCTTTTCATATAGCCTTTTGGCCATTTGTTCATCTTCTTTTGCAATACATCTGGCCATTTTAGTGGCTAAATTTGGATTGTTTAAAAACATTATTTTCTGTATATAAGTCACTTGTTGGATTTTTGTGTTGTAGATATCTTCTCCCATTCTGTGATCTCTTTTCACTTTTTTAATAGTGTCTTTTGGTGGATGTAAATTTTTTTAAAGTTTCATTCATTTATGCACACAAGAGCTGGGGTACAGGCCAGAGATGCCGGGGGGTGAGAGGATTCACCAGAGACAGAGTGGGGAGCAGAACAGGCAGATGAACTGAAATTCACTGCTGAGGGGAGCAGCGGGCGAGTCAGGAAAGGTCTACTGCGCCATGTGGATTGCTCCCTGGCCGGACAGGGATCGAACTCGTGCTGCAGAGGCTGCAGATTGCTTCATAGTGCGGTGCTTAACCCCTTGCGCCACCAGGGAGGCCCCATAGTGGATGTAAATTCTTAAGAACAATTCAGTTCTTTTGTAGTTAATGCCTTTTGCATCCTGTTTAAGAAAATCTTGCTTACCTTTTTATATTAATGTCTATGGCGCACTCATTAATTTTTGTGTCTGGTATAAAGTAAGCATCACACTTAACTTTTCCCCCAAGCAGATATCTAATTGGTCATCTTTTCCCTAAAAGAATTTAAATGGCAATTTTTATAAATCATTTCACTGTATACCAACCGGTGGGTTAAATATGATTGGCTCAATATCAAACTATCTTAATTGATGTAGATTTATAATTGGCCCTACAGTCTGCTTGTTTCTCCATATTTGGTCATTTTAAGAGTATCTTTCCAAGTTTTTTAGATTTCCATATACATTTTAGAGTTATTTTTAAACTTCCAAGAAAAGAATCCTGATATTTGGCTTTAGATTTCATTGATGTTCAGATGAATTGGGGGAAGTCAAAAGCTTAATAATCATGACTTCTTTCAATCCATTTATAGGTTGTGTCTCTCAATATATTTAGGTCTTTTCACTTTCTCTTTAATATTGTAGTTTTCAGTATTGCATTCATATAAATCATCTGTTAGATTCATTTCTAGTCATTTAATTTTTGAGATATATTAAAAAGTTTTCTAGTTGTTTTTTATTATATCATAGAAATATAATTTTTGTATATCAATTTTGTTATTAGTGACGCTCCAAATTTGATTATTGATTCTAATGGTTTCTGGGTTATTTTGGATTTTCTATGTATATAATCATATCTTCTACAATGGGACAGTATATTTCCTTCCTTTCCAATCTTCTTACCTTTTCTTTTTCTTATTTCACTGACTCGGCCTCATCTATTATGTTGAGAACATATAATGGTGATGCACATTTTTGTCCTCGAGATGTTATTGGTTGTTTCACTGAACTGGTGGTGCTACTGGTACCTAATGGGCCAGGGATGCTGCTAAGCAACCTATAATGCACAGGTCATCCGCTCACAACAAAATATTATCCAGGCTCAATTGTCAACAGTGCTAAGGTGGAGAAACTTGGGGATAAGGAAGGCAGGCTAACAGCTCATAAACTTTAGGGCATGGCTGCTGATAATTAAAACCTTGACCCTGAATTATTAGAAAGACATTAGGTTGTGATCAGTGCACTCTAAAATGCAATTTATTTTAGAAAGATTTATGTAAAAATGGTTAGGACTTGTGTTGATTTGGGGGCTGAAATACATGTTTTAATTGTCCAAAAGATTAATTTTATGTGGAAGAGGTCATTTTCAAATAGTACCAAATGCAAGAAGTACTACAGAAAGGCAAGACCACTTTACAATTTTTATATTGTTTAACAATAATTTAAAAAACATTTTTGGCTTACTGATTTGCTATTTGCACAAAGAGATTATTAAAAAAAAAAATATTCTAAAACAAACTGCGGTTTGGACTTCAGGCCCTTAGCGAACATTCTTCCTCTCTATAGAGACTTTTACACAATAGTCAGCCCGAACCTCAACAGCATCTGGCTGTCAGCTGGGAGCTCACTCAGAAGGGGCACCTCCAGTAGACCAATCATTCCTTTAGCCTTTAGAGCTGGGGCACACTCAGCTGGGACATGGATGAGCCAAGGAAATTTGGTGTAATTGCAGCAGGTTTCTGGAATTCATCTGGATTGGATGGAGGAGGGGCAGGAAGGTGGCATGGAAGGGAATTATGCAGAAGTTCAGGAAAGGATAAAATGTGCTGGAAATAAAAGGAATAAGCAACATCTGGAAATTGATTGAAAAAAGGCAACAACTGAAAGTGCATCTGGGAAAAGAAAACAGGACCCAGATTGCCACAGATCCAGGAAGACCAGGAGGGAAAGTTCTGTTTAAGGGGGGGTAGGCGGGAAGACCCTACAGCCTGGTGACAGGCACCAGGAAGCAAACACACTTGGCTTGGCTCCCCCACCAAGATCTCTCTATCTGTGTTTCAGCATACTTTCTGAGCCATGACATCTGTGTGGGAAGGAAGCCCAGAAGATCCAGAGTTCCCAGTGGTAAGGAAAGATGGCATTGCTGGCAAGAAAACCTGAAAGGTGCAGCGTTAAGTGAAGATGCCTTCTGAAACTGATGGGCCACTTGTGAGAAGGCTATAAACTGACTACACGGCCTCTCTGATCTCTGCGTTTATGTCGTCACAGGCATCCATCTCCTCAATGAAATATTTTCTTGAGTCCTGGCTCACACTGTCACCAGACTGCTCGGATATGGAAAAGAGCATCTTTTCGGTGTATTTATGGCATAACACTGAATTGCAGCCGCATCAGCACCACTGCTCATAAATCATGCTATCATCACCTTCTCCAATCGTGCAGAGTCAATCGTGATTTCCCCTCTGAATTGACAGGCTGAAGAAGGCTTTGTACTACCCACTGTCCCTTGCTGTCCCCATTAGTCATGGAGGATGAATGTGTAATGAATCTTAAGATACCAAGTGATTTATCATATCAAATCTCTAGGGGTGCTGAGGCGAAGACCACCAGAACGGCTGGCTGGTGTTCCTTGTGGAGACCACAAGTAGTCTGGATTGCCCGTCGTGTTGGGGCTGTGGGGAAGACCTGGTCATGTTCCTCAGGAGGCTCATAGCCTTCTTCCTGTTTAAATACCTCAGTTGTTCTTTGGTTCTGATGACCCTTTCTTTAAATTCTTTTGGGAGAGGAATGGGGCCCACTCTGTAATGCCAAGCCTTCACATTTAAAGAAAGGACACTATTTTACTGCACATATCATACAAATCTGCGAAGAGGAGGCTGGTAGGGAAATCTATTTCTAAGGCATTTTTCCTCTAAAATGGCACAAGACACAGACGCTCACCATTATGATTTGGATCCCCCTGAAATGCATGTATTGAAGTCCTAAGCCCAGGACCTCGGTATGTAATGATATTTGGAGATAGGGCCTTTAAAGAAGTAATTACGTTAAAATGAAACCCTAGGGTGGGTTCTAAGCCAATATGGTTGGTGTCCTTATAAAATTAGATTAGGACCAGGTAGACACAGAGGAAGGCCACAGTGAAGACACAGAGAGGCGGCGGCCATCTATAAGCAGGGAGAGAGGATTCTGAAGAACCCAGCTCTGTCGACACCTTGATCTCAGAGGTCTAGCCTGCAGTCCTGTCGATGATAAATTTCTTCCGCTGAAGCCCCCAGTTTTGCAGTACTTTGTTATGGCAGACCTGAGAAGCTAATGGACTCACATACACCTGGATATATTTTTTTTGGATAAAGAAATACGTTCTCCCTGTGTAAGTGGGATATTAGGCAAATACTGAGTGTTGTAAAGAAAACAGAAATGGAACCAAAAGCCCCTCCAAGTTTTTCACATGACATAGGCAAGCAGCAGTGTGAATTCACCAGCCTTCACGTACATGTCGTCTTTATTTGAGTTCCCATAGAATCAGAACCCCAGACTGGGGTTGGAGTATATGTAGATATGGGAAGTGACTCCAGGAGGTCATGCAAGGGAGTGGAGAGGTGGAACAGACAACCTGGGTTTAAAAGCAGGCTACGATGATAGGCGTCAGGGGCTCAACCCATCGGTGGATAGAGGCTGTGTCTCTGATGATCCCCCTTGAAGAGTGAGGCAGTTGGATTATTTACCCACCAACCCCCTTCATTATTGGTTGAGAGCTGCACCTGTGGCCTCCACCTCTCTGGTAGCCCTACTTTTCCTGCTCTGGTGGCCAGAGAGAATCTTCCAGCGGAGACTCTCACCAGCTTCCAGTCAATACTCAGCTTGCCTTGGACGAGGAGGGTCAGAGGATCTGAGCAGGGGGCTGGTGTGACATTAAACATGGGCTTTCTGTGTGCTAGTGTCCCTGTGCGAAGCTGTCCCTCATTCTTAGTCTGTGACTTTCAGCTGCTACAGACCCACCCTGTAGCTCCAGTAAACCTGTGATGTACATCTACAGAGCTGGCCTGAGCTAACCAACCAGCTTGATTCCTCCGCATAGCCACCATCTTTGGCTCACAAATACCAGGCAGGCCAATAGAGTCTTCTCCAGAACCTCTGTAAGCACAGAATATCCTCTTTACCTCGGGATTTCTAGCTCCAAAGCCCAAGGAGCTGTAAGCTACCAGAGCAATCTCTCACCTCAGGTGAGGATCCTGAGGTTGAAGTAGTCATCCAGGAAAGCTGAGCACGAGAGGGCACATGGGACAAGGTATATGCTTTTCATGCCCAGAACCCAGGCTGGAGTTGCACAGTGAGATGTGTCCATCAGTTCCCTTTGTTTGCTGAAATTATTTGATTGGGGTTTTTGTTATTTTTAACTGGAAGGGCTCAACTTTTTACCAATAAAGATATTTGTAAATCATGTTTTATGTTCATTTTTCTCCCTCATATTTTAAAGATATTAATTCTTATTTTTAAATTATGGTAAAATATACATAACATAGAAGTTATCATTTGTTTTAACCTAGGTTGCCATGATAGAATACTATACATTGGATACCTTATATAACAGAAATTTATTTCTACGTTATGTGCTGACCCACATTTTGTTTATCCACTCATCAGGCAATAGAATTTTGTGTTGTTTACATTTTTTGGCTTTTATGAATAGTCATCCTAAAATTTATATCTGCAATTTATATTCACTGCATGCTGTGAATATTTGTGTCCATGTTTCTGTGTGAGCATATATGTTTTCAGTTGTCTTGGGTCACTATCTAAGAGGTGCATTGCTAGGGCATATGGTAATCTATGTTTTTTTTTTTTTTTTTTAAATATTAAATTTTATTTTTATATTCCCCCATACAATTGCAAACGCCCCATTCTGACCCCAATCCTTCCCCTCCCGCCCCCCACCCCCCAAAAAGTGTCTCTGGTTCATAGTTTTTTTGTTGATTTTGATTTTCACTTTCTTATATTCATTTTCCTGGTCCCTTATTTAAGTTTTCTAGATTCCTGCTATGAGTGAGACCATCCGGTATTTTTCTTTTTCTTTTTGGCTTATTTCGCTGAGCATGATCCCTTCCAGTGCCATCCATGTTGCTGCAAATTGCATGTGTTTATCTTTTTTGAATGCTGAGTAATATTCCATGGTATATATGTACCACATCTTCTTGATCCAGTCATCTATTTTTGGGCATTTGGGTTGTTTCCAAAGCTTAGCTATTGTAAACAGTGCTGCTATAAACATAGGAGTGCAGGTGCTCTTTGGAATTGATGTTTCTGTGTCCTTTGGGTAAATACCTAGGAGTGGAATTGCTGGATCCTATGGAAGCTCTATGTTTAGTAGGTCCAGAAATCTCCACACAGCTCTCCATAGTGGTTGGACCAGTTTGCACTCCCACCAACAGTGCACAAGAGTTCCTTTTTCTCCACATCCTCGCCAACATTTGTTGTTGCTAGTTTTTTTAATATGTGCCATTCTCACTGGTGTGAGATGGTATCTCATGGTAGTTTTGATTTGCATTTCCCTGATTACAAGTGATGTTGAACATTTTTTCATATGTCTGTTGGCCATTTTCATTTCCTCTTCAATCTATGTTTAACTTTTTGAGTAAGTGCCGAGCAGTTTTCCACAGAGGTTGCACTATTTTACATACCTACCAGCCATGTTCATGAATTTTTTAATAGTCTACATCCTCATTAACACTTGTATTGTCAGCCTCTTTAATTACAGTTATCCTAGTGAGTGTTAAGTGGTATCTTATGTTAAGTGGTATCTCAAATGATAGTTTTTATTTGCACATTTCTAATGACTGATGATGTTGATCATCTTTCAATAATGTATTTGGAGAAGTATCTATTCAAATCTTTTCTTTATTTTCAGTAGGATTATTTGCCTATTTACCGTTTATTATGAGTTTTTTTTTAAAGTATTCCAGATACTGTTGTTAAAAAGATTATTATTTTCCCACACTGAATGGTCTTGACACCTTTGTCTAAATCAATTGACTATAGACATGTGAGTTTATTTCTGGACTCCCATTTTTATCATTGATCTCTATACCGTCTTATGCTAGTATCACACAGTCTCCTGGTTACTGTAGCTTTATAGTAATTTTTGAAATTGGGAAGGGTGAGTCCTTGATCTTTGTTTTTTTACACAATTATTTTGGCTGTTCTGAGTCCCTGGCATTTTAATATAAATTTTAGGATAGGATTGTTATTGTCACAAAAAAATGGAGACTTTCTTTGCCCTCAATTTTTTATTCTTAAGGTGGAAGTATAGATTGTTGATTTGAGGTCTATCTTCTTAACTCAGGCATTTAGAGCTATACATTTCCCTGTAACTGCATGCCATAAGTTTTGGTATGTTGTGTTTTAAGTTTATTCATCTCAAGGCATTTTCTAATTCTTCTGTGATAGTTTCTCTGAAACATTGATTTTTTTTAAAAAATGTGTTATTTCATTTTTACATATTTGTGTGTTTTTCAAGTGTCCTTCTGTTTTTGATTTCTGACTTCATTCCTGTGGCTGGAAAAATATTTTGCATGATTTCAATCCTTTTAAATTTAATGATATTTGTATTATGTCCTAATGCAAAATCTACCCTGGAGAATCACATACACTTGAGGACAAGGCATATTCTACTGTAGTTGTATAGAATGTTCCATAGATCTCTGTTAGGTGTAGTGAATTACAGTCGTGTTGAAGTCTTCTATTTAATTGTTGCTCTTCTGTCTAGTTGTTCTATATTGAAAGTAGAGTATTTTGAAGCTCCAAGTATTGTTGGAGTTCCCTACTATTGTTGTCAAATTGTCAGTGTCTCCCTTATACCTGCCTGTTGTTGCTTCATGTATTTTGATGCCCTGTTGTTTGATGCCATTGTCTTTTAAATCAGCAGGAAAAAATGAGTTACAAACAAAATTTTATTTATCCTGACTCTTACACAGTTACCTTTACATTTTTCTTCATGTAGATTTGAGTTACTGCCTAGCATCCTTTAATTTTACACTGAAGGACTCTCCTTCATATTTTTTGTAGAGTACATGATGGATTCTATATAAGCATATGAGTGACTATGAAAGTCACTAGAAATTGCCGATAAAATAATAGAACAATAATTGCTCCTTGTTACAAAAAAATATTTCACATTCTTTTATTTTTGAACCAGTTTTAAAGGTTCTCTTGTTTTTAAAACTGAAAAAAAATTAATTCTTTTCTGTAAGAATGATGGAGAGCCCTTCCTGAATATAGCAATACTAATAATCAAATTATGAAAAGCACTTCAGTCTTAAATTATGAAATAAATTCTTTTTTAGATCAAATCTGGGTCTGTAAACAATGATGTTTATTTTAAAACTGAACAAATATTGTAAAGTTTGGAAAAAGTCAGAGAACATAATTCTCGAATATAAAGTGGGTAAGATTGTCTTTCATAACTCCTCTTCAAGTATTTTATACAAATTAATTTAAACTTCACTAGTGTTCCCTGGTAGATCATTTATCCACAGTGTTTGCCAGTACATCACTTATCCCAGAGATAGGAGATAGAATTAAAGCTATAACTAAAGGAGTCTAGAATCATAATTTTCTTACTAAAAGCAAATATTTCCCTCTGAATAGTCCTGGACCTTTAGAAGGCACTATAGGTGTTTGCCTGATAGCATTTGCATCAAATCATGGACAAAGAAGAATCTAAACTAGGCCTGGCACATGGTACATGGCTCTCACAGAGTGGCTGTCACAGAGGCTTGTCTGTTGCAGTGTGCATTCATCTCACACTATTTCTGATCTTGCTCAGCACAGAGCTCCTGTGTCTTTGCCAGGAAGGTAGGAGGGCAAGTTCACCCCTTTAAGTCACTGAGGAAGTGGTTGCTGTCATAGCACATCTGTTGATATTGCTGGGCAAGCTTGCTTTGTAGATCTTACTCAGGAATAGTGCTTTGCTCAAAGCCTTTCTGGAGGGTTCCTTTTCAGCATGACTCATCAGGAAGTTTTCTCAGAAACTTAGTGGCTATCTGTGAGGTCTGGCCACTAATGATCTACCTTCCTGTTCAGGCAGGATATTTTCCCTTAGCCAACTGAAGAAATCCCTTTTATAAAGAGTCCTCCTGCTGAGCTTTTGGAGGATTAAATGCCTCGTGGAGTACCCTCCACCAGGGAAAGCTGGAATGGATTTGGTTTATTTCTTAACCCTGTGGAATCCATTTTGAAAACTGTCAACCAAAGCAGATTAACAGAACCATTACCAAAAGCTATTTGTAGACTCCACCTATGGTTCTGAGGCTGGAACTCATGTCTTTCCAGTTTTGAATGTGATGCATTTGGACAAGGAAAAATAAAACAACCCATTCTGGTGAATCTGGACACTTTATGAAAAGCAGGCCTAAAGCCAACACAGTATGATTTTTTAAGTGAAGTGCTGTTGATAGAGTGCTACTTTTCTCCAGATCTCTCCATCCTGTAGGTTACCTGGTCTAGTTTATTTACTTCTTCCACTAGGTGGCAGGACTTTTAAGCAGTGTTAAAAATGTGTCCCAGAAAGTTCTCTGGGAACAGAGAAGTTAGAATTGTCAACATTTGATGCAGGTCAAGGAGTTTAACTGGATTATGCCTCGGGGTTTCTGTGATTACCTTGCTCTACATTCCTCCCTGTAATGCAGTTTATTTTTCCAGGCAAACAATGCATTAAGAATGTGTTTTTGCTTTTGGCATCATGTCTCAATTGCAGAAATGATTTTAATCACAGATCTTTGACTGAAACATCTGTGGTTTCTTGTTTTCAAGAAGAAAAAGGAATGTACTCTGGACTTGGAAAAGACAAAGGATCGAATCTTTCATTTCCATCAGAAATGGCAAGGGAGAGAGGATCGAGTGGTGGTGTTGGTGGAGTGTTAGTGCTTGAGCCTAAGTATGATGAAAATACATAAAAAGAAATGATCTTGAGCTGCAGCAGACACTACAAATGGAATAGAAAGTCAATTGCTTCTGTGAGCTCAGATTATGTGCATTATTGGGTACAAATTATGTTTGATTTAAATTTCGTCACTGAATAATGGCCTATTTGGCTCACGATTCAATGTGAGTGGCATTTGGGGTGAACCTGGCTAATAGAGAAATTAGTCGAGATGCTTTTGAAATCTTGTCCTCAAATGCAAGTGGAAAATATTTCCCCAGCTATCTGAAAATAAACTGGTGAAAAATGAAAAGGTCAAATGGTCATAAACTGCCTTGGCTTTATGTTACGGGCAGTTGTGAATAGCATCACTCACTCTCAGATAACTGGAGCTTGAGTTGCATGAAATAAGCCTTTGGAATTAAGTTGATGGGTGGTCTTTACTTGAGTTTGTTACTCTGGCACTTGGGTACCAATGCTTAATATTCATGATTAAATCCAAGGAGGAAAATGCTTGAAATTACAACCTCCTTTTGTGTTTGGAGAAGAATCTAGTTTCAGCCCAACTTTTCATTTAACCAGCATGTTTTAACCTTCCTTAACAGAGAAGGGGCTAGCTTTCCAAGTCCTAGTCAATGTTTACCTTCGGTTCACTTGCTATAGAATGTGACAGGTTTGCAGATGTGTTTCCAACACAAAGACAAGAACCTGTTTCTTTCCCTGTCCTGCAACACAAACCCTCACAAAAGCCTCTCTGGTCCAGATACAGCTGTTGGGAAAGTTCAGGCACAAAAACTCTCCAAACATGTAATCTATTGTCTCCTGGGAGCTCCTGTGAACGCCTGACTTTCACAGACAGGTGCCCTTATTTATAAACACCTCCCATGGAGGCAGCCAAAGGGGCAAGGTGTGCCTGTCAGCGTGAGTGATGGGCTCAGTCTGAAGGGGCAATGGGCGGGTTGGTGGGGAACTGAAACCCGAGCCGGCTAATCCCTGCGCGGGAGCCTGGAAGCACCCCGTGCCCTGCCCTGACTTTGTCAGAGAGGGAGGGGGTAGTGTGTGTATGTGGAGGGGGGCTGGGATGAGGGGATATTTGGGGAGCTTAATCCCAGCCAGTGAACTTCAAAAAGCCCCTCGTGTCTCAAAACAAATCTCCCAGGGCGGGGCTCTAATTTTCACGTCGGTGGGTGGCCCAGACCCACGACCAGGAATGCCTGCCATGCCTCTCCTTCCTGTTTCTTTTGCCTCTTGAAACGCTTTGGGTTGAAGCCAGGGGCAAGTAGCGAAAGATTCGTTGAAAAGATGGTGGTGTGAGTCTTCTCGGCCTGCTGGGTGGGATCCTTTGGTGGCTCTGGAGACAGGGTCTCAGTGTGTCCACACCGGTTCCAGCAGGACCGTCGTGTGTTGGTTTCTGTCTTTGTACAAAAGAATTTTCTTTTCTCCTTTACTGAGAATTTAGGTTAGTATCCACAAAAGCCAGGCCTCTGGGCCTGATGTGTAAATAAAGTGTTCTGATGCTGTGACTTGGGCCTCGATTCCACTGATAAGCTGGTGGTCTGAGAGAGGAGCACAGCGCGAATGGGCTCCTCTGATGTGGAGGAAAGGCTTTGGGCCTAGACACGCTGGTTTAAGTCTCTGCTCCAGCATTTATAATGTATAAAGGACCTATGGCAGAGAGGAAACTTCTTTGTGCCTTAGTTTTCTACCTGTCTAAGACAGGATATTAATGTCTCTTTTGAAGGGCTGTGCTGCGTGATGAAGGCTGTGCTGCATGATGAGGGCTGTGCTGTGTGGTGAGGCCTGTGCTGCGTGGTGATGTTATAGGACAGGGAGAGGGGCAGCCCAAACCCCGCAAACCTGCCTATTCTACATGGGTTCTGCCATCCGCCGCATCAACACAAAACATAGGAGACTTTAATGGGAAGGATCTTTAATAAAACTAGGAAACAATACAGGAGAGGCAAAGAGTCTAGTTTCTAAATGAAGCACCCAAAGTTACCCGTCCCCTCGTGGGTAAAAGTCCATCCATATGGGATCGGCCCAGAACAAGGCCCCAAAGCCTGCTACAAGTCTAAAGCATCTTCCAGTGGGGACCCACAGAAAAGGGTCACAAACAACCGGACAAGCCCGGAAGGAAAAGAGCAAAATCAACATCAAGATAAAAGCTGCCATTGTCACCTCCCCACGGGTCTCACCCACATCTGTGTCACCCCGTCCACGACCAAAAGACAAGCGCAGTTTCTTCACGTGTCTCTAGGCTCCATGCGCCTCCTCCAGGTCTCCTGGCTCCATCCTGCTTCCTTCCTTAGTCTCTTCTGCAGCTTCTCCTCTTCCTGCTCAGCTCCACCCTCCCTTGGGTGGGGCAGGGAACCTCCCCCTTTCCTGGGGACCACCCTGTTGCAGTGATGGCTGTGCTGCGTGGTCAGGCCTGTGCTGCGTGGTGATGGCTGTGCTGTGTGGTGAGGCCTGTGCTGCGTGGTGAGGCCTGTGCTGCGTGGTGAGGGCTGTGCTGCATAGTGACTGGGTATGAAGGTGAAGGATTCTGGTCAGCCTGGGCATGTGCTCCCTGCTTTGGCCATTCTCTGTTGAAAGAAAACTAACTGAGAATGAGAAGGACACTGGTGTTACTTCTATGTGGAAGATAGAGAAACAAAACAAGGGTCAGATACAGTCAAGCCATCCATATATCTCAGCGATCTGACTATAGCATTCAGGCTACAGAGGGGGAGGCGGGTGGGGAGCACACAGTGGGAGGGGCCCAGTGGACTGTGGTGGAGGGCTACGGCGCCTTGGTGCCAGGTGTGGTATATGGCAGCGGACACTGAAGGGTGTGATGCTTGCCCTCTAACTCATACCACTGCTGTTAACCAATGTTATTATCGCAATAATTTTTTTTAATAAAAATGAAATGATGATGAACCACGAAGCAATGCTTCCAACGTGTCGACTGCTTGGCCGATTTTTCATCACTGTAGAAAAAGTTTCCTGGATGCATTTGAGTTTTCTGCTACTTTCACTCTCTTCTGGATGAAACACTCTGTACAGAAAGCAGCAGTTAAAGACAATGTTTGGTGGATGGGAAAGAAATAGAAATCTGAGTGGTGTCTTAATGAGGAAGAATTTTTTCCAGCTGTAGAACTTTTGCTTTCCCCCATTTATACCCATCTATGAAGACAGAAGCTTATACCTTTCTCCACAGCATTTTTCAAGATTTTGGTGTATGCTTCCCTATTTGATAGAAATCTAACTCTAGGGGTAATGGAATAAGAATAGTAGAGCTGGAATAAACTAAACTATTAATAAAAATAAACTATTCTTAGTATTAACATAGAGCTTAGGAGGGCTTTGAGAACCTAGCGATGACACACAGTTGGTTATGGCAGGGATTAAAATCCAGGTTATGTGACTTTTCATCTAAAACCCTGTATTTCAGAAAAGGTGTTTCATCATAAGTGTTCCTTTGTTTCTTCTCTTAGTTGGTACTCTAGGTTGTCTGCAAAGATGAAAGGCAATCTTTTTCACTTGTCTTTAAATGGTCCTCTAGAGAGGAGGCACCATGGTGGGTTCAAGTTGGAAAAAAGAAAGAATCAAAAATGGTCTTTCCAATCTGGGATTCCCACAGCATTTTCTGTTTAGGGGCAAATAGCAGAATATTGCTTCTTGAGTTTGTCATTTCTTGAATTTGGTGTTTATTCTACCAATTCATGAGACGCACAGCCTCACTGGTTAAGGGAGCAAGGAGCTATTCATCCAGGTTGTGGGAAATCAGAAGTGGTAGTTCTTGAAGCTGTGTAGGGAACTAGCTCTGATATGGATCTTTTATGATTGTTGCATGAAACTAAAGCAGGGAGATTTCTCGGGCTTTACAACTGCAAATTGAAGGTTGACAACCAGCCTCTGGCCAAAACCTTCTCTCTAACCTGTGTCCCGCCTCTCGGTCCCCAGCAGATGGGACAGCACATCTGCAGCACGGCTCGGAAAGGAGAATTTTGCCCCGAGTTTGTAGGTGTTACTTTTCCCATGGTTTGATTTGCCTGGCATTCTGTGTCTGACATTTTTTCCCGCTTTTCCTTTGCTAGGAAAGGAAGAAATAAGGAGCGTTAGTTGCTGACGAAGTCAAGAGGGCGCTGAGGCTGGCGGGTTTATTACTTTTGGCAGATGAGTGGTGTGATGTGGTTTTACTTCCTATTTGCCTTTCTAGAAACCTGGCCTCTGTTCTTCAATGAGTCTTCCTGGTCGGCTTATATTTACTAAAACAGAGTGAGTGAAAATCCAAAAGAAGGAAAGGAATTTTAAAAAGCAGATCCTGGAAGAGGCTTGGGAACCTATGGATAGCACAGAATAGAAGGGAGCCAGCAGGCAGGGACGCAGCCTTCCTGCCGGGACAGTGGCTGCAGGATCAGCCACCTCCTGTGCAGGTCACTGCGCCCTGTCTGTGACGGTGACGACACACGCCAGTCGCACATGGTGGTGCGAGACGTCCCTGGGTATAGTGACTTGCTGCACACGTGATTTCATTGAAATGAGGACAGCGAGGAACACAGGCCCTGGTTTCTGAGCATTCACGTTCGCTGCCCAGAGCCGGGCCCCACAGTGGCACAGGCAGCCGGGGGCTCTGCTCGTCTGAGACCCTTGCTTTGAGCTCAGGTCCCAGGCCTCAATTTTTCTCATCTTTCCTAAGATAAAAGTGTGTCAGATGATCTCTGAGACTTCTCGGGGCACGTGTGTGTGCGCACATGCAAGTAAACTAGGGAAGGTGCAGTGATGGTCTGTGACCCATTTCTGTGGAGGGGCTGATACATCGTCCCCTGAGGGAGGCCCTGGGGAGCGCCAAGGCTGGCTGGGCTCCTCAAGGAAGCCCCCGGGTGCAGCAGGCCCTTGGTGCCCGGCTCACACTTGTTTTCAAAACCATTATCTTTGCAAGCATACAGCTAGCCAAAAAAAAAAAAAAAAAAAAAAAAAAATACTGCTTTCATCACCCCCATTTCTATTTTGAAACAGAAAATTCTCCCGGAAAAGATTTAAACGGGCGTGTGCGTGGCACATATTGGGTGGCGGCACCATGCGAGGCAAGTCTAACAAAAACAAGGACCCCTTATGGGGCGCCAGCAGCCGAGTCTTCTTGAATGTCATACGAAGCCAGGAATATCTTCAATCTGCACGCATAGATGCTCGATGTGTTACTTCAGAAAGCTTCTCCACGATGGCAAATACAGGCCGATGAGGAGCGTGTGTGCAGACAGGAGTGGGCGGCTAGCTGGGCTCGGGCGTGCACGGGCGTGGACCAGGGAAGGCCGTGGTGATCGAAAGGGCAAGTTGTGTAAATGCAAAGAGTGAAAAAAGAAGAAAAAAAATGCAATGATAGGAAGTCTGCTTCTTGAGCTTGAGATATTTGAGGTATTTGTTCACTTGACATACGCTTCAAGGATCTGAAACACCGAAGAGAGCGAACGTGAGGTGTCAGGGGAGACCGGTGTGGGGGCGACAGTGAAAATATTGGCTTTGGGAGAATATCAGTTTCTGAGCTTTGGGTTTCTAGATATATCTCTTCTTCAAGAAAAATCTGTAGCTTGTCATGGAGAGCTGCCTCTTGTTCCCATGCCTACTACCTGTTTTTATTTATTTCATTTTTAAATTATTCATCTTAAGGATACTGTTACAGAGCAATGTTTTTAAAATAAATTTTTTATTTTGGAGTTGTTTTAGAATTATAGAAAAGCGGCTGTGCCAGTATGGAAAGTTCCTAAATATCCCTTACTCTTTTTCCCTGGTGTTAAATGATCTTGGCAGATGAGACGAAACCAAGGAACCAGGACTGATATATTGCTATTGACTTGAACTAAACTCCAAATTTTGTATAGATGTCACCTGTTTTTCCACTGATGTCCTTTTTTGGTTTCAGAATCCAACCCAGATTTGAGCCTTTTTTTTTTTCATTTTGGATACATTTTTATTATTTTATACCAGTTCATTTACATTTTAAGTGATACTGAGCAGCTGTCACCTCCACACTCTTTGTATCCGTACCCAGTCAGCCCCACAATACCCCTTTGCGTGAACTGACTGACCTTCCCCTTCTCCACCTCCCCTCACTCAGGGATGTCACTGCTGGAATTTTTTTGTGGGTCTTTCCGAAGATTCCAAGTGCTTCAGATCCCTTCTGCCGGCGCAGGAGGAGGCAGACTCTGTGCTAGCCCGAGTAGTTCCCAGGTGATCCCATTAAAATTTCACTGGAAGCCAACTCTTCATCAGGAAGGAATACTAAAAAAAGCCAAAAAAAAAGAAAAAAAGGAAAAAGAAAGTAAATGCCACTTCTTAAAGTCTCACCCTCCCTTTGCCCTGGAGTTAAAGAGAAGACCTGCCCTCCGCTTAATTTTTCATTTGGAATGATATTTAATCGGTCAGAATCTCACCTTGGGCAAGACCTTCATAAAGGAGCAAAGTGATTCATTAATATCCTACATGCTGTCTATAATAGAACAAAAAAGAATGAGAAAGAATAAAATTAAAGTGAGCCTCAGACGTGTTGCAGCGCCTTCTTTTTAGTTTCCCTTCCTTTCCCTCCATGTTCTCCATGGGGACAGAGGGGCGGGGGAGCCCACGGGGTCCTGAAGTGGCAGGAGGCCCCACGTTGTCCTGGAGTTGAATCACGTAGGGATTAGCTGGCCTCAGTTTTTCTGGCCCAGCCCTGATGGCCACCAGGCGTCGCCTGCCCCTCCCAAGAGCCGATCTCTGTCAGAGTCTGGTCCCACCACAGGAGCCTGGGCTGCCTCTGGGTCCAAGAAGAGGCGCAGGTGCAGGCAGTTGTCTCACTTGGTTTGGTGGTCTTGAGTGAATGGGTCTTGAGGCCTTTGTTTATCGCCAGCCCCGAGGGACAAGGTCTCCTCTGCTCCTGTCACGAAGGCCTTTCTGGGCCGGCTTGGTGCTGACTCCAGCGGGCTCTTACTGTGTGATTGTTGAACGAATGAATACGTGAAAAGACAAGATGGCGTAGACTGTAGGAACACCGGTGGAGACAGGGAACACCTCTGCTGGCAGAGGAAGAGCGTTTGGCCCTCTAGGTCCCCCACCCAGGTGGCCTTGGCACTGGAAAGGAAGGAATCTTCCCCATGGCGGGGGGGCGGGGAGGGTTGGAGTTCTTCAGCTGTTCTTCTTTGGAAGGTTCCCTTCACTACCTCACACCTGGCTGTATTTCAAAGATTAATGAACAGCATCTTGTCAGGTTTAATATATTGCACTTGAGGAGTTTACTTTGACGATGTAATCATAAATTCCCTGAGCTGCGAATTACATCTTAAGGACTCAAATGAAGTTCTAGTGAGAACCGAAGAAACAGGAATCACCGTAAAATGTAAAAAGTGCCAGTTTTGAGAGAAAACTGTAAATTTTCTAGGACATTAGGTTTCAAAAGAAGGATTACATGCAGACTAAACAAAGTAGAAGTCATAAAAATTTAAAGACACCACAAAACATAACAAAAATAAGGTCCTTTTCAGTTATGACAGAATTCTAAAAGGAAACTTACACCACATTATGCCACCCAAGCAGAGCCATTAATTAACCTAATGAGAAAATATGTTCCATTTCCATGGCCAAAGCATGTCAGGAAGCCTTTGACATTTTAAAATAGGAAAGAGAAAAGACAGAAAGAAAGGCCATTGCACCATTCTAAAAAGCTTTAAATATTAACTTATCAGTTCAGGAAATCTGAGGTACTTTTGATAATATTCTCAATGACCCTTTGGGGAAATTTTTGCAATTGTTGCATAAATAAAATGTGGATTACAAAAGCAGTATTGGGAAAAAGAAGTTGGAGTTGAGGGAACCGGCAGGAAACGAAGGATCAGCATGTTAAGTGTGAGCTTAGCCACTGACCTTTGGGCAGAACTTCCCAAGTTGAACTTGAGCAATGTGGAGAGATAAAGCCACGATCTCTCTCCCCCACCTCTACCCTTCTCTCCAATCCCAAAGTAACCTGAGGAAAGACCAGAGCAAAGCAGGGAGACATGAAAATGTGTATTCTGAAACAAAACAACAAAAGTTCCAAAAGTCAGCCTTCTCTCTGTTCTCAGCATTTCTCTAAGTTCTCTATGTTGGCGTTGCCGACATCCAAACCCAAGTCTGTCCTCTCTGCATGGCTCTCCTATCCCCTGCTTTCTGAGCTTCAGTGCTCCAAATCGCTCAGCCCTGGTTAGTGAACCTTGAGTCTTGCCAGGAACTGGAAGTCAGTTTTTTCCTTCTGAGAAATGGAGATAATGGTATTTCCCATGTATTTCATGCAGGTTGTTTCAAGGATTAGTGAGGTCATGCGAGCTGAGTGCTTTGAGGTCTTCAGATGAAAAGGCTAAGGAGCCTAATATATCATTAGTCAGCACAGTCGGTTGCTGTGTAGTCTTGCACTAGCGCAGTTATAGTCAAGCAGTATTAGTCAGGGGTTTATGTATTTCTCCCCAAGATTACTCTTAAAACTGAAATTGCAAAGTGGTCCCAGTTGTGAAAGCTGACACCAAAGCAGGTATGAGGTGCTGGCCTGCTTCACGGCGTCCCCGCGGTGCTTTGTGGCCTGGATGGGCTCCAGCTACCACCTTCTCTGCTGACCTGTGGGGTAACCTGCCCCTTTGCACGTTCAAAGGTGTCAGTTAACAGAGTCCTGGAAGTCCTAGCAGTTTTGCCTCAAGGTCTGAGGTCAGAGATGTTTTTCCAGCCCACTTTGGGAAGGCGTCTAATTCTCAGCAGTCTGTGAAACCTGCCAATCATGGGGCGTCACCCATGAGGAGAAGAAATTGATGCTCTAGTTCACCATTTTCCAGTCTGAGATGGCATGTGATGACTCCACCCGGGAGACCCACGGGCACCTGAAATAGTCAAAGATGAACCCAGATGTCAGAGATTCCAGTGTCCCTTGGCCTATATGCACAGCTGGCCATGAGGAGCCCCAGCTTGCAGGATTGGGGACTTTCTCCAAGGTCATATCATCAAATCAGAAGATTTTTATAAGAGGATTGATGAGACTAATCTTTTCAAATATAAAGAAAATGCTCAAGAATTCATCTAGAAGTCCTATCTCGTGGTGAGGATGAAACATCTTGAAATGAATTTAAACTCTAAACTTTAGATTTGTGTTAAATATTATCACACTCGACTCTAGAGTTAGTGGTTAGTAGAGACCAAATTCCAGAGACAGTGGTTAAAGCTCTTTGGTTCAGCCAAGTGAGTACATTTTGATAGTATCTTGGTTCTCAAATTTCAGAGCCCATCAGAATCCCATGGAGGGTCCATGAAGCAGAGTATGGAGCCTCTAGAATTTCTGAACAGGTCAGTCTGGAGTGATGTCTGAGAATGAGCACTTTTTAGCAAGTATCCAGGTGATGCTGCTGCTGCTGGCTGGTCTGGGGCCCATGTTCTGAGAACCACTATTCTAGGGGCACTGGGTATAAAACCTAGAGTCCAAACTGGACTCTAACTACACTGAAGGAGGTCCTGGACCAGGGCATGGGCATCACATAGACACTTGTTGGAAATGCAGATTCCCAGGCCCCGCTCCACACTGTTGTATCTGAATCTGCTTTGCACAGACAACCAGGTGATTATTAGGGACATAAAGTTAGAGGTGTGACTCTGACCCTCCTGTATAATTATCGTCCAGTCACCTGTGAATTGTTCTGGATTCTCAGGATGTCTTTCTCTCTGACTCATCTAGGAGCTCTGATTGAATCTGGCCAAAGACTCTCTGAAATCAGCTTAGCCCAAGAGTCTACGTTTGTCTTCTTCTTTATGTCCCATCAAAGTGAACTGAGACCTATAAAAATCAAATGACTTAAGTCAGTGGTTTTCCTAGAGGAGCCAAAGGCCCAAGGAGAGACCCCAGTGCTTCTGTGGTTGTGAGCCGGGGCGCTCCTTTGGAGCAAGAAGCCCACAGTCAGACAGTGCGTGGGAGTCTGCCTCCAAGCCCTGATGAACAATTCTCTAGAGTAGAAACGTCAGCTGCTCGGTGGGCTGGCTGCATCTCTCTCCAGAGGCAGGTGTTCAACATCAAATAACACTGCCCTGGACCTGAGCGACACAGAGAGAAATGTAAATGAAACTAAACAGTTATGATAAGAACCAGTCGACCAGCAGATCCACCCTGCCCGGACTCATGCCCTCCCTGCACCCACCTACTTATTTGCTCACAGAACCGACATGCCTGGGAGTGGCTTTAGAATTTCAAATGCTGTTTTAACACCCCCCCACCCCAAATCTCAGAAATCAGGGCAAATTTTTTGACGGCCCGAGCTCAAAGGACTTTATCCAAAAAGCCCAGCAGATACACAGTTAAGGACAGTGTTTACGGTTCACTAAATGTGCAGATTTGCTACTAAATCAGAGATTTGGTGCACCTTTCCATTTATTTGACAAGTGTATAGTCCATGGGCAAATTACAAAATGAGTCTTCTTGTAGGGGGAATAAACGTGGAGGTAGAAAATTGGGCGGTAGGCTGGAGAGGATTGATGATCACATATCTTGGTCACCAGGAAACCCGGTAGAAAGTGGGTTGCTGACCTCTGAGATAGAAGAGACCAGGGCCACTGCCACGGCGGCAGAAGTGGTGATGGTGCCTGTGGTTCTGCTGTCTCTTGATGACCCTTGATTTCAGTTTCTGATGGACACTGAGGTCTGTTATTTGGAAAATGATCATCTACCGAGGGAGCCGTAGCCTGCAGGGAGAACCTTGGAACCAAGGCGGCTGGAGAAGTGTGCATGGGCTGGTGTTAGTGGCTTTCAGTCGCCTAAAGGCTTTCCATTGTGCTTAAAATAAAACCCACACTCGTCAGTGCCGCAAGACCTGGTAATACTTACCTCCTGCCTACGTCACCTCCTTCTTCCCTTGGCTTCCGGCACTCAGACAGCCTGGTCTCCATCTCCATGACCATCGCCAGTTCTGTCCTGCTCTCAGGCCTTGGTTTTTGCTTCTGCCTGAGATGCCCTTTTTCACACTGTCGCCATCCTGCTCCTGACATGGGATTTCTGTGGCCTCCCTGTTTAAAGTAGCTCTTGCTGCCAGCTACTCTCTGTGACATCACCCTGTTCATTCCCTTCTTAACTGTTCTGTTTATCAATTACTATGAAGCAGTTCACTCTCAAGCATGGTGGTTTAAAGCAAAAGCAGTCATTTCATCTCAGCTTGCAGTTCCTTGGGGTAGGAATCCAGGGAGGGCTTGTCTGGGTGGCTCCAACTCAGAGTCTCACACACTTGCGCTCAGGAGGTGACTGGAGCTAAAAGAGCTGAACGGCCACAGCAGCTGGCCTGGCCGGACATCATCTCTCCTGAGAAGCCTCCTGGTCTCCTGGATGGCTTCCTGGCATGGAGGCCTCAGGGTAGTCAGTTCAGAGCCCCTTACAACTATTAGCAAGGCTGAGTTTCTCCTGTAAGGAGGAGAGAAGCAAATTGCATCACGAAGTAAGATGGGCAGTATAAGATTCTAGTTTTGAAAAGCTACATATTCCTGATTCTCTTCTGAGGCAATAGTTAGGTTGTATCTTTTCGGGAGGGAATTTCGCTCTAGAAAGTTAACTGAACACATTATGCTTGGATCAGTATGACAGCGCCATTCTGTCATGGGCCCAGGCCACCTGCCTGCAAATAAGCTTTTCTGAATCTGGGTGTATTTTGGGTTATTTCGCCTGCAGTGATGTAGCTCTTCAACACCATAGTGAAAAGAGCAGAAATCTAGAACTGAACTGGCCCCCAGGTCCAGCACAGAGGGTGAAGTCAGGAGCTCATGACACAGACGGTCACGGCAGGAAGCCGCTGCTGGGCTGGTCAGGAATGCAAAGGCCTGGATGTGGGGTACGGGGTGTGGGAGTAGAGGGCGTCTTAGCAGTGCCAGGGAGACCAGTGCTGATGGGTGCCTGTAATAGACTAAGTGTAAAGTTCACCTGGACTCTGGAATCTCATCTCTTTCCCGGCGCCCCATGATCAAGAGGAGTGATCGAAGCCAAACGCTTGCTTTCCCTGGTAAGTGCTTTTAGCCACAGAGAGTATCGTCTTCTGTCTGGGTATTGGTTCTACTCCCACGTCATCAGCAATTTTTTTTTAACATATTATAGATTTTAAAATTTTATTGCAAAAACAAAATCACACAAATACAAAATAATATATGAATAATACCATACAATAATGTAAGAAATAAATACCATTAATTTTCAGAAAAAGAAAATTAGTTTGGGTTATAAGGCTTATTGAACCAAATTGAATTTGTAGTAGTCTTAAAGTTCTTCAACATTTTAATATGCAGTAATTAAGAGGCAGGGAATTATACAAAAAGAGTACCATAAAACCATAGTAGAAGAAATCTCTCATAGAGTCCCTTTAGCAAGGATTACTTCTGTTCTTTTTACCACGTCATCAGAATTTTAAGCACGAACAGCCTGCCTTGTCTTTCCACAGGACCTGGGCTAGTCTTAGCAATTTTTTATTAGTGGGTTGGTGGGCTCCTCTAGGTGTCCTTATCAGCGTCTGGTAGTTGGTGTTTCTGGCCCTCATGTCAGATTTGCTTGTGTGCACGAAAGGAAACTGCATGAGCAGGGAACCTCCAGATTTCTTCTTCACCTTTCCTCTTCTCTTTGCTTCTCTTTCTTCCACACTTTGCCATTTTCCCTCCTTCCAGACCTTTTTCCTCGCTCCTCCTATCTCCTTCCCTCACTGCTTCCTTCCTTCCTTGACTTTTTCTTAGTTTAGATATGTAGAACTGGGTTTGTTTATTTATTTATTTTTTCCCCCTAAACTCTGGTAATCAAACTTCCCTTTCTCCTGATTTTTTTTTTTTTTAAGTCTAACACTGTAGTGGAGATCCATTAAGAGACCATATTAAGAGGAGGTCCTAGGTCAACACGAGTGGAAGAGAAACACAAGCTTCTAAGAAGCCAACAGAAGTGAATTAAGTCATTTCTTACAAGGAATCGAAGAAGCATGGAGGACACTCTTCACATTTATCCACCGGGGGGTGGGGATTGAAAGTAGGTGAAAATGTGTGTTCTGCTTCAGAA
Organism: Talpa occidentalis; assembly: GCF_014898055.3. Taxonomy (NCBI): domain Eukaryota; kingdom Metazoa; phylum Chordata; class Mammalia; order Eulipotyphla; family Talpidae; genus Talpa; species Talpa occidentalis. Next base: position 110,547,781 of record NW_023605194.1, read on the forward strand.
CGATATCTCAATACCTGGTAAGAGAAGTGCCGTAATCATTTCACCTGGTTGCCTATTTGAGGTTCAGCATGCCTTTGAAAACCCCCATGGGCTTCGTTTTTACCAAAGTTGGTAACATAGTGAATCCAGCTAGATCATGAGCAAACTTACCAACACAGTGTGACTGCATTGCAGTATGTGAAACTCATCATCAGAAGTAAATGTTTGAAAACAAGATAAGAATAAATATTATCATTAACTTGGCAGTCGTGTAGTGGGAGGCAGCATAAATACCTAGAAATTTGGAGCCATTAAGTCATTGTGATCCTAATTAGATTTTTTTAATGGAGAGACAAACTAAATAAACTCCAAGTGTCCCTGCCCCCTTCGCTCCCTACCACACGTACAACCTCTATTGCCTATTATGCTGGGGAACCCCTGGGCCTGTTGGACTTCTCATGAATTGCAACTATCACCAAGGGACACTATTTTTAAAGTACTCTCATTGTATTATCTCTCAATGTTTGGGGAAAAAATGTGGCAATTATCCTTATAGCCATTCTTTTTTCTTTTCTATTTTAATTAGTTGTTTTGGTGAAGATGCTGTGCTTCTGAATTTGGGGATAATATTAAGCCAAGCGGGATAATAATTATGTTGGGTAATATGATAATAATCCAAATACATCTTAAGAATCTACAGAAATAAAGTAAATATAATTTGCTAGGGGTAAATGTAAGCCTTGCACTTGAATTAAAAAATCAACTTCAAAAAGTAAAGAGAATCACACTGAGACTAATGTGCAGCTTAATAAATTATTTAAGGAGGCTGCTCTTGTAGCTCTTGCACCCAGTCATGCAAATCAACAAAGAGAACTTTGGCAGCCACCCAAGAGCCCCTCCAAGCACCGGTTGCAATTACCACTCCTTTGCCAAGCAACCGCTAGCTTGACTTTCATAGTAATTACCTCCTTGCATTTCTTTCTAGTTTTATCACCTAAATGCTCATCCTTACACACTATAATTTTGTCTTTCCCATTTTATAATCTAGCATCTCCCCTCTATCTACTTGATATAATATGAAATAAGCATAGTGATGATTTCTTCCTAATATCACCCTGGCCATGCCTCTTGAATATGACATTGGAAAGACAGCCCATCAGTGACAACGGAGATTCTGGCCTGCTTTGTCCTGCTGGTCCTGTATGCTGTCACCCTGCCTTTTGTCTAGTCTCAGTTAGCCTGGGCCTGGAACTATGAATACAGATTAATTTATGTGGTCATCCTGAACGCATGGATATTTAGTTAGAATAGCACATGACCTTGAATTACATGCTGAGGCAAAAAGAATTGTAGCCATTGCCATATTGGCCCCAGAACAGGGGCCAATATAATATAAGAATTCTCAGAAAGAGAATACTTTCTGAAGCACTCTCCCTGGAAGAACACCGATGCCCTCGTGGAAGTCAACCTTGAAATTCTGGGGAATTCAGTTTCAGTACCCATTTAGGGTTTTTTCCTCCTACATTTGTCCACAGGATAAAAACAGTATTTGACTGAGTCTGTAATTCCTCCTTCTAGCAATTTGGAGATTACTTTTGAAAGAATTTGAATGGTAAATGTAATTTCCTAGAGTTTTCCTACTCAACAAGGGGTCTGTTGGAGCAGCAACATTGGAATCGCCTGGGAGCTGATTAGAAATACTGACTCTCAGACCCCACTCCTTGCGCAGTGAATCATAAACCGCATTTTTACAAGGAACTCAGGAAACTTCAAGAAAGGACATTAAAGTTTGAAGGGCGCTGGCCTAAAAGACAGTGTGCTCATCAACAGGACTGCAGATTGGGGATCTGGGTGAGACTTCTAGCATCTTCGGTTTGGTCTCCTGGAGGTTTGGTGTGGTGCCTGCTTCTCAAGGTTTGGGACACTAGAGGGTGACATTGAGCTTCATAGCCGAACGCTCCCCAGGACACAATGGGACTCTCTAAGGATGGACTATGAAACCTTCTCTTGGCCTCCCATGGTACATTTACTCTTGTTGCGAAATAATGATGGACACATTTAGCATGAATATGAACCAAGCACTGTGCTGGCCCTTTACACAAATGGTCTCATTTAATCCTCAGAGGGGCTATTACCACCCCATTTTAGAGATGAAGAAATTAGGGCTTTGGTGGTGAGGAAATACCTTCATGGCCTCACAGCTGAGAAGTGACAGGAAGAGAGAGAGCCGGGACGAGCCGGTTCTGTCTGTGAGCCTGAGCGCCCAGCCTGCGGCTGCTGGCCTCCTCTTTGCTTTCCCCAACAGCCCTCCAGGGCAGGCATAATGAAGTAAATACTATGACTCTTTTAAACAATTAAAGTAGAAGAACAAAGAGTGACATTAAAATTCCATACATTTTTAATGCACTTTCTTGGTGAGCAGGAGAGGGTCCGGTTATGTGAGCACAGCCTCTTGTTACTCTGTCCAACACAGGATCCACCAGCCACATGTGGCTCTTGAAATGTGGCAACAGTGACTGGGAGCTGAATGTACAATTTGCTTAATTCGAATTAGTTTAACTTTAGATTTGGTTTTTAGAAAATTCTTAAGTTGTATGTTTACAGCTTAGGTATGGGACTATTCTTTCACCTGTCAGTTTTATGGAAACCCATTGATCCAGTAGATTTGATAAAATGTTTGTGTCTAAATGTATAGATAATGTAAATATAAATGGTTTTCAAAGACAGTGTAAAAAATGTTTTATGAATAATTTATATATTGATTTACATAAAGGTGGAAGTGATCTTACTGTGGGTACGTGGGGTTATGTAAGAGCTGTTCTTAAAATTGTTTTCACCTGTTTCTTTTTACTCTTTTAGTGTGACTACTTGAAAATTTAAGTGATACACATGACTTGCACAATATTCCTTACATAATAATATTGTTAGGTTCAAATCCTCACTACGCCACTCAGTAGCCCTCCCTTTGCTTGTTTGTAGAACGGGTAAGAGTACGAACCTCTCGTGGTTGTGGAGAAGATTCAGTGAGTTAATTTTGTAAAGTGCTTGTTGGATGACAGTGCTGCAGGGACCTTTTGTATTTCTGCAGATCTTGCAAGCAAAAGCACTAAATGCCCTTGTTCTGAACTGTCTTAGTAAAGCTGTTGTGGAAGCAAACAACCTTGTAAGATAGAAGCAGCTTCTCTCATGCAAAGATGGTGGAGGTTTGCCTACTGCCCATTATAAAAGACAAGGCATTCCAGTGCTCCAGGTTCCTCTGTAACTCAATGCACTTGAACTCTGGTTCAAGTATCACCTGCCCTTTCTGTGTCACTCTGTGAGGACTGGAGCTCAGAGAGCTAGTTACTAATTATGGCAACTCCAAGAGTAATATCCAGTTCTTTTCTAACTCAGGAGCCTCATGTCTTCCATCCATGACATCAGAGCCAGCTAACTCATTAGCCTCTCAGCACAGTGAAATCTCAGACCATTCACAGTTTTGACCATTCCTAGAGTAGATGTCCGATACTCAGCTATTATTATTTAGCGATAGCTGTTATTACTACTGCTCCACTATTACCATTTCCAGTCACCACTGTCTTACTCCTTTTGGGTCCACTTACATTTCCAGAGAGGTCTTTTCTTCATTCGTTCTTTGCATCCTGCCTTGTGGTTACTTCAAGTTGCATGTGGTAAAATTGTGAGCTGAATCCTATAGATCAGCCCAATGGATCTGGTTTTTTCTCCCTAAATATGGTTTCTTATTGCTCCAGAATTATTCTCTTCCAGTATAATTTTCTAGAACTGTATACAAAGGCATATAGTCTGTATTTTCTTTGTATTTTCTCTAGTAAAGAAAAGTCTGGCACAAGTCAAATGCCAGCTGTCATATTTCTATCCACCAAGAATTTTCTGTATATTGTGCTATTTCTTCACTTGTTGACCCTCAGAGATGTGCGTACATATTATAACAGAGCGTAATTTCCATGCCAAGTGGATTTTGACTGCACCATAAATCTGCCCCTAGAGTTAAGAATGTTACCAGTTTTGATTAGAGGCCAATGTGAAAATTTTCAGGGCAAAGAATATGTACATTTTGCTATCTAGAAAAATTCCAGGATCAAGACAGAACTAAGTTAAAGGGAATATGAAACATTTCATCTCTAGTTATATATAAGGGATCATCAAACAAACCATTGCCATTTAAACACATATAAACAAACACAAACATTTTAACTGGACTGTCTGAATTGTCTCTAGCTCAGGTTTCCGAAGTAGCCAATGTGAAGAGACAATCTTTTTATGTTGGCAACTTATAATGAGGTCTGATTAAAATAAAATAAAATGAGCACCCATTTTCTCAATTGTACCAGCCACATTTCATGTGCTCAGCAGCCACTTGTGGCTAGTGGTTATCATATTAATATAGATACAGTACATTTCCATCATCACAGAAAGTTCTATTGGGAAGCCCTGCTTTTAAGAGTACTCGTGTTGTTGTGATTTATAGGAAACAAATGTATTTAGACATTCAGATGATTAAATTATATTACTCCTCTGTATTTGACAGCATCATCCACAGTTCCTGACTCATGGCTCCCCAAAGCCCAGGTATTTCCCAAGTGTTGAGAGTGTTCAAGTGGTCTCACGTTATGCTAATGAAGGTAACTTTTGGCAAACATCTGAGGAGGGGGGCCAGGTGAACCAAGCTTGTAATTAGAGGGGTGGGGAGTTCCAGATCTCGGGGAGGGGCGGGGGAGGAAGGTCTAGAGACTGAATTCAATTGCCAGTCGTCACCTGCCAATAATTTGGTCAGTCAGGCCTGATAAGGAACCCTCCATGAAAACCAGAAAGGAGGGGATCAGAGCGCCTCCAGTTTGATGCTTGGGTAGAGATCTGGGGAAGTGGCTCTCCAGACTCTTCTCCATAACTTGCCCTAAGCATCTCTTCCATCTCGTGGCTCCTGAGTTATAGCCGTAGGAGTAAGGCCAGGGATCCAGTGAGTAAACAGGTTTCCTGAGTCCTGTGAGTCATTCTAGTAAATTAATTGAAGCTGAGGTGGGATCCCTGGAGCCTCCGACCTGTAGCTGCTTGGCCAGAAGCACAGGTAGCAGCCTGGACTAAAGACAGACATGGTGCGAGGAGGTTGGTCTTGGCAGAGTGGGTCTGGTGCTGTCTCTTGGTAGAGTGTTTGAATTGAGCTGAATTCTGGGGTGCCCTGCTGATGTCTGAGGATTGCTTGTTGGTGTGGGGGAAGCCTCCACACACTCATCTGGAAATTGGGCTGGGAACCCTAAATACTCCATAAGTATTCAAATCAGCAAGTATATCAAGTCAGCAAGTAACTTGGATATAATTCTAGATGTTTATAATTCTAAGTAATATCACGATATCTGGGCATGAAGATAAAGGTATAAGCCTTTCATACAACACAGAAACTTATTTTTTCCAAGGTCTAGATATCTCCATTGAAATATATTTTTAGTGATATTTTCCTTTTTGGTTTTCTTTTTTCTCTTTACGAGAGTCTTTCCCAGTTTCCTGTTATTCCTACACTCTCTCTTGGCCCAGTTTTCATGGCGTCACGCCGACATGTGATAGCTGTGGTGCCTGTGCTCTAGCAACCCAGTTCACGTTTATTTTGCACAGATAGATGCATTCCAGTGTACATTAAAATAGAGCACTTGTTTGTGTAATTATGATGCTGTTGTTGAAAATAAGAACAGCAGCTGTAGTGACGATAGAGAGCAGCCGGGCGTCCTGCTATGACTGACTCCAGGCGTAGATACTCACGCCATGTGTGTGTCCATCCTCCTGAACTCAGCACAGCCTGGAAGTAAGATACCCTGTTATTGTTTCCTGTCTGGAGGCAGGTGGCCATACTTCCATGTTTTCTTGTGTGACTTTTCTGTCTTTGAAGTGGAAACAATCTCAAAACCATGCTTTTGCGCCTGTCTTTTCTAGTGTGGCCTTGTACCCGCAGTGATAGAGTCACCGGGGACTTCAGTAGAGACAGCATCCTAGGTCCCATGCTGTAGCTGCTGGAGCTTCAGTTTAGTGGAGCTCCAGGTGACTGGAGGCACTGGGGTTTGAGAGGCACCAATCAACACAATGAGAAGGCGCCCTTGGCTTGGAGGCTCAATGTCAAGGAACTAGTTGTTTTCCTTACCAACATCCTTCCGTTCAAGTCCCTGGCACCTCAGAATGCCCATATTTGGAGAGCATGTCTTTACAGAAGTAATCAGGTTAAAATGAGATCATCATTCAGAGTAAGCCCTAATCCAATATGACTGTGCCCTTACAAATAGAGGAAATTTGCACACAAGGGACAATTAGAAAAACAAGTGGAAAGCAAGGGAAAAGATGGCCATCTGCTAGCCAGGGAGAGAGGCCTGGAGTAGTTCCTTCCCTCACAACACTTAGGAAGGAGCAGCCCCACCAATCCATGGATTCCAGACTTCCAGCCTCCAGGACTGGGAGCCTACAGCTTCTGTGACTTAAGCCCACCCTCTGCGGTGCCTTGTTAGGACAGAACTGGCAGGTGTATAGTTATGATGCTTCTGCAGCATGAATTGCTGTCCTTTCAGATGATTCTACTGGGCATTGATGCTGCTGTATCTGCCCTGAGTATGGTATCTCCCAGCAGGGCACCTACAGCCATTTTCTCCAAGAAGAAATAATTATATTTCTGACATTTGCAAAACTAGGCATTAAATACCCTGAAGGGGGCCTCCCTGGTGGCGCAAGTGGTTAGGCATAGCACTATAGGGCAGGTCACAGCCTCTGCAGCACAAGTTCGATCCCCAGCTGGACAGGGAGGAAACCACATGGTAAAGCAGACCTCTCCTGTCTCGCCCGCTGCTCCCCTCAGCAGTATATTTCAGTCAGTCTGCCTGTTCTGTTCCCCGCTTTGTCTCTGGTGAATCCTCTCATGACCTCTCTGCAGCTCTTGTATGCATAAATAGATAAATCTTAAAAAAAAAAAAAAACAACAACTACTTCCTAGGCAGCTATGAGAATTTTAAAAATAAATAAATAAATACCCTGAAGGGAGTGACAGTGCCTTCCTCAGCATGAAGAAAAGAATGGGCATAGATCAGATTGTGTTTTAGAAGTTTCTGGTGAGACCTGTAGGAGACAAGAACAGGTCTAAGAATGAACCACTCCAGGTTGGGAGAGGCAGAAAAGGTGATTGAGAGAACATATCAGAGCCAGCAACAGAGAAGCACAGAGGGTAGCACTCCTGCAGGGGAGGAAGCTGGCAGACCAGAGAAAGTGAGTGAGAGTAGCTGTTATGTAGTCACCACCAATGAATGAAATGGAGTAGTTAATGGACTCCTAGCTAAGATCTGCACTGTCAGATCTGTAAGTTACATGGATGCTGGAATTAGCCATATCTAATAGCATTATCTGCTGCAGCTGGCTGGAACCCAAATCTCTCATTTCTTACAGAAGGAAAGTCCCAGTGCAGCAAGCAGCTTTCCCAGTCTCATCAGGCTTAATAATTAGTCAGAGATGCAAGCCCAGGACGCACATCTCAAGCCCTCGCCCAGGGCTCTGCACGCACCTGGCCTGCGCAGCTCTTGGTAGCTCAGATCACAGAAGAGAGTGTCTGTGATCACCTAAATGGCTTTACATGAAGCACATGGATTTTACATCAAGTAGTTTTAATTATAAGGCTATAAATATGTCAAAAGGATCTGACGACATCTTATTAAATTACAAGAGTGAGCTCAAGTCGGTTCTGATGCGGGCACATTCCCAAAAAGAATGAGTTTATAGTCCTGAGCTATCCAGGCTTCTCCCTCTCTCTCCCAGCCCCTTCTCTGTGCTTTTAAATTCTGCCTATTTGTTTTAATCAGAGAAAATAGTATATAGAATCAATCATACATTATGAAAATGCAAGAGTAATAGTCATTGAAGTAGCTTTTCTTCCTTTTAGCCTTTATTTCTTTGAATGATGATAGGAGCTTTGGAACTCCTAATAGAAAAAAAAGTTGTTTCCCCCCACCCCCATAAGTTACAAAAGTAGGTGTGGCTGCTCTTAAACAATAAAGCCATTGGAAATAATACATTAGCCTCAAAAATTTCTTCACATTAGTGTGAAGGAGCAGGTTTATAGAACACTCTCTCATATTAGCTGTCAGACTCCTGGTCAGACTGGCAGCTGATAGTTGCATAATATAAATGTGAGCTATGAACATTCTTAGTGGCAACTGTGTGAAAAATGGCCTTTTCCATTGGAAGTTGCCTGAATAATTAAGGTTGGGAGCTAGAACTCTCTGGTCACAGAATGTTGTGAGCCTGGTGGGGTTCAAGGTACAGCCAACCTTTGAACAACTTGGGCTTGAACTGCAGAGTTCTTGTATATGTGGGTTTTCTAGTAAGCAGATGATATACACTTATGCTGTGGATAAATACATGACTGTGAATTCATTTTTTAAATGATTTTCTTAATGTTCTTTTCTCTAGCTTAATTTTTGGGAGAATGTAGTATACACTACATATAACATACAACATATGTGTTAATCAACTGTTTGGGATTGATTGGCTTCTGATGAACAGAAGATAGTTCATAGTTAAGTTTGGGGGGATTTTACACTGCAGGCAAGTTGGCATCCCTGAGTCTGCATTGCTCAAGGGTCAACTTTGACAGTTTGTCCATGTGATCTCCTAAAGGAGCGCTCATGCCCCTTTGCAGTTCCACCGTGTTCTCTCTAAGTCACTCTCATTAACAGATGTATCAACCAGGATCTGGAAAAAAAAAAAAAAAGAAAACAGAAACCACTTCAAGTGCTTACAGCAAAGGGTACTTAATGCAGGGAATCGATGACACTATAATGGCAGAGCTGAGTAGCTAACGGAGGGCCAGTGAAGGAGCCTGGGGAGATTAGCAGCAGCAAGAACCCATTTCCACATCTGGGCTGTAGGCAGATCTTCCTGGAATAAGGATGGGTTAGGTCTTGATAAGCCCATTGTGGATTGAAAATATTGTAAGTCAAAAATGCATTTAATACACCTAACCCACCCCAGTATCATCGCTTAGCTTAGCCTACCTTAAATGTGCTCAGAATACTTACATTTACTTCTAGTTGGGCCAAGTCATCTAATACAATGCCCATTTTATAATACACTGTTGAATGTCTTGTGGAACTTATTGAATGCTATACTGCAAGTGAAAAAAGACAAGGTCATTTCCCCTTGTGATCGTGTGGCTGAGCAGGAGCTGCCACCCAGATCGTGAGGACGGTGCTGTACTGCTTATCACTAGCCTGAGATAAATGAAAATCAAACTAAGTTTCTACCAAGTGGGCATTGTTTTCATACCTTTGTAAGGTCAAAAAAATCAAACCATTGTGAGTCCGGGACTTACATTATTATTATGTTCCATTATTCATTATTATCTGTTACAGTATTATCTTCCTTAAGTCAAGTGCTGGAGCTGCTGATCCATCAGGATTCAAAATGTAGAAGCCAAGCCCTCCAGACACTTATCACCTTGATGGAGAAACCAGACACATGTAGGCAGCAGAGTGATGAAGGGCTAAGCCATGGGGCCAGATTCTTGGGTCTGGAAGGCTGTCTCGGAGGGAGCCCTGGTGCTTCCTTGGCCACTGGGGAATGAGCTAGTGAACATGTCTCATGGTGTCACTCTGCCTGGCTTAAAACTCGAGAGGGGAGCCTGAGGCCAGAGACTGTGCAAAGCATCTTGCAATAGCTTTTACTCTCTTAGAAGTAACCGTCTCTTAGAGGAAATAGCTTTTCCTTTCAGTGAGTCAGAGACATATTTATCTGGGAAGAATGGAAACCTACATGAAGGTCAAACAATGTCAGGTTGACAAGTCAAGTTCAAAATGGCAGCTCTGACTTTGTATAAAGATTCTTGAAGGGTTCACCAGAAGCCAAATGGCGAGGTCAGAAGGTTCAGAGTATCCACAGCCACTTGTTTCATGTCCCTTTCCTTCTACATTCTCTTGCCTTCATTTTGGGCACTATGTACCCTTGGCTGTTCCTTTACACTCTCTTTTACTAATTTTGCTAACTTGAAAGGATCAGATTTAAATGATTTACAATTGGGAATAAAAAATCATCATCACATCGTATGTCGGGCTACCTAATATGTCTACACAAGGAAACTGACCCTTCACATTGGCATATCATTTGGGGAGTAACATTTTAAAACTAGACCATGAGTAATGACAAAAGGTAAGAATGTCTTGAAGAAATAGTTGGGCATGGAATATTTTAAAATTGGTGTTTATAAAATCAGTATGATTATTTCATGGTTTTTTTTTTAAATTGCAAAATAAAAAAATTTAAAATAGCACATGTGCATCTGGTCATAAGATAAAGTTTAATACATTTCATCACGTTAAAGGACACAAAACACAGCCAAATCTAACCAAATTTCAGGCATGCATTTACATAAATATATTAAATTAAGAAAAGAAATTATACACTTTAACATCCTTTTCACCTAAAAACATTAAATCCACAGATCAACAATAAAAACCAATTCTCTGCATTTACCACTTCAAGATACAATTGTTCTATTTTAAAAGATAACACAAATACACTTGTTAGAATTTATATGCATTATACATATATTATATATTACATAGATAGTGTGTATACATATGTAGTGTTTGTACAGATAGATAAATATATATACATGGGTGTGTGCACACGTACAGATACACACAGATGTACTTGAGGTCATCTGTACGATTATTGCTGGATTCTAATGTTGAGCTCAATTGGAGCTGGTTGGGTGTGAATATTGTCTTTGCTTCAAGCTTGTTCATCATACCCACTGGGCCCACAGCCCCCCATTGTAAACGTCCTTGCCTTGTCTGTAGCACGTAAAAATGCTAGGCACTTCAATAAATATTTGTTGAATGAATGAATGAATGGATGGTTGAATAATAAAAGATTGATCAAAGAGAAATGCATGTTGTAACAACTTGGCTATATGAATCAGATTAGTTCAAAATGAACAGGGATTATCTGAGCCTATGACTTTGTGTGTTACTTTTCAAAAGAACATTGATGGCTATCTCAACTAGTACATGGGTTAATTCTCTTCCTTCACACTCATGCCTGCTTTTATTACTTGTTCCCACAGCCTGTCTGCCTCTTATAACAGAATACTCAAGCTTGGATTGGTTTGGGTATCTTCTGTGAGTCAAGTATGGACAGACAGCCCTATTTGTTGACAACCTAATGGAATATAAACAACTCAGAAAACCAAATGCATTAGAAGAATGCTGAAGGTAAGCATTCTTTAAAAATGGACAAAATTAATGACAGAAAAAGCCAGGAAAGATATAGGGACTTCTTATCACATTTCTTTTATACTTATAATAATTTGACCTTTTTTTCATTGTAATGAGTTATTTTAAATAAATAATCTTCTTTAGCATGTTCTAAGGAATCAAGCTCCAAAAAATTCCATAGTTTCTCAGTATCATTTATCTTGTTACTACAGTTCTTGGTGAAATGTGTGTTGAGAAATGTCCTATGCATACAATGAGATACGGGAAATAGGTGATCTCTCATAAGACCGACAATTCAGTTTTCTATAATGGTATTAGAAAAGGGTTCTACTAGCCATGACATCTTAGTACCCAAAGAAATCTAGGAAATCATATCTGAGATTTTAAGAATATGAGGTAAAGAAACATCCAACATATAATTTGGGTATAAGCTATACCAAACCCAGTCACACATTGAGTAGTTTGTTGATGAAAAAAGGAAATGTATAGGAATTGATTTCTAATTGTGAAGAAAAAGCTTACTTTATATTTAGCCATCATGAGTTTCCCATCACTGTTAACACTCTATTTTTCCCATCCTATGTGCTAAAATATTTTTTTACCTAGAAGATTATAGTCAAATAAGAGGGCTTATCATATATTTCTTAATTTGCTTGTATTTGTATACATATATTTTGGATTTAAAGTAACATGTAATCTACATGTGCCAATGAGATCCTAATGGAAACATGACTTGGTGATGTACATGAACTATAATCTTGGAATTCATATGGCATTGATATCATTGTTTTGGGTGAGTCATTGTGTAGTCTGGCTAAAAAAAAAAGCAATAGTAGATATTAGGCCTAATGCTTTATGTTGATACAGGGATCCTTTTTTTAAATTTTTATTTTTTCAGTTGAAATTTATATGACTTATACAAATGTCTAGGAGAAAGCAAGGTAAGTGATTAGTGTATTTTGAGTCATATTTAATGAAGAATTCAAGGGGCGTGCTGATCTGCTAATGAGCAGACCTCCCCACAGCAGCTAGGGGAAGGGTCACCAGGAGAAGAAAATGATGCACTACCCTCACTCATGTTCTCATGAATTCATCTTGTGCCCCTACAAAGTTATTTTATGGTAATTTCCAAAATGTACAAAGGGGTATTTAAAGGAAAATGATAAAGATGGCTAAAATTAGCGCTTGGCAGGTTCAGAGGTCATACTTTTAATAATTTTAATAGAAAATACTTCTTAGGTTTCCTACCTTCTTTAACATCATATTAATTATTAAAGGCATGACTGATTCATGATGGTGGGATGCAGTGTAAGGCAAAGGTATGTATTTCTTTAGGATATTCTAAGAAGGGACAGTCTGAAGGGATTGCCAGCATTCATAGTTAGAGGTCCGTCAACTTCCTGCAAAATTAGAACAAAATACAGAAAGTCTCCACAGAGATGTTTGTTGCTTGAATAGGAAACAGCTATTAGCTTTCCCAACTCTCAGCTCAAGCTCTTGGCTGGACTCTCCTGCACACGCTGCCTTGGCTGAATCTCGCTAGAATACCAGCTGAATGGGGCATCCAGAATAGTCACTTAAGCTTTGGGTTACTTCTTTCAGTGATTGTAAGAGATTCATTGAATAAGTTCATGTTTGTCTACTGTTTTTCACAATATAGAGTCTAAGCAAATGTGACACCAGGAGAGAGTATTTTTCTGGAAAATATAGAAAAGATCATAACCAGTAAAATCAATAGCAACCTACTCCAGGACATTTTCATTATGAGTGTATAGAGGATACGTCTGTGGAGTCAAAGCTGACAGAAACAGAGGAGAAGGAAGAGGTTAAAAGGAAAAAGGATGTAAGAGATCAGAGGTGGGTAGAGAGGGAGAAATAGAGGTGGGGAGAGAGAGGTAGAGAGAGATGTAGGTAATTTACAGAGATGCTCAGAAGCTATTTTATGGATCAGCCAACTCTAACTATGGTGTATCTTACTTTTCCTGTTTAAAATTTGTTTCAAAGCTAAGAAAATTAGACTAATAAAATTTAAATCAGTGTGTGCTTTGAAAGACCCCAGGTACAACATCTGGCCGAATCTACTTTTAGTGTCCCATCTCACCTCTCACATGCAGTGGGTTTGCCATATAGTTTATGATTCAGAGATAAAAACAACATCAAATAGAAATATACTAACAACATCATTAGTACACTATCATATAATTATTATCCAAGAAATAGAGAAAAAGGAAAGCATGTAAATGAAAAAGAGAATTGTTTTTTATTTAGGTCATGTGACTATGTTGATTCTGTAGACTTCTCTGCTCTTTCTTTATGAAATAATTCATTAATTTGAGAAAACTTCTGAGTATCATATGTGATAAAGTGAGCGATGCAGTTTACAATCGCCTTATTGAAATGCAATTCCAAGAATAAAAAATATAGAAGGAAGCATTTTATCATCGTTTAGTTTTCTTAAATCTTTCCTTCCTTCCACTTTAATTATGTGCCAATGCAGTTTTCTTCTCATTACCTTAAGTAACTGGTAAGAGAACAAGGTTCTATTAACCTGGACAAGTGTTTGATGGCAGAAAAATTTTTTCTTACTCTTTATTATCACAACAGCCACTCATGTCAAATTGCCACCAAAGCTTCAGCTCTGGAATGCACTAGAGGATAAAAATGTACATTAACAAAAATTCTATTTCTTTATGTCATCTTTACTCACACATCTGCAGTCATCCCAAGGATGCTGTTCCTCCATTTTGTGTACTTTCTGAACTGAGTAGATGATGCCACTGTGTGAGGTGACAGTGAACCCTCCCCTAACTCAAACTCTTTCAACAATTCCGACCTCTCTTTCTCATAATGAAGGTCCAGTCACATATTTAACAAATCTACGTGAAAGAACAGGTCTAGAGGTCTTTTAAAATGATCACCGAGTTTAAAAGACATAGCCTTCAATTCACCATTGCTATTTACTGGTCTCCCAGGAACAGAAAGAAATGACTCCACTGACTTTCTTTGCTTGGGTTTAATGGCCATGGATCTTTCTATCTTCTTTTTAGAAGAATTTGGTCTTTTATTCTAATGACTCACAATAGAAAAGGCAGTGACACCTGGGGTACATATGTTTTTCTCAGTCTCCTGAAGCTCTTTCACTTGGGAAAGGACTATATAAAATCTCTGAGTCTGATCAACTTAACGTAGATATTTTTAAATAAATAAGAGCAGCATCACACCTTTTCTTTTGAAAAGATTCTCCTGGAAGAGACAGAAAGATTCAGGACGGAAGAAATGCTGGAGTTTTCAGATTTTTGCTGACTATCTAGCAGTAATCCTTATTGTTTTCAGTGAAACTATGAACGGGGGAACGTGTAATAAAACTGCACAATTTGACAGATTTAGACAGCTGGCTCCCTCACAAGAAGTTCACATTTGGTTAATGTCACCCACGTTGAATAAGGGACGATTAGATGGTAAGGTCCATTTACAAAAATGGTTGTCAGGACATTTTTTTTTTAATTGTAAAACTTTCTGTGATGGAATTCAGTAAAAGGGCTATGAAGAGAAAGCAACGGAAACAAAAGATAGCCATTAACCTTCCGAGGCAGGCGACTGCAGGGTTCATTGCTGGATCTGTCACACTGCTGGGCCAATGAAGTGTTAGGGTGACTAGAAGGGACCACCCCTTTCCTGGGGTAAGAGGGCAATTTGGTCTCCATGCTCATTTAATCCTGAGACTTCTTTGAATAGACTGTCAATTGAATCTAAATTGTGCAAAATTATGCATGCACTTTTTAATGCAGGCTATTGTTCACTAAGCACTGAACCAAGATTTCTCAACCCATTTCCATTTGGCATGAGGTCACTTGAAACTTAAGTAATCATATATGGAAGACAAGAACAGTGTACTTAACCAAACTCTCTACATTGTGGTCTCTCTGTAAATGCTCGCGGCACTTTAGTTGCAAATCTCTCGCTTTAAGACACTAGAGAGATACTAGTTATGAGATTGATTTTATTTTGTTTAGTTGGGGCCCATGTTTTCTGAGAGGTAAGGGGTGGGTTTGCAAGGTCAGCCTGCACTGACAGCACAATCTATGCTACACTACGGTGTAGATGCTGTTGGGACAGATGCTTGCAGAAGAGCAACCTGTAGTGGGTGTGTGGGTAGATGTTTGTTTGGTTTTTTTTTTTTTTTCAGTAGTATAATTTTGTTATCCAAATGTGGAATGCTGGCCTCAAAAACCAGTAAGAAAAATGTCTACCAGACTTTTTGCAGTTTTCTGTTTGAATGTGGCATTTCTTTAAAAACCTTAACAGAGCATTTACAGAAATTTATTCGTACATTGACCCAAGGAACATTTTCATTGAGTTCTGAAGGAACATATACATTGAAAGTCATCGTTGGCAATAATTATCATATTAAAAATTTGTACAAGTGACAGCTTACAGAGCCAAGATTTGTTAACAACGCGTGAGCTCTTCTCCAGTGGGGCTCGATTCACTGTGAAATCTGCCACATTCTAATCCCATATCCTCTGACAGTCTTGCTATGCTGAAAAGCACTTTACAAATGTTTAATGCTGGAATCTTATAAGGACTGGTTGTTTTCTTGCTTTCTCGTCCGTCGTTAATGATTACATGTTGGCACAAGGACACACTGCTAGTTTAGATCCACAGCACATTAAAGACTGTTTGCTTTCTCCCCTTCATTCCAATTAAGTTGGTGAAAAATGTAACTTTAGTATTTTACAGGACAGGGTAAAGGTGTTTCATCTAGGTGATGTCTATATTATAAAAATAAAATAAAAAATATAAATATGTAACACAAACCCAGTGCCTACTGTTAAATAAAAATATACAATAAAAGCAGACCTTTTAGAGAGATTGGTTTTAGAATATGCTGTTTGATTAAATTATGAAACACTTGAAAACAATCTGGGATTAAGCTAGTAACCGGGTTTCTCTGCCAATAAAAAGGTAAGTGTGTAAACATTCTGTAATTGGATACATCGATAGAAATGAAGATTACAATTTTATATCAAGTTACTCATTTAGAAATGCATGAGGGAGTTCTGAAACATTTTCTCATCTTATAGTCCTTAATATGAAAATATTGCCTTTTTATTAGCTCCATCAGATTGCACAGTAATGTTTCAAAACTCCATTTAAGTTGATGATAGTTATTACAGACAAAATTCCTGGGAAGTAAAATAATCTCTTCTGGTGACATAAAAATTCCGTTATCAATTTACAATGGAATTTCTGTGTAAATTACCCCGCATAAGGAAATAGAGATTTTAAACACCCATCTGTTTTGCAGCCATGTGTAATAGGGGTCGTGAGTGTGTGAGTGTGTGTGTGTGTGTGCATACGTGAACAAACTTGCCGACATACACACACAGGATCTGCACATTTCTGGTTATTTTTAAATTAATAAACGAAAATGAAATCACAGGAGTGTGTAGCAGGATAACAGTCTTTCTTTTTAATGACAGGATAAAAAATAAATGCCCACTGGAAAGGAATATTCAAACAGTCCCAGAAACTATACAATGTAACTTGTTAGATCCAGCAAATAAGATGTCATGTCAATGATCTGATCAAGAATACCTGCCCTGGTCACTCTGCGGATGTTTCTGTCCACTTGTTCACATTGAGGACCAAGATATCCTTTTTTACAGAGGCACTTGTTCGGTCTAACACAGACTCCTCCGTGCCGGCACGCTGGCTCACATTTTGCTGGGAGGAAAAAGAGCAATAAAATCACACTCTCATTCTCTAGATCAGAAACAGTACTGAGGACGCAGCCAACACATATTTGACATAAAACGGAAGGAAGGAGCAGAAAGAAGAAGCCAGTCACAAATACTCCAGAAAAGAATAAACACAAGAAGGCAAGAGGCCTGCAGACCTACAGTCAGCAGAGGACCCGAGACCCTGCTTGACAAGCAGAGGTCATGGGAAGCAATTTCAGTCCCTTGCAGAACTGACCATTTAAAGTGAAAGTTTCAGTTCTTTCAAACCTCTGCTTGATAGGGCAATTCCAAGGGAGGCCTTCCAGGTCACTCTGTGTCCCCCCAGCTCCTGGGCAGGACCGCCTCTCCAGTGCAGAGGACAGGACTGGTCAGCTGTGCATTTTGCTTAGCTGGAATGTCCATATGGACTCCCTGGCACCCCCTCCCCTGGCTCCCAGGGGGTGCACAGTTGGGGTTTCCTCCCTGGATACACTTTGAAAACCCTTCCTGGGGCCAGCGCGGAAGGGCAGCAGAGGCTGTGCTGGACGTCCTTGCCAGGGTTACCCTAGAGCTCAGAATCTCCTCAGGACAGGGTTTTTAGCACTACGATGTAGGTGGGGAAAATTCGGTTTATGCTGGGGTGAGATGGAGCGGGAAGGCTGGTGAAGAAGCCTTTCAGAGATGGAGAAATCTTGGGGATGCAGCCACTACAGGCAGAAGTCCTTAGGTTATCAGGGGTCAGGGGCGCTTTTAATTTTTTCTAGCACATTAGTCAAAATCCAGGGGTCTCTGACTGATACATGGAAAATGAACAACAAGGAGAAAACAATTAGACTAATTGTCCTTTTAAATTTGTGGAAGTTGAATAAACTATGTGAGTGTGAGGAAATTCCATGCTGGGGTCAAAAATATCATGGTAGATTATTTTCATAAAGAGTTGTGGTTTATCGTATATGTCAGGCTCATTAACTTGGCTTAGTGGAAAGAGTAAAGTACTTTATGGAAAGAAAACTTAATGTTAACACAAAGAATGTAGTTTCATTCACATCACACTATAATAATAATAGTTATTATGATTATTAACATCTGTTATGCTATGCATACCATATTTAAAATAATTGCCACCTATATTTGAAATAATTTATTTACTCTCAGTTTAAACATACTGTTCCTAAAAGACAATGATTTGTCATCTGGTGACTTGAGGGACTTACGAGGTTAGATAAAATGCAAATAAGGAATAAAGCAGAATGGACACTATGCAGGCAGCAGGGAGAGAACAGATACTGTCAGATAACAAAGGAAGCCTAGGAGGAAGACATCGCTAGGAATTAACATATCACTGCATCTAATGCTGATTCTCATGTTTTTGTCAACTGGAAAAAGGAAGCTAGACTGGATGGATAAAATATAAGCATTTTGTCTAAATAATGCATTTGCTTGATATGGAACCATTGTATTAATCAGGTAGTGTTAGAAGTGCTGAAGCAATTAAACTCACAATATATATTGCATAAGTGGACTTTAAATGCTGGCTACTTTTTGTTGGACAAGATATAAAGTAGACAAACATGGTTATAATTTTTTGAAACAAATACATGTGTAGAATAAAGAAACGGGCACTTATGAATGAAGAATAATGTTAAATATTAAATCGGAACTTTAATTTTCATTAGCAAGAGCCATGAGACTATTTGAAACAGCCACCCTGTTATAAGCAACACGTTAAATACTGGTTGTTCAATATGCACTTTCAACCTAAACACCATAAACTCTAGGTGTTATCTAATTTTCTTATTTCACCAAGTAGACTTTACATATTGTTACATGGAACTGAGGGAATCTCAAAGGGTGGCATAACCCTGGAGTAAATCTCCTTTGCGCTCTCTGAGCTGTTGTACACCTCGATGATATTTCACAAGGGAGAGGCAAAAATAATTTTAAAAGTCTCATAATTTTCCAGACAATTGCAATTTCCCCTTTTATTTAATAACACCCACTGAAAGACCCTGTTTTTAGGGTGCCTTAGCAGGAAGGCAAGCAGGAAGTTTAGGGAGGACATTTATGGGGTGTCTGGAAAATGCTGGGAGGGGCTCTGTAAACAGTAAGTCATTGGCTGGTGTGAAATCTCAAACCCAGGACTGAGAACCAGCTGGGATGATGGAACTATACTGTTTTCACTTTTTACTTTGTGAAAGAACTCAATTATTTAAAGGCCTTTGGTGTTTATGTTGAATTTATACACATGAATCATTTACCATAGAATATTGAAAAGATTTCATTTAGCAGTTGAGAAACAGATTGGGCATTAATATTATTGTGGAGGGGTCACCAAGTCCAAACCCTAGAAAGTTCTAGAAAAATAACCACTGCTGAGTTCTTGCATTACTACTGTGGCCCCAGGCCAAGTCTTTCAGGGCGATACAACAGAAACACTGACCGATTCTGCAGAAGTCCCCTTCCCAGCCTGGGCTGCAGCAGCACTTTCCCGACGGGGTACAGTAGCCATTCCGACAGAGCCCGGCACACTCCGAGGTCAGCATCTGGGCTGGCTGCACCGTGGCCCTGCACTCCTCAGGCACCAGAGGTCTGCAACACACACAGCAGTTCAAAGTGCGTTTGATTGAAAATCAAAATAGGAATGAAATGTAGTGATTTTGTAGCTTACAAAGGATGTCTCTTGTTTTCTAAAGAAACCTTTCTTTTAACTGACTCGGTCAAAAAGATGGACAACTTTCTAAGAATAGAGTACACACCAGTGAGAATAAACTGACCTGGTTTTGAACCAAAGGGAACACATTAAACATTGTAAGGCACTTGGTCGGGATCACAATTCACTGATTACAGATGTAGTGATGCTATATTGCTATTTAACGTCAGGTAGCTAGTAATTTCTCACAACTGCAATTTAAAAAATAAAGACATGCAGATGTTTTAAAACTTTTTCCTCCAGATCTATCCACAATGTTAGAGTATCAAGAGAGGTTTCACTTGTTATTGGCATACTTGCCAGCGTCACAGTCTGAAGGCATTCCTCCAAAGGAACCTTGTAATCTGAAAAGTCTGGGAATCAATTTTTGTTTCAATTTTACATTTCTTTTGGGGTACTTTTTTCCAAGACTTATTTGTTGTGTTTATGTTACTGACTCAGAGTTTAAACTCTTTACCTAAATTATGTGCCATAGAGATTTTGTATGCGTACATTTATCTGTGTGTGTATATAATGGAGGGAATTCTAAGTCATTCTGCCTAAGATCTAGTCCCTGCCGATCTATTTGTGGGTGTACTTATTTCATACATGGACTTGCTTATAAGACCGTGTGGTTGTCATACATAAACATTATCATTCCCTTAAGTCTTTACCTACATTTCTGGGGGAAATTATCTTTTTTTCTTCTAAGAAGTTGATAACTAACATTCCTCAGTTAGCATGTTCAGTAAAGTTTCTCCCTCTCATACACACATGCACACTTTTTAAAGAAATCTGATGCCATCCTGCTATGAAGAAAACACGTGCTAGGAGCAGAGAGCAGGAGCGTCTTAAGACGTCATATACTTTGTTTTAATTGCTCAACAACTGCCATCAATGAGGGAGGAACAAGGATGCCTTCAGAGGAAGATTTTTATGGTTCTGTTTTTGAAACTAGAGGCTGCCTTTCAAGCAGGGTTAGGCTGGAATCGCTGTCACTAGGGCTCACGACCTAGCCTTCAGGGAAAAATGTGCAGTGGCTCAGCTCTCAGCAAGGTCACCTGTGCTACATGTGGAGAGAAGGTTCTTTCCAGCTAAGGAATGTAAACAAACTGTTCCTTCACCACCCAAATCACCAGGGTGAGAATGGCCCAAGCAGCTGGACTCCTTAAGTATCATCACAAAGAAGGTGATAATTATAGGTCAGAACCACCCCAAGAGCTAAATTATATAGCTTTCTGAGATAAGCAAATAATTAGGCCCTGTAGACTCAGTTTTCTTGAGCTAGATTACCTTGTTATGCTCCTACGCAGTAGTGGTGATAATTTGGGGCCTGACCTCAGGCTGTTTCTATAATGGCTCAAAACCTTATTAAAAATAAAAATAAGTGACTCTTTAGATCCTCTCTCCAATAAAAATCCCACTATATGTTGAAAGCCCTGTGTTTTGCAACTAATGGGACCATTCAGAAAATTGCCTTCATCTATTCAAATTCTTATTTAAATCTAGAAATGGTCAGTTTATGTAGAAGGTCCTGAAAGCATTCCACCCACAGAGCATATTTTCATTCAGGAAACATGACTGATTACTTTCCATGTGTTCCCCAAGGGAGTCTTTCTGGAAGTAGGGCAGAGTGGGGGGTGGCGGGGAAAATGGTAAACGTTATGCCAAGGAAGGCGAAGGTATTGCCTTCTCCTTCTAGAAAAACTCTGTCTGCTGTTTTTTCCCCGATAAAATTCTTATTTTGTATGTGAGGTGTGGGTGGCATTTTTGGCCATTAGAAGAGAAATTTTCGTAGAAGTCAGATCTTTCAAGTCCCCGACCATTATAGTGTCATGGTGACGTGACTCTGCAGAGACTCGGCTTGCATGCCCCGCAGCAGGACAGTTTATGCCTGAACGGATCTATCAAGAGAGGACACCACTAGGTCAAACAGCAACCTGGGGGCAAGGAAAATTTGATCCGTGAGCAGTGGGAAAGGAACTAGGATTGTCGCTGATGTGCACCAGGGTAACTGGTCCTAGTTTCCCAGCTGATCCTCAAAACTAGATGTTTTCACTATTTTTCACCAAACACTTAGGTATGTGGAAACCCAGTGTATGGAGGGGGAATTCTAAGTTGTTTTGACCTAAGAAATAGCACCTGCCTTTCTACCTATAGGTGTACTTATTTCAATTTAGGGTTGTTTATTTTAGCTTATATAGGACAGTATGGCTGTCCTGTATATAAACATGATTCCTATAAGCTTTTATTTAAATAGTTCAGAAAATTATCTTTTTTTCCTCTTATAAAGTTGATAATTAACATTCCCTAGTTAGTACATGCCATACATTCTCTTTCTCTTTTAGACGTCTAAGCCTGACATCTGAAACTTCAGTATGGTTATAAACCAATGTTACCTCAATAAAAATCAGTTAAAAATTAAAATGTTATTATTTTGGGGATCCTTTCACAGGAAAATTTACACAAAATATAGCTCATCTCTTAGGGGAGTGGGCTGTCTTACCCCCATTCCTTGCCCAGTGAAATAAAAGCTGTCTTAAGCCAACGCTGCATGTTGGGACCCCTGCAAGTCCAGTCATTTATGTGAGCAAACACTGTGTCCTTCATGGGCAGAAGACATAAAATATAACCCTGTTCCTCAAGGACCCTTGTGGGGGAAGACAGACACACAAGCACAAAAATAGAACGTGGGTGTGATCTCTGTCGTGATAGAGGTGAGGACGCGGTGTCGTGGATGTGACTTGACTTGTTATCTCTTTCAACTGCTTATATTCACTGGAGCTAGGAAAATACCAAAAAGGCATTCCATCCAAGACTTTATGTAATTGAATGTATATAGTAGATACTCCTTTCAAACAAATATTTTCCTCTCCTCTCTTGCATCTCTCCAGGATCTAGAACAGTGTATCACATGGAAGATGATCATTAAAAATCTGTTGGCTGAGTGAATGAAATGAGGAAGAATATGGGATTTGATAAGGGTGTTTGCTTCATTTCTGCATTGCCAAGTGAACAAATTAGGAATATATGGGCCATTTAAGGACCATATCATTAAAATCTAATTGCTATACTTTTACATCATAATACTGAAAACACTCACTGTAGTTTCTCTATTGCTTAAAGTAACTTAAGCCCTACAAAATTCTTCTAAGGCATGTTAAATTCATTTAAATGAAGCATTTTTACACTAATTATAATTAAATAACAGTTTAAGAAGTAAGCTAGATGTAAAGAGATACAATTGTTTTCTCTTCCAGCTGTGAGTTAAGTCAACATATTAAAATTGATTTTTCTAGTAATATACTTGGTAAAGCCTGACAAAGATTTCTGGGATCCCAACCATCCCTCTCAGCTCACTCTTTGTTCGAGTGACATTTCTTCCTCCCATTGAAAAGAGCAGGGTACCTTTACATGGAATGAGGAAGAAATAGGATGAAGATGAGTAAATCTGAACTTTATTATTATTGTCATCTTGAAATAAGCCATCTCATGTACCTTTAAGTACTACATCTATAGATACACGTGTGTGTGTGTGTGTGTGTGTGTATACACCAAGATAGGATCTAAACAAAAACTTAAGAGTATATAACTCATTTTTCAATCTTATTTTTATTAGACTGGAAAATTGGGTAGTTTAATGTATGGTCTAATAACAAACTGCTTAAATGGTTTTGTTCTTTTTTAAACTTTCGGACCCTTAGGTCTACTGGATGAAGTCCAAAGTAGCTTTCAAGATAGAAATTTCACCAGAGATATTTCAGTTTGTAATAAAGATGACAGTTACCCCAGAGTCCTCAAACTTAATTTAAATCAGAAAAACACATTTCCAAATCCCTTGACAAAATAATGGAACACTAAAAGACTAGTGCAGAAAATTACCTGACATTCCAAAATGCAAATATTTGCCTGTTTTTGGAAATTTAAGTCATTTGCTCAGAAACCTACTTGGGCTGGTTTTGTGTAGTAGCAGAGAGGCTCAGATACTTTCTTGAAATAAAGGAAGAAGTTGAGAAGCATAAGGAATTTATAAGCACTTCACACGTGATGACTTTTTGTGAAAAGCTAAGGTCTCTGGGTAGCAGGATTATGTATGGTTTTAAAAATTTTATGATATTTAATTGAATAAATGAATAAATCAATGAGACATTTGTGCATGTGTATGGAAGCACAAGGATAAATCCTTACTTTTTTCTTTAGAGTAAGAGTTGCAGAAATCTATTGTGTCTTTTACAAAAAGGAAAGGCGTTGGTGCTGAAATTGTGCTAAGGGTCCAGATTTTAAATTCGTGTCATTGTAAAATAAGGTACATGGGTCACTCAGTTATAAAATCCGATTCACTGGAGCTTTCAGAAGGTGTAATAATGCCTTCTCTTAAGCACCATCTGCGTAGGGCCAGGGCCTAGCCAATGGCCTTGCTTCACGTGACCACGAGTCCCAAGCTCTGCAATCTCATGTTGGGTGGGGTCTCCCCTCTCCACCCCCATGCAGAGGCAGTTGTGGTAAAAATGAGCTAAACCATGGACTGTGTGGTCTATGGATTTCCTCCCTTTGCAAGCACTCTGACACATACTATTACCCGGAGACTAACACCCAGCCACTCACAGACTACCACCAACACTCAGCACCTTTACCTAGAAGCGGGTGAGGCAGGTAAACTTCCTAAGTCAGGGGAGATTTTACAGAAGCCCTGCTGCCAGTGCTGGGTCACCCTTTAAGCTCATTTTATTGCCTTTGTCCAAGGTCAAGGTCAACACAATCATCGACTTTCTTTTTCTCTTTGGTTGGGATACAGTTCTTAAATCTGGATGTTCGCTGACTTTTTCCTGGGCAAGCAGACATCTCGCTTGTGCCAGGCTGTCCATGAGAAGCAACAGGTGTGTAGCAGATTCAACCTGACTTTGTGTTCAGAAGTGGCCATATTCCAGTCAGAAGAGAAACAAGGGAGTCTATTTCTGGGGAACCTTATATTATGGATGTCGTGGTGACTTTCTGGCACAACAGGTGGGCATATACATCTGCTGACACAGTCAGGTGTGGGGTGCACCCAGACTGGGGTGCTGTCAGTCATCCTTAAGCAGTTCCTTCCTCAACATTATGTAATATGGAACTGCATAAGATCTTTTTACATATGTCCTGAGTGACCCTGACATTGGAGTAAAGGGAAAGAAAAACTCAAAGCATAACTCGAAACTTGTATACTTGATCATATTAAAAATTTATGCATATTTTTAGAATTCTAATTTAAGAGGTGTCAACCCAGTGTCCTATGCTATTTGAAGACAGGGTCTTAAACCACTATATTTCTCTGTTCTGAAATCTGCTGGAAAAATGGGGCTGGATGTCTGTTGTGTTCTCTATGACCAGTGCTGTCTTCATCTTGAGGTCTTCTTGGATTTTAATGCTGAGCACATGCGTACTCAGAACTAGGGTTAATTGACCTTAACACCCAGGCCAGGAGGGTCTGAGTGGGCACTAAACTCAGAAGGGCTCAGGCAGGGGTGATTTGGTGAAATGAGCCAAGAGCTTGATATTCTAGTGCTAATAAGTTTCTCAGAACTTTCACAAACACCCACTAAATTTTCTTCCATGGTTAAAGATGCAACCATAATAAAAGTGATAATGAATTCACTCAACACTTTTAATAATTTCGTATTCCACTTTATCCTCGTGAGACAGACCTGGTCTTGTCACCCCCAAATTTAGAAGATCAGAACATGTGGCGAGAGATAAAGTGGCTTTTACACAGCTAGGTAATAGGACTCTTTCCTAGTCCAGCCCTCAACTGTTCCTCTCCCTCTAGGTAAGAAGTGGCAGGTCACCTGCATCCATTATCCAAACGCACCATCACAATACATAAGTATCTACAAAGGCGTGTGGGTAGACCTCATTCAACTTTATTATCTTACCTCAGTATAAATATTTTCATGGGAAAATTAGGGGATGAAAACATATACACCTAGATGATAGTCATCTGCTTTTAGAAAAAAATGCAAATGACAAAGTCCAGTTTTCTTGAATTGCCTTGGCTGTTGGTTGTATCATGTTTGCAGCGTCCTAAATTCAGAACTGGTCTATGCGATTATTAGTGGTATTAGTGGTGAGTCGAGAACAAGTCATTTCCGCTTGAATTCAATGTATATGATCCTGGAAAACCTTATATCCCACAAAATCACATGCTAAATATAATAGCGCTGATGAGAATCACAGGGTTGGAATGTGACACCCCCCAGGTCTTTGCAACTTTGTAACTAAAGCATGAACCCAAACAAAAGTTGGGGCCTTGGAGGCAGCACGGACTACCAGGGAGCAGGTTGGAAGTAGCTGGAGGTGGTCTCGGTGCAGATGAGAGATACAGAAAACAAAATGGCAATGGCAGTGAAGCTTTGAATTTGGAGGATGTGCAGCCTGCAGAGAGCCAGGGACCCAACCAAGAGATGCTTCTGGGGGAGGGAAACACAGTGGGTCTCAACACTGCTGAGAGGCTCCCTCTGAACGCCTGGCTGAGGATTTTTTCCTAGGCTTAAGTTCCAGCTATACTTTTTTGCAGAGCCACATAACTTCATGTTAAGCAGTCATCATTATACAAATACTTGTAGACTGATTTAATCCTCTGATGTATCTTGGATTGCATTAACACTTACTCTGATGATTAAAAAATTAGGGTACAATAAAAGTCAGTGTCATTGCTTCCTTATACAAAGAAATTTATATTTTTGTGTTAGAATAAATCTGTTGAGAAGTTTACATCCAAAATCAATTTTTTTAACTTAAGAACTTGATTTATAAACCACAACTAATAAAGATATTAGACCCTAAATAAGAAAAGTCTGCAAGTGAGAAAATGGTATTTGAAATAACTATGATTCAACCTATTTCAGAAGATAAAGCCTACAGTATTTTTTAGAATTATGATTAAATCATTTTCCTACTCATAAAGCTATAGATTTACAAGTGTTTTAATTTTGTATCATGATAGCAGAAATTTTAAATACCCTTAAATGCTTTAAATGGTAACTAAAAAATTGAAAAAAGTTTCTCTCCTTTCAAAGAGCAAAAAGCATCACTTTAAATTCTCTTTGAAGACACTTCAGATGACAAATTCCCAAATTTTGATCTTATACTCTGATTAATTTGTCAATGTTGACAAAAACTAGTCATTTAAGCAACAGATTTTTTACTCAACTAAAATAAATTAGTGAAAAAAAGCTAATACTTTTTTTCCTTAAAAAGTTTACCCTCCTCTAGAAAACACCTTTTTACAAAATTCATGTCTGTTTTATGCAAGATGAAATCTGCCTATATCTCAAATACTGATGATACCTATTGATACATTGCCTTATAATAAAGTATAAAGTATTCAGCAGTGTAACAATATCAGACTTCTGCCATTGTCCCATGGGGGAGAAACATGGAAATTAAAAGGAAATCCTTTAAAGAGAGGGGGCGGAGCAACATGGCGGCGAGGAGACGCTGCGAGTAAGATCTCCCATTAAAAAAAGTGAATAGGGAGGAAAAGCGGCAGGTCCCAGAGAGAACTGGGACACGGAAGATAAACGGGTGACTCCAGCAAACTGCCCGAAGAAGAAAGTGGCCATAAAAGAGGACTAGAAGGGAGGGAAGCGCAGAACCCTGCTCCCCTCCCCCGCCCACAGAGGCGGCACTCTCCGACCGGCAGAGAGGAGGAAACAACAAACCAAAACGACCCACAAGAACAAACGACGCAGCAAGCGGGACTGGGAGTGGAAAGGAACTATTGCAGCCACCACACCCCGTGAACGGGAGCTGAGGCGAACCCTGCAGGATTCGCCGCAGCGGTGAGCGAACGGCTCCGGGCGCCATTAGAGAAGAACAAAGACCCCGGGAGACACGCACACAGCCCGTGCTGCCCGTAAGCTGGCGCGGAAACGCGGCGCGCTCGGGGAGCTTGAAAAGCAAGTGCAGACCAGGATCGCGGCTGCCCAGGTCCCCGCGCCTGCGACCTAGGCTTGCGCGGAGGTCCTCACTGAGGTGAAGGTCCCTCCCTGAGTGAGCAGGAACCAGGCACCCAGGCACGGGAGCGGGTGCAAAAGGCGCCATTCCCGCGCCACTGAACTGGGCTACAGCCCGCGTCCTGGACCTGAGGGCTTTGAACTGAGACCTGGGGCATGAAAATTCGGGGCGTGGGTTCTCCACGACGGTGGGGCACAAGGCAGACACAGCACCCCAAAGCTGTTGAGGTGTACCCTACCATTCCTGCTCTGTTCCCCGTCCCACGGGGTGGGAGGGGGTGAAAAACAGCCCCCCAAGGACAATAGGAGAGATCTCTGGCGCCACCTAGCGACCAGGAAAAAAAAATCACTAACACCCCATAGAACAGGAAATTTCTTAAGACTGCTTGAAAAGGGCAGAAGGCTTCTGCAGTGGCCAGCCGGGAAGTTATTCCACGCCAGGCCCCTTCTGACCAGCAGTCTGAGCCCACAGAGGGAGCAGGCACCCACGTCCGGGGCAGACCGGGTGCGCAGAAGAGTGTGCCTGAAACCGGAGGCGCAGGGACTGCATCCCGCTTCGCCATTTGAGAACAGGGACATTTCTTCAGTAAAAACTGCCTAAAACCAGCAGAAACTCCCCCAGAAGGCAGAGATGGCTCCTGGAAGAGCCAGAGGGGAGCGCAGAAGTTCACCCAAGATGCCAGTCAGTCCGAGCATCACAGTGTCCCAACGCATACGACAAATTAGAAAACAGACAGTAGGGAGTAGAAGAACCACACGCAACCTAACAACTCCTCAGGAAAGAAGCACACCACAAAAAGAAAACACCTCCCCAGATTGCAACGACAGCAACTGGGAAGAACTTC
The DNA here is from genome assembly GCF_014898055.3 of Talpa occidentalis. Classification (NCBI taxonomy): domain Eukaryota; kingdom Metazoa; phylum Chordata; class Mammalia; order Eulipotyphla; family Talpidae; genus Talpa; species Talpa occidentalis. Next base: position 110,576,263 of record NW_023605194.1, read on the forward strand.
TGAGCCTTCCAGAAAGAGAATTTAAATTGCCATGATTAAAAAGTGATAGATCAGAAGAAGGAAATTGAGTCCCTAAAGAGGGAAAACAATGGTCAGAAGAATGAAATTGAGTCCCTAAAGAGGGAAGTAAAAGAAATGCAGGAGATCAAAGAATTAATGGAGGAACTAAAGAACTCCGGGAAAAGCAAGGAAAGCAGAATAGATGAAATGAAAGAACGAATAAGTTCTCTTGAAGACACAGAAATAAAAAGAACCAAAACAGAAAAGGAAAGAGAAGTACGAAGGAAAAAGAATGAAGAAAGACTTCGAGAACTATCTGACTCCATGAGGAAAGGAAATATAAGAGTTATAGGAATTCCAGAAGGAGAGGAGAGAGATGTAGGAACAGAGAAAATATTCCAGGAGATAATTGAAGAGAACTTCCCAAATGCGAAGAAGGAGCTGAAAATTGATATACAAGAAGCAAGAAGAACACCAAACTTCCACGACGAAAGGAAAAACACAGCAAGACACATAATAGTAAAGCTCCCAAGAATCCAGGACAAGGAAAAAATAATGAAGCTGACAAGAGGGAAGAAACAGATAACATTCAAAGGAAAACCAATCAGGCTGACATCAGACTTCTCTGAAGAAACACTACGGGCAAGGAGAGAGTGGAGGGACATAGTCAACAGACTCCAAGAAAACAGATGCCAACCAAGAATACTCTATCCCGCAAAGCTCTCTTTCCTCCATGAAGAAAGAATATGGACCTTCCCAGACAAAGAGAAACTCCGGAATTTCATTACGAATAAACCCCCACTCCAAAAAATACTACAAGGAATCCTAAAGCCAGAACCTCAGAGGGACGAAAACAACGAAAGAAGACCAAAAAAAAAAAAAAAAATTATTAAAAGAATAATAAATAAAATCAAAGGAAAGACAAAATAATGGCAAATACAGATGCTAACATATCAATATTAACTCTAAATGTAAATGGACTAAACTCTTCAATAAAAAGACACAGAGTTGCAGCCTGGATTAAGAAACAAAACCCAACCTTTTGCTGTCTCCAGGAAACACATTTAGCTACAAAAGATAAAAATAGGCTCAAAGTCAAAGGATGGAAAACAATCCTACAAGCAAATGGGCCAAAAAAGAAAGCAGGAACAGCTATACTTATATCAGATAAAACAGACTTCAAACTCAAAAAAATAAAAAGAGACCCCAATGGTCACTACATTATGATTAAGGGGACAATACTTCAAGAAGAAATAACACTCATTAACATATACTCACCAAACGAAAGAGCACCAAAATATATCAGACAACTGTTGTCCTCTCTGAAAACAGACATCAGAGAAAACACATACGTAGTGGGAGACTTCAACACACCACTATCAACAATGGATAGATCAACAAGACAAAAAATAAGTAAAGAAACTAAAGCTCTAAATAAGGACCTAGAGCATTTGGGCTTAACAGACATCTATAGAACACTAAACCCAAAAAAAACGGAGTACACATTTTTCTCAAGCGCACACGGATCATTCTCCAGGATCGATCACATACTGGGGCACAAGACAAACATCAACAGATACACCAAGATTGAAATCATACCAACCATCTTTTCTGACCACGAAGGCATCAAACTAGAAATAAATCATAAAAAGAAGGCAAGGAACTATCCTACCTCATGGAGATTAAAAGCCACACTACTGGAAGACCACTGGACTAATGAGGAGATCAAAGAGAAAATTAAAAAATTCTTTGAATTGAATGACAAGGAGGACACCAATATCCTAAATGTATGGGATGCAGCAAAAAGCGTAATAAGAGGAAAATATATAGCAATAGAAGCTCACATCAAAAAACAAGAAAGAACTCAAAGAAACACCTAATCTCGAAGCTCAAAGATCTAGAAAAAGAACAACAAAAAACCCCAAATCCAGTAGAAGAAAAGAAATAATAAAAACCAAAGCAGAAATAAATGAAAATTGAAACTAAAAAAAACAATCCAAAAGATCAATGAAACCAAGAGCTGGTTCTTTGAAAAAATAAATAAAATAGACAAACCCCTAGCCAGGCTCACAAAGGAAAAAAGGGAGAAAGCACAAATACACAGGATCATAAATGAAAGAGGAGAAATTACAACGGACACAGCAGAAATCAAAAGAATAATCAGTAACTACTATGAACAGTTATATGGAAACAAGTTCAACAATCTAGTTGAGATGGACAAATTCCTACAAGTCTACAATCACCCAAAGCTAGATAAGAAGAAATAGAACACCTAAACAGACCAATTACAAGCAGCGAAATTGAAATGGTAATCAAAAACCTCCCCAAAAACAAAAGCCCAGGACCTGATGGATTTACAAATGAATTCTACCAAACATTCAGAGACGAATTAGTGCCTATCCTCACAAACTCTTCCAAAAAATTGAGAAGGAAGGGACAATACCAAACATGTTCTATGAAGCCAATATTACACTAATACCAACAAATAAGGACAACACAAAAAAAGGAAAACTATAGGCCAATCTCCCTAATGAACACTGATGCAAAAATCCTCAATAAAATTTTAGCTATCAGAATCCAACAATGTATCCATAAGATAATTCACCACGACCAAGTTGGATTCATTCCAGGGGCACAAGGATGGTTTAACATCCGAAAATCAATCAACGTTATCCAACACATCAACAAAAGAAATATAAAAACCATATGATAATATCAATAGATGCTGAGAAAGCTTTCGACAAAGTGCAACACCCATTCATGATAAAAGCCCTTGAAATTCTTGGGATACAAGGAACATACCTCAACATCATAAAGGCCATCTATGACAAGCCAACAGCCAGTATCATTCTCAATGGTGAAAAGCTGAAAGCAATTCCATTAAGATCTGGAACAAGACAAGGATGTCCACTCTCACCACTGCTTTTCAATATAATACTGGAAGTCCTAGCCAGAGCAATAAGACAAGAGAAAGACATCCAAGGAATCCAAATAGGAAAAGAAGAAGTCAAACTATCACTATTTGCAGATGATATGATAATATACATAGAGAACCCCAAAATCTCCACAGAAAACTAATTCAACTCATCAGTCAGTTCAGTAAAGTGGCAGGATACAAAATCAACACGCAAAAGTCAGTAGCCTTCCTATACCACAAACAATAAATCTGAAGAAGAAGAAATCAAAAAAACCACCCCTTTTATTATTGAAACAAAAAAATCAAATATTTGGAATAAATCTAACAAAAGAGGTAAAGGACCTATACAAAGAAAATTATAAAACACTGTTAAAAGAAATAGAAGAAGACACAAAGAAATGGAAAGACATCCCCTGCTCATGGATTGAAGAATAAACATTATTAAAATGGCCATCCTACCAAAAGCAATATATCAGATTCAATGCTATTCCAATCAAAATCTCAATGGCATTCTTCAAAGAAATAGAACAATTATTGATGAAATAATGGAATCACCAAAAACCCCGATAGCCAAAGCTCTACTGAAAAAAAAAGAAGGAAATGGAGGCATCAAACTCCCAGACTTCAAACTATACTACAAAGCCATAATCATCAAAACTGCATGGTATTGAAACAAGAACAGACATAAAGACCAATGGAATCGAATAGAAAATTCAGAAATAAACCCACAGATTTATGGTCAACTAATCTTTGACAAAGAGCAAAGACTATGCATTGGAGCAAAGAAAGTTTGTTCAATAAATGTGGTGGGAAAACGGGTCGCTACATGCAAAAGAATGAAGCTTGACCACTACCTCACCCATACACAAAAATCAACTCAAAATGGATTAAAGAACTAGACATAAGACCTGAAACCATAAAATACATAGAAGGAAATATAGGCGAAACACTACGGGATTTGCACATCAAAGACATCTTTACAGACACATCACCCAAAGCAGTGATAGTGAAGACAAAGATAAACAGCTGGGACTACATCAAATTAAAGAGCTTCTGCACAGCAAAAGAGACAATAACAAAAACAAGAGAAACCCCACCAACTGGGAGAACATTTTTTGCACACCCAACACTAGATAAAGGACTGATCACAAAAATCTGCAAAGAGCTGATGAGACTCAGCAACAACAAAGAAAATAATCCCAGTCAAAAAATGGGCAGAAGAGCTAAAAAGAAACTTCTCTGAAGAGGAAATGCAAATGGCCAACAGGCATATGAAAAAATGTTCAACATCACTTGTAATCAGGGAAATGCAAATCAAAACTACCATGAGATACCATCTCACACCAGTGAGAATGGCACATATTAAAAAAACTAGCAACAACAAATGTTGGCGAGGGTGTGGAGAAAAAGGAACTCTTCTGCACTGTTGTGGGAGTGCAAACTGGTCCAACCCCTATGGAGAGCTGTGTGGAGATTTCTGGACCTACTAAACATAGAGCTTCCATATGATCCAGCAATTCTACTCCTAGGTATTTACCCAAAGGACACAGAAACATCAATTCCAAGAGCACCTGCACCCCTATGTTTATAGCCGCACTGTTTACAATAGCTAAGCTTTGGAAACAACCGAAATGCCCAAAAGTAGATGACTGGATCAAGAAGATGTGGTACATATATACCATGGAATATTACTCAGCATTCAAAAAAGATAAACACATGCAATTTGCAGCAACATGGATGGCGCTGGAAGGGATCATGCTCAGCGAAATAAGCCAAAAAGAAAAAGAAAAATATCCGGATGGTCTCACTCATAGCAGGAATCTAGAAAACTTAAATAAGGGACCAGGAAAATGAATATAAGAAAGTGAAAATCAAAATCAACAAAAACCTATGAACCAGAGACACTTTTTGGGGGTGGGGGGGCGGGAGGGAAGGATTGGGGTCAGAATGGGGCGTTTGCAATTGTATGGGGGAATATAAAATTAAAATTTAAGATTAAAAAAAAAATAAATAAATAAAAGGAAATCCTTTAAAGAGTTTTCAACTCCTAATATGAGTTTCATTTTGAAGAATATATTGTCATTATTCATATTCCCCACTTTGTCTTTTTAGTGCATGCCATTTATAAGTGGGAATCAATCAAATTTTATTGCAATCTGTACAATTACTCTGGGGACTGATAGTCCCCACATTCAAAATTGATAGTTTAAGAAAGACTGGAATTATTATATAAGGCAGAAAATTCCTCTGAATGTCGTGTCTCAAGGAAATACATATTTATATATAAAGTCAAGCATGAGCATTTTAAAAAAAACGAGGTTATATAGATAACATTAAAAAACTATTATACAATATTATGCATTTGTTTTGAAATAGGTGATGGCTCTATATGGCATTGTGTGGGTTACCTGAGTATATTTAAATACATTTAAGTGTGTGTACAAATATATACAGAGATGCAAATTCTGGTAAAGTATGAATAACATTCCACTTCCACTTGGGCCATTACCATATATTATGCATGCGTGATCATCCATTCATTAGAAATTTGGACTTTGATCTAGTCCCACCTTTTGTAATTCTTTATGGTTGAAATTTATAATGCTATCTGGCCGCTTAGAAAGGATTTGTTAGGTAAAAAGATATTGTGCCCCACGATATAAGAAAATATTGATAACAAAATATAAGCTGGCAGATACATATAGAGCTATTTTTTAGCTCTATATAATTTTATAATAATAACAAAATAATAGCAAAATGTGGGACATGCGTCCTTGTCCTTTGGCCTTCCACTCTGGCACGCTGAATGGATTTTTATAGGGCAGAGACTTGTGCGTGACCTCCAGTGTTAAGAAATTCTGTCATGTTTGAAAACTAGTCCCTGGTGGAGCCCATGTCCCTGTTAATAGCCGCGAGGCCAGCAGAGCTGCTAAACAGTTTGTGTTACTGTCAGGGTGGCCGGGAAAACACTGCCTGCAGCAAGAGGACTTGGCAGCTGGGTCAACAGGCACTGTGGGGATTTATCAACCTAGGGGGGCCACTTGCATAAAACTTTGACTGATGAATGGGGACTCCACTGGCTCCTTGGGCTAAAGCTGCTCTAGTATGTAGGGCTTTCTTTAGGGTGGCGTGGCTGCCTGCTGGCTCTGAGACACATGGGAGGATTCACCAAGCTGATTTCCTCTAATTTTTATTTTTGAAAAATACAAACAAAAACAACACTCTTCAGCACCTGTAGGGTGGCAATATTCAGGAGGAAAATGAACAAAGGGCGGGAAGTAGGGCCATGTGGGGGCAGGAGGCAAATGAGCACTTTTTGATATTGGTCATGGGGAGGAGCTGGAAGGGACATTTTTGTGAAGTGACCTCTCGAGTTTGGAATTTGCATTGTTAATTTATAGACCGCTGTAGGGCACGGTCAGTGTGACTTAGGTGGGTAACTGATAGGCGATATATTAAAATCTAGTAAGACAGGGTACAGAGGAATTAAATCAACCTGACTAAGAATGATTTTGTTTTACTCCTAGAGAAAGCACCCTGGAGACATTTCAAAATCAAAAAAGGGTCATATTGTTTCAGTTCTTCTGAAACAAAAATTAAAGAATCTATGTCCATATTGTGAAAAAATGTGTGTTCTGTAAAAGCGAAGTTTGGAAGGCACAGATCTCTGCTCGAAGGCCTGACTTTCCATCTCCCAAGAGCATTTGTTAGATACTGAAAAAATAATAGTGAAGAGCAAGCCTCCAGGGACTTGCTGGTGTGCACACTGGGTAGTAAGAGCTCTGCAAGTGTCCACGGACACCTTTATCCCAATTTCGGAACTAAGGGAGCCTTAAAAGTGGAGAGATCACCTGAAAATATTTCTTGAATGAATGAATGAGCACTAACCGGTGTAATGAATGTAACGTGCTTTCAGGAGATTATAGTCATCTCCCCAGAACTCTACAGAAATGGGGCAGTAACCTACACGGCATCACCTGTATGTCACTGGGGGGCACCGGGGCACTGGGTGGGGAAGCAGCAAGGAGCCCTACACTAGGGGAGAAAGAGAGGTCAGATAATGGAGCCCCAGCCTATCAGGATGGCGTGCGTCTGGTCTTGACTAGCCCCTGATGGCTCTACCTCGTGAATCTAAAATTATTGCCCAGCTGGGTGTTCCATGCATGGAAATTCATTTTCTGGGAACTGTGGACCAAAGGACTTCCCATACCAAGCCATGTAGAAGATAGTACTGGAGGCTTTGGGGTCCAGTGAGTTGACCCCCCATCCCTCCATGCGGCCATAGCTGGGCCTGCCCCGCGCTGGCAGAGAGTGCTCCAGTGTGTTTAGTGTCCTAACCTGGAGCTAAGAGTCATTACTGCTCTGCTGCCTTAGAAACTTGTTTCCTTAATTAACTCCTGAGTTCTAGTTAAGCCTTAGGGAGACTGGGTTGTATTCTCATTGAATTTGTTTTCCTTTTTTCATCATAAATAATGGCATTTGATTTTTATAACAGGCTATCTTGAAATTCCTTTTTGAGAAGGTTGCTGCTTGTAGATGACTTGAAGCATACCTAAGTGATTACATAACTTACAGCCTTAGATCAAACTGTCCTTACAGAAGGAAGTGGTAATACTAGAACCTTGTCTGCTTTTGCCCTAGTGACTTCAGACTATTGAATATGGCTCAAACTTCCCCATCTTTCTTGTGTATGTGTATGTGTGTGTGGGTATGTAGGAGAAAGTAGAAAAACCATAGATCTTATGGTGAATCAGAATATAATTTCTAACTCAGGTAATTTAGAATATATAAATTTTATAAAATTTGTTGTAGTCTCTCCCAGGGCCTTGAATTGATGCTTAAAAACATTTTGAAAGCATTATTCTCACAAGATTGGGAATGTTTCCACAAGAATACAATGAAACTAAGATTTGAATTTGAATAGATTTTTGATACAGCAAAAAAAAAAATCTACATATTGCTTTTCCAGTTGATGGGGTTCTTTCTTCAAATTCCCTCTCAAAAGTTCCAGAAAATGTTTTGCTCTGAGGCAGACACCCTGAACACCATAATTAGCTTGTATTTCCAAAATAATCCCATTCACATACACTAAAGCGTCTGCTTATATAAACCTTCAGATCATCTAGGGAGAAATACTATAATAATAAACGTTGGCATCCAAATCGAAACAGCATGAGACTCCCAACAAATGTTTATGAAAACATTTGTTTTCTTATCGTCAGTTTAATTTTGAAGCAAATGCTTATGCCTGTGTACAAGGCCGCTGTCTTTGGAACTGTTACTCCCCCCACCTTCTGAAAACCAAACACACATCTTAAACGCGGCCCCCCACAGGACAGGACTCACCAGAAACAGGCACTATAATGAGAAGGCAGGCCTTTCAGGTATGTCACTCTGAGACCACCCTACTCGAGGGGGCCTTAAGAACACAAAGCCAAGGTCCCTGATGGCAGCCCTGGTAATTGGACACTAATAATGGATAGAAGGTGTAAAATTCACCTCGACTCACCGACAGACTAAACAATCCAGATGAAGAGAGAGATGTTTGTGAGGAGGAGGGAGAATTAATTATGAGACTACCAGGAAGCTTGTAAAAGCATATCCACTTTGAAAAACATAATGGACTAAAGATGATTATTTTGAAACTAAATGGCATTAGATCTGAGTGAAGTTCCTAGAATCATTATGAATCATCCAAATGCTATTATTTTACGAGTTAACATTAGTTTGGTTTTTGTTCTTAATATTGCCAATTTCAACAATCACTAGAAATGTCTGGTGTGGTTTTGTTTTTTTTTCACACATCACTTTGCTTTTCACAAAGAAGACATTGGTTTCACACCCAAAAAGGAAAAGAACCCCTACGGTGTAGAGATTCATATTTGTCTTATTGTGAAAGAAAATGTGTACCATTCAATGGAGATTGGGATTGATTTTTTTTTTTTTTTGCCCTGTAGCACTAATGTCAACTTGTATTTTCCTTGGGAAAGAGAATGTTTTCTAATTCCAAAGGAAATATGCATTTCTGTGTTCATTCCAGCACTGTTTATACTAGCCAAACTATGGAGCACTACCTAGGTGCTCCAAAACAGATGAGTGGATAAAGAAGATGTGGTATAGATACGCAATGGAATACTACTCAGCTATCAAAAATGATACACTGCCAATTGCGATAGCATGGATGGAACTGGAGGAGATTATAAGTAAAATAATCAAAAGAAGAAAGACAAATACTGAATGGTTTCACTTACTGGTGGACTGTAGAGAAATAAAACAAAGTTCAGATAAAGCTAAAATAATACTAAACTCTTGAGATCTGACAACAGAAGTGTAGGGAGAGGGATGAGAACAAAATGGGAGGGGGCACAGTGGACAGTGGTGGAGGACTTAGGGTGCTTTGGTGGTGGGTGATATGTATGGTGTAGTGTGACTCCTGAAAGGGTAGATGCTATACTCCTAAAACAAAAAATTTTGTAAACCAATGTACCTCAATTAAAAAAATAAAAAGGACAAGAACCTCCATTCTATTAGCCAGTGACTTTTTCAGAAAAATACACACAGCTTATGACTTACAAATAATATTTTAAAGATGGAACTAAAGTTAATGCTTTTAGTAAATTTTTTAGATTATTGAAACTTATTCTTCTAAAAGGGTCTTGAAGTTCAGGAACTGAAATTTGCAAGTAGTCTTCCAAAGATACTTTACTATAGGGAGAATTTAAAATCTGCATCCTGGCAGCTGGAGTGTGACAACAGCGGAGGTTCAACAATAGTTATACCTGTGTGACGACTTCCGTACTAGTTGTTTCTGAACTTATGACTAATGTCTGTTTGACAGGATCACTTTGGCAGCATCTGATGATTTAGTTTTTATCCATAAAATTAACAACTCATTCTGATTCAAGATCTTTTGAAAGCTGCGTGTGTGTTGAAGTTGTGATGGGTAGGTGGAGAGGAGCAGGGCGAGATAAATATATTCTTTGAAGGAAGAAAACGTTCGACTCTTCCTTTTGCTGAGGGATATAACAGAATACTTCTGTTATCATTTGCTTGGTACAGCAGCCTGCGTCAGGAGCTGTGAGTTTTCAGATAGTTTTGAAATGAGGCTCAGAAGTGGAATTTCCAAAGTAACTTATCCCGATGACCCCACGGGTGATCATACTAAGCAGCTGTCATGACTGCTGGATGCTTTTAGTTTCCTTAAAACAAAAGAATTTTTGCTTCCAGTATGAGAGCTGGGGCCACTTCCTCAAGGGTCTGAGGCTTCTGGCTTTTAACTGAGGACACGGAGGCCACAAACACACTGCTGCTCTCTGACGACTAAGAAGGGTGGGCGTTTGGGTGCAGTAAGGTTCTCAGAGACTCTACTGTGGCCAGGTGACTCTCACTGACCTGAGCAGAGGGCCCCCCAGGATGCCACTGGGACAGGGCAGTGCTCACCTGCAGTCATCTATCACTAACTCGCATGCATTCTAACACCACAGGGAATATTACTTGACCGAAAGAAAATAACAAGAGCTCACCTTTTGGGGTCTACAATTTTGTAGAGTTTTCCATTATGAGTCTGGGTCATACTTTTACTACTGGATAGAATGTAAACTTCGCCTGTGAAGAGAGAAAGCAAATTAATTCACAAAATTGCAAGGCTCTACTCCCTATTGCCTAGCAGATATTTTATAGAAATAGATACTGTGTATTTATATTTTCTCTGTCTCTCTGCTTCTCTCTCTCTTTCTGCCTCTCACCCTGTCTCTGCCTTTCTCTTTATTTCATATATATGTATGTTGACCCCTAAACAATGAAGGAGACAGGGGCATCAAACCTACCCCCCCATGCAATCACAGGTCTGTATACAACTTTTTTCTCCCAAAACTTAATTACTAATTGCCCACTGTGGACCAGAAGCCATACTGATAACATCAACAGTCAAGTTCACACGTTTTGAATGGTGAATGTATTCAATAGTATGTTCTGTATTCTTACAATAAAGTAAGCTAGAGGAAATCATAGGGGAGAGAAAATACATTTGCAGTGCTGCGCTGTGTTTCTCCATACTATAAGTTTACAATGTGCTTATAAGAAGATCCTCATGTGAGTGGGCCCATGCCGTTCAAGCCCAGGTTGTTCAAGGGTCAACTGTAAATGTGTATGTACATATGTATGCATATGTGTATATGGATGTATGTGTATGCATGTAGCTGTAACTATCTTTGTGTAGCTGCATTTCTTGCATAAAGATCATGCAAGAGCTGAGCAGTCTAGCCATACACGTGTCTGGATTCTGACCACTTCTCTCTCGAGTCGAAGCCAGTCCTGACAGTGGCTGGGATGCCGCATGCTCTGATCTCAGTTGCATGTTTGCCCTCTCACTCACTTCTCATTGGCCTCGCTGGCCTCTTGGCTTTGAACAGAGGAGTCAGATTCCACTCCCAGGCCTTTCCCGGTTCAGCATCTGCCCCAGGTCTTGTCTCTGGCTCCTGCCTCAGGCTGCTGACTCTCAGCAGAGCTCTGTCTACTCCATTCCCTGCTCAAGTCTGTGCTTAAATGTTATCTGTCCTGACTGTACTGTTTAAATTACACTTTTCCCAACTCCTAAACATCTGTATCCCTCTTTACAACCAGATTTTTCTCCAAAGCACTTATTACCAGTTGACATCCGTAGTTACATATATACCCATATAATACAAATATGTAAATACACACATTTTAAAAAAACATTCATTTTTTTTTTTTTTGGTCCTACTGGAAAATATGAAATTCATGTCTATTTGCCACTGTGTCCCTAACACCTAGGACAGAACTTTACAAAGAACAGGTGCTCAATAAATATTTGTAAGATGAGTGTTGAAGGCAAGTTTTATCTTGACTTATTCTACCCAAATTTGAAAGATTTTGTTGCAAAGTTGAAACTGTTAACTGATAATTTGAGGCAAGATGGAATTAGGGTATTCTGTGCTAATTTTTTAAAAGATTTGTTTATTTATGCATACAAGATCTGGGGTGTAGGCCAGAGGTGTGGATGGTGAGAGGATTCAGCAGAGACAGAGTGGGAAGCAGAACAGGTTGATCTACTGAAATACTGGGGATCGAACTCATGCTGCAGTGGCGATAGCCTGATAGTGCTGAGACTTTAATCCCTGTGCCACCAGGGAGGCCCTTTCTGTGTCAATTTTTAACAATTTAAAGCAAAATAGAATAAAAATTTGGAATGAGAGAGAAGGGGGAGTAGAGCTGGGAGTTGGGGAGAAGGTGGCAGGTAAAGGGAGAAGGAAGACAGAAATCCCAAGCCTCAGTCTCAACTCTGCCTCCCTAATTCTTGGTGCGAGGCTGTGCCCATGATGATGAAATACAGCCTTCTACCCTATTTGAAGAGAATCATTCTGGTTTATTACCACTGCCTCCGTGGAGTTCAGTGTATAGAATGGATCACATGGATAGGGGTTTGTAAGCTGATTTATGACTGTGTATTTATGAGGCTTTAAAATTTACTCAGTACTCATTGATAAAATAGTGTTTGATTTAGTTTATATTTCTCTATTCTACTCTATTATTATATATTAAGCAGAGCCTCCTACTTTCTTCTAAAACAAGCCTAAAACAAGCCTAGAAAAAATATAAATGAAGTGGAAAAGCAAAGGAATTTAAGTGAAAAAATTAATATTTATTTCACCAAGAACTTTAGTTTACTTCACTTAAACCTCACAACAAACCCATCTTGATATTTTAGCTAAAAGCAAATACATAGAAAAAGAGACTCTTGATAACTTTTGATTCAAAAAATACAAGAACTTACTCATTTAAAAATGACTGCTAATTAAAATCAGAGTTTTACATGAAAGCATAATTCAGTGAAAATATACTTATTTTTAATTGTGCATATATATGATGTTGTAGCTTTTGACAGAAGGGCTGTGTGTGCTTTATCTGTTAGTTTACGCCCAATATAGAATTCAGATGGACATTTGGGTATTTTTAACCAACGGTGGTGATGCTGATAGGATGAGTCACTTGTAGTAAAATTGAGAGAAATCAAAATGATTTAGTCACAAGGTCTAAATATTCAGTTCTAACTCTGCCACAAACAAGAAAATCTTAACATTTTAAAATCAGAGTTGCCAATGAGATTTAAATTTCATTACAGAGGATTAAGTGAAAACTGGTGTCTTTCTGGTTCTTTTGAATGGGATAGAAGAATATCAAGGGGAATTAATTTTAAAATGCTTTCAGTGCTATAAAAAGGACAGTTTGGACTTCTCTTATTGAAATCATTGAATTCCTGTAGCTCTGAAATATGTGCTATGCGTTTCAAGAATCTTGAATCTAGCTCAGGTGAATGGCATGGAATTATTCTGATAAATTCTCCTTTGATGTCAGAGAACCTAACCTATGTGTTTAGAGAAAATATTCTGATTTAGGTGGGAAACATACATCTATTTTCTTAATACAAAAATTCATCTCTGAGGCAAAAGGAGGACAGTAACCATATGGGAGGTTGGATGTAGTTCTTGAAATGGAGTCATAATGACAGATCCATGTATTTTATAATTTAAAATCAGTAGAATTTCCATTCTTTGCTTGATCAAATTCCAATTTCTTTGATAACTTGCCAACAAATACATTTTGTGCTATCCGGTAGATCACCAATGAGAAAATAATTTTAATCTGTTGGAAATGTGATCTTGCACAAATTTCATGCCCAGATGGGTAAAAATAATACATTAAAAAAAAGAGAAAATTAGGTGAGATTTAGATTACAATAATTTTTTTACTAACTGCAAGAGACATGGATACGTGGGACGGCTTTCAGATAGGAAATAGGAGCAAATGACTCAGAAGCATCAAAAATATCTGTAGACACTTAAATTTTTCTTTCTTCAGGACTTAAAAATTCTTTTGTTCTTGCCGCCCCCTACCCACCCACTTTCCTGCTTTGCTACTTTTCTATATCTATGGTGGAAATAAGACTTGAAGAGCCCCAGCAAAATGGTTACTGGAAAAGAATCCGTAGCTGGATCACCACCCATGTCTATGGTTGGTCACCTTTGCTGTAGGTTGCATTTCCAAAAGGGGAGGATGAGGGTGTTAGACTTAGTCTTCAGGGCAGAATACCACCTCTGGGTAAGGGAGCAAGAATGGAACTTAATAGAACAGTACCTAATTCATCTTCTCCAAATCCCAGGATGTGGCCTGAAAAGTAACCTCTACAAGAGCCACCGCTGCCCAGACACAGTGGCTTTTCTTGCCATTGCTTGCTCACAGGACTTTGCTGGAGAGTTAAGAAATTCCTACAAAGAAAACATACCAGAAAACAACATTGAAAACATACTTTTGCATTAAAAAAAAACACCACAATAAAATGTTCAGACTAAAACTCAGAATAAATTCTGTGCCACAGACCTGGCTTCTAAAGGGAAAAATAATAGAGCCCATAATGTGTGTGACTGTGAAAACCCATGTGGGGAGAAAGTACTTAAAGATACTATTTTGTTTGGAGGGGGGCACTAAAAGTACCTGAGGATGAGCAAAGCCCTCCCCTTCATCCAGAGAATGAAACTTCCTCTCCAGGACTAGACTCCATGCTGAGCTATTAATCAGAGAGAGGGGCAGGGGGAAGACCATGGAATCAGTACACTTTTCTAGTTCCTTTTAGTGACCAAGCACATCAGCTCTGCCAGATGCCTGCATGTCGGAGACTTGGAAAATGAGACTCTTCATTTGGATTTCACCATAGAGTTTTTTATAATTTCCCACAATGAAATCTCTAAAATTCAGGCCAGAATTTAATTTTGTACTCATCTGCCTATACAGGCAAATTAAGTTCTATTGCTTAATGTCCTAAAAATCTGGCCCAAACAAAAATTCTTAGGCTTTCGAGATAATTACAAAAATATTTATAGAACTCGTGTAAAACAATAGTTTTCAAATTACTCACTGCCATGGTAAATTTATATGAAGGATGAAGGGAAGAGTCTAAATAATATGAAAAGTCCATTTGAAGACTTCTCTTCCCAAGTCTGTTTAAAATGCATCTCCTAGAAAGTTCTTGAAACTCCCATACATAGTGGAACTGAAAATAAATAATAATATTGATATGTGTTCCAGACCTAACCCTACGGGGAGACAAACATCTGAACATTTGGGGCAGCCTGACAACTAATCAATGAATGTATCATTTGATATATCAGATCATGGTATCAAGGAAACCTACCCGTTACGGTCTCCAAACACATAACTTCCATACAGTCTCTCAGACTGGCAGCCTCGGTAAACAAATCCACCAACCAAAGGGCCGTTACTGAATGGCTTGAACTCTAAAAGTGAGGGCTCACTTTCTGGAAAGAAATAAACAGAGCATTAGATCAAATGAGACACGTTGTAAAGAAAGAGCAACGCAGGCCAAGCAACAATTGCTAGAACTATTGACTAATTTGCCAATGTGTTCCAAGATGCACAAGGTAGATCCTTACTATGTATATATTTTGTGAAAATAATTACTCCCATGGCTGAAATAGTATAAAATTTGAAGGGTTCCCATGTACACCTTAATGGAACAAGAATGCTCTGTTAATGCCTTCTGGTATTATAATTGCCAAGACATACCACATTTTCAATGAAATTAGAACTTGGATATATTGGAAATCATGGCAATCTACTTTAAACCAAAATACTTTAAACCAATAACACTTATTTCTTTTTGTAGAAGTGTCTTTTGTAGAAATATCTTCATTTGAACTATTTTAATGTTTTTGTTTAAAGAGTTGTGTGGCTGACGAAACCTATTCCAGCTATTTCTTTTGAATTACATGTGTTGTAATTGTGTATCTCAATATTTCCATGCAAGTCATATACTTGACTGCACATATGCTAATTAGAATGGAAAAGATCTAAGTCAGTTGCAAATTAATCTGAATTATTTACTGTGTGCTTAATGTCAAGTAGGTTACTACCACCAGGCAGTATTTTAGGCAAAAGCATTTGTGGAAAGACTTTACAATTTAAATTTTAATTAATTTAAATTTTAATTAAATTTTATACCCCTCCTCCATGTCCTTATGGTGAATACATTATAAAAATTAGAAAAGATAAGCTCTAAATAACCAGGTCACTGGGAAGCAGCATAATTGACTGATTCAGGCCAGCCTCTCTTTAGTCAGGCTGACTGGGTTCAAATCCAGGTCCTGCTATTTTACATAACAGACACCGAGACTTTCTGTGCCTCAGTTTCTTCATCTGTACATTATGGCCAATAAGAGCGCATGTCACATAGGCTTGCAGTGTAGATGTAACTACAGCACTGGGCATGTAGTTTGTGGGGGGATTTGAGGTTCTTTTTTTAGCTTTATTAAAGTATAATTGACATATAAAACTAAGATATTTAAAATGTATGTGGTGGTCATTTGATATATGTATACTCTGTGAAAGAATTCTGTGGATGTATTTTTAAAACATAAATGTAGGGCTGTCAATATTGTAACCAGCTCCAGCTGAATCCCAATTAATGTGATTATAGAATTTAATATTCAGATATGGTCAGCATTCAAGCTAGTGACTTATTAGATTTTGTTCAAGCCACATTATTCTTTGGTTTGGCTTTTAGAAGATGCATATACACACACACATACTACCTAAAATTAAAAAAAGTAAAATAACTGGCTACCACGTGAACTAACACAGCTGCCTCATTTCTCATGCTAAATAAATATCTCTGTTGAATGAGTAAATAGAAAAAGCAGTCAATTTAATAATCCTAATCTATTATGTTCCCTGAATCAAAATAACATTTGATATATTGCTTCCTCTAAAAAAGAGTAAATACTAAAACATTGAAAGATATTAAGTATTCTAGACCTCATTATTATCCAATTTTACATCTTTCAATATGTATCTCCAGATATTCTAGTAATCATATTATTAAAAATAATATCTAAATGTCTCATTTCTATGACTAGAGTAATATGTTTTTACAAGTTATTACTTTGTTTTCTCTAAAATAAACACCGGAAAAAATTACATTCTTCTTTGAAACACATAATTTTCCTATTTGCTGAGACTAGCAAGTTGAGTATTGGGAAATTTCTTGTCTTTAACACTTGGTTTTTCCCCTGTATATAAGAGATTAAGACAAGTTCTCCCTTATATATAACATAAATGGATGTTATTCATCATGATTCACAGATGAACAAAATATAAACTGCTAACTTTTGAAGATCCATTAAATTTTTTGGACCTACAGAGCACCATTCAATTCCTGGGAAAGGTAATTAACTAAATGGAACCCCCAGGGCTTGTAAGAATCACTGGATCTTTCAAAAGTGAGCAGTTTGCTCGCCTGCCACTGTTCAGTGTTTTTATGCTCTCCTAAACACTCCTTTTACAGACCATTTTTTCCTCTTCAATTAATATACTTAAATAAAACAAAACTGCAATTAAAGCAGAAATCAACAAATTAAGCTTTCCTTACCATAGTCTTTTCCCTTTATTATCTGTAGGATTCTGGCTGATGATCTGTTCTTTCCATTGGAGTCTGAACAGAGTATTGTTAGGTTGATGTTTATATCGGTGGGATGTCGGTCCACAGCACATCTACATAACAGAAGGGGAGACACTCAATATCTCCTACCTGGGGATCTTCCAAGGTCAGAAATGGGGATTCCTAACATAGGAACCCTTTGTGGGGTGGCAAGGGATCCTATGGGCTACTGAGTTCAGATGATCTACAAGCTGCTACAGGGAACATGCTGAGGTGTTTGTTGACTCTGCTGAAGCCTAATGACTCTGGAATGTATTTCTCAATTTGTCTTGGTTTCTTCCTCAATTAGGAAAGTGCACACTGACTTAAAACATTTGTTATTCTATTGTTAAGGAACAGTGTATGTATAACATACTGGTAAAATATATGGAATAAGAATCAGCAGCAATATCAACTCACATCAACAACACACAAGTAGTCTTACTTATATTATCAGCTTTGTGTTTTGTGCATGGAATCATTATGGCTAAGGCTCAGATTGCTCTAACAAAGGAGAATAAAGCTGCCCCCTCCCCAGCCAAGGAGTTCTTTTACATTGACGCTGATTTCACTTTGTGTTTACCCCCAAGGCGGGGCCAGAATGTTTCTGTGAATTAGGCCATTGACTATCAACTCTGTGAGGACAGCAACTGCCTCCAACTTTTTTTTTTTTTAAAGATTTATTTTTTATTTTTATTTATTTATTTATTTATTTAATTTATTTATACAAGCACTGGGTACAGTCAGAAGTGCGGGAGGGTGAGAGAATTCACCAGAGCCAGAGCAGGGAGCAGAGCAGGCAGAAGGACCGAAGTACACTGCTGAGGGGAGCAGCGGGCGGCAGGAGAGGTCTGCACGCCATGTGGGACCCTCCTCCAGTGGCTGGGGAGCAGCCGGGGATCGAACCAGCACTGCAGAGGCTGCGGGCAGCTTCGCAACCCTGTGCTCAACCGCTGTGCCACCGGGGAGGCCCGCTTCCAACTTCTTGATCACTGTATTTCTGTTACCTAGTTCGAAGTCAGCAGTATAAAGGGAGCTCAATATTGTTGAATGCCAAATCAACTATTGACTGATCGTGCAGAATTGGGGTGGGGTGGGGATGAAATTGAATAATGAAATTTTTGAAGTTCTCACTAATGTGGGAAACAGTCTTGCATTGTTTTTAGGTTTCTCAACCTTGGCATTACTGACATTTGAGGACAGATAATTCTTTGTTGGGTTGGGGAGGGCAGTGTGGACTTTGTCCTGAGCACCATAGGATGTTTAGCAGAATCTCTGGTCCCTAGATGTCAGTAGTAGGATCCCCTCCTCCTACATTGTGAAAATCAAACAAGTTTCTAGACATTGCCAAATATCCTCTGGGGGAAAAATCATCCCATTGAGAATCACTGTTTTAGTCCAATCAAATATATTAATGACTTAAAAACCCAACCCAGCCCAACCCAACCCAACCCAACCCTTGAGGTTATTAAATAAATTAAAAAAGAAAAAGGAAATCTGAGAGTAGATTCTGGGGCTTAAGAGACATTAAGAGTGATATTTAGCAATTATTTAAACAAGAAGGAAACAAAAAACTTGGCTCCACATGATTCCATTCATAATGGGGAAACGCTAAGCCTGACCTGCCAAGGATGGGTTAGTTGTTCTGTGACAACAGTCCCCTTATTGTCCTCTTTTATTCAATGATTCACAGAATACAATGCCTGGCAGGGACGATGACACAGGCATGCTCTGATTTCAGGAGAACTAAATCCACGCAGGATGAGAACATGTTTCTGTGCTATTTTTTGAAGATGGAGAAACGATGAGCAAAAAAATTTGATCTGTTTCTAATAAGAAAGAGTAAATCTAGAAGGAAAGGCCCAGTCCCCCAAAGATGGAGTTGCTGGGAGCATGAGGTTGAATTCTGGCTGGAAACCAGCTTTCCTGAGAACCATCGGACTCTTTAGTTTCTTATGTAAAATGGAGGCCGATGAGTGAGACTTATCTTTGCGATGCTATCATGATGGATACAGGTCATTGGGCATTTGTCCAAGTCCACAGAATATGTACCAAGAGGGAACCTTATGGAAAGTGTGATTTTGGTGATAGTGATAGGTCAGTGTAGGCTCATAGATTTTAACAAATGGATCGCTTGGTAGGGGATGCAGATAACAGAGAGGGTGCTCTGGCATGGGGACAGGAGGCACATGGGGACATTGTATCTTCTGCTCCATTGTGCTGTGAACTTAAAAATCGTTCTGAAAATGAAAGTCTTTAAAAATAAAGGGAGAGTGCCTGATCCAGCTACTCGAGGGAACTGCTGAGAGGCATAAAGAGACAGTGTGTGCAAGACACTCTGTTCAGTACTCTGCACCAGGGCGCTTAATACAAGCTTTCCTTTTAGCCAGTAATTATTTTAGCTTCCTTTTGGCTTGATTTTTTTAAAAAAGATTTATTTATTTATGCTTATAAGAACTGGGGTATAGGCCAGAGGTGGGGGGTGAACGGATTCACCAGAGACAGAGTGGGGAGCAGAACTGGCAGATTGACTGAAATACACTGCTGAGGGGAGCAGAGGGAGAGACAGGAGAGGTCTGCCGCACCATGTGGATAGCTCCCTGGCCAGCGGTCGAACTGCTACAGTAGTTGCAGATAGCTTCATAGTGCTGACGCTTAACCCCTTGCTCCACCAGAGAGGTCCCTGTTTCGGCTTGAGTAAGCCTTCCTCTGCTTGAGTACTCTTGGAGGGATGCGAGTTTTTCCTTTAGGCCCCGCTGCCTGTAGGAGGCAGGACCACAGCTCAGGCATCCTGCCATCATCAGGTCTGTAAAGGAGCTAGCACCGTGTTTTTGCACCAAGGGTCCAGGAACCCAGGGGAGGCTGCACCAAAGCACCAGTGGGATTGCAGTGACTCAGGCTGCAGGACTTCCAAGTACTGCTTTGTGGTGCTGCAAGTCTCGAGCTAGAGGAATGGAATGTGACAGCTTCCTCCACATCCTGAACCCACCTTCCCTCTTCCATGTTGCACAGATTTTAAGATCTGATGAGAAGCCAAAAAGGAAATGAACTGTAGACTCGGACTTTGATGGAGGGGAGATGAAGGGCATGAGGGATTATAAAAATAAAAAGTTTGAGAAATACTCACCTTGCACATAGTGAACACTCAATAAACATTACATAGCAATAATAACTTCGCTAGTAAGTGAATGAATGTGGCCACGTGTCCCCTTGTCTGTGTAACAGACTGCAGATTGGATGCAGGCTTCATCACAGAATTGCTACATGCATTTTTGATGTGTACCTGGAATTTCTCTCTCTGTTCCTTTCAGCATTCCTTCCTTGATAGTTCACTATGGTCACGATGAATTCCTTTTCTACTTCTTGTTTTTATGTAAAAAATGTCAATATTTAGCTCAACTCCTTACAAACTGATACTGGTCTAACCTGATACTGATATTTTCCTGGTCTAAGCTGCCTTCTTCATCTGCTTCCCCCAGACAGGAGAAAGGGTGATGGGATAGCGAGTTGGGGTGATTTTAGAGGCACATCCTCTTGCCGCTTTTTGTGGGGTGGCTCTCTTTCCTACCCAGCCCCCTGGCTACCCAGCTGGCTTTAAAGCAGCCAGGTCCAAGGCCGTGTTCTCACCTGCCTGGATCATGGAGGCCGTGGGCAAACACCTCGGGGGGCTGATTGGTGCTGTTGAAGTGCGGGTTGCTCCTTGGGATGGAGTAAGGCACGTTGCACGTGTCCGCGTCCACATCCAGCCGAAGCACCGAGCCTGTGAAGTCACTGAGAAATGGCCGGGCCACATGAGTGTCCAGTCTTGGGACACCGTTCCCCCCAGCAACGCTCAGGAAGCGAAGTCAAGGTACAGCTCCTGGCTGACGACTCGAATGAGAAGCGCGTGGCTTTCTGCACCTGATCTTTATTCCTTCTCCAATCCATGTATTTTCTGCCCCCCCAAAAGCTCCCCGGGGCCAGCATTTGCAGGCCTCAGGGGGTGCTTGCTTCTCCCACCCTGCCTATCAGAATGGCACCCCTACAATCCGTGCTGGGACAGCAGCCTAGCAACTTTCAAAAAGAATGCATTAGTCTAATACTGGATTCCAATTCATCTGATAATACAGACAAGGATAACAAATGTTATGTCACCAAGGTGCTGTAATTCAATGGCAGTTTTTTTTTTTTAGTGGCGGTGACATTCGTTTCCAACACTGTCTGTGATTGAGAGGCTCCGGATCCCACCTCCCCAGAGGCATGTCACCACCACGGCGCCCACAGGCCCCACCCTGGCCCTCCGTGCCCCTGCTCCTGCCTCCCCTTCCACCCTCCCCTCGTGGTTCTTACTGGTTTGGTTTTGTGTGACCCTTTGTTTCTCTGTATCCCACATATAACTGACATCATCCGGTATTTGTCAAGGACAGTTCTAAACTCACTAGCTCTGACCCTTTTTCTTGGCATTTATAGCATGTTCATACCAAAAGGAACCGGTTGTTTTACCTCAGCCCATCCATCTCTTCCATGTCATCCAGCGTGATCATGCCGTCACCAAGGATGATGTAGAGGAAGCCGTCGGGGCCGAAGAGCAGCTGTCCCCCCAAGTGCTTCCTGTGCAGCTCAGCTACTTCAAGAAATACCCTGGCCGTCCTCAGATCCACTTGATGAGGGTTTTTTCTGTATTGTGGGGTGGAAACAACACAGGATTGTTAAAGAAGCAGAAGCCCTCACCAGCAAGGCGACAGACACAGACAGGGAGCAGATGCCCGGCTGGCCGGTGAGGGAACACAGCCTTGACGAGCAGTTCCTAAAAATTACTGGGAAAACTGTGCTCTGTTCTAAGTTTCAGAAGTAGCATTTAAGTAGAAAGATGATTGAGGAAAAGTGCCAGAGCGTTCATTTTGCTCAGTTCTCCAGGCTGTAAGCGAGACGTAGATTGTTGTTTAATTATTACCATCTTATGGCTAATTACGTGTAACTCCTACACGAAAAATTATGAAGAGATAATGGGAAAATAAGACGAAAACACATCCCTGCCTGGGTGCCGCTCAGGGGTACCTGGAGACGGTGTACTCCACCACTCGAAGAATGTGGTCGTGGGGGCCGATCGCCCACCGTTCCTGGTTGGTGGTGTAAGACACATACAGCTTTCCATTTTTCTTGTAATTGGGATGGAATGCAAGGCTTAACAGTCCTCTTTCATCTCCTCCCTGCAGTCAAATGAAAAACACAAAGAATCGTGAAGTTAATTATGTTCTTTATTGTGCTTCCACTGGAACCCCGAAAGAGTCTCTTTCTTTCTTCTGGATAATCTTTGCCCAAACTCTTTTCTTTTCTTCCTTGCCTACTGCACAAAAAAGGATTATAAAACATTTCACTTTGTGGTACTCTTGAAGGGTTAGAACAAGACAATTGTCTTGTGGTTATCTACGCGCAGGACTCTTACAGCACTTTTGTCGAGTGATTTGTGCATGTAATCTTGGGAAGCTAGGAAGACAAGTTTAAGTGCGGTGAAGAATTCTTTGCTGGGTTACTAGGTTGCTGTAGTTCATAGAAGACAAATAAAAAGGTTCATAATCAGCAGTCACTTCTAATTCAAGTCTCCAAAACCTAAAACACAGTGTGGGCTGCCAACTCCCACTGTCTTGGCAATATGTTTAGAAAACAGTTCAATTGCTTGTGTAATATGTAAACCTTTGTTTTACCCTGGAGGCATCGACATCAGTTGTCACGACGATGGTGGTCTTTCATCACAGCTAGGTAATAAGCAGCCTGGGCCTATCTACATAGAAGTGATGTATTTTTACATGTATCCCTGCCCTGCGTAGTTTTTCCTTATAGAAGGATGGAGACCTGGGAGAAGAGCTAAAAGCCAGGGCCAAGATGGGGGTGGGAGGGAGCAAAACTAGGAGGAATAGGAGATACTGAAAAATAAAAGAAAAACCCGAAACAACTTTCTTTTGTTATTACATGAATGTCAAGGATTGTGTACATTAGCCATGCCAAATGCTGTACCAATTAAAATATCATCATGTTCTTAAATAGAAAGGCATTTTATCTTTATTTTCTGCTAATTCAGCTTGATGAAATTCAATATGGTCTTAACATTTGTTTTATCCCACAAGTAGTCTTGGAATTTCTATAATGAAATCAAAGTGTCTAAATTTATCTCGATCAGAGAGCAAAGTTCATATTCAGCGGCCAGGGAGCATTTCCTGTGTAGTCTGATGAGTTAGTCACAATGGTGAAAAGCAAGACGCAGAGATTAAATGCTGCAGTTGCATCTGGTACATCATCCTATATCCGCCGTTTCATTAAACATCACAGCATCTACTAGGGCAAAAAGCTCTAAGTTCCTCCTCAGAAGTGTTAGAGGAGAAAAAAAATCTCTAATGCTGCAACCTCTTTGCAAGGTTGTGCTCGGTAATGAAGCCCCTCGTGCTTTTGTCCCCCAGGACAGCATGTGCTTAGCATTATTTGTAGTTGTTATTCTGTATGGATTTGAGAATTTATAAAGTTTTAGGCATCAAAGTTCACTTTTAATAAGCACAGTCTGATTTATTTCCCAGATTAGAGGAAAACTGCTTTCAGATATGTACTATTCATATAAACATCCAAACTTCAACAGTATATAAATGATAAAGTGCATGCAAATATCCCAGAATTACCAAATCAGTATTCAAATGTCAAAGGAGTCAACCACTTCATCTGCATATCACCATAGGCTTAAATTTAATCA
Source organism: Talpa occidentalis (assembly GCF_014898055.3). Taxonomy (NCBI): domain Eukaryota; kingdom Metazoa; phylum Chordata; class Mammalia; order Eulipotyphla; family Talpidae; genus Talpa; species Talpa occidentalis. The sequence goes on from NW_023605194.1 coordinate 110,600,407, forward strand.
AAAGAATCACCTCATGGAAGGGCAGGACTGATGACTAGGATCTATGAACGCGCCTGGTTTTTGGATTCTCTTGCTATGATGATTTTAATATTGATGTGATGTGACGGCTCTAGGATTTTCCACTGAGCAAATATCTCTTGCCTATCTCGTGAGACACAGAGAGCTGGGATGTGTCACTAAGATTCGATTGTAGAAAAACATTGCATATTTAGACCTCCTTGTGGGATGTATAAGGAAGCCTAGGGGTGGGATTTAGTTTGTGATTAATTCCTCTTCTGAATATATTTCCCTCTAAAGCTGGGAGCGCAGAGTAAGTAAGGCATGCCCACTTCACAAATGTTTGTGTTCATCTATAAGAAGCTTTGGTTGAAAGTAGTTCTTTTGTAGTTTTTAATCGAATCATTTGGAACACAATTTGAGTTGGATAGCAACATGGTTTCAAACCATGCTGGTTGCCTTTCAGGAATTAAGAATGTAGAATGCAGGCACTGTAGACAGATGGGAAAAGAGATTTAAACAAATCCTCAATAGGAGATAATCTTTCATTTTGGAGATTCACCTATCGCATAATGAATCTGGGGTCATCCTTGACATTTATTAATGTGCCGAATATAAAAACAGAATGAGATATATGAGTGAAAGGAACTATATCAAAAGAGCCACCTAAAAAATGTCAGTAATTCTGAATTTGTCAGGTTATAGGATTTACATCTGATGAATCGTTTTGTGTGATTTCATAATTGTTTAGTTCACTTCCAAATGCAAATGCAAAGTGGTGTTCTGGTTGATCTAGAAATGACTAATTATTTTTTACTCATTTCAGAGAACTATTTTCCTAAGAAGCTTTAAAAAAAAGTATTAAGTAAGTACCTTGAGTGTATCTCAAAATTAGTTTAAATGATATAACACAACTCCTAAAGATTCAGGGATATCAGGAAGGAGGGATACACTCCGGAGGTCAGGAAACTGGCCTGATGGGTTTTGTTTGGCTCAGATAAATTTCCAGAGTTATGTTGTCTCTTTGTAGTGTGTTACTGATCAATCATGATTTACCTCTCACATGCAAACCTATCCTTGAGATCTGAGTTATTTCTCAAGATTTCATGGAGAAGTAGGTGGATTGGCCATGAAAGGTTAACTTTGGACCAGGGCCAGTGGAGGCATAGCACAGGAAATCCCACCAGACATTTGAGGCCCCCAAGCCTCCTGAGATTGCTCCAGGATATTGGTCCAGCCTGAGAACCCAGTGTTGGTGTGTGGAGGCAGGACTGGCTGTTGACCAACCCTCCCTGCTCCTGCTCTTCCATTCTTAGTCCCCTCTAACCAGGTTGGGCTCCATGTCCACAGCCTCCTTCTATTGATCACAGCCTAAGCACTGCCTCCTTTCCTTTCCCTGTTTCAGCCTCTGATCTCCAGCTTCAGAGGCTCTGCAGAAAACCCTTATGCTAACATTACTGACTCCCTTCTTCCTTCCTATCCTCTCCCCTCTTTGTGTGTAGCTTTATAGAATTAAAATCATGGACTCTTAGAAATGTCAAATGATTGAACTGTTTCTAGTGTGCATCTGGGGAGAAAGACTCTCCAGTGATTATTAGTTGAGCCAAACTGGTTGAAAGGGAGAAAAACACATGAATAGAATGGCGAATGGAAGTCGTGGTCCAGGGAGCCACGTCTTTCAAAGACATGGATTTCTAACATTAGACTTTTGAAAGCTGTTAATCCCATGTGGAAAGCAGTGATTTGTCCAATTAATCATATTACACTTTGTACTCATTATTAATATTCTTTGTGTTCATGTTGTGCTTCTGGGAATGTACATCACTGCTAGAAGCAAATGGACCACAAGTCATTTACAAACAACATTTTAGGGTTTGCTCTGTTTGGCTAATTTGTTCTCTCTGTCTCTGTCTGTTTCTGTGTCTGCCTCTGTCTCTCTGTCTCTGTCTCTGTCTTTCTCTCTTGCATTAGCTCATTGACCAATGCCCTACCTACCGTGAGACCTTCCCTTCTCCTCTCATCAACCTCCTAATTCTCCGAAGCCCCACACCAGACACAAATCACTGCTCAAAATCAAGTGGCTGCATGATTTGAAAATGTTTCCCTTTACACTTTGGAACCTTGGGATAGGCCCAGGCTTCAGCGTTAATCAGAAACCCTCCTGAGGTACTTTGTAAATTAAGTTCACAGTGTGCCACTATAGTTCCCACTTGGCTCTCAGGAGTAATTTCACAGGCTGACAGCAGAGACCAAACCCCCAAACAGAGAGCACTGATGACTTTAGTGTAAGTGCAAGGTCAGATCTAGTCTTAGAGTTTTGGAATAAACTCTTCTCTGGGTGAACAGATGAAAATTAACCAATCTACAAAGAATACTCCTTTTCTTTGAAGAATACCAAGTAGCTATGCAGAAGAGAGGCAATCAGGGCATGATTATAGCAGAAAGCATTTTTTTCTTTTTCAGAGAAATTGTGGAATATTATTTGAAAGTCTTTTATTGTGATACTGTTTGAAAGAAAACATTCTCTTCATACTTTCAATGTGGTTAAGATTATTTTTTTTCTGATTCCTGGCTTCTTTAAAATTTGCCTTAATTTCTTTCAAGGAATGTCAACTTGCAGATTTTAGGGAACAGAACTGGGCAGCACTGAATGGGATTCATCGTTTCTTTTAGTGGCCTATGGGGCAAGTCACTGGCATCAAGTTCAGGAGGCTGGAAATGGTCCTATGGTCTTGAGAAAACAATGAGATATAAATTAAATAATGCAGTGCTATGTTCAAGATCTCCCTTGTTCAAAAACAAGTTTGTATTTCACATTCATTCAACAAATATTTATTGAGTGTATTCTATGTGTTAGGTGTTATGACTGGCACAAGGGATAAGATGATCAACAAGAACTAAACAGGGCTTATACAGGAAGCAGTTGGAAAGGCAAGTGTTCGGTGTTTCTTCCCCACTATACATCTTCATGATGCTCATGTGGGCCATGCAAGGGGTTAAACAATGCTACGTTATTAGAAACATGCATGATCCAAAAAATGAATAATAAATAGAGTAACAATGCACTCTAGATAACTAGAGGCTAGTGTATTAACACCTAAGGTTTCTCTCTTATTTTGTTTTGACCATGTTTTGAAAGGCCATGTGGAGCATTATTTTCTTCAGAACTCCTGGAAAAACACTGCTTTGCAATAGTTCTAAAAGTCTCAGAAAAGGAGTCAATCCCTGAAGGTCCTGAGTTAACTTATGGGAGGAACTGCATGGGTTGGTTCTGTGCTAAAATGATAAATATATTTAGGCTTTGTCCCTAGTTTCTGGCACAGAGCTAAAATCACTGGACTTTCCAGAACAATAGGAGAGTCTTTTGTTATTTCTCCTGAGCCCCTGTCAAACTTACTTGAGTTTATGCTAATGAGTGACTCTTAGCGAGCCCCAGAGAGCCGCAGAATGGGGGCCAGGAGCCAGAGGTATGAGAAAATGTGATAGGAAGATTGGAATGTTTAGTCCCTCTGTGCCCCTTCCTCCCACTTACACAGGAAACTTCCAGGAGGAGAGAGGGGCTGGAGGTTGAGCTCAGTCACTAATGGCCAGGACTCAATCAATATGCGTATCAAAGCTTCCACAACAACAGAGTTTAGAGAACGTCTGGCTTGCTCAACATTTTGAGGTGCTGGGAGGGTGGGGTGTCCAAATCTCTGTGCTTACTTTAGTAAATATGAAATTTAATTCCATTTGACAATATAAGATGTATATAAAATAAAACATGAACATACATACATAAAATGTTGTGACTAAGATCACCCCTTAGCTTGCCCTATGCATCTCTTCCATTTGGTTGTTTAGTTATGGTATGTAAAGTACTTTCCTGAGTTCTGTGAGTCTTTCTAGAGAATTATTGAGTCTGTGGGAACCTCTGAATTTGTAGTCAACAGTAGAACTATGGGTATCCTAGACATCCTATTTGTAGTCTTGTGGGGGTAGTTGATCCCTTAATTTGTGGGGCCTAGGCTAACTCTCAATAGTTAGAGTCAAAATTAAATTGAATCATTTGACACACAATTGGTGTCAAAGAATTGGTTGGTGTGAGAAGAAAAATTCATTTGGGGTCACAAAATACCCCATGTAAAAACCCTACGAAGTTCCTTAATGTATTTCCTTTTAGGAAGAAAGAGGAGGTCATGATCAGCTCTACCAATGCCATTGAAGTCAAAGAACACATGGTATAATTTGGTAGTCTCCCTTTATACAAATCTTACTTGGAACTTCACATTTTTATAAAATGTTTTGTATCATTTTGTTAATTACTCTTTTGGTTTGATCGTACCTCTCTTGATCTCTGAGGATAAAATCAGCACCAATACACTAAAGACCTACTCCGTCAACTTCCAGCGAGGTTGGAAGCTGTTAGAAGGCACCCAGCCATCCAGGTTTTTAGGAAGTGTCTCATGGGGTATATAATTTCTGGTGCATAGCAAAAGGCTCATATCTTATCTGTTTTTAGAGACTGTACACCTTATTTTCTAAAGGTAGCAAATGCAAAGGCAGTCTAGAAGATTCCAAATGGAAGGAGGACACATATTCTAGGTAGATGCCATCCACCTGAAAGTCTACTGGCTTTCTCCAACAGTTCTCTTGCACATTTTTTTCAAACATAAACAAACTGCTCTGGGTTTGGGTTACAGTCTACACAAGGAGAAGATGTTAGAAATGGTTATTTTTTTAAGAATATAGATTCCCAGTGGCTTCTTATCCTATATATGGATGATCTTTTGACATCTGGCACCCATGGGGAAAGTGTATATACATATCAGTTATATACTTAAAAACTATTGTAGTCACAGTATTTTATGTATCTATGTTCATGTTTTATATAAACCTTGTATTATCAAATGGAATTAAATTTCATGCTCACTGAAATAACATTGCATTATAACACAAGTTTCAGGTATGAGCCATAGAAAATCAACATGTTACATTATGTTAATAATGTATAAAATGTATATACATTAGTACATATTGTGTATAGTATATTATAGTGGCATGCACAACATATGTAACACATACTGTACATACTACATTAAGCTCACATAATCAACCCAACTTTATTCTTCACTTTGCTGTGTCCTCTTTGTCCTGAGTTATCTACTCCCTCACCCACTCCGCCCTTCCTCTTCCCTTCTGGACTGAACTGTGATATTTATAAAAAATTTTTAATATGCTACCCAAGGAATCCAATGTGGTAACAGAGAATATCTTGAACACTAGGGACTATTTGGCCTAATATATGTCAAATGTTAATAATATTTATGTTATTCCAAAGTTCAGTTCACCAAAACATTGTCTTCAAAGAACAAAATACTTCAATAAAATCAAACTGTGTGAAACATCTATTTGAAGTAATCTAAAGTAACAAAATAATAAAACAAGAGAAAGAATAAACTCTTCCCCCAAATAAAATCCTACCGCTAAACACTTCAGAAGAAGGAAAATGTACAAAAATGTTGGTAACACTTAGAGAAAGAGAAGTTCTTTTGCTCCATCTAGGCGACATGAAAATAAGTTACAGGTTCAACAAAATCATAAGAATATCCATGAGAATTAAAAACGAGTAACAATGACAATTTTAAAAAGCTTTGTAACTACACTAGACTCTTCTATGACAAGCTACAGGTTTAATACCTATTGTACCTTAGATTTTAAAATGTAAATATTTCTAGATTGAACTATAAAAGTGCAAAAATATTGGGCTACAACATTGTTAGAGCAAAATGTAAGACACATAAACTAGCAACTAGATGAATTTACTAGGCTGTAAGCTTCTTGAACCAAAGACTTGATCTTGGTATGTCTGGTGTCTTACAAAAGATCCCATCTATAGTGGAACCTGGTACCATGTATTGAGCTTTTACTATGTGCCAGAAACTATGCTAAGTAAATTGCAAGCATTTTTTTGTTTGTTTGTTTTAAACTTTATCACAACTTTAGAGTGTAATGCTATTTTATTATTTTTATTTTCTGAATAAGGCCTCAGAAGGGTAGCAGCTTTAAGCAGCTTGCTCAAAATGCAAACTATCATGTGATACTGTTCCACCACATATTTCTAATTGAAGAAATGAACACGTAATGAATATGTTGCATTGCATGCCCTCATCAGCACCCATGGTCACGAAGCAGGACTCAAATAGTCTAAATGAGCTCTCCAGAGCTCCACAAGGGGGATAAACTAAAGCTTCGATCTCAATTATTTTAACACAGTTAACTTAGGTTTTAAAACAATATTGTGCTGGTAAACCCACTATTTAGGAAAAGAAAAATGTCTTGACTTGTTTACATTCTGTGATGTAAATATCTCACCAATCATGGCCCATTTCAAGCTGGTGACTTGATGTCACTGACGTGGTTGTTGAGAGACGAGACGAGTCAGCTGTCAAACGTTCATATTTCTATTCTCCTGACTGCTTTCTCTCCCTCCCTTATTATTGTGTTCTGTTCTTTTCCCTCCTGCTCTAAAATTCTATCACAACTGTTCCTTCGTTTCAAGGTGAAGCATCTAAATCTTTTTGTAAATTAAACAGGGGGGGTTAAATAATTAAATCATTCATTAAACATGATAGAAAAGGTATTTCTTTGTTTTTTTTTTTTTTTTTAGATAAAACATACATAAAATCTAGTAGCCCACCCAAAACAGAGCAGAACACACCACAATCCTTTCAAGGAGTCTGTTGGGTTACTTAATGGGGAAGAGGCCAATTAAAAGTGCTTGGTAAATAGCTTTCCTTCCTCTTGTGAGGTCACACAGATCATCAAAGGAAGCAGTGAATGTAAAATCATTTCATAAATTCCAATGTGCTATTTGAATTGAAAATAGTTATTTATGACAGTGGGCAAATTCAGTTGACCCATACAATAATAAGATTTTGGGAGTGTGATTTTAAATGTAACCCTATATTTCTTTTTTAGAGCCGGGGTACAGGCCCTATGTGCAGGAGGGTGAGAGGATCCATGAGAGACAGAGTGGGGAACAGAACAGGCAGACTGACAAAATACACTGCTGAGGCGAGCAGCGGGTGAGACAGGAGAGGTCTGCTGCGCCATGTGGGTTGCTCCGCGGCTGGCGGGCATTGAACCAGCACTGCAGAAGCTGCAGACAGCTTCACAGCGCTGCGCTCAACTGCCTGCGCCACCAGGGAGGCCCGTAACCCTACATTTTAATTAAAATGTTGTGGAATGCATTTAAATGATGTAGACACTTTTATCTTGCTGCCTACCATTCAAAGAACTTTTGGACTTCAGAAAATTGCAGCATGGAAAGGCACAGTGACGCAGCTAGCGCCAGGCTTACCCCGTAGTATTTCTTCAGGAGAGTTAGATGGTATGTGTTTACCACTGCCTCATTACTGAATATTTGCAAGGTTGGGGTAATCTGGATTTTCATTAAGATTTGAAACAGACCTGCTTGGCCATAGTCTGCATGTTCCAAGCTTAAATATAATTCTTTAGCAAACAAAGAAAAGAAATAGGAGAAACAAATCAACCCCTATGTTTGTGTATGGTGTAATAATATGGTAATTCTTCCCCACCAAAAACAAATGGCAAAAATGCACTTCCAAGATTTATGATAGAAAAATATGCATTCTTGATATTGGCAAATGACTGAGAATTACTGCAGAGTGATGTTGACTAATGTAATACATATTTATATTTTAGAAGTATGCAATTTAGATTCAAATTTGAATATCCAATTATAAACTAAGGAAGAAGATAAGACTATTCAAGAACTAAGAGAGCATACCACAGTGATGGAAAAATAGATCCTGGGCCTCACTGGTGGCCTAGGGGTTCAGTCTCAGTGCTATCACCTCTATGGCCTGAGTTCAATCTCCGGCCAGGGAGCTAACCCACATGGCCCAGCCTGTCTCACCCACTGCTCCCCTCAGCAGTGTATTTCAGTAGATCTGCCTGTTCTGCTACCCACTCTGGTGATTCCTCTCACTACCCCCCACACCTCTGGCCTGCACCCCAGTTCTTCTATGCAAAAATAAATAAAATCTTAATATATATACAGATCCTCAAAAACTAGGTGAAGAAAGAATATATTTGTTTATGTTGGGCAGTTTTCATTTTTCCCTCTCTCACTTTCTCAAGAATTTCCTTCTTAGGATCATGCTTAAAGTACAAATATTTAAAAAAAAAAAATCACATTGGCAAATATTGGCCAAACTTGTTGGAAAAGCAGATAATTCCTTTGGAACAAGGAAGTAATTTAGAAAACACACTAACCTCTTCAAATCCCATCATATATTTTACTTAACAAGTAAAAAGGTATCTTACTGTTTTGTAACTTAGAAATATTCTTCTTAGAAAGACTTGGTCTATAGTGAAGTAAAATAATTTTTCATAGTTTACTAATAAAGATTGTATAGATATAAAGACTATAGACTTGTATAACAATGAAAGTCAAAATTTTATTAAATTATTAGGAGTATTACGTTATTAGATTGAAAACTAGTGAAATAAAATTGACTTCACTGGCCATCTGTAAAGCTAAAATCTGAGTCATAAAGTCTGACCATTTTGTTTTAAACATTAAAATATAAAGGACAATAAAGTATAGCTTATTAAGAGTTTCATCTGATTTATATTTTGTAGTTTATTTTCTCCTGTCAAAAAAATGGGAGTTTCAGGGTCCTTTTAATTCAAAGAAAAAATATCCTAATATTAAGGATAAATGCTTACCTCTAGCAAAGTATAGAAAATAGTTTTCAATGAATTCAAACTCTTGCTTTCATAAAGTTTATATTTTATGATGTGTGGTTAATACAGTGGTCATGCAGCTAGAAACATTATCTTCATCATATGTAGAAATATAACACTAGGGTAGTTGAGTTTCTTAGTCATGTCTGTCCACTCTTTGCCATTATGTATTTCCTATTGTTACTCCAAATAAGAACTCAAATTGACTTACATGAGAACAAACATCAAATAATTAAGTAAGATTATTGCTTTGAAAGAAACCTTGAAAAAAAAACCCAACAGTTTAGACCACCAAGGAACACTAATAAATTTAAGAAAATATGAGGTTTCCTCTATGTGACTTCTTTTGAAAAGTTATGCAATAGATTGCTGGAACTTCAAGGTCATATAAAAATTATGGCACTTTTAAAATTGGTTTTCTGAGTAGAGTTTGTATTTACATGATTTATATGTCAATTAAACTTGCAATATACCAAAGGAGAAAAATCAAATTCTTTGAATCTTTGATATTATTTTATAAAGTGATTCGAGGCAGAATTCTAGCAACACAGCACCATGGAAAGACTAAAAATGATCCATCTGAACATTCATTTTTATATTGGAAATATTCTTATTCCAAGATATCATTAGTTACACATCAACATTTAGAAAACAAACATTTGCTGGACCTCAGCTCTCCAAATTAAATAGTTCTTTCTTATATTTGATATATTACATATTTGTAATAAATCTGAATAAAATTAATATATTTCTAAAAGATGCATCTTCAGTAGAGTTATATTACAAATTTAAATATAATTTTGCAGTCCCATATTTTCTGTGATCAAGAAAGTATGATGCTATCCCATTAGATGGACTCCAAGGGTTGACACAGGAACTTTATTGCCGCTTTGCAACATAATGAGGGACACAGCAGTCGTGGAGCAGGTTTGCAAGGCAAGGCTCTGCTACTTGAGCAGAAGTTCTTGAGCCATTATTGAAAGCATACGGGCTAGTAAAAGCTGATCATGAGATGGTAGTATGAGGAATAAGGTCCGGAGGGTGGGATAGGAATGGGGGACAAAGTTTTATGAGGGACAGGGAAGGGGGCATCGTGACCATACGTCAAGAGACATTTGCATCAGCAAAGTATGGTGTTGTCACAGGCGGAGTTATCCCGAGACTACCATGGAGACAGTCACATAATCAAGTCACAGCAGCCTAGCTGTCCCCAGGCCTGCCTGGAGATAGGGGCTACACTCTCCAGGTAGTCAAGGAATGTTCTGCTGTGATTTCTAGGTAGCAAATAGGTCACAGTTGCCTGTGAGTGGCCAGCTCATAGGAACCCACATCCAAGTATGGGAACTGTATATATAGGTACCTGAAAAATCCCTAGGAGGACCAGACTAAAGATAGGAAAGTAATTACAAAATCAAAATAGAACATATGAAGAAAGAATAAATGGAGGTCTTAGATTTCTAAAGTTCATAAAAGAAAACCTCTTGTGTACACCTCACTTGCCTTAAGTACATGAAAATTTATTTTGCAGAAGATAGTGTCTGGCTATTTACTGTTCCCATGGCTGTTCCGCCACTGGGGAGGTTTTCGATGGAAAGCAAGCTCTGTTCCCATAGTATAAATGATGGAAAATACACTTTAAATATCTGCAGATAATATAACTTGGGACCAATAGGTAGAATGTGGTGGAACTTCCAATACTCAAATTGCATGAGATTGTGTTCTTAGTTAACTGAGAAGCCCAACAGTGAAAGACAGATCAGCGTTTCTTAATATGTTCATAAGTCAACATATATGAATTTGATAAAACTGATGGCTATTTAATGCTCCCCATTTAATTTGTGGTATCATCGTGCAGAGATAAGTTCTCGTCCTCAATCTCAAGACTAATGAGTGTTTATAAAGGTTGCACCTTCCTGAGTGCCAGTACTGCTCCCTTCAACACCTGTAACATCATTCCCATCTATCCTGACTCTCTATGCAGCTCTCCCACCAGGACTCCAGTATCCAGCACCTGTTTGTTCGTGTTCAAAAGCACGGGCTCAGGGGTGGAGATGGCCTTGCTATGCAACTTGTCTCCTCCACTTGTTCGCTTTTTGACAGCAGTTACTTGGCCTCCCTGTGTCTCAGTTTTATCACCTTCCAATAGGGGCATTTCCTGCCCCCGCCTGTTAGGAGGTTGTTAAGGAAGGGGTGCAGAATGGTCCCCACCCACTGCTGGAGTCCAACAAAGGAGGGCCCTGCTTGCTGTGTGCCATGTCTATGCTATTTTGTTCTAGTTGGGGAAAGAGACTTCAAACAAGTAAGCCTACATATAGATACAAAATTAAATTTTGGAGAGGCCCATGAAAGCAAAGTCTAGCTGGTTATGAAAAAGCGTAGTTGGAAGAGGAAATCGGAGACCATCTCTCCGAAGATGCCCATTCAGGGTGAGCCTTCAAGGGGCCCGAGAGTGAGAGGGAAGAAAGAAAACAGCATATCCCAGAGATACCTTTTGTGAATACTGAGGATAAATTTTTGGAAAAAGAGACAGCTAAAGGAAGAACACAAACATGCACACTCTCCCATTCTCGCTCTGGATTGTGGAGAATCTCGGGTGGCTGAGGGCCAGGTCCAGACATTGGCTCTAGATGGGTTCTCTAAGCTGAAAGCTGGAATTGCATCCCTGCTTTGTGACTGTTTGACTTTGGAGGGGTAATTTTGCACCCTATTTTTTTTTTATGAAATGTTTGATTTTTTTCTCATTGATCATGTGTGACTGTGACTCTTGGGATGAGGGCTTGAGAAGGGGCTTCTCTGGTGGCACTTAGTTATTTTGTGCTATTTGCAGCAAAGCTGCTTGGTTTACTGCATATTTGTATTACTGGAGATAAAATAAAGGAACCAATTTTAAAAGACCCTCAAAGGCTTTTAAAAGACCTATAAAAGGCCTTAAAATTAAATCTACATAGACTTATTTAATTATATAAAGACACTCATGCTTGTACTTATACGTAATTAGTGACATTAAAAAAAGAATATAAACACAAACACATTAGTGAAAGGGACAGATATTTTTAAGAATCATATGGTCAGAAAAGCAAAATCCAAAAATAGCAGTTTATCAGACTAATTATGGACACAAAGATCAGCACTATGCCTTGTTCTGCTCTTTCTTAAATAATTCCAGATTTAAATTGTTACTCCTTAAGTCTGGATAGCGGGAATTGGGGAATCAGAAAATCTGAAATTACCTATCAAGATTAATATGGATAATATAAAATATTTAAAGAATTTTCCCTACATTTATAATCAAAATATAAGGTCCAATTGATGTGAATATTAGAAATCCAGCTATCTGATTATTATAAATATGATAGATATTAATTGGAAAATTAGCAATCTTTCCATTGTATGATAAACAGAAGACTACCACAGATACAGCTATGATTTTTTTGATAACTGCCAAATATATAATGAAATACTATTTTGTAGAATACTACACACCATCCCAGAATAGTCTAGAAGCAGGAGACAGCAGTGCCCTTAATGCCGCCCAAAGCAGGCTGTTGAATTGGTTAAAACACAGACGAATCTGTTTTCTTTGAATCATGCGGTTTCTTTTTTTTTTTTAAATAATAAATTTTATTTTTATATTCCCCATACAATTGCAACCCCTCCATTCTGACCCCAATCCCTCCCTCCCGCCCCCCACCCCCCAAAAAGTGTCTCTGGTTCATAGTTTTTTGTTGATTTTGATTTTCACTTTCTTATAGTTATTCATTTTCCTGGTCCCTTATTTAAGTTTTCTAGATTCCTGCTGTGAGTGAGACCATCCGGTATTTTTCTTTTTCTTTCTGGCTTATTTCGCTGAGCATGATCCCTTCCAGCGCCCTCCATGTTGCTGCAAATTGCATGTGTTTATCTTTTTTGAATTGAATCATGCTGTTTCTTAATGTAAAACTAAATGGAGGTAAGGAGCCCGTGGACTAGAGAAAAGGCAGCTCATTTCTCTGGCTATGAGAGTTTTGTCGTTCCATTGGCTCTGTCTGATGATAAATAGGGCCTCACTCCACTTGTTTTACACAGGTTTATAAAGAACAAATCCATCATTTCACTTTGCCTCCTTAAAGCAATAACAAAATGCTCATCACCTAAATAATAAGCCTAAATAACCTAAGAAGGAACACAAGACCCTTCACAAGACAGCCCAACCTCTTTCTCCAACTTCTGCCATTTTGTCTCATGTGCTGTTGTTCCAGCCACACTCGACTTTATGTTTCCTGGGTCGACATTATGTGTCCTGGGCTCTTAGAGCCGCATATTTTTTGCCCTTGGTTATTCCATCTGTTTGGAAGTTCATCCCCATCTAGTTGTTCTAGAATGACTTTTGATCTTTTAAAAGGCAACTCTTGCTCTTCTGCAAAGTCCTCTCTGACCCCAGAATGATATTTCTTCCTAACATCTGTATGTTTCTAGGATATCTGCTATCACAGAATTGGGTGGTGATTGTACCTACCAGGTTCCCTGCCACATAAAGCCATCTTAAATGGCAGTCAGATCTGATTATCCCTCGAGTGCATCTCAGTACTGAGTCCAGTGAATGACACTTACTAGGCAGTCAAGTATTTGTTGAGGTTATAAATGGAAAACTTTTAAACCTGTGCTCCATTTCATGTCTCACATATACCTAAACTCCATGCTCTTCTAAGACTCAATTTTGTCGAATAAGTCATTAAAAGAATTTGTTTAGAACATGTCCTAGAGTAAAGTTCTAATTAAAAATAGATTATTACTGACTTCTATTGGTATTGGTAGAGCAACGACACATATTGCTAAAACCATATAATAAAGTTATGAAAAGCCTGCTGATATGAATAAGAAATGGTCTACAAAATATTAGTGTAAATTGTTTTTTAAGTTGTGGATTAATGCAAGTGGTAGTTCAAATAAAAGGTAACAGTTAAAGGTAATTATTCTTCATCATCTGTTTTAAGAGACGTTTTGCTTTACTACCATGATGCTTTTTCATGATAAATGTGGAAAAGAAAACTAATGGTGTATGGTAGTCCCAGAATTACTTCCTCAGATTAATGTCACTAGAAAACATCAGGTAAAGTATTAGGGGATAACACTAGACAATTTGTTTTTCTTCATCACTACTTGTCCAGAACTTCAGAGCAAAAACACTAATAAAAGTCAGTCATCATTATGATGTCATTCTCATAATTTCCTTAGAAATAAACGAGCAAGTACAAAAAATATTTATAATGTACGACATCATCTATGTGTCTTTCCATTGCTTAAACTTTGGGTTAAATTTAGTGAGGTTTCCTGTTTGTTATAAAGAACAGCTTCGGGGTGAAATATAATATATTCAGAAGAGCCCTCTGAAGTCAAACTGCTCAGCGTATGTGCGCAGGCGCAGCCTGAATGCCGCAGACTGAGGCAGTTTGAACCCAGCAATGTGTAAAAAGGCTTTTTCATTTTTGCAACTCAGACTCTTTCGTAGGCATCTGTCGATCACAGAAATGGCTTTAGTATCTTAAAACAAGTGCCCAGATGCTATCTGGCTCCCTGCCTGGCCAGGCTCCAGTGGCATTTCTACTCAGAGACCTTACAGCTCCTACTTTAAACCCAAGAGACACCTATGGCCTTTCTGCACATCCATTGTATGAGTAATTACAAGTTATGCAGAATTATGCAGAACTGGGGAAATGGGATGTTTTGTGTGTATGAGATTGGATTCTCAGCCTTCTATTCTTGCATATAATTTCTTAGAGAATGCATTTCCTCCTTTATCATTCTGCAACTCTTTCATCGGGCAAAGTAAATGTTGTCTACTAGCGCCAGTTTGACATTTAACATGTGCCCCGTGAAGTGTCTTTTGGAGCATGAAATGGGCTTGGGAATACCATAGAACAGAAGCGCCTCTAGTTTCCTCAAGGTCACTAGAAGGGTATAAACTTTCTCCCAAAGTTCCAATATGTAGCCTCTCCACTTATCTTGACAGAAAAAGCACACACCCAAAATAGGAAAAGGCTTATCTTACCACACAGGTGAGCGTTTTCCCCAAAGATTGGCATGAATAATACATTTTCACCTATCAGCTACCTGGGACTTCAAAATGGGAGTTTCTATTCTATAGAAGGACACTGTCAACCAGCAACAACTCGGGGCTCTTGCAGCAAGCTGCCTTCTGCTCTCTCCATTTGTATTGTTCAAGGTCAAACCAAAGGGAGCTCTTTTTCTACTTCACCAGACTCTTCCAAGTTGGACCCATACTTGGGAGCAGAGTATGAGCAGAAACTTTCTCTGAGTCTCTCTTAGTTACTTAATCATGTCATCCTTCTGGAAGACAGCAGACTTGGGGATCAGTGTCGACTCTGGAGCAAAATGTCTTAAAATGTTTGCAGGTTGGATTTTGAGTGAGTGGTTTTTTTGGATAGATTTTGTATGACTCTAGTGTCAGAGATACATGAATTTGAATCCTGGTTCCACTAGCTACTAGATATTTATCACTGGGAAGATTACTTAACTCTTAACTTAATCATGTTAAGATTACTTAACATGAGTTTCCTTACCTATAAAACAGGGATAATACTATCCAGATTATAGGACAATTGCCGAAATGACATGGAGAGTATCTTGCAAAATATCTAAAATATGGAACTTTAAAAAGGTGCATCCTCTTTTTGTTAAACAAGTTCAAGTTGAAAGGTATATGCAATAATAGTGTAAGGTATCAACTTTAGCTTTAATCATCCTGAAATGGCTATCAGCCAATAGCAAAAACTATGTCAAACACTGTTAGGTGCCCAGAACATCAAAAATAACTACTTCAAATAACCTTTATGTGTGTGTAGTAGGGAAATGACATAGTTGATGGTGGAGAAAAAAGACACCAAGTAGCAACGTAATATAGACTATTGAAGGTACTGAACAAGAGTGGGCTTACCCTTTCCTGTGCAAAACTCGCTGAATCTTGAGCATACCTACTCAATGTTCTTGGGTTCTATTTGTAGCAGACTGAATATCCTTCATCAGGTTGGTACAAGTTAAGCGGGCATGTAGCATTAACACCAGTTTATAGTTAGCACATTCATGTAAACCAAAGGTATGTAGAAGACCCCATAAGAGATGATGTGACCAGCACCACTCGTGAGGTCATTCTTCACACCAAGTGGCAAAGGAGGACAAAGGAGTCCTCCTTTAGCCTAGAAAGTGCTCTATTTAAATGAAAGCAACACTTACTGAGCTGAAGCCTTCCTGGACACACGAAGAGACTATTATTAGGATATTGAAAAAGTTATTGCACAGATGGCTGATGCTTAGACAGACAGACATGAGCTGCTACAACATTCAGCTGTAACCGTTAATAAGAGTGCTGACCAAGTAGAACAATTATGCAGGGACAAATCTGTGGGATATTACTAAAGAATAAATCATCCTTGCCCTGCACACTTGATAGTTTATTTTAAGCCAATCTGCCATGGAGGCTAAGAGATAAAGAGCAATGCCTTGAACAGCGATGATTTGGAAGTAATTCCAAGCTCCATCTTTCTTCTCCATGTGTAATCTTTCATACATATTTTAAGAAATATTTGTCCCTGTGATGGGTGAGGCCAAACCATGGTCTTCTTGGGAAGCTCTGACAACTACCCAAGCTGCTTTGCTGCGGTTGTTCAGCAAACTGGTAAATTGATGTTCTCATTCTTTTGTTCCCTTTTTTCCACTCAGAATCATTTACATTCTTTAATAACCTCTTAATAGCCTAGAGTAAGTCTATAACTGAATAGGAGTTACTAGAAATTCTATTTTTAAGTACATTTTCATTCAGATAAGCAGAGTGAATGTCTTCCCTATCACTTCTTTCTTATGCCTTGTTTTCAGTATCTTCAATGTGTTTAATCCCCCATCCTAACTCTAACAACTCTTCCATCCCAGGACAGCATACCGCTCTGTTGAAGTATGATTTAATATATTTAGGATCACAGAGAACAAATTTGTATTTCAACTAGCCTTTGCCCTTAAACTGTTTTTTTTCTTTTTTGACTTTGCAATGTCTCCCCAAAGACTGCTTCTCCCTGACTTTCTGGCTCTTCAAAAAATTCCTTCTCTTTAGGTTTGGTGACATAATAACTCTTCTTAGAGCTTCCCCTAAAGGATACTGAATTCAATTCTATTATGGCCACTGTAATTCAGTGGGTCAGCCACACTCGCTTCCTTAACCAATTCACATGCTACTCAAGGCTAATCCAAGAGCAACCTCTCTTTATGCTTCAGCAACAAACTGTTCCAAGAAAGCCGTTGTTTATAGTATTGAGAAACTGTTCCTCCAAGCCACATCCTAGTGTAATGTTCAGTTGGCAACAAGAAGGTTGTATGTTGTTCAACAGGGAAGTCTGCCTGCCTCATTCGACCACCCAAGAGGGCAGCAAAAATAAGTCACCTAGTAAAGGTGGTCTTTTATACAAAGGTCAAACAGAACTTTCCTGGAAACTTTGGGTGGACTGGAAAGTCCTGGCTTAATATAGCGAGCTGCATAATTTAACATGGACTCAGTTTTACGGTCTAAGTGAAGCTTACTGCAAGATCAGTGCACACTCGACTCTGCTTTTTTCTTTAGGGATTAAAAAGGAAGGAAAGTGAAGTAAGATGGCTTGTGGCAGATCTGGCTTCCTTATCCTCACACAGCCCTAGATCACCCCACCTACTCCCCAACCGCCTTCACTCATGGTTTCTTTTTTCTTCTTTTATTGGCAATTGTCTATAGTGACAGCCACCTGTTTTTCTTGATTGAAAGGAGGAGAGCAAAAGGAAGAGGCCTGGTCACCATGTAGCTTGTATCAGGCACCAACACCACGGGCAAATTCATGGAGAGTCCTCCCATTTTTAAAACGCTTTGGATTTTAGTCATTTCACTACCATCATTAAGGTCATTTTCACCTCTATTGCATGATACAGGCTTAGTCAATGATGGGGTCTGGCATAGCTAAGGGAGTTTTGTAGTTAAAAAATTTAGATATTGAAGGTGGGCATACATCCTGGTCCACCTGGACACAGTTCTGGTCTTTGTTCTAGCAAAACTGGGACAAGACTCTGCTTTCACTCTCGTAAGCACCCCTGTTTGGAGGAGAGACAAAATGGTGTTCCTTCCCTGAATGCGTGCTTTCACTGTTGAGTGGGCAGAGGTGGGGAATGCTAAAAGGACACTTTTTGATGAAAACCACAGTTTTGCGGGGCTGGTGGTACCAAAGGCTGTCCTGCAGGGAGAGACATCAGCAGGGTCTCTGTCCTTGGGAAGCTCATGGCTGACATGGGGGATGATGCCAGTGCTAGGTGCTTGGAGCTGCACTAAAGGCTGAAGTATTCCTGGACTATTTTGTATTGTGCGGAAGGTCAGCATCACACACAGTGCTGCCTGGTTAATGGCAGGGAACAGCAGTATAATCCCAGGTCAAGACAATGCTGATTTGAAATATGTGTACAAGCCAATGTGTGCCGATGACTAGTGGAAATCCTACCTGTCATTGACTGTGGAAAGTTAAAAGATGCAATCAAGAGGACCCATACCACCACTTTCTGCTTATCCCATCAATAGCACTCTCAAAAATAGTTCTGTGTTATTTGTCCCCAAATATATTCAAAGCACCAAGAAGTATAAACCATCAAAAGCATTACAATTCATTGATGCAGGATTAAAATGTTCATTTAGAGAATATTCAAATTTTTCAAGAGATTCCTTGCTTTGTTAAAATATTATCATAGCAATGATTCTATAGGGTCTTCAAAGATTTAAAGCAAAATAATTTCTCAGAGAGGAATGTACTGAGAATAACCAATTCACTACCTATATGTGGCATTTGGGAACTTTTTGTTAAGGAGCCCAGTAAGTATTTAAGGTTTTGTGGGTCATAGATTCTCTACATAGTAACTACTCAAGTCTGCTGTTTTAGCACAAAAGTAGCTACAGATAATCTATAGACAAATGGTGTGGCTGTGTTCCAATAAAACTTTATTTGTAAAAATAGGCTGCCAGCCAGATTTGGTCTGTAGTTTTGCCAACTACTAATTTAAGTCATTACCACATAGTATGTCTTAAGTATACTTTAGTCTGGTCCATAAGCGCTGTAATATCCACATATGTGGAAGCAGTTGGTATAATATATTACAGGGTTTAAATTCAATTATTTAACTATAATCATAAATTCAATTTCCAGGAACCAGCCTTTATTACTGCAGTGATCTTTTGTTAACTCTTTAACACTACTGAAACAAAAAAGAAAATGATGTAATTAACTCTGTTTTTTAAACCATGGCTTGACTTTTACTTTCAGAAACTCCTCATAAATGTCATACTTATCCTTTATTTTTTCTATAAAAGTGATGAATAAAGTAAATAACATTTTTTCTGGTCATTTATCCTAAGTTAAGATCAAAATTGAGAAAATATTTTGTCTCCATTTACTCTGATCCAAGGTTCTGTATTTTAAGAAGAAAACAAGAAGCATTGGATTGCATGTCAATTGTCTAAACAAATTAATAAGGTTTCAAAATTCTTGAACAAGAACATAAAATCCTATGATCTGGCAATGGAGCTTGATTCTGGAAGTTACTACTTTAATGTGGTCCAGATTACAAAACCAGAGATTTGTTTTCCCCGTCCATCCCCTCTCAGGTTTTGCCTTTTTTCTCTTTTGATTTAAAGCTCTCTTTCTGTCTCCAAACCCCAAAATTCTCGAGCTATCTCCCCATCAGAATCTGCACTTGAGAAAAGAGCTATTATTTCTTCACTAAATGAAAAAAACTGCTAAGGATAAGAGTCCCCTTTCTCAGGGACATTTGCATTTTAACAGAGATCAAACTAATAAAAAAACTGACGGATGGTCTTTAAAAAATACATTTCATAATCCTGTTTTTGGAAATACAATTTTAACTTCATCCTCATGTCTTGTGTCTTTCTTTTTAAAAAGATCTCGTCTGTATTTCCTTTCACACATTGATCGTTTTCCTGAAAATAACTCTAATCATCAAGAGCTCCATAGCTGCTGTTTCGTGTCTTTCTTCCCATGAGAAATTTCATTGAATTGAAATATTATTGAGAAGTGAAGGCAATTCTCTGTTTTTTTTACTGTGATATTTGGATGTTTTGAAAGAAGGAAATCTAAGCCAGAATGAATAACAGTCGCCATGTAGACCTTCATTTTGTGTTCATGGACAAACAATGTATTTCCTTGGCCAAGCATCTCTGGACAAGGAGAGGGCAGGCTACTCTAGCCTTCAGGGTGTGTTATGGTCTGAGGCTTTATTCAGCCCTGCACGTCTGCTGCTTCCTACCCTAATATCAGTTTCCACTTCTCAGTACATCAGTCTCTAGAGTGTCCTCTCTCCAGCCTCCATATTTCTAATCTACTCTTCACTGTCACTCAGAAAAGGAACATTCTGGGAAAAGTAACAACAAAACATCAGCCTTGTTAGGTAATGAAGATTAATCTCACTTATAATTCAATGTCAGAATGGCTCTGGGTGGCTAACCCAGGCTCAGACAAATGATTTTGTCTCCAGGCTTCAGTGTCCTCCAGTGGAGAATGAGAGAGCAGGGTTAAATGAGTCCAAAGGTCCCTAAGAGTTCGAAAGGCTTTATGATTTTATCACTAATGCACATGATGCTTAGTGACAGCACTTTTCTTTGAAGTTCACAAGCCATTTTTGCTTCATTTTGCTTTCCCAGTTCTGGCCCTACAAGTTGAGGGTCAATTAACCGTCAGACAAATGAGTCGCCAGCACACCGAGCTGGATCGGAGAGACCCACCTCTTTAGGGCTCATTTTGAAATCCAAAAAGCTTGGAAAGGCAAGCGCTATTTTTGTAAGTTTAGTGCAAATTTATTTGCCCTCAAGACTAAACATGAACTGCTGTGACGCAGTGCATGTCTTTCCAGTAAGTACTTTGTATTTATCTCACTCAATTCCCAGAGTTGCCTTCCCAGTGTTCTGCGGATGTATTATAATATACATATTCATATATATGTATATTTATACACACACACACACACATATATACATATATATGATGAGGCACTACCTCAGACCCCAGTGGGACTGGCAAGTAATATGTAATATGTGACCACACTGGTTTAGTATAAATCTGAAAACCCCTGAATTCTAACACTCATCTAGTCCCACAGGCTTTGTGAAGGATGTGGGGGTGATGGCAAACCTGATTTATTTCTAATGATGACATGGAGACTACAACATTTCAAATTGTGCATCTAAGAATAGTGCTTTGTTGTTTTTCCATTTTTCATAATATTGTCATGTACATTTTTGAAAACTGGGTAATTTTCACCATCTAGCTTATAAATTATGAATGAAAATATTCAGTTAATAAGAAATCCCCATTCTTTGTTATGGATAAATGGAAATTTTGTGCATTTTGGTTTACTGTAGGTCAGTATGGGTAAAGCAATAGTAAATATATGAACAAATAAATGGGAGATTCTGACCCTGTGAAGAACAATTCTGTGGCACAAATACAAAAGCCCTATTTCTTCCTCCTCTCTCTCATTTTAATACTAGAAATCTCTATCTGAATTCTATAATGAATTCATGACAATCTAGCAACATATAAAGACAGAACTTCTGGATTTCCCCCACTTTCTTCTGGCTCAATTAGAAGTTCAGCAAACAGGAGCTTGGCGAACGAATCCATCAATGGCTGAGTAACAACCGGGCACTCAGTTCCAGCCAAGCGGGCCACAGCGTTTTTTGCAGATGTACAGAATACAGGGACAAATGCCCTACCTTCCTACACAGAGACCTTCAGGAAATAGATTTGTCCTCTGAGCTGAATTCCACAGCTCCATTCCCTTTTTGAGCAAATAGAAAGTAGTTTTATTACCATTGTAGTTAACAATCCACCTTGACCTTCCATCAGGGAAAAGCCAGTTTCAAAGAAAAATGCCTCCCCTTCATTTGACATAATCAAGTGGCACAAAGAACAGTGTGACAAGGGGTCAGGTGTGAAATAAAGCAGAAGGGTCAGGTCATTTCAACTCTGTACAGGAGCAAATGTTGCTTTGAGAAGGCCTGGCTAGGACAGACAGCCATAGAATGTATGCTGAGGTGAGCACACAGTGGGAGCGCACGTGGCGTTTTAGACAGAGAGCAGGGGAAGTCTGGCATATACCAAAGCGATACTATTCCTGTTTAAAACTAAGGAAACAAAAGCCAGCTATTTGCTTTAAAAAGAAATTAAGTTTTTATTTTTGCATGCTTACTGCATGTAGTTAGACGTGATTTAAAGAACATGTTTAAATGTGACAGAGGCTTCTGATGAGAAAACAAATGACTAATTGAAAGATTTTCCTGTTCGAGATGAAAGCATGCATGTTCTTGGGTCAAGTCAGGATTTGTGCTTTTTAAACTTTCGCTTGCTTTCATTTATGTCAATTACCAAGAGCAGATTTAATATGCATCTTAAGTACCTAGCAAAGGTCTACCAGCAGGCTCATGAGACTATTCAAAGTGTAAAAGAAAAATACAGCAAAATTTGCTCTTAAAGGAGCATATTAATCACACCAGTATGACTAAAGACAAATTAAAACCGTCATACTTGTGTACCCAGGTTCATTAAAGGCATGTGATGGAGCTGCACATCATGGGAAAGAAAAAAATGTGAACCTCAGAACTCTAGGTGCAAAATTTTCCCAGTGACATGTAACAAAATATGAAACTTTATCGTTAAAGCTTTCATATTCTCAATGAAGCACTTTGAAAGCAATTCACTAAATATTTCTGCTATTCTTATAGGTTTGCATGCAAAAATGTATAGTGACTCACTAATAAATATGATTCATGGATAGAATTGAAATAGAAATTTTACGAAAGTCCCTCAAAACAAGGACAGTGGTTATGTTGTTGTGTTCCCCACAGGCCTCACTCTCTTTGGTTGGGAGCGGAGTCATATTCTACAACCTAGAAGTCATTAATCAGGTGTTTTGATCCCATCGCTTCTGGTGGTTCAGCAATGCTTTCTCAGGCCTATCTAATAGGTAGATGGCATCCAGGTACACCTCTTGGTCTAGGTCTCTTAAAAATGAAAGCGGACATAAGCAGAAGCTAGAATCACGTGAACATTAAGAAAAGGTCACGCTGATAGGTATATGGCACCAACGGGAACCTTTAGTTGGGTTGCTTTATAAGCCTGGACCATCCCTAAACTAGAACACAGAGGAAAACCCAATAATAAGTAGCCTGGGGATGAAGGGAGGCCGGGTTGAGTACTAGAGGCTTGTGACTGATTTGAAGCAGACTTATTTGCCCGTGAGCAGTGAATGTCTGTTGTGTCAACTGCCTGGTCTGCACCCTCTTCCTCTGGGAACAACCCTCTGAAATTCCTCTGGGGCTCAGTGCTGTGCTGTGCTGGTCTCTGCCCTGTCACGGCAGAGCATGCTCTGGAGTCAGGAGCCGCACCAGCGGTTGAAGCACTGATTGGAGTCTGAGGAAAAAGCAGCTCGCAGCTCTTGTTCCTTTGGATTTGCTAAGCTGGTTAGTGCGTAAGCCTGGAGTTGCTAAAATCTGTGCCACAGGAAGGAAATGTGCCCGTGAACCAAGCCAACAGGGGAAGCCAAGCCAGCACAGAGGAAAGAGAGGCCGGGAGATGTTTGATTAAGTCCTCCTGAATTGACTTTCTGTTTTTTCTCATGTCTCCACCCCTTGCATTTGCTTTTCAGTTCTTTCTGGAGTCAATTCTTTTATTATTACTATTAAATTGAGGTAACATTGGATTCCAACACTATACACGAGTTAGGGGAGTAGGCTCACACCTCAGATGGATGTCACCGCACACCCTCCCAAGACCCCAACAGTCCTTTATCCTAGGCCACTGCGCCCTTCCTCTTTTGTTCCTACCCCACTGTACCTCCCCTCTGGTAGCCTCACTCCTGCAGGCGTATTTCTAGGGCTTATATTGGTTTAGTTTTGTCAGTTACTTTGTTTCTTTACATTGCACACTTGAAATCATCCTGTATGTCCTTCTCCTGATTTATCTCACTCAGCTTAATTTCCTTCAGCTCCATCCACGTTGTCACAAATGGCAAGAGCTCATCTTTTTGAATTTAGTTCTTAAGCTGCCCTCCTCTTCATATGAGAGGCCACAAAATCCCTTGAGGGGAAGAAGGGCAGTCACAGCAACAAGAAGAAGCCGCTGGTTCTACAGGGGCCTTAGCCTTCACCGGGAGCCCAACTGTCCTTGCTGCCTCCCATACAAAGGAACCCAGAATCCCACGCTGAGTGTAGAAGACCCTTTGTGGGGACGTCTCTTGCCTCAGTCTACAAGTCCAGCCTGACTCCAACCCCTCCATGAGGTTTCCTGCTTCATGAAAGGCTCTTTTCTGCCAAGCACTATAAGAGGCACCATGCCTCGGATGATGGCGTGGCCAGTTCTTTCTTCTAGGATTGTCCAGACTCTGTTGGTGGCATGTAGCATGTCATTTCTGCTCCTGCTTTAGGCCTGAGGGTCACATACCCCTGCCGCTTTTCCTGTTCCCCTCTATCCGCTTCTGATGCACTCGGATTTTCCTGTGGGGAACCTACCTTCCACCCCTTCCACTCCATGCTCTGTGTTCGGGGTTGAGACCCAGAGATGGCCCCTGTCCAGTGCCTGACACACATGAATGTGTCTGCTGGTCCATGCTGAATGGTAATTGAAAAGCAAGGCTCCAGAGAGTGATAATGTGGAACAGGCTGCAGTGGTTGAAACCATCAAGGTTAAAACCATTCTACTTCCATGCAGAATTTATGAGGAAATCGAACAAAATGGCACCAAGCACACAAATAAAAGACACGAACCCTAGCTCTCCAGGGCATGCGTAACCAACAAGTGCTTATTGGCAGGGTTAAAATAAGCAAACAGCCCGTGACAATTTGAGTATTAGTGGCTTAACACGTCCCATCTGTCTTATCCTAACTTGTTTTATTTCATTAAATTTTAACCTAACTTGCTTCTAAATTCACCTCGAAACTGTGAATTTAATGCCATTTTCTCATGGAAAACTTTGGAGGGTTATTAGCGAGTTATTTCTGTAGTCTGCTTTACTATTATTGTGTCTCCAACATCCCAAGATAAATGATTTGGAGGGAGGGAGGACGCACGTTCTGTGCTGAATTGTTGAAGCACAGGACCGTGAACCCCTCACATCAGTGCCACCAACTTGCTGTCGTCCCCCATCCTTAAAGATTCGCTCTGTGTCAACGGCTCTTTTACCACTGAGTTCCTCTCCTGGGTGGCAATTAAACTATATTTAAAACTTACATCTTGTTTATATATGCTCTTGAGCCAGAACCTTTGGTTTATAGGAAAGAATTTGCTGATTTCTTTCCTTTCCCACTAAAAAATTACTGAAGTTACACTAATCACTTCTACAACTGCATATGGCTGACCTCCTCAAAGGGTTGCTATCAAATGCAAAGCTTAGATTGCCTGGCTTTGCTTATATTACATTCTGAAATATAAATCAAAGAGATTATAGAAATATTCTACCTTTGGTCTGTACATTTCAGTACCTAAACACTGTCTGATTAAAAATTAGGTGTGTAATTTTTGGGAAAAGTTTATCTTGAGTAATATTTCATCAGTAACAGTGTTCTATTATGTGTATGTGTGTGTACTATATCTATATTATAATATTCCTGACTATTATGTATACATATAATGTGAATTACAAATGTATATGTATACATGTACAACATACTTATTTTTAAATCATATAACACTCTTATAGACAACAAAACTGAGTAATGAAATATTTTTCTTTAGTAAAGAATTAAAAATACTGGTTCATTCTATGTCATACAAAGCTAACAGGAAAAGAAGAAAAATTAGACATTCATGAAACTAAAACAGAGACATCTGGGCCCACCTACATTATGCCCTGATCACTAGTGAAACTTAATCCTCTAAAAAAAGTATTCCTAAAGTTTTCAGTGTGACATCATCAAATAAGGATATATTTCTTTTCACAAAACTGAATCTAAACTCCTGTGTTTGATAATGTTGATGTACATCACCCTCAAAAGAACACCGTGAAAGCTACTCCTAATGGAAACAACACAAAAATTGAACAGGACTTGTTTTCCCTAAGTATTTCATTTAAAAAAAGGTGTATTCTGATGCAATATCTTCATTCATGTTTAATGACTCATAAATTTTCAAATGCCATAGTAAATTCAAATTAGCAAAATTACAGGTATTACATTTTCTGCATGTCACCCAAGGCAGTCCTCACTATGAATTGGTTTTGAACTCCTTTACATTTCAACTCATTAAATATTTGGTATTTAAAATTAAATTGTAGAAATAAAAGCTTACTGGCATGCTTCATCTGGAAGTTTCACCACAAAGTGAGGTTAGCACTATCTTCTGGGCGCAGGGTGTGGGGGGGCCCTCTTTGAATATGACACCCAGACATGTGACTCAATGCCTCTCAGAAACTTAGAATCAGAAATGCAAAGGTCGGATGAAGTTAAAGGTCATCCCCCGCGGGCAGGAGGGGCCAGCTTCCCACCAAGTTTCTAGCAGATCTGCTTCCCTAGGACACATCATAAAAGTAATTTACTGACAACTCACCTTACCAGAGGTCATTTGGGGCCTCAAGTCTTCTGGAATTCACTTTTAAGAAGCATGATTAAGTGGGCACAACGATTGGCCCTGAAGAATTTATGCTGAGAACAAATGTCTGTCAGAATTAAATTCTTTGTGTGTGGTGGCTTCAGACTTAAAAAAGATGTGTGCCTGATGAAAAGCACATATATTCTGTTCACCAAATTAAATCTTAGAATGAATATTGGTTAATTGATTTATTAGGTTTTAAAAAAGTACTCCAGAAATCCAAAGAGACAACACAGTCTAATAAAGTGGAGACTGCATTTACCAAGTTAGTTAAATTCTTTTCAGTCTTTTCTAGTCCAGTTCTTTTCACCCACTGGAGGGGGAAAAAAAAACACATTCACATTATTTCAAAGAAAAATGAAGATGCAGTTTTAAACCAAGCCACGAGTGTTGACTTCTTGTCAAAGTTTTGCAAGAAAAACTATTTCCTGATTAAAACAAGTCTCCTGCTTTTACTGTTTTTGATAATTTTGACCTGAAATATTTGGCTTACTATTAGGTCGAGACGACTTTTGCACATTAAAAAAAAAAATCACTGAAAAATAAGAGTGCATTGAGCAAAATAAAAACAGATTATGTGACACTGTGTGTGGGTGCAGCTTACTCTATACAGTGCATGGAGACGAAGCTGCTACTTTCAATTGCACAGCACACATCTCAGTAATAACAGGGGATGAGGCATACAATTTCAAGGAACACCCACAATGAAAATTATTCTTTCCAAATAGAGAATTGTTTTGGAATAAGTTAGGTTAATTGGCACCATGGGATTTCTCTCAAGGAAACAGAGCATTGAAATCCTTACATGTGCAAGCAAATTGATCAAGCCTTACCCTCTCTCCTTTTCAATTTTTCACATCTAGTTTACTCTCTCCACAAGCAAATTAACTTTTGTCCATTCACATGCAGGTAGAAAAGGAGATAGGGTTAGTTTTTTTTTTTTTTTCCAGTTTAATTTACAGCCTAAAAGGCTGATTACATAAAGGAGGTTCAATTAATAACAAAGAAGCAGCTCACTGAGGATAGCTGGGCATATTTTACTGTTGAGAGTGAATTATAGGTACTTTATAAGTAAAGCTGGTATTTTATAGTCTAAACAGTGAGAAATTCTCTACAACAACATTTGTGTGTCTTTCTTACTTGAAGGTCACACCTTTATATCTCATTGTCATTTAATTCTCTCTGACTTCAAGATACCTGGATTTTGGCCTTTTATATGCTAAATCCAGTTATAAATGTCTTTAAAAAAAAAAAAAGCATATTTCTTCTATTTAAATGTGCATTTCCCAAGGAGGAAAAGTGTGTGTGTATGTGTGTGTGTGTGTGTGTGTGTGCGCACAGATTGATGGCTACTGTGTTCCTGAGCTGTCATTTAAGCTGTGGCACAGTGAGCCCTCCTCTTTATATATAACCACTCTGATATTTTCCTGCAATTTACATCTTTTTACCAGAACCCATTAACATCCTATGTTGCTAATATAATGGGTTTCAAAATTTGTGCTTTGAACTATGGGAAAGAAAGTATAAATTGAGTAAATACATGTGTAGAGCTGCTTACATTGAACAGGGTCCATTTCTAAATATTCATCCAATATTTATTGACCTGCTGAAGGTTGGAAATAAAAGGAACCTTGGCTATAACCTTGGTTATAGCCATAACCTTGGTTATGGAGTCTCCCATTTTCTAGATGGAGAGTTAGGCTGGAATGGTCAACAATGGGTCCTCAGCACAAAGCCTGTCACAGAGCTGGCCTCCGGTGCCTGTGTCCTGCCTTCATCCACTCACACCCCTCCTGGCCCCTCCTAGTCTATTCTCAACATGCCACTACCTATCATGTTTAAAAAGTAAATCAGATCACGTCCCTCTTCTGTTCAAAATCCTCCAGTGATTTCCCTACTTAGAGTAAATGCCAAAGACCTCATCAGAGGATCTGCCACACCCTTCTTGTCCTGTCAACCCCCACCCCCACTCCACCCCCACCCCATGCCCACCCCCAAGCCAACACCAGAAGCTCAAGTCTGGTGCCAAGGGCTCTTCCCTCTCTCAGCTCGGCCCTGGTCTCCTCCCCAGCACACTGATTACCGCCTGCCTCAAAGTCAGGGACATCTCCACTTTCCAGCCCAGCTTTGAAAATGCACCACCCTGGGGTGCTACACCCTCAGACCCGATCCCACCTTATAGAACCCAAGCCGCATCACATCCAGTTAGGCAGCTTCCACATGTTTAGCTGGAGCACGGGGGACTCACAGAGTAGGGAGCACCTGTCTGTGAATGGGGAGGAGGCCCCATTCTCTGCACCTCTAAGCCAGCAAGCAGGAGGGAGTTCCTGTGTACTGGGAGTGCTTGTCTCTCCCATGATTCTCAAGGAATCCTATTCCAGAGAATAGAATTTTCTATTTCACAGAATTTTAGCAGCAGAAAGGACCTAAGTTATCCTTAGCTTAGTCTCTGCCTTCAAGATGAGGCTGCAAAGATCCCAGAAGTTCAGGCGAACTGCTAAGTCTCACTGTACTGGCAAGGCTGTTGCTCAGGTGGTCGTGAAGAGTCTGAAGCTCTGGTCACCGAGCATCGGACCTCACATGGCCCAGCAGAGGCTGTGACAGGGTGTGACACGTTAGCCATCAGTGATGTTGGCGACTGAAGCTGTCACCAAGTTTCTGATAATTACTGACAAAGGAAGAAGCTCATTCCATCAGCCATGCCTTTTTGGTTGTGCTGAAATTTCCTCTGTATTGACATTTAATCAAAGTACCAAAAAAAATTTAAAACACACACACACAGTCCTTTCTTCAGCCAAGGAGATACTGTCTTTAGACTGCAATGAAGGAACTTAGGCAATCATGGGGCTATGCCAACGACTGGGTAAATCTTTTCAGCACTAGCCACATTATGCAAGCACAAAATCCTAAGGTAAGCCGCAGGGGGAAGTGCACAGAAACTCCAGGCATAAATACATTATTAATATCATGGGGTCAATATGACCTTCCAAACCCCTGGAGATAACAGCCACCTTTGATGGCTTCTGTTCCAACCCACAGTTGGCGAGGGAAGGAGCTGCGTGGTGTTTTCAACCTCAGGTCACGAAGTGAATAGAGGCCAGTCACTGATTAGTTAGGACAGATGTTTGGTGACTGTGTGTGGAGGGAATTGGGGCCACTTTTCCTGAACAGGTGTGTCATATCCATCCACAGAAAAGCGTGAACTGTGGGAAACTCCTCGCCAACCCTCAGAGAAAGGCTAAGAATTCTGTAGGCATGAAATTTGCTATCTTTTTCTGCTCTAAGAGTACTGCCTGCCCTTTTCTACCCCCTCAACCCCCGCCCCCCCATCTTCCATTTGTACTTCTTACAGTCTTGTTTTTTCCCAAGGAATGTTGAAAGGTTTCACTGTTGGCCAAGGGTTCTCAGAGCAGATATGTTTCCACTAAGTCAAAAGAACCCATTTTGACTTAAATGGCAAACGTCATTTTATTTAAGCTTATGATCCATTTGAAACAAAGGTGCTCGGGAGAAGAGGCTGGTTTAGATACAGCTCATTAATATTAAAAAAAGAAAAAGAAAAGATAAAGTATTTAGCTACTCCTTTTTTTTTTTTTTTGTGGGACACTCCCCGGTGGCGGGGAACGAACCGGCGCTGCAGAGGCTACGGGCAGCCTCGCAGCCCAGCGCTCAACCGCTGCACCACCAGGGGAGGCCCAGTATTTAGCTACTCCTAAAAAGAAAGCCAGAATCCTCAATATTTGAATATTTGAAAGGACAGTTCTTTTCTCAAGAAGTTTGTGACCATATATAAACTTTAAGATCCTTTGTCACAATGTGTTATGTTAGCTTCAGTTTATTGGTTTCAGTTCTACCATTGCAATAAATGATTTAAAAATGACTTAATCTACTAGCATTGAGAGAATTAGTTTTGCTGGATTTAGACCAAATTCCCTCATTTCCTTTTTTGTTCTGATCTTCTCTCAGGTATATATGGTGGAGTAATTAGCACACCTTTTATGCTAAGCAATTAATTATCTTTTACAGATATTCTGTGATTTGAAGTTTAGGCCTGTGGAAAAGCACACTATCTTTAAATGAGTGAGCGAATGAACTTAGAACAAGATGGTAGACAGCATGCCCAAATGCAGTAGGGTGGGAATTCAGCAAGTGGGAGATGCACATTTTACCTCCCTTCTGATGACAATTCCTGAGAACCACTGAGACAACAGGCAGTGTCACCTGGCATCTCACAGTCACACTCAGATTGAAAAATACATGACTTAGAAAAAGATTTTCTCAAGCCTTTCTCATTACAACACATTACAGAATGGTGTCACTAGCTAGCACCTTATTTTTCAAGGTATATTTGAACTGAAAAGTCCAAAGTTGGTTTTAATTTTTAGGCAGTGATCCAGTTTTTAAAACACTTTAAACAAGTCCCCAGTTTGTGACGACCTTGATGCTCTAATAATAGTTCAACATGATCGCAGACTTTACAGACAAAAATAACTAAATGCCAACGGATAAATACGACCGACAAGCATGTTAAGATGCACAGGAGTAATTGATAACACATTTATTGCATATACATATTATAGCTGGTCTACCTAAATCTATTGTATAAATGTAGAAGTGAAAGAAGTTTATTAAAAACAAAATATCATTATAAACACACTCCTGATATTGGCCCTAGAAAGGGAGGCACAAGTCAAAAAGCAGCATGCTGGACTGTGTAGGAAACTCTCAATCAAATACTGAGTTAATGTGATAGGAAAGTGTCTATTGGACTGGAGACTACGAGGTAGGCAGTTAAGCTCTTTCCATTGATGTATCTTCTCTTGCACCTGATCGCCAGCTCGTCAGCTTGATAACTGATGTTCACTGTTACTAATGTTTAATTTTGAAGTCATCCCTTAAAGTTCTCTCTTCCCTGACTTCCTGATACATTTTACTGAACATAAAATGTGTTGGGGAACGCACTCTCTGTATCATGACCTTACAAGTCAAAGTGACAGCAAGTTTGCCCAATTGCTTCCTTCCCAAATCCCAAGGTTCTAAGTCTGTGCTTTGAGCAATAGTTGCTCGTGGCAAAAGTATGTGCCTTCTTTGTTTTCAGTTCCAGGATATTTCCTTTGCAAATCCTACAATGTATTAACTCTGTGGCAGATTGACATGAACCATGTTCCAAAATAAACACACAAAAAGCCCTATATTACTAGAATATCCCAGTTGAGAAAAACTACTATGAAAGCAAGGAAGTTCTGATGAAAGGTCGCCGCCCACTCATGGGTCAGCTGCTTGGAGCTCAGTCCTCATGGGGCCTGGGTACAGTGCCGTGGACGGCACACCAAAAGGTGGTGCTGCCAGTGAGAAGGTGCTTCTTCCTCTAGTTGCACATTTCTATAAAATTATATTCCACTTTGGCTTTTGGAATAAAAAACAACACTCTGCACATCAATACAACTTTGTTTCCATGGCAATGTCACATAATTTTGGTGCAGACACTAACACTGTCACGGGATTTCCACCAGTCCTTATGCAATCCCAGATTAAGGGGCCTGTTCAGTACCTGTGAACCCACTGATGGAGCTTGGGGATCATTCTGAGGGGCTAGGCAACCCCCCCCCCCCACAAGACCTTCACGTTAGCATGAGAGATGAGAACAGCCAGGGCTCACTAAATACACCAGATTCCAAACATACGGTGCTACATGTGACCTTTGTTCTCTCCAGCCCACAGATGAAGAAGCTAAGCCTAGACAGAGTCAACGACTGGCCTGGCTGGACAGGCCTGGTGTGGGTGCAGCCAGGGAATCAAGTTCTCAGGCCTGAGAACTCCACTGTCTTGCCAGCCAGAATTAGTGTGCTAATCCTAACTGTTGCCAATGTATTTCTTGCACACACCCCTCAATCTGACCCGCTATGGAGAGCTGCTATGAGAAGCTTCCAGCAGAGAGTACTGACATAGACAGTGTGGCCTCAGATGAGGGCCCTGGAAGTCGTGGCTAGCGCCAGTCAACTGTATAAGCTTAGGCGGTTTACTTCACTTCTGTGAAATGGGGCTTTCATACCGGCCTCCCAGGTTACTGTAAGGATCACGGAGCTCTCTATGGAATAGCTTGGCAAAGCTTGCTCGTAGTGGTGGGTATGATTAGTAAGAAGAAAGACCAGGGTATCCTAACAACCCAGCTTCCTTGAGACTGTGGTCTTGGGAAAGAAAAGCCACTGAGTATCTCTAAAAGGGTGCTGGGCTGCCTTCCACCACAGAGAGGTGCCTGCTATTGTCATCCAGCCCCTGGAAAGTAACATCACCTGCGCTCCCCAATAGGGCTTCTCTTTTCTCTTTCTAGTCAGAAGTAGTGCCGGGGGTGGCCATGTTCAGGCAGGCACCTTCTCCAGTGTAAGCTTCTTGTTTTTTTTCACGTGTTGTAAGTGATAATCACAGAACTTTGAGATGGACAGGCTCCTTTTTCTCTATCGTTCAAATGCAAAGACATTCATTTACCTCAGCTGTGACTAATGGGACAAAAATGTGGGAGGGTGCAGGTCTTTCTGTCCTCAACTGGAGGGACCTTGCCTGTGCCCCTTCAGTCACACTTCAACAGAGAATATGATGCAGGATGGAAAATAACTTACAGATTCAACTGGCTGAAACTGGCATATGTCACACACGTGGCCTGTATGCATTTATAGTTCTTGAAGCACTTTATGAATAGATTGCAAATGCAAACATCAAGAAACTAGAACATGAAAATTAACGATACCAAACAGAAAATGACGCTGAGATTATTTCATATCACCAAGGGGACTTTTTGGTTTACAAAAATAATTTTTCTGTGGACAATCACAGTAGATTTAAAATGAGGTTAAGCTTATTTGAAAATTGCAAACAACATGAATTTTCAGAGTACAGGGCATTTTGATCTAAAGTGTCAGCAACACTCAATAAAATATGGTTTAATACCATATCATTACTACCTAGATACACACACACACACACATATAAAATGACTGCAGCCTAAAATTTTAGTCGCAGATCTACATTTTGTTTATTTTTAACTTAATGGTTTGGAACCAGATTTTTAAACTATTGAAAGAGAAGGTATTTAAAAGTTTTTATTTGGGGAAGACGATTTGATTCACTTTCTATCACTTTTAGGATAAATGTATTTAATGGTTATACCCAGCATTCTAGCAACTCTTTTTCAGATGAGGTTTAATAGCTTTTAAAATGGTGATCTTCTATAGTGATATTTGCCAAATATATTTTATTGCATTCTTTCAACCGGACCAATGCTTTCTTCTAACCTGAATGCAGAGTCTGCATTTAAGCATGCTCTAGCTGGGGAAAAAACATTCTGGAATGTTTTTGCATAATGATATTTTTAAAGTTTTGAACCTATCAAATGACTACTTCAGAAGTGATTAAACCTCATCTAAAAGAGAATTTCTCTAGCAGTAGGAATAACCATTAAATGCATTTATTCTCAAAGTGATAGAAAGTTAACTGACTTTAACTTTGGAAGCAACTTTGATACACGGCCCATTTATCACCATCCATACGCATGTGTGTGTGTGTGCGCCGGGTTTCCAATGTTACTTTTGAAAAGTAAATTGCTTTTCACTTCTGCTCTGACTCATTTCACTCGAACAAAAATACACTAACATTTCACAGGCTGCCAGCAGAATGCAAGTGAAAGACCAAGGAACATGTGAAAGTTTAGTTAGGACTAGGACAGACTTCAGGAAAGTAGGACATCCACCCCAATGGGGGCGAATCCTGCATGTGATTTACAAGTGAGTGAAGTCAGAGGAGGCTGCCCTGCTGGGGCTGGCCCCATGCACCCCTACATGCTCTCTAGCTCCTGGGCACCCTGGCCACTGTCTCTCAAGAGCCCACCAGACAGTCACCAGACAAACAGCAGCTTTCAGCCTTCTGTATTCTCCTCCCCTGGTAAAAGGACTGCTTCCAAAAACAGCTTTTGAAGTGAGGGTCCAGGCAGGTGAGAGAGACAGGAGTCCGGGTGCACTTGTTCCAGTGATGGACAAGGCTTTTGGCTTTGCTGCCTGTGGCTACCACTGCTCCACCCTCCCACTGCTTGCACTGGCACCTGGGAGCCCTTGAGAGCACTGAATGGACTGGCAGGGATCGGTGCTTGCAGGTCTCACAGGTGCACCAAAGCTGGGGCTGATTTTCAGGTGCTAGGTCAGCAGAGGAGACTGGTAAATCACATTTAGAGGGGCTTTTGGGGTGCCTGCCACTTTTCACAAGTGTTTACAGCTCTCATAGCCAACTCCTAATTTTAGGTACAGGAACTACACCAGATCCTGCCAATTTGCTGAGCACCAGATTCCAAAAAGGAACCCAAGTAGGCAAACCACATTAGGTGAAGTTGGCCAATGAGAATTGTTGAGTTTTTTTTTAAAAGATTTATTTATTTATTTATTTATTTATTTATACAAGAGCCGGGGTATAGGCCAGATGTGTGGGAGGGTGAGAGGATTCACCAGAGACAGAGCGGGGAACAGAACAGGCAGACTGACAAAATACACTGCTGAGGGGAGCAGCGGGCGCGACAGGAGAGGTCTGCGCACCATGTGGGACCCTGGCTGGCCGGTCGGGATTGAACCGGCACTGCAAAGACTGCAGACAGCTTCACAGCGCGGTGCTCAACCGCCTGCACCTCCAGGGGAGGCCCAGAATTGTTGAGGTTTTTAAGTAGCATTTAAAAAAAATTCTATCAAGAAGAACCCCGAATAGCCAAAGCTCTCCTGAAAAAAAAAGAAGGGAATGGAGGCATCACACTCCCAGATTTCAGGTTATACTACAAAGCCACAATCATCAAAACTGCATGGTATTGGAACAAGAACAGACACACAGACCAATGGAATCGAATAGAAAATCCAGAAATAAACCCACAGATTTATGGTCAACTAATATTTGACAACGGAGCAAAGAATATGCATTGGAGCAAAGAAAGTCTGTTCAATAAATGGTGCTGGGAAAACTGGGTCGCTACATGCAAAAGAATGAAGCTTGACTACTACCTCACACCATACACAAAAACCAACTCAAAATGGATTAAAGAACTAGACATAAAACCTGAAACCATAAAATACATAGAAGGAAATATAGGCGAAACACTACGTGATTTGCACATCAAAGACATCTTTACAGACACATCACCCAAAGCAGTGATAGTGAAGGCAAAGATAAACAGCTGGGACTACATCAAATTAAAGAGCTTCTGCACAGCAAAAGAGACAATAACAAAAACAAAGAGAAACCCCACCAACTGGGAGAACATTTTTGCACACAACACTAATGATAAAGGATTGATCACAAAAATCTGCAAAGAGCTGATGAGACTCAACAACAGCAAAGAAAATAATCCAGTCAAAAAATGGGCAGAAGAGCTAAAAAGAAACTTCTCTGAAGAGGAAATGCAAATGGCCAACAGGCATATGAAAAAATGTTCAACATCACTTGTCATCAGGGAAATGCAAATCAAAACTACCATGAGATACCATCTTACACCAGTGAGAATGGCACATATTAAAAAAACTAGCAACAACAAATGTTGGCAAGGGTGTGGAGAAAAAGGAACTCTTCTGCACTGTTGGTGGGAGTGCAAACTGGTCCAACCCCTATGGAGAGCTGTGTGGAGATTTCTGGACCTACTAAACATAGAGCTTCCATAGGATCCAGCAATTCCACTCCTAGGTATTTACCCAAAGGACACAGAAACATCAATTCCAAAGAACACCTGCAACCCCTATGTTTATAGCAGCACTATTTACAATAGCTAAGCTTTGGAAACAGCCCAAATGCCCAAATATAGATGACTGGATCAAGAAGATGTGGTACATATATACCATGGAATATTACTCAGCATTCAAAAAAGATAAACACATGCAATTTGCAGCAACATGGATGGCACTGGAAGGGATCATGCTCAGCGAAATAAGCCAGAAAGAAAAAGAAAAATACCGGATGGTCTCACTCATAGCAGGAATCTAGAAAACGTAAATAAGGGACCAGGAAAATGAATAACTATAAGAAAGTGAAAATCAAAATCAACAAAAATCTATGAACCAGAGACACTTTTGGGGGGGTGGGTGGAGGGAGGAGAGGGATTGGGGTCAAAATGGGGGGGTTGAAATTGTATGGGGAATATAAAAATAAAGTTTATTATAAAAAAAATTAAAAAAAAGCAAAATAAAATAAAATAAAATAAACTCCTAAGATTCATGCTACAGTAAGGACTCAATGAATTATTTTATATTAAAAATGACTACAAATTTTAAGAATAAATATAAAATAAATGTTGAGGGGTGAAACAAAAAAAAAAAAAAAAGAAGCTTATATGCTGCCAGAGTTAACACATCACTCAGAGTGGACAGGTGAGACGTGTAGGCCAAGTCAATGGCAAAAGGACAGGACAAATGACAAGTGGTGTCCAACCATTTGCTCCCAGAGGCCATTTCATTAAGGGACTTGAGCAGAGACTGGGCAGAAAAAGCATGTAAGTGACTCAGAGGCCCTGCTCTATGTAGGTGTGTGGCTCTCCCATTGGCTACCCATTGAAATCCCCCAGAAAAGCTTTAAAAACACTGGGTTCCCACCCAGCTATTCTGATTCAACTGAGGTGATAGAATTTTGGAAAGGTTCTAGATTATACTGTGAAGTCATCTTGAGAACCACAGGTCTGTCACTCCCCAAGGACTTCAGACAGATGTATTTGGTTCTACACTTGCCACAAGTTCTGATTCAAAATTCACATATATGCTTAATTTAAAGATTTCAAATTGCCAGTTTCTTAAAGAAGTTTTTTTCCTTGAAGATATTATACATTTTTGTAATTTCCTTCTTTGGAACAAAACAGCAATAGCAACAGCAAAAACCAGCGTGCAGGCTCCCCCTGCCCTCCCCCACAATGAAGATGTTCAAGTTTGCTCATCAGTCGGACACAGGCATTCTTCACACTGTCACTGTTAGCGGTTAGCTCCTACACTGCCCCATCACCAAAGAGCTATCAAATCACTATAAAATTCTAAAACATATTTGATTCACTCCGCTTGACAATGTTATAATTTTGTAATTATAACATTGTCAAGTATATAATCTGTCCTCTAGGTTGGAATCAACTCTTCTTAAATGAAGTGACAGTTGAAATTCACATGGTATAGCATTTATTTCATTAATCCAAGTCCACATTTCATTTCCTTTAACAAAATGAAGACAGTTTTTTTCGCTCGTGCTTTGCAATTTTGCACATCACTTTTGCCCAGTGAAATGCAGACAGCTAGCATGCTGGACTCTATAAATACAGGCTGTACCATCTGGGTGTTTAATAACAAGACATCATATGCATAGCTTCCATCCAGACCCACTGAGGGGAGGTATCCAGGTTTCCTGCATGATGGATTCTTTGCTGATGTCTCAGAAGATCAGAACTTACAGAGGTTTACGGAGACAAACCAAGAACTGACCAATCACTGTCAATTCTTAACTGACAATTAGCAGGAAAGGAATCCAGTTTCCTTTATAGCCAGCATTAGCTTTTAGAAACTGCTGTAACCAGGAATACCTCTGTATGCCTGATTTAATATACTCATACTGGTCATTAATTAATGGCATGGGGGAGTCTCCACTGTGGTTTGTCTTGTTTTCATGTTAACATATGAAATTGGGGCTGAGAGTACATCATTAATTCTGTGGTCTGAGTATTGCAGTCTGTACTTTAGCTTGTTAAGGCAGCTCTAAGCTCTGTCTTTGAATCTTAAAACCAAAAGAATAGAGAAATGATAGATACAAGGGTTTATGAAAATCCAATTTGCATTATTTATGTAAAATATTGTTGACAAAAACAGAATATTGCCAAGAACACACTACTCATGGATCTAAAGAAGCTTGGAAAAAACTACTGTGAAATGTTTTCCCTACAGGACTTCAGAAGTCTCCGAAGAGCCTACCACAAAATTCAGTGGTATTTTCAGCTCTTGAATGTTGGCCCCACACCAACAGTAGCCTCTTCTAACATTTAGCTTCTCGTGGGAGTTCCATGGGCATTAAGAGAAAGGCCATTTGTAACATAACCTTAGCTGATAAAGATGTGGTCTTGTTATTCATTATACTGTACAAACTCAAATATTCCCATCTTACTGACATCATGGGAATAATAAATACTGAAGGAATGCAATATATTGCACTTTAAAATATATAATATTATAGATTCTACGATGTATGTAGAATAATGGATTATGAAGGACTTCTGGATGGCCCAGAAGTCCTGGAACTCTCCTAGGAAAGAAGGGCCAAAGGGGGTTTGGGAAATTCCTGGAGATGTGCCGAACACATACCCAGCAGTCATATCTGGCTCATATGATTTTATCACATAATGAAATGTCAGAGAAGATGAAGTTCTGTTCAGTATCCCTACATTGAGCACACACAGAAACCAAGTAACTCTCAAGAAACCCCAATGAAAAAGAAGACATTCTTTTAACTGAAGTAGAAACAGAAACACCAGTTTTTCACTTTCATAACAAAATTTTCAAGTAATCTAAGTCCCTTTCTTACACCTACATTTTATTATAAATATCTTTTGAATATTAACTTTTTTAAATCAAAAGATATTTAAAAACTATTAGTCTTTCAAGTACTTGAAAACGTTACACTTTAGAGTAAATTGGTGCTGTGTGTCATGGTGTATGCTCTTACATTCAAATATGCTCTGTCGGTGAATGAATACCAAGGACCAAGTGATAGAACGTGTACAAGAACGATAAAGAACATTATTTATGATGGTAAAAAGAAAATGATGGAATCATCACAAATGTCTCAGAATAAGTAAATGAAACACCCCAAAGAGATTAAAAACTCAGTTTGGAGGAAAAGTTTCCACATCTGGGAATAGACTCAAGTCATATTGTTAAGTGGAATAAGAAGGCTGAAGATGTATATATGGTTTGCCTTTGAATTTATTTTAAAGCTGCTTAGGAGAAAGCCTAGTATGTTCTTCTTGTGTGTTTCCACCTTTGTTAATAGGGGTCTGTATTTCCTTTGTATTCAGGAAAGATTCACTTAATTTTAATATTAACACTGGAAGAAAGTGTACCAAAACTCTAATAGTGATACTGTTTAATTGATGAGACTGTAGGTGATGGACTTTCGAAAGTACTTCCCCAATTTTTCCTTTTATAGAAAGTGCATTTAACTTTCATAGTTAGAGAAAATATCCTGCCAGTGAGCAGATATGCTGCTGCCACATCTCTACTCTTTGCTCATTAGGCTCTGCTGTTGGCGAGTTATCGGAACACACCACAGAATATGGAATATGGAATGTATTTATTGGACTCTGATGTGCAAATCACTAATGCTTCATTTTAAGAGACTATTGATCATTTGCTGTGAATTCTAATGAAAAGTTTTACTGGGAAAAAGTTGGAATTACTGAGTTAAATGGCTTTTTCCTAATCATTGATGACTCGGTGCCAACATGCTTTTCCTTAAGGACCCCACATGTCATACACACTTCTCTCCTGCAGTCACAGTCACAACAAGAGCTGGAGTTTGGCTGACCCCGATAAGATGGCCATCCCTGTGTTCTCACTGACCCATCCTAATGGTTGTACAAGACAGCCGCTGAGTAGACATCAGGAACATATCTATGTTTTTTTCTGACTGACTTCTGCTTTTGAGATTCTGGCCTATGAGTAGAGCTCAAAAAGTAAGGAGTTTAATTCTATCTGGGTAGAAGAGTGCAAATCCTCCCTTCATTTTTTTCCAGGGAAGAAATAAAAAGGCTAGCCAGTTCTTCCCAAATCATACTGTTACTTTGCTTCATTCCAAAATAGCGAAGAGCCATCTGACAGGTCTGAATTTTAGAACACCGTTATTTTCTGTAGCAGCCCAGTCAATACTGAGCTGTGTACTCCCATGAAACAGATTTGACAATTTTATCTACATACCTACAGCGTTATTTAACCTGAGGCCCCAAATTGGAAAAGTGGAAAAGGCAATAGATGTTCCTATAGAGCATTAAGATGGCTAATTAGAGATAAAAGTATTTGACTTACCTTGAAAACTCTGTACAGTACAAGGAAGGCACAGTATAAGTAACATTTTTTTATGACACAGACTCAAAACCTGATTCAATGAGAGAGTAATTTGCAATTGCCACAATAACCCAAAAACCTGTTTCCACTAGCATATCCTGATACACAGTTCTAAGTAGAATGCCTGTTAAAAAACATTTAAAAATACATTTTATAAAACAAAGAATTAAATTGTGTCACTTACATAGGGGAGACGTCAAAACATCAATCTTATTGCCCTGCTTAATAGACACCAAAGAGCATTAAAATGTTAATGTCATTGTCTCAATGCAGTTGCCATTACTGTTCCCTTATGTTGTCTCCTTAAATAGTCTTTGATTTATTACAAAGTAATATCTTCACAGAGGATAACGCTAAAATAAAATCAACATGGCCAGAGCAAAGATAAATAAAATTTAAAAAGCCAACCTTTATTCCACTCTGAACAAGTTTGTGAATGTCCAAATAAGGCTCCTTGAAAATTTCTCCTTCGGGGGTGAGTATCTTCACGAAACCCTCCTTTTCCAGAATGAACAGCCGGTGCGAGCCGTCCCCACTGTGCACGGCCCCAACAGGCTGGCGCAGTCCACTTACAACCTCCTGAACACAGAAGCAGTTGTGTTTGTGCTTTCTAAACAAATTAAAGAAAACCAGTAAGCTTTGCTTGGGATGAAGGAGGAGAGGCACTACTGGGCATCTTTTTCTAAATACATTTCCCCGGAATCAATGGCTTTGGAACCACGAAGCACTGCTAACCTCAGGTCACATTATGACTCAAGTGATTCTTTTAAATTCATTTCAATGGAAGCAAACAAAGCAGCCTTCTCTCAGAAAGTAAAAGAGAGAATCAAAACAGGTATGTATTTTAGTTTCCTGAGCTCACCTCACTTTTCAGTGACTATAATTAAAATTAGCTTTACTCCCAATCATTAAATCTTACTGAAAGGCACTCGGAGAGAAAGTTCTAAGGTCTATTTATAAAACTCTGATTCGCTAATAATAATTATGCTGAATATTTCCATTGCACTAAGCTAACACCAATTATA
Organism: Talpa occidentalis; assembly: GCF_014898055.3. NCBI lineage: Eukaryota > Metazoa > Chordata > Mammalia > Eulipotyphla > Talpidae > Talpa > Talpa occidentalis. The sequence continues at coordinate 110,641,933 of NW_023605194.1, forward strand.
AAATTCAAGTTTAAAACGATACTCATAAAATTCACATGAATCATAGAGAAGCCAAGCTCATAACAGTAGATTAGTAGCCACGCATTAGAAGCATTTAAGCTAATGTGATCGTAGAGAAACAAATGATTAAAAAGGAAAAGAGAAAGCCATCTGCAGGACAGAGCCTGCTGGACACAAGCACAGTGGGTTTGTTGTCAGAAATCACAAGACTTGTCAGTTGGGTTTTTTAAATGGTTAAGGAGCATTTATCGTTATGAACCTGGTGATGTCTTCTACTTTGTCGTACTCCTCCATCTGGTCCAGGTAGTTCGAGGCTGGCCCTCTAATTTGTTTTCTTGGAAAATCCGGAAAGCACAACCCACCATCTTTTCTTGCATAATAAAAGCAAAACTCCTCAGCAGTAGTTTGAAGGAAACCTTTGAAAGATATAGACAGACTCATTAGACATATTCAGCATCATAGTAAAATCCCCCTATTGAAAAGATACAATATTGGTAGACAATTTTTAAGAACCATACGATTAGTCTGGGAAAATACACAGACAAAAAGAAGAGGAAAGAATATAATTTTTTGGCTTGGCCCTTCCATTTCTTTTTTTCAAAACCAAAATTTCAGAATTACATTCAAAGTGAAATGACAACGTATTGGGTATTTTAAAAGGCTCAGAGGACATACAACACAAACCCAGCATCAACCTGTCACTTACTGCACTGACACTATTCTCCAGCTTCCCCAGATCATTTCTTCTCTACAGTCCTAAATAACCCCTAAGAAGAACAAAGTAGAATCAAGAAAGAGGCTATCAAGAACCATTGTATAATCCTATTGTACTGTCACTGACATATGATTAATAAATCTAAAGACTATCACAAGGTTATCATATGCCTAAATAAATGATCGACTCGCTGTTATGATAAAGTAGTGAATTGATGCGAATCAATTGATGCAAATAGTGTCTGTTTTTCTTCCTGTATCTCACTTGCTGGAGGCAATGATCATTTTGTAATACAAAAATTATATTTCAAATATCCCTTCAGTCTCCTCAAGCAGGATAGTTGACCTATCACTCCTCACTGAAAAGTAAAAAAAGCAGAGTAAGCCAAAATAAAAATGTAAAATCAACTTATGTAATAGAACATGAAAGATTTTTTTTTCTTACACATCAAGAATTTTAATCAAATAAAACAAGCTATATTGGACTAAATGAGAAGAGGGCTTTATGACAAAGAAAAAATTCAACATCACATTTACAATAGAAGTTAAGTTATTGTGTGGGTTCCTATGAGCTGGCTACGAGCTGGCCACTCATGGGCAACTGTGACTTATTTGCTATCTGCAAATCATAGCAGAGCATTCCTTGACTACCTACGGAGTAGAGCCTGTATCACGAGTCAGGCCCAGGGACACCTCGGCCGCCATTGTCCTGCTTACGCGACTGTCTCCATGGTGGTCTCGGGATAACTCTACCTGTGACAACATCATACTTTGCTGATGCAAATGTCTCTTGACGTATGGTCACGATGTACCCTTCCGTGTTCCTCAAAAAACTTTGTCCCCCATTCCTATCCCACCCTCCGGACCTTATTCCTCATACCATTGTTGCATTATCACCTTTTACTAGCCTATATGCGGCAACAAAGTTCCTGTGGCAACTCTATTGGTTTGGGGGAGAAGGGCCTGTTAATGATCCGCTTCCAAAGTCTGATGACTTCTGTTCTTAGTGACATTGCTACCAGAGTTGATCTAATACAGTGCTCTGTAGTAAATCTGTATTAAATCTGGTAGCTTAGCTGAAGTCCAGAAGTTGTGTAATGAATCCAGGTTTGCAAGGATTCCTAAGAAGTGTTTAGGGGACAAAGCGAGTGAGGATTATGAACGGAACCTGAAACAGACTAAACGTTTATTTTCTGCGCGCTTGACTGAGGTCCCTCAAACCAAAAATTAACCTTAGCATCTGAAGGTTTCCGAGTGGCTCACATTTTATGTGCACTTTGATCTCACTTTTGGGTGAGATGTATCGCTCCTAAATTTCTGAGGCAGACTCTTCAAGGCCAACAGCAGACTAGGCTTTTGGGAAACATCTCTTTGGGAAGTAGGCAAATGAGAGCAGACATCCTGGGGAGCGGGGGTGTGGGAGGAGGCTGGGGCAGGGAGAGGAAAGAAAGGAGGCCTGGCAGCTGAGAAGGATGCTCCTGGGATGCTTCTTTTCTTCCTTTGAAAAAAATTGTGGGATTAGAAATTGGGGTGAGGAATGAAGCCTGAAGCCACATTTACTCGTCTTCAGCAACTGACTGTTTGCAAAAGATAGTCTTTCCCTTCCATTCTTTTATGGCTAAGTATATATCAACAGGTGAAAAGTGCCTAGTCCGTTCAACAAGTCCGTTTGAGGTAAAACAGAAGGAAAACGGAGTTACTAAATTAAACCTCACACAACATACAATTTTAGGCTAGATTTTTGTGATATATGTGTGTGTGTGTGTATATATATATATATATATATATATATGTATATATATACAGATACGCACACACACATACATCAGGCAGCAAGATCTCCATGCCAATATTATGCATGAAGGAAGACTGTCCTATTAAGAATATATTTATAACAAAATGTGTGAAGAGAAATTTTGTTTTCATGTGATGTTTGCCTGTGGGGGGTCACAGAAAAACTTCAAAGCATAATTCAGAACAAATTTCAAGTGTGCTTTTTAAAAAACGATCTGTATCCAGCATAACAAGCTGTAAACCAATACCATCTTAAGAGGAAATGAAGGAACAATGCTAGTGGCTGATTCCATTTTGTAATGAATTATTAGCTGGGGACAAACATGAGGAAATAAGAAATCATTTTCAAATGAGTGCGGATTCATAAACTCTATGGCTGCAGATACCAGGCTCTTTGAGCAAATGAAGTCATACACATACAGTGGTAATAACGACTTTGTCCTAGCTTTTTCACAGATTGTGGACAAACTGAATTATTGAAGGGTGAAGGTATGAGTCAATGTGGAATATACTTGCTTAAAAATATGGTCTTTTTTAAACAATGATCATATTTGTATTGAAAAGTCCCATGCTTTTATTAACATTTACCTTAAGTGATTCGATTTTGCGAATAATGAATAATAAGTGATACCTTTCTGTGGAGAGCTGAAAGGGACCCAGTTTGGGGCCACTGGGCTAACATTTATTGTCAGGAAAAATCTAATTTACCAAATGGTAGGTTCCCCCACAACCCTGTCTCTGGAAGAAAGCCTTTGACTGAGGAGAGTGTGTGTCCCTCGCCCCCCACGAGTTACCATCACGTGGTCAAGTCTATGAATGAGGGAAGAGCTGATTGTTCCAACAGCTGCATTTTTAAAAACTCCCGATAAGTGATCAACTATCTTGGACCGGTAACTGTTCTCCTGGCTCATGAGTCCAATCCTCTTATAGCACAAATCGCCACAGACCCTGGGTGCTTGGGCGGTGGGAGAGCTATGGTGACTACAGCTGAGGGGAGAAACCCCACACTGTCAAAACACACTAGCAAGGATGTAAAACAATGGTGATTCAATTGAAAAAAGACACTGACAGGTCGATGCAGATTCTCTGGAGTGCTCCAAGCTCTGGCCTTTCTCTCAGCTTGGATGCTAAAGCCAAGTTCTTTTTCCTCATTATATACATTGTTCCTCATGTTAAGGAAAAAAAGAAAAAAACAAGGGCCTCCCCGGTGGCGCAGCGGTTGAGCGCTGGGTTGCGAAGCTGCCCGCGGCCTCTGCGGCGCCGGTTCGATCTCCGGCTGCTCCCCGGCCACCGGAGGAGGGTCCCACATGGCGCGCAGACCTCTCCTGCCGCCCGCTGCTCCCCTCAGCAGTGTACTTCGGTCTTTCTGCCTGATCTGCTCCCCGCTCTGGCTCTGGTGAATTCTCTCACCCTCCCGCGCTTCTGACTGTACCCAGTGCATGTATAAACAAAACGAACAAACAAACCAGCAAACAAATAAATAAAGCATGCCTCTATAAAAAAAAAAAAAAAAAAGAAAAGAAAAAAACAAAACACAAATTCTCTCAGGAAGGCCTGGACTGGAGGGCATCTTCCACAAGAATGAGTAGATTTTGATGCATCCATCCAAGCTTTCTCCTGGGGGCTAATCAGACAGATGTGCAAGATATCTGACCTGGTCAGAAGTGCCTCTGGACTAGAGGAACTCAGTGGACTCAAACCCTTGACCTTGGCCTCATTAGCCACAGGATTCAACCCATTGGACTAATTGTAGACAGAGAGTTCACACTACAATCACCTACAGCTGAAGAGGTAACAGTGGATGAGTGATAAAAATCACAGTGACAGTGAGGACGCAGGTGAGGCAAGGAGTGGAGATGTCCCTTTCTGTGCTTCCTCAGGGTGTGCTATGCTGGCATTCAGCCAACAGAATTCAGGCAGGAGAAAAGACCTGTGGTGCTGAGCAAGGAGTTTCTGTGTTTTTCTTTAAATAAAATTTTGGTATTTTTAGAAATTTCAAGAGTTTACTTCCCTATATAAATCCACAACTGGGGAATGTTAAAATTAATATAAAAGTAGTGTCATTTCACTCATTGTTTAACTTCTTTTCTCATCTTTAGGGAAATAAGCACATTATGAATATTTCTGAACTGAGCTTTACTAGAAAGTAGCTATCTTTCAGCTACACATATATTCCAAAGTGACCAAAGGTCTCTTAATGCTGTAAAAGTCAAGCAAAGGGATAGATCATGTAATATTTATTTCCCGATATGGTGGGCAACCGGAGTGCAAAATGAACATGTCCTAGGGATTCTTTTCTCTCTCTTACCCCCCTCCAGGATTCTTCTCTTAGCAAATACATCCCTTAGGGTCCCTTCCTCCCTGTGTTTTTTATTTTCAGGAAGATAAGATTATGAATAAGAATAATCAAAACATAGTTCCTCATAAAAATTCGTTTCCATCACAAAGTCGCTGTTTTTCACAATTTTGAACTTCAGAGAAAAGTAAACCATTCCAGTAAATAGACTTAAGAAGGTTAAAAAAAATTACAAATTGGCTTTTAGAGTAATATCTGAAATAGGAGTGTTCTAGAATTCTAATGAGTCTTCTGTGTCGGGGGTGCAGGCTGAGGGGGGTATGACCCCTTTAATTTATCATACTTTAGGAAATGGTAACCTACCTGCCAGCATAAGCCTGGCTAAGGAACTGGTTACCATAACGCAGAGGGTGTGCATGACAGCTCACTTTGGGGACCAACATTTAGAAGGATGATCAGATTGTCCACCAGGCAGACAAGCCCTTCTGCTCGCAGCCACAGCCGGCTAGGCTGTCCCTGGAACCCACTTGGCTGCGCTGCACCAGGGCAGTGTGGCTTTCATCTGGTTATCTTTCCAGGCAGCCTGGGTGGCCACCAAAAGCACTTGACATCTTGATGCGCTTCAGCAGTTTTACACATATACAAACTTTGTAGAAAAATAAATGTGTCATTCGTCACCACATATGTTGATCTGGGGAGCGAGATCCTTGCCATTCTAACTCCTGTGCTGTTTGCTGTGCCCTCTCTTTCAGAGGATAGGATTTTGGGGTCTGATGAAGGCTGTCCCCCTCCCAAGAGATGAATCCCCAAATGCATCATAGTTGTACTGAGCTTGAGTAGATAGAGGTGGATGAAAATGCAAAGTCCTCTAGCACTGTCAGCTCTCAGAGGGGTAAGGCAAACCTGTGAGACTTGAAATCCGCAGCAGCCTTGAGGTTACCTAATCTGTTATCACTTCTCCCCCAGCCATGGAGCCACCGTGACTTATCCTACTTTGCTTTGGGGAATGTCATAAAGAGGAAGAAACAGCTGGTTTTTAGAAAAGTCTCAGAGACATGGCTGTAGTTTCTAAAGACAATAATAATATTTTCACAAAGAATGGGTTTAGGTACATGTCATGGTACAGCAAAGGAAGTCAGCACCCCTAGTCAAAATGTTTTCTTAGGGTATTAAGAGAACTCTAAAAAATACAAATCTACACTTTTCTGGGTCAGAGAAAAGAATTCTCTCAGTGCATCCCGCAGTTCTTAAAGCCAGTCTTTTTATGGAATGCCTTTAGTCTTATAAACTGTTAGCTTCAGTAGATTTGTTTGTGTGTGCCTTTGCCTAACTAAACAGAATCTGTCTCGTTAAATTCTTTTCTACCTCTGTTGATTCCTCCCATTACAGCAACCACAGCCAAATCCTACAAACTTTTGATGGTGAAGTAGCCAATGCCCAAGGATCTGGATGTTTATGAGGGTCCAAAATACACTGGTGACCAGGTGTACTTGTGACATCAACCCTACCAGCTTCTTGTTGCACAGCTTGGGCAATAATGCTCCACTTGGCGATGACTCCCCTATTCCTACCTGCTTCCCGGGGGCTTGGGGGAGCAAATGAATCATTATGGGGAAGGTGCTCTGTCAGGCATCACTTTTTTGGATTTCTAATCATACTTTAAAAGTCAGGGGCCAATCTGTCCTTGGCTTGGAGCTCAGTCGTGTAGAAGAGGAAACCATCTCGATATTGACACCGATGGGTAAAGACAACACCAACAAGAAACTTGGGCTGATAATCCAACGGGTGTAAAGATGACCAACTGTAATATCAGCTTAACAAGAAACATCAAACTTTGCAACCAAACAAACATACCATTTGTAGACTGAAATGACCATAATTTCTTGAGCAGCATAAAGAGTTTCAAATTCGGGTAAAATAGGTTATTTTGCTTGGCGAGATAAATTTTACCCTCTCATGAGCCAGCATTTAAGAACAGGTATCTTGAAAAGTATATCCTGCAGGAGATTTTTTAATATACGCTCCCTTTATTTATTATTTTTACCTGGAATATGTCCGCGGCAAGTATAAAAGAATTCTTTGCAATAGTCTTTACAGAGCAGGGGGAGTACAAGGTCTCTTTCCAAGGCTTCTCTCTCAGGGGAGTGGAACAGGCTTTGGGAATGAGGCGAGCAAAGTGCACACTTGATTTCCTCCAGTAACTTCCCACATTCTGTGTTGTTGGTGACAGAAAAGATCTGAAAATCATAAATCAGAAAGAAACTTTTTTAGCATGTGAAGTTACGTTGAGGTTTTTGATGGCCCCCTCCCTTGACCATGTGAGTAGAAAGGGGATATTAGCCCATGCAGTTGTCAAAGAGAGTAACCCCATCCCAAAACCCAGATGTCTTTATAAGGATCTAAGTTAAGTCTCCTGGGTTGGGATGGACAAGCCTGCAGCAGGGATGCCCCAAAGTGGATCTGACTCTTCCAAGTCAGTCTGTTGATGTGTTTCAGGTGTGAACAGTCAAGTGACAATTATTCTGAAACTCTTTAACCTTTATGCCTTCACTTTGCCTCACTGGGTATATACAGACTGATAGACCTTTGAAGTTCCAAATACCTTTTTCCATTGTAGGGAAAGCAAACCTTCTCAGACCTGGCTTATTTGTGTCTGAGGTAAAAATCTATTTCGCACCTAGAATTCTTAATATGATACCAAACCACGGCTGTTATTTGAATGACGTTTTAAACTTTCGATTAATTTTCAATTTATAAATTACACTGGGAAAGCTGCTAGCTTGGGGGAAATCTCTCCTTTTCAAGTTCTATAAAAATTCTATCTGAAGCGGAATCAAATAGGTTTAAGACCTATTTTTGTTATTCATTATATCTTAGCCAGGAAAAACTTTCTAACTAGCTCCTCAGGTATGTTACATGCGTGAATAAACACAGCGTTTAATAAAAGTGCTGCTGTATAGTATTTAGTGAGTTTTAATGAAAAAGACATACTTTTCTCATTATTAACACAGTATTAAGTCTTTCATTTTAAAAAGACCAATTTGGGGGCTATGAGGTTAGTAATTTGTAGATAAAATGGCCTTGGTGTTTAGCACGAACTCTAAAAGGCTGACTTCAGGCATGCCTCTAATAAATACAGAAGACAGTCTTGAGACATGAAATGTAGTACTGTCTACATCAACGATTGAGTTTTCATATTAAAAAAACACCATGATGGGACTGAATTTGATGCTTTTCCCCAGTTTATAGAATTATATTTATACGTATTTCCTTGGAACCAGGGACTGAATTAACATTTTAAACTCTAGATCATTGTTGGAAGCAAACATTTCATTCACAAGTTGAGGTTCTAATTAGAGAATATCGTGTGACTTCTATTTTTTTTTTTTAGGATGGAGATATTCTGGGTGATCACAAAATCTGGATCTGAAAGAACAGAGCAATTAAAAAAAAAATCACTGAATACAAGCATGCTGAAATTTTAGCATGCAGTAATTAAAAATCTAATAGAAGCTACCCCGTTTCAGAACAATACATGATGTGTTCTAACTACCTCCAACATTGAGAAAAGTTATTAGTCATAATTTTATTTACATTTTTATTTTTATCAATTTATTTAATGAAAATTGCTTAACTGGTTCAAGTATTTTTTTCTAAAGCAAACATACACCAGACACTTAGAATTTGCATTCCAAAAATGTTTTAAATGTCTTTTATTGTCCATCCTCTGGCACACCTCAGCAGATCTGAATATTAATACTGTTCAACTTTGCTCCTTTTGTTTATTATATAGTCATCCACTAAGCACAACGGCAGCATGCTGAAGCCACCTCTGCTGCCTGAAAAACTGGAATGTAATTACCTTTGGTTCTGTGGAGAATATAGGCTTGTTTCCATTTTTATAGCTGAAACAGACTGATCCCCACATACTCTCCCAGCTGCTATCCAGGAAGAACTTGATTTTAGTGCCTAAAGAATTTTGTCTTTTACAATTTTTGGAATGTGTCCTGGCCACAAGCTCTCCCATCCAAAGTTTCAGAAATGGGATTCAATAAATTATCTGCAATCGAGTAGAATAATATTCTTTGTAAAGCTGCATGCTGTTCCAGCCCAGAGGATGGTAACATTTTGCTCTGTGTGAGGTCTGCAGTGTAAATACCTATTTGAAGAGAGATAGAGCTATCATTCTGGCTGTGCTTTCAATGAACCAATAGTCTTACTGAAGTCAATTAAACCGACTCAGCCCAAGCTGCAGCCCTGTTTTAGACAGATGAGTACTGGGGTATATAGGGTGCTTTTTCTTCTCTTTTGCCAATAGGTCTCTGTCCTTAACTTTATGTCTGACAGTGCCATCAACCCTAAGAAGAAATTTCAACTAATTTCCTGTTTTGATTTTAAAAAGCCATCCACAAAACCATGCAATTATAGTGGTTTAAATGAAATAGACTTTGGAAATCAGGTAGAACTTGGAACCATGGTTACAGCATGCCTAGAGAGGATTGTGGCTCTTGCTGACTAATTTATAACATCTGGCAGGTCATCCTTTAATCTTTAGTCACACGAAAGTAAAATCCATAGAAGAAAGGTAAGATAAATACTGGACTACCCAGCGAAGCTGGCCTACAACGATAGCTTATCAACCAAGAGAAAACGGGTGACAGAGACCTTCTGTATTTCTCCTTATTTATCAAGTAACTTAACAAAGAGGATAAAGAGACACCCACATGGGTTCAATGAACGGACAAAAGGAGAAAATACATGACAGTATATTAAGATGTCGCCTTAAGATCAATTGGGGGACAAAAAGTTATTTCCAAAAATCATATGCCGACAAGGTTGTTCAGCTGTTGGGTAGAACACATGTGTCTCTGGACTATAGCGCTGGATTATGTCATTAGAGAGTTCAGTTTCAATTTTAGGCTAATATGTAAATAGATCATTGTACTAAGGCAGCTGTTAAAGGGACCCCAGGATGAGTTATTTGTTTAGTTGGATGTGTTCAACAATAGCCTTTGTCCCTGAAAGAACCAGAGCAAACAAATGATTGTAAAAGGCACACTTGAAAACAATTACTTTTCACCCATTCCTTGACAGCTTTGGCTGTGAAACCACCCAAGGTAGAGAGAGCTTCTATGCCTTGTGGCTACAAGTTAAGTTTTAGAAATGGGGGTAGTTCAGCTGGTTGCAGATTCAATTTGGCTAATGGGAATTAGATACTTGGAGCATGCTGGATTTGGGAGTTGCAAAATATTGCTTGGACAGTATAACTTCCTAAATGTTGGTTGTCCTGACTTGTCACGGTAGTTAACCATCTTATTAGAGTATGCAAAATGATTAAAATGTACCCAAAAATTAAAATATTACAGCATAATAACATAATACCAGGGTTAAATGATTGAACTCAATGCTAGTTCGTTGCCTTAAAGAAAATATGTTTGTTCAGAAACTGGAATTAAATTGCACAATTGAACATCCTCAATGTTCCTGCCTACTTTTGTACTATCTGTTTGTCTATGAAGTTTCTTCCCAGAGGAAAAAGCTACTCCTGTAGTTTTTTTTCAAAAGTTGCAGAAATCTTTCTGGGGGGAAATTTTGTTTTTCATAAACAAAAAAAAGGGCCCTTTCAAATAGCCATCATCTCTCCTGTACATACATAATGAAATAAGACCCTAACATATATTATAAGCCAGGAAGGCTTAGGGGAAAAAAGTGAAACACTGAAGTTTATTATAAAATAACATGTTTTAAAAACTATTAAAACTTGAGAACTAACATAGGTCAAGAATGCATATGCACAGCTATATCAAATCTCTGTTTTGAACAATTTGAGTATTGTTGGTTTATAAACCACTTGTAATGGAACCAGCAAAGTTTAGTGTACCAAATTTAATTCAGACACATTTTCCAAATGAGTAGGGGTTTGTTGGAGATTGGAAGCGCATAAAACGAAAAGGAATGTGGACAGCTAACTTGGCAGATTGCTTCCTAAAGAATAATTTCTTTAAAAAAATTAAATAACTTCTTTTAAGAGTTATAACTCCTTTCAGTCCAGCTGCCCCTCCCTCCAGCTCCCCTCTATATTTAGTTAAGAAAAAGTTTTCAGTCCCCCCCTGTCCTCGAAGAGTTCAGTATCACAGGGGTCTGCAGATGGCGCATCAGTAGTGTACACCGCATGCAGGGAGGCTTAATGGCAAATATTTCTAAACGGTTCTTGGAGGTTCCTGGTTCTTTGGGGCTCCTGGTAAGCCCTGCAGATGATGTGAATGCAGCTATTTTGTAATTTAATTCAATTACAACACGGGAGCTTAATGACATTGTTTTGAATAAAATGCTGGAATATCTGGTCTCTGAATCTCAGGCTAATGCTGCATATGGTAAGAATAAAGAGAGAGTTGCAGCTGAAAACCTGCAGCAAGACAGTTCTCACTCATTTGGGAATAGAGGGAGTTGGACAAATGCTCCCTCAAAAGGCATGAACATTTGGACAGGGCTGGGGACTGAAAGAGAATGATGTTCTCTGGTTTCACCCATTAGTGAACCAACTAACAAACACAATGGTGTTGTTGTTATTCTTTTGCCATAAGCAACAGGACTCTGTGTGTGGTAGCAGTTTAGTGGGGAGCAGGATAAGTCGACCCCTTTTTGTCCTATTGATTTTTTCCTATTTGCATGACTTGAGCAAATTAAATGATGCAATATGGCTTTTTGTTACAAAACAAAGTGAGAGATACCACCCAGACACATATGTTGATTCGTAGGAGCTGTTTACATGAGAATAGAGTGAAATCTACCGTGAACTGAGCATAAAAATTAGATTCAGCCTGGGTATTTTTTTTATTATGCCCGGGCCAGCATGACAGAAGCACAAGTTTTTCCAAGAGTCTCAGACCTTGACAACTGCAGTGCTGTAACAGAGGAATTCTTAATTAAACCTAAAATGGAGAGAGGGAGGGGGCGCAAAGACACCTGATTGTTTATTTCACGTGCAGTGATTGTTAATGACGTGGTCCCTCCCTTCACCCCCACCCCCACCCCCCGCCCCCCAGACTTTCCTGGGAGTGCAGAGGATAGTAGGCATTACTGCATCTCAGGGCGAGAAAGACGTTGCAAACTCAAAATTGAGCCTGTCTCTGCACACAGCCCACACTATCTTCCCATTTGCTCAAACTTCTCCACACAAGGAAAATGTAAATGCCATGACTCCGGGTCCTAGAGATCCTTCTCGACAGCTAATTATCATGCAAAGTCAAGTTAAAAACGGTACAATCTGAGACGGAGAATCGGCTCAGTTTTCCGTGATAAATACGCCTCCGCAAAAATCTTTTCGCCAGTGTGTCGGGTGCTTCCCTGGAGACCCAGGAGTCTCCTTTCGCTGCTTAACTGCTGCAACGCAAGACATTCCCCGACTCCCCCGTCGAGGCTGGGGACCGTAAACCAACCGTGCTTCAACATCCTTTACGATCCAGCCTTCTCCCTCCCCGAGCACGTGGAGAAAAAGGCACAAATCTTTGCACCCCAGGAAAATCAAGCGGAAACCACAGCCACCTTCCTGTACACTTTTCCGCAGCCAATGCCTGTTGGATCCAACACACAATTGGATCCAACACGCGCTGCTCATCGCGCCTTCATCGCGATTCTTTCCAAGCAAATGCCCAGCCCCGGACGCGGGTACCACTGCAGCCTCGCTGTTCCGAGACAGGCGCTTTGCGCAGCATCCCGGCGCCGAACCTCTGCGCACCCCGCGCCAGCACAACGGAGTCCCCCCAACACTCAAGAAAAGTTCCCCCAAAGAACTCCCCAAGCAAGTTCCGCGCTGCTCGGCGCCCCGGCACGGCCCGAGCCCCCGGGAACCCCACCCAGCCGGCCCCGCCTGCCAATCTCGCCGCGCGCGCCCGGCGTGCGCCTACCTTGGGATCCAGGCGCCCCGGCCCCGGGCTGTCACTCCGCAGGCAGCAGGACAGCCGCGGGTAGAAGCCTCCGCACGCCAGCTCTCCCCCGCTCAGCAGCTCCAGCTGGGACATCATGCGCCTGTCCCTCCTTTTCAGGCGCTTCGGGGGGTTCCCATTCAGGCACCTTCTCCTCCTCGCTGCGCTCCCTTCACCCTTTTCCCCAAACTTAGCATCTCCTTCAAAGAAGCCCAGCGCCACGGCCAGCAGCAGCAGCTTGAACGACAGCATCTTCAGCATCGTCTGCCCGGCGCGGCAGGGGCTGGGCGCGCGGGGACCGGGTGGGGGGACTCCGCTGCCCGGCGGGGCTCCGGGGCGCAGCCCCAGGAGGAGGTGGCGGGACCCTAGAGGCCGCGGGCAGTGGCGGGGGCGCAAATCTGTGGAGCGATGCAACTTTGCAAAGAAGAAAAGGCGAGGCGGCCGGTCCGCGGCCGGGGGGGAGCCCGGGGAGCGAGCGCGCGCCGGGCGGGTGGCACCGCCTGCAGCCGTGCCAGTGTCAGCCCGGGTAGGGGCTCGCGGCGGCGGCGGGGCAGGGGGCGGAGGAGCCGGAGGGGGCCGAGACGGGGGCCGCCGAGGAGGCCGCCCCGGAGGCTCGCGGGTCCGCGTAACGGGAGCTGCCCAGGTGAGACGGCGGCGGGGCGCGGGGCGGCGGCGCGGCGGGCGGCGGCGGGGCGCGCGCGGGGCTCTGCAGGATGCTGAGGTCTCCTCTGCCGGCGGCTGCAGCGTCTCGCACAGCCTCTCATGTTTCGCTCCCTCTTTTCTTCTTCTTTTTAACTAGCGCGCGGGGAGGTGCTGCCACCGCGCGCCCCTTGACGTCACCGCTGCTCCCGCGCCCCCGCCCGGGCCGGGGGAGGGGAGGGGGCGGCCCCGGCGCGAGCGCGTCCCCCGGGACCCGGCGGGGAGGGGCGGCGGGCCGCGGCGGCCGCGGGAGGGGGAGGGCGCGCGGGGTCCCCGGAGCCCGCCCCGAGGGCGCGGAGCCCGGCGCGCGCCTCGCCGGGACGTCCGGCTGGGGGCGTCCCCTGCCCGGGTCCGCGGAGCCCAGCCGGGCGCGGGGGCGCGGCCGGGGACTCCCCACCGCCTCCCCGCTCCAGCCCCAAGCCCCTCGCGAAACCCCAGGTGCCCGCGGCGAGCTGGGACTCCGGGAGAAAATGAGTAAGTGGAGGCCGCGGCGGGGGGGGGGGGGTGTGGGGAGAAGGGAGGGGCCCCTTCAGGGCCTCCCCACCCCGCCCCGCGCCGCGCCCGCGCGCCCCGCCCCGGGAGGATGAGCCGAGGGGGCTGGGGCTGGCCGGGCGGGCGCCGCGACCCCGCTCCGCTCCGGCGCGCACGGACGCCCACGTCTGCCTCGCGGGGATTGTCAGAGGGAAGCTCCAGCCCGCGAAGGTCTTCCTTGGGGTCTGATGTGGGGGCGCGGGGCGGGGACACCCCAGGGGGTGTAAGGCGCCGAGGAGGTTGCGAAGGTCTGGAGAGCACCCCCACTTGCCCGAGGTCCCGCGCGCTCCCAAGGGCCCGGAGCGCGCGCTCACGGGGGCCCGGAGCCGCTGTCAGGAGGGTTGGCCCCCGCCGGGGCGAGCTGGCCCTGGACCCCTGGCGAGCGCCCCACCTGAGCGCCCCACCGGGCCTCGCTGGCGCCTCCCCGGGAACGTGGGTACCTCGGCCCACCGGGGGCCGAAAGAAGCAGTTGGCCCGGGAATCCGCGATCTTTTTAATGCAGGGGGGCGGGGAGTCCCAGGGAGACTCCGCAGGGGTGCCCACGCCGACGCGGCGGCTCTGCAGGGAGAGCTGGGGCAGGTGTGCAGGGTTCCGGAGCGCGCCGCTCTACCTGGCTACCTGTCCGGGCACAGGAATCAATGAGCCGCTACCCCGGCCAGACGCGGGCTGCGAAGGGTTCCCCGCAGAGCCGGTGCGTGAGCAGAGGAGGGTCTGGACGTTTACTGAATCCCGGCAAATTGGCGTGAGGACGAGCCTCTAGCCCGTTGGCCGCAAAATGTGCTTTTTGCCCACTTGAGGATTTTACGGGGAAGCTGATTTTCTGGTAGATAGATTTTGAAGAGGTGATAAGGCGGTTTTCCCATTTTGGCAATGGAGGAATGTTCACCATATTTGGGTTTGCTTCGCTTGTTGGACGTAGATTAAACTAAGCCAATGTGGAAGTTGGTGGTGCTGGAGGTGGGTAACTGATTAATGACCTTCCAAGTGGCGGCATTGGCTTGATAAGGCATCTGCCCCTTTTGCTTCCTGGGCCTCTGGGCTGTCTTAGTGGAGATTTTTTTTCCCAAAAGAGGTGTCCGATTTGAATACCCCCAAAACCTGCTGCATTATTTGGTCCAGCTCTGACTCAGTCTGGGGCCCTGATGATGAATTTAACATTTCTGCCCGTGGCTGTTGTATACACCAACTTCTGTGTACACGTGATCACAAATTCTGATCTGATACTTTATCTGACGTTTTCCCTACTTTAAGGACTTTTACTATGAAATAAATCATAGCGCTTTAAGAACTTTAAAACTTTAAATTCTCATTTAATAAACAGATATTGAGATGAATCCCATCAAGATTAAATCACTTACACCACCATCTCATTTAACTAGGTAGTTTCAAAAACAGGACCCAGGGACCCAGTCTTAGTTGCTTTCCACTCTCCAAGGCTTTATCCCCAAATAGCAGCTTTACGTTCTTTTTCCAAAATAAAAATCCTTTTAAAAATTATACTACAGTGGTTTTTAAGCTCCCAGGTTAATTAATGAATTCATCTTAGTAGTTTTAGAACAGGCCTTCCTCATGGTTTGTAGTTCAAGACTAAGACACTAAAAGGATGTTAACTCGGTTTCAAAAATTATGCAACTGTTAATAACCCAGGACCCTACATTTCAAGATAGTTTATGAGGTTACTGCAATGAGAGCTGCTCGTCTTCCTCGCTACACTGGGAGCTAGAATTGACCTCTGTCGTGAGCATGGAAGTCCATACCTGAGCTTGTATTTAGTGCCACTGATAGAATTTCCAAATAGTCACTAAGTGAAGCGTATACACATACGGAGGTGTGACACTGTTCTCCCCAAATTACCTAACTTTGTAAACAAATGGTAAATCAGTAAAATTTGATTCAATAATAAGGGAATAGTCACTGTGCAGTGTTTTATACGTGTAAACTAACTTCTGGTTTCTTTGTTGCAGAGGGAAATCACAAACTCATCCACCACCAGATGGACAGCCTCGCTGTTTAAGAATCGAGAATCAGCATTGGGTTGTTTCCTAAGATTCAGTCTGGAAGGCGCAGTTGGAGGCTGCACAGTCCTCTGACCCTTACATGTGGAAAATGGCCCTTTTCCATGGGGTCTCCCATCAGAAGTGGTGAGAGCAAGAGACTCATCCCTTTCCATCCAGAAGTCAAATCAGTTTTTTAGCCAGGAGAAGTGCTGCTCAGGGGTGGCCAGAGCTCTGTCCTGCCCCACCACCACTGAGCAACCCCTCTGGGGGTTCAGGCTGTGCCTGAACAAGGGCACATCACCCAGGCAGCAGCAAATGTGGGAGCTGAACTCCTACCCGGCCTCCAGCCCCCAACAGAGTATGTGGGTACAGGGCCTTGTCTACCCAGAGAAGGTGCCCTCTGCACGCTAGTGGCAATTGGGACTGTCCTACCCCCATAGCCCAGGCCTAGCCAGGTGTGTTTTTCTTACCTTGGATGGAGTAAACATTCTCATGAGCAAATTAGTTTTATCATAAAAGATGAAATATTTGACCCTACTTGAAATAAACTGTATCCGTAAAACTCAAACGGTTCCCATGGATGTAAATTATGTGTGTATGTATTTATATATGCCTGTATATATAGTTACATGGAGGCATAGTCCTATGGGTAGGAGATTTGCACAATTTAAATTTGGTAAATAGTTATTCACTGTATCCCGAACGCCATCACTTCCGTGCCCTCATGCCTCCCTCTGCCTTCCTCTTAACCTCAGAGGCCTCATGACCTTTATTAATGCCCCCTAGGTTTTATAAGAATCCTTTATCAAGTCATCTGCTATGTAAATGTCCACTATATGTTTTTGTCACTCTGACTTCATGTCACATAATTCCCTCAAACTTCTTCCATTTGCTACAAATGACTGCATTTTTCTTTCTGTTAGCTGAATAGTACTCCACAGTGTGAATAGACCACATCTTCTCACCCGGTCATCAACTGATGGACATTTAAGCTGCTTCTACCCTAGATGTTGTAAATAGCGCTGCATAAATGCTTAAAATAAAACTATTTTGGTGTTAGCTATGTATGGATTTCTGACTTTTCACAGAAATATGTACTATTTAATTCCATTTCGACAAATATATATTAAGGGTCAGGCACAGTGCCAGGATATATACATATATTCAAGATTATATTTTGAATATCCTCACCTAATTTATATTTAGAAAGAGCTTCATCCTCAGATTCTTTATCTTCAATATCCTTTAAAAGAGATGGAGACCAACTGCCTTTCCTCTATATTTTTTATGTCCAAACTCATCGTATTCACCATCATATTCTTCTTTTTCTGTGTATTGAACATGTTCACTTTCATTAAAACCATGGCCGTGTCCTGCTCTTCTTCTAACTTAGGAGTGTACTCAGGAGTATCACACATGTTACCCACTGATCTGGCCCTATTCATGTTACTGCATGTTTTATCCCGCCAGTTATTGCCACCTAATAAGCCTTGGCTCTTTTCTGCAAATGTCTTTCCTATTTTAGTGTCCCCCAGTTTTCATCATTTTATTTTATTTTATTTTTTAAGATTTATTTATTTGTATGCAAGATCTGGGGTACAGGCCGGAGGCGCAGGAGGGTGAGAGGATTCACCAGAGACAGAGTGGGGAACAGAACAGGCAGACTGACTGAGGGTAGCAGTGGGTGTGGCAGGTGAGGTCTGCTGCGCCATGTGGGTATCTCCCTGGCCGGCTGGAAATCGAACCCACACTGCAGAGACTGCGGACAGCTTCTCAGCACTGTACTCAACCCGCTGCACCACCAGGGAGGCCCAGTTTTCATCATTTTAACGTCAGTTGTTTTTTCCTAGTTCTTTCCTAGACTACGCATCTAGTACAGCTGGTTCTTCTAATGAACTTTATGTTTCCACATTTTTTTTTTTTTGTCAGGGCAAATCCAGTCACCGCCATTGATTTGGATGCTGGAATTCTTCTTCAACATCTTGGACACTGCTTCTATCATCTTTCTTTCTTTCTGTATAATCTTGTACCACATAACTGCATTTTGCTCAACAATAGAAGATAACTGCGTATAGGATGTTGGTTATAGCATTTAGTCCGGGTCTGTCACAAGCTTGACCATTTAAATCTGTGTAAGTACAATCTATGACAGTCACACAAAGACAACATCACCTAACAACACATTTCTCAGGCCTACTCCTGTTGTTAAGAGACGTGTGACTGTATTAAAGCATATTTATTATAGACAGCATATAATTGCATTTTGCTTATTTTAGCCAATGACTTTTAAATGAGGTGTTTAGGTCTTTACATTTGATGTGATTATTGAGCCACACTATTTTTTTTAGTTGTTCCATCTATTCTTTATTCCCTTTTCATTCTATTCCATAAAAATTTCATTTTTTTTCTGTTATTGACTTATTAGCTATCACATTTTCCTTTTTTAGTGCTATTTTAGAATTTGGAATGTCTTTAACTTTTCATAGTGTATCTTTAGTTAATATTGCATCACTTCTTATATATTATAAAAGTCTTAAGCAGTATATTTTCATTTCTTCAGCCTAGTCTTTGTGCATATATAAATTATTAATTTCAGTATATGTATTTTTTTTTCTTAAGACAGATATTTATCTTCTAGAGGGATTTAAAAATTGAAATAGACATCTTTTGCATTACCTACACACTCACCATTTCTGATACTTTTCTTTCCAATTTTTATCTGGTATGCTTTTCCTTCTCCCTGAAGAATATACATCAACAGTTCTTGGTGCTGATTTTAATTTCAGCTTTGGTGTGTTAGCTTTTGATATTTTTGTTTCTGGTTAATTTTTGCTGGGTATAAAATTGTGGGCTGATAGCTTTTCCTCCTTAATAGTTTAAAGATGTTTTTCTATTTTATTTTTCCCAATGAGAATTTGTTCTCTTAGTTTGTTTCTTAATGTATATAATGTGTCTTTTTTTCTGTGCTTGCTTGTCTTATTTTCCCTTTATCAGTGGTTCTGAAGTCATTTAATTCTAATATACCTTGCTGTAGTTTTCCATGTTTCTTGTATGTGGGGTTTTTTGTTTCTTTGATCTATGAGATTATAGAGTTTATCAAATTTGGAAAAATTTTAGGCATTCTGTCGACGATATTTTCTTGCTCTCCTTTAAGGACTAATTTTAATATATATGGCCATTTGAAAGTATCTCACAGCTCACTGAATCTCTCTTCATTTAAACATTTTTAGTCTTTATTCTCCCTATATTTCGTTGTATCCTTTTAGATAGCTTCTATATCTTTATGATATAGAAGATATATCTTTAAGTTCAAGTTCATCTTTAATTCTGCAGTGTCTAATCTTCTGTTTATCCCATTTCAGGTGGTTTCTTTTTTATTTCAAGCAATGTATTTTTCATCTTGAAAAGTTTGAATTGAGTCATTTAAAAAAATCTATTAAGTCTATACTTGATCAATCTTTGCATTCTTGAACCTATAGCATATACTTATAATAACTATTTTAATATCCTTGTCAGACAATTCTGTCATCTCTCATGCCCATTCTGGGACTGTTTCTACTCAATGATTTTTCTCCTTATCAGGGTTTATGTTTTTCAAACTTTTTGCATGCTTGATACTTTTTAAATTAAATTCCATACACTATGATTTTTTTTATATTAAAAGAGTAAATTATTATATCCCTATAAGTATCTCATTATTATTATTACATTATATTATATTCCTATAAGTATTTTGAACTTTGCTCTGAAGTGCAGTTAAATTACTTGGTTACAGTTTGATCTTTTCAAGCCTACTGTTAAACCTTGTTAGGTGAAACCAGAACCACCTTTAATCTAAGGTTAATTTCCTCTATTACTGAAGTAATTCCATTGTAGATACTCTACCCAATTTTCCTTGAATTATAAGATTTTTCCCTCTGGCTGTTTGGAACATGAACTATTCTTGACCTGTCTGAGCTCTTAATACCTGCTTCTTTCAATTGGTTCTTTCCCTTTCTTCAGATAGTTTCTCTACAGGCATGTGCTACAAACTATGAAAACTTGAGGGAGTACCCTCTGAGTCTCCATAACTATCTTTGCAGTAGTTTCCTCTCCAGGACTCTGGTTTTTGAACTTTGGCTCTTGGTCTCTTTAGAGTCCATGGGTCTCTCAACTCAAGATCAGTGCCTGATTTTGTTTGGAATCCCCCTGCCAAACCTGGAAAATATCTGGGCAGTAAGCTGGGATGGTCATAGCATTTCCTCTTGTTTGTTTTCCCTCTCTTGGGGACTAATGTTTTCTGCTAATTTGCTGCAATGCCTGAAAACATTGTCCAGTTTTTTAGTTTTCATTGTCATTATATCATTAACTGTTTGCTTGTTTCAGGTGGGGTAGTAAATCTGATCCCTAGTTCTACTTCGTGGCAGGAAACAGATGTCTCATAATGTCTTTTTTTAGAAGGTTTTTTATAATCCATCCAATTTATTAAAAAAATTAGAATATAATAGGCCCACTGAGGGGTTCATTTCAATTTCTTATCAGCCTCTGTTCATGTCTTTCCGCTTCCTTAGACCTATCACTTCATATAATCTGTATTCTCACAAAGCAATTGGCAGGAGTTTATTTCAGACTTTTTCTACTTTTGCTCTTCATTATGACTCATGACCCCCTTTATTCCCCCTCTTATTTCAAACTCTTTTAGTTCTGTCCTCCATCTTTATTTCCAGGGCCATATATGACCATCATTCTGGGGAACGCTGACTTTTATATTTTTTCCCCCTCACACTTCTACAGTTAACTTCTGTAGCTACAGAAGCAACTGTTACTTCTCTTGTTTATGCATGACATTGTGTTAAATTTATTTAGAAAAACACAAAAAAAAAACTTTCTTTTCTTCCTTTTTTCTCTTTTCTTTTTCATTTTTTTCTTCTTCTTTTTTTTTTCTTTTTGCCTAGAGGGTAACACCTGGCCGCTGTGTATTTGGAATATAAGGAGGGAGAAATCAGCCACAAACTTTCAACAAGGGTTTCTGTTTTCATCCTTGAGTCTGTTGCTCAAGCTCTGAAAGCAGCATGTTCCACCTTTACTTCAGGCTCTCCAGATTCATTCTGGACAGTGTCTTTTCCTAGCCTGCTTCATGGACTCCACCCCACTACTCATTTTCCACCTTCGACAACTGTGTTGAAATAGTTCACTCATTGATAAACTCCCTCTTGTTCTTTTTACTGCTCTGTGTTTACCCCTCCTTAAACTGGTATCTTCTTATTTTAATGGGATCCTAGGAATAAAAGGAGATCAATTTATATGCTCAGTTTGTAATCTTGAACTGGTACCAACTGCTGTTTAGTTCCTAAAGCTAAGTGTTGAGGTTTTTTTCCCATATAATTTACATTTCATTCTTTAATTCACTCTCTTGATCAATTCCATTTCCTGAATATGTGGCTTTTCTTGTTTCTGTAACTCTGATCTCACCTGGTTTCTCTCATATTTATCTGAATTCTACTCCTCAGTTTTCACTTCCTTTCTAGATCCCTTTACATGTTTTTATACCCCAGATTTATAGTCTTAACGTTCTTCCCTCGTTCATTTACTTACCAAACATTTCCAATTAGATAGTCACTTAAGATTTCGAACTCCTCATAATCCCAAGTCTGACTTGCCATCTTCAGTCCTAAATCTCTCTTTCCACTTCCACCTCCTGTCTCAATGGACAGTCCATCCATACCTCTACTTATCAAGCACGAAATTTAGAAACCAGGTTTACTCCCCCTTTCAGATGCAATTGACTTTGATGTAACTCCTCAATATTGCTCAGACTTACTTATTTCCATCATCTTGCCATAGCTTCTTTTATTTCTATTGTTTAAAGTATCTATCAGTGAAAAACTTAAACATAGTAAAATGTAACTGTCACTTCAACAACTACCAACATTTGGCTAATCTTGTTTCATCTGTGTTCCTTCCCTTATTTTTCCCTTCCAGAGTTATTTTAAAAAACAAGTTCCAGATGTCATATCATTTCATCGGTAAAAACTTCAGTATGCATTTCTAAAAGGGAAAGATATTTTAAAACATAGGCACAAAATCTTTATCATCATAAAATAATAACAGCGCTTTAATAATGTATTCATCTATCCAGTAAATGTTTATATTTCCTTGGTTGTCTCATAATTTTTGTTTTTACAGTAGATTGGTTCAAATCTGGAACTAAGCAAGAACCACACACTGCATACGGTTGACATGATTTTAGGGGTTTCCCCTCCCTTTCTGTTGTTCCTTTCCATTTATTTGCTGAATAAATCAGGTCATTTGTCCTGTAGAATTGCCCACATTGTGGATTTTTCTGATTACATCCACATGCTGTCTTAAAAATATTTCTCCATCTCAGTATTGGCTATAAATGCATATTTAGATCTAGAAGCTTGATTAGAATTTTTATAAGAATACTCCATGGATGGTCCCTATTTCATGTCAGGGGTCATATGATGTATAGCTGTTTCTCTCTTTGCAATGATAAGATTTTTAGTGGCTTAGTGTATTAGTATACTAATCCATCAATTTAAAAAATTATTACAATCTGTCATCTAGTGGTTTTAACAGCTGTTGATGCTCATTGTCTAGGTCCATTATTTATTAGTGGCCTATCATTTCTTACCAGCTTTACTGCAACCATTTCTTAAGGTTCCATGCATATAATCTCTTTTCCCCAACTCTACCTCATAGACCCACTGCCACCAAGTGGACTTTTGTATAACACAAATCACTTCATATGATTCTCTTGCATAAAATTCCTTAGTGAATTCTTAGTGAATTCAGAATAATATCCAAAATCTTTGACAAGGATGTACAAGGACCTGCTCACTTGCCTACTACTTAATTTACATTTATAAATGCTTGCAATTTTCTAAAATAGAATTCTTGTAGTAAAGGAGTTATAAAAGGTTGGTATAGCTTTTATGAGAAATGAAAAATGAGTGGGTGCACTGCTGATATATAGGCAGAAGGCAGGTTAATTTTAAGTGACAGTGTCTAAACTGAAGAACCAGAACATCAGGAGAGGTCTTGACCACAAAATCAACATGTCACATTAAAGGTCACTCCAAAGAGTGTTACTCCAGGGCAAGAAACTCAGGGAGTGGATGTAGGACAAGAAGGCAATGACTTTTGGAAAGAAGCAAAAATTTTATTTTCGTTCATTACAGTTTTATTGAGATATAATTGGTACATATAAATTTGTATATATATTAATGTGTACAAAGTAATGATTTGCTACAGCTATGATACATAAGTATACACACTATGAAATGATAACCACAGTCAAGTTAGTTAATAATCCACCATTTACATAGTTACCTTTTTTGTTTTGGGTGTGGTAAGCAAAATTATATTTCAGAATCTACTGATTATAAATTTGCCAAAAACAGTACATTTGTTGCTTAGGCTGTGTCTCCTTTTCAAACTTCATTCTCATGACACTATCTCTTAAAGATGTCATGTAGATATAAATAATTGTGTTTTGATTTATGAACCCATTTAATAGAAAATTCTTTAATTCTATACCATTTAATTTAATCAAAATCAATTATTTTGCTAGATATAATTCATTATAAAACAGCTTTTTAAAATTGCATCTTAATTATGCCTTATATATTACACGTTACATTTATTACATCAATTCAACTGAATAAAATTTTCTTGCGGGATATAAATTTCCAAAGAGCAGCAGTACCAATTAGCAGATGGCATTTTCATGAGCTTCCTTACAGAGTAGTTGGCCTTTACTAAACATCTACAATATCTAAATCATGTCTGAATCATGATGGAAGGATGGGATCATGTCTGAGTCAGATGGATTCTATCTGCAGCCTCCTCTGCTCTGGCCATGATGGCAGGGCCTGTGACCAGATACCGCTACCAAAGTGTCTGTTGTCTCTGAGTCTTCAAGACTGTTGATGCCTGTTGAGCATCCCAAACTCACTGATTTGCTCTCTGCACTTTGACTGAAGCCTGCACTAGTAACAGGCTGAGCTGATAGAGATCCCCTGGGCTTCTGCAAGAGGAATCTTTCATGTTGGTTTCTTAGGATGGCTGGAAATTGTGTCTCTTGGAATGGAATCTTGTCAGTTCAAACTTATTTAAAAGCAAGTGCCTTATTTGATGGTAGTGACTTAAACTGTTATTTTTATAGTACATGCTAGAATTGTTCTTTAGTGACTATCAATTTCTTATAGTACCTGAATCAGCTGCAGTGGTGTAATTTGCTAATACATTTTCCTTCAATGGAATTGCAAGAGTGAGCTAATGGGACCAAAGGGTGTGCAGTAGTGGTACTGAGTTATAAAATAATGGAAAACAATCTACATCATGAAATTACCTCATAAACAGAATGATCACAACTGAGATGATTCAGAACTTAATGATTACATCAAGTGAATTAACTCATTTGTATCTCAACTCTTCGTAAACGAAGTGAGAAAGTATAATACCTTAACTATGTAAACAATTAATAAAAGATGGAAGACATTAGAAATTCGCAGAATTGAAAGCCCACACAGCTATAGAATTAATTACTTTTGTGTGCATTAGGTGTTTTGGAAACTAAGCATTAATTTTCTGGCTTTGACTCATATCAAGACCACCCTGTAGGAAAGTTTAATTCCTCAATGTGTATCTATTTATCATTTAGCTAAATGTTTGGCAACTAAACCACCAAAACAACATATGCAAATGAACATTTACTAATGATTGAATGAAAACATTTTATTTCTAGATATGTTTAATTTAAGAGTAATGTAAAGTATCAAGACTTATTTATCTAAAACAGGCTACCTTAATCATGATATAAAATTAATCCTCAAAGCACTAAGCTGTGTAGAACTTGGCAATTTGACAATAAGGCAAAATACTTCTTTGAAAATATGAAAGAAAAGTACAATACGAATCTAGTTAGAGCAAACCAAAATAGATGGTCATTTGAACACTTTCAAATAAACATTTAGAACATTATTTATCTTATAAATAAGCGTCCTGGAGAAAATGCTGTGTTACAAAAACCTTTATCGTATAGTTTAAAATGTGGGTTTGCAATAGTCTTGTGGTTATTTGGTCTGGAAAGAGACAGATATATTTGTGAAAGAATGTTCTGACAGACTGAAACAAAAACTTAGCGTTTATAATTTTGGGCCAAAGAAATCATTACATTAAAGGCAACATTATATCTGGTTTGATAGCATGTGATATAGTTAAAAAATTATTTGTGTGGTGTGGTTTGAGACCGCAAATTCTGCCCTATTCTAACATTGAATAGCACGTAGCCTTTTATTTTCAAAATGAGTGGTTTACTTATAAAGAAATTCTTCAGATCTTTATTAGAAATATGTCTAAATTTTATGTCCTGCCTATGGGCATGTAGTTCTGTAAACATTTTCATTTATTAGTAGTTGTAAACACCTGGGCATTTTGTAGACATTTTGACATGCATAAATTTAGAAAAAATGCCAATTATGAGAAAGATTTCTAACTTTAAAATCTATTTGTATTTCATAAGACCATAAGTCCCACAAGATAAAACCTTTCAGTGTTTTGGCTTATTTACCTTATATCACATAAATGTGATTTTCTATTTATAATACCTGAAAAATACATTCTTGAGCATCAACTAGTTTCTTGAAATATATTTGGGGAATTGTAAGTGTAAATTCACCCAAACGTCAGGATCCCATATGCTTTAAACCAGATGAAAATTTTCCTTTTTGCTAAAGGGATGGAGAAATATGGGTTTATTCTGGAGAGCATGGACCCAATACATATCGAGCCAGGCTTGATTTTTCTATGTAAAGTGATCTTATTCTAATCACTGTGTGGGCCTTGTTTATTGCTTGTAAAGAATAGCTTAAGATGATTAATAAGCACCTGAAGAAAAATGGTTTCCATCCTGGAAAAGCATGAGGCTTTGCCTGTGAGCCCAACCCAAAGACCAGCATTTCATGAGGAAGATAGTTCTAAAATAAAATCTTCATTCCTAGTTAGGAAGAGAAATTTTAAAAAATGTGTTGCTGATTTTGTGAAGCATGGCGATTGATTTAGTATCTCCTCTGGGGAAAAATGAGATCATATTCCTGAAATTCAGGGTTGCATTCTGTAAGTTTGTTATCCAGCCTTATGTCTTTTCTTTTCATCTCTGCTGGGATATATGGATTTCTCCATTTATTTTGTGTTATTCTATTGGTGAGTGGCTATTTTTTTTCATCTTCTAGAATTTTCTCTATTTGCCCTCCTGTGTATCATTCCCCTCCAGACTTTGAATCCATTTAATCAATAATTTTTGTGAGACTGAAGTTTCTGGTGTGAAAAGCCAGTAGAAAGAGATGGTTGTGCCTCACATCTACCAGGGGAGTGATAAATGTTTTGCATCCATCATCTCATTTAATCATTGTAGCAACCCTACAATGAAGGAGGCACTGTTTATCTACAGAAACCACAACTCAGGGAGAAGAAAAATTTCCCAAGACCACAGAGCTGGTGGATCCCAGAGATATGGTGGTAACACAGGCACCAGCGAAGACCAGGCACAATCCTTTCATTCAAGGAGCTGGGCTGTGATTCCTGTTTTACCCTAGACACAGATATTCATCTTCATCTTATCAATCTGAGCCCACATCTTGCATTTGCCTGCCTAAGAGTGCTCCGTACCTGGTGGTATCACGTGTCCGTCGTGGGTGAACTTCATCGCGTGACTTCTTGGTCGTGGTGGAACAGACGACGCAAGCTGTTTCTTTAAGTTCTCATTTCCACTAACCCTTTTCTTCCTTTTACCTCCTCCACCTATTCCTGAGATAACACCCTGAGCTCTGTCATCGCCCTCGGTTTGACATTCCTTTCTGACGAAGCCTCTTTATTAATTATATTTACTTTGTAATAATATCACCACAAACCTAGCAGCAGTTTAAAACAAAACACATTTATCTTCTATGAGTTAGGAGTAGAGGTTTGGCTCCAGGGCCTCTCAGAGCTGCCGTAAAGGTGTTGGCCGGGACTCTGTTCTCTCAGGCCGCGCTGGGAAAGATCTGCTTTCCAGCTCCTGTGCTTGTTGGCAGCCTGCAGCTTCTTTGGGGCTGTTGGGCTGAAAGCCTCCGTTTCTTGTGGACTGCTGGTCAGAGACCCTCTTCGGTTGCTTCTCACAAGGCCCCCCACACAGGTCAACTCACAGCCTGGCAGCTGATGCCTGTGGGGAGCACGGAGAGCGCACGTCTGTCCCTTGGTCCTAAAGCCTTTGTAATGTAATCCCCCCATCCACGCCCCCCCCCCAACCACGACCACCCGCGGTGCTTGCAGTGTTCTCAGAAGCAAGCCTCAGGTCCCGCCCATACCCAATGGAAGAGCACCAGGAGATAGGTGTCATGGGGTCCCCTAATGTCTGCCTGTCTGCACCTCCTCTTACCTTTAAGGGTTCCTCAACTCTTTCTGCCATGCCTGGGCTTCCACCTCATTTGACTTTCAGGGCAGGTGATCGGTCTTCTTTATCCAGTTTCCATGTCTCTCCCTGTTCTCCTTCACTCCGAGTTCTTGCTCCTGTATTCCATGTCCTGTCTTGCGAATAGTCTGCCTTCCTTGACCCTTTGCCTGTTGGCCACATTCACTTGGAAAGTCACCAATTCTAAAGAAACCTAGTGATTCTCCTCGCCTAAGTCTAATTAAACTCAAATGGTTCTGCTGTACGCTCATGTTCACAAATTCCATGCGACTCCACAGTGCGCCAGCCTTACAGGGTTTTCCCATTCAGTTTACTCTCCCACTTTCCATGACTCTTCTGAACTTTCTTCTCTCTCCTCAAAGCTCTGAGCACCTCTCTCCTTCCTCTTTATTATCAGCATGTGGCCTCACCTCCTGTGTGCTGCATAAACAGACAAACCATCATTGCTGTTTCCCTCGACTCCCTGCGACCAGGTTTACAGACCTTGTTCCTGCGTGATCTTTCCACACGCAGGATCTATCCCCCACAGAAGTCATCCCTCCACCTGAATCTCATCCCTCTTTTAACATACAACTTCAGCCTCTTCATCTTTACTGGCTCCTTGTCAATCACATTTAAGCATGAAATATTTAAGCCTTTCCTTGATTCCATGTTCCCCTGTGTAACCAGGTTCTTATCTGTCTTTTCCTGATCACAGCCTGACTTCTCCAGAGTTGTGTATATTAACTTTTCCCTTACTTTCCACTGGCTTCTCGACCCGCATCATTCTGGCTCCCGGCTCCAGTGCTCCTCTGAAGCAGGAGCTCATCTCACCAGTCAGTTACTCTACCTAAATGATGTTTTATCAGTCATCAACTAGCTTAGTTGCTTAGCAATATCCATAGAGTTGACCTTTGTTTCCTTAAATTATTCTTTTCCTTTACTTTTTCACATGAAGATATAATCCAGTTTCCCATTCTTCTGCTGTTTCTTCTCCATCTTTCTAGCTATTCTTCTCTACTAAACCACTAAGTGTTGTTATTTCTCCAAATCTTATTCAAGGTCCTAATCGCCTCATCTACACTGACCTCTCTCTAAGCAATCTCATCAACTCCAGTTGGTCACAGCAAATCACAGGCATCAGGTAAGTACACAGTCAAGGTCAATCCTCCCTCATGGAATTCCATAGCATTTTCCATACATTGCTTCATAGGGACCATTATTATTGTTTTACTATTGGTTGACTAGTAGTTATTTTTGTTAGATGTTGGCAGAAGAGAGATAATATTCTTCTTAGTCAAACAGTTATTTCCTCAGTGGCTAGCTAGTATCGTGCTTGGCACATGGTAGGCATATTGTAGAATAATTGTGGCCAGGGCCAAACCATTACAAACCGATCCAGAGGGGAAGGTGGGTTGCTTTTCTAATTTTATGAAGTTTAAATGAATTAAAAATAAAAATCAAGATTTGGTTAATGTCAAGTAAGAAAACAATGTAAATTATTGTATACCCCCTAATTAGCTGTAATTAAAAGCAATTGGAGATATGATAATTTTATAACATAATGGATCTTCTTATCCACGGTAATTAAGAACAGATTTTAATATTGTAGACCTTCTCAATGAAGTGATTACTGTAACACTCAGCTATAAATTTCTTCAATATTTTAAGACGCTTTTGTAATTTTCCCCCCTTTTTAAAAATGCACTCTTATTTGAGGAACAGAGAGGCTTATGAGCCCATGTACATTTTTTCCATTTTATTGTACCTACAAAATAGGAACATAATCATGTTAATGATAATCTTTTAAATATGTGAGCTGAATGAAAGTGATATTTTCGGATCCCCTGGGAAAGATTCAGGGGAAAGGGAACATAAAAATCCTGCTTTTAATATATGTTGTGAAATTGCTGCAGTCATATTCCCTGATAGCTTGCTGGTTGTTAGCTCAGCGGGCTTCTGTATAACGTCATCTGCAGGAGTCCCTGTAACTCAAGGACAAAGCTTCATATAAGGCAGAGAGAGGCCGGCTAGGGACCTGGGAGGTTGGTTCTAAACCCTTAGACTGTTAATTTGCTTTCTGGAAATCTCGTCATCCGCAGATGGGTCTGATCTTATTAGTAACTGGACAACCTCTTCAGGGCCAAGTGGCACATTTTCTATGCTTCTAGGTTGGCCTAAAAGACAAGACATGCCCCTGTCATGGGCTCCTCCCCCAGGATGGTTCTGCCATCATGTGAATATAGCTCACTCAAAGAAGCATAGGCTCCAGAGCAGGTAGTTTAAGTATTGGCCCCTTTTTCTCTCAGTGGCTAGGAAATTGTTTTTAAAATCAATGATAGATTGAATTTAAGCAATAATAAAAACATTGACCCATTAGAACCTTGGAGTCAGCACTCCAATTAAAGCAAAGGTAAGTTTTCTAGGAATTCTGTCTTCTTAGCTGTTATTAATATTTTCATAAGGAAATGGTGCCAGAGTGGAAAAGATCTCTTTTATATATTTTTTTGCATCTGCGTATTGACGGGTGCATAGCAGTAGCTATGAACAGAAATCTAGTGAGGTGAACTTGAAACTTTTGCACAATGAAAGATGCCCCTGGCTGCTGATAGTTTCTTAACTGATAGTATTTCACACTTACTGTTTAGATCTAGACTGATGTCTATTTAGATAAAACAAAATGGAGGTGAGTTGCCATTAAAACACGTGATCAGGTCAAGCTCAGCAGCTCTTGTCGAACCACAAACCACATGGGAATATTTTCGCTTTATGTTAGCTCTATTAACTAATATCCATTGGTGAAATCAGATTTTCACATTTAGTGTCATGCTCATAATACATTTTTTAGAGGACAAAATATAGATTCACGCATTTAGAAAAATAGTGCTTATTGGTTCCCTAATGATTCTGTTCCTTATGGAGCTGGGGGAAAGCTTGGAAAATCAGAAGAAATTAACTGTTACCTTTCATGCATCAACATGCACGTTACGTCATTTTGTATTGTTATCTGAAGAGCAGAGTCAATGCCAATAAGAATAAAGAGGGGTGTTTTCAAGACAGTTAAAAAGAGTTGGGTTTTTAATTACATTGTAAACATAAAGAATAATTTTCAATGGATACGCAGCTGAAAGAACCTTTAAAAGTCAAAAACAAAGACGATGCTTGCCTGTCTCTCGGCTAGTAAGTAATGTTGCTCTGAATGAGGGAAGCAATGAGGGACAGCAAATGGGTGGAGAAAACCCTCCTGACTCTTTGCTTAAATGTTTTGTGTTATGAAAACCCCCTGCATGCTTTTTCTCTAAATGAAGTCCTGCTTAATTTAAACCCATGGGCATTTTCCAGAAAATTTAATAAACACATGCTTTCCTGGCCAAAAAGAATTCTGTGCTATGCAAACAATGAAGAGAGCATGACAGAAGATGCAGGGCGTCTGCTGGGCCAGGGCACAGTTCCACCCCCCGGGTAGCTTGTCCACGCACAGAGCTCCTTGGGAGTCAACGAGAGGAAATTAATGTGCCACCCAGAGCAGAGAAAATTGAAATGCGCTGAATTAAAAGTTTGGATCATAAAAGTCACTCCAAGAAAATTCTTTGAATAGGGTGCCAACCAGACGCTGGTTATATAATGCTTATATAAATCTTATTTTTTATTTCTTAAAGGAAATTTTGGTTTTTCTCAGAAAGAATAATGGCACTGCTTAGCACCCCCAGAGTACAATGTGAATAAGCTGACTTTAGGAATAATTCTTAATTTTTTTTCTGATTAGAAAATAAATACCTTCTCCATATAGAATGTCTGGGTAATACAGAAAATCACAGAGGAAACAAAATCAGGATAGTCTCACTCTCCACCCCCAAGCAGATAATGTTTTGACATATGTATTTAAATAGTGTGTAGTTTTTGTAGTCCTAATGGTACCAAAAAATGTGAGTGAGTATATTTGATCTGAAGGATGAGTATGTAGCACCTTCGAATATCAAGGTGAATTTTTTTCAACAGACACCTCAGAATGTATAAAGACAAGGCAGCATTGTACCCTTGCAATTGTTACTTGGAAGACTAGACATTATCCTGCTGATGTTTTCTTTGCTCTCGAATTTTAGTGTCACTTTCTTGGAATGATCCTCAGAACCAGCTTATGAGCCAGAAGACAAAATCATCTTATCATTTTATAACCTTTAAAAACAGTTCCTTTTTCTATATTTTTATTTTATTTTTCAGGTCATTATCTGGATAAACAACATAGAGCTACTTGTAGATTCTATGTGAGAAACAACTGTTCTTGACTTATTATGGTTTTTATAAGTGTACTTAAGGTTGGTTGAATCTCACTGTTTCTGCTAATGCGGAGTGATGCGTTGAACTAAACACACCAGCGTTTCCTATTATTCACTGGTTTCAAACTGTGCACTAGATCTGTTCCCGTCACATTTGCTAAGGAGCAGCTTAGCAGTTACAAGACTGACAAATTTAAAATTTAATGTTCAGTTCTTTTTTCCTTCAGAGTTTAGTCATTCAAGGCCAAAGTTGCAAGACTTTCTGGAAAGACTGAGGATACAGAAGATTACGTTGGCATGTCTTGGTGAATGGCATACAGAGGTGGTTGTGAAGTAAAAAGATCCAGTGTGTCTGGCTGAGTTGTAGATTATTTGTGCTTATAATCACACAGTGTACTCAGTGAGCGATAGATGTAGTGGTTGGCTGGTGAAGAGTCTTAAATTTCAAGGTCTCCCTCTAAGGAGGAGATAGGCGTGAGAGACACTAAAGCGAACTAGGGGCGTGTTGAAAAAAAGCTCTTGAGTCATTTCAATATTCAACACTTGTGACTGCTGCCATCTTAAACGCCCCTTTGTGGGTGTCTGTGGGGTCCTTCTTACGTATCTCATTGCATCCTAATGGATTTTATTCCATATGTCAAGAATTCTCTACCAGTTTTCCTCGGGTGTGTGCATGAATTAGTCATGTCCCTACCTCATGGAAAGAGAGATTACACGCTGTTGCTCGGGCGGGCATGGCAATACAAGGCAAGGATGTTAAAAGACTGATGATGGAAGATTGGAAAGGACCTGCATTTGTAATGTATCACCACTGCTGCTTTAACTCCGCTGTGGCATCTGGAAAAACGATAATGGCCGTGCAGTTTTTCTTTTCCTCTTGACTGGGTGACTCAACCCTGCGTTGTCATCATTCCCATTAACAGTCGTCTTCACATGATGCAAAGGTAATGATGGCAAGGAGTCTCACCCAAGACAACATATAGCAAAGATAAGACAATAAAAAAAAATAACTTTTGCTAACACAACAAAGTAAAAGTGATTCTGAGAAACTTAGATGTTCATTTTTTCTCAATTTATTCCTGTTACTCCTTCAGCCCCACCCCTCAATTTTCTCCCCTTCCAGAGGCTGTCTTCTGAATGAAAGGGTGGAGGTACCAGGATGGTTTGGTGAGTGATGGCTGTGGAGTCTGTCATGATAATGTCACTACTATGTGTGTGTCTTCTGGAATAGTCTTTGGAAATTATGATGCCATTATCCAAGAATCTCCTAGTAATGCAAGAATGTCATGTGTGGGGTAGTCATCTTGTTTAAATTAGTGACACCCTAACAAAACTAAATTATTTTATGAGCAAAATTATTGCCAAGCAAGAGTATTTGAGTATTTTTGGTTAATTTGCACTTCACTGATTCAAAAGATGTATCATTACATTTCTTTATTAAATGAACCAAAATCATCTATCAACTTAAGATGTATCATTACATTTCTTTATTAAATGAACCAAAATCATCTATCAACTTAAACTTGGACAGAATAGGCACACTCATGTGCTTTACCAAGGCTAAGTCTTAATTGTCTTCTTTTCCAGAGGGTTCTTTAAGATGCAAAGAGAAAATTTGCAGCTTCATAGTCACTAGTGACATTCTAGAGAAGAAGCCATTTGATTTAATTAAGCCTAATTTTGATCACTTGGGCTTTTTAATATTTTATCCATAAAATACCAAGATCTGTGACTTTCCCTGTGTTGCATTCTAAGGATAATAGTGTCTTTTTTCCAAGTATTTATTTTTCCAAGTATTATGTGAGTTGACAATCCCCTCCTTTGTGCTGCCATCTTGATTGTGCTGCCCACATTAATTTGCAATTTTTTTTTGTCTCTTCTAGTGAAGAGACAAATATATACTTTTCATAAACTCAGGGGCTGGTCTGGTCCCTTTTATTTTTCACGTGAAACGTCCTTAATAAGCTATCAGGAGGGGAAACAAGGCCGTCCCCCTTCTCTGCCTGAACTTGAAACCAGAGACCCAGGGTATGATTAAGACCCTGCTGCACTGTGGACAGATGATAGCTAAGGATTTGATGACGGACTCCTAGAGCTCATGGGAAAATAAGTTCAAAGAATAATAGAGCTTTGCAGAATTTGTGTGAGGAAGGGTGAGCAGAAAACTGTTGGATCATTGCACAGTTTACAATAACCTAACCCCTCAAAACTCAACACTATCACACACCCAGACATCCACCACTGTCTTCCCTCAGTCAGCCATGCTCAATGTGGCTGCTGTTGATTCGAAGGGGCAGGTGAGGGGAGGGGAAGGAGGAAATGTATCTAACCTGAGTTGGATCAGTCCGATCCTCTATCACAGGAGAGTGAAATTGAGATTCAGAGACAACATTGTTAGTCTCTGCAGTGACCAGAAGTGATAGCGTGTCAACCAGCGAGCACGGGGGTTCCCATCTTCGACTTACTGAGAAGCAGAGACAGCTGGTTCAGGAAGGGGGGATAAAAATAATGACTTGATGAAGAGTAATGTGAGCACGAGAGATCCAACACTTTCCTAAAAGCTTTCTAGTCCTTGGTTTCACCCCTTCAAGGTGCCTCACTAGCTTTGGGTTCCCTGAAATATGTCTGTCTAGTTTCACAAATTGCCTCCTTGGGATGAAGCTGGTGTCATCACTAGGAGAAGGGGGGAGTATTCCAGATCCCCGCAACTGCTGCTTCAGGACAAAGGGACCAGAACCTAGTCCTTACTTCTAGGTGTTGTTTTTGCTCGGTCCTTTTTTCTGCATTCCTCGGGCATCCATCTCATCAGTCCGAAGTGAGCATTCTGGCAATGTTGTTTCTATCACTGCTATCAAATCACGTTCTCTTGCACTGGTGCTTTCTAGAACACTGCATGTCTGGTCTACAATTTAAATTATTGAAGTTTATTACAAGTTCATTAACTACCCCAGGTATTTGAAATCTGTTGTTGCTCTGAGGTCTCCTGTTACCTGTAAGAAGCTCAGGCTGGTGAAAAACATTTTCTCCCACATTTTTAACAGTTAGAAGCTATCTGGGTTTATAAATCATCTTCATAAGCAAATAGAGCCTTGGTATTATATTTTGTTTGTTAAGGATTTATTTATTTATGCATACAAGAGCTGGGGTACAGGCCAGAAGTGCAGGGGGTGAGAGGATTCACCAGAGACAGAGTGGGGAACAGAACAGGTAGACTGACTGAAATACACTGCTGAGGGGAGCAGCGGGTGAGGCAGGAGAGGTCTGCTGTGCCGTGCGGGTTGCTCCCTGGCCAGCAGGGGATTGAACTCATGCTGCAGAGGGTGTAAATAGCTTCACAGTGCTGTGCTTATCCCCTTGCACCACCAGGGAGGCCCATTGGCAAGATATGTTTCTATGTCTTTTAGTGAACCAGTTCACTTACATAAGATTGGTCTCTTTTCTACATCTGGTTGAGATATACTCTTAAAAAAACCCTATCCTTTATTACCAGTGAATCTGATACAGGAGTGATATATCCCTGAAGGGCACTATTCTATTTGTTCTCTAGAAATGAAAGAACACACTATCATGTGAATTCTAATCCTAAGGGATCTTAAACATATACCAACAGCCCTTTATTTTTGCAATAGCTCTAAATATTAAGGCTAAAATTTAAAAAAGTGATTATAAAATTCTTTCTAGTAGACAAAAGGTAGCCAGCTACTCACTAAGTTTTGGATTTCTTCTTTCTCCATTGATTTTTGGACCACACTTCTCCCGGGGTCTGTGTTTCTGCAGATCTAGGGAGCAGAGGCACCAAACACCTTGCTTTCAGAATATTTTGTCCAGGATGTCTGTAGTGAACAAGTAACTTTGGAAGATACAGTCTCTCCAGAGCAAGGATGTGTTTGCTTGCTACCTAAGTAAAATAATGATGATGTCTCCTGCTGGGGCCATGATCAGGCAGGCTCACAGTTCATTAGAAAAGATTTGGCCTCCCTTCTCTCCTATAATACACCAAAGAGATGTGTAAGTGTCTATTTACTGTGTGGGTACTGGGGCATGGGGAACCAGAAAGAAGGTGCTGATAGTCCATCTACTGCTCTTGGTGTAACCAATTGTCTTTGCTGCTGCTGCCCAGAGTGCGCTGCTTCTGCCAACAAGTATGGCTCGCCTGTGGGTGAAGTGTTGCAAGCAGGTAAGGTCTCGGACCCTTCACACTGCTTGGCATTGATTTTCATGAAAATTAAAACCTTGTAGGACCTCCCCTGGTGGCGCAGGCGGTTGAGCGCTGCGCTATGGAGCTGTCTGCAGCCTCTGCAGCGCCGGTTCGATCCTGGCCAACCAGCGAGGGTCCCACATGGTGTGGCAGACCTCTCCTGTCGTGCCCGGTGCTCCCCTCAGCAGTGTATTTCATCAGTCTGCCTGTTCTGTCCCCCACTCTGTCTCTGGTGAGTCCTCTCACCCTCCCACGCATCAGGCCTGTACCCCGATTCTTGTATAAATAATCTTTAAAAAAAAATTAAAACCTTGTAAACCTTCTAGACTAGACCTAGATTCTAACAGCTTCATATATGAGCCAGTGCAAGGTTGCTGAGTATGGAAGGGCTTCAGGGTATGGAGTCCAGGCCAGTAGCATAGAGATGCTAATTTACTATGTAAAAGCTTTTATTTTAGCTTTCAAAGTATGGAGTCTGACCAATTGACAGCTTCTTAAGGACAGCAGATAAATATTACTATAGCTGTTTTATTTTATGGAGAAGCTATCTGAATTACAAAGAATTTAATACATTGCAAAAAAAGACCACACAACAATCCCAAGAACAGTAGATGGTGAGAAGCCATAATTTCTAATTTCTAATAATGTCTTTGGCCTTAGACACTAAGTTTAAGAGCCATCTCAGGAAAGTATGCAGGCTTTCTTTCCTAAGTGAGTTAGTCAGTTATTAGCAGCAGTAGTAGTATGTGGTGAATATAATCAAAACAAGAATCCTATTATTTTTTATATCATTTGTCATGCAAGATAGATGATAGAGAATCCATTTAACTATGTGATAGTGATGTTAGGTAACTTTTGAATTCTGTACTTGTATTTATAGAAAATTTGTCTTTATCATTCTGTGATACGGTTACATTAATAAAAGCTAGTGGTGGCTCCGATATTATAAATTAATCTTCCCACGTGGCTTTTAATGTCAGTGTGAGAATTGACACATAAGACAATTCAGATTGTTATGGTATGTTTTTAATTTTCAACTGTGCATTTGACTTGGCTTCTTTTCCCCCCATCTGGCTTGGTGCAAATATTTAAATCTCAATGACTTTATATTTCACAGTTGAGAAAAAAAAGAAAACTGGTTGTTATTTCATGATAAAATTTGAAAATATGGGAACACAGAGAGGAATTCGGTGGTGTGCTGGACCAGTTCTTATTGACTCATGGGAACCAATCATTAGCATTTCCCGCTGTGGGAGGCAGAATAATGGACCTCCAAAGATGTTCATATCTGAAACATGCAAACATGTTACCTTACATGGGAAGAGAGACTTTGTAGATATGAATAAATTGGAGGACCTTGAGATGGGGGAGGATCCTGGATTACTGAGCTGGGTTGAATCTAATCACATGAATAGTTTAACGTGGAAAACCTTTCCTAGTTGAGTGGCAGAGACGGATATGATGATGGAAGGAAGATCAGAGAGACGTGATGTTCAAAAGACTTGACTGTCCACTGCTGTTTTGAAGATGGAGGAAGGGTACCATGAGCCAAGAATGTCAGTCTCTAGGAGCTGGAAAGGGCAAGGGAATGGTCCAGGTGACACCTTGTGAGACCTGGGTCAGAGCACCCTCCTGCCCATGGAGCTGCAGTAGAGCAGTGTTGTTTTAAAGCAGTATGTTTGTGCTAATGTGTTAATTAGCGGTAGAAAATGAATGCATCTCCCAGCTCTACCTGGTGTCGGTGCCATCCTGCTGGTATCTTGAAATCAGCCCTGGTGGGAGTGTTTACATCACTGAAATCACAGCAACTGTTACAAAATGGATTTATTTTTTAAGAGTCCAACACTTTTCAGAACACCACTAGAGAATAATTCCTTTACATTTAGGTTTCCTAACCAAGCAAAGTGAATTGAATGAAATAAGTATCCAGTGAACTAATCACATTAGGGGATCACCTGGAATTTGAGGGGAACATCACTATTCATTCATATACCAATTTGTGGCAATGATGAGGATGGGTATGGTGGGTGAATAGAGAGAGAGTGGTGACTGGTCAAAAAGGGGATTCTAACTAAAACCCTACTTCATTTTATTCCTATTAGCACAGCTTAAAAGGTTTAAACTTGTCTCATGAATCCTGTAATACCTCATACAAAACTGGCAGCAAAATATTCTTGAAAAAGCCAAGGTGACATTGGACTGGCCAGTGACTAGAATTCCTGGGAAGATACTCTGAGCAGGTCACTCATCTGATGCTTGGATTCCTTATTAAATGACTTTCTAACCTTTTCTTGAGCACCTTATGTGAATGGAAACCAAATTTGTTTTACAGCAATCCACTTGACCTTGAACAGCTGTCATAGTAATGTTTTATAGTTTTGTTTTCACTGAGCTGTGATCTCAGTGATTGCTTTAACTTCATCTATACACCCTGGCCCTGTGAGATCATCTCTATCCCAGCTAAATCCAATCCATAGTCATAGAACACAGGAGATGATAGCTCCCCCCTATTTAATACATCATACGTCTTTCAGTTCCTGAAGCCCCCAGTTCCTATGGGCTGTTCTTGGAATGTGCCATCACATACCAGTGTGCAGCAAGGCAACTGTAAAACAGTGTGAGTTTTCTGGACTCCGGAGTCAGATTGTCTGAGTTCAGATTCCAGGTTGCCGTGTGTTATGTGTGTCAACTTGGGCTAGTTTTTTTTAATCTCTGCATCTCCCCTTATTGGTTTTTTTTTTTTTTTGGTGTTGTTTGTTTGTTTTTTAGATTTTTTAATTTTTATTTATACAAAGACTGGGGTACAGGCCAGAGGGCGGGAGAGTGAGAGGATTCACCAGAGACAGAGCGGGGAGTAGAACAGGCAGATGAACTGAAAACATGGCTTAGGGGAGCAGCAGGTGAGACAGGAAAGGTCTGCTGCGCCATGTGGGCATCTCCCTGGCCAGCTGGGATTCAAACCCGCGCTGTAGAGGCTGTGGACAGCTTCACAATGCTGCGCTCAACCGCTGCGCCACCGGGGTGGCCTCCCCTTATTGTTGAATGGTGGTGACATTAGTGCCTACTTGAGGTTGATGGGATTACATAAGCTAACATCTGCAAGATATTTAAAGCAGGGCCTGTCACATAGTGGTTATTTAATAAATAATAGCCATTATAGAAGCGTCAACTGAAATTGCTAAACAGTTTCTATGTGGTCCTTAGTCACATTTCCATTAACTGTTTATAAGACTTGATTTTTGGACTGGACTATATAACTTCATGTCTCCAAGACACTTTTTGTCTTGATTGATTTAACCTAAGTTTGGGCCCACAGAAATCACCTACGTGGCCTTTGGATCCCCAAATGTTCGCTTTTCTCTTCTGTTAATGTCTCCATCTCAGTCTAATTGAATTAGGTATGTGTAATCTTTTACCACATATACTGGGAGGTTTCTGAACCCCTCAAAAATTGTTACAGGGCTTCTATTTTATTTCAATTTGCTTTTAATTTCCCCCATTTTTCCCCCTGATATCAGTAAACAGAAACATAAGTGCATTGAGATTTTGATTTGTTGAGTTTGAGTTTTATTATTGTTTAAAGAATGTTTACATAAAAACAGTAACAAAATAGGTTAAATATCTTTGTTATAGTTTCTCCATTGGTAATACAAGAAAGATCAGACCAGTTCCCCCACTGTCAGAGAGTAAAGCATTCCTGTGAAGCCTTGCATGAGCTGAAATGCCTAAAGCAAAGTGGTGATGGGTCAAAAAAGGGATTCCAACTAAAACCTCACTTCATTTTATTTCTGTTAGCACAGCTTAAAAGATTTAAACTTATCTCATGAATCCTGTAATACCTCGTATAAAACTGGCAGCAAAATATTCTTGGAAAAGCCAAGGTGACATTGGACTGACCAGAGACTAGATTTCCTGGGAGCAATTATCATCTACTTATATGGGAAATTTTTTGAGTTTTCCCAGACCCCCCAAAAAATAACCCACCCAATCAGACCACAGAGCAAACCTAAAATCATCCTACTACACAGTAGAAGCAGGAATGGCAGGGCACAGACACAGGAGTGTCCCCAGGGAAGGGGTTTGCAGGGGCACCCACCTCCTGGGCAGTGCCTGCTCTACAGCTGCTGAATAACCTGCACCACTTGCACTTTCCACCTTTTGTCTTAAAAGCGGAAATGCTCTGTAGTTTTCTTTCAGTAAGCAAAAATAGGTACTAATTAGTCCTTTCATAAATGTGGTGTAACTTGAACTTTAAAAAACCTGGGTAGTTGTATTTCAGTTCACACCCACAACTGTTCTTGCAAAGTAGGTGGGTCCTATGAAATGAAAACCCCTTGCCCCTGTGGTTTTTTCCCCTAAGCACGGAGAAGGGTTAGTACAAAATGTGGCTGTTTTGTGTTCCAAAGAGTTTCTGAATCTAAAGGGTGGGAAGGTTTGCTCAGCATTATTATATATTCTCTTAAATCTGTATCTGTGTACTAGCAGTTAACTTTCACTGTGTCAAATACCTTCCCAAAGTCCATTGATGTAACACAAGAGCCTTTTCTTATTACTGGATATCTGAAGATTGACTGCTACAGGCTGGGCAGGGACTTCTCAGCAAGGGGGCCTGGTTCCACATTTCTCTAATCTTCTTCCTTGAACCGGTGGATGGCCAGGCGTGCTGGCAGGTGATGCAGGAACACACAAGGTCATGCGAGAGAACACAAGTCCTCTGAGGGCCTAGTCTTGTACTTGATAAACCAGCATTTCTGCTGTTGGCCAAAAAAAAAAAAAAAAGAGATATGATTGAATCCAAAGTCAAATAATGGGGAAATAAACTGTGACTTTGTAGAGGGTCCCAATGGGCTGGATATAGAATTGGGGGCAACAGTGCCACATACCACACCTTCCCCTGCACCCCCCCCCTTTCCATTCTCTTGACTGGGGAATTAATTAAACAGAAGAAACTTAGTTTTCCCCTTTATGCTGTCTCATCTCTTCTTTGGGTAATGTTTTCAGAACCATTTTGCTTGAATAGAGGAAGGACCTATAAGGGAAACACTGGGAATTAATCAGTGTTTCTAAATGTTTTCCCACCGCACTTACTAAATGTCTCTCTGGAGGGTTCTAGGAGACACCATGGGGGAGTCATAATATAAAAAGTTTAGTATTTTCTTCTTACGAGAAAACTAACTGCGGTATCATTTAGTGCATGAGACTAACCCTAGACCCAAGGTCTAGGATAGACTTCAACTCAGGCATCACATCACCTGGGGAAAGTCACTCAACCTATAGTTAGAATAAATTACTTAGTCTCTATGCCTCAGTTTTCTCGGTTGTAAAATGAATACAAGTGAGTATGAAGTGCTTCCTTCATGTTGGGAATTAGGTGTGGAGAGCCTCTGGGGCAGTACTTGTTCATAATAAATGTTCCATACATGTAGGTGCTCTTATCATTGGGGCTTTTTCTCATTTGTTAAACGAGGATAGGATAATAATAAAGCTTCATTTGTCTACCCCATAGTAAATATATTCTTTTTTTTTTTTTTAATAGAGGCAGGTTTTGTTTGTTTATTTATTTATTTATTTGTTTGTTTGTTTTGTTTATACATGCACTGGGTACAGTCAGAAGCACGGGAGGGTGAGAGAATTCACCAGAGCCAGAGCGGGGAGCAGAGCAGGCAGAAGGACCGAAGTACACTGCTGAGGGGAGCAGCGGGCGGCAGGAGAGGTCTGCGCGCCATGT
Organism: Talpa occidentalis; assembly: GCF_014898055.3. Lineage (NCBI taxonomy): Eukaryota > Metazoa > Chordata > Mammalia > Eulipotyphla > Talpidae > Talpa > Talpa occidentalis. Next base: position 110,683,523 of record NW_023605194.1, read on the forward strand.
GGGACCCTCCTCTGGTGGCCGGGGAGCAGCCGGGGATCGAACCTGCGCTTAAGAGGCTGCGGGCAGCTTCGCAACCCAGCGCTCAACCGCTGCGCCACCGGGGAGGCCCAGTAAATATATTCTTATTTGTCAACTCCTACACACATATTTTGACAAATACAATTTGACAAATAAATGTGCATATATGTAAAATTTGATAAAATGAGATGAAGAAAAATGAAACAAATGCAAACTTTTTTACTTGTAGAAAAGATAAATTGGGAAAGCTAGTCTGAGTTCTTATACAAGTACATGAGCAGGTCTTCTCGGTCTGCTAAGGGTAGAAATGGAATTTAAGTGCAGTATGACAAAATAACATTAAGTTAAGGAACTTCTTACAGTGAATGAACACACTTTGCCATGACTGCTGTTAAATTTACATGACATCTTTTAAGAAACAAGTTGATGGTTTTTTTTTTCTGGGTGTTTCAGTTCTGTATAATTGTGGGAGAGGACTTGAAATAACTTGAGGTTTTGACTTATTTGCTTCACTGTTTTTGTCATCACTTAAGTTCCAAACATGTTTACTTTTAGCTGGTATAGATAAGTCAGTCCCTCTGGATCAACTTTAATCTCTTAATTTATTTTTATTTCTTTTGCAACATATTCTCTTATTTTTGTTGCTATAAAATGCATATATATATATATATATATATATATATGCACATATATATGGCAGTCTTTCATTCTCTGAATGAAAGCCAAAGCAACTTAAACTTTTTTTTCAATTTAAATGACAGGTCATTTACATAGGAAGTGAAGATTAAAAAAACTTTCCTACAGGATAAAATCATTTGCATATATTAAACATTTTAAATATTTCAACTTTTAATATTTGAAGTCATTTAGAAATTTTTTTTAAGTAAGGTAACGGTTTAGATTGTCATTTGTGCTTTGGAAGTAGAGTTATTGACTTCATTTTCAGTTAAGTGGGCTTAAATATGAGAAAAGGAACCAAAGGTGCTTACTTAAGCATACTTTTTGCATAAATTATGTGTTTTTTTCCTAGAAAGTTATTTCATTCTGTCAAACATCTGCAGGTTTCTTTTACTTATGCAGTAAAGTGACTTTGAAATGTTTTGTTTTGCCAGGTAGCTGGAGGGTGTTGACCTTTGCCCCCTCCTTGGAACTTCACAGGTCCTTCTGCCCTTAGGACCTTTGTGGCAAGGAGAGTCAGAGCTTGGAAGTGGATTTTTTCCCTGGAACTTCCAAACTCAGGTGCCTCACAAACTGACTTCAGCCTTGAAATGTCCTGAACAGAGACGTCAGTCATGCTAGTCCAGAGTTATGACCTACAGAACAGTCAGCCAGCGGATGGGGTGTTGTATTCAGCTCCTCTGCTTGTGCTCATTCGATAGCAACAGAAAACCAATGTGGCACACATGGAGACAGGAAACCCTCTAATTATAATATTGCTCAATCAGCTAAAACTCCTATTGACTGGCTTCTGAACCTCAAGTTAGGTTAACGTGTTAGGTGTCAGGTAGTAAAACTGTCCATGTCCTTACACTGATCACAACAGGCATGGAGAATGCGAAAAGATGAAATCTTAACACAGAACCAACCGTGACATTATTGGATTGAGTTTTAATGTACAGAACAAGAATAGTATTGTTATACATATTGTAGGGTAAAGAAAATGTCAGGCTTTTCTGCCCTCCTGCCATCAGGATAGATGATGGATCCTGAATGCATGCCTGATGGCGGGCACCTGAAATAGGGTGTGGGCATAGGTAGATGGGATTCAGCTGAGCTAAGACTGTGCTTTTTTTTTAAGGGCGGCGTCACGGGGACGCCAGCAGCAGCAGTAGAAGCCGAAGCAGAAGCCGAAAGAGAAGCCGAGAAGCAGCAGAACGAACGCTAGAGAGCCCAGATAGAGTAAAGACTTGCTGGGGGCTGGGAAGCCTGCCAGCCTCCCAGCCCCCCAGCCAGCACCCCTGCCTGCCATATGCCTGGTGAACCCCAATAAAAGACCTGCAAAACCACTGAGGACTCTGACTCCTCCTTTACCCGGGATCAGAAAACCTGCACCGTGCTCGTTCCTGCCTTTACACATATACAGGTAGTATTGGGGGGGGGGGTGTCTATAAATTGTCACTTTAGGGTGAGTATTCAAAAGGGTTTTGGGGGCCAACTGTTATGAAAGGAAATCTTTTTTCTTGTCCTATGATGGTCACCAATGTATTTTTGTGAATTTCAATTTTTCTTAATTATGTGTCCTTATGAAAAACTACTGTGGTCAAAACTTTGGTTGGCTAGTAGCAAAGTGGTCTGATTTGAATACATCTTGTGCACATTTTATTCCTTTCTCTAATAGAGCAGTTACCAAACAATGACAGAGGGAAGAAAAAAAATCAGAGATTCAAAAAAGTAGGAAAACATAACTAATTAATTTCTTTCCTGTGGTCTTTAGCACTTATCTTTGCTGTTTCATTGTTTCATCTTATGCAAAATGTAAAGGTTCTGGTCAAAGACGATTGTATGGAGTAGGAAAGCCTTGCCCTTTCTCCCACCAAAAAAACCAGGGACTTCCCTTGATGTTCCTATAACATGAATAACACCTCGATCCCTGCAGCTTCTAAGACTTCAAAGCTCTGAGTCATTTTCCACTCCTCCCTCTCCCTAATCCCTCATATCCTACAATTAGTTGCCAAAGTCCTACAAAATTCTTTTTTTTTCTTCTGTAGGTTTTTTTTACCTAGCCCCACTGCCATGAACTTAATTCAAGTCCTTCTTATGATTTGCCAGATTTTTGCCATAGTCTCTGAGGTCATTCAACTGCTTCATTTCCCATTTTAATCCATTCTACAAATCACTGACAGGTTATTCCTTCTAAAATGCCATTCTAATCGTGACTTTTTTCCCACTCAGTTTTCAATATCTCCTTTGGCCTACAGAAGAAAGTCCAAACTCCTTCTTTTGGTATTAAATTAATCCACAATTATTTTCTAGCATTATTTTTTCAGTACCCTCCTACATGGACCCCATTCTTAGCTGAACTAGATTCCTGTGTCCCCTGAAATATGACTTTTGGAAATCAAATAGATTGCAATAAAATCCTGATTCTACCACTTACTGGCTATCTGACCTCAAGCAATGTCTTAATTTTCTATCAAACTTAATTTTGTCATCCGTAAAATGGGGTAATGATAACCTGCACAAAAAAGTCTAAGAATTAAATATGATGATGTATGTCAATTTGGGGGTCATAATGTTAGGGGGAAAAGAATGTCCCAAAGCTAATTCCATACAGGCTTTGTGGACTCCACCCCCACCCCAGGTCAAAGCCAAAGACACTGGGAACTCCAAATCCCATCACCACCAAAGGGAAGGTGGCTGGGACCTGAGGGTGGGGTTCAGCAGCCAGGTTGGTATAAAAGGCAGACACGTGGGCTTTGGAGGGGTCCCCCATTTTGGCTCTCCGCCAGCTCGCAGCGTTCGGCCAGCTCTGAGAGTGCCTTTGGGTTTCCAGGTCGGCGGATCGGGTAGGACGCATTAAAGACTTTATTTCCCTATTTTCTCCCTGAGTTGTACATTTTCCTTATTTCCTTTTCTCTTGTAAATAAACCTTTTATTAACCTTTTGTATGTGTCTGTAGTAGAGTATTCATAAGTCCCTTTAAAGCGCGTGGGTGAGGATCCACAGCCAGGAACCCGTTTAATATCGGGGTTGCTCTATAACAATAATGCCTGATGCTTAAGTGCCTAATAAACAATATTTTTCATTATTACATGCCTTCTCTTCTTTCTCTTGCTTTACCTTTTGTATCTTACTGCTGTTCATATTATTATCCTCATGCTGGATGTCTTCTGACTCCTTGGTGGTGGTGGTAATGTGCTTTCCATTGGGAATGCCCAAACTTTGATTACTGCCTGGTGAGGTGCTGACTACTTCCTGTCTTGACTCTCCTAAATCCTTTCCACTGCAAAAGATTGGCCGTCCAGTCCAATCCTGATAACCGCCTTTCCTTTGTAGAAACCAATTTAGGAAACTTGACACAGTCCAATTCTGGCCAATGAGCTGTAAAAGAATCAGCTGGTAAAGACTCTCTGTCTTTCCAGTGAAGGAGACTGCCCTTATCTCATTTGGACGTGGCTGTCTTTGGAGGGGATGCTTGAATTACTACCACCCAACCAAAGATTAAAGTGAAGATGGAGGATGAAGTAGGCAGGAGGAGGAGAGACCCTGACCCATAGCATGAAGTGACGCACGCTGAATAAAGAACCCTCTCCACTTCTGACCTTGTCATGACCTTCTCTCCTGTGCATTGTAACTTTCTTCTTGCAATCAAAAAAATACTAAGTTCTGCAGTCATATTTCTATGGTTTGTTTTGGTTTAGTCTTGTCTCTACCTTTCTTTTGTTTTTCTATATTCTGCATATGCATGAAATCATTCCGTATTTGTCTTTCTCCTTCTGACTGTTTCACTGGACACAAAGGAGGAAGAAGGCCAATGAGCCCTGGTGGAGGACTGTGGGTGCTTTGGTGGTGGGTGTGGTAGCATACATCTGAAGAGGTGTGACCTGCACCCTAAATCATATGCACCATTGCAAACCATTGTTACTGCAATTTAAAAAAAATACTCAGTATTCTTCAAGGCTACATGGTGATGCCACTTTCTTGATGAAACTGACCCTGGTTTCTCTGGCAGATGCATTTATCCCCCAACACTATCGAGTCTCTCCCTTGCACTCATCACGTGCAGGAAGGGAGGTCTTTGTCTCACTGGAGAGGTGTTTCCTGTGCTGTTGTGCTTTGCTCAAGAACACATATTCAGACAGGCTGTTTGTTATTTGTTGGGCTTTTTTACATATTGATTTTTATAGTTTGGCTATAACGCAGTGCTTTATTAAAAAAAGAGTGATAGATTCCATTCTAAGTCTTTTTAAAACAACTTCATTTGGGGCCTCCCTGGTGGTGCAAGTGTAGTTAAGATGCGACCTATGATGCTATCTGCAGCTACTGCAGCACGAGTTTGATCCCTGGCCAGGGTGTTACCCACACGGCAAAGCAGACCTCTCCTGTCTTGCCTGCTGCTCCCCTCAGCAGTGTATTTCAGTCAGTCTGCCTGTTCTGTTCCCCCCTCTGTCTCTGGTGAATCCTCACACCCCCCCACACCTCTGGTCTGTACCCCAGCACTTGAATGCATAAATAAATCTTTAAAAAAAAAAAAACTTCATTTGGAAGGGATCCCTGATGCTACTATAACCAGTGGCATGCTGCAGAACAGAAGCTAAGAGAGATGGAACATAGGTGCTGTGCGCAGTGGAACCTGTTAGCAATGCCAGTGGCAGCCTGAGCAGCCCCGAGGGCACTGATATCTTCTAGATGTACTGACGACCTCGGTGGTGATTAAGGTAAACAGTTGTCCTTTTGCTGAAGTATTTGCAGGGTAGGGAGGTAGAAAAAGCACAGAAGTGATTTTCTGAAACCAAAGAGTCACTAGCCTCTGTGCTTCCCTCTATGTAATTCATCTCCCGGCCCTGGTTTCCATCTTCAAACATTCATCCTCACGAGCACACAGTATGCCCGCTGCGCTCCAGTGCCCTCAGCGTGCATCTTTTCATTGTAGCCTCTGAGCACAAGGGACTAAGGTGATGTCCACGGGTGAAGCAGTGGTGGGAATATCATGGAGACTATAACTGAAAAAGCATACATCGTAAAAAAAAATGAAGAATGATGTAAAAAATATATAAAATAAATAAAATTATTTAAAAAATCAGAGTAGCCTCTGATAATTTTTCTTGACCTTTTTTGTTATTCTATCTAATCATGGAGCCCCTCCTGATCATTCCTTTGAAGTCCTCCCTCATTATCAAAAACTTTGAGTGACGATAAAACACCATGGAATTTTTGCCTCCTGGGCTTGAAACACTGTCACTGGTGATTCTACTCCGTTAGGGTGTTAAAATGTACCTGAAAATGGGGGAAGATTTGACTCAATTCACTTCCCCAGGTCTCTTGCAGCCTCCAAATTTATGATTTATGTCTGTTTTGCCTCAGGCAAGCAGAGGACAGCTGGAGGAATTTGAGTTTTAGAAAAGCTCATGGTAGAAAATGCAGAAGGAAGAAGGGGCAGCTCTGAGGTGGCTCTAGGGGGGATTACGTCAGCAGGTCATTTCTCTGAGGTAAGGGTTGGCACATAGAATTATGCTTTGAAGGAGGGAGTCGGTGTCTCCCCAGCGCTGAGCAGGCTGGTAGCTTGTGCCTGGGGCCAAAGGGAGGGTCATCAGCCTAGGAGAGAGAGAAAGGCGTGGGCCTGGATTGGGGTGAGGGGACATTTATAACTGGGCATGGCACTCAGTTATGACTGCATCTAGGCAGCTGCTGTGCTCTTTAGCAAACACTTCTTATTGCCCCACTGGCAGGCATCCCGGAGTGAGGGCTTTCTTTCCTCGGTGTGTGCTGGTGGAGAGGCTTTGCTGGACATCCGTGCGCACCACTAAAGCTGCCAAGTAGAGTGGACAGAGCAAAATGGTGCAACTAGGAGCCCACTGAGTGTCCATTTAAATTGAATTTTATTAGCTTCCTCTGCAGTTTCTAAGATCTTGAACTTTTTATGTTCATATTGGTCTCCCCTGACCTAACACTTTAATAATGAGCTACTTCATTTTATTTGGTTAATCGATTATGTGCATCATTTCAACATGTTTTTTGAGCATCTGCTCTTTGCTAGACACCTTTGTCCAAACTGGTGGCACAATGCCCCCTAAATAACTTCGGGAGGACACTGGCCTCGGTTCTAGCAGAAGGGGAAGCAGCAATATTCATCATGGGATATGCAAGGCCTGGTGGGACCTATTGTGGGTTGATTTTTGCACGCGGGGTAATCTACCTAGCCTTCCCACCTTACTTAAATAGGGCACTAAATACGATGTTCACAGGTGAAAATAATTTATGGGAAGTGGAAGACCTTTGATGATGAATAGTTACCACCATCACCATGAAATTCCTCCTCACTCATGTCCTTTAATAGGATGATTTCAGTGTCATGGGGTTGGTCCCTGAGTATGCTAATCAGGTTTGATCAGTGCCAAAGGTAGACTCTGTGCCCCTCTCTCTGTGCCCTTGCCAATGATCACAAAGGCATGAGTTGCAGAGGGGGCAGCTGGGTTGGACAGAGATGGTGAACATAGGTCAAGGATCACCGTATCAGTAAAAATAGCCGAGAAGCCCAGCAACCTCTGTTAGCAGTGCCTTTCTGTGTGCAGAGGAAGCTCAGGTCTGATCAAACATGGGGGTGCTTGGTCGCTTCCAGGTAGGTATTGAGGAAGTAGGTAAAAAATGAACACTCTTAGACAAGTTTCAAAAATATTGAGAACTCTGTATACCTTCATCTTCTTTATCAGAATTTCCTTTTAGCTTTAAGAATCCAGCCTGTAAGTTATGTCATTCAAAACCGTAGGAGTATGGAAATGTGTTATTTCAAAATGCAAAAGGGCTTAGCCATATCTCTCTCTCATAGTTTACAATGTCTATCGTTTACTAGCAACTAAGATTTTCACATCTGCTTCTGTGCATAGTGTATTTCATGAACTAGCTCTTCCCACAAAGGCTTGGATTTGAACTTTGTAACAATTTGGGTCAGCAGAATCACTACCCTGGGGGGTGGGGAGAAGAAAGAAAACCCCCCACTTATGGATAACGACTCTGTGAGTCATCTCTGTAATATTTTTTGAGACATTTGGTATGACTTTACATTTTTCTTTGTCTTTTTTGCTTACCCTTGGAGGTCCTTCCTTCAGGGAAAAAAGAAAGGACATATTCTAAGTTGCACCGTAGGTCTTTAGAAAGACCTAGAAAGGAAAAACCTGCCAACTTGGCACTAGCAGTGTGCTGGGGTAGTAGTGGTTTTGGTTTTGCAGTCAGAAGACCTGGACCCGACTGGCAGACAGTCATTACTTGGCTAGGAACACTTGGCAAGTTTGCACGTTTGCAGGGTCTCTGAGTCTCAGTCTTTCTTTCTGTAAAATGAGATAATAATATACACCTGCAGGGAGGTTGTCAGGATAAGGTGATGTTACTCATGTGAACATCACTGGAAGGATGATGTGAGTGTTTGCTATTACTATTGATAATTGATGCTGATGGGAAGAGGAAACTTGTCTGCCCAGCATGAGGGTCCTTTCAGGTTTCTCCAGATGGTTTACACATGGAAATTGACCAAGTGGACTCTCTGGAACGTTTCTCCTTTTCTTTGTATGGTTTTATGAAAGTCGCATCCTAAAAAGCACAGTTGAATGAATGAGGAATTGGAACAAATGCTAAAGAGTCTCAGGAAGAAAACCCTAGAGCTATACCATGTTTCATGCTCAGCACGTCAGGTGACATGTTTGAAATTTTTCAGTGATGCATTTGGGAGAGTTTTGCAACTGTCAGTTGTGCATCTGACGCCATGGGAGAGGTCGTGACACTGACACACGACAGGCCACAGGCGCTCATGGATGACCGGAATTCAGCACGTAGACCTGACATAGTTACGGAGGGCAGAAGCATGTGGAATTATCCCCGGGCTTTGTTTGACTTTGTTAAAAATACCACCGGCCCAGATTTTTTAAAAAATGTGGACAGAGGAGCTAGTATGAATAGAATGTGGGCATCTATGGTCCTGAAGCTGCCAGAAAGGGCAGGCAGGGGTAGGGAGCCCGCGGTGGGGAGGGGGAACCAATGGACTAGGGGTGGAGCACTAGGAGTACCTGGGTGGTGGGTGAGGTGTGGTAACATACACCTGGAGAGGTGTGACCCTACCTATACCCCTAATTCACATATAGTACTGTAAACCAATGTTATGCCAATAAAGAATAATATAATAAACATGATTATGACTGTGGACAACTCAGCTAACATAGGTTTGTGAGGAAAAGGAGCTTTTAGAACAGGCAGCTAATAGCCCAAGCTTTGAATTCAGTGAAATCCACTCTCATTTCTTCTGCTTTGATATTTTCTTTTTTTTTAATTAAATATTTATTCATGCATATAAGAACTGGGGTGTAGGCTAGAGGTACAGGGGGTGAGAGGATTCACCAGAGACAGAGTGGGGAGCAGAATAGGCAGATCTACTGAAATACACTGGGAGGGGAGCAGCGGGGAGACAAGAGAGGTCTGCTGCGCCATGTGGGTCAGCTCCCTGGACAGGGATCAAACTCAGGCAGCAGCAGCAAAAGCATGATAGCGCTGAGACTTAACACCAGGGAGGTCCTGCTGATATTTTCTTATTTGAGATCCTAGGCAGTCAACTTAGTGTGAGCCTATGCATACATCTGTGAAATGGGGAGGAGAAAAGGATAATTGAATTGATGAACTAAAACACTGGACATAAGCTTGAACCTAGGCCCTTAAATAAGCACTCAATAAATGGTTCCTATATTTCTGGATATTTTCAAATCTAAAAGAGTAACAGATCTTTCCATCTATTTCTGCGATATTCTTTCCACAAAGAAGAGAATTAATGAATCAGTAGCAAAATCAAACGCCATGATTTTGATTCCAGGGCCAAGCCTTCCTCACCAAAGAGTAGATAACAGGAAAGCCCAGGGTCGTGTCAGCCTTTGTGGGGAGACCCAGGTGGGGCGCGTGTCCCTGGGGTGCGTGTCCTCCAAGTGAAACAAACAAAACATGTTGACATTGCAGCCATCCAATAGCTCTTGGCGTGGGGCACTTTTAAAAAGGAACCTCAGGTGAAGAGAAACAGCACGAAAACCTGGGCGTTTTACCCAACCTAAAGAGCACAGAGGAAACCCCCTGTTTGTTGAAGGAACTGGCAGCTTACTTTTGCAGAAACAGGTCAAGAGGCAGAAGAAAGGAATTAGGAAGAAACCCAGGTAAGACAGAATCCCATGTGAACCACACCAGGGGCCCTGCTGGCCACCTGCAAGAAGCAAAAACAAGTGGAAACTTTTGGTCACAAATTTTTACTGGCGCAAGCCCCAGGCAGATACAAAGGCGATGCCCAAGGGGGGTTTATGAGAGTCCAAAGCTTGGGGTCTGTGAGAGTCCAAAGCTGTGAGAGTCCAAAGCTTGGGGCAGGAGGGGGTGTCGTTCTTCCAAGGCCAGTAAAAACCCTCTGTTCGCTGGGCTCTGCCCAGGGGGTGCCGCAGGCAAGACCACAGGCTCAGCCGGTGGGGGGCAGGGCTCGACCCCTCCTGCCTCTGGACAGCTGCGCGGTTTCGGGGTGCGCAGAAGGGTGTTCCGGGGTACACAGAAGGAGGCGATCACCGCTGTGTGTTTCCTGGCCCTGCTTGGCGAAGCGAGAGAGTGCGCTCCCCTTGGAACTGGGAGGGTGAGTACACTTGCTTCCCCTCTGTGTTTCGAATACTCAGTTGAAAAACACTCTTAAAAAGAGAGACTTTTTCTTGATCCAGTCATCTATTTTTGGGTATTTGGGCTGTTTCCAAAGCTTAGCTATTGTAAATTGTGCTGCTATAAACATAGGGGTGCAGGTGCTCTTTGGAATAGATGTTCCTGTGTCCTTTGGGTAAATACCTCGGAGTGGAATTGCTGGATCCTATGGAAGCTCTATGTTTAGTAGGTCCAGAAATCTCCACACAGCTCTGCATAGTGGTTGTGTTATAGGACAGGGAGAGGGGCAGCCCAAGCCCCGCAAACCTGCCTATTCTAAATGGGTTCTGCCATCCGCCGCATCAACACAAAACATAGGAGACTTTAATGGGAAGGAACTTTAATAAAAACTAGGAAACAATACAGGTAAGGCAAAGAGTCTAGTTTCTAAATGAAGCACCCAAAGTTACCCATCCCCTCGTGGGTAAAAGTCCATCCATATGGGATCGGCCCAGAACAAGGCCCCAAAGTCTACCACAAGTCTAAAACATCTTCCAGTTGAGACCCACAGAAAAGGGTCACAAACAACTGGACAAGCCCGGAAGGAAAAGAGCAAAATCAACATCAAGATAAAAGCTGCCATTGTCACCTCCCCACGGGTCTCACCCACATCTGTGTCACCTAGTCCACGACCAAAAGACAAGCGCAGTTTCTTCACGTGTCTCTAGGCTCCATGCACCTCCTCCAGGTCTCCTGGCTCTATCCTGCTTCCTTCCTCAGTCTCTTCTTCAGCTTCTCCCCTTCCTGCTCAGCTCCACCCTCCCTTGGGTGGGGCAGGGAACCTCCCCCTTTCCTGGGGACCACCCTGTTACAGTTGGACCAGTTGTACACCATGGAATATTACTCAGCATTCAAAAAAGATAAACACATGCAATTTGCAGCAACATGGATGGCGCTGGAAGGGATCATGCTCAGCGAAATAAGCCAAAAAGAAAAAGAAAAACACCGGATGGTCTCACTCATAGCAGGAATCTAGAAAACTTAAATAAGGGACCAGGAAAAAGAATAACTATAAGAAAGTAAAAATCAAAAATCAACAAACAACTATGAACCAGAGACACTCTATGGGGGTTGCGGGGTAGGGAGGGGAGGGATTGGGGTCAAAATAAGGGGGTTGCAATTGTATGGGGAATATAAAAATAAAAAAAAATTATATTAAAAAAATAAAATAAAATAATCAAGTTAAAAAAAAAGAGAGAGAGAGAGAGAGCCTTTTGGGGGTGTAATATAACATTGGGGAAAAAAACAGTTGCGCGCCCCTGGATCAGGTAGGAGACACTATGTGTCCAGCCCGCGAGGCTGCAGCGCGAGGCCCTGGACAAGGCTGACCGGCGGGGTCAGGGCGGCGAGGGCCATCAGGAGCAGGGGAGAGAGATGAGCACTGGGGTCTGTAGGAACTTAGCCTAAAAGTCACTTCTGAAATGGGCGAAAAGACAGACTGGCGCATTGGGAGTTTGGTTTTGAAATGATGGGGCCACGGCTGCTGCTGGGAAGGAGGGAGCCAGTGCTGCGCCCCAGGCGCTTGGGAAGGGAGGGTGCAGAAGGGGGCCTGAGGGGCTGCCATGAAGAAACAGACTGGTCCTTCCCTTCCACCACGCCCTGCCTTTTAGCACAAGCCTCACCTTTAGCCGCACAGCCAGGGCAGGGCAGGTAGAGGAGGGCTTGGAGAGGCGATGGGGCTGTTTGACCTCTTTCCAAATGAGAAGGGGCAGTGGTTTTCAAGGAGCCGGGAGGTGATGCATCATCTCTCTGCCTCACTCAAGCTCTGATATTGCTGTTTTGTGTTGCAACCTGGAGTGGGGTGAGATTTGGGAGCAAATGATTGACATTGGATTGGTCTGAACTGCGCCCAGAGCAGAGAGCAGTGAGTCAGGGCAGTGGCTGCCAGCGCACTTCTAGATCCTCCAGGAACCGGTTCTTCTTTCTCTGCCCTTCCTCATCCTCCTCTGCCCTGCTCCTCTTCTTCTTCCTCTTGCTTCTCTTTCTGTTCTTCTTTCTTTCCTACTCTCTTTTTCTCCCTTCCCTCCTTTTGCTGGTGTTGGTTTTCTGTTTAAATTTATGTTCATCCCACCACCCAGGGTGGCAGTCATTTTTGTTTATTTTTCAAAATTGTTACTTCAAGGAGGAGAAACATGCACTCAGGTTCCTGGACTAGGGAGCACCAACTGGGGGCGGAGAACTCACCTGAGCTAACCCCCAGGCCGCACTCTGCTCTTAGCTGCTGGCTCTTTAGTCTCCATGAAAATGAAGGTGTCGATTCACTCGTAATTGTGAGTAGCACTAGGCCAACTCCTAGGCACTTTGGCATCTGCTGTACTCAGGAACAACACAATTTTTCTTTGCTTAAAAGAAAGGGCCACAGAGCGCTTGCATTGCAGGGCACTGGGGAAATGAAGACAGTTAAGTAAATATTAGTTCATACGTGGTGATCCTCTCCTTTGTGTACACTTTGAACTAAAACAACAGCCTCTTAGCAGAGTGGTTGATGTTAAAGTGTTCTGACACTCATTTAAAAAGAACGTTTTAAACAGCCATTGGCCTCTGTACTTTTCAAAGCTTCTGAAGAACTTCAGCAGCATGAAATGAATGCACTCCGAAGGTGTCAGCTTCTTGTGCTGGTGCAAAATTAAGTAGAATATAATTAGTTATTCAGAGACATTGGAATTCTCAAGGTGATAAAAGAAAAGGAAATATTCCACCGTCAAAGCATCCTGTTTGCCTACTGCCAGGGAGTAATACATTAACAAGGAATTGCTGGACCTAAACAGACTAAATTCGTTATTTTTTTTTCGGCTGCTAAAATTTTGTTTGGATAACTGCAAAAGATGAAGTGGAAAAAGGAGACCTTCATGTCTCCCATGGAAGGAAAGGCCTGGTTGTGTCTGATATTGGAGAACAAATTTTTCTAGGACTATTCATTCTAGTGAAAATATTACCTTTGTGTCTGTGCCAATGTGAGCCTTCTAATTTGTGATTCAGGATTATTTGCCCTGTTGTGGCGGCCGCATTCTCCTTAAAAAAAAAGGGGGGAGGGAAATTCTTCCCTTTTTCTTTACTACTTGTTTGGCTTTCAAACTCCAGCTGATGTACACGGCTGAATAGTTTTCTAGAACAGGAAGCTAAAAACTCAGTTGGCATTCAGCTATGGTACTGTCAAAGTTGCTCTTTATTGCAAGGTGGCATGCCACCTCCCACGTGGAAGGAGGTACGTGCATTTCTAACTTGAAATTAGGCAATGAGTTGGTAAGGCCTCAGCCTTGGAATGGAGTCCTAAGTAAAATGCCTTTTGTTGTACATCAAATTGAGGCATGAAATGACACTCAGTGATCCGGAAAGGACACCCTGGTTCTGAGCCAATTAGTGGGCTTGCCCCAGGGTTTGAGGGTCAGAGGCTGGACTACTGGACTCTCTGTGTAGTGGGTCCAAGTAGCAAGCTTTACAATACCCAAAGAGTTTCTGGAACATATCCCTCATGTCCCCAGGGATGCACAGCTGCTTTGGGGCTTTGTTTTGACTTCTTCCTAAAGAACATGTACTCCAGGTGTTTGGGGTGCCCAGGAGAAAATGCAGGGGACCATTATATTGTAGCTATTCAGAGAGGCCCACAGGACGCTGATGAAAATTGGGTTTTATGTAATTCTGAAAGTGCTCCCCTGCCCAAGAAGTTCCTACATCTTTAGGAATTCTTCCTTATGTAGTGGTTGCAAATCAGAATTTCTCCAGAGATCCCCCAAATTCCTAGCATCTCAGTTCATATGGGTATAAAACTGAGTATTTATTTGGCTCACCCATCTGTGTCTGGCTTTTGGCCCATATTCAAGGGTCCTGGGTTACTTCTGGTCTCTCCACATGCTATAGAATTTTCATTTGGAGGCAATATTCAGATTCAGAAAGCAAAAGATGATTTCTATTTGAGAAGAAAAGGAATACATCACCAAAGTACCTTTTCCTGGAAATAATAAAACACTCGTTTTTATTCTCCCAGAAGGTGGCAGGGCTCAGTGGATTGTGAGTTTCCACCTATTTTTAGGAATTAGAGATCTCAGTCTTGCAGTCAAATCAAATCCAGTGTTTATGGGTCTACACAAATCAAATCCTGCGTTTTCCTTCATAACAACCAGTAACCTTACTCAGTAAGAGTCTGCTGTAGATCTGACATTTGAAGTGAGATCTGGTGTCTAAAGTAAGAAATTCTGTTTCTTTGATACATGTTGGGTGTCAAGTTGAGAAAAGTTATCACATTGCTATAACATAGAGTTTGAATGTTTGTATTAAATAGTTTTTTTTATATTCCTAAAGAAGATTTGAATAGTACAGGGGGTATGAGAAGCTGCTTAAGATTTGGTTGTAGTAGGGAGAGAAATACTCAGAATCAGGTTCACTTATCTATCCTTGTGCTGGTGACTTTGAAAACTTAGGGTCAGCAGGTGAGCTAGTTAGACCTTTCTAATGAGGGGCACGTGGGATAGAACCACATATAATATCCCAAGTGGTCTTAAAAAACAACACTCTCATGAGTGTTCTCAAGTACTCAAGGCAGAGTACTTGAGAAAGAGAAGTACATATCAAAGTGAGAGTTTTGTTTTTATTGGGATCAGATGTGGATTATGCCTAGTAATAACTGACCTGCTGTTGCTAGGTTAACAAAAGATAATACTGCAATTGTGGCAGTTGGCAATTGTTTTTCTTAAATTTGAGAAAAATTTAAGTTTTCTTGACATCTGAAGAGTTACATCAAGTCCCCCAAGAATGGGATTGTATTTTGACATCACAGAGTCCTGTATGTGAAATCTTTGAACAAGGTCTTTTTGAGTCTCAGTGCTTATCTCTAATACCTGCCTTACATATCAGTTGAGAAAAATAAATCCTGTTTCTTAGATAAAGTGGGTGCTATATTGCCTGTGTAGGGTAAGTAAATGATATCAGGCTTTTCTGCCCTCCCACCATCAGGATAGATGATGGATCCTTGCGGTCCTGAATGCATGCCTGATGGCGGGCACCTGGAATAGGGTGTGGACATAGGTAGATGGGATTCACCTGGGCTAAGACTGGGCTTATAAGGCAGCATCATGGTGATGCCAGTAGAGTAGAGAAGAGCAGAGAAGCAGAAAGAATGAGAGCTAAAGAAAAGCAGAGAGCCCAGAAAGAGCTAAGACTTGCAGCACTTTGTCTGCTGTGTACCCAGTAAAATACCAATAAATGCCTGCAAAAGACACCGAGGGCTCCAGGACTCTCTTCTTCACCCGTCTGCTCCGATCATAAAGATCCTACCCTGTGGCCATCCTTCCCTACAGCCTGGTATGTAGTAAGATGCAAAAAAGCTAGTCATTGTTTTTACTGTTTTTATGGTCGTTATTTAAATCTAGGTGAGCTACCCAAGAATTCTACCCTCGCTATTCTCCTGGGTCTTTCTTCCCCTACATTCTCACCTTCTGGGTTCTGTAACACAGTCTCCTAGGTTTCCATCTTCAGTGCTTCCACAGAGGAACTCTCCCTGAGCCTTCTTGGCTCCTCTTCAGATATTCTGACCTTTGTTTTCATGAAAAATTTCCAGATTCTCCAGCTGTCTTAGGGGAGGCTCTAGATGATGATGACCTCAGTTTTGCATATGTACTCGATGAGAACCAAGAAAGAGGATGGTAGAAGGTTAGCATTGGTTAAAAAAAAGCTCTACTGGGCAT
The DNA here is from genome assembly GCF_014898055.3 of Talpa occidentalis. Lineage (NCBI taxonomy): Eukaryota > Metazoa > Chordata > Mammalia > Eulipotyphla > Talpidae > Talpa > Talpa occidentalis. The sequence continues at coordinate 110,699,581 of NW_023605194.1, forward strand.
CTGTTGGTTGTCTACTTGGCATTCCCTGTTTCCTACCCTCTCTCTTTCTGACAAGTGTGAGAAGAGAATCCATTTACAAATATCTGGCAATTTGTTCTCAGAAATATATCTCAAAATTAGTTTCACCTGCTGATATCTTAGTTTAGCACTCCCAAGTTGTCACAGAACCCGTGACATTACAATCCTTCACATCTCCGAGCCATGCCCTGCAATCTGCTTCTCCAGGGAGTAACACCGAAGACTTGATGTCACTGGACTGAAGGTAAGTGGTAAACTTCTCTGTAGAAACACTAGTGTTTGGGGTCCATTTGTTGGTGCAAAAAAAAATCTACCTCCCTCTCCCCATGTCACTATCTGTGTCTAAATATGGACAAAGGGTTTATTGTTGGAGGTGTGTTGGATTTTACGTGGATGTGGACTTTAAGAAGGTTGGGGAATGTCATGGTGTTTGGATCCCAGAGTTATTCTCTTGAAGAGACTTTGAGTACTTATGGTTAGAAGGACAGGGACCAAAGGACTTCCTTTTTTGAAAGCCTTATGTTGCATTGTTGGGTACAATTGCTTTGGAGCCCACAAACTAAGTTAGCTGTGAGAGTCTTTCTAAATCCCTTAACCAGAACCCAGCACCACTCTAGAGCTCTGGGGCCCATGGTGCCCTTTTCCACAGGTGAGTCAGCATGGTTGTTAATGAGGTTGTGTCAGTAGCTTCTTGGCAGTGGGTATGGGCAGGCAGAGTTAGAGCGGAGGAGGAGAGCATGGTTGATGACATTTAATGACTGTGGCTCTGGTCGTTAAAAACTGTGGCTTTCAGTAATGGTAGCCCAGAAAAAACTGGGGAGGCTTTGAAGGGTAATACATGTGGAAGACGGAAAGGACTGAGATTCTGCTGTAAAGTAGGGCCATTATAATTTATTGTATGTATTTATAATTTTTGTGTATCTATAAATATACACATACACACATATATATAGTGTATATATATTTATGGGCTGTGGCTAACATACAAAAAGCTGTACATATTTAATGCATGCAATTTGATGAGCTTGGAGATAAGTATACACCCATGAAACCACCATCCCAGTCTATGTTTTAAGCATATCAGCACCTCCAAAAGTTTCCTCCATTCTCTTTATTATCCTTTTTTTGGTGATAAGAATATTTAACACAGAATCTACCTTCTTAGCCAAATCTGAGCACATGGTACCGTTTGGTTAACTCTGGCCACCTGCGCTGCAGTGGACCTCTGGACTTACGTCTCTGTCACAACCACAGCTTTGTGGCTGTTTACTGCAGCTTTTCTGTGTCTCCTTCCCCGGCACCCCTGTCAATGAGTTTGAGTATTTTCGAGTCATTGTGTCAGTGATCTCTTGTAGTATCTGTCCTATGTTAGGCTTATTTCACTTAGCATAATGTCACCCAGGTTCATCTGTGTTGTTATGAAAGGCAGGATTATCTCCTTTTTTAAGGCCAAATAAAGGTGGGTATGTATTGTTTGTATATTCATGTATATTACATTCTCTCTCTTTTTTTTTTTAAGATTTATTTATTTATTTATACAAGCACTGGGTACAGTCAGAAGCGCGGGAGGGTGAGAGAATTCACCAGAGCCAGAGCGGGGAGCAGAGCAGGCAGAAGGACCGAAGTACGCTGAGGGGAGCAGCGGGCGGCAGGAGAGGTCTGCGCGCCATGTGGGACCCTCCTCTGGTGGCCGGGGAGCAGCCGGGAATCGAACCAGCGCTTCAGAGGCTGTGGGCAGCTTCGCAACCCAGCGCTCAGCCACTGAACCAGCTGGGAGGCCCATATTACATGCTCATATTTGTCCACTTATCAGTGGGCACTTAGGTAGTTAGGTTGTTTCCTTATCTTGATGACTGTGAATAATGCTGCAATGAACACAAGGATGCAGACACCTCTTTGGGGCTATTTTGATTCCTAACGATGTTGTGTGCATCATCTCTGCTCCCTTTCCCTGCAAACCTGTTCTCTTGTCTCTTTCCTTCTCTGTGCCTTGTGCCTCCACCCGATCTCCTCCTGTTTCTCCCCACGCCCATTTGTTTCTGATTTATTTATTTTCATAAGTCTCTCCTTTGGTGACTAAAATGATTCTGTCATATTCATTCTCATTCATTTCCTCTCTCTCTCTCTCTCTCTCTCTCCCGCTCTCCCCTCCTAGTTCCCTCCTTGGGGGTGGACTAGGAGCCATGTTTTAGATTTTAAACAAATGCTTGTTGAATAATTGCATAAACTTCGTGAGGCCCAAGGAACTTAAAGTGGTGGAGCAAAACTGATCAGAAACTTGTTTGGATGTTTATTTATTGCTTGGCTACATCTAAAAAATGTCAGACTTTTAGGGAGCAGATATCCTTCTTCCACACAGAGAAGGCACTTGTGGGGTGCAGTTCCTATCACATTTTGCTTAAAATGGGATGCAGGCAGCTAGTCTCTGGGTGACTGGACTTTAAAAATGACAAGGAATGACATGGTGGTGGCCATGTGGGGACCAGGAGGGTGGGCAGTGTGAGGATGAAGATGACACCGAGATGGAGAGTCGGTCCCCACTGAGAGCATGGACACAGAGCCTGAGTTCCACTGTGAAATCTGCCCCACCTCTAGACTCTTGTTTCCCCTAATCAGAGATTCCCTTTTCTATTAGAGCTGGGGTTTTCTGTCCAGGCAACATAAATTGTTCTAGTACAGAACATTATGAACCTCCCCTCCCACGCCGGTCTAATACCAGGCTATGGGTCATGTGCTCCTTGTGTGACTGAGTAGAGCCTAGGACCTGGTTTCTTCTAGAACAAACATCTTTTTGCCAGACTCTTAAGGCTGCTACTTTCATATCTAATCAGATATGTGACCATTTAAAAAATCTCTTAACTGTTATGGTGTTACTACTCAGGAAGGAATTTGAGTACACCAGCAATATGGCCCAACCAATATTTAAATGTATATTGATTAAACTTTATGAAGATAATATGCAAATTATGCAACATAATTTTCAAAGGAAGCATTGGAGAATTAGCTTTTTTTTTTCAAATCACGATTATAATTTTAGCATCCTGCTTTATTTTTTTCCCCAAATTACCAAGATTGATTAAAGGAATATTGTAGTGTGTTTTCACAATTCCGGGTAAAAAATGTCTAGCTCTGTAAGACCTACTGTGAGCAAAATATGAACTATAGCAACAGTCATATGTTTAAGGTGACACACTTATTGATAGGTTATAAAAAGTGTCTCTTATTATTTGCCAGGTAGTCCACTTTAATCAAAAGCTTCACAGTCTTACAAAGCCAAGTGATCAAAAGACTTTATAAGTGTCCAGGCTCACACATGTATAATACAGGTTTACCTTCAAAATACAACAAGGCCTTTTCACATTCTTTCTGGGGTTGATGCATTCCACTTCTATTACATCATTTAGCAAGATAACTGCATACTAGCTGGTGATCCTCTGATGAAGTGTGTACGGCAAGCCAGCTCACCATGGTAAGCTCTGTTAAGTATCTCATAGTCTAAATAAACTCCCCACAATGTTCTGGGAGCCAGTACAAGGCAAAGTTTATCATTTAGGGTTGCTTGTGAAGAATCAGTAAGAACATTCTGTTTACTTATGCAAAGAAGTGCTTTTGATGGATCCCAGTTCACAAAGGCACTGGGGAGCTCCAACTGCTTAATATTAAGAGGCCATAAATGTCTTTTTCTTACCTACGCTTTCTCTGTAGGATGCTATTCTTTCCTGCTCTTCATCTCTCCGTGACCAACGGTTGCATACACATCACTATCCTGACACTTGGAAAACAGATGAGTAACCTTTTCTATTACTGTCATAAATGCAGTGAACCAGCCACTAGGTCACGCTCATGTGCAAAGCAATCTGTTCCCTCCCTCTTTGGCGTCAGCCTCACCTTCCAAATGACTTGAGTGGGAGCTGACCTTGGGAATCTGTTCTCCACGTAGGCTAACCTAAGTCCATTATTTTCCAAGTAAGGTAGTTCTACAAACATGAAGTTTCCAAGTTGGAAAATGTCAGCTAAGATTAATTTCAATGGAGGGAATTAACTACTTAGCAATTTATGAGAGAATACCTAATTATGAAAACTATCCTGATGTTTTATGTGCTCATGTTGAATAGAACGCTTCTAAGAATGCCTCCACTTTATATCCTCCTTCTCTTTCCCACGTTCTTAAGAAAAACTCATAGTCTCGTACCAGGCTCCAGAGAGGGAATTTAACAATACTGACATTATGAAAGCTGACATCATGAGAGAGAGGGTGGAGAAACTTGAAGATAAAGATTAGGAAGCACTGCCAGCAAAGATAAATCATAGTAAAAAACAAACCAGCTCTAAAAAATCATTTTGCTGGTCATAGAGATATAGGAATAAATGTACAAGGAACTCCAGCAGATTTCACATTTAAAAAGTAGGCCGCATCTTACCATCTGAAAGTTATGACCAAGTGTGATTTTCTTCCAGCATTCAGGAAAGCACACCCATAGTGCAAATGCTCCACTTCTCGAGTAGGGTAGGAGGGGGCCCAATGGACTGTGGTGGAGCCTATGGGTGTCTTGGTGGTGGGTGTGGTGTGGTTTACGTTCCACCTCCCAACCTACATGGGCTAAATTCTGACGGAAAGTCATGGTATTGTGGTGGATTGATAATGCCCACCCAAGCATTGCCTGCTCTATTGAGAAATAGATTCTGAATTAATTATTCAATGCCGAGCACACAGTAGGCCCTTCCACAGTGCTTGGTGCACACAGGGCTTCAATAAATATTTGCTGGAGAAATGAAGAGGTCAAGGAGTAATCCTTTCTGAATATCTGTGCTTCACCCCTGCTTCACCTCACAAGCAAGGGTATTCCATGAATCCCCAGCCGTGAATCAGACTCTCTGGCCTTGGGCTTCACCCTTAAAATGTGAAGGCGTGTTCCCCCAGGTCTGACACGTGGTCGGGAAGGCCTGTTGCTGGTTCCCCAGCTAAAGATGTTAACAATGAAGACAACGTACTTAGTGTCAAACTGGCCTTCGTCGAGGTCCCTGCTCTGCTTTTACCAGCCACATGACCTCAGGCTCAGAGACCACTTTCCTCCTGCCTTGACTGCCTAGGAGGACTGAATGGGAAATTGTATTGATGGAACACACTGCCTGGCTCACAGTGAACACATGGATTGTTATAATTTTATTTTCCCACCTGTGAGAGAGACTCTTAGTTCCTAGAATTCCTTTTCATAAGCCTCTCAATCTGGAGATCATTCTATTTTCCTCTTTTTCTAGAGGGTCAGTGACTGTCAGTGTGGAAATTGACAGTCCATTCTTGGTTCATATGACATTTCATAATTGGTATCTGGTATTTTATTGCTCCTCTTGTCCACAGCAGTATATTGAGATTTTTATATTCACTGATTCTTAGAACTCTGACCTAATTAATGGCTCAGAGCTCTTCATTTATTAGTATAATATGGACCTTCTCAATTTCTTTCCATATGTCTAAGCTGTAGCTCATGGGACAACATGAAAGTTCTGTGATAGCATCATTTAGTTAATTACTTCACTTTTACGTTTCAAATCTTCCTTCTGTCTGGAAACTTGCGGTGTTCAGGGCTAGAAGAGAAAGAAGTTCCAGTATTAGTTCCAGGAAGAAACACTGTTAGCACAACTCCTTTTCTGTTTATGGTCTTCAAACCAGGTCCCCATCATGGAAGTTAAGGGGGATTTTGGTTTTCTAAATAAATTTGCATACGACAGGAACATCAACTACTTCTTGTATTTTGGCAACATTTTCTAGTCTGTTTGGTTTTCATTTTATTTATACAATTTAGACCTATAGCAGTTCTGTTTTTTTTTTCTAACTTAAGTGGCCACTGAGAGGGATGTGGGCTGTCCACACCATGGAATACTATTCAGTCATAAGGAAAGACAAAATGCTGTCATTGACAGCAACGTGGAAGGAGGTGGAGGGAGTTATGCATAGTAAAGCAGGTCAGAATGACAAAGACAAACATTGGACGTTTACATAGCGGGTGATTTGACTAAGCAAAATACTTATAAAAACTAGCAGGCGCTCATAAATGAAGTGAGGCTTCTGAGGTTAAGGAGAGGAGGGAGCGAAGGTCAAGGATGGATAAGGGATGGCCTTGGGGAAAAACAACAACAAAAAAGGATGTTGTATATTATATAAATGAGATTTGTAAGAATCATGCAGTTTTGCAGTTGCATAAAGAGTTTAATTTAAAAAATCTAAACAAGAAAAGAAACTCTAAGTTTTTAATCTAGTTAACACTAGTATTTCCTTCTTTGTGATTTCCTTTGTTGTTGTTTAACTTAGAAGTTCTAATAAATTCAGGTGAAATTTTATCAGAATTTTCTTCTGGATAGTAATGGTTGCCTTTAAAAATTGATCACATTAGATTTAATACTCTGTCTACCTTTTCTTTGGCATCTTTAATAGTTACCAATATGAGTTTAAAATAGGTAACAAATTATTGTAGCACCACTTATTAAATTATTCTTTTCCACAGTTTTGTTTTGGAAAACCAGTTTATCATATACTCCATTTAAAAAAATATATTCTAGAGTCTGCTGTAGGGCTATAAATTCATAAATGATTATCTCTTCATAAAGGTCTAATTACAGATTCGTGCACTGTGCTCTACTTTTTGTTTGTTTGGTTTTTGTTTTTACAGTTTATAACATCTTTACTATCTTAAGGTATAAGTTCTCCCCCTTCATCAGCAAATCCTGTCCACTCCCCCTGAGTGTGAATCCAGAATCTGGCCACTGATAGACCGGAGTCCTGCCATTCTGCTCCCTCCTCTGTGGCCACCTGGGTTCAGCCACCAACATCTTGTCCCGGGATGGCAGCCACGACCCAGCTGTTGTTCCAGCTCACATCCTGTGCCATGCCACAGTCACAGTGTGGGTTTCCAGTATAGTCACAGCGGGTAGATCACAACCACACAGCCACTACCCTGCTTACTGGGTGAACCATGTGACCTGGCTCTTCACACTCCCCCTGTGCCTCCCTGGGCTCCAGGCACGTTTGCCACTTTTACCTCGGGGCTCTTCACTCTTTGTCTTCCCCAGACCATCTTTGCAGCTCATCTGCACCGTGTGGTCTCATTGCTTGCAGGTCCTCGAATCTTCTAGAAATAAGCATCCACCCAACCCTGGAGTCCCTTCCCTAACCCTCTAACTCTGCTGTAGTTTTTCTTCCCAGCACGTATCACCTATTTGGTTTGCTGTGTATATAGTACCAATATAAGTAAACGTATATATGTCCCCCTCCCCCCATTGATCATAGGAAAGCAATGATACCTTATGAAGACAATTTTGCTGTTTTTAGGCAGATGTAGATACTACAGTGTGCAGCGTCTGCTCTGTCCTCACTTCCCTCCTGGGTGGGTTCTCAGAAACCAGGGCTTTGAGCAAAACAGTGTAGAAGGAAACCAGGTCTGGGAACAGCTGCATTTCATTCTGTCTCGGCTGGGATTTTCTTTTCCTCGTAAGCGTTGTAAGGAGACCTGCTGAATACAGTGATGCTATTGCAGGCCCTGTTAGTGCTCAGTAAACGTTTACTGCATGAGGGGGTCTGGCAAGCTGAGGTGATTGTTTGATGACATAAAGTCCTTCCTTGCCCACCGTGAATGTTGCTCTTCACAGCCCTTCTGCATCTTGAGCCAGAGTATTATGTTCCACAAATTTATGTATTCACCAAGTATTACTGCCTGTCCCCGGCGTTGTTCTAGATGCTGTCCATCAGCACTATTAAGATTTAAATTTTCATTAAGATAGTGTTCTCTAAGGTTTTAAATTTTTTAAAAATTAAGAAATTTATCCATATCTATTTTTAGGTCTATTTTCTCATGTAAAATTTGCTACTTGAGTTCATTTTTCCTTGACTAAAATTTTATAGTTTTTTTTTAAATTTTTAAATATTCCAAATGGAAAACAATATAACTTCTAGATTTAAGACTTTTCTTTTTTAAAAATAACTTTATGTTTTTCCAGCTTATTGCTGGCAGATGGTTTAAATTTATTTTTAAACTTATCTTTATTTTTTAATGAAAGTGTTTACTGCTATGGTCTTACCTCTACATAGAGTTTTGGTGACAGTTGATAAATTCTGCCCATATTTTAATAATATATTAATTACCCTATAACATTCTCTTCAATTAGACCCAACATTAACCAGGACTGTTCAGTAATGTGACTGGAGTATAGAGTTTGGTTTTTGTGACCACACAGGTATCTATAATATTAATTCAGCTATATCCATTGTATTATTCCAATATTCTATGAAGTTGGGGGCTTGCTTAAATTTAAGACAGGGTGGAGGCAGTAAACAAGGATTGAACATGAAGGGCCTCTTAGGACACATGAAGTTTGTGTTCTGTTCTAAAAGCAGTGGGAAGCTATAGGAGAATTTTTAAGATGGTGCCATGTTTTATGGCATCCTGGTGAAGAGTCCAATAAAGGGAGCACAGACAAAATGCAGGGGGATCTGTTCAGCCATTACAGAAGCAGAGTGGAGGAGAAATGGTTGCTTGGGTTAAGGGTATGACAGAAGTGAGCAAATTAGATGTATAAGAGACATTTTGAAAGTAGTGTTGATGAGACTTGTGTTGGGTTAAATATGGACTATGCAGAAAAGGAAATAGTTCAAAATAACTCCTAGTTTTTTGACCTGAGTACTAACTGAGAGACGTAGTCATTTTTGGAAATGGTGAAAACTGGGGAATGTTTTGGGTGAAAAGAAAGATTTTCACTGCCTTCTTTTGAACTATGTATAATATATTCAAGGGATGTTACGATCTACTTCAATTTAAAAAAAAATTCAGATTTTTTTTTTTTTAAATTTATTTATTTATTCATTCATTTATTTATACAAGCACTGGGTACAGTCAGAAGCGCGGGAGGGTGAGAGAATTCACCAGAGCCAGAGCGGGGAGCAGAGCAGGCAGAAGGACCGAAGTACACTGCTGAGGGGAGCAGCGGGCAGCAGGAGAGGTCTGCGTGCCATGTGGGACCCTCCTGTGGTGGCCGGGGAGCAGCTGGGGATCGAACCTGCACCGCAGAGGCCGCGGGCAGCTTCGCAACCCAGCGCTCAACCGCTGCGCCACCGGGGAGGCCCAAAAAATTCAGATTTTTAAATTCAGGCTTTTGCATCCAGTTTCTAGTTATGTAACTAAGGGCAATTTACTGAACTTCTCTGTGCCTCAGCTTTCTCATCTGGAAAATAGGGGTAATCATGGTGTCTATTTTTAAGGTTTTATGAGTTTGCACAATTAAATAATGTCTAGCACATACTAACATAACATATGCTATTATAATAATTAGCTTCTAGGTTTGACTTTTGAAATTTACTTGTGAAATTTGTTTAGTTTTTGACTTATTTATAATTATGAAATAACTATGTTTGATAGATTTCAGTGTATCCTACTACCATGCTTTTAAAGAAAGTTTTCCAACTATTAGGGTTTTATTTTTGAAATGGATCTTGGCTACTGTCTCTTATAATTTTTTCTAGGAGGACTTGTAACTTTTTTGTTGTTTGGGGGCCTGACATACCAAGAAATTCCTTTCTGTTGCTTTCTGACATTGGAAAATCTTAGCTGGCTTATCAGATGTTTAGATCACAATTTTTCCCTGCAAAGCTGTGTGTGTGTAGGACCTCTTTTCTTCTGATCTTTCCTGTTTATAAAAAGCCAACTTGATTTCAGCTCAGTTGTACCTAGTCTGCATTTTCTATTTTTTTTTTTTAAGTTTAAGTATTTTTTGTTTTACAACACTGTATATGTTTTAGGGTTCTTTTACAACACTGTATATGTTTTAGGGTTATAGATTGCCACCTCTTCCAGAGTATTTTATCACACCACTCTACCACGAAAGCACCACTGATCCTCTGCCACAGACCTTCCAGCTCCCTCTCCCTTTTGTGCCTCACCCCATCTTACCCCTCTGGCAGCCTCAAATCGATAGTCAGATTTCAAGGGTTTGTTTTGTTTTGGTCTGTCCCTTTGCTTTGTTTCTTTATATTCCACATATGAGTGATAGCATCTGGTATTTTCCTTTCTACTTCTGACTTATTTCATTTAGCATAATCCCCTCCAGTCCCACCCATGTTGTCACAATTGGCAAAAAATCACTTTTCTTTAACAGTTGAGTAGAGTAGTATTCCATTGTGATATGTACTACATCATTTTAATCCACTTACCTGTCCTTGGCAGTGCATATTTCCCTTGGAATTAGTGTTCTTGCATCCTTCAGGTAGATACCCAGGAATGGAATTGCTGGGTCTTACGGTAGATCCATGGTTAATATTTTGAAAAAGTTCCATGCTGTTTTCCATAGAAACTGCACCAGCATATATTCCCACCGACATTGAAAAGAGGTTCCTTATTTAACATGCTCTAAAACACTTCTTTCTGGTCTTTTTGTTGTGGGCTATTCTCACCAGTGTGAGGTGATATCTCATTGTGGTTTTGATTTCATTTCCCAGATAATAAATGACAATGAGCTTCCCCCCCTCCCCAGGTGCCTGTTGGCCTCCTGAAAGTCTTCTTGGGAAAAATGTCTATTTAGATTTTCTGCCAATTTTTGATTGGTTTGTTTTCTTATTGTTGCTGTATAAGTTCTTTGCAGATCTTGAATATCACCTCCTGGTAGCTCACTTGCATTTTCTGTCTAGATATTTAATTGACTCTTTTCCATTTGTTGCTATCTTCAACACCTTAGCACATGTCTCTGTGTGGATCTTCTTTCATTCATTCTGTTCTGATCAAATATAAGACCTTGAAGAGCAGCAGAGCAAGTGAAAACCACCAGCTTCCACTGACTTCTCTCCTTCTCTGTCCACCCAAGGGAACAATGTGAATCCACTAGCACCTCCTTAAATTAATTCAATTCTCCTTTACTTTCTGGCATTTGCAACCTCAGAATGGATAAAAAATATTCACTTGGGTACACTCTGCTGGTCTCAGAAAACAACCCCTTCCCTGAAGCAGGAAAAGCCCATATTCTTATTGGTAAAGGACGCTGGGCCACTGACCCAGAGCAGAAAGTAGAACATTCAGTAGAACGTTCTCTCTGTGTCTAGGTAAACTCTGAAGCTCTGACTTTATATATATATATAAAGCAACATGCAAAATGAAAATAAAGATCAATTATCTGTTGCTAGAATTAGGAATGAATTTTTGCAAACAGCATATATATATGTTGCTGTGGGAATGAGAGCTGGGGACAAATTGCTTTAAAGCAGTTTCCTTGACACACCACTTTAAACTGCAAAGCTGCCTCAATTTTAATTTATATTTTAGTGTTTCCATATTGCCCAGTCCCAGAAAAACTCTTCTCAGAGTTTGCATACCATTTTAGGTCTCTATATTTTTTTAGACTAAACATGTTTTCTGTTTTTTTTTTTTTTTTTTGACCTCAAACTGCAATTTACATTATCCGGATTGTTTGCCTACTTAGATCACATTCTCTAGACAGTGCTCAACTCTTTACTAGGCAGCAGATAAATAGGCTTATATACAAAATCTACTATTTATAAAATCTCTTTGGGTAACAGAGTGCTTTTTGCAATTCATAGAACTCTTCTGGCTCTGGATGGCTGACTCTGGATATCCTTAATTACAAACATGAATGTTCCTCTAAAGAAACTTAATTTACAGTAATGTTCAATATATGTATTTGTGATATGTATTCCACAGTAATTCTGACTTCTACTTTAGTTTTTTTTAAAAGAAATTTGTTCTCATTTGTCTATAAATTTGATGCCAGAGAAATCTTATGCTACCAGGTTTCACTGTCATGTGTCCGTGTCTCCTACCAATTGTTCATTTAGTCTCTGCCCATATGAAAATGGGGTGGGGGCTTTTTTCCTTTTCAACCAGTGGAATATTTGGGGCACTCAAGTTTTTAGCCCTTTACTGAAAAAAAAAAAAAAAAAAAAACAAAACCTGCAAACCAAGGTTTTCCATTAGCAGCTGCGTGATGTGAAGACCAGGGCACAGCTGCAGCCTAAAGCAGGTCCACCGTGAAGAGGAAGACCAAGAGCAGAACCTCTCTTAGTCTGAGCACATTCACGCTTCCCCCAGACCCAACCATCCTCCTGTGGCCACCACACCCCACGTCCCTGTCTTATTGAAAGTATATGTGTTGTTTGTGCTCCAAAAAAAGGAGTTTATTTAGACAGTAAACATATAAGGGCGAGAAGTTATCTTTTTCTTTCTAAAATTCTGTAAAATAGTGCCTTCATTTATTCTTTTGGTGTCTTTTAAGGCACATTCATAGTTCTTAAACATTTTTTTAAATATAAATATTTCCATCTCTTTATGTCATTTCCAACTTCCTATTTCTTTCCTTCAACAAGCATTTGTGTCCTTGGCCCTGGAAGTTCTACAGTGATCACGACAAATTGCAGGATAGAGGAACTTACATTTTTGAGTTGAAAACAACCCTAACAAGTCAGTCCAAGGACCTATGTGAAAAGAAGTGGCAAGAAATAGAATGAAATGACAGATGCAGACACTGGGGCAATAGACACAAAGGAAAGTTGGTCAACTGCATTAGAGTGGAGGGGAAGGCACTTTTGATTTTTGTTAAATTGTATTATTTTTATTGAGATAACAGTGGTTTTCAACATGCTTGGGGGTGTATAATTTTGGGGTATAGGTTCACTCCTCTTTAGATTTATGTCACTGCGCCAAGCCACCACCAAAACACCCATAATCCTCCATCATAGTTCACCCTTGGGCCTACCGCTCCCTTTGCTCCCCTCTCTCTAACCTCTCCCCCTGGGCGCTTCACTTCTGTGGTCTGATTCCTAAGATTTGCTTTGGTTGAGTTTTTTCTATTCCTCTGTTTAGCTTCCCCTGTTCCACATGAGTGAAATCACCTGGTCTTTGTCTTCCTCCTTCTGACTGTTTGGCTTAGTATCATCCTTCCAGTTCCAGCCATGTTGCCCAAATGGCGAGAGAGTTCATCTTTTCTCATCGCTGAGTAGTAGTCCAGTGTGTAAATACATATCTTCTTCTTTACCATAGATAGGAGGAGGTATACCACGTACTTCCTCTGTCATTGGGCACTTCGTTTGTTCCAGACTCCAAAAGTAGTTTTTTACCTCACAGTCCTCTGTTGGATGGGTGAGTGTTGTCTTGAGATGAGTCCATTTTAGAAGGCATTGCCAGAACGTTTCATACTGGTCACTGAAGAAGGACGCGTTCTCAGTGAGTGGGACACTGGAGGCAGTGATGGGGACAGCTTCAAGGCCCCTCCCTCAGCATGTTTTAGTGCCTGGGGGTCCACCCTGAATAGTTAAGATTCTTAAAAAGCTGAGCTATGAAGTTAATCCATATTTTTGTATAAATATTACAAAGCACAAAAGGCAGTGACCATTTTGAGGAAGAAACATACAAGAGCGTGCTCATTCTGTGTAGCTATGAGGCTGTGGACACGCTGAGCTGGAGAACATCTTTCCCTTCCTCACTTTCCACACGAGAACACACTCCAACCTCATGAGAAAGAAGGCCTGGGAAGTGGAAAACTTTTCTTTTGCATTTTTTTTATTAGGTTGGAAAAAAAACCCTTTCAACTTTGTTGAAACTTTCCCTCTGAAAATATGTCCTTGAACACCGATTACATTCTTGTCACACTGGAAAATAACACGATTTCACTCCCTCTCTCCCCTGGGTAGCCAAAGTAGAAGCAGAAATTACTTTGTGGCCCACCACCAGGGAGAGAAAATGGTTCTTCTTGCAAGGCATAATGCAGGCCTCAGTCATTCCAGCTCTCTTTCCCCCTTGTTTAAGTATAGCTCAGGAGCTTGTGCTAGGTGGAGCTGTTGCTAAATAGGACACACTATTTTCCACAGAGAGCTTGTGGGACACCCAAGTAGGCCACCAGGGTGTTGGGGAGAACCAGAAAAACAAAGGTATGAGGCCTCTCCTTCCACCCCACCCTACAATTGCAGGGTTATCAAACCAGAACACTGAACAGTCTACAGGCTGAAGGATTTGGGGTTTGGATGAGAGAAGAGCAGGAGGGTGGGAAGCAACAGTACAGAAAATTGATCTGATTAAATATCCAAGGCAAGTTCAAGACATTTCAAAAGATCTGTTAAAGACAAAAAAAAAAAAAAAAAAAGACAGCCCCCCTCCCCTCCTGTTTTGCTTTCCATGAAAAATTCATGAAACAAAACCTAGGAATTTCTCACAGTGCACGCAGGGGGATGGGTGTTTCCACTCCAGAGCCAGCTGAGTGAGAGACAAGCAATGTGGAATATTGTTCCTGCGAACAGGAATATAGAATATTCCCAGACACTTAGGATCTCTTTATAGTCCTATCCTTTTGAATCCAGCAAGTTCTCTGCATGTCCAAGGGAAGTTCTCAGAGCTTAACCTGAAAGCTGAGCTGAGGATCCCAAAGATGGGTTGACAATTTTCCTCATCTAGACCTGTCACATACCATCCTGCTCAGAAAAGTCTCGTCAGTTGTACAAATGGGTTTGGCTGCAGGATTCCCATGATGGAGTTTCCAGGGGATTTCTTGAACGTAGCTAGAATTGTTGAGTTAGGGGCCTTTCCTCAGGTCTGCAGAGCCAAATCCGCACCCTCTGTCTACCAGGATCTCTGACGGGGACTCGGTTGATCCTTTCAAACACATCTGAGGAAACTCTAGTAAGCTGCTTCCTGGAGACTGACTGCAGAGTCAGAAAGCACATAGGCAAGACCTTCCAAAGCCTCCCAACTGGCTCAAACCACCCAGTTCCTTGTCCAGGTTCTCCCCAAGTGTGAGGGAGCACAGGCAGCTTCGCGGAGGGTTAGGATAATCAAGTCACCATTTGTAGGAACAAGAAGTTATGAAAATATTTTCTGCTTTTAACTTTATGGTCTGATTCTTCTGATTCTTAAATTAAGGATCTTGCTGCATTTTTTTTTTTTTTTATTCCTTTTGTACTTCTCTGCCCAACCACTTTTCACCCATTCAACTTCCTGTTCCTCTCTTGCATCCAGTTCTTTGTATGACTTGGCATCTGGTACCTTCACATGTCCGGAATACTTTCTGAGCAAATATTTTATTGAACTTCCTAAAAATACACAGGTAGGATAAAAAATATAGCTATGTAAATAAAGGCCTAGGAGTGCTTATGTTTACTAGAAAACGTGCATTAAGGTGTGTGAATACAGGATTCTCTGATTCTGTCTCCACTGTGATTCTTTCCAGTGTTACAAATGCCATTAAGACAGAAATAAACTCATAGCAATTTCCACTTGACTTTCTGAACACCAATTTCCACCATAATGTGCTTTTGGAGTGCAGAACAGTTTGTTCTGCCATAATGTGATGGTTGTGTTTCTCAAACATTCCTTTATCAAGAAAAAAAAATTCATGATGAAAAGAATTGCTTCAATGGAAAAGATATGATTAGGAGATGGAGCGAAAACAAAATTTATTTTTCTAAAGGTAAAGTAAATAAGTGGGGGCATGTTTGAAAAAACATACCTGTTGGTGCTGAGATAGATAATCTAAAATTTATTGAGCAAATCCAGCATTTGATTGCATCTAACTTTTCCTGTTTCTACGGATGCTATCCTTAACCTAAGATCTTTATACAGTTTTCATTATTATCCTGTTTGTCTGTCATCAGTAAGATAAACCAAGCAAAAAGATAAACGCGGACAAAATAGCTGTCATTAGGTCAGTGGCTTCCTTCTTACCCTGGTGCTAATTCCTGTGGACAGTTGTCCTATTACTTCAAGTTATCTGCTAAAAGTAAACAAATCATCCTCATTAGTCAATTCAATATTTAATTGATTTTATGGAAAGTTGCACTGCATTTGTGACACAAAATGCAAGTTATGAGTTAAACTTAAATATAAGTTGATTTTGGATCAAAACAAGCAGCCTGTTTGAGGTTGAAATATTATCTAACTGTTGACATTCACTGAGAGTCTTTTATTCCTTTGCATGCTATAAACTATCGAGACAGGAGCCAAAAATGGTCTTTTCAGAGGAACGCTCCATCCTTCTCCTGGGACATTTATTTCTGTTTTATTTTTGTCTTTTCTCTTTAATGGGATTAAAACGCTCACTTTGTATTTGCCTGTTTGCAACTGTTTATAACTACACAGTTAAAAAAATAGGGCTTCATGACTGTGCTCAAATTATGATGATGAGGGGGTCTACTTTAAAAGTCTATTTTCAAGTAATTTGCCATCAGGGGAAGAAGTGCACAGACTTAATGAGGGTGAACCAGGTATTACTAAACAGCTTTTCCACAGAAGGGAACTCTGAGTTAAAGGAAAGCAAGCAAAATTCCTTTTTTCCCTCCTCACTAAGGAGACTGGTGAACTTGCCAAGTAAAAACTCGAAGTCCCAAGAACTACCCTGAACACAGAAAAATAAGCACCTAAATGAATGCCTGCCCTTTTTCTCCTTGGTCTGAGGCCAACTGACAGCACCAGGTGGCTGCCCTCGGGAGCTGCAGATGCCCGACCTGACAGCTAAGCTGGCAGGAATGAAGCAGAAACATGTGCTTCCTGGGGAGGGCAACGGTCAGCAGGTGGGAGGGCTGCGCGCCTTCCCCAGCCTGTCCTCTTGTGTGGTCACCTGGCCGCCTCCCCCCGTGGGCACCCAGGCTTGGAACACGACTTTTTCTCAGTGCTGAGCTGGAAGCCGTGTCAGGGCAGCTCTGCTGGGGCCGGGAGGACGGGCGGTCCTGGAGCCAGCACACAAATTGAATTTTGAGGCCAGCCTGAAATTGCATTTGCTCTGGGGGCTTTGACCAAAGCCTGTCTGAATCCCCCCTGCTTCCCTTTAGGGTCATCTTTATTTAATCAGCCACTAAATGTTTTTCTGCTTAGGTCACTGATTAATGGGTGACGTAAATCTCCCGCCCTCCCCCTTTTTCATACTGTACTTAATGTTTTATTAATTTGTCCACTTTGGCTGCTGTCAAGACAGCCAATATGCAACTAATTTCTGAGCCTCCAGAAATGGACATTTCTAATTCTGCTTTGTCCTGTAAGGCTCCGTGCAAAGAGCTATGGCCAGAATGTGACAATAGCCAAGGTGCCGCGGTTCTTAGCCATTTGTCTGCAGGACACTTTGACAAAAGGAGAGGGACCCAAGGAGATGGATTTGACTCATGAGAAAAATAAGAAGCTGCCCCTGGTCGGGCTGGGGGCTGGGGAGGAGCCCAGATGCGCAGCTTCACATCACTGGTGTCCTGGTCTCAGACGATTGCTTTCTTCTACCTGTTATCCTTATAAAGCAATAAAGGCTGAATGTCAGAAAGTTGTTTAAGGTACAGCAAAGCTAGAAAACTTCCTCCATCCTTGCTTTGTCTCTGCAAACTTTAGCAGGTCATTTCAAGTTTATACCCAATGCATTGGGGAGTGACAGTATTTCTCTGATAAATGGTAGAAGGAGCGACACTGTGTTCAAAAACTTCTTTTTATCTTTCAATCACAGAATCTATTTGGTTGGGAACCTTCATTAGGAAAGATAACTCGTGTCTTCTGGTTCCTCTGATCACAGGAGCTTAGTTAGTAACAGTCCCAAGACAGGGAAAGGTGATGAACAACTTGGATGGAACCTGGGGACGAACTCACAAGATGGTTAACAAGTGGCAGCCACTTGACAAAACTGGTGTTTCAACAAACTTTGCATCCAAGGGTATTTCTATAAATTGTATCTCACTTCCCATTTGTTTCATTCTGTATTCAAGAAACATTTATCAGGCACCTATTCTGTCTTATGCCTGTGTAGAACCCTGGCAATATTATGATAAACAAAACGCAGTTCTGAAGCTTATGCAGATTCTGAGTAGGGGAGACAAACAAAAGCAGGTGACTTCGATGCATGGATTAGGTGCTGTGGTACAGGCTTAATAAGAGGCATAAAGAAGGGAGTTTTCAGTAGGACCTGGGAGGTTACGCCTTCAATGATTCTGTTTCCATTAAATAGTAGAAATGCTCTATTTACATTTTAACTTGAAGTTTAACATACCTACACACACGTTTGTATATGTATTTTTGAAGTTTAGTGTATATAACCACGTACATATATACGCACTCTGTGTGTATATGCATTTGTGTGTATGTTGGTGAATTTTTACTAAGTGAACACCCAGATAAACTGCCCCCCACCCCGATCAACAAATGCCCTCTCCCATCACCCTGTCACTCCCCAAACAACTGCTATTCCAATTTCCAGTACTGTAGTTTAGTTTTGCCTGCTCCTAACCTATATAAAAATGGAACCACAAATTATGTACTTTTTTATATATGGCCACTTTCTCAATTTTATGTTTGTGAGAATAAGCCATGTTGTTTAACAATGGTTTGTTCATTCGCTATGGTATATAGTGTTCTGGTTTATAAATATGCCACAATTTATTTACCCACCCTTGGGTGATAGAATTTGAGTTGTTTCCTGTTTGGGCTGTTATAAATACTGTCCCTGTGACTATTCCTGTACACGTCTTTTGGCAAACAAATGTATTCATTTCTTTGGGTATATACCTAGGAGTGGAATTTCTGGGTCGCAGGCAAGCTTGTGCTCGACTCTCGCGGATGCTGCCAACCAGTTTCCCAGAGTGGTTTTCTGTCATTGACGTGACCGCCGTCTGCGTACTTGAGTTCTGCTTGCCCCGTGCGTTCCAAAAGTTTGGCATTGTCTGTCTTTTCCACTTGAGCTGTTCTCTTAGACATGCAGTAGCCTCTCATCGTGGTTTTATTTATAAAACCTGAGAGCTTTTCAGTTATAAACCGGAGCTGTGTTCCCATGGACAACTGCTCTGAAGAGAGAACTGGAAAACCTTGGACAGGAAGCGATTTCATGATTCAATCTGTTGTTCTGCAGGACTTTGTGTATTCTGGTGTTGCTGCCACAGTCCCAGGATTTTGAGGCATCTCCCAAATACAAGCCTCTTCCATAGTCTCTGCACCCCAGCCTGCTTTTGCCTCTCCCTGGTTTTCCCAGGCTCTGAGAAGAATAGAAACAATAGTAACAGCTGATGACTGGGCTTCTGCTTGCAGGCCCTATTCCACAGGCCATTTAAGATATATATATATATATATATATATATATATATATATATATATATATATATATATTAATTATGCATGGTAGAAAGCAGTCACCTTTATTTTCAATGAAATTACAGATAATAGAGCCTCCCCTGGTGGCGCAGGCGGTTGAGCGCAGCGCTGTGAAGATGTCCACAGCCTCTGCAGCGCTGGTTTGATCCCGGCCAGCATGCGAGGGTCCCACATGGCATGGCAGACCTCTCCTGTCTTGCCTGCTGCTCCCCTCAGCAGTGCTTTAAGTCTGTCTGCCTGTTCTGTTCCCCACCCTGTCTCTGGTGAATCCTCTCAACCTCCCGCGAATCTGGCCTGTACCCTGGTTCTTGTGTAAATAAATAAATAAAAATCTTTAAAAAAAAAAAAGAAATTACAGATAATATTTGTGTGAAAGATTGCTAGAGTCTGGGAAATTTGCAGAGACAGGTCTTTATTTATTTTGGAATAAAATTTGTCAAGTTTTAACAGTATTCTATGAAATGACTTAATTGTTATACATTACCATTTTTTGCAAAAGCAGTTGCTTGCCATTAAAAAAGACTTGATTATTTACAGAAATGTTTCCTATACAGGCAAAAAAGAGGTCATCCTATCTTTTTCTTAGAATTTGTAAAGTAAGATACATATTCTTTTAAGCCTCATGACAATTTCATGGACTAAGTGATGCTCATGAACTAAGTGATATTATTCCCTCCATTTAGTAGGCAGGAGGACTGAAGCACACAGAGAGCCAGTTACACAGGAATTGAATCTAGGTAGACAGACTCTGTCTTACTTTGACAGACGTGCCCAGTATCCAGGACCCCGGTGCACCCCTCAGAGCTCTAGGAACTGACTTGATAGGGTGGGTTCCTCAGTGAGAGATATTCTTCTATTTGTAGGATATACCCTTGGATTTTTTTTTCTTATCTTAGAGAAGGAAACTTAATGAAAGAGACAGAAAATGGATTCATTGGTGCCTGGACTTTGGTGCTGGGAACAGGAATTTACCGTAAATGGGCACAAGGAATCTCAGTGGGCTGATGGAAATAAATATTCTAAAACTAGGTTGAGGTGGCGACTGCACAATATATCATTGTGTCATATACTTCAAAAAGGGCAAATTTTATGGTATGTAAATTATCCCTCAGTAAAGTTGCTTTAAAAAATTGAAAATAAAAGAGATTTGCCTTGACTAGAACCTGTAAACCTCCAAGTTTACTTCCATCTATCATCTCGTTTGATCTTCATGAGAGTTAAAGTTAACTGAGGAGAGACTTCAGGACCCCAAAGCCAGGGCATCACCAAAGCTCAGACAGTGTATTAATGGCAGAGCATGAAATAACGGAATTTGAGAATAAGGTAAGAAAAATGCAAAGTTCCTCCAGGTTTGTTACACGAATGAGTCTAATTAACCCTATAAATCAAAACCATCTATATTGATTTGAATTTACATTTGCAATGGCATATTTTAATTGGGTTTTCCCCCCAAGTTTCTATTTTTTGGAGGATGGAGGTTGTGGTAACGATACCTAAATGACTTCATAAGGACCAAATTTGGTGCTTGAATTACTAATGAACTTAAAATTGAGCATGTAAACGTTTGACTTAATAATGACTAATAGCCAATAAGAAAAAACAAAGTTTCTTCCTATTGCCAATAATCAAAAACAAACAGCTTTTTCCTATTGTATTTTTGAGTCAGAAAAGTTGACTTTTTAAAATTAATTACCCCAGAAATCAAAAGAAAAATCTGTTAGGAGTGCCTTTTATGCCATCCGGTGGACAACACTGTAATTTTCCTAACACTTATTCACTAAAGAAAACAAACTTAATTTCCCTGTGCCACCATTTTGATAAATGTTGACTTTATAAAGAGCATTAAGTATTCCAATGCCACCCAGCATGTAAACACCTATGTCTCATGTTACTTCCAAACTTAACATCTGTAATGTTGACAGAAAAGGTAGGGTCAAAATTAAAATGTGAATCTCCATCACAATGATATTCTCTGTTTCTTAGCAGAGTTAGTTCTGAAATCAGAAAAGCAAATCTTCCCAGACTGTCCCCAAATTTTCCAGACAGGCTTTTGTTTAGATTTGACAGGACTCCTTCTTCCTCTCGACTGCACCCATGAGGGCTCAAGAAACACTCATGATTTTTTTTAGATTTGAGACTCTTCTAGAACATTAATGGGTCACAAAATCATTTGTGTATGTAGGGGGGGGTGTAGCTAGCATTGAAAATATGAAATGAAATAGAATATCACATGAAGTATATACATTATCTGTGCAGTGTGTGGTGTGTTGAAACTTGTTTCAGGTGCACACTTGTGTTTGTGCTGTGTACCGAGTCCCAATGTGAAGTGTGTTTCTTCATGTATCATGTCTGTGCCATTCATTTACCTTTTCTCTCTCAATGCCAAGTTGGCCTTGTATACATTGCTTCTGTGATGTTGGCATTGGGATTCTCCTTTTCCAGTTGGTTCTGTTTGGGTCTGCCAGTGGGAGGCACTGGAGGGAGATGAGGAAACAGGAGCAGCCTGGCTCCAGCAGCAGCATTGGCTCAGCCTCTTTCAGATCTCCAGCAGCAAAAGTAGCAGCCAGAGTTGGGTAATATCCTCTCCTCAAAGATGAAACCCAGCTCTTTGAAGCCTTTTTTTGAGCTCCAGGTCCTGGTAACCTCACCTTTCATTTGCTGTCTTCCTTCCCAAAGCGTGACAGCTAATTCCTGCAATTATTATCTCTAGGAACTGTTCTGGAGACTTAACTCTCTGCTTTTTCAGTTTTTTGACATTTGGGTAACCAATGCCTGGTTTTAAATCCCTTTGTTGGAAATACATTCATGCCTTGCCTAATGGTCAGATGTGTTCTGGGAAGTGTGTCATTAGGCAATTATGTCCTTGTGGAAATGTCCTTGTGGGAATGAGTTAGAGGCTAAACCTAAATGGTATCACCTGCCACTCACCTAGGCAGGATGGTATAACCTGTAGGGACCACCATCAAAGATGTGGTTTGTCGTTGACCAAAATGAAACGTTAAGTGATGCATGACTGTGCCTGATGTGATTACCATTTTCCTGACTATACCCTGAATGATACATAGTCCAAAAAAAAAAGTTTCAAAGCCATAGCATCTGGGGCATTAATGCTTCAGTCTTCCTCACTCAAATAGTTTCCATCCCAGCAGCTCAGGCACATTGACAACTATTAAATAGCAGTAATTATTGATGATAGAATGATATATTGATGCTTGGCTCATTTCAATTTTCCCCAAAAGGGAAAAAAAGGCTTAAAAGAAAGTATATACATCATAACTCATTTAACTTTAGCATTTAAGACATCTCAGCATGTATTTGGTGTTACAGTATGGGAGATAAGATTATAAATAGGAAGTGGCTAAACAGGACCTGGTACCAGATTTCCTGGCACTTAGGTTACTTGGTTTCTCTCTCTCTCTCTCTCTCTCTCTCTCTCTCTCTCTCTCTTTCACACACACACACACACACACACACACACACACACACACAATGATGATTGTTTATATTCACCCTGAGTAGCAGGTAGTCTTTGGTTATAAAATCAAGAACACATGAAGAAGTCTAACTGATCCACTTAGGAAGAGGAATGGAAAGATCTAGAGAAGAGGTCACAAATGATAGCCCATGGTTTCATCTGCATGGCAAATGCATTTTGTTTGAACACACAATATTTTTAAAAATGTGAATTAGTTACCAAGATGTGATTCAGATAATACTGGAATGTAATGTAGTACATATACATAATACATAAAACATATTATGATGTGGCATTTTCATGTAGTTTGTCATAATCCCCACTAATCCTTTATACCTAGACTTCTATTCTTTCCTTTATGTTGCCTTTCTGGCTACTACGGGCAAGTAGATGCTGTTGCAAATAGAATTGTTTCTAGAGAAGGCAAGTGAGTATGCTAGGGGCTGGAGGTGGCTGCACAAGGAAAGGAAGAAGAGGAGTAGGACGAGAAGATCGATAACAGACATGCAGACTTCTTGATGAGTAAACTGGGGAGGATGAGACAGCTGCCAAGGAAGAGGGGGTTGGGAATGTGCAAACGGAGGTAAATGTGTTGTTTATGAAGTGGTTCTATATGATATACCACCGTTCTCTGTCTGGCTGGAAGGATGCCATTAACACTACCCCAATGGTGTGTGTGTTGTTTTCTTTTTTTGAGAGACCATTGACAATGGGCTAAGGTGGGCAGAGAGGTAGGAGGACTAGAGGAGTAGGGACTCAGGAAAACCCAGGGGCAGCTCAGTGACATGGCATTTTCTGAGTGATTGCTTTTAAGAGAAAGGGTTTAAAGCCCATAGCTATGGCTGGCTATACATTTGGTAATAAAAAATAAATTACAATGGATGGGATACATTAGTTTTAATCAATCAAATATTACTGCAAAAATATTTTTCAACAGTTGCTTCATGAAGTCACTGTCTTATCACTAACTTTCCCATGGTTTTAAACACTTTAGAGCCATTCACTATTCAATCTCAAACTTTTAAATACACATTAATTTATAAATAAAACCAACTGCATGTATAGACTATCAATGTATAACTATAAAACTATATAGTTATAAAACTATGTACAAAACAGTATATGATTATATATAATTGTATATAACTTTTATAAAACTCTTAATTTATAATCTATAAATAACTTGTCTGTTGAAATGTTTTTTTAAAAAACAAATAATAATGTAAAGTTTAGGATCTCTACAACCCATTTCCAGAGGTAATCAGTGTTAAAATTTGGGTACCTTCAGATAACATCATAATCAATGAGAAAAAACTGAAAACTTTCTACCTAAGACCTGGTACAAAGCTAGAATACCCACTTTTCCTACTTTTATTTAACAGTAAAGTACTGGAAACCCTAACTGGAACAATTGGACAAGAAAATAAAACTCATTCAAATCATGAAGAAAGAAGAAAGATAAATGGTCTTAGGTAATAAAATGTTATAGGTAGAAAACCCTATAGATTCCACTAAAAGGCCCAAAAACTGTTAGAATAAACTGACTCAGCAAAGTTACAGGATATGAGATCAACCTACAAAAATAAGTTGTGTTTCTATACACTGACAGTGAACTATACAAAAAAGAAATTGAGAAAACAATTCTATTTACAATAGCATCAAAAAGAATAAAATACTCAGTAATAAATTTAACAAAGAAGGTAAAAAGTCTGCACACTGAAAACATTGATGAAAGAAATTGAGGGAAGCATAAATAAATGGAAACATATCCATGTCCATGTTTGGAAGAATTAATATTGTTAAAATGTCTACCGTCCTATAATACACAGATTTAATGCAAAATTCCAATGGTATGCTTCATAGAAATAAAAAAGGATCCTAAAAAACCACAAAAGACCCTGAGTAACCACAGCAATCTTGAGAATGAAGAACAAAGTTGAAGACATCACATTACCTGATTTCAAATTACATTACAAGGCTAGTAATCAAAACAATATGGTATACAGGCTTAAAGCAGATACAGAGATTAGTGGGACAGAATAGAGAGCCTGTAAATAACCCACAAATACATAGATAACTAATCTTCAACAAGAGGACCAAGAGTGGGGAAAGAAAACTCTTCAATAAATCGTGTCTGGAAAAATGAACATCTATATGCAAAAATGATGATCAGAGGAATTCTGTGGGGAAAGAAAACTCTTCAATAAATCGTGTTTGGAAAAATGAACATCTATATGCAAAAATGATGATCAGAGGAATTCTGTGCTCTGACCTCTAGGGAGATAGAGGACTAAAGTTTGAATCTAGCACCAACAGCCAATGATTTAATCAATCATGCCGAAGTCATAAAGCCTCCATAAAAGGTAAAGTACAGGGTTTGAAGAACTTCCAGGCTGGTGAACCAGAACACACCCATGTGCTGTTCTGCAGGGCCATGAGCCATGGGGACAGAAGCACCTTTGTTCAGAATGTTGCCCTAGGAATGTCCTCATCTGGATGTGGATTCATTGCCTTTATAATAAACCAGCAATGCAGTGTAAATCAGCAAACTGATTTACTGAGTTCTCTGAGCTGCCCTACCAAGTTCATTAAACCCAAGAAGAAAGTCATGGGCCTCCCCGGTGGTACAGTGGTTGAGTGCCGGGCTGCGAAGCTGCCCACAGCTTCTGCAGCACCGGTTCAATCCCTGGCCACCCATGGCACTCAGACCTCTCCTGCCACGCCCGCTGCTCCCCTCAGCAGTGTATTTCGTCAGTCTGCCTGTTCTGTTCCCCACTCTGGTGAATTCTCTCATCCTCCTGCACTTCTGACTGTACCCAGTGCTTGTATAAATAAATAAATAAATCTTTAAAAAAAAAAAAAAAAAGAAGAAAGCCATGAAAAGTTCTGATCAATACATCCAGTTGGTTAAAATCACAGGTTACAATCTGGATTTGCATTTGAAGTGGGGGTAGTCTGTGAAGTCTCGGTGTGTCTGCAGGTAGATAGATCAGCATGGAGCTGAATTGTAGGATACTCCCCTGGTCTTAGAGAATCGCTTGGTGTAGGGAAAAACCCACACAGTTGCATTGGTGTCAGAATCGTATCATTAAATGGAACCAGTATCTGGAGTGACGCCTGCACTCTTATGTTCACAGTAGTGCTGTTTTCCATGGCCAAAATATGGAAACAACCTGTGTCTGCACATGGGTGAGTGGATAAAGAAACAGTGGTATATCTAAGCAATGGAATATTAGGCTTTAAGAAGAAGGAAATCCTGTTATTTGTGATAATAATGAGTTTTACTGTACTCTAGTTGTGAGTGATATAAGGAGGAATAAAGTGTTGTCAGACCCCCTACGCTACAGGAATTATTTGTAAACTGGGAAACAATCAAACAGACCAGGACCCCAAACTAGCTTTTTGTTTAGACTTTTCTGAACTTTTCCCCATAACTTGAATGAGAGTATGTGTAGCCCCAGCAGATCTTTTTTTCAAATATTTATTTATGTGTAGAAGAACTGAGGTGTAGACCAGAGGTGCTGCAGGATGAGAGGATTCACAGGAGACAGAATGAGGAGAAGAACAGGTGGAGCTACTAAAATATACACTGCTAAGGGGACCAGGGGGTGAAACAGGGGAGGTCTGCTGTGACATATCCCACCAGATCTTTAGTTATTACCCACCTGAATGGGAGCAATAATACTGGAGTGGAGAAACACATCATGTAACTACAGGGATACATTCTGAGAAATGCATCGTTAGGCAATGTCATTGTTGTGTGAGTGTCATAGGGTGTGCTTATAATTCAGCTAGGCTAGATGTTATAGGACCACCCCACTGTATGCTGTTCATCTTTGACCAAAATGTCATTGAGTGACATGTGACTGCAGCGTGAGAAACTAGACCAAAATGTCATTGAGTGACATGTGACTGCAGCGTGAGAAACTAGGTCCTAACTTATTGGGTCCTTGATCAAGCCTCTTTGGAAGTCAATTCTATCCCTAAATTATTCCAGTTAGCATTCATTCCCTATCCTGCTCAAGATGGATTGCTTAATTTTTCTTTTTTTCTTGGTAATATAAAGAGACCTTTTAACACAGAGTGCATATGTGTGTGTTTGTGTGGGTACGTTTAACAACTGATGCTATCCTGAATGTGAAGTTTATATCCTGATTTCTCTCTCGAGTAATATTATGTTATGAGCAATTTCTGGGGCCATTAAATAGTCTTCAAAAACATGACTTTAAGGGTGTACACTACTGTACAGAAGGCATGTGCCAGCTTTTACTGCAGCAGTTCCTACTGTTGATTATTTTGCACAGCGCTGCACTCAACCCGCTGTGCCACCGGGGAGGCCCTGTCGATTATTTTGGTGGTCTCAAACTTACAAGTACTTGTGACAATTTCCTCAATCTCTGTCTATAATTTTATATAATTTACTTGTCCAAAATGACCTTCCTTTTTTCTCTTAATAAGCCCTATGCTTTTTTACTGGACTAAGATAAATCATCATGGTCTCTTCACCAAGCAATCCTTGCATTTGCTTAATATTTTCTTCAAGTGTCATTTGCTTCAAGAAGCCTAACTTGAAAAGCATGGCTCAAAACCTCTCATTCCAATATCATTGACAGATGATCCATCTTTACTAAGTCATCCAAAGAAAATAATTTCTTGCTTAAAACAGGGGAAAGTATACATATTTGGTGAAAACTTTCTTCTTACATTTCCCTACAGAGAGAGAGCGTAGTGGGCATTCCGTCAATAGAAGACAACAGCAAATCTGCGATTGCTGATTATTCTTCTCAGTTGACAATTTCCTCCTTCTACATTCTCACCATTAGTTCATTTCTCAAGATCCTTTATTAATTCCAGAGGCAGTTGATTGAAAGTAACAAAGGACCGTGGCATCAATTCATTCTCCTCGTGGATCAGACTTAGAAGACTCCAGAAACCAGCTCAGAGCACTGGAATGTTGCAAATTGATGCTGTTTCCTTTGCGACCAGAGGTTTGAACTGAAAGATTTGCAGCACTGAATGGGGTGGGTTTCTTTATTTTGGCAGACAGCCTCCCAGCACTGGGGAGAGATCAAAGTGATCATCTGTGCTGCATTTTCTTGCTGTTTTACCTTAAAGTTTAGCTCCAGGGAAGGGAGCTGATGTCCTGGGTCGCTCTGAAGCCCCTTCCTTACCTGCCTGCATCATGTTCTTAATTTTAATGTAAGTAGTTAATTGTCTTTTTAGTATTTGGATCATTCATCACATTCTAACTATTTCTAGCTTCTGGTCAGTAGAATGGAGATAAAATTCTTCCCAGAATGTTTGTGAAATCAAAGGACACAGCACATGTAAATGATTAGAATTGATGAAATATTAAAATTTTGAGTGAACTTAGTGACTGGAAATTTATAACGGTTCTGGAGGATTTTCAAAATTTGCACTTCACTGAGGCAAAATGATCTAGACTGGACAAATGTATAATGTGGAATGAACACAAAAATAATGAACACCTATTTTAAGGAAAGACAACTTTATAGTTCTCCTCACAGAAAATCCCAAGGTTTTTAGGAGCTCTGGTCAGAAATGGAGGTGAAGACCAAGTATATATTTCTTATAAACCACAGTAGCATATATATCTTTTCCCATTCTTTTACCTGCAACTTTTGTGTCCTCACAGCAAAAGTGTGGCTTCTACTCCAGCATATGATTGGGTTTGTCCTCTTTATACAATCTCTGTCTGGATGGTTTTGAGAGGATGTGGATATTAATGGTGTTTAAGTCTCCACAATTTATTTTGTTGGTTTCATCTCTTCTTTGTTTCTTATTCCTTTCTTCCTAACTTTTGCTTTAAAAAAGTCTTCATTATTCCATCTTTATGTCTCTGTTGACTT
This sequence comes from Talpa occidentalis, assembly GCF_014898055.3. Lineage (NCBI taxonomy): Eukaryota > Metazoa > Chordata > Mammalia > Eulipotyphla > Talpidae > Talpa > Talpa occidentalis. Next base: position 110,728,035 of record NW_023605194.1, read on the forward strand.
TTTGGTTACACATTCTTTTATTGTTTTCTTGATGGTTATGCTAAATATTAAAATATGCATTCTTGACTTATGAATGCCCATGTTAAGATAGTCCCTTGATCCCTTGCTGAAGAAACTCAGGTCATTTTCACATTTCAACTCCATTTACTCCCCGCTTACTGAATTGTGGTCCCCCAAATCCAGACCTTGAGTCCTTCTCTCGCTGAGTACTTCGCAGTGTGACTGTCCTGAAACATAGGGTCTTGATGGAGGCAAAACGACATCAGGGTGTCTTACACCCCCGGAGGTGAGGGCTCAGATGCACGTGCCAGGCGAGCTTATCCTTTGTTTTTTCACTGATTTTACTGAGCCTCACATTATTACAGCATAATGTCATATTATACGGCATTATTATTGCTGTTTAGTCTGCCATTATATATAGATAATACACATTATGCATATACATGAAGCACACTTTTATATACTCTTATATTTATCTATGTTAAACACTCTTTCCACTAATTTATTCCTTCTTGCATTTCTATTCTTCTGACTTGCATCATTTTCCTTCAGCCTGAAAAACTGGTGAAAATTTTCTGGCATTGCTGCTTCTGCCACATTTCCTCCTCCATTTTTTGTCGCCTGGAATTCCAATTACAAGTAAATTCATCATTCACTAGACACTTTATTTCTTTTTACATTCAGATCTTTTTTTTTTTCAATTATTTTTCTTTCTGTGGTTCAGTTTGATATTTTCTATTGATCTGTCTTTTAATGCAATTATGCTGTCATCTGCAGGTGACTCTGCTGTTCTGGCAGGAATTCTTACTTTCAGATATTACACTTTGTAGCTCCAGCGTATCAATCTGATGCTTTGCAACAAATAAATTCTAGTTTTCTTTTGCTATTCTCTATCTTTTCATCAATTTTATTCCTTAATTTATTTGTTATTAAGAGCCCTTGTACACTAACTCCAATATCCAAATAATTTAGAGATTTCCTGCCATTACGTTTTATTTCCTTGGTTGTTAGTCACAATACCAGGCTCTCCACAAAGCTAGTCATTTCTAATTGTATGACCCACATTGTGTACAGTTCTTTAGAAGCTCTGCTCATTGGTGAGTACTCCATGTTGGGACAGCAGTGTGGGAACTGTCATTTCACTTCAGCCCCCGTGAAACTGAGTTGGGACTGGGTCGAGCATGACTCAGAACCAGTTCTGTTCTGTTCTCCACATGCTCTTCTAAGTCCTTTTATCGGAAGCCTGGCAGGTCTCCATCACCTCAGCTTTGAAAACCTGTGGGAGACTCAGTCTGCCCTTCAGAGGATTTTTGTCTTTGGCTCCTGCTTCCAACTTTGGCAAACATATTGAGGAGGAGAGGAGCTGGGTGTTTGGGGCAGGTTCTATCCTCAAGTGGGACTCTGTCTCCTGCATAGCATGGTACTCAGGGGGATATCAGTCTGCTTCCTAGTCCCAGAACTCAGCAAATTGACTGGGGAAAACTAACCATATGTTAGGATTCCTGAAATTTCCAATTGTCCCGCCAATCCCACTGCCTGCTAAAAGCTTTGCTGATTTCTCTTTCTCCCAGCGAAGTCCTTCTGTGCAGGCCAAGGCCAGTCATCAGCCCATGGCGGGAACTGGCAAACCTTCCCCAGGAGAATAGTCAGTGACAGTCTGCTCACCTCAGAAGGGCTCTCCTTCCTGTGGCTTGTTAACTCTCCTTCATCCCTTGACCTTCTGAGGTCTTTTAAAATCAGATTTTTTTTGTATTGGGCAGGGTTGTTGTTGCTTTTATAAACAGTTGCTTTTTATAAGTCATTATAGTGGAAATAGTGGTCTTTGTCACCTGCTTTTCCTCCATGGAAAATGCATGAAGATTAAATGCATGTCTGCATGAATGTCTCAAGAGATGGTTGTGAGAATGCAGTGTTATCATCATGTGAATATGTAGCATAGTTACCTTTATTGACACATTCGGTTTATGTTAGTTATTATAATAATTGGCTGATGGACATCAACTTTCCAGTCTATTGGTCCCACTTTTTATTTTCAGTGTAGAATTTTTTTCCCCTTAGCTCTATGAGAATACCTATCCCTGCTTCTGTTGCTTGCTTTTATGGGCCATGGCAATTTTCTGTCCTTGCTTAACCTTTGCAAGCTCTGTCTTGCTACCTTAAATGTTCTTTTTTCTTCTTCTCTTTGCATCTGGCCATGGAGTCTAGCTCATGGCTGCCATTGTCCTCCTACCAAGGTGTGGGTCACACTCTGTGGTCCCAGCAAGGCTTCGTGCCTGGCAGTCTCCAGCAAAGATGGTAAACAAAGGGGTCAGGAGTGTCTGTGCTCTTTATTTTTCAAAATAAATGTTCTTTAGAAACATTGATGTGACGTCAACATTGGACACAGTTGAAATGGGATCAAGTTTTTGACTTATGGGACATTGTGAAACCCAGAATTCAAGGGAACAGAATCCGGTATCCCACCACATTAAAATGTTCTTGGTGAACTGACTGTGCTAATTATCTTCACGTTCTGTGACTAGTTTGTTAAGGTCCTAGAAGTTCCTTGAATGGCTGTATATCTTTAATGACACTCCTGATCCTCCCCCCACAAAGTATTAAAAACAAACAAACAAAACAGGAAGTCAATGACTAATATCATTCCTGCTCACAGCTGGCCTTGTTGCTACTTTTGAAGCAGTTTCCAGTAGCCTATGGAAGTTGCAAGCTGCTTTAGATGAGAATGAACTGTTACCAGGTTTTGGGGGTTCCCAGATGTTTCTGCGTTCCTCGGTCCTTGACTATAACTTACAAAGGAACTGAAAGCCACATAGAGGCAAAACAAAGAGAAGTTAATCAGGGACTGGATGAAAGAACACCCAGGAAGAGACCAGGCGGGCAGAGTCCAGAAGAATGAGTGCTAGGGAAGACAGGGAGGGGGGCTTCGGGGAGCTTGAGGAGGTGGGTCCTGGCTAAGTGGGGTGCAAGCGTCTGCTCACTTCGTCCCTTCCTGGGGTACGTGCACACTCCCAGGGAGTGGTTTATCCTTCCAGGCAGCAGATTCTCAGCTACTCCTCCTAGCACTGTGCTCCTGAGGTGTAGTTTGATCAGCTCTGGCAGCAGGTTGAGGCCGGGGTGGGGGGGGGTAATGGTGGTGGTGGTGGGGGAACAATTGCCCCGAGTTGCCTTTGTGTCAGCTCACTCTGCCCTTTCCTTGGGAGGGAGAGAGTGTTTGGTGTTTTTTGGGGAATTGCTTGGCCTGTTTTGGGGAATTGCCTTATCCTCTGACCAATTTGGAGGCATGTCCCCCACTCTGGATGTTTCCTGCTCTTCTCATGTTTTGTCATCCTGTCTGAAGTTTGGGGGTGGGGGGTACTGGACTGCCTTTCTCCCCTCTGGGCATTTCTTGTACCCCCCGGGCTTTACCAGCAAGTGTTTCCTGGGGTCCTAGGTAGAGTTGGCTCTTTAATTTTATTTTATTTAGGCAGCCCTCCCTGCCCTAACTGTCTAGCAGAGCTATAAGGGATAATTTGTAGTGCTTTTTAGACTTCTTACCTCTCTGGTAGTCAGTAAGGTAGAACAATGACAATGGTAAGGATGTAAGCTGGGGTTTGTTTTCTATCACCTTTAACACTGGATACAACATGAAATGCAAATCGCACTGCACTTTAAAATCCCTCTGCATAAAATGAATTTATGTGGCCTTCCTACTCTAACATGTCATTATCATTTATGAGCATTTGTCTAACACACTGTACTTTCAGTGCACTTTATAATCACTAATTAACTATTCAACACAACACCCCTATGAAATAGGTCAGGTGAATTATCTCTGCTTTATAGACAAGCACACAGAGACACTGAGGGATGTAGAGACTTGCCTAAAGGCGCAGCAAGCTGGACAGCGAGGAGGTCCCAGTCACACCTTGTCCATGCTCAGCCTCTGCACGCTCCGAGATAGTTTGTGCTGTTTCATATCCTGAAGCAAAAGGAATTTCCTACTAACGCAGTGCCAGAAAGTGCTCTTGTTCTTGAATTTTAAATCTGAGTCTACTCTAAGGCAAATGCAGTGTAATTTTAAGAAATTTCACTGATGTCTCAGTGTACCTTGACCTTTTTTCTGAATTTCAACATTGTGGGTCACAGCAGCCCAACAAGGAAGGAAAAGAGAGAATTCTCACAATTTCGAGTTCAGTGATGAGCATAGACCTTCCCAACCCAAACTTCAGTTTTGATTTGGCCAAGCAAAAGCCTGTTATTACTTTGGTCAACCTTTCAAGGGAAAAGCCAGAAACCCTTTCACTCATTAACAAGTGGGCCAGACCTATTGCTGGGTCCCTGAGAAACAGCTCTTAAGTAAAGGACGGTTAAAAACAAATAAAATAATGTTCAAAGTGTTTGAAACAATTCATGTTGTGTAAGCACATTAGCTGCTTGGCCTATAATCAGTGGTTTCCTTGCTTGCTGCCGGTGCCATGCCCTTTCTGGCCATGATGTGGCCAAGAATCCTGTGATTAACTGGCTGCAGGAAAGGCAGCTAAAGCAACCAACCTAATTTTAAACCCTTTAAATGGCAGATCAACAGGGAAGCACAACAAATACAACCGATCAGAGTTTTTCATTAGCCACTCTTGATGGGAGGAAATGGTAACTCTTAGGAAAGAATAGAAACCCCTTTGGGCTTTAAGCCGTTATTCTGCTGTAGATCCCAAGGCCGGGGGGATGACCACACAGGAGGAGGACCAACAATTCAAAAGGGGACTCTCTGTGGAAGTGAATCATGCTCGGAGTAACAAGTATTTTTTCTGCTTTATTATGTGGGTGCTTCTGAGCCAAATAGCCGAGGGGAATGAGTGAGCGACGAGCAGGGGGTGGGAGCCGAGGCAGCTGTCCAAGATGGTGCCAGTGAGTGACTTGGGAGAATTTCAGAAAGGGGAATATTATGGCTGGTTTTTCCGACTAAGTGCCTCAACTCAGTCTTGCTAAGAGACATCATCGGCAATTTGGTGCTTGCATCCAAAAGAATGGGAAAAACAACTAGAAAATAGCCAGTTGCCTCATTTCCTCTCCTTTTCTGAGTAATAATAGCTTTCTATCTTTTGATGTGCTGATTTTTTTAAAAATCCCTTTTTATAAGTTATGTTTTGCTGCTGGCAGCAATTAATTGCATGAAAGACCAGACCCATTCAAATGTACATGTGCCGGCTCAGACACATTCGATTTGAAACCTTTGGTTCTAATGTTAATCTTCAACATGGGAAGAATTTTACCTGTTTCTTCTCAACCACACTGAACAGTTAAGTGATTTCTTTTATGTCTTGAAATAATGTGTAGGGAAGTGTGACTTAGAGAAGTGGGTGGAGAGGGCTAAGCGATGTTTTTTGCTTTCTTACGGCACTATCAGCCCAGTTTACACTTAACATCTAGTCTCCTGTAGGTTTTCTCATCCCTTCTAGAAACCCAGCTCTGAAGGCGAGCTCTCATGCTGCCCCTCGGCTGGAGCTGAACAGTGCTCTGAGGGCAGTGTGTGAAGCTTTCTCCTGCATCTGGCAGTCGGGGGTGAAACTAAGCCTCTGCTTCGTTAGGCTGAAATGGAAGTCTCAGTGAGAGTTATACAGTTTATTAGATAATCAAAGTGAGGATTTGCACCTGGGAAACAGTCTGACAGGTTTTGCTCTGTGAGAACTGCTCTGACAATCAAGAGTTTGAGCTCCGTTTACATACCTTGCTGCAGAATAGCACACACGTGAAAGAAGAAAAGGAACAGTGAATCATCGATGTAAAGAAGGTAAATCTTTCCATTTCCTGTCACCCTAAGAAATGTCAGTGCTGTCTATGCACAGAGGAAGGCAAATGCTGGGGCTGTTACTTTCCTGACTTCTAAAGAATGCATTGTGGAGATGCATTCAGACAGGCTAGCAAAGGCAAAACAGTGAATTTAATAGCCTGTAGGGAGAACGCTCATGGCTGTGAATCTTAAAGAGTAATGGAGCAGACCAGGAGTATTTATCCTGGGTTTTAGAACCTGGGGCATCAAGGTGGAGTGGGTGGAGATTTCACATGACAAAGAGGGAGTGACATTTACTAAGAAAGTGTATGTATTCTTCAGTAGGCTGGAAGAAAATGAAGTGTCAATATAACAACATTTCCAGAAGAACAAACTTTACAGATGTCACTATATTGGGAGCTCTATTAATATTATCACCAACCTTTACAATAGTTCTGAAGTGGAGATCCCTTTTTACAGAAAACTTGACTCCTAGAGACTGTAAATTGTCCAGATTATAGCTAAGGAGTTGTGAAGTGAAATCTAGTTTGTCAATTCCTGTGTTACTTTTTTTTTTTTTTTTTAAGGATTTAATTTTTTTTTTTTTTATTTATTTATACAAGCACTGGGTACAGTCAGAAGCGCGGGAGGGTGAGAGAATTCACCAGAGCCAGAGCGGGGAGCAGAGCAGGCAGAAGGACCGAAGCACACTGCTGAGGGGAGCAGCGGGCGGCAGGAGAGGTCTGCGCGCCATGTGGGACCCTCCTCCGGTGGCCGGGAGCAGCCGGGGATCGAACCAGCACTGCAGAGGCTGCGGGCAGCTTCTCAACCCAGCGCTCAACCGCTGTGCCACCGGGGAGGCCCCTGTTACTTTTTTTTTTTAAGACTATTTTTATACAAGAGCTGGGGTACAGGCCAGAGGCGCAGGAGGGTGAGAGGATTCACCAGAGACAGAGTGGGGAGCAGAACAGGCAGAAAGACTGAAATACATTGCTGAGGGGAGCAGCAGGTGAGACAGGAGAGGTCTGCCACATCCTGTGGGAATCTCCTGGCCAGCTGGGAATTGAACCCGTGCTGCAGAGGCTGCAGACAGCTTCACAGCGCTGTGCTCAACCCACTGCACCAACAGGGAGGCCCCTCCTGTGTTACTTTTAAGGGAAGGGCTCAAGAAGTAGGAGAACCTGGATGGAAAATGTATAGGAATAATGAGAGTATAGGAACTTAAGATGTTAAGAAAAAAATGGAAAATAATAGAGGAGAAATAAGAAAAAAGATTTATGGAAAATAAAAAGCCATTGTTCTAATCTTTGAAACTGTTAATTTATGAAATAGAAATCTCGGTTATTTTAGTGAGAAAAAGAAATATCCTACTTAGTTATAAAGAAAGATGAAATATTGTCATTTCCAACAATTTGGATGGAACTGGACAGGATGATGATGCTAAGCAAAACAATTCAGAAGGAGAAAAATAAATACCCAATGATTTCACTCATGTGTGGAATATAGACAAACAAAAACAAGCACTTAGATTTTGCCAACAAAATGGTGGTTACCTGAGGGCATGAGGAAGGGTAGTAGAAGCAATGGCTAGGAGGGGTCCGTTAGATGATGCGGAGGGTTGTTAGAACTTTGAGGGTGGATGTGGTATGGTTTCATCCATTTAAAGATATGTGAACCTATATTATAAATTTGCACAGTGTTGTAAACCAGTTATCTCAACAACAATAAAGTATCCTCAATTAAGTTAGAGATATTATTTTTTATACCCAATTAGAATACATGAACTAAAAAAAATTTAGATAATTTTCTCAATTCTGGCAGAACTCTTCAGTTGTTCTGGATCTGAGGCTTTACCATCAGGGACAGCGAACAGAGTTGGGAAATGAAGTAGATGAAATGATAGATGGTATGTTCACAATGACTGTTTGTAACGTGTAGTAATTGCTCAATAAATGAAGTGCCTCTCCTGTCTCTTCCCCAATTTCTTTCATAGCCAGAGGGTTCTCCTCACTGGATCTATGTCTATGAATTGCTCCTTTGGCATTATGAGCCAGACTAGGATGAGTGATGTCTGTTCTAGTATCCACTGCCTTTGCTCACCTTCTAAGAGCATGGGGGTTTTAACAGTTCACTCCTTGTGTGTACAGCTTCACAGTGTTCTGCTCCTTGGCACATCTTATCTCACCTTCTCTCCCAGTGAACTGGCAAGGTATGTATTTAATGCACAGAAGAGTGAGTTCCATTTCACAAATGAGAAGGAATAAGACTTGACAGATATCAAGTGTTCCATTGATGGATATAGGTAATATACAGGCATTCAAATTTCTAACTAGTGTCCCTTATATTTATTTATTTTTTTAAGATTTATTTATACAAGAATGGGGTACAGACCAGATGTGCGGGAGGGTGAGAGGATTCACCAGAGATAGAGCGGGGAACAGAACAGGCAGACTGACTGAAATACACTGCTGAGGGGAGCAGTGGGCGAGACAGGAGAGGTCTGCTGCACCATGTGGGATTCTCGCCAGCCAGCTGGGATCGAACCGGCGCTGCAGAGGCTGCGGACAGCTTCACAGCACTGTGCTCAACCGCCTGTGCCACTTGAGAGGCCCCTGCCCCTTTATTTTTATGATGAAGTTGGAAAGTGGCGCTTTCATGACTACACAGCATGAGAGTTGCTGAGCCTTGGAAATTGTGCATTACAAAAATGTGGCACAGATGAATTTTCCTTTCTATATAATGACTTCAGTTTGCCTCTGTCTTTTATTTTTGAAATAAGAAGAGTAAGGAGTAAAGATGAATAGAACCTTTTGAAGGCCTTACTATTGGTCTTTTGCCATGTTGAGGGTGAGGGCAGATTATGTATTAATTTCATTTATTTTATTCATTCTAATGTTTCTTAAAAGCCTGTTATGTACTAAGCTCCAAACTGGGAGCTTGGAGGCAAGTTTGTTCAAGAGGGACATAGTTCCTGTCGTCATGGGATAAACTTGGGGACGACTAAACATACCCATGTGGAGTCACTAAACTTTGTACAGTTCGAATAAACTAAATTCTTATAGAGTTAGGACACTAGTTCTTGGAAGTGATACATGTACTATGGGAGGTAACTGGCAAGATTTTTGGCCAAAGTGGTCTCATGCTAGGAGGCGGTCATTTTTAGATTTCATAGTAAACTTTGATTTTCAAGTAGGTGGAGGGGGAGATAGATATCGAGTGCCTACTAAAGGCCACAATCCAACTCAGTGCCTACAAAGATCCCATGAGAAATAGGCGTCATCCTCTCTGCATTACAGAAGAAGAAATGGGTCATGAGTGCCACAAATTGACTTGCCCAACTGCACATCTGTTAGGTGGTAAAAGGCAAACGTGAGTGTGCTGCTTTTTCTACTCAATTGTGACACCTCCTTTGCCCCACTTTCAGCTTTAGGATTTTAGCATTTAGTATCTCACTGCTACGAAGCATTAAGCATTCTCTAGCCAGACAGTTCTGCGTCCATACCGCTTCCTCTACCCCCCGCCCAACATACACATACTGGGTAAACAGATGGGATGCACAAAAGTAAAATAATCCTGCTGTTTAGAGTTTCCACTCAGAGCTGGCCTGTTCTTTCTATTTTAACCATCAAGACAGGTGGTAATTGGAATAGCCCCTCACGCTCTTGTGAACACTACACCTTGGTATACACTTGTGACTTGAGGGTTCGGGCTTGAGTGAGTATCAGTGGCAAGATATACTTTATCAAAAACCAGAAAGAAGGATTGGTTTCAGAATAAATAAACATTTGTAAGAAATAAAACCTCTTTGCTCTTGGTTATAGCTTATAGATTTAAAGCTATCTCTCACTTCCCTACCTCCCATGGGCTAGAATTTAGGAAAATTATAGTTCTGACTTCTTTATGATGCTGTTTCATAGAGACCCTATCTTATTCCTGTTGGCTAGGCTCCACCCACATAGCATTACCACATAGTCACTGGGGAAGTGGTTCCCAGCAGTCCTGCCCTGTATGCCATAAATATTCTGCTGACCCCACCTGAGTATGTACACAAAGGTTACATATGAATGTTAAGTGTAGGGAATGCCTCTGTAATTGGTGATATTTAAATATATGTTTTAGACACTCATGGGTAGCCTCCTATCCTCTCTGTCAAGTAGAGACACACAGACACACACACACATGCACACACACACACACACACACACACACACACCCTGCTTCTTAAATTCACAAGGCTTCTTTCAAAAAAGAAGTAAGAATATTTGTTTTCTGGATAAAACCTTACTTTTTTTTCTTAAGGAGTCTTTTATGAATTGTTGATAAGGTTAAGTTTTTAATCAGTATATTCAAAATTTTAAGGTAATGCTAAAGCTAAAAATGCCAACCCATTTGTAAGCCAACATTGGAGGCTTTTCTTGTTACTTACAGGTGTAGTTAGAACTTGATTTGAAGAATATTCTGGATCCAGCTTAGAATGTGTTCTTTGTCTAAAGAGTTAGCTTTGAGTTGTTGTTTTGGAAAGTTTTCTTTCTTCCCTTTTGAAAGGGGGGTGGTTTAGAATCAAATAATTTTATTCATTAGAGTTTTTAAGAAACATATATGAAACTTGTATGTTAACCAGACTATATAAAAAGTTTACATGGTTGATATTTTTAGTGAACTAGATTTAAATGGTCCAAAGTTTAGTTTTAATTAAAAGATATCCCCCCAAATATAGCCTAGCTACATAGGTTAGAGATGAGGTCCAAAAAGGTGTATCTAAAACCAGTCACTTCACCATATGATGGCAAGGTCATCATCTGGGCTGAATGAAGAAGAACCGAGCCCAGGTTGTCTGAAATTCTACAAAGCAGTCAGCACAGCAATTGTTAAGTCCCATGGACTTAACAATGTATGTGTGGGCTCAATCTTTGGACTTTCAAAAAAAAGTGTCTGATAAGCATGGTTTACTAGAATAATTTGTTAATTAAAATTATTATTTATCTCACATAGCTCAGGGCAATTACATAAGGCACAGTTTATGTTCATTTTTCTCTTTTCAAAATCAGAGAATGTTTTGCTTCGTGGGCTTTGTACTTCAACATCAGGATATTGGGGTTCCATAAATTAATTGTATCTCTACAGCACTGACACAAATAGAGTCTTCAGGAGTAACATGTTGAAGTAGTGATGACTTTTTTCTTTTACCACCCACATTATGTTATGAGTAGCACAGGGTATTTAAATGCTTTGGCACAGAATATGAATAAAGAGCTGATCTTGAAAATACCATTATCATTATTTATTTTGAAATTGTCGCTCTGCTCTATTTTAAGGCTTACACCCAGTTTTATCTGTGTATTTCAGAAAATCTAGCACACACACACACACACACACACACACACACACACACACTAGAACCAGCCCCAAATGTCTTTCTTTCTTCACCCCCATTCCCGAGTCTTTCCATTTAATTTTTTGAGGAAAAAATAAAAGGTGAAGAAAACATGGGTCCAGAAAAAGACATCAACTGAGGAATTTTGTTTATTATGATTGGACAGCTGCTGTTGGCCTTGTCAGGATCATTTTATGTTTTATTTTGATTGAAGAGATATCACTTTGCCAACCATAATTTTTACAATTCAGCTTTTCAGTCGAAATGAGATGACCTTTAGATTTTTTTCTTCTTTTTACTTTGTTTTTCAGCAGATGGTTGTTCCTTAAAAGTGTCTTTGTCTGCCAGATGATTATGCTATAACCTTAAAAGTACTAATTGGACTTCAGTTAATAGAATCTTCTTTTTGTCCTATGTTGGCTGAAACCCACTTGTTGGCTAACTGTATTTAATCTAGTGCTATGAAGAAGCCCCGGGGACATTGAGGGAAGGAATCTGGCCCTCAGTCTTAGCGAGGACGCTATTGATATCTTTATTTGAAAAAGATTTTACTTTTGATTTTTGATTTAAGGAGGTACTTCAAAAATATAGTCTACAGAGTGGTGAACATGAAAATCCAAATGTGTTGGGACCTGCTCCAAACTTCGTTCTGAGGGTAATCTGAGCAGGGAGTGCCCGTGTCACCATCTCTGTCTTCCCATGGCCTGGCCCAGCGTCAGCTCATCACATTTTGACTTAGATTGAAAGGCTCAGCTTTTTACCTACCCCTGTGACTGCTGGCTTTGTTGGAAGGTCACATTATTTAAGTATTGTGGAGTGGATTTACTGTGGACCTAGCGCTTGTGGCCCCCTCCCCTGGCCCCAAATTGAAATGTTGAAACTGTAACCCCCAAGGTGATGGTGATAGGAGGTAGGCCTTTACGATGTGATGAGGTCACGAGGGCAGAAGCCTCGTGAATAGGATTAGAACTCTTACGAAAGAAACCCCAGAGTGCTCCCTTGTCCCTTCTTCCACAAGAGGACAAAGAGAAAAGCCGTCTATGAACTGGGAAGCAGGCCCTCACCAGAAACCAAATCTGCCGATGCCTTGTTCTTGGAATTTTAGCCTCCAGAACTGTGAGAATTTCTGTTATTATAAGCCCCCCAATATGTGGTATTTTGTTATATCAGCTGGAATGGGTTGAGACAGGGTTAATGTACTGAACTTTTTGAAGTTCTGAGCTGTACAACTGAGTTTCATCTCCATCTGCCTGATGGAGCGTAGTGCAAAAGCTGGCACTGGGCAGGAACGCACCACCATACCGATGGAGACATCCTTCCTGGTAACTCAGTCTGAAGTGATGGGGATTCCATTTTTATTGACCATATGCTCTTAATTCCTGAAGTGCTGGAGGACACATGTGGCATCTTAGGGAGGACTATTTTGGGATGAGGTCTGGTATAGGATAATAAATAGAAATAGCATAACAAGTGAATTTTGCCAATGGCATGCCAACATCTTTGCAAAATGAGTATTTGTGTCTAGAGTAGTTAGAAAAAAGTGGAAATGGGGATTCCACTTATTGCCAGGATTTCTTAAAAGGAAGGGCAGAGTTTTAAAGGTCAGTGGGTGGGTCTTCCAGGACTAAGCATGTTGCACATTAAAGGCAGACATCTTGGTCTGTGCTGAGCTTCACTCCGTCAGAGAAGAAACTGTGGTGTTTTCTCTCGGGTTCACAAGGTGTTTATTACAGAAGTCAGGCATCCCTGGTAAGTTCTAAGACACTTAGTACCATTGGAAGGTCAGAGCTCATTAGTTCATGTACTTGTCACTTGTTCTTTTTTAATTTACTAAAATGTTATTATTGATTTATAAAACTATATAAATCTTGGGGTTACAGCTTCACCTCTATGTGTGTATGAGCCTCACCTCACCACCACCTACATCTCCGTGCCGGTCACTCTGTCAGCTTGACTCCCTCTGCTCTTCTGCCTCCCTCTGGTAGTCATTAATTTATACACTTGTGATTTTGGGTAAAGAAAGTAAATGGTTTAGTCCTATAAATGCTATTATGAAGTCCCCAAATAATTGCTGCTCATGCCTAGAATTCCATAATATTGTTGAACTCAATCCTGGTACTCATGATTTTTCTCTATTCCTCCCCACAAGTATAGTTCCATATCATTACATTGCATTTTAATTTTCCTTTCCCTCTGTTTCTCTTACTAGAATGTGTCTTTTACCTTTTTAGCCTCGTTTATAAAGTGAAGAGGCGGGCTCCGTGCCATACCACCTGGGTTCGGATCTCAGCTCCTTGTTAGGACAGTCTGTGTGAGCTCGGGTGAGTTACTCATTCTGTGACTCAGTGCCCAAATCTCCAAAATTTGAAAGACAATATACTAAACCTCCTAGGTGGTATGAGGATTAAACAGCTAACTTGTAATATTAGAATAGCGCCTAGGACATAGTAAGTGCTAAATAAATATTAGCTGTTCTTGGCACACACCACCCATTCAACAAATGTTGGATGAATAAATAATCATTAGAAATGTTTGAAAAAACATCTCTTACCATTGAGGTGAGCCAAACGCTTTACACTGCTAGGTGCTTTTAAGGATGAGAAGGTTTACTGGAAGATGTTTTGAAACTGTGGCTATTTTCTTATTTGATAGTGTGAGTCACTGTCTTATATACAAAGCAAAAATATGCTCAGATTGGTTCTTTTGGCATCTGCTGTAAAGATCTTAGCTCCTACTCAGGAGCCATAGGATCCACATTGTCAGCTGAGCGGCTCTGCACTCACCTGTGCTAAGCATGTCCACCCAGCTCATAATTTTATCCTCTATTATGTCATTGTCACACTTCTAGCTGGGCCAACTTGGTCCTGAATTTCAGCCTAGTCAGATTCCTTTTGTGCTGAAGTGGTATCAGGGGCAGAAGACACTATACCTAGATTTGACTAGAGACAAAGCAGTTAATCACACAGATAATGGAGGTCGCGTGTTGGGGGGTTAAAACAAAGAACCACTAGTATATATGTTAGCTTGGATCATGTTTATACTTTGTCGTCAACTGTCATCATTTGTTTGAAATAAGATCACTTGCATTATTTTGACTCACAGAGCCTGGCAGTGAGTGATAAGGTATTTTAATGTTTTCAATTATGTTTAAATTTTGGTCTCATAATTCACAGCAGGAATTGCCTTTCTAGTCAGGGTTTTACAAAATGGTTCTTATAATCACCATCAGGTCTTAAATGATTAATCTTTGCAACTGAATCATAAACCTCAATAGGAGGCAGGTCTTTGCTTTAGATCTTAGCTCCTGACTCTTCAAGAAATTATATATGGTTTGGGAATGGATAAGGTACCATGTAGACCTAAATTAACATGTACTACAAGGATTTATCTTTTTTTAACCTTTAAAAACCCTTAAAACCCTTTAAAGGTCGGTGCTTGCTAGATCAAACCAAATCTTGGTGGACCTTTAAGTTATTTCTAACTTTTCACTATTACAAAGCATGCTACAATAGTCACCTCTGTCTCTCTCTCTCTTTACACATTTCTGTGATTGTGTTTCTGTAGGTCAGCAGAGGACTTTGATTGGATATTTGGGAAATATTCCCGAGGCAGTGGCATGAACTGAATACGCCCCTGCTGTATTCAAGCAGCCAGGTTTCCTATGTTCATTGTCACCGAGGAAGGATATTCTGATTCCAAAATCAGAGGGGTAAAAAGTCTTCAGGGTTTGGTTTCCAAAAGCCCCAATCCGTAGGGGAATGAAGGAAACTGGCAAAGACAGAATGTGTGGGAGACACATCATAAGAGACCGCAGGACTTCTGTTTTAGGTTAGAGAAAGTTTCTTTGGCATGGAGGAGCAGGAGGGGGGATGGAGGGGAAGTGAGGACAGCAGAGGCATTTGTAGATCGTAGAACTGGGCCAGGCCCTGTTTCCCAGGCTGGCCCTGGGGAGTGAAGGCAGCAGGGTTCCAGAAAAGGATCGCTGTGTGTCCTATCGAGGCAAATCTGCCCAGAGATGACCTTGCCATGATGCCTAGACTCCAGCTTAGCAGGAGGGGAGCAGCAGAATCATTTCCAGGCCCTTGAGCATGACATGAAAGCAGCAGAGAAATTTGCTGGACCTTAGGGGCCCCGGTCCCAGGAACAGGGCTCTCTTATGCCTCAATAATGTCCCCTCTGGGGTCCCAGCTGAGGGCAAAGTGAATCAGTGACTTCCTTGGGGATGCCCACATGGTCCATGCCCTCAAGAACCATCTGTCTCCTGCCCACCTCCCAGACTTCATGTCAAGACTTACAAGTGCTGGATGGTTTCTGAATCCCCCCTGAATTGGTTGACCTTGGGTTGCTGTGGTTCAGCAAAATATCTGAGTTTGGTGACTGAGATTCTTATTTCATAGGATTTGTGCCTAGAAAATGTTTAAAGCTGCTGCAGGTCTTCTCCGCCCCCAAATGATTCTAATTGACCTCCCGCCAATGATATATGAGAGTTCATCTCTTCCATCTTGCCCAATTCCACATGCGGTCACTCTTTGGAAAATTTTAATGTGAAAGGAGAGAAGTGCTAGCTCAGTGTTGGTTCCATTTGTATTTCCCAGGTCACGGGTGAGCATCTTTTGTCTTTATTACTTGATTTTCTTCTGATGGGAAGTGCTGGTGAAGTTCGTTTTATTCTTTGGTATCATTTCACAATGCGATGCTAGCTTCTGCTTCAACACTAACTACTGGCTACCAAAACGTGAGTGACATTTATTGAGTCTCTCTTTAGACATTGCCCCTCAACCCAAAGGAGAATACATGTGTTCCCCAAAGAATGATTGCTCCGTGGAAGACTCAGTCCTTTTGCACGCCCCATCCCTTCACTCTTAATTGTTTAGAAGTCTTAACAAAAGACATCACGATTTTCATATCAAGAGAAATTTAGGTGGGAGGGATTGGAACAGACATTAAGAAACGTTTTCAGTTATTTTCCAGTTTTTTGTGTTTCTAATCAAAATTAATGTTTTAAAAATACATGGATTTCTTAAAGTCAGAAGAACAAGATTATGATGGGCCGAGTTACCTTTCTTTCAGCTCCCTTTCAGTGGATCTGAATTGGATTTAAAGACCTATTTATGCTATTTTATTTAAAGTTTTCTGCAGGGAGTGTTCTTCCCTCCAGCCCCCCATCTTCTGACAAACCTCTGCTTGATATTTTGCTCATTCCTTTTAAGTTTAACGCGCAACTTTGGTAAAATCACGATTCATTCAAGCTGTGTCCTCTGATGGTATAACACTTAGAAATGATTTATTTTAAAGATAGGAAAATTGATGTTGGGCATTGCCAGCCTGTGGCTCAAACTTCCCCAGTCCTTCCCTCTTATTCTTACCCCGAGTCTGTTCAGTATTCAACATGCCCTCTCTTTCTTAGCTCTCTTGCTGTTTAAGAGGCTCTGGGAATTAGACAGCTTGAAGAGCTTCTAGCTGTTCAAATAGAGGCTAGGTTGTTAGTCTTTACCATCTGAAAGCGGCTTTGATGGTCCCTGTAAAATGAGCCCGTGGATACCCACCGCACGGTTGGCATCCCCCAAGCCCATGCAGCAGAGATCAAAGCCGGCGCGCTGCGTGGAGGTGGTTCCCTGAGGACAGTGCTGAAGCCTCCTGGCAGGCGTCTATGCTGGCTTCACAGTGCCACTACCTCTGCCCTGCTTGCTGGAGAGTACCGCTACCTGTCCAGGGTCCACGGATTAAAGAGGGCTTTCAGTGTTCAAGCCCTGTCTCTGGCAGAGGCATTCCAAGTCTACTTAGAAACTATAACCGAGTCTATTAATTTTAAAATGAAGCGAGAATACCACTGCTTTTCTTTCTCCAACACTGTCCCTTTGTCTCTGTGGGGCTGAAGCTGTTCCCTAGGCTGTCATTTGCCACGGCTGACATGCTTTCATATGTTATGCAGTGGGGCACCTGCATGGGCAGCGGGAACAGACCTCTCTGGGCATCAGGATTGATGTCAGCCAAACTCTGCCGAAGGCTCAGCGGAGGGCCGAGGACATGTATTTATTGTCCCAAAACCATGTGTAGTCCCTTTGCCAACAAGATCCCATGTTCTTACTTAGCCTGCCACATGCCTGGTGGTTGGTTTGGAAGACAGCCTATCCCCGCTGGGGTTAACACCGAATCCCCAGCACTTCACAAAGGTGCTTTCAGAATATTTTTCAAAATACCCACTACAGAGCCAGGATTATCAGATAGTGTCTTTATCGTTCTGACTTCAAGGGCAGGGAGCCCAGAAGGTGCCAATGAGACAGATGTCCCACTTAGTAACCTGGTTTGTCATTTTCCAACGGGACCAAGAGGTTTTTTTTGGGCTATCAGACCTCAGTCTCCTTTCGAGCCACCTGAGAAAGCATGTGTCCCTCCTATAAATCCAAGTTCTTGTCTGCAGGCTCGAAATTCAAGAAACGTGACTCAAAAACTAACAGCGTGGCTCCCACAGTTTGGGCAACTAAAGCTTCAGACATAACAAACTCTGTGCGAGACTTTCATTTTTTATCAGTCTGGGGACAGGAGTTAGATAAGCAGGGGCAAATCCAAAGATAAAGGAACTCTCCCAAGTGGAAGCTGTGGGAGGGCATTTCTAGAGTGATGGCTTGGAGAACTGAGGCTTTGTGAGTCAGCCGCTCTGTCAGGTGGCTTCCCGGCATTCTTAGGGGGGACATGAAAACAAGCCCTCTCTGGATACCAGGGCATCTTTAACCTTGACAAGGAAGCATTTCAAAGTGCAGTGGAATTGTCTGAAGCAGCACAACCTTTGTGGCTCCTGCACATCTGCTAGTGCTGACTTGGGGGATGGAGGGAAACAAGCTGCCTCGAAACGGGTGGGCAGAGCTCCTGAGGCAGGGAGCAGCAGGAATGGGTGTTGTTAGGATCTTGTCTCAGAAACTGGGATCTGCTGTTTGAATTGTCTGCTGGTTTCTGGTTCTTCTCTTCACTCAACACATTTAACGTCTCCAAGCCTTCTCACCTGTATCATCTTACTGGACGCTGCTGATCACCCTGTGAGATTCTGTGTGAGCAGTGCTGTCCTTAACGGTAGAGAAACTGAGACCCAGAGAAGTCCAAGGATTTGCTGATTAACACTGGGTGAGACTCTGGCCAGAGCTGAGTCTGCATTTCAAGCCTGAAGTCAAGTCCAAAAATCCCTTCTCAGCCCTGCTTCCCCTCCAGATGCAGGCCAGCGCTACCACACCACCAAGTCAAGCCTCCACTGACTTCATTCCTTGAGAAGCAAAATAAGGCAACCTCTCTACCTTCCTTCCTTAAAATTATTTTTGTTACTAGACCAGTGATATGTAGTTATCATTAAACAGAAAATTCAGAAAATACAAAGGAGATAAAAGGGAAGAAAATAAATATCACTCTTAACTCCTCCACATGACTATCCATATTTAGGGGGATTATCTTCTGTGTTGGCTATGCAAAGTCATACCTTTAGAAAGGTTTTTACTTTCTTTTTCTGAATAATGAGAATATTTGGTATAAAATGAGACCATTTTTTTATTTGCCACCTTACTGAGAAAATCTTTTAAAGTCAATATTACAGATATTTCTACTAAATTCACATCTTCATGGCTGTCTACTTTTCCATTATTAGGCATAAGAATATATTTAGTTTTCTACCTTATCTGTTTTAAAGTTTGTTTTACCATGAACAATGCTACAATGACTGTGCCAGTGATTAAATTTTTGCACACATCTTTATTATCTCCTTAGAATTAATTTCTAGAATTTCAATGACCAAGTTATAGAGTATGTCCATTTTTTTTACAATTCCCATCAGGAAGCAATGTATGAGACCTATTTCTTTAGCTATTAGCATCACTGAGTTTTAAAATTAAAGACTGCAAGTACTTTATATATATGTTGCAGAGGGTGAGGGCAAATGTGATTATGAAGTAAACTCACCCCCTCTTTGCAAAGGTATACAGCTTTCAAGGAAAATAAACAGAACACAGCCTTTCCCCACTCTCCTAACCCCAGAAGATCAGCTACTGTAACAAAACAAGATCAGTAAAAGGTAACATTAAGGAAGATTTTATTCAATCCACACTTCAAAGTATCTAAGAAAAGACAACCAAAAGCAAGTCTAATCCATCAGTGGCCCATGGCCATATACCTTCTCCTGTAATCCCTTCACTTTCTACAAGTTAAGTAGGGTTAAGCCAGGTCAGCCCTTGGATAAAGGTCTAAAGAAATCCTAAGTACCTCATAAAGCGATGGTCATGATTATGTAAATGGCAATCTTGTGCAAACCAGCTGTGTAGAACTTTCCAAAATCCTGTTTCGTAGTGGGCGATATTTTGTCTTCTGCAATATTGCCAATGAAATGAGGGTGGGAATTAACTGGAAATGAACTTTGGTTTGCTTGATTTCTTGCAAGGCTTGTGAAGCAACTGGCACTACAGCACCTGATGGTGTTGGGGGGTGAATTAACTGCCAGGGTTCCTGATCCAGGGGAGACCACCCACCTTTACTGTCATAAGATGGTTCAAGAAAGTAGCGGACACTCCCAGCTGGGATGAGCACATTGACCTTGCAGACTGCCAACATGAAAGACTGATGCAATTACCCAAGTAACTTCAACACAAAGAGAAAAAGTTGGAGAAAAGATGATTTTAGGAGGGGATTTGAATCTGCAGTGAGCTCAACCTTATTATACACTCCCCCAATGAATACAGGCACTTTTCCCTGTACCCCTCTTACTCCTACAGAGCAATACAGTGTGAAAGAATCACAAATGAGAGAAGGAGGGGTGGACACTGCAAGAAAAAATCTTTAGGGTGTCTAAAGAGTCATCCTAACTGCAAAATGCTGGGCTGTTGAGAGATCTGAGACACCACATTTGGGTCCTTTGCATTTTAAATGTGCTGGTGTGTCCTATAGCATTATTCTATTATGCAAATCCGATTTTCAATTCTAGTGTTGTCAGTAAGAATTGTGGTCCCCAAAGCCCTCTAAATTGGACCTAAATTAAATTTTAAAAAATCCACTGTAAGGATTGGATTATACCATATGTTAAAGAAGAGATTTTTCCAACCATTTCCATCCTTTGTAGAAAAACTTTAGGTGCTCTTAGCAAGAGTAGCTGCACCATAGCTGTTTGTTTGTAATTGATGGGGCCAAAAGATACTTGAAGGCAGAATGCAGCAAACAGGTAGGGAGTATTTATAGAGAGGAAAGTTTATTTTTTTTAACTTTAAAGATAAATATTATTCTTATTTAATAATGTAGTGATTCTATTTTATACCTACTAAAACTTCTAGAATAAATGAACGGTTCAAGCAAGTAAAGTTTAACTAAAATTTTCCTACTGTATTTTGGAAATCCATATATATCATATATTTCAAATGGTGCAGAATCTTGTTTGATACATTTCCATTGAATTAATAAATGAATATAGCAGGTAAGAAAGCATTTTAGCAATATGTGGGTTAACAGTGAAATATAATGTATACTGATTTTCCAGTAGGCAAAAGAAATGTTTTGTAGAATGGACCCTTTGGAAAAAAATGCTAATAAATACACTTTCATTCAACTTTTCCTAAGAGCCTAGTATGTGTCATACTCTGCTGGATGCAGAAACACAAAGTTGAAGACACAGTTGGTCTCTGTCCTTAAGAAGTTTGCTTATTGTCCTCAAGAAACACTGAAACTTTGTCAAGTCTCTTTCCCAACACAGCATTCCTTCAGCCTCGGAGAGATTTCACATTTTCTAGTTTAATTTTTGCTATTTTATTAAATGAGTCCCAGAATATGAAAGAATCTGCTTTCAGATGTTGAAAGACAGGGATAAATACATTTCATGGGTTAATGACTCTAATTCTCCAACTCCTTCTCTGGGGGCTTTAGGAGTAGATCTGAGGGGAATGGATGGTCCACTGGCATTGGGTGGCTTCTGTGAGATGTTTTGAGGCACATTAGTGTAACCTCAAGTTAGTGTTATTTGCATCCCATGTAAAATAACTGGTCCCCACGACTCTAATCAAATAATCTGGAAGTCTAACTTAGAGATGGGAATCCTTATTTCCCCAGCAAGATTCCAAAGTGGCTCTGCTGGCCCCCTGCACTCCTTGCAAGGATTAGCAGGAAAAGGAATCATTTTCTTTACTTCTGTCCTAGCAGCTGGGGGGAGTTGAGTGGGCCTGTTTGGCACAGTACAAATACCATACATGTGACTTACACCGAATTTCAAAGGCTAGGGCAGAAAACTATTCTATGTATATATTTAGGGATATATTTTATGACACTGGGAATTGATCTTACCTAATGGCACCATTTCTGTTCCCCGGAGGAAAAAAAATGTTGTGGAGAAATAAACTAACAACAAGGGAAAGTCTCTTAGTCTAATGTAAATTGCCATGATGTTTTCGGGACTTCTTGGGGATAAGGTGACCTGAAGTAAGTAACGTGATCCCTGCAGGCAGGCTGGCACAGCCGGCGCAGGTGTGGGTGCTGTGCAGGCTGGTGACTTCAGGCCAGGCCCGATGGAGGTCCCTCCGACACTTCGTGTGCTTTGCTGGAGTGCTAGATTAGCCCTGTGAAACTTGGGCCTGTTTTCTTTTTGAAAATATATTTTTTTAATGCTGAAAATATCAAATTTATTTTCACAAGCAAAATCCTAGGGGAAATGAGGAAATGGGCCATAAATTCCTTTTTTAAGTATCCACTAGTGCCCCCGTTCTGTTTATTTTCGCTTTTCGCCGGCAGTAGGTCCTCCAGGCTCTTGCCCCGTCCCAGTTGACTTGTCACTTCGCGCTCCACGAAGCTGACATGCGTTTCTTTAGGAACGAGGGTGAACATTAGGGCGTCGGGCCTGGAAAACAACACACACCAGGAACACACACCACAACACACACCAGATAACAGGAAGAGGCTGGCCGGATGCTGAAATAAGTCACTCTCATTTCAGTTGACAGAGAGAGGAAATTTATGCATCAAAGAGCATCTAAATGGCTTTATTTGACCACTGATTTTTTAAAAGTTCAACTTTTTTACTTCTGTCGTCACCTCTCCTTGTTCTCGTTGCTGGTTTACAATTTCACTTCTCTGAGACACTCACTTAGCTAATGACCCTATGCCTTTATTTTCCAGGACATCTTGTTTCATCTTTTTTTTTTTTTTATTTTTGTGTTTTTACTCTATTGCTTCTTCACTGATGCTTAAAAGAACATGAATTTTCTGTTTGTTATTATTGAAAGTATTCCCGCTCATAAAGGTGTATTGGCTACCGTCACGAATAACATTCTCAACACAGTATACAAGTTGCGCTTCTTTCAAAGGGCAGGGATGGTTCCCGTGATACCATCAACTGGACAAAATTGATAAAGGTAAGAGGGTCTTTGCTGGAAAGTTACTTTAACTGCAGGGAACACCATGACCCATACTCATTTGCATTTCAGGCCACTCTATTCCAGACTCTGAGCATCCAGAGAGTGGTGAATGACTTATTTTGCTTTAAGTCACACTGGAAATAACATTATTTGTAAACAGACATGAATAGAGTTGGTAACATTTGATATGTAGTTCTTTTTTCTAAAAAAGATTTATTTATTTATGCATACAAGAGCCAGGGTACAGGCCAGAGATGCAGGGGGTGAGAGGATTCACCAGAGACAGCGGGGAACAGAACAGGCAGACTGACTGAAATACACTGCTGAGGGGAGCAGCGGGTGAGACAGGAGAGGTCTGCTGTGCCATGTGGGTTGCTCCCTGGCCGGCTGGGGATGTAACTCATGCTGCAGGGGCTGCAGATTGCTTCATAGTGTGGTGCTTAACCCCTTGCACCACCAGGGAGGCCCTGATATGTAATTCTTTTGCTAACAATAATAAGGTAATGGGTCATTGACACACTAGCAATTTTATAGAAAAATAAAATAAGGAAAAGAAGTGATTTCGTGTATGTGCTCGTAGAATTCATGGCAGGGCCAGACCGTTGAGTAGCAATCAATGACTGTTTTCTGAAGTCAGCTCTGTGCCAGATGCTGAGGTAGGAGCCAGAGACACATCATGAATAACTGTGGTTCCTGCTCTTGTGCTCACAGCTTAGGTGGGAGAAAGCAAATGAGCTTTGCTGTCTCATGTGCTGACTAGGATATATTGGTCATTGTTTCCTGCAGATTTGTATTGAGAAACAGGCTCAGCTTAGCTTATATTTTTCCTCAATATATTCCTTCTCTATTTTATTTGTTTGCTTGCTTACTGAGGTAACATTGGTTTACAAGGTTGTATATGATTTAAAATTATAGGCTCTCCCCCTTAAGGTGTTGTTACCATATCACACCTGCCCCCAAGACGCCGTGGTCCTCCACCACAGTCCATCCTGTCCTCCTCACCTTGTTCTCTATCTTCCCCTGCCCCCTCTCACGGCCTCTGTTCTACAGGTTTCTGGGATTTGTTACTTGTTTGGCTTTCTCTGAACCTTTGTTTTGTTTCTCTATATTCCACATGAGTGAAATCATCTCGTGTTTGTCTTTCTTCTTCTGACTTAACTACACTTAGCATCATCCCTTCCAGTGCCATCCATGTTGTCTCAATTTGTACTTTGATTCAATCAGAAAGGGCTGCTGGATCAGCGTTCCCCCTGCAGCTGCCATACTTCTGTAACTCTTAATATCTGCTGTTGGCACCAGAATGGAGGTGACAGTCGCAGCCCATGGAGGAGGGAGATGGCTCCTGCTAAGTCATTCCAGATATGAAGGCTCAGAGCTCACATGTCAATGGCACTTTGCTCAAACACGCCCTACCTTGGCCATGAAAATATACTCCTACCTAAGACCTAGAGGTTCCAGAGAGTACTGTGGAAAGAATCATGAAACAAGCTACAGGAATATAAGGAAATTCTCCTGAAGAAATAAATAACAACACAGCACTGCATACATGGTCTTCTCCCTCCTAAGTTTTATAGGGAATTTAGATCTTTGGAATTTATGACTAAGATGCTTGTGCTCTCCAATGGCCCCTGAATAATATTGGGCCTGGGTAGATAGGATCAGTGTGGTCCGATTGCATCTGATGATTTGTGCACTGGTTTTTACAAGGCTGTTTGCTGAACCCTAATTTCCTATTTTCTCTAATGGGAATAAGATCCTTTTTTCTCTAGTGAGACCTGGCCCGAGGAAACAGTTGAAACAGGTTAGTGTGCATCAAGAAGTAGAATATATTGATATTTTCATGTCTCAAATTTAATTCCTAAATGTGAGCCCTGTACCCCCAGCACAGCTGAGGGCTTTCTGTAGCCCGATGAAGGGGAGCAGGAGGGAATCCAACCTGCCAGAGCCACACAGATTTAGACCTCATAACAGCTACCAATGCGCTGCAGTAAAATTTTACGTTTCAGCTAAATTACTAATGACTTTCAGGCCCGTGCCAGAAAGTTTAGAGTAGGCTTATAAAAGGAGATGAGAGAATGTACAGTCAAGCATTCTTAAGAGTGGTGTGTGTGTGTGTGTGTGTGTGTGCACGCGCATTTGCGTGTGTTTCTCATTTGGGATTTTGGGACACGTGCCCATCATTTTTTGCCATCTTGATTAAATGTAATTAGGTTCTGGCAAGCCTCCCTGCACCACGTTTGGACCCTGGTGCTTATATTTATTTATTTTTTTTTGCATTTTCACATGGGTTATCCGCAGGAGGTCAGAGCAGGTTATTTTGTTGCCTTATGCCGCGACTCCAGGGGTGGCCACATTTTTCTTGACGTATTGGGCTTCACAGTGATTTACAGATTAAGGCTCTGGCCTGTACCCGGGCCAGCGGGGCTGCTGGTCTCTCTCGCTGACACATCTCACTGCTTGGAACCAGTGGCTCTTTGCTAACCCTCTCATTATAGTTCTTAGCCCACATTTCCTTTTGGCACAGGGCACTTGCTTATTTTGACCATGTGCTGGATTTGCCTCCTGTCTCTACCCCCTGCCGACTTGTGAAAATGACCACAGGAGAGGGGAGCAGGTGATGGGAGGGAGCTGCCATGCTGACACCCTCTGCCCCCAGCCCTGCTTGGGTCCCCAAAAACAGCTCCATAAGCTGGAGAGTTGCTTTAGAAGGAGCTTCAGAGAGGTTGGCTTTGGTCATGCTGATCTCACCCACCCTGGACCCTGATCCCTCACGCCTCTCTTCTCCCACTTGTTCCCCTACTTTTTTAGCTGTAGAGTCTGGGTCCCAGCATCCTGGATAGAAAAGGGAACTCTTTACGCCTTGATTTGTTCTGTGCATAGCACCAAATTCTTCCTTCATGATCTCAGGACCCTTGGAAAGTATGGGTTCCTTTCGCTTGGACAATGTGTCTCTATGGGTGATGTTTACAATATGCAAAAGATGACGAGGAAGATTTAGCTAAATGATCTCTCCTGAGGTCAGGAACAAAAGCCAGCAAGACTTCTGTGAAATAATGAAAGCCACAAAGCCCAGTGTGTCTATATATGGATTTTCCCTGATTTTCATACTTTAGTTTTGACTTGGAGTTGCTGAAGTATAATATTATTTTGAGGTTATTCTTTCCTATTTCTTTGACAACCTTCAATTTCCACTTTCACCCAATAAGAATCATTTTTTGGTCTCTCAGCTTCTTACCTTGGACTTTGTTTGCTGAATGTTTTTCACTTATTTCTGTTGCATCTTTACACTTTCAAAATTAAGCCAGTCCCACCTTCAGTTATGACAGTGGGAAACTTTCCCACCTTAGTGGACATATTTCTGGTGTATGAGAACCTGTCTACTGCCTTATTTCCATGAGGTTGATTTTGATGGGAGTTTGTATAATTGATTTGAGATGGATTTGAAAGTTGGTCAAACCTGAAATCTTTGCTGGCTGCCATTTTTCCAAATATGCTTTCAGAAGGTTCCTTGTAGTATCTTCTCTTACTGTGCTCCCTTATTTCACAAATGGGGAAATTGAGACTTCAGCAGGTCTGGATGCCTCTTCTCCAGCTTGTTCAAGTGACCACATCTAGGTCTCCAGCCCAGCTGCATGTAAATTCAGCTTTCTTCCCACCCTGCCACCCCTGGCCATGATGAAATAATGCAACTTGCATGGCAGGTCACATAAAACATGAATGCAAAATAGCTATCTTCATTTTAAATATACTTCATTTTGACAGGATGCAAGAAGAAGGGCCATCCTCTTCTCCTTAATACATTTCCAGGCTGATGGTAAGCCTTCATTTCTAAATCAGCCCATCTTTACCTTTCTGTGGGGTTGCCTTCCAGTCCCTGTGGAGGAGGCAGAAGTACACTCATCTCCCACTAAGTCTTCCCAAACCTCTCTGGATTTACCCCATGAGGTGGCCCAGGCCCCTCTCTCATCTCACTGGGGCTAACATGTTTTTTTTTGGGCTCTGCTCATGAAGTCTACTCAGCTGGTCTCCCAGGCAGGAACCTCTGAGCCCTTCCTCAAAACCACCATCCTGGCTGCTCTGGATTTCATTTGATACATTCAAGTCTTGCCCACAAGTAGGACTGAATGGAACCAGGGGAGCCCATGTCTTCCCAAGACTTCAAGAATATGCTAATGGGTGGAGTAGATGGCCAGGAATGGAGCTGAATTCTGACTTTTCCACTGGTGTTGAGGTTATCACCTCCAAAGGTAGCCAAGGGTAACTTGGACTTTTCACATGGGTTTTCTGTGATGATGAAGGAACAATGGTGGACCTGTGATTCTTGGTCTCCATCAGCATAACCTGGTGGCACTGGAAGTTGTGGCTACAACTTGCACTGTTCAGGTGCAGTGATAGCTACAGGATGTGAACTCATACGAATCCTCTTTCTTTCCTCCTCTTCTCTAATAATATGAGCTTCTTTTCATGGTAGTGCCACTAACTGAAGCTCATTTTCACAGCTATTATTTTCTTATTCCATTTTTGCCATTTCAAGACCTCGCCACTGCGAAGTACACAGAGCCAGAGCGAAGACTGAAGGCCCAGCGTCTACAACTGGGAATGATGGTCGCCTCCAGCTTTCCCTCTGTTATCTAAATTTTGTTCATAGTCTGAAATTGGGGATGGCCCACTGAGTGCGATTTATGTTCTAGGGACCCCATCTTTGATGGAGCTGTGGTGGAGCTTTTCAGGGATGCAGACTTCCTGCAAAATGCAATGAGTTCTTTTTAAGCTATTTCATCATTTGTCAACTTTTTTTCTAACAAAGTAAAGTAAAATATAAAATAAAATCAAGCCAAAAGATAATTTTTCAACCTTTAAAAAACAAGAATCTTCAGGTGATATATTTGTTTCGTAGGGCTATCAACAGATAACCCCAGACTTGGTAGCTTAAAACTACAACAACTTATTCTCTCACAGTTCTGGAGGGCAGAAATGTGAATCAAGGTGTTCACAGAGTCATACTTGGCCTGAACATTCTAGTAGAGAGTCCTTCTCCTTGCCTCGTCCAACCTCTGGAAGCTTCTAGAATTCCTTGGCTTGTGGCCGCATATCTCCAAACTCTAACATTAGCATGTGACCTTCTTTGTGTGTCTGTGTCTTTTCCCTTCTTTTTTGCTCTAAGGACTTGTTAGATTTGAGTCTGCCCTAGTCCAGTATGATCTGCTCTCTTGAGTTCCTTATGTTTTATACCTGCAAAGATCCCTCCAAATGATGTCATGTGTGCAGGTTTTGTGGGTTAGGAGAGGGATTTCCATTTAGTAGTTCACCATTGAAACTACTGCAGCTGATTAAGAAAAAAATATTGTATATTTATATGGAGTGGGCAAAAAGCATTGTCAGTGTAATTAGATGCAGGTTATAGGAAGTGGGAAGATGATGCAGTTCAGATTGCACGGATGTCTTATGTGAGGAATTTCCTCTGAAGGAGAACAATCTGACTGTGAATGTTATGAGTAGAGATGAGACTGTCAGGAGAGGCAGGAGAAGGGGGAAGGATGAACAAAGGTATTCAGGTACCACCATGGAAGATTTCTGCTTCCACCTTCCTCAGTGGCAAGAAGGAGCTCTCTCTCCTTGGAGTTTCTTGGATATTCTGCTCCAGTAGAGAAGTCACTTGATTGAATTACAGGTTAGAGGCTAATTGGACTTGACTCAGAAATCCAAGAGAAAAAAATTTCTCCTGGGTGGTTCTAGTCATTTATCATAGAGGAAGCATAATGATAATAGACCCCTCCAGCAGAGAGTGGCTCTTGTAAACAATGATGATGGTGATAATAATGATACATGATAATATGTATCTTAGCAAAACCAGCAAATAGTCAATATTTTTACAACTCCACTTCGATGTTCACATGGCTGCTGCTTCTTATCCCTTCCCAATCACCTCCTCAAAGATACCTTTTGTAAATAACATCTCTGAAGGAAAAATAGCCAATTTCCCTTTGCTCCTCATTTATTGCTTTTATGGAACTTTCAAAAATATTTGTTATTGTTTGTTTTTTCGCTGTGGATCTGTCTCCTCTATGAGACCATGCGCTCCATGATGATAGGGCTTGGGTGTGTCTTGCTTATGTGAATCCCCCAGCACCTTTGCAAATGTCTGCTCATAGTACCTGATGAAAAAGCACTTGATAAATAAGAGCACGTGAGCAAGTGAATGAACTGGTCTCTGCCTATCGGTGTGCTAAGACAGAGGCAGGGAAATATCCGGACTGAAATCAAGACAACCACATGCCATGTAAAGGAAGTCGGTGAATTCGTTGATCTGGGAAGAGCAGAGTGACAAGGGTTTTTCATCAATTTCTTCCCTCTTACTACTACCAGTATCCCTGCTACAATTTCCCATAAATAATGGTATAATATTAAAATTAAAGGACTCTTGGAGAGTTTTAAATTTAAGAGAAATACCAGAAGCACAATAAATAAAACCAAAAGTAATTAATGGGTTATAAGTTAAAGCTACTGAAAATATTATATATATTCACGGGAGTCAAATTTCCTCTTAGGAATGATAATAGGAGAAAGAACAGACTTTGATGTCTTGCCAAAAGCCACCAGTATGGTGATTCCAGTGACTATGATGTGGGCACCTGGCCTACAGATTTCAGAATTCTGTGTGGTTTCCCTCAACCAAATTTCTGAGGGAGCCAGCAGAAAGGGGTAGGGGTGGGAAATGTGTTATCTATAAAAGTAAACCACAAAAATAATTTCCAAGTGCCACTAAAGGCCTCAATTTAAGCTGTAAAAGCCAAGACATTTAGAATCAACGATTGTAACTTCTTGCAAGTGTGGTCACACACATGGCCAACAGCATGCTGGGAGGGGGTGGAATGTCGGCTTGGGTGGGGGTGGGTTGGGAAGTGAGCTGCATGGGCTTTGAGATTTGCTCCGTCCTTTTGGGAATTCCACTTCTGACTCTTAAAATTAATCTCACTGACTGATTTGGCATTTATTACAATTTCTCCTACTAGATGCTTCAAGCATATGTAGGTGAAAGGCTACATGTATACCCCTGAGTAGATTCAGAAAATTCTCTAACTATGTCAAAATCCAAGTTCCTTTCTGAATACAACTAAAACCATTTATTTTCTAATGTCAGGAAGAGCCCGTCTGCTTTCTTGAGAACAGTTCTTCTAAGTCAAGAATTTGTCATAAAAGCTGTGTCCAGAGCTGTCTCTTCCCCGGATTCAAGAGTTCTGTGCCTAAAGCCATGGGGCCACAGTTGCCCCGCTCCATTCCATTAGGACAAAACCAGCATTTCACTGTTTTTAAATCCTCTCTTGGGAACTGGCAGAAGTAGCCAAGTTCCTCCTAGAATCTGTTGCCTACAAGGTGTAGGTCAGGATGTTGAAGGGGCAGGGCAGGAGACAGACAGCTAAAGGTGACCACAGAGACACTTCATTACTTTTCATATCAAATGTCCAGGCAGGTGACTTGAGATTGGACTCTTTGGGGGGCGGTCAACCTTCCACTCTGTGGGTCCTCTTCAGCCTCTGGGTTCAAGATGTCTCCCACAGTTCTGTGCAGGAAGGTTTCTCCCAACGATGTTCCAAGGTGCCGGGGAAGAAAAGAAGACACATCCTTTCTTTGAACTCCCTTTCAAAAGAAAGCAAACTGCTTATGCAGCTGACAGTAGATTTGCCTGTATGCTTCATTGGTTAGATTTACAACCTGTGCCAAGTCCTAAGCCCATCACTGCCAATGGGGACAGAATTACCTTGTCTGGATTCATGCAAAGTTGCCTCTCTGAGGATAGGGTTGCCCATCCTCGGACAGCACAAGGTTGCCTGATATGGGACCAAAACCGAGAGTGAGTGTCTTCAGCAAGGCAACCAGCAGTGTTTGCCACACAAGGGAAAGTCTTCCAGAAACTTTAATCAAGAGTTCCTTGGTATCGGGGTCAGTTGGTGCCATAATTTTCTTTGGCACTTTCCTTATAGCCTTGTACTAAATGAAATGAAAAGAAATCACAATCTGTGAGTGAAGCCAACCATCCTTCTCAACCAGGGTCTGCAAAATTTTCCTGTGAAGTATTTTAGGTTTTGCAAGAGACCTTAGAGAGCCTCTGCCTCTCTCCGATCCTCCTGCTTTCACCTTTCCCTGTTCTTCCTCCTTCTTCTCCTCCCAATCT
This sequence comes from Talpa occidentalis, assembly GCF_014898055.3. Taxonomy (NCBI): domain Eukaryota; kingdom Metazoa; phylum Chordata; class Mammalia; order Eulipotyphla; family Talpidae; genus Talpa; species Talpa occidentalis. The sequence continues at coordinate 110,758,694 of NW_023605194.1, forward strand.
TTAAAGAATATGAAAGCATTTCTTAGCCTATGGCTGGTGCCAAAAATGGCCGGGGCCATCTGGCTCAAGAGCTCTAATTTGCTGACTTCTACGCTACACACACACACACACACACACACACACACACACACACAATGCGGAACTGAGGAAAATACAACCAACATTTAAAAAAACTAGAATTTTGACATACTTGAATGAAATCTGTAAAGTCACCCACACCCAGTTACATTAAATTGACTAAAGGAAAGAGAGACGAAGGTGCCACCCATTGGTAGTGGGTTTGCTTCAGAGTTAGTGGAGGGCTTTGCAGTAGTGGGTGGAGCATGTGGAAGAAAAAGGCAGACACCGTGAGGCCGAGAGGTGTTTGCCCCCACAGACTGGGTGGCCCCTGCCTTTCCTAGGTTGGGGAAGTCTGGAAAATCTGGGGTATATATTAGCTTTTGAAATGTCAGCTTTCCCTTCAAAATTTCCATTTTATTGCCCAGAGTAAGGGTAACAGAGAAGAATTCAAGTTCTGCATTCTTCATCAAAGCATGTCCTGCTCACGCCTCTACTTCCAGTTATTTTGCTTAGCACCATCCAAGTTGCATTCATGTTGTGAAAAATGGCAAGTTTTCATCTCTTTTTAATAGCTGGCTGGTATTTCCTTGGGTGTGTGTCACATCTTTCTAATCTGCTGCTCTGTTGTTGGGCACTTAGGTTGTTCCCATAGCTTGGCTATTGTACGTGGTGCTGTAATGAATACTAAGAGTGCATATAGCCCTTCAGGTTAGTGGTTTTTTTTTTTTTTTATTCTTCTTGTCACCTAGGAGTGTAATTGCTTGATCATATGGCAGACTTTTTTTTTTTTTTTTTTGAGACAGCTCCATGCCATTTCCGTAGGGGCTGGACCTGCCTGTATTCCCAGCAGCAGCAGAAGAGGGTTGCTTTTTCTTCACATCCTTGCCAACACTTTAAAACCTATAGTTCTTATTGAAGAGTATGAATTATTATTCTTTCCATGACTACCACACCTGTAGCCCTGTAAGAATTCTCAATATCTTACACTGTTTGCATGTAATCTGACTTGAGTTTGCGTATGTGTGTTTTTGAGAGTGTGTGTATACGTCTGTGAATATGTGGCCAGTGTGTGGTGTGTATGTAAGTGTGAGTATATGAGTATGTATGTAAGTGTGTGTGTGTATCAACCAGAATCAACAAAATATGGTTATAATTAAACCACTGTCTCAAGGACCTAAGATAAAAATAGTTGTAAGATGCTGGAATATTCTTCATAACAGTCAAATCCTCCTAGTAGCTTTTTGTAAGTTGAAGAAATGAAACTACTGGAAAAGCTTCATCTCATTTCCTCATAGGCTATGAGAGTAGAGTTGGACAGCTTCTCCTGTATGCAACCCAATGCCTCATTATGGTGTAGCTCAAGAAACAGGTATTTGATGCCTACTGTGTGCCAGGGTGCAGTTATAGAAAGGGGAGTAAGACGTGGCTCCTGACCATAGAGCTGAAATCTAGGAGGCACATGAATAAATAGCAGTAACACAAAGTAGCAGGTGAAATAACATCAGGTAGTCCAGGGATTACAAGATCCTAGGGAAACTATTTCTAACCGAACCTAACAGCGAAGGCTATGTCTCTGGAACTTCCTAAAGAATGTCCTGCCAGAGCAGAAGAGGTATATCTTTAAAGACATTCAGTCCTCATTAGAGCCTTGCTTTCACTGATCTAAATTGTAAGAATGCTCAATTCCTCAACTTCTTTGTGCCAAAGAATGTATCCCACCTTTTTTCTTTATTCCCATCTTGCTGTCTTTGCATAAGACAATCTCACAGGTAGTCTTTTAATATATATGTGATATGACAGTGTCACTTTTTTAAAAAAATCAGCTTTGAACATGGGAATCCTTAGTAACTACGAATAAGGTCATCTTCACAACACAAGTCAAAGTTCTTAGTCTGTAATTAAGGTTGAAAAAGTCACTAAGTGACTTGTCCAAGGTCACACAGTATGTGGGTGGCCAAACCAGCTCTAGAAATGAGAAGTTCCTACTTCCTGGGGGTGTATATTACCAGGCCACAAATGAGTGGAAGAGCTAAGTGATATTTATGGCTCAGGGGTGATGGAAACCTCAAGAGGGCGGATGATCATTCAGAAGAGTGGATATTTCTCTGTATTTATTTATACCTCCTGGGATTGAAAATTGGGATGGCTCTTCCATAATAACCAGCTGCTGGTTTTGCTCTGGCAAAAAGCATTTTTCCAGTGTCACTAAACATTTCTGTGAAAGCCATGTCAGAGAACACTGGAGTGTGTAACGTTTTCAAAACTTCAGGAAATGTTTAGGCTATTTCCAGCTTGTAATTATAGCAGGAGAGTCTGTTTGGGGAGATCTGAAACAGCAACTCAAAAAGAGCCCAGGGCTTTGAGAAGAGAACCCCAGTGTGTGGTAGTGAAGACGGTCAGTAACTGTGCGGGCCATGTGATGCCTAGGGCCTGAGTGTCTTCTTCTGTGAAAATAGAGATAGGGCTGTGATGTGTCTGATTTCAGTGTTATGAAATCTTTGCTTCCTTTTCTGGCTTGGTACTGATCACTCATAGACAAACCATAGCTCTCCTCGTCTGGACATAACCAATAAAGCTTGTTGCGTCAATGTTTTTGTGTTAATTTACAAGTCGGCCACTGCTTCTTCCTGATTAGAACTTGTGTCCACATGACAGAAATTATTAGGAAATGATTTCCTAGACTAGAGGTACAATCGTAGTTGTGCTTAATGTCCCTTCTTCATTTTAATTTTATGTCATTCTTCGATTCGTCTGGTGAACAGACTAATAAGGCAGGTGAACAGTGTAAGCAGAGATTAAGACAGAGTCGTGCAGTTTCTCTAAAGAAGTATTTGTCACTCAGAAATATGGAAAAATAGCTACAAGGCCCCCTGGCACATTAAGTAATGATGGAGAGGAAAAAGTACAAAACTTTTAACTAGACACTCCCATTGTGAATACTTATGCCAGAAATTACAGAAGAGAGCTGCTTGGTAAGGTAAAATTGCTCTGTATCATACAGATAATAAGAACTGGTAGACTCCACTGATTTTGCATTGTCTTTATTTTAAGGGAGTAGGGAAAAAAGCAGCAGATTGGGCCAGGCACTATGCTGACCCACCTGCTTGTTATCTCTCTTAGTCCTTACAACGCTGAGCTGTACCTGTCAATCTCGTTTAATCCTTAAAACAATGCTAAGAGGTGCTGTGTTCATTATATTCATTCAACAGAAGAGGAAGCTGGGATGCAGGGAGGCTAAGATGGTTCATAAGTAAGTATTTTAGTCAGACTAGTAAGTGAGAAAGAGAGCGTTCCCATGGGCCCTGTCTGACTGCAGAGTTTGAGGGCTTTCTTCATGAGCCTCATCGGCACCCCCTGCCCCCTGCCCATCAGCCTGAGGAGGCTGTGCTCGCTGTGAGTTAAAATCCAGATTAGGTTATTGAAACTCCTTCTCTTCTATTTAGAAGCCAGCCTTTCTGCCGCTTGCTCTGTCAAGGCTCAGTGTCCCTCCGATGGGGAGACTGCGAAAGGACCACCCCTGATATGTTGACAAGAAATAAGCTTCTGATCTGCAACACTTCTTTATATGGCTCGTCAGCTCCGCGCGCCGACCAAGGCAGCATTTCCCAGCAGGCCTGGCCACCTTATCACATTCCAAGCGGAGGTCAGCCGCGCCGGGCCCGGAGACTTGGAAACCCTCTGCTCTCTCTTCTGATGCCACCAGGGCTTCCTCTGTTCCCCTCTTTTTCTCTCCCCTTCAAAGGCATCATATTATCTTCTATCAAACTCCAGAGGTCATTGTGCTTTGGGTTACGATAGAAAATAAATCAACACCCAGCAGTTTATGGCTCTGCTCGCCCTCCACGCGCAGACAGCACAAATAGCCAACTTAGTCATTTTCGATGGCGTGTCGTAGGGTCAGCTATGCAAAGAATTTTTCATTTGGTTTATGTCCAGAGACCGTTTTGTGAAATTGGGGTAAATTTTGTCTCTCAGCTTGAATGAAAGGCCACCGGTTCTGTTCTCCTCTCCGTCCTGCGGAGGACTTGTGCCTCTCTCGTGAGCTAGCCAGAGTGCGCCTGAAAAAGATTAAGATGGTCTGCAGGGGTGGGAGACTTTTCATCAGAATTTATTGCTGCTCAAAGCCTCTATAAAGGCTCTCATTTAACACCGGCCTTTGTATTTCCAGCCATGAAAATCGTTCATAGCATGACGAATCGGAGACATTGTCAGTGTTCTTCATGGAATATTCCAAACAAGACCAGGGTGAACCAAGTGCTCTGTAGGAGGAAAGGGGAAGATACTGGGCAGTCAGAAAACTGAACTTAGCATAATTCTTTGTGGCATTTGTCATCGGGGCAAAGTTCCCTGAGGCAGGGACTGATGGAAATTCTGTTTTGACAGGTATAAGAAGAACTTGGATAGAAACTCCCCAACCCTGTGGATTCATACAATGGACCAAATGCTCAGTTAGACCCAAGGAAAGGGGCGATGTCAAATGTAGTCTTTTGTCTCCATTGAACACCCCATATCTGCCAATCATGAACCAATCTGTTATATTTTCTTTCATTTAGCAAAATCTTTTTAGTCTCCATCAGCACTGTGTTCTAAGAAAAGATAATTGTACACACTTGCGCTCTCTTCGTACTTCTTTGATTTAAAATGCCTCGCTGTGTACTCAATACTCACACATATCTCACAATACCATGCAGTTGATAGTATTCAGATCAACTCCAAGTCAAAACAACAGAAGGCAGGAAGGAAAAAGCATTCTTTAGACATTAGTCTTTAGATGCAATATCTGTAAATTAGTGCTAAGTGAACAAAAGCTCGAAGGTCAGAACCTGTGTTAAGACGTGTAGACCGACACTGGGAATATGTAGGCAATTCCTGTAAATATGCTGAGACCACGATTCTAATGACTTAAACGCTAACAATGAAGCCTTGGGAAAAGTTGCATTTCAAAAGCGTGCACTGTAAATCATGCTCTAACAGGAGTAATGTGAACCGGAACTGAAACGTGGGGGCAGGGAGAGCAGAGGCATAATTTGCTTCAGGTTTGGCAAATATCACCCTTAACTAGAGGGTCTGAAGAATGTGACCTTCTAGATTGCAGCTTGTGCCCTGACCTCATGTTTATAAGCCCCCTTGGGGAACACTTTTGATCTAGCCTCCCAGCACCCTAAAAGAAATTTGTTTCTGTTACCTCCATTGCGCTGGGAGTTGGTTAGTAATTTCAGTTAAGTTCCTTCCAACAAAGGGCCTTGGCAGCTTTTAGTGATTAACTTTGTGAAATTCTCTTCTGACCCTTGCTACCTCCAATCAGCTCTTACCCATAACAACAGTGGTGACCACCAGGAGCATCTGTATGCACGTGCTTTTAGTAGAGTGACGTCAACACCCAGAAGTGGAATTGCTAGATCATAAGGTCAATTGTTTTCTTAAATTTTTTGAGGGATCTCCACGCTGTTGTCCATAGTGGCTGGACCAATTTACAAACCCACCGAAAGTATCAAGGCCCTCCCTTTGCTCCATGTCCTCACCAACACTTGCTCTGTGTAAAGGCAGGAACTGACCACAGAGCAGGTTTTCTGATCCCATGCAGATCAGGTAAAGGAGGAGTCAGAGTCCTCAGTAGTTTTGCAGGTTTTTTATTTGGGGTTCACCAGGCATATGGCAGGCAGGGGTGCTGGCTGGGGGGCTGGGAGGCTGGCAGGCCTCCCAGCCCCCAGCAAGTCTTCACTCTATCTGGGCTCTCTAGCGTTCCGTTCATTCTGCTGCTTCTCGGGTTCTCTTTTGGCTTCTGCTTCAGCTTCTACTGCTGCTGCTGCTACTGCTGCTGCTGGCGTCCCTGTGACGCTGCCCTTAAAAAGCACAGTCTTAGCTCAGCTGAATCCCATCTACCTATGCCCACACCCTATTCCAGGTGCCCGCCATCAGGCATGCATTCAGGACAAGGATCCATCATCTATCCTGATGGTGGAAGGGCAGAAAAGCCTGATATTTTCTTTACCCTACACTCTGCTTTGTCTTGTAGATGTTGCCATTCTCACAGGTGGGAGGTGAGATCTCATGTGGCTTCCATTTGCATTTCCCTGGCTGATGATGTTGTTTCATGTACTTGTTGGCCATCTGTTTGCGAAAGATAAGGAAACACAGCCCATGAGCCAACAAAACAATAACAAACAAAACAACGAAACTCTTAAATACAGAGTACAGATTGGAGGTTACCAGAAAGGGAGGGTTTTGGGGTGGTAGTGAAATGGACAAAAATGGGCAATTGTAGGGAGATATCATGATGTAGGGGATACAGATGTTGAATTATAATGCTGTGGGCCTGAAGCTTATTTAATATTATAAACTGATGTTATCTCGATAATTTTTTTTTAACCGAACATGAATAAACTAAGTAATGCAAAGAAATCCATCTGGGCTACCCTTCATAATGACCTCTGTGCTATTGTGTCCAGTCTGGGTCTCCCTGGGCCTGGGCTGGGCTTGTTTTTATTTTTTTTAAAAACCTGTGGTCCAGCGCAGTGTCTGACATAGAAATGAATGCAAAAATATTCCAAATTTTGAGTAGTTTTTTCCACCTCTATTTTTGTTTTAAATCTGACTTTGTCTCTACATTTAAAGTGGGTTTTGTTAGACAGCATATAGTTAGGTTATGTAAACATGTCAACTAGATTGTCTCTAAAAGACAAAGGCTTTATGTGGCCATCCTTTTGCTGCCCTTGGCATGTGTTGTAGTGCCTCTCACACGACAGACACTCAATAAATGTGGGAAATGAGGGACTGGAGTGGCAGCAGTAGGAAATCATAGAGGACAGGTAGTGTGGGCCATCAGCATAGCAGAACCTGTGTTTGACTTGGCTTAATTTTCCCTTTCAATGAAAATACACATGGTAAAGATTCAGTGATGAGCAGAATATATTCAGAAATAATTAGTGGAGAGTTTAGTTGACTTTGATCACTGATAATACTGCCTCCTATCCCATTAAAATGCCTTCCATTGCTATTTTTCTTCTATAAAATTTTTCAGTTTCAGTTCCCCCAATTTTTCTCTTAGTATAATATCTTAAAACAGTATTTCTGACTCTGAGAAATAAGAAATTTATTTTTGGACCTCGTAAGAGAGTATATTTTGTTATTTTGCAGTGGGTAATGGGAAGAAATGATGCCTTAATACCTTAAAAAATAAATATAAGGGCAGAAAATAAAATCTTTGGAATAATTTTTATTTAGTTTTTTCTTGATTAAATAAAATTAGTCAAACATTTTTTTAAAAAATTTATTTATGTGTACATGAACTGGGGTACACGCCAGAGGTGTGGAGGGTGAGAGGATTCACCAGAGACAGAGTAGGGAACAGAACAGGCAGGCTGGCTGAAGTACAATGCTGAGGGAAGCAGTGGGCGAGTCAGGAGAGGTCTGCTGTGCTATGTGGGTAGCTCCCAGGCCTGCTGGGGATCGAACTCATTCTGCAGTGGTTGCGGATTGCTTCATAGTTTGCATCTTAACCCCTTGTGCCGCCAGGGAGGCTCAGTTAAATGTTTTTGTCATGACAACTCCAAGAAATGTTGTATAGCACCTCCTTATCTCTTCATAGTAAAGTGTTAAGAATAATTAATTCTGGGGCCTCCCCAGTGGCGCAGCGGTTGAGTGCTGGGTTGCGAGGCTGCCCGCGGCCTCTGCGGCGCCAGTTCGATCCCCAGCTGCTCCCCGGCCACCGGAGGAGGGTCCCACATGGCGCGCAGACCTCTCCTGCCGCCCGCTGCTCCCCTCAGCAGTGTACTTCGGTCCTTCTGCCTGCTCTGCCTCCCGCTCTGGCTCTGGTGAATTCTCTCACCCTCCCGCGCTTCTGACTGTACCCAGTGCATGTATAAACAAACAAAACAAACAAATAAATAAATAAATAAATAAAACATGCCTCTATAAAAAAAAAAAAAAAAAAAGAATAATTAATTCTGTAAGTTTCCTAAAAAGCAGAAATAATTCCAGAAGTCGTCTAAATAATGCTAAATTTAAAACATTGTCATCATTAATAACATAGCTTATGAATAATGCAATTAAATGAAAAACATTCTTAAATTTTGACATGATTGGAAAGTAATTTTGGAAACTTGGGTTGATAATGTACAATGTGAACCAACACATTGTGGGTCTAGACAAGTACTAGAGCATGCTGACATCAGGCACACATGTACGTGCAGCCACCAGCCACATCTAGGTCCTATTGATATCACCAAAGAAAATCATCTACTGCCATACTGTCCCAAGAAGCTCACATGGTAGCATTTATGGCATAAGCAACTCTACCAAAGTTCAGCATCTAGCCCTCAGCCTTCCAGTCCTAGAAGGTGATTTTATGTACATGCTGTAAACTGACCCTTCTCTTTACGGAAGATTCATGAGACTCATTTCAAAACCAGGAGGCCATTTAGCTAATTGGCAATGGCAGGGCTAGTCATAAGAATCATAGTCCTCTTCGTCCATTTTCTTCCTGTGGTCAAATTATATTAGAAATCAAATTATAGCCCCAAACCACGTTACATTGAAGAATTACTCTTACAGAGACCAGAAATGCTACAAATCAGACCAGAATTTTTGATAATATGACAGAGTGAGCATGAACTCTCACCACAGATACACACGGCGTGAGTAGACCTCAGCCGAACTTTGGGTTTTCTGATGCTCATTTATTAAAACAAAACCAAGTGCAGCCACCCATGGCAGCAGCTCCACAGTGTTTGCTTCATGTGAAACTTGCCGGTGAAAAGTAACATCAAGCAGTAAAATTCTGATCAATGTGAAAAGCCTACCTGAAACTAAATAGAAGTTTCCCTCTCGTTTACCCGCTTTCTTTGTTGCAATTCTTTCTTCTTACCTCGGTATATTTAATATATATATTATATATTGTATATATAATATATTGTATATATATTATATATTGTATTTAATATATATTGTATCTATATCAGCACGTTTCATCTTCATCCATGTCCCAGCGGGTGCTTCACCCTCTTGCTCTTTGATGCTGTGGTTTCTGACCAGGTACCCGTCCACACTCAGCTCCACAATTGCAGTCGGGTTCTATGGCCACTACCCGAGGGTATGAGATGGGCAAGAGAGGCGGGAGCAAGGAGGCTGCTTGATAAACTCGGATTTATTCTTGTCATCCTGACAGTGTTTTCTCACCAGTGCAGCAGGTGGGAATACACGGCATTGTTAATACATTGGAAAATCTCTCTCTGCATTGCTTTAGCATCATGGACGTTTAACAACTTGATTCAAAAGGTAGGAAATTGTGTTATAGAAAGCACAGAATTTGGTGAATCATGTAAAAAAGGAGGGATAAGAAGAACAGGCAGTGTGTCCTAGCTGATTGAAAGCCTGGGGGTGATGTTGCCATCCCCGCCAATCTTTTAGAAACCAGACATTTAGAGTATTAGCCCTTCTGCCTCTTTTTGCCTTTGAATTTTTTTTTTAAAAAAATAAACTACTCCCAAACCCTGGGAAGACATTGAACCAATTTATATATGCTCTATACATTTTTTTTTCCTGGTTCCTTGCAAAAGGGCACTTACAACCAACTGTTCTTTTGGGATCTGATCTGTTTAGTTTTATTGCCAAATGTTATTATCCAGAGCAGATATTTCTATGACAACGCTCAAAAAATTGAATTATCACCTTGCAAATATTAAAAAAGTTGAGTATCAACATGTATGGCATATGGTACCCAATTGTTTTAAAAATCCATTTAAATCATTAAATGTTTCCTTCATGAGAAGGATTGGTAGTTGATTTGGAATCCTATTAAGTAGGAGGGAGGAAAGAGAACCCTTTGTAAGCCAAGTGCATGAATTCAAATCAACAAATGCCACCATCTTCAAATAACACTTATTAAATACGCAAGTGCTTGAGGTCTGTACTCTGTTTATTAATCGAAAAGAGACATATGTTCCAAAGAAGATGTGAGGTGTTCCTGGGCTTTTGTCATTTAAGTGATACGCATGTGAGGTGTAAATGAAATTTTATTGATAAAACACTTCGTTGTTCATTTACCTCATAGGAGATTTTATAGCTGCGGATCCCTGCCCTCCACGGGTAAGAGCACAGCCGGGTTGGGGTGGCTGGCGGGCACCGCCCCACCGCTGGGTCCAGGCCGGGGTCCCAGGAGCACTGAGCTGGCTGTTTACAATGAGCCACCATTTGGAAAGCAGAACAAAGCCTCGCCCTATATCTCACAGAATGGCCCCAGTTGCCCCAAGCCAGGCTTGTGTGGCTCACACAGTACGCTCTTTATGAGCCCAGAGTCGGAATTTCAATGAGGAGCACTGAGGTATGTTTTTCCAAAAGTGGCATCTGGCTCAAGGATTGGTTACGTGAATGACCCAGCAGCTGGTTATACCTGTGGTTTCTGCTAATTAGCCTGAGGTTGTGCTGGCTGCCTCCTCTGGCTTTCAGAACCCGTCCAACCTTTCGTCATCGTCACAACACTAGAGATGGCCTGAGTGTGTGTGTGTGGTACGGTCGGGGGCCTTTGAACTCGGTGTGGATACCTGTCTTATGGTGGACAGAGTGGGTATTTATTCCCTGGCCTGCACTTATCCACTAATGATGGGTCAAGTCATTTGGATTTCAAATACAGTAATAATTAATCCCGAGGAAGTTTAGCCTAAGTACAGGTTTCCTTTCCCTTAGAATTGACTGTTTCTCCCCAAAGCAGGCAAATGTTTTCTTAAAAAATTAAAAATACTTCTAGATCCATCTGTCTCTGTCATCCTTCTTTCTGTATTTATCTCTGTGGACACGGAGCTGCTCTGGACATTTGAGGGATGTATATGTTTGCATGTGGGTGCATGTATATTTATAAACAGGGTTTTACTATAAGGGAGGAAAGATTCCTGGTAGAACTGTGGCCGCAAGGGCCCACTTCCTGCAGTAAAGGTCTCTGGACCACACAGAGAACGGCCCCATCTAGGTCTCTCACAGCCCCCATTTGCCTGCCCTATTCAGTAGAGGACAAGGGTAGAAAGTATCTTTCAAGCAGTGGGCAAAGTACAACCAGAGCTTGACCATCCCCTTTTCTCTGCTTCTGGTGGCCCCTGCATCCAAGAGCTTCCCCAGCCACTGGGTATTATCTGGAAGAGCACAGAATCGGAGCTGTGCAGACCTGATTCTATGTCCAGCTCCATACCCCCCACCACCTCCTGACTTGCTCCCAGAGAGCCAGTAGTTAAACAGCCACTGACATAGCTGGGCCACGTGCAGCACAGGCCCTGAACAGTAGTCAAGATGCACCGGGTCACCTTTGCCACATAAATACCTCCAGCTGACTAGCGACCCAGTTTTCAACAGAGCAGGTGTCTCTTTGTGAAAGTATTTCCCTTCCAATTTTTAAATCATTACCTATTTCTCCAGAGCCTGGAGAATTGCTTTATTCAAATGCCAAGGAGGAAATTTTATCATAGACATCCTTCCAAACTGGAGAAGAATTATCTAAAAGCTAAATAATGAAAAAGTTTAACACTTTACTTAGTTTTTACATTTTTTTGCTTTATTTTTTCTGTAAGGAAGAGATTTGTCTTTTGAGAAAAACTTTTTTTGTTAAATGATGCTTTGTATTTTATAAGCTTTATATTGACTCTAAGCTATTGTCTCTTAAAAAGAATTACTATAGTCCAATTAAAATAATGAGTAAAAAGTAATGAGGAGACATTAACACATTCAATTAAAATTCCAATTTTAGAAATATTGAAGTGTGAAAAGCCATGTGTATTTTAGAATTCAGTGAATGCAGCATAATTAAATGGAAACAGGAAAATGAAGAGAGATGAGCAAATTGAGACTAACCTGGAACTAAAAAAGGCAGCCGAAGAGCCCATGCTGCCTACATGGATGCGCCCCCTAGTCTCCCTGTGGGATCTTTTGTCTTTCCAGGAAAGAGTGGGCCAAAAGTAACTGTTTACCTAGGTAGGTGAGAAAGCTTACAGAGGGAACATTTTTTGAGAAGAGAGTTCGAATCTTTATTTAGGGTGGAAGAATAGAGTATTTTATGCTAGACAAAGCTAAGGCGCTTGTGAGACGGGCACTCCGGAAGCCGATTTAACTTAAAACAGGGAGACTAGGGTGAGACAAAGTAGCCCTTTAAAGTAAGATCAACACAGGAATTCAAAGTTGTACCAAACAGTTGGGACAGAATGGTACCAAAATGAGTGGAGCTGCTTTTTAAATGTGGATTAAACACAACTCCTCTTTAAAATATCCAAGTTTTACAGTCATATAAAAAGGTGAACTCTTGACATTTGTGACAATATATGGCTTCGAGGGGGTCATGCTGACTGTGATAAATCAGCAGGAGAAAGACAAATGCCATATGATTCACTCGTTGGTAGAATATAGTGTGTGTGTGGGGGGGGAATGAACAAACAAAAGTAAAATTAAAATAAACTCTTAGACTCTGACAATGGAATAGTGGTTCTCAGAGGGCAAGTGGCCGGGGGATGGTAGAGGGGCCATGGTCGGTGGGGTGTGGGGACTGGACCTTTGGTGGTGAGGATAGTATGATATATATATATACAGTTGGGGTGGTGAGAAATTGTATGGCTGAAGCTTGTAGAATGCTGAAATTAATGCTACTCAATAAAAAAATAAAGCTAAAAATATAGAAATTTTAATGCTATCATTTTCAGTTATTTCAGTCATTTTTTTAACTTAAAAATGTTGATAAAAATCCAGTGCTTCTCTCAGAGTATGGTTACAGTTGTGTGCCTGTCTTAGCCTGTTTCACACATTAGATAATTAATTAGGCATAACATTTGCCTCCAGAGTGCTAGAGGCTGGAAAAGCCAAGGCCAAGGTAACAGAGCAGCTTGGTTGTTCTTGGCTTGGGGCCTTTTTCCTGGTCTGTGGCTGTCACTATCTTGCTGTGTCCTCGAACGGTGGAAGGGCTAGGTCCTCTCCAGAGCATCTTTATAAGGGCACTAACTTTGTTCATGAATACCCCATCCTTATGACAGAGACATCTCCTGAGGCCCTACAACCATCCTGTTTGGGATGTTGGGATTTCAGCATGTGAATGGGGAGGGGGGATGCAAAGATCAGACCATAACAGTGACGAGCATATCTTTTGGATAGATTGAGTCAGTGACTGCTTCCTAATTAGAAAATAAATGTTGCAAACGTTACTTCTGCTTTCATTCTATTTTCATTACTAGTGTTAGCTTTTAAGTTAACCATTTGCTTGGTTTCTTCCTTATTTCTCTTTTTTAGTTTAAGCTTTCAGAAAGTACTTTTTCAAATGCTGTGCATTTGAATCCTCCCATACTGTCTGAGTTAACCCCATTGATTTTTATCCCATGGAAGACCTGCCCCATCTAGAGATTAAATAGTCACCTACACAACCAGTATCTCTTTTTCAGCTTCATATACACAGTTAATGTTTTGGTACAAACATAAAGAACTTAAGTGATGGTTTTTTTATAAAGCTCTAATTTTATTACACTTTTATTTATTTATTTATTTATTTATTATTTATACAAGCACTGGGTACGGTCAGAAGTGCGGGAGGGGTGGCAGGAGAGGTCTGCGCACCATGTGGGACCCTCTGGTGGCCAGGGAGCAGCAGGGGATCGAACCGGCACTGTAGAGGCTGCAGGCAGCTTCGCAACCCAGCGCTCAACCACTGCGCCATCAGGGAGGCCCACTAATTTTATTACACTTTTAAATCAGTATATCTAAACTTTGTCATTTCTTTTTGCTCCATTGGGTTGTAATGTGTCCTTTGTAATGTAGCACTCCTACATCTAATGAGGCCTGTTTGACTTTCCTTTCTAAAATCATATAGTCTTATATGGAAACTTAATTATTATGCCTGTTAAAAGTATTATAACAATTACACCTGTAGTCACCTTGTATTACTCACCATTTTTGGTTGGCATAATTATTTTCATCCAATTATTAGTTAATACAGTTCTTACTGAAATTTTGATTAAAAATACATCAGGGGGCCTCCCTGGTGGCACAGGCGGTTGAGCACAGCTGTGCTCAACTGTGAAGCTGTCCGCAGCCTCTGCAGTGCCAGTGGGATCCCCACCGGTCACGGAGGAACCCACATAGCGCAGCGGACCTCTCCTGTCTCGCCTGCTGCTCCCCTCAGCAGTGTATTTCGTCAGTCTGCCTGTTCTGTTCCCCACTCTGTCTCTGGTGAACCCTCTCACCCTCCCGCACATCTGGCCTGTACCCCAGTTCTTGTATAAATAAATAAATCTTTAAAAAAAAACACACAAAAATGAGGCTTATTTAAAAAAAAATTAAAAATACATCAGACTAAACCATTTATTTCGTGGGAATTACTATCTTCACAACATTTTTTTTAGAGACCTGGTGCCCTTCTTTCCATTTTAAGATGATGAGAAATTTGTATACCACGGCATGCCCAGTGCTGGGTAGATTCCCAACAACTATTGATGCGAAAGACAATGATCTTAATCAGTAAACTTAATCAGTAAACTAAGGATATGTGTGAGAAATGTTTAATCTTCATCATAAAATAACAGAATGGAGGGAAGAAGGGGTCCTGATTTCACTCATCAGCTGCACCTGTGTTGTGTTTCCTCTGCTATTTCTTATGGTCTCTCTGTGTATCAGCTATAAATTTCTCTGTCCAGATTCTAAGGCGCTGACTAACCAGTCTGTCCTCCGGCTTATATTCTTCCTGGATTTCCACTCCAATGAGACTGCGCAAACCCCACTTCACCCTCCTCACTGACCCCAGCTTCACCTTTGCTCATTTTCCTCCTCCATGGGGGCTGCTCGCTCTCTCCTCTCTATCCAAATAATCACCAGCTCCAGCGCTCACCTCCACTTCTATGTTGCTTAGTCTCTAAATAGTCAGTTTAACACTTTAATAATTAAAAAAATAATTGACTTTGTAAACATTTGTTAATGTTCAGTCCCACTTACCATAATTCTTTTAACACTTCTTATCCGGGTCAGTTGCTTATATTGGCTTTTTAAGGCAATTCATCAATCACATGAGAAATTAAAGCCATTTGTACTAACCATTTCAGTAGTGAAATATCTTATTTATGTTTAATATCTTTAATCTATTGGCTAAAACTTCCAAATAATCCTAAATAATGGTGATGGTAATGAACATCCTTGTCTTGTTTCTGTTCTCCATGGAAATAGAAATGGAGTCAGCACTTGCTGTCAGCATTTGTTAGCGAGAGAGAGAATTTCTCTTTCTAGTTTGAAACTGAAATGTTAATAAATACTTGGAATATTAGTTGCTGGCTCCTTGTGTTTCAAAATTAATATGATCACGTCTTCCTGCCTTTCACATCTGGAGTGCTGCCAGAGGCGGGCTGGTGCAGGCGGGCTGGGGCTCTCAGCTCCCTCTGTGTCCCGCAGGCACTCACTCATCCCGGGTTCATCACATTCTGGCATGCTTACCTGGTGGATTCCATCCCGCGCTCGTTGTAGACAAAGAAAATGAGATCCTGAC
Organism: Talpa occidentalis; assembly: GCF_014898055.3. NCBI lineage: Eukaryota > Metazoa > Chordata > Mammalia > Eulipotyphla > Talpidae > Talpa > Talpa occidentalis. The sequence goes on from NW_023605194.1 coordinate 110,774,244, forward strand.
TTGCAAGTTGACAGCCCAAAGGGACAGGCCAGGTCGTGCAGGGCTGGGGTAACCTGGGCGTCCTCATGTGCCCCATACTGTAGGCCTTCGGGAGAGAGGCTCTTCCGGCGCTGCACCAGGTCTCCTCATACCCTCACGTGTTCCCACAGGACTGTTCTGTCACCTGGAATTTGCTGGAGTGAAAATGACCAACAGCCTCTTTGGGGCCACTGAATTTACTCGGGTGGCGCATTCAACCCAAATGTACAGCACAGGAAAGGAAAACATGACTCAGAGTTTGCCTGAAACAGCAACAAAGTTAATTCTGATTAGAGGGTTATTTTGAGTAGAAAACATGGAAAATAACAATGACAGAATCACTTTGCTTTGCTCTGCTTTCCTTCCTCTCTTCTCTCCCCTCCCTCCCAGGCTCATCTTACCAGAACCCTCCATGACAGACACATAGTGTCTCCTTGCCTGTTAAGAATGTACAGGGGTAGATTTCAATATAATTTGAAGCAGTTTCAAAGGAGAATTTGATCAGGATAAGGTGACAGTTGACCATCCCATCGACAGAGACTGATGACCAGCGAGGGCCCATGACACCTGCCTTCACACATTTGAGTGTCACCGAGCAGTCAATAGTCAAGAAGGAGCAGACAAGCCCGTGTGCTCAAGAGAGAAGGGAGAAGAGAGCAGGAGAAAGGAATACGGTGGCTTCATGTTTATATAACAAAGCAAGGAAAACCTGCAACTAATCAATCTCCATCACTTTTCAGAAGAAAAGAACAAACACCAAAAAGTAGGAAGGTAAGAAGCACTCCCATCAGGCTAAGGGTACTCTTAGAGAACGTACATTTCACCGAAGTGACAAAAATCACTGTTTTGCCCTTTGTCTCCTCAATCTTTGCAGATTGGCTAAACACTTGAACACAGATGGCGGCTTGTCACTGGGTTGGCTTTTAGCAACCCCCAGCCACTTAGAACATTAGGAGCAAGGTCCCCAAAGGATGGTGACCCTTGGGACTAAAAGAATTAAAAGAATGTCCTCAAGATGCTGAATCCAGAGGGTCTTTAAAGGCACAAAGGGAATACACAGAGACTCAGGCTAATGATGGCACGTGGGGCCACCAGCCTCAGCCAGATGGACCCGGGGCTTCAGAGCCTTTAGACACGTCGCCCTGTGATGGTTAGCAGCTACACAACTGATGCATTCTGCACCAACAGCTGGAGCTTCTGGGAGGTCTTTAACCATCGCCCTGAGCAAAGGGCATTGAGGTAATCTGGGATGGAGGTCACCAACGGATGGAAAACTGTGGTGGGATTCTCACTGGTGAGGAGAGAGAAGAGGTTACAGCCTTTTTGCCAAATCCTCTGTGGCTGAATTCAGTGCCCAAGGAACGATTTCCATTGCGAATGCAGCCTAACATTGGTGGTATCTGTCTTTAGGAGAAAAACAAATCCTGATACTGAGTACCACCCTTCAGATGAGACACGCTGCCAAAATGTGTTCTTTGGGGCTGATTTCACATGTAGTAAGGGGAGGTTTTCTTATCTGGAGCAATTATTTCAGAAACAAGAGCACCCTTGTGAAATTAAGTGAATGGTGAAAATGAATGCATTGAAACTGTCCTGGAGGCGCAGGGTGCTGTGTTCTTCTTTTGCAAAATTACCATGTTGAAAGAGGAGAGGGGCAGTTTCTTAACTTAATTAAGACAATGTAAAATCAAATAGAGGCAACGTTTTCTTCCTTCACCCCTCCAAACATTGTAGCACTAGATGAAATAATTGACAGCTAAACTCGCACAAAGCCTGACCCAGTATGTTCTTCAGTGCTCCGCTTGAAGCAGAAAGCCACAGCAGGACACCCTGGCCATGTGCTTTGACTTCACACCGGCACTAACCTGACTGGGTGGGGCCGTACCCTCCAGGGTCTGCTTCCCCAAACTAGCAGGGAGGACAGACGTGTGAAAAGAACAAACACACCCAACTATGCCCAAGGTTGTCTGAAGGCATGTGATGAGAGCATTCCTAATTTATGCAAGCAATGAGATATGTTAGTTTTGTTTTGTGGTTTGGAAGAACTTGGGGCTCTGCCTGTGACTAAGGGAGTCAGGAATTACATCCTGAGCAGCCATCTTCTCCTCATCCCTGATGTGCTTGTGCACAGGGCCTTCCATTTGACAACCCAGAAAGCAGAACTTCATATTGAACAAATAGGCTAATGCCAAAGCGTACAACTCCTGGCCATTCAACCCCAGCGGTCCTGGGGGCAGGCTCCAGGGCAGTTTGTGGTGTGAGCACCAGGAAAAAGAAGTTCATTCTGAGAAGGCTCACCTCCCCACGGATCTGCATCTCTTGTCAAATGTCCCTAAAACAAAAGCTCAGCCATTAGCTCCTCCTTGTCCTCCTCTTCCCTGTTAAGATGGCGCTAATGTGATGGGGTGTTTTTACCTAACAGGTCACTTTTTAAAATTTAATTTAAAAAATTTTTTTGCATAGAAGAACTGGGGTGCAGGCCAGGGGTATAGGGCATAGAGGGAGTGGGAGAGGATGCACCAGAGACATAGTAGGAAGCTGAACAGGCGGATCTACTGAAATAAAATGCTGAGGGTAGCAGCGGGTGAGACTGAAGGGGTCTGCTATGCAATGTGGATTAGCTCCCGGGCTGGGGATTGAACTTAGGCCATAGCAGTGATATCAATGAGATTTAATCCCTAGGGAGGCCCTCATCATTAGGTCACTATATAAGTCCACACTAGCACTCGCTGGCTTTCCTGGATTTCATGTATCAGACAGCGTTGTCTGATTGTCACACACACACCCCCACACACACACGTTTGATTTCATTAGACTTAATAGTGTCCTTAGTAGTGAAACATTTTACTTGCCTTTTTATTATGAAAATAGGTAAAGTCACCATAATATCTCTCATACAGTGACATGATGCCCAACCTGATTTTGAGAATAAAAGACTGATGCTTCCTGAGCCACTTATATGGTCCTCTTTTGTTTTTAGAATTTCGCACTCCATCTGTCTGCAAATCTTGACAACACCTCTGAGGTAATCTTGTCCTTTCGCTGTGGGTTGAGCCAGGAAATAGCTGTCATGTGAGTTTGCTCATTCATGGCTCTTCTCTGTGTAGGCCTCAGTCCCTATTCTCACCTTCTCGGAGTAGAAGCCTGGTTTGAATCTGTCTCTCTTATCAAATCTAAGCTGTGGATGTGTGTATTTAAGAACTTTCTGAGTTACCCTCTCCCTAGTTTGTCCCAAAGTTTCATTTCACCACCTAGGCAGGCCATTGTTTCCGTCTGTTATTGCTTAATCGGAATCCTCATTTCCTGTATGACTCTACAGAGGTCTTGGGTCTAGCCCTCTGATGGCTTATAGGTCTAATTTAATTCAATAAACACGTATTAAGTACCTATTTTCCAGGCGCTGTGCCAGGCTCTATCCCTTATTTAGAACCAAATTACATAGTGTTTTTATGTATTTTTTTTTTTAAGCGTTTCCTCTAGGTATGCCATCTCGACAACCAGCAAGAAAGCTGGCTCCCCAAGGGCGTGGGCCTCAGTGTATTCCCTCTCCGAGGCTCCTGAGAGCTGAACACAGGCCACACATATGCTTCTGGGTGAATTCACTTGCCCTATCTTTGCAGGTCGAGATCCTGTGTCCTACATTACTCCCACACCCTCCTCTTCCTCACACCCCTGTCTGCCCCGAAGTCAGAGCTGCTTCTCAGTAGAAGGGACCTGGACGATTCCCGTTACTTTCATTTATTCAGCTCTAAATATTTTATCCCCAGTGCCCTCAAGAGAGTAAGTATACCTCCTGCCTTCGTGGCCAGTCCCAAACAGCTCCTTCTCTGCTGTCGTGAACTTTCTGTAAATTCTGTTTCCTTAGTGAGAAGCTGACGGAGAATGAAGAGCGGGGTGACTCTCTTCTCCGCCTGCTCCTGACGAGGGTGTTCCTGCTGGGGCTCAACTCTCCTTGTCCATCTGCTGGAGCAGGGAGGACTGCTGGACTTTTGTTCCTCAAAGAGGAAAGGAACAACCAGGCACACTGAATCTATTTGGTCAGGTGCCTAAAGTCGGGGTGTAGGGAGGGGGCACCCAGAAGTACTTACTTCATCTGTGCATTTAGCCTCCCTGTTCTACACTCCACTAATTATGCAGAGGATTGTAAGCTTAGGTCAATGGATATTTTTCAGGTGCACCAATTAGGAGAAAAAGGAGCCTGAGGCACTTCCCATGACATTTAATACTCAACATTCAACACCCAGCAGAGCGAGACAGGGCCAGCGCTGACTGGCCATGTTGGGCTCCACTTAGAACCCCGATAGAGGCTGGAATGCTTGGAAACTTTAGAAAATGGCTCATACTCTATGTACCTTTCCCCCATGCCAAATAAAACAACATTAAGCATTTAAAAATGATATCAATACCTTTTTTTTTCTCCTAGCAAAAACATGTGTTATGGGAAAATAGAGAAAACAAATATGTAATTATCTTAGAAAAACACAGGATCATAGTATACGCACTCTTGCATGACTTTTGTTTCTTAACTTTAGCTTTGTACTTTAAAAATTTAATTTATACAATGAAATGTTTTTCTATACCAGTGTGTTCCAAAGTGAGTTCTGTGCTCCATGACTTGCTACTAAATTTTACATATTTAAAAAAAAGAAAAAAGCTTTACCATGAGATAAATGTTAGCAATGCTGTGTTAAATAGCTTTTATCTTTCTGCTGTAGGGCTTTTTTTTTTTAAGACTTTAATGAAATAATGTGTGTTGTGAGTCTTAAAAATAAGGACATAGTATAGAATATCTCTAAAATATTTGACAAAGTACATTATATATTGTTTGTATCTATGTATGCATATATTTGATTTTGTGAAACAAAAAAATTGAACACACTCTGGGAATAAAGTAGAAATAAGCCATAAAACTGTGACCAATCTTAGCACATAAGCTGGAAAATATATTCACACAAGTTATAATAATTCCTGCTTTGAGATGATTTTTACATGAAACTTATGTGCAAGTGTCTTTGTTAGCAAAGGGAGTGAGAGACATGACTACAGAACCATTAATTCAGCATATTACCCACTAATATCCAATAGAATGAATGCTCTATAATTTGAGAACTGTGGCTCTGCGGCACTCCCTGACGTCGCAAATGATGACTTGGGTTCCATGTTCCTTACTCAGCCAAGAGTTGATGTGGGTCTTCTCTACTTAACTGTGTTCTCAGAAGAGGGCATCAGTTTTTGCCTTATTAAAGACACAATATGATCCACATCAGTTATCTTACTTTTTTATTTTTGAGCTTCATAAAATGACATTGACCAGAGAAACCCTATTATGCTGTAGGTAGGTATGTAAACTGGTGCGACCACTTGACTTACCTTAAAAAAAAAAAAAAAAAAACACTCAAAATGCAAACTCCATAGGAGCCAGCAACCCCACTTTGGGGCATTTAGCCAAAGAACACGAAACCATCAGTTCAAAAATTATATGCTCTCCAGTGTTTATTGTGGCACTACTTACAATAGAGAGGATGTGGAAACAGCCTAAGTGCCACCAGTAGAGGACTGGAGCACGAAGATGTGGTCTGTCCACACTCGGAATACTATTCCATCATCAGGAAAGATGAAGTGCTGCCATGCAGCAAACTGGAATTAAATGTAGTGAAGCAAGTTAGAATGACCAAGATAAACATTGGACATTTACATGGCGGATGATACAACAGAGCGAAACACTTACAAAAACTAGCAGCTGCTAATTAAAAAAAAAAAGTGAGTCTTCTGAGATTCAGAGGAGAAAAGGATAGATAAAGGGTCAAAGGGGTATGAAGGATGGGGTGGGAGAAGAGGCTATCTAGACATTGGGGCACAGGAACAAAACTACCTTTTGGGAATCTAACTGCATATATCCACTAAGAAAATTAGGTATGTGAAAACTGAAGAAACAGATTGGCCAGAAAGCAGGCTATCTATCAGTACTCTGTAAAACCTGAGTTTGGAACTTCTGAAATGGAAGCAGAAGTGCTCCTCACTGGAAGGAGTGCTCTTCAGTGGAAGGTGTCTCTAGGGACCCTCCTCCGCTCAATGCCCATATGTCCTTTGACTTCGTGCTCTGCCTGGACTTGGGTGCACCCAGCCAGCATCTTTGTTTGGCTTCTCATAAGCATATTTGTCTCGGCTCCTGCAGTTGTATATGTCCTGTGGTTTCCCGTTTGTTCTGTGTTTAAATGAAAAATGTATATAGTTTTTCAAGTGAAGTTGTGCTTATCAGCATTTTGCAAAAAACAGTTCGAAGACAAATCTGCAGCAAATGAGCCACTTGGTGCTGCTGATATGGATTCTCTAAAAAGCAGAGGTTTCAGAAACAGCTTATCCATCAGTAGCTCCAATGGCACTTTGTGGTCGCTTTGCACAAACATACCCCCTTCCCCTCCCAATCCTATCACCACAGAAGATAATTGACTTGCCGTGTTGGCTGTTTTCCTTTTGAGCTGAAGAATCCTCCCTTGCCCATTCTGTTTATCACAGGGGGTGCTGGGAAACCTCCTCAGATGCACCTCCAGCAAGGGCAACGCGCCTCGTGGAGGGCGGTGCAGGCGGCCTTGTCTCAGGCAGACCGTGAGGGTGGATGGTCCGTCCAACTTCAACTTGTCTCCTGATGAAAACATATGGTTCCAGCGAATTTTTGGTACTCAAGTCGTAAACGTTTGAAAACTCTGGTATTCATGGGAAGTAAATGCTGAGAGGCTTGGTTACCTCTTGCAAAAGGGGATCTTTAAAAAAAATTACTTCCTCATGTTCTCACCTGCCAATCTGTCCACATTTCGGTATATAACTTTCTCACAGTGACCTAATTTTTTTAGGTAGTATTTATTTAATTGAGGTAACATTGGTTGACCGCACTGCATATGACTTAGAAGGTATAAGGTCACATCCTTCAGGTGCATGTCATCACCCCCAACCCACCAGCAAGGCACTCAGTCCTCCACCATAGTCTATGGGGTGCCCTCCCCATTTTGCGCTCCCCCACCCGGTAGACTTAATTTTTAACAATGTCCATGCATACTTCATTTGTGAAACATGTGTGATGTGCTGGAGGCTGTGCTGTGCAGAGGAGAGAGTCTGTTATCTGGACTTAGCCAGGAGATCACTATACTCCACATGGAAACCCGGCTTGCAGCTATCATTATTAGTGACATTTGCTAATTAGTGACCTGGTGGCAAGGTTTGTGCTGGGAATTAAAGGAAGTGGATGGTTGGAGGCTTGCTTTTGAGCACTGGGAGGAGTTGGAGAGTAAGCCAGACAAGTGTCCTCTAGTGGTCCATGGTGTATTCAGCAAGAGGGTACCTGGCCTGAGTTTTGAAGGGAAGAAGGCAAGATTTAAATAAGCACAGAAAAGCCATGGCTACATTTTATTTATTTATTTTAAATGCACACTCCTTTTTGTTTTTTAAAGATTTATTTATTTATACAAGCACTGGGTACAGTCAGAAGTGCAGGAGGGTGAGAGAATTCACCAGAGCCAGAGCGGGAGAGGTCTACGCACCATGTGGGACCCTCGCCCGGCGGCCGGGGATGGAATCGGTGCTACAGAGGCTGCGGGCAGCTTCGCAGCCCAGCGCTCAACCGCTGGGCCACCAGGGGAGGCCCCATGGCTACATTTTAGTTGAGGATAACAATTTGGAATCGCTAGCTTTGTAAGTTTGGGAAGACCATTTTGTCAACAACATCTGTCTTTAGGGGTACTCAATGTCTTCAGATCATTTTCCATTATTCCAGGGGTTTTTAACCATTTGGAGGATGCTTGATGAAAGTTACAGACTATTTTTCTAAAGGACTGCTCATGGGGCCTGAACTTCCACCCCTCAGAAGCCAAGGTTGTCATGATAATTCTTACCAGGTCATGGAAATGACTGAGCCATATATTGCGTATATGTCTTGCAAATGCCATTGCTGTGTCTGTTTCATTGGAAACTGCAGATTAGATAAGGTGGATTGCCTGAAGTCACTCAACCAGTAAGAGTCACACCAGGGATTCAAACATCTTGGTAAATTGTCCTTTCCATGTGTTTCCTTTCCGTCTTTCTGTGACTTACCAACTTACTTCCCCAATCAAGCTCAGGGTCAACCTGTTACAGTGTCTATCTGGCGTCCGGCTACTGTTTGCTTTAAGTAATGACAAACAAACTTCCTTGGAGGTACTTATCAACCAGACAGCTCCACCACCCTGCTTGTTTACAGAAATCAGATACGTGTTTGTGTTGGCACATGAGTGACAGCGTGTGAGGATTTAAGTACCTCTTCCAGGGGTGGCATTGACTAGAACACGATTACTCCTATGACTTAAGTGATAAGAGCACGAGATAGTGCATGGAAAGGAAGCTTTGCATTTTTGTGTGGGAGCTAAGAACGATGATGTAGAGTTGGAAAGTCTCTTCCAGGCTTAGATTCAATTGTCCAAAGCACCCTGGCTATCCATTATCAGGGTTAGTATCAGCTGTTAGAATCTTTGGGGACCTCAGCTCCTTGGAGAAGCTTGTTACAGAGAAAAAAGGAAGTCATGGAGAAAAACTTTTTTTCCAGTACCCTGACAGGTCACTTTAGGGCACCAGCGAGAAGCCTGTGAAAGGAGGTTTTACTGCTCCTGTCAGCACCTCCAGGGGGGTCCTTTCCACATTCTGTTCTTCCATTTCTCCTGGAGGCAGCTGATTTTAGGCTGAAAATTACCATCGTGTCAGTTCAGCCAAGTAGAAGTTGCATCCAAGTCATGCCAGCCCCACCCTGACAGGGCTGTGGGTGAGTCAGGCTTTCCCTAGGATTCAGGGAACCATATGTGAATCCAGAGAAAATCCCGCAGGAAGTCACGCCTAACCATAAAGACCACCAGGCCAAAGTGAATCTATCACAGAAGAAAAACACTATCTCCCTGGTGATGAATAAAGTGTCTGTTCCCTGGACCAAGTGCCCCTGAAGTGCCACCGGAGCCGCTCCTCGGTGGTGAAATGAGCCGCTTCAGCCGGGCTGCAGGTCTGGAGACCGGCTTCTCTTCAGAAGAGAAGCTCCATTTCCAGCTTCTCCATTTCCTTGACTGACGTCACTCCCATTTGCTCTGGCAAGTGAAGGAATTGGGTCTTGGTTGGGGCTGACTCAAATTCAGCCTCGCTTCTGTCTAACCACGTCTGTCTTTTGCCAACTAGAGGCACATCTATGTAGGGATGTCCTGTTTGTCTGAGGGAACCACTAACCTGGCAGGCAAATGTAAAGAGAGAAGGACAGGAAGTAAACAAAGGATATTCTGTCCTTAGAACATAGAGGGCACAGGAGCCATCTTGGTATTTTGCTAATCATTGTTAAGCAAAATAGAAAGTGAAAATTTTGAAGCACTGGGTTAACCCATATGGCATAGATTTCTCTACTACACAATTTCTTTATTTCTCTGTCTGTTATATGTTCATATTCATTGTAAATCTCCAAGAGGAAGGTAAAAGAGGCAATATTGCCCAATGTTCTTCGGCTAGAACACCTTTTAGGTGAAGCACCCCACAATCTCTGTATAAGTGCAGATTTCCAGAGGCTGCCATGGTGTCACCTGATGTTCACAATGAGAACACTGAATGTCTAGAAAAGATTGTTTTGTCGGTAAAATATACTTTATGATGGTGAACTAGACTGTTAAAAATAACTCAAAATGAGTCTTTTCTCTTTTCTTGAATCATAAGAAGAAGACAGTGCACTTGGGTATATGACTGGGAAATATGCTTATTGCACATATAAACAAGCCACAAAATGAAATCTTTGTGAAATCTTTGTGGAGCTAGCTCAAGAAAAGTTTAAATAGATCCCAGAGGACCCCCTGATAGAACATTATGTAACTTGTATGACATATAGCACACTTGTATGATAATATAACTTCTATGATAACATAACTTGTATGATAATATGAATATATCTTAATAATGTACAGTATATTAAAAATAGTACTTATTTTTCAGGAGATGTATGTCAAGTCCATTGAGAATAAATAGAGGATTCAAAAGTATTAATGCTACAGAAGATTGATTTCCTATTTAGATAAAAAAAATCAATTTAGATTCTTATTGCCACTAGACATTAAAATATAATTCCAGGTCAATGAGTAGTAATGTAAACAAATAGAGCTATGAAAACTAAAGGGAAGGAAAAATAAATATCTGTTGAATCTTCAAACAGAAGAGGGAGGAGTTAAAAACATTCCAGAAAATCATAAAAATTAAGACTGATATGTTTGAATATCTAAAAGTCAGTTTCGTGTGTCCAAAAGAATCAAAAGTTGGCCAATAGACTGGAAAGGGAAACTAATTATTAAATGTTGCTACATAAAACATGTATACTTAGCCTCAAATAATGATATGAAAATTCATTTGAAAAGTTCTCCATGACAAGTTTTATTCCTAGAAGCCAATGGAGAATGTCTGCAAGAGAAGAAAATGTGATTCAACAATTTCTGCCCTGCCAGGGTTGTTCAAAGAAAAAGACAAAATAAATACAATTTGAATATATTCAGATAGTTTTTATGTGCCCTTCTTGGAGAAACTATTATAAGTTTAGCTAACCCAAGGTATATTAATATAATTCATGCAATTATGTGGACTATAGAACATGATACAAATGTTTTACGTATTGAAAGTGAAATGATAGAAACAATAATAAGAAAGGAGAGAAAACATGGAATGGTATAATTACAGTCAGTTATTTCTCATGTGTGGTAGGGGATAAAAGAGATGTAAAGCTCATTCTCCCCGAATGTGTGCCTGTCACTGTCTCATCCCTTCGAATCTGTCCTCTCGAGTCCCTGGTGGGAATCTGAGACCTGACTCTGCCTGCCTGGAACAGGCCGATGGGAAATGTTCTGTCAACTGCACCCTCCATTGTCCTCCATCCCCACTCTCGAACACACCAAATGCAACTAGTGCATTGGCTGAACAGAACTTTAATTTTTTAAAATATTGTTTTAATTTAAATTTCAGCAGTCAGCTGTGACTGTCGAGGGGATATTGGAAGCGCTAGTCCGTGTCATCGACGTGCAAGCCTCCCTGTTGATCACTGTGATGTCTATGACACACTTTCTCGTTGTCCACACCTCACACTTGCTAGCACAGAGAAGATGCACTGTATGCAGCTCTCCAAGCACATTGTGTGAGTTGTCAGCTTGTTGTGAGTGTTCCGTGGTGCTTATAGCCTCTTCGCCCCAGCTCCTGTCTCCATCCACAGACTCCTTGTCATTAACCACCCAGCTCAGGGATCACCCCCTGCCCCGGGGCAGTGTCATTCTTGCTCAAACAGGTGCCTCTGCCTCACTCTCAGAATGGCAGTGTTGAGTCTGTGGGTTTACTTTTAATATTGGACTCTGTTTATGTCTGCTTCGCCTCTCCCACCCCCAGCCCCTGCTCCCCTCATCCACAGGGCGACCTCCTTGAGGGCAAGCCCTATTTCTATCCGTATGCTTCAAGTCCCTCACTCCATGCCTGGCTCAATACATCTTTGTTGAATGATCGAAGAACAAGAGAAATGCACCGGGGCAGTGCTGCATATTAGAGCGTCTTGGCCTATTGCTCACAAGTCTCATGGCCCTTCCAGGTCATTCTATGAAGCTGGAAAAACCTGCCGTGGGGTGCAGATCCGGGGTGGCCTCCTTTCTCTCTGCTCCCTCTATCAGGAAGAAGATGGATTCCAGCAGGACTGAAGCCAACTCCACACCAGTTTTACTCTTGCCTGGCCTTGTTATCGTCAGCAGCCAAAAAGGCATTTTTTGAAAGTTTTATAGTAATTGATTTTTTTTACTTCTTTCCTCCCTGTTCCTTTCTATATTTGAAGTTCTTGCTGGAAAGATGAAATCTGAGCTGTGGCCGCAGCAGCGTTGCTTTGCCGGATTTAGCTTTTCAGGGGGTTTACAGACCTCATTGAGAATCCATCTGTGACATGGGAGACCTCTGAGAATGGCGTGACTCTGGGTGAAGAGAGAAACATCTTTGCCCTAAACAAGGGTGCCACATAGGAGGGTGCAGAATCATTGTGTAAGAACTTCTGTGACTGACTCTTGCTTTGCACCACCTCCCAAATTCTCCGTGGAGCATCGTGATGGGCCCACAGACTTACCCAGAGTTTATTCTTCCAGAGTCAGAAAATAAGGGCAGGAGTGGGGTTGGGGGAAGGATTTACAGGGAGGTGGCTAAGAGGAAAAGGCAATAAATCTCAGGCCTGTGGGATTTGGACAACAAACTGTACTGGCAAATCTAACAACTGCCCGTTCTGGAATGTGTCAGCATAAGATCATAGTAACTGTTACCTGGTAAGTTGTCAGAATTCTAAGAAACGTGCAGATCAAACATGCTGCCACTGGGAGGTATTCCAAATGCCTTTCAATGTGTATCTGCTGAAACGAGGAGGCTATTAAAGCACCCTTTAAAAAGTCCCATTAAAGTAATAATGCAATAAAAAGGGGTGTATCATCTGAGAGCTTTGAGAGCCGTAGCAAGTGAGCCCCAGTGGGACTTACTGGAGGTTTTTCATCTTCTCTTTCCCTCTGTGTGCTGAGCAGTGACTTATTTTGTGGCTCCAATAAGTAATGCGACACAAATGTCTCCACCGTCACAGAACTATCATGTGCATGAACTGTAATGTGTGTGGATCGGCACAGAGGTGGGGTGATGGGAAATGCTTGCAGGGAACGAAGATCATCAGGTTACAACGAAAAGGGAGTTTCTTGATTCATTGTTTTCTTGGATCCAATATTGGGCCCTAAAAAATAATAGATTTCAAGTTCTGGCACAGGCGTTGCAGACACACTGAGAAATATTGCATACGCCTTCAGTTATAAAATTATTTAAGACTTGGATGGCATGATGCATGAATAGCTGAGAGAAAAATCAAAGCCTCTTAAGTTTTTTGATTTTTGTCTGCTTACAAATGGCTGGATTAAATGAGAGTACAAGTTGGGTATTTGTGATTCCTTTCATTCACCTTTCTACTATTTTGGCTGCACTTGTTAAAGAGAGTTATCTGGAGCTTTGCTTTCTGTTCAAGACAGTGTACACAGACTAAGGAAAAATGACTGTTGCTCTTTTCTTTCCAGGTCACATGCAAGCTAATGTCTTTAAAGAATCCAATATTCAATCTGGGATGTCCAGAGTGGTTTCATTCAACTGCCTTTTGCAGGGCTGTCGGCTTGAGCAAATAAAAATTCAGATGTCCAGTCAAAACTAAATTTCAGATAAGCAATGGGGTGATTTTTAAAGTAATAATTCCATGCAACACATGGGGTATACTTATACTAAAATAAATATTGGGTATTTATCTGAAATTTGAATTTGACTGGGCATCCTGTATTTTATCTGGCAGTTCTAGTTTGAAGCTTTTCATGTGCTTGTCAGATCTTCCCTATGTGTTAGTGAAATGATAGTGATAATTTAAACATCTTTGGAACGAGTATTTACTCTTTTGGGCCACTCACATGCTCTTTTCAAATTTGAGAAATGATTCGCATATAATGCTGTATCAGTTTGAGGTGCCCAACACAGGGAGCTGACACAGAGATATTGCAATGTGATGACCAGCGAGACCTTAACTAGCACCTAGTGGCAAGTGACCACTGTATGAAGAGGATCCATGTGATGTTCAAGAATAACCGCTGCTTCTAGGAGCTCTAGACTAAAAATCAGGCCTAACGAAACTCACTCCCTGGACATGTGTCTCCTTCGACATACAAGCCCCTGCTAAGCTCCCTTGTCCCCCTGCTTAGTATTGGGACAAGGGGGACAAGAGAATCTCTTTGCTCTAGTTTGGGACTTCAGTTTGTGGTTTTTCTTGCACTGAAGTCCAAATTGGAGTAAATAATATTACAGGATAGTTGCTTGTGGATGACATATGGCCCTTTACTTTGCCCCTTCAATTACTGTATTCACACTTCAAAAGTGTTCTTATTGCTCCTGTTTTTCTAAAATGAAGAATAAATCAAATGCAAGTGGCAACAGTCTTCACTCACATAATTTTTTTTTTTTTCACAGTGGCAAGAGAAAAATGTGTTTCATGAAGTGTACATTTTCATATCTCATTATATCGAAGACCAGACTTACGAAAAGCATAAACCTTTCAAAATTCCCACTGGGAAACAGTGACTCTTTGAATGTGGATGATCCTGCAGCCACATCCCTCTGCTCTTCTGTCTCTGCTGCTGCCCCCTGGCATGCCAAACCCAGCACGACCCACTAAAGCTAAACCCAGTTCTGAACTTTCAATGAGTGGAGCCTCACCAAGAATCAAGTTCATATTTTATCTCCATTCCCTAGAGAAACAGTGTGGTAGACCCTGAGAATAGAGAGCTGGAAGAGTAGTCATTTCCTTCCAGGAACCTCAAGTTTCCTCATCACCATCACACTTAAAGAACATTCCTTTGTTCAAGCAAGTGCTGATTATTTCAGAGGTTAGTCTGGGGTTGTAGTTTTTTCCAGTCTCTTGGAAGAGCGGTTAGGTTGACCTGAGATTGGCAAATACATTTTTCACATTGATCAAACTTCTGTGATAATAGTCTCGCTAGTGACAGTTACATGGGGAGGCAAAGAGCGAGTGGTAACTAAAGTTTTAGATGAAATAATAGGTTGCAATTTTAACTTAGTAAAATTGTTTTCTGTTTCATTAATGATCATTAATGATGATCTTACTTGGTGATCTGTTTTGAGTATGTCCCAGTGATTTAAGGATTTCATCTACATACCTTGCCAGTACTTCCATTGAAGCTGTATATTTTCCATAGGCATTTTATGGTAAGCCTTTCTTGATTGTGTGGCCTCAGTTCTCCACCCCATTATAATTTGTAGCCCTCTTTATATTTCCAAGATCGCTTCCATTCACACAGCCAATTTATTCTCATTAAAGCCATTCATTAATCCACACAATACCTATTAAATCCTTATCAGCTATAAGGTATTCTACTGATAGCATTTCCATGTTATGGGATGTGAGAAAAGATTTCATGTACTAGATAAGGGAGTTTCAGGAAATACAAAATGTTAGGGGCTAGATTTTGAATTTTTCTAATAGTATAATCTCAAACTACTCAGTTATTCTGGACCTGTTTCCGCATCTATGAAACAGGCAGTGATAGATTCCACCTTGAATATTCCAAAGATCCAATGTGTTATCTTTGCAGTTGGTTATCACGAGAGGTCATAAATAGCAGCTCATTGGGAGAATGAACATCACGCTGAGGATAGCTAGGAAGTTATTAATCATCACACACTTTACAATGCCTCTGAGAGGATTCATAGGCTGTGTGTATTTTCTACTGTTATATAACAAATTACCACAAGCTGAGTGTTAAAACAACACAATTTATTATCTCGCAGTCTGCAGAGTTAGGAGCCCAGGGGTCCTGGGTCTTGTAAGATTGAAATCAAGGTGTCTGCCGGGGCTGTGGCTTCCTCTGAGGCTCAGAATCCCCTTCCAAGCTCACTCAACCTTGGGAAGACTTCAGTTTCCTGCAGCTGTTGGATGTAGGCCTCTGTTTTCTTGCAGGTTGTCAGACAGGTCACTCCCTGCTCCCGGAGGCTACCTACCGTTTCCTGCATGTGGCTTTCTATATGACATGTCTCTCCTCTCCTCCAAGTCCCACAGAAATTACCCTGGCCCTTTTATCTTGGTCAGTTGTTTACATGTCTGTATACTATTGGGGTCACATCCTTGCTCCCCCATGTGTGCCCAAGCTTCCCTCGCCCTCCACCACACCTCCAGTGGCAGTGTCTCATCTCCTTCTCTCTTCCCACTGTGACCTCCCCCCGTTCCCTCTGGTTATTTTTCACTAAGTCTAAGATTTGTTTTTGCTGTGCTTTGCCAGTATGTTTTTTGGTTATTTCTATTCCACATGCAGATAAATGAAACCATCTGATATCTGCCCTTCAGTTTCTGCATTTCATTTAGCATCATCACCTCAAGATCCAACCATTTTGCCTCCAAAGAATTGCTTCATCTTTTTAAATAGCTGAGAGTATTCCATTGAGTATATATTCCACAATTTCCTTATCCAGTTGTCTGTTGATATGACTCTTACTCTTTGCATCTCTTCTTTCTGAAAGGGTCCAGTCCCTTCTCAGGGCTCACCTGATGGATTCCCATGTGTCCGCCATCTTCCTTTTATTTACTGCTGAAGCTCACCTTCAGTAAACAAGGTCATACCTGCAAAAGCTTTTCACCTTTGCTATTTAATGTAGCTTAATGATGAGTGTGAATCCATTCTGTCCTCAGTTGTGCTTACATCCAGCAAGAGGGATGCTGCAGTGTGTGTACCAGGGGAGGAAATCTCAGAATCCTGACTATCATAAGAGTTTATGCTGGGAAATAAGACCCCATAGGAAATGGCAAATTCTAACGTGAAATGGATCATGTCTGTTTTCAGCACTTAGGAATGAGGAATCATCTTCCTAAGGTAAATCTTCTCAAATAAGTGGGGAGGAAATTTTTCTCTTAAATGCCAAAATGGATGATTAGCTAAAATGGAGTAGATGGAAAAAGTACCCTCAGAGAAGAAAATGAGCTCAGGAAGAGATTTTTAATCTTTTACATTAACGAGCTTTATAATTAACTATCTTGTTCAATCAAAATGATTCAATCCATTATATATGAAAATAAAAAGGGACTAAGGGAGGCTAAAACTGCTCCTACGCAATTTTTAAAGTCTGTCAGAACTTCTTATACTGTGTATTTCATTCCTAATAACACTTAAAGTGTTTTTATAAGCATGAGATTAAAATGCATGCTTCAAAGAATAATGTCTTCCACGCATTCTAAATAAATTGAAAGAATGTAAAACGAATAATTGTTTTCTGAGAAAACAATTTAATTCCAGGAGAGAAATATACAAGGGCTTGATCAATAGCTAAATTGGACAGCAACTGGTTTCATGTTGGCAAAATTGATTTTGTAGTTTACTTGGGATTCCTGAATGGTGAGAAAAATGATGAACATCTATTTATCATTCAGATGAATCCAAATCTTACATTACTCTCCTTTACCTACTTCTCTCTGTGGCTTCTCCACTGCTTTCATTTTCCTTCAGAGGTCAAGGTCAGAAAGAGAAAAAAAAGTTAGGGCAGCTGTCTGAGACTTTACGACAAACACAGATAAATGAGGTGACTTTTTTCCCCAGAGCACGGTACTAAAAACTAGTAGCTCCACAGAAAAACAGTAGCTGCCTTGCATCTTGGGTGGCTTTGCCTGGTGATACATCACATTTATGAAGGGATGTGTTGTAGTTCATTAACTTGCCTATCCTATTATATTTGGTTACAATGGGAGACTACTCAAAAACAACATGCCTGAAATTGAAGACAGATGGCCAAGTAAAGGAATAAAGAGTTTAATTTAATCATTTACTATTTCCTTTTTTATTGTGCTTTTCTCTCCATTTATTACAAGTGGACATTTACACATTTGAAAAATAGTACCATGACTTTGGAAAGTAAGCAGTAGGAGTTATGAGACAGGGCTAGGACAGTGGTATGTGTCTTTGACCATGCTGTTTCTCTCTACATTTACCCAGGTTTATGGTTGCAGAAAAATAAAGGGAAAAAATTAATTTTAGTTCTATTTCTGGCAAGGGGTGTGTGAGGCTAAAACATCTGACTTGGAAAGGAAAGGTCATCAAATGGTTCCTTATTTCATGATGAGTAGAATGATAGCTGTAGGAAATCAGTCCAACAATATTGTCCATTCAAAGTGAAAATATATGAGACCTCAGTGTTCTGACTTTCAACCAATGATGTCCTCATCGACTTTGTTCTGGCATCTTGGGGCTTATAAAGACAACAGACCCATTTCTTTAGGGGTTGTACTCATGGCAATTCCTTGGAGAACTGTGCAAATGCAGACATTGATTTCTGATGAAACACACCAAGACATACCTCTATGCACTTTAAAATTCATTTCTAAAACCTTAATCAGCATAAGAACTAGTAAGATTAAATAGCCCTTGGTAAACAATTTCTGAGCACTGTTATGCAGATTAGTACCCCCAGGTTTTTCGAGGCTATTCATATGATAGCATTTAAGAAGCAAATCGATTTGCAGGCATGAGTGGAGGGAGTGAGTCAAATAGAAAATAACACTTGGAAGCCATTTGGGATGCCTGGTTGGAAGAAGAGAGACTGCCCTTTCATACCCATATCGGGGTTTTGCTTAGGAGAAAGACAAAACATCTGAATAGTTATATTCATTTCCTTTTCTAAAGGAGAAAGTGATAACTTTTTCAATTGTCACAGAAACTTTAATATCAATCAGATGTCTATGGATGGGGTATTGCTGTCTTGCTGGAAAGGAATAACCACACAGGCAAGGGCAAACAGCAAATTTTCTTTCTGTTTACATTTCAATTCCCAAAGATAATTGTTTAGTTAAGATGTTTAGCCTTGATTGTGGGTCATTAAGGGTCACTAATAAAAGACTCTGTTTGTATTTTCCAAGTTTATTTGAATCTGTGTGCATTTCCCCCAGGAATCTGAACTGCATGATGCTTCTCCTTCGCCTTTAGCAATGGTGGCATGAAGTGGCATTTCAACTACCGGTCACAATTAGGATGTGTGAACACAAAGACATTTGATAAATTGGTGCTCATTGGTAGCAGGAGAGCTTTATGCCTGTAGAAGGGGAAGTGATAGATTTTGTCATCTAGATACTTAGCATGTCACCTGTCAGTGAGGGTTACATGTGACTTGTCCCTCCACCCCCCGGTTTATGATGTGCTATGAAGAATACAGGGTTTGCCTGCCTTTGTACATTTATGACTTTTTATTAAGTTTTATTAAATTTTATGCATTTATTTGCATACTCATGTTATATCATGAAGATTAAAAATATTTTAGGTCAACTATGTTCTTATTACATGAGATATCAATTGTTAGTTAAAATTTTAAAGTATAATCTTGTGGTATATTAGTGCTTTTCTCTAAGAAATCAAATCTGTGTTCTTTATTGTGTTGGTAATAGGGAAAACAAGAAGCAACCTCTGTAGCCATAAGAAATTCAGTAATGCTCCATGTCATTAAGGGTAAGGGCATATATGTTTGTATGCTTAAGATTATTTAAATGGTATCAGACTAGATGCATTGTTTTGAACATGTCATTTTCAATTAATAATATGGATTGTGCTTCTTATTAACAAATGCAAATATGCATTGATATTGTTAGGGATGGAGTATCATGTTGAGAACAAGCATCACACATTTAACCAGTGAGATTCACTGCTTTGGGATGGATTAAATAAAAGAATGTAGGACTAGTGTTTACTTTCTGATCCTATTGGATAAGCACTCATTAAATTGCACCTTTTATTATTTATTATTAGCATTGTTGTTAACATTATTACTATTATTATTGTGACTAGGTGGCATTTTTGTTTACCCTCTTCCCTTCAGTGTTGAGTGTTGTTCACTCAACAACTGTTTATTAAATTCCCACTAGAGGCAGGGTTCTGAAATTATTGGGATTGACAAGATCTCATGTCTGGGTGGGGAAACCAGATGCTTTGCCTCTTTGGGGACTTAGAAATAATATCTCAAAAGTGATAACACTGATTCTTTATTGCCTGTGTTCTGTGATAGAACTGGAGTCAAGAAAATGTTGTCTTTTAGACTATTAATAGTCTTTTAGACTATTAAGCCAAATCAGTAGTTATCAGAAGGGGAGGCAGTAGGGAATAGGTAAATCAGGTTAAAGGGGTCAATTGGGTGGTAAAGCATAGCTCTAGACTTTTTACGTGGTGTATAGACAGTGATTCCCAACAGTGAACACCTGAACATATATGATACCAACATCATATATATATATATAGAGAGAGAGAGAGACTATATATATAGTATGTGTATGTGTATATATATATATATATATATATATATATATATATATATATATAGACTGTGTCCTGTGGGCTATTGCACTTGGGTATCTGCCCACTTCCTGGCCATGGGTCACTGCATAAAGGGAGACAAACTGGAATTTAGCTCACTCAAGAAAACTAGAGATGGTTCAAGAAGAAAGGAAATGCCATCTTGATTCTTAGATCCTCTTTCCTGCCTCCTTCCCTTTTCACTTCCTTCCTCTTTCTTTCTTGCTCCCTTTTCCTTTCTTCCTTCCCTTTCTTCCTTCTTTCCTTCTGTTTTCTTGATAGATAAAAACTGATGAAAGATGGCTTGCTTCTCTCCTCTACGCAATTCTTATCTGGAATAAAAAGTGATTGTCAAGCCATGATTATGAAAGGTTGAAACCCAGTAATATTGTCCAACTTGTATTCAGATTCTATCTGCAGCATCATCCTTCATCCCTCATCCGGCTCATTGGAGCCTGCTCTTCAAAATTTCTTGGAAAGGACACCCACTTCTTTCAGTGGTGGCCTAATCCAGCTCTCAATAACCCTTCAAAATAGGATGACCACACAATTCATGTTTTTTGGATGTCTTCTGGATGAGGGCAACTTGGTGGCCATTTTTGGATACGTGCTCATTTGTGACCATCCTTCTTAAGATTGTGGCAACTAGATTAAATGTCATCACTCAAAGCAGCATGAAAGCAGCAGCACCCAGATGAACCATGCACTGCATTTCCTTGGGGCAACCTTATTTGGTCTTCTTTTAATGCATCAAGTCATGCTGTGGGCCTCTATTGTACTTGCAGCCATGTCCGAATAGCCATCAAGTTATATCTTTCCCAATTTGTACCAAAACACTTGAGTGTGATTATCTAGGCCGTGGAATATTTATTTAAGTGAATTCCACACTAAGTCCTGCTTTCTTTCTCAAAACTCAGAATTACAAAGTCAGTCTGATATGCTCTGTTTCTCCCTTATCCCTCTTCCCTCCCTGCCTCCTTTTTTCCTTCCCACAGAGGTTGTTCCTGGCATAGTCTCTGCTAGGGAGTAGGATACCACCTGAGAAGCAAAACAGACCCAGAAACAAATCATTTTCCTCATGTCTTAGAGTAGGCTTCAAAGAAAAACAAATTCCATACCAGCCAGATCCTGAATGTAGGCCAAGAACTGCCAACATAGTTGGAAGATCAAACCCCTCTAGAAATATGGTCCCTCACCACCTTCTAGAGAGACCATCAGCTGAGAATGAAGGTGAGTTAGAACGTAGCTCCTTACAAACCCATCACAAAATTCGAACTTTCAGATTTTATGGCAATAGAAGACCTAACTCACCTGTGTGAAAATAACACCAAATAAAGCCAATCACACCGAAAAAGGCTGCGTCAGAGTAATTCAGACTTCCCATATTGCCACGTTGCCACAGATTCTTCCATTTCCATTCACACACATGCCTAAGAATGTGAAGCATGCCATGCATTTGAATAAAGTGGAGCTATCAACTGAAACTGAATAGCTGTGGGTTATCAGAATCAATATAGTTTTCTTTAATATTCATGAATATGAGACTTTATAGTTAAGCCAGAGTCAGCCCATTGCACTTTAAATTGAGAACACTGAAAGTGTCATGGGGAGAAGAACAAAAACCATAAGTGAGGAGCTGGCTCTCTTGTATATTCAACTGTGTGAACCAGGGAGGGGAAACTGTATCTTGACAGTTGTAGAAGTGATGATGCCAAAGCCATTCTTTTGAGCATTAACAAAAAATTTCACAGTTGTGCTACCATCCTTGAAACCCACATTGCTTCAGTGAATATGACCTTTAAAAAGTCAAGAACAAGTTCACTAAATGTTCAAAACTGTCCTCAGGACTTTGTCCTTTTTTAGAGAGACTGGCTGTTTTTGAGGCAATTTGGCAAGCCCAAAATTAGATTTAGGAAAGGTGAATAAGTTTTATTTTATGGAAAAATTGAATGGTGAATTAGGTCTCTTTGATTACCTGATTTCTGAGTTCAGACTATCTTACTGTTAAATTTAATATTCAGGGCTCTGAAGGTAATAGTCCCTAAAAGCAAAAGATATTTTAGCATCAAGATATTTGGAGAATGGGCCTCCCTGGTGGCACAAGGGGTTAAGATGCAACCTATGAAGCTATCTGCAGCCACTGCAGCATGTGTTCGATCCCCCACCAGGGAGCTACCCACATGGTGCAGCAGACCTCCCCTGACTTGCCCGTTGCTCCCCTCAGCAGTGTATTTCAGTCAATCTGCCTGTTCTGTTCCCCACTCTGTCTGTCTCTGGTGAATCCTCTCACCACCCCCCACACCTCTGGCCTGTGCCCCAGTTCTTGTATGCATAAATAAATAAATCTTTTAAAAAAAGATATTTGGAGAATGGATATCACAGCCACGAAGAGGAAGTCTTCCACTGACAAAGCGTCTATACTATTTTTGAAGAAACAGGATACCCACTTTATTCAAACAGGCACAGCCACTCACTCTTTTAGGACTTATTCAATAACGAGTTTTATTTTCATTGTTCAAAACAGTGCAGATTCTGTTGAAAGGTGCCAAACAGGGAATGAAGGAACCATCCAGGCCAGGGTTCTCAGGCTAAAGTAAGGCCAGAGGCTTCCTTCAGAGCGCATGGCCTTTAGTCCCAGAATAATGAGCGCACAAAAGAATGTTTTGAATATTTTGGGCAGATGATGCAGTGAATGATGACTCACAATGTCAGTCTTTTTTCACTTGAAAGAGAAGATCATTAGCAGGACAGGGCCCTCAACATTAATATATGTGGCTGTAAGACACAGTTCATGAAGCCATTGGGTGGGACCAGGGAAGCGAGGTACCTGTAAGGGATTCTCCGAGAGCCCAGAGGAGTACATCTCCTACTTTCTGTTTCAATAAGCAGGAAGTATCCTGTCTGCTTGCCTCCCCCATCTGCCTGCAGGAGCCTGTTAGTCTGTTTCTTACTGTGCTTAACGAAGGCACCTTCTACGGCCCAGGTCTGAAGGCTGAGCCAACTGGCCTGTTCCTCTCTGTCACCAGCCATGTTCCAGCAGAACCAAGTTCTGATGACCAACAGAGAGACCCCTTCTCCCCTGCCACCCACAGGCCCTAGGCCCTGCCTTCTGCCGCTGTGAGTGCTGCTATAATAGACTTTTTGAAAAAAGACTGGGCTTCCCCAGTGGCCAGTGCTGAGCGCCGCACCGTGAAGCTGTCCGCAGCCTCTGCAACCAGGCACAGCCTGAGTCTGACCCTCCGCCCCACCCCCACCCCAGGTCCCATCTCCAATTGAAGTCCACGCCAAGCACTGTTTCCTTCACTTTATGCCTTTGGAGATGCCGCTCCTTTTGCTGGCAATACCCTCTCCTTCCTTGACATCTTGTGCAGATAGCAAATATCCATTTGCCTCTCTCACCAAAGTTATCTTCTAGATGAAACCTTGGCTTTGGTCTCAGGCAGATACTCCTGTTCTGCCATCCCATCCACAGCGGTTCGCAGAGCCACGCCTGCTTCCCACAGCAGTTCTTGATTTCATTTCTGGGGCAAAACCCATCACGGACGCATTTCTCCACATGAGACATCTCACGAGCACGCGGAACGCCACCTGGGGCGGTCCCTGGCCCCTGTTCGACTTAAGATGGCACAGGAAAACCCAAGCCACAGAGAGTGCACGGGCGACCCTGAAACTGTGTCGCGCGAGCACTCTGCTCTTTCCCTTCCCAGCGCAGGAGATGTCGGTGCCCTCGGCTGTTGCCAGTATCGTAAGAACTAGCCTGACCTAAAGTCTCACTTCTGCCCAGAAGCCCCAGATGCCAAGATTTGCATCTTTGACCTGGGACAGGAGAAGGCAAAAGTGGATGAGTCCCCAGCCTGTGGCCACACGGTGTCAGGTGAGTATCCATGAGCAGCTCTCCTCCTAAGCCCCGGAGGCTGCGGGTAGTTGTGCCAGCAAGCGTGTGGGGAAAAGCTGTGCTGAGACGAGTTGCACCACCAAGCATGGCCACACCCCTTCCACACCATCCTCACCAACCAGATGTTGTCCTGTGTGGGGCCAACAAACTCCAGAAGGTGTGCAGTTGCCTCTGGAAGCCCTCCGGGCAGGGCAGGCAGCGTCCACAGTGGCCAAGTCATCTCGTCCGTTGGCACCAAGCTACAGAACAAGAAGCCAATGACCAAGGCACTACCAGGGCCAAGTTCAAGTTCCTTAGTCACCAGAAGACCCGCATCACCAAGAAATGGTGCTCTGCCAACTTTAGTGTGGATGAGTTTGAAGAGGTGGTGGCTGGAAAGCGGCTCATCCCAGATGGCTGTGGGGCAAATGCATCAGGAATTGTGGCCCCGAACAAATGGACCCTGAGCTCTTGAGAGCCTCCCTCTGCCCCCTCCTGGTCACACCCACATTCAACCCAGCTTCTATCCAAAACAACATACAATTTTGCTAACAGAAGTGCATTTCCCCTCCTGGCAGTCCCCAAAGACCCGTATTTTGAGATGTTGGCATGGCCTTTCTCTTCTCCATCACAGTGACCTCAGTCTAGGTCGGGGCTAGCACATCAGAAGTAGTGAATCCATGTTTGCTGAGTGTGCAAAGGAGTGAGTTACAGATCGGCAGTTTCAACACAGACATCTGGAATTTACAACTTCTGGCAGGGGATATGATTCCAAATAAGACTGAAATAATTTAATTCATAATGACCGAACTATTTTAATGAAAATTACTTTTTTATTTTGCTTTCTTTGCAAATATGTACTAAAATGACAAAACATGTCAATTGTCTAGTTACGTCTCTTCTTTATAGATTACCAGCCACACAGCACTGCATCAAAAATTAGTCCTATGCATGAAGCCAAGTTGAAGAAAAAGATCAAAAGAACTGTTTCCTTCTATTTCCAATTAAATAATAATTCTGTGGCTCACTTCAATCTTTTCCCTTTTTATTCAGTTCCATCAAATACACATCTATATGCTATTCAGCAGGGCGACAGAGAGAGAACAGTTGAAACCTTTGAGAGTTCATATAGATCACAGAACTGCTTGTAGCCTAGGAGAGTAGGGAGGGAATGAACAGAGATGCAATGCTCTGGTCATGATTCTAGAAATCAGAAGCTCAAAGGAAATTTCTATAAGGAAGACACAACGAATACTTTGATCTGATCGCATTTGGCGTGTCACCCACCAGTGCAAAATATATTGGCTTAAAGCAATGACTATTTTTATTTATTGCTTTCAGCTCAGCAGTCTGGTGTCAGCTGACAGTCTGCCGCTGTCAGCTGGACTCAGCCATCTATGGGCGTGTGCTCAGGTGGGCTCAGGTGTGCTCAGGTATACTCAGGTGTGCTCAGGGCATCTTGGATCTCTTGCACCTGGTCTCTTGCTGTCCCTCTTGTCTGTGAGCAGGGTGTGACAGCCTTCCAAAAGTCAGAGTGGAGACAAGGTCTCTGAGGTCTAGGCTTGAACTGGCTCAGGTCACTTCTGCTGCTCTCCATTGGCAGAGCAAGTGCAAGGACAGGTTCAGCGGGCAGAGTCATTCTTGGTTCCTTTGCACTTGACATACTTGTTTTCTGTTCGCTTTTCTCCTTATCACTCGTTTTCAGCACTTTGATTATGATATGCCGAGATGTAGTTTTCTTTTTGTTTATCCTTCCTAAGGCTTATTGAGGTTTGTAAAATTGTGGGTTTATGGTTTTCATTTGGAAATGTTCATGGCAGCTCTTCACTTGACTTCTGGACACCACATTCTCCTGATCTTGCTCCTGACCGCTTCTTGATATGCTCTGTGGCTCATTCTCTCCCCGAACACTAAATTTTACTCAGGACTCAGTGCTACATGCCTTGTCCTCTGACTCTGTCCATTCTCTGTGTGATCGCCACCACTGCCATATCTTTCATGTCATGTGTTGCCCTATGGGTCCCAAGGACATCTCCAATTAAAATCTCTTTGCTGAGGTTCAGATCCTGCTATGTAATTCTTTTAAAAATCATCATTTGGACTTCTACACTTAGAAAATAAATATGCCCCACATTTCACTATTGTTAGGTCTCCACATTCTGTTCTTTTTTTTAAAAAAAGATTTTTTTACTTATTTATACAAACACTGGGTACAGTCAGAAGCGCGGGAGGGTGAGAGAATTCACGAGTCAGAGCAGAGAGCAGAGCAGGCAGAAGGACCGAAGTACACTGCTGAGGGGAGCAGCGGGCGGCAGGAGAGGTCTGCGCGCCATGTGGGACCCTTGCCGGTGGCCGGGGATGGAACCGGCACTGCAGAGGCTGCGGGCAGCTTCACAACCCAGCACTCAACCACTGCACCACCGGGGAGGCCCTTCAAATCTGTTTTTTATCCAACTGTTTCAACCCACATGCTCAAACCAATGTAAGAATCATCCTTCCCACTACCTCCTTCCTCATCTTCCTCAAGTCACAAGCTCATTCTCCTGATCTTGTTTCCTAACCTGTGTAAATTTGGTTTTCTCCTCCCCAACTCTACTGCCACCGCTCTTCCTGCCTCACCTATTTCATCCCACTCAACACCTTTAAATTTGCCGCTAGTCACTAGTTCCAGTGATCTAATTTTTAAATACTTTCAGGATAAACATTTTAAAATATAAAAGTCATGGCCCTCGGAAGAGCTTTCATAGTTATGCTTAGACTATGAGACAAATTCATGGTGGGTGTTTTGCACTAGATTTCAGTCTCTTAGGGCTATTTGCAATTGAAGAATTTTTGCCAATTCTTTGTACTTTCTTCATTTTGTCAATTTCTATTTATCTTCTACATCTCAGATTAAGTGAGACATCCTAAGAAATACCATCTATATTACTCAGTGTTCTCCAGAGAAATAGAGAGGGAAAGAGAGAGAGGGAGGAAGGCAGAGAGAGCTGGATCACATAATGGTGGAGGCTGACAAGTTCCAAGATCTGCAGTTGGCTGGAGACCCAGTTCCAGGGCAAGTATCAGCACACATCACACTTGGGTCCCAAAGTTATTGTTAAAGGTGGGGGAAATCTCATGGCCTGGCTAGAAGGTAGGTAGGCAGAAGGAGTTTTCTCTTACTTGGCAATTTTTTTTTCTATTCATACCTTCAACTGATTGAATGGGGCCCACATTAGGAGAACAATGTGTTTCATTCATTTTTCTGTACCAATTCAAATGTTGACCTCACCCAGAAACATCTTCACAGTCCACCCAGAATAATGCGTACCCCAGCCAGGGCGCACCAGTCAAGTTGACATAGAAAATTAAAGCTGTGGCTGGAAAATTGAATAAATCCTACTGCTCCCTCTTTGTTTTTTCTATTGTGCATTTAACATTTCTTTTATTTACTTGATTGTTTATGTGTTTGTTTGTTTGTTTGTTTAATATATGTCTGGAAGCTGAGGACAGAGTTTCTGATATTTTGTTTTCACCTTGCACACTACCTGGTTAACATAGCACTTACCTGCCCACAAGTTGAAACTTCTAAATAGTGTTGAGATCACATTTAATACAGATGCTCACAGCTTACACAGAGGTAGAAGGCAATGCTGCTGCCTGCTCCGCAAATGTTAGCATTTAGCTGGCGTGGTAGTGTTCTACACCAATATGTGAATTCGGGGAGTCGGGCTTTTAAAACTGAATAACTTGTCTCTGAACGTCTCTAAAAACCTAAATCAACTACATAAATACATTTTGAAAATGATAGCATTTCGTATAGGTATCATTGCCACTGGTACTCTTGATGGAGAAAGGAGAGGTTTTATGGAGAGCATTCCAGGATGGGAGAAGCGTGTGTGGTTAGAGTTCTGGATACCCAAGAGAAGGACATTGAGGACCTCAAGGATTTTATGATCCTTTCATAAAATGGTCCCCTCTTTACCAGCACATTGGCACTAACTGTAACGCTGACTTGCCCCATCCTCCCAAGACTGGGCTTGGGAACCCACTGCCCGGTCGCCAACTGCACATCTTCATGGTACGACAGGCTGTGGCCGACAGTGCCCACTGGAGTTTGGACTCATCTGTTCAGTGTCAGCAGTTTTCAAAGCAACCAAATCAGGAAGTTTGGCTTTTCTTCTGGCCTAATATTTAGCAGACCTTAACAAAAATGTGTGAGTGTGTGTATGTGCACTGCGCATGTATGCGAATTTTTTTAACAATTATTTTTTGGCTTAAGAAATTAAAGAGAAAAACATGGTCTGGATGACCTTGATTTTTTTTTTTTTCATTTCAAAGGCATTTATAGACCTTGGCTCTTTCCAACCCTGATGAATATGACCTGATCACAGGCATGGTCAACTTTTTACAAAAATGTTTTGAATCTTTCAAACTTGATATTGATAACTGAAACTGAGCAGAGAGACATTAGCATCTGGTTTTGATGAATGTGGTCTGCTTGCACTTTAAAGGAAAAGCATTCAGGAAAAGACTGGAAATTCCTGCTTAGGAAATCAAAGTCCAATACGCTTTTTCAATACCTGATACTTGTATGTTACAAGTGACCTTGGAGACTTTATACCACCAGGTCCACATATTTTTTAGATTATAGCATTATGGTGTTATGCTTCATTTTAGGATATATTTAGGTTTATGTTCTAAGATTCTTTTTTTTTTTTTTGTATACCTGTTTACTTTTCTTCAGTGATGCAAAGATAATATCTTGGCTAGAGAAAAATGAGATACTTTTATTTTCAAAATAAGATAAATTCATTCTCTGCACCACAGGAAAAGACGTGCTACCAAAATCAAAATGATCCCTGCCATTTCTATTAAACTAGCACAACACATCAAAGAACTATGATTTTCCAGGGACAATGACTATCTTCTTCATTATTATATATCACAATGGACATTCAGTCGGGCTGTTGAAATTGCAGATGCTCAAATCAAATCAGAAGAGGTAATGCACGAATGCTTCTCGAAACCCTGGAGTTTTTTGTTTTTTTTTTTAAGAGGCATGTTTTATTTATTTATTTGTTTGTTTGTTTGTTTATACAAGCACTG
Source organism: Talpa occidentalis (assembly GCF_014898055.3). Lineage (NCBI taxonomy): Eukaryota > Metazoa > Chordata > Mammalia > Eulipotyphla > Talpidae > Talpa > Talpa occidentalis. The sequence goes on from NW_023605194.1 coordinate 110,803,122, forward strand.
GGCACAGTCAGAAGCGCGGGAGGGTGAGAGAATTCACCAGAGCCAGAGCGGGGAGCAGAGCAGGCAGAAGGACCGAAGTACACTGCTGAGGGGAGCAGCGGGCAGCAGGAGAGGTCTGCGTGCCATGTGGGACCCTCCTCTGGAGTGGCCAGGGAGCAGCCGGGGATCGAACTGGTGCTGCAGAGGCTGCGGGCAGCTTTGCAACCCAGTGCTCAACCGCTGTGCCACCAAGGAGGCCCTCGAAACCCTTGAGTTTTAGAAATTTAATTACAAATATATTGAATAATCATTTAAATAAAATCATTGTTTTCATTCTGAAGCCTTATATTTGGTTCAGTGCTCAACCAAATCTTTGATTTTCTTCCTTTCCTCTACTCTCCTGCCTATAATCAACACTGTCAGACAACAAAAGGGGGCAAGAATAAAAGCTGATGTTTAGCCTTACATGTATTGCTTCTTCTGAAATAGTTTGGTTAAAGGCTGTTTTACAAAAAGCAATTAAAGCCAGTGGCTAAATTGAGGCTTGGGGATTATCAATAGACAGCCTTTCTCTGTGGAGGCCCCATTCTACATGAAAAGAAAACGCAGAGTGTGTTCACCTGTGTGTGTTGAAATTATTCAGCCCAAGGAAGAGTAAAATCATTGTGCATGCAAAACATCTACCTGCTTGATGATTGAAGTGTTTTATCTTTCCATTTTTCTAAGAAAGGGCCCTGGCATAATTTGAGTCTATGTAAAAAAAAAAAAAAATAGGGTTCCAATGTTGAGTGCTCTAATAAAATGACTTTTTCTCTGTCTTTTCACTAATTGGCTTTTAAGATGCTTTTGATGTGGCTGAGAAGGTCAAAGATCAATGAGTGGCTTGTTAGTCTAAATCGTTTATTTTATCAGAAAAAAACATAAGCTTTTGAAAAAAAATAGAATTTTGAAAGAAGTAACAGTCTATTTGCCTTTGGCAGACTCCACAATGTTTCTCTGGCTGCTGTAAGCATGGGATGGGCTAATCAGGGGATTATCAAGTAGACTGAAGAAGGATAACAAAGTTTTGTGCTGCAGTAAATATTTGTAAAGCAAAACTTTGGAAAAATCCATGATACATTTTCTGTTACTAATTTATGAAATCCAAGGTATTTCTGAAATCACTCAGTATCCAGTTGCCTGAAGGAGCATGGGCCCCAAGGCCACCAGGCAACTGTTATTATGTATTTCTAGAAGCAAATCAAATGTGGGCTAAAAGGTGAATTGAGACTAAAGTAGCAGAACATGGACATAAAATTATATCTAATTTGTAATTTTAAAAATATTCAGCCTTAAACATAATGCTGTTGCTCTTTGGAGGAAGTAACCAATATGATCAGCCCTCTTGGGATACTATGCTTAAATTTTAACAAAAATAAGGGATATGATTTCTGTTATTGCCAAAGACCAATTCATATGTAAACAACTGATTAAATTCACTGAATTCTGTGCTCATTATGCTGAGAGGACAGAGATAAGCTATGTTCTGCCTGCATAATAGTTTGTGCTTAAATTAGCAATAATCATGGAGTTTCAGGCCACATACGGGGAGACGAATGACTGATTAGAAATAGTTTTTTGGCCTAAAACAAGTCATTGGGACATTAACCCTCAAGGATCATTTATCCAAAAGAAATGCGCTAGGCTGAGTCCTCTCTTGAATAACACACAGAGACTGACAGGGATGTTTGATAGCAGGTGATATTTTAGTGGTTACAACAAAAGAAGAATTCACGTGGTCAAGCAGAGCTTAAAGTCCACAGCTATTGCACCAAAAGAATTTGCAAATGTGCCAGACTGTCATCATAATGACAATATCCCCACTGGGTAAGATTTCTGTTCCTTTCCTATTTATTTATTCTATATATTTACTTATGCTTTTGTTGATTTAGTGCACTGTTTATTTGTGATCACTTGTTTATTCACGTATTGGCTAGACATCTTTGAGCACATATTCAGTGATTACAACTTTATTGGATGTTAGAAAAAATGATTCCCAAGACATTAAGATATTAAGAGATAGGGCCTCACTGGTGGTGCAGTGGTTGAGCGCTGGGTTGCGAAGCTGCCCGCAGTCTTTGCAGTGCCTGTTCGATCCCCGGCCACCGACGAGGGTCCCACATGGTGCGCAGACTTCTCCAGCCGCCCGCTGCTCCCCTCAGCAGTGTACTTCGTCAGTCTGCCTGTTCTGTTCCCCGTTCTGGCTCTGGTGAATTCTCTCACCCTCCAGTGCTTCTGACTATACCCAGTGCTTGTATAAATAAACAAACAAACAAATAAATAAATAATAAATCTTTAAAAAAAAGATATTAAGAGATAGGTAGGAAAAGCAGTTTTGATACAGCGTTGATATTGTCTGCTTTTAGAGCAAGGGAGAGGGCAGATACATTAGTATTGGAGGAGTTAGGAGGCGGAAGGGAAGCTATGAGTCTAAAATCAAACTAATGTGATAATTAATAGCTAACCATGCTAACTTGATTTCAGAATAAATTGAAGAAGGGTACTTCACTTAGGGAAATAGCTAAGAGAGAGAGGGAGAAGGTGAGGGGGAAGAGAGAGGTGAGGTAGAGAAGGAGGGGGAGAGAGACAGAGGGAGGAAGAGAAAGGGAAAAGCAAGAGGGCAGGTGGAGCGGAGAAGGCGCAAAGAAGCTGGCGAAGAAATGCTTTAACCTGCTACATGGTGATGGCTTAGACTAGGCTATTTTAATTCCTTACATTCGCTCTGCAACCATGATGGACAGATTATTTCTTAACCCACTGTGTTTAATGCCTGCAGTAGCCATGCACTTTAAATAGATCTAACAATTCTATGGTACTTAATCTAAGATATATTTGGAGAAAATCCTAGTAGACCTTCACACTTAGCATCGCGTTTGTCCACCCATACCCCCTCCCCACCCCACACCCATTTCCTCTGGCCTTTGCTTGGGAAATCGTGCCTTTTTTTAGCTCACAGACAGACTAGATAATCTTTTGCTTAATATGTGCAATGGTCATTAATTTATCACAAGCTGTGGGCATTTTGTTTTAGTTTACATCAAGAAGTCTAATTTAGGCTTAGCAGTTCATTAAGACAATTCTTTTCTAACTGATTATTTGGCTTTTCTTCTCACAGTAGATATTGCCTTTTATTTATTTTATAACTATCTTCTTTATGAGATAATGGAAAAAGAAATTAGGGAACCAAAGGGTGGACCAATGTGGATGATCTCTCTGAGAGAGACTAGATTTTATCTCCAGAGGCCCAAAACCAGCAAGGCCCTCACATCCAACAACTGGCTTGGAGGCACAGCCCCCTAGCTACCTGGGATGACCTAAGTGGAAAGTGAAGGAATTTGTAAAGAGCTGAGGGCCCACTTTCAAGTTTTTTAGAATTCTCGACAGTGACAATATGCACCAATTCTGGCTTTTCCATTTCCTCTTTAAATACAGACTTTTTAAAAGAAAAATGCATGAATAACCACACAAGACAATATAAATTAAATGCACAGTCCTCAGAATTGGATTCATATCGATTATGTTCTTACATGCACAGAAAAGCTTATAATGAACCCCCAGATGATTTGACATCACTTTAAAAATATTATTCGATGTATCCCAATTTTTCCACCATGAAAGAGCATTACATTTAGCCCAAAGGGTAATTATTTTTATATTATCATATTTCTCTCCTTAGTTGTCTTCTTCTAAAATCCTTGCTGGAGGATTGCTTATTTCCTATCTTTTTTTTCTATGGGACAATAACAGGTGCACCTTCCCATAATGAAAATTGAAAGTTTATTCAAATTTCAAGAAAAATTTTTATAGTCTTCACACTTTTTTTTGGAGAAAAAGCATGCCATTGCTAAAAACTTATTCTCAGTTTCTGCAGTTCCACTGGGAACATATTAATCTAAATTACGTATGTTGTAGTGAGTCTGTCTTTGAGTAGAAAATTGTTTTGTCAAATTACGTCTCATGTTGACCCTGAATGTGCTCAATAGGCAAAAGGACAGCCGCATGGTGAAAGGAGCAGAATATTCTCCCATAGTCTCTGTCCCCACCTCCACTCTAGCCTCACCAGGTACTGCGGGCTTCAGGGACATTGCCTTAAAAGCCATTGGCTTGGAGTCAATCTTAACTTGCCTCATGACTTTTTAAAAGTTCAGAAATTGAAACCTTGACCTTGCAATCTAAAGAATTTTTGCAAATTTCGGAATGAATATTCTCAGGATTATTGTCGAGTTTGCTTTTTCCTGAATTCTGGGAAACAATTTTGAGAAATCTGCCATCAGAAAACTTGACAATAGAAGATGACAGATTTATTTATGAGTTGAGATTGAGGGACTATCTTTACAAATGCCCTCAGAAGGCGTCACCTGTGTCTACAAGTCTGTGTGTGCCTCTGGGTACGTACCTCTGAAGTGTGTGAGCTCCAGGACGAGAGCCAGGAGTGAGAAAGGGCTGAGCCCAGTCAGGTTTTCTCCTGACGACATTTGCCTTTGCAGTTCTCCCCTGTGCCCTGCAGAATGGGGTGAGAGAAGGGAAAAGTGAGTCACTCCCTAAAGAGGGCGGGTAACCCCATGCTTGAAGGATCTGTCATCCGGCACCCAACATCCAGCAGAGAATTTGACTTGAGATCATTTGCTCCGCTCACACCGGGTGGAGACAGGACCCTCAGGGTTCACACTGTGATTTCAGCAAATGCCCCAGAACTCCTTGGGAACAAGAATTGATCCTTAAGAACCTCTGTCATTGGCTACCAAGGTTACCAAAAATATATCTTGAATCAATGAATGGATTTACATGTGCAAAGAGTAGGAATAGGAACTATTGGTCTTTTAACAAAACCATGTGGTCAAATGAATCTTTAAATCTTTCTTGTTTTCTTGCTTTATTTCTTGTTGGCTTGCTTTTTCTTTCCCTCTCATATATATTAGGAAAATGTATGCACATATATGAAATTTGCATATATATTGTGTGTATATAGGCATGTGTATATATATATGTAGATAGCTGTACATGCCTGCTGTTATACGTCTGTACAGGATGTGCTTTTTTGACCAAGCCTGAAGAACCCCTATAGCTGATCATAGTTTGGAAATGCCAAGCTTCTGATTTTGAGGTGACAAGTCACATTGACCCATCCTTAAAATGAAATCCTATTTAGTGTAACATAGGGTTGTTGGAAAAGTCATGATGCATTTTTGCTTGACAAACAGAAAAAATACATCATGGCTTTTCTGACAACCCTGTATATTATAATTACCACCAACTCTAAGACTCTCTGGCACTCTGTTAAAATAACTCAGACTTAATGGCTTGCAACAGTTACAGAACTTAAATCATGAGACCTTTTCATGTGGCTTTCTGGAGCAGTATTATTATTAAGACTGAAGACCTGTATTACATATATCAAGAAATCAGGAAGGAAGACTTTGAAAACCAAGGCCCTTCCCTTCCATTAAAAACAAATTGAACTGTTATGCTAAAAAATAATATTTAGAAACCTGCACCCCAAGGAGATTGGGACTTGAGGAGAAACTGTGTTGTTGTTTAAATGTCCTTGCCTTTCGAAAAGAATATTACATAAATAGCCTGACATCTTTTGCTCTAAACCGTTGTTTGATAGGAAAGGAATTATTGCTAATTTTCTAAGAACATTCTCTGCATTTTAGAAAGCGCTAACTGTATGACTGTCACTTTTGTGTGGCAGAAGGAATGAGTGTTCCTTCAGTCAGATGTGATGGCATTTCTTTTGTTTTTGGCTGCATGATACTCCAGCAGGCGGGACCATGGAAGAGTTAATGCTGATCCAGAAATGCCTTTATTCCCATAGAGGAATAACCTGTGGGGGAAAGTCCAGTTGCCTGAGTAATGGGAAAAATACACAGAGGCCGCAAAATCTTTTAAGATCAGACTTTTTAGCATCTGTTAACTGATGCAGAGTGACAGGGGACTTCTGTGAAAGTGTATGCTGAGGATATAAATTGTGAAACACTGTCATTCGTGACAATTACATTGTAGTGAATAAAAATGAAAGAAATTCTTCACAACGGAGAGCTTGAAAGTTCCTCTATCAATTTTAATAAGAGAAATCCTGACGGTTTCAAGGCCTATCCATAAATCACAAAAAGGAACTTCCACTCGTGTGACTGTGGACAATCTGAAGCGTAACACAGACTTCTTTTCATGAGAGCCCACGAGTGCAGGGCAAGCTAGAACAGCAGATACCGTGCCATCCGGTCTGCTGGGATGCAAATCTGGGGAAGATTTTTTTTTTCACTCTAAATCCTTGCCTCCCACCCCAGACTGCCACTCAAAACAATACAAATATCTCTACCATCTCTTTTTGTCAGAAATTAGAATGTGGGGAACCTTAGTGTTTTACTATAGTCTGATGGCCAGATCTGATAAAGAAGTGAGTCATTATAACAAATTAAAGAAAGAAAATCCTTCAGTAGTCTGTAATGGCTTTGTGCTCCAAGTCTGCAGGCACTGGGAGGTCAAAGGCATACCTTCCCCGCAGCCATATATGGCCTGAGGGCCACTGGGCACTTTTTTTTTTTTAAGATGAATGTGCTGGTAGAGCCTACTCCTAGAATCCAGTGACGTTCTTACTGAGGGTGGTCTGTAAATATTCTAAATCTTTGCTTACTATATAAAATTACAAGAAAGTGTTATCTTGCATCACTCACAGCACTTGATTTCTTAAGCTATGCAAATCCTACTAAGAAATCACTCTTTTAAAAAGATGATTCTCATTCTCTCTCTCTCTTACCTAGGCACTGTCTTCTGACTCTATATTCTGGTTTATATAACGGCATAAAATGTTCCGCTTATAAGTAAAGTCTATCAGTCAGCTTTTGTTTTAACATCCATGGAAAGATTAATTTTCTGCAAGCAGTTTCGTGTCTCTCTCTGTCTGCTCCGCTGTGTTTTTCTGGGACTTCATGCTGTGTCTGCCTCACTCTGAAAGGGATATTTCTCTCTCTTTACCTACTTTCCAATCTTTCATCTAAACCACCCTGAGTGCAAGAGCAGAATCCCAGATCAAGATGGAAAAGATAAAAGACACTTAGGCTATATCCTATTCATCCAGGAAAAAGAGGGCTGTGTAATCAGGGAAAGAAATGGATCCATTTTAAAATAAATGTATGTCGAAGTGGAAACTGAAATTGTCAGAGCTCTATTATTGGTTATGTTGGGATTTTTTTTTTTTCATGTTTGTGGTATAATGAATTGTATTACTTTTAACTTGATGATGAGCTACAAACCACAATGTTGAATTAATACTGGCACATGTCCCAGCGGGTCATTCTGTTTGTGTCTCATGGCCATCTATTAGAATTTTCTCTCAAATTGATTTTATCTGGCAACCGAATGTGGATCATTGGACCAATAGCCATACAGGACTTTAGCTTCTCAGGAATTAAAATGATGTTCCTGCTTAGGACTCTGATTTGGGGAGGCAAAGTTGTACCTTTTGCTTTAACACGTGTGATGGTGTTTTCCAAATCTGACATCTTTCCTCCTGGGATGAGATTATAATGGCCTTGCAAAGTAAGTTCTCTTGAAACGTTCTCAAACAGATTATGTTCTTAAAAATTCTGATTCTTGACTTTGCATGTTTTAGCACCGCATTCCATTAAACCTGTGTTTGAAGTTACTGGGATTTGCTAAAATATTTGATAATGCCTAAGCAGATAAGAGATTATATGCTTTATGTATATAGTGGAAGGATTTGTTCCAGCTTGGATACAGGGTATTAATTGGCCACCTACAGTGAGCAGTGTTTAATATTTTGCCCCTACCCCTTGGCCTCCCTCCTTTCTTGCTGCATTTCAGGCAGAAGAGCATGTAAGTATTCTCTGAACTAAATTCGCTCACTTTCTGGAACACATTTAAACAATGTGTGCTACTTGTGTCGTATTACATTAACTTCACTTCAAATGACAAGTTGTATATATCTGTAATAAATAACCCCTCAGGGATCAGATCAAGATTAAGGGGGAGAAAGTACACTGCTGTAGTTAAGTAATTTACAATATCTCCGTAAATGCTTGCAAAGAAATGTTTGCATCAGTGGGGCTGGTGAATACAGAGCTGTGGGCGCTCATGACTGAAGGTTGTTAGACTCTCCCATGGAAAGTTACAGTCACTTGGGTTCACTTTTTTTTTCAAAGTAATCTTTAAACTATGTATGGTCTGAGGCTATGTTGTCCACCAGTAGAATGTTTACAATGGAGAATCACTCGATCCAAACAGACCAACATGAGCAGTTGGCAGGGAGAGGGTTAGGAAAGGGGTGAGGGGGTCGGAATCACCTCAGCAAGGCTCGCTGGTCAGGGTGAGCAGAAAACCTTACTGAAGTCAAAAAACTCTCCCTGCCATGCTTATTTCAAATTGAAGTACTTTTAATGAATCTGAATAATATACAGAAGGAGAAATACAAGGATTTATGAGTAGAGCACAGTCAGGCTGAGCAATTGGGTCTGATTAAGCAGGGCACGTGCAGGGTAGAGGAACACATCTTCATTTGGGGTTGAAACACTTTTTATCCATGTCTATGGCCAGTGGTTGGCAGTGATGTCCTAGGAAACTGGAATGCTTAACTATGTCTTGTCTTTCAAGAAAGTTCTGAGAAGTCTATGGCCAGTGGTTGGCAGTGATGTCCTAGGAAACTGGAATGCTTAACTATGTCTTGTCTTTCAAGAAAGTTCTGAGAAGTGATTTCATCTGTCAACTTCAAAATGTAGTCGATTTCTGGATGCTGGCCAGGGGAAACCAGTGAAGAATTAAGCAGCTCCAGCCTGCTTCTGCTAAGATTCCTTTTCCTTGTGAGTTCATGCCTACTCTTTACTTGGAGTGAATTGAGCATGCAATCCTATACAAAAACTCAAACATCATATGAAATGCCTCATATGAAATGCCTTCACAATCCTCTAGAAAATGATGGTGTCAGGATGCATTTGACCACTGCTTCAGCCATTAGGGAAGATATCCTTCAGGATTTTGTCCTGTTGCACACGAGGACACTGGACTTTCAAGGTTCATTGTATTGAAAGGTATACAATGGGGACCTTTGGATGGACTTTTGAATACCTTGAAGATGTCCACAAGGGGACGCCAGACAGCCCAAGAAATTCAGGCACATTCCAGAAAAGCAATCCCTAGTCAAGTTGTTGCTCTTTGAGTCAGGAAGGTCCCCTTGACCCCTGACAGGTGCCAGGAGATGCTCCGCTCAGCACAGGAGGCCCATGGTGGTCCTTTACAAAGGGGCCCTGTGTTTCTGTCACCCCACCACTCCATCTTGCTTTCACACTGCCTTGGTGTAGGCTGCCAGGAAGCAGTCTTTTGAGATCATCCATCGCTTCTCTAACTCAAGGGAAATTCAGAGAAACAACAATGAAAATCTCAACTTTGAGGGTCTGTCTGTAGTTGGCTATTTGCCTAATACAATGGTCTTGAAGGGTTTGGGTTTGGGGAAAATAAGCACAGAAGGTATTTTTAATTCTTTATTTTTTACCTACAGTTTGTTGTTAAACATTCATAGTTGTCCTTTCATCTTATTCTTGTGTTGTCCTTAAATAGGTTTTTCCAAATAAAAAAAGGAAATAAAATTATAGCTGAGATTGTTTTTTTTTTTTTTAATTTTATTTATTTGTTTGTTTGTTTTTGTTTTTGTTTATACATGCACTGGGTACAGTCAGAAGCGCGGGAGGGTGAGAGAATTCACCAGAGCCAGAGCGGGGAGCAGAGCAGGCAGAAGGACGAAGTACACTGCTGAGGGGAGCAGCGGGCGGCAGGAGAGGTCTGCGTGCCATGTGGGACCCTCCTCTGGTGGCCGGGGAGCAGCCGGGGATCGAACCAGCGCCCCAGAGGCCGCAGGCAGCTTCGCAACCCAGCACTCAACCACTGTGCCACCGGGGAGGCCCAATAGCCGAGATTGTTTTCACTGAAGTTTTTGTTGGTTCAACAGATTTCAAAATCTCTCATGCAACTCAATCAATATTTGGTACCTGACAGGCAATTATTGCTTCTAACAGATGTACCATTGGTTTACTTCTTTTTAGAAGTTTAATTCTAATTACCCTATTTTTGTAACATTTTAAAATATAAAGCAAAGCTATTCTCATTTTCCATTACTTATGAACTTCATGTTTAGAAAGATTAAAATAAAGTTTATGAAAAGTAGTGAAACTAACCTCAGTTTCTGACACCTGTTTAAACTAGGTTGGAGGGATCTTTACAAAAAACATGCCATAAAATTATCTTTCAAAATAGCCCTGCACTTTAAAAAAGACATGAAAGTATATTCGCCTTTCTGTATCACTCTGATGCCCAAAATAAATTTATAACAAGTAAAATTTTGCAAAGCAGGATAGTTTATGTAAAAATGATAAAATAAGATAATTTCCAAGGTTCTGAGGATAATCAATCTAAAACATGTAAATAAACACCTATTTTACTACTGTTTCTCTAGTTTTTCCAATTAAACTCCACTGTTTAATTCCCATTTACATTTAAAAAACGAGGCAATGAGAATTCCAAAGTTCTCAAAAATACATCTGCTTTTGGGAAAACAAACCAAGTCTCCCCACTCTGTACTTTTTTTTTTAGATTTATTTTATTTATACAAGAGCTGGGGTACAGGTAGAGGCATGGGAGGGTGAAAGGATTCACCAGAGACAGAGCCAGGAGCAGAACAAGCAGACGGATGGAAATACACTGCTGAGGGGAGCAGCGGGCAAGACAGGAGAGGTCTGCCATGCCATGTGGGTGTCTCCCTGGCTGGCCAGGAATTGAACCCGTGCTACAGAGTCTGCGGACAGCTTCACAGTGCTACGCTCAACCCGCTGCGCCACCAAGGAGGCCCTCTGTTCATATTTTATTTACATTTTACGTTTTCAATTTTTTAACATTTATTGGAGTAATGTTGATACACAACATTGTATATGTTTTAGGGTATAGGTGCACACCTCCATGAATGTGTGTACCTATCCCTGCGCCCACCACTAAAGCATCTATAATCTTCCACTATGCTCCACTGGCCCCTTCCCTGCTGCTCCATTCCCAGTGCCCCTCCTCTCCACCTTCTCCTTCTGATAACTTCAGTTCTGCACTCAGATTTCAAGTTATTTTTTTCTGCTCCTTTGCTTGCTTTCTTATATTCCATATATGAGTGAAATTGATTATCCTGTATTTGTCCTTATCCTTCTGACGTACTTCACTTAGCATAATTCCCTCCAGTTCTATCTATATTGCGCCAAACGGCAGGATTTCATCTTTTTTACAGCTAAGTAATATTCCATCGTGTATGTATATTACATCTTCCTTATCTACCCATCTGTCCTTGGGCGCTTATGTTGTTTCCACATCTTGATTATTGCAAATTTTTCTGCAATGAACAGAGGAGTGAGTACATTCCAGTGTTCTTATTCTTCAAGTAGATACCTAAAAGAGAGACTGTTGGATTACATGGTAGATCTATTTTTAATATTTTGTGTAATCTCCAGATTTTTTTTCCCATAGAGTCTGGACCAGTCTACAGTTCCATCAACAGCGTGCAAGGGTTCCTTTTCCTTCACACTTCCCAAGACCTCCTGCTTCTGGTCTTTATGATATGGACATTTCTCTTAGATGTGAGGTGGTATCTTGTTGTGGTTCTGACTCGCGTTTCCCTCATGATAAATGACGAGGAGCATGTTCCATGTGTCTGTTGGCCATCTTATGTCTTCTTTAGAGAAGTGCCCATTAAACTCTTTTGCGCATGTTTTGATTGGGTTGTTTGTTCTCTTTGTGTGGACCACCTCTGTGCATTTCTGTCCTATAATTTCTGGTTCTGGGCTTGACTTCATAGCAAGTCATATTTTCCTAAAAGGTTAAGTCATTTACATATAGAAAAATTGCTTATAAATGAATTCATTTTTAAAAATTGAGTTCCGTGATCTTACAGAATTGATTGATTGAATTCTTACTGTGCCATGAGGAGCTTTTACAATTATCTAATTTTGCAAAAATACCTCCTTTCCAGCAGTAGGTGAAGCATGAGACATTTTTTGCACTACAAATCATGATTTCTTTGAGTTCTGGAAAAAATGAAAACTCCCCAGAAGAGCTGACCTAATTTACTCCCAGTTAATGATATGTGGCGAATAATGGCAACTATCTGGACTCCATCTTAAATCAGTAGGCAGTTCATAAGCAGCCTGGTTGGAGAACAAGGAATTATACTACAGTGTAATCATATTTCTACCCTTAATGCTTTCTCTTGCTTTGAGTACAACACTTAACTGCTCTTCTTTCACTTGTCTTGCTGTGAAAAGAAGATATGATAATCATCTTTTTCTTTCCTACAGTGGTGTTGGGAGCAATATTTAGCTAAAGCTTGAAAAGTATGTTGACAGCAATAACATTTCATAGCAGATTATTCATGCTTGTATGGCTGAACACCCACTGAAATATCTCAGAAGAACATACCCCAAATAATTGCATTGTCCGCCCCCCCCCTTATTTTTGCAGAAATTTTAAGCTCTCAGAAGTAAAAGAGAAGAAACAATTGATTTAACACATTGATTTGGTAAACATGCCATAGTAGAGGTTTTTTTTTTTTTCCTTTCAAGCCCTCAGTGCTGCTAAATTCCAGTTTAAAGGGAGAATTTGAAGTGGGGCATAAGTATTAAGTCACAAAACATTTTTAATAAATTTCTTAATGATATTGTTTTACAAATCAGTATATATCCAACTCTACGTCTATGTAATATTTTGATGTCTTTATATCACTTTAGCTTTGGGACTATAATCTCCATGAATCCAGCTTTTTCCATGTTCTCGGAGACTCAGTCCTTTTTTTCATCTCCACCCTGTGATGCCAGTACAAACAGGGAGTCCCCTTGGCCTCAAAGGGAACTTTGTGCTTAGATTCAATACTTGGGACCTGAAACAAATTTAAAAAAAAAAAAAAAGGACACGAAGTTCTAAATTCCACCTGATTTAGTTGGCCAAGCATCTACAGCTATGTCTCTGAAATATTGTAATTTTTCTTATTATTTTGTTTCCATTCTCAAATCAAAAATAGATTTCACATTACATACCACACCACACTTGGTGCCAGTGTAGGAATAAGTTCACATTGCCATGATAGCTTATATGCCAGACTCAATCATCACGTACATTCCAGAAACCTGTCCAATCTTGTTTTCTTCTGGAAAATTCAATGAAAATAGCTTTAGAGCTGTATCAAGTGCAACCAAAATAAAACAAAATAAATTGCAAACCTACCACGAATTCAAGAATTATGTGGACACCATCTAAGTTACTTTAACGTAAGATATAAATCCAGAGATTTCTCATGCCATCATTTTGTAAATAATTACAGTTCTGCTGAATCTGTTGTATAAAGTTTACATGGGAGGTTCAGCGCACCCTTGCTCTTGTTTAGAACATTCGGAACCACCAGAGAGCTGTTGATATATAGCTGTGCTGTTTCAGTGCCTGAGACATCTACTACATGAGAGCATAATAAACAGGGGCATAAAGACAGGTTTGTGCAAGCAACTTGGAGTGACCTTTTTGGCAGCTGAAATCCATCTTGAGTACATGGTGCTGATGTGGACAGACATGTAAACTTAGTCTTGTTACCACAACTACTGGTTCTACAAATATACTCAGATGCCCAAAATGTACATCACTCTTAGCAAAGTGATTTTAAATGGAGAGTTGCAATTGAGGAACAGCCATCCAGATAAGATCAAAAACCATATATTACCAAGAAATCTCTGTGATCGAGTTAACAGAAGTGTTGAAAGCAGAGACTTTGGGACATTTCATCCAAACGGCAAGAAAGTTAAGATTATCTTGATTACTTATATGGAGGAAAAAGATATAGCTTGATAGTTTCTTTTTAAAACTAGAGAAATGCAGGAGTTGCTCACTTCTCAAAGTTAAACATAACTCAAGAATGGCAAAGTCCATGCATCTGTAACCGTAGGTTTCAACTTAAGAGCAGATATTTGTAACTAACAATTTGAGAAATGAAACAGACATTGGCGTATTAAACTTGAACGACTGGGCCAAAGTTAAACTTTAATCCAACTTTGAAATATCTCTTAGCCGGTGAAGTCAGCTTGCTCTCTAACTCCACCCATGCTCTCCGAGTTGCCCATCTTTCTAGGGCAGCCCTGACAGGGTCACTGATTGGCAAAGGGACTTGGGACTGTTGTCCTCTAGCAGTAAACAGTGACATCAATTTTAGTCTCCCCTGTGATGGGTACTTCAGAGCACCGGGATTTCCTCACTGTGGATTCAGACAAGCCTCTTGATGCAACCACATCTTGCTCCTTTGGAAATGACACACTTTTTCAGGCTAATCTTCAGTTATTATTTGTCAAAAAGATTGTTAAACAAGCAGTGTTAGTCAATTTATATGAAACCTAAAATCACTAGAAATTTTATTTTTTGTTTCTTAAAAAATTTTATGGATGTAACATTGGTTTATTATATGGGTTTCAGGAATACAGCATTATAATCTCTCCATTATGATCCCCACCCAAAGGCTAATCTTCATGCAATTAATTGACCTCATTCACCCCATGGGCCACACGCTTCCCCCTTCTGCTAACTACCATTTTATTCTTCTAGCCTAAGAGTTTGACTTTGTTTCATTTTGTGTATTCATTTGTTTTCTTTCTGTGTCTTTTATATTCATGAGAGAAATCACTGGGTCTTGTCTAGATGGCATTTCACCAAGCATAAACCCTTGCAGTTCCATCCCTGTAGCCACAAATAGCAACATTTCTTTCTTTTATAGCTGAGTAATAGTTTACTGTGTGCACACGTCACATCTTTATCCCTTCACCCACTCACTGACGTCAGGGGGGTTGTGTCCAGTCCATATTTTAGGTATTGAGAAAATTGTTGCCATGAACATAGGGGCACAGATATCTCTTCGAATCACTGTTGAAATCTTTTGGAATTTTACATGAAAAGTTCTTTCACCAGCCATGAGAAGAGATATAGTTTAGAAATCAGGGAGGGCATTGTGTGGGAGGTTGGGGTGGAGGAGCAATTTATTCCTCACTCCTTTGGCTCCCACAGGAGAAGCTTCTCTACATTCTTACTCTCTTGTCCCCCAGCACCCACCTCTGTTCATGAGTAAGTCGGAGAGAACCATCAGATTGATAAATTTGGGGAAAGAACTGGGCTTACAGAAACAAATCACCCTTGCTCCTCTACCTAGGAGCCAACTGCTTGAGTAAGCACAGCCTTTGAGTCTCTACCCTAGTGTGGTGTGTGCACTCCCAGGTCTCCATGGTGGGAGGGGCCAGCCCCCATGAAAGGTGGTCTCCTGTAGGACAATTGTGCCTGTGCCTGGCTGGATCAAGCAGTTCTTCAATCTACAATTTATCAATAAAAATTGGCAGAAGAACTGCTCAAATTATAAAAGAACTTCTGGAAGCTCTACGCACCAGCTTCCTCTGATATCCGTGAGGGAGGCTAGAGAAGGAAAATGTGTAGATGTTAGCATTGCTGCAATAGATGCAGAATGGGTGCTAGTGCCTAGTATTCAATACAGTGGTTTCAGTCGTAAGAACCTGAGTTTCATTAATACTAAGTAAAAGTAAGTTTCATTAATACTAAGTAAAAAGGGGGAAAATGTTTGTTGATAATAGAACAGCAAAAATTCCAGATTCTTAATGTTTCTCATTATCAAGGCAAAAATAAATACTCTAAAAATCCTGCAAAAAAAAAATCATGAAGACGCACATATTCTTGCATGCGAAGAGCAGGGAGGTAAGACACCATACTCCTGTCCATGTCCAGTGCCTCAGAGCAGACATGTCATGGTCATTAGTGGAGATGGAGACACCCTTGTTTTGGACAAATAAGGAATTATTTTTTCCATTAAAACTTACAAGATTTCGGGCCTCCCCTGGTGGTGTAGGCAGTTGGGTGCCGCGCTGTGAAGCTGTCCGCAGCCTCTGCAGCGCCGGTTTGATCCCGGCTGGCCAGCGAGGGTCCCACATGGCACAGCAGACCTCTCCTGTCTCGCCCGCTGCTCCCCTCAGCAGTGTATTTCAGTCAGTCTTCCTGTTCTGTTCCCCGCTCTGCCTCTGGTGCATCCTCTCACCCTCCCATGCATCTGGCCTGTACCCCAGTTCTTGTATAAATAAATAAATCTTTAAAAAAATTACAAGATTTCCTAAATATATATGTTTTTCAGTTAAAAACCTTACTGGATTTGAAGAAATAACCATCTATCTATCAGCTTTTAGACATATATTAAGGAATGTCTTCTAAAATTTGCAAAAAAAAAAAAAAAGGATAAAATTCCTGAGCTCAATACTGACACATTTTTTGATAAAAGATAACAGTAACATGGCTCTAAATGCTTTACCTACATTAAGTCATTTGTGGAAGGTTTACTTAGGTGTCTGTAGAAGCTTCTCCATAATGCTATTAAAAATAGGACAATGACCCTTGGTGATGATGGCTCTTCTTGATTCCTACTGCTGGCCTTCCAGTCTGGAGCCTGTGGTACAACTTCTAAACAAGCCAGCTTGACTTTGACGCAACAGAGACATCATCCTGGTTGACACAGAAGAGCAAAGCATGCCAGGATGGGTTTTGGCATTCATGAAACTTTTGTTCTCATGTGTCTTAGCAAGTTTTTTTTTTTTTTAATATGGCTTCTCAACTAATGTTCATGAAGCTCTCGAAGCTACTTAATGGAGGTTTGTTCCATTGTGTCACCATTGACATCACCACAGCCAATTCATTCCTCATAACCAATGGGCTAAACCAGAGAATTGTGTAATAGGTCAATTTTTATTAAATCCATATTCCAACAGCCATGTTCAAAGACTCAACAAAGGAAGCTAGACTTAGTCAATGTAAGATTTTCATTGGCAACATGGCTAAAAATCATCACTGAGTTTTCTTTCCTTGGCAGCACTGCATCTTACAGTGTGCTGATTGACCAAGATGCATAAAATTAAATCCATAAGGCCAATATGTCTTTCAGGAGGCTGGTGGACAGAATGAGACACCATTCTATCAAGCATCACTCTCCCAAACCAAAGCATTTTCCAAAGCAGTATTCATGCCAGCCGTTTTGCTGCTCCAAGACTTGGACCTGCTACAGGAATTGATTCAAGCCCTTTAGTAATTCATCAAAATCACTTATGCCATTAGTTAACATTAACTAACAGGAGTGAACTAACAAAAGTCTGTAATGCAGCCAATCTTACAGCGTTGAAATAGACATTGCTCCCTGGGTGAGACATATGTGGGGAAGAGATGACAGCGGAAACCACAATGACCATTGTCTGTACTGTAAACTGCCCTGAAAAGAGTTTAGAAACAGAAGAAACTGAAATATTGTGCAACGGGATTGCCAGTTGGAGCAGGAGATAACCCAGCAATAGGGAACACCGCATTCAGGAAAACGATTACTATGAAGGTCATGAGCACGGGAGGAAGGAGCCACTACCTGTGATTGCTTTTGCTATCAGCAGATGGTTACTGTTCCAGAACGCCAGTCAACCTTCAGGGGGCCTCTCCTAGAGGAGCAATCTTTGAAGTCATATTCTGAGTAGATGTCAACTGTTCTAAGTTCAAAATAGAGAATATATATTATGTTGCACCCACGTGTACACAGACAGTTCATTTGCATTTTTTGTTTTAATGCTCCTTAATGGTGCTCAGAATCAATAGTTATTACACCTGTGAAAGCCTTTCCTCTCTGTACTAAGTCTCCTTCTTACCTTTGTTTGATTGACTAAGCCTCATCTTTTACACACTATTATTTTATTTTTTGCATGAGTCCTTTAGGCCTTCTTGCTAGCATGAGTTTGTGAGCCAGCCAAAATAGTCTCCTTTTCAATAGATGACCACACTGGAGCATATTTCTAACTTATATCCCTGGCTATAATGCCCTGCCTTCCTCTCTTCATATGTCAAGCCCTACCCCAGCTCTCCTGAACACTAGCTCTGACAATAATTTCCCTCTGCTGATCATGCACTATCGTGATCTCTGTGGGAAACCTTCTATCACCATCACCCTCTGGCCATTCACTCATAACTATCTGCATTTTTATTTAGCAGTGAGCATGTCTTTTTTATTTTCCTCCTCCAAGTGGATGGACCTTCCTGGGAACAGGAAATGCATCTTAGACCTGGTTTGGACTTTATGGAACCTCTCAGGCACAGGCAGGCACCTTCCAACAAGCACCGATCTTCCAGCTTTTTCCAAAGTGGTACTTGTGCCAATTTGTTGTTGCTGTTGCTCCAACACTTAGACTTACCACAGGAGTAGATGCATCTTCCTCTTTAGTAATTCATCCAAGTTGCTTGGCCACTAGTTCATACGAAGTAGCAGGAGTGAATTCGGGTGATGTTTTTATTTTGTTTTTTTTATAATTCTTTTTTTTTATTTATATCTTTTACAACTTTGTGTATTCTCTACAAAATTCCCACCACCAATTCACCTGAATTTGGGTGATGTTTTTCAAAACTCTTGACTCCACAATCACCCTTAGCTGAAGGTTCTCTGTGAGGATGGCAGAGGAAGTTCTTGTTTGCATTTTAAACATAAAGACCAGGAAGGCTAGAACTATTAAATGCCTTGTGTGCGCACATACAGGTAGTAGCAAGGCCGGGGAGAGGACTTTTGTATTCCATTCTCAAAAGTACTGAAGAAAATAGTTTTATACAAGAGTATACCTGGATTCTCTGTGCTCGAATTTGGACGTGAATCTGCCCAGGCAGCCTGAGCACAGCTAGTGTTTACGTGACTTGCTGTGCAAAATAGCTGGGCCCCAAATATCCACTGATGATTTGATTGCTCAATTTCTTACTATGTTTGGTTTCTTCCCCCAGGTTTACAACTGAAACTCAGAACTGGTGAGCATTCAAAGTGAAGCTTCTTGCACAGTTTAGCTATCTGGTGGCATTTAATAGCATTCAAACTGCCACTGATGATTTCTTTTTCTATTCATTTCCACAATACAAACAATGTTATTAAAAGTAAACTGTCAGAGAAATGCTTACAAGTTGAGTCTCTCAAATCTTGCCCCACTTCCCTTAATACATAGGCATGAGAAAAAAGTGGGCAGGGGACGGGGCAGCTGGCTGGCGCAGAATCAGCTCGCGGAGTCCTTAATGGCATTTTAATGCTCCTTAATGGTGCTTAGCATCATTAGTTATTACATCTGCGAGAACCTTTCCTATTTGCACCGTCAAAGTTTCATTTTTACCTTCATTTAAGTGACTGAATCAAAGCAAAGACCTAGAGACCTAGAGATGAGAATTACCACCCTCATATGCCCACGCATGCTGCCAAGCTCCATTCTCTTTTGCCTCTTACAAATAGGCAATGTTAGCTACCCCAGGCACCCGAGTGGCTCACTGCCCACACCGAGGGAGAGTCTCAGTGCCCTGAAGGGAATAGGAGACATAAGATGCCAGCTTAAATAAAGGACATTCAGTTAAATTGGAATTTCATATGCACAAGAATATTTTTTTTTTAGCATCATTACGCCCTGTGCCATAGTTGGGTATATTTACATAAAAGTATTTTCATTGTTTTTCAGAAACTCCAAGCTGCAGGATGGTTAGCGGACCATCCTATATCTTTTCTGAGAAAGCTGGGCAACCTTAGTTGCCCAGCTTTTTCATCATAATCCCAGAGAGGTGAGGCTTATACACGGTAGGTCCCTTGCAGTGGATTTCTTCTCTTTCCTACATGTGGCTGCACTGCCCAAGCCTCAGGGCCTCCTCTGTCTCTTAAGGGTGTCCCCACTGCTCCTTCTGGTTAAAGCAGACAGGACTGCAATGGCGCATGCCCCAAAGTGGAATTTATTCTGTGATATTCTAATTGTTACTAAAATAGCAGTTCAACATCAGAGCATGGCTTATGACCATAATTGGTTTCCATACTATGCCTAACTTAGTTCATAAATAAATGATGCTTTTCCCCCACTAAATTGAAAGATATTTTAGCCAATCTTTAAAGAAACAAAAAAATCTCACAGGAAAATAAGAAACAGTATTTAGAAACATGATCTGTGATTTAAAAAAGAAAAAATGGCTTGAATTCTAAGGAAATTACTGGAAGTGCCATTGAAGAAATCAACACCTTAGAGAAATGACTCATGAGCAGTTAGCTTTCAGGTTCACGTGTGCATATTAAATCTGCATGTTGATGAGAGGGTAGAAGCTGCTTGTTATAATTTATAACCAAGATATACTACAAAGGTGTGTCTGTCATATCTCTTGCAGATATTATAGGACTTGGAATCTCATAATCACTTCTCAGAAAGGTTTGCTTTATATCTTTTACTGAAAAACAAAGACAAAACAATTTCCAGATTTTTCATAGACACAAAAACATTTCTAAAATAGCTTTAGAGATGATTTTAAAATGAAGAGATACATTTCATCCACCCAAGTCTAGTTGAACTAGTCTGATACCCAACTTAAGAAAGTGAATTCTGGGGCCTCCCCGGTGGCGCAGCGGTTGAGCGCTGGGTTGCGAAGCTGCCTGCAGCCTCCGCAGCACCGGTTCGATCCCCGGCTGCTCCCCGGCCACCAGAGGAGGGTCCCACATGGCGCGCAGACCTCTCCTGCCGCCTGCTGCTCCCCTCAGCAGTGTACTTCGGTCCTTCTGCCTGCTCTGCTCCCCGCTCTGGCTCTGGTGAATTCTCTCACCCTCCTGCGCTTCTGACTGTACCGTGTTTGTATGAATAAATAAATAAATACATCTTTAAAAAAAAAAAAAAGAAAGTAAATTCTTCGTTAGAAGGAATTCATTCATTTAAGAAATATTTATTGAGTGTCTGCCATGCATTAGACCCTGTTGAGGCATTAAGAATATAGCAGTGAACTGCTTTTCAATATAATACTGGAAGTCCTAGCCAGAGCAATAAGACAAGAGAAAGACATCCAAGGAATCCAAATAGGAAAAGAAGAAGTCAAACTATCACTATTTGCAGATGATATGATAATATACATAGAGAACCCCAAAAACTCCACAGAAAAACTAATTCAACTCATCAATCAGTTCAGTAAAGTGGCAGGATACAAAATCAACACGCAAAAGTCAGTAGCCTTCCTATACACAAACAATAAATCTGAAGAAGAAGAAATCAAAAAAACCATCCCTTTTTTTATTGAAACAAAAAAAATCAAATATTTGGGAATAAATCTAACAAAAGAGGTAAAGGACCTATACAAAGAAAACTATAAAACACTGTTAAAAGAAATAGAAGAAGACACAAAGAAATGGAAAGACATCCCCTGCTCATGGATTGGAAGAATAAACATTATTAAAATGGCCATCCTTCCAAAAGCAATATACAGATTCAATGCTATTCCAATCAAAATTTCAATGTCATTCTTCAAAGAAATAGAACAATTATTGATGAAATTCATATGGAATCACAAAAAACCCCGAATAGCCAAAGCTCTCCTGAAAAAAAAGAAGGGAATGGAGGCATCACACTCCCAGACTTCAAACTATACTACAAAGCCATAATCATCAAAACTGCATGGTATTGGAACAAGAACAGACATACAGACCAATGGAATCGAATAGAAAATCCAGAAATAAACCCATAGATTTATGGTCAACTAATCTTTGACAAAGGAGCAAAGACTATGCATTGGAGCAAAGAAAGTTTGTTCAATAAATGGTGCTGGGAAAACTGGGTCGCTACATGCAAAAGAATGAAGCTTGACCACTACCTCACACCATACACAAAAATCAACTCAAAATGGATTAAAGAACTAGACATAAGACCTGAAACCATAAAATACATAGAAGGAAATATAGGCGAAACACTACGTGATTTGCACATCAAAGACATCTTTACAGACACATCACCCAAAGCAGTGATAGTGAAGGCAAAGATAAACAGCTGGGACTACATCAAATTAAGGAGCTTCTGCACAGCAAAAGAGACAATAACAAAAACAAAGAGAAACCCCACCAACTGGGAGAACATTTTTGCACACAACACTAATGATAAAGGATTGATCACAAAAATCTGCAAAGAGCTGATGAGACTCAACAACAGCAAAGAAAATAATCCAGTCAAAAAATGGGCAGAAGAGCTAAAAAGAAACTTCTCTGAAGAGGAAATGCAAATGGCCAACAGGCATATAAAAAAATGTTCAACATCACTTGTCATCAGGGAAATGCAAATCAAAACTACCATGAGATACCATCTTACACCAGTGAGAATGGCACATATTAAAAAAACTAGCAACAACAAATGTTGGCGAGGGTGTGGAGAAAAAGAAACTCTCCTGCACTGCTGGTGGGAGTGCAAACTGGTCCAACCACTGTGGAGATCTGTGTGGAGATTTCTGGACCTACTAAACATAGAGCTTCCATAGGATCCAGCAATTCCACTCCTAGGTATTTACCCAAAGGACACAGAAACATCAATTCCAAAGAACACCTGCACCCCTATGTTTATAGCAGCACTGTTTACAATAGCTAAGCTTTGGAAACAGCCCAAATGCCCAAAAATAGATGACTGGATCAAGAAGATGTGGTACATATATACCATGGAATATTACTCAGCATTCAAAAAAGATAAACACATGCAATTTGCAGCAACATGGATGGCGCTGGAAGGGATCATGCTCAGCGAAATAAGCCAAAAAGAAAAAGAAAAATACCGGATGGTCTCACTCATAGCAGGAATCTAGAAAACTTAAATAAGGGACCAGGAAAATGAATAACTATAAGAAAGTGAAAATCAAAATCAACAAAAAACTATGAACCAGAGACACTTTTAGGGGGGCGGGGGCGGGAGGGGAGGGATTGGGGTCAGAATGGGGGGGCTGCAATTGTATGGGGAATATAAAAATAAAATGTATTATTTAAAAAAAAAAGAATATAGCGGTGAACAAAACAGATCAATATTCCTCTTTGAGGGAGTTTACCCCTACTGGGAAATAGAAGGTAGTAAGTAAAACAGACATTTTGATGAATAATATTAAGTGCTAAAGAGAATAAAATAAATTAGAATGTTTTGGATATATAGTTTTCTCTTTGTTTGATTCCCCAATTATTAATCAGAACAGGTTACTTAGAAGGACTTGAGGGGCTAGACCTTTCTAAATGGTTCACACATTCTGCAAATGTGTACAGCTCTCTCATGGGACTCTGCTACTGTCCGCCAGTGTCTAATAAAGCTGGAAATTGGTACCAGTCACTCCTCTGCCTCTTCCTTGCATTTCAAGCCATATAGTTTTATTATTTCCATCTCTTTGGGTATGCTATCTACTGATTCTTCCATCAGTCCCTATAATGAACTAAAGATTCTGGCCTTTAGATGTTCATGCTGCTTTTCAACTACAGTTGCACCAGTGTCTTGAGAATCTTCTGTAGCCACTAGAACAAACAAAGCATCTGACACAACAGCTTCATTCCTTGACATTTACAGCTCCGAAGCCCACTACTCACTTGAGTGACCTCTGCATCAGGTAGACCTTGAACAATGTTATAGGAAAACCTCTGCATTTCTGCCCAGCCTCTCTGATTTCTCGCCTGGTAGCCCAGCTGATACCTTTGGAATTATCATCTCTTCTAGTCCTCTCTCAACAAAATTCCAATAAGCTCTGAGTTTAGAAGTTCAACCTGCTGTGAGTGGAGCATCTTGAAAGACACAGACAGGGTAGAGTAGAAACTACGAGAAGCGTGTTCAATGAACTTGCAATACATAAGGGAAGGAAGATAGTGAACAAGTAACTGCAGATGTGATAAACACTAGGGAATACTGGTATGTTCAGGAAGAACTTACCTAGCCAGGGAGCCTGAGTTTACTTTCCTGAGAAGCTTATCTCTGAGACAGCTTCTACATTCAAGTAGAATGCTAAGAATGAGGAGAAGCAGCCAGGTAGAGTGTGAAGGAGGATATTTCTCCAGAGACCTCTGCACATAAAAAAACTCTATGTGATGAGATATTTGCACATTCAAAGTGGTCAAAGGAACTGAAAATATCCCTGAGAGTAGCAGGGGCCAATTCTTGTGGGTTACTGGGTCAGTATTTAGGTATTTACAACTTTACCTAAACAGCAGTAGTCCAGCCTCTATCTCCTAGTCAGGCATGTGATTGACTCTTTTACTATATCAGACATCTCTGGGCTCCAAACCTGGATCAAATTAAAATCTACCTCCTCTCCTTTTCCTCAAGAAAGGGAAAGCGGAGTGGGTGCAATCTCTTGCCTTCCCAACTCATTGGGAATTTTTTGAGTCTTTTTATCCATCTCTTCACTCCACTTAGTTTTTGTACCTCTCAATGGATACCCTGAAACTTGTCCATCTTCTGTAATCTACTGTTCTCTCCCTTCCCCAGATGCTTTGCTACCAACACAAGCTGGGCCATTAAATAGGAAGTTCTCAATGGTCATACCCTCCTCTGAACACAAACTCACAGCCTCTTCACACAAAGATGTTCTTGCCTCCATTCATGGCCTAAGGGCCCTTTTCCTTACTTAGCACCTACTTTTTCCTCTTATTTTTTTACCATTTCTCAGCGCTGGTTCATCATTTATTTGTGTAGTCTTCTGAGTCTTTAGCCTTCCTACCACCCTCTATTCTGCTGCTATGTAGTGTACAGAATTCCTCTATGCCCTACATCACGCTATCATAAAATAATCTATCAGTTTTCCCTAATGGACCACATGCTCAAGGTGAGCACCACATGTTCCACGTTCTACTCTGTTCACAGACATCATCTCTTTCTCACAGTAGAACAAAAGGCCTAGGCCTTTCTGGAGCAGAACACACATTCCATATATGCTTTTGAGGTTTTATAGGAACAAATAAAATAAGCAAAGAGAGTAAAATGTTCTCTGTTTCCAGCAGGGAAGATATGTTTAGATAGCAAGAGTCTTGCAGTTCTTTAGAGGCATGCTAAACTCGGGCCCCCTGGTGCTCTGTTCTAGGTAGGAGGCTAGGATGCAGAGCATCTGGGGAGAAGTGTGGAAATAGAGGGACACAGACAAGGTTCTGGGGTACTATCTACAAGACTTGGGTACTCATGCCAAGGGTCCTATATTCAAAAACTAAGTACCCCCCACCACACACACATGCACAAAATGGGTACTAGGGAGAATCAGAACTTTGGCCAGAAGGTTTGGGGATACTAAGAAGCAACAGGTCTCTGGTATCGAGAAGGAAAGAGAAAAGAGGGAAAAAAGCACATTTGCTATTCACAGGGGATCTGTGCATAATGAAGACACATACGAAGGAGGATTCTCTCAGTTCCAGGATCTGGGTTGTATGTCATTTATCTTAGTCTGGATAAGGGGTGGGGGATATCTAATTTTTCTACAGGGCACCCTTTGTTGGGCTAGAGGTGCAGCTGCCATGTAGTCAGGACACCTGTGCCACCTCTATGTAAGCCTTCCCTGGAACTGCTGCCCATCATCCTGGAGGGATGTGCCCAGCACCAGACAGCCCCACTCTGAGGGCAAGTTCATCCACACATCCCACGTATCACCTGGTGAGCGATTCACAGCAACGTGTCAGCTAAACAGCCCTGGCACTCGCCACATCACATGTCCTCACCCCACTGGCAGGCCAATGTCCTCTTTCCGCCTCTAGTTCTTCTTCCTCATCATCACCATCGTTGCTAATACTTGTTGAGGTACCATTATTATTCCCAATTTAGAGTTAAGATAACTTGAGTTGCCATAAGATTATCATCCAAGGTTACACAGCTAATGTTAAACTGGAACTCAAAGCTTTATTACTTTTTTTAACACCATGCCTGCTTCCTCTGATAGTGTCAGGGATCTAGTAGGTTCTCCATGTAAGGATAATTTATATGCAGAACACCAACAACCAAATAAAGGTTACGTGGTTCAGTCTGATACATGCATGGTCATGGTGGAGATAGCGGTATTTCCAGTTAATAAACAAATTGTTGCTTGTTAATTTTAGGTTTTTGACTAGGGAAGAAACGTAGGCTGATTTTGCAGTAGGTTTGGGTTTTTCTCATCGCTTGTAAGTACCATCATGATTGTTTTTCTCATGACAGAGTTCGGCTAATCTGAGAGGACCTGTAAACTTTGGGGAGAAAGCCAAGGAGACAGCTTGGGCAGAGTGTTGCAGGGGGTGGGGGGAAACCCAGGAGAACAGAGAGAGGCCATGGCCCAACACCTTGTGCTGAACAACGTGGTCAGGGTTGGGAATGAGGCGAGCAATTGGGTTTTACGAATTGCATTGTTTCCGAAGGAAAGGAATCTGCCACCTTAACTCAAAGACCCAGCTTCTCAGTGTTTCACCTCACTACCCACGGAGGTAAACAGTTCCCATCTGTGTGCATCCGAACAGTCCAGCTCACACTCTTGACCCCAGTCTGCTTGCACACACACGTTCTAGCAACACACACACAAAAAAAAATCGCTTCTGGACAACGTGAGGTGAGTGAGCGAACTGCAGTGAGGGTACGAGAGCTCACTCACCAGTGGCTGATGTCGTTTAATAGTGGAAGGAGCTGGTTTCCAAATGTTTTCTTAGATCTCATCTGTTTTCAGTAGAGCTTCTATTTCTCCGGGTCTATTTTCTTTGGAATTGTTTGCCGTCGCCGGGAACGAGAGTCCCCCACAGATGCGAACACGGGCCACTTTGTCTGCATCATGTCCGCTGCGGTGACAGGGACAGGGCCCTGTCTCCAGGGGCAGGTGGGTGGGCCGCTGATAAGCGGTGGGACCCTGGCCAGGTCGGCCTCGTTCTCCCAAGCGCCCTGACTCAGGAAAGAGGCTTCTGAGCATCTGCACAAGAATGTTTTATGTTCTCATGATCTGGAAAAAAAACGTGACATGAAGAAAAGAAATGAAAATCATCCCACTCAGATGAGGGGCTCGGTCGTGAGCAAGTAGGCTCTGTTTACGCCGCTTTCTCAGACATAGTTCAAGCTGAGTGTAAGTGGAGGGTTTTCATTGTGGGGCTGCAGGGCGTGGTTATCAGGGGGTGAATTTATTTCTGTTCTCGCTGTCATTTCTAGAACATGGACTGTTGTCATTTGGAACTGCTGCACTGGGCCCTGACAGCTCACACATTAAGTCACAACTGATCTTGCCTCCTCCCGTGGGCACTGCTCCCACGTGCCTATGCGCCCCGAGGGGCCTGCTTTGTGAGGGGTGGAGGCTTTGGGGATTTTAGGCAGACTTCTGTGTGGACACTCGCAGACAAGATACCGGCAATCTCTTGTCTTTAGGCCAACGACTGAGTCCGTGAACTCCGGTCTCCTAGACAAGTGAACACTTACCAACCAGGCCTCAAGCTCACAAAGCAGCTTGCTGAGGTGGGCCCTCCCTCAGCTCCAGCTGAATGCTCCCGGTCCCTGAGTCAATGTATCCCCATTAGCTTCCCCCCCCCCCAATCTGTTGCCCATTGAGTCAAACTTTGCCTCTGGCACAGGTGATCATTTGGGGTGAAAGAAACTGTCACAATTTCAGTGGCCTTTTTGACGTGTGGAGTTGTTTCAAGTCCTGCACACTTTGAAACATGCAACTAACCCCCCAGCCCTCATGCCAGCCAGCCTCCCTGCTCCCCTGGCCAGCTGCCCCTCCTGCTGCCCAGCCCCTCCTCCTGCCCAGCTCCCCTCCCCCTGCCCCCTCCTCCCCTGACCTCCTCCCGCAGAGGCTGCTTCCCATAATAAGAGCAGTGGCCTGCTCAGAGCTGTGTTTAAAATTCCTGTTTCTTATCTTATTTACTGATGGATGGGAACGTGACTGCGCAGACCTTCCTCCCGATCATCCTCGCCCCGGGCGGGGTGAATCCTCTGACTCGGGGGACAGAGACAAGGTCGGCCTGTTTGGCCCCAGGGCCTCCCCAGCCACGCAGAGGCGCACGGTGTCTGCCTTGTGTCTGCCTGGTGGAGCCGCGCAGGGTGGCCTCCCCGCATTTAAAATCCACTGGGGGAAAAGTTTTCTTTCTTTCTTTCTTTTTTTTTTTTGTGTGTGTGAGCAAACTGCAGCGGATGACAAAAGGCATGCCTGCGGCTTTATTTTTCGACTACTTTTCTTCTAAAAACCAAGCTCCCTGGGTTTTGCGAGATAAATAAACAAATAAACAACCAACCAGATTCTGAGGGACTCTCCAAGAGATCACATTTTGTTAAAAAAAAAAAAACAACAACCAAGTGATTTCCTACAGCCAGTCTGTTTTGCAGTGTTTTTTCTTTTTCTGCCTTTTTTTTCCCCCCCTCGGGTAGATTCTGAAAAGAAATCAGCGGCTGTAGGCACGGCCTGTGGCTGGCTGTGGGACTCCTTGGGTGGTCTGGGCCGACTTTATGATTTATTCAGCTAATGGGAAGGGAGCTTGACCCCCAGTGGCCACAGAAAGAGAGCTGCATGTGGGTTTAATGCTTTCACCACAAAAATGTCTGCTATGACTAAGCTCTGCTGCTGAAGTCACTGTCTCAATGGCGCTAAAAAGGAACTTAGGCATTAAGTGTGCACTATTTACTATAGATCGGCTCTTGGGATTAGGCCAAGGGGTTCGTGCTCAGTTTCAAAGAATAGCGTGGAAGCTGCTAGGAAAATTAGAACTGTGCAATTTATTTTTACCAGTCTCCCTGGTGAGTTACACTGGGAAGTATTTACTTCATAGGCATTTTTTCTCTCCCCTCACTGAAGAGTCATTTAGTAACAGTTTGTGCCTTTTATGGTGTTTGATAGTGGGGGTGTCCCTAGTTTTTGTTTATTACTGCTGTGAATCACTGTTATTCTTCCTTCCTGTTCATTGGAAGCTATAAAAGAATACCTAACAGTGAAAGAAAAAGCCAGAGTCGGGGGGCAGGGGTGCTGTGGGCTGTGGAAAGACACTCTGCCACACACAGCCCTGCCCAGTGGAGGCCCCTTTGATCCGGGTGAGGACCCCCTCCCTGACAGCAGCCTTATTGGTGCAAAGGAATGAACACATTTTGCTTCACGTGGATTCTTTCACCCCGAGGGAAGGGGAGAGTTGGAGTGGGGAGCAGGGAGACAAGGATATCTGTTTATAATTTTGACTAAGATGGATGATCTTTGCAGTCAGTATAATACCTGCTATTCAAGTGCCAGCAGGTTTGCTTCTGGTGGACCCAGGAACGTGAAAATGGACAGGAGGATGGCTCTGATGCCTTCTGCTGAGGTTCCTGGGTCCAAGATGTGGACGCTGTTTTCCAGACGTACTTCCAGGGTATGGAGCTTCATAGTCCAAGTCACTAGCTGTCCAACATCACACTTCAGAGGCGCACTTTACTCAGCAGCTCGGTGACTGCAGCTTAAACCAAGTGAAAATTATTCAACTTAATTCTCTGCCAGCTGAGTTCATTGCTCCAGGGACATGAAGGACCCTCCTGCCCCGCCCAAGTGTACTGAGATGCCATTTTCAGTTTCTGTTACCAACTTGTCCTTGCGAGAGTATTTTCCTGGTATCCCTGAAAATCAATGCCATTTCGTGAAATAAGGTTAGCAGCTGAGACTTCAGGGCTGCGGTCGGTTTTAGTGTTGCTATATGTTCCACAGGCCTTTGCGATCCTGGATACATTTTGCTGGGCAGGGCTTCATTTTCCCATCTGTGAAATGGAGAGCATACTCCAGCGTGCCGTGGCCTGGTTGGCTGTTGAGCTCTGGAGGTGAGCAAGGCTATATGGGAAGAGAGTACCTGACCTCTCATTTTCCAGAAGCCTAGAAGATAGGCAGGGTCAGGAAAATTACTTACTTTCTTTTTTTTTTTTTCAAGGGTTTTTTTTTTTTTTTTTTTAAGATTTATTTATTTATTTATATAAGCACTGGGTACAGTCAGAAATGCGGGAGGGTGAGAGAATTCACCAGAGCCAGAGCGGGGAGCAGAACAGGCAGAATGACGAATACACTGCTGAGGGGAGCAGCGGGCAGCAGGAGAGGTCTGCACGCCGTGTGGGACCCTCACCCGGCGGCCGGGGATCGAACCTGCGCTGCAGAGGCTGCAGGCAGCTTCGCAACCCAGCGCTCAACCGCTGCACCACCAGGGAGGCCCAAAATCCCTTTCTTGATCATTCAGTAAGCTGACATCCTAGCAAGAGGCCATCTACTGAGGATAAATACCTCATTAAAAACTAAACAAAGCAATGTGATTTCCTGCACTAGATCCTACCACAGAAAGATCCTAGTGAAATCTGCATGAAGCCTCTCATTTATTTAATAATAATATTGGTTTAGATAAATGTCCCATGCTTGTGGGAGATAGTTATGTTGGGGGAAGCTGGGCGGAGTGTCCACAGGAGTTCTCCATTCTACCTCTTCATCTCTTCTGTGAGTTTAATAGTATCTCAAAATAAAGGGATTAAGGGCCTCCCCTGGTGGTGCCGCAGTGGTTGAGCGCTGGGCTGCGAGGCTGCCCTCAGCCTCTGCAGCCCCGGTTCGTTCCCCGGCCGCCAGGCGAGGGTCCCACAAAAAATAAAAAATAAAAAAATAAAGGGATTAAAAACAAACCCCAGACCATTATTGTCCAAAGACCGACTTCATTTCTGGCTCTGATGAATAACCTCCACCCCGCCCACTCCCAACTCCCGACACCTCAGTCATTTCCTCCAGCTGTTTACAGAGTACTTGTGCAAACGCCCCAGAGTTTTAAGACCTGCTAATATATCCCAACTCGGATTCTTATTCACTCAGAAGAGTGACTGGTTGTCTGCACCACATGAAATGCTGAGAAACTCAGCTTAGCTGCGGCCTGTGTCCCCTACGGAAACTCTCTGCGTGTGAGAATAAGAAACCACATTGCAGAATCAAGCAACTGAGCAAAACTGAGCACACACGCCACGCACTCGGTCAAGGAGCGCTGCTAAGGCCTCATTTTTTAAAATGTTTCACTGAGCTAACCTTGGTGTACCAACTGCATGTGGCCTAGAGGTGCAGGATGGCAACCTCAGGGGTGGAGGTGCGGGCAGAGGTGGGCTCTCCAGCCTCCAGCGGCGTCGGGCACATTAATGCTCCCTAAATATTTTCCCGATGGACGAAGCTCGGCACACATTGCACATGAACCAGAGTTGCCACTGTGACAACAGGGTGGATTTGTTATGACAGTTACAGTTAGCTCAGAGGACCGTATTATTTTTTGCCCTTTTTTGGCCCAGATCAAAAAGACAGGATGGAGAATGATAGAGGGAAGAAACCACGGTGGACAGAACTGCCTTCTAGGACTGTTAAAGCCAATGATGGTGGTTGGCATTGCAGATCTGGCCTTAGCTTAGTGGGGTGGGGGGTAGTGGGAAGAGGAAGGCAGGGGAGAGAGATAGAGAGAGAAATGTGAGAAGAAGAATGGAAGAGGAATGGGGATAATGAGGAGCCAAGGAATCTTTTCCTCTGGTGTGGGTTTCCCACCCTAATTGCCCCCCTTCCCCCCAAGCGCGCCGCCTGGCAGATGGATCTCGGCAGAGCCCCAGCCCGTCTGCATCTGTGCTTCTGGCACACAGGTGTTTCAGCTTTATTCCGTCAGGAAGCAGCTTTTCCCCCTTCTTTTTCAGGGGAGGGAGTTTTGGGGAGGTGGGAACACCCACGATTGTTTCTCAGAATAAGGAGGCAGGGGTGGGGGAGGGAGCACAGCCCACCCACCGCTCCTAGATTTAGTCGCCTTCCTGCGGGTCAGCCTCGTTCTGCAAGGTGTAAATCAGAGGGCAGATGCAGGATCTGGGAAGTTTTCCAGATGCACGTTGCACAAAGGCCCGTGTGTTCTCATTGTGCGGAAATACATGCCATCGAGCAGGCCCGGGACACCAGCCCCGCGTCAGGACACGTCCTGCGCCTGGGCGCACGTCTTCCACTTGCAGGAATGATCTTGCAGACGCCGGGGAAGCGCTGGGAAGCCAAGGGAGTGGACAGTGAAGAAAAGCCGCCTTGTCCCTCGGTGGAGGCTGCAGACAGGCCTGATGGGCTGTTCCAGAAGCCCGGTGCCAGACAGTGCCTGCCAGATGTGCTGCCCCACCAGAGGCTGAGCGGCTCCACACAGGCCACAGAGACAGCAGGGGGTGGGGGGTGCTCCTCCCCCGCGCCCCCAAATGGCAGACGGTGCTCCCTCCCCTGTCCTCAAGCCCCCAGTGGTGGCACCCTGGCAGTGAAGCCGCTGGTGCATGTGTGTGGATATTTTCTGCTCCCCCTCCAGCTTTTTCAAATGAATTTTCCGGATAGAATCTGAGAGTAAATTGTTTTCTCGAAACTGAATCATATGCCAGAGGTTACATTAACTTCCAGATCATTTGGGTGACATTTGGTTATTTCCTGCCCCAGTCTGGAACTAATAATGCATCAAGAAGCCTCTTAAGGGAGGATTTGTGCATAAGGGACATCCATTTCCAGTTGTGTTAACTTCGCTCTATTCAAATTCTTTTTTCTTTCAACAGAATTCGTTTCCTCCTTTTGTTTAGTGACAGTTATGTCTCCCCACCGCTTCCTCCTGCCGCTATCAGTCTCTGTTGAAGCTGGATTTTCTCCCAGAAATTGATCTTTTGAAGCTTGTTTCAACTTTTTATTCGTACTTATCCTCATTACATGGGGGTAAAAAGTCATTTCAGTGACTGCTCGGACTGTGAAAACTTGTTTCTGCTCAGTTGTCATAATTTATTCTTTTCTTTTTAATAACATAGCTTGTTTCCTGTTTGTTTCCCTTAAATTAATGATTCCATTTCTCTGCCATTTGTAACAAGTCACCTCAATTCCTGTGAGGAAAATGTTAGTGTGCAAAACACAAGCAATTAGTGAAACAGAAAGAATGGAAAGTAAAGACTGACAGGGCAGGAATGGAAAGTATGGAAAGCAAAGACTGACAGGGCAGGAATGCCGCTCGAGTTCCTGACCATGTTGCCCGTGTCCCAAAGGTTCCAGAAATAACCAACAATAGGATTGTGGATTATGAAAACTTCATTCTTCAGAATCCAGTTG
Source organism: Talpa occidentalis (assembly GCF_014898055.3). Classification (NCBI taxonomy): domain Eukaryota; kingdom Metazoa; phylum Chordata; class Mammalia; order Eulipotyphla; family Talpidae; genus Talpa; species Talpa occidentalis. The sequence goes on from NW_023605194.1 coordinate 110,836,050, forward strand.
AAGACATAATTCAACTGGAAATTATCTCGGTTTTTCTGGCTGATTTTCCTATCCTATTTGCAGTGCTGTTTTCTAGTTTCCCTCAAAACCACTAAATAAATTCCAGACATATAACTCTATTAAGAAAAGTAAATTTTTTATCCACCTGTTAATTGGATGCAAATGTTCAGGAGGTTGAGATCTGAATAAGCTTTGCCCCATCCTGCTTTCTAAGGCCAGCGTTAAAGGGCCAAGAACTGATAGAGTAACACGGAACTGCTTTTTGTTCCTTGTGAACTTCTAGCTGATACCTTTTCCACAAAAAACAACCCTTTTTTTCTTCTACGCAAAAGTAACTGTACCACTTTGCACCAAAATTGGAAACTGGCTTTTAAGTTACTACATTAAAACATTCATTTGAAGGGCTGTAGCCACTCCTGTGTTCATTACACTATTTACAATAGTCAAGGTATGGAAACAACCTAAATGTCCAACAACAGATGAGTGCACAAAGGTGAGTATATGTAGATAGTGTACATAGGGAGTATATGTAGTAGAATACTACTATGTTAAGAGAAGATTTTGCTGTTTATTGCAATGTGGATAGCACTGGAGGGGATTATGCTAAACGAAACAAGTCAGAGGAAGGAAAGACAAATAGCAGCTGATTTTACTATGTGGAATATAAAGAAACAAAACTAAGGGACAAAAGTAAACCAAGACTAACCCTAAAAATCTGACTGCAGAACTGAGACTACCAGAGTGGAAAGGTGAGCAGTGGGGAGCACCGGGGGTAGGGAGCCAGTGGACTCAGGTGGACTCTGGTGGAGGGTTATTGATGTATTGGGTGGGCTGTGAATCTACACCCCTAAAGCATATATGATGTTATAGACAATTAAACAATTTAAATAGGAAATTAAATCAATAATTTAATATAAAAATAAACAATTTAAATTAAAAATGAAATTATAGTATTAATAACTCTTTATTCTTCACCAAGGTCTAAGGTAGCATGATAGAGTAGATACTTTAACTTAAAGTCACAGTCCAAAAGAAAAGGCACTAACATTGAGCAGGTGTGGAGAGCTGAAGAGAAAATAGTTTTCCAGTGGGATGAACTTTATGATAGGCAAAAAACCAATTTGAAGCTATAATGAAAATTTTTAAAGCCATTTTAATAAGTCCAGTCACATTATAGTCTATAATTTAACAAAAGAATAAAGGTAAATAATTGTTGCATTTATTTAATAGATTGTAATAGTCTCCAGGGTTACAGTATACAGAGTACTCTTCCAGGATTGCTTTCAGAGCCAGTTACATACTTTTTTTTTTTTTAAAAAAGATTTTTATTTATTTATTTATACAAGCACTGGGTACAATCAGAAGAGCAGGAGGTTGAGAGAATTCACCAGAGTCAGAGCGGGGAGCAGAACAGGCAGAAGGACCGAAGTACACTGCTGAGGGGAGCAGCGGGCATGGCAGGAGAGGTTTGCGCGCCATGTGGGACCCTCCTCTGGTGGCCGGGGAGCAGCCGGGGATCTAACTGGCGCTGCAGAGGCTGCGGGCAGCTTCGCAGCCCAGTGCTCAACCGCTGCGCCACTGGGGAGGCCCGCCAGTTACATACTTATCACTGCCTGTAACATGATTTACAGAAGCACACGGAATTGCTCATGTAGGTACCTGTGAATGCAATTTTGCAGCATCAGTGATGTGAAAATAATTCACAAGGTTCAAGGTAGCTGGTAAATAATTTTTCTAAAGAATGCATTCAACAGAGGCTTTGGAGTTAGAGTTGAACTATTGGCTCTGTAACAGGGAAGAGTGATCTTGAACTAGTTACTGAAATTTCTGAATCTCATCTGTAAAATGAGTGATGATGCTTCCAATCTCATAAGGAAATGAATATGCAATAAAGCAGCTTTCACTTTGCAGTATAGCGCATCATTACTCTTTATCGGTATTGATTCTTAACAACACTTTGTGTCCTCCCAACCCAATCCTTATCCCTATTTCCTTGTCCATGGAGATATGAAGATAGTGATGAAGGATGTAACAAAAAGATTCACATGGGCGACAGAAGGAATGGCTGAAATCCCAGGAAGCAGGGCTGGGAGGGGCCTGGGATATTATTAGTCTGATCTTCTTGTTTTGCAAATCAGAAAGTCTGGAATCTGAGCAGCAAGGTGACATTAGAACTCAAGACCCTTCGTTCTGTTATTTCAACCTACCTCTTCATTTCAGCTTTGTATCCAGCTACACTGGACCTGTCCTCCTTCCCTTATACTGACCCATTCATATCTCCCAATTGCGTGGCTGGAACATGACCAGACAAAGCCAGGGAGAAACTGGATGATTTGATTAATTTCACACATTTATTAAATTAGTGAATATTTGACCAATACAAATGCTTTCTTATGGCTATCTTGTTGAGGAAAATACATTTGCATTGGCATGTAATTTTTCCAAACTGGGTACTTTTTATTTATATATATAGAAGTCTGAAACATGTTGTATATTTTCATTAAACAGTGTCAATGTAAATATGGGCATCCATTTAGAATATAATTAATAGAGACAGGAAATTGCGAGCGGTAAAATTATATACATGACCCATCTGAAATTTTTAAGAGCATATTAGTGTTCTTGCATCTTTGATGCTTTGTCCCAGTTATTACGTGAAGTTCAAGTCTTTCAGCAATCCTTAGAACAAAGTGACTAAAATAGCACACACGCTTCTGAGTTCCTTCCCTAGTCATTGCGAATCGTGTTGATGGAGAGTGATTTACAGTCATGTCTTCATTTGTTGTCTGACCAGCTTTCTGGTGTAATTCTGTCATCAGTCAGGCTGGAAGGTTTATTATTTCTCAGGACTCCTCCTCTTTCTGTCAACCAATATTTGTCACTGCTCCATGGGATAGGTCCCTCGGTGGGTGCCTCTCAGACTTCTGCTTCACTGTACATCTTTTCTTCCCCATCATGTTAAGTTCTTCCCAGAGGTTTCCCTACTCGTGGATGAAGGTTTCATTTTTCTGTGGTTTCTTCCTCTTTTTTTTTTTCTCACCATGACACCCTCTGTGTAATCACACAAACAAGCTGCAATTTTTATTTGAAAACTGTCAAAATGGGAGTGGGAGTTCTTCAGCAGATACTTTCAGCGTCTATTTTCTCTTTAAAATCTTTCCCTATTTAATAACGTGGGCCACCATTTGGGAGACGCATCTTTTTAAGACTAAGCTGGGTGAGGCCCGCCGTGCGCCTCCTGCATGCTGGGTGCCTGCTAAGCTTGCTATCTAATTTAATCCTTACAACAACCTCACAGATAATGGCTAATGCTCGCTTCTTTCATAGATCCAAGATAGCTAAGCTTCAATAAGTGACATTGCCCAGGGTCTTTTAATATTAGTAAGTAGCAGAGCAGGACCTGGAACCTTCTATCTGACCCCAGCAATGCTCTGAACCAGCATAAAACATGCTTCCTGTTGGTTCACCTTAGCTGTGGGGTGTGTGTGTATTTGTGGGGGTGGGTGACACTTATGTTGTAACCAGTGGTTTCTTAGGGAAAGTGTTATTGAGGACAATTGTGTTCTATAGTGGTGTATCTCTAAAAATGATTCGAAAGGAATCAGGACTTCAGAAGTTTTCAATGTTAACACTGGAAGTTATTTATTTATATATATACACACACACACACATATATATTTAAATATATGTTTTAAATATTTATTTAATTTTTTTATATTTAAATATTTTAAAATAAATTACATGAATGGATACTGTATATACATATATTCAGTTCCCTGTTCTTTAATAAAATTTATATACAGCTCCTGTTATATCAGCCATCGCCATATAAGTACACATTGCAAGTTTAATTGTAAACAAAAGGCATCTTTTCAAGCAAAGAACACCAAGTCATGAGTGCCAACATTTTCCTTACCATCTTATCACATCTATTCTTAAGTCCCCCTCGTACTGAAGGTCTCTAAAGTGCTGAATTCTAGCTGTTAAATGACAATGCATGAAATTCATGTGATTTAGGAGTTGTACAAATATGAAGCAGAATCAGCCAGCAATTGTGAGATTGAGAGCTGCCCAGTGCAGCTACCAGTGATTTGTACAGCCTAGAGATTTAGTAAGGAAACTGTGCTTTAATTTAACCACTGACTGCAGAGTCATTCAGCTTTCCCCGGAGGCTGTAGGGCCTAGAGGCCTTCAAGCAGGTCAGTTTCCCCATTCGCTTCTGTTTCCAGTGCTCACAGCCATTGAGGGCTAGGGCCACTGAGAGCTGGCTCGCGTGAGGCTGACACAAAAATCTCAAAACTGAAGTCAGCCCTTGCAGCACTGCACGTTAGCTTGGCTCTAGCCTGGTGACAGGAGCCGTGGGGCTCCGCTCTGTGTGGGTGGAAAACCAACATTCAATCGCCACCTTGCTGACTCTTTGTAACCAGAAGTCCGAGGAGCACAGACCAGAACTTTTTTTCCCCTTGACGTGGTTCCTTTTATGAACAGCATCGAGAAAGGCGCCGGGCAATGTGCCTGCATGCATTATTCTACCACGACTTAGTTCCTACTGACTTCTTTCATGAGAAACAAGGACACTTAAAAAAAAAAAAAACCCAGCACCAAAGGTCTCCCTTCTCTTCCCTGTGTGGGACAATGAACACGTAGAGATGGACGTTCAGAAAGCGAGCACAAGAAGGGGGGCTGGAGATGGATGCTCTTCCTAAGAGTCCTTAGAAAGCTGTTCCTTATAAATAGAGCAGTTGCTGTTATGAAGTACAAAACCACATTATTCCTTTCTTTAGTTCTGAATGGAGTTGGTTAAGCTTTCAGCGTAAATGTGAAAAAGGCAAGAGAAAGAAGAACATATCCTTGTTAAGTGACTCAATAAAAGAAATTGGGGCGGACAGTGGCACCAGTTATAAAATGCGTAGAATTCATTAATGAGAGGATGTGGTTTTAATTAATTTCTGAACTATAACCGAAAAGGAAATTCACCAAAAGAATAAAATTAGAGCAAATTGAATGTGCAACCTCTCAGCATCGGGGAAATTCATAGCAACATCATCACCTCCTTTCAATAACCAGGGGAAAAAGTATTCCAAGTATCAGCCTTCATTAGTCATTTCTAACAATCTAGTTTCTCTCGTGCTTACAGTTTCTGTCTTGAAAGATGCAAAGAGAAGGCCTGGATCCCAATTATCAAGCTCTCGCGGTTACCTATCTCTGTTGAATTTCTTAATGATTTATGCATGAAGATACTCCAGGCAAAAGCATACTTCATTACTGGTGTTCATGCACTCATTCCTTCATGATTACTAAGGCAGCCAGATGCAGTTTCTCTGAGCATGGCATTCTAGGGAAAACCATGTTTGAGCTCCTCTGGCCCTTAGCACAAAATTAAAGTTAGAGAAAACTCGGGCAACTTGCTCACCACTCCTGTCCAATTTGATCTCTCCTCTGCTTCCTGTGTGGCATTCAAAAGGGTAGCTTGCACATGGAGGTCACCTCCTCACTCTGCCTTACACACTCTTTCACAATTGGGAAAGGTAGAAAGTGCAGAGAAAAAAAAGTGTCTCAAATCAGAGATGAGACTCCGGTTTCCAATCTAATTTGAAATGTGTGCTCTCTTTTCTCTTCTCACTCAAAGCTTCATTCATGATTACAGTGGCCCATTTATGAGCCCCTAAAGACTCCATCTGGGGTGTGGGGAGGAGTGTCCATGAGTTTAGAAACTGTACCTGATGGGTTATTCGCTTTTATAGATTTTATAGGTAATTGACAAGCTCTTAATAAAATTACCTGGATAAATAATTTCAGTAACATGGATTTCAAATGAATTCCTAATGTTTCAAAAATGATTTTTGTGTTATACTTTGCTCATTAGATTTCAAAGTTAAACATACTCTAAATATTCCTAATCATAGGCATAGTGGAAGTGGGTTTTCTGCTGTGCATGTGTGTGAATTTAAGTCTTAAATTTAGGGAAGACAATAATGAGACTTTCCTGAGGAAAACAGTATTTTGTTTTTAATATGAAATTACATATGTGAGAGAAGACTATTTGGTGGTAATGGTGGGTGAAAAAGGATCATTTAATTTGCTATTCAGTAGTCTGTTAGATGTGACTGGGGATATTTATACAAAAATCTGATATAATAAATAGTCCCTGGTTCTCTATGGGAATAAATTTCCACATTTGCAAAATGGAGATAGTATTAATGTTTACTTCAGGAGTTTCTGTGAGGACTGCATGAAATACATGTCATTGTCATCGTGTTGTAGCTGGAGCCATGCGAGAGCACTGTTTCTAACGCAAAGTAGTTGCTGAATTAATGCTAGTCACTGTTACTTTTATTATTATTACTGCTAGAGAGGAAATAAGATGGAACTCTAAAGCAGAGAGTAAATGTCTGTTAGAATTAAGTCTTAAGAGTAAAGATTTTCTGGCAAAATGAGGGGGGGACCAGGACAGAATCTGAAGGGAGGAAAGAACCCCAGTAACTGGGTTGATGGAGTCTAGTGACTCAGATCAGAGAAACTGAGCACATTGTTGAATATATTTCTAATCAGCTGGAAAAGTAGATGTTTTCTGTATTCAGGAGCAGAACCATCGGGTTTCACATTAACACAGTAACAGGACAGGACAGTCCAGGAGATCTGAAATATGGAGGTCTAGTGGAAAGCAAAGAGTAGGGTTTTCATTTTTCAGAGAGCAAGGAGCCAGGAGAAAGCCAGGATTGAGCCACGGAGTGGAAAGAGATTCCATTTCTACCTTGGAAGCTCAACAAGTGAAAAGCGATCACCATATGAACCATGGTGGGCAATGAAGCAACTCTTTCCTGGAAAGAGAGATAACAAGGAAAAGGAGTCCTTAACTGTTCCCAGAAAATGCCTGGCACATAGTAAATACTCAAGTAATATTTGCTGATTGAATAATCAACTGACTGACAGACTGACCAGATGAGTGAGTTGCCATCAGCTCAGGAGCATGGTTTTCAGAGATTATCTCACCCTCCTTTTTTGCTCCATGTGGAGACAACAAGGGGTTGCCATGATAAAAGGCAATGGAGAATCTGGAGGAGAGACTCTGCATTTACTCCAGTGCACACTCAGAGGATGCCCTTTCTTTCCTTAACATGAACGTGCACTGTCTCAGCCTGGTAACCAGATGTCCCCTGTCCTCGTCCAGTTCATCCTTGCTCTGCTCCTCTTTACCTTTTCTTGCAGACAAAACCAGAAAACCAGGCAAAAAGACCTAAAATCAGGATGGAGGTAGACAATAGGGGTAAAGTCACAAATTCATTATCACAGTAAAAAACATGCCCGCAAGCACCATGACAGACCTGGTCAAGGTCAAACTTGGAGGAAAATGGGGTGTGAATTCAGTTCTGAAAAGCCTTGCCTATTTCTCTGAAATTTTGCTGATGCAAACCCTTTAGCTTCTCCTCTTTCTTATTCCTCCTCCATACAAGCCCCTGCTTCTGCCCAATTCAGAGAGATTTTTTTTTTAAGACAGTAGTCTGCCATTTTCTCAGGATCCAGATTAAACCTGATTTCCTTTCACAATTTTCTCTCATGTTTTGGCTTAGTGAGCTGCGAGCAGCCAGACCCCAACTCCTATAGCAATGCTCTGTTTACAAGATTGACCCTATAGTACTACATTTAGAGATTTCAAGTACAGGGCAGCTTCCGCAGGCAGTATGTCACAGCATTCATTCATTCATTCATTCATTTGGGGGGCAGGCCTTTATAGAGCTTTATGTACAGTGGCTACTGAAAAAAAGATACACAGAGAAAGATGTTTCCAAGGCCATGTGCTATGGAGTTGTGGGGCGGAGTTTCATAAGACATGTTCATGCAGAACAGGTAAGCTAGCAAAGCAATATGACATGTACTCAAGGCCTTAGAGAAGTGGAAAATAGATGAGTCACAATATCCAGAGACATTTGTCTTTATTGTTTGTTTCTTCTTTGGGTTTTGAAGAACAGGTGGGATTTGGATTGAATGCGAGTAGGAAAGCATTTCCGTTGGGGGCGGTTATGCACCGCATCCATATTCACAGGTGTATGTGTAGTTGAAACACTATCATGTGGAAGGGGCTGGGGGCTCATATTGGTCTGTAGTGGCAGCTGCTGGTTGGATAAGATAAGATATGATTAGATGATGGAGATTGGTAGTTGAAGAGATTAGACTTTTTTGGGTATAAAAAATGAAAGATGTTTGGAATCAGAAAAGGGCATGATGACTTTCCCAATGTTCAAAATTATTACTTGAAGCAAGAGATGGGCAACAAACAGAAAAGCAAAATCCCACTGATAAAATCAGGTAGATTTAGATGCTGAGGCTGCTCCTTTGCAATTGGCCATAGGCAAGGGGAGAGAGAAATGAATGAAATAAACAGTCCAGGTTTTGAACCATCTAAGATGCTGGGGGAAATCTGATATCAGTGATGAAAATGTGGTTAAATAGAAGGTTTAAGAGGATGTAGGAGTAGAGAAAATGGTTGATAGAAGTGATTATTTGTATGGCCGAGGATTATTGGGGCTTCAGTGGGGGGTATGGTATGATTACATACAGTTGTAGAGGTGTGAATTTATATCCCTCAAACACACATAGTATTATAAACTGCTACCTTAATCAACATAATAAAAGTGAATCAATTAAGTTTTTAAAAGGAATAAAATTCAGAATAGATTTTACAAAAAGAAGCTGTGCCATAGGTCCTAAGACATCTGGGGAAAAAATCCCTGAAGTTTGAATTAAGAGATAAATGTGACACGAACTGTGTGTGGCATTAAGCAAGTCCCCTCATGTCTTGTGACCTGCGTTTCCTGATACATCCAGCGTGGAGACTGGATGCCTTTCCCCTGGGTCTGCTCAACCTCTGCCATCCTATGACTCGGTGAAATAGCTCTGGCACCTGTTTTCAATCGAAGCTCTAACACGCATTTCCTTATTCTTTAAACCTGCCTTTCTAGTAAGCTGCCACATTTATTACCAGGCTTGTAGTCATTTCCTTTTATTCTGAAGAGAATATATATTCCGTTTTTCAGCTCTAGCTTTTCTGTATTATAAGCTCACGGTGTTGAAACCATTTTGCATGAGCAGCTGCTGAAGTCATTTCTGGGTTTTCGACATGGTCGTGAAGCAACACAGCTCAGCCTACCTTGGAATGCGGGTCCTTGAAACAGTGGTTTCCCCACTTTGATGCGAATTCAAAGTGATGTTTTATACCATTGGAAGCTGTTTTAAGTTATCTGAGTGGGAAGGACTCCTTGTGACAGCCGCTTATCCTGGACTTCATTATTTCCGCCTCAGGCTTCCTCAGCTTGGCCCCACCATTCTCGGGGAGGGCTCTTTGCGGGACCCAAATGATCTGTTTCTCATTACTCACTTGCTTCTTTTTTGCTTCTTTTCTCTATATTCTGCTACCACAGCATTAACCGTCATCATTATTGGTCATCCAAATTGGCCCTTGCTTTCAGTCACCTAGGAGATAGGAGGACTGACTTAGGAGGAAATAGCATCAAGTCTAAAGACATTCTGGTAGAATTTAGGACTGTTTGGGGGCAGAAGGGGAGATTCTGATCCTACTTTTCCGTGGCAAAGAGATGTTCTTGAGTGGATCAGGCAAAGGACAATATGACCCCCAAGGCCTCCACAGCCCTTTGCTGACCTTTGCAGGTGAAGTCTGTATCATGAGAGTCACTAGGGAAGTTTCTTTTTGGAGATTCTGGATGTATTTGAGTCTCTTCTGGATTGAAACAACAAGCGTTCATGATAAGAGACACCATCTGTGTCTCACTTAGGAACCCCCTCCCAAGCCCTGCACACTACTGGACCCATCCACCAAGGGTCATGTTAGGCATTTACCCAAACCATCCACTCATCCCTCCAACTCATTTCTCCCTCCTTTGTGATGCTTATTTCTTTCCAGAGCACCTTCTTTGTTCCAGGGCTTCCCCAGTGCTCAGCAGCCCTTTCGGGTTGTGGTTCTGTCTTGCTAGGGGACCCCCTTCTAGTAGTTACTATTTAAAACATTGAAATACAACTATGACAGGGACACCAGCCAACCAGGACGCTGGCTGTAAATGACCCAAACTGCAAGTCAGGAGGTTTCCCATAAATATACTCCATGCACCCATTGTATCCTGACTCAGCACTTGCTGCTGGAGCCCACAGGATAGCCACCAGGTGCCCTCATCTCCCCTGCCAATCCCCATTACGTGCCTCAGCCAGGGGTGTCAGATAAGATGGGTGCTGCAGCATCAGTTGAAAACAGCATTATAATATGATCATTAAGTCACCATTTCATAATTTTATTTATTTGGCAAGCAGGGCTTCATCGCCTCAGTCCCGATGGAGAAGCATCACAGATGCTGTCGAAACCCTGTTCATAGGCCTTCAGGCCTCAGTGTTTCTGTGAAGCCAGGCTTGCTTTCTGCTATGGTGATGGTCTTTTTCACTTGGGACTTGGGGTCTTATTAGCATTTCCATAAGGCAATGGATAAACATTTCGTGAACATTTTGTTGCCTACATGTAATTTCGCAACAGTGATGACAAATAGCATTGTATAATGAGAGGCATCTAATAGATCAAGTGGGAAACTGAGAGTCGGGGCAACTTAGATGATTATCCTGTTAGGACTCAGCTGAGTGAGCTGGTTCTAGTCATCTACACTTGAACTGAAGTGTCCTCGTCTACCCTCTCTGCTACAGAAGGTTGGAGCTTGGATTAGACGGGGAAAAAATGTAGAAGTTAGAAAATGGACCCCTCAAAATAAAAAGCCTTTTTATTTTTGCCTATTATGTCAGGTAAAATATATAAATATATATATATATATATATATATATATACACACACACACACACACACACACACACACACACACACACATACATACATACTACATTTAAAAACAAAACAAAAGAACTGGGAAAGTTATGCTGGATTGAATTTTCAAATTAAGTATCAAATTGAGCAAATGAATCATTGCTATAAGACACTACTGGCTAGCACTACTTAGAAAATAAAATCCCAGCTTTGACACAGTGGTAACAGCTCCCTGGATTCCATCCTTCTTTTTAAATTTTCGCTTCCCTTTAGTTGGTGGGTGGGCTAACTAAATAGAGGCTTTTTACATGGCACTTTGCTACTCTCTAAACAGAGCTGCTATGCATGTTCTCCGGTTTATATACAATGTTTGTTATTTTTTAAAGCAAAGCACCCTTATAAATACTGCATTTCAAAAGATGCAACAGCCTGCAGGAAATAATTATGTCAATTATTTTGCATTTGCATTAATTTTCTATTATTTTTAATTTGTATTTCCATATGCTTTTGAAATAACTATAAGCCGGTCCTAAAAATTGTAGTAAGGTCCTTTAACAGATTTATTTATTTATTTTTCCCCTCTGGACTAACAGTTTGTGAAAATAGAAGAATCTGCTTTGTGTGCATGAAATGTATTTTAAGATCTCATTGTTTAAGAAAGTTTCAGTTAATATGGAAAGCAGAAAAACAAAGCTGCATGATTAATATGAAATAAATAAAAACTCTCCTGGTTAGATAATAAAACAACAAAGATTCATTTGCAACCTGGGACCCACATTTCTTAGGCAGAGTACATTGATACATGTTTAGGGCCATCATGGACACAAATAGTGGAAAGAGTGGATCACACCCATAGATCATAGTCCCTCTTTAAAATTCAGCTCTACTGACCATAGAGTTGTGGCTTCCAGAGGAGAAAGGAGCAGGGTAGGGGTGAGAAGGGGTGGATAGCCATGGGGCGTGGGGGAAGAAAGTAAAGGATTATATGTGCTTCTGTGATGGGAGTGCTGAGGTGACTACATCTGGGGGTGAAATCCTCACCCCCAAGTTCTACTTTAGGTGGCCAAGCCAATTGGAACAGCTAAGTGTCATGCAGAAAAAATCATGTTTAATCATGTTTCAAAAAATCATTAAACCTTGATCATCTGCAGATATGGTATGATTTTTCCTATAAGATGCTTTTGGAACACTTTTCCCTAAACATCGCCACAATTCACACAGTTTGGTGGGTTCTCATAGGGCAGATGAAGATAGTGATGCCAGAGCTCGAGAAAGAATGTGGTCCAGAGAGCAAATGTCTCTAAAAAGTCCTATTTGAAGCTGAAAAACTTTTTTAGAGAAACTTGGTTCAACTCTGAGAAAAATGTTTTTAATGAACATTAAGGTTTAGATTATGCAGTAATTGGAATGGGTATCATTTTCATAGTTAAAATCATTTTCCTTTCACCTAGCCATATGAATTATTAAAGCAACTTTACCCCATGACCCTCTGATGTCCTGGAGCTTGAAGGCAGTTTCAAAAATTAGGTGTGTGTTATCTACCTATGATATAAGAAGAGACCTGGCATGGCAGCACTACCTACATACTTGCTTGTGCGACTAATCAACGCTGAGCTCAGACTCCAGCAAACTGAAAAGGAGAGACTTAGTCTCCATCGAGAGAAGCAGAGTGTCCAGAAGTCAACAGACAACCGGAATTCTGCCATGTTTTGAGAACACACTTAAGTGCTGTCTGATTCTGGATGTCACTCTTTGGAGAATGTCATAAAGATGGAGGTTAGCTAGAAGAAAACAGTGAATCAATGGAATGAATTCTGAACTTGATGGGGGTGAAATGCCAATAGTTCTACCTCTGCTGCTCAGAACCTGTGTAACTTTAAGAGATAGTCATTTCCTCTCGCTGGGTCTCACTTGACCCAAGATATCTATAAAACAAAGGGTGGACTTGATGAATAATTTATAAGAATCTTGTTCAGTCTTAAAATTCCAAAATATTTGGCAGGACATTTTGAGGTAATAACTAAGGCTTTTCCTTCCAGCATTCTTGTTGCTCTCCCCTACAGAGCCTCTCGCTTTAATTATTTAGGACCACAGTAGATACGGTAAACAATGAAGTCATTTGAAATTTCATTGTTGTTTTCAACTCATTTTAGCCACAATCATCTTCAAACTCAAGGCATTTGATTGCAAATGATGTGACCTGATAGAATGTTCCAAAAGCCTTTTTTTTTTTTTTAAATAGGAGAGCCCAATTTTAGAGTATAACTATATAAATAATGTGGAATGATTTAAGAGCTAATTCTTTACCAAAAAGAGATAAAGCCAACTTTGGGGTGGGAGAAATAAGAAGGGATGCAATAGACCTTACATGATGAATTCCTGAGAAGGAGCCTTTTGACTCTCTCCTCTGACAACTGCCAAGAATGGGGAGGAGCAAAACAAACATCACATCATTTTGAGGGAATCTCAAAGCACAGAGAACCATTTGCTCACTTCCCAAGGAGGCAGCAATCCACAGAGTAACCTGAAATTCATCATGGCGTCGGTGCAGTAGAGTAAACATGGCAGAAGGCGCTTTCTAGGCAGAATGCCTGAAGGCAACCTCAGAGAATTCCATACACGCTTGCAAGATGGATATGAGGAGCTGTATCCCCAGCTGAAAAACAGAAGTGACTAAGAAATGGCTAGAGAAGTAGAGGTCCTTCACAGACAAGAAGAATCTTGGATGGAAAACAAAATACCATGTTCATTATAACCTGGATGCTGTGGAGCTACATGTAATGATAAGAACTATGCGTATGCAATTGAAAGGCAATGCACCAGATGTTTTCAACTTGTTGATAATTAGGTTCATAAGTATGGAGCTCAAAAATGAAGTGTCCAGGTGCTATGTACTAAATTGACATTCCTCACCAATTCATATGTTAAAACCCTAACCTGGATGTGATAGTATTTACAGAAGGACCCCTCGGAAGTAATTAGCAGATGTTGTTATGAGGTTTAGGCCCTAGAGCTCTTTTTATAGTGACCTTATAAAAAGAGACCAGAGAGCTTTGTTTTTCTCCCTCCACCATAAGAGGGCACAGAGTAAAGGAAGCCTTCTGCAAAGCAGGAAGAAAGCCCTCACCAGAACTCAGCCCTGAACTTGCTGCCCTCCTGCACTCAGATTTCCAGTCTACAGAACTGAAAGAAAATAAGTGTCTGCTGTTTAAGCCACCCACTCACTGATATTTTGTTTGGGCAGCCAGAACAGAAGACAAACCAAGTCGAGACACATACGAGAATGAAAAAGAACATTGAAATTAGTTAGAATTGTATTTCTAAAATATCTGTTCCCTGAACAACCAATCAGCTCTGTTATTTAAGAGTTGATGGATAATATAGTTCATTGCAAAATATAAAAATTCTTTGTAAAAATTACCTCAAACATTTTTTCAAAGCACAAACCATATCTTCCTGTAATAGTGATTCCCTAATACTTTTTGGAGAATGTATTATAATTTCAATAAAGTCTTATTTTTCTAAATTTTTCAAAAATTGCCACCAGTTTAATTTTATAGGAATCCATTTGAAAACAACACATATTTACTTTTCATTGTAGACTCTATAACATTTTATTTGAGAAAATGCTTAGAGGTGCTGAGATACCTAGTAATTTCAGGAAAAATATCTATAAGTGGGAGACATTGTCATTCTAATTTTATGAAATGTGTAAATGTATCAGCTCAGAGTTTTTATAGGTACTATATTTTTGCTTCAATTTAGTTTCTTTTTTCTACAAATATTTTAAAGGCAAAGCTCATAAAATTCTCTACTCACAATTCCTTTTAGTGTTTTGCCAAATAGATGCTGCAAAATCATAGGTCTTTTCTATTTCATTCCATTCCAGTACATAATATAATCCAATTACCAAAACTGGAATTTGATCAAAAGATCTTTTTCCACAAGTCATTTCAAAGGCGTTTACAGAATTTAAAAATTGAATCTTGTACACTGTTTGAGATCTCATTATTTAATTTGTTCATCTCCTTGATTTTGTGGGGATAAAATTGTCTTTGCAGTTATTGCAAAACTTGGTTTCCTGGCTTCCACTTCACTGGCCAGTTTGATAAAAGATTTACGACCATTTTTGAAAACACATAGTTATTTAAGGAAATATTCATTGCCATTATCAAACTCGTAGATTGATTTACAAGTGATTCTTTTGAAGGCTGAAACAATTCTAAAATCTGATGGAAGATGAACAGCAAGAGAGAAAAATACATTGTAAAGGTAATTTTTTAGATACTGAACATAAGCTTCATCATAAAAATTTTACAGTACAGTTACTTTAATGCTTATAAATGTCAATATCCACCACTCTTATTTTAAATGGTAGACTATTGGCAGCTTGATGAAGTTTCAACTTCTGTGTGTACCACAGGCAATTCCAAGAAGTTTTTTCTGTGTGTTTCTTCATTTGTAAGATCATTATTTTATCCACAATTGTATCCATATCAACACTGCAAATTTGTATCCATATCAACACTGCAAACCAAATTGTATATTCAGTGTGGAACTTTTAAACATACATCAACAGATTCATCTTCAAGAAATTCATCTTCGAGAGACTGACCTGCCGAAGGCTTTACTTTGCTATGTGAACTTGATGAAAGAAATCCAAACAATAATAGAAATAACTGCTTTTCCACATGAAATATGTGATTAAATTTTTACAAAATAGGATCCTTTAACTGTTTACAGATGTTTTCCTTTACCAGTAAAGTCAAGATATTGCAGTTATCACCATGGGTGTGCAGGAAATGTTTGGGTCCAAAACTGAGCAAAGTTAATTCAGAAGGAAAGTTATTTGAGCTCAGTGAAAGTCATGTTTCAGAGAGATATCAAGATGCACTTTCTGGAGATGTACCTGTGAAATCCATACATTTTTGAGTATACAGGTCTCTAAAAAATCAATCAATTTTAACTAGAGGCTGCTGATTTCAATTTGTTTTTCCAGTTTTCACGTGATTAGTACTATCTCTACACCTTCCGTGAAGTCAGAAATAGCTTACGTAATTTATATTTGCCATCAACTCTCTTGGGACATGGAAATTTAATATCCAGCTACTCATTATGCATGCATTAGCATATTGGCACCAAAAGGACAAAAGAAAAAAGAATTAAGCATTTATCAAATGTCCCGGTTTTCACAGAATTTTAGTTTCAATGTCAAGTTGATCCTTCTAGAATCTGCTTGGTGAGGCTGGAGTTAGATTTTGTAAACCCAAGTTTTGACAGTTGGCTCCTTGTTGGGTTCTCATGGCAGGAAAAGGAAGACTGCAAGTTTGGAGAGTAAAGAAGGAATTCGCCCCCTTTTTCTGTTTATTTCCTGTGGGCTTCCTGTATGCTTTGTGGATTTTCCCCCCTAGCTTTATTGGAGTATAATTGACATATAAAATTGTAAGATATACAAATTCCTAACATCGTCAGTAGTTTCTTGGAAATTGTGACTTTAAGTGGAGTGACTTATAGCAAAACCAGATCCTCAATAACTTCATTTAGTTCAGCAGTGACCATTTCTTTTTTTTCATCAACACTATAATGAAACGATGTTGAACAAAAGGGAGTTATTCAAGGACCTGCTGTACATTGTGATAGGCCTCCCCCCACCCCATCTATGTGGGAACATTTAAGTTCTACTCTCTTAGCAAATTTCAATTACATATCAGAGGCTATCAGTCACCATGCTTTTCATTAACTCCTCAGACCTTATTCATCATACAGTTGAAAGTTTTTCCCAGCATGCTTTTGATTTCTTCCACATCTCTCTAGCCAGGAATGCCCACCCGGTTGCAGCCAAGCCTTCTTGCCTGGGAAGTTACCTTAGGGTTTTTTGTTTTGTTTTAACCTATTCAAGTACCCATTTAACATCCTTCTGTGCAGTTACAAATTCTCTATGTTAAATTCACTATGTTCAAGTAATTGGGGTAGTGTTTGTCTCTCGACTAGATCCTGATGGGTATGATAATTAACAATGAAGAGTAAGCCCTTAATGATGGAATTTGTCAATGGTTTGGCTGTGCTTTTAAACTTGAATGAAATGTTGAGTCCCATGCCAGTCTGAGATGGCACAGTTACTATTAACCCATTGTATACAGTGGTTTCACAGTCAACATAATTGAACACCATTAATTGCAATATGTTGTTATATGATTTCATATCAATTTTTTTTTTTGCCTTCCTCAAAGTATTTGTTCTTGCTGTTCTCTCTACCTGAGACTTCTTGACAAATAAGGATGCTGGAATGGTTATGTATCATTTTTGAAATCTTTATATTATACATAAAGGTGTCATCTTTTTTTTTTTTTTTTTTTTTGTGGGACCCTCGCCGGCAGCCGGGGAACAAACCAGTGCCACAGAGGCTGCGGGCAGCCTCGCAGCCCAGCGCTCAACCACGGTGCCACCAGGGGAGGCCCTAAAGTGTCATCTTTAATTGGATAGTCAAAGAAAAGCCTTTTATAAATACTATATCTAAACTCACTCCCAGGCTATTTTTTCTTTATAAATAACTTCCTTAACTTACTCTATGGTCTTTATCTTAATCTGTAATTATTTTGTTCATTTGCTTTGTTTATTGTTTCATTATGGCTGTGTCATTTGCGCAGAAGCTCCATGGAGGGAGGTGAGGTGGCAGGAATCAAGTTTTTCTTATGTTAGATCTCCAGTGCTTAGTGAAATACACAGCACAGAGCCAGTTCTAAGTAAATATTGATTGACTGCATCAATGAAAGAATAAATGCCCTAGAAGAAATCACTAAAAGACCCAATTCCTCCTTTCTCTTCTTCAGCGAATACTGTGAGAGATTTTAGTCCCCCAAGGAAAGAACTTTTTAAGTCTATTAAAATCTGTATAACTAAGCCAGGAAAATTTCCAAGGATTCCAACTGACTATGTCCTATGGGTGCTTCAAAATCACCCTAGCTAAGGGAACACATTATCATGTCTCCAAAACGGTTTCTCTATTTCGTGTCATGGTGGATGGCACCATTCAAACAATAACTAGTCTGGCCAGTTAATGTTCATTGTATTTGTCTATTTCTACTTTGCTCCCATTATTCCATGTTTATCTTAGTTCCACCTAATCTGCAAAGAACTCTTAATTAGTTTTCTGCTTCCAGCTTTATTCCCTTTCTGGTTGTCCCCTACAATGTCCTTTAAGACAAATCTTTCTAAAGCACAAAGCTGATAAGCTTAAAAGTCTATGATTGTTTACCACTTCCCATAGGAACAAAGTCCAGATTCCATAGCCTGGTATAAAGAACCACTGCAATCTGATCCTTACCTCTCTGGCTTCAATTCTTAATGCATCCACCTTTCTCTGTCTTCAAACTTATCTTATGCTTTTGTCCACAGAACTACTTGCATTTCTCTGATCTTGCTATGCTCTTTTATATTCACTTCTTATTCATCTTCCTCCCTATGACAATAAATACTTCTTTCTTCCTGATGAGAGTATCTATTTGTCTTTCAAGTTTAGACCCAAATAAGACTTTACAAAGTTTTTGATCCTCCATGGGGAAACTGACTATAGCTAAAAGATGGAGTAGGCTGCTTTCTTAGCTATTATGTTACTGGTGTTGTTTAAGAATTAATGTTAAAAGAACTGAAGAGATGTTTGAGCCCATTGGTAATTCAAGTCCTAGAAATTGAACACCAGCAAAGTATCTCATAGTCACAATTAAAATAGAATAAGAAAATGTATGGACTGGACCTGAAGAAATTTTTTTTATGTTTAGGATTTTTGATAGCACTAACATAGATGACCACATTGATACAAGGACTTAATAAAATGTAAAGAATATAAAATATAAAAGTAAAATAAAATTGAAATTATAAAAAGAAAGAAATGTCCAGGTGACAAAGGAAATAAAATCTAAATGAGGGTTTTGGCCACAAAAATTGGCCCTAGTCATTGAATAGTGGGATTTCCCACAATCTTCCAGAAACAGTGGATGGAATCTTGAGCCCATGGCACATCGAGAGCTGGAATTAAGCCCCTTGCACAGACCTATTCAAAGATTTAAAATAGGAACTAGAAAAACTTTTCCAGTTCCCACAAGTTCACAAATAAAGACTCTCCTCTAGCTCTTTGGGTCAGGAAGAAAAGGGTGCCTGTAAGAAACTAAAGGGCAAAACTTCAGGACCTGGGATGATGCTGCCTTGCCTGTATGAAGTTCCTAGACATGAAATTAGCATAAAATGTAATTTAAAAGAAGTGATATAAATTTTCATATAAAAGAAATTAATATAAAATATGAAACCACCAGGCCCCACATAAAGAAAACTTGAAGTCAATTTCTGGGTGCATTCACACAACCTAAGGTATGGAACTCTCACAGATTTAAGGAGAGAGAGAAAGCGAGAGAGAGACAGAGAGAGAGAAAGACAGAGAGACAGAGATCTCATATCTCACATGTATATCCTGCAGGAATGTGTTAATTACGGAGGAATAATTAGCATATTCAATAGACAAGAAAGTTCTTAAAGAAGTAGTGGTGGTAGAATAATATAAAAAGGGTAAAACAAATATGCCTAAATGATAAGAAAAGTAAAAAAGAAACAGAACCAATGATAAATAATAATTCTGTATGAAAAATGAACAGACAGATTTGAAACAAAGCCAAACTATACACTTAGGAGAAAAAAGTTTAAATGGTATGTAGTCATTAAAATTAAATCTTCCATATGAACAAAAAAGTACATTAGACTTAGCCAAAGAGAGAATTGGTAAACTAGAAGATATATGTTATGAAATTATACAAAATCAGTAGCACAGAGAATAAAAAAGATGGAAAATATTTTTAAAAAGAAGCAAATAAATATGAAGTATTAAATGATAAAAAAAGCATGCTTAAGAAAGACTTCAGATAAGCCAGAAGAGAGACAATTTGGGGAAATTAATATTCAAGGAAATAATGGATGGCATAATCCAAAGATGGAAAAGAAATCAGAGAACAATGATAAATTACCTACAAAGATTGTGTCGTTTTGGTTGATAATACATTTCAGAAAAAGAAGACAATATAATCATATCTTCTAAGTTCTGAGCCAAAATAATTTTCCATTAAGAATTTAAACTCAGGCCTCCCCGGTGGCGCAGCAGTTGAGCGCTGGGTTGCAAAGGTGCCCGAAGCCTCTGCGGTGCCGGTTCGATCCCCTGTCACCAGAGGAGGGTCCCACATGGTGCGCAGACCTCTGCTGCTCCCTTAGCAGTGTGTTTCGGTCCTTCTGCCTGCTCTGCTCCCCGCTCTGGCTCTGGCTCTGGTGAATTCTCTCACCCTCCCGCGCTTCTGACTGTACCCACTGCTTGTATTAATAAATAAAAATCTTTTAAAAAAAAAGTAGTAAAAAAAAAAAAAGCATTTAAATGCAATGAAAATTATCCAGAATAACCTGGGAGAAATAAAGTAATTTTTAGATAAGTACCAAGAAATTTATTACTCATAGGCCTTCACTGAAACAATAAACAAACGCTAAGAAATATTTTTCAGAACAAGAAAGATGGGTCTAAGAAAAGATGAGTGGAATGTAGATGCAATAAACTTATGTCATGTATACATACTAAAAATTCAATAGTAGCCATTAAAAAAAATAGATGCCAAATGTTTAATTCCACAAATCTTCTGTAAACATTACTAGTAGCAGGATGGAATGTGTGAGGCAGCAGAAATACATCACAGCTGATTTTCCAGCTGTGAGATTTTAAGTATTCAATAGTTTCTTTTTGCAAAATGAGAAGATTGTGCTAGATTTTGAATTAGCTGTCACAAGACCTTGTCTAGAGTGATTTTACTGTCCATGTTATCTAAAATTATTAGACAAGGATTTATGTTGGTAGGAAAAAAAGGAATGTTTTAGAACCACAGAGACTCAGAATTATAAAATATCTTAAAGTTTACTTAGTCATAACTTCTGTGATATTTTAATCTCCTTATTAGTAGAAAATGCATATTAACCTCGAATAGTTTACTTGTCATAGACCATATTTTAATTTCATTTTTAACATAGTACTAATTGCTAATTCTTTTTATTTTATATATTTTTTATTTTTGCATTGAAGAACTAGGGTATAGATCAGAGATGTGGAGGGTAAGAGGATTCACTAGAGACAGAGCGAGGAGCAGAACAGGCAGATCTACTGAAATACACTGCTGAGGGGAGCAGCAGACGAGACAGGAGAGCAGGAGAGGTCTGCTACGCCATATGTGGGTTAGCTTCCTGCCTGGGGATTGAATTCAGGTTATAGTGGTGATAGCACTGAGACTTAACCCCTAGGCCACCACCTCTAATTGCTAATTCTTGGTGGATGGTGCGGGGAGGGAGTCATCATGAGGTCTTTCTTTGGGCTAAAGAAATAGCTTACCTTCTGAAAGTTAAATGAGAGCTCTTCTACCAGTAGATTAGAATTTATATTGGAAAAGTTGCAGTAGGAGTTCAAAATTGTCCTTATATCTGCAAGACTTTATTGTAACCAAACTGAATCTATTAATATTGTTAAAAAATTTTTTAAGATGTTTGTGATGAAAGGTGAATGTCTACTCTGGAAACCCTAGAGAAAGAGGGAAAAGGCACATACTGTCATCTAATTCTTCTAACAAAATCTGCAGAAGCGCCAGAAGGAATCGGTATTGCCTATGAGAGGTAAAGCCTTTATTCTCTATCAGAGCCTGAGATACGAAGACCTGAGGCAAAAGAGTTTTAATAGTGATGAGGAATTTAGAAAAGATTGGGCAAATGGGAATCTACAAAATCCTCTTGTTAGCTTTTGTGCAAAGCACATGTTTTACACAAAGATTTGGCTCAGAGGGGTGACCCTACACTACTAAATCATATAGAGGTTGTAAGCAATATCGCCTCAATAAGAAAGAATGTAATTTTAAAAATGAGACTTTGCTCAATGGCTGATGCACATGGGGTGAGAAGAGACCCCAGTGGTTTTACCTGAGCTTTAATTATAGGCATATTTTCTGACACTAATCATACTCTGAGAAAATTGTTTCGTATTTTCATTTAAGTATTTTTGATTCTCCATTAGTCTCCAACATAGTCTCTTGCATGGCAGTTAACTCAACTATTTATAGTCTATGGGTTTTCCTCTTTTTTCTTTCTAGATTATATCTAAATTTAATACTGACAACAGCCCCACTTAGCATTCCTGTAACCTAATCTTATTTTCCATGATAAATGTGTGCATTTCCTTCAATTACCTTAGGAATTATTAGCATTATTAGAACTGTCATCACATCCAAATTTGTACCTCTCTGGCTTGAAGAGATTTTGCAAAAATAATTTTAATAAATGTTGTATGTAATGTAAAAAAAAGAATTTTGGATTCTCACCAGTTAGAAGGAACATGAATGATTTGATTAAATAAATCTGATGCTCTCTCCTGTGATGTCACAGTACCATTTGGTTAGATTGTTATTAGCCCCACTCTCAAATATGAAGTCATTGAATGTGTTTGAAGACACTATTGTCCTCTCACAATGAAGTTATTCTTTCTAGAAGTTATTTTGGATTGATTCTCACTCACAGCTAAGGTTTGAACAGAAAATTAGGGACCAAGATCCCTGCCCAGCCTGGAGAATGGCAGAATGTACACGATAAAAAAATAGTTTTCAAGGACAAATAGAATCATTTAGGAACCAACTTAAGTAAAGAAATAGGTTTTTCAAAACATGCAGAAAAATGAAAGACTGATTTATTGCCCCAAAATTATTCTGTGAGAAAACCTACGAACTCGTTTAAATCTGGATTTAGTTTGCTATGGAATTACAAATTTTAACTTGTTCTTGACTGATGATCTAAAATGTCTAAATAAAAAGGTTTTGTATATTTTCAAGGGAAATCAGCCTTGAAAATTGGATGGGAACTTGGTTAAATCCTGGTGGTTTGGTTGTAACCAGAATGACCACGGGCTGCTGAAATATGCACAGCCTATTTGTTCTAATCCAGTTTTCATACTTGAGAAGACCAGTGTGGAATTTCAAAGTTCCTTTACCCACCCTTGTCTGCCTGAGAACAATGAAAAGTGTCTATTTATCAGTACTTAGAGATTCCATTCTACTATTTTTCTTAAGTTTGCCAACGTTAAGTTTGCCACATTTAGCCAATTTTCCAGAGTGGAATAGCCAACCTGTACCTAATTATGATATCATTTACCCTCAGAATTAACCTGCTTCTTGCTGAACTAACAATTGGAAATGATCACAGACCTTAAGAAAGGCCGTCTTTTAATCTGTTTCTCCTCTATCATGCTAACAAATGGAAGTCGACTGAAGAAGAGAAGTATTATATCTTTAGATACCTTCATTGCAACCAAAGGGAATATTTAACATCAACAAAATGGAATACAGGACTGTTGTTTGTGTTACTAAGTGATTATAAATTCATAATAGGATATGAAAAAGAAAAGATATCACACCTGTCCTCATCTGCTTATGTAATATAAAAAGATTTGTGACATAAACATTTTTTGAGATGATTCTCTTTTGCAGAATTCTTTTTTGGAACTTTTGGAACTTTCAAAACTGCTCAAGAGTGAAAGGGATTTTAAATATCATTATTTGCAGCAGTTTGCGTAAAAATATCATTTCTCTTTGGCAAAGGCACATGAGAAGCTTGTCTTTGAGGTTTTCCTGTTGTTCTGCTTTCTCCTTAAATCTTAATCTCTTCCAGGAGGGAGAATGATAGCCCTTTAGACATAGAATCACTTTTCAACCACCGGATCAGGTGATACCTAGTTAAGAGTTTGGAGGGTGGATTCTTTTTCCTAAGACATGATATAAAAATGTATGGAGGGTGATAGCCATTCTATTTTTGCAGGTGGAGAGAACGTTTCTCAGCCGTTGAAAAATGATGCCATGACTAATAGGACATCATTTAGTGCGCCACACAGTCGGCTCTTCTACAGACTTGGGAAGAGGCAGCTGTGAGAGAAGAAAAAGATCTTTCCAGGCACTAATACTAAGCTTGTTTTTTGCCCATGGAAGTTTCTACTGGGAAGAGGGTTGGAGAAGGCATTTCTGAGGACCTCACACTCTGACAAGGGTTGAGGACACCACAAAGGGGACACATCTGAGATAATTTGTTGATTTGTTTTTGAGCATTTTTATGCACTGATCGATGCTAACAGTTGGCAGGGATGTTCAGGTGCGCCAGCGAACTCTGAAGCCAATGGCACATCCTAGGATGCCATTTTCCCGTCCCCATAGGGCTCAACTCAGCACAGCTTTTCTTTTTTTTTTTTTTTTTTTTTTTTTAAATTTTGACAGCAACCCCCTTATTTTGACCCCAAACCCCACCTCATAGTGTATCTCTGGTTCATATTTGTTTACTGATTTTGATTTTTTCTTTCTTATAGTTATTCATTTTCCTGGTCCCTTATTTAAGTTTTCTGGATTCCTGCTATGAGTGAGACCATCCGGTATTTTTCTTTTTCTTTCTGGCTTATTTCGCTGAGCATGATCCCTTCCAGCCCCATCCATGTTGCTGCAAATTGCATGTGTTTATCTTTTTTGAATGCTGAGTAATATTCCATGGTATATATGTACCACATCTTCTTGATCCAGTCATCTATTTTTGGGCATTTGGGTTGTTTCCAAAGCTTAGCTATTGTAAACAGTGCTGCTATAAACATAGGGGTGCAGGTGCTCTTTGGAATTAATGTTTCTGTGTCCTTTGGGTAAATGCCTAGGAGTGGAATTCCTGCATCATATGGAAGCTCTATCTTTAGTAGGTTGAGGAATCTCCATGCAGCTTTCCATAGTGGTTGGACCAGTTTGCACTCCCACCAGCAGTCAGCACAGCTTTTCTTCTTGATTTTTTACAATTGAAGTAACATTGGTTTACAACTATATTAGATTTTAGGTATAGAGCATTATATTTGATGTCTGTATGGGTTGAGTTATGATTTTTACCAGAAGTCTAGTTTCCATTCACCCTCCATACAGTTGACCCCCATGATCTGGTTTGCCTTGACCCACCTCTCTTTCTCCTTTTATTTTATGCGACTGAGTATGTTCGCTCCTCTTGGCCATCCACACTGAATTATAGCCAAAGATTGAATGCCTTGTAACTTGGCCGCTGGGGGAGGGGAGTTCACCCATAAGCTGATTGTTGGAGGCATGAAGGCTGGGTCAGTACGTGGCCTTCAGTCCTGCTGTGAGGTGACATCTCTGCAGGCACAGCTCTCCCTACCTTCAGTTATCAGAACCTTTCCCGGGAGACCGGGCTCTCTTGACGCTGAGGAATCTGGCAGTGCTTCCTTTCCTTAATTCCCTGTGGCCTAGACCTGAGCTGAGACCCCCACCCCACTCGGTGAGCACCTCCGCAGAGGGTGAGCTGGGGACGGAGACATTGACTTGGCCATTTAGCGACTCCAGCACAAGGGCAGGGGGGGAAGAAGATGGAATTAATGGCTTCAAGAAGGCTTGAGAATTCACAACGGACGTGCATTAGCCATGCTCCCCCGTCCCAGTCACCGTGGATAAGTGACAATTGGCCGGAGTCACATCACTTCCTGGGGTCTGAGGGAGACAAGAATGCAGAGGTCAGGGGGGCCCGGTAAGTGCTTTCTCATGCCTATCAAATTTCCCTCGCGATCCATTTCCACCATTGTACTTCAGAATAAGAATGTCTTTGGATGTAGTTTCTAAAAGAGGTGTAAGTGCTAAAATTTCACTTTTCCTTCATGCTGAAGTTCACCTGGTCCCAGGACAGGCCTGGTCTGGTCATTCCTCCCGAGCTGAGCATAGGCCACTTGTGATTCCCACTTAATTGAAAGCACTTTTGCCACTGGATATTGGCCTGGGAGGACCTAACTCTGGCAGGAGTGAGTCCCAGAGCTCACTGCAGGCTGACTCTGCCTGGCAGGGTCAGTAATGAGTGCTCAGGCTGAGGAGAGGCAGCAGGAAAAGGATGAAGGTTGCAGAGGAAGCGAAGTAGGCAGTGACACAGACTTCAGACAGGCCTCTCCTGAGAGTTGCAACATCATCTCTGAATGGTTCTGGCATGGTCGTTGCAAATGGTCTTTAAAAATGTTTAAGTGTGGTTACCTTGTCTGCACTTGTCAGGTCAAATCCAGTGCGGGCCAGGAAGTCTGCTGAGCAGATGGTGCCAGTTCTCTTGCTAGCAGACCTCTGTATGGGGTGGTTTCCAGGGCCACAGAGAGAGCCCATTGCTCAGATGCCTTTTGGGCTGACTGTCCTCTGGAATGTCAGGAAGCAGAGCAGCGAGAGGCGACGTTGGAGTCAAGGGCTTTGCCCGTACACTTGGTGCTTAAGTTGGCCTTCAAATAGCAATACCACACAGAGTGCTAGAGCTCTAAGTAGAAATGAAGGCCTGGAGGACTTTAAAACTCATGAGGCCCTCATCTCGTCACTTTAACATTCGCATAGCTGCTTAAGAAAAGTTCCTAAGACCCAGGCAAGATTTGTCATCACAGACAGCCAGCTTTTATTGTGGGGTCCCCTGAATGCAACAGTTCGGTGCTCCAGATACTAATATGTTAACCGTAGCCATGTCCCTCAAGAAACTCACAATCAATCACAGAAAAATATATATATATAAATGTATATACATGATCTGTTAATATGTGTATGGCGCTCTATGTATATGTATACATATACACATACACATATACACATATACATTGCCACTAAATCTTATATCTGAATTGTTCTACATTTTCTAGTAACTTCTTCCCTAAGGTCTCATTTTCTAAATGTTAATGCCCTTGGTTATCATTGCCACAGTTGATAGGACTCAAATCCTAAAACCAGTCACTTAAACGCGATTGCTTCCTACAGTTAACCCTTTATATGATGGTTGGTTGTTGGTCTTGGCCTATTCCCTTGGAATTGAAACTTTCAACCTTCACTCAGGGCTCAGATTTAGGCTCCTTTTCTCTGCAACCTTATTCTTCACTGTCAAGACCCCCAGCATGGATGGACGAGAACGGCTCAGACCGCCTTGGTTTCAGAGGAAAGAAGTTTGGGCCTTTGTAAAAAATCAACAAGATTCTCTGGGTTTCTGTTAATCACATGTATAAAAGAGCAGATACATTATATACTATGGTCCCTCCCAGCTCTAAAATATTGGGGTTCCATAGAAGAAATGAGATCATGGTCAAATCAGTGGTACAAAGAGATGGTACTAAAGGGAACTGAGAGGAGGCTACATCTCACAGAGTTGGGGGCCATTTCCACAGAAGGTGGTGAGACTTGAGCTTGATTTTGAAGCCAAACTCTGCATTTGCCTAAGACAGTGATTAGTTAGAACAGAGCCCGCAGTGGGCATTGCATCCAACAAAAGGCGTGAGCTGTACCCACTTGGGGCCTGCAATGGGGAGCTGTTGGAAAGAGAGCTGTGAACTGTTATGGGAGCTGCAGAAAAAGGTGACCCTGGGATTGCATAGAATGACATGTTCTTTTTTGGGGGTGCACCGTCTCTCTAAATGATCCTTTCCTTGGAGCAGTGACCAGTGCTCCTCGGGGGTATGACTCTGCCCACAAACTCTCCCCACAACCTAGTGGACTTAGCATCTCAGAACAATTCTATCATCCTGTAGGAAGCACAGCATTTTTTGGGGTGCAATAATTGAGGAAGACAATAGATATGATGCAAGTTGAGCGTGGCCCAACAGCTGTTGCTTTTCGGCAGCAGGTCAAAAAGGAAGACAGATGTCGAAGGGTGACCTCCTTGAATGAGTGTGTTTGGGAACTTAGGAATTCCCTGGGGTTAACGACATGCCATTGCTTGGCAACCACGGTGACTAGTGTAGCATTACATACTGTAGGTGCAAACAAACCATAAAACTCTGACAGGATGGCGGGAGGAACTCTAGCAGTCAGGTTGAGGAGGGTGGTGAATAGAAATCGACTTCATGGGGAAAAAGAGGATGGAGAGGAATGAAGAAGGAAAAAGCCAGGAGGCTAAAATTACCTAAGGAAGCACGAGAAACACCGAGTTCTGCAGATTTAGATAGCGTGAGAAATCAGAGACAAAAATGAATGCAAAATAGGAAAGCTAAACTACCTGTAAACTTCAGACTGAGCTAAAGAGTTGTAAAGATTTCAGATGCAGTTACAGCATCCACTTGAATGGAAGGGGATCATCTCGTGAGAGAGCTATTGTCAGCCTGTCTCTACTCTACATGAAATGGGATAAGGTTTCCCGAGTCCTGAGCCCCACAGGCCGTGTGAAGCAGTCCCAGGCCATCCCTTGCCCCTAACCTTGGCCAGAGGCTGGGGACAGCATCTCTTTGCCATGCGGCATGCCCAGAGGCTTTTAAACATCACACACACAAAAAGGGACATTTATTCTCCTACTCATCTAAAGGCGCCACTGAATTAGAAACTACACATTAGAAACTGCCATTTATACAAGTACTTTGGTATTTTACTTTAAATTCTAAACACTCGTGTGTATATATACAAATTGAATTTGGGAGGTAATTCACATTACAGAAAGGATTTGTCACTTCACCAAAAGGACCATTAATACTTTCTCTTACAATTTCGATTATTCTGCTTTTACTTAACTTTGCAGTAAGCTACCTGTTATGAAATAATGTAATAATGGAGAATTAATTTTCCCTGTTCCATTTTTCTGAGTAAAAACTAGTCTGCAAAAACAGTCATTTTATGCAAAAATTTCAAAGTAGCATGTATTTATCACATCCATAATTACAGATTTATTTTTGATTTTGAAGGACTTTTATCTACTTTTTTGTTCTTTTCACAAGTGCTGGTTTCACTGGGAACCAAGAACACCATGCAATCAGCAGTTTAATTCTTCATTACACATCAAATTAGATAGCTTACCACCTATCATCAAATAACATTGGTACTTTACATGTTACTCTTTTTAGAAAAGTGGGACAAACTGACATTTTTAAGTTTTAAATTATCCCCTACTTTTTCATTTGGAGTTGAAAAGAATGTATGATAAAAGAAAATGAGGTGTTATGAGAGCAGACACCTACGCAGCACTTACTAAGTTGCAGGTATTCATAAATGCTTTACACATAATCTGTACTTCACTCCACGAGGTAGTTACAACCTCTTTTATAGAAGAGGCTACGGGGGCTGGGCGAGGTCAGATTCCTTGCCCAGGTTTATCGAATTGGTGGTATGGCTGATCTGGAAATCAAACACAAGTCTTATTGAGTATTGATTAGTTTCCATATTCTCCTTCACTCCACTCTTCTACTTCTAGTAGTTTAGGTTGTTGGGTTTGTGTGTGTATGTGTTTTTTCTTTTAATATTTTTATGTATGCAGGTAGGTTTTATTAAATAATCATATGACTCAAAATCTCTTCTACTCTCTTTGGGAGCAAGTGCCAATATCTTGTCCTTATAAAATCTGTAAAGAATATTTAGTCACCCGTTGCATACTCTTTGTTTCGTACCACTGAAGTGAAAATACCTAGTTTCAACTCTGGAATTTTCTAGTATGTTTGCCCTCAGTTGGCATCTCATTGTTAAATAAAATGGCTAGAACTTTAGCCAATAGAACTGTATTTTTCTTACCTGTGGGTCATCTCATCGCCTTATGCCTCAACAGCTGGAAAGAACACTGGGCTTTGGGAATTCACTCTATATGATGCTTGCATTTGTGTCTTTTCGGTAATCCCAGGAATAGTTTGTGTTTGCATTGGGGGTGAATGTCAATTCTCCAAACTTACCATCAGCCAAATTTAATTGGACTTACCTGCTGCTTGGGATACTTAACTTACTTACTTTGCCATCGTTCATTGCAAAGGGTTAGTCATTAAAATAATATAGATTACGCTGCATTTTTAGCTGAGAACTTAAAATGCATATAAAAGTCAATAACTTTTAGATATATATTTTTTCTTTGATAGTGTGTATTGTTCTCTACTGATGGTGACAGAGAGCAGTACATCTCTTTATGTGCTTAGGAGCAAAGACTACATTTCAAGCCAGATTTTTAAGAGGAGGGTTATTTATGAAAAGCAAAATAAAGGGGGAAAAATACTTTTTCAAAGCTTTCCACCGGATGAGACCTTTCTTAACATATAATCACCTGCAGTGTTTTATTTGCTGCCCTAACTGGTCTATCATCCTTAGGCTTGACTTCTGCCATAAATTACACCAGGCAATGTTCAGACTTTAAGTCATTGATAGAGCATCAAGAAAATGGTGGCTGGAATTGCTTTCATTTCTGTCTGGTTCTCCTCCCTGCCAACGATTTGGGTCCTCTTAAATTAAGTGAAGGCCAATTCAATCAAATCCTTTGACTCAGTCTTCACTAAATGGATGAGTTTCTTTCTTCTGTTGAAAAATATCAACCTTATTCAATGAATTTAAGCAAAGGGATCACACAACCTATAACTTTGGAGCACACAGTTCTCTGGGGTTAGGTACAGGGGGGTGCTTTTCCTCCCTGCCTGGCTCTGTTCTTGTTCCAGCTCCAGTTTCTGGGAGGCAGGGATTCTAGAAGACCTTATTTGGCTAATTTAACCCTATTATTAGTCGGGGTAAGCGTGATTTTACTTGTACGCATATCTAGTTCTTCAAGTTTTCTCTCAATTAGACTATCTCCTGTTTAAAGTTTCAGACAAACCTAAAAAGTTCTGCTGAATTATGCACCAACCCAGCACAAATTTTCTTCAACAAGTTGTCTTTGATTCTTTGGCAACTGTATTTTGTGCCAAGTCTGAAAATTATTTTGGAAAGTTTATTCACAGGCCAAGCAATCAAAACTGTGCCTTTTTAGTTTGAGAAGTTTTTTTTTTTTTTTTTTTGGAACTGCCACAATTTCATCATAAAAACAATTTCAAAGAGAGCTGTCTTCCGTAGTCAAATTGCCTGTTTGCCCACATACATGTACAGGTAATTACCAGGGTTAACCGGTAATGTTACTTAAGTAATCGTTTTTATATTGTATAATTATGTAATTGTGATTATATGTGGCATATTATTATAGAAGTTTCCAACAGCACATACCTTTTCGTGTAGCTAGATTCTAGCTGAACAAAGCCATTGAAATCATCTAAATTCATGCAAACTTGACTCTCCGAGAACTTCTGTTCTCTCTTTTCTTTCACTTATTTTTCAATGTTCTTCTGTCCCAGAATAAAAATATCTGGAAAATGTAACCTTAATTGAAAACGAGAAGGCAGATTCTGGACCTTTGTGTGTTTCCACTGACACAAACATGCAAATTAGCAGGAATATATATGATTTGAAAAATGCTTCCAGACACTTAGATTTTTTTTTTTTCAGGCTATAAACTTAACCGAGCCTGAGTCAACATGAATGAGATCAGAACACACGAATGGAGGTAGAAGTGACAAGTAACCGTAGATGCTTAAGCTTAAAGCCTCTTCTCAGTATTTCTTCTCCCAGGTCTTCAGCCAGGAAAATGATTTCAGCCCTGCCCTTCCAGAGTTCTACCTAACGGTGCTCCTCATCTTCATGGGTGGTTTCCCCACTAAATCTGTGTTTCCTCTGTTGTATAACCAGCAAGTCCCTTAAAAATAAGGAAACTTCCTGCACACTCCCTGGAGACATGGAGGTGAAGCATTTGGAAAAGACAGATTGATTTGAACACTGGGGGGCATGCATTCTCTAGTCTTTTTTCTGTATAAGTATTTAATTCCATATTTTCAGAAGAAATATGGTTTTTGAAAGTTTCAGGAATGTGCATAAAACAATACCTCGTGCCAGTGTTTTTGGTAATTTGTCAAGGTAAAGCACAAACAATAAACATTTCCAGTTTTGATACATGTTTCATAAAACACAAATTCATAATCACTGCAACACCACAGATTCTCTACATTCCTGGAGTGTGGTTTCATAACCTTTCGGCTCTTTTCCAAATTTCTCTTCAAGTGTATTTTTATTGTATCAACTCTCAGAAAATAATTAACTCTTAGGAAACAGAAATTTTAGGATTCAGGAGATGGATCAACAAGGCCACTTGCTTCCTCTTTTGCTCTGAAGCCACTTTCACATCTATTTGACTGTTGGAAATATGTATAATGCTTGCAGTGTAGCCTAGGAATTAAGGCTCGCGTTTAAATCCCTGTCTTAACACTTTCCAATCTCCGGCACAGTATAACTCAGCTTCCATCCCTCCCTCCGCATGTGGAGACAGGTGCTTGTCCTACTTGGAGGATGTGCTGGGAAAAATAAACAAGTGAAAGGGCAAAAGGTATTCAGCCTGGGGGCTTAAACACAGCTAGTTTTTCATACATGTTAGCTTTAGAAAATGACATTTTAACTTGGTAATATTTTTTCTAATTAATCTGGGTCACGGATTTATGGCAGACCTTCAACCAACAAGTCCCTCCTCATTTGGCTGCTCTGTACTCCTAGTCTTCTTTCACTCAAACAAAACATCCCCTCCTCTGAACATGGGTTTCTTATACAAGTCCTCACCCCAACAAAAGTCCTGTCCCCTGTCTGTCACCAAACCTCTTTTGTCATTTTTGCAAATGCTATTTGTTTCTTACCTGCTCTGTGAAGTCTTTCCAATAGGTGAGAAGCTAGTTCTAACCTACTTATTATTTCACTTGCTTACACTATTGCTGTTGGGTTCTTTGTGTTTGTTTTATACACACATGCATATGTACATATATAGTGCATACTATGTACCTGTGCAGGGCATTTTTTTTTTAATTCTGGCTTCTTTTTAAATTTATGAGACTGATATTACCAGTGGGGATCATGAGCAGAAGCAGCATTTCAGGGATCAGGCTACATCTGGTGTGGTCAGCTGACTGCCAGAGTAGACCGAGAGCCTGAGGGACCAGCCAGAGACCCTCTAAAACTTTTAAACTACATGTTTGTATATACCTCCCTGTTTATCTGTTATACCTTTAAATTAGAACCCCAGCAATTGAAAAAAACAGTAGCTACATTTATCACATATCTGGACTTATCTATAGTTTTGTTATGAAGGACATTATTTTACACAGTTGCTTTTATTTGCAAAAAATACAGACCCAATCATAGTGCTCGAGAAAGAGCAGGCCCTTGCATCCTCTTGTGTAGAAATCAAAGAAAAGCTCAGCAGAGGAAGAATAGGGCATCCAGGAACTCTGAACAGCAGGGTCTTTGCCCCCTGTGTCCCCTGTGTCACTGTTACTGTGACTCAACTACCTTCAGTTCCTTCTTCTTCTCTTCAATGGCTAAGCCCATCTTACCTGAATCCACCCCCACTTCACTTCACGTTACCACCTGCATGGTTAATCACTTCGTATTTTTTTCCAAATTTCAACTCACTGTTTGCTTTTACCTTAACAAGATGATTTCAAAAGGAAACTGGTTTTGGTACCATGAAGGAAAATAATGTAGCACATCGGCTTACAACATAGGAACAATGCTCACACATAACCTCAACCTGCGACTCACTTGCCATTTGGCCATGAAGGGGCAGAGGGCAGCACCAGCCTCCCTTCCCATGCCTCCTTCCTCACCACTGTCAGGTCTCGGCCTTGCCTACATTTCAGAATCACCTGGGTGAGAAAACACCGCATTGCCTGGAAGTACTCCAGGGATGAAGTGTTCTTTGGTGAGCCCTGGACATCAGTGTTTTAAAAAGTCCCCCTGGGGGTTCTAACGGGTATTCAAGCCCTAGTCTTCCACCCACTCTGGGACCCCACCCAATCTATCAGGTCCCCCTCTCTCTTCTACCTTCCCTCTCTGGTAGTCTGAATTCTACAGTCAAATTTCTAGGGTTTATTTTGGTTTAGTGTTTTCTGTTCCTTTGTGATTTCCCCCCCTTATATTCCACGTGAGTGAAATCTGAAGTAGTGTGAACCTATACTCCTATACCCCTAAATCATAAACAGTGTTGTAAACCCATGTTACCTCAATGTAAAATAATATAATTTAAAAAATGTATAGCCAACACTAAGAACCACTGTTTGATAGCTGCCCCCTCCCAGTACTGCTGCTTTGAATGAGCTTCAGGGATGAGCGTCCCCATGGGTCATAACAAAGGCAAGACAAGCTGCCTGGGTACTGCCCCCGAGATCATCTGATTTGGTGTCAAATGGTGTGTATACCACAATGTTAGAAAGGCCAGCATGGTTTAGTTTCTCTGTATATTGTTTATTCTTTTTTTCTTTCTTTCTTAACCTCATAGCTTGTTTCTTTCTAGTTTCTTCCTCATCTTTTTTTTTAAGATTTATTTATTTTATACAAGAACTGGGGTACAGGCCAGAGACACGGGAGGGTGAGAGGATTCACCAGAGATTGAGCAGGGTGGGGGGAACAGAACAGGCAGACTGACTGAAATACACTGCTGAGGGGAGCAGTGTGTGAGACAGGAGAGGTCTGCCGCACCATGTGGGATTCTCACCAGCCAGCCGGGATGGAACCCA
Organism: Talpa occidentalis; assembly: GCF_014898055.3. Taxonomy (NCBI): domain Eukaryota; kingdom Metazoa; phylum Chordata; class Mammalia; order Eulipotyphla; family Talpidae; genus Talpa; species Talpa occidentalis. The sequence continues at coordinate 110,870,267 of NW_023605194.1, forward strand.
CACTGCAGAGGCTGCAGACAGCTTTGCAGCACGGTGCTCATTTAGCCCGCTGCGCCACCAGGGAGGCCCTCTACCTCATCTTAACTTCAGAAACAATCATGGTTCCAACTTGTCTTATGAATTTGTTACTGACCTAACTGGGTGGCATCACTTGTGTTCAGAAAGCCAGACTCTGAACCACAAGATTGTCTCCATAAAGGATGCATTTTATTAGCAAGTGGCACCATGTTGCGAGGACAGCAGAGTCAGTGTTCACGAAAAGGCAAATGAAAGAAGATTATACCGGAAAGGAAGGAATGTGCAGGAGTGAGAAGAGTTTCTTCATTCTCAGGTCTGGGGGGCACCACACAGTCAAGGGTTAGTCAATCACAAGATTATTGGTGCATTTCTGGATTAGGGTGCATGGCAGTCTAGGGAGAGTCATCACAGGATTATTGATAACACTTCTGGACTAGTTGCTCTCTTCTGTATCATCAACTAAAATGACCGTTGGGTACTCATCAGTGTACTCAGTAGAAACAGAAATAGTCCATTAAGCACTAAGCAGCCCTTCATCACGGCTCTGAGGAATGCAGTCCAGTGGTTTCTAAGGAAAGTGTCATTCCCAGTTCAGAACCAAGCACAATTTTCCCCTGAGCATCTTCAGTATCACTCTCCTGGCCAAGTAGCCCCAGTAGCTCTGCATTTTCTGATGCAAGATGCTAAGTCAGAAATAGGTTGGTGTATCTCATATTTGCAGAAACATCTGCATACCTGGGGGTGTTGCTATGGCTGGTCTTGTGGGTCCCGGGCACTTCTGACAACAAGGAGAGGCCAGGGAAGTAGTCCTTGCTATCTATCAAGCAGTGATGAGCCGCAATGAAGCCTAGTCATTCTTGAAAAAGAGATCACCCTCACTTGGACAGTGATTGGGCTGGCCTGGACAATGTTATCCACACTTGATTCATCTTCAGCATCAACACAGGGTCTCAAGAGCTTTGGTTCAATCCACCTAAATGCTAAGTAAGTCTAGGGGGGACCAGGATTTTGAGATTTTTATTTATTTAATGACTGCCAAGGAAAACTTTATAGTCACTTTCATTTGAGAAACACTGTGTTCAGTGACATTCTTTACTCCAAGAATATGTGGTTCTGTAGTAACTTCTACAATAGAGATATTAACCTCCATTTCTGAAAACAGGATTATAGCTCCTGTTTATTGAGATTTGCAGGAACACTTGTTTCCAGAAATATTAACTGGTGCTTGGATAATGACAACGAAGGATTACAAAAGGAAATGCTAAATACTAAATCCTCCTCTTAGATATTGACAATGTGTTAGAGATTCTAAGAAGGTCTATTGTAAAAAGAAACTCTTTTCTTAAGCATTAAATTAACTTATTTGCAATGTGACAACTTTGTCTCAAGAAATCTATTAATACTCCTTCAAGCAGTTTTCCCTTAACACAGCTTGGAGGTTCTAAATGTGCACAATGTTTCGTATATAGAGACTTCTCAATAAATGCTACCACTGGATAATAACCAGTAGAAAAAAAGGCAATAGGCTGAAACTCAGATTTTCTAATATTATTAATTGCTAGCAGCCTGGGTAAATGTTTTGATAAAGGGGTCAGAAGAAATGGTTCCAATAACATTTTAAGATTTACTGAAGTTCTACTCATCTTAGCTGATGGTATATTAATCTATACTTGCACCTCATCCCACACAAAGAGAATTATAATTTTGCTTCCATACCATATGGTAATGGACTAAGAAACAAGAATTATATGCCATCCATCCCCTCTTAGAGTTCATTTGCATTTCAGACTTTCAAGGGCAATAAATTAATATTCATTACTTGTATATACTGCCTTACTGATGTCTGTACAAAAATAGTACCCAAAAGTGTTTGTTAGATGAATGATGCATAATTTTTTTGTCTTTACTCCTCTGGGCTTTCTCATTCAACCTCAAGCAGATACTGCAAACAACTAGGTGATTTTGCATTATTGATATCAGGGAGAGGGAACCAGTGTTTACCAGAAGTTGATCTTTGTCTCGGGTGGATTAATCACAGCTGAGGTCAAGATGAATAAATCTGTGTTCCAGAATGTCCTGGTTACAGTTCAAGACTCAAAGAAAACAAAGGAAGTTAGAGGCTAGAAAGAGGAAGGAAGTAAAAAGACTTTCCAAAAGAAAATACAGATGTCCTAAGACTCTCATTACTGTTATAATTTGACTTTGTGAAAAGTCCAATTGAATTTAGAGATGTTTGGTCTTAATCAACAACATGTTCTATTGTGTCAATTTCATCATTACATGGGGAAAAAAGAGATATGTTGGGGCTGGTCTTATTAAAAGGCATATTTATGTATAAAAAGGGAACATGTACTTTAAATGTAATTTTTAATTACAAATACAAAATATATACAATATATATTACATATGTGTGGATAGACATACACAAAACACACACACGTGCAATGTTACGCTGTGCTCTCTTATGGGAAAACAGCTAAATATTTTCCCTTGAAATTTTCCATGCTATTACTCTTCAAAATAAACTAGGACCGTGGATAGTTATATTTTTACAAGTCACAGGTTTAGGTAAAAACAGTTTCAAGGGCTAGATGCCTGCAAATGCACTTAGAATATGTTTATAATATAAAAGATTCATTTCCAGTGGTATTCCACTGAAGCAGTTGCTTACATTATTGGAGTGGGGAAATTGTTGCCACTTGGGCCAATCCATTTTCATCTCTGACTACCCAGAAGCATGTGTGCACATTAACCCTTTGAGAGCATGCCCAGACTTATTGGCCATTGATTTCACTTGAATGGAGGTGGAACATTTACTTGTTGTAAAGCTTCTAGACTGGGTGTCTAGATAGTATGATGATAAGCATTGTATAAACACAGAAAGGGATGGAATTCAAGTTACCTTTATCTGTGGCTCCTTTCATATACAGTATGTGTCATAGACAGACACCAGTGTCTCATTACATGACCACCCACAGAACATTACCCAATGTGACATTCTTCAGGGAAAATTAACAGAAATGTTTTACCACATCAGTCTCTTCCAAGAACACTGATTCAATAATAGTACTTAAAAAGTGACCAGAGGCCCATGGAAGTTTCCCTCTTCCACTGTTTTAGCTGGGGGGCATAATAAATACCTCAGATTCTGAAACTATTTAAATAAAGGAGGATACAGAAGCAAACACACTGGCACACACACATACACTCCCTGATACATACACATATGTTTGTGGATGTCAACTTATTTAGTTGGCATTTCTATTTCTCCAGTGTTTTCTCACTATAGGCACACAGCCATTGCTTCTGCCAGGCTCCAAATTTTCCCAATTATTGTACAGAATCATAGTAGACACATGATTCTTTCTCTGTGAAAAACATTTTTTAAAAGTCAAGAAGACTCATAGGATTGCAAAGAATAAAGATGATTACAAATGAAATCCCAGAAGAGAATTTGTCAAAAAATGTAATATTAGAAATCTTAACAAACATCAACTACTATTGCCTAATGTTTCTCTAAAAGCCACAGTATATGAAAAATATTTTGTTCATTTCTTAATTTTTTTTTTTTTTTTATGAAGAGAACCTAGCAGAGACTTCAATGCATGTTGGTTTTCCAGAGAAGCAGAACTGATTCACAGGTTGGCATATTAAGTGGGATGTCATGGCAGAAGGAAAGGCCAATTTCAATTTTGTTATTGTATAAATATTTTATTATGATCTCTAGAAGAAAGTGATGAATGTTTTTTCAATGGAAGATGCAGAATTTGATGATTAGGAGTGATTAAATAATGATAAAGGACAGAGAACAACAACAACGGTTCTATGAAGAGAGTGTCTTATAGAAAATCAGATTTGAAGAAGATATGCAGTCACCATTCATTGATATGAATTAAGTATAATTTATAAATAATGTGTGTGTTGTGTATGATAGAAGATTGCAGAGTTTACAAGATTTCATGTTTTCCTGCTTCATGAGATACTCAGTGATTGAAGATGGTAGGATTTAGAAAAAACTGCACTGAGTTGAATTAAGTTGAAATGACCCATGAAGAAACTTGAAAGCCCATTGAGTTGGATAAAGAATTGAACTGTATTCTTTTCTCCAGATAAGCTTCTAAGTATAGTTTCAACATTGGGACTATCTTGTGTGTGTTGTCAATTAGTTTTTCACTTACAGAGAAAAGCAAAGGGCAAATAAGAACTAAGAAGACAAATTTTTTTTCCCTTTGGGCTTGGTATTATCAGTTGGACTAAAAATAATTGACAATCCCATGGAATGTAGTATGTAATTACTTCTAATTACTCAAAATTGAAAATTCCTCAAGGCTTTTTGGGTTTTTTTCTTTGTTTTTTGTATCTTAATAATACTTTGGGTAGGAATATGTTAGCCAGAAACTATTTTGGCTGTTTGTTCAGAGATGTTCTCTACATGTGAGTTAAGTAATCTTTATAAGAACAGGAGGTGCTGATAGAATAATTGTGTTTACTCTTCCCACTTCATGATTTCTCTCTTATAAACATTGTTTTGCATTATTGGGCTCTACGTTCCTTTTTCTCATCTGATGTTTTACAAATATTTTTCTAATTGCCTGAGACAGTGTGGTCCAATAAAGTTAAATTGACTTTGGGTTGAACTTGTGTGTCTGATCTCTTGCCAGGGGTTACAGTCACCCTCTTGAACTGACTTTCACTCTGTTTCTTGGTCTCTGTCTCTCTCTCCCTTTTATGTTCTTTTGTGCCTGTTATCCTTTTCCTCCTTTATCTTAATGTACAACTCCAGAATTCATTCTCGAGACTTCTGTTTCCAAAGTTTTAAAAAGATAGTTTATCTATCTATCTATCTATCTATCTATCTATCTATCTATCTATCATCTTTCCTTCCATCCATCCATCCATCCATCTGTCCATCCATCCATCTTCTATCCACCTAAATCAGCAGTTCAGAGTTTCAACCCAAGTCCCTGGAAGAGGTAAACTAAAAGCTTAAAAAATAAGAGTATTTGGAATAACCCATTTGTTTGATGTCTGGAAACACTTTACAAACAACCTCCAGGAAAATAACAAAGCAAATAGTGCTGGTCTACCGCAATGGAACAGACACGGTGTGTGATCAGTTAGCTGCAACCCACAAATAAACACAGACAGGCAATCTAGCGAGCAAAAACAGAAACCACATTATTGTCCATCACAGACTGAAGAGTTTAGAATAAACTTAAAGCCTCCTATGTGTGACTTCTAGACTCTCAAAAGAAGGTTAAAAGCTTCAAGGATTCTTCCTGGTTTTGTATAGTAAGCTCCCGCGTTTCCCTTTAACCCCAAAGATCAACATTTATTTTAACATCTACCCACTTTCACCAAAGACGAAGTCTTGGGAGTCCTCCTCTCTCCCTCTTTCTCTCTCTGCTTCAGGAGAATGAAAGTTGCATGGCCTGGCAGGTCTTGGTCTCTTGTGCTACAGCAATAGTACCATTGTCGTATTTCAAACATCTAGGACTGAACCACCAAAATGGCACCATGGACATCAGCCATTTCCATTCATTCAAACTATTTTCACATGAAGTTGAAATGAGTGTCTCTAGGGGATAGCTCTACTTTTATCAAGATTAATAAATATTTTCTGCTTGTATGAAAATTCCAAGCAATTTTTTCCCCTTTCTTTTAGATGTATCTATTGGATCTGTCATAACTTTCCTTCACTCAGTCTCTAAGGACAGATGAACATCTCATTTTTGAGTCACATTTCAATGATAGAGGTGAATTGGTCACCTTTATTCCTTTCTCCCTGCCTCTATTTATAGACTCATTTTTATCTGAGCCTATTTGCAAAATGAAATAGTCCATAACTTAGGAACAAAGCCTAGTGTTGTTTACTTTTCTCCTGAATCTGAGGTGACAAAATATGCTTATTCTTCCAAGTTTCATCTCCCCTCTTTAAAACTTTAATCCTTTGGGACATCCCCTGGTGGCACAGCAGTTGAGCGCTGGGCTGTGAAGCTGCCCACAGCCTCTGCAGTGCTGGTTCGATCCCTGGCTGCTGGCGAGGGTCCCACATGGCATGCAGACCTCTCCTGCCATGCCCGCTGCTCCCCTCAGCAGTGTACTTCGGTCCTTCTGCCTGCTCTGCTCCCCGCTCTGTCTCTGGTGAATTCTCTCACCCTCCCATGCTTCTGACTGTACCCAGTGCTTGTATAAATAAATAAATAAATCTTTAGAAAAAGAAAAAAACAACTTTAATCCTTTGATTTATCCTAAGCAGGCTACTTGGTTACTATACTTCTCTTTCTTTTTCTTATTGTCTAGGGAAGAACCACAATTAGAAGTTAGATTTATAAAGATTGAATTTATGTTGTGTTAGACATTAAGCAGAAATCAAGGGAGGACAGAACTTATACTAAATATAAGGAGCCAGGATACTAAGATAATACTATGATAGATAATCATTTTAGTGAAAAAATGTGAGGGTGTAGTGCTCAAAACATGTCTTAGAAATTATATTTGAATTATACTTGAACAAGAAAGAAGGGCATTCAGGTGGAAGAAGTGTTGGAGGAAGAGTACATGGTGACTGAACTCCACCCACTGATATTATATGGATTCTACCCCCGCCTCCATGCCATAGAGATCTGGGGAGCTGAAATTATAACTCCCAGCATGCCACGAATCTGCCATGACTTTTGACTTTCTGAAGGGAGGGTTGCTGGGAATAAAGGGTGGAGTTAAGCGGCTATGTTTGGTATAAAGCCAAATATATGTGGGCTTGTCTTCTCTCGGCTTTTGCTGCTTTCAGCGTGTACTTGGGGCTTCAGCTCAAACAATGGTACTGGTAGGACCGATTGACCAATAATTCTCAGTTTCTCTCCCTCCTCCCGCTTCTCATTTCCCTTGTAAACAAACCTTTTATTAACTTTTCTCTGCATGGCCGCTCCTGAGTCTTGCCCTGAGTTCTTAAGCAGTGGGTGAGGACTCACATGCGGTTCACCCCGTTTCCCTTTTGGGTTGCCCTGTAACAGAAGCAGCAGCAGGAAACAAGAAGGGAATGGACACAGCTTCATATGTATTGACTTCCAATAATCTCTACTTGAAGGATTCAGCTGAGGGGAAGACAGGAAAGAGGGAAACTCATTAGTTTCTATGTTATTTATGTTTCTAGTTACCTGTGAGGCTAGGATTAACCTGGCCTATTCCATTAGTTCCTTTTGAGGCAAGTCCATTCAGGTCAAATGCACACTCTTTCAGGAGACTGACTTTGAGATGCAGATTTAGGACTATCTTTTGTTTGTATTTTAAGAAAAGAAAGGGAGGGCCTCCCCAGTGGCTCTGAGGTTAAGTCTCAGCACTATCTTGTTGTCATCACCTCTGTGGCCTGAGTTAGATACACTGCCAGGGAGGTGACCCACACATGGCGCAGCAGAACTCTCCTGTCTTGCCCGCTGCTCCCCTCAGCAATGTATTTCAGTGGATCTGCCTGTTCTCTCCACTCTGTCTCTGGTGAATCCTCTCACCCACTACACCTCTGGCCTGTACCCCAGTTCTTGTGTGCATAAATAAATAAAAATTAGTCTTAAAAAAGAAAAACAAAAAGAAAGGGAACAGCTCACTCCGTGGAACCCATTTCTTGAACCCTTAGATACTTGAGCATTTGGGGATATATGCACTTGAGTTAGGTATACTAAATGCCTTCAGTGAGTTTCTTCTTATTCTTGGTATGAGTAATACTGACATTTCAGTAAAGCTGATTTCGGAATAAATGTACTACTTCTATAGTTAATTACATGGGATCTATTATGAACAAAATCCTTGAAAACACAGTGTGTAAGAAAATATGGGGGAATGAAGGAGATTGTTCATAACAGTATTATTTATAAATGCCAAGTCATGGAAACAACTTAAGTATCTATCCATAGAGAGATGAATGGATGAAATTGTAGTATGTGGGTGTTTGTGTGTGTGTGTGTGTGTGTGTATGTCTGTGTATAAACAAGTACTACATGATCTCACTTATATGTGGAATCTAAAAACAAACCAAAAGACCAGACTTGTGGTTACCAGAGTCAAGGGGTGAGGGCAGGGACAATTGGAGGAAGGTGATGAAACTTTCAGCTATACATAAATATTAAGGATTTAATGTACAACATCATGACTGTAGTTAACAGTTGTTAAGAGAGTAGATCCTAGGAGTTCTCATCACATGGAATTTTTTTTCTCATTTTTTGCTTTTTCCTTTTATTCTATCTATATGAGATAATGGATGCTATCAAAACAAATGTGGTAATCATGTCACAATATATGTAAGTCAAGCCATTATGCCGTACATCTTAAACTTACACAGTGATTTATGTCAATTATATCCAACAAAATTATTGGGATGGAGAAAACATGGGAAAAGAATTTGAAGTTTGTAGGAAATGTGCGTTTTTGAATTTCTCTAAAATTATTTTTCAAAACCATTATCATTCTCATTAAAAAATGTAATACTGTTGAAGAATTGAATCTTCTTTAAAATTTTTTTCAATTTGAAAAAAGTATTATGGGACCTCCCTGGTGGCACAGCGGGTTGAGCACAGCACTGTGAAGCTGTCTGCAGCCTCTGCAGTGCAGGTTTGATACCCAGCCCACCAGGTAGATACCCACATGGTGCGGCAGACCTCTCCTGTCATGCCCGCTGCTCCTTTCAGCAGTGTAATTTGGTCAATCTGCCTGTTCTGTTCCCCACTCTGTCTCTGGTGAATCCTCTCACCCTCCTGCTCCTCTGGCCTGTACCCCAGCTCTTGTATAAATTTAAAAAAAAATTAATTAATTTTTTAAAGTATTATAGAAGATTTATTATAATATTCTCATTTTTAAAATCAAATCATATTTGCTCTTAAATTACATTAATCTCTTTTAAATGTCTTTCGGCTAAAAATGATAATTTGAAGTAGGTTTCCTCTCCTTATCATCAACTTTCTTCTCCTTGGTGCTGTATTTTCTGTTTTTCTTATATAAATAGTCATCTCCCTTAGATCAGGGGTCAACATATTAATGTTTTGGTCTGTGGGCAACATCCAACCCATTGCCTATTTAGATGGCTCATGAGCTAAGAATGGTTTTCTATTTTTAAAATGTTTGAACATTTTTTTAAAACAAGAATCATATTTTATAACACATGAAAGTGATATGAAATTCAAGTTTAAGAGTCCATAAACAAAGTCATATTGGAGCTCAGTCACATTCAATCAATTCCATATCTATATGACTGCTTTTGTGCTACATGAGCAGAGCTGAGTATTTGCATAATAGCCTGTAGGGCCCACAAAGTCTAAAATAACTACTCTCTGATCCTTAGCAGAAAATTTGCTGACATTATATGAGAAGTTGAAATGCATCTCCACAATATTGCATTGTGTAGTTATTTCACTTAATTTTTAATTAAGTGTTCAAAATGTTACCCTTCTTCTGAACGTCAGAAAAGGGAGATCTGGAATTACAAGAAATGACATTACTTGAGTCAACCTTTTAACTTATGTTTTACTGTCTCATGGGACATTATCCACTAGGGTTGTATTAGAAACGTTAATAATCTTGACTTATGGGGAACATTCCAAACAACTGTTTAAAGTGTGTCCCTCATTTGAATATATAGAGGGTTACAGTGTTTTGCACACTTTTGTAGTCTGAAACCCAATCATGCCATGGATGAGGTATAATGTGAATTGTTTTGTCATCCCTGGCTTCATAGAAAGCTTCACGTCTTTACACATCTGTATCTGCAATGAGAGGGGATAATAGTTCGGCTATTGTTGTTTATGCATCAGAAGAACAAAAAGTCAACAAAATAAACAAAATGTCATGTTCATACAAATCTTGATTATAGTTAAATCATCTAGCTGGCATTGCCCGAATGCTATGTCGCCAATGGGGCTGCCAGCTAGTGAGCAGCCTTGCATGTCCTCTGTCTTGTGTCTTCAAAGTTTGGAACAGCTCACTTGAGGGTTCATACAAAAACTAGATTTACCCAAAACAGTCAAGATCTTGTCTCTGAGTCTTTGCTGTTGTTAACTAACTTGTCTGTAAGAATCCCTGAAGTCCTAAGAGATTTCAAAATAATTGCAACACCCATTACAGAGTGCTTACAAAAATATACTTAATTATTATCTTGGAACAAGCAGAGTTTCTCAACCTCAGCACTATTGACATTTTGGGTCAGATAATTATTTTTGCGACTCCTGTGCATTGTAAGATGCTTAGTAGTAGCATCCCACTAAGCCATTTAACATTCTCCCAGTTGAGACAAACTAAAATTTCTCCAGACATTGCCAAAGGACCCTAGAGGGCAAAATCACAGACAGTTGAGAACCACTGTTTCAGGGGATGATGAAAATTTGCTTTATTCTAAAATGTAATCAAACTTACTCTGAAGAGGATTAAGCTCCGAGAACTAGAATAAAAAGATCCAGAATCTGAGTTTTAAAAACGTAAAATAATTATCTAAAAAGTGAAAAATCTGATCATATATCCAGGTTTCCAAATTAGCCTTTGGTTTACATATAATGAAGCTAAAAGAAGAATATTTGGTGCATTTGTTCAAATGTTTTACATATCTTGCTGCTTATAATCCAAGCATCCTAATTTAGGCAGCATCTCAGGATCTGCTTCATCCTCCTGTTCCATCCTCTAAACCTAATCTGTCCACACAGGCACATGCAGATGCCTCAGCCACTCCCGACTGCTCTTACCTTCTAGTGACATCCCTGTAACTCTTCTCATAATTTCTCTCTCAGTGAAATAGCATCTTTTTCTTCTATATCAAGTATTATGGTATAACTGCCTATATGTAAGAGCAGACTAAGCTTTTGGAGTAAATAGACTCAAAATAAATCATTACTAAAAATTCCATACAAGTTGATTTCTTATTCACTGACTAGTTAAGATGGCCTCCTGGCCTGGCTACAAATTTAATTTGGAAACTTGATCCTGGGACAGCACTTCTCAAACTAAAGGTGCATTAGAATTGCCTGCAGTGCTTGTCTTAACCAGTGCTAGGCCCCAGTTTCTTTTATTGAGGTGATCTAAGAGAGGATCTGAAAATGTGCCTTTCCAATAATTTCCTAGGTGAACTTGGTGATGTGGGAAACCACTGACCTATATTATATCAATTCTTAACTGATCTTACAATTAACAAAGGGGCACAAAACTGAATTATTAATGTTAAGGAGGGACGCAGAGTTTCACGTAAGCTGCCTTATGAATCTCTACCAACTACTCTCATGCTCCCTCACATCCCTCTTGTTTACATTTGTTCATGAACCATCTTAGTGGAATAGAGATGATATTTGTAACTTTTTTTTAAAAGCATGAATGGATCTTTTTTAAAGCATGAATGGATTTTAAAAAAACAAGAATTTTCAAATTCATTTTGAAAAATTATTTGTGTGAAATGTGTTACTATCTGGAACTTGTCTTCAGAACAAGTTCTTGTGAAATCATTTGGAATACAGATTCTCCTTAGGAATGCTATCCAGTAAACCTAATGATTTTATAGGTTAGGTTGACAATGGCTAATTCAATTCATATCCAGGAACAGGGTGCAGGGAGTGATTTCCTTCAACCTCATTTACTAATTTTAGCTCTCCTAACATCTAAACATAGAGATGAAGTCGCCTTATGGCAAGCATTGAGATCAAGTGGCATGAGGAGGAGACAGGCAGACCCACAAGCTGGGGAAGGGAGAAAAATGAAAGGCATTATCCCACAGGAAATTACCTGTCAGCACAACATCCACCAGCATGTGTCCTGCTAAGCAATGCCCATCGACAAAATATTCAAATAAGAAATGGCCCCCCATTGCAGCCATAGTTTCATTAAAGGCTTAAGAAAAGAAATGAGTACTTGGTGTTGCATGTCTCTGTACTCTGTCTACTGTCAGTTTGTGATTGACAAGAAGGGGAGATTCTGAAAATGAGTTCTTTCCCTACATTATTTAGTCATGCTCCAGTTGCAGTAAAAGTCTGTATATCATGTGACTTGAAAGGCTTGCAAATTACACTTCTCATTTTAAAGACTTCTATGTTCTGTTGTTTCTAAACTTCAGAGTGAGGCAGACCTGGGTTTGAACTCTCCACTTACTAACTATATGACCTTGGGCAAAATACTTCAACTTTTAACCTTGTGTCTCTTAAGAAGTTAAAAATAAAGAGAAACACCTGTCTCATAAGGTTGCTGAAATAATTAAATGAGATAACATAAAGATTTTTACAATAACAAGCACTCATACCTTAATAATAATTCAAACATTAGAAAATGTATTTATTTTTATCACTAAAAATCACTACATTATAAATTCTGACGAGAATATACCCACTAAATTTTCATTCACGGCACCTGATTGCAAACTTTGTTTCTGTTCTGTTCACCACTGAGTTCCCAGTGCCTAATGCTGTGCTTGGAACATATGATATGCTCAATAAATCATTGCTGAATAATTAAATGATAAATGGCTCAAACTGAAAGATACCTCCTTGTTTTACAAGTAGGCAGAATGAGTCTTTGTATCTAATCAGTGATCAACACGCAGAGCAAAAAGGAATCAGAAAGATAATCAAGGACATAGTCAGAGGCTGTAAGATTTCCTCAAAGGAACAAGTGATAACATTTGGTTTAGTAAATAAGGAGTTTAGAAATAGATAATTGGATGATCAATAATTTTTATAACTTTAAACCATTGTTCTAATGGGTATCATTTACTTGGTAGGTTGCATGTGAATAAGATTCCTCTGATTTCTTTTTATTTCCAGGTTAAATATTCATGATATTAGACTCACAAGAGCAACAAAAAAATCTACTTTCACATTTAGATCATTGCTTTATCTACAGAAACTGAGTCCTCTGAGACCTCTCTTGCACTTAGAGCTCTCTGTTCAAGGATCAGAATATGTCAGTTCCTTCAATACAGGGAGTCAGCAGTTCTATGGGGGATATCAGACCTTACTTCCACATTTACCCCTCTTGATTCAACATGGAGACTGATGAACTTCAAAGACCATTTCATGTATGGAAAAACTCTGATGAAGTAGAGGAAAAATCTCCCTGTATATTTGAAGTTTGCAGGAATACTAATGGAAGGAGATCATGATTATCATTGTTTTTTAAAAAAAGAAAGTTAATGTCTAATTCTAATCACGTGTGTGTGTATTTGTGTGTATTTCATTACCTGTCACACACAAATTCACCCAAAATATGCAAGGCCAAATAAATACAATTCACTAAGGTAACTTCTAGATTTATTTGCAATGAAAAATATCAAATGTTTGATAATCATTCCTTAATTTGGAGAATAGTTTGTTCCTTCCTTTTGTTTCACATTTAAAACACATTTGTTTTCCATTATGAAATAGTTTGTAGAAAGCACTGAACTGGAAATTTAACTGTAAGCAAAATGTGCTTTCACCTTAGTTCAGCATTGTTTGATAAAGTATATTTCACGGTAATTGCACCTATTATTTCCAAAGAGTATGGAAAAGTGCTCCCTCCCCTGTAACTTTCCTGAAGGAATGTCTGCCTTCTAAGGAGGGAAGAATAGAAAGTAATATGAGATCTGTGTGAGCCTGTGATAAACTGAGAACACTGAGATCACAATATTTATGAGATAACTGGAAAATAATAGGAAGGAGGGTACAGAGGTTGGACACACTTGTTGTCTCATATTTTGTGGCATTGTTTGAAACTACTAATTGAACAGAATATAAACTAATTGTGTTTATATTGGGTATAAGTAATGGGTATAAGTAATGACATAGGTAAAGGAGTTACCTGTTTCAAAATGGGCTTTTATCTCTGGTCCCTGAATGATTCATGGAAGACAAATCAATTTTCACTACACAAGCCTTGGGAGCAAGGCCATGAAGCACAGAGAAAGAGTCCTGGAAAGAACCCAGGACTCGATAAAAGCAGGAAGACAGGAAGTCCACTCTCGGGTCAATTGCTTGCTACTCCTGATCCTGGAGAGATTATTTTAGCCTTTCTGAATACTATACACCGTCTACTAATAAGAGAAAAGACAACATAAATGAAAGTGCACTGGGGAAAATATGAGCATTTTAACTAAGAAACTTCGTCCTTTAAGAGCAAAGTGTAAGCTTTTCATAGATTAATATTATAAAAGATCATTAGTGACCATGTCTTGAGAATTAAGTCTCATAAATTAAAGGATTAGAAATCTACTCAAGGGTATAACTTGAAGCTTTGTTAGTTGATATTTTAACAAGTGTTTAACTTGAAAAATTGTGAAATGCATATGCTTTTGGGAACAAAGTTTGTCCAGGAAGAAAACACACAATAGGAAATTATATTAACATGATGACAAATGTTTAGAATGAAAATGCAACTTAGATGATAAGGAAGGGAAAAAATAATGAGAAGTAAAAAGAAGCAAAATAATTACTAAATATATGCTCTGTACAAGACTAAAGTAAAAAAAGATTCAGATTCAAATCCTTTTCTTCTATTATCATCTCTGTAACTGGTGATGTTTTTCCAAATTTACAGAGATCAGAAATAATCTTTTGATTTCAAGATGGTGGAAAGAACAGTGTAGCTTCTCTCGCAATACAAACTCTAGAAATAATAGAAAAGATTTCTCAAGTCACTCAGTCACATTTATTTATTTTTAAAAGGATAAATCTTAGAGACCCAGAAACATTGAAGAAACCCCAGACCACACATTTGCCACAGGATGGAAACATTAAGGGAAACTTGTCCTGAGCATGGCAGAAAAGAGCAGAAAGAGGCTAATGAGCACTTAACAAGGGCTTAGCTGAAGAACTGTAGTGGTTCCAGTCAAGCCAATTTGCCCTTAAATGCACTCACATTCATGTAGATGAGGAAACTACAACTTTCAGATATATATGAAGTAAGTCACAGAGCAATGGTCTAGAGCTGTTGACACAAGCAAGGAACAGTTGCAGTTCAGCACAAAAAACACCTATAAAGTCTCTGCATTGATGCATTAGGCAGTGAATCTCTCTTCTCAATCTACCTCTTGCAACAACAACAACAAACAACCTAAGTTCCAGAAGTTTCTTTTACTATGTGCCCCAGACAGGCTGGTCAAATAGAGGGAGCTTACTAGAAGGAAATGTCCATCAGAAAATTGAAGAAGAAAAATTGAGCAAATACTTTTCCTCATTTTATGGACAAACCCATTTTTAAGTAATTGCTAGCTAGAGAGATAGGTGATAGATAGCTAATACCTAGACAGAGTTATACAACTTATTATATTATAAAAAGTAAGAAGCAAAAAGAAGAACTTATACCACAGTCAACAGAACATCCAAAATTGAACTTTACCTAAATAAGAATTAGTATTTTAGAAAGAGAATTAAGATTTCTAGAAATTTTAATTTTCTTTCTAGAAAGAATTACTTTCTAGAAAGAATATTTCTAAAAAGAGGCTATTACCTTTATCAAAGAAGGAAGAATAAACAGTTATAAATATGAAATTGTAACTGTTAAATTTATAATTAAAAAGGCATAACAATCTGGATTGAACAGCACCATGGATGTATCTGAATATAAATTTGCTGACTACACTATCAAGTTGAAGAAGAAAAATAAATCCAGAAACAATAATAATCAAATAAACCATTTAAACTTAGTGTTGTCTAAATAAACATTGATAGCATAAAAAGGGGGAAAGGAATGGGATTTAAATAAGAGAGTAGATAATAGAGGAAACTATAAACATTCTAAGTATGTTTAAACAGAAATTTATTGTCTCACAGTTCTAGAGGCCAGAATTCATAATTAACGTGTTTGTAGGACAATGCTTACCCTGAAATATGCAAGTGAGAATCTTTTCTTGTGTTTGTAACTTCTGGTGGTTTGCCAACTATCCTTGGCATTTCTTGACTTGCAGCTGCAGCACTTCAATCTCTGCCTCTGTCATCAGCCAGAGCCTCATGCGTCCCACTCCCCTTCTTACAAGGACACCAATTATATATTGGATTAATGGATCTCTGCACTCTAGTGTAACCTCATCTTATCTGATTATATCTGCAATGACCCTATTTCCAAATAAGGTTATATTGTGGAGTACTGGGGGTTAAGACTCCAACATATGTTTTGGGGGAACACAGTTCAATATATAACATATACCATGTTCATGGACTGGAAGAATCAATCTAATTAAGATGCAATGCTCCCTAAATTTATCTATAGATCTAATGCAATCCTCACCAAATCCAAATAGACTTTTTTGTAATAACAACTCAAATCTAATATTCAAAAGAATTAGAATTTGCAAGACAAAATTGAAAGGAAGAATAGTTAGGAAAATTATACTGCACAATTTCTAGACCAACTATAAAACTACACGAATCAAAACAGTGTGGCATTGGTAAAAGGACAGACAATTAGACAATAAAATAGAATACAGAACAACAATATTCAATATATACTGGGTGAAATTATTTTTAACAAAGGTGCCAATGCAATTCAATGAGAAAGGCAAATTTTCAACAAATGGTGCTGGAGCAAATGGATATTTATACAGGAAAAATAATGTTACCCCCTCACACCATACACAAATTCAAAATGAATCATAAGCTTAAGTGTAAGAGATGGAGATAGATAGATAGATAGATATGATTACCTTCAAGGCCTTGGGAATCAGTGATTATTTCTTGGAAAATATAAGGCTTTACAAATAACACAAAATGATTCTGATAATATAAATGATCGTTAGTGACCTTGGATGGAATGGTTTCTAGAATACTAACAAAACATTGTTGATTAAACTGTGGCTTTAGTGAAAGCTGAGTTTATAAAGAGTTCTGAGATAATAGGATGCATATTATGAAAATGCAGATGAACAAAAGAGAAATAATCTTGCCAAGTTGTTAAGTAGCAGCATGGAAGGGAAATGGAAGACAGTGAAATTCTCCCTAGAAATGAGCTTTGGCTAATGAACAACTTTGTCTTGAAAGAAATTTGTCAACAGCAGAAGTTTCATGATAGATGGTATCAGTTCTAATAATCTCAGTCTCAAAAATATTGAGATTATATGTCTTGTAAGTAAATCTACTCTTTTTCAAAGTTTAGCTTCCAAGAGTAGGAGTTCTTGGGGAAAATGGGACTATAACTCCAACTGGGGATTTCAAAGACAACCCATCCTGACACCACCCCACGATATGAGTTATATCGTGTTCAGAATATAGCAATAGGTAACTATCTAGGAATATGCAATTTAGAACAGGAAGTCTGGTCTCTGTGAGAACAGAACTGGTATTCTCTGGAGCACTAGAGAAGAATGGAGGTAAGTTCAAAAGGGAATGAGATAAAATGTTGAAATTGAAAGAAATGCCAGGAAATTATGAAAGAACTAGCTTTTACTTCTAATTTTTTCCCTTTGTTGTCTCCGTCAATTCCCAGGTCCTATCACACTCCAAGTCAACATGACCTACACTGCACATTCCATTGACAACTAATGTTTTATTGCAGGAAGAACTGAGGTTAGAGTTCTGATGGGTGCAGTGGGGAGAATTGTCAACTTTAAACAGATTGAAATCATTACAAAATATTTTCTTTGTCCATAATGAAATTACATCCGAAATCAGTAACAGAATGACATCTGGAAAAATCCCATATATTTGCATAAAAATATATCATGCTTCCACAAATCAAAGAAGAAATAAAAAAGTAGAAAATACAAGATGAACGAAAATGACACAATATATCAAACTTTGCACAAAAGAATATTATTTAGTCAGAGGAAAGATGAAATGCTTCAATTTATAGCAAAATGGAGGAAGTTCAAGGAAATCATATATAATAAGGCAAATCAGGATGACAGATATTGGACATTTATATTATGGATGATTGAACAAAGCAAATATTTATAAGAACTAACTAGAACTAATAAGTGAGGTTTTTGAGCATTTTATAGGGATGAGGGAAAGAGAAAGTGTCAAAAGGTGATCAGCAATAGCAATGAAAAAAAATTTCAAAACAAAATTGTAATAAAAAATTTTCAAACATATACCATTTGAGCCACCTCAAAGATCTTAGAAATCCCAGTGTCTAGTAAAACCCCAGAAAATAAAGGGGTTTTTTAAAAAGTAGGATGCATCAAAGGAGAATTCAGAAGGAAATTTCCAGCATCAGTGCTTCTATTCAAAATAAAATCTCCAATTCATGATTTAAGTTTCTACTTTAAACTAGAAACTGAAATCAGGAGCAGAGCAAGATGAAGAAAGGAAATACTAAGGAAGAACACAGATCAATGACATAGATGCAGAAAAACAGAGAAAATCAATGAAAACAGAAGCTAATGTTTTGAAAATCAATAAATCTCTAGCCAAATTGATAAAAGAAAGAAAGAAAGGACAGTAAACACAAATCATTATATCAGGAATGAAAGAACAGACATAATGACAAATGCTACAAATATTAAGAGAATAAAAACAACATTTTAATAACAAGTTCTTTTCAAAAATTTGACAACCAAGACTAAATGGATAAATTCCATGAATAACACCAATTGTTAATGCTCAGTTACTTACAGATTGAAAACTCAAAGGAGACTCTAGCCCCAAATGGTGAAATTATCAGACACCCAAGGAAGAAGTAAAGCTAAGTCTACTAAAACTCTTCCAGAAAACAGAAGAGGAAATACTCCTTATGTCATTTGATGAGATAGCATTACCCTGATTATAAAACCAGATAAAGTTATTATAAAGAAAATAAAATGCAGACAAATATTCCTCATAAAGTTCTTGTGTGCATAAATAAATAAATCATTAAAAAAATAAAAAATAAAAGTAAATAAAAATTAAAATTAAAAGAAATTTTTTTTAAAAGATGCTACATCATGACCATGTGAAGTTTGCCCGATGAATGCAAATTTGATTCAACAGCTAGGAGTGAATCACTTTGATTCTTCATATAAGCAAACGGAAAAAGAAAAAACTCATGGGATTTATCTCTATAGATACTAAAAAAACATTTCACAAAATAAAACATGCATTTTTGATAAAAAAAAACTCTCAGCAAACTAACCCACAAAATAACATCTATGAACGCTGTTGAGCCCTACCACAGTTATAAAGGCAATATACAGCAATGAAGTGTTTTTCTATATACTGGCACAATCTTTGGAAATGAAGAAAAAAATTAAATTACCACTTATAAGAGCATCTACAAACATGAAATACTTAGAGATAAATACAGCAAAATTACTGCAAGTTTTGTATGTTGAAACTACAAAATATTGCAGAGAGAAATTAAAGAACTCAATGAATGAGATAGATAGCTTATTTGTAGATCAGAAAACTTAATCAGATTAAGATGCCAGTTCCTCCCAAATTGATCTGTAGATTCAAGACAATTTCATCAACCCAGCAAGCTTTGTTTTTTCTTAAGAAATTGGCAAGCTGATTCTAACTTTCATGTGGAAAGAAAAAGGAACTACAATAACCAAGATAATTTTTAAAAAGAATAAAAGCATAGCACTCACATGCCTTGATTTCAAGATTTAGAGTACTCTTACCATTATCAAAACAATATAATATTGTCATAAAGGGAGTCACATAAATCACTGGAACAAAACTGAGAATAAGAAACAGACCTGCACATTTGTGATTAATTTGATTTTGATAAAGGTGCCAAGAACTTTTGTTCATTTTTTAAAGATCATTACCTTTTCAAAAAATGATGGCAGAACAAAAAAGAAAATGAATTTCTAAGTCTATGTCATGCCACATATAAAAGTTATTTCACAATGGACACAGAGCTAAAGGAAAGCGCTAAAACTGGATGAAACAGTCACACAGAATCTTTTTGATGTTGGATTAGGCAAAAATACATTAGATACAATACCAGTAGCATAAAATAAATTTTTATGCAAGACAAATAAATTGCCCTGCAAAAATGAACATTTGCACTATATGAAAGCTACTCCTAAGAAAATGAAAAGGCAGGCACTGATTAGAAGAAAACATTAAAAAGAAAAATACATCCATTAAAGGATTTCTCTCTCTCTCTCTCTCTCTCTCTCTCTCTCTCTCACACACACACACACACACACAAGCATAGGCTTAAACAAAATACAGTCCAAGGAAAATGGCCTCCACCCTGTGCCCCTCAAAAATGAGGAGCAAAATAAAACAGGAGGGATTTTCTGACTGTGAGATACAATTTGCACCAAGCTGCGCCTTTTGTCCGGAATGGAGCTCCAAGAGGAGTAGCGACAGAGCTGGTTGTTCCCAAGATGGCAGCAGAGTGCCTCGTGGAAAAAAGGGATGTGTGCAAGAGTGCCAGGTGCATGGGGAGACCTTCCGTGTGTGACCGTGGAGACTGCACCCTGAATTCATGATGAGCCAGCCCCCCAAATAAAAGGAACACCTCCCCGAAGCTCAGGGATAGGGTGTTTTTTGTTTTCTTTTGAACACAATTTCTCATTCTCCATGACTTGTCAAGGTAATGAAGTTCGCAGTCTGTTAAATCCAACCTGGCTTCTGAATTTTTTACTTTTAATCACGAGGCTAGTGAACCCTCATCTTGAGGGACTTGGATAACAAGACAATTAAAAATGAGGAAAATATTTGAGCCAATGCTTCACCAAGAAGGATACTTTGATAATAAACGCATGAAGAGATACTTATCATTAGTCATTAAGAAAAATCAAAATCAAAGCACAGCAATCTATTACTATCCTAGCAGTAAAACTACCCCTCTAGTATTATTACCCCTCTAGTAAAACATCTAAAAATTTTTAAATTGAAGCTATCACATGCTAGAGAGTATTCAGTGTATCTGCTGATGGGAATCCAAAATGGTTCTGACTCATTAACAAACATTAGTCATTTCCTTTAAAATTAAACAAACAGTTGCTTTAGCAATTCCACTCCTAATGCTTGATATTCACCCAAGATAAAAATATCTTCAGGGAAGGGAGCACAATGGGTTATCTGGTGGCCTATGGATGCTTTGGGTGCAACACGGTAACAATGCAATAACATCACCTGATAGGGGCGGTTGGTCCTCCACTTCTAAAGCACAAAAAAGAATGCAAACCAGTGTTACCTCAACTAAAAGAAAAACATTCCCACACAGAGACTTTCACCTGAGTATTTATAGCAGCTTGTTTATAGTAGCCCCAAACTGGAAATATCAAATAGCAATCTGGGGTGAATGGATATTAGGGGTTCATTCATATAAGGAGAAACCATGCAAATGAACTACTGATGCCTGCAACAACATGGGTGATTTCCAGATCATTCTGCTAAGTTGAAGAAGCCAGGTCACAGTACTAAATAATGTAAGATTCCATTTATAAGACATTCTGGAAACGACAAAACTTTGGGGTTGCCAGAGACTACAGATCAGGGAAGAGATTGACTCCTCAATAGAGGACATTAAAAAAAAACCCTCTATCTTGATTTTAGTGGTGATGACATGACTCTACACAATTGTCAAAGTTGGCACAATTGTACCCTTAGGATGAGTTTTAAGGTGTGTAAATGATACTTCAATGAACCTGATGTTAAAAGTAAATAAACAGCCATAAATACACAAGCTAAATAAACACCCTTGAAAATTGAATTAAATATATAAAGGAAAGGTTTGTGACAGAAACTCACAGGGGAGGGGAGGTGGGTGCTTCCTGAGGAGAGTCCTGGGACATTTGGGGAGGCACTGGGAACTAAGGTCTGTCTACAAGGACAGACTACGGAGAGCGATAATTTTTGAGTTCTTGTTTCTTGGAAAAGAGCTTTTGGGCATCTAAAACTAGATACTTCCTCTGTATTAGTCTGGGGCCCCTTCCTATGTTAGATCATGTGGCAGGGTATAAAGAGCAGTGGGCAGGAAGGGCATGTGGGGATTGCTCCCCACCCCGCGCACCCTGATGCCATGGAGAGAGCGCACAGGGTGCCAGGATGTCCTTGGCCCTGAGACCAGCGGTGACCTTGGCTGAGCTGGAACCGGTGACAACTGCCAGGGCTGACTGAAGACCCGACTGACTCTCCTTTCCTAAAACTACACAGCAGCATTTCTCAAAGGACTGTCCACAGACCTGGGAACTTAAAGGCTAAGGGCAGATCCCTAGGCCTTATGGCCATGTGGGATCAGAATCTCTGAGGGTGGAACCCAGATACCTGCATTTTACAATACAGCCCCCAGGACATTTCTGATTCTTTTAAAAAAGACGTTTTCAGGGTTTGCCCTCAAGGTGACCCACGACCATCTCTTTCTTCCTCTCCAATTTATTATTGTAATTATTATTACCACAGTAGCTTCACCAGAGGCATGACAAAGGTGTGGGTTTTTCCACAACAGGCTAATTTACGTATGAGTCAAAAGTTTTACAAGAACTATGAAAAGTGGTATTGTTGAGGACCCTTCTGCTCTCCTAATTAAGGATGAAAAATTACTGTATTGCATGCCCCCCAAAGAGAATAGCATGTAATTAGGAACGCTGCCTGGGGTGAGTTGCCACCATGGAGAGTCATTTATATACAAAGTCATGAAGAAACTTCTGTGAATAAGGGCTACAGGAGTTACGAGAATCCAATAAAAATATTTGTCAGCAAGAAGAATTATAATAATCCAGTTTACATGTTTTTTAATGTATATTTTCAAAAACCATTTCATGCTCTAAATATATTGTTGCATGAATGTTTCATAATCTGCAATGTTTCCCAGTGTTTTGATTGATAATACCACTTTGTAAACATTTTAAAACCCATTTTCACTCTTCTGAGCGACTCAGCCTGTTAACTTTAACAATATTTAGGGTAGTTTCATTATACTTTTTATTCAGTGTCTTAGACTTTTTAATGATGAAGGTGTACTCATGGTCCTGACAAAACAAAAGTAACAAAAGTGTGAAAGAGTTAAACTCACACAGGGAGAAGAAAATGCCCCTCTTCTTACACAAGCAGGAATTCCCCAATATAGGTTCAGAATTTCTCATTATTATGTCCTGTATCTAGAAGAATGTGTGTTCCTCCATTGTTCAATTCTCTTAGAAATCCAGAGTATTAAAGAAAACCTTTCAAAATCATACTGGAAGAAATTCTCATTACCTTAAAATATTATCTTTATATGTTTCAAGCCTATTGGGTTAGAGGCTAATTTCCAATATACAGTTATAGAAATATAATTATTTATATTTATTATATTATACTTACATTTATTATACTTCTATTTATTGACTACCTTTAATGTCCTCCATAAGAAATACTCAATGAAATGATGATATTTTAGAGAGTTTTTTTTTAATCCTGCATATATTAAATGCCAGGCACTATATACATATAAACACATATATGCAGCATATTAACTCTTTAAACACAGTGCTCTAGCATTCTACTTATCCCTGACTTACATGCAGAAATACTGACATTCAAAGAAGTTGACCCATTTGTCCAGATTATATAACTAGCGAGTAAAGCAACCGGGTCTTGAACTCAGCCCTGCATGACCCAAGTCTTCTTCCACTGTGCCAGTCACTTATCAATTGCAAGTAAAAGAACGCTGACATAACAGTCTGATCCTCTGCAAATTTGCTCATATGCTTCTTTTTGAGACAAATTTCAAAAGTTTTGAAATGATTTTTAAAAATTGGTAAATATCACTCTATTACTATAATTGAATAATAGAAATACCACTTATTTATATTATGAATACCATTCCTAAGAAAACCAAAAGGGGAAAAAAAGTATGAGCAATCTCCTCCTGAGATTTCCTTAAGTCCCTTTCAAAAATGCCCTCCCATTTTTATAATATTTTGTGTATTTCTGGAAACATACATTTATAAGTTTAATAAGTATTTTTACAGAAGAATTTCACCATTAAAATTACAGCGTAGAGTCAAAGGACTGATCTGAGACTGTGATTTGTCTGAACAATGACAATTACCCAACCTTGCCTTTTTGACCTTTTGAAACTGTTTTATTAGTTAAGTTTTGCATTGCCACTTCTGGTAACAAAAATAATGGATCCAAAGGCAGTTTTATTTATTTCTAAATTATAAGACTAAATTATAATAAATTATAATATTATTTATTTCTAAATTAAACATATTTCTAAATTATAAGACTATTTTTGGAAGATAACATATACATAAAACTGGCTGTTAACAATGGATTCCTTGCTCCCGAAGGGACCCAGTGACTGATCTTTAGGAAGGAAGGGTCCACGTGGATATAACAATTTCAAAATGGCATCAGTAAACCAGGTTGGCCTGAGGCACTGCCTCATTTTTTTTTAAACTGGAAAAGGCCAGTCATTCCAAAAAACATATGTATTTCAATGGATCTATGAGTGTCACCAGTTACATATTTTTTTAAAGCAATGTGTTCTGGTGTCCACTTCTCTCTTACTATCTGTGTTTATGTCTCCTTAGTCCGTACAGGAAATCCGCTACTTGTTTACATTGCCATGCTTGGGAAAAAGGAAAAAGGACATCTTTTCTAAAAACAGTCACACATTTTTTTGTCTTTTATTGTAACTCCAAAAAATTATCTCTTCAAGCATTTTTAAAAGCTCTGGCACTTCAAAAGAGTAGTCATTTACCCAATCTGAATCTCATTTTGAAAAATTTAGTGTTTTCATTTATATACTTTACTCAGGAGAAAACTACAGCAGAATCCCAGTAGAAATAAAGTAGAAGCAAAGACAAATAATTTCTTTGATTGATCACATACTTTCATCTAAGACTTTTCCTTCTCAGTCTGTTATAGAGACCCTTCAATTCTTCCAATATTCCTTGCAAAACACTATCTACTCCCTGTCATTTCTCTTGTTCTCTTCCCCTTGGCGCCTGTCATTTTAGCCTAACTTCATGAACAGTCACATTTGTTATGTCCATGCATATTTTTATGAGTTTGTGCATTTATGTGTTTTTCCACTTTTTAAAAATGTGTTTTTGAATGTGTCTTCTTTTACTATATCTCCTGGTTTATTAAGAGTGAGACTATGTCTTTTCTTGACCTTGACCACATCAGCTTAAAAACTTACCTGCATGTGGTATTCTCTTCTGTTGTTTGAATTTAAAAAAAACACTCCATATTCCTCAACTCATAGAAGCTAAGCAAGGCAAAGGAAAAGGTCACCCAGCTTATCACAAGGGATTTAATAATCACCTTTAATCACCTCATTGAGCCCTTATTTTGATCGTGCTAGGTAAAGGTTAGAATAGAGTCTTCTAAGCAAGAAGTCATAATAATTATTACTGGCATGAGTCATTCAAAGCAAATACAAGATTAAAAACAGAATTATATTAGAAATCCATGAGAATTCTGATTTCACACACACACACACACACACACACAGAGACACACACACACAGAGCCATGGGAGCTTATGTAATATAAATCCTGCTAAAATTTAGCTCTAGTTTGTTCTCTTCAAGATGGATAATGTGTTAGCAATATAATAGAGGGATTTTGTGCCACGTAAACCAAGAATTCAGAATGCAAACCATTGGACCCACAGGATAGGTTTGTTTTATCTGCACTTGGAAGAAAAGGACCTATGAAAACAAACCAATTTGCTTCCAATCCAAATTATCAACTGAAGAGATTCTTCAACAGAATACCAGAAACAGATGTGAATGCCTTTTCTCCATGAATGCAAGCCAGTGAATAATTTCTTGCCATTTTATCCCTTTATGATAAAACCTCAAGCTCCCATTCACACCAGGGGAGACGAAAACCCTAGAAGAAATGGGATACCATTTGGCTCAGGGTGTTTTTTTTTGTTTTTTTTTTCATCTTCCCCTAAGATAAGGGATACATCTCTAGGTCCCTAAACTGTGGGTTTCACAATGGTGTTAAGATATCGCCTCGTTGGACATACTTTCTTCAGTCAGCAAAGGCAGCTTGCTTTCTGAATCTTAGAAAATTGACACATAAGCATCCTTTCACTTTTAAAAGGGAGGGGCTCATGCAGCAATGATTTTATGTACAAAATGACTGAATTTTTTTGAGAATGATTTATTGTTCTGGAGTCTGCACTTTCAGGAGAAGCTAATGTGCTAGCTTTTGAACCTTTGGAAGAATGAGTTCAAATTTGGCCCATAGTAAGCAACAAGTAACAATGTTTGGCCTGGTCTCCAACTATTCTCTGGGTTTCTACATCATCATACCCCACGCACAACTCAACACCATTAACACAACTGGAAACATCTGCTGGACAAAGATCCCAGATTTGAGAAGAGAGGTTAGCCAAATACTCTCAATACCTCACTATTAGAAAACCAGAACTTACTGTTGATGTTCAAAAGCGAAGTTGGGAAATTATTTGAGAGTCACATAGATTATGGGAAGTTGGCCAAGGTGTTCTAGAATTCTTTATAGAAATCTGGACATTTTTTGACTGTAACGTTTGCTTACATTTACAGCTATTTGCCCACTTGGGTGGGCCCCTCTCTGAAGCTAAATTTGCAAAGCCATATCTCCTCCAAAAGCACGTAGGTTGTAGGTTTCAAATTGGTGCAAAATGTCCTACACCCTTATGAACTTAAACACAACCACAGATGTTCTGGAATGTGGGACAGGGTTGTGTTTAAAAACAGCAGAGGATAGAATGGTCACAATTTAAAGCTACATGGAATCATTTTTAGCAACTTGCTTGTCCTGTTTTTAGTAACCCATTCCTTCCCGCTTTACATTCCCTATCCTTATAAAGGTAGAAAAAATATTAAGATATCTGAGTAACAGATGGTGGACATTTAAATTAAATATTAAATCTAAAATCATTTCCTACAATTATTTCAACTCTTCTACTTGCCTTAGGTATGGCGTTCATCATCATAGATCACCATATAAAGGCACCTTCATTCTCCGCCCAGCTACACATAATGATGCCCATTTTATAGACCCATAGCACCATTGCCTATTGCTTTAAAAATCCTATCAGAGATATATTCCACTTCATGTGAATAAGAACATTTAAAAGAAAACCATGTTTGTCATCCTGAAGAAGTTGGTTTTAAGGAACAAGGGTATACGCCAATGCTAAGAGCAAGTGAATGTGGGTATGTGTTTAGGGGCAAAGGTGAAATAGAAAAGAGAGCTCAAACTTGCCATCAGCGCTTTCACAGGTTTTTCAAGATATGAGTTCTATATATAATCCTCATTTACAAGACAAATGAACAAACTCTTGATATTTGACTTCTTTGGTGTATTTTTGAAATAAATATATTCTCCAAAATACCATTTATTTACTAAGATGAATAAATAAACAAATATTGCTAGTATATTATTTTTACTACCAGAGTATTTAGAAAACATGCATAAATGAAAGACTAAATTCTAATTGTCCTGGGTCTTTTCACCTCATTTAATACTTTTTCTTTCAAGTAATGAAAAATAGCAGGTGTACCACCAAAAGTCCTAAGTTGGGATGCAGAAAACCTAAATTCTTATCCTAGTGCTGCCACTATTTAGCTGAGAGGGAAAATCATTTCATCTTTCCATATTAGTTTCCTCCTTTTTAAAATTATAAGGTTAAATAAGTTAAACTCTAAGGTTTCTTTTTAAATTATGAGGTTAAACAAGTTAACCTCTAAAATTGTTTTCCATGTTTAACATTCCCTGATTGTCATTTCTTAGGCCTGTGACATGGAGTGAGTTTTTGACTACCTGGTCGAGGCACACAGATGAAAGTAATGTATATCATGAGAATTACATACCATGATTGACCAGGTTCATCCCAGAGATGCAAGACTAGATTAATATATGTAAGTCAAAAAATGTAATACACCATTATCAACAAAAGTAAAAATAAAAAATCATAATAATATAAATAGATGCAGAGAAAATATTGATGATTTGACACCCTTTTATGGTAAAAAATGCTAAGCAATATGGAAATAGAAGGAATCTACCTGCATAATAAAGGCCAGATATCACAAAACAACAATATATATTATTATACCAATATAATAATGGTAAAAAACTGAATGCTTTCCCCATAAAATCCAGCATAAGACAAGAATGCCCACTGTTACCAGTCCTATTTAACTCAGTTTTAGAGGTTTTGACTGAGCTGTCAGACAAACCCAGGAATAAAGGGAACCCAACTAGGACAAGAAGTGAGACTCTCACTATTTGCAAATGATATGCTATTATATTTAGAAGACCCTAAAAACTCTATCAGAAAGCTATTGGAAACAATAAATGAATATAGCCAAGTCTATAAAATGAGAATATAAATCCATATTATTTTAAATATGCAAACAATGAACAAGAAACAAATTAAAAAAAAAAACCATTTACTATTGCTTTAAAAAAATTCAATACCTCAGAATCAACCTAACAAAGGAGGTCAAAGACCTATACAAGAACTACAGGGTTTTGGGGCCTCCCTGGTAGCAGCACTATCGAGCTGTCACCAGCTACTGCAACATGAGTTCCATTCCCCAGCCACCAGGGAGCTGACCCACATGATGCAGCAGACCTTTCCTGTCTTGCCTGCTGCTCCCCTCAGCAGTGTATTTCAGTAGATCCGCCTGTTCTGCTCCCCCCTCTGTCTCTGGTGAATCCTCTCACACCCTTCCCACATCTCTGCGACACCCCAGCTCTTGTATGCA
The DNA here is from genome assembly GCF_014898055.3 of Talpa occidentalis. Taxonomy (NCBI): domain Eukaryota; kingdom Metazoa; phylum Chordata; class Mammalia; order Eulipotyphla; family Talpidae; genus Talpa; species Talpa occidentalis. The sequence continues at coordinate 110,898,861 of NW_023605194.1, forward strand.
TAAATAAATAAATCTCTAAAAAAAAAAAAAAAAAACCACAAGGTGTTGTTAAAGGACTTAGTGACACAAAGAGTTGGAAGGATATTCTGTGCTAATGACGGGGAAAATTAATCGAATCGATTAATAGAATCAGCACTCTTGCTTAAAATGAGATACACATTTAATGTAATCCCTATCAAAGTCCCAGCAATATTTTTAAAGACAGTGAACAAAAAATACTGAAACCTACATGGAACCACAGAAGATTTCCAATTGCAAAAAGAACCTTAAGAAAAAAGGAGAGATGCAATGGTGTCATTTCCCCAGCTTCAAACTTTACTATAAAGCAATGGCATTAAAAACAATGGTATTGGCACAAAAATAGATACATGAATCAATTAAACAGAATAAAGAGTCCAGAAATAAATCCATGCATATACCATCATGATAAAACAACCATAACCAAAAAATGAGGAAAAGATAGTTTCTTTAATAAATGGTGCTGGGAAAATTGGAAAGTCCCCCATAAAAGAATGAAGCTGAATTACTTGCTGCTAGCACCATACACAAAAATAAATTCCAAATGGATTAAAGAATTAGATATAATATCTGCAACAATGAAATACACAGATGAAAACATTGGTGACATATATATTGCATAGCAACTATAAAGATAATTTTTTTTTTGCAGGAATGCTGAAATGGATTTATTATATAAACCCAGCCTCTGACCAGGTTCAAGCAGAGGAATGAACACACATTCCCTCCTTAAAATAATAAGAAATGCATTACAGAGAGTTGGAGCAGCATCGCTGAGAATCTTTGGTAGAGTAACTGAAGAATCTGTATTTACTCCATGCTGCTAAGTAGCCCAGTGAAATTATATCCAGGTTGCCCTGTTTTAACTTACCCCTAATATTTCCTCTAGATTCAGTATATTTTCTCTTTGTATTTCTCTTGTTATTTTTTACTGATACAATTTTCAGTGTATAAAAAATAATCTCTGCTGTGATCATTCTTTTGTTGGATGCATCTTAATTTACTTTGTAATTAAATTTTCATTTTCAGCCTTTTTTGTTCTTTTCTATTGAGTTTTTTTTTTAAATAATAAATTTTATTTTTATATTCCCCATGCAATTGCAATCCCCCCATTCCGACCCCAATCCCTCCCCTCCCGCCCCCAACCCCCCAAAAGTGTCTCTGGTTCATAGTTTTTTGTTGATTTTGATTTTCACTTTCTTATAGTTATTCATTTTCCTGGTCCCTTATTTAAATTTTCTAGATTCCTGCTATGAGTGAGACCATCCGGTATTTTTCTTTTTCTTATAAAGATAATTTTGGTAGCTCAACTCCAGTGGCAAAGGACTTAAAAAAAAAAAAAGATTGGGATTACCTCAAGTTAAAAAGTTTCTATATAGCAAGAGAAAATATAAATGATCAGATACTCTACTGAACAGGGGAAAATAATCACACAAGATGTATGAAAAACTCATATAATTTGGCAACAAAAAACCCAATTAATAAATGGGCAGCAGATATGAACAAAAAACTCACTAAAGAGGACATCCAGAAGACCAAAAGACATGAAAAAAAGTTCATCATCAGTCCTAAATGAGAGATGCAGATCAAAACTACAATGAGATACCACCTCACACCCAGGAAAATGGAACATATAAAAAAGACCACCAAAAAACAATTGTTAGGATGCAGAGAAAAAGGAACCCCATCACACTATCTGTGAGAATGTGAACTGTAGAAGGCATTATGGAAAGCAATCCGGATTCTCCTTAAAATATTAAAAATAGGAATATCATACAACCCTGCAATTCTGCTTTTGGGTATATAGCTACAGAATATAAAATGATCAACAACCCCCCCATATATTTTACGGTAGCATTATTTACAGTAACCAGTTAGAACATGGAAGCAGCCTAAGTCTCCCTCCACGAATGACTGGATCAAACAGATATGGTGCATGTGCCATGGAATAGTATACAGCCACAAGAAAGGATGAAATGCAGCCATTTTCAACAAATGGAGGGAATTCAAAAAAAATTATTCAAAGCAAAGCAAGTCAGATGATAAAACAAGTCTTGGATATTCAAATAACAAGCAATTCCACATCTTAAAACACCTTGGAAAAACTACTGGACATCAACAAACATCTTGGGGCTCTAGGTTAAGAGGGAGAGCGAAAGAAAAGGGACAAGGGGAAACAAAGGATGATTTAAAAAATTGTTGAGATCTATGCTGAAATCTCGCCATCTTGGGCACACCTGTTTGAGGCAAACTGGGATCCAAAACCCACATGGATGGATCTGGAAGCCCTCTTTTCAGATCTGCACACCTCATCAGCTAATAATTACAAGTCTCATAGGCACTCGTTGGAGTAATAATTAGAAGGGTGATGTTCAGAGTTGTTTTCTAGTTGCAAACTAGTATCCTGAGAATGCAGTGCACTTATTAATAATGATTACATTACAAGAACATATTTTCCATTTTTAAATCAGAAAGATTTATGAAGCTGTGTGGTCATGCCTCGTAGCTGATGTTTCCAATGAAGAATAATCTAATTTCCCTGTGCAAATCACACTGCTGTGACCTAGAGACATTCTGTTTTGTCACAACAGCATTTAATTTGAACTGAAATTAGCCAGAATTACACCATGTTCCTGGCAAACAGTCTGATCCAAAAATATCACCATAGTAACATGTGTATTCTATCAACAAGTCCTCTTTCATATTTTTTAAGGTCTCATTCTATCAAAAATTCTGAAATGCGTGAAAAAAATTATTTTGGAACACCAACCTGTTGCTGTAAGGTATTTGTAATTCAATTAAATGGCAATATAGGGGTTTTTTTTTAAATTCCCTGTACTTAAGGAAACATTCACTTGCTCATTAGTCCAGATCAACTTTGCAGATGTAGTGAGAGCTTCCAGAGATGTTTTATATGACCAAGTGCTGAAATTCATTTTCTTTTTACTATTTCTTTCATCACCTTCTAAGAAATTATATGTTCATTCCAAGGAGTTAGGTCTCAACTGACCATGGAAAGGTAATTTTTTTTAAGTTGGCTTCTTTAAGCTAAGAGAAATCATAGAGGAAACTCTGAACGTTCATATTCTCAAAGAGGTTTTAGTGCTCCAACCATTGAAAGAGAAATCTCTTTTGATTTTATATATACATAACATATAAATTATGTATATATAATATATAAATTATGTGTATATATAAAAACTATGTGCATATATATAATGAAAAGATCATATATATATATATATATATATAAAAATCCTGGTTAGAATGGGTCCACATATGTTTAGAACAGTTCATTTCCTCCCTTCATCAGCTAAGTTTATTAAATGTTTATAGAAGGAACAATGTGTAAAGAGGTGAATTGGGAAAAGATAATTAAACTGATTACAGTGCCCCCTCCCACCATTGATTGATAGATAGATAGATAGATAGATAGATAGATAGATAGATAGATAGATAGATAGATAGAGTGAATAATTGGGAAAGTGGGAGGAAACAGTGAGAAGAGCAGGCGGGAGGAGACAGGAGATAATATCTCAATGCCATTGTTACCTAGTGGACAGTGTCTGAATAACAATTGAATTTTAAAGAAAAAAGCTGGGTGGTTTTCCTGAAAAGGCAGTGAGTGCTGTATAATACCAACACAAGTGTCTGCGGGGGGAAAACAGAACCGTGGTGGGGGTGGAAACAATTGCCAAATGCTGGACTGGAAAGGCCCTCCTCCGAGGCAGTGCCTATCATGTGGACATCATGTGTGAGCACTTGAGCTGTGTGTGTAGAATCAGCTTCATCTTGATACCATTAGGAATGAAAAAGGATTGTTTTGTATAAAAAGATTGCATTTGATTAATCACGCTCAGGATACAGCACACAAGCAGTGACCTTTTCAAAGATGTTAGCTTTATCTTTACCTTCTGTCACTGTCAGTAGATTAATGATCCAGAGAGCAAAACATCACATGCAAAGTCATTTATTTTTCAGTTTGACTTGAACTCCTTAACTCTATCACAGCCCTGTGTGGGCATTCTCACTTGCAAACAGCCTATTTCGTGAGCTCTGTGGCCTGGATGGAAACATCTTTTTGTTTGTTTGTCTCTGTATTTGTTATCTCTCTGGTGGCTTGTATCTCTTTCCATTAAAGTTTATAGCAATGAGGACAATGACCCATATTTTATTTCCTTTAGTAGAATTCCTCTTTATTCTTTGATAAACAGTCATTCATAACTGGAGGGGAATTTTGACATAGAGAGACAGGACCATTTTTTTGTTTAAACCACGACAACACAAAGACTATCTCTGGGATAGCCTTATTTGCTCAGCAGCTGTTTAATTACTTGCTGTGCTGTGTGAGGTTCTACGCATGTGCATGTGAGTGAGAGAGACATGGTTTCTGCCCACTGAAACAGGTGCCAACCCTGTCATTTCTCATGATAGCTGTCAATCAGCATCATGAATAGGACATGGGGCTAAATAATAAGAGGATGGAACATAATTTGGATGGGGAGGTCAGAAAGACTCCCTTAAATTTTTTTTTTAAGATTTCTTTATGCATACAAGAACTGGGGTACAGGCCAGAAGTGTGGGGGGGGGGCGAGAGAATTCACCAGAGACTGAGTGGGGAACAGAACAGGCAGATTGGCTGAAATACACTACTGAGGGGAGCAGCAGGCCAGGCAGGAGAAGTCTGTTGTGCCATGTGGGTAGCTCCCTGGCCAGGGATCAAACTCGTGCTGCAATGGCTGCGGATAGCTTCATAGGTTGTGTCCTAATCTCTTGTGCCACCAGGGAGGCTCGATTCCCTTAAATTTTATCTGATAATAGAAAAGTAGTGAAAAGTGAATCAAAGAGAGTGGTGTGAGGCTGGCTGGGAAGGGAGTGTAGACAGGGAAGGGAGTGTAGACAGGGGAGGGAGGGAGCTGGGTCGTGAAGACTAAGGAGAGGACTGAGTCGGGCAAAGGCCTCGCAGGAACACCAGCGGTAGGGCCCTCAGGCCTTCGCAAGAGAGTTAAATTTTATTCTAAGAGTGATATGGCATGATTGGAGAATTGCAAGAGGGACAAAACTTCACCTCAAAAAATATCATTCTGACCACTTTGAAGAATGGAACCAAAGGAAGCCTAAGAGGAGGCAGAAAAATCCAGTTAGAAGAGTAGAGACAGGGCAGTGAAGATAAAGGAAGTAAATTGAGATATATTTGGGAGGTACATCAACAGGACGAGATAACAAATCTGGGAAGAAGGGAGATGAAAGGTGGTTCTCGGGTGTTTCAGTGGTGGGCCTGCAGGATAGCTCCCAACCCCCTCACCGCCCCCCCGCCCATATCACAGTGGGGTGTGACTCCCTCCCACACTGTGACAGGGCTGGCCTGTGTGATCACAGAAAATGTAGACGACGCAGAAGAGTAACAGATGTTAAGAGCGGAGAGAGCCTCAGCTCATATTTGCACTTCCTTGCACCACGTTAGTCCCCTTGACTCCTTTTTCCAGCCACTGCCATGGTGCCTGGCCTGGCATGCTTCTCCAGCCTTTGCACCGGGGCAACCTGCAAGGCCTCTTCTCAGCCCACGCTTTGCTTCTCTCCTGTGTGACCCTCCAGAACCACTCGACACCGTGCAAGTGCAGGCTGGAAGTCGGCTGCTGTTATTGCTCCCGAGGTCCCCAAAAGGAGAATAAAATACGACGGATAAAACTTCTCCTTTTCATTCATGGGCAGACAATTCTGAGGTGCATCTCATGAGCTTTATCAAGAACTCCTGCAGGATCTAGAATTAAATTCTCCAAGTGGTAACCAACTTACTGTTGCATCAGTTTTCTATCTTTACCTATTTCACCCTCCTGTCTCTCAACACTGCTTCCTGGAATCACTGCTCAGATAAACAATCTACCTCCTTGCTGGGAAAGCCAAGGTAAGGTGGTCTGGCCCAAAAGGACCAACTGAGCCAGGTCAGTGGATGTTAAAGAAGAAGCCGAAGTGATAAAGGAGAACCAGAAAATAAGCATCACCAATGCCAAGAGAAAATGACAGATCAACTATACCGAGTGGGTCTTGCACAAAGAAGGAAGTTGCACACACTTGACTTTTCATTGAATTTTCACACCAGCTGAGCTCTGAGCAGTCTTATAAGATAAGCAAGACAGAGGTTATTTTTCCTCAAGGTCCAGATGAGATTAACACATCCCAGAAAGTTAAATGAGGTGTCCAGGTTCATGAATCCAGGGCCCACATGTTCTGACTCTATTTGCTTACACCACAAACCATTGCTTATACCATGCTTGTCGGAAATCAGCTTCACTAGTCTGAGTAAACCCCCTTGTTTCTAAGAGTTTAATTGCAGACACATGTTGGCAATACATGAATAGTTCAAATTCTAGAAGTTTCCTGAGAAATTTTATATTGTAGAAAGTTGGAGATTTTTTTCAAAAAAACATAATTCTAACAAAATACTCTTAAGGTGTTATAACTGCAACTGTTTTACAGCTACTAAAACCTCACCTATTAAAAACTGTAGGAAGCAAGAGGCACACTTCCACAGTCTTCCTGAAGATGGATGCTACGGCAACCCGAGGCTTCCTTCTGTGCACCTTACTTGAGAAAACCTCCAGGTTAAGCAAGTCAGTGGGATAACCTGGAAATTTAGATGATAGTTGTTCATATAATGATTGGGATTTGACAATATCCAGTAAACAACGCTCTCTTTCCCTGCCTGAGTTCTGACGTTGCCTGATCACTGAATATTTGACAGAGGAGTCAGTTAGAGATGAAAATGCCAAGTTTCTGCAATAGCCACATGACAGGACATGCCTTAGATACGTAGCAGAGTTGGGTTTCTTTAACCATCCATGCCCCCCACTACCTTGAATCTAAGCCTTGTAAGAATTCATAACCAGAGTGCCCGGTGTCACCGCATCGGACTGGACGGATAAGGAAGAGAAGAAATCCCCAGCACAAATAATCTTTTGGTAAATTTGCCTTCCTGATTAAGAAATGCTGACTCACAGACATCACGCACCCATCCCAGAGGGAACTGGACAAAGAGAAGTGTGTAAGGGCAGTGCCAGAAGCCAGGCATTCCACTCCCTTGACTGGTTCTGCTCTCCGGACTAGCCTGACGACAGTGAAGTCTCTCGGGCCAGTACACCCTTGCTCTGGGAGGCGTGGGTTACAAGGAAACATGTGACGTGACAGAGATAAGATGGCAGAAAGAATAGCATAAAGCCTCGAAAGCAGGTAACATTCAATGCACACGCTGAAACACACACGTGTGAGATCTGGTAGGATGCTAGTGAGTTCACGCGTCATCTCCCAACGCTGGCCAAGTAGCAAGTCGAGAGCCCTGGCTTTTTCTTCTTTCCTGTCAATCAGCATTGCCTGGATGGGACACAGTACTTTTCAACGCCGTGAAACCCATTGACTTGAAAGAACCATGTTCATAAAACTCTTTTCAGGTGATCAGTTCTGATATTCCAAAAAAGACACTGATTTAATCCCTGCTAAACCTTTGATTGTGAGAACAAAACCTTTTAAAACAAAACTTTTTAAAAGTTTTTTTTTTTTTCCCCAAGTAGCTGTTTTACCTGATTCTAGAAACTGTCCAGTGTTCCTGGCAACAAATTCCATATAAAATTACCATTGAAAGGGGTCCGGGCAGGGGTGTTTGGATGATGGGAGAGCTATGTGACCGCAGCTGAGGGGAGAAATCTTATATTGTCAAAATAGCAACAAAATAAAACAGTGGTCCTTCATAAACAAATAAATAAAAAGGGGACTGGGGCTGATGCAATTATCTGGAAAGATTAGAACAAATGATTGAATTAAAGACAACCATGGGGGGAAATCCACTCTTCACCTCTTCCAATTAACAGTGCAGTCTCTGATGACCGAAGACAGCATTGCTTTATACATGTGATGAAACACAAACCAAGCAGAACGTTGCTTCCTGTAGGATTTACAGTGTTATTCCTTAAATTTCATGAGCAAAATTCCATCTCCAAAGAATACATCCTAATAAATAGTATCTTCGAGGCTAACAACATGTTCAAGTTCCCCAAAGTACCCATGACGGTATTGAGAATATGCTTGGTGTCTGGCCTTTCTCTGGCTACACTCTCAAGTAACCTATATAGAATGTGAAGAGCATTTGAGCTAAAGAATAGAAGGAAACACCCCCTTGAGTGCTTAAATCAGATTGAGGGAAAATGTCAGGGTCAATCTCCAAACCAGTAAAAACTGGGGTTATTGTAGGGAACCTATTCCTGGGACTTTTTCCCTGCCTTTTTAATTTTGACACTCAAACATATAATCCATGTATTTCATTGATGAAAGAAAGGATTTCATCTGTGTTTATTAACCACATTGTGTTTAAACAGAAAGCTTTCCGCGCCTCCCTGGTGGCACAAGGGGTTAAGCAGAGCACTATGAAGCAATACGCAGCCTCTGGAGCTACCCACATGGCACAGCAGACCTCTCCTGTCTCGCCCATTGCTCCCCTCAGCAGTGTATTTCAGTCAGTCTGCCTGTTCTGTTCCCCACTCTGTCTCTGGTGAATCCTCTCACCCCGCGCATCTCTGGCCTGTACCCCAGCTCTTGTATGCATAAATAAATAAATCTTTTAAAAAATAAAAATAAACAGAAAGCTTTCCATACCCAAAGAGTTGGTTTTTGCTGCTGATTATTGCTGTGCTCTCCTCTCACTCTCCTGTGTGTAAGCAATGTCTTCCCCTAGTAAGTATCTGATGGAGAAAATCTGCCCCTGCTGGAGTTTTACAATTGCTAGATTGTAAATTTTCATTTTCTATAATCTAATTAATAATTAGGAATCGACGATGATGAGCAAGAATGGTTTACTTAAAAAATACTGAAGAATAGTTTGTGTAGAAAATGAGCAATTCTTCCCAAGTGTTGTATGTGATGGCTTGTGCTTGGTTTCAAGGCAGGTTCCACAGTGAGTGTTTTGCAACAGAGAACCAACCAGCTGAATACCCAGCCGTGCTCTTTGATCTCTGTGGTCGGTGTGTCCTGCGTGTACGTGTGTACAAAATTTCCAGCTGAGTTCTAGTGCTAGGGCATCTGGTTTCACCTCCACTTACCTGTTCTTTCTTACCCAGTACTCTCCATTTGGTTCAATTCTAAAGGAAACAGAAACCCTTTCAAGCATAGCCTTTGACTTAAAAAAAATCTACATTCCAGTTTAGGAGAACAGACTCTTATCCATTGCAGAGAGCAATCGAATCACTATACTTCTAAATATATCTTATGGCATTAGTTACTTAAATGTATTGAGCAGATTTGATGGGCTGCATGCTAAGTGCTTTACATACAGTTATCTCTGAGATAGGTTTTGTTATTATTGATATCTTATAGAAGAGGACCCGGGACTTGTAGGAACAGAACAATCTGCCTGAATCCCTTCCACTAAAAAACACAATGCGAAGACCAGAGCCTGAGCTTTCCCGATGCTTCTGCCCATAGGCTTAGCTACTGAGAGAGACCAGTATACTGGGGTACAGTTTACTGGGAGACAGTGTACTAGGGGTGACCTGAGTAAGTGGAGAAGAGGAGCGTGTAGCCAGGGGCAGGCAGGGTCTGACACAGAGAGCCGATCTTATTGGGATGCCTGTGCTACGGAAGCCACCAGGCCAGAGCTATCCTAATATTATCCCGACAAGAACCCAAGAGACTGAGTGTTCACTCAATAAATGTAATTGAGACCGGCATAATCCTGGGCCATTTGGGTTATATCTGTCTTTCTCTCAATGGTGCAGTGAGTACCAAATACACTCTCCACGAAAAACAGAAATGACTTTTCATGTAGGGCCTGAGCTCCTTCCAGTGACTTTTCAGGACAAGGTGATAGGCTCTTCGAGGTCCCAGTATACTTGGCCTTCTTCATTGACTCTGGAGGAAATTGAGCTGCGGGACCATAGTTCCAGGAGCCAGTTCTCTCTTTCTTTATCATCACTGACCCAAACACATCAAAAACTTGCCTCGCCACCTCTTCCACTGCATTAGTGGCGCTGCGGTAGCCAGAGGATCCCGTGCTTTCTGTGTCGCAATTTCCTCTCTTGTCTCTAAACTTCCCTCTCAAGTGCAGCCCTTGACTGTGCAAAGCGACACTGCCCAGATGTTCAGATGTTCACCGGGAAGATGTTCACCGGGAAGATCATACCAAACAGTAAGATCAATTAAACAAATGAATAATTCAGGCAATGCTCCTCTACACATGTTCAGGGTTTGAGAAGATATTTGTTCACAGCAGGAGATGATTCCTTGTGTCCTGTGCCTGCTTGTAGGCTGTGCTCCAAAGACGCCGGGGGCAGGTGAGGTTCGTGGAGAGCCTACATGAATGCAAGAAGATTTGGTGGAAGCTCTTGGGTCCAAGAGGCTTATTGTGGGAAGCTCCAACAGTGGAAGCCCTGCCATTAGACCCAGCTGTATCTACTGCTACCTTCTGGAATGCACTAGAACAGAGGATGTCCCAGCCTCAGAGTCAAGATCAAGCAGGCAGTTCCTACATTTCTGACTCAGTATTTGACTGGGGAAAGATGGCTTAACTGTATTCAGAGTCCTTGAGCCTGGAGTCAGAGGAAAATAGCAATTAACTTGTTTTCATGCCTTAAGCATTGTGTCTGAAAAGTTAGTCTCTTCTGACCTGGAGAAGTGACTTGTCCAAAGTGAAATGTTCCTCGAGCCCAGGCAAGGAGGGGTGTTGGGAGTCCTGGCCTACAGCACAGTTTCGGGGCTGTCACCTGTGCCCCAGCTCTGGTTAGAGGGGACATTGTCAAGCACTTTAAGTTTGCTTTTGCTGAGTATTGGGAGTATTCAACTCAGCATTATTATGAAGTTATCAAGTGAGGTTTATTTTTAAGGCAAAGGTTAAAAATGTAGGGCCTCCTCTGGTGGTGCAGTGGTTGAGCGCTGGGCTGCGAGGCTGCCCGCAGCCTCTGCAGCACCGGTTCGTTCCCCGGCCACCAGCGAGGGTCCCACCGAAAAAAAAAAAAAAGGTTAAAAATGTATAAATAATTTGAATTTAATCTTTGTTTAGAAGCTGACTCAGACTAGATTTTATTCAATTTTCTGTTCTAGCTCAAAGGAAAACGGTTCCCAAGTTTTAGCTTCTCCCATGTGTGCTTCACTGGCCAGTGGGTCCTGGGGCCTCTGAGACCCAGCTCTGCAGCGGAGAACAGTGGCGCAAAGACACAGAAGCTTGTGCTAAGTTCCCGTTTATGCATCTGCTTGTAAATCTCTGTGTAAGTCCAAGTTGTGTAACAGAAGTAAGTGTGCAGTCATTGATGCATTTCCACCCATAAGGTGTGAATCTATCTTTAGTATCTTATCACCAAGAAGTTGTCTCTCCAATGGGGGGAGAGGGTTGGTTCTAAGACACCCCTTCACCCACACCCACACATACCACAGTTGCCAGATTCTCAAGTCCTATCTATAAAGTGGCGTGGTGTTCGCATGCTGCCTTTTCATGCCATCCTGTCCTCTAAATCACCCCTGCATTACTTATTATTATACCTAACACAAGTTTACCTAACACTATGTAAAGAGTTGTACTGCATCATTTAGGACATGATGACAAGGAAGTCTGTGCATTTCCATGTGGACACAACCTACATAGTCCTAACTAGGTAGCAACATTTTCAGTCCACAGCTGGTTGAATTATGGATACAGAGTGTTACCGACGCAGAAACCAACTGCCCACGTCTCTCTTCTGTAGATACAGGCACCGTTTTCCAGGTCTAATTCCTCCTGTTCTAGTGATCTTCTGGGGATATTCACTCTTCTTCTTCATCCTTCCCTCAAGCCATCAGGGAACTCCCTGGCCACTTTGATGTCACTGGCTCATTGACCTGACCCCTACCTCTACTGCACAGAATCCAATCAATAGACATTTCAGCATGCACGGTCTTTCGTTCTTGGCTTGCCATCCCTTGAGTCAATAATAGGGTCATCCCCACTGGTGCTGAAACAGATTCTTTCATTATATGCTTCAAGTTGTCAGTTTTTTCTGTCATGAGTATGTTTGCTCACATCTACTCCTCAATCATCTTCCATTGCAGAATCCTAGTTGTCCCCAGCCTCTCCCCCTCGCGTCAGGCAGCCAGTGTCTTCCTGGAAGCTGATGCCTTGACTCCCCCCTGCCACCCCAGTTTTAAGAATGGGCCTCACTAATATATTCAGTCTCCAATTGCTGTGATTCAGAATAGATGTGAACATAAGCACAAAAGAAATATAGACAAATAAAAATAACGACATTATAGACCAATGAGTAGTTCAAAAATCAAGAATTAAACACCACATCTGTGCATATCCAAGTGGGACAGCGTTAGGTCTGTGTTTCCCTGGAGGATGTGCTCTCCAGGGTTAGAGGGTGTGCTCTCCAGGCTTAATTTATACCACACCTATGACATTCAGTGAAGGGAACGTAACACAGTTAATTCAGGGAAGAGGATTATGACTAAGCATGGCACTGTGGTTTGTATAATGCTGTTACCACTGAGTGACAAGTTGGATGTTATTGGTGACAGTAATGACCCTCTGGAGAAACATTAGACATCGGGAACCGTTGAGATGATCGCGGCATCACTGAAATCAGAGGTCATCCCTCGATTCACTTTTGCAAAGAACTCTACAGAACAGATTAATGGGACATTGTTCTTCTGTAATTCTCTGGTTACTCTAACAGAGTCAGGGTAAATTTGAAGAGGAGAAATGCAAACCAGCTTGAGGCAGCACTGCCCAATTTGATCAAAACGAAATGCAGCCATCGTGGGTTCGAGTTTGGTGGTCCAAAACATTGGAATGTTTCAAAGACATCTAAAATGCAATGCCAGTGTTGTTTTATTTGGTTTGGGGTTTGCTATCCCTTTATGTTAAACAGGAGTTGGGAAAAATCGCACAAAAGACTCCCTGTGTATTTTCACGGATGCCTACATACTAAGTAGCCAGGGTTACTGATAAAGGAAAACATCAAATATATGGGCACAAAGTCTCCACTCACCTACCTCGTGGACTTAAAGGAAGCTGAGGACGAATCACATCTGATCTTTATTTAGCATCCTACCTCAGGGGGGCAACTTTCTCGGAGGAAGCTTAGTCTGAGCCTTAGCCCCGCACATAAAACAGATCCTGTCAGCTCCTCCTCTGGGGACCCAGGTAATACCCGCGTGGAGCCATTTGTGCATCAAGGTAACTTTGAGGCTGGATCTAGGGTGGAATGTGACCCCATCCAGATCTTCTTAAGGGAGATGCAGGAACTAGACCCTGTCTTTGAACTCTGGAGAAGTATCCCACCCTAACCCAGGCCTGAGGGAGGGGAGGTGAAGTTCAGAATCCAGATCAGCACATTATACCTTTGTGATTCACCAACACATATTCTTCTAATAAACTATTTTTAAATGTTTTATTTTGTTTGTTTAGCCCAGATAGCAAAACACAGTCTTGTCACTCAAGACAGACTTCAAACTGCCTGCGCCCGTTAGAAACGTTTCATTAATAACATGTGTTTACCATTGAGGGAAGTAGACTTCGTGTGCTAAGATTTTGTTTGTCAGTCATTCATTGGAACCTCGCTGTTAATAGCATACAATGGTTTGTGGTTATGCCACAATTTAACCCAGGTTTAAAAATACAAACTAGAGTCCTGGTGGTCTAGAAGGCCCAGGGAGTGAGTGAAGGTATTGGCTCAACCTGCTCTGTGGGCTGGTGGCTTGGAAGGCTTTACAAACTAATCAAATTTATTGACTATGATCCTGAGGGGGGAAAAAAGTCACACACTGGGGTGTGCACCCCGCTTTGCCTGCAGTTTGGTGAGGTTCTGAATGTCTGAGTGGAAACAAGGCAACTATTTGGCATTTCTTTCCCCAAAGACAAATTAGAAACAGATATCACAGAATATGAGCGTTTTTTTTTTTTTTAACCAGTCTAATAAGAAAAAAAAAAGATTTTCCTCTATAGTTTCGATTCTACTGTACGCTGAGGATACATAAGTGGAATTGCAGGCAGTGAAAATTCTATTAATTCAATAGTGGGAGCGGCAACTGTTTAAGTGGAGCACATGAAAAATAATCGATTTTGCATGAAATATCAGTTTACCTTCATAGGGCTGGCTGAAGGTTAGCTGGGTTTAAAACCTGCAAGCTGTATATGTGCTTTTGTAGATACACAGCCCGAAGGGGAAACATTTCTGTTTTGCAGAGAGGCATGTGTAAAATATTCACTTAAAATATAACAAAGTATGGCCATGGACAGGAATGGAGGGAAAAATGCCTTTGTGTTTAATACGCCACTTGGGTCATGCAGAATCGTGCTGAGCCATCAACAGTTGCTACAGGATGTGTTTATGAAATCTCAGAGTCATGGAAATGACACCGGGATCCTAAACATTTGTGAAATCTTATATCACATGTACTTAAAACTAATTTTCCAGTTGCTTACAATGGAAATATTTGTATTTCAAAATAAAGACTGCATTTAAAGAAAATGGAACGTATAGAAAATTACAGTGGACTGTCCTTCGGTTGCCTCTTTACACGTCGATGAGAGATTCTGTGCTTTAAAACTTTTTGATTGTTCAAGTTAATTTTCCTTTCTTTTCATTATCTTTTTTTTTTTAAGAAAAAGAACATATTGAGTGAGAAAGTTGACGACTCCATTTTCTCATTTCCAAATTCTTAGAATATAAAGAGTGTGAAGGTACAATTTCCATTTTTGAAAGTCAAGGTTGGCACTCCCTGTGCCCACAAGTTCAAGTTGCTGTGCGTGTGATTTGTTCAGCGATGAGCCGGGAGCAATGAAGGCCACAGAGATGAATAAAATTGATCTACTTTTGAGGATCTGATGATTTTGCCAAGTATACAAATACTGAATAGTTCATAAACAAATTCTTTAAGGGATGAAAGAATAACATTCTAAATGCTTATTTTCACGCATATGTGATTCTTGGAGGTATTTTATATGGCATTTTTGTTTGTTTATTTGTTTATACTAGGACTTCGTGCAGAACAAAGTTTCTGTAATTAACTATCATGGAAACATAAAAAGGCCACAAATAATATTTAGGGTAATTGGTCTTTTCTTGAGAGAATAAGACAAGCAGCATTTATCACCAAACAATGACGGCAAGGCCAGCTGAAGGTAACCCTTGACATCCAGCCTGAGGGAGAAACTTCCAGAAACCACATCCTCTGCTTAAACTCTGACCAGACTATAATACAATCAGCTTTAATTCTAACTTCTAACTGGCCCACTATAAAAGAACATTTTGAAAATATTTAATAATATGACAAGAATTTATTTTCTCCTATGAGGAATATAATCATATCACCAAATCACTTCAAGCCAAGGTTTGCTTTAAATGTGCCTTATTTACAAGGTTTCGTATGTGCCAGAGAATACATCCACTGACTCTTGAATTACACAGAGAGCTGTAATCTGCTTTGTTTGTGTGTTTCCAGTATGAATCTTATGTTGGATTTGCCCCATTCTAGATGTTAGAATAATCTTAAAATTCTCTCTCATATCCTGATTGTCTTTACCTAAAAATATTACTAAATACAGACTCTTACAAGACTGTTCTAAAGGTAAATTTTGGGGCCTCCCTGGTGGTGCAAGGGGTTAAGCACTGCACTATGAAGCAATCCACAGCCTCTGCAGCATGAATTCAATCCCTGGCTGGCCAGGGAGCAACACACATGGCACAGCAGACCTCTCCTGTCTCGTCTGCTGCTCCCCTCAGCAGTGTATTTCAGTCAGTCTGCCTGTTCTACTCCCCGCTCTGTCTCTGGTGAATCCTCTCAACCTCCCGCATCTCTGCCCAGCTCTTGTATGCATAAATAAAATAAAAATTAAAAAAATAAGTAAATAAAGGTAAATTTTGGACTTAAATGGTACCTGTCACTGCCTTCTTTACTGTGCTATCCAAAACTGAAACTGATTTTCGGATTTATTATTTTCAGAAGCCCGCCAGCGTCCTGGGGCTGAGACTAGGTGGTGAGAACTGCACATCGCCCTTTATCATTTTCATCATCTTTACTAAGATGTTCACATTGTTTAAAGTGTCAGGTGGGAATACTCAGTAATATTATGATTTCAAGAACTTCCCATTATTCTTGTGCCCTTGGGGCAACTATTGCTTTTTCCAACATTCTGATTGCAAAGAGCACTCAAAAAAAAGATGTCAGGTGACTTCCGGGAGCTTGATACACAGCTGGGGTGTGCGGGGGATCCTTGCTCTCTTTTATACGTGGAACCACATCACCTACATAAAGCGAGGTACAGTTTCATCTTGCTTTATGCTTTTGTCTGGTTATATTCAAGAACTTCTGTTCACCAGACAACACTAAGAGGATAAAAGGGTAACCCACAGAGAGGGAAGAAATATTTACAACACATGCATGATTCTCTAGAGCATCTGAAGAAGTCCTACAGATCTATAAGAAAAATGCTATGATGTCATAGAGAAATGGGTTAAGAGACTTGAATGGGTACTACATAAAGGAAATTTTCTCAAGTTCATTAGTTATCAGGAAAATTCAAATTAAACCACCAGGTAATGCCACTAAACACGCCCTGATCTAGCAAAAACATTAAAGACAAAAAACTCCAAGTTTTGCAAAGGAACAAAGCAGCCAAATCTACAGATACTGCTAGTGTGCATTCGTGTGTCCATTTTGTGAAACTGTTTAGCAGTATCCACTTATTCCTCACTCTCTGTCTCTGTCACTCTCTCTCTCTGTCTCTCTCTATATATATATATTTGTGTACATATGCATATGTACATATATGTGTACACATACACATATCTGGGAATGGGACTATACACCTAGGTACATAAGAGTACATTTAGAGTGATATTTTACACACACATATAAACACAAACACATATACATATATAAAATAAATACTTGAATTTACCAAAAGAGTTAACTGGGATGTTCATAGCATCTCTATTTGCATACCTTCCTCCAAAATGTATATTATCTAAATGTCTACCAGTATTATAGTGTATAAATAAATTGTGGCATATTTTTCAATGAAATTTTATACAGCCTTGAGAATGGTCTACAAATAAATGCAATTGTGTGAATCATGCAAAAAAATTATCCAGCAAAAGAATTCAAGCACAGAGAGCACCTACGGTGTGATTCTGCTTACATGGGCAACAGAAAGAGGCAAACTCAGCTTTGCTGGTAGCAGTCAGGCCAGTGGTCAGGCTCATGAACAGAAAGGCCTAGAAGAGCGCTCAAGGGGGCTGGTATGTTTGCTTTCGATCTGGTGCTAGTTTCACAGGTCTGAACAGATTGAAAAAAACCATCGAGGTGTAAGCTTAAGAGAAATACACACTTCGAAGTGTGCAGTTCATATTAATAAGAAGTTTTCAACATAGTTTTGTCTCCCCGATTGATACTGCTTACGAAACCATCGGGCTATGTGATCTGTATTGTGCAAGGGATAGCACGAACGATGCGCTTGACAGCTGACAGAACCACACACAGGGACTGCCTCCCTCTCTCCCTCTCTCCCTCGCTCTTTCCCTCATTTTATTTCTCCTTCCTTCCTTTCATTTTATTTATTTACTCAGTGAAAGAGCAATATTAAGCAAACTTTGACTAATTAGGAAATATCCTTCCAACTCTCCCTCCTAGATCGTGTAATTAGTTAGTTCTTCATACACCAGTTGCTATTTCAAACCAGGGAGAATGTTAAAGCTAATCCTTTTGGTGAGGCACATGAGAAAAAAAGAAACAACTGGAATATAAATATTTTTCTGTCTCTACAACTTGAAAAGTGAGCAAGAAGAACCCTGGTCTCATCGAGACCCTGAACACCTTAAGGCAGGGGATCTACCAAATTAATACTGATTTCCCCATGGACCTACTTGCTCTGCACAATGATTTCTCTCACTGAAAGGCAAGGCCTGAATATCAGAAAATTACTGTACTTCTTTTCAAGGTTTGTAACAGAAGGGGTCATTATAACCTGATAACCAGGTTCTGGGAGGTTTCCCAAGCATCTGAGTCCAGGGATCGCAACCCCAGTTCAGGAAAAAGCCTCTCTGTGTCCTTAACCCTGCAGACACGGGACAAAATATCACACAGCTAAGACCCCACAACTGACCTGTTGGCCTGAATCTGAAGCTCTGGGCTAGAGATTCCTAACTACCTACAAAAGTCTCTATCCATAAATCCCTCTCACTTGGTTCTTTAGGTAGATCAACATGGAGCTGTTTCTACATCAAAAAAAGCAAAGAGTCAAAACATTTTCTTTTAAGAGATTACTCTTTTTAAGAATATTATAAACCTGGAAATTGAAAATTGAGAAAATAAGGTAACCAACATTTCTTTTAGTCCAAAATGATCGCAAAACTATTTCAAGATTCTACAAAATCTTTGCCTCTTAACATTTTACTCAGTTTTTTATAAATGTTGCTAACATAAATATTAAAACAAATCTTGAATTTGCAGGAGTTGTTCTAATAGAAATTTATTTCTCACTCATTTGAGAGGTGAGTGTTCCACCTGGGGGTGCTGGGTGATTTTCCTCCACCTAGTGATTCCAAGACCCAAACTCCTCTGTCGTTTGGACCCACCACCTCTAAGACTCTATTGTCATTCTCAACCTTCACCCAGAGGAAAAGGCAGATGTGGGGAAGGCATGTCTGCCACTGAGAAAGCCAACTCTGAAACTTCGGCTCATATTCCACCGTTGAAAACTGATCATATGACTGCCCAAAATGGACAAGGTTTTAGGAATGGTCGTTCTAGACTGAGCAGTCAGTCACTTGATCATGAACTTTACCCCCAGACAAAGTGATGAGCAAAGGAAGGCTTGACATTTCAGTTAAATGTAGACTTGAAGTGGGTTAGGAAGGGCAGAGATTTTAAATAGAAATTTGAGGCTGATTCATGATTTTTCTCCTCTATTTAAGAACCATTTATGATAACACAGTAATTAATACATCAGCCAAATGGGTGTGCAGAGGGCACCTCTTAAACGCCAGGCACAGATCTATGTTCCACGGATACAGAAGTAAACAAAACAAAGTCCCTGCCCCCATGGCACATCCATTCTAATATGAGGCAGCAAATGAGCCACAAATAAGCGCGTACACAAGTAGTGTCACAGAGGTGGGTGTGGGGAAGGGAAGTGGGGAAGGTAAGAGTCACAGATGACGAAGGTAGCTCTTCAGTGGTGCCCTCAGGGAAGATCTCTCTCGGAAGGTGGCAACTGAGCAGAAACCAGAATGAAGGGAAAACAAGACCCTCAGGTGAAACAAATTGACCTTCCTAAGGCACAGGAGCAGCTCCTTCCATCTTAGAGCTGTGTGGGCCCCGGATGCAGATGCGTTTCGCACAGGACTCCATCGAGGAGCAAAAGGAGAGTGGGCCTGGGAATGAAAAAAGATCATGGTTCAAAAGTGGAGAAAGCCATGACAGCTAGTACTATTTTTGGCAAATCATTAACCTATTTGGTCCTCTGAATTTTTTGTTAGCTAGTTGAAGATCCCCATCTCATTGAGGCGGTTCCCATGAGAAAATGCACACGAACGTCTGCTACTAGAGTCTGTTGCAAACATTCGTTCAATATGAATTACTGCTCCTTCTGCATGTAGCGCTGGGGGTGTGGCCTGGGAGATCATATTTTTCCCTCTTCCTGTTCTTCTACAAGCTGGGCAACTTCCGACTCTCCTTCATCATGAACTTATGAAGTCGTTTTCCAATCTCAAGACGCTCATCTTGCTTCACAAGGAGGAGAGAGGAGAGAAGAGAGGCTGTGGATGTCGGCATCAGCACCCATGCATCTGGACACCTTCCCTTTATCATTCATGCCAGGTTGGTCCATGTAAGGGCTTCACTGGAACTCAGACGTTCATGCTTATAAGCCACAGCTTGACACTACTTGTGTACGCGCTTATTTGCTGGCTAATTTGCTGCCTCATATTAGAAGATTGAACTTGTAAGTAGGCTTCTCCCCATCTGGCTCTATCTATTCTTCTTAGTCATTCATTTAATTTACGCTCTGGGACAGGTTGTCATCCTCTGGAGAAGTGTTGGGAAAAGACGAAACTGGTGGGATGCTTCCTTCTTAGACTAACCTTTATGGATTCTCCTGCTGTTTTGTGATTTTAGTACATTCGGCTGGTACTTGGTCATGGCCAAGAAGTTTCTCAGCATACTGCTTGGTTTGGTACCATACACATACCCAAAGCCTCTGGGCTTCCTCTGGAGCAAGTGTGTGTTAGCCCAACAGCTAGAGTCTGAATCACTTTGTAGGTTTCATTTTCGGTGCCATTTTGAGAGTACAGCCCTCTTCTGTGGGGTTGTACCTATCGCCCTCAGGTAAATGAGCGCTCCTGAATGTCTTTGCCTTTGTCATTTGACAGGCATATCCTCGAGGCGTTTCTCTTCCCCTAGTTCATCCTCAGTTGCCTGAGGCAGAACTCTTTGCTTGTCATCTTCAAGGAAGCAACTCTCAAGAGTAGAGCACACCCCAGTCTATGGAATATTTACTTATTTATTTTCACTTGTAGTCACCTACATCCTAGAGACCAGCTTATAAATCCCTTTTCACAGTAGCAGCCCTTTCGTGTAGGAGCTGCACTTGGAGATATGTTTACAGAGTCCCTTTGACTAGATTTTATAATCACTCATTCATTCCACTAGCTTGGAGTCAAGTCGGGGCTTCCTTTCTCCTTGGATGCTTTCCTATCGCAAGGCTCCTGTGTCTGGGACACTGGGAAATGTTTTGGTAATTTTCATTTTGTAAACACACACCAATGGGAACACACTGAATTGGAATGTCAGGACCTCCATGGGACAGTCAGAAGAGCCAGGAGGATCACTGTCCTGGGGATATTTGGATTTTGAAAATGTGAATGAGCGAGCCCGAGAACAATTCTGGCCTCTCCAACAATGAGAGCCCATTCTCATTTGAAAAATAAAAAAAAAAAAATGAAAGCTGCTTCGTAGAGCACAGCTTAGGTTACAGAAGCCTGGAAAGCCCTACCCAGCTGCCTTCCCCTCTAACCCTGACAGCGCCCTTCCAGCTCTGCCTCTTCTGGGGCAATAGCCGCTGAGATGCTTTCAGGAACATCTGTACTCCCTCATGCGGGAAGACAAGCAGAGCGGATATCCTGCAGAAGGAAATACCAGTAAACATTAAAACACCAGGATAGACTTTTGTTGGGGTATCTGCAGACACTTCTCAGGACTAAATAAGCACACAAATATGTGCCCCTGTGTGTAGCTTACACATGGAAACTCTGCAAATGCTGGAGCAAACTTCTGTGTTGCTGTTTATATCTCCCAAGGCCAACCTCTGGTGTGTGGGGCAGGGCGTCGATTTCACGGTATAAGTAAAAAATAAACATTTGCACCAACTTTTCTTTCCAAAAACACCTTCAAATTCTTCATGAACCTTGGACTGGAGTATGTTTGGCTAAGAAAGCATTGTGCTCTGTGCTTGTTAAGTATTTAATAAATATCTGCTTCAAATCAATGAATTTTAGAATTGCAAGCTTCCTTAGAGATCGGGTACCTAGCACCTCTGGTAAATTGGGCAAATCAAAAGGCAGAAAAGCATAATGATCATCTACCCAAGAGCCTAATTATTACACTTGAATTTTTACATATTTTTATAAAACAGTTATGTTAGGAAACATAAGGATCTATTTGAAAAGAAATCAAAGAATAAGCACTTGATTCCAAACTTAGAACTTTTTGTGCTAAATTGGTAGAACATTTGATGTTTGGTGTTTTGTTGTTTGTTTTTTTTTTTTAGTATGACTTCAGATTTATTGCAACATCTTCAAATCAATATAAAAATAATGTTAAAAGTTCAATGCAGTTTCTGAGGTTCTCTAACACTTGTGAGAAATAGAATAAACAAGACATGTTGATTAGAAAAAGCTTGTGAAATGTCAGACTAGAAAAAAGACAATAGAACAGATTATAGGCCTGCAACAGAAATAAACATAATTAGTGTTCTGATAGCTTACACTCTCTTCTTCTCAGCACCATCGCCAGGGTGGCCTGAGTTTGATCCTCGGCCAGGGAGCTAACCCATATGAGGCGCAGCAGACCTCTCCTGTCTCGCCCTCTGCTCCCCTCAGCAGTGTATTTTAGTCAATCCACCTGTTCTGCTCCCCACTCTGTCTCTGGTGAATCCTCTCACCCCCCACACCCTACACCCCAGTTCTTCCAGGTGAAAATAAATAAACAATAAAAAAATTAAAAAAAAAAAAACAAAACTGTTGCTTGTATGTCACCCCTTACATACTAACTCTTTGTGCTCATGACTCCCTCTCCTTCCAGACCCTCTGTCCCCGCCCTCAGGTTAACCTGGTGTGTCTCTCTCAGTCCCTCCTCCCTACTGACTTCCATCTCTCCTTATTAAGTCCCACTTTGCCATAACAGATTTATTATCCTTGGAAGAACAGGTGATAACTGGATCTTATTCAGCTGTAATCACTACTATCTTCCACTTTTATGGCTATATTACTGAACCATGTCATGTTGATATATTATAATCTTAAAAGAGTAATGATTTCATGAAAAACAACTCCTGGACAAATGATACCTGCTGACTTTGGCAGGCAGGAGCTTCAGGGATCATGTCGATGAACCATCCAGGAGGATTTGGGGCTTGGAGATGCAAGTCCTGACAGTGTCCGAGCAAAATCTGCCCTAAGGGAGAGCTATTCCTCCTCCTACCTCCCTCACAATGTTCACCCTAGTAACGGAGGAGGGGGGAGGCTTGTTTTGCCTTCCTGTAGGAAATCCCCCCACCTCTCCAGGTAGATTTCACAATAGATTTGGCACAGAACACAGAACTGGAGACAAACTCAGGCCACACCAGAGTGAAGTGCACACAACCGGGAAAGAACATGTTGGACGTGACGCATCATTTTCCAGGTCCTCCAACACTCGCTTGCCTTTTGGTGTCCAGTAGAAGAAAGATGCTAGTCATTCCAAATAATAAATTTAATTCCTCGTTAATTAATATAATATTATTTTCTTGGGAGAAAATTGATGCTGTCTTAAATTTGCCTTTAGGGTATCTAGTAGAATTCCTATATCCATCCTAGGCCATCTCTTTGTTGGCAGATGTTATCAAAAATAACTAAATGTAGATCAAGTTCAAGGGTGTCTCTAGAATACAACATTTATCCATAACTCCCCTAGCAAACTAATCTTTAATTTAAAAAAATATATATTGTAAAATGATGCTTTCTCTAGTGCTAAAAACAAATAGTATGTTTTAATTCCAAGTTTTAAGTTCTTGAATCATTTCCATAACTCAAGCGATACATCTTCTAGGTTGGGATTGTTTCTACTATGTCTAATGTAACTATTATTTGAAGAGACATTCAAAGGGCCTATTAGAATAATTCTCATTTTGTTTGGTTCTTGTCATTTTTCACTCTCAGTTAAAATTAGCACAGAACATTCTTCAGGGCGCCCCTGCATTCCTGACATATTTCCACAAAAGAACCCTTGGGTTGGAGGCCCCTGTTCTCAGGATGGGTGTTTTGTTGTTGTTGTTTTGGTTAGTATTCCATTAATAAGCTCATTCATAGTCATAACTAATGACTGGTTAGGTACAATGTTAAACTCTTTACATTGCTTATTATTGAATCCTCATAGCCATGCTGCAAAATATTTGTTATCATCTCCACCTTCTAGGTGAAGAAATTGGTTTGGGGCCTCCCCTGGTGGCGCACAGGTTGCGCGTTGGGCTGCGAAGCTGCTGGCAGCCTCTGCAGTGCTGGTTCGATCCCCGGCCGCCCTGCGAGGATCCCACATGGCGCACAGACCTCTCCTGCCGCCTGCTGCTCCCCTCAGCAGTGTACTTCGTCAGTCTGCCCGCTCTGCTCTCCCCTCTGGCTCTGGTGAATTCTCTCACCCTCCCGCACTTCTGACTGTACCCAGTGCTTGTATAAATAAATAAATAAAATCTTAAAAAAAAAAAAAGAAAAGAAAAGAAATTGGTTTGCACAAGTTGACCAAAATCACTAAGGGAAGTAAGCAGCCATGTGGCTGCAGGCCAGGGCCTCTCAATCCAGATGCCATCTTTTCTCTTAGCCCATTTTCTAGTAATTCCACATCAGATTGACTTATGACCTTGCTTCTTCCAAGATACCTTCTAAGACTTCAAACCAGTCCCTGTACATTAGGCCTCTGATTTATGAAGAAACATCCCCACAGGGTATTAACTTGGATTTAACGAATTCCAATTGCTTCCTGCTTGCAGAAGAAGCCTGTGTGTTTGCTGTGCTCTACAGACTTACACACTCAATATCTATTTTTAGCACCCCCTCAAGGGTTCTCAATACTGTTTCTTCTTCTGGGCACCACATACTCAGGGCTCACACTCCACTGACATCAACTTTTGCCAGGATGGACTTAATATGAACGATTAAAACTTTCCTACACACACATAAGATCTATAGAAGTAACTCTTCATCCTCAAAAATGTATCTTCTTGCCAAAATGATCTGCCTTTTTCAGCCCTAGTTAGTGATATTTGTTTAATTGTAGGTGTCAAATGAGTGTCTTTCATAATAAGTACATTTTAAAATGATTTTCTATTCCTTACAGTAATCGTAGAGGCCATATTCATTTGTCCCCTGACAGAACATACTATTACCTCATTTTCCTCCTTTGCTTTCTCTTCCTCCCACCTCCCTACCTGCTCCCAGGTGTATTTTCTTACTTAAGTCGAGTATTTTGATATTCAGAAGAAGGAAGATGGCAGTCATTCCACAGAATTGTTAGTTCTTTTTAATTATTATGTAACTTTATTTTTCTTGGTTGGAAAGAAATACTTCCTTTAACTAGGTTTGGATTATCTGGTAGAATTCCCATGTCAGCTCTGGGCCATCTATTTCGTTGTGTGATGTTCCTCCAAAAAACTAAGTAGATACCAAATACAGATTAAAAACAACTTCAAGAATTCTTGCCATTTGCAACAACATGGAGGGGAGAATGCTAAGCGAAACGAGTCAGAAGGAGGGAAGCAAATGCCTCCTGCTTTCATGTACATGTGGAATATAAAGTGAAACAAAACAAAGGGTCAGACAGGACCAAACCAATAACAAACGCTTGACATCTGACTGCAAAGCTGGGGCAGCCAGAGGGGAGGGTTGGGGTAGGAGTGGAGGAGGGAGGGACCCATGGGAGCATGGTGAGGAAGCGCTGGGGTGCTGGTGGTGGGCAGGGTGTGAAAACACACATTTGTAGAGGTTTGAAACTATAACCCCTAAAACAAATACAATGATGTAAACCAACTTTACCTCAATAAACAGAATTGGAAGAAAAAAAATAACCTCAATAATGACTCATAGTTGATGAGCATTTTGTAGTTTACAAAGCACTTTTTACATCATTTACTCTTACAACTTTCCGTGGAGGGCGACAAACTTTTATTATAAAACATTTACTTTAAATATTATGTTAGTACTTTATACTTGACCTTCCCCTCATCTTCACAGCAACCCTTCGAGGCATGTATAATGTTCATTTTACAGAGGGTGACACTGAGATACAAAGAGGTTGACTATTTTATCTGGGACCACACAGCTTTGGGGTCCTAGTGCCTGTCCCAGTGCTGCTAGACATTCCTGACTATTAAGGTGCCCCCCCCCCTTTCATTGCAAAAAGCACAGTAAAGCTGTGGAAGCCTTAGCACCTACCTTAGCTGTCCTTTAGCAACAAGTTTCATTTAGCAGAATGAGTAGAGAGAGGCTGACATGTTTTTATCCGCATCACCATTTTGTCTTTAAATTCATGTCTTCAAAGTTTTCCCCTAACTTCTCATTTATAAACAAGTAGATAAGTTCCTTCCTAGCTTTCCCCTAGAGATCCATGAAGAGGTGGTGAAGAATTGGAGCAGGTGTAAGATCTTTTTAAGTTCTTCAAGGAAGAGTTTTTATCCTACTCAAACTTATGACTCAAGTCCAAGGCTAACTCAGCTGTATCAAGTTCTCGGGTGCATCATTGTTCAGACTCTATGTCCAAGGATTTCACTGAATTTATACTTTGATAGGATCAGACTCACCCAAAAGAGAATTCAGCCCTTTAAGGTGATGTGTAAGGTAACGCACACACTCTGCTGCTTGCTAGAGGGCACTGAAATGGCAACACGAAATGCCCACCCGTACCCCCCCACACACACACTCTGCTAATGACCTGATATTACATGAATTTGCTCTTTTTTTTAATAGAGGGAAGTTCCACTGGGCTGATTTAGATAAGGAAGATGACCAGGTGAATGAGGTGTCATAGCGAAGATGCCTGATCGCCCTGGTGGCTCAATATTTAAGTCTCTCCCCAAAAGAAAATTTCTCTCTTAATATCCTCAAAGACAAACTTTATAAACAATACATAATTGATTCTACTTTTGTGGCAAATGACACATTCACACACACGTGCATGTATATGTTCATGATTGTACATATGTGCTTCATTATTAAATGAAATTGCCTTTATGATAATGAGAAAAACAGCTCCATAAATCCAAAGCACAGTAAGTGTTTGAGATATAGATCTGAGTCACTTAACAAATACAAATGCAGTAGACTTCGGAATACATAGTCTGTGAAATCCCATAAAAAAGCCAGCTTTCAGATATAAGATCTCTAATATCATCGCTCCTACATAAACATTTCCTTTAATTTAACAGCTACTTCACAGCCTTTAGGACATCATTAACTATAATCTGTAGTTTTCCATTTAACTAAACTTTTCCCGGGAATTACACAACATGTTCCCGATAACACGTTTCCCAGTGTGTGTCCTCGGATGCAGTGGAAAATGTGACTTTTATTTACAGCTTCATAAATAACTCAATGATGTGGAGTGTTTTAAGTACAGCAATGTGCTACTTTAAACAAAGTCGTGAAAATATAGAACTGACTGTGTAGAGCTGTTTTCACTTCTTTTAAGGTTTAGATTTCCTTTGCCTGCCTGTCTGATTTAACTTTAAAAAAAAAAAAAACCACTTTTGGAAAGCGGGAACCCTTGGATACTTCAAAGTTAACCAAGATCAAAGTCAAATGAAGTCCATGGAGTAAGGAACTAGACTGAATGCAAAATGTGTCCCGTTGACATTGGCTGGAAGTCTCTTACTTTACAGCCTCTACCAAAGCCTTCAGCATGGATTTGTCAGATAGCTCAGCCCTGGAAGCGCTTATGAAAAACAGTGATTGGCTTAGTTACTCCAGGAGACTAGTAGCAACACAGGCTCATTCAGGTAACTAGTTTGTCTACCGGTCATTGAAGCACTGAAAAAAGAAGCTGCTTCTCATCGACGGCACCTTTGCCCATTGTGTTTAATCCCTGACCAACACACCCTTTCACACTCAGCATTTTGTTTAATTCAAGAAACCTCATCCCTGAATACAGATTCCACCTCTCTGCAGTGAGTCTGTTGAGAACATGGAAATGAGTTACTGAATCTTTCCTTCTCTGCCCCATGAACTGGCAGAGTGAGGCCATTCCCTTGAATGTTTGCAGAAATCCAATCTAGCTTGAAAATCTTCCCTGCCTTTCCATGATGTTAGGGCCTGGGGATCTGGGTTTACGTTGAATGCAAAAAAATGCAGAATCATTAAGGGAGGAAAAGGTGGTGTGCTCTGTTATTCAAAAGATGCAATGGGTGTTCTTGAAAGTTCTGCTTCACTGAAGCCCTCACACCCCACACATGTTACCAGTAAAGGCGCGACGTGTTCTCCTTGAAATGGTCCATGCTGTTTCATTTGAAACGGTGGGTGCTGCTGCCGCTGTTCTGTGCTTCTGTCTCAACAACCGGCTCACATGCAGCAGGTAGAGCCAACCGCCCCTTTGGTATCAGAGGAGGAAATAAATCACCACCTCCAGAAACACCCATCTGTTTTGAGTAGCCCCACAGATAGATGGCCGTCTGTTTCAGGGGATATTTAATGTTAGAAAAAAGAGTTCAAACAGCACACTCTGCGACGAGGAGCAGAGCAGTGGCTTCCAGTAAATTCAAACCTGCGGAGGCGCGCCTGAGGCCAGAAACGCCCCTGCAGCGACTGCAAATTAAAACAGAAAGAAAACAGGCCTGATAATGCATGATGTGGGTGACCTCTAGTGACCAAAACTGAGAACCAGCAAGCGCTTTTTTTTCCCCCCCGGAAGAGAGGAATCTTCCAAAGTCAGAAATTACCTGTTTTGTAATTTTTCTACCCATTCCTTCAGCAAAATAACTGTAACTGATTTCCTTATTATTAAAGAGCGGTGTAATCTCATGGAAGGATTTTCATTTATTTGTTGATCTATTTATTTATTTTACCCTCCACCAAACGACCTAGGCCGGTGCCCCATCTACCTACCTTCCCAACCCCTTCACCCCTCGCCCTCAGGTAACCAATATATTCTTTTCTTTTAAAATTTATCTGTATTTTTAACATCATGGTTCCTCTCAGGTGTAATTCCCACAGAATTCCCACCGCCAGGTCACCTGTGAGCTATCATCATAATCTCTTGTGTACTTCCCTCCCCTGTAGCCATTATATTGTTTTTTACTGTTTCAAGATTTAATTCTCCTGTGATAGGATAATTAATAAGCAAATGGAGGGGGAATCATTATTGAAGAGTATATCCCTTTTTGTCCGTGTTCAAGCATTTACACACAGGTTCCTAGCAACACACCATTAAGTAATTCATTCACGAAACAATCATACAAGACAATTATTTTGCAACCCACGGTTTTAATAGTATAATGTGAAGATCTTTCCATGCCTTTAATGTCCTTCTGCTGCATTATTTTTACTAACCATGTAACATGTCATCATCATTTAAGTATTTCCCTATTATTGGCTATTTAAGTGGTTTTATTTTTTTCCCTATTATCCTTGGAGCTAACACTTTGAACTCTTCCAGCTTCGTGGCATTAACTAGGGTTAGAAATGAAATTTCTTGTTCAAAAATGTGCAAAACAGCATGATTCTCAAGACATAGTATCAAATTGCCAGCTAAGTAAGAAACGATCATCTGGACGCAGGATGGTATGATGCAGAGGGAACAGGTGGCAAGTCAGAGGCTTCTTGGCAGTCTGGGCAAATAGCTCGCACCCAAGCAGAACTTGAAGGGCCTGTGGCTGAAGGGAGAACCAAAAATCCTGTGAGCTGTAGCATAGCTAGCACGTGTCTGTCAATGCAAACTTATGCCAGCTCGAGAAAGGAACACACAGAGTCATCAAATGTCAAGGAATGGTGTTCTGTGAACACGCGCGGACATGGGGTGCCCCCATCAGCAACACCTCTGTCCTCGCATAAAGCCAGCATTCACTAGCTATCAGTGAAGGGTAGATGTGGAAGGTGTTCGCTGCACGCTTATTTTTTTTTAATGGTTTTTGCATTCACGGGGTAAATGCACCATTCTCCTCCCCGCCTCCCCCTTTATAAGCTGACTAATGCCCAGGTAAATTTTGCAACTTGGGAGCAAGCAGGGAGAAGAGAACTTCTACACATCTGTTTTCACAATTATCAAAGTGAGGGGAGTCCATTCTGAAACACTTTCTCAACATATAAATTACGTTTCCTGGCTGTACCACCCGGCCTCTGTGTGTGCGCTGTCAAAGAGGCGTATTGTATTCGGCACCCACTCAGCCTTCCCCCAGGGGCTGCGTGAGACGACCAGGGACAGTGATTTTTTAGGAAACTTATTCATATGGCCTTTGTTTCTTTTTTTAAAATTTTTTTTAAAGTTTATTTATCCATGCAAGAGCTGAGGTATAGGTCAGCAGTGCTGGGAGTGAGAGGATTTACCAGAGACAGAGCGGGGAGCAGAACAGGCAGACTGACTGAAATACACTGCTGAGGGGAGCAGCACAGAGACAAGAGAGGTCTGCTGCGCCATGTGGGTAGCTCTCTGCCTGGGGATCGAACCCATGCCGAGAGGCTGGTGATAGCTTCATAGTCCTGTGCCTAACCCCTGCGCCACCAGGGAGGCCCTGCCCTTTGTTTCTTAATGCCAATTACAGAAAGTAAGAGTCAAGACTCCTGGGTTGATTAAAACTGAGGAAGGGGAGGGGGGAGGGGCAAGCCTGAAGAAGATGGAGAGACTCCCGCAGAGCAACGCTGTGCACAAGCAGGTCTCCAGGGAAGGACTGTCATTCGGGGAAGCTGAAGGCTGCATTGCAGGGTCCAGCAACCGGGTCCAGCAACCGTGCTCTCCAGCCACATTCTCCAGGCACTGCTGGCCTGCCGATGTAACTCTGGTTTTTCCTCAGGATTAAAGGACGAAAGCAGGAACATGACCTCCACAGGAACCAAGTGACTTTTCTGCACTATTATCTATTAATTTCCACCATGACACATTCCTTTTACACTTGAACATCCCCTCCATTTACATAATGATGTCATGAGGTCTTGTGTCTTTTTTTTTTTTAAGATTTATTTATTTATTTATTTATACAAGCACTGGGTACAGTCAGAAGCACGGGAGGGTGAGAGAATCCATCAGAGCCAGAGCAGGGAGCAGAGCAGGCAGAAAGACCGAAGGACACTGCTGAGGGGAGCAGCAGGCGGCAAGAGAGGTCTGCACGCCATGTGGGACCCTCGCCAGGGGCCGGGGATCGAACTGGCGCTGCAGAGGCTGCGGGCAGCATCGCAGCCCAGTGCTCAACCGCTGAGCCACCGGGGGAGGCCCAAGATCTTGTGTCTTTTTAAGAACTACCTTTCAGCCTAATTCTAGTCTATGTTTTCATTTCTTACTAGCTATGGCATCTTTGCAAAATCATCAAACACATCTATAAAGTTTAAACAGATAAATCCTTAAATCATTACGGAAGTTACTGAAACACACAATTCCAGAAACCTTGGCTTCCTTCTCATGACCTCCATTTTGGTATGTTCTTTTGGACTCCGTGAGGTGTCAGTAACTGTGCTGGTGTTGAGGGCAGCGCTATGGACACATCCGACTCTGGGCCACTCTTGCTGCTCAGAGAGTGTGACTCTAGTTGCAGGGAGCCACTTTTTGAAAAATTCTCCTCCAGGGCCTCCCTGGTGGCACAAGGGGTTAAGCACCGCACTGTGAAGCTATCTGCAGCCTCTGCAGCACAACTTTGATGCCCAGCTGGCCAGGGAGCAACCCACACGGCATGGCAGACCTCTCCTGTCTCCCCGCTGCTCCCCTCAGCAGTGTATTTCGTCAGTCTGCCTGTTCTGTTCCCTGCTCTGTCTCTGGTGAATCCTCTCACCCACCTCACCTGCACCTCTGGCCTGTACCCCAGTTCCCGTGTGGATGAATAAATAAATTTAAAAAAAAGAAAGAAAAATCCTCCTCCATTGTGTTTTGTCCTATAGACATTGAAATTTTCCAGCAATTTCTTCTCCCCTGCCCCCATCCCCCACCCCACTTGTCCAGCCTCTGAAGACCTGGATAAAAGGACCCGGCCTTCAGGACTGTCATATTCTAGGAGGGAGGAAAAAAACAACCTTGACAACTTGGCTGAGCCGGTAAATGAGGAACAGATTCGTGTAACACAAGCTTGCTCCAAGCCACAGAAGGCCAGTACCATCCTCTGGCATATTTTTAAGGCTAAAGCGTAATTGAATCCCTTCTCCACTAGACAGATAGTAAAAAACCCAGCGGGATTTGTCTGGAAAAGATGGTGCGGGCTCAGTCTCACTTGTGGGAGCTTAGTGGCCGGACGGAGGGGCTGACTCTCCCCACAGACGAGCCCGCCGGTCATTTAAGTCAGATGCTCCGCAGTGAC
Source organism: Talpa occidentalis (assembly GCF_014898055.3). Classification (NCBI taxonomy): domain Eukaryota; kingdom Metazoa; phylum Chordata; class Mammalia; order Eulipotyphla; family Talpidae; genus Talpa; species Talpa occidentalis. The sequence goes on from NW_023605194.1 coordinate 110,930,626, forward strand.
TTGGGGGCACAGTGGCCACAGGCCTCGCCCTTGTTCTGCAGACATGAGAAGTCGCCTGTCTCGGTCCCTGCCAGTTCAGCCTCCCCGGCCTTGGCTTCCTTCTGTGAACGATTCCCTAGTTAGACACATCAAGGACTGTCCTAATGAAGACTCTTTTGGCTACAAGTATCCCAAAGCCACTTCAAAATAGCTTCATAGATCAAGAGAACTTACTGGGAGGACACTGGGCTACCTCAGAGACTGCAGGCGTCAGACAGGGTGGGAACGTGGCCGTTCCGTGGGGCTCAGCACATTTTTGTTGATGTTCACCCGAGGACGCTATTATTAATCGAGCTTAACTTCTAACTCTCCGTCTTCTGTTTCACAATAAATTATCCTCCTGGGGGGAGCCTGGCGAGCTCATTTGTATTAGGTGTCCATGACCGAAATTAATAAGACAGAGCTCACTGCTCACGTGGGCACATAAGGGAACAGGTCCCCCGAGGGCCGCTTCTGAAGGGCAGGGACATACTCCAAGAAAGGGGTGAATTCTGAGATAAAGGTAATTTTTTATGAGCCCCAGCTGACTGCTACAAGGACCTGGAACCTAGGGGAGACGATTTGGCCCAGGTCACCCTGTCTCCAGCTCCCAAGGCAAGGCTTGTCCATCCAACCCGAATGGGCCCCATCCAGCCAGGGGTCTGTGCCTCCAACCCCAAGCGTCGAGACCATCCCCTTGACCCCTGTCCGTCAGCCCCTCTGCTCTCCCGTGCACTGGCTGATGGCCTCGCTGAGTCCTGCTCCTCAGCTAGTGCCAAATTCAGCCATCCTTCCCACTGCACCTCTCCACAAGGATGTTGCAAAGAAACGCCCAATTTTTTTTAAGATTTATTTATTATTTATGCATATGAGAACTGGGGTGCAGGCCAGAGGTGTGGGGTGTGAGAGGATTCACCAGAGACAGAATGGGGAACAGAACAGGCAGACTGACTGAAATACACTGCTGAGGGGAGCAGCGGGAGAGTCAGGAGAGGTTTGCTGCGCCATGTGGGTAGCTCCCTGGCCGGGGATAGAACTCATGCTGCAGTGGCTGCGGACAGCTTCATAGGTTGCGTCTGAACCCTTTGCACCACCAGGGTGGTCCAGAAACCCCAAATTTAACACATCCAATGAAACTTTGCTTCCAGAGTCTCTTCCTCCATGGATAAGACTACTCTTTACCCAATCACGCAAACTAGAATGTTCACAGGAAACTTTAGCCCGCGTCTCTCATCTCATTCAATATGAAGAACCGGCGTTATTTGCAGGCTGATAGAATTATGTGCATTGAACAAACAGAAGAAGCTATTAAAAAACTATTAAAATGAATAAATCCATTTGGCAAGATTGTTAGACATAAGATCAAAATGAAAAATCCTATTTTTATGTAATATCAATAAACAACTGGAAATGTAAAATTAAAAATCACAATAACATCAATATAACATGATGAGCAGGGTCTCTACGCAAACCATGATAAAAGATTGCCGAGGGAATTTAAAGACCAAAATAAATGGGGAGGGCTGCTGTGCTTTGAATGGGAAAATGCAACATTTTGATTTCAGTTCTTCCGCCCCCCAAAGAGGAATATATTTGCTTAAATTCCAGGAGGTTGTTTTGGCAGAAATTGACTAATTCTAAAATTAATATGTAAGATGACATCTCCTTTCACTCCCCCCTCCCAAAAGATGTAAATTAACTAATGAGATCCTCCCAAAGTGAAAGAAAGAAGACGATTTACTCAATGCCACAAGTAAGCAACGGAATCAGAGCAGCTGGGCACTGGCACAAGGAGAATGGACACAGCCACACACACACAAAGTCACACACACAGTCACACACACATCACCTGATTTACAGCAAAGCTCCCTCATTAATTCAGCTGGGAAAGAGTGGGGTGGTGGGTGTGGGGAGCAGTTCAAGAGTCAGGGCTTCACTGGCCTGACCCTAAAGAAACTGTGTCTGGAAGGAAAGCAAAATAGACCGTCCGAGAAAAAGCAGTGTTTGGGAAATTATCGCCTCTGGACAATCAACAGCTTCCAAGAATATCAGCTCCGAGGTCTAAAACTCCCAGGTCCCAGAGGAAAAACTTGAAACATGGGGTAATTTTAAGGGCCCTCTCTGTGTTCCTCAATGCACAGGTAAAGAAGAGCTAACGGCAGATAAACACCTTCAGCCCAGCCTGCCGGATTTTCTTTGGCTGATCCAAGGTGGCTGCTCAAAGGCGTCTCATCCCAGCAGCTCAGAACTCAGGCAGCTTCCCCACAGCCCTCTGGAGGCTCTTCCCAGGCTCGAGTCCTCAGTCTAGATGCTTTCATAACTCACTTGCTTTTGCTTGCCTCGAACAGGGATTATTTTGAGTGTCATATTTGTCTACACCTGTGTTTACTTTCATTTCAAAACCATAAGATCATAAAGAAACTGGGGGAGAGAAGTTAGAACACCCTGGAGCTGTCCCATCCCTGCCCACCTCTCCAGTCCCACCTGCCCCCCATAAAACATAAAAAGCAGCAGGTGGCTGGGGCAGGCACACAAGCCTCTTCAGGAATAAACTGAGCCTGCAAGTGTTAAGACGGAGGAAGCAGCCGCAGGAAATGCTTCCTCCTAAGAAGCGGGTTTGTACTCGGGAGCAAACCAGCTTTGCTCGTTTGCAACACTGCACTTCATGCATCCTTCTCCTTGCCCAGTGACCCTAAGAGAAGCTGACCTGAGGGTATAGGGTGCCAAGTCACTGGGTCTGTGTCATTTAAGGGCTAAGAGGATTTGTTTTACTTCAGGTGTTGACTCAAGCCTCAAAAGACATGTGATTTGCCTGACATATTTGCACAATACAGATCATATAAGTGATATTTTATGGTGTTCCCATGATGTGTTTCCGTAAGAATGTAATGTCAGAAAGGGAAAAGTGCAACCTGATGTGTGTTTTTTCCCCTGTGGTTTTTTCCGGCCTCATGTTTTTCTGGTCCTAATGCAGACCTGCCACTAGAGGGCACCACACAGCTTCGCTTCCGCAGGCCTTGGGCGTGAGGGAACCTGACCCGGGTTGCTGCAGGGCACCCTGAGGCTTTAACCAGGCTGGGTAGGGGTCTGCGGGTCTGTGGGGGGAAGCTGCAGTCCCAAGCTTGACCCACCCAAGGCCAGTTCCCACTCCCCGCATTACTAAGAGCAAAATGGTCCTTGTGTAGGGTATCCTGCAGATGCTGGAGCCAGACAAGAGGGAGAGGCCTGGCCTCCCTGGTGGCGCAAGTGGCTAAGCACAGCGCTGTGAAGCTGTCCGCAGCCTCTGCAGCAGGAGTTCGATCCCCGGCAGGCCAGGGCGCTACCCACGTGGCACAGCAGACCTCTCCTGACTCACCTGCTGCTCCCCTCAGAAGTGTATTTCAGTCAGTCTGCCTGTTCTGTTTCCTGCTCTGTCTCTGGTGAATCTTCTCACCCACCCCCACCTCTGGCCTGTACCCCAGCTCTTGTATGCATAAATAAATAAATCTTAAAAAAAAGAGGGAGAGGCCCTACAAACACAAGAGACAGATCAGGCAGGAAGGCAAATGAACTAGTGGGTGAGTCTCATTGGAGACCCCAAATGGTTAAGGCCTCGCCCTGTCGCACGGCAGGCAGTCACATCGAGAAAGGTGCTCTAGGAGGAGGATCAGCTCAGAGGCGAAGGGTGGTTTTAGACAGATTTTCCTTTGCTTCTTCTGCCTCAGCAAGGGGCCTCCAGATCAGGACTAACCGAGCTGAGTATACATGTGTATACACCCCCTCGCCCCAAGTCTGGCTCAGGGAAGTGGCTTTTCTCTGCACCACCATATTCATTTGATATTTATTCATTTATTATCAACTGTACCCCGCCTTTCAGTGGTAGAGAAGGCAGGCATGTCCTCCTAGAACTTAAAGTGGGTGAGACACAAAGCTGGTTGCAGTGTGTGTGATCCGCCCTACATCAGGGAAGAGCAGGGTGCTGCATGCGTGCAAAGGAGGGTGGTGATGCAGACTTAGGAAATCAGGGAAGGCTTCCTGGAGGAGAGTGTATCAAATTGAGAACCCGAGCAGAACAGAAGAGGCCTTGCAGGAAGACAGGAGATGTATTCCAGGCAGAGGGCCCATGGCACAGAGTAGAATTAAATAGGCTTTTATTTTCTGGGAATGTTCTGCTAATACCTATCTCCATCTACCCAGTCAATGATTTTTTTTCCCCTACAGATCCATTTCCTGAAGCTGCAGTATCAGCTTCATAAATAGCTTTTTTTAAAACCTCAAAATGGGTGAAAATGTAAATATGATATATTTGACAAATTGCTGACTTAGCAAGGTGAGTCTCTGGGTCAAACCAGAAAGCCTTTCACAAACAACTCTTACAGGAAGGTGATTTACGCAGCGGCCCATCACCTTCTTCTGAGCTTTTTGGATCAAATTCATCTTGTTTTGGATCGCCTTCATGTTGCTTACGTTCTACCTCCCTTTAAAGCTGATGCTCCTGAGCTCACCACACTCATCTCAGCCTGATGTGCAAGATGTCGGGCAATTTGGTTTCCAGTGTTTGAAGTTACTGGCTTGGCATTAGCTTATTCTTGCTCGGGGAGGTGGGTTTTGGAGCGATGTCACTCCCAGCTCTGCGGACGTGTGGACAGGGTTCAAACCCTATTTTGAATGAAAGAGTCCTTCCTCTCAGTATTCTTAAATGGCTGGATGATTTGGCATGAGTTTGACTTTTTTCAAGCCTCCGAATGCCCCAAGGTAGTGTTCGCAGATACATTTATTTGACATCTAAGAGAACACTTCCTTGCTGGCTCCCAAGATACTCCACATTAAAAATGAGAAGAGTCCTAGATCCCTAACAAACACCTCTGCCTGACTCATCCTGTCCTCCTCGTTCTTCTTTGAAGCAACATTGAACACGTCCTAGGTTTCAGGGGGGCAGCCTTATAAATCATCACCTGCAGAAACCACACAATGCCCCCAGCACAAGTCCAGACAATGCCACTTAATTTATGCAAAGAAAATGTAACGCCTAGCAGCCAGTCCCTTGAAATGCAGCTTTTGCTTAACACTGTAATAATCCCAGTGAAGCAGATATCCTTGTATCTTTATGCACAGCTGTTAAACAATTTTGCATTTTTTTAAATGCCTCCCACGCCTATCAGCTCATGGCGGCCCAGGGATCGTGGGCTTGACAGATAAGGGTGTGCAGACTGGGGGCCTGAGGTTGCCGCGTCCAGTCATCCTTGGTGGCTTCCTTGCACTAACTTTGAGCTCAGGATCTCAGGATGTACAGAAAAATAATCCTGGAAATGCTTTTGTCAGGTAAGTGAAAAAAAATTTTTTTTTAAAGATTTATTTATTTATTTATAAAAGAACCAGGGTACGGTCCAGATGCGCGGGAGGGTGAGAGGATTCACCAGAGACAGAGTGGGGAACAGAACAGGCAGACTGATGAAATACACTGCTGAGGGAAGTAGCGAGCGAGACAGGAGAGGTCTGCTCGCCATGTGGTTTGCGCCGAGGCCAGCGGGGATCGAACCGGCACTGCAGAGGCTGCGGACAGCTTCACAGTGCTGTGCTCAACCACCTGCGCCACCAGGGGAGGCCCAGTGAAAAATTTTTTTAGCATGATGCTGTTATATTGGATCCAACACTATAGATTCAAATAAACTATTTGGGTTCTCGCTTACTTAAATGAATAAGTAAATGAAATTTCTTGGGGGACTCACCTGGCAAACTGTAGGTATGTAGGAATGGCCGGGGGAGGGGGCCGATGGGAGGGTCTGGCAGGGGGAAAGCAGTAACTAGAAATTACTGGATCGCAATTTTCCACTGTGAAAAGCATGCTTCAACGCTTAGCCCAGCTAGAATCAAAAGCATTTTATCAAACCTGATGAGAAACATCTCTGTGTGAATAACTGTGTTGCTTTGTTTGAGTTTTAATGAAGTTAATTTCTAAGTTAAAGGGCCATTAATGAAGGTGATGGTGGATATATAACCCTCTGCTTTAAAAAAGTTTCCCCAAAAATTATAATTTCCTCCCTCTCCTGCCAAAAAAGGTACAAACCTGAACCCTGAAACCATAGGGGAGTCGTTTGCCTTTCCGTGGGTCCATTGCTGAGGTGTGAGGCCGGAAAAAGAGAAATCAGCTCTTATTGCTTAGGTGTTATGTGGTTTGCGGAGAAATTTAAACCAATCCATTAAAATACAGAAATAACCTAGGGGTGTTATAAAGGTGTATTAAATTAGCATTATTTGTGGTCTCTTGCTAAGAAGGTTATGGTTAACATCTTCTCAAACACAGCGCTTGTGTGTTAGAAACAGATAAGGCCAAGCACTTGCTAGTCCTTTCTGGACAGACTTAGCTCTGATGACAGCCGGCATTGGGGATTGAGGGGCGCTCCCTCGGAGCCAGAGAAGGGATCAGCATTTTCCAACCACATTCAGGGAAAAAAAGAGTGTGATGCTCCATAGGTATTCAGAGATATAATTTGTGTGGTCCCGGAAGGTTCCATGTTAATCAAAATTAGAAATTGGAGGCGGCGGGGTGGCGAGGGGAGCACAATATTTGGCACAATTTTGTGTGGCTTAGAACTGCCCAAAATTTGAAAAAGATTGCTGGAAAAAAATTGATTCTTCTTCTACAGCTTCCTGGCTAGGGAACAGATTAGGGTCACCCCAGCTTCCCGCCAAAAGTCTTTGTACCCTCTGAAGCCTTCCAAAGAACCTCTCTTATGTGACTGCTTTATAGACTGTGGACCCAAGTCAGGCTCTGAGGTTAAGAAACAATCTGAAAACACAGGATCGGATTCTTCATCTAGGAAATGGTGTCACTACCTGAAGCCTCTAAAATGTCCCAGTTACTTAAAAATAGTTGCACACTACACCCCCCCACCAAGGTCTGCATGTGCTGGCTTCCTTGGGGGACCCAAAGGCACAGACCGGTGCTTCCTGCACAATGTGTCTCAGGCTGGAGGGGAATCAGAAGGAACAGGGAAAGATGGAAGGGAAAAATGCCTGTTTTCATGCTTCAGACAAAAAGAGCACTCCCCGGAGCCAGGCCTTGTGGACAGCAGTGTGGGTGACTCAGCGATTCTCAGCTGGGAAGCACCTGCTCAGAGTGATTCAGCAAAAAAGCAAAGCACCTTCTTTTTCTTCAGTGATCCCAGAGCCTTCCTCCCCATTTAAGTGTAACAAAAAAGAGTTCTGAAGGGCTTTTCAGGGCCCACAGTCTCAACATTTCTTAAAAGTAAAACCTGTGTGTTCCCTCATGCACCCCCCATGCTGCTGGGCAGAGGAAGCTGTCCACAAGTGGTAGCTGTAGAACTGAGATGTGACCAGAATTTTGCCACCGACTGGTTTCACAGACCCCAGTAAAGCCCCCTGAATCTCACTCTCCTTGTGCCTGTTCAACTGTCTGCCCTTGGCATCTAAAAATCCCTTCCTGGGGCCTCCTGGTGGCACAGGGGTTAAAGACAGCACTATTAAGCTATCACCAGCCACTGCAGCATGAGTTCGATTCCTGGCTGAGTTCTCCCCGCCAGCCAGGGAGCTACCCACATGGCGCAGCAGAGCTTTCCTGCCTGGCCCGCTGCTCCCCTCTACAGTATACCTCAGTACATCTGCCTGTTCTGCTCCCCACTCTGTCTCTGGTGAATCATCTCATCCCCCACAGCTTTGGCCTTCACTCCAGCTCTTATATGCATAAAGAAATAAATATTTAAAAAATAATAAATGGGGCCTCCCCTGGTGGTGCAGCAGTTGAGCACTGGGCTGCAAAGCTGCCCGCAGCCTCTGCAGCGCCGGTTCGATCCCCGGCTGCTCCCCGGCCACCGGAGGAGGGTCCCACATGGTGCGCAGACCCCTCCTGCCGCCCGCTGCTCCTCTCAGCAGTGTACTTCGGTCCTTCTGCCTGCTCTGCTCCCCGCTCTGGCTCTGGTGAATTCTCTCACCCTCCCGCGCTTCTGACTGTACCCAGTGCTTGTATAAAACAAAAAAACAAAACAAACAAACAAATAAATAAATAAATAAAAACATGCCTCTGTTAAAAAAAAAAAAAAGAAAAAAAATCAATAATAATAATAATAAATAAAACTCGCTTCTCTGGGCCTCAGTGAGTCCTCAGACGCCAGCCTAGATGAGCAGCAGACTTGTTCCCAAGCCTGTACATCTCTTTGCTTTGGTGCCAAAGAAATGTTTTCTTTCTGTTAGGGAAGGCGCACTGCATTATCAGTCCTGCGAGTGTCAGGTGTGCGCTGAAGGGCAACGAGTGTTGTTTGCGCTCAGGTCCCTGTAGAAAGTCCAAGTCTCTTGTTCCCCAGACTGCCGTCCCCTTTTTTTGACTTAGCCACCACGATTTCTCCTCTTACAGTCCAAAGGGTTCTTTGCATTTAGCTCTTCTTTGCATTTAGCTCATCTACATGCCTAGGAATGAAACTGGCATTTGAAAAAGCAGGAACACTCCTCTGTGGGTTCCTTTGGAGAGAACTCAGGGCAGGAGAAAGACGAGACTGTTCCTCAAAACTGGCTTCTGCTAAATTCAAAGTTGAACTGTGTCTTGGGATGAATTTCTTTTGACTTTGGGTTCCAGGGGATTATTGGAAACATCTATGAATCTATCTGGGAAGCATGTTTTAAGTGACGTCCCTAACTTGTCTTTCTAGGTTCTATTTCTACACCAACCGCCATCCTCACAGTTTTTACTTTGAGTTACCTGGCCATGGCCGATGATGTTACTCCTGATCCAGCTCAGTTACCCACAGGTGGGTTATGGATTTCCAGTCACTGTTATCAGTTTAAATTCCTGGTAGAAAATGGGGGAAGAATCGAATTACAAGTCTCCTGCCAAGTTGTTTCTTCCAATCTGAATTGAAAATGGGACCTCTTTGTGAGTGACCACAGGCATTTGGCCATTAACCCCCTGTGACCTTACCTTGTTAATGTTCTTTGACAGTTTCCACAGCGGAACTTCACAGTACCCTAGCTACTAAGTACACAAGTCTACCAACAATTCATCCAGAAGGTGAGTTGGCCACATCACAAAACCATTATGTAAAAACAGAAGGTTTGATTTTGTTTTTTTAAATAGGTCTATGTTTTAATTTTTTAACTGTGTATATTTGTTTTCACACATTCAGTCAAGAAAAAGGAGACTTTTTGAAGATGTTAATACTCTTACTGAATACTTTCTAGGTACCACGCACCAAGGATTATTTCATTTTATCGTGACAACAACTCCACAGAGTAGGTATCATTCCCATGGCCCAGATAAAAGTGTTTCAGAAAGTTTTAAAAACTTGCCTGAGGTCAGGCAGTCAGTGATCTGGGTGCAGGTCCAGAGAGTCTGACTATAGAGTCTTTACCCTTAGCCAACTCATTCTCCTCCCATCCCCCAAAGAGAACACCCACCATTTCCTTTTCTGCAATCCAGTCATAAGCACCTCTGGCGTTCTGGTGCAAATCTTCCAGGTATTTTTTCTATGCATGTTTATAAATATGTACTTTAAAAATACTAGATAGAATATTCCTGACACCTGCCTTCTCTTCATTCAAAGAACATTTTTTCCATGTAATGATACAGGTTCTGGCTTCTGGTGGATAGTCTGGGAAAGGAAACAGACAAATGCAATTCACCTGTGCAGTCAGGTGTGCATTTGACACAGAGGTGATGTTCCAGGCTGGGCTCTTCCTTACTCTTGCTCCAATGTCACTCGGGGTTCTGCTGAAGTTGGATGGTCTTTCTTCAGGTCCGGCTAGTGAATGCTAACTGTATGACAAGGATATTAGCCTTGTATGCCTTGTTACCAGGGTGAGATCATCTTTTTATCTCGGGATCTCCCTTTAACATTCTATCACTCTTTATTTCTCAGTCACGATCGTATTTAAAAATCAACACAAAAGAAATCCAAAGCACAAAATACGAGGATAGTTCATTTATTGACAGCCACTGGGAAGATGACTCGTGGCAGTGAAATTTCATCTTGCTAGAAGATGTATTGCACAGATTAGCCTCTGGTATCTTTCCAGGGATATTCTGTCAGGGGCAAATATCAAAAGCATCTTGTCAGGCAGTTCAGCACCGTTACTTCTAAGTGAGTGTATGAGAATGTGGGAACCCAGTCGAGATTATCCACATTGATTGATTGCTCGAAAGGCACACACATTAAGGACATGTGATGACGAGGCAGGTAGCACTCAGGCCCCTGCAGACGGTACCGCTGCTTTCTGGACCTGACACAACTGGAGGAAACAAAATTGCTCACTACTCTTACAATTCTGCCTTTTCTTTTTCTTTTGTCTTACTTTTCTTCTTGTTACTGAGCTATCATGACCTCTATTTCAGAATCATTGTGGAATCCATCCTTTAATAATATAAATTAATCCTTCCTGTCCTCTTTAATGTCTTTTTCATTAATTCTTTCTAACAGTCTAAAATGCTATTGCTGTTTTGATTTACTTTTTTTTTTTGGTTGACTATACTGTTGCAACTTTTTTAATTATTTTGGTTTTTTTGTACTGTTTCTTTGTTTTATGTTTTTTCTTCTTTTCCCTATTTTGACTCAAACTAATGGTGTTTGTCTCTTAATACAGAAATTTGATCCATAAGCATTTATGAATTCACATAAATTGAATTCACTGGTATTAATATATTTTTGTTATTTTTATTCCATACTTTCTCTTTTAAATGATTTATTTCTGATCTTCTGATATATATGCTGTTTTATTTGCCCTTGTCCTTTTATATGTTTAGAAAGTCTATAGCCTACTGATAGTTATCCCATTGGCTAACTTTATGTTTTTAAAAGCATTCTCACTCAGAATTCCCAAGCCATCTTAGCGGCACATTACACATAGATAGAAATTCTGAATGCTTTTATGTACCTGACATGGGCAGGATATAGTGGTTCTAGGCTGGGGTCAGCTGGCCAACAGCTTTGGGTGCCTTGAAGGGGTGACAGTTGTGTCAAGGTGAATGTGGGGCTCCATGCTATAACTTGGGCATCAGGGACCCACCTTCAGTTGCCACTGAGGTGGAATTTGCTAGATCAGCCCTGGCTCACAGAAATTTGTGGTTTGGGTGAGAAAAGATGAAAAGGGCAAAGGATATAGAACCTTGGATTCCTGGGTGACCACAAGGTCACCCACAGTAAAGATCAGCAGCTGTGATGTAACCAGTCACTAAAGGTAAATGTTACCAATAGAATTTAGAGGTGGATGCATAACATGAAATATCAATCCCTTAGCTGCTGTGATGGTATTAGCTAAAATGAAATTAAAAGGGAATTTCACGTGGGACCTTGATGTTAGAACAAAATCATATTTCAGGGAGTCTAGCGTTGGCCACTAGTCTTAAAGCCACCAGAAAGGGAGAAGTTATGCAGGATCAACAGGAAGTGCCTGTACAACCTCTGGTCACCAGGAAGGTAGTTTGCATAGAGAGAAGACACAGCCAGAAGCAATTGAAAGCAGGGATAGAGCGGGAAGGAGCCAACTCAGGTTGTAGATCCTATCGTCTACTTCCTGAGGAGCCTTTGCTGAAATGGATGGGTAGCGTGACTAACTAGGGGGCTGAGTCTTTGGTTCTGAATGCTGCAGAGAGAATATAACCAGCTCTGTGGACTGAACAAAATCCACTGTAAAATCTATTTACCCTGAGAAATGCAGGGGAGGCCAAGTAACACCCCAGAGGATGTTTTAGGTGTGCAAGCCACATGAGAGGGGCTTTTTTGATGACTCTTTAAGAGGTAGTGACAGAAGACTTGATTCAAAAAATGATATTAAAGGCTAATCAAAAAATAGTCTCAAATGTTGTCACACCAATCATTTTTCTTTTAAAGAGCGCAATTTCTCTGCACTATCATTGGCTACTTTGGCTTCCAAAAATCCTTCCAAAAATGAATAACAACAGACAGGTCGGATATTTGACTATATCACTGCAACTGGACCCAGGTTGGTCAATCTTTGGTTCAAGAGCAAAAGTGAATATTTCCCTTTAAAGACTGCTTCATGGCATAGACTTCTCCAAACATCTTTTGGAACAAGCAAAATCCTCATGAATACATTCATTCTTTACAAAATGATATGGTTTGGCAGAAAAGGATTGAATTGGAAGTCAGTAGATGTGAATTTCTGTTCCAGTTTTACCACAAATTAGCTGGGCAGAACTTCCAAAAATAAAATTAGCCATCAGTTTTCATGATCATCACAATGCCAAAAAACTACAGCACTTAGAAAATTTCATTTTCTGACTTGAAGATTCTTGAAGCATTTCCTATGCAGGGTGTACCCTGGCAAGAGTTTGCTTTTGCAAGATAAGACTTCTATCAGCTTCAGGTCAGGGGGTAAAGTAAACCGGCAAGAGCTGACTTTATCACATCAGGACAGAAGTCAACTCTGCAGCATGCCCACCCAGCCTCTCATTTGACTGCCATTCTTTCTAACGACATTCCATGTTAGAAATGGCAGCTGTCTGGGAAAGCCTAGGCTGGAGCATAAAGCAGTTGCTAGGCCACTGCTTCCAGCTGCCTCCCTAGGGGGCTTCTCCTTCTCCTCATTGTTGTGATGGAAACAATGTCTGAAGCCTCTCAGGCTCTCAGGCTGGGAGAGGAATCCCAAACAGCTGGGGTGTCAGAGCAGTGAGAATAAGAAGCAAAAGGGGTGAATGTTCTGGAACAACTCAGATGTGATACAAATGTAAGCTGTGAGCTAATCCGACCATGCACATTTGGAGTATCTTATATGCCTGGTGGTATATTTGTGAATTCATTCCACTCTTCCAGCTCTAAAATTATGTGACCCTATTCAGGTGACAAATGTGTAGTTTGGATAAAGTACCACAGCAATACCATTTTTCAGCATCTGAGGACTGAAAAACAAGTTTGTTTTTCACTAGGAGTTTGAGGGCTTTCTTGGCCAGCCCTTCGAATTTTTGTTGTCATGGGACATTAAACTCTTGACACCCTTTGCTTCTCAGCTGACCCCCAAACTCCAGGTGAGAGTAGGTTATATTCTGTTTCCCCCGTGTTTCAACCATGCTGTTTCCTTACCTGTTTTCCCCTCCTCCTCCTAAAACTCTACCCATCTTTCAAGGGTCAGCCAGTGAGTCACTGCAGGTAGACAAGGGGTAAGAGCTTCAGAGTGAGTTTCTTAGAGCCTGGCTAAGGGAATGTGTAGGGCAGGCCCAGGCCCAGGCCCAGCTCCTGGGTAGCGAGGTGCTGGACACATCTTCCATAATAGCCCCAAGTGAATAAGCTTCACTTGAAGAGAGAGGTGGAAGGTTCAGGGAGTCTAGTGTGTTCTTGCTAAGAGAAGTGAAGGCGTTACAAAAAGACCCTCATGTCAACATTGCTAGGGAAGAAAACAGTTTCTCTCAGAGGTTACAGCAAAAGAGTATTGAGGGCTAAGAGGCATAATATAAGCAGTACAATAAATGGATGTGAAAAAAAAAAAAATACATGATCACTACCAAAATGCAATCCTTAGGACAGCAGAAACCTCAAGGAATTTGGTTGGTATTTTCTCTGCACAATGCACCGCAATGTTCACCAACTAATATGCTAAGCCATCAAAGAAATCTTGCTAGTGGGCAGAGAGGCAGGAGGTAGAAACTTTATTGGAAATCAGCAGAATCAAGTATCTGTTCTGTTGTTCCCAGCTGTGCTAATCTGAGATCGTCACTTAATTTTCATAACAGATTTCTTTTCTGGCAAGAAGTTGGATTAGATGTTCCAAGAGAACTTTGAAAGGAAAATGTCAAAGTACATTCTGAATTAAGTAGAACAATATTTACATTAACCTTTAAGCTGCGAGCAATGTAAACAGACAGTGAGAGATGATGATTTAGCTACAAAAAGCCAGAGACTGGCCATTCAGACCCTCAGAGACTGAGGCCAAGCTGTGTCTGTTGCTTAATGGGTACAAATGTGCTTAGACGCTTTCCGCCAAGCTGACCCGATGCAAACTCAATTATAAAGAATCCTGTTTAAAATCTACTTTTTCACAAAAATTTGGTGACTCTCCTTAACGGAGTATGTCCAGAGATGTCCATTAGCCCATTAGGGCCCAAGGAGCGCCAGGTCCACAGTATGGCTGTCAGGGGCAGCCTGAGCACATCTGGGTGTTTGCTGGAGGTGCGCTGTGAGCCTTGGGTCTCCTTACCTTGAACTGTAAAAGAGACATGAGTGCCTGAGGCTGTGGAAAAAGATATTTCCTTTGTTTCTCCTCAGTGATTTTTTTTTAAACCACTCGCTAGTTCATTTAACTTCAGAAGATCTATAAAATTCTTGACATAAGTCCATCTTGGAAAACCAGCAATTTCTTTAAATTTAATTAAATACTAGAAAATATAAAAGCTGGCCTGTGTGACCAGAGCTATTGTTCTTTCAGCCAACACTGTGAACTCTGGACTTGGTTTTTTTGAACAGTTTTAGTAACAATTGCCCAAATAAAAAATGTTCAAACATTAATTTTAACAGTCTATGAAATATAAAAATCTACTCAGTCTGTTGCTGTTGAGAAGGCAATAAAAATAACAAGTCTCTGATCCCTTTTCATACATCATGTTAATTACTATTGAAATGTTTATAAGCATATTTTTTGGGGGGGAAAGGAAAGAAAAATTGTGACAAAAATCATTTGTCAACTACATTATTAGGTTGTGGAGAAAATGATATTTAAAAACATTTTCCATCCAACTGTTCTCAGGGCATTTATTTACTTACTGCTGGTGATTTTAGGTGACAGCAATAAGAAATTATATCAAAGCAGCAAGATCTGGAGAATGAAAGCAAGCATGGCTAAGAACATAAGTGGCAAATTTCAGTCCCAAGTCAATTTGGCCACCAGTCAGTTTTTGAAAGGGTGCAAATAAAACATAATGAGACTTGGAAGGAGCATGTACAATTTTTGGAAACTGCCTCAAGAACTTTGTTCCTGTAAATGCATTGCCTTCCCTGTCAGCTCTTCCTAAATTCAACTCAGTTTAGAGGCTGGCTGGGAAGCAGGGGTGGGGGACCTACAGGTCTGGGTTGGAAAGAGAAGACCACAGCCTCTCACTCAGCACAAATGTTAAGGCCAATGTCAGAGTCTGAAGTCCTGCTCTGTAAACAGGGGTGTTTTTTGATCTTGGCGGGGCTTCTGCCTCTGCTTCTTCTGGACAATATGGGCACTAAATGCTCCTTCCCGATAAGGTCAGTTGTTGGAGAAGAAAGAAGTCTACCTATTTGCTAGAGGATTAAATTATTTTGATAAAGTTCAAAACCCGTTTTAATGAATCCTCTGTCCTTAATATTGTCTCATTTACATACATTGCTTATACCTTTGGGATGATTTTTTCCCTTTCTCTAATGTTGAAAATTAAAAGCATAGAGGAGCCAATTTTAAAAGACATTAGGTCTGATTGTTGGGTCTTTGCCTTTTTTTTTTTTACAACATGCTATAATTTTCTGTCCACTATGCCTCAGACTATAAGCTTCTCCACCAAAGGCAATGCCAGGAAGTGATAAGGACCCCTCTGAGGAGGAGTAGCTTGCTTGCCAAGGGACTGCTTATCTTGGCCACTCTCTTGAGATGGGAACCTCTTTTTTTTTTTTTTAATTGAGGAGACATTTGTTTGTAGTGCTGTAGTGGTTCCAGGTATACAGCTGCTCAGTTCAGCTCCAGTAAATACCATACTGTCCCCATCAAGCGTCCGGTCACCATCAGCCGGCATCATCCTCTGATGAAGAAAGCCGTGGCCTGCTCTTCTCCCATATCAGCCTCCACATCTTCCAAAAATGGAATCCGGCTCACACCCTTCATCATGTCCCCATCGAGTGACAATGCCACCAGGGGCCACCACACAGGGTGTTCCCCACCTTTTCTCTTTTTGCGGGCCCATTTCTGTAGCTCTCTCCTCACGACTGGTGCTGCAATCCCCCCAACTCTTAATGAGATCTCAAACTCTAGGTCATTGCTCTCCTCATCATCTTCCTGGTGAAACCCTAGACTTTATTCTAGAAAAGTTCAAAAAGATCTTCCCCCTCTTCCTCCATTAAGTAGAGTTGACCACACCCCTTTGTGCCCCCACTGCTACCATCACTCTATTATACAGAGATTAAATGCTCATCTCTCTCTACTAAGCTGGAAGAGAGAGAAGACATTATTATTAACTCATTATATTCCCAGTACATAAACAAAGCAGGCATGCTAAAAATTGGAACACTATGCAGCTATTAAAAACTATGTCATGGAAGAGCATTTGAAACATAGGGTCTATGTCCATGGTATATATTTAAATACAAGGAGCCCATATTTAGAGGTAGTAGCTAAAAGCTCAAATGGCTAGAAACCAAAATGTCTAAAGTGTCTGTCTCTGGGGGGTTGACAATAGAAGATTTTTATATTGTTCTTTGGACTTTCCTCTGTGTCCCAACTATTCTTCATTAAATCCAGTTTATTTTTGCCATAAAAAATATCATTTAATTTATAAAACTTTCTAAAATAATTTATAAATTTTATGCTAATAAAAATAGTCTTTTAATTATGCAAATGAATGTATAATCTAGTAAAGGATAGATGAGAATTCACATCCCATATTCATGTTTGTGTGCATCTATATTATGCTAAAGAATAACCATCACCTAGAATTTGTTATATCACGTGGTTATGTGGAGTCTCAGTCAGAAATCTTATATCAGAGTCAACATTTCTTATAATTCTATTACAATTCTGAAATTCTACTTTAGAAAGGGAGAAAAGATGTTCATTTTTGTTTCCCTTTGTTCATTCATTTGTTTTCTCATCTTCCATATTGAGTGAGAGTGGTTGATGTTTCTTTCTCTGGTTTATGTCACTTAGCATCACACCCCCTACATGCATCCATGTTGTGTAAATAGCAGGATTTCATCTTTTTCATCACTCAGTAGTATTCCATTACAGTAGTAGTAGTCCAGTATATATATATATATATATATATATATATATATATGCCACATCTTCTTTATCCACCTGTCCACCTATGGGCATATAGATTGTTTCCAACTCTTGGCTACTGAGTCACCACATTCTTGGTCTTTTTTTCAACTTCTCTTTTATACAGATTTGGATTCCTCAAAGGACTCATCACTGGCCACGTCTCCTATTGCTAGGATGATAAAAGAAGACGTTTTAGTTAATAAAAACCAATCCCTCCCAGCAGAGGGAAAAGGTTTGTTCTGTTTTAAAATAGCTGCTTTGGAGTCATAGTCATGATGCAACTCTATTTACTGGAACCTGTCACTGTGGGGAAACAAAGGCTGAGAAACAGGAGCTCAGTAGCCATGGTCCCTATTCGGGGGAGTCCTCACTTCTGGAATATCTCACAGAAAAAGCAGGATAGGTGAAAAAATTAAAGCAATCTAGCCAAGCACGATAATAATGAATATGCCCTTGCAATGGTGGCACAGATAAAGTGATCCAAACTCGCAGTGCAACGAGAGCCTGTGGTCAAACCAGCCCTGGCTTGGCCTCCTCTCTACAACCCACCCCCAGGGAGCTGAATGCTGAGTTTGCCAAAGGGTAGTGGTCCCTTTAATTTCAAAATGGAGCCTCACAGTGATTCCCCAAAGGTTAAATGAGAATATATAAAACTGCTTGGGCCAGAGGCCAACACATCTTACGTCTTCACAAATGGAGCCAATCTGGGTAGTCAGGCAGCATTCACTATCTCTGGGTTATTTTTCCGAGGAAAAGAAGATGACTGTTAAAGTTGGTTAAAGGTAGAAAGGCGAGGGCCTGCTGTAGGTGGGGCTTTTTGACAGGATACTGTGGATTTGAAATAAAGCCTCAGAGACAACGGAGAGTGGCTACTAGATCATTAGCTAGCAAACACTGAGAAACTCACTGTACTCCATGGAAGCATGGATTTCAGGAAGACCAGAGAACAAGGGAGAAAGATTAGGCTAAGCACTCAGAACTACAGCTACACAGAAAACCAAACCAGACATAGTCCATTTTTAATGCCAAGAAAACCCCCACAAAATTTATTTTAAAAAATAATAAGTGCTTGCACCTGATTATTAGCTATCTGGGTTCAATTAAGCACACTAATTTTCAAAGTGACTTCAATGAGAAGCCAACACAGTGCTGTCAAATTGGAAAGGCCCAGCGTTGCTGCGCTAGTGGGTTGGGCGTTGTGCTACATCCTTCCACGCATCATGCAAATACATCTTCACAGGGTCCCAAGAAGATAGGTACTCCAAACTTCCTTTGTCCAAGAGAATATTAAAGTGCAGGGAAATTAAGTAACTTCCAAGTTCACACAACCAACCCTGTACTCACACAACCAATCCTGTAACTCTTTTTGGGGGTCCAGAGGGTTTACACAACTAGTGAGCGCCCCAAAGGAGGTCAACTCCCACCCACCTTTGCATGTGATCTGCATGTAGTGTACCAGAGTATGTGCACTCCTTAAATTTAAGATAATTGTGTAGCCTAGCCCTAAGGGGCTATCCAGAGAAAGAGAGCTGAGATGTGACTGATACGGGGAAGCATTGCTCTGGTAGAACACTTAGGTAACCATACTAGAAACTTCTACAGACAGGGAATCCAAGTGGAACTATTGGGGAAAGCTCCATGAGACACTAACCATTTGGGTTCTGAAGTTGGCCATGACGAGAATCTGGAAAAACAGCAAGAATCTGGAAAATCAACAGCAACACGAGTTTGCTTTAGGTTGAATGGGGTTTCACGTGTGTCTCCTTTCTAATCACTATTTTTTACATTTTTCCAAAAATGTATTTTTTCCTATGAAAATCAAGAAGTGATTCTTTCCAGTATTTTCTCATCCCATTCCCTTTAAAGACATGAGTTTCTGGCCCATAAAAACGTACCAGGTAGTGAGTCCCCCAAATGCAATTAAGAAAAAGAAACCTATTTTACAATCTCATTCCAAAATGGTATTTCTCAGACATACCCAGTTTTCTGACTTGATGATGAAATTTTGTCTTTTTAGGTGGAAGACAGCAAATGAAACACCAATTCTCAGAACTAGGTATGTTAATATTTGACATGCTGCGATAATTATTTCATTTAAAAGTATGTATTTCTAGTTTCAAATGACTAAGAAAAATAACAAGCATAAATTTTAAAAACAAGAGTGTGTTTTAACTTGGGTCACATAAAATTGTAAAGGCACACAATCTATGCTTTATTTTTAAAAATTTCCTATTTTCTTAAATACTTAAGAAATAGCTACATAACCTGATCATTTTTAAGTTAAATACTTTAGCTGTCTTACCAATCATGTCTACTTGAGAACATTCTCATAAGTTTATGAAAATGTCTCAAAAGTTTGTAAAACAATTGAATGTCTCTCTTCCCCACTGTAAGAAAGCAAAGACCTTGGAATCATACACTTAATTAACACCATATAAAAATAAATATGACCCAACCGTGTCTCAATCTGGATTCATTTTTGGCCTGTGCTGCACTTTAGGGCTATCTTCCTAGCCCTCTGTTACTAGAGACTGGCTTCCCTTCCTTTCAGAGCTGTGGTACAAATGCTTTAATTCATTATGTACATATTTGCTATTCTGCATTTCTAAGTCTCCATTCACAGTTGAACTGTGCCATACTTCACGCAAGAAAAATGGACTGTAGAACTGAATCTATGTCTTATAAATTAAATTTAAGTGGACCAGAAGGTTGAGCAATACCAGTGAGAAGTAAAGTTACTTTTACTTCTTTTTATCAATAATAAGGCTTTTAAATACAAATTAGCTGAATAAATATGGCCTTGGGCCTGTATGTCTTGCCTTCAATTCTATTTGGAAGCACTACAATACACAAGAGTACCTCTCACTTCAATTTTGTTTCATTCTCAACATGTAAAAGATGTGAAAAATATTTTGGTGATTTTATTATAGACTGCATGAGAACACTGTGGAATGAACAGAAGCACGGCATATAGGCGACCTGAACTGTGGTTGTCTGATTTAGGATAAATAACTTCATCTCATTTGTCTTTCCCTCATTTGTAAATTGCTCTTAAAGTTTTCTTCCAAACTTCCCATTCCTTGATCCATTCAACACTTTTTCACGCCGCTAAAGATGATTTTCTCTTTTTGAAGTTTGAAGCTATGGAAGAGTCTGTGGCTTTTCCCATAGGTGGAATGCTCATAAACTCTTAGTCATGTCCCTTTGAGAACACTGGTCTCCAATGGAAACACTGAGGTCTTGGCTCTGTCATTAACTGGATGTGTGACCTTGATCAAAAGACTTTATCACTCAAAATTCCTGTTTCCCACTTGGTTGCTTTGAGAAAAAATATTCTGAAATGATAAAACATACATCAAAATACATGAATGTACTTTCTATAAAAATGTAAAGTAATATTACCCTGATTGTACCTGTGTTACTTTCAGATGATAGTTGATTTCACACTTCTGTGATTTTCTGCTCTTTTTTTCTTCCACAGTGATCACAGTCATTATTTTCGGGGTGATGGCTGGTATCATTGGAATTATCCTTTTTATTGCTTTCTGTATTGGCCGACTGAGAAAGGTGAGAAATCTGTTTTTAATTTTATTGTAAGTACTCGTGTGAACAGCCTAGAAGGGTTTATTCCTCTGGGGTCAATTAAATTCAAAGAGAAATAAAACTGTAAAAAGAACTACATCTTTTTCACCTGATTATGCAGAAGTCACTGACTTATACTACTAGAATTTTTTTGTATTTTTCCTCTAAAGTTCCCCAAATATAAATCCACCCCTCATTTCCTAATGAAAGATCCTGCAAAGTTCTTGTCTAAGATAATTTAATGTATTTTGATGGCTATAGAGGAAATAGTCAAATTTCTAATTATAGTATATATTTTAATTTGTAGATGAAATATATTTAAAACAACACATTTACACATTGAAAACATTTGCTTTTTTCCATTCTATTATTTCCTGAAACAATTTTTTTCAAATCTCACCCGTGAATTTTCCAGCATGAGTACCTTTTTTCATCACTAAAGCTAATTTTAAATCCCTGTGACACAGCATTCCGAAGCATGTGTCCTTTTACTATAACCTTCCACTTAAAACATTTAAGACACATCGTGTGTGTGTGTGTGTGTGTGTGTGTGTGTGTGTGTGTGTGTGTGTGAGAGAGAGAGAGAGAGAGAGAGATGCTGTGAGTGGAAAAGTAATCCTAGATCTTTAAGTACCTACTCACAAAGAACAGTACAGCAGAGTTCTCCTTCATCCTTTCTTGTTTTTATATTATTATTTTGTCCATTGACAAACACTGCACATATGTTTTCCATCCCTGGAAAAAGAATCCCAGGGTGTTCCCTCCTGTGTGTTTTTGTCAGCTGGTGCATGATGCCAGCTGAGCTGTCAGTACAATGAAACCAAACCAATGGGACAGAAGCAGATTTTTCCGCCATTTTTCCAGATCTCTGAGTTACACATCAAATCTAGGGCTGATCACTCCACACTTGTTTAACCCACCTGTGAGTGTCACAATTTTTCCCAGCTCTGTAATCATCAATATTTCAAATTCACCGAAGTAACCATGCTTCATCATCACAGTTAGCGGCTGGGTGATGACTTTGGATCACAGCCTAATAAGAACCTGGGGTTTGCCTCTTCCCAGCATTGTTGATGCTATTGAGAGCAGCAGCCAGGACGTCCATTCATGTGCACCATTATGTAGAAAGACGGTGGACAGAAGCAACCTCTATTCCGGATCACTCCTTTGATTTCCACACTATAGCCACTCTCTTGATTCTTTTAAAGAGCAGGAACACTCTAGTGAGGCTTTAACAACAAGAGTGGTAGTAAAGCTACATACATGGGTTCCTTGACCCTTTTCTTTTCAAATTATTTTAATCTTTCTCTTTTCTTTTTATTTGCATTGGGCAAATTCTATAATCCTCCAGACTTATGACTGATTATCATTACCCCATGTATCACCTTTAAATAATGTTCTTAATATTTTTTTGGCTACCACTCAGCAGTTGCTTTGTTTTTGTTTCTTTATATTCCATATGAGTGGAATGTCTTTCTCCTGACTTCTTTCACTCAGCATCATCCTCTACTGTTACACCCATGTTTCTGTAAATGGCAAGAATTCATCTTTCTATTTTCATAGCTTAGTAGTATCCCATTGTGTGTGTCTGTGCGTGTGTGCATATATATGTATACATATACATATTTTATCTTTAATCCACTCATTGGTCATGAGGCATTGTAAATAGAGCTGTGATGAACATAGGAGTGCACATATCCTTTCGAATTCATGCTTTTGTATTCTTTATCCAGATACCTTGGAGTAGAACTGCTGAGTCATATGATAGGTTGATTTCTAGCATTGTGAGCTGCCGCCATATTGTTTTCCATAAGGGCTGGCCCAGTCTACAGTCCCACCAATAGTGTACAGGGGTTCCTTTTTCTCAACAGCCTTGCCAAAGTGTGTTGTTTCTGGTTTTTTGATAGGGACCATTCTCATAGGTGGGAAGTGGTATCTCATGTGGATTTTTTTTTCCATTGAAGTAACATTGCATTATAATTTTATATAAGTTTCAGGTGTGCATCATTGAGAGTCAGTATGTGCTTGTACTACATTAAGTTTGCTAATAAACATACAATTCTATCCTCCATCAGGCCATTGTTTCCTTTGTCCCAATTTACTCAACGCCTTTCCTTTATTGTCCTGGCAACCACTAATTGGTCTTAAAGTTCAAAAATTTTAAATAATACTTTCTTAATAAGAACAAAGAGTGTATCTGTTCTAATGGGAGCGATTTTGTAAGAACCTGAATATAAGATGACTTCTCTTGCCTAAGTATAAATATCAGGGGGGAAATCACCTTGTGTTGGGTTGTATGTATGTGTAGGTACATTTTAATCAAAAGAAAACAAACTCTAACCAAAATATAATTTTAAATGTAAGGCATGTTTCTTTTTTTTTTTTTTTTTAAGATTTATTTATTTATTTATGTAAGCACTGGGTACAGTCAGAATCGCGGGAGGGTGAGAGAATTCACCAGAGCCAGAGCAGGGAGCAGAAAAGGCAGACTGACGAAGTACACTGCTGAGGGGAGCAGCGGGCGGCAGGAGAGGTCTGCGCGCCATGTGGGACCCTAGCCCAGCGGCCGGGGATTGAACCGGTGCAACAGAGGCTGCGGGCAGCTTCACAACCCAGCGCTCAACCGCTGCGCCACCGGGGAGGCCCAGGCATGTTTCTTTATAGTGTCTTAAGTTTTGAAAATTTTGGCATTAATATTTTTCTGTTTCTTATTCATAGAAAAATTCACCTGGCGTAGCACCTGAATTGTACCAAGTTGCTCCCTTAAGTTCTATAGAAATAGAAAATCCAGGTTGGTGATAATATTCTTATTGCTTTTTGCATTTTGGGGCGAGAAATAAATTAATAAGTGATTCCTTTTGTTGTTGGGAAGGTTTACCCAATTAGAGTCATCTGTGTTCTATTTCATCACTGCCACCTTGTAAGATCTTTTCTTAAGGTGAACATTTGTCTGCAGCATAGTAAAATTCTCCCTTAGTCACAGACTAGCTTCTTAAAAGGAATAGAGCATACATGATAAGTAAAAGCAAAACCAAGTTCTTACTTCTTATTTTTCAAACTGCAAATTTGTCTATCAGAGACCCCTCAATGTGTATGGTTTAATCGTCCCAGATCTGGAGCCATAGATTTGAATCTATGCTCCAACCCTTGTTAGCTGTGTAACCCTTCACAAGCTGTAAATATGGAGAGAGCACTAATTTAATATGGAGATCATTTGGTCTGCACATAATGATAATTTGACCTCATGTTTCACAAGGATCAAATGACCTATGAGTGGAGGATTTAGAACAGTTCTTGGGCATTGTAAGTGCTCCTGCCTGCTAGCAGTTATAAATATTTCAACTCTATTCCCAAGTGACCTCCTCTACACAGCTGGCCAGTCACCTGGCCCACTGCTTCCTGTCCTCTCACAGGTGCTAAGTAGGTACGTGGCATGTGGAAGACTGCAGATATATTTTGCTTACACAGAGCAGTATTGACCCTCACAGTGTTTTATAAAAGGAGCATTCATTGCCAGCCTTAAAAAGTGGGAAATTTTTACATTAAAAAAATCCAAATATTAGTGACTCTTACAGACATAAGTAGAAACTGTAACAGAGCTGGGACCTTCCCACCAGCAAGAGAGCTGAAGAGTGATGCTGCCTCCACTGGTGGTTTTAATATCTGGGCAGTTTCCTTTACTACATTCCTTATGGCCCCGTGGAGAGCTTCACTCATCGTGTCTTGTCTTTTCTTTTTTTAATGCATACAAGAACTGGGGTGCAGGCCAGAGGTGCAGGGGGTGAGAGGATTCACCAGAGACAGAGCGGGGAACAGAACAGGTGTATTGACTGAAATACACTGCTGAGGGGAGCAGTGGGAGAGACAGGAGAGGTCTGCTTTGCCACGTAGGTCATCTCCCTGGCCAGGGATCGAACTCATGCAGTAGTGGCTGGTGAATGGCTTAAACATAATCTCAGCTGAAAGGATTAATTAAATTCTATCTGCAGATACTTTAGTAAAAAAGCTTTGAGTTATGTATGAGGCTCATTTCATTTATTAAGGTTACCTTGTTCTAGGATTTGCAGCTGGGACAAGTAATGTAAAGTATTTACCTACATTCTGCCTTGCTTCCAAAAAAATGTTTTCCTGTAGTTTTGAACATGAGCAATGACCATCCAAAGCTTGAACTTTTGCCACCTAAATGTCTAGATACCTTTGCCTCTTATTTATTCTGCTGACAAATTTAGGGTTTAGGGCTTCCTCTGCCTTTGTTTTCCATCCAGTCTTGACAGAGAAATCCACAAAAGTAGGAAAAAATCCAGTCTTCCAATAGGTATTAAAACTCCTTGACAGACATTTATAAAGTGCTTACTGTGAACAGAGCATCAGCTTCACAGTAAATATGTCAGTAGGAGTCTCTGTGTTTCGAAGCTGGGAGTCTAGTGGGGGAACAGACAGTTTATGTGGTTTCCAGTTTTCAATGTGGCCTTGCCATGAGCAAGTGCTAAGGTAACAGAGTTGTTAGCATTTAAAACAGACTGGAGCAGGTAGCAGAGTCTTCTGGGGATGGAGTTACCAAAGGGCAGTCCTGAAGCACGTGTGGACATTACCCAGCGCAACTAAGCTCCAGAGAGACAGGCAGAAGGAGCAAAGGCCTGGAAGGATGCAGTCCAGGGTGTCCCCAGAAAGCTCTGTGCCTTTCCACATTAGCAAGATCAATGTATTTCCTGTTCATGACTCAAATATATAATAGGCAGTGGAATCGAATGAACCAAATTTTCATTTCATTTCATTGTACTTGTTCAAATGAAATTATTAAAGTATCTTAGTAAGTTAGTGAAATGGGTTATAAAATCTGACCCCACTTACAAGAAACATTGGAAAACACATAAAATTATTTTTAAATGATTAAATTCTGTTTTTAGAAAAAATTGGGCAAAAGGAATTTAGGCCATGAGATGAGAGTCAACTAGGCCATCTCAACAAAAACTAGAATGCTAAGGTCTAAAAGATGAATAGCTTTGACTCCCTTGAACTTGCGTAGGATTAATGGCTGGTGGGAAATAAGAATAAGTGAATCCGAGGCATTCGCCCACGGCAGCAACCACATGGCCCACTCATCCCACTTGTCAGGGGAGAATGCTTGGGCTGCACAGTGCCTGTGATAGCCACATAGAAGAAAACAATGGGGGATGGGGCCTTGCTGATGGCTCAGGGGTTAAGTCTCAGTGCTATGAAGTGGTCACCAGCCACTGTGGCCAGAGTTGGGTCCCTAGCCAGGGAGCTGACCCACATGGCGCAGCAGACCTCTCCTGTCTCGCCCGCTGCTCCCCTCAGCAGTGTACTTCAGTCAATCTGCCTGTTCTGCTCCCCACTCTGTCTCTGGTGAATCCTCTCACCCCTGCACCTCTGGCCTACATTCCAGCTCTTGTATGCATAAATAAAATAAAAAATAAATCTTTAAAAAAGAAGGAAACAATGGGAAATGCTCAGCTTCCACTAGAGCAAAGCTCTGTCACCCTTTCCACATACTCTCTGTGAGTAACATGAATCCAGCCTTCCAACCAAGGAAGGTAGAACACCTGCTTTGATGGGGGAGACCTGTCCACTGCCCCCCTTCCACATGCTAGAATACAGACTGGGGGGCATGCCAGACAGGCCTGCGTTCAGACATACACATCATTCAATTCACTGTCAATGGCTGCCTCCCACTATATTCCCCCTCCCCCATCTGCCCCACATTTTCTATTAGTATCTCATCTCTGCAGAAACTAGGAAGAGAGTAATTATGTTTGTTCCTTACCTAAGGCTTTTAGAATAGATTTCCTAACAAATTTTATGTATTTCTTTACACATAACACTAGTAGAGCTAGTTTAAAAGAAATTGCCTTCATTTCCTAACAATTATATTCGAGAATAACTCTAAGAATTATAGACTGCTGAAATTTATTTTATGCATTAATATTCTGTTGTATTTCAGCATAACCATGTCTCACACTGCTGTTCAATGTTTTTTCCTCTATAATTCTTCCACAGAAAAGTAATCAATGAGAATCTGCTCACCAAGCAAAATTTTGGAAGTACTCAAAGACACAAGACATCCGTCAAGGGAAAAATAAACATGTAAATTGGATGCTTCGATAAATTGTCTGCCTTCCTAAACTGTACAATTTCAGGATGAAAATCTCATCCTGAATTCAGAGATTCAATGATGAAAAATATCTTTACTCATTAGTATTCCAAAATGAAGAACAAATATTTCCTTTCATGCTTGCTTTTGTGTGTTAGCCTCATTTTTATAATTCATTGATTCAGAAATGTGATCCAAAGTTTCAGTTGGCTTCACCCCACAGTTTTTTAAGGCCAACTTGGTCTTTTCTGTTTTTTTTAATGACTAGGCTGTCAAATGAAAGGCTTGTAGCATCTAGATGAAATCTAAGTTCTTTTAAAATATGAGTCTATTTTCACTGTTTTAAGTAAATTAGAGGGATACAAATTCACTGCTGAATAGGCAGGAAATGATATAATACTAATCAATATGGTATCTTAGTCACACTAATAAAGCTTGGAAAAGCATTGCATACCTATATATATGTACACTTATATACATAGACATAGAGATATGAATATAGATAAATAAAATCATACCCACATTCATCCTTTAGGACATAAATCAACACAAAAGGTTTTCCCCATAAAAAATGAGATGTTACACGTGTATAAATGACCCATTTAAAAGACCTCCTTCAAGGCGCTGATGGGTGGAACTGTTTTAATCTCCTTGAACTTCTCGAGCCAATTTCTCTGTATTACTATCTA
This sequence comes from Talpa occidentalis, assembly GCF_014898055.3. Taxonomy (NCBI): domain Eukaryota; kingdom Metazoa; phylum Chordata; class Mammalia; order Eulipotyphla; family Talpidae; genus Talpa; species Talpa occidentalis. Next base: position 110,957,959 of record NW_023605194.1, read on the forward strand.
TAGACTTATCACATGTATAGTTAATGTTTGTGGAGAAAATGAGCTTAATTCTCTTCATATTTTTATAATTAAATCAACATAAAATTATAGTAAAGAAATGTTACCTATCAGACCAACAAGATGTACAAACTTGACATGCAGATGAATATTTTAATAGGTCACTCTGTGGTCTCAATTAAATATTTTAATACATCTATAATACATCCAATCCTTGTCTTTCTTATTAATAAAGTTCTGGAAATTGGTTTAAATAATATGAAAGAAACTTTAGATATGAGACTAAGTCTTCATGACTATACTGCAGTCATTCATTTATAGTGAAATTTAAAAAGCAATGTAAAAGCAAAGATGTACTTTCCTGTGACTTCTACTTTTGAATCTTGAAAAGTTATATGTCTTTCCATTGTTGTGTGAGAATTAGGTAAATAATATTATGTATGTATTTGGGTCTGGCAACTTATACTTTTTAATAAATTTTTTAAAATATGAATTTTAACCTACATGTATGTCCAGAGCATCTTGTACTAAATCAGCTACTTAAAATAAAGAATAAGAAAAGTACATTTCTGTTGGTAAATATTTTTGTTTTCTCTGTATTATTTAGTTTGATCAAATAGATGAACAGGTGCCAGGGAAGTTCTTAATGTACTTTTTTCCAATAAAATTAAAATGCTGAACTGAGAAAAAAATTTAAGACTAACTTGTCTCTAATTTACAAGTCAAAGACAGTAAGAGAGGAAAGGAATTATCCTATCTCCAGCAGAGTTAGCGAATTCAGAGAACAATTAAAATATAAATTGTTTTACCCTCGAAATTTTCTAGTCAATTTTTCTGTATTTCTAGCTGTAGACTTATCACATGTAGAGTTAATGTTTGTGGGAAGAAATGATCTTAATTCTCTTCATATTTTTATAATTAAATCAGCATAAAATTACAGTAAAGATGTTACCTCTCGGACCAACATAATGCCATGATTCGTGTTGAATTTCTTAAAATCTGAGCCAGGAATGGGAGGTGAGGTGAAGCTGATTAGAAGACTTTTCTTTCAGATATGTGAAAGTGTAAATAAAGGTTCTAAAGTGAATCAAAAATGAATGGAGAGAGACAAAAGGGGGAACATGGGAGGTGAGTAGTGCTATAATTATACATTGTTGAGAAAATCAGGATGAGGCTAAAATAAAATAATGGTGCTTTTTTGGTATCTTTAATCTGTAAATTGGGAGGCACAAACTCAAGTATCAGCCCAAAGTGTGTCCCCCCTGGGGTCTTTAAGTGGTTTGTTTTTGTTTGTTTGTTTTAAAGAACAAAGATGGGGTGGAAGATAGACTTGACAAAGGATCAATTTCATTGGCCTTTAGTAAAGTTAGCCTTTGTTAATATGGAGAGAAGAAAAAGACAAAAAGACTTTTCTATGCATGGTTCTAGATGGAGAATATTTTGACAATCAGCCTATAGTTTGTTTGGTTTTTAAGTTAAAGGTTCAGTAAGATTGAGTCTCAGACATGAAATGGAGTCAGTTCAGTCAACCAGAACACCCGTTTTTATAATAGCAATTGAGGCGGAGATTTTTGGTTTAGTCTAAGTATTTGTCTTATTGAGTACAGCTTCACACAAGAAACTCCTAAAACACCAATGCCATCCAAGCAAAAATCAATACAAAATTCTACCCAGTATCATGTTGGACCAATTTTTGTGCCAAGTAGTCATAATTGTATTTATGCTGTGAACTCTGTGAAAGGGGGAGAAACTGGAGAAAATGTAACTGGAGAAATGTACTAGCAACTGATAAACCCCTCCCAACCTCTAGACATAAACATGTCCTCTGAATCCGCACATCAATTGTGTTACATATTTACAGCATTCACTATGCTCTGAATTCCATTCCCTGCTTAATGGAGATTTGTTGAGAGAACTTCAAATCATCCTTGCAACTCCCATGAGGTATCACAAACTTGCTTTGTATTTCATGAAGCTTTTTTAATACTTAAGATTATACATAGTGATAACATAAAAATTTCATTTGGCATGGGGTGGAAGGAAAATCCATTTTGGAGTCAGAGTTTAAACCGTGTCTGTAATTTAAGGTAAAGAATTGTTGGCATGCAGACTGAGGGGTACCCCGGGCCCCTCAAACTTACATACTCTAACAGGTCTAGGCATCCGTGCACACAAAAGCAAAGACTTAGTGTGAAAAATTTTTTAATAGGATTAGCGGGGGTGGGAGGAGCAGAGAAAAGAACAAAAGGTAAATTTCCCAATAAAACACCCAAAGTTACTCATCTCTTGTGGGTAAGTGCCCAGCCAAACAGGGTCAGCCTGAAGTAGGGCTGTGGAGGTCCAAAAGCTAAAATATCTTTGGTGGGGATTATCACAAGGGAGCAAAAAGGCCCTGGCAAGTCTGGGATGAAAGAAGCAAAATCAAAGCACAAATCAAGTTAACAGCTGCCATTGTCAGCCTCCCCAAGTGTCTCTCACCCACATGTCTGCTCCCAGTTCTCAGAGTCCTTAGTGCAAGTCCAAAGCCAAGAAGTAAGCATGCTCTCTTCTCCACGCCTCGCTCTGTGTCTCCAGAGAGCACCTGCCTTCCACTTTTATAGCTTCTCCCGGCCCCTCATTTCTATCCTAGCTCCCAGGAGCGAGCCCAAGGAGGCAGCATGTAAACAGGAGAAGGGACATGGTACCTCCCCCCTTCCCAGAGATGCCTCTGGTCCAGAATCACACCTTGCATAAATGTTTTGAGATTTATGTGAATTGAGGTATGTAGGGTACTAACAGCACCAAGGAGTTGTTCAATAAATGTTAGCTCTGATTAATGTCAATTATGACAAATCCTTCCTAACTTTCTTCCAGCAAAGCAGTGGATTTCTGTAGTCTATCCTCTAAATCTGTCCCCAGATTTCTTTTAGCCATCTCCTCCTTATGCAAAATAAAAGAGCCAAATGCCTATCTTTTGTCCCTAGAATCTAACAATATGCTCTTTCACTGAGTAAGTGGTCAAAAAGAAATCCATTGCCTTTAAACATTTCATTTTTCATTCATAGTTATAAAATATACCTGAGATTAATTTGAAGACAATGGATTGAGAAAATTTTTATTTCAATGATAAAAGGAAGTAATCTACTGATTTTCATCATTTTTTAAAACATCCAATATAATGACTCACTGGGGACCTTTATAATTTGAAAAAAGCCTGGCCCTCAAGCAATTCTGACCTGCCCTTTTAAAGAATTAGTTGGAAAGCATGTGGTGGTTCGGATTAGTATGAAAGAAATCCTTGCCCTTTATGCTTAACAGCTAATAATGGAACCAAAATGCAAATGAACTCAGCACCTGCTTCCATAGGGTGCAGGGATAACTTACCTGAAAACATCTGTTCAAAGAAGAGACTTTCTGGATATTCAACTCATTTAGCCAACAGAAACATAGCCTCTTTTCAGAATCACTGATTCTACTAACTAAAACTCAAGCAGTTTCAACCATGCTCTGATAAATCTTGTCAAAAAGGTTCCTTTGGAACCTCAGGTGGCCTCTGGGTTCATAAAACTTTCTAAACCTTCTCTTCTCCTGAAGTGACCCGGTTGTGATTGTAACAATTGATTTGGTTCATTCTGTTGTCTGCATAAATATGGACATTGGAATTATATGACTTCGATTTTAAGGTCTTTGCAGAAACAAGGCCGGAAATGTTCTCATTTGTATCACCAAGGCACCAGAGTACAATTATGTGTTCAATAAATGTTTCATCATTTAAATTCATTCTAGCACAAACATCAGGAACAATATGTCAATATAGCAGACATTGCTTTAAAAGCTTTTTTGCTCTTCACAATCCCCTCAAGGTATGTACCATGTTGTTCTTATATAAAGGTGAAGAAACGAATGGGCAGAGAAACTGGATGATTTTCCCAGTGAATTACAGCTTGTGAGTGGTTGACTAAGTTTGAACCTATAGAATCAGTACCAGAGTCCATTTTCTCAACCACAGTGTGATATTGCCTCTTGGGACTTCTGCTTCTAGAAATGGTGGGCCATGCTTCAGAGCCACTGCCTCTAGGAAGGAGAGGCAAATGTTTGTGTTAAGCCAATGGAGAGCATCAAAAAATTTTTCAAGGCAGTGAGGATGCTAATGACCAAGATCCTAGAGAAGGGAGGCCCTGAAATCTGAACCCTCTATATCATACCACATTTTCCCAGCATGCATCTGCCAGTTCCAAAGCAGGATGTGAAATGTGCAGAAGCTAAGCAGAGGTTAGCAGAGCTGGGACTAGAAAGTACAAATGTTGGAATTCAGAACCCATCAAAGAGGGCTTTGGTGAACAACGCAGGCTTTCAGCTAGAGTCCCCCGAGCGTTGTCACCTAACAGTGGGGACAAATCAGAAATTGTCAAACCCTCACAAAGAGAATGACTTCCCTTGTGTCATTTCAATCTCAGATTAACTGAAGGTTATTTTCCCATCCCCATCTGCCTGATAGAAGTTAATGTGAATCTTTCCTAGAGGAGAGTAACAAAGTGCAGATCCTCAAATTATCTCAGTGCTTTTTATACAGAATGCCTGATGAGCTGTGAATCCCATTGTGTCTAAGTAAACACTATTCTTTCTCATTTATGTAAGTCAATAAGCCTACTTTTTGCTTAAGCTAGTTTTTATTAGGTTTCACATCATTTGTAAGAGAGACTTAGCTGAGCAAGAGCCTATTAAAAAGATGACTAAGTTGATACCCCAAATCAGTCGGGACCAAAATCCAAGATAACATTTGAGACTTGAAACAGAATTCACAGAAAGTATGTCTAAAGATTCCACAATTCTAAAAAATAAAAAACCTTGACAGTGAAGTGTGAGGAGCTGGTAGAGTGAAGTATAGAAAAGAGAGCTACTGGCATATCCGTAAGTCCTCTTCTAAAGGGGTGGGCTGAGGAGATTCTTCCCCCTTTGATTCAAATCAAGAGCTCTGGAGAGTCTTGGGAGAGCTTGGATGAGTTCTGTGGACATGACAGAAGTCTGACTCTCACTTGAGCAAGGTGAAGGGCAGTGATGCCCCCGGCCCTGCTCTGAAAGTGCAACAAGGTGTGAGAGTAGAGGTTGGCATGATAATTTTCCCCTTTGGGTGGGGAGGTGAGCAATTGGCAGGAGTTCCTAATGGGCTCTGTGTGGGCTATGCACAGAAACTACACCGGGAAAAATGTAGTTTCTCATAGTCAGACAGTAAATAAATTAAGGAAGCAAGGTATCTGTCCACTGCTGTACGCGACTCACAATGATAGAGCTAGATTTGGATACTGGCAACAAAATGACCACTCAAAAAAGAGATGAATGTGAAACAGGAGCCATTGGTGCTTAGCAGTGGGAGTCCCTGCTGGACAAGCACTGCGGACTCCAGCCCAGGACGTTGCAGATGAGTCCATTGCTCTGGAAGGCTCTGGCTTGGCACTTAAAAAGGTGCTTCCTTATTAAATTCCATCGTCACATTTGAAGTGAGTGTTGAGGAGGACGTCTTCCTTGTGAGCTCTACAGATTTTATTTGGTAAGATATTTTTAACGACAGTATGATTGTTTTATAGATGAAATAATGTTTTTTGAAGTCGAGTTCACGGTTACTTTGGCGATACAAATCCCTCACAAACTTAAGTGACCTCTTAGTTGATCTGCTTTCAGTTAGTGCCCCTCGCCTGTAACTACACCCAAAGTTATTTCTGAGACACATTTCTAAATCTCTCTCTTTGTGTACCTGCATTCATCTTTGCTTCTAACTTAGTGACTGCTCCTTTGAGACAACTTAAGTAACCGGCTCAGATGAAAAACAATATTCTTGATGTGATCTTAGCCCCAGGGCTGAGTTCTTTGGTTAATGAGAAGCATTGATACATCTTTTTCCTCTAATTTTTTCCGTCTTATCTCCTACTGTTTTAGGTCCAGAAGCATTTGGTTTTATCCAACACACAGATTTTTCATTTCTTCTTCGCCAGTTATTTCTTCAACTCATTACTTTCTTGTAATGCTGCTAAAAACAGTAACAATTAACAAACACTAAAATTTGGAGTTTTTTTAACCACTCTCCTAAGCTACAGATGCAAAAGGCACGTAGACTGAACTGCATGAGCACACCTGAACGCCAGGGTGACTGACACTTGATTTAGCCACTAACTCTAGTTAAGCATTTGCTAAAATGTCAGTGATCAGCAAAGTTGGCTGTTAGGATGTTTTATTATAATCCCATAAAAAATTTTGATTAAAAAAATCTATGTGTATTGCCTGCATGATTTGTTAGTTTCAATCCACTTCTTAAATCTAAACCCCATTACTCCAGCAGGTGAGAAGGAAAGTGAGTCTGAACAAAGCAGGAGCAGAGAACATTCCGATGGAGAGCAAAGACTTCAACCTAGACACTCACTGGGTAGCTGATTGGATGCAAATGAAAGACCTTGTGAGGGGATGGGAAAGAAATGTCACTGAAAGATGGAAATCCACTCAGGGACACCAGCTGCTTGGTTGCTGAAATGGCACTTGGTTAAAAATAAGAATCTCTCTAATGTGAGATCCTTGAGGACAGGGACTGAGTTTTATTCAAATCTTTGTCTCCAAGGCAGAGTTGTTTTTTTTTTTATTTTATATATTTTTTACATCATTTTTCATTTTTGCATAATGCATGCATTTTCATCAGGTTATAGTGCCCATACAATTCCTACCCCCTTATTTTGACGGTAATCCCTCCTACCCCCATAGTGTGTCTCTCTGGTTTATAGTTGCTTGTTGATTTTGATTTCTACTTTATTATAATTAGCCTTTTTCCTGACCCCTTATTTAGGTTTTCTAAATTCCTGCTATGAGTGAGACTATCCGGTATTTTTCTCTCTTCAAGGCAGAGTTTTTGATAGACTTCCATTGGTATCTATGGATCTCAATCATAAATCACCTTCCTGGAGTTCAGAGTCTTCCCCACAAGTATTGAGAATGACAGGCACAGGGTTAGAACCCAGAGAAGAGCCCGGCTTCCAAATGAACTCTGGGGAGGACCTGTCACCCCAGGACAAGGGTAGATCCTACCAGAAATGCTGGGTCAAATGTCCCCCGGGGACTCAGGAGCCCTACACGCCCATGTTATGATGTTTATGTTCCCTCTCTCCTCACATAATCAGACATGACCTGTCTGCCTTTCTTGGGCTAAGGGTGTCTGAGGTTTCTTCTCTCCCAACTTAAGACCTAAAGATCAGTCCTACAGACCTAGCCATCTACTGAATGTCTTTCCTTGATAATCAGGAAGACTGTCCCAATCTGTGAATCTCAACGTCAGCATTGAATTGGTGTGTACCAGGACTTCCCAAATGGCTGCCTGGGATGGATATATTCTAGGTTGTTTTGGAAACCCTAAGACATTACTCAACTGTCACATTATGCTACAACCTGTTAGGTTTAATGACAAAGAAAGGTGTTTGTTGTATGTTTACAAGATTACAGAAAGAGTGTGTGTGTGTTTTAGCTAATCTTAGTTTTAGCTTTTCCTTTTCATAATTTTCTAGCTCCTAAATTTTCTCTAAGTCTGTATTACATTTTTGAAGGAAAAAAAGTACAATAAATGTGATTAACTTTTTCAAATTAAAAAAAAAAATCATGACACGACAGTTGCTAAAGCTGGTAGATAAATTGCATTGATCTACATGGGTTTTACTTGTAACTGACAAAGAAGTCATCCGATCTATGTGTTCTTTGATTCCTTTGCATTCTAACATGTCCCAGCAACTGTTTATTGGGGGCTTACAGAGATCTGCAGCTTCCCTTCCAACTGGAGAGGAAAATGTTTGCCCTGCTTGGGTGCCCAAGAAGTTCCTCAGTGCAGATAAGTTTAGGCATGGGTGCTGAGGTGACACACACAAGTTGAGTTGTTCCATTTTTTTGAGCTTGGCCTTGAACTGTTCTACCCCTTAGAGTTATTCTTAGAATCGATCTCATGCTCAGGTCAATCATGTTGCAATGAAAAACATGCAACTGAGGAAATTTTCCTCTTTCTAAGTTTTATGACTGAAGTTCAAGTTGAGTTCACAGTATCAGTTGGTGGACATCACTCAATGGAGCTTATTAACTCGGATTATTTTGTCAGCTTGGGTCTCTTCCAAATGGTTTTGCCAAATATTATCAGCACATCATATATTAGAATATGTTATTTCAGCCTCTGCTTAAGTTACTCCCAGGATGTCCTTGAACCCTTCTCTCCTGCGGGTGGTGTAATTTGTAAGAAGATGTGCTCTGAAGAAAGCAATGAAATCACTCCTAGACCTTTTTCCAAGTGAAGTTGAGTAATTATTTCAAACATTGCCAACCATGTGAAAATTATTTCCTTTCTCAGCTGCCAGATATTATCTTTAAATCGAAAGCAATCAGTTTAATGTAAGTCTTATTTAACCTAAATCAATTAAGTTCTAACTAGGTCTACTAAAGCATAAAAGTGCTGAATATTTCATTTTCCTAAGTTCAAAGTATCTCCACCCCTGGATATTTTGAATTAAGAAAATGGGGCATTGAGAAATGACCGACATTACTTATTCTTACTAAAACGAAGAGCTGTGATTATCTTGTCTCCTGCCTGCACCATTTTCCACAATCCTTCCATCACCAAGCAATCAGAGAAAGTTTCTAAAATAGAGATGAGGTCATGTACTTATCCTACTTGCAGTTCCAACGGGCGTCCCATTGCACTGGAGGAAGAGCCCCCCACTCCTTAGCATGTTCCTCAAGGAGCATCTCCCCTTCACTCTGCTTCACTCACTGATGTTTTTCCTGAAATTCCCACACATTGTGTTTGTCCCTTTTTCAGTAACTTTAATATAGCGTTCTCTCCTTTTTGTCTCATGTCTTTGCTTCGCTGCCCTCTTCATCCCACTGCTATCGCATACCTCCAGCAAAAATTACTGGTGGTTTTATTTTTTGTCTGCTCTGTTTACTGCTATAACCTCAACGCTGGGAACAGTGCGTGGAATACAGAAAAACTCAATAAAATGCCATTGGATGAAATAGGTCTCCCCTGCTTCCCTGAGATCAAGCGGCTTTGTCTCTCCTACTCATTGCATTCTATTTCATTTCTTCCCTTTATTTTCTTTATCGCCCTCATTTCCCGGGAAGAGGCTCTCTATTTGTGCAGCTGGTTACTGACAAGTCCCAATGCAGTCGGGGCAAAATACATTAAGTTTTTTATTCACTTATGCTATATGGCATACACCTTTGCTATTCTTCACAGATGTCTTAGATAATAAGCTTCCCAGGAGTTTTTATTATTAAAATGATTCCAATTTCAAAATGGCCATCTCACATGCAGTTCAGAGCTCTCCTGATACTTTCACCTTTCTGGGCTTTAATTCCTCTGGGGTTAGAAGCAGAGACTCAAAAGAAGGAAAAAAACATACTTTTTTTTTAATGGGACCTGGTTGGGAATCTGTTTAATGGCTGTAGCTCTGAACGGGACCACACAGACCAGCCCAACAGACCCTGGAGTCAAAGCCCAGTGCTGGTTCCTCTAAGGCACAGAGGGATGCTCAGGGCCCCACTCATGCGAGCTGGGCCAGGGCTGCTTCATCCATTTGGCTCAACTCCTATCACCAAATTCTTATCTCTAGACTCTCACTGTTGCGTCCCCTGCCTTAGGGGCAGTCCTCTGTGTAAGACACCAGCGAGGTCATTCTCTGGCCACACTCCACTTGACTCTGGATACACTGGCACCCAGACACACCCAGTGACTGGCGCTCAGCAGTGTGGCCACTGCCCTTCTCCTGTCTGTTCCCAATTCTGCCCCCTACTCACGGAGGAACATGGACATAGTGGCAAAACAATGCCAAGACAGTCTGTCTGACAGTAAGCAACATGCTGTCCTCTCGCACCTTCTTGCAGGTACCCCCATCTTTCCCTATTCCCACTTAGCTTCAAGGATTGGGGAGCACCCTCTTCCTTCTTCCATGAGTTCCCCACCAGGCCAGCGACAGGAATCCCCATGGATCTCTTGCCTTCACAGTCCTCACCTTGTACAGAGTGGGCCAGTAGAAGCTCTGGTTCAACAAAGCCTGGGAGAGCTTGCCAGGAGACCCAGGTCAGCAACGAGCAATAGCTTTGTGGTTCTCTCTAGAATAAGGACATCTCTGTCTCTTGTTTTCTCTGGTGCACCCTCATAGCAGTTACGAGACTTGGAGGCATCTCGGTACACTCTGAAACTCTGGCTTTGTTTGTGGGTTTCATATGCCACCTGCCCCACCCGCCACCCCCATTCAGCATGCTTGAGTTTCTTGAAGGCCATGGCTGTGGGGCCGCTGTGTGCCTAGGCTAGTGAGCAGAGAGACACCATTCAGAAGTGTGTTTGTGGAATGACTGACAGACTCGCTGGAATGTTTCAGACACCTTAGGCCACGTAAGCCGTGCCAGGGCCACTAGCAGATCACCCCATCTAGAAGGATTCACATACCCATCTTGTTTTTCAGGACATCTAACTTGACAAAATTCCTTCTACTTTCTGACCAATGAAGTGCTTTTCTATGCATGTGCATTTTAAAGTTGAACTAATTTATTCCCAGATTCATTGCTTTAAAGTGCAAGTTAAAACAACAGGAAAACGGCTTCATTAGCCATTGAACTTAGGGCATGTTATTGTCAATATAGTGAATTCTTATTGTAATGTAATTTGGAGCAATCTTTGAGATGGAAATTTGGACGGATCTTCCAGCACCTCCAAAATGCCCACTCCCTTTCTCCCTTGCAAGCTCTAAGGAACATTCAGACCTGAGGTGGCAGGTAAATATCAGCTACACTGATTGCTCCTTCCTCTCTCTCACCGCACACAGATACCCTCACCATCTTCTTTATTGTAGAAGATAACACGTTTCCTCTCTTACTTATAGTCACAGCTTTAAGTGTAACTGCTCTGCAGACAAGCTGGAAATAAAGTTATGTGTAGAAAACCAAGGGAAACAGTTAAACAGGGTGGAAGGAAAATAAATGATGGCTGAAAAAGAAAGAAAAATGACTGATAAAGAAAAATGACATCAGAAGACAATTTCTAAAAAATGAGCAGGAGCTTTCACTTGGCCTGTGGCACCCCCACAGGCTCAAGGTGAGGGATGGAGATGGAAACAGAAGGGACCCCAGGGTGCACATATGCGCCCCAGGCAAGGAAGCATCACCCCAACAGATCCATCCTCTCCTGATGCCATGAAATGGCTAGTGGTTTATTCTCCCACCTGCAAGCGTGGGGGTACGCATTAAGTGTTTTCATCTAGCAAGTGCTGGGGACTGCTGGCTAGAGGCAGCCACCGTTCTTTTTAAAAAAATAGCTATTTGCAGTTTAAAGTACAAGAGGAATGGCAGTTATTATACCGCCATTATATATTAGTGATTTGTAGTAAATACTAAGGTACAAAGACAGTGCCATGAATTTGTAAGAAACCACACCGACTGCATAAAAGTTAAAAATTCACAGTCCATTTTCATAGTACTGGTTCCTCATTTATTTCCATCAAAACAGTCCCTTCTAATCCCAAACTCACATCCCCCACCTAAGAAAAAAAGGATAGGGTGATTAATCATTTGCCCATATGATTAATAGCAGAGAAATTAAAAACAAATAATAATAAGTTTTAGGCAGTTCTTAATTGAAAAAAACTTTTACAAGTCCAGAGAAAATGGCTGTTTAAAAAAGACATTCAACAAATTGTTTGAAATATGCTTATGTGAACAAAAAGGATAAAGGATAGAATAAAAAATGATCTCATCTGAAATTAGGAAGCAATCCAAGCTCACACTAGAAACTGCAGAATATCTGTTTTGGACGAGATAGCAAGAAGACACTGGGGTTACCTACAGGCAGCAAGCAGAGCTGCAAGTGGGGAGCAGAGGAGATTGGAGGGCCCTACTATTTTTCACTTACTTGGCTGAGTAACAAGAAGCCTGATGTGTGAAGACAGAGAAGCCAAGGGAGTAGAGTTGGCTTGGAGGAAAAATCTGCCCTGAGAGCGCTGGAGATTTGCAGATTCGCCTGAAGTCTTAGCTGAGTGTAGATTAGTGCAAACACGTGAGGAGGCTCTCTGTAAGCCGCGAAACTTTTCTAAAGCCATCATGACCATTTAAAAGTGGGGTGGGTTGGGATGGGTTAGGGTGGGTTAGGGTGGGGCCTGGTGGCGCAAGTGGGGCCTGATGGCACAAGGGGTTAAGACGCAACCTATGAAGCTGTCCGCAGCCACTGCAGCACAAGTTAGATCCCCGCCCAGGGAGCTACCCACATGGCACAGCAGACCTCTCCTGTCTCACCCACTGCTCCCCTCAGCAGTGCATTTCGTCAATCTGCCTGTTCTGTTCCCCACTCTGTCTCTGGCTAATCCTCTCACCCTCCCACACATTTGACCTATATCCTGGTTCTTGTATGCATGAACAAATAAATCTTTAAAAAAGTAAAAAATAAAAGTGACCATTATGCTAAGTGAAGTAAGTCAGAAAGATAATGCTGGGTAGTTTCACTTCTGTGTGGAATGTGGAGAAACCAAACAAAAGGTCAAACAAACACAAACCTTCAGAGCTGACCATAGATCTGAGGCATCCAGGAGGGAGCCGAGGGGAGAAAACAGGGAGGGAAGAGCACAGTGGACCATGCCTGAGGCTCTGGAAGGGGATGTGTGGGCCGGGAGCAATGGGGAGAAGGGGCTGAATGGAGGATTGCTGAGGCTTCGATGGTGGGTGTAGTGGAATAACAAACATTTAGAGGTATAAATCTATACCCGTAAGAGATGTCCTGTGATGTAAATCAACATGACCTCAGTAAGTAAAACTTCACAAAAAATAAAAATAAAAGTTTCCTCTTACTCAGATTCTTAATCTTCTCCTTTAGTATGTAGTAAGGTGGGTGCTGGTGAATTTACAAGCCATTTAGCACAGAAGGGCTGGGACCTTTCTGTAAGCTATTTATTTTATTTCTTTATTGTTGATGTTTTCTTGAAGTAGTGTTGGTTTACACACTGCATGTGTGAGTACAGCTTCATACCCTTGAGTTGTATTATCACAACATCCCCACCACCCAAGCGCCCAACACCCAGACCTCTCCCCCAATACCCATGCCCCTCCCCTTTGGTGACCTCAGTTCCCAGTCAGAATCCAAGGGTTTGTTTTTGTTGGTTTGGTCCATGCCTTTGCTTTGCTCCCTTGTATACCTCGTGTGAGCAAAGTCATTCATGTTCATCTTTGTCCTTCTGACTTATTTCTCTTCAAACTGTACCTTTCAATGGATGCCTTTTTGTCCTATTTTGGGGCAATATACATGAATATTTTTGGTTCCTAACTCAGGGGTGAGAAAAGGAAATTGAGCCTCTCCTAAGCTGCCTTTCATTGCAAGGCAGACACAACCAAACATGAGTGGAAAGCTGGCCCAGCAGGGCCCTGGCAAACACCTGACCTATTATAGACTCGTTTTTATTGTATCGCTGCCCTCCACCCCAGCCTTTAAATTGTAAGCATCACATGGATAGGTATTTTCTTTCATTTGCTGCTGTGACTACAGGACTCAGAACACCATAAACACTAGATTTTTATAAGTACTGACTGAAAGAAAGTTGGAACTTGCAAAACTATATCCTGTTTAGACAACCGTTGCTCAAAGGGTCTCCTAAACCCCAGATTTTACTGTCAGAAATCCAATAGACCCACCCTGGTGTGCAAGACTGAAGGTCAGAGCAGAAATTAAGACTGTGTAAAGGGACATAATTAGGACGACAGCAGCAAGAGTTAACATTTTCCAAGCAAAAATTCCTGTTATATTCAATAGCTCTAGAATTTATATAACCTTGGCTATGACAGGCATCTTCAGAATGATAGCTAGCATTTGCATAAAACGCTAGAGGCCACAAAGCTTTTATTATTTCATTTGGTTTGGTGTTGACAAAAACCATGTAAAAGACATAAAAATGTTTTCTCAGTTTTTCTAATGAGGGAACCAAACTTCTGAGAGTTTCAATGACTTTTCAGTGACACCGCTGGTAGCTGGGCTGAACCTTGGTCTTTGTCAGGGCCAGCAAGTGTCACGCCTTAAAAACTGGTGACGCTGTCACTCCCACCAGAATAGGAAATGTCATCACCTGCTTTTAAGGGTCCTGTAGGCAGCTGATTTGTGTTTATCCTAAATAGCATACCTGCCCGGGCAATATTTTGTGATGTTTCTGGCTGGCTTTCTTGTTTTTATACATCTGCAGTTGAAAATGAATGCCATAGATCTTCTGGGCAAAGAACACAGTCTATCTCACTTCTTATATCTCTTAACATTCATTTACAACTCTCTGCCTTTCTAGGAAAGAAGATAGTACTTCACCCACTTGCAAAATGGACTTGCTTTTGATGACTAGTAATTTTTTCTCTTTTACATATTTTAAAGGTAGAAACATAAAAATTCATATCCACAAAAATGAAAATTGCATAGCATCCCCACAAAGAGATGACATTGTCACATTAAAATTTTGTGTATGTACCTCCATCTGTATATACGATGTATGACACACACATCTTATAATACATTGTTCCATAATTTTTTCTGAATTGTTTTTTATTATATAGAAATATTATCTTGTGATTTGAACATCTAGAAGTCAATAAGGATTTTAAAAGCATTTTAAATTTGTAGATAAGTTATTACCAACAATAATATACAAATTTATGATTGTTTTTCTGTAGCAAATAAATAATAACCCAAAACTCACATATTAAAATAAACAGAAAATGTCAATGCAGAAAATCCAAAAGAATTGAACAAAATACCCTAGGAAGTTTATAAAATGCAAATTTAATATACAAATCAACACTTTCCTATAGACCAGCAATGAAAAAGTGAAATTTAAAATTAAAAACACAATGCCATGTACATTGGTGCCCAAGAAAATTAAATACTTATGAATCTTACAAAATATACAAAGTCTATATACTATATTTGATACATATATCATATAATATATGAGGATATACATATATATAATTTTTGTTGTTGTTTTCCTTGTTGTTGGAGTTACACCCCTAGATACAACTTTGTGGTAGATGTCATGTAGCTAATGTTTTAAGTATTTTATGGTTTCAGTTCTTATATCCAAATCTTGAGTTTATTTAGAATTAATTTTTTGTTATGGAGTTAAATATGGATCACAATGGTATACTACACAGCTGTTAAAAAGGATGAAATAGTGCCTTTGGGACAAAGTTGATGGATTTCAAGGTGATTATGCTATCTTAGTGAAAAACATATTGGCAAAGTAAACAAAACAAATCTTAGTGAAATATATACTGGTTACCAGAGGGAACAGGAGAGAGGGACGAGGGCATTGACATGGGAGGCCTGGTGAGGAGTGAATGAGACATGTCTACCTAACACGGAGTAAAAATCTAACCTCAAAGTTATATAGACATGTAAACAACTGATACCTTTAATTAAAGAAAAAAAGGGCTGAGCAAAGTTTCAACCCAAATCTGTTTAACTCAAAAGTCCACAGGATCCTAACACAGGCTGACTGAGGACGGTCAACAAAAAATCAAATTAGACTGGCAATGTAAAAATCTGAATTTCTGGCAAAGACATGTTCTTTCATTTAGCTTTCAGAAAAGGCAGAACTGGAATATAACACACAACTCCAACTCAGTTTCAGAGTTCTGATAGGAACAACATAAAACAACCATTATAGGCCAAGTATGAAAGAAAATGAGAAAAATTGATTTTCAGAGCTATTTATTTTCACCTAGAGATGGAACTGATATTAAACTCTTATTTATTTTGGGCAAGAAATCAGATATATTGCCATGATATGTATCTGATGATCCCCATGGCACTGGGAATGTATTTCAGTGTAAACAGAATAATTCTGAACTCGATTTAAAGAAAAAACACTTTTAAAGAACTACCTGTAATGAAGAAATACTAATAGTTCTTCTCTGGTTTCTTTCCTTCCTACTGATTAATGAGCATTTTTACATTTTTCAGAAATGAAAGTGATTTCTACAGGGCTCCTCTTGCTCGTGTGTTATATCTCTTAGTGCTGCTGTGAGGATTCACCGTGGTGAAACACATCTCCTTTGCATGGTGTGGGTCACACTTGAATCACTGGGCTTGAAAAAGAAGAGAGAATTTTACTGTGGGCTGAAGATAGCTCATATTTTTCTCTTGGGAGGATAAATGTTTCAGAAGTAAAAAATGAATGAGTGTGAGAAAAGGGTAAAGGAAAAATACTTCTTTTGTTGTTAATATGTAAGCAAGTAAAATAAATCCTATCCTGAAAGATCAATAATAAAGTGAATTCTGCTGTCTCTAAGGCACACTTTCCAAGAATAAGACCTTAAAAATGTATGTGAAAATAAAAAAAGTAAACCTTTTGAAAGTAACCAAAAAATAAAAAAGATTTGCTTTCACATATGTCAAAATATATTATAAAACTTTATTAACTGGAACTAGGTAGGATATTAGAAATCAAAAAAAAAGTTGATCAGAGAAGAACCTGGCAACAAACCCATACATATATGAATCAAGGGTATTGAAACAAGTGACTATTTGTATGGGGAAAAAGTCAACTAGGTACTCTACATCTTATAAAGGAAACTGTGTAGATAGATCACTGTTTGAAATTTTAAAAAGAAAGGGAAGGGGAAAGAGAGGGAAGCAGGGAAGGAAATTTCAAAGTTATTCAATGAAGGTATAATCATACACAAGTCTTAAAGGCTCACACACACACACACACACACACACGCACGCACACAGTATCAGTGCCTCTACTTCAGCGCAGGTGCATTTATTCTGGAAAGTACTCTCTCTTTTCTTCCTTCTTAGTGGCATCCAGTTCTGTCTTTCCCAGCTACTTCACCGTCCCATCTCCTCCCTCAAACATCCGATTTTACTTGAAGTAAGGAAGGGAGAGTCGCATAAGACAATTGGTGATAAAAAAGCAATTCTTTCTCTGACCCTGTTTCCATCATATAATACAGAGCACCATATGTAACATATAAAATATAAACAGCAGTTTCATAAAGTACCTCAAGAATTTCAGAACAGAACTTTTTCTGTGTGCAAAACTATGTGGAGTCATACTTCACAATTTCTAAGACCCCCTGCTTTGAAGTCAGAGTCCTTTCTCCACTTCTGCATCTCCCCTCCAAGAATTCCAGAGAATATCTGACATTCTAGACAGATCTGATTCACCCCACATTCCAGAAGGTCTAGTCCAATTCTCACATGGGTTTCCTCTTCCTAGAGAACAGATACATGTCTAGAATTTGCTTTTACAATAACATTGTCTTAAAACAAATAAAATAACATTGACTTACCAGATTCATTCTTTTTTTTCTTTTTTTCTCAGAAGAGTAAGAAGGTCATGATCATATTTCTTACCTAAATATTAGTTGAAGAGGAAATGAAGTATCAAATGACAAAATTTTCAGGGGTCAAGGTAGGGGTTTGTGTAGAAATTAGAGAATATGTAATCATATTTCCACCCAACTTTGTGAATCCAGAATCAATCTATTTAAGTAGAGTCAGAGCATCCATTTCATTTGGAAGCTTGGGCATAGATGTATGACTTGGATGAAATTCACATTATACTTTGACTCTGAAGCCACATAATGCAAACTGTTTCCCCAAAGCAAGAGAGTGTCAAACCACAAATTTCACAAAGCAAGACCTTTCTCTATGCCCAGAAAGTCTTTGTGTTACTGTCACCATTTCCTACCTTCCCACAGAGAAATTAAAATTGGAAATGGTGTAAAATTATTCAAAATTACTTGAAGTCAAGCCTCATTTTTTTAGCACTTGAAACTGAGTGTTGGCTATTTGGCAAGATGAGTTCCACTGATGTTGGTGTTTTGTTGTATGGATCACGTGGTGAGTTTTTGCCTAGTGACCTAATACATTGGTCTTCATTAATGTACTTAATCTACAATTCCCCCCTTGTCCCAAAATTCATATATTTAATAAACCCTGCTCAGTCGACCCAGGGGTGGGGAGAGCCACCACATCCATTTGGCAGGCCAGCCAGCCCTTATCTCCTTCCCTCCCTGGGGCCCCTCCATGTGCCCTTCACTAAGAGATGAAACAACTTGGAAACTGAAAGATAAGAGGGTATCAGAATGACTTCTCGAGCAAGAACATACTTACCCGCTTTAAGTAACAGTTTTGTCTCCTTCCTCTCCTGCTGGAACTCTCCATGCAGTCGGGTCTATTTTATGGCAAGTGGCTTGGAGAGAAAAAAAGAAACTAGTTGATTGATATAGCTAAAAACTTCAGAAGTAGATCTAGCTTCAGGCATGTTAGGATTCAGGAGATCAAATGAAGGTGTTCTTATTGTGGAGTCCCCAACACAGGGCTGCTGCTTTCACTCAGAGGTCCTACACCTGAAGGGCACAAAGCACAATCTGACATCCCTCAGCTGAGCAAGCTGAGGGAAGCAGCAACCCTCCTCCCATATCCCTCCCCCCACAAAGGTATCTAGCAAGGCACTTTGGTCAGTCCAGCGGGCCAAAATATTTGAACAAAATGAAAGGCAGAACTACTAGTCCTTTGGTCTACTCCTCCTGTTTAAATAGGATGCTGGGGCAGTTTAACCCAAGACCCAATTGAGTTGTTCCAACAGGATGCTCTGGAAATTTACCTAGAATGTCTTAACTTAAGATTGGAAATTATATTTTCTTCATCCTTATGACTTTTATAGGTAATGCAATACTTGGAACAAAACAAACATTCAATAAAATGTGTCAATGGTAAGTAAATTATCAATTGAGCAAATGCGATCACTTTTAAATTGGAAATCAGGACTTTCCATTTTTGTGATGAAGTTGCTTGTTGCAGTTCATTTCTCATGCCAAGAATAATAAGAAAAGCCAACTAAAATTCAAAAGGAAAAAAAAATGATTTGTTTGAAGGCATTGGAGAGCTTCCAAGGCACAGAGAAGTTGAGGAGTCAAGATCCCAGTGAGAAGGCAAATGCAGAATTGAGAAATGACTTCTGAAAGCCACTTCCCCTCAGGGGAGGTATAGGCTGAGAAGATAAGGTTCCTTAGCCACTACTACAAAAGCAGATAAACTAAACAAGTGTTTTTTAACCTCACAAGCCTGGGGAGACAAAAAATAGATTTCAGTGTTGTCAAGGCAAGGAAACTATTGGAATAATCTGGGGAAAATGGCAAGGAAACTTCTAGAACAGACTAGATAAATGGCAGTCCATGTCCTATGTCATGAAACATTTGCTAGACCTGCCATGTGAGTGACTTGAAGATAAAGAATGTACCTCATGAATTTTTTAATCTGATTTCAGGGAGAATATTAAAAAATATTTTGAAAATATCAGCTGACTCAGAAGGCACTACAAGAAAGATGACTTAGAGGCGAACACACACAGTTTACAAAGAGAATTTTGGGGGAATAGAGAGACCAGTGCTTGTTAGGATCTTATCCCTCAGCCCACAAAGAGATTCTCAAATGAAGACAAGACATCAAGGTAAATATAAAATTGAGGCTGTGGCCCTGAGACTTTTGTTAATACCTTTCAAAGAATTACATCAGTGCCTAATAGGTGCTCTCAGTTGGACAAAAGAAATTTTGGGAAAATTTAGGGAGTTGTCTCTCAAAAACTCAACACACCCAAAGGAGCAGTGGTTAAGTGTAAACCGCATCAGACTCTCTCTCTCTCTTTCTCTCTCTCACCAGTTTTTTAAATTTTCCTCCCTCTAGGGTTTGCAAATGTCCCAAGTCATGGCCCAGACCCAGGTAGGAATCAGGAATGGTTCCTCATTTCTATCACACGGAACTGTGCCCTCTTGTAAACGCGTCCTGGAGATGTCAGAGAGCCCTGGTGGGGACCTAGTTGGAACCTGCTTTAAATCTTTTCAAATCAATGTAAATCACTATGTTAACAAACCAACAGCAGCAAGGGCAAGTGGTCCTGGGATTATAATCTGAGAACGGAGATTGAAATAGTCAAGACATTCCAAATACAGGGGCGGGCGGTGGCTGAAAGAAAGCCAGAGAAAAAGGCACTTCTCAGGAGCGTGTCTCAGAAGGTTGAGGATGGAGTCTGAATAATTCACTTTATCACTTGCGAAGGTAACAGGCGTGCACAGAGGCAGAGCAGCCCTCGCTGTGGCCCGCATGCCATAATCTTTGATAATCGAATACTTTCATTTCCCAAGAGCAACACCTGGTTTCACAATTACTGGCAACACCACCAGTTGAATGACAGACCGCCTCCTCTGAACTCACTTGAAAAACTCTGTTTTGATCTCTACAGCCAGAGGCAACACTTAATAAGTTTCAAACACAACAAGCTCCTGAGACTCCAGTTTTTCTCTTTCTTGTTTAGAAAAACAAGGATGAGATAAAAATAAATATAAAAACCCTACCAGGGAAATAGTTAGATTTCTGGCTCAGAATATTTAAAAATGCTTAATATAAATAATACTTAATTATAAAAACAAAAAAATCACAAGGGTGGGCAAAAGAAACTCCCCATCCAGAGTTCCTTTTACACTGGCTCCCTAGACTGAGAATTTAAGATGCTATCAAGCCAACTTCTATCCTAAATAAATAATTTCAAAGTAATTATTTTCATTACTGAGATCCTATACATTATTACTTAAAATAAAAATATTTGGGGGATGGAAAGCATCTTATAAACAGTATGTGTTATGAGCTCATATTTGAATACACTTTTTTTTGAAAGTCTAATGTCATTGAGACAGAACCAATTCTATTCTTATTAAGTTGAAGACACTTCAGCAATTAATTGACCAAAACAAAGATTAAATCTAAGCAAAAGGAAAAT
Source organism: Talpa occidentalis (assembly GCF_014898055.3). Classification (NCBI taxonomy): domain Eukaryota; kingdom Metazoa; phylum Chordata; class Mammalia; order Eulipotyphla; family Talpidae; genus Talpa; species Talpa occidentalis. Next base: position 110,978,754 of record NW_023605194.1, read on the forward strand.
CAATCTTCCGTGATAGCTGAGAGATTATAGACGGGAAACAGTTTCTTTTTTCACCAAGTGTTTTAAATCAACCCATATCTGGCTGATAATTAAGAGGGACTATTGAATGGGAATCACCAAATGATATTCTGAAATTGAATGAGTGGGATTATTCTCTAACATTATTATTTAAGTTAATATAATCTTTATCTCTAAAGGAACGCTAAAAGGCAATGAGAAATCCCAGACTGCATACAAAAAAAAGGTACTGAAAGAACTTCCAATGTCCATATAAAATATATCTAAACCAAGATAGTGGTAAGTGTTGCTTGTTTATTTTGAGCAGGGATGATAATCAAAATATTAAACAATTTTGACCACACAGAATCAGCCAATCAGGATGAATCCTGACTGCTTAATGTAACAGATCAGTCAGTGAAATATCAGTCTTGGTTTTCAATAAAATTTTATAAGCAATAAGAGGCCATCTTTTATCTTTTTCCCCCTAAACACTTTCTTATTACTTGAAAGGGTAAAAGTACACGTTCTTTAACTGGTGAGAGGTGTTCTACTATCAAAATGTTACAAACAAATGGGGCATTTCTGGTTTGCTGGCGAGTTGTTTAATGTGAGTTAATTGACATCATTTTGTAAGAGGTAGACTTGACAAAAATGTTTTGACATCTCTACAAAGAGCGAAAGATCTATGAATAGTGACCCCAGCACCCTCTCTGGAAACAACAGCTCCCTGAAAAAATGGCATACTTCCCCTGGGGATGCACCAGCCTTCAATACACTTCTAAGGAGCCTGCTTCTTGCAGATGGACACCTGACTTTGGAACCCATGTAGTGTTCAATTAGTCAAACAGAGAAGAGCCTCAAGCTTTCCATGACTTAAGTCATAATTAGAGTTCCTCTGTCCCAGATGTCCTACCATAACTAATCAAACTGCCTGCCGAAGTCAGAAGAGCCTTGTAGATAAATAAGTGACTTGGATATGAATATAAATAGCATGAACGGGTTGCCTACCAGACATCAGGGTAGGGAATATTTTAAGATTTTACAAAAGAATGGTTTCTTCCCATGTCATTTCCTTACAATTTGCCACAATGTGGCAAGTAATAATCCCTTTACAAGGGATTATTATTCCAAACCCAGTGCCTCTAAATCACAATAGGAATTAGATTTCAGATGAACAATATCATGGCTTCTAAAATTTCAGTGAAAAACTTAGACTTATTTTATCTTGCTAATAAAGACCTTATTTTAGCTGTAGTTAGCTAAAGTGAGAGACACAAAGTGAGTGTGCCTTGAATCCTTTTGTGACTCAGAAACATGTTTATAAAATCCTCATATTATGATCTGACATATTTCACTAGGCAAAAAGAGTCTAAAACACTTCCAACCACAGCAGTTGATTACTATTGATTGAACAATGTATGGAAGAGGGATGCAGAACCCAGCTGATGTGCAGCCATGTCAAATAAAACTCATTTCCTTTTTCCAGCAGAATGCTAGATTAGCAGATTGAGGGAATGTGGCTTTGTAGTCAATCTGTTACAGGGCAGAGAGAGGGGCACACCAGGCCCCACAAACCTGCCTGTTCTAGATAGTTTCTGCCATCCACCACATCAACAAAAAACATGAGACTTTAATGGGAAGGAACTTTAGTACAACTAGGAAACAAGACAGGAAAGGCAAAGAATCTAGTTTCTAAATCAAGCACTCAAAGTCACCCGTCCCCTCGTGGGTAAAAGTCCATCCAAATGGGATTGGCCCAGAGCAAGGCCCCAAAGCCTGCCACAAGTCTAAAGCATCTTCCAGTGGGGACCCAGAGAAAAGGCTCAGAAACAACCAGACAAGTGTGGAAGGAAAAGAGCAAAATCAAAATCAAGACAAAAACCACCATTGTCACTCCCCACGGGTCTCACCCACATCTGTGTCACCCGTCCACGACCAAGAGGCCAGCGCAGTTTCTTCACGTGTCTCTCAACTCCATGTGCCTCCTCCATGTCTCCTTCTGGCTCCATCCTGCTTCCTTCCTTCCTCAGTCTCCTCTGCAGCTTCTCTCCCTGCTCAGCTCCACCCTCCTTTTGGGTGGGGCAGGAAACCTGGAACCTTCCCCTTCCCTGGGGAGCACCCTGTTACATATCTACAAACAATAGGTCTTTACATAAGCTTTTCCATCATATTTTTGTGAAGCAAATGGAGGAATAAGAGCTAAGTGATAGTACACTTATAAAGACTTTATTTTTTCCTTAAAACTGACTCTCCAGTGTTCTCTTCCTCTATCTGTGATGCCACCATTTACCCCCAGATACCTAAGCTAGATATCTTGACATCATCCTGATTCCTTTTTCTCCTTCACCCACGTTCCATCTCTACCATTTCTAATTCAACCTCCTTTCTTCATCCTCATTGCTGCTTCTCCCATAGGAGTGCCCTACTACAACAACTGCATGACTCTTCGTAGCCTTCAATCTGCATTTAAATCCCTCTCCCCAAGAAGACCAGGTTGATTATCTAAAATAAAGGTCACTCTATGGCACTATTCTATATAAATTTCATCAGTGATTCCCCATTCTAAGCCCTCAAAGATCATGGGTTAGAGAATAGATTCAGGATCCAGGATGCAGGCCAAGGAAGTGGCTTCCTTTGCATACATGAACTCTATTCTGTATGGGCAGGAAAGAGCAATAAAAGTCTATTGGAAAACTAGCAATAAACCAGAATCAGAAAGATTCACAAAACCCTTTCATTTAAATCTGGATATGTTTTGTGTAGAAATGGAAATTCTCCAGGTACATAGAGAGGTGTGGAAATAATTGTAAGACTATAGTTATATTTGTTCTGTAAACTTCGTCCAAGAAATCAAACTAGGATCCACATTTATTTGAGAACCAAATTTTGACTATTTTAAGAAACAACTTTCAATGCTCAGAATGAAATAAGACTATTCAAAGAAAGGGATGCATTTCTTATTGTTGAAAGTATTCAAACAGGGACTGGACAATTTACTTGCCTGGCTAGAGTTATTATACAAATCTGTAATAATTCAATTTCGAGAATATTGATAAACTACTCAAGCTCTTCCTCCTGGCAAGTACAGAGGAACTGAGAAGACATAAAGACAAAATGGCAACCTTACAGCATTCTGGCCCCTACATGGAAAAGATGCACCAAGAGCCATTTTGAGCTCACACCTGTGGAGCTGGGAGTCAGGATCCCTCCACCCCCCATAATGATCCTCCCAGAGTCTGAAGGTAGCACACCTGTGGCCAAGTGTATGTCAAGTGAGGTTTCTGAAGCCCAGGAGAAAGTTCCAGCTTTCATGCCAAAGATAAACTTCTTTCATACTCTGATGTACGTGCAATTGCCTACCAGCTCCTCTGATAAGGCAACTCTATTGAAGAAAATCCTAGAAGCAAAAATGCAGGGGCAGACAGATTTGAGGAGAATGCAGTGAAGGAAACATGGTGATTCAGATTCTTGCACATCTTGCTCTCCACTCTCCAACACACCACATGTGGAGAATCTGTCTTTTCTCAATGTGAACTTTGACGGAAAGGGGGAGGAGGTGGTTTTGATGAGTTTTCTGGAGCCTTCCCTTCAGAAATTCAGACAGAGGGAAAGTCTCTCTCACTACACCTAATGGTAAAATGTCAACACATCACCTTCAATGTCATTTCTAAAACACCCGGCGGTGTGTGGACTCTAATGGAATGTTAATATCAGGTAAAATCAAAAAAGAGAGTTTGCCGATGGTCACATAGCGTGAAGAAATATAGTCATTAATCCATTTTCCATTCTTAGTTCTGTTAATCAGCTTCCCTTGAATCTCCCATGCATAATAACTCTCATTTGCATCTCTTCTAAGTGTGTTTTCAAATTGTATGGCTCATTTCATGGTCATTCTAACAGCAATTACAATGTTCTGTGATTAACACAGCTTAATGTTCGCTGAGACTCTATAATAATTATGCCAGTCAGTGATAAGTGAATTACCCTGGTAGGCACCTAAGAACATAATGGCGCTAAATAACCTTCCCCGGCCACCCACATAGCGGAGCTCTCCCTCCCAGAGCAGAGACTGCATTTGAGCCCCTCTCCAGGCCTCTGAAAGAAGTTGTTCAGAGCAGTCTGAAATAACACCTTTTGATTGTCTCATTGGTTTTTAAATACTGATGACTTGAAGGAATTCAACATGATCAGCCTCCAACCCACATTTCCCCCATATTATATGTCATGTCCTGCACGATCTTCTTCTGGCCGGTAACTCATCTTGAACAACTATGTAGCCACAGCTCACAGCCAATTGGACCACGGTTTTAAGCCCCCTATTTTTCCATGGCAGGTGAACTCCTGCGATTATTTTAAATCAATTAAAATTATAATGCATATGAGATAAGGTTTATGCATACCCACAGAAGAATCCCATGTCTGCCTTGTTCCTGTAGACCACATTGTTTATCCAGAACAGTGTGGGGGGGAGGAAGAGCAGGAAAGTGCAAATAAATCCAGAGGTCTCAGCAGCCACACCATGCACGAGTAAAAGAGCACCTGCTTTGATTTTCCACAGGACCAGCTGCCCGATACAATCTTTCTTGTCCTCATTTTCTGCTCTTTGCTTTGATTCCAGTTTCTGTCCTCTCTAGGAAGAAAGAAATTCCACCAAGCCTAGCATCTTTTGAAACTGAGGTGGTCCTCTCCTGTTTCTGCTCATCTTGCAAGGACAGCAAAGCAAGCTCATACAAATGAAACAAAAGAATAAAAGTACCCCTACTCATTTTAAGTGAAGAAAAAATAAGTTTATCACAACTTGATAAATTGAGATTCAGAGCACAGGCGCGGAAGAGAGTTCGCTGTCCTCCAGGAGACCAGCATTGCCCAGACAGAAAAATAGCCGCGGAAGACAAATTGAGAAGCTGGCTCATGGTTAGATGGGCGGCACTCAGATGTTCGGGCTACTCAGTTTTGTTGCAGTTCAGGACTCCAATTCAGAGGACACCATGAGCCAGCAGAAAGCAACTGATCAGACTCTACCTACCGGCATTTTCACTATTTTTCTTTGTTCCTCAAACCCATAAATATCACCCAAAGCCCCATCCTTAGAGGGACAGGTTTGATGCTGGGCTCCAGCCTCCTGCCAGGTGACCTCGCATTAAACTGGTTCTTTTCTCAAAAGCAGGTGACATGGTTATTGGTTTCTGCGCCATTGGACAGTGGGCTCAATTTCAGCAATGCTTTCAGCTTCCGCAGACGTTTGCAAGCTGAAGTCGGTGCTCAAGTCACCACTGAGTTTTTTCTCAGGGACTGACCTCAGAGGATAGGGCTGCATCTGTCTAGTTTGTCACTGTCTCCCACTTCTTCTTTACAGACACAAATATTTCCCAAACTGACTCTAATTCATTGCTCCTTTTCCTTCTGTTCCAAATGGGAACCTAGTGGTCAAAAGAAAAAGTAAAAAAAAAAAATAATTTAAATTGAAAATCAGCAAAAATAAAAGAATGATCAATCAATATCAAGTGAGATTTCTTTTCTTTTTTTTTTTAAAGATTTATTTATTCAAGAACTGGGGTACAGGCCAGATGAGAGGGAGGGTGAGAGAATTCACCAGAGACAGAGCGAGGAACACAACAGGCTCACTGACAAAATACACTGCTGAGGGGAGCAGCGGGCACAACAGAAGAGGTTCTGCAGCGCCATGTGGCCGGGATCAAACCAGCGCTGCAGAGGCTGCAGACAGCTTCACAGCACGGCGCTCAACCACCTGCGCCACTAGGGGAGGCCCTCAGGTAAGATTTCTTAAGCACATCTACGTGCAAGGAATTCTGAAAGAACATGAACATACCCAAGATTGCCTCACTCACAAGTCACGGAGTGGTAGAACCAAGAGCCTGGCCAGTGGGTGAAATGATGGGCAGAGGCTGACTATTTTGGTCTCATTCATGGAAATTTTGAAGATCTGGGCTGTGCGCTCTGTCACCGGCATAGTGCCTGCCCATCTGGAGAAGTGGCCACAGCTCCAGAAACCTGGCAGAAGTTTCTCGATTTGCATGAACTCTGAAACAGCTGTGACCGGATAATGTTTCTGAGATTCAACCTGTTCCTCTACCTCCTTTCCGCTCAAGCAGGTGCACAGTTATGCATTTCTTGTCTCAGAGGAATATCCTAACAGAAATAAAGCCAGAACTTAATCCTAAGAGTCTTCCGGCCTTTGGCTTCCAAACACACCATATTCAGAGAAGAGTGCACAGTGTGAACGAGGTATTTTTAAGAAGCCGGTGGGAGAGTACAGAGCAGGCAGGCAATGGCAAGATCACAGAAGAGAAATGGCTCTGGGTCCCTCAGGAATGGCCTGAGTGTAACAAAATGCTGTGGGACCCCAACTTGGGGTCTGACTGCTCCCCAGGTCACATAGGTGACTCGATGGCCAGATGCTATGTCCTGAATTCCTAGTCGTGGGTAAATTTTACAAGTATGACACAAACTGCAGGGAGACAGGAGGACCCTGCAAAAGATGACAAGTTTCCTGCTTTTCTGAAGGTACAGAGGCACAAAATACGACTTTCGATGAATTACAGAAAAATAAGGAGGTACTTCCTCCACACCTGCAGTACCCCGCAACCAGGCCAGAGAGGGCTACACAATTTCACTTTAATCTGCACATCGCCATGGAAGGTTATACCGCAGTTCCTACGGTTCTCAAGAACACTTTGCTCCCCGCCTCTCCCCGCAAATCCACAACAGCAAATAATGCTTCCCGCACCTCATCAAAGAACAGAGGCAAGACTGTATTACTCAGCTATTTAATCATTACACACCTATTGCACTTGGGATTTGCACACACGTACGCTGCTTTAATGAGAACTTTGGGATGCCAATCCCTGTCTCAACTGCAGGTCTTAATTCTTCCTTAGGATGAGGCTCCTGCAGAACACACAGCTAGTTCCCTTCCATCATCTTCTAACTCTGGCGCGCCACACTCCCACACACATGCTTCACAAATCACGGAACTATCTGTGCAACCTTGAATCGGCAAGAAAAATGTCTTCTACAGCTGTCCTTCGTAGATATTTTTGCACAGCAATCCTGTGTGCGACTTGGCCACTTGAGTGATTGACTATTACACAAAGAAAATTCATCTCGGTCTTTTCCTATTATTTGAGAGGGAGGCCAGTCAATACCTACTGCATCGTTTCACTGCTAAGGGTTCAATCAATGTCTCCATTTTTTTTCCCTCTCCCTCTTACAATGGGGTCTGATGCTTCACTTTATCAATAACCAAGTGAATGCTGATGGCAAGGCCTTTTTTCTGAAACACAATTGACAATCCGTTTTACTTACTTTCCCCACTTGAAGATCCAGAGAAAGCACAGATGATTGTGTCTTGCCTGTGTTGTTGTCTTTTTATGGCATCCTCACAATGAGAAGTAATCTACTTGCCTGGCACATGGTGTAGGCTCAATAAATGTTAATTAATAGTAGAAGCCTTGGAGTGAGAGTAATGAGAAATAAAAGAAAGGTTAAAAGGATTGGTCCCAGGGTCTGGGCCAGGAAATAGATCATCTCCATGTGCTGAAAAGACAAATAAGGAGAATAGAGGCTACAGAAATAAGTGGTAGAATGAAAAGGAAAAGCTGGGCAGGAGGAAATGGAAGAGAGGCAGAGGGCAAAGAGGAAAAAGCCAGGCACAACGTAGAATAGCACTCAGGAAAAGATCTAGAGGGGGAGAAATATCCCCTGCACACAGCTAAATGCGTAGAAAGAGGGAAATCCAAAAAGAAAGAGACAAGAGATGGGATTCGAATAAATTTTGCCTACTGAAATTCTAATCTGATTCAGCATTATTTACAATTTGTATTTTTGTGAAGTCTTAAGTGGGTTCACACGGAAGGTGTGATAGCTTCTCATTGATGGAGAGAGGAACAAAAATAATTATTTTTCTACCCATCAGAAGGGGCCAAAGCAATATTATCCCCTAAATCGGATATTATAGCTGAAAATTGCATCTGGTAGCCAAATAGGTCCTCACTCTCTGTGTTAATCTTTTAAACAACTTTAATTCAAAGAGTGAATTGTGCTACCTCTGAGAGTGTTCAGATGATTAATGACCTTAATAACTGTAAAGTTCTTTGAAGGTTAAAAAGTACTAGTACTAAGTGTTTTTAAAGCCAGAATTTAATTGTGTAACTAAAATCTTTTGTAATGTTTCATTTAGACATGTCTTTGAGAGAGAAACATGTATGAATTACATTGATTTATGTCCCTTCACCGCTTCAGATTCCAAAAGTGATTTGTTACATGACCTTGGAAAGATACATGATACCAGAAAAGGGATGGTGAGGAGGGAGAGCATAGTCAGGCAGACGAACTATTCTGAGATCACAGCTATCCCAGGAGCACAGCCAGGCACAATAGGACCGGGAATTGACAGAATTTGCTTTGTGAACACCTTCACTGCACATGTCCTGTACCCTGGCTGCCTGGAGGCACTCCTTTTCCATACCCCAGATTCTGGATCAGCTACAGGTGTACCCCCACTGTCTGACAGTAGAGGATCCCTATGAAAACTTTCATAAAGTGCTGTGGCGTGAAGAACAATTGCCACTAATTTATATGGGGAAAAAATGGGCTATTCCCAGGTCCAAAAAATAGATGCCAAATCTTACCAAATTACACATAAAACCCAAGATCACAGTAACACTTAGAAAAACAGGAACAGTTGAAGAATACAGACCGGAGAAGGGAGTTCAGTGAGGCTGCTCTGGCTGCTCAGCGGCGGCTGCTGCTAGAAGGGGCTGCTGCAAAACAGACGCCGAACGCTGATTTCGATTTTCATTTTGAATTGGAAAAGCTAAAATCCTCTTTGGATTTCTTTTGGTTAGTGAAAACAGGAACTAAATTCAAAACAAAGAGGGGTGGACAAATTCTCCAAAAGTAGTAGGGACCTGGAGCCAGCATGTTCCTGCGCCAGCTTGTCAACTCAGAAACTCTACTCTCTTAGCAACACCTGCCACCGTATCTGCTCCTCCATCCTGGAGATAAATGTCTTTCCAGTATCAGCTCATCCTGGTTTCAACTCCTGCCTGCCTGCCAGGCAAGTTAGGAGCTTCAGCCGACCACCAGTGCCCTCACCCCCTGCTCCCACTTGCCAACATGGTCCTGGGTAGAAACAACAGGTCCAGTCTTAGTTGGTGAAGACACACATCACCCATATTTGCCTCTATCAGTTAAATCAATCTGACATTCTTTATCATCCTCAACATTAACCATTTCCAGAAAACCTTTTCCCTTAGCTTCCCAGATCAACCATGTTATGTCCCAGCCTCCCAACCTTAACATGAGACCTAAAGACCGACAGTGCAAGAACCTGCATGGTTGGGGTTAGTTTCACCTACTTCTGATGCCAAGTTGTTGCATCCGGCAACACCACACTGAGAAAGAAACGGGAGTTGTGGAGCAGGCTACTTAATGCAGGATGCTGCTGAAGAGCAAGATCTTGACTTTTTATTCATAGAAGAATTATAAAGCATCAGTTGTGAGAGGAAGGAGGACAAAGGAAAGGGAGGGGTGAAACTAGAAAATGTGCGTCATCTGTAGTATCAGGAGTTGTGAGTCTGCCCTCCCGGCCCTTCTCATCTGCTTGAGGACTCGGTATTGTAATGGACATCAAGCCCTAGTTCCCCAGCCTTGGTTTCAATCTTATCAGTGGAAACACTGATTAGCTTCTGGGGTCCCTTGTCATACATCAGATCCTCAGCTCCCCCACCCCCATTCCTGGTCATACCTCCTGATGTAAAAGTCGGGAGTATGTTTGTGCATCAGTCATCAGCCCCCTGGGTGATCCCTGTCATACCGTGTGCTGCATAGCCTTCCCAGAGTGGTCAAGCTTTAAACTCTTGGTTGATTTGAAAGGCAACTTGTAAGGTTTGGCTCTGACTGATTGTTTCAATAGAAAGGTTGGTAAATGGGCCTCCCTGGTGGCACAGGCGGTTGAGCGCCGCACTGTGAAGCTGTCCACAGACTCTGCAGCGCAGGTTCGATCCCGGCAATCCCACGTGGTACAGCAGACTCCTCCGGTCTCCCTGCTGTTCCCCTCAGCAGTGTATTTCAGTGGATCCTCCTGTTCTGCTCCCCACTCTGTTTCTGGTGAATCCTCTCACCCCTGACACCTCTGGCCTACACCCCGTTCTTGTATGTAAAAATAAATATTTTTAAAAATCAGGTCACTCCATATTGGCAGCTGCATGGTTCAGAGGAACCACCCAGGGGAAGACTGGCCGGGAGGTACCTGAGTGTGCCTGTTGTAGAGCAACCCCGATACATAACGGGGTGCCTGACTGTGGGTCCTCACCCTCGCGCTTAAAAGGACTTATCGATGCTCTACTGCAGGCACACACGAAAGGTTAATAAAAGGTTTATTTACAAGGGAAGGGGAAATGAGGAAATGTACAGCTCAGGGAGAAAAGTGGGAGACAAAGTTTTAAATGCGTCCTACCCGATCCGCCCATCAGGAATCCCAAATGGCGCTCTCAGAGCTGGCCGCCAGCCAGGAGCCCTGAAGCCAGGAGGCCAGCGACAGCGAGCCCCCCAAGGCCCACGTGTTTGGTTTTTATATCCAACCTGGCTGCCCAGCTCCACCCTCAGGCCCCGGCCACCCTCCCTTTGGTGGTGATGGGATTTGTCTTTCCCAATGTCTTGATGGCTTTAGTCTGGAGTGGGGGTGGGGTCCACAAAGCCTGCATGGGATTAGCTCAGGACATCATTTCCCCCTAACATGCCGAGTCACGATCCCTGCCTGAACAGGAAGGAAGAGCAGAAAAAGGCCCTGGATTCTCCTCTTCCTCCCCTCACCAATCTCCTGCCTGCACCTCCCATTGGCTGGATCTAGCAAGACAGCCAGGAAAGGTGTCTTCAGAGATCGCTCCTCCCTCTTTCTGTGTTAGAGCAAAGAATGGGCAAATCTGAGAGGACACAAGGAAAGGTGTGCCCCAGTCCTACCCTTCACCCAACACAGTCACATTCTTCCACTCTAGACTCACAGCTCTTTAAAAAAAAATCAACTATAGAACTGAGGCTACCAGAAGGGGAGAAGCAGAGGTGAGAACATGGAGAGGGAGCACAAGGGATTGTGGGAATGGACTGTGGGTGCTTTGGTGGTGAGTGTGGTGTAGCAACAACACCTGATACACAAGATCCTACAGCCCTAAAACACAAGTAACAATGTAAACCTATGTTATTACCTCAAAAAATTTCAATTTAATTTAGAAAATTAAATCTGAATATGCACCGGGAAAAAAAATCACTTTCTAAATAGCCTAGAGTCAACACTTCATTCCTTTTTAAAGTTTCCTCACACGAGCTACACATTTTATATGAACTACAGGGTGCTATTTCTCTAGGGTATGGTTTCATTGCTGGTTTCCTTGGAGAAAAGGGGAATATGGATTATCACAGAAGAAGCTTGACTCGTCAGCCAACAAACTGTCGTAATAAAGCAGGGTGGTGAAGGTGCTATCGGACTCACATGTATTCCTAGTTGGTTTTTCATTTTGCGTGGATGGAATTTGTCAAGAAATGCCTTCTTTGGACTTCAGGGCTGACAAGAAAATGAGACGATAGGGATGGTAATCATGCTCTTTTAAAAGAATCTGCTAAGAAACATATAGATATTTTGAAAGGACAAGTCAATACTAAGGAAGTAAAACATTTCTTAAAGTTTTAGAAAAATACCGTGGATACAGTCTCTGAATCTTTAAGACCTTTTTTTAAAGTTAGGTTGGGAAACCAGGGAATTTTCAATTGTTTCTTAGAGCAAAGAAGATTGGATTGAAGTCTTTAAAGGAAAAAAAGCTCACAAAAACAATCACGTCTGCTCAGTTTTATTCTAGACTTAATTTATTTCTTTATTTTTAAAGTACATCATTTGTAATATTCTATGGCAATTGCAAAATCAGGTACAATAAAGAAATCTATTCATTTTCTCCTCCACTAGTTTTTTTGACATATTTTTAGATATACTCTCACCCACAAGAATCCCCGGAGCTAAAACCCAAATTGATACATGATATTTGCGGTTGATTTGTTGAACATAATTACCAGACCCACTCTCAGGATTTTTTGACAACACACAAGTCAATTATAAGTGGAAAAAGGTAATGAATTCAATTCCTTCTATTATTATAAAAGGAAAGTTGGAAAACCATAAACATGGTTGTCTCCTAACAAACACACATGCACACACACACACACACACAAAACTCTCTTTAACCATTTCCTGGCATCTCCTTTCAAAATAACCTTAAAGTTTACTCAAGAATCACACTCGTAATGCCTGAGGGAGGGTTGGGAGCTGGTGTCATTGTTTCTTTACAAACGGTTCAAAGAAGCTGCATTAGTGATGATGGTTGAACCAGCAGGTGCCCCTCCCAGCTCCTTATTCTTGGAAGGTTGTGTGTCCTACTTCGCCCTTGAACCTAAAGCTGCTGTGACATAGTACCTGGGGCAGAAACTCTACCCCAATTCGTTCAAATTTTCTACATCCTTTGTCGATTGGAGTTCATGAAATCCTCCTTCATAACAAAGAGCTTATCACCATATTTACACTTGAGACCAGCTCATGTGACCTGGGAAAGACAAGCTTGTTTCCTTATCTCTAAAATGGGGGTAATAGTACAAATTTCATAGAGCTGGAGAACCGAAGGAGATGAGTCTGCACAGCACTGAGCACAAAGCACAGCATCTCTTTACTCAATGCAATACTATTCAGCGCTTATAAAAAGTAAAGCTTGCCATTTGTGACAACATGGATGGAACGTGAGGTGAGTGTGTGGAGCATAGCAAATCAGAAGTGAAAGACAATTACTGGATGGTTTCACTCATATGAGGAATATTTAAACAGAGCAAAGAAATATGAACAAAACACAATAAAAATAACTGTTAGATTTGTTAGAGAGACATTTCCATAGGAGAGGAGGCACCATGTTTCCTGCCCCTATTTAACTAAGGGCGGGGCTGAGCAGCCAGGGGAAACTGTTAACATGGAAGGCAGGTGGCTCTGGGGTAAAAGAGACTCCTCTCGCCCCTGTGACCAGACTTGTGTCCTGGTGCTGCTGCAAAGGAGAAATGTGGTGGGAGACTCGTGAGGAGACCAACAATGGCGGCCATTATCTTGACGTGGTATCTCCTTTTGTCCCAGCTTTCTGAACCTGCTTCAGAGCCCCCTTCCTATGGTTAATCTGTCACAGGGCCGGGAGAGGGGCACCCCAGACCCCATAAACCTGCCTGCTCTAAATGGGTTCTGCCATCCGCCCCATCAACAAAAAACATATGAGATTTTAATGGGAAGGAACTTTAATACAATTAGGAAACAATACAGGAAAAGCAAAGAATCTAGTTTCTAAATCAAGCACCCAAAGTCACCCGTCCCCTTGTGGGTAAAAGTCCACCCAAGCAGGATTGGCCCAGAGCAAGGCCCCAAAGCCTGCCCCAAGTCTAAAGCACCTTCCAGTGGGGACCCACAGAAAAGGATCAGAAACAACCAGACAAGTTTGGAAGGAAAAGAGCAAAATCAAAATCAAGACAAAAACTGCCATTCTCACCTCCCCATGGGTCTCACCCACATCTGTGTCACCCCGTCCATGACCAAAAGGCAAGCGCAGTTTCTTCATGCGTCTCTCAGCTCCCTGTGCCACCTCCAGGTCTCCTTCTGGCTCCATCCTGCTTCCTTCCTTCCTCAGTCTCCTCTGCAGCTTCTTCTCTCACTGCTCAGCTCCACCCTCCTTTTTGGGTGGGGCAGAAAACCTGGAACCTCCCCCTTTTCTGGGGACGACCCTGTTACACCCCAGGAGGTGACTTAGACTTGTGACAAGCATCCAGGCCTCAGTGGCCCACCTTCAGGCTAATGCTGTTTGGCTGGGCATTTGTCCCAAAGGAGATGAATAATCTGGGGTATTTTGTCGGGAGACCTTTATTTATTGAGAGCTTTCTTCTTTTCTGTCTCTATGCACATTAATTCTGTTAACATTCCTTCAAGCCAAGTATCTCCTTTGCCTTTGTGCATGCAGATGGTGGGATTCCTTTACAGCATGCAGGTTTGGGGGTACCTTGGTATCCTAGTCTCTTGCTAGCAGATTCTGTGAAAAATATGGTGGTTTAAAGGGAAGTGGGAGGAATAGGTAGAAAAGGTCCATTGGATAGTGTGAATGGCCCTGGAACTATGTGGTGGATGGCCAGTGTGGTGAGGTATCTACACACATTGGGGTGTGACGCTGTACTCCCAAAATTGATGTAAATATTGTAAACCAACTACAAATCAATAAAATTGTATTTTTAATAAGATCAGGATAACCACGATTTTTCTTTCTTTTTCCTCCTAACCTGAATTTTGAACTGCTAGACATTCCCTTAAAATAACTATTCTGATAGGGAAGTGAACTTTCAGACAATCAGAGTTTACCTCATTCTATAAAAAAAAATAATAAATTTAAAAGAAATGACAATTAAACTATCTTGTTGCTTGGAGTAATTTACATATTAATTGACAATTACTATATTCAAGGTTTTTGCCATCTTTCATGCTACAAAATATTCTTTAACTCAATGCACACAATAATTATAATGATTCACAGTGATTACCAAATTTAATAGGAAATAAATGATGGGTATGTTTCTGAACTTGTACGTTAAGTGCAAAGTCATATTAATAAATGGACTATGTAAGAGTTGACTCAGTTCAGCCTCAATACTGGGCCAACTCACTACAATGTTTTTAAAAAAGATTCCGGACAAGTGAACTTATTTTACTCTTCATCCCAAAGTTGCTTGATGCATCCCAAGCTCACCTACTTAACCAGGTAGCTCACCACTGAATCCTGCCATTAATTCAGAACCTCTAATTAACCTCAACCCCTATTTAACTCCAACTTCCTTTGATTTTCTCTAGATAGCATTTCTCCATCACCCATTTTTGTCATCCGCTGCCTGCTGTCCAGGGGAGGTCTCTTTTCCTTTGTTTCAAACCCTCTTCAAAAGGCTCAAGGGAACCAGTGTCCCCTGCCTCATCCTTAAAGTTGTATTGGACACAAACTCCGTGGATGGAGCATTTGTAACCCAGGCCGTTCTGGCAGAGTGACGAATGCATGGGATACTTGAGGATGAAGATTCTTCTATGATAGAGGATTTTCGGGAAAATCCTCCCAGCAATGTCAGTCCTCATTGCCATTTGAGTATGTGACAGTTAAAATTGAAGGCTCTCTTCTTCCAGCAACCCACATTCTAATCCTGACTTGGCCATCAATTATGTTGATTTTCTGATCTTTGATTTCCTTGTTTGTGAAGTAAGGAAACTAGACTATGTGGTCTCTTCCTACTTTGAAACGATATGCCTGAAGGTTAGAATTTATGGATTGGCTATAAATCAAAATGATTTCATGTTTTAAATATTATTCTGTTAAATTTCTAGGAGGCTTTGTTCTTTTATTAATCCCATCTCTGCCCATATCAATTATGGAAAAGACATGCCACCGTTGAATGTATAATTTCATTATGCTTTTTTAGAAACATATTTCTCCTGCATAGTCAGAGCACGCAGTCTCTAGCCTGAATGCTTGGTTTTCAGAGCACATACTCTAGTCCCTTCATAATCTTATAAAGCAGTGCGCTCTAACACAGAAGAACACAGCTATGCTGAGGTACAGCTAACATCTTAAAGCAAGACAGCTCATTTCCTTTGTAAATGAGTCTATTTGTTGTGGAATCGGAGTCAATTAAAGCAGGAAAATATGATGATTGATGTGGGGTATGACAGATTATTGGTTTGCTAAGCGCGGTCAATAATCAGTCTATACTTCTAAATGCTCTTCAAGCGATAGGTTTACAAGCACCTGCCAGCACGCACAAGTAGGTTAAATTTTATCTCTTATCAAAGATATAAAACCAACTATCTTTCAATAAGATCTGACATACACTCTGCAGTCAGCAATACTAAAAATTATATTTGACATTCAGATCAAATAAGACCCTCGGTTGCATGAGAAGAGGTTTAGCATGCAGAGTGGAAAATATGCATAAAAATGACACTTATTTTTTTGTTTGGAGTGGTGAGAACACATGGATCTCAGATGAGATTAAGAATTCATACTTGTATGTCTAACTTGGTGTCTGTTTCCTACACTGTCTTAACTTTAAGGAAACATCTCCTGCGCCGAGGAAAAGAGATTTGTAGTTAGAAAGTACAAAGGCTTGATTCATAGAGAGCCAGCCTTGAGTTACTTCCAGGAAACCTCTGATCTTCTTTATCTCACTCTCTTGAGCTACTTAACGATATGAAAAACCACTGCAAGAACTGAAGGTGGAAGCAGAGCAATAAAGAGAGTTAGCTCAGAAGGGGCTTTTCCATTTGGCGTGTCTTCCTTCTTGTGTGTTATTATTGCCAATAAAGAAGTTTTCAGATGTAAGCAAAACCTTTATAAGCTTAAAATATTAAATATAAGGGAGAAAATAAGATAATTTGGCTGCTTCAAAATCTTTATTTTATATTGCAATTTTAGATTACCTGGACAAGTGATCTGGAATTCTCAAATTTCAGATACATTCAGTGCTTGACAGATTATAATATATTTGACAATTTATTCTGAGGAAGTCATGGTCTTGAACTTTCAGGGTTCTTTTTTAAAAAGTCCATTCATACATGAATTGAAATAGTCTTCTGAAAGTAAAACACTGAATAAAAATAACCAAAACATAAAGATTCAATCCCATCCATTCAGTCAAGAGCTGCAGTTTCTCTTACTTGTAAAATAAGTCAGATACTCAACAGGATCTATTTGACCTGCATTATCTGAGCACGATGGTTAGAGTGTGTTCATTAACTTGCTCTTTCAAGAATTTAATTCTCCGAGAAGTAGTCTACATCATGTGTTCCAAGGACACAGAAAGAAAACATGTGTGTCCATGAATAAATAACAGCAAGGCCTCAGATGCAGTCATAAAAACTAAAGGAAAAATAAACCCTGTGTCCACCAAAATGTGGCACAGACATACATGCAAGTAGATTCAGCCTTAAATTGGAAGGAAACATGATCATATGAATGAATTTTGAGGACACTAAGCTAAGTGAAATAGTCAGTAATAAAAAGACAAATACTGAATGACTTGCAGGTATCCAAAGTAGTCAAGTTCATGGGTAAAGCAGAGTGGTGGTTGCCAGCAGCTGGAGTTGGGAGGGAGTAACAAGGTAGAAAGAACAAAGTTCACTGTTACATGCCACAGGAATTTAAAAAAAATGTATTGTTAACACATATATTTAAGCCCTCTTCCCAGAGGGAAGTGATAAAACACCACCATTCTTTGGCTTTGCTCCTAAAAAGATCTATATCGAAGGATTACAGAAAATGATGTGCTGTGATTATTGGCATTCCCTCAGTCCATATTTATTATTTTATCATGATCAGGAGGCCAGATTGAAAACAGACATGAGGGTTTTTGAAACTTGGCATAGCTTCCTTCTTTCCAGAGAAAGTGCTTGGTCTTATTTCTACAGCATAGACTTAAATACTCTATGACATCAATCATTTGATCTTCGATTATCATTGTAATTTATTGTTTTTAATGCCAGGAGAGTCTTCAGGGTTTTTAGAGTGATGAATGGAAGCTTCCAGTCCTTTGATGTACTTTGAAATTTGGGTTCTTTCTTTGCTGTCAAATCAAAAACCACAAATGGAATTTTAAAAAAAAAATGACTAAACCAAGCATAGTTTTTCTACATTGCTCATTCAGCCCATCAAAACCTTCACCTCCCCATCTCCCTTGGAGATGTCTGCGTCCTAACCCCCAGCACGTCTGTGGTGTGTTCCATGGTGAAGGGAAACAAGGCTAAAGATGGAATTAGGTTGCTAATCAGCTACTTTTGAGATGGACTACTTGCATGGGTAATCACAGGTCCCTCAAGTGGGGAACACAGGACAGAGATGCACAGGCCTGAAAAGGGCTTGGCCTCACATCAGCAGTGGTGAAGACAGAGAACAGAGAACAGCCAGGGAATGTGGCGGCCGTGGGAGCTGGAAAACGCAAGGAAGCCCCTTAGAGCCTCCAACACCTTGTGATTAGCCCAAGGAGACCCACTTTGGACTTCTGGCCTCCAGGAATGTTAAGCAATAAATCTTATTAAATGGGTGGTAATTTATTATACAGCAGCAGAAAACAAATAGAGTGGACACATTTTTATTGAACATTTATAATGGACTCCGGGAGTTGGGTTCCATGGGGTGTCAGCAAAACTGTAGGTCTGGCTTTGTGAGTGTAATCTCAAAGAAAAGGCTGTAGGGCCGGAGAAGAGATAAGACTCTGGGTGGAGTCTGGAAACTCTTTTTCCTCTCCTTTCATCCTCCTCATGCTCCCAGCGTTGTCTTTCTTTTTCAGGAAACTGGCCTTTTCCTTCAGAGAGATTTGCTCTGCGGAAATGCTTGTCTTTACAAAAGTAAATGAAGTTAAAAATATGAGATCCAAGTAATTAGATTTGGTCTTTTGTTGTTGAGCATCTCTTAAATGAATACAAAATTGATTTTGTGCTGCTTAATGGTATGTTATTTTACTTTGAAGAAGCTGATAGTTTTAATCACCCGTCTTCCCTATCTCTCTGCTCCCTGAGAATGTGAGGTGGACCCCCTTTGAGTCCTCACAGGTCCTCCAGTGCACGAGGGATGTTCTGCTGCTTAACCAAGAAAAATGTTGATGGAAACTGTGGGAAAGATGGCGGACTCAGCAGGCAGTTCCCTGAAGCAGGTCTTAGAAGACATTAAACATGGCACCTACGAAAGGGGAAGGCCTCCTTGTACCCATCAGGCAACACAGTCAGAGCTTTCCAGAAGGGAGCATTTTTGTCCTGCTACAGACCTGGCTTTATGTTTGTGTTTGAAACTTCAAGTTTTGGGTTGGCTGGTTCATCTCTTTTTTTTTTCCTGGGTTTATTTTTAAAGAATAAAAATCTTCGAAGAATTGTGCTCAGTTGGCAGAAAGGATCAGGGAGAGCAGCTGGTTAGCATCAGACATCCCCAGGGACCCCGGGACCTGCCACTTGCCAAAGAAAAACCCAAAACAAGCCCCTTACATGACCTCCAACCCCATTTCTTTCTCTGTAAAGTAGAGATAGTGGTAAAAGCGCCTGCCTTGCTCGGTTATTGTAACAGTTTTGTGAGATACAAGATATAAAAACCCACGACCTGTAGGAACAACAGGGGGCAGGTGAGTGGGCAGTGGAAGGCCGCCTTCAAGTGCCCTGCTCTGTGTGTCTAGCTATGTGACCCTCAGCCTCTCAGAAACTCAGCTCTCTATCTCCAAAGAAGAAAAAAATAGCACCCACCTCCTGGACTAATCGTGAGGCTAAGTAGGCCACGTCCGTGAAACCATGAGCCTTGCATTACTTTAGTTGAAAAAGAATCTGACTATGTAGTAAAAGATTATAATTATTCGAGTAACACACACACAACAGAACCTTTTACCCAAGGTTAAATTTTTCCATAAGTATCACATCTATTGTCAATATTACTTATCTGATTAGGACCAGATTTCTAAATCATGTTTTGAAAATGTCTTATAAATATAGAAAAGTGCTCAAGAGTTTCAATCTTTCACAATGTTTGTGAACCAATCTTAGGGACCATGTAAAAAGACATAAACCTCTCTCTCTGCTGGAGGACACTAGTTTTCCTAAATGAGTGTTCCCAACATGTCCAGTCGAAATTTGTAACAAAGGTGTCTTTCAATTTTTGAGGAAATTGCCAGAATCCAGATTTGATCTCCTTGGGTTCTGAAATGGAATTAGGTTTTGCATCTTGGCTTAACATAAAATGAAGTTTAAGTACTGAGCAGTACACTGACTTTGTTTTTCTATGTGTAGTCTCAACATTTTTCTTCTTGAAATAATAAGAAATTAAGTGTATCCCAGTGGAGGGAGCATCTCAGTACTAATGAAGGCGCATTTTGTTTCATTACGAGATAGTTGGGGACTCACTGAAATGGACTCAGTGACCACCACTGATAAAAAAGAAGGCAGATGCTGACACCCCACAGGCCAGTGTTGGATCCCTGTCACTCGGACATGTACCGCCTCTCAGATGTCTAAGGGGGGTGAACCCCAGGCCGGCCACCTGCTTCATTATGTATATCAGGAATGTGTCCAGTGTCATTTTGTTGTTGTTGTTGTTGTTGTTGTTGTTTTAAATCAAACACTCAACTCTGGCGAAAATGCTTAATCAGTTTTGAAATACCTGGCCTGCAGATTTGTTAACAAGTTGCCAGCCAGGACTTCCCTGGTGGCGCAAGGGGTTAAGACACAACCTATGAAGCTGTCCCCAGCCACTGCAGCACAAGTTCGATCCCCGGCCAGGGAGCTACCCACATGGCGCAGCAGACCTCTCCTGACACACCTGCTGCTCCCCTCAGCAGTGTATTTTGGTAAATCTGCCTGTTCTGTTCCCCACTCTGTCTCTGGTGAATCCTCTCACCCCCCACACTTCTGGCCTAGTTCTTGTATGCATAAATAAATTGTATGCATAAATAAATAATAAATCTTTAAAAAAAAACAAAAACAAGTTGCCAGCCAGATAACCTTTCTTGGTATGTACTTGGGAAGACCGAGTCTCTGTGTGGTCTCCACATCTGCTTTCAGAGAAGAGAAAGAGAAGGGACCTCTCCTTAAGGGAGAAAGAGCATCATTAGGTGGATCAGAACACAACGTGATGACATCTGCTCTGGCCATACAATTCCACGAAAATCCCCAGACCTCCGCATTCCTTCCCAGAAAGAAAGGACGTCCTGAGCCTCTCTCATGTGACTGAAGAAACTCAGCCCAGCTTCTGATTTGGACGTGGAACCTACCTTGCCTTCTCTGCATGTCTCTTACCCCAAGAGCCAGCCTGCGAGCAGAAAGCAGTCACAGGACACAAACACTTGCAGGAAAGTCAGAAACTAAGGAAGAGGGTGTGGGGAGGGGAAAATAGGGTAAGTGAAAGATAAGGACAAACCCCAAGAAAGTGGGGAAAGGTGGCCTCATCGACTGCACGGAACCTGAGCCCTCAATCCCCTTCAAACACCAGCACCTTCCTAAAACAAATACACCTGCGAAGGTAGATTTGCTCAATTGCTTTGAAGTCCAATTTCACAGCCCATAGAACCTACTACTTCTCTCCTGTGAACTTTGGCTCTATTAACGCTAAAGGTATAAAGATCCTGCAGCCAAAAATGCTTGAAAGAGTGAAGGGGGAATTCAAGGAAATGAGGTCAAAGAGATTAGGACTGATAGTGCAGGCTCCGCTTGGTTGGTTTTCGTAAGTAAGATGGGAAACTCTTAGACAGTTCAGAGCAAACAGCTCTCATAACTTGCCTTGTGTTTTGCCAGGACTAGAATAAACACTTACTGTCCTTTCTAACTTGCCTATTCCTGTGTGTGAACATAAAGGGGGAAACAACGGGCATGTACTTAGACCAACAAGGAATAGCTCTTGGTGAGAGGTACTCATGGCTGCATGATAACAAGGACTGTAGGGGGCGCCCCTTGTGAAATCAGTGCTAGAGCTACCCCTTAGCTCTAGAAAGAAATGCCAGAGAGAGATGTGTGAACTCTGGTCCAAGAACAGTGCAGTCACCCAACTTCAGAAAAAATGGGTGTGCAATGTTGTAAACAGCAAATATGAGTCCCAAGAGAAGAAAATTCTCGATTTGTGCCCCCACCTGGTTGCTAGAATTATGGCATCTCAGGGAAGAGCTGCTGTCTCTGAAGCCCAGGTGACAGACATCTCTGCCACCAAATCCTGCAGACGGTTCTTGATGTTTCTTACTCGGTCTTTCTGCAGCATCTGAGACTGTCCAGTTCTCCATTCTTGAGCTTCTCCTCCTTTTTCCTTCTTTGTTCTTAGGGACACCACCTGCTCCCAGTTCCTCCTGTGTCAAGTTCTACTCCTCCTCTATATCCTTCATGGCCCCTCTTTTCCTACAATTTGCTCAGTTTTCCAGAGTGAACCTCAGCCCTGGTTTTCTCTCACTCTGGATGAGCTCACTCTGTCCAGTGGCTTCACCTACTGTTAGTATTTGAATATTTACTTCTTCAAACACATCTTCGGAATATCATTATATTTACTATGTTCCTTATTATCTTCTCCTTAATCATGTTAACTCTTACAGATCCCTCCAAATTTATATTGCATCATCCACAAAGCCCCTTCCCTGGACCTCTGTGCCCTAGTCTCCAAAACTGACCAGAAGTCAAGCCTCAACAGCTTTCACTTTGCTCACCTGTGTTGCGGTGTGTGTCACACCGAGAGGTAACTGAGTACACGGAAAAAAACACTTAATTTCAAAAACCATGTGATGGGGCTGAAGAATTCACGAGAGGCTCAAAGGAGACAGTTTTTCATTTACAAAAAATATAACTTTATTGTTATGAATGTTGGTCAAGAAAGAAATGTATTGCTCTGCTAAATAAAAGGGCAACTTCCTCAGGCACAAATTTTGTTTTGTTTTCTGTTTTTCCTCAGTATCTTGTGAAGAATGTGGGGGAAAGCCAGGAGTTTGGAGTCCCAGGCCTGGGAAAGTGGGAAATAAGTCATTACAAAATGGCAGTGGGCCAGGTCCAAGAAAAGAGACAGGCAAGAGGGGCTTCCTGTGGTGAGGCTGGCCTGGAGATAATGCTGTCTAGTCTGTGTATAATTCCTCCCTAATAGCCACAAACTTCAAGTAAAAAGATTTTACACACAGTGAGCTTGTGCTCGAAGTCCTTAGCAAGAAGAGCGCTCCATCCACGGATTCTATGGAGGGCAAAATGCCCATGGTGGGCACTGAGCAGCAGCCACAAGGACGCCTATAAAAGAGGTGATCAAGGAATGCTCCACAACAGAATTTGGAAGAAGATGTGCTCCCAGCAGCCCTCGGAAATAGTGAGGAAGCCATTGGTTTGTGTGTTGGAATAAAGGGTGGAGCCTCCAGTTCACCATCTCCCCACTGTCCCCCTGCTTCCTGGTTAGGAATTGCTTCTTTATTTATGGCCTCTCGTGGACACCAGAGCTTATCACAGAACAGGAGAGCAGTCATTGAGCACTCTTTGAATTAATGTTTGACTCCTTCATTCCATTTCGGATGTGAGTGTCAGATCAGAAGGGAACTTCCAGGGGTGACCGCAGCTCACTCACTATGATTGTTTAGCACAAGGTTACTGAGGACTTGCTAGGGACAGTGTTGCTCCAACTTTAATGTACCCGAGAATCACAATGGCATCTCCCATGGAACCCTCACACCTACCCATTAAAATAGCTTCTTTATCATCCCCATTTTCACTATAAGGAAATGGAATCTCAAAGATATTGACTGGCACAGCCAAGGTCACACAGCTAATTAGTGTCAGAGCCCCGGACAGCCCAGACAGTCTGGCTCCAGAGCACAGGAAACAAGAAGAGCGAAGTGTCTTGGATGCCAAAGGCTGACAGTGCTTCCAGAAAAGGGTCATCGTCAGCACTGCCAAGTGCTGCTGAAAGGTCAAATAATTAAATAAAAACTCATAAGTGTTCACTGGATATAGCAAAAAATGAGTCATTGGTGACCCTGGCGAGAGAATTTCCGGGGGCATAAAAGGATGTATACGTCTGTGGAAGGAAAAGAATGAAGTATTAAAGAACTGCGCTGCTTTTGTCCTGTCCTTCAGCAGCTCCAGAAATGAGCCCAACTGCAGTGAAGGAACCTTCAAGAAAGACAAAAGGAGAAAGAAGCCCACAGTAACCACCGGGAAGTCAGTGCTATTAGTGGGGAAAGTGAATGAATAGAGACAGAACAGTTGCAACCATCTTACACTGAGGAACCAGCAAGGATTATAAAGGATGCAGGTAAACAAGTTGAACATTCATTTAAATTGTCTCCCTGCACCCCGCCCATATCATTGTAAAGGAAGCAAGAGACCTTATAGCCATGGTTGTACATTAGAATCATCTGGGAAATTTAAAAAAAAACAATGATGCCAACATCCAAGCCCAGCAGTAGTAGTTTACTACTACTGGCATGAAGGGTCACTGGAAGTGTAAAAGCCCCTCCAGGAAATTGTAACCTGCAGCCAAAATTGAGAAACATTGCTTTGCATTAAGTTTATGTTTTCTTCTGCATTTTCTTGGAAGTGATGACATAATAAAATTTCATTTTGTTTCTAATTTCTCTCTTAACATAGGATCAATAAAGAAACAACCGAACAATGGAAAACAAAAGTAGTTTATCATCCGTGAAAGCAGGGAGAAGCCATAACCCCAAAACCCAAAATTTGAGGACATAAAGACAATCTTTATGGTTTTGTCGAGCAGGGAGAAGGACAGTAATCACCTTTGGAGAGATGGTCTGGAGTCAACTAACATGATGCTAAGAAGCTGGAAATAACTTAACAGAAGTTAGCAGCTAACTTAGCTTCCAATCACGAGACTGTCCAGAAGTGTCAGGGCCGAGGCTGCAACAGCCAGGGCCTCACTGTCCACAGCTGTCGACACGTACCTGAGACCCGGCCAATCTCATCAGCTCCCCAGAGGGGTCGCATTAAATGTCAAGGTTCAGGATCAGGAGGAGCAGATGCCAGGAGGGGACTCTGAGCCTCCTGCCACACCTGGGGCCATGCCAGGAGGCCCCCAGCTGGTGACCCTGCCACTGTTCACAGATGGAAACAAACACATCTAGAGCTGCTGTGTAAGATCCTGGAGGCGTAGCCCTGGGCAGGATGCATGACAATGAACCTGAGTTTCAGGTCCTGGAGGACTGTGGGGGAGAGGCCTCCTAGAGTTGGCAGCTCCGCCTGGGCTGCGGCTGCTGTCCTGGACTATCTGCGAACGGGCAGGGGGAGAAGCACAGATGCAAAGCATGGCATCTCTTCTGCGGGCCGCAGCCATTTTCAAGCTAGTAAGCTCATCTCCTTGCGAAAATCCATGGGATTCGTGCAAACATGCTTCTCCATGGCTAGAGATATTTCTTTCTCATTTCCATGGGATTTGCAGGTAAAGATATTAATAAAAATGTTCCTACATAATATGCCAAACCCTCAGCTTCTTCGGGAAAAAGTAACTTCTTTCCAGGAGATTCTTTCCAACCTGGACTCAATACCTACGACATTCAGAGTGAAGTTAAGATAAATATTTTAGTTCCCCCAAAATAGAAATAACAGTAATTAAATAATCCTTATGTCTATCTTTTACAATTCCACAATGAACCACTTTATTGCAAGAAGACAACTGTGCCTGCTTAAGATGAACTAGGAGGTATTATCCTACCGCCTATGAGCCTGAGATTCACAGTGAGATATATACAATTCCAAGACTTTTTTCCTTGTAGGTAAAGGTTAACAGTTCTGAAAATAAGAAAGGGTAATGCATCAGCTTGTCATTATTAGGTTACGTTTCTAATTTAGTTGAGAATTATAACTCGAGGAATGGAGCTTTGCTAGTATAATTAAAAGGGTAATATTAATTGACTACTTCCAGGAATACATAATCCAATACATAAGAAAAGTCGTATTAGGCACTGAACAACCATGTGAGTCCTGACATTAACATATAAACTGGTAACATATTTCCAGTTTCTACCACATGCCAGAACTGCTGGCTGTGTCCAAATCACTGGGTCATTTCCTGACAGATGAATTTCTGCAAGAAGAAAGAGAATAGCAAAAAGCACAGTATCACATACCAAGATAAAATTCACACTAAGAACAAATCATCCAGTTATACAGAAAAAAAAGATTTCCCCAACACTCTCAGTGAAAAGCTAGAATCGTTTCCTTTTAAAATTATGCACTTTTCTTAAATAACACACAAGACAACTACACCATCTAATGAATTTTTTACCTTGTCATATAAATAAGAATACTATGTAATAGTTTGATTTTTTGCTTTAAATGGCTTTTAATTATCTTTTTATGCTGCATTCTAAAGTGATAGAGACTTAAGTTTTTAATATAAATCAGTCATTCAGCTACATAAAGTTAATGCTTTATGTCAGGAGGGCAGTTTCATTACTAGCAACAACTTGGCAACACTTTCCAGAAAAGAAAGCAAGTGTTAGTGATTATTATCATGCACAGAGGGGAAAGCATTAGAAGTACATGGTAAAGGAGCTTTATTTCAAAAAAGATTACTTCTGATTCTTCATCAGTCCATTAGATTTTGGAATGTCCTTTAGGAAAACTGCCTTGTTTCTGTTTTTAAAGAAGACATTATTTATACTGAACCACCTTTTCCTTTTTTATTTATTATTGACTATTAATGTGGTTACAGTGCTGTGCCTTGGTTTTGATATCTCTTAATAAAGAGGTATATTGATTACTTTAAATTAAATTTTCCTGTTTTTGAAATTCAGTCTATAATTGTGCTATTGAAGAAAGAAATGACTTGGGTTTGTGTTGCCTGAATATTTGAAAACTATTAAAGAAGATGAATTAGTTTTTTCTAAAGAGAGTTTTACTGCCTTGCTTTTGTTTCTTTTTTGAAGAAAAAGACATTAGTTATATTGAACCACCTTTTTTTAATTTTCTGTTGAATATGTCTGTGGTTACAGTGCTATGTCTAAACAGAATTTTACATTAAAATTTTCATTTCTGGATCTGAATTTGAAAGGGATGAAAGATTTCTACTATTTTGATGGGGAAAAAATGATAATTTCCACAAAAGGAAATAAGATTTTGTGTTTGAGACTTTCAAATTTCAACATGTTAGTAGGTTTGTGTTTTGAAATCTGCTCCCTCTTCTTTCATAAGCTCGTTGCACTTACCTTATTACTGATGTCATAAAACAGCAGGGTTAAAATATCATTATATCTGTGTTCAGTATGAATCCTATAGCTTTCTAATGATGGGGAGAAAAGCTCTCTGAAATTCCTTTTAATCCCTAAAGCACTCAGTTTTTTGCCTACATCTACCCATGAATGAATACCATTAATTACTTTCATAAAACACTGATTAGATGTTTAAAAATTAATGACTGATATAAATTATGCTCCTGGTAATTATGACCTGTCAGTGTGAGTTCATCAATTGTAACAAAAGGACCACTGTGATGGGGATGTTGATAATGGGGAGGGGGGCACAGAGGATATGGAGAATACCCTGCACCTCCCTCTCAATTTTGCTGTGAAGATAAATTTGCTCTGGTATTTGTAGGGCAAAAAAGGGAAAACTTTGACATAATAGGTAAAAGTAATATTGGCAGGAACTGGATTAAGGAAAATGGAATGTTAGCAGGGGTATTGCTCTGGTATTTCCGTCTACTTTAAAAATTAAAATATGTCATATTATATTTGAACTAGTCATTGAAGGGTAAGAAAAAGTTGATTTGAATTGTGGGTGTTCCCATTAGTTAAATCTCAAAATTCCTAATAGCTTCTGTGACCTGGAAAAGACTCCCAAAAGTGGGGAGAGGGGGCAAGTGTGCATATTTGCCCCCATGGTGGTGGTGATGTACTGCTGCTTATGTGTGAGTAGGGACAGAGTGAAATTCTCATCTTATTGGAATGATCTGAAGTTGTTGGCTCTATGTCTGTACTAAAATAACTATAAATTGTTGGAATTTGCATAAAGGAGTCCCTTTTATTGTCTCATATTTGTGAGTCTTTGTACTTCTAGGTCAGGTTCCATGACATGAAGTATTTGAGGTTTGGGGTACACTATTAGAAAAAGGGCAGGGACCCCATGGAGTGTGGGTGCCTCGGTGCTGGGTATGGTGCAGTGGGTGACATATAACTGAAGAAGTGTAAGCAGCAGAATTCCAGAGGTGTCCTGGGCACGAGAGACATGGCACAGTCCACCTAGGTCTATAAAGGAGTCTGAAAGGACTAGAGAAAAAATAGCTACCTGGCATTAGGACGAAGAATCCTGGACAAGGGTTGGAGACCTTTCTGAAAGCCTCAGCAGAGATGATGGAATCCCAGGAACCATCCTCTTTGGTGAATATAGATATCCTTGGTGTACACTTGGTACCAGCTGAGAGCCCTCACCCCAGGTCTGGCCACCACGTGGGTCGCATGTATGGCTTCACATCGGACAGACAGTGCCGTTCTTGTGAGATCCTAGTAAAGAAATACATTCATTTTCCAATGTGAAACAAAAAAGATACACTTTTAAAAGATAAATAGGAAAAGGAAACATCACATTTTTTTTTAAAGATTTATTTATTTATTTGTTTATTTATTTATACAAGCACTGGGTACAGTCAGAAGCGCGGGAGGGTGAGAGAATTCACCAGAGCCCGAGCGGGGAGCAGAACAGGCAGACTGACGAAATACACTGTTGAGGGGAGCAGCGGGCAGCAGGAGAGGTCTGCGCACCATGTGGGACCCTCGCAGGCAGTCGGGGATGGAACCGGCACTGCAGAGGCTGCGGGCAGCTTCGCAGCCCAGCGCTCAACCACTGCGCCACCAGGGAGGCCCCATCACATATTTTTCAGCTCTTTTCCTAATCCTGTCCTCTTACCCATTAACATTGGAAGAAATTGAAGATGCCCCCAGTTCAGCACAATTCAAACTGCCTGTAGTAAAGAACTTGTTTCTTCCTCAACCTGCTTTGAACATATTTTTCAAAAAATATAAAAAAGTGTCAGAAAATGTCAAATTACTGCAGAAATCCCTACCTGAGTGATCTCAGTTTCTCCTTACCCACCGCAGAACGGTGATCATATGAACAGAGCAGTACCAGATTTACATCAAAACGCAGCCCCTGCTAACATTCCGTTTTCCCTAATCCAGTTCCTGCAAATATTACTTTTAACTATTATTTCAAACTTTTCCCCTTTTGCCCTACAAACTTGTCTCCTCACTTCTCATCATTTTGGCTTTTTGTTAAATGTATCTGTGTTCATTGAATACAATCTGAGCATTTAACTGCAGTTATCTCTATTAGGCCATAAAATACATAACTGGTTTTTAAAGTCAAAAGCTGAATAAATAGGAATTTCTATTAGACCACAGACGATGACCCAGACCCACTGTATGCACTGGTTACTTTCTCTGCTCAGTTACATCAAGCTGTAGCATTCGGTAGTTATTGCATCTAAATGCTCATCATAGTCACAAATGAGCAACTATCCATACCTGAATTTGAAAATAAAATGAGCAGGTAAATAAGACTGGGAGAGACAAGGTAGGTGGTTGAGAATGCAATTGTTTAATGTAGAGACATCACCAGATACCATGTCTCAGAGATGTGTATAAGAAAATATCTTTTTACATTAGAGTTTTGAAAGCACATTTTAAAAGGTGGCCTTCTGATAGCTATTTGAAGTCACTTATCTACTTGATTATGTCCAAAACGAGAAACAGAATTATATCCTTTAGGAGATTAGATGTTATACATTAAAGATCATCCTAAAATTGCCCTCCACGACTTCCCATAAGATTCCCAGTAGCTTGTTTACATCTATCCAAATCATACACAAGGGTGGGGGGGGGCACTTTTCTACCCCACTGGTTGAGAGGCTGGATTTTATACTCTTTTGGGGTTCTATTTAAGTGAGGGCACTTTCTCTTGCCTTCTCATTTAGAGAAACCATAACAACCTTTGTGTTTTCCTGAACCAGTGCTTCCATTTCTTCAGCCTACAGATTGCAGTTCTTTTCCAGAGCTCATGAAAGTCTTAGATCTCCTAGATACCTTAGATATCAAGGTCAGACATTTGCCCCATTGGCAGAACAGGAGGTGAGGGGATTGTCTCAACCCAGAGAGTCTGACCTGAATTTGCTTCTCATACGTGGCCAATTTGGGTCTGTTCTCCCTGGCTTTGCTTCCTCCTGTGCTTTCCATTTTTCTAGAAGCAACGTCCTGTGGCTTAATCTATTAAACACCAGATGGGCTTAGGACTCTGTGCTTGGATCAAAAGAGGCATTCAATAGTATTTTCTGAATGTAGCCTATTCACAAGATTACTTTAGAGGTTCCAATGTCTCATATTGGTGGGGATGCTAACACTTTAGAAATAATGCTACTAGAAAACTTTAAAAGCAGAGACCCAGATCGAAATCCCGTATTAAATTAAAAATGTCAGTATTTAACAATGTTTTTAGTCCAGGTGCTATGCTGTATGAAAGGGACCATTTGTCCCCTCCTCCAAGAAATCGGTGGGGAAAAGAAGATGACCTGATTATCATCAGTTCTCCTGTAAGTCCTATAGTTTTATGATTATGGAATAGTCACCACTTAAATTCAGCATACATTATTACCTCTTTCCACTCTAATCATGAATAAACATATTTCAGGTTGTATCGTGGAAAGTAGGTCTGATTTGAACACGCTCCTTTAGGCCACACACTCACACATATACTGCTCGACATTGCATTGTTCTCTACATTCAAATTAGATGTTACTTTCTCACTTGATTACCATCAAGCAATTTCTACCAATGATCTGAGTTGAAGCAAAGGGAAAAATAATCATCATGTCTCAGGGGATTCAGTGGTGCAAGATACAGCGAGTTGTCACAAACTGGAACCAGGGATTGAAAGAAACGGAGTCGTTTACTCCTCTCAATGAACCCTCAGTTCCCATGACCCTCCACATACACTCAAATCTTCCCTCTGCCTTCCTCCCTGCCCGCCCCCACTCCTCTTGCTGTCTTTGTTCCGGGGTGCACATGACTGTCCTGCTGAAGACTCTCTTTGAAGAGTCTCTCCAAAAGTCTCAACGTCCCAAAGAAATTACTACAGGCCCACTGTTCCTAGGAACGAGAACATTATGGACCTACTTCGCACCACGTGTCCCTACCTGAGCCAACCAGATGCAGCCAGTGCAGGTGACTCCACAGGTGTCCATGAGAAGGGCTCGTGCTGAGGTCAGAAGCACCCCTCGAAGTAACACAGACACAAACTTACAAGCACATGTGTCCTTTCCCACCTGTGTTTATTTACTAACGAGAGTCCACTTGTCCAAGCCCTGATTCTTGACTTTCTCAGAAGCTGAAGAGTCGTGAGGAGAACCGCCCGGTTGGGGGATAAGATGCCAGAGGGACGTCCAGCAGGGAGGGAGCACCAGGGGGCTGGCGCCGCACCCCCACTCCCTGGCTGCCTGACCCTTCTCCCAGCACAGTGACAGTCAGGCACGCACCACTGCAAACAAGCCCCTCCGTGCCTTCACCCCTTCCTGTCTCCAGACTTTCCTGGCAGAGGTATTCCCTGCTTCTGAGCAACACCTGGTGCGGGACAAAGCAAAATCTCCTCTTCATAGCAGAGAATATGCTGCGTGCTTTTATCCAGCATATGAAAATTTAATTTGGCCTAATCAGAGTCCGAGGTCAGAAGAGCTAACCAAACCTTGATGGGCATCATTCTCCCCTACTCCAGGGCTCTGCTGGCCACCTGGCTTTGGGAAGGACGAGTCGCTTCTTTAGCTGCTGTTGTTCCTAGTGTTTATTTCCTCAGGTCCAAGATTTCTTCATTGATCGATGATGATGATAATCATACCTACCTCATGTGTTGCTGAAAATTTTTAGAACATTTTGTAGGACACGGTAAGAACTTAGTAAGTGTTAGCTATTATCATCTTTGGCACAGGTAAGGCAGAACTGAATATAAAAATCCATAAGCTGAAATACTTAAATGAATAAGCAAGAATAAAAAATAAACAAATTGAATATTAAGCTCAAATGTTAGAAAAAGAATAAAATGAATTGAAGGAAAATTTTCTACTTCCTGAAAGCAGCAATTCAAAGGGAGAAAAAGAAAAGAAAGTAAAGGTAATAAATCTATCTAAGAACTGCTTTCTTGGGGGTGCATGAGGGAGAGCTAATAAGTCAGACATCACTGTTACGAAATCTAATCAAGAAAAGGAGGCACATAAAACCAAAGATTTCAAAAGGCAAAGATGTGCTAAGCCACAGATATGCAGAAAATTACAAAATCATTGAAAAACATTTTTCTCACTTCTAAGACAATAGATGTGAAAGCCTGCATGTGTCACTACTTTTCTAGGAAAATCTCAATTTCCAAGAAATCTAAATAGCCGGATTCCTATTCAAAATACTGTCAAAGAGTGATCATTCCCCTAAAGTCCTATAACTAAATTTTATAGTCATTTTACCAAATCTTTTAAAAAATTAAAATCTCTCTTGAACTTTATAGTTTTAAAAAGGATACTTCTTAGATTAATCTTACGTAAGTGGAATAACATTAATTCTAAAATCCATCAAGATCACATGAAAAACTTTGGTGCTACCAGCCAAGGGACGTTATCAATCCACAGCCTCCACCGGGAAGAGACAGGGAGTCTCGCCCAGAGTCTCAGAGGAGGCAAGGTCTGCCCAACCCTGCTTTGGTCTAGCGCCTCCAAACCTGGGAGGCAACAGGTGTCTGTCGTGTTAGTCATTGGGGTTACTGAGTGTTGTTACGGCAGCCCCAGGGAGCCAACACCGGAGTTATGGACACATGAAGCAATGGGGCTGAATCTAATCTGAAATTCAGGCAAAATTATCAAGGAACTGATATTGAAGCTAGTATCAGAAGGATGAGTAAGAATCTGCTTAGACAAGAGAAAAGGTGGAAATATTTAGACAGAAGGGACCGTGTTTGGAAGTTTAAAGGCAGGAAATCAAGACCTCCTTAAATAACTGAAAAATTCAACATGGTGAATGGACAAGAGGAGGTGAAGAGTGGGCAGAGAGAGCTCTGAGTGACAAGGTCAGAATCCATACTCGCTACTCGACATTTTGCCAAAAGCACACTTTAAAAGAGAAAGAAGCTGTAAGACCCTTCCGAGTAGCCAAATGGAAGTCTAAGTAATACATAAGCCAAAGGCCATCCAATATTGCAAGGCAAATATTTTCTCAAGCACATTTTGCTTGTGAAATTTGCCAGATCAATCATCATAATCCTAGTGAAACTATTCCTGTCTTATCCAAAAAAAAAAAAAAAAAAAAACCTACAGCACGTAAAATAATGCTGGGCAAACCCACTGCAGAATACATTACTCACAAAAATGTAACTCAAATAATCAAATACCACATAATGTCTACTCCCAAGTACAAATATCTCAATTGTATTCCATGGTCCCTCTTGTGAAAAGATCAAACATGCCATTTCTCTCCGTTCACAAAGGCTTAGGCTATAGCACACAAAGGAGATAATTATGACGCGCTTTCTCTCTCAGCAGATACTCCATACATAATTTCTCTTACTTGCTGCTTCAAGTTCTAGAAAACTTAAATTTTGTTCTTTTTAAGCAGTGAGTACTCCAAACACGTAGTGAAAAATATAACTCACTTCTGGGTCTTTTCAGAAACTGAGGCAAAGACCACATCACCTTCTTAATTATTTTCAATGGCATTACCTTTGGCTGAACTTAAAATCCTCTACCTCCACTGAACACTGAAATTTTTAGTTGCTTTTTTAAAAAAAGTGATTATGAATTTTAAAATCAAAGAGAATGGATTATTACCAGCAGACTTTCTGGCGTTGGGTAAAATTTCAGTTTCAGACACTGGTGACCCGGAGACAAATAAATTCTCTTTGTATTCGACATTCAAAGACCAGTATATAAACTGGATCATCTTTTGTTATCTCTGAAAGGATAAAGAAGGTACTAGGTGAACACAGCATCCAATTTCCTAGCCTTTTATCAAATGTTTAATTTCAGGAATATTATCCATCTCGTGCCCAAAATCCATCACTCAACACTAATAACCCACCATATCCAGGTATTTCCTTTTTGGTGCAATTGTAATGGGGTTGCTTTTCAAATTTCTCTTTCTGCCAATGCATTATTTGCATATGCAAAGACCACTGATTTTTGAGTATTCGTTTTGCATCCTGCCACATGACTGTATTTGTTTATGGTTTCCAGTCATTTTCTGGTAGAGTCTTCCACCGTTGCTGGAGATGGAATTTGCTGCAGCCTCTATGGAAGGCAGTGTGAAGATGCCTTTAAAAAAATGGAGATGATCCAACTAGATATTTATGCAAAAAATATGAAAACTCTGATATGAAAAGATGTGTCTCCCCTGATTTCATAGCAGAAGCAACCCCGATTGCCACACTGGGGACCCCCCAAGTATCCAAACACACATGACTGAACAGAGAAATTGTGCAATGTCTACTCAGTGGAAAACTGCTCAGCCATTTAAAAAGATGAAATCACACCTTTTGGGATGAATGGGTGTATCTGGAGGTGATTATGCTAAGTGAAGTAAGTCAGGAAGTAAGACCAATGCCGGAGGGTTTCACTTATTTGTGGAATATAATAACCAAAGAACACAAATTGGCATGCACAACAAAAGTAATTCTTAGACTCTGTGAAAAATATATGAATGGCAGAGGGAGGTAGGGACAGGGCAAGGCAGGGGGTAGGGCCTTGGCACGGGAGCACTGGTGGGGGTTGAGTGAAGATGTGCATATAGAGGTGTGAAGATGAACCCTTGAAGTTATGTAGATATGTAAATTAATTTTTTAAATTTACACAATTTTAAAAATAAGAGCGAAAGCCACCACAGATGTTCTGTCTGTGTCAGGAAGGAAAAGGGATGGGGGGTGGCTGAGGGAGAAGTCAGTTTATTCAGGGAAGCCAAGAGCACCAACAGTAACGGAGAAACTCCCAAGAGCCAGGTCAGATCAGAAGCCACAGGAGGGGTGCCCGGTGGAAGTCAGTGGGTGCAGGGAACAGGGCACCAGTGGGGAACAACGCTTCTGGGAAGGGGTGCAGAAAATGGGGGACCAGTTCTAATTGTTCATTTATTGCACGGGATTTCACACTTCACAGCTTTCACGTACGTTACTTTATTCAGGCTTAATTGTGGGGCGCAGACGCAGCTAGCTACATAGTGCAGGCAGGAGAACAGAGACTCAGGAGCAGCCCTGGGAGGCCGCTCTCACCTAAGGGACCCCAATTAGTAGAGTCCGGAGCCTCCCATGCTCTTCCCAGGACCTCCCTCTTGGACTCCACAGCCAGAACCACAGGCAATGAACTTTACTGCTATGACAACTTCCCTTAGTTGGCAGATAAACTTTGCCATGTGTCATCGGCTCCTGGAGTCCAGTGTGTTATACTATTCTGCTTGATTGCACAATATGGAAGAAACCTGATTCAAGCACATATGCAGTTGCAAATGATAACAGTTTTTTAATAGCTCCCCTTGCAATTTCAGAAAGACTCCAATTAAACAAGTAGAGCAAAAAAAGCATTTTTCCAATAACTGCACAAAAATGAGTTAAGCTGGCAGCACAAATTATAGTGTTGATTGTCTCCAATGCATAAAGGCACAGAATTAAATTCAATGTGCCTGTTGTTTTTGTGACACAGTTTATATAGTGCCTATGTATACACGCACATGCACATGCACATGCATGCATGTATATATATAGTATGTATATATAGAGAAAGAGATAGAAATACCTACAGAAACATTCATACGTAATAAATTGAAATTAGAATCAAGCCATCGGAAAGCAAGGCATTCCTTCATGTATGTGCCACCAAAGTTTGTTCTGAGTCTTTGAAGAAACAATAGGGGGAATAAACAAATGACTTTATCAACAGGAATTAGATTACAGAAGAAGGCCATGGCCAAAGTTTACTTTGTATAATTGGACTCAGATAATTGTATTCTTGTGCCTGTACTTTATGAATGAATAAATGAATGAACAACTGAGTGAATTCATTTTTATTTGAAGCTAGCAACCCTTAAATATTTATGCATTAAGTGACTTGTGCTAACAAAAAGCTCAGCGCTGTCAACTCTAGGGAGTAGAAAGACACAGTCTAAATGGGAGTTAAGGATGAAGTCTGAACGAGACAGATAATCAGCCTGCCAGGGAAGGGCACAACCAGTACCCAGGATCAGTCTGAACGGTAAGTATTCAAGGGATTCAGAGGAGCAAGAGAATACTTCCATTCGCGGGGCTTAAGAAAATCTTTGCTGTAATGGGGGTTCAGCTGGTCTTTTATAGCAGACTGAGAGAGTGTATGTACCAAATCTTAACCACTAGGCCATCAAGGAGCACCGTTGATAGATGATTGAAATTGGATTCACGGGAAAACAGAAAGGCACTTAAGCAAAGGATGTGCCACCCACCACCTCACAGTAAATAAAAGCAGATGTATCCACCTGGGGGATAGAGTTTGAACTTGAACTGAGAAGAAAGAGGTAACCATGGAAAGCTTGGAGGAAGGAAGAAGCGCCATCAAAGTGGGTGTGAGCAAGAGGATTAGACTTGGAGAATAATGTAATAGCCCAGACACAAGATAATAAAAGTCTGAAGGAGGGTAGATGCAGTCACCAAGGAAGGGGAAATGCAGCTAAGTAAAATTAGGTGGTAACTGGCCGCTGCTCTGTATAGTGACTACGCCCCCTAGAGGGCAGAGTGTGCCGCACGCTCAGTGGAGACGAGTTCAGTATTTGAGAGTGAACTCAGAAGGCAGAGGAAGGATTTACATGACTACAGTTTTGAACTTGAGCAACTAGAAGAAAGACGGCCTTGTTACTTAAGAGGAGAAAATCAGTGGTGAGACACTTCTGATTTAGACAATAACTACCATGAAATTTGGTGATGATGTCGAATTGGAATATTTCTGTTATCCTACTTGCCTTTAACACACCTAATGTGTCATTGACCCACCAGTTTATCTTTAGGTGCTGCTGGCATGTCTGCATTAACATGTCATGCCTGCCCAGGAAGACCATCTTCTTTCCTAAGGCTGAGCACCCACTAAAAACTTTTGTGTGCGAATAGGTTATGTCACCCCAGCAAAAGTGACTGGGACAAAAGTGGTCAGAGTTCTAAAAAATAACAGCAGTGATATTATAGAGGCCACTATGGAATTAACAATGTCACCATCTGAAAACAAGGACTTTTTTGGTGTTTTAAGAGTGGCTACACTTTGTTTTAAAATTTGTACTGTTGTTATCATTAATAAAGTTATGGCTTCTTCTTGGATGAAAATTAAAAACCTGCCGTGACTCTAGGAAATAATTTACAGGGCAAAGGGGAGAAAGTACAGATTGTGCTTTGCCTATAAATGCAGCACCAGAAAGGCCCGATAGGAGGGCACATGTCTGGCCATACTAGCCACATGCAGTAAGAAAATCCTGGCAGTGTCCGTACCCCAACTCTCCAGCTGTAACACGGACTATCTGCAGTAGGTCTTGGCTGTTTCACAGGTCCAGAGAAGTGGTTAAACTGTTACCCAGTGAGTACAATTCATTGACTAAGCGATTTTACGACCAGGAAAAAATACATTTTTCTATTCTAAGAACAAATTACTTCCTTGGAATTTCTCTCCCCATTGTTCATCACTTTTTATTAATGCTTCTGTGGGACTTTGTATTTAGGAGGACACTCTCTCTTCCTGCCAAGCCTGAAAATGTTATTCAGTTCTTCCTCGTAAAGACCACAGTTTGCAAACTTAGCTCGCAAATTCAAATAACTATGCAATTATCAACCGCGTCTTTAATTTAGAGCATCTGATGTTATGAGGCATACAAGGAATAGTAATGGTATAGAACACCATAAATGTCTTGATAACAAATAAGCCAATAAAAATATTACTCAAGATGAGTGCAATAGGAAAAATCGTGGAGGATTTATATGTATGCTTAAAGCATCTATTCAAAATTTGCTTTTACAATCATTCTAAATGAATAGTAAACATGTTACTTTACTAAAAATAAACTCATTGGCCAACAATCACAAAGGGAAAGAGAGCAGCGGGCCCAACAGCCCCCCTCCACGGCAGCTGTTTGGTGTAATTGAAATTCTACATTTTGCAACTGACACAGAAGCAATCTAACTTTTTAAAATGTTATTTTCATTTGGACTACTTTAAAATGTTCTCTCATAGCTCAAACATATAACTTTTAAACTTAAAAACATAACTTTTAATCCCTCTATTCCAATACCCATAATATTATGAGGTCGCCATGGCCAAATACATAAATGGGCGGATGGGGTGAGAAGTTTAATACATGGCATATGATGGAGTTGCATCTGCTTACAGGAACTTCTGATTAAGTAATCTATGGGAGAAAATGGACACACTCTTCAAAATACAAACTGTATTTGCCCTCGACATATAATCTAGAGAACAGGCCCAAACATATTTGTACATAAAACACCTTGTCATGTGCACTATGGCAGCTGAACATAAACTCTGGGAAGCTTCAGGTAACAAAGCTCTTATTGGACATCTTGCACATGCAGAGTCCTTTGGAACACAAGCCAATCATTCCTTGGCCCCGACGTAGAAAGGATGAGCAAGGAAGCCACAGGGGCTGGAAGCCTCAATGCCCAGGTGCTTGTGTACCTGCCTCCATCCCCTCTCTCTGGGAACATTCTCTCCCCTCCTGTGGTATCTTCCCCTACAATCATCCATCCCTGCTCCGCCACAGAGAGCAGTCTACAGCACCCTCACTGTGGAGCCCCTCCTAGCTTTGACCTTGCTGCTGCATCGGGGCCCCCCATAGCCAACAATGAGTGCCTGCAGTGGGGTGCAGACACAGCTCTATCCCAGTGGTTATCTTATCATTCCATTCAAGTGACACTCAATGTCTTTGAAGGTTCTTTCTCCCTGGTCATGCTACCCGCTATACACTCTGCTTACCACAGATTCCTCTAGTTCTAGGACAACACCAGTCTTGCTAGAAGCTGACACCTTAGGAGGCAAAAGGCAATATGTGAAACAGTATTATGTCCTGGATAGGTGAGAACCATGCTTAAGTGTAAGGTGTTTTTGTGTTCCAGTAGAGACCCAGAGGTGATCTCCCTTAATTGTATTATATGTCTATGACTTCATTAACTCATGCTACCTGCCTAACATCATAAGTATTTGAGTTCACAACTCCTTTACATTCCCAGCACAGTCTGATCACACCTGCTAGCCTTGCCAAACCTTCAAAATTGGCTGGAATTTTTAAAAATCATTGGCTTATATAATTGAAAAAGGAATTTTTCTCCCAAGCAAAATTTTTGAAGTGACCACATATTGATCAACCTATCCTTTGGGAAGCAGAGGAACAAAGAAAGGTTGTGTTAGCTACTGTGTCTTCCACAAACCCTCTCTACTGGTCTGAGGGCTGCCTTCAGCAAGGCAACCCACCAAACCCTTGCTCAAGGAGAGAGCACACACCCATGTTCACAACACAAATGTAATCTCATCCCATCATCTCGCCACTCGCAGAAACTTCTTTTTCAAATACTTTGATAGGTCCTCCCCGGTGGCGCAGCGGTTGAGCACTGAGTTGTGAAGCTGCCCACAGCCTTTGCAGGGCCGGTTCGATCCCCAGCAGCCGGGCGAGGGTCCCACATGGCGCGCAGACCTCTCCTGCCGCCCGCTGCTCCCCTCAGCAGTGTACTTCAGTCCTTCTGCCTGCTCTGCTCCCCGCTCTGGCTCTGGTGAATTCTCTCACCCTCCCGTGCTTCTGACTGTGCCCAAAGCTTGTATAAATAAATAAGTAAATATTTTTTTAAAATAAATAAAATAAAATACTTTGATATACTAATTATAAATGAGTCTTTAACAAGTGATTAAGTCCATTTCCTTTGGCATCCTTCATAGAAACTGTTTAATAAGACTTCTTCAAGTTGACTCAGTGCATTGGAAATGTCCTGAAAGTGAAAATTAAATAAACAAATTCACCACTTAAAAAATATTCTAAACATCATAATTAAATTTTCCAGGCAGTTATTCCGAATGCTACTTCAAAACCAACAAGTCAGTTAGTAGAGCAACATTTATAGGACGCCTCTCCATCTTCACCCTTGGATCAGTTAAAATGGAAAGCTGCATTAGTATTTAGTTAATCTGAGGATCATGCACGCATGTAGTTATAAGTTGAAGATCTTACCTATGCCAGTTTGGTATTGCTTAGTTTTGACTCTATAGAGAAAAAACCATGATAGAAGTAAATTTGGCTACATGCTGTATTGCTTGCAACTCAGAACTCCTTTTTTTCCTTCTGTTTTTACCTTTTTGGAATGGAAATGTCTCTCCCATGTCTGTCCCACCTTTGTATTTTGGAAGCAGATAACTTGCCTGGTTTCACACCTTCACAGTTGGAGAAGGATTTTGCCCCAGGATGAATCATTCCTAAGTCTCACCCATACCTGATTTAGATGATGTCTGGATATTTTGGACTTAGAGTTGAAGCTAGAATGAGTTAAGACTATGGAGATGTTAAGACAGTGTGAAAGTGTTTTGCATGTGAAAAGGATTTGAATTTGGGGGGACAAATCTCCCCAAAGACTTAAAAGGAAATATCTACTTTGTGCCTAGCTATATTATAAGTGAACAAAAAAATACCAAGTCGATTAGAAAACCACTCAGTCTTTTAGTCTTGATTCTTCTTTTCCATGAACTGTTAGTGCCTTCCTTTGAAATAAAAGTTACTTCTTTTATATATGTTGCATGGTTTAAAGTAAGATGATCAAAACGCCCCAAATTGTGTGGAATATCCATTTTGTTCTCCCAAATCTCCCCAAAGAGAGTACTATTGGTCAAATTTTATCTTCCCAAAATTCTTAAATTGAAATCTTAACCCTCAGGACCTCAAAATGTGGCCTTACTGGGAGATAAGCTCATTGGAGAAGTCAAGTTCAAATGAGATAATTCAAGTGGGTCCTAATCCAATATGACTGGAGTTCTTAAAAAAAAAAAAAAAACGGGGTGGGGGGGAACATTTGGCCACAGAGACACACATAGAGGGAAGATAATGGATGATGAGAAGAAATAGGATGCCCACCCACAAGCTGATGAGAGGAGCCTGAACAAATTCTTCCCTCCCAACCAGAGGGAGCCAAGCGTGCTGATACCTTGCCTGTGAGACAGCCACCCCAGTGGTTTATACCACCCAGTCTGCGGTACCTGTGACAGCAGCCCCAGCCAACTCACATAACACTGTTTCATACTAACAGTTTACCATAGGAAACATGCTAATGTTTCCACCATAATGCTTATGTGAATTTTAACATCTCTTCAATAGCTTTTGATTCAATTTTGCAATAAGATATTGCTTTAGAAAGTTAATTTCCTTATAAAACATTTAATAATCATAGAATCATAGCTTAATCATCATGTATTTCGTGCCCATATTATGCATTTGTATTACTGATTAAAAAGGAAAAAGTCAAAATGGAATGCTCTGAAAGTACATGCCAAAAAATAACTGAGAAGGAACATTAATTATATTTAGTTGATAAATATGCTAACAAGTTCTTTTCAGATTTGACTCAGCTTTATAGTTCAGAACTGAAAAACAAACATTCCTGGTGTTCCTTTGATCACTCTGAAAGAGCATAACACTGACTCCATCTAGACCTAGGGCTGGCAAACTTTCACTGTTGCACCCACTCAGCTCTGTCATGGGCCAATGAAGACCACAAAAGACAGCACGCAGCCAAGTGGACATGGCTGTGTCTCAATAAAACTTTATTTACAAAAAGAATCACGAAAATAATAAATTTCGGAGCTGAAGCCATGACTGTAATAAAAGCAATTATTAAGAGTAAAAAAAGACTGAACTATTAAAAATATATAATATGCCATCAGAGAAAACTTGTAGACAAATAAGACTATGCCTAAAAGGCAGACTTCCTATTAACTCATTCACACTGATGGACTTAATGGAAACCACATTAACAAGTAAACTAGTATCATCGTTAAGCAATTCTGAGATCAGATACACATAAGATTTCTCAAAACACCACCAAGTAAATAATATCACTACTAATTGAGTAATAACACTACTCTTCATCGTGACAATTTTTGCCTCTAAAACTCTGAATGACTTAAAAGGAAATACCTACTTTGTGCCTAGCTGTATTATAAGCGAACAAAAAAATACCAAGTCAATTAGAAAACCACTCAGTCTTTTAGTCTTGATTCTTCTTTTCCATGAACTGTTAGTGCCCTCCTTTGAAATAAAAGTTACTTCTTTTATACATTGCATGGTTTAAAGTAAGATGATCAAAATGCCCCAAATTGTGTGGAATCCCCCTTTTATTCTTCCAAGGCTTATTTTCAACCAGGCGTGAGAGGACTGACTCAACTCTTTGTGAACAGGGCCGCTGAGAGTTGGGGATCAAGTCCCCCTGAGCCACCTGAGCCACCTGCTCTCTTCCAGATGCCAGTTGAGAGCTCGGCAGAGCAGGCAAAATATTCTGATTCCCCTCCTCCCAGCTCTTCCCACACCAGACAGCATCAAATGTGCTGATGGTAACACGTAATTTACATTCAGAGCAAGTCTAGGCAAATTGGTTGGGTTGGGGAGGTTTTAGAGTGAGTGCACATGGCCCCATCTCTTTTGATCCCAGCTGTGTGGCTGCTGCCACTGACCATGATGCCCCTGTCCGGATCCCATGGTCCTGGGGTACAGTCACTGAGATAGAACTTAGTCCCTGCATCCTTATACTGGTGGGGGGGGGGGTGGCGCTGATAAGGAATGGAGGGGCCCTGCTTCCTGCTTTTATTCACAGGCACTCACCGGCTCAGCTGCCATCAGGCGTGTGCTTGGCGGCCGAGCATCCTGACGCTGCTGTCCTGGCAGATGACAAATAACCTGCTTGGCCAATGAACGCTATTGAAATGGTTGGTAGGGGAGGGAGTTTATTTTAACCTCATAGCCTCCCCAGAACTTGTTCCTTGAAGTCTATGAGTCCACTGAGGACAAGGCCCATTGGAGGAAAGGATGGTGGGAGATAAAACACAGAGTCAAGTCCAAGTAGACTTGGCTGCAGTATGTTAATCTTAAACATCTGCAAGTGGACCTGCTTCAAGGCATTCATCTTGTGATATTTAGGGATTAGGAGCTTTTATTTCTCTAGCTGGTAGAGAATACATAATTTCAGCAAAGATCAGATTGAATAAGGTTGGTCCTGGAGAGGAGCAGAGATACCGCAGTAGAACTTTCTAGTTCCCAAGGCAGAATTTTCCCTCTCTGCTCTCAGTCATGGCTCCTGAAAGCTGAGTATGTCTTTTCTGCAAAGGGACTTCCTGCCAAAGCACACGCAAAATATTTGGGCATGGATTTTCTATTCTGTAACCTATTAAATGCTGTTTACGTACTTGAGGGCAGAGCCAATTATTTATGGAATGGGGCATGACCAAAAGTTCCCAGGAGTAAAGGGGCACATGAGAAGTCCTTCCCCGTAGGACACACTTTTAGTGAGAACGGAATTCATTTACAAGGTAAAATTTTTCTACTTAAGTCCTATAAATCTTAATTTCCCATCTATAATTATAATAGTCACTTACATTTATTGAATGCTTACTGTGTGCCAGGCACTGTTCAAAACCTTTTATGTGCAGTAATCCATTTAATTCTTATAAAAGCTGTGTGAGGCTGGATCTATTATCACGTATAAATTAAAAATAAGACGCATAACCACGTAGCAGGGTTTTGCCAACATCAAAAGAAGACCACAGCCCACGGCCGAGCACCTTTCCTGCCCACTTAATGGTAGGCTTGAAACGCAACTCAGGTTTAAAGGACAGCTCTGGGATGGGATGGCGGGAGATAAAAAAAATACAATACAGACAAGTGAAATTGCCCTGTGGAAGGAAAACACTGATAAAATATGTACTTGGTTAGAAATCAGATCTGTATTCTCTAGACAGAATGAAGCGGCACGTGTGAGGAAGGCAGGCAGGCGTCTCCTACACCCGCCCCAGTCCCAGGCCCAGCCTCTAGACGCAGCCCTCACCTAATGCCACTGAGCAGATCCTGGAAACTGCAACTTCAGGCAAAACAAATAGAAGAAAGCACATCTTCCAAGGACCTTGTGTTCAGCACCAGCCAGGACTTCTTGCTTGTTTTTTATCAACATTGGAATGAAAGAATGTTGTTAGGGGATCCGCTATATGTCAATTACTGCTTCTCCTCTGCTTCCTTCTTGTATTCATTCCTTCACTCAACAGCTATGACGCACCGGCACTGCCAACCCTTAGATACCTACACCTAAGCTGTAGGTGTCCGTGGTGCACATCGCACTCCTTGTGCTCGTAGAGCTGATGAATGTTATGAAAGACCGACACTAGTCAACTTGACCGTGAACACGTTTCAAAGAGCGGTTGAGGAATACGGCTTGGGGAGCATTGGAAGAAGTGGGGTTTGAACTGGGCAAGGCAGAAAATCAGGAGCGGGGAGGGGGCAAATGGACATGAGCTGCACAGGTTACGGTTACTGACAACCTTCACATGTTCGTGCATTTAAAGGGGAAGCCAAACTGGAGTGTCTAAGAGCATGTGAGCGGAAGGGTAAGAAGAGAATACAGTAAAGGGGGTGAAAAAAGCATTTTCAAAAAGCTTGGTAGTAAGGAGAGGACAATGTTAGTTGGAGGGGACCGGCCAGGGGAAAAAACAGAGACGGGAAGCAGCTTAGCTTTCTGTTGTCTACACCCCTACTCTGCCTGTAATGCAATAATACATGGTCAAGACAGTAGACCGGAGTGAGTGATATCTGGGGAGAAACCAGGATTGCACTCATACAGGAAAATTCACTTGGTAAAATTTAATATATGCAGACTGATCCAAGTCCTATTATTAAAAAATCATTCTTGGGATAAAGCACTAGTCTTATGAATATATTGTCTCTTTCATTTACAGTGGAATTATACCTGTGACTCAACCAAAAATATAATTTTTAAATAATATTTTCCAGACACCCTGAACTAGCTTTGCATAATTAAGCTAAACGTATATTGCTTCCAATGTACTATCTCTTAATATCCTGCTATAGGAACAAATCTGCCTGCTAATGAGGTGTGCCTGCATTCCTCTTTAGTGGGATATATAGAACCACAGCATTTCACTGGCTGATTAAATTAAATATTTAGGGAGAAAATTAACTCTTTCAAGCCATTTGCAGATTAGCGCTACCCTGGAGTCATTATTGCTCCTCAACAAATGGCTGAATAAAACAGGCATCTGCAGCGTTGTAAAATACCATGAGGATAATTAAAGGGTGACATTTATAGATTAATATTCCCCAAGAAGT
The DNA here is from genome assembly GCF_014898055.3 of Talpa occidentalis. Lineage (NCBI taxonomy): Eukaryota > Metazoa > Chordata > Mammalia > Eulipotyphla > Talpidae > Talpa > Talpa occidentalis. The sequence continues at coordinate 111,023,700 of NW_023605194.1, forward strand.
CCTTTTTACCAGCAACACAGTTTTGGCTGCATCTGTTTTCACGATCAACAAGTACCTCTCACATTCATATTAATTGCAGAAGGCTCATTGCTACTATTTTATGGTAAGTAAAGCTTACTCTGCCCTGTGGCTAAAAAGACGCCTCTAATACTTAAAAAATGCACCAGTGACCACGTCCCCACAACTCCATCTCACGGAGGGCATGTCATCTTCGCAAAGCCATGAGGAATCTGAGTGCAAGTGTTAAATAGATTAATTCACAGAAATTTATTCAAGTCTCTGTAGTATTTCTCTGCTCCTGTCTCTCTTGACATCCCCACACACACACACTCCTACTATCTATTTTTCTACAAAAAGATTCCTTAGGAAACACCATGTCTGGTAAATTCCCCGGGAATCACTGTGGCTCAGACCTAGAAACCACATTCTCAGAAAATGGAAGGAAGGGAACCTGCACTGTTCTGCCAGACCCACCACCAGAAACAGACTAAAAGGGATTCAACTTCGCCAGCCTGGATGCTAATGCTCTTCCCTGAAAACTGAGCAGAAGCAAAATGCCCGGGTTATTTTGGAGACACCAGATTAGAATACTCGGAACAAGCTGCTGCATCAGACAGGCAGCTTAAAACCCTGTTTGCAAGGCAGCGCCCACCCGCCTCTTTTCTGTCCAAAGTGAGACTCGGCTTTAGCTGGGAGATGCGCGCCCGTCCGCGGGAAGGGACAGGGATGGTGTCGCTCTCCCATCACCGGGGACGCCGCTGCCTGGGGGCTGGACCGCGGAGCGCAGGGTCACCCGCGCAGGACTGACCTGGGCACGGCCACTGTCTGCCAACCTGTCCTGGGCACAGTCCCTTGGAGGCTCCCGAGGAGGAGAGAGTCCAGACCCGGGTCCGAGGCAGTTGGTCCTCCCGGCGCGAAGGTCAGTGAGGCCACCTGGGGGGCGCCCCGCGGAGCGGAGGCGCGAACGCGGCACCCTCGCCAGGTTTCGGGGCGCTCGGCCCCCTCCGCCCGGCGCCCGCAGAGGAGAGACGGGGCCAGGGGCGGGGCAGGAGGTGGGCAGACCGCTCCCCCCACCGCTGCTACCTGCCGCAGCTGAAGCGCAGCCACCGGCTCCAGCCGAGTCCGCGCAGCGGCTGCGGCTCCGCCTCCCGCCGGACACCTGCGGCCGCCGGCACCTGCGGCGGACAGGGCCCCTCTTCGGACTGGGGAGCCCTTGGGCAGCCCAGCGCCGGGGTCCCATGGCCGGGACCTGTCGGCGCCGCGCTGGGACGCCCCGGCCCCTGGTCGCGGCGCTCGCCTGCCTGATCCTGAGCTGCCGGGGGCTGCAGGGACAGGGACCCTCGCCGGGCGCCGCGCCGCGCCGCGCGCTCTGCCCGCCCGCCCGGGGCGCACCCGGCGGCCGCAGCCCCGACGGCCCCGGCGTCCTGGTCGCCAACCCCGGGCTCCGGGTGCCGGCGGGCCGCGCGCTCTGGCTCGACCCGCGCCGCGACCTGGTGATTCGCGTGCGGCCGGGGGACCGCTGCGAGGTGCGGGTGCTGGACCCCCCGCCGCCGCGCCCGGGCGCGCTCGCCCCGCGCCGCTTCCCCTGCGCCTTCGGGCCCCGGCAGGTGCGCTACACGCACTTCGGCTCCCGCGGCCCGCGGCGCGCCCGGGTGCGGCTGCAGCTGCGCTACGACGCCCCGACTTGCACGCTGGCGCTGCCCTTCGCGCTGGCCGTGGCCGTGGACTTCTCCCCGCCGGCGCTGGTGGCGCGCAACAGGCCTCTGCGGGTGGACGGGCCGCGGGGCCGGAGCCGCGCCATCGACGGCGGGGTGCTGCGCTTCGCCTCCCCGGACGCCGGGGTCCCGGCCCCCCGCAGGTGCCGCCTCACGCCCCTCCCGCCCGAGGCCGGCCCGCTGCCCAGGTATGGGCGTTTGGTGGACGCCGCGGGAGCCCCGCTCCCCAGGGGCCGGAGCATGGACTGCCAGGCGTTCCTCCGGGCTGGGGTGCGCTACCAGCACACGGCCGCCGCCCCCTCGCCCGCCCTGGACTATGTGCCGCTGGTGGCGGAGCTGCTGGGCCCGCTGGACCAAGGCGCTGGGCCCATGGAGGCGCCGCTCCGCGAGCACTTTCAGCTGCAGGTGAGGATCCGCCAGGGATCCCAGAACACGGCGCCCAGGCCAAGCGCCGGGGCCCAGATGACCATGGAAGTGGATCAGCTCCAGCTGACAGCCTTGACGCCCGAGGCCCTGGCTGCCGAGGACCTGGAGTCAGACCCTGACGACCTGGTCTTCCACCTTCTCAGCGGCCCCACCGCCACGCCCGCGCACCCGGGTGTCCAGGGCTGCCTGGTCAGCACCGACGACCCCCTGGGCCTTCCAGTGTCCTTCTTCACCCAGAGGGAGCTGCGGGAACTGAAGATCGCCTATCAGCCCCCCACAGAGACGCTGCATGGGGAGCGCCTCTTCCAGCTGGACCTGCAGGTGGTGGACGAAGATGGTGCCAGCTCTGCCCCCTTTGCCTTTGTGGTGGTGGTGAAGGCCGTGGACGCCATGGCCCCGAGAGCTACCTATGCTGGGGGACTGGTGCTTTTTGAAGGTCAGTCAAGGCCGCTGTCCAGTCAGGGCGGCCTCCACATCAGTGATAAAGATAACCTGGAAGAGGTGGAAGTGACAGTGGTCGGAGGCTTGAGGCACGGGCAGCTGGTGGTGCTGGGGGCGCCCCGGGCATGCAGACACTTCACCCCCGCGGACCTGGCTGCAGGGCGGGTGCTGTACCGCCATGACGGCAGCGACACCTCCAGTGACAACATCGTCTTCAGGATGGAGGACGGGCAGCACCAGGTGGACTTCCTCTTCCCGCTCAGCATCATCCCTGTGGATGACCAGCCACCAACTGTCGATGCCAACACCGGGCTCTCAGTGACGGAAGGGCAGGTGGTCCGCATCACCCCCTTCGTGCTGAGTGCCACGGATGTGGACTCCGAGGACTCGACCATCCACTTTGTGCTGGAGGAGCTGCCACCAGAGCAAAGGGGCGAAGAAAGGGGGCGGCATCTGACCCCTGGTTCCACCCACTCAAGTCCGCCTCTGGGGGAGATGCTGCTGAGGCAGGCTGAGCCACCTCTGTTCCCCGAAGACTGGGATTTTGTGGAAAAAGATGGAATTTATGAGAAAGTAGTGACGGAGTGGCTTCAGCAAGATATTATAAGAGGGAGACTCTTCTTCCGCCATCTGGGGCCCCACAGCTCTCAGTCTGTAACGGCCCAGCTGGCTTTCCGGGTGCATGATGACCATGACCCGCCTAATCTGTCCAACCGGCACTTTTTCCCCATCAAGGTCCAACCCTTGGATCTGCAGAGGCCAGAGCTGTTTCCAGGAACTAGCCTAGAAATGACCGTGCAGCAATACCAGCTCACTCACTTCCGGAAGGAGTCCCTCCAGTACACTGACCAGGACTCGGACAACCGGAGCCTCCGCTACACCCTACTCACACGCCCAATGGACACCGATGGCAACTGCCAAGTCCAGGCTGGAGAAATTGTGTTCACCGATTCACCAGACATGCCCATTTTGCACTTCACCCAGGCCCAGGTCAATCACCTCAAAGTGGCCTACCAGCCCCCCAAGAAGCTGGGTATTGTACCCCGGGTTGTGCAGTTCACCTACGAGGTGGAGGATGCTGCAGGCAATAGTGTGCCAGGGACGTTCACATTGTTCCTGAAGCCCATGGACAACCAGCCCCCAGAAGTCACCAACAGAGGCTTCACTGTCGTAGAGGGAGGAAGCTTTACCCTCAGCAGCAATGAGCTGGCCGTCACAGACCCCGACACAGACACTGACCAAATTGTCTTCGTGTTACTTTGGGGGCCCCAGCATGGACACTTGCAGTACTTGGGAAAGAGCATGGTCCCAGGGGACTCTTTCAGGCAAGCTGATATTGCCAATGGGAGTGTCTCTTACCAGCACCGCGGAGAGCAGGCTGCCAGTGACACCTTGCATCTGGAGGTGAGTGATGGGGTGCACCAAGTCCCCGTCACTGTCCAGATTGCTGTGCACCCCATGGTGAATGACAGAAGCCCCAGGATCTCTATCACAGGGAGCCCGTTGTTACACGTTTCCGTGGATGTGTTGGAGAACAGAGCCACGGAGATCACCATGGGCACCATCCATGACAAAAAGAAGGGCACAGGGCACTTGATGTTATCTTTCATTGTGGAGGATGCCCCCAAACTGGGCATCCTTCTGGTCAACGGTGTACCCACAGAACGATTCACCCAGGAGGACCTCATCAGCGGGGCCGTCATCTATGCTCACACCGGGGGTGAGCTTGGCCTACAGCAGCAGCGTGATGCCTTCAGCCTCGTGCTCTCCAAGAATTCTTATCAGTGGGTTGTGGGGGACAGTATAGTAGAGAGAGTGCAGGTCCAGGTGGTTGTACTGCCTGTGGACAATGCGGCCCCCAAGGTCTTGGTGGGGGAATCCTATGTTGTTAAGGAAGGTGGAAAGAACCCCCTGACCTTCCAACATCTCAGCATTGAAGACATAGACACCCCCCAAGATGAGATCCTGTGCACGGTGACTAGTCAGCCAGCCTCCGGTTACCTGGAAAACATCGCGCCAGCTCCTGGCTCAGAGGTGTCCCGGGCTGGCAGCCCCATCAGTGCCTTTGCTGTTAGAGATATCCGGATGAGGCACATCAACTATGTGCAGAGTCTCCACAAGCGGGTGGAGCCACAAGAAGACCAATTCACCTTTCATTGCTCCGATGGCATCAACTCCTCCCCCTGTGTCTTCTTCCCTATAGTCGTCCTGCCCACCAATGATGAGCAGCCTGAGCTTTTTGCCCGTGAGTTTGTGGTCTTGGAGGGGCTGAGCCTGGTCATCGACACCCCACTGCTCGATGCAGCAGATGCTGACTTACCACCAGATGACCTGTGCTTTCAGCTCACAGCCCTGCCCCGGCACGGCCGGATCCTGCAGCAGCTGGCCACTGGCAGCCGGCCCGTGCACAGGTTCTCCTTACGGGAGATCCAGGAGGCCTCCACCATCGTGTATGAGCACGACGATTCTGAGACCACAGAGGACAGTTTCGAGGTCTGGCTGAGTGACGGCAAGCACGCTGCCCACAGGACAGTCCCCATCGTGGTGATCCTGGTGGATGATGAGACACCCCGGCTGAGCATCAATGATGCGCTGGAAGTCAAGGCTGGCCACACTGAGGTCATCACCAATCAGGTCCTCAAGGCCACGGATCTTGACTCTGATGATAAGAGCCTCAGTTTTGTCCTCCGTTTTGGGCCTCAACACGGGCTTTTGCAGCGACTGAGAAAACCCGGCGGGGCGGTAAGGAACAACTTCACGTCAGGGATGAACTTCACCCAGGATGAGATAGACAGAGGCCTCATCTGTTACACCCACGTGGGCCAAGCAGGAGTTCCTGACCTTATCAAGTTCGACGTGACCGATGGCATTAACCCTTTGATTGACCAAGATTTCCACATCAGCATTGGCAGTGTCGATCGAGACTCCCGTGGGCTGGCCAGCCAAAGGGTCACCTTGACAAAAGGTGGCAGAGTGGCCCTCACCACTGATCACCTTGGTACCAGTGACATCAACAGTCTTGATGAACAGCTTCACTTTACATTAACTCAGGCTCCACGCCTGGGGCACCTGGAGAGTTTGCAGCACCCTGGGGAGCCCATTGCAACCTCCACTCAGCTGCCATTGGCTGACAACAAAATAGTCTACACCCACACTTCAAACGATGAGATAAAAATGGACAGCTTTGAATTGCAAGTGACCGATGGACACAGCACCGTGTCCCGAGCCTTCAAGATCTTCATCACAGATGGAGATAGAAAGAAACCTCTCTTGACCACCCATAAACTCAACCTGCAAAAGGGGGAAAGCAAACTGATCACCCCCTTTGAGTTGACGGTCGAAGACAAGGACACCCCAGATGATCGCCTCCTCTTTACCATTGCCCAGGCCCCCACGCATGGCAGGGTGCTGTATAATGGAAGCCATCCTGTGGCCACCTTCACCAAGCAGGACCTGAATGAGAACCTGATCAGCTACTGGCACGACGGCAGTGAGACGACAGAGGACAGTTTCTCCTTGACCGTGACAGATGACCCCCAGGCTGCCCCCCATGTCTTCCCAGACGTTGCCCAGGGGACACACGAACCTCAGGTAATGAGGATCGACATCAGCTCAGGAAACAGGAGGCTCCCCAAGATGACCATTAATAAGGGGGCCCAAGTCTTAAAGCGCCTAAACACTGGGCACATGGGCTGTCTGATTACCAGCAAGTCTCTGAAGGCAGAGAACCAGGACAGTCCCCAGAGGCTCCTGAAGTACCAAGTGAGCAGAGCACCAGTGCACGGCTTCATTGTCAATACTGGCCTTGGAAACGAAAGCACAGGGGTGTTCACACAGGGTGAGTACCCGTGACCTGATGCCTCTGTCCCCTCCCCCTCAGCACATCATATCAGTCACTTGTGTGCAGACTGTCCTGACCTCAGTCCATTTACGGAAAGATTCTGATGCTGATGAAACACAGTGGGACTTGCAATTATTCTCATAGCAAAAAAGGCAGCAAGTCCTATTTCAGCAGTTTCATCAGAATGCCCACTTCATGGAAATCCACAAACATTTACTAAAACTTGTAGTTGTACCTTAAAACACAATGGGACAGTTTCTGCTTCTGAAATATAAGATCAGGTTATATTAGTTTGTATCTGTTTAATTTTGAACAGCAGGTATGACATCTCTAGGAATCATTTGCACACTTGATCAGGAAGTCTAAATTTCTGAAAATGTTGCTTGGTATTTAGATTTGGGATGTAGCAGTGGCAAGGCATATTTTAATGCACCACTCGAATGTAATTACTGCATCATAAAAAAGGCAGAAAACTGAGTTTGCCTACGTGAGTGGAGGGATGTATTATAAAGAGCATCTTTCCTCCATATTTGTTTCTCTACTGATGATGAGCTAGAGGCAGATCCCTCTGCTTTCCCAGGTGAAGTGACACCTGGTGTCTTTGGCTGCTCTTTCCATTGTCTTAAAATTCATTTAGGTAGCTCCATGAATGAGATGTGCAGAGATGCCTGAGCTTTCCACATCTGATATGTATAAACCTGGATACGACCTTAGAGTAAAACTGATGGGGGAGGGGGGCAGTCTTTAAAAAATAGCTTACTACACTTCAGAATTGCTTCTAAAGCAAATGAAATCATGTATGCTTCTATGAGAATTATTTGGATAAATAACCCTAGAATGCAAGTTGTCTTTAAAATACCAATATGAAGACACAAATAGACCCAAATGGCAAATTCTTAAAAACCTAAGCAATTAGGCAATAGAATAAAAATGATGTTATTCTCATTTTCTCATGAATGCTACAGTTATTCTTGTTTAAATTTATTTTGACAAATAGTGAACATGCACTATTACACCAAGTTCAATGCTGGTCCAGAAGCCCTAAAACCAGATGGACTCAGCTGTTGGTAGAGACAGAGCTGCTGAAAATAAACACAGTGATAATGTCCAACAGGCTGGCATGGTCCCGAGATCATGCACAGAACAACACAGTAATGCAATTTAAGCTAAGTTCTCTCTTGGCCATTGAAACCCTAAGAAGTTAGAGTTGTGTGTGCTTAGCCATTGCTTTAAGAGGTATTTACTGCAGTAAATTGTCTATCTACTGAAGCACTGTCCATCATGCCAATACGACTTGTGTGGTATTTTCTCTTTTATTAGCTGATGTTGATGAGATGAGAATCCTCTACGTCTTGAAAGAGGGCAGCAATGCAACAAAGGACACCTTCTACTTCTCCGTGGAAGACGGCGGTAGGTCGATATTGCAGCCTTAATAGGGAGACCTGGTTAATTCAAATCAACATAAAATTGAAAAAAATTAAATCATGCATTGAGTGGTCACCATCAACGTTGTCATAATACAGACAAATGAACCCTCTTTCTGTCCACGTGCATCTGTGCATCCGTATGTGCTTGTGCATGTGTGTGTCTGTGTGTGTGTGTGTGTGTGTGTGTGTGTTCCTATGCTGATGATTCTTGCTAAATCACTGGTTAGGAAGGGGATGCAATGAGGAATTGCAGTCGTGAGGCGGGGAGTATTTTACCTGACCTGGATTTTGTGTGATATCCTATTGGCAAGAAAATTTTCTCTTCGGGAGGTTTTGAGAATCTAACAGGGACTTCTTTCTGAAGCGATGAGAACATTTTAAATTTTGTTCAGACTTTCAGTTCCAGTGCTTCCCTGATTTGGGAAGTGCAGCCTTGCTGGATGAGGTAGAAAGGATATTGGCAGGCAGAAAGGAAAACTGGCTTGAAAAAAAAAAAATGCCTGTTTGGCTGCACTATGTCTGGGCGCTGTATCTTCAGAGTAACATGATGGACAGCAACTAGTTAAGGCATTTTCTTTACACAGCTAGGGATATGCTGATTATGTGGCAAAGAAAAACCATCTTACAGCTTGACAGGATGATTGCAGAAATTATACCCACGTGCGGCTCGCCACCCAAGAACCCCCCCCTTAGTCCAAGTCGTTGCTCATTCCCAGCGAGCAGCATGAGTTTTCTGCTAAATCATGTATAATCAGTCAGGCCTGTATCTAGTAGGAAGCAGTCTTCCATGAGAAACCCTTCGGGGTACTGAGCTGGAGTCCCAACTCGCCCCTTTGACCTTAAAAGCAAGTCGCCTGTCCTCTGTGTGATTCATTGCCCCATCTCCAAGATGGTGCTCTTCGGTCATCTTTTCAGAGTGTTAAGCGAAACAATTTGCACACATCACCGGGCACAAAGCAGGTGTTCATTAACAGTAAGTTAACTCCTTTCTGATGAAACTACAGTGGAGACCACTGCTCTCTCCTTTCCATCTTCTCAAAGTTTAAAAACAGGCCTTCCTTCTCTTAAGTCCTCAAGAATCAAAGTTACTAAAAAAGATGAAGATAAATTTAAACCTGTAAAGCTGATTCTCCAAAGTAAAGCAGAGATCCTAGTAGCCCATGTCAGATGCAGAGATCCTAGTGGCCATTTTCCCTTCTGCTCCTGAGGAGGCTGGTCCGCTGTAAACATCTGTGTGGGCGCTGCTTTCTGGGCAACATCAGAAGCAGGAGTTAGTCTGCGATGATAAGTCATGCAAATGTTGTGCTGTTACTATTTTTAAGTTGCTTTTTATGGGCCAGGCAGTGTTTACATAAATTATGGCTTAAATTCTCACTGTAGAAAAAGAGGCAAATGTTATATGATTTTAAAATGAAGACTGAGTTTGGATAACATGCGTGAAGTCAATACAGGTAGCAAACAGGTGGTCTCGCAGATTCCAAAGCCCAGGCACTGCCTATGTGTTGGGAACCGTGGTCAGAAGCACAAACAGGGCGAAGACTGTACTTCCAAACTAATAGAGAAGCACCTTGTCAGTCCAGTGACAAGACTGATCAGACTCCACATGGGAGAACATATTTGTTTACAGTGGATCTTAAAGCCTATATTCATGTCCATAATCCAATTAAATATTTCTGCATTCATTCCATGGGTTTTGTCGTTGTTGTTGCCTGTCTGAGTATCTTGCACAGAGCTGAGGCCTACGTCTGCCCCTTGTGAGCCTTCTTGGAATAGTTTACAACTTTCGATGCTTTTGTATCTGATATTCTCAAGTCTTCTGAGTCTATCTCTTAGGGGTAGCCAGCTTACTCTTTTTCTTTTAAAATAGGCCTACTTATAAAATACTTCCCAAATAGGATGTTGAATGAAATTTACCACTTGATCTGTTAATCATTTTTTTCCTGATAACACAGAGCTCTTACAGACATTTAAGCCATGTGGGATGGATGCACTGCTAGGGAGACATTGGTCACCACTGGTTTGAAGTAGAATTTTGCCGTTGATTGTGGTGGAGCCACCATGAGAGTCAGTGAGTGAGGAGTTTGATGAGGAGTTTGCTTTTCCCCAGGACTGTGCACGAGGCGTGTGCTGCCTGATATTTTCACCCCTGACTCAGAGAGCCCATATCAGGCATCTATTGTTCTTATTTCCCAAACAATCTATTTTAAAAAAAGTAGTAAGAAGAGGGTAGGAGTTAAAAGCAAAGCGTTATAGAATGCAAAGGAGATAGCTAAAACTGAGCAGATAAAGAATTCAAATTCCTGAGACTCTAGGAGACAGTGTAGTGATGGGACAAAATGCTCAGGATCTCTCTAGAAGCATAACTGCAGCGAGACTACAAAACAATTTGCAAACTTCAAGACGATGTCATAATAAATGTAAATGTGCTATTAGGGAAGGGAGGTCACATTGTAGTGTCAGGTGAAGAAAGTTAAGTAGAAATCAGTATGTAAAGATGCAGAGGATGGTTACATTTCCTACATACCCACGATGTTAAAAATGGCTTATAATGACAATGATGATAAGTTGCTTTTTTCTCCACATTTTCTTGTGTAAATGCTCTCTAATGACCACTGTTATTATCAGTAAAAAGCAATTTCCATTTTAGACTAAAAGAGCCCTTAAATACATCAGGACCAACTTGGTTCAATAACATTGACTCAAATGGCGAACGTTGTTATTCTGGCTCATAAGTAATTCACAATTGTCCCGCCTACTAATGTAATGGGTGAAAAAATCCAAACAAGGAGGAATCAGGTCAGATCCTTCTCAGGAAGGAAGAAATTAGCAGCTATACCTGTTGTGATTCTTTCCCTCAGGAGTCCTCCCTACCTCAGTACCTTTTATTCCTTCATAAATGGTGACCAAAAGGAAGTGTGAGATCCGGGGGACACTCCAGCAAAGCAGGTCCAGAAGCATCAGTGTCAACAGCTGGAGGGAAGGGACTGGGTGCCGTCCCACTGGTGCTCCCAGGCACCCATGGGTGGGAGGAGTTGAGTGCTGCGCAGTGCAGGAAGCAGCCGCAGAGAGCTCCGGTCACTGAGCTGGGCCGAACCAGACCTTGTCTCCTGCCCTCTCCTTTGAAGAGAGTCCAGGTAGCTTCCCTTGCATCATGTCATCTGTGATTTAAATTTTGGGGCCTCCCTGGTGGTGCAAGGGGTTAAGTACAGCACTGTGAAGCTGTCTGCTGCAGCAAGAATTTGATCCCCAAGCATTGTCACTTGGGAAAATGGTAAAACTTTGGCATGTACAGAAATGCAGAAACGGTAGCCAGGGAGCTACCCAGATGGCGCAGCAGACCTCTCCTGTCTCCCTGCTGATCCCCTCAGCAGTGTATTTCAGTACATCTGCCTATTCTGCTCCCCACTCTGTCTCTGGTGAATCTTCTCACCCCCCTACCTGCACCTCTGGCCTGTACCCCAGTTCCTGTATGCATAAATAAATAAATCTTTAAAAATAAATAAGTAAATCCATTTTTTTCACCTTTTTTTTTTTTCCTGAAACCACTGATTCCTTACAGAAAGCGTACTTCTTTTTTTCCATTTGGGGACCTTACATGCTGTCCTGAGTCCTCCCCCCACTACCCCGATTCCATATTTTTGTGATGGGGGCCAAGGCCTGGAGTTCTCTTGTTGCTGCCAGCAATTCTTTACTACCAATTAGTTCTTTTATAAAAGGCCTCACCTTTTCACAAAATCCAGGACCAATTCACGTTTTGGAGAGGATTCAATGAATGGAAGTATAGTAAGAATATTGAAAACTACCTTAATGCATAGGTTAAAGCCGTGGTTTTGGCATTATGAGTTATAATTCCAAAGGAAAGCTTGCAGTCTAAAAATCACCCTGAAAATACCTGAATGTATAGGTATTTTAACATAAATAGTATAAAATTGTTTAAATGGCCCATAATTCCTCCACCAGGTAACTGCTAAAAACATTTTTTAAATAAATGCATGTCCATAGTGAAAAAGTGGTAATAATTAAACTGTACAGTGATAACTTTTTCCTTCCCCAAAAGATAAATTGATCCTTATGTTTCCTTACAAAAAGAAAATGACTCACATTACAAAATATATATGACATCTCCTCGACATTCATAGCATATATGAATATCCTTTTGCTTTACACACAGACTTTCTGGTTTATGCCTGGCTCTGAACCTTGCCTGCTCTTACTTAAAATATACATGTATGTGATATCCCATGTTATATATAATATTTTGAACTCCCCCAAGTAGTTCAGTCATTTTCTTTTGAACAACTATATGGCATTTCATTGTGTGGCCATATTTGAGCTCAATTACCTGGTTTATCTAGTAAAAGACATTTTTTCTCTTTCATTTTTGATTCTGTTATAAACTTGATCCTGGCCTATACTGGACTATGAATGCAGACTTCTGAGCAGTGGAAATGCTAATTTAAAAGGATATTGGAATGTCTAAAAATTCCCAGCATTTTTCCTAAATGTCATAATTATTTCAGACATAGAAGCCTTTTTCATGCAAGGAAGCCAAGACAGACAGACAGGTAGCTGAGGCAGAAAATGTGAAAACAAAATTTTAAAATATGAGCAAAGGGAAAAAAAAAAGAAGCAAAGACTGTTTTGCTGGTGGATGCTCCAAGAATCACCCTGCATCATGTGCTTAGTTGGTTCCTGCTTCCTCAGCTCTGCCAGGGCTGATTCTGGAGGGGTCTCTACCTGCTGTGTTTCCGAGGTCTGCCTTGCTGAATTTGTTGGCTTAGAGCCTGCAATTTAGAATGCGGTCTACAGGCACAGTGAGCTGCTCCAAAGTGGCGTCTCCCCTGAGAACAGGTTAAAGCAAGTTTTGCTAATTTCTAGCTCACTGGTCAGTGGGACGATGACTAGTGAGCTAAAAATCAGCAAGGGCACCCCTGTGCACTGGGTCACAGCTGGATGTAGCCCCATCTCATAAAATATCTCACTGAAATGTGGGGCTTGATGAGCGCACCTTACACAGAAGGGACGAACAAATGAGTTTTTTCAATTGAGGTCACATTGGTTTACAACACTGTACATGACGCAAAGGCCCAGGGTCCCACTCCCTAACTATGACATTTTATTACGAAATAATTACATTTAGGAAAAGCTGCTGGTCACCACTCTGCAGCCACCTCCCAGCCACCCACAACCCCACCCTCGCCCGCTGTGCTCCGCCCTCTATATTTCCCCCTCCCTGTTTTGTGGCCTGAGGGAAATTTCTAGGGTTGGAACAAATGACTTTTAAGTCTTCTAATTCCAGAGACTGCCCAGATGACAGGCTTGCCCAAGGTTGAAAAACTTAGCAGCTTCTACCATCTACTTATAACAAAGAGAGCTCTTCACAGCCCATTTCCTCAGAAAGAACTAAGTGGGAATTAGAGATAAAAGTTCCTCCCTTATTGAGGCAAAGTGAAATGATCTCCAGATGGTTTTCTCTGTTCTCTATGGCATGAGTGCCACAGTCTCTCTAGTGCTTTCCACCATATTTTAAAAAAATAAAAATATATGTACACAAATAAAAGAAATCAAAATAATACAGAAGAGTAGGAGATAAAAAGCAAAATTTTATTCCTGTTCCCATTCCAAGTTCAAAGGAAAGCAAAAATTGCTTTAGAATAAGCAAATATGTGTGTAAATGTGAGTGTGTGTTTGTGAACACCACACACACACATAGTTCTTGCTGGCAATTATATCTTCCATTAATTTTCAAAGTCCTGGAAGTCTGGGGAATAGCAGATAAATATTGATTTTATTTATTTGTTGTCTAGCTGATATTCTCTATGTAAGATTTAGTATTATAACTTTATTTAGAATTGTAACTTTGAATGTGTATACCAGAGAAAGAGGAGAGCAGGTAGTCTTGGCAAATTAAATCGATACGGTTGATATGGATAATAAATCATATAATCCTGGTCCTAATCTCTGTTAGAAATGAAATGTCTCCTGAACAGCACCTGACAGGTAATAAGCGTTCAAGTCATATTTGTTGAACAAAAAGTTTAAGTACAAATTCATGAAAAAAATTACCAAATCTCAAATTCATTTTGTGATTGGTGGAGGCTGTACGATTATTCATTATCATTAATCATAATGGTGGATACGTTGAAAAGAGACTCTGAAAATTAAAAATAAATGAGCATATTGTGGAGTTTATGAGCCACAACAAATAGCCTCAAGAGTGATTTTGATCACTTTATCTTTGAGGACTTGCATAAAAGCATTTTTTTGTTCATATTTTTCTCTCCATAAAATAAAATACAGGTTTTTTTTTTAAATCACACTTTCAATCTACTTTTTTAAAAACCATGCAATTCCATGTATAAAAATAGAAAGTCAGCTTGAGTGTGCAATAATCTAAGACAGCTCTGGGTCAAGGATATAGCCACACTTCAAAAAGATGATTAATGAAAGGAAAAAATGTTTTGGAAAGAAAGAGAAATATTATGAATGATGTTCTTTTAATACTCTCCCCTAGCAAATCAATACCTACTACACTGGAGCATGTTTGTAAGATCACATTATTGTGTATCCCTGCTCTCTTTTTCCAGTTGCTAAATATCCTGATTACCACATACATCAACTGAAGAAATATTTTATTGCTTGAAAAGAGAATGTATTGCTTCAAAGAGTCCAAGCTGCTCTTATCTTGCATTATGTAAGCAGGCTCTTTAAATGATCACCGTAAGGATAAATTTCAAATAAAATTTGACAACAAAGCCCTAAATTCAATGTTCATGCATAGTTGTCTAAGAAATAATTATAGATAAACCAATGTACATGTGTCTACACACCTATGCATGTGTGTGTTAGTATGTGAGGCATGTTTATATACATAAAGCTCTCAGTAGAGAGAAAAATATCTGGAATTTCATGGAATGGTGACTTAGCATGTGTCTATCTCCTTGATAATGAGGTAAAACAGTTTCAAGATCAGATTCCACATCTCTGAAACACCTACCTCATCCCAGGTCCTGCTCACCACTGACATTCTTTGCCTCTCGTTTCATCTTCACAATACCTTCATGATACACTAATGTCCCACATTCTATAGATTAAGAAGCAAAATCTGGACGATGGTGAGAGATTCAGTCACTATATAGGAAATCCACAGAGTCAAATGAATATTGAAATTATGCTTAAATGTACTGGTCTAGACCTAATTCAAAACGTTATGTTTCTCTGGATGGCAGGAGACATTTGATTTAAGGCAGAGGTCACAGGCAAACATCTGCAAGCTGGTGCAAATATGCAGTGCGCGCACAGATAGGGCCTGTTGTGACAGAACAGTGTCATCGCCTCTTCCACAAACCAGACATCACTGGTTTCTAAAAGCTGGGTGGGTAACTCATCTGTAGTCTTGATTGACTGGAGTCACTGAAGACAATATTTTTAATAGAAAAATTATCTGCAGATTGCATTCTGACGGAACGTCAAATAAGTTGGGCCGCTGGGCATTCTGCTTATCATTTTCTTTAGGACACTGATGCAGTGGGTTGTCTCCACATATGATAATGTTTCAGGCTTTTAAAAAGTAATTTACAAAAAGTGGGGATGAATATGCATATATCCATCTGCACACTTCCAGCCTAAATTTATGAGAAACTGGCAGGGAAATAAAATACATGTAAGAAGCATAAAATGGCTGCCCACCCATGGCCTCCTTACCAGGAGACCATAGAGGCAGATATGCAAAGCACCTGCTGCTTAATCTGCTCAGTTTTCCAGAAGTGCAGGCTGGAGTGTGAAAAGCCAGCACCTAAGTGATTTCAGCCCCTTGATAAAATCCCAACATTAAGAATAAGGAATAATTGACTGAGTGATCACGGATGACAGTGTTTTCTCAATTAGGTTTGTTATGAGTAATGGGCATGTTCTGCTTTTGCTTTTGCTTTTTGACAAGTGTCTGAGAAAGCAGATTCCAGGAACGTATCCTTGTGCACGTGGCGAATACAGGGGGTGCTGTGGGGCTCCAGACCCTTGTGGGCGATTGCATTGATATTCTGGTTCTTGGCTTTTACTTTTTTCTCCTTTCTACCCTTCCGTCTACCCTCTGCTTTCATTTCTTTCTTCATTTTTTAAAAATTTCTTGACCCGGGTTATGGAATTATCTCTGGACACTCATCCTATTCATCTGGTCCCCCAATTCTTGGTTCACTTTCCCATCTGCAAATATACCCCACAGTTACTTTGGTTTCTTCATCCTACTCTTGCCTTATTTTCCATCCCACAAAATAGTCTTTCGAAGATCAAATGTGTCTTTGTCTTATTTATTAAGAAGAGTTTCTATTAAAGTACCGTTCGATTATTAGAAGTCACCAGGTCTTGTAATAAACAACTTCTCTCCAGCTAACTTTAGATAATAAAAGTGCTGAGGAAGGGTTGCAATTGGTTACTTTTAGAAGGATCCATTCATTCTCTGACACAGAATAATCTCATATATTTACCAAACAAAACAAAACACCAAAACCATTAGAAAACGCTGCTAGAAAATAGACTCCTGCTGCAGAGAGGGACACTGAACTCTTGGAGAGAGGCTGCAGGAAGCCTTCATTCCCACATCGGGCTAGAGCAACCCTGGCTGGTCGTCTATGCTCGCCAGTCCAGGGCAGGCACCTCACGATGCCCGCCAATGAGTCACTCAATCAAAACAGTGAGTGGGCTGGAGGTGGCCTGTACTGCTGCTTTCTGTAACAAAAGTGGCCCGTGTGCCCACTGGCAAGTGACTGGAGGAATGAAATGGGCTCCTTGGGCAATGATTTTCTAGTCTTTTTAAGAGATTGGATGTAATGGCTGCACTTAACCAGTGATTATCTGGGGGGAGACTTGGAGTATATTTTTTTTTAAGAAAGATAATTTGATTTACCATGCAATGTTAAATTAATAAGTGTTGTTCAGCATTAGAGTCTCAGTAGCCAAAATTATATATGTATATGAATTAGGGAACCAAAGCAAATTGATTTTCCCCCATGTAGTTTATTTTCAATAGCATAAATCTATAGGTCATACCCAAGAGATCTAGAGATAGAATTCAGAGGGTCAGTGAACTTGAAATGGAAAACAAAGATATTTTTATTCTTACGAACCTCCATCTAAAGTACAGCTTTTCTCCCAATTATAAATGTAGGTAACAAAAGTCAATGCTATTAGCAGAGTATGTGACTTTGCAACCACTAGAAACAACAGATATTTAAATATCAAATGTCAGGCTTTGTAGAGATGTCCGTGTTCCTTATACATTCATTATTGCTTTGAAATGTTGGTAGTAATTACTATCAGAAATTCAATATTTAGTAAATTTACTGATATAATTCACCTACCATAATAATTCACATTCACCCATATAAATTATGCAATTCAAGGATTGTTGTTACATCATATTAAATTTTTTAAATTGTGCTAACATATATACGATAAAATTTGCATGTTAACTGCTTTTAAGTGTGTAATTCCATGGCATTAATTACATGCAATATCTTATATGACCATTACCATTATCTTTTTTCAAAACTTTTCATCTACCCACCCCCCAAAACCTGTCACCATTAAACAGTATCTTATTGCTAGTAGTATAACTGGGTCACGTATAGAGTTCCACTTAAATTCTATGTTTCATAATGAGAAAATGTGTTATTGTACAATTTAAGTGTTTGATTTCAGAACATGACTGGCATCAAGTGAGAAAAGAACACATCGCTAGGGCTTGGACTCAAATTTCAGAATTGCCAAAGCACTCTTCTGACTGGCTTGTTACATATTCATTGAGTGCCTGCAACACGCCAGGCACATGGGATATGACAGGAAAATAAGAGATATACTCTTGCTCTCAAGGAGTCTGCTGGGGGATTTATCAAAACCTGGGCAAATGTTCTATTAGGAATCAACATAGGTTGCTATGACAACAAGTGGCAGAAGCAGCTTATCTGGTCTTTGAGGACTTACACGGAAGGTTTCGGGAGAAAGTAACAACTAAGCTGGGACCTGAATGAGTGGGAGTTAGCCAGGTGAAGGACAAAGAGAAAGAACTGCAGAGAGGCATAAAGGAAGAAAGAGCAGAGAACAAATAGCAGGTAGAGACAGAATCAGAAAGGGGAGCTTGCAGGAAAGAGGTGTTGGTATAGATGTAAGTGGTGGCACTAAGGGTGGAGAGAAGTCTAGGGGATTTTTTTTTTAAATTTGCAGCTGCTAGAATTGATAGACCTTGAACTTGAGGAAGGAACGGAGGAATCAAGAATGATGTCCAGGTTTCTCGCATGACTATCTGGTGGCACCATGGCAAGGGACAGTGAGTTCTGCTGGGAAATGTTGAGTGTGACGTTCTCGTTTCAGATCCAGCACTTGCTAGCCCTAGTGCTTTGGACAACTCTTTTTTGAATCTCTAAGACAGAGGTGCTACTTGCCACCTGGTTCCAAGGGGCTGATGCAACTCTAATGAAATTCTATATGTGGCAGCCCTTTATAAACTGTTAAACACCACACAACAGAAAAGGGGTGTGATTGAGACGGGCGCTGGAGTCACTGATTCAAATTTGCTCTGTGTCTTCACTGCTGTGGTGAATTATCATCAGGAGACAGGCCTGGGAATGGGGAGACCTAAGCATCAGCCTAGCGCTGCTGCCTGCCAGTCTCTGTGATCTGGGACTGGTCCCCCTGAAAAATGAAGTCAAGCAGTTTATCTCCAAAGTCCCTTCCTGCCCTCAGATTCTAATAATGTTGACTTGAATCCCACTGAATATTCAGTGTGACCTCCAGAGGTGTAAACGGATTATCCTCATGGAAAGCACTTCAGGAAGAATTTCCTAGTCTCCATTACCCTACTTTATGGAGAACAGAAAGCCTGACTTTCTGAGAAAGCTCTGTGATACAAACAAGTGCAGAGTGGTTAATATTTTATTTGATAAACATGAATAAGTTGCAGAAACAGTATAATTGAGTATGACTAAGGGAAGGTAAAGTGTGATTCATATTCTGCAGTAAACAGCCATGAAAGGTGGAAAATAATTCAGCATCTCTTGTTGAATTTCACTTGATGGTTATGATTTTAATACAAACAACAGAATATGTGCCAAGTCCTAAACAGTTCCCTTCTAGATCCTTTATGTTCTGCATTGTTGACAATTCTCAGCCACTCTGTGGGCTCCAATTTCCCCTGAGTTTGGAGGTGTTTTATATTTGTTGTTGTTGATGGGCTGTTTTTTGTTGTTTTGTTTTTGGTTTGTCTTTTGCAAAATCTTTTTTTAATATAAAATACATCCTACATGATATTTTAAGGTATGACTCACATGTGACACAATTCATCAAAGTATACAATTCGGTGGGGTTTTTTATCATAGTATATTCATAGGCCTATGTAACCATAAGCTGGTTTTAGGGCATTTTCACCTCACAAAGAAACCCTGTCCTCACTGGCGTTCAGTCTTTTCTCCTCACCCACCTCCTCTCCTGACCCTTGACCACACTCACCTGCTGTCTCCAAGGATTTGTCCCTCTGGACCTTCCATCTAAATGGGATAATGTGATATGTGGTCTTGGTCTGGCTCCTGCCACCGAGGGTCCTGTTTTTAAGGTTCATATTATAACCCATTTTGCTATTTCCTTCCTTTGATGACCAAGTAGCATGCTACTGAGTGAATATTAATTCTCATACATCCATTTATCGGTTGATGGACATTTGGGTTAGTTCCACCCAACAGTTTATCTATTAGGAATAAGGTTACTCACACATTCATGAAGTCTTTGTATGTCGGGGGGTTGGGGGGGGTTCTTTTCTCTTGGCTCTATTCCTAACAGTGAGAGACTTCCCCTCTATTTGCAGAACCCCCTAAGATTGGTTTCAAGCCAACCCCATAACCAGGACTTCATACCTGCTCTCCCCAAATCCTTGGGGACCCCTTCATTTCAATAGGAAAAGTAACAATGAGAGTCAACTGATAGGAAAGCTACTGAATTTCTTTGAAAATACATTTAAGTCCAGGCATTTTGCGAGTATGCACCAAGCAGGTATTTTCAAGTTTGCCATGAGGATAGGGTGGGAACTTGACAGTGCCATGCATTAGAAAGGGCCAATACCCTCAGATTGTGATCTGTTTTCATAAGACTTCAAAATTTCACTACGACTTGTTGCAAATAATATTAGCCATTAATACAGGGACTGTGACCATGGGGAGGGCACTTGGGGAGACTCAGCAAATACTCCTTGAGCAGAGTTCTGCTTCTATATGATACAAGTGCTTATATTATGAAGCAGAATATAAAATTCACAGGGAATTTTTTAAGCTCTAAGACTTCAAAGCTCATAGCCTATAGCCAGTCCCCAGGTCCCTGCCCTTCCTGAGGACACATCCACATATTCCCTTAGGGGGTTGGTGTAAGGGTTGAGAAACACTAAAGGAATTAATTTCTTTTCATGTGATTTTGACATGGCTTCAAAATAATTTAAATATTTCCTGGAACGTGTTGATAAGAGGTGTTCCATTCAAAGAAAAAACACATCTTGGGTTTATGCAAGTTGAAGAATGGGCTTGACACCTGCGCACACTTCTTCAATTTAAAACTTCTCCAATGCCAGGGTTCTCTTATCTCTTGCTCTAAATGAAAGATCTGGAACTACCTGCCACGACCTTCAATCCGAGACCTCTGTCAGTGTCCCTCAGCCCGTAGAACATTCTGGCAAAGTTACACCCTTGCCTTTCATCTCAAATGATAAGCTGACCAAGCCATTGCATTAGAAATCACCCCACGTGTCAGCAGAAAAGCACCGAGAAGAGATTCGTGAAATGGAACTCTCTAGGTGTTAAACCCTCCGATTTCATCAACCACTGACTGCAGTTTTCTTCCCCAGGATGCTGCTCTCCCTCACTTTGTTATTCGTGACAGCGTAGGCGCCTTGGCGCCCTCTCCTTAACAGCTCTCACCCGTGCTGTCTTCTGCTAAAATGGCGTCATGCCGGCAGACACATTTTCTATGATTAATTAAGCATGAAAAGTAATATTTTTCCACATTATTTCCACCTTTCATGCTTTAAATTGATTTTACTTCCCAGCTTTTATTTTTCTCTCATAAATTCATTTGCTGGAAGGAAACTGCTGGTGCACAGCATACCTGGGTATTTGGAAGGATCCCCCACAGGCTCCTTCCACAGACTGTGGGCCCCAACCTGCTCCCCCAGACTCCCTCACCTGCCAGGGCTCCTGCTGCAGAAATGAAGGCCCCAGGCCCGTCTGCTCCCGGCAGCCCTTTGCGGCTCCTCCATGTTTGCCCGAGTCCCTCACTGGCCTTCTCTCTTTCACATTGTCCTACTTCCTGCTGGGGCCCAGCAAACTCTGCACCTTTCGCAGAAGAGATACCTGGCACCGGAGAAAAATCATAGCTCAAGAGTTGCAGCATGGAAAGTTTAGGCAAGTTGAGTCTTCTGTTCTTTGGGCAGGAATTCCAAATGCCAAGTGTAAGGACAGGAAGGACACAGAGCAGGTTTTCTGATCCAGCAGACCGAGTAAAGGAGGAGAGAGGCCTGGAGCCCTCAGTGGCTTTTGCAGGCTTTTATTGGGATTTACCAGGTACACAGCAAGCAGGGGTGATGGGGGGCTGCGAGGCTGGCAGGCCTCCCAGCCCCCAGCAATTCTTCACTCTGTCTGGGCTCTCCGGTGTTCTCTGGTGGTCTCTGCTGCTCTGCTCTCTCGTGGTTCTGCTTCTGCTTCTCTGCTCTCTGCTCTCTGCTTGTTCTCGTGGTCCTTCCATTCATTCTGCTTCTTCTGCTGGCGTCCCCGTGACGCTGCCCTTATAAACCCAGTCTCAGCCCAGGTGAATCCCATCTACCTAGGCCCACACCCTACTCCAGGTGCCCGCCATCAGGCGTGCATTCAGGACCACAGGGTTCCATCATCTATCCTAATGGCAGGAGGGCAGAAAAGCCTAACATTTTTTACCTTACCCCACACCAAGGAAAGGGGACTACTCCAGATTAGTAATGTCACTGCTTTAGTCACAGCTATTTAGGAAGAAACTGGTATCTGTGTCACCTGGCAAAATGAATGTACCACATGGAATGCAAAACAAGGATAGCTAGAAGATTGGATGAAATTTGATTCATCTATTTATTTATGCATACAAGAGCTGGGGTGTAGGCCAGAGGTGGGGGGGGATGAGAGGTTCACCAGAGACAGAGTGGGGAACAAAACAGGTGGATCTACTGAAATACACTCCTGAGGGGAGCAGTTGGCAAGACAGGAGAGGTCTGCTGTGCCATGTGGGTCAGCTCCCTGGCCAGGGATCGAACCGGCACTGCAGTGGCTGCCAATAGCTTGATAGGGCTGAGATTTAACCCCTTGCGCCACCCGGGAGGCTCAAAACTTGCTTCATCTTAATTCATCTCATCCTGTTCTTACCAATAGTCTGATTACTTTCTCCATTACACTACAAGTCACGAATGTTCATTTGTAGCCAAAATGTTCTTCTGTTTTGTTGTACTAATTGTGCATTTAAACCAGTGGTCACAGAGATACCATCTCAGTGGGCAGATATTTGTTTTGCTTGTTCAGAAATTCTCACCTTATATACTATTTCTGAGAAGAACTTCATTTTTCTTTCATTTATGTTTCACTCATTCTAGCAATCAAAAGAAGAGGGGCCCTCTGCTTCCAGAATTACTTAACAGACACACTGGATCCTGTGACAATATTTGTATAATTAAATGAACTGGGAAGTTTTCTGAAAGAACAAAGCCTGGCCCCAACCCTCCAGATACTCTGAGTTAATTTGTCTGTGGTAAATCCTGGACATCAGTGCCTTTAGTAAGTCCCCAAGCAATTTTAATGTGCTGTCAGGTTGGAGATTGTGCTGGCAAATTTTAAAATAGCTCTTCTTGTACTGCCTTTTCCTCTTAGTGTGGGGGAGCCTGTGGGTTGTCCTAATCCACAGAGTATGTCAAAGGTGATGGGATGTCAAGCCTGTGGTTGTATGTATATATACATATATAGTATATTACATATGATAATATATGATCTACTCATATATAATAAAATATATATAACAATAATATAATTGTATGTAATACATCTCAGGCATTTATATTTATTAGGTACATATGTATACCAATCTTGCTAACACATACTAGAGAGATTGTTTGCTGGCCTTGAAGAAGCTAAGAGCCATATTACGAACTACCTATTGTAAGGTCCACTTGGCAGCAAACTTTCAGAGACCTCCAGGAGCAGAGGGCGGCCTCTAGCCAAAGCGAGTAAGAACCCGGGGCTCTCAGCCGTGCAGCCACAAGAGAACGCATTCTGCCAGTACTCCAAATGCCTTTGGAAACACATTTCTCCTAGTCAAGCATGAGAGGAGAAGGCTGTTCAGCTAAAATCTAAATTACCTTTCCTTGAGATCCTGTGCAGGGGACACAGCTAAGTGTGCCTGGGCTCCAGCCCCACTGAAACTGTGAGATAACATGTGCTTTGTTTAGCTCCTAAGGTTTTGGCAATTTTAGCATAGCAGTGGAAAACTCCATAGAGGATCCGATCTCTAATAATTATATCAGCGCCATTTGTGTTTCTCTTGTGCTACTTTATAAGGTTTGCCTAGAATATAAAAGAAGAGCATTGCTGCTCTCCAGTGCCCCCCCACACACACACCCCAACTTCCTTCATGCCATCCAGGACGAAGGCAGGCAGGCATGGGTCTCACCTCAGTCTATTCAACACACAATACCCAAAGGGGCTGAGTGACATTTATTTCTCTATTCTATTTCATTTGCCAGTTTCATTTTCTATTGTTCCCCATGTTTTTTTTAAACTTTAATGTATTATTCTTTCTTTTAACTGCAGGAAAAGGCTCATTAAATGAATCATTTAGTTACTCCTAATTTATTGTTTTGTGTATAAATATATCTTCAGGGCACACTAGGAAAGCCAAATAAACAGGGAAGACCCAGGTGACATTTAGTATTAAGCGCAAAACGGCGAGATACTATACACAGCAGGGGCTGATGCAGAAATATAAAGCACAGAAAAAGAAGTTTTAACTGTTTGTTCATCAGACTTTAAAAAATGAGCTTCTAGAACTAGTCCATTGAAGTGAGAATAATAATACTGAATTTAAGTACACTACAGCATTCAGCACTAAACTTTGCTTGAAAACAACTTATCTCCCTCTTCCTCTTCATCCACCTTCTGAGAAATATAGTATGAAATAGATTTGACTTTAGGGGGGCCTTTATGATTGTCTCAAGGTTAAAGGGTTTCCGGATGTCTTCGCTGGGTACGCATGATTCCAGTTAATGAAGCCAGATTATTTCAGGGGCCCATCAACTCAGTAATAAAAGAAATTTTGTATTTTAGTTGACCACATTATTAATCAGTACCCACTGAAATGAAAGCACAGTTATGCACTGTTAGCAAATGAAATCTAAAGCTCTCCAGGCTCCAGCGTTCTGTTCTGTGCCTTGCCTTTCCACATTGCCATCAAAGGAAAACTATTATCATTATGTTATTATACTCGCTCAGAATCATAGACCTGTGGCCTGCAAACGACCTTGGAGACTATGCCTATCTTGTGTTTGTGTTTAATAAAAGATTTGGGAGTGAGGGATTTACCTTGAGATTTTATCACAAACTTCAAGGGAACAACGAGGGTTGATTCTAGACATAATGAAGTAAAGGCAAAATAAAGCAAAGAGCCTCTTTTATAGAGGCTGCTTATTAAATAACCATTCTTGGTTTTAAATTTAAAAAGATAATGCATACAAATACCAACTAGTCTTCCTGGGGGTGGGCAGAATGCGGGTATCTACGAAGAATAAGGAGTAGATATACAGGAGGAGAAGTAGGTAGGTGGGAATGGCCGAGAAAGCAATAGAAGGAGAGAGGTTTTGACATAGGAAACACACACGTTCACACAAGTACCCATGTATAGCAGGGAGGGTATGAGGGTGAAGGGAAAACAACAGTATCCTCTGTCATATATGCAGAAATGTAATTTATAAGATAATCTGTAATCCAAAGTCCTCAATTTTTGTTTTAATAAAATATAACTTAAGTGACTTTTAAACTGAATTTCCCTTTCCTATAACTGTAGGTGGCGTCTGGGTTCAGTGTGTTACTGACCTATTAACTCTCACCTCTTTTGCGATTTTTTATTGTGGTCTGTGTATGGTGTCACTCAAAATGATGCCTCGCTGACATTTTCTTAAAGGATCTAGAAGATTTATTGATTTAACATTGGATTACTTTAGCACAACCCCGTGGGACCAATTATACTTGTGCTATAAAGGAGGTATTTTTATTTCTAGAAAATTGATATTTTGCCCAAGAGTTTGTAAGTGGAATGGAAGCTTTTCATTTATCTAGTGACTGTTGATCTGTGGTCTGGCAGAAAAGAATTGCTGGCAAAGGGAATGCTTCCCCTGGATCGAAAAGCTCTGCTTATATTCACACGGCCACAGCCTGGTCTCCTCCAGTTCTCTTCGCACTATGTCCTGCCACCGCTCTATCAATCAAGTTGAAATATATGAAATTGTTTAATAGTCAACCATTGGCTTTGCAGGAAGCAACAACTTCCCATGGTTCGATCTAGTAGAAAGATTGGTCCTCTTCCCAATCAGATCCCTGCAACCTCATGTCTAGGGAAACTCAAACTTTCACCAGATCCCCCATCCGCCATCACAGTTGATCCTCAGGGCAATATGACAAAAGAGAATAATCTCTGAAAGAAAAATGGGACAAGATGCCACCAAATTAATATTTGGGGAATGAGTGTAAGTTGTTTCACATAGTAATCAGAAGCGTGACTATGAAATAAATGGCACTAAGCACAGAGAAGTTCTTGGATGTGGCATTTAACTGGGCAAGCGTCAGTTCCCCGTGATACCAAGGAGCGTCACGATCCCCCCCCCACCCCCCGCTGCCTCAGCTTTCCCATGAGTTGGAAGGTGGAACTAAGTAGCTGCATCTGTGTCTTCCCCAGAAGGCACCGTCAGGACTGTGTGCCAGGCAATTTACTTAATTTGTTAGGTGGACTGGGGAGAGAGAGCCCCGGCGTCCCCATTCCTAACGCATTATAATCAGAGTCTCACCTTCAATGGGGTGGAAAAGAAAATAGCATAACCAGCAAACAGAGAATAAGACTACCTGGTTCCGTACATGAAGTTACCAAGTTACCCAGGCACTTTCTCTGGTTCTGTTTAGATTATATCCCAGAACGAGAATGATTATTCTGATCTCCAAATAGGAAGCTGCTAAGTATATGACACTGCACTTTATTGTGTTGTATTTCCTTGTGTTACACTGCATTGCATTGCATTGCTTCCCATCCATTCCATTCCATTAAGGAACATAACATCCCTCGGAAGGAAGTGTATTTCAACATCCTCCTTGAATTCTATGTACTCTTGAGGAGAAAGGAGGTTCAATGTTTTCTCCCTTCCAGTTAAGGCATCCTGAGCCCCAGCTCCCATAGAGACATGCCCCTGGAAGAGGTCATTCGATCAATGTATCTGCCTGCCTGCTAGTTGGAAACTTGTGCTAATATGATTTTTTTTTTTATTCTCCAACGTCTTGCTTTGAGAGTTCTTTGGTAGTTCTATTTTGTGTCATAAGCAGCATGGGGTGCCCTGTGGAAGCATGCCCAAGAAGCTAAGAAAAACTTGGGGTCTTTATTTTTTCACACTGCTCCCAATGTGCTTTTACTGAAGACATCTATTTAAGAGGGGAAAAAATAGGTACAGAAAACTTGTATCATTATACGAAGCAATAACAAGTTGGGTTTTTATTCTTCAAAATGGAGGGTCAAATATATCATTGAGATGGTTTGGGGACATACAAAAAGAATATATCGGGCCTCCCTGGTGGCGCAGTGGGTTGAGCGCAGCGCTGTGAATCTGTCCGCAGCCTCTGCAGTGCAGGTTCGATTCCCAGCCGGACAGGGAGATATCCACATGGTGAGGCAGACCTCTCCTGTCTCACCCGCTGCTCCCCTCAGCAGTGTTTTCGGTCCGTCTGCTTGTTCTGCTCCCTGCTCTGTCTCTGGTGAATCCTCTCACCCTCCCGCACCTCTGGCCCGTACCCCAGCTCTTGTATAAAAAATAAATAAATCCTCTTTTTTAAAAAATGTATCAAGCACGTCTTTTTAAGCCACATTACATTTGCCATCCCCCTGCTGCCCCCACCCACCCACCAGTGAGTGCAAGATCTGCATCTCCACCGCTCAATGCCTACGTGCATGTAGAAGGCTTGCGGGAGACAGTGGCTGTCGCTCAGGAAATGGCATGAGAGCAATGACAGCCGCTCTCTCATCGGCGCTCTTCTTTGGTTTTACCCCCTTTTTCTGAAAAGCTGGGTGTGTGATTGCACAAAATAGCCTATTGTTCATAGCCATGAACCTTGAGCTTTCAGACATGTCAAAGGGAGGGACGCCCTTTATTCCAGTTCCACGAGGAGGTGGCTGCACTCAGAAGCACCAGAAGGGGGTGATCAGGCCGGCCCTCGGGCTCACGGAGTAGAAGTGAAGTGTGAAACCCCTGAGCAGCAGGAGTGGATGCATACGAATGACGCCCGTGTGCAGAAGGGCATGTGGCTTATTTTACCTTATTTTAAAGTACATTTTTAAAATTGCTACCACAGCTCCGGGAACATGGGGAAACAACAAGGGGAAGGAAAATGGAGATGTGCCTGACACGCAACTTGGCTTTTTCTCATTCCTAATTTGCTAATTCTTCTACCTCAAGTGACTTTCCTTTCTCTGAATTCATAACTCTCCTGGGGAAAAGCACGGTATTTACCATCTATAAGCATCACCTGCAGCCACGCTCCATGCAAAGGAGCAGGATGAGGCCTGAGAAGCATTTTCCAGATGACTAATGAGATTAACTGACACTCGGTGGCAGTGGTTAGTTATCGGTGTTATTGCCAAATGCATGATGAGTAGGTGCATATGCAATTCAAATTCATTGTAAAGTTCTGTTATGCTGATTGCTCTAGAAGCTAAATGCTTGTACAAGGACACTATTGCAAAATGTCATGGAATATTAAAAATGTAAAGTATACACAATATTGAGTTTCATTGGGTAATTATAAATATTTTAGATCAAATAATACTATTCAGTTAAGTCTTTTTAGAAATTTGAGGTCATAAACCATTAAGCTTTGATAAAAGCTTTTACTTCATCATTCAGCATTTGATTTTTACCCATGTGGAAGTCAGCAATGATTAGATGTCTCTTCAGAACTGTCTTTAGCAATATCTAATCTTTTTTTAATTTTTTAATGAAATTGCTTTAAAATTTAATTTCAAAATTATTTTACTAATTAAAATTATTTTAATTTTTTAAAGATTTATTTATTAATGCATACAAGAACTGAGGTGTAGGACAGACATGCAGGGGGTGAGAGGATTCACCAGAGACAGAGCGGGGAACAGAACAGGGAGACTGACGAAATACACTGCTAAAGGGAGCAGCAGTTGAGACAGGAGAGGTCTGCTGTGCCATGTGGGTAGCTCCCTGGCCGGGGATCAAACTTATGCTGCAGTGGCTGCAGACAACTTGATAGCGCTGTGTCTTTAATCCCTGCACCACCAGGAAGGCCCTATTTTAATTTTTTAAATGAGATATCAGAAAGTAGAATTAGTAAAAAAAAAAGTTACATCAAAATCAAATCTATACACTGGCTATACTTTTCTTATTTTTTTTTTTAACCTAAATGGAGACAATAGTGAAAATGTAAATGCAGTGTGCCCCTCAAGTACACTGAGTTAGAAATAATGCAATTGGGTGTTTTCTCCATCATGATTTTATTCATCTATTTTTAATTTTTTTAAATTTATTTATTTATGCATACAAGAGCTGCGGTATAGGCCAGAGGTGCGGGGTGAGGGGGGATGAGAGGATTCACCAGAGACAGTGGGAAACAGAATAGGCAGGTTGACCGAAGTACACTGCTGAAGGGAGTAGCAGAGGAGTCAGGAGAGGTCTGCTGCGCCATGTGGGTAGCTCCCTGGCTGGCCGGGCATCGAATATGTGCTGCAGAGGCTACAGACAGCTTCATAGGTTGCATCTTAACCCCTTGCGCCCCCAGGGAGGCCCCTCCATCATGGTTTTAATAGCTGCTTCACCTCCTGCTTCTCTTCACCTCACTGTTTACTCAGGACCTTCCCAAGGCCAGTACCGTCAGGCCTGCTCACCATCTCCTGTCTCAGTCACCTCTTATCCTAAATCGGCCATTAAGTGGGTCCTCCTTTCTCTGGTCCCAATTAAGGGTGCAAGCATGGAGTCACCCGCAGCTGGTCTACCCTGTGAAGAGGCTGTGCCCAGAAAAGGTGCTGCCTCCAGGCAAATCAGTAACTTCAAAAAAGACAGATGTCAAGGTTTGCAGCTGCTGAAGCTCCCAACTCCCAGAAGGTAGGACTCAAAATAGGTAGAATAAGTTTTAACAACACTCATTTTCCTCTACGCGCAGACGGCATCAGATCAATACAGTCACTGGGCTATACGCAAATTTCTTTGCCTCTCCAGAAATCCTCGAAACAACTATATAAACCACACTGGGCAGCTCAGAATTCAGTTTTCCTAGAGCTTCCTGGGGGTTTGATTCTTTAACAAACTCACTTAATTTTCCTTGTCTCAGTTTATTTATGCTGCCGCATCTTGCTTGCCTCCTCTTTTTCCTTTTCTTCTTGCTGACAAGTCCAGAGTCTGGCATTTCACAGGTTCATTGGCCCTTCGTTACCCTGTCCTCCGTTGTCAACTTCTATGTTCTTTTTCGAACATTAGGACATCAGTTTGGTTCTACTTTTAAAAAAACAATTCATTCTCTGGGCCTCCCCGGTGGCGCAGCGGTTGAGCGCTGGGTTGCGAAGCTGCCCGCAGCCTCTGCAGTGCCAGTTCGATCCCTGGCTGCTCCCCGGCCAGCGGAGGAGGGTCCCACATGGCGCGCAGACCTCTCCTGCCGCCCGCTGCTCCCCTCAGCAGTGTACTTCGGTCCTTCTGCCTGCTCTGCTCCCCGCTCTGGCTCTGGTGAATCCTCTCACCCTCCCGTGCTTCTGACTGTACCCAGTGCTTGTATAAATAAATAAATAAAAATAAATCTTAAAAAAAAAAATTCATTCTCTCGTCTCATAAAGAATACTATGTTAATGATAATAATGATAATAGTTTAAACTATAAAAATGACTCAAGCCTGCGCTTCCCCACATCTCAGACCTCATATATAATGCCTTGTTTGCACCTCTCTTCACCCCCCTTTAAGGATGAGGATAGAGACGTGCCTAAATTGGAGCCATCATGTGTGAGAGGACAGAACCTCAGATCTTTCAATCTGGGGCCCCATGGACTTGGGGGTGGGGGGACTGTGGGTGTCTTGGTGGTGGGGTGTGGAGTGGTGCAAATACCTGAAGAGTGTGACCCTATATATACCTCTGAATCACACGGAGTGTTGTAATCAAGTTTCCTCAAGAAAGAAAAATAAAATAAAGCCATCAATCCGATGCTTCCACTTCAAACTGCTGCAGAAAAAACATGTAATGGCAAATTAGACTCCACTAAATAGATTGTGGCTCCAGCTTGAAAACTGATTTTCCCAAGGAAAAATAGTTCTACGGTGTTTGATATTTCTAATTTTCCTCAGATTAACTTAGCAATGCTCAGGCTACCTTCTGATTTCATTAGGGAGTGTTCAATGATCAATGTCAAATTCAAATGTCTCATTATTCTTCCCCAAACACAGAAATAGGAAACATATAAAATTGGATCGGAGGTGCACTAAAGTCCTTTCATTTCCCCTACACCAGCCAGAGGGTCCATCCAGAGGTCATCCAGAGGGCAGCCTCTGGTTCCAAGTAGAGGTCATTCTTGATGGTCACGACTGGAGGGCGATGAAGAAAGAGCAGGGAGAGACCACATTGGTGTTGAGTAGGTAAAGACCAGAGAGGCTGCTGGACACCCTCCGGTGCACAGGACAGACCCTCACAGCAAAGAGTTAGCCCAAGGCGCTGAGCACAAGCCCCACCCCAGCACATCGCGGGCATGCAGCTGTGATGGCTGGATCAGCCAATATCAAGATGCCACTCCACGATGAAGGTGACACTCACGCTTGAAACTATTCTTTTTGACTTCTAGCTGGTGTTTTTATACCGGACTTCCACACTGTGGCAAAACTAATTCAAATGCTGTTTTTTTCTTCCTTTCCTTATACCTGTTGTTCTTTCTCTGGCTCCCAAATGTGACCACCCCCAAAGTTCAGTTGGTCTTCTTCTTCTACCATTGCTCCTTCATGGAAATATGTAGTAAGTGCCACACAAAGTCCCTGACTTACATAAATTGGGCTTTCATACCGTCTAGAATCTGTGCTCTCATCCATTATACGTTAAACCATCCCTCATACATAGAATGTCATCGTTAATGCATCTGCTGGCCGGCTGCCTGCTGCTGGCAGAGTGCTCCCGGGAAACCTATGGGGGACAGGAAGACCCAGGCAATACCTCTCTGGTCCCTTCTGGTGGGACCACAGTCACATCCTCCACCCATGCTCGCCCTCAGGAGTTCCTCACCCCCCGAGTTCGGAAGTCTGGGAGCCCTTTACACACTCACTCGTGGAGCCTCCATCTTAGTCGGCCCAGCTACTGCCTCTACCCCTGTAGTAATCCCCCCACACACACTTCTTCCCCAGCAAGTGCCGGTACACGGCCAGCCAGGGAGGCTCGGCCAGAGCCCTCCATGGAGATACGGTGGCTGGTGGATCCCCAGCCCTTTGCTCCACTTGTCCTGTCTGGAGAGTGAAAGCCCAGGGCCCAGCTGCAGTGACAGAGGGTGTTAATGGAAATGCCTGTGTCGGCCATAGTAGGGCCCCAGAACGCTGATCTCAGGAACTCGGCCAGGGCCCTACTACCTATAAATGTTCTCACCCACCTCTGCAATTCTTGGACGCTTTGAGAGAGGATCCAGTATTTCGCCTGACAAAATTTTTAAAAATTGTGCAATATGTATCTCGCTCTCTGTTGTTAAGTTTTCAGTAAATTTGACTTCAAAACGCACTTAGAAGCTTCCGATATCACAGAACACTAAATCTCCCTTGTTCGCCTTTGCCTGTTGCACACATTCAAACACCCCCATATCTGAGGAAGTTTTCCATTTGGCCTTTCAACCATCACTTCAAAGCCAAATAGCATCTCAGCCCCCAAGCTGTCATCCCCCACCCTCTCCTCTCTGCTCACACTACCCAGCACCTCCTGCTGCCCTACTTGAGCTCCCTGAGTGTTTGACAGACCTTATCCCTTATTCTCCCTTCCAGCCATCCCCATATCCTTCAATGCTCCAGTTCTCTCTAAGCCAGTCTTTTCCTTCCACTGTGTCTGTCCAGAGATTAAGCTCTTACTGTCTCATGAAACCTGAAGACACTAAATCTAGCATGTCTTTTGATCCATGCCTCTCAGCATCCTTCTGAGTGCTGTGCCAGCTGATTGTGTGGAATTCAAAGAATTATTTATAGGATGTATAAATGAGCAAAGAAATGGTTCTCTGCGCCCAATTGATTTGTGCATTTGAAAATACTGATTTGCACTAGTTTCCTCCTGCCTCTCCATTAAGCTGCGTGCATCAATGTCAACCCAGGCATGTGTCACTTGACAATGGGGATACCCTCTGAAAAGTGCGTCATTAGGTGGTTTTGTCATTGCCTGACATGATAGAGTGTCATTACACAGCCTGGGTGGCCCAGCACATGATGCACCTGGGCTCTGCGGCGCTGCCCATGGGACCGCCATGTATGCAGACCCTAAGGGACTGAAATGTCATAAAGCAACATATGCATATAACCATATTGTGTCCATTTTCTTGAGGGCCTGCTCTGTGCCGGCATTGTGCTAATCATTTCGTCTCTACTACCCAGACCAATCATAACAACTCTGTGTGGAAGATGTTATTACTGTCATTTTTATTGCTTTTATCACCACTCCACAGTCAAGGAATCTAAAATTCAAAGGTACTTAGTAATGTTCATATGGCTAATTCATAGCAGAGTGACCTCTTGACCTTGTAATCCAAAACCCACGCTATTTCCTGCCCACCTAGCTGCTTTTGTTTATTACCTGTATACATTTTATGTTAGAGAGTGAGTACAGAAAAATCACTAGAGACAAGAGTGCCAAAGGCACCACCAGGATTTCCACCCAGTTTTAAAGTTTAAACTTGTTAAAGATCGATACCATTTAGATTATCTCAGAACCTCTGAGTCCTCTGCTCTAAGAACTGCTCTCCTTCTCAACCTTACCCTGAAGCCAAGGCCTCGCTCACCGCATGGTAGCTGACCAGGGGTGGCCTTGGAGATGTTCAGAGGGTACTCTGTCACTGCTGATTACTTGATTAAAGAGCAGACTCAGGCTGAGTATGGTCATATGCATGGAGAAGCAGGTTGGTGAGTCTTCAGAAAATACAGAATAAAGTCAATGTCCAGAGCGATGCCTTTAAAGATGACATGTGGACCTAGGGGATGGAGCCTTGCAGTAGTTGTCAATACACAAAGATTTTTTTGGGCTCAGTTTCTTGAGAAATCCAGCTGAGCTCCCTGCCTTTGGGTTATGTGACCTACCCTCTCTGCCTTCCACCAAAAAGGAAAAAAGAAAAAAATCCACTATTTTTCTAACTAGTTTGGGTGCATTCCTATTATTTTACAACCTCAACTAAGACAAAACAATTCATTTGTGGATCAGCCAGACTCTGAGTCTAACCTACTCTAGCTAAAGAAATTCATTTGGGGATAGAAGAAAGCTCGGAAAGTATCTCCCGGAGGCCAGTTAGATCCTAGAAAGGATGCGAGAACACTCCATGGGCTGCCTCTGTCTCTAGGCACAGACACCACACCTGCACAGTTGTCCCTGGTCACTGGGCCTCTGTCGCCAACACCAGAGAAAGTCAGAGGCCTCTGTTGCTATCGTCACCAAACTGGGCCCTGGGGAACACCTGCATCCCACGGTGTGCACTTCTGAGTCAGGGTCTCAGGCTGCCAGCAGAGTCCAGAGGTCACCCTTATGCCTCTCCTGTGAGGGAAGCTGCAAAATGCATTCTGGTGTCTTCCTAGTGAAGGTGGAACTCACTCAGTATCAAATTCTCCAAACATAGAAAAGAGTTAAAATCTGCTGGATAGTGAGAAAACAAGAGCAAGTTCACTAAGCGGCTATACGCACCACTACTGGTCTGCAGAAGCTAATATCCCTTCTTAATGACGGATTGACAGGAAGGAATGAAAAGGCATCAGAAGGGACAAAAGTCCAAGCAGATACTGGTCCTGACAGAATGTTGATTACTTCTCTGGACACACTTATTTTGTGCTCATTCTTTTGTCTGCCTAGACTCTTCCTCCTAATCTCTCAAAGAGCACCCCTTTAGAGAAGCTAAACTTAACCACTCTACCAAAAATAGTCCCGTCTCCCTCCCCCAGTCACTCTTTGCGAAACTCTCTTGATTATTTTGCTTTGTAGCTCTTCTCACCACCAAGCCTACTACACATGATTACTTTGCCCCCACTGGAATGTATATCGCATGAGAACAGGATTTGGGGGGTCTTCATTTCTCTGTCCTAGAACAGGATTTGGGGGGGTCTTCATTTCTCTGTCCTCAACACTTAGAAGAGTCATCAGCTCATAACAGGTGCTTTATAAATCTTTGTGGAATAATTAGATGGATGGTTTAAGTAATTAATTGTCTTAGTAAATCATTCTGCAGAATTCTGGAATATAACTTAGAACTATAAGAGAATTCTAGAATGCATTTACATGTTTTCTTTCTTTTTTTTTTTTTACTACACAGTGTAGTAGATCAAGTATTGTATAGTTAAATCTCTCATAACATCTCCCAATACAGGATTTACAGATTAAAACAAATGTTTTTATCGGGATACATTTCCCAAAGCATGGTTTGTAGAATAGCACTAATATGTGGATTGATAAGTGATTTCTACAGTTTAGGGATGCAGCAAATGTTCCTGCATGAGAATTATCAGATCCAAAAAAAACCCTAAAAATTTACCTGGGACATTTTCAGATGATCAGGATACTCTGTCTGTGGTCAATGTATTTAAGTACTTTGGCAATCAAAAGATCTGATTTTTAGATCTACTTTTAGATAGATGTGCTTTCCATGGGTGACTTGAAGATTTAGTTATGTGAAATATAATCAATAACTGCCTCTTAATCCTCCCTTCTTCATGGACTGTAGGTTGACATTAAGAATTTTCTTTCCTCTCCTCAAGTACGTGATGATTATATTAACTAAGTCATTATGGCTAATTTCACTAGGGAAATATTGAACTTATTCATTACTCTGGAAACCTGTAGCCAATTTATGTACATAATTAGTTTCTTAGCTTAACACAGAGTCTTTAAGGAATCCATAGGTTGGCTGAGTGTTTCTGTGAATCCCGGGAATATCAAATCTCCGGCATGTAAGATTTGGTGAATATGTACATTTTGAGGGGAGAAGTTTGCTGTCATAGACCAAAGAAATTTGTGATCCCTAAAAGTTTTAACTAACCCTCTGTGTAAATGACCACATGTAATTGAGTAGAAGGTAAAATACTAAATCCAAGACTGAATAAGAAAATTCCGTTGCACTAAGATCTAGTTCTAATCAACCTAAAGACCTTGAAGGACTTTGCATAGGATTAGAAAGTTGGTAGAATTATTTGGAGACAAAAAATAGGAGCAGGAGCTTTCCATGGGAATTATAAGATACAGATCATCACTCAAGGTGTCCTTGGAGAAAAAACATATATTAATGTTTCCTTCAATCACCGTGAACTTTGAATAACAAATTATTTCTTTTTCGTTGATGGGGCTAGAAAAGATTTGAAAACTGTTCATAAACTTTAAATAACTTTGTAAAGCACTTAAATTAATTTGAAAAGATCACTATCTTCGGGTTGGTTTTACAGATTACTACTCTAATGCTTATAATTTTACTCGGCCTATACTACAAATTACAGTTCTTTCAGATGAGAGTTGTCGAATAAAATATCCTAAGGATTTTAATTTTGTTTCTGCAACACTGGAGGAGTTACAGAAAAGCAAATTATATTCAGCCTTTCAGTAACTGATCTAATAATGTGTAAAACGAGGTATGTATTTAAAACCTGTTTGGAAAGGAAGCAGCTTATGTTAGAAAGGAGGCAAAGAAGGGCAGGCGAGATGTGCAGGCCTCCATCCAAAGTGACCTTGTCATGCCTAGAAACAGCACATCTTGCTAAAGAACACTTCGTTGAACATTTTCAAGAACATGCATGCGTCCTTGTATATGTCACCTCAGTGGAAGCTCAGCTTCTCACCTCCAGAAAGAAGGAAGTAAATACTTAACAACTTGAGGGGGCTTTGGTCTACAGATACTAGGACACGCAATGGCAGCGTTTCAAAACAAAAAAGACTCAATAGAATAGTCAAAATAATTAAGACATGGAATAACAGAAGAAATTATTCCTGAAGTTATTTTCTTTCTTCTCATCTTTATAAAGCAGCCAAAACCAGAGCGTCATGGCCCCTTGGTTTAATTCGTTGTGTTCTGCACATTGGGCCCAAATACCCACTCCTTATCCTATATCAAATACATCATTATATTTCCATTAGAATGATGACTACTATTTTAATGCATGATTTCAAAATCCAAAGGACCATATACATAACAAATGAAAGTGGCTTCCTTCAAACTGGAAACAAAACCAATAATGTTTTTTTTAATAATGTAAAAGGATTTCTGGTGGGTTTATTTGCTTACATTTTGCTCTATTTATCAGAATACACACACCACAACATCAATAATGTTATGTTTACAAGGAGAGGGAGAAGACAGATGGAGAGTAAACATGAAATGCAACATAGGCATTTATCTTGCAGTTGCACATCGCTGAGTCCTGGTGTGCGGAATAAACAAGAGCCGCGATGTAACCAGGTTTCAGTTATGTGTCCTTTGAACATTATTCAGTGATAGTTGCAAAGAAAGGTTCTTCCCTCCCTCCTACATGGATCACTGGCAGGTGACATAAATTTTCCGATTGCGCCAATAAAAATATCTCATGGGTGCATTGAATCAAAAACACAAGGTTAATCTAGTCACTAGAATTCCGTCTCAAGTAATAATTAAATCTCATACTTGTTCTGTGTTCAGCCTTCTCTGGCGCTATAGGGAGGGCAGAGGCTTCTGCTCTTTCTGCCCAGGTGGACCCAGGAGAAAGGCGGTGGGGACACAGCAGCGCTGGTGTGGGGAGCACTGTTGCCTCTGCAGCAGGGAACCCCGAGGGGCAGTTACTTGAAGGTGATTCTTTCTTTAGTTGGTGTTTTTGTTAGTTCCTTGAGATTCTTGCCTCTGGACACCCCGGCCCCAACCTGCAGGTGCTGGTGTCTTACTGCTCCTGCAGCCGTGGGAATCTGGTGATCGGCTTCCAGCCCCGCCTGCGCAGCCCTGTGTCCTCCACTGGTCCCGCTGGGCAGGTGACTCGACTCTGTCCACATGCGTCGTTCCTATTCGGCTCATGGTGGGTGCTCAGGCACTGCCCACATGCGGCCTTCTTCGCTCCCTCTGCCCACGGAGGCCACCCAAGCTTTGTAGACAAAAGGAGATTGGACAAGCCCTGCTGTCCTGTTGCTCTGTCAATCTTCTTCTTGGGCAGTTTTTAAGCACATGAGCATCTGAGTTCAGGACACCATACTAGATTCTCATAGTAATAAAATAAATACAATGGAGAGCCTGTCTTCATGGAACTTGTAGAATAATGTGAGAGCAAATAGATACACAAAGAGTATAAAAATAAGCAGGGAAGCGGAGGCAGTAGGTGGCAGAGAGAGCAAACAGCGGCAGGTGGGAAGGATGGGGTGTTGAGCAGAGCTGAGTTTAGAACTACCAAGCTTTGTGATCACTGATCTGAGGCATAAAACGGTGGGGAGAGGGGTCAAAACAGGGGAGGGAAGAGCCCTGGGGGCTGTGGCGATGCATCACAGTTGCTACAGTAGTGGGAGAACTACAGGGCTAACCAAGCTTTGGCTCTTTGGAAGCCCAGTGCATAAGGCCTTGCTGGAATAAGAGGCACCTGGCTCGTCCACATGAGAACAGGTTTAGGTGGTACTCAGGGAAGTCTCTCTAAAAGCAAAGCACTGTTCTTCTCTCTATGAAGAGAAACCTTATTTTGAAACCCTTGACTTCAGTGGCAAGATGCAAACCCCAGTCACTGATCCATCAGACACTCCAACTTCTCCCTCCTCTCTCAATTGCAGGGGGAAATAAGCTAACAAATCAGCCCTTCCGTCTACACTGGGCTTGGATTTCCTTGGAGAAGCCCTACTACATTGTGGATGAAGACGCTGTGTTCCTAGAAGTGAGCCTCGCACGCAGAGGATACCTTGGAGAAGCCTCCTTCATCAGTAAGTAACTTTGGACTGGGTGTTGACGATGGAAAATCCACACACTGATTTTTCATCCTTCTTCTCCTGCTGTGCCTTTTATGATGGTTGCGTTGCTTCTCTCTTTTTAATTCAAGAGACTCCAGAAAAGTTTAAGTATTTCACAGCCATATACCAGAATCCTCAAGCCACTGTTTCTTTTCAAATTGCTTTGACATCTACAATACATTATTATGCTTAATTCTGGCTGCTTCTGAGGGTGAGAGGAGCTCTACCTAATACAGAGTCTATCCTCAGCACCTCAACCAGCGCCCCAGAGCCAGTGCCATGAAAAGTTTGGTAAATAGCCACACAGCCACTCCATTTAAACAGAGTGCTGCCTCGCTCGACTTTAGCTGTGGTTGGGGACTCCACTCCCCCTTCCTCTGCCCACTCCAACAGGTGCCTGAGTGACTCATGTAACTTCAAAGGTAGTTATTCAGTTTCCACCATCAAGAAGTACTGCTGCAGGCCTTCTCCAGCTGCTTAAAAGAGTCAACACTAGCTCTTCTACATTGGAAATTATTTTCATGCTTTGGGGGCCTTTTACAGGACATCAAGTTCTCCAAAAATAAGAAAGAAGAAGTGGCACAAGGGAACTTCTATCTAATTTGGGGTCAAGATTTTCAATTGCTGGTGTCAGGGCCTATTTGATGTCACATATTGAAACAACTGCAGAGTTGAAGCCTTGTCATGAGCCCTAAAGGCATGAGACACCAACTTCACCAACTTCATTGGCAAGTCACACTCAAAACCAGACACAACCAGACACAACCAGACACAACCCAAATGCTGCTGCAATGCTGTGTGCTGCATTGCACACAGCAATGAAGGGTCTATTATTCAGTCTTGATGGGGTAGCACCTTTCACCCTCAGACCTCACACTGGCTGTTTATAATACTCTTGTGGGGTTGTTTCACCCCCTCCAATAAGTCACTTCCAAACAGAACCCAAATCTGTCTTCACCTCTCCATTTCCACCCATGGTGCCCTAATTGAAAAAATTGCTAGTGATTCTTTCCCCAATCAAAAATCCACAAACACCAAAGGGTTAACGCCTCCATAAGTAAAGATCTGAGTGAGAAAATGACCTGCAGTTATTCTCCCAGAGGCAGCAGGAATTGCAATGACCAGATCAAGTATTCACGATGGAACCCTCCCGCGGGCTACCAGGCCAGGAACTCACCAGCGAACAAAGCAGCCAAGGGCTTTCACTTCCATTGTTCACAGTTTAGAGTCTTCTTAGCTAGACTCTGAGCTTTCTGGGGGCTGAGCACATTTACTCCGCACACTTCCGCTGGCACACAGGAGGGATAGTTTGCAAGTGTCTTTTCGGAACATTAAAGAAGCAGTTTCTATGTTATTTGCTTTTCATCAACAGACTCCCCTGGGAAAGGAGACTGTTCCTTCAGTCATTTGGCTTTGTGTTAATAGTTTCTGATTTTTATTTAGGCATTGTAACCAAAGACGAAACTGCAAAAAAAGATAAAGATTTTAAAGAAAAGACCCAGAAACCCATCCGGTTCAGTCCTGGACAGACCGCAGCCACGTGGAGAGTGAGAATCCTACCTGACAATGAATATGAGGTTTCGGAGACCTTCCAGATCCTTCTGTTGGACCCTCTCATGGCTGCCCTGGAGTTTCCGGAAATGGCAACTGTTGAAATTGTAGACCCTGGAGATGGTAGGTGGTGCCTGCTGCTATGACCTACCACCCAGAGGCCCGTTTCAGGCCTGACACCTCCCTGAGGCTCTGTAAGCCACGGGACACTTTCATACCACTTAGGATTTGAATTAAGCGAATTTACATCGAGGGCGTAGATTTTCCTTTGTTCTTGGGATTTTTGAAAAGGATTGTAGGAGACTGATGTAGGGTTTTTGTGGCATTCCTGTGGCACATCCACACTCCAAACTCTTGGTCCAGTGCTACCATCCCCCCAGATGGTGACTCCTCAGGGCAGCTTGGTGACAGACGCAAGAAGGAAAAACATTATAAATATATATATGATGGGGAGGAAACCAAGGCAATTAAATGTGTTTTGACTCCACGAGTAACTTTAGATATCACTTTACTTTGTGAGTAGGAATGACACACTTCAAATAAAATTTTATTTTTTAAACAAACACATGTGCTTTATGTACACAATCTATTCTTATGAAAGTCTTAGAAAACATTGAAAATCTCAAAGAAAAATAATACACATAATTCCATCAACAAGAGAAGACCAGTATTCACATTCATATTTCAGTGAATGTTCCGATGGCATGTATGTATAGTCATATTTACATACTATATGCATGTATATTTACATAAATGTGCACACACCCACACACAGCTCAGTAAATGTCGTTGGGAAACTGCTTTAAAATTAAAGGTTAGGCCAGTCACTTATTTTTCTCAGCATAGTAAGTGGCCTGCATACTCTCTTATACCATATCAGCACAATAAATGTTGGATGTTTTTTGCAAGAGAGCTATGAAAGATTTTTCCGTATTAATAATTAAATTTCCTGATTGTTTAAGCATTTATAAGTAAACTGTAAAGGTCCATCAAGTGCAGAAATATGCAAACTCTATTTAGATCTAAAATTTGATCTCAGGGGCCTCCCCGGTGGCACAGCGGTTGAGCGCTGGGTTGCGAAGCTGCCCGCAGTCTCTGCAGCGCCGGTTCGATCCCCGGCTGCTCCCCGGCCACCAGAGGAGGGTCCCACATGGCGCGCAGACCTCTCCTGCCGCCCGCTGCTCCCCTCAGCAGTGTGCTTCGGTCCTTCTGCCTGCTCTGCTCCCCGCTCTGGCTCTGGTGAATTCTCTCACCCTCCCGTGCTTCTGTCTGTACCCAGTGCTTGTATAAATAAATAAAAAATAAATAAATCTTTAAAAAATAATAAAATAAAATAAAAATAAAATTTGACCTCAGGGCCTCCCTGGTGGCGCAAGGGGTTAAGCACCGCACTATGAAGCAATCTGCAGCCACTGCAGCACGAGTTCCATCCCCGGCCAGCCATGGAGCAACCCACATGGCTCAGCAGACCTCTCCTGTCTCGCCCGCTGCTCCCCTCAGCAGTGTATTTCATCAGTCTGCTTGTTCTGCTCCCCACTCTGTCTCTGGTGGATCCTCTCACCCCCCTCATCTCTGGCCCGCACCACAGCTCTTGTGTGCATAAATAAATAAATCTTTAAAAAATTAAAATAAAATAAAATTGACCTCAAAAAACAAAAAGAGACACAGACTTGTTCTGAGGCTGTCCTTCGCACTTTAGTGAGAGATCCTTCCTTACCTTTCAAAGGGGGCCTCCTGCACCCAGCGCCTCTCCCGCCCAACCCCGGCTACCAGCACTTCTGTGTCACTGTATTCAGTGCAGGAAACCCTGTTGGAAAATGCAGAGGTCAGAGAGAATGCACCTGCGGACTCGGGTCAAAATGTCTCCAATCAAATCTAAGTCTTGCTAATAAAGCTTCTGCTGTCTTTCTAGAATCAACAGTTTATATTCCAGAAGCAGAATACAGAGTTGAGGAGGCTGTGGGGGAGCTTTTGATTCCTGTGAGACGGTCTGGGGATGCGAGTCGGGAACTGACAGTCGTGTGCTCCACGCACCAAGGTAGGCGGCTTCGTTGGGGGCTGCTGTCCAGACAGTGGGTTCTCAGTGCAGGCCGGCAGGGATGCTGGGAGTGGCTGCAGGGAGCAAAGTCCTGGGGGAAAGATACCGAACTTACAAGATCAGGCCCATCTGCTTGGAGCAGAGTTTGTTACAGGTTGACAAGCAAGGAGGGAGGAGAAAAAACATTCAAATCTATCTCCCCCTCTATGTAGGGGAAGGGGATCATTCTGGTTTGGGAGTGGGGTTGAAAATAAAGAAAATATAAAAATATAAGTTGGTAGCATCTGATTGGCTGCCTTCTGCTAACTCCAGAGCTGTGACACAGCTGATCGTTGCTGAATGTTGTTTTCTGACCAGCTCTATCTCCTCTTGCTATTTCCTGTCAGTGCAACGAGAGGTCACCTCAAGGACATCAAACACTTTTTTGGGCTTGTTCTCTGCAATGCACCTGTCTTGGTGACTTGACTGTGATTCTTTGTCAAAACTCATCAAGTAGTGCCCTTAAGATGGTGACTCTTTATGTGCATAAATCATGGCCATAGAATTAAAATGCTCGGAATTTAAACAGAAATCCTTTCATCTATTTTGTTTTTCTTATAAAATATTTTTGTGGCTCTACTATGATGTCATGTAAAGAACCCTCGAGCTGGAAGGGTCAGGTTAAACAGATGCTCCTCACAGCCCTGTGACTGTGGGCAGGGCAGGGGCAGGGAGAAATCTATGCCCCTGTCATGGGGGTGGATTCACTGGTGCTCATTTCTCTGCATCTGTTTTCCCTTCTATATCAGTAATGAGTTGGGCTGAGCCAGCACTAGCATGCTGTGCACTATAGACCTTATTCAAAAGCCCCTAAATGGTCATGAGTCTGTTCTGAAAACCTTCTATTTACAAGATCAGTGTTTGTGACTGTATGAGATGACTATGCTTCGGTTCAAAGAATTAGTGTCTAAAAAATAGCTTGAGGACCGAACGGGGAGAAGATTGCCTCCTTGGAATTGCATCTCTTCTCCCTCCCACCTCACCTTCCCGTAGGTTCTGCCACAGGCTCGGTTCCTTCCTCGGCGTCCTCTCTCTCTGACTACATCTCACGCCCAAAAGACCACAGCAGCCTCCTCCACTTTGACAAGGACGAGGTTGAGAAGTTCTGCCGGGTCCTGATCATCGACGACTCCCTCTATGAAGAAGAGGAATCCTTCAGCGTTTCCCTGGGCCTGCCGGTGGGAGGGCAGCTGGGAGCCACATTCCCCTCCGCCAAGGTGGTGATCCTGGCCGATGGAGGTGACGGTGAGTCCATCTCCTGCTCCAACTCTTGGCAGAAGCTCCCTTCTCTTTTCACCCTCCTCCCCACCAGGTGCATGCTCAAGCTAGCTTAAATTATCTTTTAATTTAAAGATACTTCTTTCTTCAAAGACTTTGAATGACTTTTCTGATACAGAGATGTCACAAGCACCAAGGACAAAATGGCAGTGCAGGACGATTATGTATTTGTTTATGACTTTATTTTTTAAAAATTGCAGGAAGAGGCCCCCCTGGTGGTGCAAGGGGTTAAGCGCGGCACTATGAAGCAATCCGCAGCCTCTGCAGCACCAGTTCCATCCCCCGCAGGCCAGGGAGAAACCACAAGGCAAAGCAGACCTCTCTGGTCTTGCCCGCTGCTCCCCTCAGCAGTGTATTTCGTCAGTCTGCCTGTTCTGCTCCCCGCTCTGTCTCTGGTGAATCCTCTCACCCCCCGCATCTCTGGCCTGCACCCCAGCTCTTGCATGCATGCATAAATAAATCTTTAAAATTAAAAAATTGCA
The DNA here is from genome assembly GCF_014898055.3 of Talpa occidentalis. Classification (NCBI taxonomy): domain Eukaryota; kingdom Metazoa; phylum Chordata; class Mammalia; order Eulipotyphla; family Talpidae; genus Talpa; species Talpa occidentalis. The sequence continues at coordinate 111,067,382 of NW_023605194.1, forward strand.
GGAAGGGAGGGGGGTAGGGAGGAGGAGAGAGAGCGAGGGAGGCAAGCAAAGGCCAAGAAAATGACCTAGGATTTGGCAGGAAAGCAAGAAGAGGACCTAAGTTGACCAACCTGTACGGCCCCATGGGGCCCCTCAGCAGCAGCACAGGGGTGTCCCTCACAATCAGATCAGCACCTCCCAGCTGTACGAAGGAACGGGGTCAGGGCTCGAGTATAATCATCCAGGCTTCTCTTCCTGGCCCTACCTGGCAGGGAGATTGGCCTCCAGTCTTGGGGTGCCCCGCTGCCATTTAGCCAGGGAAGAGGGTGGCTCCTCCCTCCTCTCCGTCAAGCCTCCACTCCTAGCTGTGACCGTACCAAATCCAGTATTGGTTTCCAAAGTCTCGATGGCCTTTTCTAGAAAGAGCACGTTTAAGAGAAAGTGGTGATAAAGACAAAGCCAGGACCCAAATACTTTACTGTAGTCTCAAATTAAATTGACCGGTTTTCATCTCTTGACTGTCCTCCATCGGGATTTGAGTGTGGCGAGACGCCGTGTTCACATTCAGACAAGGCGAGGCTGGGCTGCTGGGGCAGCATCAGTGAGCGCGGCTGCCCCAGGACACAGCCCTGAGCTTCCCCAGACTGAGTCGTGCCGAGAGGCCAACGCAGGCGGAGCACAGCTGGAAGGGGGTAGAGACTCTCCAGTGGGATCTGGCAAATTCATTGTGTGCCACACTGTTCTGGGTGAAATGACGTCTTTGGAACAACCAGAGAACAAGGGAGCATAGGAATGGGACCAAAAGTGGTTTGGTGTTTGTTTTTTGTTCATTTGGCGCCTAAATAGGTTTGTTTGTGGATACTGCGCCCAGCAGACCAGGCCTCAGAATGACATGACAGACAGTTTTGCTCCACTACAAAGAAAAATCAACAAGGACAATTCAGTTCCAGGACGTATTTTCACAAGTGCCAAGGACTAAGAACAAATATAGACCCTCGGGCTTTTCACTGTGTACTTTTCAAAAATTTCCCCATCCAAATTAAGATAACAGTTGTTTGTCTTAAAATATTATGTAGGAATTTTCAGTATAATCCTTAATGGAAGTTTAGAATTTATATTATATCCTCGGATAAAACAGGAGATCTGAGAGACTGTCTACTGAGAATATTAATCTTGATTAGCCAGAGTTTCTGGACAAGAGGATGTTACTTACTGTCGTGTACATGAATTCCCTGTTATTTTCCCAAGGGGACAGAAGGGGAACGTGAGTCAGCCCAACTGTTTAAGAATTTTGAAAAATCACTGCCTGGTCAGGTTGTTTGATAACCATGAAGTGCAAACAGAGGACGGACACGCCGAGGGGATGCCTTTGTGGTGTGACATGGTTTTTGAAACCTAATTGAAAAATTAGGCTTTTGGGGCCTCCCGGTGGTGCAGCGGTTGAGCGCTGGGTTGCAAAGCTGCCCGCAGCCTCTGCGGCGCTGGTTCGATCCCCGGCTGCTCCCCGGCCACCGGAGGAGGGTCCCGCATGGCGCGCAGACCTCTCCTGCCGCCCGCTGCTCCCCTCAGCAGTGTACTTCGGTCCTTCTGCCTGCTCTGCTCCCCGCTCTGGCTCTGGTGAATTCTCTCACCCTCCCGTGCTTCTGACTGTACCCAGTGCTTGTATAAATAATAAATAAATAATACTTTAAAAAAAAAAGAAAAATTAGGCTTTTGTAAATATCGGGGGTTATGGCTAGGATTACGCAGCACACCTAACTCGTGCCGAGGTCAGGAAAGACAGGACCGGACTGGCTTCTAGAGACAGAAAAGCTGTAACCAAGTCAAGTGAGGAAAGCAAGCTGCAAGGGGATGTCGGCCGCGACTTTCTTACATTATTCTACGTACTTTTCTCCCTAACAACTCTCTCCTTTCATGACCAGTCCCGATTGTCTATGGTCATGGGGAATTAACATGGAAAGGTCGAAATTATACACACAAAAAAGTCAAATTCCTCTTTCCTTCTCTACCCTTTTCCTATAGCAGAAAGATTGATGCTGGTTCTTTCTGTTTACTTTCTCTGCTGGACTTTAGGTTGGTTAAAGTACACACACACACACACACACACACACACACGCACACACACACGCACACACACACAATGGGAGAGAAGAGGCCGAGTCAGAACATGGAGTCACAGAGTAAGGAAAGCTGTGCTGGGGCCTGGAGCTGGCTGCTGAGCATTGGCCTCCCTCCCCGCCCCAGGTAACCTCCAGCAGGTGCAGCAGCAGGGCTTGACCCTCTTCACATACCGCAGGTTCAGTGTCATCTCACCTGGCACACACTGACTATGCAGAAGGGACAGAGAGTCCAGCTGTTTACCAGTGAACGTTAAAGGAAAACTGCCTACTCACTGCTTCCTATGTGGGCAAAAATTTGCAATAGAAAGGGTGTTGCCTTTTTCCAAACTTAGGTTGAAAAACTTCCACGTAGAAATGAAAGCGCCCACAATGAAAGCAAGAACTGTGAGCCGAAGGGCTAACCTACCCCAGGAAACGCCTTAGGCCGTGCTTGGCTCCCCAGGAACACACAAAAGGCAACGCAGTGCGCCTGGGTGAGGAATGCTGAGCACACGAAGATTTTTTTTTTGTGTATGGGACTCTCACCGGCGCTTGGGGATCGAACCGGCGCTGCAGAGGCTGTGGGCAGCCTCGCAGCCCAGCACTCAACCGCTGCGCCACCAAGGGAGGCCCACACATGAAGATTTTAAGAGTGGAAGGGGAAGTTTTGCTCACCTTCGAGTAGCAAACTGTTTGCCTCTGACTATTTGGAGTTAAGTGGTAGGAAAGGGAAACGTTGGGGCTTCTATCGGCTGCACCTGCAGAAGGCAGAGGACTTCCTGGGCGCTGGCCTCGTCCTCGCTCAGCCTCCACAGATCCTGGGCTCCAATGACTCGGGCGATGCTTCCTTTCCTGATTCTGTTGTCTCGATATCAAGTAATAAAGTCCCTTCTGTAAATCACAGGGTCGTGTGTGTGTGTGTGTATGTGTGTGTGTGTGTGTGTGTGAGTGTGTGTGTGGCGGGGGCCGGGGGGAATTACTTTAACCAACGTAAGGTCCAGTAGAGAAAGAATCAGCATCAATCTTTCTGCCCTAGGGAAAGAGTAGAGAAGGAAAAGGGAACTTGACTTTTTTGTGTGTATAATTTCAATCTTTTCACGGTAGTTCTCATGACCATAGACAACTGAGATTGGTCATCAAAGGAGGGTGTTACAGGCTCTACTCAGCATCCAGGTGACTCTCGGCGAAACATTTCTTTTCTGGTTAGAATTGAATGAAATGTTTTCATTGTATTTCATTAGACTCTGGGAGGTGGTTTTGCTTCCTTAAACATGATAGAATATCCCCTTGCCAAGTGAATCACCACCTACAGGAATGCCTCTGTTGAACAGCCAGCGTGAAGGAATGCTAAGAAAGGTAAGGGGCAGAGGCGACCTGACAGCCAAAGATCCAGGCCACACTCAGCAACTGGAACCCCTGGAACCCCCAGAATCCATCAGCTCCACGAGCACAGAGGCCACAGACTGTGGCAGCAGAGGCGTGCGTGGCGGGCTCCGTGTGTATGTACCTGGCGTGGGCTCCATCTTCCACGGGCCCGGTGCCAAGGCCAAGAGGAAACAGAAGACCCTTGTCAACACTTCATCTCAGGCCTCTCCTGTCTACTGAAAAATTCCTTTCGGTTTGTAGGATGTGATTTGACGCCTCTTGCAAGCCGCCACAAAACAGAACTGATGCCCATCTTCAGAGAGTGTGTCCGCTTTGTGCTGAGGCAGCAAGACTTGCACAGTGCACGTCAGCATTGCACATGAACGTGGCAACTGGGTTAGAATCGTCGTTAAATCGGCATCTATGAAATAATGACAGATCTAAGAAAAAGTGCACAGAAACAAAGCGTCATTTTAGTAAGTCAGCACATCCAACGACTTTTCAAATGTGGCTAATATTGTTGCTGTGGACCAAGATAAACTGCAACACAAATGTCTCAAAAACTTGAAAGACATGTAGTTTGGCTGTAAAATCCGGGAAAGTGGAAGAAAGCGCGGCCCACGGCTCTGTGGGGCTGGTTGTGTTGTAGCACATCGCACAGGCTTCGGACACAGAAGCATTTTCACAGCAGTTGTTTTCAAACCTGGCCACGATGTTCACTTGCAGCAGCTGAGAGTTTCAGAAGGTCTTCACCACGGTGGCCACTCATTCTTCCCACAGGTCTCTATTCCCTTGATTTTCCCGACTTTATTATTCTCTCTCTGATGGATCTTTGTGTCTTCTTGAGCTTCACCTCCCTGCCAGTCTCCCCAAGAATTGATACCCCCACTACGGATCTGTTTCATGCTGAATGATCGTACCATTGAGGACAGATCCACCTCAATGTGGATGCCCAGGACTTAAAAATCTGATCTCCAGCTCTAAGAGACCACTGGGGAGTGTAAAGTGCCTCACTTGCAATGTGCTGGGGTCCGTGAACGTGGGCCTGGCTCTCTCTGGAGCATCTCATTGCAGGCAATAAGCTGGTTGGCCGCCTTGATAGATGAACAAAAGGCAGGGGCTGTGCCCACATAGGCAGTTTTCTTGGTTTACCAAGTTCATCAGGACAAAGGATGCTGGAGTGTCTCCGTGGGCCAGATGCGGCCTCACCTGGAAGAGAGAGCCAGGATGCCATGTCTAGGGCTTGTCCAAAAGCGCCATCTAGAGGGAAGAACACTCCTCAACAGCAGCGGCACCAATACTAATGTGTTGGGTTTTTTTTTTAAGGTTTATGTATTTATGCATACAAGAGCTGGGGTACAGGCCAGAGGTGTGGGGGTGAGAGGATTCACCAGAGACAGAGTGGGGAACAGAACAGGCAGACTGATGAAATACACTGCTGAGGGGAGCAGTGGGCGAGACAGGAGAGGTCTGCTCGGCATGTAATTTGCTCCCTGGCTGGCCAGGGATCGAACTCGTGCTGCAGAGGCTATGGATTGCTTCATAGTGCGGTGCTCAACCCCTTGCACCACCAGGGAGGCCCCACCAATGCTAATGTGTTGAGGGCAGACCACCACCCCAGATAGAGATGAATCTTCTCAGGAAATTGCAGACATCTCCTGAGAAGTATCCTGAGAACACACACATGTCCATGAGACCCAGGATCCTTCTTCTCCAGCCTCCAAGACCAGACCGTGTGATCCCTAAGATAATACACGAAGGAAGAACTTGCCTCTCCTCCTTCCAAACTTGAAAGTATCAAAAGCATCTGTTAGCCACACTGGGGAGGTGGAGTCCAAGTTCTAAATAAGAAGAAAAGAGAGGACACCCCACCAACCCACTGTGGGCGCCCCTCCCACGGGGCACCTGAAGTCAGCCACCAGCTAGCGGGACCATCACCGCAGTTAGTGTGGTTCCAAGCGTTAAGCCCAGAGGAAAGGCTGACTAATTTCTCTTTTTAATTGAAATAACATCTTAACATTATATAAGTTTCAGGTGTTCATCATTGAAAATCAACGTGTATATCAACTTCATTAAATTAACCATTAAAAGTCTAATTTCAATCCTTCACCATCGCCCCCTCTTTCCCAGCTTACCCACCCCACTTCTCTTGCTTTCTGGTAACCCCTAATTGGTCTTAGAGCCCAAAAGTTAATTTTTATTTTCATTGGGTTCATCCAGTTATTTATTTTCGCTATACACCACCTATAAATGAAACTCTGACTTACTACACTAAACGTAATTTCCTCTAGGTCCATGCCTGCTGTTGCAAGTGTCAGAAATTCATCTTTTTATAGCCAAATAGTATTTCACGGGGCATAGAAACCATATCTTCTTTATGCATTCATCAACCAGTGGGCGCTTAGAGTATTTCTAGTGCTTCACTACTGTAAATATCACTGTGATAAACATGGGAGCACATAAATCTCTTCCAATTAGGGTTTTTGTATTTTGAGAGTAAATATCCCGAGGAGATAGCGGATCAGATGATTGCCCATATTTAATTTTTTCAGAACTCTCTCCACTGCTTTCCAGTTTATATTCTTCCCAACCGTGCCCAAGGGCGCCCCGCCAACATTCCTTGTTCCTTGTCTTTTGGATAATAGCCAAAAGACATTATATATATATATGTGGCTGCCCTAAAGATTAAAAGCAGGTAACTCTTAATCACTATCTTCAAGAATGAGTAGGAGTGTGTGAAGTTTGCACTTGGGAAGGGAATTCCAGCTCAGAGAACATCTCCTGTAAAGACGGAGCCCGCGTGCTGTGTAAGCTCTTTAGTGCTCTTGAAACACAAGTGGGGTTGGCACCCAGTGATTCCAGAAAAAAATGGAATCAAATCATATCCTAAGAGGTCTTGTCCACCATGGTAAAACCTTTAGTGAAACCACCGTAGGCCGTGAAGAGATTTACTAACCAGCACCTTGAGCAAATTACAATTATTACATCTGATTTCTACCCTTCAGATAGTTTGGTTAAATCCAGATATGCTTCCCCATTGCAGCATATTTGCAAAGGAGGCATCTCTGTAACTTTGATTTTCCACGTTTCTGTCTTGGGGCTCATCCAGCCGAGGTGAAGTTGCTTCCTGGACTTGGTTTTGCCTCCAGATGTCTCAGTGCAAACAGAAGCCTCCATTTCCAAACTTTTTCATGACCGCGTATTCAGTGTAACAGCTTAACCTTGTGTGCAGCTGGAGTCCCGAGCTAAGCTCATAGGCCAGAGAGAACTGAGTGGCAGATCTGCCTGGCCAAGGCTTCCCCATCTCGTTGCTACGGCCCTTGTCCCTTAGAGGGTTCCGCTTCCCTTCCACCAGCCCCCCGCACCAAGCCTGCCCTGGCTCCTCTTTCTAGAGGGCACGTGTCTGCCTCTGGAGGTAGCATTGCTGGCATCTCAGCTAATGAAACCTTCCCCCGCCTCGGGATTTCTGTGTGTCTGTCCCTGTGGTCAGCAAACGCCATGGGCTTGGGCACAGCCCCCCCATTCAGAACTGGCTGGACTGTCCCTCAACAAAAAGAACAATCTCTCCCAAGGAAAGGCTTCCTAAATTCACACCATCGTTGCCTTTCCTAAATTCACACCATTGTTGCCCAAACACTAGCTGACGTGACCGAGTTATAGCCCCTTGGCCATTTCTTCTGTACAATCAAAAAATTTTTTAATAAAAAAAAAACCCATAAATTCCAACTGATTTTCCGCTGCCCTTGCTACAGAGACACAGCACGTGGCTCTTGCCGTGGCCTTGGTGGGTTTGGTCTTGTTCCTGGGAGCCTGTAGGTTGCCAAGTCTGATGATTTTGATGCCGGGGGAGCCTGTGGGCCGGAGGTGGCCACATGACCGGTCTGTCCTTCTGTGCCCCTAGAGCCTGCCCTGCGCTTCGGGGATGCCGAGTACCACGTGGATGGACACGCCGGCTCCGTGGAGGTCAGTGTCCGGAGGACAGGCGCTGACCTCTCCCAAGCGGCCTCCGTCACCGTGCGGTCCAGGAAGACGGAGCCCGGCTCCGCAGAAGGTGAGCGGCCGTTCAAAAGTGCCTTGTGGTGGGGACAGCGTGCGGGGCAGTGTCTCGTCCGTCAGGAGTGACGTGCTTGGTCTTGGTTGACTGGTCCTGACTTCAAGGTTCCCCCACCTGAGCCCCTAGGGGGGCTGCATGCGTAATCATTTCTGCTGTTTACCAAGTAAATAGGACACAGTCGGCCAAGTAACCCATCTCCATGATGCGTTTGTCACCCACTTGCTTGTTAGGAGCCCAAGTGAATTTTCCCAAGTTCAGAGATCTGCAGATTCTGGAAGCTGCTCCTCGGGGTGTTCTGGACTAAGTCCACCTGTGATGGCTGAGCAAGCAGCACATCCTGGGCCCCCACTTTGTGCCTTTCTTGCTACAGACAAGCCCCTCTAAAAGGCAGTGGACTAGGGGGCTCAGAACAGCGCCCTCTGCGGAGCCCGTCCGCCACCTTACCAGGACTCAGCAGTAAAATAAAGGGATGTTTCCATCTATGCTGACACCCCCATTTTCTCATTTGCCAATTGGGTCATGAACAGTCAGCACAGTTCAGGACTCCTGAGACTATTTTAAGGGCAAAGTAAAAGCACAAATCCTGCAAATAAAGTCCAGAAATCTAAAAACCTCCACAGACAAAGCATCAGGGGAGGGAAAGACTCATCTATGAGAATGTGAACCCAGATTCTGGTAAATATTTGACATCTGTTCAAGTAGGCGAATTAACAGTGCTAATCATGCATATATGTTTATGAAATAATAGTTACCTAAATAATTATAATTTCTATGTATAAGATGTCTATTTGCCAGACACTGTGCCCACATCCTGCTGTTATCCCTGCTCTCTGCAACAACCTTGTCTGATAGCAACAATTATCCCCACTTTGCAGTAAAAGAAACTAAAACTCAGAGGTTAGTTTGTGCAAAAGAGTGGGGGAATCAAGGTTTGAACCAATGTGCCTAAGATCCAAACCCTGTTTCTCTTGTGCTTTTCACCATAATCTTCTTTTGTTTTTCTTAATAGAATTATCTAATGGCGTTAAAAAATTGAAATGCAAAAAATTTTCAGTTGAGAATGAAACAATCTCAAACTTACAGAAGACCGACACGTGCGGTGAAGCTCCTCCGGGAGCTGAACCAATGCCCGCCCATCCCCGGGCCTGTGAGAGTGAGTTGTCAGCGATTTGAAACCGCCTCTCTGAAAACCGGGAATGCACTTCCTGAAAAGACATTTGCCTGTTTAGCCACAGGATGAGCATGATGCCAGGAAGACATCCTGGTATCTCATCAGGCTAATCCTAGACCTCATTCCTGTTCCACCAACTGCCCCCAACCCACTGTAGCAAAAGCATCCAGTTCTGAGTCACTCACGCTATTTTGTTGTCGCGTCTGCTTTGTTTTCTCCAATCTGGTTCCTTGGTCTTCCTTGGCTTTCATGACCTTGATGATGGATAACATGGGAAAGGCGCCCCAGAAGGGGCCTGTCTGCTGCTTCTGCAGAACTAGGCTCAGGCTACGCCCTTTCACGGGAGTAGCTCAGGGATGACACTGAAAGGCGCCGGGTTTCAGCTGATCCCGTTCCTGTAAACGCCGAGCACCCGGCTAGGGCGATGTCTGCCAGGTTTCTCCACCACAAGGTTACTTTCCTTCCTTTGAAATGAATTAAGTATTCTATGCAGAGCTTTTTCTAGGCAATGTAAATAGTCTGCCCCTTGGCTTACTTATGTATCTATTTATATCACTTGGAGTTTCCTATTTTATTCCTCCGGTTATAATTTGTTATCATTGCAATGAATGATTTTTTAAGTAAGCAGCAAAGAAACTACAGGATCAGGTGAGCCAGTTTGCAAAATGATTCATCACCCAGAAATGGCAGAAACCTCATGGGAGAGAAAGTCCTGGTCGAGCAGCGTGGTGCAAGACTCAGCCCCATGCCCGGCCAAGGAGGAGGCGGGAAACCTGGTGAAATTAAATTCAGGATGGTTAAGGGTTAGCTTTTTGTTTACAAGCTCAGTCCTTCCATTACAAAGGGAAGTTGCCTGCAGGGAGCCTCCAGTGAGAGCAGTGGGATTTTGGGGAGAGGCGCAGCTTTCAAATCGCTGACAACACCCTCTAGTTTCCTGCGGAGGACAAGTTGTCACAGTGAATCCTAGGACCTCACGCTCGGTGTTCCTTTCCCGCTAGCTGGAGTCGATTATGTTGGCATCAGCCGAAATCTGGACTTTGCTCCAGGAGTCCAGGTGCAGACACTGCAAGTGACCATCCTCGACGACCCAGAAGAGCCGGTCCTGGAAGGGCCTAAGAGATTTGAGCTACTTCTCCAGAAGCCTGTGGGTGCGGTGCTTGGAGCACCGGAGAAAAGCACCATCTTCATCCACGACACCCTCCCTGACTAGAAGCAGAGTCAGAAGTTCTGTCGATTGAAAAACTTTTAGGTGGACTAAATCGTCAAGACACATCTCCTAACAACAGAAGGAAATTTTACTGTTTCTAGATCTTAGCAACCCTGGCATAGCAACAATACTGTCCTGTCGTTGGTCTTCCGATGTTCTGGTGGCGTGTGTAGATGTAGGCATAGTGTCAGTGTACAGAGAAAGCACTGAGCCCGCACAGAATTGGACTGTGTTCTTGTTTTCCTCTATTTTCTTTTACTTTGTTTCAAAGGCCAATGACTCCATTGTCATGAATCTATCAGCAGTCAGAACAGAATGAATGCCAATTAACTCTCTATATACCATTGTCTTTCAGTTTTGCAGCCTATTGTGATGAGTGCCTTAAGGGAAACTTGCAGATAACCCTAAAGCTCTTTTTGCCAATCGCTCAATTTTCTTCCACCACAGTAAGTCTTTATCAGTCCTTACACTAACTCTCCCATCTTTTGCAAACGCCTGTATGAAGAGAATAATAAACAGAATAATAAACTGCCATCATAATAAACATAATGACCAAAATGCAAGTGTAAGAAAAAGATAGTGTTGCATAATCCCCAAACTACTCACTTAGCTCTTATTTTCAAAACTGGGACACACGTGATATATAACGTTATATTAGCTTCAGGTGTCCAACACTTCTTTATCCATTTAATTCCCACAACATTCCTATCTGATATGTGTTATTATCTCCACATGAAAGCGTTTTCTAAGTAATGGAACAGGTTCTGAGAGCTCCAACTGCTTGCCCAAGGAGACTCAGAACACCCTCAGCCTGATTCTAATAATCGAGTTCTTTCCGGATTAGTCTGTGGCTTAATATTACAGCATAGCCATAAAAGGCAAAAGTGTGGATGCCCCCCGGCGCTGTAAGATGTGTAAGTATCTTCTAGATGATGTTCAGAGAATCTCAATATTGCTCTGGCCGTATCAGGATCAACGTATTCCTAATGTCCACCGTAATGGGTCACATTAGCTACCACATGTAATGTGCGTGTATATGAGGTCTTGCTTTGTATTACAGCCTTCTCCTATACTCATAGCAACAATTGAGTTGTTTAAGTCTGATACAGACCGCACTACAAGGAATATATTAACAGGAGGACCTGGAAGTTGACAGCTCTTCTACCACTGGAGGGACTGTGGGCTCAAAGGGGTGGCTCCGTCCAGCCACAGGATGTCCCGCCACTCTCCGTGCAGTGGTGGATAATGTGAACCTGGTTGGTTAGCCTCAAACCACCCGGAAGCCCTTCCTCTAGGGAAACAGCCAAGATCTGGTGCGTGGATCTGTCTCTGCAGCCGCTTCAGGCATTTGTCCCACAGCTTAGTTTAACAACAGCCTCCAGTGTCCTCAGCCCCTCGTATCACATCTGCCATGAACTTCATCAAAATAGACCTTTTCTCTTCAAAGGGAAAATGCAAACTGTCCCATCAGAGAGAAGGAACAGGGTGTTTGGAAAGGTGACCTGGGATGCTGTCAGTCCACACGCTCCTTTGCTGGGGCGAAGGCTCGAGTCGCAGTGGTAGAGCCGATTTCCAGCCCCTGACTCTCAAGACCCAGGAGCTGACAAATGAAGGGGCCCTGCTTTTGTCTACCGACTCCTTAAACCATTCTGAAAAAGCCCTCTTTACTCCAGGCTTGTGCCGGGTGGGGCCCGAGTCAGCAGGACTAGGAATTACTGGTATGGATCCTCAAACAAGCACTTTGGGGGTGCTTTGGGTCTCTTGTTCTTGAGCTGCCTGTCGCCCGCTTCCCTTCTACCCAGGCATGAGGCTTGTGCCTCCGGTGAGAAAAAGGGCCCAAGTGTAAGCCTCCAGAGTCCACTACGTGGTGACGCCCAGAAGTCTATCTGGCCCAGCTGGAAGGGCCTCTGCCGGGTAGAGCCTGTCCATGCCGAGCAGGTTCCTGCCAACAAAGCAGACCAACGAACGCGGTCTTCAGAGTGAGCGAACGCAGCAGGATAGACATGCTGGGAACTGCCTTTGTATGTTTTGATGTACGTTTCATTACTTCTGCATGCTTTGCACGTCCTTCCTGTGAAAGAGGACACAACCATCCTGTCAGCAAAACTGGTTTTAAATAATCACCATATTTGTACATTATGCCTGGAAGAGGAGGCTTGCGTACCTTAAGGTACGTTCTTTGTTGTGCTTTGGCCAAGTGTTCTCAAGTTCCCGATTTTTCTATACATATGAATCAATTTTTGAGCATCTTATTAAAATGAAAATTCTTTTTCGTCAAGTCTGGCCTGGGGCTTGCCATTCTGTGTCACTGACAAGCTCCCCCAGGGAAAGGTTTTAAGAGCCTGCAGCTGACAGCCCAGAGAGAACGGCTGTGATCTCAATTTTCAAAATACAGACCCAGGATGACATTTTTTTTCAAGTCAAACTTGCCATGCTGAGTGATGTCTGCGACAACAGTAGAAGTTTCGGGAAATGGAAATACATGGTGAGGCCACCGTCACTCTGCTGCCATTCACCACCAGTCAGGCTTGAGTCAGTGCTTGACTCACCTGAGGCAGATTCTAAAGATGGAGGCACAAATTTGCATATGCACTGGTTTCCCCTTGCTTTAAAATAGCTCTAAGACTGAGGACAACCGTTTTATGCTTGCAGTGCTTTGCACTGAATTCCATTTCAGTTTGAGATGCTCACTACCTACCTCCAGAAAGTGTGTGGCGTTAAGGGCTGGAGGTTTCTCAGAAATGGAAGTTGTAATGGCCCCCAAAATGCTACGGTACCATCCATAAGTCACGGGGAAGTAATGTACAGCCTGGTGACTAGTTAATACTGTATTGTGTATTGGAAGTTGCTGAGAGTAGAGATTTAGTTTTCATCACAGGAAATAAATGTTAAACTGTTGTGATGGATGTTAACTAGATTTATTACAGTAGTGATCTCACAATAAATTACAAATATTGAATCACTGTGTACACCTGAATCCCAAACCGAAGTCATGTATCAAATAAGTTGTAACTACACTTGAATCTATTAACCACTCTAAGGACACACAGATCCTTTAGAATAAGGCTATTTTTTTAAATTTATTTTTATTTATTTATACAAGCACTGGGTACAGTCAGAAGCGCGGGAGGGTGAGAGAATTCACCAGAGCCAGAGCGGGGAGCAGAGCAGGCAGAAGGACCGAAGGACACTGCTGAGGGGAGCAGCGGGCGGCAGGAGAGGTCTGCGCGCCATGCGGGACCCTCCTCCGGTGGCCGGGGAGCAGCCGGGGATTGAACCGGCGCAGCTGAGGCTGCAGGCAGCTTCGCAACCCAGCGCTCAACTGCTGCGCCACCGGGGAGGCCCTAGAAAAAGGCTATTTTAAAAATATTACATAGGGCCTCCCTGGTGGCACAGGCGGCTGAGCACAGTGCTCTGTGTCCACAGCCTCTGCAGTGTGGGTTCCACTCCGGCAGGCTGCAGAGATACCCACATGGCGCAGCAGACCTCTCCTGTCCAGCCCGCTGCTCCCCTCAGCGGTGTATTTCAGTCTATCTGCCTGTTCTGCTTCCCGCTCTGTCTCTGGTGAACCCTCTTGTTACAGAGCAGCCCCGATATAAAACAGGTTGCCTGGCTGTGGGTCTTCACCCGTGTTCTTAAAAGGGATTTATTAATACTCCACTGCAGGCGCACACAAAAGGTTAATAAAAGGTTTATTTACAAGGGCAGGGCAAATGAGGAAATGTACAACTCAGAGAGAAAAGTGAGAAATAAAGTCTTTAATGCATCCTACCTGATCCGCCGACCTGGAAACCCAATGGCACTCTGAGAGCTGGCAGAGAGCCGTGAGCTGGCGGAAAGCCAAAAAGGGAACCCCCACCCCCACCCCCCAAGGTCCACGTGTCTGGTTTTATACCACACCTGGCTGCTTAACACCACCCTCAGGTTCCAGCCACCTTCCCTTTGGTGGTGATGGGATTTGTCTTTCCCAATGTCCTGATGGCTTTGGACTGGGGTGGGGGAGGAGTCCACAAAGCCTGTATGGGATTAGCTTTAGGACATGCTTTCCCCCTAACACTCTCACCCTCCCGCACATCTGGCCTGTACCCCAGTTCTCGTACAAATAAATCTTTAAAAAATCTATTACATAAACACAAATCACCTATTAGTGTAATTCTATGAGGAAATTATTTGCAATCTATCATTAGAGGGTTGATAGTGTTTGAATATTAATATAGTTACCAGTTTACGTTTTGCTACCATGTACTTGTCATGCTTAACCAGATAAGAGTACCTGAAAAGACCAAATGAAGCTGTCTTAAATTATGGCTATTTAGCTCACATTGCTTAAGTAAATTACACTCTAACACATTTTAAGTGTAAGCACTGCTATAAATTAAACTTAAAATCAAGTGTAAGAATCTGAAAGTGTCTAAAACACAAAATCTTATTATTGGGAAACTCCTCTAAGGTTATAACACTAATATTTAATGTAATACTGAAGTTGAATGGATCACATCTTATTAATTTCATGTGTGTCATCCAAATAGAATGTAATCATCCCAAGAGAAACAAAGCCATAGTACAGGAAATTCTCAAATAATTCTGTATTACAGTAATATGTAATAATATAAATAGCAGAATACTGGCAGCCTACATCTACACCCACCCTCTTCTGGGTTGGCTTCAGGCAACATATTCTAAAGCTTCCTCTTCCTCATGTGCAAACTGAGAAAATCAACTACAAACTGATTTCAAATATTGAGTTTGTTCTCCAACTCCTTGTTCAAAACAGAGCTAGGTTATCGTTTTTCCTTCCCTGAACATATACAGTGCTGGCTTACTTTCTTCCAGATATGCACGGAAGCTGTAACCTCACTGACCAGACAATTGCCTCACATTTGGCTAAGTTGCAAGGTTCAGTTTGAGTATTTCTTTCCCATTTTCACGCATTTCCATTTCCGTGTGGGGTCCCCAGGGCATTTCTACTCTCCAGCCCCTCCCACCCACCCAACATGTTGCTTCTCTTCCTCTGAAAGCATGACCTCTAGATTTTTTCGGCCTTGTTGTTTCCCAGTTATTTCTTCTAAAATGAAGTCCTCACTTTTAAGAAGCTCTACTTTCATGAAAAATATAACCGTCAAATTTTGCATTATGACCCACAACCGTAATTTCTAAAACTTGCTATAAACACTGCCTTTTGTTTGACAGTGATAGCTGCAAGTCCCCCATTTTAGAAAATTAAGCAGTACTAATACTACTATAGAAAGCAGCATTTAAATTTAAAAAATCTCAATTATATGTGGGTAGATCATAACAACTGACAGAAATTTTAGTGGAAGAAATCTAATTAAGGGAAAGAAATAATGACCTGAGGAAAAAAGGCAAAAATTTAATGAGAAAAGAAAATTAAAGAAATGAAAGACCACTTAGGATTATAAAAGTTATATTTATTCACGATGCTACATTTTATTGCATTCCCTTAGAAAAATGGAGAACTGTTCATGTACCCAATTTGCACATATAAAACTTTATACAAATTATGTGTAGCACATAAAGGCCTCTGGTACAGCTAAAATCCTGACACTACATTTTGGGTATTCCTGCTTCAGGGTCTCCAGTTTATCAAGTCTGTCCATATGAAACAAAAACTGGAATTTCAGTCAGTCTTGCTGCTCACACTCAGAAATTATCATTAAAATATAGTAAAATAAAATTTTCAATTACTCTGAAACTCAAAAGTTAAATTGTAAGGGGATACACCTTGTCACCAATTTCAATTTAACAGTATGACAAATTCACACCTTATTTTGTCTGGGTCTTTTTAGTAACAAAAAAGAAATCGCCTTAGTTTTGCCATTATCTAAGTTGTGCCTGCTTCAGAAGGTAATTTGTCAAAATATTTACCAAACATTAAAAAATAATAACATAATAATAATACTCCTTTTACAAAATGGTACAATAACACCTTAAGGAACCAGAAAATACTAAATGTCTTTGGCTATACAACTAAAAGGCCATTCTTCCAAAGGAATAGGGCGTATTCATTTCAGAACCAACAACAGAAACAGAAAATGTAACAGAAATATGCATAGAATTTAATAATCTGTGTTGCCTTTTTCTGTCATCCTACTCATATAATAAGCAAGGAGAATGCAATTTACATCATCTTCCCAGGTAAGACTCAGTAGCACTACAAAGAAGATACCGAAATTTCTGCAAAGGCAAAGTGAGTTAAGACAGTTACACAACTAAGACCGAAGGGATGTAGGTTATTTGAATTTTTTTTTCAGTTGTTTGCTTTTAGTTGTTTGCTTTTTTCCAAGCTTCACAAGTATAGAAATTAATAGCTGATAAACAGTCACAATCTTCACAAATGGAAAAAGAAATCAAATGAAACATTTATTAATAAATGATGCCTATTTTATTCAAGTGTTATGATAAAAAAAAATTTCAGCACAGCTGTTGCGTTTAAAAAAGTGAAACTACATACTATGTTTCTAGCTCAGTAAACAGATGAACCTGATGTCTGGATGACATAACAATTGAGCATTGTACAGTACATCTTATGAAGACCCGTAAATTAAAGAACTACTGGTTTAAAGTTAGTGATTATGAAACAAATACGCATTCATAGTTTCAGCTTCTTTTTTCTTCCTCGACCATCAGGTGCTCCGTCCATCTTACGTTTCTGGGTCTACAAACAAACAGAAGGATTCCTTTTCATCACCAGACTATTATCAATAGGAAAAAGCACTCCCACATAGCAGCAGATACTATATTCTTACCCCAAATAATCCTGATTCTCCAAGTAATTTTATCTACTCATTTTGCTGACACATTAACAAATTTTAACACGAATAATGAAGTACATGAATACTTCATAATTCACAACATACCAAATAGCATGACCTCTAACCAAAATAAAAGGTTACAAATAGCAGTTATTCTCTAGACACATTCATTTATTCATGCACTTATAATACATTACTTCTGTCTTCAAAGTTTTGCTTTCACATTGCCAGAATCATCACTGGGGCACTAAATCAAAGTTTTTAAATGGTACTGGCAAAGGCTGTAAATCCAATGCCTTCCTGGTATTTACTACAGCCTGACAGTGTAACTGACTCCCCCCAGGCCAAGAACAGGTTCCTGGCATTCACAAGGCTATCTTCCCAGATTCTCCTGAATCCCCCCCTACGATGAACCCACACCGTAACACGATGCAATCAGTTATTTTATACTGTGACTTAAGACTATTATTTACAAAAACAAACATAACTAACACATCAATGACAATTTCCAAATTCTTAAAAAAGGCTACATGCTCCGAGAAAACAGTCACATATTCATGAGCACTCACTGAAGGCTTTGGTCCTCTTTTCTTTTTCTCTGCCTTCTCCTTTTCCTCTAGTTCCATGTTTTCTCTTTCGATCAAGGTAATTAAAGTGTTACACCTCCGCTGGAGCTCCTGAACAGTAAACATAAATTTATAAGATAAATATGTATTTTCCATCTTTAAGTTTTCATGATTTACAATTCTTAAGCAAAGATGTTTTAAAGAGGTAATATAAAAATGATCTACATATTTCCCAATAAAAATTCTGTAAAAGGAAGGAACTATTTTCACACATACTCCATGCTATGAAAATATGAATGATATTTGTAAATGTTTTAACTTCCTTATTTAAACTCATGCTGTCAGGTATTCATCATAAATTCTTCCTTCACCAAGGAACTAAAGCACTAAAAGTGCACACCTCAAATTACATGCAATACTGCTATTTATTTTTATGCCAAAAACTGGCATTTGCATCTAAAAGCTTGAAAATGGCAAGATTCTGTGTATTTCAGTGAAAACGAACTAGGGTTCACTGTAATAGGCTCATAAACTTTCCCTCAAAAGCATCATCACTAGGATGTAGGGTAGGCAATGTACTACACGTCAACTCTGGAAAGACAGCCATGGGCATTTATGAGGGGTTCTACCTCATCTCTCCCTAGATATCTATGGCCTCCAGGTAGGACTGTACAGTGTAGACAGAGTAGGAAACATGCCTATTTGCATCACTTCTGGTTACTGATGGAGCTAAACTGCGTTTTTCTTGGAGTGTTAGCACTTTAACAGAGAGACCAAGAGGCAGCGGCATCTAAGTCCTGCACTTCCTCTAACAGCTGCAGAGTGACACACCAAGTGAAACAAGTCAGAAGGAAAAACAAATGGAGTCATTAATGTATTAAATAGTGACTAAACAGAATATAAGTTTTTAAGTATATAGTCAGACAAAGGCAAGCTTCACTAACCTGTGACAGCAGACTATAGAACTGAACGCACCCAGAGGGGCGGGGGAGGGGAGGGGAGCACAGAGGACTAGGCTGTGCACCATGGATGCCTGGGCATGGGTGGACTACGGGAGTAGTACCTGATAGTGATACCACCTCAGCTAAAAATAAAATTAAAAAGCAACAACAAAAGAACTAATTTAACCTAACAATATTGTAGCAAAAATTTACCCCCAAGATAACAGAACCACAATTTCCTAATCTCAAATTCACAATTCATCTTAAAGAATATTAAATAAAATTTCTCTGGGGCCTCCCCGGTGGCACAGCGGTTGAGCGCTGGGTTGTGAAGCTGCTCGCAGTCTCTGCGGCACCGTTTCGATCCCCGGCTGCTCCCGGGCCACCGGAGGAGGGTCCCACATGGCACACAGACCTCTCCTGCCACCCGCTGCTCCCCTCAGCAGTGTACTTCGGTCCTTCTGCCTGCTCTGCTCCCCGCTCTGGCTCTGGTGAATTCTCTCACCCTCCCGCGCTTCTGACTGTACCCAGTGCATGTATAAACAAAACAAACAAACCAACCAGCAAACAAATAAATAAAGCATGCCTCTATAAAACATAAATAAATAAATAAATAAATAAAATTTCTCTGAACTGTTTGCGCTTGCTTCATTGCACAAAAGGCCCCAAGCACTCACCATGGCAGTTCTGGACTTGAGAAACCAGTCAAATCTGAACTGAGGAGAGTTGCGAATACACTGCCGTAATTCATCATAAACATTTTCTTTGTCAAATCCAAGCTTGTGAAGCATACAGATCAGAAAACGATCCTCTTCTTCAGTGTAGTTTTTTCCTTTGTTTGTACCATATGATATCCTCAGCTGATGAAAAGGTGCTTTGTACCGTCCAATCTATCAAAATCGGATTTTACATTATGTGAAATTATATAATCTGTAGTCAAACCTGGGTTTACTAAAATTAGCTATAAATGCAGTATCTAAAGTCAGAATTTTCTAGTCAAAGGACCTCCACTGCATTATACAGCATTTATCCTAAAAGAGCCTGTTAGTCTTTATCACTGTAAAGAGAAATACACACTCTGACTTTTGATACTAATGCAAGGAAAGGGTTAGGCCTAGTGCTTCTAACCCAGACACATGAACTGCAACACTCTGGTAAATTCTGAGATTACTGAGCTGCTCATAACATTGAATAATACCTTTGTGTCAAGTGCTTTTTTGATACTAATTCTTCTTTGAATTCTTGCCTCTCCCCTTTCAATCTGTGCCATAATCTTCTCTATGTCCTGGAGCTCATTGCACCTTTCCCAGAACACAGCTGTAAAACAACGAACGTTGGACAGATGGGATGAGTGGAAGGGGGAGAAACATAAAAATCTTAGTGTTATAAACACTCTAATTTATTTGTTAGGTATTAAGATATGCTCTTCTTTCTCTCACATCTAATACTACAAAGTCAGTCACAGTCACGTAATTTCTCAGTTTCAACTGTAAAAAAAGTGAGATGAACCGGATGGCTTAAATATGTTCCAACTCTTAAATTTCTGCTCTTCTTAAATTCTAAGTAGGCTCATCACAGCACAATTATACACATTCACTTGACCATCCAACAAACGTCAGAAAACATAGCATATCATATTTGAGAAATTACTAAGAGAATGAGATAAAAATAAAACAATTATTCAGTGTCCTATTCTTGTTTCTTGGCTAGCGTTAACAAGAGCTAAAAATAAATAACTATGCCATTTTAAAGAAGGGTATATTTTCTAATCAATTTTAAAAACATAAAAACAAAATAATCATCAAGTATGGCAAAATTCAGTTTATCGAACATAAATCAAAGAAAGAAAATATGACCTTTCCAATAGTTATCCGAAGTCTGAGGACATTCTCTTACCTATTAAAATAATAAAAGAATTACCTGAGTATTCAATGACTTCTTCTGGAGTTTTTCCTTCTACTTCTCTTGCTATATTTTCAATATCATCACGACCCCACTTCTCATTAGCTTTAATAAACTGATTAAAATCTCTCTTATTCCAATTGGTAAATCCCTTCAAAACAATAGAAACAAAAAATTTACTCAAGGCACAATGAACTTGGAAAAGACGCTACTTTATTTCACCAATGTTTCCAAACCCTACAGAAAAAATTTTGTGGATACTCATCCAGCTTTTTTATTTTTTTAAAAGTAGTAACTTTTCCTTATATACTTTCAATTCATCATATATTGCTAAGATACACTATCCAAGCAACTAAATCTGAGCAGAAGAGTAGGTATTACCGCATGAAAAGGTAACATTTTCACTGAATTTTAGATGGTTAGGAGCTTGCAAAGGGAAATGGATATAGAGGCTATGGAGCAAACTCGCAAGCAAGTGGGAAACAGAAGGAGAAATAGAAGCTAGATTAAGAGGATGTTAAAGCCCCTTGCACAGATTTGCATCTGCGAACAGCAGTTTATAGCAGCCACAAAGACTAGTCTCAGGAAAAGAAAAACGGGGGCACTGGAAGGACAGCAGTGAAAGGACACCCCTCCGCTACCCAACATCATCCCAACCACCGCAGCAACCCAGGACAGTCGCTGCCCAGCTTCCACCTACCCGCCCTGCTTCGTCGGCTCCAGTTACTCTATGTCTGAAAGCAAATTTTTCTTTTTTTCCCCACACAACCTAACACAGCACCTTACAACGTAACAGTAAACTCTGTGTCGGCTGAGGCTGTACCTGCGTGAGAAGTTTCTCTTTTTCCTCCAACTCTTCATCATTAAGGGGTTCAGCTTCGTCAATTTTAAGCTGTTCCTCTTTCTGTGCCTGTGCTGCATTTGGTAGGTCAGGATTTCTAGGTACCTAAAAAGATTTTTTCTCTAACATCAATCAGCAACTTTTTTCTTTAGTTTTAGAAAATATATCATTAAATATTTAACTAAATGACACAAGTTTTAATCTAACCATGAAAAAAAAAAATAACAATACCCTGAATTTAATTAAGTTAAAAACAAACCAGATTACTTAGTTTGTTTTTTTTTTCTTTTTAAAGAGATAGAGGGCCTCCCCGGTGGCGCAGTGGTTGAACGCTGGGTTGCAAAGCTGCCTGCAGCCTCTGCAGCACCGGTTCAATCCCCGGCCGCTGGGTGAGGGTCCCACATGGCGCGCAGACCTCTCCTGCCGCCCGCTGCTCCTCTCAGCAGTGTACTTCGGTCCTTCTGCCTGTTCTGCTCCCCGCTCTGGCTCTGGCGAATCCTCTCACCCTCCCGCACTTCTGACTGTACCCATGCTTGTATAAATAAATAAATAAAAAAGAGATAGAGATACAACTTTATGTACCGCACATATACAACTAAGATCAGTCATATTTCTTATTAGTAGGGCTCAAATTAATTGAGTTTTAAGAAATAACTTATGTCTACACACTCAATGGTGTCGGAGTAAGGAAAGAACACAAATGGAGAATTTCCATTACCTTGTACCCAATAGTTTTTCTGTAATATAAAATTTCTTTTTCCAATAATTCAAATAAGCGTGGAGGAAAGAATTGGAAATCCTGGACATTTGGTTGCTTTGGAGGCCGGGGAGCCTAAAGAAAAAGAAACAGGGAACAGGGTCAGACACAGCCAAACTCACAAAAGTTTTAGCTCCTCAAAGTTCACTACAGAACTGAGGCCTATGGAGGGGCGCGGGGGAGGGGGAGAAGCACAGGGACTGGAGGCAAGAATAAAATGGGGAGCGCATAACAGATGGTGTGGGTTATGGGTGCTCTGGGGGTGGGAGTGCCATGGGGGGCGGAGCCTATGCTTCCAAAATATAAACATTACTGCTACTAAAAAAATTTTTAACTAAATCAACAGAAAGCAATTTGGCTTTGAATGTGTTGTCAATCTTCGTTCCATAAACCAAACAAGTCAATTCACGTCCCTAAGCAACTGAAAGCATCTTTCAATAAAACCGAAACCACCACCACGAAATGCACACTTAAAAGTCAGTTTAGAAAACTCTTCACTCTTAATTTAAGGAGCACACTGCATCACAGAAAATATAATTCTCAATCTAATTTTACTGCAAGAAATATTGTCAAGAATGTCAAGAAAAATAATTTGCATTCTCAGAATCTTGGGTATTCTGCTGCTCAGTGAACTCACCTTGGGCGCTTTAGGCTCACTGACACGAAGCGCTTCCCTGAAATAGGCATCCACAGCGTAGTTGGCTTTTCTTTCTCGCTTAGGAGGTTCAATCCATTCTGTGAATGCGATCTTGCAGGTGGGAAACAATTCAAGTTACCCACTTTAATTATACAGTCACAAAGCTTACACAAATGCAATTCGTACGCACCACTATAGCAACTGTTTATCAATGGAAAGATCATAAAACCTTGGACTATAAATTCTACAAGAATAGGGACTGTATTTTGTTAAACACTGTAATTGACACATAGGATTATGGGCCTCCCCGGTGACGCAGCGGGTTGAGCACCGCGCTGTGAAGCTGTCCGCAGCCTCTGCAGTGTGGGTTTGATCCTGGTCAGCCATCGAGAATCCCACACGGTGCAGCAGACCTCTCCTGTGGCACCTGCTGCTCCCCTCAGCAGTGTATTTCAGTCCGTCTGCCTGTTCTGCTCCCTGCTCTGCCTCTGGTGAATCCTCTCACCCTCCCACGCATCTGGCCTGTACCCCAGCTCTTGTATTAAAAAAAAAAAAAAAAAAAAAAAACACACAGGACTATGCCTACATAGCACAGAAAATTCAATTGTTTTTTTAACTATAGTAAGGATAATCTTATTGTGTGCTACAGAACATATACTACAGTAGACAGAATTATACTATAACCTAAATTAAAATATGTACACAGATGTTGCCTAGAAAAACATCTGGAGGATATACACATCTAAACGTTAAGGAAGACACCAGGCAGAATTATTTTTTTCCTTCTATCTTGTATAAAAATAGCAAGTGACTTTTACAAAATAAGAAAAACTTTCCCTTTAATTATTACCAGTCAATTCTGCTATTAAGAAAAATTCAGCAAGGTATTATGACTTATGTTTTGCCAATAATTTCAATTTTCAAATGCACATTACTATTTGCACCACACAATATACTTCACCGTAACAGTAGACAATACACTTCATTATATAGCAATTATAAAACATCTTAGAGCTTACCAATTAAAAATTTGGCATTAAATGTAACACAAAAATGAAAACTTAGATGTGAATAAATGGAAGTAAGTGCTGTTTGAGACAAATTTACAAAACACTACCCCTAACACTTAAAATTCCAAGTTTCTTCTAGTAACCAAGACCTCTTTCTAAATTACCTTTTGTTTTTCTCTATAATCTTCTCCTTCAAAGTTATAAACACTCGACTCTGTATCCATTGTAAAGTTTCTAAGTGAGCTTTCGCCCATCTTGGAGAGTTTTTCATTCATCTCTGCAGTCTAGGGAACAAAATAAACACCTTATTAGATTAACAATTACAAAAAGCATGAGAACTGTATTCAAAATGAAGGATGCTTTACATCCACAGAGGCTTTCTTTTATAGAAATGTTATCTACAACTCATGTATTTCCTCAAGTAGTTCATATTAAGAATTTTAATACTGGAAACACGATTTTATCTACATCTTACCTTCTTTGCGCCTCTCTCCAAAATACCATCAATATCCTCATCAGTAATCTCACTTTCCTTTGAAGCGAAGACATGTGTTGCCCCGTGTCTGATCATTTGAAGCATTTCATCTTTCCCAATTTTGTTCAGATTCTGATCCACAAGTCTTCCTGGGGGGAGAAAGATTGTGCTGTGTAATACTAATTAAACACACTTAATTCTATGGAAACTTGGAACTTTAAATTGTGAAATGTAATAATACCATGTCATTTTGATTCAAATAACAAAAGCAATCACGCAAAATAAGGAGAAAATCATAAGCATCATATTACTTGAATGTGAGGGGGGAAAATAACTAGCCATGACATCATCCCAAAGAAACTGCCTTTTCAGTCCTTGCACTTGCCTTGCTGGATAACGATAGAGTCTAGCCGGAGCTTCATCTCGGCGCGCTCCACTATTCTCTCTTCCACAGTGTTATCAGTTATGAAGCGGAACACTCTGACTGTCTTGGTTTGTCCAATTCTGTGCGCGCGGTCCTAAGCAAATTACCATGTTATTTTGAAGTTAGAAATTCACAAAAATAACATTTGATTGTATATACTGAAAAACGAAATATTCTCAAGCATAGTTTTAAAATATGTTAACAAAACTGTACTAAAAACAGATTCGTATTATACTAATATTGTTAGATTCTCAATTGCTCAGTTTTGATCAAATCCATTATCTCACAAAGAAATCTTTATGGAGATATGAAATAGTTGCTAAATCTCTGAATGAGTTTGTTAAACTACTATCCTCCTATCACATTAGATGCATCAGATTAATTTTATTAGATTATACCAATGATCTAATGGCAGCAAGACAAGACAAAATTTATTTCAAGCTTGCTGGTTTTTTAAGAATCTTCTAACCTTAGGTTTAAATTCAAAAGGTTTTTCTAGATCTAAATCAAATTTTCACTTGCTCCTAGAAGCACCATGGTAAATGAACTCCACAATGTCAAAGCCTTAGTCTTTACAAATCACACAAGTAACAATATACCAGTAGTAAAAAGTTAATTTGAATTTCATCTTTTGTTTCACTTTTGGTAAGCTCACAAATCACACTGCTACAAAGACCCATATTTCAAATCAATTTCCCCCTGACCACCCTTACAAAGAACAGAGGATAAAAGACAGGTATTTCATAGTTGGATTTATAGGGATTCAAGTTACTAGAAATATTAAACTTAAGATTTTTAAAGTTCTCATATGAATCTACAAGCTACAGATAATTTTTTCAGCCTAAGAATTAACTTTCTGATCTGATAAAGGTACTCCCACACAAGGGCATATATTTTAAGTATCTAATGTGACAGGAGGATAACAGTTTAACAAACTCATTTCCTTTCCCTCCTAGGACACAATTATGTATCATTTACCAATTCCCTCGCAGTCAATTCTGCTATGAGAATTGTCGCCAGTGAATGTGAGGGCACTTACAGGTCTGAGCCCTAAAAAATTTGCTGGGCAACCCTCAGCTCTCTCTTGCCCCTTTTGACATTAGGTTGCAGAGGAAAGAGCAGGCCTCTGAGATCGTATGAAAAGGCAAAGTGGTGAGATGGAAATACCCTCATTCAGACAGAAAATCACCTGCAAATTTCCTCCATTCAACTACTGGATCTGAAAAAAATAAAATTCTGCTGGGTAAGTCCCTGACATTTGTAGGATGCATATTAGCTTGTTTTAACTAAAACATCTGTTAAGATAGAATGCATTTATCTCTTATCTGCTTACCATAGCCTGGAGATCAACTTGGGGATTCCAATCTGAATCATACAAAATTACCACATCAGCAGTAGCAAGATTGATACCAAGACCACCAGCACGTGTGCTTAACATGAAAACAAACTTCGAGCTGTTTGGTTCGTTGTATGCATTGATGGAGTCCTAACAGACAGGAAAAAAAAAAAAAAAAGAAACATTGTCAGAAAATTGTTTGATCTGTGTTGTTAGGCCCTTTCCCTGCATTTTACTCACTTGTCTCTCATCGTGGGGTGTTTGCCCATCTAATCTGCAGTACTCATAATTTCTCCACATGCAATAATCTTCCAAAATGTCCAATACTCTTGTCATCTGACTGAAGATTAGTACTCGTGAACCTGGGGGAGAATGTAATAGCCCATTGTCAGAGGTCTCAAAAGTAAAATTGGTTTTAAATTTTAGGCTAACCCCTTAATTCCAAATGACCTAGTTGATTAATAAGCAAAAAAACTGTATGTTATTAGCCAAGTCAGTCATTCTCCACATCTTTCTCATCACGGAACAAACAAATAGTAAAGGCTGATATGTTATAATACATAGTACAGGTTAAGTTAAACTAGGAAGGTACTTGCCTCTAGTCTGGGAGGTTGTGACATTCCATGGCTGAGATGATAATTTTTTTACTCCACAGAAAATTAAAAATAACTTTCCAGAGCAAGTGCTCCATATGCATGACCCCACACATCCACCATCACAATCCCAATACTCTACACCCTTCCAGACCAAAGGACCATAATGTGTGCCTCATGTCTATAGTAGCAGTCCTTCACTTAGATCATTAATTCAAATCATTCAACTATTCTATTTCTTCAGCCAGCTGCACAATGCCTTTGTAGAATATATGAAGACAAAGGAAACATTATGAAAAACGATTATAAATTATTTTGTCTTGGAAGCTGACACTTATAATCCGCTGCTACTCCACTTTCCTATATCCCAAATGCACAGACAGTTCACTAGTTTCCATTTTCCCTGCAAAACTTTAAAACAGCTTTCATTAGTACTCCTACCAATTCCAATTCCTTTAATTACTAAGTTTTCGAGGAAAGTATTTTAGAAAATATATTTTCGTAAAAAGGTTTAAGGGCCTCCCTTGTGGCCCAAGGTGGTTAAGTCCCAGTACAACGAAGCTGTCTGCAGCCACTGCAGCACGAGTTCAATCCCTGGCCAGGAAGCTGACCCACATGGCACAGCAGACTTCTCCTGTCTCTCCTGCTGCTCCCCTGAGCAGTGTTTTTCAGTCTATCCCCCTGTTCTACTCCCTTCTCTGGTGAATCATCTCACCCCTCACACCTCTGGCTATACCCCAGTTCTTGGATGCATAAATAAATCTTTTTTTTAAAGTATAAAAAAATTCACTGACCACTCCTACTATGTTTCTGATAGTAAATATCCTAGAAGATTGAGCTATGTATACATCTGTCATTTTTAGCAAAGTGTACAGAGAAACTCAAAAGGAGAAATTTGTAATCTTCCATCTTGTAACATATCATTTTATAGAATAATTTCTGTATGAAATATTTGATACGTAGGATTTGCTTCAAAATAATCTAGGAGAGGAAAGCATACACGTAATAGATGAATGAGCTGAAATTGAGCTGGATGAGTCGAAACTGTTAAAACTAATTTCATACTACATTTACTCTACATTCACATAATTTAAATACACTTGTACACGTATCAAAAGCTCTTTTCATATTAAGTAAGCATGTAATAAAAAGAACTTGGGCTCATGCATGTGTTATTTAATAAAATAAAAATCCCCCAAAATAGTTAAATACAATGCCACAAACACACCACCACTGTCTATACATAAAAAATGTGAGAAATGTAATGTGGGAGGGAAGAGCACTTTGGGCATTTTGAAACAAAAAGCTGATTACTTCTGGGAAAGCATATATAAAATGAGAACTCTTCTTCCAAAATCGAGAGTACGGTTGCCGTAACCACTTTCTGTAAGATTTAGAGCCTAAATGTGTGGCTAAGTAAGGGGAAGCAAGAAGATTCAGATAATACAAAACAGCTGTTAAAAGTCCCACAGTTCAGCTTAAGAATGTGCCAGAGGGCCTCCCCGGTCGCAGGCAAGGGTCCCACATGGCGCTCAGACCTCTTCTGCCATGCCCCACTGCTCCCCTCTGCAGTGTACTTCATCAGTCTGCCTGTTCTGCTCCTGGCTCTGGTGAATTCTCTCACCCTCCCACGCTTCTGACTGTACCCAGTGCTTGTATAAATCAATAAATCAATAAATCTTTAAAAAAAAAAAAAAAGAACGTGCCAGAGTAGTCACTTAAAAGTCTAGTAATCCCTTATTTTAACATTAGAATTGTAGAAGTTTGTACTACTCCTTAATTTGATACCAGTTACATAGATACCTTGTTCTTTTAATTTAGGGAGCAGCTTGTCTAACACCACCATTTTGCCACTGTTGGTAACTAGATGCATATCTGTTGTATAAGGTGGACCAGGTTCAGCTCCATCAAAGAGATATGGATGATTACAGCACTTCCTCAACTGCATCAGGATGTTCAACAACCTCATTTTGTCCATCTTCCCCGCTGAATTCAGTATATCTATATCCTTCATTAATATCCTAGTATACCTAGTAAGAACAAAAATATGGTTAATAGATCGCAAACATTCCCTTACTCGTCCCTGCCACTTTACAGACTTAATCTAAGTCTGAGGGAGAATCTGAAAAGGTAAGGCATGAAGGTAAGAATAAGATGAATACAATATGATTTAAATATAAGTAAAAGCCAGTGGAGGGAGGTGGAAATATGAACGCAGTGAAGTTACATCCATAAGCTAAGGCTGGATTGCAAAGATTCTGGAATCCCTAAGAATCTAAATTCTTAGATTATCCTGCAGCAAACAGCTATGTATTTAAATACCAGTTTCAGGACCTTATTCATCTGAACAAAATAAATATCTAAGCAACCTATGTTTAACAACTTCAAACATGGAACATGTTTAAGTCATTTAAGGCAGAACTTTCCATCACAATTATAACTGACATTAAAATTCACTAGCATGTTTGACTGAAAAAGATCTGCATTCCCTTTACAATGACTTGAGTCTTAGTTCTGTATTTCAGAGTCATAGCAGATAAGCCTAATAGCTGCGCTACCCTGTATTTCAAAAGTTGAAAGACTGACGATGGCCTGTTTTCCCTAATGGTCCTCTTTTCCAGATAACATGCCCATCCGTTCAGTTCTTTTACCAACTCCAGCCCCTTGCAAACTAGGAATTGCATAGACTTGAGATGTGGTGTAAACAGTAAAGAACATTCATTTATGCCAAGCTAACATGTTTTTCTGAGGCCACTTAGCAATGATGATTCATGTGAAACTTTCTATCTACAGAAAAAGTTTTAATGCTCAATCAGTAATTTCTAGCATTTTAGATTTCATACACCCATGAAAAATTAAAGATTCTCAACATTTTTATTTTGCCCAATCCTGGTGTTTAAACTTGGTTTTTTGGGGCCTCCTCTGGTGGCACAGCAGTTGAGCGCTGGGCTGCAAGGCTGCCCGCAGCCTCTGCAGCACCGGTTCGTTCCCCAGCCGCCGGCGAGGGTCCCACAAAAATATAAATGAATAAAAATAAACTTAAAATTTTGGATTCATAAGCCTCCCATCCTGGTCTTGTCTATCATAGTTTCTATACTTTGCATCAAAAATTTGGTTTTCAAGTCGTTTTCCTATTTTAAATGACTAGAAAATTCTGTAGATTGACTTCAATCCAGCAAAAAGGAATTCGCTGAAGAACCACAAGTTCAGAAAACAAAGTATCAATGAGAGTTAGTGAGGACACAAGAGCGTTAACATCTCAGAACACTTACCATTCCCTCTGCATCTTGCTGAGACCCACATAGATTTTTACTTCCTTCTTTGGAGGCAAACTCTTCTCAACATCAGCCTTAATTCTCCGAAGAAGGAAGGGACGCAGAACCTTAAATGAGCAAAAAGGAATGGAGATGTCTTTATCTCTAATTTAAGTATTTCAGTATCTCAAAATTGTCTATTAAATTCATAAAACAAAAAAAATTATCTACTTGAATATTAAATGACTTTTACTCCCTTCCAAATATGTAACGGTGTTAACTGATATCCTGAATAGTAATACAAGACCACTATTTATTCAATATATGTATTAAGTATATACTTGTTATATTGTTAAAAAAAATACAAAATACTAGAGCAAAATTTGTAAATGTGGGGCCTCCCTGGTGGCGCAGTGGTTGAGCACTGGGTTGCGAAGCTGCCGGCGACCTCTGCGGCGCCGGTTCGATCCCCGGCTGCTCCCCGGCCACCTGAGGAGGGTCCCACATGGCGCGCAGACCTCTCCTGCCGCCCGCTGCTCCCCTCAGCAGTGTGCTTCGGTCTTTCTGCCTGCTCTGCTCCCCGCTCTGGCTCTGGTGAATTCTCTCACCCTCCCGCGCTTCTGACTGTACCCAGTGCATGTATAAACCAAACAAACAAACAAACAAATAAATAAAACATGCCTCTATTTAAAAAAAAAAAAAAAAAATTTGTAAATGTTTTCAATATTCACTGCCTTTCAGGTTTAAAACTAATTAAATGCACACTGCCTAGCATTATTTAGGAAATGACTAGGTTCACATTAAGTCTACTGTTTTTAATTTTGTATCCTTTTCAAATTTACAGTTTTTAAGTAAACTTACCCATGCAACCATTACTTAAACAACACCCCAGAAATCCTTTTTATAACCTTCCCACTCTCTATCCCTTTTCCTCACCAAGAGTAAGCACGTCTTCTTTGTAACATCAAATTTGTTTTGCTATTATTTTTGACTCTCTCTCTTGAGATACACATATATGTATGAATGTATGTGTGTGTATATATATCAGGGGTGTGTGTGTGCACAAGCACGCACAGGATATGCCCAGTAATGTCTGGTTTCTTTTATTCAAATGTTGTTTGTAAGTCATATTTGTGTTATATATTCATTTTCACATAATAATTGTAACTGGAAAACTAAAGATACCTTTTTTTACATGTTTATACCTATCTGTTCTATTTATACTGGCTTATAAAAATATTATCGCAAAACAAATTAAAAATTAGTGAAAAAAAAATGATGAGCAACATTTCTCTAACATGTGAAGAAGCTAGTACAGCTCAAGCCAACAGCCAGCACTAAGTGCCAGACATGCGTGTGAAGGCCTCAGCCCCACCGGCCCTCTTCAAGGATTTCCAGCACAATGCAGCTGGATTAATTTGGCAAAACCAGCAAAGAAACCACCCAGTCAGCTCATGAACTCTGCTGTTACTAAAATAAATTATTATAATTTTGTTGATTTTCTGGAGGAGAAGGGGAGGTTGTTCTGCAACAGGTAACTTACATATCATTCCTAAGTATACACATGCTGATTCTGAACATCCTGTTGAGTCTAGAGAAGCTATGATAACACTTTCAGGGCAAAACCAATTAGAGAGGTAGCTACCAGACCTCCTCTTTCTTATTTAATATTACTTTGAACAAAATATACAGAGATGTAAAAACTGTTGGCTGGTGGTTGTCCTCATTTGCTTTACCTATGTGTACCTGTTTATTAAAGAAAAGCCAAGAGCAGAAAGGTATGGGAAAATATGCAGGAAGGAAAATTAATTTCCTGTGCCCCCTTATCTAGCCCAAAGACTACATACACACCCCAAAATCCACTGAATTAATCTAAACTGAGTGCTTAGCAGCCTGAATGCCATTTAAATCTAAACAAAGGTTGCCTAGGAAACCACCTACAAATTAAAATTCAATAAGGATTTTAAAATACTTTATGTAATTTATATAGAAAATATTTCAATATTCATAAACATAATTTATAAACAAGCCCATTCAAATATCTATTTATGAGCCAGGAATTGTGCTAGGGATACAAAGACACTAAGAAGACATGTTTCTTGCCTTGCATTAACAATGCAGCAGGGAAAACACTTATGAATTAATCATTTCAATACTCTATGCAAAGTCCTATGCTAAAATGCACAAATTGTTTAAAGTTGGAATACAAATTAACAATCCCTAAGCTAGCACCAGCCTGTGTATTTATTTAGTGGAGAAGGTGACATCACTACTGATTCTGGTCAGGTATCAGTAAAAAGAGAGCAGGAAGGGATATCAGATGTGGCCAAAAAAAGACAAGATAGTAAGACCATAACTAATACAATATTTACTGAGTACTGCCAACAAGGTTATTGGTTCTAGCAAATTAAAGCTTGATAATAAGTAAAACAAAAGTTGAAGAATGCGTGGCCTCCCTGCTGGCACAGGGGTTAAGTCTCAATACCATCAAGCTATTGGCACCCACTGCAGCTTGAGTTTGATCCCCAGCCAGGGAGCTGACCCACATGGCGCAGCAGACCTCTCCTGTATCGCCCGCTGCTCCCCTCAGCAGTGTATTTCAGTAGTTCTCCCTGTTCTGCTTCCCATTCTGTCTCTGGTGAATCCTCTCACTACCCCCCAACACCCCCGTTCTTATATGCATAAAATAAAAATAAATCTTAAAAAAAAAGTTGAAGAATGCTAGAAAGGTTAGATCACGGAAGAAACTTGCCCTCCGGGGACATTTTTGCCTGTCATAAGTAGAAGCATACTACTAGCATCTAAAGATAAGGTGTTGGGGATGTTATTATACAGGAAAACCACTTTCCCCAAAAAAATATCCAGATCAAACCTTTGATGTAAGTTGAGAACCCCAAGTTAGGTCAGGGAAAGTCTGTATCCCCATGTTTATAAGGGCTGGCTTCATTCTGCTGATCAGGGTACCTTTATCTGGGGTCTGTTAGAGAAACTTCTCTATCACCTTTCAATTATAAATCTTCACAGGAAGAAAGTAAGCTCAATACCATGGCAAAAACACCAATTCTGCTCACCACTGCACTTCAGCAGCTGCTTATACACAGTCAATGGATTTAAGAACAAACGCATCTTTTAGTCTTTCAAAGTTAAGCCTACTAAGAGTCTTCTATGGAATATACATGAAACTAAGCTTTAAAAATCTGTACATATAACTTCATATGCAACTCTTCTTTCCCGTATTATACTTCTTTTTAAAAAAAAAAAAAACCAATGGGTTATTTTTTTCCCTTTATAAATTAGAATTCGAAGTGCTAATGCTAAAACCACCATACATCACCCTACCTCCTACTTATAAACAGTTAAGTGGTAGGATTCAAAGCCACTATGCTTTGCATTAACAGGAAAATATTTCTTCAATATGGCTCTATTATTCTTCCTATTATAAATATGCTTTAACCCAACTCCAAAATACGTACCATATGCAGCCTCTCAACCAGCTTTTGATCCCCCAGACAATTGTTTGTATCAAACCAGGAATCAAAGTCCTAGATTAACAAACAAAACATTAGGACCAGAGGTAACATTAACTAGAAATACCTATTTTGCCAAACACAATGATTTCTAGAATTTCTAATACTGAAGTTATGAACCTCAAAAAAATCACTCTGTTCAGACCCCTATCTGTCCTAAGTGCATCAGAATTAGCAATTTTCAGAAAAGTAGTTTGAGCATATTACTTCCTAAACA
Organism: Talpa occidentalis; assembly: GCF_014898055.3. NCBI lineage: Eukaryota > Metazoa > Chordata > Mammalia > Eulipotyphla > Talpidae > Talpa > Talpa occidentalis. The sequence continues at coordinate 111,100,510 of NW_023605194.1, forward strand.
TTTTTCTCAAAAACAAGATGGCCTAATTTCAGAGAAAAGACAACTGGAAAGCAAGTTTAATAGAAATAATTGGATAACTAATATACGTGAAAAAAATCCTTGCTTTCTTTGTAAAAGCTTAAAAATTAAAATGATCTGTTTGTTCTTTATGACCACTCAAATATAGGATTTCCACAGCAATGTTAGTTTTAATTCAAATTACTCAAAGTGAGGTCGAGATAACCAGCATTTCACTGGTTTGTGAACAAGGCTAATGTCACTAGCCTTTCCTTGAGAATGTAATCTATTTGGCTCCATTAGTAAGAGTAATAGAATTCGCTGGGTTAACTAAAGCAAAGCTTTCACAGAGACTAAACAAATGAGTCTCAATGTGCAAAAAATAAAAGTTTCTTAAAAACAAAAACATCAACATTCAAAAAAGTAAAACTAATGCAGCTTTCTGAGACTGGATAAATGTCTTTCAAGAACACAAATTTCTCTATTCTTTTAAAATGATCCTTAATACAACAAACCAAAATGAAGATCTTTTTACAATTTACTTAAATAAATGTACCAATATAGAGGTCCCCAAAGCCCCTCCCCCCACCCCCCAGAACTAAAGGCTCAGAAATGAATTCTGGTTTATCAAAAACCTGCAGTTACTAAACCGCACAGACTTTTGACAGGTTATTTCTAGGTATTACCAACAGGTCAAAAAAAATGGCTAATTAACCATTTCTATCAATGAAAATAATCTATAAAGGTAAAGATTAGGTCCTGTTTCTAAGAGCATTAAATAAAATGACAAAATACAGTCCAACAAATTTGAGAGTCATCTTGGGGCAAGGCCATCTTTGGGGCTTAAAATACAATGTGAAGTTTGAAAAGTTCACTTCGGAAATGCCCTGCACAGGCCCTTAGTAACATAAGCAGTTCACTGAGGGCCACTGAAACTGAGGTTAACAAGGCTACCAAATAGAAATGCTAGTCTGTGACATTCCAGAGGAAAGAAACAAGTATTTATAAAACAAAATTGAAACAAAGACACAAAATAAAGTTTTAAGTTAATAATTTTGTAGGTTATACCAGGTTAACTATGTAAAAAGCATGAGGAAATTAATGATTATCTCAAGTAGTACAAAAAGACAGGTCAATTCTATTACAAAAATGTACAGCATCTAATGAACATACTATCTTTAGTCTAACCAGAAAACCATTAGAAATACTTACATCAGCTGAATTAAAAACATCTGGCAACAAAAAATTAAGCAGTGACCAGAGCTCATGCAAGTTGTTCTGCAGAGGTGTTCCAGTTAGTAGCAGGCGATTTGTAGTCTTGAATTCTCTCACTATTTCTGACAACTAAAAGAACAAAATTCAGTCAGAAAATTCGGAATGTTAGTCAAGATCTAAATAAAAGCACAAATGATTTTCACATCTAGTATCAAATTACTGGGCCTCCCTGGTGGCACAGGGGTTAAGTCTCAGCACTATCAAGCCATCACCAGCCACTGCAGCCTGAGTTTGATCCCCACCAGGGAGCTGACCCACATGGTGCAGCAGACCTCTCCTGTCTCGCCCGCTGACTCCCCTCAGCAGTGTATTTCAGTAGATCCACCTGTTCTTCTCTCCACTCTAACTCTGGTGAATCCTCTCACCCCCCTCACCCCTGGCCTATACCTCACTCTTGTATGCATAAATAAATAAAAATAAATATTTAAAAATAATATCAAATTACCTTTGATTTTTCATTTTTGATCCTGTGAGCTTCATCTATAACTAAATACCTCCAATTAAATTTTTTGAAAACAGACTTCTCTTTAATAAGCATTTCATAAGACGTAACACACACATCCCATTCTCCTGGTAATAAAACATCTCTGACAAAAGCAGCCTGTGTAACAAGAGGAAAAAATTGTAAATAAGCTATAAATTTATTGATGACAAACAATGTAATATGCAAAAAGGGATGAAAATGCTTAAAAAGTCTAGTTGTTTATATTATGCAAGCATCAGTAACTAGCTTTCCTACCACTAACGTAACTTCATTATTTACCTTTTATCAAAAATTGGCCAAAAAAATGCAAAATTTAATGAACTCCTAAAATATCTTTTCTCCTCTATTCCACTAGCCCCTGAAATTCTTTGAGGAGTTAGGTTTAGGTAAAAGAGTAGTATTTCTGAAATAAAAATACAAGATTGAAAGTTTTACAGGAATCACTTATTCTTTTCGTATTTATAGGTATACTGAGACAGTGCTGTTAGTATTCCTATTTTACAGATGAGGAAACTACAAAATATCTGTGCTCCAAACACATTAATTTGGTAAATTGTAATACCCAAAGTGTGTATAAAAGGAAAAAAAGAAATCGAGAATCATCACATATAGTTAGGCAAAGGAAAAACAAAGTACATAATCTTTCAAATGGTATTTTTAATGGGAATTTTACATTAATAGCATCTTGTCAGTCAACAATGTAACTTATTTCAATAGATACCACCCATACCAACGCACCAGGTTACTATAACTCAGTCTATAAAAACTACTATTTTATGACTAGTATCATGTAAAAATCTGGCTCCTTAAAAACTCCAATCACTTCCATACTCAAAACTTCTTTTAAAAAAGAAAGTATTTCTATCATGTAAGTCTTTGATTTTAATACAATCACTTCTACAAGCAAGAAAAACAAACTATAAAATCATTACTTCCTACAGTTCACAACTCCTTTACCCCAGTATGATCCTGAACCAAGACATCAGATTTGGAAACTGCTAATACTTGTGAATTTATTATTGCATCCCTTTTCTTTTATCTCTCCCTCCTTTAGTTGTCCCCTCCTCCAAACCTATATTCAAATTCTTTTAATATCAAAAGTGCAATGAAATACTAGACACTTACTCTTTGTTCTTTATCTCCTATTAAGCAAACAGATCTCAGCGTTGGTACCCATCTCTTGAATTCACTCATCCAGTTATGTAATGTAGACTTGGGAACCAAAACCATATGAGGACCAGGAATGTTTCTATAGTGTTTCATGTACCCAAGAAGAGAGATTGTTTGAAGAGTCTTTCCCAGGCCCTAAAAATTTCAGGATAATAACCATAAAGCAATGAAAAAAGACTTCATATTTATATACCCTGACATTTATTAGAACATTTAAAAGACAAGTTCTGTGTTTGTAACAGCTAACAAACATCAAGAACACAAATTTCTATCACAAGTGTTCTATCACTTAATCTTTGCAAGTCTATGACAGAAATACTATGACAGGGCCTCCCTGCTATCCGCGTCCCTACAGCAGGAGTTTGAGCCCCGCTGGTCAGGGAGCTACCCACATGGCGCAGCAGACTTCTCCTATCTCACCCACTGTTCCCCTCAGCAGTATATTTTAATCAGTCTGCCTGTTCTGTTCCCCACTCGGTCTCTGGTAAATCCTCTCACCCACCGCACCTTTGGCCAGTACCCCAGTTCTTGCATGCATGCACAAATAAATCTTAAAAAAAAAAAAAAAAAAAAAGGAAACACTATTACCATTCCCACAGGCCCAGAAGCTTAAGTAACTTCCCCAACTAGTACTGAACTAGAATTGAAATGCATTTATTTTGAGGGCCTCCCCGGTGGCGCAGCGGTTGAGCGCTGGGTTGCGAAGCTGCGCGCGGCCTCTGCGGCGCCGGTTCGATCCCCGGCTGCTCCCCGGCCACCGGAGGAGGGTCCCACATGGCGCGCAGACCTCTCCTGCCGCCCGCTGCTCCCCTCAGCAGTGTACTTCGGTCCTTCTGCCTGCTCTGCTCCCCGCTCTGGCTCTCGTGAATTCTCTCGCCCTCCCGCGCATGTATAAACAAAACAAACAAAGAAACCAGCAAACAAATAAATAAAGCATGCCTCTATATAAAAAAAAAAAAAAAAAAAAAAAAAAGAAATGCATTTATTTTGACTCCATACTTTCTCCAAATAATTAAGAAGTTTTAGTACTACCCCTATATAGAAACTTTTTAAAATATTCACTACATAACAAGTAGTAAACAAGAGATAAAATGTTTTTGAGACAGGACCAGACAAGCTGCCACCATGGAGAAAATATTTGACAATTTTATTAAACATTCAAAAGACCCCAACTTGTATTTCATAGAAGTGAAGGGAAATGACCCAATCATCGTAGCAAAATTATGTTTCCCAAATAATACTATTTTGAAATACATTACACTTCACAGGTAACACCTTACAACTCAATTACAGATGCTAGTAAGCAACTAACACAAACTGCTCATAGCAGTTTAACAGAGGATTGGTTTGCTAACAGTTCCAAATTCTAAGCAACAAAACTATATGTTATACTGACTTAACTTTAACAAATTTAATGGCATACTCTAAAAATACGATCTTACAAAAAAAAAAACTACCAAATACATACCATTTCGTCTGCAAGAATACCATTGATGCCATTCTCATACAAAGAAATGAGCCAATTTAATCCTCGGACCTGATAATCTCTCAGTTTACCCCATTTCACATCTAAAAACAAAAGAAAAAACACAGTGAACATTTACAACAAGACATATAGGTAGGCAGTTCCCTCCATCTGATATTCAGGTTTAACTGCGGCCCACAACATGTTTACTCTGACTTTATTTCTTTATTGAATGTTAAAAATAAGAATTTGCAAGTTCCAAGTCGCTGGCGGTAGCTGCTGCGCATGAGTAGCAGAGCTCAGCTAAGGGAAGATAGCAGTGCAGGAAACCTGGCTGGAGGCACCAGTCCCACAACCAGTTAGTGTGTAAGGTCTATCTTTAGTTGCTGTGTTCCCCACATAATAAAAGACTCTTCAAAACTTTAATCAAATTGTCTCAAAGACTTAAAAAAATAATTAAAAATTTATAGCATACATGATGGAGAGTCTTCAAAACGAGTGCAAACATTGGTTGCTTTGGAACTTTCTGTTAGTAGTTCTTCATCCTCTTCTTGCTCTGTTCTACGGTGTCGGTAACTGTCAAGTTTAAAATAAAAATCAGGTGACTTGAATTATGGCTTTAATTTTAACTACCATGTACTCTTTCAATTGAAGGTTGAGTGGCTGACCAAGATTCCACAAGATTCCACCGTCATAAAACTCATTTTATTTGAAAGTTATCGTTAAGTATTTTTGCCAGAAACAAAGGTTCCAGAAAGCATGTTTTTAAAACTACAACTTTTACCAGAAGCTGCAGGATAGAAGAGCTTAAGCAGTTACTCTCAACAAGAAGGCAAAAGGAATTACTCAAAAGGTCTTAAATATAAATGTCCAGACTACATGTTTAGAGGCAGATACACTTAACTAAATTTCTGAAGTTATACTGTTATCAGGTTTCTTAAAGAACTCAAGTCTGTAAAACTACTTACACTCCCCAATTCTGAAACTTTCAATGTTATACCTTTTTTGATTTTTAAGATTTTTCATTTAAATTAGAAAATAGCAAATTATCCTTCTCTTATCACCTCTGAATTTAATTCAGAGCATTATTTCTACGAAGATAATCAGTCTTCCCAGACAGACAGCATTTTTCAGAAATTAAATCACAGTAATAAATATGTTAAGCATCTTCATGTTTTATATGCATTTAACCAGAATGTCTTCTTTGTGTTATTTTTCCAATACTTCTTTAGATTCTAACTCTATAACTTAAGGGTAAAGATCTACCTCCCAGTCCAATTTATTCTCCACAAACTGGGAGAGAACTTTTTTTTTTTTAAAATAGTATCTCCTTCACAATATATTATTAAAGACTGTTAATTATTTTGGTGGTATTACCGAAGATAAAAGCTGGGATGTGCCTTACTATTTCAAATTGAGTATCACTGAATACAACAGTGGAAGATAGAAGTATTAAAGAAAGCATTTGCATGCTCATTTCCAAGGATATTACGATCACCTAATTACTCTGGGTAAGGCTAACTTTCCATTTCAGGTGGCTTGAATGTACAGAAAAAAAATCTATTAAGCAAGATTCTTACCCAGTGATAATAAATAAATCAATTACAATTTATTATATATTTACTACAGAGTATCTTTATCTTATGGGATCTTCATGGAAGTGTTTCTTTTCACAACCTATTATCCCATAACAATATCCACTATGATATTCCAAATTTCCAGAAACTGATGCCATTTAAATAGCAACAAATTTCTCAAAACAAAATAAAAAATAAAAAAATTAAATATACCTGAATAAAAAGTTCTTTCTTACAAAGTTTCATAAGCATTAAAACAATAGCACTCTGGCTATACAAAATGGTTAAAGATAAATCAGACAAATGGAACTGATCAAATAAAATGAAGGTATTGTGCTTATGTTTTCTAATTATAATCCCTTCAAGACAGGCTCTTGGCACCATTTCTGTAAAATGTACAGTAAATTTAACATGGCTGGTAACAGTTGGTAATTTCTTTTATATAATCTGGAGTATTTTAATTACTGATCATAATTTGTATTTTATTTTGGAAATTACTCATAGCCATTCCAGGGAGCTGAGATTGGCCTAAGCCTATTAATTCTCAATAAACATTCTCAATAGTCATCCAGCCAGCATGAAAATTCTAAAACAGAATTTTAAACAAACTGCTATGTCATAAATCATCACAACATTCCAGCATAGACTTCAAATAAAAGCAATACCCCCAGATGCTTATGTGGTTTAGGAGAATAGAATGCACCTAAATCAGATGTAAATTCTAGCTTAGTTTAGTCGAATTATTTTTCTTCTTTTAAAGATTTATTTATGCATACAAGAGCTGGGGCACGGGCCAGAGGTGTGTATGGGGGGGGGGGGGGGGGTGAGAGAACTCACCAGAGACAGAGTGGGGAGCAGAACAGGCAGACTGACTGAAACACCCTGCTGAGGGGAGCAGCGGGCGAGCCAGGAGAGGTCTGCTGCACCATGTGGGCAGCTTCCTGGACGGGGATCAAACTCATACTGCAATGGCTAAGAACAGCTTCATAGGTTGCGTCTTAACCTCTTGCACCACCAGGGAGGCCCCTCGAATTACTTCCATGTAATGTTAGATAGGTCCACTAACCTCCACATTTGTTTCCTCCCCAAGGAATGAAAGTAATATCTGAATACCCTATTCCATAAGGTCGCTGCAATCCATAAACAGTATAATGCTACGGGCCTCCCAGGTGGCGCAGCGGTAGAGCGCTGGGTTGCGAAGCTGCCCGCGGCCTCTGTGGCGCCGGTTCGGCTGCTCCCCGGCCACCGGAGGAGGGTCCCACATGGCGCGCAGACCTCTCCTGCCGCCCACTGCTCCCCTCAGCAGTGTACTTCAGTCCTTCTGCCTGCTCTGCTCCCCACTCTGGCTCTGGTGAATTCTTTCACCCTCCTGCGCTTCTGACTGTACCCAGTGCATGTATAAACAAAACAAACAAATAAAATAAATAAAATAACATGCCTCTATTAAAAAAAAAAAATCTTAAAAAAAAAAACAGTATAATGCTACCAAAAATGAGGCATTCTGCACATTTTCACTTATTTATACATGTGTGGTCATATCCTACCAATTGGCTGGGGGCAAATAAGCAACAGGACAAAAATACACACTTTTAATAGTGATCTTATGAGTCTAATGAATAAATTGGTTCAACAATGAAGTATAAACTACTACTTACTCCCCAACTGACAGCAAGTTCTGCTTCTCATCCTTTTTTATTCGTGGGCGCCCTGGTTTCATCTTCAAAGGTGAGGTTGGAGTCTTCTGTGCAGCAGGTTGAATGAAATGTGCAAACAGTTCTGTCTGCTTTAATAAATACTCAAAGCGATTTGCTCGGTCAGTTTGCTGCAAAAAAATTTAAGACGTTTTACCAATATAACTTCACTTCCACACAGTGACCTCAGCAATAAAAAAAGAGAATGATACACACAACAAGGCAGATGAGTGTCAAAAGCATCATGTGCAAAGCAAAAGAGCCAAACACAAAAGACAACATATTGTATGATCCACCACACAAAATTTTAAGTAGCTATTGAAAGAAGATCTGAAGTGGCAAGGGGAACAGGGTACATGATAGAGCTGTTCTACATCATGACTGGGGTGGTTAAATGACTGCAAAGCTCTGACAAAACTTTGAACGATAAAACTACTATATAAATACTACAATATTGTTGACAAAAATATCAAATAAAAAATCGAAAGATATTGTATAATACAAGTGATTTTATTCAGCAATGGGGAACACACTGGTCATTCATCAACCAGGCAGAGTATAATTTTAATAAAGTAATAGGCTTGAAAAACTAAGTTAATGACATATTTATGAACATAATGCAGTTCTCAACACTCTATAGCTAACCTTAATGTTCTTTTTAAAACACCAAGACTACAGAAAATGATACCATATTAAACGACCTTAGAAGAAAAGTGTTAAAGTGAAGATCATGCTGTTGCAAAATGAGAAATGAAACTAGGAGACTGAAAAACTTGAAGAAATGAGCAAAGTCTTGCAATAAAGGTCATCATAAAGATGACAAGCATTGTAAAGAACCACTGAAAGCTTCCATTACTTAATCAGATTTGTGTCACAAATACTACCCTGCAAAAACATGAAGAGAGCTAAGAGGTCAGATCACAAGAAAGGAGGCAAATAAACAAACAAAATAATCCACCCAATGGAGAGAGACTGAACTAGGTGATGGGAAAAGAGAAATGTTTATGAGGTTAAACTTCCAAGACTATTAACATTATGAGGTATTATCAGGAACAGTTTGGGTACCTGTTAAGAGGAACTTTTTTTCACTCACTAAGATAACACTAAGTAGATGTATGGGGTAGATATGAGGAATATGTTTCACACATATGGGTATGTGTCAGTTTAAAAACAAAACAGAAGATTGGTACATTTAATCACCCAATAAAATGTTACTATAGATTCTATTCACATGCCTAGAACATACCATTTTTTCTTCATAGGTAGGATCTGGTTCTTGGATTTCTTTTTGTTTTCCTGGAGACCCATCATCAAATATTTCCTGAGGGTAGGGGGGAGAAATAATGGAATTATTCTTCAAAAACAGTAAACATACCATCATTAGATTGATATATGCCTAAAACATTTTAAGTAATACATTCCTATACCAAACTTGCTAGATATTTAAATAACTATCATCCAACCTAATAGGAAATGCAGATGAAAGTAAATACCATAAAGACATCTGAGGAGTTATGTATAAAACTATTCCCCTAAATCATATACAGGGTTATAAACCAATGTTACCTTACCTAAAATAAATACCATAAAGCCAACAACCTATTTAATCCAAATACATAAGATGTGCAAAATGTTCCCTTTTTATCACAAAACTGCAGGTATCTACTGTTCTGTTATATATATGTAAATTATATATACTACACAGATGTATACCTGGAGTAGCAATATGAGCCACCCTGATTTCCAGCTTCTGGAATATTACAAAAAAGTCATCATGCAAGCTAAACTGAATAATCCTTAGCTACAACCTGATTCCCAAACTGGTAGTAAATTTCACAAATATATTCACTCTGATACTCTTTTAATTAAATGCCATGAATAACAAGTATCAGCAACAACTTCACTTGAAGTTTCAATTATCCATTAAAAAAAGTTATGAACTGGCCTCCCCGGTGGCGCAGCGGTTGAGCGCTGGGTTGCGAAGCTGCCCGCAGTCTCTGCAGCGCCAGTTAGATCCCCGGCTGCTCCCGGGCCACCGGAGGAGGGTCCCACATGGCGCACAGACCTCTCCTGCCACCCGCTGCTCCCCTCAGCAGTGTACTTCGGTCCTTCTGCCTGCTCTGCTCCCCACTCTGGCTCTGGTGGATTCTCTCACCCTCCTGCGCCTCTGACTGTACCCAGTGCTTGTATAAATAAATGGATAAATCTTCAAAAAAAGAAAAAAGAAAATGAAACTGAATTTCAAAAAAAAAAAGTTAGAAACTGATAAAAAGCATGATATTCATTAGTGATGTACAAATCTGCACATGGCAATATTCACTATAATAAAGCTATTTGAGATTAGAAACAGGTATGGCGGGAGAGAAACTGGTACAGTAAGTATACTAAGTGGTTATATGATCTAAATTTGGTTTAACTTCCTTGCCAAGACCTTAGGGAATCTACTTAACCTGGTGGAGACAAACCTCTCGTCTCCACAGGTAAAAAAGACAATCACCTTCTGGTCTACTTCACAAAATGCAACTGGACTACCATGAAAACATTAAAAAATGTATTTTCTAGCAGTGCCCATTATGTCTTTTATAGTTAAAAAAAAATCTGGACACCAGAACTCTTGGCTTACCATATGCCTGTCTGCATCGGACTTGTATCTGCCCACAGTTTAGCTATCAATCTAGTCAATAGTGAGATGAAGATGAACAAAGACAGGCTCCACACTGCCAAAAAATATACTGTAATGAAATAAAAACCGACTGCTCCCTTGACCTGTATGTATCCCAAACAAAAAATGGAAAAATTAACTGGAAGCACAGAAGGACTAACATTTCTGGGAAGATCTGCTGTCAGGAAAAAACTGATGAATGCAAGATTTCACTTACTTCCTGATTTTGCAAAAACTTTACTTAAATTGCACTTTCCAACAAGAAAAAGCATTTTAAAAAGTTTATTTGACTGTGAAACAAATTGTAACATATCTTATGTGTGCACTGAAACCTAGTTATTATCCAAAGAAATGAAATGATTTCTCGTTTCTGTTAAGTAAACTGAGAATACATCCACCTCCCCCCACCCTCCCAGGGGAAAAAAAACCCAAAAAACTAACATTAGCCAGTGGCAAGGGGCACTGATAAAATTACTGATATTCCTACACCAAGAAGGTAAAAATGAGTCACTTTTGAGTAAATAAAACTGTCAAAAAAAACCCTTCCTGTGATACTACCAAAGGGCCTGATACAAGGGAATTGAGTCCACTGCGGAGTCAGAGCTGGTTCCAGTGCCGTCTACTCAGAGAAGACGCAAATGTCCTCATCTGGCAAACAAAAACATCACTGATTTCAAATGGTAGTGGGCACCACCATCAACAGTCATATTTAAACTTTAATTCCACTTCAACTTAAAACAGTAACCGAAAGCCATATCCTGATGGCGATCCCGATGAGCTGCCTGCGGGTGCTCACTGCCATTCCAAAATCTGAGTGACAGACCCTGGTGCAAAGCCGGTGAAAACCACGACTGGCCCCGACTGCACACTCACACAGCTGTCTCCCGCGGCACAGGCTGGCACAACCCGTCACAACCCCCAAGCCACAGAGCAGGAACCCGAGAGAAAGAAAGCGGCCTAGGAATCCAGAAGAACCGCTGCAGCACCTCAAGGGGAAAACTGCAACATTCAACAATTAATCTGAAACCAATCTCAAATCACGGAGTTACAAACCCCGACACGAGATGAGAGCCTGGCCGCCTTCCCACCAAAAGTTCTTCCAAACACCAGCCGGCAAACGGCTGCTTCCCCCGGGTTAGACCCCCGGGGCCCGCATTCACCACCCCGCCGGCCGCGGCCCGGCCCGGCCCCATCCCCGCAGCGAGGCTCCCGTTCAAAGCAGCTGCCCCCGCCGCGTCTACGGACGGAGAAACCCCAGACCCCGTGCGCGACGACTACAAAAGGTCTCAAACCAGATCGAAGTTGGCGAAGAACACGATTTGGAAGGAGAAAGTCCCCACTTCGTTCCCGACATCGCGAGGCCTTGGAGGACACCCCGGAGACCCGCCTGGCGGGTCCCCAACCCTCCCACCCCCGCGGCGTGTCACCACCCGGCCGCGCCGGCCAGAAGGCGGGCCCCGCGGCCGCTCCCAGCAGGCGAGGCCCAGGAGGAGGCACCGCGCGGGCCCCGAGGCCCACCGGGCGCCCCTCCGCGGGCCCCCCCACACCCCTTTAGAGAGGGGGGCCCCAAGCAGCTGCGGCCTCCTCGCGCCGCTCCCCGAGGACGGCGCCTGGGAGGGGCCTCCCGCGCCTCGGGGGAGCAGCTGCGCCCCGCGGGTCCCCACCGCGCCTCGGGCCTGCCGGCGCTCGCCATTGTTTCTGCCCAGAACAGACGCCGCCCCCGCCAGCACCGGGCCCGGGCCAGGCCCGGCCCCGCCGCGGGCTCCACCACGCCGCGCCCGCCCGGCCCGGCCCCGGGGCATCGCCCGCCCCCGCCCCGGGCCAGGCTCAGAGGCGGCGAGGGGCGGGGGACTCTACCAAGAAAATGGGGGGGGGAGGCCCCGCAGATTTCCCTGGGCCGCGGCGGCCACGGCCACCTGCCCGCGAGCGCGCCGGGAACGTGGCGCGCGGGCCCGGGGCTCCGCTCGCCGACCCGAGGCGGCCGCGGCCCCGCGCCCCCCGGCGCCCCTCCCCGCGCGCCCGCCGTGCTCACCTCCATCTCGGGGTCCGCGGGGCCGGCGCCCGCCGCGGCCGGGGCCGCCGGGGCCGCGGCGCCCTCGGGGCCGCCTTTGTTGGCGCCGCCGCTCCCGCCGCCGGCGGCCGCGGGCCTGGGGGGCGCGCTCTCGGCGGGCGGCGGCGGCGGCGGCTCGGCCGCGCTCGACATGCTGCGCGGCTGCGTCACCCGCGGCGCGGCCGGCGGGGCAGGAGGCCGAGGCCGAGGCCCGGCGGGCGACGGCGCCCGGCGCGGCGGGGGAGCGAGGCCTGGCGCGGCCCGGCGCCGCGGCTCCGCGACGCGCCCGCCGCCCACAGCCGCCCGCTCGGCGCTCTTCGCCGCCGCGGCCCGCCGGCCTCACCTCGCGGCGGGAAGCGCGGCGCGGAGGGGGCGGGGGCCGGGGCGCGGGGGTCACGGAAGGCGGGCGGCGGCCCCGAGGGCGGAGGGCGGGCGCGGGAGACGCGGGGCCGGAGGGCGGGCGCGGCGGGCAGCGGGCGTCGCGGCCTGCTCTCCGCCTCGGGGCAGCCTCCCGCTCGCCAGCGCCGCGACCACTATCTACGCCACCGACTTTCAACCCTCGCGAGAGCGCTAGTTGGCTCCGGCGCTGGCTCCCGAGGGCGCGTGCGCAGCCAGCTCGCCGCCTCCCGGCCACGCCCCCTCGGCGCCGACGCCGGAGGGGAGTGGGCGGGGCCTCGAGGAGAGCTCGGTGACGTAGGTTTGTGCGTCCGCTCTGGGCGTGACGCGAGCGCCCCTACGGCGCGTTCCAACGGCCCCCCGAGGTCCGGCCGCCGGGTCTTTTCGGCCGGGCCCGGGCGGCTGCACTCCCGGAAAAGGGGCCCGGGATTTGCGCCGCCCCTGAAACTTGGAGGCCTGGGCTGGCGGCCACGCCGCTGCCGCCTCCGCGCAGAGCCGTGTTGATGACGTGCTCTTGAACCCCGGTGACGTCTGGCTTGTATGTTTAGGGGACAAGTGCCCCGTTGCGGTCAACTTTTGCTGCTGACCCTCACGTGTTGGTCACCCCCAAATAGCCTGCGCTTCCCCTCGCGCGGCTCGACCGCCCGCCTCTGAATTTGTGTCCCCAAAGGGAGCCAATTTTGTGCGTGTTGATGACGTGCTGTTGAACCCCAGTGACGTCTGGCCTTGTACGTTTAGGAGAAAAGTGCCCCGTTAGGCTCAACTGTTGCTGCTGACCCTCACGTGTTGGTCACCCCCAAATAGCTTGCGCTTCCCCTCGCGCGGCTCGACCGCCCGTTTCTGATTTTGTGGCCCCAAAGGGAGCCAATTCTGTGCGTTCTGCCCTGTCAGGGGGAAGCACGAGCAGAGATGCGATGGCTTGTAGCTTTTCCTCAGTCACCGAATATTAAATTAAACGTGGACGTTCTTCTCCTGGAGCAGCGTTAACAGCACACGTTCTTTTGCTGCAAGATCTGCAGCTGAGCCCAACAGCCCCGGGCATCCATCTCCAGAACTGAAGCACGTTGTATTCTGTTCGAGAACAAATCTGCATCCCACAGCGTATTGTTACCTGCTGGCACAGACTTAACTCATCTTTGTATTCCCACGTCCATTCTTCATTCTTGTAGTGTTTATTGAATAAAGGGGAGAATGCTTTTGAGAGAGAAGGTTTGAATTGGTTGCTTATGTTGAATTTCAAATGGAAGGGGGTGCCTTTGAATAGGTAGCCTACAACTTTTTTTTTCTTTTTTGCTATTAACACTTTGTTTTTGATTGAGGCAACATTGATTTACATTATGTTTGTATTTTGGAAGTATTGGATCCTCCTCTTCCAATAGTCCTGGTTTGGAAATCATGAAAATAGAGTAAGGATCTTAAATCTGATAATTGTTTAAGGTAAGCAATAAATAGCAAGAAAAGCAGTTAGTAAAAATTGCCCATAAAAATTGCCAATTGTCTTTTAAAATGTGTATTTATACTCTGAGTTTTTATTTATTTATTTTTAAAGATTGATTTATTTTTATACAAGAACTGGGGTATAGGCCAGATGTGCGGGAGGTTGAGAGGATTCCCCACAGACAGAGGGAGGAACAGATCAGGCAGACTGACGAAATACACTGCTGAGGGGAGCAGCAGGTGAGACAGGAGAGGTCTGCTGTGCCATGTGGGTTTTGCTCCAGCCGTCTGGGATGGAACCCGCACTGCAGAGGTTGCGGACAGCTTCACAGTGCTGCACTCAACCGCTTGCACCACCAGGGAGGCCCTATACTCAGAGTTTTTATATGGGCATATAAATCTTGCTCAAGGAAGACCAACTCAACTCAAGGAAAATCAGAAGCTAGTGAGGCAGCTAGTAGTACTTACATGGTGCCAAATCACAAAGGCCTGTTTTTGTTTCAAAACTAACAGGCTGGAACTACTAGCTACTTCTGGAATTGATAGCATCATATAAGGATAAGTGCAGCAGCGTGAGAGTATGCTAGGGAGTCAGGCAAGCCTAAATAAACTGGAGCTTAGTGACTGTGTCAATACAAGCAAGTTATCTCACTTCTTTTGCTACTGAACTTGCCATTTTTTACTTTCTTTGATAAAGATTTTAACAAAAAGACAGAAGATCATGCATCCAAACAAGTTTGTTGGGCTGATTCTCCAACAATGGAGGCTTGTCTCTTCTGAAAGAGAAAATTTCCAGCCTGGCTCCCCTGATGGAACTAGGAAAGGATTTTTAAAAGGTGGGTCTAACAAGTGGGAGCAGAGGGGAGCAAGAGGAGCAGCATCACAATATGTTTGGGGCTAGGCAACACTGGGGCATGTGCAGTTGGGTTCAGTGCTACTTCAGTGTCACAAGTTAGCATCATAAGTATTCACCCATGGGTGTATGTTTTATCATGCAAATGAGACCTTGGTTATCCTTGGTCAAGAATTGTATTAACTGCAAATGCAGGATCCTGGTGAAACAATCATTAGTCAGGAGATAGCACCTTTTGTCTAGGCCAGGCTGATGGGACAGGCTGTTTAAACAAGATTTAAACAAGGTGTCGGGCCGCAACCTGCCAGCTTGTGTTTTATCCACCTGTTTGAACAGGCTGATGGACAGCCCCCTCCTGCCTGCTCACAGTTTAGTTCATGAGGTAATCTCACCTTGAAATCAGTTTTCTCACCTTTTTCTAATTATATTATCTCAACTTAACATTGGAATAATATGGTAATGATATCATAAGAAGTAAGTGAGATTGTGCACGTAGGGTATCTAATACCATGCCAGCTATGGGCTCAAGTGTTAGGTATTTTTATCCAGAACAGTTCCAAACCATCAGAGTCTAGTTGGAGGAAGAGGAACTGAATAGATTTTTTTTTTTTAGATTTATTTTTATTTTTATGCATACAAGAGCTGGGGTACAGGCCAGAGGTTCGGGAGTGGCAGGGGGGTGGGTGGTGAAAGGATTCACCAGAAACAGCGGGGAAAAGAACAGGCAGACTGATGAAATACACTGCTGAGGGGAGCAGCGGACATGGCAGGAGAGGTCTGCGTGCCATGTGGGTTGCTCCCTGGCCGGCGGGGGATTGAACTCATGCTGCAGTGGCTGGGGATAGCTTTATAGGTTGCGTCTCAACCCTTTGCACCACCAGGGAGGCCCAGAACTGAATAGATTTTTTTTTTTAAGGTTTATTTTTTTTTAATTTTTATTTTTTATTTTTTTTAAATAATAAATTTTATTTTTATATTCCCCATACAATTGCAACTCCCCCATTCTGATCCCAATCCCTCCCCTCCCGCCCCCACCCCCCCAAAAGTGTCTCTGGTTCATAGTTGTTTGTTGATTTTGATTTTCACTTTCTTATAGTTATTCATTTTCCTGGTCCCTTATTTAAGGTTTCTAGATTCCTGCTATGAGTGAGACCATCCGGTATTTTTCTTTTTCTTTCTGGCTTATTTCGCTGAGCATGATCCCTTCCAGCGCCATCCATGTTGCTGCAAATTGCATGTGTTTATCTTTTTTGAATGCTGAGTAATATTCCATGGTGTATATGGACCACATCTTCTTGATCCAGTCATCTATTTTTGGGCATTTGGGCTAGAACTGAATAGATTTTTAATAAGGAGGATGGTAAGGGGGATAGTGTCAAAAAAAACACTAGAAGGGATTAGTGTTATAAACATGTTCCCAGGAATAGAATGCTACAGTATAAAACTAAGTTAATGTTCTATCTCAAATATGCAAATATGTTGTTTACACCAGGTTCCCTCTGTTTCAGTGTTCTATACAGCATGTGCTTGCTGTCCTGACAAGAATGGAACAAAGATGTTGCCAGAGGCCCAAAGATAACAAAGAGCCAGGACTCTCAGCATTTGGGCCTTGAGTGGTAACAAGAAAGAATTCAGGTTTTATCAAGGACGAAATAGGAATGCTGTGCCTCTGTTCATGACACATCACTTTACTTTTTGAAAGTCTGGGAAAATAAGTCTGGCCACTTGCCGCGGACCAGCACAGCGATGGACGATGAGGCCGTCTCAGGGTTGATAGACTGCGCAGGGTGGTCAGGGATTCGATGAATAAATGACACACAGACACACTTCAAGAGAGTGAAAATCTGAGTGCATCTTTATTAAGCTAGTGGTCAGTATATATATGTTTTTCTAAAAGCATAGGAACAGTGAACATCAAAGAGATCAGTTTGCTCATAGACTTAGCTTAATTGACAGGGCAGTGATTTATGTCCGAAGTTACATCTGGACCTAGCCTCATTCCTAATTGGACAGGCTATAAGTTCTTTCTACTGTTTTATATAATTATTTTCTAGTTGCACTAACTATCATTTTTACTCATAATTAATTGTCATGGGTGAATTTATTTTATAATGCAGTTAATATCAAAGGTACTAAAGTTAAGCACATAATAGAAAGATTATTAAACTAACAATTCTATTATAACACAGTGTTTAGTAATGTTTCATTTGCATTAACCTAATTATAAATTAGGTATGTTTTTTAGGCATTATTTATTTGCAATCACATGAACCAGAGAAAAAAAAAAGAATGACGAATTTGAGCAAGACAGTGGTGATCGAAAAGAGCAGCATTATCAAGTAGCTTTATGTGGATGACCTTGAAAGAATTGTAGCGAGATCGAGATTCCAGGTGGTCAGCATTTCTTTTAATCATCTTTGTGGCAGCTTCTGGTGGTCATTATTTCTTGGCAGGCATTCGGCTTCTCTGCATCTTAGGGAGTTTGCTGTTCTCCCCCTGCGCGCATGGTTCCTTGCCCACGCCGGACCTCAGGGACCATGGCAACAGCCATTAGCCCTGAGGGTCACTGCAGGGGGGGTGCAGCAGCCACTGCACAACAACAATAAAGTAATACTGAGTTTGTGAGTATCTAAGAATGGTCATCTACAATACTGATACCAGAATTGTCAGGCCTAGTCTCCCAGCCAGGAACGGATCCCAGGCTGCATGGGCAGCACTGAGTCCCAGCCACTAGACCCCCACGGGTTGGTGTCTCACGAAGCCGCAGCAGGAACTTCACAGACGCTCAGGCAAGCAAGCGAGAAGAGGCAGGTTTGTTTAGAAAAAGAAAAAGTTTATTGAGGAGAAAAGGAACAGAAATAAAGCGGGACTCCCAGGCCATGAAACCAGGCTAGAGAGGGGCAAGGAAGCCAAAGTGGAGTCGTATCTCAGGGAATATATACCTTCTTTCCCTAATTATTCTGAAGCTCCACCAGTCTCTTTGTGATTGGTTAGTTCTCGGCTGTCTCACTTAATTTGCTACTGAGCGGGGGATCTTTACATTTCTTATCTAACAGGTTTGTCTTTCCCCATTTGTTGCATCTTCCCCCTTGTTTGATAGCTTTATCTTTATGACCCAGTCTCCCAAATGAGCACCCCTTTATTTTAGGGAAGAGAAAGTCAAGCATCAGCTATTGAAGAAAAAAACCAGGCTGGCGCCCACTGGTCTCAGTGCTGACCCCTTCTCATCTCCCCCTTGCATAAATGAGTCTGCTGCCCTAATTAACCCACTCTCAGTTTCCCCAATTCCACCATCCTTTATCACCTGAAGAAACCAAGGCCAGCATTACCACATTCCTCTTGCTGCCCTTATCACTGAAGCCTTCCTTAATTCTCCCCAGGTCCCCACCTGCACTGTCCTTGAGGCTGCCTAATTCTCCCTAACTTGCCCTCAGATTCAATACAAATCTGTGGACCTGTGAATCTTTTCAGAATTATCCTACATAGATGATGTGCCATATAAAGGGATTTCAATTAACAAAAAATTAATGATGTTCTTCATAAATAACAAAAGTAAGGTTTAAATCAATTCCCTCATCTATTTCTTTTAACAGTGTTTTATAGTTTTCTTTGTATAGGTCCTTTACCTCTTTTGTTAGATTTATTCCAAATATTTGATATTTTTTGTTTCAATAATAAAAGGGATGGTTTTTTTGATTTCTTCTTCTTCAGATTTATTGTTTGTGTATAGGAAGGCTACTGACTTTTGCGTGTTGATTTTGTATCCTGCCACTTTACTGAACTGATTGATGAGTTGAATTAGTTTTTCTGTGGAGTTTTTGGGGTTCTCTATGTATATGATCATATCATCTGCAAATAGTGATAGTTTGACTTCTTCTTTTCCTATTTGGATTCCTTGGATGTCTTTCTCTTGTCTTATTGCTCTGGCTAGGACTTCCAGTATTATATTGAAAAGCAGTGGGGAGAGTGGGCATCCTTGTCTTGTTCCAGATCTTCATGGAATTGCTTTCAGCTTTTCACCACTGAGAATGATACTGGCTGTTGGCTTCTCATAGATGGCCTTTATGATGTTGAGGTATGTTCCTTGTATCCCAAGAATTTCAAGGGCTTTTATCATGAATGGGCGTTGCACTTTGTCGAAAGCTTTCTCAGCATCTATTGATATTATCATATGGTTTTATATTTCTTTTTGTTGATGTGTTGGATAACGTTGATTGATTTTCGGATGTTAAATCATCCTTGTGTCCCTGGAATGAATCCTACTTGGTCGTGGTGAATTATCTTATGGATACATTGTTGGATTCTGATAGCTAAAATTTTGTGGAGGATTTTTGCATCAGTGTTCATTAGGGAGATTGGCCTGTAGTTTTCCTTTTTTGTGTTGTCCTTATTCGGTTTTGGTATTAGTGTAATGTTGGCTTCATAGAATGTGTTTGGTATTGTCTCTTCCTTCTCAATTTTTTGGAAGAGTTTGTGAAGGATAGGCACCAATTCATCTCTGAATGTTTGGTAGAATTCATTTGTAAATCCATCAGGTCCTGGGCTTTTGTTTTTGGGGAGGTTTTTGATTACCATTTCAATTTCGCTGCTTGTAATTGATCTGTTTAGGTGTTCTATTTCTTCTTTATCTAGCTTTGGGTGATTGTAGAGTTGTAGGAATTTGTCCATCTCCTCTAGATTGTTGAACTTGTTTCCATACAACTCTTCATAGTAGTTACTGATTATTCTTTTTATTTCTGCTGTGTCCGTTGTGATTTCTCCTCTTTCATTTCTGATCCTGTTTATTTGTGCTTTCTCCCTTTTTCCTTTGTGAGCCTGGCTAGGGGTTTGTCTATTTTATTGATTTTTCGAAGATCCAGCTCTTGTTTCATTAATCTTTTGGATTGTTTTTTTAGTTTCAATTTCATTTATTTCTGCTTTGGTTTTTATTATTTCTTTTCTTCTACTGGCTTTGGGGTTTTTTTGTTGTTCTTTTTCTAGATCTTTGAGCTTCGAGATTAGGTTGTTTCTTTGAGTTCTTTAGAAATGGAAAGACATCCCCTGCTCATGGATTGGAAGAATAAACATTATTAAAATGGCCATCCTACCAAAAGCAATATACAGATTCAATGCTATTCCAATCAAAATTTCAATGTCATTCTTCAAAGAAATAGAACAATTATTGATGAAATTCATATGGAATCACAAAAAACCCCGAATTGCCAAAGCTCTCCTGAAAAAGAAAGAAGGGAATGGAGGCATCACACTCCCAGACTTCAAACTATACTACAAAGCCATAATCATCAAAACTGCACGGTATTGGAACAAGAACAGACATACAGACCAATGGAATTGAATAGGAAATCCAGAAATAAACCCACAGATTTATGGTCAACTAATCTTTGACAAAGGAGCAAAGACTATGCATTGGAGCAAAGAAAGTTTGTTCAATAAATGGTGCTGGGAAAACTGGGTTGCTACATGCAAAAGAATGAAGCTTGACCACTACCTCACACCATACACAAAAATCAACTCAAAATGGATTAAAGAACTAGACATAAGACCTGAAACCATAAAATACATAGAAGGAAATATAGGCAAAACACTACGTGATTTGCACATCAAAGACATCTTTACAGATACATCACCCAAAGCAGTGATAGTGAAGGCAAAGATAAACAGCTGGGACTACATCAAATTAAAGAGCTTCTGCACAGCAAAAGAGACAATAACAAAAACAAAGAGAAACCCCACCAACTGGGAGAACATTTTTGCACCCAACACTAATGATAAAGGACTGATCACAAAAATCTGCAAAGAGCTGATGAGACTCAACAACAACAAAGAAAATAATCCAGTCAAAAAATGGGCAGAAGAGCTAAAAAGAAACTTCTCTGAAGAGGAAATGCTAATGGCCAACAGGCATATGAAAAAATGTTCAACATCACTTGTCATCAGGGAAATGCAAATCAAAACTACCATGAGATACCATCTTACACCAGTGAGAATGGCACATATTAAAAAAACTAGCAACAACAAATGTTGGCGAGGTTGTGGAGAAAAAGGAACTCTCCTGCACTGTTGGTGGGAGTGCAAACTGGTCCAACCACTATGGAGAGCTGTGTGGAGATTTCTTGACCTACTAAACATAGAGCTTCCATATGATCCAGCAATTCCACTGCTAGGTATTTACCCAAAGGACACAGAAACATCAATTCCAAAGAGCACCTGCACACCTATGTTTATAGCAGCACTGTTTACAATAGCTAAGCTTTGGAAACAGCCCAAATGCCCAAAAATAGATGACTGGATCAAGAAGATGTGGTACATATATACCATGGAATATTACTCAGCATTCAAAAAAGATAAACACATGCAATTTGCAGCAACATGGATGGCGCTGGAAGGGATCATGCTCAGTGAAATAAGCCAAAAAGAAAAAGAAAAATACCGGATGGTCTCACTCATAGCAGGAATCTAGAAACCTTAAATAAGGGACCAGGAAAATGAATAACTATAAGAAAGTGAAAATCAAAATCAACAAAAAACTATGAACCAGAGACACTTTTTGGGGTGGGGGGCGGGAGGGGAGGGATTGGGATCAGAATGGGGGGGTTGCAATTGTATGGGGAATATAAAAATAAAATTTATTATAAAAAAAAAATCAATTCCCTCATAGTTAGTCACTGATTCACATTTAAAGTTGCCTTTCCAGAGACAGAGTAGGGAGCAGAACAGGCAGTGCTACTGAAATATAAAAATAAAAAAATAAAGTTGCCTTTCCGTTACTATTTACAACTCAAAAATTCAAGTTCTCTGTAAATTTCTTTCTGCTTGTGAAAAATATTTCCTTCTTTATAAACCAGTTTCTAGGTTAAACACTCCTGGGAATCCAAATATTATATTTTGGAGGGAAGTTTTAACAATACCACCCCTGAAATATTTTTAAAAGAATTAAGCATAGCTAAAGCTATGGATAAGAAATTTGGGTTGGGGCCTCCCAGGTGGCGCAGTGGTTGAGCGCTGGGTTGCAAAGCTGCCCGCAGCCTCTGCAGGGCCGGTTCGATCCCCAGCCGCCAGGCGAGGGTCCCACATGGCGCACAGACCTCTCCTGCCACCCGCTGCTCCCCTCAGCAGTGTATTTCGTAGGTCTGCCTGCTCTGCTCTCCCCTCTGGCTCTGGTGAATTCTCTCATCCTCCAGTGCTTCTGACTGTACCCAGTGCTTGTATAAATAAATAAATAAATCTTTAAAAGAAAAAAAAAAAGAAATTTGGGGTGACTTGTTTGAACAAACAATTGAGAGCGAGAAGATGGAAATGATATACCTCAAACATTATTCCAAAGAGCGGAGGAGTGGCTATAGCATTATCAGAGCAAAGGAAATGACAAAGAGGGTGATTACATAATGATGAAAGTGTTGATCCACCAAGAAAACAACAGTTCTGTGTGTGCACCAAATGAGAACTGCAAAATATGTGAAGCAAAAATTGGAATGAGAAATAACAAATCCACAATTCTAGGTGAAACCTGTAGCATCACTCAATAACCATACACCAACTAGACAGGAAACCACCAAGGATAGAGAACTCAACAATGCCTCTGTTTGGGGGGAAAGAATGTCCTGAAAAAACTCCACAAATAGGGCCTCCCCGGCGGCATAGCGGTTGAGCGCTGGGTTGCGAAGCTGCCCGCAGCCTCTGCAGCGCCGGTTCGAGGGGGTCCCACATGGCGCGCAGACCTCTCCTGCCACCCGCTGCTCCCCTCAGCAGTGTACTTCGGTCCTTCTGCCTGCTCTGCTCCCCGCTCTGGCTCTGGTGGGTTCTCTCACCCTCCCGCGCTTCTGACTGTACCCAGTGCTTATATAAATAAATAAATCTTAGGGGGAAAAAAAAACAAACTCCACAAATAGGTTTTATGAGCCCCACCCCCACCCCAGACCAAAGAGATGCAGACACCAAGGAGTACAAGTCCCATAATGTCATCACCACCTAAGGGAGGGTTGCTGGAAACTGAGGGTGGAGTTAAGCAGCCAGGCTTGGCATATAACCAAACATGTGGGTCTTGGGGGCATTGTTTTTTTTGATCAGCTTTCAGTGTGTTATTATGAGGAAAGAGATAACACAAATATCAGCACCAGAGGTTTGTCCTTTGAAAGGACTAATAAAACTGGTAATACCCTGGAAAGATCAATCAAGAAAAGAGAGCACAAATAATATATCAGGATGAATAAAAGAACCTTCTTACAGAACCAACTGGCATTAAAAAGCTGATAAAAGCCTATTATGAGCATTTTGCCAACAAATTTGAAATGGACAACTTTCTTGAGAAATAGAAATATACCTAAGAATTAGGTAAGTGAGGATTTATGAAGTTGCTAATTTGAGTTCTTAACACATGACTAAAATTCAACTCCAGTCTATTATTTGGCTGCAATTTACAGACAAGAAGGAGAAAATAGAATTCACAAGAATAGAAAAACTATTTTGGGATTACAATTTAAAATATTGAAAAGGAGGATATCAGAAGATATGCTGCTAAAAATAGGGGAACAGAGGAAAAAAGACAATTGCTTTGGGGTGTTTGGAAGTGGCTCTCCTGGTGGCCCAAACCTCGGAGGGCAGGGAGCAGCATGTGGTGACTCTCAAACTTTCCCCCGTGTCAAAGAGTAGAATCGGCTGGGGGATAATTAGATCACATGATAACTACTTGTGAGAAACAAAGGTTTGAAGCATCCTCAAATTTAAGATAAAATTCTCCTCCCATTCCATTAGGTTATGATAGGAAGGGGGGGGGCAGGCAAGAAGGGGAGGGGAAGCAACAGAAGATGAAGAGGAGAGACGGAGAGAAGGAGGGAGGGAAAAGAAGGAAGGAACAGCCACCAATTGCCTTTCTCAGGAAGCCTTTCTCTTTTGCTCCATGTCCCCGGCTCACCCAACCAGACCTTCCTTCCTCCCTTTTTCTCCTCCAGACAGTTTCTCATAATTAGCATCCCCAGATGCATTCAACTCTCTAAGTCTTTTATCCAAATCAAACAGTTGCTGGTGTGATAAATGGACCACAATGATGACTAACATCTTGTTAAGTAGATTATACATTTTTAAAAAGATGCAAGCTGCGATTGGGAGTGTTACAGGTGTCGACTATTATCCCTTCATCAACAGAATGAGCCCATCCTCATTATTAAATATCTTGGGGTCAGTAATTTTTGAAGAGCTCTTTGAGGCTCAGTGGGGTGGAAATTCGGGAAGATCCATCACTCCCTGGGCTCGCGGACAGGCTGAGCTCTAGGGTGTGCGTGGGAGGGCGGAGGCTCAGCAGAGTCCCTCGGTAGGGAGAGGCTGCAGCCCTCTCAGGGGAATCAGCCAGGCCCTCTGAAGCTCTGATGTCTCCACTTGTGCCACAGGCCTTATGGCTTTTTTTACAGTGACTCGCTCAGGCACCTCCCCTGGACGGACTGGGATTTCTAAGCTCCACCTTCTGGGTCAGTGGTTATTAGATGATTTAATTTTCATTTTATTTTCTCTGTCATCTTCCAAACTGTGATTTATGCCAATAAAGTTTGGCCTTATTTTCACCTGTTTAAAGAAAAGTACTTTTAAATACGAGTTCCATACATTTAACTTTCACTATTTCTTAAGTTTGAAGTTTTCCCTCAAATTGAAGTTGAAGGAGGAGACCCTCTACGGGGCCTGGAGCTGCACACTGCTTCATAAAGAGGCAGCTCTTGGTTTTTGCTACTCCAGGGAACGCAGCCAGGCTCCAGGGACAACCTTAGTCGTTTGGATATCCCTAAAACCGACTGCGTGGCATATACTGCATTTTGTATGATTCCGTTTATATGAAATGTACAAAAAGGGAAAGGATTGGTTCACACATATTAAGTGGGGGTTGTGGGCCATGGCGAGTCTACCTGACAGAAAAGGGGGACACAACTCCAAATCAAACAAAATATGGATGTGAGAATTTTTTGAAGACCAAAGAGCAGCATATCTGTATGAGGTCACTAAGACACTGTGGGGACCTCGTCTGTCATGACTTAAAGAAAAGGGATAATCCCCGGACTGGGCATAGCTGAGGAAATGAAAGTATGACTTCTAAGAACATTTGCAGCTGAAGTTCCTGAGAGAATATTGAGTGCACGTGTTAGGATTTATCGTGCCGATCAGTTTTATGCACCAGAGGGCGCTCTCCACCAAAATAACAAAGAATGTAGATCCTTGCAAACATAATCTTAGGAAAAAGCCCCAAAGTATCATCAAAAAGAAGTGAGTATTTTAAAATACTTGAAGAAATATTATGCTTTCTTTAAGATGAATAAGAATATTATACTTTCTTTAAAGATGACAGGTCAGATGCTTAACTCCTGGGAGAATATTTGACAGTAGTCAATGCAAAAAAGCAGAATGTAATTTGCATGTTTTCAGGCAAAGATAGAGAAGTAATATAGATTTTTTTTTTCTTTTTCTTCCCCAAATGTTCTTCACTTACACAGTCCTACAATATGAGGACAAAAGAAAAACATATTCCAAAATAAAAGGGGCAGAAAATTGGCCCCAGTCTCAATTTTCAGCAGACTTACCCCCGTTCTAGCAATTTTAAACAGAAAGGAAATTAGCACAGAGCATTAAGACTGCTCAATCTCTGGTGGGTGGGAAGGGCCTTTAGGAATGATTCTCAGAACAAAGCTTACAGAACCGCCAGACACAGGAAGCCTGAGGAATCTGGATTCAGGAACTACTGGCCCAGTGGTGGCATCCAGGAACCCACACCCATCCCGAATACACCACTTTAGCTGAGGACCAAGGACCAGGAACCCAGAGCTTCGTCTACTAAATGCAAACTAGATTTAAAGATCCCAAGGACTCCTGCTCCACCCTCCCCAAGCCCCCCCCCAAATCTTCCTGAGTTTCAATGAACGTGGAAAGTCAAAAACCCCCAGTTCCCAGGACATTGCTGGGGAATGTTTTTAATCCTTACCACTTCTGAAGCACAGGATGGCACTCTAGAAGGTTGGATCAGCTGGTAAGCAAGCCAGTCTTCCAACAGGCCCTTTATTCCTTGAGGGTTTGACATGGGAGTGAACATGAAGATTGTGAAGGTGTCTCTCTGGCTGCCCTGCTGGCCCGCCCTCCACCCTCACTGCCTTTGCCTTGTGCCCTGAAGACTGACCTCCACACATGACCGCTCCTGGGCTGTTTCTGGGCATTGTCGATTATAGCCATGGCAAGTCCCTGGAGAGGTAAGTGCAGACCTCCCTTCTGGTCTGCATCTGGTGATGGCTGGTCCTCCACCCAAGGTCACACTGGCCTCTGGCGCACAGCTCATGCTGGGCTCTGTGACTGTGCCGTCCACGCGCGCCCTTGGCCTGGAAGGGGCAATGTCTTCTTCATGTTGCTGAGGGTTTTTAACCTTCCATGGCGCCCTTATCCCACCCACACACATGCAACTGGTCTTTCATCCAACTCTCCCCATTATTCCTTTGGGCCATGTGACTGACGTAAAGGGGGGGGGTGAGGCTGTCTTTGCACACAAGAGACATAAACATAGCTGTGTTATGGACTGAATTGTGCCAACATGAATTCAAAATTCATGTTGAAATCCTAACCCCTAATGCCTCAGAAATGTGACTGCCTTTGGAGAGGGGACCTTTAAGGAGGTGAGTAAGTTAAATGAGGCCAAGGGGTGGGGGGCAGGCTCTTGTCCTACAAAGACTAGTGTCCTGGGGTGTGGGGAGGCGGGCACAGGGGTGGGGTTGCACTAAGCCTCTGTGAGGACATAGAGAGAAGGTGCCAACACCTTAGGGCTTCTATCCTCCATGACTGTGAAAAAATACACTTGTTATTTAAGCCACCTTGTCTGTGCTGTTTTGTGACAGGAGCTCTCTCTAGCAGAGCAGCACGCCATCCAAAAGCCAAGAATTTGGTGACTTTCAGAGGAAAGAGCTTCTGGCTGGGGGAGTTCAGAAAAAACCTCCTGAATTTGTTAAAAAAAAGAACTTGAAGAGCCTCCCTGGTGGCACAGGGGTTAAGATGCAACCTGTGAAGCTATCCGCAGCCTCTGCAGCACTAGTTCAATCCCCAGCCAGGGAGCTACCCACATGGTGCAGCAGACCTCTCCTGCCTCGCCCACTGCTCCCCTCAGCAGTGTACTTCAGTCAGTCTGCCTGTTCTGCTCCCCACTCTGCCTCTGGTGAATCCTCTCACCTCCCACACCTCTGGCCTGTACCCCAGTTCTTATATGCATACATAAATCTTTAAAAAAAAAAAAAGAACTTGAAGTTTGTAGAGAAGAACAGTACCTAGCTCAGTATTATGAGGCTACTGTAAGAATGAATATAAACAGTATCTCAGTAAATTTTTTTTTTTTTTTTAAGCTTTGTCTTCTAGAAGAACACACAGCTAATCTCATCGCTCTGGGCTTAGCATTATCTCCTGACTTCCTTCTTTCCTTGCTTTGGCTCATTGTTCTGACATTTTAGAATCCTTAATTCTCAATGCCCTTGCATTCCATTTGCTTCTCGGTTCCCCCGTCCTCGGCCTCACCTGTTAACACTCACCTTTGCCTCTGTGGTACCAGCCCCATGACCCCCTTCCTGGAAGTCATGTCCTGTTAGGCTCCACCCTGGGAAGCGGGAGCAGGCAGGTCACCCAGAGGAATGCAGCAGAGGTGACAGTGGTGGCTTCCAAGCTAAGGCACTGAAATCTCTGCTGGTCCTTGGGGTCATTTAGCACTGGGGAGTCCAGCGCCACGCCACGAGGATACTCACACAGCTCTGCGAAGAAGACAACACGGAGAGGACAGGGCCTCCTGCCAACTGTGAGCCCTGGGCATGGAGGTGGCTCCTCGGCCCCAGATGACAACAAGCTCATTAAACTGACATTTCATTAGAGGCTCTGAACCAGGATTGCCTATCCAAGACATTCCGAAGCTCCTGACCAGTGGAAATATGTGATATTTGTGTTGTGCTATTTCATTTTGGTTTGTCGCTGAGCATCAGCCAACTCGCTCGGCATCATCACCTTCCTCCCAATACACAGTTCCCAGACCCTGCCTTTTCTTTCTTCTTTATAGCCCTCTTCTTATAAAACATCTAGACTGGGCCTCCCTGGTGGCACAAGGGGTTAAGTCTCAACACTATGAAACTGCCCACAGCCACTGCAGCACGAGTTCGATCCCCAGCCAGGGAGCTGACCCACTTGGCACAGCAGACCTCTCCTGTCTCCTGCTGCTCCCCTCAGCAGTGTGTTTCAGTAGATCTGCCTGTTCTGGTCCCTACTCTGTCTCTGGTGAATTCTCTTACCCCCTCCTCCCGCCCCACACCTCTGGCCTACACCCTAATCCTTGCACGCATAAACAAATAAATCTTTAAAAAAATAAATAAAACATCTAGACTAATCACAAACTAAGAATATAGCCTCATTTTGTTTTTTTCGGGTTCTCTTTTTTCCCTTCTCGCCAATCCTCCAAAGTCCAGCTCAATCTGCCTCTACAAAGCTGCTTTTTTTTTTTTAAACACAATTATTTGGACAGTCCTTCATCACGGGTACCCTAGAAGTAAATAGTGACTGTCCCATTATCTTTTGTTATTATTTCACAAATATTAATTGGTCATGATAAAGGTGCTAGACTTCTGTGTCTCTCATAATGTCTAGCATAATGCTATGCGTGTAGCAGCCTCCCCAGAGAAATAATTGAATTTCTAATGATCTATGGTCAAGAGAATCAAAATCTGGGAGAACAGTACTTTCTTTCTTAGTCTGAATTCTGAAATTATTGGCTTGTTTGAGGATTGGAATATATGACTTCCAGACTCACTGTTTTTACAGAGTTGATTTAAGACAGCCTGAGTATATCCAGTAGATGTTTTACACACAAAGAGGACATTTAAAGCAGGGAGAGTTACACGAACATGTTAAGGCCAGAGGCGTGTCAGGGTCTAGACTATAACCCAGCCACAGCACAGGAGCTATTCCTAATGGAACCCCAAACCCCACCCTGCTGCTTGCAATGATCTTTCTGTGCCTTTTAACACCTTGCTCCCCTCCCCCTCACTGGAGACTCCAACTTAGTGGTCCCAAATGACAGAAAGTTCTGAGCAGCAGAGTGAAAATATGTTTCACTTTCAGTGTGGCTTCAGAAATCCATCCACATTTTCAGATGAGAAAAACATTTGAAATTTAAGACTGCCAACGTTTCAAGTTAAACTTCAAAATCACAGCTTGGCTTATGTGTAAGAGGCACTCAGATCAACGAATATTAATCTATTGATATATTAGAGTTTTCCAGAGAACATGTATCACAGTTTTCCAAGCAGAACCAATAGGACCTATCAGTGTATAGTCTATCTGTCTGTCTGTCAGTCTATCCATTTTAGGTTTGTTTTAAAGAACTGGCTCACACAATTGCAGGGCTGGTGAATTTGAAATTTGTAGGGCAGGCTGCCAATTCAGGCACTATTCCTGTTACAGTCTTGAGGCAGAATTCCTTCTTTTGTGAGAAACAGTTTTTGCTCTGAAGGCCATCACCTGATTGAATGAGGCCCACTCACATTATGGAGGGTGATGTTTTACTTAAAGTCATCTAATTGTAAATGTTTAACCCTATCTACAAAATCTCATAGCAACACCTACACAAGGGTTTGACCAAACACAGTGACACCACAGCCTGGCCAACTCCACACATTAACCGTTACAGCACTATATTTAAAAAGTGGCCTTAAAAAATTATTTAATGTTTTCCTCTCTGTAGCACCATTGTCGCCCACACCAAGAGCGCTAAACATAGATCACAAATCAGCAACACAGTGAACTAAGGGTTCATCCCCAAATAACCATGAGCAGTAGTAATAAGAGCCTAATGAAGAACAGAACAGTTTAGAACTTAATTATCTATTGGTATTCATTTATTTTCTAAAAAAATAATTATGTGAGGGAATTTAAGGAGGAAAATTACTCATTACAATAAATAGCTCATGAAATACCCGCCCATTACTGACTCAGCTTTCATACACTCAGCAAAAATATGCATTCATTGATTTGCCAAGTTATTCTCAGTAACTCTGCTAACAATACTGTAATTCAAAGTGTAATTCAAAGTATCTATCAGAGAAATCTTCCCCCACCCCGCCCCCAAGAAGTCTTAAGAAGATACCAAGAAATGTAACCATTTACAAGGTGACAGGAAGACAGATGACAGAATGATCACAAAGATAACCTGCCCTCTCTCCTCCCCACTAACCCCAAATTTGATTTCATGGTCAGAGTTGCAAATTGTCATACCGAGAAAGCCCACTTGGGGTTGGGTTCATTTGAACTGGAGATGTTTGAAAACTATGCTAGCTAGAAATGAAAAGGCCTGTGTAATTTTCCATTACTTCCCAAGTAATGATCATGAAAATTACACAGAGGTCCTCAATTATTGGCCTTTTGCGTAACAAACCCTGCTAGCCTAGACTGGATGAAGGAATGACAGGCAGATGCAAGAGACAAGAGGCTCAGCAGCCTTTCCTATTTAGTTAGTGTGACTTGTTGGGCATGATTTAGTGAGATCTTTGTTGCAGAAAATGAGTGACCCTGTAAGAGCAGGGTGTAGTGAACACCTGAATGGGGTTTTTGATTCGGATAAAGAGGCTGAGGAAGAGGTGGAAATAAAAATTTTTATATCCTTATAGAGCCACATGCTCAGTATCCAAACCAACTATTGAAGTTCTTGAAACCAAATAGTTTGAAAACTTTTATTTGGTAGCAGAAAATATCTATAATTGGATTTTTACAAAAGATGTGCAAGAAAGGAGATATAAATTTATATAGAAGATTTTTTGCTGTTGAAATTTGGGATGGTAATCAACCATCGACGGAGGTTACAAGAGCTCATAGGACGCCATGTCTTTTTACGTAAAGGAAACAGAAGCTACTGACCCCTTGGCTCAGCAGTTTGTTGAAACTCATTATACTGAACCTAAAGAGACAGAAGTTAATGGAAGAGAAGACAAACTACATGATTTTGAGCTGTAGTACTATATAAACATATTCAGTCAGACCAAAACTAATTATCTCAACAACCTGACAATAGATTTTTCATCATATCAGGTTGACAATGTCTATAGTGTTCATTTATACCATGGCTTTTCAGCTCAGTGGTCAGGACTTGAAATTATATACAGATTTACACACAGTAGAGTTATGGACAGCTTTGCTATCCTAGCATATGTATCTTTGTGTGTCCACTTGACTTGTTGCCTGTACAACCCTTGCTGTGGGCTCGACTGCTTATCTGATGGAGGACAAGACCCCAAGGTGACCCAAAGACCAATACAACAAGGATCAGCCCACCTCATCATCAAGGCTTTGTGTTATTCAACCGGCTAACAACTAATACTTTCAATGAGCCAAACAAAGATGCACTGAGAATGTTTGGAACATCCAAGAATTAAAACCAGTGTTTATGGTATAGTCTGCATTAATGTTTTAATGAAATATTAAAAAAAAGACTATTTGCTGAAGGGGAACGCAAACAACCTCCCATTAAGTAGAAAAAGGAAAAAACACTGTTGTCCAATTTCCAGTTTAAATGTATTTGATTATGAAGACCGTGACCCCACTGAATATAAAAAGAGCTCAGAAGAAATTATCTTATCCTCAATATACAAGTATAGTAGTATTTATGTATCAAATTACATTTGGTTTATGATTAAATACAAGGCCAGACACACACACACACACTCACTCATAGTACCTGTATGGAATTTTCTAAAATGCTCACAGTAGCTTATATGGTATTGATAGAAATGAAGATAAAATGCACAGAGTGTATATTAAAAACCCTTTTTTACAGATGGTTAAAAGTGATACCTTTTGCGGGTTAAACAGCTTAAATTATTCAAGTTTGAAATCTGATTTTTGAAAGCAGAACAGTGCTTTGGTATCCAATTTCACACCTTTTCAAAAGAAGGAACAAAAGATAGAGAACATTCAACATGGGAGAATTAGACTTCTGATTTGTAACTGAACTGTGACATGGTCTTCAATCCATCTTGGCCAAAACTGAGCTCCTTGGAGATAATGAGGGGTATTCAAACCATTAGATTTAAATTTTTGTTTCCATAAGTATGTATTATAAAAACTTTTAAAGATGCACATTCAAATGTGTTACATACTCTATTGTACCATACCAGAGAGAGTATGTATACTAACTAATAGAATACTTGCTTCTGCTACCAGGATAACTTATTTTTGTATAAACTTTGGAGATGCAACTTCAGCTATCTCTAATTAAAGAATCTCCTGAGTTGTGTATCTAAAAGATGTGTATCATTTTTAAAACCTATTCTTTGTACTTGTACTGCCGTGAGTCAAAATTTTCTTACAAGGTATAGAAATAAATTGGCTGTAGAGGTTTGGCCAGTTACCTAGAACCCCAATTTCACATTTGTGATATTCAGAAATCTTAGTCTTAGCAATGGACTAAGCTCAGTAAACATGAATAGAAACTTAAAGATATTTATTCTGATAAAAAATAGACTTTCAGGCTTTATATATTGGGGTTATAAAAATTGTATTTAAAAAAGATTTCGGTGCAAAAGCATTTGGAAAATACAGCCCTATAAGAAACTGTCTTTTAATTTGTTGATACAATGTTGAATGTGATTTAGTTTTCTGAAACATTTCAATTGTTAAATCAACCCACATAATGGGGAAATGTCTACAAATTAGAGTTCTGTGGGCCTTCAAAAGCAGTAACTTAAAAAAGCTTAAGGAGAAATTATACTGAAAAATTCATAATTGCCTTCTGGCAGGCAATTTTAAAATAAGATTTCCATTTTCAATTAGTAACATATTTATTGCTGTGTTCCAAATTTCAAAACATGTTCATCCTCCAGGTAAGACAATTTAGTATCTTCACAGGTCAACTGTGCTGTGTGTTTTGATAGGTGAGGCACATTTCAGTGATTTTAGATTTTATTTTTTGGTTTGATTATAAAACAGCTTGCACACACCAAACTCAAACAATTTTTTTTATTTAAAAATCCACCTCAAAATTCACTTCTGGGTTTCAGTTTTTGTTTAAAAAGAAGCAAACATTTAAAAGCATCAAATGTTACTAGTCTACAATTTATCTCATGAGGAACATTTTTAGTTTGTGGTTTGGGGTGATCAACCCATTACATGGATTAGGCACAGCATTAAGGCCCAGGGCCAGAAATCAGGGCACCTGTGTGTGGTTAGGCAACAGTTAGGGTCTGCACGGACGGGTCCCACCTCACCTGTGGGTATCCTACGTCCATGCCCCCTCCAAAATCTGTTAGTAAGTCTCAAATCAACATAAGAGATCGTAACTTTGTCAAAAAAACAACCAGTCATACCTGCTTTTGAAATCACATTGTGAAGCCAAGATAAATATAGCTGTAGCCTCACTATATCTAATTTGTGGTCCTGATGTCCATGTCACGGGACCATGTTACAGGTGGGACAGAATCCTATAATCCCTCTCGTGGTTTTGGAAATCTGGTTGGAAGAAGTCCAAGACACTAAGATTTCACATTATAGTAAGTGCCAATAGTTCTTGAATGGGGCAGTGACTACAAATCACAGTACAAAACTCTTAGTTCTTTTACTGGAAAAGCAACAGGTGCTACATACGAGAATCACTTATATGACATCTATTTTTTTAATGCAGATATAAAATATTAATTGCATAGGGATTTAAATATAAGGCCAAGAAGAATATTAAGTAAAGTTAAAAAAAAATCATAGAAAGGGCACTATGGTGTCAAAAGATAGAATTTCATTCTTAAGAGTAATAAATCTGAATTACTGTCTAATTAAAAAATCACAGTATGTTGCTATAACTAACAGTGAGTGTCAACTGTATCATTAATTCCAAACTGGAAACCAACATTAGGACTAACAAGAACAAACTAAAGCTCATTGCCTAAACCTGATCAGTGTATTATTAGCACATCAGTGCCTGGTACGTACCTGATTAGTTATATAATCTACATTTTGCCAAAAATGTAAAGCTTAATACAGTTTAACAAGTATGAGAGCATGTCACCACTGCATGCCCCCAGTGACGTGCAGGCTTACTCCATAGCATAATTCTGTCTTCTGAGGTGTAAGCCGGCAGAATCTTCACTCAATGAACCAAAAACACTGTAATTGACAACATGGAACAAAGTTCTACCATTGAAAATTAAATGTACATGAAGCAGAGGAGTAGCTCCTGACACCAGTACATATATTATCGTCGGCATTTTGGAAGGCAATGAAGGAAGTGGACCGCACTCTAGCTGACAAGCTAACGGTCACCACCTGAGGTTTCAGGTGGACATGTCAACTGAGTCTCTACTTCTCCTCTTAATGGTGTTAGGCTGTAGTTAAAGAGCAACTTCCCAAACTAAAAGTAGCTTAGTTAACTTATTATATGGAGTAGTGTGAGGAAAAACAAGAACTCCCAAAGGAACTATGTTAAGGTACATTTGAGAAAACCAATGTTTTAAATGAAAAAGTGCATCAATACAGTAATACTACAAGTGTGTTAACTATGGAACAAATGCTTCCTCTGGGAGCCACACAATACTATTTTCCCACATTATTTACATATGATGAATTGTTCAGATACCACAAAGCACCATTGACAGTCGGATTATTTGATTATGCCTGGAGACTTCTTGGACAGTCCACGCCTCTTGGTCGAGGATCTGCCTGGAGTAGATGTCTCGAGCCATCTTCGGTCAAACGGGATTCATCTTTTACAAGTGAGTTCTCTTTTGTTCAAGCCAACAAAGCGGTGTTTTCACTTGACGCTCTTGGTGGGTGTTTCGGACTCCGTGGACTGCCTCCCGTCTGTCCAGGCTTCCCGGGTGCTCTTTAGGGCCAGGGTCTTCTGTTGGTCTACCACAACGTAATCCACCCGCTCATCGGCCACGCTGCTGCCCGAACCACTGCTCTTTTGCTAAAAAGTTAAGGAAACGAACCTTAAAGTCCCATATAAAAAGATGTACTTCTGAGCGAAATTCAGTCTTAAAACACACACACACACATGTGCTGTGCATACTCTGGGAAATCTACTGGGTCACAAAAACATACCGTTACTTCAATTTTACATTGCTGACTCCCTCCTAATTGTAAAGGGCTTTTTTTTTTGCACTTAAAATTATTGCATGTGGGCCTCCCTGGTGGTGCAGGGGGTTAAGTCTTGGCACTATGAAGCTATTGGCAGCCACTGCACATGAGTTCGATCCCCAGCAGAGGAGCTGACCCACATGGTGCAGCAGACCTCTCCTGTCTCGCCCGCTGCTCCTCTCAGCAGTGTATTTCAGTCCATCTGCCCATTCTGCTCCCCCCTGTCTCTGGTAAGTCCTCTTACCCCTGCCCCCGGACCTCTGGCCTACACCCCAGCTCTTCTATGCATAAATAAATAAATCTTAAAAAAAAACAAAACACAAGGAAACAAGCACTCAAGAATCTGGGTTAACAGAAACAATCACACAGAGTCACACTTTCACAGACTTTAGCTACCGAAATTAGTGCATACACAGTACTGTTTATATATAGATAATGTTTAAGGAATTAGAAAAAAACTAAATAAAAGGAATAAAATAATAAGGAAGAAGAAGCTATTAAAGCCAGCCAGACATATTTGAAAAAAGAGAAACAAAACTTCATTTTAGAAATGAAAAATAAAATAATTGAAATATTAATTTTTTAAAAGATTTATTTATGCGTACAAGAGCTGGGGTACAGGCCAGAAGCGTGGGGGGAGGTGAAGGGATTCACCAGAGACAGAGTGGGGAACAGAACAGGCAGACTGACTGAAATACACTGCTGAGGGGAGCAGCGGGTGAGTCAGGAGAGGTCTGCTGCGCCATGTGGGTTGGTCGCTGGCCGGCACGGAATCGAACTCAGGCTGCAGAGGCTGTGGACAGCTTCACAGATTGTGCCTTAACCCCTTGCGCCACCAGGGAGGCCCCCTAATTGAAATATTAATTAAACAGAAGGATTGAGAGGGCTGAGATTGGTGAAGGAACTAAAGCAATTAAGAACAAAGA
This sequence comes from Talpa occidentalis, assembly GCF_014898055.3. Classification (NCBI taxonomy): domain Eukaryota; kingdom Metazoa; phylum Chordata; class Mammalia; order Eulipotyphla; family Talpidae; genus Talpa; species Talpa occidentalis. Next base: position 111,136,596 of record NW_023605194.1, read on the forward strand.
AAATCAAACAGAAACATGGAAGAGTGAGAAGCGGTGTGGAAAGCAGAGAACAGCAAACCAATATCTAGCTAGAAGCCTCAAGAGACAATCATAAGATCGATAGAGGAGCCAAATTTAGAGAGATAATGATTATGACTTTTCCAGAATTGATAAAAAGTATGAATCCAAAAATAAAGCAGAGAAAATAAATAGAATCCAAGTCTAGATGTGTAGACACACCATTGTGACCTGCAGAAAACCAAGGATCCAGAAAAGATCTTAGAAAAGACAAAGGCTTAGACTGACCCATGCCATTCGGCCAGAACAACAGACGCCAGACAATAACAGAACAGTATTTTCTATGTGTTGAGAGAATATGATTGTCCAACAAGAACTGTCAACTCAACAAAATTCTTTTTCAAAACCAAGGGCAAAATAAAGACATTTCAGTTCAACAAAAACTGCATTTACCAGGAATGGACCTCCACAAAAAGGACGTGCAAAGGAGGTATTTTAGAAGGAAAGAAAATGATTACAAAAGGCAGGTTTAAGATACAAGAAGGAATGAGTAAAAAGAGAAGTTTTGAACATGTAGGAAAATGTAAAACAACATCATCTATAGAGTTAAAACAGAATATTGCTACTACTACTACTATCTCTGTGGGTTTAACAAAAAGAAAAAACTAAAATTTTGGATAAAAATAGCACATAAATCAGAGGGGAATAATTTGAACTAACACGGGAAAAAGAGTAAAGACACTGACTGACTTTAGAATTTGTGAAGGAAGCTTTGCAATGGCGACCACTAGGAGAGCAGGGAAGACAGAGCACTTCCACGTTCTGCTAGAGAAGAAAAAATGTACTAGTCTCCATAACTTTCTTTTTTTTAGAAAAAGATTTTATTCATTTATTTTTGCATAGAGCTAGGGTATAGGCCAGAGGTGCGGGCAGGTGAGAGGATTCACCAGAGACAGAGTGGGGAGCAGAACAGGCGGATCTACTGAAATACACTGCTGAGGGGCGGGCGGAGAGGTCTGCTGAGCCTGTGGGTCAGCTCCTTGGCTGCGGATCAAACTCATGCCTTAGCAAAGTGATGGCACTGAGACTTAACCCCTAGTCCACCAGGGAGGTGCTCCATAACTTTCTAACTTGTAGTTATGAAATAGCTTAAATTGTAGCCTTTACTAAATATAAATTAACCGCACTAAAAAAACTCCCCCAAAGGAGATAAGATTCTTCAGAGTTACAACGTCATTGAACGCTGTTCACTTACCTTACGTGGTGGTGTGGATTTCCCAGAATCTAAATCAAGATCTAGGTATTCCACTTGCTTGTCTCCTTTGGGCTTGATCATAGGGCTGCTTCCTCCGTCGAGGCTGTTACTGCCAAAAAGATTCTGGAAGTATTGGAAAACAAAACCAACTCTCAGACAGTCGTGATACATAATACTTATCTTGTTGGCGACTGAAGACTAAATATTTATTTCAATAGGATGTAGCTTGAAAAAATGTCTGCTTAGAAAATTAAATAATCTTTTAGGATGGGGAAAAGAACTAATATTTTAAAAACTGAATAAAACTTAGCTTAGAGCAAGCTCAAAGTTGTTTCAAAAGTTAAACCTGGTGGAAACTAAGACATCACACCACCGTTCACTTGACAGCATAATCTGAACATTATCTCAGTGCTATCTTTACTCAACTGTAGTAACTACAGAATCGTTACATGCCTTGCTTTCACATAAATGTTTAAATTCCATATTTTGTTAAAGGCCTTTACACTAAAATTAGTTTAGAATCAGCACACTAGCTGAAGGCTGTGAATAGTTATTCTATTGGCAAAGTCTATTTTGTTTCAACCATCTGGAATTTTTATCACTTAATTTCCTTGGTCTTCTTAGCCTGAACCCTTCTGTCCTAGCAGGAATTGTGTAACAGAGGGACGACTCTCTAAAAAAAGACTGGGAAAAAAAAAAAAAAAAAAAAAAAACAAGAGAAAAGAGAGCTGTTTTATAAACAAAAGGGAAAAGCTCAGAATAGAAAAATGAAAAAGAAACAGGCAAGTAGGAATTTGACAATGAATAAAAAGGAATGGACGACAGGAACACAGACCCTCTCCCAGAACTACGAGTCTTCTAGGTGTGTCCCAACAAATGACTTGTTTCCAAGCCTTGGCGCTCTCAACCCCATTGATAAGTGTCTCTGGCTTCCCACAGGCAAACTGCTTGATATGGAGATTTTCACCCACATCTTATCTCCTACTTTGGAAGAAAATAAAAATGATGTAAAAAGTGAAACATTTGTACTTGTCATGAAGGACAAACCCATTTGCAAACTGCTTAAATCTAGTTCCACTGAGTCTGTTATATTTGCTGCTGCCTGGTGCACACTCCCCAGCACACAGCCACTGCCATGCTCGCTGCACACTCTGGACTTTCAGTCTCCTCCCAGTGAGTAACCTGCGTGACCGAACGTGACAGTCCAGGTAGAGAGACAGATTTCTATTAATATGGTTTTTGATTTTCAATTTTGGGGAACAGATTTTTAAAGATTTATTTTATTTATTTATGCATACAAGAATTGGGGTACAGGCCAGTGGTGCTGGGGGTGAGAGGATGCACCAGGGGCAGAGTGGGGAGCAGAACAGGTGCATCTACTAAAATACACTGCTGAGGGGAGCATCGGCAAGACAGGAGAGGTCTGCTGCGCCATGTGGGTCACCTCCCTAGCCAGGGATCAAACTCATGCTGCAGAGGCTAGGCAATAGCTTGATAGCGCTGAGACTTTTACCCTTGCACCACCAGGGAGGCCCTGCGGAACAGATTTTTAGATCGCATTTATCAACAATGCTACTAAAGCATTTACAGAAAGAAGGAGGATAAATTCATGCAGGGCATGAAATGTGGAAATAGGCGTGGATGCTCATGTGGCACAGCCCCTGCTCTCTAGTTCAGTTAAAAACTGAAATTTTTGTCTCCAAATGATTCCATGCTTCATTCTCACATAAAAAAATCAAGCAGCAGAGTGTGTGTGTGTGTGCGTTCTGTGTTCCAAAGTGATAGATAGACAAAAGGACCCACGCCTGGAATTTCTCTCATGAGCACGGCCCAGGAGGGCTCACAGTCCTCCCGGGACACAAAGGGCGCCTTGCAGGTAGCACGTGCATGCCGCACCTCAGGAAGCCATTCCGGAGGAGTTTCTCGGAACTGCTTTCTAATTATTAGTAGAACTGGACATTTTTTCATCAATAAAATGTTAAAATTTGTGGCCCTCCAAGGAAGACTTTATTCTTGATACAATCTCAACAAGGAACAGCCTGCCTCTGTTCTAGCCTTAAATTTGGCATGTTCCCAAAATAGTTTAGAACCCTAAGTTTCCAGGAGTTCCTCTAAGTGTTCTTTGAATTAAAAAAAAAAAAAAGTTTTGTTTTCCTAAAATTCTTTTAAAAAGAGGCATATCATCAAACCTATTGTTGATGTTACTGGAGGACAGCCTCACCATCACTCGATTTCAGGGGTCACTTCAACGCTTCAGGTCACAAATGCCGGACTGCAGCTCTCTATATAAACTGGAGTAGCAACCCAGTTGCTGATTCGGCAGACCCCCTGCTCCCCCACATCCTGTGCGCAGACAGTTCTGTGCCCAGAACCATCCTGCCTGTGCTTTGGGGCCGCGTTGGATCGGATCCTGTCTCCACTTCTGAGTCTATTTCTTCACCGACACCATCAGCCCCAGCACACACCAGGTTCTGTAAAATGCCCATGCCCCCTCATCCTGACACCAAGCTCCAAAGGCTTTGGGACATCACATGATCACTCTGACCTGGTTTTCTTTCTTATTTTTTTTTAAAAAGATTTATTTATGTATACAAGAGCTGGGGTGCAGGCCAGAGGTGTGGGGTGGAGGATTCACCAGAGACAGAGTTGGGAACAGAACAGGCAGAATGACCAAAATACACTGCTGAGAGGAGCAGCGGGTGAGTCAGGAGAGATCTGCTGTGCCATGTGGGTCACCTCCCTGGCCGGGGATCGAACTCATGCTGCAGTGGCTGCAGATAGCTTCATAGTGCTGTATCTTAACCCCTTGCACCACCAGGGAGGCCCTATGACCTTCTTTTCTAAGGAAGAGTCAGCTGGGATGAACCTGATGTAGCAGCAGCAGGAGATAGAAAGACACATTGACTTTCTATGTGAAGTGGCGTATGGATATTTACACCCAGCTTATTTACCCATGTTGGACTTTACCATACTATTTTGGAATAGCGCTTTAAAAAATAGAGAGAAACAGGGCCTCCCTGGTGGTACAGGGGTTAAGCAACGCACTATGAAGCAATCCACAGCCTCTGCAGCATGAGTTCGATCCCTGGCCGGAGAGGGAGCAACCCACATGGTGCAGCAGACCTCTCCTGTCTCGCCTGCTGCTCCCCTCAGCAGTGTATTTCGGTCAGTCTGCCTGTTCTGTTCCCCATTCTGTCTCTGGTGGATCCTCTCACCCCTCCACGCCCGCATCTCTGGCCTGCACCCCAACTCTTGCATGCATAAATAAATAAATCTTTAAAAAAAAAAAAAAAGAAGTGTTTTTTTAAAAAAAAGTAGGGAGAAATAGAACAACAGACAAAACTAAACCAAGACAAATCCTAGAAATCTGAGTGTAGAGTTGCTACCAGAAGGAGAGTGTGGGGTGGGGAGCAGAGGTGGGAGGGCATTTGCAGACTGTGGTGGAGGATTAGGGGGGCTTTGGTTTTGGGTATGGTGACCTACATCTGAAGATTGAACCAATTGCCCTAAATTGTATACAGTGTTGTGAACCAAGTCACCTCAATAAAAAATAAAAAGTGGCCTTCTACCTTTTCCTTAAGTATATAATGAAAGCTGGAAAGATCAGATTTATAGAATGGAAAAAAGCCTCCAGCGTGAGTGCCAGGAAGGGCTGCTCAGGAAGACAGTTAAGAAGACTTTACGTACCGAGTCTTCACTGGACAGGTTTGGATTCATGGGGACATAGTTCTCCTCGCTGTCGTGAGAGTCGCTGCTGGAAGTCGTGCTGTGCACAGAGTCAGGCCGGGGGGACAGGGGGAACCTGGAGGAGCTGATACAGAAACCACCATTACAACACAAATATAACGCTGACAAAACTTCTAAGGTCATTTGCAAAACAACATGAGAGAGCTTTGATATGCACTCATACATGCTCATTGAGGTTTACGATCATTTATTGTACACATATCATAACACAACTGATCAAGCACATTCAAATGCACACCTATTATTTGTAAACAATGGTACCTGGGGCATCTAATCATCTTGTGTAAAACACAAGAAAGATGACTGCTAGTGAGCTGGGGGTAAGTGGACAGTCATGGATATAGAAAGATTTAAGGATTCCTATAAAAATCAACTGGCGTATGTACACACAAAATATGAACACATCTTCATTACAGGTTTGTAACTTCACTGAGTCTTCTCACTCCTATATCCAAGTCTAGATAAATGTTGATTACATGATCTTTAATCAAGAAACTTCTCCAATTTTCCAGATCAGTAGTTCTCAGAAACTTTTGGTCTTATGAACGCTCTTAAAAATTACAGGAACTCTTGTTTCTGTGAGTTATATCTATGATTATTTATCATGTTACAAATGAATAGCAAGCATTTAAAACACAAGAGTATACAGATACATCCATTCTACTAGTTGTCACAACATCATCAACTACTATGTGGTCTCTGGGAAACTCCAGTGTAACCTCATGAGAAGAGAGTGAAAAAGGCTAAGGAGATTATCTTAATGAAAGTAGTTCTGACTTCTAAGAACCCAAGTGGCGGCTCCCCAGACCATCCATTGAGAACCACTGTTTTAGGCCTTTTCCATCGGTGTGAATAATAAAGCTACGTACTTTAAACAAAGACTTACTCTCGAGCAAAACTCCTGGTGATGGGAGATCTAATCGGGGCTTGTAATTCTTCCCATTCGGGAAAGGGTTTAATTTCTAAAGGTGCTGGCTTGACTGAAATAAAGAGAGAGAAAGATATTTTAGTGTAAAGAAATCTGGAGAATGAACAAGATCCCCTCTGGTTTATCTCTACATATGGGTTAGAGCCAGAAGACAGTGAAGGCCAGAGTGTCACACACAAAATAAGAGCCAAAAGGGTTGTGGGGCTGGACCACGATCACAAAGTTAAAATAATAATAAATAATAGAATAATTCGCAGCAAAAGCTAAATCAGATGTTCATGATTGCTTAATCAAATCCCAAAGCTCTATTACAACATGCAGCTTTCTTATATAAGTAAATGTTTTATAATATAAACTACCTAAGAGTAATGTGATCCCATTCCTTAAAGAGTACTTGACATACAGTATTTATTATTTCCTTACTTTATTTTTTCACTCATTTTATCCTCACATATGGAGATTTAAGTAAAAACACTCCTTTTCTTCAATATCAAAGCATCAATTGTACTACTATATATAAAAATTATGCATAAAAAGTATTAAATACAAGTTTATCAAAAATAAAAGCTGAAAAAAAATTAATGATGAAATCCCTTAAGTTAATTTCTGTTAACCTAGAAGCAAACAAATTAAAACAATAATTTCATCTTCAAACTCAGCTCAGAGAAAAGGCCATAATTAATCATCTCAAGTTTTTAGTTTAATTTAATCAACAGCATCCTTTACCAAATTAAGTAAGAACAAATGCCAGTATCTTTATTAGTATTGTTTATAAGGGATCTTTGCATATTTATGGTAGATAATTATTAACTAGTATAAACTATATTCTCAGCCCTTTCTGTAAAGACTGACGCATTTTTCAGAAATTTATGAATGAGAATTGAAACAACATTGCTTGTTAATATTCACTGTATTTTAAAGGAGACGATTAAAAACACAGCGGATAAATATCTTAGCTGCATTCCATTCAGCCGTTCTAAAGAAAAATGTTCACTTTTTCAAATTTCCTTTTGGTCTTTGTTCACAGATGTGTAATTTTAACCAATTGCTATAATTACCATCAAACTATAAAATAGGTGGTCACTTCCAAGGACCAGAAACATTCACTGAAGCTTATCACTATTTTTGTCAAGGCAAATACAAAAAACTCAAAGTAATTTTCTGAAGACCAGATGTACGTATTTAAATTCAAGTTGAAATAACTTTGCTCATCGAAGCCCTTAAATGGACATGTACTGAGTAATAAGTTGACTGAAAGTACTTAACTGGTGTGTTCAACTTTTCTGAAATCCCAAGACGAACAGCAGTTTAACTGTCAAACTCTAAGTCACAGCATAAAATAACTCATCTATGGGAAAGATTCTGTTTTCTGTGTCAGGATAGGATACACACATCACACACAAATACAAGCGACAATCGGAACTCATAAGCAGTCCACAAGCTTAAAGCAAACAATGGATTGATGTTTGAAAGGTTCAAAGAATAACACAGAAGGGCAAGACTAAACATATATTATCAAATATTTAGCATGCTGCTGTTCATGGCATAACAGCTAGATCTCGGTGTATATTATGGGGAGCACTTGTTTTAGAAATAACATGCTGGGATGCTTTATTTACAACAGCAGTAGCATTTAAGGCTGTTGTCCTTTACTTTTTAAGAAAAAAAAAAAAAAATCACAAAATAAACTCCCAAAGCCCCATCCAGCATGCATTACTAACGTACATACCCTTTCTTCTTGTCGGAAAGTCCCCTACGGTTTGTGAATCAGTTCGCTCTAAACCTTGGGGTTTGGGTCTTAAAATTTTAGGACTCTGACCTAATTGGTAAAAAGAAGACTCACTTAATAGTTGTTTTTTAATTGGAAAAAAATGGATTTTTTAAAAAAGAAAAAAAAAGCAACAGAGCTCGAAGCAGGAATGTTAACATGTTACATCTCAAAAGCATTAACAAGTTTGTAGAGAATATTCCCATTTTGCGGTGTATTCATGCTCAGTACATGGGGAAGAAGGAAGCCACATGCGACAACGTATAAGCTAGGTGTTAAGAAAGGGCGTCGGGTGATATTGGGGTCACCAGCTTGGTTAGTTGTTAGCTTGATTTGTGGGAAGGGAGGAAACACATTGTGCCATGTTAGTTATTTTTCTAACATGTCTATAGAACTGGATCAAATGAAAAAAAATCAGAACCCCCCTCAGATTCCAAGTACATATTTTCTTGGAGGTTTGGCATCTTATGAAGACCTAAGGTCTACTTCCCTATAATTACCTTCTTCATTTGAGGCAGGAATTTTAAAAACCTTCGTGTCACTATTCCAGTACCTCCTGACCAAAGTCCTTCTAGAGAAGCAGGTGGAACCGACAAGGTTTATTAACCCAGGATCAAAACTAAGACCCACAGTTTCCCCTGGCTACTCGATGACATCATTTTGGCAAGCATCAGGCTCGAGGTCCTGGGCCTGCATGTTGTCTGGCCTTAACTTCAGTGTTTGAAAGCAGAAGTGCAGTTGCCGTCACTGACTTCTCATTCAACCACTGCCATGTCCCAGTGGCACTGAAAAGTCCAGTGAAAAGTCCAGATTTGGAAAAGTGGGCCAAGTACTCTCTGTGGAAGCTGCTGTAAGAAGTATGATTTTATAATATTTTACCTTAAAGAATTAAATTTTTTTTTCTATGGTTTCCTTAAATCTCAGAATGAGCTTTCTAGGGGATTAGAGTGTATTCTCTGCCTGCAGAAACCTTTTAATGGTATGCTCAGGGCAGAGTGCAAGCTCATTAGCATGGATCCTGACCCAGGCCAGCAGGCACCTGCAAGGCGTCTGGCACCCTCCCTCTATACACTTCTCCCTCCCTGCGCCTCTGCATGACTGAGTCAGTCCCTCTCCATTCTGTTCAAAGAGGCCCACTCGGCTGCCTGCCCGCTGACTGCCCAGCCCTTGGTGTTCCCCTCCTCTGCCATCATTTAATCGCACTCAACCTCTCAGACTTTCCTCCGGGGAGCTTCACCGAGAGTGCCAAGAGCTTACCTCAGCCACAGCCCTGCCACGCCAACTATGATAATGTGTTTACTTTCCCACCTCCGAGCTGCGGAGGTGAGCTTCTTTCGGAGGTGACATCCTCTCCCTTGTGTCTGGAGACCCAAGGCCACGCAGAGGTATGGCCGACCCATCAGGGAAGGCATCAAGTCTGGGTACATCGGCCACCCTCTCTCTTAAACATGGTCGTGTTGAATCTGATCAGTATCATAACTTGTTTCTACTTTAAAAGGGAGTAAAGGGCGACTGAGTGTTGCTGGTGATTCCAAATATGGCCAAGACCACCCTGTGAGGTCAGGCTTCACCTAGGCAGCCCTTTCTGGAAAGTCTGTATACCACTCAGCATTGTTTGAATAGGCCCTGCCTGTAAAAATTCAGCTTAATGTGAAACATTTACTTCCCATATGACAAGACTAACTCAGCCTACATGATTTACTCTTTCAAAGGTTTACTATTTCCAGTAGGCGTCACAAAAATCAGGAAAGAAGAAAAATAATTCACAACATTATTATTCTCTGTTAATTCAAAAATGTCATCAAGGCGGCATCCTGAAAATCTTCTATATTCAATTTAAGGTCTCACTGTATAAAGAAAAACATAGTAACGCCAATTCGCCAGAAGGCTGAGGCTATTTCGGAGGACACAAGCACGCGTGAAGACTATGCAATGAACGTGCACCCCTTACCCTCTTACCCTGATTCCCTGACGCTGCAACACCCAACCAGAAATCTGTTTTCAGCTTCAAACTTTAATACCTGTTTATTAAGCCGGTTAGACTTGGCATCTTTCAGCTCTCTTCCAAACATTTATTACAGGATAAAAGTACCTCTTGAAAAACATGGTACTTTTTCATCACATTCAAAAACTTCTGTAGATGATCTCTTAAAAACGTTCAGAGAAAATATGTCTGAAGGATCCACTTACGGAAGCTCCAAGGATAGATGTTCCAGATGCTCCTTACACCAAAGTGATGAGCCAGGTGGAAGACACTTTAGCCAAACCAATGCACATACCAAGCACCAAGTCACCATGTGTTGTTGACTAAAACAACAGTGGCCAGAACTATTGCACAAAGCCAGGAACAGACCAAACCAAATCAAACCAAACCTAAAAACAGCACGAGAGTCTCAAACAGCTGCTCCGTTATATCAGAAGGAGACAGTTTGGGGTGGGGAGAGGACAAGATAAGTGCATTGATGAAATAAGGTAGATTTATGAAATGAGAAGCTGCAATCATTCTAAAGATGTCCCAAACTCGACAAAACTACTTTCTATTAAAATATGAACTTTTTGATTGAAGCAATCCAAACATAATTTGGTGTGCATTTCCAAGGACTTATCTGCTTTCCTAATATTTAATCTGTCCAGATAGTGTTTCTCCTCCATTAATTTAAATAAACCTCGGTTCACAACAAATACTAGAGTGACAGAGACAGTAGGGGAGGGATGGGTAAAGGGCTCCAGAAATATATTAAACCTAAGTGATCAGGAAATCTATGTATTTTTGCAGCCTCGATTACTTAGAAGTATTTGAAAAACTCATCTGTCCTACAAACTATAGCAGCTGACATCTATAATTGGGGGTGTAAACAAGGCTAGAATGTCACTCATTTGCTGCAGACCCATCCAAAGAAGACAATCACAGAAATTGGGTATTGAACTAGCTATACTGGGCTTTGACACTAATTAAGTCATATTTGATAGAATTAGCCTTACTTATTAGGAGTTCGCCAGAATAACAACAGATTGAGTGCTCTCTCTGACATCACACAATTTGAAATAAACAGTCTCATCTGATACTATCCATTAGAAGAAATTCATGAGCAAAGAGGACGATTATTCTACAGTTCAAGTTGTTCAAGATGATCTTTGCTTTGAGATGTAAAGTGGGGTTTTAAAATGTATTTATCTTCCAAAGTGAGCTGACAAAGTTTTCCCTGCAATGTTAAAAGCCTTCTTGTATCATATTTATTTGAAAAGTGGAACAGTACCAAAGCAAAGCAAAAACCTTTTTAAAATTTTATGGTTTTAGTAGTTTCTTTACTGCTTTGCTAAACCTATTCTCTTTGATTTTGCCAAAAACTGGGTGGCTATCTCATTCTGTCTGGTATTTCATTCTCAGTTCATTTTATATCTAAGCAAAGATACCAAATGAATAATGAGCAAGCCAGGCCAATGTGCTCAGGATCGTCTTTCAACGGTTCAGTTAATTTTTATAAGTCTAAGCACCATCTCCAGAAGTGACCAAGAACATTTGTTGTTCTGTTCTAGTGTACAGTCACTTTAGGTTGATGGAGAGAAGCAGCAATTTATCCCTGGTTAAGTGGAGCATATAGCACTTCCACTGCACACACAGGGAGGCCTAGCTACACCTGTGTGTAACACATGTACCATATTATTATAATATATATGCAACATAATATATAATACAGGGTACATGAATTCTACGATGCTAAAAGCACAGCACTGCGATCTTAAAACCTGTCTAAATGTCAATGGAAAGATTTCCTGATACTGCATCGTTTCCTATGTGGAACCATTAATATGAACTTGAAGGAGAATTTTTAAACTATGTCCTGCAGACCCCAAGGGCAGGAAGGCACAAGCAGGGAGGCCTTTGAGCTTTGTACCCTAACCAAAGGACACCACCTCCAAATTTATGTTGGGATCTGAAGATGTGAACCTGTTATATTTGAGGTTAAAATGTAGAGATCTAACATGCGCTGATCAGAGGAAAATAAGCCAAGAACCAGTTTAGCATTAAAATAAACATTTCAGACTCTCAAAGAGTTCATGACACTTGTATCTTAATCCCTAGCACTCTGTGAACTCACTGATAAATCTATACATGTCCAGACATAACTGTGCTTATTCTGCCACAAAGAAGAAAGTGACTAAGGATGTCGAAAATAGATTTAAAGACAAGTGGGGACAAAGGGAAACAAAAAAGTCATCAAATAAAGAGGCTGAGATGCTCATGCTCCTCCTAAGATGCCACCTCCCTCCCTCCCAAAGGCCCTGCTATTGGTTGCTGGGGCCACGGGCTGATGCTACGCAGGTTTCCAGAAGGTGGGTGCCGCGGGCCATCTATGCTCTGTCCTGTGCCTGGTGTGCAAAGACAAAGACCAATCGGTGGTGTAGGAGGCATTTAGCGACAGATGTGGGGGCTGCGAGGACCCAGAAAAAAGAAGCCACGAGCAGAACTGAGACCCCTGAGGGGCAGGGAGTCCAGAGCTCTCAGAAAGCAGAAGCTGAGCAAAAGCCGCGGAGCAGAACACAGCAGAGGAGGACAGATGTGAGGGAGACACAGCAGAAGCAACCCCTTCCCGGGGACAGAGCTGCAGCGGGAGCTGCTGGGAGGCTGTCCCCAGGCTGCCCCAGGCCCGGTCACGGCCCCCTTCAGCACATGGAAGACAGAGCTTAAAGCAAAATGATGCAAAACTCACTTTGTTAAGGTAAGTCTCAGTCTCTTGCCCACAGCTGGAACTCAACTAGAATATTAACGATCTAAGCCCAGGTGCATGAAAAATGTACACAAATGTGACACCTTTTTAAAAAGCTAATGCAAGTGTGCTATAAAATCCCCAGCAATAGTGCCTCTCATCACACAGCCCACATACATGAACGTGCATGGTCGTCAGGATTAAACCACGCTCACAGCCTGCTCCGACACAGCTGGCTGTTTGAGTCTTAACTACTCAAACTCACATTTTAAAAACTTGGGTCCACATCACTCATTTGGCTGAGAAGTTCCTTCTTCACACTGAGATCTTAACAAGCTATGCTGCCTTCGAATTTAGTGTTACTTTGGAGGGCCAGCATGAAAGAATAAACTAGGCCTTATTTATACCCGCGCGAAGGCAGAATCACTTTTAAGAACTTGTTACACGAATGGAACAGGGACGATGAGCCAGGCACCCTCACTGTCCTACAAGAATGCCAAGGGCACCATCGTCTGAGTCTGATTTGAAGGCATCTACTCACAGGTGGGCACAAAAAAGCTGCCAAAGACCCTATTTAGTTGCAGAAGTATTTGGTTTGATCTGTAATGTTCTAATTTCCTTTTTAAAAAACAATTAAATGGGCTAATACAACTTAAAAATGACAAGATAATATAGAGATAAAACTTGCAATTTCTGGGTTCTTTTGATGTAACAGATTTGCCTATATTATTTTTCCAAGTCACCAAAGGATGGCTGTGAAGGGGCAGCTAACCACTGCATTTCAATGGCGCAGGGCATTCTAGTGTCTGCTCATTCTCTCCTGTTGCTTGCCAACCCTTGTGAGTAAACTCTGCCCGAGAGACAGGAGACTTGAAAAAAAAAAATCATAGCTGGACATCCATGTATGATATAATAATTAAGCATCTATAAGCAGCAAGACCTCGTTACTTAGCAAGCTGATAACAAAGGTAACACGATATACTCCCAAAATTTCTGGTCCTAATCCTGCTTGAGATTTAATGACAGCCAAACGCAGCTCCAGCCCGGCAGCTTAAGAGCCTTTGACCTGGCTGAGCTCTCCTTACCTTTTCTGTCTGGCTTGAGGTTCCGATCCACAGGGGGTGGTTCACAGTCTACTACAGGAACTGGCCTTCTGGGAGGGGTCTTTGGGCTGGATCGGAAGCCCATATGAGCAGGAGGAGGAACTTGCATTCCAAATGAGGAAAAATCGAATGTCCCCGGAGTCATCGGCACATAGTTGGCTTCCTGCATGGGTTCGGTGAAACTGCTGGAATGCTGTCGTGGGGGCGAGTTGGGGTTCATTGGGACATAATTTTCATCCAGTTCTTCACTTGATACACTTCCCACTGTCAACACATTTTTGATTTTCTAAAACACACATATGTTTCTTTTAATAAACATGACTACTGTCAAGCAGGAAAATACAATTGTAAGTCACTTCTATTCATGTAGCCTAGAGGGACTCTTAGGTCAAGATCTCATTTAGTCTCAGGGCAGTAAGTGTGAAGGTTTTGACAATAAAACAGGCTCGATGGTACCAAGGTCAATGATACTTACGAAGTGGTTATGGAAGCCTTCAAGTGAACTAGATCTATCACTTGGAAATGTTCGTGGAATATCATAGCAGTCTTGAGAACTAGCATCTAAAACAGAGAACAAACTATCAACATTTTTTCCCATCTTTGCCAAGCTTTTAGAATAATTCAGAATCAACTATTCTCTCTCTTTACACAGATATACACAGGTTCACATGCACACATACAAGATTTTTAAAAGGATGCTCACAGAACAGTCTTCAGAATTCACACATTAACCACTAGAAAATGCAGAGTCTCACTCGCTGGCTAATCAATACCATTACTGATGATGACAGTGAGTGAATGCCCAAACCTGGGATGAAATATTATTATTTCAAGATGGAGAGAAGAATAACTTCTATTTTCTTATCTTTTGCATAACCCTGGGCCTAACTTATACCTCATTCGTAAGTAGGCAGATGGTTACTTCAAGAAGGGAGTCAGAAATGGGAATGGCATGGCTGAATAAGTACTGAACTCAGTAAGGAAGGACTATCCGCAATGCATTAATCTTTATCTTCTTGAAGACTGCTACATAACTTGACCACAGACTACAGAAACGTCAGCATAAGGCCGTTAGTGGACGTGCAGTTTAAGCATTGTGGTCTGTCTCTGGGACTGTGTGAAACTCTGTGGGTAACCCACATTTTTTCTCCTCAAGGTCTGTCTCTGACTTCTGACAGGCTCAGGAGATGGCATAGAAAGAAGAGAAGCAGCTGGGAGAAGCTGTGGGAGAAGATTCAGAGCCTTAAAGAGAAATAACACAAACACCCAGAAAGCAGAAAGGTGTGATGGGGACTGAGTAGCACCTGTTACACACAACATAAGAATGGCTCATCTGGGAGGGAAGGAAACGGATCCCAACAAAGGGGACACTGGAACGGCTGGAGGGTGTACAAATACAGGAAGGGGTAAGAGCAGAGGGTCCTGGGGGGCTGACTCACTTGCTGTGCCTCTGCCCCAAGACGGCTCTGCCCACCCAGGATATTTAGAGCGGGAACGAGCTGTGCTCTCCCTGCTGCAGTGAAGCCTGCGAAGCCACACTTCAGAAAGGGACACGTCCAGCCCTTCCTCCCCGGTCTGGGAACAAGCACCTAGACGCGGGCTGCGTGCACAGGCCCCCTCCTGGACCCGCTGCGCCCACACCTGCTGCAGAGCCGAAGGAAATTCAGCAACACCCTCCCATTTTACGACACCTTATGCCTAAGGGAACAAATATCCAGAAAACCCGATTTTCTATCCTTAATCTTGACAACACAGCAGAAGCCAAGTGGAGCTGACCTTTTCGCAGTTTGTTCAAATCCACGGTGGAGATGGTGTTACTACGTGACGGCGGCATCCCCGCCTTAGGGATGCAGTAACTACTGTCAGTGTCTGAGGCCGTGCGTGTGATGCTACAGGTTTCCACAGGGGACCGGTCGTGGGCTGGATGCGGTTTCGGTGGCCGAGGGGGAGGGATATCGGGAATAGTGTCAAGCTTTGATGTCTGTCCAAAGGTCCCTTCTGGAAAAGTCCGTGGAATCTGGTAGGTATTGCCAGGTGTTGGAGGAATGTCGTAACTGATAGATACATGCCTCATCTGGGCCTCCACACTGGACGTCCCAGACGGGGTATTGAAGACGTAGAGCTCTCCATCTGCTTCGGTACTTGATGGAGACACCTTTGGTAAGACGTCATGGGAATAACTCCTGGGGAGGTTGTACAGGCTGGAGTCCACAGACACCGAGGCCGAGCGGGATGCTGGTGAGTCGTATGTCACCTGCTGCTGGAAGAAGCCATTCACCCCATGTTTGCTCTGGGAGGAAGTGGGGTTTTTATGAGAAGGGACGTTATCGTTGCAGTCTGTCTCAGAAGACGTGGATTTTGCAGAATCCATGTGTGTTCTAAAGAAAGATGGTTAATGACAAGAAAACATGTTGAAGACACAAGACAACCTTTGCACACATGCATTTATAGCTTAGAGATCAAAATGCATCGTTTCTTTCATTCGATTTTTTGGTGTGTGATCCATAAGCTTCAAAGCATGAATGTTCTTTCGTTTTTATGATTGCGCAGCAGCTAACGAAACCACCACCACAAAACCACCAAAAAAGCATTCTCCTTAGTTCTGTCCTGTCCCTGCCCACACCCCCCACTCCACCTGTTAAATGAATCCACACATAAAACCACAATCCCTGAAGCACTGGCGTTAGAGACACAACTCTGAGAAAGGTCGGGGGTTTGACACGAGGAAATGCATTGACACGAGGAAATGCATTTGTTCTGAAGAGCTCGCAGAAGCTTAATGGCTGCGCCACTGCTGCACCTGCCCGCTGCGCTTAGGCCCACCTGTGGCAAACTGTTTATCTGTAAAACTAAAAGTCTAATGATTACCTGGTATTGATTTATTCAGTATGGAGCCTATCACTTGATAGGCTCTCCCTAGCTTCCTTTCTATTCACTTTCTTTAATGAACATTTAGCCAGTACCCTAAAGAGGATGAAAACACAAGCTACAGAGGCAACCAACTCCAAACAGTAATTAACCTTGGCGCATCTCTTTAGCGTATATTTTAGGTTTGGGGTACATTATCAGTCCCTGCATCTTATGGTATCACAAAATCTGGGCTATAAGCCAAGAGGAAGCTAAGAATGCAGCATACTCACACCCCTTAATGCTAAACTACATATCTAATCACCTCTGCATGTTGCCCGAAGTCTGGGAGGAACTTAATATTAAAATAACAACTCGAGATAGTTTTCTCAACAGGCTCACGCCCTTGAGTTCTCAGTGACATCTGTGTTGTGTTTATTCACTGAAGCCCCCACCTCACCCACCCCAGTATCAGAGACTCCATGCTGACATGTAGATCCTGATTTTCCTTCTCCCTCATGGACTAAGCTCCTATTTCACTGACTGTCACCTTCTTCCTGTCTCCCCCCTCAAATGGACAACAGAATCCAGCTCTCTAATCCTTTACCACAAACATCATTGAAATTCTTGTAACTTCACTTTGCAATGAATATTGACAATCCATCTTATCATCAAACGCTGAACCTCATCTTTCAAACCCATCACCTTCACTTCTGCTTGGTTACCCCAGTCTTACCTGGCTTCTAGAGCTCCTTCAATGGATGGTCCCCCCCACCCTGCCTTTAAAAGAAATGTCTTTATCCAGATACTCTAAGTTCAAAGTAAAATGAACTTGGATTTGTTCTTTCTGGTCTCCACCATCATTAGGGGACAAGCTTCCCACCCAAGCTTCTAGTCTCTGGTCCTGTTCTCATCCCAACTTCATGTCCAAGTCTCTGCTGGGGTCTACACCCCAGAACCCTCATAAGTGCCCTCATTTCCATTGGTTTCTCTGTCTTCTGACCTATCCCAGGGACCACACTGCAGTGCTGCTTTAAGACCAGTGATTTCAAATGTGGTTTTCAGATCACTCACCTGCACAGAGAAAACCTTATCAGGGTCCCTGCAGGCTGTGGGAACTACTCCACTGCCATCGAGGCTACTGCTAAGCTGACTGTACCACGTCTGATCGTGTGTCTTACCAGCCCCCCAACCCAACCTTTACTAAAGCAGGCTCTTCTCATTACCTGCCTCCCACCAGGCTCATTCTACCTCTCCTTTCCCTCAAGCTTAATTTAATTTAAATCAGTCAATCGATCTCAAGCTCAAATCACAAATGATGTTTTCCTACCATATACCAGATATAGTCCAAATATAATTCTCACCCTCCATCTAAAGAACACCTGCACTGTCCCTTCTAGAAATTGCTGGTGCCAACTACACAAATTTGAAAGTCTGCACATCATTTCATTCAAATTCATGAGTTAAAAAAAAGTTAAAAGAAGCTAGAGGTATGATGAGTTATAAGCGAAGTTCCTGCTCTTATTAGCTTATGCTTTTCATGGATAATAAATGAAATTCTCAAGCCTTTTCCAATTCTGTCATCAAACAGATAAGAAGGCATGACCAGGATGCTGTGCAAATTCAGAGTGGCATTTAATCCAACCTGGAAGTCTGAGGGATGTTTCCAGGAGGAACACACGTCTGAGCTGAGTCTGGTGGGATGGACAAGAGTGTGCACGGCCATAAATTCTCAGCTCTTGCTGCTGTCTAGAAACTCTCAATGTCTTATGTTTTAATTTCTTCATGAGCTTTACTTTACCTGCAAACTGTGAAGGTGACTGTCAGGAGGGCACTGCACCTCATGTAATTAGTTCGTACCTTCATAGCATCTCCCAGAATAGTGGGTACTTCAGGGCCTCCCCGGTGGCGCAGCGGTTGAGCGCTGGATTGCGAAGCTGCCCGCAGCCTCTGCAGCGCCGGTTCAATCCCCGGCTGCTCCCAGGCCACCGGAGGAGGGTCCCACATGGTGCGCAGACCTCTCCTGCCTCCCGTTGCTCCCCTCAGCAGTGTACTTTGGTCCTTCTGCCTGCTCTGCTCCCTGCTCTGGCTCTGGTGGATTCTCTCACCCTCCCGCGTTTCTGACTATACCCAGTGCTTGTATAAATAAATAAATAAATCTTAAAAAAAATAAAAGAATAAATTAAAAAAAAAAAAAAATAGTGGGTACTTCATAAATAATTGTAATTTAACTCACTTTTGCAAGATACAAATACAAAATATATCAGGGGATGATTCTAGGCTTAATTTTTACAATAACAAGAAAGCTGCGATACCATCAAATCGATGAAACATACTCGGTACAAAATACAATGTCCTGAAAATTGTCGTTTAGTCGCTGGCTTTTAACTAGTTGATACCGAAAAAATTGTAAATCTCCGTAAAACAAAACTGTCGTTAGTAGTATAGGTAACCAAGTTGCCAGTGTGTAATTTTAATTACTCACAGCAAACAAGCAAAATCAAGTTAGAATTTGATATTATTCACTACTGTGGATTTATAAAAAATTTTTTTTGCTCTTACAGGTAAAATCCCATTACAACAAATATACTGAAATCCATCTTTGGCGTGTCTGTGAGGCGCTTCCATCAGCTCAGGCAGGGACAGAGTCACAGAAAGGATCCTGTGTGTCTTAACAAACTCTACATAAAATCTCTGAACAAGTGTTTCCTGTGCTCCAAACCCAGTAGCATTCACTTTCCATAGGAAAATAGTTTTTTGTTATAAAACTTAGTATCTGATAAGTGTGATAACATCTTTCAATCTACACACAGCTCATCCCACTTCCAGTCTGTACCAACAGGTAGTAAATTGCCGCCAAGACCAGTGCCAGTTGGCATATAGCTGTTCATGGCAGAGGCAGCCCCATTGTAATTTTTTTGTTTCTTTTTCAAATAGCAAAGCAACTGCCTTTCAGTTCTCACTGTTACCTCGGACCTTCCAACTGCTCGGCCTCAAATGGCAAGGACTACATTAAAGTATTCAACAGATTATGAGATAAGAGGCAGGTGGAGGCAGAAGAGGCTGTGATGGGGCAACCAAGGATACGGGAAAGGCCTCTGGCAAACACTGACATTCGTTTACTTCTTTCTACTTAAAGCTTTCTAAAGTCAAGGCTTGGGGTAAACTCTGCTTCACTGCTAAGTTCAAAGATTTCAGAGCGTGGATTTCACGACATATTTGATTGCATCAAATGTCACTAAAACCAATTTGTATATCCATAGCATCTGCTGTATTGGGATTTTACCTGTACAATTAATTTCTCACACAGATCCAAAGCAACCACAACACACTCACTGCAATGGAATCGTTTTGCTTTCAAAATCTTCCAGTAGCAGGTATTCCTCTCCTTCTTCAGAAACAAAAGATGACCCTTGGCTGGTTTACAATCACATAAGAAATGGAGCAAGATCACCATTTATAAATCAGTGAAATCTGTTAAGCAAGTAATACTGTGAGTCTGTAACAAAGAGCATGAAACAGGAAGGCATATTTCCCAAAGAGCCTAGCAGGGAGCCGTGTTCTGTGACCAAGATGGTGGAAATCGCGTTTCTCAAAAAAAAAAAAAACCCTCAGAACTCAAGAGTGGAGGAATATAAACCCAAGAGTCAGTCTATGCAGATGGTTTCTTGTAAGCCTTCAGTTCAGGGCTATAAATTTTATAGATAAGAGTCTTGAACCCATGTGCGCATACGCACGCACTCATGCACACACACACACACACATACACACACACACCCCACACACTCTCTTACCTGGCAGGTTCAGGCATCTTGCTTTGACAGTTGATTAGCAAGAGGTAGTCTTGAGGATCCTCCTGGAGGCCAAGAGTTTCTAGGTGTGGCGGAGAGCTGATGAGCTGATACGGGGGAGGTGGCACACCAGACGATGACTCCACTTGGGTGGACAGTGGTGCTGTACTTACAGGTAAAGGTAAATCAGCTGGTGCTTGTAAGGAGCTGCCAGGTGGCTTCACAGGATCTGAAACACCCAAGAAGAATGATCACTGACTCTCCCATTTTAGGAATTCTTTTCTGTAACAAAGCTACGTGAATGTATGGAGATAAATCGTTGAAACACATGAGAACAGAATCATGCGTCTTGAGGACACATGTCATTCAAACAAATGTCACCTTCATGGCCACATGTTGACAGGAAATGATTGATTCCTGTCAAAGAATAAGCCCCTTTCTCTTCCTAAGGCTCTACAGATGCCTTGAAGAGTCTTTAGTTTTGAGTGTACTGGCAATAAAGATGTATTTCAATCTTAGGAGGACAGGTTTTTTTCCCTCCCAGGATAATAATGAAGTACTTTTTGGAGTCAAGACCACTTTCCAAGGAGACCAAGTTATTAAGTTGTATCTAAAGTCCATGGAGCCGTAAGTACCACAGTCAGCTCTTGACCTTCTGTGTATTTTCTGGATGTAGGTAAATGGAAGTGATCATGTTTTTCCACCCTCCCGCCACTGGCATCAAGGATCGTCACCTGTGGTCTTGCACGTGTGCCTGAAGGCAGACACCTGGAGTAGGGTGTGGGCATGTGTAAGTGGGCACGTCTGGGCTGAGAGGCTGGGTATATAAGGGTGCCATCACCGGGATGCCAGAGGTGGCAGAGAAAAAGCAGCAGAGACAGGAGAGAGAGAGAGAGCAGAGCATAAGACCACAAAACAACGCCAGGGAGCCCAGAAAGAATGAAGATTCACATGGGGCCTGCCTGCCTCCTGGCCCCCTGCCTGCCGTGTACCTGGTTGCTGAACTACATGTAAAAAGCTCAATAAAAGTCCTGAAAAAGCCACCAAGGACTCCAGGACTCTCCTTTATCCATCTGCCTAGATCATAGAGAACCTGCTCTGTGCCTTGCTGGCACTACACTTGGTCATCCTTTTCTTTCTACTCAGCAGACTAGGGGAAAATATTCTTAACTCCTGAACTAGTGGAAATAAATTCTATTCATGTTTAGGGAAAGAAATCTTATGGCAACATCTCTCCCCTCAATTGATAGCCTCATTTGCCACGGTGTGGATTGTTACAATATTTTCATGGAAAAGGAGTGAGCAAATAGAATGAGTTCATTTGAAAACAAACTGAACAACGTCATTTGAAAACAAGAAATAAAATCCCATAATAACCACTTAATCAACTAAGTTTAATTTCAAGGGCCCAGTCGAAAAGTTCTGTTAATCTGTTTAGGAAGACAGGCTATCCATAATCCAGCAAAAGGTAAGTGTTCACATATGAATAAACAAATTTGTTGTCTGTTTATATTGAAATAGAAAAGACTGGGGTGAAACTGAGATTTTGCATAATAAAACATAACCCAAAAATGCTGAAAAATGGTGAGGAAATTATTAATATGTTCTATCAAAAGACTCAAATGCAGGTCACCTGTCCTGTCCCTTCACCAGGTACTACAAAATAACACCACCTGTTTTTGATGCCTTGATGTATTCAATTTTAATATGCATATAAGCACCACAGTAAAGTTAACTTGGCTGATTTTATAACTTCATCCCCCTTGTCAGAGATACTCACATCCTAATTGTAAAGCTTGACTAAGATAACACTATGGCTAAAAATAACAGTTTTATCTCTAACTTTGGTTCCCCAGAACAAACAAGAAGGATCAGAATTTACATAGTAGATGCTCAAACAATATTTCAATCACCAGCAGGAACATACTAGGCACTTTCTCTGCATCAGTTTGGAAGAGAAGAATGCAAGGGGCACCCCCAAACCTACAAGACCCATTCATTCACCTGCACTTGCAATTCCAAATTTGCTCCCCAAGAAATATGTGATACTAATTACACTGGAAACCGTCCTCCTGTTGGAGGATAGAAATGGAAGTTGAACTAATTTTTATCTTTGTTATGCTCCATCTAATGTCAAGTCTTCACACAAGCTCAACTAACAATAGCTCACACTTTAAGCCAGAAGCTCATTCTTTCTTTATTATTTATGCGAAAGGCAAGAAGAGAGCATGGTGAGAATACAAAAATGAAATCTTGGGACATTTATTCAACATAACCCCATAATTTCAGTGAGAACACATAAACCACCCGTCTGGTCTGCTGGGTGTCGACTCTAAAGAGTGTATATAACATACGCTACGAAACGTTTTCCTGTTTTGATTCAGTTGCAAAATAAATGGGAGATTTATTTAAGGGGATTAAAAAAATGCCACAGATGAAACTGTGAATCAGAGTAAATCTCTGCCATTGTTAAATGAAAGAAACTGCGGAAAAATATTTACCTTCCATGGACGAGCTTAAGAAAAATCTATACAACATCGAGAACCAAAAAAGCTGAGGGATTAGGAAGCAGTTCCTAAGTCCTAGGACCTGTACTTTATATTTTTCTCCTTTCCCCTAGCCTCGAGCTTGATAACAGTGGTGTAATCCAGTTCAATTTAGTTCTAACTAAAACAAAATGAAACTAAACATCAGGAGGAAATAATACACCACTATGGAATATATCGTGTGGATTTACATTTTCCACTTGATTCCTAAAGTCACTTTTCCAGGTGGTTGCTTTTATAGATACACTTTTCCTTTAATGTCTTCCTAAACTTGATGTCTATACACTAAATATACTGAGTGATTCATCTTGGAGGTGGATGGGGGGCCAGGGGGAATGGCGCGCGTTGGGGAATCACCCAGTTCCACAATCACATTTGTCTGACCTTGTTTTATTAACACAATGGGACCATCGCATTTTTAACCTTCCTGTTCTCCCACCTGTGAATGACATAAGTCCTTGACCCTCGACAAAGTTTACAGCTGCCAGATCCTTTGATTTTTCTGAAAAGAGGCCAGGGATTCAAAGGTTCCTCTCCCCACAACTGCCTTTTAATCTTTTTTTTTTTTAAGATTTATTTATGCATACAAGAGCTGGGGTACAGGTCAGAAACGGTGTGGGGGAGAAGGTGAGAGGATCCACCAGAGATAGAGTGGGGAACAGAACAGGCAGACTGACTGAAACGCTGCCAAGGGGAGCAGCGGGCGAGATAGGAAAGGTCTGCTGCGCCATGTGGGTTGCTCCCTGGATGGCCGGGGATCGAACTCATGCTACAGAGGCTGTGGATTACTTCACTGCGCAGTGCTTAACCCCTGAGCCACCAGGGAGGCCCTGACTTTTAATATCTTATTCCCAATATGGAAAGATTCATATATCTTCTAGGAGGTAAGAACTAGAGGAAAAACTTCCATTGTATTCACTAGCAGGTTTATGAACGAAAAGATCTTCAAACAGCAGAGAAAAGCAAACCAAACCATTCCAAACTGCACTGCATCAAAGGCTTTAAAAGGTAAGGAGGCCGCCCTATCACCGAGGTTCATGTCTTTACAAGCTGGACTTTTGGGGATTACGTAACCTGTGCTGACTTGACTATATATGCACACACTCACTCGGCTCTGTATACTTCAACCAAGCATGACACTGTGTAAATATTCTCAAACATAACATTTCTGGCCAAAGTTAACCAACCATTCACACTATGAAACCTTGGTCCCACCTTAAAAAGACAGGTGATCTGCCCCTATTCTATCCTCGAAGTAGCTGCCTTGCTCCCTTGCTCTTTCTAAGTAAGGCTGGTCTCAAGTTTCTGAGAGCCAACCCCAGTGTAGGGTTTGCTTATGTGTGTAAAATTATTTCCTGTCTCTTAATTCAGAAGGCATGAAGAGTATAATTAGCATCCATTAAAGGCCTAATAAGCTGTTGGAGCAAACTCTTAATTGAATTTTACTTAGAAAGCTAATAAGTACTGCTAAGGAAAGCCTTAAGGAGCTTTCGGTGAAGAGATTATGTGAGCACTACAAATAATATATTGCTACCAGAGCTCTAGCTTAAAGCATAGTTTTACCCTATTTGGAGTCTCAGTGGCCGGTATTAGCGTCCCTCACAGAAGCTGGGGTGCCCAGTTAATGCCTGTCAACATTCATAATACTAGAGTTAGGTTGGGGTGTCACCCTCGGCTACTGAGCTGCAGACCAGCCTGAGGCTGCATTTCTCAGCATTTGTTTTTGTTTAGCAGATTTAACAGTTTCCACCTGCGTGGAGAAATGAAAATAAATCTGCACATTTCCAAGAAAAGCAAAAGAAATTAACTTGTATTCTCAAACCCACTAAATCAAAGCATGCACAGGAGCCACACGCGGTCCGACAACTAGAAGGTGAAGTCGGGCTGCGGAGCTGCCCACTCGGCCACCCGCCGTCACCTGGGGCAGCGGAAATGACACGGCAGCGGTATTTTAAGAGGTTCCTGGAATCAAAACACAGGTCAGAATTTTCCCCTTTCCTTTTGTTTTCGGGAGAAAACTAGTTATTCTCCTAGGGACTGGGGAGAGTTATTTTCTCCTACTGTGCTATCCAAACAGAGTCTGTGCTTTTCCACGTCTGGCCTGAAATCAGTCTAGTGAAAAGCCCTTTTTGTGTTATTAGTTTGAAGTCAAGAGTGGAGCAAAGTCAATACTAGGAAATGGGAAAAGTACGGGGCTCGGGGACAGATGGACGTAAAAACAAAAACACCCATTATTTGGTGATGGTGCCGAGCTCTATTTAGAAAGGAGACTATAAACAGGTAGTGGTTAATGGAAGACAAAGGCATTTTGATATGGACTTTGTCGTATTAAACTCAACGAACGTGATTACAAAAGATAATAGCAGTTCTTTGTGGTTTAGAATTTGATACAAATCTTTAACATGTGGAGTTTTTAAAGGCATCTAAGCAAAGTCAGCAACTACAAATGAATAAGGAAATTTGGTGGTTGACTTGTAATCCATGTGGTTTTGCTACTACGCACCATAAAAACAAAATTACAGAGCAAGATAAAATGTTTTCATGGCTCCTTGATACTATACAATGAAGCACTGCTCATCTTTTGCTGATTTATTCCAAAAACTCAAATTTTTGACATCATACTGGGAGATATTTTTAACTTGGCTATTTGGGAGATGGTCAGGATAAACTTGTAAAAAATCTAAGTTGCAGAATTTAAAAAATAAATGAAGTAGCATTTAGATATAGCTCAGGAACTAAATTTAGGACATGTTGGCAAAAGAAAGTCCTTAGGGGTTATTTTTAAAGAACAGATAAAAATGATTTGTGATTAGCATAGCTGTTCTTGGTAACCAGCTCACATAGTATAGATATCAGATTTGATTAGTCATTATTCATTTCCTTACAACCGCTCCTTTTATGGTTATTGTGAAGACAAAAAGTTCATAAATTGGATGTTTTACTCAAGTCAAATATATTTCCAATGTTTTATAAGAATTCAGGATTTCTGTAACCAAAAATGTCACTGTAGCTTTGAAGTTTTGAAACTTCGCTCCACCCTATACTGGTAGGAGGTACATAAAGTGAAAATATATTGTGAGGAACTTGGGCTACTAATATTAATGAAAATGTTCCATTATGTACAAAAATAAGGTTCTCAGTACACTATCAGTTATAATCTCAGAGTTACTTACAACTACCTAAGCTTTCCTGGACCTTCTGAAGACTATGTCTACTGCCATCTTAGGATTCTTTATTTTTTCTTTAGCAGAATACATATTGAACAGTATTATAATTCCTAGATTATTTGCCTGTCTCTCCTACTAGACTGGGAGCTCTGTGAAGGCCATATATATATATGTATATGGCCCTCTGTGTGTGTGTGTGTGTGTGTGTGTGTGTAAAGCCCTCTGTGTATATATCTGTATGTGTGTGTCTATACACATACCTGTGTACATATATATGTGCGTATACATATCTGTGCATATATATATATATATATCTGTGTGTATGTATATATGCATGTTTTATATATATAACCTGCATTGATCAGCAACCGTAATAAATTATTTTGGGAATGAATCCTCTCCCACTAGATATTCAGTTCTATGTCTATATGTGTGCCTTAAAATGTAGTTTATCAAGGACACTCACTTGAGGATAAGAAATTCTTGTATTGGGAGCTCTCAACTTGACCCACTCTTGAATGGGCCTCCCCAAATTAGATACGTTTCCTAATTGAAGAATGTACCTCTTCTAAAAAGGATCTCATTTTCTTTGTTAAATGTACTTAGGAGAACTACAAAGAGAACAGAGAAACAGAGAACACCTACTCCTTCACCTTGCAGGGCTTCTGACTCTAGGGGTTATCAGTGAGGAAGGTCTGCCCTTATGTCCCCCAAATTCTAAATTGAAAAGGCAGTCAGTGAAAGAACAACAGAAAGATTATAAAATGACTTCAATGATTTTAACTGGAAATCCATCACATAACAAAACTAGCGAGTTATCTAAATGCAGTAGTTACTATCACTGCCTGGTTGTTAGCTACCCATTAGAAAGAAAGTGATCTCATTTCTGATTTAACTTTAAAATCTTCTATTGCACTAAAAAATATACATACAAATAAGAAAGGAGAAGCATTTAGATGGAGTCAGAATTAGCAGCCCAAGCCCAATTAAAATGTGGACATATTTATTTAGTAACTGCACAAACACAATGGAAGCCTCAGCTCCTTATGTGAAATCCTTTCTGGGTTTCACACCAGCCACGGAAGCGCCCTGGTGGGCCAGCTGCCTTCTGGCTGAGCTCGGTCCCTCCTTTCCCTTCTCAGAGCGGCTGCCTTGGCGATTCTGCAGCCCCTCACCAGGGGGTTCCCCTAAGCCCCCACTTTTCAATCCCAGCCCTGAGAGGCTCCTTCTCCTGGGCTGCAGCAGGGCCAGAGAGGAAGCCACAGGCTGACCCGAGCTAATTAGAGCTGACTGTCGTTTCACTTCAATCCAAAACTTGATCTTGACAGCTGACACAATTTTTCCAGCGCTCACTGCACCTCCAGCTCTCCCAAATGCAGGTGTACAGAAACGCACAACAGTAAACCTGAGCCTAGTCATGACCACCACAAGCTCAAAGACACCGGGACACCCTTCCTTCTGATTCTTGGCTCTGCAAAGCTCATTTGTACTGGCGTGGGTTGAGCACAGTGCTGTGAAGCTGTCTGCAGCCTCTGCAGCATGGGTTCGATTCCCCGCCAGGGAGAGTCCCACATGGTACAGGCAGATCTTTCCTGTCGCACCCGCTGCTCCCCTCAGCAGTGCTTTTGGTGCCTGCCTGTTCTGCTCCCCTCTCTGTCTCTGGTGAATCCTTCATCCTCCTGTGCCTCTGGCCTGTACCCCAGCTATTGTATAAATAAAAAGTAAATATTTAAAAAAAAAACAAAAAACAGCAGTGGACAGGAAGTAAGGGGTCAGGACAGCTACGTCAAAGCACCCAAAGAGGGACTCTGCTGGCACAGCCCAGGTTGAGACCTCTACTCAGGCAGCTCTCCCCAGCATGGACACCCTACATCTCAGATCTGCAAGTCAAGCTCCCCTTGCCTTTATCATTCATACCCTTCTATTCCAGGCAAGTAGAATTCTTTTCCACCTCTCAGACCTTTCTCTCCCTTCTTCAGCCCCTAAGCCTGAAAGGGTCTGCACCCCTCCTCCTACTTACATAGAAATACTGCTTCTGGGAAGAGAGCAATTTACCATTTGTCTTCGTGGAAGACGATTTCTGTACTACCTCTTATCCACACCTGAGCCCCCTCTATTTCTTGGCTATGCTCTGTGCTATCCTTTGTCTCTCTGGTACTTAATCATCACATTTTGTGGCCTAGGAGCCTTTGTTTTTTGCAGCTATTGACAGTCTCCTGGGTTATTTCCTAACTTCAAAATCCAGTATAGTTCTAAAAGTAAAACCTAAAGGATTATATAGAGTCTCATGAAAATACTGTTTTTAATCGATCAAAAATGGTCAAACAGCAGTATTATATGGTTCAACTTAGTATTTATAGAGGGACTCGACAAATGCTCTTAACTAAGTACATCTTCTGGTCCTCTTTTCTGGACAGTGCTCAAAGCATCTCTTCCCATAACACATTTAAAAAAATCTCTCCTTAAACTGATGAAAGGGTGCAGGCCTTTTTACAAATGTTGCTGATATTATAGGAAAATAAAATTGCATTATATATTATGTAACTAAAATAATAAAAGTATGTCATGACAGCTCTAGAAATGCAGCCATAAAGGAGCCATCAGGTTGAACAATTCAATCTTGACCTTACCTTCTTCTGTAGGATTAAACCCACAGATGTCACAAATACAACGGACCCACTTATTCATCTCCTCTTCGCTGTCCGCCACCAAGTAGAAAATTCGGTCAATGGTGTTGATATCGAAAATGTAGCTGTTTTCAAATTCTTTTTTGTTAAATGTCAATCCAGCATCGACTTGTTGGCATAAGTTTAAATCAATGATACGGATGGGCTTCTTGGCGTGATCATTTTTGTAATATTCCAAGACATCCGGGTCTCCAGTTAGACGGCCGCTGCGTAGCACAAACCATCTCCTTTTCCACGCCTAGAACGAAACAACAGTCTCCATTTAGTATTAAGTGGAGAGAAATCTTACAAGGAGATGCACACTTATCACGCCAATTTTACAATGCATTGTCTAGGCTAAGTCTATGTTTTCTTTGTTTCTACAGAATGCTGTCACTATTGAAAAGCAAAGTTAACTTCATCCTGCGTATGTTTTCTATTAGATCTTCTATTAGAAGATACTGATTGGTATCAGAAGGCATTGATGTGTGATAGCAAGCCAACAAACCAGAGAAGGTTCAGTTTTTACTAAATATTTTTTTTTTTAAAAAGCAGTAGTTTCAATAAAGGATGCTGGGAAAACTGGATGTCTGCCTGCAAACAAAAGAATGAAGTCAAACTCCTACCATACAAAATTATATAAAATTAAAATGAACCAAAGATGTAAATGTAAGAGCCAAAGCTATAAAACTCTTAGGGAAAAAACATAGGGAAAAGTTTCCTGACAATGAACTTGGCAATGATCTATTTCTTGGCTATGTCACCAACCAGTACAGGAAACAAAGGAAACTGTAAGTGAACTGGCCTCCATTAAAAGCAACAATCTTTCACACCGAAGCACACTCAACAGCATGAAAAGGCAACTCACAGACTGGGAGAAAATATTTACAAATCACATATGTGATAATTGATTAATGCCTAGAATATGTATAAATCCATCCTAGCTCAGTAACCACTGAAACAACCCAATTACAAAACAGAGAAACGGTCATCAATAAACACACCAAAAGATATCCAACATCACCATCGTTAAAGACACAAAGCCTGGGACTTTTCCCATGATGATAACTTGGGGCGATGACGGCATTATGTTTAGGGTATTTGCAGAAATGTTATTCATAGTAGAGGAGGAATGTGGTGCTGTCCACACCAGTCTAATTAAACCAAGGATGCTCATGATGTTGGTCCTCTAACACAGACTGATTTTCCCTAAAACATGATTTCTGTGTCTTCACTTATATATCAGTAAATTTATTAAGAAAAAAGAAAAATCTAATAAATTCATAATCACCAAAATCAAAACTAGGATGACATGATAGCGTCTCATTTTTTATGTTTTACAAAATTTGGCACGTATAACACAAATGCACTGTAATGTCAACTAGAAATCGCTTCATTTTATCCCACAAAATACATGTGAGCAGAGAGAAAAGAGTATTAACTAAAACCCACATACAGTTTTCCAACAGATACTCCATCTTAGCCTCTATCTTCAACAAATTTTATCATAAATTCTGACATGAATTAATTTTGACTTGGCGTTTTCTGATGAAAGGTCTGGGGAGTGAGGACAATGGTCTGAGGCAGAGAGAGAGAAAATGAAAACTAAGGGGTCTGCGCGGTCCATAAACCAGCATATCTGATCTTTAATTTGGACAACTCTACCGATAACTGAGTTAATTTGGGTGATAACATCAGATTTAACATTCGAATAAATTCTTTAAATTGTATACATTCAAGAAAATTTGTAAAAATTTAAGAAGTAACTCAATGTGTTGGCCAGTCACCACGTTACTGATTATACTGCTAATATTGTGCTAGGTACTTTGTGGGAAGAAATGTAAATA
This sequence comes from Talpa occidentalis, assembly GCF_014898055.3. Taxonomy (NCBI): domain Eukaryota; kingdom Metazoa; phylum Chordata; class Mammalia; order Eulipotyphla; family Talpidae; genus Talpa; species Talpa occidentalis. The sequence goes on from NW_023605194.1 coordinate 111,166,967, forward strand.
TGTAATTCATGATTCCAGCCCTCAAGGAATTTACTCATGATGACAAAAATATTTACATACACAAAAATACTTGAGACCACAGCAACCTTGGCACATATCTGCAGAACTACTGCTAAATGAAGAGGCACTCCTCCGTGGAAAATTTGAGCAATCCTTTAACAAGATTACTAGAAAAATCACAAAGGCCTCAAAACATTATAGTCTTTTAATATCATCAAAATTTTAAATTAACCTCTCAGTGGATTCAGCTCAAACAAAAAGTAAGCAATTCGTGTCCAGAAGAAGGCAGTGTAGACTTTCACAGAGTCTTCATAGACAATACTGAGAAGGTGTGAAGTTATAAAGTGCTACGTTCCCATGAATTTAGTACTGGTTTTTCGAATACAAAAATCCATCTCATTAACAGGTAACTGTTTACTTCAAAGCAAATACCATCTCTTAATAAAATTATGCCTTTACAGATAATCTCCCTATCAAGCTGTGGGCTTGAAAAATAAGTAACGAGAAAAGAAAAACCCTATTATGTCATTTATCCAAGGCCATCAAGGAATCAAATCTTTTAGTAAGTGATTTCTCCAGATCATGAAAGTTCCATCTTTAAATACAGAAATGGCTTTTTAAAATTTTAATGTCTTGCATGGAAATATTTCTAAAATGCCTTACTACATAATTCATTAAACATAATTCATCCATTCCCCAACGACACGGACCAAGTACTGCAGACATCAATTTCTCTGCTTTGCTCCAAGGAGGCCCCTGCACCGGTAGGGTTGTGGGGAGCATCATCAGTTCTCACCCCAAACAGCTATCCCACCCTGCTTATTTCGTTCACCAGAAATCTTTGAAACAGTTGTCTTTTTTCTCAAGTTTTAGCAACTGTCGCTCCTCCCTTCTAATAATGTGGTTTCACAGGACGCCCAGTTACATCCTGCCACAGGGACTTTGCACGTGCCTTTTCTTAAGGCCACTGTATCCTTTCCCTGACACCCCTGGCTGACTCTGACCCTGAGGTCTTCTCTGCACTGACCACTCTCAACACGACCACCCCCAATATAAAGCAGAGAATGGTTTTAGGTGCCTCATTATTTATCTACATGGTGATCTTACAATTCAATTTTTCTTTGCATTTATTTATTTACTATGTAACTCTCCTAGCAGATAGTAAAGTCAAAAAAGATAATGACTGTGTCTCTTTTACTTGACATCCCATACTAATGTATGTAGTGCAGTGGCTGGGACATAGAATATTTATACAAACAATAGAATTCCACTAATGGCTATAAAGTTGAAACATTTTTGAGAACATTAAATACAGGAACCATGTGGAATAGAAAGGTGCACTTTTACAAAACATCCTCCACTTCAGGAAAAGCGCTCCCATCCTAAACGTCTATGTAATAAAGCAACATAACCAAGCTTTCCTAAGACACATGTCTCTGGGAAAATGGAAAAACTTTTTGCTACATCTTATGTGCCACTCTGTCTCGTGGTCAACTGTAGCGCCCCCATCCGCTTCTGTGCGTCCTGTTGGAAGGACATTGTGAAAATTTAAAATTTCACTTCACTTTGGAAGTGAAAATAGTCACAAAATGAGTCGCCATGAGCTTAGGTGCACTAGATAGACGGGGCCAGCGATTACAGGGGCTGAGCAGACACGATACAAGAATGAATCTTCCAGCAGGAAGTTACAGCATGAAAACACCGAATTTAGCCAAGTAGCACCTGCCACTTATTTATTTATTTTTCACATGGTCCAAATGTGCATGTTTGTCTCAGTCACAAAATGAGTCACTCTCATTGAATCTGGCACAGATCAAACTGGAAAACAAAAGCAATTACATAAACTACACACTTTAATAAGGCAGATACAAAGGTTCTCTGGATTATGGCACAAAGCACAATTTAGCCACAGATAAAGCTTGATGTTTGACAAGAGAACTGACATCAGCTCCCTCGCTAATCACAGCACAAAAGCTTCTCTATGTTTTGTCAGAACACAAAACGGGCCCACATAAATCAGTCTTTGTTATCTGAAAATATCTGGGATTCTTAAAGTTTGTCCTATTTTTATCCCTGCTGCCTTGGTAGCCCTAAAGAAAGCTGTCCACGGCCTTCCTAGTCCTGTGAAGCAGCCACAGACAACAAGGAACATGTTTTCCAGAAACCTTTAAAAGCCAACAGTCAGTGTAGTTGGGAACAAAATTCATGTGAAAAATCATTTTAGCTAGTGGACTCCCATCACCAGTAGATCTGCTGGAGAGGAACTGTGCAAACATTTATGTGGCTGCCATTTGTTGACATGTAATAGTCACCTTCGATGTCGAGTTGACCAAGCAATGCAGTCGTAAGACTCCATCAACAGTTGCCTGGTGAAGAAGCTTAAGAGCCCCACACTTGGACTGCAGCATTCTCCTCCCGGGTTCCAGATTCGTGCTGGTTACTACTGTAACCACCCAGTGCAAGTGTGCCTGGATCGCACTGCCAACTCAACATCCACCACGTGGGGAGACTTTGCAACCCATTTACCAGATTCCTTAGCTCCAGGGACTGTCTCTGCCTGCAGGATGAAACCCAAGCCCGCTGAGGCTCCAAGCCCCTCCCGACAAATCCCGCCTCCCTTTTTGCCTCGCACAGTCTTCCGACATCGGAAATGCGTCACTGCTCCGTCCCACTTCTGGTCCTGCCACACGCTGGCCCTGGGCGCAACAGCCACCCCTGGATTCAGCACCCACCTCTCGGGGCACCATCCATCGCAGGCACCCTGCAAGCTCTCCATTTCCACCTCATTCCCAGTGCCATGTCTGAGTGAGTTTCTCGAGGGCTGGGACCCATGTTTTTCACCTGTCATCCTCTGTCCCCCTCGCCTGGCCTCAGGGGCACTCGGTCACTGTCTGCTGCTTATGCCAAGCACAGGGGCAAGGATAAAAGATTGAGGTCCTCACACATAGCCTGGCCTTATGGGAGTCCTGACACCACCCTAATCCACCCAACCCATCTGCGATCCGGCTGACAAGAACTGCCAGGCAAGAAAGAGATGTGACTATCATACATTAATTTAAAAATCTGACTGGGGGGCCTCCCCGGTGGCGCAGCGGTTGAGCGCTGGGTTGCGAACTGCTCCCCGCCTCTGCAGCGCCAGTTCGATCCCCGGCTGCTCCCCGGCCACGGGAGGAGGGTCCCACATGGCGAGCAGACCTCTCCTGCCGCCCGCTGCTCCCCTCAGCAGTGTACTTCGGTCCTTCTGCCTGCTCTGCTCCCCGCTCTGGCTCTGGTGAATTCTCTCACCCTCCTGCGCCTCTGACTGTACCCAGTGCTTGTATAAATAAACAAACAAATAAATAAATAAATCTTTTAAAAAATAAAAATAAAAATCTGACTGGGGTATTTTTAAATTTCATTTGAAAAGAACTGCTCTGTTTAAATATGTTCTGTATCTAAACAAATGGCACATGGTAAAATGATCAGACTTGCCACAATGGAACAAGGTTTTTGTCTTAGAACACCTGTCTGGGTGCCTCACGCACCCTCCAGAGGGTGAGGTGTGGATAGATGGGCTAGGAAGGACAGATGGAGCCCCATTATCTGGGGCAATAATACAACCTGCAATCATATGAACAAATCCACAACACTGATCTGATTTATCAATAAGCAACGAGCTTGATTTTTAAGAAAATCACGGTAGTTACTCAAAGCTTGTTTCTTGAGTTTCCCATGGAGTACAAACCTGGTACAATGCTTGCCAAGGCTCTAACTTCTTCCCCATATGTGCTTTTGCCGGAAAAGCACATTATTGAGGAACTAAGCCAAGATATGGGTGAGAAAAGGAGAAGAGAGAGATTTCAGTTCAGGGAGTTCAGTCCTGCAGCCCAGGAGGAATGCCTGGAAAGCTTCATTTAAAGGAAGCGCGGTCTGGGGTCCTTCCTCAGACAACTAGATCATATCCTGAGAGGCCCCCACACAGGCAGCGTTAAATGCTTTGCAGGTGATTCTGTACCACCAAGACTGACACCCATTGGCCCAACTGACAAAATTAGGGTGTTCCTTAAGAAAGAATTAGAGTAGAAGAAAACCAGAGAGAGGTCCTTTTCAAGCTTATGTCTCCCTGCATAGCTTCTCATAACTTTTCTCTGGCCAGTGTGGTTTTCCCCGCCCTCCTTGTTTTTGTTCACCATCTTTACCTGACTACGCTGCTTCTTTTGTTTCCCTTCGTCCTACTACTGGAAAGCGAATTCATTCTCCCAGGCTGTCCCTGTCCCAGCCACAACTCCCCTCTGGACTCTGCTCAGCCCATCGCTGATTGCTCTGCAGTCTTGAGCTGCCACAGGACACTTTGGTACCATCTGTTATTTTACTATGTACGTTTCCAAATGTTCCAAATGCTTGTGAATTCTTTTCCCAACTAGATAGTAAGTTCCTTGAAAGCCGAGACCATTTCTGAAATTGTTTGGTATCTGCGGCAGCGGGTCACACGCTGTGATGCCTTCAAAGCTTTGAGGGGATGCTTTGAAGATTTTCTTTTTTTAAGATTTATTTTATTTATTTATGCATACAAGAGCTGGGGTGTAGGCCAGAGGTGTGTGTGTGTGTGGAGGGGGTGTGTGTGAGAGGAATCACCAGAGACAGAGTGGGGAGCAGAACAGGCGGATCTACTGAAATACATTGAGGGAGCAGCGGGGAGACAGGAGAGGCCTCCTGCGCCAGTGGGTCAGCTCCCTGGCCCGGCCAAGGATTGAACTCATGCTGCAGAGGCTGCCAACAGCTTCAGAGTGCTGAGACTTAACCCTTTGCGCCACGAGGGAGGACCTTGAAGGTTTTTCTGTTCATCAGGATATCTCCAAGAGCCAGTGCACTTTGAAATGATCTCAGGGCAAAGGAAAAAAGAAGTCCAAAGTGGCTCTTAGGACCAAGTCCAAACTCCTTTCAGAGTTAGCAGTTATCAAGCCATGCTCACGGCCTCCAGCTCTACCTCCCTGCAGGCTTCGGTGGCTCCCAGAGACTTGATCTTTTGCTTTGCTTTGTGTTTGGTCTAAAACATCCTGTCTCCAACCAATGAGTTCCTACTGTCTCAAGACCTAGCTCAAGGTCACTCCCTTGAAGCTTTCCTCAGCATCCCCAAGTTCAGGTGCCCACCGGCTCCTCCTCCCTCTCCACTGAGTGTCCAGCACAGCCCAAGCAGCTGGTGAGCCAGCCCACTGGCCCGTAGTCCTGCAGCAGAGCCCTGATGGTGCCTTTGGGTCTCTCCATGGTTGCAAAACCCTAGTCAAGTTGACCTTAACCCCAGATGTTGAAGAAGAACAGCTCTTCCTACAATCTTGAGCCAAGTGCCCTTCCATCATGAAGCATCGCCACTGTAATTTTACTAGCCCCACAATATCCTAGGACATGGGGGAGGGGTTCAGTGGGACTTGCTTCCTTGGCTATCTCTTAAGAAGTATTTCATGACTGATATTTAATGAAAGATCGTTACTGCTAATTATTCTTTGGCAGGATTCAAAATGGAGGTAGAGTCCCAGTAATCTGTGAAATGTTAGGGTTGAAGATAGATGTTTCGCAAGATAAAACTGCTATTTCTAGTAAGATAGCTGTTAATCTAAATGTCATCAGCAGGTTAATGGTTAAATAAATCAAGGGCCATTTATACAATCATAAATCTATGCATAATATTTAAAAAGTGAGAGAGAGCTGACTATGTGAAAAAATGCCCACGGATAATTGTTAAAGGAAAAGACACAAGTTGCAGAATTTTGCATATGGCAGGATTCTATTTGTATGAGGTGGTTGTGTATAATACACAGACAACACCCAGAAACTATGTTCAGAGAACAGTCTGAAAGGAGACTCAAAAGTGTTAACTGACTGTGATATTTCCAGAAACAAGGATGGGAGGATCAGACGTGTTTCGTATTTTCATCGTATAGCCTAACTTTTTCTTCCATTAATTACTTTCATAGTTAAAAAAATTATTTTAAAAATGTATGCCTAAAAATACTCCAAACAGAAATCAATTAAGTTTTTGAAATCTAGGCAGGATATACACAGAACAAAAAAGATTTATGCAGGTATGGAAATGCATGGTCTTAACTCTGCAATTAGTGAATGAACTTAACCTTTTAAATATAGAATTCCAGGATACACCTGGAAGGGGTGTAGGTCAGGAAACAGCTTGGACAAATACAGTGCAGCTAACTTTGTTTTAAAGACTGGAAATTGGGGGGTTAAAAAAAAGAGGACGGGGAACCCTTAAAATAGGACAAATTTCTCTTCTTCTTCCCACAAAGTCCAGTGGTTATAGTCATGTTATTAATATTCATGTTATTTTAATTTTCTTTAAGACCCATGTCAGTGCACGCTGATATAATTAAGCTATTTAAATATCCAAAACAAGCCCTTTGGGAATGTCTTTACCTATTTTGAAAATATTAAATTTCCATAATACTACTTACTACCAGGATAAATAAGATAAAGAAAAACAAACTAACCATGCAGCTGGGACAAAAGAAAGCCATTTACTTGAAAATACTTCAGCTGTTTTCCAGGAAGCACCATCTTTTCTCAAAGAGCAAAAATAAGGAAAAAACAGGCCCGGTGGAAGTTTCCACTCCACTGGCTCTATCATTATGATCATCTGTTCCAAACACACACAAGCCTAAAATTTCCTGTTTTCCAACTATTGTCACCATTTTCTAGCCTTGTGCTATCTGTGCTAACTTTAGCTTAGGAATATAAACAACAGAATACACCAAAAATAATGCTGCAAATGCCTCGGGGTGGGCTCACCAGCCTTCCACAGTCCTCTGAGTTTACAGACCTTGCTGGGAAACAAATGAGCGGGACCTTAAACAATTTCATAACAGCAAAACAAACACACAATCAAATTAAATCAGAAATAAATTCTACCAAACCTGGGGGAAGAGAGGAGGGAGAGGCAGGGAATTTTAAATGATTGAAGAGTGTCTGCAGTTCACTTGTTGAGCTCATTACTAAACCCCTGCTCCAAGCCTGGGATAAGTCCCACAGCAAACAAACAAGCATCGAGGACAAAAACTCCATGATGAACACACACCAAGCAGCCCTAACACCTTTTCTGGGTCATGGGCTGCTTTGAGGATGGGATACAAGCAAAGGAAGCTTCACTTAGAAACAGGCACATAACATAAAAGTGTACATGGTTTCAGGGGTTCACTGGACTCCAGTGGGACACGGCAAGAACACTTGAAATAGGGCTGCCCTTATCCCTCCTGCTGCTGGGAACAACTTGCTTTGATACCTGGACCCCTGCCAGGGAAACTCGGTTACGAAGGTCCCTCAGGAAAGCAGGTCACCTGGTGCCATGAGCTCTCCACATGGCATCATGGGGCACCAGGTAGGGCCCATCATTACTTGCAAATACTAGCTCAACTTTCATCACATTCCCGCGGCCGGCGCTACAAGGACATGTCCTCAACTCTGGGCTTTCAGCCTTCCTTACTCTGAGCAGGAGGAGGCAGAAGAGAGGCAAAAGCCTGGTGAACCAAGGGCCCAAGAGAAACCAGCCCCATCCTGCATGTCTAGGAAAGGAGGCTATTGGCTGTGTAGTTACACCCGCAGTGGGGAGAAAAGACCACTAGCTGTGGGTTTCATACAATTTCACCTTTTTCTTACCACTTGTGCAGTAACAGATGGTGAGCTCACATCAGTGCATGGCCATAGGGCCACGGGGTTGTGGGAGCTCTCCTCCATCATTTGAAATCAACCTCAATGCAATCTGGCTAGAGATTCAGAAGCGGGGAGCCACAGCTAGTGACAGGGCAGGTACGCGCCTGCGTCTGTCCTGAGGTCTCCTGAGCACCAAGGAGGCGGAGGCAGATGCCCAGCCGGGCCGGGCCCTACCCATCCAGCTGAATCAGCAAAAGCAGAGCTAAAGCGCAGGGAGCAAATGTGCCTGCGGATTAAGTCACTCATTCCACTTTTAAGAATCTCACCTAAAGAAAGAGCTCAAACTGCAGCCGGTATGTCAGCATCAAACATGCACCCAGGTGTGTTGATATCGGTAAATGTTTGAGACGATCTAAATATTCAAAAGGCAGGGTGACCAATGGCCCCCAGTTCCAGGACCCTGGAAGTTCCACATCCTGGGAAACCCCTCTGCCCTGCGCCAACCAGGATGTCTGGGGACAGCAGAAAGTCGAGTAAATGAATTATAATAAATCTCCACAAAGGCGTGTAACACAGATCCTGCTTCACAAAATTTGCAAAATTCCGAGAGATCGTGCCGACGAATGAAATCATTTCCACTTGGCGCAGGTGGAATCTGGTAGGAAGGAACAGGTAACACCTTCCTTTCTACTTTCCAGCCCCTGGCCCCCGTGCAGGTAGAGATGACAGCTCCTGGCATCCAGGGCACCGCGTGCAAACCTCTCCTGCGGGCATCAGTCCTTTGTGGCGCTGCATGCCTGTCCCGAGGCCCGTCATTGCTCTGTAATCTGCTTCATATGCAAAGACTTGGCGGCCTCAAGACACATGTGATAGCTGTTACCAGAGTAAATGAACAAATGAATGGAGACCCTGAGCGAGCTGCGGTAGCTCACTAGCTCGGGCTTCACGGGAAAGGGCAATACAACGAAGCAAGAGCGGCTTCTCATCGCTGGGCGAGCTCGGCCCGAATCCTATCAGTTCGCCAGCTCCACAAGGCAGTCAACAAAAAGTGAAACCATCTTCAGTGAAGGAACAAGTCAATACGAAACCACAAGCTAATAAGAGGAACCTCCTACCACTTTAGACGCACCTGCAGGGTTACGGGAATGTCTACAAGTTTTACTGAGGGATCCTTATCTAGTTGAACAGAATTATTGATATATGGTAATAGAGTCACTAAAGTTTTCCAACACAGATGTAAATAATAATTCTCACTGTGTTTTAGGGCACCGCTATCCAAGGGAATATTCTGGAACAACGGACATAATCACACGGACCCTCCCTGGGCCACGGAGAGGGTGGCCACAGAGAACTCGTGAAGCGGCTGGAGCAACCGAAGAAGTGATTTTCTAATTCATTTAATTTCTCCACATGTGGCCTGTAGTTAGGTGCAGTGCCAGCTGAAAGGCCATTTCTTCAGTGTGAGGGAGAAGCCAAACCACTAGCTAGTTCTAAATAATAAAACCCACAGCAAATGTATAAACTGTGTGGTGCTCCTGGAAGCTGTTGGTACCGAGATGCTAGCAGTTATACGAACCTGTTGAATATTTTGTGATCCACACTCTTACTTTGTCCCACAAATGTACGTACGTCCCCTATGTGGGACGTGATTATTTTTGTGGTGGTGATTATTTTTTTTTTAATTCTTTTGAAAAGAATATGCTTGCTTCAACAGATATTTTTAAAAAGCATAACACCAATAACAACCTGGAATTTTTCAAATAAAAATTTATCTTCCATAAGACCAACAAATTTCTAAACTCCTTATTCAGTGATGCAATCTGAAAAAATTAATTCTGGCGTAGAGCTGGTGTTTTGTGTTTCCAGCAGAACATTAAAAAAAATTCTCATTTTCTCCTCTACATTTCATACTGAACAGTCACAATTTAAAATATAACACTGGGGCAGTAAGACTGAGCTGAAAACACTTTCAACTAAACATCACTTTCACATTAACAGTAGCTGAAAAGTACTGAAGTGTTACAAAAACAAATTCAGATTTCCATAATTACATTTATGGGCGATAAGTCAAAATATGTCCAAGTATAATTTCTTCTAAACATAAAGCTCAGTCTCAAGCTTCCAGAACAAAAGCTATGGGGCAGTGAAAGGTTTCCTCAGACAGACGTACTTCCAAAGAGGTAAATTCTGCATTCTGGAGTCACTGATCCCAAAACTCATGGAGTCTGAGATCAAGGAGGAATAACCTGATGCAGAGAGGAGCTGATGATCCTTGCTACAAGCATAAAGGACTCAGCCCGGCCTCCCCTCTACCCCAGGACAGGGGCATCCACCCTTTCCGAAAACCTGAATCTCTGGAGGCAAACACTTCTTCATGCATGTAACATGCAGACAATGATCTCATCCCACGAGGAAAGCTGTTGACCACCGGCCTCCTTTTGTTTTCAACAAACCCACTGCTGTCCTGCCCATTCTAGGGTGTCTCGGCCCTAAAACGGGCCCTGCTTTCCTTTTCCTGCCAGCTTCTATCTCCCTCTGCACCCCACCCCCCCCCCCCGTGCCTCCTAACCTTTGACCAACAGGAAGCAGATACAATGGACTGGAAATAACACGGGCTGCGAGGATGTGTGGATGCGGGATTTCATGCTGAGGAGCAGGAGAGCTGCTCCAAGGAGAGAAAAGGACTCGTTGTTTCTGCCCGAGGAGCACTTGGCGGGACCAGCAAGTCACCTGTGTGTGTGCCCAGGAGGTGTGATAACACAACTAGAGATACACCCCGGGCCAGGCTGCCAGGTGCCTTAGCCACTTGGCTGCTGGGAAGCGTGAGTGCCCTGGGAGACAACCAGCCTTTCACGGATTGCTGGCATCTGAGGTAACGACAACACAACGGACTTGGGTCCGGGACTTGCCAACTTGGAAGTTCACTAAAGTCTGTGAAAGCTAAAAATAACCACACAAACATGTTTACAGCATTTTAAAAATACAGGATCCACACTGTCTTCTAAATATAAGCCTCGAGTTCAGGGCTCAGGGCTGGGCTCCGGGTTTGCAGAGACGTCACGGGGACATCCCACACTTCACCACACTCTGTCCAGTATTTCGCGTTAAACGTGCAATTGGCGGTGTCTGATGAGAGGGACTGAGGGGTGCCCTGGAACGGGGAAGGCCAGCGGGAGGTGCCTCTAACCCCATTTAATAAGTGGGCTTCAGGATGCCACAAACCCCCAACTCTTTGAGGTGGGACCTGACCTTCCTGAAATTCCAAAAGGGGATATCCTGCCGGTGTTTTTCCACCGACACATCCCTCCCAGGAGGCCCGTGCCCTCCTCATTCCCAGCCTGCAGCCGCTGCACATGCAAACACGGGCAGAGTCCAGGGGAACATGTGCCCACAGGGGCACGGCCCCATGTCCCCACCGGCACACAAGTGTAGGCATGCTGAGGACAATGCCAGTTCCTGAAAAGAGAATTCTAAACCAAAACCAGGAAAATTTTCCAACTAAAAACCATACTGCTCACACCAGCTGGCACTGCTTGGAGCCTCTGGCTACTACTATTCAAAGGAGCAGCTCCTTAGTGTAGAGGACTATGTTTTTTGGGTTCTATAAACTATGTGAAATCATTTTTTGATGTTAATTTTTGGACAGAACTGGCTAATACTTTATCCTCTGCTTCAATGCTAAGGCATTTTTTTTTTTTTAATTTAACCATTGTTAAGTAAAAGAAGAAAAATCTGTAGCCACAGACTTAGTCTTGTACTTCTATGTCATGCGCCTCTTTGTGTTAAGTTCTATGTAGAATCTGTACTTTTTTTTTTAAAGATTTGTTTTTATTTATTTATACAAGCACTGGGTACAGTCAGAAGCATGGGAGGGTGAGAGAATTCACCAGAGCCAGAGCGGGGAGCAGAGCAGGCAGACCGATGAAATACACTGCTGAGGGGAGCAGAGGGCGGCAGGAGAGGTCTGCGCAACATGTGTCACCCTCCTCTGGTGGCCGGGGGAGCAGCCGGGGATCAAACCGGCGCTGCAGAGGCTGGGGGCAGCTTCGCAACCCAGCGCTCAACCACAGCGCCACCGGGAGGCCCCTAGAATCTGTACTTCTGTGGTTACCCAGTATCCATGCACAATGCCGTCTAGACTAAAATAATTTTCTTTAACTTAGTTTTAATATACTAGCAGCAACAACAAATTCAACTGAGAAATCATATAGAATTACATCACCATAAAAAATATTGCTTCTGTATCTTCATCTAAACTGTATTCATAATACATGCATACTTTTAAGAATTGTAGTTACCTTGCTAAATAAAGATGAATTTATTTTTGGCTTCAAGAGCCACACTTCTAATTTTCTGATGGTTCAAATCCTCAGGTTTAGACTTCAATATATTAATATTTCACTTCTTGTGACTTTTGTCAGAATTGCTAGAATTATGGAAGGAAAGATGAAGCCCTTACTGAATAATGACTAAGAGAAATGTACATGATCCTCTGAACAGAAAGGTTATCACCTTGTTTCCCCGATAACTGCAGTCTTACACTGTACAGGATGATTGATCAAGTCTACCAGATGAAGAATTTACTCCAGAATAAAAGGTCTTCGAATCGTCGACGTACATTAGGCGCTGTAACCTGAAGACATTCTCAGAATAAATACCTTTACTTCTTGGACACTGAAATGTTTATACCTTAAATATTACAAGATGGGGCAGCCTACCTACCTATAGTTATCTACAATGAACAAAGGCTAGTGTGTTGCAGAAACAGAGGGGAAGCAGAGGAGAAACAAAAATACCCCTAGTGAAAATTCAACTGTGAGTTAAAAAAAGCAATAAAAATCTAACCACCACTCTGTATTTTTGTTGAATAATGACCATGAAAAGGCAAAAACAATGAGATTTTCACTGAAAGATTAGGATTATGGAACCCTAGGTTGGCAGAGGTAAATGAAGTAAACTCTTAGTAACAAAATCAACTCTTGGTGGCGGCAAGAACAAAGGGAGAGCAAAGCTTCCTAGAAAATGGCACAACCTAAGAGAGGCTGACGGCCCCCACTCCACCCTTATGAGCAGTTGGGAAAACAAATAGAAAAAACCACCCAGCCCTGTAGCCATGCAGACCCATGTGGCTGGGCTCAGCCTCGACCTTCAGCAGTTGCCTGGAGGCAACTGTGACGGATCACCTTTTATACTCAGACTTTGAAGTTCTTTTCCTTTCTGTTGCTCTAGTCTCAAAGTCTAAGACACACAAGCCTGACACGTGCAGCCACAGGGAGGGACTTTATGAGTGGTGTCTGAGCAAACGCACGAACCAATGAGTCTCGATGTGAAGTGTAAGGTGAACCTAACAAGTTCATCACCGTTGTCTTCCACACCAGTTATGAGCTATTCACTGCCAGGGGGTCTGATGGCGCATGCCAGGAAAGGAAAAGAAATACTCTGACAATGAATGTACTGAAAAATCACCAATAAATTTATATAGATATGTTCCGCTCTAAAAGGGGAGAATAAGTCTACTAAGAATCATGTAGATGCTGGGATGCAAAGGACAACTAAGTGGGAAGAATCATGTAGATGCTGGGATGCAAAGGACAACTAAGTGGGAAAACGTTCCCGCATGTCTGCAGAAGGAGCAGCAAAGGCACGGCCTGGGGCATCCTCAAGGCAATGGGAGTTTCCGCTCTTCTCCATCCTCCCGGCTGCCCCCTAGTGGAGCAGAGGCAACATGAAAAAGGCGGGCACCACAAAAAATCAGGAAAAGCAAACAAAAACAGAACAAAACAGAGAGCATACTTTGGACTTCTAGAAGTCCACCACTGTGCGGAAGTTAACTTCTGAATTCCAATGAGATACTTCTGTCCCAAAGACAACGCTTTTGCTCAACTGAGGTAGATTCACCATTTCCTTGAGGACCTTTGACCATTGCTTTTTTTTTTTTTTGATTCATTGTTTTTTATGGAAAAGTCAGCTCCTTAGATTGCGTCTCGATAGGACACAGCTTCCTTGATATTTAAAAGGACAAAAGTTTTATTGACTGCTAAGTTTTAAGTTGACATGTGGCCACTTCTACGTGGTTTTCAGTTGCCTTGGGCATAAAGAGCTAAGGCAAAAGCATTTCCACAAAGGAGGTTCTGAGGTCTCTGCATTCACATCCACGGGAAGGCAAGCCGGGGAGACCCAGGCACAGGGATGGCTCCTCTTGGAAGCTCACTTACTGCCGTGAGTGCTTTCGGTCTATTAGAAAGGGAGGTGGGGGGGTGGGCCTCCCCGGTGGCGCAGCGGTTGAGCGCTGGGTTGTGAAGCTGCCCGCGGCCTCTGCAGCGCTGGTTCGATCCCTGGCTGCTCCCCGGCCGCCGGAGGAGGGTCCCACATGGCGCGCAGACCTCTCCTGCCGCCCGCTGCTCCCCTCAGCAGTGTACTTCGGTCCTTCTGCCTGCTCTGCTCCCCGCTCTGGCTCTGGTGAATTTTCCCACCCTCCCGTGCTTCTGACTGTACCCAGTGCATGTATAAACAAAACAAACAAACAAATAAATAAATAAAAGCATGCCTCTATTAAAAAAAAAAAAAAGAAAGGGAGGTGGGTTTGTCTACGCTCTCTTCACCAGCAAGAGCTGTCTCTCCTCCAGAGCGGCTGCCCATTTTACATAGAGTTTCATACTAACACACGCAGATCTTTAAATATGAAGATGACAGATACTGCTGACTTACGTAAACAAGCAATCACGTGATCCCCTCCCCTCGTGACCGGTGACACACAAGAGAGCCAGGGCTGCACCAATGACACTCACTGAACAAGATACCAGGGCTGGTCCCTGGAGAGGAGACACAAGTATCACATAGTTTCTGGGCTTCAGTGACTCGTGGGTTCCATTCCTTAACTTCCAGAGCCATGGGATGGAATGCACAATGACTTATGATCATTGTAAACAACATGATGTATAGAGTAGTGTCTGATGTTCTTCCAGATTAAGTCTTGAACATATAAAATCCCTGTCTTAGTGAGAACTGTTTCCCAGAACTTCATAAAAATCAAGTGAGAAAATTCAGAACAAAAAAAGAAAAAAAAATCGTAGATGAATAAAGGCACTAAAAACACACACACATAATTTGTCATTTTTAACTCCCTCTGTACAAGTGCATTACTATGGTAATTCTGACAGGTCCTAAAAGCAGTTAGCGTCAAGTGATTTATGGCCACATCTTACATGTATGAGGTCTATCAGCTTAAACACCCTCCCTGGCTCTTCCATGGCGGAAACAGCAGCGCATATGGGGGGATTAAGTAGTCAAAGGTTTACTGCAATAAGCAAAGCCTCAGGATATGGGAAGATGAGACTTAAAATTTTCTGTTCTCAGACCGCTGGGACTGCTAAGGGAAGCAGGAGGGAGCAGCAGGCAGCTGACATCCATCTTCCTCCGTTCATCTCATCCTTCCACTCTGGACAAAGTCCTCAGCCACAGGAAGTCTCGAGAAGGCAGAATAAAATGAAATGCATTCTCCAATTTCTCTATTGTTCACAGCAAGGAAAGGTAAATTTCAAACAAGGGCTCCAGAAGGTTTCTTCTAATCATCCAGGTCCCTATGTCATGGGGAGTGTTTTCCTGCTCTCCATACTTGCTGGTCCTTCGATGAACATTAATCTCTGGTCTGTCCCACTGCCAAATTATTTATGGGGGTCAGGGGGATGGGGACTTAAGGCAGCTCAAATAATTGACTTTCTTAAAATTTACTATATTTAGGTGATGATATCATTCCTAAGTTTTAAATAAAGTGACATTATGATACAATGCTCAAAGCATGCTTATACATCTAATTTAATGTTTTGGAGTCTGTTCAAATAATTCATTAAAATGAGTAACAAACAAAACAACGAAGAGGCAGCTGTTCTACTTGTATATCTGACTTTCAGCATGTTTATACTTAAATAGAGCAAAATAGGCAGCTCCACAAAGAATGGTTCCCACGCCCCAATGTATTTTAAAAGCCAGAGCTATATCATGATTAAAGTGTTGATACACACAGGACTCACTCTTGTGTGCTAAGACATTAAATGTGTAGTACTGATCACAATTTGCTTCCTTTGTGGGTTGTCCTTAGCATTGTCTCTCTCTGCGCAGATCCCACGCAACTTGCAGGCAGAGACTCTGAAGCAATCAGGTCCTTCAAAAGCTCCTAGCACGTTAGATTGATATTACAGGTGCTGGAGAAAACTATATTAAAAAGTGTTATTAAATTCATACCTATTATACTGAAACATCATATTGTACAATAGAGCTAATCAGACAACACACCAATCCTCCCCCAGTGAGCATGTTCTAGATTTGGTCTTTTCTGGGGGGTTATCTGCTGGTGATTCTTGATAGAACGATCTCCCTACCCCCAACAGTCTCTGCATTAAGAAGCAGTGAATGTCTTTAGTCTGCTGTCTCTAACTCCATTTTCCAGCATCAGCTGCCTAATTCTTGACCTCAGCGCCCTTGGGTGCTCCATCCTCCCTGGTTTTAGACCCCCTGGTCTTGGGTATGCAGTTTTTAAATCATTCATCATTTCTTCCTCTGTTCCTCTAGACCTACAGGGATAAGCACCCTCATCTAAAACCAGTCCAAAGTAGTCCTCTTAAAGTCCTTGTATTTATTTAGGCCTCTTTTAAAGTCTACATTTAAACCATATGGACCAAATCTAGTTTCCTTCTGGGAGACTTCAGAGACACCCCACATGTGCAATTACTATGCTTGTGTCCCATTTATCACACTTGCACATTACCTGTGCACACCTGGCCTTGGTGGTCAGGTTAGCTCAGCTCACACCCCCTTGCTGCCTCTCCCCTCCCAACACAGTGACCCCACCTGCCCCAGTCCTCTGACTAGAGAGAGGACTTCAAGCCACAGATTTCAGCTGCTGTCTTGGTTCCTTAGCATTGGGGGAACCTTAGAACAAAGAGTTTCCATCCTCTCCCTCCACCTTCCACTCCCAGTGCCTTTCCACTGCCTAACTCATCTGCTCTCCACTGCTGAGGTTGAGAATTTACATTCTATAAGGTCAGTCTCAATTTTCTATGATTATTTTTTTGCTCTAAAGGTTGCGTCTAAGAGTTTAAAATCTGGGAGGCATGTGTCAGAGGAGGCGGCACAGCACGGTGGTTAATAATTTACAACTCACTTTTCCTTGGAAAAACAGTTTTAAAAATTTGTACTTACTATGTTATTCTCTTAGAAGAAAGGAACGACACAAACATTCTGGGGGGTCAAGAGTTGTAATGAGAGGTCTCAAGGGCCTGAGCTGAGTCATGAGCATTGAACAACCGTACTGCTCAGTATTTAAGGTGCAATAATATAATTCATGAAAACATGGATTTCATGCTCAATTTCCCTTCTATGCATCAACCATATTTGCTAAACAGGATTCGTTTAAAAGTTAAAAGGACATCCAGGGGCATTCCATATGCACCAGGGAGGATCTTTTGGCAGAAATAATGAGTAACTGTATTGAATCTATTTACTCACTCGCCCAAAATATTCACTACGCACCTCCACGTAGCACTGCTACTGGAGAAATACAAATTCACCCACCGCAGTGAACCTAAATTCCAGTGGGGGAAGTCAAAAACAAGTCAACAAGCAAGGCTGATTTTAGAGTTCTCCCAACGTTACGAAGGCCCACGCGTGTTGACCTGCAAGTCTGGGGCAACTGCTGTGACACTCTCACAAAATGTGCCTCAGTGCGCGAAGACACCACAGTTCTTAACACAGTCCCTCTGGGCAGACACAACGACCGAGCTCTTAGGATCAGGTCCTGGGAGAGGCATCTTGAAAGCACTTGTCCTCACAAAGGCCTCCATCAGCTAATACGATGAGGTAATAATCAATGTGCGGCTGCCCCGTCTTATCTCCAGGCTAAGCCATTACTTCAGTCCCTTGACATCAACCAGTACCAATGGAGGGGCGTGTCTCTCCCAGCCAATATCCACAAACAGAACAGGACACTCAAGTAAAGGAAGAAAAGGACAGGATGAATGACATTTCATTCATTAATTTTTTTGTCTCTAATATTTTCTACATTTTGTCATGAACCAAGTTTGCTTTCTCCCTAGTGAATAAAAGGTATTCGAGAAGAGGAGCAAACAAGAGGTGTGTAAGGGTCTCACAATGTGTGGGGGTGATGCCGACGATGAAGGCAGGTGGTGAAAGGTAACAACATCACATGCCCCCCACCCCAATACACAAGATATATCTGTGACAGGTTTTCCAAGGGAACAGTGTGTTCGGGGAAACAAGATGATGCATTTACTTCTGCAAGGGAAAAAGGATCAAACAAAAGGAGAGAGGCCTCCTTCAAAGGGGAGCAATTAAATCAGACACAAAGAATTATTGAGGTGGGTTCCCAAGGGAGGAGGGAGGTTAACACTGAAGTGAGCTCCAGCCTTGCCTTTGATCTCAAGCTTTCTCTCCTCTGCTGACTACCTTTCTCCGTCTTGTTTCCTCGCCTTTCTCTGTCTAGCTGTTACCCTCTCTTCTGCATCTCTCTTCCATTTCATTTCTTCTTCCGTTTGCCATACGTGTATCAAACAATTTTTGTGTTTGCTTTTTTGCAAGGGTCCTGTTTAACTTTTCTTAACTTAAAAAAGCAGTTATCTTTATATTTCCTTTTGTTTCCAAGCAATCTTTTAAAAGACATTTGAGGACAGCTCATTCTTGACTTTTTTTTTTCTTTAGTAAAGCAGGCACTGCTTAAAAGGAAAAGGCCTTTATTCTTAATGCAGAAAATACTCTGAAAACTTGGACATTCACCAGTTGAAAACAAGAACTAGTTGACAAGATCTCTAAAGCTTTTTCCTACCACAATCACAGCAAACATTAGCATTTATTGCATCCTCACAAAGTAGCACGCATTGTTCCTAGCACCTTACACATTAGTGTGGTCCTCACCACAACGCCATGGGGTGGGCGCTGTGATCCTGCATTTACACATGAAAAAAACAGAGAGACTGAGTAACTTGCCCAAGATCACACTGTAAGTGGTGAAGCCACTTGGCTGTGGCCCTAAAGCCCATCCCTTAACCACTCAACCTGTTTCTCCACGACAGGGAAGGGCAAGAATTTCTGCAAAGGGTGAGAGTAAATATTTTAGATCTCGCAGGCTACCCATGGTCTTTGTCTCATATCCCTCCTCTTCTTCTTACATGCTGGAAAATGGGAAGAAACTTCTGAGTCACGATCAGACCCCGGTGTGCACCGCTAACTTCTCGAGAGCCAGTCTGACACTTTCCCTTTAGACAGTCTGACAGATGGAAAGAGAAGGACCCCAGGCAGGTAGGCTTCCAGCCAGAGCCTGTGACTGCCCAAGAACCAATCCCCTGAAACAGTTAATGTAAAAAACAATAAAATCCAGGGTGTGTGAGGATTTATGGACAGACATAAGGACACAGAGCTTGAAGAGATGAGCCAGGAGCAAACGGGCACTGTTGGGAGTTAATAAGGAGCTTCACCAACCTAGCACTTCCCAAATAGAAAACTCCTGATGCTCACCCTCCTTGTATCTGTGGGACAAAATAACTACTTTTACAATCTGTTCACTGAAGCCTAACGACAGCAGTCAGAATGCCTTCTTTTTCAAAGTCCCTCATCAGTAAGAATTCATTGTTGCACTATCATAATCTTCAATGTCAGAAACTAAAGAGAAGCTAATTAACTACTAACTCAAGACCCCTGAGGAACGTGGAAATTGTAAGAATATGAACTTCGGCCATCTGTGTCCTTCCTGATCCTCTGACAGAGGCCTACTCATAAAATATTAACATGTCACCACCACTTTTGAGGATTTCAGAATTTTTGAAATAAATTCAAGGCTCCATATATTTAACAACCACTTAATTTTAAAGAATCAAAAGCACTATTTCAGTAATACAATGATCATTTTGATGAACCCAATCAGTAAGTAGGAATGCACATGCTTTAAAGTATTTTCAATTTTACCAAGTCAGGCAGGTCAATATACAAATCCCACCTCTTAGGAGACTTACTCCCTAGAGGTAAACTATAGATAAAATTTGGTTTAGAGTTTATTCTGTTCATTATTTGTGCCATGGGAGGTGGGGTGAGAATGAAAGCTGAGAAACAGACACTTCTTTCCTATCAACTTTGGACCATCTGTTTAAAATAACTGCAGCTATTTTCAGCAGTTAGGCAATGGGTTACTTATAAAGGCAAAACCAGATGCCTGCTCTTTACGATCACCCGTTATCAAACATATGAGCATTACTCGTGCGCACAGGAGTCGGGGAATGTGACTCGTAAGTCTAAATCATAGGTTTTAAAAAAGATCTGTGGGGCATCTCGGGATAGCAGTTCAGTCCTTCTAACTGTTACTTAGCGATTGATAAAACCCAAGAATAAGAGAAGCGAGGAGGTTGTTTTTATAAGCCATTTAAAAATAAAACAGATGAACCAAATAAAACAAAAATAAACTTTTAGACTGAAAGACCAATTAGTGGTTACTGGAAGGGAAGAGTAGGTGGGTAAATCTGGCACAAGGGGGTTGGGATGGAACTGGGCTTTTCAGTGGTGACTTAAGGTAGTCGATCCACACCGATGCACGCCTGAGACCTCTATCGTTTATAATGCAATGCCACTTCGGTGAACAAAATGCTGTAACACTAGATCTTTACTTACAACTTGGATGTCCTTAAGAATGAGTGTGTTTCTTCTGCTGTTGCTTACTTAATAGTTAATTTTTACCTGAGTGCTTTCTTCTAAAGGCAGAAACTCATGGATTCGACCTTTGTTTTTCCTCTGGCAGCAGCGACAAGTAGGAGATACTCTCAATGAAAGGAGACACTGGTCTTCTGCACACAGCACTAAGTAAATCTCTTCGAGAGCAATCGAAGGGAATGCTTTCCCGTACAATGCCCCTCTTCTGGCCTTCTTTTCTGCACTTTGCAATAACAACCTGGTTCCAAGAAACAGGTTCTTCAGCAGCTCGTGTACTTTGTCCTGGCCAAGCCAGATAAGGGTTTAAGTTTCATTTACAGAGCAGGCCTTTCTGGGCAGCAGCAGGCGGTGGGAAAAGGACAGCACATCTAATCAGCCCAGGATCCTTTTATCACATCCCCACCCCTCTGCTTCCACCCCCTCTCCACTCTGCGACTCCAGGCTTACCTGGGTTTGCAATTCAGTGCTTAAAAGGCCCTGCTCCCCACAAACAAGGAGCATCTAAGGGGAGAGCAAATCCTGTCCTGCAGCAGCCCTGGAATTCCTCCGTCCCTGAAGGTGGATATTTAAAGCCTTACTAGAAAGATCATTTTTAAAAATAAATAAGCAAACAATGGATGCATTTATTAAGCCCTCAGTACAGGACCTCAGTAGTGCTCCCAAATCGGCTCTTCCTTTCTCCCACAGTGAATGGGCTGAAACTGGGGACATGGGGTCCAGCTAGAAATCACATGTCCCAGCCTCTGGCGGACAGGCACCAGCGGGTGTCTTAATTCTCCCCAACAGAAAGCAAGTAAATAGCAGGAGCGGTACCGTTCCTGGGTCTGGCCTTAAAAACACTAAGCAAGATGCCTCCTCCTGCCTTCGCCTCAAGTCGGGACACAGATACGCCCATGGAGGGGACACAAATTGTTCTGACGATGGTGGAGCAACAGGTAGAAGGAACCTGGGTTCCTGAGCTTTTGTACCAGGCTGGCAAGCCCAGAACCCTCACCTTGTTGTGTGAGCCATAATTAAAGTTGCCTCTCTCCTATTTCACGGTATTTTAGGGTCTCCCTTTTCCAGCCGCACAAGATTTATAGTCACTGGTACAAATACTACTGTCACGCTGTTTGGAGTGCTTTACAAGAATGATCTCATTAATGAGCCTCTAAGGAAAGTACTGTTACTATTCCCATTTTCCAGACAAAGAAACACAGACTTGGAGGGTTGGGTGATATTTGCAAGGACAGAGAGTAATGTGCAACCGGGGAGCTGCCCCATACCAAGTTCAAATGATATGACACACCTAATCACCTCACAAATTATCTCACTCTAATTGAGATTTTTCTCCTCTATTATCGCTTATATACCTAGAGGAAATGTATTATATGCTCCAATTAGGGGGATATAAATTGTATTTGTTTTGGTCATAAATACCCTTAATCCGTTTTTTGAAGATCTAATTCTGTATAAAATCCCCAAACTTTCAAAGAGTCACACAACAGGCTGAAATAGACTCTAGTTGAAACTTCTTACTCCCTTTCCAAAATGTGACCCACAAAGTCTGCACCTCCCTCCACTCAGCTGTGAGACACAAGGCTGATTCATAAGAAGCCCATTTTGGCTGTGTGTAATGTTATGTTTATTATAACAGGGCCCATGAAACACACAGCAGTGGGGTTTTCCTTTTAGTAATAGGAGGCCACACACCTTCACCCCTCCCCAACCCCAACCCAAAAGTTTTAAGCCAAAACCAGGAGAGTTGCCAGGGAGGCAGGATGGGAGGGGGGTTCAGGGTGAAGGGAGACTAGAAAAACACATTTCTTTTGT
Source organism: Talpa occidentalis (assembly GCF_014898055.3). Taxonomy (NCBI): domain Eukaryota; kingdom Metazoa; phylum Chordata; class Mammalia; order Eulipotyphla; family Talpidae; genus Talpa; species Talpa occidentalis. The sequence goes on from NW_023605194.1 coordinate 111,189,122, forward strand.
CCTTACAATTCTTCCCTTAAAAAAATCAATTTGCTTAAGAAGTCATGTGCTCCTCCACAAACCTCTCACATTCAGTAATTGTCAGAATCCACCTCTTTATTCATTCAACAGCGCATGGAGCAAGTACTTACTGTTTGCTGAGTACAGCGATGGACACTGGACACAGAATGCGAGAGTTCCTCACGTACCCCCCATTCCAAGACCCACAGAGGATGCCTGAAGCCACAGATAGTACCGAACCTTGTATGCACTATATTTTCCTGTACACATCTATGATAAAGTTTAATTTACAAACAATAAAACAGAACAATGATAACAACATACAGCTATAAATGTCATTTAAGTGCAATCTCTCTCTGTCATGATATCTAATTGGATGTGGTATTTTTAGACCACGGTTGACCACATGGGTAACTGAAATTGTGCAACGTGAAAGCACAGATAAGGAGGCCAACTGTAAAAAAACACATGGAGAATTAGGGGACAGGGAAAAGCAGTAACTTCATATAATGGTAATAGTTTTTATGTGCACTTAAAACAGGAGCAAAAATTTGAGAACAAATTGTCTCCTTCCTTAATTATTGCAAAACGCCATAAATGACATCTTTACTAACACCATATTGTACACTGAAAGTGCTGGGGGAACAGCTCGTGAAGGCTGTCATCATGGCTATGGGAAGTGATGGCTGTTAACTAGACACTGGGGTCATTCCACAGTGTATTAAATATCAATCGTTATGGCGTACAAATAATTCTACCTTAATAAAATGTTTAAAGCTTAAAATCCTCAAATTAAAAAATACATAATCTCAAAATGCACACACCAGAACAACAGGAAACCTTCCCCTTTCTGCCCGAGCTGTCAGGCGTGCCCACCTCGCAGGCTGGCAGCACTCTCTGTCTTGAAGCTCCAGCACCAACCCTTGAACTCACAGGGGACAGCGACCACTTGTCTGGGCAGTGTCCTTCCTGAAGCCTTACAGAAGGCCGCCCTATATATTCCGAATTCACGCCTATCCATCCACCCATCTGCTTCCAATGTCGTGCCAGCCTCACCAGGCTTTAATTAACAGGAGACGAGTGAGCAGCTCGGCCTCTTTGCCAGCACAAGCAAGTATTTCGTCATTTAGATTGGTCTCCTCATTCTATGCTTAGCTACAACGACAGGGGAGAAGAAAGAGTTGGCATTCCATAGAGTAAACTGTTTCTGTAAAATTAAAAGCTCCTCTTACATTTGATTACCCAAGTGTGGACAGATGAAGCTGCGAAAACACTGCAGAGTGACTGTGGAGAGATGGGTAGGCAGCCGGGGGCTCGGTTGGGGCAGTGACAGGGGGACATAGTTGGGGGAACACAGTCCCCCTGCAGCGGCCAGTCAGCTGTCTCCCAGAGCACCACTGGCTTCTGGCTCAGCCTTGGCTTTTCAGGGAACCCTGGAAACTCCCCAGTACGAGTGCAGTGAAAGGCTGCTTTGGGTCTTGGGAGAACACCTTGAAAGGGGACTTAGTTTTTGAAGTTTATTAACAATGAGGTAAAAATTGTGTTTGTTTGTTTTTTTTTTTTTTGGTAAGCTCTGAAGTGGCACTCATGCCAACAGCATATCTGAGTTCTGTTTTCACTGGTACCTCATTCCTCCAGGCGGTGAGCTCCATTTTCAGTGACAGGCCTTAGTTTGCCGCCTCACGGCTAACAGTGACCAACAGTTCCAGCAGGATGGCGTCGGAGACCCTCCTCTCTGCACGGCGGGAGCTGCCCGGCCACAGTGACAGCAGCACAGGGCGAGGGGCACGGAGGTCACACAGGCACCGCACAGGTCCAAGGAGGACGAGCCTATCCTCGGGCTGGTCGATGGGGCCCCCACTAGATACGGAACACAAGTGTGGGAGGTGCCCAAAGGAAATCAGCACCACATCCGCCCCGGCCATGAACATGCCACTGTGGCCCTAGGTCCCCGGAGCCTTTCAACAGAGTGAGGCTAAAGAAACAACAGAAGCAAGTGGGCACAAGAGCTGGCAGAGGGCCGTGGCACGAGGGGCTTCTGCTTGTCAAGGAAAGAAAATGGGAGAGGAAATTCAGATGAGGGCCAGAGTGGGAATACCAGGGGCAAACCCAGGAGGGGGCGCTTTGTAAGTAAGGAACGGGACCCCCCACTCCCAGTTTATAGGGGCAAAGAGCCACACTTACAGGACAGCTGGAAGGGTTTGGAGGGGGCAGAGAAAAGACCCTGGCAAAGACGACTGACCTAGAGTAGGAGCAGCTCCCCTTTGGCGTGTATTGCAAGAGGAGGGCACGGACCTGACCTACGGTGCTTCATTTTGAAGATGGCAGCTCACTTCAGTAAGCAGTTCCCTCCCCCTTCACTTCCAGCAGCTGTCCTCACTGGCTCCTTAAATGTATTCCCCAGGGCTGTTTCTTCAACAGACGCCTGCCTACCAACTCACCCTACCAACTCATGCCCCCAGGGGTCACTAGGCTTCAGAAGAGCAAAGTCCTTTCCCAGCCATGAGAGAGGACCGCTCACCTTTGGCCAAGCCCCAGGTCACAGACCCCCAAGACGTACAGTTCTGTCCCATCTCTGTCCTTTTACAGCCGCCAGGTCTGTGGTGTCCCTCGAGCAGGTCACTCTTGTCTACAAACCTGCTCCAGCCCCTCCCTAAACTCCACTACCCAAATATGCACCAAATACTCAAGTATTTATGGGGGCAATAAATGCATAGAGTGGGACAGGCATTAAAATATACTCCAGAAAAATAGCTTGGGGAAAGTATAAAAAAGGGGGAATTTTTACTGCTGAAGCTGGAGAGTGTATATAGAAGGGCTCATTGTATTATTTGCTGTACTTTTGTGTTTGAAAAGTTCCATAATATAAAGTTTAAATTAACAAATAAACCAAAGTCCTAACTGAATTTCCACCCTGCTTAGCAGACCCTTTTCTGTTGCAGAGATCAGCTACCCTCTGTATACTCATTTTCCCTTTTCTATATAGAGGTCAGCAAATGTCTATAAAGAGTCAATAGAAACTAGGTTTTGCAGACAATATGGTCTCTGTCATAACCACTCCATTCTTGCACCGTCACGTGAAAGCAGCCACAGACAATTCATAAACAAATGGCTGTGGCTGGTTCCAATAAAACTACTGACAATGACAGATTGCAGGCTGGCTGGACACTCAGATCAATGTTGGCAGACCCCTGTCCTATGGTAACAGAAGCTGTCACAGGTGTCTGGCTTGCTGAAGATGACAGTTTCCAGCCTCCCTTGCAGCTAGCTGTGCTTACATGTTCTGGCTAATAGGTTGCAAGTGAAAATGATCTCTTGGGCTGAAAAGTGATCATGGGCCCTGGTTGTCTTCAACTGTGAAGATGGAACAACATCCTTGGGATGGGAGGGAAATGAGACAAAAGCAAGTTGTCTATTTAGGCACTACACTCATCCTGAACAGATGGACCTTCTGGGCTGTTTGGAGACAGAAAAAGAAGGGGAAAGCCCCTAACCTTTAGTTTGTGAGGTCACTGTATTTGGGGCCATCTTTTTATAAAGTGTTGCATTTTCTAGTGGAGCTCAGGGCTAAGGCTGCATACAAAGGGGGCTTTCATCCAGGGCATGAGATGACCCACAGTCAATCACATACCCACAAGGTACTCAGATGACTCTGCGTGAATCTTTCATCAGAGGAACTAATACAAAGGGAAAACTTATTTTGTGCCATATTCATATAAAATGCAAACTCTCGCTCATCCTGAAAGCATTTATTAATAAGATTTTTTTTTGCAGATGAGGGTCAGAGAGGTTAAGAAATATGCCCAAAATTGTGCTGCTCCTAAGTAGCTGCACAGATGTATAAACATAGGGGTATCTGTCATTCAACCTTATACTTTCTCCCCAAATCAACTCCCTCATGTCAATGACAAGCCAGAGCGAGCAATTCTAGGGTGGTGTTTAGAGATGGTTCTGTGACCCCAGGTTTCAACTTACAAACTGAAAAGCAACACCAAGATCCACTGATGGACGGCTCCATTTGGTGTAACTACAACTCTCTTTGAGCCAAGTAAACCCAAATGACACAGGTTAAATGACTTAGGCAGATTCCTTGGAAAGACCCTCAGAAGGATATGCCAGAACGTGGGTTTCAAGACACAGCTTGAGGGACTGCCCACTAGGCTCCAGCTACCACCACCACATCCCCCTCGATGGGCCATTAGAAGCTGGCTGTCTTGACACCTGGTTTATCAGCTTGAGCAGTGTCTACACAGCATTTTCAAAAGATGCAGCAGAGAGGAAGGCCTTCTTTCCTTTCCAGGTGAAAGTGAGCAATGCCACCGACATCTGCTGTGGTCAAGACCCTCGTCTGTCAGGTGTCGCATCCTCTGCTGGGGGCTTGGCACCTGCCATGGAAACCATCTGGCTCTGTTTCCCTGACTGCATAGCCCTTCCTGCTCCATCCAGCCTGGAAGCTCAAGCAAAGTGCAGTTCACCCCAAAATTATGGCACAGCCAATGGTACCAATGATCATGGTAGCTGAACCCCCAAATCAGCTGCAAACACCTTACTTCAAACTGAAAGGAAATAATGGTTTCAACAATAGTTTGAATTTTTTTTTCCATGGAGTAACTTGACTTTTGAAAACTTCACTTGTTCATCAGTTATGAGTGACTAATTAAAATGAATTATAATTAGTTGTTGCTACATAGGGGATTATATAAAGAAAATATTTTGTTACAAAGAATAAGTCTGTCTCGAGTTAAGGCACAAATTCACATGTTCTCAATTACTTCTTAAAACTAATTATTTTTAAAATTAGGAAGTAAAGCCCTTGCCCTCCAGATGGACTTTTTTTTTTTTTTAATTTGGCACATTATTTAGGTATTTCCAGAGCCAAATTATAAGGGATGGCAAGTGATGCCACCGCATTCTCAAAGAACATTTTGGGAAGTGGAAAATGATCACATATATGTATATATGTATATACCCATACACTCACATATACAGTTATGCTTAAAAAACATAAGCTTCTAAAAAGGTTTACAGTTTCATAAAAACTACACATCTATATAAAATATGCATTGAAAATTAGTCTGAAAGTAAATACATCACCATTTTAACAGCAGATTTTTCTCTGCATGGTAAAATTATAAGTGATTTTTATTTTCTTCTCAGCTTTCTCCAAATCTTTCACAACATATCATAAAAGCATACATTTCTAAGCGAACTGGAGTCTGAAGAACATCTCGACACTACAGACGCACTTTCTCCTGTCACTGCGCTCAGTAAGAGGACACAGTCTGGGGGATCCTCCAAGCTGGTCTGTGTGTAAATCACAGACAGGCTCACATGTAAACTGGTGCCTAAGTCTCACTGTTCTGACCGTGGGCACCGCAGGCAGGCGGGAGGGCCCGGCACAGAGCCACTGGGGAGCAAACAGGCTGATCACCACACTCAGCTATTATCCACGTTTCAGCTCCACTAAATTGACATTAAAAATGGAGCGGGAGTGGGCGTAGCGCTGAAACATCTGTGCCATATCATTATGGATGGAGAGTATTTCCAGGAATTCTAATTCACAATTACTGCTTTCGGATTGAGAAAACAACCTCTAAATTAAAAAGAAATATGTGCATGTCACAATTCAACAGTGGCTAAAAATCAACTAGACATCGGCTCCTCTTGCATAATGGGAGTTACTAAAATCAGAGCAAAGCTGTGGGGAAGAGACATAGGAAAGAAGCCTGAAACTGGGGGTGATCGCCCACCCCCAGGGGCAAACAAGCACAAGAGGGTCTGAGGTTGTGCGTTTATTTGAAGGTTTTGGAGGGGGGAAAAAGAACCACTTCAATGCCTCAAGCTAACACATCCCTGGCCCAACCTCACACAAACGGTCACAGGGTTTCCAAGAGCTGTCCCAGACTGGGGGGCCTCTTTTACAAGGCCAAGAGAGCACCCCAAAGGCCCACACTAACCAGATGCTTCACTTTTTCAGTGATGGAGCCTCTTCATAGAGGAAACCAGGACTTTGAAAGAAAGATTCCAGGAAAAGGGTAAGATAGGCGGATTCAGGAAAATGCCTGATAAAATTCCACTGCTTTTCCAATACAACAAAAACAGTTTCCCAAGCCCCAAATACAAAAGCAGAGCAGAAAGTAAGCGATCTTGGATGACACTATTCCTGAGGGAAGAATACTTGTACTTGCTATTTCAACGAGTATTTTCTTCACAAGGTTATTTTATTTACAGAGGAAAAAAATATAGGCTGTATAACCCCCAATGTTTTTACGTGCGTGCACGCACACACACACACTCACACACACACACCCCACCTGCAGAAACATCAAGCTTCATGGAGCTATTTCATTTGCCTTCAATAAATATTTACTTAACCAAAGAGAAGATTTTCAACAATGGCACAACAATGGAGAAAGACATAACAAAACAGCATCAGTCTGTCCAAGCACTAGAACAAGCAAAATGACCACACGAAGAGGTCAAGGTTGTGGGTAAGAGAAAAGAGCATCACTAAGACTCTCCATAAGACCCTGATCTGTCAGCGTCCCCAAGATGAAGGTGGCAAACACACCTTTCACGCCGGTCGCCTGCAAGGGCAGCCTCCCCGGGCCTCTGATCCACCATCCTGCTGGCCGCCAGCGTCCAGGAAAGTGACAGACACCCAGTGAAACGCTGGGCTGGCCGGCGCCCAAATCAGTGACTTCAACTGCTCCACATTCATAACAAAAGCAGTCCAGGGTGGACCGTCAGGGACAGAGGAGGATGAAGACTGGTGCGGAGCTCGAAAAGCAAATCTGCCTCCTGCTAGAGAAAGCTGGCAAGCACTGCTCAGAATCAACAGCCTTCTCCAAGGGAGGGATCCGTTCTTTATAAAGTCCATCTTCTTGTCTGCGATGTTCTCAAAGCCTGCAGTAAGCTCCAGCAGGAAACACCGCACTGGGCTGCAGTGAACACCAGTGGAAAATGTGCAGCAACCGTCCTGAGCACATCACACACGTAGTCTCCGGCAGCCCGATGGAAGGAGGGCGGTCAGCCGTAGTTTACAGATCAGGAAACTGAGGCACTGAGCAGATAGGTGACTTTTCCAAGATGGCGGGGCTAGGGCAGCCAACCCCACACTCTCTGGGTCTGGAGGCCATGAGATTAATGGCCACACCAGATTGCCCCACTCTGCAACTGACTGCGGCCTGGACACAGGCTCCGGGGCGTAACTATATCACCTGCCTGGATTGGAGGGAAGTGCGGGGAGCTGTCAGTCTCAACCCCTTCAGAAAGGTAAGTGTTCTCACCTATCATGTGATATCAGCACGGTTACCATTACTGCACTTTACAGATGGGAACTATTTCCTGTAACACGTGTACAGGTAGCGCTCACATTTGAATCTCAATGGGTTTGCCCGTGGTCCGTGTTTCTGCCAACGCAGAAAGCCTCCCACCTCCTCTGTCACACCCTGGAGTCTAAAGGGGCGACTCATCCAACAGTCAGAGGGGACTGTCCACAGTTGAGCTGATTGTTTCACCCAGGAATGCAGATCCAGTGATGGGGCAGAGAGAGGGAAGAACGGTTAGGAAAATTCCAACACAACAGAAGAAAACCTCTCAACTCATCGAAAATTCCCAATGAGGTAAGAGGAAGCTTAAATGGAGGAAGCAAGCACAGCACTTCAGCACACAACAGGTACAGGCCTAAAGCCTGTGTATCTGTACACAATTCCATCTCCTCGTTTTATGGACAAGAAAACTAACATCCACCAATTAAAATACCTTCTCTAAGTCTTAACTAGCATCAGCGGAAGAAAGAAAACTCAGAAGCCAAGGTGCCAGCCTCCAATTCAGTAGACGCTGGTCCAGAACGCATCCCCCTAATGCTGTGAGAGCATATACGATTATAAGATCTAGACGCGCAGGAATTGTGGCCAATTTGTTTGTTTGTTTGTTTGTTTGTACAGTTCTTGCTTCCTAGATGTCACTAATCCTGCTGTGGGAGGAGGGCTGGGTGGAGGGGGCACAACCTTCCCCCTACCCCCCACCGCATTTCTGGTCTTGTCGACTGTTACGCAGTTCCTAGGTCTTGGGGCACGGCTGTGCAAAAGGACAACCATCGCCGGGGCACAGAGGTGGTGCCTGCAGACCGTCCTGTGAGAGCACCCGGGATGGGAAGACACCAGCCACCTGCAGATCAGCTCACCTGTCCAGCTTAGGTGTCTTCCCCTCCCATGAGTGAGCAAGGCGGCCTGGTGTCTAAGGTCTCTTGCAGTGTTAAGTATTACTGTTCTGTTTACTCTTTAAAATACAACACTGACACACAAAACCCAAGACTTCAGTAAGGTCCTCTTGTCTCCTTGACTGATTTGTCTCGTTTAGGGGAATTTTACACCCAGACAAGAAGTCTCCACCCACACCTGCCCCGACGCACAGGGCAGGGCAGGCAAGTTTGCTGATGGCCAGGGAGACTGTTTCCTTTCCTGCCCCTACTGCCACCAGAAAAGCTCCAGGGTTAGGGCTCCTCTAGACACCCAGTTTCCCTCCTGGCTTCAGGGCCCAAGGCTAGGCCTGCCATATCAAAAATACTGTTGCTGGGGGTGGTTCCCCCAGACAGAATGCCCAGGGAGGCGGGAGGGAGGGGCGCCTGGCCAGAGCTTCCACTGCAGGCAGAGTCTCCAGCCTGCGAGCTGGTCTGAGGCCAGAGGCACAGGTCAGAGAGAGGCCAGGGCAGGCCAGCCAGGAGAGCGAGCCCTGGCGTAACCTGAGAAGGTGATTAAGGATGGGGATTCTTAGACAAGGAAGCACTGGCAGAAACTAGAAAAAAGGAGAGTGCAGGCGAGAGATAAGTTTGGAAGTTCCAACCCACTGTCCCCTCAAGCCCCCCCCAAAAGCAATGTTATGGCCTTCCAAGTGGGTCAAAACAGCATGCATCACTGTGTCTGTGAATTTAAGGAGACTCCATCTCTCTTCTTTTTCTTGAGGTAACACGAGTTTACCACATGGCACAGGTTTCGGGGCAGTTTCTCACCTCAGCAGCGTGCCCACCACCCACACCCAGGCACCACCCCCACCCATCAATGCCCGCCATCTTTTCCCAACTTCAGCACCATTCTGCTATCAGAGTCGAGAGTTTGTTTTTGCTTTAGTTTTGTTTATTCTTTTGCTTTCTTGCTTTAATTTATATTACACGAATGAGCGAAGTCACACTGTATTATCTTCCTCCTCCTGACTTATTTCACTCAGCATGATTCCCCTACAAGGTCCATTCAAGGGAATCTTAAGTATTATTCAGCATAAGGAGTTTTGCCACTAATACATGTATGTCAACAAGACCAGGCTTTCATAATTGAGGAAAGAACCAGAACTTAAACTATACATAGGATAGAACTTCACAAATTCCCTTCGTGTGCACTTTCTGCTCCGAATCTCACAACTCCTTCATGACATTTGAAGAAACTGAGGCACGGGAGACTGGTTTGCTTATCCAGGATGCCCATCCTACCTTCAGGTCTCCCTAGGGCTCCTCCAACAAACTACCAAGTCTCTTGAAATTAGTTTTCCTCCAAGTCACTATTTAAAAGATTTAAAAAAAAAAAACAACAAAACCTTATTCCTTATTCAATTAATTTATTTTCAATTTTACTTCCTTTCTAGCACGGAAGCAAGCTGCAGGTTGAACATCAGTAAACAGTGCTGGGATGCCCAACACATCATCACCCCTTTCCTATACAGCATGTTAGTCTAAGATGGGCTAACAAGCTTCGAGGCTTTGCCACACCATATACTATGCCGTTTCCATGGGAAGCTCAGCACCAAGTTTCAGTCAATTCACTTTTAGAAGAGATTTTGAGAACACATAATAAACATGGCCTCGAAATAATCACCACTGCAAACTTAAGGAATTTCTTGGATTTCACTTTCTCATTTCATTTAAATCTACAGACACACAGAGCCTGTTTTCACCGAGCAACAAGGACGGTATGAAAAGCTAAGCATTTCATTGTAACAGAAGAAATTTCATAAAACTCCCACATAGTATGATTGTGGATTACATAAAGAAGTGGGAAAGTCCCCTTCCACCCTCAAACGCTGCCAAGACATCTGACATGCTGGCGTCTGCCAGGACTCCAGAGCATTCAAGTCAGAATCTACTCTTTAGATAAATCAGCATAATACTGTAACGATCCAAAAAGTTCAGAAAGGATTTCGTGCCAGAATGATTAACTTCTCCAGGTCCTCCAAAAGATTTTCTTCTGAGAAAAATGTCTCCCTGCCAAAGGATTTCGAATACCAAAGCAGAGTGGCAAGGTTTTTAGTTAAGAATCTTCAACAAATCGCTGGCATACATGTTTGAAAGTTATTCACTGAGAATCCAAGTGGCAAGTTTAAGAAACAGAAATTTTAAAGCATGGGCTTCAAGCGACAAAGCAAGGTCGTGATTGATGATGAATCTATGAAAGCAAACACGTGACCAGAACATTAGGATAAATTCAGTTAACAAGCCTACCTGAGGCTCTTTTCTTTGCTTCTGGATGTGTATTTTACGGTTTAGAAATTTCCACCAGAGCTATCATTAAGTACTGTTGTCAGGAGATGCCTATGAGAATGTACTGAAGCTTTTTTCTACCACTTGATCTATTAAAAATGGATGTATCCATGGCTTTTCAGAAATATTCCTGTTGCTTCAGTTCAGACATGACAGTATTATGCTTAAGCTAAACCAGATAAAAACAAGAAAGGACCATCAGTTGAATCTAAATATGATGTTGGTGCCAAAAAATCAGGATTTGACCCTACCTCAAGCAGCAGGTAGTGGTGGCCCCAGGGGCTCAGTTTCCAGGCTCAGGACAGACGTCCCTGCAGCATCACAGACGAGACAGACTAAGAAGGGCTGGGCTTGAAACCAAAGGCAGCTTCCACGCATGAGAAAGTCTCAATTACCTGATTTCAGCCCCAAAACGTCTCAGTCTGCCGATCCGCTGCAATTTTTGATGAAGAACAACATAAACCCATTTAAAGCTGTTTGTAATCAAAAGGTACAAAGAGTGAGAACCAAATGCCTTGGTTATTGAGATGAGTCTTAAAATAACCACCAGCCACTAATATTTAATTTGGTATTCTTAGTTTCACCTGAAAATTCTTAGTCACGCCCTTATAAAACAACTTTACAACTACAGTACAAAAATCTCAGATAGGCCATTATCTCGATGATCGAAAAATAAAACCAAGAAGTTTTTATAAAAAGGCAAATTATTGTTAAATAATACTCCTTCTGTTTCTTTTTAGATACATACTCTTGAAATAGTCTAACACGAGGCCTGCACCAGTTAGTGAGTTTGTTCTATTCTTTTTAACCTGAAAAATGTTCAAAGTACTTCTCACTGTCATTTTTTAGCGCTGCTAGCCTTCTCATTAATGAGTTCTGACCCTCCTTCTCCTCTTTCTATAGGCTTGTGTGTTCTTGAGTCACTTGAAAGGAAACAGACGCTCATAATCTTTTAACAAACTCAAAATGAATTTGCCTAAAGTCCAAAATCAATATTCCTCAAATGCTTGGAATTTTCACTTTTTGGGATCCACTCATCCCCTGGCTCTCAGAGTCTCCAGGTGTAAAATGGCGGAGTGGGTTGGAGCAGGGAGAGGTGAGGGGGCTGGGGTGACTCTGAAGTCCCCTTATAACGAGGAACTTCCACTCTGTGCTGGTTCCTCGGGTTTGCATTTCTCCTGCACAGCAGTGGTGTGGGAGGGTTTCCACTTTGCCCGCCAACCCAAACCTCTGGCAACATCTGGTGAGTTTTCCTTATCACGGCAGGGGCCGGGTACACTGCTGGCACTACGTGGGTGCAGACCATGGCTACTGCTAACACCCCACAACACATAGGCCGCCCCCACAGCAAAGACGAAAGCTTTGCCCAGCAGCAAAGTGGGGCAATGAAGTGAGTTATCACATTCAGAAAACTAAGGAGACTCTCTCCTAAAACATGTATCGCCTTTCTGAGTCCCAGACAGTGGCTCGGGCATGTCAACCCCTAAAAGGGAAGCAGAAATAGGGCCGCGTCACAGCTCCCTCTCTTCCCCTACCCACCCTTTCTCTTACCCCTACCTACTGAATGACCAACACTGAGAGGCAAGAAGCAATAGAAGCAAAGGCCCCTCCTTTGCAGGCACTACATGGAACAGGGGAGACAGAAAACCAGACCGTGGTCAGACCTGGGATGAAGCCAGTTCTTTCAGAGATCCAGGAGGTACCAGATGTTCATTTAATAGCAGCCATCACTCAGGAGCCTTCATTGGCAAGTTTTGAAATAAATCAATCCAACTAGAGAAGTTCAGTTACATTAAGAAACTGTATTTTCGATCTACCAAAACGATGCATGTGGGATCTCTGTCCCTCTAAGCCACAGTGTCAACAACACCCTCTCTCAGGGTGTCTAACAGAGCTCCATGGAAGACTGCGTTTTCTGGTCCTACAAGTCCTCTGGATTCTTGTTGGTGAGGAAGATGCGCAGGGAAGACACAGCGGTATGTATTCCAGGGAACCATAAAATTTTTCTTCTAAATCAACCTACTTTGAGGAGCGAGTTCCACCAGGACATAGGTAGAAGCCAGGACAGGTGTCGACGGAAGGCAGGAGGGCTTGATGGCACGTCCGAAGCCCCCCGGAAAGGCGATGAGGTCCACACAAACATCTCAGTAGCCATGGGGACCAAACCTAAGTGTCACTTCTACTTTTCATGGGGACCAAATCTAAGTGTGACTTCTACTTTTCCAGGCAACTAAAATCAGTTATCGTCAAAGGGAAAGAAACTCGACACAGTATAAAGTCAACACAGAACACACTCCAACAAGTGCCAAATCTGGAAAGCCCGGGCAGACTGTGTTTATGAATCTAAAGTAGAAGATTCCCACAATAGCACATGCCAGATGGGACTCAGCCTTTCTCTGTGGCTCGTGAAACGCAAGACAAACCGCTCAATAGCTTCTCGGCTTCCAACTTAGCAAATAAGCTGACCCTCCAATCAGGGTCCAAGGGGACTCTCAGGTAAGTCACCAGCCCGTCCATGTTGGCTGTGTTTAAGCCCATGTGGGACCACAGGCAAGAGACAGCTTATAGCAACTGCCCCTCTTGAAGTCACCCTGGCAGCAAGGGCATGTGAGTGGGGTCCATTTAGTCTAGGAAATTCTAGAAAACAGGATAGCAAACTGTCAGGAAAACAAAAAAAATCTTTGAAGAGAATCAAATCAGTACTTTTCCCTAGCCTACGATTAAGGAAGCTTCTAAAGAAAACAGTGCTGTGGTTGGGAGCGAGCAAGTAGGACACTGACCAAATCATGGACTAGCGCTCTGGGCACGTATCAGGCTGGACACGAGTCCGCACGCACTGCGGGTGCTTCAGGAAGGCCAGCAATGGTCCAGAGAGAGCTCAGGAACACATCGCTGGCCCAGAAGGGGCCCACAAAGAGCCAACACCTCCATTCGCCCACTTTGTCAGAAGCAAGATCAAAATCCCAGGGAAGATGACGCAACCTCTATGAAAGCGAGAAGGCAGAATGGTTCGGTTTTAACTCAGCGTTCTGACTTGGTCACAGAAGAGACAAAGCTGGAAACAGTGACCCACGCACCATGAGAGAGAACAAAGACCACCATGAAATCTGAGCCTCATCTCATCCTCAGGAACCAAGCGACTCACTACCCACAAGCTCCCGACCCACGTAAGGAGAGGCCCAGCAAAGAAGGAAAGGGTAAATCCAGAAAGGGTAAGGCAGAGGCAGGAGAGCAGGCGCAGTTCAACCCACGTCCTACCCGGGGCTTCCAAGTAGACAGGCTACAAAGATGAAGGGTGGCAACAGCTTTTTGCATTCCCACCGTCAGGTCAAATTATCCTAATACGCTTATTGATAAGCCTGGTATCAGAAAGAAATGCCATGAACAGAGGGGCCTCCCCGGTGGCGCAGCGGTTGAGCGCTGGGTTGCGAAGCTGCCCGCGGCCTCCGCAGTGCCAGTTCAATCCCCGACGGCCGGCGAGGGTCCCACATGGCGTGCAGACCTCACCTGCCGCCCGCTGCTCCCCTCAGCAGTGTATTTCGTCAGTCTGCCTATTCTGTTTCCCGCTCTGGCTCTGGTGAATTCTCTCACCCTCCCGCGCTTCTGACTGTACCCAGTGCATGTATAAATAAATAAATAAAAATAAATCTTAAAAAAAAAAAAAAGTAACAGGGGAGGGATTGGAGTCAGAATGGGGCGTTTGCAATTGTATGGGGGAATATAAAAATAAAATTTATTATTTAAAAAAAAAAAAGTAACAGTTTAAAAAAAGAAAAAAAAGAAAGAAATGCCATGAACAGAATGTATCTTCATGTCTGCAAGACATCAAGCTGAAAATGAAGAAATTTCTTTTGTGAACGATGGTGAGCAGTTGACAGTCTCAGCTGTTATAATCACTAGACGTCAGATTATAAACTTGTTTGCTCTGTGTTCATCTCAATCCGCGAGGACATAAGCTCCACGGCTGCAGGAATTCTGTCTCACTCACAGCCGAAGAGCCAGCACCAGGAACAAGACCCAGCACCTGGCCCATAGCAAACCCTCAACAACCACATGTTGAATGAATGAATGAAAGACCCAGCAACCACAGAAAAGGTTGCAGTGGGAGCAAGAGACAAAGGGCAAGAGAATAGCCTTGTTCTGTGTGGCTCCAGAACAGCACTAGCAAGCACTACGAGTTACGTGCAGGAAGGCAGGTTTTCAGTGCACGAAAATCCTTCCTAATAATTCGAACTGTTCGACAACTGAACAAACTGCTTCCTGAAGTAGGATTTTGTTTTCCCTAACTGGAAATGTTAAGCCAGATATTGGGTAAATAAGTTTGCATTTTCTGGATTCCTGAACTGGGTAACCAAGTATTTTTGAAACTCGAATCTTCCCCAAAATGAGTTCCATAGCATCGGTGGGGATGACAGGGCGTCCCATTCGATACAGGAATCTCTTATAACATCCGTGCCAGATGTTTCCCTTGAACTTGAAGGAGAATTTTTTATTAAGGCTTTAATGGTAACGGTACTTATGCCTCTGAGAGGTAAAGAAAAAAAAGCAAACATGGACTAATGTCAAATCCCAAATGTGACATGTCGAATATAAAAGAGAAAAGCTGCTGCTCGGGGCTCTCCTGCAAAGAGTTTCCCTCCAAACATTTTTCTCATCTGACCAACATATGCTCTCACTTTCTCTCTCTCATAACCTCAGGGCTTCTAAGTATATTTATAAATAAATCTGGAATTTCCTTTCTAAAGACACTGAAAATGTCTTCAGTCCCGCTACCAGACACTCAGTTTAACTCAACAAATATTTACTGAGTTTCAATTATGTGCCAGACACTAGGCCATCGTGCTAAGAATGAAGACAGGCCTTTCCCAAAAGGTAGATTTTCCTCAATTCCTGGGATGGTTTTTTGGCATCCCAACTAGAAATGCTAACCATCAATAACAGTCTTAGTTTTAGGACATGCAAGTCATCTGCAAAGACCAAACCTCATTCATTCATTTAAAAACTATTGACTTTCGGTTCTTTGCAAGGCCATTGATGATAGCAATGGACATGATCCCGACTCTGGTTAAAATATGAAGTGAGAGACAAGTACATAAACAAGCAAAAAGCAAAAGTTGAAAACTGTGGCATAAAGAACCATGACAATTGGAGAGAAGAGAGGTTACATATTATTCCAGGGGCCAAGTGAGGAAACTGGGAAAGGAAACAGCCCTTGAGAAGCTGGTACAGAGAAGACTCAGCCTGAAAGCCGCGGGATGGACAGAGACAGAGCCTGGGAATTCCAGAGCCCTGAGAACTGAGAAATGCCCAATTCAACAACAAATGTCTTACTGTATAAATTGCAATACGCTCATACAATGTAATATCATTCAACAATAACAACAAAAGAAGTTCTAATATATGCCACAACATAGAGGACATTTAAAAATTTTATCCCCAAAACAAAAAATAAATAAATAAAAATTTTATCCCCAGTGAAAGAAGCCAGATACAAAAGGCTACATATTATATAAGCGCATCCTATGAAACACCTAGAATAAAACAAGCTAAAATCCACTGAAATGTACACATAAGATGGTGAATTTTACAGTATATGAAATCTATAAAAATGAAATTAGCTCATTTTAATATTTGTTTATATAGAATTTGAATAGCTAGACTAGAAGCCTATATTCCCCACTTAGAAATATGTAGGGACTATGTACAGAGAATGCCCCATCTGTGCAGAACACAAGACCTCAATCCTGTTAAGTGTCCAAGAGTTTAAGACTCATTCCCTTAGAACTTCCCAAGAAGAAATGAATCTGCTCTCTCCTTAACTCCCCACCAGGTTCACATCAGGTATACAAGGGGGGTGGGAATTGTATGGGGACTATAACCAAGATGAAAATGCATACATTGTGCAAAAATGAAAAATGATGTAAAAAATGTATAAAATTTAAATAAATAAATAAATTTTAGAAAAGAGTTAAATGATATACACAAGTTACCTGAAGTTCAATATTTGAACACAAGCAAAGAGCTGAGTACAAGGGATTAGGGTCCTTCACATGACGTCTGGTATAATTTTCAAATGGCCTTGATTTTTTTAAACTCTGGCTGCATTCCACTATATAGTATGCTTTCTAAGACCATATATAAGAGACCAATTCTGCACTTCCAAATGCTGGTTTTCATCTTGTGGATGGTTCATTTATTTGTTTGTAACTATACAAAGTGAACCTGAAATCAGTATTTCATTTATTCTGTCTTTGAGAAAAACTAAAACTTAAAAAAAATTAATAATTTCCTCTGAGTTGTATATACCATAAATTTGTTATACATAAGGAACTTGGGAAAAACTCAAATCTAATCCAAATGACTCTCACAGACAAAAATCTAGCTTAATTAAATGTTTAAGAGGAAACTCAAATGCAAGTGAAAAAAGATACAACTGCACATCAAATCATATAAAACAATAATTCTGTACAAGATGCATCACTTAAGGCAAAAGTAGAAAGTGCCCCTCCCCCCACTGTACAACCTTAACACTATACCTGAATGTTTACCTTCTTTATCATCAATGAAACTATTGTTGTGCACCTACTGTGTGCCAATTTTTAAGCAAAGCATTCTTAATTTTGATCCATTACTTAGCAATAATGCAATTTTCTCCTAAAATGGAAATTTTAAAAACAATCCTCTAATAATCTTGAGGAGGTGCCTCTATACTTTTAATTTCTATAATGATAATATAATCACAAGTACTGATTAAACCAAGTTCATGTGCATCCACTCTGTTTTAATAATTCAGGACTCTGCCCAACTCTACATAGTGATCTATTTTTGTCACCAAAAAAACTGGTATATACTGACATAAACACTGGTACATATTGATCTGTACTAAATAGGACAGAAAAGAATAAAGGACCACAGAGGCAAGTTATTGAATAGCTTATTAACTGTTCTTTCACTACAGCTGAACTACCAAATGTGGGTTTTTAATTTTCCATAATTATGGGGACCAGATTCTAGCTAAAGACTGACTTTCACATTTAAAGACACTGCTAAGATGATGAATAAGAAATCTACAAGGCGTTTAAATATTTAGTTTATTTTTAATTATAGTAGAGAAGAAAAATAGTATTCTAAATTGTACTGGCAAATTCAAGTTTAAGTACTAATTCAGGGATTATTCTGTTACAGTGATCACTAACTGGAATTCTACAAGTTAGATTCAGTACTTGCTTCTTCCTAAGTCATGGGAGGAAACAGTAATTAATTCTCTTGGCAGGAATAGTTAATATATTGCTTGAATTACTGACTTCATTTTGAAAATAAAAGCGATCCACCAATAAAGAAGTATGTGTTTCAAAATAGATTTGAAAATAACTACCAGGTAACTTTTCCAAGTTACAAAGCAGAATGAGATTATTCCCACTATTTCCCAAGTCACGACGCAGCAAGCTCAACAAAGGCTTATTTTTTCATTCCAGGGAGTCCTAAGTATACTTTATAAATGCCTGTAGAAATTTTTTTCATATAAACATGCAGATTTCCCAAATTCCAGCATCTAGAAACTAGGCTTTGTGCATCGAATATTTATTAAGACACATAGAATATGATGTGGGGGAATTAAGCATATCTTGCCAAATTATTTTTACTTATCTGAAGAACTTCTGTTTTGTACACATGTGCATGTGTGTGTATATATGTGATGGTGGGAGGGGGGAGTCACACCTTCACTGTAAAAGGTTTGAAAATGACAGAAAAGCAGAATTAACGAAAATATTTGTAACCCCAACACCCACATATATTATCTTTGTGGAATATTTGTACTTTCAAGTAAAGTCACTATCCTTCTATTTTGATGACAATTTCATGATGTATCTGGCTTCATTCATTTTATGATAAAAAGCTAAAATGAAAACAAATTGTTCGTTCCTGGGTTTTTCATGGTTTATAATAGAGACAAATATAGAATTACTTAAAAGCTACAGAGGTGGGGTTGCTTGCTATGAACTGTTGCTCGTGAATGTCAATATGCCTCCTCCATCACTATCTCAAAATACATTTTATAAATGAATCACATATGACAGGGAGCAGATGAATAGAGCAATTCAAAAACAACAGAATGACTGAGTTTCAGAGCCGAAAATGTCCTTGCAGGCTATAGGAGTCCAGATCCCACTGAAATGACCTCGCTGAGCCAGCGTCCCTAATTTATTCACGTGTGACTTTGTATTAATCCCAACATGTGCCAGGCAGTCTATAAATACATTTGCCATAAACGACCACATTTGCTGGATGAATGAAATTCATTTTATAATGTAATAGTTTATAATCTCAGAAGGAAAGACTTCTGGCTCCGCTCCTTCTATGAAGAAAAGGCTTATTGTTCATTTATAGATTAGCAATGAATCGAAGCCTGGAGGAGAGAACGCGCCTCGACACTCCCCAACTGACGGAAAGGTTGTACTCCAAAGGTTTGCATGTAAGTGGACTCATCGGAACTCAGCATGCATTTCTTTTCCCACAGAAACAAAGTTTGCACATAGAGTTTCCTTCTCTGTCCAGACTCAGAAGTTTCCTTAAGGATCCAGACCACCAAGCAGAGAATGTGCCATGGGCAAGTGTGTCCAGCATCCCGATGTGGGAACCATCTTCTGAGGGCTGCCCAGGTTCCTTCAAGATTAGAGATCGGGGTGGGAGAAATAGGACCTAGGACCAGGTCAATTTGTCAGGCACGATATAGACAGACATCACCGCCTCCATGCCCACTTGACTCCCATCCCCACTCCTTCAACAAGCACATCTGAGCATCTTCTAGAGACCAACACCAACGTGGTCTGTATCCCCCTGAGCTTACAGTCTAACAGATGGCAAGGGTTAGGAAGGAGGATGGGGCAGGGTGTGTGAGGTGGAAGAAAAAGATGATGATGAGCAAAAAAGAGAATATTAGAAATTGCCTCCTCTGTCCTCCGTGTGCATTCATTTCATCACTGGGGGGACAGGAGATGAGGAACAGAGACAAATAACTAAAACAAAATGCAGGGGGAACTTTCATTCTCAACTCCCCTTATTTGCACCTCTATTTACAGACCCAGTGATGCAGGGCAGGGATGACAGGGTGGATGTGGGGCGGTTGGAGTAGACTAGAAAACGTTGGGGCGTAGCAGAAATGAGGGGGAAGTCCCATGGCCCCGGAGCAAAGGGGAAAGAGTGATGTCTTCAGGGATGCACAGCAGGGCTGCAGCCAACGCAGGAAAGGGCATCCTGCTCAGGCCCCACCCGAGGCAGACTCTAGCCAACCTTGTAGACACTAAAAGCTAGTCCAACAACTCTCCTGTTTCCCCACGGAGGAATACTTTTATTTCTACTCCTATGTTTGTGTGGTCTAAAGAATCTCTAAAGGGGGAGAAATTAAATACTCTATAAATAGCTCGATTTTAATCACTCATCCTTTCTGAAGTTTAATTACAATGACAGTTTCAAGGTGAGGGGAAGCTCCTTTGATTTGCAAAAAGACAAGAGCACAAGTGGTTGGAGGAGTTCTAGGGCCCCTCGAGTGGGAAGGAAATGGCAGGTCAGCTTCCACGTGGGCAGGTGTCAAACAACAGGGGGAAAGGATCAGGTCATTCTTGAGCAATGATCAAATCATTCAAAAATGTACAAAAGTGTACAATCAAAAATGTGACTCTACAGGGGATATAAGAAACGCTGCCACCATCTAGCCTGGCCACACATGGGTGTGGCCCCAAAGGCCATCCACACCAAAGCATCATTAAAAAAGGAAGTGAACACAAAATCCTAAGAGTGCAACATAAATGCCCACTGACAGGATCAAGAAGAGGTGAGCTAAACACACCAGGGAATACCATTCAGCTACAAAAAATGACAAAATGCTAGTAAAGCAAGTCAGAATGACCAACACTGGCTGTTTACATAGCGAACAATGAGACAAAGCAAAATACTTATATAAGGCAGCAGGCACGCGTGAAGGAAGTGCGGCTCCTGTGTTGAGAGGTAGGAAGAGGGAGGCAAAGCCAAAGGGGCGTAAGGGATGGTCATGTGGGGGGAGAAGGGAAAAGGTGAGAGAGCAAAAGTTAAAAAAATAAAAACAACCCACCTGCCTGTGTCCACTGAGCAGGTGGCCCCGAGTGCATCCCAGGGCTCTATGCAGCCGCGGCTGGACTTCACCCACATTTACAGAGAAGAGGGAGATTCCAAGAATTTTGCCACAAATCACAACTGGCCTGGGTGACCTCCTGCTGGCCGGTCCACCCCACAGCCTGTCTGCTACCTCATCCTATTTTGATTCCAGAGCACCTGGCTCCCAACCACACCCTCCCACTACCACTATGATCCTCAGCTCCCCTGGCTCGCGACCACCCCACCTGGATCACCCCATTTGGATCACCCCATCTGGGTGGCCTCATATTCAGGAACAGTCACCCATGTCTTTGGCTGGTTGCTCTCCTGGTCCATACCCAAGACCAGTGCCCCGTGTGCCCTGTTCCTCTAACCGCAACGTTTCCCCAGATGACCTCAGGGATACCCAAGGTGTCCAGGACTTGCATTGTCAGGAGCCCCGAATCTGTAGCTGAACCATGGGTCTCCGACTCATAATGGATTGTATGGATTATTCCGAGGAACAGTGCAGAGCACCAGGCCGTGTCCTCTTTAGATGGGGGGAGGTGGGGGGGTCTTTCGCAGCAAAGTGTGGTGGGCACAACTGCTATGCCCTGGGGGAAGGGCCCTGACCACACAGGTCTTTACCTGTGAAAATGAGGGCACAGTGTCGACTTTTCAAGATTGCTGTGTGCATCAGAAATTTTAAAAAAGCAACAAAAGCCCTCCACCCGGCGTGGAACAGCTGTTCAACAAACGGCACCTGCTCTGAGGATGTCATGGAGGCTGCTGCAGTGAAAATACTGAGAAATCATGGGTCCTGGGGGACATTTCCCTGCCCCCAATAGCTATTAATAGCAGAGCTTCTCAGTACTGCAGAAGGGCAGCCGTGGTGGGGCTTTTCATGCCTTCACCACCACCTCAGAGCCCATGGAGCAGAGACTCACAGGATTCCTCTGGGCTGTTCTACATGGGAACTCCCTTTCTGATGTTGGGGCAATCATTAACCCTAACGTGACAAAAGCAGAAAATTCCAGATCATTGTTTTCTTAGCCGCCTGTGGAACAGAGGGCAGGCACGTGACCAGGTACACCGGTGCCACCAAAGAAATTCATCCGTTTTGAATCTCAAGCAGTTACAAGAAACCACAGAAACCCGGGTCCAGGTTATGAGGAGGGAAGGCGGCTCCAGGGAAGGCAGTGGCCGCATTCCAGCCCAGTGTCCCTGGTGCCTGATGGAGGGTTCTGGTCCCTCCCAGGAGCCAGCCGGGGTGAGTCCCCTGGCGGGTTCAGAGCCTGGGCTCCTAGCTGACTAAGTTCTCAGCTTCTGCAGAGCCTGGAGCTAACTAGCATCCTCCATAAACTCCTTATGAGCCCAAGGTTTCTGCTGCTTACAATGAACAAATCCTGATCATGCTACCAAGTCAGGTAACATTTTATTAGTTTTGGTCAAAGGCCACTCACTGCAGGATTTACAGAGCAAACAAATACAGTGAGATCCTCCAGATGAGTCAGGGAATCGGAGTGAGCAGCAAACAAGATGTTACTGAGCATTTCTGAAATAATTTCTTAAAAGGAATGATAAGAGGGCCTCCCTGGTGGCACAAGGGGGTAAGTCTCAGTACTATGAAGCCATCAGCAGCCACTGCAGCATGAGTTCGATCCCTGGCCAAGGAGCTGACCCATAAGGCACAGCAGACCTCTCCGTTCTCGCCACTGCACCCCTCAGCAGTGTATTTCAGTAGATCTGCCTGTTCTGCTCCCCACTCTGTCTCTGGGATATCCTGTCACCCCGCCCCCACCACCACACACACACCTTTGGCCTACGCCCCGGCTCTTGTATGCATACATAAAATAAATCTTAAAAAAAAAAAAAGTAAGATGCACTCTTCACCAGGCTATTCTCACTGCTAAAATGCAATTGAGCTTCTCCTAGCAGGCTGGGAGGTGCAGGACACTGGTGATCCCTGACACAGCAACCACAGTTACTGCCCAATGCTTTCCCTACAGTAGCAGGCTGCTCCAGAAGTCAACAGCTCCCTCCCATAATCTTGAATTTTTATCTCTCTACTATATTATTCCTAAGGGAATAGAGGACCTCATCTCTAAGAGGTGGCCTAGTATCGCCTTGTCTTAGCCTGGTAAAAATAAAATCTTAAAAATATGCATCCCTGGGGAAAAGATGAGGGAGGAATTGAAAAAGGGGCTCTCTGAAACTGGAAGTAAGTACCCGTATGTGATCTTTAATTAGAATTGGTATTTCTCCTACAATAATCTCCTCTTTGGATAATTTAGTTTCCCCTTGTCACTCTAACCAAATGGTACAGAAGTTTATCATTTATTTATTTTCCTTTTGGCTTATTATTATTATTTTTTGCCACTGTGCTTTTAAAAACATACTTGCTGTTAGACCCAAATTGCTGGAGAAATCACATGATAAATAAAACCTTGGAATGCAAAAAAAAACTTCTTACAAAAAGTAGGCAACAGGATTCTGAGAAAAAGCAACTCACAAATAACTTTTTTTTAGCATGATGGCAAGGGTTTTGGGAAAAGGGAACTTACAGGAAAAATGTTTACATTGCCAGTTATTCCTTTCCTTTTATTTTCTTGTTGCTATTTTTGCATTTTCCAAGTAGAATTCCTTCTCCTGAATTTTCCAACTTATCATCTTCTGAATATAAACTTCAGGAGTTAACCACTGAAGAAATGGCAAGCCCACAAAGATAGGTTTTTTTAACCGTCAGTTTAGAAAAGCTATTTTAAATCTCAAACACTAAAAGCAAATTTAAAACAGCAAATAGAAAAAAGAAACCAGAATAAGAACAAACTATTGGAAATTTTTCCAGTTCTGAATTCTGGGAAAATGTATGTGAAATCTCACGATGTCAGCCTGGACACAGAGTGGCAGATCCACTTAGACAAAGAAGTTTCTGCGATCCAGGATTCATTTGAAGTTGGATCATTTGCACAAAGCCACATAGTCTAGACCAGCCTTCATAAAGAGCCATTTCCTCTTCTCCCTAAAATCATTAGTAACCAGAGGTACACAAAAACCACGCAGGCTGCCACCTGCCTGACCTGGAGAAGTGAGAACCACTTTGGGAATATTTGAACCAAGAGTGACTCATGGGGAAAAAGTAGGTTGCTGTTAACCTGAGAACTTCTAAGTCAGGTTCCCAGTCTCCGTGGAGATTGGAACAGGTGAGATGAGAGACAGCAGGTGTGACAGGGTTGGCAGGGGATGTCATGGAGACTTGACTCAAGACTAAGACTCGGTTTAACAAACACCCTTTGGGACTGGAACCCCTGCCAGTCTGAGAAGCTCTGGGGGGGCAAGAGAATAGGGGAAGTTAGTTCTGGAAATACAGCCACACCCACATGGGACCCCGATTTCTAGCTGGGGGCATGATAGGTAGTGAATATGAGGACTTACTCAACTGTGAACAGGACCAGGGGCCCCAGAGGCCTGAGCGCTAAGGCTTGCTCATGAACAAGGCCCATCTTTCACAGGTCAAACAGATAAGGACAGGGGATGCTTTAGAAATCAGGTGACCCTATAGGTAGTGGTGAGTTAGGTGCACGATGTCAGCTGCCCCCGCAGCGTGCAGACAGGAGAAAGGTCACCACAAAGCACGAGGAGGAAGGAGAGGAACAGACTGAGCTAGTTACCGTCCCCCTGTGCTGTGTCGGTCCTGGGCATAGTGAGATGAAAACTGTTCCACCGGTTGGGTGTGTTGGTTTTGGCCCGTGAACAAAACTCACTAAAGGGCACAGTTAACATCTACTTTCAGTATCAAACACTGCTGACATCAAACATGGCAAGCTGGATGTCATCTGGATAAAGGAGTGGTCCCCTGGCCAGCTGTTACTATAGTTTCACATTTATTTCCTGTTACTCAGTGAAACCAGAAATGGCTACCGAGGAGGCCAACCTGGGGGCACCTGTCAGCTGCGGGGCTCTGCTACATCCCTCCTCAAGAACTCCTGAGCTTCTGATGCCATTTAAAATGTTATCACACATTTACTTCACTCTGCAGTTTATAACAAACCTACCAAACAGGACAAGCCAGTCTGGATTTTATAACATGTAAATAAGCCAGGAGCGGGCTGGCAGCTGTGTAAGGCTGGAGCAATGGCGAAATGAGCTAAACCTCACAACACCTGAAGGCAGCCTGTTGTTCACTGTTCGGTCCTAGCACTTTGTAACTAAAATATAGAGAACACAGAAGCCAATAAAAAAGCAGTCCTATGTACCCCTACAAAGACCAACGCTTAAGTCACTAAAATTAACCAAAAGGGACACAAAAGTCCTTATTTACACTTCATTTCATTTTTTAAAATCAGGTAACCCTCCTGAATGACTCGCATTTGGACCTAAAAATACTAACTCACCCTAAAAAGATCACCAGTAATTCTTATCTTCTTCCCACATGCATAAGCTATCTGCCTACATGTGGAACTAGCACAGGGATGCAAGCAGTGCTAGCGTTGCATGAATTAAAAAAATTGTTTTGGTTTCATGCATGTACTTGTTTGAGAAATAGATTTTATATCTACCACCCTCAAAGATGTTGAAGATGTACTTAACAGTGAAACTGGCAACACCCCATAAGTATTCCTACAACACAACAACCCAACACAGTAGAATATCTCTACAAATACAATATCCAACATTTTACAGTAAGAGCAAAAATGCTGAAATGATAACCAAAGATATAACCCTACACTGCTTCATGAATTACATGATTACAATCATCTATAGTTACTTTCTTTTAAACAGGCTGTTACGAATCAACTGGGGCGGGGGGAAGCTATGGAGAATCAATATTTGTGCATTTAAAGCAAATCTTCAGAATTATATTTGAAAAGTTAAAGGAAAAAAACCCACAAAACTTCAAGAAGGGGGAAAAAAGCCCTCTTTTGGTAATCTTACCAATTGTACATTCAAGGTAATTCAAAATTTCGCTAGTAGTCCAGGGAACCGGTGTCACCAAGCTGTGTCTTTCCATCCCACAGGGTAAGCAGAAGGCAGGGTTGCAAAATGACCTTACAGGAGGGAGTGCCACTTGTGACAACACCCAGAGCTCAGCCCCTCCAGATTCGAGCACCACCTCCCACCCTTCACTGAGATACCTAATCAGAAAAATAAATCCAGGTACATGGATTTTTAAAAGCTCCCCAGTGATCTGATATGACCCTGTCCCTGACCTGTTCCCCCAAATGACACTCCGTAGATTTGCTTTCTCATCCCCTCCCCCTGAAAACCCAGGACATCAAAATATCCAAAAACCCCTGGTTTAAACAGCAACTCCCTTGCCTGGTTTTAAAACCCAAAGTACTTTCAGCCATACAAGTGTCAATGCAAAGTCAAAAAAGTACTTCTGGGCAGACAAAGGCACCGGCCACAAAACTAGAGCCTCAGAAAGATCATTTCTTTACGACACAGCTGAGCCAGACTGCATCTTCGCGACCTGAGCATCCAATAGGTAGGAGTCGACTCTACAGCCACCTAGTTAATCCTGTCTGTCCGGTTCTAGACACTATGCTCGCTCGCTCGATAAGCTTGCAGAAGAGGTGCTCAGCTGGTTCACAGGAGGAGCTTCAGGGCTAATTCTGCAAAGACCCCAAACAGGCTGAATAACAACGAAAACTCACCCAGGAGAGATTACCAGAAGGTGTTTCTGAGACCAGTCCTAAGACACATATTCTAAAAAAAGCAAACAGGTGGTGATGTACATCTGGAACGAAAATAATGTCCTATGTCAAAGGCATTGCTATTTAAAAAAAGAAAAAGAAAAAGAGGCTGGTGGAAGAGAAGATTCAAAATTTCTGCAGAATGAAATTAAAAAAACGAAAAAGGTGGTTCTGTTCAGAGGGTGAGGACCATACCCAACAGAGCACCTCCCAGGGCCTTTTTCCTCCAAGAAAAAGTAGCAAGTTTACAGGCTCAAATCTGGACACGCCTCTCAGAAATTCCCATTGCTCATCTGGCAGGCCTCCAAGACCTGACTGAGCTGGCAAATATTCAAATACAGTTATTCAAAATATGTTAATGAGGCTAATGTGGTGCTCCCTCCATGGAGCCCCACCTTCCCTTTGTTTGTGTGAACCGAACCTGTGCAGGTTAAGACAGGCGTGCCAAACGCAGCGAGGGGAGATTACCCAGTGTTGTCAGAACCCCTGCTGATTGAAAATACGAATTTAGGGAGAGCGGTTTTGCTGAAAAGGATGCTGTGTTTAAAACAGCTCCATCGATGTTCAAGTCACGCCCGAGCCCATATTCCTCTGTTGGTGTGAAAACATGGCATTAATGGTGCACATTCTCTAAATACCATATTCAAAGTCACTTGAAGATGCTTAAAGGTACAGTCGTCTTTTAAAAATAATTTCCCGGTGAAATCTTTTTCATTCTACAGATGAATAAATGGAAGGAATGGTCACACCTTGTATCCACAATGGTAACTGGAATCAAAGGCTGAACTCAGTTGTTAAATCTCCGTACACCTGCTGGGCAATAGCTCTTTGGCCTCAAATCAACTATTTCTTTGGTGTACACACAAATCCATCACAAAGTCACTTGTTATTCAGCTTGGAGGTTGTACAGTTTCTGAAAACTTCCAGATTGACGTCACAAAACCCCTCTCCTTACATTTGCACAGCTCTTTCTTCCTTTCCTGCCCCGCCATCCCGCCCGCCCAACAGTAAAGTGTTTCCTCACTCTCACAGACATTCCACACATAGTCTGAATTTTAAAACCCAGGCCATTGGGCTTCCTTTTCAGTGGAACAGAAAATGTTGGTTCCCCCAAAACTCAGTCTCCCCACCCTTCAATTAATCTCCAGATCACCAGATCTAGTGCAGGAAAGCAAGATCCAGCACCTTAAATTTAAAAATGAGAGGGAGGTTGGAAGGAGGTATAAATGGGATTACACACACACACACACACACAACCCTACTGTCCCCTCCCCCCACCCCCATGAGTCACTCTCCTACGCAGGAGATTAAACTGAGCCCAGAATCTGGGACCAGCAAAGAATTTTCCCTGGGGCAGAAAGGGGTGTGGAATTTCCAAATGTGCAATGAAGGAGGATCTTCGGTGTGGATCAGGTGAGCAAATCCCACATAATTGACTTCCTACTGCAGCAAACACAGGTGAGGCACAGGCCCTTCCAAAAGGTGCTGGTCTGATGCCCCTTCAAGTATCCCCAATGCTCCGGGCACGGGAAGAGAGTGGAAGTCCCAGAGCTGCAGCTGAGCGCAGTGACCACTGCCCAGTACTGAACTGTGCTGCAAATGGGGGAGCCGGTCACTTCCATGTTACGCATGTTGTTACAATGAAATATAAAAAATTGAAGAAGAGAAGTTGAGGTGAACTTATGCTGTTGTCCCTGTTTGGAGGGGCAGCTAAAATGCTCTCAGATTGTGAAAGGGTTTGAAAATTTTAGAGGTTACCCCAACCCAGTGAGAAGGGAGGCTGTGGGGGCAGATGGGAACGCTCCGAGCTGGGAGGGAAGAAGCCTGGGCCCAGTTGAAACTGTTACAGGGCAGGGAGAGGGGCAGCCCAAACCCCGCAAACCTGCCTATTCTAAATGGGTTCTGCCATCCGCCGCATCAACACAAAACATAGGAGACTTTAATGGGAAGGAACTTTAATAAAACTAGGAAACAAGACGGGAGAGGCAAAGAGTCTAGTTTCTAAATGAAGCACCCAAAGTTCCCCGTCCCCTCGTGGGTAAAAGTCCATCCAAACGGGATTGGCCCAGAGCAAGGCCCCAAAGCCTGCCACAAGTCTAAAGCATCTTCCAGTGGGGACCCACAGAAAAGGGCCAGAAACAACCGGACAAGCCCGGAAGGAAAAGAGCAAAATCAACATCAAGATAAAAGCCGCCATGGTCACCTCCCCACGGGTCTCACCCACATCTGTGTCACCCCGTCCACGACCAAAAGACAAGCGCAGTTTCTTCACGTGTCTCTAGGCTCCATGCGCCTCCTCCAGGTCTCCTGGCTCCATCCTGCTTCCTTCCTTAGTCTCTTCTGCAGCTTCTCCTCTTCCTGCTCAGCTCCACCCTCCCTTGGGTGGGGCAGGGAACCTCCCCCTTTCCTGGGGACCACCCTGTTACAATACCACTGGCCATGGACCCAGGCACTTCTGTGGCCCATATTCTGGAGCCTTGTTTTTCTCATTAATAGGAAGAATCCTAAAGGTCCTTCTCCTTTTATGACTTTAAGAAAAACTTTTTTATTATCTTATCAAGCCATTTTCTTCTCCAGTGTTTCAACCAAAATCTCAAAAGTTGTGAAAATCTATTCTGCTCTGGAAGCACATGCCTTACAAACACAACAGGTTTTTTTGGACAAGAGACATGAGTGTTTTCAAGGCTACATCCTTATTTCAAAGACTAAAGGGGCCTCCCTGGTGGCGTAAGGGGTTAAGACGCAGCACTATGAAGCCATCCGCAGCCACTGCAGCACAAGTTCCATCCCCAGCCAGGGAGCAGCCCACATGGCGCAGCAGACCTCTCAGGTTCTCACTCGCTGCTCCCCTCAGCAGTGTATTTCAGTCAATCTGCCTGTTCTGCTCCCCACTCTGTCTCTGGTGAATCCTCTCACCCCCTGTGCCTCTGGCCTGTACCCCAGCTCTTGTATGCATAAATAAACAAATCTTAAAAATAAAAAAAGAAAGACTAAAAATATTTCAACACCCACATTCCAATTTCCCTCGATTAGTAAGAGCAAGGACTTATCAACCTACAACTATTTCTCCAACTTGAGGGCAGGGGAACACATTGCTAAAAAATTCAGTATGCATAAAACCTTCCTTAAAAGATTATCTTTTAGTTGTTTAAGAATTTGTATAATTCTTATAATAAGCAGGACAATATTAAATATTTAAATTATATCTGTATTAAAAATTATAATCTGGGGCCTCCCCGGTGGCGCAGCGGTTGAGCGCTGGGTTGCGAGGCTGCCCACAGCCTCTGCAGCGCCAGTTCGATCCCCAGCTGCTCCCCGGCCACCGGAGGAGGGTCCCACATGGCGCGCAGACCTCTCCTGCCGCCCGCTGCTCCCCTCAGCAGTGTACTTCGGTCCTTCTGCCTGCTCTGCTCCCCGCTCTGGCTCTGGTGAATTCTCTCGCCCTCCCGCGCTTCTGACTGTACCCAGTGCATGTATAAAAACGAAAACAAACAAACAAACAAATAAATAAATAAATCATGCCTCTATTTAAAATAAATAAATAAATAAAAATTAAAAAAAATAAAAATAAAAATTATAATCTGAAACACAGAAATGAAGTACCAATTTACTATAAATTCTAAGTCAATCTGTATGCATTTTAATCAACTATAAACATAAAAATATTATAAAGTATAATACTTATAGTCAGTTTAATGATAAATCATATAAATGTGTTCTACATTTTCTTCTAGTAACGTATGCAAAGGGCAATTAATCTGCTTCTCTAGTGTATTTTATAACTATTTTTCTATACGTTAAGCCCAAACCAGAAAAATTTAAGTATTTTCCTGAAAATGTATAAGGCAGAGATCTTTTTAATGCATGGATCACCACTCAGTGAGATGGTTCTCCCAAAGGGCATTTGCACTTGTTTTCAGAAAATATAAATATTGGAAAGATCTATCACTATGTTAGATAGCATACGAATTAGAATAAATTGCCAAATAAAAAAATGTGAAAAAAGAATTAGAAATATTAAGACTCCTAAGAAGAGACCTACCAAGCGTATGGCTTAAAGTATCCCGGAGAGCAAAGAAAGGAGGTCACCTGTAATGAAGACAGGAATCTTCAGTGCTTGGAGCTCATCCTTCCATTCTCAGGCAGGGGACAAGGCACAGGGGCCTTGTTCCCAGAGTAAAAGGCAGGAGCTAGTCTGGGTCCCATGCACCCACAGCAGCCCTTCCAGCTGCTTCGGCAGCACAGAGATCTACCAGTCTAACTGACCTGGACGGCCGGTGCGAGAGGAGGGTGTGGTAGACAGTTCCCATAATAACGATGATACTCAACACTTACAAAGCAGATATGAAGATTCTGGAAGATTCTGTGGACAGATGGGCATAGTATCTAAAAGGTTGAATTATTCGGAGCCAACACATGGGGAAGGGAGAGACTAGAAAGGGTGGCAGAAAGCAAGGAGGGAGCATGCAGATGCCACGATGTCGGAAAATTGAAAGTAGCCCGGGTTCCTAGCACGTGGAGGTGGTGAGGGCAGGTAAAGAATGACTTAGCAGAGGCTGATGCCATCTGTCGTTTTATAAGTGATTCCCTAAATTATTTTATTTGGGCGGAAACAGGAGGGAGGGTAGCAAGATCTCTCTACCAAGTAGTTTAAAGAAATAATGTCAAGAAAAAAGATAGCTTTCTAGAAGCAGAGTTAAGTTCAGTCGGTCAATGGAAATAAGAATGCTTTAGTTTTCTGCTGGGATTTTCAGTTTTCTAAAATAATATAGATGTCTGTTTCTCTCTTGCTCTCTTTCTCTGAAATGCACTCAAGTAAAATTTTGGGTTAAAAGAGATCAGAATACAATATGAAAGGTGGGAAGAGAGATTTTTAAAACAAGAGAACTTCATTAGTCAAACAGAAGTACACTTGGGTACTCTTTACACGCCAATCACATCTCAAGTAAAAGTGAGGGCAAAGCAGAAGTGCATTTAGAAAGACAATATATGAAAAATAAATAAATAAATAAGTAAGTAAATAAAAATAAAAAGACAATATATGAAAAGAATATAGGAAATCAGAACTACTCCAGGAAATCTGGAATGGACTTTAATAATATGCTCTCTGCTCCAATAACCAGAATAACCAGAACTTTGCTGGAAGATCTAATCCTCTTTCATCTTCATCCTTAAGCCATTCGCAAACTCCATGCATGAACACACATTCTTTTTCAAACCGATACCTGCATAATACCTTCCTTTTGTTGCAATAAGTCTTTTGAGTTTCTTCCTTTCTCATAGTCTAACCTTTCTGAACCTTTCCTGTTCACCTTTATCATCCTTTAATAAACCCTCTCTAGGGGACACGTTGGCTGAAAACACAGTTAGAAAACACTAGAAGCATCACCACATCTCTCCCTATCTCACAGGAAGGAGGCTACACTCCTAAGTTTGGGCTCCTGCCTCCCTCCCACTCTTTATACCCAGGTACTTACACCAGGTTTCTGTTCCACCTCCACACTCAACTCAGCAGTTCTCCAAACACAACATAAGGACAACCCACCTATAGTAGAATCAATTGAAAAAAAGAAGTTTTCTGGACTTCCATCCACCAATCTCAGGAGGGGGTGGAACCCAGCACTCTTCATTTTAGAAGTTACCAGGTGAGGCCCTGGAGTTTGGGAACCGCTGCCCCAACCCTCAATTCTTCCCCAACCAAAACACACAGGGGCTCTTACTAAGCGAGCGGTGAATAAGTACCTCAAAGCATCTGAGGAGAGCATGGAGGCAGTTCTCCCTCACCTGCCTTTTAAAACACAGATGGCAGAGGCAGGCCGGCTGGAGACTGAACCAAAGTGAATGTGAGACATCAGCAAAAACCCAGACTCGTCAGCCCTGCTCCGTGGCTACTGCCAATGACAGTAGCCAGACCTGCAAGAGGCCCGATTACATGTAATTTATAAAAAGTAAACAAGCTGGGTGGCTTGCGAACAATGAATGGTGAGATTCAAGCCAAGAGGTAATAAAAAGCATGAATAAATGACTCAGCAGCCCCCCCCCTTCCCACCCAGACAACAATTGGTTGTACTCTCCCTAGGATTAGAGAGAAAAACGCTTATTTGGGTAATGATTTAAATAACAATCGACGTTTGAAAGAGATTTGGTTTATCACATCAACAAAGGGGAGAGGTTACTCAGCACCCACTTCTGCGCTCAAAACCTCAGAAAAATGAAAGTCTGGTTCCAGTGCTATCACACAACCGCGCCTGGGTGCTGACTTAGAGTGGAAACCAGGGCGTAGACACAGAGTAAATAATGCAGATGTAGGGTCCGGGCGTCAGGAGCCCACGCCAGGGTCCCCAGGGTCAGCACCGTTGCTATTTGGGGCCGGATCATTTGTGTGGGGACTGCCAGGAGCACTGCAGGTGGCTTAGAGCAGCACCCCAGCCACCAGGCGCACCCCCAACTGGGACAACCCAGGATGTCCCCAGAGGGTCCCCTGAGGAGGCGACATCACCTCCCCACCCCACTAAAAACCACTGCTCTTCTCAAAAAATCATGAAGAAATAGTCACATCCCAACAGCTAAGGATCCCATTTTTGACACACGATATCTCGGGCTTTTGTGCTCTTACGTATCCACACACAAATTACTCACTTATCTGTAATCCACACCTGTGAAGTCCATTACCCTATTTTCTCTACCTTTTTCCATTCCCAGGGACTAACACACAAAATAGGGTTTTAGTGGACCAGCAAGCCGCTGCCAAACAAAACAGCCCAACGCACCCACCACCCTGCACCCCCGGCTGGTCAGTGAGCCCAGTGAGGTCCGCAGTCAGCTCCAAAGAGCTCAGATCCCTGCCACGGTCAAGGCCACTCGGGCATGGGAGGCCAAGTGCCAGGCGCGGCCAAAGGCTTTTAGGAGCCCACAGAAAGTGCTTTGGAATTAATTTTTAAAAGCCCGAATTAAAAAATGATATTATGGTAATGAATATATAATAATAAATCTAGCTTGATACATATTCATCCTTCTGCAGTTGCAAAAGAGTTATTACTTTCCTTGTAAAGAAGGCAGCCCAAGAGGGTGCAAGTGGCAGGGTGCCGCCGCTCCACCCCAACTCTCCACCCCAACTCAGGGCACGAGAGCAGGGAACAAGCAAGGAGGAGCTGGTGACCGCAGTGCAGGGGCCTGAGCACCTCTGCAGGGTCAGAGGGCTCCGTGTGTGAGTGAAGTGGTGGAGGGAGTTCTGGGAGGCTCCAGGGATGCAGAGAACCTGCCAGAGGCTGAGGCAGGGAAGCAAGTACCAGGAACTCCTGGGGGAGAGAAGAGCAGGGGCCCAGGCCGAAGGGAGAGATCCTGGGGTTGGTTTGGTTCTGCAGAGTTCAGCAGAGCTTCGTGGAGAGGAGGGAGAAGGGTCCGCAAACACCAGGCCCCTGCAGCCTCCCTCACCCGCGCTCAGGCCAGAGAGCAGGGGTGTGGGCATTCACAGAGCAAAGGAAGCTTGGGGGAGGCGGCACCCTGGGGATGCTGTGACCCTGTATGTGCTTCAGAAAGGCCAAGTGCTGGCTGCCTGGAGGCAGTCTGGAGAGTGCAGGCATGAAAGTGGGGAGACCAAGGGCCCGGCAGCAGCCAGAAGGAAGCAAGGGCAGCTGAGGCACCAGAGGGATCACGAAGGACGAGGGGACCTGGGGAGGGAAAACCAACAGGCTCTGCTTGCTGGGTGCAGCCAACGAGGGTGGGACGCCACACACAACCTCTGGCTTAGGCCACAGGACGAGGGGTGGCGGTGGAATGAGCTGAGAGGGAGCGGCACGTTATTGTTGGACCAGATTCAGGGAGACAAGGGTTCAGGGCCAGAGGCTGGCTGGGCGGCTATGGTCAGGGGTCCAAGTAGTTACATCCACAGGCGCAGAGTCAGAAAGGGGTCGCGACAGGGTCTTCGAAATATCAGCATAGAACTCAGGGGCACTCAGCGGGGTCTGAAGATCCTTGCACGGCCTTGGAGGCTACAAAGGATGTAAAGTTGTAATAACGCGTGCGTGGTTTGTAAGAATTCCGCGGACACGGAGATCCCAGGGCTTTTAGGAAATTTGCAGAGAGGTCAGGAATCAGGAAAGAGGAAGCACCACCAACAGTCTGCGACGGGAGACGAGGCCGATGGGCAGGCACAGGAGAGAGCCCGTCTTGAGAAGAGGGCTTGGTCATGTCCACCAGCGCAGTCTAGAGTTTCACGGAAAGAAAGACGCAAAAGGCTCCAATCTTGTTCTGCAGGACTTGGGAACTAGGAGCCCTTGAGAACCTCAGTGGGCGTCGAGGAGACAAGGGCGATGGAAAAGCCCAGGTGGAGTCCCACTATGAATTGGGGGTGTCAGACAAGGAAGTGGGGAACAGCTGAGTGTACACCACCCTCTCGAGAGGGCGGGGAAGGGAGGAAGAGAAAGACCTTGATTCCGGCTTCATCTTTGAAAACTGGCACCATCATTTCAGGCCCTGGTGCAATCTCTCTTGGCACCGTCAGTGAGAATACGTGGGGTCCCTGACTCACTTCTCTCTGCTGAACTCTGCTGGCTCCACACCCCGGATCACAGTGAGTCTGCAGGGCTGACTGCCTATGTGCCTATGTCCCTAGTCGCACATGTCTCATGAAGGCTGAAGACAGGGCCCTCTTGGGGGGCTTCCTCTGAATTCTCCTGGGGCCCTTGTTCACAAAGTGGGGGGTTCACAGCCTGGGTGAGTGGGGGAACTGACCTGAGAGGTGAGGGGTTAACTGTATGACCTGGACAAATCACTTAGTTTTCCAGAGGCTAATTTTCATTCCCTGTAAAATGAAGAGGCTGACTCTTGCCTAGGGAAGGAGATCTGTGTTAACTGGAAGAGATTCAATTTAGCTATTATTTTTGTGATGCAAACCACAGAAAGAAAAATGGGCTGGAAAGCCAAAGAACATTCAAACAACGTGAGACAGAAATGGGTTAGAAAGGTTGAGAAACATTGTAAGAGATGATTTATAATTTTAAGCTTAAAATTTTACCAGTATTTGGTCAGGCTGATTAAGGGATTGAGTAAGGTGCCACATGGTACATTTCAGACACAGAGAACAAATGCCATCTTTGTCCTGGGAAATTAATATCCTATTACAAACACCAAAGAATGATAAATGAGGCCATGATTTTCTCTATAAACAGAGCATCTGTGTACACCTTCGACTGTGTATACTGCACTTCATGATAAAAATCACCTAGAAAAATATATTAAAAATAAAAACACATTATGGCTGCTTTTCCTGTTTTGGCTATTTGGATGTTCAAATGAAGAGAAAGGAAAAAAGAATATACTGGGTTGAATTTCATGCCCTTTTCTTTGGAGACAACCTACCTCTAGGACCAGTGAATTTTACTCAGAAGGTGCTGGCTTTACGTGGCAGCATCAGCATGAAAAAATTATGCTCCCAAATGTCTTATATTCTTTTTTTTAAAAGATTTATTTTTATTCATTTATGCATACAAGAACTGGGGTGTAGGCCAGAAGTGTGAGGGTTGGGGGGAGTGAGAAGAGTCACCAGAGACAGAGTGGGGAGCAGAACAGGTGGATCTACTGAAATGCACTGCTGAGGGGAGCAGTGGGGAGAAGGAGAGGTCTGCCTCGCCATGTGGGTCAGCTCCCTGGCAGGGGATCGAACTCATGCCAGCACCGGGATGGAACTCAAGCCACAGTGGCTGGCGAGAGCTTGATAACGCTGAGACTTAACTCTTGTGCCATCAGGGAAGCCCCCAAATCTTACTAGTTCAATATTTCCTTTTACCTTTTCTCAGAACTTCAAATATTTAAACTTGACATGGTCAGGAAGCACTTGCAAAATCCAGTCCTTCTACATAACTTTAGGGTCAATTATAATTTGGCCAGAGAGCAGGGGGTTCAGATAATATCTCCCTGACAGAATGGGGCGATCATTCCTGACCAATCGCTCCGTAACACTGTCGGAATTCAAAACACGCAAGGCAACATTTGACCAGGTATTTCTTTCTCTTCCCAGAGTGGGAGATGAAAGCCCTTCTCTCCGCAGATCAAGTGCTCATCCCTCCACCTAGAAACTTCCATCGGGGCTGCCAAGACCTCTGGCCAGGGCACTGATGGGAATGCGTGATGGGCAGGGGTTGGGAAAGCACACCAGGTATTTAATTCTTTAATCAGGCAGTCATCTCAGGGAGGAGTTCTGCTCGGCAGAAAGTGGCCTAACCACATTGCCCAATCCAGCGGGGACTGAAAACTGCATTTCACCAGGGAAAAACAACCTCTGAGCAGGGTGGAACCTTATTAGTCCTTCTCTTGATTACCCCATAGGGGCATAAATAACTTCCCCCTTCTAGAGAAGAGGGGGCAAAATGCCCATGTGAAGAACTGGACATGACACTTTGTGAAGTCGCTGGCCAGGCTTGTGACACAGAGGACCCAGGAGAAATGGAGAAGAGCAAAAACAGAGAGAAGGGAACACATCCCCTGGCCAAAGGGAGCTGTGAACTCCCACTTGAAAAAGTTAGCAAACAAGTTTAGGGCAGCTGGCTAAGCTATGCATTAAAGGTGACAATAAAAACAAGAAACACGGAATAAGCAACTCTGACAACCCTCTCCTGCATCTTCATGTCATAGACGCCTCCTGACTAAAAGGATATTCACTTGCTTACTCCATGTGTAATAAAAGCTAAACATCTCCAGAAAAATGATGATCAATTCACACACTATCCAGTTCACACAAGCAACAAGAAAGGAAGTTGCAAAGGTCTGTTGTTGACATGCTTTCCCCTGTCCAGACCAGGGGATGTTCTCTCACTTTCTCCTGAAATGTAAAATGGAATTTTGGTGTTGTCGCCACCAACCCCCAATGGGTGATGTTCTTTAAAAAAAAAAAACACATAATGGAGGCTCTCCCTGGTGGCGCAGGTGTTAACGATACAGCAACACGATACAGCGCTATCAAGCTATCAGCTGCCACTGCAGCACCAGTTCGATCCCTGGCCTGGGAGCTACCCACACGGCACAGCAGACCTCTCCTGTCTCCCCACTGCTCCCCTCAGCAGTGTATTTCAGTAGCTCCACCTGTTCTGCTCCCCACTCTGCCTCTGGTGAATCCTCTCAACCCTCACTTCTGGTCTACACCCCAGTTCTTGTATACATAAATAAATCTTAAAAAAAAAACAAAACAAAACATAAAACTGTTTTCAAAACAAAATTCAACTACATGACTCAAAACAGAGGAAAATAAATTTTAAAAGGAAAGGGAAAACAATGAGCAGGCTAGCTAGAGCAAAGTTTAGTATTTTTCTTCCCTTTTTTTTTTTTTTTTTAAAAAAAAAGACCTAGATTTTTTACATTGAAAAATGTTTGGACTCTAGGTATATTGTTTTTAATTCATGGAACAATGTAGCCATTTGTTTTTTTCCTTTTAGGACACTGTTTTTTTTGAACACACAGGGAATTACCTAGGCCAAGTCTGAATTCAAAGTGAAAAGCTAGGAAGCAAAAAAACAGTCCCCCTTAGAGAAACTCGGGGCAAATCTGGCATTCTTTCCAGTATGTAAAAATAAGTGAACCCAGTTTAGAACTATGATAAAAATTTCTGAAACACACAAGAAGAAAAGAACAATGAGGTGGTAGAAAAAATAAAAAATCACATTTCCCCTTCTCGCAGCCCTGTCCCTGGCCACTCACCTCTCCGTGTGCGGTTTGCATGTCGGAACGCTGCTAAAAAACGATCACATGGAAAATTTTTGTTCCAGATAAAACTGAGGGCCTGGGCTTGGCAGCCACTGCTGTAATCAGAAGGCTTCAAGCGCGAAGAGTAACAGAGGAGAGCAGCAGGCATTTCGGGACAGTCCTAACTAACCACTTTCTACAAAGCCGGCTGTGGAAGGGGGGAGGTGGTCAGGGTTTGACTTCACATGCATTCAGCCTGGAAACGCTCCCCTTCAGTGAGAGGCAAAACAACAAAAGAATGGCTTAAAACACTGATGATTCTTTTTCTCCGTTAAGGCAGATTTAAAGAGCTCACACCTACCAACCTGGCATCGTGCAAAACTTTCAGTTCTTAAAATGACTTTTCCCAGTAAATCTGCAGCCCTAAGTGGCCAGCTACAATTCTGCAGGCTTTCCTGGCCAAGCTGGCACTGAAGAGGCTCCTCTTTTTTAAATAAAAGTGGAAATCCTTGGTATAGTGAGCCATTTTCCCACAAGCCCACACCAGAAATCTAAACAAGAAAAAAAAAACTGAATTTGATTCATGCTGGTAGCCCAAGGCAGGGGCTGGAATAAAGAGACCTGTGACTTGAAAAGTTCAGGCTGCGATAAAAGGAGCCACCAAGATAAGAATGACTTCAGTGGAGTTCCAATGGGTGGGGCCCCCGGCTTGGGGGAAGTCAGCGACCCCGTTCACGCAAGGGACAAGGGACAGGATGGGCAAGGAGGGGAAGCTGGCCATCCGCAGGCCAAGGGGGGTGAAGGCGATCCAGGGCCATATTCTCTTCCTTCCAGCGCTGGCTGGCACTCCCACAGCTGGGCTAAGATGGTTTCCAAAGTCCAAAATAAGAAGCTAGCCCAAGGCAGCCTGGCCCTCCTGCTGGAACTCAAAGGAATCAAAGGCTCTTTTCTTCTTCCTCCCCCTGAACATGCCCCCTCTCTGTTGTAAACGAAGCGCTTGCCAGAATGAATTATTTAGCTCAAAACAGACATCAAGAAATTGTAAAGAAACACACAGCCCTGGGAATCTTAATCAGTTCAGGTGACCAAGCCCACTGCTCTGTGTGTCTGATTCTCTCTCGGCTGGTACAGAACCAGGCTCGTGGTCAGCAGCCCCTCAGAAGCAGCGGATCAAGGCAGAACTGGAAACCCATCCAACAAGAAGCAGGAGCTGACATCCACACTCAGGGCGGGGAACAGAGGTGCTTCCAGTGCTTCATTTCACTTGACATCTGAATGCAGTCCCGTCTCTGTCCTTCCTTTAAACCCTGATTTTTCTGCCAGCACTATCTCAGCACTGCCAAGAACAGCGCCTGAAACCCCTGGTCTTCCCTGGTAGGCCCTCTCAGCCTGCACTCTGGAGCCATCATTACCTGTGCCACTAATTCCGCATTTAATCACGGAGGACCCACCACCATCTCTCTTGGAAAAGGAGGGCCCTGCATTCCCAGCTTGTCTTCACAAATCGACTAGAAACTCCTTCAGGGCGGGGAGTGGGCCGTTCCCTCCATTGTATTCCATGCAGGGCGTATTGCAAAAGCTCCAGAAAGACTTGTTTCTTTTTTCAGTCAACAAATTCTTCGGCGTGTCAATCCCAAGCCGGGCACTGCTCAGGGTGCTGGTGACTAGAATTTCTCACAAATTCTGCTTAAGCCCTTCCTAATAGGTTCACGAAACTACTTAAGATGAACAATAAACCAAGATTTTTTTCCCAAAAAGGAGGCCAACTGAGAGGTTCCCCATTTGCTCACCCTCCCAGGAAAACGCCCCAGGAGGGTTAAGCCAGAATGCGTAGGTCTATTTGGATGTATTACCCACCCCTTCTCCGTTTTACAGATGAGAAAACCCGAGATCAAAAGGTCAAAAGATCAAGAGGGCATGTGACAGGGTGGTCCCCACGAAAGGGGGAGGTTCCAGGTTCCCTGCCCCACCCAAGGGAGGGTGGAGCTGAGCAGGGAGCAGAAGAAGCTGGAGAGGAAACTGGACGAGGAAGGATGCAGAGCCAGGAGACCTGGAGGAGGCACCTGGAGCAGAGACAAGTGAAGAAGCTGCACTTGTTTTTTGGTCCTGGACTGTTTGAAACAGATGTGGGTGATAGGCCCTTGGGGAGGTTAACAATGGCAGCTTTTATATTGATTTTAATGTTGCTGTTTTCCTTCCAGACTTGTCTGATCCCTTCTGCCCTTCCCAACAGCCCCCCTCCCCCCTCCAGAAGTTGCTTTAGACTCGTGGCAGGCTTTCCGGCCTCAGTGGCCCTGCTTTGGGCCAGCCCTGTGTGGCTGAGCATTCACCCACGAGGGGATGGGTAACTTTGAGTACTGGATTTGGAAACCATGCTCTTTGTCTTTTCTTTGTTGCACACTAATTGTATTAAAGCTCCTTTCCATTAAAGGTCGTAGGTGTTTTGTCTTGATGCAGTGGATGGCAAGAAGCTATTTAGAGCGGGCAGGTTTGAGAGCTCTGGGTTGCCCTGCTCGCTGCCCTGTAAGAGGTGGAGGGACACTCAAGGAGAACCCAGGGTCCTGACCCTCAGTCCAGGGTTCCTGCCAATGTAGCACAAACTTACCCAAAACCCTTCAAATAAGCTATGGGCCCACCTGTGACCAAGCCGCCATCCTGTGTGCAACTGCAGGAAAATCAAGAGAGCGGGCACTGGATGTGCAGATTCTATCACCTCTTGAAATTCCTCAATCCACAAATACTCACGATCTTATCTACCTATTTTTTTATGTCGACTCCAAAGTATGGAATTTTACTTGGTCTTTTAGAAGGTGTTTTATCATTTGATTTCTTTCCTTTTTTTTTTTAAGTCTTCTTACAGCCTCGCACACTGAAATACCCAATTCAGCTGTCAACAGATTACAGAAGTCTAACTCCTGCTTGTATTTTGTTCAAAGACGATCTTATAAAAAGTTAAAAAAAAAATTTTTTTGAAACAGCAAAATTTCTAAAACTACCTTTCAAACTAATAGTGATTTTCAATCCCCAAAGACAACAGTCAGGTGTAGGGAGTCAGCCAGCTTCACATGGAGAGTTTTTTGCTTACCACTAAGCCCAAGCACAAGGAAAGAATGAACTATCTATAACTATCCTAAAGGCTTAATGTAATTGCTAGTCAATGATCTTGTTAATAGAAACTGCTCCTGCCACACAGAAAAAGGTAAATGGGAAAAACAGCAGGAATTGGAACAGAATGTTTACAAGCATGAGGATTGCAAGAAGAAATTGCCTTCAACGGAATCATTACACTCCTTCAGTCACTCGAAGCAAAGTGAATTGCTATTGGAAACTGCCCAAAAAGGGCAGACAAGCCTGCAGGCTCCACACCACCACAGCCCTCTTTCTGGGGTGACACCACTGAGCCAGGACTTAGTGTCATTGCAGGGCAGACCCCAGGTGTCCTTGAACCAGGGAGATACTGATATCTGCCTGCTGGTCCCCCCCCCCGCCCCCGCCCAATACAAGATGCCCACTGGTGGAGGAGGTTATTTCTAATTCCATTTCCAGAACGAGGGTGTGTTCTCGAAGTCCAGACAACCAGCCTATTTAACTGACAGCTGAAGAGGAGAGCACACGCCGGGTGCAGATTATACACCCAAGAACCAGCTGAGGTCTTGCTCCTGGGGCGCTGGCAGCTCACAGGCCACCCTGCCCTGGTCTGGGAGGCAGGTCCCTGCTGAGATTGCGCCCCTGCCCGGTGCTGACAGCTGGGCCTTGGAGGAGCCTAAACTCGGTGTCCAGGTTTGAGGCAGCAGCAGGGACACTTCTCCTGCAGAGTTATGGGGCGAGCCAGCTGGCTTGAAGCAATCCTTTGTTTTCAGATTTACATTTTATCTTGGCTAAAACTGCAAGTCCTAAGGGAAAGTCCACCATTATTTCAAATGGCTGATTTGCCTTTAATGCTTTACAAACCTGAGGACTGCCCCTGACTGCTGACCGCCAGGGGTCCACTTGCTTTCTGCAGCCCTCAGAACTCTGACCTCCAGGAGTCCACTCAGGTCCTTAACAAAGTGAAAAAGCAGCTGCTGTTTAACACATAACAGGACAGAGCAGCAACACAGTGGTAACAAAAGGAAAGCAAGCATGACAACGTTCACCTCCATTTTAAGAGACTGAAGAGTCAGCGGAAGAAACATGTGGTAGAAGAGGCTCTTTGCCTTCTGTAGTCAATATCAAAAAATTAAACAAAAAGGCTAGGGCAGCTGCTCCCCCGCCCCGTCTTGCTCTCACTTTCTTTTATGTCACTTTCACTCTCTTTTGGAAATTTGAGGAAACCTTTCACGTATCAGATGAACACTTGTTTTGCAAAAGCAAAGGAACAGGAAAAGTTACAATAGAGTGGCGGATGAAATACACAGGGGGACTCCCTGGACACATCTTTAAAAGCTAGAATTTTTTGTCACTTGAAAGCTCATAAGGATCATCTTCATCACTGTTTGGAGTACCCTGTGAATAATGTAAACAGCCAACTGTCAAAGTCTCAGGGGGCCAAAGATTTCCCAACAGAATCAACACTCAAACTCCCTGAAGTCTCAGTGAACAATTACAGTACCAGGGCTCCAACATGGCTTTTCACAGCGAATCCATTCATTGAAAACCGTTATCAAGCAACACTTTGCTTATTGGGAGGCCAACAATGTTTCCTTTCATGCAGAAAATAAAGATTTTACATGAAAAGAAAACAAGCATTGGAAATGAATGCCTCTGTGCCTCTGTCTTGGAAGGTCAAAGCTGCTTTAGCAAAAACAACCTAAATTGGATACCAAAGCCAGGAGACCAATAAGCAGAGTGTCAAAGTCTTCTGGCCAGTCAATGTGACAGGTGAACTACAAGACAAGCCTCCCTTTAACACAGAACTCTCCAGGTGCCCTCTGGGCGGCGAGAGCCCACTGTGAGAGCCACCCGGCCCAATGTCTTCCAGGGCCAAGCCCCCGTAACTGAACAGGTGTGCAAAGAAACAGGGCTCAGCCAGGCAAGAAAGCGCCCCCCTCCCTTACTGCTAGGCATATTCCTCCAACTTAGGGAGCTGCTTTCTCTCTACGGCACGTTCAGTCTACGCTGAACTGATTCATCAAATCACCTATAAAAAAAAAAAAAAAACCTAACCCTACCATTCATCTTGGACAACAATCATAGAGCCTTTTGCTTCTTCACGTACACGTGCCTCATCTTCCTGAAGACTCGGGCTACTTGAAGGCAAAGATCAGGTGGGTCCACATCTCTTCCCAGCACCCTCAACAAACACACAGTCACAGGGACTCTGAAAAGACCTTCAAAATGTGCAAATCAGCGCTCCATTTGGGGTGGGGAGGGGACAGATAAGAGTCATCAACCTGATTTTATGGCCCAGCAGGTCCGCAGACCTGAGTTCAGATGCTACCTCTGGCACACTCTAGTT
Organism: Talpa occidentalis; assembly: GCF_014898055.3. Classification (NCBI taxonomy): domain Eukaryota; kingdom Metazoa; phylum Chordata; class Mammalia; order Eulipotyphla; family Talpidae; genus Talpa; species Talpa occidentalis. Next base: position 111,232,572 of record NW_023605194.1, read on the forward strand.
ACAGACTGTTTTCTCATCTGTAAAACGGAGATAATGCTCACCTCATAAAACTGTTGTAATAATCAACAGAAGTATTTTTTAAATCCAGGTTTACCCCTTCACTGGTCCTTGTTAAGACAATCCTTTTGGCCATTCAATTCCAAGTCCAAGAGGCAGAGTTTCCCCCCCGACCCCCTTCCTTATTGTATTTTCTAATCCTATGGTGCCTGGTTCAGTGGTTGGTTACATCTTTTGAGACCCATCATCATGTGAAAGAACCCATCAAACCTCCATCGCTACTTTGGCGGCGACAGGACCCTACAGCACCCTTAAAAACTCAACCACTTACCTGGACCTTTCATCAACACGGTGCCTTCTCCAAACCCATCCATGCTATTCCTTCTCCCTGTTCTCACGCCCCAGACCTCAACCTCTTAGAACTAAGAGCAGACAAAACAACGACTGCCTCTGCCCAATGTTTGGAATAAAGTCAGCTTAGCATCTTCACCAGAATCTTCAGGTCACCTGCGACAGGTGGAGACAGGCTTTGGAAGAATTCGAAAACCCTGGAGAACTTTCTTAGGGTTGGTGGCTACACGTATTTAAATGAGAATTCCTTGTCTATAAGAAATTCTGGCAGAGTGAAGCAGAAACTCACTGGTGACTCCCCAGGTGAAGCTGAACACTGCACCTCCCGGGCTGGAGACCAGCAGACAGTGACTAACCGCTTACGCTCAGCTCCGCCACTGGGTGTACAACCCTTTGAACAGGGACAGGTTCCGTGAGAGGTGCTGGTCCCTGGCAGGCACTGACATGTAAGGGGGCATGCATTTTACTTTCAAATCACATTTTCCTAGAAAAAACACCTGCTCCACTACAGGGCAAAGGTGTCACTGCTTTCCTTTGCAGGGGGCACCGGGGGTAGAGAAGGGATAGGACCCCAGGCCCCTGAAGAGGCGAGAGACCAGTGAGGCGGATCCTTTCAAGGAATCTTTTCTTCCCAACAGTTCCAAAATCTCACACAATCCGCATCCTGCACCAGTTACACCAACACCGCGGCAGCGACCCTGCTGGCACACAGAGAAGTCCCTGCTGGTCTCCGCGGTGCCCTCCTGCGGGGCTCGACCGCGCGCCCCGGGCACCCCGAGCGCGGCCAGCAGGCTCCCCCGCGCCTCCTCCCGCAGCGAGCTGCCCGGGCTCGGGGCCGAACCCCACGGTCCCTCGATTGCACCCCGCGAAAAGGCGAACCCGGCGGAGTGGCCGCAGGACGCACGACCACTTTTGATTCTTTCCCCTTGGCGCGGGGGGGCTGGGGGGGCTGGGGGGCGCCGGCCTCCCGCGCGGCTTCCCCGGGTCCCGGGCGGGCCTGCGCACCCCGCCTCCCGGGAAGGGCGACCGGGGGCGCGGATCCACGGGGAGCTGGAGACCCCTCACCCCGCGGCCGTTCTCCTGGGGCCAGGAACTGGCCACCCCGCGGCCGCGGAGCACCAGAGGCGACGCCGAGAGGCGCCGAGCGCGCGGCTTCTCCCCACCCGGGCCCGGCGCGGCGCGCACAGCCCGGGGCGCCCCGCGGGCCCCGACCCCGCGACGGGCCGAGGGCCCGGGGCCGCGCGCGCGGGGCGCGGGGAGGGGGCGCGGGGTCCGCGCGCCGGGGCCGGAGGGAAGGGGCGGCGGGGAGGGCCGGGCCGGGCGGCGGCACTTACATAACGCTTCAACTTCTTCTCCGGGGGCGACTTGCGGAGCCATCCCGAGCAGACCACCTCGCCGCCGCTCATGGCGCGCGTCTGGGGCTCCGCGCCGGGCGGCGGAGGGCGGCGGAGGGCGGCGGGCGCGCTCCCGACCCGGCCGGCGCCGGGCTGCCCGCGGGCGACGGTCCCGACCCGGCTCTCCCGCCGCGCGGACGGGGCGGACCGGGCGGACCGGGCGGGCGCGGCGGGCGCGGCGGGCGCGGCGGGCGGGCTCCGCGGCGCGGCGGGTCCGCGCACGGGACGGGCGCGGGCGGCGCGGCCCAGGCCGGCTCCTCGGGTCGGGGGCCGCCCCGGCCTGGCTTCGGGCGCCCGCCTCGGCCGCGCTCGGGTCCGCGGGGCTGCGCCCGGCCGGCGGGAGCCGAGGTCCCCGCGCTCCGCCCCCGGGGGACGGGACCTCCCGGGCGCCCGCGAGCCGATCCGCGGCCGGCGCCCTCGGCCACACAATGCCCCGCGCCCGCGCCGGCTCCTGCGCCCCGCGCGGTCCTCGCCCGCCGCCGCCGCGGGGCGCGGGGCCCCTCCACGGGCCGGGGCCGGGGGCGCGCGAGGGTCCCGCGGGCGGCTCCGGGCGGCGCTGGGCGGCGGCGAGGGCGGGAGCGGCGAGCGCAGAGGCGGCGGCCGGACTCCGGGGACTGGACTCCGGGACCGTCCCGCGCCCCGTCTCGCTCCTCCCGCGCCGCCTCCCCCACCCGGGGCGCGCGGCGGTTCTGGGCGGCCCGGCCCCCGGCCCGGTCCCGCCCTCGCCGCCTCCCGCGCCGCTTCCTCCCGATCCCCCGCCCCTTCCCACGTTCGGGCCGGCTCGGGTTTCTGCCCAGACTTTCTCAGAAACTCCGCCGCGCGCTCCAGCCAAAACAACAAGGGCCGGGGGGAGGGCCGGGCGCGAGGCCGGGGCACCCTGGGATCTGTAGTCCGGGGCCCGAGCGGGGTGCCCAGGCGGCGGCGGGAGCCCCCAGCGGTGCTGGCCGGGGAGGCGGCCTCGGCTCGGCTCGGGCCGGGCGCGCGCGGGGGGCGCGGGGGGCGCGCGGCGGCTGGGCCGTGGCGCCCGGGTTTGCCATCTCGGCGCGCCCGGGGGTCCGGTCGGGGGCCGGAGGCCGGAGTCGGGGGGCGCTTTCCTTGACAGCTTGCAAAGCCCGGGGGGATCGCGGCGCCTGGGGAGGCGGTGACCCCGCGGGCCCGGTGGAGGACACGCCGCGGGACCAGCCGGAGCGCGCCGGGGGAGCGCGCCATGGCGACCCGCCCGCGCGGAGAACCAGGGCGACCCCCGGGGCGGGTCCCCGCAGCGCCCCGGCCCGAGTGGAGGGCGCGCCCGGCGCGGCCGGGGCTGGGGGGCAGCCGCTCTCTGGAGACCGTAAAGGCTCGCGCTGCCTCCATGAGTTGCCAGTTTCTTCCCCCTCGACTGTGTTTGTGCCTCAACCTCTCCCCTTGGGATGCTGGACTAGAAAAGGGAAACTAACTGGGTGGCCTAGTTGCATTTGCCAACTTGGGTGTGTTTGCAGTTGTGATACCTGGGCCTGCGTTTAACCTGATCCTGTAAGAGAAATCTTTTCTAATTCCTCAATGAAAAAGCAAGCCGCCCAAATAAGTATTTTAGTCGGCAATAAAGCAGATAAAAGCACTGGAAATACTAGGAGATAAATAACCTCCACCTTTGCTGATGAACCCAACCTTCACATTCAGAAGTCCCTGGGCTTGAGCTCGTTGTGCAATTTCAGTGGGGGTTGCGGTGGCGACAAAGGTCTTGCGCTGGTGGAGGTGACATTCCAGCAGAGGCTTAGGGTAGGAAGCGGAGGGTCCCCGCAAAACGGATTGTGACTGGTCATTCCTGGGGCAAAGCAAAACAGTAAGTGACTGAACAACTGTGGTGAGACTAGGTCGATCCGATGAGAGGGAGGGCTTCCTGGAGGAGGCATTTACCAGGGGTCTCAAAGAATGTCTGGAAAGGACTCTCAGACTTGTTTTGTGGAAAGACAAAGGTCCTATCAGGGGGGTAGAGAAAAAGACCAGGTGAGGCTGTTTGTTGTTGTTTTTCTTCAATGTTAAGACTTTTGAGAACATGTGGGTGTAAATTTTATGGCAGCTAATAAAGCAAAGCAATTCTTCTTTAGTATGTGAGCAAAGATTTTGCCACAAGTCCTCCAAGTGAAAACAAACCATTAACAACAGAAAAGCAAACAACCCAGTTAAAATTTAGGCAGAGACCTGAATAGACACTTCTCTAGAAGAGACACAAAGAGCCCATAAGCCCATGAAAAGATGTTGGTGGTCATTTCTTATCGGGGAAATGCGTATCACAGCTACAGTGAGATACCCCCTCACTCCTGTGAGAATGGCCTGTATGAAGAGTCCAGACACCACCAGTGGTGTCCAGGGAGTGGACAAAAGGGAATCTTCTTACACTGCTGGTGGGAATGCAAGCGGTCACAGCCCACTGTGGAAAACAGTGTGGCGATTTCTCAAAAATCAAGAATAGAAATAAATACCATACGATCCAGCTATTCTTCTGAGAAAGACTATGAACACACTGATTCAAAAAGATACACAACCTTATATTCATTTCAGCTGTTGTCAATAGCCCATGTTGGAAACAACCTAAGTGCCATCCGTGGATGAGCAGATGAAGATGTGATGACTATACAATGGAATATTACTGAGTTATAAAAAAAAGATAAACTGAAATCCTGCCATTTGCAACAACTTGGATGGATGAACCTTGAGGGTGTTATGTTAAGTGAAAAAGATGAGATGTATGTATGTTTCATGTAACAGTGGGCATGGTTTCACTCATGTGGAAGATCAGGAAATAAATGAACAAACAAAAACAAAATCAAATAGTGGTTACCAGAACAGAAGGGAGAAGAAGGTGGGAGTAAATCAGTAAATCAGGTAAAGGGGGTGGATCATGTGCTGGGGGATGGAAACTAGATTTTGGGGGGTGCACTTAAAGCTGTATGTCAGGACGTCAAAGTATAATGAGTATCTGAAACCTGTACGTAATCAACCAAAGTGGCTTCAATAACATTTTAATAAATAATTGAGTGTTTTCCATTACTTCAATAAAGCAGTGTGTCTGTATTCTATCAAAAGTATTCATAATTAACATTGGTGAGACTAACCCACCTTCGTGTGACTTTTGGTTTTAGCAGATTTACCATTCCTTCCATCCTGTTATAGTCTTTTTTTTTTTTTAACTTTTTTTTTAAAATATTTTTTATTTATTTATTTTTTATAGAGGCATGTTTTATTTATTTGTTTGTTTGTTTGTTTGTTTTGTTTATACATGCACTGGGTACAGTCAGAAGCGCGGGAGGGTGAGAGAATTCACCAGAGCCAGAGCGGGGAGCAGAGCAGGCAGAAGGACTGAAGTACACTGCTGAGGGGAGCAGCGGGCGGCAGGAGAGGTCTGCGCGCCATGTGGGACCCTCCGGTGGCCGGGGAGCAGCCGGGGATAGAACCGGCGCCGCAGAGGCTGCAGGCAGCTTCGCAACCCAGCGCTCAACCGCTGCGCCACCAGGGAGGCCCTATAAAGTCTTTACTAATGGAAAATTATAATGTAACTTGTACTATTCAGCTTTTGGAAGTTGCAATAATTTTTTTTTTATTTCAAATAAGATACTCACTGATCTCATTTCTATATAAGAAATCTTTGAATATTTCCCCTTATCATCTGTATTGTTCTAAATATGTATTTCTAGAGATCAGATAAGGGTTGAAGAGGGTTTGAAGATAGATTCATTGCATTTTAGAAAGGAAATTTGCATTGTTTTTACATTATATACCATTTTTAGATTATCTATTAAATCTGTACCTTTATACACAAAAAGGTATGCAGGATACCCGGATACACATAAATATCTTAAATTTTATTCATACAACAAATATTTATGGAATCCAGAATGTGCAAGTCCTGAGGACCCAGGATATGATAGGAAGAAAGCTTGACCTCTCCCCCACCCATGTTGTAGAAACACAATTTACAGGTAACTAACCCACCACTTCTGCAATGCAGTCGATACATACTGGAAAGAAAAATAGAATCTACTCCGGGGAGGAGAGCAGGTAGATGAGGAAAGATTATATGAGGAAAAGACTTAAGTCAAAGGTGAGTAGAAGTGGCCTAGTGACCTGGTGCAGAAGAATATTCCAGACAAAAGAGAAACAACTGGTGCCCAAGTCCTCAGGCTGGAATGGGTTTCTGGGGACCTGAATGAAGACAGCAGTGGGGTGAGTAAGAGGGACACACGGGGCTGGGTGAGTAAGAGCGACAGGGGACAGATGCTTGAAGATCATCTTCCAGTTTAGTCTTTTCCCTCGAGCAAGAGATCATTTCATCTCCTCTGACCTTTAATTCACCTCAATCCCTCACTGCTCCAGACTTGGTCTTTCATCTCTAGGATCGCACTTCAACCCTGTCTCTTCGGGTCTTTAACTACCTTTCTTTCAAGTTCTTCCGATGTAATCTCGACAGCTCTTCTAGCCCAGTGACAAGTCTACTTCCATGAGTCATCAGACCTTGTTTTCTTCACTCCTGGTTTAAATGTGTGCTCCATACTTTTAATAACATACTCCCAAATCACAAACCCCCAAATCTGAAGGAACCCCACTATTTCTTCTGCTGTTAGAACAAGTCATACAACAGAATGAGTGGTGTCACTGTAAATTCATGTTCAGTGAGTGACCTCAGTGCCAGGGTAGATCTTGGTTTATAGGACCCAAACCTTATACAGTTTAAAGAGTCCTTTTAAGGGAAAAGAATACAGTATAGTCTCATTTAAGGTCATGGATGAGTTCTTGGAAATTGTGACTTTAAGTGAAACAAAGTTACCGGAGACTAATTGATAGAAACATCAAACAACCATATTCCGGTAACAAAAGAATTACCGAATTTGTAAATAGAGGACCCAATGGAAGAGAAAAATAAATCGACACCAACCCACAAATGACACAATTGGTAAATTTAGCTAACAAGAAGAACAGTTGTTGTAACTCTATCCCATATGTTCATGGAGGTAGAAGAATGACTTAACATATTAAGGAAAGACTTGGGGGAGATTATTAATACCTAAATCATGGGGCCTCCCTGTTGGCCTCGGGGTTAAGTCTCAGCGCTATCACCCATACAGCCTGAGTTCAATCCCCAGCCAGGGAGCTAACCCACATATGGCACAGCAGACCGATCCTGTCTCCCCGCTGCTCCCCTCAGTAATGTATTTCAGTAGATCCACCTGTTCTGCTCCCCATTCTGCCTCTGGTAAATCCTCTACCCTCCACACTCCTGGCCTACACTCCAGTTCTTCTACACACACACACACACACACACACACACACACACACACACACACACACACAAAGACCTAAATCATACTTCTGGAGATGGAAATTGCAATGACTGACATGAAAAAATTACTGCATGCAAATAACAGCAGATTAGACATTAAGAAAAGATGAGGAATCTGAACACAGAACAATAAGAAACTGAAACAACAGAGAAACAAAATTGAAAAAAATTAAGAAGGTATCAATAAAGCATCAAAACTTGGCAACTTCTAATGCCCCAATATACCCATAGCCCAGTTCTCTAAGGTGGGTCACACAGAGAAAGATTAAAAGCAATAACAACCAAAACTTATACAAATTTGTTGCAACTATAAAACCCTAGAGTTAAGCCAACAATGCTGAGAAAAATTAAAAAGACAATATTGTGTTCTCAGTTTTCCACCAAAGTCTCTGTAAAATCAACATAATCCCAAATAATACCCCAGCAAGCAAGCTTTTTTCCTTTTTGCAAAATTGTTGATTCTAAAATTCATATGAAAATACAAAACCCTTGAATAGTTCATACAACTTTAAAAAAGAATAGTCAGAGAACTTACACTATTTGACTTCAAGATTTATACAGAGCAGCAATAATAAAGATAGTGCAAGACAGTGTAGTATTAGCATTAAGACAGACATTGACTAATGGAGTAGAATTGATAATCCAGAAATAAACTTACACAGATATAATTGTAACAGGGTGGTCCCCAGGAAAGGGGGAGGTTCCCTGCCCCACCCAAGGGAGGGTGGAGCTGAGCAGGAAGAGAAGAAGCTGCAGAAGAGACTGAGGAAGGAAGCAGGATGGAGCCAGGAGACCTGGAGGAGGCGCATGGAGCCTAGAGACACGTGAAGAAACTGCGCTTGTCTTTGGGTTGTGGACTGGGTGACACAGACGTGGGTGAGACCTGTGGGGAGGTAACAATGGCAGCTTTTATCTTGATGTTGATTTTGCTCTTTTCCTTCCGGGCTTGTCCGGTTGTTTGTGACCCTTTTCTGTGGGTCCCCACTGGAAGATGCTTTAGACTTGTGGCAGGCTTTGGGGCCTTGCTCTGCGCCATTCCCATATGGATGGACTTTTACCCACGAGGGGACGGGTAACTTTGGGTACTTCATTTAGAAACTAGACTCTTTGCCTTACCTGTATTGTTTCCTAGTTTTATTAAAGTTCCTTCCCATTAAAGTCTCCTATGTTTTGTGTTGATGCGGCGGATGGCAGAACCCATTTAGAATAGGCAGGTTTGCGGGGTTTGGGCTACCCCTCTCCCTGTCCTATAACATAATCAATTGATATTTGATAAAGATGCAAAGGTCATTCAAAGAAGAAAAGAGTCTTTCAATAATTGATGCTAACTGGATATGAAGATGGAAAAAAACCCACAAAATCAAAACAACTTTGATTCATACCTTGCAATACAAGCACAAATGTACTTGCAGCATATCTAAAAATTAAATGTAAAACTTGATAGAAACAAAACTTCTGGAAGAAAGCAAAAGAAAATCTGTGACTGAGTTATACAAAGATCTCTGAGAAAAAAATGTTAAGTTGGACTTTATCAAAATTGATAATTTCTATTCTTTGAAAGATAATGTAGGGAATGAATACACAAGTCAAAAATTTGGAGAAAGTATTTTAAAATCACATAAAATTTGATAAAGGACTTGTACCCAGAATATATGAAGAACCATCTAAACTCAATAATAAGAAAGTAACAGCCCAATTAAAACATGGGTAAACACTGTACAGAAACTTAACCAAAAATAAGAAATAAAGATCACAAGCACAACTAAAGATATGCTCCGGGTCATTAACCATGAGAGTAATACAAATTAAAATCACAGTAAGATTCCACTAGACACACTTAGATGTGTGAAATTAAAAAGATGGATCATAGCAAATGTTAGTGAGCAACTGAAACTTTACACATTGTGAGAATATGAAATGGAGGGCATTTTGGCAGCTTCTTATAAAGTTAAACATACACATAACTGAAAGGTTCGGCGCGGTAAAGAAAAGGAGAGCCAGGCTACATTTCTCAAAGGGAGGGAAAGTTTATTGCGCCCCGGGCGGACCTCACGCACCCAAGGTGGGGGTCAGTGAAGCCGTGCACGTTGTTAGGGGGAAGCAGGGTTTTATAGGGTGAGGAGAGGTCAGGTGGGTAGTTGGGCTCCTACGTCGGGAAAAGTTTGTAGGGCAGGTAGAGGTTCTTTGTCTGAGATGAGACTCGTAGGGGGACGGGGGAGGCTCATTGTCTGAGTCCTCCAGGCAGGTATCCGCATTCCTGCCCCCCAGGTGGGCTTCCTGGTTGGCTCCTGCATTCTGGCTTCCTGCATGGACCTTTCAATAACATAGGACCCTGATATTCCACTCTTCAATATCTACCCAAGAGAAATGAAAGCATAAATCCATTCAGTAACTTGTGCCCAAATGTTCTTAGCTGCTTTATTTTAAATAGCGCCTAAATGGAAGCACCTCAAATGTGCATCCATACGTTAATGGATAAAGAGTGTCATATACCCATACAAGGAATGAATTAGGGATATATGTGATGACCTGTATGAATCTTAAAATACTGATGCTGAATGAAAGAAGCCAGATAAAAATAAAGATACACTGGATAAAATTCTAGAGAGATAAAATAAAACTATAATGACAGAAGATCAATAAGTGGTTGGTTGGGAGGGAGGTAAATGTTCCCTGTATGGATTCTGGTGATGGTTTTATGTTCTATACATTTGCCAAAATGTATCAAATTGTATACTAGAATCTTTTAATTTTTTCATTTTTGAGAATTCCCAAGTTATAGTTGATACTTTAGTACTTAAAGGCTGATGGGCCTCCCCTGGTGGCACAGAGGTTGAGCGCTGGGCTGCCAAGCTGCCCGCAGCCTCTGCAGCACCGGTCCGTTCCCCGGCCACCGGCGAGGGTCCCACAAAAAAAAAAAAAAAAAGTACTTAAAGGCTGAGAAGTATTTACATTTTCAAGAGGAACATTGACAGGCTAGCCTTTAGTGAGTCTCATTTTGAGACAGAATAGTCAGGTCACCCAGCTCTCTTCATGGAGTTTTGTGGTAAATCCTTCAAAGAATGAATAGTGAAACCAAATCCTTTCCCCTCTCAGAATTTTTCCTTACTATTTTTCTTTCTTGTAAGTTTACATGTAAAGGCATGAATATATGGCATTTTAAAAGATGAGGGCTATCGTGTAAGGCAGGAATCACACAATAAATCCAAAATTAAAATCCTGTGGGAGTTAAAATCTGAATGTGGGTGCAGGGTGGGAGGTGACATGGTCTTCTCACAGATCTACTACACACACTGCAACTGTCCTCAAAAGCAGGAATGGAAAAAAGTAGACACTCAGCTGCAAGAGAAAAAGCTAGGTTCTTGGCTATCTAGTGTTTTATTTTTACAGTTGGGCTGGGTGCCAAGTGCCTTTTCCAGAATAGGCCAAGTAAGATCAGTCCAGTGTGGTTTTTATGATTTTCGTTAGCTCTGTAACCAGAAGCTAAATGGAGGGACATTCCATTGTGGGAATGCAAGCATTTTCTCCTAGTAGGTCATAATGCTTGAGTCCACTGGATGGGCAGAGGACCAGATTTGCTTGTTGGGGGTCTGCTTGTTGATCATGTAGGTTCCTTGATCTCTATCAATTTTAATTGTTTAAACACTACTCTCAAAGGAGACATTGAGTAAGGTTTATCTGAAAAATTCTGTTAAGGAATCCAGTGTCTTCTCTGCCAATCTTTGTAAGAGGCCTCATGTAGAGAAACAGAGTTACCCAAAGTTCCCACTGTCCTCAAACTTACTAGACACTGCTTTTTGACATGCAGAATCTTGTTGAGGCAGTGGAGGTTCAAACTTGGATTACTGACTTATTACAAAAACATTGAAAGATACAGATGATATCCAGATGGAGAGAGGAGTAGGGCAAGGTATGGGGGAGGGACATGGAACTTCCATGCTGGTTCTGAGGATCAGCCCCTCCATGTATTCCCCAAGACAGAAGTTCCAACTTATACACTTTATATATGATCTCTTTATTACATGTCAATTACACTTGACTAAAGTTGCTTTAAAAAAGCAACAACAAGATAGCCAACCCAAGAGAAAAAAAGAGCTAATTTAGAAATTAGGCAAAGCTAAAGTATGGAAATCAGGAGAATGTTTACCTTTGTTGGATGTTGGGGGAAGGAATTGCTTCTTGTAGGATGGAATGTTGATTTCTTCATCTGGAGGCTGATCACATGGGTGTGTTTACTTTTGGAAATTCATACAGCTGGACATTTATGATTTGTGCACATTTCTATATTGAGATTATATTTCAATTAAAAAACTTATTTATAATTAAAAAAACAATTCTATAAACACCTGTGACTATTGTGCAGAATTTTTCATCATGTTGCAGCTCTGTTTCAGGGTAATGTCTGTGTTGCTGTGATTCTGAGAGATGCATCCTCTTACTTTGCTTTTCCAGGTGGTAGAAAAATTTCCTCAGAAGTTTCTCAGAAAGCTGTTTATTATTTTTATAAGTGAGGGATGTGCCTATTTTAGCTTCAAAGAAATCAGCCACCTCTTCCAGACAGGAAATTGCTGGGGAAATGAAATTAGATTGTTCAGAATGTTAATGCAGTTAAATTCCAGGGGGTGGTGCCTGGGAGTGCAGGCCAATCTGCCCTTTTAGCTCAAGGCTTTTTCTCTGAGAACTGCCTCTCTTCCCAGGCCCTCCAGCATGGGTTCTTCGCTCATGGCTATACTCTCAAGTGCTATGGGCTCCAGGAATAGCTGATGGTATCCCTAGACAAATGGAAAAGCAACTGATAGGCCGTGCTTTCAGAGGTTTAATCTGAAAGACTTCAGATTTGAGACAAAAACCCTAATTAGTTAGCTTGGGTCCTAGAACTGGGATGTCTTGAAGCTGCAAGGTGAGTTAGGAGGAAAGAGATGTCTGCTAAGGGGCCGGGAGACAGTGCTCATGAAGTAGCAGAAAGAAAGAGATGATCTGGGTTCAGCCTCTCCAGGGGCTACCTTGAGAATGTAGCCATGATGCCTTATATCAGGACTTACCTTTCTGTTTAATGTATCTTGGATAGTTTCTCTTCCTTGCAACCACGTGCTTCCTAAGATACTCTTTACATAATCTAAGTAAGTAAAAATCTGGGTCATGGTGGCAGAAAGAAAGAGAATATGAAATTGCAGTAACACTTCAAATTGTCCAAGTCAAATGTCTCCCCCATTTCAGGAATTTCTTCCATGAAAGAGCCACTCACCTATTTGGCCACTTTAATTTCCCCCTTCCTCCTGCCTAAGCTCCCTCCCTCCTAACAATAAATATCTATTGAGTGTCTACTACAAACCAGGCCCTGTTCCAGGTGCTTGGAATTAAGCAAACTAGTCAAAAAATTAGTAAGACAAAATCCTCTGCCTTCGTGAAAATTACATTCAAGGAGAACTAGATGACAAACATGAACATAAGTAAGAAATTTATACATTATGTTAGATGGTGCTACGTCCTATGATTAAAAGAAAATGAGTAGGATTAAACAACATGGAGATACAGTGGTGAAGGGGTAGGAGGAATCAATTTAAAACAGGGTAGGCCCCACTGAAAACAGGCCATTTGCGGAGCCTTAGGGAGATGATGGAATCTGAGGACAGAGGAATTAGAGAGTTGTAGGAGGTGAAGTGGAGGCATAACAGAAGCCAGGTTATATGGAACCTTGTAGACAAATGCAGGACTAGTAGCTCTTCTCTGAAAGAGACGGGGAGCCATTGTAGGTTTTGGGCAGAGAGACACACCCTGACTGTGTTTTAGCACAACCGGCCTCTGTTTACAGATTACAGAATGCAGGGATAAATTCAGGCACACTGTGATTAGTCCTAAGGCAATTAGTACCTTTGAGCCAAAAATCTGTGTCCTTATCAGTTTCATGCACTATTCTGAACTCTATCTGAAGCTTTATCAGATCATAAAACTAACCAGATATATAATTGGAAAACACACTAAAGTAAGGATTATCCATTATACTATCCAGAGAGAACCACTTATCCATTTTTATATAGCATTTAGTCTGTTTACTATGCATACATTTGCATAATTTAATCCCCTTTTTAGCCATCAAAGACAGATATTCCTATTTTCTCCCCAGGCTAGGGATTCTTATTTTGGCATCAGTGAATACATACCAAGTTTTTAGGAACCTCTTTAAAGCATAAACAAAATTTATCTGTATGTTTCTTGTAGAGGAAACGATAAATTTCTCCAAGTTTTCAGAGGAACCTTTGACATCAAAGAAGGTGAAGAACCTGATCTGAAATGTTTTGGGCTTTTTTAGTCACAGAACGATCTTGTTAATCATCCCCATTTTAATTCATACAGTGGCTTTCTAGCCAGGCATGTTTATCTAATATACTCCATCCATTTGGCCACAATTGATAAAGATGGGGTAGACATTTGACCCACGCTGTGCCAAGCATAATCCCTCCTATCAGGAACTTGGAGCTGGGATGGCGACAGAGCTAGTTTCTGGCAAGTGGACGAGGGGTTGGAGAAAGCTGTCTTTCCCAAAGAAGAATGAAACAGAGGGAAGAAGCAGAGTCAATACTTCCCAGTGACATTTCCCATTTCCTGGCTCTAGCCCTTCCTAAGGCTCAGCTGTATTCCTACCCTTGGAATCTATGAGGCACTCTTGTTTCCAGGGATATTCAAAATATTTAAAGTTGGTACTCTATGGGAACCAATGACTCAGAGCAGATGCCAGAGATAAACATAGATCTTTCGGCCATATCTAGGTGCCTTATCTGAATGGCTGCCCTGTCCATAGCATCAGAACTCACGACACCCTCATCCCTAAACAAGCTGAGTTTTCTGTTGAAACAAGAGTTATAACTGAGATATAGCCACTGCTCTTGCTGAACAGTTGTCCTGATAATTCCCAGTGCGCTGGAGAGCCCAGACCTTTTCACCCAGATGGCTTCCCCGACTCGTCTGTGGTCATTCACAACCCCCTTGTGGAGTAGAGGTCATAACCCAGCAGTCAGCTGTTGCCTGACCAGTTAAAGGTGAGTCTACAGAGATTATTGCCTTGCATGATTTGGACACAATCCTATTAACACAGCCCACAAGAGGATTAGCTTGAAGAGCAGCTAAGTCACATCACACTGAACTTAAGATCAACAAAAACAACCAGGCCTTTGCTATAAAATAAGTCACTTTTCCCAACATCTGTATTTATGGAGTAGTATTTGGAACCCAAACTCAGGGCAGTTAAATCTAGTCCTGTTGCTCTTCAACCAGGCTGCCAACCTTTCAAGTGCTTCTAGAAGTCTCCATCACATTAGCCATCTCTACAGGTTTTGTGTTATTCACAGATTTGGAAATTTTATTCTACCCTAGCATGATTAGACTTGTCTGAAATTCGGTATGGGGGCCTACTCAGTCAGAGACTGGTGTCTCAATTGGGTGTCAGATGTTGCCCAATATCTAGAAGGATGGGCTGTGGTCTGATAGCTGAGTTGGCAATAGGCATTCTTGTGAGTGTTGCTGAGATGGGTTTTAGGAGATGTCAAAATCAGCCTACCCAGGAGCCAGGCTGAGTTGCAAAGCAAATTGAATTACTGGCATTGGAAGCAACTGCAGATAGAAATGTCAGGGGGGTTGTAGATGTGGTAGCGTAGTCACATCCAGGTCTCGAACAACCCAGAAAGGTAGGATGGGGAACCTGGTTCTACCTGATAAAGTATGGAGTCAGAGTTCTGGGCTCGACTCCAAGCTGCTGTTGTCCATGTGAGCAAATGACATTTTGCTGCCTCTTTGGCCTCTCTGGCTGGTCACTCAGAGTAGCCACTCTCTCTCCTTGGCCTTCTTCCAAGTTGTTTGATGAAAATGCTGATCAGGACAGCATCAGAATCAAAGCCAATAAAGACCTGACGATTGCGAGCCGGGCCTCCCCGGTGGCGCAGCAGTTGGGCACTGGGTTGCAAAGCTGCCCGTAGCCTCTGCGGCGCCGGTTCAATCCCTGCTGCTCCTCGGCCACCAGAGGAGGGTCCCGCATGGCATGCAGACCTCTCCTGCCGCCCGCTGCTCCCCTCAGCAGTGTACTTCATTAGTCTGCCTGTTCTGCTCCCCGCTCTGGCTCTGGTGGATTCTCTCACCCTCCCGCGCTTCTGACTGTACCCAGTGCTTGTATAAATAAATAAATAAATCTTAAAAAAAAAAAAAAAAGATTGTGAGCCCTAGAAATTTGCAAAAAGCTGAGATCAGGAAGACTGACAGAAAAGACCGAGATGCCAAATCAAAATAGTTTGAGAAGTGCCCACAGGAGACCCTGACAGTTTTGTAGCTGTGGGGGTGCATGTGCTCTATGGCTCCTGCACCCAGACTTCCAAGCCCTGGGTTTAAAAGTCTGGTTTCCTGAGCTCACTTCCACTGGTATTTGATGTCAGTTATTTTGCGAAAATGATAGCTAATGGTTTACTCAGGTGTTTCTCTGTATGTTCTCTTTTCTTCTTTCTTTTCATGAAATGTTAAGTCCAGAGATTTCTTTGTTGGAAGACTTTGATGTGCATATGCAGAAACAGTTGCTTGCATCTTTGAGTTCCTCCTTAAGAGGAACCATGTTGCCTGACAAAAAGGTGAAGCTGATGATACACAAAGAGTAAAACAAATCTATCATTTTTATTTATTACAATTGTGATCTCTTTTGGGTTAATAAAAGGAAAGTTAACATATTTAAAGTGTGTATACTACCTGCAAAGTCCAAAACTGGCGTTGCTTTGAAGTCAAGGTTTTATCATGCAATTCTTAGTTTAAGAGTTTCCATGCAATTATTACATAACTAGCTGTGATTTTGCAGTGGAATATAAAACTATTAGAACCTGTTCATGTTGTCTCAGGATTTCTTTATAATTTTTTTCCCTAAAATCATGTAAACTCAAGCACTAATGTATCTCAATAAAGATCATCTTTTTCCCTCTTCTCTTTTATCCCTACACTTAGATGCCGCAGTAACAAAAATCCAGGAAGTTGATAGAAACTCATCCATTACCAACATATAGAAAACTGAAGAACAGCCAGTAAAGACGCACCATCCACTTCCTCAGGGGCCTGGGGCAAGCGTAGCAACCCTGAGGCCTCCGTAATGTGGCTGCCAGGGCGCAGGGCCCGCAGCTGACTGCCCATGATGAAGATTCTGTTGTGATGA
Organism: Talpa occidentalis; assembly: GCF_014898055.3. Classification (NCBI taxonomy): domain Eukaryota; kingdom Metazoa; phylum Chordata; class Mammalia; order Eulipotyphla; family Talpidae; genus Talpa; species Talpa occidentalis. Next base: position 111,248,809 of record NW_023605194.1, read on the forward strand.
GGTGACTTAAGGCGCCAGATTCCTTCATCATCCCCCGTTCCATGGAGCACTTGGGGGCCCACTCAGTGCTGACACAGCCTTTCCCCCGCACAGTGGGGTGAACCAGTTTCCCGCCTGAGTTCCCACACTCGGTGCACATAACCTAGAGTCAGAATATTACTGGGTTGGCTGAGAGGAATATATTTCTCTTAGAATCCCCGTTTGAGAACAGGAATTCCCTTCTAAAGAACGTGCTTTATTCAGTTACTCATTTATCTTTCTTAGAAAAGACCACTGTGTGGGGAGATGCTGAATGGAAATTTTAAGAAATCTCGGTCACCAGGGAGCATGCAGTCTCATGGAGTTAGTCTCCGAGTTGTCTGAGTTCTAGTGGGCAGACACAGCACCAAGGTGTGGGGCAAGGAGGCATCTGTTTTCAAATGGTGTGTCTGGGAGGCAGGCCTGGCTTTAGTTGCTAGGCGTAGAGACGGCACCTCAGATGTCCTCCATTCCTAAAGGGTGTCTCTACTGCCCCGTAGGCGCTGTCCATCTTGGGCATACTCCCATGCAGCGTCCGAAAGGCCCAGAATTATTCTGCTTCCTTCTTGCCAAATGAATACATAAGTATTCGTATTTCATGTCTTTATTTGCTGGGATGCATCTTGCAGACTTCTCTGGGGTCTCGGTGTCTCCCTGGAGCCTTCTCAGCGAGCATCTCACAGCTGCCGTAGCTCCAGTGCCCACGCCTCTCAGAGGCCTTGCTACCCACCTAGGCTTCAGCCCTGGAGCCCACTCAGGTTTCTTGGCTTAGTATCCTGTCTCCTTTCTCGAATCCCTCTGTCCCCAGTCTGGTGGGTGGAGGTGTGGGAGGAGGAATTGGGGATGAGGTTTGAATCAGGGAAGGTCCTTTACTGGACCTCCTTTATCGGAATCTCGGGGTCCCCACCGTGGATGTTACCAAGGCAAAGTGAGGAGCACTCCCCGAAGGAGCGTGTCATTCTGGGGCGGGCCGTGCTAACCTCCATATTGTTCCAATTTTAGTCCATGTGCTGCCGAAGGGAGCCCTGGGGGAGCGCTTTGTTCGTCTGTTTGGCGCTTTGATCTAATTTTTAACGTCACACTGGAAATGTAGTCTTATGGGAACAAACCCCAGAGACTGCTTTTTCCTGCTTCCTTCCGTGTGGCCAGCCCGCAGGTCTCTCTGTGTGCCCACAGCAGGCAAGGAGAAGGAAGAGGTGGGACCAGCCAGGGAGAATGGTGGTTGATATTTGAAAAATGCCGCTGGCAAACAAGAAGACCAAGAACATGAAGGTTTGAAATTGCTAGTACAGACTTAGTGCTCTACGCAGTATTCAGAGAAGGGAGAGGCTGGTGTAAAAGTTATACAGGCAAGGCAGGCTCCACGGGAGAGGTTAAATCTGAGAGGGGTTTTGGTTCAGTTGTAACACGTGGAGCACTAGTTCCTAAAATGACTAGGCTAATGCAAATAAATTAATTAATTAATAAGGATGTCTGTTGTCAAATGAATGGAATCAATCGATGAAATCTTACAAATGTGGCGTGAGTGCCTAGGCTACGCCGGGCTTTAGGTGGGGTGGGGCCATGCAGTAAATGGGCACCTGTCCTGTTGCAGTGAGGAGGCAGGTATTAAACCAAGTATTTCCAGTGATAATTCTCTGCCAGGAGAAGTTCAGACAAGAGGAGTAGCCAGGAACCCAGTACCGGGAACGCCCTGGTTGATGGAAAGGAATTTTCAGCTGGGACTTGAAGAAAGTTAGACTTGACCAGAGAGGAAGCAGTGAAGACTAGGCCAAACAGCGAGCAGCACCACCAACACAGGCCAGGAGGAGAGCTGGATGAAACATTCGGAGACCTGATAAAGCTTCCCTGTGGCTGGACTGTAGCAATAGCAAGTCAGGCTGAGAAAGGCCCAAGGGAAGGATGTTGGGCCATGTCTCAAGGGTTTGCCTAGTGACATGACTTAGATATTTTGAGATTGCCCTTCAACAATATGGAGAGTGGGCCTCCCCGGTGGCGCAGCGGTTGAGCGCTGGGTTGCGAAGCTGCCCGCGGCCTCTGCAGCGCCGGTTCGATCCCCGGCTGCTCCCCGGCCACCAGAGGAGGGTCCCACATGGCGCGCGGACCTCTCCTGCCGCCCGCTGCTCCCCTCAGCAGTGTACTTCGGTCCTTCTGCCTGCTCTGCTCCCCGCTCTGGCTCTGGTGAATTCTCTCACCCTCCCGCGCTTCTGACTGTACCCAGTGCTTGTATAAATAAATAAAAATAAATCTTAAAAATAAAAAAGGTAAACATTTATTATTTAAAAAAAAAAAAAACAATATGGAGAGTGGCCTTATGGGGCAAGACAGGAAGCAGGCAAATCCCATGAGGTAGCTGCAAATCCCATGAGGGACACCAGGGACTTAAGCTAGGGTGGTGGCCAGTGAGAAGGTGTGTGGGGAGGGAGTGTTGAATGTCTGAGAGTCTTCCATGTGGGTAACTGGATGGAAGACTATGACAGTTAATAAAATGGAGTATTTAAAACATGTTGCATTGAACTAAGTGAAACTAAAGTATTTAGGCAGGATTTTGTGTTTTCCAGAAGCAGTTCACTTTGACTCCTCCTTTTTCGGCATCTGCATGTTCCCCTCATCACCAAGACAACAACCCCAGTAGGAAACAGGAGAGGATGCTTCTCTAGAAACCTTGTGTGGTCACACAAAAGTAATCTGGCTGGTCTCCTAGATTTAGCGCTTTGGGCCTCTGCGTGATGCTTCTTTATCTCCAGACCGCGGAATCCCAGGTCCTTTGCAACATCAAACCTAAAAGTTTAATTGGAGAAGGAAAAAGGCTCCTCTTCCAGAGACCAGCACTGCCCATAAAAACCCATTCTCCTGTTCCTCCTCCATAAGAGAACTCTGATTTTACTGGGAAAAGCTAAGTGAGCACCTAAATAACCTTCTCTCCCTGCACACCCCCAGGGAGGCGGGGACAGGTGACTATGCAGCAAATGAAGAGCAGGAGCTTTTAGTTGAGGATCCGGTTCCTTCAAGGAGACACAGTTCTCTGGGACATGAATGTAATGGCCGGACTGCCATCTTGTATGACGGTGGGATCCTGGGGAAGGAGGCAGCACGACAAGGAGGCCTCACCTGAGGAGAGATGCCCGGATGGTGTAGCCTTGGGCTGCCCAGTGCTCTGCTCCTTCTCCTCTTCCTTCTTCTGAGAGAGAAATTTTCTATTTTGTTTAAACTTTTATTTTGGTTCCTTTTCTCAGCAAACAAACACAGGTCCTGACATCAGCTGGCAACTCCCCACCCCATGAATTAGAGAGATGGTCTTTTAAAGTGATTAATAGATACTCTAGATAACTGTAGAAGAATTAGGCATTTTTCTGTTAAGCTCTTGACATGCATTAGCTTAGGTGATTTTATAATAATTCTATGAGAGAAACATTATTATTTATTTTTTAAACATTATTATTTTAATGTAATATAATTGTTTTAATATAAAGAAGCAGAGACTTTGGGACTTGCCTGATGGTAGGAACATGGTCAATAAGGGGTCAAATTCTGATGCAGCCCATCTGTCTGTACCTAGAGGTCATGCTTTTGAGCTCCATGAGCTCCATGCCCACTATTATGCTTATTTGGTATTTATCTGGAATCCAGGTCATATCTTGGCTCAGCCTGTCTCAGTGCAATTATATAGAGAGAAAGAAAAAAAAAATAACTTTTCTTTGGGGATAACCCGAGTATTTCAGTGTGTCTGGCAATTCTATTTCCTATTGCAAATTAAGTAAGATCTTGGATTAACATTTGACACCAAGATCGCGCCCACCTACACATGCTGGGAGTTTATTGTTCAGAAAGCTGAGGACCAGGCCTGCCTGGATCTGTTGTGGTCACAGCACTGCATATGTCCCAGAGATTCTGAATTCGAGGAAAGTTCCTGCCTTTCTCTTCTGTCTGCATCACAAGTGTTGCCTGAGGTCTTCATGGTGCTCCTCTGTGTTGAGGGAGGACAAAGACCCACAGGTGGGAGCTGCAGCCGCCACCCTAGAGCCCACGATGAAACATGACAGAGAATGAGATGAGGAGTTTTCTAGAACTCTAGAAGCTTTCACCATGGCCAGTGTGCCTGGGCATGGTCCAGCTCTCACACCCCAGGCTTCCTTGCAGTGTGAGGGTCGCTGAAGATGGTGTGTGAGGGAGAGGCCATGGAGCAGAGGCTGCAGTGTGAATGCTGTGCAGTCCCCACTCTGGGATGCCTGGCGGGGGCAGCTTTCTAGGTGCTCCAAGGACATGGCAGAGCTTTGGCCCCAGGTCTGTGGGACTTGAGTCTTTGTTTTAACAAAGTTCCACAAACCATATAGCTCAGGACAACACAAATGTAGTGTCTCACAACTTTGCAATCCAGAAGTTAAAAATGAAGATGCCGGCAGATCTCCTCTAGGGGTGCTAGGGAAGGATAGCACCTAGTTCCCAGCGGCCTTGTGTTTCTTGTCTTGTAGGTGGATGTGTTCTCCTTGCATCTCTTCACGTCATATTCCCTCTGTGTCCATCGGTCTCTGTGTCCAAATTCCTCTGTTCTAGAAGGACCCAGTGCTACAAGATTAAGCCCCACATTTACAACTTCATCTTGACTATGTCTGCGAAGACATTATGTCGGAATAAGGTCACATTCCGAGGTACTGGGAGTTAGAACATCAACAAATCTTTCTTGGGGCATGTAATTCAACCCATAATTGAATGAAACCCAGATTTCAGAAACAGATGTAGGAGCAAAGATAGAGGGAACCAGGAGGTAAAAAGGCCAGGGATTCCTGGGAAAATGTTCGGAGGCCTTGAACTTGCTCAAGCTATAGCTCTGGGAGTTCAAAACAAGTTTACCTAAATCTCCAAGGGCTTGGGAAGCTTCCCTGTGGTATCTGGGCTGTAAAAGCACAGGAAGAGGCAGAGACATCTCCTCCCGGAAGGGAACACCCTCTTCAAGGAGCTGTGAAATCCTCATACTCTGGGGCAGATTCACTGTTCAGGAAGCCCATCTCATCATGCAATTTCCAAGTTTTTTTAATATTGATGTTAAGGTGCCTTCCAGCTGAGACCAGGAAACATTAGCTTAAAACATAATCTTGCATCGTGTTACATCAACATCAGTTTGGAGTGGAGCAGGGGTGTGGCTGATGTATTGTACTTACACAAGTAGAAAAAACCTTGAAAAAAAGTTGGAAAATAATGGGTTTTGCTTAAGTGCTACCAAAGGTAGAGGGTGGTGGTTCTTGATCAGCAGTCAGGTAATTAGCCCCAGTGGAAAAAGATGTGTATTTTCAGCTGCCTCACTTGTTCCGGGGACTTCCAGAAGAGCTGGAGCCTTGTCCCAAGAGGCAGTTCTAGTCCCTCCCAGAATAATTCTACTTCAAAGCGGGAATTGTTGCCATAACCTCAGGTGGCCCCCGAGCCAGGCAAGGATTACTAGTTAGCTCTCTTGCAGGTTTATTCCAAGTTTGATATCCATGCTCTGGTTCTGAGAGACAATCTGTGCTAACTACCTACCAGGCTCCCATTTTGTAGTTGGCTCATCTACGGGACTCTCAACCTAATTAGGGGGTTGTCACCTTTAAATTTTGAAATTTACATGCACACACACACACACACACACACACACACCCTTCCCCACTCCCCTGGTTCACAAGCCCACTTGGCAGAAAGCCTGTATCTACCTTGTCTTTTATTTTGAATCCCCATCCAAGTCATCTGTTTAATCCTCTAGTCCTGCAGTGAATTCTAGGTTTTGACTTTGTTTTGGCTATTTTCTTCTTCCTAGTGGCCAGGGTCTTGAAGTCACCCAGCTGTTGGGATTTCTGTTAATTCCTCTGGGATTGTTACAGGACAAACCCCCATATAACATGGGGCTGCCTGACTGTGGGTCCTCACGCGAGCACTTAAAGGGTACTTATGAATGCTAAACTGCAGACAAACACACAAAAGGTTGATAAAAGGTTTATTTACAAGGGAAGGGAAAATGGGAAATGAATAACTCGGGAGGAAAAAGAGGGAGATAAGTTCGTAAATGTGTCCTACCTGTTCTGCTGACCTGGAATCCCAATGACCCACCGAGCTGGCAAAAACCTAGCTCGCCTTGTGGCCAAGCCTGCGACCCCCTGGCCACATGGCCAGTTAAATACCCAAACCCAGAGCCTAGTTGCTTAACTCCGCCCCCAGGTCCTCACAACCTTCCCTTTGGGGATCATGGGATTTGTAGTTCACAGTGTCGTGGGGGTGGAGTCCACAAAGCCTGTATGGAGTTTGCTCAGGACATCCTTTCCGCCTATCAGGATCTCAGAATACAGTGTCCTATTTGTTGTCTTATCACCTTGCTTTGGGGAGCTGGCCCAACCCCCAGATCAGCGAACTTCCTGTAAAGAGCTACTGAGCATGCATTCAGGCTTGGCAGGTCATATGGTTTCTGCTGAAATTATTCAACTGCTGTTGTAGCACACAAGCAACCATGGATAGTGTGTAATCCAATGGGTCTGATTGTGTACCAATAAATCTTTATTTATAAAAATAAGCAACAGGCTGCTGACTCCTTAGTCTAGTCTTTAACTTGTCTCTGTATGGTCTCATTCTCTACTCTCTTATTCTAATCTCCTCTACCTTGATCCTCTACTTAGATTGCTGAGAGTAAAGCTCCTTGTTTTAATGTCAAATCCTCAGATAAGTCAGTAGTTACTATGAGCTATACCAATGAAAACTAGTATAGCCTGTGTGCCTGAGTAACAAATCTGTTTCAGTGTTCATGGGGCTTCTTAGAGGAGGCATATAGATTTCAGCAATACTATAATCAGATGCCACTTAGGCAGCTTTTGCTGTACCTTCCTTAAGAACAAGGACCCTACTTTGACTCTGATACCATGCGGGTGGTAGTCACTAATAGTTGCCTCATCCAACACTATTGCTTCCTTAGTCCTTGAATAAGAGCCCTGACTCTTCTGTTCAACTATGGCTGCCTTGGGCTCAGGGGTCTGTAGGAAAATCAAAGTGACTCCATTTTGTGTTAAAAAGTGACTCAAAAAAAAAAAAAGTGACTCCATCTTGTATGCACGCCATCGTAGGCCCGTGACTGGTAACTGTCCTGCTCCGGTAAGATAACCAATTTCTCCACTGCTTCTTTCACATGTATTAAATTGTGCCTGTGGTGCATACATATCTCTAGTGGTCTCAGTGGGACAGGTGTGCGTGATATGTCCCCCAGAAAATCGAGCACCTTACACAAGAATTATCACGTGTAAAACGGGATCTAAAAAGATCGCTGGTGGGGTGGTCAGATACCCCTACCTGGACTTGAAGTCCTCCTGCTCGCCAGCTCTGGTGCTGAGGATGCTGTGTGTAAGTTGTCCTTAATGTATGTTAACTGAAATTGAGGGACATATGTGTGCTCCATCCTTCTGATCCAAATGACCTTCTCCATTTGAGGAAACCTACTCATTCCTGAAACTGCCCCTCTCCCAAATGTAGGGAATAATATTCATCTGGGATTCACAGACTGCATCTCAGACCCAATTCTGGGCAATGATTTTGGGGAAAGTTTTCTCGGGTTCCTGGGAAAGAACTTTTCTCTTTGATCAGAAAGAGAGACTGAGAAAAAACATCTCTTCAGGGCCTCCCCAGTGGCGCAGCGGTTGAGCGCTGGGTTGCAATGCTTTTTGCAGCCTCTGCAGTGCCGGTTCGATCCCCCGCCGCTGGGGGAGGGTCCCACATGGTGCGCAGACCTCTCCTGCCACCCGCTGCTCCCCTCAGCAGTGTATTTCATTACTCTACCCGTTCTACTCTCTGCTCTGGCTCTGGTGAATTCTCTCACCCTCCCGCGCTTCTGACTGTACCCAGTGCTTGTATAAATAAATAAATAAATCTTAAAAAAAAAAATCTCTCCCTCTCTTCCTGCTTGTGATGGCCATGGTATGAGAACAACATTCTTGTGGTTGATGACCCTGATGGGAACATGGGGACGGACGAGATCAACACTTGAACCTTGGAAGAAGGGAAAAAATGGGGTCTGCTCCATAGTGGGGTGCTCCCATCCCTTCTGAGGTGTAGTATATATGCCCATATTAACCCTTTAAAAATCTGAAAGACTCCAAATTCTAAAATACAGCTGGTTTCAAGAGGTTTTGAATAATGGAGCCTGGACCTGAACTATAATTTGCATCCTGCATTGGGTAATGAAATCCCATTTCTAAAGTGACTAGTACCCACACATTCCAGGAAAGCAGACTTCCAGTGCGTAAATCAGGTAAAAGGGTCAACTGTATGGTGAAGGGTAGAATGGACTTTAAGTGATGAACGTAAAGTACTATACACAGAAGCTGACTTACAAGGATGCACACCTGTATAAGGTTATCATCTAATGTTACATCAATAATTTTTAAAAAACACCTTCTGTAACTAGCATCTCCCCAAGGGCTTCACCTCACTGAGTTCACTCTATAAATAAGGAATTTCTAGCTGCTCCCTATCCGGAGACCTCAGTGGGAACTTGTCTGTGGAACAGGTTTGTTTCAATGACAAAAAGCCCTACAGGGTCCAACCAGCTGGAGGGAGTCTCCTTTCTTCAAGATGCCGTGGCAGAATCAGAGAAGCAGCATGGAGTCAAAATCTACTCTCTCCTGACCCAGAGTGTGAGTCAGATCGGAACAGGCAACAATGACATGTGACTCACCGTTCTCACAAAGCTCTCACTTTAACAGATTTCCCCATTTCACAATAAAAATCGCTCTGTTTATCTGATAAAATCTGTTTTAAATAAGGCCTCTAAACTTTGGGTGGCCCACAGCAAAACTTAAGGTGGTAAATTGCATCTTGGAAATGCAGGCTTTTTAGAAATGTGTCTGCATCGGAGCTCTGGGGATTGGAAAAGCACAGGGACTTGCAAGGTTTGCGTTTTTCATTCATTAAGGCTGAGTTGCTGCCAAACTTCTCTTCCTGTTAGTCACACGGCGGGAGGAGGGCACATCACTTGGACTGGTCGTAAATTACTGGGAGGCTTGGGCAGCCCCAGCAAAATACCAAGGGGACCATAGATCTTGGCACAGGTTTTGTGAATGATTTCTGAGAAATCCAAATGTACTGAAAAATCACAGGTTGGCAGAGGAATGAAAAACTGAGACTATCTGTAAATTCAGCAGGCTAAGAATTGAGCTTGTCCTTGATCTAAATGCAGAATTCGATGCCCGGGACTGAGTCTCTCTTTGTGGAATTGCCTAGAAATCTTATACTGAGATGACTCCCTAGTCTTTTTTAATAGGACGTTCACTTTATAGTCTAGAGGTTTGCTTTTGTTTGATTAGTTCTCTCATTTGCCTGGCTGGTTTCTCTGTGTATCACATGTGAGTGAAATCAGACTGTGTTTGTCTTTCTCTGACTTATTTCACTAAGCATAATACCTTCTAGCTCTGCGCATGTTGTTGCAAATGACAAGATTTAATCTTTTTTAAAAGAATAGCTGAGCAGTGTTTTGATTCCTTAGTCTTGATCTGAGGCTCTTAACTTCTTTGTGTGGGGCTTTAGTGGGGTGTTAGGAGGAAGATGACATCCCTTTGAGAATCTGAAGAAAGCTCTGGAAACCTCCTGAGGAGAAATTGCCCACAATGCATCTAGGATTTGTATTCAATCTCAGGAGGTTCATAAGTTCATCCATTACCCTCAGGTGAAAAATCCCTGCACTTCATACTAGATGCTCCTTGACGGTTTAGATGCTGTTGATTCACTGTGTTTAATTATGTCCAATTGCACAGCATGCCTCCTGTTGGGTCTAATACCCATCACATACTCAGAAATTCTAGTTAGTGCTTCCTGATGTGAACTTACAGTAATAAAGCTCTTTTCTATTTTTAGTGTTGTTTTAAGAAGTCCAAGGCTTGATTAGAAAGGGAAGTCTCGGGCCTCCCTGATGGCGCAAAGGGTTAAGCACCGCACTATGAAGCAATCCGCAGCCTCTGCAGCACGAGTTCCATCCTCAGCTGGCCAGGGAGAAACCCACATGGCGAGGCAGACCTCTCCTGACTCGCCCGCTGCTCCCCTCAGTGTATTTCGTCAGTCTGCCTGTTCTGTTCCCCACTTTGCCTCTGGTGGATTCTCTCACCCCCCGCATCTCTGGCCTGTACCCCAGCTCTTTATGCAAAATAAATAAAGCTTTAAAAAAAATAAAGCTTTAAAAAAAAAAGAAATGCAAGTCTCTCCTTTAAGTACTGCAATGTAGCAGTATATTCCCTTGATACACAAAAAATAAAAAGAATTAAAAAAGAATTTCTTCTCCCTAACTCTAGAATCTCCCTGAAACAAATTTACACTTCGGCAAAATGGAAAGTGCAAAATGGAAAGCATAATTAATGCTGCTGAGAATTGCCACCGGCTGTCCAACTTCAGCTTTATGGGGAATGTTGAATGCCACCCCCTGCCTGCCCCCACCTTTTACTCCTCCCCGCAGAGCACAGGGTGTCACATCCCTGCAGGCACTGCTCTGGGCGACTGGGGTTACTGGGGGTGGACACAATTCCTGCGCCTCACTGGCAGGCTCAGACCTCCTTCAGGATCCTAGTAACTGCTATTGTTGAGTCCTCCCTGTGCTGAAGAGGTGTGTCATCTCCACAGCACCAGCTGGCTAGAGGCTATTTCCATATTTGCGCTGGAAGAAAGCACCACTAGAACGCTAAAGCCACCAGCTCCAGGGGGTGGAACCTGCCAAGTGCAAAATCACCATCTGAACCAGGATTTTCTGACTTACAGGATCCTGTACTTCACCCTCTCACTTAGCTTCTCTGTCCTGCCAGTTTGTCAAAGTCAGTCCTATTAGGGAAATGGTTGGGGAAGAGCTCTCTTAGCCTTCCTCCCAGCCCAGAGCCGTGCCCAGCTGAGGCTGGGGGTGTTAGGGAGCTGGCATTTTTCCTTCTGGGCTCTTCCGTGCTCCCACTGGTGTGTGCTGGGCGCGATGCGCCCGGGACAGCACCTCTGTGACCAGCTCTTATTACGGGGGAAGAGCAGAAGACACATGGCTGAGGACATTCAGGGCGAATCTGCTAGCAGGCAGAAAGAGGGGCACCTAGGGACCCCCAAACCTGTACACTCTTAATGGGTCCTGCCATCCACCACATAAAGACAAAAATACTCTCAGTGTGTAGACCTTCAATAGGAAAGAACTTTAATACAACTAGTGGGCAGAAGAGAGAAAAGAGAAGAAAGAATAGAGTTAAAACAATTTCCCCCCGCAATGCCCAAAGTTACCCATCCCCTCGTGGGTAAGTGTCCTGCCAAGCAAGGTTGGCCCAAAGCAGGACCACTGAGGTCCAAACGCTTATACAATCTAAGGTACCTTCTGGCCGGGAACCACTGGGAAGAGGCAGAAGGGGCCAGGTGAGTCTGGAAGGGTAAAAGCAAAGTCAAAATACAAGTCAAGATAAAGGCTGCCATTGTCAGCCGCATCCACATCTCTGTCTCTTTCAAGTGTCTCCTTCCACGTTCATGAGAAGCCAGTGCAGCTTCTTCTTTGTATGCCTCTGCTCCATGGGCCTCCTCCGGGTTGCCCTCTGCCTTCTTTCCCCAGCCTTCTCTCCCAAGTCCTTTTGAGCTCCCCCTTTACCGCTCAGCTCTACCCTCCCTCAGGTGGGGCAGGGAACCTGGAACCTCCCCTTTCTGTGGGGATTGCACTTATAAGCTGGATCCTCCAGCAGGGGCCCACCATATCATTGAGTTCCCTTAACTCTGCTCCCTGAGCCTCCAGACAGCCTGTTTCCCTGGCAAATCACGAGGTGTGGGCAATAAGAAAATCTGGATGAGTTAGTGAAAAGCCTGCAGAAGCAGCAGGTGCTACTCCATTTTATATTTCCAAGCTAGACCTTAGATAATGGAAATTGATTAGTCCAGAGTTTATGCCTTAATACAGGCGGACTAGAGAGAGTGGCCTGGCTGGATGCGTGGTTGGTGGGGCACTCTGGACGGAAGGGAAAGAAGAGGAAGAGGCTGAGTTGGAACACACTGCCCCGCATGGCCAGGACAGATGCCTGGAGCCAAAGGCCAACTTCACCTCCCATCACCCCAGGAGGGTGGCCAGTCTCCTGAATACGACACACTGCCCGGAAGGGGCTTCTCCACGTTGTTAGCAGTCAGGCCGTTTGAGAACACTGTCCCTCTGTGTACAGAAAGCTGGTGCCTGCCCCCGGTGGGCAGTGGTGGCATGGAAAGAACAGCCTCAGCCGCAGAACCTGGGTGAGGCCATGTGGCTGGGAAGTCCACTCTTGTAATGTGAACAGAACAACTAAGTGATTTAGTCAAATAGGATGCCCCAAGGGTAATCCGGCCACATTAAAAAAGCTTAACATGGAGACTCTTTCTTGATTGTTACCCAAACTGACATTGTGCTGAGGTTTAAAAAAAATGAGCCTGGCTTCTACCACTGACATTATCATTCATTTGGGAGGGGCCTCATTTGCCTAGGAGGGTCTTGTGAAGGAGAGACACGTGGAAAAGCTGCTTCTGAGACTTTAGCATTTTTGGCCAAGAAAATGGCAGCCATTATCTTGCTCTCATGGCGGATTACGTGGTGTGTTTAGAATTTGAGATCTTTCCTTCTGTCCCAACTCACTCGGACCTGCCTAACCCCTTCCTTGTGGCCCATTGCCAGAAAGTGCTGTAGACTTGTGGCAAGTTTTTGGACTTCAGCCACCCTGCTGCAGGTGGAGCCTGTTTGCCTGGGCATTTGCCCACAAGGGGATGGTTACTTTTTGGAGTTTTATTAGAAATCTATTATTTTAAATCCTTTCTTCCTTGTCTCTCCCTCTATGCACACAAATTCTAATAAAATATTTCGCACTGAGAGTCTGCCCTTGTCTTTCTTTGCCTTTGTCTTCACAGACTGTTGTTTATAGGATGCACCCCTTAACAGTTTGGGGTCCCTGGGCACTCCTCCATCATGCATTTACAAGAGGAAGACTGAAGAGAAAACAGATTAAGCAAAGGCCCAAGAACAGAAAGACCCGGAGGAGGACTAAGAAGAGACCAGCTGGGAGTGTGAGGGGCTGAAGTCTATAGTGTGTGAAGTCTGCAATAACCTGACATTCCAGACATAGCCTGTCTCCCATCATGGTGCCTTAAGAGCAAATGATTGTGCAGAATATAGAATAGGTGGTGAAGAACAAATGTCATGGGGCATCCCTGGTGGTGCAGCAGGTTGAGCACCATGCTGTGAAGCTGTCCGCGGCCTCTGCAGCGCGGGTTTGATTCCCAGCCAGCCAGGGAGATACCCACATGGTGCTGCAGACCTCCCTGTCTCGCCTGCTGCTCCCCTCAGCAGTGTCTTCGGTCGTCTGCCTGTTCTGCTCCCCACTCTGTCTCTGGTGAATCCTCTCACCCTCCCATGCCTCTGGCCTGTACCCCAGTTCTTGTATAAATAAAAATAAATCTTTAAAAAAAAAAAGAACAAATGTCAAGGTTGTCCATGTCCTCTCGGACACCTCTCCTTCTAACTATTGTAGGAAGACAGTATAACCTTCCACACAAATGGGGGCAGGGAGGATGTCTCTGCTTTGGAAAATATAGCAATGCATTTATTTAAATACATAGGCATTTTTTCCTTAATAATAAGTGAAAGACAACTTTATGTAACTTTTGCTTTGAAGGTAAGAATCAAGCCTAACATTCCAGTTCAAAATTGCTGTGGCTATAGCTTATGTGCCCAGGAGTTATCAGCAAGTAGCATGTCTGAAGAAACAATATTTTGACTACTTTACATAAAATAATGTAAATGTCTTGTGATATACACTATTAATACAATATTTTGGCAGAAACAACACCGTTTGGGTCAGTCTCGTGGCTGCCTACATTCTGGTGGGTTTCTTGCATTATCCCACCCGTTGGTAGAAGACTGTTTATGGAAAGATTAAATCTCTTCATCGGGAAGAAACCACAGCAGCAGAAAGAGCTAGCTGAGTCAAAACCTGGAAATATTAGATCAGACTTTGACAACTTTTCAGGGGGTCGAGATGCCAAGTCTCTGTCTTCCCCCAACTGCTTGGGGAATATGAATGGAAGTGATAGGGTTGGGAAGAAACACATCTAGAACATGCTCCTAGCTCGTAAAATTCCCCACATAGCATTACAAATTCATTAAGCACTCCAGAATACAAACATCTCTTTGAAGAGTTGAATTCATTTGTCATTCCAGTGGTGAAAGTGGCTTTAACCCAGATTCAATTTACTCTGTTTTCACAAGCTGAGCCCAGGTATATGGAAGCACCGGAAGTTTTGACAAGAGTTTGGCGTGGGAGTAGGAGGGTTAATGTTTAAGGGGTGTTCACCTCCCTGCTGTAACTAGATGTGTTTCTTCTTGTACAGAGGAGAGGACACCATTACAATTACATGGGTTTATGACATCAACTAGGACACCACATCACGGTTCTGGAAAATTCCAGGAGCTGGAGGAAAGCTCTGATAAAGGGGACCATGCAGGCCCTGACTGGTAGGACAGGGAGATTGGGAGTCGGGAAGACTGTGAACCCCACATCACCTATTTCAATTTCTTGTCCAAGGACCTGGTGGAGGGAATCAATCGTTCACACTGAGAAAATCCTACAGACTACAAGGTCCCCATTCAATGTCTGTATGGCCTAAAATAAATATTGTGGAGCTGTTTAGAATTCCATCACCTCCCTGTAATTAATTAGAGGCACCGAGTGAGAAGATGGTTACTTTGGAATGCAACATCTCTGGTTCTTGTGCTGGTCCTGTTACTAATGTGCTGTGTGATGCTGGGCATATGACTCAACCTCCCTGGTCACCTGCTTCCCCATGTGTCATATAAGAGGCAACAATCTCTGCCTTGCAGGGTTGTTGTGAGAACTTAATAAAATAATGTATGTTTAAAAAGCTGGCTGGGCTTTTAACTTTCGGTAAAGATGGGATTTCTTACCCACAAAGCTCCCTTCCATTTGGGAATTCTGGATGGGCAGGCGCCGGATGATTAGCTGACAGGGCACTGGGGTTATCTTGACAGGGTGCTCCAGGTCTTTTCAGCCACAGTCTGCACCTCCAGCCCATCAGCTGACTCATTCTCTCAGGAGACTTGGGAGCAGAAAAAGAAACGGCCCTTGGCTCACCGCCAAGTAGAGCAGAGCCTTTCCAGAGTGTCCGAGTCCAAGGCGTTTCCTTGGAAGTGGACCAGCCATGAATGGAAGAGGCCTGGCTTCTCCGGGTGTTTGGCTGGCTTTGGAGTTTCCAAAGAACCCTGCCAGGGTCCTGCCACACGGGAGATGCTGTTCCCTTTCCTCTCAAAGCTGTTTATGTTAATTAATCAAGGCATTTTGGAGCATGTAGAGGATATTTCCCACAAACATTCCAGCCTGGAACATATCTCCCAAGCTAAAAATATATTTCCTAGCCCCTAAAGCTTTATAAATTACCATTTCAACTGGAAGCAATGATGACTTGTACATGTTCCCTAATTGAATGTTGCTTGAGGTGAAAAAAAAATCAATACTTATTGCAGCAGTCATCTGGGGCCTTACAGAGCGAATGCCAGCCTTGCTCATTTACATGGTTAAAAGCACTCTCAGAAACCATAGATCTAAAGAGAAAAAAGTGACGGGGGTGTTCCCCTGTGTTGATGAGTCGATTCATTTGTGTGCCTGTTTCTCTAGAATGGTCAAAGAAAATTTTTGGATGGATATTTTTAGTAGCTGTGTCAAGTCCTTTATTTGATGGTAAAGGCCTTTGCAAAATACAGTTCATCTGATGCAATAGGAGGCTGCAAACCTTGTTGATGGCTTAAACCTAATGTGGTTACCCCCACAGAAGTGGATCAGAAATTGGGTTGAGAGGGTAAGGAGTAGAGTTTCTTGGGGGGGGGTGCAGCAAAAAAGAGAGCATCTTTTCCCTACTTCCCAGTGGAAGCTGAGGGCCCTTTATTTTCTTTTCAGATTGTGCTTTCCATTTTTTTTTTTTTTTTGTGGGACCCTCGCCCGGTGGCCGGGGAATGAACTGGCACTGCAGAGGCTGTGGGCAGCCTCGCAGCCCAGCACTCAACCGCTGCGCCACCAGGCAAGACCCTCCATTTTGTTCTTTGTTGCTCCAGGTGGCTGAGGGGATGGGCCTGAGGCAGCCTGTCAATTGGTAGCCCCTGTGATATTGTGATTTATAGGGACAATACATATTTGGCCATTAAGATGACCCAAAAATATTTCTTATTTGTATTTGGTCTTAATCCAAGGGTCCTGGCTCATAACTCCTAAAACTCTTGGCATTTCCTAAGTGCGAGGTGGTGTTTGTTATGTTAATGAGGTGGTTTTTGGACCCACCTAAGGATGAGGCAGTCACTAGAAGTACCAACCACGTGGTCAGAGGGAAGGAACTCTCCCTTCCACCTCTGGGGAGGGGAGAGGGTGTGAGAGTTGAATCAATTGCCAGTGGCCAATGATTTCATCGGCCCTGTAACAAAACCTCCAGAAAACTCTAAAAAGACAGAGCTCAGAGAGATGCCCAGCTGGAGCACACGTGAAGATTTGGGGAGAATGGTGCACTTAGAGGGGGCACGAAGGCATGGAGCCCAGTGCACCCACCCCCCTGCCCCACGACTGTGCACCCCTTCCATCTGGCTGTTCGTCTGTATCCTTTACTATAATCCTTTTATACTAAACTGGTAATCCCTTAAACAGAGTGTTACTCTGAGATGCTGTGCAAATTAATCAATCCCAAGGAGCAGGTCGTGGAACTTCTGATTTGTAATCATGCAGAAGCTCAGGTAACAGCCTGGGCTTGGGGCTGGACTCTGAACAGTGCAGCGGCAAGGGGCCGGCAGTCTTCTGGGCCTGAATCCTATGTGTGGGGCAGCTGACACTATCTCTGGGTAGATGGTGTTAGAATGTTGTTGAATTGAGAACAGCTAGCTGGTGCCCAAGCTTTGCTTGGTAGGTATGTAGGGCGATTCTTCCAGACATTGGGGAGGGCTTTAGAACACCCCAAAAAGGCCTGTTGGACCTTTGAAAGTTCTAGAAGGCCCCAAGTAAGGCTTTGGGGCAAAGAGGCACTGCCAGCTTTTCCCTATCATAGAGGTTTCTTGAACTTGCCTTGACTCCTCCTGCTTCTGGACATGGAGGTCCCGGCCTGAGTGTGGGACGATAGTTGTGACCAGTTGGTTCCCAGACCAACCATATCATCACCCCCTCCCCAGACCTATTGAATCAAAAACTCTGTGGGTAGAGCCCAGCGTTCCATGTTCTGACAAGCCCTGGTGGTGATGGCTGACGCAGGCTAAAGTCTGAGGAATAGGAAGCTTCAATTTACTTCTGCGCTGGGCCTTCATTAAGCTACAGGGCCTGTGCCTCCCAGTTCAATGGAGAAGGAGAGCTTTGGGGTCAGAGTCTCAGCTGGTGACAGATCGTGCAGGCACGGGGTGATTCTGTGCCCTTTGGGGCCTTGCATCAGCAGTTAAGAATCTGGCTGAAGAGGAATCAGGATTTTGGCTCAATTTGCCTCTGGAAGACACAATTTAGACACTAGCGCTGACTTCCCATCTTATTGTCTGTGCTAGCAGTTGGGCCCTCTGAGCCCTATTTCTGGTGTAAGCACTGCTTGTTGAGAAGTCCACTCTGAGCCACTTGCTCGCATCGCATGAGGGGCACTTCCAGCAGGGTGAGGCTTGCTCCCCTGGTTTGGTTGATGTGAGAGGCTGAGGCCATTTTTGGTGTCTCTCCTGTGTGTAGCTTCTCAGTCCTGTTACTGAAAACTCTTTTGACTGAGTGTCTTTCAGTCCGCCCCCCGCAAAGTCACAGGTTATTGTGCTACCTATTCCGGCTTGCACTTGCAAGTAATTAACTCTACTGGTGGGCTGGCTGCAGTGGGGCCATTTCTAAGCTGAGAGGTGCACATGCAGAGTGTGACTTCCCACCAGCTAATGTTTATAACAGACTGAGGGCCTCATGGGAATAATAATTTCAGTTTTCCAAGTTAGATCTAATATGACCAGCGCATAGTAGTAACATTTTTTGTTCAACATCACTTGTCATCAGGGAAATGCAAATCAAAACTACCATGAGATACCATCTCACACCAGTGAGAATGGCACATATTAAAAAAACTAGCAACAACAAATGTTGGCGAGGGTGTGGAGAAAAAGGAACTCTCCTGCACTGTTGGTGGGAGTGCAAACTGGTCTAACCACTATGGAGAGCTGTGTGGAGATTTCTGGACCTACTAAACATAGAGCTTCCATAGGATCCAGCAATTCCACTCCTAGGTATTTACCCAAATGACACAGAAACATCCATTCCAAAGAGCACCTGCACCTCTGTGTTTATAGCAGCACTGTTTACAATAGCTAAGTTTGGAAACAACCCAAATGCCCAAAAATAGATGACTGGATCAAGAAGATGTGGTACATATATACCATGGAATATTACTCAGCAATCAAAAAAGATAAACACATGCAATTCGCAGCAACATGGATGGAGCTGGAAGGGATCATGCTCAGCGAAATAAGCCAGAAAGAAAAAGAAAAACACCGGATGGTCTCACTCATAGCAGGAATCTAGAAAACTTAAATAAGGGACCAGGAAAAAGAATAACTATAAGAAAGTGAAAATCAAAATCAACAAACAACTATGAACCAGTCACTCTATGGGGGGTGGGGGCATGGAGGGGAGGGATTGGGGTCAAAATAAGGGGATTGCAATTGTATGGGGAATATAAAAATAAAATTTATTTAAAAAAAACAACATAGTCGTAACATTTTTTATTGGTATTCATAAACAGATAGTCCCAAGATTTTTTTAAGATTTATTTTATTTATTTATGCATACAAGAGCTGGGGTATAGGCCAGAGGATTCACCAGAGACAGAGTGGGGAGCAGAACAGGCAGACTGACTGAAATACACTGCTGAGGGAAACAGTGGGCGAGACAGGAGAGGTCTGCTCGGCAGGTGGGTCAGCTAAGAAGCTTAGCTGGGGGATTGAACTCGTGCTGCAGTGGCTGCTAATAGCTTGATAGCGCTGAGACTTAACCCCTGGTGCCACCAGGGAGACCCCTGTTTTGTATTTGTTTGCAAGTTGGACATCCATTTGACTCAGACTATCACTTATCTCAGTGTCGCACTTCTTATTTTTTGCGGTGCATATTTTTGGGCTAACACGATTGTTTTTGAGTCAAGTGGCACATACGTTGAAGTCTGAAAATTACCTGTGTGAAACTTCTATACAGAAAGTTCATTTAAACGAGGTGGGCAGAGAGGCGTTCTCATGCATGTGCAGTCAGCTCCCACTGCAGGCCCCGCGGGAAGTGAGGACCGAGCATCTTGGGACAAGAAGGGGTGCTGCTTTGTTGCCCCAAGAGGAGGAGGCTGGGAGGAAGTGCCAACAACAGATCAGTCGATGAGAGATTCCCCTTCCAAAGATATGAAAGGACTTTCGGGTATTTTCTGTTGTTCTGGGGAAGTTTCGCCACGAGATTGCAGTTCCTAACGGCTATGATTGCTTCTGCATAAATCCATGCGCTGGTGCAATAACTGGCTGTTGGTTTGAGATCTACTCTGGCTAGAAGGAAAGGACCAGAATAAGATGTAACATGCACGGTAGGTAAGTGACAAAGGGTAAGGCTGGATAGTGCAGCCAAAAGTTTTACTTGTAGTCACGCCTTTAATAAGAAGGAGTGTTTCCTCTTCATTTCACGCTGCTATTTGTTTTATTGGGAGGGGAGTGCCTTCCCAGAGGTAAGTGGGGGTGAAAAGCCTCACTCCTGGCACCGACCCGCTGTAAGGCCTGGGGCAAGTTGCTCAACCTCTGAGACTTATTTTCATCATCTATGAAAATAGACTAATTTTTAGCAGTGTTGTAAGGTTAGAGATTCTCGGTAACCCCAATTATCTGTCTTGATGGAGAAGAGCAACAGATAATCCAAAGAGAATGAAGTTCTTTTCCACTTGGGAGGCACCTATGATTCTTTTTTCCCCTGCAGACTTAGCTTCCCAATTCTTTGCTTAGGTCAAGGTGAAAATTCCCTGACATTGTGGATTTACTCCCTTGTATTTGGGACTCCACCCATGTGGCAGGCGTTTGCCAAGAAGGCATACAAGCCTTTTGCAGATAATTGAGAGTTGCATGTCAGAGGTCTGTCAGCTCAAAGGTCGCAGGCTACTGGAAAGACCTTCATGTAGAGAGCTGCTGTTCCCTGTGTGTGTCAGTGGGAGGGTGAGCAGGCAACTTGAGTGAGTCTGTGTTCTGGGAAAAGGCGACCTGGGTGGAACCAGTAGAGACTCCCAGTTGATGGTAGCCGGTCTCCTAGAGCAACACAGATCACTATTCTAGAGACACCTTGGGAAAAATACAAAGGTCATTGCACCTCAGTTATCTCATCAGCAATATAGTGGTCTACATTATTGTCCCGTAGGATTAAATGAGATAGCTGTGCACCAGCAGCCAGTAATCGACGACCTTCTAAGAGTCCTGCTGAATCCTCGCTGGTCTTGAGTGGTTTCCTGATTTAATGTCCAGTTCTTTCCTAGAAAAAGCAACACTTTCAATCTGCAAAGCACAAAAATAGATGATGGCCACCGGATATGCCAAATATGACCAAAAGACAATATCTTTATCTCCTTCTTCACGGTCCCTCCCCTCCCCAGTACAATCATTGGCTGAGCCTTTCTTTCTTTCTAGGTACAAGAGGGGCTGCTAGGCTCTGAGTTTAAACAAGAGCTCAGAGAAGCTTCTGAGGCTTCCAGGCCCTCAATCTGCTCAAATGTTGAAACAAGAGCCATCCAAAGAAAGGGCAGGGCCAGGACTGCTGGAAAATCCCCAGACCTGTCTCAAATTCTTAAGAATCTCATTTTCTTAAGAATCTTTGGGAGGATAGCTTGTATTTTTTTTTTTTTTTTTCCCCTCTTGAAATACAGTAAATCAATATTTTCCTGGGTGTTATTTTATCAATGCCTGTATTTCAACAGGTGCAATATTTATTTATTCTTAATTTTTTTGTCTTCTATGTAAAATAGAGATGGTGGTGAAATGACAGTATGGGGATGTAGATCGAGGCCTGCTTCTCAGTTCAGCAGGCCTGAGTGCAGTTGACCGAACAGAGTTGTTGAATGACGCTGTGTGACTTCAGACAAATCACTTAACCTCTCTGGCCTCCAATTTCTTTATCTACTAAAGGGGATTATCCCCTGTAATTTCATAGATTGATCATGTAGGTTAAAGATAACATATTAAAGGGCTTTGCACCTGGTCAGCAATAAAAGAAGCATAGTTACGGCTAAATCCTAATGCTGCACTAGTAATTGTAACATTTGTTGGAAAGTTTAGCAAAAGTTATGCTCTTCACAGTTGCACTTTGAGGTGTTTTCTCGCTCTTTCTGTAGATAAGAGAATGCAGTGCCAGGAGAGGTTAAGTAACATTCTCACAGGTATGCATTTAGAAAATGAAAGAACTAAGAATGTGCCCAGATTTTTTGACCCTAAATTTAGGGCATCTTTTACTCCGTGTAAGCCACACTCTTGTGATGAAGACGTAATTCTTTGTGGTATCACGGGACCAAAGATTGTGTATGCCAAAAGGACACATTTTCCCTGTCCCTCTTTAAAGCACTGATTACCTTCTGCCTCTGAGTATAATTACTTATGCATATGTAATAGTTCTTCAGGTAGGCTATACAAAAAAAAAAAAAAAAAAAAAGAAAGAAAGAAAAGAAAAGGAAAGAAAGACATCAGAGCAGAGCCTGACCCTTGGCTTCTTCGGGCTCTCCACAGAATCAGCACTGGGCCTTGAAGCCAGTGGACACCGGCTATGGTCCCTGAATAGAGAGCTGGGCGCTGCGGGTTTATGACCAGCTTTGTGTCATGGTTACACCAGCATGCCACCCCTCTCCTTCTCTGTGTCTCAGAGTTCAAGATTTAAAAATAGTGTTTTACACCTGTCTCGATTCCCAAACTGCTGGAGGTGGTTCATTACTCAGATTAATCTGTGCCTGAGTCCGCTGACTCATGTGGGGAGATCAACAAGTTCACACGCCGAAGTGGATTGAGAAGAGGGAGGGCCGGCATTTACAGATGCATGGAGACAAGCACAGGCATATCAAACGTGTATATGCAAATGAAATGTTCTGTTTAAATAAATTAATTAATCCAAGCACATGTTGCAATCATTTCCAAGCAGTGTTCTGAGAAAAGTTTTGGAGTTGAGGGATTTACAGATAACAGAATCTAAAAGCATTCATCTGCTCGCCTTGTCAGTATCCCCTGGGCTCCTGGTCACGCCTGCCCTGCCCGGGAGCAGCTCTGCTGTCAGCAAAGGCTTTAAACTACAAATGATCCCTCACGTCCCCTCACAAGGCTGCTTCGGGTGCCCTGTGGACCTGCCGCCTTGGAGAGAGGAGTTATTCTCAGAATTCACTTCGGGAAGCCCCAAAAGAGTCACACCAAGCCGACATAACTCAACTCAGCATTCAGGGCAGAGTGAGGGCAGATTTATCCTGACAACCACGTCCTAGTGAATGCTGTGAAAAATAATAGATGACAACCCCACTTGAATGAGGTCAGGAGGCTGGAAGAGAGAGCCCACGTACGCGTGAGTGGCAAACTGCAGGACCCAACATGACTTGCAGCTCCCTGGGGCTGTGCTGTGGCTTCTCTGCCCCCGTGGAAGGAAGAAGGAGGTCCCCTGTGGACTTACGGAGGGGATGGCAGGCCTCTGACAGGGTGAGGTGAGTGTCCTGCCCAGAAAACACGCGCTTTCCAATCTGACCCTTTCTGTGGTTTGCTGGTGAAGAAACCCATTTTGTTCTTGAAATAACTGGCTGCTTATGTCTGAGGCCCACAAAGTGTTTTTAGAATTAACCAGCCTGACTTTCTCCTGCTGTAGGCAGCCATAGGGACGGAGGCCTCAGGCTTGGGACTCAGCAATTTGTTTTCTTCTAGTTTAGCAACGTGCTTTTTGGTGGGCACTATGCTAAGTTTATTATTGACTTCACTTGTTAAATGTGGGAAGTAAACTCGCTTCATAACATTATATTAGTATCCAGCATTCATCCTGAGCATCAGTGTGTGTATATGGCATGAAGGTGTTGCCCACTCTGGCCTCTGGTCATTTAGAACAGCGCTTCTCAAGGGGGAATCTTTTTGTCCAAAGAACACATCGCAGTGTCTGGGGACAATTTTGGTCGTCACACTGTGAGGAGGGAAGATATGGCTGTTGGCATCGAGCAGGCACAGTGCAGGGATGCTGCTCAACACTCTACTGTGTGTAGGGCTGCCCCTCGGCAAACACTCCTCCAGCTCAGAATGTCCATGGTGCTAATGCTGAGAAACAGTGATTTAATGAGACGAAATTACCTGAACTCTGCCCTCCAGGGCAATGTCACATGATTTTACTTTTGTAGAATACTTTGATATCCTTGGATAAAAGTTGCTGTGTTCGTTAAAAAAAAAAAGTCATGTTGCTACAAGTCCCCAGACCTCAGTGAAGTGTGCTGACAGGGTCTGACTCAGCTCCTTCCCATGTTTTAAAGGGTTATCTCTGTTCTCATTGGGGTTTGCCTCCCCCTGCTTTCCTAAGGCATTTTAAATTTTAAAGGGTTGGTCCTGAACCACCTAGTTATCTAGGCCATTTCCTGCTGGTTATCAGGATTCTTAAGGAGAACTTTCCAAACTGTTCTTAGTTCTAGACTAAAGAGTAGCTTATTTGCTGAGGTCAGGGGCCAGGGATCCTTCTACCCAGATCCCACTGCTGGCTGATTCAGCAGCTCACCCAACATGAGAAAGAGTTAAGCTATTCAGAGTACACAGAGTCTTTCACGGACTCTTTTCTTTTTGCTTCTAGAATAGTCTCTTCAGCAGCCCCTTGGGATTCACACAGAGAATGACAAAGGAAAGAAACAATTTCCACAGTAGACACACAAGAATCATATTTGTTTTTTTTTTTTTTTTTTTTTGGAACCATCTAGTTAAAAAGAAAGCAACCACACAGAGGAGACAATTTTAAACCCAGGCTGCTTCTGATTTCTGTCACTTCCGTTGTGCTAGCCTGTCAAAATTCTACTGCGTCATATCAAGTTCTTCTCAAAACCAGATTGGTGCATGAGATATTTTTGGGATTCCTTTCACTTTGGCAGACTCTAGAAAATATCAAATGTGTCAGAAATTCTGAGAGGTCAGGGAAATGGAGACATGCATTTATTTTCATGGAAAGTCAGTTGTGTACTTAGGTGGCTGAAATATTTTCCCTGTGAAAAGATGACTTAACTATGGCAAAGATTAGGGGGGAAATTAAAGCACTGAAGATCAGGCAGATGAATAGAGTTTGTACCGAGGAAAATTTATTTTGGCACAGAAACTACTACCCCATCACTCAGAAGAGTATCCTGCCCACCCTGCTTATTAGTTCAATGAAGTCCTTCAGTGGATGGTAAGAGCCATAAAAAGTCTCCTGATCATGAAGGCTCATGGGAAGGCACTAAGGAAGAGCCAAGGAGCCAAGGAGGATCATGAGCTGGAGAGACAAGAGCTGAGAAATAAGCTCCCCAAGGAATAATGTTGCAAACACGAATCTTTAGAACCCTATTTAAATGAGGTTGGGAGGCTAGAAAGTGTGCCGGCACAAAATCATCCAACTACAGGACCCCAAAAGTTTTTGCAACTCCGTCAAGAAAAGATGCTGTACCCCCTCTAGTTGAACGGAGGGGTGTTGCCCTCCATATGTTATTTAGGGGTTAGCCTTGGGTTCAGGGAGGTGTGTGTGGTTATCTCCATAATACACTTTCCAAACTGCCCTCTCTTCTGTGGTTCTGTTTCTGAATAATCCCTGCCAGTTGTTGGAAAACTGATGGTTTTTGCTTGAGGTCCACATTATGATTGGCAGCATTGCTCTCAGGCTTGCCTTTGAGGTCCTGGGATGGACATTTCTCTAGTTTTCTTCCTGTCGTTGTTGGAAGAGGATTATGGGAATACAACCAGCTCAGGGTGATGACATTAGCATTACGAATAATGCTTGGGGGCTAGTCCTAGCTAGGATGCTGAGAACTGCCTGCTGGATTCCCAGAATATTTTGTACAATGCCAAGTCAGCAAAGTGACTGTCAGAGAAAAATGCAGACAGTAGAAATCCATTGGAAGTCAAGGGTAAAAGCAATATATTTAAACAGAGAATTTTGCATCAGTTTCTTCCTTTTGTTTGCATTGTGGTATGGTGGTAGCCTTTCTTCATAAAATTATATAGTTTAGAAAATAATCTTTTGCTGCTACTCAAGTGTGAGCACTCTCTTGCTTCACATGATTCCAGAAACCAGTCATGGGGTTGGCAGAAAATTGTGATTTATCAAGAAGCCAGCAGTCACAAGTAGTGCTTGTTTAGATTTTTCTCATCCCTATAGACTGGAATGAAATTAAAGAAGAAAGTGAATTGATGTCTTTGGTAGAAGGTTAGGTAGGAATGAGATTTACCCTGTAGGCTGGAGGTGCACACAGAGAGATTTAATTGTTGTAGAACAAGAGGAGAGAAATGTGTTCCAGGAGTACTGGTTAAATCTATAGTGGGGAATGAGAGCCTGTTAATGTTGGGATTATTATTATATTTTTTAAATGACATCATAAGGAAATTCTACTACCAAACTAGGATGCAATGTGATATGCAACAGGGGTCGGTAAACATTTTCTGAAAGGGCCAGCTGGTAAATATTTCAGGTTGCAGGCTGTCCTGGTCTCTATAGTAACTACTTAGCTCTGCTTTTGTTGTGCAGATACACATTGTCTTGTAGTATGATGGCAACTTAGGCAAGTAAGCAAACTAATGAATAAGAAAACGAATGGACAGGACAGTTCCAATAAAACTTTGTGAATCCTGAAATTTGAATTTCACGTGACTTTCACATGTCACAAAAGCATATTCTTCATTTGATTTCTTTCAACCATTTTAAGATGTAAAAACTATTCTTAGTTTCGACCTTGAGGTGGCAGAGGAGGCAGGCTTCCCACACGCAGATTCCTGGTTTAGAGGAAAATAGGATTCTGGAATTAGGTGGAAAATATGGCCCCACCCATGACTAACAAGTTGTTTGATTTAGCTGAGAGCAAATCACTTTTCTAAGCTTCAGTTTCCTCATATGAAAATGGGGATCGTAAAGTCTACCATTCATGGTTGTTCTGAGTATTAAAAAAGGCAGCTTGAATAAAATGCCTGATATTGTCTGCTCTTCCTTAACAAATTGTAACGAAATAATAAAAACTGTGGTTAGTTGTGTACCAGCTCTGAGTCATCCCAGTTTGCACTGTGAACACACCATGACATATTTCTTTGACAGGTAACTTAAGATCAGGTTTTCTCAAGTGGGTCACTTTATTTTCATTCCGTACGGAGCTTCTTTTTCTGTGGTCTCCTGCTCCAGTCTGCAAGTCCAGACTTAATATGTCCAACTCCCATCTGCCTATCCTTTCCCACAAGAACAGATGAATTGACATTGGAAACATGTTTTTTCCCTGAACCCTTGTACATTGCTCCAGGGAGAAGCTCGTCAGGTTCAAATTGCAATGAAGAACTGGAGGAATTACTGTGCTTCTGGATTGTCCTCATCGGACTTGGCAGGCCAAGAGGCTTTGGTTTCGCTTTAGGGCTTTGTGTCTAGGACGAGCAAGAACTTACCAGCAGAATATTTTTTGTCTGACGTTGGCAAAGTTGGTGTCAGTGAGCATCAGGGGGTGAGAAATGGGGGAAAAATTTTCTTTACAGTAAGTCTGAAGCTAATCCTTCAAGGTACACCCAATTCTCTAACCCCAGAATTTGTGAAAATAGCTCCTTAAGAGATGCCAGCCTCAAATCCATATTCAGTTGAACCTAGACACTTAGCTTTTCCATTTGAAAGAAATAGTTCTGTTCCTCCATCCTTTTTCTGACAGTGCCAAATCAAATTTTGAGGAAAAATGTGACCCATGGGGTTGGGACTAAGATACTGCAAATAAGATACTTGCCTTGGGTATAAAATTTAAGAGTGCCAAGAACTCAGTGATCAAGGTAAATTATACTTTAAAGCAATATTAAAAAAGCCAAAATGTGAACAACATTTTGAGTTTTTAAATACACAGGCTCAGTAACATTGCCAGACAAGACACGTTTGGAGCTGGAGACAAAAGGAACATCACTGATAATGATCCAGTAGAGTTTATCTGGACTCATAACTGTTTCTCCCTTGGGGGCTGTGCCTGATATTATGACTTTAATTTAAAACCTGTTCTTGGCCTCCCTGGTGGCGCAGCGGGTTGAGTGTAGCGCTGTGAAGCTGTGTGCAGCCTGTGCAGTGCGGGTTCGATCCTGGGCCAGCCAGGGAGCTACCCACATGTGTGGCAGACCTCTCTGTCTCGCCAGCTGCTCCCCTCAGCAGTGCTTTTGGTCCATCTGTCTGTTCTGCTCCCTGCTCTATCTCTGGTGAATCCTCTCACCGTCCTGTGCCTCTGGCCTGTACCCCAGCTATTGTAAAAATAAAGAAAAAATAATCTTAAAACCTGGTCTCAGCCTTGGTCTTAGATTGTTTCTCCCTCTTCCCTGCTTGTTCATTCTTTCCACCTTCTCTTCTTTGTGCCTCTCTGTCCCCTTAATTCTGTTACCGCTCACATTTCTTTTTGCAACTTATTTATGCATCAGCTTTGACCCACTGAGGAATCTTCCCCAGATTTTGTAGGGCAAATCTTCTCCAGATTTGTAGGGCAGATGATCAAAGAGCTCTTTTATTTAAAAAATGGAGTGGCTTCCTTCAAGTCAGTACTGAACTCTGAGTCTAAAATGCCTTTCGTTGATGGTGGTTTATGTCCAGTTGGCCGGAGGCCTCCGTGGTGACCTCTTGAACGATTCTCACGGTTCCCTTGGGTGTGGAAGTCTCCAATCTGGAAAGCATTCCCTTTTGTGAAAGCTGATAAACCAGAGTCAGGTCTAAGGGTTTCCCTTTATTCTGCGGGCTAGATCCTGGAGTTGGTGTTCACGAATGCCGCTCACCACTCTTCTGTGATGGCTGACAGTTACCAGCACATTCTTTAGAGAGGAGGGTTCAAACCCTAGCTGTCTGAAGCCAGCGCTATGGGGATGTGTGGGGCTGTTCACGTGGCAGCATCTGGCATGTATAATATGAACAAAGCTCCCTTCCCTTCTTAATCTTTATCCCAGATGGGAGCATGGCCCAGTACCAAGAAAGTTTTCAGTTTTTCTTCCCAGGGAAAGCTAAGCCAGAAGCACAGAATGCCCCAGAGAAGTGGTCTTGGGAACAGGGGTCAGGACTTTCAGATATTCGGGGCAGCAGTCAAGCACCAAGGGGAAAACAATTTCAAATGCGAGCACTGATATAATCTTGATTAAATCCAGACCTGTGGTTCTTCAGCGGGTAATTGAGCAGTATCATGGTTTGAGGAGACTTTTACTGTTACCTGGTGTTTAGAAATGCACCTGGTTCCTCTGCTGCCTGATGTCTGTATATGATACAGTTCCTTTCTCCAGAAGTTTAAACTCTAGAACAGTAAAATAAACATATCACTTGTTTATCCACACATTGTTCAAACACAAACCAAGAGCTTTGTGGCTGGATTGAAGTTTGTGTTCTGGTTTTCTGTGTTTATTTTTCTTTTAAGAAACAATGTGAATATCCTGTGTTGGGGTAGGGTGGGAGTAGCGGGAGGTGGCTCTTTCCAGATGATGGTGGAAACTGAATTGAGCTCCTCCAGGCATAGAAAGCATCCAGAGATGAACTTAAACAAGAACTTAAAAAGGGACTCCTTAAAAAGGGAGTTCTCTGAGGAGATGGGAAGACCCTTTGAGGCCAGATGAGAACTAGTGATTCTCGCAGGCAAATCCGAGAGATGATGGTTTGTGTCCACTTGGCTCAGGGCTCCCCAACTTCCGGCCTATCACCAGAGAGGCTTGTTAAGGTGCGATGGCTGCACCTCATCTCACAGCTGCCGACACTGCAGATCAGGCTGAAGCTTGAGCGCTGGTAGTTTTATAGTTTTATCAAAGCCCCAGGTGATACTGACGCGGGTGGTGCAGAGACCACACTGGAGAACCGCTAGCGTTGAGTCCAGTTCTGATATCTGTTGCGTTGCGGACTCCCTTGGGAATCTGAGGAACATTGTGAGATTTCCTCCTCTTCCCCCCAAAATGTGAAATTTTGGATTTCCTTCCAATCAGAAGGCGAAAGATACCAGAGGACTTCACTCATGTGGAATAGAGAGAAAAGGAAAAAAAAAAAAGAAATGCAAAACGAAATCAGAACAAAAACTAGAAAGTTGACTCTGCTAGAGGGGGAGGGGAAAGGAAGGTGGGGACAGAGGGGATGGAGCCCAGTGGCCTAGGGTGAAGCACTGTGGGTGCCTTGGTGGTAGGGATGGTGTGTGAGGTGTGACCCTGTACCCCTAAATCATATGCATTGTTGCAAACCCATGTTACCTCAATAAGGAAAAAAAATTAACCCCCTTCAAAAATAAAATCAGCCCAGTCTTCAGTCTTGCCTCCTATGGCTCATTCTTCTGACAGCAGCTGGAACAATCTTATATTTTATTTATTTACTTATTATTTTTACTATTTATTATTTCATTTATTTTTTAATTTTTTAATTAAATTTTTTTTTAGATTTATTTATTTATGCATACAAGAGCTGGAGGACAGGCCAGAGGCACAGGGTGGGGAGGGTGAGAGGATTCACCAGAGACAGAGTGGGGAGCAGAACAGGCAGACTGACTGAAATACACTGCTGAGGGGAGCAGCGGGCGAGTCAGGAGAGGTCTGCTGCGCCATGTGGGTAGCTCCCTGGCTGGCCGGGAATCGAACTTGTGCTGCAGAGGCTGCGGACAGCTTCATAGGATGCATTTTAACCCTTGTGCCATCCGGGAGGCCCCTGGAACAATCTTTTAAAAACATAAGCATTTATTATATTTCTGCTTAGATTTTCCCAGTAACGTCCTACTGCACAATAAAGTGAAAACAGAACTTCCTGTGGCGTCTACAGTGTTCCCCAATCCTACCTTCTGTCACGGTCTTTCCTGCTCCTGTGCTTAACCACTGTCCATCAATGCACCAAGTTTATTTTTACCTCAAAGCCCTCTCTCTGGCATTGCCTCTCTGGGATGCTTGCCCTTGGATCTTTATATGATCATTCCAGATCCTAGCTTAAAGGCCTTCCCTGTTAACTCATCCAAGTAAGTGCACGCACTTTCCACCATACCTTCCTCTCTTGGTTTTCTTCAAAGAACTATCATTTGTCTTGTGCAGCACCCCCAGGACATGCACTCCATAAAAAGAGACCTTGTGCCTCCTCTTTCCTGCCATCTGCTCATCTCCTTGCATAGAACTCGCTGGTGCTGGCTCAGGGGCGGTGTTGCGCCCAGGCCCGGGGCTGGGTGACTCTTGGTCAGGAGGGGTGTGGTAGGTTGTGCCTCCAGTTCTTTCTGGCTGCTTCAGTGTCTCTAGGCAAAAGAGTCTTGGGCCATGGGGATAAAGAGGCCCAAGGGTGGCTTGCTGGGGGCAGGTCCCTCCTGCTAGTTCCACCTACCTGCTTCAGAATCTCAGCAGAAAAGGGGGTTTCAGGCCCTAAAGGGAAGGTGTAGTGGCAGGATGACCACAGAGCAGGATATCTAAGAATTGAGCAGATGGGTAAAGGAGAGTCTTGGAGCCCTTGGTGGCTTTCTCAGGTTTTATTGAGCTTTTACATGTAGTGCAGCAACCAGGTACACGTCAGGCAGGGGTGCCGGGAGGCCGGGAAGCCGGGAGGCCGGGAGGCCAGGAGGCCAGAAGTCCAGGAGGCCTCCAAACCCCTTGGCAAGTCTTCACTCTGGGCTTCTCTGGCTTCTTTCTCCCCTTCTCTCTCCTGCCTCTGCTTCTCTTGGCTAATATTTCAATACTGCTGCCATGGCCCAGAAGTAAACAACATAACTTATAACAATGTAACAAATGCAGGTGCCTACCACTGGGCATGCAATCCTAATGGCAGGAGGGCAGAAAAGCCTGAAAATCATTTATCCTACAGAAGGAAAGTACTTCCAGTAGCTCAGGGTAGGAATCAAGACACACCCACCTGTGGACTTGGCCTTGCCTGATGTTGTCAAAGGGACCCATGTTCAGTATAGGGGGTGCAGTGAGCCTGCCTGTGCTGCCTTCCGTGGGAGGTTGGGGGTTGGGAAACCCTAGGTCTGGATGGCCTTCCCAGCTGGATGGGCACCTGCCGTTCAGCCATTGCTCTCACCCTGGGGTCCCAGAGCAGCTCATCCTCTTAGCGCTTTTCAGAATTCAATTTTGGTCGGCACTTATGCCCCTCCTAGAGCCTGTAGCTGAGTAGGAAGAAAATAACCCAAGGTCACATGGCTGGTCAGTCAGTCTGTGCTGTGTATTTCATGGCTTCTGTTGCCTCCTGTGGAGATGTGGGCTGGAAGAGAGATGGGAAGTTGCTTGATGCAGCAGGAGCATCTTTGTTAAACTAAGGGAAGAGTTACTTAATGATTAGTTTAGACCTTAATAATTGCTTCTTGTAAATTTATTTTTAATGCACCTCTGCTCTATGTTTCCCAGTTTCCTGTTCTCTTCATGAAAGTCATGTCTGCCGATCCAACTCATGACTCCTCATGAATGGTGAACCTTGCACTTTTGTTAGCGTAAGCAAACACTGCTTTAGGAAAGTGCACGAAGGCATACATTAAAAGGAGTAATTGGTAAAGCTAGGGGGCTGAAGGAGCTCAGTTCTACCTCCCCACCCCACAGTCTCAGGATGCCACTAGGGACCAGTTTCTGTTTAGTGCATATCAGGCTGGGAGTGAGGCTCAGGATTTGTACCAAAGATTCAAAAACTAGGAACTGACACCTGAACTCACTTAGCTTCCCAGGAGCTCATAGTCAACCTCAAGTGGGGTGCTGCTGGACATGCCACACTTCATTTTGACCTTGGAATCCCGCCCTCGAGGGACTCGTGAGACGGGTCTGCCATGGAGAAGGGCCTCACTGAGCTCGTCCACTCCTCCATAGATGTGTGCATCTTGTCCTTATTGCTTATTGTAAGGTCAGGAATGGACACAGTGCAGGTTTTCTGATCCAGCAGACCGGGTAAAGGAGTTGTCAGAGTCCTCAGTGGGTTTTGCAGGCCTTTTATTGGGATTGACCAGGCATACAGCAGGCAGGGGTGCTGGGGGGCCGGGAGGCTGGTAGGCCTCCCAGCCCCCAGCAAGTCTTCACTCTATCTGGGCTCTCTAGCGTTCTCTGCTTCTCTCTCGGCTTCCGTTCATTCTTGGCTTCTGCTTCTGCTGCTTGTGTCCCCGTGACGCCACCCTTAAAAGCCCAATCTCAGCCCAGGTGAATCCCATCTACCCATGCCCACACCCTGCTCCAGGTGCCCGCCGTCAGGCATGCATTCAGGACCGCAGGGTTCCGTCATCCATCCTAATGGCGGGAGGGCAGAAAAGCCTGATACTTTTTTCCTTACCCTACACTTATTCATCTTATCTCTGCACATTCTAGACTATCAGCAGTGGGCCAAGTTTGCTCTCCACTTTCTTTCCAGTGGTGGACACAGTGCCTAACCCACAACAGGAGTTGGTACTTAATAATTGATTATTTCAGACACTGGTAGGGTGAGGAGTTAAAAATGTGAAAAAACTGGTTGTTTCCCGAAGAACTTAAGACTCTGATGAGGAAGATTAATAGGGAAATAGCTAACAAGAGAGTAGATCATTAAAATAAATACTAGGAAGAGATTAAAATCATCAGCCCTGCTTGTCTCCAACACACAGAAGTTAATTGCTAATTTATGGGATCAAAGAAGGCTTTACAAAGGAAGTGGTTTTTAGCTGCATCTGGAAATAATGCTGTCTAGGACGTGGTAGATTCCTTCTCTAGAAGGCACTTGCTTTTTCCTATCTTCTGTCCTTTTTCCTTAGAGGAGAAATTTTTACAAAGTCTTCCTGTTACTAAGGGTCTGCTTTCCGTGGAAAGTCCTGCACAGCATTCAGTGATTTAAAAACAAGAAACTTTATGTGATCATAAGGGATCCAGATCTGGTGCTTCAGTCTGGAAGGAACATTCTAACCAAATTTTCAACCTAAATTCTATTCCAGGGCCTTTGGGAGTCTCTCTGTTTTGGTTTAAGCAATTTGTTTTTGGCTCATAAGTAATCTCAGCTGGTGGAAGCATTTCTAATTAGATTGAAGTCCTGCTGACTGTAATTCATTTAAGGGTGTCAACATTTTTTTTTCTTAATTGGATTCATAGTGCTTTTGAATTCTCTGATGACCAAGAGAAATTATATAGACTTTAGTAATTGGATTTTCCAACCCGAGGGCTATTAACTCTCTCTTGAGCCTGTATAAAAAATCCATTTGAACTCAGTTATTTTCTTATGAAAGGACTGCACATTTTTGTGAACTATTTTGCTGAACTATAACCATGTTTTGGGGGGCAATCTCACTGATCTTCACAGGAGCCTGGTTACAAATGTGGAAAAGAGACAAATCATGTTATTTTTCTTAAATGATCTTTTCAGCACATACAGTTTAAGTGATTTGCTATTTATTTGTCACACAAAAGATCAGGAGCAGAATCATGAACTATATTTTCCATGCTTTGTTTTTGGCTACAAGAGAGTTTTAAAAAAATTTTGTCCCCAATAATATGATTCTCACTAACTTCTCAGAAGATGAGGGGGTGAGTATGGGGATGAGGGAGTTAAAATGAATGTCCTGAAGAGGGCAAGAGAAGGTATGGAAGATGCAGGCTGTCTGTAGGAGGCAGGATTTCATGAGCAATCTTCAAATACAGGCCCCTGGTCCCGCTACTAGGATGGTGGGTTACCTCAGGATGGGGTGATGGTGACCAAGATAGCCTTGTGGCAAAACTGACTACAAGAGGGTTGGTTAAACATTTCCAGGTCTTTCCTCTCTCCACTGGAAATAGTCTGTGTCGTATTATCTTCAACAAAGCATATTAGGGTCAAAGCTTTTATGTCCAAATCTGGTAATTAGTGCTTATCTTCTCCATGTAGTTCATTACATCAGCTTCTCCTCAGAAGGACTGTAGTCTCTTTAGGAGCAAGGAGCAGAGCTTATCTGGTGTTCATAGGATCTGGTACAATTTCTTCTCTAAGTTAGAAAGTCAGTAAATAACTTTTGATGATACTGCACTTAACTTAGGTGTAAGGGATATAAATTCTCTTTATCTTCAGCTCAAGACAATTCTCAATTTTTGAGGACTGATACTTTCCCTTCCCACCTGTGAATCACCAAAGACAGTCCTAGAAACCACGTCTTCACTATGTGGTTCTCCCTGAAAGTTCCGGCAGAGTCAGTAAGATTCTTTCCCATTGACATTTGGAGTTTGACCTAACACCACCACTCCTCTCTGCCTCCCCTCCCCCGCCCCCACTAGACATTTGAGTTTCTTGCTAAAGGAATCCATTAACAGCAGAAAAGAAGGTCAACAAACTCCCTGTTCCCATGGGAGACACTGTCTATCAAGAGGAGCCACTTCCTTTCTTATCCACTGTCACATGCCACAATTTCTTAGTGGTGTTAGATGCAGATTCTTTGATTTTCTGCAAAGTGGGTTCAACTTCTAGTTTTGGGATGGTCGTAACTAAAACCCACTTCTAGGTAATGATAATCATAAACCCAGTTCTGCTTAATGATCTTCATAAACCCAGTTCTCTCAGATGATAATCATAAACCTACTTCTAGCTAATGACAATCATAGATCCAGTTGTAGCTAATGATAATTATAAACTCAGTTCTAGCTAATGAGATAAAACGGGCAGTGTGCTAAGGGTCTTCTGAGAACTACTCAGTGCTCCTTGAGAAAAAGAGAAGGAATAATGAATTTCTTTCTGCTCCTGCCACCATCCCACTTTTGGGAATGCCCAATATTAAGGTAGCCATCTTGTGACTGCCAGGGAGCTAAGCATAAGAATGTATGATGTGCTAATTCTGGTGTAATGAAAAGATGGAAAATCTGGCTCCTTGGTGACAGTGTTAAGTGATAGAACCAGGCCTAGAATATCTGGAATGTGATTTTGTCAGATAATTAAATCCCAATTTCTAGGGACACTCTTAGTTGGATTTTTGGTTGTTTGCAATAAAATGTATCTCAGAGGCTCAATTATATGACCTTTATATTCCCTACATTCTAGTAAATTCACTAATATATTTCCCATAGATTATACCCCCCACCCCCGCCCTGCCGCCACCTGTGGTAACTGGAATAAATTCCTACTTTGTGCAGAAAGAAATACTAACTTATTAGATGACTTCTTATGTAGACGTATTCACTTGTTATGCAGATCTTTCATAAACTAGTTGAAGTTTTTCTTTACATCATAGGAGGAAGTCTGGAAAATGTTCAAATACAAAGATTAAATGATACTTCCTCTGTCTTCCTTGAGTGATTTCCTTTGTAATTTGACTTAACTCTGGATGAGCAACAGTAAACTCACCAAGGGCTGTTGATGTTATACTTTGAACTTTGAGAAAAAATTGCAAAACAGAAATGAGAGAATTTGAGCATAGCTTAGCCGGAGATGGTTAGTAACCAAAGAAATGCAGTTCAGAGTTACCGTCCCATGTCACCTGAGGTGAGGATAAAATTAAGATAAGAAATGCAAGAAGCATTTCAAATTGGCTAATTTCTTTTTTGAAGGGATCAAATAACATTTAGGACAAACTACAAAGACATTCATGTGCTTTTCCAAGTAATCCTAACTAGAGATTTTTTTCCTAAGGAAATATTTTGACAGATGTAGGGCAGATGTTTCTATCTGTAATAGGAAAAAAAAAGCTGAAAAAGAAAAACGTTAAATATTTTCAGCAATGAAAATAATATAATTTAATTTAATTAATATATTTAATTTAATATTTAATTTAATAATATATTTATATTTAGTTTATATTTAATTCAGCAGTGTATCAGTATGTAAATAAATCTTTTTTTAAAAAGCATAAGTAAGTCTCTGTAATGCATATTCTTCATTGATTAGGTATCCAGCAGATTATGTTTGTTTAACCCATAGTTTTAGGGTTTGACTAAGTCTTTTTATTTTAATCTTCTTTCCCTATTACTGATTTTTCATTATTATACAGGATTAATATAAGGGAAGGATTAATGTAGCAATGATCCTCTTTTAATTGCATTCTATACTATAGAGTGAAGAAGAGGATAAATAGAAACATATCACCCATCAGGCCACGGGCAATTGAACGCATTGAAAAGAGAAATATTCTCAACTTATTTTCAGTCTTTGTTTGTGTAACTAACATATTTGACAGTGTCTGCAAGGTGGCCGTAGGTATTACATGCAGATGTTGATTCATAAGGCTGTCCCCCTGAAACGGATATAATGCTATGAACTAATGTCACTTCAATAAAAACTTAAGAAAAACTCAAAAAAATAAATCATCAATGTTTAAAAATCAATACAGGTCCTCCCTAGTGGCGCAAGTGTTGAGACGCAACCAATGAAGCTGTCCACAGCCTCTGCAGCACGAGCTCGATCCCCAGCCGGCCAGGGAGCTACCCACATGGCACAGCAGACCTCTCCTGTCTCACCCGCTGCTCCCCTCAGCAGTGTATTTCTTCAGTCTGCCTGTTCTGTTCCCTGCTCTGTCTCAGGTGAATCCTCTCACCCCCCATGCCTCTGGCCTGCACCCCAGCTCTTGTATGCATAAATAAATAAATCTTTAAAAAAATAAAAAAATAAAAATCAATGTAATATGCATCACTATAAATAAAAATAAGAACATTTTTGCAATTCTAAATCCAGGTTTTCTCCCTGTTTCCTCTCTTATAGAAGCACTACAAGTATTTTGACTCAGTATAATTTTGTTCTTCAAGGGCTTTATCTCTACCCATTTTGAGTAATGGGACCTGTTAGGGGGAAAGGATGTCGCGGTGAGGACCCACAGTCAGGCAACCCGTTGTAATATAGTAATAATACGCTTTCTCCTCCTTTCTCTTGTCTCCTCGCACCACTCCTGCCTGCTGCTTTTGGCTGAGTGGCCTG
Source organism: Talpa occidentalis (assembly GCF_014898055.3). Taxonomy (NCBI): domain Eukaryota; kingdom Metazoa; phylum Chordata; class Mammalia; order Eulipotyphla; family Talpidae; genus Talpa; species Talpa occidentalis. The sequence continues at coordinate 111,285,813 of NW_023605194.1, forward strand.
GGGTAGTCACTGCTGCGGTGCTGGGGAGAAGGGGTGTGGAGCTTAGGCTGACCTGGGGTCATCTTCCTAGGTGGCTTCTTGGAGTCTGAACTTCCATTGCCCTTAGAGGAGAAAACTCTCCAGAGACTGGAGGGAAAGAGATAAAAGAGTGTTTTTCTCAGTTTACAGATCAAAATGGGAACCTGATCCTGGCTCTGTTTTCCAGCACTCCCTAACCCGAGGACAAAGGAAAAAAGCCAGAGGAGGGAGGGCAGGGCGTTCTCTCCATAAGCCCGCTGGTTCCCAGAGGCATTCCCTCCAAGCAAACCCTACTTACAGCCTGGGTGGCCAGGGAAGCTTCCTCCTGGAGGGATGAACCGAGGGTCACCGGATGCAGAATCATCTCCCTCACCATGTGCTGTAGGGCAGGAGGTAAAGCCTGAAGAAGGAAATGAAGGCCAGTGTTCTCAGACCTCTGTCAACCAGAACCACATGTATGTATACATAAAATACATGTTTATGTATATACATACTAAACCTGCATGAATATGAAGTTAATTTATCTCCATCATTTATTCACAACTATATTGCTTGGTATTTCAAGGTACATATACTGTATTAGGACTAACTGAAAACGTATCCTTTTCAAAGAAAGAAAATCTACCAAGTTAGTCAATGAGTTAGTCTCATGCCAGAAATCACCCAGAGAGGGCATATGAGTATAAAAAAAATGAGGATTTCTTCATGGAACTGTATGCCAAATAGATAAATGCAAGAAACCCCGGCCTGGCTTATGTCTAAATTGAAGCATACGCACTTATTTAGAAATGCTCTAAATCACTGGTAAGAAGAAATTTGAGCTCCTCCCATTCATGGCACCCACACAGAAACCTGATGGCAAAGCAGTCTGAAAAACGTAGCTTTCAGGCTGCTAGCCCCACAATCCAGGAAGGGAAGAGAAGAGAGGTGGAAAGGTGCTAAGATCCCAATCGAAAAGATTTAAGTTGAGTCTGTAGTCGAACAGAGATGGTTTTCACTCAGCATGTGGACTCACTCACCCTCCAGTTGCCGTTTTGTTGCAGTCATCATCATGATGGTCTTCCTAAAAATATGGTGCTAAGAATCCCTTAAGGTACCATCGCAGGAAGATTGATGGACCTAGTAGAGTCTGCTGACCACTTGCTCTCTTGCCCCCAGAAGGCACAAAATCTGGCAAGCAACTTGCCTGTGGGCTGCTTTGAGAATGATGTTCTTGTAAAGACCGATTTCCATGAGGGTGTGTTGCTCTGTGCACTGGGCAACAAAACAAGCTGGGGAGGAAGGTTTTGCAGAGGAAGTCTGAAATTTGAACAGCAGTCCCCTGAACACACAAGAAAGCTGTAGGCATTCCAGGCATCAGAAACAGCATGCGTCAACCTCTTCCAGAAGTGAACAGGAGAAACGTGCCTCTGAGGACTACCTTGAATGTTTTCTCACATTCACCCGGAGACCTTCACGACAAACCCTCCTGTAAAGGTCAGGAAGACACAGTGCAGGTTTTCTGATCCCGTGCAGAGCGGAAAAAGGAGGAGTCAGAGTCCTCAGTGGGTTTTGCAGGTCTTTTATTGGGATTTACCCGGTACACAGCAGGCAGGGGTGCTGGGGGGCCGGGAGGCTGGCAGGCTGGGAGTGGGTGTGGTAAGATCTGCTGATGAGCCAGAATTGCTACTGGGAACCAGGCGCTACCACTGTTTCTTTCCAGCCTCAATGACTTTTGGGCAGCTGGGATTTGGCTCTACTCAAAAGAACCTGTGCTCAGAGTCAGGACATAGGCCAGCTGAACTCAGATTTAAAAAATTTAGGTCAATCAGTACGGCATGGATATTTTTTCTCTGAAGATGAAAAACCTTTGCTTTTAGATCCTCATTCTCTGTGCCCCAGCATGAGGCTAGGAAAGAGCAAATCAGGTCGAGTGTGTTTGACAGGGTGCATCCTGTTGGCTGCCTGCATACAGAAGCCCCTGAGCTAGAGAGGAGGAAGACCAGGAACTGGTGAAGATGGTAAGAGTGCAGACTGAGGGCCACCCCGGGATCCCCAAACTTGCATACTCTAAACGGATTCTGCTATCCAACACATTAACACAAAGCACTCTCTTAGAGCAAAAGAACTTTAATAGGATAGTGTGTGTAAAGAGAAGACAGGGCTCTAGTTAAACTAGTTACTAAAAAATACAAGAAAAGGAAATGCTGGAGATCTGCTTTTAAATAATCTTAAGTCAAGAACAAAACTAGGAAATCAAAAGCTGATTTTCATTCAAGCCTATTTAAGTGTTCAACCAACCAAAAAAAAATTTATATATATATATATATACACATACATATATACCTCCCAGGCCAGCACCCCAAGGTAAAACTTAAATTTACTATATGTCAAAAAGAAAAATTAGATGACTTTTTAAAACCTAGGGGAGGGGCCTCCCCGGTGGTGCAGCCGTTGAGCGCTGGGTTGTGAAGCTGCCCGCAGCCTCTGCAGTGCCGGGCGAGGGTCCCGCCTGGCGCGCAGACCTCTCCTGCCGCCCGCTGCTCCCCTCAGCAGTGTCCTTCGGTCCTTCTGCCTGCTCTGCTCCCCGCTCTGGCTCTGGTGAATTCTCTCACCCTCCCGCGCTTCTGACTGTACCCAGTGCTTGTATAAATAAAATAAAATAAATAGATAAATAAAAATAAAATAAATTAAAACCTAGGGGGAAAAAAACACTCCAAGCCTGAAGCAGAGCTGGGGAGAAGCAGAAAGATGATGCTGAAAACTTGCTCTTTTTGTAATATTTTCCACTGTGAGCCTCTATTAACATTCCTCACGTTATTTATCAAAATAGGAAGGAGTAGGAGTGCCCTGTGGGAAAGCAGGGTGCACATGCTCTGGCTTCTAGTCGTGCAGGTAAGTGGCCTGGAGGGTCGCTGTTCATGCCAGGCCTCTTGCTGTTGTAGGGGGCTCCTAAGCAAATATTTTTCAGTTAATGGGCACAATTACTGAAATTTCACACAACCCTTCGATCTTGCTCTGCAATTCAATTTCCTTTCCACAGTTAAGATCCAACCTTTTAAAATCCACATTGCAGAGCCAGATTTGCATTAGCACGTTGTGAGAAGCACTCCCAAGTGGGTGGAAATGTGTTCTGGGCTTGTTGCGAATTTCTTCTCTTTTCCATTTCTTTTGCTCCAGACTTTCCTGTCCTAGTTTAGGGAGTGTGTTGACGACAGGTGACAAGTGATGTCTGGAGGCAGGAGGAGGGAAGGGGGTTCCTCTAACTGCCCTGAGTATCTTTTCTTCAGATGAAATCTCAGGAAGCAGCAGCCACATTTTACATGCTAGTTGACATCTTTATTAAATTAGTTTTTATTTCTATCAAGAAAGATTTGCGGAGTGTGTCATTACAACCATGTGCAGTGAATGGGATATCAAAATTAGAAAGTTTAAAAGCAAGATAGTCAGGCAAAGAAAATACAATGGACCATTAATTATATCCACATCTTCAGAGTAACAAAATTTAAAAAGAAATATAAGCATATATTTATAAAGTTATGGCTGGCAGTGTGACTGGCTCTGTATTTGAACATAGAAAAATACAATACTGCATAATAATATCTAGTTATAGCATCTTTGGGGCCTTCACTTTGGAGAAAATTTGGTGACAATTAGCTTTATTCTGACTATCTTCACTGTGATAATCAAAATACGATGAAGCAAAAGTCAAGTCTGCAGGAATAATAGACTGTTTGTAACCACGTCTGGGGACATGAAAAGGTGCTGTTACCTTGTAATTGAGGAGTCTGGCTCCAGGCCATGCAGCATATGTGATCTTTCAAGCCCAACCCACAGGCAATTATAAATGCCTTTATCTGGCAGGCCCAGGGGGTGGGTGGAAGGATGGATGGGGTGGTGGCGGGAAAGCGGCGGTCCCCACTGGAGCGCAGTCTAGAGGGAGTTACAGCCCAAGACTCGGCCCTCAGGCATGTCTGCGTTCTTAGCCCAGATGCTACCCCTTGCCAGCCTCCTGATCACGGGCCTGGAGACACCCTTCTCCTCTGTCAGTGTTGGATGCTTCTCATCCTTGTCCTCCTGCCACCTCGCGTTTCCTCTGCACTCAGACAATCCTCAGTTGGTGCTGGTACATCTGCCCCTGGCCTGGCACGATCCGGGGGTGAGGAGGGCTCAACACTAATGGAGCCAGTGCCTTTTCTGTTTTGTTTTGTTTTGTTTTTTTAAAGATTTATTTATTTATTTATGCATACAAGAGCTGTGGGGTGCAGGCCAGAGGTGCTGGGGGTGAGAGGATTCACCAGAAACAGAACAGGTGGATCTACTGAAATACACTGCTGAGGGGAGCCTTCCCCTGCTCCCCCTGCTCTGCTGAGCTCAGGGCAAATTTCTCAGTACTCCCTCCTCCCTCCATTTCCTAGGTGATCAAGAACTTGGCATTCACAGCACCTTGGTCATTGCGGTACTTACACAGGGAATACACGTATGTGAAAAATTTTGGGGTTGTGCCCTTAAGACTTGTGCCCTTTATCCAGTTTATGATCCAGTTTACATCAATGTAAAAAGCCTGAGTAATCTAACATCCAATTTCTTGAGTTTCTTTCCCTGCCCCCAAACTGGCCAAGAGCAGGTGTGGCTTTTCCACTGGACTTTTATTATGGCCACACTTTACAGGCAGGGTTTTCTGAACCCTCCTCAGTCTGCAGTGTTTCTCCATCTCTCAATACTTCCTTTCCTTAAGACCTACTAAAAGTTTTCAGTGCACGATTTATCAGATCTTTTGCACTAAGACACAAAATATAGAAGCCATAAGAAAGATTGTTACATGGTGCCGCACTAAAGAAAAAACCACATAACCAAACACCTCGAGTGAAGTGAAAATGTGGAAGAAATGATAAAAATAAGAAAAAAATACAGCTCAAATCATTACCAAAAACCAGTGTGTGATTTCTTAGGACAACTTTTTACTTCTAGACTATCATTTACATAGCCAAGTGCAGAAAAGCAATTAAAAAAATTGCCTTACATTTAGTTTTTTCTTTAGTTTTGAAAAAGTATTTTCTAGGAAGTGTATCTAAATTTGTTCATCCTTGGTAGACTCTCAATCCTTGGTCCAGTTATGGCTGGTGTTCTCGATTGGCATCCAGCTCCAAAGTGTAAAGTATTTCTGTCTGTCCCAAATTGTGGTGGTTTTTTTTTTTTTGTTGTTGTTGTTGTTAACATACCATCCAGATACTTTGTGATCACTGACATCTATCAGCTTCTTCAAGACCCTTATAATTCAAGACTGCTAGGGAAATGACCCTGCCTAACATAACCTTGTGTTCGGTTCATTTCCTCACACATCTGTTAGATACCTGTTCATGTCAGGTGCTATTATGTGCCAGAGGAAAAAGGCTTTCCTTCAGTGGGAAGTCAAGCCAGCTGCACTCAGAAACACCCCTGAATATACAGAATTAACAGAAGACTATCCTCACTCACACGGATGAAGATGATGTAAAATCTATTTTTTTGAACCTGTAATGGCAAGAAAACCACATTAGTCAATTTATTTAAAATGTGAAAATTAGAAACAAACTTCTGATACAAATAGCGTATCAGAGGAAGACGTTTATCAGTAGCTCACTATGTTAGTGATGAATGTTTAAAGTTACTTGACAATCATAAAAACAACTCCTTTACTTGTTATTCCCAGCGATGGAAAAAACCAGTTTATTCTTAAATGTGTGTGATTATTGGATCAATAGATGACTCAGATCCCTAATTTTTCCGTTTTTCTGTTGCCTACCTTTGAGTACTTTATTTTTTCATTAAAATCTCTCCTAAAGATGACTAGGAGGGGGCAGGAAATGAAGTTGAGAGCAATGCTCAAATATACCCCAATTAGTCACGTGGTTCCTTGTCAGCAGCTCTATTAAATTTGTGTGGAGAGAGTCAGTAGTCATTGCCTAATGCCCTGGAGGTTACCGCTGAAGTCTTGCAAACTGTGAGCATACATATTTTTAAATGAAGATCCTCTTTTAGAAAAACATTATTACTTTCTCATTATTCTTAAACCAAAAGCTTAAAACCAAACCTCCGATGTACTGGGTGTGAGTCACTGATATTGGGTGACTAGAGATAGGGATGTTTAATGTCTGGGGATATGGCTTATTTGCCATATAGCGGTCAATCTATTATTTTGTCTCTACTATTTAACACAAACTTAGCCCTTTATATACCGATTATTGTATGATATTCAAGGGATCGTGGAATATTCAATAACTGTTTCAGACAATTGCTGATCATCTATATTTGTAGCTGGTGTCCTATCGTGTTCTGGATAATCACTTTCCAAAGCAAGATTCTTAGTTTAACTTGCAATGTTTTATTACTTTTTTGCCAGTATTTCAGGGAGGGCAGTGGATGGATATTGAGAGGCGAGTTTTGCATTATTATCATTATAATCATTTTACTATTAGTTTTGTGTTCATCTTAGTCATGGTGAGGAAAGCAATAAACTGGTCTCAGACTATTGGCTAATTTGATTATGCAATAGCTGCTATTACTGAAAGCCAAGAGGGTGGAAATGATCCAAGGCCAGAAATTATTCAGCAGAGACATACAGAGGTGTACCATCAATTACAGCAGCAAATTACTTTCCCATGTTTTGAGCCTTGATTTCAATATTTTTCCTCTTTAACTCTGGTCTGGGTTTGAGAACAAACTGCTCCAAATAGCTCCAGGTTAAGGTCAAATCTGTCTTTCATACCTGAAGATGATGAAGTTCTCTGGAAATACAATCTTTCAGAAATAGAGCATGAATAACAATACTTATAAACATGTGCCTTGGACTTAGCCAAGTAGGCATCATCCTGGCAGAATTGAATGGCAGCAGTGCACTCTACTGGAATGCTGTGACTTGATATCAAGTTCTCATACCAAAAGGCAGGCATCCTGAAAAATATTCAGCTCTTTACTTACTGTCTGTTTAAAGAAAGTAGGGTCAGTGTTAGGGAGTGGAGGACAGAGTATAACCCCAAACTCAAGAAATAAAAATAAGTTTCAGAGAAAGACAAGATGTTCTAACAGCTGGGCAAATAAACATTATGAGCCCGTTCTTTTCTTGCAGCCATGGACATTCTGGTGAATCAGTGGTCAACAAGAGCAGTATTAAAAGAAACTTATTACTTATTGCCTTAACAATGAGAAATTCATCAGTATTGTTACAAGTTCATCTTTCAGAAATCACATGTGGCCCATTCTCCAAATATATTTGAGCCCAAAATTTTCAGGAAGATTGGTAGACCGATTTTTTTCCATATGCATTTTCATTTTAGAGAAGAGATATCTTTAATTTTTTTTTATAAAAAGATTTATTTATTTATTTATTTATTTATTTATTTATTTATTTATTTATTTATACAAGCACTGGGTACAGTCAGAAGCGCGGGAGGGTGAGAGAATTCACCAGAGCCAGAGCGGGGAACACAACAGGCAGACTGATGAAATACACTGCTGAGGGGAGCAGCAGGCGCGGCAGGAGAGGTCTGTGCGCCATGTGGGACCCTTGCTGGTGGCCAGGGATCAAACTGGTGCTGCAGAGGCTGTGGGAAGCTTCGCAACCCAGCACTCAACTGCTGTGTCACTAGGGGAGGCCCGATATCTTTAATTTTTTAACAACTTACCCAGATAATGGATAGGTTGAGAAAGAGGCATAAAATGACAAAATGTAGGTCATCACTTTTTTTTAGTGTGGTTCTGTCCATTCTGGTAGCCAGGAGTCACCTCGGGCCACTGACCACTTAAAATGTGGCTAGTGCATCTGAGGAGCTGACATTTTAACTTAATTATAATTTAAAAATGGACACTCAGGTTAGATATATGTAAACAAATTCATTCTCATCATTTCCAGTTTTCTGCAACTGATGATTTCAACTCATTATTCATCATTGGGTCACTTGCTCTGCTAGGCTGATCTCAAAAGAAGTGCCAATTATAATTAAATTTTCAGTTTTTTTTTTTGAAGTGTGAAAGACAGAAAAAAAAAAAGGATAAACTCCTATGTTCTCATAAAATGAAAACAATTGAGAAGCAGCCAGCTAGGCAAAACAGAGGACATCAGTCCTGCAGAAGGCCCTCAGTCCTGGTCCCTTCCTGTCACAACCTTCTCTTTTCTCCAAAGGTAACAGCATCTGTACTTTTTTCACAAATTAGCTGTTTTATATCGGTGGAATTATGCATCCCTCTGTATCTGGTTAGTTTCCCTCCATATTACATTTGCAAATTCATCCACGCTGTTGTGTATTGTATCTGGGGTGCATTCATTTTCACAGCTGATTGGAATTTAACTTATGAATATACTACAATTTATCTAGTCTGCTTTTCATAGATACATTGATGAATCCAAGTTTTAGACTGCTGTAATATTACTTTGAACTTTTAAAAGTTTGTTTTGTGCACACCTTTCTGCCCAATCAGCCTAGCAGCGGGTTACTGAGTAATAGATTGTGCCCATGAGGTTTGAGAAGATGTTGGGGGCATGGCCATCTTACCTCAGTCATAAATTATGTGTGCGTAGAGCTTCTCAGGGTCTACATCTGGATTCTCTCTTCTGAATTGAGTAAGAAGCCCACACTGTCTTTAAGTTTTTATAACAAGGCTTTGTAATAAACCTTGTTATCTGGTAAAGCAAGTCATTCTAACTTGTTCATTTTGAACAGTCTTGCCTATTTCTGCAATTTTTCCACTTATATTTTAGAATCAGCTTCTCAATACAACAAAAAACTCCAAGATTAGACTGTATTAATTCTGTCCGTCAGTTTGAAGAAAATTACAATACTTAATAATTCTTGAACTTTTAAAGCCATGATTCTGTAGGTCTTCTTTAATTGTCTAATGTTTTGTAACATCCTGTGTGGAGCTCTTGTGCATTTATTATTAGATTTCTAAACAACTGCTTTTTAAATATTATATATCACTTATAATTTTTATATTCTAATAACTTTCCTGGAATATAGATATACACTAATACTTCCTTTATTGTATTTTGTATTTAGGGAGCTTGGTAGTCTCACTTACTCTTTCTAAAAATTTTTGTGTAATTTGAACATCCTTATGTTGATTGTTTTTGGATCTTCTACATAGATGAATACCTGGCTGGCCCAAAGGCTGTAGTTTGCTAAACTCTGCTATAGTCATGTTTATTCTTCTTTCCCTGGATGGGTATCTGGTGTGCTGAATGCAGCAGGAGGTCTCAGTTGTCATTCTTGGGCACAGTGTGAGTCTTGAGTTTTCTAAAGCTGTCCTTCCTTTCCTGGAGATTTTGTAGGCCCAGTGGTGCCAAGACCATTCCCAGCCTCTCCTGTCTTTCTGTAGATCTAAGTCTCCATCTGGTAAAATACTTCAGTCTGAAGAATTTTAGCATGTCATATAGTGCAAGAATCCAAGGAAAAATTCAACTTTTATCTAAAAATGTTTATTTTTTACCTTCATTTGAGGGACAGTTTCACTGGTACGATATAGTGAATAGTCACTGGGTTGACAATTTTTTCTTTCTGAGAGTTTTAGATGTCATTCCATTGCCTTCTAACTTGCATGTTTTCTCACAAGAAGGCTGCTGTCTTTCTCCTCTCTCTCTATACCAGGGATGATATATTTTTTCGGTAGTCCAGTAGATACTTTAGGCTTTGCAGGCCTATAATCTGTGACTATTATTCATCTCTGCCATTGTAGTATAAAAACAGCCATAGGCAACAGGCAAGCAAATAGATGTTCCAAGAAAACTACGAAAAACCAGGAGGCAGTATAAATTTGGAGAAGGCTGTGTATAGCTTGTTGATCTCTGTTCTATAAGCATTGTGTTCTTTTCTCTAGTTGCTTTTAAGGGTTTCTCAATATCACTGTTCTTAATTTTGATTATGATATATGCCTTGGTGTGACTTTTAATGTTTACTGCTGAGGGTTTGTTAAGCTTCTTGATTTTCCATTTCTTTCTTCATTGTGTTGATGTTTTCCTTTACAGTCTTTTAAGCTAAAATCTTACTTTTCATATCTACATTTCTATTGATTGGGTATCTCCTGAGTATGAATTATATTTTCCTCCCTTGAATGCCTGATAATTTTTCATCAGATGCTGGATATTATGAACTTTACTTTCTTAAATACTGGGCTTATTGTATTCCTTCAGTGTTGAACTTTTATTCTGTGTTCAGTTAAATGACTTCCACAGATGGCTTTCATTCTCTCAAGGTCTGCTTTTAGCCTTTGTTGGGTATAAAGGATCAGCTTTTACTCCAGTGCTAATTTAGCTTCACTACTACACAAGGGCCTTTTTAAACAGCAGCATGAGAAACCACCCTGGATAAAAAGGGAGACTCCTCAGTCTGCAAGGCTAGTATAAGAAGACTTGAGCATGCTAAAAGGTAAGCAGGAATTAAGTCAACTGAAAGCAGGGAAAGGGAGAAGAATGCTGTGCTATAGTGAGACTTACATGTGCAAAAGCCAAGAGGTGGCAAGTGCTTAATATCTGAATAAGAACTATGAAAGGCCAATATGAAAAAGGACAGGAAGGGAAGAATGGAAGCAATGAAGCTAGGAAAGTAAGAGATCAAACAGGTGGAGCAAGTGAGTTTTCTAGGAACCATATTCCTCAGTCATTTATATCATTACCTTTAAGTTTTAATAGGCAGATCTCTCTTTCTCTTTTTTTTTTTTTTTTTTTTAGGAATTATGTTTCAAGTGCAAAAAGACAAGTGAAATAGAAATTTTATTTCATAAAATTTACTGCAAGCTGTTATTAATATGTAATTTGTTCAAATCTTTTGCTCACCTTTTCCTGTTACTGTCCCTCCATGAGAGCAATGATTTGGGGATTGTGAAGACATGGGTTAAAAACTCAATTCTGATTTTTAAAAATATCAGTTGCTGATATTTTAGCTGCATGATTTTGAGCAAATGCATTAATCTGCGCCTTCCTTTATCTATGAGAAGGTAAGGGAGGGCAAAGATATAAGCCCACTTACAGGGTGGGTATAGGTTAAAAAAACATCTACCAGTGCTCAGCACATATGACATTCAACTCCTTGGATCCAAACACTAGGAAAAACGCCTTTGTAATACAAAAATTCTCAATCCAGGGTGTACATTTAAATTACATGAGGAACTTCAAATATTGATGCCCAGTCTTCATGTAATTTGCTTGGTCTGGTATTATTTTCAAAAGGCTCTCAAAGGGAGTTTAACATGAGAAGTAGAATACTGCTGATCTAGCCAGGGAAGGCTAACTTTTTCATCCCTCTGAAATGAAGGTGTGTGTGCACGTGCATATGCGTCTAACACACAAAGCAAAACATAAAAACATGAGATTAACAGAAAAACAACTGCAGGCCATAACTGACACTGAAGAGAGTTGGCAACACACTTGGCTGACTTCTTAGATTCTATTTTTAATGTTAAATCCACACTGGTTATGTAACATTGGGGCTAAAGGTTTTATATAACAAATCCATTCAAGTTTGTAAAATCCAGATTGGTGATTTTACAAAAATCTTTATTTCTTTAAAATTATTTCTATAGTAATTTATTCTTACATGGGTCAGCTATAGTTTTCTTTACAAGCCAGCATTTTTTTTAAAAGCACTGTTTACCATTTTTTAAATGCCCCTTTCATTTTGAGATTCATTCATGTGCGAAAAGGACTATATGTAAGAAAATTAATAGTAAAACAAAGTAAGGTTACATGATGGTGATATATGACAGTTTGGTAAGGATAAATATGGACTGGCTTCTATGTTAGATTTATTTTTTAAGCTGCATTGGGGTAATTTTTAACTTCAAATTTCCTTGCTATTGAACTTTAGTCTCTTAGTTACAGGAACACATTATCCAAGGTTTAACATTATTCTTCCAGATGATGTTACTTAATTATTAATAACAGCTAACACTTTCTATAAGTTTTTATAAAATATGAGTAACCTCTCCTTTGTTACTCAGCAATATTTAGTTTTTGAAATCTAAACTCATTAGGAAAAAAACAGAATATGAAAGAATATACAAAGTATAGCACTAGGTGAAGATTCTATATAAATGTACATTATTTCCTCTGAAATACCTAAAAAGCTCTCTTTGTATAAGGTATATTATGTGAAATATGCAATCACAGAAAAAGATATACTGAGAAGAAAGGATGGAAGAAAACACACATCATCGAAATGGTGATTTCCATTAAGATGTGTGTACTGGACAGATTATGTAGGTTATATTTTCCTTAAACTGTGCTGGGCACACAATAAGCATTCAGTCTCCTCGTATAAGAGAGCAGCAAAAATTTTTATAGAGGTAGTATACGAAGAGAAGTACCTTGTAAATGACATCATTAAAAAATAGAAGTAAATGAGAAAGAACATTATAGATTTGAACTGAAGAGCGTTTTAAGGTATTTTCTGTTTCCAGCTGTGAGTTAATGCTGGGCCTTTTGAACCTGTCACAAGGACCCATAACACCTACAGACATTTATTTCTATACCCAGAGGATCCTTCTGGGATCTTAAGTTTGGAGACAAGTCAGGGGTCTCTAGCTCAAAGCTGCCCTGCTCCACTGACTGTTCAGCTGAGAGAGGTGGTGGGCAGACGCCTGGATGGAGAATGCACTAGATTTCCTCCTCCAGCTTGAGCTATGTGACTCTCGGGAGTCAGAGTGCTTAGTGGGTGGATTACCAGGGCCTCCATGATTGACGTCATGTATATTTTCTTACTAACATATAGCCAAAAAGATACTGTTTTTCTCAATGTGCTAATTGATCTTTGAAAGGAACAGAATTAGATTTCCAGTTTTTCACTTTTCTTAGTATGAGGCCTAATGTGTTCTTATTAGTAGCAATAAGTGGCAGCTTCATTTAAACTGATTACCTTGGACTGAACAAAGGAGAAACAGTAATAGTACTCGGTGAGCCTTCAGAGTCAGACCTTAAAACATTTCTAAGAGGCAGAGGAAAGTACCCAGCCAGTGTTTAAATGGATACATATGGTAGCTTAAAAATTCACTATAAGGACAAGAGGAAGGCCATAGGAAAGGTCTGCAAAAACCCTCTGGTTCATTCATTTGTAAGGGAAAGAATTCTCAATTCTGCACATCTCGAGGTTCTAACTAATCAAATCAGTTTTCCGAGTCTTCTTAGTGACTAGAAAAGGGCGAGCAGTGAGGAGTTGTTTTTAACCACCGCCATTAAAAGCTTGGGAAAGAGATAAACCCTAAATCACTAAAGAACATTCTTTCCTTAAAATGTTTTCAAAATAAATGAAAGCAATCTTCAGAACAATGTACGACCATGGATAAGTTAAAACCTTCAGGGGGAAAAAAAAAATCTCTTTCGGAAGGGGGCGGGCTGGGATAACTCCTGAGTACTATGTAATCAAGACCCAGGAGAACTGACTTGTTTCCAGTTTCCCCGGCAAGAAGATGTGGGATGGTAGGGCCTGACATTTCAACATTTTATCTGAAACTATGAAATAGAAAACAACTGTGCAAAACATGACTCAAATGAAGAAAACACCCCAAATGTACAACTTCAGAAAGTTAAAAACAAACTATCACACTTATTGATTTAGAACAATCAGATTTTACTTCAGGAAAATCTAATACCTTTCAAAAAGTTATAATTTTAATGTTAGCACAAAAAATTAATTCCTAACAGTTCATTAAAAAAAACTCTTCCGCAGCCAAAGATCCCTATTTTTGAATTACGGTACTGCAAGGCACATACAGAACTCACCTCCTTCAACACACACAGAAGATATACTCCCTGAAATAGAATTTTAAAATCCTTAAACAATTAGAAATACTACAAAGTTAGCAATTTTTAGGTAAAAATGTTCCTACAGGATCATGCACCTTTCTCAAATTCAGCTCAGCACTTACGTATAAATAATCTTTTTAAACATTTGTACTTGAAATACAGATACAGTGATGCTGAGGACAGCACTAAACAAAAATCTGAAAAATACTATAGCTGATAAATTGTTATTGCCTTTCATTTGAGACCATATCATCTCTAGCATTTTCAAAGATTTGTATTATTAATTGGGTAACTGTACAGGACACAGAGAATTTTCTCTTTAAACAATAGTTCCCTCACCTTTAAAATCAATTCTTTCATAAAGATGCTAAATGAATAATACCTTTTGTTTAATAAGATTGACGATTAGGATCATTTAAATGCCTCTACTAAATTTAATGCAGCTTAATTAGGGACCAGGTATTTATTTTCCTCTGAAAATTTTTGGTCAAGCATGTCTAACCATAAAAGCAAATGGAATTTTAAGAGGTAGATTTTTTTCCCATGATGCATTTTGTTAACAAATGTATTGTCAAGAAAATAAAAACAAACACTGAGTGTGTTTTCTTAAAGGATAAGGGTCTAATGAAAAGAAAAATAGAAGATAGATCTGGTATTTGTTACAGTCTGACATTTTAACAGTCATAGGATTGGATGTTTTGCGTTCAGTGCATTTTGGACACTCAGGATCAGAATACGAGTCTACTGACTGTATTAAATCCTCCTCCACCCCCTCCACCAGTTGGTCCACAGCTTCCTGGTGGGTCATTGTCGTCAAATCCATTGGGCCGGAATGAGCAGGAGGAAGATGCAGCTTGTAGGGCCCGTGCTCTAGCGTTCAACTCTTGTTCCTAAAGTCAAAAAGAATTTTTATAAACAAACTCCTAAATACAATTGGTACATCACCTATATACATCTTTAAAAATGCCTTTTATCCTTTTAAATAAACATCTTTCAAATCCCAGTGACTTTAAAAATATTGCCCACTACACCTTACCAAATCTTACTGAAGTAGAGTGCATAATCACAGATGGCACAAACAAGATAGAGAGCAAAACCCTGGTGTATCTACAGAATGACAGATCAGAAAAGTCATTTTGTTTTTTTTAAAAAATATTTATTTATTTATTTATACACGCACTGGGTACAGTCAGAAGCGCGAGAGTTTAAGAGAATGCACCAGAGCCAGAGCGGGGCGCAGAGCAGGCAGAAGGATTGAAGTACACTGCTGAGGGGAGCAGCGGGCGGCAGGAGAGGTCTGCGCGCCATGTGGGACCCGCCTCCGGTGGCCGGGGAGCAGCTGGGGATCGAACCAGCGCTGCAGAGGCTGCAGGCAGCTTCGCAACCCAGCGCTCAACCGCTGCGCCACCAGGGAGGCCAGGGTCATTTTAATACCTCACTTTATAGAAGAAATTAATGCCCCACAATCCTAAAATTTCCCTACAGAAAACTATAAATAAAAGTCATAGATTCATTAGAAATGGGCACACAAAGAAACAGAATCCTCACTGCTCTCGCCTCAGACTATTAAACTATCCCAACAGGCAGTGAGATGACCACTGCCTAGGAAACACCTCTTCATATCCGATACCTATCAGACTCCCTAAGGAGAGAAATAAAACTGAATGAATATATAAGGCAGAGTTCAAGAAGTTCTGCTCTGAAAAGATAGTGATGCGGGGGCTACGGCACGAGGGGCACACGGAGTCCTCTGCACCAGGCAGAGGACTTTTATCTCCTTTGATAAATATCTCACCAGTCGCTGATACATAAACAGTCTGCATATTTCAAAAAGTCAGAAGGCACTGGGTCCTGTTTTCTATATTTTATATTATATGCCATTTCTGATGCAACCTAATCCTTTCCCTCCTCCTCCACCTCTCCAAACTTCAAGAATTGTATGGTTAATGTCTAGTGTTTATTTGATTTCTGGCAAGGACACAGTGGAATATATTCTATTACCTTAATCATAAGCCTTCTGACTGGATGTTAAGATCTTTGGCATTGACTCAATTCTTTTTTTTTTTTAAAGATTTATTTATGTACACAAGAGTTGGGGTACAGGCCAGAGGTGTGGGGGGATGAGAGGATTCACCAGAGACAGAGTGGGGAACAGAACAGGCAAATTGATCAAAGTACACTGCTGAGGGGAGCAGCAGGCGAGACAGGAGAGGTCTGCTGTGCCATGTGAGTTGCTCCCTGGCCAACCGGGGGATCAAACTCCTGCTGCAGAGGCTGCAGACAACTTCATAGGTTGCGTCCCAATCCATTGTGCCACCAGGAAGACCCGGCATTGAATCAATTCTAACAAGCATTCTAAGCCTTTAATTTTTTTCTGTATATAGTTTTTGAGTTACTCTAGAATGTCCCTATTTCTTTAAAAATGTATCATGTTGAGTACTTCATAGTAAATTTGAAAACATTTAAGAAAACTTCCCTGTGAAAATCAGTACAACAGTGGCCCACTTCTTTTACTGGTGTCGCCTAGTTTTGTGTCTTTCAAACATGAAATATTTAGGAACTTAACTTTTTTAAACACATAAAATTACCTAAATTACTCGATTAATATACCTACAATTTCATCTTTAATTTACTGTTGGTGATTTATGTGGACAGAAAGTTAGCAGGTTTCACAGAAAAATAATTCCACCAATATCTTTGTTAACTTTAAAGTAACAAAATCACTAACTTCTTGTACAAAAGCATATTTATAAGTAAATTCAGCTCATATGAAACCTTTATTCCATGGCTTTTATTTACTAATTATGCTATTAACTCTTTGGTCTTATTGCTCAGATCCTCAAATAATACAAACATCCTTTCTTTACATATTCTATCTTTTAATGTCCTTTATCTTATCTACCAAAATGTCAGTAAATAGCCCTTAAAATATTTATACAAAGGCCCAAAAGGAAAGTTAGCATTGGTTCTCCCTGATGGGTAGGACTGCAGGGATGAGGGAAGATACTTTCATTGCATGAAACTTTCTATTTCTGTTTGGCATGATTTTATAATGCTCGCACCTTCTAAAATTAAAAACAATTAAGATCTGCTCCATCTGTAGACAAATGGCTCTTCATAATGAATTCACAACATCTGCCAATAAGATAATCATATAGGTAAGAAATTTCATATGAAACTCAGCTCGGATTTCAGAATTACTACTGTTACTACCTTTCAGTTACTGTGGAAAATGTACACGTAAGGCTGCTCACTTAACCGCCTGTTGCGTGTTTAAATATTTCCCACTAACGTAGCAGCTTTTGCCCCCAGCTTACCTGTAGATAGAGTTTGTTGTCCTTTGTTATCGCATCCATCAGTTCTTTCTGTAGAGGCGGGTCTCCATTTACCCAGAGTCCACTGGCTGAGTCATTACCACTTAAACTATTCGTGATATTCTGTCTTTTATACAAAAGCACATAAGCTGTATCCTTTGGAAACCTACTGGTAATTTTCTGGACTGACTGAAATGAAGTAAACGTCACTCTGCTGTCATTAAATAAAAACCATTCCTTTGACATGTCTTTATTTTCCAAATCCTGCTCTATGATTGCACTGGGGCTTTCTCTCCCTACTGCATGGCTCTGGGAGGAAGCTAATGCCAGAGCTTCAGCCTGGTGGCACCTCTGGTACGAAGACTCTGTTCCTGTGATGTTCCTGGCATAAGAGTAGTAATGCCCACTTTCGGAGGAAACACCAGAGTGCACGACGACAGAACTGAGCAGATAGGGCACCAGTGCGGGGCAGCTCGCTTCTTCAGTCCCAGAGGGCTTTAATTTTTTTGCGAGGTTCTCACTCACATCAGTCAAGTCAATATCTACAGACCAACTTTCTGAAAACGAGGAGAAAGAAGTAGTTCTTTTAACTGGCAACTCCAAAACCAGTGGCAGTGACACGTTGTCTAAAATTTTTCTTCTCACATGATACTTCTGATCATATGAAAATCGCAGGAGAGTGAGAATAAGGTACTCAGGTTCTTCCGTGATTTGCATAGTTTTCTCGGCATTTTGCAGAGAGGCACAGTTTTCACAATAATACTGGTTATCACCAGTAAGAATTTCTGGAGCCAAAAAATAATTTAGCAAGTCAGTTACTGAAGGTGTGGTTTCACTTCCTGGTTTCTGAGGTACATCTTTATTAACAAGAATGCTGCTGGGTTCATCAGGGCCAGAGGTGTTCTCGGCACAGCAAAACTCATCAGGGGGGCTGCCTACCATTCTTTCCGTCACCGCTGAGTCACAGACGAAGGCGGCTGCTGGATCAGAACCTCCGAGGTCCTGCAGAGGCCCGGGCACGCTGGCTGGCCCAGAACCATCCTCGAGTGTACTGAGCGATGGCGCTGCACCTTGAAAAGACAGGTTTTCCAAAGAAGAGGAAGGACAAAAGGCAAGTGAGAGATCTGTGAAGGCTTCCACTTTCTGTGAGGTACTCCTGCAGTTCAGACAACATATGTGAGTTCGTAGCTTCCCCCCAAACATTCTTTCTATTAAAGTCTTCTCAGCATCGCTTGTGCAAGTGGTCTCTGTCAGGACAGCCGTCTTACTGGTCATTTCTTGTAAAGAAGTTTCACTGCACCCCAGGCTTTCAGAAAGCTTGTGTGAGGGCTGAACTTTCAAGATCTTTTCTTCTTCATGAAGCCTGTAGGAGAGTATATCATTATACAGTTACTTCACTTAAGTTTATCATTTTGGTGGCTTGTACAAATTATTCTTTATCAAATATAATGCTTAATTAAAAAAATGAAGTTTCTCCTCTTTCAATCAAGAGGAATAATGAACAGAGAACACAGATTAGGAGAGAAGTTAGGGGCTATTACTATCTTATTTTCTCATTACATTTTCGTCATCCCACTATTTTATAGCACTTATAGTTAATAATCTACATCTATAACCCATATCTTTGTCTGGCATCTGGTAGAAAGCCTGGTAAAAAGAAACTACTCAACACTCTCAGCTGAATGAAGGAAGGTTGCACATGCTTTGCCAGTTATTCACATAGCAGGAGGGATGCAAAGATGAGCAGATACAAGAATAGGTTTTATTGATTAGCTGGTAAGGAGACAATAAAATATACCAAACCAATTCAACTATGAACAGTTGTAAAGGAGCAGTTACTAAATTTGTATTTTTTGGACCTCTTAGCACTCTTTAACTGAGAGACCAAGAGCTTTCATTTGTGTGGTTATATCTATCGATATATACTGTATTCAAAAACGGAGAATAATAGTAGTAATACCTTAATACATTTAAAAACAATAAAAAACCTGTTACATAATAATAAAAAATACATTTTTTTTTTTTTTTGTGGAAAACATCTGTATTTTCTAAGATCCAAAAAATTTAGTGAGGAGAATGGCATTGTTTTAAATTTTGCAAGGACCTCAAGTATCTGGTTTAATAAAAGAGAAATGGATCCTCTAACTGCTCTGCAGTTCACCATTTTATTTTGGAAGCAGTATATCCTTCAAAGAAACCCCGCTTCAACTACTTATACACAGATAATTAGTTGGGAAAGGGAAGATCCCGGAAGTGTTTTGGGGATCCCTTAGGGTTGCTGTACATTTTGAGAACAACTAGTCTATCTAAAAGTAAGAAAACAAGAAATATGTAGTAAAAGCACGGCTTTAAAAAAGATTAGCACTTGAGATGTTTTTTAAAGGAAAAAACATTCTCTAAAAACGTCTGTAATAAAAGAACACAATTCAAATTATAATTTTAAAAATACTTTTTACCTGTCTAGCAGAAACCTGAGGTATTCAGAACAGTCTTGCTGTGATCTGGGGGTGAACCACGGAGGTCTGGAAGCCTCAAAGAATATCCGAGGTGCATATGCTTCCCTCTTGATATCAATAAAGAAAGTACAAGGAAATAAGTCTCACACCATGACCTGCATTCTTCACGGTTTAATGAAGACTGCTTAAAATTAACATTGCATTTAACCTTTTAAAAAGCCTTAGTAAAAACTTCTCATTTTGTAGGTAAGAATTAAGACTGAGAAAAATTATTATGACTTGTCCAAGGTCATGTAGCCAAATTAGTGACAGAGGGGGTTAAATCTGAACCCAGGTCTCTCTAACTCTTGATAGAAGTAATGCTCCTGGCACTATCCCTCTGTGGCTGTGATGTGCTTCGGTCTACGGTTTTTTGAAAAACCAAATCTGAAAAGATTATGTTAATGAATACATATTTTGGATGAAGAAATAAACAGTGTACAGGGCCATGTGCACTGACAGTAGGTGCGAGCCTGCACACATGTGAATGCCCATTCACAATGCGAGCAGCCTGGCGAGTCCACTGGCAATTTATGGTTTTTCTTTAAATTAAAAGGCTGCTCTTGGGTTTGAAGCAATCTAGTTTCAAATGCTAGATTTTGCCACAACAAAAAAATAACTAAAAAGATGTCTAAAAGATAGGATTTTAATTTGAAAATTTAGAATTGTCCTGACATTTTGAGTACTTCTAATATGTAATACTGTCTTTAGTTAAGAAAAATTATATCCAAAGGGGAGCTAGCTATAGCTTTTTGAAGGAAACTTAGTGTCCTGGTTGAACATGAGCTCTAGAGTCACTGGTTCTCATCTCACTGTTGTCGCTTGTTTGCATGACTCTAAGAGCAGGGAATGTAAGCTTGCCACTTTACTAGGAAACAGTGTTAGGGAGTTGGAAGGAAGACACTATTTTCCTTGCTCTTTTTTTTTTTTTTTTTAAAGATTTATTTATTTATTTATACAAGCACTGGGTATAGTCAGAAGTGCGGGAAGTGAGAGAATTCACCAGAGCCAGAGTGGGGAGCAGAACAGGCAGAAGGACTGAAGTACATGGCTTTAAAAGCCAGAGGGGAGCAGTGGGCGGCAGCAGAGGTCTGCGCGCCATGTGGGACCCTCGCCCAGCAGCTAGGGATCGAACCAGCGCTGCAGAGGCTGCGGGCAGCTTCGCAACCCAGCGCTCAAGCACTGTGCCACCAGGGGAGGCCCTTTTTCCTTGCTCTTGAGAAGCAAAGTTTGTGAACTTATTTCCTCTAGACAAAGAATAAAGTGATAAGCTTTGAGTACTTTACTACTCAAGAGTCATCACTATCATCTTAATTGTCAATCCTGTCTCAAGTCTTTCCATTTAAGAAGTCATACTAAAGACTTTAGTATCTCAGCTTGATACAGGAAGTTAAGACATTTCCATCAATTCAATTCCACCAATTTTCAATCTATCTACTCTTCTGGCTCCAACTAACCTGGTCCTTTTGACCTTTGTGAAACGAAATCAGAGTAAAACCAGAAAATACTATCAAGTACTATTTATAAATGATAGATATTTTCACAGTAGTGCTCAAAACTTAAACTATAAGTTCCTGCACGTAGAGTCTCCAATTTAACCTAGATTTACCCTAGACTGCTCCCCTATCTCTCAACAGATTTCTGCTGAATGAATGAGCAGTCACTGTATAAATCTTTTTTGACATTAGGAAAAATTCATTTCATTGGATTAATTTGTGGATGTAAAAGATTACAAATTTTCAAGCTATAGAACTTAATGGACAAACAGAACTACAGATCTTTAGTTATAATGAAGGGTACATATATAAGAAATGGGAGGAAAAAAGGTACCATAAAACTATTTTATTATTCACTGTTATATCAATTTAGTATCTGTAAACTATTAAAGATGCATTTAAAAAAACTTCTTTATGAAGAAGCGTATTTATTGAATAGAGTATCAGACTTTATATGTAATAATTAGAACAATGGGTAAACGTAATATTCATCTACACTAATGGAAGAGAAAGAAATTAAAACTTAGGGCATATTTCCATATCCAAATATTTTAGGCAGTATAGCCTTATCATTTTTTAGTGAATTTAGTGTTAGATGAGATATATTTCATCAGTTAAAAAGCTCACCAAGTTTGGAATATGAGTTTTAAAGAATATCATCTGTGAAGTTAATACATATATACTGTGTACACACTCACCTGTGTATGAGCCAAAAAAGCAAAAAGGTGCTGTAATTTTTTCATTAATGAATTGCACCCATTTAAATTTAAAGATAATACTTGTCTCCTGAAACTGAAAGAGAATAAAATATGATTTATGTTCGCATGTGTATCACACATGTATTTTTTAAATCTAAAAGGAAGTTAGTTCAATAATCGATTATCCTCAGAGTAAAACTTCACTTACCTGATGGCCCTTTACTTCGCCTGGTCACTGCCTACACAGTGCTGTGTAGTCAGAAGGAAGAATGACAGTAAATGAGCACTTACTCTGTGGCCTGGAAATGGCCTGTGTGCTGTCATATATTAGTCATATTTTTTGAAGTAGCAAATAGAAACAGATTAAGCTATTAATTGGTAACTTAAGTAAGCAATTTTAAAATTTATTCATATCTGCCTGAAGTTATAAAAAAAATATGCTGTCATCAAAACATATTATACAGCTAGTGATTTAAAGAGTGTGATATTATATAGAAAGGGAAAAGGATAATAAACTATTAAAATTTTGGTATTTTGTTATCCCTATTGTTCCTATATTATATTTTGAATAGTTTATCTCTTTCCCTTTCTGTACAATACCACACATTTTAAATTGCTCTTACTGTGTTAGGAAAGATTTTATTCCATCACAAATGCCATATAGGAGTGAGCTAAATGTAAAATACAGAACTACTTATTAAAAAAAAAGGAGGCAAATTTGGAAGGGGAAAGCTTTCTAAAATCTAGACACTATAAATTAAAAATAGCAGATCTGACTACAATAAAAAGCAGATCTCACTAAAGGATTTTATGAAATATCACAAATGAAACACTTAACAAATTTCAATTGCATTCACTGGAAGGAAGCTTGTAACAAAGGATTATTATTATATATATATATATATATATATACATATATATATATATATAAATCATTATGAAAAAGAAAAAAGACCCAATAGAAAGGAAAGTCTAGAAAAGAAATTATTCAGAAAAGAAACACAAACAGACAAAGGAAAACAGAGGAGCAAGTCTATACTGGTAAAGGGATAGGACCATAGGTACAATCATGCATTAGCATGTGAGTTCAAAATACTACTGCATAAACCCAGTTCAGAGAATATCCTCTGTATCTGTCTGTGGACACAGACATTAATTCATCAACAGAAGTACGGTTAAATAAATTATGTAAACCCATTTATTTAGAATGATAGACCTATACTGCCCCAACATGAGATGATTTCCAACATAAATTATTAAAAGATAAAGAGCAAGTGACTAAAAGAGATTATGTGAGTCTATAAATAGTGAAAAAAAAATGTATTTGGTTTTTGCAGTATATAAGATATATAACTACAAAAAAAGGTCTGGAATGATGTACAAAAAAAACAATAAATTACAATAGCAATGGGGATTTCTGACTTAAAATTACCTAAAAATTATATTTAAGAGTTATTTTTACTAAAATATTTGTCTCATTTTCATTTTATATATTTTTAATTTTTTTTTAAATCACAAAGAAGTCACAAAACATGATGTCTAAGAATCAAAACATGTCTGTCTAATCACTGCCCACTGTACAGTAAGATGTGCTCTTTGAACCGCTGCTAACTGCTTTGGGTCTCTCCTTTTTCTGTCATCTGTGAAATGGGATGGCTGAACTAGATGACCTTTGGAGGTGACACATGGATTCCTTTAGACTTATGCCTACTATCGCTTGTGTTTAAAGTTTGTATTTTCTTAAAGAAGAAATAAACGGGGCCTCCCCTGGTGGCGCAGGTGGTTGAGCGCTGCGCTGTGAAACTGTCTACAGCCTCTGCAGCGCTGGTTTGATCCTGGCCGGCCCTCCCGGTGAGGGTCACACATGGCGTGGCAGACTTCATTTTGCCTGCTGCTCCCCTCAGCAGTGTATTTCGTCAGTCTGCCTGTTCTGTTCCCCCCTCTGTTTCTGGTGAATCCTCTCACCTTCCCACGCAACTGGCCTGTACCCCGGTTATTGTATAAAATAAATAAATAAATCTTTAAAAAAAAAAGAAGAAGAAGAAACAAATCCCAAACAACACCTCCCGGCCCCCAAAGTAAACATTAAACCAAACCAAAAATAACAAAGTGTTGATAGCATATTCTGGGGTCAGAAAACAAAAACAAAAACAAAAAAGAAAATCAACTCTTCATCTTGTATTTATGATTACTCTAGGTAGGCATAAAAACTTATGAAAGCTTGGAACTTAATTCCATGAATACTTTTTAATTTGAAGAGAAAAATTCAACTATGCTTTCTGCATTTTGGAAAAATTTATCATTTTTAAATAAAAAATTATCACGAATTTTATCATTATCTTTACTTAGCTATCAATCTCCGATTTTCTACCTGTTTGGCTGCAAAAGAGAATGGATCGTGAAGTAAATCTGTAGTGGGCAAAGCAACATGTCTGTTTATATTTGTTCAGTATCTATCAACTTGGGGTAGGAAGTAGAGCTCCAACTTTTTTTTTTAAAGATATATTTATTTATACAAGAATTGGGGTAGGGTTCAGAGGTGTGGGAAGGTGAAAGAATTCACCAGAGACAGAGTGGGGAGCAGAACAGCAGATGGACTGAAAACACCAGAGACAGGAGAGGTCTGCCGCACCATGTGGGTATCTCCCTGGCCTGCTGGGAATCGAACCCATGCTGCAGAGACTGCGGACAGCTCTATAGCACTGTGTTCAAGCTGCTGTGCCAATGGGGAGGCCCGAGCTAAAACTTCTTTAACAGCAACAAATAAGTTATTGATCTGAGAAGTAGCGGAGTATCACAAGTAGTAAAAAGTAAACGTGACCCTCTCAAAAAAATATGCATGTTAAAAAAACTCAGTCTTACAGAACAACAAATTAGTACTTGAAGTCACAAGTCCTTTGGAATGAGCTCAAACAATCCCTGTGTGATGTTAATGAGTGTTGAGAGTAATTCAAAAGATAATGGCATTTCAAATGCAATGTATAATATAACTGCAAAGTAGAATTTATATAAGCCAACAATGCAATAGTTCCTGAGCACTAAAAACAGTTTCATTTCTGAATAAGGCATGTATGAAAATAGTAACATTTTTGCCATTTACAAGGAATAACGTGAAGACAAGCCCACCATCTTACTTTTCACCAGTGTGCACCCATGTGTACAGTTTAAACTTACTCTGTGGCCATAAACAATGCTTGTATAACACTGTTCATATAACACGTATTTCCAAGGTTGATAAGACCAGTTTTCCCAGTTTCAGATTTTCCAGAAAGTCTAGACAAGCAAGATGCCAAAGAATTGGATTGAGAAGTCCAGGCACTTTGATTGAGAATCAATTTAATCTTCTCTTCACTGGGCTTAGGGAAATCCTATAGATCATGAAGAGGAAAAACAGTTTTAAAAATATAAACTATTTTCACTATATTAACGCCACAAGGAAGATTTTCCCACTGACATTTAAGCTTTGATTTCTCCTACTTAGTTCTGAAATCACTGACAGTATTTGGTCACTCATCAAAATTCAAAATACCCTGCAAAAATAAACACACCCTAGACATAGAATTTATCAAGCTGAAGGACACTCAACATGCATACATTCAACTATTTATATTTCACATTTGCTGGAAAATGTTTACAAAATAAAAACTTGGAAGTGAGAAACTATACTTCAATGCTACTCAAAGGCAACAGAATAAAGATGCAAATTGCGCACAACTGACTAAGCCAAACAAAAAAATCTCGTTTTCAAATTTTATAATAAAAAAAAAAAAAATCTGTTTATTCACTTCTACTATTTGCCCAGTTTTAAACCCTTAGCTCAAAAGCTCAAAGTAATCAGGGGATGGAAAATGAAAGCATGTAACGTAGACGGTGGTTGCCAGTGGGTGGGGAGGCTGGGTGCACGGGTGTCAAAAGGTGCCAACTTCCAGGTATAAAATAAATAGTGGATGCAAGAAAAGCTGTGTTGCACAGCATGGCAAGTAGTTATAACAACATAGTGCAGCTCTGAAAGTTGCTAAGGGTAATTATTAAAAGTTCTCAACACAAGAGAAAAATCCTATATATGTGGTAATAGCTATTAATAGCTATTAGCTATTGTGCTGACCATTTCACAAAATATACAAATATTGAATCACTATGCTGCCACTTAAAACTAATATGCTGTCAATTATACCTCAATAAAAAAGTGAAAAGCATTGAAACACACTGGCCTCTGAATTTGAAAAAAAAACTGAACCTCAAGCTTAATCATACAGGAAATTATTATAAGATACAGACTCTTCTAATCTGCTTTGCAACATGAGATAATTTAAAGTGTGAGTTATTTCAAGCACGAGCAGAACAATGGATAAGAAAAACTGGTAAAATCATGGAGGCTTTTTGGTATTGCCACTACCCAATCATGGAGGCTTTTTGGTATTGCCACTATCCTCTGACACTAAGCTCCTAAAAAACACATTCTGGAGGAACTTTAATTCCTGGATTTTTGTGCTGGTGGGAGAAAACTAATAGAAAGTACTTGGGCAAATAGTGAGCCCTTTGCTCCTTCTGAGACTATTTCAGTTACTAGTACTTCAACATAAGCACTGAAGAATGACATTAAGAAAGCAACTGAGGTTAACTAGAAATCCACGGGACAAAAGCTCCTCCACATCAGGGTGTTTCCTACTGAAGGTCAAAGGCTGCCCGGTGGGGTGGTTAACAGCTGAACAGGTGTATGTTCTGGGTTTCACCAAACTCAGGTTGAGGTAGCGAACTACACAGTAAAAGGAACACGTTTTGTGTTTGTTTCAGATAGATATAAAGGTAATGAGACATTTGTGTTGTATTTCAGACCCCAAATGGGTGCATAATTAATAGATATGATTTCTAATATCTTCTGATTAAGTCTGGCTGAGGCAAGCTGTCCTTGGTATAGCTACATGCTAATTATGTAATAAGCTTACTAAGAGGAAAGTGTGTTTACTATGATCCTTTATTGAAGATAAACAGAATGTCTGCTTTTTTAGATCCACTAGGTAGACAAAGTTGAAAACAGGGTAAGGTAACAAATAATTCAAGTAGAGATTTTATGAAACTTGGACAATCATGAATAGTCCACAGCAAAAAAATGGAGTAAATGTAGGGAAGGAACCAAAGTCAAATATTTGATTAAACTGTCTTTCCTCAACTCTAAGATGTATTTTACCTATTTTAACACTTCTGCTATTGGGACACACCACTGATAGATGTACTAAAATTACATCTCTTTCTTTTAGATAAGCTCAGAGATGATGTCTTATGTTAGTGTGGTTATCCTTACTAACAATCCCATCTCTTCTTCACAAAGAGAAATCGTAAGCGTTTGTTATTTCTTTAAGGAACTGGAGTTTAACAAAAGGGAAATCTAATATACTCATTGATCACAAACATGTAGAAAGCTGTTAGTATTGATAACAGGCACAACAATTTCCTTTTATAATAAATAATAAAGTAATAATTATTGTAGCATCTCTTTTGAAACAAGTTTCTCCAAATGTTATTACAAATATAAAGGTAAGTCTTATAATTGACGATGTCGTGGAACTGAAGAAACAGGGTTATTAATTCAGATCACATCATGGTCTGCAGCTCTTCAAATACGGGTGCAACTATCACCATACCTTTATTGCTTCCAGAATAGGTTCGTAGAGATCTGGAAATCCAGAGTAATGATACATCATGCAGTGTATCAATTCTGTCAACTGCACTAAGAAGGCTGCACTGGATGGCAGGCCATCACATTTGCAGGCGTGAACCAAATTAACTACGTGAGGAACAACCTGAAGAGAAAAAAGGATAAACATTCCTCAATTTATACAAATTGGCAATAAATTCTCTAGTCTACAGATAGTATGGAAACGTTACGTGACCAGAAAATACTTTTCTGTACGCTCAGTACATAATCTTTTTCTACAAAAGTTTATGCTAAACTTTCTAGAATATCAAGGTAAATTTAGTTTTCAAAGTTATATAAAATTGCAATTATATATAAACACCTCTATTCACCCTTATAAAATATACGCTAAGGTCCAAAACAGGAGCCTGCCATTCTTGAGCTGCAAAAAGTTAGGGCTGTTATATTTACCAGATTGTTTAATAGGAACAAACTTATAAATATACTTCATATACTAGGCTTGAGAGTGCCATCTAGTGTGGATTCTGGGTTTCTCACTTGAAAGAATGAGACATACTTGGCATTCAAGACTACTTGAAGTCTTTGAAATACCACTAGCTTAGGGTTGGAACTAAAATTACATCTCTTTCTTTTAGATAAGCTCAGAGATGATGTCTTATGTTAGTGTGGTTATCCTTACTAACAATCCCATCTCTTCTTCACAAAGAGAAATCGTAAGCGTTTGTTATTTCTTTAAGGAACTGGAGTTTAACAAAAGGGAAATCTTATATACTCATTGATCATAAACATGTAGAAAGCTGTTAGTATTGATAACAGGCACAACAATTTCCTTTTATAATAAATAATAAAGTAATAATCATAATAAAAATTAGTCTAAAATGTCAATAGAGGTAATCACATATTTGAAAGGGTATTAATAAAACGAACTATTGTGGAGAAATGGCTCATTCCATCGATAAAGTGCTATGCTTGTTCTGACTAATTATTACACTTTATCTTAGCCAAAAAGCTGAGAAGCGGCTTCTGAAAACAGTAATAATTGATGTCTTTTCCTCTGGGAGATTCTTTGCTAGTATACCTGCTATATTCAGGGTGAGATCTGATCAATGATGATCAAGCTCACCAATTAGGACAATTAACTGCAGATATTACTCTGTAGGTGGTAACAAATAACGTAATCACTGGTGCGTAAGGTCTACTTATAACAAAGTCTACAAATTTTCCTTTAGTGGAAATGAGGTACTGAGCAGCCCATATGAGCAGATGGTTCTCTGAGGCTGGTTATATTTTTAGTTAAAGACCAACAGTGGGAACTCTGCAATTCTTCACAGTCTCCTCTGAAAACATCCATCTTTGTTGCACAGCACCAGAAAGCTTTTCTCTCAGCCCATTTCCTACACATTCTAGTGACTAGTTTTATAGAGATGTAGCAGGTCAGTACCTTAGTATTTTCACATTGTAGGTGAACTGACAATGAGTTGCCAGTTCTGTAAAACTGAGGGTCAGACCCTGGAGGAATAACCACATACAGCACTGCTTTCCTGTGATGAACGAGAGAGATAATTGGGCAAGTTCCCGAAATAACATTTGATACTTCTCATATGCAAAAACTAGCAATCAAATAACTGAAATCAAATGAAATCAAAACTAGAGATGCAGCTGGTTAAAAGTGGCAGGCTTCTGAACATGTTTTAAAGGTAGAGGAAGTCCCTAGAATGTGTAGGAAATGGGCTGAGAGTGAACAGCTCTCCGAGGCTATGTAACAAAGATCGATGTTTTCAAAATTCGGAAGGAGTTCATGGTTTCCCACCACTTTTCCTCCTCTACACTGTTTAAAGTGCCACAGACACCCATGAGTGACACTACACGTGAGATTTCTCATATAGAGCATTAACTTTAAACTGCTGGGAGTGGCTGCAAGTAGCGCAGTTTTAGTGAGACCCAAAACATTATGAAAAGATGTTCTGTAGAGGGAAATCCCATGTCCTCAATTTCCTAAGAAATCACAAAGCTGCATGAAAGTAGGTAGACTTAGGACTAATCTACAATCCGGTCACGATACACACGTGACTCAGTGTTACACTTACATTTTGAAACCAGGCTTTTCCGTGTGGAAAGCCAGTGTCAGAACTCACCAAGTGGAAAGCCTCTGGCGAATGCTGAAAACTAAGCAGCATGTGGGAAAGAACAGCAAGAGCACCAGGTCTCACAAGAGGGAACCAAAGTCGGTTAAAAACCTTCAAAATGAGACAAGACATCCATCTTTAGGTTTTGGAAGCAGTCATTAGCCCAATCAGTGGTTATTTCCAATTGTTTACATGAACACCCCCCTTCCTGGAACGTTCTATCATAACCAATGCTATTAAACTTTGGAAGAGGGAGAAAGTCGGGAAATAATATGACAGAGATAAAGGGAAACATAATGGCTTAACCAACTCTTAAAACCCCCAGATCAAATAAAAATCTGTCAAATCATGTTTCCAAAGTAATAGCTCCCTGTTCTAGTATTCATTCAGTTCATTCAACAAATAGCTATTAAGTACCTACTATTGCTCAGCACTGTTGAAGGCACTGAAGATACAACACTGGATCAAAAAAAAAAACAAAAAAAAAAAAACTCTTGATCTTTTAAGGGCTTACTGTCTAGGGGGTGGAAGGTAATAAAATTGTACATGGAGACACATAAAGCAGGATGTGGTGAAAAGAATATGCTGAGTGGCAAGGGATTTATTTTATATGTGGTATTTAAAAAAGCCTCATGAAAAAGGTGACATCTGACTATTAGATATTTAAGGGAACGAGAGCGAGCCTGGCAGAATCCTGGGAGGAGAGCACTGTAGCTGGGCAAACTGCACTGCAAGGCCCTGAGGCTTCCACTCACTTGTGCTGAAGTTACTGCAAGGAGGACAGGGTAAGTAAAGCACAGGGGCTGAGGCGATAATAGTGGGAGGCGGCCTGAGAGAAGCAGCAGTGGGCCAGATCACTTAGGGTCAAGTATGACATCTGCAGGCGACCAAGGGCAAGACTTGGGAGGCTACAGCCATTAATGAAGCAAGGGATGGTGATGACTCCGGACCAGGGTGCTAGTGAGGTAGCTGTTAAAAGCTGGAGAGGTCTGGCATACTTGAAAGGTCGAGTCAACAGGATTTGCACTATATAGGCTGATAGAGAATGAAAACAGCAGGACAGCTTTAATGTTTCTGGCCTGGGCAAATGTAAGGATGGAGCAGTCATTTAGTAAGATGGGGAAGGTCAAGTCTGGGAGGGAAAACTCAAGAGTGAGATTGTGGATCAGCTGAGTCAGAGATCCAAGTACAGACAGCTAAACAGGTGAATATGAGAGCCAGGGCAGAATAATAAACTCTAAATAAAACCTGGTAGCCATTAACTTAGAGACGTTACTTAATGCCATGGAACACGTAAGTATGTGAGTACCAGGTGAGAAGAAAATCAGTCAAAGATGAAGCCAACTACACTCTAATGTTAGAAAGATCTACTAGAGGAGGTCGAGATGCCAGTGAACCAAAACAGTGACCAGGAAAGTTAATGTCTTGGAACCAAAGTGAGGAAAGTGTTTCAGGAAGGAGTGACCAAATGTGTCAAATATCACTAACGAGTCAAGGACAGGAGGCCTGAGAACAAGCTGAGGGTTCAGCAACACTGGAAAGCACGAGGAAGTCCTGGCAGAATAGCGGTGGTAAAAGCTCACTTAGCTGGATTCAAGAGAAATGAAAGGAGTACATTCTCTTACTAGATATTTGAAAACAAAATTACTTACTTACACTTGAATGATATTTTAAATTTCTAAACCCTATTTAAAATTATTATTCAAAACAAAACCAAAACCAAGAACATATTCTATATTCAATGCTTTCAAGGGACAATCCAAAGAGGAAAAAAAAGATTGATTAGATGCACTCATACATTCTAGTGAAACATACTCGCACTTACCAGTTCAATTTTCAGCAGAGTAACATCTATCAGAATAGTGAACTTCTGGACAGCTGCCAGGCCCTTCAGGAGTGCGATCACCCATGTGTCCACATGCTGAGCCAGTGGCCAGGACAGCCAGTCAATCATTCTAAAAATTTAAGGAAAATAAAACTGTATTAAAAATATTTTCAGGGTCATTTGGTTAGGAATAACAAGACTTGCAATAGATAGTACTCCCTTTGTGACTCAATATTACTAAGCTTGTTTGTGCAAAGCACTAAGGTCTAGAATTGTGTGTGAAAGGTATACTCCAGGACTTCCCAATCGTGTAAGCTGACATATGTCCCCTACACACATTTACTTCCCTTCTTGTTTTTTGCCATCTTCTCTACCAATGATGATGAAGTCAGTAAAGTATCCCTCGCAGCTGTGCCCCATCTTCCAGCTGCCATCAGGCTGACTCATGACAGCCTATGGTCATTCCACAACTCTGGAGTGGGAGATGTACTTGCATGTCGCACAAGGCGCAGACACAGCACTGTTTATGACATGGGGAAACTGCAAACCACCTAATGTTCATCTATAAGGAGATGGCCAGGCATGGCATCGATACTACAGAATACTATTTCTATAAAGCTGCAAAGATTGACACAGATCTACATGACTCTATTCATGGAGATGACATATGGGCAGGTCTGAGATATCGCTGAATTAAAAAAGAAAAAAAAATCAGTAAGTCTTTTTAAAACTGCTTTTGTTTAAAGAAAATCATGTCAGTACTTATCGTATAATTCTGGAATTCAATATGCACACCCAAAAGAAGGTGGTCTAGAGGAGGTGGATATGCAAACATCTGACTGGCTTGTGGATTCTGCCCCATGGGGAATGGCACAGTCAGAGCAGAACCCGACTGGGCTCTCAGAACTCCGGGCCGAAAGCCAGAACACCCCTTAGCGCAGGCCAAAGGGGAGTGCTGGGAAAGAGTGAGAGTGGGCAAAAAAGAAATTTCCAGTTGACCACAGTTCTTGATTGTCTCTAATTGCCCAACCAGCCGTGTCTTCTATTTCCTCCATTTCTATCAATAGCTGCCCATCATATAGGTGTCTCCATTCTATGTTATCCCCTGACCACCCTGATAAAACTTCAAGCAGTTACACAAATAGAAGTCATTCATTCACTAAAAAAATTTGAGTATCTATTATATAACAGGCACTGTGTTAAGTGCTGAGAATATAGCAGCTATGGTTTCTGTCCTTGAATTGGTAAAGAAAAGTTAGGAAATTTGTCAATGGTTACACAATTAATAAACAGCAATATGGGCATTTGGCCTGAGGTCTGTGGGCAGACAGTACTTTTTTTTTTTTTTTTAAAGATTTATTCATTTATTTATACAAGAACCGGGGTACAGTACAGATGCGTGGGAGGGTGAGAGGATTCACCAGAGATTCACAGAGCGGGGAACAGAACAGGCAGACTGACGAAATACATTGCTGAGGGGAGCATCAGGTGTGACAGAAAAGGTCTGCTGTGCCATGTGGGACCCTCACCAGCTGGCTGAGATCGAACCGGCACTGAAGAGGCTGCGGACAGCTTCACAGCGCAGCGCTCAACCGCCTACGCCACTAGGGGAGGCCCCAGAAAGTACTCGTTTTCCTACACTTTTATTCCAGTTCTGCTTCAATTTGATTGGACTTGCACATGCACATATTCTCTCAGGGTTGCGTACTAGAGGATGAGCTATTTTTATGGCTTACTACAGGATCTTATCTACTATGCATTGGTTGCTGTTTGAATTTTATATTTACTTAGTCATGATATACCGATTTAATTTCTCACTATTTAAAGAACAGTTAGCTATAGTTGTAATTTATGTACTTTAAAGTCTTCATTAGACTGTGAGCTCAAAGAATAGTGACCTGGCTCTTTCTTTTTCTTAATCTTACATGTCTCTGGATCCTTGGTACTTATCAGCATAGTACTTGACACTTAGAAGCTCAAATTTGTTGAAATGAATGAAACCATGTTTTTTTATAGCTAAAAGATATACATCTTATAGACCTTAACATTAAAATTGGAAATATTATGAAAGGCCACAAAATATATTTAACATTAATTTACCGAAAATCAAACACATTTTCCCTCTTAGATGGCAGCTTGAGTGCTAGATCCAATGGGAGTTGAGGTTCAGATTTCTCTTTTAGAAAGAGCTTGTGTATCCCATTCCCTAGTGATGTATATCTGGCCTATTTCAAATCTTAGTGTTATTATCTGATTTTCATATGGTATTTGCATTTGTTTAGATGACAGAAAATGACAGTAAAGCATCGTAAGTGCTATGTATGGGAATGCACAGAGTTTGGGGAAGTATAAGGTTGGAATATAATAAAGACAAACATCGTTATCCTTTGCAATTATATTTGCCATATAAAAATAATTACACCATGTAGATTATAGGTTAAAAAGGATCAAGTAGGATAAACTGGAAATGCAATACAAAAACTGGATTACGACTTCCCACGGAAATAGGTAATGGTTAATTTCCAAATACCTTTTCTAAATAAAAGAAATTCATAAGTTGAATACTGTGGTTATTCTGAAGCTGAAAAATTAAGACTAAGAGTGCTAAATTGCAAGAAATGGATTTTACCCTTGATTTATTGAGTAGTGAAAGTTACTGGAGTTTCTTGACCAGAAGGGGAAAATGAGTGGGTCAGGACAATTTAGAGAAGAGAGATAAGCCTACTGCCAAGGAGACCAATTACAAGACTGTTGCAGTCTTGATGGGCTGATGTCCTTGAGGTGGTGGGGATAGGAAGACTATCATTCTAAGAAATGCCTAAAGAAAGAACTGAGGGACTAGGAGTTACATTAATCAATGGGAATGAAAGAAAGAACGGAACTGAAAATTGCTTATAGGTTTTGATTACATATATAGGATGACAAGAGTATCACTGGGGCTTAAATCAGGGAAAAAAACCAAAACCACAAGCTATGAAGACACATTCTGTTACTAACTACAGAGTGACCTGACCCTCAGCAAGAAACTTGACGGTTCTAGGTTTGCTTCCTCATGGGTGACTACACAGGATGATAAATCTGTGGCCAGATCTATGTGTGAATACCAGATCCATTTCTTACCTGAGTGAACTTGGGTAAATTATTTAACCTCTCTCATTCTCCTCAACTATTAGTTTGGAGCCAATAACAATATCTACTGACACTGCAAGAACTTGTAAGTATTAAATGACGTATGGCATGTAACTAAGGATAGCAGCTATTATTACGTAGGCAATAAAATGAAGGTGAAGGACGAATTGATTTCTAGTTTCACTTCAAGTTGAGAAATCTGTAATTCCCTGAATCTCCTCATTTTACTAAGAGGACACATAATTTATAAAATATTTATCTCAAAGAGCAAGAAGTTGTAGTGCTGTTGCAGGCACACTGGCAAAGGAATACTGCTGTTAAGCAGGACATATAAGGAGTTTCCTTATGACTAGATGGATGGAGTGTTTCTTAAAAATATGTGAGCGATGAGCTCTTTAATGACTTGGGAATCAACCACATAAAGATGAGAATTGATAAAGTGATAGGAACAAAGGGAAAAATAAAAAGAATAGATAATATGAAGAAAATCCTAACAGCATGGTGACACTGGACTTCTAGAATTTCAAAAAAACTATGAACAGAAAGAGATCAAGAAGAGAATAAAAATACAGACCACCAAACATGGCCTGGAGGATCAAGCAATGAGGGTTGAGGTCACAGAGCAGCAAGAATACTTATATTGTAGACTTTTCTCAAATCTATAAAACATTTTCACAAATCTATGGATGTTAAAGAGGGAATGAGCAATAAGAAATTGAAAGTACAAGTTACAGGTGAATTGGTTCAATGAAATTAAGAGCATAAGGAAGAAAAACGAAACACTGAAAAGCCTATAAATACCAAAGTAGAAAAGGGGAGAAGATGCAGAATATGAAAGTGTACAAAATTTGTGTTGAGACAGTGATTTTTGTATACACTTAGCTACTTAAGACCTTAACAAAAATACTTATGTTTATGACTATAATTTTATAACAGATGCACAGAAACTATTTTGTTCCAAATTCTCACATTTCTCTTTGAATCCTTTCCTTCCTCTTTCCCACTCTACACTGAGGAGGAAATATTACAAAAGAAAAACAGGCAGACATGAAACAAGAATAGGGAGACAGGAAAAGCTCAATTACAAAATAGCGTCATTGAAATAAACTCAATAGCTGGAATAATGCTTATTAATGGGCACCTTTGAAAAAAATTAATTGTAAGACAATACTGATGTGCTTCCCCTTAGATCTCCACAAAGCTTGCGCCCTCATTTCCTTCTTGTCTTTACTTCCTGGCCATCTTCTCAATGAGGCCATCCTCATCAATCTTATTAAAATTGCAAACTGCGACCCATGCTCTAACCCTTTCCCACTTACTTTCCCCCCAGAACCACTCATTGTTACTTACCACACTAAATTGTTTACTTAATATATTTATCAAATCCAAAACAAAGTCAATTTTAAGATCCATAATAAGTTTATGTGCACTAGACAAGTACAGGCCTGCAGACTGAACCAGAACAACAATGACTGTGCATTTTCATATTTTAACATCTCTAAAATCAGGATGCATCTTGGAATCAATGAAAAATGTTATTAGTTTACAATCTGCCTCCCCAATTAAAGGAAAAACTTCTTGGCACTCATGGTAAGTGCTCAATAAATGTGATTTGAATAAATGAATGAATGATTAAGTAAAAGCATAAAAGCTGAGAAGAGTAAAATATATTAGGACCACATATAGAAATGTAAGGAGAAAAACATAAATGTTATCAGAAAAGTCTAACTACTCCCAAAGGAATGACAATCAGAGTGACAGCAGACTTCACATCAACAAAGATGCCAGAAGACAATGCAGTATCATTTGCAAAATGCTTAAAAAAAAAAAAAAAAAAAAAAAAAAAAAGACTATGAATCAGAATTCTCTATCTTTCCAAATCACCACTTTACGTATAAGGAGTAAAAAACACATTTCAAATAAACAAAGGCTGAGAGAGCATTACCAAGATATAAAAGAGAAAGTAAAAGTATGTACTTAGCTTGGGGGGAAAAAAAGGAATCTAAAGGAAAGAAATAGGTTGCAGGAAATAAGAATGAGCAAAGAAACTAGTACAATATATTGATAATCCAACTGAATCCTGACTGTACAATAAGTGCATATTTATGTGTGTGTGTTTAGAATTTAAAAAGTGGAACTGAAAATAGATTTGTGAATTACTGGCATGACTATCAAAACCGTTGTAAGGGAGACCACTCATTCCAACCAGTGTGAAGAATATACTTATATATTTGATTCCATGATTTCAGTTTTAAACATTTCTTTAAGTTTTCCATTACTGAAAAAAATATCTCCTCCTCCCAAATCTACAATTACCCTCTGCAGTGTCGTGAAAACATACCTGCAGAGAGCCTGGGTCATACTTGCATCCTTTACATTTGGGTCCGTAGTAAGGCTCCTGATGAGGACTGTGATCATCTGAAGAGGAATGTGCTGCACGAGGCTTGCCAATGCTACAGAAGGTTCAAATGATGCATCTATTTTTTTTTTTTAATCAAAAAGAAAAAGGAATATGGCAAGAAGGTTCAAGTGAATATTTAGAAAGGCCAATTTACCTAAATGCAGCAAAAGTGTTAATCAGGAAGTATTTGTTATGCTCCACCTCATGGACAGACGTTAACATTCCATGTTAAATTACAGAAAAGAGTAGTTAAGAGTGAGCAGCAGTGATGTCTCATTCTGTAAACAGAACTACTGCAATAGAAACATCATTCATTATGGCCTTATTTACTTAAGTTACTTTCTTGCATTCTTTAATATTAAGTTACTCTGCTAAAAGATTCATTTGTAAAGCTATAGTTAGAAAAGAAATGCAAGGTATCATTTAAATTAAATTTAGAGCCTAAGGTAACTTAAAACTATTAGTTACAGTAGTCATTACATTGCTCTCAGAAAGATTTATAAAATCTCTTAAAAAAGTAGAAATTAAGGTGAGTTTTGTGGAAGACTTTGGTTAAACTATACAAAAATTAAGCATAAAAACAAAAGAAAGCAAATCTAAGGTAAGCACCTTTGCTGCTAGAGTTCTGGGAAACCTAACAGCTCTGGCAAAGATGATACAGTAAAATTACAACTAAAAAATAAACCAACTCAGATACTACAAATATATACTAGTTAGTGAATCTTTCATATGTCTGTTTAATTCATCAGAATGCATGGAACTTGTTAAAACTCTACTTTTATCTCTTGTTCTCAAGATAAAAGGAGGACCCCTCTTTCACAAGTTCAGTTTTGAACAACAGCCAGGGAGAATGACTGTACCCATTAGAGAGAGCATGTGTTTGCAGTTTGTGTTGTTTCACAACTTAGAGCTGGAAAATCCAAGCCTACATTCAAAACACTCGTTACAACAGGATGATAGGGTTACAGTACAATAATAGCATGGTAAATATTATTATGCCACCATTAGTCACTAATGAATAGAAGCTTTATATAGCAGCCCTCATCCTCAAAGCATTCCATAACCTGCGCAGAGGCTGAGTAATGAAGCAACTTGTTTAGAGTCAAAGGTCTTAGGTCAAGACGTTCTCTACCTTTCAAATAGGGACACCTGTCTATTTTTTTTTTTTAATACAAAGTGACAGATTGAATAAGGGCAGTAGTTGGGAATAAAATTTTGGACGAGGGTATTAGGATTCGCTATTAATTAAGAACACTTTCAGGACAGGCAAGCAAACATGGAGTGTGTGTAGGAGATGCTCGATTTCTAAGAGCAGTTTTCTTGGAACATAACGACTCTTACCTGTGGAAGAAATGCTTGCGAACACTTCTTGCAGGGAAGGTAGCAGCGTGGAGGGCTCGCCCTTCCAGATGTTCTGCAGCAAGTTACTCACTTTTGTCACCTGAGAGACGTATTCCCGCAGCTCTTTCTCCTGGGTGGACACGCACTGGAAGTGGCCGATCGTTCGAACCAGCTGCTGACAGAAGGTGACGGACAATTTCCCCTTGGGGATGCACTGCACGAAGTCGGTCAGTAGGTCGCTCAGTCGGGCACACAGCTGCGGCTCTGGCCTCTCACACACCATCCGCAGCACTTCTACCTGCAGCAGGCTGAAGAGGTCCAGCACCGATGGGCAGCTCATGATCAGCTTCAGGCCGTTGTGGATGTAGTCCAGGATGGCTACGTCCTTCCTGTCCAGCGAGTGGTAGCCCTGCTGCAGGAGGCCCAGCACGAACGTCTTGTTGAAGAAGGCCTCGAACTCGGGCCGGTGGTACCGCGCGTACGCCTCCAGCACTTGGTGCCCCACCTGCCGCTGGAAGGGATCCTGGCCCTCCAGGATGAGCCGGGTGGTCAGGTCAAACATGGCCTCGCACTGGGCCTCGTCCAGCCAGTGCTCCGCCGACTCCACCACTCTGCGCACGATCACGCGCTTCAGGGGCAGCGGGTGCGTGGAACTCACCAGCCCCTCCAGGATCTTGTCCATGGTCGCCACGCTGCAAGGCCAGGGCCGGGGGGCAAGGAACGGGCAGCGACAGCCCCGAGGTGGGCCAGGGGAGCCCCGAGGGGGGCCAGGGGAGCCCCGAGGTGGGGCAGGGGAGCCCCGGGGCGGAGATGAAGCTGGAGCGCAGCAGCAGGACCGACCACCTCAGCAGCCACATTTATCGGCCAGGGGGGCCCATCCAAGCCCGGGCAGGAGCTGGCAAGCCTGGGGCGGTCGGGCCCCGCACGCTCGCGCCGGCCAAGGGGGCCGCAGGCCCGCGCCCGGCCGCCCGCCCGCGCCCGCGCGCCTTCCCAGCGTCAGCCAGAGGGGCCAGCGGGGCCCCCGGGCGGCGGCGGCTCAGGGCCCGGGGCTGCGAGGCCGAGGGCGGAGGAGCAGCGCCGCGGCGGCCGCGGGCAGGTGTGGGCGGCCGGGCTCCGGCCGGTCGCGCGAGGAAACCAGCCCCGGGCTGAGTCAGGAGCCGCTGTCACCGAAGGGGCCGGAGCAGCCGGGGCGGGGCGAGCGCGAGGAACACCCTTGACCCGGATCCAGAAGTGCCGGCGAACCGGAAGTGAGGCGCAGAGACTCCTCGGCGAAGGCCCGCCCCCTCGCCGCGGCCCATTCCTTTGCTCCCGCCCCCTCCCGCTGCTCCGCCCCCAGCGCGCAGGCTCCCTCCCAGGAGCCCACGGGCCTCCTCCCGGCCCGCCCTCGCGCCGCTGCGCACGCGCGGCCGCCCGCGTTCCCGGCGCGGCGGTGCTTGCGTCACGCGGGGTCGACTGTGAGTCACAGGCGCCCTCTGGGCGGGGAGGCCGCGGGCGCCGTGAGGGGGGCGGCGGCTCCAGGGTGCCGGCCGCGCCAGTGCGCCCACACGGGGCCGGGAAGGCGCCCTTTATGTAAAATCCTGGGGCTTAGGAAATGTTGGGGCCGCACACCAGTGCGGAGGAAGCGACGAGCGCCAGGGGGGTCGAGAAACGGCCGGCCGGGCTCGGTCTTTGTTTCGGGGTCCCGGACGCGGGGCCTTTGACCCGCCTTGGGGGCTTTAAAGCGAGGCCCCCCCCGCCCCGGGCGGCCCCCTTGGCGCCGAGCAGCCTCGGGAGAGGCGTGTTTCTTTCTCCGAGTCGCCAGCGAGTCTTTTCAGTGAACTTCTGTGGCGCATGGAAAGTTTGTAAACTGCCCCCCAAATGCAGGAGAGTGAGGCGCAGCGCCGGTGAGGAGTGACCGGCCCGCGTCTCGAGAGGAGGACCTGGAGCGTCCCGGAAAGCCCGAGGAGGACGTCCCGGCCGGACTGCTTGATGCGGACGCCGCGGCCAGGAGGGGCGGGTGCAGGCGTCTCGCTCGCGCTTTTGCACGTTGAAGCCCCCAAATTGACCAGAATTGAGGCCAGAAGCAGAGGTGTTTACTGTGGAAAACGTCTCCATGATAGCCCTGTTCAGGCTGGGCTAATAGTTGTGAAATCAGACAGGCAGGAGCTGTCATTCAAACTTGACAGAAGTGCTTCGTTTAAAATGTCCAATAGAAACATGAACAACATTGTAAGTTGTTAATTTTTCTAGTTTTTTAAATTTTTATTCATAAATCTGTTCACCAAGTGATCACACCAGTATAGTTACCGTATCAGTTTGGGAAATCTTAGTAACTGTTCAGATGAGAGCAAACAGGAAGCTGAGTGAGTTTGTAGGAAGAAAATGAGATAAAATGGAAGGGAGGTGATTGATGGAGCGAAAAGATGATCACTCTCGAGCACAGGAATAGCTTTGAAACGTCTTTCCCCCGAAATAGACAGGGTAAAACTGGACAGAAAAGTTTGACTTTGTTGGTGATGGTGCCACATTGGAATACTATTTAGGAAGTAAAAGCTTGAAGGCTAGTGTTAGGATTGTGTGTTTAAGGTGCAGTGAAGATTTGGAGTTCGCCTCCACGAACGATTTGCTAGGGAGCCTAGCGAGGATGAAGATTGTTGACCACGCATTCATCAGGAGTCTGCTTACTCCAAATCAGGGGAAAAATTTGGTTAGCTGAACTTGGCAGATTACTTCGACTCAGTAACCTTTTCCCCTTTCTGTTAATACTACGTCTTGAGAAGTTGAGTGCTGTGAAATAAGAGGGCTGAGAGAATGTGGGACACTTGGTTCTTAGTCTAGGTAATACAGATGAAAGAGTTTCAAACTATCAGGCTTCCAAAAGCAACATGACTCAGTATTTTTAAAGTACATCCTGAGTGACAGATGTGTGAATTAAAGTATTTAGTAGGTTTTATGCTAAAACATTCAGAGCATATTTCATTCTCAGGGTAAAAAAAAAAAGTCTATAGTATGCTCTGCCACAGTTGTTAAGATTTCAGTTGACGGCCGCCAACTTTAAGTAATTTATTTTTATAACTAAAAGTTACATGATGGCATCATGTTCCTGTTCAACATTTTAAATTATTTTCAGAAGTCTGTAGGCATTTTCATTGTAGTGTGCCCTGCCTTTAATCATGGAATTGAATAGGTGCTATTCCTCCAGCATTAAGATTTGTAAGGATTTAGTCTAAGGCCCCAATTGCTGGTTAACTGGTTTTTTAAATGGTTTAGTTCTGGAATGGGCAGGAAGAACACTTAGGAGGGGCAGTTATTTAGTCAGCACCACTGTTTGTCAGGTACTCCACATAATTATCGTTTTTATTTTTATTTATTTATTTTTTAAAGAGGCACGTATTTTTATTTATTTATTTGTTTGTTTATACAAGCACTGGGTACAGTCAGAAGCGCGGGAGGGTGAGAGAATCCACCAGAGCCAGAGCGGGGAGCAGAGCAGGCAGAAAGACTGAAGGACACTGCTGAGGGGAGCAGCGGGCGACAGGAGAGGTCTGCGCGCCATGCGGGACCCTCCTCTGGTGGCCGGGGAACAGCCGGGGATGGAACCGGCGCGGCAGAGGCTGTGGGCAGCTTCGCAACCCAGCGCTCAACCGCTGTGCCACCGGGGAGGCCCTATTTATCGTTTTTAAAGCAGACTTTTAAAAGTGGATGTTAATGGCTGCATTTTATAGAATTAAGTAAATGTTTTAAGGTGAAAAGTGTGTGTGTGTGTGTGTGTGTGTGAGAGAGAGAGAGAGTGCGAGCGAGCGAGAGAGATGAGCAAAGAAAAAGGCATTTCCAAATACAGTGGTTAGAGTTGTCCAGCAACAACGTTGCTATGAGGTGAACCTCCCTTATATCACTGTATAGAATCAAAAACTCACCGTGAAGATTAGAAAGAGCTGTGATTAATAAACCATCAATGGGAGTAATTACAAACAAACCCCTACTTCGAACTATGCAATTTATGAGCATGTACATTTTTTAAATTGTAAGACAAAAAACCTGGAAAGAAATACATCAACCATTGTGGTATTGTGGGATAATTATTTTATTATGTCATATAATGCACACCAAGCTAATCTCACTACCCTATTTTAAATCCTGCAATGCTTTCCATCTTACTTAGAATAAAGTGGAAATATTTACCATTGTCTATGGGCCCTGCATCAAGCAGCTCGAGTCATTCTTAGCACTTTCCTTTATTCTGTGAGCCACACTGGCTTTCTTACGATTATATTCCTCAGGTCAAACTCTTTCGGGTCAAGAACAAAATTCCAAGGGAGGATAGCCTTTTCAGCAAATGACACTGGAGCAATTGAATCTCTATAGGCAAAATGCCCAGCCTAAAACTCACACTTTATACAAAAATTAACTCAAAATGGAGCATATAGCTGAATGTAAAGTATAAAACCATAACGTTTTTTGAGGAAACAGGAAACAATATTTGGGATGTAGGGGTTGATAAAAATACTTAGATATGGTACCAAAAGCATATTGATAAATTTAACTTCATCGAAGTCAATTTTTTTTTCTCAGTGATAGACATGCTTGGAGAATGAAAAGACACACTACAGACTGAAAAAATATTTGTAAATCAAATTTTGTAAGCTTGTATCTAGAATAAAAAACTTAAATAGTAAAAGACTGATGTATCAAGAATGTGAAAAGCCATGCACAGTCTGGGAAAAAATATTAGCAAAACCTTTATTTGAAAAGTATCTAACATCCAGAATGTATAAAGGTCTCTTGCAATTCAACAACAAAATAACACAAAAAATGCGCAAACTCCTAGGTCTCCAAAAAGACATGCTAATGGCCAATAAGCACATGAAAAGATGGATAATGTCACTAGCCATTAGGGAGATGAAACTCCACAATGGAATACCACTTCATTCCCATTAGGATGCTTATTAAAAAAAAAGATGGAAAATAAGTGTGGTGAGGATGTGGAGAAATTTGCATTGCTGATAGGAATGTAAAATGGTGTAGCTGCTGTAAGAAACATCTTGGTGGTTCTGTTATAGGACAGGGAAAGGGGCAGCCCAAACCCCGCAAACCTGCCTGCTCTAAATGGGTTTTGCCATCCGCCGCATCAACACAAAACATAGGAGACTTTAATGGGAAGGAACTTTAATAAAAACTAGGAAACAATACAGGTAAGGCAAAGAGTCTAGTTTCTAAATGAAGCACCCAAAGTCACCCGTCCCCTCGTGGTTTAAACTCCATCCATATGGGATCGGCCCAGAGCAAGGCCCCAAAGCCTGCCACAAGTCTAAAGCCTCTTCCAGTGAGGACCCACAGAAAAGGGTCAAAAACAACCAGACAAGCCCGGAAGGAAAAGAGCAAAATCAACATCAAGATAAAAGCTGCCATTGTCACCTCCCCACGGGTCTCACCCACATCTGTGTCACCCCGTCCACGACCAAAAGACAAGCAGTTTCTTCACGTGTCTCTAGGCTCCATGCGCCTCCTACAGGGTTCCTGGCTCCATCCTGCTTCCTTCCTTCCTCAGTCTCTTCTGCAGCTTCTCCTCTTCCTGCTCAGCTCCACCCTCCTTTGGGTGGGGCAGGGAAACTCCCCCTTGCCTGAGGACCACCCTGTTACAGTTCCTTACCTTATGATGTTGTTAGGGGGAACAGGATGTCCTAAAGCTAATTCCATACAGGCTTTGAGGACTCCACCCCCACCCCAGGCCAAAGCCAAAGACACTGGGAACTCCAAATCCCATCACCACCAAAGGGAAGGTGGCTGGGACTTGAGGGTGGCGTTCAGCAGCCAGGTTGGTATAAAGCCAGACACGTGGGCTTTGGAGGGGTCCCCCATTTTGGCTCTCCGCCAGCTCGCAGCGTCCGGCCAGCTCTGAGAGTGACTGGGTTTCCAGGTCGGCGGATCGGGTAGGACGCATGAAAGACTTTATTTCCCTATTTTCTCCCTGAGTTGTACATTTTCCTTATTTCCTTTTCCCTTGTAAATAAACCTTTTATGAACCTTTTGTGTGTGCCTGTAGTGGAGTATTTGTAAGTCCCTTGTAAGCGCGCGGGTGAGGACCCACAGCCAGGCAACTGGTTCAATGTCGGGGCTGCCCTATAACAATGTGATTCAGCAATTTCAGTTGATACCGGAATTGTCAGGTCTAGTCTCCCAGCCAGGAACGGATCCCAGGCTGCAGGGCAGCACTGAGCCCCAGCCACTAGACCCCCCAGGGTTGGTGTCTCACGAAGCCGCAGCAGGAACTTCGCAGACGCTCAGGCAAGCAAGCAAGAAGAGGCAGTTTGTTTAGAAAAAGAAAAAGTTTATTGAGGCGGAAAAGAACAGAAATAAAGTGGGACTCCCAGGCCAGGGAACCAGGCCTGGGAGGGGCAAGGAAGCCAAAGTGGAATTGTGTCTCAGGGAATATATACCTTTTTTCCCTCATTATTCTAAAGCTCCACCAGTCTCTCTGTGATTGGTTAGTTCTCGGCTGTCTCTCTTAATTTGCTACTGAGTGGGGATCTTCACATTCCTTATCTAACAGCTTTCTCTTTCCTCATTTGTTGCATCTTTAAATTTATGGCCCAGTCTTCTGGATGGGCATCCCTGCATTGAAGTTAAACAGCTGCCCTTCTAATGTGACCATAAATTAAACCACTCTCCATTTCTCCAATCTCCGCCTCC
This sequence comes from Talpa occidentalis, assembly GCF_014898055.3. Lineage (NCBI taxonomy): Eukaryota > Metazoa > Chordata > Mammalia > Eulipotyphla > Talpidae > Talpa > Talpa occidentalis. The sequence goes on from NW_023605194.1 coordinate 111,330,731, forward strand.
CTTTACCACCTGAAGGAAACCAGGACCAGCATTAACAATGTTGTCCTTGGTCCTGGCATGTTTGTTTTTCCTAATGGAATTGGTTATATTTCTTTGGTTGTCCTTATCTCTGAAGCCTCCCTAAATTCTTCAGAGGTCCCCTCCTGCACTATCCCTAAAACTGCCTAATAACCCTAGCTTGCCCTGTCTCACAGTTCTGGGAATATACTCAAAAGAATTGATACCAGGGACTCATACATGTATTATACAGCAATGTTCACAGCAGAATTATTCACAATATCCAAAAGGTGGAAACAGCCCAAATATGTTTGTTAACAGGTGACTGGATAAACAAAATGTTCATCAGCAGATGAATAATTATACTATATGTATACATGCATGTGCACACACACGGAACATATTTTAAAAAATCTTAAGGAATCTAACTTCTAGAACTAATAAGTAAATTCAGCAAAGTATCAGGATAAAATAATAGATAAAAATTAATTGTACTTTTATAGGCTAGATTTTTGAACAAAAGTCTTGACCTAGAACTTTTTTCCTGCTACAGATCAAGTGTGAATTTAGTAGCCTTCCAATGGATATTACTCTTGGAATCTACCACCCAGTGCTGTAGTTCTATGTAAGTCATACTCTTCTGATTGCTGCTTTGATCTGCTAGCCATTGTGATAACTATACTCTCCTGCCTTTGGCAGTTGAAGGCTGTCACTTGACCCCTGTCACCCCTGGATCCAGTTACTCAGATTTCATTGAGGTTTTCCATTTCAGTGATTGTGGTCTTACTGTAAGGGCTCACCTATAGAGAAGAGTGATCACTGACTGAGAAGATACTGTGTCTCCACAAATTTATTTCTCACAGTAGCGGTGAGCTCTTAAATGACAAACCCACTCTAATATTCCAATCTCCTTAAGCCTTTGAATATCTTCCTCTACATTAAACCAAAGCAGGCCTTACATTTCTAATTTGCTTACTTTGGTGTGGTTGAGATCACTAAGGGAATTAGTGTACATCAGAGAGGAGTAGTTCTAAGCTGGTCACTCCAACCAAGATATTTGGAAGAGCAAGAGGAAAGAATAAACGAGATCATGAAGAAGTGACTAGTGCAATAGGAAGGAAACAAAATATGTAGTATCCTGGGAGCCACGTGAAGAAAACAGCTGCATCACATCTTGCTAAATGAGCTAATAAGATGAGGACTGAGAACTGACTGCTGAATTTAACAACATGGACGTGTTTGGATGGAGTGTTATTAAAGTCTGGTAGTAGACTCGAGTACATGCAAAAGAAATTGGTGATCACAGTATAAGTGACTAAACAAAATTTGATTAAGGGAAGAAAAAAGCTAACAGGATTAAGCAAACATTTCTTTTTAAGGAAATAGAAAAAAACATGTTTGTTGACTAATGGAAAAAAAATATAAGCGAGATTATGAGAGAGAAGGAAGAATTGCTGAGATAATTTTACTTGAGTAGATGGGAAAAGACTGAGTACACAGATGGAGGGGTTCCCCTTTGCTAGGAACATGGAGAAAGTAACGGGACAGATGACATCTGCCAGCAGGTGGGTGAAAGCAGTTGTGGAAATTTGCAGGAGTTCTGGTTGCTACTATTTTATCTGAATGTCATTAACTGACACTCAGCCTGGTCATTAATTGAGAGTGAGAATGAAAGAGGAGAGATTTTCGGAGGGGGCGGAAAGCATGTAATAGTTGTTTAGGAGATGGAAAAACGGTATGATTCCTAGACAGTAGTAAGGGCCCATGTGCGTTTAGAGATCGTGAGTGCCGACGAGACCAAGTGATTTGTTTATTTTCTTCCTCCAGGTATGTTTACATGCACAGGCATAGGCACAGGCATGGGATATGCAGATATTTGGCCATAACCAGTACAACTTAGTCAAGTTCAAAGTGACAAGAGAAGGACAGGAGAGTTAACAGTGATTGTAAGGGAGTGGGTTTGGATTCATCATGCAATTTAAACCAGATAAATTTAGAAATTAAGATATTTGGGGTGGGAGACGGGAAGGTGTTAGAATCAATGAATGGTAGGTTCTCGTGAGGTCATCGGGCTACTGGAATTCTCTAGATTCTAGAGAATAGTGAGCTGCAAAGGGAAGAGATGGTTAGAAAGTGGATGCTTCTAACTGAAATGACTGAGAGGCTGTCATTGTTGGGATTGACAGGGATTTAGGCATGATTGTGTGAGTCAACTGGAGTCGGGTAGAGGATAAACTCCTGAAGGAGAGGAGGGCAAGGCACCGAGTGAGAATGTGTTGAATGAAGGGTCGAAGTGGACATTGCCATCAGTGTGAATGATGACAGGAATAGGATTTATGACAATGCCAGATTGGAGTCGAGGGAGCTTGATTTGGGGACTGTTCAAGCCTGGTAGCTGGGGAGGGAGTTATTGCTGTAGGTTGATGTCATAAAAATTGGGTGTGTTTTGGAGGAGGAAGAATGGCCTGGAAGGAGCAACAAGGAGCAGGAATGTCCTCTTCCCGCTTCCGCGCCCGCTAGTAGTGGAGTTTGGGCTGTGAAAGAGAGGGCTGCACTGCTGAGCAGGTTTCAGAGCAAGGAGTGAAGGGAATATTCAGTGAAGGTGATTTTGCTCACGACTGAGTCTCAGAGTGCTCACGACTGAGTCTCAGAGGGCACACTGGGAAGGTTGCAAGTGTTGGACAGAGATAAGAAAATGGGATCAGAACAAGGATTGCTCAGAGCTTTATAGGAATTAGAGCTCTAAAAATGAGAGTTGACCGGTTTCTTGGGACAACTAAAATTAACAGGTGTAAAGGGCCTAATGGGATTAATTTTGACTTAAGTCTTTGACAAAAGCTTGAAATTCAGAATCAGTGATACAATGAAGCAATCACGCTACCTCAATGCCTACTCAAGGACACACGTGGCCTTAGATTAGTCATGAATGAAGTGACTGTTGACAGTGTCTGCTCTGTAAAGGGCACAGGGTGGTATATGAGTTTATAGAGTAATCTGAAGACCTTGAAGATAATCAAAGCTTATTATTCATTGCCCTCAATTTACATCAAATAGCAGTTATTGCTGCCATCTAGACTTCCATTATCGTAAGAGGATCTTTCTCAAAAGCTAGGCCATAAATTCCTGCCCTCTTGCCTGAGAGGAGTTTGAATAGCAGTTGCATTGGGTTGACTTAGAGACATTTTACCTACTGTTAATTCAAACAATGTTTGAAACTTGAAATTTGATTTTAAAAAATCCCAAAAGAGCAAAGCAATTGTAACTGACTGAACATGAATAAAAAAAAAAAAAAAAAAACAAAATGAAAAGTTTTAAATTTGGAACTCCAAACTTAAAAAAATTACATAAATATTCATAGGCATATAAAAAATAACAGTTTTCCCTCTGGTGTGCCTAAAGTTGTCCCCAGGTAAATACAGAAAAAAACAGTACTTGCGAATATAAATGTTTGTCCAGTCCTTGTTTTGGTCCACTCTAGTCTCCTCCCTGAGACTAGACCTGTGTGTGTCCTCTCCACTTAGCACAGGAACCTGGAACTATCACTGCTATTGTTGAATGCTGAGAAGGGAACAGACTTCTGCTCGCAACAAAGAAAGGCAGTGGCTGGCTTGGGGAGGGACTTGTAACATCTGAATGGTGTGAGTCGGAATGAAGTGGAGAGAAAGCAGGTGGCTGTGGCGTTGTTGTGGTTTTACTTGCTATTTACTTGGGGTGTTTGCAGAGTCTGTAAACTCAGATTTGCTAAGACTGCAGGGAGAAGGCTGCAGTGGGTTACCTCACCGTGTTTGTATACAGGTTTTGAAGGTTTTGATGGGAGGTAGGACTGTATAGGTTCTTATTAATGTTTCTGCCATTGCAGTTAGTGCACAACTAACTTTGGCATCACACATTATAGAGACAATAAACGGTCTGAAAATAGCTACCTCATAGTTTTGTTGTAAGTATAAATTAAATAAAATGCGCAAGCTATATAGTCCAATGCTTGGCTTTAGGTGCATTTTCTAGAATTTATCCTGTGGTTTTGGAATGAGTTGCAGAAATCAATAATGGTTGATTTTAGTTGCAACAATTCTCTTTAATTAGATAAGCTCTTGAAAGCTATCTGCACATACACATCCATCATCCACACACATATAAATGTGTGCGGGCACACGCACGCTCGCGCGCACGCGCACACACACACACACACACACACACACACTCTTAAATCGTAGTAGTTCTTCCCAGTCATGGTCTTTTCTTAAGTCTCACTAACTCATTCTTTAAAATGTCAACTTAAATGTCCCATCTTCAGGGTAAGCCTTACGTAACTCCTTAAAATAGCTCAAGTAAAATATAAAGTATTCTCAGAGTATCCAGAAAGTATGCTATCTTTCTAGCACTTGTCACAATGATAACTGTTTTCTGTAATTCTTGAATATCTTTCTTCCACCCTAGGCGGTAAGTTCTGTGTTTATCTTCCTTGCTGCCCCTTACCCTGTACCCAGCATAATATCTCCCAGGCCTCAATAATTATTGAATAATGAATCTTGGTTCTAGTAAAAATTCTCTTTGGGGATATGCTCACCTGGCATATATTGATACTTTTAAAATGGGATTTGACAGGAAATAAGTTCTTTAGTGGCATTACAAATCTATTATAAATCTTTAGAAATTATGCATGTTAACTTCCTTACAGCAACTGGAAGTGTATGTATGCATGTACATGTGCACTTAATTGTTAAGAGTCTTAAGATCATCTGGACATTGCCAACATATTTCTTATTAAATATTTAAAATAATATGTTATTGCTTTATTTCTGAAATTTAGTACATATTCTTACTCAAAGATGCATCACTAGTGAGCTTTGTTTCTTAGATAACAGGATGTGATAGTGTGGTGTATATTCCAATGTAGAAGAAAATGTTTGTATTTTAGGAAGATGGTTCTTGAGGCAGCTGTAGTTATAAGCACTTTCATGTGAACAGCAATAATGACTGTTGTTTGAAGTGTCCCCCATAGTTCTAAAAAGTAGACTGTGGTGGTTGCAAGCAAAGAAACAGAGAATTTGGAACATGGTAGGAAATTATCTGTTTCTTAATAGGTCATATACTTTTTACTTTTAGTTGCTAATTAGTGAAGAAGAACTATTACTGTTTTTCAAAATGGACCTAAGTGGATTGACTCTACCCCTTTTTTTGCTGTGGCCTTGGGTGAGTTATGTGCTTGGACTCATTTTTCTTGTCCTTGTAATGAGTACAGTGCCCCTTATTCCTAGTGATGGTCTATGGATTCAATAATCTAACGGAGGCCAAATGTCTGACACATAATGGTGCACAACAAATATTTCTTCCTCTCTTCAATTAATTGGTGGTTAGGTTGAAAAAAACACAGTGATGTCAAACCACGCCCCTTGATACCTGAACAGGCCTCACCTTCCCTCTTTTGCTGGCTTCCTACCCTCCCTTTCTCCCTCTGTTCCTTTCTTCTGTTTTTTTCTTACCTGAAAAGATAAAGGTTGTGGTTTGGATTGTCCTTTGTAATTATGAGGAAGGTGATTAGGGGATGAGAAGAGTGGAGGGTATAGACTTCCTTTACTAGTCATAGCAGGATTGTGAATTATTTAGAAAGCACAGAAAGCGGGCAAGCTGTGATTAGTTTATTGGGAGAAAATATATGATAAAACATTGAAGGAAACAACTAAAGGAAGATCAACGAGATTTATTATTCTTGACTTCATAAGATATGTCTAAGTGCTAGCTACATGGAAAGAGAAGTGTGGCGGGAGTGGGAGAGCTAGAAATTATTTTTTGTTGGCTTGTTTCGGATAAAAAGGTAATGAGGCACTTTTGAAATCAAATGTTGATTTGGCATTAGCTTCCATAGCTGTGTAATTTTGTGTGTACAGGTTCACACCTTAGCATGGGCACATGCTTGACTCACATGAGGCACTTTTTTCTAAGCTTAGAATGTAAACTTTGAATATAATCCACAAGTGTATTGTTCCAGAGCTAAAGAAAGCCTGTCCCCTTTTAATGACATTTATAAGGAAAAGTCAGTGCTACTATATTTAACCAGAAAATTTTCTGTCTTAATGTCTTTCATAATTGGATTCCCTATTGTGGTTCTGCTCAACTCACTGTAAAGGATAGATTGAGGGAATATATTAACTGATTTATTCAGTTTGGCTTACAGCAGATGCAAGTTCTAGTGTTTGTTTTTTTTTTTTTTAAAGATTTATTTATTTATTTATACAAGCACTGGGCACAGTCAGAAGCGCCGGAGGGTGAGAGGATTCACCAGAGCCAGAGCAGGGAGCAGAACAGGCAGACCAATGAAACACACTGCTGAGGGGAGCAGCGGGCGCAGCAGGAGAGGTCCGCGTGCCATGTGGGACCCCCGCTGGTGGCTGGGGAACGAACCAGCACTGCAGAGGCTGCGGGCAGCTTCACAGCCCAGCGCTCAACCGCTGCGCCACCAGGGGAGGCCCAAGTTCTAGTTTTTTAATGGTTTATTTGTTGTACTCCAAGATTTTTTGATTCTTATCAATGATATCTACCACAGTAGCTTTAATTCCTTACAGGTTCTTGTAAGATTAATAAAAGACCTTCCTTACAGAAAGGAAAGATTTCCAGTGACTCAGTAGTCACAGACCTCTGACATCACCTCATTCAGTTAAATTTTTATGGTTGAATTAAAATGCTGGGTCAAACCTATAATTTTATTCTCCTACTGCAGTTCCCTCAGCACTGAAATATTATTAAGAATTAGTCAGGAAACCAGACATTACATTGCTAATTCCTGTTACCCAACCTTCTGGGTTCCTCACTACTGTTAAACAAGTTTTATATTTACCTGTAAATATTTTGTATCCCCCAGCACTCAAGCCCCTCTCCCGCTGCCTCTCCTGGTAACATCCCTTAGTCTTACTCTGCTGGAAAGACAGAGGACCAGCACATGAGTTCCTTTAATTTCCCTCTTCAGTAGAAAACGTTTTTATATTTTATCACTCTTCCCATCTTCTCATCTTTTTCCTTTCTGTAAATTTTAATATTTGTGCCTTCTGTTCCTTCTCCCCTTCTGTGATGTTTTGCTTCATCAGGTATGTCCTTGCTTCATCAGTCTCTCTCCACTTTCCTCCCTTTCCCTTCACAGACAGAGGTGCTCCTCGCCTCAGTTCTGTCGTCATTGTATCTGTCTGCCCACTGGGGCTCACAGTGTGTTAACAACACTTTAGAAAACCACAGATGCCTTGCTTTGCTCGAACTATATGAGGAAGGCTGTGCACTTGACGCTTGTGGCTCAGGAGTCCAGCTCAGTGAGCATCAGTAAGAATTACCCGTGAAACTTGCCTTCCCCATGTGGTTCACTGTGGCATATACACTTGGCAATGACGGTAAAAAGATCTGTTATTATCTATGAAACTAGGAGTATAATCTCATTTTCATTATTGAACATCAAAGTTATTTTCCTGTATTCACATTTTACTCAGGAGTGATCTCATAGACAACAATTGATATCACCAGGAAAAATTGGGTATCATTATTTTTGTGGGAAAAGTATCCCTCCTTTGTATGTCTCAGGTTTATAATTTTCTACCCCCGCTCATTGTTTCACTTACTATCTGCAGCACTGCACCTACTGACGTACACTGCTGTCCCAGGAACTCATCAAGGCCAATCCTGACCAGTGGGGCAAAGCGCGGTCTGACTCCCCCTACACTTCTAGCTGCAAGTCTCCTTCCCTGCACTCCAGCCATATTGGCCACTTTGCAAACCTTTGTAATTTCAGTGCTTTCTTGTTCTAGATAGTTTTTGCATATGTTGTTCCCTTTGTGTGTTCCCACTCTTGCTTGTTTGGTTTGTTTCATTTATCTTTTTGACCTCAGTTCAGCTAACTTTTTTTTTTTTTTTTTTAAAGATTTATTTATTTATACACGCACTGGGTACAGTCAGAAGCGCGGGAGGGTGAGAGAATTCACCAGAGCCAGAGCGGGGAACAGAACAGGCAGATTGAGGAAATACACCGCTGAGGGGAGCAGTGGGTGCCAGGAGAGGTCTGTGCGCCATGTGGGACCCTTGCCGGTGGCCAGGGATCGAACCGGCGCTGCAGAGGCTGCAGGCAGCTTCGCAACCAAGCGCTCAACCACTGCGCTACCAGCCCAGTTCAGCTAACTTTTTACTCAGTGAAGCCTTCTCTTACCTGCTTCACAAGATCAGATTCCCTAGTTATGGTGTCTCAAATTTTTGACTCTAGATAATTCCACTGAGTAGCAGTTAACTAGACTGTTCTGTTCCTTGAATGACCAATTTGCTAAAACGAATTTGGCGAAAGCCAGTTTGTAGTAGGCCAGTTCCTCGCTTTGGTTTGTGGTTCCCTGTAGCCGGCTTTCTGGAAGAGGCAGAGACAGGCCTCTGTCTCTGAAGACAGTAAATAGCATTGCAGGAGATGCCCACCTCTTGCTTACATTGGAGTATTGGGTCATCAGACATTAGAGAAGGACTTGGCATGTGAAATGTGAAAACACAAAATTGAAGTTCTGCCCAGACAGACTGAAATTCCAGGTTAAAAAGCTGACATGAAAGGACTGCTTCAAAATGCCTGGGACTTGAAGGCTTCAAACAACCCTCCATCATTCAGTGAATTGGTCATTTGGTAAAATGGTGATTTGGCAGACTACTTTTTTATCAAATTGATTTTCTGAAAATTGGCTTTTGGCGAACTAGCTTTCACTGAATTGTCTGTTAGGGAATTCAGTGAACTGGTCATTTGAAAATTGACTTTTGGCAAATTGGCTTTCTGCAAATTGATTTCTGCCAAATTGGCTTCTGTAGTATCTTGTACCTCATCTTGTATAATATTTTTCCATTTGTTTTATGATTGTTGTATTGGTGGTGCTCTTCCCCCACTGCACATGTGCATCACATGGATAGGGGCTGCCTGTGTTTTTATTCACCATTATATTCCCAGCTCCCAGCACAGTGTCTGGCACATAATAAAGACCTCCACCCCCAATATATATGGAATGAATGTAAGAAAAATCCCTTTATTATAGATAAAATATAATAAAAAAGGAAAAAAGAAAAAAAAGTGAGTACTACTCAGTGGGACTTAATTACCAGATACTGGAGAACCTGACTATGAGGTCATATATGCTTATATGAATTATATATACATATATATGTACACACACACATATGAGTGTACCATTTTTACTTAGTAATAATTATGCTAGCTAGCCTTTCTATATCACTCCATGTTTAACTTTATAGTTAGCAACTTATTTAGTCCTTTCAACAATTCTATGGGGATAAATTACTACTGTCACCCACATTTTATTGATAAAGAAACTCAGGCACAGAGGGGATAAGGTCCTGTCCAAAGTCACCATCTGTTTGAACACCAGCAATCTGACCCAGAGATCTGGCAATGAAGATATTACAGCTCCCTTGATTCAAGAAAACTGAACTTTTGGTCAAAGTTAGGTGGTGAGGAATGAGCCATTTTTAACTTTTAATATATCTTAGGATAGGCATAGAGGAATAAATAAGTTATGAGAGAGGAGTTAAGTTCTAGGTATAGATACTAATGTGACCTTAGAATGCAGTTTTCAAAAGTGTCGTAGATGATTATGTTTAGTGATAAACCAAGTAATGCCTTGACATGATGTGATGGGAAGAAAGGGATTTTTAGGATCCTTTGTATATCCCTCAGCCTCCCGAAGAGCTCCTTGCCCCTCTAACACACAGCACGTGCAAGAACATACAGCATGTACAACATACAGCATCTGTGAGCACAGCATCAGACTCGTGCACTGGTGCTAAAACAGTGTTCCCGTGTGCAAACCCAGTTTTAAAGCAACTTTCCTAATGCCTCCTTCTTACCAGCTCTAAGGTCCTTCTGTGTAGAAATCCTGGAGTTGACTCCAGTTCCCACAGGCCACCTTAGTGGGAATGAGAGAACAAAGGTGGGAAATGTATCAGTGATAACTTAGGAGAGCAGGAGTGAGAGTAAATAGTTCATGGAGGCCTTATCTGCCTTATTTTAAAGCCCTCCCTAGTGACTCAAGGGCTAAGTCTTAGCACTACGAAGCTATCTGCAGCCACTGCAGCAAGGAGTTCCATCCCCCGCTAGGGAGCTGACCCACAGGTGCAGCAGACCTTTCCTGTCTCACCCACTGCTCCTCTCAGCCATGTATTTCAGCTAATCTGCCTGTTCTGCTCTCCACTCTGTCTCTGGTGAATCCTCTCACCCCGCCTCACCTCTGGACTACACCCCAGTTCTTATATGCATAAGTAAATAAAATAAATCTTCTTTTTTTAAAATAAAGCCCTTATGCTTTCCACTATGCCACACTGCCATTGTAAGATGTTATGAGGTAGGGGCAGTGAAGATGGTGTTAGAAATTGGATATTTGTTCTCAAGCACATGTTGCACAATATGTGAAGGAAAGCAAGTTTATGCTAAGAAATGAGTGTTGGTGGATGCTCCAATGTAGAGAGTTACATGCCTACAGTGAACAGAGCCTGTTTAACTAAATGGAAAAATATGTTAGCATAGCCATCTGTCAAAACAGCGGCAATATACTGGCAACATAGCCATCTTTGGTTTGAAAATAGGACTGACTGAGAGGCTGTTCTTGAGAACACGCCGTTGAACTTATCTCCAGAGATAGGGTAGACTTGAGACTCCATGCATCAAATGAAAGATAAACTACTTCTTGCAATGTTTCTTTTTCACAATAAGGTTATTGTAAAAGGTTTTCTGAAAAATGTAATAACTATACCCCAAATCGAAAAGTTCAAAATGATTTATGCAGTCTCATCAGCAGTTTTAATTGGCCTTGTGGGGAATTGTTAATCTCATAAAATTCTACAGAGGCAATAGGAATGGATTCACAAATTCTTTCATCACATTATATATATTTTTTTCTATTCCCATCTATGGGAGCCACTGTTGGTAGGCTAAAAGGTAAATATGTTATTCATCACATACACTTGATAAAATTTATTTTGAATTAAAATACAAGTTTTTTCCCCATATGTGCTAAAAGTCTAACTGCCACAAAAAAGATCAATATATACGTATCTTTAGATCTGCACACAGTTTTTATCCTAAACAGGGCTTAGGAAGGTAAAAATTTGGGCTCCAAATATTTTAGAAAGAATCCAATGCATTATTTACCAAAAGGTATTTTTTTTTTTTGAAATAGGGTTTTGTGTTCTAGAGAGAAGTAGAATTTTGAAAACTACCTTTCTTTTTAAAATTACCTCTAATCTTCAGCCATTTTAGAAAATCTCTGAACACTTTCCCTTTCCAGCTCTCACCAAATGTATTCACACGCAATGACAGAAATAATTTGTGGCCAGAATTTGTTGTCTGATGATATGGAAAACTCTGCCTTTTAACTTTTTTTTTTTTGGGTGAAATAGCAGTAAAAGTTGTACATTTCCGTTTATCTCTATGAATTGTGCTGCTTCACTGATTTCGTGGTTTCATCTGTGAAGGAACTAATCTAGATCTTCCAGTCTCTATCTTTATAACTTTTTAATAACGTAGCTCAAGATGGGATTATATGACAGATGAAATTACTTCCAAAGAAAGCAGTTGTAAAGACATCAGTCATTTTATAAGACTGGGTGTGCTGCAGAATCTCTTCAAAGCAGGGTGACTCAAATATTAAAAAGAAGATGTTCTGAATTTTTCTTTGGCTCTTTTGCACTGATAATCAAGAGAGAAACATTTCCTTATTTATTTAAAGAGTGAACCATATTAAATTTGTGTTTGTATTTGACTAAAAATATGATTGGATGAATAATAGAGAAAATGCTGCTTCCTGGAATAATTTTTTTTCAGGCATAGCAAAAAGATGATTAAATTTTTCCTAGTTATTTGTACATTTTCAGGTTAATTTTCTTATTTTGCTAAACTAACTAAACCATACCCTTCATGGGGAGTATTTTTCCTATCTGAGGGCTTCAGATAGAGACAGGATGATTTTATTTCAGTGAAGATAAGACAAAATGTCACTGGCAGTAGACAATAAGAGGCAGGCTAACCTCTAATAGATTAGTATTTATGCAGATGACATTAGCTTTTCCCAGTCTATTAGGTTAACAGGAATTCTCTCTTAATTTATGCTATATGATTTCTTCTACTTTATAATAGCGATAATGGATTCAGTGGTGCAATTCTGCTCTGTAACAAGTTTTCCATAATATATAGTGACATATAGTAACAGTGATAAGTATTTTACCAACATGGTATTTTACCAACATGATAAGACTTTATATGGTTAATTCTTATATTAAAATAATGATTTTCAGCAAAATCTCCTTTTTACACTGCATCTTTTTCAGCTCCTAAAATTCTTTTAGGTTATTGATAATCTGGAATTTTAAAAATACTTGTAAACCATTCACTATGACCCAGCTATTCTTAGTGGACTTCCTTTTGTATTGAAGATAGTTGTAAACATTCATTGCCCTTAGGTTTTGTCAGTCAACAAAGAATCAGGAAGTAGAGTCTTGGAATAATAGCCTTAACCATTTGCTTTGGTTAGGTCAAGCCTAATGATAGAAATAGTATTTGCTATGGAGGAAGTTTGTCAAGATTTTGGAAATGTGATTGTGTATGAAAGTTGATTACAATTCTTGTCTTTACCATTGATCTGACACTAATTTTCAGATAGATCCAACCTGGAGAGGCTTTCCTCTCCATATGTAATTAATTAAGAAGCTATAAAGTATTCACACCATAGTTCACTGCAGTTCTATTTTATGCTAATGTGTTATAGATCAATTTTTTTGGCAGCATGTTGATGAATGAACTGGTGCGAGATAAGGCACAAGGAGAGCAGTTAGGATGCTATTGCTGACCAGTTGCAATGCCTGCCAACTGATTCTTGAGTTTTTCAAGACGTACATTTGAACTAATGTCAAAAGGGATGATGTTAATGTCTGAGCACATGACATATACAAAAGGACAAGTGTTGTTTCATGAAACATTTATTTCAGATGTACATATATGATTATGTGTAGTGGATCACTTTATGATGGAGTATTTTTTTATGTGAATATGCTCAAAAAACTTGCCAGATTAATTGCTCTAAGGAGAATTTACTGTGTAGAGGGCTAGCACACGAATATTTTCAGTTTTGTGGCCCATGTGGTCTTTGTCACAATGACTCAACTCTGCCATAGACCATAAGAGAACAATAGGACATAGCTGTCTTTAATACAGCTTTACAAAAACAGAAGAAAACTTGACCCAAAGACTATGCATAGCTCACTGACCCCTACTCTAAAGGGATAGGCTGACAGGGAAGGTTCTATCTCTGCACCTTGTTAGCTGAAGAAGATGATTTTATTAATATGGGATAATCTGATAATTCTCATTAATCTGATGGTTCTTGCTTAGTGAATGGGAAAAAAGTGAAATAGACTGCACCCTGAGTGTAGGTACCTCAGCTCTTACTTTCTTTATTTTCCTTGTATTTCTGATTATGTGATAGGATCTTAAGAGATTAGGCAGTATCTTCCTCTGTGTGAAGGGCTTGCTCCTCTGCCTGTGCCTGTGCCAGCATGTTATATGTTACATCATGGCCTGAATGGCTGCAGTCTCCTAGATTTTGCTACCTGGCAGCTCTGGCTGCCTAGCAACTGTCTGACTTTGAGTTGACTCTAGAATGCTGCCTTGCTCCATGAGTGGGTCTTAAGGACTGGCCTCAGGGATGTTAGTAAGATGTCCAGTTAGGTCTCAAGTCCAATCCATGTTCTCATGGTTCATAGAAACACTTTAGAAGGGTCTTTTGAAGAATTTTAAACGATTTGGCATTTGTCTAGGTTGAATAAAACAGATTCTAGGGTTACATGTTCTTTTTAGGAATACTTCAAAATTTAGAACTCAGAGAGGTAAGTTTAGCTTCTCTGAAGTCCCAACATTAAGAATCAGGTATTCAGACATTAAAAAAAAAAAAGGAAATTAGATTTCCCAGTATCTATCTCTAGGAAAATGATATGTCTTTCAAGCTTTTCTTTCCCATCTAATCTGAGAAATATGATACCCTAGAGTGATTCTGATTTGGAGTGAGGAGGCATTATGGAGGGGTGGATATATTGAGAATAACTGCTTTAGAAGAGTATGGCAGATATCATAGATTATTTTATAGTTCTATCCCTTTTCCCCTTCCACTAGAGTGGTTGATAATCTCTTAAGATTCATGTTTCATGTGACATAGTTAGGATAAATGAAGTGTGCTTCCTTCCCCCTTTCTGATGAGACATGGTTCCAGCAGGTGCCTGCAGGTGCAGCCACCATCTTGCTCATGTGGATGGGAAAGCTCAGGATGCTGGCACCAGAGGTGGAAGGAGTCTGCTTGACAACACCACTGAGTCTTTGGACTACCTATTCCCTGGTTTGTTGCATGAGATAAATTAGTTCCTGTGGTTTCAGCAACTGTCCGTTCAGCCGTTAGTTATCTAGAGATGAATGCAGTCCTAACTGGTGCCGAAAGCTTAGCGTGTTAGATGGAAACTATCATAATGTTAGGAGAACATAACCTATGTAATGCAAGGGGGAAAAACCACATTTGCTATTTAATACTTTGAATGAATAATAAGTTTTATCTTATGCTAAAACTTTATTTACATGCAAAAAGTCATAGTGGAGCTCATTGAATTTTATAACTGTAGCAGCTTCCAAATTATATAAAATATAAGATCGTTAATCCAGTACCTACCAAATGCCTCATATGTCAAGTATGCCCAATTAGTCCATGTTGAATAAATAATAGAAAATGTCATTGAAGGAATAAATAAGTTTGAAAGATATTTCTTGGATGAAAGTATCATAGGTAAACTCATCAAGAATATTTAAAAACGTGTCTCAGGAAAAGTGTTGAAGCTCTTATATTCATTTCCATTCACATCAGCAATTGTAGAAGATAGATTGTAGAATCTAACATCAAAAATTTTAATGTTCCAAAAGGATACTATTATGCCTAGTATAAGAGTAGGGAGTACAATTGTTTTGAGCTTACAGTGCATAAATAAAATAAACAAATGGAAACATGACCTTTTGATTTTGTTAACAAAGGTGAAATTAATTTCTAAAACGTTCATTCTGCCAACTTATTTTCTGGAACTGAAAGAGAAGCACAATGTGACAGAATACTAGGAAACATGACACTTTAGAATATAAAGAGATGAGTGTTTTTGACTATTTTACATGATTGGGAGGAGTCTGAGTTTCATCTCTTTATTACAAAACTGCAGTGGTAAGCATAGTGCTCTCCTGTGAATTACGGAATTTGAAGAGGTCGTAAGAGAACTTGGATTTGCAGCCACTAGGGCAGGAATGTAGGTGTTCTGGGACCCTGCTGAACTTCCAGGTAGCTTCTGAAGCCAGGGTGTAGGCCACCCTAGAAAGAAGTATAATTATGAATGAGGAGGTTCTCTTTCACTGAAATGATTCTAGAAGAACATTGACAGCTACCTACCAGTAGCAGAACGCCGACTAGTAGTGTTCTCAGGTTGGGTCAATGAAGTCCTGAAGGAGGGCCTGAGTGATGTATTATAGAACCCTCCACATCCCTTATGCTGCTCAGATTAAGTTGTTTATAAGAGTTTTGGAAGTAGCTCCATCAGTGTTCTGGTCGGTAAAACTTAAAAGAAAGGAAGATTAAGGGATGAACTACAGCCCCACTACTGCAGCTGGTTGTGCAGTTGAGTCTCACCCTCTATCTCCTTTCTTATCCATTTTGTTTTACCCTCACCCTTAGCTAGAATTATGGTCTTGGTGGCTTAGTTGGTGGCACAACCCAGACCTTTGGATGAAGTCTGAATGCCTGATTTACAGAATTTATGGACATGTCTATTACCATAGACATGTGGCAACAAATGCCCACAACATACCCGCACAGATGACCTGATGTCAAATATATTATCCTTTGCACATATTGTATAGCAGCAGCTGTACTTCCCCTTGACAATTATCCATGCAAGATGGCGACTTCTTGCTCAGTGGTCCTTTCATAAATTGCCTAAAACATGCAGAGAGCCCTATCTAGTAGTTTAATGATGTAAAAACTAGTGTAAACAATATTCTATTGGGAAACAGAACCTCTGACTCCACAAAGCCTAGGATTTTAGGTATGGAAAGTATACTTTCCCTAGTGGGTCACTAGAAATGATGGGAAGTAGGAACCCCTGGCTCCCTGACCTTTTGGAGACATGGTACCATATAAAATTGATTGATTAAAAGTATACTCTGTGTCCTGGAGAGTGGATTCCACAAGCAAATGTGCTTCAGCTGTTGAACAAGCTGTCCTATTGCTTGATGAGGCCGGTAGCTTCAGGATCCTATTGTATGTGATACGACCAGTGACAAGTGGTTTTAAATATTTTATCAT
Organism: Talpa occidentalis; assembly: GCF_014898055.3. Lineage (NCBI taxonomy): Eukaryota > Metazoa > Chordata > Mammalia > Eulipotyphla > Talpidae > Talpa > Talpa occidentalis. Next base: position 111,347,119 of record NW_023605194.1, read on the forward strand.
TGTGAAGAGCTTATAACTGATGAGTCACTTGATCTGGTTGGTTGCAACAAAATTTATAAAAACTGGATAAAATGTTAAGATAAACAATTTTGTTTTGTGAATGAATTTTTCTAACTTCATTTGCAGAATAGCTTGGTTTCAGAACACAAATTATAAGGAACAAGCAAAAATTTGTTTTTTTCTCAAAAATAAAATGAAATCATAGAACAGATAGTACTCTTTATAGCTTTGTTTTATAGGTGTTTTCCTTTTAATGATTCAGAGAGGCCCCTTGGATATTTAGCCCTAAAACTGCTCTATAACCAGCCTTAATGGACCATGAATGGAAGTTTTCTCTCTGCATAGGGAATTCTGATCAATCAAGATGACTGCAGGTTCATTTCAAGCATGATTTCCTTCAAGGAACTCCCTGACTAACCTCTGCCTTTCCCCAACAGTGGCTTTCCCTTGTGAAGTGAGTAAAATGAGTATAAAGTGAAAGTGTAGAGATGAGAAGAGACAGACCTTAAGATGTGATGATCCTAGGGCCTCCCCTGGTGGCGCAGGCAGTTGAGCACAGCACTGTGAAGCTGTCCGTAGCCTCTGCAGCGCCGGTTCAATCCTGGCCTGCTGGTGAGGGTCCCACATGGCGCAGCAGACCTCTCCTGTCTTGCCAGCTGCTCCCCTCAGCAGTGTATTTCAGTCAGTCTGCCTGTTCCGTTCCCCGCTCTGTCTCTGGTGAATCCTCTCACCCCCACACATCTGTCCTGTACCCTAGTTCTTGTATTCATAAATAAATCTTAAAAAAAAAAAAATGTGATGATCCTAGTGGGGCTGATGAGAAATGTGATTAGGGTGGTTGGATGTGGTGCCAAATTATGAAAAGCTTTGAATGAGGGCAAAGTTCTTGGAAGCGTGTACTGTTGTGCCTATTGTGTATAGCTATAGCCTCATGCTTTTTGGCTGGGTTAAAGAGAATTGTAAATTTTTCACAAGGGGTTGATATGAACAAAGTTTAATATATTACTAAGGTGAACTTAGCAATATATGCAGGGCTAGACAGCCAGATAAGAACATACACACATTTACACACACAGATTCTTATACAAATCCAAGTGAGGTCATGAGGAATGGTCTGAGTAAGTAGTAGGAATGTAGAATAAGACACAAATTTCAAATCTTGATGAACAACTTCTTGATTAACTTATTTTCCAGTTGCTCTACTGTTTTTTCAGAATCACTTCTGTGTTCTTATCCAGCTTTCACTTTGAAATATTATTATTTTCACATTGAAATATTAGTCATTCCTGAGATACTTATGACTGTGATGGAAGCCACCTGTTGTGTCAGAAACTTTGTTGCCACTTTGCGATGGGAACAGGATGAGGGACACAACAGTTGTGGAGCAGGTTTGCAAAGCAAGACTCTGCTACTTGAGCAGAAGTTCTTCTGTCATTTATTGAAAGCACACAGGCTAGTAAAAGCTGATCACATGACAATGGGATGAGGAATAAAGTCTGGAGGGCAGGATTGAAATGGGGAACAAAATTTTATGAGGAACAGAGAAGGGGACATCGTGTCCATATGTTAAGGGACATTTGCATATGATTATAACAGGCAGAGTTATCCTGAGACCACCATGGAGATAGTCACATAATCAGGTCAATGGCGGCCTAGGCGTCCCGGGGCCTGCCTTATGATACGGGCTCTACTCTGGTGGCAGTAAAGCAGGAGAGCTCTGCTGTGATTTGCAGATAGCAAATAGGTCACAGTTGCCCATGAGTGATCAGCTCATAGGAACCCACAGCCACCCTCTATTCTATGGTGCATACTGAAGTCTTTGTGTAGTGGGGTTTACATTGCTGCTGAATGTGTCCATCTTTTCCTATCCCCTGCCATGCTGATCATATCGAGAACCTTTCTTAGTTCGATTTTTCATATGTGTGTCCAAGTCAGAAAAGAACAATGAGAAAAGGAAAGAGTTTGACTATAATAAATGTGCTTTCAATAATGTTTAGATCATGTTTTCTTATAGGAATTGGGCTTTTCTGATGTCTAATTGGTTGGCTTGTGAAGTTATGGTCCCCAGACTATCCAGTTTTGCTGACTGAAATCCCTGTTCTACTTTAGTGGGGACGCTTTTAAGTAGAGAAGTGAGGGAGAGGCCCCAGGCGGCGGGCCTGCTGAAGACCGCCTCATTTGCCACAGTCTCCTTAGATTATTCCATCTCTTCCTGACCTCTTTGTTGGTGAGAATCCATCTGGAAGCCCTTACAGAGAAGCACCTCTGTATTCCCAGGTGTAGTCCCGGCTCCAAGTTATGACTAGAGCTGTGGACATAATGCCTATGGTCTCTGGTCAGCTCCTGCCCTAGTTCAGCCACAGCCTCCAGTAGGGCCTTTGCACGGCCTTGGCATTGCTGTGCAGATGTGGGCCCCCAAGAGCTGGGCTGTTGCCTTCAAATTGTCCAGTAAAGGGGCAAATAGTATCTCTTCTCAGGCAATTCTGGGGATAGCCAAGAATAAAACTCATTTTCCTCTAACCTGTCCTTTCTGTGGGTCTTCTCTAGTCTTGCCAATTCTGTTTATTGAGGAGACTGTTCTTTCCTCATTGTATATTCTTTGCTCCTTTGCCATAAATTAATTGAGCATGTATGCATTTATTTCTGCACTCTCTGTTCCATTAGGTTCTTTTCTGCTGTATGATTTTATGGCTATGATTGTGTGGCGTTTTCAATCATTTATTTTAAGTTTATTCTTAACAAACCTCACAGTGTGAAATCCTTGTCTATCAATGATGAGAAGTCTTATATAATAATGCAGATAAATAGTATTTGGTACAAATATTAGCCATTGGCATACACATTCACTGTCAACCTTAAGAGCACATGGGAAACATAGGGAACTTGGAAAAAAAGTGTAAGTGTGTTTGAGAAAGATATTGCTGCCCCACCTTATTTTAAATAATTAAATCAGAATATATAGACTTGGGGACTAATCTGTATATTTTAGCCTAGACATTTTTTAAAAGTAGTTTTTTAAAAATTTGTAAGCAAGGTTGAAAGGTATTAAAAGTATGTGCAGAGGCAAAAGTGAAAGGAACTCAATCTGAGGAGTTTTGAAAAAGTCCAAAATATAAATGCAGTTTTGAAGCAAATATATTAAAACAATTAATATCAGGTGTTTAAAATGCGTCCATCAGACTTATCATGCCATCAAGGCACCGTGCAGAGGACTAGACATTCATGATCCGGGAAGGCTCTTTTTGCCATCAAATTAGCCTACAGCCCAGTGAGCAATGTAGATGTTTAAACAAATAGGGGCAGTGCAAGACGGCCAGTGGAAAAAGTGTTCCTCATCACTTATTGTTATCACTTGTTGTTAGGGAAGTGCAAATGAATGCCACAAAGAGATAACAGCTCAGACGTAGGAGAAGGGCCTGTGTCAAAAAGACCAGAAACAACAAATACTGGCAAGGATGTGGAGAAAAAGCAACCCTCTTACATTGTTGGGAGGAATATAGACTGGTCCAGCCTCTGTGGGGAATAGTACGGTGGTTACTCAAAATATTAAAGATAGACCTACTGTGTGACCCAGTAATTTCTCGTAGGTCTCTACCCAAGTAATATAAAATCACTAATATGAAGGGATGTTTGCCCGCCTATGTCGGTGGCAGCACTGTTTACAACAGACAGGGTGGAAGCAGCCCATGCGCCCAATGGCAGAGCAGTAGATTGAGAATATGTGGTAGAGATACACAAGAGAATACTACTCAGCTAGAAAATCAGTAGAACTCTTGCCGTTTGTGATAACATGAGTGAAACTGGAAGGGATTATGCTAAGTGATATATCAGAAGGAGAAAGAGAAATGCTAGATGGTTTAATTTAGATGAGGATAAAGGATAGATAAAGCCAAAACAATAATAATCCTACAAGTCTGAATGTAGAATTGAGGCTACCAGAGGGCAAGTGTGATGGGAGAGAGCAAAGTAGAAAGGGGGCACAGTGGACCGTGGTGGAGAACTGTGGGTGCCTTGATGGTGGGTGTGGGATGCAACAAACATATAACCTATAGATCATATATTGTGTTGTGCGACCTTAATAAAAAAATCAAAAATAAATGAACAGATAAGGACAGTGCAACGTGGTCCTTGTTTGTGAGGAATGTTCGAGTTGGAACAGCGAGGAGGAAATAAGAATAATTTCGAGGAAGTGGAGCCAAGCAAAACTTCACTGAGGAAATGAAGTGTGAATTAATTCTGAAGACTGAGTAGGAATGCACCACTTAAAAATTTAATTCATGAAGATAACATTTTCACTCTGGGAAATGCTTTTAAAACTTCTAGGAACAAGGGAAACATTACTAATATGTCACTCTAAGATATGATTGGAAAACTGAGTGAAGGAGTTTAGTGATCAGAAGCATATGGCCTAATCAACTATTCTGAAAATTCTGCTAAATACAAAAGTAATTAGAACATAAATAGCTACACACTAACATAAAATGATATGAAGTTTAGAAGCTAGAATTCTTCAGAAAAAGGAAGTATTAAAGTCATGTGGAATATTCTGAAAGTTGATAAGAAATGTAACTTGAAACTCAGGCTGGAAGATGAGGAAGAGTTGGGAAAAGAGAGGTTGACCACAATAGTGCCTTTTAAAATATTTCTGAAACTGTTCTTGCTTATTTAATTTACAGTTAACTTTTTAAAATTTCTAAATCTAATTTTATGTAAAATAAAAGTAATTATCTTTTAGAAGAATTTTAATTTATGGTCATCGAATCAAGTGGAATAGATGGAACTTGCTTGAACAATAACCCCCTTTTGCAAATCTAATTACATTTTCTGAAATATTTTAAATGGCATTTAATATATTTGATTTTCCTTTTAAATACTTCGAATGTCTGATGAGGCAAACTAGACCTTTAATAAGCAAAACTCCCATAAGTACTTAACTGTTGTTAATAAATTAAAGTTAGAAATGGAACAAGTCTTAGGTTCTTTTAAACATATTCCTGAAGTGAAAAAAAAAAAGACTCTCAAACTTAGTCTGGAACAATGTAGTCCTCGAAGCTTTCTGGAAAGTAATTAACATTTCTGATTAAATGTGTAAGCAATTTTACAGAAAGATTTGAGAGCTTCTTCTGGGAAACCACCCTGGTTGTTAGTCGTGGAAGGACCTTAACAACTTTTACCCAGTCTCCAGGGAGTTTAATTATCTTTTCATCAGATATTCTATATCTAGTCTCCCAGTGACTGTCTAACCATTCTTTTTTTTTTTTATCCTCTAAAATATTACTAACAGAACACAAATCTTTGAATTATTTCTATTACAAAACTTTCTCTTACAGCAAGTTTTAAATAAAATTTAAAATTAAAGAATTTGTAACATTCATATTAACATTCTTTGAAAAATTAAAAAGGAAACATCATAACAAATATAAAATGAACATGAGAGAGACATAAGGAACCCAGTGATAAGGACTGAGGTACCTGAGAAGCCAATAATACATAAAACAAAAATCAGTGGCAATCAGGAATTGTGAAATGAATTGGTAATAGATACGAGTATGTTTTCCCTTGGAATGGAGGTAATTACCTTGATGAAATTAACGCTACTTGTGTGGGGCAGAATTCATTTGCACCGCTATGGTAAGGCCCATTTACTTGCCGCCCACTTTTAATAATTCGAGGAGTTGTGTACTAGCCAGGTTAGAGACAGTCTATCTGCTGTCGGGATCACCTGAAGTGGGTTCCATGTGGCGCCTACTGTCCCACTGGAAAGAAGCTAATGAGGCTTCTTTTGCCTATTTAAAGGTTTTTCACAATTTTCCCCACAGTTTTCCCCCTAGACGATCATAATAATCTCAATGATTTTCTTAATCACACATAACACAAAGGGCTGGTCTCATTGGGTTTGGCCTAGTTATTTATTACAGATACAACAGAGTATTAATATATGCCTTTGAAATTGCTTTGCAAATCTAAAGTCATACTTCATGTATTAATACTCTGTTGTATCTATAAGACATAACATACCATATCAGAATAAAATTCCAAACAAACAGGTACCACAAAATTTCTCACACCAATTTTTTCAGTTCTAAATAATTCTTGTTCCACTGACTTTTAGGAATCTTGTTTCATAAAGGTATCTGCTTCATGGAAAAATATCCCAAAGTCCTGGCTCAGTCCACTAGTAGTTGCCTAAGCCATATCAGCTCAGACACTTGTGCCCAAATCAATTCTTGGAAGGCTCCAGAGCTTAAAGTACCTGTTAGAGTCCTTTCTATGAGGCTCTGAGCTTCTCCTTCATCAATGAAGCTCTGCAGCTTTGCACTTTGGGTTTCCTTCCTGCACTAATCAGAGATGTAATAAAGCCAATATAAATAAGAAGATTATTCTTTATTTTTTTGAAGGGAGAACTATTATTTTTAAGTACAGAAGATGCAACAGCATACCCTCAGCTCAGTTTGGTGGTGAGTTCTTTAGCCTCACCTTCCCCAGTTTGGTCATGCGAGCCCCAGATTTTGGACCTAGGATGTTGCCTCCCCACTGAGGGCAGATCTCATCATATCTGTCATTGTGATTGGTCCTGACAACTTCCACTGGCTTAGCCAGGGCTCCTTTGTCTTCCAGGTTAACCTGTGTGAAAGTGACGGTGGTACAGGTCTTTCCTGTAGATAAGACACCCCAGCCTAGCCTCCCCTTCTTTTAGTAGGGAACCCCACCTTCTGACACAGAGCAGGCAGGAAGACAACCAGGTCCATGGGATCCACATCCTGTACAGTCACACCAGCTGAGCGTTCTTGTTTTCCACTGGGGTTGTGACAGTATTAACCCCTGCTCCAAAGACTTACTGAAGATGTTCTCTTTGCCAGCAGTTTTCTTCTCAGCCTGGGCCAACAATATCTATTTCTAATCTCTCTTGGTCTCTGGTCTGTACGTGCTGGCCAACCTCAGCAGTCAAGAAGCAGTTTAGGGGTGAACTGGTTAATGGCAGGAGGCAATTTCAATTGCTTATGGGGAATAGGCCCTTGTCCCTGCATGTTATGGGGCCATTTGACAGAGTGGGTGAGGTCGCATTTGGGCTGGATGTCCTGTCCAATGCCAAAGTTCTTGGACCTTTCTCAAGATTTACCACTTTCTTGGCCTCCTGCTCGTCACATGGCGGGGGTCGGGGCCACATTCTCCTTGGCCTGCTTTCCTTTCTGCATCTTGAGCAGCTGCAGGAGAGACCAGGAAATTATTCTAGAAAGAGAAAAAAGTCTCTTCCAAGCTTCAATTTCCTTATTTTCTCAAAATTTTAGAAATAATTGATTTATATAAGTGCCCATTTATCTTTATAAGTGAATCAGAATAGAGGCCCTTTGGGCCTACCCTGGTGGCGCAGCGGTTGAGCGCTGGGCTGCGAGGCTGCCTGCTGCCTCTGCACTGCTGGTTCGTTCCCCGGCCACTGGTGAGGGTCCCACCAAAAAAAAAAAAAAAAAAAAGAATAGAGGCCTTGTAATCGATTTTATAATCTCATTATTAATAGGCTCCAGAGTGAGGAAAATATTTTATTCTCACTCAGTGAAGGATAAAATTCTTTGACCTAAGTTAAAGTGTTATGCCTTTCAACTTAAAAATCTCAAATCATGAAATAAGTCGGAGGAGGAGAGACATATAGGGGATGATTGCACTCATATGTGGAATATATAGAAAGCAAACTGAGGAACAATGAAACGAAACCAAAAGAAACCCTAAAAATATAACTTCAGAATTGAGGCTATAAAAAAGGGGGTAGGGGAAAAGGTCCAGTGGACTATGGTGGAAGACTGTGGGTGGTTTGGTGTTGGGTTTGGTGTGGTGTGACATATACCTAAGGGTGTGATCTTATATCCCTACATCAGACACAGTGTTGTAAACTAATGTTACCACAATAACAAGTAATAAAATTCAAAAAATCTCAAATCTATTGTGTATTATACATTTTCTATTTGAATAAAAAAGCTAATCTGTTACTTTCTTCACTATACCAATTCTTTAAAACATTAAAAAAACCTTAAATTATAAAAAGTACTCATCTCAAAATGCTAATAAAATGGTTTGGTTTACTTCATCATTTCTTTAATCCAAAACCATCCCTAGGTTTAGAAAACACTTCTACTAAAAAAGAAATTCGCCTTATCAAACAAATTGAGGTTATGTCAATGCATTTCTATGCTGTTGTGACTATTTCTGACCAGATGTTTGAGACTGGACACAGGATGCTTTTGCAGGTGTGTTGGTGTGATAGTCCAGCAACAGAGTCCTCTGAATGCACACACTTTAAATGGCTCCAGTTTCACAATCTCTTTTTCCTGGACTAATATCTTTATTAAGTTCTTTTGATTCGAAAGAGAGAAGGCTGTGCCCCTATTAAAGCTACAGGTAACCTCTTTATATCTTGATGGGATTCAGCATTTCTTGACCAATCCTTCAATATTTTAAAGTATTTAAATTTATAATAATTTAATCTGTTCCAAAGGCATCTTGTCGATGTTTCACTGGAGTCTCGTTACCTCTCATCTTCTTCAGAGAAATAAGGTTGAAGCTATTCAATGATATTTCAAGCTTGCGTGCTCTGGGCATCTTGATTCTTTGTAAAGCAAAAGTAAACAGCAAAATCCAACCAACCCAACCTCTCAACCAACAAAAACCAACCCAGCAAAAACCTATTGCATACCTTGTTAACTAGCATGTCTTCTGAGGGTCTTGTCTCTTTCCTATCTGCTTTTCATACTACCTATATAAGTAGACTTGTTGAAGTAGCTATGCAGAGGGTAAAATTTTCTGTATCATTACACAGAGAATTATATCACTTCTACAGATCTCTAAAATTATCAACAGATTTGCCTGAAGATGACATCTGTTCCAAACATCATAGAGCTTTTAAATTAGACAACTCAAAATAAAAACACATTGTCTATAACTGAAACCTAGACCTTCTTCTAACATTTTTATTTTCTATTCTCTCCACCCCCATCGAATAACACCCTCTCCCCTACAAAAGCCCGTTTTTTCATGTTCTAGAAATATGTTAAGTTTATTCAAGCTCCATTCCCACCTCCGCTTCCTGTCTTAGCATGCTTTTTCTTTCCCAGATCTCCGATGGTCCCTCTTCAGCTTTTCTAAACTCCACCTTCCTTCAAGCTCAGTCTGGTCCCTACATGATGCTTTTTAATTATCCCACCCTCAGTGATTTCTCTTTCTCTGAAATCACATGGCATGGGTAGTCTGTTTCAACCAAGTTAGCACTACTATTGAGAATGTTTATTTCCATTTCCTGGAGTCAAATTTCTTTAGGCAAAGAGCCTGACATGTTATTAGGACTGCTCGCCACCAGGGCTGAGCATGGTGTTGAGGGTTTGAAGGGTGTTAAAGGAGCTGCATTGGAGTAAAATGTTCCTTAGGGCAGGTGCTGCTGCCTTTATTTTATTCTCAGCCCTCAGCAGTGCCAAATGCACTCACTAAACATTTGTTGAATGAAACACGTGATTCTCAGTAAATACTTTCTAAGTTGAAGACTGCTCTGGCCCATGTTTATGTAGAAATATAAAATGATCTTGAAACACTGCTTTTCACATTGTGAATGGATGGAACTGGAAGTTTATCTTCTTCCCCAAATCAACCAGGTCGCAAGGACGGGCTTCCTCTTCTTTCTCCTCTCTGATAAGATATTCCAAGGATCTATTCTCAGATACTTCACTCCCTAAATACTTTTGTGTTTCCATTTCTTTAAAACCATAGCTGTGGGGCCTCCCTGGTGGTGCAAGGGGTAAAGCACCACACTATGAAGCAATCTGAAGCCTCTGCAGCATGAGTTCGATCCCTGGCTGGTCAGGGAGCAACCCACATGACGCAGCAGACCTCTCCTGTCTCCCCGCTGCTCCCCTCAGCAGTGTGTTTCAGTCAGTCTGCCTGTTCTGTTCCCTGCTCTGTCTCTGGTGAATCCTCTCACCCTGTGCACCGTATCTCGGGCCTGTACCCCAGCTCTTGTATGCATAAATAAATAAATAAATCTTTAAAACAAACAAACAAACAAAAAAAACAACTGTGGTTGTGAATGGGTATAGGGAAACAGAGAACCTGCTTACCAATAATGAACATACATAGAAAGTTATTTTTAAAGCTGTTATCCTTGGTATACCCTGAGAAAGGGTGATTTAGATGAAGGCCAGATATACTTAGGCTTCTCTGAGTTCACTAGGTTAAGAAATAGAAAAATTTCTAACACTTCCTCATGGAATTGCAGGCTGGACATTAATATTTAACCTAACCCTCAATGATAAAGGACTTCATTGGTGATCAGAGTACTATCTGGAAATGAAGATATGTTGGTTTCATTCTGAGTTCTGGGGGACCTTAATTCTGGGGAATATTAAGTTTATACTTTTTGTAAAATAGCCCTGAACTATCCTACTGTGATGATCTCTGCGTGAGAGCCTGTTCCTCCTTGACATTGGTATGGATCCAGAACCAGCACTGTGTTTTTCTTACATTTCCTATCACTGCAGCCCAGCACTCAGCATAACACTGGCCCACAGTAAGTGACTGGAAGTCCTTGACTCAATGACACCTTTTAAACCTATGGTAACAAATATTTTACTTTTCAAAGTGGCAATATTATAAAAGGCCACAAGATGGGCTCATTACACTGTGAAGGCTTGGGATAGACTCCTGAGTCATGAAACTAACGTTTATTTTTCTGCCAAAAATGAGGAACATTTCATATATGTTCCTGATCTTAAGAAAGAATTACATGCCTTTAATGACAAATTCTCTCAATGTTTAATAATTTATTTACTCAATTAAAGAATTTTATTCAAAGAAAAACCATAATGCTGTTTAACATCATGATGTTTATCACTTTGATAAGCATCAAGGCTTTATCCCTTTTGTGATATATTCCTTACTTTCAAATTGAAATATGTGTCTTGCTATTTATGGAGTCAAAAATTGTATTTCTTCTTAGACTTTAACAGGGTATTTATCACTTTATTTCATTCAAAAGATTAAGTTCACTAAATTAAATGGTCATTTTTTTTCTTTTTTTGAATATTTTTATCAAGGAGATGTTTGTTTACATTATTGTTTGTGTTTTGAAGGTACAGGACCCCCCTTCAGGTGTTGTTACCTGTGCACCCACCACTGAAGTGCCCCCCATCCTTCACCACAGTCCATTGTGCCCCCTCTCCAACTTTGTTCTCGTGCCTCCGCTTCCCTTTCTGGTTACCTCAGCACTACAGTCAGCATTCATGGGCTAGTTTTTTAGTATGGCTTTATCCGACCCTTTGGTTTCTCTATAATCCGCGTGAAAGTTATACCATCTGGTACTTGTCTTTCTTGTTCTGACTTATTTTGCTTAGCATAATCCCCTCCAGTTCCATCCATGTTGTTGCAAATGGCAAGAGCTTATCTTTGGAGAGCTGAGTAGAATCCCATTGTGTATATGTACCGCATCTTCTTGATCCACTCATCTGTTTTTGGACATTTAGGTGATTGCCATAGCTAGGCAGTTGTAAACAGTGCTGCAGTGAACATAGGGGTGCAAGTTTCCCTTTGAATTAGTGATTTTCTATTCTTTGGAAGTGTACCTAGCAGTGGAATTGCTGGGTCATATGGCAGATCCATTTTTAATCTTTAGGAAACCTCCACACTGTTTTCCATGGGGCCTGGACTAGTCTCTAGTCCTACCAACAGTGTGTGAGGGTTCCTTTTTTCCCACATCCTCATGGGCGCTTATTGTTACTGATCTTTTTGATGTGAGTCATTCTCACAGATATGAGGTTGTGTCTCACTGTGGCTTTGATTTGCATTTCCCTGACGCTCAGTGTTGAGGAACATTTTTTCATGTGCCTGTTAACTATCTGAATGTCTTCTTTGGAGAGGTATCCATTTAGCAATTATGCCCATTTCTTGATTGCGTAATTTGTTCTCTTTTTATTGAGTTGTGTGAGTTCCTTATGTATCTTTGATATCAGCCCATTGTCAGATGTATGGTGTACATGTTTTCTCAAAAGGGCCTCTTTTCCTAAGTGAACAAGTCTTGAAAATTGACTGTTATGTCAGGGTTGTCCACATTGTTGTCTCATTTGATACTTATTAACCAGATGTGAAAACTGAAGTTACCTATCTGAGGTTTGCCAAGGTCACCTACCAAACATGGTACATGGTTTTGGTGGGAGGACAGATAAAAATCAAACAAAAATGAAAGTAGAAATAAAATCAGAAGAGTTTTAGCTAATGATAAGACATGGTGATGAGGCAGTGACTGAGGTGGTCCTTTAGACTGGATGGCCTCTTTGAAGAGGTGACATTTAACCTAAGCCAATCATGATAAAGAGGTGCAACCATCATGAAGTTCTGTGGAAGTCTTGGTAGCAGAAAGAACAATGGGCTTAAGGTCCAAGAGCAGGGACGTTACTGCTCTCAGTTTGGAAAGAAGGAGACAGAACTGTGGCAGAAAGACGATCTAGTGTCATTATCATGTCTTTGACACAGTTGACACCAAACGTTGACTGTCCTGGCTTCCCTTGAAGATACAAAGACACAAGTATGAGTCTTTATAATGCCCACAGGGTTGTTGCTCATTTTGAGCCACTGGCACACACTCCTAGGCAGAAGGAAGAATTGTTCTCAAATTGTCTGTTCTTCAGCTAAGGAGGTTCAGAGCTGTGTTCTGTTAGGAAAACTCCAAGTCAAGCAGCACCTCCTGGCACCTGTGGAAGCTGTGGTATGATTGGAATGCTCTTCATACAGTCAGTGTGGATATATGCAGTGTCTGCCGCCAGGCACTGAGTCTAAAGCCATGAAGGACACAGAGTCCTGCCTTCGAGTTGCTCATCTTTGATGACATCATGGCCAGGGGTGCAGAATGGCTTTTGCGATGCCCATGTAGCTTACTGTATGTACTTCTCTGTAGTCTACCAGAGACCTCACCAGTTGGCTAATGTAAAACTTTTATTTATTGGATAGTCACACAAAGAAGGAACTGTGCTGATTGTCAGGATTTCCATTTTCCTGCTGTAATCTCAGCTGGTTCTTTTAATAATGGGAATCCCTCTGAGGATGAAATTTTTCTTTCTTTGTTGCTAAAAACTGAATGTGTGTGATTTACAACTGCTAGTTCAGTATCTCTCACCACTTGGGAAAACTGAGAGATTAGTTAGAGGTAAGAAGAGATTATCTGGTGAGTTGCAACTTGATTTTATTTCTTGAGACCTTCAAAGGTACTTTGGTTCCATAAGTTTTGTTCCAATAAATCTCCCTTTTGCTAAATCTAATTTGTTTTGAGATTTGTTTTTGAAATTATCAGAGTCATGTTTAACGGGTTGTTTTTTCTCATCTGCTGTCTATGTCCTCTGACTTTATTACTTATCCTATTAATTCAGTGGGCTTAAAAGTGGAACCTAAGTTGAAGGATGTCTCACATGGGGAAAAAAAGATGGAAAATAGGGCCTCCCCGGTGGTGCAGCGGTTGAGCGCTGGGTTGCAAAGCTGCCCGCAGCCTCTGCAGCGCCGGTTCAATCCCCGGCTGCTCCCCGGCCACTGGAGGAGGGTCCCACATGGCGCGCAGACCTCTCCTGTCGCCCGCTGCTCCCCTCAGCAGTGTACTTCGGTCCTTCTGCCTGCTCTGCTCCCCGCTCTGGCTCTGGTGGATTCTCTCACCCTCCTGCGCTTCTGACTGTACCCAGTGCTTGTATAAATAAATAAAAAATAAATCTTTAAAAAAAAAAAGATGAAAAATAATCAGAGTGGATTCTGAAATGAGCCCACATGACATTATTTATGTGAACTCTTAGGTTATAGTCTGAAAAAATTCATGTGCTCTTCTATAGTTGGTCTTGGATTATGCAACTCAGCTAATTAAAGAGGATTATGTGCAGATGCCAGTAATCCTATTAATATAATAGCAGTAGTACAAAAAACTTGAAATCTGGATACTCTCTCTTATTATCAAGTTTCCACAGTGAAATTAAAATCATTAAAGTGAAATCTCCCTTCTTATTTCTTCTTACTTTGCTTTTAGAACTTATATATTCCCAACAAAACCTTTTTAAAGGCAAACAGTTTTAAACTCAGATCACTTATGCCTTTCTCCAAAGTTTAGAAAGTTACATAAGAACATTTTTCACTGCAACCCCATACCCGGAATGTTCTGACCTAGATATGAGAAGTGCCAATTTTGCTTTTATAATAAGGATCTCCTCAATAGCATAGCTGGGACTCAGAAATGGCCGTGTCTTTGTGTATGTTCTTCACATACAGGCAAAGACCCAGCATATACTTGTCCAATGCAATGAACGGGTGCAGAAGGAACACACTGAGCTCAGCATAATAAAGGCTATAGATGACAAACCCACTACCAGCATCATGCTCAATAGCAAAAAACTCAAAGCTTTTCCTCTAAGATCAGGAATAAGACAAGGATGTTAATTTTCACCACTGCTATTCAATATAATTTTGGAAATCTTTGCCAAGAAAGGATATAAAAGGTACCCAAATTGAAAAAAAAAAAGAAGTAAAACTACCACTGTTTGCTGATGACATGCAAATAATGAACTAGCAGAAAGAGAAATCAGGAAAACAATTCTATTTACAATCACATAAAAAAGAATTAAGTACTTTGGAATAAGTTTAACCAAAGAAGTGAAAAACCTGTGTACAAAAACCCATAAGATATTGTTGAAAGAAATAAAAGTCACAAAGCGATAAAAAGTATTTTATATTCATGAATTAGAAGAATTGACATTGTTTAAATTGTTATATTACCTAATGCTATATACAGATTCTATCAAAATCCCAATAGCATTCTTCACAGAAATAGAACAAAAATAATGAAATTTATTTGGAGTTATTAAAGACCCTGAATAACAAAAACATTCCTGAGAAAAAAAGAACAAAAATGATAATATCATGTTCCCTAACTTAAGGCTATACTACAAAACAATAGTAATTAAAACAGCACAGAACTGGAAAAAAATCAGATACACAGATCAATGCAACAGAACCGCACATACATGGGGAACTAATTATAATGAAAGACTCAGGAGCTTACAGTAAAACAAGGGAAATCTTCAATAAATGGTTTTGGCAAAACTGGACAACCACATGCAAAAGAATGAAACCAGACATTATGTGACACTTACACAATAATTCTTTCAAAGTGTTTTGAAGACTTGGATATAAGAACTGAAACCATAAAATTCATAGAAGAAGCATAGGCAATATACTCATTGACATCAGCATTAGAGATATTTTTGGTGACTTCAATGGCAAGGAAATAAAAGCAAAAACAAAAGTAATATCAAACTAAAAAAACTTTTGCACAGCAAAAGAACTTGCACGAAAATGAAATGACATCCTATCAAATGGGAGAAGATATTTGCACATTATATACCGGGCAAAGGATTAATATCGAAAATATGCAAAAAATTAATAAAAATCTACAATAAAAAACCAAAAAGCATGATTAAAAAGCAGGTAGAGGATATGAATAGACACTTTTCCAAAGAAGACATACAAAAAATACGTCCACCATGTTCTGCTTTTAGGGAAATGCAAATCAAGGCATGAAATACCACCTTACACCTGTGAGAAAGGTCATTACCAAGACAAGAAATAGTTGTTGAGAGGCTATGCAGAGACCTTTAAACACAGTTGGTGTGAATGTAAATTGTTGCAGCCACTATAGAACACATAATGAATAGTCCTTAACAAATAAAAAATAGAAATTCCTTGTAATCCAATTATTTTACTTCTGGGTACTTACTAAAAAAATAATGAAAGCACTAATTTGAAGAGGTATTTGCACCCTCATGTTTATTCCATCATTATTTACAATAGCCAAGAATGGGAAACAATCTAAGTGCCCATTGACTCACAAATAGATAAGAATGTGGCATAGATACACAGTGGAGTCATATTTAGCTATAAAAGTGATGACACATGGATGGACTTAGAGGGGATTATGCTTAGTGAAATATGTCAGACAGAGAAAGGCCAACATGATAAGATTTCCCTCATATGTGGGACGCAGAGAAAACCTACAGGTAAACTAAATAAAACAGAAATAAACTTTTGGACTATAAGACCAGTTAATGGTCACCGTAGGGGAAGAGGGGAGGGAAAATGAGGAAATTCAGAAAAAGGGGCAATGGTAGGGTGAAGGAGAGAAGAAATTTTAGCTGTGAACAGAATGTAGTATGTCTGTTTTCAACGATGCACACCTGAAGCTTACATAAGGTTATAATGCAATGTTACTGCAATAAAAAAGTGCATAAAAACTAAAATTAGGCAAGGAAATGAAAAAAAAGAAAATATTGAAGCTGTCTAAACATTTACTTATAATCAATAATGAACTAAATACATATGTATCTGAGATCTAATAGATAAAATAGGTAACTAGAGTTAAGAACTGACTCTAAATGTTTTCTTCATATGTCTTTATTTTTTTAAACTGCTTAATAAGCAAGTGGAAGGATCAGGGAGGAAAGAGCCAAAGTGAAAATACTTATGAAACAAAAAGTCTTTTACACTGAAATTTTGATATATACCATTAAGCTGGATGATGGAGGCAGCAGCATGGTATCAGATTAGTTCCATTGCTTTCTATGAGTATATTATCACATTGGGATTGTTATTATGTATCATAATTTGTGGAAGTATAATTATAAAGATGATATGCAGCTAAAAAAATCTTTGAGAAACTGGATAGGTAGTGGTGGCATTCAGTGATCTGAGAAATAATTTTGGTTGAAAATATTTTGAAGATAGGGCAAGAGTTCAATTTTTGAAATGTTCAGCTTGAAATAACTATGATACATCCCAATGGAGACATCAAACAGGCTACTGAATATACTACTAGCCTGGAGTTCAGAGAAGAGGTCTAGACTAGAGATTTAAATGTGAGATCAAAAGCACATATTTTTTCCCCATTTTTATTTTGAAATCAATTCAGCCATACAGAAAGTTGGAAATGCACAAGAACAAAAATATTCCTGTGTACACCCAGATTTTCCAGATGATAAAATCTCATATAACCATATTAAAATGATCAAAACGAGGAAATTACCATAAATTCATCAAGCACTATCTACACGCTTCATCCAAATATTGGCAGTTATCCTATTAATACCTTTTTTTTTAAACCCAGAATCCAAATCTAGGATCATATGTTGCATTTAGTTGTCATATGGTCTCTGTCTCCATTAATCTGAAACAACTCCTTTGTCTTCATGACTATGCTGTACTTAAAGAGCACTGACCAGCTATATCGTAAAATGTCCATTAATTTGGTTTTGGGTCTGCACCTTAACTAATATGATGAGTTCAAGAGCCCTTTAGAATGCCTGTGCTGTTAGGGGAAGCCTTTCTTGTTTCTAACCGTGAACTTCCTGGTTCCCAAGCTCGTAAACTGGGCAGGAGGAAGATCTTATAGGGAGAGAATCTTATGGTGACAAGCTGAGAGGTTGGGGAACAAAGAAGGAGCATTGCACTGTCTTTTTTATACACAGCAAATTTCCTTCTCAAACCTGAACTGGGATGGGGATATTTTGATTTTCAATAAATTTCAGAGTTTTGACTATTTCTTGGGCTGCCCACATTCCTTGTCTCTTCTCTTCTCAAAGCCAGCAAGATAGCGTTTACCAGTCACTGTCTCTTTGATGCTGATGTTCTGGTCTCTCTCTTGTAAGGATCTATGTGATTTTATTGAATTCACTCAGATAATCCAAGATATTTTCCCATCTCAGAATCCTTAATTACATCTGCAAAGTCCCTTTTGTCATATAAGGCGACATGTTTACAGGTTCTGAGGTTAAGGATGCAGACTTCTTTGGGCACTAGTATTCAGCCTACTACAACTTTGGAAAAACAGTTTGATCAAAGTTAACATGTGCTTGTGATTTTAAACTGAACAATAAGCATCAATAATAAAATTCTTAGCAATGGGAATATTAGAAAACTTCCATAGCATAGTGAATGGCATCTTTAGGAACATTTTTCTTTTAAGGAGGGGAGCTGAACAAAAATTCTCATTATCATTATGCCTACTCCATATTTCACTGGAGGTCTTATGCAACAGATAAGAAGAAAAAAAGAAATAGTAATGCACAAGACAAGAAGAAAAACACATTTGTAGACAAAGATTTTCTACAGAAAAGACTAAAGAAAGCTTACAAATATTGGAACTAATGAGAAAAATCAGCAAGACTGTTGGATCCAAGATAGTTATAGATATGATGTTTCTATATGCCAGCAACAAGGAAATGCAAAGCCTAATTTTTTAATTTCATTTAATTTTGACCTCATGTCATACACAAATATCAAACCCAGATAGAGTGGGGACAAATACTGAAGCAAAACTATGAAACTTGAAGGCAATATGAGAAATTAACTTTAGTGGAGTAAGGACAGAGTTCCTAAAAGGGATGTAAACAAATACAACCTATAAAGGAAAAGACCCAATTTGGTCACTTTAAAATGATGAACTCTATCAAAAGGCGCATAAAAGGAGTGTAAAGGTGAGTGTAAATATAAAAATATTCTGTAACAAGTGTAATTAAATGGGATTAATATTCAGAATACATAATGATCTGGAAGTCCACAAAAAAGAGAGCTACTGGACAGCAAAAGATTTGAACAGGCATTTAAAAAATAGGAGCACCACATGTTTCATAGAGATATAAAAAGATGCCCACCTTGTTAGTAACAGAGAAATACAAATTGAAACCACAATCAGATACCATTCTATACTCTATAGATGGCTAAAAGTAAAAAGCAAGACACCAAGTATTGTCATCAATATGGAGCAACAGAGACTCAGACAATGTGGGCATGTAAATTGGCACTTCACTTTAGAAAATAGTTTTAAATTTGAACATAAGTGGACACTACAACTTAGCATTTATACTCACAGCCACAGACTCTAGAGAAACAAGCACATTTGCCAGAAGGTACAGGTCTAGCACTGTTCCTACTGCACTTTTTGTCATCTTCCCAAACTGAAAACAACCTAAATATCCATCAACTGTAGATTGACAAAATTTAGCATATTCATACTTGGAAAAGCACCACAGCAGTGAAAGTACCACACATAATGACTGAACAACCATTATGTGTATCAATAATGCTCAAATGTAAAAATACGATTTTGACTGAAAGAAGTGCAAGGAATGGATGCATCATCATTCTATCTACAGACTAGAAAACCAAAACGTGATCAAAGTTCTGTTCATAGGTAACATACAGAGGTGATGGCACTGTCAAGAAAAGCACTGGAATGTTTAATACAAAATATAAGAAGGAAGTAGATTTTTTTTATATTGCCTTTTTAAAAATACAATGTTTCATACAGCTTCTCTTTGTATAATATGTTACTGCCTACGTTTCCTTCTCGCTCATACCCACATTTAAGAAATTCCATTCAGGTTAGCAGTAAAAGCTAAATGTTAGTTAGGAATAAAGCCTAACTTTGATTAGGAGAAATTTCTGAAACTTCCTTAAAGGATCTACCATGGGAAAATGATTGAACAACCGTTGCTCATTGTTCCATTGCATTGAAACTCAATATGGATGAATGAAATCAGTATTGAAAGATGACAGTTCTCTAATTTATATTTGTCATGCAATGTTTTCTCCTTTTTTGGGGGATTTTGATAGACCGACTATAAATTTTTGTGGAAAGGTAAATGACCCAGATTAACAAAGATAAATTTGAAGTATAAGGATAAAGATAAAAGTCACCCAGCATGTATAAATAAATTTTATTTCTTAAAAAAGACCAGGGAATGAAGAAATAGAGATACCATTTATCTGCAACTCTTCAGAGAAGCTTGTCCATGCAGGAGAGCAGAAATATGATTTGTCAGTATTTCTTCTGATGCACGAAAACATTCACATTAGGGATCAGCTACATTCACTGAGATGTAGTTTATGACAGAGATAATCTAGTTTAGGGTTTCTTAAATTTGCTTTGTCATAAGGGTTGCCTAGAATACTTGTTAAAACTGCAGATTCCTTTGTCACATCCTCAGCCAACAGAATCAGATTCTACAAGGCAGAGTCTGCAAGCTGCCCTGATGACTCTTCTGATTTGACAAGCTTGTTTAACACTGATCACTTTGCTAAAGATCAGTCATTGTTAGAAAGAAATGATAAAACACATTCTGTGAAGGATCACACATAGCCCTAAAATAATAGCAGTAACTATCTAGAAAAATTCATGTTTCTCATGAATGATGATTATTTCCAGAGACGTTTGCAATCTGCTTTAGTTGCTAAGTGACTCTGGAAAAATTCTCTAGAGATGTGTCTAACTTACCAAATTAAAAAAAGGAAATTTAAGATCTTAGTTTTTAAAAGTAGTAAATATTTAATTCCATTGACTTGGCATCCGTTTAGAAGATCATTGGTCTGGATATGTTTTTCTCTTCTGCATATTTTTGTGGAAGAAGGCATAAAACAAATTTTGTTTTCTGGTTCTGTTCAACAAGAATTTTGATCCACCTGTATTTGTTACATGTAAGAGAAAAGAACATCTAGGATGTAGCACAAATTATAATATAGGTTTCTAACACTCCTGAATTCTCTCAGTGCTCAATTTGTACCTTTTTTTAGAGTGTTTGTTCAGTTACTAAGAGAGTGTGTGAGTAAAGTTGATTCAAACAATTCAAGCCATTAATCATGACTCATGTTTATTAGGTGGACTCTGTCTATTTGGAATATTCATGGATTACCTAATTTAAATTCTCAAAATTTTATGAATTATACACTATCATTTTACAGAAGGGGAAGTCTAGTTTTATACACCTGAAAAGTTACCAGAATTTGATTCTATGTGATGTGATTCAAAAACTCACACCTATTTTTTTTTATTTAAATTTTATTTTTATACTCCTCTTACAATTACAACCCCCTTATTTTGACCCCAAGCCCTCCTTTCCCTGCCCCCCACCTCCCATAGAGTGTCTCTGGCTCATAGTTGTTTGTTGATTTTGATATTTTCTTTCTTGTAGTTATTCTTTTTCCTTGTCCCTTATTTAAATTTTCTAGATCCCTGCTATGAGTGAGACCATCCGGTATTTTTCTTTTTCTTTCTGGCTTATTTCGCTGAGCATGATCCCTTCCAGCGCCATCCATGTTGCTGCAGATGGCATGTGTTTATCTTTTTTGAATGCTGAGTAATATTCCATGGTGTATATATACCACATCTTCTTGATCCAGTCATCTATTTTTGGGCATTTGGGCTGTTTCCAAAGCTTAGCTATTGTAAACAGTGCTGCTATAAACATAGGGGTGCAGGTGCCCTTTTGAATTAATGTTTCTGTGTCCTTTGGGTAAATACCCAGGAGTGGAATTGCTGGATCATATGGAAGCTCTATGTTTAGTAGGTCCAGAAATCTCCGCACAGCTCTCCATAGTGGTTGGACCAGTTTGCACTCCCACCAACAGTGCAGAAGAGTTCCTTTTTCTCCACATCCTCGCCAACATTTGTTGTTGCTAGTTTTTTTAATATGTGCCATTCTCACTGGTGTAAGATGGTATCTCATGGTAGTTTTGATTTGCATTTCCCTGATTACAAGTGATGATGAACATTTTTTCATATGCCTGTTGGCCATTTGCATTTCCTCTTCAGAGAAGTTTCTTTTTAGCTCTTCTGCCCATTTTTTGACTGGATTATTTTCTTTGAAAAACTCACACATATTTTGAATCTCTTCCATTAACAATTCATTGGGGAGAAGCCTCAGTCTCCCTTCACCCCAACAATCCCCCTTCCACAGAGAGTACCTGTCTTAGCAGCTTTGTTGTTTCCTACCTAGATCTGTGTGTGCAGAGTGTAGCTACACATATGTCTTTTGTTAAACATAAATGGGATCTATGCCACAAATTACTTGTAACTCTTGCAAAATAGCTCTTACAAATATTTTGATTTCATTACATATACCATCTACTTACTTTTTTAAAAGGCAGATTAATATTCTGTATGTACACACCAAAGCTTTTAAAGCTGTTGCCATGGAAGTAGTAGGCCCTTTCCAATTTTTCCCAATTATAAATGATACTGCAATGGCCATCCTCGCACAGCTTTATACCAGCTATGAATATTTCTGTAGGCTAGGCTCCATGAAATGAAATTGCTCGTAAAAGTATATGAACAATTAAAATTTTGTTTAATACTGCCAATTTGCACTTCAGAAAGACTGTGCTAATTTACACTCCCAAACTTCACGAGCGTGCCCACTTTCACATACCCTGCCAGCACTGGATATTATCCATTTCTTTAAATGTTTGCCAATTTGATGAACAAAATATATTTGGTATTTTAATTATATCTTTATTTCCTTTTTGTATCTTTTGCTGCCTGCTGTATATCACCTACTAGGGCAGTGTCTAAAACATAGTAAAACTCAAAAAAATGATTGTCGATGAATGAAAGACTAAGTATGTTGGTCATTTGTATTTTTTCTCTAATTTGTTGGTTCATCTCTTCTGCCCAGATGATTTGTCTCCTTGTATTTTATAAGAAATTTTTATACATTCTTGATAGTGATCAGTCTGTTATTTATGCTGTAAATTTCATTTCTAGTCTGTTGCTTGTTTTCACTTTGTTTATGGTGACGTTTTTTATTCAGAGGATGTTATTTTTATAATATCATATTTTAGCATCTTTCCCTTTATGCTTAGACAGGCACCAAGGATAATAAAAATGTCCTAATAGATTTTTTTTCTAATACTTGAATAGTTTGTTGATTATGGTTCTTAAATTCATCTGATGTGTTTGTGTGTATTTATGTTCAAATTAAGTCTGACTTTATATTTTCCTAAATAACAGTTATTAGCTATCTTTCTGGAAAAAAAAAGGAGCAATCTTTTCTTCTGTACTGGTTTAAAATGCATCTTTCTCATTAAAGTTCCATATATACCCAAAAGTATTTCAGGACTCTCTTATGTGGAATTTCTAATGTTTAAACTTATTTTTATATCCTTATCTACCTTTGGATGTTACACATTTATATAGGTGAAGAGGCTAATTTTCTTGAATACAGGGAATACGCTGTCTTAATCATTACTCCTCTTTTTCAATACTTGCTAAGATTGGGGACAATCCCTATCATGTGGCGGCTTCTCTGCAGATGTTCACGGTGTGAGCCTCAGTAGCTGGAGGTCGCAGGACCTGCTCACTTTTCCTTTCCTTGCCTTCATCTGATCCTTGAGTCTGGAGGAAGAATGTGATGGTTTCCAGGGCAATCTGGGGACTGGTTAGATATGCCCTGAGAAGCTGGCCGTGTCATGAGATACTCTCCGGGTGCCTTTTCAGAGGACCCTGCTCAATCTACACCTGTGACTTGGCAAATGTAAAAACTGACAATGTGTCATCACCTTTGGGGAAAAAAGGCAGATTCTGCTATTTCTGCCACCACAGTGGGGCCTAAAGCTACGCCACGACTAAGACCTGGAGTCCCTGCCCTTCCTTCCTTTCCCAGAATCCACATCTAAGCCAGCGAGCTGCCAGACGAGGTCTCTGTTCTCCCTCTGCCGCCACCACCCTGGGGTTTGGCTATTTTATGGTCAGTAGGTTAGCCCTGCTCCTGGTCTCCCGTGTCAGTCCTTTATGCCTTTCTGAAAGCAGTTTTCTAAAAATTCAAACAAAAGGCCTTGTGGGCACACAGTAGGAAGGCAGGAGGGACACTCGAACAGAGTTCAAGGAGCTCGAGGAATGCTTTTGAAAGGTTTCATTTGTTTTCTCCCTGCTTGGATACTTTTGTCCCCTAATTTATATTTGTTTTGGTGCCCGTCCCCCCATATGTGTCCATCTTTTAGAATTGGCAGAACTGAGTGCACTCTTGCTCATGGAGTTCTGTGTGTCCCGAGTGTCAGCGTTTTCCTTCACCTGAATCTGAGCTGTTTTCTTTCTCAGTTAAAGGAACACCTACCTCCGCTGCCTCCCAGTTTTCGCTGAACCAAAATTCTCATTTTTTCCTGCCTGCGTCTTGCTTGGGTCAGCCACACCTCAGCAGAGCCGAAGACTTTCTGGCCGAGGTGGAGGGCTGTTTAGCTTCTCCCTATCTCTTGAGAGAGAATGTTTACCTGATAACTTCTCAGATTGTATGTGTCAGAGTTTTACTTCAAATTTGCCACAAGGAGAATCCTGCTAAGAAACCCAACTCAAAGGATTTTTCTTCGTGAAAGCGCCTTTTCGTGAAAAATGTTTAAGTAGTAATTGTTAGATTTTACCCTCCCTCCTCCTTCCTTCTTGCTTTTTTAAAAAGTATGTCTATTTGGGCCTCCCTGGTGGCACAAAGGGTTAAGCACTACACTATGAAGCAATCTGCAGCCTCTGCAGCACAAGTTCGATCCCCGGCTGGCCAGGGAGCAACCCACATGGCGCAGCAGACCTCTCCTGACTTGCCCACTGCTCCCCTCAGCAGTGTGTTTCAGTCAGTCTGCCTGTTCTGTTCCCCGCTCTGTCTCTGGTGGATCCTCTCACCCCCGCATCTCTGGCCTGTACCCCAGCTCTTGTATGCACAAATAAATAAATCTTTAAAAAAATAGCATGTCTACTTTAAGATCTTATTGTATGATTACTGAAAGCTGGTGGTGTTACTCTAACTTCTCAAAAGAGGGTGAATCGCATTATTGTCCGTAAGAAAACTGCTCCAGCATTTTATCATGGATTCTAGATATTTTTCAGAAGGTCCCGCTGGTTATGTTGCACCCTACAGTTCTGTAAGGTCCAGCTCAAGTAAGGGACATTTTTCTTTTCCTGTTCTTTTTTTTTGCCAAGACAAGGTCTATCCTAAGTGTATTAATTGAGTTTCTTGCTTAGTCACTTTTTTATATGTTTACAAATGACAGAAATTAGACATAGGCTTAATTTGTATCATTATAATTAGCCATAATATTTGTATCCCCAATGTTAATAGTCTAAAAAACTGTCTTTCTATTTAATATTTCTAAAGTTAGGATATGTCTTACAACTGAAAACACACACAACCCCCCCCCCACACACCCCCCAGTCACTAAAGTCATTGTTGAGCTGATGATGTAGTCTTAAAATGAATTTAAAAAACACGTTTGACATTATACAAATTGGCATGTTTCTTTAGATTGTTGCTTCTTGATAGCAGGTATTAAAAAAAATCTGTTTAATCACTTCATTATGCCTTAAAAATGAGAAGGAGGGGAAATTCAATCCAGGCTCCATTCTGGGAGCTGCTCCCTGTTCACTGGCTCTGGTGGGAAAGTTGGGAGGAAGACTTTTTACTCACCTTTTGGGGGGCCAGGGTTGGGGGGCGGGTGGAGTGCCAGGAAGGGCACAGAGCAGGTTTTCTATGATTCGGCAGATGGGTAAGGAGAGTCCTGCAGCCCTCTGTGGCTTTCTCAGGCTTTTATTGAGCTTTTACATGTAGTGCAGCAACAAGGTACCTGCCAGGCAGGGGTGTCGGGACGCCAGGAGGCCAGCAGGCCTCTAAGCCCCCGGCAGGTCTTCACTCTGGGCTTCTCTGGCTGCTTTCTCCCCTTCTCTCTCCTGCCTCTCTCCTGCCTCTGCTTCTCTCCGTGACTATCTCAATACTGAGCCAAGGCCCACCGAGGTAAACAACACAGCTTACAACACTATAACAGATGCGGGTGTTCTATCAGGCAGGGCAATCCTAGTGGTGGGAGGGCAGAAAAGCCTGAAAATCACTTACCCTACAGGGGGGCAGGTATGACTGCAGTCAGATCCAGGCAACAGCCTTCACCCCAAACTAGTACTTCCTATTGTATGGGAGCCTCTCCCCTTTATGGGCTGATGTTGCCTGTGTGTGCTTCTATCCTTTCTGTGCCTTAGACCAACCTTGTAATAAACACATCCACATAGACACGCCTCATTGGACTGTGCTTCACTTTATTATGTGTTTAAAAAATTCCTCTTTTTTTTTCTCCCCCCATACTGAGAGTTGGTGGCAGCCCTGCCTTTAGCAAGTCAATCAGCACTGTTTTTCCAACAGCTTGTGCTCACTTTGAGTCTGTCACTTTTAACTAAGGTACATTTTGTCAGACATAAGCTATGTCAGCATAGTGTTAACATCATTTGTATGTGTGCTGGAAACCAAAAAAATTATGTGACTCACTTTATTGTGACATTCACTTTATTTTTGGTGTTCTAGAAACAAAACCACTGTAGCTCCAGGTACATCTGTAATAAAAATCAATTTTTACCCTGCCACAGGTGATTGGGTCTTAGTGCTTCTAAGTACTGTAGTTACCCTTGTTACCAGGTTAAAGGACTAACTCTTTTCTCCTATTTGAATTATATTAAATAGGTCCCCTTCTGTAACTCAGCCAACAACACCAGGCTGCTGAAGGAAGGTGATTGCGACTGATTAAAGACCCCCTGGGCACCTGCTGGAGACCCAGTGGGATTCCAAGTGGACCAAATCCATGTGGTCCTCCATGTGTGCCCCTGGCCATGTGCTGGAAGCTTGTGCGGTGCTCCTGCAGGACGTGCTCCTCCTTCCCAGTGCCCAGAAGCCTCAAAAACATGCTGATTGGGTGGCGTGTAGCTTGTGTTCATGGAATCAGACCAGAGGCAGAGAGTCAATATTTGGGGGAAATATTTCACCTGAATTTTAGGAAATGAAAACAAAATATCACTAGCAGACAACAGTGAAACCGCCTTCCTGATTGCATTTGACTACGATAATTAGCAGGAACAGAATTGGAAGCAAGAGGTGGATAAGATGGGGTAAAAAGGGAGCTTCTTTCACAAACTGAGAAAAATCACAAGGTGACAAGTTTTATTAGTGATTGAAATTCACATACCTGAAACTTCCAAGAGCCCAAAGCAATAAAATTATCAATAGACTTTTAAAATGTTCTGCCTGGGCCTCAGATTTAAAAGATGAAAAATACTTTTTCAGAGAAGTTAATCATGAATAGCAATAAAACGTGTCAAGAAACTACCTGTGAGGAATTTTTAAAAGTGGTATAACTGAAGCAACACGACAGAAATAAAAAATAATTTTTTTTTCTTTTTACAACATTAGGAACTATTGCAAATAGATCTGTGCTAAATCTGTTTAAAACACTTATTTAAAGAAGCAGGAATGTCAGTGTGCCTGTAATTACTGCCTCCGAATTTCCTGTGGAGTCTGTTTTGCAATACTTTGTTTAGAAGTATTTTAGAAGGCTTTTACCCCAGTTCTCAGAGAGATGGGAAAATAAAAAGTAAATAGGTATTACAAAAAAAGAGGAAAACGTTTAAAATATAAGACTAAGAGACCTGAATAGCACTACCACCCAAGTTCATTAACATATACAAAAGCTCTGTGCCACAAGAATGTAACTTCCAAGCAAATAAACAATAGGACTTTTTAAAAAAAGGGTGAAATCATCATTGAGTTTAATAGGAAATAAACATATGGAGAAGCTGTATGGGTGGAAAAAAGACAAGAAAAGTGAACCAAGGCCCATAAGGGGAAAAGCCAAAGTAGGTGTCATAATCTTGGGAACGAGGGATTATAAACACATCAAGAAATAGGGGCCTGCCATTACATTGGGTCTTTTAGATATTAGGGAAATTAGAGTTGAATCTAGTACCTTTCAAACCTTGTCTATAAAAGTGAGAATAAGCATAATGTCTTTCAATGGATACTGGAATGTAAATCCAAGATTTATGGAGAAAGTCCTAAGCACTTTTAGAAAGGATCTTAAGGCTTCCTTAGTGGCCTAGGAGTTATGTCTTAGCACTATCACCATTATGACCTGAGTTCGATCCCTGGCCAGGGAGCAGACCCACATATGGGCAGCAAACCTCTCCTATCTAGCCTGTTGTTCCCCTTAGCAGTGTGTTTCAGTAAAATCCACCTGTTCCATTCCCCACTCTTTCTCTGGTGAATCTTCTCAACCCCTGCACCTTTGGCCTGTACCCCAGTTCTTCTGTGCAAAAAATTAATAAATCTTTAAAAAAAAAAGAACGGATCTTAGAAGAACAATGTTAGTTTATTTATTACAAATGCAGTGAGTTCCTTGGGCTTGTTTGTTTCACTTAGTGTCCATGATATTTTAAAAAATAAATTGACTTTACTTAACATTTAAATATTTAAAATAAATGGAGGCCTAATTTACATATAACATTAAAATCCAGTTCACTATATTTTGTTCTTTAATTTTTTTTTTAAGATTTATTTATTTATTTATTTAAGCACTGGGTACAGTCAGAAGCGCGGGAGGGTGAGAGAATTCACCAGAGCCAGATCAGGGAACAGAACAGGCAGACTGACGAAGTACACTGCTGAGAGGAGCAGCAGGTGGCAGGAGAGGTCTGGCACCATGTGGGACCCTCACCCTGCCGCCGGGGATTGAACCGGCCCTGCAGAGGCTGCGGGCAGCTTTGCAGCCCAGCGCTCAACTGCTGCACCACCCAGGAGGCCCTTAATATAATTTATATATATATATATAACATGATTGTTCATTTTTGTACAATGTGTGCTTTCTCCTTTCAGGTGTAGTCCCCATGAAATTCCCACCACCAATTCACTCCTGCACCATTAACATAGTCCCTTGTGATCTTCTCTCCCTTGTTTTGATATCTCCCTCCCCCTCCCCTGCAGAATGTCTCTGATTTATAGTTGCCAATTAATTTTTTTTGTTATTATTTCCCCCCTCCCTTACTTGGTTCCCCTGTGTTCCTCCTATAAGTGAAACCTTCTGATATTTTTCTTTCTCTTACTGACTTATTTCACTGAGCATAATCCCTTTTAGCTCCATCCATGTTGCTGCCAATGGCATGAATTTATCATTTTTGATTGCTGAATGGTATTCTGCTGTGTATATGGACCACATCTTCTTGATCCAGTCATCTGTTTTTGGGCATTGGGGTTGTTTCTATATCTTACCTATGATAAACAGTGCTGCAATAAACATAGGACTGCAGGTATCCTTTTGAATTAAATTGTTTTTGTGTCCTTTGGATAGAGTCCTAGGAGTGGTTGGGTCATATGGTAACTCCATTTTTAGTAGTTTTGAGGAACTATACTTTCATAAATGAATGTACTCACCATCTCCACAGTCAAGATGTTATGTGGCAACCCCGATATAAAACAGGTTGCCTGGCTGTGGGTCCTCACCCGCACGCTTAAAAGGGACTTACTAATACTCCACTGCAGGCACACACAAAAGGTTAATAAAAGGTTTATTTACAAGGGAAGGGCAAATGAGGAAATGTACAACTCAGGGAGAAAATAGGGAAATAAAGTCTTTAATGCGTCCTACCCGATCTGCTGACCTAGAAACCCAAAGGCACTCTCAGAGCTGGCTGGACACCGCGAGCTGGCGGAGAGCCAAAATGGGGGAACCCCTCCAAAGCCCACATGTCTGACTTTATACCACACCTGGCTGCTTAACCCCACCCTCAGGTCCCAGCCTCCTTCCCTTTGGTGGTGATGGGATTTGGAGTTCCCAGTGTCTTTGGCTTTGGCCTGGAGTTGCGGGCGGAGTCCACAATGCCTGTATGGAATTAGCTTTAGGACATCCTTTTCTGCCTAACAAAGACAGAATATTTCAATCACTTGCAAAAGTTTCTTTCTGCTCTTTGCTGTTACCAAATACTTGGTATTGTCAGGCTCTTCAATTTTAGTCATTCTAATGAAGCTGGAGTGGTATTTTATTGTGGTTCTAATTTGATATTGAACGACTTTCCGAGGCTTCTTTGCCTTTCATGTATTTTCTATCATGAAGTGTTGGTTAAAATACTTATAATGAGCCTGTTGTTTCCTTATTCAGTTATGTGAGCTCTATCTGTATTCTGGATATGTCCTTTATCATGTGTATGTTTGGCAAATATTCTCCTCAATCTGTGGCTTGCATAATACTTTTCTGAGTGTCTTTTTAAGAACAAAAGTTTTAAATTTCAATAAAATCTAATTTATCAATTATTTTCTTTTCCTCTTTGCATTTTGGTATCTTTTCTAAGAGATATTTTTACTGTAGAGTCACAATATTTGTTTCCATGTCTTCTAGAAGTTTATATTTTTAGCTATTTTAGGTTTATGAACTATTTTTTTTGTTATGAGATAAGGAATGAAGCTTATCTTTGAAAAATGAATATGGATATTTAAGTGTTTCAGCACTATTTATTAAAAATGTTTTATCCACCTTGAATAATATTGAAGATTGTAGAGAACCACTTGCCTATATGTTCTATGTGTCTCTGACCTCTGTTTTATTCCGTTGATGTATGCACTTAGTCTCATGTCATTACTACAAACAACTGCTTATTATAGCTTTTCAACATGGCCAGAAATCAGACAGTATAAACCTTCCAGATTTATTCTTTCCCCCGAAAAGTGTGACTAGATTTGACTAGTATTACATAAAATCCATAGGTAATAGAAATTAGTATCTTAACACCAATTCTGACCCACAAATATGGTGTAGTGCCCCATTTATTTTAAGCACCTTTAATTTCTCTCAACAATGTTTTATACTTTCCAGTACAGAGGTATTTCCAGTATAGAATTTTTCAGATTTACCTCTAAGTATTTTATGGTTTTGGATGTGATTGTAAATTTAATTATTTTTAAATTTTATTTTCTGATGGTTTCTAGCATACTGCAACTAATTTATCATATTGATTGCTTATTCTTCTACAGGATAAATATGCTTATTACTTATAATAGTTTTTATACAGTTCTTAGACTTAAGGAATAGATTCCTTAGAATTTTCTACATAGACTACCATCATAATATCTCTGAATAAAGATGGTTTAACTTGTTCTTTTTAGTCATTATCCCTCTTACTTATTTATTTTCATCTTATTGCACTAGTTAGGACCTCCATCTAGCACAATGTTGAATGAGGTGATAGTGAACATCCTTGATTTATCTCTAAAATTAGAGGGAAAGCATTTTGTTTTTACCATTAGGTGTGGTTTTAGCTGTAGGTTTTTCACTGATGCCTTTCATCGAGTTGAGAAAGTTTCCTTTAATTCTGCATTTGTGAAGAGCTTTTATCACAAATGGGTGGTGAATTTTTCTCAAGTGCTTTTTCTGTTATCTATTGAGAGGATTATATGCTTTTTCTCTTTTTTGTGTGTGTTAATGTGAATTACACTGAATGATTTACAAATATTAAAATAATCTTATATTCCTAGCTTATACTCATGATATATTATCCCTTTTCTCTATTGATGGATTTTATTTGTTAATATTTAAAAAGAAATTTTGTATATATTTATGAGAAAGATTGACATATAATTTTCTAATTCTTAGTTTGCCTTGGGTATCAAGATAATTCTGACTTGATTGGATTGGATGATTTGGGATGTTGGGCTCACCAAGATTGTCTTGAGTCTGTCATGAGTTCAGAAAACTTATACTCACCAAAACTTATACTCACCATAACCATTTATGTCAGTGTGAGAATACAGATTAAAATGAACAGAAGGACAAGGTAAATGGTTTGAAGTATAGGAGAAACCAAGCTTAAACTCTCAATTGAAGTCACACAGAAATATTCAATTCTCCCTGCAAAGAGGTGGGACAACATGTGTGTTACCTACCAGGAAGCTGGTCTAGCACTGGTGTCTGCATTTCTACTGTGGGTAAGTCTCCTCCGGCATTTGCCTGAGTGACTGACCCAGTTTCTCAGACTCTGCCTCAGTCTTGGCACCATGTGTCTGATGCCTCTGGCCTGCAAAACATTCTTATCAGGCAGAATATTCTGAGGGTTTAGAATTCAAACTCAGGAGCTGGCTCAGGGCCTCTCCTTGAGAAAGGATTTTCTTGGGAATATTCAGGATTTGGGCAATGCAGACCTGATTAATTAAGCCTTTTCTGCACAGGATGTGTATTTTTTTTTTTTTTTAAGATTTATTTATTTTTATACAAGACCCGGGGTACAGGCCAGAGGTGTGGGGGGTGAGAGAATTCACCAGAGACAGAGTGGGGAACAGAATAGACAGGCTGAAGAAACACACTCCCGAGGGGAGCAGTGGGCGAGACAGGAGAGGTCTGCTTTGCCATGTGGGATTCTCCCTGGCTGGCTGGAATCGAACCCGCGCTGCAGAGGCTGCGGACAGCTTCACAGTGCAGGATTCAACCATCTGCGCCACAAGGGAGGCCCAGGATGTGTATTTTTTAAAAAAGAGTTTGTGTAGGTTTGGTCTTATTTTTTACTAAATGTCGACTAAATTATCAGTGAAGTCATCTGGACCTCAAACGTTCTTTGTGGAAAGATCTTTAAATAAATAGTTAATTTTCTTAGTTGATGGTAGGATTTGTTTTTTTGTCTATTTTTTTGGGTGGGATCTTATTTGTTGATTTATATGCTTCAAGAATTTTTTCCATTAAACTTGGCTGTTAATGTCTTTGGTACAAAGTTTTTAATAATATTCTCTTATTAGGTGTGGTAGGTTGAAAATGGTCCTTCAGAGATATGTCTACATTCTAAACCCTGGAAACTGTAAGGTGCTACTTTGTTTGGAAAAGGTTAAGTTGAAAAGGTTTGGGTTTTGGGATGAGAAGTCCATCCTGGTTACCCAGGTGGCTGTTCAACGCCATTATAAGTGTCCTTGGAAGAAAGAGGCAGGTTAGTAGGATCCATAGAGAAGAAACTGATGTACAGAAAAAGGCGGAAATTGGAGTAATGAAGCCACAAAACACCAACACTAAGGGCCCCTGGAAGCTGGAACAGGCTGGACAGCAATTCCCTCCCGGAGCCTATTGGGAATGTGGTCCTGCTGGCACCTGACTTCAGGCTGCTTGTCTCCAGAACCCAGTGATAACTCATTTCTGTTGTTTTATGCTATGAAATTTTTTTTTAAAGATTTATATATTTATGCACACAAGAGCTGGGGCACAGGCCAGAGATGCAGGGGATGAGAGGACTCACCAGAGACAGAATGGGAACAGAACAGGCAGATATACTGAAGTACACTGCTGAGGGGAGCAGTGGGCGAGACAGGAGAGGTCTGCTGTGCCATGTGGGTTGCTCCCAGGCCGTCCGGGGATTGAACCTGTGCTGCAGAGGCTGCGGATCACCCCATAGTGCTGTGCTCAACCCCTTGCGCCACCAGGGAGGCCTTATGCTATGAAATTTGTAACACTTTGTTCCAGCAGTCTCAGGAAACTAATATATTAGGTTTTTATGTAAAGGTAATTTTTATGAAATTGGTAATTTGTGTCTTCTGCTTTTTTTCCCCTCTTGCACAATTTCCATAGATGTTTATCAATTTTATTGATCTTTAGATTTTATTGGTTTAGGTCCTATACAGCTGATTTATATTCCATGTATATGCTATTTCTTAGGTTTAATTTTCTCTTTTCCTAGCTGCTTGAGGTGGATCACTGAGTTGGCTTCTCTCTCTCTCTCTCTCTCTCTCTTTTTTTTCCTAATGCAGTCATTTAAATTTATAATTCTTTCCCTAAGCACTTCTTTAGAACCATCCCACAAATTGTCATTCAGTTAAAAAAATTTTGTTTAATTCTCTTGTGACCAATGAGTTCTTTAGAAGTTTGTTGGAAGGGTGAACTGCTGTCAAACAAGTCATGCATTTAATCCATATCCATTATATAAGATCTCTATTGGTTTCAGTGGGCTTTTCAGTATTTGCAAATAGTTGGTTTTTAAAGTATTCTGTCCACTTTTAGCGTGATCATGTACCCAAGGGTTTGCTCCCCTACTTCCTGCTGTGGAGGCAATAAAGGAAGGGCCTTTACTGGATGTCTCCCCACTGTATTTTAATTGCCACTTCCCATGCTTGTTACCCCTTTGTTGCACTCTGAGCTTGTGGGATGTGTCAGATTCTGGGTTGCATTCTCAGCACCAAGTACCATTCCTGGTACCAAGTAGGCTTGATAAACATTTGCTAATGAAATGAATAAAATTCTAGCAGAGTCCCCCCTGGCATTTTCAGAAGCATGGCAGGATCATTATGCTACCTATGCTCAGAAGGATGCAAAATTATCGGAATTTTGTGTGGAGAATTTCAAATATGCAAGCAACATGTAAATGAGGAGTCAACTAGAGATGAAGCCATGGTTGGGTGGGAGAGGAAGCGGATGTCAGCGCGGGACGAGGCTGAACAGATGAGGACTGGCTGATGAAGCCCCAGGCACAGGGTCACGGTGAGCCTCCTCCTTACCAAGTTCTCCAAAGACCCTGGATTTGCTTCCAGTGAACATAAGAACATGAAAGTGATCTTTGTTTCTCTGGGAGCAGAAACAGGCCAACAATTACTGTTTAAAAAAGCAAACAAACACCACCTCTGCTTCATGATTGTTAAAGGGAAACTTACATATGTTAAAATATTTTATGCTGTTTTTTTACTGCACCAACACTGACAAACCTTATCACTTGTGCTGGTTAAAAATAGCAATAAACTAAGAGCAAAGTGGTATTATTTATTTATTTTTGCACAAATGCTAGAGGTATTTTTAAATCTAAAAGCATGTTATTTGGTATGGTATTTGGTGATAGGAAATAAAGAGAATTTGTTCAGTTAAAAATTAAGACTAGACATAAAATAACATTACTATAGTTACAGTTTATGAAAAATTAAGAAGAAAGTAAGTATCTGGGGAAGAGAAATGAAGACATTCTACACAAGAAGCAAAGGAACACTTGCAGGGAGGATGGGGCACAACTTCTCTCCTTATGGCCCTGGCAGATAATATTCCTGGAGACCAGGGGACTGTGCATGTCACTCAGTCTAGAGGGACAGGAACTTCTTAGTGTCAGTCCTTTTTTCCTGTGGGGTTGGGACCTGTCTTATCAGATCTCAGTGTGTTTTCAGGTGGCACCTGTAATATAGACTGCTAAATCTTCTCATTTTTAAATGTTGATGTCAATTTCAATTTTAAGAACCGGTGCTAATTTCTACAAAAATCTGTCTTTGGGGTTGATTTCTTTAAGGGAAAGAGAGCTATGAGAATACATTGGAATTTTGAGGGAAGGAGGAAGAGGAAGACAGAAAAAGAAAAGGAGACATGAGAGGAAATAAGTAAATCAAGGCCTTTATCTCTTGCCTGCATGGAATGGTCTCCCTTCCTACAGTCCCCAGGCGTCTGTACCTCAAATCAGCCCTAACTCCTAGCTGTAACTCTCACTCCTTTGAGGCAGTGTATTTCCTTCTCCCTCACTGTACCCCCTGGGTGAAAATATATACCATAACCTTTAAGTGTTCCCACCAACTCCATATGTAGCTTCCACAAATTCTGCTGATAATTTTGTACCACATTCTTCAAAATTTTCACACAATTCTTTTTTGATCTGTCTGCTTTGGGTTTGTACCTGTCTTGACATCTTTCCTAAATTTCTCTGCTCTCTTTAGTAGGTTGCTTTCTGGTCTTTGAAAGGCTTCTTCCTACCTCCTCCTCCTTCCTTTAAAAAAACCTTTTCTCAAATAACTCTTCTAAATGGGAAAATCTTTACCACAGTCTGTTAACCTTGCTTGGGGGTGGACACACATGTGTGCACGTGCGCGTGCGTGCGTGCGCGCACACACACACGCAGGCTTCACATTTAAAATTTAACATATATTCATCTTGGTTTTTCAACGAAGTGTTGCAAATGCTTTCTAGCTTCCTGAGGGTTATTGGATTTTTAAATGTTTTCTTTCAATTTCCCCCTAACTAATCTCTCCAGATTTTTTCTAAAATTGAATAACTGGGATGGGGTTTAGTTTCATTTTGTTTTCTCTCTCCCTCTGGGATGCTCTATTTAATTGGGGTCACCACAAACATTTATCGAGGGCCTGAGCTGTAAGGCACTGTTCCGAGGAGTGGGGGCCCAGAGAATGTGGTGTGGGCCTGTTCTCAAGCTGCTTTTAGTCAAGATGGGGAGATGGGGAGGTGAGATAGTACATGAAAAGGTAACTGGCGATAGAAAGTCATAGAAGATGGATGACAGAAAAGTAATAGAGCTGAATTGAGTGATAAGACTGGTTTTGATGACCTGAGATAACCGGAGAGTGAATGGTAGCAGTGAGCACTTGTTGAGTGTTGTTCATGTGCTAGGCATTTATTTCCTCTGTACCACTTCCCATTACTTAATTATTTCAAGAAACTGGTGAACTTCAAACTGCTACCTCTTGTTCAAAATGACGAGATCAGAGTGGTCAAAGTGATATTCCTAAGATCACTGAACCAGTAAACTGCAGATTCAGGATACGAAATGAAAAGTCATGACATGTTCAGGAAGTGAAGAGTTGAAGTGTTAGTCTTGGTGAAGTCTAAGTGAAGTCTCCACACTTTCTCTTCCTCCTCTCTGCTGCTGGATGATCTCGACGAAGGAGGAGCCTGGTCCCTGAAGGACTGGGTGAAAGAAATTGCCTCCTACTCACCCATTGCAATGTGATCTGTGTTGAGCCATAAAATTTACAGGGTTAAATCACAGAAATTTCAGCATTGTTTTTTATAGCTCCTAGCCTGTTGTTTAATAAAATCTGATGTCTGTCCAGGGGGATAATTCACAAACTTGTGCCTTTTAATATGCATTAAAGACTCATCCATATGTTGAGCTGCTGTGTGGCTGCTTAAAAGTACCAGGAATATTTTTGGTACTGTCATGGAAACATCTCTAGGCTATGCTCTTCAATATGGAAAACATGTCACAAAGTAATATACTTAATATCCTGCAGCCCCAACACCGTGTGCATGTGTGTGCACACACATCCAGGAAAATGGCTGAAAGGTACTGGATTTAAACAAGGGGATCCTTTACATTTTTTCTCTGTACTATATTATTTAAATTTTTAGTAACGAAAATATATGCATTATTTTTATAAATAAAAAGGGAGAAAATCTGTTCAGACATTTCTTATAGGCTTGTTTTCTATGTCTTAATGTAATAGTTGTAAAAGTTCTTAGGAGAAAGTGCTAAATGTGTGATTTTTACTATGACAAACCTCAAGTGTATATCTATTGCTAAAATCTCTATTTAGGTTTCTGACCAAGCTGTATTTTTTTTTTTTGTATCATGAGAATGTTTAAAAACGTTGCAGGTTGCTAAGCTATCTTAGCTGCTTAATAAAGAATCACTGTGACTACAGTTCGAGATGCTTCCTCCCATGCATTTTGCTTTACTTGTATTCCTCTTCCATTTAGTCCTAGAAAAATATTGAGGAAGGAGGGATTTGCTTTTTTTTAAATAATTATTATTTTTAATAATAATAATCAGCTCTCTGATTTGGGGAAAAAGTAGTAAATGTTTGAATATACTAGTGTCAGAAGTAATGAAAGTATCTCTAATGGATAAGAAGACCTGCAGGCAAATGGAGGTTGTCTCTTTAATTACCTTGACCAGGAGTGAATCAGAAGGCACTCAATAAACAGACCAGTGTGTAGACATAGACGAAAATCTTCATGATGAGAAACCAGGGGAAGCAGCACATTCCCCATGGGCTGGGCTGGCTTGGAATCTCGAGTTAGCTAGCTCTATCTATCATATGCCACTTGACAGCATGAAAGCTCATGTTTTTCAGATATTAGTACCTAAAATGGTGTTCCATGCATGTTAGCTACTCATCAGTGTGTTTAAGAGTGCAATGCTTTAGTTATTTTGGACATCATTGTTCTGCTGAACAACTTTCTGGTTATGAAGGTCATTTTACTGTGTGGTCAATTTTATCTGGTAGGAAATTTTAAAATCTGAGAGGAGGAGGGAGGGAGGTACATGGAAGGAGGGAAGGGTAGAGAGGGAGCGGTGAAGGGTAGAGGGAGAGGAGGGAGTGGAGGAGAATGGAAAGACATGGGTGTGATTAAAGACACTTAGTTGTGTCTCGATCACACCACTTTTTTTTTTTAAATCCATGAGATATTGTCATACAATTTTTCAATGTAGATTTGTATGACAACTTTTACTTGTACAGTAATTTCCACTGTCTGATTAGTTGGTAACTTGTTCCCAGAAGGAATCTATCAGTATCAGTAGTATTTACTTTATGATTATCTATTTTATTATCACCTTAATCTTGCTTTATTTTAGTGGCTTGGATATGATAACCACAGAGATATTTATCAACTATTTCTGGCTAAAACATTTTAGGAATGCTGTCGTTCAAATGTATTGATAGACTGATAAATAGAAATTAAATTATTAAAAGATTAATTTTAAATTCATGTTGTTGAACTTGTTGGTTATAGAATATATGGCTATTATAGATCACCATGAAATTATGATTTGTAGCTTGCATTGATGATTTTGTTATGCTTTTGAATCTCCCAACATAAATGCAGAGTATTACTTTGAATGTAACTTCATAATTATGACATATTTCCATAGCTACTTTATTTAAATAGATTTATTGACTGAACGGTCAAGAAATTTTTATTCTTCCTGGCTAGATTTTGCAAATGGTGATTGCTCACGGGTGGTTAAAGTCTGACTGTATAACTTTCAAATTCTTTCTGCATTTGTAGGGATTATTCTTCATTAGAAAAGAGTTATAAATATGAATAATCATCACATTTAGAGATAATGTAAATAAAGGACAACTTTAAACAATAAATCCGTATGTTCAGTTAGGGATGATTCTTGGTATATCAGATACCATTTGGTGAGGAACTTTGATTTCTATATTAGAGTCAAATAATTTCCTTGATTAGAATGCATCTGCTGGAATACAACTCAGTGACTTTGTGCCAATTAGCATATTGTTGAATGAATATCAATTCTTTGTGTTTTAAAATGAGGGTAATAATATCAACCATATCAACACTAATGTTACTGAGATGCTCAAGTAAGAAAATGTGTGTCAAAATACTTTGAAAATGAAAGGCATTATGATTAGCATTGCTGAAGAGAGGTGATAGGAGATATATTTGAGGGTCTTTGGCAACTCAGAACATTATCTTTCTTCTAGGATATCCCTATGCTATGGAAATTAGAAACTTGGCAACTAAATTTCCCAGAGTAGGTTCTGGATTAGGTCTATCAAGGAGAGGCACCTGTTTAAATGATTGAAGGGACAGAGGCATCATCATATCCTCTCAAGCTTTGTTTGAAATGAAGATGCCACCAACATCTGTCCTTCAATCCATCACCGTGTTAGTTTAATGCAGAAGAAATGGGGTTCATCCATAGTCAGCATTCATGGATATGATCTGGATCCTGTTTCTCTCTTTCTGATCACCTAGGTGATCAACAATGATAACATCAAACTGTAACACTTGTTTTTAACATTTGGGGAATTGGAGGTAGACTACTTTTCTACTCCCAAATAGACAATGTGGCAAGCATTCAAACATTCTTGTGATGTAGTAATATTATCAAAAATATTTTAAATTTTCTTCCTGGTCATTTCAACGTATTTGCCATTCTGGGATTGTTTTTGCTGACTGCTTTTGCTCCCTCTGGATTAAAAGTCAAATTTTGCTTTGATTTTGCACATCTAGCAATTCTTTATTGTGTACTGGACATTGTTAATGTCAGTGTGCAAGTATAAATTATGTTATCTTTCTTTACAAAGTGTTGACTTTTATTTTAGTAGGAAGTTAATTTACTGATGATTCAGTTTGATTTTTTTTGAAGCATTGTTTTTGGTTTTGTTTGCATGGGAATACAGTACCTCCTACATTAAGGCTAGATATGCCATACTAACTTTTAGCCTTATTGAGGTTGCATGGAAATGGCTGAAAGGATATTGAAAACTTAGAAAGTTGTGTAAGATCTATGGGTGATCAGAATTCTAGCTTTGTGTGATCTTTGGAATTCCCATTCAGTTCATAGTCTCCCAGTAGTTGACCCATGTCAGCCCTTACAGAATTCCACCTTCTAATTAGGTAGCTAAGAATCTAGCCTAAAACTCAAGGAAACACCTTATATTTATGTGATTCCTTCTCTGTATGGCTCCCTCCTCTCTCTCACTCCATTTAGTAGATTCTTACTGTCTCAGCAATCCCCAACCCCAATATTTATATTCTATACCTGGCAAGATTGCTTTGGGCTCTACTGCTCTGCAAAGTAGTTTGAAAGCGAGCTCATGACAAAAGCCAGGGTGAAACAAAAACTGTTTTCCTCATTTTTAAGATCACAGAACCATGCATTTTTTTGTTTAATGTTCAAAAACTCTTACTGTTCATACATATTTTTTGCTTTATTGTTATTTACTGCAGGAGGGTAAATCTTAAATCTATTACCTCATTATAACTGAATTTCCAGAGAACTTCTGAAAGTTAACCATTATTTTTTCTTGTGCCATTCTCATGTGTGAATGTGATAGAACCTCTGACTCTTGATCCTAGCATGGAGAGGAATTTAAAACCTGGAAGAAGTCAAGGTTAAAAGAGATTGAGCCCGAGATACTGGGTCTAGTCAACCTTGAGAACCCTCTGTCTCTGGATTTCTAGTTATGTGGCGATAGAAATGTCTTCAGTATTAAACTTAATTTTAATTTCATTTTCTGTTATTTGTAGGCAAGTAATTTAAACTGGTTTAAACCCCCACACATATTTTTTAAATTAAAAGTTAAGTCATGCTGTACTGGGAAATTATATTAAAATTTCTCTTTGTACTGACTTTTAAAATGTCTTAAACATTATATGAAAAATATGATTCATTGGTTGGGGCTAATACAATAGATTTTTCATGAAATCACATTACTTATGAATTAATTCCATAATGT
This sequence comes from Talpa occidentalis, assembly GCF_014898055.3. Lineage (NCBI taxonomy): Eukaryota > Metazoa > Chordata > Mammalia > Eulipotyphla > Talpidae > Talpa > Talpa occidentalis. Next base: position 111,387,732 of record NW_023605194.1, read on the forward strand.
TTTCAATATTCCACAGATATTTATTTAATATTCTGTGAAGATTTGGGATACAGTGGTATAAAGCAAAAGTAATGCATGAGTTTGTGTCTATAAATACTTAGGTACACATATGCTAGAGAAAAGTCTTAAAAGATGGAAAGAAAATGTCAAAAGGAGTTAACATGGGCGATAGGATTATAGATTATTTTCATTTTTTAAAAATAATTTTTTCTACTTGAAAAATGAATTTCCACATTTGAATTAAAAAAATTGATACTTTTAGTATTATATATCTGGCACTGAGATGATAAACATGAATTTTCTCTTAATGTTCATAAAAGATTAAATTGTACTATTTTCATTTTACATGATGATGAACTTGAAGCTTTGATTTTAAGTGACTTGTCTAAGATAAAACAGTTAATTGATAATAGAAGATATATTACATTTGTAATTAGAAAACAGCAAGAAAGTTAATTCTCCTTAAACTAAATAATGATGTATAAATATTTTTAATGACAAAGAAAGATGTTATGATATGTTAAGTGACAAAAAGTCAATTACAATACACCATCTCAAAAGACTTTCATGCTATCCTGGTTATAGTCTGAGGAGATTTTTGACGTTGGACACACAACAAATCTTTCTTCTCCTGGGATAAAATGGGTCCAATATGGGTAAGCTCAGCACCACAGCAATGTAAGGAAACATATAGCATCTGAAAACGTATATATAGACTCTCTTCTGGAATTATGGTTTATAGTTCTTTTAATTTTTTTTTTAGGCAACAACAACATTAGAAAACTGTTTCTCAGTGCCTCAATGTAATCAAGAAAACAGGTTGTCGTTGGATTGGAATATTGGTCTTTGAAGCAATGTCCAGGTTGTGCCCATGATACTTGACTAGAAGAAGCCTCCTCTTTTACCCAAATATTTGTTCTTGGGAGAGTCCAGGCAATTTGCATATTTGAAAGGGAAAGTCCCACCAATAGCTCATTGAGAAACAGTTCAGGTGAGTCTGACCCAAGCCCAGCATATCTGTGAGCACAAAATAGATTTATAAGTCTCTGATTGGGGTCTGCTAGTCTCCTGAAATCTGTGTCTCATTGTTTTGTTTTAAAGATTTATTTATTTATTTATTCAAGCACTGTGTACAGTCAGAAGTGCAGGAGGGTGAGAGAATTCACCAGAGCCAGAGAGGGGAGCAGAACAGGCAGAAGGACAGAAGTACACTGCTGAGGGGAGCAGCGGGCGGCAGGAGAGGTCTGCGCACCATGTGGGACCCTCACTGGCTGTGGCTGGGGATGGAACCAGCGCTGCAGAGGCTGCGGGCAGCTTCACAGCCAGGCACTCAACTGCTGTGCCACCAGGGGAGGCCCTGTCTCATTGTTTTGAGAAGAAACAGCTAAATAATACAGCCTTGGTTTTGGCAAGAACCATCTTATCTTTGCTAATATGTATTTATGCTTTTCTTTAATGAATCTGTGCTACTTATATAATAAGAAATGGTATTATTTTAGAATTTTAGGATTATAGTGAATGTTAGATGTCATCTGATTTAACTTCCCTTCCCCATTGACTCACTAGCACACTGTGGCTAATGAGGGTAAATGTCTATCTATTACATGGAATTGTGCAATAGAAGTGATTGACATTGATAAAGGTATGCTACACACCACCCAGTTATTTGCGATGGAAACATAATGCAAGAACATAACACAATACCACAATGAAAATATTGACATTGTACAATCCATTAATTTTTTTTTTTTTTTTTGGTGGGACCCTCGCCGGTGGCCGGGGATGGAACTGGCACTGCAGAGGCTGCGGGCAGCCTCGCAACCCAGCGTTCAGTCGCTGCACCACCAGGGGAGGCCCTCCATTAATTTTGTTCAGATTCCCTGTGTGTGTTTAATTCTATGCAATTTGATTATGTGTAGGTTCATTTATCCACTACTGTCAGCAACAAAACAAAACAAAACAAAACAAAGCAGTTCTATCACTGGGAGATCTGGGATTCTTAGTCTTATCCTGTATAAAAATACTGACTTCCTTCTCTCATCCTGCCATCTCTAACCTATAAGAGTCAGTCTGTTCTACACGTCCATGGTTTTGTCATTTCAGAACTGTTATATGAATGAAATCAAACAGTATGTAATCTTTGGGGATTGACTTTTTCATTTAACAATGTTTGAAGACTCATTGAAATTGTTGCCTGCAGTCAATAATTCATTCTTTTATTTTATTACCAAGTACTATAGATGTACCACAGTTTAACCATTCTTCTGAAGAAGGACATGTGGATTGTTTCAGTTTTTGGGTAACTATATCATAGTTAACTAACGATGCCATAGTTAATTAAGTTGTACATCTTTTTACACGCTTAGTTGCAAATTGTGTTTACTTGTATATCTTCTTTGAAAAAAATGTCTGTTCATGCCTTTTGCCCATTTTCTAATTGACTTGTGAGTACTTTGCTGTGAGAGTGTACTCGGTACACTTTCTGGGGACTATATTATAAGGACAAAAAAATTACAGGCAAATATTTAATTTCACATGATAGGCTTAGTGATAGTGGTGCTATAATAGTTCTAAACTATTTAATGTGTATTTTACATGGAGCAGAAGAACAAACATGTTTATTCTAAGAAATCAGAGTTCTCACAATAGAAGGATGATAACATTAAGGATTAGAGATTATAAAGGTAGAGCCTGTGGTATTAACTTTTCTATTAGATGCAGCAATAATATATACATTGTCCCTGTAATTCCACTTAGAAGACTTGTTCAATGTGTATCTCTGAGCCTTACCAATATATATTTGAAGGAATAGTTAAACATTCTTGAGTAAGAAAAAGGATTGCATAAAAGGAGAAAGGTATTACGTGTTAGTACTTTATGGTGAATACATTCTTTTACTAATACAAAGATAATAAACCCTAAGTCAGTGGCTCTTAACAAGTGACAATGAACTCTTTAATTTTTCATTAATAGGGAAATTTTTTTTTTTTTGTTCACAGTGACCGTGAAGGTATGTTAAATGGAAAACCCATCTGAGTGGGTTATTTCACACCATGCAGAGTGGGTTCAAAATGATCACATAATCGCAGAAGCATGTTATAAGATCAAATAATGCTTAAGAAAGATTGTGAGTTTACTGGGATATGTAGAATTTTGCCTCTTGAGTGTCTAAGAAAGTGTGACAGCCCAGAAAAGAGTCCTACTCATATGATCCCTGAGTAGTGAAGTAACTGAAGATGCTTAAAACCACCACGTGGTACATATGACATTTATAGTCAGATGGTCTATTCTGAGAGTGATGCATGTATAAAATGTGTAGTCGTTAGGAGGTTTATTATTTATGCTTGGGAAAAATCAGTACATAATGGAAATACAATAGAATAGAGTGTACTACATTAGTGGATTGAAGAGTCAGTGTCTGGGTCAATAAACATGAAGATACAAGAGACCAGGGGAACAATTCTAGAGTGCTTACATTCTTGTGGTCACCAAAAATAGGTGCGTCAAAAAATGTGTGGCGTGCCAAGGGGAGTAAACTGTTTCAAGCAAAATTGTGCAGACATCACTGGTACTCAATCTGGGTATGGGAAGGCCCCCCTCCAACCCATTCATCAACTGTAATGAGAAACCCACTTTCAGGTAGAGGAAAATGTAGTTAAAGGCAGAGGAAGTTAAGGACGTCAGAGTTTCACCTTGAAATTGAGCTTTGCTGGGGAATTTGGAAGGGTTTTGTTTTGTTTATTTTTAATTTAATTGAGGTGATGTTGGTTTACAATGTCATTTGGATTTTGGGAGTAGAGCATCCCCCCTTTCATGTGTTATTACCTCAGAACACTCTCCACCAAAACACCCCTAGTCCACCATCTTAGTCCATTGTGCTCTGTCCTCATTTTGTTCTCACCCCTACTCTGCATCCCCTCTGGATTCCTCAGTTCTATAGCCAGCTTTCAAGGGTTTTTAGGTGTAGTTTTATTTGACCCTTTGTTTGATTTATCTGCATTTGATTTACCAATGACACCATCCAGTATTTATCTTTCTCCTTCTGACTTATTTACATGTAGCATAATCCCTCCTAGCTCCATCCATGTTGCTGCTAATGGCATGAGTTTATCTTTTTTGATGGCTGAGTAGTATTCCATTGTGTGTAAATACCACATTGTCTTGATCCACCTGTTGGTCCTTGGGCACTTAGGCAGTTTCTATATCTTGGCTTTTGTAATTAATATTGCTGTGAACATAGGGGTGATGTTTTCCTCTAGAATCAGTGTTTTTGGATGGAGGAAAAATAATGAAAATTTCAGTGAGGATTTCAGGAAGATTTACTGAGTCTGCCAAGCATATCCCGGATATAATGTCTCTCATTTCTCTTTCTGATGTGGTTGGCCAGAATGTTTGCCTGCCTGCCATCGTGGAAGGAAATCTAGTGTGCAGAGATGCCACCATAGGAATGTTATGTTATTGCTGAGATGTTAGAATTGATTTGAGTTTCTTAATCTCTTCCAAGCATCGAGTTGCCAAAACTTATGATTCTGAAGAATGCTACAAACTGCAAAAAATCAGTATTGTTGAATGGGTTTCAAAGATTTGTGATTAATTTTCTTCCCGAATGACTAGCACTCCATGCCCAGTGCCCTCCTAGAGGTCTCTTAATTAATCTCTGAGCTTGGACTGGCAAAGAATGTTTCCTGGCATCAGGCTTGGAAAATGGGCAACCAAAGTAGGCAATAAATGAGGCAAATAAGTTTGCATTTGGGCCCAGGAGTGGTTCCAGAGCCAAGTACACAGTTATAGTCATTTTATGTTAGGCTTCTGTGACTGGTTGTGGTGGTGTGTCCCTTGTGGTAGAAATGCCAATGGTGAGGAGGGGTCATTTTAAAACATGGTGTGCTCATGGCATCCAGAGTTGAAGTAGCTCTGAATGAAGTCTGGCTTTTTGGGTAATTTGAAAACGGGTGCAAGCATGAGTGTCTGAAAAATTAAAAAAAAAGAAAGAAAACTATGAAGAAGTGGGTAGAGGTAGGAGGGTGGGGAATAGCAAGGAAGTTGCTTAAATAATGTTACAGGAATGTTGTAGTGGTGTGAGCCTGTACCCCTAAAACACATAGTGTCGTAACCAATGTTACCTCAATAAACAAAAGGGTAATATTAGATAAATGTTGTGCTGGGAAGGAAAGATGCCAAGTAGTATCTTTATTGGTTTTTATAGCTGTGAATCACTTAAGGAGAGTGGTGGTCACACTGATTATTTGAGCAAAAGTATTTTTTTTTGCCTCAATTACCTAAATAATTGAAGAAATGTCTAATGATCCAAATTAGTTATTTAAGATACTTCAATTCACTGGGTAATGTAATCTTCCATTGTATTTTATATTAGGAAGCTAAGGAAAGATATACATTTTCCTATTTCCATTCCTTAAATATGTTGATGAAATTGGTTTAGACTGTATAATTTCTGATAATTGGAAAAAAAGACATTACCGTGCATAGCCCTTAGTCATTATTTGTTAAAGAATTAGCTTTTGTTTTCCTTTTAAAACATTTTGGAATATATCCAACATCTCTTCCTTTTTTCTTTTTCTTAACCAATTGCTCTAAATTTGCACACTTTTTTGTTGAGAAGGGGAGTGGCTTTTTACTTATTCTAAAAAGACAAAGTTCAAAAAGAGTAGAATTGAAATATACTATTAATCTCAAATATCATTACAATGTCAAAAATTGGTAATTGTAAAATTTGGTTTTCAGCCCTCTCTTTCACAAACCTGAGTCACTTTTTCTACCAATGTGTTGATTTCAGAGATTGTAATATTTCTTTCTCATTATGGACAGTCATTACAGCTAATCAATAATGCCAATAAAATCCTTGATAAAACTTAGTAGCTAGCAGTATATTGAAGTCAAAATATTATTTATTATAAAAATGATTTCTTCATGCTTTAATTATTAAATGACACTAGGACAATATATAGTGTGATATTTTAAAATCTAAAATACACCCCTTTGACCTTTGTCATCCTCTTGCATATTATTATTATTATTATTATTTTAGCAATTTCTTACTTTCTGGAAGTATAAGGCACTACACGCTCATTTTGTGAATTTCCTGTGTCAGCCGTACGTAGACTGACCTATTCTTCTAAGGACACCTGATTATCTTTATTGGGGAACAATATTAGAAACTAAGGTCTGGTACTAGGTATGTTCATTGGCACTGGTGATGTTGCTTCTTAGCTGTCAGTTGACAGAACAAGGAAACGTATGGGTGAATATTAACCTGTTTATATTTATCCATATCTAGAAATCTATGTATGTAAATTTGTATAGAAATATGTAATTATGGGAATATATAAATAAAAATATTTCTACATGTAACCACCTATATCAGGTCAAGCCGAAAATGAGCAGACAACAATGTCTTCAACCCCGATTATTATGTAGATGTTTTTCCTCCCCGTGCTCTGTGCAGCCTTTCAATTTAATAGTGAGAAAATCTGTTTTTCACTCTTTGCTATCTATTTCATTATTTGCTTAATTTCAATATACATGTGCAACACTATCAGATTTATTAATCCATACTTCGGTGGTAAACAACATTATCAACTAGAGTACAGCGCTTAGGTATAGTTTATTTTGACTTTCTTATTGCGGTCTCCGCTCATTTCCTCTTTAGTGAGGTTGTTTTGTACATTTGTAATTGACAGTTGGATTGTTTTGTCACATTCTGAATTCCCTGGTGGGATCTTTCTGACTTCCTAAGTGATTTTTAAAAAATTTGTATCTGTAAAAGTTCATTCTTTGTGCTGTAAATTTCTATGAGTTTTGACAAATGCATGGTACTATGCATCTGTCATTATAATGGCATACAAAGCAGTTTCAGAGCCCTATAAATCTTCTGTGCTTCATGAATTTACATTCCTCCTCTGTCCCCAAACACCTGATAACTACTGATATTTTCATCATCTCCATAGGTTTACCTGTTTCAGAATGTCACATAATTTTCTATTATTTATTCTTTTTAGACTGGTTTCTTTCATTTAGCAATAATGTGCTTAAAATTCATCCATTGTCTTTTTGTGGCTCGGTGGATTATTTCTTTATATCCCTCAATAACATCTCATTGTTTAGATGCACCACAGTTGCTTATTCACACCTATTGACAGAGATCTTGTTTGTTTCTGGTTTTTGACAATATTGAGTAAAACTGCTATAAACATTTGCATACAGATCTTTTTGAGGATTTTTCTTTATATTAAATTTTCTGTAGTTTGAAAATGCTGTGCCTATGTTTTGTCTTTGTCTTTGTTTTTTTTTTTTGTTTTGTTTTTTGTGGGACCCTCGCTGGTGGCCAGGGATCGAACTGGTGCCGCAGAGGCTGCGGGCAGCCTTTCAACCCAGCGCTCAACCGCCGCGCCACCAGGGGAGGCCCTATGTGTTGTCTTTTGGCATTTATTTTACTTGATGTTTTCTGAGCTTCCTGCACCTGCAATTTGGTATCTGGCATTAATGTGGGAAAATTCTTAGTCATTGTTTTAAATATTTCTTCTGTTCCTTTCTTTCTTCTCCTGTATTCTTATACACCTGTATCACAGCTGTTGTATTTGTTCCATGGTCTTTGGTATTCTGTTCTGTTTTTTTCTTTCAGTCTTTGTGTTCTTTGCTTTTTAGTCTTGAAAGTTTATATTGAGATGTCCTCAAGCTCAGACATTCTTTCCTCTTGTGTACAGTCTAATAATAATCCCATCAAATACTTTCATCATTTTTGTTACAATTCTGATCAAAATTTCTGTTTGATCTCTAGCATTTCTTTTTGCTTCTTTCTTAGATATTTCATTTCTCTGCTTACAATATCCTGTGTTTTAACATTAGAGCCCTTAGGACATTAATTATAGTTCTTGTAAAATCCTGGTCTGATAATTCTCATACCCCGCACTTGTCTGGTACTGCTGTTCCCTCTGTCTTTTCAAGTTGTTGGGATGTTTTTCCTTTTAGTATGCTTTGTAATTTTTTTCTTGATATTCTGGACTATGAACTTGACAGTGTTTGTCATTTTTTCTCTCTCTCCCTAAGTGGATGAGGATGACTTGGAATGAGCTGTATTGGACTCCTTTCTTGCCCTATGTAGAAAGCCACAGCTGACTAGAGTTGGGTATTTTCTCTCCCCAGGTCAATTAGGCTCTAATACTACCCCAGGTTGTTTAGTTTTGGTTAATCAATTTCTCCTACGATCAAACCTTGTTACAAAGAGCAGAGTCCACTGGAATATTTTAAAATATTCTTTTTCCTTTCCCACTGTTGGGAACACAAAGGAATTTTTTTTCTAATATTTTTCTGTGAATGTCTAGTTGAGCTCTTGGTAGTAAAACTCACAAAAGTTCAGTGTCACCCCTATGACAGGGTCTCCCTGGAGTTTTTAAGTGTCTAGAATTGCCCACACTGAACATCCAGCAATTTATCAATTATGGTTCACGTTTTCCTACACAGGCAATAATTGCCTTGGCAGTTTCTGCTTATGAGTACCTGCTCAGGAAAGCCATAATTTCCTGTAATCACTTGTCTGTCTCTCCAGTCCTGGGACAACAGCTTGCCTTGTTTTCTGGCCTCTCTTATGGCTCAAAGAAGACTTATTGATTTTTCAGTCTATTCAGCTTTTTACTTGTTAGGGTGGAGTGGCAACTTCCAAGCTGCTTATTACATGCAGAACTGGAAACCCAAAGTCTGTAGGTTTTTTGCAGATATGAGCTGTCAAGTATGTTGGAACTTGATTGTTGGATTGTAGGATAAGAGTATGTTTAGCTTTATAAGAAATTGCCAAACTGCCTTCTGTAGTGACGGAATCATTTTTCATCCCACCATGAATGAGAGTTCTTGTTGCTCTGCATCCATGTCAGCGATTGGTATCGGTAAACTTTTGGAATTTAGCCATTCTTGTGGTTGTGTAGTGGCAGCTTTTTCTTTTAATTTGCAATTCTCTAATTATAAATAATTTTGAACATATTTTGAGGGTTATTTGCCAGCTGTATGTCTTTGGTAAAGTGTTCAGATATGTTGCCTATTAATGTTTTTTTAATTGTTGAATTAAAACATTTCTTTCTATAATTTGGGTATATTATCTTTATCAGATATGTGTTTTCCAAATTGTCCATCCCATCCATAGCTTCTTTATTTTTTTGAAAGTATCTTTTGTGGCATATAAATTTTTAATTTTAATAAAGTCCAACTCACTAACTTTTTCTTCCATGGCTTTTGTTGTTGTATTTAAAACTTAACAAATTTGGGATTATTTCATTTTTTTTTCTGTGATTGTAAATGGAATGACTTTCTTAATTTCTTCTAGTTCATTGTTTAAGAGTAGCAAGTACTTTAATTGCTATCGAATATGTGTATGTTGATTTGTGCAGTGTAGGTACTGTCTGGTCATGTTACTCATGAAAAAAACAAACAAGTTTTTGCATTTTTCTGTATCTGTAGTTTTTCCCAAGAGGCTTAAAAATGTATAATAATGCCATCCCATCTTTACCTTATAATACATCAAACATACTAAAACTATCAAGTGAAATTTCATTTCATGATTATTGAACTTAACATTTCATAGAATAATCTAGGATTTCATTGCCTATTTGCATTTTAAGTTTAATCACAGTCTTTTCCAAAGAAGGAACTACATATTAGAAATACATTATGTTAATTTTATAATGATAAGATCTCTTAGTTTAGAACAACAATAAAAACAGTAGAGATTACAAAATACTAATAAATATCTCACACATCTGAGTGGTTTTACAAAAGCAAAGTAGTATTTAAATCATATTGAAAACAATGAAAACTATATTATTAATATAAAGGTTCATAATTAAAGGAAATTAACATTTTGTCTTCACATCAGGATGTTAGAGGTGAGAACTCTGTGATTTCAGCTTACTCATATTAAAACTATGTGTCAAAGAACCTTAAATAAAGTTTGCAGTGAAACTACTTAGAACACAATTGTCTAAAAGTTGAACTGGAAAATAATATGTTCCCAACTATCTGTTTGTGACAAATTTAACTTAATTGACATGAAAAGAATTTTTAGCTACTGTTAATACATTTTTTAAAGATTCTTTACCCTTACATTAAAATAGACACCAATCTTCTATATTTCAAATATAAATGCAGGTGTTCTGCTTAAGTTTTTAAAATAGAAGTGGCAGAGAAATTTCTATGTCTTAGCAAATATGCCACATAGATGGCAAGTATAAATGTGGATGGAAAATGATAGCTTAAGTATGTGTATAGTATAGTGAGCATATTGTTTCTTTATGCATATTAACCAATCAGGAATTATGAGAAAAAGTCAAGTTTAATAATAATTTTTGCTTCTTGAAATAGCAAAGGATTTAGAATCTGAAGAACCCTGAGAAAGATATTTTGAATTTGGTTGGGATGGGTAATATGATATTAAACTACTAGAGGTATGGGAACAAAATTATGTCATCCCATAAATGAATGTCATATATAACTATTAGAGAATGGTACTTCTGGGAAGTATTGGCTTGTTTTCAAAGAAATATTATCAGCCTGACATAACAACTGCTAAACATAGGCATGTAGGGTATTTCTTTCCCACTTGGTCTTCAACAAGGTAATCCATTCAATATATTATACTTTACAGGGAATAATATTACAGGTTGCAACACTTGCTAACTGATAATGCATTTTTGATGCTTTTTTTGCTTATGAACATAATGGCCATTGTAAAAACTGTTATTATAAGAAATACTAGATCACCAAAAATAATCAAGTTCTTTCCATCCAAATTTGTCAAAGTGATTTTAGTACATTTGTGCTCTGACTGGAAAATACATTCACTTTATAGAGTCAGTGGTTATTTATTTATTTATTTTTGTATTCTTCACCCCATCCTCCAAGTGGGAACAAACAAGCACCTTATCAGAGAACACTCTGTCCCGTTTTGCTTTTTGTATTTGTTTCTTCTGCTAAGAATATCCCAGTATCGCACTTTCTTTCTTCATTGCTGTTTTGCATGAGCTGATTGTCTTAGTGGTTTTTCCCACAGTAACAGTCACATCTTTTTCCTGTTCACTGTGCTGAATGATTGTCCCATTTAGCACATATTTAGCAAATCTAAACTTGATTTCTTGTTTCTGGGCTAATTATTTTGCTTTATAAGGCACACTAGCAAAAAGAATAGACTGTTAGCCTAAGCATTTCCTATAGGTTCTACTAGCTTCTCTTTCCCTTTCATCACCAACAAATACAACATTTACTTAACAGCAACAGAATCTAAGTGGAAGTTGTCAAATCACACTGCATATATTCATACTTGGAATATTTCAAACTATCTTCTTTGTAGCAGAAACTCATGGAATTTCTTGCCCCACTGATTTATCTCTAAGCAGTGATACCCCTACTTGCTCCATCTATATGAGCATAGAACAACCATGTTGGTACAATAGGAGTGGCCTGCTGGCCTCCCCTGTGTGCTATGCTGACCCAATTAGAGTCTCTTTGAAATTAAACTGTTAAATTTTGGTCTTACTCTGGCCATACTTTTGAATTTTCAACACTAGATTTATTGTTGACCCTGTGTTCTGTCTATGGATTACAAAAGCAGAGACTGCCTGACCACAGAGAGGAAAAAACTAGCTCTGACTTATATTCCTGAGCGGTGGTAAAAGATGGAGAAAGTCTTGAAGGCATTTGAATTCTTGGTTTCCATTTGTCCTGGGACCCAGTCACATCTGTAGCCTTGAGATACCCTGATTTTCTTTCAAAAATATATGGTACCTTGGTGTGGGTTTTCTTACTTGTTAAGAAGACTTCCAATAAATATATTTCTTTTGACTCCAAATATTTAACAATAATATTGTCTGTAATTCCCTGTGTCATTACAAAACAAAGCACAGTATAAAAAGAAAAACTTTCCAGGCTCTGTGATCCATTTTAGGTGTGATCAAATAGTCCCAAACCCTTAAAATTTAATTGGGTGTCACCTAGATGATGATATATCAGTGTTTTCCCGATATCTCAAAGATAGTCCTGTTTTCTATAGCAAGCACTTTCTATATTGTATTCCTGAAAGATCACATTTTTATATTGGATAGTTTTTCCCTCTGATTTTCCATTTTCTTTTTCTAGCTATTAGGAGAAAAACATCTTGTTTAACTTCAAAAAGAAGTTTCTTTCCTTTGAAAAAATCCTTAAAACTAAATATTAGCTAGTTAAATAGATTGAAGAATAAGAATTTTTGAATTTTATGTAAAGAATCATTTTCCTTTCCATCACTACTTTTTATCACTCAATGTAATCTCAAGTTATAAATGTTAATTATTTTTGTTAATTGCTTATAGATTTCAACATTGTTTTTCTTTTAGGACTCAATTTGTATTTTGCTTTTAATTTTGTAATCATATGTGACAAAGACATAGTAAAATGTCAAATTAAACCCAGTGTCTGTTATCCTCATCTTTTATTTTCAATACACATTTATACTTCCTTCTCTTACCCCCACCACCTTCATATACACAAAGGCAATCTGAGTTTAGATTGGTTACATGTCCACTCAATTAGAAACTTTAGTTTCTAATCTACTTGCACCTAGGTGAGGCCATTTGACTGAGTTTTATTCAATTAGATACTGACAAAGTGATATCTACAACGTTCACATCCATTTTGTATAAGGAATCGACTTACTTTCTGCACTTTCTGTTTCTCATTTTCTATGGCATAAAATGTGGACATTATTGCTCTTGCCAGATTTAAGCATATGCATGAAGATAGTACTCATATGAGATGGCAGAGCAAGGAGGTAGAAGGAATCTAAGTCCTCATATGACGTAAGGGGCTGTCTTGCCTACCTGCTGGGGATTATCTCCACTCTCTAGACTTACAAGGGAGAGACACAAACTGTCCTCACTGAATTTTGAGAGTCTTTAATTTTTATTTTTTATATCTATTTCTTTTTTTTTATTAAATAATAAATTTTATTTTTAAATTCCCCCATACAACTGCACATGCCCCATTCTGACCCCAATCCCTCCCCTCCCGGCCCCCACCCCCCAAAAGTGTCTCTGGTTCATAGTTTTTTGTTGATTTTGATTTTCACTTTCTTATAGTTATTCATTTTCCTGATCCCTTATTTAAGTTTTCTAGATTCCTGCTATGAGTGAGACCATCCGGTATTTTTCTTTTTCTTTTTGGCTTATTTCGCTGAGCATGATCCCTTCCAGCGCCATCCATGTTGCTGCAAATTGCATGTGTTTATCTTTTTTGAATGCTGAGTAATATTCCATGGTATATATGTACCACATCTTCTTGATCCAGTCATCTGTTTTTGGGCATTTGGGCTGTTTCCAAAGCTTAGCTATTGTAAATAGTGCTGCTATAAACATAGGGGTGCAGGTGTTCTTTGGAATTGATGTTTCTGTGTCCTTTGGGTAAATACCTAGGAGTGGAATTGCTGGATCCTATGGAAGCTCTATGTTTAGTAGGTCCAGAAATCTCCACACAGCTCTCCATAGTGGTTGGACCAGTTTGCATTCCCACCAACAGTGCAGGAGAGTTCCTTTTTCTCCACAACCTCGCCAACATTTGTTGTTGCTAGTTTTTTTAATATGTGCCATTCTCACTGGTGTAAGATGGTATCTCATGGTAGTTTTTATTTGCATTTCCCTGATGACAAGTGATGTTGAACATTTTTTCATATGTCTGTTGGCCATTTGCATTTCCTCTTCAGAGAAGTTTCTTTTTAGCTCTTCTGCCCATTTTTTGACTGGGTTATTTCTCTTTGTTGTTTTGAGTTTCATCAGCTCTTTGCAGATTTTGTGATCAGTCCTTTATCATTAGTGTTGGGTGCAAATGTTCTCCCAGTTGGTGGGTTTCTCTTTGTTTTTGTTATTGTCTCTTCTGCTGTGCAGAAGCTCTTTAATTTGATGTAGTCCCAGCTGTTATTCTTTGCCTTCACTATCACTGCTTGGGTGATGTGTCTGTAAAGATGTCTTTGATGTGCAAATCACGTAGTGTTTCACCTATATTTCCTTCTATGTTTTATGGTTTCAGGTCTTATGTCTAGTTTCTTTAATCCATTTTGAGTTGATTTTTGTGTATGGTGTGAGGTAGTGGTCAAGCTTCATTCTTTTGCATGTAGCAACCCAGTTTTCCCAGCACCATTTATTGAACAAACTTTCTTTGCTCCAATGCATAGTCTTTGCTCCTTTGTCAAAGATTAGTTGACCATAAATCTGTGGGTTATTTCTCTGATTTCTATTCGATTCCATTGGTCTGTATGTCTGTTCTCAATACCATGCAGTTTTGATGATTATGGTTTTGTATTGTGTATAGTTTGAAGTCTGGGGGTGTGATGCCTCCATTTCCTTCTTTTTCAGGAGAGCTTTGGCTATCGGGGTTTTTGGTGATTCCATGTGAATTTCATCAATAATTGTTCTATTTCTTTGAAGAATGACATTGAAATTTTGATTGGAATAGCATTGAATCGGGTATATTGCTTTTGGTAGGATGGCCATTTTAATAATGTTTATCTTCTCAATCCATGAGCAGGGGATGTCTTTCCATTTCTTTGTGTCTTCTATTCTTTTTTTTTTTTTTTTTTTTTAAATATTAATTTTATTTTTATATTCCCCCATACAATTGCAAACGCCCCATTCTGACCCCAATCCCCCTCCCGCGCCCCCACCCCCCAAAAAGTGTCTCTGGTTCATAGTTTTTTGTTGATTTTGTTTTCACTTTCTATATATTCATTTTCCTGGTCCCTTATTAGTTTTTAGTTCCTGCTATGAGTGAGACCACCATCCGGTATTTTTCTTTTTCTTTTTGGCTTATTTCGCTGAGCATGATCCCTTCCAGTGCCATCCATGTTGCTGCAAATTGCATGTGTTTATCTTTTTTGAATGCTGAGTAATATTCCATGGTATATATGTACCACATCTTCTTGATCCAGTCATCTATTTTTGGGCATTTGGGTTGTTTCCAAAGCTTAGCTATTGTAAACAGTGCTGCTATAAACATAGGGGTGCAGGTGCTCTTTGGAATTGATGTTTCTGTGTCCTTTGGGTAAATACCTAGGAGTGGAATTGCTGGATCATATGGAAGCTCTATGTTTAGTAGGTCCAGAAATCTCCACACAGCTCTCCATAGTGGTTGGACCAGTTTGCACTCCCACCAACAGTGCACAAGAGTTCCTTTTTCTCCACATCCTCGCCAACATTTGTTGTTGCTAGTTTTTTTAATATGTGCCATTCTCACTGGTGTGTAGATGGATCTCATGGTAGTTTTGATTTGCATTTCCCTGATTACAAGTGATGTTGAACATTTTTTCATATGTCTGTTGGCCATTTGCATTTCCTCTTCAGAGAAGTTCTTTTTAGCTCTTCTGCCCATTGACTGGATTATTTTCTTTGTTGTTGCTGAGTCTCATCAGCTCTTTGCAGATTTTTGTGATCAGTCCTTTATCATTAGTGTTGGGTGCAAAATGTTCTCCCAGTTGGTGGGTTTCTCTTTGTTTTTGTTATTGTCTCTTTTGCTGTGCAGAAGCTCTTTAATTTGATGTAGTCCCAGCTGTTTATCTTTCTCTTCACTATCACTGCTTTGGGTGATGTGTCTGTAAAGAGATGGATTTGATGTGCAAATCCCGTAGTGTTTCGCCTATATTTCCTTCTATGTATTTTATGGTTTCAGGTCTTATGTCTAGTTCTTTAATCCATTTTGAGTTGATTTTTGTGTATGGTGTGAGGTAGTGGTCAAGCTTCATTCTTTTGCATGTGTCTTCTTCTATTTCTTTTAACAGTGTTTTATAATTTTCTTTGTATAGGTCCTTTACCTCTTTTGTTAGATTTATTCCCAAATATTTGATTTTTTTTTGTTTCGATAATAAAAGGGATGTTTTTTTTTTATTTCTTCTTCTTCAGATTTATTGTTTGTGTATAGGAAGGCTACTGACTTTTGCGTGTTGATTTTGTATCCTGCCACTTTACTGAATGATTGATAAGTTGAATTAGTTTTTCTGTGGAGTTTTTGGGGTTCTCTATGTATATTATCATATCATCTGCAAGTAGTGATAGTTTGACTTCTTCTTTTCCTATTTGGATTCCTTGGATGTCTTTCTCTTGTCTTATTGCTCTGGCTAGGACTTCCAGTATTATATTGAAAAGCAGTGGTGAGAGTGGACATCCTTGTCTTGTTCCAGATCTTAATGGAATTGCTTTCAGCTTTTCACCATTGAGGATGATACTGGCTGTTGGCTTGTCATAGATGGCCTTTATGATGTTGAGGTATGTTCCTTGTATCCCAAGAATTTCAAGGGCTTTTATCATGAATGGGTGTTGCACTTTGTCGAAAGCTTTCTCAGCATCTATTGATATTATCATATGGTTTTTATATTTCTTTTTGTTGATGTGTTGGATAACGTTGATTGATTTTCGGATGTTAAACCATCCTTGTGTCCCTGGAATGAATCCTACTTGGTCGTGGTGAATTATCTTATGGATACATTGTTGGATTCTGATAGCTAAAATTTTATTGAGGATTTTTGCATCAGTGTTCATTAGGGAGATTGGCCTGTAGTTTTCCTTTTTTGTGTTGTCCTTATTCGGTTTTGGTATTAGTGTAATGTTGGCTTCATAGAACGTGTTTGGTATTGTCCCTTCCTTCTCAATTTTTTGGAAGAGTTTGTGAAGGATAGGCACTAATTCATCTCTGAATCTTTGGTAGAATTCATTTGTAAATCCATCAGGTCCTGGGCTTTTGTTTTTGGGAAGATTTTTGATTACCATTTCAATTTCGCTGCTTGTAATTGGTCTGTTTAGGTGTTCTATTTCTTCTTTATCTAGCTTTGGGTGATTGTAGAGTTGTAGGAATTTGTCCATCTCCTCTAGATTGTTGAACTTGTTTCCATATAACTGTTCATAGTAGTTACTGATTATTCTTTTGATTTCTGCTGTGTCCGTTGTGATTTCTCCTTTTTCATTTATGATCCTGTTTATTTGTGCTTTCTCCCTTTATATCTATTTCTTAATTAATGTACCACTTTTGCTGGTTTTCGTAATTTAAATTAACATAGTGCTTTTATTCTTCTAGCTTCTCCTTTTCATTTTTTTCTCAATAACCTGAAGATAATTTCATGTTTATTTTTTCAGGTAATCTATACAGACAGTATACTACTAACGCCATTTCATCATGTCATCATGTCTGGGTTTAAAATAATCACATGCCTTTTTTTCTTACTGAATTCCCAAGACAATTCTGGTGCATGGGGTTCAACAAGATAGGCCTGATCTTTTTTATTCCTCAAATGTAATCTCTTTTTGTCTGTATTTAAAAAAAATTTATTTTGCAACTTAAAATTTTGTTTAGTTTACATTTAAATTTTTTAAAAAAAGATTTATTTATTTATTTAGACAGCACTGGATACAGTCAGAAGCACGGGAGGGTGAGAGAATTCACCAGAGCCAGAGCAGGGAACACAACAGGCAGACTGACGAAATACACTGCTGAGGGGAGCAGCGGGCGGCAGGAAAGGTCTGCGTGCCACGTGGGACCCTCGCCCTGCAGCTGGGGATTAAACCGGCGCTGCAGAGGCTGCGGGCAGCTTCGCAACCCAGCGCTCAACTGCTGGCCACAGGGGAGGCCCAGTTTACATTTAATTTTGTATTAATAGTTAATATTAATTTAACCTAAATTTGGTAAGCCCTTTTGATCAATGTCTATGCTTTTATTTTTTTCCACTTTGAGGAATTATTATTTTTTCCTTTCAATAAATCTTTGGCAATTACTTCTGTACCTTCTGATATAATTCTCAGCGGTGGTGACTACATATGTGCTGAATTTTCTCTTTCATTGTACCTCTCATTCGTATAGTAAATTTCTCTAGGTCATTACAGATTAAATTTTATGTTGTCTTATTCTAATATTCCAATGCATATCTTAATTATTCTATATTCTTTTTTGCATTTTTATTTTTTGCTGCCATTTCAATTTTTATTTTGTTCCATCTCTCTTATTTAACTGAGTACATGATTTCTTACATTTCATCAGGATTTTAAAAAATGCCAGAAACAATACAAATTTTTATTTCTTGGATAAATATTATTTAAAGGTAGGCATTCTATGAGTTTTTGGGCATAGCTAAGTTTCTTCTTATATGTCACAAAGCCTTATTTATTTTAAAGGTCCCCTGTCCCCTATTTCTTTATGATTTCTCCAACTTGAATGAGGAATTATTTCTCTGAGCCTGGTATTTGTCAAGTAATTTGATAGTTTCATTTCCTCTGAGTTTATGTATTATCCACACCTTTATTGCTAGAATTCCCCTATCAACTCTTAAGCTGACAACCAACTCCATGAGCACAACCTCCAGCAAACTTCTGTTGTATAGCAGACAGTCATTTAGGATGACTTTGTGAGAGTGAGAACTTTCTTCTGCCCTCAGGTTTGATTCTTAAAGTATGAGGAAGTAAATTAATTTTTGGAAGTAAAAAAAAAAATACTTTGAAATGTGGATAATTTGTTCAAGAGTTCATGACTGTGTAATCACTAAAGTGGGTGCTCTTACAAAGCTTTATTTTATCAGGTCCCACCACCTATCCTCTGCTGAGTACTCAGCATTCTAATAGTCGCTGGAAGTTGTTGCTTTCTGAATGGCTGTAGAAAGAAAGGTAAAGGTGCGCACAGTGGGAAAATCTGCAGTATGAAGTAGTTAACAAATATGGTTCTTTGCCAGTTCTTTCCTATAAAATGAATACCTGTCCCAGAGGTCTTGTTAATCATTATTTTCTAGCCTATGAAAGCTATACTTTGGGGTAGATAATTAATCATTAATTTATTGTTACATGTTTCTATTGCTCTAATAATTCTCTTCACTTTTTTTTCCTTTTCTTTTTATGGGAAGATAAGGGAGTGTGTTTTAGTTTTAGTTTGTCAGCATGATCACGACCTGAATGTTTTAATATTTCACCTCAATTTTGCTTTAAGCCTCTTTATGCTTTGGAGAAAATAAACCTTTTTTTTTTTGAATTAAACAAAAAATGAATAGATGTGAACTTCAAGCTCAAAACTGTGCAGAACTGT
The DNA here is from genome assembly GCF_014898055.3 of Talpa occidentalis. Taxonomy (NCBI): domain Eukaryota; kingdom Metazoa; phylum Chordata; class Mammalia; order Eulipotyphla; family Talpidae; genus Talpa; species Talpa occidentalis. Next base: position 111,406,809 of record NW_023605194.1, read on the forward strand.
CATTTCATTCCCAAAGGTGCTTAATTGCCTGAGGGAAAGACTTGCTTTGTCTGAAAATCCTCTGAATGTTCATGAAAATTCATAGAAGTCAATTTTGCATCTCATCTAGGTAGTGAGACTGTTTCTTATACATTCTCAGGAGTAAATAGCATGTGGAACATGGTCACTAACAGTGCCTTTAAACAAACAGTCCAACAAAGGCAAAAACACATTAAAAAACTTATGAAAAATACAAAAATTTCTAGAAAAGCAACTTAAAGATAACATATTCTGTACTTCAAACTATAAACCCTTTTTCTCACAAAAGTTTTCAGATCCTAACCTTTTACAGGTTTTGTAGAAGATTCCTGGAACTGGGAGGGTATATTAGATGTCCCAGAGTCATACTCTTCATTTAATCAAAGTATTCCCTTTAGCATTTTTAAAGTGTGAATTATCTTCTGTATTTAGGCCCTGGACTATTACATTATAGGACTGGCTTTAATTCCAGATAGAAACAGCAGAATTCTCATCTGCTCTAGTTCTCTCCTTACCTCACCGTTTATATTTGCATAGGACCTGATTCTCAGTGCAATGTTTTGTCATGATCTTCAACAAGTGTGTTCTTCCTAACCTCTGATTGATTAGTTTTGATTTCTAGATCCATCTTGGTTATCAGTTCCAGTCTTCTCTAATACCTGCACTCTAACTTTTGTCCAAGTTGTAACTTTAGTTATCAGAATTTGGTTCCACTTTTATTTCTTTGGCCTCAACTACTGAATTATTAGAATAATAAAACTTTTGGCAAAATATTTAATGTTTATGTGTGCTTAGATACATGATTATATCACAATCTAATAATATCTTACAAAACTTCCTAACTTGTGTCCAAGAAATAACCACCATTTAAATACAAAAACAACACAAACAAACCCAATTACAGAAGTACTTTTCCACCTCTGTGACTTCCAAAAACTTGGTAACTTTTTAAAAAGTCATCAGTATTGCAAAATTGGGAGGTTCTGCATTTTCAACTGCTTGGGTTGCCTCAGAATCTAACTCAAGATCACACACAGTTATGCCTCTCCTTCTTCAAATACGGGATTGTTAATAATTATTTTACCTTTTTTACAGTCTCCCCTCCTGCCTTCCCTCTCTGCTTGAGAAGTAATGCAACTACCAAATTAAAAATATCATTAGGTAGAGGAGAGACGATAGGAAAGAAAAGAATGAGAAAGCATTACCTTTACCTTTGGGAAACTGAGGTATTAAAGAAATTACATTATTACCTGGATAAGCCTATCTCCTCCGCCACTTTAACCATCTGGGTTAGCCCAGCTGGTTTCTGGGGACTTATGCAGGGTTCTTCTTAGATAACCCACTATTAAGCCTATCCTCACAACATTTTCAAACTCTATGTAAATATATAAAGTTATCCTTGTAAATATATTTCCTTTTTGGAATGTTAATATATTTTTTTGGGAAGCTAATGAGTTAGGAAGGTACAGGTTCAAGATATTTAGTAATTAGTGACCTTCAGCTTGTACAGTCAGCATTTATTATAAATATAAGGGAAAAGCCAGAGTAGAGCACCCTAACATATGGAAGAGAAATAGTGACTGATGACTAATGATGAGTCTGTAATAAAAGGTCACTATCACTGTAATTTAAAATTAAATATATCTTAACTTATTATGGAATTTTTTAAAACTTCCATGTCTTGCTTAGATAAAATTCAAAAAATTCCTTTCTTTGTTTATATTTAAACACTTGTAATTGTTGCAGAAATGTTCTTCTTTCTGGTATTATACTTGGAACTCCTTGCTGTTATAAGTTAGCTGTTTTCTATTGGATCAGCTGTTGGTTATTTACATTATGAAATCATCATTTTTACCTTAGGATGTTTTTCATTTTGTTTTTGCTTAGTTTGTCCTTTTGTCTATCAGTACTTCATTTTTTCTCAATTATTGTGATTTTATTCTTTTTATATTGATTTATCATTGATTTCCCAACTTTATTATTGTCATTCATTATTCATATAGTTCCAGAGATGCACCTTGTATTTTATATAGTTGTTTAATGCAAATATGATGGGACACTGGTTGAGGTCGAACATATTCAATGTACAATATGACATTTTCATAGTACCTGTGATACCTGAATAATGACAGTCCTTACCTAATGGAGGTAAAAGGCTGTCATGGTTGATATCTAGTATGACAAGCTCACAAAGTACTCACCATATGCAATGGAGGTAAGATTGCCAACTTATTACAGAGAAGAAATGATGCACCTTCTAATTCTTTGAAATTATATGTCACTGCATTGATAGGCATAGGAAAATATATTTATAATCTCATATATCTCCTTACCAATTAATAGAGTGGTCAAAATAAAAATCATTATAGCTTAAAACCCCAGGGGTAGCTAATAGGAAAAACATAATGTTCAATTTGCAGAAAAGCTTCTATATTTGCTTCTGTCTCCAGTAAAATATTTTACTGAGCAGTGTAAATCAATAAGGAGAGGAAACATAACATGAGACAGAATACATATGCTTGAATTTCCACAGAAGTTCTTTAACATACAACAGGGTCAGACAAAACCAAAAAATCTAAATTTGCATTACTTTTTGTAATTTGTTTGAAAAAATTATTTCAGTTGTTTAGTTCCAGAGTTGAATTAAGGTATCTATCCCAGGCCATGGGCTCAGTATTCTCCTGAGAGAGCAAATAAAGTCACAAGATGAACCCGCTGCTTGTAAGTAAGCATGCCGCCAAGCTATTGCCAGCTATTGCCACTCTGGCTGAGATAGTCATCTTCTTTAAGCAGCTGAATCTCTTGTGATTTTAAATCCAAGATTAAAAGAATAATTTTTTGGAACTATTTCTACTCTGGAACTTTATTGATTCTTTCTGATTACCTTTCCCCAGTAGCCCTATAGCGTTTGTTAACTGTGTCCTGGGTGTGTGGAAAAGGAAGCCCGTATATCAACATGTGTCCTGCTTTGTAATGGGGACTGTTTCATAATCAACTCATGTCTGAATGATCACCACATTAGTGTATTATTTAATAGTATTTTAAAAAAAGATTTATTTATTTATGCATACAAGAGCTGGGGTACAGGCCAGAGGTGGGGATGTGTGTAAGAGGATTCACCAGAGACAGAGTGGGGAACAGAACAAGCAGAATGACTGAAATACACTGCTGAGGGTAGCAGTGGGCAAGTCAGGAGAGGTCTGCTGTGTCATATGGGTAGCTCTCTGGCCTGGGATTGAACTCGTGCTGCATTGGGTGTGATAGCTTCATAGGTTGCGTCTTAACCCCTTGTGCCACCAGGGAGGCCCCACTAATGATATTTGTTTGATATTTTTTTGTTTGTTCCCAACATAATGCTTTTAAATTTACTATACTCAAATCATAATCTTTTTAAGGGTTGTCAGGTGCTTGTGGAACACAAATTCAACTTTTGTTTAGTCGTGGCATTCTATAATGTGTGGAATAAGGGCTTAGGCATGCTAAGTGGTTTCAGGAGCTAGAAGAGCAAGGCATAGAACCCTTAATTCATTTAGTTTAGAAAGCATTTTTATTTTGGCCAAGTTTTGAGCTAATTCATTAATTTCCTAAGTTCTAAGTGAACTCTTTGTAACAAAGGAGAGTTATAGTCCATGCATAGCCCGTATTTAGCCCTTGTTACAACCAGTACTTGAACAGAGACTCTACCAAGTTCCTATATACCTTGTTCTCATAGAGTTTCCAGGTTTTTACTGTTTCCTGGCATGATGACTCGGTCGGGCATACTGCAAATGTCAGAAGCCCCTTTGTAGCAGCGGAATGGAATGGAGCAGAATCTCTAGACCTGAGCAGATGGATAAAGGAGAGGAGTCCTGGAGCCCTCAGTGGCTTTTGCGGTCTTTATTTTGATTTACCAGGTACAAGGCAGGCAGGGGGGCCGGGGGCTGAGGGTTGGGGGGCTAGGGGCTGGAGGTTTTGGTTGAAGAGTTTATTAAAGGAATACAAATCTAGCTCAGGTCTACCTCATCTAATCTAATTGTAATCTGGGTCCTTGTAATTTTCACATGTAGCTTAGTCTGGGTAATCATTTGCCTTACGTTCAAGTCCTTTTTATCACCTTTTCTGTTCTATAAACTGTCCCACTCACAGAGAGTAGTAAGAAGCATCTTTTTGAAGAGTCTACATATTTGATCTTTCTACTGAAATTCTTAGAATTCTATGATTCCAGTATATTTAAATTTAAATTTTCCAGTATATGAAAATTTGATGTTCTTTACAAATAATATCACTCATAGCTTCTTATGAAGCCCTTTCTACTCCATTTTATAATTATTTTTTTAATTTGCATGTATAAACATGCATATATAAACATGCATGTTGTAGGGTAAAGAAAATGTCAGGCTTTTCTGCCCTTCCGCCATCAGGATAGATGATGGATCCTTGTCCTGAATGCATGCCTGATGGCGGGCACCTGGAATAGGGTGTGGGCATAGGTAGATGGGATTCAGCTGAGCTAAGACTGTGCTTTTTAAGGGTGGCGTCACGGGGGGACGCCAGCAGCACCAGCAGCAGAAGCAGCAGCAGCAGCAGCAGCCGAAGCCGAAGCCGAAGCCGAAGCCGAGAAGCAGCAGAACGAATGCTAGAGAGCCCAGATAGTGAAGACTTGCTGGGGGCTGGGAGGCTGGCAGGCCTGCCAGCCTCCCAGCCCCCCAGCCAGCACCCCTGCCTGCCATATGCCTGGTGAACCCCTAATAAAAAACCTGCAAAACTACTGAGGACTCTGACGCCTCCTTTACCCGGTCTGCATGGGATCAGAAAACCTGCACCGTGTCCAGTCCTGACCTTACACATGTATAAACGCATATTTCCTTGGCATTCTCTAAATAAAAAGGAATAGTTTTCTCCCTTTATTGACCACTGATTTCACTGTTTTAAGGAAAAGGAGAAGCTTACGTCTAAAGTTTCCGTGGTTCTTTGTAGTGCTACTTACTACCTCTCTAGAGTAATTGTACCACAATCCCTGAGCTTGATCTTTAAATTCTGATTTATTTTCTCCTGTGATATCTTATAGACTCAAAGCATAGAGAATCAGGTTGTATTTTTATCCAAATATGTGGTAAGATTTAGCAACACAGTCTTCAAACACCAAGTGGGCCTTTGTCCTTTCCTCTCCCTCTGGTATAGCAGTTCGTGCACACATGATTCTTTTGATGTGTTATCAAGGAGTTCCAGATGGACCTAACACTTTGTTTGCTTTCATCACTGTACATTGCTCCAGGCTTAGTACTCTAATTGGATGCCTTTCCTTTAAAGGGCCATGTATGAGGACCATAGCCTAGTATTTTTTTTCTGCCAATTGCTTATTCTGAGTGATTAATTTTCTTCTTATTTGACTGACCTCTTCTGTAGAACCTTGGGACCAAAGGTGCTTGGGTAAATTTTTATATCCTGAATCTTAAAATGCTTTTCACTCATTCCCAATTTTTTCATGACTTTCTGATAAACTGTTACAGTGTCTATAATAACAATTTAAGCATTATCTTTTCTGATATTGTTGGAGAGAAATGCAGACTCAACAAAGCTAAGTTCTGGCGGAAAAGATTTTTGGACAATCCTTATGAGTCCTAATATAGGAAGCATCCATTTGTCATAGGATTTAACGCCCTTACTTCTTTTTGCTGGATATGTTAGTTTTCCAGGGCTGCCATAGTAAGAGACCACAAACTAGGTCACTTAAAACAAAAGAAGTATATTTCCTAAGAGTTCTGAAGGCAAGAAGTTTAAAATCAAGGTAGTAGTAGGGTCTTGCTCCCTCTGAATCCTTCAGAGAGATCCTTTTTTGCCTCTTTTAACTTCTGAAAACCACAAATATTCCTTAGTTTGTGGCAGCCTAACTCTAATCTCTCCCTCTATCTTCACCAGTCACATTGGGTTAGGGTCCCATCTAGTATGAGCCATATATCTGCAAAAGACCTTGTATTTCCAAAATTTCAATTCCTACTTTCTTTTGAGGAGACATCATTCAACCTAGGATAGTGGGTGCAGAAAGAAGATCTGTAAAATTTCCCTAATTATCATTCCATAGGAAAGTGAGTATTTCAGAATGGTGCTGTGCAATATTGGTATTTCTACTACTACTACCACCATTATTCTGTTTACATTTAGACTTGTTGTTAAGGAGTGGAAATGACTAGGTAACTCATTTCAGTCCATCAAGATGCTTTCTCAAAAAATTGTTACCAAATATTAGAAAAGTGAATGATTTGAGGGGAAAATGGATTTGATAAAATATTATTAAGTAGAGCATTAAAAGTAATGCCATTTACTGAAAAAAATACCCTTTCTCATGAAAGAAAAAATGGCGACTATTTCTTAGTCTTTGATTTTGTCCAATTTGCTTTCCCTCAGAAGATCACTTAACCTATTACTATATTAAAAAGCTAGTTTAGCACTATATATACCCAATGCAATCCCTATCAAAATTTCAATGGAATTCTTCAGAGTAATAGAGCAAAAATTATTGAAATTTGTAGAACCACAAAAGGCCCTTGTAAGGGCAGGAAGGGGACACAGGGCAGGTTTTCTGATCCTATGCAGACCGGGTAAAGGAGGAGTCAGGGTCCTCAGTGGCTTTTTTGCAGGTTTTTATTGGGGTTCAGCGGGTACGTGGCAGGCAGGGGTGCTGGGGGCTGGGAGGCTGGCAGTCCTCCCAGCCCCCAGCAAATCTTCACTCTATCTGGGCTCTCTGGTGTTCTCTGCTTCTGCTTCGGGCTTCTTCTCTTTCGGCTTCTGCTGGCGTCCCCGTGACGCCGCCCTAAAAAGCACAGTCTCAGCCCAGGTGAATCCCATCTACCTATGCCCACACCCTACTCCAGGTGCCCGCCATCAGGCATGCATTCAGGACCGCAAGGATCCATCTATCCTGATGGCGGGAGGGTAGAAAAGCCTGACATTTTTCCTTACCCTACAGCCCTGAATAACCAAAGAAATCTTGAGAAAAAGGAATAGGTATATATGGGCCTCGCTGGTGACCTAGGGGTTTTCTCAGAGCTATCACTGTGATGAGCAGAGATGGCTCCCCGGCCAGGGAGCTAACCCACATATGGCTCAGCAGACCTCTCCTATCTTGCCTGCTGGGGTACAGGGCAGAGATGGGGGGGTTTGGTGAGAGGATTCACCAGAGACAGAGTGGGGAATAAAACAGGGAGGCTGACTGCAATACACTGCTGAGGGGAGCAGCGGGTGAGACAGGAGAGGTCTGCTGCACCATGTGGGGAGCTCCCTGGCCAGCTGGGAAAGTAAAAATCAAAATCAACAAACAACTATGAACCAGACACTCTATGGGGGGTGCGGGGTGGGGAAAGGAGGGGTTGGGGTCAAAATAAGGGGGTTGCAATTGTATGGGGAATATAAAAATAAAATTAAAATTAAAAAAATACACAAATTCTTTCAAAAACAAAACAAAACATAAAACCAAATTCCTGCTGCAGAGGCTGCAGATAGCTTCACAGTGCTGTGCTTAACCCCTTGCGCCACCAGGGAGGCCCGAGTTTAAGTAACTTGTCCAAGGCCACAGAGCTAGTAAACAAAAAGCCAGGATTCATCTCTGACAAGCTAACTTCAGAGTCTGTGCTCTTAATAATTACACTGTACTGCCTTTAGGGTTCCTCAAATGCTATTCAAACTAGGAATAATTAGCTTCTTAGAAAGCAAGAGTCATTCTTATATAAATAGCATTTTTGGTCTTCAGAGCATTCTCTCCTTGCTCTGTTGCATGTAGATTGAATTGAAAGATCGGCAAGTTCCATATGGGTGAGGTAACATGTCAAAAAGCAGTTAGGGAACTTATTTCGTACCATACAAAGTAGGTCAATTATAAAACAGGGGTTCAGAGATAAAATCAAGCATTTCTTCTCTCTACATTTGATCTCACAATTGTTGGGGGCCTGTTCATTCTCTCTTCACGGTGACCTAACAGACGACTCTTGTTTTCGGATACACATGAAACTCTTGCCTCACATTTTGACAGTTTATGTCACCAGGACATTAGAAGGAATGTTTCAAAGGAAGAAGGAAAAAGTCTAGAGAATGGCATCTGTGCTTTGCTGCTATAATAAGACATTGGTTTCTAAACATGACTGATTTAAAGAAATAAAGGCTGTCTCTTGGTCAAGGAAAAAGGTGTCTACCTTATGTAAAAAGTTGGTACATTGGAAGGAAATATGCATTTAAAAAAAGCAATATTTTTCTGGTATTTATCTAGCCAGTGTTTTTATTTTATTTTTTTTTTTTTTAAATATTAAATTTTATTTTTATATTCCCCCATACAATTGCAAACGCCCCATTCTGACCCCAATCCTTCCCCTCCCGCCCCCCACCCCCCAAAAAGTGTCTCTGGTTCATAGTTTTTTTGTTGATTTTGATTTTCACTTTCTTATATTCATTTTCCTGGTCCCTTATTTAAGTTTTCTAGATTCCTGCTATGAGTGAGACCATCCGGTATTTTTCTTTTTCTTTTTGGCTTATTTCGCTGAGCATGATCCCTTCCAGTGCCATCCATGTTGCTGCAAATTGCATGTGTTTATCTTTTTTGAATGCTGAGTAATATTCCATGGTATATATGTACCACATCTTCTTGATCCAGTCATCTATTTTTGGGCATTTGGGTTGTTTCCAAAGCTTAGCTATTGTAAACAGTGCTGCTATAAACATAGGGGTGCAGGTGCTCTTTGGAATTGATGTTTCTGTGTCCTTTGGGTAAATACCTAGGAGTGGAATTGCTGGATCATATGGAAGCTCTATGTTTAGTAGGTCCAGAAATCTCCACACAGCTCTCCATAGTGGTTGGACCAGTTTGCACTCCCACCAACAGTGCACAAGAGTTCCTTTTTCTCCACATCCTCGCCAACATTTGTTGTTGCTAGTTTTTTTAATATGTGCCATTCTCACTGGTGTGAGATGGTATCTCATGGTAGTTTTGATTTGCATTTCCCTGATTACAAGTGATGTTGAACATTTTTTCATATGTCTGTTGGCCATTTGCATTTCCTCTTCAGAGAAGTTTCTTTTTAGCTCTTCTGCCCATTTTTTGACTGGATTATTTTCTTTGTTGTTGCTGAGTCTCATCAGCTCTTTGCAGATTTTTGTGATCAGTCCTTTATCATTAGTGTTGGGTGCAAAAATGTTCTCCCAGTTGGTGGGGTTTCTCTTTGTTTTTGTTATTGTCTCTTTTGCTGTGCAGAAGCTCTTTAATTTGATGTAGTCCCAGCTGTTTATCTTTCTCTTCACTATCACTGCTTTGGGTGATGTGTCTGTAAAGATGTCTTTGATGTGCAAATCCCGTAGTGTTTCGCCTATATTTCCTTCTATGTATTTTATGGTTTCAGGTCTTATGTCTAGTTCTTTAATCCATTTTGAGTTGATTTTTGTGTATGGTGTGAGGTAGTGGTCAAGCTTCATTCTTTTGCATGTAGCGACCCAGTTTTCCCAGCACCATTTATTGAACAAACTTTCTTTGCTCCAATGCATAGTCTTTGCTCCTTTGTCAAAGATTAGTTGACCATAAATCTGTGGGTTTATTTCTGGATTTTCTATTCGATTCCATTGGTCTGTATGTCTGTTCTTGTTCCAATACCATGCAGTTTTGATGATTATTAGCCAGTGTTTTTAAATGAAAGTGATAACGTGGCAGAGAGTATCTTAGAGGGAGACAAGGCCAATAACCAAGGAAAGTAGTGAAGCGAAAAATTTTGTAAATGCTGATGGTAGAGTAGGCACTATCTAAGACTGTTGTAAATTCCATAGAATTGATGTTATCAAATGACTTGGAGGCTTTGCTTGTTTATTTTGATGACTAACATCAGTTTTGGGGGCATCTATTCATTTTTCTGCTTCAAAAACAATCCAGAACATTTTCTTTATAGCAGAGGTGACGATCACTGATTGAAAAGTAAGGTATCTTGTCTTAGTTATTGCTGTAAATGGTCTCATTATAAGACAGCAGCATATTTCAGACGTCCGCAATTTGGTTTATTACAAAACAAGTATGATAGTAGAATTTTCTATAAAATCACAGGCTCCTAACATTTTGCACTCCTGCACCTCATTAGCCTGTCAAAATGAGTAGTTATATTCATTTATTATATAACAACACATATAATTACAAGTTATAAAACTTGGGCTGAAGCATAGAAAGGAAATAAACTAGCCTATATAGCATCAAAATGAGTATTAAGGGTGTAGTGGTCTAGTACTAAGAAATTTTATATTTCTAGAACCTAATGTTGGCTGACATACATATTTCTACTTCAAACCATTATTCCCATCTCCTCCTCTCTCCATCTCATCCAAGTATCCCTTGATGAGCAGAATCTCTTGGGAGTAAGAGAAAAAAAACTTGTTGAAGTTAGTTGACTGACAAAGTGTCCCGGTGCTTTTACAGATTTTCATTTGTACCCCCAGCTTTCTAAATTTTCTTAAATTTAAGCAAATTTGACCAAAATTGACAAGACTGTGCTGACATCAAGTATTTAAGTCTTTTTGATATTAAACCACTAGTATAAATGGGGAAAGGGGAGATTGTCTAAGATTAAAGCTGAATTTCTTGCGGTCCTATTAGAATTTTAAACAATTTTATTTAGCCTTGTCTTTTTGCATTTGGAACAATGCAAGTGTCCTGTATTATCTCAGGAACTTGATTTTGTAACTTTAGTTTGATCATTTGATGGGCTTATTGTCTCTCTGAGCTGACTCTCTGTATGAGATCCCCTGGCAGAAGATGAAGTCTGGCGTTAGCTGCCACATTCCTTCATGGCCAGGGTAAGTACTTTGACTAAATCATGTCACTGTGAATGTATACCAGAGCCATCTGTTGCTTTGTCCTCAGACTTTGGTGTCTTGAGTTTTTTCTCATTTTTTACCCGATGTACACCTAGCTTCTAAATTCCATCATTTCATTTCACTGCAGAAATGAAATATCGACTCATGCTTCCCCCACTTCCTATTTAGCATAATGCTTTTGAGATCCATCCCAACTGTTGCACGATCAGCAGTTCATTCCTTTTTATTGCTGAGTGGTGTTCCATCATATAGAAAAAAATAACACGTAGTTAGCTCATAGGGTAGGAGGGGTTTATTTACTCTTATAATAACCAAAAATTTCTCCAAAATGTTTGTATCATTTTATATTCTTATCAGTAATATATGAAATTTTTAGTTGCTAATCATTCTTGCTAACATTTAATGTTGTTAGCTTAGTCTTTTTAATTTAGCTTTTAAGGTGGGCATAAGAACTGCAGAACTTAGGACCAAATCTTCCTCACCACCTCCTCTCCCCTTTTTTTTTGCCCAGAGGAAGCTCTTGTTTAGTCTGGTTGCTAAGACTAGAGAGACTATTGGTTTTGTTAACCTCAATCTTTGATCCAGTGGGATTTGCCTTACGGGTTTCTTGACCTTATCTACTGACACGTTTTTTTTGTTCTCTCTACCAGATTGTACAGGGACAATCCAATTTGCTCCCAGTTTCTGCTTTCTTTTATGACCTTGACATCATGAGTACCATATTATCAGTTAGCTAATCTAGACAGAAAACCAGGGATGGGATATGGAAAGTGACTGCCTTTTCTGAGTGTTTTATGAAAGTCAACACATTTGTGCATTAACCTTAAAATGTGTCAGGTCAGCTCTGAGAAGATACAGAATGTACAGCTGAGAGATTGCATATCCCTAGTTCTTCCAGCTTCCTGATTTTCTCCTGATTCTGTGTGCTCTCTTAAAAAAATTATGAAGAACCCCTTTGAAACATTTTTCTCCTTGGTTTCCCAAAATGCTGGAAGGAATGAGCGAGTTTGGTGAGGTGTGCTAAACAAATCATTGAACATACCGGTTTCACCCTCACACAGTCAGCTTTGTTTGCCCCCTAGCTCCTCCAGGTACAAAGAACAGGCAGTTTGTCTGCAAGCCACAGGCAGTCTGATGTGCTCATCAATTCCTCAGCTTAGTTGTGCTCAGCATTTCCTCGGGAAGTTTTTATTTGTGAAGAATTTTTCATATATGAATTTTAAGAAGTCTGGTCAAGCCCTATGTAATGTGCTGGGTCATTGGCTAGATATGTTATCTTCTGAGTTACCTACTTTTTAGCCTATCCTTTGAGGCATTGTTTACCATGTGATCAACTATTCTTAGTAACCTTTATATTGGTTGCAGTGTTTTATAGTTTTATGTAGCCATTGGTTTTAGAGTCCTCAGATTTTCTCTTTGTTGGCTCTTTTTCCTTGCCTGGTCTCCTGTTTGGCTTTAAATTTGGGTCAGAAAGCTCACAGAAGAAAGAAGATTCTATTTCTGCAACCCTTTTTGTGTTGTACAGGTGACTACCTCAGGTTTCATGCTATCATTCCCTCCCGCTCACCACAGTTACTGAAGACATTTTAACTACTTTCTGTTGCCCTTCCCTCACAAACATAAAACATTTTGATGTGCATATTAAAGTAATCCTGACACTAGTATCAGGAATTAATACCATTTTCCAGATGCACAGAGACTGGCATTCTCGTAGTTGACTAAGGCTTGAAGTCAGGACCAGCTTAAGGTCAGGACTCTAGGAATACTTAGTGGTGGTCATGGGGCTTTTGAAAGGCTGAAAGTGGTAATAGGAAATGTTGGGTAGGAAAGATAGATGAATATTTAGTATACTACTGTGGATAGAAGTCCTGGAGGACTAAAAATGAACTGTATCAAGGAAAGACAGAGTAATCTATACCTACCACAGTGTTTGTGGTGGTACCTGTAATCTGTGCCATCATTTATTTATTTGGCAAATACTTGCTGATGACATATATCAGGCAGTTAATGTTATATCAGTGAAAAAAACAGAGTAAATCTTTTATGGGGTTTACATTTTGATTGGTGGAAAATAAACTAAATAGACAAATATTTTATTTTATTTCATTTTTTTTAAATAATAAATTTTATTTTTATATTCCCCCATACAATTGCAAACGCCCCATTCTGACCCCAATCCTTCCCCTCCCGCCCCCCACCCCCTAAAAAGTGTCTCTGGTTCATAGTTTTTTGTTGATTTTGATTTTTACTTTCTTATATTCATTTTCCTGGTCCCTTATTTAAGTTTTCTAGATTCCTGCTATGAGTGAGACCATCCGGTATTTTTCTTTTTCTTTTTGGCTTATTTCGCTGAGCATGATCCCTTCCAGCGCCATCCATGTTGCTGCAAATTGCATGTGTTTATCTTTTTTTTATTCTGAGTAATATTCCATGGTATATATGTACCACATCTTCTTGAACCAGTCATCTATTTTTGGGCATTTGGGTTGTTTCCAAAGCTTAGCTATTGTAAACAGTGCTGCTATAAACATAGGGGTGCAGGTGTTCTTTGAAATGGATGTTTCTGTGTCCTTTGGGTAAATACCTAGGAGTGGAATTGCTGGATCATATGGAAGCTCTATGTTTAGTAGGTCCAGAAATCTCCACACAGCTCTCCATAGGGGTTGGACCAGTTTGCACTCCCACCAACAGTGCAGAAGAGTTCCTTTTTCTCCACACCCTCTCCAACATTTGTTGTTGCTAGTTTTTTTAATATGTGCCATTCTCACTGGTGTGAGATGGTATCTCATGGTAGTTTTGATTTGCATTTCCCTGATGACAAGTGATGTTGAACATTTTTTCATATGTCTGTTGGCCATTTGCATTTCCTCTTCAGAGAAGTTTCTTTTTAGCTCTTCTGCCCATTTTTTGACTGGATTATTTTCTTTGTTGTTGCTGAGTCTCATCAGCTCTTTGCAGATTTTTGTGATCAGTCCTTTATCATTAGTGTTGGGTGCAAAAATGTTCTCCCAGTTGGTGGGGTTTCTCTTTGTTTTTGTTATTGTCTCTTTTGCTGTGCAGAAGCTCTTTAATTTGATGTAGTCCCAGCTGTTTATCTTTGCCTTCACTATCACTGCTTTGGGTGATGTGTCTGTAAAGATGTCTTTGATGTGCAAATCCCGTAGTGTTTCGCCTATATTTCCTTCTATGTATTTTATGGTTTCAGGTCTTAAAGACAAATATTTTAATATGTTATCAGGTGATAAGTAATGATAACTTAGAGGGAAGGCCTCACTAATAAGAGAGCATTTGGGGAAAGAACTGAAAAAAAGTGTGGGAATCAAACCTGTGGAAATCTGAGGTGAGATTTTTGAAAGCAGAGAGGGGCATATGGTTGATGCATTGCAGAACAAGCAAGGAGAAGAACTAGGCTGACATGAAGGCAATGAAAAGACCTGGTGGAGGAGAAGAAAGAGGCGGTGGAAGACCAGATCCTACAGAGGCTCTTGTCTGTAAAGACTTGGGAATTGATTCTCAGTAAGCTGATTTGACATGCCTCAGTGGATCATCTTGAATATGTACATATTTAGCTTTAGTGGATGGTTTCAAGCCTATTTCAGATGCAGTCATGCCAATTTCCACACCCACCAGCAATGTATGAAGCCTCAAGTTGTACCACATCCTGACCACATTTGGTTTAGTTTTTTAAAAATTTAAACTGTAGGTTTCTGGTGGATGTGAATGATTTTTTAATTGTGGTTTTAATATTCATTTCTTGAAAGAATAAGGTGGTTAAGCACCTACTCAGTTGTTTACAGCCACTTGATATCCTTTGTGTGAATTGTCTCTTTGAATATTTTTCCCATTAAAAAACTGCATTGTCTTTATGTTTCTTACTGATTTATAAGAGGTCCTCGTGTATTATGGAATTGAGTTCTTTCTTTGTATATATTGTTGCAAATATATTTTTATGCTTTACGGCTCGCCTTTTTACTCTCTGAATGGTGATTTTGGTGAGCAAAAGCTCTTAATTTTAATGAAGTCTAATTTAAAATCTTTCCCTTTACACTTAGTGCTTTTATGCATTCTATTAAAGAAAACCTTGCTCACTTCTGAATCATTGTATTAGTTTTCTGTTGCTACTGAACAAATTACTGTAAACCTAATAGGTAAAATAATATTGTCTCATGGTCTCTATGGGACAGCTCAGAGTCTCATAATTTGAAATCAAGATATTGGCTGGTTTGTGTTCTCTTCTGGAGACTCAACTACAAAGACTCTACTTCTAAAATAATCCAGGTTGTTAACAGAATTAATTTCTCTGCATCTGTGTGACTGAGGACACTGGGTTAATGCTGACTATTGGCTGTGGCTATACTAAGGTCATCGAGGCCACTGTAGTTCCTGCAGGCTGCCTGCAGGTCTTCCCCACATGGGCATCTCCAGTGTGGCTTCTTACTTCATTAAGCCTGTAAGGAGAATCCCTCTTTTGAAGGCAGTCACCTGATTGAGCCAGTACCATAAAGGATAAGCTTTCTTTTGAGACTAACTCTAAATCAACTTATTTGAGATTTGAAATTATTAAAGAAACTGATATCCTTTCACCTTGCCATATTCTGTAGATTAGAAGCAAGTCACAGGTCCCCCACACTCAAAGCAAGTACCAGGAACAAGAATCACAGGGGCCACCCAAGGGTCTGTCCTACAACCTGAAAGACTCTTAAAATGTTATCTTCCAGAAATTCAACCATTTTATATTTAGTCTCATAATCTACTTGGAATTGATGTTTATGTGAGGTAGGAGCTAAGATTAATCTTTTTAATAGATAAACAATTGGCCTGGTAAATTTCTTCATTGTACAATAGATGAATATATATGTTTATTTTTTCTAGATTCTGGTTTCTGTTTATTGGCTTATTTATTTCCACAGTGCCAAAACTACACATTTTACTGTGTAGGTTTGTGTCTTGATATATGGATAGTATAAATCCTCCAAAATAGTGCTTTAAGTTTGTCTTAGCTATTCTTCGTTTTTTGTATTCCCATATAAGTCATAGAATCAGCTTGTCAGTTTTTGCAATAATCTCTAGTGGTATTTTTTATTGGTAGTCCATTAAATTTATAGGTCAATCTGAAGGGAATTGATAACTTTCAAAATTGAGACTTTCAATTCATGGAATCTCTCTCTCTCTCCAATTTATCACAACAGCGTTTTATAGATTTCTGTGTAGAAATGCTGCATACCTATCATTAGGTTTATTTATCTTGGAAATGCAATAGTAGTTCCTTGTGTGGTTGGAACTTTTTATTAATCTCAGAAAAGCAAGCATTGTTGAACTAGGAGGCAGGATAGAGAAAAGACACAGCCTCCCTAAATTCCCTAAACAGTCATAAAATATTTTAATTAATAAAAATAATGAATGCTCAGAAATTTAGAGACTCCAGTATTCAAACATATGGATAAACTCAGTCCCAAACTAAATCTAGTAGGATTTACATGGAAAGCAAGAGAACTGACCTATGTGGAAGTTTATATTAGGGGTTGGCACACTTTTTTTAGTAAGCATTTTAATCTTTGTTGGCCATAAAGGAGATTTTGCTGCAAGTATCAAGTCCGCCTTCATGTCATGAAAACAGCCATAGACAGTATTCAAATAAATGGGTGTGACTATGTCCAATGAAACTTTACTTAAAGAACAGATGCTGCCTGGATTTAGCTCAAGGACTATTTTTGCCTAGTCTCCTCTTCTAGGGCATTGCTTATCAATTACTGCAATCTTTATGTAGTCCATTTAATCCATCTATGTTTAGTCCATAGACTCATTAAATAGTAAATCTCTCAGTCACTACAACAAGGTAGGATGTTTAATGTTACTCAGAAGTGTAAAAACATCTATGCTTCTGCCCAAAGGGGCATTCTAATTCTTGACCTCAAAGCATTTGCAGACTAGTCTAAAGGAGAAAGAAATCCTAGCAAGAACAGAAATATTTCTTGACCATATTGCATTATGAATTGTCACTGATTTTCTTAAAGAGAGGGAAGGAAAATCAAATCCTTAATGTATATGCTTATTAATATGTAAATGTTTACATTAATGTGCAATAAAATTCTCCATATGCTTTTACTATTTCATGTATATAAACTCTTCCAAAGTTAATTATTCTTTTCTCTTTGACTATAACTCTGTAATGTACTTGTTATATTTAATTTAACTTATTGATGACTATAGACATTATTAGTCAGTATAAATAATTTGAATTTTGGGAATTTTGTTACATACTTGTTGGTGTGCAGGGTTTTAGTATAATTACATTCAAAAGATACCATGTTCTGAACTCAACATCTATTGATCTGAGTCTTTTAAACATAAGGACAACTTTATGAATCATTTGAGATATATATTTTAATAACAGATCATAAAAGAGGATTAATAGCAATGGGGAAAGTAGTCCCTAAGCTGAGATACAGTTGTGGTAAATAGAATGTGAATTCAATATCTGGAGGATGAATCAAAAGGTATTTATGTATTTTCTAAGAATTTCTAAGGCTTCCTGTTGTCATTTTAGTCTAAACACATGGCTCAGTGCATCTATAGTTTAAGTTTATTTGGTAAGCAAAGAAACCAGGGTGCAATTTGTCATTTCTATGTTTGGAACTAATGATTTTAGATTTAGCAACTTTCTGGACATTGATAAGCATTTTGTACAATATGCTAATGCCTATAATAATCATCATGAGAAAGAGTATTTATGGTCAAATCAACACAGGGTAGATTGGTTACTACCTCCCCTGCTAGGCAATCACCCTGCGAGTGAATATATGTTGAGGGCT
The DNA here is from genome assembly GCF_014898055.3 of Talpa occidentalis. Taxonomy (NCBI): domain Eukaryota; kingdom Metazoa; phylum Chordata; class Mammalia; order Eulipotyphla; family Talpidae; genus Talpa; species Talpa occidentalis. Next base: position 111,424,454 of record NW_023605194.1, read on the forward strand.
TCAAGAAGTGAAGAAATATTTTTGTGTATAGCCTAGATTTCTTTCCAATTATTTGGATGCTGAAACACTTAGTTTTCCCAATGGGACACTTACAATATGAAGTGCTAATGTTCTGAGGGGACAGGTTTGGGTAACAACCTTTTTAATTCATGATTTATTGTCCCATATTGTTTTGGAACCACCTCTCCTTGTTTCTAACATTTTAAATCAAAGTAGTTGTATTTATTTCTGCCATTTTATGTAGACTTCCAGACGTGACTAACTTGGGGAGAAAGATTTATTCTCTTCTGTACATTGATTTGGGCTCAGTTTAAGACATTAGAGGCAAGTTATAGTTTGTATTTTTATTAGCAGTTTAAAATGTGTGTTGACAGAGAAATTTGTCAATATAGTAAATACATTGATTACCAGTGGCTTAGTGAAGTTCTGTACAGTTTTTAATTCATTTTTATTGTTTTAAAAGTTGCACAAGTAATCTATGAAAATACACACATTATTAAAAGAAAACAACTTAAAAGTTTTTAGAATAAAAATTAAAAATTTCCTCTTCATCTGTGTTCTTTGGCAACCTTTTAAATGTGATTTTATAATATTTACATTTTGGATTTTGAGTTTTATTGCGTATATAGAGAGGTCTCCCTTATGCCATGCTTTTAAATAAAATAATCAGATATTTTCTCTTAAACAGGGTGACTAGAAGGTCTGGAAGCATAAGTAAATATGCATAATAAATGGCTCATTAAAACTGTATTACATAAATATGGTCAGTATGATATTCATAATATGTTCAATGTGTTGCCCCTCATTACTGCCTCATAGTTCAGCGCACTATAAGGTTGCAACAAATGTGGTGCATTAACATGAAATTTCCCTCGGTCCTTACACATGCATGTGTGATGCATTGATTTATGTCCCTGATTTTCACTGGTAATATCTGTACCTTTAGCACATTTCAGAAGATGTCATCAAAAAGTTTTAATTTGTAAATATCTAAGCTACCCATATATCTATTTATATATTAAAAATATACATGTATTTTTTCAAACTTTATGACCATTGTACTTTTGTAGAAAAACTTTTTAAAATGTTTATCTCCTTAATCCATCTAGAATTAAATTTTATATATAAAGTGAAGATAGGATCTGTGTTTGTTTTTTCCAGATGGATACAGTTGTTCCAATACCTTTTATGGAACAATCCATGTGGGATCTATGTTTGCTCACCTTAAGGAAGAAGGCAAAGATTTTTGAGTCTTTCCATATAGATGAAAATTGAAGATGTGAAGGTAGATGAGTTCTGGGGAAAAAGAGTAGATAAAAGAAAGGACAAGCCATGGTGTAGTAAATATTAGAACATGTCTGTCTTTATCTGAAAGAAGGAATAAAAGGAATTATCCAAGAGGTAGGTAGGAGAACCCAAACAGATGTCAAGGAATTTGTTGATTAGCAAAGTTTCAAGATGAGAAGATAGCAGCAGTAACCAGTGGGGAAGCGAGAGTCTGAGTGAAATGGATAAAATAGAACATTGAGAGATTGGTTATGTCATTAATTGAATTCTGCAGTACAACTTCTGTATAACTGGCATTTAGATTATACTGGATTATCTACAGTTTATTCCACTGTTTCCATCCAGGGACATGGAAGACTAGCAGTTAGCTGTAGACATGGTCTGTTTCTGGATAGAGGATATGGGTGTTTTGGGTGATGGGTGTGGTGTGCTACCATACATCTGAAGAGGGGCGAATTTATACCCCTAAATCATATATAGTCTTATAGACCAAGTTGCTTTATTAAAAAGCAATAGAATTAAAAAAAAATAAAAACACATTATAAAATGTTACTTTATTAAAACTTTGCATGGTATATTTGAAAAACATTTTCAGTGAAAATCCAGCAGACATACAGTGATATAATGTATACAAAAGAACTTTTGACCTAAGCCATAAAAATCAAAATAAGAGCTGTGTTTATAGATGTAACCTGTAGTGGTTATTCCTCATCCACTTGGGGAAAATATGAGCCTGCTTGGCCAGGCCTCCTAGATTATGGTGTTTGTCACCCACGGTAATGCCATATGAGACATTTTGAGCTTGCTAATTATTTGTTTTTATAAACTAGTCATTTCCCATGCCTATTTGTGGCTCACTTTCTCCTGTTTTCCTCTTCAAAAAGAGGTCGAGAGAGGTATGAATTCGTCCCGGCTTAGTTTGGACATACTGCTTGATCAGCCTGTAGCCATGCCACAAGCGTGCTAATCACTGTATAAATACATAGCAACACAACGGCAAGCAGCCTCCCCCAGCTGCCCTGGAAAGCAGCCAGACTGCGAAGGACAGAGCTGTGTGGGCCGCTGAGCTCTGCCGCGCCGCCTGAGGATGGATGGCCGCAGGACCCCGAGCAGCTGCTCGTTGGCAAGACGTGCAAGGAAGCTCCATGGAGGCGGTCACGAGAAGGTCCTCAGCAATGTGGCTGTGACACCACGGAGCTGCTGTCGATGATGAATGGGGAGTACTCTGTGTGGGCAGACGTGGCATGTGGCAGTGTGACAGAGGTGGCTCATTTTGATTCAAGGTACTGAGCAGCCTGTGAAGCCAGGCAAATCAGCAAATCGGAGGGCCCTGCCCTGGTGCCTGCAGTCAGAGAGTGGAGCTGGTGCAGCTCAATTTTCTGTTTGGAGCAGCTTGCAATTTTTTGAAAAACCTATATTCATAAATATGGAAAGTGACATTGCCAGTATCGTTATAATCATATATGGAGGAAGATGATGCAACCCAGAACTCACACTAACGAAGACCCACGGAGGGTGAAGGGGCACCCAGCATTGCCCATGTGAAAGTCTTGCAGACTTTATCTGTTTATTCTGCTTTATTTTGGTCACAGTCTTATCTATTGCCAGATATTTCAGTATATATAGTTATTTTAATACAGATTATTTCCGCCTTAGCTCCTACCAAATAGAGGTTAAAGGGGGCAGGTCTTGTTTCATGTTGTATCCTGTGCCAAGAACAGTGCTGGCACATGGAAAGCCCTAGTAGAACTTTTTTGGAAAAAATGTAAAATTTCAGTCTTATATGTTTCTGGTGATTTCCCATAATATTTGAGAAGCTCAAAACATCAATTTAGTATAAGAAATGTGCTAATTAAAGGAACAGTAATTTTCTTCAAAGTGATTCCTAAAGAGCTGAGTTTTGTAGTATTTAACGTGTATAATGCCATAGTTTTGATGAAGTTATCAGTAAGCAGTAACAATTTCATCAGCCAACTATATTTTTTGGTACATGTGCTGCCAAAAACCAAGTTTTGATTAAATTTCCCTCCATTCCACCCCATCCCATGATCTTGCCCTGGAGAAGCTGTCACAGCACAAAAACTTAGCCACCTCCACTCACCGCAACAACCTGATAACAGGAACAAGCAACCTGCTTCTTTGCATAGATGGGGTGCTCATGTGTGAATGGAGAGTGGAAGGATATGTCCTAAGTAAAGAGAATAAGTATTTGTAGTTGTTATAATAGTGACTTGTAATTATTGAGGTAGAGATGGTTTCAGTTCTTGACTTGGAGGTGTTCAAGCAGAAGCAAAGCCAGGTGGGCAGCTGTTTCCAAACCAGTCTGAGTATCAGCCTCAGTATCAGTCTGAGTATCAGCCCACATACGGCTGATAATTAACAAGTGAATAATAATTAACAATAATTAACAAGCGAAGCAGCCCTCCCAACACACAAGGTTACAAGCCCCCACTCAGGGTTACAAGCCCCCACTCTGGAGAGCCATCGTGGATGTTCTGGGCTCCATACTGAAAACAAAGCAAAACAGCTCCCAGGTGATTCTGGTGCACAGAAAGTTATTAGGAACCACACTCAAGGCTGGGACTCAACCTTCAGACAGAAAGCTGGGCCCAAGCAGCCTTTCTTGTGTTCCCCTGAGGGCTCTGTGCAGTCAAGGCTTTCCCACTGAGGATTCTAGTTCAGTTGTGCAGGCTGTGAACCCAATGATATTTTTCTACTTTATACAATAATTATAAAATTTTTAAATATGATTTTATTTTTTAAATAAAAAATAAATATGATTTTTATTTTCAGGCATTTTTGGGAAACATTAAATAGGAGACCTTGAGGTCTGGGTGGGTCCAATCCTCACTGCCTATGACCATTCAAATAATTTAACTCTCTACTTCATCTGTGTGTAGACTTAAAATTACACACACACACATACACACACACACACGTGCATACAGAGTTGTATAACTAAATCATTGACTGTAGTTTATAAATTGGGCAGTTTATGCCCAGCCTAGAAATATATGAACAAATAAAGAGGCCTCATTTCATGTAGACTTCGTTCTGGGAGGACCTGCCTTATGGATCACTGGGCCCAACAGTGTTTTTCATTTGTTTGTGAGCATGCTCGATGGGTCTGCAGTCTGTGGTGTTCAAAGGTTAAACCCAACCACTAGAAAAATGATGACAGTAACAGAGTTTAAATAACGAAAAAGCACGGTGCATGAAAACCAATCTTCAAACCCTATACAATGACCCGTGCCAACTCTACATTATGTTTTTAACTACCTCGTGATTATACAACATGAACTAATCTACCAGCGGAAAAACAAATAGCCAGGACTTAGAGCAATATCTCCCAACAATTGTTCTGCTTTGAATTTTCCTTTTACTTATTTTTTTTTTACTATATATTTCAAGTGGATTAAATAGAGAATTTTAATTAAGAAAACAATGCTGTGAGCCCTACTTGCTTCTCAGATGCTGCACTCTGTGGTCTAGTAAGCATTTTAATGAGTTGTAACGCTGCAAGATGTTTCTAGTTCCTTTACATCCTTGACTCCATCAGCTTATATTTCTGCCAGACTTACAAAATGAATTCTATTTTTCCAAAATGGATAGTTTTTAACAAAGTGCTCAGTGAAAGAAACTATTTTTATTCTACTTTTTAAAAAGGGTCTGATATAAGTTACACATTATTCTTAACCCCAAATGGGATTGGACTGTTTTCACCCTAGTCCTCTCACACAGCTACTCACATGGCAGAAGTCTTTGGATAATTATTTTATCTTCATTGTGGGTCTCCAGATACTGTAGACAACAATTATAGAAATATGGAATTTTATAATTTGAAAGAACTCGAGATAGTTTCTTGTAATCGTCTCAATTTTCACATGTGGGGAAGGAGACTCAAACGAACTAACTGTGTGCGTGGCCTGCAGGTGCACGCCCTGTTCCTTTTGTCTTTTAAACTGTCATGACCTTCTGCTCGCCTGTGCCCTTGTCCCTGCTTCTCCGCCCATTTTCATTCCTTAATGGCACCATTTTCCCAGCGTTCCTTATAAAACTTCGGATATTTTGAATTCTTTTCATATAAGCCTGTTTCTTGGGTTCCCGGCCTCCCTCTGCTTCCTTCCTTTCACGGTTGGTGTCTCAGGTTGTTTTCCCTTCAGGCTCTCATCACCTTCTACACCATCTTGGCGCTCCCAGACCCTTCTGAGGCTTCAGCTTCGACCAGGATGCCCACAAATCCCAATTTTCTTTCTCCTCCTAGATCTTACTCCTTCTCTAGAGTTTACTGAGATTTTATTACAAAAGACCTGTGGCAGAGATGTGGTGTTTTTCCTGCAAGATATTTTAATTGAGCTAAATTGCATGTTTTAATAGGAAACAAATATCGTCTCTAGGTCTGTGTTTCTTCAAACTATTTTGACTTTTTAGTTGGATTTAGAAGAATATGAAAAACATGTTATAGTTTATTTAAAGCATAATTATATGTTAGATATTTAATGGGCACATTCAATTTTTATTGGTAATAAAAATCATAATACTGAAGTAAGGATTAAAAGCCACTTAGGGGGATGCAGAAATATTAATTAATGATATCTCAGTATTTATATTTAATAGAATTATTCTTTGAAATTACCTTGTCTCAAAGTTAAAGCATAAAATGAATTTATAGATGTTCTGCCTTTAAAGCACTTTTATACATAGAAAAACTTACCCTTTTACATATGCTTCTGAGGAAAACTAACAGTTTCCTCATTTATTACCATCAGTGTGGTTTTTTTGTGTCTAGACGTGTCCACTGAATTGTCTTTTTCTAATATAAAAATTAGTTAATGTCCCTATGAATTTCATGTTATTAGTTAATCCTTGTGAAGAAAGATCCAAGGAAAAATAACACTAATTATGCCTGTAATTCAGGGAAATCTTTCATTTCCGTACAAGGTGGTTTTAAACCATCCAAGCCAGGACATCCCTTTTTCTCAAAGGTTACGACTTTTTTTTTAACCCCACAGCTCTGTGCTCAGGAAACATGGCAACAAGGCCCAGGACATATGTCAGCCGGTGTGACTTGGCATCACCATCTGCGGAGGGGCCCGCGCTGGGACAGTCCAGCCACGGTCCAGTCTCTAGAAATGACAAGAAATAAGACAAACGCGAAGCCTGCGCGAGGGCGGCCGCGGCCCTGCTCTGGCCGCTCTGAACCAGGGGGCGAGTCTGTGTCAGCTCCGGTGTCCCCCCGCTCGCGCGATGCCCTTGCAGACAGAGCCGAGGGGCCAGCGCCATCTGTGCCCGCCGCGGGGCAGCGCCAGGGCGGAGCCGGCAGGTCCCAGGGCCGTGGGCACCGGCCCCGGCGGGTCCCTGAGTCCCAGCGCCAGGGCCGCGGGCACCGGCACCTGCGGGTCCCTGAGTCCCAGCGCCAGGGCCGCGGGCACCGGCACCTGCGGGTCCCTGAGTCCAGCGCCAGGGCCGCGGGCACCGGCACCTGTGGGTCCCTGAGTCCCAGCGCCAGGGCCGTGGGCACTGGCACCTGCGGGTCCCTGAGTCCCAGCTCCAGGGCCGTGGGCACCGGCACCTGCGGGTCCCTGAGGTCCAGCGCCAGGGCCGTGGGCACCGGCACCTGCGGGTCCCTGAGGTCCAGCGCCAGGGCCGTGGGCACCTGCACCGGCGGGTCCCTGAGTCCCAGCGCCAGGGCCGCGGGCACCGGCACCTGCGGGTCCCTGAGTTCCAGTGCCAGGGCCGTGGGCACCTGCACCTGCGGGTCACTGAGTCCCAGCGCCAGGGCCGCGGGCACCTGCAGCTGCGGGTCCCTGAGTCCCAGCGCCAGGGCCGTGGCCACCTGCACCGGCGGGTCCCTGAGTCCCAGCGCCAGGGCCGCGGGCACCTGCACCTGCGGGTCCCTGAGTCCCAGCGCCAGGGCCGCGGGCACCGGCACCGGCGGGTCCTGAGTCCCAGCGCCAGGGCCGCGGGCACCTGCACCTGCGGGTCCCTGAGTCCCAGCGCCAGGGCCGTGGCCACCTGCGCGCCTGAGCAGTTTCCTCTCCACGCGTGCGGCCGGCTCCGCTCTCGGGGCAGCGGTGACCTCGCCGGTGGCGGGAGGCGCGTCCCGAGCACGTGCGCTCTGCGGTGAAGACCCACCCTGACCACGAGGGTAAGTGGGGTGTGGCTGTCCGGTTTCCCGGGGGGCGACCGCGCAGGGGCGGGTGGGCGGCAGGGCGCGGGGGAGTGAAATGGTCGTGAGTGCAAGTTTGCCCAGTTTCCCAGTCCCGCCGCCCGTCGCAGGGTCGCGGAGACTCGGGCCTCTGTGCCGCAGTCGCCTCTCCTTGAAAATGGAGTCACAGGCCTCCCCGGGGAGGGCTGCGGGGCTCGTGCGCGTGAGCCGCGGCAGAGCGCTCGGAATGGCGCGAAGCTGCAGTAAAATCGCCCCGTTGGGTCCAGCCTTTCCGAAGGCGGCCTGGTGGCCGGTGTCCTGGGGGGCCTGCGCCGCGCCCGCGCCCCCGGCGGAGTCCTGACCCCGGAGTGCACCTGACGCGCTCCGAGGACCGGCCAGAAGACCAGCGGGTCACCTGGGCAGGCGTGAGCTTGTCGTGCAAGGGGCCTGTGGTGCAAGGCAGGGGAAGCCCCGCACACTTGGGTAACATTTTAGGGCAATTTTGTGGTAAATGTGGGCCCTGATGGGAGCTCTCGCTGGGTGCGCACTGGCTGCCTGGGGGTCTTTTCCTGACAGTCTGGGGTCCGTGTCCCTCTCTCCGGGACGCAGCCTCCTCCCACAAGCTCCCCCCACCCGGGGCTGACCCTCTGAGGCTTGGTTAGGGGTGTTTCCTCCTGGGCACTTTGCCCCAGGCATCTGCTCTAGGATTACTTTTCTTCCAAAAAAGCACGACACCCCCACCCACTCCGCCTCCAGCAACTGTGCTATTTAGAACCCCCTAGGGGCTCCCCTTTTCCTTAGGCCTGTGGACTTCCGCATCCCACCCGACCCCAGGCCCAGGCCCCACAGGCCCTCCGCGCAGCCAGATGGCAATCCGGCTTCAGAGCAGGTGGGGAGGGAAGCCTTGAAGAAAAGGGGGTCCCTGAGAGGCCCGCACCCGGTCCTGCTGGAGAAGTTCCACCACACTCCAGGGGAGCGGGCCCCTGTGTGGGGGAGGCAGAGGAAGCCCTTAGGAATGACCCTGAGTTCCTCTGTCCTTTTCATTTTCTTCAAGGGAATGCTTAGCTGTTGGAGGGGAGTTTCCTTTAGTGCCTATCTGAATCTCTCTGCTTCAAATTCTCTCAAATCTCCTCTTGGTATTTGGATAGAAGCTTCTGGAAGTTAAGGTGTGTGTGTGTGTGTGTGTGTGTGTGTGTGTGTGCACTAGCGCACGCTCACTCTTCCTCAAGGGAACCAGGCTTTCAAGACGATTTTCTCATTGTGAACTTAATAAATCCGATTTAATACTCAATTATGAGCAATTTCTTTTTGGGCGCGGAGCAGGGTTGGGTTTCTTCCCTGAAAGCAAGGAAAGTTCTTGATTCAATGCCTCAGAAAGCCATAGGGAATTAAAAATACATGGTTATATTGTTTTCAAAATATTATAACTGTTATATATCTATCTCGTTTAATGTTACTTTCTGAGTAAATTTCCCTTTTGTGATCCTCAACTTTCATGAAATTTTTATTTAACTGTTCCAGTGTGGTTTTAGCTGTGGTTTACATTAAAGCATTAATAGGGAACTACAGTCTTCTCTACCCCAGCCCAGGATGGCGTGACATTGGAATAAAGGAGATGGTGATTTCAAGGGGAACAGATGTGGCCTGTGTTGTATTGTCCAAAAGCTAATTCTTACATCAGGAGCCTTTCTCCACTCCTAATTTTGGAGGTTCTGGGTTAAATTTTGTTAATGAGGGAGGTTATTTTGTCCAGAAAAACTTAGTATTTGGCAATCTTTTTACCATTTTCCTGACTAGTGATGTTATTTTTACTGGTGAGCAGATTCTCTCTTTAGGAGCTGGCCTTGTATTACTCTGTCCGCTCTAAGTAGGACTCTAACTCTTATTAGGGTGCAGAGTCAGTAAGAAGTGGTTGGGTGAATCCTGCTAGACTTTTCTTTCTTGACTTTTATCTCTTCCATGACACATTTAATATATGGAATGATGTCTCCCTAGCTTGGGAGTCTGAGAATGTGCCTTCTCAGTCACTAACATGGAACAGAGAACACAAAATACTTGATTAAGTGAGTGAAAAAGCAACCAAACCAGCATTTGCTTGGATTCTGAGGTCAGGATGAAACCCCCCTGGAAGGATCGGAAGGCAGAGGGTCATCCTCAAATCTCTGCCTAGTGAAACCTCTGGAGTGAGGAGAATAAGATCCTTTGGTTCTTCACCAGCCTCAAGTTTCAGGGTTTTGCTGCCCAGAAAGTGGCTGGGGGGAAGTCAGTGAGTCTGCTTTGATGCAGGGCTGGGGTGCCCAACCAGCTAGCTCTTCACCCCACCAGGCACTCTCTGTAAACACCAAGCCCCTGAGAGAAAGGGCCTCTCTGCAGAGGGAACCCCAGCACCCAGGCTGTGCTGTTGCAAAGAAAGGACCACCAAATACTGTAGCTCAATTGAGGGGTAATATTTATTTATTTCCAATTATTTTTTACGGAGGCAAAATTGGCTTGCTTCATTTTATTTGTTTTAGGGGCTACAGGTTCAAACCTCTACAAATGTGTGTTTTCACACCTGCCCACCACCAAAGCCCCAGTAACCCTCACTGTGCTCCCTTGGACCCCATCCCTCCTGACTGCCGTCCCACCACCTCCCCTTCTGGTTACCTCAGCTTTGCAGTCAATTGGCAAGGGCTGGTTTGGGGTGACCCTTTTTCTGTTTCTATTCTACATGTAAGTGAGACCATCCAATATGTCTTTCTCCTTCTGACTTACTTCACTTAGCATTAACCTCACTAGCTGAAAGTATGGACACTTCTTGAGTTTGCACGTCCTCCTTGTGCAGGAGCCCTGCTAGTCTGTGTTACAATTTAGTACATGCGCCTCCGAAGCGAGCACAAGGGAGAAGTGTTTTGCTTTCTAATGTGAGTCCAGTGGTGAGTGGTCCACGCGGATAGGAGAGCTCCCTGACTTCCAACACTGCCCCAGTCATCTCCTTTTCCTGAGGAAATGAGAAAGGGTAAAGGGAAAGCCCAGGGCAAGCCGTGCTGGCTCTCAGGACATGACCTGGATGCTGCATGTATCTCTTCAGCCAGTACTGGCACTGGCCATACCTCTCTTCGAGAAGGCTAGGAATGTAGCTGTGACCTGGATGGGCTCATGCCAAGCAGACCTGTGTGGATTTTCTTTCTAAAAGGAAGAAAGGGAGATACACTAGATGATAAATTTATGTTTTTGCCTCAAATAAGATGTTGAAGGCAAGTATCTAGCATCCAGCATCTAATATAAGCTTATTTATAGGGACAATTGGAAGGTACAAGATGATGGTCTGGGGCATGTGGTAGTTGACTTTTGGGTTGAGTTTGTAAGCTGGTTCATGAAATCATTTGGTTTAGGAATTTGATGTGAGTATTTGATAACCTGAGGTACAATTATTGATCAGGGGAAATTATGCAGTAAGTGTTCTTCTTTTATTATTGAAGTTCTTTGTGACGCTCATAATTCGTTTTTCTTAATAAGTACTCCTGTCCAGTCATTATTCATTCTTGTGAGCTTATCTTGTCTTTATATTTGCCTTTTCAATTAAAATCTGTACTAACAAGAGGACAAGAAGTCTAGGAGGGTTATTGGCATGAGACAAGTATATTTTGCTTCATTCAACATGGGTAATATTTCAAGCTCAGAAAAGAATTTTATTATGTATTTATAAAGGTTTCAAGATCTCATATTTTGCCTTTAATCAAATAGTGAGAAAGGTATTTATTCCTGTTCATGCAAATCTAAATTCTGCTGGTGGTAATTCACAATAATTTGATAAGAATTTGAAATGAAGGAAATATTAAAAATACAGCATGCACTATGACATTACCATCTCTGACTGATATTAGGATTGGTGCCAGAAAGAGATTATTTTTGACACTTGAAATATAAGAAAGATGCATTGCATCTATTTGACATTATCATTTCTGGTGATGTGAAGTATTTTCCTTAATTTTAACCCTGGAGGGAAAGACAAAAGGTTAGTCCCTTTTAGAAGATTAAAACATACTTTTAATCTTATTTCTCAAGGCTAAGTAGAATGAAGATTCAAGAAGTAATGTGGACAAGTCAGCAATATTTTCAGATTACTGAGCCAAGTATATAGTATTACCTTATTTACTGTCATGAGGGGTTATTGTTTACATTTTGCAGAAGAGTGAAGTGAAGCTTGGACCTATTAAGCAGAGTAACTTATTTGACAGCAAATGTTTAACATGGTAGAAAAATTAAGGCCTTTGGGAGGTGGTTAGGTTTAGGTGAGAGCGTGAGGGTGGAGCCCCCATGGTAGGATTAGTGTCTTCAGAAAAGCAGTAAGAGACCTGAGCTCTTTCTCTGCTCCTTGAGGATAACAATGAGAAGGCAGCTCCCATCTCTGAATCAGAAAAGAGGGCCTTCTCTAAGAACCTAGCCATGCTGGCATCCTGATCTTGGACTTCCAGCCTCCATACCTGTGAAAAAGATTTGTTGTTTAAGTCATTCCATCCATGGTATTCTGCTAAGGCAGTCTGAAGTGACCAAGACAGATGTGTGTTCTGTTTTCCTTTTAACACAGTATTTTTCATCAACTTTAGAGAGGTGTCAACAATATGATTGCAATATTTTTACTAGATGGGTGCAATAATAAATAATGCTTCTATTCTTTTGTCTCTTACTACTCTTTAGTAATATATATATATCGCCAATTTTTTTTCCTTAGAAACTTATTTTGTAATTGTTTTGGAAAAACACAATTGGTTTACCATTGTGTTTTGTCTGGAAATGAAGCAAAAGCCTTGACAAAGTTTCATAATTCAAACTGCCCCATGGGGACTAGAGGAAATGGACCACAGGTCCAATAAAATTCAATATCAAGGCTTAGGCGAGATAACTACAGCTGACAATGCAATTGTTCTAGCAGCTTCTGAATTTGCGTTAGAGCCATATTCACTATATATGTTTATAATATTATTCTAAGCTACAATATTCAGATTAATATTTTCTTCTATTATGCTTCAATGAACCCACTCTAAACTCTATAGTCTATTGGTGGAGCTTTGGAACTTCACATTAGACAATAGTAATGAAACATTTGAAACTGTAAAAACCCAATAATAACAAATGTAAGTAATAAACACACAAATGATGTGAAAACATGTTACCTGAGATGAATTGCAACCTGCTAACTGGATGTTAGTTATGGTGAATAATCAACATAATCTTTGTAGTGTATTTGCACAATCTTGACTATAAGTGTTTATCTGTTAATGATAAATTATATTCATTTACTTCTCCTCCAAAATTTTATGTGCAATTAAAGTCCATATAAGAGCACAAAATAAAACAGAAAAAGAAGACAAAGTAAACTATTTAAAAATAATTTTACATTAGTGACGTAAAAGTTACTTTTTATTATCTATGCTAGATACTATTATAGTGAAATCTGTATTGTTAAATACATGTGAAATCATGTCAAAACTGTGATTTAATTTGTTTATTTTGATAGTTGATTTTAATGGATTGTTCTAACTTTATGGAAATGATTCTTCACAAACATACACAGATTCAAAAGAGGAGGTATGTCTTTGGCTGCGCTTAACATTTTTGATAATTTTTTTTTCAGGTCTACTGGCAAATTTCTCATATGTTGTGCAAACCATCAGTCCCCTCCCGTGATCAATGCTGATAAGCTGGAATAAGTTGCCCCTGGTCTGCCATAGATCCTAACTCAGGATAATATTCATCACTCATTAATACACATTTCATTCAGATTTGGCCAAGAGACAGTGCCATGACTCAAAGCATTTCTGGAGATAAACATAGGGTTGCAACAGATCAGCTGATACACTTGCTCTTACACCATCCACCCCATGGCACTTAGTCCAGATTTCTTAATCACAGATTGGTCATCCTCACTCCTCTTTCTGTATTTCCATGGTATTTATAGAACAGAAAAATCAGAAAAATAAACACCAACTTACTATTCATTTATAACACTCAATGAGGTATAGGTATTGCTTTAAAGTAACACTTGACTTTTCAAATATTCCAGCACATAATTTTTCATAATCACATAAATGTAACAAACTTTTTTGTTTATTTATTTCAACTACTGTAAAAATATGAAAAGATTATTTGATCTTGGTGACTTGAGAAGCAGAGAGGAGAGTATTAGATGATATTGACTGGATTAGAGATGAACAGAAAATCCTTGTGTGTTAAGTAGATCTGTGGAGCATGTGTCATGGAATGTGAAAGACACAATAGAGGAAAATCATATTTGTTTGCACAAGGGAGATATAGAAGCAGGTGAGGGAAGAAGTCAACTAAGAGAGCAAAGTTCAGGAGTGGTGCTCCTATTCCTAGAACAATAGCATATAAAGGCAAAATTGCCAAAATTTCAGGTAATACATCAAATTCAGTAACTTAGAATTCAGTTACATGATGGGTGTGATGCTTTAGTTCATCATTCATTCATGTATTTTCATTTCAATACATATTTCCTTAGTATGCACCTTGTGGCAGAAATCAGGTGCAGAATTGACAGGGTTAAACAAGACAGACAGAATCACTCTTCTCAGATTTTTATATTCAGATAGTGACTAAGGACAGTTTGCCTTGATTTTAAGCTGGTGAACAAATGTAGTGATGCATTGCTTCTTCCCTAATGGGATTGACATTTTTTCCACAGTCTGGAGTAGGAAGATGCTAAAGGAGAAATCTTTTAGGTTTGGGAGAAATGTGGTAAAATAAGGTCTTCAGAATGGATTGGTAAGAAACTGCATAGTTTGTGTTGAAAGTCTAAATCCATGTACAAAAGTCAAGCTCCCAAATCTTTTATTGCCATGATAGAATTGGGTCTTGATGTAACTGGCTATTTCAGAAACCCACTTGGTTTTGCTTTTAGAGGCCTAGACTAAAATGAGCACAGACTGAGACTTTGTTCCCTTGATGGTTGTTTTTAAAGGTAGATGTTTAACAAAAGATCCACTCAAGCAGTACAGATGTTATAACAGTCAAACCTCAATATCTCCTTCTGCATCATCACTTAATGTGATAAGTACTATATTCAAGCTCTATGGATTAGAAGATTCAAACTTAAAAATAAACATCTTCTATCAGCTATAGAAATACAGCTTTCAATTTATCTTGCTTCTTGGAGCTTTCATAAGCTGACTTATTTATTTCACTTAACCGCTTAAAATGCTGAAATAGTGAGCACCAATTTATGCAGGTAGACTTGATAACAGTAAAATCAGAAACTTCACTAGCCAATCAAAATTCTTGTCGCTTAATGGAGAAGGAAAGAGCCTTTATTTCCATTTTATTAAAACATTTGCAGTTACTTACTCTTAAAGAAATAAAATAAATTCTCATGGAATTAGCTGGCACTTTTTAAGACTCTTATGTAAATTGGCAGAAGAGCTTAAGCAGTGGTAAAAGAAGCTGATAACTATTGAAAATATGAAAAACCAGACTGCTTTGACTTGTGCACATATATGTGGCTGCATTTAAATGTTGAACACGAACCAATGGCTTTCTTAGGGGAAAAAAGAAATTTCAGAAGTAGGCACAAGGGAGCAGAATGAAACAGTCTTGGAGATGAAATGTGAAGTGAAAGAAAGGCGAAGAAATAATTGGGGGTCTTAGAAAAAAAACCTGGAATTTAGGTCATTATATGATGACCTAAATCTGAAGGCTGAAAAAGGAAGGCACCAAGTAAGAAGTAATGTACCCATGGTGACGTGGGTAGTTCTTGCTTTCCTTTGTTTGAAACAGTGCCTACCGTGCTCAGATCTATAGTGCTCCTTGTCATAAGAAAGTCATCTGGATTTGTAGTGTGGTTTATGCATTTATGTGTCATTTATCTGTCTTTTGATGAATGGCCAATATATGCTTCAGAAATGCAGATCTAATTTTCAAAGCTGTTTTAAACAGTATTTTGAGAAACAATGTTATATTTTGAGGGGAAAGCATAAAAAATCACAGCTTTGCTGATTCTACAATTCTTAGCTCATTTTTCATTTGTTTCAATTATAGAGTCTAATTAAACAATAATCCCTGCACATTTCATTGTAAGAAGGATTATATAGCAAATGCCAAGGTTAATTATTGGACAACCAAGTCTACCAATGAATAGGGAATGTTGTAATTAGGTTTATATAAGAAAAAGTGTGACTGTGCACTTTTTGGATGTATAAAGCTATCAGAATGCATATGGCTACAGAGAACCAGTGAGGGATGGAAAGTTCTACATCCAGTGCCCTTAGCCGGACTTGGCATGCACTAGTTGGTTCCTAAGAAGAAACTTTGCTCAGCACATCTGTCTTGGATTGAGGCTACATGGATATGGACTCTTATTCCTGAGAGATCAGTAACCAGACAGTAAGCAAGAACTTCAATATAAAGCACAAATTTACTGTAGAAAATAGAAAAGTTTAGTTTTAGAATCAAGCAAAATTGGCTTAGTTGTATAGTCTTAGATGTTATATACATTTCCCCACCTTGTTTTCTATCAAATGGAAAAGTTGGATCTAGTGATCTTTAAAAATTTTCTTACCTCTAAATTCTTCAACTTAT
This sequence comes from Talpa occidentalis, assembly GCF_014898055.3. Taxonomy (NCBI): domain Eukaryota; kingdom Metazoa; phylum Chordata; class Mammalia; order Eulipotyphla; family Talpidae; genus Talpa; species Talpa occidentalis. Next base: position 111,440,463 of record NW_023605194.1, read on the forward strand.
TTTTAAATTCTACATTTGATGTCCTTCCTGGTCATTCATTTTATTACAAAAGTGAAATCAGGCTTAATTTTCAAGCTCTGCTATTCAGAAGAATGAACTCGATGGATTTTTGATGGTAATACTATTATATTAGACCATTTAAATTTAATAAAATATTTGTTTTGCTTCCACTAATATTACAATTCTACACCAGTTCAGTATTTAAAAACAAAGAATATGATCAATTAACAAATTAACATATAAATCATCTTCCTCATGCTGGGGGCCTCCTGAGTAGTGAGACATCGCGAGCTATCGCATCATCTCATGAATGTCTCAAGGGAGCATCACTCAGGCATAATTTAAATAATGGTTATTTTAGGTAGCCAAAAAATTTGGTTTTGAGAGTTAAGGGAGTGCATCCCTTTAGAAAACAAAACAATCCAAAACAGAACAGTCAAAACACCACAGATGATTACTGGAGGGGATGATACTAAGTGAAATAAGTCAAAATGAGAGAGACAGACTCTGGATAGTGTTGCTTACATGTGGAATATAGAGACACTAAACAAAGGGTCAGATAAAACCAAACCAATAACAAACTCTAGAAATCTGACTGTAGAATTGAGTGTCACAGAGTGTGAGGGAGTAGAGAGCAAAATGGGGAGGGCGCCCAATGGACTGTGGTGGAGGACAGCGCATGCCTTGGTGTGGGAGTGATGTGGTAACATACACCTGAAGGGTGTGATCCTAGACCTCTAAACCATATGCAGTGTTGTAAAACGATGTTAATTAAAATAAAAAAAACACCAAAAAACCAGCAAAAACTATGTATTTGGTGGTCTAAGATAGCCATTGAATCATTTCTATCATTATTAAATTTCAATTAAGAAATGATAGAATAGACAAATTTTTCTTGAAAAAAGTCCAAATGTCCATCAATTGGTGAATGAGTAATCAAAATGTGATATATTTAAACAGTGGAATACTATTTGACAATAAAAAGACATGAACTTTTGATACATGCTATACCAAAATGACTCTTGAAAACATCCTGCTATGTGAAATAAGTCAGACACACAAGGTCACATATATTGTCTAATTCCATTTATTTGACAAGTCTGCAACAGACAAATTCTGCAACAGACAAATCCATAGAGATAGAAGGTAAGCTAGTGGTTGCTAGGAGCTGGAAATAGGGGGTGGCAGAAACGAACTGCTGATGTACAAGATTTCTTTTTTGGAGTAATGAAAACTGGGAATTATATAGCTATCTGGAGTTAGATGATGGTCATACAATTCTGTGAATTTTCTAAAAACCACTGAATTGGATACTTTAAAAAGGTAATTTGTGGGGTATGTGAAATATATCTCAATTTTTTTAATGAAGGGAAAAATCTCCAACACCAAATTATAAACTCAGCAAATGACATTAGGAGACCATTTATTAGAAAGATACATGTTAATTTAATTTTTTATTGAAGTAACTTTGCATATATTTTCAGAAGATCATTAACAATAATTTCATCTGTGATGAGTTATATCATCTTTTTTTCTTTGGGAATCCTTCTTTTTGATCCTGTATATTTTTCCTAGGAAAATAGTTATCCAGGTTTCACATATTTTTTAAAGGGTTAAGCTGATAGTTCTTCTGTTATATATTCTGATCTTAATTATATTTTTCTCCTTGATTCAAATGTTAAGACTTTATTATTTAAAGTTGATCCTTAAAGCCACTTCACTGGCTTCATGTGCTGTAGGCATGTGTTATAGACATGAACTTTTAATACATGCTACACCCAGATAATTCTTGAAAACATCTTTGTGACTCAATATATGTATAGTTTTATAAATTTCCCTGAACATTTGAGAGTATAGACTTCTTAAGTCTGTTGAATATTTTTCTATTAGAGCTATCTTACTTATTGCTATTATATGTATATTATGTATGTATTTGTATATTGTCTATCTATCTATCTATCTATCTATCTATCTATCTATCTATCTATCTATCTACCTATCTATCTATGTATCTTTTTATATAGCCTTACCTTTTTGGGGGTGTTTTCTTGATTTCTTATGAAATGGGAAAGTTGTAATTCTTCTATTTTGTTTCTATTGTTCTTGTGTTTCTTGTGTCATTTTTGCTTTGTTTTGGTGCTATATATTATTTTTGATACATAAACTTATGGCAGTTCATTGTGTATTGTACCTTTTTATCTTTATAAACTGTCTGCCATGCCTAGTTTATTGCTGTGTAACTCCACAAAGTCAATGTTCCCACCCAGGTCTTTTTCACCGACTCCTCATCCATCACCCATTTGGTTGGATTTTATCATCAACTAGTGTTTCCAGAATGACTCATGATACTATATTCTTCAAATTCTATATATTTGAAGTCGTTTACCTATTAAAAAATTCTTAGTCTTTTAGATTATTTCTATGGCAACTTTGTATTCTTGTATGAATGTTGCTAGGAATAATCTTGACATTAAGCTAATTTTCTCCCTTAAAGTTGAATTGCTTTTTTTTGTATCTAGAAGTTTGCCAGAGATAACTTTATCTGTTACCCTGGGCTTATGTCTGATTTTGCATTTGCCTCAGATTTTTGATATTTAAAAAATAACATATTCTATAAATAGTTGCATTACAATAAATCTGGATTTATTTGGTAAGCCTTCACTCTGTTCTTCTAGCCTCCACCTTGAAACCTGCTATTAATGCATGTACAGTGAGCAGTTTAGTGTGCAGTTAAATATGAAAATTGATTAGCAAGTACCCATTTCACTTATCTTGAAATGCAAGTGCAAACAGTTGATTCCAGCTAGCTCCATTGGTCTTTGGTGATGGCGGTGGGTGAAATGCTCTTTGCTGCTGCCTCTGTCGGCCATTTGATGTACCAGTCTGTTGTAGTGTGGCTTGTACCATTGTTTTTGAGAAACACAAAGCAGTTTCAAGAAGAGAAGATCATTGTGCAAGTAGCTCAGAGCAAGGGCAGCGCCTCTGTTGGATGAACAGAGATCCCATCTGCATCAGGCAGGGATCGCTCAAACTCAGAAAGGAGCCTGCATGACCCTGGTCTTTTGCGTCATGATTTGGCATTTGCCGACCTGGGTCAGTAGTTACATTCCCGATCACTGTCTTCTTTCTCTCTTCCATCCTACCATACCTGCTTCTGCAAAGGTGGCATGTCTGCCTGGCCCTTGTTGAGCTGTGCCTCTCCTGCCACTCCGGGCTGTTTAGGTGTGCCCACCTTGTCTTCTCCCATTTACAGCAGTGGTTATTGGTTGACTCCTCTTGGTTTATCACTTTTGGAAAGCCCCTTAAGGTGCCTGAGGTTTGTGTAGAAGTATTTTCCTTCTTAATATCCTTTCTTGACTTAGTCTTAAATTTGGCAGCTGTTTAAAATAGATTCTGGGTTGGAGCTATAGTGATTTCTATTATTACCAAAAATTGTTTTGTTTTGTTTTTGTTGTTTTCTGTCTGAGAATTAAATTTCTTTATACATCTGCCTATCTCTGACATTGCCACTAGTTGGTCTGTTGTGGTTGACTGCCCTCGTCCAGGCTACTACCTTCTTACTCTCTGGATTCATGTTTTCTGTCTTCATCTTTCTGCCTCTGTCTTTTCTCTCTAACATAAGTACATGTATTCAGATATGTAATCTCACTCCCGTCTAAGATCACAATAGAAAATGAGTTTCTTATTTAGTATGAGATAAGTGGTAAATACTTGTAGATTGGCAATGAAGAATTCTATGGTTTGGTGGTGAAAAAGAGTAAGAGGAAATAAATAGCTCAAACATTTTTTTGCTGAGATTGACTTAATGCTTTTTGAACTCTGTCAGCTGAAGTAAGCTTTTTTGCCATTCTTTAAATCTCTGTTTCAGCTGATTACCTTGCAACTGATGTTGCTTAAATAAGGAACAGATTCTGGGAACCTTTATAAATGAACTCACAATATCCTTTAAAGACAATGAACTATGATTTTCAAGGTATTTCTAAAGAAGAACAGATCCATTTTCCATTCAATTTCTCCCATACTTCCATTCAGAAAACAGAAATAAAAAAGAAGATTATCCTGCATCCTTGCTGACTAGTTCTATTTTTTAAAATTTCTCTTTATGTGCAAGATGAGTTTTAGAAAGGTACCTTAACTATTAAATCATAGGATGCATTCTAGGACAGAGCATATTTCATCCAAAGCCTTTAAGGAGTGACGCCATCTGACCTAGCAGTCAGGATGGTTGCTGTGTGGAGAAAAGGTTGTGAATGCCAAAATTGGGTGCTCCATTAGGAGGCTACTGAAATAATGAGAATGATACAGTAGGGTGGCAACAAGTAATGCAATTAGAAACATGTTTTGAAGTAAGTCTTGCTGATTAACAAGATCTGGGAGTGAGAAAAAGGCAGAATACAGATGAGACCAGACTTTCTGTCCTGAGCAAGTGTGTGGACTTGCGGTGATCTAAGGTGGAAAAGAGAGAGAGGTCGCTGGTCATGAGAAAAATTGCAGGATCTCACTTGGGACATGTTTTGTCTGAGGTGTTTATTAGACAACCAGTGAGAAGTCAAGCAGGCAGTTGGAGCACGGAGGTCTAGAGAGTCATGAAGAGGTTTGGATTGAAAGTATTATTTGGGTGCCTTCAGCAAAGCCATTAGTCTGGATGAGGGCATAGCTAGGGAATGAGTGTGAAAGGAGGCAGAAGACATCCTTGGGCACACTCACCTTTAGAGTTTGCAAGAAAAGGGTGAACTATTCAATGAAATGGAGCGAGACTGGGAAACCATAGCAATGTAGAACCCGCTCCCAAGACAAGAGTCCACATCAGCTGTGGCAAGTGCTGCTGAGAGGTCCATGAGATCAGGACTGAGAACTGAGCCTTCGTCCGTTGTCAAGAGATCCTTGGACACCTGGAAAAGACTTTATAATTAAACACTTTCTCTTCCATGAGTATTCAAGCTTCAACAAAGCTCTGTACCTTCCTTGCTCACCAGAATATACATCACTTAGCATAATAAGCACTTGAAAATGTTTTTGATTGAATGACTTCACTAAAGATGACTCAGTTTCAATCTTCATCTCAGGCCTACTTCTGAGGTCCCATCATCTATGTTCAACATCCAGGGGAATGAATAGTGCCTGGATTTATCACAGTCACTGCCAGTTGTTATGTGCCTAGCATGGACCAAGCTCTGGAATAATAAGAATTATATATATATATAAAATATGTAAAATATATATTATATATATATATATATTTATGTAAAAAATCAGCTAGGTGCTATTAGTCTCCTAAAGAAGTTTGCCATAATTGGGAAAGCAGACAAATGAATAAACAATTAAAATGCCTTTGGATTAATGAAGTGGGAAAATGTGGTGAAGAGGCAGAGAGAGGTCGGGTGAGTCTGGGGTTGAGGGCAGTGGGAGTGTGGGCAGGTGAAGACTTCCCAGAGGCTGTATCCATGGTCTCCTTAGTAGGCATCAACCAAGTGAAGGCACAAGGGAAAGGCAAACCACAGAGCAGCATGTGCTAGGTATGTGGGTGAGAGCAGCAAATAAATACGTATTTATTTGTCCCCCAGATAAACTCATATTTCTTTCCGTGGTTTGAACTAATTCTCCTGCTCCTCTGCTTCCCAATTACCCAAGCTCCATTCTAGATGTTTTATTCATGGTTTGTTTTTGCCTCTTGTCCTCTATTCTACCCCCTTTATTTGAGATAGACCCCTCTTTCCAATAGTGCATTTTCTGTTTTCCTTTATAGAAACTCATGTCTTTGGCTGATCCCCCCTTGAGTGGGATCTGAGTTGCTTCCTCCCCACGCAGGGCACTGCCTAGACTGTTGTTCTTCCTCCCTTCCTGGTTCCCTTCTTCTTTCCTCCTCTACAACTTCCTCCAAATCTTATTCTCTAAGAAACTTGGAGTTTCCGAAATTTATCATCCTGTTTAATACCTCCAAACAGCGCTTATGCCCACCTTAACTTCTTCCTTTGCACACTGTTCCCTTCTCTGGTGATTTAAACTCATGCTATTCTGTAAGATAGTTTGCATATCACCCTAATTGCAATGTATTCTCAAGATAGGCCAGATTAGGCAACAGTAATAAACATTGTCAAAATCTGGGACTTCATATGACAAGTTTATCTCACGTACTTGCAAAATCCTGCCTGGGTCTGGGAGGAAATCTGGGCATAGGAATGTTGTGAAGGCTCAACCTCCCAGAATCTTTCACTCTTATAGTAACTCCATATCAACAGTGCTTCCTTGACCCGGGGGACAGGCGACGCATGCATAGAATATTGTGCACTGGTGATGAAATGCTTCTGGCTGGACGTGGCACATGTTGCTTCTGATCACATTTCAATGGCACGTGTCCATGCATGTATCCAAAGGGGAAAGCGCCCTGAAGGAAAGGAAAACCAGCAATCTTAGTGATATCAGTACTGGCTGCATTGCAAGATAAACTGGCAGGTAACATTAACGAGAAGTCCAGAGGAAATCCTGTTGCTGTCACTTAATTCCAGTAAGTCATTATACACATGACATAATGTCTCTCTGCCTCTGTTTTCTCAGCTATATAAAATGGGAACAATAAGATCATTTATCTTGAAAGGGTCATTGTGAGAGTAAAAGCGCTTAGAATAGTACCTAGAACCAAGAACAAGTTGAGTCATCAAGAAAAGGCCATTTTTTTGCCCAAAAATAGATGACTGGATCAAGAAGATGTGGTACATATACACCATGGACTATTACTCAGCATTCAAAAAAGATAAACACATGCCATTTGCAGCAACATGGATGGCACTGGAAGGGATCATGCTCAGCGAAATAAGCCAGAAAGAAAAAGAAAAATACCGGATGGTCTCACTCATAGCAGGAATCTAGAAAACTTAAATAAGGGACCAGGAAAAAGAATAACTATAAGAAAGTGAAAATCAAAATCAACAAACCACTATGAACCAGAGACACTCTTTGGGGGGTGTGGGGTGGGGAAAGGAGGGATTGGGGTCAAAATAAGGGGATTGCAATTGTATGGGGAATATAAAAATAAAATTTAAATTTAAAAAAAAAAAGAAAAGGCCATTTTTACTATGAACTCTTCCTTGAGTTGACTGCCCCTCCTTCCATCTTACAGAGTCAAACTTTCGTCCTCTATGTTTTCACTCTATGTTTGCATCCATAAATGGTTGCCTTTATTTAAAATTATTTATTTAGATGAGGTTGTTTCTTACAACTAGGATTTTGCCCGTTCTATATTATACTTTTGAATCTACATGGAACCTGCCATCAAAGTAGGCATTCAAATATTTCATGTGCATAATGAAAAAGTGAATAAAGGAATGAGCTGGTGGTTTCAAAACTTTGCATTGGAGAATAATAATATTTAGTCTTACAAACACAATGCTTCCTATTTTTTTCTTAAGTTGTATTCCTTGATATTCTTCCTCCTAAACTATGTATACATGTATCAAAAAATGAAAGCATTCTTGAGCTGAATATTTTCATGCTTACAAGAATGTTTTCCTCCCTCAACAATTCATCTGCTTTCCTACTCTGCATGTAGCTTTAGTGTTATCTGGGAGTTTGTTAGAAATAGACCCTACCCAGGAATTACTGAATCAGAATCTGCATTCTAACAAGATTCCAGTTAATTCATAATGCACACTAAAATTCCAGAAGCTCTGTTCCACAACACTCACTCAGTAGTCCACACAAGTGCATGTGTCACCTTGTGCCCTTGAGAGGGACTGAGAGAGCTCAGTTATCTTAAGAGGTTTTCATTGACTGTTCATTCTGAATAATTTATTACTCAAGAAAAGAGTTTGCACCAGTTGATCTATTATCAGCAGAGTGTGTTTGGTATTTGGGGAATCATGGATTTAGAATTTTTTTTCAGAAAGTTAAGGGGTTTGTCATTCATTTAACTAGTGTTAATTGATTTATTATTATTTTGTCAGGGGGCATAAAAAGCATACCTGAGAGAATGGAGGTAGGAGGTGGGTAAGTCACAAGTGGTTTCTGCCAGATGGTTTTATGATGTGAAAATGAGCTATTTCTTCTGTACATTAGCACATCTTAATATTGTAGAAGATTTTGTATAGGTTTTGTGCTACTTGAGAAGAGATGAGGCAGCTGAGCCTCATGTGTGTCCATAAAATGGGCAGTAATCTTTGTCCTGGATAAAAACACTTTAAACTGTTTTCCCTGCTGTAAATGTCTTTCATGTGAGTGGCTGAGAGTCATCCAGGTGAAGAGGGCACACACAAGTGCTTCCCACCTGCTCAAGGAATAATAGGGAAGCCGATGGAATCTAGTCTAGTAGTGATTTGGTGCTGCTTAAAAGTTTTATATTTATATTTTTATATATATATATACACATATTTTAAGATTTATTTATTTATTTATACAAGCACTCTGTACAGTCAGAAGTGTGGGAGGGTGAGAGAATTCACCAGATCTGGAGCAGGGAGCAGAACAGGCAGACTGACGAAATACACTTCTGAGGGGTGCAGCGGGCACGGCAGGAGAGGTCTCTGCGCCATGTGGGACCCTTGCCAGTGGCCAGGGATCGAACTGGCACTGCAGAGGCTGCGGGCAGCTTCACAGCTGAGTGCTCAACCGCTGCACCACCAGGGGAGGCCTTTAAAAGTTTATATTTTAAGAACTGTCAAAGGATCCTCTCTGGAGGCGCAAGGGGTTGAGACACAGAATTCCCTTTCTGTATGAAAAGTAGCCCCCAAATTTCTTACAATTCTGGGGTGCGTTTGGCTATAGTAGCTAGTGCAGGATACTGATGTGACTGTATAAATGTGGTCCACAATGTTTTCATAGCAATTCTCCCCAAGAATCATCAGACTAAATTTGAATCCAAAAATTGTTTTTAGTGTCTACTGAGATTGCTATATTCATTTTTGTTTTTCTCACAGATAAAAAAAGACATTAAAGATTTATTGGATAATATATTCATAAGCAAGTGATAAATGTTATTATCTATCATGAGAAGAAACACATGCTGACTTTTATTTTTGTTGTCTCTTAACATATTTTCTAAAAAATGTATCAAATGGAAAAGATGCACATTTACCCAAAGATAAGATACTGCTGCATCTTTTTAGAAACCTTAACAGTTTGTACAGCTATTTTAACTTGTTCTGCTGTATTAATTGGTACTTATGATAAATATTTCTTGCATAACTAATTATTTTGTAATGCTATTATCAACATATATAGAACACATCCTTTTTATGACAATTATTAGGAATTAGTGAAATAACTGAACTGAGACTTGTGACAGGTATTGTAAACCTATAGGTCATTTTGGGAAGAACAGCTGTATTAACACTACTGAGCTATAGTGAATAATATGCTAAAATATTCATTATTCATGTGTGAAGCTTTATGTGGATATATGTTTTCTTTTTTCTTGGGTCACAGTGGAAATTTTGGACTTTATGGTACATTTGTATATAATGTTATAAGAAACTGCCAACCATCTGTATCTGTAAATTGTCTGTATCTATTTTACATTCCCTTTATAGTTTAGGCTTTGCAATTCTCCACATTCTAGTCAACACCTGTTATTGTCTGTCTTTTTGATTATAGTGTTTCTAGTGGGCATAATGTGGCAGCTCATTGTGGTTTAAATTTGCATTTCCCTACTGATTAATTATATTAATTACATTGAGTGTCTTTTCATGGACTTATTTTCCATCCATAATTGTTTTTGGTGAAATGTCTACTCAAATATCTTGTCTATGTTTTGATTGGGTTGTTTTATGGTTAAATTGTAAGGGTTCTTTGTAGATCTGGATGCACATTCTTTATCGGATGTATTTCAAAATCTTTTCTTCCTGTTGGTGGCTTGTTTCATTTTGTTAATGTCATATTTTGAAGTGCAAGTGTTTTGAATTTTGAGGAAGTCCAGTCTTTTCAAAGGACCATATTTCTAATCCATTGAAATGGACTGTCTTTCTGATCTTTTAGAAATCTATTTCCCTTGGCAGTGTTTATATTTTTCCATTTACAAGTCTTCCACTACTTTTATTACATTGGTTCCTATGTATTAGATATTTTTAAAATTCCACCTAAGTCTTTGGTATGATCAGAGATGGTTTTAAAGGTGCAAACCCATATATTACAGTGGGTATGTCTGATGATATAATAAGAAATGTCACTTTATTTTTAGAGTCTTGTCCATATTTTCGAAATCGTTCATAAGGTTCGTGAATCTTTTTCACAAGTTGGTAATAACCCCAAAGTAATAAATTATTACTATAAAAAAGAAAACATAGGAAAGGGAAGCCTTACTGATAATAACACATTAAGCCTGTTATATATTACACTCTTACTTCATAGCAGGAATTTTCCTAAAAACTTTACATGTATCACCTCATTTAATGTTTTCAATGATTTTATGTATCAGCTCTGTTATTGCATCCATTTTACTATTATGGAAACTGTGAAACAAAGTCGTTAAGGTACTTACCCAAAGTCTCCAGACTTATAAATGGCAGAGTAATAATTTGAACTGGTTCTAGATGCCAGACTCTTAACCACTGAGTATTGAAATAAAATCCATCAAAATATTAATCATAAATATCTCTCATCAGTAGGTTATGATAGGTTTTTTTAATTAGAAATACTTTTCTGAATTTTCCAGGGAGTATTAACAATTGAAATTAGAACAAGAATTATTTGAACTGACCACAAAACAGCGCAGTGCTGGACTCTGCCATTTGTAGGGTTCGGCTTCCTCGAAGGTCGCCCTCACCAGTGGGAGCCAATGAGTTAAAATCCTTTTATCTTTACTTCTTTATGAAATGCCTACTTTATTACTGTAATCAAAATTTCACACTTAAACCTTGCATTACTGTATCAAAATCATGCCTTTCCAGTGGCAATTTCAGTAGTGTAACAAAAAGCAGTGTACTTTCACATCTGTAGATTAGTATAGATAAACAAGGCAAAGAAACTTCAGATATTTTATTTTAATTAATTAATTAATTAATTTTTTAAAAAGATTTATTTATTTATACAAGAACTGGGGTACAAGCCAGATGTGCGGGAGGGTGAGAGGATTCACCAGAGACAGAGTGGGGAACACAACAGGCAGACTGAAGAAATACACTGCTGAGGGGAGCAGCGGGCGAGACAGGAGAGGTCTGCCTTGCCATGTGGGATTCTTGTCCACCAGCCGGGATCGAACCCGCGCTGCAGAGGCTGCGGACAGCTTCACAGTGTGGTGCTCAACCGCCTGCACCACCAGGGAGGCCCAACTTCAGATATTTTAAATAACTTTTTTTCTTTTTTGGTAGAAGACATGTAACTCATTTATGCACCGTTAACTGAATTTCTATGTGGCATTTAAATTGACATTTTCACTCAGGTTTCTTCTGTTTTTGTGTCTTGTTAGTGAATGGGTTTTTTAATGTCCTAATGTCATAAGGTCTTTAGGAAACACCTTGTATCTTAGAATTAAAAATTGCAATCCCTGTAGCTGTTTTTCTCAGCAAAGGCAAAGGGTGCCGTGTCTTTTGGAGACATTGCTTCTGAGGTGGGAATAAAATATTTTGACCTTTTATTGCAACATTCATGAGTTGGAAGAACTTCATTTATTTTAGGTAAAGAGCAAATGGAGCATTGCCTGTTTTCAGTAATTCAAGAGTGACTGGAGTCACCTACATCTTGCCAGCCAATAGTCTTTTATAGTGTTTTCCATTTAGGAAACTGTTGCGCTTGTCTCTAAAATTCAGTGGTTGTTAGCTAGTGATTTGAGCATGTTCTCTCTCTCTCTCTCTCTCTCTCTCTCTCTCTCCCCCCCTGTATGACTTCAGTCCAGTTACTGGTGAGCTATAGTCATAAAAAAAAAAAAAAAAAGTGCCTAAAACGTTTCCTTTCCAATAGGAAGGACATTTTCTTCAAAACTGAGAAATCTTTCAAAAATTGACTCAAATGTAAAATAATTAGAGTCTGATGCTTCCTCTAGCATAATATATAAATGAGAGAAAAATGGCTTAAGGTCTATTTGATATTAAATCAACTCTATAAGTACGATGATATATATGAGCAAGCACCTAGCTTGCTCATATATAAAATTAAGTACACGGGTAATCTCTGTACCTACTTTCATTTTAAAGGGAAAAGTCACAGTATTAATTGGACAAAGGTAAGAAAAAAATTGTCACTTCCACCGTAGTCTCTAGTCACTTTTGAAGGCCCTATGTCACCTCTAAGTCATACTTAGAAAGCTAAGTTTCCTAGTTTGTTTAGACCACATGGAATTATGGACACCTAAAAATTAAGATCATGAGGTGTTTGAGTTATCTTGAATCTGTACAAGCCAAGTAGAAGCAAATCTCAGTATGGCAACTTTAGTCACTGGGATTCACCACTGCTGCTCTGAACAATCGATATAAATTGCTGCATAATTAGCCCAACTGCAGTAATCCATTGATCACCAAGATGAGCTGCGGGAAACCAGAGCCATCAGTCCTGTCTGCTGTGGCACGCTTTGTTAACCCTGTGCAGACCTGGACGTAAACACTGGGGCGTGTAAAGTCCACCACATAGTTTGCTTTGAAAAACAGTATGGCAACAATTAAAAGGGGACTTCAAAACAAATAGAAATGTCTGTTTTTAAGGGTTTGTGATAGCACATGAGGTGGGCTTGGGAGTCTAGCTATTGAGGGACCCGATTTCCTATTACTCTTGGCAAAGAAAGACAGAGTCAATTAGCGCCTTTCCTAGTCATGACCTCCTTAAAAGAAAAAAAGAATGACTTAAGGATAGTGGTGATAGTGGGGGAGACAACGTGTTGATTTTAAAAGCAGCATGGAAAGAGACATTCTGAGTGATATTAATAACTTGCGAAAGTTATGTAATTTCAGAAGGCTAACCTGGGAGCAAGCCAAGATTTATTTTTAGAATCAGACGTGTCAGACACATTTACACAAAGCCAATTTCCTCACTCATCAGAGATAGAAACCTTGGGACTATATGGTGTGTACCCAATTTCTAATATATATATATATATATATATATATATATATATATATATATACACACACATATATATATATAGAGAGAGAGGTTATTTTCAAATAAAATGTCTATTTTATTGGTGGCATAGGCAACAATTCAACAAAATCTCAAACAGAAATAAAACAGAGTACTTAAAACCTATACTGTGCATAACATCAAGAATAAAATTCTGGAATGGACCAGTTATTAGGAATATTCAGCATAACTGGGAAAGCTACCATTTTCTGAGTTCTTCTTAAATTCTCCTTGATCCACAGAGAAAGGTCATGGAGTAGTGTGGGTAAAAGCAATCTCTGATTCACTGAGAAAAAAAGATCTTTATGAAATCTAATTGTGTGCAGGAAGAAGTTATATAATTCATTTTGTACTAGATTCCTCAGAAAAATCTTAAGTTCAAACATAAAGCCTCCAGAGTCAAGGCTTTTGGAAGAAAAGAGATCAACTAATTAGTGCAAATCTGGTTAACTGAGGATAACTGATCTGCATAATTACTGTTCTTTTGGGAACAAAAGGAAATAATTGAATCAGAAAAAGTACACATTCTTGTACATGGACCTGATTTAAAAGAAATATTTAAGTAATTATTAGCTGTTTCTTATATGTAAACTCAATAAATATTAATACTGTTGTTGGTAAATTTGTGAGAAATTTGTGAGAAATGATATGGACTTCTTTGAAAATTTAGAATCTATTCTAAACATTCTGTTTAGACTGATGCTATTAAAATACTTTATCAGTACATCATTAACTTTGACACAATGTATTCTATTTGGCTGCATTGGGTTGGGTATATTGATAGAATTCTAGCGCCTTCTATGGAGTAGGCATTATGAACAGGACAGCAGCAGGGGGAGGAAAGTTCAGCCTAATGACAAGAAAACTGCACTATAAGTTTATGTATGACGAGAGGCAGAACACAATGCTCTACGAAAGTAGTTCACCTTGAGGAGGAATTTTAATACCAAATGACAGGTGTGGGCAGGTGGTGGTAGGAGCATTTGTCTCACAGGTGAAGATGGACAGTCGAGGAGCACTCAGGGCACAGAGACGTGAGTCAGGTAGCCATCAGGAGGTGCAGAGTTCTGGTCTCAGGAAGTCCCTGGAGGGGACAACTTCCTCAAAGTCTATCTCTACTTTTTTCCAGTGTGGTTGCCTGTATTGCCAGGGCTGGGGGGCGCTGAGCCAAAATCTACATCTTCCACATGTGATTTCAAATGTTCTGCTTAAGCTACCATCATAGAATCAGGCATGTCCACAGTCACTTGTGGGAAGCTCTGTCTTGTAGGAACTGACAGTCAGAAAGTAGAAACAGGATCTGATCTTTCTGGTGCTGAACTTGCAAGGTCAAGTGGGTTCATAGACTTTGCAAGTCCCTTATGTGACTTCTCTTCTCTGGCATTTGTTGGAAAAAATGGAACCAGAAAAGCTGAGATATGGACATTTGGTAGATTCCTGTCTCTCTGAGTATCATGATAGTCCAAATATGGTTAAGTGTTCCTTGAAAGCAGAAGTTAACTTGTTTCCTATTTTGAGGAGCTTTCCTTTCTTGCTGGAAGGCCCAGTAATGACTTCCTCCAAGGGAATTAAGTCAGTGGAGCTGCTAGTCCTTGTGTGCCCCACACCCCAGCATTGCTAGAATCAAATCCCAGCAAGCCAGTATGGTGGGAAAGCTGGTGGGAAAAGGTTTATACAACAGAAAGAATCACAAGATTTTGCTCATTCTCAATGGCAAACTCTTATAGTGTGTGTGGGAATGGATTCCGAGGGTGCCAGACCAAGAAGAGGGAAGCATAATTTTAGATCGGGTTGATTATTATTTTGCATTGGGTGCTCTTGCCAGAGATTCCAGATTCAATATGCTCACTTGAGCTGCTCAAAATGTTTGATAGAAACGTGGATATGGTGGTAGCCAATGCTTCAGTTATGATGCCAGAAATATCAGGGGATAATGGAGAGGCGGGATTAAAGATAAGGAATATTGGGGTATATTTATGATATTCAAATCACTCATCTATGCCTAAGTATGCCCCACGAGACAGCCCAAAGGGCACTTCCTTCGTCTAGACAAGGCCTATATCAATGAATACCTTGAAAATAGTGGGAGTAGCTGTCCTTCTAGGCCAGGCTGATGTAGAAGCTGCTGTTCATGAACAGGACTCTCCACTCCTCTGAGGGTGGTGGGGTCTTGGGTGGCAAAGTGCAGGGGATAACACAGGATCAAAGACTCAGGCAAAATGGGTGTGGTTACCATAAAGGGGGGAGGAGGGCTAGCATGATTACAGGGTGGCTGTGAGGGATATTTCACAGCTCACTCATCAGGAGGTGCCTACAAGCCTACACTGAAGGTGAGCGCATTCCTCTTTTGTCATCCTCGTTGCTCTGTGTGAGCTGAAACCTAACCAAAGCAAAGCTCTAGGCACCTGGATAACTCTTGTTGAGAGAAGTGGCCTCTTACTGGTTCTGGGGCCCATATATAGCCGTGAACAACTGAGGAAGCTCTACAAGAGAGTGCCACAGGCACTGAGGAGCTTCCTCCTGGCCCCCCTGAGGAGGACCTGCAGGCTCTGTCCAGGGGATGTGCAACCCCAGTCTCTGCAGGTTGTTGACATGGGGCTAGCTAATGTTAATTCCAGGGGATCCAGAAGGCCGCTGTGTGCGCTGCTGAGGGGGGAGGTTATCGAGGTCAGGGCCTCCACATGGTGATGGGGTCTGAGTTTGCCTCCCAGTGGCTCACTGTGGACCTGTGGTGAAAAATTTTGGGGTAACTTTCCCAGTTTCCACATGCATGGCTGGAATAGATGCAGAGCTGGAATAGATGGTGTCCACAGTGTCCACTTTGACTTCCTAACCATGGAGCTAAGGCTCCAAGGAGCCTCTGTGCTGAGCTGGTGTATAAGAGTAAACTCAAATCCTCCCACTTGGCAGCCGAGGAGTAGAGGTGCGGCAGTGGGCTAGGGGCTACATTAACTCTGTCTTTGTGGTTGTTTAGTTCTGGGATTGGCGAACTTTTCCTATAAAGGATAAAATAGTAACGATTTTAGGCTTTGCAGGCCACATGTATTCTCTGTTGCATATTCTGCCCCCTCTTATTTTATTTTATTTTTTAAAATCCCGATGAAGTAAATGTCCTTCTTAATTTGCAAGCTTTATGAAAACAGGCTGTCGGGCAGACGTGGCCCCCCGGGCATAGTTTTCTAGCCCGCTTTGGCTCCTCAGCCGTCTCACCAGTCCTCAGGTCGTGCGGCCCCACATGGGCGACACGGTCACCACCGACCCAGGGAGCAGAAAGTAGACCTGCGCGTCTTGGTAAGAGACATCAGTGTCAAAAATGGATGATGAATGCTGTGGCACTCGTGACCTATGTCTATGACATGGAGCTAGTTTACAGAAAGTTGTTTTTAATTCTGGGTTTCAGAAACAAGGAGAAACCAACTTAAGAGAACTGGACATGTGCTCTGAGAAGGAAGAATAGTAAGGGTGTCTTGAAGCTGCCCGATCCGCGCCCCCGCCCCCCCAGTGATATGGTTGTCCTCAAATCCTTCCCACCAAGGGCCTTTGGGACTGAGATGCGGTAGAATCTGCAGAGGTGTCAAGGGGCATGGTGCCAAGGACAGGAGGGTGCCGAGCTCAGGGCCGGGCCGGATGGGCTGGGTCCTGCTGTATTGATTTTGAGCCCCTTTCACCCATGAGTCATTTTGATTGGGGGTGTTTGACGTTGAGATGAAGCAAGTACAAATTACTTTAATCCTAGTCCTCAGATTCCCAGGGAAAAACTAGCTATCGGCAATAAAAAAGAGCTCAGTTCCAAGGGAATTGTAGAGAAACGTTCAGAGATTGCTATAGACCTTATAATTGTGTCATTGTGCAAGCAGAGATGACTTTTCTTCTTTATTCAGTTTAAGAACAGTTTAAATTGGTTTGTGCATAATAAAAATTTAGCCTTTCATCAATACTTGGATAAATAAACTGCAGCCTCCCCGGAACATAGATTATCAAGGGACGATCAGGCTGTGGCTTACTATTTCACGTAGTGTGCTTTCTCTTTCCCAACTAATAGCCGCAATGGCATGCTTTGTCATAAAAGGCAGAGCAAACACTGCATGGCGTTTTCCTTGTTTTAGAAAGACAAAGCTCACAACGAGGACATATTAGGAACCTGACCTGGATGGAGAGCACTCGACATTCTTATTGCCCTGTTGGCTTAACCCCATCTATGAATGAGGTTGGTCGTGGTGACAAGTACTTAAACCTCTTTTTGATTCTGTGACCTGTAGCAGAAACATATTTCACTGGCTGGTGTAGGTTTTTGCCAAATGCTATTTTCTCACGAATTTGAATGTGTTTTGGTTTCATTAAGGACCTTTTCTAGCCTTTGCCCAATATTCCTCTCAAGCTGAAACCCCCCAGTGCCCAAGTCCTTGGTTTTACGAAATGTCTTTTGAAGTTTGGTAAAGGAGACAGATGCAGTGTCTCTCTCATCCACCATGCCTCACCCTCAGCTCAAAGCCAGTCTTCAGGAAACATCATCATCTTCAGCAATTTCCTAAGGCCTAGACTGAGGACAACTTTTTCTATATTGTTAACGTAGAGCTGTTTGCTTCCTTATTATTTTGCATGTTCCACTGTAGAATAATCTTCTTTTGGCTTTATCATTATAAAATGCCACCAAAATACTATTTTTTCCCCCAGATAAAAAGCAATTGGACCACATGATTTAAGTTAATCTTGCATTTGAAAAACTTGTTAAAATATTCAGTTGTAAAATAGTGGTATTCACTGCTCTCTGCTGCCACTCACCCCTGAGTGCCCCTCCTATCAAGCCTCTTAAAAAGCACTCTTGTCTACTCTCAACTAGAACTTTTGGTTGCAAAATCAGAAAAACCTAACTCAGGCAGGGAAGTTTTTTATTTTTCTGTAATAAAAAGCATGAAGTGAATCACTCATTTGTTTTCATTATAACTTTCATGAAACTGAAATTCAGTCCTATAAAATGTTACTTCATTTTAGACCAAATAAAATGGTTGTCTTCGGTTGTCTTTTCACATTGATGAATGTCCTCAACCTTTTTCTAAGGTTTCAAATGATCCTATTTGCCCGTAAGTGCTGTGTTTCAAAGGAAGAACATTTTTGAGCTATCTATAATGATTTCTCAGCTTTTACCTTAGAGAATATTGCAATGTATTCTGTGTGAGATGCTTTTATTCTGTTTATAAAGAAAAATATCTGTAACTTATATTTTTCTGGAATATGTCATAGAAACCAATACTCCAATGAATATTAAAGTTACTTGGGAATTTCCAAAGCCTTCATAAAGCTAGTAATTATGCATGTGTGTATGATGGACACTCATTCATTTGCACATTCATCTGTTTTTGTCACATGGATAAAATTTTTGATATAAACCTGATGAACTCTCTCCTCACTGTGACTCAAATTCTCTCTTGGTATCTCCTTTGGCATTATTACCCCATGCAAGGGAAGCACAGTTTCCCCCAGAGAAAGGAAGCTGTGGTACAGGCTTCTTGGTAGAGAATAGGGTAGAGAAGTAGAAACCTGGGAGGGAAGAAAGAGCAGGAAATTTAAAAAAGGGCAGGAAAATGGATGTAATTAGAGGTTAATCTTCAAGGGGAGAGAGTAGATATAGGGAGATACGTTTGGAAGAACCCCAAACATGGCGTGTCTCAGAGAAGTTTCACACTCAACTTGGTGTTATAGAGCACTGACTGGAAGGTTCGCTATAGATGGCTTCCATGTTCATGTGCCACATATGGGCCCGAGTTTCTGAGGCCCCGTGAGGAAGGCAGAAGTGCCGAGGACATGGTGGCTTAGAAGATGCCTCAGGACTGAATAAATCCTCATCCAAGCAAAAAACCTGAAAGAGCTAGAGAGGACCCTACAAGCTGACTTAAAGTTTTCAGCAAGTGTTGTGAGAGGTTCAAGTTGGATTTAAGAAGAAATAAATATAAAATTCCCTATGCTCTAAGTTCTCAGACTCTCCTGCACTCTTCACATCTGTTACATAAAGCTAAATAAAACTTGGCTTCTACACTCAGGGGATTTTGTGATCCAGGAAGGACAAACAACACAGAAAGTGACACAACCGAGGCAGGGTCAGTGCTCGGGGAGCAGGGACAATGGAGACGGTCTCCTCAGAGCCTGCGCTGTTCAGTCACACCCGAAGGATGGGAGTTTTTACCTGGCAGTGTCACATTCTCGGTGCTAAAATGCCTGCCTGTGGAATTCATGCCAATTATGTTCCCTAAAATCCCTCACTCATCAAATGCCATCTGAAAAGTTCTCTGATTCTTTCAAGTAGATTTGATTTCTCCTCCTTCCTCATTTTTGTGGCCCTTTGGCTTCATATCTCACCTTGTTTTGTTCCCGTTTGTATACTTGCCTTGTCCTCTCATTTAAATGCTCATCTCTGTGATCCCTTCCCTGGAACTCATATGTAGCAGACACTCAGTAAATGTGATTTTGAAAGGAAATTGAGTAATAAGTAATAGGGGATAATTTTAGGAAATCTACTCTATACCTACTGCACAATGAACTCTCTGAAGACTAAGGTTATCCCTTCACTATTTTGCTCCCAGAATTGAGCACATTCCCTGGCAAAAAGAGGTGTTCAGTGAAGGTTTATTAGAACTGAAGAGACAAGAAAGATCCAATTCTTCTTACTTGCTCTGGTGATCACATCTGGTCTATTCCACCCTAAACGAGGTCACCAGGAGATAGTAGGACCTGATTATACTCAGGAAGGCAAGATCCTGGATGATAATTTCATAGGAAGAATCGATGTATAGTAAGTTAGGGTGAAAAGGATATATTTGTGTGTTCAGATGTGGAAGGCGAGAGAGAGACATTGATGAACAAAATGTAATAAGATGTTCAGAAATAGTGTGTTTATCTCTGGAAAGAACTGATTGCTCCAATCAATAGCCCTGATTACCAAAACATTTTCTACAAATGTATCCTCTCTATGTGCATCTCCTTCACTCTATGCCACTAGCAACATAATTAGGTAATAAAAAATGTTTGCTCGAAAATGGAAGAAGAAAAATAATTAATTCAAATGTTTTGATCTTAATGACATCTGTATAAAAAAATCTTTATATTTCCTCAAGTGAAGTGACATAACACTGTCACCTTTGAGCCCTTTTCTCCTTGAATGCAGCTGTGTCTATCTGGTGACTATCTAATTTCTCCACTTATGAGTCTATAATTTTTTCTGGCATTTATTAAACATAATCATGAAAAATACAATACTGTAACTTATAGAGACTATTCTCTTTAAGAAAATAGAATTTCAGACAATACCTTAGTGGAAATTATATGTATTAGCAGGTGCTTTTCAGATAAAAAGATTCTTTATGTAACCACATGTAAAGAACCAGATCTCCTACAGCAAATAAGTTTAATCTGGATTCAAACATAGATGCCATTCATTGAGACCTATGTGTGTCCTAAAAATACATTAAAAATGTGAAGTGTAAAGCTGTATTTTTAGAAGTCAGTAGTCTTTAAATCTCAAGTGTAAAAAAGTACTTTTTACATAATTTTTCTGCAATAAAATTAACTTGTAAGCACTCATTTGAACTTAGAAACAGAAAACTTATTTTCCTTTTGCTACCCCTCTCTGCTAACATGAACCGAGTCTGCCTGGTATGTATGAAATATACCCAGATTATTTACTTTCTTTCTTTTGCCTTTTTTAATCATCTCCCCCCCATTTTTAATCTTCTAAAAATTGTCTTATTGTCTCTGTCTTACGTAGTTTAAAATACTGTGCTAACTTCTTCCTTCTTCACTTCTGGAGTAGCTTATAGGTTCAGTAGAGACTGAAGAAGCAGTAAGACTTTGGGGGAATGTCTCAGTGTTGATGACTTTGTCAGTTTCTGAAGATATGACTGACTTCTGCCTCCCAGGTGCTTGTGAAGCACAACACAGATGGGGTCATTGCCCCTGACTATTCCGGGGCGTGCTGTGGCCGCAGGTTGATGCCTGCTATGTGAGGTGCCACAGGTTTGCAGCCACACCTTGCAGGCCAGTCAAGAGGATGCACTGTGCCTTGGTACTTGACTTGGTTACCTCCCGTGGCCTCTTTCCTGTCCTGCTGGCTCTCTCTCTGGACTAACCTCTAGGTCTGTGGCTCACAGAAGCCCCAGATCTTTCCTCACCATGTGGGCTCCATGGGAACCTCCTGGCTGAGCAGGCTGCAATCCTCAGCCTGTTGGATCTGGATAAGCCACATTACCATTTCTGTTTCCACTTCACACCCTTGCTTATTGTGTTCTTTTACTAAGACTGTGATCTTCAAAATACTCCAATGGGAAAATGGGATACAAAAATGTTTTCTTTGTTTCTTAACTTAAAGGGGCAGTCTGTATCCCAGCTCCACCCCAGACTTCCCAGAGTCTGATGCAGTGCGTGTGTAATGGGCGGAACAGTGTGTCAGTGTGCTCCCCCCAGCCCCCGCTCATATGGCAGGCCTAACCCAGCACCTCCCAGTGTGTCTGTGTTTGGAGACAGGGTCTTTAAAGAGATAATAAGGCTACAAGGTGGCTGTTAGGGTGGGATCTGGCCCAATCCTTCTGTGTCCTTTTAAAAAGAGGAAATTTGGGTGCACAAAGAGAAAGACAGCTAACGGCACTCAGAAGGAAGGCCAGGTGAGGACACACGAGGAGGTGGCCTGTCTCCATACCTCGCAGAGAGGCCTTTGGGGAACAAGCCCAGCTGGTCTCTTCTTGGCTTCCAACCTCCAGAACCGTGAGAAGCACATTTGTTGTTTAAGCCCTGTTGGTGGTATGTTGGCTTAAGAGTCCCAGCAAACCAGTAAACAGCCTGCTCTGCCTTGAAGCTCCCCTTCCCTTCAGCAGGTCTGTCTTTTTTTCTGACCTACAGTCCATTCACATGAGGGCGGAGTGGGTGGCCTGGCCAGGGCCTTACCGCTAGCGCACCTGTGCTCCAGGGCCCCTCTCCCTACCAAGGCTTTGGCTTATGCCCACTGGATATTTGATTTTTTGTTTGTTCAAGAATCTGGACTTTTGTTTCCCTGGTTCACATGGGATTAAATGGAGTAAGACAAAAGAAACATATTTGAAGTTCCAGATCTCAAATAATTGGGTATATATCGTCCCATCGTAAATATGTGTGTGCACGCGCTCATATGTTCTTTTTCTGGGGGGGAGTCCATAGCTCCCTTCAAAGTCTTCAAGGAGTTTATGACCACAACTGTATTAAGATTCACCACCCTATTATGTTTGAAATATGATACAATTCCAAATGTATGGTTTCTATACATTTTAGAGATGACTATTATGTAAATGAGAGAGGAATGTTTGTCTTCAATATCCCACTCATTTGTCATTAAAAAAAAAATCTCTTAGACAGTTTGCCATGGAGAAAGAACCTAAGTAAACGGTCTGTGAAATACTTGATTCCTTCCTCATGCTCATCCAGTCCCATGTCCAGAGACCATAAAATCGTATCGCTACTTCTACTATTTCAGGCCCTCTTAGTGCACAGCACCAGCATTGCACCTCCCTCAGCATTTCCACGTGCATATGAATTCGCACACAAACAGTTCATTGCTCTTTGTGTTTCTCCCCTGACCCTCCTCCCTCTGCCTTTTGTGGCCTTAAGTCATGGAACCACAAGGATTAGGAGACAGCAGTGATCAGGAATGACCTCTATGCCTCGCCATGTTCTGGGATTATTTTTATCTTTCCCTTCCCCCTGCTTGAGCCCACCACAGCTGTCTGGTCCACCTGATTATTACAGCAGCTGCTATGTGTGTGCAACTTGACCTCCAACCCCTGACCATGATTTGGTCCAACCCCTCCAACCCCTGCACTGGGATTTGGCAACTGAATCAATCTTGGTAGTTGCTTGAGAATTTGGAACTGGCTCCTACATTATGAAGTGCAAGAGCTGCTGGTAACCATGCAACCCAGTGCCCACCAGAGGAACAGAACAGGTCTGTATGGTGAGAACAGAGCGTGAAGCAGGTAGTGTAGTGGGGGGAAGGGACAGATCCAGTCTTCAGGGCATGTCCCTATTTCCTGGTTGTCCCTGACGACGATGAGCTCTACTCCTGGTCCCTCTTGCACAGGCAGGTCCTTTGACTATGGTTTCAACTTGGCTCGAATTTCTCCTTCTGATAATGTCTGTCAGTTTAAACACACACACGAACACATGCACACACACAAGAGATGATTTTAATGTACGAATATCAAGGCTTAACTCTTCCAATGTTACGTTTTTAGAAATCAGGATGAAAACCATGACTTGATGTTCAAAGTTAGTGTTTATATCAATGACCAACCTGGGTTAAAAAAAAAAAAAACACCTATGTCACACCTGATGCTTTCTTTAGGAAAGATTTTTTAACAATGATAGATCATAAAAGTGCCACGTCTTCCTTGTATTACACCAATCTCACCTGAAAAATCTCCAAGAACAATGAAACTATACGATGCAAAAGTAGGAGCTTCTTCCCCGAAAAGAGGGGTGTGACGCCAGCCCTATAGATCCTGGCTTGAGTTTATTGCTTTAGACAGCCAGGGGACTACTGGGAATCACCTTTGACCTCTGGCCCTACAAAGATATTTCAAGAGGAAATGAGAAAATATTTTGTCTTTCATTGGCAAATGGAGTTATGCTTTGGGGGCACAAGTGGCTAAAGTTCAGGGTTTGTGAAAGTGGATGCTGAATGAATTTAATAAACCATAGAAACATCTGAATCCTCTAGGCTTAGTCAAGAAAAATGCCATCAAATAACTTAAAAAAGGTAAATATCAGGCTAATTGATGGATTTTTTTTTAAAAAGATTTATTTATTTATTTATACAAGCACTGGGTACAGTCAGAGGCGCGGGAGGGTGAGAGAATTCACCAGAGCCAGAGCGGGGAGCAGAGCAGGCAGAAGGACCGAGGTACACTGCTGAGGGGAGCAGCGGGCGGCAGGAGAGGTCTGCGCGCCATGTGGGACCCTCCTCCGGTGGCCGGGGAGCAGCCGGGGATCGAACCGGCGCTGCAGAGGCTGCGGGCAGCTTCGCAACCCAGCGCTCAACCACTGCGCCACCGAGGAGGCCCTGATGGATTTTTTTTAAATGCCATGCATCTGATATACTCCCCCCCCTTATCTTTTCTCTCTCCACCCCCCCAAATTTACACTTCCTAGATGATGAGCAGAGCTGGTTGTCCTCAGCAGCCCTGTGCAGAGTCTTGGTCAGCATGATGTCTGTCTGGATTTGATTATAATAAGGTTTTTTGATATTCCACTTTAAGTAACCTCATTTTTTTTTTTTTGCACCTCTGTCTTTTAGAGGGAATAGTTTCGTATCTGCACTGAAGTCATCTTCTTCACACACACCCCCCCCCTCCATTTAGAGGACAGATATGTTAACCAACTTTTGAACATAGTAGCGCCTTGATGCTTTCACCCCCTGACGTGCTTTCGTAATTTCTGCATTTTAAGAAAGGACTGAAACTGTTAACCCCTGAGGAAGTTGGGTGCCCTTGCCAGCAGGTCTCTGGAACAGGCGTTGTGTCTTGCTTGGAAGTCATGCTGGCAGGACTCCCTGTTGGAGGAGAAATCTAAGCGGGGGTCAGGGATTTCTTAAGGGTGACCCACATCCCCTCGGGGGACTCACCGTCCCTCACCCTCCTGCTTCTCTGCACCTCCTCACCTAGGAGGGCCCTGAGCATGGCAGGAAGGGTTTGAAGAGACGCCAAGGCAGGGCTGCAGGACTGAGGGAGACAGCGGGCCAAGCGGTTTCTGGCCCATCGTGTTTGTTAATTCATTCTATAAACATTTATTGAAACTACAGCGTGTTAGGCTTTGTTCCAAGCTCCGAGGCAGAGTGATGGGAAAACCAAAACAAAACACTAAAGTCTCTGCTCTCATCGCTAAGGCTTATAACCTGGTGGCCGGGAAACGCGCGTGGCTGGATGGCCGCCTAGCAGGGGTGACCGTGACAGCAGGGGTGACAGCTGGGGGCAGCGCCTGCCTCCCCCTCTTGCACCTGTGAGCCCGGTGCTCATGTTAAGGTCCGTTCAATCCGCGTCACCTTCCGAACTTCGAGATTCCGTCCCCCTGCGAGGCAAATGTCGCGCGTGTGGAGCAGCGCGTTCTGCTTTATTAAAAATGTGAGTCTGAAGGGCCCTGAGGGAGGGCAGGGCCGACAGTGCCCGCTCGGGCGGGCGCCGGGCACCGCCGGCTTCGCTTCCACCTGCGCGCGCGGCCGGGCCTCTCCAGAGCACCGCCAGGTGGCACCTGCGCGGCGCGGACGGGGAGCGGCCTCGGCCCCACACCCCAGGCCGGGAAGACCCGCTGCGCGCCCGCCCTGGGCCTGTCGGGGGGCAGCGGGGGAGTTTCCGCCGGGTTCATCCGCGCGGCCACAGCCCCTGCTGCGCGCTTTCCCGACACCCCAAACACACAGAGCGCGGGGCCGGGTCCGCGCAGCCACCCGGACCGCCCCGGGCGGGTCACACGCCGGGGGAGCAGCTCGGCCTCACCCCAGCCGCGACGTGGGCGCCGGCGCGGGGGGCGTGGGCTGCGCCGAGCTGGAAGGCGGGCCGGGGCGCCGGCTCCCCTCAGTCTGCCGGGCCCCGGCGGGGGTGGCCAGAGAGCCGGTCCCAGGGAGGTGGCAGGCAAGTCCGGGGCCCCGGGTACGGCCTCCAGCTCCCACCCCGGGTCTGGGGCGCGCGGCCGGGGGCCTGTGCCGGCGCCCGCTCCCGCCGACTGTCCCTGTGGCTTCCCGGCCCGGCCGCGGCGTGGCGGCCTCGGGCCACCCTCCTCGCCGATCCGCCGCGGGGCGCCCCCGTTCCACCGGGGCGGCCGGCCGGGGCGCAGGGGGGTCCCGCAGAGAGCCAGGGTGGGGGTGTCGGCCGCGCGGGGCGGCCGTGCTGGGGCAGGAGCGGCAGGAGCTGCGCCCGGGGCGCGCGGGGCGCTGCGGCCGCGCGTGTCCGGCCGCGGGTGGCCTCGGGAGGGGCCGCCGGGGGCGCGGGGCGGGGCGGGGCGGCGCGGCGCGGGGCGGGGCGGGGGCGGGGAAGGCGCGCCGGGGCCGGGGGGCGTGGGAGCCGCGGGAGAGGCCGCCGCGCGGGCGACAACTTCTCCGGGGCGCGCGCGGCGGGGCGGGCGGGACCGCGAGGGCAGCGCGGCCGCCGCGCCGCGGAGCCGGAGCCGGAGCCGGAGCGGAGCGCGCGCCTCTGGCCGGGGGAGCCCCGGAGCCGCGGCCCGCGCCCTCGCCCTGCGCCGCGCGCTCGCGGGCTCGGGGTTCCCGGCGCGGAGCCGGGCTCGGGTCTATAAATAGCGGGTTCCGCTCCCGCCCGGCGCGCGCCAGCCCCGCGGCGGACGCAGGAAAGTCGGGCTAAAGTGTCCGCCGCCGCCGCGCCCCGGCGCCCCCGCAGAGGTAACCACCGCGCGGGCCGGGCTCGTTGGGGTGCGGGCGGCGGGCGGGCGGCGGGGCGTCGCGGGCGCCGGAGCGGGGCCGCGTCCTGGCGGGGGCGCCGGCTGCTTGGCCTCAAGTTCTCGGTCTCGCCGCCGCGGTGGCCGCTCCAGACCTGGCGCCTACGGGTGGGGGCGCCGCCTCTCCTTGGCGGCTGGGGTCCCCCGCCTCGGCGCTTGCCCTCTCGCCGCGCGCCCCTGGGCCCGCCCGGCGCGCGGTCGCCCTCCCCCTCGCGGCCCTGCGCCCCGAACTCCGGCCGCGCTGACCTTCCGGCTGCGCCCACCTGCGCGGCCCCTGGAGAGGCTGCGCGGCCCGGGCTCGCTGGGGCTCGCTTCCCGCGGGGCTCGGGGCGGAGGTGGGCGCGAGGTGACCGGTGCTGGGGGCTTAGTCGCCCCATTTCCTCGATTTTCCTAAAGGTCCCTCTGCTCCACCCCACCCCGCCGCCCGCAGCTCGTCGGGCGGGGAAGCCGGGCACGTCCCCTGCTGGCCCGGGGCGGCGCGTCCTACGCCGGGGGGTCCCGCTAAAGGGGTTCGAAAGTGCGGGCCTCGGTGGGAGCGCGCGGTGCAGTAGCTGGGGGTCTGGCTGCGCCGCAGGCTCCCCCAGCTTCTGGCGCCTCTGACCCCCGGGCCCGGGCAGGGTGTCGTGGAGCCAGGGGCTGGCGCCCCAGCGGACTTTCGGGCAGGCGGCGGGCAGCGGGCGGGGGTGCTGGGGCGCCAGAGACCTGTCCGTGCCCCCCCTCCGCCCCTGAGACATCGCTTCCCTTGGGCTGGTGGTTTGCGCCCTGGGGACCGCGCAGAAGGACCTGGCGGTTTCTGTTTGGGCAAGAGGTTTCACAAGGATGAGGATGTGCATATTGATTAGGTAGGTGATTGCTGGTGCTGGTGCTGTGCTGCTGCTGCTGCTGCTGGTGCTGGTGGTGCTGGTGCTGGTGCTGGTGCTGGTGCTGGTGCTACTGGTGGACAAAACTTATAGAAAAACCCTCCAGGGTTTCCTATTACTCTCGTGTTAATGATGCAGATTCGCTCCTCTGCTTCTCTCCCCCACTCCCTTTCTTCTCTGGAATCAGCTCTCCTGCCTCTTTCTGAGATGTTATTTGAGGTCATCGCATTTCGTGACTCCAGGTGTTACGTTTGCGTATCTCCTTCCTCTCAGGATGACAGAACTGCTTATAAAGGTGTGGCTCTACGAGAGAAGGAGAAGCCTGAAGGTGGAGGGTAAACGCCTCATCTTCTCAAGGTGGGCAGAGACAGCCCTTTCAGAGGTGCACAACTGCATTCAGAGACCTTCTTGTAGTAGGAATTTTCTTCGTGGGTTCTAGACCATAAATGGTAGTAACCTGACAACGCTAAGGCAGCATAGAAGAAGCCAGAAATCACCAACAGGGCAGCTGTCTGACGGTGTGCAGAAGCTAGAGGACAGAGAAGACTGTACCCTGGGCAGGTGGACCTTGTTTCAGTCGGTGGACAGGTGGATTATCTTGTTTTCCACTGTGACTTACTCAATAGAGCGTGCATGTGGGTCAGAGTGAATGACCAATGACTGAAATAAATGCATGAGTATTAAAAGTTGAACCACATAGATTTGTAGTAATGAAAGGTATTGCAAGGAAATGCTTTTTCAGTGTGTTTCTTTCAAATGTGATTTGGAAGCTTGTCCTTGAAAGGTTATGAAGTGAGCATGAGAAGTAGCTACATGCTCCATGTCATGAGGAGGAAACATATCTTGATTTCAATAATGCTTTATTTTAGAAGCGTTCACTTTGATTTGATAAATCCATATTTATTTGTGATAAACTAATGACTGGTTAGGATGTGCGTATCTATAATTGCATTTTGCTTTTGACCTTTTGATAAAACATTAAAAATAACTTGATAGATCAAGTTTAGTCCTGTCCCTTTCAGCCATTTAAATAGTCACATAGTCAAAGTTATGGCAGAAAATGCTTCTTGAATGTTGAGTCTGAGCTTCACTTTGGGGATGCAAATTGACTGAATAACTTCATTTCACATAAGATTTTTGTTGAAATACTCATAACATAGACTTGCCGGTTAAATTTGATTATAAAATAATGCTATTACATTTCAGTTGTGTGAAATGGAAAATCATTAAGCTTAGGGAAAAGCCAGATATTTGTTCTAAATTGTGTAAATTGAAAGTAATGCATTTCTTTTCTGAGATCTTGGAGCATCTTCTAGCACAGGTAATATAAATCCCCACATGGGTAATAGTTAACTTTCTCTACTTTGAGGCAAAACCCAAGAGAGCAGTTCTCCTAAAGACAGAGAAAAAAGTGCAACTGATCCTGTATCTCTTAGCAACCGAATGAATGTCAGTTTTCAGGTAAGTACCTGACATTGGAGAATACAATGGTAAAAAAATTATAGATTCATAGTTAGTGAGTAAAATGCTTACTGAACGTCTGTTACATTTTCTTATCTCACAGTGAGCAGCCCCCAGCCAGCACTAATACTGGCTATACAAATATAGTTTTTGTAACCTGTATGGAATGAATTCTTATCTTTCACATTCATGGGGATTTCAGTAGATAAAAATATATTTTTTAAAATAGTCTCAAGTTAAATGTTAGTGTTCAGTTAAAAGCTCCATCTCTCTCTTAATTTTTCAACATGTCCTCTCTATCTTTCCAAAGCCCTAGGGAATCTGCTTCATAGACCACTTTGTTACTGCTTCTTATGTTGAGTTTAAAAATCTTTGCTTAGAGAGATCCATAGGAAACACACATTACCTATATCTATAATTCATAGTCAGTCTTAAGATATGAGCCAATTAAACAAATGATTTCCATTCAGACATTTATTTTTTTGATAAATCCAAATGATGATGCTATGATTAAATTTTTTTTTTGTGCAAGATGCACACATATTTTGTTTCCCAAAACTTTAAATGCAATATGGGCCTAAAAAAACATATTAAGATATGTGAGAAAAAATTTACAGCATATTCATGGTCTCAGGCACAACTGTCATTTGAATCAAGACTTGTTGGTTCATTCACTTTTCTCCATTTTCACTACCTAACTGATTAATACACTTATTTAGAAATGTTCTTGAAGTTTCATTATTATAACTACATGGTCTATTTATTGATCTATCTTTTTATCTATCTGCAACTGCAGTGGGATTTTTCTTATATAAGACACAGTTGCAATCACTATCTTATTTCCTTTAAATATCTTGTTATAGATGTAAACCAGAAGGCCAGTGGGATATCTAGGAGTTGCAACTTTAGATTTTTTTTTTCTCATTGACTTTATAGTTGTACCTGACATTGCTCCATCATGATAGATGTAATCCCAACATAATGTGGAGAGTTGAATTGAGACATAGTAAGTATTCTTAAGTCGTGTTTTCCAGCTTGAGTTTCTTGGCTTGGAATATATTGAGTTAACTTCTGTCTTCTGCATTGGGCAACCAGGGCCTCGCTGGTGGCCTAGGGGTTAAGTCTTAGCCCTATCACCGCCATTACTGCATTGGGTGGCCATACCAGCTAGGTGTCCTGACCGTGTGATGGAGACCCCCACGTAGTCCTGTGCCAAACCAAGTGAAAAAGACTTGGCAGTAGTAGCAGTTTGGCTAAGCTCATTCAAGGACATCTTGAAAAAAGCTTTCTAGATCATGTGGCTTTGATTGGAAATTCTTTTTGTAGTTTTCTAAGTGAGTGATTTCAAGAAGATGAAGGCAACACTTAAGGAGGTATCCCTTCTTCCTATCCATTTCTCCATCATCTGTCTATCTATTTTTCCTGCTCTTCTGCTTATTAAAATGACTCATTACAACAGCCCTTATTTTGACATTGCTGGCTGCAATTCTCTGTTTTCTGCATTGCCAAGGATGAAAAAGTTCGTGGGATATTTAGGCTGCCTTAGTAGTCATGCTGATTTTGAATGATTGGAGTTGCAAAAATAAAAAGTAACCTCCAAAATAAAACTTAAAGTATAATTCTTTAAAATTCCCATATACTAGCTTTTTTAAATATGTCATTTCTTTATAAATTTTAAGTGTTTAGAGAGCCTTAGATTTTTATGTTTCTCTAAAGGGCATGTGATTTTTATTTGTTTATTTATTTTTAAGGATTTCAACGTATTGATTTTTTTTTTAAATTTATGGCATTTTCTTTTCTTTTTTTAAAAATAAATTTATTATTATTGTTCCACATCCTTGTAAAATGTGATTTTTAAAAGTCAAACAGCAAAGATTTAAAGGGAATCCTCTTAGTATTTTCACTATGAAAACGTAATTGACAGAAGTATGAGTTACCTTTCACCTTAGTTTATAAAAGAGGTTGTTACAGCACATTAAGTAGACCAAGCTGGTGCCTACTGTTTTAGATAGCAATGAAATGTCCTCCCTAACCTTAGCAAAGTCAACAATAGCGACTCTTTCCTTAATCCAATCTTTCATTTGGTCTCATTTCATTTTCGAGGGACCTTAGTCTTCTGGCCCAAAGATCTGAGATGAGTTCTAGCCATTATCACATATCAAGATCCAGAGTTTATTCACTGCTGGGAATATAAGGTAGAACCAAAAACCACTTGCATCTTAAATTGAAATTGAAAGTATAACCTGTAGATGGTGCGGGGGTGGGGAGTGGGAGGGTGGAGATTGTAGTTTTGCTTTCAAGAAAGTTTGAAAGTTCATAGTGACTAACATCTCATGATGCTTTTCG
Source organism: Talpa occidentalis (assembly GCF_014898055.3). Lineage (NCBI taxonomy): Eukaryota > Metazoa > Chordata > Mammalia > Eulipotyphla > Talpidae > Talpa > Talpa occidentalis. The sequence goes on from NW_023605194.1 coordinate 111,471,623, forward strand.
AACATGTACATAATTCAAACTTGCTATATGACCATCCTTAAAGTATCTGCATATGTAACATTTAACAGATCATATTGCATACTTGATGTGCAGTATTAAAAAAAATCACCCTTAAAAATTCAGGTCTTCATTAACAAAACCTGTAATTCTTTTCCTTTATTCCCAATAGCCTTATCTTGAAGGAATGATGACTAAATGTTTCATACATTTCTGGATATATTTGCTTTACAACAGAGCATATCCGCTTTCCTGAAAACACCCACTTCTATTTGGAATTAAGGAGACGGTTAGCACTAGGTGGCAGTGTGCAATGCTTCGTAGCCGTGGGTCACTTTAAATGCAATATATTCATTATTAATGCTTTTTTAAAAACAGAATTTTATTATATTATTAGTGAGTTAATGAAATTAAAATCAACACAGGCAACTAAATCCTTAGCAGCATATTTAGAAGATCTCTTGTTTGTAATACTTAAAATATTTGATTGTAATATTTAACACACTCTGATTTTTGTGGGGTCTGCTTATGTGAGGAATTATTAGGAATTAATTGAATGAAATGTGCAAGAATTCTACTTAGGACTGGGAAAGAGGAAGGGAAAGGGAGAATTAAGTGAATGAGATAGAAATATGTCCAGTCCAAAATACTTAACCATTTGCAGTTTAATTCTTACCCTTTCAGACTGAGCAAATTCTTTTATCCCCCTAGAAACTGAAGGCTTTGTTTGTTAATTTTTTTCCATTTCATTGCTCTTCAGACAATGCCAAAAAAAAAAAAAGTGCAGATTGTCTCACTGATGCTTCATCGGATACCCTAACGTCCCCTGTAACACTGTTGGCCTGGCCACCAGCATGACCAAATTGGATTAGCCATGTATCTCTGTATTTATTAGTTATTGTGACAGCTGAGATTTACCTGAGCCATTTCTTCTTGGTTACTCTGGATGTCAGTGTCCCAGTCTTGGGCTGAATGATTGGAATATGGATCATGACAGGTTAATCAATTTATAGCATCATCTATGCACCAGGTTGGGATATTAGCATTATCTAGCTACTTATTGATTGAACCACCTCAGTATCAACCTGGTAGATGGTTCAGTGGTTCAGCTGTGTCCATTGGCTATGGCTCTGTGGGGATGGAGAATGAGAGAAAAATTGATCAATATAAATCAGCATAATTAAGAAATGCACTTCTTAAAAAAACCTTTTTGTACATGTAATTGATTGACACATTTAATAAAAAGGTTTGTTATGTACAATTTCAAACATAAAAAATAGAATAGTCCAATGAAACCCCATGTACCCGTCTGTTAGTACCAAGAATTGTCAAATCATGGCTGTTCTTGTTTCATCCATGATGCCACTTGCTTTTTCTCTCCTTAGAGTTTTGGGAGGTGAATCTTAGAAATTATACCAAAGGAAATATGCTGGTGAAGCAGTTATTTGTATAAATAGACATCAAATAAAGGCAATTTTAGAAATAATTACTATAGTAAAAACACTACGTATTTCACTTAAAAAGTCATAAATCTTGCCATTAGGTAAATTATATGTTTAAATTCATATTTGGAAAATATGTACCATCTTTTATATAACTAAAGAATGTTAACATGAAAATTGAAAATGTGTGTGTAGTGAAGTTGAATGTCATCATTCTTACATTGCTTTTTTTTTTTTGCTTAGATGATACTTTCTCATTCATAGAATGGATTAAGATTTCCTATAATTTTTACCCTTAGAACAATTTGCATCTAATTATTTAGTGATTTATTTTCTCTCTAGTCCACCCAATATTGTTTTGGCATATGGTGTGAGATAAGAACTAAATTGATTTCCTTCCTAAAAATAATTAAGCACTTTCCTGCAACAATTTTTGAATAATCCATCCCTTTTCTCACTTATTGTGATTCTATCACATCTGAACTTATATTATCTATTCCCTGAAGTACACACATACACTGACAGGTATACTGACACGCATCTTGCACTATCCTATATACTGGATTTCTGATTCTGGAATACTTATTTCATCCTGGTGTTCTGTCACTTCTTTTATTACTATCACACAGGTTAAATGTTGTTGTTTGCTTACTGTCTGGTATGAATAACACCCTCTTCTTGATTTTCTCTATGTATATGTGTGTGCTTGTATAGCTGTCTAGACATTCTCACTGATATTCCTTCCAGATTCATTTTAGAATAATTTGATAAAGACACCACAAAATATTTTTGTCTTTTAATTGAAATTTCATTGAGTGTATAAATGGAATTGAAGAGAACTAGCAGCTTGACAAGGTTTAATCTTCTTATCCAACAGCCTGATGTGTCTCTCAGTGAAGTTCTGATTTGGGGGTTTTTCATTGCTAAATGTGAGGGTCTTTGTTCGACTTTAATCATTTGTCTAAATGTTTTCCTTCTTCATGATTCACTGTTCAAACTGATCAAGAAACTAAGTGGGGCACCCTGAGCTCCGTGGGCCCACAACATTCCTCACGTGACTGGGCTGATGGAGCCTCAGGATCCTCTAGGGACGGGCACATGCGGCCTGAAAGCTTCTCTTTGCCATTACTGGACTACACATTTGCTCTAAACATATATTTATTTTAAGTTCTTTTACTTAGCCTAAGAAGATACATTCAGCATAAATATTTAAAACACAAATATGAATAATAATTTGACTTCTTCAGCAGCGCACTAATGAGGTGTCATAAAATTGTCCAAAAATATCAACAAAGCCTAATGCAGAAAATATTGCTCCCATTGATACTTGGCTTCCAGTTGTCAAAGCTCATGAAATTACCTCTGAGATCATCAATTTGGGCCCATTACAGTGGTGTGGCAGGCTTGGATAACTATAGCTTATTTGGGTTGGGTCTGTACTTTAGTTCTAGAGATTTTTTTTAAAATGAAAGTCCACAAAAATTTTCATACAAACAATTTGTGTTATTAAATGCTTCATGCTCCAGCTTTCTCCCATTGACACTGGTATATAAAAGAGTTTGCTTATTGGAATCATGTAGAGGACAAAGCCTTGATTTTTTTTTTTAAAGATTTATTATGCATACAAGAGCTGGGATGTAAGCCAGAGGTGTGGGAGGGTGAGAGGATTCACCAGAAACAGTGGGGAACAGAACAGGCAGATTGACTGAAGTACACTGCTGAGGGGAGCAGCGGGCTAGTCAGGAGAGGTCTGCTGTGCCACGTGGGTAGCTCCCTGGCCGGGGATTGAACTCGTGCTGCAGTGGCTGCGGATAGCTTCATAGATTGCATCTTAACCCCTTGCTCCACCAGGGAGGCCCAGCCTTGATTTTTTTAATTGTAGTAATATTGGTTTACAACACCGTATGTGATTCAGATGCGCAGGATCACACCACCTCATGTCACACCCACTGCCAAAGCACCCATGGTCTTCCACCCTAGTCCATGATGCCCCTCCGCCCTCTTGTAACCTCAGTTCCAAGGTCAATGTTCTAGGGTTTGTAATTGGTTTGGTTTTATCTGATTTCTGTTTTGTTTCTCTACATTGCACATATAAATGAAACCATCAGACATTTGTTTTTCTCCTTCTGAGTTATTTTGCTTAGCATCATCCCCTCCAGTTCCATCCAGGTAGTTGCAAATGACAAGAGTTAATCTTTTTTTTTTTTAATAGCTGAGTAGTATTCCATTGTGTATACACATACCACATTTTTCTGATCTACTCCTCTGTCCTTTGATACTTAGGTTGTTTCCATATCTTGGGAAAGCTTTGATTTTATTAACATATGTCCTCCATGTTTGTTGAAACTTAAGATTATTTACCTTAGGCTTATGGACCCTGCATCTGCTGGTGTCCTGTCTTAGGAAGCTGTGAATAGACAACTAGGAGATATCTTGTATGTGGAGCTCTTCAAGTCTACTCATCTCTACCTTTAATTCTAGTTATTTTTATTTTTCAAGAGCAATTCCTCTGTGTAGTGGAATTATACAAGTAAGTTGTATATGAGCTGCAAGCATTGGGGGTTGGTAAGGACCATGTTCATCTCCCTGCCTAAATCTGATCTAAAGGGCTTCCCCATGGATGGGTCACCAGTTCAGAGTCTAGTATTGGCCACTTTCCATTTTATAGGCTAGATGAGTGAGTGCAACAGCAAATGAAAACATGCGAAGAGTTGATAATTGACTTCCATTGAAATTTTCTAATTTCCATGCTTAGTTTTTTGTTTCTTTTTAGTTGCATTCTTAAAGCTACAATGACTGCACTAGCAGTGCTGAAAATCCTCTTAAAGCCTCAAGGGAGTTTTTCTTCCACTTTTAAAAATTCCCTGTCAAAATCTCTTGGTTGATATGAGAAAGTGTGTATGAGAGGGGAAAAAAAAAAGATAGGCTGTGGTAGACAGTGCACTGCAAAGAAATCATAATGGAATTGATTCTATTGCATACAAACCTTTCTATACAGAGATTTCTGTTTCAGCACATACAAATTAATTATAATAAAAAGCAATTAAAATAACTGAAAAATACAGACTTAGTTAGAGAAGGCACCTTCAAAGAATTCTTGTTCACTTCATAGCTCCAGTTTGGGATCCACAACATCTTGACTTGCTCAGGACTCTGAGGAGTTTCACTGCTAAAGCAGGAGCAACCTAGGCAAATGAGATGGTTGGTATCTTTTCTTCACAACTGTGTTTGAAATGTATAGGGGGGCTATTAGGTAGATGTTTTCAAATAATGTATTGAGTAGAAAGAAGAGACAGTTTTTGGTTCTATCCAGCAGGAACCGCCATCTTCCAGTAAATGGCCAAAACCATCCCCAGGAAGGAGGGAGGAGAGGCCCCGCTATGTGTCCTGCAGGCCTTTTGGAAAACATGGCGGTGCTCCTTGGGCCACAGACGTGTGCTTCTGCACGAAAGGTGGAGGTGTCCACATCAAGGGCATGGACACTGTTCAAAGAGAAAGGCCCCACATATGTCACCATGGCTGTACTGGAAAAGTCCATACTGTTACCCAGCATGCACTTGGCATTGTTGTAAACAAACAGGTAAAGGGCAGGATTCTTGCCAAGAGAATTAATGTTCCTGTTGAGCATAGTAAGCACTCCGAGAGCCGAGATCGCTTCCTGAAATGAGAAATGATCAGGAAAAAAAGGAAGTCAAAGAGAAAGGTCCTGGGTTCCACTGAAGCGCAGCCTGTGCCCCCCAGAGCAGGTCACTATGTGGGAACCCTCAGAAAGGAGCCAGAGCTGCTGGACCCCATTCCCTGCACATTCATGGCATGATAGGTGTGAAAAGTAAACAGTAGAAGACCTCTGGGCTATTAAAAAAAAATGTTCCCTCAACATTCTCCCAATCATAATCACCCCAAGGTGTTACAAAATCTGGACTCCGGTTGTCATTTGCTGGCATAAACTGGACATTTTTTAAAAATTTATGTGCTTATTTATTCAGAAATTATTCACTGTATACTTCTAAAAGTGATTTGAGATAGCTTACAGTGAAGATACTGAAATTTTACAGAATTTCTATAGTAATATGAAAGATATTTTGGAGCTTGTCTAAGATCATTATGTCTTAAAGTTAAGTTTGATGATATGATTACAAGATCTAAGGTGCCCTAGTCAAAAAATATACTAGGACACATTCTATGATTTTGGATAAAAATGCAGCAATTGTTTGAGAATTATTAGATATTGCAAGTTTCGCCCAGACTGTCGGGGTGAGGCATTGCGATAGGGCCCGCGAGAGAAGAGCCCGGCCCTGCAGCAGGAGTGGCAGCTCTCACAGTTGCAGCTTGGATTCTGGCTCCACTTATTCTAACACCAGACACGATTGTGTTGCACTGGAAAGACTTACAAAGACCTGAGAGAAGCCTTTGCTCTTCCAAACCTAGCCTGGGGTGATTTAGGAAATATTACTATAATCTACTGAGCCTGTTTTCTCACCTCGTAAGTAGGGGAAAAAATAATTCTCACGGGTTGGTAGTGAGACTTAAGTGGGATTGTATATAAAAGGTGGTATAAAATATGCTATATGTGATAATATTAATGATCTTGATAACCATCAATGCAATTATTATTCTTAATACATCCTATATTAAGAATGATCAGTTGGGACTCAATTACAGCTTTGAATGTAATCGAGAAAACTATACAGATGCATCTTGGATGGGAGTGCATGGTCAAGTATATTTAATAGACAGATATTCTAATTTATCCGAGTCAGTTAAAATAACAATCCATGGAGTCCTTGGATATCATACATGAAATTGCTTCATTTTGTGTTGCACCCACCTGGAGTTTCTAGACTAGATGACAAAAGCATAAGTATGTTTTAAAAATGGAATTTTAAAGCTGAGAACAGGGAAATACAATTTAAAAAATATTGAGAGTCTATTATAGATTCTCATGCAAATATGTAGTCATTTTTATTGCCATATGGAGGAGGAACTAAGGGTTTATCTGTGGGCAAAGCCAAGCAATGTTTTTGAAAACAATTCAGAGTTCACTCTGATGAGTTTTAAGTCAGTCTCTGGTTCTATCGTCATATAAACTGGTTCATTAACACTCACTTTACAAAGAGGAGGAGCATTGAATATAATGAGGTGAAGTGCAGTGTCGGCAAAGAGTAGAATTCAGTGAACAATAAGTCCTCAAGCTATTTTATTCCTATGATTAATGTATGTTGTTATTATATGAATCAACAAAGAATTGAGATATTACAGTATTTTCTAAACCTATTACAGTAAAATTTTATTTACTTATTTTCCCTTTCCCCCCATTATATGAGTTTTGTTCCTCTACCTGTAGACACAGAATTTTAAATGAAAACTCAATGTATAAAGTAGACACAAAACAATATTTTATTAATGCATATTACTGCATTTTGTAAGTTCACATTTTAAAAATATGCTTATAGATAAGGATAGACAATGGCAACATGAAAGTTCCTTTGGGGAAGGCAAATATGTAAAATCTGGTCTTTAAAAACAATGGTGCACAAATATATGAACTCCATTTGTAATTCATTTTATTTGTTTATCTGGTGTTTTGTTTGATTTCAGTCTATTTGGTGTTTTAACCATATAGGTCAAGCTATACCAATTTACAATATACACCAATATGTGCTCATCTATGGTTTATATGATTACTTCCTCTGGATAGCAAATTTCTAGACTTTGGGGAGTCTTTCATTCATCTTTTGTATCTAATGTCTAGTAGAATGTCTGACACATGGTAGGCTTCAAAATGTTTTTGGATAAATGAACAGACAGAATAGTGGGGCTTATTTTCTCTGAGAAAAAAATCAGTTTTTTAAGGTCAATTGGTATGTAAAAGTGTTAGAATTAGAAAAGGACAGGAAATGATATGAAGGGACCCCTAAAAGGTGCCTTTTTGTACAAGATCTACAAGTTCACTCCATTAGTGAAGTTCTTGCTACACCAGAGGAAAAGTCAGCTCTTCAAAAGGTCAGTGTGTGTGTTTGTGTGTGTGTGTAGGGGGAGAGGAGTGTGTGCTCACACTCACCCTGTAGTATTAGCCTTCCCCAAACCAAGAACATTCGTCTAGACTTTTCCCCAGATATCCAGAACGGTCCTTTCCCAGGGTGTCACCTTGGTATGTGGTGCTAAAGTCAATCAAGCCCCATGAGCCTTGGGAGAAACTGTTACCATTATCTTAAAGAATGAAGATCACCGGGATTTAGGGTTATCTCCAGTAATGTTTTTAGTGGAGAAACCTATCTTCAGGCAGGGAAAAGCATCTAGAGCACCTGGTTTTGTCATGTGAAGTTATCCCCTCCTGGTTACTTGAATCACCTCCTCTCTCCTTGCAGTGCCAGGCCCTTACCCATTCCACAGCTCAGGATATAAACCCTTACTTTGTCTCCTTTATTCTAGAATTTACAGCTATGTCAATTCTCCATATATATGCAATTAGATTTGTTTTTTTTTTTTCCTACCCTACGAATCTGTGTGATGTTAATCTGTTTGCTTCCTCAGTCCCAGAAGAACCGAAAGGGGTGGGGAAATGTCCCTCCTCCCCTGGGCCTCTGCAGAACTCGCGTGCATGTGTGTGCTCCCTTTTGCGTGTGAGGTGAAGAGAATTGGTTGAGGGAGAGAGTGAAGGAATGGGGAGGGAGTGACCTTCGTGGAGGCACCTGCTAAGCACTTTGCCTTGAAGGTGGCCCAAGCTCCTTGAGGATTTTTGCTGCATCAGAGCCTGTTGAAGTGCCAGGAGAAATGTTTATGGCTTCAGCAGGTGGGCTACGGAAAACAATTACAAACTGTTAGTACAACAGTGGGGTCAGCGTCTGTCTTTGTGAAGCTGAGTAATTTGTTCTTTATCACCTGCCTTATCCAAGAGAACCAGCAATGAAGCATTGATATAAATTGGGAAAAAATGTATTCTGATGGGAACTCTCTTATCTACCCTATTCTGATAGCAGTAATAATAGCTAGAATTTATTGCATACGATGAGTGCTTTGCTCACGTTAACCCTTTACCCTGCAATTCTGTGAGGTAGGCAATACTACTACCCCCACTTTGCAGGTGAGAAAGCTGGGACACATTGAGGAGATGTACCATGCTCCAGTTACACATTTGGGGAGTGGTGGGTCGGGCAGCTGAACAAATTCCTTAAGCACCCACCTCTCCTGACTCTTACCCTGCCATGTCTCCTCAATCATTGGCTGCAGAAGTAGGAGGAAGCCTTATGCCTGCTGTCTGGTTCCATGGTGGGGGTCTTCACTGGAGCTTCAATTGATGGGAAAGCAAAATAATTCCTTCTCATTTAGATACCTGTGTGGTCTTTCCCTTTCCATTTATTTCTTCTTTAGCTTGGAAAAAAATGGTCGTTCAGCTCTGGTTGGATCAATCTGTTGAATATATACATAATATCTGGAGACCCTCTGGTGAGGATGAGCATGAAATTGCCCAGCAATCAGAAACCTTTAAACATGCACTTTGAACATTTCAGCCCCAAATTATTTTGTGGCCTAAGAAACATCCTGGATGGAAGGACACATCTGCTGTGTGTTTCCTGGGAGCTGAGGACTCTGATGAGCTTCATTTGCACGGTCATTTCCACGTGTGTGGAGCACACTTAAAAAAATTTCACTTGTCACTGAATTTCTACTCACAACATTTCACATTAATAGCAATAAACATTAACCTCTGTAAAATCCACTGGTTAAATCCATCGATAGAAGTTGGCAGCTAAATGTAGAAAAACCACTGTGCAGCCTGGCTTGTCCGCCCCTCCTGCTGTCTCAGAAGATATGTCTGGAGTGCAAAATATGTTTTATTTTTCTGAAGGATTTGTTTACACCGTATGGTGCCAATGCTGCTAAGGTTTATTATGCCATCGCCACTTACAGTACAGATACCGTGGGAATTTATCTATATTGTAAGGAAATATTTGGATAAGATGAGCACACCTTAGATATCAACTCTTCATTAAGATTAAAAGACGTTAAATCTACTATGAAGAATGCTCTATCTCTTAATGGAACGCAGTGTTGCAAACCAACACTGTGTGGCTGTTGGAGATTTGTTTGCTGGTCTCGATGGGGAGGTTCGTTTGCACACCACCCAACACAGAGGCTTAATCTTGGGAAGAGGAAAAAATGCTTTTTGGAAACACTAGAGGAAATGGTGTTTTCAGCCTCCTCATAATTCATTGAAAGCACAAGGGGATCTGTGTGAACCATGTTCTTTAAATTAATGGATAGTGAGAAGTCTTTCTTCACCCTTGTGAATCCTGTAGAAGACATTTGCAGAGAAATTACTAGAGCTGCTCCCCCGTGGGGAGATTAATGTTTTAATATGCAAAAGCAGACAACTCACAATTCCTTTACTCAACAGCACTCTGAACGCAAAGTCTTACTGCTTTATTTTTCCCTTACAGCTTGTCTTCCTAAAATCTTTTGTAGACTCAAATAGAACCACTCATGTGAGGCCATATCTTTGGTCTAGACTTGACGACCCTGCTATGTGGAACCACCACACAATTTATGACCTTGGTCTGGTCGACTGTAGATCTATGTGATGGTATTGACGTTTCCCTGCTCATCCAGCCTTTTTGAATTTACTGCCTGATTTACCACCATCAAAGCCGGGCACTGGAAAATGGTGTAGGGACGATATATCCTTATGTCCTCAGAATTCTTAGTTTCTGGTACAAATAGAAATGCAAAAGCATTTCCTTTAAAAACCCACCATCCAATTGGCTACACTCACGTATCTTGTTGAGGTTCTCTCCCTCCTGCCTGACTACGCTCAGCCTCTCCTCCGCACTGCTCCCGCGCCTGCAGGCCCCTCCCATAACCATTATTGACTCCTGAACCTTCACTTCTCTGCCTCCATCCCCTGAGTAGTGAACATGTTCAAGATCGTCATATCTTACAAAGAAGATACTCCCTCTCTACGTATATCCTGGACCAACGCTGCTTATTTCTCTTCCAGGAAAGAGCCAGGCCTCATGGGGGAGAGGCCCACATTGCCTTTGCTTTCCCATTTCTTTGTTGTCTGCACTCTACCTCCACAACTGCAATAAAACTGCCCTTGCCAGGTCACTAAGAGACTCTGCGTTATTTCATGGGTCTTCCTCTGTCTTTATCGAACTTGCTCACTGGGAAATATCAGATTGTGTTGGTTATTCCTTGTATTCATACATATATATGTTTACATATATATGTACATATGTAAATATTCACACACACAGACACACACAGTGTCTGTATATTAACAGAAAAAAATCAAAGATGCTTGAGCCCTTCCCTCCCAAAATTGTCTTTTTGATTGGAATTGCACTAAGACCTTAGATCAATTTGGGTAGACTTGAGTTCTTATAGAGTTTATTGTAATATTTGTATCTCTCTTTCCTTCAGTGCCTTATAATACAGTTTAAATGGTGACTCTTTGAAGGTTCTCTACATTCTGCATTCTGTATTTAGGTTTGTTCTTAGGCATCTTGTTTTTAATGTATTTAAAATGGCATCTCTTTTAAAATTAATTTTGTAATGACTTGTTCATGGTATTTTAACAAAATCAATGATATAGTCTTGATTTTAATGTATTTTTTGATCTGATAATCAGCCCTTGTAGATTACTTTCATTCTAATATTTTTTCCTGTAGCTTTACTCTTTCCCAAGTGTATTTATTATATTGTGAATCTATTGCTAGTAAACATTTTTGGTTTCTGTTTCTCTTAAACTACCTGTATTTGGGGCTTGCTATGAAATAATACTGAGATACAATTCCAAGCTGACATTTTTCTCTCAGCACTTTGAAGATGTAGTCCCACAGTTTTTGACTTCTCTTGTTACTATTAGAATTTCACTGATGGTCTAATTGCCATTTCTTTGTAGTGGCCTATCTTTTCTTTTTAGTTAGGGTAAAGGGGAACCACAAGGAGCAGGGTAGAAATTTAGGAATAGCAGCAACAGGACTGTGAGAGCGTGCATGGGCTAGAGGCTGGGCCAGCCCTGGCTTCACCGGTGTCACTCAGCTGCCTGCTGGCAGCATGAGACTAGCTCGTGTCTGCGAGATTCTTGCCTCAGAGAACAGTGTGGAGAACAGGTGAGCATTGTGTAAGCCAATGACTGTCCCTACCCCCCACAAAGAAAGAAACCTGGCTTTTCCAAAGTGATCACTTTTAAAGCAAGTGACCAATGGAGGCAGAAAGGCAAGGCCTGATTTGGGTTCCACAATGACCCTTAGAGACGCCAGTGGGGAGGCTGACTTTGGGAGTGAAGTTGCTACTGAAGCCCTGCAGCCCTGCAGACAAGAAGATGCCCCTGCCAGTCCCAGTGGCTGCGAAGGGAAAGCTATTTCAACAACAGTGACAAGCTTCCAAGAACTTTTAAAGATGAAAATGGTCATTGTACTTTATCTTGGCTATTTTAGGGAGCTTGCTGGGTTATTCATTTTTCCTGTATGTCAGAAGCTGGTGAGTTGAGCTTGTCAAGAACATAGTGGAGAGAGCTCTTGTCAAAGTGAATAGAAATACAGGCTTAGCTGGCTGTGAGTTTCCACAGAGAAACAACAGTTGAAAGAACAGTATTAACAGATGTTGATACTGCAGCCAAAACATTACAGAGGCAGCGCCTGTTCAGGAGGACAGATATTGGGCAATTATAAGAGATGTAGGTGGAAAGTCTTTGTTTGCGTTTGAGTTTAAGAAAAACCATTTAGCATTGGGAGAGGGAAAGAGGGGACGGAGCTCTGAGTCCACAAGGATGCAGGGATTTGGGAACTGCAGGAAAAATCTCCAGGAGGGAACCTGCAGCACCTCAACTTCTCATTAATGCTGCTGGGACTAGTGCTAGTGACCTTGGTGACATTGTCCTGAAATATAAGAACATTCCAGATGAAGAACTCATTGTACGAAATTCAAGAGAATATTAGCCTCCCTCCTCGCCCCCCACCCCAAGAGAATGGGCAGAGTCCCAAACTGGAATACTTTATGATTTTGAGAATCGATTGTTTGTATTTTATTTCCTATATCTTCTTGACTGTGCCGGACGTTACAGTGAAGGAAAACTATTTGACCTTTCTCAAACACATTCCCCTGCTTTTCATGTTTTCTGCTTTTAGAGTGCTCTTCCTCTCAATTCCTCAGAATTTTACCCATACTTCAAAGCTGTGATCCAGGTCAAATACCCTTTTCCACAAAGCTGTCCCTTTGTTCCCTAGCTGAAAGTGGTCTCCGGCACTGTGCACCCAAGCAGGTGTGGTTCTGTTAGAATCCTTTGCATATGCTTATTTGTTTACATGCCTACTCTGAACATCCTGAGTAGATTATAAACTTTTTTAAAGATTTATTTATTTATGCAGACAAGAATTGGGGTATAGGCCAGAGGTATGGGGGGAGAGTGGGAGGACTCACCAGAGACAGAGTGGGGAACAGAACAGGCAGACTGACGAAATACACTGCTGAGGGGAGCAGCGGGCGAGACAGGAGAGGTCTGCTGCACCATGTGGGTAGCTCCCTGGCCAGGAATTGAACTCTTGCTGTAGTGGCTGTGGATAGCTTCATAGGTTGTGTCCCAACCCCTTGCGCCACTCTTGACTAGATTATAAACTTCTTGAGGTCAGGGATTGCATTGTTAAATACTTGATACTATATAGCATGTGTTTAGGTACTGTTTATACCTTGAATTCATACATTGAATTGAAAGATGAGTAAAGAAAACAATTTGTTGGTTGATTAAAGCCTGCCAGCTAAAGTTACAGTAAAATCTTAAACTTATGTAACACATTTACTGAAAATAATAAAATTTTATGATGTAGAGTCTTAAACAAGGGAATTTTTTTTTGTCAGTTGTATAGATGAGAAGACATTAGATTATCAGTACTCACATTAAAATAATTCTAGCAACCAGTCCCCTCGTGAAAAAAGTACTAAGGCTTTTAGAAATCAAAAGAAAGAAAATAACCTATCATAGTCACAAAACGCAAATACCTCGCCCTTTAAAATATGTCAAAAGGAGCATGGTTACTTGAAAAGTCTGACATGTACTTTAGTTCATCTAAGAGACTAACACAAATCCGAGGCTATAACACTTGTGCACAAAATTGCCATCATTTTCCTTCCCTAGCAGATTTTCTAACTTTAATTTCTCTTGTGCTAAAATGGAAATGACTGAACAAAAATGTCCTCAACGTATTGCCAAACCCAAAGATACAGATTTCAATTTTGAATAATTTCTAATTATATCATGAAAAAAAAGGTATAATACATTTAGTTCTGAACTTTTTTAAGTAAAGAAAGCATCCTCTTTATTAAACAAATTCATTTGCATGAAGTGGGATAATGTGGATATGATCAAACTCTCTTTTTGAGAGGGAAGCATTGAAACCCTATAATGAATTAAGAAAGGGGGAAAATGAATCAGAGGTGAGATCACTATGACAAGTTACAACCAAAGAAATTCACTCTTCGATATGGCAGGAAGATTTGCGTGTTTGAAGGTGTGACTCATACCAGGAAAGCTGTAGCTCTTCAAGATAGAATTATGGTTAATTTTAAATTTCAAAGTAATTGCTTATTTAATTGAGTGGGTTCAAGGCAACACTAACAACTCCTCCTAGCCTGTTCTAGAGTATTTTAAAGTCGATATGGCGTAGAGGAAGGAAAGGGTGGTGTAAGAGGAGTCCAAGGCCTGGTGACTCCCACACAATGCAGCCTTTGCTGCTCTCTGCAGACTTCCAGAACAGGGGAAACTCTCTTCTCCTCAAACACTCTCAGTCCCGATGGCATAACCCAAAGTCTGTTGTATCCCAAGGCAGAAGAGTCTGGTGAACTGGCATTGAAAGTAAAAGTTGTTTGGAAGAGAAGATATGTAGTGATCAAATGATCTGTATACAACAATAAAGTACTCTGATGAAAGCAGAGTACTTAACATCACTTAACATCACTGAGATTTTTGGAAATCCAGGGTATGCTTTTAAAATGTCTACAAGTCAAAATTGTGTCATTGTTTCTACCTCAGTGGATTATTTCAGGAGTGGGTAGATGTTATCCATCTTGATTTTTTTTTTCATATTAGAAGAGGTGTAAATACTCTGAAAAAGAAACAAAGGAACAATACTATCAACTATATTGTGCTATCACAGAACGATTCCACTCTCTCATTGATTACTCAGGCAACATTTTGAGAGGCTGTGAGATGTCAAAAGCTTTGCATAAGAGAATGCTGGAAGCCTTTGGGGTGAAAATGTGGTATAATTAGCTCTGTTCACCAAGTACTTCTCTCTCTCCACCGTCTGAGCCATCACAGGATTACATTCTCTTTTCCCTTGTGCCTAGCTCTGCGCAGTGATTGGTTCTTCCTTGCCTTGAGCATTTAACTGCCAGGGTGCTACCTCCAGAGCTCTTTTTTTTCCTTTTGTGATGGTCACTGATGTATTTTGAAACAGTGACTGATGCATCAACTCATGTCCAACATTAGGAGTTGCAGAGCAGGCCCCCCAAACCATCCCTTGATGAGCATGAGTGAATGAGAAAGAAACATTTGTAAAAAGACTGGGAAGGTTGAGGGGTTGTTAATATAGCACCTCCTTGCATATTTTGACTGATATAGAAGGAATTCCAGTCCACAGGACTGAGAAACAAAAGGATCAAAGTCCACCTCCACTGGTGTTATTGAGAGGACTGAGTTGGGCTTATGCTGTCCTGGAGGGCAGTGTATAGCCTAACAGGTAAGGGCTGCCAGGCCCTCTAAGGCATAGCATCTAAGCTGTCATCTCTCTGTCTATAAACTGGGAGTGATTCTCCTAGGTATCTGTCTGAAGAACACAAAAACACTAATTTGAAGGGAAACGTGCACTCATTCATTGCAGCACTATTGACAATACTACTTTACAACAGCCCAACTATGGAGACAACCTAAACGCCCCCAAATCAGATGAGTGGATCAAGAAGATGTGGCGTGTGTGTGTGTATGCTATATATGTATAGATGTATATAGTGTGTATGTGCATATCTACACGATGAATACTGTTCAGCCATCAGAAAAGATAAGCTCATGCCATTTGTGGCAACATGGATGGAGCTGGAGGGTATGGTTCTAAATGAAATGTTTGTAGGAGAAAGACAGAAACCGGATGGCATCACTTATTGTAGAATGTAAAGCAACCAAACAAAGGGTCAAATAAAGCCAAACTCAAAAGTAATCCAGAAAAGTAACTGTGGAACTGAGACTTCTAGAAGGGGAGGGGAAAGTGAAAGGCGAGAACCCAGGGGACGGGGCACAGTGGACTCTGGGGGTGGACCGTCGGGGTTTTGGTGGTGGGCGCACTGTGGTCACGACTCCTGAGGGGAGGCTCCCTTACGAACAACGATGCAAAACAGTGATACCTCAATAAGAAATTTAATTAAAAATGTATTTTTACTAAAAAAATAAAATGGGGAGTGATTATTTTTGGATTTGCCGCCTGAAGTTGTTGTGATGGTGAAACAAGATAACCCTAAAGTGTCTCACAGTGCCCGTAACAGACATGCAGTGAGCTTTAGCTGATGTGTATTTTTTTCGTTATCACCGTTATAAAGAATCTTGAATTATTCTGGTCAAACTTCTTGGCCAGTTGAGGAATCACTTTGACAGTCTCGCTGGCAGGCAGCTGCTTTCAGTTGGGTCTCCAGTAACAGGGAGCCCACTCTCTCCCGAGGCAGACATTTTCCCTGTGTGGAAACAAGGCCGTCTTTCCACAGCTTCCAGCTCGAGGTTCTCATCCTGGACTTTACAGACACTCAAAACAAAATATAATCTTTTTTCCAGAGAGTAGTGCCGGGTCCTCTGGTGGATCTTTTGGTCAGACCTCCAGAGGCCTTCCCTTCTCAGGTGTGCTGCCACCCGCACACTGACCTGCCAGTGACCCACAGATTCTGTGGGTCCAGACCTAAACCCAGGCAGCCGAGCCGGGGACACCGTGTTACCCAGTTGTCCAACCAGCACACCTGGTGAGTGGTCAGCCGGGTTGTATCCTCTCCCCCATTCTGTCAGGTGACCTCTCTTATTATCTCCATTTAATATTTAAGAAATTGAGAAAAGTGAAAAAATGTACCATTCTACAGGTTCATCAACAATATTGTCAAGAACACAGGAAGCTGTTTGTCTGTGTAGTTAGGACTGGAAATTCACAGAATAAGCTGTGAAATAAAAAATATGTGAAGAAGGCAGTTTAAGAAAGAAAATATGAAAATATTTACATATGAATGTTCATCATATAAATCAATGATATAATATAGGAAATGTACATTTTTTATCAGGCTTATTAGTCACTTTTTGAATTATTTGAAGCAGCAAAGAACATTGTCCTCAAAAAAGATACAGCCTTATAGCCTTATTTTTGTTAAGATGGTGAGTATTTCTAATATAATGTGAGAAAATAGGAAACTGATTGAAATATGAATCTAACTGTTCCATGAGAATGTAATGTATCAGCCAAATAAATAAATGCACTCAAGAGAATTCAGACTCCAGAGAATGGAATGAATAGTATATCTTCATTGAGGTTTTTATAATGTTATTACTAAAAAATGTGAACTAAAAATAAAAAAGCAATTGACCAAGTTCTCAAGAGACATTATAATTCTTAAGAGAAATAACTGACCAGACAGAAGCAAGCCTGCTCACTGTGAAAATAATTCACACCATTTGCTAATAAAATGCAGGAGACAGATTAAATTCTTAACCGACTATAACCAATATAAAGTTATAATAGGAACCATGAGATAGAGTCCTCTTAAAATTCATCAAATCCACATATACATCTTTAGAAGACAAACAAAAATTTAAATTAGAATAAAGGAACTCTGAGTTCCTTATTTCTTTAAGCTTCAGAGTCAATTTTTCTACATTACATTAAAAAATTAAAAACAAATACACAAGCAAAAGTGAACCAGCCAACTGTGTGTGTGGAAAAGGAGCAAAAAAAAGAAGTGTCACAGTGTGTGGGGTCATCTGTGGAATCAGGAAGACCCACAGCCCTCCCCGCATTAGGGTGGATGGGTCAGTTGAAATAAGGGAAGTCCTTCATAGGTGTGCAGCATCTTTGTAGGTCTGTGAACTTGCTTAGAATCTGTTAAATTCAAGAGATTCTGTTCAATTCAAAGCAAGAGTGATTCCAGTGTAATCTAAGCCATTGGAAGTGTGGATTTTGAGTCAACAGCCACGTCATGTTGGGTTTTCAGAAGCAGAGCCTGAGATGGGAACTAGGTGCCATGATGGAGGGACTGTTCTTCAGGAAGAGTCTCTTGACTAGATGTGGGATAGATTCTAGCTGTGGCTAGAAGTAGATTCACTCTGGGGATGAAAGGAGGGATGTGGAGGCACAGACTACCACACGTCGTCACCCGGGGGTGTCAGCCAGTAGACTGTGTGTGTGTGTGTGTGTGTGTGTGTGTGTGGAGTGTGTATAGGGGTAGAGAGTTGGGCAATTTCCCTGGTAATGCAGTTCTTGTCTACACTGGCCCAGTAAAGGGGTGGATCTGGAGAGTCAACACAGCCGATATTTCCTTCATACACTTTTGAATTTTAGTTTTATCTGCCTCCTATGGCTTCAAAAATACCTTTTCTGTATATTTTTCTGAAGTGAGAAGGAAAGAAGATAGAATTCCCAACCTAGAAGTTGGTAGTTAATTGTAGATTTGGCCAAATGGGTAAAAGTCTTCATTTAGAATTCTCATTTTGTGATTCCCTAAGACCTCCCACTTTGCATGTTTCCTTTCTTTCCCTGTTACTTGGCAAGTGACTCCAATGCCATGTAGACCCTGTGTTCTGCCATCACTAGGGTACCTGTCTTTACATGTTGGTTTGAAAGAAATGAAGGAACTATGTCAGCACATTTCCCTCAGGTGCAACCCCCTACGTATAGTCCCCAGCCCACCCCAGGTAAACACGCGCTCGCTCGCTCTCTTGCACACCTTAGACCTCTTGTTTGAAAGTGAAGCTGTTTATTCAAACTGATAAATCTATTTACTTTCATCTGTATATACTCCCTCCTTGATTCTCACTCTTTGTTTTACTGCAAAGCCTTTGAGTCGGGAAAGGCTGGGAACACTGATGTATGTGCTACTCTTCCTTCCAGAGTAAATAGCGCAGGTAATCCCAGCACACGGTGTAGAGCTGAGAGTCATTCCTTTCTCAGCAAAGATTCGTTGTGGACCCATGGTACCAGGGGCTCTTCCAGGTACTGCAAAAATGGCAACAGAGCAAACCGGTAAAACCCCTGTTCTCTTGGCATTCACATGCCAGGGGGCCAAAAACTCATATCCAAAATAATTCTATCTATCTATGGGAGAGATGTGGTAAGAATAAAAATGAAGCAGATGAAGATTAAGGAATGGTGGGTGGTTGCTATTTTATGTAGACAGGCGAGGGGGAAGGGGCTCACTGATCCCAGAGCAGCTGAGCAGTGACTGAGGGAGCCCTGGAGTTTGTGGGGGTGGGGGTTGCAGGTTTGGGGCACAGCACTTGCCAGTGTGGAGAGAATTCTTGCAGGGACAGTAACATGGCTGCCGGGATGGGAAGCAGGGTGATGCCCTCGAGCTCACCTAGACACACTGTTTTTTTTTTTTTTTTTTTTAATTATATATTTTTTATATCATTTTTCAATTTTGCACAATGTATGCAATTTGCAGCAACGTGGATGGAGCTGGAAGGGATCATGCTCAGTGAAATAAGCCAGAAAGAAAACTCTGCCTTATAGTTGCTTGTTGATTTTGATTTTTACTTTATTATAATTAGTATTTTTCCTGGTACCTTATTTAGGTTTTCTAGATCCCTGCTATGAGTGACACCATCCAGTATTTTTCTTTTTCTTTCTGCCTTATTTCTCTGACCATGATCCCTTTCAGCTCCATCCATGTTGCTGCAAATTGCATGAGTTCATCTTTTTTTGATTGCTGAGTAATATTCCATGGTGTATATGCACCACATCTTCCTGATCCAGTCATCTATTTTTGGGCATTTGGGTTGTTTCCATAGCTTAGCTATTGTAAATAGTGCTGCTATAAACTGTTTTTTTTTTTTTTTTGCTAATGTTATATTGATTTTCCTATTGTCAATGTAGTGTTTGCAATAAAGACCAAAGCACACATTTGACTTTATTCAAATTTTGATTCCAACGGGAATTTTAATTGTACTGAAATATATAGATATAATTGGTAATACATGCACACATGGATATTTAAATTGCCTTCCTTTTTTTTAATTGAAAAACTAGGCCCTGGAATAAGCTCTGATAAGAAAAGACCATGAAAATTTCCACCTTGGTAAAAATGCCAATAATAGAATCAAAAGCTGGCCTCCTGTTGTTTCTGGGAAAGCAGGTGTTTCTCAATGAAGAAAGGATGCTCTTTGAAATTTGGGTGATAGTGAAGAAATGAAAAATTGACAAAGGGGATTAGAATGGACTCGGGGCCCCACATCATTCAGGGCGCTTCTCACAGGTGCCCATGGGATGCCAGGAAGAGCTCTGGCTTATCATCTTCGCATATTTAACATCATGGAAGCTCAGTTTTCTTACTGTTTTTGACAACTTGAGTTTTCCCCACTATCCTGTTGCTTTCTTGTTATTTAAATGCTCTTTCTCTCACTCTCCCTTTCAGGAAGGCTGACTGTTTATTTTTCTAATTCTAGCAAAAGGAAACCAAAAAAAACATGGGGATAAGTTTATCTAAGAAGTTCCAGTTTCCTGCTCTTTTGTTGTTATTTTGGTTTCCTTTTTATGTCATACATCTCAGCCGTAAAGCAGGTTTTAGGTGTTTTTATTTTTCAGTTCCAATACATCCAGAATACAATGTGGCTTAAACACGGTGATGGAAGCTCCCCAGGAAATGTTAATGTTAAGTTTTCAAAAAACGGATTTAGTTCTCCTTGGAAGCTGACTTTCTGGGTGATGGTGCCTTGGGGTCTTCATCCCAGCTCGTGGGGTCTGTGTGCTGGGTGCCCCCGGGTTAGTCAGCACCCTTACTGAGGGCCTTTGGGGGCTGGAGCAGTCCTCTGGCCTTTCTGGACATGCCCCGGGTACAGAGACAAACTGGATGCATGGTGGGTGTCAGAGGACCTGGGAAGTCTGAAGCAGCTGTGTGTTCAAAGATTAAAGCTCTTCCTGGGCAGTTTGACTTTGAAAAGATTGAATAATCAGGGGAACAAGAGGAGTGGAGAACCTTCTCTGGCAGCGCGCTTGTGTTTTGGAAACTCATCAGGTCTGTGACTGATCATTTCATTTCACACATCTTTAGTTTTATGTTGCTTTTAAGCCATGGCTGGAAAGCTCACTTAAAATCTTAGCCCGTATAGTCAGAATGACCAACCACCTCGTTGCGGAAAGTAGTGCAGTGCAGGTGTAGGAATGGGCCTATAAACAACTGAGAACACAATTAAACCCAACTTCCCCCCGATCTACATCTTAATTGTTTGTGCTTTTTGATTTTTCATCCAAGACTAGTGTTTTGATATGGAAGGCTTGGTATACATCAGCATGTTAAGGGGAATTTTTAAAGTGAGTCTATTTTTTTTTTTTTTTAAGATTTATTTATTTATACAAGAGCTGAGGTACAGGCCAGAGGCATGGGAGGGTGAGAGAATTCACCAGAGACAGAGCGGGGAGCAGAACAGGCAGACGGACCGAAGACACTCCTGAGGGGAGCAGCAGGCGAGGTAGGAGAGGTCTGCGCCATGTGGATATAGCCCTGGCCAGCCGGGAATCGAACCTGTGCTGCAGAGTCTGCGGACAGCTTCACAGCGCTGCGCTCAACCCTCTGCACCACCGGGGAGGCCCCCATGAGTTTATTCGTACAGAAATTCTTTTCTATCCCATCTATCCACTCGTCCGTCATCCATCCATCCATCCATCCATCCATCCATCCATCCATCCATCCATCCATCCATCCATCCATCCATCTTCCCGCTGTGTCATTTCTCAGGGCTACTGTAAAGAAGTGCTACGAAGTTGGTGACATAAAACAGGAATTAATTTCCTCACAGTTCTGGAGGCCAGAAGTCTGAAATCAGGGTGTGGACTGGGCCTTCCTCTCTTATCAGACTCCTTAGGGAAGTCCTGCTTCATCCCTCTCCTGGTTTCTGGTAGTTGCTGGCAGTGTTTGTCATTCCTTGACCCATGGATGCAGCACTCTCCTCTCTGTCTCCATGGACACAAGGCAGCCTCCCTGCATGTGTACTACGTCTGTCCTCTCTTCTCTGTCTCCTGTAAGGACAGCAGCCACTGGATTAGGGCCCACTTTCATCCAGAATGGCTTCATCTTAATTTATTTTATTTTATTATTTTTTTAAAGATTTATTTATTTATTTATACAAGCACTGGGTACAGTCAGAAGCGCGGGAGGGTGAGAGAATTCACCAGAGCCAGAGCGGGGAGCAGAACAGGCAGAAGGACTGAAGTACACTGCTGAGGGGAGCAGCGGGCGGCAGGAGAGGTCTGCGCGCTTCATCTTAATTTAACTAAGTCTGCAAAGCCCTTGTTTCCAAATGGGTCACATTGTGAGATCCAGGTAGACACTGTTTGACCCAGTCTCCCCACTTCCCACTAGGTTGCAGACCATTTTGAAAGGCAGGATTCTACCTTGTTTATGTCCATTTAGGTTGGAACTCTGTAGATGCTTAAAAAATCATTGTTAAATGAAATGACAGTTTTACTTGGAACATGCAAATGTACTATAAATGGTACTTAAGAACAGTTCAGTAAGGTAGTAGTAATTGCCTTTTACTATTATTGAATTAGAGATATTATGTATAATGCATATTATTAGTTTTACTGTACACATATTAGACTCTCTTACTTTTACTGTTACTGACTCTATCTATTACATTCACATACATCAAGGTATATATCTGTTTTTTCTATATGATTTATTTTCTAAGTAAGTTAGGCATGACAGAATATTGCTGTTCTCATTTCAGGATGGAAAAGAGTTTAAACTTTTTGCCTGAAGGAAATGGAGAAGTAGACCCTTAGACCCTTTCCTTTTCTCCCACGGATGCTTAACTTTCCCTGTGAATGTGTATTTAACATAAGGCCATAGAAAGCCTGAACACACACTCAATTAAATATTTTAAAAGCGTATCATTGTAATGTTCTGGATGAAATAATTTCTTATGAAATGGAAATTGGCAACTTTGAATGTAACCTGTTTAATATATTCTGGGAATTATCTCATTTTTTGAAGATTACAACCCTAAAAATAGAGAGTGGCAAAAATATTCCTTCGATAAGACATCCGTGTGAATAAAGGTGGAGACATTTCCCTGAGGGGCACCAAGAAGGCAGCAGGAGAGGTGATTTCTGGTCTCCCCTGAAGAGGTCCTGGTTACTTTTCTGAATGATGTGGCACGAATTCACCATTATGACTCCACCCCAGGAAGCAAACCTTTATTTCTTTTGCTTTCTTTACACAGCAGGTGGACACGATCTGTTCTTGGAGAAAACTGCATCTTGTTTAAGTACAAAGCCAGCAATTTATGAAAGTGGGGAGGAGATTAGTAGTTGCTTATAGAAGAAAAATGGGGTGTTCTGTAGTAGACTTTTTTTACCTATCCTTTAAAGCAGGCCATCTTGATTTTTGAAATGCCTGATTTTTAATGAAGAAAAATGCATAGAATGAAGCAGATATGTATACGTATTATGCACATGTATGTGTGTACGTATATGTGAATATGTATATATGTGCATATATATATTAAGCTAATGTTTCATCAAGCTCACTTACCTAATTTGTCTTCGTAAGGTTAAAAATCTAATGACAACTAAATTCCTGCAAAAAGACATCATTTGATTGGGTTTGTCAGATTAGCTTTTCTCATCACAGCTTACATTTAATAGAATGAGCAGTGTGGAAGATCATTGTTTTGTTAAACTGAAATGTGTAAGAGGCACAATAGACTTATGTTTCTATAGCTTTTGTTCAAATAAACTTTCTATTTTGGAACAGAAAAATTATGAGGTTATAGAGAATTCCCATGGACCCCACTCCTGGTCTCTCCTATTAATAATATCTTAGACTAGTGTGGTACACTTGCTAAAATTAATGAACCAACTCTGATTCATTGTGATTAATTGAAATCCACACTTTATTCATATTTCCTAAGCTTTTATTGAACGTTCTTTTTCTGTTCCAAGACCTCATCTAGGATTAGTTGTGATGTGTCCTGAGGGGGCCCCTTGGCTGTGACAATTTCTCAGACTTTATTTTTGATGACCTTGATAATTTTGAGAGGCACTAGTTGGGTAGATTTGTTAGATGCCCCTCTTTTGAAATTTGCTATTTTCTCGTGATTAGCCTGGGTTTATGAGTTCTTAAGAGGAAGCCAAGATAACTAACATACAGTTCTCATCACATCCTGCCCAGAGTAGGTGCTATCCATGTACCTGAACCCTGTGCAGGTCAACCTCAGTCTCTGGTGAGATTGTGTTTGTCAGCTTCTCCACTATCGAGTTATCCTGTAACCCCCCCTTTCATATTACACTCTTTGGCAGTTGCTATGGTTACTACCTGTGGCCCACCCTTTAGTCCTGCAGGTGGGGGTGGCGGGGAGAAGGCTGTGCTCCATTTCCTTAAAGGCAGGGCACCGACACATGTTATTTGCAATCCTTCCACACCATGTTATTTGCAATGCTTCTCTTCTCTCTGTTGCTTTATTTATTATTTATTTACATTAATGCAAACTCTTGGATATTTATTTTATGCTTTGGACTAGAATCCCATACAACTTTATCAGTTTTCTTGTTCAGATTGTTCCAATTTTGACCACTGGAGCTCATTCAGTTGGTTCCTGTGTCCTGTGTTTGGTTTTTAGGTCACCCAGCTGCTGGTAACTGTCTGTGACATCTTTTTCCCGCTTCATACAATGACTGTGTAAAATGATTTTCGAAAAGAGGGCAGATTATCTGGCAATGGTGATGGCAGCTACTTACAACTAGTAACACGTGCCAGATGGTAAAATACTTCCTATCTGTGTTTTCATTTTTGTCTTAGCATTTTGGTAATTTATACTGTCTCAAGAAAAATAGACACATGTTTCACAACTTACATTAATATACGTTTGCCAATGATTATATGCTCTAAGTAGGTTTTGTTTTTTAACCTCTTGGGTATTGGGGGAAATCCGGGGATGTGTGTGGTAAAGAAACTCCCTTTCCCTTCACAAGTCCCTCCAGTCTTCCACTGACATTTTGTTTTTGCTTGAAGATATTATACTTAAAATACGATTTCTCATAGGTTAGGAGGATGCAAAGTTCTCCTTTATTCTTCCCACCAGCTTTCTTATCACCCTTCCATTTTCTGTTTTGCACAATGATGGGAAGCACCTGCTAGGGCCAAGCTTCTGTCTCATTCTCCTGCCACTCCTGTTTGCACACCGCTTGGTCTGAAGCTGAAAGCCCTTCCCAATCTGGGGGGAAGGCCCACACTTTTCTGGGGTTACTCTTTCCTTCTCTCAAGGGCAACCCCGGGTTGGGAACAGTCTGATTATTTGGAGTAGAGTGTTTATAGGGTTTGAAGAGAAATTGATATCATGATTTTTAAAGTAGTCACCACTATGTTTTTTTTTGCATTAGAATTTCAGTTCAGAAAATAAATACTGCCCAAAGGCACAAATGCAACATAATAAGAGGAAGTGAGAGATAAGAGGTGGTTTTGTAGTATATAGGACACCAATATATTGTAAATCATTGATTTAGTATTCACCTATTTTGTTGCAGGCACAAGGATCTTTTAAAACGAAACTTTTTATTAGCGTGGATGTATAATCTGTGTCACTAGAAAGCTTTGCCAACCCCTTTTATGTGTTGTTTATTTCTTTACCTTTTTATTACCAGTGAAAGGCTTAGAGCAAAGCTCAACTGAATAACAGAAAATACTATTACAGGGCCTCCCCTGGTGGCGCAGCGGTTTAGTGCTGGGTTGCGAAGCTGCCCGCAGCCTCCGTAGTGCCAGTTCGATCCCCGGCTCCCCACTCTGGCTCTGGTGAATTCTCTCACCCTCCCGCGCTTCTGACTGTACCCAGTGCTTGTATAAATAAATAAATAAATCTTTAAAAAAATACTATTACATAGTAAGGTGTGGGTGAGGGAAAGACAAGAAGAAATTGATATTAAGAAAAACTGTGTTATACTTGCTGTGTTCATTCAACTGTCTCCTACAAGTAAACTCTGGGCTCTGTTCATTCAGAGATTTTAGATTCCCGTGACAATTTATCTGGAGAGGTTTTCCCTAAAATATCTACTAGCATTTTTTTTATCTTTCATCAAATAGATGGTGAGGGATGATAACAGGTTACTATAAAGAATGTCCAGAGTAGGCTGGAGGGGATTATGCTAGCCCCAAAAAGTCAGAAGGAAAAAGATAAATATCTATGGTCTCACTTATATGTGGAGTATAGAGACAATAAACAAAAGGTCAAGAAAAAAATTAAAACTAGCAAGTTGTTTATAGATCCAAGGAATACAGCAGGAGCAGGGAGGGATCAAAACAAGGGAGGGAAGAACATAAGAGAATATGGTGATAGTTCACTGGTGGTATGGTGGCGGGAGAACTATGAGGCCTACAAAAATGTAAGAAAAAACAATTAATTAATTATTTAACAAAAAGAAGGAATAAAGGAATGTCCAGAATAAGATAGTAATTTTCATTCTGAAATGACATAATGCTTGCTAAAGGTTTATGAGGTTGCAAGATATTTTTCCTAATTATTGGTTTGAGAGGTGAACAGTGCCTGTGTCAGTCTCCTTGCTGGGTTGAAGAAGGGTTTATGCAGCACAGGAGTGGAGTGGAGTGAACTCCCTCTGCAGTGAGACTGTTTTTATATCTCATTTAATTAGTTAGATCACAAGCACATGAGGAGAAGCTGAGGCAGGCACATGGCATTAGATATCTGGAGGTACCTTCTGTTTGGCTATAAATTTGATGCTGATCATAGTATAATGCCTTTCATTCTTTGGCATCTAGAGGATAGATGGAAATCCTCCATCTGTGACTGGCAAGATGTTCCAGAAGGGTGTTCTAATAATTATAAAGGATTGTCATGCTCTTACTTACATGATCAATCAAATTCATACGTCTGAAGCAGTAATTGTCTATGGATTGTAGGTGTTTTTATTATTCAAAAGATTTTCACTAAATTTTGATGTCTTTTTAATCCTATTTGATGATAAGTGTACAAAAGGCACCAATGCGGTAGTATATTTGCTTCTAGCTTTTCCTTTATGACTCCCCTAGTTACTGCTTAAACACTACAAGCTTCTTTGTTTTTGCTTCTCAAAATGAAGATCATGTGCTCATTTCCATGCATGGGGTAGGCAAGAAGGCCATGTGCATACAAGGATAGGAAACAATTTAGCAGAACTATTATAGTATTGGTATTTATTAAAAATGCATAATATTATTTTCTAATTTTAAAGGGGGGGAAACAAAGCAAAACCAGGAAACCTAGTGAGGAAGTGGCTGTCGTGGCAAAGAGCAAGGCAGGAGCGAGGGTGCCCCTTCTGCACTTCGTACCATGCTCGGGGAGCCTTGCTTCGGGGGCAGTGTGGAGGAGGCACACCCCTGAAGTTCCAGACCCTTTATCCACGGCCAAGGCTAAAATGTCACAGTGTATGGCCACGAGGAAACTTACAGGTATATCATTTTCAGAAGGGCCCTGTTTTTAGAACACAGAATTCAACACATAAATGTGCAATAAAAATAAGAAGATGTGCCTTTTTTTTTTAATCAGGGAGCTCGGTATCTCATGAGAGGTGTTCAAGAGCAGGAGCTGGGTAATTGTTCTTCTTCATGCCTTCTGCAGAGCCCTCATGGAGCCTCAACTCAGCAAATTCTCATTTTGCGTGTGTGTGTGTGTGTGTGTGTGAAATGGAAGTGTTGGGTTTGGATTTAGGGAGATTTGGGGAATTTTAACTGATAGTTGAATATACATTTATTTAATTATTTAATCATTCATTGGATAATACTTTGAGACCTACTTTGTGCCAGAACCACACCTTTCTTCGAGGATATATTGATAAGCAAATATACCTGGAGATCTTCATCTTCACAGAATGGGAGGATGAGACAGAAATGGAAAAAAAAAAACTAAACAAACACAGAACTACATATGACTAACCTGCTGGTCAGGCGAATTAATAAGTAAATCAGTGCATAAGAAAAAAATATTTCATTATTTCATTTTCTAACTTAACTGATCTGTCTGAGAAGACAGCTTACCAAATTCTGAATTGTAGTTTAAATTGATTATCAAGTCACTGAGTGATTTCCAAACCATTGCTTGGCTTTTAGGTAGCGTGCACGTGATATTTTGTTGGAGGAGGATGTCAATAGCTCTGATAGCCCTTTCTGAAACACGACATAGTTGATCACATAAAACATGGCCAGGACCCTTCATTAAATTTCCCCTCCTGGGCACTTCCAGGCAGTCACAGGGCAGTTGGCACATCTTCTTGGGTCACGGCAGGAAGCACACGGTTCCCTTAGGGCCTGAACTCCAGAAGACTCTGGCTCAATCTTTTGCCTGCAGCCCTGCACAAGTACTGCCTACCCTGCCCATCCACACCCCTCCTGGTGTGGCATTGTCCTGAGACAGTGACAGCTGCTGCCCATGCTCCACTGCCATGGTTGCCCAAGCTGTGCTAGGCAGAAGCGTGGGTGCAGGGAGGGGGTAACACCTTCCCAACATCCACTGGACCCCATTCCCAACCTCTACTGCTACTGGACTTGGATGACTCCAGATACGGCAGTAAGTCTAGGATCCAGCAATGGAATTCAATGTACATTAGCATTTTAACAACAACAATTGCTGAAAAATGTTAGCATTGTGTACTGGTAGCTGTGTAATATCTTAAATTTTGAAATTGCTGGCAAAGAGCCCTCTTCTGCCTAGACTTGTATAATTTATAGGAGGAAATACTGTTAAACTAATTTCTCTTTGTTGAATAACAATTTGTATGCAGGGTACTTGGGGGAGGGGTCAGAGAATTAGGGATCAGATGTAGGTATAGAATGCATACAAAAATAAGAAAATTTCCACTGTGACAGATACATATAATAAACAAGATTTGGTATTAGAACATTCCCATTATGATTTGGGGTCATAATATGTGGTTAATAATAATCTGATACATGAATATACCTATAGAATGCATAGAGCTTGGTCAACTCCATACAGAAATGACAATAAAAGTATCTTGGAAAGTCCCTCTTGCTCTACAGGAATTTAGTAGATGTTAGTGGACTGATTTTATGAAGCCATTGGTATAGCGCTGAAAATATGTGTATATTAGCTGTGGTCTCATAACTGAAATGTTGATCTCAGAAGATTCCTGCTCATATTTATGTCAGTAAAATATTTATATTCTGAATCAATGAATAAATAATGCTGATGGATCAAGGTCTAGGTCAGGTTTATGAATAAAAGAAGCTAATACAATAAGAACGAAACTTTATGTGTTGTTGTATTGGGACCAAATAGGAAATATTTTATAATTAGTTGTAAACGATGGCATTATTAATTAGTATTTTTAGTATTTTGGTGATAATTCTTTTCAGCTTGTGGTAAAATATGCATAACAGAAAGTTTAACACATTAACCATTTTTAATTATACAGGTCTATGGCTGTGAGTACTACTCCACTGTTGTGCAACTTGAGATAACTTCTTTTGATGATAAATTCTTGTTAAGATCAAGGTTACATTGTATCTTGTGTTTTTTTTTTATAACTTGGGAAAATGAAATATTTTGAATCAAGGACTGCAGCTCAGTTGTATCTTGTTGATCGAGAACATCAGTCATAAGGATACAGGGGAAGAAAACGTATAATTTGACACAAAGTTCACCAGTTTGAAATAAATCCTTGTATATACTGTAGGATGTTCCTACAATGTTTTCTTTGCATTTGAGCCCATATGTTCTTCACACGATGAGAATACTAATCTATGATTTATAAGTGGAAATTAAGTCTGTGAATCCATCCTCAATATTTACACTAAATGGGAAGTGCCTGGTACCAGGTACTGTGGAGACAGGAAAATGGGTAAGAAAAACATAAAGGATGGGGTGGAGCAGTGGGAAGACCTTAAGGCAGGTGGTTACCTGAGGAGCAGCCCAGTGTCCTGTGACTGAGCAGATTTTCCAAACAGAAATGAGAGAGGAGAAAGCAGCCCCCTAGCTCACCGCCACAACTCGACTTGTTTTCAGTAATCCCGTTCCTCTTGAATTTCCCACCTCAGTGTAGCCCGTAACACCGTCCCAGTCTATTTTCTTGGCTTGGGCTATCACCCTGTCTTGCCTAGGTTACTGCAACCCTCTCCCCTTGTCCCCCAGTTTTGTCTGTATTCTCCAGCTGGAGTGTTCTTCATGTCTCATCAGGATATCCCATGCTTAGATGCCTTTAATGATGTTTTACTCCTGTAACTTGGTGTACAAGGCACTTGTGACCTGACTCTGGTCTACCTCTCATCTTTGCGTTGGACAGTTCCTCCTCTACCACGCCCTTCGTCAAATCTGTTCTCCAGACATGTGGGTCTACTTTCAGATTCTCTAAATGACCTGGTCTAAGACTCTGGATCCTCAAACAGCCCCATATTTGTCACTTACTTTCCAATGTGGAATAACGTGCTGTTTCAGTTTACATCACCATCTTGAGTCATCACAACCGTCTAAGCTCCTTTAATCACTTAACGGGACGTTGGGGTCCAAACCTAGCACCACGAAGGAAAACACTAAGAGACCCTGGCATTGAACACCCAAGTACTTAGTACAGATCCCTGAAACAAAAGTAAGCATCATGTCCCCATTAGCTGACAGTATTTTCAGGGCTGTGAGATAAGTAATATGACAAACTTAGCCAATGTTTTGTTTTTGGAACATAAACACCAAGAAATCTATGAAAGTCACCTGGCCTCTTCCTTTTCTTCCAGAAGTCTGCCTTTCCTTCAGAAATCTAATTAAAAACTAATTCTTTAATGTCTGTTAAAAATGTTTCTGTGATCTGTCTAGTGATCCAATCTTCGTTTGGTCACATATACTCAGCATTACCAGGACTTGATGCCGTGCAAGAATCATTGGGACAGAGAGAAGCAGGATTTCTTTAAGCAACCCTTTTTATAACCCTGTAAATAAGCTCTGATACTTTATAGTTGACTTCGGATCTGTGCCTGCTGCTCTGCTCCCATAGAGACACAGAGGCCATAAAATGAATGAAGCCAGCGGTGGTGTTCGCCTGGTATAAATTATTACTTTTGGGGAAAACGGGAGATTGCTATTTGTAGGGTGGTTGTGTGTACATTCAACCTAAAAGGTTTCATATTTTCTTACTGCTTTTCAAAACACTCGAACTGTCACTTATCTTTCTGTTTTTCAGTTTATGTATCA
This sequence comes from Talpa occidentalis, assembly GCF_014898055.3. NCBI lineage: Eukaryota > Metazoa > Chordata > Mammalia > Eulipotyphla > Talpidae > Talpa > Talpa occidentalis. Next base: position 111,502,487 of record NW_023605194.1, read on the forward strand.
ATAGTGGCATTATGCATAAGTCAAAGAATCACCCTGCCTTCTCTTAAATTATAGTGCTTTTCCAATTACTGTATTCAGAATATTTGAGAGTCAATATTAGTACTTCTGGAAATTTAAGCTATGAAAATAATCCAAAGAGGCAAAGATTTTATGTACAAATCTGTTCATTGTATCATTATTTACAATTTGAATAATTGAAAAATTTAAAGAACACTAAGTCCTAAGTACGGCAAGATTTAATTAATATTTGATAAATAAAACATGAAAAATATACTGATGAGGAGACTTATGTGTAGGGGAATACTTTTGGTTACAATATTTAGTAAAAAAAAAAATGCAGGACACAGACTTGAAGATATAATTGATTAACTCTCAGAACCCAGTGCGTCCAGAACAAGAATTGAAGGAGGTACATGAAAATGTTAAATCAAATACCTCTGGATTAAACAGTTGTAAAGATTGTTATTTTCTCTTCCATACTTTTTCTGTTTTTAGATTTTTTCACATTTGCTATATTTTTTATAATTATTCACAATTTACTGTAAAAATTATGTTTTTGTAGTCTTTTTAGTAGCATAGAAAAATTTTCTATTCAAGTTGTAAGATTGTGTGGCCCCATTAACTTTGAGGTTGCTTTTGGTAATTTGAATCTTATGTTTCTAAAATATCTCATGGACTTCACTTCCAAGTTTTGGAAGTCAGAGCATCGTGTGCATTAAGTCTGGTGCTGTTGTCACATCAACCCTTACGTGTAAGGTTGGGCGGCGTCCTCTTTCCATGTTCTTTTTGGTCTGGAAAAGCTGCTGTGCTTTGGTGTGGAATCGTTTTTTCATCTGAGTTATCTCACAGGATATCTATCACTTTAATGTCAATGAGAAAATAGCCAAAGAATCTATTACTTTGAGCCACGGTAATGCTTTTCATTTCCTAAGCAGTGTCCTGTTTGACCTCAACCTAAGGCAGTTTTCATAAGCTAAAAGGAAAAGATTATAGGGAAATGATTAAATAAATGATTAGACTTTCATATGGAAAATCCTGCCACACCTGAAAACATTTTCAAGTAATTTTTAATGTCAGCCGAAAATATTCATGATAAAATACTAAAGTGAAGTTAGCAAGACAAAAGATTACAGTGTTATCCAAATTGTAAATACTCACTGAGGAATGAATTTAGGAATGAATAATTCTTGGCATTTTTCTGTCCTCCATTCCTAGAAAGTTCTCTGATTTGCATGCATTGTTTTGACGGTTGGAGGGAAATTTTCTAAAAAATTAGTAAAATTAATGAAATTCATTTTTATAACTTTATATGTATTTTTATAAGAATGCTTATGCAAATTCACCCAGTGGGATGAGATATGAGACAATATAGAGTCAAAAATTTTTAAAATTTGAAGTCAACTTTGAATCATTCTCTCTTGGTTGCCACCATTTGAGTTTGTTTTTGAGTTTCCTGTGACCCACACAGTAGCATTGCTGGGGTGGACTCATGAACAGCAAGAAGACTGGAAGATAAGGCGAAGCTTCTGGGTGGCAAGTCAGTGTTGGGGACGGTCTTGTTGATGGTGGCTGGTTTAGGTAGTGATCAGTGGGTGGTTAAGGAGCAGACCCTGAGTCCAGGGTTCAGACCTTATTGGATGACTGTGGCTGTGGAAATGATTACAGCTGAGAAGGAAGGCTGGGAGTTCAGTTTTGATTCTTGGGATGCAGCCCAGGGAGTCAAGCAAAGCTCTTCTGTTGGGAGATGTGGGCAAGATATTGAAGTAGTCACTGGATTAGAGCTTTGTCATCAAGAAGAAATGAGGAGCCGTGCACTGGAAGGCCGACCTACCACATCACAGCCTCTTTCCAACTCCACCCCCCGCCCCCGGCCCTGCCAGCCTATCTGCCCCTGTACACATCCTCGGTAGACTTTATTCGCAGTGCGCTAATGCCACAGATGGAGTCCTGTCTTAATTGCTGCTGTTATAATCTCTGACCCTGGTATGGAGCCATTTCCTTCTCCTGGCAAATTGCCCTTGGAAATGGGTATTTGCTGAATTGCTGAAATGAAATGAAATGAAACAAAAGCCCTTACAGAGCAGCAGTATTTAAAAGTCCCTCTCCATACAGCAGTAAATTCTGAAATGAAATTTTGATGCTTTGAAATTAAGCCTGGGTGATAAAACTAGCAAGTCATGTCCTTTGCTAGGCAGCTGAGCTTGGGCAGGTCAAGTTGATACCCCGGGTCCCTGTTCCTTTCAGAGAATTTGGGATATGTTCCATGCCAGCAGTGAGATCCAAAGTCAAAACATAATAATGTATGAGAAAACACCTGGTAAACAGTAAGCGTTTCTACAAATGTCAGTTATTATCATTATTGTCCTTTAATGTATCAGTAGAATGTGTTGAAGTGTGGACAGGTGTCTGAAGGGCTGTGATGGAGTTAGTGTCCAGTGGCAGTGAGTGAGGCCTGGTGCTCATGAACCAGCGTGCCCATGTGGATGCTGGGGCACGACATGTCTCCACTTCAAGGTTTTAGTTTGTTTGTTTTAAAGAAATACAGAGATTTTTTTTTTTTTTTTTGTGAGACCCTCACTGGCGGCCGGGGAACGAACCGGCGCTACAGAGGCTGTGGACAGCCTCACAGCCCAGCGCTCAACCGCTGCGCCACCAGGGGAGGCCCCAAGAAATACAGAGATTTTATTGAACTAGATTACACCTTTGCAGTTAGACCATTGTGATCATACCATTAAATATTATTCCATGGTCCACGCTCTTTGTCCCTTCCTGCTCTAGATTTACATTATCCCATTCCCTCCCCCTCCCCCCAATTATTTGCCATTTTCTACTTAGGTTACTTGGCATGATTATTTTTCACTGTGCTTTTGTCCACATTGCTTAGAAGCATATTTTAAGAGAAAAGAGTGTGGGAAAAAAAAGGAGAGAAATTGATGGTTGCTGGAGGGGGTAAGGGTGTATGAAGTTGGGAATATTTGCTTTTATTTTATTCTATTTTTTTTAAGATTTATTTATTTATACAAGCACTGGGTACAGTCAGAAGTGCAGGAGGGTGAGAGAATTCACCAGAGCCAGAGCAGAGAACAGAACAGGCAGACGGAGGAAATACACTGCTGAGGGGAGCAGCGGGCGGCAGGAGAGGTCTGTCGTGCCATGTGGGACCCTTGCCGGCGGCTGGGGATCGAACCAGCGCTGCAGAGGCTGCGGGCAGCTTCGCAGCCCAGCGCTCAACCACTGTGCCACCAGGGGAGGCCGCATATTTGCTTTTAAAGGAGAAAAGAAAACAGGGAAAACTTCTGAATCTGGTTTATTTGCAACATAAGAAAACAATCTCAGTCTAAAACAGTGTTCTATTCTGTGCCAAATAGAAATAGATATATAAATAAATGTCAAAATAATAAAGTAGTTTTATAGCCAATCACATGAACTCCATCAGTTTTCTGTTCCAGTTTGTGTTTCTTTGTATGTGTCCACTGGCTTTGAAAATATGTCTATTGGAACTTTTTCTACTCTAACCTTTTAAAGAACATTTAAGTGTTACCTACAAGGAAATGCAGCAGAACTAAGAAAAAACTCCTTGTATCAGACTCTCTGGTTTTAAACTCTCCGGTTTTAGTCTCAGATCTACTTTAATAAGTCCATTTTATTTTCTCCTGTATAGATTTTTTTTTAGTTCATTCTTGTACTACTCTCAAGTATAAAGAGTTAAGTGAAATTATCTTTGAGAAATGTCTTGAGCTTGGTAGAATAAAGGTACATTATTAAAGTTATTAGTATTGGCTTTAATTTGCCAAGTATGTGCTGACTAGGGTGCTGTAATGGTTATGTTTTCTGCCCTGTGGGTCAGCTTTTGGGGACATTGTAAGCAGAATGATATCCATGTTGCTCAGGCCACCGCTGTGGCTCCAAAGACACAGTGCTCCCATCCAGGTTCGGGCTGTCCTTCACTCCATGTGGACTGTCTTACCCTCGGGCTGGCGCATCTGTGCCCCTCCCTCCCACCTCTCTGCATCTTGTGATTGTCTCTCTGTGACATTATTTCTTCATTGTCCAAGTCTACACCAATCTTTCTGAACTTGTATTTTGTATATGCTGTGCTTATATTTATCTGGTGTGACAGTTTTCTCTTATATATTATATATTTGTCTTTTTATGTATGCGTCTCCCTGCCTCCCATCTTCTCAGTGAATTTTTTCTGGGGGGCAGCAACTATCTCTTAGATCCTACCCGCCCCACCTCCATTTTGTTACTGTTACAGTGTCTTACCCACAGCAGGGCTTGCACATAGATTTGTCATCGACGATTGTAATTTCCAACTACTGTTGCATAAACTGAGGCGCACCTGATTGATTAAAGTCAAAATAAATTGATACTCTAGACAGGAATGGCATCCAAAATACAGGCTTTCTAATTTTAAGTAATAAAATAATAATTAGATTTTATTTGTAGAACTGCTTTATATTTGCATCAAATTGAGGCAATAGTGTAGAGACTTCCTATATACATACATACATTATTGACAGATTAGTGTGGCACATTTGATAAATTGTGATATAGTTAATAAATCAATTAGCGATACGTTATTATGAACTAAAAAAATCAGATTTAACTCATTTTTCCTTAGTTTTTGCTAATGTCACTGTTCTTTTCCAAGATTCTACCCCGGACATCACGTGACGCTTGGTTATCAGGTGTCCTCAGAATCCTCTTGGTGTAACAGAGCCTCCTTTTTCTTGTTTTGATAACCTTGACTGTTTTGAGACTTATTGACAAGGTATTTTGTAGAATGTGACTCAGTTTGGATTGGTCTGATATATTTTCATGATTAGATAGGAGTTATGTTTTTTTTTTTTTTGGTGGAAGGGGGAAGAAAACGGAGACAAAGTGCCATTTTTGTCACATCACATTAAGGAGACCATTATCAATGCGACTTATCACTGTTGACATGGACCTTGATCATCTGGCTGAAAGAGAGTTCTTCAATGTGCAGTTACTTTTTTCTCTTCCTTTTTTTCACAATTCCCTTGAAAAGAAATCACTGCTCAGTCTGCATTTAAGGAGTGGGGAGTTATGCTCTATCTCCTTTGGAGTGCAGTATCTACCCAAGTCTTTGGGATATGTCTCTTATCTCCTATTAATTTATTCAGGTTTTTTACATCTTCATGAAATCATGGGTGTTTATTTTATACTTTATGTTTAAAGCTAATACAAGTTTTTTTTTTTGTTTGTTTGTTTTGCTTAAATGATTCCAGGTTGGGCAACAAGAGCTCTGTCCCCTGGTTTCTATGACTTTTTCGGCCTATCCCTTCAACCTGCGGGTTTCGAGCACTTTCTGACTTTCTTGCATGACAAGCTGGTCCAGGCTGCTCTGGTATATTTCTTGGCCCAAATCATGAATCACACTCTTCTCCCAAAGTCCTGGGTTCTTTTTACTGGAGGATAGTGTTAGAGACCAAGAAGTGGCTACTAACATGTTTCATTCATGTTCTGTCTGTTGACGTAGTAAAGAATATGTGTGTATGCTAACCTGTGCACACACACACTTCTGTGTGTAAGCATCTTGATAGTAAGGTAAGCATGAATTATCACTGATGACTCCAGCTCTTATGCACATGGGTTACGTTCACTTCCTTCTTTAGTTGGTCTTTGAATTTCCACTCAAATGTTGAGAAACGCGCTTCCCACCATCAGCACTATGTACTTCCCTGTTCCATTCCAGTGTACATGTATAACTGTCTGAATTGTAACTCAGACCCTGTGAGAAATAGCTTCATCCACTAGCCTGTGGTGTTTGGATGCCTTTCTTCCACGCTCCAACTTACAGACTCATCTCCAGAGTTCCTGAGGTAGCATGGTCTCCCCCACCACACTCACTGAATTTATTTCATACGTTGTAATACACTTAGATTCTCTTGTCACAGTTTGCATTACTCTGAAGATTTCCAAAATGGTTTACTTAAGGCATTTGCTTTGGTTAAGGTTTACTCTTGGTGGTCTGTTATGTGGGTTTTGAAATATACACGGTGTCATAAACTCACTATTATATTACACAGAATAGTTTAATCACTCTAAAAATGCTATATACTTCAACCTATTCATCCTCTCCTGTCCCCTTTTAAATCTCTGACCACCACTGATTGTTTAAAATATCTCTGAAGTTTTGTCTTTTCCAGAACATTATCTAGTAGGAATCCCAGTCTGTAGCCTTTCCAGACGGGCTTTCACTTAGCGGTATGGACTTACGGTGTCTCTAGCAATTTATGGCCCAGCAGCTTTTGCTCCAGGCCAGTTGCTCTTGGCTCTGATTCTCTGCATTTGCCTGTCTTTACAGATTTGGGGGAGGCACTTTGCCCCGCAACATCAATTCTCCGATTTGTCTTAAGGATACTTCTTGATTTTTAATTTGGTCAGGTTTTTTCCTTGCTGTAAGCATGGGACTTATTACTTCTGAATTCTTTGCTTGCCAGAGCTGAAGCTAAGATTCCCCGACATTTTTCTTAGCCTTAAGAGTTTTGAATTTTTTTCCTGAAAAGCAATTTACTGGTTGTTCTTTATAGCCCAGGGATGCCCCTTCACCTGCTCCCAACTATTCTGCCGGCCCCTTCTTCACAACCTCCCATTGACCATTTGCCACTCAGAAAGTGCTGCAGCTGCTGAGCCACCTCGGTAATTGGTAAGCAGGAGGCGGAGGGCGGGAGGAAGCAGATAATACGTTACATGAAGGGTTCTTGCTCTTTCTATTCTTTCTAATGCATAATTTCTATCACTTTAATGTTTTGCAGAGTACACAGAGGATTCTAAATTTCTGCTTATCATAATCTCAATGTAGCAAAATGTTGTGTTTAAAAAAATTAATCTTCCACAAGGGATACATAAAAATGAAACTGGAAACTGAACCCTGAGAAAAGGGGAAAGAAAGCCAAGTCAATAAAAATTGTCTGTGCGTGGTGATTCAGTCCTCCCTCTGACATAAATATGGCCAATATGGAAGAGATCCATCTTAGTTTTAAATAAGTTTGCTTTAGAAGACGTTAGCGAGGCCGACAGAAGGAATAGCAACTCCAGCGGAAGCACTGACTGGCGATGGCCTTTCTGAAGTCATTCTTTAAAGGACAGTAAATGTGTCTCATTGTTATTATTTTTCACAGAAAGCCCATGAGACTTTCTTTTATTTGAGGGTGATATTTAATATGTTTAATATGGGAATGCCAGTGTATACACCTTAAATGAAGATTTACCTCTGGCTTATAAAGATTCATTCTCACCGAATCTACAGAGTCTATCCTTCATTGTGAAATCTTCCATCCATTCTCTGATTTTCTTTAAACATTTCCAATTTCACTTAATCATAGTTGGGGGGATATGTTCACCTAATCCCACCCAGCCATCCTCTTCGCGCTTGCATCTTATCTGTGCTAATGAATGAACGGCCTGGCTATTTTCCATGACAGGAAAACGACGTCCTTAGAAGAGGGCCCACCCGACACTGGACAGCACTGACGGGGTTAAGGGGTTCCTGTATGAGGACTGGAGCTGTTCCCGCTGTCTCTCTCCACGCAGAGTGAGGGGCTGTTCATGGCAAGATAGCTTGGGGGAGCCTGCCTATGGGACACGGCTCAGCAGAAGGAAGAGGGCGCCTCTATGAGGGAGACAGAGAGCAGATTCCGAGGGAGAAAGGCCCACTTGGTCATCTCCTTGGATGCATCTCTAAGGGGGCAACCTCACCCCACTCACGTTTTCCTCACAGCCTCACAGCGCCCAGCACCACCTCTGTCTCGTGGAAAAACCTGCCAGTTTCAGAACCTCTCACTTGCACATAATGCTCATTTTTTCACAGGGTATCGAAGAGGATGATTCCTTGTCATGAACTGGAAACATAATGAAGGCAGGGGCTGACCTCACCACAATATCCCAAACCTGGCACCCGGTCTGGGAAAGAGCAGGCATTCTAAATGTTTGTTGAATGAATGAGTGACCCCATGTGAGGTTCACAGTCATCCCCTTAGCTTTCAGGCTGATCACAAATATTAAGGAAGGAAAAACAAGTTCTTCATGTTAATTATCCAAGGAATTGATACATATTTGTTATACCCATTGTTTTAGTTTCTCTTTCTGGGTAACAAACTACCCCAAAGCTCAGTGGCTGGAAACAACATTGATTTGCTTCTCAGGATTCTATGGAAGGTCACACCTGAGCTGCATTCAGCTGAGAGCTCAACTGGAACCCCGATATGCATGGGAGACAGAGAGCAGATTCCGAGGGAGAAGGGCCCACTTGGTCATCTCCTTGGATGCATCTCTAAGGGGGCAACCTCACCCCACTCACGTTTTCCTCACAGCCGCACAGCGCCCAGCACCACCTCTGTCTCGTGGGAAAACCTGCCAGTTTCAGAACGTCTCACTTGCACATAAAGAACCACAACAGTGATAGTGTGCGTTGTTAGAGCACTTTTTAGCTCACAGATTCAGTATTATGAGATTGATTTCTCTGAAGCCTCTAAGGTCTTGAGATAAATGAGCTCATCGCCACTCTATATTCTCATTAATTTCATATTCACAACCCAAAAAGAAACAATCACCCAGCTTCTGGCACCTTTTTGCGAGAAGTATATTAAGGTCAGGTTCAGTCTAGACAAAATCGAATTTTGAGTTAAATTAAAAATTGTTTTCCTAGAGTTTATTAATGTCTGGGTTCCTTTGCGCTAATTGGACGCATCCTCAGCATGTGTCAGGTCAACAGAACTTTGCTTTTCTGTCCTACTTTGCTCATCGTCTTGGATTTTGAGTAAGTCTTGTTGTGTCTACCCTTGAAACTTCATTTGAATCCACCTCCCCGCTCAATTCCCTCTGATATTCAACCTGAGTGGAAGCTCTCATTACAACTTCTGGAATTTTGTTGAAGGTCAGAGATGAGAAACCGAACTTGATTTTATCATCTGTGAAGACGCAGATACTTAGCTTTGTGGAATTGACATTAATAAACTGTGAAAATAATGTTCACTTTAGAGAAAAGATGTAATTCTCTCTAAATTGAATCTGAACTTATTTAAGCTGTCACCGAGGTGCCAGCAGTCGTGCTAGCCTCTCTTTGCTGGGAATGTACAATGTATGGTATTTACTTAATAGATGGGAGCACGTTTCTTTGAAGAGCGCTGTGAGCAACGTGGATGGAGCTAGAAGGAGTTATGCTCAGTGAAATAAGCCAGAAGGAAAAAGAAAAATATCGGGTGGTTTCACTTAAGCAGGAATGTAGGGGAAGCCAATAGGACATCAGTGTAAAAAAATAATAACAGGACAAAACACAACAGAGCAAAAACGGACAATTGTAAACCAGAGACATCCTGCAGGGGAGGAGGCGGGAGAGGGATCAGAGGGAGGGAGGGAGGCGCACAGGGGACTGTGGTGATGGTGCACAGGTGCCTTGGGGAAAGAAACTCTATGGGGACCACACCTGAGAGGCTGGGGGAGCTCTGGGCCCCTCTTCTGACACCTGCAGGAATGGTTTCTGCTTCCACCCCCCCCCATCACCTCGCTCTCTCCATGTCTGCTTTCTGCCATGACCCTGTCACCACATGGTATTAACGGTGATCTTCTAGCCATCTTTTCATCTTCCTGCTTTCCTTCATTCCCTCTATTTGTTAATTTTTATCTCGTTTCAGTCAGAGTAGGAATCATTGCCTCATAGGATCATGTAAGTGGTTTCTGGGCACCTGTTGGCTTGATGCTTTTTAAGTAATTTTCCATTGCTCTGTAACAACTTACCATACACATAGTGGCTTAAGTAAGCATGTATTTACTATCCCACAGTTGCTGTGAGTCAGCCTCGGGCAGGGTCAGCTGTGTCCTCTGCTCTGCTCAGAGGGTTACTAGGACACAGTCAAGGTGTTGGTCAGGCTGTGCTCTTTCTGGAACTCCAAACTCAGATGGTTATTGGCAGAAGACAGTTCCTTGGGATTGTGGGGCTGAGCCTGAAAGACTAGGCTCCTAGAGTGACCCGTAATCCCCTGAGGTGTGACTCTTTCCATAGAAAGTTCATGAGTGACTCCATCAGAGCCAGTGGAGAGTCAGGCGTGTTCTCTCCCTCCCAGCTTCCCCCACACTCCCATCCCGTGTAATATAATCATGGGAGACTGACACTTTATTACCTTTGCCAATATTGATTAGAGGCTAGTCACTTGGGGAGGAATTTCACATGAACCCCAACACCAGGAGGAGATAGTACTGGGGTCACCTAGGATCTTCCCACAACGTGTAAAAATCCACAGTTGTAGAATATTCTGCCTCTGCCTAGGGTGATGTCTCCCTTCACATCGATTGCTAAGGCCACCAAACCGTGGACACGTGTGTGTGGACATTCTTTCCCATCTATACTTGTAACTTGTTTATATTTCTGCATCACTTTTTGCTATTTCAGGAATAAGTGCCATTGAAAGCACCTTGGACTGAGTTCCAGTCATTGTTTATGATCATCCTCAAACCTGACCCCAGCCCCCTAGTCACTACTAGTGCTCCTCACTTTGCCTCTGCACCTTATGCACTCCACTGGAATAGATGCAGGTCTTCTGGAGTCTGAAATTTGTACATGTAGGGGGGCCCACTTTGAGTAAGAGAACACAAAACAATAATTTACAAGATTAGATACAAACAGTATTTAGAATGAGGGAAGAAATCACTACACACTACTCCAACCTTGGAGATTCAGGTCTCTTTTTTCCTGAGATCTCTAAGTGCTCTGCCAGAAATGCTTATGTAGAGATGCTTCCTAGTAGCAGCCTGCTTTCCTCTCATTCACTTAGAATATTCTATAGCTCCTGGCAACTTCCAGTACCCAGCGGAAGCAGCACAAGTGATGGGCCTTGAAGCTTCATTAGTTTCCTAGGAATGCGGCTCTGCTCCCTCCCTGCATCCTCAATACTCAACAAGTGGTTCTCGCATCACCAGTGTTGCCACCTCTGGCAGCTACTGAAATTCAGGATCTCAGGCCCCACACACACCTGCTGCAGAAAACCTTATACTTGAGCAAGAAGCTGGGTGATTTATATGCATGTTAGTGTTGAGAAGCTCCACTCTGTACCACATCACGCGCAACACTATTTCTGCTGCAGGCTGCATCCAACTTGTCTTTTCTTGTCCAGAGCAAGTGGGTAATAGACCTTAGCCACAGCTGGTAGCAATCTTGACAAGAAATAGTAAGAACACATGAAACTGCTTTAAATTAATACAAGTCTCCAGGGTCAGACAAATTACATCCTTGGGGTACAGAAAAATTTATAGCTGTGATTAGAGAAGTACTGCCAGTAATCTCTGAAGAATCACAGGGAACCAGGGAGGGCCCCTTTTTTTCCAAAGAAAGAAAAAGATAAATCTGAAAATTACCCAGAAGTGAGTCTGACAGCAATTTCCTACAAAATTCTGGAAGGTATTATTAAATAGGTAACCTGTCAGCTCTTTGAATTGGAAGTGGTGATGACCAGAAATCATGCCAAATTAACATTTTTTGTTTTTCTTATACTGCGTTTCTTAGACTCAGAGACCCTGGGACAGCAACACATGTGATAGTTTTGATTTTAAATAGGTTTTTGCAGTCCCTTAATGATGTCCTATGGGTCTTATGCAGGAATGTCCATATGATAGCCTGCCACACGCATTCATCGTTGGTAGAATGCTTGTCTTGTCCACGTTGAATCTCAAATAGTTTGAGAAAGGAGTTGATTGTGAATCCCTATATCAGCCAGTGCTGAATTATGGAAGTGGGGTGTATGAAATCAGGCCTTTGTTATAGGGATTTGACCTTATGCAATTATGGGAACTGGTCTAAGGCTGCCTCTTTTGCTAGACCTGAATTTGGCACAGCAGGAAGTCAGGAAGAAAGGATGGATGTGAACAGGGAGAGCAAGGACAAACTGGAATGTGTGCAGATGGTCAGGATCCTGCTTCAGCCTCCAGGTTTCCAATTCTGGTGAGGCAGGCATCTGACAGGAGACGCTGAGGTTGAGACATGCACCTGGCCCGGGAGTCGGAGAAGCAAAGGGACTGTGGCCCTGACAGCTGCTTCCAGGGAGGTCACCAGCAGATTCATGGCTCATCTACAGAAGCTGCAGAGGCGCCTGGCCTGGTGCCAACCTCCCTGGCTTAAATATGGCTGCTACTTCACTTTCTCCTTCCAGTATCACCTAATTTCTTTTGTGGCTTCTCATAGCTCAACTTGAAGGAAAGGAATCCTGGGACATGTAGTTCCTGCTTAGCTAAGTTGACACAGTTCAAGGCTAATCCAGCTACAAAGCTCTGTTCTTGGCTTCACCATGTTGATTGATTTTGACTAATGCAGGGAAGTGAATGGTACCACATATTGAATAGTGGGATTCAAAGGAAAACCTCTATAATAAACTGATTTCTCATACTTAAAGTATCACAATAAATGTAAGAGACACTTCTTGGCCACACTCAGTGAACTGGCATCTCAGCCTCCACTATTACCATAAGTTCCTAGACGCCGCTCTATTTTTCACAGTAGTTATTAGCATCTGTTGTATAGAACTATTGATTTATTTACATTTTGTCACATCAGACAGGATGCAAGTTCCATGACAGCAATGCCATTGCCTATTCTGCTCAACCCTTAGCACTAGAATAGAATGGCATGTGGAAGGCACTCAATCTATATTACTTGAATGAATCGATAGTGAAATTTAATAAATCAATCAATCAAATATTGAGGGATTAAAAACTAACTGTGGCTAAGGTTTATTACCCACTTGCTCTGGACAAGAAAAGACAAGTTGGATGCAGCCTGCAGCAGAAATAGTGTTGCACGTGATGTGGTGCAGAGTGGGGCTTCTCAACACTAACATGCATTTAAATCACCCAGGTTCTTGCTCAAGTAGAGAGCATGGACAATACCTAAATTAAGAGTGTATAAAATGTTGATTATTTTTTTGAACATCCTTGTTTAGTTTTTCACAATATAGGATTTCTCCCAAATTAAGAATAATTCAGGAGAGAAAATAAACTTGGGTTTTTTTTTTTTTTGATGGCAAATACAATTTTCCAACTCACTTGGAAAATTAGGTTTCTCTTATATTAGTGAAAATAGAGGCAGGAATATTCACATTGTATGCTAAATGGAAGGAGAAGAAATATGATATTTTTAAAAGACAAAGAGTTACCATGTCCAAAGACTAAAGAAGAAAAATGATATGGTCATATCTATTGATGGGGAAAAAAGCATTTGGAAAAACCCAATGACTATTTATGATTAAAAACTTTCAACCCAAAGCCTGAATAGGGAAGAATTTCCCTAACTTGATAAAGAACATCTACAAGAAACCTGCCATTAACTTGAAACTTATTGATGAGAAACTGGCCATATACCTCCTAAGGTTTGGAGCAAGGCAACGATGTCCATTTTTACCACTCCTATTCAACCTCATATGTGAAGGCCTAGTGAGTGCAGTAGATAAGGCAATTACACAATAAAAGGAACTCACACACACACACACACACACACACACACACACACACAGATTTTCTTGCAAATTGCATATTTGTCTATGTACAAATTCCAAAGAATTGACCAAAAAATTCTAGAAGAAATGATGTAGTAGAACAAGGGTAATATACAAGAGTCATTTGTTTCCTTATATACAATTGGAATTTTAAGTTTGTAAAATATCATTCAAGCTGAGCATGGACTTTGACTCCTGTGCCGCTGCTTTCCACGGGAGGAGTACTCTCCCAGTTCCAAGAGGCCCCAACTGTTTTCAACAAATTCTGTACCAAAAATGCAATACTTAAGTATAAGTCTGAAAAAGTATGTATGGGATCTACATGTGGAAGACTACAAACCAATGGAATAAATCAAAGACTATCTAAACAAATACAGGATATTCTGTATCTGTGGATTAGAAGACTCAGTACTGTTACTCTGTCAGCTCTTCCCCATTTGATCTATATGTTATACAATGCAGTCCTGTCCAAAATCCCAGCATCTCTGTTGTAGATACTGCCTGATTAATGTTTGATGGGAAAACAGGGCACCTAGAGTAGCCATATACTAGAGGAAGAAGCAGCCGTACCTCAGTAGCAATAAGCATCTCTGGCAGCACTTGGTTTCTAATACATTCTCTGCTATAAAAAACCCAGAGCACTAGGAGAGGTGGTTGATTTTAGATCTGGGGCAGGAAATATACAAAATGAGCCTAGAGAGGCTTGTAATATCCTTAAAGCAAAGAAGTACTTGAACAAAAATTTAACCAAATCAGACAAACAAATCCCTCTATGATGGGAATATTTCAAAATATACAAGAGCCAACTGAAAGAGTTCCCAGTAGAAAAAGCTGGAAGAATTCCAGAGACAAAGTAAATAAAGCAGTAGTGGATTATAACCCAAAGCATGAAATAAATATTGATGGGCCCATGTAGATATAAACAAATAAATAGACAAATAATAAATAATAAGTGACAAAGATAAATACCCATGCAAGTGAATTCCATATAGTGTGCATTCATATGCCGCCCTCATATGGGACTTAACTTCCTACTCTTTAAATATAGACTCTGTGCTGTGAAGTTCTTCCAAGAGTACTGTGTGGAACAGGTGGGGGAAAATAACTTCAAGGTGGAGACACCTGGCCCACAGGTGAGCATCAGTGAAAGTCAAATTTTTAGTATGCGCTGCTAATATGATTTGTTAAAAAAGGAAATTTACCTCTGTGATTTCCCTTCCTAAGCCTATACCCTGTTGAGTCATGAGATAAACATCAGACAAATCCCTTATGAAGGACATTGTACAAAATACTTGACCAATATTCCTTAAAAATATCAAGGTTGTGCAAAGCAAGGGAGGTCCGAGAAGCTGACACTGCCAAAGGGAAGCTAATGTAATATTATATTTTAATGGAATCCTGGACTTTAGGTTAAAAGAAGGAAATCTGAACAATGTGTGGTCTTAGTTAATAATAATTTAATGTATCAATATAGGTTCATTAATTGTGACAAATGTACCAGAGTAATGTAAGTTATTAATAATAGGGGAAATTGAGTGTGCAGGGTATATGGGCTCTCTCCCTTATCTTTGCAATTTTCTTTAAGTCTAAAAAAGTTTTAGGATAAAGAGTTCATTTTGAAAATGACAAATAGAAAGTGCAGAAGGCAAAATCCATGAGCGGCTCTGGCAACCAGATGGAATGGAATGGTTGATTAAAACATATAAAGAGAATATTTACAAGGTACATATAATTGAATAAATGCTCGTAAAATAGTTGCAGTCAGACTATTTCCAATTCCCATCTTCAGATACTTCAGATGTTGTATGTAAGGCATTGTGCTCAGTGCAGTTTGCAGTAGCTGAACAAGAACAAATTGATCATAGTTATAAGGAAGCAGATTTAAACTTAGATTGAAAGAAAAATCATGTTTGTGGTTATTAAAGCTGTGTGAGCTGGATGAGCCGGCCTTTGGAGGAAGGCAGAGGCTTCCTCTTACTGATCTTCAAGTACAGGTGAAAGGAATGTCATGGTGAAGAACAGCTGGGCGAGAGTGAGCCGGAAGGTGCCTTCATCTCTGATGCAGTGGTTACAGGTGTGTTTTCCAGTGCCTCTTGATTGCACTGGTCCAGGTGGCTGCAGGCAGGCCTCAGCAACTAGTTATTTTATTATGATGTCCAGATGGCAAGTTTTCTCTGATCATCTTGGAATTACACACTCTAGATTGAAAAGGAGTAATAATTGTTGAGCATGGTGAGGAATGGGTGTAAGAAATGCCTTCGAGATCCTATTTATGGACAGTCTTCTCTTAGAAAGAACACTAAAAGGTAAAGAAAACAAAATGAAGTCATAAAGTAAAACCCCACAGTGATTTTATACTAATGCATCGACTCAGAGTTAAATACTGTCTGGTGGTAGATTGATGCTTGAGGCCAACTCCAGTGAACAGATAACCTTCATGGGGTAGGCAGCCATTACTGTTATCCATTGTCCAGATGGCTCTTACCCTCTGGAGATCCAGATCAATTTTAATCTCCTCTGGGAAGCAGCACCAATAGAGACCTCGGTTGCCGCCCTTCTACTACTGATGCAAGGGTCTTTTGTTACTTACATGTTTCTAGGGTCATGCAATTCTTCATACATACCTACTTTTTGTTCTGTTCTAGAAGTTAAGGACTTCCAGGAATACAGAAATGAATATGATATTACAGTATCTTCTCTCCTATCTGCTCTCTAACAGGTACATACATTGAAGCTTAGATGGTTTTTAAATTTCAGTCCTTCCAATAAAATATAGTTTAGCAAGTAGATCTCAGATGAAGAAATACCCCAGAACGTCCACTACTATAGAGAGTAGTAATTGCATATATGTACTTCTGTGTGTGTATGTGTGTGCATGCATGTGTGTGTAACTCACGTGACTTAATAATAAACAATGTCTATTCAATCAGAGTTCTTTCGCTTGTAAACATAAATACATAAGTGTATGGTAAGTGCTAACTTCTCAGGTGCAGGCTCTGCATTCCTTGCAATGGTTTACAGGTAGTAGTGGAGGTAAAGCAGGTGATCTCTTTAGTAGAAGACCCTGACCTTTGGACTTTATGTCTGTGCTTCAGCCACACCGGTATTCTCGTTTCCTTGCTGATGAGTCACATGACTGCTGGTGAATGACAAAACGCAAGAGCCAGCACAGACCAGGATTTTGCCAAGGATTTGTGGTCCAGTCTCTCTCCTCTGCCTCTTGTTTCTAGTCCAGAGGGAGCCCCTGATTTCACTCTCTAACATCAGTTTCTAGGAGTATCCATTTCTGGTTTCAGCCCCTGAGCAATCACACTGTTAGAGTCGATCTTTATAGTTTTCTCACTATCAGCTGGCTCCTCTTTGTCCACTCTCTTCTCTGGCCCCTGTGGCAGCTATTGTCATGATTTGTGTACTGTGGCTCTCCCCACGCAGAATTTCAGCTCCGTTACTGTTGGGGATAGGCTGTGCTCTTCTCTCCTTTCTGCTCCTCAGTGGTGCTGGGTATTGGCTTTTTGCACCTCCCTGCTACTGCCCACACTGGCCCTTCAGCCTTTTCCCTCTTCCTTCACCTACTAGTATCCACACATTATTTGAGGGTCACCGGAGATGCCATAGCCTCTGAGAAGCAGATTGTTCAGTAGGAATTAATCACATCTTTCATTGTAGTCCCATCCTTTCTGCTTTGTCCCCTTTTATAGCTGTGTGGTTTTTATTTCTTTATTGCTATGTGTTTTACTTATTGATGCTTCTCTCCCAGGCTGCTCACAGCCTGTCCTGAGTTCCTGAAAGATGACATCCTGCTTATCCTGGAACAAGGACTTGGTCTTTGCTGTACGCATCACCGGTGCCTCAGGGGCCCGTGGAGCATGTCACAGCCACCTCCTCCCTGGTGGCTCCCACATTTCTATCCCTAGGCTGGGCCTTCCCTTGTGTACCTATGTGTCCAGTTACCTACTAATCGCCACTTGGCTTTCTGATTAGAATCTTCAACTTGACATGGCCCGGGAGCTCTTGTTTTTTTTCGTCACTAAGCCTCCCTTATCTGGATAAAAGTGAGTTCCATCTTGACAGCACTGCTCAGGTCAAACTGGAGAGGAAGTCTTGATCTCTCTAATCCTCGTTTTCCATATCCATGTCACTTCCCTCCCCAAATACATCCTGAGTCTTGAGCACTTTCACCACCTGCTTCTCCACAGCCTTGACCCAAAACTCCCTCAGTTCTGCTCTAGATTAGCACCACCATCCCCTGCAGCCACAACCTCCTCACTGGCCTCCAGGCCTCCGTGACTGCTCTCCTGAAATCTCTTCTCCACACAGTTGCTGGATGAAACCCTTCAGCGCATACAGCACACCACGGGGTTGTCTTCCTAGAGCTCTCCGGCTTCTGCTTACACTGACAAGTAACTTTCTAACCACGTCATCCCAAGGCCCACACAACCTCACCGCTTGGGATCCCCCGACTTTCCTTCCTTCTCTCTTCACACTCTTCACTGTGCTACGGTGAATACCACCTGCTTCCTGCCCCTGACATGACAGGCTTGTTTGTTTCTGCCTGGGGGTTTCTATTTGCTGTAGTTTCACCTCAAAGTTTTGTGTGATCATCTCCTTCTTAAGTCTTCAAAGGGTCTCCTGATGCCCCTGGCTAATGAGCACGCTCAGTCCGCCTCTCACGTCATCTCGTCTCGTTTCTGGCCCCTGAAGTGTGGACTCTAAGGCAGTGCCTGTCTTCATTGGTATTTGACTGACTGACTGATCCATCAGCTCAGTGTCTTTTCCTTGGCAGCCTCTCCTGCTCCTCTACACGGTCGGTTCTTTTTCTGCAGCAAAGGGCAGTTGCCTGGCCTTGCAGCTCCAGTGCCTCCCAGTGGTCCCCCAGGCTTCTTGAGCGTGCATCGCCCCCAATCCCCTCCCTAGACCTTATGCTGGTCTCAACAGCACCTCTCGGAGAACTTGGCAAAGTGCTGGTGCATTGACTGAGGTCTCCCTTGAATTCTGTCATCTCTCTTTCTTCCCTCGTTCTTTTTCTAATGAAATTGCTTGTTAGTTATAGGAAACTTAAATTCCTATTAGAGTCTTTTAAAAGTGAGATTGGGGAATTGATGAGGCCTATAATTGGTAAAAGCAACTCTGACCTAAGGTACTTGCCTGATGAAAGAATGTGGTAGGAGGGCACTGGGAATAGTTTCACTTAATGGAGGAGATGAAGATTTGATGCTCATGGTACCAGTTTATTAGGCAGGAAAACCAGTGCTATTAATTCACTGAAAAAATGATCTGCCAGAAAAGTTCATCTGCTTTATAAGCCGAGGGACTGTCTTAGGTCTTCTCACACATTACAACCCCTTTACTTATATTAACATGATTAAGCATTTATCTTTATTATAATTTTTTCACTGTATAACTTGATATTCTAAACTGAACATGGACATTGACTTAGATCAAGGACTTTATCCCCACTGAGGGGAAGCTTCAGGTTCCTTAGCAAACTCTCATACTCTCCTGACCAAGAAATAATCTGATTCAAGGGAAGGGCTAGCAGTATTCTGCAGGCACCACTCAGCTGCCTTCAGGGCTCCCAGTAACGGTTCCTCACACTGTACAAGATTTTGAAAGTTGAGTCCAAGGAGCTAAAATCATGAAGTTGATCTTTAATTATTTCCTATTTTCTAAGACTCCGACCTCCAACCCAACTTCTCTTTCCCTCCAGAGAGGTTCTGAGCCCCTTGATGAAGACTTCTGATCCCAAAGAAAAAGTAGTCTCTTCCCATCCTATCCCCGCTATCTGTGCTTCAAATGACCTGATTCCTCCATCCCCACATCAACGCACCCCTTCTTTAGGATCTTTCCTCCAACTAGATTAATGAAGAAACACATCGATTTGTCAATGAGTAATAACACCTCACCATGTGGATCCAAAGGTGTTTGCACTTTTACAATAGAATTCCTGGAGAGAATAATATCTGCAGAGTAATAAATCATCAGTGGTGGAATTTCAGACACAACATTAATCCACATCATATTCTAAAACATCCATCGTGCACCTGATGTCTACTTTAATGATGTAGTAAATTAGTGGGGATAAAAATGGTTGTAACATAGTTTATTAACAGGTTTACTTAGATGAGGGTCTAGTTTCAATTCTTGTGAGGACCCTGAAGAGCATCACAGGGGCCTCTCTGTGCTTTTCTTATCTCCCCACATTGCTTTGGTTGAGTTTACGATGGAAACAGTTTTATGTGAACTCAGACTCACGCCGAACCTCTTACTTCAAGCACTCCATGTCCATCATCTTTCTGTCTTAGACTTTCTCCTAGGCAGCAGGGAGTCACTAAATCTGTGTGTGAGTGTAGCACAAAAGTAAAGGAGATTTGACATTCTCAGGTGTCCTTAAAGGTGACCATCCCAATTTGCCTCCCTTGCATCAATAATTCTAAGAGGCATTCTGGACACTTAGCATTCCCAACAGAATCAAGCTTCCATTCCTACTAGAAGCAGCCTCAATACTTTTCTTTAATTGAGCTCTCCCTTGCTCATGTCAGTCCTCACTCCTTTCAGAGACAATGCCCAAGTAAACTACTTACATAGAAGAACTCATCAGGTCCTATTTTGGGGAAACTCAAATGAAGACAAGTACCTACTTATCCCCACTCTATGGGAAACAGAGACTCAGAAATTCTATCTCCCTAAGGTCTTATAGCTGGAAAGTGAGGAGACTGGACTTGAGCTAAGTCTGGCTGCAGAGCCCATCTTCTTGACCACCATTCCATGCTGCGTCCAGATTGTCACAGATGCGCATTCTCAAATTGCATGATCTAAGCCACTTAGGCTAATTGTGTTTAAACCTTTTAGTTGAGAGACTAAAGTTCATATTTCTCCCTAGGTTTAGAATACAAAATTATATTACTTCTTTGAGCTTCTCCTCCCACCTCTTCCAAATAGAGTCCCAATTTTAAGGTTCAAAGTATTTGTTCTAGAGGAAGAATTGCATAGGAGAGTGACATAGGAGATTCTAAATTGTTGCATTACTTCCCATTCTTAAAAGCTCAATTTTTAAGATTCCACAGAAGAGGCCTCTAAATAGTGGCAGTGTGAAAAGAAGAATGAGCATTTAGGGCATAATTTGGGACACCAGTGTTATCTGAGCCGTTTTGTATTTCCATGACCTTGGGTCATTTCCATGACCCTCGTGATTGCAGGAGCTGGTGGTATCTGTGGACGTCTCTGTTTAAGAGCCCAAGGGCCTGCGCTGCAAGTTCCCATCCAACTCTAGTCTCCTATAGTCTTAGGTTTAAAAAAAAAAAAAAAAAAAAAAAAAAAAAAAGAAACACTTGTCAAATCATCCTATTTAAGATTTTTATTTTTATTATTTTTAAAGATATATTTATGCATACAAGAACTGGGGTGTAGGCCAGAGGTACGGGGTGGGGAAGGTGAGAGAACTCACCAGAGACAGAGTGGGGAGCAGAACAGGCAGATCTACTGAAATACACTGCTGAGGGGAGCAGCCGGCGAGACAGGAGAGGTCTGCTGCGCCCTGGCCAGGGATTGAACTCGTGCTGCAGTGGCTGGCGATAGCTTGATAGCACTGAAACTTTACCCCTGGCCACCAAAGAGGCCCTATTTTAAGATTTTTATTTGAGAAAGGAATTTATGACTATGAATGCATTATTTAATCAAAGTCTTGGATTTTTAGACTGGTGAGACGTAGCCAAGATTAATATCTTCCTTGTGTCTTATTCTTTTGTTATTCTAGATTTGAATATCTTTTTAAACCATGAGGGCGTGTAATATGTAAATGATTGATGGACTATGCCCTACAAATAATGTGTGCTGTGAAATACAAATAAATGTAAACATTTTAAGAATATAATTAATAAATGAATAGATACTCCTATATATTTCTATTGCTTCTATTGCTTCTATAACTAGGAAGATTATTCAAATGTTAGACTGTTCTGTTTTTTGATTGGAGGCTATATTGTTTCAATGTCTCTATTTTCTTTGGAGAGAAAAAATCTCATTCAGTGAGAATCTAATGGACTGTAGAAAATGAACAGGCCAACCTCAATGAACTAATATATTTATTTCAAAAAAAAAAAAGGAGCACCTCGTTAGCTGGGAAAAAAAGGGTTGTTTTGATTTATATTGTATTTGTAATGCATTTTCATAAAACCTGTACCTTTTATTGACATTTTCCTATTTTCCTATATGCATTTTATAATTTAAACTCCTAGCTTATAAAAGAGAAGTAATGATAATCAGAAAAACAATGCTCAATTTTAGTCCAGTTTATATAAATAAAAGCAAGATGGCATTCCTATTGCTGTAGTACTGGTTCAGTTACTGTTTCTCTTAGAATGATAGGAACTATGATGATGTTAGAATGATAATCCTAACAAGTTTTCTGAATCTAATCAAACTAATTATATTTTGGTAATGTTGCTTGAGCCAAACTGACTTTCAGGTGCTTGGAGGTGAGTGAGGAGATGAATCTATTCTGATCACAAAGGCCATTGTCCATCTCTTTGTGGGTATATATTACAACTCTTTCTTCATATACACAGTGATTGGTCCCGTTTGATTTTCTGAGCTATTTTTGGGGTAGTGGTTGCATGTAGCATAACATTCAGTGCACTTTTGGACTCAGGACATAGTCAGGTGACCATGACCTTTGTGTTGTATTTCTTAGCAATACAATTCCAGTCCCTCAAACTTCTTCTCATAGCATCTTAACTCATAAACACTTGTAGATTTCATTACTTGTCCCTCTGGGCCTATGGTTAAACATTTCAGTATTTCCCATTACCTTGCTAATCTCTGATGTTGGGTTACCCTAGTATCTTTCTCCACTAGCACATAATCTAACCTGCAGATAGCCATGAACGCTTTCAAACTGTGGCCTGTGCAGCATCAGACTCTGTTTGGTCCTCAATGTGGCTTAATCTCCTGTTTATCTCTTACAGACTTTTCTAGAATGTTTCTGAGGGAAGTTATACCAAATATTTTTCACTATATTCAAATGCTTGGTTACTCACCAGCTCCCAGGGTAGAAGACTTACTCTGCTTTATGAAGGTCACATGCATCCCTGTTTAATGAGTTAGTAGTTCCCTGTGGCCTTTCTCACCAAGTCAGCTCCTTGGTATCATATTCCAACTCTCTATGCTCTTGCTCCAGCCTCCATATTCTGGTGTGTGTAATTGGAGGTTTCTGGTTTTTTAGGTTTCCTGAAGAATCTCATATTTTTAGGGCAGATTCTGATTCTCTTTGGTGGTGGGAGAAGGAGGTTGGGAATAGAGAATGTGGGCATCATCTCTTTGGGAGTTGCATAATAAAGCAATTCCCGGAGACCTAGGATGTCTCTCAAGAACATCTCTTGGGGAATAATGGCTTTCTTAATTCTAACCTGCTTCTGGGAAAACAGCTGGTTCCTCTCTGTTCTTGTCAAAATAAGATGGTTTTGTTCACAGGGTGGGATCCCAGTAACATCAGAGCTCCAACTAAGTTACATTTTTGTTTGAAAGTAACTAACCCATCAACAGCTTCTTTGATACCAGCTCAGTATGGTGCTGTGCCAGCTATTCTATAACATTGGCCTTGAGTTTTTTCATTAGTATATAAAGTGAGAAATGACCTTTGAGGTTAGTATCTGTTTGATGTATATGTTCATTCACATACTTTTCAACAGCCGTTTTAAAGGGGTCAAGAAATGAACACAATGACTTTAGTCAGAAAAGAGCTTTTATTGTTGTTTTTGATTTATTTCTGAGTTTTTACTTACAAAGTGCAGATTAGATGCAGCTTGTATTTTGGATGTAAATTATATACTTTGGGTTGTGTGTGTGATTTTGTCTGACATTAGAAAGGGAGACTTAACATAAAAATAAAGTGTTTAAAAAAGAAAAAAAAAGAAAGGGAGATAGAGAATATCTCATGAATGATCAAAAAATTTTTTAAGCAAAGAAAAACTTATGCTCATAAATTAAGTAATAAAATTAGCATTTTGTCATAACTTTTTGAACTTGAAATTAAACATCTTAAGGCTGGATAAGCTTAAAGAATTTTAAACAGTAGATTAGAGCTTTTTGCGAGATGTCAATGAATGTGTATAGAATTTTTTTGTTCCCTCCTCTAAGAACTGGAAAAAATTAATCTGTTTTGACCATGTACATCTTCATTTCATTTAAAGTTCCCTTTTAATGAAACAAATTTTGTGTTGTTGTCTTTGGAAAATTCCCTAACTGCAGAGAGGTATAAGCATACAATTGAACCTTAGTTAAAATTGGTTCTGGGCCTCCCCGGTGGCGTAGCGGTTGAGCTCTGGGTTGCGAAGCTGCCCGCAGCCTCTGCAGCACCGGTTCGATCCCCGGCTGCTCCCCGGCCACCAGAGGAGGGTCCCACATGGCGCACAGACCTCTCCTGCCGCCCGCTGCTCCCCTCAGCAGTGTACTTCGGTCCTTCTGCCTGCTCTGCTCCCCGCTCTGGCTCTGGTGAATTCTCTCACCCTCCTGCGCTTCTGACTGTACCCAGTGCTTGTATAAATAAATAAATCTTTAAAAAAAATAAAAACTGGTTCTGGCCTCATTTTTACTCTGGTATATATATAGTTAGCACATTGACTTTTGATTACTCTTTTCCTAATTCCTCATGATAGCCTTTATTCTTCCTTTAGGAAATTCAGCAAGTATGGGTTGAATATATTTATGGTTTCTGAGTTCTTCCTTAAGACGTGATATGAGGTCGTAACTCCAAATCGTGCGTCAATTTCCCTGTTGAGTCTCTTCCATCCCGGCCATATCCTGGTGCTTTAAAACATGGTCTGTGGTTTATTTCTTGATGCTAGGCTTGTCATGGAAGGTTATACCTAAACAAGGGGAAATGAGTTAAATCTATAATATTTATTTCATAAATAATTTTTTTGTACAAAGTTATGAAAGTCGTCTGTTAGTGCTGACAAGTTAATATCCTTGGGAAAAAACCTTATGTTAAATTACAAACTTTGAATCATTATGCCCAGTATTTATGTGTGCTTCAAGCAAGAATGTAGCTGGGAGCAGGTAGAAATTGACGTTTAGAAAATTTATGATGACACAGCAAAGACTAAGATTTCGTTCTCGGGTGTACATGACCTCCTCAAATGTAAGCTCCTCGCTAGAGGCTGCATTCTGCTGTGATGATTAAAGATGATTTACTTAGTTGCTCTCCTTGTCTCGTAATACACAGCAGCAGTGGGTTAGATTTAGGCTAACCAGGCATGGAAAATCATGGAAAATTTCAGTTGATTTGCTGCAAAATGCTTCTGTAGGATTGTTTTACTGGCCATAAACTGTCCATGAGCCATCTTTACTCAGAAGAGGTTTAGCTCTGGGCAGCTCTTTTTAACTCTTGAACAAACTCATTTCACAGGATTACAGTGGCTCCCGAGAGTTACACTGAGAATTTAAATCACCAAGATGATCTGCTTTCCCTCTGAACTTTAACAAGATAAGGGGGAGGGGTACAGTTGGAGAACTGTGGTGAGTGTTGTCATGGATTTCTTTTGTCCATTCTAGTATCAACCAGTGTGGCTCAAAAACACTTTCAGAATGTCACAGGGAGGCAGAGTAAGAGCCAGGGCAGTATGTGAATGTGTGTGCATGCACATGTGTGTGTGCACGTGCATTTGGCCTATATATCATTACAGACAACTCTCTCTGCCTGAGACAATTAATGACATCAATCCCTAAGCCACAGGCTCAGGTCATAATCCATTGTGTCAGGGGTTCAGGTTGGATCTAGAAGGTCAGAAGTGGTCATTTTTGACTAGTAAGCTCTTTGTCTACACAGCTGGCCCTATGGTGGTCTGAGATTTTTTGAAATGGCTAAGACTGTTATCATGTCTATCGTGTCTAACTTTTGCCCATGTGGTGAATACTAAAAAGTCAGAGCTGCCCCAATATTGCACTCTAACAGGGAATACACAATGCAATTCACTAAATATAATATCTGACGAAGAGTCAACAAATGCAATCGTCCACCTCTGTCAATATGTGAACAGCAGAAACAACCAAGCATCACAAATGCTAGGTCAGCTTGACAGTGACTTTCTCTGATACAGAATAGGATTTAAAAATCCCCCACAGGGCCTCCCGGTGGTGCAGTGTTTGAGCGCTGGGCTGCGAAGCTGCCCGCAGCCTCTGCAGCAGCGGTTCGATCCCCGGCCACCAGCGAGGGTCCCACATGGCACGCAGACCTCTCCTGCCGCCCGCTGCTCCCCTCAGCAGTGTGCTTCGGTCTTTCTGCCTGCTCTGTTCCCCGCTCTGGCTCTGGTGAATTCGTTCACCCTCCCGTGCTTCTGACTGTACCCAGTGCTTGTATAAAATAAATAAATCTTTAAACAAATAAAAAAATAAAAATCCCCCACAGCAGAACAATGGCTGCGCTGTGAACAATTTTTAAGAAAATAGATAATAAAAAATAACCCAGTCCTCTGGAAATATTGCCATGAATTCTAAAATGGACACATTTCTCAATCTTGACCACACAGTGATGTGATGTTTTGTATGGAAAAGCTTTCATGCTAATATAAAATAAATTCTGTGATACACATTTCTTCAGGTCTCAGGTGGGAAATCAACATCCAAAAATATCAAGAGGGACTCACACACAAAACTTAGATCAGTTTTCCTACTTGTTTTCCGAAGGACAAGGCACTCTTGTTAGCCTGGTCAGGAGAGAAATTGAGAATGTTTTTAGCCAATAACAAAAAGATTACTTCTTTTCATGACAAAGCATTCCTTCATGAAAGATACATAAGGTTTATACTGTATTCTTAGAAAGATAGAAGATGCTGTACTGGCCCAGAAAGAACTTTTATGTGTGTGTCTGTGAGCGTGTGTGTATGTGTGTGTGTGTGTGTGTGCATGAGTGAGTGTGTGCGCGCATACATGCTGCATCATGGGGGAGTGCAAATAAGGAAGAAATGATAAGAAAGTGTGTTTGTGTTGTATCAGGGGTCAACAAGGTGTTGGGACTAGTGTTCATTTTGGGGGACTGCTCATCCCTGCTTTGGGGAATGTGTTCAAGGAAGGACACTCAAAGGTCAGAACTTGTCATTGAAATGTAAAGAATGATTTCAGTTTAGGCAGAGAAGGGGAAGTGGGGGTACAGAGGCGGAAGTGACAGCAATATCCTAGATGCGGTGATGTCATTGCTTGGCCGCAGACAATGAGAGCAGTTTGTTCAGAGAACACTTTCCTTCAAAAATCTTACTTGTGGTGATTTTATTCCACATTTATTGCAAGAGCAGTTGGAATCATTAAAATCATAAAATTCACTTTTATCTTTGGCAATTAGCACCTCTACATGTTGGGTTTCTTTTTAACGTGACTATCCATTTTTTCAGTCAATTATTGAAAGAATTTTCAGCATAATTTATTGTTCTTTAAGAGTATCCTGGCTCTTCAGCATAATTGGTTTCCTCTTTGGAGTTGGCTGTGAAAGCTTTTATAAAGTTGACACTAACTTCAGGTATTCTATTGGTCATTCATGTAAAATTGCCAGTTTATATAAAAATAACCTTTCATAATAATTCATGTATTTTGCTATGCTTTTCTACCAAGTCTCCTGATTTTTCATTTTCCTCCATGTATCTCTTTTGTTAGTTGAAGAAATTTCCTTTGTCTTTTTCATGTGTGACAGTAGCAGGGAAGCTGTTAAAATGATTTATTGCCATTTCCTTATATGATGGCATAAGAATAGCATTTTCCAGATTTATTTGTGCAGAGATTGTGTTCTCAACACCATGATACTATCTACTTAATTAGAAATGTGAGTTTCTGGATATTTGTGAACTTTGGGAGTTGTATATTTAGTGGCTACACTGACAGATCTGGCTTTGAGGTACTTGAGCTTGACTTTAATTATTTAAGTTGAAATATCATTGGAAATGTTACAACAAACAGATTTTCTGTTTTTCTTTTCCTAGAGCAGAAAGCAGAAGACTTTTACTAATTCTTTTTTACCTGCTTTTTTTCCCCCCTGCCCTTTGGAGAGCTGAATTAAAATAAAAGCCCATGTTATTTTCTTGTTCCTAGTTATCTAAGTTTGCACAGAATTGCTTCATGGCGTAATTAGAAGAAATGCTCTATAGTAAGATGTAGGTCTAGGTTTACTTGCATGATCATGGGCAAATCACTGAAATTCATTGTAACTCAAGTTTTTGTTTTCTATTTATTTAACTTATATTGCCTACCATGGACATGGAATACATTCAATTTTGGAAGAATTTAGTGAGGAAATTTTAGAAATTAGACATATACAGATTTTATGGAAACCATACACACCTGTGTGCAAAATAAAATCAAAGCAGAAAGTGTTTGCACGACCAGAGAGCTAACAGGGTGGAGTGTTACTTCTCAGTATGGACATTTACTTGAGCTGAGGAGAGAGGAGTCTTGAGGAGGACATACTTGAGAGGATTCTTGAAAAGAGTTTGAGTTTTGAGGGCAGTGGAGAATAGAAGAAACTTAGAAAGATCAACTTTATTAGAAAGGCTGAGAGTCACTAGATCTTGGACTTACAAGGAAACTAGTTCAATTTAATAGAAGTTAACAGATCAGTTTAATAGATAATAGAAGTTCTGAAACATAAAAAAGAGAGTTTAATGTTTGTTTTGTGACCTTGAGGCATTGGGTTGTCTCAAGAAAAAGGAGAGACATTGGTGACACTTAATCTTAAGTCCAGTTTCTCTATTTACTATTTAAATGTTTAAGGTAAAGTGTCAGAATGTCAGGTTCCTCATCTATGTATTAAGACCTACAGTATCATCCTGCTGGGTTGGTTGCTGCAAGAATTAGGGGTTCTGTGCATGAAGTGTCTGGCACGAAGTAGTTGTTCACTAAGGCTTAGCAACTGATACCCAGAGAATGAAGGGCCTTTAATGGGTGAATTTCAAGGTTGCTTTCTGTGCTGTGCTCCTGTGATCCTTAAGTGATAGATTTACTTAGAGACTCATAGACACAGAGGTAAAGGTAACCTCAAAGGTGACCTCTTAGTCCACTCACTGTTGAGGGCAAAGGCCTCCCTACAAACTTCCTGACTGTATTTCAGAACGTCAGTCATCTGATCTCTTGGGGTAACTTGCAGTTATGAGAAAATTGCAGTTTTATAAAGCAGTCCTTCCTATTGCTGAACATTTAATGACTTAGAAGATTTCTTTATATTGATCTAAAACCTGCTAACTTCACACATTAGATAGCTAATCTTTTATTTTAGAGCTATCAAATAAGAGCATCTCTTCCACATGACAAATTTCAAATATCACCATGTGTATATAATTTTCTCTTTTGGGTTCCTTCTGTGTACTTGGACTTCTAGACCAAATATCCTTGAGTATTTCATCTACTCATCAAATGACATGATGATAAGGATCCTCATCCTCTTGGTTATGTGTTCTTCCAACTTTTAAGTGTCTTTTTTGAACCTGTGATTCCCAGAATTAAATAAAAAAAACACTGATGAGACCTATTTAGAGATAATTCAGCAGATCTTGCTTGATCTAGAGTATACATCAGTTCATCAGCTGTTGCCTGTGGAATTTTACATATGCACAAATCCTGGTCCAACTGCAATATATTTGAATTGGAATTGGGTGCAGCTATTTGCATGTTTATAGAGACACTGATGATTTTGATATCTAGCTCAGACCGAAAATTACCTATCTAGACAATCTATTCAAATAATAAAGGAGATCACATAATGTTTATGGTGGCCCACATAACATTATTTGTATATATCAAATCTGAGAAAAATTGAAATCACTGGGAGTCCTTTTCAACTCTTTCCTACATTTGTAAACTGCATCTTCTAGGACCTAGCTCTAAAACTTCACATTTATTCCTATTGTACCTCATTCTGACCATTCCTAGCCATCATTCTATTCTTCCCGTATTGTTTTCAACCTCACATACCTCATTCAGATAATCTTTAGGGATTCATTCATTCTGGCTAGGCATTCTAGAATGATAAATACTATGAAAACTATAGAGTCAGGTCTGTCCTTTATCACTTCTCTTCTCTGGTGAGTGTTATGTATGGTTCTCATTTTTTCCATATTTGACATATTTATTATTTTGCCTCATGCTCCAGCAACCTTCCCTTTTTAAGTGGCAGCACCTGCCTGTGGAGTTGGTCGACCCTCTTGGCCTGTCACTAATGCTATGTCATTTAGCCCTTGGAAAGCATCTCATCAAATGATATTGCTGTAGCCTTCTTAAGCTGATTTTGGCTGCAAGTGTCAGGAACCCAAACTTTAAATGTGTCAGAAAAGAAGGGTATTCTTTATCTTACATAGCAAGACCTCTAAATGTAGGACAGTTCCAAGGTTAATTAATTCAACAGATTTTTTTTTTTTAAAGATTTATTTATTTATACAAGAACCGAAGTAAGGCCAGATTCGCGGGAGGGTGAGAGGATTCACCAGAGACAGAGCAGGGAACAGAACAGGCAGACTGATGAAATACACTGCTGAGGGGAGCAGCGGGCGAGACAGGAGAGGTCTGCTGCACCATGTGGGACCCTCGCCGGCGGCCGGGATCAAACCGGTGCTGCAGAGGCTGCACACAGCTTCACAGCGTTGCGCTCAGCCAACCTGTGCCACCAGGGGAGGCCCTCAACATGTTTTTTTAAAATAGATTTATTTATTTATGCATACAACAGCTGGGGTACAGGCCAGAGATGCGGGGGGTGAGTGGACTCACCAGAGACAGAGTGGGGAGCAGAACAGGCAGACTGACTGAAATACACTGCTGAGGGGAGCAGCGGGTGAGACAGGAGAGGTCTGCTTCACCATGTGGGTAGCTCCCTGGCCAGTCAGGGATTGCACTCGTGCTGCAGAGGCTGTGGATTGCATCATAGTGCGGTGCTTAACCCCTTGCGCCACCAGGGAAGCCCCAACAGTTTTCTAATGCCTAAAAATTCTACGTTTCAGTCATGTTTTTATTCTGCCATCCTCAGCATTTCCTTTCAGGCTTAATTTCTTTCTGATCCAAAATGGGAGCTACTGTTTTATAACAACATGCAGACTTGACAACATGCTCCTTTCTCCTCGCCTCCTTCTTCTTCCCTTTTTTTCAGCCTTTTCATCTGTTAGGGTCCTCTCATCAAATGTCCTCTCTGATCACATGTCCCAGCACACAGCAACCACTTGCAAAGAAACTGGCAAATTGTGATTCATCCCTAAGTTAATTGCTGGCACTAATTCTAGAAATAGGGTCACCTCCCCTGAAGTCAAGGAAGACTCTAATACCTGGTAACAAATGAGGTTTCATGAAAAAGACCCAGACCAAGCTGGAATTTTATAAGTAAGGAAGAAGGTGGGTATGAGGAGAATTTCTGAGTAAGCAACTACCAGTGCTCAGCATACTGCTAAAGGTCACCAGCACTTTCTTTCTTCAGAGAGTACATGTTATTATGTCACTGAAAATGATCAAAGTCTTTGAGATGCTGTGAATGGCAGCTTGCTGCTGAAGATCAAACACCATTTTATTGGGCAAAGGTAATAATAAGTTATTGTGCCGACCATAATTTGCTTTCTCTCTAAAACAAATAAATCGAATCCTGACTTTTAAAAATCAGTGTGTGTGGCTCCGGGGTAACTCTCTTAGTGATTTTGGTTGTGGATCGGGGTGCTCCCTCTTTGCTGAGAAGGGAGGACCCATAGCTGCAGCTCTTCGAAGCAACAACGCCTTGATTTTTCAGCTTTCCCTTCAGTCTGATAGCCTTACAACAACTCTTTCAGAGGAGTTAAAATTATAGTTTTGCAGTTGAAAAGTAATGGGGAAAAAAGGGCTAATTGAGATCTCTGACAGAGCAAAGTATCTGAGAAAGAAAATACAATCTTCAAAGAGCTGGATAATTAAGCGCAAATTAAAGATGTGTTTGGAAAAGTTCATCAAAAGTCAATGTAATATTTCTAACTGACCCTAGTGAAATCTGGAGTTAGGAAACAGAGAAATTGGCATAGACGTAGCACATAGTCTGAGGAATTCATGCACTGTGGATTAATTAATGCCTTTTCAAGAGCAAACCCAGGGTGAGTGAAAGTCTGTGGCTTTTCCTTGATTTCAGTATTAACTTGAAGAAGCAAAACTGACAGATTTATGAGAATCGATAGAACAGA
Source organism: Talpa occidentalis (assembly GCF_014898055.3). Lineage (NCBI taxonomy): Eukaryota > Metazoa > Chordata > Mammalia > Eulipotyphla > Talpidae > Talpa > Talpa occidentalis. Next base: position 111,534,150 of record NW_023605194.1, read on the forward strand.
ATGTATGGCATCGACAGAAGACAACGAAATCAGCAACAGGAAAGAGAGTTTCCATTTATTGTGACCACGTATGTGCGGAGAATTTACCTGCATTGTTTCATTTAGTACTTGCAGCCCTTTGAGGCAGGGAGAACGTGAGGCAGGCATAATCATGAAGAATTACGTAATTAATTTTAAATTGTAATGTGCCATACAGATGCTAGATATTTTTAGTCCATGTTCCACATGTGTGGTAGTCTGTTGTTGGGCACGCCGGCTCTCCCAGTTCTAAGGTGGCGATACCAAAATCCATGCATAGGTCAGAGCTTAGCTAGATGAGAAATTATTAAACAGTTTTACCTGATGTTTATTCCGAGTCTCATCGTATTTAATAAATGCGGTAAAACAAGGATATTTGCAAAATAAATTCAGGAGCCACATCACACCTGGAGACTGCACCCTTTCTTATTGCAGATGGACATCTATATTTTAAGTTAGCAAATAGTGGGAGAGCCCCTCCCTCCCACCAAGGTCACTTCAATAACGTTGAAGTATTTTATGTTCAGTTCTTTGGTTTTTGGACAATGCTGCATCCTGATGGCTGGCATAGGCCAGCGCTCCATGTAAAACACTGCTCCAAGATTTCCTAAGCCTTGATACGGCACAACTGAATAGAAGATTCAACCTGATGACAAATGTTAGTGTGGACAGGGAGGGGCCATTGGAGGAAAGAAAAAGCCAGGGACAGACCTCTAAGGGAGCTTGGCTTCTCCACGTACAAGCACAGTGTTTGGGTTCCAAGTAATTATTTTCTCCGCTTGTCAGCACTTGGGGTCACCATTGCTTCGGCCCAAATAAAGAAACTCATTAGTAAAAGATGTCCTAGAGAACAGCATGACTCATTTAGATGAGAAATTGAAGGCAAAGAAACCCCTCGCTAATAATATTCTGGAGTTATTTTTGAGAAAAGAGGAGATGCAAGGGATTATTATAGGTATAAAGGGAAATTTTGAATGAAAAATGTGTACTCTTCTGCGTTCCAGATCAGCCAGTTTGGAAATGAGCAGTCTCCACAAAGACCATTAAATATGACCTTCCTTGGAACTCTACCATCATTGTTCTTATTTTTCCATTGTCGAAGGTAGAAATCAGTCACCAAGGTAATGCGTTCTTGGGTTTTCGTAGGAATCAGTAAGACGAGGACTGGGCATTTGTGTAAAAAGGAAGAAAAGGCAGGAGCAGGGCAATTAGACTGGGATTTCAGGCAGGTGGTAACAAGACATCTTCAGCGTTTTTCAATCATTACACATAATAAGCATCCTGGATTTTTGGTAGCAATTTGCAAACATAGAAAATGATACTGAAATAGTTCTTAAATATTTTCTTTGTCATAGACATACTGATTTAAAGCTCATCTCGCTTTTTTCATAGGTGCAGGGGGAATGTTGGAAAATGTTTTATTTCCTCTTTCAGAAGCCTATTCTACTGTAGATGAGTTTTCAAGAGAAAATTCACCTGAAAACAAATATGTGAAATATTACAGGTTTTTCTATTTGAAAAGACATATATGCCCAAACGTCTCTAGATCCGAGCAAACCTCAAATATGGGCAAAAAGAGGTAGCAAGAGAAGGGACTCAATATGCAGATTTGTTTTGAGGGGTTCTTCTGGGCTGACCTGGTCTTCATCACCCCCCTGGACTATTGATGATACAATAATTTGACTTCACTATAAAGTGGACACAAAAGCATAAGTAATCCAACAACCCCAAAGTTGCTACCAAGTCACCCTGACTATGCTGAAATATACCAAGAGTAACAATGACACACACTGCATCATTGCTGTTGCCTTGTTATGTACAGTTACAGGTATAGCCTTGAAAAAAGTAAGGAGGGCCTCCCTGGTGGCTCATGGGGTTAATGAATCCTCTTTACCATCCCCCCCCCCCCCCCCGCCACCTCTGGTCTGTACCAGTTCTTGTATGCATAAATAAATAAATCTTTAAAGAAAGAAAGTAAGGATTTGAAAAAAAAACATAGGGCATCTTACTCGTGTGAGATATGAGCCATTGATGTCAGCCCAGGTCTGATTGTTGCAAATTTGGCTTTTAAACTATTGCCCTAAGTATTATTGCACCATTACATCTCTGTGTTAGCCTGATCAAAAAAATCCTGATTTAGATATTTCAAGGCCTGTCGGAATGTAGACTTCATCACGTGGCCTCAGGCTTAGCACTCTCCTCTACAGGCTGCTGCTTCCACCTGGGCGGGGGTGCTGGGGATTATTGCCTCCCTTCTGAACCAAATCTAAAGATCCCAACTCAGTGCCTGGCTCAAAGGAACACGTGGGCTGTGCTCCCTGGGTTGCTGAATTCTAGTAACTGTCTGCTCATGTGTGCTGGCCGTTCCTTCCCTCTCTCAGAGAAAAAGGGAAAAGTTGCTTTTCTTTGAAGACTTCTCAGGATGTGCAGGGAAATGTGGCCAATAAAAAAAGACACATCTGGTTCTCCTTAGTTGGGGAATTTATAGGAGGTAGTCTCAGCTGTCAGCCACGGGTAGCTGATAATATAAAATAGGATGTTATCAAAACCATTCCAGAGGATCTGGAAGACTCCTGCCTGCTGTATCTTGTGACTCTCCCAAGGACAAAAGAAGAGCTCATTATGTCCAGAATTTCCCCAGCTACTTTCTTAAAATCAAACAGTAAAAATGCAGAAGGACAAAGCATCCTTTTTCTTCTCCAGCAACCAGCTGGGTGTTCACTTTTGACATACAGCAGACAGACAGTTCCAAGCCTCGGGGGCAATGGGCAGAAATTCAGGCTGTGATTATTGACAGTAGACGAGGAAAGACCCGACAGGTCTTTAAGGTCAATAATGAGGAAACGGAGGAATGACTCCTCATGTGCAGGAGTTCAGACGGTGTTTGGGAGATCATCGGGATGGCTTCTCTTCCTGAATTAGACTTTCATTTCCCAGGCCTGCATTCCCCTGTCCAGGAGGCATCTTGGGTCTCCTAAATCTCGGCTCTTCACATGGAACAGTTTAATTTTCTTTTTCAGCCTCATACGATGTGATTCACTGACCTTCATCTTTTCTTGCTGATTTCCATTCTACGGCTTTGAAAAATGTCTGTTTCCACATGCAGGTCTTACAAGACTCCTCAACCGAGACATCCGTAGGTTTGAAGTGTTGGGGCTTTAGCCTTCGGGGTGGTGAGGCCCCCAATCAAATTCCAGATCCTAAAATGTTAAATTGTTTAAAATAGAACATTTGTTTGAAAAATCAAGTGGGACTTTGTGGAGACTGCTACAACAAATTACCATAGATCGGGGGACCGATAAACAATAGAGATTGAGTTTTACAGTTCTGGAGGCTGGAAGTCTGGGGTAGGCCGCCGGCAGGCTTGCATTCTGATGAGGTACCTCTCCTGGGTTGCTCAGTGTCAACTTCTCACTGTGTCTTCACATGGCAGAGCGAGAAAGTGGGGTGGGGGGAGCAAGAGACAAGGAGAGAGAGGGAGAGCGAGCGAGTGCATCTGGCTTTGTCTTCCTTTTTTTCTGTTTATCATTCGTATTTTTAAAAAATATTTTTTGTTGCGTTTATATTGGTTCACATCAGAGTTTGCATTCTGGAAGCGCAGCGCACCCCCCTCCCCGTCCCCTGCCCCCTGGCTGCCCCCATTCTACAGCCAGTTTCCAAGGGTGAGTTTTTCAGTTTTTTGGCCTTTTTCTAAGGGCGCTCGTCCCGCTCAAGAGGGATGCACCGTCAAGCGCTCATCACCTCCCAAGGCCACCCCTCCAAACACCATCACATTGAGGGTTAGATTTCAACACGTGAATTTTAAGGGGTGCAGGCATTCGTTCCTCAACAGGCTCTTCCTGGGATATGATATGCTTCGGGGAGAGGGGGGTAGCTTCTGAAATATGTGGAATAATATTAGAAGTGGAAACATGGAATATGTGCAGTGAGGCATGAGGTCACCTGAGTTTCTTTTTTTTTTTTTTTTTAAAAATAAATTTTATTTTTATATTCCCCCATACAATTGCAAACGCCCCATTCTGACCCCAATCCTTCCCCTCCCGCCCCCCACCCCCCAAAAAGTGTCTCTGGTTCATAGTTTTTTGTTGATTTTGATTTTCACTTTCTTATATTCATTTTCCTGGTCCCTTATTTAAGTTTTCTAGATTCCTGCTATGAGTGAGACCATCCGGTATTTTTCTTTTTCTTTTTGGCTTATTTCGCTGAGCATGATCCCTTCCAGTGCCATCCATGTTGCTGCAAATTGCATGTGTTTATCTTTTTTGAATGCTGAGTAATATTCCATGGTATATATGTACCACATCTTCTTGATCCAGTCATCTATTTTTGGGCATTTGGGCTGTTTCCAAAGCTTAGCTATTGTAAACAGTGCTGCTATAAACATAGGGGTGCATAGGCCACCTGAGTTTCTAACGAATTGTCTCTTTTGTTTTTTTATTTTTTAATTAAAAAACTTTTTTTTAAAGATTTATTTATTTATTTATACAAACACTGGGTACAGTCAGAAATGTGGGAGGGTAAGAGAATTCACCAGAGCCAGAGCAGGGAACAGAACAGGCAGACCGACGAAACACACTGCTGAGGGGAGCAGCGGGCGAGATAGGAGAGGTCTGCGTGCCAGGTGGGACCCTTGTCGGGCTGGCTGGGATTGAAGCGGCGCTGCAGAGGCTGTGGACAGCTTCACAGCATGGCGCTCAACTGCCTGTGCCACCAGGGGAGGCCCTGAATTTTAAGATTTTTAAGATTGAAATAGAAATGATTTTCTTTTACATTAATTTACTGGCTTGGAAGCTTATTTTGATGGTTTTAAATATAGATAGTTCTCTTTGTTTGAGGTTTTTTTTTTCAGTCATGTTTTGTGTAGGTTGTTGCTGATGGTGGTTATTTAGTCCAGAAACAAGTATCCTATATTACTATCATGATATCTTTCTGGGATCTTACCAGGTCAACTTACACAAAAAGCCAGAAAACCCTAGGGCAACTTATAAGCGAATACCTGAGAACCAAAGAAATTTGAGAAGTCACAAAGGAATTGAGATCAACGTTGTATAGTAACACAACATAAAATCTCTTAGGATTCTGAGAAAATAGTAGCAACTCCACTATTGATCTTTTAACATGGGAACTCTCATTGACATTTGCAAGGCTACCCACCAGAGTTAAAGCATGTCAATCCTGCCCATTTCCAATTCATGGCATTTGTAGTTACTTGCAGAAAATACAGCACCTTGCAAACAAATAGCTTTTCAGACAGCCCTAGAAGAGAAGCTTCTGTTTTAAGTTCTTAATAGTTAGCTCAGTAACATTGCAGGCAGTAGAGCTATCGAGACAGTGAAACTCTCAGTTATCACTGTAACAGACTAAAACCCTAAACCCTAAGTGGGAAAACTGATAAGCCTATCTTTCACAGTACCTGGGGAAATAAATTAACCAAAGCAAGGATTAAGAAAATCTGCAGTTGGAGGAATATATCATCTAAAGCAGATTTCTTAAACGTCAGTATGCCTAAGGATCCCCTGAGTTTCTTGTTAAAATGAAAGTTCTGATTCACTTGGTCTCGGGTGGCACCTGGAATTCTTTATTCCTAACAAGCCCCCAGATAATGGTGATGCTGCTGATTTATGGGGCACCCATAATGTAAATTGCTTAAACATTCTCTAAATTCAGGGCCTCCCTGGTCGCGCAGGAGTTAAGATGCAACCTATGAAGCTGTCCGCAGCCTCTGCAGCACGAGTTTGATAACCCGGCTGGCCAGGGAGCAACCCACATGGCGCAGCAGACCTCTCCTGACTCGCCCGCTGCTCCCCTCAGCAGTGTATTTCAGTCAGTCAGCCTGCTCTGTTCCCCACTCTGCTCTCTGTCTCTGGTGAATCCTCTCACACCCCACACCTCTGGCCTCAGCTCTTGTATGCATAAATAAATAAATCTTAAAAAAATACTCTAAATTCAAGTCTATTGTGTTAACAATTCTAATGAATGCATGAAAAATATAGAAAATAGCAAAATCATACACATTTTTTGACAACATACATTTAAGGTAAGATGGGAGACTTAGCACTAAGAACTAAATAATTTATTTAAATGATACAACATGCCAGACCATGGACCTTCATGGAAGCAACAGAGATCCACTACCTTAGCAGGAGAACCATTCTTCCTTTGCTGACTGGCTGCCCAGGTAACTCCTAGTAGCCAATTTTTGCTTCTCCTTCCTCACCTCTAAAATGGAATCATAGTGTATCCAGGTGTTAAGGCTCTTTTTGGTATTAAATGTGTAAGCAGGAAATTCAGAACAATTCCCAATTTATACTTAGCAGTACTAAATGTTTATTTTTATAATTACAACAACAACAATAAGGTACTTCTAAACTAATTAAGACTAAGAGTTTTAAAAAACAGTTTTTAGAAAGTAGAATTTTTCTTGAGTCCATTTTCTTGTTGAATTGCCAGAGGGGAAATATTTTATTTGAATAAGCAACAAAGACTAAACTTATTGTAAAGGCAGGACAGGACACAGTGCAGGTTTTCTGATCCCATGTAGACCGGGTAAAGGAGGAGTCAGAGTCCTCAGTGGTTTTTTTTGCAGGTCTTTTATTGGGATTCATCAGGCATATGGCAGGCAGGGGTGCTGGCTGGGGGGCTGGGAGGCCTGCCAGCAAGTCTTCACTCTATCTGAGCTCTCTGGAGTTCGTTCTGCTGCTTCTCGGCTTCTCTTTCAGCTACGGCTTCGGCTTCTACTGCTGCTGCTGGCGCCCCCGTGACGCCGCCCTTAAAAGCACAGTCTTAGTCAGCTGAATCCCATCTACCTAGGCCCACACCCTATTCCAGGTGCCCGCCATCAGGCATGCATTCAGGACAAGGATCCATCATCTATCCTGATGGCGGAAGGGCAGAAAAGCCTGATATTTTCTTTACCCTACACTTATGATTAAGTAAATAACGTTTTATTTACTTTGCTTTCTTTGGATAATTTTTTTATAAATTATTTACCCAAAGTAAATAAAGTTACCAATGAAATTAGAATATACCATTTATTTATTTATTTATTAGATTTATTTATTTATACAAGAACTGTGGTACAAGCCAGATGCATGGGAGGGTGAAAGAATTCACCAGAGACAGATCCGGGAGTAGAGCAGGCAGACAGACCTAAAACACTGCTGAGAGAGGAGTAGCAGGCGAGACAGGAGAGGTCTGCTGTGCCATGTGGGTATCTCCCTGGCTGGCCAGAAATCAAACCCACGCTGCAGAGGCTGTGGGCAGCTTCACAGCGCTGTGCTCAACCCACTGTGCCACCAGGGAGGCCTTAGACTATACCATTTAGAGAAGAATGTTTTCATTGACAAAATGGTCAGATTATTAAAAAAAAATAAAGATTAAAATTTAATTATTTCTAGTATACAGCTTTTAGTATGATTTCAACATGGCGGTTGACTTTTCATTATTGTTAGGATGACAGTTACCAAAAGATAAGAAACAGCAGCAGTGGTGAGCATGTGGAGAGAGGAAAGCTTTGTGCACCATTGCTGGGAATGTAGATTGTGCAGTCACTATTGACAAAATATGGCAGTTTCTCAAAAAATTAAAACTACCAAATGATTCAACAATTCTACTTCTGGTTATTTATCCAAAGAAAACAAAAGCACTAATTCAGAAAGACTTTTCTTTCTAGTTGTTCTGATTGATTGGCTTTTATTTTATTTATTTTATTTTATTTTATTCTGGACATGAGTCATTACTTGATGCATGAATTGCAAGTTTCTGTGTGTTCTGTGGCTTGCCATTTCATGCCCTGCTTAGCCTCTATTGATGAATAGATATTCCTAACTTAAATGCATTCAGACATCATGGTCTCCCTTTGGTTACCACTTCTGTGCTGTGTAAGAAGTGATTGTCTACTCCAAGGGAAAAGATCTTCACCTAAAAGTCTTACCTTGTGAGCATCCACATTTAGATATATAATCTTCTGAATCTAACTTTTGCATATGTAGGAGTGAAGATTCACTTTTTGTCTAATATGAATAGATAATTCATTCAGTGTCATTTAGCAGAGATTGTCCTTCTCCTCTGTTCTTCATCATCAAACTTGCCATAATTTACTTGTGTAATTAGTTGTCATAATTGGTATGGGTTTGTTTCTGGTTTCTGTTTTGTTCCATATGTCTATATTCTGTTTTTATACCAATTATCCACTATGTTAATTATAAAAGCTTTAGAATTAAATTTGATGCTTGGTAATTGAAGGCCTCCAGCTTTGTTCTTCTTTAATATTCCTTGGCTAATCTTGATCCTTTGCATTTGTGGATAAATGTTGGCTTATTAATTTAAAATGTTAAAAGAAAACTGCTGGAATTTGATTGTGATTACACTGAATACAGGGATCAATTTGGGGAGAATTGGCATCCTTATCAGGTTAAATCTTCCAATTTCTTAGCATGACGTATTTGTCTTCTTTGTATTCTCTAAATAATATTCTGTAGGTTTTTGGTGTACAAATCATGAACATCTTTTGTTAGATTTATTTTAGGGTATTTGAAAGTTTTAACTCTATAATCTAATCAATTATATGATTTCTATTTTTTTATCTTTCTCTTTGATAAATAATATAAATTGCAAATCTATAGCAAATTGATTTTTGTTTAATAGTCCTAAATTCAGTATCCTGGCTAAATATGCTAATTAAATCTAATAGTCTTTATGTGGACTCATAATTATTTTAATTTTGAATCTATTTCATTATTCATTGAAGGAAATGGAATTAAAATTATATCTCTACTGGTGTTTAATTGAAAAATAAAATTGGAATTTTTATTTTTTAGATATTAACTGAATAATAGTTTTAACTGATATTCATAATAAAAAAAACCTGAACTCTAGATGACTGTGTAAGATGGTGTTAACACCTCAGTAGGTGCTAGCAAAATTGGAATCATTGCCTCTCCTGTGTCTTCATATGCATAATGCTCTTGAGTAACTGTGTCTACGTCTCTGGGCTTCAGTTTTCTCATCTGCAGAGTGATGACGTTGGATTAGATACGTTTTAGTTCCTTTTTTTGTGCACTTGTTATCCTGTTTTATTTATTTTTTAAATTTTAAAAAATATTTTATTTTATTTTACATAATTCTTACATCATTTTTCATCTTTGCACAATGTATGCATTTTCATTTTGGTTATATTCCCCATACAATTGCACCCCACCCCCCTTATTTTGACTCTAGTTCTTCCTCTCCCTGCCCCTCCTTTCTCCTCCTTCCGCCCCCCCCCCCCATAGTGTGTCTCTGGTTTATAGTTGCTTGTTGATTTTGATTATTACTTTGTATTGATTAGTCTTTTTCCTGGTCTCTTATTTAGGTTTTCTAAATTCCTGCTATGAGTGAGACCATCCGGTCGTTTTAGTTCCTTTTTATCAGGGGTGGAAGGCCCAGACAACTTTTGGATAAATGACTGTGATTTCAGATTCTTCCTCCTCACCCTTTCTTTTACTCCTCCCTTCATGGTATTGGGACTATGGGGACAAGGAGCCTCCCATGATCTCATTTTGGGTGAACATAGCAGGTGGGATCACATCCATTCAGCACCCCATATTCTTGCTTGGGCACTTGGGATTTCTGTCTTCCTTGGACTTGACATATTGGCTGTGGGTTCATGATTCTATTCCAAGTTTGCCTTTAAGTATTTCCCTCCCTAATCCCCTAACTGCTCCTATGGCATGTTAAATGCTGAATGCTGTTTTCTCAGACTTTGACTTCCCTTTGGTCTGTACCTGGAAAAGTAATCTGTTAGGCCGCGTGTTCCTGTCACTATGTTCCTGCGGGGTTTAAGTTAGAGAAATGAATGACCACTTGCTATTTGACACCTTCCTCCTCACATAACTCTTTGTCCATATTTGTATTTGTCCATATTCTTTGCATCATGTCCCAGTTTTGCTATCAGCATCACAAACTCTGTGATTTATCTCCTTAGGCCTGAATGCTAAAACGGTAATGGCAACTAAAATCCTTTTCTCTCTAAGGAGACCCTGATATTCAAGACTGGCATCTTCCTTTGGATGCAGATTTCTTGCTGGATGGCAGACTCAAGTGAGGTTGAGAAATGCAAAAGCAGTGCATTTGGATATATTTCCAAATATCCAGGATATCTCTTACCTCCTGCTTCTTTTTCTATCTGATATATTAGTTTTGTCAAATGTTCTTTAAATTTTATGTGACAACAATAAGAACTTGTTATGCAATTTCTATCTCCTATCACATCCTATCGTGATAAAATACCTCTGCTATTTATGTCACGTCTGTCTTCTCTGTTAGTAGCTATTTAATAGATAACAACTGGGCATGTGCTTATTTGGAACTTCCTTCCTATGTGCTGAATAGTGAACTAAGCACTCGGGGACAGGAACAAGATACCACAGCTGTCTTTAAGGAACTTCAAGTATAGTTGGGGAGACATGACAGTACAACCCAACCCAAGCAGACAGCATCAATTTTGGCATTGACTGGAGTCACTATCCAAGGTCAAAGAACAACAAAATCATGAGTCCAATGTACCTGGGGATCACCTTGTGAGGAGTTTGAATTCAAGCTTTGACAGGGTGATAAATTTAGAAGGCGCTGAAAAGTCAGAACAGAGCCACAACCAGAAGGAACGGACATGGGGAATGGAACTTGGGGGGGAGACCGTGGGCACTACAGGGCACTCTGTTACGGAACAGGGAAGATTATTGAAGAGCAATGTGAAATTCATGGAATGTGCAGGAAATTTTAAAAAACAACATAGCCAGTAGTCATATTACACATTTTTAGTTGCTTCCCTCATGGGTCTCTAAAGTTCAAATGGTGAAAGCTATTATCACTGGACATAAAATTGAAAATGTTGACTCCTTAAGGCAGTCTCTCTCAGATAGCAAATATGGGGTACTGGTGAGCAGAGGACTGGTTTCTGATGATCTAAATACCAAGGGACAAACTTGAGAGCAGTTTATAGCAGAGCAAAGCGAGGTACTGAGTAGACACTAGCCTGTTTCCGCAGTTGGTTGGAGAATTCCCTGTTGGGCAGATGTGCACCATGAAAGTGAGGGAGCAGTCAGGCTGTCTAGATCCACTCCCCATAAAGCAGTGCAGGTGTTGACCTGGTCTCAGCAAACTGAAGTTGAAGGCATGGCTTGGGGCTGGGATGTGGTGAGTCATTCAGTGAGACGGTGTGATTCACATCAAAGATGGTCAGTGAGTGGAGAGCTCAGGGAAGCACCCACTGGTTGAGATCAGCTTTAAATACCACCCCCCCACCCTATGCTCTGAGACCAGTGATGGTGTCCTTCCTTCTCCATGTCGCGCCTCTTTTCCCACCTTCTCTCCTTTATTCCACATCCATATCCCAGAGGCTTCAGGATCAAGGTGAACTGGTTGAAAGAATCTGGGGTTAAAAACAGGACTAACATATGCCTCTTCTTTGACTCTTGTAGCAGATCCTAGCTATGAAGGAGGGCAAATCAAACTTTTAAATCAACTTTTTATATGCAGCTTGGTAGTCTAATTTCTAAGTTAAGAATACATTGGGTGACCTAATGTTATAATATTTTTTAAATACTGAATATCAGAATATTGGGGAAGATCTAATTCTTGTTGGTGCGAAAGATGGTGCATTCATTTTTTAGTCTACAGTAACAAACTGCCACAAACTGGGTGACTTAGGATAAGAGAAAGTTATTCTTCCACAGTTCTGGAGACTGAAGTCTAAAATGAAGACCGACAGGTACATGCTCTTTCGGAAAGGTCTAGGGCAGATTCTGGTGAGTGACTTTTTCTTAGCTTCTGGGGTTGCCAACAATCTCTGGAATCCCTTGGCTTCTAGGAGCTTCTCTCTGATCTCTACCTCCCTCATGCCATGTCTGTTTCCCTCTGTTATTGTATTCACATGGCATCCTGCTCGCCGTGTGTCTATCTTTGTTTCTCATAAGGCTATCACGGTGGAATAAGGACTCACCTACTCTATGTGACATCATCTTAACTTACATCTTAATTATATATGCAAAGATTTCCATTCCCAAATATGGTCACATTCACAGGAGTTAGGGGGGACTTCAGCATACCTTTGGGGGAAAATAATTCAATCCACAGTACAAGTTGTGCAGTTACTAGCCTGCTTCACGCCTGCACCCTAGAGGAAGGGGTGAATCTAAGTCTCTTCCTACCTTGTCTGTTTCTAACTAGATATGCTGTACTCTCAAAATGTACAGTATGAGCTTTAGGATCTAAAACAGTATCTGTCCCTTTTAAGGATGTGACTACTGGAAATGCCTCTCCATATCTTGTCAACCTTCCTCCCAGTGTTGTTACCAGCATCTCTCTCCTTTCACGTCCTCTGAGCGTTTGTGGGAGAGGTTGAGAAGCACAACGGGCACTGGAATCAACCCCACGTTAGCTCCTCTCCATGCATTTCTGGTTCTTCATGTGTGTTATCCAGCTCCCTGGAAAGACATACTCCTGCTTCCTGCCAGACCTAGTCTTTCAGAGTTCCTCTCCTGTGTGAAAATTTCTTAGACCAAATAGGACTGTCAGCAGCGAGCTCCAGTTCAGAGACTTTGATTGATTTTTTTTTTTTCCAAAGAGTGTGTTGTTTTAAATCTCCCTTTCCTGACTACAGGGTGTTCTCTTGATACTTTCCGCTGCTTCAACACACTAGGTATTGTTTCTTGACAGTATCTCCACCAATTACTTGAAATAATTGTCTACACATGTGTTTACTCCATGAAACTGTTTTTCTTGAGTCCCTTAGGATTTGTTGTGGCTTCTTTAAAGGCTGCCCAGATCCTGGTTTGCAGTATGCCTCCCCAGGAATTTTCTGAATGGGGCTGAGTATTTCCAGGAATAGACAAGGGCCAGTTTCTTTAAGTGAATCTTGAAGTATATCACAATTTCTCGAAAGGCTTCTTTATAATAAAATCCTCAGCAAAATCAAGGGGAGCCACTAGGGTGGAGTGATAGCTTAAACCTCTTGAAATACTGTACAGTCTTTTCCGCTTACCTGTCCAAAGGCCAAAAATGACTATTTCCTTTGTCATCTCAAAGTCTAATGAATAAATAAACAAATCAGGTCATCTCCAATCTGATATGATTAAATCATACCATATGGTGATTTAGAGCAATGATTTTCATTGGGGTAGCAAGATTTTTTATAAAGGGAGAATCCCAATAATAGTAATAATAATATTAATAATTATATCAGCTAACAATCATTAGTTCTGTGTCCTTTCTATGTATTCATCTCATCTATTTATCATAGCTCTATGGAGTAGGGAGAATTATTATTCACATATTAAAGATGAAAAGTGAAGTCTTACAGATTTTAATTTACTTACTCAAGTTCACACAGCCAGTAAGATGTGGTCACATTCTTATAGTATCTGTGATTCATCAATTGATCAATGTTGCATTTAACCATTAACATATGTTCAGTCCAAGATCTCTTCCAATGGGTTAATTTAAAATTCTTCCCTGTCTCTCTGACAGTCCTTTCTGGAAAGCTCTTGCTCAGATTCGAATTTCTTGTATTCCAGTCTGAACATTCAGATAATGATGCAATAAAATCTTTTATGGGATACTCTTCAAAATTGTAATATGCTAAGGGAGGGAATAAGATATATTTTCATAACTTTTGACTTCTATAAAATACTTTCCTCCTCGCTGCGGCATAGAAAAGCTTTGAAATTGCATCTCATAAGGAGGACATTTTACAATTATTTACAGAGTCATCCCACAATATCTCACTTTATCACTTTTGTGGACAGACAGAATAGAAGAACACCCAAACTTTCATGAATATTTTAAAATCCTTACTCACTGGGGGAGGGCAGAAAGTAGTTTAGATAATTGCAAATTCCGTTTCAGTCAGTTGTATTCCAAGTAAATGTTCAGTCCAACATGGCTTACTTCTTATTTTTTGAAATGACGGAAGCTAATATGCTTTTCCTTGCTCAAGTGGTAGTCTTCTTCCCATGTGAGAAAAGAGAAAGAAGCAAAAAAAAAAAAAAAAGAAGGGCTGGGGACCTGCCACAGTCTCCCTGTTCTCAGCTGCAGGGGAGAGGGGGAACTTTGGGGGAATTATTTGGCCTTTAAAGCAAGTGGTTCCCAAGGCAGCTGCTGAATGGAGCTGAATATTTGTTAAATGACTTTCTTCTCTGACCTTTGTTGCTAATGAATCTTCTCTAAAAAGCATTTAGAGGGTAAAAAGGAAGGTTGTTTTTGCTAATCTCTTTTCTCTTTGCCTACAGAACCCAAAGAAATGGTGTTACCTGGCAGAACATCTGCTGTCTTTTATGAAAAATCAGACCAAGGTAATGTTTATTTTAAACTAATTTTGTTTTAGGCTGTTTAACTCTGACACATTAAACTTGTTGATTTTCTGTGATCATTGGTTTCAGCTGCTGAATAACCCATCAAAAGTAAGTACATTGGTATCTGGAAAGTAGAACGAATGACCTGTGGTGATCACTGTGAACACTACATTCTGAATGTGCATAGGCTTATCTGAAAATTGTGGTTAATGGTTGATTTTCTGACATTCTACTTTTTCATTTATGTTAATATGTGAATAGGATCTTGACTGGAAGATTATATTCTCTTTGCTTGGAAATAATTCCAATTAGTGAATCAGATTTACAAATGATAGACAATAAGAGAATTAGATTCTCGCCTGGGTACCAAAATGAGATTTTACTTTCATTTAAGCATTAGTCAGACAGCTTTGCATATTATTTTTTGAATATGCAAATAAATTCAATACAAATCTTAGAGAACTTCATCAAGTTGTATGAAGATACCTTCACAAAAAAGCACATTTTTTTTTGGGAAAATTAAATTATATCATACTGTTTTGAATAGCAGGCCTGATGATGCTTGAGAGATTGCTTATTTACTTACTAAATTCTCAAACTGCTATGTGATCGACTTATATGTATTGGCCTAAGACTAAGAACACTCATGCGAATATTCTAATCACATATACTTGTAAGCAGTGTGAGTAAAGATGCAGATATATCATACATGTATACTTTATGAATAAAACTACTGCCTCAAAAGAGCTTTTTAATAGAAAAGTTTCTGAAAGTTTGGAATTATGATGAGCCAGACTCATTTATCAATACTATCCACTTAAATATATTTGATCATATGATGTCACTGTATGTTTATGAACACACAAAATAGATGTAGTAAAATGTATATTAGGCTGTGTATGAATTGAAACTGGTTCTGCTTTATTTTTGAAAAATTGTTGAATTCCTAACAACAAATGGTTCTAAAACAAAGGTAGCATTTAAATTTAATGGACTTAGGCAGAAAACTTGTTTCTGAACTTTAATGTGCAGTTGAGCAAAAATATTTGGTGGATTTACAAATTTGAGTGTTTCTACTTATTTTTTGGCTGTCAGTTAACTGTTCAAAAGGAGGGGTACACCCTTTGAGAAAAATAGCTTCTTTCCCCTACAGGGGATTTTGAATTATAGGCACTCTGTTCAAGTTATATCTGTACTAACACATTAAACAACAAATCATTTTTTAAAAGATTTATTTATTTATTTATTTATATGAGAACTGGGGTACAGGCCAGATGCGCAGGAGGATGAGAGGATTCACCAGAGACAGAGCGGGGAACAGAACAGGCAGACTGACGAAATACACTGCTGAGGGGAGCAGTGGGTGAGACAGGAGAGGTCTGCTGTGCCATGTGGGACCCTCGCCGGCTGGCTGGGATCAAACCGGGGCTGCAGAGGCTGTGGGCAGCCTCACAGCACGACACTCAACTGCCTGCGCCACCAGGGGAGGCCCAACAAAACATTTTTTAATGACATTATTTGAAAGTTGCCATTTGCATGGAACTATTAACTGACTCCCCAAAGGAAAACATTATAGTGAGAATGACACTCTATGGAAGAGGTGGAAACTGAGCTATGTGATATGATATAGGCATCGGGGGTAAGTGGTAGAAAAGTGTTGAGAGGATATCTATGGATGGTGACACAGTAAAAAGAGAAAGAAACTCTCTGAATGAGATGGAGCCAATAAAGAAGGTCAAGTATCCCTTAGAATAAAAATGAAGTATAAAAAATAAAGGCTACCTAGGATGCTTTCCTGTGACGTTTTTCTTGTTTCAGAGGTGTGATAAACTCCCTGAAAGATTATTATCTGGGATGTGGGATGTGTGCCTTTGTGTGGACTTGGTGGGCTGTGAGGGAGTAACTGGATTGGGAAAAATGGCATTCATGGCGTCATCTCCCTAGTTGATCTCTGGATTTTTTGCAGTAAGGATGTTTGCAATCTTATAAAAAAAAAAATCCTGCTAGTAACATACAAAGAGCTCGAGTATAGTGATGTTCTGTACCTATTATCTCAGCTGGGATATATACATTTACATTTCATTGTAAGATGCAGTGGTGAAGGTGTTATTTTTAGACAAAAGGAACTGTTCAGCTTTTCTCAGTGGCACATAGTGACTAACGTGCTCATTTATGTAGGACTTGCTTTGGTAATGGAGCTCCCCAAGCAATCTATTGGATGAACAGGCTCTTTTGTGCATGCAGATACCTGACAGTTCTACATCTGAATCTTTTTAGGGGTATTTAAATAGCTCCTCATATAGCACTTTATTATGTGACGCTATTTCTTTCTATTAGTCACAATATTCATAATTTTGTCATTCAAAGAGAGAGACAACTTCAACTTGTCAGGTCATAATATTCTGTATACCTAGGAAGAATATATTTAAAAATAGAGACAGATATTCTGTTCCATTTTATTTTATATAGGTTTATATGTCCTGGAAATTGACTGAGTTTCAATTAAGAAAACTTTATGTCTGTAATTTATTTTTATTATATAGGAATGTTAAGTTTTATTCTTAGATATATTTAACTTTTTCTGAAGAAAATTAAAAGAGGATATTAAGAATTCAGCAATTTTTCAATATAATCTGGGTTGAAATGTAGACTTAGTATAAACACTGTTTTGGGAATTGAAGATAAACTGTGTCATAAGCTTAGTTTATGGTGTTACTGATGTTCAAGAGCACTAAGAGATATAAATATACTGTTTGGAGATTTGTTTTATTGTTGTTTATTATCATTGGCTATAGGAAATTTTGTAGGTATAATACATGTTGGGATTTTTAAAGGATAAAAATATTCTTATTCTTGTACTTTAAGAGTTTGCCATTAATTATATTTTGTAGTATTTGTTAAATACCTACTGTGAAGTAACAATGGGAAGTAAAAAGGGAAGCATCAAATCTGGAGGTTGGTTAATAAGATAATAGCTATGGATTTAAGTTAGTTAGAAATAAATCTGCTCGACAAAACCAGTCAGAATGAAAAAAATCATCAGATTTTGAACATTAATAGAACAGGCAATTGGACAAAATAAAACACTTTCAAAATGTGCTGGACATTCCGAGGGGTCTGAGGTTAAGCAGGCAGAAAAGGAAAGGGACAAGAAGTCACAAGGGGTGTGTGTGTGTGTGTAGTGGGGGAGTGATTTAGAAAGGCATGGCAGAATAGCAAAAATGAACCCATGAGACATAAATGACATTGCTTAAAAAATACTTCTGTTGGGGTGTGATGAAAATTGTGATGTAATGGTCACAATACCCAAAATGGGCTTCAACTCTGTTATATTGCAGAACTTTGAAGAAATAGCTGTAAGATCAGGCAAAGGCTGCTACCAAAGACTACTCACACTGTGAGACAGAATAAATCAATGAACATTTTCAGAGAGAAGTGGTTAAAAGTAATTCCTAAAGAGGACTTTACATGTGAAAGCTCAAGTATGATCATTTTAAAGAAATTGCCTCTTTAGATTTTTGTCATTTGCAAAAAGTTCATGGTATCCTTCACTCTCTGAGTATTACATTCTGTGAGCTATTCCATCTTTTAAACATTTTTAAGATGTTCCCAAGACTAATAAACCATGAAATTGCCTAGAATTGGCTCCTCCTAGTTCATGTTCTTCTGTTAATTCTCTGCTTATATTCCTTACCTTATTTGTTTCTCTCTTATTCCACTCTACACCCTAAATATTCTTGTCTTCCCTTATGTTGACAATTCCACTCTGAATGCCTGGTCTTATTCCTTTCTTATTCCAAAACCTATATAACCGTAAAAGTTCTCTTTGAGAACACTTCTGAGTTCCTCATCGTAAACTATTTTTCTTCCTTAACACATTTCATTTAGTAAAATCACCTAGTTGCAGTGTCTGTCATATTGTCACTGATTTGCATATTGGTTCCCTAATAGTTCTCGTTTGCTGTATGTATTTGTATATATATACTTACCTACCTACCTACATACATACATGTAAGTTATATAACACACATATATACTTATATGTAATTTTATTTCATTATGTAGAAAGGTGCACACACAGACTTGGGATTTTTTCCTTTAACATGGTTTCAAAAGCAATCCTTTCCTTCTGTCATTCACTTTTACTCCCACTTATGAATGAAGCAAAGAAAGTTTGCATGAATGAGCACCTTGCAGCTCTAGGATTTCCATTGAAGGGATATTTAAAAGACTAGAAGATTCTTTTGTTACTATGAAAATGATAATTTAGCTATGCTTTGTATTAATTAACACTCCCTTGACTACCTACTCTCCTGTTATCACGTCTTTTCAATGAGAATAGAATTGAAATTCAAATATACTAATTGTAAAGTGAAACATTTTCAGCTTTCGAAACACACTCTTTCCCAAGGGACACTTGCCTAGTTTAATCACCCATTGGCTTGG
The DNA here is from genome assembly GCF_014898055.3 of Talpa occidentalis. Lineage (NCBI taxonomy): Eukaryota > Metazoa > Chordata > Mammalia > Eulipotyphla > Talpidae > Talpa > Talpa occidentalis. Next base: position 111,552,944 of record NW_023605194.1, read on the forward strand.
TGCCACTTTGCATGTGACGGAAGGAAAATCTAACCTGAGCTACCCAACAAAGGTCCTGTTACCTAAGAGAAAATGCTGCCTTATGAGGACACTATTGCATATCTTACATCACAGTCAATAGAAGAGAAGAAACTTATATTGTAATTTGCCACCTTATACATTTATTCATTTAGCAATTCAATGTTTATCTATTTACCTACTAAATTCATAAGTTCTCTGGCTAGTGTTGGAGTACAGCCAGAACTTAAGAGTTTTTTACTTGTTCTACACACACACACACACACACACACACACACACACACACACACACCTTATATAGATATGTATTTTGTAACTGATAGAGGCTACAAAATACACCCCCTTTCATACTTGTGGAAGTTGCCTCCACGCTTCTTTAAATTTTCCACATCAGTTTTAATTTCTTCCATGTTCTTTTGTACATCATCATTTATGTAGATAGTTTGTAAGGCCATGCTTGTTAGTATCCCTGATAGCTATTTTTGAGTTTTCAAGAGCTGTTGAATATTATGTCTAAGAATTTTGGGGCCATTTTGAATATGTGTGCATATCTGTGGATGTGTGGTCTGGAAGAAACATCCCCGACTCTACAGCAGCATATGTTTAGGCTGGGACCCTAGAGTGCCTGCATGCTAGATGTGGACGTTGGGAAGGGTATGGTTGTTTTGGAAGTTGAGGTCAAATTAAGTCTATTGGGAGTGGGGCAAGGCCTTTGGGAATTGGGATTCCCAGGAATTGGCAATTCCCAGTAGAAGACTAATTTTTTTTAAAGATTTATTTATTTGTGCATACAAGAACTAGGGTACAGGCCAGAGGTATGGGTTGTGAGAGGATTCACCAGAGACAGAGGTGGGGAGCAGAACAGATAGATTGCCTGAAATACACTGCTAAGGGGAGCAGCAGGTGAGGCAGGAGAGTTCTTCTGCGCCATGTGGGTCGCTCTCTGACCATCTGGGAATTGAACTCATGCTGTAGAGGCTGCAGACAGCTTCATAGTGCTGTGCTTAACCCCTTGCACCACCAGGGAGGCCCTAGAGGATTAATTTTTGATAGATGTTTGATAGACAGGCTTTGAGGGAATTGGTGCCTATCAGGCTTTAGCAAATGTGTCAATGTTCATTTCTTCAGCCTTGCAGTACTCACATGACTTTGGAAGGGGAAACAAGTTGCTGGAGGCAGAATGGTGTGTGCAGAGGGCAATAACTTGTGACATGGGGTGTCTGCTAGACTTCCATGCATGTCTGTGCTCTGTCTCTCTAGGTATTTATTTTTAATGCCTTTAGCATTTAAAAAATTGTGCCACTAGATGTCAGCAGCAACCTCCTAGGGTTCCTGTGGCTTTAACTTATAACAACAAAAATATGGTAGTTTATTAGAACATCTTATATGAGCAATCAGTATTTATGCTAAGTTTAAGAACTATGCGTTTGAGGTGTGACGAGGAAGATTTCAAACATCATGGCATATCTTGAAAGTAGTTTTAAAGCTGCTTTCTGGTCCCATGTTGTAAGTGAGTTTTAATTCCAGTATTCTCTCTGCCAAGGAGATGGCATGAAGAACTATGTGAGAGACTGAGTCATTTCTCAGGAATTACACCTGATGCCAGAGCTCTGCACATCTGATTCAGTACCTTATGATTCATTTATTCCATGATTGCATGAGTATTTGTGTTTGGACTTGTTTCATTCTGTTTTTGTAGAAGTGTTTTTGGTTCTATAGCCATCGGAAGATTGTGTGCTATTAATTTTTCAGCATCCACATCTGTGTACTGTTTACTTAGTAATGTCTCAACATTCCATGATCTGTGCTCTTTTGTTACAAGATGCTCAGAACATTTTGATAGATGCCAGTGAGCATTGTGGATGTTTGTTCACCAGTTGACAAAACAACTTTCAGATAGGAAGAACATTTTTTTATGAGTTATAATTCATGTGATTGTTTAGTCCTGAAAACAGTAGGTAAGAGTCTCTCAAATGCTTTTATTCCCTAGAAATTAAAAGAAAATCGACCACTGTTCAATATTATTGTTATGTAATTTTAAATAATATAGTTATTATCTGGTCAAATCAGATTCACATTAGTGGGACAATTTAGACTAATTTTTTGAGATTTAGTCAACAACTCAGACTGAGGTAATTGGCTAATCATTAATCATGGATCAAGCAGTTTTTAAATGATTTTGAAAAGGGTTGAGTTGCTTTCATTTTTCTTCCTTGGGAAAATTCTGCATTTAATGCCCCAAACAATCTTAAGAAAACCTGAAAAGAGAATTATGAAAACATGTCCTTTCCTGGAACCAGTTATTCCTAGGAAAACACTAATGTAATTTATATCTCATGTTTGTAAGAGTTTTAAAAATTGTAAACAGTGAGATAAGTCAACTAGTACTGAGGCCAAAGAAATCATTCCTTTCATGCTGAAGTTGTTATATATTTGAGAATTACTGGTTAAAGCCTCAGATTATCATTATGTTTCTTATTTTTTGCATTTCTATTTTCAAATTTCCAGTAAAAGACCTCCCCAAGATTTCCTCCATGACTGTGGTTGTTATTTTTTTCATTATATCTGTAGGTGATGAGACAAACATTTGAAATCATGCTGTAATTCCTTGACCCAAGTCATTTCCTTGCATGGAGCAGGTGCGATGAGTAAGTGCTGGCAGGAAATGGAAGGCATGTTATTAGCCAGATGTTCGCTCAAGGCGCTGTCAACATTGAACCTGCTGTGGGAGCACACAGCTCACTTGAACTCTGATCTCCAGTACTTAACCCCCGCTCAGGGGTCAGGCCTGGGATGTGACCGGGGCATCTGTCTTGAGTCTGCTATTTTCTTCACAATTTGCAAAGAGTTAAATGACACAGATGTTCATAAAGCTCTTTGAATAGAGATGCTACTGGTTTCAACAAACTGTTTGTGCTCCACATTAAAAAGGTCACCGCCATTTCCATGACACTAGTGTGTGTCTCAGCCGCCATGTTTGCTTACCTACGCACTGACTTAGATTAAGTCAGAGTGCCCAGAAGGTCAGGTTCCCTTTGGGCTTTTCCAGATATTCAGACACCTCAGGCTGACATTAAAAATGACTTTTCCTTTGTTGTATCCCAAATCCCACCTGATTCCTCACTCAGGTATTGTTTTGCAGTCCATACAACCTGGTGATAACCACTCACCCCTGCTTAAGAATTACTGATTTCTACCTTGATGACTTTGTATTTATCATTACTCTTTTCCTTTCTCTCCCAACTTATTATTCTTCATGTAAGAGGCAACAGAATGGAGTAGGGACACATCTTGGGGTCCAGATAGTCTGCAGCAAACCCCCGATCAATGACTTCATATTTTGCTGCTGCCAGACCTAACATGATCTGTTTAACCTATGAGGTCTCACACCGACCTCTGTTACAAAGCCAGGAAAGAAAAATGATGGCTGTTAATGGTGGGGAGTTGATATGAATAGTGGACATTGATATTAAAATAATTACTGGTACAGAGTAGCTGCTTAATGTGCATTAGTTGCTATTCATTCTGTTAGGTCAGTTGCAAAATTCACTTTCATAAAATTTGTCTCAAAACTTACCTTTTTTCATAGTCATCACCCTAATGGTGTGTGTTTGCAGCTCAATCTGCCTATCCCACCAGTGCTTTTATATTTGCTTATCTCTACATTTACCCTCTTGGTATATTTTCCTCATCAATAAAAAAGAGAATAATACTTACTATAATACTTAGTGAGGGTCATTGAAAGACACCATTAGAAAAATAAGACTAGTGATAGGATCTTGCTTTTTTATGTGTGAGGAAGTGAACCAGGAGCTTCACTTATATTGTTATCACTCAACAATATACACATGCCTGGTGGGTGATGTGCAGGAAGGTGATGGATTCACATTTAGACCCATTGAGGAAGGAGATGGAGGGTGGCCAGTGACCAATGTCTGCAGAATGGACTGATAGAATTGGGTTCAAAAGAGAAGTCACAACCTGAGGGGGAGTTTTGGAAACTGTTATAGAATATGACTGACTCTGTGTAAGTAGGTGGATGACTTATTTGGGAAAGAGTGTAAATGGTGAGGAGTAGCCATGATTCCCCCCCAACACACACACAAACACACATGGTGGAGCAGGTTATGGATCTTTATTTCTCCAGATCCAGTGATTAGACAAGGGGTGGGCATATGACCTAATAAACAAAATTAATTGCAGCCAAGAGAGTCTCTTCCTTTAGGATCAAAGATTTTCAGGGTGTTGATTTAGAGTTGCCATTTTGTTCTTTCATTTGAAGAAGATGAGACAGTTTGAAAGAGAAACAGAAGCAAGAAAGAGACAAGAAACAGAGGATGAATAAGCAAGTCATAATGATGCAATTGCATCACATGTGCCACTGGATCCATCCCTATTTAGTACTTTAAGTTTGCTAGTTTCTTAAAATAATACATTTATTTTTTGTCGTTAGTCTGGGTTGGCTAAGGTTGTAAAACTTGAAGCCTAAATTATTTTATCTAACAGTGATGGACCATATTGCAAAATGGCTCTAGTGATATATCTGTCCCATATGCTCTTCCAGAACCTCCTTGACACTTCCCATTAAGACTTCAGGTCCGTTTTCCTTTTCCTTTACCCTGAGTGGTTTCGTGTCTTCTTTGATGATCAGAGTTCTGTAGAAGTGACACAATGTGGCTTCTAAAATTAGGTCATAAAGAAGATATAGAACCCTCTTGATTTCTCTTTCTGAACACTTTCCCTTGGAACCGGGTCACCAATTGTGAGAAAGTCCAGACCTCATGGAGTAGCTAGTTGTAAGGTCTTCTGGATGATGGTCTATTAGCCATGAACCCACAGCTTCTGGGACCCTGGGAGTGAACAGCCTCTAGATGACCTCGCCTCCCAGCTGTAGTACCACTCAGGTATGTGAGTGCACAACACGCCGTGGGCTCTGCCTTAGCTGTAGACTTGTGAGCAAAAACATCATTGATTTAACTACACTTTGGGGTAATTTGTTAGACAGACACTAACATTACATTCTCACCCAATAACCAATTCTCAGGACTCTGTTTTCTTACTAAAGCATGTCAGGCCCTGCTTCTACCCAGTGGCCATCATGCCTTGATTAAATTTACTTTGATTTACCAAGTAGATATGGACTTTTTTTTACCACTTCATCCCTCCTTCCACCCCCTGCCCCATACTGACTTTATAATATAGTTTTTCTTGGGTTAAAATTGTCTGGGTACATGGCATGGGGATACCCATGTTGTGCTATGCCCTTGTTAAAAGTTTGGGGATCCTTGCTTGATAAATTCAACTTGTACTTTCCAGCACCATGTTATCCAATATGGTCACTGCTCGGGAGATGTGGTTATTTAAATTTGATTAATTAAAATTAAATAAAATTGGAATTCGGTGTTCTAGCTATACTAATCACATTTCTAGTGTCCAGCAGTGTTTATATGCAGCTGCTGGCAAACATGTTGAACAGTGCAAAGTTATGGGACGTTTCACCATCTCACTAATTGTTTAGTATAAGTACCACCTGCTTTCACCTCATCCTTTTGAATGGTGCTGCTCTGATCGGTAACTCACATGTGGGCACCACAGTTAACCCCTTTAATTATGGCATGCAATGGCAAAAATCTTTTGACCCTGAGCAGAACTCTGAAAGATCTGATCTCTGTTTCTTTGAGAGGACAGAGATGAGGATCTCTGCTCCAATTAATTAGGTTCTCTTTCATTTACACTCACATGAAAAGGTTGCTTTTTGTAGCTAAATCTACTTTCTTTTATAGTCCCTGGACATGTGGCCAATGATTTATTTTCTTGGCTACGTTAGTTCTCTTTCCTCAACCTGGACTGATTTCAAGCCATTTTCAAAACAATTCAACTCACAGATGTTATCCTAGTAACAAAAGATATCCCTCTGAAAATACTTGGAAGCTTTGTTTTCCCAGCAGAGAGTCCTCTTAGGAGCACACAAGGCTTCTGTTGACTTGAACATGAACTCTGGCTGTGGAGTGGATATTACTACCTTAAAAAAAGAAAAGAATAACTTCAAGGCAAAAGGGCCTTTATTCTCCGTGGGTTTAAGTTTCCTTGAAAGCTTGTTTATTGATTTTCCTCATAACAACAGAGTCTGCAAGCTATAAAAGAAGAAAAACAAATAGAAGCAGGGAAATAATATCAACAATCAACAAGTTTATTCATCAGCTTTATCTCATTGGTAGTCACACTGGGCCGTGAAATGAAAGCACCACCACCCCCAATCCCAGTTTTTATTACGGAGACCCTGGAATTGAGCTGATCAAAAGGGAAAAAACTTAAACTTTCAAGCAAGGGTCCATTTTGATTAGAAGAGATTGTTGCCACATTGATGTCATTGTGTGAGGAGAATGTTGAAGGCAGAGTGAACAGAAGAGAATGTGGCAGCTCTGTGCAGAAACTTTGTGCAATTAACATGGTGCTGATTGAGAGCTCTCATCACTAGCTTCCATTGCCTGGTAGCCTCCACTAACATTGGCCCTGTAGGAAGACATTTTCCTGAATTTCTGACCCATGTGATGACACTTTAAATAAATTCTATAATCAGGTAATTTTAGAAAATGCTGAATTTTTTATTCCCTCCTGTAGTTTTATGATGCGTATTAGAATATTAGTCTTTGAAAATCCTGCTGTAATGAAACCTGTTTAACTTTGTTTAACCCAGCATTTCCTAAAATTAGTGCACCATGAAAGCTTTTCTATTTTAGTATATTTTTATGTATTGCTCATTATATCCAGTGGTACAAAGTTACAGTGAAGCATACTTTAGACAAATACAGGGATTTCCAAGAGGGTTGGTTTCACAACACAAAAGTTAGCAGAGAAGAGTAACGCTTTAGCCATTACCATCCCACCATGCATATTAACTTTCCTTGAGCAACAGGATCCTATGATCCAGAAGGTGTGTGAGAAGCATTCCATGGAGAAGCATTGCCCCAAGCAGGGCTGTTGTGCGGGGCAGAGGAAGTTCAGGATGGCCAACCGTCTTGGCAAGGTCTGTCCTGGAACCTGAGACTTCCAGAGCTACATTTCTGGGAAGGTCAATTTTAGAAGGTGTCATAAGGAAGATGATTATTGGCAGAGAATTTAATAGTTCATGTGACTTACAGATCGCGTTTGATCACTTCCTTTCCCATCATAAATAACCATTTCTCAGAAGAGTCGATTACTCTCACTGTTTGTTTCTACTATTCCCCCAACCATTCACTCTTTGATCCATGCCATTCATTCTTGCACTTTCTCTAGTAGAACTCTTTTTCCCAGGTAACCAGTTCTTCCTGGCAGAACTCATTGGCTTCCACGATTTTCTCTCTCTTTCTCTCGCTTTCTCTCTCTCTCTCATCTGTCTATCTGATGTAGCATTGGGTTATAATATTGTCTAGGCTTCAGGTGCACAGCCTTTAAAATGAACATCTATAGAAACTACATTATATTCACCTCCAGGATTCCAGTTCCCATCAGTCACCAGATAGCTGACACCTTTTATCTGATTTACCCACCCTCGTTTCCCTTCCTCTGTTAACCACTGTTTTCTTTTTACGGTCTAAGAGTTTGTTTTTGTTTTGCTTAGATCATTCATTTGTAATTGTTTCTTTATATACCACATATGAGTGAAATAATATGGCATTTGTCTTTCTCTATGACTTGTTTCACTTAGTATAATTCCCTCAGTTTCTAACTTATAACTCCAGCCCAGAGCATAGTTCTGTGCTTCAAAATTGTGTTCCTAGATGTATCTCAAGCTTATGTCCAAAATTGATCTCATAAACTTGTATTCTAAACCTCTTCCTCCTATAGATCATTGGTGGATGTGACAGAGTAGTGCTTATCAGTCAGCACTCCCAATTTCTGTTTTCTTTCTCTATGGTTTAAAACCAAGATTATGAATTGATAATCCACACAGCTGGCAAAGGCCCACAGGTTTGTTTTGTCTGTCATTACTGTAGTGAGCCAAATTGAAAATCAAGTAGATAATATATGCAAACTTTAGATTTCCAGGTTTAAAAATACAGTCAGAAGATCTGGGAATAATTCACTGGAACTGAGCAATGTCTGTTTCCTTTAGAAAAGACGTGCATTCTCCATCCAGCGCAGCCCCCGTCATTAAATACAATGTGTATTTGCCTCTGTCACTCACTTACAATATTTTCTTGGCCCCCATAGGCATAAGAGTGTGAAACCCCTGATTTAAGCCTCAGCGGATGGGCTTTGTCTTTGAGACCGCAGTAAGGGCAGATTTCCTTCTTTAGCCTCAGACTAAGGTGGTTGCAGGTCAGGGGATTAATGGCGTTTTAGGTCTGGTCACCGGCCCTGTTGATTGAGTTCTGGTACTGATTCATGTTAACAGAATACACGAGAAAGATTTTAGACAAATACTGCTGGCCAGACTAGATGAGAACAGGGCCCCCCCTTTAACTATGTGTCGGGCCACTTAACAGGTGAGCTCTTCTTTCATTTACTGATCCAGTTTTTCAAAATTGTTATGAAGTACCTAGTATGAGTCAAGAGTTTTGCTTTTCTGAACTTACAAAGGTAAACAAAGTGGATAGCCATTCCCCCATAAACCTTAAAAACCCAGAAAGGAAGCAATTTAACAATTATAACACTGCCAAGGAATAATTTTACCAAATTAGTGCCATTCATCTGTTACTGTACTCACCATCCTATGCATAAATGCAGTGTCATCTTTTTTTTCCAGGAGCATTCTCAGGGAGGAAGTCTTTCATTGATTTATTGCTGAAAATCACTCTTCTCAATATTCAGTGAGCAATTTGTCACCCCCACTGTGAACATACCCCCTGTCGTGGCTCAGTTGTTTTTAGAAGTTTGTCTCACAAGTGACAAGTAGCTGTGGTCTGTCCATTCTGGCCTCCTGAGCTTTGCATCCTGTGCTGCTGACGGAACTTGAGTCCTCTGCACCTAGAGGCCTGCCTGCCCCCCCTGGTTATTCCTTCTGAGGCACCCTTGCTGGCCTCATGGGATGGTGGCCTCCAGAAACTGGCCGCACTTCTGCGCTGCTGGCCTTGGGCTGCTGGCCCGGGGCTGCTGGCCTGGGGCTGCAGAGACTGCGTGGACTCCTTCACGCCAGCCCAGGTTGGCTTCCTTTCACTCCTGGAATTTTTCCAGTCTCCCATGTGCTTCAGAGCTTGGTACCACTGTATTCTGGCTGCAGAGAAAGGAGCCTTTTCCAGGGCTAATTCTGAGAAATGTTGATAATTGCAACATTCAGTCTTTCAGGGATAATGGGACATGATGTAGATGATTAAACTGCCCCAGAGAACATAAGCTATATATTTACTCTACCCATCAACACCCAAGCCTGAGCGGGTGCGCTTAATGGGACCCTCTGGACTAAATTTGGAAGCACATTTTACTTTTGTTCTCCTGACACTGTCACTCTCCCTCCTTGGCATTCTGTGAAGTCTCATGCTGTCATTTATGCCCCTCCTTTTGTCCCCTTAATAGCGAATTTACCCGTAATAGCATTGCGGCCTAACCACATCCAGCTGACTGCCACACATATTGTTGTTATTAGGAGGTATTTACTCATCGTTTTTAAAAAGTGAAAACTGCATGGTGGAGGACCATGGGGGCATAAGCAAAGGAGTAATAAATTGGATAATAAATGGTTAGCTATTTTCTGAAACAAGAGGACTCAATTTGTTTTAAAGAAGGAATAGAGAGGTGAATAGAATTTGGAACCAATATTTAGAAGAAAAAAAATCTTTAATAAAGTTGGGTAGAAATCTGACTGATAGTTCCCATCTTGGAAGATGTGATTCCCTATAGATTGCATCGAAGGGAAACCAGACACATTGCACAGCATTATTAAAACCATCTTCAAATTCATATTATGCCTTTGTGGGAAAGAGAAGTCATACAGCTTCTCCATCCAGTTAACATTCCTCAAGTTGAACATGATAGCTCATCATTCGAAGCCTGCCTTTCAATTAATCAAAGGTATACACACACAATACACACTCACGCACTGAAATCAGAGTCCTAATTTTTTGAGATTAATATTGCTCCCATTCATTTGTGATTTTATTTAAATTTATTTATATATTTACATTTACACTAAAAAATTTTTAACTTTTTTTTAATTGAGGTGACATTTGTTTTTAACACTGTATGTGATTTAGGAGGATAAGTTCAGATGTCCTCAGATGTATGTTATCACAACACCCCAGCATCAACGTACCCACAGTGCTTACCCTGGACCATTGAGCACCCCCCTCTTCTGTTCTCATTCTCATCCCCTTCTCCCAACCCCCCTGGAAGCCTCAATTCTGAAGTCATATTTCTAGTGTTTGTTTTGTTTCTCTATATCGCACATGAGCAAAATCACCCAGTATTTGTCTGAATTATTTCAAATAGCATTATTTCCTCCAGTTCTATCCATGTTGTTGCAAATGGAAAAAGTTTATATTTATAGCTGAGTCACATTCTATTCTGGGAAATACTAATCCACTCATTAGTCCTTGGGCACTTGGGTATTTTCTGTAGCTTGGCTATTGTAAATAGTGCCGCAATAAACACTGGAGTACATGTATACTTTTGAATTTGTGATTTTGCATTTCTCAGGTAGATACCTAGGAGTGGAATTACTGGATCATATTCTAGGTCTATTTTTAATTTTTTGAGAAACCTCCATATTGTTTTCCATAGGGACTGGACGAGTCCACATTCTTTTCTGGGCTTAGAAGTTACTACTTGTTGTCAGCATGAATATGAGAGGCATCCTCTCATCCTTGCATCCTATCTTAACTAGAAAGCACATCACTATTCAGTGACTGGAAACTTTGCTGATTATTTAACTATTAGGTCACAGTTGCATGACTATGCATAATGAAACAAGTCTGTCATCAGGGATAAGATAATAGGAGTTTTGATAGAATAGTGAAGGCAAATGTTTGACTGGAGCAGTTTCAAGGAAGGATGGAAACGATAATTCGAGGGCCAAGAGTACAGGTAAATCTATCAAGGCATTTACAGTGCAGGGAGGGAAAGACAAGGGTATGATTTTGGAAGAAAGTATATATTTTTTAATATGGGAGACCTAATAGCATGTTTGTATCTTGATGAAAAAGAACCAGTTGAGAATGGTAAACTGTGCATAGAGAGAAGAAATCCTGAACTGGTTTCCTTCGTGAGGGATTGAGATCTACTATGCAAGTGGAAGAATTGGTTTTAGCCAGAGCTTGTACAGTTCACCACAGTGATGGAAAGACATGGGCTATACAACCACATTTGAATTAAAAGTATGGATAGTAGTGGGAGCTTGCTTATATTTTTATATTTAAATAAGAAGTGAGTTGTCCAGAGAAATATAGAATTGAAAAGAACATTCCAGACATGTGCTAGGAGACAAAGGCATGTGGAAGGGTGACTGGGCCTGGGATCCAGAGCATGGTTTGAAGAGCTTGTTAAGGATCGAGATCCTGGGTGGACAGTGACAGCGGTGACTATGGTCATGGACTCTTTTTCCAGACACATTCAGCGCACAGGGAGTGTACAGAGTAACTGGGGAGATGGTTTTACCAAGTGCAGATGTCAAGGGGCCTGAGTCCTTGACTGCAACTCCCTTCTGAAGCTGTTGTGCGTCGGCTGGGCATGAAGCCTGCTGTGTGGAGGCTGCCTGTGTCTGTGAAGGCTGCCAGGTAAAGCCTTTCTAACTGCCTGGGGTCGGTCCTTAAAGATCGCAGAGATTTTTATCCAGCAGCTGGACCATCAATTGAACTCAGGGAAGTCTAAAAATTGTTGGTGACAGGAAGCACATTAAAAATATTGAAAAATGAGGGGCTCGCAATTGAGATATAAAGAATCTGGATATTAGCAATGATGAGATTTAGGTTCTGGCAATGGAAATAAATGAATGGTCCTAATATGGTAGAAAAAAAAATCGTTTGAGAGAGAAGAGGCAGAATCATCTCTTGGAAATTGAAACCTCAGAGGATTATGACAGAAATAATACTGGAAAGAGAAATGGTGACCTCCCCTTTCTGTGCTAAAAGACTTAAAATTTTATCTCATCTGTATGTTTTTTTCTATGAAAAAGATTTTATTAAAAATGTATGGATTTTAAAATAGATCAAAATAATGGATCTGTATCGGGATTTTTAAAAGAAACCGTAAGACTTATAACTGCATTGTTCTCTTTTACTGGTCGGATGTGCTCATGCTGGCAGCCGCCCTTCCAAGAGGTTGTGCTTGCCTATCTTGGTTAAAGGTAAGACATATTTTAGCCTGAGTGTTTTTTTTCAACTGTAGGGAGGAAGAATTGACACATATAAATTGTAGTATTTAAAGTGTACATTGTGATGGTTTTTATATGCATGCATTATGAAATGATCGCTAAAATCAAGATTATGAACACATCCATTTATCAAGTGCAGATGTTAAGTTTTTGTGGTTAGCTTTTGTGGTAAGAATGCTTAAGATCCACTCTCAACTAGTACCATATGCTTAACTATGGTCACCATACTTTATGTTGCATACTCAGAACATATTTTTCTTGTCATTGAAATGTCGTGTTCTTTGCCCTACATCTTCCTATTTTACTCTTCCTCTAACCCAAGGCCCCTACATTTCTACTTTCTTTGAAATCTTTTTTTTTAATTTTATTTTTTTTACATCATTTTCATTTTTGCACAATGTATGCAATTCCACTCCTAGGTATTTTTCCAGAAGACACAGAATCATTCATTCAAAAGGGCACCTGCACCCCTATGTTTATAGCAGCACTATTTATAATAGCTAAGCTATGGAAACAACCCAAATGCCCAAAAGTAGGTGACTAGATCAAGAAGATGTGGTACATATACACCATGGAATATTACTCAGCAATCAAAAAAGATAAACTCATGCAATCTGCAGCAACATAGATGGAGCTGGAAGGGATCATACTCAGTGAAATCTTTTCAATTTCATTTATAAAGACAGACAGTATTTATTTTTCTCTGGTTTATTTTACTTAGATAGTGTTGTCTAGATTCATCCACTTTGTCACATGGCAAGATTTCTTTCTTTTTTATGGCTGAATAATATTCTATATATATATATATATATTCATCCTTCAGAGGACATTTAAGTTGTTTCTGTATCTTAGCTATTGTGAGTAATGCTGCAATGAAGATGTATATGCAGATATGTCTTTGTGATTTTGATTTCATTTCCTTAGATATATATACCCAGGAGTGGGGTTGCTGGATCATACAGTAGTTGAATTTTTAATTTTTTTCATACTGTTTTCCATAATGACTGTGCCTATTTGTTTTCCACTGACAGTGTATAGGGTTTTCTTTTCTTCACATCTTGGCCAACATTCATTATCTCTTGTCTTTTTGCTAATAGACATTCTAAAAGCTGTGAGGTGAAATCTCACTGTGTCTCTGATTTGCTTTACCCTGAGGATTAGTGATGTTCAGCACTTTTTATGTATCTATTAGTCATTTGTATGTCTTTGGAAAAATGTCTATTAAGGTCTTTGCTCATTTTAAAAATGGGTTATTTGCTTTTTTGCTATCACGTTCCATGAGTTCTTTATGTATTTTGGATAGTAATGCCTTAACAGATATATAGTTTGCAAATATATTCTCCCATTCTGTACATTAGCCTGAGAGTTTTTTTAAACAGATCAGCATTTTAACAGCTGATACTCATGTACTATTCTCTTTGTAATGCAAGCCTGAGTCACAGTCTAAGAACCTAGTCTTAGATTATATAACCTTGTATTTTGTTATATGTTTATTTTCCTGGGAATTTGAATTCCAACATGTACTCATTAAAATTCTGAGTTTTTTTTTTTTTTAAATAAGGATGTTATTGTTACTATTTACATATGAATGTAGCAGAAAAGGGGGGTTAACTAAATCAGTGCCTAGAATGTGATTTGTTATGTCTCATCCCTTTATATAAGAGCTTTACCCTAGTGATCTGGAATTTATACTCAACTCCGAGTTTGGGGATCTGAATATGTTTAACTCTTGATACTGGAAAACCATGATGCTTCATTTCCTTCCATTCCTTGTATATTTCTCCTGATTCCTGTTTTTCTTGTAGGCTCTCAGTATATGCACAAAGAAAAGCAATAGGGTTTGTCATTTAATCACATATAAAAGCCCATTAAGAATATGTTGTCCAATTTTTTTCAGATGAGATTGACAATTTTATGTAATTGGATGGGGTTTTTAAGATGAGCATAACATTATCATGTGATTAAAGCCTACTGCCAGATATAATAAACTTGGCTTACCTATTTTGTTAGACCATTATTTTGATTTATATGCTGATATATATAATTCACTTTCACAGACTCCTTCTTTTTTTTAATTAATGGCGACTCCATACATTCAGGCAGATTTTCTGGGAGTAAGGTTGATGGCATTGGTGTGGGTTGGGGAAAGCTTAAGAATTTCAGAGGGGAGGGCAATATTAGAATTGCTTCCCCGTTGATTTAGTTCATGTCGTTTCACTAGAAGTCTATCTTTTAAATGTGTCCTTTTCCTGGAAATTATTATAACATAGCATAGATAGCTTGTAACTGACATCAGCAATCCATTTATAAGGTGTGATTCCAAGAAATTTTTTAAAATTCATCACTGGCACAATAAACTATAATTGCCATACTTTTAAATTAAAAGAATGTGAAAGCTTGCCAACTTCCCTATTGTGTTTCACTCTCTCTGACTTACCATTCTAAGAATAAATGCACAGAATTCTGTGTGCTGGGTCACACACTGAGGTTTTATGGACTTCCTTGCTGGAGGAAAGCACTTTTATAAAAACAAGTAAAACTTGCAAAGGGAAGTCATACAATAAGTAATTTTAAATAAAAGAGTGGAACCATCAACCTACTTTTTCTTAGGTATCCTTGGCGTTATCCAATTTGCCCCCTCCTGAGGCAAGTTGAAAGTGAGATCAACTGACTGGCTGGCAAAGAGATTGGTGAATTGAGAGGCACAGAGGGGATGGCTGTGTAGTGTCTCGTCCTGAAACAATGTAAGAAGTAACTGATAGGGGTTGAGTGGGCTCAGCAGGTATCAACACTAAGACAGTTTGAATGGGTGTAAGCAGGGACTAGGTAGAATTGGGTAGACACTAATGATGTAGTCTGTGCAGGTGGCAGGTGGTAGGGCCAAGTGGGCAAAGGGATGATTGTCCCACTAAGTCTTCGCTGACCCAGTCGTTGCCTTGCACTGACGTGTGTTCGTTGATTCTCCTCAACTAGATTTTGTGCTCTTTGATATGGCAGACTTATTGCCTAATGGTCTCATTGAGCTGCTGGGCACATGTTTGGATTGGGTGTTTCCTGTGGACCCTTGTGCCTTTCCAACCTCTTAGGGGCTAGTGAGTGCCAAAGGCTCAGGGACACTGTCTTGTGAGAGCACACGGGATAGAGCAGAGGGGGAGCGACTGGCTTTCAGGGCAGAGTGCTCTGCCCTTCACGCCATCTGATCTCCTAGACCCTGCGTGCTGCCTTTCTAGATTGCTAGTGTCCTTCTACCCCTTCACTCTTCCAGGACTCCTTGACACTCAACATTGTCCTGCTTGGCGCGCCTGTCTAATTCTTATAGTCCCGGCTCGCTCTCCTGGGATTTGACCTCTGAGCTGAATTACAGCATTGCATTTTGGATTCTTCTTGGCCACACTGACCCAACATCCTGATAAAAAACATTGCTTTCGTTCATGTGAATGACATGGATGTGACCATTGAGATCTGTGCCTCACAATTTAGATTTGGTTGCAGTTGACACTATGGACAGCTAACTCAGTGCTCTGCTGAAGAGAGCATTGTCTTAGAGTGTTATGTAACTGATTGAAATTCTGTTGCATGGTTTATTAAATCATATGTGTTGGATAGATTCCTGACTTTGAGGCATGCTGCTAACAACACAGTACAACAGCTTATTTTTCCTTCAACCAGTTATTTCCAATCATAGACTTGTGCATAGCATTTTACAAATAAACTACTAATTTATACATAATTGCATGAGAAAAGTGACTGCTGCATTATACTTGATCCTTTGCTTAAAAAGCACATTAAGAACTAAGACACTCAGATCTTTTGCATGGGAAAGAATGTTTTCAGTATTATTAAAATTTATTTCAGTGTATTAGTGTTTTTAAAATTTATTTTTAGGGGAACAAATAGCTATTCAGTTTGACATAAACATTTGTTTGGGGCTTCCTAGCTAACTGAATACAGCCTTCAATTTGCAGGGCTGTTGGAGAATTAGCTCCATATTTGGAATCCTTTAGCTTCTTAATTCATTGTTAGGCCTCTATTTCAGAAATTTATATCTTTGTACACTCCTGAAATAGAGTCAGTGATTTTGATGTCTCCATAATGGAGATTATTTTGTCAGGTTATGCTTTGTATAATTTATAGATGATTTTATATGTTTTGTCACAGAGCCTTAGGTGTTATTTAACACTCAAAAACATAGATTAAGAAGGCCTTCCATGTACAATAAAATTCCCTCCCCCTCCCTCCCATTTTTACCCTGGAAATGAATGTGTAATATTACTGAATCAATAGAAAATGTAGTTTTTATTTTTTTTTTTAAGATTTATTTTTATTTATTTATGCATACAAGAGCTGGAGTGTAGGTCAGAGATGTGGGGGTGGGGGAGAGGATTCACCAGAGACAGAGTGGGGAGCAGAACAGGTGGATCCACTGATATACACTGTTGAGGGGAGCAGCGGGCAAGACAGGAGAGGTCTGCTGCGCCATGTGGGTCAGCTCCTTGGGGTGATTAAACTAATGCTGCAGTGTTTGGTGATAGCTTGATAGTGCTGAGACTTAACCCCTTGCGCCACCAGGGAGGCTCCTAAAATGTAATTTTTAAACAAGAAAATGACTGCCTCTTAAATTTTTGCTCTTAATAAAGAGAAGGATTTTCCTGAGGGGCTTTAGTTGGTATCCTTATATGGTAAAAGCAAATATTATATCTCAGGACTATTAGGTAATTTAATCCAATGGCAGATTTTACCCTGGAACTGTAAATCTTGTTGGCAATATAAAACAGTGAAAGGAATACTCCCTATTAACATCCTATATTGTTTTGCCCTCAATATTTGTTTCTCCTCCGGTATTTTTGGTTGGTTTTTAGAAATTTATTTAAAATAAGCAGATGAGAACCCCACCTGGTCACCTCCCACCTGTGCCTTTTGAACTGGTGTCTTCAGTGGGAAAAAGGATATTTCATATGGTCCAAAAGGTTTCTTTTCTGTCTAAAGACTCAGAATTCATCCATTGTAGAGCCCAGATAATTCTTCATATATTTTAAGTTTAAAAGGGGACTCAGTTTACTAACACATTCCTGCATTTCAGAGGAGGAAATGAGGCCCAGGGAGGCAGAGGGTCTGCCTGAGTGTGTGAGTGACAGGGTCCGAAGGGAACTCCAGCCTTCTGGTTCTCTTACATTTCTTTGTAAAAATTTTGTCTACTTATTTATAGTTCTTTATTTATTACTGAAATAACACTGGTATATAACATGATACAGTTCCAGGTGTACAACCTTAGGAATCAGCGTCTGTCTGGACTACATCATGTTCACCACCGAAAGTCCACCCATCACCACACAACTGACCGCTTTTATTGGCTCTGTCCTCTCCCTTCTGTCATATGTGGCTCAGATTGCAACATGCTGACTTCCACCTGTGTTCAGAGCAGTCACTCTTAACTCAAACTAATTGTCTATGAAACTACGGTATGACTTACTGCAGGAATCCACCTTATAATAATGCAAGCACGCAATTCAGCTGGCAGTAAAGGATGCTAAGGACACCAGTATAAGTCGGCAGAGTTTCATTCTGGGCATCAGCTCATTGGGTGGGGTGTGTTGTTCCTTTGGGTAAAGCCCCCAGAAGTCCTTTGCCAAAATCTGGCTTCAGACCCCATGGGCATGGAGTCTAAAACGCCTCACATTGACTTACTTCAGCTCTATATTTAAGCTGCTTCAAAGGGATATTATTAGTGTCCCCTGTTTAATTTTGGGTCTAGAGCTCTTGGCACAGCTGGGATTTTATTCTTGCCTCATGTGTCTGTTTATCAATGTCTGATAAACAAGTGGTCACTTTCATTTTAAATTGATCATTTCAGTAGACCCATTTGTTGATCAGTCTGGGTCAGTATAACAGTGAGACATATAACACCTGATCCTCTCCCTTCAGGTACCACTATTTTGTTTTTATAGTCTAAAAGTTTGCTTTTGTTCATTCATTTGTTTCCCCATAATATATCTTAGAGTGGAACTTCCACGTAGTTCTAACGGGAAGTTATAAACAAAGCATCTTGGGAATCCAAAGTCAAGTTTGGGGATTTTGTTGTTGAGAAGTATCCACCTTACGTTCTCTCTTGAGGGAAACCAGAGGCGTGCAGATCGCTCAGTAGTCACAGAATGCCACCGAGGGTCTCTGAGTCAGGCAACCAGGATGCTGACTGTGTGCTTGCTGTTTCTGAGTCTGCAGTGGATGAGATCTCATTGATGAGTCTGACACAGGGTACCTGCCTGGACATTTTCTTCAGTGGTCTTCCCACCCTGCATAAATGTGCATCACGGCTTGACCCTGTTAAAGGCTCATACTGAGTATCACGGTATCAATCAAGGAGAGTGTTTCTAGTGGCATCTACTTGGCAACCGTGGACCTTGTGGCACTGGTTGTGTTATGAATCCTGAGAAACTAAAATGAACAGTGAAAACCTGCCCTTTGAGCATTTTGTACCCACGGCTCTCTCTCTTTTTTTTTTTTTTCAAAATGCTGCCAAATCACATTCAAGCCCACATTCTGAGGGCTGTCATTTCCCTCAGAGCTTTTTCCCTGGGCTTTAGAGTTTGCTAGAAAATGTGGTGAAAGTTGCTTTAAAGGTAATGTTTGGATGAGACGGGAACAAAATCGGAGGCAGAGATGCGCTTTTAGCTGCGTCTGCTCGCGTGATGGATTTAAGCAGATGGCACCCGCTGACTTCTGAGCTCTGTCAAGCCCCACAGGTCAGTTGGTCATCCCCGGCAGGATCTTTCTGATTACTGAGAATTATATTCAGAACTTGAAACAACAGAGTAAAAAGAGACCAGTCGCTGGCCATAAACAGCTTCTGGGTATGCTTTTCTAAAGATGGATCCGAGGGACAAGGTCCTGGGCCCGTGGGCCTGGTCTCTGGTGAGCCTGGCACTGCCGGGGCCTTCCAGAATAATTTCTAACCCCTTCCTGTGCTTGACAAAGAGGTCGATCTCACTATTCACCAGGGTAGAAAAGTTGGTATTGGGAGCCATTTTAAAAGTCTAAATTGGCTTTTCTAATGAAGTTGAAGGCGCCAGGGAAGCTCTCTTGGAGGGATGGGAGGCCGCCATTTACAATTCCTTCTCTGATTCTTTTTGCCAGTTCTCCAGCAGCTCCCTGCGGGGGACCTGGGTTTCTTTCAAGATTGTTTCAATGTTAAATTGACACTAAATCAAGAGCACAGTAAGCCCCCAACCTAGTCTTTTTAAGTGAAGAAAATTTTGAAGGCAGCCAGGTCTCCTGTGGGGAGCTGACACCAACGGGGGTGACAGCAGATAAAACCACAGAAGAAGTTGGGAAATGAGAAGTCAAAATTAAAAGGCTTTGGTATTTATTTTTAAATATGTCTTTCTGTCCTCGTGTGTCTTTTCTTCACTGTACCCCTTGTATTCCTTGCTTTATATGGTGAATATTTCTCTCCAGACAAAAGAACAAAAATTACTTTTGAAATATTCTTCTTCTGCTATATTTAGGCCAAGACAGTCCAGATCACATTTCTCTACCTGCATGACACCTTGTTGGCTCATGCGTAGGCGGTGTCTGCGTGCTTTGCAACACACCTGAGTCATATATTAATGGATCAATAAAAGGTGCCCTATTGTGTCTTTAAAGGATATTAAGAATAAGATTCTGACTTGAAGGCATGGTGCTGATGGTGACTAGATCTCCTATTAGCAAAATTCAGCTAAGCAGTCGCTCACTCTCCTAATAAAATTCCAAAGCAATAAACAGGCAAGTGTGTTATGGGAAATACTTTTAAACATATACATGTACAGCCTTTTTATGGTGCAGATTGTAGTAACCATCTACCTATAGCTAACTACCTAAATTTCTTTGCATTTTGCAAGATAAGGAAAATTTGTTTTACTTTTAAAATTTCATGAAACCAAAAATTAGTACTAACTTGGAACTAAGTTCTGTAGGAAAAGAGGATGATAAATACTATTTTCTAAAGAATTACTCAGTGGTACATGAACATACAGCATTTATGTGCATAGAATATTTTTACTCACAAATATTTTTCATTAACAACTGTGTTTCTAAGGCTTTATTTTCTTACTGAGGTATAATTGACATATACATTATATTAGCTTCATGAGTTCATAATGCTTTATAAAGCATAAATATTCATAAATATTTATATACATTGGGAAAGAGTCCCCATAATGTCTACTTACCATCTAGTCACCATATGTGGTACCACTGTTTCTTCTTGTGATGACAACTTTTAAGATTTACTAAAAGAACTTTTAAATATGCAATACATATTATCAACTGCACTAACTATGCTGGGCATTATATCCCCATGATAGCTAACTGGGCTATAAGACTATACGTGGTCTCCAGAAGGGGAGAGAATAAAGAGTGGAAAATTGGTTGAAAGGTGTTAATTATATGGTGGAGGAGAGAATTAGACTTTTAGTGGTGAACTTAATGCAGTATACACAGACCTTGATTTATAATGGTGTGCACATGAAATTTATATAAAATTATAATGCAATGGTATTCAAAAATATTTAAAAAATAAGATGTGCAAATATATAGGGTTTGTGGGAATGACGAGCATCAGTCCTATAACTACTGAGCCAGGTGATCTGGAAGCATCCCTTGAGCAATAGTCACAAAAATTGGGACCCCAGATTAGTGTTATGACTCCTTTCCGGGGATACCAATGAGCCATGTTGAGGCGGAGGGAGAATGCCATGGGACAGGTCTCCCCAAAAGGGTCAGATAGGCTTTTCTCAATATGGCCCGAATGGGCTTTTCCAATAAATGTCACCCTTGATGTGGGGAACTGTAAGTAATGGAAGCTCTGTGGGCCTTGGGAAAAATTGTTGCTCTTACTTAAGGAATGCAGATTATTTAGATCTGGGGATAACCCCAGAAACAAGCTTTTTATTGGTGAAACCTCTCTTAAGGCAGGATACACATTCATGACTTCCCTCTTTGTCATGTGAAGTCACCCTCTCTCCTTGATGTCCCAGGTACCTTAGCACAGGATATATATCCCTGTTTCATCTCATTTTACTTTAGAATTTATAGCCATGTAAATTCTCCATATGCATATTCTTAAACTTTGGCTCTATGAAAATTTGTTCGTTCATCCAGCCTCAAAAGAACCCAGGGAGGTTGGTGCTACACGCTGCTGCCAGCACTGTGATGGTGTTGTCCCCCTGCCCGTTCCCTGAGCACTGCCATGGGCCCTTAGATGCATATCAGCCTAAGCCCACTCCTCAGGCAGAGCTCCTGGACATGCAGATATGTTTCTTTCTTAGAAAGACTGAGGATGTTTTCCAGTCTGCTTTTTGTGCAGTGCCCTAGGCCAGGAAGCCTGCCTGTAACCCTCTCTCCAATTGTCACAGTCCTCTGGGGCCCAGGAACACAAGACCACTGGCTTCCAGGACCAGTCATAATACCCAGGCACTGAGCATGTATAAAATCTCCCCTCCAGGAGATGCATCACTCTGGAGTGTGGCAGAGCGAGAGTGTGAAGACATCCCCATCTTCACAGTCACCCATCTCCAAGGTCTCTGGAAGGATTACAGGTGATCCTTAGGTGTTTGTTGAATTAGAAGGCTGCCCTTCAGTCTCAGCCATGATAATGCTAAAAAGCCTCTTTCACGGAAAGACTGAATTCCTGATCTGTTGCCCCTTCCTGTGCCCTGAGGACGGTGACTGTTTAAGAACTCTTTAGCGACAGTCCTCTGGGACCCAGGAGCATAAACCAGCAGTCTCAATACCAGGGGCACCAGACTTGTGACACTGCTGGTGCGGAGTGCAGCAGAGGACAGCAGGAAGATGGTTTCCTCCCACAGTGTCCACAGGCCTCAGTATTGCAGAGGGAGAGTCCGAAGGTGGTGCCGGACTGTCTCCATTCACAAGAGTGACCCAGCAGGCCCCCATGGGTCAGGTCCTTGCTTTAAGATGAGCAAATGAACTTCTCACATAAAGTCCAGGTGATCTTCCAGTGGTTACTTCTGCCTGAGGCCCTGAGGAGAGGGAGTGCTTGTGAGCTGGTCTTTTTCAGAGGAAATTGTTCCAGAAGTAGCAGTAGACCCGAGGTGGCCCCTGGAGGAGGTGAGTTCAGGTTCTTCCTGCTTTGCTATCTAGAAGCAGAAACTTTCATGTGTTGGAATGTGGGCTGTTTTTTGGACCATACTATGTCGTCAGCTCGGGCTGCTTCTTTAAGAAGTTGAATATCATAGATCTTGAGAATTAATACCACTTATAGAGAAATTCCACCAGCTTTTTACATATTTTGTGACCTTCTTGTCTCAGATGACCCTGATACAAAGAACATGGGCAACTGTTGAAGCAATCACAACTTTTTGGTTTAAATTTAACAAAGTAGATTATGTGCAGCTTGGTACTGCCTGTTGAAAACATTCAACCTATTTTGAGGGTCAAAGATTGCAATTTCAGAAAAGGTGATTCATTACAAAAATACTTATCGTGGCTCCATTTGCCCTGGGCAACGTCTAAGGAGTCCATAGCAAACAACATGTCATCAGGACTGTGAGGGACTTGGGTCCATTAGTGTTTACATAAGGTGCTGCAATGACGCAAAAGAAGACTGAGGGCTTGCTGAGGTGGATTAGAGTGTGCACCAGACATGAGGAGAACCGTGGATTAGTCATGAAGGAAGAACGTTTTTTAGAAAAAAACGTTTGGGGAAGGCTTTCTAGAAAAATGAGCATGTGCATAGTTATGGAGACAAGACAGATCATGGTATCTTTAGGGAATTGCGTGTAATCTTGCAGTATTTCCTGTCACATCTTGCTCTCATTTCAGCATTCATAAAGAAAACAAATTATACTGCCTGCAGGAGATATGCGATACCCAAGACGCAAAATGGCCTTCAGTTAACTACTGAAATGGACGCCTTAGTATTGATTACACGGTTCATTCTGGTGATGAAATGAAATGGGAAAATGTTCTGACGATAACATTAAAATAAATAATGCAGTAAAATAAGAAACTGATGGTCTGGGAGGAAGTGTCTGTAGAAGCCTGAGCGCAACTCTGGATTCCATCCACGGGCTGTGGCCACGGGAGAATGAATAAGGGCTTGGTGCTGTTGGGTAAGAGTTGTGT
The DNA here is from genome assembly GCF_014898055.3 of Talpa occidentalis. Lineage (NCBI taxonomy): Eukaryota > Metazoa > Chordata > Mammalia > Eulipotyphla > Talpidae > Talpa > Talpa occidentalis. The sequence goes on from NW_023605194.1 coordinate 111,576,375, forward strand.
TTCTCTGAGGCAAAGAGGCACAGGGTGACGCTTAGCCAGGTCTGTCAGGGTGGGATGAGGGTTCTCTAAGATGGGATGGAGAAAGGATTGATGGTGAGGAAAACAGGGAAAGGCCGAGAGATTGGGATGGAGACAAGGACCGTCCCGGCCTTGTAGTGTAGGTGGTGCCAGATTGACAAGGACGGGAGGTGTGGGGCTGGGACCTTGTCAGCCAGTGTCCTTATTCATAGTCACCAGGACACGTACTCTATGACTTGCAATTTGAATGTGGAGCCAGAAGGCAATGGTGTTCCCCAGGCCTGCCCATATTAGCTCTTTCTGGCTTGCTCTCCCATGACCTGGATTTGCCCTACAGAACCCTCCTAGTTCACTCTATGGGGGCGCCCAAGGATGAAATGCTCCTTCTAGGGTTTTCCTGAGGAAGGGTGGCTGGACAAGAGAAAGAATTAGCAAACGCACTGTCCCTGCATTCCATTTTGCTTTGAATTCTGAAAAAAATGAGAGCTGAATTTCTTCCCCAGCTTGAGCAACCTTAGAAGGCTTTATATTATGTCTTGCTGTGTACAGCCCTAATCAGAGTTTTATTAAATTTTCAGTGGTTATTTTCTCTTTTTCTCGATTTTTTCACTGATTAATTTTATGCTTTAGTATTGTAGCTATTTTATTATTTTTTGTAGCTATGTTAAAAAGTCCTCTGAAGCTCTTTTAAAATGAATCGAAAATTAATAAGTAAAAATGATCAAATTGTCTTTCTAATTTCTTTGTCCTTTGACACAGTCCTCTCTGGGAGCGCACACATTCTTGATCCCTTCTTGAAGGGTCAGGTTCAGTCTTCTCCTGTGTGATGTTCTTTCTTAGTAACTCTCAACACTGAGCCTTTAAAGAGCAATCACACATTTTTGCTGATGGCAAAACTCTTTGTTTCTTTCCAGTTTCTCAAAACTCCTGAGGTTTTGTTCATCTTGAGATCATCACTGATTCCAGTGAACAAGAACAGTAACCACAAAAAAACTTTGCCACAAACTGATTTTTCTTCTTCAAATCTACTTTATTATTAATAACAAATTTGGCCATTATCCTATATCTCCCCTAAGATATTTTCTGCTCTTTAATTTTTCTTGAATTGAATGGCCTGCTTCCTAATTTCTAGAGAGCAGAGGTTAAGGAGATACATCATCTTCTCTATGTTGAACTTACTATCCTAAACAAATATTTTTTTCCAAGTTTTACATCACATCTGAAGCCTAAGAATAAACAAAGAATATCATTTATAATTAAAGTTTTTTTGATATGTTATATAATCTTTAAGATTAAGATTTTATGCCTCAGTAAAGTTCAGAATGGCTAATATGAACAATATTTGGGGGATCACTGATCATCGCATCACAGTGTGATGAGATTGTTGCCTTGTTTTATTATTTGAAGTGACCCTATGATCATTGGAGTTCATTTCTACCCCAGCCTTTATTACGAGTCCTGACCACTGAGTGGCAGGTTGGCTCTCACACAGGCCCAACTAAACTCTTGGTCTGGTTTTCAATGTGGACCTTATTTCTTGGCTTTGACCTAAGAAACAACTATAAATTGCTTTCTCAAGTTGGCACCAGCCAAGGTTACCGGACTCAGCCTTTCTCCCTACTCAGGGTTCTTAACCTACAGTTGGTGACTTTATCATTTCCTCCCCAAGATGTCTTAACTCTTACTTTCTGTTGAGAACAAGAATCTTAGTCTATACTATTTATGCATTTAACTAGTGTTCTAGAGAGTGGAAACAACATCTAAGTGTCCTGGGAGCATTTATTCTCTTAATTGCAGCCTGATTCTAGAGTCTAAAATCTGATCAACAGTTAGGGGTTCAGTTGCATCCATTGTTAAAAATAAACCTTCTGGGACTTATACATTTGTGCCTTGTAATTTGTTACTAACTCTAATAAACTAGTTTTTCAAATCAAATGTATATTTATGGCTCCTGTGTCCATGTAATCTTTTGTTATTTTCTTGCACTGAATAATTTTTATAGATCGATTTAAATCTATTGTCTTGATACATATTTTTAAAATTCTGTAAATTTGCACATAGGGAACTATTTGATTCCAGAGAAAGTATAATTGGTGTAGAAATTTAAAGGTGACTTTAAGTTTATAGGGAAGATCTTAACTACTTGTATTTTTGAAATGATTGCAGATAATGGAATTTCAGTAGAATGAAAGTAGACTATAAAAAAACACTATGAAATTTTCACCATGGCAGACACTAAAATATTGTTTACAAAGCATTTTTTCATCTTTGAACAATCTTTGAAATATTATGCACTAAAAATGTCTCCCCAATGAAGGATTGTTAAGTACAATTGTTTTTTTTTTTTTCATCTCTCTTTCAGCAGTCTAGAAGGATCTATTAAATGGTAAATATTCAAATGTTCTTTGTAAAGTACTATATATTTCTCTGTCTCAGGCAAGTGTAGGACCATTGGCAGACGTCAGCTTCTGCTTATTAAGTAATATTGCTGTGGCTTGTAAAATCGGGAAGCAGCATTTCTGAAATGGCCGCGTTCCTTTGATATATCACTGACTATTATGCCTTCGGAATTATGGAAGACATACTTAAGTCAGGGAACAATGTCAGAGAAAATAAATAACCGCTTTTTTTTGGCTGCATTTAAAAATATATTAAATTTTAGAAATGTTCAAAGTCACACATATGTTCTTTGATTTATTCCCTTTTATTAATATATAACCAGCATCCAGTGTTAAAACTGACCTTTTGAGGTTTGGATTATTACTCTGGCTAGTTTTCTTAGAGTATTATGCCAATTTAGTCCAATTATAATTTTGCCAAGTAATTAGTAATGTGGAAATGTCTTTTCTTTTGTAGGAATAATGTGACCAAGATATATTTAATTAAATGCATTTTGGCTTTTCATTTTGAGCTGGAGTGACTGTGGCTAAATATCAAGGATGACTTTTCAGAAGTCATTATTTTAAAAAATAATGTCTCTGAACACTCAGGAAAATGCAATCCAATACTAATAGCATATACTAAATCATAAAAGATTGTCCTTTTTATTATTAAATTATCAAACTACCTTTCTAGCACTCTCTTGAATACTCAAGACACTTCTCAGTTTTGTGGCTATTGAGCTATTTGGGAATTATTGCTTGTAGAGTTCTTTTACCTACATTGGTGTGGCAATGAAGGAAAAGACATTTTTAGAGTAGATGTCACATTTTTCACTTAGACTGCTTTCCAGTCTGAGAACAGTGTCACACTCAGGGCTCTGCAGATAACCAATCCAATGGTTATCTGGACAAGTTATACCAAAGTGTTTGGTATCAATATCTGAGTCCCCACAAAGGGACTGTCCATGTGCAATCCTTTTTGGCAGAGTCATTTGTGAAGGTCCAGATTGCCTTGTAAGAATGTTCATCTTGTATAGTTTCACAGAGTTCACCTGAAATCTTGGAAAATTAATTCTTTGGCAACCTTGTTGGCTGGCAGCAACTCCCCAACGTTCAAGCAAGCTAATCACAAAGATCCCAGAGAAAGTTTTATTGTGAATCCAAATTGAAGGGGTTTTGCAATGGACAAATCTAAGATTTTGCAATGAACAAATCTACTTTTAATAATATATTAATTGTCCCTGCACCTCCATATCACCTTCAACTTTAACCTTTCCAAATAATGATCCCACACAATGTTCTCTTTTGCCTCATTTATCGATCTGGGATGCCCATCAAGCCTGTCACAGCAGCTAACTGTATCCTCACTTTTCCTGAGTCAACTCAAACACCAGTTCTTCTGTGAAGTTTCCAAAATTGCCCTCCCTTTTCCCAGCACAAATCGGTCTTCCCTTTTTCAATCACCCTGTACTTATACCTGTTGTGATACTTACTAGATTGTATTTAGATTTGCCTGTTTGCTTGCATGTGTCACTCATGTATCCCCAGGTCTTCCCAGCCTGGAGAGTAAAACATAGAGTCACAATAACTTAAATGAAAGTCATTGGCCTGGCTTCTTCCCAAACATTTGTAGTCCTGGGATTATCCCATATGAGCCTGTTAGGGAGTCCTGTCACTGTCCATATACGGGGCAGCATTCTCTCTCATAGCATGTTCCACCTAGGCCCTTAGACATCACCAAAGCCCAGTCTCCTTTGCTTCACCTGTTCTTCTGCACATGGAGGCTGGTCTGGTATTCTGGTTAAACTGCCATGGTCCTTCTGTGCCTCAGTGGCCCCCCAAAATCTTCCATGATGGGGAAAGCCCTTTCCTCTGCCCGTCACTAAGAAGTCCTGTTTTCTGTGCTCAGGGTCTTAGAGAAGTTTTAATAAAACAGCTCTTCTGGTGCTTCTTCTCCTCCACTGTAGACACTCAAACAAAGCACACTCAGAAAAGATGTCCTTTTCTTCCAGGGTGCTGGCATTTAAGTGTGAGAAGTTGGCTGCATATGGAATTTGCTATTAAAAATGACTTAGGAGTTCAAGGGCAGTATTGCTAGAGAACCAAAAAATGACTAAGAAAATTTTTGGCCGAGTTAACCTTCTGATATAAAAAAAAATCATCTACCTCAAATTACAAGGGAAATTCTCCAGAGAGGCTTACCATTTATCACATATATACATGCGTACACGTGGGCATAATATACAGTTACAGTTACTGCAGTGCCCCTATTGTACAGTACACTGTTCCTTGCCACCCCAAAACTAAAATACTCTTGATTTTACTTCCTACCAGCCCCACTGATTCATATCTTAAAGATACCAAAGTCATTTTCTATTATGTATTTATATAAAATCAGACTGCCAAAACAGAACACTGATCCTTTTGATGATGAAATGCTAGTTATCAATTGCCTGTTTTTCTTTCCAAGGTCCATGGTCAGAGTCCCTGGAAGGGAGATATTTTTAATTTCACACACCAGGACTCTATGGGAGTATTTCCTACTCCCATGCAGTAGGGAAAGCACTTTGTTTTTCTAGGGATTCTACTCTCCTTGTTTGGAAATTGGTTATAATAACCATAAAATAGCCAAATGAAGACATTTGAAAATTGGTAAAATATGGAAACAAAGGTAAAAGAGACTTAGTCTTTTTATAACATAATCTAAGTTATTAAAATTAATCTGAGTCTTTTCAGGGGAGTCCACAGAAGCTCTCAAATGGGAGTGGGAAGACATCTTTAATAGATAAAGAATTAAAAAAATCTAGATTTGTCCTATATCAAATTGTTTTGTAGCTACTTTAAATTCTTGCTTTTGTATTTTGGGTCCCTAAGACCACTCTCAGGTTTGATAGTTCACTGGAAGGACTCACAGAACTCAAAAAATGTTGTTACACTCATAGTTGTGGTTTATTATTGTGATCGGATACAGATTAAAATTAGTAAAGGTAAAAGGTGCAGAAGACAGTGAGAGATCTGAGAGATCTGGTCTCTGAAGGTGGAGTTGTATGGACGACAGTCAATTCTCCCTGCAGCGATATGTGACATGTATAACATTTTACCAACCAGGGAAGCTCACTGGAATCTAGTGTCCAGGATTTCTACTGGGGTCAATCACATAGGCATCAAGGACATACATAACTCACCTTACTTGCAGTTACCAGCTCTCCCACATGTCAAACAGATACAGTGATCCAATCTGAGGTATTAAAACAAAAGGCAAAAGCAAAAATAACCAAAACCATATAGTCCCCATTTTGCCTTGTTAGAGTCAACTCTTGACTATTGCCTTGGGCCAGGTATATAAAGCATCTTATCAGGCAGCCTTGAGAGGTCATCTCCAGGAGCCAGTTTAGAACCAGTCCCTAATCCTTTAGAATCCGCAGAGTTTGAGGACCCCAAGTCTGTTCCATTAACCCTTTATTACTGACTTTAGCTGCAATGGTGTCTTATGGGTACTTGCATTTTACTAAAGAAAAACAGCGTGGTCCACCAGTCAGAGTGGGCGTACTGTACCAAACGGCCTTGTTTTAATCTCAGAAGATTGAAGAAAAAGTGTGTATGTTTATATTATCAGCTAAAATAAAATTTTAAACAGCATAGTTTTTTTTTTTTAAGATTTATTTATTTATGCAAGCACTGGATACAGTCAGAAGCGCGGGAGGGTGAGAGAATTCACCAGAGCCAGAGCGGGGAGCAGAACAGGCAGAAGGACCGAAGTACACTGCTGAGGGGAGCAGCGGGCGGCAGGAGAGGTCTGCGCGCCATGTGGGACCCTCCTCCGGTGGCCGGGGAGCGAACTGGCGCTGCAGAGGCTGCGGGCAGCTTCACAGCCCAGCGCTCAACCGCTGCGCCACTGGGGAGACCCAGCATAGATAATTTTTTAATGCCTTCCTTAAGTTGACTTTTTAATTTAACTACCTGCCCTCATCTCATCTGCTGAAAAGTGCTTCTAATGAGCTTTAAATGACCTTAAGATTCTCATATCCATGAAATGGCACACAGCATAAGGACAGAGTGAAGATTTTTTAAAAAATGAAGTAACCAAGTTAATTCTCAAGAATCACACATAGAAATGCTGCAAAAGTCACCATCATCCAAGGTGTTGAACTACCTCTCAGCCCCTGTGCTCCTGCCCACTGATGTGCCTCCAGGTTTCAATACAAACAAAAGATACCAAAGGAGGTAGCTATGCAAGGAGACAAGTAGCATTTAAACGTGGAGATGCGGTGAGTTCTCTTCCTACCTGTGTGCCAAAGCCTGCTAGAGTGAAACTGACTTATCGCCATCCAGCCCATTCTGTTCTGCAGTGCAGGTGGAGGATTTAGCTCCATACAGTGAGTCAGTTGAATCAGGTGTTCTCTTTGCTGCACCTTTTGTTTTACACAGCAACATGCAGCTTTTCTGTTAGTGATTCTCTCCTGTCTGCACATAGGAAGGGAAGTGCTAACTTTCTTAAAGCTGGAGGGTAGCTCCTAAAGATGTTCCACTCTGCAGTATCTATTAGAACTAGAGCACCTCGTGAAAGCCAGTGATAATCAGTGAGTGAACCATCACTGTCTTTACAAAAGTTACCCATGTTTTATTCAATCAGATGTTGAACAGTACTGCTGAATTAGTAAGAAGTTATTCATTTGGATAATAACTTCAAGATATCCTGACCTCCAAATCTCATAGAAGAAATATTCTTAGGCATGATTCATAATTTCACTGTGTTCTTTTTGTGTTTTCATTAGAGAACTTTGCAAATATCTTGAGAATGATGGCAAAGGTATAAAATTACCATTTTTGAGCTTAAATCATCAAACTAATTTTAAGAAAGATGTGAGGACAAACAGAAAAGATATCAATAATCACATACGTTTTTATTCCTGAGGAAACTAAACATAGTGAGTAACGAGTGAATGATTCAATGTTGGTGAGCCTGAGTTTATCTTGAAATGTCTACTGTGGGTTAGGAATAGTTATGACTCAACTTCTCTTTACTGATTATGAATCAACAAGAGGCAGGAACAGCTCTAGGAAATACAGGTTATTGATATTTTCTTAAAGATGTCTGTCAATGCATATAGTTTAATTCATCCAACACTGATTTGTTGCCCTTTCTGTGCATAACATGTGACTCTATACCGTTGGGAGGAAAAGTCAATATTGTGTTGAATAGATTGACACAGAAGAAGGTGGTTTATTAAGAACACTTCATCTAGAAGCAGGGCAGTAAATGTTGTTTTAAAATAAACGTTAAATATTTAAAATGTACACAAAATGATGGTGTTATCTTTTGTGTCTAAGACTTTATATCCTCTTTAATTGAAAATTACCATAACATAAAATTATCATCAAATTATGCTCCCCCATATTTCATGTTTTGTATGAAAAGTTTTTTTAGCATGCATTGGCAAAATATTGCTTTATGTTTATCTCCATGATAAAACCATTTGGTTATTCTGTCTGAATAAAGTTGTGATTGAGTAAATGAAAGTAATTTTTAGATATTTGTACATTAAGATAATTAAAAATACTGACTGTCATACTGATTTAACCTTCTTGCACAACATAAAATTAGTGCTCATTTTCTTAATTAAGGTATATTTTTTAGTTTAGCTAATATAATGAAATATCTTATTTCAATAAACTTAGTTATTAGTTTGTCCTGTAAATTATTGCAAAATTTGATTTTAAACTTAGTTATTAGTTTGTCTTGAAAATTATTGCAAAATTTGATTTTCACCTATCACTGGATCCTGGTGAGTTAGATGAGTATGTTATTATTTTATAAAGATGATGTGCATGAAGGTGTCAGGGCAATAATTCAATTATATAGTTGCCCAACTTTTTCCGGGGAGGCTTGCTGTACAGCTCATCCCAATTGTGTCTTTATTCATACAAAGTGACACCACTCTTTGTTTAATGGGAATTGTTATGGGTGAATTTTAATGGAAATAGAAAGTTATAATTATTTTTCAGTGACATGATTTAATGACTTTTAAAGATCAATATTGCATTTGTAACATATTATAGAAATATTGCTTCTTTCCCACTGTTTTTATTTTTTATTGACATCATTGATAGACTTTTAAAAAGGATTTGATAAGACTTCAGATGTGAACCTGTATTTCTGAATCATATATAGTGTTATAGACCATTACTGCAATAAAAAGTCTAAAATAATATAAAAGAAAAGAAATTGGGTAGATATAGTCTTATAAGTGAAAGGAAGAAATAGATGGCTATAGGGAGCTAGGGGGATGATGACAGATGGAGGGAGAGATACTTGCCATATCATTACATTAAATACTCTCTTGGGATGGGGGGGTGACAAAAAGTAGATAAGCCATAGAAATTGCTAGAATAAGTTAACTTCTGATAAATTTTTTTTCTACATCATTAGAATTATTTGTCTTCAAATATCAGAGTTGTTGAAATAATTTTACAGCTGACATGGCTTGGAGGAGAGGCTAAAACTCACAGATCTCTAGAACAATGGAGGATACAAGCCCCCCCAAGGTATACATTAAGATAAATTGCCTCCTGAGCAGAAGAAATAGTGCTCTTTGTTTGGCTGAACTTTCGAGTTGCTTCTGCATGGTTTGGGATAATTATATACCAATATAGTACTGTAAAGCACAGACAGCAATATCTGCAGCTGTATTTATTAAGATTGAATGCACATGGATCATTAAAATGCCACACCATACAATTTGTTATGTTGAATTAAAAAAATTTCAAGGCAGATTAAAAAATGACATTAGAACGAATCGACTGTCTTTGCTGTCTGGTATAAATCTTCCTCGTTTTTTTCTCTCATCGTTATCAACATTCATTTCTTTGTCATTTGTGGACATTTCACTTCCCTGAAAAGCCTTTCATTTTTCCATTTCTTCTCTCTCTACCTCTTTTTCCCCTCTCTCTGTCTTTTTTCTTTCTTGAACTTCTGTTACCCTGATGTTTGCTTTAATGCCGAAATTAATGACACTTTTCAATTTACTGTCATTTTGAGCTTTAGATTCCTGACCTTTCTTGCCTATTCAGTCTCGTTCTTCAGCTTTGCCCAGTAGTCAAGAGCAGTTAATTAATTAGCATCCACAGCACAGGAGGACAAAGAGGTACCCTCGCTTGAAATGCCTTTTATCTCACTACCGAATTGCTTTAGAATTTTGTGAAGTCTGGTTTAGTTTAGTGCGCTCCTCCACATTTGATGTTTGTTAAGCTGCTGGGGCCTGGCACTCCCAGGTGAAGTGGAATCAGTTGCTCCAAATAGAATAGGAAGTTTCTTTTCTTTGTATGACAATAGGGATGTATTGCCCATGTGAGGAGAGGGCATCATTTTCATATTCCATGATGCTGAAAAATGTGGCTAACCGAAATGTGGGTTTTAGGCTGTTTAGAGGCTCATGTAATTGCCATCAATGTGAGCATATACCAGGTAAACTGACAGGAAAGTGTGCTTTATTCACACAACTGGATGTGTCAATGCAGTTACATCTTTGACTATCTCCCAGAATGAAAACTCAGTCCAGCCGCCTTTTCACATAAGCATATATATATATATATAGCTTTAGGACTGGATAGCATTATCTCCTGTGGCTTCTGAGAAGGGATTTGCTCAAGATTACTTATAAAGAGTAAGTGATACTTGGACTTTCTGACTCTTGCGAATGGCTGTGAAGAGAGCTTGGCTCACCTTTGGATTGTGGGTATACGTCGAAGTGCATGGGGTTGTTTGACAGTTGCTCTAACACCAGAGTAGACCATGGTGGTAGGGGAAGGGTGAACAGGACTTGTAGGAGGAACTAATATAGGAGATGACATGCTGATTGCGAGTGACGTGTACCTGAGGCTCATCGAATGTTAGATTCTGTAAGATGCTGCTTCAGTTTAAAAAAGTAGGGGCCTCCCTGGTGGCGCAGGGGGTTAAGATACAACTTATGAAGCTAACCACAGCTACTGCAGCACGAGTTCAATCCCCGACCAGGGAGCAACCCACATGGCACAGCAGACCTCTCCTGTCTCGCCCACTGCTCCCCTCAGCAGTGTATTTCAGTCAGTCTGCCTGTTCTGTTCCCTACTCTGTCTCTGGTGAATCCTCTCACCCCCCGGCACCTCTGGCCCGTACCCAGCTCTTGTATGCATAAAAACAAAATAAATTTTTTTTAAAAAAGTCTAAAAAAGTAGACCATGAGTGAGGGAAGAGAATCACAGTCACCTCAGTCAGCTCTAGTGTGCTTGGTAGTTCCCAAACTTCTGTCCAATCCTAAACCTAATACCCAAATGTGATGCCACAAATTGGGAAATAGGAAGACAGTGGAAAGGACATTTCTAACATTGCAGCCTAATTGTAGAACTGTTTGGTGAACTGGTACATCTCTCGTAAACAAAATCAGTAGAAAAGGTTTTTTTTGTGAGTTCAATTCCTACATAACTTGCAGGTAACTTGTTACAGAAGCTTTAATTATGCACTTGCTGGAAACTGTTTTGTGTCAAGCAAGTGTTTGATTCTACAATTTTCCATCTTTTTATTTTTCATGGTTATTTAGAGATGAATAGCTAGCTATAAATAAGGATTCAGGTTGTTTAGCAATAGCTACTTTACAGGGGGAAACTAAATGCCTTTTTAATTTGCAAGGAAAGCTGAAACAAAGGCTCATGTTCGTGGAAGTGCTTCCCTTGGGGAATGTGATAGGTAAGACCGGGCCACGGGATTTGGCATGGAGTAGGTAATTTTGGAGTGCAGTGTAGCTAAGAAATATTTTGATTTGCTTTCCTGTTGATTTCTTGGCTGGGTTTCCTGGCACAAAGTGAGAAAATCAACTTAATAGGAATAGGTGAAGTTTTAATATTTTATGTTAAAATGCCATTTTAAAATTAGTCTAAAAATAATCAGGTCTAGTTTGATTTCACCAACTAAGACCTGTAATTAGATTTTTACATGGTGATGTTTCCACTCCAAACCCAAACTCAAAGTGAACGAAGGGCAGAGCTGAAACTACTATTGCCGACGAAAAAAATGGGGCAGAGGAGAAGCTGGGTCTTCTCTAACCGCTGCCATCTACCTCTGAATTCAGTTGTACAAGTACATCATGTCTAGACAAGGAGGTAGGGCATCTCTTTTTAAAAATGTGTTGACACAGGGATTAGCTTCAAAGGGTGCACAGCTTTTATTGGCCACTTAACTGATATCAGGAGAGTGTTCTCAGTACAGCGAGGGCCATCACCCATGTTTCTCCATAAGGACTGAATCCTATATAGCTAAACTGAAGGAGTCTCCCATAGAATAGTGTTTTCTGGTAGGTGAGGGTGTGTCACCTCTTCGTCTTCAAGAACACAACCCTCTTCCTGTGCTCGGGAACACTGATGGTGCTAGAGAAGGAGACGCCCTGCCAGCTTCCTCTCACTAGCACATCTCAGCCTTTCTACAACAGCGATTTGGGAACACTAGCCTTGTTATCCTGAGGCAAAATTCAGAAGTAATGCAGACCACCTGTATACATAATTAAAACTCAGTCTAATGCCATAAGTAGAGAATTAAAAAGAAAAGTAAAAAACCCCGCTGTCTTGCAATAGGTGAATACTCATGCAGGACTTTACTAGAAGATAAAAATGAGCCCCACAATTTCCAATGTCACTTAGTTTCCAAGAAACTCATAGGAGGCTATGCTGATTCTATAGAATCCCTGCTTTAAGTAAGTCTATCCAGAGTCTTGTCATGCCTTTGAATTCCAGATGGATGTTTTCTTGTCCTGCTAAAGCAGTGGGGGTTTGTCTTCTGAATAAATCACATACAGAACTATTATGCATAAATATGATAGAAAGAAGATAAAAGCTCATCCTCATTTCCTTCATTTCCTTTCCACCACATGGCTGCAGTAAACCACCTCTGGTTTGGGGATCTGGATATCTGATTGCTTCGGTAGCATTGTAAGAGCTAAAAATAAATTGAAGTAGATGAAAGGAAATCTGGTTTATGAGAAAGGAAATGACTTCTTCCTTAAACTTTCTTTTTTTCCCTTAAACAATAGAGTTGTTCCCTCAGGCTGACTATTGAAAGGAATTTTTAAGAATTAGAGAAGATAAATTATTGTCTTTTGGGAAGGTATCTCAAGAATGTTTTATATAATTCTTCATCACATTTAAAGGAAATAACACATGCTTGAGTGGATGAGATATTCAACTCACTAAATGTTGGTCTAACTCCAGATCAGTTGATCATGTTCAAAATAAAGCCATTTGGGGACAGTCTTCCTAATATTCAGTCCAGTTCAAAATACAGGTTTAAATTTTATCTCTTGAGTGTGTGTGGCGTACCTGTAACCTCCATCTCGCTAAACTTTTCCATATCTCATAGCAAGTTTTTGGGCATTAAAGCCCCTAGTGACTGGCAGCATTCATAGGTGAGTATTCAGTAAGACTCTCCAAATGATACCCATGCTATTTAAAAAAATATTTAAAAACTGGCACTTGTATCTTTGTTATAAGCCAGAATAAATTCAATGCAATTATAATCAATATCAAAATAATTCCCTATAGAGATAGACAAGTTGATTTTGAAATTTGGAAAGGGACTTGAATAACTGAAAAAAATTTTTTTTAAATGAACAAACATGGAAGACTCATGTTATCTAATTTTAAGACTTAATATAAAACCAGGAATCAAGAGAGTATGGTACCAGAGAATAGACAGATGTGTGGATGAGTGGAAAAGATTGCAGACTTCAGAAATATGTTTGTACATTCATAGTGAAGTCATTTTGACAAAGGTACAAAAGCCATTCACTGGAGAAAGATAGTTTTTTCAACAAACGAGACTGGAAAAATTGGGTGTTCATTTGCAAAAAAAAGAACTTGAACCCATACCATGTACCATATACAAAAATTAACTTAGTATGAATCATAAATTTAAATGTAAAACCTAAATTATAAAACTTCCAAAAAATAAAAAATAACTTGGAAGAAAGTTATTGTGACCTTTAGTTATGCCAGAAGATTCCTTAGATATGATACCAAGAGCACAACCTATAGAAAAAATTAAAAATTAGACTCAAAATTAGACTCTACAGTTCTTCAAGACATTGTTAAGAGAAGAAGACAGGTGAGATCACAAATGTGAAGAAAATATTTGCAAAGCATACAGCTGATACAGGGCTTGTATCTAGAATATATTTAAAACAACTCTCAAAACGCAATGAGAAACACATGCAGATGGCCAACAGGCACATGAAAAATGTTCAAGCTCCCTTGCAGTTTAGTAAGCAGCCGAGACAGGATTGGTACCCAGTAGTCTGAGTCTCGAACCTGTGCTCCTAGCTTTGCTGTTGTCCAGATGGAGGCCATATTCAAAGAGGCCAAAGCAATGGATCCTAGTTATTGGACTTGGGGGTCTGTACCTTGCAGAGCCAGACTCTGTCAGCATCACAATCAGTACCTGATGGTGGAAGCAGCCTCCAACATATAGATGTCAGTGTCTTGGCCAAGTGAATTGGGACTCTTGGAAAAAAGATCGCAGGACATTTCTGAAATTAAGAAAAAACCCAAATAGGAAGATTGGACAAGCATAAGAGGGACTAACAGGTCTAGAATTGGGCAGGCACTGAGGTTCTGAGAGCTGTCCTGGCTATGCCATTAGCAACAAGACTTAATGATTCCACCTAGTTGTGGTTCTTGCACCTACTTTGCAGTCAATAGGGTCAGCACCACCCCAGGGTTTGGGGTTTCAAGTGCCAGACCACAAAGACTAATCCAGACTTAGGAAGATAGGTATTGATGAACACATGTCCTGGTCAATGATTTCCTTTATTTATAAAATCCATTAAAAAATATGAGTGGACATTTTGTATGTGTATTTATAGCAACTGAACTCCAGCAGCCATTAAAATCTGACAGAACATCATGAAAATAGCTTTAGACTCTGTTGAGCTTCCATTCATATAAATGACATGTTTATTGAGCAAATGAATATTAAGGGTTATTAGTCCTCATTAAAGGATTTTAGCAAATTAAAAGGTTGATAGATAGCACTTGTCTTTACCCTTTTGTTCCCAAGGCCAGAGTTGGTGATGTCATTGGACATCAATATATTGTGGGTGTTCAGCGGCAGAGAGTAAGCTTGCCCATGAATGGCATGTGCAACACACAGGCAAACACACACTCACACACACACAGAATGCCAGTCCTCTCACAAGTTATTTCTTATTTCCAAAGTCCTTATTTTGGAAATAAGTCCTTACTTACAAGTTATTTCCAGTCCTCTTACAAGTTATTTCCAAAGTTATTTCCAAGTTATTTATTGCATAGAACAACTATAGAAAAACTTCAAAAATGTTAGAAAAAAATGCATGATTGATTTTTTTGTTGAAAATGTCATTCTCTGGATTGCTGGCTTTGAGCAATATCATGATTTGTCATAAGAAACAGAAGAAAAGCTTATTTTTTATTAATTTTGTCGTGATTTCCCTTCTGTTATGTCATTTATATTGCATAAAATGGTTGCTTTCCATAGTTGATACATGTTTTATATTTTCAAATATTTTTCAAATAAAATTAATAAATTTGTATATAAATATGAAAATATGCTATGAACACTTTAAAAAATCAGCTATAATAAATAACACAAGGATATACTTTGCTTTATTTCTTCCAGTCTTTCTCCTTAATGTGGACGTTTGTTGTATGCGCTATATAGAATACAGTCATATAAAACTTGTATGTGCATTTAATATGTTATTTTAATGTACTAGATCTATTGCCTATTTTATTAATTGGGCTTGTAATAGTTGCACGCCATGTGGTGTCTTTTTTTACTTACATCATATGACAATATTAATTGCATGTTAGTAGCTACATGTCATTAAATGGATATTTCTTATTTAACTTTCTTTGTGATAGGGTTGTCCTTTTCTCTTATTATCTTTTGTTTTTATTTACCTTTAAATTTTTCTTAATCTTTGTGTCTTAAAAACTTTTCTATCATTTCTTTAGGTATATGTCTTATAAATAGGTTTTACATTTTTTTCTCCAACCTGCTATGAAATCATATACACATTTTTTACTATTTTGGTTGATAGATGTAAAAGTATATTTCTTGCAGAATAATTTAGGATTATGGGTCAGTTATATGTAAATCAGCAATATCATGCCCCTGTCAATGATCTGATGTATGGTTTTCAAATTTTCATAAATATACATTTACTTATCAAACAAAAATATTCTAAATATGAGATCAATTTTTGGGCTCTTTATTATTTAAAGTATTCTGAAATTTTCATACAATTATAAAAATAATTTTCATAGCAGAATAGTATCCTACTGTATCACAGCACCACAAATTTTTTATGAGATTCTTATTTGGTGTGGGTGGCATGGGTAGTAGTGAATAGGTTAGCACAATCATAGTCAAGTGCTTTTGAGACTTTCATTATTTCCAGTTTTTGCACTATTAAGCAAAACTATAGCGAATAACCTTGTAGCTAAATCTTAGATATATCAATCATTATCTCTTAGAATAAAATCCTATAAGTGAAAGTTTTGAGATAAAAGTTACATGAGGTGTAATTCTGGTTCGAAAGCATAAGATTTACTTTCTAACTTCAGTAATGTTGCTCATATTTTGTTTCCAGTGCTGTCTTATAAATTTTTTTGCTCTTAGATGTCTAGTTTTGTTTTATTAGTGAATTGAAATATTGACTTCCCATTTCTATTAGTGCTTTCCTTTAAAAGAAATATTTAAAACTTATTTTTAAAAAAGATTTATTTATTGCATAGAAGAACTAGAGTATAGACCAGAGGTGCAGGGTTGAGAGGACTCACCAGAGACAGAGTGGGGAGCAGAACAGGCAGATCTACTGAAATATACTGCTGAGGGGAGCAGCGGGTGAGACAGGAGAGGTCTGCTGCGCCATGTTTGGGACAGCTCCCTGTTCAGGGGTGGAACTAAGGCTGTGGAGGTGATAGCGCTGACCACGAAGGAGGCCCCAAAACGTAAATGTTCTAATTGTAAACATTATACGCGAAACTAATTATTTTACTGTTATTTCTTGTCTGTCTTCATATTTCTGATTGGAAGGAGATCAACTTCATTTTGGCTCTCTAAAGTGTTAAAAATTGTCACCCTGCTATGTTAGAAAGAGACATTCTTCTCCCCTGGACTCTTGTTTGTATATGCCCTAGTAGCACATACTGGATGAAAACCACCCAATCCAGGCCAAGAAAGAATGGCCCCGAGGTTGAGTGAGACCTTGGTGGACTATTAGACACAAAGCTGAAAAGGGACATAGCTAACATGTCCACAGTGGGCCACAAAGACAGCAAAGAGGCCCAGGGGTCAGCAGCTTGGGGTAGAGGCAGGGAGACTGGGAGGATGATGCATCAGTGAGGGCCCCAAGCATGCTGGAATGCAGTGGCTGAGTCACGAGGTAGATGGTAAGAGCCTTGATGAACATATTTTCACGGGGCATGGCTTGGCCTTTTACTTTCAAAGTCCTGGAGTGCTTGGCATGGATGGTGGTGCAGAGGGATCATCCAAAAGGTGCTGAGTTAATGTCCTCTGCAGAGGCCTATCATGGTTTCTGTTCAGGACTGAACTGATGCTCATAAGTGAGCCTGGTGGACCCCTCAGGAGACATTCCAGCCTCAGTCCAGAGAGACAGAAGGTTGACATGACTCAAGTACATTATACTGATGACATCAGAGGTCATCTATAGCTAAGCCACTTGTCAAATACATTTTAGTTCTTTGTCACCTTTTTTGGAATACCTGGACATATTTTCCTGAGATAGTTAGTTCACTTCAGCAAGCAGTTTTAAAAAACACATCTTTTTTTTTCACTTTCTTTTCATATTTCGTACTCTTTAATTTTATCAGAATGTAGATTTTCACTTACTGAGAGGTTTCTAAAACTTAATAGTTTTGTATGAAAATCTAAAAGCTATGCTGACAGTTGCTATAGCAATTCTCAGAAACAGATCAAAACATTTTTAAAATGGTTTTTCAACTTATAAGCTAATGCAAATCTCGGATCTATTAGTTTTTCTTCATGGAATAATAAATAGGTTTAAAAATATATTAAATTATAATTATTTCAGCAAATTGGATAGATTTTTAAAATGTACAATTAAATGGCTTTGTTTTAAAATGAACTACTCCTTGTATTCAAAAAATGTAGTTGTCCAAATACCTTATTCCCTAAAACAGAGAAATTCTTTGCATTTGTATATCCACTTGGTCCATTCCGAAGTATATAACCTTAAATCCTCAGACTCACTTTATTTCTAGACTTACTTTTCCAAATTAGTTTTAAAATGTGAAATTACAAATTTCCTTGAACTCACAAACCTAATTTGAAAGACAAATAATTAGTATATTCTGGTTATCTTTATACATACCTGATTAATACACTAACAATGCTATTGCTTTACTTCTCTTAGTACTGAACCAGTTTTCAATGTGCTGTCACATCTGTTACCTGACTTGATATTTAACAACAAATAATGTAGATATTAACCATAGTAAGGAGGAAAACGTGAAGATGGAATAACCTGTTGATGGAAATTCTGTTCTAGAACTATACCAATTGTGCTTTGTCCCTTTCTCGCACCTCCATACACTTTATTTATTTATTAAAGATTTATTTATTTATACAAGCACTGGGTACAGTCAGAAGTGCGGGAGGGTGAGAGAATCCACCAGAGCCGGAGGGGAGAGCAGAGCAGGCACACTGACGAAGTACACTGCGGAGAGGAGCAGTGGGCTGCAGGAGAGGTCTGCGCGCCATGTGGGACCCTTACCCGGCGGCTAGGGATCGAACTGGTGCTGCAGAGGCTGAGGGCAGCTTCGCAACCCAGCGCTTAACCGCTGCGCCACCGGGGAGGCCCTCACCTCCATACATTTTAAAAAAGCTTTTAATTTCTCAAATACTAAGTTGAGTATTTCCTTTATCTTGATCATTTATCTCATCAAGGTATTCAAATCTATTCTAATAACTTTTTAACCTTAGATAAAAAGGTGACTGATGACATAATAAATATTTTGGGACATTTAAATACTGTTTAATTACTCTAATATTCCCATGTTGAGATCAACCCACCTATCTGACATTCCCGTAGGAATTAAAAAGAAATCTCCATATCTTTACCTTTTTCTAGGATTTGGAATTATAGGGGTATTCTAGGTGTTCCAAATTCATAAACACCAATTAAAAAAATTCTCGCTGCTGTGGGAGTCTAGAATCAGTGGTATTCCTGATTAGTGCGCAGTTTTCCTCCATGGAATTATGTTGGCAACTCAGGCAATTTTCACCTTTTGATTCCACCATTCTCTAGGAACCCAGGGCTGCTGGGTTCCCTACCTCAGGTCCGTCTGCTTCTTAAAAGATTCAGATGGAGCTGACACAACCCCTTTCTCACATTCCTCTGGTGGGCGTTAGTCACAGGGACAAACTGAGATGTGTCTCTGCTTGGACAGCTACTCCCCGCAGCAACTCTGAGATATTGGTGCATGGTTGGTTCATCAATGCCATAGGACACTCAACCTACAAGTCCCCAAAATAACATGGGTGATGCTATTTAATAGTGAGACAAGAGCAAGGGGACTTTAGAATCGTGCAGGGAAGTTTTTGGGAGTATGAATGACCTCGTCGTGTGTGCAGAGTCAGGCCGTGTTTGACACCCACCACTTTGCTGACTGGATGTATTTCAGAATTCTGTTCACAGTCAGATCTGATTGGGCGGGAGACTTGTGCTCAAGACTTTTCAGGGCAACCCTTCCTTGTTCCCACCCACTGATAGCTTTTCCCAAACTCTGCAACTGTTAAGTTTTAGCTGGACTGTCTCCTGCTTTGAGGGAAAGACTTCTATCATCTGATCCGTGAGAAGGAAGAGACTCCAGCCTCATTATGTCCTAGTGAGTAGCTGGTGCTACAGGTGAGTGGGGTTGAAAGATTTCTGTTTGAACTTTTACTGTACTAAAGATCTGACAGCATGAAAGGAATAGCTACTTGTGCCTTGAAAGTATATTTCATTTCTAAAAGAATTGTTAATTAAGAAGCCCTGGTGATTTAACTGTCACAAAACACAGTGTTACAAGTGGAAAGACTTTCAGACATTACTCAATATGGAGATTGGAATCTATTTTTCGATTCAGCCTTGACTTGTTTATAACCAAGTTGAGAACCAGAGATCAGGTGTCCAGACAGTGCCTGACTGAAGTGGCCCATGTTGTAATTAAGCTCATTTCCTCTGGTTTGATTCTCCTGCAGTCTGGAGACGATTGCTGACTCTGTTTGCCCCACTGAGGTTTATTTTATCATTGGCCATATGTTTTTATTCTCCTAGGGATTATTAAAAACATCTTCTCCGGGGTTATGATTGAACTGTGCCCTCAATCTTTAGTATTGATTTTAGCTGTATTTTGCATTTCAGAATTAATTGATCGTTCTATACATCTTATCATTATCAGTATTTCAGGAAGAATATTAATTTTCTAATTGACAATAAGTCTTGTTTGTGAAAAATGCAAGAATTTAGTAAGAGCACAAACGAATGAAAATGTGAGCTTGAATACAGTACGGGGGTGCTCCCCTGCCCTTCATGTGGACTTTAAAGGGAATAATACAAGTAGATGAGAAAAAACAAATTAAATTAAGTTTATAACCTACAGTATGTTGCCACAGATTCCAATTTTTATACTCATATAATTAAATGTGCCACTCATTAACTTTACAAAATCCTTTTAAGTCTTGTTACTTAACCATAACCTCATGCTAGTTAATTATGGAAAATGGAAGGCAGAGGGTTTTTTTTTAGAAATATAATTCATTCAGGTGCCTTAAAGCACTTAACATACCGGGTGAACAAAATTAGCTGCACTTGTCAGACAATTTTCAAGGCAGATATTAAAAGAGCGCGTGGAGGATCCTCTCCCTCAGATTTCGGCCAAGTCTGAAGGAGTGTGATGCATGGAAACCATGGTGTGTTCTGAGCATTCATGGGAATCTTAATCTACTGTGCCCTGTAAATGAAAGTTTAGGAAATGAAATGATAAGGACTGGACAACTGCGCAGAGATAATGAAGCTCCCCGCCGAGCGGGGTCAGCAGGAGAGATGATTTTCCTAAGTATCGTTTTCACCAGGAAAATCGATGCTTCCAGCAATGCTGAAAGGATCCATGCAAGGTTTCATTTTGTCTTGCTATTGCTGCTGTGGAGTTTTAAAGTGCATGTACATCTGAAACCGGAAAAACTGGATTCTAGACCATAGTTGTCATTTTTTTTTCATCAAAATGACAAGCCGTCATGGCTTGTCTCAGCGTCATCAGGTCCGTTTTTATTTCCCTTCCCTTTCAGGCCCCCCCCGCCCCCTTCTTGGCTACAGAGAAGGCAGGGGGCTCTGCTGACAGCACAGGGGGCTCATGGACAGGACTCCATCTGAGCTGCAGGGTCCAGAGGTGAGAACAGGGAGACCCCCAGGCCCCTCTGCGTCTCCACGCGGGGTGGGCAGGCTTCAGGCGATGCGTGCATATGGTCCCTTTTCCCAAGTCAGTGTTGCCCGTGCAATTCTTTCCTCAGCAGCCCTCACTTCAGCCCCTCTCTCTGTCTTGTACCAACAAAAGCAGGAAAGGTTTGGTTCAGTCATCATGTGTGTGGGTTCCAGCCCCTGTATTAACTTTATTTCGATTATAAACTGATTTTATTTTGAAAAATAATACGTGCACGTGGTTAAAATACGTAAAGATACAACAGCAACCCAGCAGGCCCCTGCTCCACCCTCTGGCTCCTAAACCCCACTTCCCCGAGAAGTTTGAACACCTTCTGCATTGAACACCTTCTGTTTGAACACCTTAGCCATTTCTTTCAGCATTAATTCCTCCCTCCTCTTAAGAACATGCCTGCGTAGCTACATCTTTATTTATGCATTTTATTATCTATTAACTTCTCCCCATGGAAGCTGAGGACTTAGCTTTCTCAAATCTTCTCTTAAACAAGCCCTTCTTCCTGTCTGTGCATAAAGCCACACTCACCATCTTTGGTGAGAGCCTCTTAGTGTGTTTTCTTGCAAGTAGCTCACTGCTGGGCCATCTCGTGTATTAACAATTTCTTCCCTTTTCTTCTCAATCTTTCTATGCTCCCTGGAGTTAGAGTTTGCCGTGTTAACTAGGACAGGTTCCAATGCTGAAAAAAAAAAAAACAAAACAAAAAAACAAAAACGGCAGTGTCTTGAAGGGTGGAATTTATTTCTGTCCTATGTGATAGACAGGCCGCGTTCAGAGCTGCTGGGACCGACCCAGAAGCAGGAGCCCAGCGTGTCTCCCTTACTGTTTTGCCAGCCTCTCCTGGCTTCCGCCTCATGGTCTAAAAACACTTGTTTAGGTGGCTGTCAAGTCTGCTTTTCTAGAAGTGGGAAGTAGAAGGAGGATTAGAGAGCAAAGAAGTTGTGAATAGCTTGTTTCATTGGCCAAAATGCAGGCTCACAGTCACACCTAACTTGGAGGGAGGGTGGTAAGTACACCTGACTGGGACACCTGCACATCCAGGTAGATTTGGGGTTTTACACTCAAGGAAAAAGGGAGAATCATATTGGGAAGCCAGCAGCTGTTGCCACTGCCTTGATTTCCACTCAATTTTTTCTGACTTATGTTTCTACTATTACATGGACGCTGTCCATTCTGAGATCCCCTATGTACCCCAGTCCCCAAGTCCTGTGTCATCTTTCTGGGAATAGGACATGGCCTTGACTGAAGTGTTGTCCAGTTCTATTGACTGTACATTTCCTGACACTCCCTATTAAAATTTAGAAATGTCCTTCTTTTTTGGTATTGTTATAATTGTGAATGAGACAAAAGTAAGGAATGGATCTATTCTTCCTTGATGACATTGGATGCAATGTCAACAAAACTTTAAATACATCTTGACTTTCTGTAGTGAATTCATATAATTATGTATAAATATCCTGCATATACTTTTACTTTTTTCATAGAATAAATTCATTTTTTAAAGCCAAGCTTCTGTTTGGTCTTCAAATGAAGTCATAAAATAAGTAAAAATCTTTCCTGTAGTTGAATAATCTATCATTTTCTGTTGCTGAAGTTAACTAAAGTTAGTTGATTGTAATGTACTTAAAAATGGAGACATAATTAACATACAGCATTATATTCAGGTATACAACATCATGTTTTGATATTTGAATAGATGATATCCTCTTAAGTACGGAAGTTTGGCAAAATATCCTGTCTTAAATTAAGTTTTACTAATCTAAGCACAAACCATTGTTTTGTGATATGATTTCAGATCGAATTGGCTCATAACTAAATACTTTGAAGAGAAAGATTATCATCAGCTGAGTCTTTGAGAATCTAGTTAGAAAATGACTCTGCAGTATTCACAGCGGCCTCAGTAGAAGCAGATCCTCCTGTGTGGGGAGTTGATATCACTTCTCTTCATCTCTTGATCATGTTCTGTTCAGATCCGATTCAGAATTGAAAAACATCTCTCAGCCCCACACTTAACTGTTAGCAGTTAGGCCTTTTAGTTTTTGAGATTTTATGGAATCCTCATGATCATAAACCTTGAAAGTAGTTCAGGTAAATAAAACTGAACTTGTTATATGCCGAAAAATGAAGTGAGATTAGAGTTGAATAGGAGCTGTTATGTAATAGAGCTTATCTTGAAAAACATTGAAATACAGCAAAGATACAGAAAATTATCACAATGAAAACATACTCATCAATGATTTATCAGTGAACAGCCTCAAAACCATCGATTACCACTAGAGGCGCTCTTTCTGCTGCCTCTGAATTGCTTCCCTTCCCTTAAGTATGTCACTAGGTTACTTTGGCTTAATCATTTCCTTGTATATATCCTGATGAATCACGTTTTATAGCCTCTCCCAAAAGTGTGTAGTATATGAAGTTATTGAACTTTATGTTATTAAAGCACACATCATTCTTTTTTAAATCTTCTTTTGCTCTGCATTGTTTGCAATATCATTAAGTCACTGAGAAGCTAGTTTAAAATTTTTTGGTGCTGCATAGCATTCATTGTATGAGTATACTGCATTTTAGCTCTCTATTCAACTGTGGATAGTTGAGTTGTTTCTGGTTGGGAAAATTACAAATGCTGCTATAAACTTTCTTGTGCATGTCTCTTGGGACACATACAAACATTACTCGTGGGAATATAGCTAAGAATGCAATTATTGCATCTTAGGTTCTGTTTATCTGCAACATTAGTAGATATTGCCAAAATAGTTTTGCAAGGTGGTACCAACTTATGTCCCCACCAGCAGTGAAAGAGAGTTTCCATTGCTTCACGTCCTCAGTAGTTTTGGTAAATGGGAGTCTTTATAATTAGTTGATTAACTAGGTGTCTGGTGGTATCCCACTGCGATTTGCATTAGCAATTCCCTGATGGCCAATGGATTCCAGCACTTTTTCATATGATTATTGACAGTTTGAGTGTCTTCTTTGTGGAAGTGTTATTTTAATTTCCGTGTGTGTGTGTGTGTGTGTGTGTGTGTGTGTGTGAACCAACTTCTCTCTCTCTCTCTGGAATTCTTGATTATTTGTATTGTAGAAATTTCCTGCTTTCTGGCTTACCATTTACTTTTGTATTATGAAGTTTATAAACAGAAATTCTTAATTTTGATACGATCCATCTTATCCCTCATTTTTCATACATAGTGCTATTTGAATTCTGTCACGATAGTTTTCCTCTGTTGAGCTTTTGATGTTATGTTAGCATATGTTATCTTTTAGAAGCTTTATCATTTTACCCTACATATTTATATCACTTAAAATATATAGATACCAATTATCTTAGCATATGTTATGAAAAAATAACTTTAGCTCACTTTCTCATAATTTAATTATTCATATATTAATTACTCTATCTTTGAGCTCTTTATTTCATTCCATTTATCAGTCAGTTCATTCTTGTATTAGTGCCATATAATTTTAATTACTGTAGCTTTGTAGTAAATCTTGATTTCCAATACAGAAAACCATCCCACCTTATTATTCTTCAAGAATGTGTTGATTCTTTCCCTGGCACTTTCATATCCATTTTAAAATTAGTCTGTTAGGTATTACCAGAGAATCTGTGGTATTTTTACTACGATTGCACTGAATTATATAAAGTATGTCCTTTTCCTGATTTGTAAACCAACAGCTCTGGTTTATACCTAAAGCCTTCATATTCTATCTAGCATAGAATTTGTCAGAGATTATTATATTTTATTTATGTTATTATTATTAAATTAAAATATGCTGGATGAATTTTGCTAGACCTCTACTTTGTAATTCTAGTTCTTATGTGGTCTTAAGTAGCATTGGATAAGCACATGTGCAGCAAACAGAATTCTTACTTTGACATGTGGTTAAATATGGAAAATGACCAGCAATTATCTACCTTTCTTCTCAACCCGCTCCACTCACACTATTGTTAATAACATCCTTTCAAAGACAGTAAAGGGGTTTAGCTAATCCATTCTGATCCGGTAGTGTTGGTGGGAAAACTATACTATTTGACTTTGTTGTCTCTGCTAGTCACCTGGTGTGCTATGGTATATTTGACTAATTTTGTCTTATAAAAAAATTATTTGCCAAAAAATAATGCTCTGAGAAAATAATAATACCTGTAAAAATACTTGGAAGGAGGTATTTTAGTGTGAAAACTCTATGTCTACACATTTGATAACGTAGATGATATGGACCAAGTCCTTGAAAGACTCAATCTGTCAAAATTCACTCAAGAAGGAATAGGAAATGTAAATATGCCTTCCAAAATAGAAATTATCAATCCCAGGTGCATTCATGGATAAATTCTACCAAACATTTAAAGAAAAAATTGTATCAATTTTTAGTCTTGTACAGAAGGAAGAAGCAGAATACTTCTTAATTCATTTTATGAGGTCAGCACTATTTTAGCATGGAAACCCTACAGAGCAATTATAAGAAAACTGTTCACCAATATCTCTCATGAATATGATGTAAAACCCTCAACAGAATTTGTTAAGTTAAATCTAACAAGATAGAAGAATTATACACCATGACCAAATATGCAAAGCTGGTTACCCAACATTGAAACGACTCTGTACTAAAGTGGAATGGTAGATACATACCTTTTATCATGTGTGTACAACCCACAGAGTCTGCAACACCAGGGATAGGCCCTGATATAAACTATGAATTCTGGCTGATAGAGGTGCCTCCATGTATCTTCACATGGCATAACCAATGTACCATTTTGGTGGGAGATATTGATAGTGAGCAAGTTTGAGCATTTCAGGGGGGAGGGATATATGGGAATTTTCTTTACTTTTCCCTTAGTTTTGGTGTGAATTGAAAACTGCTGTAATAATAAAGGTAAGTAATAAAAAATAGAATTGAGAGTATGATCCAATTAATGTGGCTTAGCCATCTTTAAAGAGTATTTCAAAAATTAAAATAATATCTACAGGAAGCATCAAGTGAAGGTATCATCAATTTATACACCTTTAATCACAAAGTGAGACTATAAAAATAATTGAATACAATTTGATGAAAATTTATAAATATAACATACCATGTTGAAAAAAAATATCATTTTAAGGACAATACCAGTAGCATGGCATTAGAAATAAAGCTAAGAAATATATAAAGTATGTGATCCTATACCATATATAATTATGATTGTATAAGTTTAAAAGTTTAAATAATTCACAGAAAGGGTTTTTTCTTTAGGTTAATTTTTTAAGAGAGAGTATATTTTTGAAGTATGTTAAACAAAATTATTTTTTAAGACCACCATTATAATGAAACTAGTATCAGTTGATCAATAGATTACTATTTGTTTAAGGTTTTTCACTAGACTGAAAATAATAATGGTTACCTTATTTATCAATTGGGAAGACTTGACAACTTAGTAATATTGGGCTTTTCAGTCTTTGAAAATGGTATTTCCATTTATTTACTTAGGTTTTCTTTAATGCCTCAATATTACTGTATAGATTTTTCCACAGAGATTTTTGTACATCATTTGTTAGATTTATTCCCAGGTATTTGATTTTCATGTAAATATTATATTTTAAAAATCTGTTTTTACTTATTTTGGTATATAGAAATGTTTTTTTTTAGATATTGTAGACATCTTGTGAAATTTATTTATGAATTTAAATAATGCATGACAGGGTCTCATGAATAAAAACACACCATATCTGTAGTAAATATATTTTTCTTTTGTAGCTTGGATATGGGTGTATTACCTTATTTGTTCAAATTATTGAACAGGGTGGCGCTCAGGAATGACTAGATTTAAAGAGCAAAACACCGGGAGCGTTAAACCCCCCTTGGCTTCTGCCTCTTTTGCTCTGTGGTATTGACTGCACCTGCTGCCGAACAGCTTTGCCATCACAGCAGGGAACACAGCTCCTGACTGTAGAATTTGTATCCTTATGTTTTGTCATCTTCCTTCCCTGCTCCTCTCCTCAATGTCTAGTAAGAAGAATCCTAGGAAAAATCTAGAAAGTGCCTGTTAGGTCCTTTGCCGGCCTTTAAATTATCACTGGGGTCAGTTCCTCTAGAAGAGGTTGTTCTGACTGGCCACAGCAGATGATGCCCTGGGGTCAGGGTCAGGGTCAGGATTGGGGTCAGGGTTGGGGCCGGAGTGAGGGTCTGTGTGTGGAGACTGGACAGAGGTGAACAGTAGGTCCTGAATCAGGTCACATACGTCCCATCACACTTCTATTGTATTATTGTTTCTTTCATAAATTTATCTTATCACAATAAATCTCTCACTTATTTCTCCATATTTGCCATCTTTTATGACTCATTTAGTTTTCTTGAATAGATATACTTCTGTCACACAACCTGTTGTTGCCTATGCATCTTTAGAGACACAACCAAAGAACTACGAATCGTTTCTGCCGCTCGCTCCTCTCTCTCTCTCTCTCTCTCTCTCTCTCTCACACACACACACACACACACACACACACACACACACACACACACCCAGGAATAGCAAATTCAACAAATAGGAATT
This sequence comes from Talpa occidentalis, assembly GCF_014898055.3. Lineage (NCBI taxonomy): Eukaryota > Metazoa > Chordata > Mammalia > Eulipotyphla > Talpidae > Talpa > Talpa occidentalis. The sequence continues at coordinate 111,603,816 of NW_023605194.1, forward strand.
TGTTGAACAATAAAAACTGATAGCTTCCACGGTTTACACAAATAATCAAGTCAGTAGGGATTGACTGTCTCTTCTTCCAGATAGTAATTCTAATATATGTTAAGAATCTCCTCATTTTTCCAGCAGAATAGGGCTGAGAACGCTGAGCATGCTCTGTAGCCATTAATTAACTTAACTTCCTAAGCCTGGAAGAGAGCAGCTTGCTCTTATCTGTGTATATTCTCATAGTAGTGTGTTCTGTTGCTGCTTATTAATTTCAGGAAAGTTAGTTAAATCCTGCTTCCGGGGCCTCCCTGCTGGCACAAGGGGTTAAGCACCGCACTGTGAAGCAATCCGCAGCCTCTGCAGCACGAGTTCGATCCCCGGCCAGCCAGGGAGTAATGCACATGGCGCAGCAGACCTCTCCTGACTCGCCCGCTGCTCCCCTCAGCAGTGTATTTCAGTCAGTCTGCCTGTTCTGTTCCCCACTCTGTCTCTGGTGGATCCTCTCACCCTCCCGCATCTCTGGCCTGTACCCCAGCTCTTGCATGCATAAATAAATAAATCTTAAAAAAATAAAAATAAATCCTGCTTCCATAAAAAAATGGGTGGCAGGAGAGTAGTAAGTGAAAGGTGGGAGGGACAGGTTTTTCTCTTTGTTTTGTCTGGACATGTTGTGACTGTACAGTAATGGAGTCTTTCTTGGGAAGTTCTGTTTCATGTCATCTCTCTCAGTTTCCATCGATGCTCTTCTGCAGCTCGCCTCCCTGCCATGCAGCCTGTGTGTTTGTCATCTGTTTGGGATAGTCCTTGGGAAGAATCAACCTGTCATAGAGAATGAATATAATTTCTGCACAAGGAAACTAAACATTAGGAATTCCACAATCTATTGGAACCATATCTTATGAAATGTCTGTCAAAAAGATGAATTAAAGAAAAATATCAACAATCTGAGTACCCACAATCTGGCAGGAAAATAGTGCGATAGGAAATGGCACATTCAAAGAGTTGGCAGGAATGTAGTGATGTTCCACTGAGGGGCCATCACCCTTTTAATGGTTCCCTTGTTTAGGTCTTTTGAAGAATTCAAAGCCAACTCTTACTAACTTAATCATAGTCCATCATAATCACAGTTGTGCCCACATTCAAAAGGAGGGAATTATATAAGGCATCTACGACAGTGGACGGGAGTATTGGAGACCATCTTAGAATGCTGCCTCTCAGTGGATCACTATCTCAGGAGGGTGACTCTGGCAACATATGAAGGATAGAATAGAAAGGCATGACCCTATAATCAATAGGTATCGTCTCACGTGCCAACTTCAGGCACGTGGTGGAGGCTCCCTCGAGCATGGTACTGAGGGGTCACTGAGATGGAAAGGTCCTCGTAAGTAAGCAGAGTAGAGGCCGGCAGCAGCAAATGCACTATGATTCCCACTCTTGACTTCTCGAGGGCATCCAGGCATTCCTAGACAATGCCAGCCTGTATCTGGCCAGGCACCAGGTTGTGGACAAGATGCAGAGATATTCGCACACACCCTGTGTCCACTAGATCTCAGAGGAGCACATCAGCGGGAAAAGGGAGGGTGATTCTGCTCTGGAGCGTGGCGTGCATGCGAGTCCCACAGTGGCCAAGAACCCAGGGTAAGAGGACATTTGAAATGGAGGCCATGAGGGCGTCTCACAGGCCAGAGCAGCTCTTTTAGCAGAAATTAATGTCGCAGAAATTAGTTCTCATGGACTAAACACAAAATATTTTCATAAAGAAATAGGGTCTGAGGTTGTAAGGGGCAGGAGGCATACAGTGCAGGATCTCTATGACCCGAGCAGGCGGAGTACAGGAAAAGTCCTGGAGCCCTCAGTGGCTTTTCAGGCTTTTATTGGGATTTACCAGGTACATGGCAGGTAGGGGTGCTGGGGCGCTGGGAGGCTGGCAGGCCTCCCAGCCCCCAGCAAATCCTCACTCTTTCTGGGCTCTCCGGTGTTCTCTGGTGGTTCTGCCCTCTGCCCTCTGCTCTCCATTCATTCTGCTTCTGCTGGCATCCCCGTGACGCCACCCTTATAAGCCCAGTCTTAGCCCAAGTGTACCCACTTACCCATGCCCACACCCTACTCCAGGTGCCCGCCATCAGGCATGCATTCAGGACCACAGGGATCCATGATCAATCCTAATGGTGGGAGGGCAGAAAAGCCTGTTACTTTTTTACCTTACCCTACAGAGGTGTTGCCCACTCCCCGCGACTGTCTTTTCTCCAGAGGCCAAGATTGGTTGTGCCGACCTTGTCAGCACCACTGACCTCAGAGATGTTCCTCTTCTCAGTCTCATTCCTGACCCTCCTGGTTCAGGGAGTTTTCCTGGTGAATTCTCTTTTCCTTCTCCACTCTGCTGGAAATAACTGAGAAATTGTGATATGAAAAATTCAGATGCACTGGATAAAAAAAAATCAGTTCCTTCAATAACATTGAAGGTTATTTTGAGATGTTTTTAGTTTACTTTTGTGCTGTAAGGTATGAAAGTTAATACATGTATGGAACGGTGTAACCCCCAGTAACAGCAGGACACAGAGCAATTTCATTGTCCCATAAAACTCCCTCTAAGGTCATGCTTTAAGTGAGTCTTTGGAAAAGAAAAATAAAAAGATTAATTTCAGAGATACAGGAGGGAATGGGAAATACTAAAGATATATATAATAAATAATACAAAATATAAAAGTAATGTGATGATAAAAAATAATAAAAAACAAACAAAATCTGAAGACCTGGATTCTTCCCCTGACACTGTTATTAATTGTCTGTGTTCCTTAGGGGACATCTTCGGTTTTGGAAACCCTAGTTTCTTCATCTTTAAAATTCAAAAATTCAAAATTTCATGGCATGTTCAATGATTCCTACTGCTCTTAATGGTTTCAGGATTGTGATTCTGTCTTAAATCACGTGAATGCAAACATGTCGAAAGAATCCTCACCTTCGTTGCTAAATAGATTTATTTATTGCATTCTTATGACCCACTCCTGAGTGTAGTCTTTAATCTCATGTGCATTTCTTGCTCTACCACACTGGAAAGATTGCTACTGTACATAAAATATTTTCTTTAATTTCCTCTAGAGAGGAGGATTTGAATTACGGTTCCATCATGGCCATGACATTTTGCCATGTCACTACTTAAATGTGACATTTTGATCGATAAATTGTAATCATTCTTGGTAACTCTTCTTCAACAAAAGAAGATAAAATGTAAGAATGACAAGTGACGTGTGAAACTCCAAGTTTCGCCCTGTTCTGTCACCTGCCTGAAGTTGTTCTGATCCACCTTGGCAAGGCGAGGTGAAGGAAAATCAGTCTCCACCCAGGATTTTGTGCAGGTTTTATGGTGTGGCTGATGATGTTATTGGATGATTTAATCAGGGCATGTCCCCCTTTTCTGTCCTGTGTGCTCTGAACTCCAGGACACCCTGTGCCGGGCAGGTAGTCACTCAGTGCTGGCAGTTTGTTTCCTTTATTACTTCACATGCTAAACTTTGTGAAATCAGAAGCAGTCTTCCCTCAGTATGTCACTGGGACTCATTTCCCTTGATGACTGGCCCCTCTGGGTGTGGAGCTCTGGCTGGAAAGTGGCTCTAGCAGTGGATGGACCCTGAAGCTGGACCAGGAGGGGAGGGGTGGCTCAGGGCAGTGAGCAAAGTCTGCAGGGGTTACCCCTCCTGCTGCCGTTGCTGCAAGTATGGCCCCGCGGGAAGGTGATGCAGATCAGCTGTTGTATGTGTATGTTGTGTGTGTGTGTGTGTGTGTGTGTGTGCGCGCGCGCGCGTGTTGGAGGGAGTGTGTGCCAGCTCTGCTTGTGTCTTCACCGCTAGGAAATAGGGTGTATGGGGGAAATATACCTCTTGACTTTCAGTTTGTCTGTGGAAGCAGTGATTGTAGGCATAGAACCTCCTGGAACTCAAGGGAAGTTGGTGAGTAGAGTGGATGATGAGTTAGGAGTGTGAGGGCATCGCTGGGTACTGCAACCAGACACTTTTCTCCTCCCTACCCTATGCCGCCTCCTGAAGGTGGTTGGTTGGGCAGAACTGCTGACCCCTCTCCCCCACCGCCTGTGCAGGTAGTGTGTGCCCTCCTGTGTGTGCTGTGCACTGGGCTGCAGAAAACAGTCCTTAAGAGGGACCTTCCAGAGGAGAACTAAAGCATTAGAGAAATCAGTTTCTTTCTTGCACACAAATGGAAAATAAAAACAACACTTTATTTTAAAAATATACCGGTCAGATAAAAGTGTTTAATTCATAGTTTTTTTATATTACATACTTGCCATTACTTGCTTTTCCCTGAAGCAAATAAAACAAGTTCAGAAATATTATTGATTGTTAGTTACAAACAGCAGTGTATGTTCTGGGGTGGCCCTAAAACTTGCATGAGCTGGGGTTTCAGCATTAAGATTCCAATAAATTTGAGAATTGGTGAACCTGAATTATATTTTTCTATAATTATGCTTGCATTGATATGATACTTTCCATTTTCCAGTGCTTAAACATATATATCTTTTTCTCATTTGCTACTCAAAAAATATCCTCAAGGTAGTTTGAATAAGTATGAGGCTAATAAAGAATCAGATAATTTCAGAGTTGGTGATCACATGTTCCAAACTTCTGAGACCCCAAGACATAAAGCCCGTGTCCCAATGCCACAAAACTAGTTAGAACTTAAATGCAAACACACATCTTTTGACTCCTGGGAAATTTTCTTTTAAAATACTTGTTTTTATTTGCCCAGAGATCTCAACTGCAAGTGTAAGAAGCATTTAGTGTTAAAATAGATGTCATTTTATCTTGACTATTATTTACTTATCCTCTGCAATTTCAGTAAGTACTAGTCTTAACAGTGTTGATTAAGATAGAATTACACTATCCAGTAATGTAGCCACTAACCACATGTGGCTGTTTCAAACTTAACTAAGATGAGAAATCCAGTTTCTCAGTCCTACTAACCACTCTTCAATGCTCAATCGCTACACCTGGCTAGTGGCTGGGTATCCAACCGTGCACATTCTCCATAGCACGTCCATCGTCGTGGCGAGTTCTGTTGAGCAGTGCTGTGTTAGAAGACCGGCCTGTTTGCTATTTCTTAGTGAATTATGATTGCATTCTTTTTCAGCTGATGCCTGGGGGGTGGCAGAAACTATGAACAAACAAACTGGCAATATCAAAAGGGCTTAGAAAATAGTTGACTCTTCAAGAAATATTTTTCCTATTCAAGAGAAAATGAGTATGTGTGAAATTAGGATAAGAAGTGCAACTAAGCATGTAAATGATTTTTAGGAAGTCATCAGCACAGTGGATATTTTCAGATGGTACCCTAGATAAGCTTTTTTGGGGGAAACATTTTGGATCACAATTTTTATCAGCATTAAGGCCTTTCAGGGACAGTGTTCATTTCAGGTCCCTCTAAGTGAGGTTTTAAACACTTTGAGTTAAGATGCTATCCAACAATTTGAAGTGGAGAGTGGTAATCATTCAGAGGAAGACCCAGAGAGCAGCAGGCCAGAAGGCTGGGCTCTGTCTTTGAGGACAGAAGGGCGCACTGATCCACACACACACACACACTTTTGTGACTTTTACGCACATGGAAGTGTGGTGTATTCGACTATCTTGGTGAATTAGATCAGCTTCTCACCAATTATTGGGGGCCTCTGTGACCTTTGACCCTTCTGCACACAGTCTCACAGCATCGATGAGTTATATTAAGACACTATTGGAAATTTCTTGCAAAGGCATCTAAGGGGAGAGAGGAACTTCAGGAAAACAATAAAGGAATGAGGGAGTAGGTAAATACGAATTCAAAGTAATCCTGATGTCGAGTGTAAAATATTTCACGGAGATTTTTAATTTCTTTCAAGTTTAAATGGGGTTTTGAGAGGAAGAGAGGTTGGGCTCATCTGTGTTGGCGGTGATGGATCCTGAAAGTGTGAATGTGCTTGCATTTTGGCAAGGGTGGAGGTTGGAAACAGACCGCAAGGAAGATGAGCTGGGAACAGAATGTGTGTGTTTGAAGGTGGTGTAACAGCCTTGGCTACAGAGGTGGGTTACAGCGAGGGGAGAGGCGCTTGAAGGCAGGGGGTCGACAGTGGAGGTGGTTGTCAGAGGCAACCTATTGATCCCTGAGGGCCAGGAACGAAATGGTCTTTCAAAACAGTGGGTCCCAGGAGGTGTGTGTTCAAGGTGGTTGGAACCCTGGGGCCCGAGAGAGCAGTTGGGGAGGCCAGAAGGTACAGCTGTCTGTCTCCCAGGAAACCTGTGAATATTTACTGAGCCCTACTTCACTCTAGGTGCAGGGGATGAAATAGAGAATAAGCTGGAGACCAACATGGAGCATGATGGGCGGACGATTACAGGGCATTAGGAAAGGAGAGAGGAGTTAGGAAGTGGTGAAGGCTGATAAATCTCTCATGTTCTAGAAGGCTGGCATAAAAAAAGGCAAGTATTTTCTTACTAGGCCATTTATGTTACTGTGTTTGTTTGTGGTCGCTGTTTTCTCCAAACACGCATTCTCTAGAAATTTGTATATCTTCTCTAAAATTATTCTGTAGCAAAAGGCTTATGTTGCTGTGCAAAAACAAAATGGAAAAAAGTCTACACAAGGTCTAACCTATTATTAATTGTAAGCTTCCTTGCATGCAGACCCCTGGAAAAACTCCAGAAGTTTCTATTTTTTTTCCCCCTTTGGATCAGACTGACAACCAGAAGCCAATGTACATTCTCTAGAGACCAAAAGGTTTAAATGTTGTGTAACAGGGTGGTCCCCAGGAAAGGGGGAGGTTCCCTGCCCCTCCCAAGGAAGGGTGGAGCTGAGCAGGAAGAGGAGAAGCTGCAGAAGAGACTGAGGAAGGAAGCAGGATGGAGCCAGGAGACCTGGAGGAGGCGCATGGAGCCTAGAGACACGTGAAGAAACTGCGCTTGTCTTTTGGTCGTGGACTGGGTGACACAGATGTGGGTGAGACCCGTGGGGAGGTGACCATGGCAGCTTTTATCTTGATGTTGATTTTGCTCTTTTCCTTCCGGGCTTGTTTGGTTGTTTGTGACCCTTTTCTGTGGGTCCCCACTGGAAGATGCTTTAGACTTGTAGCAGGCTTTGGGGCTTTGCTCTGGGCCAATCCCATTTGGATGGACTTTTACCCACGAGGGGATGGGTAACTTTGGGTGCTTCATTTAGAAACTAGACTCTTTGCCTTACCTGTATTGTTTCCTAGTTTTATTAAAGTTCCTTCCCATTAAAGTCTCCTATGTTTTGTGTTGATGCGGCGGATGGCAGAACCCATGTAGAATAGGCAGGTTTGTGGGGGTTGGGCTGCCCCTCTCCCTGTCCTATAACAGTTGGACTTCATTGTTGGAGTCAAGTTTGTGTCAGCCAGGATTGGGAGCTTTAAAAACATGTGGCACTAGCTCACACACACGACGGCTTTTAACGACGGGAATAGTGCTCAGATGTTAATAATAAAAAAGTCACTACTATAACCTTTAGTGTGGTTTATTTATATGTTGACATGTATTCAATTTTGTAATTAGTTTTACAATCAAATAATGTGCTTATCTGCTTTCTATGTGTTTATATAATATGCAATATAATGGAATGATTCCATGAATTACTGGGTATCTGTAAGGTGGCATTTATACAATATTTGCTTTTGTCCTTTTGTTTTCTAATTTTTAAATTTTATTGAAGGGCATGGAGACTTACTCATGCCATAATATTAAGTAAAAACAATCAGGATATAATATATTTTCATTATAATAACACATAGGAAAGAATGAAAAGAATAGCACAAAATATGTTAATCCTTGGGATGCGTGAGGTGATCGTGGAGTCCTTCAAGAACGAATTCCACAGACTCACTGTAACAGGCGTATTTAACAGGCCTTAATAGGCAAGTTTATTGAGAAAAAGGGGGACATTGACACAAGCAGGCGAAGGCTGCGTTTTGAAAGGTACAAGTTTATTAAGAGAAAAAAGACATTTTGCACAGACATAAACAGGCTATGAACTGCATTTTTAAAAGGGCAGGGGTGGCCTTTGGTGTTGTTGTTAGGTGGAATTTCTCATTGTTCTTGGTAGAATTTCTCACTTTGGAATTGGACTGGCTGGTTTGCTGTAAAGGTTGGTAACCATTTCTACCCCTGCCTTTGGTTTTCCACAGCTGGTTTGAAGACTATGTTACTCATCTGCACCCTGCTTACCCCCACCCCCACCCCCAGGTGATCCTGGAGCAGGAAGTCCAGGCTCTTACTTCCCCAGCAGGTGTTCTCTTCAGCAATCGGATGGTTTCCATGCCCCAGAGGGACACAGAGTTTTAATAGGGGTGGGATACAGTCAGTTCTTCAAGTTTCCAGGAATACAGGTGGAGCCAGTTAATGATTGATCATGAGGAGAGGGTATAGGGATTATTATTTAGTGAGTTAAGAGTTAATCTTTAAGAGGGAATACAATTTAGTGGTCAGAGTTTAATTCTGCTTATTCCTGAATTTTTAGCATAGGGGAGTTTCTGTTGTAAAATGGAAGTGATCCTACTAAACTAATATATAGATTTATATTATTTATATTTTAGATGTATTAATTTAAAGTTTTAGATTATCTACTTCTTTACACAGTATACAATTTCTTATAATAAGAAAAAACAAAGCTAGAATTTAAAAACATTTAAAAATCATCTTTTTTCTCTGTGTTTTTTAAGAACTTGCTTCTGATTTTCACTGGAAAGACATATACATGTGTCACACATCGTGGAAGTTGTCACCTTCCAGGACTTCTGATTTTACAGTTTGATCTGAGTTCAGAGTAGCCTGGTCTCAGTATTCTTCCTCTAATGAAACAGAAATATGGCCTGCAGCTTCCTTTTAGAATTTTAGCACATTTAAGGCCAGAATGTTGCATGTGAAAAGATTGAAAAACTCCTTTAGGCAAACATTCTTAAGATCCAAAATATTTGAAAATATGTATTTGAACAGCTGTGATTGAATCTGATATTTTAAAATTGTTTAGTTCTTCTTGATGTAGAAAAGTTGTCTTGGTCTTTTTCTGTTAGAAGAGTAGCTATTGCCAGAATGAATTTGCTGTGGAGTGAGGGACATTTGTCTTTCAAAGTGTACATTCTTGTTTATAAAAGGGAGTTATCGCTCCACTTGGTGGTAATTCAGTTGCTGCTCTTAGTGTTCCAGAAAAATAGGGCAGTAGCCTTAGAGATAGAGGATGGATATTTTATCACAGCAAATACAAATTGTTAATGAGTTACCACTGGTTCTTAAATGACACTTTCCATGATACTCAGTTGACCTTTTTTCAAATGGAGAGATGCTTGCAGATAAAGGGATTTCTTTCTTTCTTTCTTCTTTTTAAAGATTTATTTATTTATGCATACAAGAGCTGGGGTGCAGGCCAGAGATCTGGGGGGTGAGAGGATCACCAGAGACAGAGAGGGGAGCAGAACAGGCAGATTGGCCAAAATACACTGCTGAGGGGAGCAGCAGGTGACACAGAAGAGGTCTGCCTCACCATGTGGGTTTCTTCCTGGCTGGCTGGCTGGGGATCGCACTCATGCTGCAGAGGCTGAGGATTGCTTCATAGTGTGGTGCTTAACCCCTTGCGCCACCAGGAAGGCTCAGATAAAGGGATTTCTATGGCAGCAAACCTGCTTTGAAACCAACTGACAACAGATTTGCAGAATTTAATCCTATCTCAGGGGATTTTCCAGGTTAAGATGAAAGGAGTATTTGGAATGGAAGAAGGAATATTCCAGTGAAAAATTACCTAGGCCACAATCTTGCAAACTTGTAAATTTATCTCTAATACCATTATTTCTTCTGACATTATCTGAAAAGGCTATTTAATGCATTGTGACTTGTTTAAGAACTGGTAGTAATCTCATCTAAACCCTAATCCCTGTGAAAATGGGGAGCACTGACTGCAGTTAGAAATAGCTTGCTCTCGGGATAGCCTTCTCCACATGTTCAATATGGAGTTTGCAAGTCATGTGGAAAGGCCCTTTGAAGAAATCAGAACCCACTTTGTTTGGACATTAAGGGAGACACAAATAAATAGCAAGTCCCGCAAGTTCTAATGTAAGAACGTCCTGGAATTCGAGTCCCAATACTCTCTCTCACTATTTGGGGAAACAGAAGCAAGGAATTGATTATTTTTTTAAAGATTTATTTATTTTTATACAAGAGCAGGGGTACAGGCCACAGGCATGGGAGGGTGAGAGGATTCACCAGAGACAGAGCAGGGAGCAGAGCAGGCAGACGATGGAAATACACTGCTGAGGGGAGCAGCGGGTGCGACAGGAGAGGTCTACCGTGCCATGTGGGAATCTCCCTGGCTAGCCAGGAATCGAACCTGCGCTGCAGAGGCTGCTGACAGCTTCACAGCACTGCGCTTAACCCGCCGTGCCACCAGGGAGGCCCAAGGAATTAGTTCTCTCCATTGCCACCTACATCTTGGTGCTGTTCGGGTTAAATGACATTATGTAAATCCTCCAGCTTAATACTTGACTCTTCATATTAGTAACTTTTTTTTTTTTAATAGAGGCATGTTTTATTTATTTATTTATTTGTTTGTTTGGTTTGTTTATACATGCACTGGGTACAGTCAGAAGCGCGGGGGGGGGGGGGGCGGGTGAGAGAATTCACCAGAGCCAGAGCGGGGAGCAGAGCAGGCAGAAGGACCGAAGTACACTGCTGAGGGGAGCAGCGGGCGGCAGGAGAGGTCTGCGCGCCATGCAGGACCCTCTTCCGGTGGCCGGGGAACAGCCGGGGATCGAACCGGCGCCGCAGAGGCCGCGGGCAGCTTCACAACCCAGCACTCAACCACTGTACCACTGGGGAGGCCCCCTTATTAGTAACTTTTAATGAGTGAACAGTGGCTATGACATCCAGGGAGAAAAAGATGGTTCTTGTGTGAGCTAACCCTAGGTGATGCTAATATTGGAGGACAGACAAAAAAAAGCAGGCAATAATGCAGTTGTCAAAGTACAGGGACATGAGAGCATGTGTGAATTTGTACCCTGACTTAGTATAAGCTAAGCTTCTATTTTATTGAATTCCATCTTATGCCAAAGAGCAGAGAGGGGCAAGCTTCCACCTTAGATGGTAACAGAGAGGCCATTTGCTGTGGATTGGGGTGGTTTTAAAACCTACGTAGTCTTTAAAACTTGGTGCTTTGGATAAATCCCAAATGGATTTAGTGCAGTTATTAAACCACAAGTATCTAAAGAGTCATGGGGAAAAGAAGTTTAGTTTAATCATTTGTTACATGACCCTTTGCTGTATAACAAACCAACCCCAAGCACTCTAGCTTAAAACAGAACACAAGTCATTATTTTTCACAATTCTCAGTTGCCTGGATGGAAATCCTGCCTGTCTTTTCCGGCTCAGTCACTCACCTGTAGGTCAGCCAGGACTGTCCTGTCAACACCGACAGCCTGGCTTGCTGCCAAGACATCAGTTCTTAGCTTCTTCTCGAGAAGGTGGTCTTGGCACATTCTGTGAGAGCAAAGGAGAAAGCTGAAGGGAATATTGGGGCCTAGGCTCCAGACCTCATTGACACCCCCTCCTCCACAAGCTACTGTTGATGAAGGCAAGTCTCATGACTAGTCCACATCCAGGGGGAGGAGAAATAAATTCTCTTAATGGAACTACTGGGAGAATCACATGGCAAACAAGCAACGGAGTAATGGTTGTGGTCACTTTTGATTAAAAGAAGCTTTCACCTCAGCATTCCGTAAAGAAGAAGGAAGGTTGATTTGCACAAGGGAAATGACGCTAGTGCCCAACACAGGGGAATGTGTTGAAGAGCAAAAGCAAAGAATGGACTCTCTAATCACATGTACCCTACCCAGCTTGTTCTTCACCATGATGGGGGGAGGGGTGGCTATAGGTCCAGGTTTGTTTGGGGCAGCTCTGTTTAAGGCCCACGGTAAAAATGAAAATAGCTCCTCTTTTCCCTCTCAAAATAGTCAAACTTAGTCAAAATGCATTTCTTACTCATATTAATTTACTGTGCAGTGTGTACCTTAACATGCCATCATGCTATGATGATAAGTCACTTTGGCTAACCTTTGACTTTTCTTGTCATTGTGAGGGGTGTGTGTGGAAAACTAGAAAGCAACGTCACTGACTTATTTGTGCGTAGCTGTGGAAACTGTTAGCAGGAAGGTGCCTGTGGAGTTGAATCTGTTGGAGCTACCCAAGCATTTGCTTCATCCAAGAGCAAGAATCAGAAAGAAACAGAAGAGAAAGGAGGTACCTTCGAGAAGGCAAAGACTCCACATCATCTCTCTGTCACTAAAACAGAGGTAGTGGGCCAAACCACACACAGTGTAACATAGAGTCATTTCAGTGAATTATTGCAAAAATATTCCTAAGTAGGCATTTTACTTAGAATACAAATAAAGCAAAATGACAGTAACAAGATCCAAAACACAGGGAAGTCACTGAGCTAAGAGACAAAGAGATAAAAATGAAGCTTTTTTGATATATATATATATTTTTATGTTAGCAATGCTTCCTTTAGTTGCCTGTCAGAATGATCATATCTAAGTGTCTAATACAGCATATGTAATTTATGCTGTAAAAATAAAGTGCCCCAATTCTGCAGTCAGATTGTTTGGATTCAAACTCAGCTTAGCTTCTTACTCACCATGTAACCTGGAGAAAGCTACTTTTTGTATCTCAGTTTTCCCATTTAATAGCTGGGATTGATGACAATAAAAGTATCCACCTCTTAGGGTTTTTGTGAGAAACAAATTCAATAGTAGAAATAAAGCATTTATGATAGTAACAAATACAAAATAAACTTCTGAAAATTTTAGCTATTATTTTGATACAAACCTTTAAAAATACAAAATGGCGCCACATATCAAGCACTAGAAACACATCCTCTATTTTGTTCAAGTTGGTATGATTCTAAACTTTCACTACATGAAATACCTCAAGGAAACGAGGAAGATCTTGACAGGGAAGGGTCTAGTTCAGAGTTACTTCCTCCTCCTCACAAACATTCACACTGTTTTCATTTCCAACATTGCTTACGGTGCTTGAAGTACATGGGATGGCCAATGTTGTTCTCCTTATATTACAAATTAGAATGGCGATTCAGATTCTGATGGGTCAAATCTTTCAAATTGATACCAATCAATGACTAGTTAAGTTTTTGAATATGATGTAGTTATAAAGCAGAAGCTATGTAGTTACTGAAAAAGAATGAAGAAAAAACAACAGATCTTGGTTTCAAATATTTTTCAACAGAACCATTGCTCTTTGAAGAAATGGTCAAGTCTAAGTCTAAAACAGCACACAAAATGAGCCTGGAACATCTGATACTGTGAAAAAGTAATCAAGTGTTGACAGTAACAACATCCCCCTCCCAAAACACACACACACACACACACATACACACTCAGCTGGGAATAGTACAGGGACATGGGTCAACTGAAAAGACTCAGGCTGAAGCTGGAATAATTTCAACAAAATAAAGCAGTATTGGGTTATAACTCAAAATATAAAATAATTACCCATAAATCCATATAGACATAAGTTGATAAATGGAGATGAATAGGTAACTCTTCCATGTAGAAGAATGCCAATAATTTATGTAGATAATCTGTCTTTGAGGAAGTCAAGTAATATTTCTACTCCTTAAGCGTGTTTGTGCACACAGACTTTCTTCCAAAAACTACAGTATGGAAATAGGGAAAGAAGAATAACTTTACTGTAGTGAAATGTGACAAAATGTGCCTCATCCAGGTGATCAAGGTCAACATCAACATAATAAGTCACGCTGAGAATATGTATTCTTGATGTGATGGGAGGAAAATGACACTCCACTTCAGTGAACTTCCTCCCCAAATCCCAGTCTAATCATGAGAAAAACATCAATGAAATCCCAATTGACAGGCTGTCTACAAAATAACTGGCCGGTCCTCCTGAAATTAGTCATCAAAAAGCTGAAGTCTGAGGAAATGTCAGAGTCAAGAAGAACATCAGGACTAAGATGCCCAAATGAATAAAGCTACTGAATAGGATTCTGGAGGAAGATTTTAAGTAAAAATTAAGAAAATATGAATAAAGTGTGGTGTCAAGATAGCAATAATGTACCAATATTGGCTCATTAATAACAAATGCGCCATAGTAACATGAGATTTTAAAAATGGTGGAACTGAGCACGGCATACTTGGAACTCTCTTTACAATCTGAGCAATTTGTATATCTAAAGCTGTTGTAAAGCAAATAGTTATGTTTTAATGTTTGTTATAAACAAAACAAATATCTTGCTATGTCTTCATTCACCCTCTGTCCCTGTCGTAAGAGGAGAGTAGGGAGAATGAACAGGGAGAGCAAAGAACAGAGCACACTGTGGATTTCTAAGACTAAGACAACAGCTGGGGTTGTAGGATGAGGACAAGCTTGAACCTGCCTGAGAGATTAAAGTTTTTATTTTGATTGGAATAGAATTGTTTAATTTTCAATCATGTGATTGTTAATATCTGAAAGCAGGAAAGACCTTTCTGAGATATTTTTCAAGGGAAAAAAACGTTGTCCAAAAGGATGGATCTGAACGCTACCTTACGACACAAATAACATTGTTTTTTGATTTCTCTCTACAAATCCAGTGAGTTCAATAAACTTGTTAAATGAAATATTGGTGGCCGGGGTGAACACATCTGCACACAAACAGGTATTTTAATTGAGTGGGCGGAGTCTCAGGCGCTGTGTACATCCCACCCACCTGAAATCGTCACTAGTATTTGTGTGTGTGCATTTGCTCACAGATTTGAGCCTGGGAGCTCGAAAACCTGTAGCTAAGTTTTGTTTGAGGTGAGGGATGGCTGGAGAGATGGTTGGAAGGGATGCCAAGTCCTCTCCATCTAGTTTCTGAGGGCTGGGTGGGGCCCCTGTGGGGGAGAGAGAGAAGGCTCAAAATAAAAGCTCTTTCAGGGGACTGTGATTCTTGGGAAGAGGAGAGGCACTGCAGGTGATGTGGTTGTTCAAGGCCCAGGTGTAAAGTGTATCAGAGAACTGGGAAGAAGACCGTGTTTTTCAGCTCTGCAAGGAATCAGCGTGTAGGCTAGCAGCTTTATAGGCCTCCCTAGACAGTTAGTTGGCACAGAACAAGTGTTCTCATGGCAGTTCCATGTTCTGCAACAGTGCCCAGCAGGACTGCATGGTGGGGTGGTGAGCAGAGTCAGCAGAATAAGAGGGCAGAGTGACTGCTGTAGATAAAGTCCCTTTGCTAAACTAAAAAGTAATTGAATCTTTGAGAGGGGCAGACTTCTTGATAAGGTAAGTAGGCTATCAGAATCAATATAATTTTGGCCTAAAAGTAAACATGGCCCAATTCAGAGAAAAAAAAATTGGCAAGTCTAGTAAGCGATACACATATATTAAATTTGATCATTGGGGTTAAGAGTTACACTATTATTCTTATATCCATTTTTCAGGTAAAGAAAATGAGACTTAGGTGAGTTCAGATTAAAGTTGCATAATTAATAGACTGGTAAAATGAAATTCCATCTTAGTAATTCACTCTATGCATCGTATGTGTAAAACTCTATATAGATGGTAATCGCTCTCTGACTCAGAGAGACTGCACATTGGCTAACCATTAATAGCAAAATGTGCAGTGGAAAAATGTCCGTGATCTTCGTGTGTTAGGACATCACCATCCAGACTGTTTTCTTCATTTTGGTTTTAAAGGAAACTTATGGGGAAAGTTGACTTTTGTCTCATTTTTACTAGCCAGTTACAGATCATCAGCAAGTGTGGAAGTTGTCTGGGGGAGAAATGTCTTTGTCTCCCTCAAGTGGCTTGGCTGAGCCCTGTTTTATGAAGAATTTTATTTTATATTCACTGTACTCTCTATCAAAAAGGCTTTTACAAAAGCACTCCTTTTCTTAGACACATTCTTTAGAGATTGATTAAGCTACTATTAATAACTAGCACTATCCACTTTATGAATCATTGAGTTCTTTTTGGAACATCTCTACTTTCAAGTGACATAAATTTCAATTTGCAACTTTTCTGCCCAGTTTCTCCCACACACATGGCAAAATATTGTTGAGTACGTTACTTCTAGCTCAACAGGCCTCGGGTTATCTGGATTTCTTTCCATCCACTTGAACAGAGCTCGGGACATAAAGCAGATGCAAATGCAACTGTTCCTCTCTGTTCTCAGTGACCTGTGTGGTTTGTCTTGACAGTTTTAATAAAGGTAGGGTACAAATTCTAAGTCTAGTCTTGGGTCTTTAAAAATGGATTGATTATTTTTTGCCTCAATTTCTCATCTTTGTTTATTATTAAATTTTATTGGTTTATCATCTGTCTACCTAACTATATGATTTCAGGAGTCCAGCTTCACACCAACTTACAATTTTTATAACATCTGCTTTTTCACACCCTGCAGCCATCGTGAGTAGATTTATTTTCTAAACCGTTAGATGATTGTGTTTTCAGCAGATTAGGGAAATGAGTGGGAAGGCGTTCAAGACCACCAGGGCCTTTACAGTAAGAACAAATTGGCAGCAGCCGGCGCGCTGTGTTTGGGAAGAGAAGCAGCGTGTGCTGCACACAAGTGCCAAATTGCCGGCTCCTACGACGAGCCACTGGCTCCCACAATGCACAGTAGTAACTTATTTAAAAAAAAATTTAAGTTGGCTTTTTCCTTGGAATGATTAATATCCTTTCATTTTAACCCAAATGCAGAAGATGCTGAGCTGCTGTCTCCCCAGCCGTGAGGTCTAGTCATTTCTAGTGGCATCCACTGTACTATCCCCAGCCTGCTGGTAACAGAGTCATAGCATCGTGGGGCTCTAGGATAATCACACACAAAGAACAACATGCCCACACTGATGCCAAGTTTAGACTATTTGTAATGGTCTGTTTTCCCACCAGGTAATCTGGAGGAAGATGGATGATTGGATAGAATCGTTGTGGACTGAACAGAGCTCCTATCTATTTCTTTGTAATCCAAGTTCAAGGAGCACTGCTGGCCACTGATTGGATGATCTGAATGATAGCATGTTGATCATTAACCTGGCAGTGACTTGGGTGGTCTGCATGCTTGTCCATGGTTTCCAGCACTACCAGGACCTTGGATCTGAGTGGTCACTGCAATGTAGACTTTCTTTGTGCCATACGAAACTTAGAAAAAAAAATCCCTGAAGCTTTTTGAGGAATATAAAATATGTCCTTATTTTTGTCCTCCCAGATTTCCTATCCTTTCTTCAAAGGGTAAACAAAAGCATGTTTTCTAAAGCTGATAGATTTTACACAGCTCTCTTTTCTTTGGTCCTGCTCTTTGTACCCAAAGTAATGACAACTCATGACACTCTCTGTCCATTCTAGCTCAGATTCTACACTTATTGCATGTATATTTCTTCCAACAAAATCTCAGTGTGATAAAGTGAGGGAACAGGTTCCTGAGTTACTCTTTGATCTAAGGATGAATCCTATACATATTGTGCAACTAGGAAATGCCCTGGCCCTGGGCCCGATGCCGGGTAATAACAGAAAGTTCTGTCTCACAATGGATGTATCAGGCTTCTGAATTATGAAATGGCATCATCTAATCTTCCCCAGAAGCTGAAATTTTTGTGTGGGCGGTAGATTAAATGATTTTGACCCAGTTTGTTTAATGCATCTCTCTCTGCTTTAACTTTATCCCTTAAAATGGAACAGATTCTGCCTTCTGTAAGCCTGCAAAAATATTTCAGCCATTTGGGGGGTGGGGGAGCTGGGGAACACTAGAGAGAGAAAAGTGAATGAATATTCAATACACATTTTTATCTTCTTTAACATGTGGGCACAAAATTGAACTTTATAAACACAACAAAAATTCTTTGTAACCGGAACTGGGAATTGTTCTTGGCAGAGTTAACACCTATATATATCTCAACCACGGCAATCATGTGAAGTTATCTTTGAGTCTTATTCTTCCCCAAATTAAATCTGTTACTTTGAAATCATTCATTAGAGATCATTCATCAAGGAAAACGTTCTACTATTAGACTTACCATCAGAGCCATGTTTAACAGGGAGTAACATGAAAAAAAAATTGTGCATTGGGCATATTTCATGTTAAGATAGCTAATATTTGCTGACCACAGATGAGTGCAGATACTAAAGACTTTACTTTGTTTGATTCATTTAGTCCTTGCAGTGACCTGTAGATGCAACGTCCCTTTTCTGCTTTCGAAATTGGAGAGTTGAGTCTCAGTTAACCCACTAATAAGTGTCAGAGATGGGACTGGAATCCAAGAATTTCATCCACATCATGCCTGGATCCCTGGGTCTGTTTTCTTGAACTCAGTGCTAAACTCATTAATGTTTGTCTGTGTCATCTACTGGCCAGCATAAGGGAGAGAGCTGGGTTCTTCATTTCATGCCCCCATTCTTTTCTGTACCCTATCTTTAGGTCCTCAAACACACCAGTGTCTGCTATGCCTTGAGGATCTTGCCTTCGCTGCTAGTTTGAAGCCACTCTTCCTTCCCTCTTCATGTTTGAGTCTTTCTTATTCTTAAGGCCTCCACTGTTTGCCTCCGCCTTGAAGAGGCTGTCTCTTACCACCCAACAAAAAAGCAGGCTTCTTCTTTCCCAAAGCACCCGTGTTCACGCTCCCAACTCCTTCCTGGTATCGATCTCTTTTTGCAGTGTGCATTATAAATGTTATATACACTAATCTGCTTGCTTGTTTAATAGCTTCCTCTCCCTACTCCCCAGTGTTCTGCATTTAAGTGCCAATTCTGTGAATGCAGAGACCATGTGGCTTTGTTTCAGGGACTCGAGCAATTGTGTTGGATGAGTTAAGACAGATCTTCAATGCAACGTCTAACATGCTGGATTTAGCACAATTGCATTGATTGTATATGTGTGTATATTTTGAAGCAAGAGAGGTTGCAGAGCCAAGGCATGTTTACTTTTTAGTTATAGGTGCCAACGGTCACAAAATCCCTGGGAACTTAAAAGGAACTTAATTTCTCTCTGAGGGTTAAAGTTTTACTTGAACATGTAATGGATCACAGTCCAGGTGGGTAAATCACTTTAAAGAGGCTACAGAGAAGTGAGGCCTGTTGGAGAGCTGGTTGGTGTTGCGCCATTTCTAGGACAGGATCTGCAATTGACTGAATTATGCCCCCCCCAATTCATATGTTGAACCCCAGCACTTCATAATTTGACTGTATTTGGAGATACAGCTTTATAGAGGTGTGTGAGTTAAAATGAGGCTATTACAATGGGCCCAAACTGATATGACTGGTGTCCTTGTAGGAGGAGGAAATTCGGACACACAGACACCAGGGATGCATGAACACAAAAAAGACCCAGTAAGGAGCCCTCTGCCAGCCAAGGAGAGAGGGCTTAGGAGAAAGCAAAATGCCAGTGCTTTGCTATTGAACTTCCAGTCTCCAGCACTGTGAGAAGATAAATTTCTGTCATTTAAGTCTCCCAGTCTGTGTTATTTTATTAGACAGTCACAGCATACTAATTCAGCATCAAGGGATCAGAGGAAAGTTGGACACCCAGGGACAAGAGATGTGGTGAAGAAAAACTTTGTCATTGCTTGTTTAAGTATTGCTCAAGGAAGATGAATATTCTCATCTCGTTGGCAAGACTATCTGTGATGGAGACGAGATAAATGCTTCCATCTGTCCTGGCCTAATGCTATTCACAAAGCAAACAGTATATGATATTAAAAACAAATAGACTTTCGAAGTGGCCTGTGTGGTCCCCAAGCACTGGTGTTCACACCCTGTGATATCATCCTCCCTAGAGTGTGGGAGGATGATAAACTGTTTCTAAACTATAGAACATCCAGAGGTGATGTGCTCCACCTAAGACTGCATGTACGTTATGTCTTATGCATCGTTAAGTAATTGTCTTGCATAAGACAGTAGCATCCATTTTGCTGAGTCTCATCTGGTGCGTTGGGGAAAGCAAGCTGCCATCTTGGGGAACCCCATGTGACAGGACACTGCAGGGGACCCAGCAGAGAGCAGCCTTTGGCCAACCACCAAGACAGGGGAGCCCTCACTCAACCAAAGGCCTCAACTCCATGAGAAAATGAACTCTGCCGCTGATGTGAGTGTTCACAGACAGGAACCCTCCTAGTCCTCTCAGCTAAGACCATTCACACCTCAGCTAAGACCACAGCACTGACTGATGCCTTCATTGCAGTCTCGAGAAATCCTAAGTGAGGATCCAGCTAAGATGTGCCGGGATTTCTAGTCCATGAAACTGGGAGGTAATAAATAGGTGTACTTTTTTTTTTTTTAAAGATTTATTTATTTATATAAGAACTGGGGTACAGGTCAGAGCCACGGGAGGGTGAGAGAATTCACCAGAGACAGAGCGGGGAGCAAAACAGGCGTACTGATGGAAATACACTGTTGAGTGGAGCAGCGGGCAAGACAGGAGAGGTCTGCCTCACCATGTGGGTTTCTCCCTGGCCGGCCTGGAATCGAACCCGTGCTGCAGAGGCTGTGTACAGCTTCACAGCATGGCACTCAACCCACTAGGTGTTCTTTTAAGATTCCTTAGCTGTGGTAATACTGTCACACAGCAATGGATAACTAAATGCTTCTTTGCCCAAGGAGACCTCTCTACAGGGAAATGAGTCACTGGTTAAACCAAAGTTAGGGATTCAAATCCCTATAGTAATGCTTTCACTCATATGTGGAACACAGACAGGGTAAACAAATAACCTGGTAAAACTAAACCAAAACAAACCCTAGAAATATGACTGCAGAATTGAGGCTTCTAGAGGGGGAGGAGAGCAGAGGGAGAAGCATTTCAGTGGTCTCTGGGGGCTTTGTGAGGGGTGTGATTCGGTGACTTAAATCTGAGGAAGTATGAGCCTGTACCCTAAGTCACAAACAATGTTGTGAACCAGTGTGACTTCAATGAGTGACTGAATGGATGAATGACAAGTAAGCATTCTGAATATTATTTAGCTTACAAGGCTGTTTGCTTCCTGGAAAAATAGGACTAGTCACATTATTGTTCCAGTTCAACAAGTGTTTCCTGTGATTTTTATTGTAGATTAATTGGCTGTTATTTTGGTTTATACCAGTCTCACATGCTTAGTAGTTATGAGTCAGCTCCCGAGAGGTAGATCAGTCCTTCATGAAATGACAAAAAGTGGCTTTATCCAGATAACGAAGTCTATTTTTAGTGGCTTCTTTGGAGAATGCCCTTGGCCTCCAACAGACCTATCTGTACCTCCAATTACTGAGGGAGAATTTCTGTGCTGTTATCTGTGTTTACATGGTCAGCATCTTTAAATCAACATACTTGTATATTTCTGGTAGTGCAGAATGCAAGGAGAAACCAAGTCTTTATGGGGATTTTAATGTTGATTATTCTTGAGTATAATTTGGGCAATTAAACTAAATAATGAAAAGCAGGACTGTTTGGTGAGTCAAGCATCACTCTAATGAGGTGGTTAAGCTAGTTGTTTAAATTTATTCAGTTGGCTAGTTTATAGACAAGTAATTCTAGTGATCACTTTTTTGTAAAGTTACCACTTGGACCTTGAAAATCTAACAGGAATCTCTAATTAATGACTGACAGGGCTAAGACACACAGAGGAAATAGAAAGTGAAAAAACTTTAAAAATTAAGTTTAAATGTAATTTTCAATAATGGTTTTTACCATTACTTGACCAAGTGTTACTACATGTATGTTAATCCCTGGAGTGTTTATTGCCTGTCTAGGATGTGTGGACATGGTGCCACATACTCCGGAGCATGTCAAATAAGTGAAATGTGATCCCTGAAAATGGTGAAGATAAAAAGGAGCCCATTTCTTATTATGCCTCGTGTGCATGCTGCCTTAGAGGTGTCTGAACAACTCTCAGTTTTGCACAGTTTCACGCATTCTCCTTTCTCATCACTATCTGCACGTTGGTCTCTGGGTGTAACACTCTTGACCTCTGGCTTAGCTGGTCCTGTTTCTGGGATATCTCTTCTGATCATTCTTTTGTCTTAGGCTGGGTTAGGCTTCTTGTTCCGTAGTTCCATACCCCTAGTCATCCAGGAGT
This sequence comes from Talpa occidentalis, assembly GCF_014898055.3. Classification (NCBI taxonomy): domain Eukaryota; kingdom Metazoa; phylum Chordata; class Mammalia; order Eulipotyphla; family Talpidae; genus Talpa; species Talpa occidentalis. The sequence goes on from NW_023605194.1 coordinate 111,625,864, forward strand.
GGCCGAACCTGCGATAGATAGCTTAAGGTGCTCCATGGCGGGCCTCCCTTCCACTCCCTCCGTGCCTCCCTTCCTCCCTTGAGCATAGGTTGTTCCTCTCTCTCCCTGCATTCTCCCTCCCTCCTTCCTTATTTCTTTTAACTTTCTTTAGTTTTGTTTTACTTTTTTTAACTTCTTTTTTATTGAAACAACAGTGGTTTATAACATTATATAGGTTTCAGGTGTACAACTTTTTAAATCAACATCTGTTATCTATTACCTTGTGTTTGCCACCAGAATTCTCACTCTTCCCATCACCATACATCTGAACTGTCTGCCGGATTTACCCACCTCTCTTCTCCCTTCTTTCTGGTGATCACCAGTAGTTCTTATATTCAATTTTTTTTTGTTTTCTTTTATCACAAAAATATTCAATTGTTTTTTCTGTTTATCAGGTATGAGTAAAATCATACTGTTTGTCTTTGTCTGACTTATTTCACTTAGCATAATGCCTTCCAGCTTCATCCGTGTTGTTACAAATGGCAGGATTTCATATTTGTACAATGGAATACTACTCAACTATAAAAAAGGTAAAGTTCCCTTTCTTCTCAGCTCTTGAAGTAGCTTGTTTTTCTCTTATTCTAAATACCAGTGTTCTGGTAAAAGATTAGCTAATTCTCTTACACACATATGTATGTTTGTGTATCTATATTGATATAAGTATATAGAGAGAAAAGTACACACACGTATGCGTTCTAGTTGTCTAGTCTGGCAGTTCTTGAATGATTATTTTATTAACTGTTTTTGTACTTCTTTTTCTTTTAAAAGATTTATTTATAAATACATAAAGCTGGAAATTTTTTACAAATCTTACAGATATAAAGGTGGCACATAATTTGTAAGTAATAAACAATGCAATACTCTATTACATTCCGCACTGCCAATGATTCTCAAATAATGCTTTTATTGATTTTTGTCTAATACTTGTACTCATACCAGCCTGTCATCAATCTGCGTGATTAACAGTGTCCATCCCTTTAAGTCAGATAGTCAACAAAATAAAATAAATATCGATTTATAGTGTTTGTTGATACCCATAGAGAGAACACTTTCATATTTATATGCACATTGCTTTTATTATAAACACCCATTATACTCTCAGAATTGGGATTTTAAGCTCCTTTGCCACATGAACAAAGCAAGGTTGGGGGAGTTCATCTCAGGTATGTCTAGCCCTGTCTCTGTGGACAATGTGAAAATCACATGATGTAATTCCTGTCCAACAAGAACTTTTCTGTCTATTAGGGAAGCACCAACAGGAAGAGAGAGCAGGAGGTGAGTTATGGGTTAAATGAAGCTGACTATTGACAAAGACATTTCACATGGAAAAGCCACAGAATCGGACTGCCCTGGACTGAATCCAGCTCCGTCATGGTCAGTCATGAGAACCTGGCCAAGTTCTCTTAGTCTTCAGTGCTAGCTTTCCTTATCTTAAAAATTAGCAGACTCTCATTTCTACAATTGAACTTGCTTTTGTGTGTGGTTTACAACAGTGCCTTGAATTTGATCAACAGCAGCCTTTTTCATTAGACTCATTGTAAATCACCAGCTTCTTTTTAAACAAGATATTTACAAATAACATAAACCTTGCAGCAGAAAATATAGCACATTCTATCAGTGCTCAGACAGTTTTTTTTGGTATGTTTGAATTGCTCCTTGCATTTAAGCAGTCTGCTTCTGGATTTGATTTTTCTTTCATAGCAGGGATAGGAGGAGGTGGTGAGATGTTGCAGTGAGATCACTAATTACAGGTGCTGCTTTTAGTTTAAGGGGTTTATGCTGAGACACCAGTGGAAGAGAGGGAGGTGGAAAATAGGCCCTAAAAGTGACTTTTGGGGTTTTCTTTTCCTTGGAGACATGATTTATATATCCTTTAGACCTTGGTATTCATCTTTTAGTTATCTATAATACCATCCTCATTGTCAATAGAGCTCTTATCTTTTGATATATTATTCTCACTTGGTATCTCTTGTGGAAATCAGAAAGTTAAGGGCATATATGGCAAAACAGTTGGTCATATAATAGAAAGTCTCCCCAAGATCTTTACCAGATAGATTTGTATAATGTCAAGGTAAAAGACAACTTTTTAAATACAAACAAACTCTTTAATTCAAAAGTAAGGGAAGCTTATCTTTGGGCTTAGTATATGGCATTTCCAAAGTATAAATACTTTTATTTCTGCTCTTTGCTATTCTGGCTCACTCCACTAGAATGTACTTCTAATAGGTCAGGGATTTTTCCCTTCTTTGTTTACTCTATACCCCAAGCACTCAGTAAATGCCTGGTGTGTATCAGAAGCTCAATAACTATTTGTTAAATAAATGAATTAGGCCCAGCTGGATATGGAGTGGATATGTAGCTGTGTTAATATACAGACTATGGGGAAAGCACAATGATATCCAGGCTAGTTAAAAAGCTTTAGTGCTTCTACCCACAAGTAAGGGGATTTGTTAACAGCTGTGAAAGGGCACAGGCAGGGATTCCATCTTAAATGTAGCCCGGACATACACAATATATAGTTTTGCATATATCACCTGGAGTTATTTGAGCCACTGGGTCGATGTATGCTTAGTAGCCACCACTGTCCCAGGGTGTAATGGTGGCACACAATGATAAGCTTCATTTCTGTGATATGGGCTTGAATATGTCATATTTGTACTAGTTCTGTTTTCACATGAGCTTTTCCACGATCTGCACTGAAACAGACATGAGTTGGAGGCTGAGTTGCTAACTATGGTAACATTTATTGAGTGTTTTCAATACACCATCTCTGTCCTAAATAATTTGCACTTATTTCCACTAATACTGACAAAAGCAATGTGAATTAGCTATTCAGATTATTTCATGAAGTAATGGGGACTCAGAAGTGGTATCTATTAGCCTTCTATTTTTCACAGCAGGACTTAAAAAAATTTAGTTCTCTGATTTATTTTAGTTCTGTATGATCATGTTGGATGACCAGAAGTATGTATCAAATTGAACCAAAGTGAAATTTTATAATGCATTCTAAAATCCAATTTATTTAAGCAGTTTTCTCTTAGCACAAAGGCTAAAGATTTTAAAATGGATTTTAAAAGATATTTTGCAAATGTTTATTATCATTTTTATATTGAGGTTATAGTTTACAAGACTGTATATGATTTAGGGAAATAGCATCATCCCCTTCCAGATGGGTGTCAACAAACCTCACCTTCCACCAAGCACCCCGCCTCCCCCACAGTGCACAGGGCACCCTCCACTTTATGCTCTCTTAGCCTCACAATATAGCAGCAATAAAAATATAAAGGCAGTGAGTTATGATAGAGAAAGTAGATGGTTGGTAGAAAAACTTGACTCGGTTAATTAATGTTGGTCACTTCGCCACCCATTCTGGTTCCTGGTGGCCTCATGGGTTAACTTAGAGCAGGCTCTCTTTGAAACTGAAACAGAGTTGCTAAGATTCTCATTTGAATTTTTTTCTTGAGTGAATTTTGTTCTTGAATATTGTTTCTATTCAAAGAAGACACTTTTTTGGTCCCCTTCCACCTTTTCTATTTTCCTTCCTTTTGTTTGATATCCTTTTGTTGATTCCATTGTTCTATGAGTCACCTGGGATTCGGGGCCGACCTCAGAGCCTGAGTGACTTGACTCCCACTTCCTAAGGGAAACCTCACCCCAAAGTAAATTGCTCTTCTTTTGGCCCCTCTCAGAATTGAATGTTATTTCAGCTAAATTAAGAACTAACAAGAATTCTGATGGGCAGCAGTGGGCAGCTTAGACATTCTCTAAGCTCAAGGCTCTCAGTGCTAGCTAAATTTGTTTAGGAAAATTGGGTTCCACTTTCCACTGAACCTACAGTTTCATTCATTCATGCATTGGTTCATTTGTTCATGTACACATTCATTTATCCAGTCACAAAGCAAACATTAAATGAAGCTGCCAGTAGATCCAGTACCCTAGTGGGTCACAATGAACATTACGCTCCTTATGTCCGGGGACCTATGCATCTGAAGGCTGGAACCGCTGGGCAAAGAAGCAAACAAGAATCTCAGCAGCATGCTCTGTAAGAAGCCTGTGCTCCATGTTATGGTGACACAAGAAAGCTTGCTATAGTTTGACTAAAAGAGGCAGGGAGGTCTTTATGGAGGAGAGGACATTTGAGTTGCAACCTGACACTTGTGTAAAGTACCCTGTTGATAGCTGGTGATTTTCTGTCACCACTGACAGCACATGAGAAAGTGACATGAGAACATAGCATCTCAGGGGATTCTTTCATTCTCCAAGCTTCTAATAACTCTCTCCAGCCAGAGAAATGCTGAGAGTGACTATAGGGCTGACACTGCACATCAGTAGGACTTCTGAAATGTTGTGTGGAGTGGCATTGTCTGCACGGGAGCCTGGAGGAGGGAAAACCTTGCTGGCTGTGACCATGTGGGGCTGCGTGGGGGAAGGTGGGCTTTGAATAGACCTCAGACAGATAAAGGGCTGCCAGGTCAGGAAACACCAATAATAGGAATGCCGAGGAATTTTCCAGGTTGAAGATTATAGAATACAGGGAGGGAACCAGCTCACCAGATGAAGTTGGGCAAAGGGGGGAAGATTAGCTTTGCTGGAGTAGAAAGGTTAGCTTTAAACACTGGATACGATGTTGGAAATGGAGGAGTCCAGCATTTTGTACTATTTTAAATGCCATATGAAGGCCTTTGTCACTGACGACAGTGCCAGTCTGAGAATAAGTGGTTTAGGTTAGAGTTTAAGCAATGACTCCCTTAACCTGTGAACTCAGTTTCTGAATTTCTCAGAACTTTATTTACCTATGGAATGGGGTTAATGCTATTTTCCCATCAATTTGTTTAAAATAAATGAAAATGAAAATATACGTATGTTGTGTGTGTGTGTTTAGGCATATGTTTATGTAGTAAATCGTAGAATTCCATGCAAATAGATAGGTACATGCATAGTCAAGAAGTTGTAATGAGAAAGACCAAAGTATATTGGAGAAGATGAATTGCCAGTGGAATTCAAGAAGGCCATCATGAGGAAGAGATCAAACTCAAGTGAACAGGTCGCAGGGGCGGTGCTCCAGCACCAGGGCTTATATCCAGGAGTCATCTGTTGCCATCTTCAAGCCAAACTTTCTCAACATGTGACTTAGCACAAAGAACCTATAATTGTGTGGCAAATCTCCACACCACACACACACACACACACACACACACACACACACACTTTTTGTCAAACTAACATGACACATGCCAAAGGTTAACAGGTAACAGGCTGGTAGAGTGAACATGTTTTTAGCCAGGTGCAGATTGATTTTTAGGATTTCCATCCTCAGGCCAGAATACCAAGCTGACATGCCCAGGAAAAAAACCCCTTTGTTTACTGTTATCACTTACACTAATTCAAGGAACAAAGAATTGTTGTCTACCCAGGCCAGGGGCACGGCGTAATTTGAAGTGGGCATAGGAAAGAGGGAAGTGTTTGTCAAAAGAACAAAGGAACTCACTAGGACAAGATTCAGAGGGAAGATAAAAGAGCAGCACCTTCTGCCAAATAAGAAGGTGGCCAGAGAGTCCTGGCCACTCTGAAGCTACTTGGCACATGCCAGGTAGACGGAAGGAGCCATTTACAAATGCCTGTGACCCTGAGGGTTCTCTGTGGGTTATAACAGGCCACTTTACCTTGATATAACAGTTATTCTTCAGGTTGCCATATATGGGCTGACTGGCCATCTTGAGAGCCATTCTGGTCACTGGCACATAAACATGTAGTTAGTTCTTCATAATAAGAAGCAAGAGGGTGCAGAGAGCAGGGAAAGAGGCAACTGAGCCCTCTGGCAGAGGTATGGTTTTGTTTGTGGCTTTCTGTGATAAGGAGCTTGGTCCCTCATTTTGGTATTTCATTCATTCATTCATTCATTCATTTATTTTTAAGATTTATTTATACAAGCACTGGGTACAGTCAGAAGCGTGGGAGGGTGAGAGAATTCACCAGAGCCAGAGAGGGGAACAGAACAGGCAGACTGACGAAATCCGGGGATCGAACCGGCGCAGCCTCTCAGCCCTGCGCTCAACCGCTGCGCCACAGGGAAGGCCCTGATTTTGGTATTTCTATTTACCCCTCTCCTGCAGGAGTTGGGAGTCTTTGTGTAAGGATTGGAAAATGTGGAAGACAGTGTGGGGAGGCCCGCATCTTGTGTGATACACCCAAACCTAGCTGCCCTTCCTGCCCCTGTTGTTCTCTGAAATGCATGTGTATGTGTGTTTATGCTATTACTACATATATTGTATATTATTATACATATTACATATAATATTAAATGTATTATACAATTTATAAAGCTATATGAATATATAAATGCATAACATGTAATATATAAATTATATATATCATATATTTACATTTATTGATTTCCTGTTTAATGCTTCTCAGTTATTCATCACATATTTAGTGTGTGTCCACCATGAGATACACAAATATTTTACATTTGTTGTAAAAAGAGAGGTCAGGGAGTATAAGGATCAAGTGTAAGATCAGAGAGCTAATAAGAGGGGATAGAGTCAGAACTTCCTCACCCAGATAATATGTCCCTCACTCTTAAACACCTTAAATCAGTACATCCCTGCACACTTCTCTGTACCCACACTAGCCCTACAAGCAGAGGGGCAGAGAGAGTCCTCCCCTGTAAATAATAACCACATGCAAACATGTCACTAACTTATGCTTCTGCTGGAACCAAGTGTTGAGTTTGTGAGAAGCCATCCATGGTGTTTTGGTGCCTTTGCACTGCCCAGCCTCCCAAAGAGAGTGCCTTCAGCTTCACCAGCAGCGTCAGTGGAACTTCTTGCTCATTACGGAACCTTCAGGAGTGGAGGAGCAGCGGGCTCTCAGTCCTTCCCCGGAGGGGTTGCTACCGCCCAGCCCTCCCGGAGATGCGAGGCAGCACCATTTCCTTACAACGCCAGCTGTCAAGCAGGGTTCCATGGTCTTTTTTTAGATCTAATTGAATTCAACAACAGGGCAGGATGACAGGCAATCTTCAAAGACAAGAAGAGCTTTGGAAAGAGAAGATAAAATTAATGGAGCCTACTACTGACAATCCAAGAAAAATAAATCTTTAGCATTGACTGATTATGAAGCAGCCACCCATAGCTGGAGAATTCAGAACATAGCTGAATATTTCCAAATTTATTTCAGCTGTTTTGGTATAGATAGATAAACAATCCATCCATCCATCCATCCATCCATCCATCCATCCATCCATCCATCCATCCATCCACTCAATTATTCAGTTAGTAAATGTTTACTGAAGGTTTTATCTGTATTAGACACCATTAAGCACTATACATCAACATAGCCTTTAAAAATACCACTTATCTAAAATATAGGTCCATGTTTTCACTAACTAGTTTTCTCTTTACTTTTGGAATAATCTGATTTTAATGAACTCTTTGCCATCTTTTTGCCAAAACTAATCAAAGTAAAATTTTATATAATGCCATCACTGCTAATAAAACTTATTTTTCCACTTATCAGGCTGATGTTTTCAATCTCTAGGACAGTGTGGACCAATATTTCTTTGATTATTTTTTAATGGCAAGGAGATAATTATGCTACTTATGCAAAGATTTTTAAAAACTGAGCACATGTGATAAGAATAGAGTGTTATTAAATAAAACCCACAACAAAGTTTCTTCAGTGTTTATGACTATATATATAATCATTACTGACCTACTTTAAACAAAAATGTTAATTGGTATATTTGAATAATGGGTAGCTGACTGCTTTAACATCACTAAATCAAGCATTGCTGAGGTTAACCAGATGGGTGGAGCGAAATGTCAAGGTATGGGGTTAAATTGAAAAATCGTTGGGAGGAAGAAAAGGAAAAAATGAGTGTGATGGGAACTGGGTGGATTTGAAGCTTTTCTGAATGCATAATAGGCTTCGAGCTGGGGGTGCCAAGCCCTGCTTTACCTTCTTCTCTTCACCTGCCGCCCCACTTTGCATGAGGGCTGCTGGAGGACTTTGGTGGGTCATCGCCAGGTAGATGGCGAAAAGATACCTTTTCACTGGAACCAGGTTGAAGTAAGGGAGTAATTCTGAGATGTAACTTTAGAGTAAGAGAAGATCTAATGAGGGGCTTTGGGTTGGGATAGTTGGAATGTTTTCTTTCAGCGTGGGGGTGAGGGTGATGTGGGTGATGAGATGCAGCAAAAGAGAAATGAGGCCTGAAATGAAAGAAGGAAGTACCCTTCATCAACAATTAGTTTGCTCAGGCTGCTTGTGTGCCACGGGGAGTGACAGCTGATTATAGTTCATCTGAGGTCTTTAAAAGCACTTATATATACATTCATACATATACAGCCACTAAAAATATGTATATTTAACACACACACATATATATATTTAATAAATGTCACCTCTCATATATATGTTTTCTATATATAGGAAATACACAGCAAGGAAAATAAAATCAACATCATTTTTCTTCCCTCCAACTCTAAAATATGATTTATTGTTTTGGATGAGGAGTTTGGTGCAAGAAATACCTACAACTCCCTCCATCCAAAAAAATACAGAATAAATAAAAAACTAAGAAAAAAACAAATTTGAGTCTCTCTATTGAGAACAATATATACAAAATATACATATATCTATATGTGTAAATATACATATATCTACATATGTATAGATATATGTATGTATGTATGTATATATATGTGCAGACACAGTCAAATGACTGACTGTACAAACATTGCCAATAGGCTTTTTCTTTTCAATATTTTAAAATGACTTAATCATAGAGCGTCTTTGGGTTTAAAATATCCTATAAAATTCAGAATCAGCTCAGATTCTGCCTTCGCTTGTAGGGCCTTCCTTTCTCCATTCAAATTAGCCCCAAACAAATAATCAGTTTGTTACCCTCCCCCCAATTATAATGCTTTCAGGAGTGTTAGCTCGGTTCCTTTCCTGATGAAAAAATTTTGCAGTAAAATATTACTTAACTTTCAAAATGTGCTGAAAATTTTCAGTGGCATATAGGAACGAGTATAATGAGGGCTTTACGTTAATTTTCAAATGAAGATTCAGGGATTAAAGAGAGAGGGCAAGAATAAATCTGGCGCTCCTGGGATGTGGTTGTTTAGTGAGAAAGCATATTATTAAATGTCCTTGGAAATCAGTTCATTATTTGATGTGAAACAAAATACATAAAGAAGCAATTGGGTTTCTTTCTGTTCTCTCCCGGACACTGAAAAATGATGTGGCTTCTTTTGTCTATATTGTTGTTCCCAATAGAGAGACTCAAACTTGTTTTTCTCTTAGTTTTTTTTTTTTATTCTGTATTTTTTGGATTGGGGGGAGTTGTAGGTATTTCTTGCACCAAACTACTTATCCAAAACAATAAATCATATTTTGGAGTTGGAGGGAAGAAAAATGATGTTGATTTTATTTTCCTTCCTGTGTATTTCCTACATATAGAAAATGTATATGAGAGGTGACATTTGTTAAATATATATATATATATGTTAAATATATATATTTTTAGTGGCTGTAATCACTGTGTTCCTCATTGGCATAGGATGAAAGCATCTTTCATCTTTATGTCAACTTCTGTTTTATGTGCAAGCTTTTTGGGAAAGAAATCACATATTCAGTGAACCACGGAGTGAATTTGGATATCAGTGTGAACTTTGACAGTGAGATTAATCTTCTTAGAATATAATCTTCATTGGTTGAGAGGTACTTATATTTTATAGAAATTTATAGAAATTTCTATTTTAGAGAAGTTTATATGGCAGAACAAGGAAGTGGTCACCAACACAGAATGCAGGTAGAAGGGAGTGTCAGCTACACCATCATGGCTCTTGTGCTTAGTTTCTCTCATCTATGAAACAGGCGTGACAACAGTGCTCTTTTAACGGTTGCAAAGTGAACTGAGTGATTTAACATTTATAAAGCACTTAGAACTGATTTGGCAGACAGCGAGCATTATGGTTGTTCATCACCAAGGTAAGGAAATCTAAACCCACCCTTGGCAGGTGAGGGATAAAAATCCCTGCTCATTGGTAGTAATAGGGACTTTGGGTGTTCATTTGCTATTTATTTTTGTATGTTTTTCCCTAATACTGTGATCATTTTATAGTTCTTAGATGCTGATGTTGTCCTAGAAACTTCTGTTACTACTTGATCCCCCTTTCTAGGTCTGCTACAAATTGTAAAACCTAAATATGGCAGATGGTTAACAATGCCACATGAGAAGGGTTTTTTTTCCAATTATATTTTTACCATGACAGCAGTCCTGCTGTGATGGGAATAAATGGTTATGGTATGGCTGTGAAACTGATATTGTATGTTCCATAAGGCTATAGGGTTGGACAAACACTGGCCAGAATTATCCTCCACCTTTTCCAAATGTAAGGTCAAAACTGAGATAAAGGAAGACCGTGTCATTTTGCCTTCTTGCCATCCAGTGATGTTCTAGAACTTGTAAGCAGAGAGACAGAATGTGGAGTCCCATGCAGTGCAAATTATTCATGCTTATTACTGTCCATATAAAGACAAAAAAATATATAGCTAAGTTTTAATTATATTTAAATAATTCATTAGTTTTTCTACCTAAAAATTTCTAGGTTAATATCACACCATTGAGTTTATTTTTAAGTTCTAGTCTCAGCAAAAGAGTTACATTTGAAGAGGTCGAGGCTACTTGTCCTGTATTAATAATCCTTCTGCAATTACCATAATAATTTGCTCCATATGCCTAAAAATGTTTCTCAGAGTTACTGGATTATCACCTACTGAGAAGTTAACAAATATCTACTTGATATTTTTTCCAACCGAGAAGAAATTGTGCCTCTGTTTGGAGCACAGCTAAATGATATATTGAAGTGTAGCATGTCAAATAAGTCCATCCTCAGTAGCTATTTCGCATATCTGTGATTATCTAACAAGATTATTAATATATTCCTTCTGATCTTTATGTACCAGTGATGGGAAACAGACCATTTTTTGAGAATTGAGATTTTTGGAAAATTTTATCCTGACCCTCTGTTGGTGCAGCTAGAAATGCACTTGATATTAAGGGGATAACTGATGGCAGTGGCAACAAAGTCCAAGGTCCAGGCCTTTCCCTACTTCCTCATTTAGTTATTGCTGAAACAGTTCTAAATCACATTTTTCTGAGAGGGAAATCGGACGAGTTCATGCAAGCAAGCTGCCTTCTGGATGCTGCATTCAGGTTGTGCTGTGGCAGGCTTTGGACCTCGGTGAGTCCCCAGAAGTGGTGAAGGTTCAGATCTCACAGAGTAAGGCTGGCTGGAACCCACTGGAAAATGAAAGCAGCAACTTAGGAGAAACAGCTTCCTTGGTAAGATCAGTTGCTCTTTCTGCCTGTCATGTATAATGCTATCCAACAGCGGACAGAAAAAAAGGCATGGGAGTGGGCAGAGGCTAACCAAAACCAAACTGAAATCACTAGAATGGACCCGGAGGGGAAAGGATCGGCCCTGAGCTCATCGGCGCTCCCATTTTTAGCTCCGGAACTGTAATCCTATAATTGAAGCCTTGCGCAGTTCCTAAGCATTCAAGTGTAACTAACAAATTTCATGGAGTGTCTATTTTGAAAACATGGTTGTTTTAGGGAAGCAGCGTCTTAAGTAAATTTGTGTTTTAATTGCAAGAAGGTAGAATATGATTTGAGAGTATCCGAATTAGAAATGCTTTTTTATTTCTTTTCAGGAGCATAAATAAATAAACAGCCATAGGGAAAAACCTTCCTTAGAGTTTATAATGAACTGTGGTTAGAGAAGGATTTAAGAATGTGATTACTTTGGCTGCGGTAATTTAAGACAAGCGCTGTGTTTATGTAAGGGATGTGACTTGTTAGGTTTAATTTCTCAGGGTGGATGTATTTTTTTCACTGTTTCTCTAGGTATTGGCAATAAGCAAAAAATACTCAACAAGAATAAACTTACTTTTTCCGGCAACTATTCATTCAATTTTTAAGATATTCATTAATTGAAAGGTACTGCCGCTTTGCTCTGTCCTTTCTGCGTAGAGGATGTGCCTCCGCTTCTTCAGTTCCTTTAAGGGAAGTTGGAGGGGGTGAGTCTGGACTCAGCAGCTCTGCTCTTCCCCACCTGGAGGGAGCTGCTGGAAGAGTGACAGTTCTGTTGTGGTTAGTGATGCCCTGACCTCACTTCCTATCAGGACTAAGTTATGTTCCAGAACCCAGTGGGTTGGGTAATGGGTTTCTGCCCACCCAGGCCTAACTCAATTATGTTGGTGTATGTGCTTTTATATGTCTTCAAAGGATGACGCTCTTCCTCCATGTAATTAGCCAGGATGCAACACTTTTGCCAATTTGTATAGGGAATTAAAACCTGAAGCTCTAGATCCTGTCTGCTCTTAAAATAGGCCGAGAGACCTATGTGGATTAAATTACTTCCAATTGTGTCTTTTCCATCTCACCTACGTATAAATATTTGAACGGGCGGGATCAGATGCCAGATGTGTAAAAGGACGGCCAGGGAGTGGCCTGGGAGGTTGAATACTCTGACAACCGCTCATGTGACTGTTGAGTGTCCTAGGAGGCTCTGAACACAGTCCTGTCTTCTGTGGAAGCCCAGTGGGCCTCACAGAGGAAAAGGGAACTTTACTTACTTTATTTGTTTTATGAGTCGTTCATAATCCTGCACATAAGTTTGTGCAGTTAACAGCTGATGAGCTCTGAAATGCCCGGTTCTTTTTAATCCCCTGCAGAGTCTCGGCACACACAGAGGCCACAGAAGCATCTAAACTAGAAAGCGGGGGTCTCAATCCTGGTGCTGCCCATTACTGGCCTTGTGAGACTATGTAAGTTACATGTCTCTCAAATTCGGCTTTTGAGTGGACAGTGCAATCACTGCTGTGCTCCACCTCTTTGTCAGCCCACACACCGACTTCTCCCGCGGCCTGCTAGACACCCTGCGACGTCCTCAACCTCCCTCTAACGCAGAGCCCGCCACCCCGCCCCTTCCGCTGCTCTCTTCCCCCAGACACCCCCAGACATTCCCCTCCTACAGCCCCTCCACATTCCATGAGCAGAAAACTCATTTGGAGGCTTCTTCACGTTGTCTGTTTACTCTCCTGTTCTCGTTTCTGTGGCCAGTGCCCGAGCTGAGGCTGTTGGTCTGTGTGTGAAAAAGGGTGGCGGATCTGTCACAGGCATCAGTGCCTTCCCTACCTTTCACAGCCACCTCTTCATTTTGTATCCTACCCTCCCTGCAGCTTCATCTTCCCGGGGCGCAGCTCTATCTGTCATTTTTCCTCTTAAAGTCTTTGTGCGGATCTCTTTGTGCACTGAATGAAGGCCAAACCGAGAGTGCCTCCAGCACAGGAGTGTGGCCCTGGGTCTGCTGCCAGGTCACCAGGCTCTGACAATCCATCCATTTTCTCTGATGTTTCCTCATCTTTAATTTCGGCTTTGCATTTTTGGCCAAGATGCCAAAAAGCGAGGTTGTGACCTTCTCAGTACATCGTGTCAGAAGGCATTTGATTCGACTCCTTCCATTACTGAAAATGGTAACTTGGATCACTTGATGAAGGTCGTATCCGCTGGTTTCTCTGCTGCAAAGTGGCGGCACTTCTCTGCACTTAGTTAAGGGGGAAGACTGGTAGGGAAATAATTTGGGACTATTTAAGTGTCTTGCTACTGATGACAACTTTACCACTAATTTTAGCAATCACTGTTGATTCTTGCCTGAAACAATTGTTACCATGGTTTTTGCCAAGCAGCAGTTTTCTATTTCAATCATTCTTTAATCTAGAGGTACTAGTTGGAAATTTATAGTAAGAAAAGGTTACCCTTCTGTATTTGTTCATTCATTCATTATTTATATTAGTATGGGCAAATGAATTCTTATTCCACGGGTTATAATCTATCACAATTGTTACTTATTTTGTTGTTTAGTTTCCCCAAATTGGCCTTTATGAGTCCCCTGTGAGTTGGTGACTGTATCATTTTAGAATGTGCCCATCCTTTGAAAAAGTTGTTTTTAGATCTTCCGTATTTTCTGGTATCGCTGGATGTATAAGCTTCATCTTGCACTTTCCCTGCCCTTGTCCTGCAATGAGCTATTTTGCCAGAGAGTTGCAAATTTCTACCATTGGAGGGTGGTATTTTGAAACCAAGATTTGGACACTAGGTGGACTCTGGTGCTGCAGTATCTTAATAACTGATCAGAGACCTTGACAATTGTTAGTCACGAGAAAACAAAGACTAAGCAACTGTCACATATGAAGGAGACTAAATGCAAAGTGAAATTTCAGATTAGGTCTCGCACCAATGGCCAATTACTGTTGGGACAATTGGAGGAGTTTGAGACTTTTTATTGATTAGATAATAATATATATTGTATTATGATCATATACATATTTATCCTCCTGTCATGGTCCAGTCAAAATAACGTGACCACCCACATTATAATTACTGTGAAGAAAGCTTTCACACCGCCGTTATTGAAAAAATTGATCGATGGGGTAGGATAATTCAACAGAGAAACAAAAAATATGTTTGGTGTTCTCATGTTACCATTTAGGACTTTTGACAGACATTATTCTGTATCCCTAAAATTCTCTAATTATTCTCCTTTCAGTGAACATTTACATCATTTGTATTTTTCCATGATGATATATGAGACTGTATTAAATATATTTACATATATATTTTCAAACATTTGAAAATCTCCTTGGGATACATTTCTTGAAGCAAGGTTGATTAAATAATTTATGGCACAGCCATAAGCAATATGAGCTCATTAAAAATTGTGATATAGATCAGCCTTTGGCAACAGTAGACCTTGGTCCAGGTCATCAGCGCCCGGTCATCTGCATACGGTGTGGGGCTGCTAACAGGCTCTGAGCAGACAGAGTTGAATGGCTTCAACATGGACCATATGACTCACAAGTGCTTAAAATATTTGCTGTTTGGCTCTGTACAGATTTTCCTCACCCTGATATGGATTCTTAAAGTGCAGGATGACAACATTGTTGAGTAAAAAAGATGCATATATAATATACATACGTATATATGGATAAAATATAAAATCCTATTTATTTAAAATTATTTATTGATAGAGAGACTCTGTAAGGTTGTTCACTGACATAGCAGTCACCTATTTTTTTGATTCTTATAATTTTTTCCTGACTTACGTTTTCTTAAAACTTCGTAAGGATTCCATTTTTACATTTTTACTTCTGGGTAACTTCTCAATCCACTCTCTACTGGTTTCTGTACCCAAAGCTCTAATGAAGCTAGACTGGTGATGCTCACGGGGGACCGAGTGCCATGAGTAGTCTCTAGGTAGGGGCATCCTGCATGGCAGATAGCTTGGACGTGTGCTGGGTACAGCTACTGAGGCCTCAGAGTAACTGCTTTCTCTTACCTCTATGGCAGCTTCTTCCTAGTCTCTTAAGTGACCATTTGTTTTTGACATGTGCTTTAGGTGCTGCTGTGCCTCTGGATTCTGGTCTTTCCCTGTATTCATTCTCCTGGAACTTTTCACACTCCTATAGTTTCTTTTACACAGGCGTACTCCTAACTCTATACCACTATCCCCCAAACCAGTGATTTCTGGATATTTTCAAGAAATTCAGAATCTAGTTTAATTGGGATGCTATTCTTGACAGTTTTCTTCTCCTCCAGCTCTTTTTCTCCCATCAATAAAAAATCCCCAGCAGTTTAACCTGCTAAGTATTTCACTGTACCTATACAGATTTTCTAGTTCTTACCTTTTCTGAGTGCCTTCAATTTACCTATAAGATCCTGCCCCCCCGCCAAAAAAAAAAAATCAGTTTAATATGTCAATCTGCACCAATTTAGAGTATTCAAGTCACTCTCCTTTTAAAATCAAGTCCTAAACCTCTAAATCATTCACAACCTTCTAAAATACTGTTACCTCAGTGAAAAATAATGGTAAAACAAACAGACAAACAAATAAACAAACAAAAAACCAGAACAATATATGGCAGGAGACCTTGCTGTTCCCTAGTGATGTTTCAAAGTATGGTCCATGAGTGACTGCATCAGACCCACCTGGGTTACATATTAAAAATGCAAAATTTTAAGTGTGAAGCCAGAGTCTGGACTCTATCACAGAGTTACTAGCTAAGAATTTTTTGTGACAGAGACCTAGACATTTATCCCCATTTACCCCACCACCACCAGTGATTCTCATGTGCTCTCATGTTTGGTGTCTGTCAGCGTACTTCAATCCAAGCTATTTGTGAGATCCAAGTCCAAGCATGGACAGCTCTCACTGCCTTCTCTAGTCTCATTCTCTCCATTCCCAACTGAAATCTTATCTTCTATCCAACACTAATGTAAACACATGCACCTCCCTTTCTATGCCTTCTTTTCTTCTGCGTGCAGATATGCCACATTTTATTGCATTTTGCAGATATTGCATTTTTTACAAGACTGCCCACCAGCCAAAAAGCTAACCACTCACCATAGGTGCAGATGATGCTTAGCTTTTTAGCAATAAAGTATTTTTAAATTGAGGTATATATATATATATTTAGGTATAATGTTGCTGATACTTAATAGATACAGCATTGTATAATCTTTATACAAGCTGGGAAACTAAAAAAAAAAAAAAAAATGCATGGCTGATTTTATGAGCTGTTTGTTTCATTGTGGTGCCCTGGACCTTTCCTGGAGCACCTCAGTGGGCCTTCTCTGCTCAACCCCTGTGACTGAATGCCTTACTTAACCTTACTTCACCTGGCCCTCTCATAACTATATTTCAAGGCTTCACTAAGGTCCTGCTGCTGCAGACCCTCCTGGCCCCCAGTGGATGGGGCACCCTGGAGCTCTGTCTCCCCACTGTCTGTTACTGAGCTTTGTCAGCATGCTTGTTATTCGGTTAATACTCAGTAAATGTTTGGTAACTTGAGCTAATAACAGTCTTATATAAATCTTCTTAGAATACATGGTTCTATTTATCTTTTGTTGGGTAACAAATCACCACCAAACTTTGTGACTGAAATAACAACTGCTTATTTAGCTCATAATTCTATGGGTTGGTAATTTGCTCTGGGACCAGCTGGACAGTTCTGCCGATGCAACTGGGTTACAGGCGTCTGGGGTCAGCGGCCAGTCAGTTCAGGGACTTGGCTGCTGGGATTGGCTGATGGTTGACTGGAGAGTCAGCAGTGGCTGAGCCATGACTGGTCATGCAGAAGGCTGCAACTGGGCTTGGGACATGTGTACATGGAAGTGGTGGGTTCTGAGAAAGAACCTGAGAGGGTGTGCCAAGAAAATTATAAGTACTTGTGAAGCTTACGCTCACACGGCCACTTTCTACTGCCAAAGCAAGTCCCATCACCAGCCCGGATTTGAAGATGGGCAGATAGATTGTTGAGCTTGGTCATAGGTACTACAAATTACTCTGATCATTTTTGCAGTCTATTCCAGAGCCCAAATATATGTGAATCAATAACTGTCATTTGCAACAGAACCGGAAACTGGGTTCTGATTTTCTGATTCTTAACTGCTCCCACATTATAAATATCCTTATTGCAGTTTAGCTTCAAACCATTCCAATGCCAAATGTTGCTTTTTCTTTTCCCAGCTCTTCAGTTAGGCTCTTCTGGAGTTCCCTTTGCCTTTATTCATGAGCAATATCAATAAACATGTACCATTTAGTTAATTACTTGGATCTGGTTAAATATTAAAATGAAGCAACATTTCCAGGCATGGCAAACTTAAGCAAGAGAATGGACATGCTGTCAATAAGAGAACACACCATTCCCATATCCTTGAACTTGCCCTTTCATTTTCAACTTTACTGTCTTAAGAAAATTGACTATATCCAGCTTTCGTTCTGTCAAATCAGTTGACCTATTTTCTGTTTTAAAAGTGGTATTCATTTTTCTGCCCATTAGAGGGAGTCTTCACTGCCACACAGAGCTTTCTTATAGAGTGAAGCCATCAGCAGCCAAGCTCATTGGACTCTTTTTTTTTTTTTCAAAGATTCATTTATTTATGCATACAAGACCTGGGGTACAGGCCAGAGATACGGGGAGGTGAGAGGATTCACCAGACACAGAGTGGGGAGCAGAACAGGCAGACTGACTGAAATACACTGCTGAGGGGAGCAGCAGGTGAGACAGGAGGGGTCTGTTGCACCATGTGGGTTTCTCCCTGGCCGGCCGGGGATGGAACTCATGCTGCAGAAGCTGTGAATTGCTTCATAGTGCGGTGCTTAACCCCTTGAGCCACCAGGGAGGCCCTCATTGGACTCTTTCTGATTAAGGGGAGGGGTACTTTGACCCAAGGGCCACAATCTCAACCCTTACATCCAGTGATAGAGTCTTCCCCTCTGTCCTGGTTTCTGTGATTGGTCTGGGATCTTTCATCTCATTGGCATTTGAATATATTTTCTCACCAGACTTTAGAAGGAGAGATAATAATATCTAATATTTGCAAGTAGCATGAGAGGAGAGAGCAGCATGGGAACTGTTGAGTAGTCTTTGGATTTTCTGCCCCATGAACTGTTTTTTCTCCCCTTATTGGCTCTTTAATTTTCCTCCTCATGGATTCTGAATTAAACTCGCAACAAAACTTATTTTTTTCTTTAATACAAAAATGGATTTTATGCAAGCACTGGGGAACTGAACCATTCTGTTTCCAAAAAAGCAGATTTCTTTTTTATTTTCGAGGACACCTCTGGTCACCAGCGCCTCCACGCTCTTGGTCTCCTTGAAGCTTAACATTCAAGCTTGTCATTCATTGAGGGGAAAAAGTCCTAGAATTTGCTTTGTGACCTGGGATATATGGGACGTAAGTGTGTGTTACAATACTTAATGCATAAAGCTGCTACTTCTGATACAGTCTGGCTCATGGAGAGATGGGATTTAGCTGCTTATAATGAGAATTTGATGTGACTGGAAATTGAACAGAAGCATCTTTTTATTGAAGGTGCTGAACCTTATAACAATCACTCAGTGGCAGAAGTTATTGTTTTTCGCATTACTTTTCAACTATAAAACCTTTTAGAGCTTCCTACAAAAATCCTTATCCTCGTACAAGCAGCAAAAACTTGGTAACTTGTTCTTTATGTCCACATAATGCAAAATGTAGTCTTGTTCCCACACCCTCTCTCGAAAGTTCTCAGTTCTTCTCGAATACTTTTCCTTTCTCTAGGTCAGAAGTGTCTTCTGATGAAATCTCATTTCCTCACATTTCTCCCCTATGAGGATGTTAAAGGGGAGAAGGCACGAGAAAAGAAGGAAAAGAGAAACAAAGAGAAAAAGCCCCTAGATTGCATCCTGGAGACTAAATGTACATAAAAACTTACTGCAAACAAGATGTTTTTTAAACTTTAGTGACAATGTTTCTTGCAATATATGCAAACATAAATATTTCAGGCTCCATAGATCTTGAGAAGAACACAAGAACCCCCACAGTATCAAATATTCATATTTGAATTAAAGTTAGGCAAAAAATATTCTATTTCTTGCACCATTCACAAATAACTTCAGAAATGTGAACAAGTCATATAATCTTTCTCCTTCTGTTTCTCCATTTATAAAATGAGTACTCAGGCAAAATAAGTCAGGGAACTGATTTATGTTTTGGAAGTGTGTTTTCATCTCCTCTCAAGTCCTTATTTAAGAAGTATTCTGTTTTATTTTTCCCTTCCAGAAAATATACCTAGAAAAATCAGTGAGTAGAGAATTTTATAATTTTTATTTGTTGGGCTTCCAGTAGAGCTGATAAAAAAAAAATTGAGTTCTAATCACCTGCAGCTTTGCAAGTTACGTCATTAGTGAGTGTAACTCTCACCACATGTGTTTTGTTAAGTTTAAGTGTGGTATTAGCAAATACTAGTGAATGCTGTTCTTGGGAAATCATAATGTTGGTTTGGCAATTGTTCTCTGTAGAAAATCAGGTCATATTAAAGGGACCACTCGAGTTTTCACCAAAGTGACAGCCAAGGTCACAGGTTTATCAAGCTGTGTGACACTGATTTCTTAAAATCAATAGTTAGCATCTATGAGTTTTCCGGATTAAGAAGTATCTTAAATTCCACAGACAGCACTGGGTGCCTTGTGCCCTTTTCACCCTGACAGCTGCAGAATTGAGGAGCTGGTCTAGGGCCCAGATTGTCATGGGGTGGAGGTGGGGTGGGGGTGTGCTTGGAGGAGGGGTGCTGGAGGTTTTCAGGGCAGGCCGGAGGAGCCAGAGGCTGTGGTGTCGAGGTCTTGCCCAAACACACACTCTGTGGTCACATCAGCAGAGAAAACTTTCCTGGATAAATCCCCATTCGTGACTGTAGGGGAGACGCGCTTGCTCATTTCCTGCTGCTTCTCTCACAGCCTGTCTGAGGGGAGAGGGTCTGACTTGTCCCGCGATGGCTCCAGGCAAGTAGAATGAACAACCTGGTGGCTGCTCTGATTCTCCCGTGGGCTTCTTATGTGTCTAAAAGTCAGGCTCAAGAGTGAAATGTAAATAAATAACCCAAAACTTTCTCAACAGAGACTAGGAGAAGGATGAGCCAACAATCATAAAGAGTGATTCTGAGCTTTCGCTTCTCATTATTTTTAGTGTCCTCTTGGCAGAGACTTCAATTTATGCACCGACTACGGGTAACTCCACCGGGTGATAGATTTGTGAAAGCTGCTAGGAGAGCAGATCCTGAAGTTCTTGTCACAAGGGGAAAGTTTTTGTTCTTTTTTTGCTTCTCCTTTTTATTCTATCTATAGGAGATGATGGATGTTAACAAAACAGTGTGGTAATCATTTTATAAGTCAGACCAGGATGCCGTGTCCTTAAGCTTACCCTGCAATGTAAGCCAATTCTATCTCCTAATCCTGGAAGAGAATGTTCTGCACTGAGAGTTTAAAGTATTTCAATTCCAGATCTAGATAAGCTAGTGCTATGATTAATACATCAATTGAGTTACCATGGCTTTGTCTATAAAGGGCTACGGTGATAAGTTAGATGTGTGTGCAGGTGACACTCCAGAATTAATTCTCAATACTGATTAAAAATGGACACATGTGATTTCCCAATTTACAAGCCTGCCGTCATGCAGAAAGATTAAAAGTAATTTTTAACAAGATATCCTTGCAACATGATGGTTTTGAATATTATATAACCCTAACATTATAGTGTTACACGTATAATGTTATGTAATTACTAGTGATAACACTAGTAAAGAGGGGTAAATGCTCCATTTTTAATCTAGTTTCGTTAAACTCAAGGCACCCATTTAAAAATTTTCCATCAAGATACAAAAACAAAGACAGAACAGTGAAATCAAGCAAGGTCAGTGCGGCCCTCTCTGCTACCTTTGCTTCCCTGAGCTTTTAACACGTCTGTCATTTCATCACTTCGTGAGGATCACTCTTCGTGATCACACTCTTTGCAAACTACTTTGGTTATTGCCAACCGAAAGTGAGAAAGAATTGTCACAACTGCAAGAGCACTGTCGAGCTCATGCAAGAACTGCAAGAAATCGAGACCCAGTTAGACTGGAGTCTTGTCGACCAGACATTGTCGTGCTCGCTGCCCTCAGGCCGCCTCCTCTCTGGCCACTCAGGGGAGTCCTCTTCTCAACCTCCTGGCAGGTATGTGGGTGGGACTCTCCATCCACCTCCCGCAATGAACTGTGAGAGGAAGTGATTTGTGTTAACTCCACGCTGAGGGCATGAAGCCCCTTGTGATCCTCTAGTCTCTCCACCTGCCAGGAAATGTGGAAGACTTGCCTGTGGTGAAGAATCTTCAATAAATTGAGGCTTCCTTTAACCCAGGTCCTCAGTTCCTACATGGAGCAAATTCTGCCCCCTCCCTGCACCCACTGCCTACATACCAAGAAGGGAAAATCAAGCTTTTTGGTATTAATCCACTGAGATTAACATGTAAATTTGTCAACTGTGGCACAACCTAGCCTGAAAAATTCTTTTGGTGTAGAATTTCTTCACCTTTCAATTTTGTATTTAGGTTTATCAGTAATAACTGCCTCCAAGAGAAGTCTTATTCACTCCTGAACTTTTAGCTTTTATCTTCTTTCCTTATTTTCTGCTGTCAAAATAAAATTACGGCCAGTGTCTGATTTGAGCTGGGAGGGTGATATTTGGAAGATAGTGAGAGTTTGAAGAAGGGGAAGACAGAACAAATAAATGCTGTGAACCAAGAGGGCAGAACAGACGTCGTGTAGATGTTAAGTCACCCCCCATGACTGGGCAGCAAGTGGTCTGCATGCACAGGCCGGCCTGGGAATGTGGGGGTCAAGGTTGTGAAGAAGGCCCAAACAGAGCAGCCAGACTGTGATCAGAGCCTGTGGGCCATTCCAGGATTTGAGATGGCAGGCAGAGCATAAAATCCAGAATGAAAGACAGGGACCCATGTTTTAGGGCTGGGAAGGGCAGGTATGGTTGCCTTGTGGGCACCAGGTGTGGTGGGCACCAGAGGCTGCTAGGAAAGAGCCTGGATGGATGCAGAGGACCTGGGCAGTGAGGTCAAGTTGGGCTCTGAGCAACTGTGCTTTGAGCAGAGCTTGGAAACAGGGTTGTCATGGAACAGCTTGTGTGGAGTTCTTGTTCCTCAAGTTTCTTGTTTGGGGGTTGTGGTGGGCAGTGAGAACACTGGAAACCTTTGTGGGGGAACATGCCACTTGGGATGCACTTATTTCGGGGTCTCAATCCATCTTCCCATTTGTAGTATCTCTGTTCTCTCTAGCATCCACTCTACTATCCAATTCCTATAATGAAAACCCACAATTTGGGGATTTGTGTTGACCACGAGCTCAACCTCAACAGGTTTTGTGATGCGGTGTGGGTTGTAGGAAGGACACCTGCAGTGGTGTCCATGCTCCCGGGTGTGGCATCTGTGTGCGTGTTTGTGTGCGTTTTCACGTGTGGGCCTCTGGTGGCGTGTGTACTAGGTTCTGCCACTAAAGTCACATGACCTCTCTGGCCTCAGAGCCCCCCTCGGCGCCGGCCATGGGTGGGTGTGTTTGTGGCAGGTGGAGGGTGGGCATTCGGTGTATGCCACCACCTTTGTGTCTGAGGTTTTCTACAGCCATTCTCTGCGGTGAGTCAGACTTCCCCAGAAGTTTCAGTTCCGGGAACTTAAGGTGCTTTCACACACTCCTCTGCCTTTGCCTCTTAACTTGGGTGATCTTAACATCTGAGTCTAAGTTCAGTTTCAACTCTTGTCATTCAATTTTTAATATCTCCTCTCCACTGCTCTTTCCCCCAGATTTCCTGCCAGCAGCCCTGGCCTGGCCGGCTGCCAGCCCTCCCCCAGCCCTGTCACCAGTGGGGAGTCCTTAGGAGGAGAAACCCTTGGTCCCAGCCTCTCCAGGCAGCCCCTTTTAAAGCATCCCGGGGCCGCAGCGCGTGGAGAGCTGGCTGGGGTGGCGGAGGCTGGCTGCAGGCCCGGGCCAGGCGGGCTGCCTTGGGAGCAGCTTTGTGTGGCATCGGTTTTGATGCCTCAGAACAAGGGAAGAAAAGCCCCTTTCCAGCCCGTCTTCCATTCTCCGGCCTGAGTATGGGGAGATGTGGTGCAGGTCCCGCAGGTATCAGCCAAGATGATCAAAACAGCGCACGATGCTTCCCCCGCGCTCGCTGCGCCTCTCAGACTGCTCGCTCGTGCCGCTCAGCTTGTCTTTCGGACTCAAAGTGGAAATAAAACTGTCTTAGGTGATATAAAACACTTCTCCCAAATAGCACATGAGCAGGAGCTCCCACACGCAGGCCGGGCCCTCGCGTCAAAGCTGACTCAGCCCGTGCTGCCCTGATGGCCTCTCTCCTTGTCGCCCCAGGCCTCTCCCTCCCAAGGGGCCGGGTGGGTTGGGGTGCCAGTTTTCTCCCCAGTCTCCAAGTCTGAGCTTCTCCCTCAGTACCTCTTTCCTCTTTATCCTGCATACCTAGTCAGACATTACGTTCTTTTATCTTCTCTCCAGATTCTCTCTCCTGTGTGCCCTTTTATTCCCCTATTTCAGCTACCACGGCCCTAATCCATGTCCTCATTAAAAACAATGAGAGCTGTTTTTCTCCATGTCTGAACCCCTAGAAGTCCTGTCTGGAGGCAGGGACAGAGCCACACCTGTCCGGCCTGCCTTGGTGAAGGGGGTGCCCCCCACCCACATGGGGAGAAGGGGCAGAGCCTGCTTGGGCCAGAGTAGTTTCTTGCCTGGCTGGTGTGCAGTGAGGACTTTTGCCCTGTGGGGTACAGTGGGCAGATCCTGCCCCACTTGGCTGGAGTGCAGGTGCTGGTGGCCGCATGGCGCTGAGCTGGAATACCATGTGGCCCAATCTGCATTTCTTTACCAGCCAATTACGAGGATGAAATCCACCCCACTTCTGCAGTCCTGCCTCTGAGTCCTCACAGGTCACCTATAGCTAAGATTCTCTTCTCCTTGAATAGGAAACACTAAGCATGTGCCCTTTTGGCAGGAGGCCAGGATATAGCAATCACAAAGGAACTTTTTTCTACCGGCCTCAGAGTCCTCGGCCTCAGGGTCCCCACCCTCTGAACGTTGGCCTTGGAGACTGTCTACATCAACCATAAAATGCCCATTGGCAGCCACTTGATGTCTGATCGTCAGGCCAGACTCTTCTGGGCAAGGCTTGCAGAGCCTCCTGACCAGCCTTCAGCTTTGCACCTCCTCTTCCCGACAGCTGCTCTTCTGACAGATATGCTCACCTTCTCCCACCTGTGGCAGAACTAGTTCTCCTCATGTGCCATCTCTGATTTGTCCTTCAGCGAGTACCAGGGTGGCCTAAGCCTCCAGGAACTTCTGGAGGCTTCCACACTCTCTCCCTTCTGACCCCTCTTCACTTGAGGTGGTTGGAAGCCATCTTGCGAGCAAATATTTGGACTGTTCTTGCTTTTATTTTTAGTTTCCGCCATTGGGGAAGTTGAATTCTCCTCAGCTGCATGTGGTTCTGCCTGGAGGACAGTCCTCAGCCCTGACTCCCCTCAGGCCCTCAGAGCCCCAGCATGGAGCAGTTGGGTGCAAGGAGATTCCTAGACATAGAGGTTGGGTTGGAGCTTTCCAGGGAGAGGGAACACCTGTGCTGAGGCTCAGCACTATCATTTCTTCAGACTCCTCCTCACTGTGATATTTAGTGACAAATTGGCTTTTCCTCATGATACAGTCCATAGATAATTGAAAAAAAAAAAAACTCTCACAAATAACACTGGGATTTGTTTCTCTTCTCCCATTTAATTAAATTAAAATGTTGATCTCGACCGGCTAAATTGTTTTCATGCCTCCCTAAAATACATTTGTGAGGTTGAAAATATAAAAGCACTGGCTTAAGATTCAGACTGGGTGGAGCTCAGGGTGGGGGGTAGCTGGATGTGAGGTGAAGCTGCCCATAAAGCCAGAGCAGCCCCTGCAGCCCCGACAGCCAGTGAGCCTGTCTGCTGGCATTGGGAAGCCACTGAAACAGGGTTTCCTGGGAGGTGCTGGGGTGTGACGTGAGCAGGTTTGCACGATATTCTTATAGCAAACTGATTTGAGGGGGTCAAGAGTGGGTGCAGGAGACCAGTTCGAGGTGTGATATGCTGTTCCCGGTGAGAAATGATAGCGACTGGAGTAAGGGACGTGGACACTTTGAAGCTCTGGAATGATGAGAGTTTTTAGGACATCACAGACAGCGGACCTGGACTGAAGGAAACAGAGGAGGTCAAGGGTGACAGAGGGTTTCCAGCCAGTGGAATTTGCTAGATACTGCTGCCCATTCATTGAAAAGGAAAGATGTGAGGCGTGTTGGAGTGCTGATGAGGTCTTCTTCGGTAGCAGACCCCAAGATATGCTGAAGGGCAAGTGGTCTCTGTAGCAGATTGTGTTTTGGCGCAACAACAGAGACAGAAGACAGAGAGCACGCAGTGGTTATGGGTGTAGAATGGAGGCCGGGACTGTCTGTGCTCAGATATCAGTCCTGCTGATTGTAGCTGTGTGATCTGGGGCAAGTGACTTAACCTCCTTGAGTCTCAGTTATCTCTAAAATAGAGATAACGATTGTTCCAAGCTCTCAGAGTTCCTGTGATACAAGGAAGTAAATGATGAAATACTTCAACGGTGCCTGACAGCTTGTGAAATTAAGCAAGTGGTAGCAGTCGCTAGTTTTGGTCTTTACATGTGAGAGTCAACATGGCCCTTCTCTAAATTCTTTCCAGGCCTTGCTCCTTTCTACCATAGACATGTGGTTGCTCTCACACTGCTCTGACAGGTGGTGAAGGGGTCCAGTAAACACCTTCGTTCTTCTCCCCAGAGGCTCCAAGTTTCAAGGAATTCCGTATATGAAGAGTTAGTGCATTGCATCCGTGCTGGCTCCGCGCTCTTTTGTTATTTCCCGAGGAAAGCAGCCTTGTGCTCTAAGACCCCAGAGCAGCCACCCCAGCGTCATTGGGAGCTGGTTAAAAATACAGACTCTCAGATTTCCCTCAGACTTACTAGTCAGAATATGTGCTTTAACCAGATTTCTCAGTGCGTCACTTGCACGTCAACATTTCGGCAGCGAGCCCTTGAAAGTCCACACAGCATCGCAGGTGCTGCCTTGGCCGCCACAATCTTCCCTCGCAGACAGCTCCCTGACTCGATTCAGTAAGGATGTCAGAGTCATGGCTGCAGCTTCTGGTGACTTTGGGGATAGAACCCGCTAAGAACCCCCAGGACCTCATTAGTTGGTACTGAATCAACTGCTACTCTTATGAAACAGGCACCTGCGGTCCGGCTGTGCTGGGCTCCTGGTTCAGAGCCGGGCAGGGCTTCAGACATGGGACTTAAACTATTGATTGTGTGAGAATTCAAATGACCCCAACAGGACCTAAGGTAAAATTTTGTCTCAGCTCAGGTGTCCCTTCCTTTCAAAGGAGATACATTTGGCTCAGATCCATTCTGGGCCCCTAGGAAATCCCGTGTGTTCCCGGCATCAGACTTCTGCAAGTTGGCTCCGTGTAATTGACATGCACTTGGCCCAATGTCACTCTGAGCCTCAGCCTCCGCTGTGCTGGTTTGGTTTGCGGATAAGTCTGCCAGTCCTCGCATGCAGCCGCGGGGGCCCTCTGTGTCAACACAGATTCCGAGCTCAACCCTTTCCTCACCCCCACAAGAATAAACAAACAGAAAGGCTCACACAAGACCTTTGAGTGTTGGACCAGTTCGAACAGGTTTGAGGAGATGGAGCGTGCTTTCTTCACATCGATGCACACAATAGTGGCCTCTTAGCCAATAGTGCCTTTAAAAGCCCCTTGGACAGTTTTACAACTTGGGATCTATCTTCTCCTCTTGACTTTCTACCCTTCCCTTGCCTCCGTCTGGATTCTGTGCAATCTCAGAAAAGGAAACAGAAAGGCAAGTGCCCTACTAGTTCTGTTCATTTCTTTGTTTCACTGAAATTGAATATTTAGGCTCTCTCAGCAATGCAGACTCTGCTGGATTGTCCCACCCCATATAACCAGAAATGGAGTAAATGCTCCCCAATGTAAAGTGCTGAGCTGAGAACAGGGGCTTATCTGGGGAAACTGGACACTGTTTCCCAAGAAAGACCGTGTGCTTGCTGGGCATCCTTGAAGCAACAAATGTCCAGAACAGCCTCTGCTTGCCTTGGTGCTTGCCTTGGCTGGAGCGCTAGTGTGCTTGTATTAACACGCGTGCATTGGCACTAGGGACCCAATCTGTGTCAAGCGCACCACTCAATATTATACACACCTGCCTCTGTGGTCACAGCACCACTGACAAGGCACACACTGTTGTCAGCACATTTGAAGAGAACGGGGTCATGGACTCAGCCTTTTCCCTGGAGTGACACAGCCGGGCAGGCCCCCGGTGATTTATGGACACCA
Source organism: Talpa occidentalis (assembly GCF_014898055.3). Lineage (NCBI taxonomy): Eukaryota > Metazoa > Chordata > Mammalia > Eulipotyphla > Talpidae > Talpa > Talpa occidentalis. The sequence continues at coordinate 111,653,738 of NW_023605194.1, forward strand.
GTGTGTCTCCAACTGGACCTAGGATTTTCTGAAGGCAAAACCCACATTGTCTTGACATGTGGTTCTGAAGCTCTTAGTCCTCTAGTATTTTCTAGGGCCTCAAGATGTGTTTGGACTGAATGGCCACTTCAAAGCACAGAGATGAGGGAAAAGTCTAGTTTCTTAGCATAAAAATAAAAAAATTCATATATAGGTATATACATATATGTATATAAATGTTTTTTCATGATAGAAGTAAAAGATCAAGAAACAGGAGGGGGGAAAAAACTTGAAAAGAACATCTATTCTGGGTCAGTCCCCTTATCTCAAGGAAATTGAACTCTCCTATCTCAAAGGGATTAAAAGAGAGAGAGACATGGAGTCCTCTGCAGCCGCTCCTCTGCCAACATCCCTAACATCCGGGTTTGCTCTTTGTGAGTTTACAGACCTTAATTATGCCCCACACAGCATGAATCATCCTGTCTGCTCCTACAGGGAACATCAATTTGTCTTCCAGACTGTGCAGCCAAGCACACCTTCCCATGCCACGCAGCACCCGTGAGGGCTCTCCATGCCCACCTCGGGGGCACCCTCCAGAGGAAGCCAGCCAGGCTCTGAGCGCTGCCAGCTCCGAAACGCCCTGGTAGTCATCCAAGGCGATGACCGGCCCTGGTGTCACCCTGGACAAAGCTGTGTAGCCCGGGGGACCCTGGGCTTTAGACAAGAGGGAAGTTAGTTCAGAAAGGTGGCGTGTGCTGTCCTGTCAGGACAGGTGCAGACGCAGCTGGCTCTTGAAATGCCATTTTCCTTCTTCCTGCTACCCCGGGCCGTTCACTGCCGTGTCTGTTTATTACAGACCAAAGCTTAAGGTGCCGCCTCACTCACCCCGAACTGAATTGCCCTGAAACCTCAAAGGCTTTGGGACAAAACCTGGAAAAGTTTACCAGGAAGAAAAATAAAAGGTTCTGAACCAACACGGATCCTCGCCAGACGATGGAGGCCGATTGCCCGCCTGCCTCAGCCCAGCGGGCTGGTCATTCCGCCCCCGTGTCTGCAGACACGTACCCTCCCTCCATTGTGTTTCTTTCAAAACACAGTGGGGGTAAAGAAGGGCGCAGGCTGCGGCGCCTCATGCCAGTCCCCCAGCTCACCTTCCGGGGCTGCTCCTGCAGGCCACCTTCTTGCCATCTCTCTCGACCCTGTTTTGGTCTGTACTTTCCACTCCAGCACTTGCTTAGACCCCTTGGTTGAGCTCCGGGGTGGTTTATTCTCTGAATTTTAGATCATTCTCTGCTGGGCACTGCCCAAGGTCTGCCGTCCAGTCGTCACCCCCTCATCAGAGCTGCAGCTGTGGGGGGCGAGAGCGTGTCACTGCCGAGAAGGGTGAACATGGAAGATAACAGGAGCGAGAACAAGTATAGAAAAGAAGCGGGAGAACCAGCGCCAGGTGTATTGTGCTGTGTGGCGGGGCTAATTGCAAGGACTCTGCCTGACAAGCCGCGAGAGCCAGAGTAGGTGGCGGTTCTGTCCCCTCAATTAAATCATGACACTCCTCCTTGACATCGGTGTCCTCCTCTGTAATGGAGAAAACCGACAAGTTCTCAAGTCCCTTTTAATTCTGACAGCGTGCAATTCTTAGGACAATAAAGAGTATACATTCCCAGGGCCTCCCAGACATCATTTTATGACAGTGCAGCATAATAATTAATATTGGTGATCATGACTCTGGGTCATCCAGGAAAATTATGCCCAATGTACTTTTAAGGAAGACCTCATAAAGCTTAATACATTTTAGAATGATTTTCCATCAGAATGTTAAATGGAAAAAGCACAGGCTGTATTTGGTGCTTAGAAAGGGAACCCCTTTGTGAGGCCACAAGCCCTTCATCTAGAATCACTGAGGTTTCAAGGATTCTGTGGAGTGAAGCTTTCGAACATCTATAAAGCATTTGCTCCAAATAATTGCTTCATTCTAAAGTGTTTACCAATATCAGAAAAAATGCCAAATTAAACAATTGAGATAAAGTATTATGGAAGAATTCGATTTGCTGCCCCATTTATACGTGTTTTAAGTTTTAATGTGTTGACATCATGTCACATTATTTTTCCTCTGCAAGACAGGACCATCCGAGTTGGCTTCCTCTACTAGTTTGTATATTGATCTCATCATGTAAATTTTGAGAGGTAACTTTTCCTTCAATGACTTGTTCTTAGTTCTCTTGGATATTTATAGTCTTTGAAGTGCTTTGGCTGTTGTTTCATCACTGATGGAAAAGCTTAAAATGTTCAGATGGCTAGTGTCGATTTCTGCTCACTTGCTATTGAGTCAAAGGCTCCCAGAGTTCCCACTGGATATGTTGCTCCATGGTGACCGGCACGTGGCTGCTTGGTTCTTCTGCCACTTAAGCATTCCCTGGAGGTACCTTCGCAGTCGCTGGGGAGGAGGCTAAGATGTGTTTACCTTTCAGAGCTGTTCCTTTGGGCTTCTCACTCAGCCTGTCATTGACCAGAGAGCCCCAGCCTGTTCCTTCCCTGACAGGTGACCTTTGTGAATGACGATACTTAGCCTATGTCCTCTCTGCTCACACCGAACGATGTTTTAGCCTTTTCCTCCATCTTTAGGCACTCAGGCTCACAAATAAAACATGTTGGTGAACTCAGTGAGGTTGTGTTCTTACCTGAATGTTGCAATATCAGTAATTTCTTATGAGTTTCTACAATAATTTAGTTTCAAGAAGAGACCAAATGTGATACAGTGAATTCTAAATTGGTTGCCACATTTGGTCTCCACAGATAAATACGGTAAAATAGAAAGTGAGAAGTCATCATTTCAATGTAAATAATTAGAGATGGTATTTTCCTTTCAGGAAAGGCGAAAGCAGGATTTTTGTTTGTTTGTTTGTTTACCAGATGGCATTTGGGCCTCACTCTTCATCCCTTTAGCCAAGTCACTTCACTTTCACGGTCTTCCGTTTCCCAGGTGTAAAATAGGGTGTAAGCTCAGTGACCTCCTTTAGCTCATTTGGCTGTTTGGCTTTCTGATTTGCTAGTGATTCTCAAGGTGAAGGTCACTTTTTCCCTTGCCAAATGCTGTTAATTGGGTTGCAGAAATTTAGAGCAGTACTGGAGGCACCTGTAAGTAGTTCATGGCCATCCTGCCAGGACTGAGGGTTCAGAAGCTACAAGGTTCTCCAACAGCCAAGGATTACCAGAGCTTGGTGGGAGAGGGATGTGTGCTCACTGTTCAGTGAGAGCCTTATTGTTAAAAAGGACGTGACTGGCGTTCTCAGAGACTTCGCAGGCTTCCGCCAACACTATTTGCACACAAAATACTGATTTGGGTGTTCAGCTTCCTGAATTTGCAGGAAGTAACTGCTCAGCATTTTTGAGGGCTTATTTATTATCCTGGTTGCCCTGGTTAAAAATTTATATATGACAAATTTTTAAAAAAGCAATAGAATAAGGACTAGAGGAAGAAATAACATTTGTATTTCTATGCAATGATAAATATATAGAGAGTCAAAAGTATGACTTTGAAGAATTTTGAATAAAATGAATGTTCAAAGTATTAAGTTAACCACAATAATGTAGACAAGACAATCGATAATATGATCTTAATTTTGAAAAAGCATAAAATATTAATAGCACCTACATCTGGGTAGTACAATTACAAGTGATTTCCATAATCTCTACATTTATCTGTAGCATATCAATACTATTCAAAAAGCAGATGGAATTTTTATAACATGGGAAATTAAATGTACTGGGCATTCATCATCTCCTTGGACTGTCCTTCTGTGTTCTCAAAGGTGCATTTGCTCAAGTTGCATTACTGTTGAATTGTGTGGCCTTGTTTCTTTTTAAATTCTGAATTAACAGAGGACATATTCTAAAAAGTCTACTTTAAAATATTGCTTGGGCCTTCCCTGGTGGTGCAGGGGTTAAAATCTCAGCGCTATCAAGCTACCACCAGTTACTGCGGCATGAGTTCAATCCCAGGCCAGGGAGCTGACACGCACATGGCACAGCAGACTTCTTCTGTCTCACCTGCTGCTCTCCTCAGCAGTGTATATCACTAGCTCTGCCTGTTCTGCTCCCCACTCTGTCCTCCACTCTGCTCCCCACTCTGTAAACCTCTCACCCCCCACACCTCTGGCCTACATCCCAGTTCTTGTATGCATAGATAGATAAAATAAATCTTTAAAAAATAAAATAAAATAGGGCCTTCCCTGGTGGTGCAGTGGTTGAGCGCTGGGCTGCGAAGCTGCCCACAGCCTCTGCAGCGCCGGTTTGATCCCCCGCCACCAGCGAGGGTCCCACATGGTGTGCAGACCTCTCTTGCCGCCCGCTGCTCCCCTCAGCAGTGTATTTTGTCAGTCTCCCTGTTCTGTTCCCTGCTCTGGCTCTGGTGAATTCTCTCACCCTCCCACGCTTCTGACTGTACCCAGTGCTTGTATAAATAAATAAATCTTAAAAAAAATAAAATATTATTGAGGATTCCCACATTACCAGATAGCAATAATAGCTTACAAATACATACTACTGTACAGCTTTGTAACACGCCTCCACTACCCAGTTTGATGCTCTGATTATCCATGTGGCAGTAAGACAGGACAATCCCCCTGATGTGTGAGTGCCAATAGGGGAGAGATGCTGGGCCCCAGCACCTGTGCTTCCTCTGTCACTTCAGGTTCTTAGCCCCCTCAGTCTGATACATACACTCTGGTCAAGGACTCCACTGGTGATATTTCACCCCATCAAATCAACATTTCTCGATAAAATGAAACAAACTGATTGGGAAAAGATGAATGTTTCCATCATTTTCCCTGAAATTTACACCCCAAATTGTTTGAGCTACAGACCATTTTGTGTATCTGTATTAGGTCTAACATTCTCTTTCCTGCACAGGTGAGACCAGCGAGTGTGTGCAAGAGAGTGGGATGGAAGTTAAGGAGCTTTCTGAGAACTGGAGGAAGGATAAGCACTTGTCTGCACAAGTTTGCTGTTCAGTCAGAGCAGGGGTTCTGCAGTGGATGTGAGGACTCTGTTGTCTCTGTTCCCCCCAGTTGTGCTAGATTTGTTTCAAGTTCCATTGGTGGACTCACCACTACCTCTTGGCACTGCCTCAGTAACCTGGAGGAGTGACTGTTACCTTCTTTGTGCCTCAGTTGCTTTCTCTTTACAATAACAATAGAACAGCATGGCCTGCCTCACAGGGTTGAGAGGAGCATCCTGCCAGCTCCCATCATGAAGCTCTCAGGACAGCGTTTGGCACAAAGGAAGGGCTTAGTGCATGTTCACTGGTATCGTCATTATTTTCATTAAGCATAAAATTGCTGCACTGAACCTGCATCGGAGCTTTACCTCACTGCATCCTGGCAAACACAGATGCTATTTCCTTGATTCATTCTACTCTAATATTACAATCCCAGGCCTTTTTGGCCATTCACACATCGATTTACATACCAATTATTTCTAGGTGTTTTCTATACATCTATAACCAGGGTCCCCAGATACAAAATATAGATTTGTATAAATATATCCAGTTGAAAAAGCAGAACTCCCAACATGTGAGTGTAAAACCCACTTGATTTTGTTTTCCAGTGTCTATGTAAAATATATTCAGTAGAAGTCTTTCCTCCGTTACTGAATGAAAACTTCAACAAGTTCATTACTCTTGAGAAATAGGAAGTCCTAGGGTCACTTGATACACAAAATACAGTCTCGATTCAGAAAATAGGCTGCCTGGTCCAATCCATTAGTCAACACTCCATCTTCATTCTGTCCCTTCCTCAGCAGAGGCCGAGGTGTGTCGGTCCACCCGCCTGGAGGAATGGAATCTGGTCAGTGCTTCTGTCTTCATGCTGGCCTTTGCCCCTCCTTTCCCGGTGAGGTTTTGCTTCCAAACCCACCAGAGTCAAGTAGAGTGGGTGCCACGGAGTGTGTAATGCACAATGATCCTTTTTTCTTGAGTGATAACATCACAGTTGGCCTTGTTCTTTCTTGTCCTTGCCCGAGTGTTGAATTTTTTCTCCGGTGAGTGCTCCCGCAGGATCTTTGGAAGGTGTCCTCTGTGATGTGGGGAAAGGGATCTGTCCAGCCAGCTGTGGCCACCTGCTTTGCCTGCTGCTTACTGCAGACCCTCTACACAGCCGGTGACTTTCTTCCTCTGGAGAAGTCAAAGCGCTCTGTCAGCTTGCTCTCCCTGGGTTCCTGCATCTGGTCCACAGAAAACACTCACAAATGTGTTCTGTTGAACTCTGAGGGTCAGGTGGCTTCCACAATTAGTCAGGCTCTGGTTATGCTGCCAAAGCAGTTGGTCATTCCATCTGTCACTCTGTGGACATTACAGGAAGGAGACAGTTCTCATTCCACTCTGTGCGCTCTCTCTCTCTCTCTCTCTCTCTCTCTCTCTCTCTCTCACACACACACACACACACACACACACACACACACACACACAGTGTTACACATAATGCGCACATGAACCCTAACTGACTAGACCCCTTGAAGAGCCCCTCATTAGTTTATATTAACAGGATGTAATTTTCTCCAAAGAAAACTTCCACACAGACCTGTCTTCACAACAATCTACTCCTGCCCCTATATATATATTTATTTATTTATTTTAAAAGATTTATTTATTTATTTTATTTTATTTATTTATTCAAGCACTGGGTACAGTCAGAAGTGCGGGAGGGTGAGAGAATTCACCAGAGCCAGAGCGGGGAGCAGAGCAGGCAGAAGGACCGAAGTACACTGCTGAGGGGAGCAGCGGGCGGCAGGAGAGGTCTGCGCGCCATGCGGGACCCTCCTCTGGTGGCCGGGGAGCAGCCGGGGATCGAACCGGCGCTGCACAGACTGCGGGCAGCTTCGCAACCCAGCGCTCAACCGCTGCACCACCCGGGAGGCCCTGCCCCTATATTTAGACCCTCACATAGTCAGGGGGCCACAATAGTCATGCCACAGACTTGGAGGCCAGGGAGGGGTGGGGGCTGGGAATGGAGGATTTTCTGAGGCACCACCTAGTGGCCACGGATGCACTCGCCTGGATGCCTCTTTAGCCTGGTAGCGGCTCATTTGCAACATCAGATTTATAACTCCATTTTTATGGAGCAGACAGGAGTTTTTCATAGAGTTTTAAAACATTTCAGAAATGTTTCAGTAATTTTATACAGCATATAACCTGTCAAGACTTCAAGCTAAAAATAACTAAGGCTCCAGGAAGCTGATGCAATTTAAACTTTGTGGAACCATTGCAGATTTAAAGAGGAAAAAATGCCACGCTGTGGAGAGCAAACATTCCCGTGCTTCATTGGGAGGGCGTTTAAAAATGACGGCTCTACAATTGAATTCTAAGATAAAGAAAAAAATGAACAGTTATTTTATAATGAAGTAAAATGACCTTTTAGCTACATAGTCTGAAGTTTCATTAATGGATTTAGTTCCATCAGAAGAGAGGTTCTATTTCATTTTCTGCCTATCATCCACAAATATAATAGATTATAACGCTAAAGGGGAATTAATCGAGTGATAGTGGAAATGAGTTTGCATAAAATTCATTTACTTGAAAATAGAAGCACTTATATTTTCCAAATTCACAGGGAGCTAAGAAGTGGTATTGGAAACAGCAGTTAAGCCAGAGAACAAAGTGCTCCACTAACCTTAATTGGAAACAACATTTATGTAATGATTGAAACAGAAGGATTGAAATATGAGCAATAGTAACCGTGATGTTTTCTGTTGGGATTAATACATTTCAGTGTTAGAGTCTTATGTTTTCATTTGAAAGTGCAAACAAGTTGCACTTTGAATTGTGCACATGCATCAATGCTTGGAGACGGGCACTTCCAAATCCCAATAATGTGATTTTTAGACCCCAGAAGAATGATCTTTCCAGAGGGATTTTTCACTCATGATAATGGGAAAGATACTGTTTTGAGCATGTAAATGTGCATTTCCCCCCCCCCCCCTTTTTGGAACTCTTCTACCTTTTTTATTATACAATTAAGCCAATTGATGCTCATTTTGAACAGGGAAGATTTACAGTGTTTGCCCTTGGTGAAAGATGAGCCCATTCAGTGCGTTTTCATTGGGATACAGAGCATCTTATTTAGTCCTACTGAGATATATGTATTAGAGGGAAACAATCTAGTTGTTATTGATCTGACAAAAGGGCTTTATTGGTTTACAGTATTCTTAATCTGAGAGGGAAATGAGCTTCATGTGAAATTGCTTCTTTTAAAAAACAGGTATCAAAGAGCTATGGCCCCTGCTGCAAGATTAATTTCTAACTCAGGAGGGGAGAAGTATTTCATGACATTTAACTCTTTAATATTTGACTTCATAGTCCTGAATTCCCTTTCTGATACTATCCTAAGCAATTCCTTCCTGAGTAGTAATTCAGTATGGAAAGGCAGATTATTTAAAAATAAGCCTAAGTACACATTTTGTATCAGAGGTTCAAAGAATTGATTAGCTTTTTTGGTCAGTTTTAATATTTGACAAATGAGATGATTCATTCACTTCCTGACAAAGAATCTATATTGTCCTGTGATAGGGGAGGCAGTGTTTGATTACTGTTGCAGTCAAGATCTAATCAGGAGATGGAAACCCCACATTAATTTAGCTGGAACAAGTTGAATATATAAAGAATGGCCAAGCCTAGCAGAGGAACTGGGCGTCTGATATTAAAAGAATAGTGGGTGGAAGGGCAACTCTTCCTCTAGGCTGAGCCAGCTCACCCAAGGAGCCTGTCCTCCCACTCAAATCATCTTGGAAAAGGCAAAGCCCTGATCATAGAATTGCAGAGAAGTCGCTTTGGTGTCACCCTTGTAGAACTTTCTGGAAATGTGTCCTTTGGAACTTGTGCAAACCTCTGCGCACAGAGAAGTGTATCCCAAAGGAGCTCTCCTCCACACGCCCCTGAGAGTTAAGCCAAGAACACTACCGGGTGATGAGAGGGCTTGCCCATCATGGCCTCCAGGAGCTGCATGCCGAGGAGATCTGCGAAACTCATGGGGAACAGAAATATCTGGCTATTCTTCCACACCATTCTCTGGTGCAGGCAACCCAAGCAGCTTTGTGTCTCAGAATCCCCTTCACCTTCCATGAGACCGGAGCATCTAGTGTGGTACCCCTTGAGGATTGCAGCTAAGATTTCAGGCACAGATCTCAATTCTCAGTTTACGCCATTTATCTGGAGCTAAAGAAACAGAATCAAGGGCTTTCTTTCAAAGCCATCACTTGCTTATATACCCAACTCTATGCTTTTTTCCCTCAGGTCAGTAATTAGGGAAAAAAATTCAAATATTTTATGGCTTTTCTCTTGTTTTTGTCATGGCAACTTCTCCTCAGGCAAGAGAAGTCTCTAAGCCAACCTGTTAAATTTATTATAATCCCCTATCACTCTTACTCTTAATCATTCTCCTTGATCTCAAATTCTAATTTTCAGCAATTCTCTAAAATCAGCCACACTGAAGCAAACTGAATACTCCAGATGTAGTTGGGAGAATTGAATGAGACTAACAGCCCATGGCTTGGAGAGTACACATTTATTAAGATAGCCCAATACTTCGTTAATGTCAGCAGCCATCTCAAATATTGGCTCATCAAAATGTAGGAGAGCTAACACCTATACATTTTCCCATAGAAATTGCTTCCCTCTGCATACATATGCGATTGAATATTAGAACCAAAGCATGGATCGGAATATTAATTGTGAAGTTGTTCACCAGGACATCTCTTAAACTCTTTGGAAAATGTGAAAAACAGTCATTTAATGTAGTTTCTGTTTACATAACTTGGGGTTACCTTAAGTTGAAGAAACTTACTGTTCAAATCATTGATTAAAATTTTAAAAGAGGCCCTTTCATAACTCATCTGTAATCAGAATCAGGTGTGCTTGGCTGAGACTTTTTACTCAATCTACCCATTAAAAATTCAGCCCACATTTTACCATTCTTTTGACAAAGATATAAAGGGTGACTTTTAAAAATGCTTTTTGAAATTAAGAATGAGCAGTATTGTCAAGGGTTCTCATCAGGAGCGATAACAAAGTGAGAAAAATGCTAACCTTTTTGTTTGATGCTTGTTTTAAAACATAACAGTGGTTCTCAACTAGGGGGTGATCATGAGCCCCCTGGGGGACACATAGCAAAGTCTATAGACACTTTGGGTTGTTACAACCCCTGGAAGGTTTAGCGGGCATCTAGTTATGCTGCTGAACATCCTCTAACACACAGGACAGCTCCCCCAGTCACTGTCCAGCCCACATTATTAGTGTTTCCGTTGTTGAGAAAACTTCTCTACAGGAATATCTTCATTATTCTTTCATGTTCATGCTCATTGATTTTAAAGAGATTTTCCCCTTGTTTTGGAACTATATGAACGATTCGTGACATTAATCTCTCCTTTAACCCCATTATCCATAGCACCATAATGCTGGAAACTCAGTAGTTTCAAATCGAAAAGATACTACTCATTGCTCTGAGAAGAATTCAAAACCATTTGCTTTATTGTGAATGCCCCTAACATAGTAGCATTTAAAAATTTGAGTCCTCCAGTAGTTAAAAAAAAGAATGCTTTTAATTTTTTATTAAGAAAATAAACTTATTTTAATAAAAGATCACTTTTTTTTTTTTAGCACATTCATTTATTCAATAATCTCTTCTCTTATCTTTTTTTCATGACATCATTTTAAAGGTGTTGTCAACCCCAGGTGCAGTGGACTCCCTTCCTTGCCAAGAGAGGGCCCTTCTGTCCAGTGTGACTGGAGCCAACTAAGTGAGAGTGAGTTTGGAAAAACAGAGCAGAAATAGTATTCGTTCACCAAGGGATGGAGAAGGGAGAACTCAGGTTCTCAAAGTCACCTTCTCCTTGAGAAGAAGTAAGAAATCTCCTGAGTAGGGAAAGCCAAGGAAGGACTTAGGGAATGCAGGGGAGTAGGGCTGCTGGCCATGCTCAGCCTGTGGGAGACATCAGCCATTTCACACATTTCTTTGTTGTGGCTCCAGTTAAGGTTAGTTCTGAGAAGTTCTAGACCCCTTAGTTCTTCTAAGGAGCCTAATGAGCCTCCTAAAGACATGCTAATGAGGACTGTGGGGTTTCCATTCTACGGAAGACTGACTTGAGAGACACAACCTCTAAGACCAAGAGGTGCTGCTGTTTTCAAAGTGAATAACCTGTGAATGCCTGAGCAGGTGACCATGACTCTGGAGTTCACTGTGACCCAGCATACTCCTTCCTGTTTCCAGAGAGTGCCCTGAACTAAGTTTCAATATGCCTGAGGGAAAAAAAAAGTTTCCAAGTGTTTGGAAAAAATTGTGTTTACTGATATAGTGACAATGAGTGTTGACTTGGTTGAGCTAGTCCAAGCTACAGTTTATACTTAAGTTAACTGGGTACTGAAATCAGAAGTTACACTTATATTAGCAATGGTGAGACTAACTTTTTAGCAAGTAACCCCAAGCCCTTGTGTATTCCCAGTAGACATCTGTAACTTGCTCATGTCACCGTCTAACACAGTGGGCCGGCACATCTGGTGGGAGCTTTTGTTCACCTGGTCCTTCAGGGATACTACTCCCTCAGTCTTGAATGTGTCCATTCCCCACAAAAGACCTTGGAGGTCATTTTGGAAGAAGGGCATGTAGGGGAGGTTCACTAGATACATAACAACTGAGCCCATAAATCACTGCATCTTGTATCCCATTGGCCAAAACTGGTCATAAAGCTGATCCATGTAACAGAGGACCCGGGAGGGGGAATCACCTGTTCCCATCAACAAAGCACTAGTTCCCATAGACCCATAGACAGCTCTGCATTATGAAAGGAAACAAGTAATTTTGCATTGTAAGTTGACTTTTTTTCTAATAAAGAGTTTGTTGTTGTTGCTGTGTTTTGGTAGCAGAAATCTGGCTAGGAAGAGAATATACTTAGAAGCAAATTTTGAATCATCTATTTGAGGTAGAGAGAAAGTTTTCATGGACATCCTTAAAAAACACTTTCAAAGCTCTAAGGATGTCCTTTTGTTTTGCTCATTATTAAGATGAATTCACTTATTGGCGTTTGGGGTAGAAGCTGGGATTGCTGAGTTAAGAATGATAGGAGAGGAAAGTGACATTCTAAGGAGATTAGCTTTAGAGGAATGACGGGACATGAAAACAGAAAGAAAAACTTCAGGTGAGGACATGACTGCAGGAAGCCTCAGGGATTGAGGAAAGTCTAAGAGCAATACTCATAGAGTGGGCTAGGGGTTGATGTGCACACACACACGTGCACGCGCACTCGCACATGTGCTGGGAGAGTGGAGGGAGGGAGAGGAAGAGAATTTATAACAATGCTTAGATCTGTGTTTGGCACAAAATAAAAATAGAGATGATACAGGACAAAATTTTGCAAGAGAGTAGAAGTATCAACACCAGGGTAACATTCTGTAAATATAATTTCAGTATTATCAAAAATGCTTACATGGTTCACATTATTTATCCCCTATAAAGGCATTTTATCAGTTAGGCTTCAGTGCAAGAAACAATTCTCAGTACTTCTGGCAAAAAGATGGTTCAGTGCAGGGACTAAATGCTTATAAAACCTTTAACAGGCCGGAGGAGCGACAGTCAGGAGGCCGCCACTGGGCGTCAAAGCTTTCACACCACCACAGGTTCCAGAGGCCACAGCCACACTGCAGGAAGCCACAGACTACCCTCTCCCCCACACACATAGTGGCAAACATGGGGACCAGCTGCTGCCGACACCCATTCCTGCTGGAGCCCATCCACAGACAGCCTCTGTGTCCTGTGCATTTTCCAGTTCTCAGGATGAGCCATCTCCCTGACAGGAATTAAATTGCATCCAGAGAATTCAAGTGGGGCAGGGTTGAGAAAGTTAGATGTTTGCTTCCATGTTCAACAAACCATTCTAACAAGCAGCGGAACACAGGGAGGGGAGGAAGTGGTCCCTCTGTCTAGCACAGACCTCTTATTTTCACCTTCAATGCCTTTTTCCAGTTGGTCATTTTAGAAATTTTTAGTAATTTTTTCCTTGTATGTATCGATTACATTAGTATTTCTAAAAGTCATTGAGATGCACCAATTCCTTTGCGTACAAAAGATAAACATACATAGTTCACTTCTGTCATTTTCCCTTCTCCCAAGTAACCCTTGAATCAAATATTTTAAGTAAAAGCACAAAATATAGAACAGCCTCAAAAGGGAAATTTGAACATCAGAGCTGGAGGATGATGTGGGAGTTTATTCCATTTGGCCAATTTCCTACTCACTGGGCAGCCTTACAGGGAGAAGCAAGGAGGAAATGTGGAGACTCACTGGTCTCCATTAAATATCTAGGTTTTGTTTGCATGTTGATAAGACACAGTGAGAAATAATAAGGCTATAGATACCGCGGAGTCCCGGATGACAGCTAAATGTAGCTTTCTAGGGATGGGTTTGGGGGTGGGAGAAATGGACCCAGCTAGGGTATGACAGGAGGTGAACTTGATTCCTAGAGGAAAATCAACATCTTGATCTTAGATGGAGAATTCATACCCATGTGTAAGAGGGCACCTCAGTGAGTAAAAGAGAAGACATGCCAGTTCTCAGAGAACAGAGATTGCACACACATATACACACACACATACAACATCACACTATGTGAACCCGAAAAGTGTCCAGAAGTTTTTAATCATTATTTCTAAATTTACATATGATTTTTCAAATCTTAGTTTTCAGGCTGGTCCAGTGGAAAAGTGAATTAATCTAGAATTCAAGATGTAGAAAATCTTATTTCAAGAACATGTCTCATTCTTCATACTTTCTTGAGAATCTTTTGTACTTTAAAAAAAGCAACAACAAAGTCCTCACCTAAACTTGAGGATTTTGGAAAATGATCATCATGAATCACCTTTATAGGAGAGACACCAAAAAGAACAGCTTGGTGTTGATTACTAATCACCCACCTAAACCCTTATGTAAGTGGCTTCCCATATTCCTTCTTTGTAAGCATTGTTTTTTAAAACAGGGAACACATTCAACACCTACGGCTAAATTGGTTCAATCCACATGGCAAGAAGGGCAGCCAACAATCTGGAGTATATTAAAAATGGTAATGCATTAAAAATAATTTCTTGCACGCAGTGTGACTGAGCAGAAATTTATGAGATGGATGCCAGGACCAAATTTCAATAGCCACACTCATGTGAGTTCAAGTTCAGCCCCATTGAGACCTCAGAGGGAGGTGTTTGGGAGCTGCCTACGCAGTGAAGCCAGCTCGGCTGCAGCATGGGTGGGGACATATGCCACTTCATTTCCTCCGTTCCTTGCTCTGGAACTCAGTATAACCAAATTCAAGGAACAACAGAGGAATCCCAGGGACAATTTTTAAAGATTTACTTCAGTGTTAAGGAAGTGGCTCATGACCTTTATCTTAAATCTTACATTCAAGCAGTCTATTTGGTTTCAAGAAAAACATACCCTTAGGCAGCTGATGATAGTTGTTGACATTTACAGCATGGTGGTATTCATCAAGCTAAAGTAATCCCTCTGGAGTGAATCACTTAAAATATCACAATATATTTAAGAGATTGAGAATGTAGATATGTACTAAGACTCATGTAAGATGCATTTTATAGAGGTTGATTATTGACGACTTTGACCCAAAGAGTGAATGCTCTGAACATCCCTTTCCATTCTGAGAAGAACAACATTCAGTTGCCACAATTGCTTCAGAAACATCAACCAAGTATGCAAGGGAAGGTTCAAGTTTTGTGCAAAACCTCAAATGGGGCTAGACCTCCTCCTGCATATTGGGGCCAATCCATAAAATCCGTTGGATAAACTACTGCTCATCTCAGATACACCCGATAGAAGTTATATTTGGCTGATGACGTTTTGTGGCAGCCACATTGTTTTAAGATCATAATGAGAGACAGGAACACAAGTGGAATAAAAGTTAACCTTTAGTCCTTTCATGGAATAGCACAGAAATGTCATAATACAAGAAAAAGCAAAATGGATGCTTAAAAAATATTTTCACCATGAGTAATTATGTATTATTTATTAAATTATATTAAGTGCCATCTCTATGCCCAACACTGTGTTAGATCTGGGCTCTTAGAGTCTACCAGCATATAAACCATCACCTTCACAGTACATGTTATCACATATGTACACTTAGCCCTTCCTGGGGATGACTACAGCTGGCTCTGAAGAGGAGGAGGTACTTCAACTTCATCTTTGAGTCAGCAGAGGGATGCATTTTAGACAATGTAGCAACTCTGAAGAAAAAGAGTATTTGGGAAATTGCAGCTGACAAAGAGCATAAGACATCCTGTGCATTAATCAGCTGAACTGTAGACTTTTACCAGAGGTAATTGGACATCAGTGAGACCTGCTGTGTCCTGTGCGTCTACTTCCTTGAATAGACCTTAACCTATAACCAGTGAATCAATGGTACCACAGATTTCATTTCATCATTCAAGTGGTTCAAGTGATTATACTTTGTTACCTGCTGGGTTTTTTATTTCTCCTTTCTTTCTTTACTATAAGTCACAGCACACATGCAAATGAAGCAAAGTGTATTGAGCACTTATTCATGACATGCAGTGGCAGTATGCTTAGCAGCACCACGGAGTGACCGGTCATGTATAGGGACAGGATTTTAGATGTGAGAGGACCATACATTTGAAAGGCGGAGAAAGTGATGTCTAGAGGGTGAACACAACCTGTCCATGTGACCCAGTAGATCCTGTCTGGAGGCAGAATGAAATAAAAATGTCAGCTCCCTCAACCTTGGTGATTTTGCCTTTTAGGGTCAAGTTCATTGATGGTAAGAGGCACGGGGCTATCTGAGAAGTTCTCAGCCTTCCAGATACTGAGACAACCCCCTTGAAGTTCAGAAACTTCATCTTTTAAAACCCCTTCCCATCAGATGGGTATTGCCAATGCCCAGAATCCTACAGTTCTCATAGGAGCTGTTGGGTGAAGAGTGGAAACAGATACTTCAGCCCCCCGAATGTGGGGTACACTACTCTGTGCAGCTGCCACTATTTTGATGTGACCAAATACAATTTTTCTACTTAGAGGGAAATAAAATCCTAAATTGTAGAAAGGCAGCAAATGATGATGATATAGTCTTTTGTTGATTTTCAGGTGGTTAATTATCAGTTGAATTAATGGTCACTTATCTTTATCCCTGCTTAGAAATTGTTCAGTTCCAATTTTTAGAAGTTAAAATCAGAAATGCTTTCTGGAGTGGAAAATGCAGAAAAAGAGGGCAGCTAATTATCTAGTCATACACAGAGAAGAGATTTAGCAAATCAGCTGACATTGTTTGTGGCAATATTAAATGTACGACTTTGTTAGATTTCATGAACCAAGTATTGAATATTTTCCTTAGTTCCTATATAGATAATTGGGAAATTTGGTTTCATTGTATTAATATGTCGATAATTTTACTTGCCCTTGAAAAAATAGGGCAATCATGACCTAGTTCTATAATAATGAGACCTCTGGCTTGTGCAAATCACTGCTCTGCAGGGGTGAGCGCATGTAAAGGACTTGAGTCAAGGATCGTCCTCCAAGGTCATCCTCACACTTGTCCAAGGTCACTCTTAGACTAGGGATATGATGCAGGATGCATCCTCACACAGTGGTAAGGCCAGCATGTTTGAAAAGACAGTGGGACAACCAGTTGATAATGTTCTAGAGAGAATTGGAAATATCAGCTTGCAAATCAGGGGCTTGGATATAAATTTAGGAATCTTATTTTAAAGCTGGCCCTTACAATGGGGGAATTAGATGAGATTTCCTTAGAAAAAGAGAATGGCATAGAAAAAAAGAGGATAATTGAGAATCAGACATAGAGATGCCTACACACATATAATTTATTGATTTAGATCATAGTAACAATAATTATTATTACCATAACAGCAATTATAATTTATTGAGTTGCAAATATGTGCCAAGGCAGTTTGTATGGATTAGCTCATTTACTCCTCGGAGTCCCTTGGGTAAATGATAGTATTAGCCTTATATTACAAATGAGAGAACTATTATGTCTTAGTTGCTGTTCTTGGGTTTCTTCTTAATAAATCAAGAGTAGCAGCCATGGCAAAGCAAACTGCTCACTTCTGCTCCATTACCACGTAGCTCATTCTCATCCATGCACAGCGCCCCCAGGGGAGTCTCAGATCTGCTCTGGGCACAGAAACAGGTGATACCTTGTCGAAAATGCATGGAGTCACGGCTTGGAAATTTGCTTTTGTTTAAACGACATGAAAACAGTTGACATTTATCTGAAAACAACAGTATAGGTGGATGAAGTGAGCTCTCCCTCTTTTACTCTCTCTGAGTTGTTGCTTAGCTCAAAGGGCCTCATCAGCGGGCAGACAAAAGATGCCTTTCAGGTGCTCAGGGACTTTTGTTGACTCTCCAACTGACTCATGGTGTTTCTGGTGTCGGGCATGGCTAAGCAGATGGTGCATAAGTCCCGTCGTTTCTGCAATCCCTCCAGATGACATGTGCTCCTTTGATAATGAGTGATAACTGATGCTTTTTTAGACTTTTTAATATGAACATTAGGCTGGAAAACACTAGAAAATGAGCCCTTACTTCCCCAGGGAGAGTATTTTAAGAACAAATGGTATTGTTTTCAGTAACAACTGATTTGTGTTACATACCCTGTGAATAAGCGAACAACAGGGGTTGTGTTTACTTATCGATGATTAGAGAACTACATACAGTTTTCTTCTCTTAGGTCATAAAATTTAAAAAGACTGTTAAGAAAGATATAGAGTAAGTAACTAATAATTCTGTATTCTACAGTCATTGCAACCTGGGTATCTTTTGTCTTATGAAACCCATATATAAATGCAAATATGAGGGCATATTCAAACAGGATTTGAAATAATTTTGATGACTTGAGTTTGCAAATGTATGTCACTCAGGATGGGCAAGATTACGCCTGAGAAATGGACAACTTCAACTTTTAAAGGCTTCAAAAGAACAAAGGCATATTTCTCACTCAAGATAACCTATCTGCGGTTGGGTTGGTTAGCTAATCCTTTTCTTAACAACTCGACACCAGAATCAGCAACTCCAGTGTGGTGGCTGTGGGAGAGGAAGCTTGCAAATTGTGTCCCCGCTGTTCAAGTTTCCACCCCAATTTCTACAGTCCATCGGCCAAAGAAAGATCATGGCTGTTGTCATTTTAAGTATAACACAACAATGTACACAGAAATGGGGAAAAAAATGGAAGTATTTGGTGCCTTGCACGGATGATTGTGTATGTTTAAAGAGGCAAATGTAGGGACTGGTTGTTCTTTACAGTATTAAAAGTGCACATGTTCCTGTAGCTTTTTTTTTTAAGATTTATTTATTTATGCATACAAGAACTGGGGTGTAGGCCAGAGGTGTGGGCAGGGAGGGGGGTGGTGAGAGGATTCACCAGAGACAGAGTGAGCAGAGAACAGGCAGATGTGCTGAAATACACTGCTGAGGGGAGCAGTGGGCGCGACAGGAGAGGTCTGCTGCGCCATATGGGTCACCTGGCTGGCGGGGGATCGTACTCCTGCTGCAGTGGCTGCTGATAGCTTGATAGTGCTGTGTCTTAGCCCCTTGTGCCAGCAGGGAGGCCCCCTCCTGTTGCTTCTTAAGAACATTATTGCATTGGTTTAGGCATTTCGTTAATGAGGTCAGGTTGAAATCTTAATTACATTTGTGCCCTGTTATATCTCACATTGTTCCTGAAGTTCAAGCTACTTTTCTAAGTCTAGTCTTTTAGAATGTGAGATATGCAAATGGGCATGCGTGATTGAGAATGGGTTTACTCCTTAAACATGTCAGCGACATTTTGTATTACGTTCATGGGGAGGTGTTGGGTCCACTTGGATGACAAAGCTCAACATTATCTTACTATCCGATTTTTTTTTCAGCTGTGTTTTCATACATTTTTGTATTCAGGGCAACCTGGGTTTCTGTTTGCTAACAATGAAGATAAGTAGTTGGGAGCTTATTGTTTTAAATCTTCAAGCCAGACAAAGATCAGACTAAGAGCCACCGTGCTGTCCTCCTAGGAGAATCTGTCCTCGCTGATTTGAAACAGATCTGTCGTCCCAGCAGATCCCATGGTTAGCACAGGGCAGTGAGAACACTCCCCTTGCAGATGTGTTCACACAGCTGAGGTTGCACCTTCCAGTTGTAAGACCGATGATATCTTCTCAATGCAGTTTGAGCACAACCTCCAAAGCTGAATGGGTGGCTGGCACAACCATGGTTTTAGACCTGTGACTTGGGGTAATAAAATGATTTTCTGATCCACTTCCTTCCTAAGGTGCTGTTTCTGACCTGCGCTTCATTTGGCTTCTAAGTGCATTCATTAGTGGTGCCTGGATCTCATTCTTAGCACTAATAAAAGAAAAAAAAAACACCTCATACTTGACATTTTGGTTTATAGCTGGTAAAATAAGGCAAGACAAAATTTTAAGGTTTTCTGAATCCCATGAAGCAGCAGGTCAATGGATGGACAGTCTTTGAGAAAAACCAAAAGAACTGGGTTTACCAAGTCTCCTTCATCCGATTTCACTTCATTATTTAAATTTATATCTTCTACTCAAATTTTTGATATATCCTATTTTCATTCTTACCTTTCTAATGTTTATTGAATGTTTCTATTGTTTTGTGAAATAAATGTATGCACAGTGTTATGTACCAAAGTCACTGACTCTCTTACTCGGGAGCAGGCCCGTGAGCAGCTCGGGCACTCTGGACACTGCGTACCATCTGGTGAGCAAGGCAGCCACTCATGCAGTGACCACACAGATGAGCTGACAATTGCAACTTTCATAAATGCTATGAACTAGAAGAACATGGGATGATTAGACATATAACAGGGAGACCTGACCTCATCAGGATGGGACAGGGTGCCAGGAACATGTTCCCTGGAGAAGTAAAGCAGAATGGAAAGTTGAACTTGAGAGAAGACGGTGGCAGCTTGGGCGAAGATCTTGAATTGGGAGGGAGCAGAGCCTGGCAGGGGTGGAGCCATGAGCTGTGAGCTCAGGAGCGCCCTCCCATGGAAGTGGATGGTGAGGACAGTTGCAGGCAGCTGCGGGCCCCCAAGGGGCTTTTACATTTTCTATGAACAATTGGAAGCCTTGAGAGCATGTAAGCGAGGAGAAAATATTACCTAATTTGCTTTTTGAAGAGGATCATCCTGACTGCTTTGTGAGGAAGGGTCGGAATTAGGCAGGAGGGCTACAGAAATCTGGCAGGAGGGTTGGCTTCCACCAGGAAGGTGGTGGTGACAACAGGGCTGGGGGGCTATGTCTTAATAATAACCAGGACGTAAAATTCAGATGGTGATAATTAGCAGGCGGGAACTGGCGATCTATAACAAAAATTTCTGTCTGTTCTCAGTGCAACCTGACTGTTGAAATTAAACTTAAATGAAAATATTATGTTTGACTGGAAGTTGAAATGAAAGCAAACTAAGTCTTAACTATTGAAATAAAAGCAAACTAAAATAGAAATATTACTTACTGAAAATGTTATCCTGTATTACAAAGCTGATGAATGATGTCTACATTTACTAGTTCTATTCAGAGTTATCAGTGTCTTTTGAAAGAAACTGAGACCTGGCTTTGCAGGCGGCACTCAGAGGCAGCTCCTTGTCATCCGTCCACCCCTGACCAACGTCTTTGTAGATTCTCTCCCCTCAGCCTGGCCCTGTGGAGTGATGGCCGATGTGGCCCTCACACAGTCTACTCAAAAGCAATTTTATTCCGTTGAGGGAAGAACAGTGGCATATGACTCAGGTGTGGCTTAGATAACAGTAAATCGTGCGGTGATCATGTTGAAGCTGCATCACCGAGTTGGGCTCATAAGCGAGAAACCCCTCTGGCAGGGGCATGGATGTGCAGAGGCGGCCACACGTGGCAGATCTGCCTAACCTGTTCGAGTCGTTAATGCGGGTGGGCTTTGCTTTTCTAAGACATGCAAGACTTGTCGTTCTTCTAACTGATATCCCAGGACAATTCACTATCCAGGAAAACCTATTGATTCTGGTACAAAAATCTTCAACTGGAAAAGTTCAGTGCAGATTTCCTCCCATTCGTAACCTCCCTCCTGACCTCCATCCCTCCCTCCCTCTCTCCCTGCCCCTCCCTTACTTCCTCTGCCTCTCACGCCTTTCCTGCTCTGAAGGAACACTAAGGAAAACTACTTTTCTTGGTGGTGACTGTCTTGGCAGAGGCCTTTCACATGCCCATCACCTAATCCCTCAGGATAGCTACGAACTTTATTTTCAGACTCTATCCAGACAATTCTCACCACCTCTGCCATTTGGGCACTAAGCCCCTCCCTGCTGTGTTATTGCAGTGACTTCCTGATTACTCATGGGGCTCTTAGCCTGGGGTTCTTGCTCCCCACAGTAGTCAGCAGCTCCTCGGAAGTGTGACCAGCACCTCACAGTGCTATGAGCACGTGCCCCATGGCTGCCCATCAGCACAGCCCTGTCCTTGCCACATCCCGGACACTGCAGTTTGTGCTCTAACCCTCTCTGACCTCAGGCTGCCTCCCCAGCCAACACACGGCCTCCTGCTGTCTCTCAGCCGCTCTGGTCTCCTCCCATGTGAAGGTCCTTCAGCCACTGTTTGCAAAGCCTGAGCGCTCTTCCTTCAGGCACTGGTTTGTTCCTCCACTTTATTTAGGGATTTAATTGAATCACTGTCCAAGCCGAGAGACCCGCAGACCACCTTATCTAAAACAACACCTTTCATGTCACCCCAGCTGCTTTTTCTGCCTCGTTTTTCTTTGTAGTGTGCACCAGTCTTCCAGTGTGTGTGTGTGTTTTCTTGTTTGTTCTATCTCTCCTTCCACTAGCATGTAAGCTCTGTGACAGTTGGGGCTTCAACTTTTGCGCTGCTCAGAATCCTCAGTAGTTGGAATAGTGCCTCATCCTTCACAGCTGTTCAATTACTGTTGGCTTAAGGGGTACATATTGCTATAATCCGTACTTTCTAGAAGCTGAAAAAATCAAAAAGTTGATTCCTAGAGACTCCAGAGAGGACCCATCCCTTTGATCTCCCTGGTGATAGGAACTCTGACCTCCACAACACCAAGAAAATACTGTTTGGGTGGTTGTAAGATAGTAAATTTGTGTTGACTTGTTGCAGCAGCGATAATAATAAATCTCCTAGGCTAGGGTGTCACCACAGAATCCTTTTAACTCAGTGCTCCAGCAGCCTATGAGAGGAGTGGGTATATCCCATGGCCCTTGGTGTTATTCCCCAAGGGTTTCAGTATTTCCTTTAACCACCATGGCCCACCCTTGTCCCTTGAATTAGGTGTGGGTCTGTGGCTTTCTTAGGCTGATGAGTACTGAGTGCCAGTGACATGTAACTTCCAGGTAAAGCTTCGTGAGCCTTTGGCCATTCACTATGCTCTTGTTTTTCTGGTATTCCATGAGCATAGAACCATGTTGAGAAGAATGGCCCATAGGCCTGGTTTCCTGAGAAGGACGAGCTCCTTCCTTCAGGCCACCCCAGTGAACTTGTAGGGTAAATGAGAAATAGGTCTTTTTATTTATACTGCTGAGATGATTTTATTAAAACAAGATCTAGTCCAGTGGTTCTCAAATGTTCTAATTTTAGGATCCTTTTATACCCTTAAAACTTTTTTAAGATCCCAAAGAGCTTTTGTTTCTGTAGATTAAATCTACCAATATTTATCATGTTAAGAATTTAAGACATTCTTAAATAATTTATTTAATCATAGCATAATAAACCCATGTTATATCCACATCAAATATATTTCTAATGAAAAAGCCTATATTTTCTAAATATAGTTGAAACAAAACAACTATAAGTAGTTCGATAAGAAAAGTGGTGTTTTGTACATATCTGTAAAGGCCTTTCACAGAAGCTAGTTGGTGGCGCATGTCTGTAGTTGGGATTGAAGTATATGTAGATGACCAGACTTCCTTTGCTTATGCTCCATAATGCATTGTTAACCACATATGAAGTGGGCCACTGGGCTGTCCTGCAAACTGAGGCGTGGTGTAGACGGTAACACGTAGGTGACTGTCATTACACTCCCTGGTGAACACACAGTTGCCTAAAGATGCACCTCTCGAAAGCATCCCCATCACTAGTAGACATTTGGCTGTGGTTGAAAATGGAGAAGTATTTTCTGATATTTGTGAGCATTCTTTATCAATGCTACCCTGGAAGGCTGCATGTAGCAGTTTTTTTCCAGGTTAGTTGCAAAATGAAATCTGAAACCACATTCTTGAACTTTTCATCAGTTAGAGATCCATGGGCTCCTCTTGTCTTTGAAGAGAATACCTGCAAGACCCCGTGAAAGCATCCACAGGCCATTTGAAAATAGTTGGCTCACTGAGTTCTGCAGGGCTCCCCAGGGTCAGTACATTGCCTCATACAATTTAAAACCCCAGCTTCTTTAATATCAATACCAGTATCTTCAAAAAAGACCTACTGGATGGACACAGTGTGAAGACTATTGACAGATGCAGATTTTCCAACATTCCAACACTCATTCAAATGCTCAAGTTCTTTTGGGTATTGAATACCAATAATATCCTTGAAGCCCCAAAACTCACTTTGTTCATTAGAGAAAAATACTCAGCTCTGCAAGTGTCTGCAAAGTGCCCACACCTGGATAACCGTGGTTTATCTGCTAGTGATTCCTCACAGCAAACGTGGTGTTTAACAGAAAGAGCGTGTGTTCATGGTCATACGAGGGCTTTCCCCCGAAATCATGGTCATGGGTGGCTGCTTCTGACTCGGCTCCAAATCTCTGGGCCCCTGGGAACCCACACACTTGTGTGATTCCTTCCCCTTGAGTGTGGGTCAGGCCTGGTGACTTGCTTGGAACAAATCAAATAGGGCAAAAATGAAGAGGTGTGATCTCTGTGATTGGAAAAGACTGACTTCCACCATGTTGGTCTTCTCCCTGGCTCTGCTGGGTGCTTGCTCCTGTGGAGAGGATGACCTGGCAGGGAATGGAGGGTGGTCTTCAACATGTAATGAATCCTATCCTGCCAACCACCACAGGCATGAGGGTGCAAGTAGATCTCTAGGCATTTAGGCATTGAGATGCATGTGGCCCCAGTTGGCACTCATCAAAACCTTGTGGGAAACCTGAACCAGAGGGCCTGCTGAGCTGTGCGTGTGCTCCTGACCCGCAGAAACTGATGATGAGGCCGCACTGTTATAAGCTGCTAGGTTTAGAGCTGATTTCTACACAGCAGTAGATAAGTGATGCAACTGAGTACTTCACTATGTAGTCGAAGTGCTTTATACATTCAATTTTTGTCAGATTATTAGGATGTGTCCTTAAGCGCCAAGACTTAATAACTAAGTTTTGCTGTGTCGTCAAAGTGCATCTGGCATTTTTGGTGCACGATGGTGAGGTATGCAGGGTCTGTTAGGACAGCTTGCTTCTACTGCTTTGATTTCTGCTAAGCATCAGTAATTTTACCCACCACTGTGTTTGCATTGTCAGTGCAAATGCCACCACAGTGAGAAAGGACAGGTGCCAACACAGTAAAAAAGGCAAATAATGAAGAAGACAAAGGAGTGAGAATTGCGTTGACCTTATGGACCTCCCAAAAGCCTGCCTGGGACCTTGAGGGATCCAAGATTTACACCTTCAGAACTGCTGATCTGGATGCTCCACTACTTATCACAGAAGAATTGTGACTTTGCTCTTTCTAGTATACATGTCAGTTAAAAAAAGAAAAGCATTTTTCATAAAGTCTTGAAATCCTTCCTCTGGGGTCCACTGCTTCCCAGCTCAGGGCTGTGGCATGGTGTCACCCCAGGGCTCAGTGTCCTCCAGCCTGAGGTCACAGATGTCAAGAAAACAGCTGTGACTCACTGGCTGCTGCTGATGTCTGAATTCTTTTCTTAATTTTCAAGAAAGGCTTTGTTAATGTGATTTCTGGTGTGTTTGTTTTTGTATAGGAGTCTGGTGGAAGTTTAAATAAGATTTATAAATATTTCCAAGTACATATTTCATTTGACTTTATTATTGTTACCATTGGTACTGTAATGAATAAAAATAACACTTCCTTACAATAGGGGATTTAGAAAATAAATATGTATAAATAAAAAGACTGCGCATTATCTTTCCACCAAGATAAAATCATTGCTGGCAATTCTGTGTTTTTATTTTTTCTATGCAATTGAAGTTCATGTGGGTGATATTTTAAATTTTCCTTAACACTATTAATGGGTAATTTCAATCTTATAGCTTGCTTTCAAACTTCTAGTTGTGGTTGTGGATAAACTGGACACCCAAGTAAATTGCTTTTATTGTGAAAAATCATGATTTCATATCACAGAGTCAGCAGGATCCAACTACTTAAAATATTTAAAAATTTAAAGTGTTTTCACTCTGGATTAATTTGGTCTATAATGTTAAATCTGACATATGAAGTGATAATAAAAAGTATAGTTTATTGGTCTACATTTTACATCCTATCCTGAGCAGTTTATAGACTTTAAGCTCACAAGAATACAAGGCAACCTACAAATGATAAAGCAAAAGGAAAAACACACTGAAAAACACACCTGAATTATTGAGTATAAATGGTAGGAGAGGCATGTTTCAAGTCCTGAAGATTGATTTTGTTGTATGAAACAGGATTCCCAGATGTTTACAAAGCTATCAACCAAAGCTTGAAATGCAGGCAGCCTCCCCTATGCACCCCACTTGGAGCAGGTGGTAGATTCGCTTAGCTCAGATGTCTACATGGCGACCCTTGGCGGCACGAGTAACCGACTGAGCCTTTGCAACTGGACTTGACGCTTGCTATGGTCAAAATAGACACAATCAGAGACACAGGTCTCTGAGAGATTATTGTAATGAGATCTCTCATTATTCCCCTGCCTTGGTTTCTACTACAGAATCAATAAAACTCTAAAATGCACAGTAAAGAAATCTGAAGTTGGGGACCTGTTTTCTGTGACTGGTGACTGCTTTACTCATTTATGCATTTATACCTATTGGACACAAGTGAAATTAGTTTTGAAAATAAACATGTTGTTAAACAGTACAGACACAGCAGCGTGGTATTTGCAGACTTCTGTCTCTGGGGGACCAGAATGGGGTCACTAGATATACAAGTATTGATAAGTGTTCTATATTTAATGGCCTGGGATTCTGACTATTAAAAGCTAGGTTCTAGGCTATTGCTATCCTCATTTATTATTTATAAAGTTCTGTAAATGTACATGGTATTTAATGTTAGATCAAATCGTGCCAGACAAATTGCCTTCCCTGAGGAGCCTCCAAGCTGAATGCCAGAGAACAATGCAGGAGGGATGTGGTGGGAAGCACAGGAGTGATTAAGGCTATGAACGTGGCGTTGCCTTGGCGAGTAGGTGGATTGAAGGAGAACTTGAAAGCTGAGAAATGATTCTGAGATTGGGAAGCCGTTCAATAAAATAAAACCAATAACTGGAAGTAAGTGAAGGCATCGGAGAAGGAGAATGTCAGCCGCTTTCAGTGAGAAATCTACATCTTCAGCTCTGAGAATGTCTCATACACTGTGTTCACCTGGCTCCTTAGTACCATTTCTTCCTCATGTTCCAAATTGTGGGTCTCAAACTGAGGTCCGCATCAGAGTCACGTGGGGGGCAGGGGACAACACAGATGACTGGGCCACATTCAGGTCTGTCTGTCAGTTGGAATCAATGAGTCTGGGACTCCGAGTTTGCATTTCTAACAAATTCTTAGGACTTGCTGCTGCTGGAACCACACTTTGTCCTGAACCTTTACCCTCCATTCCCCTGACAGCTTGTCCTCCAGACCCAGCATGGAGTCATTGCTAGTCTCACCTTTCGAGTCAGATGTGCCCCCAATTCTATCTTTCCTTTCCTAGGAATTTCTTTCAGACTTCTTTTAACTTTTCATATGCCAAGCTACTAACTTAGACTGACACTGCTACCACCCCTACTTCCATAATTAGCAAGCACAGGAGCTACAGCTACTACTCCTGCTAGCAACTTTGAACGCCTTCTATATATAAGACAATTTGGTTACCACTTTTACATATATTATTTCATAAAATAATGCTATTATATAGTTTAACACTATGAATTAAATAATATAATTACAAGTAAAGAATTTCATTTGCAGCAAGATGAATTCACTTTCAGTATTACAGAAAGGATATAAAAGAAGGCCCATCTGACTCAAAATCTGCATACCTTACTATGCCCACTCAGTATTCAGACCCTCCTGGATGACACTTCCTTCATGTAGTGCCTCATGTATGACCAAGTCACTACCATAAACTCTCCATTCTCTCAACTACTATGCTCTCTCTATACAGAGGCATCCTATGATGAGGTGACATTGGAAAGCAGTACAGAGGGATAGATGGATTAATTAAGAAATGCCACAGGACACTAAATACCCACATGACATGGTGCACAAATAAATAGCATGTAGAAGGACATCCCCAACATGAAAAATAAAACTGAAAATTTAAAACATCAGACACCAAAGTTAAAACTTTGTAACAGTGATAAACATAAAAATGCATCAAAATGCAACATCAGTAATGATCAATGGAATGAAAGTTAAACCATAAACCAGGAAAATTATTTGCAGTGAATTTCAACAAGGACACATTCATTTAGGAAATAATTAACTCTGCCAAATATAAACAATTCACAAAATAAGAAAACCAGATGGCCAATATGTTTGTGAAACCTTGTTCAGATTTCAGAAGAAATGTTACATTAACATTGTGTATTGGCATACTGTAGGTTCAGACCCATCAAATTAGCATTAAGGGATGTCTATGTGTCAGCAGAGATGGCGACTTACTGGCGTGCTGGTTGTTGAGTAACTTACTTTAATTACTTTGGAGAAAAGTTTGAAATATCCACTCAAGATAATACTGTCAATATCTATGTTGTATTAATTCTAATTCTGGGCATATACTCTAGGACGTCTCATCAGCATCACCCAAGGGTGTATACACCCAAAGGTGTATATACAGGGATAGTCTCTCCAGTGTTGTTTATAATAGGAAAGCAATGTGAACAAGCTAAGGGCTCTTAATAGATTATTGAATAATTCCCTTTTGTGATCTATGTAAAAACAACAAAATTCCTCAGTTAAAACAGATGAAATAAGTTTATATACATTGTCATGGTTCTAGCTCATAAATAGATACATTGAAAAAATTAGTAAATCACAAAGTATACAAAAGTGGTATAACCTTTGTAAACTAAAAACACAGAAATTTATGGATACGAATGTATGGATACGAATGTATGAATCAAAAGTAAACATATGGACAAGAAGAATACATACTAATTTCAGGATGATGGTAACTTCTGAGGAAAGAGGAAAGAAAAAAGAAATGAAGGTGACTTTAATGGCCTACAGTTAATCTTTTATTATCATTTAGATTAAAAACTCTGAACCAAACATGGCAAAATACTAATGCCTGATAAATTAATGTGTACCAAATGCTTATATTTTTCTTCTCATTTATGAAATTTTTCATGATCAAAATGAGAACATTTTAACAAAGTCTTCCTTGGTTATAGAAATTTTTAGTATTTTGGGTTAATCAAAGTACAACATTTTCCTCTGCTGCAAAACTTTTCAGACATTAATATGCTAATGGACATTGTGAATTGCCAAGAGGGTAATGTCTTATGAAATATTTCCTAAACTTATTTGACCATGGAAGCTTTTTTTTTTTTTTTTAATAAAACATCTAATAACATCTCATGGATCTTTTGGGAAATGCTGTTATACATCATAGCACTTAATTTTCCCTAATTGTTTCATGTAATTTAGCTTCATTTCTCTGGTTATATTTTCTGTCCCCTTGATGGCAGGACCTAAGTCTTACTCATTTTAGCTTGGCATAGTGGGCATACAGGTAATGCTTTGATGATTGGCTTGATTTTTCTGAGAAATTATAATATAGATAATTATTCTCACTGAAGAGTTAGGGGGAGAAGTAAGAAAAGTACACCTTGCCTGCAATTTTGTAGGTCAATAAAAAGCAATATCCAAGAACAGAGAGAGCAACATAAGAATAATATCATTTTTCACACCAGTGGAGCATGTGGATCCTAAACAGGATCACTAAACACTTCTCTCCTTCATTTGTTCATTCATCTCATTCGACAAATATTATGAAACATCTGAAGAGAAGTGATTGCTTTATAATGTGTAGAAAGTAGATAAAGCCAATGGGTGACATTTATCTCATTCACAAGAATATAATGTTGACACAACAATAAAATTAATTGATTAAGGAAAATGTGTTGAATTATACTTTATTTATTTTATACACCTAATGTGCTGTCAGCTAACTTAATATTAGGTAAATTACCATTGTGTATGTTAATTCATTGAGAATGAATGTTCCTCATCTCTACCCTTTTGAAAATTTGCAACTTATATGAATGCAGGTGTTAAATGGAAGTATTGAAGACACTGATAAAATAGGTATGAAAGATCTGCTACTTAGAGTTAACGAGTTAACCCTTGTCCATTTAAGTGTCTCAGAAACACACTCTGTGATTCTCATTCCATAACCATTAACCTTTATATGGTTTTTATTTGGTAAAATTTTGCTTGTTTAAGGATAATACATTTGAATCTTATTCTTTTCTGAATTTTTTATTTTGCTGTAATTCATACAGCTTTAAAAAATTGTTTTGTGGGCTTGTTCAAAGAAAAGTGCCCTTTGCAGAAACTAAATTTGTGTGCAGTAAAATTTCATTTGAAGTATAATTCAATACCTGTTATATTATTTAGGTTAATTTAGAATCTTGATTTTTCTAAGAGAAACTCCTATGAATACTGCAAAAGTAATCTGTGTTTTTAGGTCTGTTATTTTGTTGAACTCTAATGCTAGAAATAGTCTTTGACTGGTTTTACTGAAAAAATTCTGGAGATACCCCCCCCCCAAAATTTAAGACAAGTGATTTTTCATTTGTCTTGTTATTTTAGTCTTGTAAATATGGTAATATGAAGAGTAAATGTTTATCATATCCAATTTTCCTATATTTTAATATTGACCTGAAATATTAATAATAAATTGATTTTATGTACAATAAGTAGGAGGCAGATGGGAAGAATATGTGATCAGCTTTGGGTGCTTCTGGTGGTGAATGGTACTTCTTTAGCACTTTGTACAGTGTCATCATGATTCATAGTAAAGTTACAATTAATAGTTGTTTACAATTTTTCTGCAGCTGAAGAAGTTCATACTTGGTTTAAACAGGCTCCTAGCCCTTTGCCAGATGTCCCTCTTAACAGTCTAACTCACTTGTGTCACTACCAGTTGAGAGATTATGACTCAATTCCGGCAGTTAACAAGAGTTAATAGCAGGACATTAACTCACTACTCATAACTGTCAGGGTAATAAAATGATCTCACCAGTATCGCACTTAAGTTACTGTAAGACAATGGAGTCATCTACTGTGTCACAAGTAAATTAGAGTGATATGCATTATGGAGATTAAATATGTGTTATTTAATTTTATGAAAAATTCTTGAATCAAGACCTCTTTCAGATGGACTTTGGTTGTTTGTATTGGTACACCTGTGTATATTTTAAATCATTCATTCTTTCAAATTTGTCTCGTCATCAAAGTGTGCATGTCTCCTGTTTTTCCTAGATATTTTGCTATTCTCTGTGAAAATATTGCTTTAAAAAAATGGGTGTGAATCAGGTCTTAGAGGAAAGGATATGAGTGTGCATGTGTGTGTGTGTGTGTGTGTGTGAGAGAGAGAGAGAGAGAGAGAAATCCTGGATAGAGTAGGAAATCAAATGGAGAGTATATTAGTTATCTAATGCTATGTGGGGAATTACCTCCTCAATCTTTATGACTTACACCAGCAAATATTAATCATTTCAGTCTCCTTGGATCCAGAATTGTGAAGACCTTAGGTGGGTGATTTGGGATTGGGGTGTCTCAGGAGGTTAGTCCAGATGTGGCTGGACTCGCATCACCTGGAGGCTGGAGTGGGATGTGAAGACCTGCTCTGGGATGGCGGGATCACAGGGCTGGCAGGCTCCCAGCAGGGGTCTCCGTTCCTCATCAGGTGACCATCCTATTAAGCCACTCGAGTGTCCTCTTTGTATTGTAACTGGGCTCTCCTTGAGTGAGTGCTTTAAGAACAAGACAGGTGCCACAGCAGCTTTTATGAGCTAAACTTGAAAGCTACACACACTATTATCTCTGCAGCTTATGTCCTGATCAGTGTGGGGGAACCATGTGTGTGAGTGCCCAGAGACGATTGCTGGAGACCACCTTGGAGGCTGCTTCTAGAGATGGGGAGGAGAAGTAGCATGCGTGGTTTGAAAGGAACTCCGTGGAATGACATTGTTTTAGTACAATGAGTATCTTAGCACTTAAAATAATTTCTGATTCCTAGGAGGTGATGTAACACAAGGGTTTTTGATATTCATGTCCGAGCATATAAACCACCTGTTCCTGCCTGTCTCCACAACCCACATCATGCAGGTAATTGTCATTTCATAGTGAGGGACCCCTGGTCTCTCTTCTAGAGGTTACCAGAGCTAGAATCCAAGGAGTAAGATCCAGGGCTTCTGTCTTTTACCTTTTGGTCATGGTCATTGCTTCCTGCCTGTGCCAGAGTGCCCCAAGAGATGCCTTAAATCTCACTGTGGAAGTAGGTCAGTGTATTATGCGCCTCTCTCCAACCGTTCTTGTATGAAACTGTAATTCAGAGAGAGAGAGCATTTGTTGTGTCCATTCCACTAGTAATTATACATGCTCGTAGGTTTTAAGACCTACATGCCACATTTTGATGATGAAACAGTGAGGTTTGTAAGCAAAGACAGTGAGTTACTTGCCTCTACCTACACCTAAATTTGCCAACATTAAGTCCAGTCATGGTAAAAGGAAATACATCTTCCTAACCAAGCCAGGTAAATTATGACTGTGAAGTTGGACTTGCAACTTGAAAGCCAGGAGCGGAAAAGTGATGAGTTATCAGCTCTATTAAGACGGGTTAGGGGAGAGGGCTGGGAGGTTAAAAACGTTGTTTTTTTCAGTGATGGCTCTCTGTGATGTTCTTGCATCCCTTTCCATGGAAACAACCTCCATTCTCGCCAGAGTGGGCTCTTAAGTAAATGTCAAGATCAACTTGAGATGTTTAAAAGAAGTGCTGTGAAGGTCAGTTCAGATGATTGCTGTCTTTGTTTGAGGCCAAGCCTTTGCACAAGCCGGCATTGTTTCTGATGATTTAGGATGAAAGGGAAATACGGATGCACCTGGTATCTTGTGCATCATGGGATCGCATTTCCTGGATATATTTTACTACCTGTATCCAGGAAACCAACTGTCTTATATTATTAGCTGAATGGCATCAGATATTTTTGTATTTAATTAGTCTAACTGTCTGATTTATGATGCCCGAGTCAAGGTCATTCGACTCCAAGAGACCTACAGTCAGCATGGATAGATGTGCTATTGTCCAGCTCCTGACGCTCAGGATGTTTTAATAACCCGCCATGACTGTTTTTAGCATTAAAATACTGTTCTATTTGTAGACAGTTCCTGACCTTTTACAAAATCAAGCAACTTGAGAAATAATTTTCATGTAGGAGCACGAAGACACAACTTTCATATCGTGGTAGGAGGGGTGGAGCTCTTCCAGATAGCTGTGATGTTTATAACCTGGCCCTGTTGTGCCGGCATGGAAAGTGGGATGGTGGGTTATGCGGCGTTGTTTTCTGTCTAGTCATATTTAATCTAGATGGAGAAACGAGCCCCCTGCTCACATTCCTGAATGGGGACTTGAGGAAAGTTTAATAAAAGGGCATTTACAAAGATGCAGCCAGTGTTTAGGGGAAGTAACACATATCGTTCCGTATCCTAGTGATCTAAGGAAAGAGCTGTTGGCATCCCTGCGTCTTGGGGCACAGGGCAGGAGAGGGAGAGTGAAGTGAGGCATGGACAGGAGCTGGGGTCTCCTAACAGGGATTCGGCAGCGCTCACCCGACAGGGGAACCAGGCAAACCAATCTCCTGACAGCACCCTTCCCCTGACCTTAAATCTCCTGCTGGTGCCAAACCCCACTGGAAGCCCACAGGTGCCTCACAAGCAAGAGCGAGAAGCGCCGAGTGTGATCTGCCGGGGCAAAGGGGAGATTGTGAGCACAAAGGTGTCGTTACGTTTGCAGAGTTCAGATCAAAATCGATTCCCTTTCTCACAACGTTTCTGCACCTAAACACTGCAGCATGGTGTGGTCATTTCTAGAACCTGACTGTCTGGCTTTGAATCCTAGTTCCAACACTAGGATTGGAGGTGGTTTTCTTTTTCTGGGCTTCATTTGTCAAAGGTGACAATCTTGGTGCTGAGCCCACAGGTTGCTGGGAGAATAAATAAACTGATGTGTGTAAAAGGCTTCCATCAAAGCATTGGCGCAGCAAAGCATTGTGCATTGTTGCTATTATTTACTTAAGTTTCGTATAGTATCCTATAATTGCTTCTTTTTCAGACAGCTAATGTGCATTGAGTTAAGTTGACTTCCTGTTGTTATTTTCCAATATTCTTTTGGTGTTTGGCTATAACCTGGGATTAAATATTCAGGTGGCAATAATTGAACTGAGGTCCTCCGAGCCCTTGCTTGCAACAAAAGGAGATCAGGAACATTTTCTGGAATATCCTCAGAGTACATGGGAAGGGTGGTGCATTTATTTACTGCACAAGATGACTGACTGGGTTGACTCTGTGTGAATTAATTTTGGCATGGAAAGTTTAGTCAACTGCTCCTGCTTCCTTCACTAAATGAATCCCTCTAGGAATTCCTTTAGAAAGCATTTTCGATGTGCTTATTGCACAGAACGGTAGAGATGAAAATGAATCTTTGACTTGGAGAAGCGCCTTTTCTTGAGATTTATTATCTAATTAAGCAATTTCCCAATGAAACAAGCACTGGAATGTTCACAGGAACCAAGAAACACAGTAATAACATTAAAAACTAGTATTTGTTAAGTCACACTAGTTTACAAAGGGCTCGAGATTGGTTTTCAAGTTTTTGTTTTCACAGTGGAATCATGTCCTGGAAGGGGAGGTTTCTCGACATGATCAGCCCTTTTTGCTCACCCTTCCTTCCTTCCACTAGAAGTGCCCCGGGTTTCTAAGGAGGGCAGTGGGGAGATTATTTGTCTTTCTCCGAATTTCTGCCCTTCCTTGGGTGCAGGACTCAACTGTCTCGCTGCGTTTTCCAGTTCTGTTTCAATGCAGAGTTCTGGACCTTGAGGTAGTCTTCCTGAAAATATTTGTGTGCATGACAGAAATTATCTTGAGAGGACTTTGAGGACAGAAGGGAACAGAGGAGATGTGAGGACCCATCACTGCATATTGTAGTCACCTGGGGCGCATTAGCCCCTCCTGGCCCAGCCCACATATTCTGATTCAGTTCATCTGTGGTTGTCTGGGCACGGAGTGTTCAAAACCTCCAGGAAGTACTAATGTGCAAGCAGGGCTGAGCACCGCCGATTTACTCTGTGAACACACTTATCTACTTAGACTGCAGTACTGTCTTCCTAGCAAGCACACTGACTTTTACTAGCTAGGGATCTCTAACTGGTCCTTACTGATTTGCAAAAAGGTCTTTCCAGTGTCCATAGATTTCTAGGTGTGAAAAGTTTTAGATGAAAACTCAAGCAGATCATTTTCTTGTGTGTTAGGGTTATGGCAAAGGGTATTTCTGTGACTCTGTCACCCTTAATAATTCCTTTTTAAAGTGCTTGTTAGCATTATGTCCTTATCTGGACCCCCATGTGGTTACATTTCATGGCCTCCCTTTTAAAAATCATATTAGAGAGGACTATCCCTTGAAGATTTTATTCTTTGACTCAAAATTTTAGGGTAATATTAAAAAATGAACCCATGAAAAAGTTAAAGTGGGAACAGCATATTGAACTAGCCAAAATGTATCCCCTGGAACTCATAAGGAGGCAAGACATTTGGAAATTTTAATACAGCTCTGCTTTCTATAGGAATAGAGAATGAAGCAAGATAGCCTTCATTTCCTCAGATCTCAGAAACCCAAGCCACATTCAATCTGAAACTGACAAGTCAATCTGAAGGAAAAATCAGTTTAAGAAAACTTTTGGGGAAGGTAGCCATCGTTCCTGAACTTTAGGTTTCCTTTAGTTTGGTGGTTTAAAAGCATTCTTTATATATTGATTTAGTAGTAAATTATTGAGTGGAGACTTAAGGGAGTTTATGCTTTTACTTCTCATAAACTAATGCATTTTTAAATTTAAAATACGGCTCTTGAGAAAACTCAGGTAATCTTCAGCATATTACCAAGAAAGCATAATAACAAATATAAATAATAGAAGCTGTAAATGTGAGGCAAATGAAAATAAGGTGTAACAACTTAGGTCTGTTATTCAATGTGCTGTTGATGAGAATGCACATCGCCTTCCATTACAAAATAAACCAAATTCATCTATAGCGAAAATACCTACTATCCCTTTAAGCCAGTTTGTCCTAATATGGGTTTTCAAGCTGTGTACAAAAGAGGAAAGAGAAGATGTTTAATTTTCTTATCGTATGCTTGGCAAATAAAATGAGATCAATGTGGCACAAGTGAATTAAATGTACGTTTGTTTTTTATTATTACCACCGTAACTGCTTTTTGAGTAAATAAAAAGGAAATCAGGTATCCTGTTTATGTTAACTTGCCAGCTACCAAGACAGTGCCTGCAAACTTAGGATTTTCTCCAAGGGAACTACAGGCTAATCGAAAAGCCTTTTTTTTTTTTTTTTTTTTTTTTTTGTCAGTGGGGTGGTGGATTAATCATCGTTATTATTGTGCATGTAAATGGACTGAGATGCACCTCTAAGGAGATAATGGCAGAGTGGCAGTTCATTAGCCTATATAGACTAATTAAACATCTAATTACATTCTTACTAGGAAATACCTTCAGGTGATTATGAGTCCAAAGTGACTCAGCAAGCCCACAAATTGGATTATCTGGATCTTAAATTCTCATAAAAATAATGGTATTAGAAGAGTTAGCTTGGTCTCCAAATATTAAATGACAAAGTTAGAATTCAGTAGATGTCACTTATTTATGAAGTGGTCAAGCCTGGGATTCCTTCGTCTGCCCTCTGTTTCTTATTTTGGCTTTACCATCATCATCATACTGAGAGTTGACTCTGTCTCAGACATCAGGCTGGGCAGTGAACACACATCATGTTGTTGAATCTTTACAGCATCCCTCTGAGGCTAGATGCCCCTGGAATGGCCTCCTTTATACCCATCAGAAAAACAAACCTGAGCATATAACTGGTCTACTCTGCCAGGGTCAGGGAGCACCAGAACCTGTAACCCTGTGTAAAATAATATGGACTCATAATAATATGTTAAAATTGTAATTCAACATTCTTCTGTTGTATCTGTTCTACTCAGTTTTCTCAATGATATGCTCTTGAAAAGCTACTTATCATTACTTCTCAGTTGTTGTCCACTCTTGTAATTTTTATGAACTGTAAGTTATTCTGGTCTAGGCTTTTGGCACTACCTAATGTCCCTGACCAGCCTGAGACCTCCAGAAGAAGGCCCTTAGAAGACTGGTTGTTTCTACAAGATCTCTCAATTATGCTTTGTTAATATTTGCACTTGATTATTGCTCGTGGTGTGAAACTGTCCTGTAAATTGTTTATCAGCATCCCAAATCTCTACCCAAATAGCAAACCCTCCCCAGGTGTGACAACCAAGAATGTTTCCAGATTTTACCAAATGACCCCCTTTGATTGAGAACCCCTGGATTATAGTGTCAAGTAATTTTCTTGGATCATTTTGCACTTATCACTATTGCCAACACTATGTTATGATTGTCAAAGAAAAATTGCACTGTCCAAATTCAACAGACAAGGAAGACTTTAATCAAGACAACTGCAATAGGGGAAAGAGATTGAACTCTGCTGAGATAAAAGGCAGAAGAGTTTTTAAGCACCGTGGTGAACTACTGAAGTCCTGGAGGCCATTAGTGGGGATGCTAGCCCATGTGCAGTGTGATCAGGTTACCTGTGCTGCTAATTGGTGCTTATGAACCTTAGGCTCTTCCCTTCTCACAAGCCTGGGAGACAGGTGTATAACTTTCTTAATGATCATATTTCAAAAGGATGCCCACCCATCTCCCCAGGTCCTTGAGAAAGTCAGTCCTGGGTTGTATCACTGGCAAGAGGTTGGGAGAAGATTCACATATTAAAGGGGTAGAGAAATTATTCACAGTTGCAAGTTTTCTAAAATAAATGCTCTAAGTGAAAGGAGTTCAGGGACCCATAGTCAGAAAGAAAGCTGTCTGAAGTTTAGTCAAGCTAAGGGGAATGTTAGGCCCTCTTGGGCAAGGTGATGATAGTGCTTGTATCCTTAGGGTGAACCTAGGATGCACTCTTATTAAGCCAGTGGTTAGGTTGGAAATTATGCACCTGTCACACACTCAGCAAGGAGGTCTGTGGAGGGGTCTGATGGAGGAGGCAGGCGTGCTTCGTTGCCCTCAGTCTATGCCCATTTCAGTTTCCATATCTTCATCTTACTGAGAGTCCCATCAGGTCTGTGTTTAAGCTACCAGCAGATGAAAATCATGCATTTTCTAAACTGAGAGTCATTTGAAACAA
Source organism: Talpa occidentalis (assembly GCF_014898055.3). Taxonomy (NCBI): domain Eukaryota; kingdom Metazoa; phylum Chordata; class Mammalia; order Eulipotyphla; family Talpidae; genus Talpa; species Talpa occidentalis. The sequence continues at coordinate 111,691,387 of NW_023605194.1, forward strand.
TTGCAAACATTATTATAATTGCAATTGTGAACAGGACAGCACTCTTCTGTACCCTTCATCCCCAAGGCCTGGCACACAGGAGCCACACAGTAGGAGCTTTGTATGCAGATGACACCTGCATCTCTACCTTCATGGGACCTGAGGTGTGTCCAAGTTACCTTAACATTTATTTGCAAAGTCCACAGAAAAGCAGAAACTGTTTTGCTAGCTGGGGATTGTTTTTTGGATTTATCCTCAAAAAAGGATTGGACACAGCAGCTCTATCAGGTCCTGGATCTGTGACTGATTTCAGTGATTGATTCATTCCACGGCAATTTAATCAGCCAGTATGAGCATTTAGCGTCAGCAAGACATTGGGGATAAGAGAGAAGATGCCTGTCCTGAAGGGGCTCACTGATCCGGAGAGGCCGGCTCCACTTGTGGCCATGGGACTGTGTGATTGATGGGGTGGAAGGCGTCGGGGAGTCTGGAAGAAAAGCTTCATCTCACCAGAGACACTATGAAAGACATTATGGAAACTAGGTCAGGGAAGGTGACACTAGAATGCTGGGCAGAATTTCAAGAGAGGAACATGGATGAACAATGTCAGCCAGAGCAGAGGGGAAAAGGAATGGTGTCTTTTGTCACCAGGCATGAAGGCATAATCATAAAATAGCCTTATTCTTTCTCCCACCACTGCCCTCCAACACCAAGTTAACTCTCCCTTCTCTGCCTTGGGGTATATCTTCAAGAACTCCTAGATCTTTTCAAGTAATAGCATTAGAAAAGTTGTTAGTTATTAGAACTGCCATTTTCTGATATTAAAATATGGTCCAATCCTGTAGCAGAGCTTTCGCCTCTAATCCCACGTAAAGCACCTCCCCATTCTTTGCAGTGCTGTCTTGACAACAGAACTCCCCAGACCGACGGTGAGGAGTGCTACAGCACTATTGATTTTTTTCTCAGCGGCTCCATTTTACTTTTATGCTCCTTTCTTTCCCCAGATCTCGGCAGTTTGAGGGTGCTCCAAGGTTATGGTTGCTCCAAGGTTCTATCTTCTGTCTAGAAGATAGAAATATAGGAACAAGAGCTCTGTTGTCTGGTGCTTTTGTGATCTGGCAGGGTGCCCTGTTGCTAGATGCCCACGAGCCTCTCTGTAATGAGATGCTTCGTGAATACAGTCTAGAAGTGGGAAAGTGAAAACCACCACGCTCCCTTCTTCCAGACGAATTCATTTTCTAAAACTCCCCATTACCTAATCAATTTTATGTAGACAGGTGAGAGGTGACAAGGAAAGAAGGTAAGGGCGTGCTTAGTTATCCTACAGGTCTGGGCGGGCGTGTCTGGCACCTCTCTAGAAGAGCGTTTGTCACCTGCTGGCCTAGGTGTTAGGACCACAGCCAAGACTAAAGGCAACTGAAACCTCCCATTACATAGGCAGATGACCAGCTATGGAGCACTTACGCGCTTTGGTGCCAACACTGTATTGGAATAAGTCTGGGGCTTGGAACTGGGCATATCTAATATCCAAACACACTCTGACACTCTCTGAAGGAGTCTCACCTTCAGTAGTGACCGGGTTGGGACATGAGCTTCCTCTGCCCAGTGCCAAGGCCTGTGGGCCCCAATGTCACCTTGTCATTTCCTAGATACACGTGTAGGGACTTTCCTGATCATTGAGGAAAGCACTTTAAAGACAACGGTGATAAACACGGGCACTTTTCAGATGTTATAGTCACACATGTAATTTTCACGTAAGTGTCATTTCCAATTTTCGAGTAGTCTTTTTTCCTATTTTATTTTTTGGCCTGTTCCCGCCCCCCCCGCCCCAGTCTCCTCGATCACCATACAATCACCTTGTAAATGATAATTCTTGGTGGTGTCCTTATATTTATTCTTCCAGGTTTCCATTTGATTTGACACGATCATGACATAACTGTTAATGCAATTTGTAGTCATTTACATGTATGTTTGTAATCACTTATATTTTAAGTAATTATTTTACTCATTTTTTGTATCTTCCTTTTCTTTTTGTTAGCTCTTCCCCTGCTCCTCCCCACCATTTCTGAAAATATTAAGCTGTTGAGGATATACCTTATTATATACGTTCCCACAGTTTTCTTTTACTAAATTAATTTTATTTTTACTTTTGGTCATTTTCTGATATATATTCATAATGTAATGCTTTTCGTATAGTGGCGTTCTCATTTCTGTGAGCTAAATTCCTAAGAGTGGAATTTCTCATTCACAAATATGCATTTCAGAAGTGCCATAGTAATTTCGTTTCCAGTAGCATTAGTGAGTTGTAATTTCCTTTTCTGACTCAACAGTGTGCATGTTGTAATGACGAAAAGACGTTTTCCTCATCTTGGGCTCATTGGCTTGGGTTCTTCTAAATGAGACTGACAAACAGATCAACAAGAGGAAAAACAGTTTAAGCTCTTCATGAGGGAGAAACCCCAGTGGTGAGCCATTCAAAGGGTCCTTTGGACCTGGACTTAGGTAGTATCTTAGCAAAAAAACATAACTTTGTAGAGAAATGTCAAGACAAGGGAAAGATACTTTGAATTTTTAGGGTTGGTGAATTGAGGGAAAGGAAAAATATGCTAAATATGGTTGTAGATCTGGCTGGTGAGTGAGAACAGCTGACTAGTATCTTAGGGCCTCTGTCTAGTGTCTAGTATCCCCTTTCTGGTACAGGAAGTGGGGGAGCACCCTCACAAGAGGTAAGTGTGGTCTGCTTCCTGGTAGATGGGGTGGGCAGGGAGTTTTTCTTATATTTGCTTCCTCTCTACAGCCTTCAGCACAAAATAATCCTTATGCCAAACTGGCCCATTTGGGGTGATATTCGGTTATGCTTCAATAGAATTATTTCAGGTTAACTGGTAAATCTTGAGTTCATTCTTGTTAATGTCTGCATACCGTTCTGTTGTGTGATATATCATCCTGCATTCAGCCATTCCTCTCTATCTGGGCATTCACTCAACAAGCTTTTTGTCTCATGTCTATTTTTGGTTAAATGAACAGAAGAGCAATAATCATCCTGTACCTAAGTGTAAATAAACTGAGACTTTTTGTTCTATTGAGTCTATTCCCAGGAGTGGGATTTCTTGGTAGAAAAGTAAATGTATTTATAATTCAGATAGATGTTGCTGTATTGCTTTCAAAAAGACTGTAACTCTTCACATTCCAAGAAATGTACTAACGGGTTTTTTTCTCTCTCATCTCTGCCATTATTCTGCCATTATAGTTCAGTTTAACTTTTGGAAGGCTGATAGGTGTAAAATGAAATTTCATTGTGCCTTATTTGCATTTCCCCTGCCATTGGGAAATTTACACATTTTTCCCGTGAGTTGTCATTCCACAGCCGTTGGTCCATATTTCTATTGCGTTTTTTAATATTAATTTAAATACTTTTAATAATTTTATATATTATAAATAATTAGTCCATGGCCTGCCACTTGCTTGGCAAACATTTTTCTGACATTTGTCTATTGAAGGGCTTGCCTCTGAAAAATATTCATATAATCAGCTATATAACTCGTGGGATTCTAAATTTGTAGATTTTCCTGTCCCTGACCATAATGCTGTCTTCCATTATTCTTGTTTTGTTTATAATGAAGTCTATAATTAATCTGGAATTTGTTTATTTGATATGATATAAAATAGACATAAGTCATATTTTTGATAGCTAATTTTTTTTTAGCTAGTCCACATATTTATTTAATAACATTCTTTCTCTACCAATCATATATAACAACATCCATTTCTAGGTTCTCTTTTATACCACTGATCTGTTTATTTCTATACCAGTACATACTGCTTTTATAATAATACTGTAGTTTTATCATAACTTCTTATCTCCTCATTGTTCTATTACATGATTTTGTTGGCTGTTGTTAAAAACCTATTTCTCCTATAAATCCTAAATTATTTTATCCAATTCTATTTAAAGTTCTCTTGAGATCCTGTTTGTCATTCCGCTAAATATTGTGCTAATTTGTGGGAAATTGCCATTTTTAGATATTAAGTCTTCCCACCAAAAGATTTTCCTTTTTGTTTTAAACGTTCAGTAACTTCCTATGCAATTATATATTTTTCCATATAGATGTCTCATGCCATTTTTATCAAATTACTTAGTATTTGCGATGTTTATAAATAATGTTATATTTTTTCATTTCATTTTCAAGTTTATTATGACCAGAGAAAATAAAGCTAATGGCTATTTTTTTATATGTTATTTCAGACTCCCCTGCTGTCCTCTCCCACAGACATTAATGACAGTCTTCACTCTCCAGCACTCAGAATCCTGTGTGTGACACCACTCTTTAAGCCCACTCGCTGTTATTTGCTTGACTCATCCTCCTTCATCTTGAAAGTTCTGATCTGGTGATTTGGTTGAAGAATTTTCCACACATTTTCTTTCTCTACAGTATATGGGTGATGTTCTCTATAGCACTGCATGTTCTCAACCACTTTCTGTCACCCTGGTGAGTGATGGATACCTTGAGTGGTGGAAGGATTCAAATATTCCGAGGTTTGTCTTGCATCTGGTTCTAAATTTTATTCCACTGTCTTGCCGCTTCCGGAACTTCATATGAGAAAGCTCATACCAGTCTGGTTTTATTTTCTATTAGAGAACTTGTAATTTATGTCTTTAAAACTCATGCATTATTTTCTTTGTTTTTAGACTTTGGAAATTTTAATTCCACAGACTTAGAAACACAACTTTTCATGTAACTGCTATCTGGGACTTGCTGAATCATTAAAAATGTCCATTTAGATTATTCCTCACCTCAGGATACTTCTCTCCTACTATGGTTCAGTTATCACTTTGCCTTTACCTGGCCATCTAGCCTTTTTTCTCTGAAATGTCTGTTATTTGGATACTAGTTCTATTGTATCTATTCTCCTACTCATTATTATTATTTTTTTAAAGATTTATTTATTTATGCATACAAGAGCTGTGGTACAGGCCAGTGATGCGAGGGGTGAGAGGATTCACCAGAGACAGAGTGGGGAACAGAACAGGCACATCGACCAAAGTACACTGCCAAGGGGAGTAGCGGGCGAGTCAGGAGAGGTCTGCCTCGCCATGTGTGTTGCTCCCTGGCTGGCCGGGGTTTGAATTCTTGCTGCAGAGGCTGCAGATTGCTTCATAGTATGGTGCTTCATCCCTTGCGCCACCAAGGAGGCCCACCTACTCATTATTATTATTATTATTCCCTATTTTGTAATGAATCCTGATCTTCCAAACCTTGATTTTGACTATTTGTGGTAATAATCACCTCTCCATTTCATTTAATGAAATCTTTAGTTTATAGATACATGTATCCACCCTGAGCATGTGTACATGTGTGCACCTTTCATGTATGCATGCACTGAACTGAATTTCACTCACTGAATTTCAGCAGTTCACTTTCTCGAGTTGCTCAGGTTTTCTGATTGCTCCAATGTCCTCCTATCTCCCACTGCTTACCTCCCCAAAAGGGTTGTAAGATGTCTTTGTAAATTCATTGTAGCTCAGATCTAGTTATTGGGATATTCCACAGAGGGCGGGAGGCATTTTCAATTTCCACATCTCTGGGCCTGTGCTGTAGATGACCACAGCTATCAGCCCCCTGGCGAGCTGCAGGTCAGTCAATATGACTAGGCCATCTGTCTTAGAAAATCGTACGGAGACAGGGAGATGGAAGCACCATATATATTTTTCTTTCTTTTATACCATGATTAAAAAATGCCATGAAATCATTAACTATTGCTTTCAACAATGTAAATGTACAAGGTAGTATCATTAAGTCTGTGCACTGTGTTTTGTATAGCAGACCTCTGGAAGTTTTTTATTTGCATAACTAAAACTTTATTCCAACTGAAGAGTAACTTTCAGTTCCCCTTTTAATGACACTACATTTTCTCAAAAAATCATGGTCATCGTCAGCTCCTAAGGTAGCTAGCTGTAATCCTCTCCATTAATTTCTGTGTCACATTGCTTTGTAGGAAGTAGCTTTTACCCATTAGAATGAGGTGATTAGAATGAGGTGATTGCTAAAGACAGGTAGATTTGAGTTGTGGTCTTCTGTTATTTGGGTTGGCAGTTTAAGGACACTGACTTATTCCTGTGAAGTTCCCAAGAAAATTTTTTTTAAAAAGAGGTAAGCTAGAAATAAGCTGGTTATATCATGCTAACTTTTATTTTTATAAATACCTTCCTCATTTTCTGTGCCAAGTAAGGCACAGATCACATAACTGCCAGTAAACAGTTACTTAGGCTTATTTAGACAATTTTCACCAAGAATGGGTGGGATGGGTAGTGGGTACAAACAAATTAATAGAGGTAAGTCTTTGCATCCTTCTAATTGGCAATGTGCTAAAAATACTGTAGGTTTTTAGTGCAATGACTGGAGCCAGTTAATATACAAGTAGAAGAGCATGAAGTTTACTATTGGAAAAGAGTTGTGGTTTTAGGATAATATTGAAAAAGTCAATGAATTGGAAAGGAAAGCAGTAATTTAGATGTGGTTTTGCTTCTGTAAGTGTAGCAGTACTTGTGGGTATAATTATTTACAGCTTTGACTGGTTTATTTATCCTGTGTTTAGTGAATAAAGCAAATGCATTAATTATGCTTTAGTTGAGGCAGAGATTAACCCTATGACACATTTTGTGGAATTAGAAAACTGTTTGGAAGTCTTCGAGCCTATTAATCTCTTGTGTATAAATTTGAGATTTTCCTTATTAACAGATGTGTCCTTGGTTCTCTATTGTACTTTTTAAAGATGTAAGTTCTCCAAAGATAGTGTTACAAAAACATATTAGACTGGAAATTGCTTTTACTGAATATCAGTATAAATATAACTTGTGTATATTGCATTGCTTGTTGGTTTGGCATTATGTGATTCTAATAGTCAGAGTTAGGCCAGGAAATTGAGTCTTTGCATTGTTTATTTATCCTCTGATATCAGTCCCAAATGGACAAATGGGATATGGCATGGCTAACATAGTATCAGTTAAAAAGGCCTGTTTTATTATTTATTTTTATAATATTTCACTGGCTCATTTGTTTACATAACTATATAATTTCAGGGGTACAGTTTGATGCTTCGACATGTGCACATGATTCACGTACCACCTCCAGAGCTCCTGTGCCATCATGCCATTGCATAACCCCCTCTAACTCTCTGGGCAACATCATGTTTGTTGTAGTCTCAGAGATATTTTTGTTGTATTTTGCCAGTTTGTTTTCATTGGTTATTTATGTTCTGCAAATGAGTGAAACCATCCAGTAATTGTCTTCCACTTTCTGATTTATTTTACTTACAGAATCATCTCAAGTTCTGCCTATTTTGTCACAAAAGGCAGTTTCTTTTCTAATAGCTGAGCAGTTTTCCATAGAATATATAGATCCCAATTCCTCCATCCAGTCATTCATCGATGGGCATTTGGGTTGGTTCCATGTCTTGGCTGCTGTGATTAATACTGTACACATGGGGGTGCATAAATCTTTTCATGTTAGTGTTTTCATATTCTTTGGACACATTCCTAGAATTGGTATTGCTGGATCATATGGCATTTCCATTTTTTTAAAGGACTCTCCATACCATTTCCCATAGCAATTGCACCAATGTACATTCCCCACAATGGTGACTCAGTGTTCATTTCTCTTCACAGCCTCACCTGTGCTGCTTGTTGTAGTTATTTTGCAATAGACCATTTTCACAGGTGTGGAGTGATATCTCATTGTGGTTCTGGTTGGCATTTCCCTTATAATAAGTGGGGGTGAGCATTTTTTCATGTGTAAAAAACCTGTTATTGGTGAGCATGCTAGAGAAACATGGCAGCCACAAACGTTCATATATGGTATATTATAAAAGGACAGAATAAGGCAAAAAGAAAAGAGCCAATAAAACTAAAGCCAGAAAAGTTCAGGTCAGCTTATGAAACAATAGATCCACTTTGCTCTAATTATATAAACATTTTTATACAGGTGTACCAGGTCTTCTTCCTTGTTGTTGTTGTTGTTTTTCTGTTTACTAGTTTACAATTCTATCCCCCAAAGAATTACAATGAATCTAAATAGTCTCTAATTTCCTTTATAACTATCAATCTTAAAATGTCAATTTTCATCTTTGTATTGAATAGTGGCAGGTAAATCTGTTTATAAAAAATTTGTTGTTGTGATAAAGTTAAGACCTAATTATCAACTCTGATGGACTGAAGCAGATCTGTGAATAATTCAAACTATGTGTAATCCAAAGTCAATTTTTCATATTATGTTTGACAGAGTTGAAATAAAACACAAAAAACAGAACATATGAAATTTATTCTCTACAAATATGAGTCAGTTATCTTTTTTTGCATAAAGGATTTCTCTTAAACAATAGGAAAAGCAATGCTCTAATGAAGATATGTCAAAAGGTCTTAGAGAAAATGTTGCTAATTAAAAGTATATGAAGGGAAACTCTCACCCACAAATGGTGGGTGAATAGGTACAACCATGTTGGAAATCTGTTTGACTCTAACTATTAAAGAAAGAAGCACATGTGTAGCTCATGACCCAGCAATTCTGCTGTGTACACTTAAAAAACATGTACTTATAATCCATGAAATGGCATTCCTATGAATGTTCAAAGAAGCACTATTCATTATAGCCAGAAAAACAAAATTTCTCAGATACCCTTTAATAGTTGAATGCATAAATAAATTTTGGTATAATCATGCCACAGAATAACCTACAGCAATGAGAATGAATGCAAGAAAATGGATGCATACTAAAAAGAATATTTATGTAGGCAAAATTATCGAGACAAAAATAATATATACTCTATAATTTTTCTTATACAAAGTGAAAAACTGGCAAAACCGGATTTCTGCTTCAAAGTAGATTGTAGCAAGTCATGTGAGGTTAGCAAAACTACTGAGAGAAATAGTAAAACTGGATAAATTACAAAATCATATTTTCAAAGACACCCAAAAGCTGTGGAATCAGTGGTTTTTAGATACACTCAAAATCCCGACGGGAAACATTTCAGAAGTGAGCTGAAGAGAGCAGCTGTGGGTTCCCCTGGGACATTTTCCTCTAGGATTGCCTCAAGAAAAGCACCGCTCTGACCAAATGCAGTGGCCACTGGGCATGGAAATCACAAAATTAGAGAAATCAGAGACTTCACACCCAGACACTTCATCATGCAGCACATTCTGGGACTTTGTGTGAAACTATAGTACCTCCCCAAAGCCCCTGAAAATCAAAGGATGCTACATTCTCCCCATCACAATTAAAAAGAGTTTGGGGAAAAAATCAGTGGTAAGATGATAATGGCAAACGAACAATGAGTATTGTTGACTTTGTTGTGGGGGTGCTGAAGAGTTCTGGGGTACATTAGAGTCTAGCTTAGCCACAGGCAGAAGGCAGCAACTGGAAGACAGACACCAGAAGGGATTTTTGCATTGTTTATCAGTTTGCTATTCTGCCTTTCCTAAGATTAATAATGAACTCATATTATTCCTAACATGAAACAAAACAAAATACTTACTGTATAAATATGTAGAGAAATTGGTATTCAACATCTTTGTATCTATACTGCACATAGATACAACTTATAAAAATAAAAATTAGGGCATATATAAATATAATTCTACATGTTACAAATGAGTAATAAATATATGAAAAATATTTAAAATAAACCATCAGGAAAATGAAAATTAAGAGCACAATTATCACTATTCGTGGACTGAGAAGCTAATGCTAAGAAAATTAACAACAAAGGTTGGAAGAATGCAGAGCCACTGGAATTTCTATTTTGCTGTTGAGAGTATGAGATGATGCAGTCACTTAGGAAATTCCAAAATTATAGTATGAGAGAACTTATTATAATAAATACTGATATAAATTACAATCTGGCCATGCAGGTAGGGGCAGGAGGATTTAAAGACCAGGTCGGGAATAAGTACACAAGACATCTCTCTATGCAGTCAGCCCACTATGGTCACGTGGCTGCAGGGAAGTGCTATTTAGTGCGTGCTTAGGTGCAAAGGGGAAACAACCCAAATGCCCAAAAATGGATGACTGGATCAAGAAGATGTGGTACATATACACCATGGAATATTACTCAGCATTCAAAAAAGATAAACACATGCAGTTTGTAGCAACATGGATGGCGCTAGAAGGGATCATGCTCAGCGAAATAAGCCAGAAAGAAAAAAGAAAAATACCGGATGGTCTCACCCATAGCAGGAATCTAGAAAACTTAAATAAGGGACCAGGAAAATGAATAACTATAAGAAAGTGAAAATCAAAATCAACAAACAACTATGAACCAGAGACACTCTATGGAAGGTGGGGGGCAGGGAGGGGAGGGATTGGGGTCAAAATAAGGGGGTTGCAATTGTATGGAGAATATAAAAATAAAATTTATTTAAAAAAAAAAAGGCTTTGTGGATGTCTGTCCACGGCCAGTCTTAACTCGTATTGCTGTTTGGTGGCGGATGGCTGTGGGAAGCAATTCCTATAATGAAAACACCAGTTTGGAAATCTAAATATTAGTTTCAATAGCAAGTGTCCATTACCTTGGACAAGAAATTGAAAATATATTGGGTAAGAGCATGGATTTAGAATCACACAGATTCACTCAAATCCCAATTTCTTAAACTTGTTGAGCCCCTATTTAAACCGGTTCATATAATGGATGTCAGACAGTAGGCAGCTACCAATATATTTACTAGTTCTTAAAGACTGAGTTTTTACTTTTGTAAACCAGAAATCATGAGACCTGTTCTTATTCCCTTTATGATTGTCCTGAAGATCAAATGAGATAGTGTCTCTGAACTATCTGGACTGTGTTATGAAAAATAGATTATATTCCTTCTTAGCTGACAAAGGAGTATTGATTGATGCGCTGTTTACATAAATTCAGATTTTGGAAAATGGTCCTTTTTTAAAATCAGTATCATCATTTACTGATTTTGTGGCTCAGAGATAACAGACTAGCAATCTAAATGTTAAATACTTAAGGTCATTGCTTTTTTTTTTTTTTTAATAAGAAAGTTTCCACTCTTGTAAGATATTCCTGAAAACATTTAAATGAAGATTGAGCATATCTCTGGGTTCCGATTGCTTTGTTCTCTTCACTCAGCTTTCTGGTCTAAGATCAAAGTCTCCTCTATGAAAGCAAAGAAGCATCTCCCTAGTGTCAGGTTAAAAAATGTATCTGTGCACGCCTTTTCTGTAGGCTATTTCTGTTCCTGGGAAGGAGCAGACTAAGACCCTGAAATCTCATAAAGAAAGAACAAGGAGTCTCTGATGAGTAGTCAGGTACCTCTGCTCTAGTGTCCCAAAGGACAATGAGCATTCTGGTAACTTCAGCACCCCCACCCCTTGCTTGCATACTCATTTAAATAGAAATCATTGTTAATTAGACACTAAATACTGTTCCCAAGTGATCCAAGTTTTTCATTGTAATTTGACTGTATATGGAGACTCATACTTTATTTTGGGTGCTGTTTTCTGATGTTCTTAAGTTTTAAATACTCTTCTTAAGAGAGAGCGATAAGAACCGCACATGATATTCTAGCACAAGAAAGGGGATCTGATATTTTTACAGTGACCCTTTGATGATGCACAATGTTCTTTCTCAACTACCCTATCGAAAAGTCCATGTTTCCAAGCAGCAGTTTAAATATTCCCAGACTCACTCCCAGGCTTTTCTAGCTAATTCAGAATCCTGTATTTTGCAGGTGTGCCATCTTCTCAGTATCATTTTCTTTCTTTAATACCACTTTCTTAATATTAAATAGCAGTAATTCGGAGTTCTCACTCTAGAAAATGGCAAGAAACTTTGGTCTCTCCCCCAGAATTTCTCCGAAGGCGTAAATTGTTCTCGATTTCTGCACAACTGTTCTGGTTGCTGCTCATCACTTTACATCAGCAGTGATTAGATCCCTGCTGCCTACAATCACGCGGTTGCTTTAATCCTGCCTTAGTGCCTTGCTTTCCACTTTGAACCAAACTTTGCACAAAGCTCCACAATAAAGTACAAAAATTCAAGTTTTCAACCTTGACTAAGATCTAGGGAAACTATAATGCAAAGGTTGAAAACATGAAAATGAATATCAGCTGTGGTGGAATCCACGCACAAAAGGCTCTCACTGACCTCATTTCAAATGGTGACAGTGTTCTATCAATTAATATAAAATAATATTGCCAAAGAACTACCCATTTTTGACTATTGAGTCTGTTTCTTCATTTTCCCTATTTTCAGTCATGTTGTAGAAATTCCTGTGTATACAACTATTTTTTTGCTATAAAAGAAATTTGGAATTAGAACTATAAAATCAAAGGGAATGAAATATACTTTTGAGAAGCCAGCCACACTTCTATTTAATGATGAGAAAGAGAGCTCGCAAGTTCATCTCTTCAAGTCAATGCAATAAATCCCATTTATTGCACCCCATGTGCTAGGTATGGCTCCTGTATTTCCCCAATGAATATTTCACTGTCATTACCTGAACAATGTCGCTGTAAGTGGGTGTTAAAATAAAGTGGGCATGACGTGAGTGTCTTGTGCAAATTATATATGGTGAAAATGCCTTTTAGATTTTCTGAGATTGGTAGGAATATTTTCACAGCTCTTAGGGTTTCCGAGAAAAGTGGCATTTAAAGCAATTTCAGAATGGCATCAAGCTTGAAATTTTTCTTCTTTGCCAATTTGTTAGATGAAATATTGTTAATCATTGTTTTGATGGTTGTTTCCTTAAGTACTAATGAGGTGGGACATTTTCCCATATGTCTCTTAATGAGATGTTTCTTTATTATGAAGGATCCTTTGATATTTTGGTATTTAGTATTTATGTACAATAGATTTTGGTATATTGTGTTTGTTGCAAATCATTTCATATCTGTGTTTGAATTTTGTTTTAAGTTGCAGAAGTATTTCACATATTCTAATCCAAGGCATTTCTGCCCACCCCTTAATTTCTAACAGACCTCATAAACTTCTCCGAAAGGGTATATAAGCTATCAATTCCATTTCCTTTTTTGTTTTGGTTGCATTTTCCTTTCCAGAACATCTGGAATTCATTTCTATATCTTATGGGACACCTTTAATTTTATTCCAAAAAATTAGGTAATTATCTCAACATTATTTATTAAATAATTCCTTTCTTTTCCATTAATTTGTGGTGCTTATCTTATCATACTGAATTTAGGTTTCCTTTCTATATGCATCCTTAGAATTATATGCTCATATGTATCAATTTCTATTATAATGAAAATAGCTAGTCCATTTTTTTTCATCAAAATTTCTGAGGACAAGAACTGTCCCTTTAATAACCAGCAGAGTGCTTAGCACATGACAGGCAATAAATATTTGTTGGCCAAATGCATAAAATGTGATGTTTTTGGAATACCTATATATCCCACAAATCTGAACATCAATTTCTAAGCCCGTTCTGTACAATGTGCAATGTTGTGTCACAATAATATATTTTATTATTAGATAGAAAAAAAACCTCTTCTAAATGCTCACATGCAAAATTTTCTTTGTGACTATATTTTCAAATGAACTTTAGAAAGTTCTAAGGGGCTCTAAAGTTACTCCCATTAGGATTTTGGTGGGAATTATGCTAAAATATAAATTAATTTGGGAAGAAGTGATATTTACCTTGTAAATACTTCCTCATTCACACTTGTGTTACAGTTCCTTATTTCTTTGTATAGCTTTTTAAAATAATTTTCTTTATTGAACTGTTCATAATTAGCTTATTAAATTTTGTTGGTTACAGCTCTTTTGATCCAGGTTGTTATTGATGCTATTGGGAGTTGCATTTATTTATTTAGAAAATTTAATTTATGTTTATTGCTGTTGAATAGAAGTTATTGTTCCAGATTTATCTTACATTCTGAGACCTTTCTTGAATAATTTTATTAATTATAATAGAATTTCTTATAGTGTTTAGTTGACAAGAAGTTTAGAATAATTTCATTGCTAAATTCCAATTTATCTTTCAAATAAACAATGGAAATTGGAGACAAAAGTAAGATTTTAAAAGCTGCTTTTGGAGTAGGATTAAAATTTTATATCTATTTTCTTTTTTTTTATTGAGATAGCATTGGTTTACAATACTACATATGATTTAGAGGTTAGGATCATGCCACAGAGGTGTATGTTCCCATGCCCCACCTACCACCAGGCACCCATAGTCCTCCAATGCAGTCCATGGGGCCCCATCCCCACTTGGCTCTCCACACACTCCCCTCTGGTAGCCTCAGTTATACAGCCAGTTTTCTAGCGTTTGTTATTGATCTGGTTTTGTATGACTCTTTGTTTTGTTTCTTGACTTTCAAATATAAGTGAAACCAGGATTTGCCATTCTCTTTCTGACTTATCATACTTGGTATCTTCCATTTCAATTCGATCCATGTTGTTGAAAGTAACAAGAACTCCTTTTTTATAGCTGAGTAGTATTCCATTATGCATATATATATGTGTGTGTGTGTATAAATACATGCATGTATGTATGTGTATATGTGTATCTATACCATATCTTCCATATCTTTGTAATCCAATAACCATCCTTTTATATATTTATTTTTTTAAAGATTTATTTTTTATTTATACAAGAGCTGGGGTACAGGCCAGAGGCACAGGAGGCTGAGAGGATTCACCAGAGACAGTGTGGGGAACAGAACAGGCAGACAGACCTAAAGCATTGCTGAGGGGAGCAGCAGGCGCGACAGGAGAGGTCTGCCACGCCATGTAGGAATCTCCCTGGCCGGCTGGAAATCCAACTTGTGTTGCAGAGGCTGTGGACAGCTTCACAGCACTGTGCCCAACCTGCTGCACCACCGGGGAGGCCCACCTTCCATTTTAGAGAAAGTCTATTATAATAGAATCCAGTACTAGATGTTACCATCTGTGAGTCAGGCTTTACAGTGCTGGATCATTTAGGGGACAAATATGTGAGTTTTTCAGGCCCAGTGAGGACTCCACGCTACAGTTTCCTGTCATACATGATGTTCTCCCTCTGATCATTTTGAAACTCTAGACCATTGGTTCCTGTCTTTGTTATAACAGCTCAAAACCTCTCACTTATGGAAATTCTTCGCCTGGAATCATCCCAGGTTGTCTGGGACCAACAGCAACGCATCTCAAGCCCCCTTCCTTTTATGGGACAACATGGAAAAGTCATTGTCTCGGACTTTAGCCACATCCCACCACAGCAGGACTCTGGGGCAGGAGGGGATACCCAATATGAGTAATGAAACCCCACTCAGAGTCATACAGGGATGGATTTAGGGGCCCAAGGAGCCACCACTTTCTCTGGCATAAGGTGGAGCTCAGTAGACACTATACTAATTTTTCAAAAATATTCTTATGTCAGCCTTAATAATGTTTGATACAGTTTAGCATCCAGGTCTAAATTTTGTATTTCCACTTAAAGGAAACTTTTGTGCTCTGATGAAGGTAAATATTCTACTTTATCATGACTGGTGAAGTTTAGTGATAAGTGTGAAATAAGGCTTTTATTTCCATTGACCCTGTGGGATGTTTATTGAAGGTGGTTACACACTTCATTGTGTTGGGTAAATATTGGTTCTTGCTACATGATGGGACCTGACAAGTGATAACGGGTACACCATTGTGTGACATCATCTGATCTGACACAGTAATGGGAAGCAAACCAGCTGGAAGACTCAAGCTGACATAGCACAGATGATAATTCTGCATCATACACTTTTTTTTTAAAGATTTATTTATTTATGCATTCAAGAGCTGGGGTACAGGCCAGAGATGCGGGGGGTGAGAGGATTCACCAGAGACAGAGTAGGGAGCAACAGGCAGACTGACTGAAATACACTGCTGAGGGGAGCAGCGAGCGAGACAGGAGAGGTCTGCTGTGCCATGTGGGTTTCTCCCTGGCCAGCGGGGGATGGAGCTCATGCTGCAGAGGCTGAGGATTGCTTCATGGTGCTGTGCTTAACCCCTTGTGTCGCCAGGGAGGACCCTGCTTTTACTCTTCGGACTTGTACAATTATCCAGTTTACATCATCCCGGGGTGAGGTGTTGCCACAGTTCTGTATGCTTTACTTGTATTTTTGAAAATTATTTGAAGGTTTGGATACCATGGACTAAGAGACTGCACTGCCCTCCGCGTCATCACATTGCAGGGGGTGTCACTGCCTTTCTAGATGTAAGGGCACCTTAAATTCTTAGGAGATGTGCAGTTTCTTTCGGTAAGAAGGACAGGACAGCATCTTCCTCTGTATGTACAATAAAGTACAGTGTAGCTTTTGGTGGACTGGGGAAAAATGAGAGAATGAGTTGCAGTTTTGTTCAAGTATTAGAATGAAACTACATCTCAGACACCTATTAACTATGAGTAATTAGACCATAGTGTTTTTTTTGCAGTCTATCTGAATAAAAGCTTTCCAAACATGGCTTTTCTAGGAAACTGGTGAGTGAATTGTTTCATGCTTTCTCTTACTAACACTTATCTTAAAAGCAATTCTGCATCTATCAGAATCAAAGTGAGAAATATTATGAAAAATTGTGACAAAGTTTTTTCTTTTTCCCAAATTAAATCCCAAATTAAATTAAATCTGGCCTGGTGTGATTTGGAGCTGATCGTTTTCTTCCTATTATATTAAAATACCATACAGAATGCAGATATAGGTGTGTGTATATATCTTCATGTGTATCTATGAATATACAAATGTGAATGAGAAATCTTATTTTACATTTGCATGATTTTTTAAAAATTTGACTTATTTATTTTATTTATTTATTTTCTTACATTATTGTTAGTTTTTGTGACATTATTTGATTTCTCCCCTCAAGGACATCTGTATCATTAACAGGACTGTAGTCAAGTTTATTTTGAATTAAAATATAGTGGTTGAGAAACATGAACTCAGTAAGAGTTATTATTGCTCTCTTCATGGCAGATAAAATAAAATCTTGGTAAATAAAAGTCAATCTTATATTTGAAAATTATCATTACTGATAAGAAAATAAGAAGAGAACCAGGTGGCAGTTTTTGAAAGTTATTTAATGACATGTAGTGACAAGAGTTTTGATAAACAGCATGAGATGGTGATAAAAAGCCTAAATTTACTCTAAGCATTTGGTTCACATTCAGACACTGACCCTTAAACTAACTGTGGAACTCTCACAGAATTGTTTCACCCTTTTCTTTTGTGGGTCAATTTCTCTGTTTTTAAAATGTGGATAATAATAGCATCTATCTACTAAGGTGGTGGTGTTGGGGGTCACCAGGACCACCCTCAGGTCTGAAGATTGGCTTGGAGTCCCAAGATTCAGAAAAGTTGCTAGACTCACAGTCATGGTTTTACAGTGAAAGGGCACAGATTTACTACAGCAGAGGGAAACAGCAGAAGAGGAAGCATCCAGTCACCAACGTCCAGGATTCCCTCCCAGGAGAATAATGTGGGTGTCCTTAATTCTCCCAGCAAAGATACCAGGGAAACTCGGCCAAGCTTTGGTATCTGGGGGGTTCCCAGGGGCCAGCTATATCAGCAGATGGCACCAGATGATTGCCCTCCCCAGACCTCACACTTTCAGCCCCAAGCATAAAAGTTTCGGGTGAGACTGGACTAGCTTAGGTCAAGGCCTCAGACATTCAAAATCTCTCTCATCAGGCTGATTATTCTAAGAGGTCAGAGGTTATCTTCCAGGAGTGGCCAGAGGCCAGTCCCGAAGACAAACCTGTATTTGGAATGTGCAGGGTTTGAGTAACTTGGAACTGTTGCCTTAACCCCAACTGTAGAAGTTACGAGGAAGTATGAGCTAGCCATGTTAACTTTGAATAGTGCCTGGCTGGTAAAAAAAAAGTCAGTAAGGCTTAGCTATGGTTCCTTCTAGTGGAGCTCTGTGAACTGAATGAAGCAGATTATTTGAAAAATACATAAGAAATAAAAACACTAATTTGAAGGGTATCAGCACTGCTATGTTGCGGCCCTGTTTACAATAGCCAAGGTATGAAGACAACCTAAGAGGAGTGGATTAAGAAAATGTAACCTATATAGACAATGGAATGGGACTATTAAAAAAATGAAAACATGTCATTTGCAACAATATAGATGAACTAGAGAGGGCAGTGCTAAGTGAAATAAGACAGAAGGAGAAGGGTAGACACAAGGTGGTTTTACTCCTATGTGAAATATAGAGAAACAAACAAACAAACAAAAAGGTTCAGCCAAACCAAACCAACAACCAGTTCTTGACATCTGCCTGCAAAGCTGAGGCGTCTGGAAGGGGAAGGTGGCTGGAGGGGACTGGGGGCGGAGGGGCGCAATGGAGCATGGTGGAGGATTATTGGGGCTTTGGTGCTGGGTGTGGTATGAAAACACACATTTGTAGAAATTTGGACCTATAACCCCTAAAACAAATACAATGATGAAAACCAACATTACTTCAATAAATATAATTTGAAAAAAAGAAAAATAGCTATCATGGATCTTATGATCATGACAAGTGCTCAAATTTGGAATGATGGGGCATTATGAACTAAAATATTAAATATTTTAGCTTGGGTACTTCAGTAAGAGAAGTTCCCAAATTTCACCAAATCCTAACACCCTGTTCTTTTGTCCTTTACAGAGCTCTGAGATCAGCAAAACAATAATCAAAGAGAAGAGCTGTTTGAGGAGTACGACAATAAAACAGGTACAGTAAATAGCCAACTGGATTGTATTCAGTTCAAGCTTATAACCATCGCATTAAAAAATGATACTTGAGGGCCTCCCCGGTGGCAAAGCGGGTTGAGTGCAACTCCATGAACCTGTCCACAGCCTCTGCAGCACGAGTTCGATTCCTGGCCAGCCAGGGAGATATCCACATGGAGCGGCAGACCTCTCCTGTCTCGCCCGCTAATCCCCTCAGCAGTGTTTTCAGTCCATCTGCCTGTTCTGCTCCCCACTCTGTCTCTGGTGAATCCTCTCACCCTCCTGCGCCTCTGGCCTGTACTCCAGTTTTTGTATTAATAAATAAATCTTTTAAAAAAAGGATACTTGACAGAAATTTTAGTGTAGTGTTATAGAATGTGCGCCTGCATGTTGTAGCTACCTGGCCATGTGTTAAAGTTGAAGGCATCTCTATGTCTACATAAAATCATTTGTGAGGACGACGGTTAGGCTAGATAAAAAAGTGAAACAGCAGAGCTCCGGGAAAGACAATACTGGGACACAGGGAGGAATCTGCTGTGACCTGGCTGAACAGAGGGGGTGTCTCTGGGTGATGACTTTCACACTGAGCGCTGAAGGATGAAGGATGAAGTCCTAGCACAAGGGACAGCAGTGGATGCGGGAAACAACAGAGCACAGAGTGGCTCTCACGCAGCCATGGAGGCTGAGACAAAAGATGAAGCCGGGTTGAAATAAACATGAAAGCTGGCCCATTACCCAGAAAATGAGTATGCACTATTCCCGAATAGTCCTGGGAAGAGGATTCTGGATGATTTGCGCACTTTCTGCCCCGTCATCTTGTGTGTTGGCATGCGGTCTTCTCTCTCCTGGATATAGATGCCTTAGGATCCGCCACCAACCCTGTCTCCTGCCGAAGCTCAGTGTAAACCTCTTATGAGTGTGCAAAGAGGTTCTCAATCTGTTCATTCCTCTGAACACTACTTCCAGTGAAATATTCTGCCGACTTTCTCGAAAGTTTCTGAATACAGTAACATTCTCAGGAACTTTAAGAGCATATTAAGATGTTGCAGGTTCTGAGAAATTTTACGGTAAATTATGTGTGTATTTTTATTTACCGTGATAAGCTACTTCCAATTCTCATTAGGTATGTTTCAAAAAGTTTTGTCTTGAAAATATGCATTTTAAGAGGTTTCTTGTACTTCTGCGGTTGGCTTGCTTTTAGGAAACGACCTATTTTATGGCCTCGCACAATAAATTATAGCAAATAATTTTCTAGAATTCAGACCAGAAAAAAAAAATGTTGGCTTCAATGATTTAACTTCTTCAGGCAGAAGAATTTCTTGATCTGAATTATATGGTTAATTGCTTCAAATTCTGCTTATACTTTGCATATGAAAATTTAGCCTTAAGTAACAGTTGGGCGCACTGGAGGAAGAGCTTAGTAAGTAATTTTCAGTATCAGTAATAGCAATATTTGTTCTCGTAAATCAAACAGACAAGGAAAACCACACACATGCACACAGACACACACACACAGACACACACACACACACGATGCTGTTTGGTCCTTGGGTGCTCTGAATAATATTCTTCTCCATTGAAAATGCTTATTCTCTTAAAGTGAAGAAAATGACTTGGGGTCATGCCTACTGTAGCACATAAAGAATGCTTTTCTTCTCATATAATGCTTGCTTCTCATATAATGCTTGCTTCTCATATTGACCTGATGTAAAATACGGAGATTCGGTATTTGCAGCAATAAACATTTTAAGGACTTCGAGTATATGAGTTAACCTGCTCTTAGTCCAGAACAGAGGCTCTCAATCTCCATTTTGGATCATCAGCACCCTGCAGCTCAGCTAATTATTATCAAAATATAAGAAAGAACTGTGAAAACTTTCCTAGGCTTTCGTAACGTAGAAAGAGAAAAACCTGTTTGCTTTCTGAAAAGACAAGAGACAGCTGTCACTCAATTACTATTCTTGCCATTTGCTTTCTCCTAGAGAAATGTGTCAAATTTGGAATCTAATTGGAAATCTTAATTGTAAATGGCTTAAAGGTGGGGGTGGGATGATCAAGTTTAGACATAAAAAGTAGGGCAAGAAATGGAAAAGGTAATATTCCAGCTGGATTGAATAATTGCCTATTTTTAAGAGAGTCGGCCTCTGGCATGAAATCCAACTTCTCTCTTTCTTTTCTCAGGAGGGATTTTTTTTCTCCCAACCATCCAACCATTTGATAAATCTTTTAACCACTATAAATTATAATTCTCCAGGGCTATGTTTTGCCCAGTGGAAAACAGTTGTTTTAAAGTTTTGAAGCTGGTGCTAAACCTTAGTTTCCTAATGGATTTCCTGTCCATACATATTTTCTAACTATTCTGTCTCAGTTAACCATCTCTAAAATTGAATTTTTAAAATCCACTTACAGTGTGATTTTTTTAAATTTTAATTTATACATTTACTAGGATGTAGTAGTAAATCCAGATATACTAAGTCCTAGAAAAGAAAGAAGTAAAATGGAAATCTGGCTAAATTTGAGAATGCTTGCTGATTCGGTACGCTGGAGACAAAGATTCTAAGTCAGTTTCATGAGTTCTTTTACTCCAGTTATTCTTTTTATTTTTTTTCCTGGTAAATAGTTTGCATTCTGCTCTTGGCTTGTAATCTCCAGGTAAAGACAGTGACTTGTTACTCCTGAGTTACTCATAGCACTCAGTTTGCCAGGGCTAGGAATGATAGCTGCTCAATCATTACTTGATTAATTCAGTGAGGCTGTGGCAGGAAGTGGAGCGCCTAGATTGTCCTGTTTTCTGGTTTACAAACATCCTATCTAACATTCAAAGCAGGAGCCCTCCCTTTCCGGAGAGCGATCGCGTTCAGTGATTGTGCACCCACTTCCTGCCCTTTCTCCACCTCTCTGCTCCAATCTGATGAGCCCATTTCCTGTTTCTTATGTCTGTTCTACATCCATGGGTGTTGCATAGCCTCCATTTTCAATACTTCTGTCCCCATTGTCTTTCATTCTATCTTACTCTTCTTTTATTTTTAATCTGCCCATGACAACTCCCCCCCCCCATTTTTGGTGTGCAAACCTCTTAAAGCCAAATCAAACCTCATCTGCTCAACGAATCCATCCAGCTGTCTCCTGAAATGATCTTCTATCCCCCTTGAATTTTTTGTTGTTCATTTGTGTCCAGACACTGTCCCTTGTTCCCTCTCTGTGCAGAGTGACGCTGACACACAAACAACCGGTGAAAGCTCAGCTACTTAATAGTGAATGGCTCTTCCAATCCCTACTCTATTCTCTAAAAGCTCACAAGGGTGTGGACCCCTGGCCAAGTTTGCTGCGTGCTTCCCGGCAGTATCTGGGTTTCCTACTGGGTGAATTTGGGCCTGGAGTGCAGCCTGCCAACACATCCGTTGTCTCAAGTGAGCTGGCTTTTGAGGTTAGTGGCTGGCTGTGTGGTGTGCTCAGGGCTGTGCTCAGAGGTCTAGGCGCCTGCTTCCCTGTCCCCGGGACGTGACCTGATTGTGGGCATCACTCCCTATTCTAGGACTTGAATACATGCTTGATGCTGAGAACTGCTGCCTTCATTCCTTCTGCTAGTAGACACCTGTTTTATTGCTTCCCTATCTACCCCTCACCCCAAATACAAGGAAGCCCATTGAAGCTTGCGTTTATCAATTAAGTCTTGGTGATTTGCAGTCCTGACTCGCAGTAGTCATGCTTTCTTTCCCAGATTATTATTCTTACTTCTTTATGAAACAGGTTTCTTTTTGCTTCCTTTCATGTCTCTACATGCCTTTTGATGGGATGCACTTTGGTTTTTATGAAAGCATTCTGATTGTACCTTCCATTTGTCCAGCCATATTAATCACACAATTATTACAATTGAACAATGCTAGTAATATTTGTTGATCACGTGCTATATTTTCCAATCTCTTTTTTTGTGTGTTTTGTAGTAATTATTTAATGATTTACATGAATTAAATTTATATCTTTTGGTGTACACTTGCAGATGGTCATATACCTCTATGACCAAGGTGCAGAATATTTGCTTCACCCCTAAATTTTCCCTCTAGCTTCCCCTCTGTGGTCAGCCTCCCCTTCCCACTTCCAACCTTTAGAAACCTTTCCAATCTTTCTGTAGTTTGCCTTTCACAAAATATCATGTAAATGTATCTAGCCTTTTGAGTCTGACTTCTTTCATTTCCCATAATGTACATAAGTCTCATCCATGTTTTGTGGGGGTCTGTGATTTTTTCTTTTCTATTGCTGAGTAATATTCCATTTTATGGATATGTTTAGGTGAGATTACCCATTCAGCATTTGGAGAACTTGTGGGTGGTTTTGAATTTTTAGTAACAACAGGTTTCTTGTCATCAGAACTTTCATTTTTCTTGCGTAAATTATCAGAACTGAGTTTGCTAGGTACTATGGTTGATGCATAATTAACTTTACAAAAAATTGCCAGATTCTCTTTGTCATGGTTTTGACTTGAAGGCAGTTCCCAGCTTAAAACATAGACCATAAAACATAGACCATAAAACAAATTTAAAATAATTGAAATCAAGTAAGTTTTTTCCCATAGAATAATGATATTAAATTAGGATTTAACAATGGAAAAATATCTGGAAATAAAAATGGGAATTTGGCAACACAGTTCTATATAATATTGTACCAAGAGGAAGTCACATAATTTGAATTATGAAGATGAAAATAATATCAGAATTTATGGAATGCAGCTACAGTGTAGCTTACAGAAATCTAGAATGCTAATATTAGAAAAGACTCAAATTATGATATAAACTGACATCTTAAGAACTAGAAAGTATGTCACTCCTCTAAGTTTTAGCTTCTTCCCACAGTTCCTCAGGTAACTTGCTTTTTGTATTTCCTCCTAATTGGTGGGAGATACAGTGTTTAGTTGACTCCAAATGGAATATCTGCCCTGGTCTTCTGTCTTGGTGCATCCTTGATTAGAGACAGAACCTCTACAACTATGTATATATTAGATAATTTAATTATCCACAGTTGATTAGACAGGTATTACCATTTCTCTAATGTATAATGAGGAGACTCCGAGATAGTAAAGTTAAGTAAGTTGCCCAAGATTCCAGAGCGAGAGGCAGAGTCTAGGCAGACTGGATCCTTGACAGGTCTCTTCATCACTTTGATATACAACGTGTCTCGTGCTAAGTTACTGTAACTATAAGTACCATGTGAGAAATTCAGATGTACGCTCTAGACTTAACTAGCCAAAGAATCAAAGTCCCCAGAACCACAACAAGAGAGTCAAGCTAAGACGAATTTATAGATTTGTCAGACAAAGGAATAAAAACTGCTGAAGACGTTCTTAGAGTAGTTCACTAAAAGGAAAAATATGTCAGAAATATTCAGAGCTAAAGTGTTCAGGGATGGGGCAGGGGGAGCGGGCAGTGTGTGGAGGTAGGTGATGCTATTTAAGGACTGAGAACTGGTACTTTGGCAAGGACTAAATATAAAAGGAAAGTTTTCCGTTTGCAAGAGTACACTCGGAGGGTAGCTGCTCAATGAATCCACATCACAGGTATTCACGATTGTGGCATTTCCTTGCCCACTTCTCCGTATACATGGTCCCAGTGAAGAAAGTTGGAGAGACTGGAAGGAAAGGATGAAGAGAAACCTGCCTCTGTAATCTTATCCAATGCTCAGACATACTTTTCACGTAAAACTTGAGTCTGTGTGCCCTACTCCTCAGCAGCAGTGCTTCACCTCCTCCCGCTGATCACAAAAGGGTAACCCCAGTGAGAGAGCAGAGTTGTTAAACCAATTCATGATTTTTTCTGGTTCCATGAGATGCACTGAAATGCTGGATGCATTTGCAGGGGGAACAATGACTTGGAACTTGACTGCTCAGACAGGTTCTTTTTTGTACATATCCTGCCCATTTCAAGCTCAGCCATTGCATTTTCTTTCTTTTTTGTTGACATTTTATATTGTTTGCTCTTCCTTTCACTGTAATGCAGTTTTCTGAGTAAATATTTTCAGGTAGAATATGTGATTGTGCACACATTGCAGAGTAAGGAAACTGCTTGTCGTGAAAGAATAAAGACTCGTTAGCCGTGTGAAATAGGCAGGGTGAATGAGAAAACTTCATATGTCAAATTATATTCTTGGTAGATCACCTCAGGCACTCTATGAACTTCTCTAAAGAACTAAAATGAAATTATCATAATCACATATACACATTTTATCCTTGCCTCTCATAATAAAAAGAAGATAAAAGTTTAATTAAGTACATTATCTGTCTTGCTTTGAGATCTCAAAAGAAAATGAACAATTAATCATAAGAAACTATAGATAATTTAGGCAGTTCTAATTTGAACCTGAAATGTAGCATCGTAAGGAATTCAGTGAGTTAATAGCATCTGACGTCTGTATTAGACATCAGGTTTTAGTTTTGCTCCAGCACATGGTATGTGGCTGGGCTTTGGTACGTTTGTGACAATGTTTTGCAATATTTGACATTGCTAAGGGAGCATTTCTTCCGAGTCTTTTTCTTTAGTGCGTGTGAAAAAAGAATCAACCACTAGCTAAATTAAAATTCTCTCTCTGTGTCTCCCTGTGCTTCCTGAGAGGCTAGAGATGGACTGTTAGGAGTCATTGCAATTGCAATATGCAGTTTGCTGAGTAAAAGTATCAGAAAGAAAATACTGTCATCTTAAGTGCTGAAAATACCCTGTCCTTTACTTAGTTGTTCAATTGACAGAAGGATGTCAAAATATAAGCAAGTGAGTGGGCTGCCACATAACCATCTCATACTACTTTCTTTTTTTTTTTTTTTTTTTTTTTTAGAAAGAGTGGGTAATTTTTTTTTATTAAATAATAAATTTTATTTTTATATTCCCCATACAATTGCAACCCCCCCATTCTGACCCAATCCCTCCCTCCCCTCCCGCACCTCACCCCCCAAAAAGTGTCTCTGGTTCATAGTTTTTTTGTTGATTTTGATTTTCACTTTCTTATAGTTATTCATTTTTCTTTTTTTTTTTTTAAAATATTAAATTTTATTTTTATATTCCCCCATACAATTGCAAATGCCCCATTCTGACCCCAATCCTCCCCTCCCCCCGCCCCCCACCCCCCACCCAAAAGTGTCTCTGGTTCATAGTTTTTTGTTGATTTTGATTTTCACTTCTTATATTCATTTTCCTGGTCCTTATTTAAGTTTTCTAGATTCCTGCTAGGAGTGAGACCATCCGGTATTTTTCTTTTTCTTTTTGGCTTATTTCGCTGAGCATGATCCCTTCCAGTGCCATCCATGTTGCTGCAAATGGCATGTGTTTATCTTTTTTGAATGCTGAGTAATATTCCATGGTATATATGTACCATCTTCTTGATCCAGTCATCTATTTTTGGGCATTTGGGTTGTTTCCAAAGCTTAGCTATTGTAAACAGTGCTGCTATAAACATAGGAGTGCAGGTGCTCTTTGGAATTGATGTTTCTGTGTCCTTTGGGTAAATACCTAGGAGTGAAATTGCTGGATCATATGGAAGCTCTATGTTTAGTAGGTCCAGAAATCTCCACACAGCTCTCCATAGTGGTTGGACCAGTTTGCACTCCCACCAACAGTGCACAAGAGTTCCTTTTTCTCCACATCCTCGCCAACATTTGTTGTTGCTAGTTTTTTTAATATGTGCCATTCTCACTGGTGTGAGATGGTATCTCATGGTAGTTTTGATTTGCATTTCCCTGATTACAAGTGATGTTGAACATTTTTTCATATGTCTGTTGGCCATTTGCATTTCCTCTTCAGAGAAGTTTCTTTTTAGCTCTTCTGCCCATTTTTTGACTGGATTATTTTCTTTGTTGTTGCTGAGTCTCATCAGCTCTTTGCAGATTTTTGTGATCAGTCCTTTATCATTAGTGTTGGGTGCAAAAATGTTTCTCCCAGTTGGTGGGGTTTCTCTTTGTTTTTGTTATTGTCTCTTTTGCTGTGCAGAAGCTCTTTAATTTGATGTAGTACCAGCTGTTTATCTTTGCCTTCACTATCACTGCTTTGGGTGATGTGTCTGTAAAGATGTCTTTGATGTGCAAATCCCGTAGTGTTTCGCCTATATTTCCTTCTATGTATTTTATGGTTTCAGGTCTTATGTCTAGTTCTTTAATCCATTTTGAGTTGATTTTTGTGTATGGTGTGAGGTAGTGGTCAAGCTTCATTCTTTTGCATGTAGCGACCCAGTTTTCCCAGCACCATTTATTGAACAAACTTTCTTTGCTCCAATGCATAGTCTTTGCTCCTTTGTCAAAGATTAGTTGACCATAAATCTGTGGGTTTATTTCTGGATTTTCTATTCGATTCCATTGGTCTGTATGTCTGTTCTTGTTCCAATACCATGCAGTTTTGATGATTATGGCTTTGTAGTATAGTTTGAAGTCTGGGAGTGTGATGCCTTCATTTCCTTCTTTTTTTTTCAGTAGAGCTTTGGCTATTCGGGGTTTTTGGTGATTCCATATGAATTTCATCAATAATTGTTCTATTTCTTTGAAGAATGCCATTGAGATTTTGATTGGAATAGCATTGAATCTGTATATTGCTTTTGGTAGGATGGCCATTTTAATAATGTTTATTCTTCCAATCCATGAGCAGGGGATGTCTTTCCATTTCTTTGTGTCTTCTTCTATTTCTTTTAACAGTGTTTTATAGTTTTCTTTGTATAGGTCCTTTACCTCTTTTGTTAGATTTATTCCCAAATATTTGATTTTTTTTGTTTCGATAATAAAAGGGGTGGTTTTTTTGATTTCTTCTTCTTCAGATTTATTGTTTGTGTATAGGAAGGCTACTGACTTTTGCGTGTTGATTTTGTATCCTGCCACTTTACTGAATTGATTGATGAGTTGAATTAGTTTTTCTGTGGAGATTTTGGGGTTCTCTATGTATATTATCATATCATCTGCAAATAGTGATAGTTTGACTTCTTCTTTTCCTATTTGGATTCCTTGGATGTCTTTCTCTTGTCTTATTGCTCTGGCTAGGACTTCCAGTATTATATTGAAAAGCAGTGGTGAGAGTGGACATCCTGAAACCAAGAGCTGGTTCTTTGAAAAAATAAATAAAATAGACAAACCCCTAGCCAGGCTCACAAAGGAAAAAAGGGAGAAAGCACAAATACACAGAATCATAAATGAAAGAGGAGAAATCACAACGGACACAGCAGAAATCAAAAGAATAATCAGTAACTACTATGAACAGTTATATGGAAACAAGTTCAACAATCTAGAGGAGATGGACAAATTCCTACAACTCTACAATCACCCAAAGCTAGATAAAGAAGAAATAGAACACCTAAACAGACCAATTACAAGCAGCGAAATTGAAATGGTAATTAAAAACCTCCCCAAAAACAAAAGCCCAGGACCTGATGGATTTACAAATGAATTCTACCAAACATTCAGAGACGAATTAGTGCCTATCCTTCACAAACTCTTCCAAAAAATTGAGAAGGAAGGGACAATACCAAACACGTTCTATGAAGCCAATATTACACTAATACCAAAACCGAATAAGGACAACACAAAAAAGGAAAACTATAGGCCAATCTCCCTAATGAACACTGATGCAAAAATCCTCAATAAAATTTTAGCTATCAGAATCCAACAATGTATCCATAAGATTATTCACCACGACCAAGTTGGATTCATTCCAGGGGCACAAGGATGGTTTAACATCCGAAAATCAATCAACGTTATCCAACACATCAACAAAAAGAAATATAAAAACCATATGATAATATCAATAGATGCTGAGAAAGCTTTCGACAAAGTGCAACACCCATTCATGATAAAAGCCCTTGAAATTCTTGGGATACAAGGAACATACCTCAACATCATAAAGGCCATCTATGAGAAGCCAACAGCCAGTATCATTCTCAATGGTGAAAAGCTGAAAGCAATTCCATTAAGATCTGGAACAAGACAAGGATGTCCACTCTCACCACTGCTTTTCATACTACTTTCTTAAACTTTTGCTGTGTGATAGCAATGGTGTTGTGTTCTTTAAGATTACTTGGGTCTCAAGAGAAGGGTTTACTAGTTTTTGTTAAGTAAGCAAAATCCAACATGTCACATGAAGAACTGGTAGAAGAAATATTTTCCTTGAAATTTTAGTCTTTTCAAGAGTAGCTGATGAAAGTCCCTATCCTTTGGATGACTTGTGAAAAATAACCAAGAATCACTTGTGATGAAGAGATGGGTAAACAGCTCACCTCAGATGACCGGCCCTCTGGGGTGGCCACTAGCCAGCTGGGCCCATGGAGCTTTCCCCTTTCCTCTCTGGTCCTCCTCATCGATCAACTGGAATGAGCCCCCATTTTTTTTAAGACTCTTCAGTTCTTTATTCTGTTCACCATCTTACCCCAATATTTTAAAGAGAGTTGCTAGGAGGGCACATATTAGCAGTGTTAAAAACACTTTCCAACGTGGAATGCAGTGACCTGGCTTTGTTTTGTCCCAGAGGTACCTTGGTCTGACACTTCCAGGGGCCTCCTCATGCTTCACCAAGAGTAGGCAGCGTGGCTGAGGCTGGAGAGAGCAAAGATAAAAGTCAGCAAGAGCCGAGGACAGTCTAGGCTGAATTAGGGCTGGTCGTTGGCAAGCCTCCATGACAAAGGAGCCAGTCAGTACCTGGCAGTGTAGGCAGATGCCTGGAGTCCCAGGCAGATAAACCACATGAAGAGACTTGGGAGGATGGAAACTCTGGAGGTGGCACCTGAGCCAAGAGCTGCAGAGACTGAAGGCCAGGTCAGCATCCATGACAGCTCCTGGCATAAGTCTAGGAAGTTTGGGGAAGTGATGTGGGATTTCCACCCAGGTTGGCTTTTTATCTTGCAGAACTCCCTTGTCACTTCTTCTCATTTCTGAGCCTAGAACTTGGGTGGTCTTCTGACCACCCAAGAAACTGCCTGAAAACGCTATTTCTCAAGTTTGAATGTACGTAAGAATTATCTGAGTCAAAACTGCAGATTCTAACACAGTAGCTCACAGGTTTGGCTGAAGGGTTTGGTTTCTAACAAGCTTCGAGGTGATGCCACTACAGCTGATGTAGAGACACGCTTTGAGTGGTGGAGCCTTGAAGACTGTTGCTGTTGGGTCTCGCTAAATAAACCAGTCTCCGTCCCATGTCAGTGAGCTTCCCTCATGGGACAGGTGAACATACCCTCGCTGGCTAGTTCAGAACTGACTCCCAGCAGCTAGACTTGAGAGCAAACTAAGGAATTCAGCTTTATTCTTCCTGTGACAAAGCAGGTCCTCACTGAATTTAATATTGGTAGAGAACCCAGTTGTTTCCTGACCCAGATAGTTTTCTTGAACAGACGCATTGACCCTGACCACATTGCTCTGCTGGGAGTTATCCTTGGCCTGGTTAGGGTCCTGGTGAGAAGCCAGGAGAAAATTTGACCTTAAATGCATGCCTGTTTTTTTGTTTTTTCAGATTAAATATCATATTTGCTCATTTATACCCTTTTCCTCAAGGAGAACCTGTTTATTGATTTTTTTAAATTTTTTCTTGTTTTTGAATGATATAAAATAAATCCCTATTACTGAGAACAGGGACCAGTCTCCAAAGATTGCTTCTCCTGTTTCCCATTCTGCTCAGGCTTTCTCTACGTGTCTGGTGAGGAAAAGTAAAGTCTATTAGCAAGTCCAGACTGCTCGTGAGTGTGTGGTTCTCAGTAGCTCAGTACTCTCATGCCAGCCCCCACTTGAACTTTACTTAGTCCTTAGATGTTTTAGCTGAATTCTTACTACTAACTTCTCTGGGACCTGACAGCTCTTCCTCCCACGGAAGAAAGCTCTGCTCCTCACAGGCATCTGTCTGTCTTTAGATTTCAGGCTACTTGGTTGCTCTGAGACCTCAGCTCTCTGATTAGTGAAGGAAACGCTAAGATTTTGTATATTATTCAGCTTTTTCTTGAGGTTATGGTGGGAGGAATACTCTTTACATCTTTGTACATCCTAAACAGAAGTTGGAAACTTCTGTGCCACAAATACATTTTCCCAGGACGCAATTTGTTATCTCCATTTTTATGGTATATTTTGCTCACAGAAGTTTTTCATTTTAATGTAGTCAAATTTATTAATCTTTTCCTTTATAGACTATGCTTTTGAAGTCAGGTTGAGAAATCTTTCCATAGCCATAGTTCATAAATATGCCTTTTTTCCTGAAAGGAAAAAAAATGAAGCCATTGGGGAGTCTCATTTTCTAGTCATGCCCCTCCTTCCTCATTACAGTGGGCCATATCATCTAAATGTTTCCTTGCCCATCATTCATCTTCCTTTCTCTTTCATTTTCAATCCTGTTTTGTTCTTCTGGTGGTGTCCCTTTCAGCATTTAAAGACACTCAAGTGTTCCATTCAGAATGAAGAGGAAAGCCATCTTGCAATTCCACCATCTTGTTTAGTGGAGAAACATCAGTTAAATGGAGGGATGACATTGTTTCCTCAGCTCTTACTCTCTGCTGCTCGTCCTATAATAGCTGGTATCTTTACGGCCAACTTCTCCTCTTGCCCCCTCGAGCAGTACAGTGCCTTAATTTTGAGTTCTCAGTCATCCATTCTTCTCACTCCGAGTTTTTGCTTTCAATGACTGCCTGCATTCCTTTGACTTCAATCATTAACCAATGATTTAGAAAAATAATTTCTCACCTTACTGTTTCTTCTGAGATCTAGACCCATGTATTCAACTTCTTTCTGAATATCTTAAGGCACCTCAGAAGCAGCATGGTTAAATCAAAACTCATTATTCTCGACTAAAATTCCTTCTTTATTCTCCAGATAGTTTCGTTACCCATCATCTGCTGGATATCACCTGAAATCCCCATCCTTCACTACCTTAACTCTAATATTTCATCTAATTCCATCACCAAGGCTGTGTAATTCTATTTAATAAATTTTTTGGAATCCAGATTCTCTTCTTTAATCATCTGCTTCTTATTCGGTTTATCCCCTTTGTTATTTTCTTTTCCTAGAATATTAACAAAATCCTCAATCAGATTAGCTTCCTTATCTAGTTGCCACCTTTTGTTACAGTCTCTACTTTGACACCTAGTCAGCTATTGAAAAATCAAGTAGTCACTCTCCTGTTTAAAATATGTTTAGTGTGACTTCTTTCCACTCTTAGAAATAAGTTTAGTCACCCTAGCTACCTCTTTTAAATGTATTTGTAGTGTGAGAAAACCACAATCTGTCTTACATGTAACGTCCAAACCAAAAAATTTCCAAGTACACACAGAAAGGGAACTATTATGTTTAACCATAAGTTTAAGTAAGTGTTATATTTAACAGCTAGAAATGAAGTGGTTTTCTAAAACTTTGTTAGTAATGTTGTCTTATTCCTTTTGAGGGATCAGCCTTGCTAGTACATATCAAATAGGAATTTGTCCTCACATCCAAGAAAGGTGAAATGAAAACAAATAGAATCATTAGAGCTTTTCATATAATCCTTTTTTATACTTGACTCCCTTATTTCTAAAATTAAAGTTATTTTGCAGTTAGTAAACTAGTTTTGAGTGGGTAGAATGCCTAAAATGGGACCATATTTTACAAATCACTGTAGGCATTTACCTTATTCTTCTCCATTTATCCCCAAGTTATACAAACGTACACATACCCTCTAATAGATTGACATTTACTTCGTTAATAACTGACTATTAGTATGTGGAGTTGTTATTTCTATAGCATTCATCTGTATTGCCTTCTGTAGGTCCCTTTTAAATTTTCAAGATGAGCAATCAGGAGCAGGGGTTAAATCTTTGATCATGAAATTTAGTGAAATTAACAAGTCCTTATACCCAACTCACACATGTATGGCGATTTCAGCAGATATTACCCTACTCATGAGAGAATATGGTACAATGAGTATGTGACTGTCCTTATAAAAATAAGGATAATAATGATGAGATTAAATTTAAATAGTCAAAAAGAAAATCAGAAAACATTATCTTAATTCAAAATACTTTTTCAAATAGAAGGATTGGTCTAATTGGTGGTGGAATGGCCCTTTAGCCCCCAAAATTATTCCTGGTGGTACCCTTAGATGCCAATGTGAACTTAGCAACTTTATTGTGTTATTCGAGATGCTTCCTGAACTTAATTATTTGCCAGATGATCTTTACAAATTAGAGCTGAATTATAAATGAAGCTACTTTGTTAAGAACAACAAAAAGTTAGGCTATTGATTTGTGAGGTTGGAGATCAAATCAGTATTCCAAACCAAATTCCATTGCTGCTGTCTCATTAAACAACATTGGGTGGACAATTAAAGATTCTTATACATTTTAATTCAGCTAGTAACAATTTAAAGCAACATTGATTTATTTTTCCTAATTCATTTGAGGTCATGTTTACTATGCAAAATATCAAAATGAACTTGAAACGATTGAGGCTGTCTGTATAAGAGGGCATGCATTCCTTGGAAAGGTCTTCCTTCCCCATGCTAATTATCATCATTTTGCTGTTACTTTCATTTCCCCTTGAACTCTAACTTTTAAAGAATTATTATTATGCATTCTTTTCATCATAAACCTTCATCATTAAACAATTAAACCTTTATCAGGCACAGCAGCAAGAAACTCTGGATAATAATGATGAGGTTGGAAATTCGCTATATAACCTGTTGTCTCATTTTGGAAGCAGTGTCATGCCAAATTATTTTTATATGCTCATGAATAGTATTCTTACTAGGGTGGATGAGGAGATGAACAGCTCTAATGGAAGGAGTGGTCATCATGTTGATCCTGGTAAACCATGCTAATGCTGGACAAGATATTGTCTATTGCTATTAGGTGCATATTAAGTCAATAGTCCTTATGGCTATAGACTATTTTAAAGAATGTAAGAAGAGAAAGTGCCTTTCAGGATTTGGAAGTCCCTCATATGACCTTAATATAGTTGCACAAATAATGCCCCACTTATCTGAAAGTTTATGGCACATTTTCTGGGTGGCTTGGTCCCAAAGTAAAAAAGGGAAAGACAGGAGGGCAGTTCATGAGAGGTAGTTGTAGTCTGTCCCTGTCTTCAATTCTTAGCTTTACACTGAACTCCAAAGTAACTGAGATACTTTCTGTTGTTGTTTCCAAAATACAGAATTTCAAAGTGGGATATCGGATCCTTTAGTGTGAAGACACGTCTATGTTAAACCAGGAATCACTGGCAGCGACATCTGGCACGAAATCTTGGAAGATTAAGCAACTGTGAGGGCTGATCATGGAAATCAAAGAGGAAGGAACGTCAGAAGAAGGCCAGCACTTTCTTCCCACACCCCAAGCAAATGCTACTGTGGATTTTCAGTTCACAAGTAAGTTTGTGTGGTCCTCTCCCTGTAGCTCTGAAAGTGCAAACTGGGTTGACTGAACACATGTATGTGTGTATTCACAGAAAATTGTTTCTTAACAAATGGCATGAAGTCAATTAACTTTTTCCTTTTGTAATTTATCTTAGTGGTGTGAGTCTATGAGATCTCAACTTTTATCTTGGGTGAGAACAATGATAGTCCATGGAATGTTTAAATACCAAAGGAGAGCAACAGCGTTCTTGGATGTGTACTGTAACAATATTGACAATAATGCACCTTCTTTTTGCATGGAATTATTTTTTGGAACATAGACAGTTTCTCTTTAAAATAAAGATAATCAAATGGGAAACATTTGGAAAAAATGGTAACCTATGTTGCTGCATAGAGCAAGCTTGGAGATTTGGCCAAGACTTGCATTTGAGCATTTAAATTGGTTTTTGTGCTACTCAAGTAATTAAAATCATTGGAAGGATTGCATATTTCTCTCCTTCTAAAAATCCTAGGGCTTGGGTTTAGTATAAATTCTGTCTTTTTCTTTGCAGAAGAATATTGCCTAGTTACTTAACACTGGCAAACATGGGCCTAACCTCTCATTTAATTTACATTATAAGAATAATCTTTAGAAAATGGTGTTGGTTACATGCATCTTTGAGAAAATTGGTTTTCAGAGTTTTAGCAGAATTAATTGTTACAACCTTTTAAAAAAATTCAGACTCTTTGAAAGTATCAAAGACCCACCAAATAATTGACACTCTAACCTCTCTTAGACAGCCTAAAATTGTTAACCATAGCATTGTTAAATATCAGCAGGAGAAAAAATGGTTATTATGTAAAAATGTTAGTTCTGTAAATAAAATGGATGACTGTTATACAAAGTGGTGGTTTTAACAATATGTTAGTGACTGAACACTAGTAAATTTTAAATTGTTTCTGATAAAACAAGGAAAGGATTTCTATAATATTACCTTTATTGCCAATTGGTTTACTTTCCCCTACATTCTAGCCTTGCTTCTTTGACCATCCTGAGTTGTGGCCAGTAGCATCTCAGTCCTCACTCACTTCCCATTTAGGAAGCCCCTGCCCTGTGTGTGGTCTTGATGGGTCACCAGTCATATTACCAAGTGTTACAGCTCAGTCTTTCCCTTCTAACCAATAGGTCTCACTTCTTTGCCTTTGTTTTCACCTTCCTTTCCTCTCCAGCTTCATGTTAAATCATTGAACTATGTTGTTAGTTATTTTTTAAATGGCTAGTGAAAGGAATAGAAACATCATCAGAATGCTGAGTTGAACTATCGAGTTGGCACAGTATCCACCTTCATACTCTCTGTATCCTAAACACATGTATCCTTTTCATTAATCAGCTATTATTTATGGCAGGTTAAAGTCTAAGAAGAGAGTTCACGTAAGAGAGTACTTTGGTGAGGTCATCCTTTTTGAAGAAATCACCTTTGTCTGCATGCATCCAAAAGAAACAGACACAGTTGAAAAATATTTGTCACAGCTTTATCAAAACAGTATTTTTGAGTTCTTTATGGCCATGAAACGAAATAGACCAGTCAAACCTTTAATCATGTCTATTCCTGCTACAAATAGGTCTTGTCCTGAGAACTGAATGTTTATTATGTCTGATTAACTGAATTTATTCGTTCTGTCAAATAACACATACATCTAGGCAGGGTGAATATGGTAATATATACTTACTTTTTTATAATGAACTAAGTATTTTAATCTGAACTTTATTATTTATAGGTATTCAGAAGACTCCAAATGAACCACAGTTGGAATTTATCCTTGGTAAGTACCCATTTAACCTTATTCATTGTGATAAATATAATAATAATCCATATATATAATCTATAATATATAATCTATAATATATATAATAATATATATAATATATATTATATATAATCTATAATTATATATATAATATATAATTCAGAAGCATTATTCTAAAAATTTTCATTAAGGTAAGTGTTATTTCCCACAGTTTATAAGTATAAACTCCGAGCCTCTGAATAGGTCCATTCTCTACCCAAGGACACGGGGTTCAGCGGGGATAAAGCTGTGCTTCCCAACCGGGTCTGCCGACCATGCTTCATACGGTGATTAGACTCTTGCTAATCAAATCCATGTCTAATTATCTATTCCTTGGGCTGGAGACTGGCCTCATGGACAGTTTTCCTTTTTGTTCCTTGACAGCATCTACAGGTGCTTGCTCCTTTCTATCTCACGCACTCACAAATATCCCCTGACTTTCCCATCTTGGTTTTGTGGACCAATCCTTGGCATTTGAGAATTTGACTTTCATTCAAAACTTTGACTTGCTCAAGCAGCTCTAAAATTCTGTCAGATGCAGAAAATTGTAATTTTGTCCAAAACTCTAAAATTCTGTCACATGTAGAAAGTTGTAATTTTGATTAAAAATGTGCCTTCTTCAGGCTGGTGTGCTACTTAGCTCTTGAATGGGATCTGTGTTGTGTTTGAATCAGATGTGACTGCAAAGCACCACTAGGAACTTAGCTGCAAAGTGGTATTCAAAGATTGTAAAATATGGATCATATGTATAGTGGCGCACTTGATTATATATATATTTTTTGTTTTCCCTTTACAGAATTTATTTTTAAAGTAGTTTTAGGTTCACAACACAGTTGATCAGAAGGCACAGAGGCTTCCCACGTAGTCCCTGGCCCCACAGATGCATCACCTTCCTCATTTTCAGATCCTCTGCCAAATATTTAGATTTATTATTGTAGATGACCCTACATTGACACAACATTATCACTCAAAGCCTACAGTTTACATTAGTGGTCACTCTGGATCTTGTACATTCTGTGAGTTTGGAAAATCTCTGAGTTCATGTATCCACCATTATAGTATCATACAAAATATTTCCACAGCCCTAAAAAATCCCCACAGCCTCTTTATCCCTTTCTCTCCCTAACTTCCAGCCACTGACCTTTTTTTCTATTGCTACCGTTTTGCCTTTTGCAGAATGGCAGATAGTTAGAATCATACAGTAAGGTTCCCTTCACTTAGTGATTTGCATTTAATATTCCTTCATGTCTTCATGGATTATTCCACAACTTATTCATTCACCTACTGAAGGACATTTTGCTTTCTTCTAAGTTTTGGCAATTATGTTGAAAGCTGCTTTAAGCATGTGCGTGCAAGGTTTTGTGTGACATAAGTTTTCAGCACCTTTGGGTAAATCCAAAAAGCTTTATGCTGAATCATATGGTAAAAGTATTTAGTATTGTAAGAAATTACCAAACTGCCTTCCAAAATGATCGGACCATTTTGTTTTTTTTTTTTTCATTCTTTTTTTTTTTAATTAATAAATTTTATTTTTATATTTTTATTTTTTATTTTTATTTTTAATTTTATTTTTTATTTTTATTTTTATTTTTATTTTTATTTTTATTTTTATTTTTATTTTTGCATTCCCACCGGCAATGAATGACAATTCTTCTAACTCCACATCCGTACCAACATTAAGCATTGTCAGAGTTTCAGATCTTGGTATAATGTATTTTTTTAAACTTTTTTTTCACAAATATAGCTAAAAATGCTTTAAGAAATACAGTTTTTAATTTTCCCAAGTAGTCAAAAATGAACAAGAACGTGAAAACTCAAGAAACTTATGTGGTAACACCAATAATGTGATACTTATTCTTTTTAAAGAGTTCTTAGATGGGTCAGACATAAAAAGAACCCATTTCCTAAAGAATGTTGAGGCATCAAAGAGGCCTAGGCACCCCTTCACTGACTGACTATAACTCTTGCTATGTGAGTCTTCATCTGTCTAATTGTTTCAATTTTAAAGAAGAAATTAATTTTTTACTTTTTGATAGAACTTCTGAAAATGAAGTCTTGTTAGAGCAATTTAGTATATGTCAAACACAGAGAAAACCTTCTGACATACATCCTGAAGAACATGGGGAGCCTGAAGGAAGCTGAAGCCATTGGGTAAAAGCTACTAAGCAAACATAGTAGATTTTGAGGTTCAAGGGTAGTTAGTCGGGTTACTGGACTTGACCAACTGTCAGGCGACAGCATGTCTGGTCAAATGCCTGTCTTCCATTTTAATTAAAATTATCTCTCCTATTCAAAACCTCCCCATACCCTTGTCAAGTTCCATAGCAATGCTATTATCACTTATTTTTCTGGCCTTAAATCATAGATCTAAGAGATAAGCTGCTGCAAGATTTTAATCATCATAATATCTCTCCCATTTTTAAAAAAACTTCGATTTTCTTTTTTCATATTTATTCAAAAAATACACGAGCATTTTTGCAACAGATAATTTTCTATTACCAAACGGTAAGAAATGCCTGACAAGTAAACAAAAGAAAGGGATTTAGAGTTTTCAGGGAATTGTGTTGTTGATCCTGGATGATACACTTCCCAAATGGTTTGTTATGCTTATTAGCACTTTAAGAGCCTCAATTGTACTATTTCTTGAAGAATATTTTTTGATACTTGGGATAGGACAGCTAAGCCTTTGTAAGTTTTATGGCATTTCTATTCCCTTGATTTCTATTAATCCCACAAATTCTTCAAGACTTTACCTTTTACATATCTAACTTCATTTATAATTAATAATGCTGAATAATAGTTTCTTTAATATTTTTTTATCATGGTTCTAAGAATAAAAAAGATAATGGGCTTTACGCCACTTAATTTTTCAACAATTTTTTGGTATTTGACTCTCAATTATTTAGCAAAGTATCCAAATAGATTGAGATTTTCAATGACTTTGGATTTAAAATTGGGAAGACAGTCACACTCTTTTGGTGTGGTGTCACTTTGCTTTGTGTAAGTTATTTTCCATCAAGGATTTGTTTCTGTCTTGTCTGTAGGCCACTGAAAAGTCATTATATCTTTCCAAAGTTCCTCTGCTCCATCTTTATTCAAGTAAATGAGGTAGGAAATTCTCAGTCAATTGAACAAGCTAATTGACTAAAACTATCTTGATAGTAGCACAAGATACGCATGTACTAAAAACAGTGGGCATCTCATGTTCACTGTCAACCGTAACCCTAATGGCAGACTGCATCGAAAGTGTGTAACCCCCCTCACAACTTCAACTCTGCACGTTTCTTTCATTGTTTCATTTGCATGAGTGGATGCTTTTTATTTCCACAAAAGAGAAATAATTAAAAACCCAAGAGAACCCAGATTTTGCTTATAGCTTAATATCATTGCTTTTATTTGAACGAAGCTGGCATTTAAGAAGGATCATTTCTTAAACTCTGGGTATCTTTCTTTCCTGAAACCATTGTGGAAAATGCATAGAAAGAATGTGGCAAAGACAGAAACTTTGATGAACTATTTCTTTAGTCTATCCCCCGATTA
The DNA here is from genome assembly GCF_014898055.3 of Talpa occidentalis. Lineage (NCBI taxonomy): Eukaryota > Metazoa > Chordata > Mammalia > Eulipotyphla > Talpidae > Talpa > Talpa occidentalis. The sequence continues at coordinate 111,730,718 of NW_023605194.1, forward strand.
TAATTAATATTTATTATCTTGTACCTCCAGAGTCAACAGAATACTTACAAGAATATGCTTTTCATATTCTTATGTCTTCATATTCTTATATGGACACCAAAGGCATTATCAATATCAGCACTAAAGCATTGTAAATACATAGGAGAAAATGGTGTGTTTCTGTGTGTGGATATGTGTGTGTGTGCATGTGGTCCTATGTTTTTTTTTTTTTATTTGACACCTTAAAATCTTATTCTTGAAGTAACTTATACCTTGATGGCTGATACCTAACTGAAGCCATGTGAACACGCAGGAGGTTACATAAAAGACTCATGTTGTATTGTGTCAGCAGCCTCAGGGGCAGTTATAATAGGAATAAGAGAACATGGATGCTGGAGCGAAATCTCTAAGTAATTCATTCATTCAGATTACATTGGGAGCATAAGAAACTTACAAATAAAAATGATTTCAATAATGTTATGTTCTATGGAGGCAAACTGGAAAACAGCACAGAATATCTGGGGACAAGGCAGTTAATTTGGGGGCCAGATGGACTGTTTCACAAATGGCGAGCAAAGAACACCTCGGAGTGGCCAAGGGACTGATGAAAGTGTGGGCGCTCATTTACAAAGTTCATCCTGAGCACAGAGCAGGAGGGGAAGCTATAGTAGATATTTTCTACAGCAGGTAATAAGGTTCTAATCAGGGGACTCCTGAGCCTCAAGGGTGTAAGTCAAGCTACTGGTTTGACCAGGCAGCAAACCAAGTTAAATGCTGCTGGGTTCTGGAAATTTTAAGTACCACAGGGAAAATGGCAGCATAGAGAAGGGACATTTGCTGAACTTCGGGAATGCTTGCTAAGTTGGAGAGGGAGAATTTTAAACTAGAAGAGAGCTGAGCTGTGAGCTCCTTCACCCTGGCCACTTCTAGTTTCCCCTCACTCACCCCTCTCAGCGGTCTGGGTAGTAGGATCAGGCCTGGTGTTGGTGCCCTGTTGAGCCTCTAGTGAGTAAGGGGTGGAGCCAGAGATGGGATTCTGTGCCTCTACCTTTTCGAAACTTTCAACTTTTATACTTCTGCATGTTAGGTTTTATCAGTGGATAAAATAAGACTAATCTGAGGCTCAAATTATTTAACAGAGCCTTACTTTATTTTTCAATTTCTTCTAAAATCAATACATTTATATTCACTGCTCTAATTTCATAGTATTGTGGTGAAAATTACCATAGGTAAAAATCATTGATAGAGGATGTAGAAGTGCATCACAATTAATAGTCCTCGATTGTCACATGTTTTCAGATAACCCTCTATAGATAAGCTTTGCATCTAAGTTTTTGACTTTTCTCCTAATACCTCAAACTCAGGATGAATGAAGAAAAGTGTAGGGCATCCTTAGCTCAGAGTCAATCAACTTGTGCTATTTAATTTTTGCAGTGAAACATATTAAGATGTAACACTATGCAGCCATTAGAAACCATCTGCCGAAAGGATATTTCATCAAGCAAGGGAACATAAAAGTTGTCAAAGCAGGATTACACACTATGTGCACAATATGATCCTTATTTAACTCTGTGTGTCTATATATGTAAAAGAGAAAGATTAATCTTAAATATCTTTAATCACAGTTATCAGAATCTAGTAGAATTTTTATTTCATTTGTTATACTTTCCTATATTTTTCAAAATCTCCACCACATACCCATATAAATATCACAATCTTTTTTTTTTTTTAAAGTAACCTGAGTAAGTGAAATAAGAAAAATGGCATTCCAGAAGTAAAATCCTGGTGCCTTCAATTAATTAGCTCATTATCTAACCAGAAGTCTAAGACACCTGAACTAAAGGAAGCAATTTCTCAGGCTATCTAAGTATGTAAGAGGTCATATAGGAACAAGCTAGTATGGAAGGTTGTCAAGGGAGGCTTCCCTAGGAAGACTGACTAAAGTCAGCTTTTGAAGGGAGGAAACAGGATTGGAATGCATGCAGGAGAGGAGCAGTCATATTCCAGACTGGAAGAATAGCATGAGCAGACACTGGGCATTTGGAACAAGGTGAAGTCTCTACAAAATAAGTGCTTATTTATTATTATACCAAGCTACATATAAAACAGCTAGTCATCGTCTTTCTAGAGTGGAAAATGGAAACAGTGTTCTCAAATGCGATTCTTGATTCATCTTCTTCCTGGTCCTTTGGATAGTGTTGTGTATAGGAAAATCAGTAACTCCAAGTGCTTTATAGGAAATTAACTTCTCATTCACTCTGCACGCTGTGTCAGCTCTACCATACATAATGTGACTGACTAGACAAAGTGAAGTATACCATTTGTAGAAACTGATTTCTATGTGAAAATGGAAGATTCAGAAAAAAAAAAAAAAGAGCTATAGCTTTGCAGCCCCCTCTCACTTGTACCCAGGAAGCGATAGGTATGTCCTCAGTTCAGTGGTCCAGATCCAGTTTTATTGCAGCATTATGTCATGGTGCAATGACAAGATGTCCTTAGGTGGGTTACTTCAAACAGTAGACTGGCTTTAAATAAGGAGAGTCTCCTCCTCCTTTGTCCTGGAAAGTGCTGATTCTAAATACTTGTTCTTCTGGCAGATCAGGTATTAGATTATGTGTAGTGATTTTTGATTTTATGGAGAGACCCATTACATTGCTAGTAGCCCAGTTAGAAGAAAATCATGTAAATCATATGATCAGTTTTCTGCATTCAGAATTTGAAAACGTGTGTAAAATGTGCCTAAATTGACAAACTGCATGAGGAAAGTCTCATCTACTTGCAGACAAAGATTTTATAGGTTGCTACGGCCTCCATTAACCTGCATGTCATGTCCATTCATATTTTATGAATTGCCATAAATCAGGCACTGTTTTATATCTTTTTCTAAAAGAAAAAAAAGAATCTTAGGAGGCCAAACTTAGCAATTCTCTTCTGTGTTTGGCTTGCACTCTCTTGCTGGCCTATGTTCTATAAATGATTATAAAGCTCTGACTTTTTTAAAGCTCTGTGGGAGAGTGGAGGGGTTTAGTGCTCTTCTTTCATATTTTTACCCTCTATGTGATATACTAGACCCAATAAAGGGAATGCCAAGCACAGAGGTATAGTTCTGTATTTAATCTATTGGTAAAAATATGACTTCTTCATATAAACTATAAGATAATCTTCAAGTAACAAGAGACACCACTGTTAAGAATTAGACAGGCCTGTGTGGTCTCCCTATAAATTGATAGGCATTTTTTGGATGCTGACCATGTGGTATTTCCCCTATAAACAAGCAGTTCATTTCCCCTGAACAACCAGTTCTGGGTACCTTCTAAAGACAAGGCCTTTGCAAAGCACTGAGCTCACACTAATATCCACTGATTTTTAAGCATCTGCTTTGCGCTTAGCCCCTTATAGATAGGATCATTTGATTTCCTACTCACAGTGCTATAGAATATTATTAAAAATCACCAACCTCTGTGGAGTGCCAATTTATACACCAGAGATTATTCTAAATAATTCACATAAATGAATCACTTCCATTCTCATAATTTTATTGTGAGACCATTGATCTATGGTCATCCTTGCTTTATTGGAAAGGAAACTTAGACAAGAGCAGACAAGGTAAAAGCCCGAGACCTGGACCCTGGAGTCTGAGCACAGAGCATGTCCCCATGGTATCGTCACACGAGAGGGAAAAAATCTAAGTTTCCCAAAGGCCAACTTTCCAAAGATTTTAGGGAGGTTGAGTGACAAAGTCAGGATTCAGGTTGAATTTTGTCTAACTCTGAAGAAGTTGCTCCTTTTAACCCTCAGGCTGTGCCCCCTCCTGATTGATTCCTGCTTCCCAAGAGTTTCCAGAAGATGATAGAGACAACTAAAATGCAGGCAGATGTAATAAGGACAAAATAAAGACATAACCAAGAAATATGGAAGTTCTCTGCAGGTCGTGATTAAATATAACTGTGGCATCGAAACCAGCATCTGAGGGGGAGTGCATTCCTTGGGCCCTGGTCTGGAAGGGTGAGCAAGATTTCACTTGGGTTAGAAGGAACAAAAGAGACAGTTCGGGAAAAGTAGCAGAACAGGACACATAAAATCCTGGAGCTCATTTTCTGAGGTGATTTGTTTAATCTCATTTGCATGTTCCTCTTTGTTCCTTTTAATTTCACTCAAAATAAATGAAGTCTCTAGAAAGCCCTTTGCAATATTTCCCAATTGTTGCACGTATATTAGGAACTTGTTTTAAATACAAGTTTAATACAAGTTTAATACAAGTCTTTAAACATTGTTCTATTCCTAGCAAATTGTTAGGTGTGAGAAAGAAATGAGTCTCACTGGTGTGAGCACAGGTCTAGCAGAAACCCAGGGCTCTGGCCCAGCTGAGCTGGATACCATGGATGCTGTAGGCCTGCTGTGCTCCTTGCAATCACTGACCTGGGGAGTCTGCATGCTCAAGATTCTTCTAGTATGTTTCTTGAGCTATCTCGGTGTTGACAGAATCAGGTAACCAGTGATACCTTTGAGGAGACATTTTTCAGAACAACCTTTTAGCAACAACACAGCAACAAAAATAATAGGCAACAAATGGAAATGGAATTGCATTTCAGGCTCAGATGTCAGCCTGCAATCTGAGTGGGGAGGCAAGAGAACATGCCAGTTCGGAGATGGAAGAGGGAGGCCAGCTGCGAGCATTTCAGTCCTGTCTTAGCCACATGGCCTCAGAAAACATCTTACAGTGTTTCTCAATCTCTGCCAATCCCCTGTAAAATGGGAAGGGTGTCAGTCATCACCTTGGAAGGTTCCTGTGAGCATTCAATGAGTTAATGTAAGTAATACACTTAAGTTGGTACCTGATGTCCTTAATGATTGCTGAGCCTGCTTATTTTTCATTAACCTTGGGGCATGCACTTGATCACACGCAAGTCCTGTACTTCTGTGAGCGGAGCATCCTGGCTCTGCCTTTTGTGTATTTTAATCATCAAGCTCCTTCTAAGTGTCAAGGATCAGGCGGTACCTTTGCATAGTGTTGCCCTGTTCCTACAGCAGCCTTGCTAGGTGCTTCTCACTCTTTTATTTCATGGATGAGTTCAGTCACTTGCCATGGGCATAAAACTAGAAAGAGAGGGACTTTAGATTTTAACTCCAAAGGCCACACTCATTGTGGTTGATTATTGAAAGTACAGGAGTGGGAGGGGGGAGATAATAAAGGTTATCTGAGACCTGCGTAATGTTTTTGTGCTGCTGAAATAATTAGAGAGTTAATTGAAAGAAGAGAAAATGAGCCAATTAGAGCTTCTTAGCAGGTCTGTCCTGTGGGTAGTAGTTTCTGGTGCCTTGAGATTTAATGTGAGTTGCAACTGGAGTGGACCATTATGGATAGCGGGATCAGCTCTATGGCGGTTAATGAATGAGAAGAAAACAGGAGATCAAATGTCTTCCACTTCATCTTGCCGAACCTGTATCATCTAACTTGTGTTGCAATAAATGATACCTATTCTTCTGTCACATTCTTTCTGCCATATATAACAGAAGAGCTTTAAATAAATGGAGATCTTTGGCTGGGTGTATCTTCCTAGGCCTAAACTAAGTGTTACACATGGGTTTAGCAAATTACTTGCCAAGTTAGAGAGGCATTTTTTTTAACACTTACTTTATTTATACAAGAGCTGAGGTACAGGCTAGAGGTGTGGGAGGGTGAGAGGATTCACCAGAGATAGAGCAGGGAACAGAACAGGCAGACAACTGAAGTACACTGCTGAGGGGAGCAGCGGGTGACAGGAGAGGTCTGCCGCACCATGTGGGTATCTCCCTGGCTGGCCGGAAATTGAATCCGCACTGCAGAGGCTGCGGACGGCTTCACAGCGCTGTGCTAAACCTGCTGCACCACCAGGGAGGAGAGGCATTTTTTTAATGTTAACTTTCCATTTTGTTTGTTTTTGTCATCCATGTTCAGCATACCCCATCCAATTTATTTCTCTCTCTGTGAGATTGACCTAATTACTTCCTTCTCTCTGTTGTCTAATTACTGAGCGTGGCTGGTCACTGTTGTCGTCACCTTTGCAGCATCTCTTGCTCTTCTGCACCGGGATGCCCGAGGGCCTTGGTTCAGGAGGGAATTTTATTTCGTGTAAAGTCGAAAGCCACCGAGAATGTGAAAGAGCGAGATCCCTAGTCAGCTGTTGGTGAGGCTGAAATTTGTCAGTTCTCCTTGTCCGGGTGCAGGCAGCCCCAGAAAGTATCCTGGGCCACCCACCGGGGAGCCAGGCCGTGGGGAGAGGAGACCTTGCAGACTGGAAGACAGAAATAAAGCAAAGGCCCTCACTTTTCCCGCATGCTTCTCACTGGAGATTTGGCCCTTTGCAGCTCACAGAGGTGACACTCTCTCCATTTTACAGCGATCACTTGCCCAGGATCATGCAACTGGTCCTGGAAAACCCAAAGCTTTTTGAATGCTTCCCCCCCTTAAGCCTCTGTGTTACTGCGGCTTTACCTGTGACAAAGGGATGGCTCCTGGGTGCTGTCTCCAGGGCCACAGTGGTGGAAGCCAGCTGGAGCAATGGAAGTTATTCCCAGATGAAAACTTGTTCAACTTAGAATGTCACTTTATCCCTCACACTTTATCCCTCATACTCGCGAACTTGAACTCCCTTTCATTCTAAGGGGTTTCAAGGTCCATGTTTTTAAATAAAATTTATGGGCCTTTCGTTTCCTACGTTTGAACCTCTTGTCCTCACTTTCATGCTCCCTACTCCCGTTTTCCAGTCACCAGCTGCTTCTGCTTGTCTGAGAGAGATTTTACTCCAAAGACACTCTGCAGCTGACTTCTCGAGTCCCATTCCTGTCCACCAAAATGTTGTAACTCCCCAGGAGGCCCATCTCCACAAAATGCATCACCGCCACCAGCCACAGAAACCCTATACAGTAACTCTTCCCTGAGTCTTCTGTGTCGTCATCCTCACGTCAAATCCGTCATCAAACCCTGCCCCCTGCCTGTCCCCTCTTCTCTGCTGAACTTGTATTCTGAATCCAGCCTCCTCCGCCATGGCTGCCGCCCAAACTTGCACCACCATCAGCCCTCACCTGGGCCTGTTAGGAGAGTCCTCTGGGGCCTGCGGGTTTCTTTATTCTCTTAGTTAAAATTCACCAGTGACTTCCAGTTTTATTAGCATCAAATTGGAACGTCTTACCTCCTTCCACAAAGGCCTTGACGGGTGGGCTGTTCTGACTGACCTTCTGCTAAATGTCTACCTCACTTGGCACCAGCCTCTTTGATCTTTGTTCTGCTCCTCAAACAGGAGAACACTTAGGTCTTTGCATTTGTTATTTCCCTTCAGCTGGCTCCTTGGTAGGTTTTAGGTTACAGATCAAATATTACCTCAAAGAGAAGCTTTCTCTGCTGCATTCTTGCCCAGCGCTCTTCATGTCATTACGAGGTTTAAAATTCTCACTAATTTTTTTTTTTTTATCTTCATGTCCCAGTGGACTAGAATAAAATAGGGACCTTGCTTTGTTGTTCACGGCTATAAAACTGTCACCAGGAGTCATCTGGATACCGTTACACACTCAATAAATATCCATGGACTTCATGCTCTAGTCGTGTCATTGCTTTTTCCTCTTACATGTCTTCCTAAAACACATATATTAAAATATGCTTTTAGAAGCTTTGGTAATTATAGCTGACATGATTATTTGTAAAAAGCAGCTTGTTGAAAAGTTCCCAATGAGTATAGGTTTTTAACTGTTGCTCTTGCATTGTTAAATTGTATTTAAGAGGGCTAAGTCTCACGGGGCTGGGGGTTCTCCTCCAGGGGCTGACAGGAATAATCTCTCACAGGCTGAGCTGACCAAGTCGGGTCCTGTAACTATACCCCACATCTGTGGAGAACATGATGTCTCAAATTCTTCACAGAAGAGCATCAAGATCCCCACATTATGACAGCTTCAAGAAGTAAGCAAACTTCTTTTAGAGAGGCTCTTAAGAACACATTTATACAAATAACAACAAAAAGCATAAGACAGGGCCTCCCTGGTGGCACAGCGGTTGAGCGCTGGGCTGCAAAGCTGCCTGCAGCCTCTATAGTGCCGGTTCGATCCCCGGCCACCGGGTGAGGGTCCCACATAGCACAACAGACCACTCCTGCCGTGCCCGCTGCTCCCCTCAGCAGTGTGTTTCGTCAGTCTACCTGTTCTGTTCCCTACTCTGGCTCTGGTGAATTCTCTCACTCTCCTGTGCTTCTGACTGTACCCAGTGCTTGTATAAATAAATAAATCTTAAAAAAAAAAAAAAGAAGAAGCATAAGACAATGGGAACAGTAGAAGTGGATTTGTGACTGGAGAGTTGCAGTCACATAGCAGCCGACAGCAGAAAACCCTGAGAGGAGGCAGTGAGGGCGGCGACTGAGGGCCTTGGTGGGCTGCCAGCCTGACAGAGTTTGAACCCTGATTCTGCCTCTGGTTACCTGTGTGACTGAGCTGTCCATCTTTCCTGGGTTCTTTTGTGCAAAACGAATCGCAAGAATGGAACCGGGCATGCAGGCGCTAGCTTTAGAGGCATTACTCCAATTTTCATCTTAGGTTCATTCCTTACCCTCTGAAACTCTGGGTTCTTATCTGTAAGATGTGGAAAACAAATCCTGTTTCGTCCTTCCATGTGCATGAAAGAGAGAAGTACATTACTATGACATTATTAGGAATTTAATGCATCTTTTTGTTCAGGCATTTAATTGGATCTTTGCAGGCACTCAGGGAGAATAACTAGAATGCTGGCCCCTGTATCCAGGTGAGGATGTTGAGACTCCAGAGCAAACCCAGAGTCACCCAGTCAGATGTGGACTCTATGCCCCTGAACCTTGGCTGGTTTCTGCACAAAGGAAGTCAGACTGCCCAGGAGACATTCAAAAGAGGTGTCTCATATTCTTGTCTTACCTAGTCTACCCTTGCGTCGTGGAATTGCTGACAAGGTGACTTCTTTCATTCAATGCCTTCTCCTCTGTTCTGAAGCTTCCTGCAAAGCTAGGCCTCTGAATTATTTGACATTCATCCAGCAGCTGCCCCGCTGAGCTTTGGGTTTGATCAGCTCTCCTTGGAGATCCCAAAGATTCTGAAAAGTACGATCTTTGTTTCCTTCAGACCCTGATTCCTCCTGGAACAACTCTTACCCACTTTCAACTTGTCTGATCTGTATTGCTCCCATAGTGTTGAACTTGTGAATTTTGCTTTGAATAATTAGAATCTTGCTTCCCTCCAGCCAGCCCCCACACTCACTTGTCTATCTCTTCTACTTTCGTTTTATTTCCTGTGAATTAATCACATTATGAACAAAGAATTGGCACCCTTAAAGTCTCACATTCACCATGAATACGGAGATTTTCTTTTATCTGTAGGAAAATCACACATACAGTTGACTCTGGGGATTAGAGAATTGGGAGTTATCTACAAGCTCTTGAAAACATGGCCATTACTGAAGGGTGATCTGCATACAGCAATAAAATGAGATGCTAATTGTCCCTCCAGAACCATCTATTCTTCTCATTCTTCTTTTTTTGGCCCTTATTTCATAGTCTATCTTTATATTTGACTTTGGTTTAATACTCTAATGTACATAAAAATATTTAGCATTCCAGGGCAGCAATTTCATTTTAAAAAAAACAACCTATTAAATTGTACATCCAACTACTGAGTCCAATGCACTTATATTAAAAATAAAAAATCCTGAAATTTAAAAAAATTACCTTAAGCACCTGCTAAAATATAAGCCCTTGGATGTCATAGATTCAATAAAGTTCTTCTAAAACGTGTTCTTTGGGAAAGCACACCTAAGAATTGCCTCATCTAGGATTTGGTAATACACAGACCTTGGTCAATGAGTCGTGTGTGGAATCACCCAGGCTGAGTGACTTCTTTGCTGATGTCTTGTCACTTGCTACCTCACATTCCCTCAGGAAACCATCAACAACAACGCTGAAGGCAACGCAACAGCTACCTGTTTCCCTTGTTGCTCTTCAGATGCCCAAACACATCACTTGGTGTCCTCCTTTGGAGTTCACCATCTTGCGAGTGGACTCCTCTTAGGCTTCCAGCTTTGGTGACTCAGCCCCTGACTTTCCTGCTATCCCTTCTGTACCTGATGGTCTCTGCCAGCCACATGGCTGTCATGTTTGGGCTCAGAGATCAATCAGGGAAGCAGCCTTGTCCCCTCCCCGGGAGCACTGATGGGCTCTCTGTCCCGAACCGGAATCCCACTGGTTCCCATGTCCAACCGATGACAGTTCTGGGGAGAAAGTTGTCACCTTTGCCTCTGGGCCAGTAAAAGACAAGGTCATTCCCTGTTTCTTCTCTGGCGTGTGCGGCCCACATTCTAACACTACAGCTTTCCACAAACTCACTCAGTGTTTTAGTATTCAGAGGGCCCTGCCTCCTTTCTTGGACAATGCTCTCCCCGTTTCTCAAGCAGCACGTATGTGCATGCTGAAGAGAGCAGCAGAAAGCTGCAAGCACTTGTTTCTGAAGTGGAGTGTGGGTCTGGAGCACACACAGGAAAGCCAAAGCTGACGGCAGCCTTAGGCCATGAGGCCATGTCCGCTGGGGTTTACGGCATTTAGCGCAGGACTGCAAGAGACATGCAGGGAGCAGACTCGTTTTTAATTCACTTGCTTGAGGCTGGGTCTCCCCCACCTAGGTAATATCATAAAATCAAGACAAAATCAAGACAAAATTTCTAAGGATTGGCAGGACAGAAGCTGAGGGAGCAGGGGACAAGCTAGAGAAAGGGAGTCTTCTGGTACTGACAACAGTGATTTGAACCAAATTTGTTCTTTTCATATGCAAATATGCTGTCTGCAGTACAGCTGGCTTCTCCACCGCTCCTGAGCACTGACAATCAGAGAGCATTTCCCGAGAGCATCATTGTTCCAGACAGAGGCTCCTTTTTTTCCCTCTCTCCAGATTCTTCAATGATACTTAAATTGAGAGCCGGTACTGAGCGGGTGGTTTATTTCAGCATGAGTAATATTCCCAACCAAACAATAATTTCATCTTCTCGTTCTTTTTTCTTTGAAAAGGCCAACATTTTTTTTTTTAACATACACAGATATGCATAAAATATGGTGACATCTTTTAATATTGTTCTGTTATGGGGAAAAATAATAAATTTTATTTTGGGGCCTCTTCCCCAGCAATCTGAATCTAGCCATTTACATCAAGGAAATCAGTTTAATTTATAAATGAGTCGGTTGTGATGAAATTTCGGAGCAGTCATGCTCACATCTCAATTTAGCAAGAATTCTAAAGCAATATCTGGATAACAAAATATTTTAAATTCCTTCTTGCAAATTATTACCTATTTTCCTCAATAACTCTGTCATCTGCTTTCTCCCTGTGGCATTCGTCTCATCTTTCCCTCAAGTTTTATTTGTATTTTATTATCAGAATGTTGAGAGTTTTAAAATTCTTGGTACAAAGCTAAATCATGCATGGGACCAGAAGGAGCAGAATGATGTTATTGAAAAAAATTAACTCAGACTCTGAATACTGAGCTATTGGTAAAAATAAATACGGAATAGTCTTTTTCACCCTAGAGCCATGTCTAGTGATCTATAAATTCAACTGGCTGATGAGAAAAAAAATATAGCTACGGAACGAGTGAAGCTAGCAGGCAGCAATAACCATTCACATCGTTTTTCTGGATGTGCGCTAACACAAGCAAAGTTTAAACCCAGCGCTGCTTGGAAACTAGTTAGTGTACAGCAAATCATACTTCCCATTCCTGCCCCCTCTTTTTTGCTTGTTTCGTGTCTTATCATCAGTGAGGATAACACTGAACTTGTGTGATGCTAGTATTACATGTCTGTAGTGGAAGAACAAAATACCTAATGTCATTTCATTATGCCCAAGGAATTCTTGCATCAGGTTATCTTGCTGCCTGCACGTATGCATGTATATGTATGAAATTAGTCCTTGTATGTGTGTGTGTTGATTTCTTACATTTTATTTTATTTTTATTTTTTTAAAGATTTGTTTATTTATGCATACAAGAGCTGGGGTACAGGTCAGAGGTGTGGGGGGTGAGAAGATTCACCAGAGACAGAGTGGGGAACAGAACGAGCAGACTGACCGAAACACACTGCTGAGGGGAGCAGTGGGCGAGTTGGGAGAGGTCTGCTGCGCCATGTGGTTTCTCCCTGGCTGGCCGGGGGATCGAACTTGTGCTGCAGAGGCCACGGACAGTTTCATAGGTTGCGTCTTAACCCCGTGCGCCACCAGGGAGGCCCTGATTTCTTACCTTTCAATCTTAAACATTGAATTACTTCTCTCCCCTCCTCCAATCTTCTAGAAACCAAAAATTAATACTGTTGCTTCAAGATGTGTGGGTTTTCTTATGCACACCTTGAAAAGTAAGATTCTGATTTTAAATTTGGTATATTAAATCTTTGAACTTAGCACCTTCAAAGATAAAATGAAGACAAAAGTGGAGAAAAAAATTCCGATTTTTTATACTGATTTTTACATATTTTTTTATTTCCTAACAGATATTGTTTATGTTGACAATTTTGCATGGTTCACATGCTCTTTAGGGAAGTATGTGTTAATTAAAATCTCCCACACAACAGTGAATGGTAGAAATTACACGTTATTGTCTTAGGTCTCTAAAGCCTTAAAAGATGGTTATTTAATTGAAGGAAGAGGCAGCGGTGTGTTAAGAGAGATGTAGTCTTGACCCCAGCAGTCCCAGATCTTATAAATATACAAGCGATGATTCCTGTGACCTCATCTATGAGAATGATGAGAGGAACATATGTTAGAGAGGAAATTTGAGGTACCAGAGAACACAGAGGAATACTACAGAATGAGAAAAAATTACAGAATATGTGCTTTATCATTTGAGAATCAGATACCACAAACAGGCAGGGTATGATGTGATGCTAAACTCAATTAGTTATAGACACTACAGAGATTCCACAGAGACCAGGATGGACATGGAAGGACAAATATTAATGGCCATTAATTAGCTCAGGGTGATAGTCACATTTTTCTAAGAAGTAAACTTAAGAAAATATTGAGAAGTGAATAGAGTCTTCCCAACTATCTGGGAACTCTCATTGTGTGGCAGTTAGTACAAACAGGGACACTGTGAACACCGCCATTTTGTGCAATAGAACTTCCTGGGATATGGGGCCGGTTAGGAGGCAATTTTGCCTTTGGAATTCACACCGGGCATCTGAACTGCAGAGACTGACATCCCTGGCTTCAGAAAATTGTCCTAAAATTCCTGAGAAAAAAAGTAGAATAAAGAGAAAGGCAGAAGAAACTAAAACTAGGAAAGCATATTATACTGGCAAAGTAATTAGAGAAAGGGCCTATTAGACTTTGTAAGTGTTCCATATATCTTTTAATGTAGAATGTACATTGATTTAATCTGGATGTAATTGCTGGTATAGAATGGTAACTGTGACACCATATAATGGAGCCCCAGTAATTTATGGAACTGAAGATGTAACCCAAATTGGCGTATCAGTTGATTGGTGACATCTAATTTTCTGGTGTACAAGGAGCAAGGATTTATATGTGACATTTTTGAGAAACCTGACCAAACATTAAGACTTTGAAAAGTAAAATTAAAACACTGAATTCTAGATGACAATTCTCACCCACAGCTTTGGGGAAGTGGCTCATTTCCCTAAAGCCACCTTTCTAGTCAAGAGCCCCTGTCCCTGTACCCTGGCTGTTTTTGCTCTTAGTGGGCATGGAATTCTCTCTTCCTTTTCCCCAGAAAGAGGCTGTAGAGGATACAAGAAATGCACTTTTTTTGAGTTAGGCTTCCAAAAGGTTATATTGGGGTCTAGCTGTAACATTTATTTTTAAATTGCCAGAAAAAAGCTGCTTTATTAGCCTTTGCGGTCTTCCTTCCTAATGAAAGAAGGACGCAGAACAGAAGAGAGAGGCTTTCCATGGCCCCTTGGGCCGTCTCCCATGTTAAGACAGCACCTCATGTGCATATCACCCTCTTGAGTTTCAGGGGCTAGACTAACCTCCACACCTGACCCCTGCTTAGAGGGTGAGTGGACCATTCACACAGGTGCTTCTGTAGGCAGATAGAAAATAAAAGCTATTTTTGGCTTCTTATTTGAAAATACCCAGTCAGAGGTGAAATTAACAAATGTGAATTAATTATTTTTATGTTTAATTATGTTTACCAAAGTATAACATTGGTTTACAACATTGTATATGTCTAGGGGTGTAGGTTCCACCTTTACAAATGCATGTTGTCATGCCACCACCCAAACCCCAACCCTCCACCATAATCCATTGGTCCCACCCTCACCCCTTTGTCCCCCCAAAAGAAGATTATATATTAAAGATACCTATGATTTCTAGAATTCACAAATAATCCAGTAAGGAATTTTAAGTTTTATGTATCTATATAAAAACTAGTAGGTACCCAAATGTCATGGGTATGTATTTCACAGAGTCAGACAAGCTTGAAAACTAACCCTTGAAAGCTGACTCTGGAAATGAAGCACCCAGAGGGGGAGGGGACACTTTTACGTAGCTTGGTTGGTCCAAAAGAGAGTCAGTAAAAAGGCAGAAATAGAAGTGAAAATCTTGATGAATGAAGCAGAGAAGCTTCTTTTTGTTTCTATCCATTCAATTCTTAAATGACACACAAAAGAGCAGCAACCCCCAAATCACTGCAGCCTCTGCTTCTTGAGGAAGGTGGCCGATGCCCGCCACTCCAGGCAGAGTGCTGTTTGGGTGCTGGGCAGTGGTGGGTAGCTTGTAGGTAGATAAAACATTTTTTTTCTTTAAATATCTGGAAACAGATGTTTCAGGCTTATTTATTGACGTCTGAGAAATTTCTCTGCAGGCCGGGCTTTTGCGTAATCACAGGGGTACAAAGTCCACGAGCCACCCAGACAGCTCGCTGTGTATCGACTCCAGTGGGTGGTTTCAGTACGTGCAGGTCCACGTTGCCTGTACTGGTTTCACTTTATGATGTGCAGTGACTCACATTCTGGTTTGGTATTTACAAAGACACGGACTGGTGACAGCTTTTAAGGAGTTGTCTGAATATGACTGAGTCAATAAAAACCTACTTATAGACTAATAACACACTGAATATTGATAAATATTGTTATTAATACTGGCACATGTTCATATAATATCAGAACACTCAATTTTTGCATAGAAAAGTTCACTCATAGAAAGGGCCTTCTTTTTCATCCACCCCAGGAAAGGGGTAGACAGATGGAAAACAGATATATAAGACTTTGTGACTTAATGTCACATAACTAGGAATCAGGGAATCTGGGGCTATAGCTCAGGGAATCCAGCTGATTTCAGGCTTTTCCAGGGCATCTTGCTGCCTAAGCTGAGGGAGCAGAAAATGATCTGGGCTGTGGGAGGCCACGCTCAGGCTTGTGGTCATTCTCCATGCCAGTTTCTAGACCTAGACCATGAAACAATGCAAAGTGCCGCTAGTATTGTGTTTACATCACTGGTATTGAGGGCTCTGCAAATTGGGCTGGACACAATATTTCAGCTTAAAGGAGGTTGAGAGTGTCTGTGTGAAATGGAGAACAGCTGCTCACTTT
The DNA here is from genome assembly GCF_014898055.3 of Talpa occidentalis. NCBI lineage: Eukaryota > Metazoa > Chordata > Mammalia > Eulipotyphla > Talpidae > Talpa > Talpa occidentalis. The sequence goes on from NW_023605194.1 coordinate 111,746,272, forward strand.
GGGGAGCTAACCACAGCCCACAGACAAGACTGATAAGAGATCAGCACAGGTGGGACTTATTTTGAACAAAGGTGTTATAAGCTTATAAGGGCGAGATGAATCTACCAACAGAAAGAGGACAAGACACGTGTGTTTGAAACAAAGCGATTTCAGCTAGAGCCCAAGGACAGATGTAAGCCAGTATCAGTAAGTGGAGAGGGAGCTGTTCCCTGTGCAGAAAGACAAGAGAAAGGACGATGATACTGAACACATTCCTAGGCAAGCAGAGGAAGTGATCATCAAAACAACCACCAAAGAGCAGGGAAGTCTAAATCTGACTTTTTTTCCTTTCCGGTGAGATGTTGACATGAATGAGACCTCACATCAGTATTTTCTAAAGCTGTCAGTCTCTCGGGGTGGACAGTAAACAATGGTGACAGTAGGTCTTCCAGAGAGGAGCCCTCCTGCAGGAGAGCAAAGCCAGGAAAGGAGCGAATGGGGTATGAGGTGAGCAGATGGCTAGAAATTTCCCATCATGCCATGCTGAGTATCTGATATGCCAAAGTTTGTCTTTCTTAATATGTCAAACTGAAATAATAATTCATAGCACCGTTTTGAGAAATGAAAGGTAACCGGCAAAACACCTCAAAAGTGGTGAGGGCGAATGCAGTGTAGCAGTGCTTCCCTGAGCTCTCCTGTGTGGCAGGAGGCATGTGGTTTAAATAAAAATACATCATGACAACATACCTTACAGGAGTAAAAGGATCCCCAAGACTGGCAAGAAGTTAGGAAGTTAAAGAACTTGCCCCGCATTGCTTAGCAAGCAAAAGTGGACAAAACCCAGACCTGTTTCAATTCCAAAACTGCTTTTCCGTCTCTCCCCTTCTGCTTCACTAAGTGAGATGATCTGTAAGCCACTGGAAGGTGATAATTACATTTATAATTTCCTTTGCTTTCAAGTTGCAGACTTGAGCCACAGTATCTCTGTCCCAGTGGACAGAGGTCCCAGTCGATGGACGAGGTCCAGTAAACCGCTGTCTACTGCAGACTAACGTAAATCTGCATCTCTGCAACCCTCTGGCTGGTCAGGGGAGTGGTCTCCCATGAAATCCAGGGCCCAGGGCTATTTGCCCTCCGGATCACAACTCCAGCCTGCCCTCAGCCTACCTTGAACTCTGGGGGGGACTTTGTATCCCCCAGGGCAGGCAGTAAAATGGCTATTGCGAAGCCATGGGGAAAGTGGAGTGAGAAGAAATATTGGACTTGGTGAAAAGGATTATTTGAGAGGGGTGTGTGTGTATGTGTGTGTGTGTGTGTGTGCGTGTAGTTTTCCTTGCCCAAATTGGGGCAATGATATGTGAGAGGAGAAAATATTCAAGGAAATATGGTATGGCAATGGGAGTCTGTAATATGAGCTTTCTGTCTCCAGGGAGAGTTCTTAACTTTTGTGGCCCCAGGGCAAGAATTAACCCATCCTTATTCCACATGTCTCTCTCCCAGACTTGGCTGGAATCCCAGGCAGGACGGATTTAACCCTTCTTCTGCCTTTTCTTGCCTTTGCTGGTGTAGGGCAGCCCTCTTCTGAGTCAGTCCTGTGTGTAAGGGCAGGAGGGCAGCCTTTGGGAATGACAGGCGAGCACTGGGATGCCTTCCAGCAGATGAAGACCAGCCAGGGCCAGTGACTCGCAGCTTCAGGTTTCAAGGATAGTGACTAGCAGCTTCAGGTTTCACGGATATGGCCCAGATCAACTTCCTTAGTCTAGGAGTGTGACTTCAAGCCCTGGGTTTAATGACTAATGAGAGCCTTTCAAGTTTCTGAGTGGTGCTGAGATCCCAGGGCACGCCAGATTTGCATGAACTGCAAATGTGGTCAGTGGAAATAAACTCTCGATTCAGCGCCGCAGCACGTGACTTCCTATTTCTGTAAGGTACTTCCAAGGGACTTCCTCTGTACAATCAGGCAGAGTCCCAGGAGACTTCACTCAGTGCCCTGGTGAAGTTTACTTCCAAGCCGGGACAGAAGTTTTCTCTGGGATACGGTGTTAGTTTATTTTCTTCTTTCTCTTTCCTCTGCCACTGCCAGCATGCAGGGATCTAGTGGCTCCTGTCCGTGATCGGAAGCTGAACACACTGGTGCAGATCTCAGTAATCCACCCCTCAGAGCAGAGTCTGACAAGATACTCCAGCACGGAGATTGTAGAGGTGAGCCTGCATTTTTCTCTCTGTCTGTCTGTCTGTCTGTCCGTCCTTCCTCTCTACTCCTATCTTCCCCCTCCCCTCTCTTGCTCTCTTCAGACAGCTGACATAAGTAGTTCATGACCTGTCACTCTGCTAAGTGACTGCTTTCTGTATTAAGGGGAAGCATTCCGAGGTTATTAAGCCTGCACTGGTAATTTATCAGTATAAACAAATGGGAGAAGAACTTACCTTGCCATGAAGGATCTTTTTTTCTTGAGTTGATAGTAAGAAAAATTCCCAGTTTAAATCTCTGAATCGTGAACCAAACAGAGGGAAAATGAGAGTATAAATTTTAAATAAAATGGAATGAATATTTATTTGGGAGGGAAAAAGAGAAAATTGTCAGTACCCAGAGAAGTTTTTGACCTGTCAAGGGTTTTGCCCTTTTCATATTTTCCTATATTTCTTAATTCATTTGCGAAAAACTTCATATTCTCTCTGTGTGTGTCTCTTTAAAGTATATGTTTTTCAAAGAAAGGTAGGTGATTTCGCAAATTGTAATGTTTCCAGGCAAAAGGTGTAAATATTACTCATCAGATGAGCGATTTCCTATTTACATTTATTGTTACTAATATAACATGTAAAATGTGTCTGGAGGAAACTGGTTATTGTCTTGGATCAGATTCAAAAGAGGAAGTGTTTCCCTTTTGATTATTTTGTTCTGATCATATATATTTCACAACCTTTGTGTATGAGTGATATTTATTTGACTCTCTGGACTAAAGAAAGTAAGCTTTGAGCTCCTTGGGCTTTGCTTGCTTTTTTTTTTAGACTTTGTGCTTTGTCTGTTCGGAGTGAGGAGTTTCTCTATAAAACCAAGGTAGCCTGCCCCCAAGCCGGCTGCCCTAGGTGCCAGTGGCCTCTGGAAGCAGTTGGCAGAATAAATGATTCACACTGAGCTCCCCGTGTCTATGAGGGGAAGAGGCAGATCTTGCCTGTTGCTCTGAATCTGTCCTTTTGAAACTTGAGGTTCTGACGTGTGCACAGTTAGGAATTAATGCCCTCGCTGAATTTACACAACTGATCTTACTCATATTTGAAAAACCTGACTAAATAGGAAAAAATAGTTCAAGTATAATTCCAACTTAGTTATTTTTATTTATTTTTTTTAAAAAAATTATTTATTGGGCCTCCCCTGGTGGCGCAGCGGTTGAGCACTGGGCTGCAAAGCTGCCCGCAGCCTCTGCCTGCAGCCTCTGCAGCACCGGTTCGATCCCCAGCAAGGGTCCCACATGGTGCAGCAGACCTCTCCTGCCGTGCCCACTGCTTCCCTCAGCAGTGTATTTCGTCAGTCTGTCTGCTCTGTTCCCCGCTCTGGCTTTGGTGAATTCTCCCACCTTCCCGCCCTTCTGACTGTACCCAGTGCTTGTATAAATAAATAAATAAATAAATAAATAAATAAATAAATAAGTAAGTAAATAAATAAATAAATAAATAAATAAAAAGATTTATTTATTTATGCATACAGTAGCTGGGGCACAGGCCAGAGATTGGGGGGGGGGGTTGAGAGGATTCACCAGAGATACAGTGGGGAGCAGAATAGGCAGAATGACGAAATACACTGCTGAGGGGAGCAGCGGGCATCAGGAGAGGTCTGCTGCGCCATGTGGGTAGCTCCCTGGCCGGCTGGGCATCGAACTCGTGCTGCAGAGGCTGCCGACTGCTTCACATTGCGGTGCTTAACCCCTTGCGCCACCAGGAAGTCCCCAGCTTAGTTATTTTTAAAATACTGTCAAAACTTAAATGTAGTAATTTATTTTGACACATTTCAAAATTTTATATTTGAACTTAGGAAGTTTTTTTTGGTTCTTTTCTTCACTGTCTATTCTAAAGTGTCTAAGGAAGTGGCGGGCAAAAATGTAATATTTGTTGAATAAAAGGAAGACAGCATGGATGAATAAATAAAAGCAGTGGATACAAAATAGTACCAAATAGTTCTCGGAGGAAATAGCTTCATTTTAATTTGATCAGCCAGCATCTGAGATTATTTGCATGGATTGCAGATTCTGTCCATTGCTTGTATTCTAAATGGCCTGACAACCGACCCTAAAAAACGGCTTCTGCTTACAATAAAAAAGAGTTGTGTTGCAAGACTGTTAACACCTCTGGCAATGCCCTTCACTGTCCTTTGGGCCTCGGCCCTGTCTTTGCCCGCAAGCACAGCCTTGGCGATTCAGATCTCTCTTCTGAGAGAACTATTTCCTAGAAAAGCAAACAGACCCAGTCACTTGGTGCCTTCTCCGGTGTCAACGCGCGCTGCCCACTGCAGTTGCTGTCTTATTGAATCAGGGTTGTCTGCTTGTGTCTCACAGGGAACAAGAGACCCGCTGTTCCTGACTGGCGTCACATTCCCATCTGAATATCCCATCTATGAGGAGACCAAAATAAAGCTAACAGTCTATGATGTCAAGGATAAGTCCCACGACACTGTAAGTACTGGTGCTTATTTCTTTCCTTGGGAAAAGTGGGTCTGTTTTTCCAAACTCTTGGGTTCTTGAGGTGACTTGCATTTTTCAAAGAGGGTATTTGAACTCTGTTTATGTTTGTCTGATGTTTAGGGTTTGCTGGGTTTATTTTTTTCAAATGCATTCAGCTAAGTGCCCAATTGACAACTTGGTTAGGAACAAAAGCTCGCAGACAGATTTTTCTCTTTGCAGGAAGGCTGGCTTGATCTTTTGGGTTCTATTTTTGCTGTGGTTGTGTTAAAGAGTTGCTGAAGGAGTAACATTGTGGGCAGAAAGCATGTGGAAAGATTAGATAGTGTTTCAAAACTTTTGAGATATTGTAATTACTCTTAAGGGGGGGGGGCAATGATATGGTGAGTTACTTCCATACTTTATGCTTTTACATTTTGTGAAAATAGAAACTCTCTATTCTTCCTCAAGTTTTTCCTGGCACCAAAGCAGAGGAGGAAACTAGAAGCGCTGGGAGGAGGGTTAATTGGTCTCCTTAAGGGCATGTAAAGTCCCCGCGGTCGTTTTTTTGTCTTAGATTCTTCAGTCTTCTTACCTTGTCTAAATTTTCCTCCACCTTAAATCACACCTCCTAGTTAGACAGTTAAGTACCAGACACTATCTCTAGAGGCCACTCATAAAATTCCTAGACAGGAGAGAATGCTATTGGGTAGACATTGGGAAGGGTAGCATTTAAAGTGAATTCTCACCTGGAAATCTCTCCTGATACCATGAATTGTTGTCTTGTTCAAGGCAGGAGAGTTACGATAGTCTTGGTGTTCCACAGTGAGGGACACACAGAATACACCTGGAAACCTGGTGAGCCAGTGGTTTTGAGAGAGTACAGTTGAAACTAAGGGGAGCTGCTGGACCTGCAGAAGCACCTGGGAAATGTAACTTTCAGCTCTGCACATCTAGGCATTGCTCATGGAGTTCACTCTCTCTCCTTTTCATCCTTTACGTGACTCAGACTGATGATGTTAAACGGAGACAAGGGGGTTTCTACTCAGCCCTAGGAGTCTTTTGCTTGAAAATTGCAGAAGATGTGCCCCGTTGAACACACAGGATATGTGTAGCATGGCAACAGTATGGCGGCCTGGGGCAACCACTGAGAAATGTCTGGTTCCACTGACTAGACTTATGACTCTAGAAGAGGTAGTTTTTAGTACCTCTGTTTCCTTATTTATACTGTATACCTCACTGGGATCTTAAGAATTATGTCAGTTAATACATGTAAACTATTTTGAAGAATAACTATTGCAGGATGATAAGGGTAAGTTGCTGCTGCTGTTGTTGTAAAGATTGTTCTGGTTGCTACCTCATGATCCCTCATTAATAGTCAATACCGAATAAGAGAATGCGAATGAAGATCTTTTTCCATATTTACCAACTTTGCTTTTTTTCTCAAAAAAGGTCCTATCTTTGTTATTTTTGACTTTTTTGGGGAAGAGGGGAAGATAAAAATATTTAAGAGACAAAAAGTTGGGGTTAAAACTGGCATCTAAAAACCGTCTGATCATGAGATCTGGAGCAAATTTGATGGACTGTATTCAAAGCCTCCTCTTGTGGGTTTTGGTTTCTTCTATCAGAGAAAGAAATGGGGAAAGTGGGGAGATCACTAAGTTGGGAACGATGGAAGTGTGAGAACAACCACACAGGCAAGTGACACATAGGCAAGGGAGATGTCACCAGGGGGCCAGGGAGAGCAGAGAGGGAACATGGGATCCATGCTCTTCAAAGCCTCCCAGTAGCCCCAAGGCATGGACAGTACAGAGAATAGGTGAAGGCCAGAATTCAAGGAACACTACAGAAATGAAAATATGCACCCTGAACTCTTGGTTTTGTTAAGTTTCAGAAATAGCAAAGTTGAAAATATTAAATGCCAAGAGGTGTTTCTACCCCTTCATCCTCTCTTAAAATGTGCATGTCTGTTAATGCTCTGGGGATAAATAATTAGCTTACTCATTAATTATGTGTTTTTTGTTGGTTTTTTAATTCTGGAAACTAATTATTTAGGGTCTTTTTTTTGAGGGGGGTCTTTTAAAGACTTTCTTCCTTGAACAGAGGTGTTAGCACATGAAAGTATTAGATGAACTGGAATCCTGCTGTGAACTTAGACTTGTGAAATTTGAACATACTTAAGAAATGCAACCAACTTTCATTTACCAAGTGCTGTTAATTAAAGCATAACCTCTTCCTTAAAATAACTAACAATTAGCTCTGGTGATGGAAGTGTAAATAGAAACCCCAGTCATTAATATGCTAATTTCCCCCATGGACTTGGAGTCTTTATCCTTCACCCCTTTTCTCTCCTTTCTTAAGTTTTCTTTGGGGTGTGGGACACAGGAAAGGAAGAGGTGACAAGTGGTTTTAAAGTATAGTTTATAATTATGAGTGTACAACTCATAATTACATCACAATTCATAAAATGTATTTATATTATTATTTCTTATGGAGGTACCACTGGTTTACAAAACTGTAAATGATTTAGGGGAATAGGTCCACACTTCTTCAGATGCTGTCACCACAGCACACCCACCAGCAAAGCTCCCACAGGCCTTTTTCCCACTCACCCCTCTCCCTCTCTAGTGGTGTCAATTCTGCATTCATGTTTCTAGGGTTTGTTTTGGTTTGGTTTTGTCAGTTCCTCTTTTTTTTGGTCTTTATGAGTGAATCATCTAATACGTGTCTTTCTCCTCCTGACTTACTTCACTCAGTATAATCTCCTCTAGTTCCATCCATGTTATCACAAGTGGCAAGAGTTCATCTTTTTTTTTTTTATACACACACACACGCACACACACACACAAACACACACATAGACACCACATCTTCTTAATCCACTCCTCTGCCATTGGGCATTTAGAGTGTTTCCATAACTTGGCTGTAATACTTTTAAATCATAAGAAATCAGATGATGAATCTATATTTGTTTTGAAAATTAATAAATTATGTTCATATTCCAAGTAATATGAATATTTGCTCCTAACAAACCTTTGATCATACTAGGCAGACCCAGGACAAAGAGATCTTCTAGATTGTTTGAGCACTAATTCATGGAGTCAGATGACTAAGTTACTTGTCTTTTCCTATTGAGTTAACTTGGAGTTAACCAGTCAGATAATTTATTTTGTTTCACATTCATCTTCATACTCAATTGATATTACGTATTTTTAAAGAGAAGCTATAACCTTCCATCTGTGCCCGATGCAGCTAATATCTAACCAGCATTTTTGTGTTTCTCAAAACAACTGGATCTAAGATTAAGTCTCGTACTCAGTCACTTCAACAGAAATAGCAATTAATCATTGTAAGGAAAGAGAAGAGTTTTCGTTGAGATCTGATTGTGATCATTGATTGTGATCATTCTCCTTAGTGGCAGATGGATAGATAATGCTTGGTTTTTGGGGTAGGGTTGGGGTATGGGGAGAAATGATAGGGTCTTTATTAGAATGACCTCTTCATCACTTTTTTCACCATGAAAAGTAACCTGTTTTCTCAGAATGGTTTCTAAAGGCAGCTGTTTGGTGGTGGGGACTCACACAATGGAAGTCCATGACGATGGCATGAGAGCCCCAGAGTTAGCAGTGAAGTGGATGTCTTCTCGATATGCGTTGGTCATACGCTCTATTTTAAAGCTTCTGGAAACTGAAACAACATAGTTAAAAGTGTTTTTATCACTTCATTTACAGTGTTCATCCCTAGGGAAGCAAGCTGGGAATCTGGGTGTTTCAGATGTTGCAACAAAAACTCAGAGATTGAAAAATTTGTGAAGTAAAGACCGTAACCATCAACTTCTGTATCTCTTTCTCTTTTCCCCCATGCAAGTGGTGTTTTGGAAGTTTCTACACACAAAACACTCTCAGTACCCAACTGAAGACAGCCATCAATCTGCAAACATCAAACATTTGATTAGGTCACAAAATTGGTTTTGCCTGTGGGGAAAATATGAGTTTCATATGCATTTTGCAAGAGTGCCTATTGACCTCATTCCATTTGTTCTTGGTGGATCAATAAATATTTGCTGTAACCCCAACTTGTTAGATATTTGGCTTGAAGTACAAAGTCCCTGATCCAGTAGACACGGAACATTTCTGTGAGGTGAGGATATATGTCCCAAAGTACTTTTAACTATCAGTTTCTAACAACATTTGTACCTTTCAGAAAAAGTGACCTTATCAAGGCTGGATGTAAATTTACTGCATTTTGTGTGTTACACATCCAAGGCAGTCAAGTACAATTCCCGTGACAGAAATGTCCAGTTCAGTCTCTTAAGTTTTTCTGTGGAAAATAAAACAATTTTGCCTTGGCTTGATTTTCTACATGGATTTCTTAGAAGTTTAAGTCTAACACTACTGTGGAGCTACAGATTCTGTGATGTGCCTTCTTCTCTGTATAGAAGGTATATTCTGTTGAATATGTGTTGCAAAGTTGTTTTCAGTTTTTGGCTTGTCTAATAATTTCTTTAATGATGTATTTTGTTGATTAGAATTTTTTAATTATGATTCAATCCAGTTTATCACCTAACAATGTTTTCCTTCAAACATTTTGTATAGTTCATTTTACATTTATGTTTAAGATCTATCTCAGATTAACTTAGTAAGCACAGTGAGGGTGGGATCAAGGTTATTTTCTCCACTGAATTTCATTTGTGCCTTGAGTAGAAAGTTGATAGTCTATTGATACATGCTAGTCTATTTCTAGTTACTCTGTTCTGTTCCATTGATCTGCTTCTGTAGTTTCAGGACAACAGCATGATTATTGTGGCTTTAATAGTAAATCCTGAATCAGGGAGTTTAAATCTTCTGTCTTTGCAAGGTTTGTTCTTTTTATTGAAGTTTTTTGTTTGCTTACTTTTGCTTGTGTCTATTCCAGAGACTTTGCCTTTCCATACAGATTATAGAACAGGTTACCAATTTTTTCAAAAAGCTGGTTGGATTTTGATTGGAATTATGTTGAATCTCTAGGTCAATTTGGAGTCAATGACTATTTTATAAATATCAAGTCTATTGATCTGTATCTATGGTAGGTATGATCTATTTATTTAGGACTTTAAATTTTTATAAATATTATATTTATGCTCAGTGTATAGGTCATGATATTTTTAGACTTATTTCTAGTTGTATTTGATGTGTGTGTGTGTGTGTGTGAGAGAGAGAGAGAGAGAGAGAGAGAGAGAGAGAGAGAGAGAGAAAGAGAGAACATGCAAGGTCTTTTGAGACATACAATTTCTAATTGTTGTTTGCTAATAGGTAGAAATACAGTTATCCTTGTATATTGAGTTTGTATTCAGCAGTCTTCCTAAATTTCCATTTCAGTTCTAAAGGACTTTCTTTTTGGCAGAGCCTGTAGGTCATTGTGAATACACAATCATGGTATCTGTAAATAATGAAAGATTTATGTTTCCTTTTCTAGTCATGGTGCCTTTTATCTTTCCTGACTGCATGGATGAGGTAGGACTTTCAGTGTCATATTGATAGAAGTAGTAACAATGGATATCCTGGTTTTGTTCCCAATCTCAGTGGAAAAGTGTTTAATTAATGTAAAAGTCCATTATTATGTATGCTCTTAATTGCAGGTTTTTATATTTTATAGATGCCTTGCATTAGATTTAGAAGATTGAGATTGAGCAGATTGAGAAACTTGACTTCTTTCCTAAATTATATGTGTGTGTTTATCATGAAAGATGTTGAACTTAGTCAAATGATTTCTTGGTTTGAGATGCTTAAATGTTTCTCGTGTTTATTCTGTTAACATAGTGAAATACATCAACACATTTTTTTGTATGTTGAACCAACCTTGGATTCCTAGAATGAGTTTCTAGACTCCATAGCTTTCCCACCTCCCTTTTAAGCTTCAGCCTAGATCATGAGAGAATCAGCCTCTGCTCTTTGCTCTTTTATTGGGAAAAGCCCTGCTGTACCTAAATGATGACTATCCCAGCTCCCCCTTCCACAAATTTCATTGACATACCTTCCTGTATGCTCTGAAGTCCTGCGGGAAAGAGAAAGTGGATGGATGAGACTCACTCTGTGGCTGGAGCCCTTCAGGATTCAAATCTCTCAGGCCAGGGCACATATGCTCATTAAAAGTTTATTATGCAAAAATGAAACTAAAATCCTTTTTGAAAAGTTCACCATATTTCAGTGCTGACAAATTAAATGTTAATCTCTTGAAATAAATTTTATATTTGATAAAAAATTAATTTTCCTTACACATAGAAATTATAAGCAAATTTATCTTGGATATTTTTCCCTCTAAAATAACCACATATAAGAATTTAAGTAAATATCAAGCAAATAGGACTGCATGATGATTTTTTTTTAATTTGTAAAAATCAATCAAATCAAATTCAAGTCAAATTGAAGACAATATAGTATGCTAAACTGATATGGGAGATTCCTCTTTGGATGTAGCATGTGGAATACTATAGGAAATAAAAACTAAAAATGCCTAAACCCTAAACCAAAGACTGAAAAGCAAAAATGGAGCTTTAAAATATTAGAGTGTATAAGGCTTTGATGCCTGGAGAAAAGACCTCCTCAATCACACAGTTTTGGCCTCTCTCTCTTCTGTAACTGCAGAGAGGCCAGTTACCCACTTTCCATGTAATAGGACTACCAAGAATGGCCAAGCTAAATAAACAAAACTAATAATAAAGCCAGCCTGTCGGGATGGCTACACGACTAGAGCATGACATCTCTTCAAAAAACTTACATAGCTTCTCAACAGTAGGGAAGACTCAATAAATGAAGATATCTGTACAGCCAAAGAACTGAAAATAGGGAAGCCATCGAAAGGTTTTTAAAGGATGGAATGAACAAAAAGATAACCATTTGATAAAAACAGGAGAAGAAGAAACACACGGGTTTGAAAATAAACTAAATGGTTTTTAATCCTAAAATAATGGCATTTGAAAAGAAAACTCAAATAAGTATGCTGGACCAGTAAACTAGAGATAGTGAATTTTCTGAAGATAATCAACCAGATTGTCAAGATTTAGGACCAAGAAAAACAGGAACACTGTTAGTCTAATGTTTAATTTCAGAATTAAGAGAATCAATTTAGGAGACACTATTTCTGCAAACGAATCACTGCTTGACAAGGGAAAATGTCACAAGTCAAAGCATCATCTGCATATATGGTCTGGATTTTGATAATAAACTTTTTTTCACATTAAAAGAAAGTTCATTACAAGTCTCAGCTGGTTTATATGGAAGATTCTCCTCTTCTAGCTGCTCAGCCAGGGATGACATCAGCCATGAGTATTTTTCCCTCTGGGAAGGACCAGTTACTTTCTGGATTTCATTTCATTTTGTTTTACTTACACTCTGGGCCTTTGGATGGCTTTAGCAAAAGCTGTGATGCTGTAGTGTGTCTGACTTCTCGATGCTACCATGGGGGAGACAGTCTCTAGCATCTTAACCAGAAGCAGAAATGCTGCATATTTAAGTTCTTCCTGTAGAATCATGCTGCCCCCTATATATTTGCATTTTCATCTCGATCTTTTATTTCCCCTTCTGTAGTTTGCATATCGAGTGCTTTACACTCCAGGCTGCTTTTTGCTTTGCTTCTCTCGTTCTGTCATATTCCTGTTTTCTCTTTGAGCTTCCCACCTCCACCCACACTCACATAGCACTTACTAGCATCACCTGCTTAGGGATGTTTTCTGCCTTTGGTTTTGTTTGAGCTCCCACAAGAGAGGATACGTCTTTCATTGACATCTCCTCACTGTCCAGAAGGAAATAATGATGTTTGTGTGGAGAACCACCGACTTTTTGACAGTGAAATCAGAAAATGAATTTACTCATGAAAACCACCTTACTACAAGCTCGGGGCTGTTGCTGAGTGGCCGCTGAACTGTAAGAGCCGCATCCTTATTTCATAGAAATCAGCCCAACTGTTGTTCCATTAAGTTCATCCTTGGCTGTCCATGAATGTGTGGGTTATAGAAGCATTATTTAAGCCAGCTTAAAAACACACCTGAAATTAATTTGCACTTTTCCACTTAAAATACAAATAATGAAATAAGACTGTTCCATTCTTTTTTCAAACTGGGCAGATTTATCCCCGATGGAGAGAAACAGGATTGGCCTGTTTCCTATGGGAATGCCAGGCACTTATGGACTCCATTGAACATTCAAGATGCTTTTAATTTTTCACTCTTGTTTTTGAGGGTTGATGGACTTATATTTGAGAATAGCAGTGGGGGCAATTGCACGGTGATTTAGTTTGAGACTAGTGAGTCCAGCAATTGGAGTTTAGTCATGTCTACACAAATCTAATTTGATGGGTGTCCACTTAGGAAGTGCTCTCATCCCTTATCAAAGGAAAATTTAAGAAGTTAGATGAGACCTAGGAACACAGCCTAAGTGGGGCGCAGATCTGCTTAAACCTTGTTGGAGGAAAAATTTAAATATCATAAAATAGAAATGGTCTCAGTTTCAACTGAGGTTTATATAACTACAGAAAACTATAAAATGTAATTTTTTATGGAGAGGAATTTGCGGAATGGATAAAATGATCTTAAAATGTATTTATTTATCCAAGAGCAATCCGGGACATTTTAAAAGAGAATAGTAAGACTTGTATGAACAGGCATCAAAACATTACACGAAGCCTTTGCAATCAAATCGTATGGTTTGATCATATAAGCAGAGAAACAGAGAAGTGAGGCTGAATTCAAATTGGGAAAGTGGATTCCTGATACATGACAATTAATTCTATGATTTAGATGGTTTCTCTTAGTAGGCAAAGAATAGATTATTTAATATCAAAATGCTGATTAAGTGACTAGCCATCAGGAAGAACATAATATTATAGTCTATTCAACTTTCATGTATAAAAATACATTTCAAGTGGATTATTAAATGTATAAACTAAATTGTAGTAAGACTACTGTGAGATAATCTAAAAGACTAGAAACAGGGAAAATTCTGCTAAGAATGGGAGTCTAGAAGATGCTGGTATTTAGATATGTGGAAATCTGCATATTTTATATGGGGCCTTATGGTGAAAACAAGCGAGAAAAAGAACAAGTGGATATGGGAAATAATATTCAAATCAGATTAGAGGGACTAATACCTGTAATATTTAAGGAATTCTTCCAAGTTTAGAAGGGCCAAAAATTGAACAAAATATGTAAAGAGTAGATTCTTAAAAAATAAACCCAAATGACCAAAGAACATGAAAAATTGTTTTAGCTATCTTTTTTCTTGGAAGCATAAAATTAAATAGCAACATGATTATCAATTTTTACTCATAAACTGCAACCATTTGTAAGATTATTGAGAGCAGGGATGTGGGGGGTCATTATTCATACATTGCTGATTGAATGTAAAATTTTACAACTGAAAAAAATTACCAGCATCTATTAAAATGAAAAGTACATATACATTTTGATTTAGCAATATCACTTCTAGTTACCAAGCTCATAGGAGTAAAACACCAGTACTTAAGACTATTTGGAGAAGGACCTTTGAGCATTACTCATGCTAGTGAAAAATTAGAAGCAGAGTGAGTGCCGCTTAGGAGGGGATATGTGAAAAAAATCTCATGTATCTGAATGAAGGATATTATGAAACCTTAGAAAAGAAGGGTGTACTGATGGGGGTTCTGAAAGCGGACTTGGATGACACTCTAGGTGGTGGGGTATAATTGAGAAAATCAAGATATAGAAAACAGTATAGCATATAATTCCATTTTAAAAAGAACCATGAGGCCTCCCTGGTGGTGCAGGTGTTGCAATCTCAACACTATCACGCTATCACCAGCCACTGCCACATGAGTTCGATCCCGGGCCAGGGAGCTGACTCACATGGCACAGCAGACCTCTCCTGTCTCAATCACTGCTCCTCTCAGCAGTGTATTTCAGTCAATCTGCCTATTCTTCCTACCCCCCAATCTGTCTCTGGTGAATCCTCTCACCTTCCACACCTCTGGCCTGCACCCCAATTCTTGTATTCATAAATAAATAAAAATAAATCTTTAGGAAAGAGCCATGAAATGCCCTTATGTATGAATGTGTATTGTACTTATAGTTAAGCAATGTATAAAAGTCTATGACTATCAGAAATCTATAGAAAAAGATGGAGAATAAATGCTGTGGATGGAATGGGGAAGAAAAAAGTCAATGAGGAGGGGAGAGAAAAGGAATGAAGAGGCGAGTTAAAAGTTAGAGTAAAATAAAAGAGTTAATGACTTTTCAGAAAGAGTTCTGTATTTTTAATGAAGTAAAACAAATGTAGCTTAAAAAGATGAATGCAGGTGTAATTCCCATTACTTCTGAATGAAGTACATCGCCCTGGAAGCAGCGCCATATTTGTGTGCTGCAGGTTTAATACGGGGGGGGGTTGTCAATATTTCCAGATGGGAGGGGGCTGCTTTCAAGGGGTGCAGCCAGGGAAATGCTGGGTGCAAGGCAGCAGCTCCCATAGCTGGGCTCTGTCAGGGAACCTGCAGGCTATGAAGGCAGCAAACAGAGACACCAAGACCAAACAGACTTGGATGGAAATATGTTCACCATCTCAAATTATTAGGGAAATGCACATCAGGACAACCACAGGCTCTCATCACACACCTGTGAGGATGGTTTTTATCACACAGACCAGAAACAAGTGTTAGGGAGGATTTGGAGAGATGGGAACCTTTGTACTCTGTGGTGGGGATATAAATTGGTGCAGCCATTATGGAAAGCAAATTGACAGTCCTTCAAAAAATCAGAAATGGAAATTCCATACAATCCAACAGTCTCACTTC
Source organism: Talpa occidentalis (assembly GCF_014898055.3). Classification (NCBI taxonomy): domain Eukaryota; kingdom Metazoa; phylum Chordata; class Mammalia; order Eulipotyphla; family Talpidae; genus Talpa; species Talpa occidentalis. The sequence continues at coordinate 111,761,700 of NW_023605194.1, forward strand.
TGGGTATTTACCCAAAGAGTACAAGGACGCCAGTTCAGAGAATTATATGCACCCCACATTCATTGCTGCATCATTCACAATAACCCAGAGAGAGTAGGAAACCTAAGTGCCCATCAACACATGCATGGATTAAGAAGATGTCATATATCGACATATACACCATGGAATACAACTCAGCTATAAAAAAAAGATGAAATCCTTTCATTGGGAGAGAAATGAATGGCCCTAGAAGATATCATGCTAAGGCAAATAAGTCAGATGGAGAAAGACAAACACTGGGTGATTTTACTCATCATTGGTAGATAAAGAAAACAAATGCACAGACAAAGCAAAAAGAAACTCTTGGATTAGGAGGCAGAAGGGAAGGAGGCAGGTGAGTGGGTAAATTGGGTAAAGGGGTTAATTAACAGTTTGATAAAGGATGGAAACTAGAACTTTGGTGGCAAACAACACAGCACTCACAGATGTTAATCTATACTACTGCACACCGGAAACCTTCACAATAGCTTTAATTAAATACATGGGGTGGGGGAAAGAAAGAAAAAAAGAAAGAGAAAACCACCAAGGCCAGACAGAGCAGCAGAGGAAGAAAATGACAATCATTTGCCATACTTGAAGAGGTCCAGGTCAGAGCCTCATCTTCGGGTGCTGTAGGGTCAGTGCACAGGAGCTTGAATTCATGCTTCCAGGTAGATCGAGGAACCTTCTTCTTCTTACCTGCTAACAGCCACCAGAGTTATGATATCTGACCCCTGAGATTTATGAGTCTAGCTTGGACCCCGAGCTGAGAGACGGGTGATTCTACTTCAACATGTTCCCCTTGTCTCTGGGATATTCACTTCATTCTCAGAATTTTCAGGGATCCCCCAGTTGTTGCCACTTGCCTGGTGCCTGAGGCCTTTGGCGCCTGACTGCCAGCCCCTCTTCCACGCAGCGGTGTTTCTGATGCAGCTGCAGGGGCAGCTGGAAGGCTGGTGAACCCCCGGGCTTATGGGTGTGAGCCCAGAAGAGTCTGCTGTGGGCATCAGGACATGCGTCTGGCCTCAGCTTCCCTTCCTGCTCAGTTTTGCAAAGCTGAAATGTGATGTGTTGCCAAAACATTTCTTCTGATTAGAAAGGAGCAGAAACTAGTGATTTAAAAGGTTAGTCGGCTTTGGCTTGGAATAGCTTTTAATTACCGTAAGTTTATATACGCTGCACAGCAGGAACAAAAGGAAATTCTACAGAAACATAGGCTTTCCTTAGAGTCATTTGAATGGAATGATAATTACAACGAGGTTCAGGCTGGTATTTAAATTCACGTGAAAATTATTTTTAAACTCACTGAGAAAAGCCGTGTGTACCCAGAAGGTGATGTCACATTCTGAAAAATGTTCAGGGACATCTGTTTCCACATCACAAAGATTCTCTCTCATGTTGCCAGCAGCCGGATTACTCAGTTTCATGGCATTAAGTCAAGCTGTCTTTTCAGACGTGCTTCAGAGAGGCTGGAGCGAAGTGCTGAGGTAGCCGATCGCCCTTATAGTATGTCCCAAGGAATTCGGTGTGTCAGTTCTGCAAGATTTTGCTCTTTTGCAGAAAAATAGGGTCATGGTTTTACCCATAACAGAGAGCAGCTTGTAGAAGGCATCGTGATCAAACAGGGGGTCTGCAGGAATGTTAACATTTTTAAATAATAACACTGATATTATTTAAGCTGCCTTTTTTTTTTTTTTTTTTTGGAAAAAAGCCCCAATAGTCATATTCAAGTTCTGGAATGTGTGTGAGCAGTTTCCCCAGAAAATTTTAATCAGACAGGGTTTTAGTGTAAACACCAGCTCAGCCACTTCAACTGTCCTCTTCCCCCATGCAGGGAATTGGAAACAACTGTCACAACAACATCATTTGCTTTTCATCCCTGCATTTAAGCTGAGGCTAGGAAAATGTGCGTGGAAGCTTGCTCTGACCCCAGAGCCAGCAGGAAACTGGGGCCTCATATTAGAAAGTCTAGACATGCGCTTCATAGAAGCATGTGTACACAAACACACACAGAGAGCTTTAAGTAGGAGTGTGCACTGAGTAAAATCCACATTTGTATATATGTGTATGTTAGGCGAGGCTTCAGACTTAATTCCAGGATCAAGTTTGTTTGTAAGCAAAAATACCCTTAGGGCCACATTAATATTCAGAGGCATTTTCTTCTCTCTGTAAAGACAACCATTTCAGTTAGTGTGGGCTTCAGGGCAGAAGCACATCTTTCAGATTCTGTTTTATTGCCTTTCTCATTCTGCTTCCCCCTACACATATGGGGAATAAATAGCTGCTCTCCCTTGACTTTCGTTGCTTTGGCTTTGAACTTGCTACCTAACAAGTTTCTGAGAAAAGAAGATGCCAAGCTGCAGTTGAACTGTTATAATAGACCATGAGAGGCATTTGAAAAGCCCAAAGGTTCTTGGATGCAGGAGCAAGGGTCCTGAGAGCCTTCTGGGAGAATCAGGCCAGGACACTGAGACGTGGATTAGGGATGGGACTGTGTTCCCTCCCAGATATCTTCTCATCTGTGATGCGATCAAAGAACAGAAAAATATGACATTTAGAACCAGAAGCTCTCATCTCAGATCTGCATCTTGCTTGCTTGACTTTGGACAAGTTATCTTTCGGGGTTCTTGATTTCCCCAGCTCTAAAACGGAGACCAGAAATCTTCTCTGTGGCAGAAAAGAAAACAGGAGAACAGATTTCCAAGTGTTTGGGGTGCTTCAGGATGCAACAGAGATGCAGGCATCCAGGGGGTCACTGCTGGCATTGTTCTTGTACCCAGGGGTGTCCTTCCTGAGCTCTTCTGGTGTGTTTGCAAGAGAAGCATTCGTGGTTTCATGGCCTCAGACTCTTTGAAGGTGAGCATGTTCCCAGTCAGTCGATCCATCTGGACATGTCAGTTGTGTTCTAATCAGGGGGCTGGGGGCCAGGGCAGGCCCAAAGCAGGGATGCCAAGAGCTGTTTCCTTTTGAAGCATATGAACAGTGATGACTAAGAATCTACTTTCAAGAAAAATCTATTTTTTCTGTTTTTATTTTATCATATCAGTGCTTCAGTATCTGCATTCTGATACTCCAGCATTCATTTCTTGAATATGTCTTTCCAAAAGGGGAGAGAAAATGTGAAAATATGCCCACGTTTTCCACCATAAGTCATTCTGATACCTGATTCTCATCTTCCGACTTGGGTTACAAACAGCAGGGTGCTCAGAGTCTGTCTTCTTCTGAGACCACACCTAAGAAAGAATAAGAAAGAAAAACACCTTCTTCTTCAAGACCCATTTTTTCAAATTCCGCTTCTACCCGATGGACTGACCATCGTTTTCTTTTTCAAATCTGATTACTATCCAGCTTGATTTTTGAGACAGTCATCAGACTGCCCCAGATGAAAGGCTTTTATATGATTCTCTGGCCTTGGATACAGCAGAAAGGAAAAGCAGCTGATAAAGAGTTCTTTTTGACCTTCCTCCCAATTTTACTTTGCTTTCTTTTTAATGACATTTGTTAGACAGAAGATTAGCAGTATATTCTTTCTCTAGCCTGACCTCATGAAATGCACAAATGCTTCACTAGATGAGATTGTTTGAACGAACTTTTGAGACCAGCATCTCCTAAAAATTGTGAGAAGCCACTTTTGTGGGGAAAATTGCTTAACCATTTAGATTCTCAGAAACATCAAAGATAAGAGAAGTAAAGACTTAAGTGTCACTAATTAATTAAACTTCAGGCCAGAGTGTAAGTGGTATTACTGGTTGGCAGGTTAAAGAAGAGAATTATGTTATTTTGCAACTACATGTATCACTTTATTCTTTAACAGCAGTGCCAATTCTATTTGAAACTTCCCAGAAAATGAAGAACAAATAAATGACATTAAACTCCAATAATTGCAAATAATTTGTAGCTACAAGATTACATTTGTTCCTTCTACTTCCTGCTGTGCAATATAGGGACCTGTTGTATCATGGAGCTGGACACCAATTTTTCTGTATTGGGATATGCAAAAAAGAAGCAAGTTGAAAATGACTTTTGAATAAGGCAATTAGCCACAAGATTTGGAATAAAAATTTGGAAGACATCTTTGAAGTGACCTGTGAAAATGAGAGAATCAAAAAAGAAAAATAAGAGAAAATGATCAAAGTCAGAACCTTGAGAAATAATGACATTCAGAGAATGAAAGATGACCGGGTCTTGATAAAAGATGAAGAATAACCTCACATAATTACAGTAGAAAAAATCCCAGAGAATAATATTTGTTATTTTTCCACAGCTAGAATGTGGAGAAATTGGAATCCAATTGCACTGTTGGTAGGAATGCAAAATGGTACAACTGCTATGGAAAACAATATAGAGTTCCCTAAAAAAAATTAAAATAGAACTACCATGTAATCCAGCCATCCCCCACTTCTGGATCCTTTTTTCTTTTTTTAAGATTTATTTATTTATGCATACAAGAACTGGGGTATAGGCCAGAGGTGTGGGGGTGAGAGGATCCACCAGAGATAGAGTGGGGAACAGAATAGGCAGATCGACTGAAATACACTGCTGAGGGGAGCAGCGGGCAGACAACAGAGGTCTGCTGCGCCCTGTGGGTTGCTCCCTGGCCGGCCGGGGATCAAACTCGTGCTGCAGTGGCTGGCGATAGCTTGATATTGCTGTGTCTTTAACTCCTGCGCCACCAGGGAGGCCCCCCACTTTTGGGTCTTAAAGAGATTTGCACACTCATGTTCAAATCAGCACTGTTCACCATAGCCAAAGGTGAAAGCAACCCAAATATCTGTGGATGGACGAATGGATAAACATAATATGGTCGATACATAAGTAGAATATTATCCAGCCATACAAAGGGCAAGAAATTCTATCACAAGCTGTAGTTCAATGAATCTTGGAGTCATCATACTAAGGGAAATAAGTCCCCAAAAGACACCTACTGTATGTCCTCCGTCTATGAAGTGTTGGCGTGTCGAATTCACAGAAACAGAAAGTAGAATGGCAGCTGTCAGAAGTGGGAGACAGGGAATGAGAGGAGTGGTTGTTCAGTGAGATAGATTTTCAGTTTTGCAGATGAAAATGTGTTGGAGCTCTGTTTCCCAAATGTGCTTAACACTACTAACCATGCACTTCATCGTGATTAAGGTGATATAATATATAATGTATATTTTTAACCACAATTTTACAAAAAACAACATGAGCTTTCTGCCTTGGTAGATTTGGGCTGTGGGCTACAAAGTTGAGTTTCTAAGGCGTTCCTAACTGATGTTGTTCTGCTGGTCCGCTGGTCCCAGCTGGAGTCGGTGCTGGAACCTCAGACTCCCTCTCTGCGCTAGGCTTGCTCTCCATGGCCAGCTCTCCTTCAGAGAGCAGGGACAGGTTTGTTTGTTTTTATGTCCTCAGGTTCTAGCCCACTGTTTTTTCCTGAATAAGTTTGTGTTGAATAAATAAAAAAGATAGGAAAAAAAGATAAAGCGCATTAAAGAGGAGGTGCGGTGGGGGTTGGCGGGTGTTTGGACATGAAGGGAACCAGGTATTGAAGTATCTGGGAAGCCAGATTAGGGGAGAGTTTTAGTATGGAGGGGAGGGTCCATGTTGCCTAGATCTACAAAGTCATCAAGGATAACTCTGATATCAAAGTTATCAATGAAAAAGAGGCTCTTGGAAATTTAAGGTTTAGGAGGTCACATGCCCTTCAGAAAGTAGTAAGGGGCTGAGGAGACCCTAGAACCCAAGGGATAAAGCAATCAGTAAAGGCAGGAAAAAAGGAAGAGGGGCAGAGTGAAACATACAGAAAGGTGTTTTAGTTTAAGGTAAGTTTGAACACATTTGTAGAGAAGTTCTGGATCACCTAAGCAAACTGAGGGAGGCCCCAGGAATTCTGGGGTGCTGGGTAGTGAGGGTTTCACAACAGGAAGCTGCTGGAGATTTCTTGGAAATTTGTCTTTCTTTTACTAAAAGTTCCTGATTTGTTTTTTAATTTTAAAATCATCCTGCAGCAGTAATTATGGTACATCCCTTCCTTGACTCAGTTTACCAAATGAGAAATCATGAAATGCTGTCCTGAACCAATATGGACTTGAGAATTATTTTTTTAGGCCATGTTGGAGATAGTGATGGGAAAAAATTATACTATGTAAAAATCACGAGCAATATGGTTTCCTTAAGAAAGATCAGGAGATAAGCGTTTCCTAATTATTCACTAATATTTATAACCATATAAATAATAGGATTATTTTAACTACTTTGACAAGACTAGAAATCCAAAATAACAATGATAAAGAAAATAATGTGGAAGAATAAGATCAAGGGTATATAGGAACTGGCATCCAGTTATGGCTTCTGTCCTCACCCCCCATACGCTCTCAAAAGTATTGTGAGCTGGAAACCCCCACTGCTTTTTGAGAAAATTTTCCTTATCTACGTATTCCAAAATGTTTACCCGGATGAGCTTTGCCAAGAAACCCAAATCAGTGAAAAAAGTTATTAGGAAAAATGTTAGCTTGAAAAATGAAAACTGCATCTTTGCTTATAACAAATAATATATATTTATATATATATTATTTATATATGTAACAAATAACAGTCTGCTTATAACAAATATCAGTCTGATATTATGGTTAAGGTTGTGGGCGAGGGTTTCTATCCAGGCCCCATACGTGGGTTCTGTCGGCATGGGCCAGCGACAGAGCCATTCAGCAGTGAAGTGGTGATAATAAGGGTAAATATGATGATAATAAGAGTCAATGTGATGAGGTGATATTTGACATCTTTTAGCGTCGTGTCTGAAATGCACTAGCCACTCAGTACTCGCCATTTGCCATTACTGCTATACTAATCGTTATCATGTAATATTTCTTTACATTTTAGCACAATAATTAAATTGGGAAAAGTTGCTCTTTTTTTTTTTTTTTGTTTGTGTGTTTGTTTTAATGATACTGCAGAAAGGATCTCCAGTGGGGATAGGACAGAAGCTAGCCTGTCCTAAATGACTCTTTACCTTATATATTTATGTTTCAGAAAGTTTAATTTATATTTTAAATACTTAATCACCAACATTCTTAGCATAAGAACAGCAATTCTTTAAAGTCACTGCTCTGTATCACACAGTTTACGTATTTGCTAAATTAATCTTCACAAGAATACTATTTTTCACCACCTCCATTTTCCAGATGAGAAAACTGAGTCACTGAAAGGTACAAAATTCTTAAGTAGAAGTGCTTGGATATGAGCCAGGACATTAAGGTTCAGCGTCTGCGTTCTTCCTAATCACTATGCTTTAAATGACCGTAAAGAACATGGTAAATTATAGTTTTTTCTCCAGATATCCTACTATATTTTACCATGAGAGTGTTTCGCTTGTACACTTTCGGCCTCAAAGGAAGCAGTTCTAGCAATTTCACTAAAATGTGTTTTTCTCTAAGTATTTCAGATTTATGATCTCGGGTTTTCAGAACCTTAAAAGGTCAGCCGTTGTTTCTCTATTCATCTTTTCCAACACTTTCTGCTTCATGAAAGGGCACCAATCTATTCAATATAGATGCAAAAATAGAATTTATGACACATACAGGTCTTGGCTCTTCAATCAGTGCGCTTTCCACTCTGCTGTGTAACAGAAAGTCAGATTTTCAAAATAGTAATTGTGAGAGCCTGCAGCTATTTGAGACTGATTCCTGTTTTGGCAACAAAAAGAAGTGATTCAGTTCAAAGCACTCTGTATTTCAAGTCCAGAGACAAGTGCACTGTCTGCCCTTGTGTTTATGTATTTGCTTGTAGGCAGATGCACAGGGTTCGTCCTTGGTTCAGGGCTGAGACTGCTATGGAATCGACCGAGACCATCGTGTGAGACACTGTTTGTGGGGCTCTCAAGGCAGCAGGGGTCGGCGCAGTGAAGGTACTCAGGACTTGCTTCCAATACCGGAAGACTGAACTGCTAGTTCTTCCTAGAGAGCAGACACTTTGGTGATGATAGGAGTGGAAAGGATGTCATCCACACTATTTTTTTGTCCCTGAGAATGTGTCAAGCTGCTCAGTCAGAGGCACATATTCCTACCAAGAAGTCATATTAGAAAGGAAATAAGGACTTGGGAAGTGAAACCTGACCATCATTGAAATGCCTCTCCAGCTTTTCTCGACTTTTCTACAGCAGAGCCAAATCCGAGGGATATTTGCTGCCTTTATTATATCTTTTAATCTTTTCTTCAATGCACAGCATTAGATTTTGTAGATATAAGACTTGGGGAATCTATTCAGAGTCTGAGCTACTTTTATCACAGTGATTTATTTTTAAGGAAAATCTAAAACAGATTTAGAATTCTGGACGAGCTCCAAGGGGCTCACTGTGCTTCGCGAGAATGACTCATTTTTCAAAGCATACTGCTGGACATTGTCCGGGTCTGGCCACTGAGTAGTGTGAAGGCATTTATTTATATCTGGAGCATGGAGGTAGGGTGTGAGCAACACACTCAGGTTTGAACATTGGCTGTCTCCTACCTAGTTAACCTTGGCTGTCAAGTTTTCTCATTTGTAAAGGGAAGGATCAATAAGAAGTGGATGTGAACTCCAATATTGTCAAAGTAGTCACTGTCTGTTCCTGTTGTTACAACAACACTGCATCCTAGGTTTCCTCGGCATGTGGCCTATGCCACGCCAAGAGACGTTCCCTGATCTGCCAGGCTTTTGTTTGCCTGGACATGTTGGAGGGAGAATCTCACCTCATATCTTGGGATTTTATTGTCTCTTGGGAAGAAACTTCTGAGAACATGGCCAACAGGAGGAAAATCAGAACCCAAGAGTTGAGCTGTTTCAGCACGAGGATACAGGTGTACCCAAAACAAGTGTCAGCCCTGGAGACTGTGGGTGAGCAGGCCAATCCCAGCATTCCCTACTCTTCTTTCTCCTTTTTTCTTTTCCATCCTCTCCTCTTTCCTGCCTCATTCGAGCCTCATTCACCCCTTCCCTACCTGCCCCATTTTCCCTCCCCCTCCAATTGTTCCTCCCCCTACCCCCCAACTCACTGTCGCCTATGGAGGAACATCCAGGACCATCCGTAGCCTGATGTCCACATCTCTTGTTGAAGTGTGACCCAGGTTTTATCTCCGCCAGGGCCTCCTTTCACCCTCCTTCTCTCCCCAGAGTCCTATATTTCCCCCAAGTTTTTCCTCCATAATTGGACATTGCATCCTGTCTCACTTCCTGCGCAGTTATGTTTCCCTTTCATCAATTCTCTTCCTCCGCTCTCATTTCCTGTGCACTTCCCCAGGGAAGCAGCCTCTGATGTCCTTTTCCATTAATTCTCTGTTCCCATAAGGGGTTGCACAAACATATAAATCCCAGCAATTACCTGGGTAGCCTGAACATGTCGTTTCTTTGCATGACTTAAAAATTACAGTAGATCCATTTACCACTGTGTCGCCTCACTGTCTCTCAGATTATGTGATTTTTGAATGAACAAATAGATGAATTATTATACCTTTCTGTTTTACAAATGGCGACATGCTATCCAGAATATGAAGGGAAAAAGACATTAATTACTGATATTTCATGATGGAGGAAATAAGGATGTCATTGCCAGAAATGCTGAATATTGGAAAGAAAGACATTAATGTTTGGTTTTGGAGACACTGAATTTAAGTTGACGGTATACTTGAAAATGCTAGAATTTAATGAAAGGGGATGGGATTAGAGATACAGAAGAAAATTGTCACTTGATGCCAAATCATTTTTAATTTTAATTATGATTTTATTTTACAGTGTAGGCTAGAAGATATATGAGAAAATAATTAGCTGTTTTAATTCTAGAAGCAAGGAGAGTAACCTGTGTGTTAGTCACTGTAAATAGTTAAACTACTTCACTTTGTATATATATATGATTTCTGTTGTTTGTTTCTTGGAAAACTGGCGTGGTTGCAAGGCAGCACAGCTTAGTCTAAGAGTTACTTAGACCATGGCGAGCTGTGTGTTTGTTGGGTATCTTAACATTGGGGACAGGAAGTACCATGGGTGGTCCGTTTCTCCTTAGTTGTCCATTTGACAGGTGTGGCATGCGGTATATTCAACTCTCTGTTTTCTGTTTCCATGGCTCGCTGTTGTTAGACCAAGATTAAATTCGTAAAAGATATCAGCCCAGAGATCACATAAATGTCATCCAATCCACAGCAGCACTAGGGCTGCAACCCCACTGGAGTAACAGAGTCCCGGACCTGGCACAGTCCCACACTTAAGTGGAGGGTCTGTGGTGTTAACTCTGTGAGAGTTGTACCTTCCGCATGATCGGGGCCTGTAGAGCGTATGGCAAAGAACACAAGCCTCAGTGACAGTAGTGCCAAATCCTATATAATTTTAATTATGATTTTATTTTACAGTGTGAGCTAGAAGATAATATGAGAAAATAATTAACTGTTTTAATTCTAGAAGCAAGGAAAATAACCTGTGTGTTAGTCACTGTAAATAGTTCAGTCCTGGCACATTGACCTTGAACAAGGTAACTGACCTCTCTAAGCTTCAGTTTTCTCTTTTGTGAAATGGAGGTAGGAATGAGCCCTCCTCAAGGCTAAGGGTGTTAAATTCGTCTATTGAGCTATTAGCAAAATTCCTAAGACACCAAGTTTCTTCATATGGAATTGTTTTTATAATTGCTGCCAAATAGTTTGATAATATCTGTTAGAAAATATGCAGAAAAGCTGGACAAGAGAAGTGGGGAAAGTTCCAGGAAATGTGTGCTCCATCTTTAACCTAGTGGCAACAAGCTTGGAAAATCACACAGTCGTTAACCACACAACAGCTACTGAGTCTTCATTTTTGGATAGCGACAAAGATAGTGTGTGTGGGGAGAATGTAATGAGGTCAAATTAGACCTCCTCTAATGATTACCTGTACACACACATAGGAACAGGCTGACCTGACGTGATAATCAATAAAAAGATAGGACATTAATCCCAGAGAAGCAAATTAGAAGCATTCCAAGTGTGAATAATTCTATTTATGACAGAAAATAGGAAAAAAATCGCCTTTCTTCTCTTGGAGTCTCGTGCAATATAGGAAGAAATTAATGGTATTTCTTCAATAAGGAATTATTGAATATGAGACCAGGGGCCTTGGCAATAGCATGGTGCCAACAGAATTTTCTCATAAATTTGAAAGTAAAGGTTAGTTGAGGAAGTTTATTAGCTGCCAATTAACTTTATTTTCATATACCTGGGTAACATTTAAGCGCTAATAATCAAATTTCATGACATAAATTGGCATAGCTACTCAGCAAGCAATACTAGAATCCTCCAAGAACCTTGAGGAGGGCATCTTGTGTTTCTTAGTTTTACGCAGTGGAGGTGTAACTGGCATAGTTCAGAAGAAAAAGCCCTGTAACTTGCCCCTTTGTTATCATTAACATTCATTCATGAGAAGAAACACAGCCTTGTCATATCCCACTGGCAAAAACCTGTAAAATTTTCTCTTTCCCATTGACAATGCAGTCTTTCTCTTCAATGGTGTCTTGAGAAATGAGAATAAGAAATTGATTAGTATAGAAAATTGTGACTATTAGTTCAAGGAAATCAATAGTATTTCAAAGCCAAGAATTATTGGGAATGGTCCATTCATAACAAAGTATCAATAATTAAAACTCTTCCAAGGCTTCAATTAAACAGTTGTTAGCATGTCATCATGTAGTAACTAACAGACCATTGATGATATACTCATTTGGTGTTAATCCCTCCATACTCAATGATTCACTTTCATTCTCTAATCCTAAACACATTTAATCAATTGTCCTTAATGTCAATATTTCATTTAATCTGAAGTATACATTACGTCTTCTGTCTCTGTATTTCTTTATGTTTCTTGAATCACTGAAGGAATGTAGAATAATTTGTCAGTTAAATACGTAATGGGTGAAAATTTGTTGACTGGGAATAAGCGAATTGATGAGGTCTGAGCACTGAATTAAGTGCTGAATTAAGAAATGAGGTCTAAGCACTGAATTAAGTGCTGAATTAAGTGTCTGTTGTGCCAAAGAAGTTTAGATCTGTTAGCCTATTCCAAGGAGCACCACGCAGAGGAAGCTTATGTTTGCATACACTCACTTCTTTAATTGATGAGAGGGGATGTCTACTCTCAATGCCAGGGTAGCAGATTCTTGGAGGAAGACTCCAGTATGTTAAAACATTCTTCAAAATCTGTTAAGTTTTCCTACACTGTATTGTATCTCATGTCATTGCCCAAAACAGATTTTTGAAACTTCAAATTAATGATTGAGAAAAATCTGGCTTACTATATTCTAAATTCTAAGACATATATTCTAAATGTCTTATCTGCCCTGCCTGTTCTGATTTCCACCACAGGCATTGGCTGCACTTCGCCATCTTGTTCTGGCCTCTGGACTCAGGACCTGCTCTCACTTCCTTCCAGCTTTACATGAGGTATAAGGCAAGGACCTGCAGAGATCAGTCGTAGACGGAGAGAGAAATCTGACAATTTACTGACAATCCCAACTCTTAACCCTTGCTCAGGTTCTGGAGTTGATGGCGTGGCCCTCCTCCACAGCCCCCACCCAGCCCTGCAGCTCTGTCTCTAGCACGTCCTCAGTAAAGGAGGTCCCCCCATATCCCTTCCCTGCAGGGTTGGGAGTGACTGCCTGCAGTGGCCACGTCGTCTGCTGCTCCCCCATGAGCCCCTCTTGCATCTCGGGACCACCCCACATCCTTATGAGCTGCCTTTACTTGAACCCTCTTTTGAATTAAGCCACGGGAGCGGCCATCTGTCTCTCTGGGCCCTGACTGACACAGCAAGTGCAACTTGCTTTAGAAAGGAAATGAATAGTTTGTTCCACAGCATTATGCTGATGGCTACTTCTTCAAACCTTAGGACATTTACATTGGTTTCATTCATTCCTCCTTATTGACTATGTCTTATTTATTCTTCTTTGCACTTCTTAGTCAAGACCACTCTTCAGTAAATTGTATCCCCTAATAGGATGTGTTAAGGGAATCTTTGTTCAGTTGAACTAAATTGAATTCCCACAAATTCTAATATTTTCATTGCATTGGACACCATGAGTAATGGTGCTAAGCTGCACATAGATTGTTGAGTGAAGTGCATTTATATAATTCTGTTGCACTTTATTTCTCTTTTTCATTTATGTAATTTACCATAGTTTTCTCATGCAGAAACTTAATTAATGAGTTTTTAAAATTATGAATAGCTGCCTCTTAACACTATTTTATTAGAGCCATCTATTCTTTCATATTTTATGCAAAAATTGCAGTTATAATTTTATAATGTGGGAAAACACTTTTTAAAAATTATTGTTGGATTAAGGTAATTAGGGGGTCAATTTACATAATCAGGATGCGAGGTCAAATAGAGTGTTACCCTGAACAAGTGAGGAAGGTAGCTGATTATTCTGACCAATCTTAGTAATTTGAAATAGAAAAACCATTGTAAAAATTTAGCATTTTTAAAAAATTGTGATGTCTGATCTATAATGATGCTATGTGGTTTTATGCCTCACTGAATCTTGGCTGCTCTTGCAAGACACATGCATTATAATGAGCTGCTGTGTGAAATGACTAATGTTGTGAATACACATCGCATTTAATTGATGTAGCCACATGTCTGAAATAAATGTTCCTTGTAGTGTCAAGTGTAAAGCTTTCTAGATTCTTCAGGGTGCTCTGTCTGCCTCTGAGTGTAAAAGTAGGAATCTGAAGACTGCGGATTCTGCTGAAAAAGAAGGCTGCAAATGTTAGCTCCTTTGTACATCTTTTGCCTATTACTTATGGGTTGTTTTTATTCTAGTAAATCATCTCTGCAGAGAAGCATAAATAATTTTCTTCTTTCACTGCTAAAGCCTCCACAGTCTCAGTTGATTTTCACATCTGCGTGTGTCTAGTTTATTGAGAAGTCTCAGCTCAGTGGGGAACAAACATGAAATGGTTTTATTTTTCACCAGACCTTGCTCCCCTATTGTGTTATGTCAAATTCCTCCTCCCAGTTGGGTAGCAGATCCCTTAACAATATCCTAGGCAGATACTATAACTCTCAAGTCATTTTCCATTACTCAAATTCTGTCCAGTTGAAAACTCTAATCTCATTTCTTTTTACCAAGTTTTTCTTTCCAACATTGAGGGCTCCTTGACCCATGGGGAGGGGCGCAGGTCCTTGTCTACTCCTACTCATTCCATTGTCACTTGGGAGCCCAGGGCAGGGTTGGGCAGCCCGACTTTGGACACTCTTTTGGTCTCCCTTTTTCTTGTGTGCTGAGGTGGAGAGAAAGAATAAGGAAAAATACAGACACCAAACGGAAAAATGCAAACACCAAAACTAGCTGTCCCTTGTTTGAATGTGCCTGTTGTAATTTTCTCTTGATTAATTGCTCTTACTTCATGAGGTGTGGCTCTGGCTAGTTGCATGCCTGGCTTTTTCAGCATAAATTTGCTGGAGAGCATGAAAAGGACCTCTTTTCTGCCCATCTGAACCTGATCATGTTCATGTATCCAGTGGTCTCTTGCTATTTGAGGTCTCTAAGTGGACCAGCAATCCTCTTCTGTGAGATGCTGGTAAGGAATTCCAATCCATCTCTTTTCCAAGATGTTCACTTGATCGTGGGAGCAAAATACTGTGGTAGTACAAAGTGCAGTATAGAAGTCACCTTCCTTTGCCTTTTGTATTTTTTTTTTTTTTTTGTGAATTTGTTTTACTTTTGCTTAGATATATACAGAGAAGTTCAGGAACACCCTGCACTGTGCTGAGAAACCAATGAGGTCCTAGAATCCTGAACTCCAGCAGGGATTCTCCCACATCCCTCATATCATTTTGATTGATGTGAGGGAGATTTTGCCTTCCTTTAAGTCAAAGAGCTATAATTATTGATGACCTCTTCCCTCTTTTCTTTTCCTTTGTTTTTTGTTTTTTGTTTTAATAAATGGGCAAAATAGACCAGGAGGTTAAAGTGATGTTTGGAGTGGTGTCCTTCAGCTACCTCCTCTGAAGAAGAGGAACCCTTGTTATTTGCACTTCTTTTTGAATGTGTTCTTAGCTTTAGCATTTCTCATCAGTTTGAAGCAACAGGAAAAGCCCCATTTAAGATTTGGTTAGTTACTCATTCCTGTGGGCAGAAACACTGGAGAGGGATGCTAGAGTAACAGTGAAATAACAGAACTGTATCCCTTTTCTGGAATCTCTCCAACATCACTTCCCATACCCCACCACCTCCACTCTGCACTTCTGTTACCCAGATCATCGGAAAGAGCAATTGAAGGAATTAGCCGCTGGGACTGTCGTCTAATGTCTGCAGAGCCCAGCAGCTCCCTGTGACTTCACCGCTCCCTGCCACAATAATCCATCTTGGAGAATATTGATGAACAGACTCACCCCTACTTATCTTTTAGGGTTGTTGGAAGACAAATGAGATAGTGTTTGGAAACCCTTTGGAAGAAATGTGATGTATAAATTAAGGGCAGCATTATATATGAGACAACCCCCTTCATCATTCTACCCGCTGCAAGACATGGTGTCTTCATGCTGTTCTAAATGTACTAGAAGGATCTCTGGACTCAATGAGTTTTGAAATCTTGTTTCCACTTGGCTTTAAGCACTGACTGACTATTTATTAGGACAAGTTGCAGCATCTTGGTGTGTTCACTTCTGTATCTAGAGAATGTGCAGAAGAATAATGCTACTCTTTACCCCAGAAGCACTGTGAGTGTCCAGTCCACAAGAGGTTGGAGTTATCAGTGAGACCGTATTTGGAAATATGCCTGAATGCCTCTGTATGAATAAACCTATGTGTAAGTTAAGATAACTCTGACATTAATATAGTAATGACATTAATACAATATTATACTTTTCCATATGAACACGTACATGTCACATACATCTCTTCCATTTGTTAATTGCATGACCCATTGGAAGAGCTGCCCTTAGCTCCTTAACCTGATTGGCACAAACGGAATAGACAATTCACTGCAACTCATCATCACAATAATTTGAAAATTCGTCACACATGCATGTGTGCACACACTCACAAAATCAGACTCTCTCACAGGCAACTGACATTGACACTATAAGCTCTTCTGCTTCTGCACCTCCCTCTGTGTGGGGACTTGTGCTCCATCATAGCCTAAAGGTGTTAAGAGATAATAGAACTCTGGGAGTCTGGAAGTACCTGCATTCGGAGATAAATGACATTAGCCCTCACAGCTCCTATAAGCCACACTGTCTTCATTAGTCTTCTTTTCCCTTTCTGTTAAGTATCTAATCATCCGTGTTCTTACCCTTATAACTGATTTCTTTCTTTTCTGTATTTACTAATTCCCAATTTAGAAATAAGTAATTTTTAATTGATGATGCAGTTAAGTATAACAAGGCATTAAGAAGCACGCAGACTGGTCCAAAGAAAAACTTGTACACAAATAACCACAAAGGGAAGCAGGTGACATCGACAGAGCATAACACACATATGCCCCCTCACACACATAATTAACCCACTTCCGAAGGTGCTGATAGATTCTGTGCAGGACACCATCTCTGATTTCCTCTTCTCTTTCTTCCATCTCTGTTGTGTCTCCTTGTATCGGTTTGATTAGAGCACCTTGACCTTTATTCCTTAGGCCAAACAGGGCCCTCACCAGGTGAGGTGATATGAAGCAAATACGTATGAATGATATATTTCCTTTGCATCTTTTTTGTTTGTTTGTTTAAATTGGTTCTTCCTTCTTCCTCACACAACCTGCACTTTCTGGACTTGCCTTGTAAGACCACTGTCTGAGCTGCTTTCATCCCACCTACTCACCCTCATCTTCTCCTTCCATGGAGTGAACTCAACATCATGGTCAACTTAAACATTCTCCCAAGATGGCCTTCTAATACTTCACCCATTAGGGGTGTCTCTCTAAACCCCCACAGCATCCATACTCTGTCCATGTTCACCTGCTGCCTGTTAAGGTTATTTGTGTATGTGTGTTTTGGCCTAGTCTGTGCGTTTCTTAAGGGCACATTGAATTTACTATTATGTTTCCCATATCATCAAACACGGCACCTTAACCAAAAATAAATGTGAGGCAAGTGTCTGTTGACATAATCAATTCATAATATAGTTGATAGTGTTGATACATGCTTATCAAAGTAATTATTTTATTAATTCTCTTGTCTACTAATATTTATCTAGTGTTACTACTGTGAGAGTTGACAATCTACAGACTTAAATAAGTCATGAATATTCATTATTCTCCCAGGATTTACAGAGGAGTTGGAGAAACACAAACCCACACAAACCGACCACCACATAATATAATTACAAATTGCGATCAATGCTGTGAAGAAATAGGATTTTGAGACAGAAATTAAGAGGAGATAATTTAATTCTGTAAAGGGTAATTAGGGAGAGCATCTCTGAGCAGGTCATAGTCAGCTAGAAGCTTGAAGTCCCTCCATGCACATATACTTACATCTTATTGACTGAGATCTGGTAGCCAACTCTCACTAGAAGGAAGCTGGGAAAATTGCCAAATCTAATAAAATTGGGATTCTGGAAATAAGGACATGGTAAATTAATAAGAGGTGGGCAAAAGCACTGTCTGTTCCACCTACCAACATTATTCATGTCCTTTGTTAGAAATTAGACTTCAATATAGGTCGGCTCAGCTCATGCCCAATCTGAAGATATTGCAATTTAATTTCATGATTTAGGAAACCACTGAATGGCTTTAGGTATGAAGAAACATAATCTTATTTATATTTGTAAATGATCACACTGACTATTATGTGGAATATGAACTCAAGGGTGTCAGATGTGCACAAGTAGAACCGAAGATGGTGGCCTTGGAATGGGGAAAAATGGTTTGATTTTTGATATCCTCAGGAAACAGTATCCTCAGTTTCCTGAGGATATCAAAAATCCAACCATCTACTAGACCTGATGAACAATGGAATAAAGTAGTCGAGGTAAAGAGAGAACATCAAGGATGACACCCAAAGGAAGTACACAAAATACAGCACACACACAAACTAGCTAAATAACCACACATATATGTGTGTGTAATTGCTTACCACTAGTGCAAACTTAGCACCTGTGAGAACACTACTAAGTAGATTATAAGTAACTTTGGTAAAATTTTCCAACTCCTTGCTTGGTTATTAGAATCTATTCTTTCCACCTAGTATTTTACAAATGACAATCACTTTTTAAATAAATTGACATAATTAAAAGACATTCTTTCACAGTAGTCACCATAATCATCATCTTCAATCATTATCTAAATTATGTTTTCCTTCCCTACACTGTGTAGATCTCTGACCTGGATCCTGTGGGATTTGAAGAATTAAAAAAGACATTATCCCATCCCTGCAATGACCTAAATTCTTCACAGCCTAAGAGGGATTTTAGCATTAATTATTTTCAATATATCAGTAACTACACTTGGCTTTGCAATAGGAAGTAGTCCTTGAAAAGAAAAATATCTGAGGTGTGTTTTCAGGATAATTTCATGCAAATTTCCCAGATCTCAAATATGTTTGCTTCTGTAGTGACAGCTCTGAAACACTTTGTTGCTGTCTTTGTGTCTAGCACAAAAGAACAGTGGGTTTCAGATGCTTCTTAGGGACAAGACAAAGTACTAAATATTGTTAAAAAACATAAGTGAACAAGTTTATAATTTGCTGGGTTGTCTGTTTATTCTCCCTGCTATACAGTGGCCTTTGAAATTATTCATCTTAACTACTAATACGTGTGCCTTATGCTTAACATTCGCATCAGAATTCTTACACATGTTACTAGAATCTTGATCTCAGGGTCTATGGTAGGGGTTATGTTATGGTTAAAAATCACCTGAAATAACATTCCCTTTAGGGTTTCTTTAAAAGTCACTCATATATGAAATTTAACTCCAAAGGAAACATATTGTAACATGTTAATATAATAAAAAGTTCTTTTTACAACAAAAACTAAGTAATAACAGTAATCATAAGTCCTATTTTAAAAAAAAATGGCACAAAAGCCAAGCTGAGAGAGAAAACAGGATTAAAATCCAACATGAGTGAATAAACTTTGGCATGAAAAAGTATTTCCTGCGCAAAAGGGCTATTTTAACTGTACAATAAGTTATGAAAGTAGGTTATGGATACAAAACCCAGAGAGGCTTGAAAAAATTGAGTTAGAATAACTGAAAGCATTAGGCTAGACACATTCAAAGTATTATTTTTGAATTAACATTTCAACATTATTTATTAATGATGGAGGCAAAAGAGGTCAGAAATATGCTTAACATATTTTGGGAAAACTTACAGAATTTCTCTTCTGATAAAAGGTTTTATCACTTTTACCTCTTTTCTTTTACTTTCCCCGTTACAATAAATGAGAATAAAGGATTTTGGGTGCATGAAAATGGGAAGAATTCTAGATGGTAACTGTGCAAGAGCTGGGATTGACCCAAACAGCCTATTTCCAGAGCCTGTTCTTAATCAGGGTCTTTAAGCTCCTTCAACAAAAGGTGAATGTTCCATGGCATCTCAAAGGTTGTTTCTGGGCACAGTGCACAGTATGAGGCCTGACTGTGGAATGCCAGCCCCTTAGAAGGCTAATGACACCCAGCTGGGATTCTTTTCTGGGGCATCTGAGCTGGTTTTTCCAAGTCCAGCTGCATGAACCATTGGTGTAAACAGGTGAGAGTGGCCATGTCTGCAAGGGCTCCATCTGGAAAGGCAAGGTGACTTGCTTGGGTTGATCGCTTCTGCAAATGGGAGCTTTCAAGTGGTTCTAGGAAGCCTGCTCACCACTGCTCAGTTGAAACAAGTAGTTCTGCTTCTATGTTTATAGCCAAGGCATTTACAACCATACAGCTTCCCAGGCCAGCCACCAAGAGTGTGGATCCTGGAGACATGCATTGCTAACAAGTGCTCTGCTGGTCTCATTATCAGAGGGGTTGGGAACTACTCCCAACATGGTTCTTAACTGCCTTTGTGTGGATTCATCTAGGAGGTTTAGAAAGAACTAATGCCTTAATCCTACTGCCAAATATTCTAATTTAGCTGGTCTGTAGTGAAGTAGATCTTTTTAAAGCACCCTGGCAGATTGTGGTGTGCAAATTGCAGGATCCCCACTCTAGTGCAAAAGTGCTCAGCTAGGGTTGCCTGCAAATTCTTGCGTTGGAGATTGGGAAAGGCTTGCATTGTTGAGTTGATTCTTCTCATTCCTTGGGCTGGCTGTGTGTGCTCTGTGAGGCAGAAGTGACTGGTCCCCTTGATTGTGAGTGACTTCTCCTCTTTTGGCCAGTGTACCCTATAAATGTCATTGCCTACTAGGTCTGTCGTGGTGAAAATGACAGTGGCATGCATAGGTCTAGAATATTCCTTGTGGCTTTAGAAAATATATCTCTCCAGTGTTTGTAATGTTCAAGCAGGGTTGCCATCCAGTCTCCTAAAATCTTTACCCATTTTTTATTAGTTTTAATATATTTTTTAAAAGATTTATTTATGTATTTATACAAGCACTGGGTACAGTCAGAAGCACGGGAGGGTGAAAGAATTCACCAGAGCCAGAGCGGGGAACAGAGCAGGCAGAAGGACCGAAGTACACTGCTGAGGGGAGCAGCGGGTGGCAGGAGAGATGTGCGCGCCATGTGGGACCCTCGCCCCGTGGCCAGGGATCGAACCGGCGCTGCAGACGCTGCAGGCAGCTTCGCAACCCAGCGCTCAACCGCTGCGCCACCGGGGAGGCCCAGTTTTTACATTTGTATAAAATTGCAAGAGGGCTAAATGCTCATAGTATAAAATGAATAAACAAATAGGATATTCATACTATTAGAGCAGTGAACAGTGAGTGTATCCTTTGCATATATTGTGAAAAGCAAGACCTTTTCAAATGACTTATAGATGCATGCATGTTTATTAAAGATGTGTAAACCTGCAGAACAATAAAACCCACATTCAGCACAGTTACTATTTTGAAATTGGAGAGACTTGGGATCAAGAAAGTACAAACAATAGGCTTATTTAAAAAAAAAAAAAACTACATCTTTCTTTAAAGTAATTATGGCAAAACATTAGGATTGCATTATGATAGATGTATGGATATTGTAATATTCTGCTTTATCATTCTCTGTAGCTGCCTATGTGCTTGAAATCAATTGTAAATTAAGAGGTCAGGAAATAAGGTTTATTATGGAGCAAAGCAAAGAGTCATAAAATCCTAATGCCGGAAAGAACCGCAAAACTCATCTTATTCAGTCCCCATGTTATGTTCATGAACGTGAAGGCTTCCTTACAGAAAGACGAGGCCTTTTCTCCATTACCCATAGATCACATTATTTTTGAAGTTTGAAGAGGAAGTGGAGACTTGAGGGTACATCTGTTCCCACTCTTCCCCCAGGAGGGATGTGATGAATGTGGAAATCCAGTAGCTCCACAGCACCCACTTCTTCTCCCTGTTCCCCAACATTCCTAGAGAGCCCAGTGGTTACTTTCCTGCTGACCAGACGCCCCGGGCGTCCACCATGCTCTCCTGTTCTGTCTGCCTCTCTCAACCCGTCTTCCCAGGACTCCTTACTCACTCAGACCATAGAGTAAGAGTTTCAAAAACATTCTCAGCAAAGCCCTAGATTCTCTCACCCCCTCACTTGATTCATTCTGGTTCCCAGCCCTGACAATTCCTGTTGCTCAACTATTTTCATCTTCCGGGAGCACTGAGTGTGGCTGAGGAATTTGCCAACTCTTGTTAAACCAGATTCTCCGACAAAATCGTATGTCTCATCTCAGCTGCTGGCTCAACGCTGTTTTCTTTCCCCTTCATGTTTGTTACTGCCCTAAAGCACCCATCATGGTGAGGACCCCAGACTCATCAAGCCCCGCCAAAGCATAATTCATTCTCCAGAAGCCAGAGTCCAGGTAACTGAAATAGTGAGGTCATCCATGTTTTCCTCATATTTTCACCTTTTCATTTCAACATTTATATAAGATTCATATTTTTTCCTTACTTCACCCCACATCTGAAAAAAAAAAGGAGATCCATCTCTCCTTAAAAATATAAAGGTTCCATGGGTGCTTTTGCTGTTTCTACCTCAGGGTTCTGGCCGTCAACATTCTCATGGGGTTTATTGTAGTAGATACGTCTCCTGTCTCCTAACCACCCACTTCTCTGTAGTCAATTATCCTCAATCCTGTCAGAACTCTCTTCCTAGAATGCCACTGATTATTTTATTCCATTGCCCAAAGTTTTTAGCAAGGTGAATTCTTTATAATCTGGCTCTGAGCTATTCTTTACCATGGATTTGCTTTTTATTTGAAGCCGTGTTCTCACGGCTGGATCACTCATTTTTGTGACTCACTGCTCCCTCCCAATGCCTGGAAAACAATCTTACCCTTATGCAAAGGTACAGATGTCCTCACCATTGTATATTTTCTAGAACCCTAATATGGCCTCTTCCTTTTTTGGATATGAATGGCACTTTATACTTCCTCTCCACCACCTCCTCATTTTTCACATTGTAAACTGTTGGAATAATCCTACTCTGTGGCCTTACCAATTTGAAAAATTATGGAAGAATAAAACTGCATAGTTAATCATTTTTGGTAGCCATATAGTATCTATTGGGATACATATCATTAAAAAACATGCATCTTATTGAATCGCAGTATCCATTTCTGTTGAGGTTAAATAAGGGCTCAGTAGGGGAGGGAGCGATCAAGACTGTCTTTATATAAAAAAGTGTTCCTCTCCTTGGAATTAATTGGCCAATCTGAGGATCAAGGCTTTGACTTCATTAATCCCATACTCTGATAAGCTTCACCAGGTTTGCATGATTAGACACAGCTGCCCTGGATGCCTTAGTCTTGCCAGATACCCGTAGCTTTTGAATCGCCTTTGTGCTGTTACATAAAGATTTTCTGTGCAAAAAAGTAATTGCTTTTCTCAGCTGAGAAGGTCATGACTTTATCATAGTAGATAAGAGTATGTGCTTAATATAAATAAATTCACCAAATCTAGTTGAGTTTCTGTGAAATTCGCCTGCCCTGTTCTGTCCAAACGGTCACAATTGCAGCAAGCTCCAGTCGGGGTGTATGTGTGGGGGCATAATATCGTTAGGGCTTGGCTTTGTGTGACTCCTAGTGTGAGCTTCACCTGAGGCTATATTCTGCTGAAAGCAAAGGAAATCACACTGGCCTCTCGCTGACCCTCCTGTGGGTGTGGCAGATTATCTGGGCCCACACATTCTTTGCAGCTCCTCCTGTAAACAGGCGGAGTCTCTCTTTCCACCCTTTGGATCTGACCTGTCCCTGCGACTTACGCTGACCTGCAGAGGAAAGCTGTACAAGTAAGCTACTGGGACTTCTGAATCTCTATTTCTAGAGGACTTACAACTTCTACTTTTGTCCTCTTGGAATACTTCCAGCATCATGTAAAAAGCCTAGATGAAGGATTGCAGGAAGAGACAGTCCTAAATATTCTTGCTGTTCCAGCCATTGGAACTGAAACTACAGGAATCTGAGTGAGGTCATTTTAGATCATGGAGCCCTGGCCAAGCCACAAGCTACCTGAACACCATGAGTGAGCCCAGATGAGATGAACAAAATAGCCCCCCTAGTACACACAAATACAAGGAATAATACACTGTTGTTTTAATTCACTAGGAGTTGAAATGGTTTTACAGAAGTAGGTAACTGGTACACTAGATTTCTGTTAATTGGGTCTATTTAGTTTGCTTCACTAAATTCAGAGTATGCAAAGCTGAAGCTGGATCTCCCATTCACAGAATAGCATCTAAGGTAAACACAAAATAAAGGTCATTCCAGGGAAGGAGAACACCAAGTATATGGGGGAGGGGCAAGAATCCTCCTACTCTGCTTTTTCTGTGACCACCGTGTTCCTCCTCTGTACAGACAGGCTGTGCTCACCCAAATGTATTCTGAGTTGCCACATAATCACAGGGTGGGAAGCTGCTGGACCAGTCCAAAGATGATGGACACGAGGCGTCTGTGCTCCCACTGCAGGTTTAGATGTCAGAGTCAGTGCACTTTTGTTGAGTGTCTCAAGGCTCTCAGAAGGCTTAGGGTGGCTGTTACCCAATATGCTGGATTAAGGCAGATCATGAGTGTGTTGTTGAGATTTGTCTGTTGAGGTTGGCTTTGGCCAGATCTCTGCAGCCAAACTGGCGACAAGCATTTGACTTGGGTTCTTCTGTGCTTGCTGAACATTTTGGGTTTTGCTCCCTTATCTAGAGTGGCATTATGTCAATAAAATCACTCAGGAGGGAGATGACTTAGGCTGCCAGGAGGTGTTAAGCCAAAGTTCACTTAGCTTTGGAAAGAAATCGATGAAGATAAAATGCACAGAGCATTGGAGGCAGAAGGCAGTTTGGGAACCATTGAGAGAGGTAAGTGGAACCCGTCGAGTAAGGGAATATGCCCAAAGTCACAAAACTACTTAAAGGTATTCCGTGCAGTTTAAAAATAAACACTGGGCTATTTCTGTATACTATTTAAAAATCAGATAAAAATCTACAATGCTGTGATACTATCGTCAGGGCATCAGGAATGTTAAATATTTCTTTGCACAATATTTGCCTTCAAGGTCATGGACATGGACAACTGAGCAAAGGCAACAGTCAAAGGATCCTGGCTGCACTTGATTATGCTACGTGTGTGAACACATGTGTATGCATGTGTGTATTTATGTGCAAATATATCCTGTATACATGTGTACATATATGTATATGTCTATCTATCTGTCTATCTATCTATCTATCTATCTATCTATCTATCTATCTATCTATCTATCTATCTATGTATCTATCTATCTACCTTCTGCAAAGAGAGAGAAGAGAGAAGTTTGCCAGGGAAGTGATTGAGTTTGCCTGCCACATGGAAGGAATAAAGAATAGGAAGAGAGAAGTCATCTTTTACCTGACTTTTAAACCACATGAAAATTCCAGCCCTACAAAATGTGGCCCCATTTAATATCCTGGAATCCGACCTTCCAGATCGTTCCCTCTTCGGGGAATGGAGATTTCTCTTTTCCTGCTTAGTTTTCTGAAAAATTGAGGTGAAGAGCCTGGAGTTCCCCCTACAGGCTAATGTTTAGACACACAACTTCAAACACAGGGCCATGTAAGGATACAACGTTTTCAGTCTTGACAATCCCTTAAAGACTACTTTAGTATGATCTTTTTTCATCACCTGTACACATTTTAACAGGATGAAAGTAGAATAATCACAGTTGTAACTCATTAGTTAAAGACTGAAAACAAAGATATTGTTTCTTCAATGATGGGTGTTTAAAAAAAGCAGTGACTTTTTTTTATGTATCTGCTTGTGCTGCTGGTAGCACATGTGGGGTCCGAAGAGTCCGATAATCTATGTGGTCAAGTGGGAGCGGTTATCTGAGTAGTGAGCTGGGAAGACACCCCCGTGTGTCTGAGCTGCTCTATTTGTACCAGAATTGACCACTTTTCGCCAGCAAAGCTCCTGTGGCCCATCACTGTGGCGGGTGCTGTCCCCCCTCAAAAGTCTAGGTTCAGCAACAAGCAGAGGCAACTCAGACTCTGCCATTTAACATTAATTTCTCAATGGAAAATCCTGGTCATGTCAGGGTGATAAAATGGGGGGTAACTTTTTATAGGTGCTTAATTGATAGGTGGTAATTGAAAGAGGGGGAGGGGTTTCTTTTGCTTGTTTTCTCCTTTCTTACTTTGCTCTGTGTTAGAGACATGTCATGAGGCACCACAGGGGATGGAGGCACAATTCCCATTACATTAACAGGTGATACAAACCAGATGGTGTCACTTATATGTGGAATACGGAAAAACCAAAGTTCAGATGAAAACAAACCTTAAAATCAATCCTTCAAAACGAACCATAGAGCTGAGCTGAGATTTCCAAAGGAACGAGAGGAGGCGGGTAGGGAAGGAGCGGGGACCCTGGTGGGGAACACAATGGAATATGGTGGAGGACTAGGGATGCTTTGCTTGGGGGTGCTCTGGCAACTGCACCTGAGGGGGGTGTCCTGTACGGTCAAAAACACTAGCAAGGATATGAAAGAAATGAAACAATGAAACTTTAATAACAGCAACAACAACAAAAAATGAGCAGGTGAATTTTTAAATTACTGATGAGACTTGGCAAAGCGTGACTTGGTAATACTGTTCACTGTTGAAGAGTGTTGTCTGTCTGTCTGTCTGTCTGTCTCTCTCATCTATCTAGCATTTATCCTTCTGTCTACCGCTCTATTAGTTAAATTTTCATCTTTGTGTCCTACACAGTATGTATTTTAATCTACTTTAGTGGCATAGGTACTAGAGATGAGATTGTACTTTTAATCTATTTTCCACTTATTTCCATCCTGAGGGTTCAGAAAAAAAATGAGGGAAGAGCAAAAGAGATGTATTAGCTCTTATAGTTTCTGTTTTCACTTTTTGGTCATTATCTTAATGCTGCCAGTTGTCGGAGGCCATTTGGGAAATATTTGCCAGGGCCTCCAGTTGCACTGTAAAGGAATTCCTGTCCTTTCCAGGGACACAAAGCAACCTTAGAATTGCATTCACTGACTAGGCAGGAGGAAAAAACACACTCTTTGGCCAACAAGAGTAAGGAAGCCGGCCCTTGAAGACCTTGCTGAGCGCTCCACCAGGAACTTTTCATTACTTTCATTTTAAACATTAACTTCTAAGGTCTATTTTCATATTTATAGACTATCTGGCAACAAGCAAATGTAATACCCAGAGCTATGTTTTATTTAGTATTTTGATTTTTAAATTCTACTTTTAAATCTGTGTCAGAAATAATGAGCTCACTAGTATGATTTTGACATTCTTCAATGAGCTCAAATTTAACAGATCATGGCTCTTTCTTCTACTACAGGAATAAGACTCTGTCTTCAGCCAAACTCTTAAAGCTATTAAAATAGATTGAAATTGAAGAACTTTGATGTAAAAATTAGCCTGAGGCTTTATACAAATCTGATAGTAAATAGCCATGTTTGGCTGGGCCACCTTGTATATTTTCTCTGCGCTTTTTTTGACTGCACGTATAGAGGATCCATGAAAGTGAGTGTCTTTCCTTTCTATGTGGAAGTAATTTCTTTTTTTTTAAATTTATTTTATTTTATTTTTATATTCCCCATACAATTGCAACCCCCTTATTTTGACCCCAATCCTACCTTCCCCCTCCCCCCCATAGTGTCTCTGGTTCATAGTTGTTTGTTGATTTTGATTTTTTCTTTCCCTATAGTTATTCTTTTTCCTGGTCCCTTATTTAGGTTTTCTAGATTCCTGCTATGAGTGAGACCATCCGGTATTTTTCTTTTTCTTTCTGGTTTATACATGGAAGTAGTTCCTAGGGGAGAGTTCTAGGCTTGAAGTTTGAAGACTGAGCTTTATCCCAGGTTTTCCTTTCCTGGGGTTGGAATATTACTTTGTGCCTCAGCCTCGTGATGGGAAGGAAACTAGAATGTTGTGGGTGGGTGAAGGTTGTCTCGTAGCCACAGAGAGGTGAAGATGCACCTCTGAAATTTATATGGCATAGTAAACCAGTAGAATTTCATCACATTTTTAAAAAAGAACAATCTTACTTTGTGAAGCTGAGTGTAACGGGGATAGTAATGCCAGCAGTAATGCCAGACTGTCCCCAGAAGGTCATTGAATCAATCAGGGCCAGTGAGGAGCCAGAGCCGCACAAGTTACTGGAACGTAGTATTGAGTAAGTAATTAAATAGGTGTAATGTTTTTAATACTAACTGGCCTAGAGCTGGAGGAAATGCAGCAGAGTCTGAATTATTAAAACTTATGGGCCTCCCTGGTGGTGCAGCGGTTGAGCGCTGGGTTGCGAATCTGCCCACGGCCTCTGCGGCGCTGGTTCAATCCCCAGCTGCTCCCCGGCCACCAGAGGAGGGTCCCACATGGCACGCAGACCTCTCCTGCCACCCGCTGCTCCCCTCAGCAGTGTACTTCGGTCCTTCTGCCTGCTCTGCTCCCCGCTCTGGCTCTGTGAATTCTCTCACCCTCCCGCGCTTCTGACTGTACCCAGTGCATGTATAAACAAACAAACAAAACAAAATTAATTAATTAATTAATTAAAACATGCCTCTATTAAAAAAAAAAAACAAAAAAACAAAGAAAACCTTAGAACCTGGGAAGAAAGTAGCAGTTGGGCTCGTGAGCTTGGACAAAAAGCCCCACGTGCCTGAGAGCTGGCCTGCAGGGAGGAGGTGGGTGGACTGGAGCAGGTGTCATGTGCCAGGGGTCACAAATATTGGGCATATCACACACACTGCTTTTGTCTTGTGCCACAGAAAGGAATGGCTTCTTTTGTGGTACAGCAAAGGTGAAGCTTCTGGAAGAGCAAGGTGTTCTTCTGTAGACGAACCTGCCGGCAAAGCAGCATCTAGTCTTGAGGGTCCCAAGCATCAAAGAGCAGAATATAGACTTTTGGGTTTAGAGCTCTGACACTATCAGAGGGGCAGTTGCAAATTAACATTGCTTTGAAAATTGAGATGCAGAGGCCTCCTTGGTGGCCAAAGGGGTTAAGATGCAACCTATGAAGCTGTCCACAGCCACTGCAGCACGAATTCTATCCCTGGCCAGGGAGCTACCCACATGGCACAGCAGACCTCTCCTGCCTCCCCTGCTGCTCCTCTCAGCAGTGTAGTTCAGTGGATCCACCTGTTCTGTTCCCCACTCTGTCTCTGGTGAATCCTCTCACCACCCCCACACCTCTGGCCTGTGCCCCAGTTCTTGTATACATAAATAAATAAATCTTTTTTAAAAAAAGAAAATTGAGATTCAAATAAACAGTATAATTTTTCAGTGTAAAAGTAGAACTTCATCATCACTACCATTTTTGATTTTTAAATCTTGAAAATTACTAGTGGCTCTGGTTTCCTAAAGGACCTCCGTGATGTCAGATGTCTTACCCTAACCAGCATACTTAGTATTCACACCTTCTTATGGTTGAGGCTCAATGACATATGACAGAGATGCTTAATCTGCAGCCATAAAGTAAGAATTAGGACATTAATGCAGAATGAGGTAAATCTGAGGTGAGAGGAACTAGGATGAGAATGGGAATCAGGTTAGGAGCAGGGATGTGTCAGAGAAAAATGATGTACCTTTTAGTTTTGTGTTTATTGTGCCAACAAAAATACTTGCAAGAATGATCACCAAGAAGGATGCTGTTGAATTTTATACATTTGATGTTCCAATCTATCTTTAAATAATCTTGGAAAAATGGCCATTGATGCATAGACACCAGTTTTAGAAGATAGAATGTGTCAAGAATGAGTCTACTTTTATTGTTTTGCATAAGTAAAGCAGGGGCATGCTGCTGGCGGGAACAGGAGAGAGCACCTCCCTTGAATGCTCAGAGAAGGGCCCCCAGAGTGGCCTGCCCTTAGCAGAGGAGTGCAGCCTGCAGGTCTTCAGTCTAACTCCGTGGTAATTTCCTTCTGTGGTTATTGCATCAAAGAGCATTAGAAGTAGCTTTGGTTGTGGTGTTAACAGTCTGTGTCCTACTGCATAATTATTTTTAGAGTGTATCAAGTCTTTTCAAAAAAACAAACCTCATTTCTGTCTTCCATTGGAGAGGACACACACACTCTATCCCTATAGTGATGATGAGCGTGGCTTTTTTTTTAACAACTTCTCGGACAATATTGATTTCAGGGACATCTGGAATGATTTAAGCATAAAATTATTGGTTTGTCTATTTTCAAATAGTAGCTGAAAAATGAAGTGATGTGTGACTCCTTGGTGGTGGGGTGGAGAAGGAGACTCTCAGGATGTAATTTTTTATAGAGGACAATTCTTGATATTCTATCCAGGTAGAGTGACTACTATTTTTCCTTACAAAATTTTCTACTTAGAGGATTTTGTTGAGATATAATAAACCTTTATACAAGATTTTATTTTCATAAATTATTGATGCTGAAAAGGTCTATATTTTGCATTTTTAATGAAACATGGGTTCTGATTTCTCTGCAAAAAACTGAAAAGCCTGATCCATAAGATTCTTCTTGAGGCCAAATCACTCTCTGTTTTCAAGCTGCTTGCACAGAGAGTAGTTTGACTTTCATTTTCTTAGAAGACCATTTCGTGTTAAACTACTATAAGGAAATAGATCTTCTGAAGAATCTCACTTACAAAGCCAGTACCGCAGACAGTGCAAAAAATAGCATCCCTTCAAAGAGGTCTTTCTTCCCCCCATATTTGGAAAGTGATTTTCAAATGTTTCTTTCATCTCTTGTGTATCAAGAGATTGGTTGGTTTTATTCTCTGAGGGAAAAGTTGGTTTTATTCTCTGCGGGGAAATAAAGAGCAGTCTGTTGAGAATGGTATGTTGAGGGCTTTGTGACGTCAATGTTTATACCTAAATATTTGCTGATAAGTAACCCAAGTGAATTTCTGGTAAATAAAGGGCAGTCACCACCAAATCTTGGCTACTAGACAGAGTATGTAACAAGAACTAATAAAAAGCCAAATATGGTAGAAATTTGGAGAAGAATAGAAAATCTTTCTTTCCAAAGCAGTGTAACAACACGAGGAAAATAACATCAGCTCTGCGTTCTCCTCGGCGTTGGCAAGGCTGAGCTGTAACCTCCAGCTTCCAGGAGACCAGCCTCCGGCTCCCTGCCCTGAGCTGGCTGTGAAATGCAGGAAATCTCTCTTACGTTCAGTCTAGCAGAGCAGCTTTGGGGAGCTGGGTGACCTGTGAGATTCTTAGGACAGACGAGGCTCTGCTCTGCTCAGGGGTGTCTGTAGAGGAAGGACTCTTACCTCAGAGTGTTCCCTTGTGGTATTTTGGACAGAGATGCTCTGGGTTGAGCCCATTCAAGCTGCATGACTTGAAATTGATGTGCCTCTGAGTGCCTATGGAGAAGGAGGTTCTTCTATTTGCTTAAACCCCAGTTTGTCTGTTGCGAGGCTGAGAAAAAGAAAATAATGAAAGGATCCTCCACTAGCTGGTGATTTCCAGTATCTCCTTAATCACCTATTTTGAGGAAGTCTTTGAAGGGAGGGGCAGGCTCCCTCTTACCTGGTTGGGTAGACAATTGACTGCTTAACCATCTTTCCTCTGAAGCAAAATATTCTAGAAATAAAACTATTTTCCTTAAACAAGATCAAACACTGAAGTGAATGGATGGCGAGTGCCTTAACTTCAAGAAAATGGTGAAACTCGACCCTTATCCTCTGCCAAGAGAATTAAAAATGGAGCAATTGATTTACAGGCTGCTGGAAACAAGGGCTCCTCTCTTGGGTCCCAGGGCTGAGACAGGGCTCTTTACAATGCCCCCTCCTCAGATCTAATGCCTGCCCCACCCGTTCTGTGTCTCGGGCTGACTTCAAGACGGAAGCACATTACTCCCAAGATGGAGCTCAGTGTTAATCTACATCATTGATGTGTGTCTTGTCAAAATATGCCAGTGTGTGCGCAGTTCCATAAAAGAACTATGATTTTATTTAATAACGACATAGTAGAGTAACCGATTATCGTGTTTAGCTGTTCCATTGGGATTCTGTCTCCTCCTCTCTTTCCCCAGGATCTCAGGAAATTGTTGTGACTTAGGAAGGGAATATTTCATCCTGTGGTCAGCCTGTTACTACTCTTTATTGGGGATTGGCCCTCATTTCTGAGCCTCCTCTGCTATTATAGATGCACCTAAATCTAGAGGAAAAAGTTCACGTCGTAGACTCCCTCCCCATCTCGTAAATGCTTTCATATTTCATTTTCGATCTGCTGTATCAGAAGAAAAGTTCACAAGATATTATTTCCTCAGATGTTTTAATTAATGGATTATTTTTAATAATGTTTTTATTGAATTTTAATGTTTTTTTCATTTTGATTTCTCCAATTTGGAAATTAAATGAAAATAACAATATCTTTGCAAATTCTGCTAAGGGTGAATAAGTTCATTCCATTATGATTTTTTTGATCCTGGAGGCTAGAACTCAAATCAATATTAGTTTGTCTTGTTCCAACTTAAGTTCTGCATGTCAGCCATCTTGCGGTGAGTGCTTCATAATGTTAAGCATCCTATTTTTCCCTTAGAGCACTGGCCAAAAAGGCCAAATAATAGTAAGGTAATGAGTGTATGTAGCTCTTTCATCTGAAAAGCATATGCACCCTAACTCAGAATCCTCTCTTGTGGTAGCCCTAGGAAGCACTTAGGAAAAATATCTTGGTCCCAATGACTGGCACAGTGTAGATATTCATTATTAAAGTGATAATCTTTTATTTAAGCACTCATTCAGTTAATTTGAAAAACCTGTTATTTACTGTATAAACTTACAGTGAGATGACATTACATGTAACAATATAAAATAAAATCAAGTATCATAACTCTCTTTTCTTCACATTTTAAAGATATGGCTGCTGATCAAGCCACACATTAGTCTATGGAGACTAATTATTCTTTAATAGAGACTTCAATATTGTTTTTTTAAAGATTTATTATTTTTTATTTATTTATGCATACAAGAACTGGGGTACAGGCCTGAGGTGCGGGGGCAGGGGGTGAGAAAATTCACCAGAGACAGAGTAGGGAGCAGAACAGGCAGATCTACTGAAATACACTGCTGAGGGGAACAGTGGGAAGACAGGAGAGGTCTGCTGTGCCATGTGGGTATCTCCCTGGCCTAGATCCAACTCATGCTGCAGTGGCTTGATAGTGCTGAGACTTTAATAACTGCAGCACCAGGGAGGTCCCTGCTTCAATATCCTTAAAGAGGACTTGTTATATCTATGTAAAGTGAAATTGGAAATTAAAGGAACTACGGAATTTAAGTAAGCCTGGCATTCTTACCTATCACATCGATTAGTTGTGAACCAAAATCAGGTCAATGCCAGGGTGATTGGCACAACAGATCCTATGCTTTCCACCATTTCAGTGGGGAGGATTGTACCATGGAGTCTACTTGCCTCTTTGGACGCAATACTCAGCATCAATGCTACTGCTACTTCATGTTGTGCCTTTATATAAAATGTTGAAAGATTCCAACTTAAGCAAATATTTCAACTATTTAGATAGTGTATTCTTGAATCATTTAATATTTGTCTTACTTTGGTCTCTTTTGCTCAATTTTTAGAACCATACTTCCATTTAGGAAAATTAGTTTATTAAATAGTTCCTGAGCCCTCTAATTATTTTTAAAATATTTTTTATTCCTCTTCTCTTCTTTGCTTTAATTTATACTTTGTGATTATATCACCCTGATCATATCATTTATCTCCTTTATCTATGTGGATGCTAGTGTGGTTTATGACAGACTTTCAACCTTCTACACCATCAGCACGTCACTTGTTTTTCTAGTTTCATTTTGACCTCGATTATTTCATGTTTAAGGACATTTGCCTTTTTGAGCGAATATCCTATAAGCTTCTTGTTCCCAAAGCCTTCTTAAATTATGGAGCAATCGAGGGCAAGAATCAACCAGAAGAAGAGTGAAATGGAATAAAGCTAATGACTAGCTTATCTCCGAGTCCTAATGCTTGGATTTAATTAGGAAGCCACAGGGCAGATCTCTGTTCTCCTATTGGAAAGGAACAAACAAGCCCATGTTATTTATGTTTTAGCTCATAAATTCTTAGACTGCAAGAGACCATGTCTATTTCAGTGCCCAGTCCTGCACCCGCTAAGATGACGATGACATTTGGTAAATTAGAGCTGCTTTGACTGCTCTTTGTGTCTTCCTACAATTTCTTTTCCCTGTAGTTGTGACGATATATGCGTGACTTAATGAGCTGCAGTTGTAAGTTTGCATCAGCAGACTGAGGTGGACCATTGAGATGAAAAATGATTTGCCCAAACTGCCACAATCACATAACAGAGAAAAAAGATAGACGCCCTTTACCCAAAGTTGCTCTTTCTAGTAATATTAATTACTATCCACTGAAGATGAATTAGTGAAGAAAAAGGACAGTTACCAGCCCTAAATTTATGGAAACATAGACACTCTGTTTTTTTTTTGTTTGTTTGTTTATTCTGGTTCCTTTGATCATTGTGAAGTTAAATCAAGTTTTAATTAATATGACTGTTTTCTCATGAAGACACTGGGACTCGTGGGAGCTGGGTCATCTACCCTTGTGGATGAAATGAATTCTCTGTCCTGGCTCATACTCTCCACTTTCTGTGATTCATGTTTCCATTTCCACTGGGTGTCTGATGTAGGAGTGTGTCCTACTCCTGCCCAATGAGGGAGGGGACCACACCCGGCATTTGAAAACCTCAGCCACACCTCTATCAAAGTAGGGTACACATTTCCCTCTACATCGTTTTCCATTAGCTTGCAAATGCTTTATTTTTCAACACAATTTCCCCCTGCTTTGACTTACCTTTAAAATCAGGAAATGATTATCACTGGGTACATGGAGGTCCTTATCCTCAAGAAATGTCTTCTTTTTCTAGAGATCTGTCACCTTTACTGTTTCTCCTAACAGGTTCTAATTCCTTGTAAGTGCATCTGTTGCTGTAGGATGTCTCTTCTTTTACTAAAGTATAACATTATGACTTTACAATGAATAGATGCCTCCTTAACAGTTTTTTATGGTACAAGTTTCGCCAAATATAAGCGTTAGGTGCACTTCCACGTTATTAAGTTGTGAGTTTAAGACTGCATAGGAAAACAAAGAACCAAGCAAAGTTATTTAGAATGACTTAGGGAGCGCTTACCTAGCACTTCAATGCAAATTAAATGAGATGACGGACACCAAGAGACCAGTGTTTTATTTTAAAATCCTCCACCTAGAAGAGCTGTGTGGAGATTTCTGGACCTACTAAACATAGAGCTTCCATATGATCCAGCAATTCCACTCCTAGGTATTTACCCAAAGGACACAGAAACATTAATTCCAAAGAGCACCTGCACCCCTATGTTTATAGCAGCACTGTTTACAATAGCTAAGCTTTGGAAACAGCCCAAATGCCCAAAAATAGATGACTGGATCAAGTAGATGTGGTACATATATACCATGGAATATTACTCAGCATTCAAAAAAGATAAACACATGCAATTTGCAGCAACATGGATGGCGCTGGAAGGGATCATGCTCAGCGAAATAAGCCAGAAAGAAAAAGAAAAATACCGGATGGTCTCACTCATAGCAGGAATCTAGAAAACTTAAATAAGGGACCAGGAAAATGAATAACTATAAGAAAGTGAAAATCAAAATCAACAAAAACTATGAACCAGAGACACTTTTTGGGGGGCGGGAGGAGAGGGATTGGGGTCAAAATGGGGGGGGGGTTGCAATTGTATGGGGGAATATAAAAATAAAATTTATTATTTAAAAAAAAAAAAAGAATCCAAAATAAATAAATAAATAAATAAAATCCTCCACCTAGAGATAATAACCGAAGACTAACTGAATGCCACCAAGTGGCAGAACATGTGGAGGTTGCAAATTATTTTACATCTTTAAACTATCAACATTTTAAGTGAAGTGATCATTTGTCAAATTGATCAAAGCTGTGGTCTCATTTCCTGAATGACAGATGTGTGTATGCATCACTGCAAAAGGATACATGTTGCTTACTCCAGTATATTTTCCATACATGTAAATATGTCTGGTGAGATTATATGATTATGAGCTCTTTTCACTGAACTACTTAAGAACAGACCTGGGGAAACAGGATACTTGTCACTTCCACATTCCCCCTTGTGGTTACCAGCTTTTTGTGGTCACACTATCCCCTTGGGTTACCAGCTTTTGTAATTTGAGGAAAGGGCCTATACAACATTATAAAAATATACATGATGTAAAATTTAGCAAATATATTTGTTTGTATAAGTTATATATGATTCCTCTCACTCCCCAATTCCTTGATTTTACAGTCTGGATCTGGTTAAAGTACCTTACATTTAAGGAGACTAATTGTTCTCTTTTCTATCTGCAAAGATTTTTCTTATTTCTGTGGTTATTTTTCTTTGAAGATATGCTGTTTTTCACAAGAGAGAGGGACTATTTTAGGGAGCTTAGTGAATTAATTAAAACTAATTTATAGCCATTATTAGAGAGATAACCAAAGTACATTCAATATTAAAAACGGCTAAATGGTAGCATCTGGAAAGCACAGGAAATCTCAGTGTTAATAAATGTTATTAAGTTGCAGCTTACTACTTACAAAAGTAATACTCAATGAACTATCTATGGGCCAGAAATGTAATATTAATATTCATAGTAATTTTATGTTAAATTTTTACAGTGCCTTATTGTCTTTGGTGTACTTTTACATATATTATCCTCTCCAAGTCCCTAAACAAAAGGAAGAGTAAAGAAAATCACTCCTCTCTTTCACAAGAGACAAAGGGTCCAAGAGATTAAATGGTTTTACCAAATTTACAATTGATTAGTGACAGACCTATCACTAATAACAACTATTGAACTTCATTAGTATTCCAGTTGATGAGAAGGGAAATAAATCAGAATACAGGTAAACAGAAGTAGACATAAAAGGCATACTGGGTGTAGGGGGCTATTAGTCATCATCTGTCAGATCAATGTGGAGCTCGGATTATATAATTCATATTTCAGAAAAACAGGCAAAACTCCAATTCTCCAGTGTAGAGAACAACTGATTTACATTAGTTTGATTTATTATAAACTTTTAGGTATTTTTTTAAGCTTCATAGGGATAGGGATTTATGTGAACTTAGAAGCAAAGGATAGTCTTATAATTCATTAGATCAACATCCTATATCTGTCCCCTCTTCTCTAGAATATCATTATCTTTACTACTACAAAATATGAAATCCACCCCAACCATGAAATGGACTGTGTAATCTACTTAGTTCCTGAGATCCCTGCTTCATTTACCAGTTAAGATATCAACTCCAGTGGTGCCTGACTCTGTGGTTAGATTGGAAAACATCACATTTGCTCCCTAGGAGTAAACTGGGACTATAAAATGTTTCACTTTGGTGTCTATGCTGGTAATAATAATTTTTTTCCTAATTCACAGGTTGGGACTGATCGGATAGAAATGAAATCCTTCATCTTCTCATTGATTTTTTTTCTTTTAGTGAAATTGAGAAAGAGAGATGAAATTTTGCACTTTCAAGTTTATGATGTTGATTTGTACTTAACACATTTAAAGTACTAGTCATTCTTGTTCTTACTTCTCCACTTATAACAGAGTTTCTACCCAAATTTCTTTATGATAGCATTCACTTATAAAAATGGTTTATAGAACCTTTGGAATGGGGCCACTAACTGTTCTAGTTTTAAAAGCATCCACATAAGTAATAATTCATTCAGAGTTGGTACTTGCTTTTTATTGGTAATTAAAATGATCTGGAATCAAAATGAGAGTAATAAATAAAGCTCAGTTTCAGAGATCAAGGCAGTAAGCGAGATAGCTCAGGCTGCTGTTAAGGTGCATGAATGCTATTTTGGCAAAATTTCTCTTATACAAAATGTATGAAGTCTTTTGAAATTGTTATATATTATGAAAATATTCATATTCTTATAAACATTTCCCAGTAATTTTAATTCAACTCTTTGGACAAATGTGCAACAATCCTTATATTCTGGCAGAAGAGGCAAGTGTGTTTCCGATGTACTTCAAGCTATTATAGATAAGGTTCTCTACCTTAAAATAGATTTCCCACGCCTCAACTTACACATCTGCTAAGAGAAAACAAGTTCCAAATTGCTGAGAGATTGCAAAAGAAAGTAGTGAGAGCTTGAAAAGATTAGGAGAGGGCATTGAAAGCCAAATTCTAACAATTTTCAATTTTTTTTAACACTTTCAAAAATCAGATAGAGGGGCCTCCCTGGTGGCGCAGGCGGTTGAGCGCCACACTGTGAGGCTGTCCGCAGCCTCTTTCGCGCTGGTTCTATCCCTGCCAGCTGGCGAGAATCCCACATGGCGGGCAGACCTCTCCTGTCTTGCCTTCTGCTCCCCTCAGCAGTGTACTTCATCAGTCTGCCTGTTCTGTTCCCAGCTCTGTCTCTGGTGAGTCCTCTCACCCTCCTGTGCATCTGGCCTATACCCCGGTTCTTGTATAAATAAATAAGTCTTTAAAAAAAATTATCGGATGGAATGCATTTACATTTGTCAAGTTCTTGATTAACTGGTCCTCTACTGGATAACATGTTTACCATCATCATTAGTAGAACTTACTTCTTCCTAAAGCAGTGTTTTATCCTTGCCTTTCTAAAATTTAGCTTTCTCTATGCTAGTGCCAATTTTCCCCACCAATTTTTCCTAGATATGTGTGTTGAAAACGGCATTGCCTTTAATCCTGGCAGCTACTCTTGAGGTTCTATCATTTCTGTTTCACATGGGAAGAATCTGAGATTAGAATAGCATAACAAATTATCGCAAACGGAGCATCCTAAAACAATACATATTTATGATGTCACAATCTTTCTGGGTCAGGACTTGGGCTTAGCTAAGTCCTCTGCCCAGAGTTTGCAATCCAGATGTTGGCCAAGCTGTGTTCTCATCTGGAGACTCAACTGAAGAAGGATCTGTTTCCTCCCTCGTTCCAGTTCTAGACTGAATTCAGTCCCCGTGGCTAGCATGAGTGAGGGCCCTAGAGTTTTGGTAGGTTTTGACATGAGGTCACCTTCAAGGCTGCCACAGTGTGTGGCCAACTTCTCTCTCTAACATGGTCGTTTATTTAATCAAGCACACAAGGAGGATCTTTGGCTCCAGTCTGCTAGAAAAGAGTCTTATATAATGAGATATAATCACAGGGTGGCATCTTACCATCTTTTCCATGTAATTTAATAACCATGGGAATAATATCTTATCATTTAGGCTATATTCTGGATTAGAGGTAAGTCTCAGGTTCCGTCCACATTTAAGACAAGGGGCTTGTACAGCACAGCAATAGCAGGGATAGGGGTCTTCACACACAGACCCAAAGGTTGGTCTGCCATCGTAAGTCCATTAGCCAATCTCACACAGCTCCAGGGAGTCATGGCTGCATGTACTAACAACTATTATTTTCCCATCTCTATAGAATACAAATGAAA
This sequence comes from Talpa occidentalis, assembly GCF_014898055.3. Taxonomy (NCBI): domain Eukaryota; kingdom Metazoa; phylum Chordata; class Mammalia; order Eulipotyphla; family Talpidae; genus Talpa; species Talpa occidentalis. Next base: position 111,800,661 of record NW_023605194.1, read on the forward strand.
TAAAATACAGCCATGTAAGATCATTGCCTGTATATATTTTGATCATTTTAAAAATATAACTTAAGTAATGTAACTTCTAGAAAGGGGACCTTCTTCATCCTAATTTACTTCTTAAAATGTGTGTATGTTTCATCATATCTGTTTAGAAACAAAGCAGTATAGTGTTGAATTAGAGACAGTTAGTGATGACAGAAGGAAGCTACTTTTGCTTTCAAAAAAGTGATGAATAGGGTCAAGGGAGAGAGGAAAATGGTTTTCCCAATCAACTAAGTATAGTTGTATATTCACAAGTAAGCACAGTGAAACTACATAATCCTTTTCTATGTAAAAAATGTCAATTTTTATCATCAGACTCTCCTGTAGAATAACTGAAAATGCATTATGAACTGCACTTTTAAGTTTCTGGAGTATCATGTTATAGCCGTGAAGTTTTAGCTATCTAGTTTTTTTTTTGTTTGTTTGTTTGTTTTTGTTTTTTTGTTTTAGGACTGAGATAGAAAAACAAAAGAGCTGCAGTTTTCTTTTTCTCCAGATGGTTTTTAAAAACCTATTAGAAAACACTCCTCCCTGATTTTATGCCTGCTTTAGGGCCTTTCACATTCTTCCTATGTAGTTGTTTCATTGATTGGCAGCAGAGGGAATGCTGGAGCCGGAGACTCCTCAGAATTGGCGGGCTAAAGAGAAGGCCCTTGTATGGGACCATGTTTTAAAGGAGGAGAAGACCCTTACTTGGAGGGAGTAATGGCTCATGTGTCCATTTTTGCCTTTGCTTCCTGCTGCAGCATCCAGAAAGCTGTGGCGCAGGAGAGTCTCCAGCTAAGCCTGCCTTTCTTCTTCCCGTGGAGATTAGTCTGATAGGTGGGGAACAGCCCCCACTGCGGTCCCTTCACCAGATACACCTCATGTGTTTATAATTAGTGATTTCGGTTAGTAATCTTTCTCTGTTTGATGTGCTTTTTGTGATATTTGAATGGAAGGACATTCATTTCTGTAGTCTATAAATAAGGCTTTTTCTTAAGCAGACAGTCCTGTACTGAGAAATAAAAATATTTCTTTGTAACATCCTGAGATATTTATTCATGGAGCTAATTATAATTTGTTCCTTTTTGCCATTTAATAATTGCTTTTTAGTTTTGTGTGAACTACAAACAAGAGGAGACATTTTTGTTATTTAATACTCTATCAAAGCAGAGAAAATAGATGTGTACAATGGGAAATAGATAAATAAGCCTCAACTGAGCTGCCTTTTTTCTTTAAGGAGAGAGAAAGATAAAAGAGGAAGGGGAAAAACCTCCGAATGAAGTTCAGAGTCAGAATTCATCAGGTCACTTGAAACATAATTCACTTTCCTGCACTAAATAATGTCCCTTTTCAGTTTCAAAATGTAGTAGTGAGAATGAATGAAGTTAAGTGATGGGTGCAGAGAATTGTTATGTGAGGAGAATGCATTTTGCCAACCCCATCAATGCTCTCTCGCTGGCAGATAATATTTGGGGTGTACAACCTCGCCCTCATCAAAAGAACCCATTCTTCCAAAAGGAAGGATCTTTTTGTTCTTCATTATTTACTCTATTCCCAGGGCCCAGTACCATTTCTGTGGTCTCTGACTATTGTGTGAGCACCATAGAAAAGGGCCTGGCGCTTCTGTGCCCTTCCACGTGGACCTAGGTGTGCCCCTTACGCTAATCTACCGAAATGCTTTGTCTGACTTCGCTTTTTGTACACAAGCTTGGCTATTAATTCTGTATCAGTCACAGCCCCAACAGGAACAGATGGTACTCGCAAATTAGGGTAATTCCAGGAGGGTTTATTTACAAAGGGACTATTTGCAAAGTCGAACCGCAAGGAGTGCAGTCACCTGGATTAGTAATGGTGGAGCTGTTATAACGCTAACACCTTGAAGAGAGAGGAGGGAACACTTTCCAGAAACCAGAAGAAGAGGAGTGGAGAAGCCAGTTTAGTCAAGGGACACAAGCAGCCAGCAGCTACCTCTTGGGAAGGTCACCAAGGGCACATGTGTCTGGGCCTCCCTTTGCCCCTTGGGCCTTCACACTGCCCTCAGGGTTCCTATGGTGAGAACCCAACTGAGAGCTGGGGGACATAGATGCCCCTGGATGTGGTCCACAGAGCTCAGCCCCCGGCTGTACAGCCAGGTGGAAAAAGTGCAGTATGGGATTCAGAGGAATGTAGAATTGGGCACACTTGGCACTAATTCAATAGATGGAAATTGGAATCTCACAATGTCAGTTATGTATGGCTTGTGATCATTAGAATAGACAAAATTCAGTACTTATAATATTGTGGCTTTGAGAGCTTTGTTGAATTTGAGAGCTAGGAGAAACAAACCTTTAGCCATTAGTTGTGCTTGTCTCAAGGCAAATGAGCAGATTTCCATAAGCAATGGGCCTTAATTGTGCCCGCTAGGACATTCGAATGGCCAGTCCTAGGGCCTCGGGTACTCAACTGGAGATCTGTGTGAGGGTATTGGTTGGCTACTGCTCAGTGTCTAGGTTTTGTATTTCTATGGAGGGAGGGTTCAGATACACATGAAGAGTGTGAAAAGCATTTGCCAAGCAACCCACAGGCAATTTGGGGATGACGAAATTGAAAGCAGTTGTGTAAGTGCTCACAGGTCACTTCTAGAAAGCCAGATAGAGGCAATGATGTTCTTGAGTTGCAGCCTTTTAAAGGTATATGATTATAAACTCCTCTTCCCTCCACTTGGCTAATGCTTTCAAATATGAACATTTAATAAAATCCTATTTTGGGGTAGATTGCCTTAATAACTCAGTAAATTCTGCCATGTGACAGATCCCAGTACTAAGTGTTATCTCATGCATCATTCTAAATATAATAGAAATGTTGTGGTAAATGCTTTATTCCTGTCTCACAGCATTTTGATCAAAGAAGCTATATAGTGCCTACTAACTGTGCATCTGAAGCATTAAAGATGAAAATAAGCTACAAAAGAGAAGAAAAGAAAAAGACACTATAAAATGAGAACAAGTGGGGAAAGATATTTGCAAGACTTAAGTTAGTAAGGACTAAGATCTATTGTATTTATAGAATATGTAACAGACTCTTACAAATCAACAAAATAGCACAAATAACCAAAAAAGGGCAAAAGACTCAAATCAGATCTTCACCAAAGAGAAAATTCAAATGACCAATAGGCATTTGGGAATAAACTCATTAGTAATCAGATAAATGTTAATTCAACTACAACATCAAAAACATTTAATGCCTAATAATTTCATGTATCAATAAAGATGTGCGATTTTTCTGTGGTTGGACGTAAATGATACAACCATTTGGAAAGACATTTTAGCAGTCTAGCCCAGTTGCAGATGTGAGCTCTAAAGACCCAGCAATTCTTCTCCTGGGTAATTACCCTAGAAAGTGTTTTGCACATCTGCCCCAGGAATGCATGTGCAAGAATTTCAAAGCAGCAGTTCATTGCAGCCAATACATGGAAATGATCCAAATATCTATCAAGAGAAATAGGAATAAATACATTGTGGTGTAGTCATTCAATAAATTATAATCTGCCAATAAAAATAAATGAGCATTAGCTATATGTAACAAATTGGATAAATCTCAAAAAAAAAGTTTAGTAGAAAAAAAAAAAAGGAACATATGAAGTATTTGTGTGTTTTACATGAAGTGAAAAGGTAGGCAGACAGAACCCTCCCACAACTTTGCTTAGAGATACATTGTTCGGTGATACTATTCATAAGGAAAATAAAAGAAATCATCATAAAGCCCAGTAGTTGTCTCTGCAGAAGGATGGGGTAATATGGAGGCAAAAGGCACAAAAGTAGGTTTTGTTAGTGGCTAACAAAATGGTACTTCTTCCAGGGAGGTCGCTGCACCAGTGTTAGGCTGCCCACATACACTTAGGTATTTTTCTTTCTGATAAGATGGTGATAGATGTTAACTGGACTATTGGCGTCAACATTCTGAGACAGATACAAATAGCAAATTGCACTTCGCACACCTGAAGCTAATATCATGTTGTATCTTAGACCTCAGTTGAAAAATGGATTAGCCCAAAAATAACATAAAGAAGGCTGAATCTCTGCTAGTCACACAAACTCAAACCAAATTATTTAAATAAAACATTTTTCAGAAGAAAGAAAAAAAATAGATTAGCAACTTTTTAAAAGTTAATTGACTCTCCTGTCTCTATACTCTGCACTTTGATGATTCATTCTGCCTGTCCCCCAAGGCTGCTTTTAGTTTCCCATTGCATTTTAGTGATTGAGAATTTAAATATGAATACCTTAACAGGGAATGTGAATCTACAATAAATATCCATTCTATTTGCAGCAATATTTCTTTCTATCGGCATTTGGAGAGCAGAGGCATTGCTGAGGTATATGTGGGAAATTTGAGGTTATGAGGATTAGAGCAATGCTGCTGTTAAATGGCTCAATTCTAGAGTCCCCTAGTTGAGGGTGTGTGGTGGGAAGTCAGCATGAGGCAGTTTGATGGAGAGAAATAACAAGACTCGAGCTGAAACTAGGCAAGAAGTCTCCTGTACCCTAAGCAAAGGTCGGGAACCAGTTCACTAGTTCACTAGCTTTTGTTGTTGAAAGGTTTAATCAAAGTTACTATTAATAAGAAATTTGGAGAAGTGAAGAAGCTCCCATGGAAATGGCCAAATGCCTTTCTTTTTATAACTGTTCCAGCTGCTTTGGGAATTTGTGGATCCTCAGAGAGACAGTCATTTGTTTTTCTGCATTTTTCCCAGGAAGTAGCAGACAGCACTGGCCAGCCGGCTTGATTTACAGGCAGCATCCTCAGAAGACCTTCGGAAGCCAGCATTCTAGCTGGGGCTGGGGGGTGTAAGCCACAGGTGTGGGTGCTCCCTAAGCATTTATTCATTCTCATTCAGCATTTACAGGCAGTTCACCAACCTCCTAAATGCAATCTGTACTGACACAGAGCAAATACAGTTAGCTCCGTGCCTGTCATACAGACAAGATCACGTAATTAGTATTCACTGTTTGATTAAATGGTGCTTATCCATTTGGTATATCCAAGTCTCCTTATGTTCGAAAACCCTAAAGGTATATAGCATCATAAAATATCTTTACATATTTTAACTAAATGCACCATGTACATTATATAAGTGTATTGTTTTCCAGTCTTCCTGATTTTACAAAACAGAATTTGAAAAATAAAGGCTAGAAAGGAAAGATTTGACAAGTTAGCACACGTGCCTCTATTTTGAAAGGCTTCATCTTAGTGTCAGGGCCTCTCACACCGTCGTGTCCTTTGGGCCCATATGAGGGCCTGGTGAGTGCAGGCTGCGCAGTCTGGGGAGGGCCCAGTGCTGCTGATCCCAGGACCTGGCTGTGCAGAGCAATAAGAGAGCCCCAATAAGAGAGCCCCAATAAGAGAGCCCCACAAGCCCTCCTCCCTGTGATCCTCATCTCACCTGTGATCGGGATGCCCCAGAGAGGGGGCCTCCCCTCTAATGCTTTCCATCGCCCACGGTTCTGTTATGGAGACGTATCGTGATTTTAACAGTTTTTAAAAGAAAAATAAAATATGGATTAGGCCTAATTCTGTTCTGAGCGAGTTGTGAAACCTGGAAGAGGCTGGTCAACCATACAGCACGTTGACACACTGACTAGTTAACAATACCCTGTTGTCCACTCGACATTCAGTGTTCACACACACACACACACACACACACACAGTGTGCAGTGTGCAGTGTGCAGCACGTGCTAATTAGCTTAGTTGTGTTTTATTCTCATAGGATACACATTAAATCATCTGGTGCCAACCTTAAACATATATACTTTTTATTTGTCGATTATAACTCAATAAAGCAGGAAAAAGAAAATGTTTATTTTGCAAATGTTCTTAAATTGCTGGATTAAATTACTTCTAATGTTTTATCTAACCCCAATGCCCTTTAACTCATAAAGGACTGAAAGCTCTCATGTGGGTTTCCATGGTGAGTAATGTGAGTCTCACTCTTTTTCTGGTTTTTTTTTTTTTTTTAATTTCTTTTTTCTCTTCCTCTCTCTTTAATAAATTTACCTATTCTTTTCCCCAGGTCAATGAGAAATATGTATTTTTTTTCTTTAAGAATATCATTTAATAGTCATCTTTTCCATTACTTTTTTTATGAATATTGATCTGTCTGTGAAGGCTTCCAATCTATTATTTCAAAATCCATGTTAAATGCCTAGACACATGCACAATGACTGATGGTTTATTTAAAATTTGTAGAGGTTTGGAGCTATAACCCTAAAACAAATACAAAGGTGGAAATGAAATTTACCTCAATAAGCAATAAAGTAAAATTGCACCTAAAAATAAAAAAAACAACCACAATAAAAAAAAGCTAAGAATAAAATTTCATTATAATGTCATAATTATATGTATATTTATATGTGTATGTATTTATATATCACTTGATGTCCCTGAAACTTGGTAAAATAAGCACACACTATCTTATCTATAACTTGGCTTGGAATAAATTCTAAAATCAAACAAGACAGCAATTCTAAATATTAAGGGGGCAAAATTACCAGTAAACTTAATGCACTTGAAGAAACTTTTGTTTGCTTAACTGGAGCGAATTTTCAATGTGCTTAAACAGAATATTTGCCTTAGAGTTTTAGACAGTAATCTAGAACTCCTGGCTATGAATGAAGTTATTTATGGACCTGGGGATGTACTGACAAGCTCAGGTTTTTTCCAGCTTGGTGGTACATCCAGTGAGAATACTTTTCTAAACATTGATGTATAGCCTGATCCGTGGCCTGTCAAGCCCATAAGCAGAGGCTCCAAAGATAGAGATATTTCAAAGCATCCAGTACTCGCTGCCAGGGCACTTTAGGCTGACCCTGGGGCCCAGATTTGCATGAGACCCTTTCTGCTGAACCACATTCTTGTGTGCTTCTGCATCTTTCCCAGGGCCAAAGTTTCCATTGATTTCAAAAGAATGTCTCAGTGGAGACTGGGAATCTGATTAATAGATAGTGCTGGTCAAATCTTAGACATTTGACTCCTACTGAGTTTAAACCTAAGACAAATCGTTGACTGAAGATGGTTTTATTTTTAAACTATTGATGGGAACGTCATAGCATTATACTAAGTTCTTTCTGGAATAGATGCCTGAGCTAGCTAGCTACAACCAGGGTCCCAAGAAATTAGAATCTCACTAGGTCCAGGGCCCAGACACCTCTGCTGTGTGGTTTCTCCTTTATCCCTGAAGAACTGATATCTTCCTGATTCACCAGTTGATTTTCTCAAATCAGGAACTTGTGATGAGCCAGAGTGGGAGTATTTACACTGCAGCAATTGGCACACTCTGTAAATCAGAGCTTCCCCTTCCATCCCTACTCGCGGAGGATTTACCTGCACACCACTGTCCTAAAAAAAAAAATCCCATTCAGTATGTATAAATAAAAGCCTCTGCATTTCCCATCTACTCTATGTCAATGAGGAGCATCCTTATCTGAGAATACCTTAAATACGCCTCTTGCTGACAGCATCCAAGGAAAATTTACCTTAAGAAGTGGCAAAGGTAACAGTACAACAATTGATAAGAATTTCTGAACATCTCCCATCTACTTGTTCCCGTGATCCCTCAGTGCATTTAATTTTAGAAAGTTTCCTCCGAAGTGCCTGAACCCTTTCTTTCTAATTCAACTTCTGTCTCCAGGCTCAGAGACAGCAAGAATAGCTAACTAATATAATAAGCTCACTTTAAGCATCGAGCTCGCATTAGAAATGGCAGAGATACTCCTACTGTTGAGATTATTGTGTTAGGACTCTAGGTTTCAAATGTTTCCTTAGACATCTGTGAAGATATGTTTTAAAAGTTTTGGATACTTTGGGAAAGTAGGAATATTTTGGTATTTGGTAAATATTTACAGTGTCGTGGAAGCCAATTGCTTTGCTGAGCGTGTGCACTTGAGTGCACGTATGTGTGTTTGTGTGTGCATGTGTGTTCCCTTTGATCTGATTGCACTTTACAGTGTAAAATGGACAGGAAACTTTCATTAGAAAGGGAGAGCCCCTTCCCTTAGCAGTTACTGCTCAATGCAGTTAAAGAATGTCCCACAACTTTAACTTAAAAAACCAATTGGATTTCTAAGGTGTATTTTAAATCAGATCCAGCGATGTGCAAAATTGTGCCCCTGAGGAAAGATGCTTCTTAGAAGTCCTGTTAATAGGTCTCTTGGTGCTGGATAGAAGGGGTTTATTTAAAAATTAAAGACGCTGTTGTTCCCCTTTACAACTATCCGTGTACATATCATCTGTCATTCGCGGGTCTTGGCACCATTGCTTGTGATATAGTTTCAGTGCTAAGATGTAGCAATGAAGATATTCTCTGAATACTATGCCTGAGGCACCGATTCCATCCCTAAACCATCTTATTTATAGAGGTTTCTCTACTAATTATAATTCTGTTATCGTCCCTCAGCTTGTTTCTGATTTTTTTTTTTCAAGGAATTGAGTTCCCTCATGCTTTAAGGTAGAATGCATCTTCTGAATATTCTTAATATTTCAAGAGCTGTGTTATTCTAGAATATCCATAATGTAAATAGGATGTAAATAGTACACCATTTATTATTTGGCAGTAAATTTATTTAACTAATTATTAATCCACAAATATCCTTGTGACCAGTTGAGCATTATAGATGAATGTAATTATGCATATTTCTTCCTATATATTATACTTTGTTCTTTATCAGTATCAAAGTTCTTCCTTTACATATTTGAAAACAAACTAAATGACTTAGAACTTCCAATGAGTAGCCCTTTGAAACCGAGAATACCGACTTGATCTTGATTCTAGAAAAAGTAGAATAATGGCAATAAAACTTGAATTTGCAAATGATTCCTAATTGTTCATCCCTTCCACTCTTGACCCTCTGTGGTCTGTTCTTCATATGGAATAATATTTTTTAAGACATGAGAAAGAGCTTATCAGTTCTTGACTCAAAACCCCGCTGGAGTTCCCTTTGTAATGAATGCAGACCGTCCATTTCTATAGCCTTATCTTTCTTGGCTCCGCCTCTGCTTTCTTTCCCCTTCATTAATCATTTTTTTCCAGCCATTCTGACCTCAGGGTCTTTGCACTTATGCTGTCTTAGAATACTATTCCCTCTTGATTCTCTTTATGCAGGTCTGAACCAGTCAGCTGCTCAGAGAAACCGATCTTTCTCACTACTTCAGGCAAAATACTTCTTTCCCTCCAGTTGGATTTTATTCCATTGTTTTATTTTGCTTCCATGCATATTTATTCATCTACTCATTTTGATACTGTCCATCTCTTTGTGATGCTGGGATTAGATCATGAAGTGTTTATTATTCCTTGTTCATGACCACACCGTGGCACTTAGAATCCCAGAAAGTATATAAATGCAGAAGAGTGGAGGGGGGTGGGAACAAGGCAAGTTTACGGAACCCCAATGATTCAGGGTAACGGGATTAGTGGGGGTTCATAGTAAGCATCTCATCCATCTCTGAAAGAGCTTCTGAAACAGAAGTCTTCATAAAAAGGTAAGATTGACTTGTGAAAGAATTCAAATGAAAAAAGAGAAAGATTGTCTTAGAATTACTACAAAAAATAGTTTTGGCCTTTTAGATCTCCTGATTAGACCACACGAGAGAACTGCTGACCTGCAGTTTGAAAAGATATAAATTGCAGGTATTTCCTGTCCCAGCTGCTATTCATGTGTCACAGGATTCAGCATGCACCTGTTAGAGTAAAAGGGTCCCTCAACTTAATGAGATTGTGTTTCCAGTCTTGTAAATCAATACTTTAAAACTTCAAATACATTTTTCCCATACAAACATTGTATTATCATTATTTCCTTCTCTGGAAGAGTTCACCACCTTGAATGAAATACCTTTCCTCTTCGGATTCAATCCTGAGTGAGTCCATGCTTTGGCCCTGCACATTCTAACAGGGCTGCTTTGAGAAGAATCATCCCTGTTGGTGTTTGGGATGCCACACCTTTCCCTCTCTTGCAGAGAAAGTGGGGGCTTCACTTCATTTTTCCTTTATTTTCTTTTGTGTGTGGCCCCAAGCTTCAGGCAGCACGGCAGAAGGACTGAGAACATTGGTTTGGGGATAGACCAGGTTCAAGTTGAAATGTTAGCTGCTCTACTTACAAAGCTACATACATGGGAGAAAGCTACTTATCTTGATTTTTATTTCCTTAGACATTGGGCCTTAAAGTTTGGGCCTCAGTTTTCTCCCAAGGTGGTTTTGAAGATTAAATAGAAAGAAAAAACAGCATAAGAAAATTCCAAATGACGAGAAACGTGTTAAAGGAGTGTAAACAAGTGGGGCCTGGCATCAGCATTTTTTAAAGCTTCTCCAGGTGATTTTCATGTGCATCCAACGTTGAGACCCATTGCTCAAATGATTAATACGTTGGTAGAACTCCACAGAAAAAGAACCTAGTGTGAAGTTAGGCTAGAGCTTGTGCAATTGCCCCATTTTTGTCTGAGGCTGAACACTGTACTTTATTGGCAGGCTACAATGAAAATCCCTATAGACCTCCTTTTAAGAATTCATCAAAAAATAGTTCATAGAGACAGTCTATAAATTAACTTTTACCCAGGACTTGGCAATCTTCTTTTGTCTAGGGTTGCAAAAGTAGCTGAATTTTAAATGATCTCTTGAAATACTGAGTAATAAATATCAGAATAATTTCCTTTGAAAGCTACCTAGAAATTATTTAGCCCTATAGTGTTGGGACTAATGACTTTCAGTGAGCAACAGATTAATAGACATGTGCTTGTGTTGATATTACTATTCTCTTTCTAATGGTTTGTTCATTAACTCATGACTGCGGTCTTAATTGGGGACCGTTAATAGGTAAGGATGGTGTTTTTGAGTCTGGCAATGTGATAAATTGTGTCTGTTTCTATTCCCTGGGGCTAATAGATTTTTGGTTTTTAAAACTCTCATTAAGCAGCCCTAGGGAAGACAATTAAAGTCACCATCAGTCTGGGCTCAGAGGAGGCACACTGCTGTGGAGGGGGCAGATTTTGGAAGCAGAACATTTAATGTCTCATCTGCAAATTTGCTATTGAAGTGACTCTAGGCTAATTGTTCTGATTTTCTGAAACCGGCTTTTCCTATCTGTAAAATGGGCAAACCATGAAAAAAACACGTAGTATGGAACTATAGGAATTAAATGAAATAATGCATGTAAAAAATGAATACATGTGCCTCTAAAATAGTTAACACATAGTTATTGTTATTTCCTAATTATCCCTTTTTATCAATTATAAGCTTTAAATTTGTTCTTTTTTTAGAGTAGAACATTTCTAGGTTAGCACATACTCAGTCATCAAGGGATCAAAGGACCAGTCCCTATGACTCTCTTTCCACTTTCCAGATTGATGTCACAATAATCTCAGTATATTGGGTGACGGGGAAGGAGAGGAACGGAGATGGAAGAAGTAATATAGCTTGGACCTCACAAAGATCTTAATAGATTTCACTTGAGATCCACCTGCCTCATATCAGTCCCCGCAGGCCAGCAAGAATGAAGGGGCTCTCCTCTGTGAAGAGCAATTGTTTCACAGATTACCAGTTCATGTCTTCAGTGCCTACGAAACACTTTAGATTCTGTTTTGTAATGCAAAGAGTTTTTGTTGTTTATTTCCTCTAATAATTAGAAACTTTTCAACACTTGGGAAAAGTCAGCAGTCTTCAACTGTGCACCTCTTGGAGGACTGGCTTTTAGCTTTAGGTAAATGTCCTGGACAGGACTTTGCTCATAGGGGCAAAAACTAGTGCAGTCTGACCTGATGCTGTCTTTCTCAGTCCAGCGTCTCTTTGGAGAAGACCCAGAAGTAGAGCAAGCAGGAAAGGCAGACAGAAGGGTTTAATTTCAGAGTTGCAGAAAGACCTCTGACTTCCATGAAAACTACACCTCATTTTTAGCCTCCCTTATTTTCAGCTCAGCTTATATCTTTCAAAAGCTCTGGTAAAGGGTGGGAATGTCTAGATGCTTTCGCTGTTCAGTACTTTTTCACCTGCCCGTAATAGATCTCTCTAACAGTTGGAAAGGGAAAGGGAATAAAATGTGGGTAATGTCAGGGATACTCAAGAGTTATGTGACTAGAGCCATCTTCGCAGTCACCATTAACCTAAAGAACCATACGACTCCTGTATGACTGGTAGGATTTAGTATAATGGTGCTTTCATATGGAGAAATTAGAAGTCTTAAAGAGCCACCAATTAAACATAAAGGGACTCATGTGACCAGAGAGCAGCAGTGAACATCACTGCCTTAGAGAAATGGAAACCCTCCAAAATTAGATGCATCCAGACTAAAAGTCTCACTGTTGTCTCCTCTGGGTTTGGACGTCTATAGAATGTTCTTGTGTCCATCATTCAATACAGTGTGTTTTGACATGTGAAAGATGATCACATTTTACCTAATAAAGATCAAGAAAGCATGTCATACTCAATAATGATTGGATGATTTTGACAGTGCTCAAGCCTCAGGGTAAGCTCTGCTTTTACCTAGAGAACTACCAGTTACACCTTTGTAACTGGTTTTCCAAGACTCAATAGACAGACCATGTGGAATGAAATGTTTTCTCATCCCCCGGCATGTTTAACGATACTCTGTCGAATATCATTCTCGTCTCTGACTCACCTTCTTGGAAGACTTGTTAGCTGTCCAGTAACATTCAGATATTAAAAAGTTCAGTTTGATAAGATGCAGTGAGTAGGGAGAGCAAAGCTTGCTCCACCAGCACCTAGAAACATGCTAGACACGTTACAAAAATCATGAGTTTTAAAGTGTCATCAAGCTTTGAAAATAATAAGGATGAGATAAAATTGCAGAGAAAGAAGGGAAAGGAAAATCAGTCCAGCTTTCAGAATTGTGTTGTGTTAAATGAGAAACTGACCCTCCTGGGGCTTCAAGTTCATGGTCATGGTTTACTTAGAAGAAACTCGCTGAATTCTGCTGAATTCTCACACTTTACAGGAAGCTGCAGAACCAGGCCCCAGGCTTTTTAAAAAGCAGAGTGAAAATCTCCACCTTTTCATAGCATTCAGAAATAAGGGGGGAAAATGGAACACTGGCAAGAAACCAGCCCTAGAGGGACTGAGGAGCTGAAATGTCCTTTCTTCCTGGGGATGTTGACGGCGCCTCCCTGTCGCTGGAGGTCAAAGTATCAAGGCCTTGCTGAACGCACAGCTGCTTTGGCAAACCTGCAGCTCTGCCATTTGTGAATCTAAAATGACAATTTGGAGACCCAGTGGGACACAAACTCATGGGTGGTCTTCCTCTAAAGACTTTGGCCGACTTTTGAACCAGTGTGGGCCCAATGCTGAAGATGCCAATGCTGAGGCCCGGAGAAAGTCCTGCTACTTTCGGGATTGAGGAGCACAGACGAGCTGGGCTGTCAGTGGAATGTCTAGGAGGACAGACCCCATAGAATGGTGGATTGAGTGTCCTGGTGTTCTAGGGCTGATGTAACAACGTGCCAGTGTGTGTGTGTTTGTGTGTGTGTGTGTGTGTGTGAGAGAGAGAGAAGCAGAGAGAGCGAGAGCACGGGAGAGAGAGAGAGAGCATGGGAGAGAGAATTATACAAGAGAAACCCATTTTCTCTCAGTTCCTGCTCCGGGAGTGCACAGCCCAGTGGCTGGCAGGCCGGGTTCTTCCGAGGCCACTCTCCTATGGCAGATGGCTGCCCTCCTGCTGTCTCTTCACAGGGTCATCCTTTTGTATAGCAACCCTGGGGGCTCTTCCTCATCTGCTCATACAGTGGTCACATTTCATGAGGCCCATCCCCTAATGGCCTCATCTTACCTTGAGCATCTTATCTCCATGTACACTCACATGGCAGGGTACTGACACCTGGGACCTCGACATATGAATTTGTTTTTGTTTTGTTTTGTTAAAGATTTATTTATTTATTTTTATACAAGAACCCGGGTACAGGCCAGATGTTCAGGAGGGTGAGAGGATTCACCAGAGACAGAGCAGGGACGAAATACAGATTCACCAGAACAGGCAGACTGACGAAATACACTGCTGGGGGGAGCAGCATGCAAGACCGGAGAGGTCTGACTCGCCATGTGGGACCCTTGCCGGCTGGCTGGTATCGAACCAGCGCTGCAGAGGCTGTGGACAGCTTCATAGCACAGCGCTCAACTGCTTGCGCCACCAGGGGAGACCCTCGACATATGAATTTGGATGGTAGGCATGAGGGTAGACATTCACCTGACAACCCTGAGTCTTGCCAAAATTCCATATTGCTTGGTCCCGATCCTTGACTACATTGAAGAAAGCAACCCCCTCCTCTCTGCATAACAAAGGAAATGGTATCCCTGATAGAAAATATTATCTGGAGCTTTTATAGCTGCTTGACATTTTTTTAAAAGTTACTGAATACCTCCAAAACTGGAAAAAATAAGCCATTTTCCTTATCCCAGACATGTTTATGTGCAAATGAATATTTACCATTCTCGTCTGTGACCTATTTCACTTGTAAGTACTCTTCAAGATCAGAGCTTCTCGAACTTGAACTTGCATATGGATTACTTGAGAAATCTTGGCAAAATGAAGACTATGATTCAGTAGGTGTGGAGTGAGCCTGAAAGTCTCTGCATTTCTAACAAGCTTTTAAAGCAGCTATGAGCAATGACAATAGCTGCACACTTAGGTTTAAGAAGCATTGCTTGTGCCTAAGCATGTTTAAGCTCTCTTCCAACTCTGAGGTTCTGTTAACTTTCTTAAAATCTTGTTCCAAGGGAGCCTTATTCCATTAAACAGTACATTTTTTGTAATTCCACATAAGATTTAGAATTAAACACACAAAATAATCTCATTTATTTTAAAGCATTAGTTCTTAACTTTGGTCACACTCTGCATCAAGTGGGGAGTGAGTCTTAAAAAATACTGATGTCTAGATCCTTCACTCAGAAATTCCAACTTCATTATTCTAGAATGTAGCCTAGAAATTGTCATTAAAAATATTTCAGATGGGGCCTCCCCGGTGGCTCAGCGGTTGAGCGCTGGGTTGCGAAGCTGCCCGCAGCCTCTGCAGCGCCGGTTCGATCCCCGGCTGCTCCCCGGCCACCAGAGGAGGGTCCCACATGGCGCACAGACCTCTCCTGCCCCCCGCTGCTCCCCTCAGCAGTGTACTTCGGTCCTACTGCCTGCTCTGCTCCCTGCTCTGGCTCTGGTGAATTCTCTCACCCTCCCGGGCTTCTGACTGTACCCAGTGCTTGCATAAATAAATAAAAAATAAATAAATCTTAAAAAAAATTTTTCAGATGATTCTAATGTGTTGCCAAAATAAAGAGATTAATAACAAAACTTTTGAGGCAATACTTTTCTCATGAGACTAGTACTGGAACTGCTTTGATCTATCACCTTATTTGCCAGGCATTTTTCTGGTAAACATAAGCCAATACTAACAATAGCTCACCTGAAAAATAATTAGTATCTACCTATTACTGATATTTGAGGGATTTTTTTTAACCATTTGGAGCTAGATAATTACTGCTTATTACAGACTGGGAATGGAAATTTCATTTTGGCAGAGTCCTCTCCAATCCCTATTCCTCTTACACCCAACCTGCTTTTTTTCATTAACTTAACCTGTTTGGAACCTTTGGGGATGTGAGTTTGCAAAGCTACCACTACAACCCTAAGTTAGTAAGTTACAGATGATATAGTAAGTCACAGGTCAAACATGTTCAAAGAGAAAATTTAAATGTATCTCCCCAGGGAGACTTTAGATAAAATATTCATTTGCATAGGTGGTTTTTCCAGTTAGCTCTGAGATTCACTGGATTTCTAATATTCTGTGATCTATATCACTTAAGTTTTTACATGGATCATTTTCTCAGCCCCAAACAAAATTAAACAATTGGGAAATCAATATCTAAGCATGGCAAGAAATAACTTGTCTTCTTAATGTCTGAGATTGCCAGTGTTTATAATAGTGACTGAGTCATAATAAGTAGTCACTACATATGTATTGTCATTAAAATAGTGAGTTAGAATTTAACATTAGCTATTTTGCTTTATTTATAGTCATAAACTAAATAAAAAATTTCATTAAAAACACATGGGAGGTCTGAGTCAGGCTGACAGCTGAAACACATGTGAACGTATATTCAAGTGCCTTAGCAACACGGGAGTTTGTTTCTTGATTATTAGGGTAGGCAGGATTCCAAGACAGTGCCTGAGATCCCCACCCAAAGTAGTGTATGATCTGCATAACCCCTGGAACTAATATTTGGTCTTGACGGTTGATTACGTGATGATACATGGCACATTCGTCATAAAAACAGAGATTATCTGGGTAGATCTTACCTAATTAGATAAGCCTTTCAAAAAGACCAGAACTCAGAGAAAGATCTTTAGTACAGGAAGAATTTGATGCGAATAAAATGGCTAGTTGCTGGATTTGAAGATGGAGGAGCCACATGACAAACTATGAAAGTCATCAAGAAAATGGAGACATCCGTCTGGACCTGTAAGAAACCGAATTCCGCTAACAGCCTGCTGACGCTGGGAGCTCCTGGCCAAGCCCCCGCTGAGGACGCAGCCAACTTGCTCTCTGTCCTGCAAGTCTGGAGTGGAGAACTGAGCCACACTGGGCTGGACTTCCGGCCTGCAGACCGTCCACTGATGAAGGGAAGTTGTTTTAAATAACCGAATCTGCGATAGTTTGTTGCACAGCAGTAGAAAACAAGTCATTTAACAGCTTCAACTGGCCACAGTGGTTGCGGGTGGCTTCTTCTCATCGGTCTATTTCTGGAACCCAGGTTCAGCTCTGCAGTCACCTATGGGCTGAACTCCTGGGAAGGAGGACGTGACAGTGGACGAGGCATACTCTACCTGCTTCTGAAAAGGCCGGCTTGGAGGCAGCAAACATCACTTACACGTACGCTTTGTGGGGAGGTCTAGTTCCCCAGCTATAGCTCAGTTCAAGGCATCATATAATCCTGAGCGGCTTCCTGCTGGAAAACTCTCATTGTGGAGGGGGCTAAACATTTCTTTTCTGTCAGGTTTTCATGTATTTGAATATTAAGGCAGCTATGTGTCCTCCCTGCTATTGCAATAACGAGCAGTCGTTATATTGCATATTCTAATTTAGATATAGACAAGAATTAGAGCAACTTTTTTTTTTATGAAAAAGAAGGAATGTGTTTCAATGACACATTTATCATCAGAGACCTTACTAGGTATGACAACAGTATAGGAAGAGAATCAGGTCTCCCACCCAGAGGGTGTTCCTCTGGGAATAACTAAGTCCTCCTCTCCAATAAGTCCCTCCCTCCACCTTCTCCTGGGATGGTGCAAGGAAAGATTGCTCCCTTATCACTTACCAATGAAGAGATGAACCGGCATGGATACCCTGTGCACAGAGCCAAGGCAGCATGACCTTGACCTTCCCCGGACCTGAGCACCCAGCAATATCCGAGTGATTCTTAGCTATTCACCTATGCAAAACTCAGCTATCCTCACCCTCCCACCCCAAGACAACAGCCTGCTCTCATAACAAGCTTAACTAGCTTGAGAGTCTCTCTCTGCGTGTGTGAGCATTGGAGGCCATGTTCAGCCACTGCAGCGGTGGCCCAAACAACCCGTGCCTTGGGAACAGCTAAGGTGTGTGAATTGGCCTCTAGGATTTGATGCAAGCGTGAGCATCACTCACTACCTGGTTTTATTTTCCAAGTTGAATTTAGTACATACAGTTTTGAACTTAGGAAGTTGTTAGAGAAGGAAATGAATTTTTTTTACATGAACCTTAAGAAATATTCAACAGGGAATATATAATCTTCTCCATGATGACTCCTATTTATTGATCTGCCTTGCTTTATTTGATATCATAAATGTCTAGACAAATGGAAGTTATGAGAACTATAAATGCATAGTCAGGCAGACTCTTATATTCCAGGAAGGGGCAGGGAGGGGTCGGGTGAAGAAAAACAGGGAGATGAACTGCTAAAAAGACCAAAAAAGGGATCCTGAATTCCCAAGGAAGGCCAGTGAGTCTCAGGAGGACTGACATTGCTGATGAACTGGAATGTTCCAAATGTCTCAGTGACAGCTCCTGTTTCATCCTTCCTTCATCAAAAGATCTCCTCTAGATATGTCTGAGGCTCTATTATTTTTCAGGGACCTTGGTCTCGCTTCCTCCCTAACTTCTTCCTCCTTCCATCTCCTTCCTGCCCCTCTCCCCACCCCCTCCTGATCTCTTCTCTCCCTCCCTTGCTTTCTCTCACATGTCTTTCCTACTTCTCTCTCCGGGTTAAGCACTGAAGTGCTGAAAATATATGGTCCAGCAGCCTGTGGTATCCGTTGTTAACTCTGTGTTAAATAAGCTGACAAAATGCAGAAGGTAACTGGCCTTGAGAGGTGTTCTCTGGGTGGCTCAAGGCAGATTTGGGTGATTCGAGGGCCTCCGATCATGTCACTCTTCTCTGAATTCTTATTGCCTGAAAATTGGGTAAAGCCCAGACTCCACAGCATGGCAGACAGACAGCCATCTACTGCAGATGGCCCAGCCCGTCTCCCCACACAGTCAAATTCTCACCACTTTCCTCGAGGTCCCCATGTTCCGGCTTCACCATCATGTTCACCCTTTCCCAAACACGACTGGGCCTTTTCAACTCCATGATGCGTGCTTGGTGCATAACACCTGGGTGCCTTGTCACACTCTTTCTTTCTTAAAACTCCTATTCATCCTTCAAGACCCAAACTACCTCATCTGTGAAGCTTCTTCAGATACCCACAAGCTGAAGTGATGGCTCCTCACTCTGAATGACTTACAGGATAACATCCATATTTGCACTAGTGCACGTATTACCCGTGCTGGATGGTTCATACTCTGTCCTACCCTGGACTCTGAAGGCTCAGAGAGAAGGAATGGGAACTTACTCCCTGGTCACCTAGTTTGCATCCACTGTGACGAGGAATATTTCTTATGTAAGATGGGCCTCGCTGACAAGTTCCCTGCATATTGTGACATCAGCACTATTGACCTTGAATATGAAAGTTTAGAACTACATATGTACTGATTTAGACAAATGCTTCTTAGGAAAATTTGACTTTATAAAATTTAAAGTTGGTCTACAAAAGTTTGTTGTTCGGTTTCTCTAAATTAGGAGCTCTGGTAGTGATTGCAACATACCTCAGCTTAGTAAAACATGACATATATGTACGTTTCAAAATAATTTTATTACATAAAATGACATTATTCTCTCTCTCCTTCAGACACACACACGCACACACACACACACACTGGATATGCCAAACTAATCTATGAATATCTTAAAATTTTGTCATAAACTTTAGGCTTTTCCTTTCTCTAGTTTATTCATATCAATACCTGGAGGCAGGGGGATCACCAATATTTTGCAAAGGCTCCCAGGTAATTCTGGTGTGGAGCCAGGACTGAGGCGTGCTATGTGCTAAGATGTAGGTGTCTTTGCTGTCGGAAGTGTTGACTCTTACCAGAATGCTGTTCATACACAGGAAAGTGTCCCCGGGTAACTGAGTATGTCACCCTATTGCCACTCCCTCAACTGCGAGTTACGTTTCCTGTGAATCCAGGTGTAGAGAGTGGCCTCTGACCGGCAGTCAGGCTGCTCCAGTGGGAGGGGTTTTCTACAGGGAGTGAAGGTTTGAGGCACCTTTCGAGAACACTTTTTACTGAGCACACACGGGGTGACTCCTCTTTCTTTTGAATGTTGCCTGGAGATCGCTTTTTGAGATGGAAGGTCTGTACCTACAGGGCATTTACGTCTGCATTTGACCAGGGGTGATGGTGGGAGCCCAGGCGGCTCTGTGTACTTAGGAAAGTGGGACAATAAAAGGACAGCTCGTTGTGCTGCCCGGATGTTGCGCTGTCAGTAATGATTAACCATGGAGTGGGAAGGTGTGCCGGGTGGAGGCTGAAGGCCAGCAGGTGTGGGAGCTTCAGCTCTGCTTTCTACTCCAGAGTCACACAGGACATGTGTGTTTTTCTTTCTAGGTTCGAACCAGTGTCCTACCTGAGCATAAGGATCCCCCATCAGAGGTTGGGGTAAGTGTCTATGTTTCCGAAAGGCACACATACGGCGTCTCTGAGGAAAGGCTCTGTCATGTGTAGGGTGCTGGAGAGCCGTCTCATGACGTCAACTTGGGCACTTCAGAAGCTTCTGAAACTTGTACCACAGTTCCTGTGTGTAGTTTTATGAGAACGGGTCCAAATATTGGTGATACGTTCATTTTAGCTGCAAGTCGGCATTCAGAAACAGAAATAGAAATAGAGTGTGTGCCATAAATGCAGGCCTCAGGTATGACTTTCAATGTGCTAGTCACCCATGCTTTAAAAAACATAAAAAGAAACATATGAAATTAGCTTTAATATTTTATTTCACCCAACATATGCAGAGTGTTATCATTCAAAAGGATTCAGTAAATTATGGATGATATACTTCATGCTCCTTTTTTTCATGCCACCTGATAAATCCAGTGTGTATATTATTTACACTTGGAGGACATCTCAGTTCAGCGCTAAAGCTGGTGTTAAAGCAAAGCTCTAGAAAGTACGTGGAAAAACTGGCAAGCCACATGAAAACCAAATATAAAAGAAGTCTGTGCTTTGAGCACAGGCCTTGTGAGATGGCCGTAGGTGAGGGCGCTCTGGCAGGCTCAGGCATGTGGAGGGTGCACCCTGGAGCTCCTGGTGAGCGCTGCTTGGCCAGGGGACCGTTGAGGACCTGCTGCAGGGAGCTGCGTGCTCGGCTGAACAGTCCGATGGCGCCGGCTTGCGCAGACTTCCTGCAGGTGCTGTCAGGATGCGCTGTCCATGCCCCAGAGATAGAGACAGGGGCCCCGCTTTTTTTCACCCTTCTTGATAGCATTCTCCAGCCAGGTGAGGGGGTGAGCTCATGCATCAAGCAAGTGATCTCTGCTCTGGGTGATCGGACAGGATGAGAACTGTGAGTGTTGCTATCAGCAGCTGTTGTCAGGAGCTGGTAAGACTGGTCAGAGGTACATGTTGACAGGCAAAGAGAGCCTGTACGGGAACAGGAGGGGCCACCTGTCCTGGAATCAAGGCGTAGTGTGATGGGGAGGCAAGAACTTGGGACTGAGAGGCAAGAACCTGGGTTCTAACTTGACCTTCTGCATGTTAATGAGTTCCAGGACTGTATGTCAGCCCAGCCACTTCATCTGCAGACTGGCAATGCTTTCACAAGCCTTAATGTCAGTCCGGCCACTTCATCTGCAGACGGGCGATGCCTTCACAAGCCTTAACATTCGCCAGGTAGACATTTTGGGGGCCTGAGAAACATTCACATCATCTAATATAAATTGGAGCTATAAAGGATCATAGGATCAGTAATAATAACACCACAGGACTACACAACCTTCATTTTATTTTTCACTTTTCAACTAGAATATCTTCTATAGTTCTCAAGAATCTAATTTTTATTTTTAAACATATTAATCATTTCTTTTTAAATAGGACTTCCCATAGGTTATTCATTTTTATTTAATATTCTGTCCTTTCCATAAAGTATTTAAGGCAGACTTGCAATACTTAATTTTTTTCTTTTAATAAATGTTATTTATTTATTTTTGACGTAGCTTTGGTTTCCAGCACTGTCTATGATTCAGAGGAATAGGTTCACTGGATTTAGCATGCTTTTAAGTCATCTAACTGCTGGGTATATTATGTTAATCACTATGCAAGCTAATATTTGTAGAGTATTTCCTATTTTCTCAATGTACTAAGTGCTTTGCCTTTAATTCTCACAATGAGTGTGAGAAAGTGCGGCTATCATATCCAGCTCTTTCATACACACACGAACGACCATCCTCAGCACTGGACTGTGTGGTCCAAGATCACAGAGGAGCTGGGGAGCAAGGCCAGGCGATGTCTGGGGAGCTGGGAGAAGCGATGGACTCGCTCACATCTCAATTTGGGGGCAGAATAACTGATTCAGGACTGGACTTCGACCTCAGAGTTCCAACTCTAATGAGGCTTTACATTGTTTTACTTGTCCTTTTCAGTTTCCTCTTGATAAACGCAATGCTATTTCAATAAAAATTAACAATCAATCAATAAATCTTTAAGAAGAAAATTTTAGAAACAGCAGCAGAGAGATGAAAGCCATGGTGGCTTGAGTTATCTTTGAAATATAGAACTTAAAAGAAGGAAGGCTCTTAACTTCTGTGATTTTGATGACAGTGACAGCAAAGATAATTGTAGTTAAGTTAGTCTTTTACATCCAGTTTCCCTCCATGGGAATTCAGAAATAGAAAAGACTTCTCCCCCTCTAATTCATTCTCTCACCAGTATTTCCTAAATGACGTTTTCCAACTTTGACGCTGGAAAGAGAGCACTTAATTGTATCATGGTGAAGCAAATACATGAAAACCCCTTAGAAACTAAGTGTACAGGCAAGTCCACTGTTGCTCGTGTGACATCAGTTTGAAATTGAAGACTTCCAGGATGCATTTTATGCAGCATCACCGTCCCACTGTAAAGTTATTTTTGGAACAAATAAGATAATATTTCTACTTCAAGGAGACCTTGTCTGCTTTGGGGAATTTTCTTCATGTAACGTGGAGATGCCATTACACAAGTTGTTTCACAGATTGCATGAAACTCATCCTTTGAGACAGCACGTGGCTGACAGTTGTGATGGAAAAGAGGGGCTGTGAGCGCTGTGCTTGGTGCAGGGCTGTGTGCCAGGCCTGGCTGGAGGCTGGCGAACCAGGTCCGGGCTGGCCGGGACAGGCGCGCCTCTCGGTGTCTGGAGGTCACAGAATCTGCGCAGCTGTGCTTCGCGGTGCCTGGAGCGTGTGTCTGAAAATAGCCCCCCCCCCCCACCTGCCTCTCTGCTGCCTTCCAGTCCGAAGCATTTGCTGCTTTTATTGCCAAAAGGACCACAATAACATTCACCGCACGTGTAGTTTGTCTTAATAGTTCTAAAGCCATCCATACCTTCAACATACCAAAAGGCAAAGAGAAAATGACTTGAAATTGGGGTCAGCATGAAATGTCTGATTGATTGTTCTTTGAGGATAACGAGAGAGGGGGTGGGAATGTAAATAAAAAAACCCTAATTACCAATGAAAGGGGAGTGAGCTATCTGTTTAACACAAAAAAGTGCTAAATGAAGTTCACCACAGAATACAATCTGTACACCAACAATTTCACTTTTTGATATTCGGTATATTTTCATTGAGAGAATTGACTTACAACACTGTATATGATTTAGGATTATAGCACCCCGCCTCTTCACACCACAGCCACCACCAAGACACTCATGGTCCTCACCCTACATTTCAGTGATTTTTCTATAGCTTATAAATATCTGCAGAAAGAACAATTCTCTTTGTCTAATAGAATACTTTCTTAAAAGTTAGCATGTAGTACATCCATTCGTATATTGTCAGCAATAGTTGTCACACGTCTTCTCTGTACTAGGCAGTGGGGGGTTATCAGAAAACAAGATAAAGCTCCCATGGAGCATCACATCTCAAGGCGGGGGGCAAAGTGAGTAATGAAACAGCCCATATGTCAGATGTTGAAAAGGGCCTGCAGGGGACAAGACAGAGGAGGAGGCAGAGAATGGCCGGAGGCACCTGTGGTGTATCCTTGTGCCAGAGGTGTCCTGGTGGGTCTCACTACAAGAGGATGTGAATGCTTCTGTGCAGCTGAACCTCTCCGAGGTTCCCTCTGCTGTGTGCTGGAACGTCACCCAGCATTTCTGTATGTTTTTTTGTAGAGGTCTCAGATTTCCTTTTCTGCCTCGAGACACCACCATTTCATCAGCACTTGTTCCCCTAATCGTCTCTATGCACGGGACGTTCTTCCCCAATAATCCAGGTCATATTCCTCTGGCTTTGGTGACCTGGTGTCTAAACCAGCTCTTTGAGTTTTGAGTTTAATGAATTAGGTGTATCATTACTGACATCCAGGCATGTCCAACTTTAGAACTGAGTCGTACTTCAAATGTTTGCCTCTAAGCTTTTTGAACCAGCTCTTCGAAGTTAGAGCTTTGGAAAAAAATAAAAAGTCTGATCTGAAGCTTTTCTATGCTCAGCCATCGCTCAGTGTACACACTGCCTTTTATGTGGGAAATACCTGAGTGCTTTCTTCTGAAAAGACCCAGTTGGCCTCAGATGCCTTAGGTGCAGCCCTTATTCTAGTGCAACAGACCTATGAAGAGAGAATAGGGATGTGTTGTCAGCTACTTGAAGAGTATTCTAGTGTAGTAGGCAGCAGTGGCGGGAAAAATAATATGGGTTTGATATTCTCATGTTTACTTCTTGACCTTGAAGAGAGAATGACAAAGCCTATTTATGGACTATCATAATATTGTGATTTTTCAATCAGAAGCAGTCAGGAATATTAAAAAGAGATGCAAGATTTTTATCCTGGAAAAGAAAAACCAATTTAGTTTTAGTCTTTGCATTATGAGTCAAAGAGTATAGAAAGTAGATATTCTTAGATAGTCAACAACCAGTATGACAGGTTAAAAAAAGCAATTTAAGAAATGTAACTGAGTACCATTCGCTTTTGTATTTGTTAAAATGAAATTGTCCCGTGCTAGTATAGAAATAACAAAGGAAGCAAATGCTTTTAAACATTGCTGTGATGGGGGAGAAATATAGCATTTCTATTTATAACTTGTACAGAGTCCCACATAAAAATAGCTCGAACTAACAGATTTGCTCATATCTGGAATACAAAGTTGTTGCTGCTTGTATCTTCAGGAATTCTAATAAGAACAACCACGGCATTGGTAAATATTGAAAGTTTATCATCTTTTCTTTTACCCTAGTTATCTTATGGGGGAAAAAAATTACTTCCTGGATAAGTCCTGGCTTCTCTGTCACTCGTTTTGTTATTTTCCCAGCTAGTGGTTTCTGGTTTTGAATGAAAAAGATACATTTGCTCCTTTCCACTTCACCCCATGAGGTGGACATATTGCTGGTAACTGTATCCCTGTCAATGAAATATTTGTCAGGCTAAGAGACTTACCCTTTCATTCTTCTAAAGACTAATTTTGTGTGATTTGGTGTGACAGCGAAAATATTAAGGACCTCAGATGTTAATGAAAATCCTTCTTTCTCTCTGATTTCCAGCGAAGCTTCCTGGGCTATGCCAGCTTCAAAGTGGGGGAGTTACTGAAGCCAAAGGAGCAGTTGCTGACCCTGAGCCTCAGGTGGGTCTCTGCCACAGACGGGCTGGTAAAGTTGGTAGCCCATGACATTTATTTATGACCGGCTGGGGCTGAAAGTCAAAATTCTTTCAGATGTTCAGATGTCAACTCTCAAATGACTCATGTTCTCCACAGCAACAAGTCACTGTAAATTATTCAAGTTGCTCTCCAAGTGCATGTCTCAGATTTAAAAGATTATCAGCCCTTGTAAAGAAAAGCAAATACCACATTGTCATTAAAGTTATGAAAGTCTTTGAAAGGGAGAAAGTAAATGGAAATGATGAGCATGTTATTAAGTAGTTTTTCTGGTACTTACCAAAATGTTACCTTTTTAATCAAGGAAGTTTCCAAGTAAGTTTGAAATGCTTGTAAGAGGCAACATAGCTGATCTATGGTCATAGAGTGGAAGCTAAGCTGATTATTCTATTTTTTTTTAGCTTCTTTTTTTGCTGTTGTAAGTTAAAACAGGCTTATATTAAAAGATAGAATAGTTTTGAATATGGATGAAATTTGTTTGGCTATAGAGTAGCATAATAATCTTTAGGAGGTTGGATAGTGTTTTAATACTAAGAAAGGTGTGAAATAGAATTAATATTTCTTTTTAATTTCGTAATAAATTTAAAACTATAGTGTGCTGTTTTCTAGTTGATTAGCAATTTTCATAATTATATACACATAGAGAATACTGCCTTACAATGTATGTATAATGTACAGGAATATATAAAGTGCAATATTTGATCTTAGCCAGAAAAATGGTATAGAAAACTATTCGTAAATCTTAAGACGCTCTTCTGTCCATGAAACACAGAGACCACTCTCAGGGAAGAGAAAAATATTTGGGCTAATTGCGCTGTCACCCCCTCTCCAGGACCCGCTGGAAACCAGCAATTTATTTCAGTGACGATGCCATGGCTTCTATTGGAATCTGTAGCGCCTGGTGTCTCTTTTCTGATTTTTCCTCATTCTTAACTGCTTTCCGTTTTAACACAACAGATAGTACAGCAAAATTTAAAGGGATTCATATTCATGCAGGAAAAATAAATACTGGTGGGTTCTAATGATGACTTACCTTCTCTTTGACTTCCTTTTGGCTTTGTCTCTTAAACATGTTTGTTTTTGTTGTTGTTGTTGTATTTTATTTGGGAAGACATTGAAAAATCTTTAAGGTTTTGTGATGAGTCCCAATGAGTTTTGCCGGATTACTTTCAGCTGCAGCTAAGAAGCTGGGATAGTAATGTCTCTGATCCCCTAGAAAATTACTATTACCCACCTAGCATGGTGGTTATGGCTGTCCACAGTGGCCCCAGATCCTTGATATGAGATGCCAAGCCTTTAACCCACGGAGAACCACTAGCAGGCTGCATGTTTTCTAGATAAGATGCCTAGCACTTTATTCCGCGTCTTTCGGACTCGCAGGCGGCAGTGCTGATTGTATCATAACCGTCATTAGCGTCAGCAACACACAGTACAACACGGAGATTCTGGCTTTGATAGAGGAATCTTCAGAGGACCAGGAGTTCTTAGTGAAACAAAAATTAGTGAACACCTGTAGTACCTTCCACGGTGGAGAGGACAAGAGGGACCTGGCTAGAGCTCCACCCTTGGAAGAATTGTGGAAATTTCAGGTTTAGACGAAATTAAGACAAATTTCCATTTTTTAATTTTTTGTGTTGGGGGTACTTTGGTTTACAGCCATGTCTGTGTTTTAGGCGTTCAGGTTCACACCTCTTCAAACGTCTGTGACCACAACACACCCCCCACCTCCACACCCATGACTCCCCGCCACCGCCATGCGATCCCCCACCCTTTTCCTGCTCAGCATCCCTCTTGAAACCAGCATTCTGCAGTCACAGCCCAAGGGTTTGTTCTGATTTGGTTCCACCTATTCTTTTGCTTTTCTTCTTTATGTGCCACATATGAGTGAAATCATCTGGTGTTTGTCTTTCTCCTTTTGACTTATTTTGCTTCGGATAATCCCCTCCAGTTCCATCCATGTTACTGCAAATGGCGAAGTTTCATCTTATTTTATAGCTGAGTAGTATTCCCCTATTTGAATCTTCCTCATGTGTATCTGCTTCTCTGCCGTTGGGCACCTACGTTGTTTTCTTAGTTTGGCTATTGCCAACAGAGCTGCCCTGAACTTAGAGGAGCATTTGCCTTTTCAGATGAATGCTTTGTATTCTTCAGATAGATCCTAGGTGTGAACTTGCTGGATCAAGTGGTAGATCTGTTTTTCATCTTATGAGAAACCTCTACAACATTTCCCGTGGAGGCTGGGCTTGTCCACATTCCCACCAGCAGTGCATGAGGGTTCCATTTCTTCACACCCTCATCACCACTTGTCTCTCTTTCATTTTTAACTTTAGTACCATGGATCCTACTCATTTGCTTTCAATTTTATTTATTTTTTAAAAATTCATTTGTATTTATTTATGCATACAAGAACTGGGGTACAGGCCAGAGGTGTGGGGGTGAGAGGATTCACCAGAGACAGTGGGGAGCAGAATAAGCTGATCTACTGAAATACACTGCTGAGGGGCGCAGCGGGGAGAAAGGAAAGGCCTGCTGCACCTTATGGGTCAGCTCCCTGGCCGAGGATCCAACTCATGCTGCAGTGGCTTCCGATACCTTGATAGCACTGAGACTTTAACCCCAGTGCCACCAGGGAGGCCCCTGATTTCAATTTTATGAAAGGAAAACAAGTTCAACAACAAAGAATTGCATTTTAAAAATAAAAAATTCTGGAATTGTATTTTCTTTTTCTGTTCTCTCGCTCATGGCCATGTATTACACGTTCCCGATGTCCACACTATATGGAGCCATACTAGCATTCTTGTAAAGAGAATTATAACAGGCATGAGAGACACTGAATCATATAATTTAAAAGTTAATAAAATTCATTAAATATTTACTAATGTGTTCTTCATGTCCTAATAATTATATTAGATGTGTTTTATCTTTGACCTTTATCAAAGTAGGCTGTGGTATTATGATTTTCACATGTTGTCAGTCACGGAACTGAGATGTAGAAAGTGGTTAAGTAATTTGTACTAAGTCACAAGGCTCCTAAGTGGGAAAAACCGAGACAGGAGGCCACATATTTCTGACTGCAAAGCCTGTGCTCTTAATGACCCTCTTCTTTGATGAAGAAAAAAAAAATCTAGTTAAAACATGTGACAGGTCCAGGACCGCTAGTTCACGGTTCCACCTGTGGCTTTCACAACAATGCCTTGCTTCCAAGAGGTGAGTGAGGACAGAGTATGTTAACACCCCAGGGAGAAGCCAGGAGGACTAGCCACGTGGGTGGAAAGAGGAAACCAGCCTGTAGTCTAGGGGGAATTGAGGACTCAGGGAAACCTCCAGAATCTATTTTCACTCCCGATCCATGACACTCACAGGCCTGGAGCCGGGTTGACTGCCTGGGCACCTGCCAGTCATTGCTCTGCCAGCCCCACGGGAACATCTCAGGCCACGCCAGCAGGAACATCACAACTGCCTACCTCTCCTAACGGACCGGAAACATTAGGTCTGTGTCTGAGATGGTGCCAGCGCTTGTGGTAAATGACGATGCTCTTCAGTCAAACAACCACAAAGGCAGAAAAAAGGACAGGATTCCTAGGCTCTTCTCTCCTAGGAAACCCTTCTTGGGAGAATTGAGGCAGGTGGATGTGTTTCAACCTTGTCTGAGCTTTGTTGCCTGTGTCTCCTGGGCTGGCCTTCTTCCATGCTCATCTATTCCACCGGCAGTTGTGAACAGCTTCTCCTGTGCTAGCCACGGGGAGAGTTGCCTTGGGAAAGTGCTTAAATGGCAGTGGAGTTCATATTTTGCAGTTGACGTGGCTGCTTCTATTAATGAGAAATCTGGCCGTGTGCTATCTGCTAGCAGGCAAGAAGCATGTTGGGTGCTTTCCGTGCATTATCTTATTTAATCTGGGCCCGTTATCCTCACTGTCTCACAGCGTCTTGTCTAAGATCTGCAGCTGCTGATGTTACAAGTAGGATTAGAATCCAGTCTGGCTGGCTCCAGTGCTTGTTCTGCTTTTATTTTCCTGTCTCACAGGAGCCTCTCTCGAGCTAATAGAGTCTTTGCTTCCTTCTCCATTTCATAATCTGTAATTTGGAGAATTTTAGAGGCGTCACTTATTTTTTCTTAATGTGTTAGCTTAAAAGTCAATTATATTTGCCCACAACTTTGTGGAACTACAACCATTATTGGTTGGGTCTGGATTTGTGGGAACTGTGCGCCCTAAGCACGATGGTGTGTTTAAGACACTGACCTGCAGGGGAGGTGAGGGATCGGCTGCGTGAAAAGCCGAACACCTCACTAAGGACTCAGGTTTATGTCAGGGCAGGCAATTCACCTGTTTCAGAAACGCCTGGCTCCTCTGCCCAGCAAGTGCTCTGTTATATCTTGTATGGTCTTCTACTTATAGCCCCCTTCCCCGTGAAGCCAACATTTATATTGTTTTATCATAGTGGATACAACAAAATTTTCCTGAATATTGATGTGAGGGTTTATTCGTAAAAAGGGAATTTATGTTTCCTTTTCATTATTGCCTCTACCACATTTACAGAGGTGCTGTCATGACACATTAGATTCCGACGATCTTAATAGATTTCTGATGTGAGGTTTTGTAATATTCAGGTGTATGGGAGAGGCAACAGAAGAAATAAACTTTAGACTTCTGCTCTTTGTAAATTTCTCTCTTCTGTGTAATTCTATGTGTACATATTCATGCATAGACATATGTCAGTTTGCATGCATGATATGTGTTTGTGCATCTCTATGATTTTAGGAATATTTTGCTTTCTGAGAATCCCTGAATTTTCCATTGTTGTTAAATGTTTATGCTCAAAAAAGGCCCAAATTATGAGATCTCAAAGTTTTTTATTTTTGGTGTGTTGCTTAATTTCATCCCTTTAAACACACCTATATACACTTCAATTTTGTTGTTTCTAAAAGTAAAAGAGCAACAAAAATCCTTAGATATTTTAACTTAATTTCCCAAAGGCACTGTCTTAACTTAAGAGCTGCAAGTAATGCTCCTTAGTATGCTCTACAGCTACACACACGTGGATTCTGAGTGATACAAATGTGAACTTACTAGCACCTGGCGGTCTGGGGGCCCAGGCATGTGCTATAGGGCAGTGGATCAGAATCCACTTGTTCCTGGAATCCTACAAATGTGTGTCCAGTCCCCAGTGCTACCGAGATCTAACCCTAATCAATCTATTGTCATAGATTGACAATAAGAGTTTTAAATGATAAATTTCTTTTTATTTTCAACTGGGGTTCAACTTCCTTAGCATTTCCTTTGTCTACCACTAATCTTTTCCTGAATACAAATAAAGATGATTCTAGTCTACTTACTTTAAGCATCATTTGTAGTCTTTGAAATTGTAAATATCATGAGTAGTTACTTTTATAATGACATCTTTTCTTATTAATATCCACTGGCACTTCAGGAATGATTTTAAAAATTACATCCAAGTATCTTAGTAAAGCACGTATATTTTAATGTATTTTATTCTCTTTCAAAGTCTTCCAGTTTAATTTTTTAGGTAGCAGAAGTTAGGGTTAAGGCCGAAAGTCCTGATGGTTTCACAACACTAAACACTGATTCTTATGTATGTCCAGAACATCATCTGTATTAAAAAATGGCAATAAGCTGACAATAATGCCTTTCAAGAAAGGCTGCTTTGATAGAGTCTGGCATATTCATGATTAGTTATAAAACAGAAGAGTATTATACCTTATTGAATGGACCAATGGACAAGTTATTAGACCAGGAGAGCATGTAAAGACCTAATTTAACTGGTACTTTTGCACAGACCTTTCCAGAAATGCTCATCAGAAACTCTGATAGCAAAGTCTAAGAACAAACAGTGCATTTTTTTCTTTGGGTGTGAACAAGCAGCAAGTGTGCAAGTCCACAGCCAACGCACACACCTGCTAGATCCCGATGCATGTGGGAGACCTGGTGTCCCTGGAGAGCTTTCTTCACTGTGTTCTTGGATGGTTCACATGACGAGGGCAGGAAGCCCCCGGGATAATCCCTGCTTCTCTCACTGACTGGACCTCATGATCAATGTCTCAAGAGGGAACTTAGGCCATTTGAGGTTTATGATGGTTGAGCATCTCCAATGCTCTTCCTTAATCTCCTGCTCACCTTGTCTGGAAGGTGGTATTACTTCTGTTTTGCTGACGAGTAACTCAAGAAACAGCGAGCAGGTGGGCTTCCCAAGGTCACACAGAGGACACAAGAGGGAGCAGGAGAGCGGGAGAGAAGTGTACTTGGCATCAAGGATTTCCTCGGGAACATACATTTTGTTTAGAGTCTTTGCCCTAAAGATGAGACCCTGGCTCGTTAGCTTCTTTCTGGAGCCCTGTAGTGTCGGGGACTCCCACGCAGGAGGCCACACCCCTTCTCCGTCTCTCCATGGGGCAGTGTTAGAAATGAGCCCCGAATTAATCCCCTTGCCATCATCCCTTGCTTCAACCCCACAAGGGTTGAAGAAGAGCCTCATGCTTTTCACTTTGATCACACTGGGTGGCGGCTCTTTTGTCCACTTTAAATCTTCTCTTATTTTCCTCGTGAGGAAGGAATGTAATGTAGTAGGAGGAGCACCAATCTTTCATACCAGACCTGGGTTCAAGTCCCAGCTCTGCCACCAGCTGGCACCCAGCCTGCTAATAGAAGCAGCAGCAGGGTCCCTTCTGGCGCGCTTCTGGGAATTTAAGGAACCCAGTGAAATCCCATGCCGGCCTGTGTTAGAGAAAAACATTCTTTGCTTCTTGCATCAAAACTTCCTAATTCCCTCAACCATCCCTTCATGTTTCTTTAGTTTGCTTGCTTAGTTTGTTGAAGTTATTTCATAAAATGTGGATTTCACAAGTCCCCACATTGATCAGTGGCAGAGGAGTGATGCAGCCTTTGCTCAGGACCTAGACTTTCATCAACCAAGGAGAAGATGCTTTCCCGAGTCCCGCGTGCTGGCTTCATTCACTCTGGTGTCACATTTGGCTTCTTATCGGGTGGTAGATCCAGCTAGAGGTGTATGAAGTGCAGTTTGCTTGAAGCCAACACCTACCCGTAGAGTTGGGGGAAAAAATAAAATTTGTTTTGACTTAAAACTTTAGTGGTGTAGTACTGAAATCAGGACAGAAATTCATAGATTCCACACAGCATCAATTCCTTTGCGAGTTTTCGGATGCCTTTTATGGCTGAATATATCATACGCTGTGTACAGAAGTAAATTCAAGTGACATTTCTCAGGCTGCAGTGAACATGAAAGAGAAATATGCACCCTACAAGTGGAAACGCTTGTTCCTAAAAGCGGCTGTGCTCTTTTCTGTAACTGTGCTAATATCCTTGTAGGACACGTTGACCCTAAGTTACCAGAAGATGCTAACATGAGCCACTTTACAATAACTGTTCAAATCACATTTATTATAAAGCCAGAGAATGCAGAGAGTAAGACAGCAGAGAAGTAGAAAGAGCACTTGATTTAGAGACACACCTGAGCCCACAGCCTGGCTCTTCTGTCGCCTGGCAGGATGGGAGAGGCTCAGAGTCTCTGTTTTCTTGTCTACGAAAGGGGGGTGACAGGGGAGCACCCCTCACAAAGTTACTGTGATGCCCACAAGAATTACTGATGTGAAGTGTTGACAACAGTGCCGGGTACGTAGTAAGAGCCCAGTAAGCATTAACATAGTTTTTATTATATTTTCTTTCAGTGACTAACTTTTATAGCCTCAGTGTTATTGTTTTTTTTTTCTTTAATTTAGGTAAAGATTAGACACACACACGCACACACACACACGCAGGCCACACACTCTCTGAAATGGCACCTAGTTCAAGGCAGGTGTTGCTCATGTGCATCACGTATTATTAAAATCATGATTATCATGAGTATTATTATTTTGTTTCATTCAACTAGACTGCTTTTCACTTATTATTGAAATGGCTCTGCAGGCATAGAGTGTGCATTTTTTATGTGCCCACACCATCTTCATGAGGCTGCAGGCATGACCATGGAAACCAATTAGCACTTTCATAGTCTCCATTATTGAGAACATGTCCTGTTCCTCACATTGCAAATTAGGGTTTTCAGTCACTGAAGAGACGAGGCCTGCTTAGAGTATACTTCAATAGCTCCTCAATTTGTACAGAAAAGCTGGAATCTTCCCTCTTTTAAAATGCAAATCACGTCAAGTTAATATCTGTACACAAAGACCTACCTGCTTAAGAAGTTTGAGAGCTAATTTAGCTTTGAAGATAATTTGCAGGAATGATTAGGACGCAAGGAATTATATTTGACCTGAAAATATGGTGCTGGATTTTGTGCATATTTACCAAAGTCACTTTCATCATTATCACCCTGTGTTTCTGCTGCTCTGGACACATTTATGTCTTGCCTTTTCCAAATGATGTTTTTTGGAACACTCTCATCCCATCAGATATCATTATATGTTCTTTAAGAGTTTTGTGATCGAAAAAGTTTGAAAATGCTATATTAAAAAAATGTGGAGTGAGCGCCCTAATGGCAGGACTTCTCAGAGCCTTCATTAGCCCGTAAGGCCCTTTGGGGACAGAACTCCTGCTTCTCCCATCGTGTTCCAGGCAGTGTCAGTGACCCCGGCATTTTACACTCACGAGTGACCCATGTGGACGCCAGTCTGTGGAATTCGCATGGAATGTACGAGAAAGGATGGCCGGAGTACACACTGTTTCTTTCATGTTCATTGGCAGGTTGTTTTTAAACTCGGATCACTGGATACGCTATTTCACCATCACCTGATATCTTATCTACCCCAAGCACAACGCCGGTCTTCCCCTTTGAGTTCTGCCTTCAGGTGATTTTCCTTTCATGGTTAAACTAAGCACCATCAGCTACCCTAACTCACTACACTCAAAATCTTAGCATCGTTTTCAAAACATCTCTTCAAAAATTGTTATCTGATGTGCTCTTTTCTTGCTTTAACCTCCGTAGTCCTACCTGCCTACCTCCCTACCCAAGCAAGCACGAGCTGTGTCTGTCTGCAAAACCAAGATAGACGAGATAGTAAGTCTGCTTTTCAGTCTCATCTGTAGCCACACCTATCACCCTGACACCTATCACCACTTCCGCCTCTTTCATCAAGGCTTATGCACACTTGACATTTTCTAAAGGTGCCAGAGTCCACGTATTTCTCCAGAAATCCCTCTTCTCGGGATTTTAAACTCTTTTTAACGTCAGTCAGCAAGAGAACCCAGCAGTGTTATGTGTGTAGATGGGGCTTCTTAGATTTTTCTCCACATTGATGCCTGAAGACTTGCTTTATAAATCTTACCTGTCCAGAAGATCCAGTATGTCTCCACATTTACTCTCCTTAGGAACTGAGCTAACAGTCTCTAGGCAAGTCAGTGAAAAGGTCTGGCTACCACCCCGCCAACGCAGCTTACATTGGCTTCCCAATTTCCTAAGACTAAGGAGCACCTTCCCTCCTCAGGTGCTTGAGTGGGTACCCAAAGAGACAGGTCAGCTCTCATCATTCCCACTTTGGCCAACAGACTGAAGATGCTAGAAGGTCGCCATTTTCAACTGTTTTTCCAGTGGGGTTTTTAGTTTGCTTCCCCATTTACACAATGCAGTTCTACTAAATATAAATATTTTGGTGAATTGTAATGGAGGCACCATCCCCAAGGGGATATAGAAAGCTACCTGCCCTTGGAAGATGTATTCCCTCTAACGCATGCTCTAATCTAGAATAGCCTACCCTGATCCACTAAGTGAAATTCACTGACGTCTGATATTCTGTGGCAATGCAGGCCTGTCTCATAGTGAAACTGCTTGAAAGAAATTGTTTACAGTAAGATTTCAGTGAGAGGAAGAATTGAGTCAGGAAAAGGGTGAAGACTATTAATCATAGAAGGTGAGAAAACATACACAAAACAGAAAACATGTATGGTAAAAGATTTTAAGAAGCAGAAGAGAAAGGTGAAATCAAAGATAGAAAGATGTAGATTAAGAGGGAAGAAAGAATAGGCACGTTTCATTTATTACATTTGGTACCAATATAAACAATCAAACTGGAGACAGTGCTTCAAGGGGTTTGACGGCTTCAGCAAAAGGCCAAGCCTACTGTTTTGGTGCATAGTCCACTGGGTTCCCTAATCGATGGACTTAAACTATTTGAATTGGAGAGAAAATACTAGATCATGCAGTATTCTTTATGATAATGTGTGATACTGATGAGTTTAGTGCATTGTGAGATCGTATTTTCATCTTTTATAAAGAATAAGTTTTTAAAATTAGCAAATCATCAAATGCAAGTTTGATTGAATGTAACCTAAGTATTGCTGGGTCTATGTTATATTATTCCAAGCAAACGAAATCACCAAATCCACTTGTAGGTACATGTTGTAGCTTACTTCTTTCTGATGTTCACACATGTAAATTGGAAAGTAAACAAACACATTCCTTCAGAACTTACGATAAAAATTGATTGATCTTAAAAATTTTTAGGTGCCATAAAAAAAAATCCTGGTCTCATCCTCATCCATCCATCCAAGACCATGAATTTTATTTCATTTTATGTTTATCTCCCCACACTTTTCTCTGATGCAGTCTCTCCAGTTCAAAGCATAGTTTTAAAAGTTTCAATCTTAAACTTGGAAATGATCTGTAGTGGGGATTATTTTTCTCTTATCTAGAATCAAATTGAAGATTTTCCAGGGGCTTACACAGTAAATAGGAGAGACAGTCTCCAAAGTTTCTTGGTTTTGTTTGTTTGTTGGGCAAACTGCCAACTAACACTAACTTTCCTAGCTATCGAGGCTTACCGCTAGTCCCAATAAAAATGAATTGCTTCTATGACCAAGTGATAGAGCCTTTAAACTCTTTAAGGATAGACCTATGATTGCAACAGTGAAGGAATCTGAGTTCCATTATTGTCACGGGGAGTTAATTACTTTGTTTGAATTTCCGCCATCTGTCAACTAATGATGATAATACTACAGAGATGAGCTTAAATTATAGGTTCATAAGCGAGATTTAAGAAAGAAAAGGACTCTACAACATGACTGGGGTGATACTTAAGGACACTTCCTGCTCTAAGCATTCTCTAATTTTATTCAGTCCCATTACTGTGATCTGAGCAGTTATCTTAGAATAAAAGAGAAAATGACCACATCCAGAGTTTTTTAAAGTTAGGGAAACTTTTATTGGTAACACAAATTTCAGTTTAATTCTCAAAAATGTAGAAAAGTCATCACTGTTGAAGACTTTCATTCCATGGCTTTTTAAATTCTACTGTCTTTCTACTTCCTGTTAGAACCTCAGACTGCCAAATGCAAAGATTCATTCTTTTTCTTATGTTAATTTTTAAGAGATATGATAAGGGCCCTTACTGATTTTTGCAATCAGAAATCTTAAAATAAATGGAGATATATAGAGAAAAAAAAGTAGATGGTTCTCTCATGTACCATATGTTGAAAAACTGTTGCAGGCCATTCATTGATTTCTACTTATCTTCAGTATATATTAAGTGTGGATAAAAATGGAATATTGTTTCCACATAGCAGAATGTCTTCAACTTTAATTACTTTTCTCCCTTTGATCAAAAATTTTCTGTAGGAATCTTTATTGTTCTATCTAGATTGCTTTAACTCTGAATCAGTCACATTCTGACCTCTAAAATAATTACCAGATGATTTACTAATGCAGTGTTAAGACTATGTAGCAGAACCAGTTAAAATTAGAAAATGGGAAATTTCAGTTCTTTATAGTATTTTAAAATTATTGCTGCCCTGTGTGTCCTTCCCTATTTTGCCTTGCTAAACTGAGTTTCCTTTTCTTATAACAAATATTGATCATTCTCAAGTGATCGGTCACCTGGCAAAAGTCCTGGATTCTTAGACCATCTTTTATCCCAATGACTGCTGGGCAACGTCCCTGTTGTTCCACCTCCGATTCTATCCCTAAAACCCTCCATTCCCTAACTCTGATACCTGTGGCCCTTCACCAGTCCCATCCTCTATCCTCAATCATTTCTCTTTATTTAACCGGAAACTGGTTGTCTCCCCTGCAGTCCTGCCAAGTGGCTGCCCACATACCTGGTATAGGATGAACATCCTCTGAAAACTTCCCTGGATCGGGGTTGTTGGCCTCAGATGTTCAATCAGATTCCCCAAATTACTGGGATCATCTACAGATGTCATCTCCCCTTGGTTCATGAGGATTTGAACTTGCAACTCACTCCTCACTGCTCCTCTCATCTCTAAGAGGGACACACCAGGGATCTGCATGTCATCCTTGCACAGGGGGCATGCTGATCTCCACATCTTTCCAGTGTTATGCGCTGCCCAAGAGAGCACCCCTCATATGTCCTGAGTCGATAGCCACAGGGAGAACTGGCCAATTCACTGGCCTTTCAGACTTTTCTCTGCTTCGGCAACCCACTCTCAAGGAGTATAGCCATACAAGAGGGTCACATAAATTGAGGATGTATGAGAGGGAACTGTTTTGTGATGAATCAGTCATGGACCATGGTGCCCCAACTGGATTAGAAAGACCATTACTTAGATTTTATCATCAATGCCACTTCCCAGAGTCTCGATTTTAAGTATCCGATTATGATTTCTGTCTTATCTTTCATTTCACTCTCCTACTGCTCTTTGACTGTATCAAGTTATCTAAGTCTTAAATCACATCTCTGCCCTTTGCAGCCCCTGCCCCCTGCCCTGTCTTCACTTTCTTTCTAATCCAGTTGGGGCACCATGGCCCATTTACTGATTCATCACAAAACAGTTCCCTCTCATACATCCTCAATTTATGTGACCCTCTTCTATGGCTATACTCCTTGAGAAAAATATAGATTGGTAGATAGATTGGACAAAATAAAAGTTACAACAATAAAAATTGTTAAATCCAACATTGGGATCACCTATAGATGTCATGATGACCTACAGATGTCACCTCCCCTCCGTTCATGAGGATTTGAACTTGCAACTCACTCCTCAGTAGACCTCACTGCTCCTCTCATCTCTAAGAGGGACACGCCAGGGATCTGCATGTCATCCTTATGCAGGGGGCATGCTGATCTCTGCATCTTTCCAATGTTATGTTTCCAATGTCTCCTAGCATCCTTCAAGATGAATGACCAGCCTAACCTTTCTTCCATGTTTCCAGGTTTCATGACCCTTAACTTCATGGGTGCCCTCACTACACTCCATGGCCCTTTCATGTTTCGCTGAGTCAGCCACTGCCCTGGACCGTGATCTAATATCTCCTCATTCCTAGAGCCTCCAGAATATTTCCCCACTTCCTCATTTTCATCTGGTTTATATGGTTTCTGTTTCACTAACAAGAGGAATTTGACAAGTTCCCACACCATATTTACCAACCTACCAGCATCTACTCTGCCTTCCTTCCTGTTATTTCAGATGAGCTCCTGCATCTGTGTGGTCAGCCCCTTTACTAGTCTTTTAGATTTTATCTCTTCTCACTTGCCCAAGAATATTACTCCAGCAATTTTCCCTTTACGAATGTATCATAAGTTGTTTCTCTACTAGATTGTATTTACTTACATGACAATGCTGTTAAGTTTCCCACATTCCTAGCACATGCTCTGTATGTTCTTCATAGCAGACTCCTTTTATGAGCTGCCTCCACTTTGCCTTCTCTGGTTGTATTTTGAACCCTTCTCATTAAGATTTTGTTCCTATCATGTCACCTAAAGAGCTCTTGTCACAATTGGGAGTGGTTAACTTCCATGTTGCTAACTCCGGTAGATGAAGCTCCTCTTCCTTGGCACATCTGCACAGATGCTCCTCACTTGATGTGTGGGTACCAGACTTTTGTTTCTCCTCCTGCCCTTGTGGCCATTCCTTTTGCTGGTTTCTCATCA
This sequence comes from Talpa occidentalis, assembly GCF_014898055.3. Taxonomy (NCBI): domain Eukaryota; kingdom Metazoa; phylum Chordata; class Mammalia; order Eulipotyphla; family Talpidae; genus Talpa; species Talpa occidentalis. The sequence continues at coordinate 111,839,753 of NW_023605194.1, forward strand.
TCCTCCTGGCCTATAAATGCCCCATAACTCCATATAGAAATGCTTCTCTTCACTTTCTTCCCTTCACATAATGCACTTCCTTCCATCCAGTCTCACAGCTTTAAAGATTTATTTATTTATTTTATACAAGAACCATGGTACAGTCCAGATGCACAGGAGGGTAAGAGGATTCACCAGAGACAGAGCGGGGAACAGAACAGGCAGACTGACGAAATACACTGCGGAGCAGCGGGCAAGACAGGGGAGGTCTGCCGCGCCATGTGGGACCCGGTCGGCCGGGATCGAACCGGCGCTGCAGGCTGTGGACAGCTTCACAGCATGGCACTCAACCGCCTGCGCCACCAGGGGAGGTCCTAAATAGCATCTGTATTCTGAGGACCCATATATTCATTTCTAGCCTTACCAATTCTTTACTCTCACATCCAGCCATCTAATGACATTTATACTTGAACTTTAAATCATTATCTCAAACTCAAAATGTTCCAAGATGAACTCCCTGCTCCTCTCTGAGAGTTTGAAAGCTTTTCTTTTTCCTAGTTAAAATATTGTCATGCTAAAGGGGAATAAAAAATATGTTTAAAATCACAAGATTTTATAACAATAAGAGAAGCGTTTAGCATAAATCCAAATGCAAATAAAAATATGGGCACCAGAATGTCTCAGTCAGAACATATGCCTTACTGTGTGATTTAAATTGTAGTAAGTTTCCTAACACAAAGGTTTGAAATACATTACATTCTAAAATAACATTTATAACCCATATAACTTTGACCTTTTAATGCTATTTTTTAATCTTTTTGAATTATTTCTTACTATTAAAAAAACACATAAACCCCAAAGCATAAAAATATATAGTTAAATTTTGAATATTAATATTGACCCATCATTAATATTTAATGCTAATTATTTAATAATTACAACTTCTAATGCCCCATATGCTTGTCAGCTTTGAAATGTTTTCAGGGTGTCTAAGCATAACTTGATTGGTGTTGTGACATTTGCAAGCCATTCATTTAAAAGTTTCTGCTGTAGGTCCAATTTTAGTAAGGAAAAATTATTTTCTTAGCTCTCTATCAAGTTTATTTGTAGTTACTCTTAACAGATACGTGTGTGTCTGTGTGTGTGTGTGTGTGTATAAATTTTTATATATATAAAATTTTTATATGTATTATATATATATTATATATATAAATTTTCTGCATTAAGTTTCATTTCCCTGACCATCTATGTATTACCTCTGGTAATGCCTTTCCTGCTACTGAATTCTTCCTCTCCATCTGTCTCTACTTAATACATAGAGTGCTCTTCCCTCTATAGTCCTTTACTTTTTCTTAGTTAAAACAAATATTCAAACCAGTAAGTACAACAAAATTAATTAAGCTAACAAAAACCTTAGTATTGTTTCTCTCTTGTAAGTGTAAACATGAATAATTTCAGTAGGAGACCAGTTGGTTTGTCCCATCAGCAGGAGGTACTGGCTTAGGGGACTTAATACACCCACTGCGCAGGTGCTTTAGTCTCCAGTCCCTGGAGATGTTCTCCATTGTTCAGATGGAAAGTTTCCTCCCACGTATGACGTTTCTATGTTAGCAGATTCTTGGAAAGTGTAGAACATGGGATAAATTGAAACTCTGGCTCTGCCATTGCAAACAAATATTACCAAGTAGTAGAAGGTTTGATTCACATGGAAGAGGATGGACTTTTAATAATTTGGTTTGTGTATTCTCAAACAAGATGGCTTTCTTTATTTGCAATCTCATTATCCAACAAAATGGCTGTGTCCTTTCTCATTTATTCCATTTTGTAAATTAACATACAGTTAAATTGACTTCTTATGTTGCCTAGTTCTATGAATTGAACATGTAGTTTCCTGTGACCAATACCACAATTAGGCTACAGAACTGTTCCATCACCCCAAAGAAACCCTCTCTCACTACCCCTTTGGTTCATGTCTCTCCCCACACAGCTCCTGGCAACCACGATCTATACTCCATCACCATAGCCTTTTCTTTTTGAGAAAGTCCTGTAAATTGATCATGCCATGTATTTCCTTTTGTGATTGGTTTCATTCGGTCTAATGCCTTTGAACTTCATCCAAGTGTTGTATCAGCAGAATATTAAATTTCACATTGTGTACCATGGTGTGACTGTACCACAGTTTGTTGAACTGCTGATGTCAAAGGATATTTTGACTGTTTCCAGTTTTTGGTAAATGGAGCTGCCAAAATATTATTATGTCAATTTTTCTGTAACCCAGAAGTTTTTATTTTTCTAGAGTTCATATAGCGGATGGGGATTTCTGGCTCATGATAGTTGTGTGTCAAGCTCTGTAGGAAACTGCTGTGCTGTCTGGGAGCCTCCCCTGCCAGCACTGTGTGAGAGCTTCTGGGCTCTGCGGCCTGATGGCATCACCAGCTCCATAACAAGTGAAATAGCATCTCATGGTGCTTCCAATTTTTTAAATTTTTCATTTCCTAATAATCAGTGGTGTTGAACAATTTTCCAAGGAATATTTGCTATCTGTATATCTTCTTTTGAGACATGTTTATTCAGTTTTGTTTGCCCATTCTTTGATTGGGTTATTTGTTTACTTGCTGCTGAGTTTGGAGTATTCCTATGTTTCGGATGAAAGTTCCTGCTGAATACACAATTTGGAAATATTTCCTACTACACCAGTCACTTGTCTTTTCATTTGCGTTGCAATGTCTCCCACAGAGCAAAACTTGTCAATTTTGATGAAGCTCATTTTTATCCTTCATCCGATCATGTTTTTGTTGTCACATTTATGCACTTTGACTAAGTCCAGTTCATTCAGATTTTTCTTTGGTGTTTTCTTTTCAAAATTTTGTGTATTTATGTTTTCCATTTAGGCCTATGAACCATTTTGTGTTAACTTATATTCAGGTTGTGGAGTTTCAGCACAGGTTCGCTTTCAACCCCAAATGGATGTATAATTGATTCAGTACATACCATCTTAAAAAAGAAATACTCTTTTTCCATTGACTTAACTATAACTTTGTCAAATATCAGTTGGCCAGATACATTATCAATGTAGCTGTCTTTTTAGTAATACCAACAATTTTGATTAATGTAGATTTATAATAAATCTTAAAATCAGTAGATGCATTTCCTCCATTTTTGTTCTTCTTTCTCAAAAATTTTGGCTATTCTATTTTCTTTGCCTTTCCTTAAAACTTTTTTTAATAAGTCACTGGGTCAGTTGTTACAGAAATCATTGAAGGGATTTTAACTGGTATTGCTTTAAATCTACAGATTAATTTCCAGAGAATCAATGTGTTTATAAAGTTGAGTTTTCTAATACATCAACATAATCTGTTTACATTTATTTTGACCATTTTTACTATTTTAAAACCATTTGTAGTTTACAGCATGTAGAACTTGTACATTTTTGTTTTGGTGTCATATTTAAGCACTCTTTGACTAAGTCCAGTCCATGAAGTTATTTGTTTTAGACCTACTATAAATGATTTGTATTTTTTAAATTTCAGTTTCCATTTGTTCATTGCTAGACATGTGTGTTGACCTCACATCCTATGAAACCTCGACTTTCAATATCACTTCTGTTTTAAAAACTCTCACACTGCTATTTAGATCTGTTCCTTAAGTTTGTTACCCAGGTGGGACCTGGAGCTTGGGGAGGTAGACAGATTACTTCTCGAAGTCTCCGATATGCTGCTTAGATTTATAGAGTCACAGCCCGGGTGAGCCCAGAGTTCATGAGCACCATAAGGATACCCCTTTCCCAGCTCCTCCTCTCAGCATCCTCTGCACCACATTCTCGTTTCCTGTGGTTTCTCTTTTTTGTCCTCAAGCTGGAAGTCTGTTGTCTAATCTCCCCTTCTCTGCCCTACGCCTGTACTTACTGTCTTCTGGTTCCAAGAGGCAGGAGGACAGAGAAAGATGAACAGTGAAGGGCACCCCCCACCCCCTTGGGCCACATCTCCATCAGATAGGAAGCTCCTTCCCTGTGTTTTAGGCTCCTGCACACTGTGGTTAATGCCCCTTTTGCTGCTGCACCACTGGATTATGTGGAGGCGAGAGCATGAAAAAGTGGAGGAAAGAAAAGGCATGTCCCCATTCTCCTGAGCCTGGAGACATCTTCCCAGATCTGTGAGCCTGAACTAGCAGCCTTTCCTGCAGGGGTCTCTGCCTGCAGCAGTGACCCCCACCAGGGCAGGGTCTGTGTTGGATGGAGGGCAGGAGCTACCACAGAGGGAAGGAGTGGTAAGCTTGCTGGAGCTTCAGTGATCTGTATCCTCTGTTAAAATAAAATGCAACTGTGAGTATAACAGAAAAAAAAAATTCTGATCCTTAGTGCTATTAACTCTGAGTCTGCAAACAGCTGCTTGGTGTTTCTGTGCAGCTTTTATAGCTGCAGCCTAGTGGCATGACAGGGTGCAGTGTGTACCTGCAGCACCTTCTCAACGTCTTCTCAGAGTATCCTATCGATTCAACGCAATGGCGGCTACCTCTGAATCCTGACAAGGACGGTTATAGATGCCAATCTTGTTTCCTCACCTTGCTGGCAGGATATTTCTTACACTCCTGGAGATAACTTAAAATTCATATTTTGTAATGAAATAATAAGTTTCCAAGTGTAAATGACTCTTTAGAAATGTCTATTTTAATAGAGTCATGAGTAGGGAAAGGTTTGCTTTCATTTATTTGCATTGGGAGAATGACTCATATTTACATAGCACTGTTTTTAGCAGTAAAGAGGCCTCTGCAAGCCAGTTAATCTGAAAAACTGATCGTCAACTTCTCTATGTGTGCTCTCAGGCTCTTGAAGCTCTGTGAGCCCAACTATGTAACTATGGTATTCACCACCACACTCTAAAGTATTTCTATATTTAACTTAAGATCTTTGACTTTTGGTTTCATGAATCTTGTGAATAAGGAAGATGCTTTACTGTCCTCCTATGTTGTAGCTGGGAAATCTTTAGAGAGTTTGTGTTGGCTGCTGCTGGACATGGAGCTGTTTACAGTAAAGAGCCAACATCCCTTAATTTTGCTTCTTGAGAACCACTGAACCACAACAAACTCTGTAAAATATATTCTGACTTCTACCACACACTTGTGAGCTGGTAGGAAAACAATAGCTAAGCTATGGTTTATATATGTAACTTTAGCAGAGGGTAGTTTAGAAATGATGAAAGCAGTATCATTTTCTGTTTGACTGCGTATGTGACCTGGATTTAATAAGCATGCTAGACCTGAACTAGAGTTGTTAAAAAAAAAAAAAGAACCAACGCCACCATAACCACGGATTTTGTTACTCAAAGTACATCAGTGTCATTCCCAATAACCCATGCTCTGTTGCTTCATGGTCAATAATGGCATGCTTCAAAGCCCTGGGCTGTCCAGAACGCTTGACAAGTTCTGATATAAGTTCTTGAAAGTCACGATATGGTTCAGATTCTCTAAATGGGAACTGGACAATGTGGAAGGACTTTTAATAGGGGAAAGAACATAAAATACTGGCAGCAGGTCTTTAAGAAGAAGACCCTGACGTGGATCTAGTGGAAGAGAAAGAGACTGGAAGGTGAGAAGTGAATTTTTTTTAGTGCAATGTAAGATGCAATGAAGCTAATTGCGGTGTTATCCCTGGGAAGGGAGGCCCAAGAGATATTATAGAGCAATAATCATGGAGCTTCATGACTTTGGGAGGTAGGGGCGAGGCAGATGGAGATCAATAGTCTGGGGAGGTGTGTGAGATGGGATTTGAGGAAAGGAAGGGATTTGTAGAATGTGGGAGGAGGCGATCAGGACAAAATGGATTTGCCGATGAAGATCAGGAAATCAGGACATAGTAGGAAAATGGATTTGAGGTAGGCCCTCACAGAAGGGACAGTTGAATCTCACAGAAATAAGTGAAGTTTCTGAAGCCAAGGAAGGGAGTAAACCAAGCAGAGTATAAGCTATAATTTTAGGAATTACTCAAGTTTCATTGGAGTGTTGGCTTGAAAGTATTACATGACCTCTGACCTTTGAGAATTTCAGCCAGGACAGGTGGGTTGAGTTTTGCAGAGTTAAATGGAACCCTCACTTCTATGAGTCCCATGTAAATGTAGCATGGCCAGGTAAATGTAGTCACCAGAAAGATCACCGGGTGCTCTTGCTTACCCACGGACTCATTTGTTTACTTGTGGCCTTTGTTTATTTTCCTGTCCGGGGAGATTTTTCATTTCCCAGTTACACGTCTTGATGGTTGAAATGCAGGGCATGCCTCGCAGCTGAGAGTTCCTGTGCGCGGCGCCAGGTCTGCTTTACATTCACGCAGACTAACAGGCTAATGATGGCTTTTCCCTGGGTGTTTACAGAATCGTTTCTTGGTTTGTATCTCTGTGGCATTTCCAAAAGAGAGGAGTTATTTACATGTTGCTGCTTAACATTTTCAAAGGTGTTTGTTTGTTTGTTTGTTTTCTTTTTCTTTTTGCTCTAAGAATGGTCCAGAAGATGGTAAAGAAGTTTAGCGGAAGAGTGCCTGCCACTAAATGGTCCTTTGTTCAGTCTTATGAAAATGTTTCTATGTTGCAGCATGTGAGATTGAATATTTCATTAGAAAACAGTAAGGGAGTTATTTTAAAGGCAGATTTTAAGGAACCTTCATCATTAATATATTATGCATGCTGAAAACCCAATTGGGGAGAGAGTATGGACTTGTACTGGGAAATGATCCCCTGCTTTGCTTCCCATCTTGTTGGCATGGTGAAATATTTAAGTGGATCTGCTGTGGGAGATAAGACCTTGATGTAATGATGGAAATACTGTGTTGGCCATGAGTTCTTACATTTTACGGCTGTCTGCATTAAACAGTCATAATGACTCAGCAGTAGACTATTTGAAATGACATTGTTCGTGTTTTATTTTTTTTTCATTGCACAGATTGAGGTGTTTATTTATTACTGAAGTCTAATGTCTTTGTCATATAAGTTGCTAGAAAAGCCTAAGACGGTTACTATTGTCTCTTGGTTCAGTCAAATTTGTTTCCTTGTAAAAATACCAAAATGCAGTGGCCTAGTGACAGTATAATATATGTGTGTTTGTTGGCTATTATGAGAAAAACTGGTCCTTTTATTTGAATATAACTGTGAAGTTCTCCCAGGATTGGCATGCTTTTGAATTGTTTGGTTAATTTTAGGGGAGGTTGGGCAGGAAGGTGAGGAGTGAGGATGAGGGACTATACATAGGAATTTTCCTGAGACTAACAAGCCTGTTACGGCCCCATCGTGTCTCTGATAGAATCACAGATGGAATCCAGCCTGGGGTAGAATCCTTGGGGGGAATTAGAGCTGAGTGCTGATATTATGGAATAGCTATTAGAGACAACTCTTTGTTTTACTCATCAAGGAAACTGAGATCCAGAGAATGGAAGTGATTTATCATTGATCACATCGCTAGTTAGATGTTGCACTAGAATTAATACTTGAGTTTCTTGATTCCTAGCCCAGAACTTTCTTCAATATATCTCCTATGCAGTTATGATAAATTTCCTTTAGATGACATTTAGTAGATTTTTGCAATGAATAATGGTTAAAGCTCTCCCCCGCCCCCTCCCACACCTGATGGGTAATAGATTGAAAGCATAATTAAGCATTTCTAAATTTCTATGAGATTATCTTTGAAACAGTCTTTGGGATCATGAAATCATTATTTCATTTGTAACACTCCTGACAGAAGAGAGGTGTTGAATAGCCACACTCTGCATGTGGCAAATTGTTACAGAATAAACTGGAATCTTTTACATCCTGTGTTCCAGTTCATTGACAGGGGGAGTCTGACTTTTGGATGTCTTGAACTTAGTTGTTTAATTTATAATCTGAATTCCCCATTCTCACCCCCTCAAATCTCAGATGAAGAGACTTACTTACTTGGTAAGTACTTACAGAGTACTTACCAAGGTACTCTGAGCTTAGGGGAAAGTGGATCCTAGAATTCTTAGAGTAACAGGATTAAGCAAGCTCCCTGCTTTGATTCCACTTGGACACTAGGTGGAAGTCCTTAGGAGATAAGGAGAAGCAGAAGACCTAATGGGCATGAAAAATATTGAGAAAATAGCTGGATGCTTTCTCAAAGAGAAGAAATAGAACCATAAGTTCAGAGACATATTCTCATGATGCATTTCTTATTTATCTACTTTGATGCTTCTGAAAGGTTCACTTGCATTGTAATTTGTTGAAAGTGAGTGTTCTTTGCACTACCAGGAATGGAAGGCTTCTAACATCATCTGCAATTACCAAGTCTTTGTATCTCTAATAAGCACTTAGTCACTGGTTGAAATGCACATGCCATGCAATCCTGTAATCTTTTTATTAGAGTGTTGAATGTCCATTTGAGTAAAATTTCTGGAATGAAATTAAATATAATAAACGTTATTAATGGCACTATGATTCTGTTACTGTTGCTGCTGCTATCACTCTTTCTACCATACCACTACTTATACCACAGCTATCACTACTGCTGTGACACCTAGCACCACTGGCATGAAGAGGAAAGCAGAAGAGAGGAGTACATATCCTGTGTAAGACATTGCACAGAAATCATATCACAGTTGAGTCCTTATAGCACAATTATGTCCACTTTGCAAATGAAGTTTCCTGTGGTTAAGTTTCTTGCAAAGTCCTGAGGCTAGCTGAGAGCGTAGGCTCCTCAGTTCACACCTTTAACCACTTTGAGCCACCAGGGCATGTACCGGAGCATATTGCCCAGCCCTGGAGGGGGTGTGATCAGTCAGTCTTCTGTTTGAAATCATTATATGCATTATTTAGATTAGTGCAGCAAAAAACATTTAAAACGGTAGACATAGGCTCCACATTTCTAGAAGTTAACGTACTTTAGTTGACTCACGCAAAATTTTCAAATAATTCCTATGAGAAGGAAATATTTAAACGTAATTGATGATTAGCATGGGGGAAACAGAAGTCTGCAAGTCTCTAGGAAAATAACAACAATGAGTAGGTCCAATAAGGGTTCTTATTAAGTTCTTTAACTCTCAGGTGCTGAAGGATTCTACAGAGATATGTCACATCATGACTTATAACAAGTTATTACATTATTTTCAGCTGAGAAAATGGTATCATGAATTATTTAAAACCACCCCAGAACTGTAGCTAGTATAGTTTCTCACAGAATGACAAATCATACTGTCATCTGTACACACATCTTTGTGACTAATGTTTAAGTTTTCTATATTAATTTTAAATAATTGAGTTCGTATTATGATTTCCACTGATATAAAAATCACCAAGAAGCATGTTATTTCATAATTTAATATGAAATCTTGATACACTATCTAACAAGTAAATCACTTTTCTTTTTCCATGTACTACGTAATCTTTATTTTATGACATTATAACATTAGCTCTGCATCTGGCTCCAGAATGTTGCTAATTAGGTTTCCTTACAAGTATGATTCAAACGCTATGTTTGAATTTCTGCTTTTTTGATTTTAGAAAAACTTGCCATGATCTAGTAACATCAATGGGTTTCCCTCTTCACCTAGTTTGTTCATTATTTTAATTAGCATTTTGGTAAGTTCCTTATCCTAATTTTCCTATTCCTCTCTTCTACCACCTGTAATAAAATAGTGACAATTAGAAGGAGTTGTTGAAAGAAAAACAGCTTGGTATTCAGATTAAAGTCAAAACAAATTTCAGAAATGAACGTGACTAAGTGAATAAAACTAAGTGTCACATAAACTACTACTAGTCAGTTTGGTTTCCATAAATGCTACTATCACATGTCTTACCTGTGGGGGGTGGATTGCTACCTGTTTTCATACTAAGGTTCAAGGGAAAATATCATTACTTGTCAGTGTTTCCATGGCCTGATGGCAACAATTACTCTGTGTATTTTCTTGACCAGAAAAAGAAACTAGAGAATGTTAAAGGGAAGTAGTTGTGTGTTTTATCTCATTATTATTGCCTACTATATAATTGGTATGATGAAGACAAAATGATGCTGGAAATCTTAATAATAAAATTATCATCATTAAGTAGAGTTGGCCAATGACCAACAAACTTGAAGAAGACAGATCTGGATTTATGACACTGTCACATTGGATGAGTCTTTGCATCTCCTTAAGTCAGTTATTTTTTCTGGAAAAAAAAAATCAGTGTTTTTTAAAAATGATCTCCATAGTTAATTTCTGCCCTGCATGTCCCCTGACTTGTGTTTGCTGGGAGAGATTGCTGGGAGAGAATCTTCTTTACCTAGTCTCTTCAAAAAAATGGTGTTAACTAAAAGGTAACAACATTGGATTTGTCACCAGTGCCCTGGTCTTCGAGGAACACAGGGATGGTTACCTGCTGTTCTATTTTATTCATCTTTGTTTTGTCACAGATGGGATGCTATCCCATGCAGTAGGTTTTGGTGGTGGGGGGGGCTATTTCGAGGGGGCCACACAGGGCACTGCCTATGACACCCACGCTTCCCTGCGAGCCTTGGGAAGGTCTCGCCTTCAGAGGTAGTTGTTGACAGTCTGTGTGCTCACCTCACAAAGTCATGGTTAAATTTCTTTTGAAATTAAAAACAACACCAACACTGTTAACACCTTTTGATGTGTTTGAATCAAATCTGTTTAATTAAACCAAATAAAGTGAATAGCAATGTTGTGGTTTTCAGAAACAGAAGATTCTTATCTTTCCATTTCATTTATTTTTGGTTGCAGGACTTCAGATGGTGGCAAAGTTGTTGGCACCATAGAAGTCAGTGTCGTGAAGATGGGGGAGATTGAGGATGGGGAAGCCGACCACATCACAACAGATGTGCAGGGACAAAAGGTAGGGCTTCAGCCAGCTCACTGCACAGATTAAATTAGAAATGATCGGCTTTGCCAGATGCCCGAGCCACCGACACCTCTGTGGGGTATGAAGTCTCATTATTCACAAGCTAAGTGTGAAGCCAGCTTTGGTGTTGGAGTGCCGCAAGCGTGCAGCGTCCTGGGGCTAGGGGGGCACTGGCAAACAACGAAGCACCATTCAGAACCACCTTCCTCCTTCCTCTGGCTCCTGCGCTGACCTGCCTCCTCTCTGTTTGAACCAAAGCCTCGATCACTTGCATCCTGCCAAAGCGAGATGCTCAGAAGTTTCTGGAAGGGCTATTGTATAAAGTAAACACTTCTCCACTCTCAGAACCCTCTTTGGGAAGAGATGCTATTTGAATTTGGATTTCCTCTTACGTGAAGGAGGGCATCTTATGTGCCTTGTGCAATGGCAGAGAGAGGGGAGATGAGGCTGGAGACGAGGCTGCGTCCTCGGAGCTCTGCAGAAAGACCCCAGTGTGTCTCTGTGTGTACCCGGGAGTTTTACTTCCGTTTTCAAAGAGAAACTTCCTATTAGTCTCATTTCCTGTCTCAGTAATGCCTTTGCCTATGTCATGGAGGCACGAGGCAAAGCCCTCAAAACTGCCTGCAGTTTTCTTCTGGAAAATGAGTTTCCCATATGAGCATTTGCCTCTGGTGACTTGTTTCTGACGCAGCGACCCTTGTCTGGGAACATGTCTCAGTTTCGGTACTTAGGCAACATCTACATGAGAGATGGTGTTTATCACGCACTTAACAGAAAATGCTTTATCCAAGAATCTGCCTGCCTTTTAAACACACGCTGTTCCTGCCCAGAATTGGGGGGAGTCTTTTCTGCTGCCCCAAGCCTGATCCTCTTCTGCTCCCTTCCTGCCTTTCTGGGAAGTTAGTGATGGATTGAAGCCTCTGAAGAGAAGGTCACTGAAATGGAGGTTGTCCTTACAATCACACACCTCTGTCTGGCTCCATCATGGGGAGAAAGAAATGGAACTGCTCTTAGCACTCAGGCCTGGCCTGTGAGGGATGTGCCTTCCCACGCATGTGTATGAAAGTCGATAGAAGGTGGCAGAAGACAGGTACCTGGAGGAATCAGCTGCAGCTGCCATAACAAAATACCAACTTAAACCACAAACATTTGTTCTCTCACAGTTCTGGAATGTGAGTGAGTCCCAGACCCAGGTGCCAGACGGCACATTCCTGCAGACGCGCCTCTGTCCTCAAGTCACCTTCCTTCCACTCACAACTACGGAGAGGAGCCAAGCAGCGCTGGTATCGCTGCCTCTTCTCGTAGGGAAACCAGCCCTCAGGACTCTGAGCTACCCTGTGACCTCATTTCACCCTCCTTACCTCCAGGAGAGTCCCGTCTCCACACAGACACACTGGGGGTTGGGGCCTCAACATGGAAATTCAAAGGAACACAATTCAGTTCATTACAGGGCCCCTGATATAAAATACTACTTTTGAATCTTGAATCCCATGGAACCTCCAGAGGATGGAATATGTAAATGAAACTCCAGACTCTTTCCTCTCATATACACTTGCTTAATTGTTTCCTCAAATCCTATTATTTTCATCAAGAGAAGATTGTTCAGTGGGTCACTTACCATATTAGACTTTCATTAAACTTTTATGCATACACACCTAGGAACAGAAGACGACGTATTAAAAAACATACTGAAGCAGAAAGAACAATTCACAAAAGAAATGCTAACATCATCCTTTTACAAAGCTGGCATTTTAGGTGGAATATTATATTTGCTATCTGTGCCCCCCCCCAATTATTTATTTATTTTTTGGATCTGGGACTCACCTTTGACTCATAGTCAATAGGTCAGCAAATCCTGTTGATTCTGCTTTTTCCATCAATCTAGAAGCCAAGGTCATCACCTGGATTTTTACCTCTGTCTCCTGATTCCCTCCTGCTTGCTCCCCCTCCCCCTGCCATCAAGGTCTATTCTCAGCAGAGCAATTATGAAAATTTAGCTCAGAACATGTCACTTCTCCAGTGGCTTCTCAGCTTCCTGCAGGTGTTAACTTCTCAGGAGTGACCTCACTTAGCGTCTCAGTGGCGTTGGCCACTTTCTTCATCTCCTCCTCCACTCCTCATTCTTACTCACCTCCATCTGCCACATTGTCTTCCCTGCTATTCTGTGAACGGTGCAGGTACATTTCCAACTCAGGACCAGGTACTTCATGATTCACTTTCCCTTTCAGGCATTTCCCCAGGTAACTGTGTGTGCTCCCCCCTTTGCCATTCCCTCCCCCCTTGTCTATTTCCCCTCTTCTTTATCTCTCCAATGTCTAGAACAGAACTTAACATGGGGAAAAATTAATAAATGAAGTCAATTTTACTTCGAAGAAATAAAATCTGAGACTGCCTCTTCAGAAGGAAATGTTTGCATAAAATGCCATACCAGCTGGTCAGTCAGTGTATGTAAACTGGAATAAAGGTGTGAAAAAGAGTGTAGGATTATGAAAGAGGGTGATGCTAAAAAGAAAAACAAGAAAACCTTTGAGCAGTCAAGAAAAATGATACTGGAGACAGAAAGAGGAAGCAAATCATCAAATCAGGTGAAAGGCGAGAAAACCAGATGAGGCAGAAAATGGCGGCAGGACACACCTCTGGGCCCAGTGACTTGGCCTCTGTCAGGGCCTCAGTGGCTGAGTGTCCCAGGGAGGCTCTGCTGAGCAGGGTTCTGCTCTGCTGCTGCCTGGCCTTGTCTTTGTGAAATGTGCACGTTACATTAGGATGCGGCCCAGCCCTGGTGCCCACAGTGGCCATGGGTTCTACAAAGGAAGGACAATGCCTCCCTCACCATGAGCTACAGAGCTGTGACAATGTCCTGGTGTGGATGAAGCAGCGATACTCCTCCCACTCTCACCACCCTGTGTTTCCATGACCTACGCCCTTCTTGGTTTGCTTTGGCCCCATTCTTTGAAGTGGTGATTTAAGATGTGGTCGCAGACAAGAGGGTATCTTTGGGTTGTGAAGGCCCTTCTCTGAAATTTCTGTTTCCTTATTTGCCCCAGATAGACCATGGAAAGTGGTATGACTGGCCTTCCTTACTGTATAGGGTATTCACAGGTGTGGAATGTTTTTCATTCATTGATCAAACAATACTGTCTTCTGTGTTCCAGGTTTTTCTACGGAGTTCTATGTATTGAGCAATAAATCAAATAGACACAAATGCTGCCTCCAGGGGAAGAAAACAATTTAAAAAAAAAAAGAGAAAACAGCATATTGTAGATCAGATGGTGCTATATGCTATAGGAAATATAAGGCAAAGTGAAAAATAAGGAATGTTGGACGGTGGTCATTTTATGCTGAAAGGTCAATGATAGAGTTACTGGTAAAGTGATATTTGAACTAAAATGTGAAGGATATAATCAAATGAGATATGTGCTATCTGAGAGGAACACAGACTCTAGGATGAGTGAAGAGCAAGAGCAAAGGATTGGTTGATATTCAAAATCAAGTTCTAAGAATCTTATCTATCCTATATTTCTTCTTCTTGACTATCTATACCATCAAATGATATTTTCAAAGGATTCCTTAAACTCTGTAGGCTTATGGAGCTCTGTGTCACAAAAAGCATGTGATACTTGTTATTCCTGCTTACAAGCACAGATGTGAAATCATCACATTGAAAGCACCCACCACATAGGTATGTAACTAAGGCTGCTGATTTCAATCATAATGGCAGCAATGAAGAGATTATATAGTCGATTTAGTTTGAGCCTCCTTAAGCACAGCTTCCATATCATTTTAATCTCTGTAGCATCTCGCATAGTATAAAATGATTCTAGGTTCAATTGTTAAAATAGTTCAATAAAATAAGCTAAAGAATTAAGTAATATGTTTCTTAGCATCAAAAAGAATTTAAATAGTCACAGAAGCTACACCCAGATACAGTTCAAGAAAATAATACAGTTCAAATGTGAAAATATTAATTAATTTAGTGAATGTTTACTATTGTTTGTTTATGTGCTGGGGATTTAAACCTTGAGAGCATTCTGAATACTAGCACTTTAAAATACAATACAATTGTAAAATAATAATCAGGTTGAAATTGTCCTAAATGTCTGCCTTCCAGTGTGGATGGAAGATAGGAATATATGAATGTTGTATTTGCGTATCCATTTGGGGAAATGATACAGGTTACTGTTGGGAAATGTAAAGTCATTTTGATAATAAAGAGGTAGGGCTACCTCCACTTAAGGAGGCAGTTTCCCAGGAGAGTAGCCTAATCTCAATGAGTTACAACTACTTCACCAAATGATTTCAATCTAAAATCATCCCTATAAGTTATACTGTAGTAGAAAATCCTCTTTAGGAAGGAAATGGCCACTGCTATGTACCTAGTTATTATGTGAAGGGGTGTCAGTGACAAATGATGAAAGGGCTGGAAGACCCGTCTGAGAATACCAAATTTGAGTGGGCAAGAAATTACCATTCTATATTCTAGAGCAGAATACTGATCCGATGACTATAATGTTTATGAAAGATTATTTTAACAGCCCTATGTAGACTGAAAAGAGTAAAGAAAATATTGCAAATAGGAGAAATAAATAATTTTAAGTATTTCTAAGCATCATTACACATGGCTCTAGTGATTTGAGTACTGCTTCTGAAAGAGTAGTGGATTGAGAAGGGATCACCTCTGACTCAGGAAAATAACTTAGAGAACATTGAATTTTAAGAGTTCTTTGTAGTTACTATTTCAGTAGACTAGTACTTCAACACCTGTGAAAGCATGTTTTCCATTCGAGAAATTTCCTGAGTAATATGATGCATATTATGATAAAAAAAAAAAGGAGTGGACTTTAGAATAGAGAAAGTATCATCTAAATCAATATTTTCAATTATTTGTCTTCCTTCTCAAAATCCCTGAGGGTCATGTAGATTCCATCATTCACTGTGACCTCACTGGCCATGATTCTCAAAGTGGTTCATGCCTAGGGTGGAAGGGTGGAGGGGAGACAGAGAACCGGGACATTCAGGAACTAGCCCATACAATTCTGATGGCCCCTCCTGCTGGTCTGACCCCACCCCCACACTCACCCCCCAGGCTCAGGGGCATTTGTGAGCTGTTTCCCATAGAATTCCTCAACTGAAGAATGTTCTGACATTTTCTGTTTGTTTTGTTTTTATTTGCAATTATTTGATTATATTTGATGTATTTGCTCTGAAAATCCACTCTCTTCCTTCACCAGACCCCTGTCCATTTCCCGTTCATTTATTCACTCATTTGTTTATTTATTTGTTAAGGATGGAAGGAAATTTTTTGAAGAGACAGATGTTGGCCTCTGTCTGTGTGAAAACAAATCCCTTGTCAATTCCCCGTGGGCCAGGAGAGCTTTGCTTCCTCTGTTAGTTTTATAGGAAGTTGAGGGAGAGTCCCATGCTCCTGCAGATTGTCTGGGTTCACTCTCCCACGCACAGCTCACTCAGTAGGAACTGAGGATGGTGACATCCTCTTCTGCATCTCTTCATTCTGTCTGTCCAGAGAAGTGTTGGTTCTATAAAGGTTTATGAAATTAATCTGTTATTAACCATGTATGAGTAGATTCATGGCCTCTGGGACAGCTTATTTATAAATTGCTGAAGCAATCCAGCAATTGATAAGTTGGAGATCAGCTTATTTACAAATGGTCCCTTGCATTGTTTGGCTGGGGATAATAAAATCACATTGCCCTGTGTAATTAGATGCTGCAACATATTCTATCTTTTATTTAAAGTTATCTTTACTAAAAATCTAGAAAGAACTCTGCTTTTTATTGATCCAAAATCATCTCAGATGAAAAAATAGACCATTCACCTTGTCAAGGGTAGGTTTCTATATCAGGGCCCTGTTGCAGGCATGTTGAGGATAATCTTTTCCTACTTTTTCCTTTCTTTCCTAAGCAGTCTTTAACTGGAGTTGAAAGGTATAATTACATAATGCAATCATACCTTATATAAATGTAGTAAATAATCACAAGTTAAACAAGCTATATAGTAAAGGTAAAGCTGAAAATCGTGTATACAAAAATGTTTTATTCAGAACTTTTTGAAGCCATATGTACAGTCTTGCAAATAAAAGAGCTTAGTTCTTATTTTGAGTCTTTTCTTTTTTTTAATTGAGGTAATATTCAAATATGCTTTATTTCATTCTTTCCTAGTGTTCCCTAGTATGTGAATGCACAGCCCCCGAGAGTGTGAGTGGAAAAGATAACTTACCTTTTTTGAACTCAGGTATGTACCTCAATTTGGAAACTTACTTGTCCTGTGCCTGATATTCACTGGATCATAAACTTTATGAGATTCAACATTCATTTATGAGAAACATGCTCAAAAATGGGGATGCATAGAACATATCTCAAAATAGTAAAGGCCTTATATGACAAACCCACAGCTAACATCATTCTCAATGGTGAAAAACTGAAAACTTCTCCACTAAGATCTGGTACAAGTCAAGGATGTCCACTTTTACCACTTCTATCCAACAGAGAAAATAGAAAAGGAATCCACACTGGGAGAGAAGAAGTAGAACTAGCTCTATGTGCAGATGACATGACAATAGACATAGAAAACCTGAAAGACTTCACTGACAATGTAATTGAAGCAATAAATGAGTTCAGCAAAGTGGCAAGTTATAAAATCAATTGATAAAAATCTGTTACATTCCTATATGAACAAATTTTCATTTCCTGTGTACTCAATACTGAATCTGGGCAGCATTCTCAGAGTCAGTTATGAATACTTAGAAGACCAAGTGGCAATTGTGAGTTGGCAGCAGTGGGTACAAGCTTGACAGTTCCATAAGAAATACCTTAGCTCTGTGGCAAAACAAATAGACTCTATTCTAGCTGTTAGACATGGTTATCTGAAACAAGCATATTGGAAGATAGCACTTAATTAGCTCAATATTCTATTATAGAACTCCCAAAATCAAGGTGTTAGGGTAATAGGTATATATGGATTCAGTAGAATAAATTCAAACTTGCCTTTGTATCTTCCTGAGTGTCTGTGCGTATACTGGGTCACTCATAGGCATATATTTTAATTTCATCAAGGCACCAAACAACGTCTTACATGATGACCTTGTGACTAAAGTTGAGACGTGGGTACAGTTAAAATATATAAATGATGCAACTAACTTTTGAATGATAATGCAAACTATCAGCCATTAATACTAATAATAAGTAAATAATGACCGCTTTCCTGACAGGCAATATGCCAGATACCTTACCTGCCTTGTTTTACCAAATCCTCTGACATTTGTTATGCAAAAGATTCTGTCATTGTCTCCATTTTATAGAAGAGCAAATTGCTCAAGGTCACCTACTATAGCAAGTCACAGAGTAAAGTCCAGAATTTAAATCCAGTTTTGGTCCTAAGTCCTTTACTCTTAGTTACTAAGCTGTGCTATTACTGAATAGTCATTAATTAACAAATTGGTGTTAACAATAGCATATGCCTTAGTATTTTTTCTAGCTCTGACATAGATAGTATAATAATCAGATTAATGACTTCAAAAACTTACTAACTCATAATCCCAAAAGTATTAGTAGATTTTCCCTGCAGAAAGCCACTGATAAAAGGAATGGAGAAAGGAAAGACAGTCCATTGTGTTAATATGTACAGATGTAACAACAAGACACCCGCTGATACTGAAAGAAGATGATAGCAAAGAGGAGCAGCTCTGTTTCTGTCTATGCCAGTGACATAGACAGATGTCAAATGACAGTCTGTTCTTATTTTATGCAGGCTGTAATATTGGATGTAGTGTGCATTACATAGTCAATCATGTATCATAAAAGCACCTGATAAGTTATTCATGTGGTTAAAATATCTAAAGTATGCTCACAAGGTTGTCTCAAATTTTCCATTAAGAAAAAAAAAACAGTTGTCAAACTTTTAGTTCTTTAATGTATTCTATTTAAGTAAATTAAATAGATTATCTTAAAACTTAATTTTGAGAAATAAAATTGAGGGACACGACACTCATGTTAAATACAGTTTGAATAAATCAGGTGATCTCCCAATCATTTATACTGTAATTACAAGATAATCTTCAGTGACTCACTGTGAACCCTGTAGGTTTTTATGCTCACGAAATCAAATGCCATTTTAAGTGCTGATTGGTTTAATGTACATTTCAAATAGAAAGGGAAAAATTCTTCCCTTTGGAAAATATTCCAAGGAAAGAAAAGGCAGAGGGAACATAATGAAAAATAAATCTGCACCTCCTAGTATCTGGGCCATAAAATCTGTCAGTCCTGAGTTTTGAATATGTGCTAACTCTTCCGGATCACGAGGGTGCCGTGCTATCCCTGGTGTGTAACTTGCCCTCTGACAAAGGCAACTGGCATGGGATTGATGGAAGCAACTCTTTCCGCAATTTAAATACCCTTACTTACTGGAGCGAAAGGTAACTGGTGATTGTTTTTCTTCTTTCATGGAGGTGACAGTTTGATGATGATACTCCACTTATTTCCAAAGATCTTTTTTAGTGTTCTTAGTCCAGACACTCAGAAGCTGGGATATTTGCCACAAATATTTTCTTTGAACATTCTTTCTTTTTTTTTTTTTAAGATAGATTTATTTATGCATACAAGTGCTGGGGTACAGACCAGAGATGTGGGGGGCGTGAGGATTCACCAGAGACAGAGCGGAGAACAGAACAGGCAGATTGACTGAAGTACACTGCTGAGGGGAGCAGCGGGAGAGACAGGAGATGTCTGCTGTGCCATGGGGGTAGCTCTCTGGCTGGGGATCAAATTCGTACTGCAGAGGCTGCATGCAGCTCCATAGGTTGTGTCTTAATCCCTTGCGCCACCAGGGAGGCCCTGAACATTCTTATATTAGGGGAAAATAAGACTAAATGAGAGTCAAATGTTATAAAGTCTTGACAAAAAGCTTGTTTACAGCTATATGAAATGTTCCTGTTTAAAATACAAAACTGCCTTTTGTAGGTGGAGCTATTATGTATGATATAGTCCACGTGTACTATGTCTTCTATTTATATATCTATCTATCTAAACTCAGCAACTCTGCAATGAATCCATTATATTCTTGCATGGGTTTTTTTTTTTTTTTTTCAATCTGTAGGCCAAAAGGGTGCTATTGAGATCCTCTGAAGTCTTTGTACTTATGTATTAGACGGAACTCGCCAGCTCAAGTGAGTTATGCAGTACTTACTGAGTGAGGAAGAGAATGTCAGATCTCACACCAGCTCTTCACTCTTCTATTTATATCTCGAGGTTGCATTTATAATTCAGGAAATTCACTTATCTATTGTAAGACTAAAAAGAAAAGTGCTTTCCTCTAAGGTCTCACCTTTTTCTTGCCCTCTTCATCTTGCACATCGAGTGTACATGTTGAGAATTGAGGACAGCATAGAAAGAATGAGGAGTTACAATTACACAGGATAGAGAAGTAGCTTACATCTGTGGGAAAACAAATTCCTTTCAGCTGTTGGATTTTATAGTCTCTGAAACAGGGCACACTAGGAGATACAGTATATCTTACAAATATGAAGGTCTTATGTAATTTGAGTTTCTAAGTTTGTAACTCATAGAATAAAGTTTTTAAAACAGTATAGATTTACCTCTTCCATTGTTTGCTTATGCATTTAAGCAAAATGGCTGTCAGGAAAGTATTTGTTACTGAAGAGGTTGGAGTAAGAAATCTATTGGGTTGTCAGAAAAGTCATAACATTTTTTTTCTGTTTTTCAAGCAAAAATGTGTCATGGGCTTTCCAAGAACCTGATAATTTTGAGCACAGAGCAGTGCAGAGGGTCAGGATGGCCTGTGTCCTGCTTAGGTGCAGCCGCTGGGCACCTTGTCCATAGCGGGATGGTAAAAGGCTTTTGTGCCATTATTACAAGATCACAGGACAAGCTGTCAGAAGAACTGGGGTCATCTCTGAGATATGCCAGCAGGTGACCCTCAAACAGGGGCAGCCTCTCTGGACGCTATTTCTTTTAAATGATGAAATTGGCGTGGATGATCTTTAACTTCATTTTTAGTGCTCAAAGGTTTAAAGTTGAGAGATAGCAATATTATTTAGCTTTTGCTCTTTTCCATTCTTTTAATGAAATATTTCATAGAAGTGTTCATTTCGATCCATTTCACACAGAGTCACATATCATCTCATTGTTGACAGTAGTCTTCCTCAGACCTATTTATCTTTAATATAAATAAGGCCCCAGCCATGATAGCCCTTTTAAAAGTTTTGTCAGGAAGACAGTTCTCTCTGGATGCTGTAATTCTCTCCTTCTTCCTTGTAAAAGCATAAAGCTGCAAACTACTTCTGCTCATGAACCTTTATATCATCTGCCACTTCTGAAGAGCTAATAGCCCCTCTCACAGTTTCCTATTATCTGCAGATTTTGAGTGCATTTCCCCTGTCAGCAAGCATTAGATCTGATGCAGCATCTTCCTTGGTTGAGTTCCATACGTTTTGAGTCATGAAATTACTCTTTATATTCCTTAAATACCACTCCCATGCTGTGCATTAACACATGTACTTGTCCTTCACATTCACAGAGGGCTTATCCGGCAGCTTTAATATCCTTAAGTTGGACTTAGCTAAAGATGAGGGGCTTCCTCGCTGCCATCAGCCCCCCTCCTACGTGGAGAATTCACTGGTGTTTGTACTTCTTGCTCACAAGATAACCCACTTTGTCTCAAAATAGGTCAGCAGAGGTCACTATATATCTTCGATCTTTTCCCCGGGATTGGGTCAAGCCATCTACAATCACGTGTCATTTAACAATGGGCGTGCATTCTGGAAAAATGCCTGGTTGGGCAGTTCAGTTGTGTGAAAGCACGTTAGCAGCAGGTTTTGTGTGCTTCAGGGGTGTGATGAGCAAAACAACAGAAGATGAAAGCAAGCACAGGGAACGCGGTGCTCACAAGAGACTTGGGAAACATGGGATGCCCTAAGTTGTGACCCAAGTAAAATATTGACATCAAGATGGCCACGTCACTGGGCCACAGGGATTGTAGCGCCATCATTGTCTTGTCCATCAGCTTGCCCGTGGTCAGCCCTGACCCAACCAGCATAATGTCCCCTTGGCCACTACCATTGTTTGCAAAAGAAGCCAGATGATGAGCTATTTAAGAAGGACCATTGCTTGTTTATTTCCATATATCCAGGGCCAGGATACAATAAGAACTCAATAAATGCCTATCAAGTCACTGATAATGGATGTGTGTATTGTATTATATTATTTATATATACTTCAGGGAATAGAAAATTGCATTGTTATTCTCTCCATGGAAAGTTGTTCAAATTTAACTATTTGGGAATAAAATAATGTTATTTTCTTTAAAACCTACCACCAAATTCTCGTTTAGATTTTTTTCTGCCTTATATAGCACCATGTATCTGAATTGCCTTTCACAAAAACACACACCTGAGCACAATAATGGGGCCACATTTATAGTTCAGAATATTTTAAAAATTGTTTCCTCGCTTTTTGAGTCGTGATGAATTCCAGTCAAAAAGCAAATCCCCAGTTTTCCCCTTTTCTTCTTTTTGCCCATGAGGTACTAAACTTGCTACTTGTCAAATTTCAGATGGTATCATTTAATATTGACATAATCCCTTGTATTTTCTCCACACCATTTTAGCTAGACGTTGCCCTTGTGTTTATAATTCTGATATATGAAATTTGAGACTATTATGGTTTATAACATTGGCCCTTGATCCTTTGTACTTATTCACCAGATTTCTTTGCTTTTGTTGTTTTAACAAATGTGATGGAGTCCATTAACCTTGGTCTCTTAGAATTTCCATATATTTTCATTGCAATGTACTAATATATTTAAGATTTATAGGAGTTTCAATGGAAGAGTGAATTTCACTATCTAGTAATCAATGAAATCTTCTCTTAGATACCTTTAAATGCTTCAACTGTCTTCCTGATTTAAGTTGATTACCTCCTCCGCTACCCACATTAGATAAACTAGAAGAAAAATAAAGGGAAGCAGATGGTTTAGTCAAAGAGTGAACATTTTGTGGACAAATGTGAGGAAAGCTTTCTCTCAGCTGTAGTTTTTTCTTCATTCAGATGCTGGTGCTCGCCCTTGAAGTGGGGTTTTTAATTATACCTCTCACTTTAATTGTGGTGCCCTAATTGCTCTCCTCCCCGGAAAAACAATGATGGGAAACATCTGAGTTGCAAGGTCTAAGCTTATGTCAGTGGGGTGGATGCATTTCCAATCTAAGGTGTAGGAAATAAAATGAGAACTAAAACGAGGACAACTCGGGCTTCCCCTTCATCAAGGTCCTGTGCTGATGGGGAACATGGGCAGGTAAAGGGACAGTTATAGGATAATAGCCTTCTCTAAGGAGGTAAAGACATCAGTGGACTTCACCACATGTTCACACCATCATTGCCCCATTACATGTTCATGGGCCTTCACTCCTGGAAGATGAAAATGGGCTTGCCTTGATAAGTTTCCCCTCCTCAGCCTTGACTACATGCTATTGAACTCATACTGGAACATGTAGCCCCTGAGTTGAGAGGTCAATAAATAGGTCACTATGGTAATAGTATTCACTTTGCCAGAATTAAAAACAGCCCTGAATACCAGACCCCCACCATGACCAAATCCACCCCTCCGACCTTCCTTCCCCATTTTGTCTTAGGGATGTGACTGTTGAACTTGGAGGACTAGAAAGCCTCATCTTTATTATTTTTGAAAAGATCTCTCTGCTGTATTTTCTGACTGCCTCTTCTGTATTTTTATCCTCTTTTCTATAGTCATGCTTACAATAGTGTTTTAGTGATTACTATTTAGGGTTCTTCAGTTCTCATCCAATCTTAAAAAGAGCCAACCTACATTTAAGATGTATATAAATCTAAAATATTTTCAAGTACAAATGAGGGAGTGTCAGCATCTAATTGGATTACACAGACTTATCTTTAGTAAGTGTAATGCACCATTTGGAGAATAGGCAATGTATGTACATTCTGCTGAATAATTAAACTATTAAAAAACTGCATAATTAAAAGCTACACAATAAATAGATTCTCTACAAGAATCTGCAGTACATTAAAATAATGATTTTGTAAAGCTTGAAGCCAATAAAGTCAGATTCCTTTTAAATATGTGACCTACCACCTCCTGAAAGAAAAAAGCGTGTGAACATAATCGCAGATGGGTTTCCTCTGGAGAAATATAGTAAGGACAATGTGATTTGAGCTTTTTGATGATCCCCTCTACCCTGAGTCTAAATTTATAAAATTCCTCATCCAATCCACTGACTTCCCTAACACAGACAGAGAAGAGAAATTCATCCCATGCTTTCTCTCTGAATTATCTTCCCGGCCCCACGTTGCAGGAGCGGCCCTCTGTTTTATGTGTTGTCAGTTGTTGGCTTTGTGGGACATTTCCTTGTCATCTTTGCTTTAGATAATTCAGAATTGGAGCAGCTCGGCTTTCACCATGACTGAGTCCCACGGAAAGCCAGGTGACACGTTACCTAGTTAAAAAGATCCTGTTACAGAGTCGAGGAGAAACAATACAGAAATTTGAGTTTTGCTGCAACTTTGGAAGAAAAAAAATCTATCATTTACTTTCTTCTCCAGTGTTCCCCTTTGGGGACAGCCCCCGGGGGACAGTATCAATAGCAGCTGAGTGCTTTACCCTTATTAAGTCGCCAGAAGACCAGAATGTGATCCAAAATATCTCTGTTGCTTTCCATTTGGTAGAATCTATCATATGATATTTTTAGCAATTGTTTTTTTGGCAAAAACAGTGAAAATAAAAGATGAGGACATAAGACGTTTTTTAAAAGGAACCTATAATAGATGTTACATAGTTATTGTTTTGGGCTGGAGCCTATTGCTTATTCAGAAATGCACCTTCTATTTGAAGTAGCACTTGGCACCAGTGAGAACAGGAGCTGAAAGTGAAAATCACTTACACGGCTGGAACTGTGGAGAATTGTTGAGGCTATCTCGCCACAATAATAGGAGATGCACTTAAAAAATTGACAGAACACTCATCATTTGGGGCCCATTGTTCAATGAGCCTATTGCTCATAGCCCCAGGAGGATGACAAATTTGCCCACTATCAACCCAGCAAGAATTTCTGGTTGAGATCATCTTATCTATTCTTTTTTTCTTTTTCTTGTAACTAGTGCAACAGATTTACATGAGCTTTAAAAGTCAAGCCCTATTTTTTTTTCATTTTTTAAATCAGACTCCATAATATGGTATTTTAGGAATCATGATAAGTGACTTTGCTTTATACATAAATAGTGTTCATAAGAACATTGTTTCATTGTTTGAAATAGATCCCACTATATCCACATTGAGAGCCTGATAAATAAATAGAATTTAGTCTATATTCAACTCATGTTTGGAGAACTATGAGTTTCAAATGATCAGACCCTATTACGAGTTAGATAAAGATGATTGGCAAGTTTTTGGCTGATCAAGTTATCTGATTTTTAAATGATCTGCCTTGAGTGTTTTCCTTAAAAACAGCAGCTTCCACACAAAGACCTTGGATGATAGGTACCAGGTGGTCAGAGGAGTGTTCCCTAACTCATTAATCAAACCGCTCAAGCTCTTTCAACAAAGACTTATATTTAGAACACATTGAAGTACCTTAAAATGATAACATTAAACTAAAGTAGAAGGATTTATTTTGGGATCCAAAGAGAAAATGAAGAGTTGTATACTCTGTAACATAATTCAAAATATAAATTTTATAAAACATAATTACTGTTTTGTAAAAAGCAAGAAAAACCCAAGACCTTTTAAAAATTTTATTTTATTTATTTATGCATACAAGAGCTGGAGTATGGGCCAGAGGTGCAGGAGGGTGAGAGGATTCACCAGAGACAGAGTGGGGAGCAGAGCAGGGGGATTGACTGAAATATGCTGCTGAGGGGAGCTGCACCATGTGGGTTAGCTCCCTGGTTGGGGGTTGAACTCAAACTGCATTGGCTGCCTATAGCTTCATAGTGCTGAGATTTAACCCCTTGTGCCACAATGGAGGCCCCTAATCCAAAGACTTTTGACAATTTTTTTGGAAATGTAAAGATTCTGTGTAATCTTGAAAAAATAAATGCAGAAGTTAAGTAGCAGTACATGAACACAGACACACTAAGTAATTGATTATTTCAGTTACTAAGAGTAAATTTGAACATTTTAGAGACTGAAATTTTTGTCTTTACTATAAAAGAATGCACTTATATTCCTGATCATGTTAGTTGTATTAGAATTGATGAGCTCCTATAAATTGCTTAATCTGACTGACACTATATTAAATTCAGTATATGCTTTTATTTTCTTCTCAAACTGTAGAGAGACATGATAACAGAGATTGTAGTAAGATTCTTACATCCTGAAACATTGTTACTCTAAAATTGAATGAAACCTCACAGTTTATTTAATTGACTAACTATATTTCATGTAAAATAAATGTAATTAACTTTAAATACGAATCTGTGATATAATCTAATTTATAAAACTTAATGATCACATTTATGCTAAATATATAATTTCTTTGAAAATACAACTCTAGATTTTAAAGGCCATCTCTCAATAAACTAGAAATAGTCTACAATCTTCTGGCTTCTATCGGTTCTTTTAAAAAGTGAGCACTCTGGCTAGTTCCCTGTGGGGGTAGAGTAGGAAATCCTGGGAGGTTTAAATCTGGTCATCGAAAAATGGAATATTTGAAAGCAAGGTTTCCAATATGGTGTCAATTCTAATAATGATAGTTTCCAGACTGTACCTCTAAGAATGCAAGATCATAGAGGAATAAGTAAATAGGTTCTCATTTTAATCTTCAGAAAGATGTTGTATGTTTACCCAAGTAGTGAGAGAGATACACTTCTAGAACCCTAAATTTTTGAATAGTTATTTTACCCTTTACATTGAGGAGACCTGGTCACATATCATGCTGGGCATTATTTAAAGCCTTCCATCCATTTCAATTGCAACTTCTGCTTTTAATCACCTTTATTGGTAAATTGGAGTCAAATCATCATAGATACTTGCCTAGTGATTGACCTGGTACTTTTCTGCTCATCAAGCTTTGGCATGTGAGTGTAACAAAGGTAGTCAATATCCAGTGCTGATGGGAATAGCATTCTGCTCTGAAATATATGACTTGCCAATGTGGTGGGAGAACCTCAATACACAAAAATATGTCAACTATTATCTCAATACCTGATCCTGTGCTTTTCCCTTAAATCTATTAAAATTCTTGATGATATTACCTGGTTACTTCTCTCCTCTCACTGCTCACCTATCCTGTTTACACAGTTTATCCATAGTCTCCCTGCCTTGCTTCTCATAATGTGGTTTCAGGAAAATGGGTTATTGACTCACTGGCACTAAAATATGCATAATATTTGAATTGTGATAGAACTTAAGCCAAGGAATGAACCATCCTCTTTTTTTTTTTGTCCATTTAAGAAATAAATCATTTTCAGTAGTAGGGCCATTTAGAACCTCTGAAATAACATCAGCTGTCACCTGCTATGTAAGTGGATAAAATTGACCGAGATTGGAAAAAAAAACCCAAAAAATATATTATTTCCAAGTGTGTTATATAGAAATACATGTATTTTATTTATATTTATACATACTTCTTTATTTATTATTACTTTATATTTATATAGTTTTCTTTCAGAAAATTTCTAGAAGAGAAAGGAATTAGAGAAACAGAGCTACCACATTTATGAGTTGGCATTTAAGGTATCATGTTTTAATTTTAAAAAGACTGTCCCAGAAGCTTCTGAAAAAATAATATTTAAGAAGAAAAGTCCTGGAAATTCAAATATACTAGTTGATCATGATAAAAAAAAAACTTTTCAAACCAATAATTAGAATAATACCTTGATGCAAGATTTTGTTAGTTATTGATCTATGTGCGTATTTTCTATCATTCAAGTACTAGTCTTTTATTTTTCCCTTCCTTCCCAGTGTTGAAGAACCCAGTGTGTAAGCTGTATAGATTTCCCACGTCCGACAACAAGTGGATGCGGATCAGGGAGCAGATGTCAGAAAGCATCCTCTCCTTCCATATTCCCAAGGAATTGATCTCGCTTCACATAAAAGAAGATTTGTGTAGGTAAGAGAAGATAATTGATGATTATCTCTCACAGTGTTTGTTTTTTCTAGAAAGCATTTTTTTTTCTTAAGGTATGATGCTGACATAAACATCTAGACCTAAACCATGCAGTAGGGCAGCCATTAGCCCTGGTTGGCAATTAATCACTTGAAATGTGACTTATCCACTCAGAGATGATTTGTAAGTGTGAAAGGCACACTACATTTTGAATTCTAATTTTTTCTAAACACTAAACAAGAAAAAAAAAACTTTTCATAATAAAATGTTAACATTTTGGATTTATTTGGTTTAATAAATTTGTTCATAAAGTTAATTTCACCTGCTTTTAAAACACTTTCAAATATGATAATTAGAAAGTTTAAAATGACACATGTGACTCTTGCTTGTGGCTTGCATTATGTCTCTATTGTATAAAGGGTGTCCAGCCAGAAACTTGAGCTTTGACCTTGCTAATAATTCTTTTGTCTTTACTTCATCTGCTTACAGCTACCATTTCTGTACAAAATTCCTATTTGACTAATCTTTGGACTATTCATCCATAACAAAGCTTTCAGTTGTATCTGTGGATCTATAAAACTCTTTGAGGTGATGGATGAAGTCGGCTATATGGGTGGACAGTATTATCATACAACAAAATTTAATCTGTTGGCATAAGACATTAGAATTTGAGAGCTGATTGGTTGATAAGAACATTCCTGGGTCCTGACTAATCAATTTGTTTCTCTGCCTTATAAACCTTTAGTGACTTTAAAAATGCTGAATACTACATTATGCTAAATACCATTAAGGACCATTAAGGTCCTAAATCTCAGAAAATTAGCATATTTTTTTAATAGCTAACATTTGTAATTGCTCAAATATATAGCAGAATGTTAAATGTGCAAAATTTGGGTTTCTGTCTTATGCTCACATTAGTACACCAAGTTACTTAATTATATTGTGTCCTTTGGTGGACTTGACAGTCCCCAGAAATGCTGTTATTGATCTAACCCCGTCAGCACACTGTGGACGAGGCAGGTGACACCTGGCTGTTGACAGTAGTCATCAGTGTAGCAGTGACTCTGTAAATACTAAGTATGCAAATGAGGAAAAAAGAAAATTGAAAACAGAACACAGCTTTGAGGGACAGAGAGTAACCTGGATGATAAGAATCCAATTTGAATCTAGAGAAAGAGAGATTGAAAGGGACACCGGACAGTGGGCAGCTGACGACTGCAGAGTGGGGATAATCAGGCCACAGCTAACAGACCAACCTGTCACATGTTCAGCTGTCACAGAAGAGCCACATGCAAGACTGAATTATTGTAAATCAAGTTAATCTGACCTGGGCTTTTGATAATGATCTCCACCCAGAGCTGGTACTAAGGGGAAGTGCTGGCAAAACAGGTTCCTAGGAAGGCTAAGCAGGCATGTGTGTGGACCAGAGGGTCTGCAAAATCATAAAGGAATTAGAATCCTCGATCTTGTTGTTTTCTAGACATTGGACACCAAGCG
The DNA here is from genome assembly GCF_014898055.3 of Talpa occidentalis. Taxonomy (NCBI): domain Eukaryota; kingdom Metazoa; phylum Chordata; class Mammalia; order Eulipotyphla; family Talpidae; genus Talpa; species Talpa occidentalis. Next base: position 111,869,162 of record NW_023605194.1, read on the forward strand.
CTACTCCTCGTAGGTGTCCCCTGATTTCACAAGGTTGGAGAAAGTGCTGCTCCCCACCCTTACCGGGGCTGAGAACAAGAGACTCACAATAGACAAGCATTAGTGGAAACACCACTAAAATGGTGGTGTCTATAAAATGACCCCTGAAAGCTGCATCTACTTAGCCAGCCCTAGATTCCTACCAAAATATCCATAAGGAAACAGAAAATCGTAACTTTCATGAAACATTGATTTATTAGCATAGTGCTGGATTAGTAATATAACATGCTATAAGGGACAAAATGACTATTGGGGCTAACATAGGGGGTTTACAAATCTTTCTTGCTATTCATGCTATTTCATCTAAAGTTACAGTGAAGTAGTAAGAATGGGGATATGAGACCCCCACTGCTGCCCTAGTCTTTTATCATCAGATTGGAAACATATCAAAGGCTGAGAAGCTGTCCTCATGCACGTTTGCTAATGCCAAGTTGTCCACACCACCATCACCTCCCTGTACTGTCTCTGTCCACTCACTGACAGCAAACTCCAGGGGAGGGAAATGAGTAGGGAATTAGGGGAAAGCGGCCACTAATCCACTGACTTCCACTTGGCATTGCCTCCATATGTAGGTTTCATTATGGTTTAGTTCACGAAAGTCCCGTTCCTCACCCCAATCTCTTGCCTTTCTCTGCATCTGTCTTGCCTGTGCCTTCACAGTAGGGGCTGGGGGCAATTTTGGTGAAGACAAAGGAACAGCCTCTCCAAATATAAAGTTAAGGCCCCTTGCTAGGGATCGAACTAGGAACTGTTATCTGTATACTTTGAGAATTGTTCAGAGAAGAAAATCCCATGTGAATCCCATGAAACCCAAATTCTATAAAACCAGATAGATTCTGAGCTTGGCACTGTGAGAACCAGCCTCTGCATGTGCCTTTTGCTTTCTTCAACACCCTTTCTTTGGAAATCTCCCATTACCAGAATGTATTAAAGCAGTTCAACAATGAGTCCTTAAAATTTTATTAAGAAAAGGAGAAAAAAAATCATCCTGAGGACTTAAAAGGGAAATAGGAAAAATTTGTAGGAAAATTGTCTAGCCTTCTGAGTAGAGTGTAAAAAGATACCGTTATTATGAAACAGAATCAGAAAACTGTGAGAAAGAACCATCATCCTCTAGGGAAAATGCCAAGAAGGAAAGAATAATGGAGAGGATAATGAAATTTTAAAATGCAGCCACCAAATTAAATCCACAGGGCTGGCAGAAAAGGACAGATTTGACACTGAGAAATCATATCAGTAATGGGGAAGACAAACATGATAAGCTCTTCTCAGATGCTAAACAAAGGAGAAAAAAGTTCAAAATGATGAGCGATGCTTGATGTGTGGGGCAGAGCACTAGGGACAACCAACTGATTCTAAATATTCTCGGGGAAGAATGATTAATACAAAAGCTCGAAGGAAAACAATGGAAATATATGCGGTTTTGTTTTTTTCTTTTGCATGCTAAAATCAGACTAGCTTTCCACTTTTCTGCAGAAGCCAGTGGAATAACACCTACTGATTTTTACGAGGAAAAGGCTGTGACCCCACTTTATTATCTACAGTGAGGTTATGAAAGTTTTATGAATGAAGCCAGTGTGGGTGGCACACCCCTTGATGCAGGAGCTCAGAAAATGTCACGTATAAAACTTGCTTGAAAAACCTACTTGAAAATATAGGCCATCCAACTGAGAAAATAATATAAATTAGGAATTTTATTTACAATATGATAGGATGTAATAAAATATAAATTAATACAATACATTAAGAATGGGAAAATGGGACATTGTCCTGCAAAGGACTTGAAACTTGGTTCCTGCTTGGAGAGAATCTCTAGCCTGGACAGACTCTGAAGTTCTTTTCTCAATTTTCTTTCACCCTAGTTTGACGCAGATCCTAGGAGGTATTTCACTTGCCTCCACTTTCCTCCCAATCCCATAATTTGGAGGGACTCTTTCCTTGCTTGATGAAAATTACAGGTGTCCAGCACTGTCACATTTCTTGGAAATCATCCTCGGAGAATTAGTAAACACAAGGTTTGGGAATTTTTCTTTAAAAAATTTTGCTTGGGCAACTTTATCAGAATCATTTACACTGCTAAGGAAACTACATAACTCTTTCTGAATCTTCAAAATAATATCAACTAAATTGTATCATTTTAGTTGATGAAGAACAGTAAGTCAGTGAGAGGCAGGTGTGAGCTGTCACCAAGTCCCTTTCATATCTTGTTCTCTGTTGGACCTGTGGATGGATGGATGGATGGATGGATGGATGGATGGATGGATGGCGATACATAACATATATGATTTTATAGTTATTATAATATATTACACTTCTATTTTTTTAAAGATTTATTTATTTTATACAAGAATCGGGATACAGGCCAGATACGCGGGAGAGTGAGAGGATTCACCAGAGACAGAGAGGGGAACAGAACAGGCAGACTGATGAAATACACGGCTGAGGGGAGCAGCAGGCAAGGCAGGAGAGGTCTGCTGCGCCATGTGGGACCCTTACCGGTCAGCTGGGATCGAACTGGTGCATGCAGAGGCTGTGGACAGCTTCACAGCGTGGCGCTCAACCACCTGCGCCACCAGGGGAGGCCCTATATTACATTTTTATTTATTTTTTTAAATTATAAATTTTATTTTTATATTCCCCATACAATTGCAACCCCCTTATTTTGACCCCAATCCCTCCCCTGCCCCCCAACCCCCATAGAGTGTCTCTGGTTCATAGTTGTTTGTTGATTTTGATTTTCACTTTCTTATAGTTATTCTTTTTCCTGGTCCCTTATTTAAGTTTTCTAGATTCCTGCTATGAGTGAGACCATCTGGTATTTTTCTTTTTCTTTCTGGCTTATTTCGCCGAGCATGATCCCTTCCAGCGCCATCCATGTTGCTGCAAACTGCATGTGTTTATCTTTTTTGAATGCTGAGTAATATTCCATGGTGTATATGTACCACATCTTGATCCAGTCATCTGTTTTTGGGCATTTGGGCTGTTTCCAAAGCTTGGCTATTTTAAATAGTGCTGCTATAAACATAGGGGTGCAGGTGCTCTTTGGAATTGATGTTTCTGTGTCCTTTGGGTAAATACCTCGGAGTGGAATTGCTGGATCCTATGGAAGCTCTATGTTTAGTAGGTCCAGAAATCTCCACACAGCTCTCCACAGTGGTTGGACCAGTTTGCACTCCCACCAGCAGTGCAGGAGAGTTCCTTTTTCTCCACAACCTCGCCAACATTTGTTGTTGCTAGTTTTTTAAATATGTGACATTCTTACTGGTGTGAGATGGTATCTCATGGTAGTTTTGATTTGCATTTCCCTGATTACAAGTGATGTTGAACATTTTTTCACATGCCTGTTGGCCGTTTGCATTTCCTCTTCAGAGAAGTTTCTTTTTAGCTCTTCTGCCCATTTTTTGACTGGATTACTTTCTGTATTACATTTTTAAAGAAAAGTTGGTGAATACAATGTGAAATTAGCTATCGGGGCAAATAAAAAACTTTCTTATAGGATCAGATATTTTAGGCTTTCAAGGACTTCAGGTCTCGGTCCTAAAGCTTTTTTCCACCACTGTGGCATAAAAGAGTTGATAGAAAATATGTAATGAATAGTTGGGAATGAGTTTCAATGAAACACTAGTTTCAAAAGAGGACCTTTCCTCTCACTCATGAATGTGATAAATTTGCAAGGATGGTCAGACCTGGACTTATGTGGGGTGTGGATTTTGAAAAACCTTCATTTTCTTTGATAAATGTACTCTCCCAATCTCTCTCTTTACGCCACATCTAAACTTGTATACCTAAGCTGGTGACCAAACACAGCCAACTGCTCGGATTTGGTCTTTGCCATCTCTCTACGGGAGTGTGTTGGGAATTAGGTGAATATTTTTGTTGCATAACTACCCCTAAATCACTAATGGAGTGGAAGATGGAAAACTGTGGTGATATCGCTTTCATCAACTTAGAGAGATTCCCTAGAGTTTGCCTGTGGATTCAATAGTGAAAGAAAGTAACTGCTATGGAAAAGAATTAAGGTAATATTAGGTGTTGATATATAAATTCTGTCTCAAACCAAGGCATTATTAGTGGTTTCATTAAAAAAAAAAAAACTGGGTAGGAATCAAATCCCTTGCATAATATGCAAGTGTGTTATTCTTTTTCTCACTGCTGAGGTCAGACTACATTTGCTCGAGTAAGTTACTGTAAGTCCCGGAGCAGGGCCATGTGCGTGCTCTCTCCTCACGATGTGAGATTTATGTACACACAGGACAGCGTTGTCCTTCTTGTCTGCCCTGATCTGGAGTGTAAATGTTGGCAGCAGTTACATGAGGACCAGTGGCCGGTTTCACATCTCTCCTGCGTAGTCTTTTCCTCGACAGCAGCTGCATCTAAAAGCTCTCACTATTAGTTGCTTATCGTCACGGTGTCACGATAATCTGCTTTTATGAGATTTGAGATAATACATAGGTGCAGTTTGGGGGCCGTGACACAGGTTAACTGTCTTGGAGGCTCCCTCCAGTTGGTCCAAGCATTGACACCTTCTGAGTTCAAGTTCAGACACCTAACAGTCTTTGAAACAGCAGTGACGTGTCTTCACAACACCACACTTTGAATTTTATATGATGGTTTAATTCCCAAAAATTCACAACTAGAAAATTGTCAACATTGCTCCAGTTGTGTTAACTGCTGTGAAGAAAGACTAATGTTGTACTTAGCCGTTTTCTAATTCTTTGCTCTTGGAGCCATATTCTACAAATATATAAAATGTGTATTGAAAATTTACCATGAAAATAATATAATGGTCATGATAGAAATAGTCAAAATATTGACAATATAAAAAGAAAAAGTAAAATCACTCTAAGTTGTCCACCCTGGAGGCATATAGCATTTTTATTTTTTATATCTACTCTCCTCTTCAGAAGCCTCGCTGTGAGAAACAGCTGTGGCCATGACCTTCACACACTGGTTTTATGCTCAATTTTCTTGTACAGCTAAGTTTTCTTATGAACATATGTGTGATTTTATTATGTAGTGTTAAATAAAAAGGAAAATTACTAATCAGCAAAAATTACTACATCTTATTTTTGGTTGATACATTGAAAAAAGACAAAAAGGAAATACAAAAACATATTGATGGGTTTTTCTGGATGGTGGCTGTAGAATGGTCATTTACAGAGCAAGAGAAACCTAGTGTATTATCCCTGACAGATATCAGAGAACACTTAGTTCAGATATTATGTTCTGAGCATTTTATTTCACAATTTCTCTCAGGCTCATTTATTTTTTATATTTTCACTCCATCTACTCTAATCCCAGCCACCCCTGATAGTGCAACAGTCTACTCATGCCTTCTCTGTCTGTGACCTTCCTCCCTCAAAATCCATGCCTCACCTAGCAGGCTCACACAGTCTGATTGAAGAAATCATAAAATGTAGATTTCCAGTAGGATTTTTCTGGAGACAGCTTTGATACTTAACCTCTGGAGAAATACACTGGGATTATGTATTGAGAAAGGTAGAGAGGGAGCTTCTGCTTACAGAGTACTCAGTGCTACCATAATCCTGACAAGTTTAACTTAATTACCCCAGGATCATGATACAAAAGGCATTTGATATTGGAAACACACCAGCTCTTTGACACTGCATAGTTGAAGGACAGGGAAAAATAACCAGGCAGCTGGTTATTATGGAGTTATTATAATGGGGATAAAAGGAGTGTGAGGTGTTGAAGTCCATGCAGTGATGTTAATTCATGTTAACGTGTTTGTGTGTGTGTGTGGGGGGGGGCGGTGTCTGTGGATTTATGTTCCTCTTTGCCTGTGTTTATAATGCCTCAAGCTTTACAATCCTTCAACTTGGGTTGTGTGCAGACAAGTTATGTAAGTCCTACCAAACTACCACCTATAAAATTTTTATAGCTTGTTTTAGTGTTGCTGCACATTTTGCTTATGTTGAGTATTTTCTTCAGATTTTGTATTACTGCTGTTCAGTCCACACTGAACTGTGTTAGTTATTAGACAAAATGATGGGACTTGTGGGTTGAAGCTTCATTTTGGCAAAATATACAATAGTATTAAATCATGGAGTACACCCTAGATACATGTTTAGATAGAAAGCTCTGATGACCGTATAGTGTTGGATTTATCCACAAAGTATGCATTTTACACTATCAAATTATGTTGGAAACCTATCAGTGTATAAAAGTTTTAAGACATGAAATATTTCAGTGAAGATGAATCTCATGGTCCATAAAACATCCCAGGAAAAATTAGTTCAATTTATGTCATGTACTTTTCTCTTTTCCTTCTACGTCCTTTCTTCCTTATAGGTATTTTTCTTCATTGATCTCAGGGGCAGAAAGGGAGAAACTCTTTCTGGCATTAAGTGTTGGGAGTTTAGAAGCAGCACAATAATATTTTATAACAATTAACTGTAAAACTTTAAGTTTTATGTAAAACATATAAATACATGTGTATCATGCAGAGAGAAACAGTCTTACAAATAAAATGTAAAAAAAATCTAGACCAAAAGGCTTTAGCAGAGAAAACTGTGATAGGGTTTGGGATATATATAGACTAAAAAAAAAATAATAATATTACCAGTCTTGGAGATAATGGCCGTGCTTTGTCTTAGACATTAGTATTTGCAAATGTACATCCACTAAATTCATGATTATAAGATATTTTATATTAGTGAAGACAAACACTTTGTTCAATACTGTATGTTTCAAATATTCTATATTCTATATCTTAAAGCTATAATGTAGAACTATGATAAGTGTGTTTATATAGATACATATGTATATCCTGAGTCAATTTTTTAACTTTATGTATTTTTATTTATGAAAAAGATCATCAGCGAGATGCTTTGAAACCTTGCATCACAGAGATATTTTAGAGCTGTTTTCTACGTGCTTACTGTTATATTGTTATGTACTGTTAAATCATTTATCTGACTACTAGCTCTACTTTAAGAGAAATTCAGGAGATATTTAATTTTCTTCTCTTGAGCCTTAAAGCATTTTGTGACTATCATTAAAAAAAATGTTTCATTTTATCGCAAATTGATAATGTTCCAAGAATGCCTTTAAAATGTTATAAGTACATTTTAGGAAGTATAAGCTAAAAGTAGAATATATTGAAGTAAATTCTATTTCAAAAACATTCTCACTCTACAAAAGATACAGAACAGAATTTGACAGTATAATGACACAGTCTGCCTACTTTACATGGTTTGACTTTCTAAAATAAAATTTATGTACTTTTTCCATAAGGTCTTTATCTCCAGACAAGGTTTCCCCCTCACATGGTCCACACAGGCTGCAAGGCAAATAGAATCTTGTGTCTGCTTATTTCTGCAGCCTCATTTCATGCCTTGTTTGCTTGGTATGACCAAAGCATATGCCTTTTGAAATGTCTATCGGCATTTGCATACTTGGATAAAATAAAAGCCCACTGAAAATCGTTACAGACCTTAAATAAACATTGATTCATAGAGGAAGTAATAGCAATTACCAGCTATTCTGTTTTGAAATCCTGTATATAAAACCTCAAACTGATGAATCATATAGATGTTTTTAGTGTCCCGCCTCTTCCTCCATTTGTGTAGTTTCTCAATCTCTTTGGCTTGTTCTCCTGAGAAAACTCACAAAACTATGTGTAAAAAGTATCATGTTAGGACTCCACGCTTGACTCATACCTGATCGGTATTTTTTTCTGTTCATTTTTCTTTACGCAGTGTCGATGCTCAGTTGGCATATCCTGTGGTATACCATTTATCACAGGAAGTGCATTTGGCCTACCAATTCCCAGTACTGAGGGCAGATGCTATGTTCCATTAAGCCCATCATTATGGATCCAGGTATCATGTAGTGAGAGGTCCTGGAGAGTGCTTAGTATCACCAAGCTGGAGATATAAATATGTGTTTTATTTGGCTATTTGGGTATTACAATATCCCCACAGGAACTAATAAGACAAAGCTCATTCATAAGAACATTTTGCCTGTTGTGCCAAAATTCTTATTTGAAATGGATTAAGTAAAGGAGAGAGTGTTGTAGTGAGAAAAGCACAGAACTGGAATCATTATGGTCCTTAGTTCTAAATCTGCATCTGCTACTTGATACATACTTATAATTATAGCAAATGACTTAATTTTTCTCTCAATTTTTAGAGGTTTTTTTTTAACTTTATTTTTTAGGTATTATGTTATCATAATACAGGGCTATTATAATGATCAAATGGCATCAGGAAACTCCAGCACTTAAGCATACAGGAGGGGTGTGTATATATGAGAGTGATGTGTGTGTGTGTGTGTGTGTGTATGAGAGAGCAAGAAAGAGAGAGAGAGAGAATGCATCCCTCAGTTTGAAACTCGGCTCTCCTAACTCCATTTAATAGCTATGTGACAGGCCATATCTCACCTAACTGCACAAATCAGTCTCCTCAACTGTAAAGAGGGGACTAAATTATACATACATATAGCTATTGTGAGGTTTAAAATGAGCTACTGATGGAAAATGCCTGGTTCATACATGCAGAGGCCTTGAGCATGTGGAAACCACTGTTATTATATGAAGCCTCAAGTACATAGCAGACATTCAGGACATCAAAGAGATTACTGTTTTCTTATCTTAACTGAATGTCCATAGTATCTCAGGTACAAAACCAGTTCTATATTTTAATCTTCTTTAGCTTGCTAACCTAGCACTCCTCCAAGCTATGTTCTCTGCATTGTTCCACAAATTCCCAGAGAAAAGCGAGAGGACACCTTTTCACTCACAAAGCTGATGTGTTTGGAATGGGGACGGTGATTTGGAATGATGTTCAGGCTTCCAATTAGTTATGGGCTCTGGGTCACAATGAAGGAAGAACTTGCCAATTTTCTTGTACTGTTCCTAGAACCTAACATAGTACCTGGTTTATAATAAGAACTTAGGAAAGTGATCTCTTCTTAAGAACAACGAAAATTGCTAGCAGAGAGAATATGAGTACACTTAGTAAAAGGAAGGCAAGCCTGGAGTGATAAGCTAATTTAGGAAATTCTGTGTTTGCCTAGACTGATGAGGATGGTGGTGGCTCAGACCAGGGTGGTATTGGGGGGAATGGAGAAATCTGCATACCTCTGAAATTTTATACAGAGCTGAAATCAATAGAACTTGGTGATGTGTCATCTGAAACTCAACAGGACAGACACCTGGAGGTAAACAGTGGATGACTCAATTACAACTTGCATTACTAAATAGAGAAGTATAATTCATTGATGTAAGAAATAGTGGGTAAGCATCAAGTTCAGAAGAAAAAAAAGAAGTCTTCAGGCTCTTAATGGAACAATTTAGGTCAGTATTATCTAATATGGTAATCGTTTGCCTCTTGTGACTATTTAATCTTGTTAAAATTAAATGAAATTTAAAAACCAGTTCTTCAGTCTTGTTAGGCACATTTCAAGAACCAAAATCTACATAAGAATAGTAGCAATCATGTTAAATAACACAGCTATGCAGCATTGCCATCACTGCAGAGAGTTCTGTTGGACAGCATGATGTTGATAACCATCAGTGGCATCCATACTTTTGAAAAGAGAGCTAGAAGAAGACACAGAAATGCAAAGATATTCCCTGCCCATGGATGGGAAGAGTTACTATTATTAAAATGGCTCTTACCCAAAGCAGTGCTGTTCGGTAGGATTTTCCATGATGGAAGCCTTCCGTGATGCACTCCTGTGATAGCCATGTTACTCATGAGCTCCTGGAATGTGCCTAGTAGAGCTAAAGTTTTAATTTTTATTTTTGCTTAGTCAGTCTCTGGAACAATCAAAGCTAAGGATTGTTTCAAGAATTAAAAAAGAGACACATTCTATACAAAAGTAGGTTTGATTCCTGGAAAGTCTTGCAGTGTCCACCAGAGTCTTACCACCAAACATTTTGTGGAACCTCCTGAATTACCAGGAGTAAACTGGGAGTAACTCGGGCACACACCACATTCCAGGTCCCAGAGATGGGATGGCAAGGGGTCATAGCCAGAGATGATTGCACTTTCTAAAAATGTCGGCAAGAATAATGAAAAGGTGATGAGAGGGGAGCACATTTCCCTGTTTATTCGTCTTTTAGTTACACCTAGTGATTTGTATGGCTACCCAGACGAAAAGGGAATGAATATATGTGAATTTAGGAGAAACTTGATTTAACATCTGGCCCCTTTCATCATAAGTGGAAAGGTTAGTTTTAAGAGATTAAAGAACTCGTTATTGTCCATATTTGAGAACTTTAAAGCTAGAGTAAATAACACATTATTTAGAAGTAATTAAACATCAATCACCTTTACCAGCAAGTGCAAATAAAAGTTCAGAATGGATAACACATACTTAATTTGCTTCATTTTTTTCCTACTGCAGTTACCTAAAATTAAAATGACAGCATCTAGCTGTTTATCGGATACAAATGTTCTAGATTCTGTAATTGCAACTAAATCCTGTAGTTACTTCGTTCCAATTCTTAGGCTTTGCGTGTGATTGGAAACCTTGGTGTACAGTACCACAGCCACTAACTTTAATTTCAAGTAAAAACCAGAGTTGAATCACCCTGCAGAATATCCAGTCATTCTTCAGTGAAATAGTGGTCGAGGGATTGCAACATGAACCTCACTGTTATTTACGAAACTACATTTTTTTTAAAAGCCTGTGATGTATGGATACAGCTTTTTATTCCGGTATAGGTCAAAACACAGTTTGAATTGTGGGTTGGAAATACTGTGAAACTTGACATCTCATTGAACCTTGTTCCATTTTATGGTGTCACCCATCCACTTTATGAAATTGAAGCCACCTATTGGTCATTTACTTATGTGGTCTATTCTTCATTGACTATATACTATTTAATTTTTTTTCCTAACAGGTACAATATTTTTATAACTTCATTTGGTTTTGATTTAAGGTCTAATTTTGTGTAATGAATGAAAGTGGCTTGGCTATTAAACTTCCCACCCAAGTACACCCACATATAGTTTTTGACTGTGGTAACTATGGAAAGTCTCTGTTTAAATTATACAGCTATTTTTACTTTACAAAATGGATCATAGAGCTCATTGTGGGAAAGCCTTTCTATTTATTTAGATAATAACAATTTCAAATAACTTGTTAATGTCTTTCTGCTAGGCTATATCCTTCGGCATATTAATTTTTGTGCGACTATTTGATCTTACATTTTTGTAAATGAATTAGCTATTCTCAAGTAGTCTTTTATACAATAATTATTTTTTAAAATTTCAGAAATATTTGTATTTACATATCCAGGTTTTTAAATTTTATATTCTGGGCTCATACTTCTAATATGATAGTTGCTCACGTGCAGATTTTGGCCCCAGAAATAGGAAGATTTCTTGTGTGTATCCCTTAAATAACATAAACATCTTTATAGTCATTTTCCTTTTGAAGAAGTCAGTAAACCACAAAAGTTTAAACTATAGTCTAGAGGTTTCCATCCTGTTCTCTTCCCCAAATTATTTTGTACAAAGCAGAAAGAATTCTTAGTTATAGAATCCCTGTGTAGCTATTGTGCTGGTCAGGGTTATTCAGAGAATAAGAGCCAAGGGAATTTTGATGGCTAATAAATCCCAAGATTTGCAGTGTCTACAAGCTGAGTACCCAAGATGAGCCAATGTTCCCATTTGAGATCAAAATTGGGGAAAAACCAATGTCCAGTTCAAATCAGCGTGACAGAGATCATTCATTCTCTCTTCTTCGGGAAAGGATCAGCCTTTTTGATCTAGCCAGACTCTCAACTGATTGGGTGAGGGCCCCAATCAAACTAGAGAAGGCGGCCTGCTCTACCCAGTCTACCAGTTCAAATGTTAATCTCATACCAAAAACTCTTAAAGCAATAGCTTATGAAAGATCTGTACATTTGATGTTTCAACCAACTTGACACAAGTTGACACCCAAAAATTAATTATCACAGTAAGAAATGCCACCAAAAGTGCCTTCTGTTTCACAGTCTTTATCTCTAGTATTAATCAAAAACATTCAGTTGGAGCTGGTGGGTGACTTCTGTAAGGAAAAGAAACTGGTCTTGTCCATTCTCCTAACTTCATGATGTCTCATCCACTTTCCCACTGATTTGGCCACAACAGCCCAGGATGTGAGGAATAAAGTTTAAGAACCATTTATCTATTTAATATTCTTGCCAGTCTGTTATGCATTATATATAAACACTGTAAGTAGGTTTTGCTATCCTTCCAGTTCTTCTGTGACTCATCCTGTGTTCAATTATTTCTCTTCATTCTTCATAGAGTTTTATTAAACTCATTTTCTCCTTATGTAATTCAATAATTTGTAGTTAAAACATGTCATCCATTTATCAGTATGTCCAGTGTTGTAGAAAGTTTGGGGGATCATAATGACTTCCACAAACTAGAAATTTTACTGAGGAGAAAAAGACATGTTTTGAAATAAACAAGTTAAGAAAAAACAAACCAGACAGACAAAAAGTGCACCATAAGGTTATTTCCAGAAATCTGTCTGAATATTTTATCAAGTGAGAACAATGTCATGCTTTCCAGTTGGAACACCATGATCCATGGACTGTTAGGTTTTTGTCAAGTAGGCCTTCACAGTCATCTGTCTCCTTGGAGATATATTTTATAAGACTCACCTTTTATTTTTGTAGGTACAAAGGGAAAAAGGACGATGGCAGTAGGTCCCAAAAAATGTTTAATGTGTAAGATGCCTAAGCTTATTAATATTTGAATAGTCAGTCTTTTTTCCCCAACATCTTGTGTTTACCTGTTGAGCTCTTGGAGATTTGAAAGGAGTTGGAGACAGGCAAGAGGATTTCTTTTAGAGCTAGAACTCTAATGAGTGTAAAGCAATGAATTCAAAAGAGATGTATGTGCTTAGCAGATTTTCCTGGAAGAAAGTTTTGTTGTTATTGTTATAAGGTACCCGTTGAAAGGGAACCCTTTTGAAAGCAGAAGCTGTTGTTATTGTGAGTGAAATGAGAAAGTTCATAGATAGGAGGATTTTAAATATTTTTCTATGTATTAAAAAATACATTTACACAGCTCATCTTCTCTGCCATTCACACCAAAGGCTTAGGAACGACGTCTGTTTAAAGACAATGTGTAAGCTTATGTCTGATGCAATGACATATTGTGCCACATAACAACATTCCTTGGGCCTAGAGATACTTGTCATATCAAAGAAAGCATAGCAATAAGCTTATAAGCACTTCATGACCCATCTTCCCATAATCATAAACCGATAAACAGTAGAATAATATTAATCATGATAGGTTAATTGAAGCACCACTTTAGGGGGAAAAATCCTTAGCGCTAGGGTATTGTGCTCCAGGATGATGTATATACACTAAACAAACAGGTGTTGTGGAATGTTTACCTAGAGAGCTAGAATTGATAATTCAGGGGGAAAGGTGAGCCCTTATAATAAATCACAGTGTCCGCTTACAAATTTTTGCTTCCTTCTCTGCAACCTTAGACTTTGCCAGTTAAAACTCTGGTTCTTGAGGTATGGGCAGAGTTAGTCTTGTCAGGGAACCCACTAAGTGTTCCACTTCACTGGCAGCTATGATTGATTCCACCTGGGCTTGATTACCGAGCATTCCTCACTGCCATGGACCAGCAAAGAGGGAGAGATACTGTACTCAGCACCATGAGAAAATAGCACTGCTACTTCACAATCAGAGCAAAAAGGAAAGATGCCTAGAACTCAGAGGTGCCCCATGCCTAAAGGTGAATGAAAAATTGCTGCAGCCAAGACTTGTAGCATCAAGGAATCTAAAGGCCTAATGGCCAGGGATATAGGGTCACTTCACAGGGCAGCAACCCAAACCAGCTGATGGGCTGGCAGAGTATGAGGAAAATCTGAGAGAGCTGCTAGAGGAGGCTGGTGATGAACACTGATGAAGGTTCCAGGTATCAGCCAGAGGCTGGTAGCGCTGTGACTCTTCATAGCCTAGGAGACGGGCCCCCGCCTTTGTAGCCCCCATGTAAGCTGGGGCCTCACTATTAATCACCCCTTCCATCCTTCTTTTCCACCTCCTTTTTAATTACTCTTCTTGATAAGGAATCAGAGACAACATAAGGTACATCCATGGTGCATCTATTAGTATTCAACAGGCTGCGGGCAGCCTCGCAGCCCAGCGCTCAACCGCTGTGCCACCAGGGGAGGCCCTCAACAGGAATATTTAACTAATATTTCCATTTTAATTGTATATCAGAAGGAAAGCCTGAAGGCTCAGGTATTAAGTTGATGTATCACACTTGCTATCGAGTTCAGATTTGATCTAATTATCCAGATTTTTCCGGACTTGGGTATCTCAAACTTTGGGCATTATTTGATTTTGGGGTTGTCTTACCTGAATTTGAATATCCTGCCAGTAGAGTGCCAGGGAATTTGATTCTCACAGTTCTTCCCTTCAACCCCCTCATTGGTCATGAACTTCCGTCACTGTCATTGTTTATTGATGAATGACCTCTCTCATGAATGTTTTGTGATGAAAGCTAATCTATGAAAGAGTTGAGAATGAGATTCGTGTTCATCATAAAGACCTCAGATGAAAGATGCGGCCATAGTGGATTACGTCCCCGCTGAAACAAAACAAGGGCAGCTACAAACATTTGAAAGCAAGTCACATTTTTGTACATCATCCATTATTCTTTCGTTTAATTGAACGTTAAAGATTCTACATCTTCTAAATTTATTAGCTTGGTATTTAACATGTTCCATGGCCAAAATAGTGAAGAAGGTTCATTATTGCTGGTTAAATTAGCCTCATGAAAATGTTGTTGGTAAAGGTTACAGAAATGAATAAGATATCTAACCAACCAGCCTATTAGACCATTTATCATTATAATTTAAAAAGGCATTCTGATGATTTAAATTAACTTGGCTAAAGGGTAGACAATGAGATAAAAGTTAATAATTAAAATCTAAATGGCATGATTTGCTCTTCATTTTGATAAAGAAGGCACTAAACATATGCAGACAGCGTTTACTTAAACTGCCTTCTGGTGAGAAAGTGAACCCAATAAAATTAAACCTAAGCATACCACTTAGGGACTTCATTTTAAAAACATTACAGCTGTATTACATATCTCAATGTCTTGTATTTATCTGAATGATCTGAATATTTTTCATTTCCTTAAGACATTTTATTTGAGATAATTGAAGACTAGTATTTAGCTATTTTCTTATTGTTTGTTTATTTTTAACTGAATGTCCTTTCTAGATATTTTTAAGATAATTTTTATTAAGGTAATATTGATTTGCAATACTTTCATGATTCTGGAATATAGGACCCCATCTCTTCTTATGTGTTGTATGTTCCCACTCCATCCCTACCTCACATGTGTTGTATGTTCCCACTCCATCCCTACCTCACATGTGTTGTATGTTCCCACGCCATCCCTACCTCCAAGGTACCCACAGGCCTCCACTATAGTCCGTCGCTGAAGGTGCTAAGCCTTTACCATCTACAATACCCTTATCAGTAAATTTAACCCATATTTTTCTCTCCATACATACAAAATCTTTATTGTTTGTGTGGCCAACTCCCACCTTCTTTTGTGTTAAAATTATTTCTATCTATCTAGAGAGATTTCTTTTTATTTTTTACTAGTAAGTTCATAGAGCTTTCTAAAAAAGATGGAGAGCCCATTTCTTCTTAGGTCTGCAACCCTGCTTCAGTATACCATGTCTATGGCCTTAAGATCAAAATAAATATTTTCTTGTCTTTTCCATTCTTAACAGAAACCAGGAGCTTAAAGAGCTTGGTGAGCTTTCGCCACACTGGGACAATCTCCGGAAAAACGTACTAACTCACTGTGATCAAATGGTGAACATGTATCAAGACATTCTGACAGAACTGAGCAAGGAAACAGGTGTGAAACCCACGTTAACTTCACATGTTCAGCTGAACTGTATTTCATGTGTGTGCTGTGTGAAAACAACATTAAATATTATTATGGATGTAGGAAAGCCAAAGATTTTTAAAAAATATTCCATTTCCCACTGTACCATCTTTGTATCAAAAATAAGAAAAATGACACTATTTTACCTCATGGTATTATTGTTATTATTATAAGAATAATTGAGAAATCTTGGAAATTGAATTTCTGAGAAGAAAAGCAACTTAAAGCAGAAGGACCTGGTTTATTTCTGAAGTTCTTGAACATTTTTCTATGTCAAATGTACTTACTTTCCCACAAATGTGCACACACACACAAACATACACACTTATTATTTACTATTAATTTCTTTCCATCCAGGGTCTTCTTTCAAATCAAGCAGCAGCAAAGGAGAGAAAACATTAGAGTTTGTTCCGGTAAATCTACATCTGCAAAGAATGCACGTCCACAGTCCCCACCTGAAAGGTGATATTTCCTGTTAGACTCTTCTTTTAAAACTAATAAATGTTACTCGTGTGCACTTCCTTAAGAAGCTTAACAGCTGACAGAATTCAGCGATTTAGCAGTTATTTGCGAAGAGGACAATGAAACCACTGAGGCTGTTAATGATTCTAAATGCTGGAAAAGGGACACATATTTTTGCTGCTGCATTTCTGGGCAACAGTTTGTAAACGTGGGCCCTGAATTGGTTTACAAGTGAATATACAAAATCAGCATTAGCTTTTCAAAGTAGTTTCAGCTATGGCTAACAGCTGCCAATCATGCTGCAGTTGAATTAGAACAAAGGTGAAAGAAGATGTTTGTTTTTGATGCGTCTTGAGCATCCCAAACCCAAGGGTGAATCCAGGCTGTGTCTCTGACCTAGTGGTGACTATCACCAGAATCACCCCCTTGCTTCTGAGAAAGGGATTTATCAGCTAGAAGGTGGGAGGGTATTTTGAGACACTCATTGTGAGAGAGACTTTTTCAAGGAAAAGTACAGATCTTCATAAACATACCTGGAGAGAGTCTAGAGAGAACAGTGTGATGCTATACCTTTTACCATTCTACAGAATCCCCTAATTCTCAGTAGACTATTTCATAAAATATTCTTTTTATTTCCCTTATTATTTAACTCACTGCTCCATCAATGCTTTTGCGTGTTTAGAGCCACTCGAGGCCCGTGAGTCCCAGCAAAAGTCCCATGTTATGCCTGGTGTCCCGGCGTCACAACTAATGGTGCCCTTTTCTTCCACGGCATTCCTGTTTCAATGAGAAATGTTTTGCTCATCCTAGAGAGCTAAGAGTTACTTACGGTCATCAATCCTTTGAGATAAGTGCTTCAATGCACACATCCAAAATACACTAATGCAAATAAAGATGCATCCTAATTCCCTATTTTGTAGCCTTTGTCCCAATGTGGAATTTATAGATTTAGAAATTTTAAAAGGAAATCCTTTTCTGCTTTAGAGTTATCCGAGGTTTTATAATGAAAAAATTTCAACATTTTGCTAAGTTTGTGCATGTGGACTATGTATAAACACAGCCAGCTAATAGCAAGTTTGATAGTTACAATCACTCTGGTGTATAATTTTATAGTCACTGGTAACCCTTATCAACTATCTAAAATTTTAGCTTGGATTCTTTTCATTAAAATTTACATCAAATGAAGAACTGAAATAAAAATGTGATGATCCAAGGCATTTAGAAATTCTGCCTCGTACCTGTCATTAATTTGAACATAAGTATGTAATGGTTTTCAAGAGCATCAAAACCAAAGTATTAAGTAATAAAGAAGTTAAAATACATAAGGGTATATGAAAAACCAATGTATTTTTTCCTACTGATCAATATAAAAAGGCTTTTAATATACATTAATAAGTTTATATAGTAGAGTAGAACAGTCTTGGGTGTGTTTTACAGTTGTTCCCTTTTTTATTTATGACCTTAAGTCTTTCATTTAATCTTTCTATGTAGTGTTGTTCTCTTCCTATTAAGTAAATTAGAGTTTGTAAAACCTCTAGATGAACTATCATAGTTTATACGATACTTGTGGCATTCGCTACCACCGAAATAAAATGGATCTGTCAGTTTTTTGTTTTTGTTTTTTGTGGGACCCTCACTGGTGGCCGGGGATCAAACTGGTGCTGCAGAGGCTGCAGGCATCCTCGCAACCCAGCACTCAACCGCTTCGCCACCAGGGGAGGCTGGGATCTGTCAGTTTTATCAGAACTGTTAAAACTGAAAAGTAATCATTTACTGTGAATAACATACTGATTGCACATTGATTTCCCCCCAAGGCTACTCTTATGTATTTTGTTATATATCTAAATATATAGAGAAGTAGATAGGTAGGCAGGCAGGCAGGCAGGCACGCAGACAGACAGACAGGCAGGCCGGCAGGCCGGCAGACAGAGATACAGAGATAGCTATATTTCTATTTCTGTCTATGCCTATATATATTTTTTTATATATAAATCATGTGAATAATGTTAAAATATTAAGCTTATGTGTTTTTAAAATACTTGCTTTTAATACTAAGTTTAAAAGTTATTACTTCAAATGAGTTTAAAATGAGGTGTGTTTACTTAGATCACCAATTATATGTTCTAATAGAAATTGAAAACTTGACTAAACTTTGGGACTCACATCATTTACTCCTTTGACTTGATGAAGTTCATAATCTCTCTGAGCTTCAGTTTTCTTCTTGGCAAAATAAAATGATCAAGAGTAGTGCATGGAAGTTATTAAAATTGTCTGCTTGCCTATATAACATGTATTTCAAAGATTTTGAAATTTATTTAAGATCCATGGTTACTGATTTGAATGTTTAGATGAATTACAGACAGCAATTTGCAAGGTAATGGTGCAAGTAAGACTGGCCTAGCTGTGGTATTTCACTGGTGAGTTATTGGGATGAAGTCTACATTCATTTTCGTTCTTACCATTAGTAAATTACATCTACCCATGTTTGATTAATATTTCTACTGTATTTGGAGAGGCCACTGTGCAAACAATAGTGGGCAGATTCTACCAACTACAAGGCTAATGTCTAGCTCTTGAAATAAGTAACTGAGCAGAACTAATGTTGTCATGTCTCATACTGACAAATGAAATAACCCCAATTTAACTTCAAGTGTCCCTACACCCATTAAGTTAATTTTTCATCCTTATTCATTACTTAAAGTAAGTTCAACAAATAGAATACCATCACAATAGAGACAGTAGGACAACAAAAGCAAAACACTGAAGTTAATAATACAAGTTCTCCATCCAACATGTTCTATAATGTCATCTTCATAAAAAATAGTTGTGTATACTTTAAAATATGGATTCTGTGATATTTTAATGTTCTTAAAGTAATTTTATGTTGTAGATTTATATGCTGTATATGTAACAAAACATCTATATATCTATATATAGAAGATATAATATGAAAAGATATATCTACATATAAAAGATATCTATATATATCTACAATACACATGTACACACTATCTATCTATCTAAATATATATATATATATATATATATATAGAGAGAGAGAGAGAGAGAGGGAAGAAGCAAGAAAGCCTACTATTATATATCATAAAACTGCAGCTAGAATCAAGTGTAACATGAGCCAGAAATCACTGTGTGACTGTGGATGAATCAGCTAACCTCTCTATTCTCTCAGCTGCTCATCTCTACACTGAGAGAAGGAGCAAACAGGAGGAACTATTTAGAGCTCCCTGATTTCTTATGAGTTTGGGTGTATCACCTCATCAGGGAAGTGTAATTACCTTTAGGTATGTTTAATGATGATATTAAATTTCTTGGACCATTTTGAAACAGATTTCCCCTCAAAATCTCTATTGTCTTTGTCATTTATGTCAATGTCCTTTTGTGGACATTTTGAAGTCAAGGCTTATGCTTAAATCGTTCCTTGATATGAGATCAGCGTGTCTACATTTCTTTCATTAGCACTATTTTTGCAGTTATAGGAATTTTAAAGCAATATTCTGGGGAAAATAGGCTTATTACCTCATTTCTATTATTAAATAGCTTTTAAAAGACCACAAGACAGCTCTATTATTAAATTTTAAGCCAACCTAGTATCTTTAGTTTGATGAGATGCAGCAGCTTGAACTTCACTGCCCTATTATGTTGTGTACTATGCCATTTGTACAAGGTTGAAGAAAACTTTTGAGTTATAAAATATCAAAGAAGACACAGAGATTTCTTTTCAAGAAGGAAATAAATAAATAATCAGCTCTTTATTAAGATAAGTGGAGGGTGAGCTACTTGCATCTCTTCCTTTACCTGCTGCTACAGACTTTCTTGGCTTCTTATAGATGTTGGAATTCCTCAGTCAGTGAGGCGGATGGATACAGAGGACATTTCTGTTCCTGCTTTGGAAGATGATGAAACTATAGGTGAACTGCAGAGACAGATTCTTCATGGAGCTAAGAAAGCTTCAGTTCAGGGGCTCTCTTGTGGGTGGGCCCCTTGTAAGGCTCTTCAAGGAGCTCTAGCCACATGTTTGTGGTTAATGTTCTTACAAATTTTGCAGAAGATAATTTAACCTCCGTCAATTAAGACTGTGCTCTTTCTACTCAAGGTTTCCCTTCTCTCGTTCTTCCCTGCTGGCTGGGGGCATTGACAAGGCCTCAGGATTGTTTGGATCAAGTTGGGGAGTCTACATTTTTTTTCAACAGGGTTAGAAATCCATTTACTTTGGGCTTGGTGGGACAGTCTGATGCAGTTTTAGTTACCTCCGTGCCTTGTCGGTGTTGCTGGTGGGCCAGGTTTCAGCAGAAATGCCACATATTTCGCTGCACTGTCAGGATGGCATTTCCTTTTACATGTAGTTGAAGTTAGCACAGGAAATGACTCTCAGTGTGACTAACCCTAGTAGCACTCCTTTTCAGACTGAAAAGTACTTTTGTGGAGACATAATGCTTAGCCAAGGCTAAGCTATTACCTTTTTGTACATTTGGTAGGAATAGTTCTTATAGGGAAAATGTTTATAGAGAAGACTTACTGAAACCTTGCCACTTTTAACCGCTTCCAAATCCATTTTCTACCCGGGGAAACTGAGCCACAGAGAGGTTAAGTACTTTTTTCAATACCACACAGTGGCACAGAATTCAGAGCCAGGGACTCAGGTTCCAGTCAGTCACTTAAACCCCTGACTCTCCACCCCTGCAGGACAATAAGCAGACCCTGGATGTAAATCTTTGGGGCTTTAGACAATGAAAATGACTTCCCCAGGCCCCTGGGCTACTCATCAGATAAATAAAGGTGAACTTGAATTTGCCTTAGGGTTTTATCAGGACTATTTGAGAAAGCTCTGACATGCTTTCCACAAAATAAAACAGATGCATGTCTGCAATTTGCATTAATTCACAGACACACCCTTTTCTTAGCCTTAGGTTGAAATTTAAAATATCTAAACAAAAAAAATGCTTAGGTTTTGTTTTAGGTTTAGTGTAATATTCTCCTGTTTTAAGAAAACCTTTTAGTTTATGAATGACTTTTGAAAAGGGCAAAAGATTCCCTCCCCACCTATCTATTAAGTAATTGTTCAGCATTTACCTTCTTGATGAGTTGGTTTAGGTTGTATTGTGGGGTTTTCTTTTGTGTGTGTGTGTGACCTTGAATTCTCTGCATGCTGCTGAAGTCTTTTACTTGAGGACATTTTATATTAAGAAAATCTTTCAGGTTCATTTGGACTGGTCCACTATGAAGTTATGGCGTTTACCTAAAGCTAATAAGATAATTTATGTTGTTCCTGTAAATGAGATCTGAAAAACCACCAATGTGTCAATACCAAAATCAATTTGAAAAGGATCTACTATGAAATTAGGTTTCTCAAATAAAATGTAGTTTAACAAGAAGGCATTCACTCTTCTTCCTTTTTATGGGGATACTTTTCATTAGAATGTAAAAATGATAGCATGTTTTATAGTCATAGACTTAATATGTATCAAACTTGATATTTTTTCAAGATCAAAGGATTGAATTTCAATTTAAATGTATGGATTTTTTATTAAGGAAACAGCATCTTGCTGAAAAATAGATTAGGAGATATTTTGTGTATTCTTTTTGTCACCTAAGGAAATTGCAAAAGCATACATTCAAAATTGTGTAAGATTTAGTACACAAGCAGGAAACAGCTCCATATAGATTTTTATAAAAAAAAAAAATGCACTGATACTATTCTGCCCTTGAGTCAAAATGCATTAACAATTTGGCTTTTTTCTCTGTAAATTTTGGTTGAGAGATTGTTCATTATTGTTGCATTTCAATGTGATTGTGAATTAAATGATGCAAAACTCAATAAAGTAAAATACACAAAAGACCAATTAGCTTGTTATCACAGTAAGTATATAGAAGAATGAGAGAACATACTGTTCTACACAGTAGCATATAATTAAGATGTAGTCATAAATCAAGGAAATATTAAAACTTGTTTAGGTGCACAGGTGGCTTTTAGAAAGATTGATTAGCTCCTCTTGCCCCCTTGAGATGTGAGTTCATAGTGATTCCTGCAAAATTAAAAAGAACAATTTCTCAACCTTCCCACGGTGTGTGTATGCTTCAGTGCAAACAGCGGGCAGGAAATGAATGTGGGAAGGTGTTCACCTCCTTGTCCCTTCCTGTTCCAGATGCTCTCTACGACGTGATCACAGTGGGAGCCCCCGCCGCCCATTTTCAGGGATTTAAGAATGGTGGTCTTCGGAAACTTCTCCATAGATTTGAGATGGAAAGAAGAAAGTAAGTGATGACAAAATATGTCAATGACATCGAAAGTCAGCCTATAGCTTCTACATGTAAACAAAGTTGTTGAACTTCCCAAAAATGCTTGATCAGAATTAAATTAGAATAAGTGAAATACCTGAGTGTGTTGCTTATACAGCAGCCCTGAACTGGTATAGAAAATCTTTTCTGGAATCCTAAGTGGGACATATAGGAAACAAGGCAATGAATTCACAAGTGAGTCAGAGACTCTGACTTCAAGGTATAGTAAACTCCAATGCAACAGGATCCATGTTTCACAAATACAATGCAACAGGATCCATGTTAGATAGCATGGGGTTCTCAGTCATGCTTGCAAATGAAAATCATATTTGGAACTTTCGAACATTTTATCTGTGCCAGAATATCACAGCAGACAAATTAAGTGAATTTCTCTGGGAATGGGGCCCCGGGATTGGTGGTTTTAAAAGCTTCTCAGGTGAGACTAATGTGTAACCAGGGTTGAGAACTGCCAACAGAGATGTAAATAAATAGTGCTGGGAGAAGACAGATGAAGCAGAGATTAGAGATTGGAGACAGGAACGGTGACACAGATAATTCTTGAAAAATGAGCCTTATGATGAAAAACATGCAGAAGCTCAATTGGTTTGTCATGGGAAGGAAGAAAATTTACATAAAGGAATATCTGGTAAAGATGAAATGTATTACAACTCATTTACTTGAAATTTTGGCTTAAAGAATCTCAAACTCATTAGGCAATTGTAAAGTGGAACCAGCAATGACAATGGAGCTGGATAGACTTCCCTTCTTCCATGGATTTGAGTCCTGGCTCTGGAATTTATGAGCCTTTTACTTAGCCAAATTTTCTTACTTCCCTGTGCCTTAGTTTCCTCTTTCATAAAGTAAAGAGATAAAGTAAAAATAACATCGTTTATCTCACAAGGTTGTTAAGAAGATTTGATGACTTCATATATACCCAATGTTTATAACAGTCCAAGTTCATAACGTTCAGCCTTATTCTGAAAGCTTAATAGAGATTTGCTGTTATCTATGTAAAATACATAAACAAGTGTTTTTTTCCTTTCACTCAAAAAATATCTTCTGACAACTTCTCATTTCAATGCCTGTAGGCCTCATTTTTTTCTACAATCCTAGGTAAGATTGTATTGACTGAATGTACCATAATTATCTAACTGATACACTACTTATGGTCATTTAGATTGTTTCTGATTTTTTGTTATAACCCCCTGTGTTTGCAAGGTATACCTTTATTCTCATGTCTATAGATTTGTCTTTGCTTTGAACAAATTCCTACAATTAGAATTCTTAATTAAGTCATGGTTAAATTTTAGAGATACTGTTATATTGATCTCCAAAAAAGTTGCATCACATACACAAAGGGGATAATTACCCATTACATTCCTGAGCACTGGGCTTCAGACACCATCTATTCAGACACCATCTATGAGCAGCCTGGCATGGCTGGTGAGGTCCACACATATATTTACAACCATTTATCAGTCAGTTACTCATTAATCGTATCTTCCAAATACCTCAGAGTTAACCTATTAAGCAATATCTCACCCCTGGCCCTTCAGACTTCTCTTGGTCATTTCTTGTCTTTTTAAAATATAATTATTGAGGTAAAATGCATTTATAACACTGTATATGTTTTAGGGGTATAGGTTCACACCTCTACAAATATATGTCACTATACCATACCCACCATACCCAAAGCTCCCATAACCCTCCACTCTGGTCCATTGGGCCTTCTTCCCCATTTGCCCCTTCCTCCACCCTCTCCTCCGGTAGCTTAGTAAAAGGCACCATGATCCACCCAGATTTCAACTTAGAAACCTGGAGATCTTGACTATTTTCCTTCCCTTGTTTCCAATTCCAAGAAAAAAAAATCAGTTCTGTCAGTTCTTCCTTCTTATTTCTAACAAAGTCATTCATTTCAACAAAATATTATCGTTTAGGGTAATTGTAACCTACGGAATTACCGTCTTCAAAATATTCTCTTTATTACTCTCCTTTCAGGGTTGTCTCTCATCCAGTCTGTATTTCTCACCTTGGTTAGAGTAATAGTTCTAAAAGACGAATGCAGCCTTGTGATTTCATAATTTTCAACGCTCCTTACCTGTTTCTTGCCTTGAGGTCACAGTACAAGGCACACAATACATTCATCGCTTACACACACACTGTCACCTCTTCCCCCCATGTTCACTTCCTCAGTTTCAGCACCATGTGGAGGCCTCGGCTAGACCATCCTGTGGGTAGCCTCCAGTGTGTTCTCTGAGGGATGGACCGTATGTATCTGGTTCACCACAGTATTCCCAGCAACTGACTGACAAGTGTTTGTTGAATGACTAAGTATCTGAGGGAGGGAGTAGAAGAAGTAAAAGAACTGCCTGTGTTAGTTGTAGAGGGAGAAGATATTACTCTGCCTGAAGAGATCACTGCTACTGAATTAGGTAACACAAATACAGGGAATGTCTGTGGAAATAGGGAACAAACATAGGCATTTGTGAAATGTCTTGTAGGCATTCCACACAGTTGTTTGTCAGCTGTTGGAATGTTAATATCTCCCTTTACCTCACAGAGAAGGGGAAATAACATTTCATGTGTTCTATTTTATTAAAATAGCCAACCTAAAATCAGATTCAATGTTAGCAGTGTGGTGGTGATGTTAACATTTGACAGCTGTAGATGCTCTTCCACTAACCGACCCAAAAGCTTGTGAAGCAAAGTATGATATGAAACTCAAGTAAGAAGAATTGTGCGTGGTGGGGCAGTTCATGACCCTTAAATATTAAACTTTTCTTTAGGAAAATAACTTGTTTAATTGTAAATGAAAAAAAAAAAAGTTTGCTAAATGATCCTAGACTTTATAGTGACAATAAATTTGGTGAAGAGTGTCTGAAAATAATAAAGCACAATCAATCTTAATTGTGGTATTTCAGAAAGTCACTGACCTCAACTTTCAGTTTTCTTATTTGCATGACAGTGATTTCTTTTCAAATCATTAGACTGTTAGAAAGAGCAATTAAAATAGCAGATGATTTCATCATAGGTAGAATATAAAGACACCACACGAGGGAACAAACCAAATTATAGCAAAACAAACCCGTGAAACCTGACTGCGTAATTGAGACTACCTGAGGGGGAGGGTGGGGTAAGACGCAAAGCGGGAGGGGGCCCATTGGGTTGTGGTGGAGGATTACTAGTGCTTGGTGGTGAGCATGGTGTGCTGATTCACACCTGAGGTGTGACCCTATACTCCTAAATCACACATAGTGTTGTAAGCCAATGTTACCGCAAAAAAAAAATAATACAATTGAAAAAAAAAAAAGAGTAGTAAAAATCTTGAGATTTTTTTGAAGAGAATCTTATTAAATATATCATCACTATTGCTCAGGAAGATATTTTGGATAATTTCACTTTGCAATTAAATTTTTAATTTCACACACTTGTTAAGATATGAATTCGGGTTTTATCTCAGAAGAGAAGTAAATCAACATGAAGATTAAGACTATATGATAAAACGTTAACTCTCATATGCAAAATACAAGAAGAAACCATTTTATCTGCTTACTTAAAAAGCTAGATATGAAAATTAAGTGGCTTGAGGAGTTATTTTCTATAAATCAAGACTTGCTTTTCACCTTCACTGTAAACTAAGACAATGTTTGGAACCAGGATGCAGCAAGTTGTCATCTCAACTGGTCTGCATTCAATCCAAGGAAGAACTTTCATTCTCATATTAAACATTGAGAGATTTGCAGCATATTATTTAAGGCTTTCTATTAATTTAGTTATTTAGGATCCATAATTCTAAAGACAGCAAACAACAGAAAAGGAAGAACAATACTTACAAATAAATTGCAATCAAATAAAAAATACTATATTTTCTAGGACTCTTGATGCTAGATCTGGGTTATCTCATTCTTTGGCAGATTACAGTAACATGCTAACTTAAAAAATATAAATTTGGAATCTGTGTCATAGAAAATCACTCACTTGATGGTGTATCAATAGAAAAGTAGTGTGGATGCCCAGTCTTCATTACATGGAACCTTACCTGAACTGTGCCAGTGTCCCCTTCCCTGTCATGGAGGCTTGTGTTAAGTAGTTACTCCAGTGACCTTGATGGAGGGGAAAGATGACTTGAATTAGGGTGGGGTCAGTAGGGATAAAGAGAGAAGAGAGTGATGGTTATAGAGATACATTGGAGGCTTGACAGTTTTTGCATTTTTCATGTTTGTTTGGAGTGAGGTAAAAGTCCAGAGGAATCAAGGAATACTCTGACTTCTGTGTAGCCCTGATACGGGGGAGCTGTTTGCTGCAGATTGGCTCTGAAACTCCAGGAACATAGAATAACCTGTGGTGCGTGCATGTGTGGACGTGCATAAGGATAGAAGAATGGCAGCTTCTCCTATAGGTTGTGAGGACTCATTGACAGATGTTTGTAGGATTATCAACAACATGAAATTTGCATTTTGAGTGGCAGTGAACAGAACTGAAGAAGGGCAAACACTATCAGACCATATAACTGTGACAGTGAGAGGAATTGAGCAACTAACTATGGTGTTGAAGACCTTAAGGAAACTTTAACAGGATTGAAATCCAACTGGATGAGAGAGACTGAGTAGGGTTGAAAGAATCTTAGGTTTCTAGTTCGTGTAATTGGGTAAATGGCAAGGTCTCTGGGAAAGGCGATGCAAAGAACCCATTTGCAACATTGCTTATTTGATAAGATCAGTTGTCCAGTAGGAAAAAAATTTTGGGAAACCAATCATTTTGTTGAGTCTACATTTTTGTTCACATTTTAAAAATCTTTTAAATATTTATAATTCACAGGGGATCTCAGAAAGCACACATTGCCCATTTTGTTTCAGTGAGGAGACTGCTAAGGCCCAAGGACTGTATCGCTAATGACAGAGCCAGAGGCGAAAAGCAGTCTGTCCCTAGACTTCTGTTCTTCTCTACTCATTCTCCCTCACACAATCGGTAGATGTTCAACACAAACCAGATGCTCTTTCTTTATTTTTATTTTTCAGTTGTATTATTTTTATTGAGATAGAAATGATTTACAACACTTTATATGTTTTATGGGTACAGGTTCACACCTTTTCTATATGTTACAACATCACATCTACCACCAAGGCATCCAGAGTGATCCACTGTAGTCCATTGGACCCTCGTGCCATTTGCCCTATCTACCGCTCAAACTCCCCCTCTGAAAACTTCAGTTCTACATCACATTTCTAGGATTTGTACAAAGCATGCTTTTAATAATGAACAGTGTTAGCTTATGGATGACCTCTCCAGGAATTGATTTTGCTAAATCTAAATACCAGATAAAAATTTAAAAAAAAATGTTGTGTTCAATTTCTGGGTCTTTATAAGAATATAATTTTAAAAGTAAATTACTTTATCTGTACTATTTAAAAAAGCATGAATTGAGGTGGTGCTTTGCCCTTAGATAAGCTTTGGTCTGCCCAAAATTGCTCTGTATAACAGCCAGTAAAAATAGTTCTAAGACTTTAGCTTTACTGGCTCTCTATCCATATCCTTTGCAAATACACCTCAGGAACCATTATTTTAGATATATACCTACAGGAAAAGAAAAGAGTGAATTTTTCAAAGATCTTCATAGATTATATTCATCCTAGTAAAAGGCAGGAAAAATCTTGAAAGAATGAATAAGCAAACTATTCTTCACCACTAAAGTAGAACACGACACAGACATCTCAGTTAGCATGTGGGTTTCGAGGTATATGAGGAGATGCATATTTAAAAATGTACCAAAGAGAAGACATGAAGTTATAAACACAAAGAAGGCACCAGTCTAGATGCATCAGTGGATGTTTTGGACAGAATAAGTTTACTTAGGGTGGTACAAACACAGACAGTTCTATTTCCTTTAAGATAGTTGTGTTTTCTGACTTCTCTGGTTTCCTAGTTGTAGAATGAGACAAATGTCTTTGAACCTTTTTGCCATTTCTACGTCCAGCAAATATGGAACACTAGGTAACATGAACAACAATCTCCAGCTACAAAAATACCTGGAAAACTTGGAGGCAGAGTGACTCCCTTTCACATCACTTTTAAATGACGTCTGACCACCCCAGTGGCTAAAACCATGGCTCCCGGCAGGGGAGGTAGTGAGGGGGAGGGAATTGCCTGTGCAAAAAGTTCAAACCTCATGGCACAAAGTCTTATGGGAAAGAGACTGAGCATAAAAAAGCTCTGAGCTTTTTCTTCTTCTTGGCTACCAGCCCGGACTGTGGCATTTAGAGGACAGGCATCAACCACTGATTATCTCTTAGCTTTTGCTTTCTTGATGCCTTGACTGAGCAATGGTCATTCAATATGTATTGAAAGCAATTTAACTGCAAGATGATTTTCAAATTATTTCTTTAGCCTAAATTATTTCTTTAGTTATGTTATAAAATAGAATCATATATCTTCTCTTAATGAGCGTTGTTTTAATTAGGAGATGACAACTTCTTCAATTATATTTTAATATTATTGGCTGTACCAACCATTATGTTCCTAAATAAAATATGTTACAATTTTTTTTTCCAAATTTAGAATGAGTCAATAGCAGGTTTAAGAGGTAGTAAAACATAGTTAAGAGTTCAAACTGTGTGTAATAATTAAGACCTATAATAATTTGAGTCATGGTTCTACCATCTATTCTAGGTGTGTGCCCAGGCCAAGTTACTTAATCTATCCAGGCTTCAACTTCTGTATTTGTATAATGGAATAATATTTGCTCTCTGAGAGTTTTCCTGATGATTAACATTTTAAAAATCCCTTAAAGGCATTTAGTATAATGCTAGACCTCTAGTATAGATCCAATGATTTTTAATTACTAAAATGGGGAGGAAATGAAGGAGATATTTGGATTATTAATTTAATCTATACAATCTAAATTATTGACTTTATTAGAGACCTTCCACAAAAATATCAAATTTATTGGTAGACGTGGGTTGTATAGGCATCTTCATTGTCCAATTTTCAGACACTTCTATTACCCCCAAAAGGTAATGCCCATTTGCAATTAAGTGAGAGTTTTCTTTTGCAAATCTGTTTGTATTTGCAAATAGATTCTATTGTTTGTACCATATCTCACTGTGTACTTTGATTAGGCACCTGGATGGATACGGTCTAGATTTTGAGATGGGAGGAAATAAGAGGGCCTGGTTTGGGTGTTACCCCATCATATCTTCAGCATGGAATGATCAGAGGGCAAACTAAGCAGCAATAGAATTGACCAGACCCTGGGCTTTGGTGAAGGAAATCAGGGCAAGTGAATTTAGAGAACAATGGAAATGGACAATAAAAGGAAGTGAAAACACATTGGACTTTTAACATTTTAGGTCACATTATTATACTTATACAAAAATTTATTAGGGCAAGAGAGCTGAGAAAAGATATGCATAAACTGGGGATAGATAGTGGAACCACTGTGATCGAAACCAAAAGGCAAATTCTCTTTAAGGGAAGGTTGAACTGAAATGAATTTTAAGTTTCTTTTCTCTTAATTAACATCAAACTTTGTTCAAACCACTCTCATTCTAAAATTTCTATGAAACCGGTATTTTTTTTAAAGATTTATTTATTTTTATACAAGAGCTGGGGTACAGGCCAGAGGCGCGGGAGGGTGAGAGGATGCACCAGAGACAGAGCGGGGAGCAGAACAGGCAGACTGACAGGAATACACTGCTGAGGGGAGCAGCGGGTGCAACAGGAGAGATCTGCCGTGCCATGTGGGAATCTCCCTGGCTGGCCGGGAATCTAACCCGCGCTGCAGAGGCTGCGGACAGCTTCACAGAGCTGCCCGCAGCCCGCTGCGCCACCGGGGAGGCCCTGAAACCAGTATTTTTAAGACTCATTTTAAAGGTAGATATCAATTTAAACTTAAATCAGAGAACCTCTTTAATTATATAGGTGAAATCTATAGGAGGTAAACAAAACAAATACTTGCTTCCTTCTAGTTTCTTTTCTCTGAATCACACTTCTGGCAAAAGCATGGAAAGGATGCAGGGGAACTAGCAGGTGAGCTTTTTACTTTCCACAATTTCATGCAGCACATTGTTAAACCCTGTGAAACCAGAAGGGTATATTCAAGTGCACTAAGGTGTAAATTTTCATTTATTACCCGTATGGTTTTTTTCTCAGTTAGAGCTGAGTGCATGTCATCCCTCCCTCTGGATTCAAGAGGTCATTATTGTACCAAGAGGTCGTTATAGTGCTTGAGTTGGGGAAAAATAAGTGGAAATAGTCCTTAGATTTCTCTCTGGAGATTCAGTTCTGCCACAGTGGCAGAGGCATGTGGCTACAGCATTTTTAACCAGGCTTGTCAATCTCCGCTCTTGGCTGGGTCCCTCCCCCCTTATTTTTTCCTACCCTTTCACTTTCTTGCTGTTTATCACCTCTCATCTCTATTTTTCCATCACTCCATTACCATTTTTATTAGGGCAAATGGGGCTAAAAAGGGTATATATAGAAAAGAGATCTTAATGGTCAAGAAATTGCATATGAGGACTTGCAGGTTAAAAAGTGGGATAAGAGCCTCCCTGGTGGCGCAAGGAGTTGAGATGCAACTTATGAAGCAATCCGCAACCTCTGCAGCACAATTTTAATCCCCAGCCAGCCAGGTAACAACCCACATGGTGCAGCAGACCTCTCCTGACTCGCCCGCTATTCCCCTCAGCAGTGTATTGCAGTCAGTCTGCCTGTTCAGCTCCTCACTCTGTCTCTGGTGAATCCTCTCACCCCCTGTGCCTCTGGCCTGTACCCCAGCTCTTGTATGCATAAATAAATAAATCTTAAAAAAATATAAATAA
Source organism: Talpa occidentalis (assembly GCF_014898055.3). NCBI lineage: Eukaryota > Metazoa > Chordata > Mammalia > Eulipotyphla > Talpidae > Talpa > Talpa occidentalis. Next base: position 111,900,681 of record NW_023605194.1, read on the forward strand.
ATAATTGGCGCACAGACCTCCTGCTGTGCCCGCTGCTCCCCTCAGCAGTGTACTTCGTTGTCGGTCTGCCTGCTCTGCTCTCCTCTCTGGCTCTGGTGAATTCTCCCACCCTCCTGCACTTCTGACTGTACCCAGTGCTTGTATAAATAAATAAATAAGGGCCTCCCCGGTGGCGCAGCGGTTGAGCGCTGGGTTGCGAAACTGCGCGCGGCCTCTGCGGCGCCGGTTCGATCCCCGGCTGCTCCCCGGCCACCAGAGGAGGGTCCCACATGGCGCGCAGACCTCTCCTGCCGCCCGCTGCTCCCCTCAGCAGTGTACTTCGGTCCTTCTGCCTGCTCTGCTCCCCGCTCTGGCTCTGGGGAATTCTCTCACCCTCCCGCGCTTCTGACTGTGCCCAGTGCATGTATAAACAAACAAACCAGCAAACAAATAAATAAAGCATGCCTCTATAAAAAAAAATAAATAAATAAATAAATAAATAAATAAATATTTTTTAAAAAGAAAAGAAAAAAAGGAAAAAAATTCAGAAAATTGTACAAAAAGTAAGAATAGTAGAAAAGAAACATAAACAATATAAATGAACTTGCCCTGAACTGAGAGGGTGCAGAATATGCAGGGGTTGTTGGAAATGGGGAGCAGTTCAGGAGCTCAGCTTGTGTCTGCATAAGTTGAGACTATCAGGATGAGACTTGATTTTCATTGAAGTTTAGAGGAAAGGTCTAAACTACAGATGGGAATGACAATCATGAGCACAACTCAACTGTTTAAACAACTAAATTGAATGAGATTACTTAGAAAGGATAATTTGATTAAAAAAAAAAAGGTAAAAGAGTTCCACAGACTGAGCCTTAGAGAATGCCAGCACTGGAGCATCAGAAATGACAGGGCCAGCAAAGAAAAGAGTGACTAGGATGGAATAGACACCAGGAGAACTGAAGTCCTTGTTTCAATTACGTTTTGACTAGCAATTAAAGTCTATCAACTGAGTGTTATTTCACTACATGCTTTATTTTCCTATATCTCTATAATACCTCTTGTAACAAAATGCACATACATATATGAGTATGCATGTGTATTCTAGCTAAACATTAAATAATATAAATATGTAGTAAAGTATGTATATATATGCATTTTAATTTACTCTGTCATCAATAGAAACATATTATGAAAATAATTTCAATTTTAATTATTCATGGTTGGCTACATTATTTATATGCTTTATTTTTGACCCAAACAAATATTTTGTCTCTCTTCTGGTTTTATCTGATTAATAGTTGCCTCAACTGTTTGGATTCACTTTAAATTTCAGTGTACTATAAAATAGTGTATAGCTATATTCATTTTATCTCAAAAATTAAATTACACTCCTAACTTTCCATTTAAAAAGCTATAACTATTAAAATATATGACATGTTTAAAGAGTAAGTCATTGAATAGGTAGATGAAATTTATGTATACTTAAAATTATTTTGTGAGTGGTGATTTTTTTTTCCCATACTATATTATTTCATCCTGGACACCAACATTGGCTTTTATTGTGGAAAATGAATCTTTCATCCTCACTAGGTAAGAAGCACATCATTAAAAGTCTTCATCAGAAGCACCAATGCCTGCTACCTAACTCTGCTCTGCAGGGCTGACTTGGGAACAGGGGGCAGGAGTTATGGTTATATCTCATGATGGTGGCACAAGAATGTTGGGGGTGGGGAGAAAAGAAGAACAGAGGGAGTTTATTGGGAGGAAAATGATGAAAGGATGATGAAAAAGGTTAGGGGAGGCAACACTGGTAATGAAAAGGGGGCAGAAGTAATTGCTTAATATAAAGATGGACTGCAAAATAGCTTTTATAAGACTACAAAACTTAGAAAAAGTTAAGGATAAGGAACTTCAAACTGATTTAAAGTAGAAATAAGGGACTTTTATCAGTCATCATATGTCACGATCAAGGGTTTAGATAAGATCTCACAGTCAAAACAATAAGATCAGGTGTCTCTCAAAATGCTCAGCTGTCCACCTGTATCACAATTCCCTGATGTGCTTGCTACAAATGCGACAACCAACTGAAGCAGAGTCTCTTGGTATTGCTAAGGAATCTGCATTTTAAAATAAACACCGAGGCTCTGATGTCATCCTCAAATGAATCTTACACCTGCTAAAATTTGAGTGTTGCTGATCTGGGGTACATATGATGAGAAAGAAATCTTGAAAATGTATATAGTAGATTCAAGTGGAGAGGAGACTTGAGGAAATTTGCAGAGTGAAAAATATGTAGAAAAAATTAATGAAAGTAGATAATGCATGGGAATAAAATAACAGTGAATTGCCAAGAAGGTACGCTCTAGGGAAAGAAAGAAGACAATGATGTCAGGAATCAAAAGAATGCTTGGCAGGGAGTGTAAGGAGACCTAGAATGACAGACTTGAAAAGCAGACAGTTATGTGAGGGGAAGATGGAAGACCATGGCCCTGTGAGCTGCAGCTTTCCAAGAGCTAAATGGTGTAAGAATGTCAGTACTCATATGATGACACTAGAAAGCAAACATAATGACAGAAGAGATCAGTGGAAACAGATCGGAGAACAGCTGCTCCAGGCATTTCCCATATGTTGGGTCTGTAGTAAGTCCCCTTCTCAGCTCTCAGAGATGCTGGGCATCAAAAGCCATCCCCACCTGTGACACTTCAATATCTGTAGATAATCATTTTCTTTGCACAAATAACAAGGAGTTGTTTGATTGACTAAGACCCTTGTGGATCGAACTTTATGTCCAGTCCAAGTACAGAGGAGTGAGTGGGACATTAGATCATGATTTCTTTGTTAAATGCCTTTGCACACACTACCGTGAGATCAGAGGAGCAGAAAGAGACATTGATAACTGACTAAGACTGTTGTTTTCTTTCTCCTCCTTGCCATTGTTGTCTTCTTTAATTTACATTAAAATGTGTATAATAAGTAGTTAAGGAATGTTTTATTTTAACCTCCTGCTTGTGATGTTTAAAGTCTCCAAGTACAAAATTGAGAGCAAATTCTCCTGCGTGTCTCAGACTAGCAACGTGTTTCTTAGGCTTCACAACCCTGTGCCCCCATGGACTTCCCATCCAACCTTCTGAATAGACTCAGCAACCAAGACATGTCATTATTGTGGAAGGAAACAAAGAAAGAAATAACAATGGACTATCCATTATATGTTTGCAAAAGAATATTTTCTCCCTGAAGAAACTCAGACTTTCCCTCTGAAAATCTGTAGGATAAAGGCAAGGGGAGAGTGTAGCAGGTGTTAATTTTTCTTATTAAATTCAAATGTTTCAAAATAAGAAATGTAATTATGCAGATTTTAATACTTAGTTGATAAAGGTAACAAAAATGTTTAACATTTAAATATTCAACACAGGCTGCAAGGTATGATGAAAAGTGTTTCAAAAGTTAAAATGGACGGTGATATGAGCCAGTGTGGACCTAAACTGACTTCTCTCTTTTTGGCCTGTGTTTAGAAAGTCTTCTCCTTTTTCTGTTGGAAAACCTCCTTTGTCTTTCCTAATGAGACTGGCCAAAGATCCCTTCATTCATAAATCCTTATCCCTGTACATGCACGAGCAATTCTAAATGATGATGATGAAAATCAATGATCCTTTAGTAATCAATTTTAGAGTTTTTTCACAACTTGAATAAAAAGCCACAAGGAACAAACAGAAGGGTGATAAAATAACCTAATGTGGTTTTTTTATGCACTATATGTTCTTTTTCTGTCTAATGAAATTCTCCATATTACCCCCATTAATTTATTTTCTCCCCATTTCTGTTATTAAAATGTATTCCCCTTTGTCCCAAGTATCATAGGGGAATAAAGAGGCTAGAGTTAGTGAATACTTGCTCTGTGTCAGGCACTATTTCATTATCTTTACATGAATAATCATGAATCTCACCCATCCCTTAGAATTGTTTGCATAATTACTCCCTTTCCCTGATGAGGAACTGAAGACTGCCTAAGATTACCTGTGTAGTAAGTGACAGAGAGAGGATTTACAAATAGATCAGTCTGAATATAAGCTTTGTACTTTTTCCCTTTATACTATGTGACTTCAACTTCACTATTAGTTATATTAATTTATTTTCAATACTAATACTCGGTATACATAATCATAAAGAATCTTCCTAGTGGCTCAGTGTGTACTGGATTTATTTTACCTACTCTTAAAAAAGGTCTTGGTATTTTACTTAAGAAACTCTTATAATATTGTGAAAAAAATCTCAAGATAGTTATTCAATAGGAAGTAACAATATTTAGGGTTCTGTTCTGAAGGGGTGCACATTCTTTCTGCTTTTGATATAACTTGCATTTATCTTTCTTGTTGCAGTACTGGATATCAGTTTATTTACTATTCACCTGAAAACACAGCCAAAGCAAAAGAAGTTCTCAGCAACATCAATCAGCTACAACCTCTGATAGCAACCCATGCAGACCTCCTGCTTAATTCTGCAAGCCAGCACTCTCCAGACAGCTTGAAGAATTCTTTAAAGATGCTTTCAGAAAAAGTAAGATCCAATCATCATGATAGTGGGGGAAATGAAATACCCAAATCCCCACTGGTGTTGCTTTCTGCATACATTGCCTTTCATAGCATCTGGAAATGTAAAATAGACTAGGTAAAAAGTGAGCTTCCAAGTATTGCCACAGGATCAAAATGAATTGGCCTCATTCTCTGCTCAGATCTTACTGAGCTTTAATTTTTTTTCCCTAGTAGGAAATGAAACCTGTTATTTGTTGAGATATATTTTCTCTTTCTCTTGACATAGTTCATTTTCTTTGGTTCATGGTCTTATTAAGTGAATGAATTAGGTTTTGAAAATTATTTTCCTCTAGTGATCACCTAATTTTCATGCAGGAAGTTAGACGCGAGCAGAAATGCCCCTTTTCTGGAAAGCAGAGCGTTGTGTGGGTTCTTCCCAGTGGCATAAGCTAATTCCTCTGCCTTGGTGTGTGTTCTACCTTACCTTCTAGGAGAGGTGGTAAAATTTCTAAAAGTGTTAGTTTTTGGAATGCTATGGAGCCTAAGCCTTATTCTAAATGTGAGCAGTACCTGTATGTGACAGAGGAAAGGTGCTCTGTCATGGGGTGAACCCCCAACATCAACTCCCTGACTTGCTGGGGTCCCTAAAGAGAGAGAGAAACCAAGATGGAAAAAGACAAATTGTAACTTGATTTTAAATGTAAAAGCAGGTATCCTAGCATCCAGTTCCAATATTCTCCTCTTCCACCTCTGCATTTGAGGACATTTGGCAATTTATTGTGAGATACTTCCGATAAATATGCCTTTGAAGAAACAGATCAAAGGACCTCCACCCTTTTCTCCCCCTCCCCATACCAGTGTCATTTTAGATAAAGGTGACAGCCGTGAGTCACATCCCTGAAAATAGAGTCCTATAAAGCTGGCTATTATAATATGTGTGTACAGTTTTGATTCAGATATGCTCATTTATAATAATAATTGCTAGCACTTTTTTAAACATTCTAAAGTGTACATCATTCTTTCTTTCTCTCATTGAATGAAATCCATTTCTATTTTCATCAAAAATTAGCTAATAACTACTTAGAAAAGTCAAGTGAAATTTCTAAAAATTAAAAAGTGAAAAATTAAAACCCAAGAGTTCCAGTTCAAAATGCAACTTTCCATGACAGAACAGGTGCTTCATTAAGGAAAGGAAGAAAATATTGACCTGGGTTTTATAAGTACTGTGCTGTGCTACGGCCTTGTAACTTCCATATTCCATTTACTCTTCATATTGTAGGTGTGCGTTCTCTCCATTTCACAGAGAAAAAGTCTGAAGTTCAAAGAAGTTGGCAGGTGTGCACAATTGGCAGATAGGGCCAAACTCAGGATTCAACAAAACCAGGGTTCAAAGTCAGGTCTCACTGACTGTGGCCTGGAACCTCTTTTTTTTTTTTCCTCCATTGTATGTGTTTTGGCATTTACTTTTTGAAAATTTTAAAAACTCTTGCTAGAAAGTTCCTCAACAATCCTTAAATATTCTAGTAGTCACTAGAATCTTGGCTGTCATCTTGGCTGGGAGAAAAGAAAAAAAAAAGAAACAAGAGTATTGCATATAGTAAAATAACAATTTTGACCCATTTCTATTTTGAAATTGTAGATGAGATGAGGTATTTCTGGACTCACCTAAGCAGAAAGTTTTATCAAGCAGCACATCACAGTAGTGACTACAGAGCAGTATTTGTATCCTTCTTGGGCACTGGGCAGAGCATTGTCATTTCATATGTCATTTACAACTTGCTGCAGTGATTTTGGGAGGAATGATATGTGTCTCTCCTCTTTTAGTTCAGTATCGTTCCTACTTTTTCTTTATGTTTTTCAACTGAGTAGACAAACTATATCTCCTAATAATTCTGTCATTCCTTGAAATCAGGAGGATCTTTTTTAAAGTTAAGTTTGCAAACCATGCATTCTTTCAAAAATTCCTGCCTGAAATTTCAAAGAATTATCTAAGTTAACAGAACCTTCCATCTTCCATGAAGACAGAAGCTCAGGCTATAGAATAAAGTATGATACCTGAATTTAGCATGAAAGATGAATAGTTTTAATGGCATCTTAAATTTTAATATAATTTAATATTAGTAAGATTGAGGCTTAAAACATTTTATTTTTTAAGATCAGAGGTTTTGCCCACTGTGGATTAGAAAATAAAAATTCTTTTTATTTATAGTCTTCCTGTTTCTTTGAATCTGAACTGGTCTATTGAGAAAATAAGAGTAGTTTTCTCAGGAACTCATTTGTATACAGCACATTCAGTATAGAGTAGGGGTCGTCGGGCCTCCCTGGTGGCACAAGGGTTTAAGTCTCACCCCGCCAAACCTCTGGCCTACACCCCAGCTCTTGTATGCAAAAAAAAAATAAACCTTATTAAGATAAAAGAGTAGAGGTTGTCTATGTGCATGCTTCTCAGAAAATGCTCAAGGCTTATGGCCTTGGGCAGCAGGTCTTAGTGGAAGTCACTGTAGTGGACCAGGGGTGCTTCAGGAGGTTGAGGACAGCACAGTGCTGCTCCAGGAGGCAGTGGCTTCATAACAAAAGGGCGTCTTTCCTCTTGAGTGAGCCCCTGCATCTGGAGATGATAGTAATGGACACAATATCATTTCAATATACACCCAGAGCCAGGGGGAAAGCCAGGGGCATCTGAGAAGCCAACTTGCTAACAGGTAATATTCAGGGAGGCTCAGTGCAGGGGATATTTGAAGATCTAAAGGCAATTCACATCCTCTCTACGGCTGCTGATAACCGAGCACAGGACTAGTTCCCTAGGAAAATGTCATCCCTCTGAACCTGTGTTGGTGGAAAGAGAAATAATACACACAATTTATGGAAAGTAAAAATAATGACTGAATCCATACAATTTGCTAGTCACCATCCCTGACACTAGGAGCACAAAATGGAACAAGACACAGGCTTGTTATTCCCAAGAGATTCAAGCTTCTTAAAGGTGATGGTTATGGTGCTAACGATGGCACCATGTTAGTGTTTATTGGAGACTTAAAAACTATGAGCACTAACAAAGTCTTGAATGTTCACAAATCCATGAAGTAAGTACTATTATCTCTAACATTTAATCTTCCTAATCTTATGGAGATAGGTCATGTTAATATCACCATTTTACACAGTAGAGGAAACTGAGGTACAGACACATCTATATAATGCACCCGAAAATTTTGTGAACAGAGCTCTAGAATCTGTGAGCGTAACCACTATATTATATTGTCGAATGTTCCATGAGAAGTGTGAAAACACAGTATATACAAGGCACGTCCTCTCTTGGTGTTGCCAGTAGGTTCTTAGCAACTTCAAGTCTAAGTGAAACATGAAACCAACGTTACATGGGCTGGTTAATATAAATAAGAGCTGGATTTCTAGGCCATATTTATGGTCACAAATACATCAGCAGGCCTTTCAATAAAGACCCAAATCTACATCCAGAAGTTAGCAGTCATTTGTATGCATTCATTCACTTTCCACCCACTTCTATCAGCTTGGAGTCTCAGATATGCCATGCAATGGAATACTTCACTATTCTCTAATAGAATGTGATTCTGGATGCAGGCCCTTCATGATCTAGAGAAATTCCAAGGCATCATATAAATGCTCAGTATCAAGATGAAGTGAAAAATAAGCTGCTATTGTGTTTCAATCTTTTTTGTGTGTGTAAGAGTCAGCTAACCACCCAAAATTTTATGTTGCGAACCTGTAAAATCTACTGCATTATCACCCATGTCTTTACTGATAAATAAACCCAAGTAAGTTATAAATAAATGAAGAGGAATTTCTGTGTGTGTGCATGCTGCAGGAAGAAAATTATGTTGATTATAAGCACCATAGAAGATTTCACTAGATATTCAGCAACACAGTAATTATGTGTGTGTTATGGAAACTGGAGCTATAGTAGCAGGGATTCAAGGGCGGCAAGCTGTTTTGCTCTAAAAATAAATCAAAAGAATTTATTGAAACTATTAACAGAGAAATAGTTTAGTTAAGCTGAATGGAAGTAAAGTCACATTTTTTAACATTTAAATTCACATTGATGAATATAACGACGCGACATTGAAAATTATGTAAATAATGTTTCCACATTTTGCCACAACTATGCTGACTTGCCTGAGGGCTGTCTAGCCAATTTTTTCATCAGTATTTTTATATCTTCCATTCTCGTTTTAACACTTCTTTGTGACCATCAATTAACAATTCTTTTTTTGTTCCTTTCCAGAAAAATTTGCCTTTTATTTTGATTTTCTAATTTATTAACAAATATTTTCTAATCTTTTATTCTTGTGTATTTTTTCATATTTCTTGTCAACTTCTCTTCAAAGTATCTTCACTACAACTGATGGATTTACTCTTTATTCTTCTCGAAGTAAATGCACTCAGAACAAGCACAATTCTTACAGACAGATGTGTAGTGTTCAAAGATGTATTCTTTCTGAAAGTTCTGTGAGCATGAAAATTGTGCAGGGAAATGATATATCCCTTCCTCACAGTTGTGTGATATCTGAAGAGAACAGTTAATTTGCTCAGAAAAGTAAATGCGTATTAAGAACTCACAATGCACTGTCAGCTCACATCGTTGAAAAAAAGAATAAAGACAATAAATCCAAGATGTTTACAATTTCCAGTAAAGTTTAGCAGTGAAGATAGTAACACAGCAGTTTTGGACATGACCAATTATGAGAACTATAGATGTTCAAACACTTGGGCAACTGGTATTAGGGAAGATGTGTGAGAAGGACAGAAACCTGCAGGTTGATGGTGGCCAGTGGGTGTTGTAAAGTAAATGGAAAAGCTACTGAATTTGTTACAGAACATGAGATCTGTTCCAACTGGGTTGCCAGTAAACAGTCTGCCTCAGGACACTGTGCTGCTTCTTAGCTCTGGGGTCTGGTTAACAAGGAAGTCCATTTCAAGGCTCCTTCTAGCTCTAGAATTCAATGATCAATTGCAAAGTCGTAACTATGTACATATGTCTAATAGTTTTACTAGACATTTGTTTTACATGTGGTGTATCTAGTTTTCTTGAATTGCTAATGCCCACAACAGGGAAATTTAGAGACAGTTTCATCACCACTAGTTGAGGCATGGCGCTGTGGGCTGCGCAGTGGAGTGCAGAAATGATTATCCTGTGTTACAGCCATGGTGAGGTCAGTATTATATCCAAGAGTGGCTGGTCAAATGGTGATGTTGGATCAGTTCTTATTCAAAATATGCTATGAATTAAAGGGCTCCTCCTAACAGATTTCAAAATATAAATAGATTAGCAATATGGGTCAATGCTTGAATTGCTTCTCTACTCGTTGTCTGAACAGATTGTCAGGCTGTGTGCATGTCAAGTATACTATAATACAGAAAAGCAATTACTGTGCTCCCCAGTAGATTACAGGGTGAAGCTATTAAACATTTCATCAGAAAACTGCAAAGTACAGCTGTAAAGTTCTTTATGATTGGGAGCCGCCATTATTTGAGTGCTCAGTAGGTATTTACCACCAGCTGGTAAAATCTACCAGGGCAAGTTTCGTGGTCACCTCGTTAACATGGAGCATTGCTGCAACCATTTGGTGGAGGAGATGGTTTTGGGGGTGACAATAAGGAACAAAAGCCAAATGTTGTCATGGGCCAGACTGCCTTTGTCATCTCTACTGTCAAAATCTGCCATGATTCTATAAAAGAAAACAAAGGTGATCTGCCTCTATTTTTTGGAAAGCATTTCTTTCTTTCACCTTTACATCCATTTAAAATATGAAATACACACAGTCTGATCATGTCTTCTTTAAAGGTGTATTTGGAATTTCTTGAAAGGCAGAGCAGGTGGATATTGTTCAAGTGATTATCCCCAGTGAAATTTATCTCCAAAGACAGGATTTGGAACTCACTGAGAGGGGGCCAAGGAGACAGATGGTGTTTATAGCACACGTGGAACCTCAGCATTAACTTTTAGAACAGAAGGGCGCACGGCCTTGGCAGCAGCCCCAAACTGAACTACTTTCCATTGATTGGTATGAATCATTTTCTCTTTCTGGCGCCTGTTCTTTTTCCATCCTCCACCCCACTCAAGTTCCAACAAATCTGCAGTTGACCTTTTCGTAGCTCTATGCTGGGTGTTTCTAATCCTTGTCAATTTCTTTCCAGACAGAGCTTTTTGTCCACGCCTTCAAGGATCAGCTGGTCAGAAGCGCTCTTTTAGCACTTTACACTGCCAGACCAGGAGGAGTCCTTAAGAAACCCCCGTCTCCTAAGAGCAACACAGAAGAGAGCAGCCCCCAGGATGCGCCCCCACCGGTCAGAAGGCAGGACTCCATACCGCACCACTCGGACTACGACGAGGAAGAGTGGGTAAGGATCTTCTGCCCGGCTTGCCTTCCAGTGTGTAGTCCTGGGAAAGAAAGCAAGAAAGACATTCCTGCTTTCCATCTACATGAATTGAAAAGCAGTCATAATACAGATCGTAGCTATATGGGTAAAAATTTTTCTTAGGGACACATTATAAATGGAAGTTTTATTCCTTATCACATTTATTCGACACAAGAATTTACTTGCTATGTGTGTACTTATTTTATACATATGTATACATATATTTATATATCATCAAAAATATGTCATCAAAGCAAAGATGCTTTTATGTATAAAATAATACTTAACCTTATTTCTTGCCAAGGCAATTAACTGATAAAAATGTTTTTTAAAAAGAAAAGTTAAAACTCATCCATAAGATCATGGCGCAGGTGCAGAAAGTATTTCCATCATTGTAGTCCACTGTTTCAGTTCTGGCCATATTTTAAAAAGTTTTAGCATTTTAATGGCAGGACACAAAAAATAGCTCTTAAATCATTCTTGTTCATCCCTCTGTTATTAAAATTAAGTTATTCTAGGTGGTCTAAATCGTCAGGAGACAGGCCACATGAAAGCATCAAGATAGTAACTAGTAAAGGCAAATGAACAAAAGAAGTAAATAGTGGGAGGGGTGATGCAGAGCGGTGTTGTTCCTGAGTCATTTTAATCCTCCCAGAATCTTCCAAAATACACCACACACACACACAGACACACACACACACAGAGAGAGAGATACACAAAAGGAAACACTTTCTTATGTCACATGTTTTACCGACAAAGTAGTATGCAAGCTATCTTAGATGTTAAATAGTTAATGATTACTTTTCCTGCCACTCTAAATTTAAAAGTATTCTGGGAGTAAATTATCTGAAAGGCCCATGTCTCAAAAAAATTGCTGTCGGAAGAACCATGAAATGAGGCATTCTTTTTCTTTTGATAAAATGTCTATCACAGTGAAGAGAGAGCTGGGCCCCAAGAGGTAAATGCTGAATAAGTATTTGTTGTGGCTGATTAAGATTGTGTTTCTCCCACTGAAGCATTTTCAAAAGAGCAAATCTAATATTTCTTCCTTTTACCTTTACCTTCTTCAATTTATTCACAGCTCCAAGGCGTACACACTTCTTAACCTCTCTGAAGTTCCATTTTTCTTAACTGTAAAGTGAAAATAACAGTACCTGTGCTTAAGAGTGGTCATGGGATAAATGATTTACCTGTGTGGTAACACTCTATTACCTAGGAAGACCTGGACAAAAGCATTATATTACTTTCACAGCATTGTTACATTTATTCTCAGATGTGTAAATTACATAGTCCTATTTTAAGGGCCAATACTACCCCTTGAGATAAATGGTGAAAGTGGATCTCTCATAAAAAGAGGGTTGTGAATTTCAAAGAGTTTGGGGAGATATCAAAAAAGAACTTGCATTTCATTTAATTATACATACAGTTAATTAATTACATTAAATCAAGTGAGAATTGTGGACTGGACAGCTTCTGTGTCCGTAGCTTTCACCTCACCATGAGATGCAAACCCGCCCCACAACTCGCCTTCTCCTCCTGGTGAAAGTTGTTCCTCTTCTTTTCTTCCTTGTTTTCTTTGCTTTAGATAGTTTTGAGACTTTCTAGGTGGAGCTAGTATGACTTCAACTCTAAATTTCAAATCCAGAACCTTCTTATGATGGAACAGATGGAAGAAAGAGGGGGTCAGATGTTGAGTCAAGGAGGTTTATGGTTCATCATTCTGTCCAGTAGGTCTATTGAATGCCTGTTCTGTTTTGAGCCCTCTCTGCATTGCATGCTGTGACTCAGAGAGCAACCACCCAGATCACAACCAACTCAGACTCTAGAAAGATAAATGGCAATTACAGTACAACGCTGGGTTTTACTCGGTGAAGCGTGAGGCTCTTGTGGTCAAGGTGGGATTCCAGAAGCTAATATTGAATAAAAGTTAACCATTCGGGGCCTCCCCGGTGGCGCAGCGGTTGAGCGTTGGGTTGCGAAGCTGCCCGCGGCCTCTGCGGTGCAGGTTTGATCCCTGGCTGCTCCCCGGCCACCGGAGGAGGGTCCCACATGGCGCGCAGACCTCTCCTGCCGCCCGCTGCTCCCCTCAGCAGTGTACTTCGGTCCTTCTGCCTGCTCTGCTCCCCGCTCTGGCTCTGGTGAATTCTTTCACCCTCCCGCGCTTCTGACTGTACCCAGTGCTTGTATAAATAAAACAAACAAATAAATAAATAAATAAAACATGCCTCTATTAAAAAAAAAAAAAGTTAACCATTCAAGAAGGGGAGTGAGGTGGTCTTTTAGACTGGGATTCCTTAGCTGATCTATGGCAAAAGGTAGGTAGCGTGTGTATGTGTTTATTAATTGTCTGCTAGTTTTGTCTTAAAGACACTGAAAGTTGAGCATGTTTACTCCAAAAGCTGTCGGAAAGGCAGAAAGGAAAATGACTGCTAAAGCAAGGTGCTTAGAAGCAGAGAAGAGAGTCAAATCTAGTGGCCTAAGTTTCAGGGAGGTCAAGTCCTAAGGGAAAGTGTGCTTTTTTGCCATGATGGCAGGGAGGAGAGATGCATGTGGCTTTTGTGAATGGTGGGTGAGGTGGCAAGATGGCTGTTTTTTGTTTGTTTGTTTAGAACATTCCAGTACTATTGAGAGCTAATTGGCATAGAACTCTATATTAATTTAAGGCATACAACATAGGAGTTGATAGGTATAAATACCGGGATATGATTACCACAATAAATTCAGTTAACCATCTATCACCTCATATAGTTATAATTTTGTTTTGTTGTGATGAGAACTTTTACGATCTACTCTCTTAGCAGCTTTCAAATATGCAGGTCAGCCTATTGACTACCTTCACCCATTCCCCTACTCCCGACCTCTCAACTTCCATAACCACCAATCTGCTCTGTTTCTATAAATTTTGTTGTATTTTTTTAGAGTCCACATGTAAGTGAGATCATCCAGTATTTGTTTTTGTTTGACTCATTCCCCATGGCATAAAGCCCTCAAGGTTCATCCCTGTTGCTGCACCTGGCAGGATTTTCTTCTGCTTTATGCCTAGCAGTATTCATTACATAGCTGGCTGGGTACATTGCTAGATAGCCAAAGGATAGGTAGATGATTGATAGACTGATAGATAGATGATCGATAGATAGACATCTCACATTTTCTTCATCTGTGCATCTGTTAATGGATGCGTAGGGTTTTAGGATGTTTCCATGTCGTGACTATTGTAAATAAAAAGGCTTCCATGAGCATGGGGGTAGAGATGACTCTTTAAAATAGTGATTTCTCTTCCTTCATATATATGCTCAAAAAAATTCCTGGAGCATATGGTAGTTCTATTTTTAAACTTTTGAGCCACCTCCGCACTGTGGTCCATAGCAGCTGCCCCAATTTACATTCCCACCAGCAGTGTACCAGGGCTTCTTTTTCCAAATCCTCGCCAGCATGTGCTTCATCACTTTCTGATGACAGCCGTTCTAACAGGTGTGAGGTGCTACCTCATTGTGGTTTTGATTTGCATTTCCCTGGTGACTAGTGGTGTTGGGCACCATTTCATGTACTTGTTTGCCATTTTTTTTTAAAAAAAATATCAATTCAGTTCCTCTGCCCATCTTAAAATTTATTTTGTTTTGACATTGAGTTACCTGGACTTAACATTATGGTAATGTTAACCTGGGTGTTTACCTCATAGTAGGTGGTGGGAGGAGAGTGGCAAAAATTTCAAATCTGCACCAAAGAAAATGGGGGGAGGAGCTTGGTAGCAACATTGGAAACATTAGGAAGAATTCCAGGCCTCTGAGGGAGCACCCAGGTTGCAGGGACATCTTTGGGGCTGTTGGTTCACCCCTGACCATCCCCCTGGGAATACTTTGTTCTCTGGCCTCTGGGGAAAGTCTTACTGATTTTGCTTCCATCTGATGCAGCAGGGTCTTCTTCATTTCCCATCATTTGTGGTTTCCTTCAAAGGCAAAATACGTAGGATGATAATGAAGTTCTGGTTCTCCTTTCATACAGTCTCTGAATTTTCTCCGGAACCTCTATTTCTAGAAAACAGCAATGTTTTTTTTCTGAACCATAATGTTTTTTCTTGCCACAATTAGAAGGAAACTCTTTCCCACTTATTAAAGTTACTTCTAGCTTTGTTCCTAATATAATTTTAGTCTGTTTGCAAACAGTAGCCAAGCTTGATTGTTATAGAACATTCTTACTGATTTTTCCTTATCCATCACTTTCTATTAAAGAAGAAAACAAAAAGCCCTTCGCCAGGAGATGGAAATCCCATATTTAAAAAAAAAGAAAACTCTTTCACTGAAGGCATAGCAATTTAACATTATTTTACAATCTTTAATTTTAAAAAGTTGAGTAAATCCAAAGAAAATGCAGCTAATTGAAAAATGCCTTTAGAGACATGCCACTAAATGAATTGGAAATACAACTTCGTGCCACTTTTCTTAGTTAATTAGGCGTTAGAAAAGTTCTAACACTGATTGCAAATCTAGTCAACTTCCTGAAATAATTCAATGTTATCAAGTAACTTAATTAAGCCTCTGTCATATCATATGAAAATATTCTCTGATCACTTAGGTTGCTTTTGGTTTGCAGATAAGATGATAAGAGCTCCATTTGAGAAAAAAAAAAATCTGTTTGTTTTACTTAATTTCCGAAAGTGGCTGTAATTTTACTAATTACCTAACTTACACAGCTATACTTAACTTCTTGTAAAAAATATTTAGGAAGTAAATATGTATCAGTAAATTATTCTTGAATTCTACTCTGCTGATGCATGTAATGACCTATTTCTTCTAGAGGTCAGGAGAGATAAACCCTATTAATTCCAAATTAGCACGAGGCTATTCTTTCTCTTTTCAACTTTATTGTCAAAATTGATGACGTGTGAATCTGGATAATAATTGTGCAGTCAATATGGAAAAGACTGAAACTGAAATAATCAAAAAAGAAAAACCGTTATTGGCTAAATTTTGCTATTAAATGATTGAGTTCTTTAAAGGTTTATTTTCCTGAAAATTTAGTAAACAATTAAACCCCAAAGGAATATTGGGACTTTATGATAATCTGTACAACAGGCTAGACTAATAAAGCTTCTTCATCTTTAGCTGGTAAAGATGACATATTGCTTATTTTCCTTACATCCTTACAACAGATGCTTCCAGCAGCTGGCGTTCCAAGATTAGTTTGTCCAAAATATGAAAGCATGTCATCCAAGCAAAGCATTAAGTTGACCCAGTTTTTGTGTCTTCCAGTAATTATACAGTTCTTTAGAACACTGTGATTTAACTTCAACGTTACTACATTGGTGGATTTGGAGCTAAATCTGACTAACCATGCTAAAAAATTGTGAAAAAGAAAAAAGATAAACATTTGATCCTTTGATTTCTGATCCATTCCAGCAAAGTGCAGAGCTAGAATTATTCTTATGGATTTAACAATATCACAAGCCCATTTTTAGTTGAACTGCATTTTCATGTCAGGTAACCTTTAGCATCCAAATTACCCAATTAATTCCCTTCTCATGTTATAAATTTAAATCAAATTTTGAATTCTAGTTTGCATTCATAAACTAGGCAATCAGTTGTTCAGCCTTATTAGGGTAACTGTCTTTATGCCACATAAACATAACAAGTAATCCACATTAATCCATAATAATGTTTCAATAATTTTATAGATTATGGAAATACTAACATAAATTGATAGTAATTCTTGTGCCAGACATTCTTTTAATGAAGTCCACATATAATCGGAAAAAAATTGTAGTAAGTTGTATCTCAAAAAAAAGTCTTAACGAACATTTAAAAAACAATAATAATTGCAAGCTAATTTAAATTTTAAAAAGCAGGAAAAAATGTTCCCAAGGATTGCATTTTGGGATAAAATTTATGTGAACCACGTGTTCTGATAGGTTATTTACTAACTTCTCACAGCTTATTTTGCACTACACCTTTCTCTGATGACGTCTGGAATGAATATGAATGCTTGCTCTTGACAAGAGTATTGACAGAACTATTTATATTGCCATAATTGGTCACAGTGAGCAGAGATAGTTGCAAAATATTACTAACTGTTGAGCACAAAACATATTTAGTCAAATATCTCCACAGGCAATCTGTAGCGATCTGTATTCTCTACTTCTCTGCCAGCGTCTGTCTCCATCTTAGACCTAATCTCTAGGGAAAACAGTTCAGGCTGTGCATAACGCAGAGGTATCTATGCAAATTGATATTCAAAAGAGATTCTATTCAGTTCTCTGACTGGCTAGAATTATGCTATGTAAAACCATGGTCCTGATCTTAATAAGATGGAAATAAATCATTCTCATCCTCATTTTAAAATGAATGAATAATAAATTCTTACAGATGACGAGATACTAACCTAAGATTTAATTCTTCTAAAGTAACACGTTATAGCTTAGTACCTAAATGAGTAATATTTCCAATAAAATATGACCATTTTTTCCATTTTATGTTTATATATAGATAGATGATTGATAGACAGATAGACAGACAGACACACACACACACAGAGAAGCATTCAACTCCAAAACATTTTGTATAATAAAACATTATTCTTGCATCACAGGGATATAAAGCCTCATGAGCACGGAATTTTAATCAATTTGTTTGTATGTTTCACACATGTTCATGAACTTTAAAGTTCCTAAAGGGCAAAGACAATGTCATATTCACTCTTGTAACCCCCACAGTTAGCAAAAGCACAGAACATAAAAGCTACTCAACACTCATTTGTAGAATAAATTAATGACTTTGAAATTCACCCTTAAATTGTCATCCTTGTTATTTTGCAACATGGAATATTTAAATTTGATATGACCTTGCTCTGTGTACAGTAGTACTTCACCCGCCTCTAAAATTCATGAATTCTTCTGAGGATTTAGATTCTCCCTTCCTGTCAAAAATTCCCAGTTAGATCCCTCTTACCTCAGTGGTGTTTCCCAGTGTCTTGCCCAATTCTCAGGGATTTGGTTTGCAGTTCCCTGATGATTAGTGGAGTTGAACATCTTGTCAGACCTGTTGACAATCTGTATGTCTTCTTTGAGATAAAGGTCTTTTCAGATCAATTTTAAAGGGAATGTGTTTTTATTGTAGAGTTGTATGGATTTATGTATTTTTGTTATTAAACCTGTTCAAATAAATGATGTGAAACTATTTTCTTCCATTTAGTAAGTTGCCTTTTATTTTGTGGATGGTTTCCTTTGCTTTCCTTTTTAGTTTGGTGTAGGTCCATTTGTTTATTTTTTATTTTGTTGGTTTTGCTTTTCAAGTTGGATTAAAAAAATCATTGCCAAGAGCAATGTCAGCGAGCTTGCCACCAATGTTTTCTTCTAAGATGTTTATAGTTTCAGGTCTTGTGTTCAAGTATTCAGTTCATTTTCAGATCATTTATTTTATGGTGTGAGATACTGGTTTTGTTTCATTCTTTTTGCTTGTGACTGTCTAGTTTTCCCAACCCTATTTATTGAAGAGACTTTCTTCTCCCGGTTGCGGGTTTGGTTGTGCTAATCTTCTAATGATGAGCAGACATTGAAAACATTCCCTTTCTCCATCAGAAAGTTCAGGCAAAGACAGAATTAGGCTAGTTGTCTCTGATATGGCATCTTAATGTTATTTCGTGTGTTTTCTTGATGGATGGAAACATTCCTGAACTTCTCCTGTTTATTTCACCCAGGAGAAATGTGCTCTGAATACTTATTTGATATTAAAGTCCATACAAGGTGATTAACCAAAGTTCATGACTGTCCATTAAAATGCACAAATGTTCTATTAAAGAAAAGAAACCCCAAATGAGATCTTTATGTGCATGCATATTCATGAAATCCTGCCGACTTCTACATTTTCCCACATGCAGTTAACACTTTCACCTTCAGCCCTCGGTTTTATAACACCTAACACAGGGATTTATACAGACTAGTTCAGTGTCTTCTCAAAGTTATGTAGGGATTAGTGAGTGATAGATTTGCTGAATCAACATTTCATCCTCCAACTCAGTTCAGCATTTTTTTAACAGATTGTTTTATTTCTACAAATGTAATGGTGATTTTCCTGTGGTTTTATATTGAAAGCTATAAACTTCCTTGGATACTTTCTTAACTCTTGCAATGCCTGGTTCAGTGTCAGAAATGTTGATGTGCTTGTGTATAATGAATATGCAAACTTGAATATACACACATTGGAAATATATAACTACATTCAAATCAAAACTGTTAAAATTTAATACATTCAAATATGAATAATGAGACATTATCTCTTATGTAGAAATCTTTGGATCCCCCCAATTAACTGATTTTTATTTATTTTTAGTGAAGTGCCGTTATGTCATATACTTCACCCAGTTGTGTAAAAGTCCAGTGGTGTGCAGATAACATCAAATTATCGATTTGAAATTAAAAGTTTCATTAACCAGTAGATCTTTTTAACTTTCTATTAAACAGAGACTTGTTATTTTCACCAAAATGAAAGTTTTAGCTTTATGTTGTCACCTTTATTAGAGTGAACTCAGCTCTCCAGTGTGAGTTTAGTTCTGGCTTTAATTTGAAGACCCAACAACTTCCTCAAGTCACTTCTTGATTTCCTTTTACTCATAAAAGCAGGTTATTAAGTCAATCAACAAATGTTAATTGAGTGGCAGTAATGCAGCAATGTTATCGGTGTCTGGGGAAAACAATTAAGTATAAAATATGAGTCCTGGCCTCAATTCCCATATTGTCTAACTTAAATGAATGGCCAGCCAACACCCTAAAACAGAGATTTTAAAAGACATTTCGAGAATGGAGGTGGTTGTCTGAAAACACATTTAAAATGCCAAAAAAAAGACATATATTATATATACATGTCAGTTCTCAGTGCTATACCCCTGAAACTTCCATAGTGTTATAATACAGTGTGACTTCAACAACAAAACATAAAAATACTGAAAAAGTGATTCAGAGAAAAATTATATGAAGGTTGGAGAAAATGAAAAAAATCATCTCTTCCTTCCTTTACTTATTCATTCTCCTATGTCTCTATTGCCTGATGAGTACTAGGACCTGAAAATAAAAGTCATTTCCTGCATAAAACCCTTGGCCTATTAGAAAAAAAAAGAAAAGTTAAGCAGAAAGAGAGTGGCATGCACAATTCCTGGAGACAGTGAGACGTCAATGGTTGAACATTTGGATGGATGGGAAATAAGGAGGAAAGCACTGTAAGCTAAAAAGCAGCATGTGTCAAGATAGAATTATTAGTTCCTCTAAGATTCTCTTCGTATCTTTGAAGTTCAGCGCTGAGCAGGCGTGAAGCTGATGCCCAGAAAATATATGTTGAGCTAATTAGCAGGATGTTTCTAGGGCAGCAAGAAGACTGACCTGGATGGATTTTTCACTTTATAGACTAGCAAGAAATAAGAATTATTTAAGTCCACCCAACGGCAGAGGTGCCTCTAGGCTGAGAGCCGGAATGTGTGCTGCAGAACTCAGCCTGCTCAGATCGGGGGAGTGCTGGCATTGGTTTATGTGGGTGAATGGGCACCCCAGTGTGAACCCGATTGTGTGCTAGCTAGTGATAGAGTCTGGGCAAGAGCCACGCCAGGCCGGTATGGCGAGGTCAGCAGTGGAGAAACCGTTACTGGTTACCTGAATCCACTGTGTGACCAGGGACTGAGACTCAGAGTGAGGCCAACAGTGTGGTTATTGGGAAATGGAGGTCAGGGGCCCTCCAGGGAGTGAGTAGGAGATGTCACACAGGAGTGTTGGTAGGAAGCAAAGGTTGGGGAATCTCGCGTAGTCTGACGGATGCTGCATCTGGTCTGGCTGTTTTCAGGGGACGTGTGTACAGTGGAGCCTGGGCCTCCCTAGGCTGTGGAGTATTTTAAGGGCAGTTCCTTCCACCTGCCAGTCTGGGTAAAGTTAGACTTTAAGAGAAGAGCCTTCAAGCTCTTGAAAGAGTAAAGGTTTGTGGCGTTGAGGAACTAAGCCAGCAAATTGTTTTCAGTCAATCAGAGAATCTTCTTTTTAAAGATGTGATTACCCTTGTTGATGCACTGGTTGGTTCTAAGTAAAGTCCTTGGATTGGAAATGACCAGTGGGGAACTGCGCATGGCTACAGAGAGGTAGCAGGGCCACTGTAGACACCTCTCTCAGTTCTGGCTCATTCTTCATATTCTTGCTGATCAAAAATTGGACTAAGAAAGTTGATCAGCTAAGCATTGCTGACCTTTTTTTTTTTTTTTTTAAGTTAACTGCTGATTCTAAGCAGTCAAAATTCCTCTTGATGTCACCAAGCTCATAACTCTGGGGCCTGTTGAGTCAGCACCAGTGCCCTGGCCTCATAGCTCGCTTTCCAGGTGTAATGTACCCATGGCTACTCCATCGAGGTTGTGCATGTACTGCCCCTGGACTTGACCCCATTTAACTCAGGTCCTAACCCAGAAATAAGTAAGCTCCAAGATCAGCACCTGAGGCAAAATGGAATAAATATTGCTGCTAGATCCCCACTGACTTTGTGCCCTCACTGCCAAGAAAAAGTGTATAACCACTTTGCTTCCAACAAGTTGCATTGTCTGAAAGCTCCATTAAGTTCAGGGACACCAGTTAGGCTCCATTTAATAATTTAGATTAGACTCTTCTCCACCAATTTTCCATTACTTCCTTCATTAGCAGGAGACATAGCAAGATAATGTTGGCTATTTCCAGGGGGAAAGCCCAGTGATCAGTTTTGATAGGTGGTTATTGTTTTGTTTTATTTCTAACTCTCTCACATGGCTGAGCTGCTCACCAGGATCTGGAATTGCTCACCCTTCCCTCACCTGAGGGGCTGGAAGCACATGTTCAGGCAGCCATGGTATTCTTATGCATCCACTGAATTTCTCCCTTCTGAGCAACCTTTCCTCTTCATGGGCAAAGTGTGAAACAAACTGTATGGTTTTAACAGGGAAGACAGTGGTGTAGGCACCAATCTGCCAGCAGTCTAAGCAAAAGGAATTTCCCATGTGGCCCGCCCTACTTAAAATTCATCAGAATTAAGAATGAATTTTTGCTAGTTATTTCCCTCTGCATATGTTTTCACAGAGATATCACAGAAAAAACAGATATTCAAGGTTCCCCTTCAAGTATTTTGCTTCTCCATTTTTAGCATCTTAGTTCCAAAATATCCAATTATCTTGCACCTCTGTCTCTTACGAATGAATTTATCGTCTCACCTTTACGTCCTGTAATTCATTTCCTGTTTTATATCTGGTCACATGAATGGATTTTTGGGTCTTGATACTGACACTCTAATAGTGTTGCCCATTTATGGCCATGGACCCTCTAGCCAAGTGATTGTTCCATCCTTGATTATATGATACTCTTAATAACAGACTTCAGGGTACATGTGACCAGCGTGATTTTTTGTAGAGTCATCTTTTAGTCCAAAATCTGCCTTGGGGTTCATTTTCAAGTCCCAGATAACTAAAACCTGATCTTACTCCTGTGAGGTGACACACACCTTCACCTAATCCTTCCCGGCTCCTTCTCCTGACCTTTATCTTGCTAGTCTCCAGGGATCTGATCATTTCAGGAAGAGGAATTCTCCCTGTGTACCATAAGTCTGTGGAAAATCATACAGGAAGAAGTAAGTCTTTTAAGTCAAATTGAATCTTTAGTCCAATTATACCATTTTTATATTGTATGTCAGTCACCTTCTCTTACATGAAAGCGCATCCTCTCTAGAAGTTGAGTCAATAATATTGACCTTATTTGGTCACTAGTCACGGATAAACGAGCTACTGTGTGTGGACCCTTGGATAGAAACAACAACCTCTCTGTCCATCTCTGGATTAATCCTTCTCCTTCAACTTCCTTTGCTCCCCCCACACTCTGTCTTTCTTCCAGCACCTACGCAAAGCAGTGAGGACACAGCTCTCAAATAATTCACACTTTAGTATTGAACTCACAAATGCAAGTCAGTGACTTTAATCTACTCGACAGGTGTCATAAGAGAAGGGAACAATAACCAGTAGAGCTCAGAGTTCTCACCCTACCCGCAAGGCAGGATGTCCTCTCCTGCAGATCAAGAGTGAGTGGCTTGGGGTCTGCTGCTGAGCAGGCCTGCATAAGGCATTGATGTGCATGGATTGTGTATTTCATGTTGCATGAGAAACTGCTCAGCTTTCACCCCCCACAAACATCCTCGCAGCTCCAATGTCCTCTGCACATTTAAGGACATAAAACTTTTGTCACATGACCCTTCACTTTGCTGCTGGTCCTGGGCAGTGAACATGCTTCACTCTGTTTCTGATACCAATAAATATCCCTCTAGCCGCTGCTAAGTTGATCTTCCTACCAGTGGAATTCTGTCACCTGCAATATCTATGAGGGAGGAAGAATAATAATAAACTAAATTAATAATTATTCTTTTCTCTACCATATCTTCAGGCTGTGCAGAGATAAGGTTAAGAGTGGTTGATCCATCCCTTGTATCCCTCATGCTCTTTGATCTTTGAGAAAATATATACAATTTCATTTAACATCAGCAAGAGAAAGACAGTTGAAACTGATATGTGAAGTAAACCTGGACAATTATAATAATCCCCCCACACACTTTTCCCTCAATAGCAGAGTTAATTCCCAGTATTAGCTGGAGAGTTGCTTCATTTTTCAATTAAATAGACTTAAGGATGCAGTTGTTGGTGCTGATTAATGCGTATTTGGAATGGGGGCCATTAAGTTTGTTATTATCGTCTGGAATGTAAGCGCCTCACCAAACCCCACGATGCGTCATTTCAGAACCTCAATTTATTTGCCTTCATCAAGCATTTCCTCCTGAAAGGTAGAAATGAGCTTCTCTAGCTCTTCTCGTTTATAGCTCAGAGGTGCCTGCAGCTCTGATGATGTAATCCATGGATGTAATTATGTGTTACTATCCCTTATAGGGGAAGTGCTTTTAATTCTTTGAGGGGTAGACCTGTCTTTACGGGAAAAAATGTTGTGATTAATTGTGATTAATAACATCCTTCACACTTAAGATTACAGGGTAATGAAAAGAAGCTTGATTCATTCAGGAAAGCCAGGAAGCATAGAATATGATTTTGCCAAATTGTAATAATTTTACCAAACACTTTCTTAGAAGCTGTGTCATTACACTCTCACTGCAGCCTTGTGAGATAGGCAGGCAAAGATTTTTCAAAATTCTACATGAACAGACTGTGATTCCCAAAAATGAAGTGGTTCTCCTAAGCAGCATTTTCCTTAAGTGAACCTCAAACTTGCCTTTTCTAACTTTGAATGTGATGCTTTTCTACTCATCCTGTTTACTCCGGCAGCTACAACAGGCATTTGTACATCCTCATAGTTGTTTTAATGTGGCTAAATTATTCAGCTAGCTTAGTTTTTACAAGACAACTATAAAATAGTCTAAATTCAACTTTAGTTCTTTCTTCCACGATTTATCCATCCATTATTAGTTTATATGTTTATAAACTAGCAAAATTAACTTCAGAAAAAAAATATATTTGGGGAGAGATATATAAGCCACTTAAAGAAGTACTATAATTGAGCATTATCTTTGTACTAAGTACTACTTGAGTTCTTGAAAGCATCTACTGAGAGACTTTTCTGGCAAGATGCAAAGGAATCGCCATAAATCTACTTGGTTCTTATGTGATAATGTATTAGTCAGGATTCTCCAGAGAAATAGAACAAGTAGGGTATCTCTCTACATATATGTATTTATATGAAGATATATATACATATATAATGAAGACATTTATTACAAAATATTAGCTCATATGATTTTAGAGGCCTGGAAGTCCCGCCACCTGCCAGCTGAGACCCAGGAAGGTGATGGTGATGTCGTCCTGGACATCAGGGGAGCCCGGGCCTCTAGTTCCCAGTCCAGGTCTTTAAGTTCGAAATCCAAGAGCACTGAGGGCAGGAGACTAATACTCCAATTCAGTCACTCCGTCAAGAAAGGTCAACATTTTCCTTCTGCTAACTCTTTGCTCCACTCGAGTCCTCAGTGGAGGAGATCATGCTCATCTACCTTGGGGAGGGCAAATAGCTTTGCTAAGTCCACTGACTCAATCACTGACTTCACAGGCACATCAGAAATGCTGCTTAGCCACATCTATAGCCACCCCATGGGCCCATCGGGTTAACACATAGAATTAGCCAGCATAGATGGGGAGTGACAACGTCCAGAAGTTATCAGACTTAGTGTGATCAGAAACACAAGGGGAGCTTGTGAAAATTTCAGTTTAGATTACCTTCTTCTGGTGGTTCTGAAGTGGGTGGGAACAAAGGTGCACATTTTAATTCTGTTTGAGGTGAACTGGAGCCCACACTGTAGGATCTTGTAGCACTTGTTGTAGTCACATTAATGGAGAAAGAAAGAGGCATGATGGTTGCCCGGGGCTGGGGAAGGTACAGTGTTTCAGTTTGGGAAAAAGGAAAAACTCCAGAAGTGGAGGGACAATTGATGACATTTGTACAACATTGTGAATGGACTTAATGTCATTGACTGTACACTTAAAATGGGTAAAATGGTCGACTTTGTTATTTCTCTAACATTAAATAAAAAATAGAATTTCTCATGCAAATAGTGGCCATTTTTCACAGCTATTGGCTTGTCTTTGCTGTCTTCCAAAGTGTTGGTGAGGAGGGCCTCCTTGGTGGCACAAGAGGTTAAGATGCAGCCTATGAGGCTGTCCACAGCTACTGCAGCACGAGTTCGATCCCCAGCCAGGGAGCTACCCACATGGCACAGCAGACCTCTCCTGTCTCCCTGCTGCTCCTCTCAGCAGTGTATTTCAGTCAATCTGCCTATACTGTTCCCAGCTCTGTCTCTAGTGAATCCTTAAAAATACACACACACACACACACACCCCACACACTTCTGGCCTGTACCCAAGTCTTGTATGCATAAATAAATAAATATTAAAAAAAAAACAAACGTGTTGGTGAGGAAAGTAGATGTTTCCAGTCTTAAACATCATAGTATGTAATCAATGATGGATTAATATTGCATGTTAGCGTATCATTTCTTCATGACAAAACAAAAATAATGTACTAAATGAAAGGATTTATCAAAGTTAAATTTTGCTTTCTGAGGAGAAAATAGATTCTTGTATATCCAGTCTGGACAAATGAATGAAAATGTCAGCCAGTCACTGCGTTGTTGGAAACAACCAAACTGGGTCTTTTGCTGGCACCAGGAAAGCCAAACTCTGAGTCTCGAGAACTGTCTCCATATGAGGAGTTTATTCAAGATGGCTATCAAGAGATTCAGGGGCATCAGCACCCCAAACTGGTTCCCCAAATGGCAGGAGTGCTGGGCTTATACAAGGGGCGAAGGAAGGTGAGCAAAGGCAGGTTTCTCATTTCCAGGCCCAAGGAGGTGCCACAGCCCAGGCGATACGAGTCAAGGTGTTGGGCTTCCCAGCAGGTGCTTCTCAGCAATCAGCAGATGTTTGCTTCTGATGCCACTGTTAGCTCCGGGGGGGGGGGGGGTAGGGGGAGCACAGAAAATTTTATTAGCAAAGGAGCACAATCCATTTCCCAGGCTCCCTGAATACAGGTGGAGCCAATCAACTGTCACAAGGAGAAATTAGAGGGTGTGCACTTAACAGTGAGTTTCAAACTCAGTTCTAAAGAGGGATTGCGAAAGGGTGGTTAGAGTTTCCTTCTTGTTTGTTCCTGATTTTTGAGTTGATGGGAGTTTGTGTTGTTGTTGAAAATGGAGGGGATCTGGCTACATGGCCAGTTCCTCTAAAATGGATCGGTCGGATTTTGCCTGATCTTGTTTTTACTATAAAAATTTATAGTGATATTCATGTTCTTTTCAGGATAGGGTGTGGGCCAATGTGGGGAAGAGCCTGAACTGCATTATTGCTATGGTGGATAAGTTGATCGAGAGAGACGGCAAGAGTGAAGACAGTAGCAGCAACAAAGATGGAGAAAAAGACCCTTCCCAAGTGGACACCATCATCACTCATCCAAAGGGTAAGGAATCGTCTCCCCGTCGCTGACTGAGTAACAAACCGGGAAAGTCATGGTAAAATGAGAGAGAAAAAGAGGAGTCAATAGAGCCTTTGATGAAAGTGCTGACAGCTGCTTTTCCGCTGCTCTGGCATGGATGATGGAAGGCTGTTTATCAAATTGCATCTCAGTTGTGTTTTTAGAACTGCTTGCAGTGCTCATTTTTTTTTTCTTTTACTACATAAAATCCTTCTTGAGAGAAGAGTGTTCACTTTTAAAGAATCTGACATAGTTTAATCTACGTTTATACATTCCTCCAGACATTATTAGGAAGGAAACAGGCATCTGTTCTTCAAAGTGAGCAACTTTGAGGGATATCAGGACCCAGTAACTCAAAATGGCTCCTGAAAACGATGAACTTGATAAAAGGCGTTTTACCTTTTTCTGGGGAAGTTTTTGTGAATTGTCTCAAAGAAGTTTATGATTCACTCCATCTAAGAGGGATATGTGCATTATTCCAAAGATGTATTAGAAAGGCTCGATTTTCATGTGCATGCATATATGTTTATATGCTAATATATCTATACATACAGAATGACGTGGCCTGTAGACAGACACCTGCAGATACTTTCCGATACCGTATAACAAGGTTGGCTAGCAGACATGATGATCAAAATTTTAACCATAGTTGTGTCCCTATAAATGGCCTTTTGGTTGTAATTTCTTATTAATTTAATTAATTTTGCCAACAAAAACTTAGACAAATATTGCATGTCTTTATGGTAGTAAGATCTTATGTTAGAATTGTCCCATTTCACAAAGTATCTCAAAATGTTTGAAAAGTATAACAGTGTCGCCCCTCCCTCTTCTTAAGAAATCTGCTTTTCCTTTTACTTTAAGAAAATACGGGTGATTATAAAATTAAATTTATGTCTTCCCAATTTGTTTTCCTGATTTTTCATTACTCATATTTTCATCAAGAATTTAATTATGTGAAACATAAATCTTGCATCACTTGATTAACAGCAGAACCATTTCTAAATCATATTTGTAAATAATGACTTTATAAAGTTTTTAGATTACAGATTGTCCCTCTGTCTATACTGTGTATGCACAGAGGTGCAAAATTTACACTCATGTCCTTTTCTGTTCACACCTGTTTAGTCTAACTACATATGGGGATTTTCTTTTTTAATAGTATTAGTTTTATTAAACTAATGAATCTTGCCCAGCTTCATGACTTCACATGAATCAATATGAAAGCTTGTCATAGCTTATGTCATAAAGAACTGGTGTACTTCAATTTTCTTTAATTGAACATTTATTGACTATCATTTCTGAGCCAGACACTGTGCTGTGCTCTAGAAAATGAGGTAAAGAGGCAGCATTCATTTCAGTGACTTATTCTGGCCATTGATGAGTTTTCAAAGCCTAGTATTTTTTTAGAAGAAATAAGAAAGGGATGCTGGATTTTGCTATATTTTTTTGCTTTGATGTTTCAAAAAAAAAAAAAAATCATTGAAGAGAAGAGAGTTCCAAACTATTTGAAAGGATACATTAGATCACTGCATTCTACCAGAAGATTATTACCCAGGTGATCAAAAACTGCATTTTAAAAGTCAAAATATATGGTAGATAATTTATCTGTAAGATTAGAGGAATCGCTTTTATTCGGTTGCTATACAAGTTGCTACCAACATGGATTCACACCTGGATCAGCAGGTTAGAGTCAAATTACAAAACGGTGACCTCTCGGTTTGATTGTGTCGCCTTCCCTTCATCATTCACCTCTAGTTCATCTATTCTTTTTTGCTATAAACATGTTTGGGAGATAAGACACTATTTAAATGTGTAAAATGAAATAGATACTTTTGACTGAAAATTGTTAAATTACAATCAAATAATTTCAAAATTCAAATGTTTGTGAATGATTCGCGTGATAGACAATTGTCTACAGTGTGCATGTTTTGGAGAGGATATTGGTACATAGGAAAGGATGTTAACAATATATAAATAGATGTTTACAAATGAATGTGTATCCCAGTATCTTCAAATATATGAGGTTGTTACTGCCTAGTTGGAGTAGAATTGATTACATCAGGGCCTCCCTGGTGGCGCAGGGGGTTAACTCTCAGCAGTATGAAGCTATGGCATGAGTTCAACCCCCGGCCAGTGAGCTACCCACATGGCACAGCAGACCTCTTCTGTCTCACTCTCAGCAATGTATTTCAGTAGATCTGCCTGTTCTGCTCCCTATGCTGTCTCTGGTGAATCCTCTCACCCCCCACACCTCTGACCTACACCCCAGCTCTCGTATGCATAAATAAAAAAAGAACTGATTACCTCAATTATTTCATAAAAATTTATTTTTATTCCTTTATAAAACAGTGCTCAATTCATTACAAAACAACACATTATTAATTCTTATTATTATCATTTTATTAACATCTTCTTTATAGTAGAGAAAAAACAGTTCCAGTTTCTATCCTAACTTTTATCACCCAAAGCAATAAAGTAGAGAAAGTGTTAGTCCCATTTTGGACTATTATAAAGCAGATGAATAGCCTAAACTGCTTGTATTCGCCTATACTATTTCCCAACCTATTTCAAATATAGATACATGAGATATACATTCATTAATAGGTGCCCCAGCTTACCTGCATTTTAAAATTTTATTAGAAAAGGTACATATATACCATGGAATATTACTCAGCATTCAAAAAAGATAAACACATGCAATTTGCAGCAACATGGATGACGCTGGAAGGGATCATGCTCAGTGAAATAAGCCAAAAAGAAAAAGAAAAATACCGGATGGTCTCACTCATAGCAGGAATCTAGAAAACTTAAATAAGGGACCAGGAAAATGAATAACTATAAGAAAGTGAAAATCAAAATCAACAAAAACTATGAACCAGAGACACTTTTTGGGGGGTGGGAGGCGGGAGGGGAGGGATTGGGGTCAGAATGGGGGGATTGCAATTGTATGGGGAATATAAAAATAAAATTTATTAATTAAAAAAAAAAGAAGTCCAAATGATTTTAAAAAATAAAACTCCCTTTGGAATTTTCTTTCTCTGTTATTCTGACAAATGGAATTAGAAAACAAAGAAAGCCAAAAAAAAAAAAAAAGAAAAGGCATAATGATTTAGAAAAATTGGAAAGAGAAACAAATAAGATTGTGTATGATTTTAGTTTTCTCATTTCAGTCAGACATAACCATTTTGAACATAGTTCTCTCTCTACACACACACACACACACACACACACACACACACACACACACACTCACACACACTCAATCTACTGTGACCAAACTGAAATGCACATTATAAATACACATTATGTTCTGCATAGTTCCTGATGTAAGTTTTCTGGAAATGAGAAGGTCATGACAATAAATTAGTTCATCAAATAAACCACTATTTTAAGTATTTAATTATAATAACAGTGCTGCAAGTTATATAGAAGCATCTGAACATCTAAGTCTCTAACTACACTTTTGACATTTCCCCCATTAGAGCACTAGGAATGGAATTATAAGAAAGAGTTATCCCTTCCCTCCCACGTATTTTCTTAAGCAATTATTTGTTTACATTAGCATGGACTCATAAATACTAATTTTGTTCTCTGGTTCTGTTATTATTTGTTTGAGGGTCAGGTTGGTCTGTAGGTAGCCACTGGGGGCTCCTTCTTGCTGGCCACAGGGACCTTTTCTGGTTCCCCAGCACAGTCTTCACCCCCCTTCCTGCCTCACGGTTTTTGCCTCTCCCATACTCCCTGGCACCCCAGGTACCCTAGGGTACCACCCAGGCTTAGGTGGAACTATTTTTCCTGGAACCTGGCTTTTTTTTTTTTGTAAACAGCATCTAAAAAGCAACATTTGCGTGGGTAGGAACAATTTGATGGTTCTGTGTAACAATAGACACTCTCAGCAGCAACAACCACAGGCACCATTTTAACTGACGTCTTCCCAGTCTTAAATATTTTCCCTGACTTCACACCAATTTGGATGGGAAATATGTTGTAATTTCTGGCTATTTGTGAAGTTTGACATTATATAACAATGCTCCATTTCAAAACATTATTTTGGAATTCACTTCTTCAGTAGCTCCATATTTATCCCCAGTGCATGGAGTGGAAAAGGTGTCATATCCTTTTCTTATAACAACTAATTAATGAATTGATTCAGCGAGTGACCTATACCATCTAGAATTTATTGTAATGGGTTCTGTGATACTGACAGGCATTTCTAGCCACGTTATGTATCAGTGATTATTTTCTTCTGGTGGTATTAGTTTGGTTTTCTTTCTGTACATATTAAGTCCAGTAAATATTTTTTTTCCATTTCTTTTTTGATTTATTTGTTTAAATATATTTTACAACATGTTCATTTTTGTAAATGGTATGCTTTCTCCTCTCGAATCAATTTCTGGAATTTTTATATTTGTTCATGTTTTGACAATTGTATTTATATTAAGGATACATTTTGAATTCTCATAGCCTAGGCCAAGCCTAGGCATTTCTCCTTCTTGACCATTATCTTTCTATTTTTACATCATAGTTGTAATTTATATTTGCTTCACTACATATATGCATGTGTCTATGTGTATACACACATATACATACATATATTTTAAATCTGTAGTTTAGAAAGTTTTTTGTTTCTTTTAAAGGTTTTTTTCTTTAGAGCTAGGATTGTACAATATGTCTTCATAAATTGACTTTCAAGTGAACATACTGTGCTAAGACTTCCTCTACTGTGCTCAACACAAATAATAAAATAGCGAACTTCCATATATGTGTATATACATATATACATACATTTACATTAATTTGAATATACATATATACATGAATATAAATGTGTATATATATTTGCACGTTTTCTGAACTATCAAGATTGCTCATTGATTTTTCAGTACGCTTGAACATATTTATGAGTATTTACAATAGCACAGGCATTCATTTTCATAATAAGTTGAAGACTCATGGATAAAACCAGTGCATATTAGAATCTCAGATTTTGATATCCCCTTAAAGATTATGCAATTAAACCTCCTAAATTTATGTAAAGAAGCTTATCTACATTATCTCTGCCAATTTCACCAAACCTGTGATACAGATCTCCACCGTAGAAAACCATGTGTATTTCCTAGACTGGCATACTCCAGGTGTAGATCTAAATGGGTTTCCTTTGATTTTATTCACTGGCCCAGATCTAATCCTTTGCAACAAGCAAAACGCATTTATTTTCCTTTTCTACATTACAGCTAAAATCTTATCTGAGACCAACCATCATGCCTTTTTATTTTGTCACTTTTTAAACCATTTTTCAAAGGAATAGCTTCAGAGTAACACAGAACAACCACCTCCCTACTTTTAGATACTATTCTTCTATTAATAATATCTAAGTTTTAGCTCTTTTGACAACCACATTTTACTAGTAAATCTACTGTTTCCCATTCACCTTGCTAAATCTGACCTATCCTTCAGGTTTCTCATGATGCTATAATATTTAAGCCCAGTGATGTGCTAGAATTTGTGAAGTATATGGGGCACAAGGAAATTAAGACATGGTCTATCTCGGTTCTACAGAGGAGATTGATGCCTAAGCCCATGACTGCAGGATAATACACTGTGAGCGCTCGCTGATAAATACCAGCTCCTTTCATCCATCTTCTCTGCTGTCCTACTCGGGTTTATTTTATTCACATTTTATAAACATTTCTTGCCCATTCATAGAAGTAATAGATAAAAATGATGGGAAAACAGAGATAAACACAGGCCCTTGAGGCACAACACAAAAAAATAACTGTGTGCATTGAAATACAGTTGAAATGCTACTCTTTGGGGGCTGCATATGCATCTACTCCTGTGACTGCATGGCCTGTTTCTGCCTTTCGCAAGGGTCCCATGAAATGCCTGGTGCAAAGCAAATATCCTGTGTCACTGATGACCTTTTTCTAACCTGCCCAGCTATACAACCCTGTCAAAAAAGAGGATGGAGTTCCAGTCACATAATTTTTCTTAATGAGCCCCTGCTGACTTCAAGTGTCACTGCTTCCTCCTCCATCTGAGGTAACTATCCATGCAGGTCACAGAGTTAGTCATTTACTACTGGTTAGAGTTTCTTTAATACTCCTGTCCTTCCCAACATCAAAATTCCCTTAACATGTAATATACGAGGAGCCTGGTATGAGAGCAAATGAGTCAAGGCCAGGCTGGGTCATTTGAGTCTCTGTGCTCATGCACCCCAAAGTCTGAGGGAGTATGACATGCAAGAGTAAATAGAAATCACCGTGACAGGTCGAGAGACACAACACTGAGGAAGAAAGGAAAAAGCTTATTTCCTGCTCTTTGAACGGTGGTCTCACAATTTTATTTCTCATTAGATCCTGCAAATGATGTAGTCATGCTTTCCGCATTGCACGTAGAGAGACCCACAGGACTCATGCAAGATATTCTCAAAGAGTGAGTGTAATGGAAAGGCACTGGAGCGTGGGAGGAGGCGCCACGGGCCCAGGGCAATCTGGGCCTCCAGTTATCACTTTTTCTGATGTTTCAGATAAATCTCAATCTTTAGAGAACTACCCCAATTTTTAAAGGTCAATAATTTTATTGATGATTAAAATATGAGAAGGCAAAATAGAATATACTTGAGGGTCTAATAAAGCTGGTCCATGGGCCACTGGTTTGAAGCCTCTAAATCACCAGTTTTTGTAAATGTTGTTTTAAATATTCTGTTTCCCACTAGGCTTGACACTATCTTTTTGTGTTTTGCTCTTGAATCTCCTCAGCCTAACATAATTTTGGCAAGGAAGAGACACAAATTTTATGGGAAAAAAAGGCCTAATCACCTTGCTCTGGAACTACTACCTGACTAGAAACGCTTAGACATTTTTTCTTGAAGTTATTAGTGACCGTCTTTAATATATGTGCATATTTATGTATATCTGCATGAAGATCATTTTGTTTTCAAAACTCATACTCAACATTAGACAATTATTTCAACGGTTTTATAATATGTGAGAAGTCTGTTTTATTTGGTAAAATGCAAAGATACAAGCACAAACCGTTTTCATCACAAGATATAATAATATCCTTGAATTTTATGAATTCTATACATGGATGTTTAGATTTTCATTGGGAAAGAAAAATCAGTGAATCAGGCTTTTAGAAACTCATAGTTCTGTCAGTGAAACAACTTTGAAGTGTTAAAGATACTTGATAAAAAATAATTACAAGAGGGCCTCCCTGGTGGCGTAGCAGGTTGAGCACCGCGCTGTGAAGCTGTCCTCAGCTTCTGCAGTGGGATTTCGATTCCCAGCTAGCCAGGGAGCTGCCCACATGGCGCGGCAGACCTCTCCTGTCTTGCCCACTGCTTCCCTGAGCAGTGTATTTCAGTCCATTTGCCTGTTCTGTTCCCCAATCTGTCTCTGGTGAATCCACTCACCCTCCGTGCCTTTGACCTGTACCCCAGTTCTTGTATAAAAATAAAAATAAATCTTAAAAAAAGGAAAAAAAATAATTACAAGATACCACAGATATTTTTATTATAAACTTAGGTTTTACGTAATTGTGTATTATGATATCCAGTCTTATCAGAAAACTGCTGTTTCCCTTAAAAAAAAAAATGGACAATAAATTATGATGTAGCAGAACAGCACCGGACACAGAGCCAAGATTTCTGGCAAGTCCACAATTTACTTCTTTGGCCACATAACTCTGTCAGATCACTTAGTTTCTCTGGACCTCACTTTCTTTGTTAGTAAAATAAAGATCATCTTCAAGTTTTTAAGGTCTCTGCCAGTTCTAAAGATTTATGCTAATAAAGATACCACATAATCAAAAATGATTTTTTCTTTCAAGGAAAATCAGGACTGAAAGGTGACTTTGGGTTCACTTTAGGATTTAGAAGTGATTTTGGATTTAGCAACATGAAAATGTTGGTGACATTGGCAAGAATTGCTTAAAGAGGGTGAGCACTGAAACCCAATGGAACTAGGGGAGAGGAAGAAAAGGAAGTGGAGATAGTTTTACTCTTGAGACATCTCACTGTGAAATGTGAAAGGAGGTAGAGAAACGGTGATGCTACAGGGGGCAGGAGGGTGGAGTGGGGTATGTTTGTTTTTAAAGGCGGGGAAGAAGCATCACCTTTGTGCGCTGGTGATGGGAAGAATACAGTAACACAAGGACAGACTTATAATGTAGACTAATGGGGGGAGTTGCTGGAGGAATATTCTTAGGTAGGTGAGAAGGGCTAAGACAGAGGAGCTGGTCTTAGCTAGAGAGGAAACAGCTCAGGTCAGAACCAGGAGAGAAGGAAGGGTATAATGAACAATGCTGGTAGGTGGCAGACATTGGGTAACTAGAAATTTATAATTGTTTCCATTTTTTAAACATAGTAGCTGCTATTTATGGGTTGCTGAATATATGCTAAAAACTCTCGTTAAAAATGCCTGCATTGACTCATAACTATTGCAATACTCATAGTAGGTCCACACAATTAATGGATGAGAGAGGAAGAGCTGAAGTCACCTGTCACTGCCAAGCCAATCAGGGTCTGGACTGAGAGCCTTTTAAACCCCTGGGAGGTGCTGCTTATCCCAGGAAAGGGCATCACTAATCTCAATCCATACAGATCATTGTCTTGCTCTCACCCTTTTAACAAAATAGTAAGTTTTATTAGACACAAATTAATAATGTTATAAGATAACTCCATGAAAACCGATCAATGGCTTGGAGGATTACTATGGAATTTTCCTTAGGCACAAATTAAGAATTGCCATGTGTTCACAATTACACTTGGAAAATTACTGAAGTTTCTCATGAATATGGTGATACTCACACCCACAAAAAATGAATAAACAGAGAAAAAGAGAGATTCATATCTCCCCCTGGGAATTTGGCGCATATGATGACTGAGTGGCGTATGGTGAGAAATGGTGTAGTATTAATGTTTGGTTAGTTGCCTACTTACTCAGCACTTTGTAAGTTAAATCGATTTACATGAGACTTCTATTATGTTTATCAAGATGTTTTTTTCAATGGTGTGCTATAGTCTGCTAGCCTTGGAATTTTCCAGAAAACTACTACATACCTAGCTCACTTCATGGAGATCTTTTCTCCACCTCTCCCCTGGATGCTGTATTCTTTTCAGGGTTCAATCAACTCTACAGCCACTACTTCTCTCCTCAATTTCAGACCCTGGTCAAAATCTAAATTACAAGAACTTTCTGATGCAGATGTACTGGTGATCTCAGGTTGCCCAATGACCTCTGACTGATGCAGTTGATTCTGTTTGCTCAGTGTGTGTGTCAGCCACAGTCCTGAAGTTATGGTTCTTTTGAGGCCAAAAGGCAAAATCAGTCCATCAAAAAGACGTGTGACTCTGCCCCACCCAGCATAGCCCCTGATTCAAAACTTTTGTGCTACAATAAATATAGAACTTGTTTGATTAATGGATTTAGTTCCTGGAAACTGTCTTAGCAGAATTTACTTAAGGGTTCTGACTTTGTGCTACAAAATGAGAAGTTTAACCAGGATATCAGCTGATGCATTTCCTTTGCTATTTTTCTAAGAGCAAGACTAGAAGTTTTATGACACTGTATTCTCAGGCTGGCAGGGTTTAAACAAACAAGGTTTCCTTGACACGAGAAAAGGTGGCCTTTGTTCTCAGCGCAGAACAGAGCAGAGCAGTTCACTCCTCTCTAATCCATCTGGAAAGTGCCAAGATCAGTCACTGACCTTAGGTTGCCGTGGAACACAGTGCAGCGATACTGCAAGGACTGCACTTGGGGACACGTTTTGGTCCTTTGGGTGAATGCCCGGGGGCTGTGCGACCACGCTGAGCGAGGAACAAGGCAGAGCAGCATTCGGGGACCACCTCCCTCCCAGGGTGGCATGAACCTCTTCCTTGATACCTGTTATTTCTAGATCCGGCCTTTGGCTTTTCTCTCGCACACTCTGCACCTTCTCGTTTCTCTCCCCACCCACCACCAGCCCCTCCCTGCCCCTACTGTGGTGTCTGCCCACTTACCTTTCTCCATTGTTCATCCCCTTGGCTTCAGGCTCCACATTTACTTCCACTTTATCCCTGCCTTTTCCAGGTTCTTGACTCATCTCAGCCACCCTCTGCTTCTTCCTTTCCCCTCAGCAACCCCTGCGCCCCTTTTTGGAATCCACAAAGTCAGTTAATGGCCTCTGTCTAGGGGACCTTGTGTTATCAAGCCAGGTGCCCTTCCCAGACTATTCCCACACAGGCTGCCGTTGGGGGTGGCCTCTGCCTACGCCCTTGCAGCCTTTCCGGAATCTCCTGAGCACCCCTCCCCACTACTCAGGACTCACTTCAGTGTTTAAGGGAACAACACGACTGTGAATGAATATGACTTCCCACAGGGGTGAAGGCTCTCACCCCTCAACTCTTCTAAACTTGTTTTTGTCACTGTCTCAACTTTTTTTTTAAAGATTTATTTATTTTTATTGATTGATTGATTGATTGATTTATACATACAAGCACTGGGTACAGTCAGAAGCACAGGAGGGTGAGAGGATTCACCAGAGCCAGAGCGGGGAGCAGAGCAGGCATAAGGACCGAAGTACACTGCTGAGGGGAGCAGCGGGCGGCAGGAGAGGTCTGTGCTCCATGTGGGACCCTCACCGGTGGCCAGGGAGCAGCTGGGGATCAAACCGGCACTGCAGAGGCCGCGGGCAGCTTCGCAACCCAGCGCTCAACCGCTGTGCCATGGGGGGGGGGGCGTACCCACTGTCTCAACTTTTACAGAGCATTTCACACCCCCTTTTCCCGTAGGTATTCACACATCTCACTGTACCATACTTTACTGCCCGAGGGTAGGGCTGTGAGATAAATGTTGGGGTCCCCACGGGACCTCATGTCCAAGAGGTTTTATTGTCTAATGACTTTTTCTCATGATGGCAGTGAAAAAAGGGGGAGAAAAGTGATATAAGAAAGACACGAGTATTCATCAAAGTAAGATCAATAGTGAAACAGGAGGCAGATCATAAAGATGGACGAGGCCTTAGAAAGACTCTGAGCCTCCTGAGTGTCAGGGTGTTGGGGGTGGGAGGGAGCACTGAGGGCAGCCAAGCCTCAGCAAGGTGTTTCTCCACCCCTGGTTGCTCATCTTTTGTCTCATTAGCCGGGTTTCTATGCCCCAAAGCCTGGGATTGTCTGGATACCTGGAGGCATCCTGTGAGCCAGTGTCAAGGGTCTGTGGCTGAAGTGGGCACATGTATGATACCAAGGAGCTTCACTATGTAATTTCTGGAGAGGAAGCCTTATGATGAGGTAAATCTTCCAGTTGATATTCACATTGGAAAACTGTACCTGCAAGGCAGGACCCTCACGCAGGGCCCCAGGGACAGCCCTACCCAGACTGATAGCAGACAGAGGCCACCCAAGGCCAGGACCCCAGGCAGGGGGATCACTCTCCCCACGCTCTGCGCCAAACACAAAATCACTGCCAGGCCTGTGCTCCCTGAGGTCGGGGCAGAGCACACACCCGGCGGCTGTGGGCTTGGTCTCTGTTTTCTTCACCACCTTGGGAATTTTAACCCCCACGCCCCAGACCAGCCCAGTGGCCCAACTTGCAGCTCATCATCTTCTCCTCGACTTAAGTGAATACTAGGAGTGACTTATATTCCTCTCTTACCTCTTCCCTGAAATTAAAGGGCATGCAGTCTTTTAGCTTGTGTTTTTTGGGGGAGATTGTTTTGTATGTCTAAAAGGTTGTAGTAACAAAAATAACAATGGCTTTTGTGCCGTGGGTTATTCAAATGAGCAAAGAAGACCAAGCGCCTGAGAAGAAAATTAGAAAATGTCATGCTCTGCAGCCATTGGTTGATATTTGGCTCTTTCACTTACTCCTGAGCAAAATAAGAGCATGGAGCTGGGAGGCCACGTGTGTCCTGTGGAGAGCAGGGCAGTGGGAGGAGGTGTGAGGGCCCGGCAGTCCTGCGAATCCCTCTCTGAGCTTCCCTTGAATGTGTTACAGAAACGAGCAAAGAGCTGGGAAACAGGCGCTGCCTGGACAGCCTCCAACGCTCTCCACAAAGCCCAGGAAAAGCCTGGCTAAGCCACACACATTTCATGTTTTCCTGAGGAAAGACTCTGCTTTTGGCCTTAGGATTAAGGAGTTTGAGTTTTTTATAGAGACACTAAAACATTCTCTTCATATTTCCTCCCTCACTGGAAAGAGCCCAAGAGGAACAGACAGGAAGACAGTGTGGGCACATCAGTGCTGCCAGGCCAGGTAGCTCCCGAGAGGCGGGGGTGACAGGACAGTGGTGAGTCCTGCCCCCACCTGCCTGAGGATACAATGTGTGTGAGAGTTGTGTGTATACGAGAGTGTATGTGTGAGAGTGAGTGTATGACAGTCTAAGTGTGTGTGAGTGTATGTGTGAGAGTGTGTGGGGTATGTGTGTGGGGGGGTGAGTATGAGTGTGTTTGTGAGAGTATGTGTATGACAGTGTGTGTGTTTGGGGTGAGTATGAGGGTGTGTGTGAGAGTATGTGTATGACAGTGTGTGTGTTTGGGGTGAGTATGAGGGTGTGTGTGAGAGTATGTGTATGACAGCGTGAGTGTGTGAGTGTGTAAAATCTTAGTTGAAACTTGAAGAAACCAAATGTAGAAGAGTAGATGTGTGTGTGCCAGGATTTCTCTCTCCGATTAGACAATGCAAAGTGAACACCATCTTCATCCCCACCAGAAAATGGCTTTATCACGAGGACAAAACAAACATGAACACCGCGACAGGTAGAGAGGCAGGAAGGTGAGGCCGGCAGGACGATGGTCTCGGGACTGTCAAGAGCTGAAGCTTTTTTCTTTCTCCAGAAATAGATTTAAAGGGAAAACTAAAGCATCTGCTGTTACTTTATGTGAATGATTTGGAAATAGCCGGATTCGTGCTATTTCAGAATCCGGGATTTACACCGAGTAAGAACAGGAAACAAAACCTGTCATCACTGCAGCTTGCATTTGCCTGTGAAGTTTTCCTTTATGAAGTGAACTTAAATTTTGTAATTGTTTCTATTCTAGAAATGAACGTATTTTTAGCTTTCCTACTTAAGCTTCTCCATAAGAAAGCTACTGCTATTTTTAAGTTTTTCTACCTTAATCACAAACTTATAATTTTCTCATAGTTAATGCTTTTTATATTGCCATTTTCCTTATTTTAGCCCTAAAAAGCCTATGTAATTGTAGTAATGGAAACACTGGAATAATGTATCAGACAAGCGTCAACAGTGCTCCTAGATTTAGAATATCGGGGTATTTCTTTTTTTCTTCAAGTTTCCACTTTTGTTCTAGTTGAGCTAAAATTCAGATTCTCCTTTTTTTTTTTTTTTTTCCAGATTGCAATTTATAATTAAAATCCCCCTGGTTCAGTAAGTGTGAGATTGGCTTTAGGAGTAAAGAAATTATTGTGCGTAAATCACTAAATCTGCAGAGATTCCACTTTTAAAGGCTTTCAAGAGAAAAACAAAAGTTACATTTAATTTGAACTGTCAGTATCTTTTAAGGGGAAAAAGTGGGCACTTCTGTTAATTTCCTATTCTCTGACTACAAAGAGCATCTCCCACTCCTCATCAAGTCACTGATGACTTGACATAGGGTGGTTCAGCGCGTGTCGTCTAGACATTATATCCATACGCTTTGGGAATTAAGCAAATGTATGAAAGAGTAGAAATTCT
Organism: Talpa occidentalis; assembly: GCF_014898055.3. Taxonomy (NCBI): domain Eukaryota; kingdom Metazoa; phylum Chordata; class Mammalia; order Eulipotyphla; family Talpidae; genus Talpa; species Talpa occidentalis. The sequence goes on from NW_023605194.1 coordinate 111,941,244, forward strand.
AACTTGAATGACACGAGTGACCAAGCAGTCCTACCTCAGCCTGATGGAACAGCGCCACCTACTGCTCACGAGCTTGATTTTCTGTTGCCAACTCCTTAGACCTCTACAGATCTAAGCCAGGTTTGCGGGGTGCTATCTTTTAAGATCTTCACCTGGGTCACTTGTTGCAACATTTGTTTTCTCTCTGTGTCTGTGTCTCAGTCTATGCACTCCTATAGAGACCAGTAGTTAAATCATGACGTGGGAGGGAAAATTTAAAGAATGTAAATATGAAAAACATAGACATAGAGAGTATTCTTTCTTGGTGCCTGTTTGGTGTATCTTTTGTTCTCAAAACAAGTCTGATGTCCCTGAATTTGCATATGCTAATGATATGGGAGCAAGAATTAATGGATGCTTGCTTAAATTGAGCCACTGTGTGCATTATATCCTGGGCTGCCCGCAGGTGAGTCCTTTGTTAAATGATCACAGATTTAATGGGTTTTGATTGTATTCCTCTTCCTCTAGTGTTTTTTATTCCTATCATAACACTTAATTCTTCTTCGGCTCTTAAAATAACAAGTGTTAATGTCCCTGGCATGTAATGTATTTTGCATTATGCTTCACCATGAAAGCATTTACATAGAGTATCAGTAAAGCAGATCTTTTTATCGAGTTGGGGTCAGTAATTATCCTTTGAGCCATTTTGGTTTATTTCATTTAGTCTATTGAAGCACAACATAAAATAAATAAGTGGCAGCAGACATGGTATAGTAGCAATTATGATTCTTTTTATCATTCTTTATTACTCCTCCAAGGTCTTAACAGATTATTGACCTCCAGCATCACTCACGATGAAGATTTACCCCTCTGTACCGAGAAGACCATCCCACTTCAGATCCTAATTCATAATTAATTTTTTGGCATGCACTCATTTCTATCAAATTGTATTTGTCATACTACTGTTATTTTATTTATATATTAATGGAATGTCACACAGTCCAGAATTTAAAATACTTGACATTTGTCAGGACTTTGATTTCCAAGTAAATCAAAATAGAATATAACTTGTTTTTATATCATATGCCGGAGTCATAATTATATAATTGAAACATGTTAGAAATCTAGATGTACAAATAGCACAGATGGTTTCAATTTTGTGTCCTGATTTGAAGAAAAGCTTTTGAGTTCCAGATATTGTTAAAAACTTGGCCTTCACATATTTTTAAAGCTTTACAAATTTTCATTATACATTTTGTTACTTTACTCATTTAATTAAGACTTATTGAGCATCTACTTTGTGCCAGATACTCACCAAGGTTTCAGAGCTTCAGTGATTAAAACATAGATTCCTTGTTCTCAGTAAGTGGCTAGTCCTAGACCAGCAAGGGCCAGGGGATGTGAGCACCAACCCAAACTAAAGCAAGTGGGTGTAGATAAGGGACAATCCAGGAAGATTTCCTGAAGAGAGAAACTCTGAAGTCTGCAGAGAGGATCAGGTGTTCGTCAGGAGGATGGTGGAGGAAGGGCGTGCCAGGGCTGATGATAGGATTGAGAAGACACGGAGAAGAGAGGGCAGGGAAGGGTTGGGGAAATACATGTTTTCAGTTCACTTGGGACTCAAGACTGCCAGGGAGGTAGTTCTGAGAGAGAAGACTGGACAGAGATGGGAAAGTGGAGGATCTCTTATGCATCTGGACTTTATTCTGAATGCTTTTGTGTTTCTAAAGTATTTTAAATAAGGATGCAAAAAGAGTACGAGGTGGGCAGGGATCCACACCTACTGGAAGACTCCTTTTAGCAACACAACAGAAAAATTTGAGGGAAGGGGAGGCTGAGGAGGAAGAGCAGGTAAGAGGCCAGGTAAAGTGTTGTGAGACTGGGTGAGGGGAAGGGACAGCAAGGGGAAGGTGACTGTCGCCTGCATTGCTGCAGTGAAAACGAGGGAAATCCAGGAACACTTCTTTGCTGGCATGGGAAGAGCTTGTTGTCGCCACCCCCTCAGACACACACAGAGCACAAGTTAGACCTGAGCAGAAAGGAGAGCAGCTCTACTGAAATGCCCTGACCACACCACATGCAGAAAGCCATGGACGTGGCTAGAGGCCTTAGGAGTCCAGAGGAGAGACTTGAATCAGAAAACTTCAAATTGAATCCTTGTTCATCCTTGACTTAATCGAACAGTAGTACGGGGGCCTGCCTCCGGACTCCTCCCTCTAACCCTGCCGCTCTACCCCTGTCGCAGGAGACTGGTACGAACAGTTGTGCCCGCTCGTCCTCACCCTGAAAGACTGCATGGGAGAGGTGGTGAACCGGGCCAGGCAGTCCCTGACGTTCGTGCTCCTCCAGGAGCTGGCCTACAGCCTGCCGCAGTGCCTGATGCTGACTCTGAGGAGAGATGTGGTCTTCAGCCAGGCGGTAGGTGCCACCCGGCCCAGGGGCTGGTGTTCTCCCCGTGCCCCGGAGGTCTCCCGCTGACCTGCTTATCTCTGAGGGAGAGGCTTCTTCCAGTCCTGGTTCCCAGGTCTGATTCCTAATAAATGAGAGCCAGATTTCACTTGTAAAGTGTTTATGGGGGGGCCTCCCTTGTGGTGCAGGGGTTAAATTCTCAGTGCTATGAAGCTATCACCTACCACTGCAGCACAAGTTCCATCCCCGGCCAGGGAGATACCCACATGGCGCAGCAGACCTCTCCTGTCTCCCCCCTGCTCCCCTCAGTAGTGTATTTCAGCAGATCCACCTGATCTGCTCCCCATTTTGTCTCTGGTGAATCATCTCAACCCCCGCACCTCTGGCCTGTACCCCAGTTCTTGTATGCATAAATAAATAAATGTTTAAAAAAAAGAGCTTGTGGGACCACACTATTTCATGGATGCTCCAGTTTGCCAGTGGCATCCAGCACATTAATCAGGTTCTTCATGTGTCTTCTCAGTGACTCTGTGAAATGAGTGCAGTTGAACCTTTTTGACCTATACCAATAATAATACGACTTTATGACTTGGAAGTGCTAAGTGACTTTACGGTTTCACGACAGGATTTGCAGACATGTCAACCTCGCCCCTCCCCTGTCCACGCTCCTTCCCCTTCCCAGCACGGCCACCCAGCCGGATCCCAGACTATCAGCTCGGGTACAATTGTATATATCATCATTATCGTTTTGTTACACATGCTTGGAAATGTTTAATTAAATCGTTGATGCCTCAAAGGTTATCAAATATTTATAAAATAATCACATTGCTGACCTGGGTAAATTTCTTCGATTTTCTGGGTTTTTTTAGCTTGCTGGATTGGTGTGTGGCTTCATCATTAAAATACACACAAGTTTTCATGACCCGGGTTTCCTGCAGCAGCTGCGCACAGTGGGGCTGATCGTGCAGTATGAAGGCCTGCTGAGCACATACAGTGAGTATGCTGGGGCAGGGGCACGTCCCGGCCGGCGCACAGGGCTGTGTGGCCGGGATCCTCAGCTGAGCAGACGAGTGAGACTTGAGCCTCTGTTGAGCAAGCGTCACCTTGTCACTGCCCTTTCAATCCTCCCAACTATATTTTGAAAATGGAATTACAGATGATTTCATTGTGAGTCCTGAGCAGCCATCTGGATTTTTCTTAATCTAAGAGACTCTTTGCCAAATAGTTGCAATGACTGGACTTGTCAAGCCCCGACCCTTGCATGTCTAGAACCGCGCTGGTCAACAGAGCCCGACGCGGCTACTGAGCACTCAAAATGTCCAGTCCAAGTCAGCTTGTGCATCAGACTGCAGAAACTAGTTAACAAGCAGTTTTCAATTAGCAATTCAATACCATGATTGATAGTGACGTATAACTGAAATGATATTTTAGATGTGTTGGGGTGAAGTAAAATATATTATTAACATTAATTTCACCTTTTTTATTTTACTCCTAAAATATATCTACCAGAAAATTGGCAGTTGTATATATGGTTCATATTATATTTGCGCTGGGCACTACTGATCTAGAATCTTATTGGGTTTCTTCCTCTTACTCATTCTTAGGCTTTATTTGTCAGCATATTGAGAAAGAAAACGTGCATGAGCCTGGGTCAGGGGGCTTCAATTGAGTCATATGTGTTAATTCTAGAAATCTAATGCCATTCCTGCCAATGTAAGAAGATCTGCTTGATGCTTAGTTTCATAAAGGAGCTAAGACTTCCTCTCTCTCCCAGCAAATGTGTCTTCCTTCCTCCTTTCTTCACAGCGACAGAGACAGGATGTCCGTTGAAATAGTCCTTGTTTCACTGATAAAAACCTGATTCAGCCTCTGGGGGATAACATTTAAAATGGATTCACTAGCTTCAGGAACTCATTCAGAAAATGCTAGAATGAATTCCAGCAGGGGAGATGCAATACCAAGTGGCATTTTTTTCCAGTAGTGTAACTACACTCATTTCCCTTGTGTAGGTGATGAAATCGGGATGCTGGAGGACATGGCCGTTGGCATTTCCGATTTGAAGAAAGTCACTTTTAAAATAATTGAAGCCAAATCCAATGATGTCTTACCCGTGATAACAGGCAGGCGGTAAGTGGTACTAGTTTCCTGAGTACCAAGCTCGCTTAGATATTTGTATCAATTCCTGACAGAAGAGCCAAGAAGAATTAAGATTTGGTTTTGCATCTTTTTCTTTTCTTCTCTTTTTGGTGAGAAATAAATGTAGGTGACATGACAGGGGAAGACCATTTAGAAATCCTTGAAGCCTCATGAATATTTGTGAGTTGTTGTGTAGCAAAATGAGCATGGCCAAGCTCCCCCATGAAACAGGAGGCGTTCAAGGGAATAGCAGGCATGAGAAGCACATCTTTCTCTTCATTACTATCTAGTGTAAAGCTCTGGATGTTTTTACTTTTGCTGGAATCATTTGGTTAATAGCATCATAATTCTTGAGACGACTTTATATCAAATTCTGTTAAAAGCAGCAACATTTTAGGAAAGATGTATTCCTATGTCAGGGGCATTCACCCCCATTTTTCTTAATTATTTTTGACAATTCACTCACAGACTAAAATTTCCGAGAATACTTTTAAATAAGTAGTTTGGAAGGTCAGTGTATGATGGGTAAATTATCAGAAATAATTAAGAAAAGTGATAGTGTTTAGCATAGACCTCCAACAGAAGATTATAGCCTACAGTAAATCATTTCAATCCGAAGTCCTCCAAATTTTAATGATTCTGATGTTAACACTTTCAAATACTACATGAGGCTGTTTGACATTTGAAATACTCTCAGATTACAATAAAAAATGAATGTAACAAAGAAAGAGTCTTTTACATGCTAGCAATTAAAGAAGTATCAAAGTTCATATAAACTTGTTTTCTTGCCGATAGTAAACACATAAGCCATAAGCCTTAAATGTTGTATGAAGGATGCCTAGAGACACATGATTGAATGAAAGGTGGCAGTTTCTTATACATAAAGAAAAAGCATATCCTTGTAAAACTAATTTCATCTGCAAACTAATGCTTTATTTGTCATTTATTGGAAGAAAGAGAAATAAAATTGTTCAGACACACAGCTGATAAACAGTAACATACTTTATTATTTGACCATTTTTATCAAAAGTGAGATGCTGATACTTGGTCACAATTTATAAGGGAAGCTTACCAGGCCCTTTGGTGGAGCCAGGGTACAGGTTCTTTTTCTGGGGAGTTCTTGACACAACATCTGAATTCAAAAGTTATGCCAAAGGGAATGGGCTTCCAGAATGAAGATGTGAGCCTTGGCCAATCCCTGTCTCCAATAGGACAGAATTATCTAAAGCAGCCAGTAGGACAGCAAGAATAAATCAAAATCATACAGATTAGAAGGACATATTCATGAGGAAATAGTAAACCATGGATAAGATAGTTGGAGTCAGTGGCATTTGACTGGTTTCCTATCAGCCCCAGCTCCACATTGTTTCACTAGGGCTGGCAGGTCTTGAAAGCCTGCAGTCTCACTAGCAAGGGGGTCTGCCTGGATTTGGACTAGAGAGGAAAAAAGTGCACATTCTTGAAAAGTTGTCACAATAACCATCATTGTCACTCACAATAGCATCCAAAGGGATAATGTCCTTCGAGTAAATTTAACAAAGTGCTCTAAGATTTTTACACAGAACATGCAACATATTACTTAGAAATATTAAATCCAATAAGTATAAATGCAGTCCATGTCCACAGATCAGAAAATTTAATATTGTTTAGATGACAGTTCTTCACGAATTGATGTATAGATTCAATACAATTGCTATGTAAATCCCAGTAATCCTTTTATAAAAATTGACAAGCTAAAGCAAAAATCATGGAAATATGAAGAACCCAGAATACCCAAAACAATTTTATAAAAGAACAAAGTTGAAGGATTTATACTATCTGATTTCAAAACTTACTATGAAACCATAGTAGTCAATACCATTACAGTTCTTACCTCAGTAGGTAGGTAGGTAGATGATTGATTGACAGACAGCTAGATAGATATGAGTGAAACAGATTCGATATTCTAGTGATACACTAGAATACAGTAGAAAGTAAATATACTAGAAAATTACTTGATTTTCTTTTTTTTTTTTTAAAGATTTATTTATTTATTTATATAAGCACAGGGTACAGTCAGAAGTGCGGGAGGGTGAGAGAATTCACCAGAGCCAGAGCGGGGAACAGAACAGGCAGACTGACAAAATACACTGCTGAGGGGAGCAGCAGGCGCAGCAGCAGAGGTCTGTCGCGCCACGTGGGACCCTCACCGGTCGCCAGGGATCAAACTGGAGCTACAGAGGCTGCGGGCAGCTACTCAGCCCAGCGCTCAACTGCTGCGCCACCAGGGGAGGCCCAAAAGTTACTTGAGTTTCAACAAATGTGCCAACATAATTCAATGGAGAATCTTTTAAAAAAAAATGGTGTTCTGACAACTGGTTATTCATAAGCAAAAAGAACTCAAAGCCTTAACTTACACCATACACAAAAATGAACTCATAGTGGATCATAAGTGTAAATTTAAGAGTTTAAACTATAGAATGTCTAAGAGAATAAAATAAACACTGAGGCTTTCTGTGCCCATGACCCTGGTGTACAAAACAAACCCACCATTTTCCCTTTCCTGCGGGGTCTCAGACTAATGGAGAAATCACCAAACATGTGAGTGATTCTTTAAGCCAAGTCATGTAGTAGTGGAGTAAATGAAAGTCATGTAGTAGTGGAGTAAATGAAATAGTTTTTAAATGAATTAATAACAAACCAAGCAGACAGCAACCCAAAAGTTATTTCAATATTCTATCCCAATTGCTTTCTCTCATTTCTTGCCAATGAATCTAAAATAAAATGAAAGTGAGTGAAATAAGCAATGCAGCTTCTTTTTGTCCTCTGCTCCCTCCAGTGAACATTACGTGGTAGAAGTCAAGCTTCCAGCGAGGATGTTTGAGTCGCTGCCTTTGCAGATTAAGGAAGGACAATTGCTTCATGTGCATCCAGTACTTTTTAATGTTGGAATCAACGAACAGCAAACTCTGGCTGAGAGGTGAGCTTCAGGCATAAGGTTGATACTCTACTCCAGGTTTCTTTTTAATTGTTAGAAATTTGCTCAACCATTCTGCAAGTTCCTGCATGAGGAACCTGTCTAGATTCATGGGTAATGGGATTCTTATTCATCAGTCCCAATGTATTCGATTTAGCAAGAGGAGAAACACACATTTAAGGAAATTTAGCCCAAATTAAATTTAAATGTGGCAAAACAATGAAAAAATAGGGATGTTAATTCCAAAATATTCATATTTTAATGTGAAATATTACCATTTTTTTCCAAATACATAATTTCAAATGTTGGAATTGTTCCATGTATTTCAATACTATAACCACAGCTCATTGTGTTAACATTTTCTGGACCTAAAGCACAGTCTATTTTCCCCTTTTTTGTTTATTAAAATAGTTGTTATTGGGGATATTCCTACTTCTTTTCCTAAGTTGCTCAAGCAGGTGATTGCATATGACTCCATGAGTCACTGTTGAAAACACCTGTTTAGCTGACAGGGATTCCTTTTGCATCTTACATTAACTTATCAGTAACATGGAAAAGAGTTAAGTTCACTGCATGCATTTTTAAATGATTTAGAGAATGAAGTTACCATTTTGCAGTAAAATCTGGCTGAAGAATTTCTCCCACAGGTAAAATCTTGATAGTCTTTTATTTAAAATGTTTTATTATCAATAATTCACTTTCCAAATGTCATCCATGGTAACAGTCTATCCTTGCCAGGACATGGTACCTTGTTACAAGTGTTTATCAATGTCTTTTACTAAACTAAAATACCGCTACACTTACAGTCCTTTTGCATTTCAGTGATGATCCAGCAGCCTGTTTTGATCTATTTTCCAACTATTTCTCCTTGTCTCCCTTGTAGCCAAAAGATATTTCCTGAACAGCATGGATTTTCATAATTCTCACTCACTAGCTACACAAGTAGATGACAGCTTTGTATTGCAAGTTTAATTTCAAACTGTGGAAGCTATTCATCTCTTATAGTGTGCGTATCAGACTATCATTTTATTCACTGTGTTGCACAAGAAGCTTTCTTCAATAATTAAGCACTTTTGCAAATCAGTATCTAAGATCAGATTATATTTTATCTACATGTATTTGTCTCACAGCAAGTTCAACGGTGGAGGTGAATGATATTTGTGAACATAAGTTAAATCTGGAGAAACAGCATTCTAAATTATCTCTTCTTGGTTCACTAGCATGCAGGGTTTGTGTGTGAATTAATTAATGAAGGCCTGGGGTGTGGTCTGAGAGAGATGTGAGCCTCTTCCACTTGCAGACTTTTCAAGGACTAGCTGGCACCTTGTTCTCAAGAATTCTAGTTAGGTTAATTTGCATCATTCATGCAATTGACAACTATTTTAGTTGTCAGTCACTTCATTTCCCTGTTCTTTCTTCTCTCTCCCATATTAATGGATGTATTTTTTTCATACCTGAAGCTGAATAAGTCACATAAGATTTGAAAGGGAGAAAAAATGACAAAGCAGAATCAAAAACCAAGAGAAGCAGGCTGGACTTGAATTGCCCCCTGACATTAACCAACTTGATTTGAGCAAATCATGTCATCTCTTCTCTCGGGGCCTCATATTTTCTCATTCTGAATTTTGAGCTTTTACCAGGTAGCATCTATATATTAGGTATGCTGTATAATTCAGGTGCAACACTTTACTACATATTTACCCATAGCCAAACCATATGCTGTATTTGTCCATTCTTAAATAAGTATTAATTTACAGAAATAATAGTTTTGCAGAGATAAGAAAATTAACATCAACTATTAGTTATGTGTGGGCACAATTGCTGGTGTTAGAGATTTGGTATTTCATACAAGTTCACATGTGATGGCTGCAAGAATATCATTTTTTTTTTTTTTTTTTTTTGCCAAAAGGGATTGGTAGAATCAGGACGAGTATGTTTAAATCACCATTATGCCATATTCCTTCAAAAAAGAGGGGGACTCTTCTGTAGGAAACTGTTGCCACCTATTTAAAAAGGAAGGGTTAAAACATGTACTTTCACGTATTGTTTTGGAATCCATCATTATTTTCTTTTTTCTATTTTTAGGTTTGGAGATGTCTCTTTGCAAGAAAGTATTAATCAGGAAAATTTTGAACTTCTGAAAGAATATTACACCACATTTATGGAAAAGATGCCTCCTGATTGTAAGTCCACAAATTAGAGAAAACAATAATAATTTCTTGATTGTAAATCTTCTGAAGTCAGTCATAGCGGTCAGTGGGAGAAAGCAGCCTGGGGCAGGGGTGTGAGCGAGTCTGAGATGCCCAGCCAGATGGCTGATTGCCAGGGCCTTGATTGCACACTTGAACATGCCCCACTGCTGTGCGAGGGTGTTGCATTGATTTCAGTGCCACAGGAAAATCCCAAAGATTAAAAATAAGGAACTTATCATTAGAAATCTCCGCTAAGTCCATTCATAATTTTGCATAATTTTTAACCACATGAATGATTTTAATAAAGATTTAGTTTTCTCTTTATAAAGTACAGCAAATAAAGCATGCATTTACAAAGAGGAAATCAGAGCAAAATGACACAAGGATTATAAAGAGATATAAACTAAAGAACCAATTTATTGATTATGCTTATTGCTACAGTTATGTGAAATGTTAAGGCATCCAACCTTATATGATGTACTTATGGATTTTTTTAATTGTTCAATCCTGCAGTTCTTTCCCCCACAAAATTAAATGCTAAACATAGAGCAACACCAGAACTTCAAGAATGCATTTGGAGTTTATCTATAAGCAGTATAAGTAGACATATTGAGATATTCACAGTGATAAGAAGCTAGGTTTTAATAAGGTGGGGAATATTTTAATTTATTTTTGGCCAAAAGCTATATCAAAGGTCTTCCTGATGTCCAGTTGCTGATTTATATTCTGTACTTAGTTTTAAATGTCAGGTGGCAGAGTGTTTAGGTCTTTTCATAACCCAGTGAGTCTTGCACAGAATATTCTGGTGGCATATGCTCGCCCATGTGCGAAGAGATGGAAAAGTTTGCCTGCAAATTTTATTATGTTTTTTCACATAAAATATTAGTTTTATGCCAAAATGAAATTAAGCACAGGGAAATACTTTGGCAGTCAGCATACTTGAAAATTCTAAATTTGTTAATTACTTGGAAAGTTAATAATATAAACAAAATAATTTTGCATAAGTAATTGATAAAAATGAATGTTATAACTTGGATGTTGGTGGGTATGTTTTTGATGAATTATTTATAATTTGGAAATAGTTCTCAGAATTTTATAAACAATTTGATTTCTGTTTACATCAGTCCTTTTAAAATGTGATCACCTGGTGTGGGGGGTTTCCATGAGCTATGCTCATTCTCAAGCTTCTCTGAGACCCATTGAACTTACCCTGTAATCTGTGTTTGAGTGAACCTTCCAGATGAGTCTGATCCATGGTAGTGTTTGAGATCCAATAATATGCCATCCTGCCTGACTCCAAGGCACCATAGACCATTAGGAGCTCCTTCACCAGGCCTTCCCTGTAATGTTAACTGGTCTCTGATTAACTGGAGGGATTCCAGGGAGGCAGGTGTGAGTGTTTACCTTTCTTCTTGCTCTCATCTTCCTGCTGGGTCTGACCATCTCCCAAATGTTTCAAGATCCCTTTTTTGCCCACCTAAAGCATTAAGCCACTTCAGTTTGGGGTTAGCAAAATAAAACAACATAAATAAAACAAAGCTCTTCTGTGAATCACTTGCACAAACTGCTCCATGTTTTGAGCCACTTGTAGCATCTCCATGATGTGGAGCCCCTGACTTTGGGGGAAGGAGCAGAGTAAATGCTTCTTTCTCTCTCCTTTAAGTGAGGGGTGACCACCTATCGATTTTTCATCTTTCATCTCTCTGTAATCTCTGTGATAATAATTTCCATTTTGGGGGGCCCTTTTTCCAAAAACAAACAAACAAAAAGGATGTTGTCACACAGGTCTATGGAAAAAATACCACTTATTGACACCTTAAGAGTGGGTTGTCTAGTACTGTGAGCAAGAAGGGAAATAGAAGGAAAGTGTCACTAGGAGAAGGTAAGCAAGAATAGCAACGTGTTGATGGAGAAAGAAGAATTAGAATTACAGAGAAGAGGTTGGAGTTGGGACTTTGAGTCATTGATGAGGTTGCATGAGGTAGTTTTAGTAAAAATGTGGAAGAAAACTGCAGGCATTGAAGGAGAGAACATATGTTGTGTCAGGAGACAGAGAAGTGAAGGTGCCTTCCTAGGACAGCTAAGAGTGGACACAAAGAGAGAAATGAAAACATAGGGTGAAAGTGCCAGAACCCAGCGAGAGGACTTCTCCATTTCTCTTTAGTTCAGTTGTCCAGACAGATGGACGCTTTGTAACTGTGGTAAAGGAAGGGTCTGTCTTGACCCTGCCTGGAGGTTCTCTAGGGAGGTGCACTGAGAAGGCTCTGGACTATTCCAAAAAATCTACCAGAATTCCCCAAAGGGTCAGAGGACTTAACCTGCCTTTGGCTGCAGACAGAATATTACTAAGGTCAGAAAACCAGTTTTCCTGGTTTTAGGAAAAGAAAACCTTCCCTGCCTGGCTGAGACCCCTGTAGCACCTGAAGAATCCCAATAAAAGTTCACAGATAGTTCTGTAAGATGAATGTTCTGAGTTTAAAAGGTTTTGAAAGTATTCAAAGCATTGACCTGCACAGCCCAGCTGGCTGCGTCCGTGTGGTTTCCCTGGCTTTGTGCCTTCGCAGGAAAAAACCTTGAAAAAAAGAGTTTGTTCCTATCCACTTATTACCTTAAAAAAAATCAGATCAGCCATGGTTTTCTCTGATATCCCATTAATTTTAAGCATAATTATGAAAATATAAACCTTTAGCATTTGTAAAAGCTGTGATGCATTCCAGGACTCTGCTGTTTAGCTGTCCTGAGCTAACTTTCAGTTAATAGAGCACTTATTTAGATCAAAATGTTTTTGTGCTTTTTGAGCTTATAATATCTGTTAACATTATTCATCCTTCAGTATTTTGATATACTTTATCTCTCATTTTAAAACAATAGATCAGTGGAGCAAAGCTGATTCTGTTAAGGGTAAATAGAAAGAGAAGTATAATAAATATTAAAACTCAAAACATTAGGAAATATATAAAAAGGAACAGGATTCCATTGGGACAAGAAAGCCTTTAAATTAAGGATTTCCCAGGGGTAGATTACAAGGAGAACTTAAATATGATTACAATGTTGAATAGCTAAAAACCAGATTGTGTTAGCTTGGAATATGAATCAACTCACCTCTTACACCTAATACTTTGTCTTTTAAAAATATTGCCACACTGGGCCTCCCTGTTGGCGCAGCGGTTGAGTGCTGGGTTGCAAAGCTGCCCGTGGCCTCTGCGACGCCGGTTCGATCCCCGGCTGCTCCCCGGCCACCAGAGGAGGGTCCCACATGGCGCGCAGACCTCTCCTGCCGCCCGCTGCTCCCCTCAGCAGTGTACTTCGGTCCTTCTGCCTGCTCTGCTCCCCGCTCTGGCTCTGGTGAATTCTCTCACCCTCCCACGCTTCTGACTGTACCCAGTGCATGTATAAACAAAACAAACAAACAAACAAATAAATAAAAACATGCCTCTATAAAAAAAAAAAAAATATTGCCACACTGGGCCTCTCTGGTGGTGCAGGTCGTTGAGTGCTGCACTGTGAAGCTGTCTGCAGCCTCTGGAGCACAGGTTCAACCCTGGCCAGCCGGGAGAATCCCACATGGCGGGCAGACCTCTCCTGTCTCGCCAGCTGCTCTGTCTGTCTGTTCTGTTCCCCACTCTGTCTCTGGTGAATCCTCTCACCCGCCTGCACATCTGGCCTGCACCCCGGTTCTTATATAAATAAATAACTCTTTAAAAAAATAAATACAAATAAATAAAAATAAAAATATTGCCACATAGCCTTTGAACATTTAGCAAGTTTTTCAAACCCAGGAAAGAACTTTCTACTGAATCAAAGTGATTTTCCAGTATAAGGATATGATAATACTGTCTTGAATTAAATGATCGGATTTCATTTCTAGAAGTGAAAAGAACAGCTACCCAGGTATCATTCAGTATTGCACTCTATGTAAAATGATCTTGCAAATTCATAAACTTTAGATTACTGAGAAAAAGGAGAAAAAAGAGCTGCATTTCTAAGATGTTTTGTGCTCTGGAAGAAGTTAGTCCCGGCCTGGCAAACCACACCAGGATCTCTCCACGCTATTCAGTGTCCCAGTTACCCAGTCATGCCATATGCTAACAGGTGTCTATGTCATGGTGGCTGAAATCACCGAGGAGCAGCCTGTAAATTGGTTCTTGGAATACTGAGCACATATCAGAGAGAAGCCTGGCACCACGTTTGCTCTGTTTATCTATGAAAATGAAGACTGCTTAAATGGGTAGTTCTTTCACTTTCTGATCATTTTAAGAGCTCTGTTGCAGACCAGAAATTAGGCGATGGCATCAACACTGACAGCATCAGCTGTGCGCGACACAGACGGGCAATGTTCTGTAAACAAACAGATATTAATCTACTTATTGCCTGTTTACTTAAAATGGGAGCCCACCTGTGTGGGTGCTTTCAACATGGCTCGTGGATGCCAGGACTTAATGAAAATGGTGCTCTCGCTTTCTCATAACAAGCTCCTCTGGGTGCCCCTTGTTCTTGCTTTCAGAGCCCTCTCTCCTGAGGCTGGCACCCACCTTGAACCTGGCTCCCAGCACCTCAGGAGGCTCTGGAAATGTCCTGAGTGTATAAAATGAGGGCGCAAAGCAAGACGGTTATCTCAAAAGACATTAACAAACACCAGCACAGGCATGCATGTGAACACACACACACACACACACACACACACACACACACACCACAAAGGTCTTCAAAACTATATGAGTGTTTCAAATGGCATTTTATTGTATTTGGGGGCTTTAGGGGCAGCATAAAATACTCACTAGCAGATTGCTAAATGAGTGAATCTTTGGACAGAGTTGAGGAAACACTGGTCTAGTCTTCATCCTGTGCAATGAGGGGCTCGAAATGCAGGATAAATCTTGTTAAGTTCACACTCACAGTTCATGGGAGAATGGGATGAAATTCCATGTTTTCTGCCTCCCATTTGAACGTCCTTTTTACTTTCTTGCTACCACTGTGTCCAAGGACTTCTGATCTCCCAAATTTAAAACTTCAGATTTTAAAATTGAGTGTTTCCAGCAACAGTTTAATTTTCTATTTAGAAATTTTGCATACTTACAGTTACAAATTTATCTTCAACTCATGCAGAAAAAACTCAATGTACTTACCTCTCGAAGCTTTTAATGTCCTCCAGTGTTGACAGAGATAAAGAGGTTTTTTAAATATCATGTCTCTTGAAACACTGTCTTTTTGAAAAGTGATTCAAGGAAATATTCAGTTTTAATCCTCTCCATGCACATAAAGTCACAGACAGAATCTTTTAATGTCTATTGGCATAGACTGGATCAACTCAACACACACTGTAAGTAGAGCGATAACACACGTACAAATGGCCACTTAGCATTGATCTCTGCATCATCTGAGTTATGTCGTGTTCTCACAATTAGAAGCATCACTTCTTTTGATCAGCCCTATTTCACTCTAGTCTTTGTAGGTATAGACTTAGATTTCTATCCATTCGATCATCCGTACATTACTTTATAGGCTTTTCCTTTTCACTGATACTCCTCTGTATAGAATGTCTAAATCTTGCATTACAGATTTAGCATGTATGCAAAAGTTGCTGGTCTCCCAGTAAACTAGTCTAACAATTCAATGCAAAATGCCCTGAAATAAAAGGATATGAATGCAATTGTAGCTCCCTAAGGTGATCCATTTGATGTTTTGAATGCCTCCATTTCCATTATGAGCTAAATGAGAATAATTAATACATATAGACCTGTACTCCAAAATCCAGCCTACCATTATCTCACCAGAGAAAGTTGATATTTCCAGTGTCCTTTTGTGTGATGAGAAGGTGTCACTCTGCACTGGTGGGCGTTAAAGATGGGTAAGATAATGACCTCATGCACTTGGAACATCTCACAAGAGTTAGATTCCTCCTGTGTACAAACAAGAGAACTTACTGTCCCAGTTACATTTGATTGTAAAGTCCTTTCTGTAGTTTAAACTGATCTGTCTCTCTTCTCTGTTCAACAGCCTCTTTTCTCTCAGTTTTGTCCATAATCCTTCATGTAACTATATTGACTTTAATGAATTTTTCATAAAACCACTACTTCTCTGATAATCTGTCAAAAAAAAGATTTTTTTTCAGACTACCCTGGTAGAGATGAGCTCCTAAAATCGTCACCAGTAGGATAAATTCATTGGTCTTATATTAAGGAATAAGGTAGCTATTTTGAAAAATTATAACTCATCTTCCCTTTTTTATGTGAATTGGACCTGAACACCAGTCTCCCACCTGATTTCATGCCTGTCCCCTATGGCCCAGTTACAGCATGCTATCACATCCAGTAAGCAACCCAACAAATAAACATAACTAAAAATCACTTCCAACATTTCATTAAACATAGAACAAAGACAACTAACTACTTACAATTTTACTTTAAGACATTTTTTCCAACTCTCTAATTCACTGGACTATCTCTCAAACATTCATTCTTTTTTTTTTTTTTTTTACGTCCTAAGTATTTTTATTACCCTCAATAAAATTCCTCATCTTCATTGCTTTGGACATATTTTCCTTTAAGGAAATATTTCTCTCAAGCTAATACATGCTTATAGTCAAACATTCATTCTTTACTTACCATTCTGATTCTCTGAAACCACAAGTCCACCACTTTCTCTTTCATTCCAGTTCTATCTTTCTTTCTACCTTGAGGGCTTTATGCTTCTGATTCTTCATAATTCCAAATATAGCAAAGCAACACAGATAAAAGTCTAGGTAAAGCAAAGCAGATAAAGCTTCTTCTTCAAAGCGACATTGGAGACCTGAAGATAACTTATCTTTATCAGTTGCACCCAAGAAGGCTGAAGACACGCATAGATGAATACATTTGGTGGCTAGCAGCCAAGTATAAATCCATGCAAATCCCAGATTATCTAACTGGAGGTCATTTCAAGCTTAGAAAGGAGTCATCTGAATGGGATGGGGTCCTTGTATTCTTACTAATACTTTCATTTTGGGAGCTAACAAACGCAGCTTTATTTCCATAATCATCTTCTCTTTTGCCTCAGTTACAATTTCCTTAATACTTTGGTAGTTATTTATTTTATTCTATGTGGTTTGAAACCTTCAAGTTCTCATTCTCACCTTCCTCCAGGACCCAGAAGACAGGCCAGGGACATCATTGCTGGAAATCACCAGTCCTCTCAAATTTCTTCCCTTTTCTTTGGCTAGTTTCTGGCACAGATGAGAAAAACCTTTCTTTTGTGAAGAAGGCCTTGTTATACATATTTGTAGAGCTATCTTGGGGTTCTTGAGATCACAATCTAGGTGTTTGAGAGCCATCTACCTACTACAAACCATCTCCGAGCCCCTCGACATGACTTTAAATTGTTTGGAGATTCTGAAATCAAATGATTTCTAAAAAAAATTAAAAAAAATAAAGAAAGGAAAATTGGGGGCACAATAATTTTTGGAATTCTATACTTCCTGCATACCAAGTCCTGAGGTCCTCAATGTACAATAGCAAGTGAGGAAATTCCAAAAGAATGTTTAACGCAATGCTTTCAATGTGTTTTAAAAATTAATTACTTTTAAAGTTCGCAATTTCCTTTGGTATGGGTGATGCAACCTTGGAATTCATTTAAGAGGAAACAATGAAAGTTTATAGGTCAAGACTATTATTCAGCTCTGATCGGGTTGGGAGTTTGATATTTGATTTCTTATATTGCTTTTTTCATAAATTGTAAAGTAAAAATGCAATTTAAATAAAGGGGTTTCAATGGGGCTTTTTTGTTTATGTTTTTCAAGATTTTATAGCATCTAAAAGAACATACTTTCCAATTTTAAAACATCTCAATGACTTTCGCCTAATTACATTTGTTTGCTTACTAGTACGTTAACTAGAATTGTTCCAAAACTAGAAAAAAAGATTTTATATTCCATCATAATAACCAGGGTGGACTGTAAAAATATTGTCCTTTATATACTTATATTTTCATACTTAGAAGCAGACTTTTCTAAGTTGTTTTTATTGTAGTTGTTCTGGTAATTCATTGCCAGGTAACACATTATCCCAGTTTTACTGATTAAAACAGAATCACTTGATTTTGCCCACAGATTCTGCAGGTTAAGTGTTCAGACAGGACAAGGGGATGGGTTGCTCTGCTTCTGGGACCTCTATGGAAAGAAGAATGGGTGGAGTCACTTAAGTGACCAGAACTGGAGTCATCTGCAGGAGTCATTGGGTCCTCACATTCTAGTACTCAGGCCAGGGCACCGCAAGGCTGGGCTCAGCCGAACTGTCCCTTAGAGACTGAAACAGGACCCACTGGGTTTGTGAATGTTTGTAATTAACATAGTCAAGTGAGTGAGTGTGTGTTTGTGTGTGTGTGTGTGTGTGTGTGAGAGAGAGAGAGAGAGAGAGAGAGAGAGAGAGATGTTTCCTACTCTGGATAAATGCTGACTTTTGCATGAGAAACTAGGCTTCCTTATCTGAGGCTGTGGAGTTTTTCTTCAGTGTTGCTAATATCTTCCTCTGCTTTTCAGAGTTGATGTGGATTTTATTTTTATTGTATTTATTTGTTTGTTTGTTTAATTATTTATTTATTTTGCATAGAAGAACTGGGGTGTTGGCCAGATTGCGGGGGTTGGGGGGGAGAAGGGGTAAGAAGATTCACCAGAGACAGAGTGGGGAGCAGAACAGGTAGATCCACTGAAATCCACTGCTGAGGGGACCAGTGGGGAGACAGGAGAGGTCTGCTGCGCCATATGGGTCAGCTTCCTGGCTGGGGATCGAACTCACGCCTAAGGGAAGGTAGCACTGAGTCTCAACCTCTAGACGACCACGGAGGCCCTTGATGTGGATGTTAATCATTTAGCTCATCTGCCAAGACTTTTATTAATTGTCTTCCACTGCTAGTCGACAGAGTGTATTGAGGTCATTGTCCTCGTGTTGCAGTTGAGAGAGCAGGGCCACTTGCCTAGGCCCACACATCACAACTGGGCACACTGGGTACTTGGATCACCTTCTTGGAATCTTTGCTTAGATGCTTTCTTGAAAAAGAATTATGAAAATTTCAAACAAATAAAAAAGAATGGATCATAACATAACAAATGCCCAGAAGCCCATCACTAGACCTCAGAAGTGTGAAAAGAAAGAAAAGTTTCCAGATCAAGTGAAAGCTCCCTTTTGGTCCCTGTGCCTCAGGGAAAACCAATACCGTGGAGTTGATGTGTTACAGTCTCATACACATGTTTACCACATACATGTGGGTCTAGTAAAAATATGGCGTAGTTTTACACATTTAAATTTATATATTCCCATTCAGGATCTAATATAGTCAAATGCAAATATATTTATAGGAATATTTTGAATCTCAGTTCCCTAATACAGGAGCTACATATGTATAGTATGCATGCATATTATATATAGCATGTATGTATGTATATAATATATTCATGGGTGCATATGTATGTGTATATCTAGACATATATTATCCATTATAGGTAATAGAACCTGAACTTTCACTGTTCTATGATCATAAAATTCAGGATGATACATGATTGCGTTCAATGGATATTTCCATTTTACATACTACTTGCACACTTTGGTAGCCAAAGATCACTAGTTTAGTTCCTTAAGATCATTCCTCCACTGTCTGGAGCTTAAGTCAAGAACTACTTGAATATATTATTTTCATATAGTGAAACATCTGGTACAGTTCTGGGATGTTCAAAGCTTCATTGTCCATGTCACATTTCATGATCTGAGTCAAGAATCTGTTGTCTAGTTCTTTAATGTGCTGGTAACCTACTTGTAGTCAGTTATCATGTTTATGTATTTTCTTTTCTGTTTTTAGTCTCAATTAAAGTTCTCAGGAATTCTTCACCCCTCAGTTTGCAGATTCGACAATAGAGTATATTTCCCTATGGTACTGCACTAACCTGCAGCTCGCTCAGCAAGTCTTTTTGTTTCCATAACTACATCCTCATCTTGAATCCCATATCACCAAATCTCAGGGACACCTGTGTCATAATGTATACTGCCTAGGGTATTAATATAAAATTTATGACATTTGTTACCCATGCTCTAGTTATCGGGATGTAGAGTTCTGAACAGTCATTTCCTGCTCTTTGCCCAATTACCTCATGTAATTAACTATCACTTCTCATGTTGTTTTCCTTTGCATGCCATACCTGTGCTCCCAAACAGCAATTGTTTTCACCAGGATAGATTTTGCTCTCAAGGAACATTTGGCAACATCTGGAGATGTTTTCAATTGTCACAGGCAGGGTGCCACTGCTTTCTAAGTGGTACAGGTCAGGGATGCTGCTTAACAGCTTATGATGCAAAATACAGACCCATTTCCCACATCAAAATATTGTATAACCTGCCCCAAAATAGCAGTAGAGGAACGTTGCTGTTGTAAAACTCACTTCATGTATTTTAATTCAATTTACAGATTACCCCCATCTCTTAGACGTTCAATTGAATTATTCTCTTGTTTTAGACTAGCTGCCCAATGCAAATAATGGAAGGCTGGATGTTACAACTATGTCTTCAACTTCAATTGAAATGAGGCAGCAACTACCATCATCAAAAATGTTTTCCTTCCTAGTAAGATAGTAAGATATGACCAGGTGACATCACCAGTTACACAGATGGGGAATGAGAGAAACTGAGGCATAAATCTAAGTAAACAATAAAACAGGAATGTTAATAACTGTGATTATACTCAGACATTCTCTACTCCAAATGATTTGTTGTTATGGAATCTGCACTGCAAATATTGATATATTAAGGGAAACTCTTCGACCAACTTAATGCTAACACTGGTTCCTTTTTTCTCTTTTTCCTCAGACATTTCACATTTTCAAGAACAAAATGATTTGAAAGGATTGTTAGACAGTCTCCATCAAAATATCCAAGCCAAAAAAAGAAAGAATGTAGAAATCATGTGGCTGGCTGCAACGGTGAGCACTTCCCTGTCAAATTATATTTGCTATCACCATGGTGACCATCAGACCTTATTGGGCATCTTCTGTGTAGCTCCAACCTCTGCCCTTTGGGTTACCAGATGTCATCTTTCATTCTCAGGGGGATGAGGCATTTTCAGTGCTGTTGGTAGTTCTACCAGTAGATCAGAGGATATATGAAATGAGAAAGAAACCCACTGGCTTTTCTTGGTGCCCTATTTTGTTTGATACTTGGAGATTGAAGCCAAATGTGTGTGATATTCTTGATGTTGTATGTTACAGTGTCAATTGCCCATAATAATCAGAACCTTGAAGTGCTGCTGCAGAGACATATGGCATCCATAGAGTATGGTCACCAGATATTTACTCCCAGGCTTAGCAAGGCTCCTGGACATACTATTGAATTAATGAGCTTGTAAATGCATTTGTTAATTTAGATATTGGTATAGACTCTGTACTGTTGGATTGCTCTTGGTACCATGAGCTTTATTTTCTGTGGTTCTTCCTCATTCGATGGCACCCTCAAGACAGAAGAAGTGCCTGCTTTCCCATCATGGGTTTGCACAAGAGCGAAGCCCAAACCTGGCTTCTGTTTGTCTAAACTCTTAATTGTAGTGACTGCACAGCCTTGCTGGTTTAATTTGGATCCGGGATAGCCCATCTTCTGAGATACTCCTTTCATTCACTATCAACAGCATTTAAAACCCGCCTTTCCCCTTACTGCCAGTATTTAAATTATAACCCTATGTTACTTACACTCTCCTGGGAAAGATGAATGGATAACTTACCATGAGTCTATATAAAATAATTTACCAGGCACAAGGCAGAGGAAAGGGCTTGAGTTTCCCTCCATGCCCTCTTGGAACCCCGGGGATGAACATCAAAGGTAACAATATGAAACACTGCTTTCAGGCAGCTCATTTACTCTGGTCTCATTTAGCGCCAGCTTGCATTACACAAAAGTTGTTTTTAATAGTTCTCTCCCCAGTGTGTCTTCTCTTTATATCTTCAAAGACTTCTATGGTGTTCATTCTCAGAAAGATGGGCCGTAACTTACTTTTCCTATTTTACTAATAATATGATAGCAGAAAGGTAGCTTGATCACTTGCCAAGGCTAGCTGACAACACAGGGACACACTGAGAGGTGGCCATGTACCTCTCATGAGGGTGTATAAGGTGTATAAGGTGTATAAGATGTATAAGATGTACCTCTCATGAGGGTGTATAAGGGTAAGTCAAAGATGTTCTCGTGCAAAAAATGTATATGGTCTCATAGTATATGTAATTTTCCCATTTCAATATGTAAAAATGTCTTCCCACAAATTCCATACATTTCTTAAATATTTTTCTGAAATATGTATACCGACCACACGTGGCTTATTCACAACTCACCGTGGAGGGTCAAAAGCCTGCCTTGGGGAGCGCACAGCACGGTAGTGTGCCAACTCGGCATTCTCGGGAGCAGTGATCTTATTAGTAGTAGCATTTCTACAAGCTGGAACTTCAGTTTAAATATTCTTTTTGTTAATGTTTTACATTCTAATTGAAAAGTAGCAAGCTATTTGGTTTTATCTTGATCGGATTTAAAAATATAGACAAGAATTTAAAGAGACCAAACGCCAATCTAGGGTGTTCAGTTAAGCCTTGTCTGCTGCAGAGGCAACACATGTATGTTTGAAATTTCAAAACCAAGATTTGCAAAGGTTTCTCACATGTAAGGTAAAAAAAATGTCAGCTATTTGTCCATTCAAATCAGGGTTTGATCCAGGAAATAGAATCTCCCCCCAGTGTCACTTCAACTGTGACTATTGTCATCAGGTCCCCTCTCCCAGGGCTTTGCTATTTTTGCTGGATATTTATCATTTCCTGTGGCTTCAGCAACAACCCCCCACCCCTGCCCCCCACCCCGCCCCCACCTCACCAGCAAGGGGCTAAACAAATTAAACCTATTCACCAGCTTTGGAAATGAAAAGGTAACATTTTTACATTCAATGGGACAGATTGAGCCAATTGACTGTCAAAAGGGGACATGGACCCTGACCCCTTAGAGCAAACCCCGCTGAACGTGGCTGTTTCTCCTCCGTGTTTCAGATTTGTCGCAAACTCAACGGTATTCGGTTCACCTGCTGTAAAAGTGCCAAAGACAGGACGTCCATGTCGGTGACGCTGGAGCAGTGCTCCATCCTGCGCGACGAGCACCAGCTGCACAAGGACTTCTTCATCAGGGCCCTGGACTGCATGCGAAGGTACCGCCTCTGCGCTGTCTCTGATGGGCTCTCTTTACGTTGTGGTTTTTTTTTTTTTTTTTTTCCCCAAAATCCATCTTACTGGAGGGTTAAATAGTAGCTTCACTGCATTTCCATGGCTGAAAGCTCATGACATGAATGAACATCATTTTAAATCCCCCCCTGCTCATTTGTGGCACTCAAAGAAAATGTGGCCCCAGCTTGACGGCCCCCAGGGAGGCTGCATCTGTTTCACCAGCTTCTTCAGACCTGTGTTTAGGGCTCGCTCGGGCCTTTCCGCAGTCACCTGCAAGGAGGGCCCCTGACCTGGAAGGGGTATGCGTGTGTGCAAAAGTAAATGAAGTCGTTATCCAAACAAAGCCTTGCCAAGCTGCCCCTGAGGATCCTCCTGAGATCCGCAGGCCCCAGGTCGGCCACCTCCTTCCTGAAGTGGTCGCCCCCTCTCACCCCAGCACGTGCCGCTGAGGCTCTGACGGGGAATTAATATTGCTACTCGGCCGACATTTAAAGGCTCTGCCTGAAGTCATGTTTCTTGATTCATTTCCACGGTAATTAAA
This sequence comes from Talpa occidentalis, assembly GCF_014898055.3. Classification (NCBI taxonomy): domain Eukaryota; kingdom Metazoa; phylum Chordata; class Mammalia; order Eulipotyphla; family Talpidae; genus Talpa; species Talpa occidentalis. The sequence continues at coordinate 111,964,661 of NW_023605194.1, forward strand.
TCTAAAGCCTAATCCGTAATGGGGAGGATAAAGTGCCTCGTTGGCAAGGTCTGTCAGCAAGGACACATGCTAATTAAAAAGTTAAGCAAAATTGTCCCTTTGCTTGGAGACTGATGCAGAGGCACCCCAGGAAGGGCGGGAAGGGCCCTCCCCAGGAGGCAACAGGACGCCCTGGGGCCCGGCCTGTCTGGCATGTCACTGCCTTCCAGGTTTCTCTAGAAGCTGCAGTTTTCAGGGACAGTGTTGCAGCTTGCTGGAGTATGTGTTCTCCCCCTAATGACGGGTCTGAAGTCCTCTAGTGTACCCCATTTCATGTCTCTTGGCATTTTCATTGTTCAGTGGTGACCCATCACAATTTTTTGATAAATGAAGTTGTCTTAGAGACCTAACATGAACATCTCAGCCACATAAAATACATTTATTTGATGTAAAACTCTCCTTTCAAGAATCATCTCAGCACTAAAGGGGGAAATTCAGGATCTGAGTGTACAATCTTCTTAAGTGCATCAGAAGAATACAGATGTCACTGTGGGTGGAACAAGGGTGCTGGGCACAGACAGGAAAAGCAGAGGACACCAACTGGCCAGAGGTCAGAGGACCAGCGCGTCCAACCAACTCTTAACTCTGGGGGCGACATGGGGGGGACGGGTTGAAATTGGTACTAGCTTACTTAAGGTAGAGGTAAGAGAAAGATAAATTAGAAAGAAAATTCTTTCCGATTAGCACATAAAGGACATGTCTCTCCTATTCATGTTAAACTGTAAACCAGTTTATTCTGGTATCACATCAAAGTTGTGCAGAATCCACACCATCCTATAGGTAACACATTTGTTTGGGAGATGACATTTACAGAAGTTCATTCTGGTAAGGCATTAGCAATTAATCTAAAAACTCCAAAGACCTTAACTTCCATATCCCTGCTGCTCTAGTGATGCTTTTTTGGTCAATTTCAAATTTGTCAAATTTACCCTTCAGTTGTGTGTCCGTGAGAGGGCCGTGTGAGAGTGTGAAGGTTTGATGTATGTGCATGTATACATGTGTTCCTGCATTTCAGGGAAATAAGATGCGCCCTTTTAAATATCTGCTGGCATTTCCCTCTCTGGGTATCTCTACAACACCAGGCCAAAGGTTTATAAGTTCTGGCCACTCCCCCAGAGTAAATGAGAGCCTGGGACAGGGGGCCTGCTGATCTGAGTTTAAATCCAGGCTACGTGCCATTTAATAGTTATAGTCGCCTTCTGCAAGCTAATCTCTTATTGTTTCTTAGTGCCCTAGGCAAGGTAGGCAACCTCTTGCTGCCTCACTTTCCTTTTCTGTAAAACTGTGAACTACTTAGGACAGTGTTTCACACAGTAATCACTATAACATGTTTGGTAAATGAAAAATTAATGCTGAGGTCGTGATGCGAACATTCTGATCTTCCAGGTACACTGAAATGTGGCTAGGTTTGATCCTTATAATCTTTGTGAATATATTATGACGTAAGATTTGACTCCAGCAACATAGATTAAAATAAAGTCGGCTGTCATCTTTTGTAAGATTTCAAATACAACACTTAAATCTATTTAAAAAAAATTCCTTAAATTCTACTTTTATGTGTATAGGTGTATAAGCACTATGCTATTATAGATGACTGCATTCTTTAAAGGCTGCATAGGTTTATGACGTTATTTGATGTTAATATGTATTATTGTATGCCCTTACATATATTTGTAGAATTTGAGACCAAGGAGTCACCTTACAAATTAGCCAAATCTGTTCCACCTTATAAATAAAGACAGAGAGGTTCTTGGCCACACCGGCTCCCAGGGAATGTCCCAGCCAGCATTATGATGCCCTGCTTATATTCTAATGCTATTTTCTTGGTACCAAATAAAACAAAATTCTGTCACCTTAAAATCATTTGGTAATGTATTTGACTACTTAAAATCTGTTAGTTAAAAATAATATGTATAAAAACCATGCACTTTTAGAAATTTAAGCATGTGAGCAAAACCAGAGCAGCTACCCAAATCCTGAGACCTTCTAGAAGAAATTCCAGCTCTAGACTTGTTCATTGTTATACTGGGGCATTGAACAGTGTCTGGTCCAAAGTAAAACAATATTAACATAAGTAACATAAGTCACCAAAAAAATGAAAAACAGTCCAAATGTGTCAATGACCAAACCAGGCCTTTCACTCACTCCCAGAAAGCCAAACTGAGTCAAGAGAAATGTCTTCCCATGAAGGAGTTTTATTCAAGAGGGCTATTGTAGCGGCAGGAAGGGGACAGGAGCAGAATATCTATGACCACAGCAGACGGGGTAAAGGAGGCATCCTGGAGCCCTTGGTGGCTTTTGCAGGTCTTTATTCGGATTTACCAGGTACATGGCGGGCAGGGGTGCTGGGGGCCAGGGGGCAGGCAGCCTGCCAGCCCCCAGCAAATCTTCACTCTATCTGGGCTCTCCGGCCTTCTCTCATGACCTTTGCTTCTCTGGTCCTTTCACTCTGCTCTTCTGCTGGTGTCCCCGTGATGCCGCCCTTATAAGCTCAGCCTCTCAGCCCCAGTGTACCCACTTACGCATGCCCACACCCCACCCCAGGTGCCCGCCATCAGGCATGCATTCAGGACCGTAGGGGTCCACCATCAATCCCAATGTCAGGAGGGCAGAAAAGCCTGACACTTTTTTACCTTACCCTACAGCTATCAAGGGAGTCTGGGGGATAGGCACCCCAAAACAACTGGCTCCCCAAGTGGCAGGAGTGCTGGGAATTTACAAGGGGTGGAGGAAGGTGAGGGAGGGCAGAGCTTCTCCAGGTCCTGTGGCAGGGTCAAGGTGCTGGGCTTTCCCAGCGGTGTGTTGTCAGCCATCAGCAGATGTTTGTTTCGATGCCACTGTCAGCTCAGAGAGAGAGAACTGGGTTAGGGACAGACTCCATTTTCCAAGTTCCCAGAATGCAGGTGGAGCCAATTAACAGTCATTCATGAGGCAGGAGTAGGGGCTGCGTTCCAGTGAGTTAAGTTAGTCCTGGAGAGGCAATGCAATACAAGGGCTAAAGTTTAATCCCACTTATTCCTTATTTTTAGTCTGGGAGTGTTTTCTGTTGCTACAGAAGGATTGATAGTTCTCATCTTTTGCTCTTCAAAACTGTATAGCAACTTTCTTGTCAATTATTTACTGATAAGACAGGGGGGTGGGTGGCGGGGAGAGGATTCACCAGAGACAGAGTGGGGAGCAGAACAGCAGATCCACTGAACTACAATGCTAAGGGGAGCAGCCAGTGAGACAGGAGAGGTCTGCTGCATCATGTGTGTCAGCTCCCCGGCCTGGGATTGAGCTCTTGTGCGGTGGCTGGGGATAGCTTGACAGCACTGAAACTTTAACCCCTGTGCCACCAGGGAGGCCCAGCTCTGTGATTTCCTGGATGGACTGGTTAACTTTCTGGCTAGATCACTGGATGGGGGAGTGGCCGAGCAGAGAGTCTGGCTGGCTGTGAGGGGGACAGTCAGCATTTCTTTGCCTCCGAAAAATGCTCATGTTTCTGCCCCCACCTAAGACTGGGATTTTCCACCCTCTACTCCCTTTTTGGGCCCTCAGCAGCAATGTTTCTGGTCTCCACAGAAGCTCCTGGTGGCAGCGCAGAGGAGGGGGGAAGCAGCAGACCCCCTGTTCTTATTCTATGCAGATACTCAGCAGTTTTCCTTGAAGAAACACTTCTCAGCTTGTTGCTTGACTTGGGTTGATTATTAGAGTCCAAAAATGATTGTTTTTGACATATCTTCCAGTGTCACAGTTTTGTGGGAGGAAGAGGATTTGCAGAGCTCCTTGTAGTGCTGCTAGGAGTCCCTCCCTCCTGTGGCTGTAAAATGCACATCACAGGCCCTTTTAGACATTTTGCTTGACCTCACGTGGTTTATAATTGAGAAAATGCAAGATGGATCCAGGGATCTAAACTTTTTAAGAACTTCACAAAAATCGAGTGCCCAACCCTGGATAAAAAAGAAATTGGTGTTTGATTCTTATGCATTTGATCATATACAAGTTTTTATTTTATTTAACATCACTTGCAGTTTATTTTACTTTTGAATTATTCTAAGCACCTTTCAGTCTGTTTACCATGGAATTTATAAAAGTTCACCAGGGTTATAATATTATTGCTGCTTTGCTAGTTTTACTTCTTCCTTGTCTATATTAAATTTTTCTGTTGTATTTATCTCTAAAACAAATTATTTGTGGACATGCAAAATTTTATAATTAAAGGGAGTCAATAAACATTAATGCTTCATCTAGCTGCTTACTCAGAAATACCTTACCAGAATAAGCTCCTAGAGGAAGGAAGGAGCTTTGTTTTTCGTTGCTCACTGCTGTATCCCCATCACCTTGAACAATGCCTGGCCACTGAGGCTTCTCAATAAATATGCAGCGAGAGAATGAATGAATAACAGGTTTCTAAAATGTTCAAGTCCTATGTATTAGAAGGTTTGGTGCATACATAGGCATTTGGAGTTGAGCATATAAAATTATTGCTCATACTTAAAAGCAAAAGTTTCCAAAGATGAATGTTTTGGAGAGGTGATGATACAAATTCAAAAACAGTTTCTCAGGCATCCTACCTTAACTCACAGTCTGAAACCACCCTTTGTGCAGTGGTCAAAATGTATAAACTGTCTCTTTTCCTCTCTCTCCAGTCTTTCTGCAGCCGTGCCTCTCATTGCAATCTGTTTGAAATGGCAGAAGAATGTTCAGATCAGAAAGGTAGCGCGGTGTCTGGGTGGATCTGACTTTCTGAGACCTAAACGAGGTTCTCAAGGGAGTGTCACCACACAGACTGGTCTAGGGCAGGCCTGGGTTGAGAACCACATGACCTACGTGGTCATCCTTTAAACCAATTGTCCTTCAGTGACTGATTTCATTGTCCTTATGATTAGACTAGATGTCTGCTGTCACTGTCCTTTTTTTGAGTTTTGTGGTATATTGCCAAATTCCCACTTGATCATCTATAGCTGAAGTTACAAAGTAACAAAACAATTGGCAGATTTTTATCTTTTAAAAGGAGAATGCAGCCTAAGCACTCGGTTCTCTTTTATGGAACCTCCATTGACTGCTGAGAGCTAACTTGTCCCAACACATTTGCAGAAAACATTTTCGTTGAGACTTCAAATTCACATTTGATTAACAGATGATTAGAATTGGACTTTAAGATATATAATAAATTTGACTGAATCATAAAATGTCATGTTTTGATCCAAAAATAATTGTGTTGGAAAATTTAACTGCCACTAAAAAGTAAATTAAAATGAAATTGCCATTGCACTATTATTTTTCTTAATAGGGACTCTGGTATTGTGTGTGTATACAGTGTAGCAATCTGACAACATACTTCTTGCTTGTTTGTAGCTTTTATTTTTCTTATTTTTCTTATGCTACATTACTCTACAGTCTGTCTATAATGGCTCCTTAAAATTAAGACAGTTGATGTGCTATTAGTAAGATTAATTGGAATACTTTGCAGCATGCAACCTATTTGTCACCCTTCTGACACAGGCTTTAATCTTTCTATTTTAATAAATATTTAATTCCTAAGAGAGAGACAAAAACCCCATCAGACTTACTGGGTTTTATTATCAGGCTGAATGTCATATTCTCAATATGTTATACCTAAAATTTACATGTTGGGGAAGGAAGGACTTAGGACATGTTCTGCCTCACGAATGAGAAACCCTTAATCCATTGAGGTCAGTAAAGATTTCATTTCTCTTGATTTACTTCTTTGTGGGGTTCACTTGTGACTTTTGTGGGGTCCACTTGTGAGTCAGGTAGTTCATCTGTCCATGCGGAACCTCTCTTACTCCCCACAAGGTAGTGAGAGCACTTGAGGCCACGAGCTCTGGACTATTCCATGGTGTTCAGAGGAGAACAGGAATCACTGTGCCTGGGGGGTTCTGGGGGAGGGAGACTTACTGAGCTAGAAAACGTCTTTCCTTTCCTTCATCTGCTTTCTGCCATGGCTTTCTTTTCTTTTATTTTTGTGTGATTGTACTAGTCAGAGAGGGGCTTCTGTAATTTCACATTATCTCCTATATCAAATATTAAAGCAGATAATAAGCATTGTAGACACAGGTAATTGAAGCTTTTAGCTATTCCTCGGCTGTTTTTTCCATTATGAGGAAGTGCTGTCTCCTCCCTTGAGGATTTCACTGGTGTTTTGCTACCTTATTTCAGTCAGTATCTTTGACAACAGTTATGCCTTCATCTTAAGAGTTGCTAATAATTACACTAAAACTGGCCCCATTAGGATGTTTTTGCTTCAACTGACTGTGTGGTCTAGGCTACTGTAAAGAATATCCTTCCTTAGAAATCTAATCTAATCTAATCTAATCTAATAGAGTGAATACTATGATATCAATAGATGAACTGTCAATTAGAACTTATTTCACTGGACCAATCAAAGAAACAGCTACAAAATGAATGTTAAGCAAGGCTCTTCATACATTCATATGTGTCGAATTATTTTATTTCTACAAAAGTAGTGGCTTTAAGGTCCATTGCTTTCCCCTGCTTTGTTTGGTGCATGATGGTTATTTTCTAGTACTGGTAGCTTCTCTGGATGATGATTCCATACTAGGAGGATTATGGACTAGAAACCACAACAGTGGTTTAAAGGAGAAAAGCAATAGCTGTGGCCTGGGGTGGTCCTGAGGCCGTGGGATTTGAGTGGTATTTTGTGAATGACACAGTTTAGGTAAGCAACAGGAGTTAACAGTTCTTGCCTAGAAATACCTGAGTGGCTTTTATTAATTCATCACATTTGTTAAGAGTTTGTGTTTATGTAAATAGCATCATCATGTGTGTCCTAGTCAACAATTATGGTCTTCAACTGCTATCATGAAATCTCTATAGCTTATAAGCTCTACTCCTGGCCTCTTAACAGCTGTCTAGAATTCACTAAAATGAACAGATCACAATTTTCCATTCCCCTGTTGATTTTAGGTTGTTTCTAATATTTGCTATGGCAGGCTATAGTGTAATAGACTTGCTTACAGGTATGTCGTGAAAACAAGTATCAGAGTTTCTCCAGTATATAAACCTGTAAGTGTAATGGGAGGTAAGATATTTATGTTTTCAATTTTGCTAAAAGTTACAAGACTGCTCTTTAAAATAGTTATGCTGATGTATCTCCCCCAAGCCACACAGCGTGTGCCCATTTTCCACATGCCCCAATATTTGCACTGTGTTTTTCAGTTGGATTGGATAAAAGTGACATCTTGGTTTAGTTTTTATTGTCCCAGTCTTATTGAGCATCTTTCTAAGTATTGATTTAGCTACTCAGATTTCTGCTTCCAGAAACTCATTTTTAATGTTTTCTATTGGGGGGTGCCTTGCATATAATTGTAAGTTAAGAAAGGATCCCAATCTTTTTTAACCCCTTGTTTATTGTGTTTAAGTTCTAGAAAAGAGGGTTTCAGGGGTGGTAGTTTTTAAAGATATTTTTTATTTGTTTTGTTTATTTTTTATAAAGCAATGAGAGCACAGTGGAAGGATAAAAGTATTCTTGATTTTAGGTAGAGATGTGCAGTGTTTTGACAGGAGCCTGTGATATGATGGGAGCCTCCTTGGCAGAGAGGAAGCACAGTTCCATTTTAGACAAGGGAAGGGAACTTCCAGCAGAGATGCCAACAAGAACGCACAGGTGATTAGGGAGATGATTTATGCCTTTGCACTTGGAAGATGAGATATCTCAGGAACTAGTCCTAAAAAGGCTCACTCACAATTAAAGAAGCCTAGGGTGCAGGCAACCCAGGCCTGCAAGACCTCAGGGAGCAGTTATATATGGGCCTAGAATGGCCAGTTATATATGTTTCTAGAAGGTTGAGATACAAGAGTCGCCTACAGCTGGGCTTGACACCATGCTCTGAAAGAAGCAACTCAGAACTAAGCACATGGGTGCGGAATGAGCAGCATAATTGTCTCCTATCTGCTTGCTTTAAAAGTTTATAAGTTTTATTAGACATTCAGTTCCCATATACAAATGCTTCCCAAATCTCTGTCATTCATTCAACCACTTTTTATAGCCATCACATGTACGATCATTTATTTTACCCTTGTGCTAAGCAGTGGTGAACATGCATTCCTCACCTCTGCACCTGTGTGGTCAGCAAGTGCTCATTTGCAAAATGAGTGGTTTATTGGTAGAAACCAATCACATGGCATTTCTCAGGTGTACCTACATGGTTTGGGAGTCCCTACTTTAAATCCTTTAAAATCTAACTGTGAAGCCTGCCCTGCAGAGGGCAGCATGCCTCACCTGACATATAATGTCAGCAAAGCAGGCTAGAGGAAGGTTTAGAGGAAGGACTTGGAATCTCATGGTTGTCTTCACTTCTTAGCAGTGGAAATGGAATTCCCAAGAGCCATGGAATTGTTTGTAATGTGAGACAATGCATGAAAGGAAATCTAACAGGACATAGTGTAAATAATTACTCTCTATATAATAGATAGATAAAATAATTGCAAGGACTGCTGTCTTGTAGTGATTCCACCAGCACCTCTGGCCTGGGGCTGTTTGTGAGGATTAAATAAAGCAATGATCTTTGCAGCCCTTCACCCCAGTCCTCATTGCATCGCCAGGATCAGCAAATAGGAAATGCTACCATGGCTGTTATTAATGTAATGGCGATTGTCCTTACCGTTATCACTATTATTCCTACCACCTTTGTCATAACAATTTCCCATCTAATTGTTTTTACTGTGCTGTGCTTTGGGGGTGATATCTGAAGTCATGTGAGTTAAGATAAAAGCAAAGTCCTTTGAAGTGTGCATAGTGTCTGTGCACTGGTTACAAAGAGTGGTCTCTGGGCCGGGGGCATCTGTAATATCACCCGAGATTTGCAGATTGTTGAAAATGCAGAGTCCCAGGCTCACCCCACTAGATCAGAAATCAAGGACTAGGGCCCAGCAGTCAGAGCCCCAAAGATCTCTCCTGTGGATTGCAGCGTACACTGGAGTTTGATAATTACTGGCCCAGTGTAGGGTGATGTTACCTTTGCAACAGTTTCACGAAGTGTAACTCACATATGCGTACCATACTCGCCACAGAATTCACTGGTGTAAAGTTCACAGTTCAACTGTGTTTAGTCTCTACACAGATTTAGGGAGCCATCACTACTGTATGGTTTTAGAAGCTGTTCATCACCCCTAGAAGAAACCCTCCACATCCATCAGCCATCTCTCTCCAGCCTCCACCCCCCCTTAGACAAGCACTCATTGACTTTCATCTGTTCTCAATATTTCTCATCAGTCATGATACATTATATGTGGTCTTTGGTGGAAGACTTCTTTCACTTAGCATAATATTTTCAAGGTGCATCCATATGGTCAAACTTCTTTCATGACTTTGTAAAGTAACCTCTTTGTGAATATTCTTTATATTCTTTTCTGTAGTTCCACATCAGGTTTATGATTCTCCAGCACACAGGTGCACCTGTGCCTACGCCAGGGGTTAAAGGAAGGTGCCTGAGTGTGATTATGTTTGTGTGTGCACGTGGATTTTAAGTTTGTGGGTTCCCTTTTGGAGAGATTGCTAAAAACCTCAGGACCAATTTTGTGATCCAACCATTTCCATTGTATAGCAGTCTTTTTTTTTTTTATGTAGTGACCTTATTTCTAGTTCCATTTTATTTGACAGCCCTTGCATTTATTGTTTTCTTCTCATTTTCATTCTTGATATCTTACTGAACTTTATGTACTCATTTAAAATGCCTTAAATTCCTTTTTCAAAACAAAGCAGGGTTTGAATACTTAAGAATAAAATCACACAAAGCATCCCCTTATCCTATGCTCAACATTCTTCTTAAATCTGCTCTGAGCACTCATCACATCAAGTTGAATAATGCTGTTTTATAGTTTCTGCAAATTGCAAAACAGCATCAGTCTCTAACATCTGAATTTATGTTTTCAAAATGATGTCTGTCTTCTCAACTATTCAGGAAAATAATGGCATTACATTTTTATATGCTTCAGAGTTTGCAAATCACCTTGCTGCTCTTTGCTCTTGAAAATAGGAATACAATAGATATCATCTTTTGTTCAGAAGCTGTTCCATAATTTAATTTTATAACACAAATCCAGAGATGGAATTTTTATAACACAGAGAGTTTTATTTGATTTTGTGATAAAGATTTTTTTCCCTTGGAAAGACTAGAAGAAAAGTGAGAATAAGGCATATTAGAGCTGTCAAGAGAGATTATTTTTGCCAGAAAAGGAGGGGAAAAAGCCTCCCTCTTCACAAGAATGAACTGGTTTTACAGCAGCTGCTCTTGCAATAGATACGTTTATTGAAAACTCCTGCTGCCTCTAGTCACTATGAAAAAAGAAAACAAAAATTCCTATAAGATACCAAAAATCCCACCTCCATGAGGGATGCATGATTAAATGTCACGTGGTCATAAGTGATAAGGCAACTGAGGCAGCCATGTGGGCTGGTCGTGGTTTCAGCTGACCACATGAGACGCTTATGGTGGGCAGTTTCTGGAAAGTCCCAACTCCAGCAAGCTCTTGCCAAGATTAATCTTTTTATTCCTTCTGTAGTTTAGCCACAAAACACAATTTTATCATGCAAGTTAATTATGTGGAAGTTGATAATGTGTGTGGTATAGTGTGATACCTTCTGTATAGGTTCTGTATATAACTGGAAATAAATTCTAAATCAGAGGGCTTGATTTGGGGTTAGATGAATCTGTTTTGGAAAATAATATGGTTTAATATTCAGGTGGCCAATTCTAATCTCCCCAAAATGCCATTCTTAAAGTTCTTTTCTAAATTGAAATTTTATATTACTGAGGTTTTATACCAAAGCATGTACCATTTCTACTGACGGCAAAATAAAAGAAAGTCACATTTCCATGCAATGTAATTTATTTAGTCTTATGATAAATGGGCATGTGTTTATTTTGTCACATTTGCCCACATCCCTTGAATAACAAAACAGGGATACCCTCCCAATCTGGGTGTGAATGGTGGGAGGAGAAAAAAAGTGAAAAATAGTCAATATTTTAAAAATCCTTAAGAATATTGGGATGTTGGCATATTAGTGAGAATGGAAATCAATTTGTGTGCGTGCTTTTTAAATATTAAGCTTACTTTGAAAGTTAGTGATTGCCCTTTGAACATCCTTATCTCCAAGTAAATGTCAAAATGGTGTTAGCACATTTTAGCAATATGTTGCTGAACTCTGCTAATTTCCTCCCGGAGTTCGGCTTGTAATGGGAGCAAACTTTCCATTTAACCAATTTTACCGCAATCAAGAAGAAATCAAAACTGGAAAAAAGTCTTGCAGGAATCTGGCCCTCTGTGTGTGGAGGAAGGGAGGAAAAAGCTTGCTAATTTCTGTGGGGTCTGATGAGGTGAAGGCGGGTATTACTTCCATCTCTAACTGTCAAGGCTGGGAGCCCTTGAACAGTGAATGGTGAGGGTCTTCCAGGAAGGAAGGGCTTCCTCTGTGCCTCAGAGACATGTCTCTTGCCTGCACAGGTTATCCAGGCTGAATGTTTCTCCCACTTTTTCACTTTTTTTCACTTTTAGCTAAAAGTGAAAGGTGCTGCCTGGAAGCCTGTCTCCACTCTTCATAAACGTTCCCTTTCTCCTTCAAAGAAAAGGCGTGGCAGGCTGACCATCTAGCCATGGCCTGACAGATTCATTAATGAACTAATTCATTAAAGCTGTGGAGGCAGCGTTCCCGCTCACACAGGAAACAAGCCTTTCCCATCATTACCACCGTGTAGCCTCGTACCTTCTTTAGTGACCAAGATCCCTAAGCACACAATAGAGATTTTTCAACTGAAGACAAAAATGTCTTTGAAGAAACTGAACACATGTAGTTAACATTGATTTTCCCATTTCTGACCAAATATTTATAGACCTAAGGTCTATAAATATGTTTTCTGCCTAATCAGTGTTGGAAGGGAAGTCATGTGGCTTCTGGTCCAAACACCTCAGAGAAGCTTGTGTTGATGAATATATGTCTAATAAGATAATTTTTTCAATCTAGATGAAAAAATCAGCCCTCCAGGATCTGAACAGAGTCCACCTGAGAAGATAGTTTTCTAGTAACAGTGAGAATTTGTACAGTTGGAGCAAGATTAGACCCCTATGTGTGAGGAAATAGTCAAAAACCCTCCAGAGAATCCTTTCAAAGCCACTTTTTTTTTTTAATGACAAAATGAACTTAGCAGCCTTTCAAGACAGAATCCAAATAAAGTAACTGAAATAACTGAATTATGATAAATTTTTTTTTAACATACTGGCTGTTTTGGAGGTCAAAGTTATACATATTAAGAAAAAAATACATATGTAACTCAAAGGGATTTTAATCTTCCTTTGCATAGATCCAAAGTGATCTTGTTTGTTAACTTGTCTTTCAGTCAGAGGACACAGGCCTCCTCACTTGTGAGCAATGCGCCTATTCTTACACTGCTGTGCCAGCCACTATGTTTAATATGAAGTCAAAAAATAGATTCCAACGTTGTTTATCTCATTAATATGAGAAAAGGTGAGAAAAGAAGAATAACTAGAAGTTGACACATCAACTCCCCCAAATATGCCAGACTAATTACTTTGCTCATTTTTTTCATGCACTGGAAAATCACCACAAGACTATGGTGCAGAATGAAATGTTGTTTTTCAAGTCTTGATTATCATTCTCCTAAAAGTTTTCAAACTACTTCCATTTCTGTGCACGTGTAACTTGAATGCTAACGGTGTTTTATGACTGCAACATTTAGAAAGAGCCTGAGAGATTCACCTAGTGACCCTGCCCACCAAGGCAGCTCACCTTTTCCTGCCACGTCCAACAGCAGGGACTTTATTACTTTGTGCAATACAGTCATCTGTTGTGTTGGCTGGCCATCTTGTATCAGACAGCAACACTTTCAACTAACAGCTGTCATCCTATAGCTGCCATTCCTTTGTCCACTCATCTGCCTGGATCAAAAGAATACGTCAGCATACCCTTCCTTCTGCCAGCCTACAGATAATTTAAGATGATTTCAGTGTTCATGCTTGACTGTTTGCATCACTTTTAAGATGTAAAAGGAGATACAACTCTTCCTAAAAGATATTGCCACCCTCTTTCAATGCATTCTTCCTTTTTTATATCCTTTATAAACGACACAAGCAAAATTGGACACCACCTTTGAAATTTATTTATTTATTTTTAAATATTTATTTATTTATTTATACAAGCACTGGGTACAGTCAGAAGCTCAGGAGGGTGAGAGAATTCACCAGAGCCAGAGCGGGGAACAGAACAAGCAGACCAACAAAATACACTGCTGAGGGGAGCAGCAGGCATGGCAGGAGAGGTCTGCATGCCATGTGGGACCCTCGTCGGGGACAGGGAATCGAACCGTCTCTGCAGAGGCCGCAGGCAGCTTTGCAGCCCAGTGCTCAACCACTGCGCCACCAGGAGAGGCCCTTTTGAAATTTAATATGAAGAATGAAATGCAAAACAGGACAAAGGTCTGAGTGGCCTTTTTTTTTTTTTTTTTAAAGATTTGTCTATTCATGCATACAAGAGCTGATGTACAGGCCGGAGATGTGGGGGGTGAGAGGATTCACCAGAGACAGAGTGGGAAACAGAACAGGCAGACTGACCGAAGTACACTACTGAAGGGAGCAGCGGGCAAGCCAGGAGAGGTCTGCTGCACCATGTGGGTTGCTCCCTGGCTGGCTGGGGATCTAACTTGTGCTTCAGAGGCTGCAGACCACCTCATAGTGCATTGCTTTACCCCTTCGCCACCAGGGAGGCCCCCTGAGTGGCCTTTACTCCTTCCCTCCCACTCACCCTTGCTAGGAACCAAGCACTTTTCTAAGCCCTTTACAAATATTAACTCCCCTAAACCTTTCTTTAACCTTAACGATTAAGCCTTTAAGTACAGAACAGCTACTGCGGAGGAGTTCGATGACTTGTTCCACAGCTGGAAAGTAGTGCAAGGCCATCTTACTCAGGTTTCTGTTTCCAAGGGCCTGTACCATCTCTCTTCATCTACAACTATTCCTTTGTTCCTGGAGCCACACATTTCCTGAACTTTATGAAAGAACTTTGTCTCACAGTGCAATAAATTGAAATATGTAGTCCTTCACCCTGTATACTGATGATAGCAAGGTTTCTCCCAACGGCAACTTGATGTTTTGCAATGAAATGTGTTTGCATCTTCATTCTTGTCGGCCTCACTCCCGAGATAAGAACAGGGACCTAAATTAGCGTGTTGACCATTAAGTATGTTTTCTGTGATTTAAGGAATGGAGCTGAGTTTTATAATAGAACATATTTCTACTCACTGCTATCAAATGAATAGTAAAGGGCTTTGTCACCAAACATTTATAAAAATTAGTAAATGAGTGGTTATTTAAGAGAGCAATTCCATGAGGCAGTTTCTTTGGGCCTCACTGAAATGCCTCCATTGAAAAGTCATGGAGGACACAAAGCTAGGAATTTAGTCCTGGCTACAGAGTCTTTTGTCACTCAAGAAACAGCGTGGTTGGTTTTTGCGTAAGCCTGGAGCGAGTTTGAGAATAGGTGAAACAGCCAATATGGACTTGGTTCCAGCTGACCTCAGTTCCCCACTGAACAGGAGGGACAGGATGACATGGAGCACAGGATGTTAGCGAGGACTTGCTGTTTTCTCAGCTGCTTTTTCTCAAGAAGGCCCACCCAAGGTTCAAGGGTGGAAAAAATGAAGTGAGAGGTCAGGCCCCAAGTCCACTCTAGTTTATGCTGGTGGAGGGAGGAGCCACATCTCAGGGGTCTACTTGCCGCCACCAAAGGCAGATCGACAATGAGATGAAGACCTGCTCTGTGTCCTGCTTCCTTCTGCAGCAGGTGATCCACACCTAATATTTGTTTTCACAAAAATCTTTTTATTTGCCAGAAGGAGTAGATGGCTCTGAATGTCCTCTTATGTCTAAGAAGCAAGCAATTTGGGAAGTATATTTTCATCAAAAATCGTGCTTCATAGTGAACAAGAAACATACATGAGTAACCATCCTTGTCCTGGAAAAACTCAAAACGTAATGGGAGAGAATCACCTATGAATTAACAATGATGGGTTGTGTTTTCTGTTACTCTGAATAAACTGGCTTTGGAAATATAGCTCAGGGTGCAATTAATTCCCAGGCAGGGTTTAGGGGAGTAGGGGTCAGCGTTGGGGCCACGGAGAAAAGGTGACCTTTAAGTTGGTATTTTTACAAGACAGGTAGATTAAGAAAGAACACATTCCATCCACAAGAGATTTTGATGTGTCTTAATAAAAAAATTAATTATTGATTACTCTAGAAATTTCAGCATGTTTTCCCTAGAGGGCCAAGATTGGAACATACTGACAATAACCATTAAAAGTGGTCTGCTTTATCAAGTTATGATCTCTGAGAAAGCAACGACCTTAAGAAAAGCTAGAAAAGTGACTTTTATAAGCATCCAGGTTCGGGAGCCATTATCCTTCCACAAATACATCGGTTTCCTAGGTGATTTCCAGCCTGCCTGCACTTTCCCCCTTCATCAACTGAGGCAGGCACCACCATATATTTGACCTGGAAACCCAAGATATCAGCAAAAACCAAATCTCTTCCAGTGTACCAATTTCAGCTGCCCTCCTCTCAATACTTGCAAACATTATTCCTACTTAACCCAAATCAACCTCCATCCTTTATTCTAGAATGAGAGAAAGCTGGGTGAGACCAGACTCCGTGCAACAAATAGCCTAAATTTGTTTTGTCCAAGACTCTCCCCTCTCATTTTTATCTTTTGTTCAATTTTTTTCAGTCATATTAAAACTATAACCTGCAAATTTGAATTTCCTTTTCATTTTCCTATTTCGCTTTAAAAGAATCTGAGCCCATTCTGGCTCTTGAGATGCTCATTCATAATCGTTGCGTATGAGTGCTATGTGAATTCTGCTTTCTGTAGACATGCTACTGAACTGGAAACAACTAGCCTCTTCTACTAGTGTATGCTGTCAGAATAGAAAACAGATTGGACCTAAAATAGCTTCCTTTAAGAAGCTCAAAGAAGAAGAAAATACAAAACACGTTCTGAGGAATAATAGCCCAGTGATAGAGTGATGTTTATTTTAAAGCCATTTGTGAAAATGAGGGATTGTTTTTATTTGAGTGAGTCCAAGAATTCAGAATTAGTCCTCCTTTTCAAGGATAGTATGAACTAATTAAAATATCAAATCAGCATACAAATACCTGTTACTCTAAATCTCAGTGTTGTGCTAACGAGCACAAGCTCCTGGTATTTACTAAAGCCAAGGCATCATCACTTTATCAAATACATTTATTTATGGAGTAACTAACTTGAACATGGCTCAAAAGCTAGGGAGAGAGAGCAACGCTTGGCTCTCTTGGGGGACCTTGAGTCAAGTGGTACTTTCACTTACTATTCTGTAGTATAAAGCACATTAGGCAGGTGAAATATGCTCTTTGCCCTAAAATCACTCCAGTCTAGTAGGAGACAAGACATATACAAACAAAGAGAATGCAGGCTGCCTGTGGTGAGCACCATCTGGTTGAATCCAGACAGAGTTTCAAGTGCCAGGGAAGGCAGGCCCCTTGGCGCTCACTTCGCCTAGAGCACTTGGGATGGGTCTCAAGGATTAATGGACAGAAAAATATTGAAAATATTCTTTTTTACTAAATCATAGGCACTGTGGATTCTCAAAATGTTTAATAAGAAGCAAAAAAAAGCATCACGCAAAGAGAGATTTCTAAGACTTCTCCTTTCTTTGAATCTTAAGTAGAAATAGATAAATTCGGCTGCTTGCTTGAATGAAACTCTGCCTGAGTTCTCACCTTTCATCATTTACCAGGACCACAGAGGAAGAATAATGAAATTGTATACATGGAAGTCATTAAAGAGTTTAATTGTAGACTAAATCACTGTCACTTTAAGATAAACAGATTAAAATATTGTGGATAGAGAAAGCTGATCATTGACTTTTAACATCTACATATTAAAATGGAATATTTTGATTATTACAATCCTGATCATCAGTTGGCTATGGTGATGAAGTTCTCATAAGCTCCCAGCTGCAATTAGGTCTTTGCATAGTGCCTGGTAGTTTGAAATATGGATAATCGGCATCACAGAGTGTAATACAATTTAAGAGAAAAACTTGTTCGCTTCTCATTTTTCACCTCTCAGCCATCTGGGGGGTTTACAGGCGAGGGGTGAGGACATTCTCTGATCAGAGCCGTCAGCATCCCCCATGAACAGGACGAGAGAAATGGGGTATTTGAGTTGCAAAAAGCAGCTTTGACTTGATGTCTCCTTGATTTCCTCTTGTCGCGAGTGTTCGTGGCTAGAGGACAATAGACTTCCAACTTAACCAGTGTATCCCATTAAAATGGTGTACATAAAATAGTAATGTTACCAACCCTGGCAGATTTTGTTTTGCCTCTTTAGCAGTGGAGGCTGTACATTCTCATAAAATATCAGGCTTATGCTGCATCTTATCACTCAGTCACCAACTAAATCATGTACTAGTTGCTTCTCTCTGGGCCTGCAGTTTAAGTTGTTCTAGGAACCTGGAGTCCTAGACCTGGCTTTCTTCATCTTCTGCCATTTCCTTAGCAAGATTAAAAGTTTACGGGAACCACATCATTTTGTTCTGTTTATATCATCTCTGTTCCATGAGCATTGATCTAATTCCCTAATTAGTTTCTTTGAAAGTTTAACATTTTGGTAATGGAGACACTATTTAACATGTTATCTTCTGTCGTTAAACTTGTTAAAGTCAAATTTACCTAGAGTAGCAATATTTATAGTTTAAGCCTCTGGAATTTAAAAGGAAGCATTTCCAGCTCACAAACTATTCAAATACTCATGGCTTTTGTTTTTGTTAAAGGATTCATATTACTCTCTATAGAACAACTATCTCTAAAAGCAAATTGTGTATAAAATTAAAAAAATATTTATATAACATTGAACAAATGTCATATATGACATGTAGGATTTAACCAAACCACTTTATGATACTAATCCTGATGACCCAGGACATGATATGTAAAACAAGCCCCCAGGGTAAACTCAAACATCAATATAATTTCCTTTTTGTACTATTTTTTGAGAACTTATTATCTCATCAAGCCTTAAAGCATGTATGAGAATCAGATAAAGGCTCAAAAATAGCTTTTCTATTTGAACGAGACCTGCTTAGCCTTAGGAATTTGGGGTTGATGGCAGCATTTTCCATGGCCTCCCCAGTGTGAACCCACTTACACCTCAGAGACATACATGTCACCAGAGACCATAAGAAGCAACAAAGAATTTGAATCTGTTCTCGGGTGTTTTGTAGAAATCAGTGATTATCAGTACTACTAGTGAACTATTTACCGTCAATCCAGCTTTGCTGTTGCCACATGCAATGTGTACCAAGCTGTTAGACATGCCTAGCAGTGAGCTCCGGGCTCCTGTGACTTCGAGATTAAAAATGCACAGAGTAGAAGGACCAACAAATATCAGTTGAATTAATAAGATAGTCAAGATTATGAAAGGCTCAGACTAGTAAAGCGGTCACACACACACTCAAGGCTACCTTTTGTCATAAAATGCCTTAGTCAGTGATTTCCAGCTATGATGCTATGATTATAGTTAAAATTAATTGACTTTGAAGTATCCATAAAGGATCAGCATATATGGATCAGCTTATTCTGAGCAAGATACCAGGATACAGAGGCTTCATGTGTTTCCCTTTTACAGACAGTACTTGGTAAAGATAGTCTCCCTCATATGGATCGTTAATTCCATTTTCCCAATACTTGCTGCCCAGCATTCTGTCTGTGGAGATATTTAAGCATGATTCAGGAATCGTTTGTGACTTTCCAGTCCCCTATAATCCCAGCACTTGTTTTAGTAATGAATCAGAAATTATTATAAGAAATGTTGCAGATTCTTAATCAGGCAAATGGACACCCACCATCAAGTCAGTTCTCAATAGAAGAAAAAAAGTCTCTCTGGGTTATCTGTGGAATTATCTGATTTTTAGATTATCGAGTGTGTGATGAGATTATTGTGTGTGTGGGTGGGGGATTGAAGGTGCTCAGACTCTAGGTTTCCCACCCCAAAGGCAATCACTCCCCCATCTTCCTTTAAGCAGCACAATAGGAATAACGAAACCCATTTCAGTCTCAATTGAAGCTTAATTCCCAGTTGGAACTTGAAATGAGGCAGTAGTGAACTTGAACCTGCAGCAGTGATTCTCTCACACATGCATAGAAAAGTATTCAGATACAGTAGCAAAGTTTCTAGGTAGGGCTCTGCAGGCATGCATTCCACAGACAACAGTGTCACTGCTCAGCCCTGCGGACTCAGCACAGGCGGACTCAGCATAGGCAGACGCCACTTCTTGTCTTTTACTTATACAGAACAGAGGCTGACAGAACAGCATATAGCATGACCACAGAATTTTTTTTAAATGACTCATAGACCAACATTTCCATCAGAAATTTCTAAATGAATGCATAAAACATCAGCAGTGTTATCTGAAGAAAGCACACAAAGGCAAAGGTTGATAATGCAGGATAATGCACCACTAAATACATTTAGTGATAGGTTGAATACAATTATAAAGTATTTCTGAGACAGACAATGGATGTCCCAGTGCCCAGATAATGTTCCAGAAACATTCATGTTTCTAGGAAGATGTTATTCCTTCGGCTATCCCAGACATCACTTAGTGCTTTACCACTAAAGTGCTAAATTATATTCAGTGCCAGGAATGAATGATTGTGCCTACTTGGATAGAATTCAAGTAGAAGGACGTCAGCCTCAGGAGATGGATGAAAGAATGGTTATGGAGTCTCTGTTGCAGGTAAAATAAACACAAGAACCAAGGAAGACCTGAAATTGGGTCCTTGTAGTAACAGTGAGGTTCTTAGTGTGACGTTCTTGCTTTCCAGTGCAGAGCTCGGTGACTAGTAACTCATGAGCCTCCTGTAATTTTCTAATTCTCTGCTGTCTCTTTCATAAGTTCCTTAGAGACATTGTGGGATTCAAGTAAAATCAGAGTTGAACACTCAAGCATACCTGCAGTGTCTTTTGAGAAGCAGATACTGCGGTTACACAATTCTAACTTTTCTCTACGTGAGGGTGAGGTGGGCAGGTGGGCGGCCCCTGGGCACAAGAAGGTGAGTCAGACCTCTGCTCTCTCCAAACAAAGGCACAAGCTTGCGCCGGTTTCCCTGGTGTCTGCAGACAGTAACTGCCTGTCCATACCACTGATGTCTGCAAGCACAGAGATTTCCTGTCTGTTCATAAGACTGAGTGTCAGCTTGCCCCAGTCTTAGATCCAGCATCACATTTCTCCAGCTGCCTTCTGGAAGTCCGCCCTCTGGGTAGCCACCCATGTTCATGTTTTAAAACACACATCTGGTCAGTCCCCTACCTATTCAGTGGCCTGTTACTGTGATCGCTCTTCCTGCTTCTCCCACCACCAGGTCTTTGACATCACTCTCCTTGGTACAGGCTGCATGTGCCCTGCCTGTTGTCAGGCTCACCTACCCCTCTGCAGCCCCTCCTCAGCAGATCTAGGTGTGCCTACTGATTTGCATAGTTTTTTCCGCTCGTCTTTGAGCCCTGACACTGAAACAATATTTAGTCCTCTTTTCAGTCTCAAAGACATTGCCTGTAACATGGTGAATAATGAAGAGTTAGCAATTCAGTTATTCTGTGGGTAAATGGTAGAAATCTGAGGCTGTGTAGACTTGAGACTCACAGAGCACCCAGGCCAGTCCTCTCTGACACCATTTAGCTAAGTTTACTTCAGTGTAAGCACACACTACTAGTTAGTCAGAACACAAAGCCCAGAACCTGTTTTTCTCAGTGCTTCCTCTACTGTTCTGTTCTTGACACCAATACGGTTCCCACTGGCCAGAGAGACCTGCTTTCTAAATGCTCTTCATTAAGGGGCGGGGGGCCCTCTCTTCATATCTTTAACTATTTCCTAAGATGGAATATTCAGTATTTACTTAGCAAAATTAAATTAATAAATCAGTTTCATCAATGTAACCCAAAATATAGCAAAACTTGTTAGAATTATGTTATAAAATAATTCAGAAGATTAAGTATGATGGATAGCTAATAAAATAGCCTATTTTTGATCAACAAAGACTTGAATGTTTGATCAACAAAGACTTGAATGTTGATTCCAATGATGTGAGAACAACATAATATTTCAATATAATGTATCACTTTCTACTTTATTCATAGTAAATCCATTAAAGAAAAAGGAAAAGATGAGGGTATTATTATCTTTACTTAATAAAGATAATAGTATCTTTATTATTATCTTTACTTAATAAGTAGTATTATCTTTACTTAATAAAATACCCATACTGATTTCATTCAGGGATATTTATTCTAGACATAAATTTTTAAGAAAACCTCAGATTTCATTCAATATTAAGTGAAAAGAAAATTGAGGCATTTATGCAGGTGAAAAAATACATATATATTTATGTATCTGTACATATATATATATACATATATACATACACACACACTCACAAGAAGGATAAACTTTTTGTCAGAATTATTTCGATAATTGATTCTGCTTACCTTTGTGAGTCACCATTACCTTGGTGTGGGATATTAATTTGAGTAAATGGTTTAGCTTTTAAGTTAGACCAGGACTTTAAACTTTTTTCTGAAGCCTTGTAGAGCAACACTTCCCAATTCACATTCCTCTGAGGTTAATTCTCTTTAGGATGTTAAATAGGTATTGCAAGAATATAGTTTTTCTAGTCTGTAACTTCTCAGAAAATCATAATGCCTATGATAGGATAATTAAAGTATTAATATTAATAGCAAAGTGGATAAAACAAAAGTGTAAATTTTAACCAACAATTGTAGAATAAATACTTGAGAAAAAATAACCCAAGCCCAAGAAATTGCATGTTACCAGCTCCCAAAAGCACTCAACACGTTTACGTATTAGTCTTAGAAAATTCCATCAGAAAGAAACTTAACTTTTGTTAACTCAGCATTGCACATCCATTAATAATCATGGAACAAAATATAAGAAATTCTGTCTTAGGAAACGAAGCAGTTTAAGCACAGTAAATTTTGACCAGTAAATAAAATAAAGGTATTATTTCAATAGAATATTTAATGAAAATGCTCAATGTATTTTGAGCTATAGAATTTTTCAGGGAATTGGTTATTTTGTTAGTATGTTCTGTTTATAGAGAAGTGAGGAGAAAGAACCCATGTATTTATTTTAATTTATACCTAGTTGCAGTCGCTCTTGTATTAGCATAGGAGATGGGTTATACTTAAATAATCAGGTAGCAATTGCTAAAGAAGTAAATTTCAGGTATTTCCTGGGGAATAAATAAGCTAGTTTAATAATAAAGGAGCAGCATCATTTTTCTTTAGAAATCATTATGCATTTTAATAATTTAGCCTGCATCCAACATCTCTAATTATCATTATCTCAATTATAAAAATTGAATACTTGTAATTTTTCAGGGTATATTTAACAATGATTCCAATATATACTAATGGTTTTTTATTGAAAGTGTTATAGCAAAACATTTTCAGAATTAAATGATTATTTCAAATAGACTAAGCCAAATATAAGATTGAGTGACTTGTTATGATTAAACTAGGATTGGCATAGAAACTAAGTATCGTAAAATATGTGACAAAAGCAAAGCAAGCAAGATTCTACAACTAAGTTATCTTTTGATTAAAAAATCAAACTCAGTTCAGCAAGCCAGGAAATTTGGACTACAAAGTTTAGAAAATATATAATATAATATGCATTGCTCATATATATAAAGAATAAGGACAAAGTATTATATTAAAATAATTTTAAATATTTTAAATATACTATGCATTATAACTCTATAGCGATAACTCTATTACACTGCATATTTTTCAAAATTCATTATCCATTCGTAGAGAGATCTTATACGTTATTTCACTGTCATTTATTCAATAAATTTCAATATAATAACACCAATAATTTTAGTTATCATTTATTGAGTACTTAATATATGCTAGGCATGTTGAAGATGTTACCTTGTGCATGTATGTATACATGTGAGCTTAACTTTTCCATACACCTACTCCTCTTTTTTTAAATGTTAAAATAAAATTTTGGCAAATTAAAATAAAATAAAAATTAAAATAAAATAAAATTTTGCAAAATTATATAAGCTCATCCATGTACACCAAGAGGCAAAGCCAGATTTAAACGTAGGTTTGTCTGCTCACTGGCCCACAAACACTGTCCTTTCATAGGTAGGAGATCTCTCTCAACTGTGAATACTTTATATATTGTAAGTAATTACTATACCATATATCCCATATACTATATACCACTGGGAGTTTTTTTTAAAAGATAAGAATTTATAGAATTACAGAAACCTTTCAACTAATAATCTTATCTTGGTGTTTAATCAACTGTTCACTTTTTCATTAATCTTTCTCCAGTGGGAAATATTTAAGTTAATGAGTAACATTTAATTCTTCTTTTACTACAATATAATCCACTAGGATGCAGTTCTCCAAAACAAAAGGACAAGCATCATGAATAAAATTCTCTTGTAAGACTATTTTAGGTCCCTCACTACTAAATTAACTTTGGAATATTACATATACAAAGTCAGTTCATCAGTCTCTAACCAGCTTCTGGGCAGCCAGTTTTCAATGCATTGTTTCTTTTTCTTTTGAAAATAGAGTGAAAGAATGAAAGTAGGATTTTTGGCCATTTGCTTCTGTAGCTCACGAAAAGTCATAAAATCAGCTCTTAAATCATGGTGCTTCACACGGAAATGTCCCATGGTCCTCTCGTTAAATGATTTGTGGTTTGGGGTAATTAGATTTGGCACCTGGGTTGTCTTCAATATTTCCTGATACTTTGCCTTTTAAAGTCTCTTGAAATTTATCATTTATTAATTTGGCCATAAAATGAATTCCTACCTATTAATGTATTCACCTTTTTGCAAAGAAATGTAAGTATTTGCTACCATGCAGCCACAAAATTCATATTTTAGTCATGTGCAGCTGTTGTGCTGCCTGGGGACCCATGAAGTGTATATGGTTAGCTTTATTACTCGAATTTCTCC
The DNA here is from genome assembly GCF_014898055.3 of Talpa occidentalis. Classification (NCBI taxonomy): domain Eukaryota; kingdom Metazoa; phylum Chordata; class Mammalia; order Eulipotyphla; family Talpidae; genus Talpa; species Talpa occidentalis. The sequence goes on from NW_023605194.1 coordinate 111,988,772, forward strand.
ATTTTATGTCCTTCCTTCAGAATTTGTCGTATATAACAGACACTTCTTGATGTGATCTCAGCTACTGCTGTTACTTTTTTTCCCCCATATTTTCACCCATACCTTTTGCCCTTGACCTTCCAATCCAGTAGTCCGCTTGGATATTAGCTGCAGATGGCAGAGCAACTTCCTTGTCAAAACCAGCGAGGTCAAGAGCAACCTCATTTATATGAGATTCTGTTTCTAGAACCCAAGTCCTGCACTGACTACTTTAGAAGACATAAAGTTGTTGCACACCTTCCTTTCTGACATAAATGCTTTGTAGTGTGACATTTCTGAGGCAGGCCCAAACATAAAATCATCTCCCTGTGTCTTCAGCTCTTCTACAACTACAGAACCAAACAAATGTACCGATTACATCAAACCCAGCCTCTGAGTTGGCACAGGGCCCTCCTGACAACGGGAGGCTGCTGTGCTGAAGCTCGGACCCCTGAGCCCTCTGCGCGGCTGCGCTCTCTATGCTGCCTGAGGAGCTCAACTGCGTGTTTCTTAGCTACTGTGAAATTTTCTTCGTGGCTGGGGCCATTATTTCCATTTACTGTCACTTCAAGCAAGTCTTCATGAGTGTGTTAGGCCCAAGCCTGTGGTTAGGGCTCCGCTTGGGGTGACGGTCTTTGAGAGTCGAGGCCGGTGTCCTTGTCCCAGCAGCGTAGGCCCCAGTTCCATGTCTGTTGATGAAACTCTCCCATTTCTTGCCCTCAAAGTCAAAAGACAGTTTGAGGGCAAGAAATGGGAGAGTTTCATCACCCAGGTCCTGTCTTACTTGTCTCAATCCTTAACTACATCAATCTCCTCACTGGCTTTTTTCTTCCTCAAGCTCAACCTCAGTCTACCTGGCATAATATTTTCAAGCTAGTTATTCTAAACCCAAATGTATCGGTTAGAATCCTGGGATCTTGTAATGTCCTTTCATCTCCTCCTCATGTTCCTGCTGCCTTTTCTCTGTTATCACTTTATTCTTTATTCTCAATTATGTTTTCATAAGTCCCTGGCCCTGCACACTCACAGAACAAGTCTTACAATTTAACTTTTATTTATTTCTTAATATTCTACCCTTTTGCCTAGATGCCGCCCTGCCTTCCCTCCTTCTGAATCCACCAGGCAGTAGGCCAAAGAGCCAGAAGTGGGGCTTCTAGGGAAAGTTGGCAAGTGGGGTCACCCTACGCCTAAACCCACACTGAGACCTCTTTAGATTCAAAAACTTGCTCGCATTTACAGTGAAAACCACATGTCCCTCTCGAATTGTTCTGGGCATGTTGCCCTGTCTCTGTTGGACTGCAGCACCATATACACATGCTCTAAAATCTGCATTGTTTCTTGCACAATGTAGAATGGGGTGTGGGGTATAACCAGTTAAAATGCAGATTTAAGAATCAAAAAATTCCAAATCCTTTCTTTTTTTTTTTTGACTTATTTATTTATACATACAAGAGCTGGGGTACAGTGCAGAGTTGTGGGGGGTGAGATGATTCACCAGAGACAGAGTGGGGAACAGAACAGGCAGGTCAGCTGAAATACACTTCTGAGGGGAGCAGCGGGCGAGTCAGGAGAGGTCTGCTGCGCCCTGTGGGCATCTCCCTGGCCAGGAATCGAACTCGTGCTGCAGTGGCTACGGCGAGCTTCATAGGTTGTGGCTTAACCCCTTGAGCTACCAAGGAGGCCCACCAAATCCTTTCTTTTAATATTTTTTTTAATGCAGTAACATTGGTTGACAACCCTGCATATGATTAGACGTATAGGACCACATCCTTCAGATGTAAGACACCACCCCACGCCCACCACGCAGGCACCACAGTCCTCTCCCCTACTCCATTGGCCTGCTCCCCCTTTTGCTCTGCAGCCCCTTCTGGTCCCCCCCCCCACCAATGGCCTCCATTCTGCAAGGCATATTTCCAGGATGTGTATGGCTTTCGTTTTATCAGTTCCTTTGTTTTGTTTCTTTCTGTTTCACATATGAACTCATCTGGCATTTGTCTTTCTCCTTCTCACTTATTTCTCTAACTCAAATCCCATCTTATTACCAATGTGAAGCCGGAAGTCTGCCTGATATCTCTGAGTTCTTCCATTTGCGAAATGATGCTCCGCAGACACCTCACAGTGGAGAGGAGGCGGTTTGAGGAAGGAGTGAAGTGATTGGCTTTTGAGGAATAGTCAATAAGAGATGGAAACTTTTATTACCAACTTTTGATGAGCTTCCTTGAGCTTATTTGAACCTATTCATTAGTTTCCTTTCTTCCTGGAATTTCTTTCTTCCTGGGTTGTAAATTGCAACTACAGCTGCCACAGTGGCAGGTTCTCAATGGTTAACCTCACACCGTAATTGACTAGAAAAAGGGACTAAAATGCCACCGGGATTTCTGAGGTATAATGAATATAATGATATAATGAATTATAGATGTCTGTTCTCCAGCTCTGCTTCCTCCCAACCTCCCGGGAGCCTTTGCCTACAGGAACGTGCCAGACCCCATATCCTCGCACTGCATGACACCTGAGCAGTAAGAAGGTGACTTCTCCTCTCTGTCAGGAGCACGAGGGGCAAGTCCGTTTCAGTGTATGGGAGCTGCAGAATATCAAGAATCTAACTGTTCTGCACACAGGCCCAGCTCCACACCCCATGGACTGCTAATGAGATCCTGGTCTCCTCTGGAAGCCTCAGCTTTGTCAGCGGAGGAATGAAGAGGAGGGACCAGGCAATCTCTACGGTTCCCTGGTAGCTCCAACTGTCTGAGTTGAAGAAAAGATTTAAGCAATTTAGAGCAAAGCTAAACAAGAGAAAAGTAGAACAAATAACCTTTCCTCTGTTCTGTGTCTTTGTGTCTTACTCAACGGAACAGAGGAGAATCCATACAGAATGCGATTTCTGACTGATGTGCAACAAAGCACAAACCACATGGATGAAGTAGAAACTGTGGTGCCTTTAGAATTTCCCCAGTTCTCCTAGACTGAAACTACTCACTCATTTTTTATTGTAATAAAAAAAAAGTTAACTCTTAGCAATTGCACAGTTGGCTCTGCATACTATTGTGTGCTTTTTCTCACAGCCATCTGTTGGCCAACACCACAGCCATTATAAGTTATTGCAGAAAGTTGTTACAAGTGTCAGAAAGGATGGCTTTGTTAAGCTGTTTCTGATTATCTGCTTAAGTGTAGTTGCAAATAGGGAGAAAGAAGAAAAACCTGTATCCACAATGAAATACTCTCTCCTATGTCTTATGTTTTATAATTGCTCTCTCTGTCTGTAATTCTTATACCATAGGGTCTCCAAGATGCTCATTCACCCCAGTCCCTTTCTTTCATATAAAGGCTCTAATTCGTTTCTACTTTTCTCTTTTGCTCCAGACCTTCATTCCTTTTTGCCTGGATCTCTGCAGTAGTCCGTTCATTGTTTTCTTTTCTCCAGTCCTGTCTTCAAGCCTTCTGGTCTATTTCCCCATTCTTGTCAAAGAGTTTTTCTGGAAGCTCAATACTGATCATGTCACTTTTTACCACATAGACAGAAAGTGATGCTAAAATGATTTATCCTGGAATTTACAGGCCACTGTCATTTCAGTATCAATCAGTGTTTCCAGCTCATTGTCCCCTTCTCTTTCTTTTCTCTGGAAGATTAGTCAGTTTGGAGTTTTTAAGGCACAAGGTAGGTACTCAAAAAATACTTCTTGAAAAATAAGTAAACATCCTGTTTCATTTTTTAGCCCAGCATTTCCCCCAACTCATTTCATCACAGATATCTTGGGAATAATTATTTACACACAGTCATACTCTATTTCCTTATGGGGCAGAAAGGTACAGATCAAAAAGGGACATTAATCAAGATTCATGGTCAATCAACTCTGACTTTATAGAGACATTGCACATGTAAAAAGAAAAAGAAATACTCAGCATTGCACAGAAAAATGAGGAAGTATGGTCAGGTCAGTAGGAACAGTTGCATATTTTTTAAGCTCCTGTGTTAATCCCTAGTAAAAATGGAAGTTCTGCGAAGCTCAAGGTGATGGCTTCCCCAGTGACCATGAGCAGGTCAGTCTGCTGGACACAGAACTGAGTGCCAGGTAGTGAAAGGTCAGGAGCAGTATACGAAATTTAAAAAGACACAGAACGATGCATTTGAGCACATAGTCATTTGTGTTGATGAAATGTTTCTAATTAATAGTGTGTAATTTATCTGATCTTTGGAAGACTTTGATCCAAAGAACCATGTGAAAAAGGAGAAATATACACTGTTTTGGAATTTGTATATAAATGTAAAGTGCAAATTCTTGGCACCTACATCACAATGGACTTCAAAATTATATGCAAAGATGCTACTTCAAGCCCATGACAAGAGCAAAGATGTCCTAACTTGCTGTGACATTCATTGGAAAGGTGATCAGGGATTCCATCTTGGCTTTATTTTCTTTCTAAATCATTGATTGTGTCATAAAATGGGAAACGTATTCTTACTATGTAACTTATTCATGCTTGAATATATTTTATATTTTATTTTCTTTCTGCTTTTTGATAGCTGTCCCACTGCTCTTGTTGTTTTTAGACATATACCAGAAACTTTATTGTAAGACTCTTTATCTGTTTCCCTGGGACTTCCATAAGACTTCACTTCCAGGAGTTGATAACATAAATTGTAGCGTCATGCTGTGTGCATAGGGCGAGAGGAGTAAAGAGAGAATCAGGAAACAGAAATAGGAAAACACTGGAAGTTGGGAGAAAGAGAGAAGCCCAACCCTTCTAGAGATAGTAGTGGAGACCCTCACCGTTCCAGAGAAGAAGCTCTAGATTAATTCTTTTGTGGGCTCCAACTCAAAGACACTCACCCCAAGTGAATGTTGGGGTGATTATACAACCCTGGGAATGGTTCATATCACCTCCATCTATTTCGGATGTCTCAAGGAGCACCAAAAGCAGGATTCCCACTGTGAAAAAACACTGGAGGATCCATCTAGCTTACTGTGACACCATAGAAAGAGCAGAGGTAGGAGGAGCTAAAAGCCAAGGAAGCCCAAGAAATTGTGGAGCTAGTAGATAGAAATGAACTTGCTCCTTAAGATTCAGGAGCTTTGCTTTCAGTGCTGAGCAGTTGGAAATATTTCTATCTCCCTGCAGATGGAGAAGCACCATTGCGATTTTAACAAACTTGGCTCCCCGTGAGTAGCTGGGATGCAGCTAAATTTCATTCCATAAAAGCTCTTCAGGAAATGGATTTTGAATGCAGCTAAAATAGTGCATTTGTTACTTTGCTTGCACTAGATGGATCCATTAAGATGTATTGAAATGTAATTGAGGGGCAAGAGTGGTGAAGGCAGGAAAAGTGCTTCTGTTAGTGCCAGAGCAAGGTCGCCAAGGATCAGCAGGTTGTAGCTGTGGAGACCATGCCAAGAGGTCTGACTGGCTGATGGGCGGGGAGGTTTTCAAGGATGCAGCAGGGTCAGGAAGAGCGAAGGTGCTCGGCCTGGATGTTAACGTCAGTGTCTCTTCTTGTGAGAGGGAGCTGTTTTGGCATAATGGTGAGTAGGTGGACACAAGGTGTGGCCTTGAAACTGTTAGACAGGCACAATTTTCCCTCTACCCTCTCATGGCCTCTAACTGGACCTGAGAATTAAATTGGCATTCGATAGATTAACAGGAGAAAAACAAGTAAATTTTTCAAGTAGGTGAAAATTTGCGAGAAAATGAAGACTCCAAAAGTGTCAAAACCTAAATGCTTTTATACCAGGCTGAACAAAGAGAATCAGTTGTGGAAAAGACAACAAAATATATTGAGGCAAGGAGACTTAAAGGTGGGGTCTGTTTGTAGACAACCTCTCAGCGCTGACTTCCCAGTCCGGAGGTGAGAGCATGTCTTTCCTCCTGGTACAGGGAGGGCATCATTCACATGGAGATTAATCTGCTTTCAGGAGAAAATGGGAAGGAGGCAGAACTCCTTTCTTGCACCTGCCGTTGTCAAGTGCCTTTAGCTCAAAATACCCCTTAGCCAATGTGGCATATTTTTGTCGCAGCATATTCTGCAACCTTCATTACCTTAGATGTCTGCAAGGCACTAAGCCAAGCTGGAGTGGATGTATCTGGAATGCAGAGAAGAACTTTAAGTAGAAAGACACATTTAAGGCTCCTCAGCATAAAATAACACTAAAACCATGGGGCAGGTTGAAATCACCTGGAGACAGTGTACAGTTGACCCTTGAACCATGCGGGGGGGATTGGTCGCAATGACCCCATCCCTGCACCTGGAAATCCAAGTGCAATATTATGTCCCCAAGACATAACTACTCATGGCCAGCTGCTGAGTGGAAGCCGTACCGATAGGCGGGTTAACTGTCTGTATGTTATATGTGTCACACAGTGTATTCTTACAGTAGTGTCAGCTAGAGAAAAAAAAAATTTAAAAATCATAAGGAGCAGAAGATGCATTTACAGTCCTGATCCATTTTTATTGACACTGTAAGTTCACGGCATCTGTTTACAGAAATCCAAGTGGATGTGGACTCTCAAAGTTCAAGTCTGTGTCAGTCAAGGTCTCCTGTGTAGTCTGGGAAGGTTGGTGTGTTGTCCTCAGTGGGAGAGAAAGTGAACAATGAGCTGAGTGTCTACACATGAACTGGGATTTAGCGAGGGTGGCAAAGAAAGGGAACTTGGAAATTTACTTTTTTTTTTTTTTTAAAGATTTATTTATCTATACACTCACTGGGTACAGTCAGAAGTGCGGGAGGGTGAGAGAATTCACCAGAGCCAGAGCGGAGAGCAGAGCAGGCAGAAGGACCGAAGTACACTGCTGAGGGGAGCAGCGGGCGGCAGGAGAGGTCTGCACGCCATGTGGGACCCTCCTCCGGTGGCCGGGGAGCAGCCGGGGATCGAACCGGCGCCGCGAGGCCGCGGGCAGCTTCGCAACCCAGTGCTCAACCACTGCGCCACCGGGGAGGCCCAGAAATTTACTTATTTTTATTAAGGAGTATGGTAGGTGCCTTTGTAGTACCTCCCAATAACCCTGTTGGCACAATGTTGGCACTTCCCCTTTTAAAGGGGGCTACCCCAACTTAGCTGAAAGGGACGTAGTTGGTTTCCTTTCCTATCACATGGTCAAGTATTTATTTGTTGTTAGTGAGCGCTGCTGCAGACTGCGGGCCGCTGGCAGTGTAAGCAAGGCTGTCCGCTTGCACCTGTGCGCTTCTCTCTTACACATTCGGCATGAGAAAGGCCAGGCCCGGGGGCCCTGCCCCCAGGGAAGTGCCTGATGATGGACTCACCAAGTTCTCCCCTGACTCATGCTCACCAAGAGTAGCCTCCGAAGTCATATATTTTGCATGTTACTTTCCCTGGAGGGTGGGGAGTAAACGTTGTCCCAAGCCCCAGGGAAGCACTACCTAGAGCAGGGGGAGATGGTCGCTTGCGTTTCTACGTACGTTCGAGACCGCCACCCCTCCAGGATGATGACTGGTGCTGGAGACTTTCTCCAAGGCAGCCCTGTGCTGGTCTCCTACCCAGAGAAAGTAACTGCCCCGCAGGGGGAGAGAGAGTAAAGACGCGTATCTTCATCTCCGTTCATTTATCTGCCCACGACTGCAGTGGGTGAGACATAAGGTGTTCCTTTTGTGTTTTAAAGATGGTTTCAAGCACGCTTCATTGTCCCTTGCGGTGTACCCCGACAGGCTGATGGAAAGTCGGCCTCTGTGATTTTGAGCCACTCTTTTGCCACAGGTCTTATCTCTCTCTGCAGCTTCTAGATGTGTCTGTGTCAGTCATTAGCCGTCTCCTGCTCACTAGCGTGGCTCAGAGTCCCTTCGTTCTGCTGCATCTGACAGGCTCAATCTGGGGGGTGCTGAGGAGGACCCCGACAGCCTCCTCCAAGCACATCCCAGCCCTCACTGGTGTTCCTCCCTCCGTGGTTGGGAATCAGAAACAGCACAAAGCCCAAGAGTTCACCCTCCTGGGACCAACCAGCCTGTTTTCTTCCCAGTACTACTCAGGGTGAGCTCGCTCCACCCTCCTCCCCTCTGCACCCCATTTTCTCTCCCCACCCCCCCACCCCCGTGCTCCTTCTGTCTCCACCACGCCTTCCCTTCTCCCACTCCCTTTTATTTCTTTCAGCCTTCCAAGGGTCATTCCCCCCCATGGACACCTCACACTTTCTCCGCCAGGTGTTCAAGAAGGGCACATCTGCCTAGTGTAAGCGAGTCTGGCTTCGGCACTGCTTTGCACTGCAGCCTGAACGCAAGCGAGCAAGACACAAAGTCATCTCCAGTCTCCCTTTGCCACTGCCGTGCAGTCATTCCAACACAGTGACCACATCGCTTGCTCACCTTCTTTCATCCAAATAAAACTAGCTCTAAACACTTCCTCAGAAGCTTTTTCTTCAGTGCCTTAATCACTTATATTTCCCTATGACCTCATCCACATCTTCTCTATGACCTCATTCAGATCTTCTCCATGACATCATCCAGATCGTCAACTTCTGAAAACTCACAGGTGAAAGCTGGGATCTGTTCTCTGATGATGGTCTGGTGGAAGCAATTCCACCTCCAACCCATTATGTCTCTCCTCTCCCTCCGCCCCCTCCCTTCCTCGCATCTCCTCGTACCAGGTCACTTTTCCATCTCGTATTTCTGGGTTCACACACTTTCTTTCTCTTCAAAACAATGTTTGGATTCTATCTGAAGGTGTCACTTCTAGAGCCTGCTTTTTCTTCTGACAAGAAAATAATCCTGTTTTCCAGGTACTTTTTAAAACTAGAGAAATAGGAGGAAGAATACAAAAAAGGTGAAACTAGAGAGAAATGAAATGGAAACAGTTACATAATCAGGTTATATTTTTTATGCTGAAAGCAGGTAGGGGTGAGCAGGGCCAACCCGAGGCCCACCAAGGTCTGTTCGCCCGTCCCCAGGCAATTTCTTAGTGAACTGTCACCTATTCTATTGGTTAAAAAAAAAACAAAACCTGCATCTCTGGAGCACTGCAGCCGTGTTTTCATAGAACCAAAGACTCACAGGAAGGTAGAGAGGAAAGTGGTTTTAGAGGTTACTCCATCTAATCAAACAACTGATGAGAAATCACACCTGCCAGTTCCCCAGAGGCAGCAGGAAGCCTGAACCCAAGGGGGGGTTGGCGCCCCATCTGCTGCTTCAGTGGTCTCCAGTCCCCCAGAGGGTACCTGTCTGACTGCAGGGAGTAAGATACTATCTGTAAAGCGGCTACCTCACGAGAAAGGATCTGATACAAAGCTTCCAGAACTTTCCGTGGTAGCCCAGACTGTAAACTAGAGAATCTTTGGATATCGGAGATCAACAACCACTTAACCAGAATTGTCCCTTTTCTCCAAGGCACTGCAATTCTTCTCATTCTCTCCGTCTCGGTGTGTGCTGGTGGCCCTGGGTCCCAAGCCGACCGCCGTCTTTCTGGTTTCCATGCCCTGGTATCCTGGCGGTCGGTAGCCCCTCCCTGGAAAGTCCTGTTCAGAAATGCAGGCAGCGCTGCAGGGAAGACTCCCACTTCCCTGTGGTGTGCATTTTCTTAATCTTGCTCTTTTGTAGCAAACGTCTGTGATTGCTGCCAATGCTCTGTGGCCCATGCACTGCAAGTCGTGACATCGTCTTGGGTCTTCTCAGTAACTTCTCAGTTTAAGGGCTTTTGATGGTTGGCGTAATATAGTTTGAATGTGATGCTGAAATCCGGTTAGAATAAAGCCTTTTAAATATGGCTGGGGCAGCACTGGCCTCAAAGGCAAATTTTGCCTCTGGGCTCATGGAAATTGTCTCCCCTCTATTCTTTTATGAAAATGTCCCATCATTTAAATAGTTGCACTGTTCTTTCAAAGTTCTGTCAATCTCCCTTTAATGTTCTGTCAGTTGAACTTTTGGAAAATTTTGGTAGATAAGGTCTCACTTAAGAGAATTTTGGCTTGTTAAATTCCATGGGCCTTTGTCCCGACCCGCGGGATTCGGAGGCACGAAAAGAGAAGGGCTGAGGATTGAAATGAGGGGCTTGACAACTTGACGCTAGTGTTTGTTTTTTTATTTTTCCTTTTCCTTCTCTTTTCCTTTTCCCTGTCTTTCTACCTTCCCTGGCCTTCTCCCTGCTCCTCTCGCAGCGCTCTCCTCTCTCGTGGTTCTCCGCTTAAATCTCTTTTCTTCTTCTCCTCTCTCGCCTGCGTTCTCCTCTTATACCCTCGTAGCTCCTCCCCCCGTACCTCCCAGTCTCATGTGCTTTACAGGAAAAACCTGTGGTTCTCCGAAGGCGAATCGGTAAAGCGAACTCATGGCACGCATATGCAACACGGCACATACTCCGGACGGCTCCGGACAGGCCTTGATCTAAACTGAAAGCAAAAGGACCTCAGCTTATCTTACCAAATTATGATAAAAGCAAATCGTGAACCAGGGAAACTTCATTTTCATTTTTTGGGTGCTTTCCTTGCAACTTGCTGCTGGAGAAGCACAGGCACAGCCTTTGCATTTAGTCCCTCATCTAAAAATGTGCATATTCACCATGAAGATTTTTTTAAAGTTATCCTCACAGCTGAGAAACTATGAACCTGTGATATCTCTACCCCCCTCACTATCCTGATTGATATTTTAACTGTATCACACTCATTTTTACACAGCTTTGCTCATTTAAAATCTGACAGCATCCAGTGCATGGGCTGAAACACTGTGCTCTCTTGAGATTGATTCATTGGACAAATGTGTTGTCAAGGAAAGGCCTGTACAGTCTTGGTTATAAAATCTCAGCTCCTAAATTTCAAGATGGAATGCCCGTAGCTGCGAACGTGGCTGTAATTAAATGTGAAATGGTCTCATCTTAGCATGGAAGGAAATAAGCTTTTTTGGTCAGAAGGAAAGAGCTTTCAATTCAGTTTTAATTGTTAATTTTCCTTTGGGGGAGCTTGAAGAGCTTTAGTGTTTAAAGGAATAAAATATCAAATAGCAAAACTATTAACGAGCCATTACCCAGTAGGGGGAGGCAGGAGGACTGTAACTTTCAGAGGTCTGGATGATTTGAGTGGATACCTCCCTGGAGGACAGTGCAGAGCAGGACTCACTCCCAGGGGGAGGGGGCCTCTTGGGGGAGGGGCAGAAAATCTCAAGTCTCACCCACTGGGTTTTATTTAAGGAAATATCTCTTCATGTAGGCAGTGATGTGTTTAAAAGTGAGACATTTCCTCATACTTGTTTCTATTTTAAGTGATTGTTTTGACAGGTCTTTGAAGAAAAAAATCCTTTTCTGTCCTGCAGATTCAGGAACTGCCCTGAAATGCCTGATCCTGTCACACAATCAGTAGAGACAGCTTCCACGGTGACCCCCCCAGGCAGTGGTGGCTAAAGCTAGTGTCACTGGATTGTCAGGGCACCTTCCATGGCAGCCACTTGTCCATGAGCTGTCATAACCTCCTGGTGAGGAAATGACTAATCTGATTACTTAACACATGCTTTGCCGTTTGCACTTGCAAAGTACTTACAAATTTGAGGCCACAGAGAAGTGCCCATTTGTGCCATTCTCAGCAGACAGCAAAGGAGCTGCTCCACAGAGGTCTCTGCCAGTCAGCAGCTGTGACTTCTGTGCAGCCTATGGGTTCCGCTGCCTCCTGTCCCACCTGCGTGACGCGGGGGGGGAGGGGCGCCTGGGAGGCAGTCGCCAGAGTGTTCTAACCTCCAGAGAGTGAAGTGTGTTAGGGCAATTTCCCAGAGAAATCAGGCGGCACTTGGAGAGGTGGAGAGAGAGATTTAATTGTCACACCAGCAGGCTTTGTGGGATCACTCGCAAAAAAGTGAGCCCCGAATTGCAGGAGTGCTAGGGTTTTAGTTTGTATGTGGAAACTTGTTACACCATCCGTCATAGACCTTCTGTATTATTTGGGAAGGGAGTCCAGTAGCCCTGGCTACTACTGTGGACAAGCAGCACACCGTAGGAACTTTCTGCTCCAGCAAGCAGCAGACTCCATGCAGCAGACTTAGCAACTTCCTGCTTCAAGTGAACAGCAAATTAATTGAATCATAAAGCTGCCCCTCCACCCCCACGCAAAGACCACCTTTTGATTTAGTGGTTTTCCCTTGAAAGGCCTAGACAACAAGCAGACTGGAAAATGTTAAATATGCTCTGGCTGTTGTTTGGAGAAAGCCAGCAGGTCTGAACTAGCCACCTGCCTTTGAGGAAGTTCTAGCCTCCTTTCAACTTACTCTTCATCCCGGGGGTCACTCCTTAGCCAGAGCTGAGCTCCCAGGCACCGTGTTGGGAAGAAAGAGTGTTTCTGTACTTCTATGTTGATAGATTGTGGTTCATACCTAAACTAAATTTATAACCTTAATTTTTATACTATGCTAGATAGATTAGAAAAAAGATGATAGATTAGAAGATAGATAGATAGATAGATAGATAGATAGATAGATAGATAGATAGATAGACAGATAGATAGACAGATAGATAGATATAGATAGATAGCCAGGCAATGGGCTGTAGGAAACTGACTTCTTCCCTAACAGTGAACTGACAACTGACAACAGAGTTGGAAAGGTTGCTATGGATGACCTGCACCTTACAATGGAGCGGGAGGGAACACCAGTGATGACATACTGGAGATAACAGTAATGACAACAGCTAACATCTATGCTGAGTTTTTTGCATGCACCATCTGATTTAATCCTTTTAGCTCTCCTGGTCCTCTGCATATGGAAAAATTTGCAATGGGGAGGTTGAATATTTGCTAAAGTTTTGTACCCAGCAGGTGCTGAGAGGTGGCCTAGGGATAAGCCCAGCATTACTTTACAGTCTCTTGCTTTACTTCATATGTCAGAAAACTCAAGATGACCTCAAGGTCAACTGTCCAGCCTCCCTGGGCCTTTTAGCCCCCAACCCCTCGTGTCCACATACTTTCTCTCTGATTCCAATCCTGCCACAACTGTGTGTGGAACGAACTTCTTTGAAAAGCGTTTCTTCCTCAGCCCCAGAATTGTTCAAGCAGGAGACCACATTCAATTCTTCCTTTCAACCGTAGCATTGTTGTTCTGGTATTTTAAACAAATTCAGATCTATGTGACCTGTTAAATTGACTGGTTTGTGTAAATGTGGCCTCTGGCGTTTTGCCCAAACAAATTCTGCAGAAGCATAAACAAGTAACATCAATGCAAACTCACTGCTCGAATGGCCATCAGACCAGCACCACCCGTGGCAGCCACGGCCAGATCAGCAGCTCACGTTTTCAAATCCATTGCATATTCCCTGCCTGATACAACAGAGAGTTCTGTGAGTAACCCAGTTACTAGTGCAACTGCCAGTAGCAATTTTCCAAGTCCAACATAACCCTCCCGTTAGCTCACTTGCTTCCCAGATTAGCTTCTACTTCATTTTGTCCCACAGCCACAGTCCTTAGGTCTTACCAAACAACAAGAAAACTACAGACCACAGTGCAATTAGTTGGGTGTTGTAAACTGAGATTGCTTGTTTGATGGATGTGTGATTGTGTTTGTCCAAATGTGGCCACCGATTCCCTGGATGCCTGGTCCAACATTTCAACAATTGGAGGTTTTCAGGATTTGCGAATGGCTGAAAGGGGGCCCTGGCAGCTGAGGTGCGTGTTTAGAAGTTGTTTTTGTGTGGCACTTCCCGTTGGCCTGAGCAACAACCAGCTTTCTACCTCAACCAGGAAGGGCTGCTGGAGCTCAAAACTGCCCCTGACACCTGAGTGTAACTGAGATCATGAACTCTGCGTAGTGATGAAACACCCTGCAGACAAGAATTATTTTCAACTTCTATTCAGTGAGGCATGTTTCAGATTGGCCATAATCAAAACAGCTTTTAAACCCAATGACAAACACCCATTCTTAAAATTCGTATAGAAAATATACAACAATTGGGATCTCTTTTAAGACCAGGCGTCCATAGGGGAGAAGTTTGGCCTCATCTGAGTCAGATAGAAAGGAGACACTGTAATTTATGAGCTGAGCTAACAGGTGGGTGCTGAGCTGGATTTTGTTCAACTCATCTAAGGCTGGCAAGGACAACAGGCGGGTGTTCCCATAAGTCACCTTTATTACTTTAAACACATCAGCGGGAACACCAGCACAGGTGTGTTTAGCTGTGCCGGACACATTCACTCACTTCCGCACGTGTTGTCCTTCTCATTTCATGGTCCGAAGGTGTGTTCATCAGATTTATATGAGCAGGCCCATAATTTAGTTTTATTTGTGCTGTCTTGTTTATTTGTGCTATTATGCTTATTTGGCTTTTCCTTGCAAATAGATTCAACCCATGTGAATATCATCACAGAGTCTCTTTCTTCTTTTTTTTTAAAGATTTATTTGCGTGTACAAGAGCTAGGGTGCAGTCCAGAGGTGTGGGGGTTGAGAGGATTCACCAGAGACAGATTGGGGAGCAGAACAGGCAGATCCACTGACATACACTGCTGAGGGGAGCAGCGGGCGAGACAGGAGAGGTCTGCTACGCCATGTGGGTAGCTCCCTGGCCAGGATCGAACTCATGCTACAGTGGCTGAGGATAGCTGCATAGTGCTGAGACTTAACCCCTTGACCCACCAGGGAGGCCCCCAGGAATCTCCTTTCTTAATCTGATTGTAGAAGTATGAGATGCCTTTGGGATTACTTAGCATAAAAGCCTCCTCTGAACAGCTGTGTTGTATGAGGTGATGGTTGTATTTCAGCATATTCGAGGTGGGGGTCTCTTTGCTGTGTGACTGCTATACTGTTTTCTTTTCTCCCCTGACTCCCTCCTGTTTAACAGCAGCCAAGTCCAGGGAGCACTGAATGAATCCGACGACCCTGAAACGGGCTGTCTGAGTGATAACAAGCCAACTTCTCGACACTTCTACCCTGTCGCCTTGCTGCTCGTCAGCTCGCACCTGCTAGTCGTGTGGCTTATTTTAAGTCTTGCATTATTATTAGCTAAATACCAATAAGTTTTCAGCTGTACTCCTTTCTTTTCTACAAATGACAATGGACTTTAAACTATGGGGACAATGCTGTACTATTTCTACATTTTCAGATTCACAGAGTTTAAAAAAAAAAAACAAACAACAAATGTTTGAATTGTACGTGTTCTGTTTTTCCTAAGATCTAAAGAAAGAAGTACTATGCATTAAGTGAATTATTTTGCTCTTTTGTTCATGGAAACGTGTTTCCCATTATTAACTAGCTCAAGAAGAATTTTTAAATTACTGTCTTTGGGATAAGACAAAGAACAGAGTCCTGGAAGCTTGAAGCCCCGCCCCTCCTTCCCTCTTCCCATTAGACGTATTAAGGAAACGAAGACTGTTCTTGCACAGCCACTGGAGCCCGAAGGAGTCCTGGGGAGCGGGCAGTGCCGCCCCGGATGTCCACTGTGCTGTTGGCCTTGTTGCCATTGGCTGATGGAACCTTCTGTCTGGTTTCTTAACTGTTAGTTATGTCATTTCTTTGCTGCAATTAACCCTTTCTGTCAAGCAACTTTATGGAGAGAATGGCTATTTATGTTTTGTAATTAAATTCACCTGTTTGTAACTATTGTTTGGGTTGATTTGGCTCTCAGAGTACTTTTCTATTCCTTCTAACAAGGTCTTGTTGTGTCTTGACGCGCCATTTTCAGGACCTGTGACTTTTGTGCTGTTGTGCCCACGTATGTTCCTTGATCAGCTGGCACGTGGACCAGGCTACTCGGAAAGCCATTTTCCTCTTTGTTGCACAGCTAAAATAATGAAGTAAAATAGAGATGAGACTTTCCTTTAAAAATCTATAGGGCCAGACTTAATCAATTAAATGCCTTATTCCTAGAACCTGCATCCTTAGGGCTACATATAGATTTTAATGTGTTTTAAAGAGACTGGGAAATTAATTTGTGGAAAAGTTATTTACGAAAGGCAGATATATTTATGAAATGAAAGTGAAGCTGTATTGTGGAGCAAATTATATTTAAAGAGTTTATTAAATCTTAAATATCTGTTAAGAGCAAAAAGAGACTTTAATCATCTTTTGCTGAGGGCAATAATGGTATTGGGCCTGGCCTAGGATTTAATTTTGTAAGATGTATCATCATTTGTGGGGGAAAAAAATGTAGAGTTGAATCTTTGTTATTTTTACTTGGACTGTTGCTGCAACTCTGCATTGAAAACAAATAAAGCATATTTATTTATTCTGTGTTTCATGAAGTTGTACTTTTTCCCCTTTCACCAGAGAAGGATGCCGCATAGAGAATGTGCTGAAGAATATCAAATGCAGAAAGTATGCTTTCAACATGCTACAGCTGATGGCTTTCCCCAAGTACTACCGACCTCCAGAGGGGACTTATGGCAAAGCAGACACCTAACTTACCAGCGTGTAAACTAACGGGAACACAAATGCGCTCCGGTTGGATAATCACCTTTTTTTTTTTATTATTGTCATGAATTCATGGAAAGAGGTGTTTGCACAAATCTAGGTTACTTGAATCAGTTATCAGCGTTTTACTCTGAAGGAAATCCATTCAGCCATTTAAGTTGCATTGCTAGTTCGAAACCTCGATGTATGAGTTGAGAGCTCTGCTTGAGATCAACTCAGCAAATGTACATTTTGCTTATGGAAACTTTTCAGGAAAGACATTCTGAAAATAGAAGTTGCTGCACCAGGACCACACGTGGTCCCCAGTGACCTGGGGGTGCCCAGGGAGAAGACTCTGTGATATTCTTTCACAGCCTGTCTTACTCATTACCTTAGAGCCCTTTGGTGGGCTTTAAAAAATATTTTTCTAGTGACATAAAATTAGGGGGAGTGACTCGTGACCTTAAATAGAGAAGGTTTCCAGATGTATTTGTAACGACTTTTGCCAGCCAGTCGCCTTGTGACTGCACCTCCTCAGCAGGTGGACGGACAGTGCTGGGAAAGCAGTAAAAATACTTTTCAAATATCACTTCAAAACTCCGCGTTGAGTTGTATGGCTCTGTCACAGAAGTGGCAATTGAGGTTTACTAGACAAACACTGCCAGGAACCAAAGCCACCAGGACGTTAAAGATCGACAGCCTGTTGACGTTGAAAATGACAATCCTGTCAGCCCAAACTTCATATAGTCAGATTGGTGAAGTCAATATCTTTGAGTTGTTTTCTAACAGTCATCTTGGTGTAGATATAGAGTGTAAGTGTGCAGACTCTGACATAGATTAGTATTTGTGAGCAAATCTTTAAAAGTATAGGCGGCTAAAACTAATGATAAACCAAAATTATTATCTCTGTTAACCTGAATTTTATATTTGTTCTTATTCAGTGAAGTAACACCATAAAATTTTAAAAAATCCAAATTAGCAGTTGCTTTGGGGGTCATTTTGCATTAATGCCATTCTAAATGGGTAGATTAAGCCGCAAGGAAGGTAGGCCCTAGTCACTTAGCTAGATCATGTTGGAACCATGATTACAATCTCTCCTTTCCTTCCTAGCCTATGAGGCTTTTAATACTACCCTGTGGGGCTTTTAATACTAGAATTAACAGTCTAGTAGTTGAGCTATTAACGTGTGACCATTCTACTTGAGGTAGTTGCCAAAACATTACAGTCTTTTAAATGAAAATATGCTGCGTGATGTGGATCAGCTGATGCCCAAAGTTACCTTGGTTCCCTTCATACTTCATTCTCCATTTCAGTGACTAAACATAATCTTCAGGTTGTTTGATTTCACTCAAAAGGTAGGATTTGTGGTCATTGTCATGAGACAATTGGACTTGAGATAGAGGTAACTATGTGGCCACATTTGATACATTCATTATATCAAATGACCAGTACATCAGTCTGAGTTTCAAGAGACCTGATTTATCACCCTGCACACTTACGAACAATAGTTTCCACGTGTGTTTTGAAAATGAAACCTTTTGTCTCAAATATGGAAAACACATGTTAACTAGAAGTTGGTAGAGTGGAGTTTCTGTTCCTGAAAGGCATTTCAGAGATTAATACAATAGAGAAAGAAAATTCATTCCTGTTTCGTATTGATGATAGTGTTCCTTCCTTAAAGCTGTTCCTTGGAATACGACTTCACTATTTAAATTATTAATGCTTTCTAAAGCCAAAGGCAAATGTTAAACAAAAGTTTCGATATCTCCTTTGTGTGAACACAGCCCATCATGCTTGCCCCTACATATTTAAATGAGACACATCAGCAGGCCTGATTTAGGAGTCCATGTTGACCCAGAAAATGCTATTTCCAGTGGATTGTGGTGGAGGACTAGGGGTCACTCAGTGGGGGTCTGGCAATTTATACCTGCAGAGGTGTGACCCTTATCTCTGAATCATCTGTGGTGCTATAAAACCAATATGACCTCAATTTAAAAAATGGCATTTCCAAACAAGATCCTTTTTTTGGTTTTGCTTGAGAACATGTTTCCACTCTAATATCCCCAAATGTTGTAGATACCATTCTGTATTAGCTATTTACAGAGTCCTACGGAAAACACACTTAAAAACAAGGGAAAGTGGAATCTCACTTTCTTTGACCCAGTGACAAAAGATCTAGGGCCTGGAAATGGTCCACAAAATAGTGGAACAGAAACACTTGAGCAGAAATCTTTTAAATGTTAGACCCAGACTTGGAGGTACCTATTCATTTTTTTCCTCCTGTGATTGATTTGGGGTGGTTCTTCTTTTTCTGGTAGATACAGTTTTGAATTTTTTGGTCTACTCTTTGCCAAAGCAATCCTTTGATGTAGTGTGTTCAGTCCACCAATCCAGCACATCAAAGCAACTCTTTGATCCAGGTAACAGATTGTGCCAATATGACCAACATCCTAGAGAAGAGCAGCCTGCCACAGGCCTGGCTGCTGACTCAGGACTCTGGAAGCCCCTTACTTTAAAGGAGAAACACCTGATTCTCTGAACAACCAGGATGTCCTAGCACCTAGCTCCAAGGTGGAGGTTTCTTCCCTTTGGTTTTCCAACTAGATGGCATTTTGCATAAAATAAAATTACAATGGAAAAGAAAAGGCATTGTATAGAGAATGCTTTTTTATCTCAAGCCACTCAAATCCCTCCCTTGTTGATGGTTGAGCTGTGGAGAGGAGATGGGCTGTGCTGCACTTTGCTGAGTCACGAGGTCCATCATCATGTTTCCAGGAATTTGTTGTAAATGGGTTGTTCCACACAACCACCATCCAATATTAAATTATAAACTATGAATGAATATGTTTTTTAACAGTATGAATAATAATCAAAACTTACCACTTCCTGATTATTTACTACAGTTTTTCATTCACCATGGCCTGGAGGCAATTGCTGGCAGCTGCCTTAGTGCTGTGGAGGCCCGCCTGGGGCGCTGATACCCCACCTTCAGCATCTACACTTGGTAACTTGAAGTTGAGCAGGTGGGAGTATTGAGAAACCACAGAAATTAACAAATGCTGCAAACTGGGGCTCTCCTTTCTGGAAGTCTAGTTGGTAAACACTTACCAGCCCACAACTAGGTGGCACCATCCATTTTTCTCCAGAGAAGAACAAATTACTGACAGCACTAGAAAATTATGTAAGTACTGTTAAATGCAATCACTCATCTTCAAATGGCTACAATTTTATTGTGGCTTTTATCCTCTTCAAAGAATCCAATAAGGCTGTAAATAATATTTGATGTTTCTATTTTATTCATAATTTCACTTAATCATAACATGAGTCTAAAAACTTATCTCTTGGTGATGTTCTGCAAAGAGGATTCTTCACCATGGAGCTTTAGTGGAAGCAGGAACTAGGGGCTAACTTCAGGGAAATCTTAGTTTAATTGGCTATCCCTGAAAATGTGCTTCAGTGTCAATTTTTAAATGTATAATTTTAGCATTTGCTAAAGGCAGGAGAAACAGTAACATATTACCATGCCCAGACACTAATAAATATAACTCAATTGGAACCCAAACTGTTAGATTAAACAAATTGAACTCTGGCAGGAGACTAAATCACCACAGCTGTTTGAGGTATTTGAGTTCCAAGCAGGATGGTATATCATTCATTTAGTTCAATATACAGGGTGCCTTTTGTAATCTTCTAAGAAATAAATTAACTTTTATCACAGATTTAAAAAAACTGGCAAGAAAAACCATGATCAGCAGTTACGGAGCAAAGAGAGCATCTTGAAGAAAGGCAGGCCTGTTAGCTGGAGGCGTCAGAAATCAGGCACTACTGAAAGGAAAGATTTGCTGAGTTGTGGAATTGATTGACAATTTTCCTATGAATTCACATTTATTTAGCCCAGCTGCAATCTACAGAAGCTGTGCTTCTCCCCTCCCCCATATTTATGTTTCATTGCCTTATAAAAAAACATCCTAAAATTTAAAGCTTTTGTTTCTTGGGCAATTTTAAGTTTAATTTTCTAGCAAAACAGATGCTACCTATAGCAAAACTGTCTTTAAGGATAAGAACATAAAATTAATGTTTTGAAAATAGTATTGCAAGTCGATTAGGTGTCAAGTTAAGGATGGAAATTTGGGCTTTTGACTTTCTGAGTTACAGTGCATGTTAATCACTCTTTGAATTTTATTTCTAAACCAAAGAAAGTCTAAAACATTTACAATGCAAACGGAACAAATCCTATCTGGCTATTAGTAACCAGGAGGTGGGAAAAAACTGTAACATAGTATTTACAAAAAAGTGCATCATGCAGTCAGTTCTCCTAAGCCGGAAGCTTTATAGATATTGACAATTTTAAATGACAAAGTGAAAACCAGGCTCATAGTTAAGTACCCAGGGAGTGAGAATCAGGGGAGAGAACACAAGTGATGGCTTCTGATAACCCGCATCTTCTAGTAAGTAAGAAGTTGGGCCTCCACACTGGTGGGATAAATACACTCACAGCCTTCAGAGCATCCGCATTCCCCAAGGTCACCAAGGACACGGTTCAAGAGGCTGTCTTTAATGATGACTTGGTGCAGTTTCATTAATAGCAAGAGATAGTGACTCAAGTATTGGCAAGTTAGCTGAACTGCCTGAATAATTCTTATGATGTTCTTAAATATTAAAAAGTATTTCATGTCCACGAGCTTTCAGATGTTAAAAGGCAAAAACTCCTCGTGTCCATACCCACACACACCACTGCTGCCCTGCACGCCGTCCTCCTCTGTACACATCTACTCCATGAGGATATTTTATTATTTTATTTAACCTAGCATCCAATTTTCATGTTCTTTTGGTACTTATCAGAAATGTTGGCACTTGTTTTTTTTTTTTATGTTAAGTATGTATTCTAGAAGAACCAATAATTTGTATTCCTAGGAACAGAGGCATGAATAGGTTAGATCACTTTATACTGGCATTTGAACAAATATCATTTTGTTTTATTGTTCTGTGTAAACCATATTCATTGTAGACTGTGTATATTTTTCTTTAAATAAATGTGATTTTTATTTTTTATGTTTCTGTCTTTTTCTCCCTATTATGCATTTTTTTTTTCATTTTCATCAGTGTAACAATGTCTACCAGTTAATTACAATATGAGAAGGGTAGCTGGACAACATTTCCAATTGGATCGACTCAGCTGCTGCTGGGCCACCATCACAGAGCACATTGCACAGTGAGACCAGGAATGGCTGCCTACCAGACTTCCCCACTGTTAGGTTATTATTTGACCTTTTGTAATTAAAAAAACAAAAATTTGCCTAACCCATCATACTGTCAAAATCAGAAGTCAGCTTTAAAAAATAAGCTTTACAATAAAATTTATTCCGCAGATAACTTCTGAGTGTCTGTGTAGTCGCAGGCAGTTTGGCACAAGGTTTTAGCAATAAACAAAGGACATGGTTTCCCCATTCAGGGAGCTTACATAAAGAAAATCAACTCTCTACCAAATAAATGTCAATT
Source organism: Talpa occidentalis (assembly GCF_014898055.3). Taxonomy (NCBI): domain Eukaryota; kingdom Metazoa; phylum Chordata; class Mammalia; order Eulipotyphla; family Talpidae; genus Talpa; species Talpa occidentalis. Next base: position 112,010,572 of record NW_023605194.1, read on the forward strand.
ATAATGTATGATATGAAGCAATGATCTGGGAATTTGGGCAGAGACTCCTAGTGTAGGCAGGGGGTTCTTGTTTACAGAGGGCACCCTCAGGGGTCATCTGTCTAAGGAATGTCATTGAGGCTAAACTGAAAGAAAGGAGAGTCATCCAGCTCAGGAAGGAGAGGGGCAGAGTGTGGGCACAGGGGAGAGATGTGATTAGAAAAGGAAATGGTGAGACAATTAGGAGGACAGTAGAGAGAGAGAGAGAGAGTATTGGACAAGGTTTGAGGGGGTAAAAATGAAGAGAAATAGAGATTCATGTATCTGGGAGAAGGACTTGCTGGTGGGTTGGAGGTGCGGAGAAGGAGGGTGATGGATAATTAAGATGAATTTCATTTCTGACGTGAGCACAGAAAGCTGGCGGCAGCATCCTGAGAAGTGGAAGGCAGGAGGAGTAGGTCTGAGGGGAAACCCGCTGTCACTGACTGTGAACATGGAAGATCCAGCTGCTCCATCATCCAATAGAGCAGAAAGTCGACTGTATTCATGGATTGAGTCTAGGGTTCCAAGAAGAGTCTGAGGTGGGACTAGTGAGAGCTGGCAGCGTAAGAAGATGAATGCAAACACACACAATGGCGGTAAGCGCTTGGCTGACATGACAAGAAAACTTAATGAGCTCATAGAAAAAGGCAATACTTTGACTCAAAAACTGACGAGGAGCAGCGCCGAGCTTTAGTCACACGGCTGCCCCATGTTTATATTAGCGTGCTGCCTCTGTCTCTGTTTGCTTGATCTCCCTTCACATCTGTCTCTAATTCTAGCTCTGTTCCCTCCCCCCCATCATGTTTGCATCTGGGGGAGAGAGGCGTGCTATTCTTTCTTCCATACTACTCTATTTTTCCAGAAGGTCTCTGCAAGTTCCCATCTTACACGGTATTTGCAGTTTACCTCTCACAGGATGTTTGTTTCCAGCAAACATCAATGTCCAAAAGAACTTTGTTCAGTCACTGCGTCCTGGGAGGAGACTCTGGGGGGGGCCTCCTGGGTCCCTCTTCACGCGACAGCAGGTGAATTGGGCCACTGAGGATGATGACTCCACCCCATCGCCGAGCACCGGGAGAGGCAGGGCCAAAGTGGACATCCTCGTCTTGGGAGCAAACGTAATGACAACAGCTGAGAGGAGCCCGCAGGAGACCTCGCAGTAAGAGGCTGCGTCAGAGTAAAAGCAGCCTGCTTTGACAAGAATTACTTTACTGTAAAATTGCATTTTATTTGGAGTTAGATTCTAAAGTCAGAAGTAAGATAAAAATGAAAAGCAATTTCACTGAAATAAATGTAACTAAGGAAACAACTATAATGTCACCACAAGAGGCAAGAGGTCTAATGGTTTCTGAATTTGCCATTAACCTTGAGTGAATCGGTTCATTGTTATTTTTCACTCTCCTACACGTAAACAGAAGATAGCAAAACTCTCTCGATGCCCATCCCGATCCCTTGCTAGCCTTTTGAGCAAGCTGTGAGCCCGCCCGAACAGAGGAATCCTCTGAATCAGGCATCGCTTCTGGAATGTGACTGACTTCAGGGGTCCCTAGCTTCTCCTAGAGAGACATATGGACTAGAATTGGTTTTCTCTCTAAAGAGAAGTAAAATAAAGGGCTAACCATCCTTTCACCTTTGCTTAATGCTTTGCAGCAATTCTCTAGAATAGTGTTTGTGGTCTCTCAGGACACAGTACAGAATTTGCCATTCACTTTCTTCATCACTGTCTTGTTCTTTTATCTGATACCTGCCTACTACACATTCACTCTGAACACTGAATAGGAAGGGGTGTGCCCCAGCTCAGTCCCTACAGCAAAAGCAGGCACAATTACAAAGAAACTGCTGGTTGGCGACACTCACGAAGAGATGCCAAAATTTTAAACATTTTAGCAAATCAAATTCAGCAAGTAGATTATAGTACAGGAACAACAGGATATAGCATTCCAAAATCAATCAAGGTTAATGGCAAGGTTAATTCATCATATTAAACTAGAAAAGGAAAACTATATAATCATCTTTACAGCGAGACAAAGTTCATTTCTGAAAAATACCTGTGGAAACCAGATGCTCTTCAACTGATGAACTCCCTACTCAAAAATCTACAGTGAACACTTCATCATGAAAGACTGAAATCTTGTGCCCTGAGATCAGAAACAAGAAAAGGGTGTTAGTTCTAGCCATTCTCAACTTCTACTGAAGTTTCTAGTCAAATCAAGAAGGCAATAAGGGCCTCCCCGGTGGCGCAGCGGTTGAGCGCTGGGTTGAGAAGCTGCCCGCGGCCTCTGCGGCGCCGGTTCGAACCCCGGCTGCTCCCCGGCCACCGGAGGAGGGTCCCACATGGCGCGCAGACCTCTCCTGCCGCCCGCTGCTCCCCTCAGCAGTGTCCTTCGGTCCTTCTGCCTGCTCTGCTCCCCGCTCTGGCTCTGGTGGATTCTCTCACCCTCCCGCGCTTCTGACTGTACCCAGTGCTTGTGTAAACAAAACGAACAAATAAATAAATAAAATAAAACATGCCTCTATTTAGAAGAAGAAGAAAAAAAGAAGGCAATAAATATAAATAAATAAATGGCACCCAAAATCACCAGGGAAGTGTAAAATATTTGTAGACTAGGATGAGTGACACAGACAATCCAGTGGAATCTCAAATACTTCTTACCGAATGGTGAACTGTTCATATCTGACGTGGAAAGAATATCCTCCGTCTCCATTTTAGAACTGTCCTGGAGGTCCTGGTCAACACAATAACAATACATGTATATATAATCTCTCTAGAGATCCAATTCATAAATATAGTTCACATATATTAATATATATACTGCAAAAGATGAAATGAAAACCATTATAAACAGGTAGCCTGATTTTTAATATGGATTTTTTTCAAATTACAGATAAAGATAGAATTAAATAATTTAGCTAGTCACTAAATATGACAAATGCAGAAAGAGCAATTCTATTTCCGTTTACTAGTAGAAATGCAATTTTCTAAATACATAATTTTCAATTGCATAAAAACATCAAGTAGAATTAATTTTACAAAAAAATGCACAAGACCTCAATGCAGAATATTATAAAGGATTAGTGATAGATGCCAATCCCACCCCACCCCAAAACAAAATAAACCCTAGCAGGTAAGGTGTTGAAATTTTACAAGTTGATTCTAAAATTTATATACAAAAGTTAAAAAGTATCAGAAAATCAAGGCCCACTTGAATAAGGCAAAGCTGTAACACGGTAAACAGAGACATAAAGGTGAAAGGACAAAGAGGAGCAAAGAGGGAATGCTTCCTCAGCAAGAGAAAATGGGATGCTTCTCAGCAGGGCAGATGCTCCATAATGGCGCGCAGTGTTGTGGGGTGTGCCGGGCAATGGGGGGGACAGGAGTACCCCCGTGAATAGTTTGCTCCAGGGTGGGGCAGAGAACACCCCAGATGAATCTGAACCATCCTGACGTGTCAGAAACCAAATATGAAAGAAATGAGACAAAAATAATAACAAGAACAAATATCAAAACAACACAAGGGAGCAGGCCCAGCAGAAGGGCCACCTGCAAGCGCCGCCACCGGCCACCTCTGGAACAACCAGAGCCGCAGCCAGGTTAGCAGGAGAGCCTGACAGCAGTGTCCGAGGTTAAAACAAATGATTGCAGGATCATATGGAAGCTCTGTCTTTAGTAGGTTGAGGAATCTCCAGCTCTCCATAGTGGTTGAACCAGTTTGCACTCCCACCAGCAGTGCAGGAGAGTTTCTTTTTCTCCACAACCTCGCCAACATGTGTTGTTGCTAGGTTTTTTATATGTTCCATTCTCACTGGTGTGAGGTGGTATCTCATTGTGTTATAGGACAGCCCCGATATTGAACAGGTTGCCTGGCTGTGGGTCCTCACCCGCGCACTTACAAGGGACTTATGCATACTCCACTGCAGGCACACACAAAAGGTTAATAAATGGTTTATTTACAAGGGAAAAGGAAATATGGAAAATGTACAACTCAGGGAGAAAATAGGGAAATAAAGTCTTTAATGCGTCCTACCCGATCCGCCGACCTGGAAACCCAAAGGCACTCTCAGAGCTGGCCTGACGCTACGAGCTGGCGGAGAGCCAAAATGGGGGACCCCCCCCAAAGCCCACGTGTCTTGCTTAATACCAACCTGGCTGCTGAACCCCACCCTCAGGTCCCAGCCAGCTTCCCTTTGGTGGTGATGGGATTTGGAGTTCCCAGTGTCTTTGGCTTGGCCTGGGGTGGGGGTGGAGTCCACAAAGCCTGTATGGAATTAGCTTTAGGACATCCTTTTCCCCCCTAACAATTGTAGTTTTAATTTGCATTCCACTCCTAGGTATTTACCCAAAGGACACAGAAACATCAATTCCAAAGGGCACCTGCACCCCTATGTTTATGGCAGCACTGTTTACAATAGCTAAGCTTTGGAAACAACCCAAATGCCCCAAAACAGATGACTGGATCAAGAAGATGTGGTCCATATACACCGTGGAATATTACTCAGCAATCAAAAAAGATGAACTCATGCCATTCGCAGCAGCATGGATGGCGCTGGAAGGGATCATGCTCAGTGAAATAAGAGAAAGAAAAAGAAAAATACCGGATGGTCTCACTCATAGCAGGAATCTAGAAAACCTAAATAAGGGACCAGGAAAAAGAATAACTATAGGAAAGAAAAAATCAAAATCAACGAACAACTATGAACCAGAGACACATGGGGGGAGGGGGGAAGGAGAGATGGAGGGTCAAAATAAGGGTGTTGCAATTGTATGGGGAATATAAAAATAAAATTAAAAAAAGAAAGGAAAGAAAATATGGGCATCACAAAAAAAATACAAACCAAATGATTGCAGAGTGCAGTAAACAACAGAGAAGAGACCACTTGCCTTTAGAGAGAATTACAGCTCATGAATGTGGAAGGAAGGGCCGCAGAATGGCATCTTTATTAATGACTCGAAGGTGACGAGGAATAAAATATATGGATTCAGAAACCCTCTGTTATAACACTCTCAGATGGTCAGATGGTCTCGCTGGTGTCTCTGAAATCCTTAAGCTCTGCCGAACAATGAAAACCTGTGAGGCTAATCCAAGCCGAGGGACAATCACAAAATACCTGGGCATTACTCTGCAATATTATCAAGTCATGGGAGAGAAGCAGCGAGCACTGTCTCAGCTGGGGGAACTCGAGAACAGACGCTAAATGCAATGTGGGATCCCAGACTCGGCCCTGGGTGGAGAGGCCGCAGTAGCAGAAACCCGGGAAATCTAAAGTCCGTAGTTTAGTCAATAGTATTATCCCAGTGATTATGCAAGAAGTTAGCATCAGCAGAAGCTCTGTATGAGAATTTTATTTGAATGATCTCTTTTTAGTGAATATCTTTTCTAAATCTATGGCTTTAGGGTATGACTAGAGCTAGAGAAAAAATATAAATGCTTGAGAGAAAACTAACAGTTTAAATATTATTTTAAAATTCTTAATGTATAAATATGGTTTATGAGGGTTTGTGAGAGGGAAAATGGTATTTTGAGGCATTTCTTGATATTATTACTTCTTAGAATATTCTTCTGAAGAAGAAAACTGCAAGGATAGGAAATGATTTTGTTGCATAAAGGAGGGATGATAGTAGAAATCAGTTTCAACTCTGTCTTTAACATAAACACAAACGTTTGGTTTTTTTGCCTTTACATTGTTTCGACACCATTTTGTATGATTTTTTTCCCTCCATTTCAAGAATATAGGCTTTCAACTGAGTGAATCATAAAAAGTTTTTCTGAATGAACTAATTCAAATTCCAGATGTTGCATATTTAATAGTTTAAAATCTTTAGATCAGCTTAGACCAAACGCTAAAAAAGGTTTTGGACAAAGAGGGAAGGCATTTAGACCAATCTAAGCAAGTGAACGCGTTTTCCAACTCTTAAAACTTTGGAACAAAAAACCATCAAGAGACTACCCAATCCACTCTTTTATTAAGCCGCATAATGAATTTTCAAGAAGAGAAAAAAGCAAGCTGCCCGCAATATTCAACTGAATTTGCTGACTCCGTTCAAATGCACGAGGCTAACATTTGAAGGTGATGGACTAATCATCAGGGAAGAGAAGAGACACCTGCTGATCCACCATGGCGATTCCACCTGCATCCAGTTGGGGGCAGGGAGAGGAGCAAAGAGCCTCACATTAGACCATTTTAACTACCTGCAAGAGTCACCGTGGATTTTGAAGCAAATTTCAATACTTATAGACATTCAATAACTGCTTAATGAGTTGAATTGCCCTTTAAGCAGAGAAGACTGTGCTATGCTATGGTGTGGAATAAAATCTATTTCTTCTTTAACAGGATAACATTAAAACATGAAATAGTATTAGGAAAAAAGGCAATAAATAAACTGCTGTATCTTTTTCTGCTGAGTGCTGCTTATTGACCTGAACTCTATGTAAGGTGATTTTCAGTGTAGGGGTTTATAGGATATTTTCCCTAGCTCATGCTTTTTTTTTTTCCTCCTATTTGTTAGTGTTGTTTGTTTTGTCTTGGTCAGGCAGTCATGCTTAAAATTACTCAGGTTTGTTTTTTTTTTTTTTAATCTGAGGACATAATTTCCCCTTGAAGTCCCTTTAGCTGTAACTACCCTTTGTCCTGAACGTAATTTGCAAATAAACATATTAGAGAAATCCTGGAAATACAAGCAGTAAACATGAGAAACAGGTGAATCCTCCTATGACTTACTGGTGTTCCTGTGTCATAAAAAGGCACTTCCCCTTTTGCTTAGTTTTCCCATTTTTTTTTTAGATTTTTAAAAAATTTATTTTATTTTGGCATGGAAGAGCCGGGGGTGTAGGCCAGAGGTGCAGGGGATGAGAGAATTCACAAGAAACAGAGCAGAGAGCAGAAGAGGTAGATTGACTGAAACACACTGCTGAAGGGAGCAGCGGGCGAGATAAGAGAGATCTGCTGTGCCATGTGGGTCAGTTCCCTGGTAGGGAATTGAACTCATCCCATAGTGATGATCGTGCTGAGACTTAACCTCTCCACCACCTGGCAGCCCCAGTTTTTCCATTTTTAAATTGAGTCAATACGGCCTATTGCAAGCACACAGGAAAAAATAATTGACTTATTTGTAAGAACAGTACTTTTAAAGATCTGGAGTCCCTGTATCGCAGATGATATCCATGGATTTGATTAATTGCATTGTGAATTCTTTACATATTTTTCATAGAGGAGATCTATATCAATTTGAGTTAGGAAAATTGGTTTCTGATTTTTCAGGTTCCTAATAAAAGGCTTTAAATGTATCCTCTTAGTCCAGCGCTACAAAACAACTGGAAATGTCTTCTCTCTTAAATGAATAAAATCCCATCCTATATTGGACTTCTGTTAACTAGGAGTTGTATTTCCACCTTTGCTCTCATTTTTCTCTTTCCTCTTAACCTCCCTTTATGTTGTATTGTTAGTGTGAGGACTGAGGGGTATCCCAGGACCCCCAAACTTGCATGCTCCCAAGGGGTTCTGCCAGCCCTACACACAAGGACAAAGCATACTTAGTGTGAAAGATCTTTAATAGGATTAGTGTGCGAGAGAGAGAGAGAGAGAGAGAGAGAGAGAGAGAGAGAGAGAGAGAGAGAGAGAGAGAGAGAGAGAGAGAGAGAGAAGGGAAGAAAGGATAACAGTTTCCCAATAAAACACCCCAAATTTCCCATCCCCTTGTGGATAAATGCCCAACCAAACAGGATTTTTGGAAGCAGGGCCTCAGGCCTAAAGCCTTCCCACAAGTCTAAGGCACCTTCCCCAAGGAACCACAGGAAGGGGGTGGAAGAGGCAGGAGCGTGGGTATGGGGGGGAAGGAGCAAAATCAAAGCCCAACTCAAGACAATGGCTGCCCCTGTCAGCCTTCCCACGTGTTTCTTCCGAGTTTCCAGATGTCTCGCCTCACGTGTCTCCTCCATGTCCCCCAAGTCCCTGTGCAAGTCCAAAGCAGAGAAGTAGGCACATCCTTCTCCACCTGTCACCTTCCTCTGGGCCCACCTGCCCCGCCTGCATTCCGCCTATAGCTTCACCTGGCAGCTCAGCTCCACACTGCGGGCAACATAGTTCCTCCCCCTTCTGTGGAGATACCTCTCTGCTAATCAGAACCATCAGGTGAGTGAAAGACCCTGTCAGAGGGATAAACTCAAAACAATGTGGAAAAAAATCAGCTTTTTATTTGCTTGGGCAAAGTGAGTGTGCTGGTCCCTCCTGTTATAGGAAAGTCACCGTTTTTATTGTGCAAAGCAGAATATCAAAACACCGAGTGCAAATCACGTCACCCAAGGGTGCGGAAGTTGAATTCTGGAAAACTCCAGGGGACTTTAGGAGGACAGACGTTTCACACCAAATCACCCCGTAAAGCTTTGGAGGGAAATGTGGTGCGGTCACTAGCAACTCTTGCTTACAGTGTGTTCGTGACAAAGGGATTAACAGGAAGAGCAAAACAAACAGATTTAATCAGGAGGAGATAAGGGGACAGGTGCTTCCTTTATCAGAAGAACAGCCAGGGGTCTGGGGCAGGCCCCGATTTACCGTGTGCCTGAAAGTCTGTTCATGTGCCTGTTTGTGCTCGGTTTTAAATTTTGGGTAGAAGCTGATTTTCAAAATGAAAACAGTCTATTTATATTTATTTATTCATGAGAATTCTAAAGGGACAGCAGCAAGAGGCGCTCACACAGTTACCGCAGCGCGTGTGTCTGTATGTTTTCACATCCCCAACAACACGATTCTATTTGCATTAAACTTATTAAGTCAAATCAGTTTTGCAGAGATGCGGGCTAGGACTTTGGTATTAATTCCTTTTGATCTTCCACCTGGCAAATTTCATTTCCCACTGTGCCTCCCGCCATTTATTTTTTAACACTGTATTTGTTTGGACATTATTAACAATGAAAATAGCCTCCTCCCACCCTAAGGTGCAGAAGAGCAGTTCGCACATTTCAGTGAGAAAACAATCAGATAAATTCACATACTCAGTTCTTTCGTCCCACGGTCAAATAAAGTTGGCAACACATTCCAGGCCTGAAGTCTGAGGACACCCGGGCATTAGGAAGGCCCTGCAATTGGGAGCTGCTGAAGGAGAACCCGCACCACATGTCTTACTCCCCAAAAAGAAAAGTGGGGGAGCCAGCTGGGAGCTGCTGGGCTGGCGTCTGGGACATGCTGGCTGGGGAAGGTGCTCTGCGGTGCTGACCTCGCAGATTTTCAGAACAACATGTAAGATGAGGAAATAAGGTCCATAGGGTCCATGTAAAGGAAACAGGAGGATTCCACGGCAGAAAAAAGCACCCCACCTGGTCGCTAGTGTTCCCTTTCGTGGTAAGAAGATGCCACAGGTGAGGGCGAGGCACTGTCCCGAGGTGATGACAGCGGGGACACCCACACAGTATAGACAGGGGAGCTGAACTGAGTCAACTCTCCCATCTACAGCGATTAGATTCCGACTGAACAGGATTCGTGAGCTGCCCCTGCCGCAGGAACAGGAGAGAGGATCCTCCTCTCCCCCACACCATTACAATAAAGTCAGGCATAGACTGAATTCTGCCAAGCCTGTGGATTCTAGTAGCCAGCAGGTTTGACACGTGCTCATAAGCCCCCTGTCCTGTTGAAAGCACCCTCAGGGATTCTGGGAAAAAAAAAAACATCTTGATATGAAAAGTCTCTCTCAAGGCAAAGTGACACCACTCTAGGCAACCATTGTGGTAACGTCACCCCGGAGCCGAACTCCTGCTAAACACAGCCTCTCACCTGTGTGGTTAAAGAAACTAAACTAAGAAAGAGACAAAACTAAACCCAAACCAATCCTTGAAATCTTTTTTAAAAAGGTTTATTTATTTATACATACAAGAACTGGGGTACAGGTCAGAGGTGCGGGGCGGGGGGTGAGAGAATTCACCTGTAGCGGCAGGAACAGACAGAGCAGGATCTCTACGAGCCCATGCAGACAGGTGAAGGAGGAGTCCTCGAGCCCTTGGTGGCTTTTGCAGGCTTCTGTTGGGATTTACCAGGTACACGGCTGGCAAGGGGTGCCGGGGGCCGGGAGGCTGGTAGGCCTCCCAGCCCCCAGCAAGTCTTCGCTCTTTCTGGGCAATCTGGTGGTCTCTGCTTCTCTCTCTCTTGTTCTCCTTGCTTCTTTTCTTCTCGTGGGTCTGCTGGCATCCCCGTGACGCCGCCCTTATAAGCCCAGTCTCTCAGCACAGATGTATCCACTTATGCATGCCCACACCCTACTCCAGGTGCCCACCACCAGGCATGCATTCAGGACCACAAGCATCCATCACCAATCCTAATGGTGGGAGGGCAGAAAAGCCTGAAAATCACTTACCCTACATCACCAGAGACAGAGGGGGGAACAGAACAGGAAGACTGACTGAAACACACTGCTGAGGGGAGCAGCGGGCGAGCCAGGAGAGGTCTGCTGCGCCACTTGGGTAGCTCCCTGGCTGGGGATCAAACTCATGCTGCAGTGGCTGTGTATTGCTTCATAGTGCTGACACAACCCCTGTGCCACCAAGGAGACCCCCAAAACCTTGAAATCTGACTGCAGAACTGAAGTTACCAGAGGCGGAGGTTGGAGGGGTGCACAGTGGACTGGGGTGGAACATGCTTTGGCGGAGCTATGATTTGGTGACATACATCTGAAAGGGTGTGAGCCTGTACCCCTCAATTACAGACAGTACTGTAAACCAATATTACCACAATAAAATAGAACACAATGAATTTTAAAATGCATTAAAAAAAAAAAAGGAATGAGGATTCGTGAGGTCAGTTGTATGGCGTTGGATGAGAGGCTCGGTCTATGTTCCTGCAAGCCAGTCACACACATTTGTCCGCAGGGTTCAGTGAGCCCACAGACCGTCAACACTGTTCATTTCACCCAAGAAAGCTAGTCGCTCAGATCTGTTACATGCTTTTAGAAAGTTGTGATACTGAATAGTCATAATTATAGCTGAACCTTGCAGCAGCCACAAGTGGAATTTGTCCTTTTGATTAAATGCGAGCTAAACTTTCCTGGAGAGAGCGCTAATTAGGGAATCTAATCACACTTTGAGAATAAACTTATATGAACCTTACTACCACGGAAAATACTTTAATTTATAAGTGAATGCCAAAGATTTGGAAGAGATTTGTTGTTTATAAGTCCATTCAACCTATTCATTAGCTCTTCCTACTGGTCTTTGGCCTAGTCTAAGGTACTACTTTACAGAACTGTAGGATCTTAAAACTCAAAGTAAACAATCTTGAGACTTTAAGAATTTAAACCGAGTAAGAATCTAGCCCATCTATTTATTCATGTGTCTCCTCTATTCATAGTTCTTTGAAGAAGCAAGACTGTGGCGTTGATAAAAGAATGTAAACTTTGAAATCAGACTTGAACCCAAAGCCTAAATTTCCTCATCCTCACTGTGTGTATGTGGACAACTTGCCAGAGCAAAACATCAGTTTCCTCATCTGTTAAATGGAAAAGGCCAGTGCTTATGTTGTGGGGTCCTCATGAGAGCTAGACGGAGTAACAGCATGTCCTTGGCATGTAAGGAATAGTTATTAAGCAGGACTTATCATATTTGTTATCAGGAGGATTTTAAAAACAAAAATAAAGTAACTTGCCAGTACTTTCAGTTTCCGTACGTGGCAGAGCAGGAACTACAAGCTCAGGGGCCTGACGGTCTGGCTCTGAGTGTGGGGCATCTGCCTTGGGTTTCTAAAGGCAAGTAGGGCAAAAAAGCTACTCAGACTCTGACTACAGAATATCCATGTTCTTAGCGGTTTTTGCCTGCCCTCATTGCCTTGTCAGAAAAATGGATTTTTCTGTTCATTAACACTTCTCCTATAGGAATTGCATTTCAATTATAGCTACAATAAAAAAGAGACATTACAGTTCATGTAGGAAATAAGGGTTTTGCGGCTGTGGTGGCTTGTGGCTTTATTTACTCTATTTTGTTCCATTTTCTTCCGGACATAGAAAATGAAATGTAGCCCTTTTATCCAAGTTTTTAGGTGCTATTCCTTCTCTTAATAAACAAGTCAATAACGTTCTCCTCCACCCCGTGGGCATAGCACCTTTTTGCAAGTCCTTTCTCGAGGACAGATCTTCAATACACTTGGAGTGAAAGACAACAAAACTGTTAGGCTATTGATTTACCCAAAGGGTTTAAAGGGTTTGTCTGACAACTTGCATCTCTTGAGTGAACTCAGGACCTAATCTGTTAAAACAAGTTTTGTGTCTTCACACAGGCACCCCTGCTACTGATTTAGCCTGATGAGGAATGTGTTCACCTGGGGCCTTTGTCTAAGTGCACTGGGAAACCCAAGCAGCCTCAGTACAAAACCCTCATGAAGGTCACTGGGGAAGTGAACGCAATAATTCCTAGTATCTGCATTGCAACTGACTGGTTACAAAAACATCTCTCACGTAAAGAGGGTATATAGTTGCCCTGTTATAGATCAGTTGCAAAGATTTTGAACACAACACTTATTTTAATAAAAGAAGTAAAAATGAAGTGATTATATCATTGACAGCAGAATGGACATGTAATTTCAATGTGAAGATTGGCTGATACTAATGAGAAATAAATCATGAGGCTTTTCTTTATCCTTCCTTGGAAGGTACATAAAGTTCGCCACTTTATGAAATCGCCCATGGTGGCCAGGCATTTTTAAAAATTACTCCCAGTGCAAAAATGAGACTCTTAAAGACAAGTGTATAAATGGGATGGGATTCAGAATTTACTAAGAAACCCATGCATTCCCAGGGAAGACTAAAAACAATTGTCTAGTCCAGGCTCAAGTCTGCCACTTTGTTTTCTTTGCAGCATCATTTGTAAATAATCCTTCAGCCTCTGCTCTAACCTCTGCAGTGATGGGGAGGATATAGCTCAGGTGCAAACCCTGCCTCTCTGGGGAGCAGCAAGACAGCCTGCTGGCATGGTCCCCGAGAAATAAGGGAGATGAGAGACTTCCATGTCCTCCCAGAGATTTACACTAAGAGTTTCCCAAACTCTCTCATTAACTAGCCGCTTCCTCCAACCCCTAGACACTAGACCTCCCTTTTGGAAATAAACATAACACCCAATGCTGGACAGTGCATTGAATCACATCAGAAAACTTACTCTGGGACTGACCAGCCATTGGCCCTGTTAAGATTAAATACCAGGCTAAGGAGTGGATGAACTGCTTGTTTCATTATGTTGCTTTTCCCCTTTGCAAGCGAGATATTCAGAAAGAGGTAAGTTACCTTGACAGGTTTTTAATGTTTTCTATCAACTGTTCACTAATTGCTTTGGATGATCACTCTCATGGAGCTCAGTAATGTCATTCAGGATTTCCACATGACAACTACGTGCTCCAATCATTTCTCCTACATGATCAGTTGAGCCCAGCTGTATCGCCCCCTTCTGGTGGGCTGTGCTCTGCTGCACGCAGCCTATCCCCACACCTACTTTAGAAGCAGTGCAGTAGGCCTGTGCACATGTTGCCACTGGCCTGTGCTGACTCCTGATGTCTTTGACTCCTGACATATTATACTCAGATCAAGACATCACGGTGTTTTCAGTGACTTCACCTGTTTTGCAGCACAGGTTCGTCCGTGCACGTAGGACAGCAGATGCCCATTCCAATTCCTTGGTGGCTTTTATTCGGTAGCACTAGGGAGCATGCCTGGAAAACATCACCTTGACCTTCAGCACTGTATAGGGGCTTGCCAGTTAGTGTGCAAGATCATTTACTTACTAAACCATGTGCCTGTGACTTGTCTTCAGTGATAGCCAGCTTCAGAGTCACTGCTGCCTCCACCAGGTGATCTCTTTGGCCTTATGGACTGTACATCTGTGTCCAGACACTGCCAATTCTTGCTTTTGCTTTTTAGTCCAACAACACCTATTTTAAAAGATAAGTTACCTACCTGATATCTTTTCTTTCAACAGATATATCTTGTATCATAATGAACCTTTAAGACTTCAGGGCTTTTGTTAATATAAAATAATAAAGTCCATTTTGTTATCTCTGAAATTAATTTGATTAGTCAACTAATCAAGTAAAATTATGTTAAGTAGTTATGCAATACACAGCTTATTTCAATAACTTCCAGTCAAATTTTTGTTATGACAATGACTTTTTATGCAGACTTAATTTTTTTAATTATATAAAAGGTCTAAGGCATCAATGCATTCAAAAGACCTTCTATGTAGAACAAGCCTCATTTTTCTTCACTTCACATGAGCAGAGGTTGTTTTTATTTCCATTGATGTGGTTAATAGGGTTTACCAGAGTTAATAAGAAATGTTTAAGCAATCTGAATATTGACTTTTTGACAGATGTTCTCTTAATTTAAACCGCTAAGACTGTATCATCATAAAAAACAGCATTTTTATCAACAAAGATAGTTTCTTTCCTTTCCAAATTATATTTAATCATTTTCATGAAAGTATTTTTAACAAAAATCATCTCTTCTGTTATTTGTTCCAACATACAGCTGAGGCAAAATATACAAATTTAGGGTAAGAGACTGAATTCCTGTAGGGAAAAGGAAACCACAGTTTTTCTGACAGAAAATGCTTTCTTCTCTTAAGTCATAATAGATGAGTTAAGTTGTAGTTGGAATTCCCATTTTTGTGGAATTTCTAAAACCAGATAGTGTGCTTTACCTAATAACCCAGCTTCCTTGTGGGGAACATTGTAATTACCCCATATGAGTAAGCATTTAAATCAAGTTGAAAAGGTAAACTCTCACAATTTAGGGACAATTTTTTTAAAAGGGGAAAAAGTAAATAATGATAAATTTTTAAATGTCTTAAGCAACATTTTCATAACTTATTTTGCAGGCTAAGATAATTGGCTTCTGTAGAAATAATATCATTTGCAAGTATTTCCATAATTCTGATTTAATGAAAATTACAAAAAGATAAAAATGTTATCAAGCTACTCTTACCACAGAAAGGACCCTTTTGTCAATGTAATGGCCATTCTCATTCCCTACTGCTGAAAGCGGATGCTGTGCCTAGTTTAGAGAGATATCTTTAGTAGAGAGGGGCAAGGGTAAGGATATTTGAGCTTTACCCTTAACTAAGATGGCAGCATTCCAGCTATGTGTGTGTCCTTAGCCTCTTAGGAAAGAAAAGATATCAGGTAGGTAACTTATCTTTTAAAATAGGTGTTGTTGGACTAAAAAGCAAAAGCAAGAATTGGCAGTGTCTGGACACAGATGTACAGTCCATAAGGCCAAAGAGATCACCTGGTGGAGGCAGCAGTGACTCTGAAGCCAGCTATCACTGTGGACAAGTCACAGTGGACACTACACAAGTCTTTCTCAACTTAATTTTAACTCTATCTAGCTTACTTTTCAGCTAAATTATATTGGTAGTTTTGAAATATTGAAATGCCTTCAGTAAACATAAATATTTTCATCTACAATGTCATTGATCCTAAGGGGCTAAGGACACACACACAGCTGGAATGCCACCATCTTGGTTAAGGGTAAAGCTCAAATATCCTTACTCTTGCCCCTCTCTACTGTGGCAGGAAGACAGGAGCTCTTAGAATAATTTTTAAGATGATGTATGTTTAAGATTTTGGCAGCAGCAATTGCAGTGGAGGTAAACCTAATGACATCTAACAGAAAATGGATGAATTGGAGTTAGCCAGATATGGATTCAAATCCTGACATTCCTATCTACTATTTTAGGCAACTTGCTACATTACATATATGTTACTTTGCTTTCAAGCTCCAAACTAAAATGTCACTCATCAATAAGATGTGTTCACGTCTCTCCTATTAGCGGACTAAATTCACTACTGCACAAACCAGACCCACCATCTTAACCCATTAAACCTAACACGCAAATTACATTCCCCAGTATGATTAATGGGATCATTGTATTCAGTATCGAAGCTAAATCTAAAGAGCATCCCGATTCTTCCCTCTCTCCCACATTCATGTATCTGCTCTAGCACTAAGCAAAAGCAACAGAAATACAAAGATATAGAGCCCCTAATCTACCTCAGTGTGATAAGTGCATTATGCAAGTCAATTTACAGCATTATAAAACAGACATTAGTCCCAAGTTTGAGATGAAGATGCTGAGACCAGAACAAGTACAATATTTAGTCACCATCAGTAAGAAGGCAAGAGTTGAATTTTTTATCCCGATCCATCAGCATACAAAATCATATTCTGCCTCCCTACTTCGCTATTTTCTGTCTAGTCTTATTACCCATTATCTAGATCAGCCCAAATCAGCTCTCATTTGATATGAATAGGATGAAAATATCCTTTTAAACTTTTTCTGTGCCACCATCTTTTCATACTCCTAGTTATTTCTGCATGTTAATATTATTACGTGGATCATGACACTGTAGAGCTGGGCCGGTAGTGAAGTCGTGTACAGCCTGGTTTTAACTGTCAGAGGCTGAACTCCACCTCGTGACAGCACCACCCAAGCCGGAGGCCATGGTCCTGTGCAGTGCAGGGTCTGAAAACCAGCTCTGAGCAAAAAGGCTGCTGGGAAGGGAATGGAGCCGAGTGGCCATTTTATGAGCTTTTAAAAAGCAACAAAGCATGTGGACTTGCTGATTTTTTGTCAGAGCTGCTGTGTAAGGCTACTGCCTTGCCAGGCAGCTGGGCAGCGAGTCTTCACCCCTGCTTCCCTCAGGTGGGGGGAAGCCCCCGACTTCAGCAGTGGTAGACATCTACCCCACTCTGCCAGCTCCTACAGCTGTGGAAGGAGAAATTTAGCTGCTGATTCTGTGCCTTTGTCTTCTAGCTTCAGAGAAAGTCTAAAAGTCAGATCTCAAGGTTCTATTAGGAGCTTGTTTCTAACAGAATCCAAAACAAATACCTGTACCTTGTTTTTTAAATTGAAAAACAAATAATCAATACTAATCTGAATAACAAATGATTGTTATTTGAATAACAATAATTGTTATTTTAATTATTTGCTTATTGAATAACAAATAATCAATACTGATATGGTGGTGGCAATTTATAATGAATAGGCATAGAAGACAGAGCACTATAAAAATATCAGAGAATCAATTCAAGAGAATTTTCCAGAATTGGACATGAGCATCCAGATTAAAAGTACCTTCTAACTACCAAATAAATTCATGAAGATGTCCCCTTCCCGGACAAGTATTTGCATAATTTTAGAGCCAAAGTGTTAGGGCGACAGGATGTCCTAAAGTTTATTCCATGCAGGCTCTGTGGATTCCACCCCTGCTCCAGACCAAAGCCATCAGGACATTGGGAAAGACAAATTTCATCCTCACCAAAGGGAAGGTGGCTGGGACCTGAGGGTGGGGTTAAGCAGCCAGGTTTGGTATAAAACCAGACACATGGGCCTTGGTGGGGGGTTTCCTTTTTGGCTCCCCGTCAGCTCATGGCTCTCGGCCAGCTCTGAGAGTGCCTTTGGGTTTCTAGGTCGGCGGATCGGGTAGGATGCATTAAAGACTTTATTTCCCTATTTTCTCCTTGAGTTGTACATTTCCTCATTTCCCCTTCCCTTGTAAATAAACCTTTTATTAACCTTTTGTGTGTGCCTGCAGTGGAGTATTAGTAAGTCCCTTTTAAGCGCGTGGGTGAGGACCCACAGCCAGGAACCCGTTTTATATCGGGGCTGCTCTGTAACAAAAGGAATAAAGACAAGGTCTGCATAGGTTCCAGCAAGAAATAGATGGGTCATCTATAGGAACCAGCCACATTGGCACTGGCTCCATCAATACCACTGGACAGTTATGCAGCAAAACATTCAAAGGTCTGAAGGAAACAGACTTTGGATAAAAATTCTATGTTCAGCCAAACTACTTGGACAAATGTTTGAAATAAACATGTTTTCAGAAACATATTTCTCCACACATGTTACTCAAAATAAGGGGCTGATCCAAGATAAACAAAGACGAGGTTCAGGAATGGAGGCCCCTATCCCAGAGAAAACTCCAGGAGCACCACCTGGAAGTGGTCCTAAAAAGTACCCGTTCAGGTGACTGGTAAGTGTTCCTGGGAGAAAGTAGTAATAAAACAAACAAGCTTTTCGTAGAATGCCCGATAAAGCAAAATGCTCAACTTAATATAGGCTAAACTTAATATTAACATAAAGGGACATCATAGGTTTAAAAAGGAAATTAGAAATCCTTGGTAAATGAAAAAAACTATACAAAGAATAAATCATTTGACTTTCGAGTTAACTACATTTGCATAGTTTATTGATTTAATTTAAAAAGAGTGATTTGACTATACTAGGAGGTTGTCTGATTAAGAGAGGAGGGATAATTTCTGAAATTGAATCACTGAAAATAAAAATAGAAGACAGTATTTAAGGATCAGCTAAGTATCGAAAGGTACAAGATTCCAGTCACAGGAAAAGCCTGGGGTGTGACTGCATTGGGGCTTCAGTTACTGGAATCTTAGTGCAGTTTGGAAAGTTGCTAAGAGAGTAAATCTCAGTTCTTATCCTAAGAAAACACACTTGTAGTGATCATTTCATACTTGTAAGGGCAGCAAGGACACGGAGCAGGTTTCCTGATCCAGCAGACGGGGTGAAGAAGGAGTCAGAGCCCTCGGTGGCTTTTGCAGATCTTTTATTTAGGTTTACCAGGCACAGGGCAGGCAGGGGTGCTGGGGGGCCGGGAGGCTGGCAGGCCTTCCAGCCCCCAGCAAATCCTCACTCTCTGGGCTCTCTCTGGCCTTCTCTCTGCTTCTCTTCTTCTCTCGGCTTCCGTTCGTTCTTGGCTTCTGCTGGCGTCCCCATGACACCGTCCTTAAAAACCCAGTCTCAGCCCAGGTGAATCCCATCTACCTATGCCCACACCCTGCTCGAGGCGCCCGCCATCAGGCATGCATTCAGGACCGCAAGGATCCACCATCTATCCTGATGGCGGGAAGGCAGAAAAGCCTGACATTTTTTCCTTACCCTACAATACTACATACAAAACCAAGCTATCTTTTCACGGGCTTGGAAAAAATATATGGTATATGGATTATATCACAATAAAAAATGAAAGAACCAACTAAAATAATTAAAAATGGTCGCCTCTAGATAGCCAGCCTGAGAATGGGGAAGAGTATGTATGTGCCTTGACCGAAAGCCTCCCTGTATTATTTGTTTTCACCAACCTCATGGGATATTGAGATTTAAAATATTTTAACTTTTTTCCAATGTGCAATAATGGTATTAAAGATTCTTCAATACTTTTGTTGTATGAACAGTGAATACAAATTTTTCTGTATAGTGTGATCTAAACTTAGTAAAATAAAATATCTGAAATGTAAGTTTTTTGTTTCTAGGCCACATTTTTAAATTTATTAAACTATTAAATTGAAATTATATTTTGTATTACATATAGTTCACTAAACTTGGGTATCATTTATACATAGATACATCTATATTATACCCTAGATTTAGTGACAGTGAACACTGAGAAACAAGACAGGAAGCATTTGAAAGGCAAATTTTATAGATAATGAATCAATTTCTGACGTGACCTAGTGTATGGGCAGAGAATGTTGACATTGGTGGTTTGTAGTCCCCCCGTGACAGTGTAGCCTACTTAAGAGGAAGTCTTGTCCCAAGTCCAATGCTTTTTATGTGCACCTAATAGCCTGACTTGCACACAGTAGGCCTTGTTGAATACTTGCGGCTATGAAGACCCTACCCGATAAAACTCTTGCCCGGTCATTGTGTTGTTCTTCAATGAGACAATCAGAGATCGTGGGAGGACAACGTGTCCTGATACACCTACTGACGTCATGCCACAGCGGTCGTTGTGGTAGTTGTGGTAGTTGTGGAAGGTTGTTCTGGAAGGTTCAGAAAGGAAACCACGGCCTATGGAGCAGCAGGTTCAGCTCAGGCACCAGTGTGCCATGAGATTTAGGGTAAAGTAACCGGACCGTGTTTGAAATCAAGCCGAGGCAAAGGAATTAGGAAATATAGTGGAATGTTCTTAATATGTCTTCAGAGGCCATAACAACCTCTTGCCAAATCAAAAACTCTTGTTATTGTGTCTCTTAAGAGATGAGATGATTGAGTAACAGGCTACAGATGTGAAACCTTCCTGCTTGTTTTCCACTTGAGGAGCCTGATGGGATGGGCTGCCCCATCTTCCTGGGGCGCTCACACAGCACCCCCCACCCCCAAGCCCGCGAGGACATTGAAGTCACTTGGAAGCTGTGAAGATGACTGATGTTTGGTGATACGGAGGCTCTGACTGAATCAGCCTGCCGTGGTGCAGCCCGAGCAGCCAGGGGGTTCCAGAATCCCCAGGTGAAGCTGGTTGGCAGCCGAGAGCAAGAGGCCTTCCTTGGAGGTCTTCATATATTTTCCCCTATGTGTGTGTTGTTCCAAAAGAAACGCCTACTCCCTGTAGAGGCAGGTGAAATCTCCATGTTGGGCCATGGTTGGCCTGGAATCATAAACAGGACATTTCTCCCCCTTAGAGCTTCATTTGCAGCTTAATGGTGCGCTCTGAGTGGCGTTTCTCCCTCTCCACAAAGAACGTGCATTCGCTGCGTAGATGACAGCCTGTCCTGGGCGTGCAAAAGAATTGGGGGTGGGCAATGCGTCAAAAGTTAGCAAGAAAAAAGTGCATGAATGCTTCTGAGGATGAAGCCTGCTTTTCCCACTTCACATGAAAAGGGCAGCCTATCAGACAGAAAAAAAAAAAAAAAAAAAAAAAAAACCCAGCCTATCAGACAGTATTAGGAATTTTCAAAGCTGCCAAAGAGTAGAAATGAATCAGCTTATCCAAGCCAGACCTACCTTTTGGGGAGAGTAAACACATGCGCTTCTCTGAACATGTGGCCTTGCAGTAAAGGCTTGATCCACCAAGGATCACGGACGCGTCACGGAATGTTGGTCTCCCTGGTGATCACTGCCCAAAGACTGAGGTCACTGCTCCAAGACTTTGCCACACGGTGACAGCTTCATCTGTCCATGCCATTATTTTTAAGACTCTGATCCCCCCTATGATTTGATCTATGGTAGAATTAATGTCAGGAAGGCCACCCCTGCTCCCAGATCTCAGTGCTCTGTGGGTATTTTTTTTTTTTTTTAGGACTGTTGACACTTTCACTGACCCATTTTTATGCTTGGTCGCAGCCAGTAAAAGTGATTCTCAAGCTCTAAGTAGCTGATCCTTAACTACCCCCTCTAATTACAGGCAGTGCCAGTTACACTACAGCTCCTGTTGGCCACGAGGGAGTGTGAGAGCTATCGATCATTTCCGTCATGAGCTGTAACTCTATTGTTGAGTAAAAGACAGCTGTGGGAAGTCAAATACACCTCCAGTGTGTCAAATAACCCTACAGCTTGAAAGAGGTTGGTCGATATCCTCTGATCACGCTTTAGATCTGTGGGATAAAAATCAGGGGCAAAAGAACCACATGAAAGGTTCTAGGGCAGAGAGGCACAGCCTCCGTTCAGTGATGTGCATACCCGTCCTGGGCATATGGAAAACAGGCCGGGTCCTGCTTCCACCTCACGGGCCACGGAGAGCCGTGCAATGCCCTCTTATTACCCCCTCTTTCTTCTTCACAGAGTGGATGTGTTCTCACTATGGAGAGGTGTCTAATTTGCCTTTGGATCAGAGGGTAGTGACATGTGATTCTTACTTTCAAATATATTTTTAATGCTTACAAGGAAGGGAATAACTTTACACCAACTCTCAATTTCTTAACTGAATCCAGCTACTCTTACAGCTCCAGTGACCACCCAGCTAAATTCGACATTCAGAGCAGCCCTCAAAATCCCATTGCCCGAGGAAATTGCTTTTATTAGCTCCTCTTTCTCTCGCTCACGGTACCACGAAGGTATCTCTCTGAGCCAAAATGGAACACTGGGTTCTCCAACTTGCCCTATTCTGTCAACTTTATGAAGCTGCGTGGGGATCAAGTGCGCTGGAATTATAAAAGACCTGGGCTTTGAAGGTTTTTAGTTACAAAAAATAAGTGAATGCATTGAAACAAGGGATTTTGAGAGGATGAAGCACAGAGGAGTCACAACTCAGTTTTTAAAGAAAATGTGACCGCGAGAAATATTTGTATAATTTTATGTCAGAAATTTCAGTTAGCATCTATGCTAATTTAGAGCCAGTTGTCAAATTGTGTGTACTTGGGAGGGAGACATTTCTTCTACTCTGTCAGGAGAGGGGCTGAGGGGGACAGCTCCCACTCTGCTCTCTCACTGCCCTCAGTCAGGGTGAGATAAGGGATTTACCTGACTGGTAGCTTGGCAAGAACAAGCTACTCTTTGTTCTTTGTGGAAACTCACCTGCCCACAGGTTCCCTTGCTTTCTGTGCCACGAGCCTTACCCAGGAAGTGCCCTCCAGATGGGCATGGCTGCCCGGGGGTAAAGCTGCCCGTTGGGCTGTTAAGTCTCACCTTTGTCCTCAATAATGAAGGTGATCACTGAGTAGTTATTTGCTACTATTTTTTTTCCAATTTATTCAGAATCCATGTAGACAAAAAGAATGAAAACACCAGCATTTACTCAACAGTAAAGAACTTTGTTATATTTGTCAGATCACTTTCCTATTTTGAAAGAACTGTTGTTCTGTATTCGTTATCTGCTGTGCAAAAACCCCCTTAAAACTCAGTGGTTTCTGTTTCTGTTTCTCTCTTTTCTCTCTCCTGTCTCTCTCTCCTTACCTTTTCTTCCTCTGCCTTCCATCTTTCCTTCCAGGGCAACATTAACTTACAACACTGTTTTCAGGCGCCGTGTTTCACCTCAGCAACCTCATAACCAAACATCCAGTCACCAGAAACTCAGATCAGTGCAGGCGGGGTTAGCGAGAGCACCACTTCTGGGAGTCTTGGCACCCTGGGCCTAGGTGTTCATCCCCTGTAACAAGAAAATAAGAATATTCACTATAAATAACTTTATTTATTGGAATATTTACTAGAAAAATTGTGTTCCTGCACTTCCATTTTTAATTGCTTGAAATCTCCTTGCCAATCTTGTAATTAAATGCTGATTCCATCCAACATGCTACAATTTCCTCAATAAATTTAAAAGATTGTGATTGTTTTTCAATTTGAACTCTCTGAAAGACATTCTTTCTTGCGTATGTTATTTATAAAGTTAAAATATCTAAGTAATTCTGTCAGTTTAATTATAAAGCACAATATAAAATCTGTCTTTTCCATGGGCTGGAGTGGGAGGGGAACCTTCAAAATGTACAGCACTTACTATGTCCAGAGGGGACGGTAGTATCTGGAACTGAAGATGCTGTAATGTGCTCTCAAGTTGGGCTTGTATGAGAGAGACCCAGAGGGCAGAGTGACTCTGCAATCTTTTTTTTTTTTGACTCATTATATATTAGTTTGTATAGGGCAAATAAATACTTGGTGTTCAAATATATTTAAATAATTTTTTTGCAAAAGGTCCATCATTACCCAGTAATGGAGGGATTGGGGTCAAAATAAGAGGGGTGCCATTGTATGGGGAATATAAGCAAGACTGTGCAATCTTGAACAAGCAAATGCCATTGCCAAAGTCTGTCTGGCTAATGACTAGTTTTGTCTGATTCTAACACTGGAAGTTCCCTCCATTACTGCTTACATCGAACAGGTTTCCAGAGCAGAGCTCAATTTCTGCAAAGACTGAGAGAAAAGAGTCCTATTGAGTAATAGATTTAGGGTCAGGGAACAGGGACGAGGCAGGGTCAGGTAAGCAGGACTGGAAGTGATTACTAGAGTATCTGTCACAGCTCTCTGTGCAGTGATTATAGCCACTGTGATAGAGGAAGCCCCAAATGTTAGTGGTTTTTCCTAAAGGCACTTTATTTTTCACTTAAGTTTTAAATGAACGTTTCTGATTGATGACTGCGTCTGCCTCAAGCAGCGATTCAGAAACCCAAACTCTTTCCATCCTCAGACCCTGTCAGTTTCATCTGGAGGATGCCCAGGCTGTCATGCCCATCTGCCCGCAGCAGCCAGGAAGGGGGACTGCATGGAGGCGAGTGAGATATTTCCATGGACCAGGGAGGGAAGGGACACACAGTCTCGGCCACACCCTGCTGGCCAGAGCTCAGCCGCCTGGTGCAAGCTCACAGGGAAGAGGCACATCAGCCCCGGATCATGGGGTGTGCGATCCAGCGGCGAGCAGGAGAGGTGGGGAGCAGGCTCCAGGAGAGAGGTTAGACTGTCTTTTCCACAAGCAGCAGGCTAGGCCTGGAAAGGCTTGGGACTGACACTACAGAGCTGTTGACTTTGACATCCTCATGTCTCCTCTCCGTCTACAGGCAAGAAAAGCCCAGCCTCTTGAGAAGAGCTAAACCAGCCCACAGATTTAGGGACCAGGTCTGATAATTGAAGAAGGGGCGGGGGGTGGGGAAAGCCAGGGAAGGATGTTGTCACCATAGACTCCAACTTGATCGCACTAATTTCCTATGAAGGATGCAAGTGATAGATGACCTCGGAGAGGGGCAGGTAAGCACTGTGGAGGAAGCGTGTGACAGAGAATGAAGCCCGGAGCTCTTACCAATGGTAACAGTATAAATATCTCTCTTTTATTAAAAGAGAGACTTTTTATTAAAAAATTAAATGCCATTTTATTAAAAAATTGGAATTTGATGAGTGTTATCGCTCATGGAAGCAGTGCAGAGCTTTCTTCTGAAACCCGAAGACTTCATTAATTTTCCTAGCGAGGATGTACCATGAGGCTCTTGCTGGCATTTATTTTTCTTTGACCACCGTGTCTACCTTAACTTTTTATGAGTAATCTGAGAAGCCACCACTGAAATAAGATGTGATCTTCCTTTGTGTTCAATCCGTCCTAGGAGTTAGAGTTTTCTCTATAGCTTTTCCCTTTTCTACTTTAAAGTCTATATGCATTTTTGCTTTTGTTTTAAATGCACATTATTTCTTAGCTTTTCAGAATTAAAATCTTTCTACATCCACTTGCTTTGGAAAAACAAACTCCCTGTAACATCGGTGACCCCTGTGCGCAGGGGGTGCAATGTGACCCCAGGAGCCCTGAGGTCATTGTAGCCAGTTCCAGTAGTAGCCTCACATCACAGCAAGGCTAAGAACACATTTCTGAAGCCCCTACAAAGACACACATCTATGAGTGCCAGAACTCAGCAACAATATGCAGAAGATGTATTCCTTCTGAGACATCCCAAATGCCGGCTGGTTAAACTTTCTTAACCAGTGTTCGTCTAATCCATTTTCTGAGCATTGTAGCTTTGCACCAATTCATGAGGGAGGAAATGGTTGCTTAATTGCCCAGAAGAATTTCCTAGAGCTGCTTCAGTTGTAACGACTTGTCTTCCTCTGCCCATGATCCATGAATAACAAAACAATTGAAAATGAAAGTCAGACTGAGCATATTAGCAGCATCTCTAAAAATAAAGCGGAGCCTTGAAGTTATTTGAGTCCATCCATCTCTCCTTTTCCAAATACTCTAATTTCCATAGCTCCGTTTGAAACTTTCTAATGTTTGAGAGTCAAGTGTAATTGAATTATGCTTTTTACTTCATCACCATGCGCTTTCAGCCAGAGGGATGAAATGCCAAGAAATATCCCACTTGCTCTGCTGAATTATCTCCCACCCAGCCTTGAAGGCAGCTTCTCGCTGTAAAGGGAATCTGGATTGAGTGTAGACTTGGGTTTATTTTCCTTCCATCCCTCCTTCTCATTTAGCTCACAGATAAGTCACTCCATTTCTCTAGATTTCACCTATAAAATGAGGAAGATTGAAAAGTCCAGACTTGCAAATATTCTCTGATTCTAGAATTCGATTTTGTTCTGTTGAAGAGAAAGCATCTAAGTGAAACCTCAGTGCAGCACCCAAATGTAGGTCTCCATTTTAAAACTTAAGTTGTCATTAAATTCTTTTGCTGAGCCTGTCCAAAATCCACTCGAAGCTTGGTTTTCCTCTGAATTGTCATTCTCGAACAATGATAAATTTTGCTAAAATCTGTCCTCTGTTTTTCCACTAACATGGAAGCATTCATTCCCCCTGTGTAGAGCTAACTCTCTGGGAAACACAAACCAAAAATGGATGTTTTACCATAATCCAGTTAATGCTTCTCTCTCTCTCTATTTTTTCTGATTATGTGAGAATTTCACATGAGCATGAGGACACTTCGCAAGGTTTTGAAGTATCACACAGTGTTCCATTTTATTGACATTAGGACTCTATGACATAGGCCAAGCTGACAGCTGAGGAGATGTGTGTTGTTTGCCGTATGTCTCTAGACTACATATTCAGTTCTCCCCCTGCAGAGTCCACCCCACTTCTAGAAGTGAAAATTCATACTTTTCTTCCAGAGGAACCAACATTTGATCTCCTGGAAGATTTGCCTGGGAATGGAGGCCCAAAGAAGTCAGTCTGATGTCCAGACCGAAATGGATGAGGTGTGAGTTTGAGTGAAACAAGAGGAAATGAATTTTTTGAGTTCATAGAAATGTTTTGATTTATTCCAGGATGAATGATACTATTTTACTGTGGCACTTTGGTGTCTTTTATCAAAGATAATACTTCTCTCTCCAGAATGAATATAATCACCTGTCATCATTTTCTTCTCTGCACTGAGAAAGGTGAGCTTCTTCATGAGAGATGCCTATTTAATAGTGAGTGACAACTGTATCGTGTCCTTGTTGGTGCTAGTGAGGCCACCGTTCATATAGATCACACTCAGGAGCATTACTCCACATCCCAGTGCAACACTGGCTTCTGGGTGAGGAAAGTTCACCCAAGAGAATTTTCCTGCAATTTTAAAGGTATAAAATGATGATAGTAATAGCAGCTACATTGAGTAGAAATTTTATTTGAAGCACTGAAACTTGAGTTTCCACCAGAAGTAATAGGTCCTGAGATCCCAGCATGGTAATAGATGTTTTATATGTATTATTTCTAATCTTCACAAAAGTGTTCAAGCTATAAATTATTCTCATTTTGTAGTTGCTGAAACTGGCACTTGGAATGCTTCAATTTGTTCAATGTCCCACAGTTATAAATGACTGAACCAGGATTACATCCAGAATTGTCTAAATCCACAATCTTCTAAACTTCTGGCCAGTGATGTTCAAGATGGTAGCAACCAGTCAGAGGTGGCTTTTGAGTCCTTGGCTTTGTGACCTAGCCAAAGTGAGATTTCGAAGTCTCAGTAATAAAAAAAAAAAAAAAAAAGTAAAGTACTTAATAGTGGTTTGCATGTGTCCTCTCAAAATTCAAGTATTGAAATCCGATCCTCCCAATTTCATATGTTGACTTCCTAATGCCCAGTTTGGTGGTAGTAGGAAGCAGGTTTTTGGGAGGTGATTACACCATAAAGTTGTAAAGCTGTGCCCCATATCAGACTCCTTGAGTAACAGACTGCATGACCAATCAGTGGTCTCAGAACAGAGAAATGGTAAAACAGGGAGAGGAATACATTGGCCTCAAACAATATGCACGCAGGTTGAACCTCCTCTTCACTAGAACTGTCTTAAAGTCATGTGTACCATGTGCATAATGAACTGGAAAATTAAAGAAAAGACCTTGTTCTGGCTGCATAGGTATCCCTGGACTAGAGGTACAATTGGATGACCTACAGTCGCAGTAAAGATCTTGTGTCGGCATGGAATTGTTGTGTAACCTCTGCAGAGTGGCTCATGATTTCTGGGTTTCTGAGCTCACATCTGGAAAATCCAGGTGTTGACATGAACTCTAGCTTTCTGAGTTGCTAACCCTATATGTAAGAGACTGATAGCAAATATTTAAGTTTGGCAATGAAGTAATTTTTCGGTAAAATCCTGCACAAGAGAACTAAAGACTTCAGTACTTTATAGAAGCTTATAGAACTTAAGAGAAAGAATACATCTCCATTTAGCTTAACAGGATCCAGCCTTGATATAAGAGTTCTCTTAGTCACATTTTTACAAAGCAGGTAAACTCACACTAAGAAGTAGTGTACACAGCCCCTTTCATTCACTTCATATAAGAACTCAGAGAAAAGATCTTTTCCAAATAGTTATTAAAAATTACATTTTAGAATATTAAGCTCCCCCCCAGGAAAATATCTCAACTTTCCTGGAAAAAAGTAAGCTATGATGATTCCGTCTTTCTGAATCCTTTGTTCTCTGTGTGTGATGACAACTTTGTACAAATTCCCTAGTGAAGCAAGCCTCCTGGACTTGAAAAAGGAACATCTGTTTGCTTTTTGGAGATGCTAAGTCCCTAGGAATTCACCTGTCAGAAGAGACAGTGATTCACTCCAATATTTGCCACCTTAATCTGGGATTTTATCTTCATTTTGATAATTTCCATGTCATTGTTATTGTTCGGTTCTTTGAGTAAATTCTCCTCATGAACTCCTATGTGTGGTGTAGGCTGCCTTATCTTAAAGAAAAAGATTTTGTCCATTTGTTACTATTCATTCATTTGCTAATCTTAAATTTTCTTAGAAAAATAATTTTACTCTCATTTGAGCTGAGTTCTGTGATTTGTTTTGTGTTTGACTAATTGCACATTAGAAAAAAATCTACATAGAATTTCTATCGAAGCAGAAATATTAGGTCTACTCAAAACTCCTTTGGCTGCCTGTCAGCTGCTGCTGACATAAATGCCTGGAGGCTGTAGATAAGGACTGGGGTATGTTCATAGAAGCTCACCATCCTCCACATCCACAACTATGGGCAACAGTGACTGTTGGAAAGCATTTTTATTATCCTTTCTAATCATAAAAAAAAGCATGATCTGAGAATATAATTTAGGGAATATAAAGCTTACTGCCAAATTGCCTTATAAAATTTTGAACAAATTAAGAGCAACATTCTACCTAAAAATATTCTTTTAGAGCATTTTCTCCAGTATCGAGTACTACTATCTTTAAACTGCCAATTTGAAAAGGTTTTGTGCTTTTTAATGATTATGTCTTGGAGAACTTGTGAACTAAAATGTTGTCTAATGTGTTTCCTTCTTCTTTTGTTCATTTCTTGCTTAGCTTTTTCTGATTTTTCTTTGGAGGGCCGCTTGTCAGTTTGCTATGAGTTCTTTGAGACATTTTTAAGTGGCGAGTATCTTTTTGCAAGCTTGTAAATAAAGTCATTTTCATTCCCCGAGATCCTCACTTCCTCATCATAACCTAGAAGTCCTATTTCAATAGACCCAGAGGATGTAGAAGCAAATGTGGGCACTATGATCTTTGGAGGGAATGCCCACGTCCCGCCTCCACATGAGGGCTGATCACCACAGCACAAGAGGATAATAAAGAAGTGTAAGATCTTCCCTTCTAAGACAAGAGATTTGTGGGTGGAAATGAGGCAGAGCAATAAAGAAGAAAAAAGGTAACCAATACTAAAGTATCTCTCCCTCATTCCAAATCCTCAGTGACTCACTGTCCAGGAGAGGGAAGCTTTTGTCTTTAGAAATAGACCACATATATGATTATGCCAGGAATTTTCTCTTGTTATCAATATCAGATAAGACCATAAGCCCATATTTGTTTTATTTACTACTTCTATTATGTTTTCTCAGAGTTTCTACCCAGGTAAGCCTGTGATGGGCTATCTGTGTGACCCCTTGGATAGTCTGGTCTGCGACTGGTTCTGATGAACCTCATCATTTCTTTTCCTCTTCCTTCTTGCTGAGTCGTACCTGGTTGTCGATAAAGGGAGACTTTTCTTCGATAGCCAGACCCAAGAGAAAATAGAGCAGATGTAGTCTGCATTGAGTAAAGATTACACATCCGCCTTAATCACCACCTTTCCTTTTTATAGTGTATAAATTATTGTCGATTTCATCATCTGTACTCAGAGCCTGAAACAGATGCTGAAGGTTTAGTTTAAAATGATATGTGTCTCCTATAACAACCCGCAATATGTTCTCCAAGGACTACTTAGCTACCACAGCCTACAAACTCAGTACAAGGGAGTTTATTGTTAAAAGTACTTGAGGTAAATTAAGCACAATAAATGGGACTTTCCTTAGAGATAACACTTAGCGGAGTTATTACAGGCCTTACCTGTCTGCTGAGGGTGGGCATCTGCCTTGATGACTTGGCTTAGAGTGCTTGCCTCTCCTTGCTGGGTGATTCAGTGTTCTTTAAGTATTCATCCGTAGGAGTTCTCCTAATGACATGTGGCAATCAGCGTTGCTTTCTTTCATTTCCTTTTTCCTTTCTTCACCTTCTTAGTTTGTTATAAAAATATTCTCTAAGAGAAAAATATTTATAGTTTTAATGTTCAATGCAAATTTCTTGTTTTGCTTGTTAGATATTCTCTTTTGTCTAAACCTGGGGCTAGGACACAGACCCAGGAATCCACAATTACATACTCCTCCCTCCACATGCTGGTAGTTCATGTCTCGTGTGGGAGGAACAGAGACCCCCTAGAGGGGTGGCGCGTCCTGAGGAAGGGTGGGTGACAAGGGGGATGAATACACGCAAGGAGAAGAGGAAGGAATATATCCACATCACCCTTCAGGTGAATCAGAGAAAACTACGTTTGGAAAATCTAACACTGTGGGTACCTTTGAGCAAAGAAGTCAGAATCAAAATTAGGATAAAAAATAAAAGAGGACTTGAATCTGATCTGTAGTGTTTGGGTCTTTTACAAGGAAAAAATGTACAGTTATTATTTGTGTAAATAAAATGGATTTTACAACAAAGAAAAGACTAGAAGGAAATACTATTTAAAAAAGAAAATGTGCCATAAAGTTTAGAATCCATCTGTAAATGACAAATATATAGTCTCCAAAAACAGGATATAATTATAGTCTCAATAATAATTAAATATGAGAACAAAAGCAATCTTAAGAATTAAAAGAGGGGCTTCCCCGGTGGCGCAGCGGTTGAGCGCTGGGTTGCGAAGCTGCCCGCAGCCTCTGCAGCGCCAGTTAGATCCCTGGCTGCTCCCTGGCCACCGGAGGAGGGTCCCACATGGCACGCAGACCTTTCCTGCCACCCGCTGCTCCCCTCAGCAGTGTACTTCGTCAGTCTGCCTGCTCTGCTCCCCTCTCTGGCTCTGGTGAATTCTCTCACCCTCCCGCGCTTCTGACTGTACCCAGTGCTTGTATATATAAATAAATAAATCTTTGGAAAAAAAAAAGAATTAAGAGAAGCAGAAACTAACAAAATAAAAGGACTTTTAAAAAGGACAACCTAATTTTACTACATACTAGATTTTACTGCAATTTTTATTCAAACACTAATTTTTTAATTAATTAACTTTGTGTTCAATGGAGTTACTGTCTGCCAAGTCAATCTCTGATAATTCGTGCATACTTCATTAATATTCCAGTCAGAATCAGCTCTTGATCCTTGAAGGTAGGACAGGTCTTTCCCTTACAATTAATATATGCTTCCTAGAATATTGGTGGAATTTTCATTAATTTCTCAAGGTCTACACATACTTTTCAGAGCTTAAGTCATATAGGGTATATATATTTTTGTTCTCTTCGTCTTTTAAAACAATTGACAGCTTTTAGATGATTAAAAAAAGGGATAGTTTTATGATTTTATGTTGAGATTATTCTTTAGCTGACAGTCTATCCAAAAGTATCCCACCACTAAAGAATATAGGTGTTCTGTTTTATTCCATGACTTCTACTGGGAGAGACATAATTGATTTATAAGAAGTATGGACGCTAACCTCCAATGTTACTGTACTTGGAGATAGGGTCTATGGACGGTAATTAATGTTAATAAGGTCAGAAGGGTGGGGCCCTGTTCTCATGGGCTGGTGGACTTATAAATGACAGAGATCTCTCTTCTTGTATGTGCCTGCACAAAGAAGTCCTGTGAGCATCAGACAGAAAGTACCCACCTATAAGGCTGAAGAAGTCTTTGGATGATGCTACTTTGCCAGCATCAGAATGTTGAACTCCCTAGTCTTCAAATCCATAAGAAATAAATTTGTGCTGTTTCAACCACCCAGTCAGCTCAAGCTGACTAACTCAGAAGGTTCTACTCCCTTCTCCCTCTAGAAAAATGACATAGCAGTTCTTTGCCAATGATTGACATTTCCCCAGGTAATGGGTTGAGGCCCCCCAAAAGATAATGTCATAACTGAATCCCAGAGGAATCAACCAACTCTGGAGACAACGTGTCTACTTTAATGAATACAGTAATTCTCGGACATAACAGGCCTATTCCCCCAGTGGGGCCTGGGTGGATATTGACATGGTCAAGTTTGCAATGGAGAATGGGTGCTGTGGCACCATAGGAAGAAATGGGTAGGAGGTGGAGTTATTAGTATTTATCAAAATATGACTTGAGACCTTATACCAGCATTTCCTTGGTGTTTGTGAAGTTATGTAGTTTCTGGGGAAAAGATCCAAGAATTGAATCTTCGAATGGCATTGTGTTCACACTTGAGAGTGAGAGCCGCTGGGAGGGTCCAGCACCTCCACTTAGAGACCATTTCACTAAGCCAAGCAAACAACATATGATGGGAATGAAAGATGTGACAGTGAAAGTTGAGAAAACATCACTTTGGACATTACTAAGTTCTAAGCTAATAGTTTTAGCATATTCCTAGCCTTGTCTCTGTTGTGATAATTGCCCAGTCTACAAGGCTGCGTGAAGTTCAGGGGTACGAATCAAGGTGCTTGTAAGTAATAACAGTCAGAAAGGCAGCAATTGAGCCCTGGAGTGTCTCAGTTTCCCCCCCCCCCAGTAAAGCCCACTCAGTGCTAGGTTGGCACCATCCACCATTTATCTAGAAAAGTTTCCGATGCAGTTGGTTGCAGAAGCTGCTAATATCTGAGAGACTGAGCTGTCCTGATGGGCTGCAAGATTTTAGTCTCTGCAAGAAACAATTTGCTATTATTGGAATTGAACTCAACTAAGGTTTAACCCTGAAGTTACAGGGGAGCCTCGGGTGTTGAGTGAGTGAAGTATTTACTGGTATTAGATTTTTGGTGAGATAAAGGCTAGTCACAGGTAGGGAAAATAAGGGGTGCTCTTGAAAGGATGTCTCTGTTATAATCCTAAAACAGTGTTATTTAGAAATGACTCAGGTGGCTGCTCTTCAAAACCAGTGAGAATATTGAGAAATCACTCTGGCTCCAGCCAGACCCACAGGGAAGTCAGCACTGGCTGTTCTTTGTGAGTGACAGGCTTATTCGTGATGATGTTTTCTTTCTTCCCTTGCCATTCTTTCAGAATCAGAGATGGCGGATGTCTGAAATATGCATAAACCCATTGCTGCACCAGTCCATGTGCCCCCAACCCAAATTTGTGATGAAATAAGTCTTATACTCGTACAAATTGAAGGAATGCCTATATGGTTTAAATGATGCAATTTCTCACTTTATTTTAGAATCTCTCCAACTGTACCAGGGACACTCAGAGAGAGAAATTGAGGAAAATTGTGGGTAAAGAAGTGTTGGAAGAAAGAATGGCACAGTTTCCGGTGGTCGCGTGCTCTTTTCTCCGGACGGTAGAGGCCGTGTAGCGTCGCCGGTACTCTGAGGAGAGAACAGTAGGTGGAAGGGTGTAAAAATGCAGAGCAATAAAACCTTTAACTTGGAGAAACAAAGCCATACTCCAAGGAAGCATCATCAACATCACCACCAGCAGCACCACCAGCAGCAACAGCAGCAGCCACCGCCACCACCAATACCTGCAAAAGGGCAGCAAGCCAGCAGCCAAAATGAAGGTTTGACTATTGACCTGAAGAATTTTAGGAAACCAGGAGAGAAGACCTTCACCCAACGTAGCCAACTCTCTGTGGGCAATCTTCCTCCTGACATCACTGAGGAGGAAATGAGAAAGCTATTTGAGAAATACGGGAAGGCAGGCGAAGTCTTTATTCATAAGGATAAGGGCTTTGGCTTTATTCGCTTGGTGAGCAATTGGGAAAAGGTGGAGAAACTGGGGAATGGTGGATATGGAAAATGAAGCAGTGCAAATAATTCTGACATGATCTGTTTGTTAAAAGCCTGTGGTTGTAGCTGGTGAAACAGGACCAAAAAATGCAGATTCTTTATATTTCTCATAGATTTTTGTTTTACTTGCCTTTTGTTTTACTTGCCTTTTGTTTTACTTGTTTTATTTACCTAGGATACTGGGACTTAAAGTATGCCCCTTAGAGCTTTGTTGTCTTAACTGAGAAATTTCAAACATACAGAAGTAGACGGAATACTATAATGAACTTACAGTTACTCATTGTCTGGCCTCAATAATTTTCAACTTGTTATCTTTTTTTTTTTTGGAAGAAATGTAAAGTTTTTATTTTAGTAATGATCAAGGTTTATATAATTTATTTCCCAAACCCTTACATATGTATTAAGATACTTTAAAACCATGAGGGGATAGTTTTACTTGTATCTGGGGTTTTTGGTTTTGTTTTTAATTTTCATTGTGCAAAAATACATGTAAGATTTATTATTTTGATCTTTTTTTTTAAAGTGGAACTTTAAAAAAATTAATTGATTTAGGAAAAAAAAAGAAAGAATGGCACAGCAAAAGTACTATTTGCTTATTAAGACTCAAAAAAGTTAATGAATAGGACACTCCTTTTTCCTTTTGTCTACACTTTCTTATAGAGAAATATCCCATTTGAAGACAACACAAATTAAAAGCAAAAATAGAAAAAAAAATGTAATCTTTTAGTTTGTATTTTCTATTGCCCAAATCCAGTGTTTTGGGGTGGCGAAGGTTATTGGGCACAAAGGACATTGTCCTGTGCCCCTTTGGGTTGTTCTAGGATGGCAAATAATCAAACAAGGTTCAGATACATTGATAAGAGAGAAAAAGTAAAAAAGAACTATAATAATAACAGGCATCCCTTCTGTATACATGGGAGAGACCCAGCAAAACTGAGTAACTCACCATTATGGCTTCAGAGGCCATTTTAAATAGCTTGGCTAAGACTAGGGAAGTGGAGGGGAAGGAAAAGGAAGGTCAATTAGGGAGTTTACCAAGGAAGGCGCAGTGAACACAGGCATGCAAATTTAAGATCTGCCTTCTCCATTGAAAAGACAAGGAGATTGATTCAGTCTTCTCATACAGTAAGGGAGATGCTCTAACAAGACTAGTTTACATGTAAATATATGTTTCAAAGCATCCAGCTTTCAGATTCCTTCTCATGAAATCAACATTTTTCCAAAGGTCATATTTTGGGTGGCAGGTTTTTGCTACCCAACAGAGTCAACATCCTCAAAAACATGTAGTATTAACACTGGGTGGATCTGATTGCGACCACCATCAGTTAAGTGTCAGGTAAGTCAGGAGGTGAAGCATTCAAAGAGCTAGCTCCTGTACCTCGTCAGGCTCAGCAATCGGGAAGAGACTAGTTAAGGTTCCAAGCCCCTAAACCAGTTGCTGGAGGGTGAATTACCAGCAGCACAGTGACAGAATAGCATGTTATTCTCACAGACCAAGCTTCTCCCAGTTCTTCAATCAGAGGCGAGTCCACCAGGGAGAACTCTGAATTTATTTTCTTATAGGAAAGTACCCAAAAGTGCCTTTTAATTATTTTCTATGTTTCAGAAGGAATAACAAATTTCCCAAGTGGGAAGGATCATTCTTTTGACAAGGAGAAATATAGTCGATTTCTCAAAGGGATGGCTTCCTAGGCAGAGAGGTCAGTAACTCTAATTCCAGAATCGGATAAATAGTTCTAGTCGCAACTGAAATTCCTGCTCAAACTCCATCATTTTTTCTCATAAGGGTCCCAGGGTTCTTGCAGGCTATATGATTGACATGTAATAAACTAATTTGTGAAATGGTAGCCAATGCTTTCCCACCTTATTTGCTTAAATCAATGATTCCCACCAGGGATGAGTAAAAGCAGACAGTGTCTAGATGATTTTCAGTAACAAGGCTGCTACCTGGCCTCTGAGAGTTCCCACCATGTGCCATGAGAGATGTGTGACTTTCCATTTCTTCTATAATAAACCCTTGGAGTGTGAAGCTTTGTCCTCTAATCCATTGTTTCTCAATCTCTCACACACATTACAATCATCTGGAGGGGCTTCTGCAAACAAAGGCTTGGGGGTTACTCACTCAGTAGGCCTGTGGTGGGTCAGGCAATTTGCATTAGCAAGTCTCAGGTGATGCTAATAATTCTTCCCCGGGGGCCTCCCTGGCTCCCTGGGAGGAGCCCTGCATCCTTTCCTGGAGCCTCATATAAGGGGGACAAAATTACACAGTTAACAACTAGAGGGGGTGATGATTGTAAAAGACTGTGAGATGTCCTTCCATTTTATATTTATTGACAATTCAGGTGCTATAGGATTAACTGTTTCTTTCCTTTTGATGGGCTAAGTGTTTCAGTAGCTAACTGGTTTGGTGGGGTTAAGCAAAGGCTCTTGGTGAATTACATGTGAGAAATGAGCCTTTATTTAATATATGTACAATAACAAAAATCACAATAATCTGCACAGTGTTAGAAACCTCTGTGCCCAGAGGCAGAATGGGGTGTTTTGCCATATAAAAGTTCCTTTCAAATGAAAACTTGAAAAGTTTCCCAAGCTGGCATGTTAGGCAATAAATCATTTTGTAAGGGGTTTAGCACTGCCTAGAGACTCTCAAAGATACCGGATTAATCAAAATTTAATTTTGTCCCTCAGCTATCTTGAGTTTTTGTTTTACTTTGTAGCTGACTTGATCTTGGATTCAAATCTAAAGCTCTAGTGATTTATAAACACCTCTTACTGGGAAGAAGTAAGCCAGAAAGCATCTGTCTATCAAAGCCAAAAGACTATTTTTGCAAGACACAAATCTGCCAGTTCAAGAAACTTCCAACACAGGATGTGTGTCTGGACAAAGACAAAGTGAACACAAAAAAACACAAACAGACATGCTTGGCTGGAGAGGAGAGGCGTTATTTTTCCAATTGCTCCTCTTCCCAGCAGGGGAGATGTGAGGTTTGAATTTCAAATGAGTTGTACTGTCTTAAGGAAATATCAGCCCACAGTTCCAACCGGAGAGACCCAAATGCTATTTGCGTGCTTGAGCATCCCACCTAAAAGGTCTGTGGTCTTGTCTGCTTTCAGAGCAATTCTGTGAGATGGTTATGATTATTTCCTTGTCACAGAGAAGAAACTGCAGCTCTGGAGGCTAATAGCTGCCGACTGCCACCTAAGAAGTAGCAGAGCTGTGTTTTGAATCCAAATCTGTGAGCCTATAGATCCTGTGCTTGTGATACCGATCCCCAGCCTCAGTTTCCCTCAACCAATAAAAGGAAACAGAATTTGAAAAGAAGGAACATAGTTTAATTTGTCGACAGACTAAGGAGGCAGCAGACTTGTGTCTGAAAGAACCCCGCCCTGCTCTTTGACAGAGGGCAGGGTTATTTATACAAAGGAGTAAAACAGATGAAGGTTGGCCTGTCCTTTTGATGCAGGCATACAGAGAATCCAGTGGGCGCCTGAAGGTCAAGGCGTCTCCTTGCTCAAGGACGGAAGAGGCTCAGCAATGAGTAGTCTCCTAGGTACCCACAAAACACCCCAGCATAGGACAACATGGTGGAAATACTAACAAATTGTGCTTCTGTCCCAATTGCTATGAACTTGCCCCGTTACGAGTGGCAACCCATGTAGCTGCACTCTGCCTCACATCTCACCTCCTCCAGTCACAAATAGCAGCTGATCAGTGTGTGTGAAGAGGTCGAGACAGGCAGGTGGCTGCCACCTTCCTCCTCCATGACAATGGCCTGCGTGAGGTGCAGTCTTGTGGAGACAGGAGAAAACCTCAGACCAGATACAGACTCAGATTCAGCTTCACTCTCCCTTTCAATGAATATTTAGTGCATGTTTGCAATGTGCTTGCCAGTGTTTCAGGAATAAATCAGTGAATACCCCACACAGAGAAAAAGAAAAGAAAAAGGTCCTTACGCTGAAGATACTCACTACAAAAGAAGCTAGAAAATCAATAAAAATTAGTAAATTATTTATTATAAGGACCAAAAAGAAAGAAAAAAGAAAAACACAAAGGAGAATATAGAATGCTGGGGTGGGAGTGAGGTTTGCATTTGTAAATAAGATGATCAAGGCGGGTAACATTTGAGCCAGGATTTGAAGGCTGTGATAGTTATTCTGATTGGACTTTCTGGTACCCCAAAAAAGGAACTTTATGCTCTGAGAGTGATTGGAAATGTGGGATTTATATTCCTTTTATCCAGGGACAGGGAAAATTAGTCCACAGAATGAATTTAGTGAGGACTGGCAAGAAAGAATAAAATATATTATAGAGTTCAAGCTGACTCACTTTTATAAAATGATAATACACACTTTTAGCACAAGAGCCTCAAAAGCAAATTCTGCAACTGCCAACATCCCAAGTACTTAAAATGTGCTTGTTTGATGTTCCATTTACACTAGGGAAGGCTGCTTGCAAGGTCCAATCAAAATGCTTGTATAGCATTTTCTGTGGCTCTTGGCACAACTGGACCCCCTTTCATAGTCCAGGAATAGTTCTGTAATTTTCAGGAGGGAGACATGGCTATTATTTGAGTTAAGAGTGTAGCTTGTCTCTGTAGTTTGTAGATAAGAGAGCACTTTTCAAAGTAGATGCCTGGAGGACTGGTTTTCTATAAATCAATTGTGTTCCTAAAGGTCAGAGATTTTTCTCTGGCTTCCTTGAGATTTAGCATTAGTATCATAAGACAGGCCCCTCACGTCATATTCATAATTCATCAGCTCAAAGACTGAATTAAAAAGAAAGCTGCTCGGTTTCACTTGACATTTTGCCAATACAAAACACTGACAGGCTCACGATGGCAAATAAAGGATCCAGTGCTTCTTTTCCTGATCTCGGGACCTAATTCACGTGCAGATCCCCGACAAGCCCAGTCCTGAAAATTATAGGCTGCTGGAGAGACCCCAAAGTCCAACTTTATTTTTAGGGCTACAATTTTATGAACAGATTGGTTGCCTATTGTCGCAACCAGAACGCATGTTCCTCGAGGGCTGCCATCTTGCTTTATTTACTATTGCTAAATAATAAAGGTATTGTCAATTTTTTTATAACAAAGCATATAATTAAATGCACTCACCTATCCTATAGATAAGTCGTGCCTTTTCTAGCATAACTCATCAATTCTGGTGTCATGCATTTAGCATTTAGAAGAGAAAGATACTTTTCAGAACCAGACTAACAAGGAACAGCAGTATGAGAACAGAGAAAATGCTGTTAGGGTTACTTTCCAGGTGTCTCATTTCATTCTTTTACTTGCATATCACAATTATTTTATATACAGTAATTCTACTATCCAATTTTGTAGATGTGGAAGCTGAGGCGGAAACTTGTCCATCTAGTAAATGAAACAGATATCCAAACCCATACCTGTATGACTCCGAGTCCCAATTTTACTGAGGCTGATCACCCGTACCAAAATCTGGGCTATTTTTGGCAAGAACAGGCCAACTTCAATCTCAGCTACAGCTTTTCTTTTTCAGAAATATTTTAAATGTCAGAGCCTTTTGACGTTTGCACTGAAAGATTAGAAAACTAAAATTCCTCTTGTGAGTTAAACTGAAATTTTAGGAGGGCACAGAGGAAGACCTCCACCCTGTAGGAGTCTTCTTGGGCTGGATTACTCAGTTAGTGCAGCACGATGATTTAGAAAAACCCATTTAATAACATACAGAGAATTTACATGGCTGTGAATTCTAAAGTAAAATGGAGCCAACTAGGAATATTTATCTGTGTTTAAGGAACTGGGTACCAAGGACAGTGAGGGGGAGAATTCACATGGCCGGAAGGATGACCTCATCTATAACTCTGAGAGTAAAAAGATGACTGTCTCAGTTACAAGGACAAGATCACACTATCGGCACCTGGAGGATACCCCCCAAACTATGTTCTTCTAGGGCATACAAAGGGGGTGCAGCAACTACATGTGCAATTAAGAACAAAGGCAAAGAAAGGACTGAGATCAAGACAAAGCTTCTCCTAGCCTCTGCTAGCCTCTCTGCTAGCTTCTTCTAGGGCCTTTGCTGCTCTTAATTTACAATAATCTGCATTATTTAAATAATGGTAGCAGATTCCCGAGGGCCACAGGGTCTTGATTGACCTTAGTTCCTCCCACTGAGATGACATTGTTGGGTTCAATGAGAAAAATATAACTGACCCACTGGGGAGACTGAGTCCACAATGATTTAGCAATAAATGGTTCATGAAAAATAGATACTTAAAAGACCACACTGACATATAGTCTCAGTTCAAAAGAAATTGCTGAGGTCAGTGCAGTAACACGGAAGTGATTTCTATCGCGTTGTTTTTATAAGCAGCACAAGAGGTTTGTCCTAAATCTTTCACTGCATTTATGCACCTCAACGTAGCACTCGTCTTATAAATCCGAACAGTCCTGGGATACACATCAGTGCAGCAGGAAATCAGGGCACAAGCACACGAGGTATTAGGAGATTGGGAGTTTTAAAATGGGCGAAAGACTCCAAAGAAAGCATTCTGGGATCTTATTAGGAAAACAAGGATTTTTGAGGCATTCATAATCATTCTGCCTCTGACTGAATTTCCACCCTGTTGTTCTCTGCAGATCTACAGACAGGCACAGGGTCCACCTAGAGCCCCAGCCTCAGCAGGCCCTGCTCCCTTCAACATGGCCCCAACAAGCTGAATTGGTGGGTGTGAACCAGGCCCTTCATCTATCACGGCTACGGTTTCTCTAAAAAAAATTCTGGGCTTCAATTCCAATGTGATATTTGACTTTAGATGCCTATGTAACAGGGTGATCTAAAAGGGGGGGGGGGAGGAGTTCCATGTTCCTTGCCCTAATATTGAAGGGTTGGGCTGAGTGACTTGAGCGGAAGCTGAAAAGGACTTGGGAGAAGACCCGGAGGAGACACATGGAGCAGAGCTCTGTGAAGAAGAAGCTGCGCTTGCTTCTCAGCCTTGGACTTGACCAGGAAGGAGAGACTTGGAAGGGATGTTGGTGAAAGACCCTTGGGGAGGCTGACAATGGCAGCCTTTACCTTCACTTTTGTCTGGTTTTGTTCTTTTCCTTCCAGACTTCCCTAGCCCTTTCTGCCCCAGACTTTCCTGGCCCTTTCTGCCCCTTTCCTGTGGATAGCCCCCAGACTGTAGCAGGCTTTAAGGCCTCATTGCACCACTGTGGACCAACCCAGATTGGCTGAGCATTCACGCATGAGGTAATGGGTAACTTTGGGTGTTTAATTGGAAACTGTTACTCTCTTTTCCTCTCTTTTTATTGTGCACTAATTCTGTGAAAGCCCTGCTCTATTAATGGTCTTACAACTAAGTATATTTTGTTTTTGTGCTGCAGATGGCAGTACCCATTTAGAGCGTGCAAGGTTCGGGGATCCCAGGGTGCCCCTCAGTCTGCTCACTGACAGTTTGTCTAAAGTCTAGAAGTCAGGGGGAGCTTCTGTCAGTGGCCAAGGAGCTCAGTTCAGCCAAGTGGATTTTTCCTTCAATTTATATTTAACTTCTTGTCTGCAGGTAGTTGCTTGGTCATAACTATGTCAGAGTGTAGAAACAATTTTGCCACCACTAGATTATACTTAATATACAGTTTGATCCTCGAAAGTAGGGATTAGGGCCACTGACTCCTGTACTTTCAAAAATCTACATGTAACTTTGACTTCCCACCCAAAGCTTTACTAGTTGGTGACAGAAAACCTTACAGATAACATAGTGGATTAATACTCAGGTATCTGGAGACCAGGCTATCTGGCAACCTGCATTGGTCCACAGAGTCTGTTCTCCCCAGAAAGCTACCTGCGCTCATTCATTGAAAGTACAGAATGATTCTGAAGCCCAAGCTGGGACAGGTAGAACTGATATTATATCACATTATCATACCACATAAACCCATTATATGTAATAATAATGTGTTACATTAGGCAAACAAAAGATTTTTTTAAGAGATTAACAATAATGGTAGCTAACATTATGGCAAGTTTCTCTGTTCTAAATCCTAAGCTATTTCATATTTCATGTGAAAAAAATCAAGGCTCAGAGCGATGCAGGCATAGCGGTGTATTAGTGAATGGGGTGGATGGATGAACACCACCTTCCTTTCTGCTGGGAGAATTGGAGATGTCAGACACGTCTTAAGGAAAATGATTTAGACTATCCCCCAGGTCTGTGTGTGCATATGGTTTAAATTCTGAGAACTTGGAGCTCCCAAACTTATCCACTATCAAAGCTACCCTGGAGTAGAAGTTAAAAACCCAGAAGTCTGGGCTATGCATACCCCACCTCCTGAGTTAGAAACTGGTGGGAAAGACCCAGGAATCTGTATTTTTAACTTGCGTTCAGGTGACGCTTTAGTGGTGAGCAAGTTTGGGAAGCACTGAGCAGGAACACTTTCGTTCTAAATAAACCCAATTGTCATTAGAGGGGAAAAGATTTCCACTGTGTACAAAGAACATTTAACTATGGGCCTTTCATTTACCATTCTTCCTGGATCCGAGTAGGTCATTTTATGTATGCACATCTACATACACACATATATTCAAAACCATGCTTATATACATATGCATGTGGACACCTATATATTTCTCCCCTAACAACGTGAGATCATTTCTGATATTTGGATCTGACACAGAACACAAAACTCCTGCACTGAGGAATGAGCCAATGTGCACATTACTGTAATTAGGGTGCCAGGGTGAAGTCAGAGCTACTGAACCACGTAACGCATTAATAGGGTGGAAAACAAGGAATTCTGCCAGGGTGTAGATTTAACCCAAATTAAAGATATGGAAATCTAAGCTAAACTCCTCTTTACTCCCCACAAAAGGAGGTCTGCTCTCTGGGGAGTGTGGAAATTTGCTCAGCAATGAGTGGAGTATATTGCTGGCAAAGGCTGAAGGAAAATGGCTCCCACCTTGCCTCCTTTCCAGGCTGCAAGTCCCAGCAGGAGCCTATCCCATTGAGTGCCTTTGTGTAATAATTTCTGATGCCCCCAGATTTCCGAGGAGCCCATGGCAGGCCTGGGGCGGGTGCCTTGGAACCACCCCCTATGCTTTCTCTTGTGACTGGGGGTGCTCGCCCTTTGTGTCCTAGTAGACCCTGCAAACAGGTAGAAGAGAGCTGTTACTGAGGGGAAGAGGAAGTGATATATAGTCCCTCCAAAGTTTTGTTCTTTTGGTCCATGAGTCCATTTTTTCTTTGAGGTACTGGCCACACCATCAGGCAGTACTGTTAGGGAAAACCCACCACCAGTGCAGGGAGCCCCAGGGAGATCATGGAATGAAGTGTGGACAAACTAGCCCTAGCGTGGAAAACCCCAGCATCTAAAATAAATCCATAAAAATGGTCCTGAACCGCTTCCTTCCAAATAATTCCTTCCTTTCCTAAGAGAAGCGTATTAGAAAAGTCTCTTTAAATTCTAGTTCACCAACTCTTGAAAATTTTGAAAGAGGAGATTTGGGGAAATGACTGCCTAAAAGTAGTTCAGTAGTTCTGCTTTTTTTTTTTTTAAATCTGATCCTCATAGCTATAAGGTTTCTAATCTGAATGGCTTTACCTCTGGCAGCAGCTCCACCAAGCTGTGGGGTAGCAGCAGGTCAGGGAAGGAGCTGTTTGTCCCCAGGGATGTCGGGAAGGAACAAAAGCAGAACTCCCACTTCCTTTCCAGTTTCTCCTCCCCCGCCTCACCTGGCTGTTTCTTTCCCCAGGTGAAAACCACATTCCTCCAGGAGGCTTCAGAATAATTCCTGTCACACCAAGAGCTTTTAAATCATGTTCTGCCTTTTTTTTTTTTTTTTTTGCTTTTCCCTTGTAGTTGCTCAGTGATTGATCTTAGGGGAAAAGCGAGCCACCTTGCGAGTTTAACATTTTAATGGGAAGCTGAACCTGGATAATCACCGCCTGAAATGGAGTATTACTCCATAGTTTTAATGTCATCATTAAAGAAGAAGGAAGGAACACAGGGAAGTGAGTGTCATAAAGCAAGTCAGAATGATAAACACAAACATGGGACTTTTACACAGCGTACAATTCCACAGAACAAAGCACTTCAGAAAACAGGTGACACTAACACAAGAAGGCTGACACCTAAGGTTAATTGGGAGAGAGGGT
The DNA here is from genome assembly GCF_014898055.3 of Talpa occidentalis. Lineage (NCBI taxonomy): Eukaryota > Metazoa > Chordata > Mammalia > Eulipotyphla > Talpidae > Talpa > Talpa occidentalis. The sequence continues at coordinate 112,054,541 of NW_023605194.1, forward strand.
TGGAGAGAGAGGCAAAGAACCATCAGGGACGGTGGTAGAAAAAAATAGTACACCTCCATAAAAGTCTGCACATACTTTGATCAAGTTCTTCCTAGTGCTAGTGAGGATACGTTAGATTTTTTAAAAAGTCATTAAAATAATAGACTTCCTTTATTTTTTCTTTATGGTTTTTAGTTAAGATGAATGGGACCTGGAAACCAGCAGCAGGCAAGGACTGGGGAAGAGGTCAGCCAAGTGAAGCATTCTAGGCATGGGCACCGGCTCAAGATTATAGAAATATTATTAGCTAATGTCCAGTTTTAAGTTTCCTATGCAGTGAGCCCATTATTTTTCTCAAGTCATTAAGTCTTTAATGAAGCCTTGTTAAATTCTCCAGCCTGTTAAGAGTGGTGTTTGGGAGAAGTTAAGGTAAGGCAATGGCTAGAGGTTCGGGTATGACATGCCAGAGGTGATGGCCAAGGGAGACTTGAGAAGGAGCCAGAACAAGAGTGGGAGAAGAGAATTCTCTCTCCACAGTGACCAAGTGTCCTCCTCTTACCCGTTGGTGGGGAGAAACTGTCCCTTAAGTTCCAAAGTACTGGGGGGATTTCTTATTAGACATCTTTTTTCATTATAATTCAATTTTAACATTTTAGTAACTTGAACCATATCTAATTTCTATCAACCAGCCAGAAAACTACAAGCACCTCTTAAAGGTCACAGCATTGATGCAGCTCTCCTTTTCCCTGTTGAATATTTAAGAGTGAAAAAGAATTCTCATTAGAATTGCAAGTTATTTTTAAAGATTCAAGTTTCTCACTTGGAGAGATTAAAAAAAAAGACTATCTCACTCTGAGTTCTTCTGCTCATCTCTTTACTCTCGGATTTCTGCCAAATACATTTACTTGTTAGCTTTGCATTAACTGGGGCCTGGACATGTGATTGTTTGTGCTACTTTTTCAACACGTTATTCTGATTATACATGTAGGAATCATGAGAAACGCAACTTCTAATCATTAGCAACATATCGGGTTCCTGAAAGCTACTCAGCGCACATCTGTGAGGTGTGAAGGAGGCAGTAGGCTTTTAGGAGCCACAGACACTCACAGGGCAATGAGCATGGCTGAGAATGGTGTTGGCTCACCGTGATACCCCTGCCTCTCACAGGGCTCATTCTCTGCTTCACCTTCAAGAGAGTTAAACAATTTTGTTTCTCATTTTGTTAGAAATCGATTGTTTCTGTAGATCTTACGAAATAAAATGTTAGATGAACCAACTACATCAACATTTTTTTTTCTCCACATTCCATTAGTACATATCCTTGGTTTTGCCAAATCTATTCATTGACCTCTTCTTTTTGTGCCATACAACTTGACCTCACCCATCCTGCACTCACTGAAAATTGCTTTCATGTTTGAGGCATCACGTAGCTCAACAAAGAGGTTACAGACACTGGGAATAGTGTAGAGTAACTACCTCCACCATTCACACAAAGAAAAATTTATAAAGCTATAATTCTTACCCTATGGAAGATTTTTCCCCAAGGATACTTCATTACCTGAGAGCAGCACAAATCTCTTCTATTGACTTGAGGAAAAAGAACACAGGGTGGAATGTATGTCCTCCCTGAAAATATATTACCCATTATTTTATCCCAACTAGGTGCATATAGACACTATTAATAAATATAATTAATGCACTAGGATAAATAAAATCATCTTTTGTTATAAGATATCAATGTTAGAACTATGATTATATAAGTAAATTTTATTTGATTCAGAACAGTTTTAAAATTATAACCACAAATATTTTTTAGTATTCTATGAGTTATACAATTTGTTATCACTTTTATAAGAAAAAAATATCCAAAATTTCAAAACAGAGCAAAAGATGACTGTTGTTGTCATGGCACACTCGATCATTGCCTAAGAGCCGTCTCGTTCCCTAGGGATGGATCTTTGTTTAAGTCACTATTACTGAGTTGGACCAGATTCTGTGGAATTACATGTTAATTTTTGTTTGGTAGAGAGTAAATAATTTCTGTCAGTTAGAAAATAACTACAAAGATTACATTTTTGTTGCTCTGTAGTACATTAGCCACTTCTCTCTCTCTTAAGCAATTATTTCAGCATGCCTTTCTCTCATGATGAGCTAACCTCTTTCTCAAGTGCTCCTTCAAGCAACTTTAACTGCGCTTCATTTTGATTCTCCAGAGTGAATCAAAGTGGACAAAGAAACTTACCTTCACTGATTGTTTTTACCCCTGACTCTATAGTTTTGGTTTTATTTCTGGTTTACCACCATCTTTGATTCTAGTTTTGTTTCCACAAGGCCAATAAATTACTCTCAACAATCTTTTTTTTTAAATTATTATTATTATTATTATTTTGCATAGAAAACTAGGATGGAGCCAGAGGTACAGGGGGTGAGAGAGTTCACCAGAGACAGAGTGGGGAGCAGAACAGACAGACAGACTGACTGAAATACAATGCTGAGGGGAACAGCGGGCAAGTCAGGAGAGGTCTGCTGTGCCATGTTGGTCAGCTCCCTGGCTGGGGATTGAACTCATTTGGCAGTGGTTTGTGATACCTTGATAGCCCTGAGATTTAACCCCTAGGCCGCTAGGAGGGCCCTCAACAATCTTTAGGGACATAGTTTTGGTGATCTTCTCGGAAATGTTGGATATCTATTATTTAAGAGTGAAGGATCCCAGAAAAAGCTGATGTGTTGGCTTTTATTTGTACGTTCAGGAATTCACTAGATCTCAAAACTCTACCAGTCTGGATTATACTCATGGTTGATATTTATTACAGTGAAGAGACACAAAGCAGAACTAGAGGGGGAGAGAAATGTATCAGACAAGGCCTGGGCATCATCCAGGTATACCTTCCAGAGCTCTGCCTCTCAGGGTTTGCAGAGCAAGCTTTTTCCTTCACAGACCACCTCAGCATTTGCAAAGGCTTCTTCCCAGGGAAGCCTGCTTGAGACACAGAACTGAGTCTTTATCAGAAGCTGATCATGAACCTACTCTTGAACCTACACTACCAGCCACTCCTGCCAGCATCTCAGCTCCTAAGAGGGAAGCAGGTGCGCATCACAAATCTCATTGATTCCACAAATAATGTAGGCAGACCAGTTCAGGGGAGTTCAGTGCCAGGAGTGCAAAACAGACTTATCCATTCATAATAAAGGGAACTTTCAAGGGTAGATGTGGAAAAATGATGGAAAATAAACATAACTCTGTGTGTGTAAAGTGGAATGTATTTTTTAAAGGAAAAAAAGAGAAAAGTTTTGTCCTGCAAAAAGTGTCAGATTGCTCCAGAATATAAATAAATATAGTAAATGACAATTTTTTGAGTGGATATAGCAAGTAGTAGAAGGTTTGAAGAAAGTAATTTTTTTGGCTTGGATTATAATACCCCAAAATGATGAGTCTGAAAAGAAATGAAATGTTTTTGGTGTATTTTTGATGGATTTGTTCATAAGGGGGTTGGGAGTTAAAGGGACTTGTGAATCCTTTACTGACAGAGATTATATGACTGCAATACCAGAATATAAATTTTCTTTCTGCAAAAATGCTAAATTAATCTTGAAGTATTCAGGTCCCTTAATAAGAAATTATAAATGGTTACTCTTTCATTTTTGTGTAATTTCCAGGCAACAGAAATTATATATCTCATTTGAAAACATTTTTGTTCATTCTGACAGCCACATAGCACCCTTAATTTTTTTTTTTAAACAAAAAGTTACTTCTGAAAGAGTGAAAGCATCTTGCAATTAGGTTACCTTTTGCTATGTCTATTTTTAAATGTTCTGCTGATATTATGGTTAATAGGTAGCCAGGCATCTGCGTTCCTTTCTTAATTCCTTCCAATAAACTCTTTAGATTTTGAACTCCTAAAGTCACATCCTAGATTTAGAAAAATATTTGTCAAGATACATTTACTACCTAAACAATATTTGGAGTTTTCCAGAAGACCTTGGAGACCTACAAAAATTGTTCTTTCATCTTATTAAAGACATAATGCTAGTAGTAATTAGGTTCTTTGATGTGCTTGATATTTCTTAATTAGCTCAACACCATTGTAAGAGCTGCTTGGGAAAAACTGTCAAATCAAGAGAAAGGATACCATCTCTAAGATAGTTTTGTGCAAGAAAATATTATTAGTACAAATATTCATTCACAGATTTTCTACATCATAGAGAGAATTGGAAGACTCAGGATTGAGACTGTACCCTCATAGTTCACAATGTTTGACCCTCAGAAGAAACCTAGGTCAAATCCTAGAGAAGTCATCACATAGTATAACCCAACAGAGAACAGCAATTTCATTGAATCTCCTAATGCTGACAGTGTAACAAACTAATCATTCTCATTCAGTCTTATCATCAACAGATTGTTTATACTTTCATTTCACATTTGTGGAAAAGCTCATACGTCTAGAGAGAATCTTCTGAGGGGACATCACTTAGCTATTAGATTTTACCAGGGGACTGATGTAATGTTTCCAAAATTATTTTTAATCAAGTAGTATACAACTTCATAAAAGCAGACTGCTTTCCCAAGATCCAATGGAACAAGACTTTATTAAGTAGAATGGAATGAATTGATGAGGAATATCTAATTGTGGTTACTCATTTTGGATCATTGTAGGTAATATTTTTCAACATACTGTTTTCTGATGAATATTTGAGCAAGACAATTTTATTTCTTGGTGGAATGTTCCTTTGCAAATTATAAATGTATTATTTCTGTTATTCTACTTAAATATAATATATATGTTATACTATATATTATATATTGTATATATATATATATACACGTGCACATATACATATATATGCAAGTTTGTTTTGCAATTACCCTGCAAAAAATTTTTTTTTTCTATCTTAGCATCAAATATTGCTCTTAATCTTAGAAAAGACATTAACCCAAAAAGAAAATGTCAAGTGATTATGAAAATGTCAGAATATTAGACCCCATCCTTAATGGTTGTAAGATTTGTTTTCCTAGCTGTGATAATTATTGCCATCTAAAAAATGACCTCAGTTGGTATTACAGAAACATAAAATTTAATAGATTCTCAGCATTACTTTTATTGACTGAAAAACCACAGAATTTCAGAATCAGAAAACCCTCAAGTTCCCTATTTCAAAACTTCAGGGACTAAACTGGGTGGCTTAAGCGACTGTCAGCCTGTGCTGGAATGACACTAAGGAGCATCATGTCACACCAGAGAAGCATGTCACACCAACACCTCATCTCTGAGCACAGCTATGGTGCCCTGGATGAAAGACGTCCTCGTCTGTTTTGTCCCCGTCTGAGAGCAGAGCGAGAACATTCAAGTCAATATTCACATCAGCTTGTATTACTGTCAGGAAACTTTGGTCCTTTGATATATTTGCCCAACCACCAGCCTATTTATACTGTGCTTGGTTTTCTTCTCTTGAAAATAAGAGGTGTCAAGGCAAGAGCAGAAGAAAAGCACGGTGTTAAACCCTGGAACCTGACTGCAGACTTGAGGCTACCAGAAAGGCAAGGTGGGGCAGGGGAGTAAAAAGAATTCTCCACCAATGGCCCATGGTGGAGAATTATGAGCATCAGGTGGGTGGTAGGTGTGGGGTAGTAACATAAAGAGCTGTGGACCCACTCCACTAAAGATGCAAAGGATTGTCAACAAATGTTACCTCAATAAAAATGATACAACTTAAAAAGAGAAGAAATAGAAGAGACTATGCGCTGTACTGAGGAACAGAGGAGATTACAACACCCTCGGTTTTGCTCACACCTCATGGGCTATGCCCAGCTCTCGTCTGTGAAAGGTGGCCAGGGAGTGAGCATCCCACTTGTAAAGTCACCAGGGAAGATTCCACACAAAAGACTCAAATGCTCAAGTTTGCATTTCATGACTCATCTGGTGGTGGTGGTGGTGAATTGTCTCTGGCAGACAATATTCTAAGAACTCTCCAGTATTGACCCGTTAATCCTCCCACCCCAGAGAGAAGTGTTAACTTACTCCTTTTAAGAGGTGAGGAAACTTACACACAGAGAAGTTAGGCACTAGCTTAAGGTTACATGATTCAGACGTCTTTTATAACTTTTTGAACCCACAGAATTCCTCTTTTTGAACTTGTAACAGCAATATTATTATTCATTTGAATCATTTGGCAACTTATTTCTCTTTTAGTTGTTCAACCTTCCATTTCTTAAACAGAAAGTGGCTTCTTCTATGGACTAAAGACAGTGGTGAAATCTCTCCTGTCTATGCAGAGAAATATTGTCCCAAAGTTAATTTTTTTAAATAAATAGTATTTAAAATATTTTTAGATTGGCAGAAAACTTGTAAGCACAGTACAGAGAGTCTCTATATACCCCACTTCCAGATTCCCTATGAGTAACACCTTACATTAGTATTGTACATCTGAGACAGGTTATAAAATATTGATCCATTGTTTACATTGACATTTTCCACGTTTAGAAGACTGTTAATTATTAATTAGACTTCCTTAATAGGTATAGGCCTATTTAGACTCTATATTATTCCTAGGTGCACTTTGGTAGCTAGTATCTATGTAGAGGAATTCCTTCTTCCCAAGTTTAATTTCAAGTAACAAGTCCAGGGTTTCTTCAGCCTTTTGTAATTACCTCCTCAGTGGCTGGTGAGTCCAATTTTTTCTCTTAAAATGATGAATAGATTGGTCTTTCTCATATAGAACTCTGATGGTGTTATTGTAAGCGCTCATCTTTGCCAAAACCCATCAGTAAGCCTCTCTGGATCCTAAGGTAAATGCAGCTGCCTCTAATTTGAAGTCGGTCTCCTCTGTCATGTCACTGCCCCAGCTTCCAATCTTTCTTTCCTTTAGTCCTCAAATTCCCGTGGTTCATCCACAGAGAACTGCTGACGCTTCTACCTCGCAGTTCTAGCCTCTAGGCTCTCCCCATTGGATTTCTCAAGGTCTCCTACAACAAATCTTTCTTTTCCCTCAACATCTAATCTCACATTTTCCCTGGGCAATTTTCTTACTCTCTACCTCTTCCCTACATCCTCAAGTTGATGAGAGTTTCTGTTTCATGAACCCACTTTAAAGTTTATAACTCTAAAGCTATCATCTTTTGTTTTACTTATATTTCCTGGTTGTCCTTCCTTTCCTCAGCCAGCATCACAAAGGCTCGAGAGCAGATATGGGGTAGATATTGCTTTACGTTCTCAGGGTATTTTCTGATACTTAATGGTAATTTAATATGGGTATATTTGAAGTGAACAATTTGTGTTTAATCTTTATTTTCTAGCTCAGCTATGTGAATTGTACATTTGGAGTGAGGAATGAAAAGAGAGACAGGTTCAAATCATAAAGTATTTGTTCTAGTTGATTTTAGAAAATCAGAATTTGACAGCTTAATAAAGACTTAAATAAGAAGTCTGATCACGAGGATGATGTAATAAAAGCAGGTGCTGGCTGGGTAGCAGCATCTCCAGGGGCTCAGTAGATAGCAAATCCGTATGTTGGGGTGTACCCGGTGGTAGGCCCTAATACCTTCGCTTCAAAATCATAATTACATATAATGAGGCTGCTGAAAGTGTGTTGTTTGCCTCAACACTCACACTGGCAGCTCGGGCTCGAATTCATTAAGACACATTTTCTCTCGGGTGTTTGATAATGAGAAAGTGTTTTAGTGTCGATAAACTTCTCATGTGATTGATGCCAGGACCAGGGCTCCGAGGGCCTTCGGAGCCACTATTGCCAGCCCAGACTAACATCCCAGGAAAGGCACTGATGCCTGAAATGGGATCAGAGTAGAAAAATAAACAGATGAGAGTGGTAACCAGTGACTGCTCCAGGGGCTAGCAGAGACCTTCAGGAAGACGCAGGGTCTCCTAACCTCTTGTCTAATTTCAGGGTGTGTGTCCACCTGATTTGCAGACTTTCACTGAGATTTCAGAAAACCAGCTTTAGTTTGAATTTTTTTATGGTCAAAAAAAAAAAAAAATTGTGAGCTCCAGGATTGGAGCTTGGCTTTTCTTTCCTTGGTGTGTTTTTGTATTCATCGTGTTCATCGGGCCTCTGGTTTGCAGTTTCTATGTACACACTTTAGTGATCAAAAGTCCCATATTTTATTCTGTTTTGTTTTATTTGACCCCTTTTATCATCAGTTATCTTTGAGCACTGACCTAAGAGAAGAAACTTCTTTTCCCAAAGCTTAAGGAAACCTACGTGAGAAAAATACTTTTCCCCCCCATTTTATTGGATTTATGAGGTGCTTCACATTCCCCTCCTTTCATTCCTTGTATTCTTTTCTCTTTCTTCTGCATTCATTCATGGGATTGGCCATTAATCTAAAATATATTTTTGTGTCAGGCACCTACAAAGATGAATTAGGTTTTTAGCTGGGAAGATGACAATCTCCAACAAGAGCCACATAAAGAAACAAATGCAAGCGTGTGTTATGGGGACTCTGATCTGAGAGTTTATCGAGCACAGAGCAGAGGCTGATCTGTTATTCATGAGTTATCCTGGGGTTGGGGTCAGAAGGTCATCCCAGATTGACGTCTGTCTTCAGCACTGAACACACTCTGGCAATTAGACCAATAAGGGAAGAACATTCTGGCTGGGTGAGCAATGCCATCTTGAGCTTGGCGCTGTCAATGTGGTGCATAAAAGACTTTGTAAGGACTTTGTCAGGGCTCAGTCTGAATTACTTGGTGTCTGACAAACTTCCCGGCATCACTCTTAAGAGCCAACTTGCCTTTTTCTGTGGCTTCAGGTCTCTCTGTCCTTTTCTTTCACTCTCCCGTGATGGTGCCATGAAATGTTCTCCCTGACCTTCACTTACTCAGCAGCTTCCCCACCCCACTTCTTATCTACTTAACCCTAGCTTGCTCTAATTCTGTTATCTGCAGCATGTCTCATTTGTCTATCCCAAGCATCTTTACATAACATATAAAATTTCAGATGAGATATTTAAATCCATACTGTGGCCTCATTGTTGTGAGTGCCAGTGACCTCAAGGTCACATTGACACTGCATGTACGTCTGCAAGAGCCAGAGCAAAGAGCAAGCACCCGGGTTTGTAATTATCATCTCTAATATAAATGAGATGAAGTTTACATCGACATTTTATCTGTTACTGCTTTCCCGGAAAATAACTGGGTGAGTTGTCACCAAATGTGACCTGAATTAGAATATAGAATCCAAGGTATCACGACATCACTCACGGAGGGGAGGAATAAGACCTGGGCTTTCCTCCTCTCGCTGATACAAGGTTTGGTGGGCACTCAGGTGATGATTAATCAAGATAAACATGTCATAAAATTGCCTTGAAAAGAAAGAGGCTTCATGTCACCAGGCACAAGAGGCCATGCTTTGATTTCCAAACTGTGATTTTTTTTAGAACAAACTACTTCTTACATGAAAAACCCTGAGAATTGCTCTAGCTTGAGTTGCATAGATGTGAAATTAGTTGAAAATTGCTAAGTAAATGTATTTTACTTATGTATCTATGTGTCTTTGAATATGTCTTAAATGTGATGGTTCTCCCAGATGATAAGAAATAGGTCTATCTATCTCCCTACCTACCTACCTACCTACCTACCTACCTACCAGAACTTCTATGTATTCATTGCCTACCAAGATGTCCCAGTATAGTCTGCAGGTCTTGTACTTACAAACTTACAAACTGATTTCTCATTAGGTTGTTCTTACAGTCCTGAGTTCAGATGGTGTCGTTCTCATCTTGCAGATCACAAAAACAACACTTGACAAATTAACCACGTTTAAGATGTAGCATGTGCTTGGCAAGCCAGTTCAGTGTCTGCCTCAAGTTTATAATCACGTTGATTCTAGTTCATGAGCCCACTAGAGCTCTGCTAAGGAAAGGTGGAAGCATAATACGGCTTACACAGAGTAGAAACATCTGTTCTGACTCTGGAGTAAACAATTTTATGGAAAAAGGGAACTGGGCTTTGGTTCTGGCAAGTAAGGCACAAGCCTTTGCCCTAGTTTTGTGTTTATACCCACAGAGGCTCACACTGATGTTCCCATGTTCTGCGGACATGATGCCCCCTGGGGAAGAACTGGGTTGGGTACTGTCCTTAAGAGAAATCTCCTTCTCCCCCTGTCTCCCCTCAGTTGCTATATAACTGAATTTATCTAATAGACCATCTGCCATCTTACTCAAATTTTAATAAAGCTTTAAGATATATTTGTAATTATCTGATGAATTTCTAAAGGATTTTCATACAATCAAAAAGAATGTTTAATACAGTCAATGAAAACTATGGTTCTTAATATCAGACACACACACACACACACACACACACACACACACATATTACTCGGTGTCTGACGAAATTCCCGGCATCACTCTCAAGAGCCAACTAGCCTTTCTCTGTGGCTTCATCCTGTTCTCTAATATATTTACTTAAATATAATATTTTTATTTCTATTTCTCAGAATATTCCACTCACAGTTCTTCTCAAGGAAAATAATTCAAACCCCAAGAACTCCAGAGAACAGGGGTGTACTGGGGAAATACTTGTTTCATAAGATAGCTTGTTTAAAAATAAAAGCTGCCCCAACATCCAATTTTTACAGCATAAAGTACATTTTTATGGAAATATCCATTTAAATGTAGAATTGACAGTGATGCTTCATTTGTAAGATGACAGTTTGCTTTGAAGTTTTTATGTTGTGTTGAGTTCTCTTACAGTTATCTAAAGTGATAGCAAATAATAAGACGATGCATCTTAAAGCTTTAATTTGAAAAGTGTAGGTGAAAAATACAGTGAGTGTTCTTTCATTTTGCACCCAGGGGTCCTCAAGACCACACCTGTATTTGGAGCTTCACAGAGAAGAGTCACAGGACACAGCCTATCATTGCGCATGGCTGTGATTTACTATAGAGAAAGGATCAAAAGCAAAATCAGCAAAAGCTAAGACATGTGGGGTGGGGTCTGCAGGAAACCAGATGCCAGCTTCCAGCTCAGGATGTACCTAAGTCCTCCAGCAACACTTAAATGTCATGAAACTCAGTACCCAGGAGGCATACTGGGGGTTGCTCACAGGCACCCTCTGTCCAGCACGTCCTCAAATTCCAACCCCCCAGAAGGAAGGCAGATGATGGCCATAAACCACATTGCTTGCACAGACATTTCAGTCACAGTGAGTCATTCTCATCAGTTCAGGAATAGTAGGAACCAGACCTCAGTCAAGGGCCCACGTGGCCGGAGAATCTAACTTGCCTTCACATGGAAGACTGCTCTCAGAGCTGTGCTGGAACTGAGCTAGCACAGGAATTTAGCGCAATGGTGCAACCGCTTCCGCTTTCCCAGGCAGCATTTCTGAAAAACAGCTGTGCACAATCCAGAACAAAGGTGACTCAACCCTATCAGTTTATCTCACCGTGGGTGCCACTAGCTGTAAAAACTTTTTTTTATCTAACAGGAGGTTAGGGTCTATGGTTCTTATTAAATAAACTGGCCCAATCTTACTACACTCACCTGCAAATTCCTGCCCCTTTTGTTAAACAAACAGACCAAAACTCACTCTATCTGTACCCTCTACCCTCTCAACCAAAAATATATATATCAGCAGCCTCAAGACTCAAATTTCTCCCTTGAAACCTGCCACGCTCTCCTGAGTGCACGTGTACTGTGGCCTACAGCACAGCTTCATCTTAACTCACCTACACTGCAAAGAAGTCAAGAACCTCCGGGCCCCTTAATCTTCCTTCCACAACCCCCCCTCCCCCATCAGAACCATAAAGGTCATGATGGACTTTTCCTGCTTCTGTGACCAGGCAGGGTGGGAGGCACCCCAGTACCCCCACACCTGCCTGCTCTAAATAGCTTCTGCCATCCACTGCATCAAGACAAAACATACTCCAGAGCCTTAGACCTTTCATAAAAAGGAACTTTAATACAATGAGTGTGCAACAGAGAGAAGAGAAAGGAAAGCATGTAGTTTCCAAATCAAACACCCAAAGTTGCCCATCCCCTCATGGGTGAATGCTCAGCCACACAGGGCTGGCCCAAAGCAGGGCCACTGAGGCCTGAAAGCCTGCCACGAGTCCAAGGGAACTTCTGCCCCATAGGAGAGTGGCAGAAGGGACCAGACACGTCTGAAAGTAAAGGGAAAAACCCAAGATCAAGAGAAAGTCTGCTACTGGGTCTCTCACCCACATGGGTCTCTCACCCACATCTGCTTCAAGTATCTCCTTCCAGGTCCCCCAAGTCCCTGGTACAAGTCCAAGGCCGAGCCCAAATGCAGCTTCTCCACATGTCTCTCTGCTCCCTGCTCCTCCTCCAGGCTTCCTTCTTGCTTCCTTCCTGCTCCAGTCCCTACCCAGCTTCTCTTCCTCCCTGCTCAGCTCCACCCTTCCTTGGGTGGGACAGGAAACCTGACACCTCCCCTTCTCCCAGGGAATCACCTTTTTACTCTTCTGCTCACCTTGTAAGAACAGCAGGGCGGGTTCGCAGCAACTGGACAAAAGTACCCCCCCCCCATTTAAAATGAGGATAGAAAAGATTTTTCATAAATCGACAGCTGTGTTTCAGGGCACAGGCCCAGAGCAATGTTGCTGTCCTTGGGGTGACTTCTTGGGGGTGACAGAAAACCAGGAAGATGGAACTGGAATGACAGTTCAGGGCAGAAGCATCCAGAAGCCAGTGTACTCCATTTGCGCAGTCCTGACTCCAAATTAGAGTGACACCATGATTTTGCAGAAAACAACCAATCAGCCTCTAGCAACTTGCATGTTTTAATATTTGTTCTTATTACATATTTGTTCTGTAAACACCTCCTCAAAGCCCCAATCTTAGGGAGACTAACTTCCACTTTATCTCCAGGCTCCTGCCAGATGGGCTTGCAGTAAGCTACTTTTCTCCAAAACTGGTGTCTTGGTTCTTGGCTTCTTGTGCCCTGGGGTGGAGAGCCCACATGGGGCTAAACTGTGTCAGCCTCCTGCACAGTTAACCTGAAGATAGTGTTCACTTACTGGCTTCAGCAGAGCCTAGACAGATAAAATGAGTCTTGCTGGGGTGAGGGGGGCAGGGAGGAGAGAAGCAGGCTCCTTCAGAGACCTCTGGCACCCAGGCTGAGCTGTTTCCCCAGGGAGGGCTGGAGCCTGGGGCCACAGCACTTCTCCAGGCCTCTGAGGCCAGAGCTACATCTGCCAGGAGAGCCGGAAAGGGAGGGGTGCTGACCTTTCTCAAGTGCATTTGCTCAGAAATAATAATTAATAAGATTCAGATCACAGCACTAATGTCATTTGGCATGAAATTGCCATCCATCCCCCTTATCAGGACCTGAGCGACCGTCATTTTTTCTAGCCACAGGCGGGACACTCGGTACTCGGGGTTCACTGCCTGGCTTCACTGCTCCCCAGCAGCCAGAGCTCTCAGATCAGCAAGGATAAATTCCAAATGGCTGACCTCAAACTCATGGCTCAGGGATAATAGGGGCTAATTTAGTTCTTCATGATAATATGATAATGCTCCTTCTCAGGGGTATGAAATGGAAATCAGCTCCCGTGTGAAATACCAAGAGTGAGGAAACCAGGGAAGCGGAAAATAAGTTTGACTCTTTGAGACTAAATTTTGTTCTTTTTCTCTAAACCCTAAAATACCATATTTGTATGAGCCTTGGGTTAGGAGCCAGCAGGAAGAGGTAAGGGAAGGAAGCCGGCAATTACCACAGTGACTATTCTCTATTTTTCCCTGGGGGCTAGTGTAGCAGAGGAAGAAAATGGATGACAACTTGCTAATTGTTCTGAAGGGTTTGAGACAGGCCAGACTGTATGCTAAGGAACACAATTAGCTTCTCTGAGAAGCCCTCTCCAACAGGACAACTTCTCTCTGGGGAGTACAGGAAGTTGGGAAGTTGGGAGAAAGGCTTTGAGAATGAGTTTCTGCAAATTGTTCAGGTAATCTCCATCCCTACCTTATAGACTTTGGAAAAAACAGATGATAATTTGGGGAAAAATGAAAACATGCATCTGGAGATAGCTTCTCAAGTACTTTGTAGGGACTTGAATCTTGCTGTTTTCAATAGCGTTCTTATTTATATTCAAGGGATCTTGCTTTCATTGTCTTTCATCTCAAGCAATAAGAACATAAACAGCATTTTTCTACAGTTCTTCCACAATTTCAAAATGTCCAATATGCATGTATTTATTCAAAGTTGGACATATGAAAGGAGTATTTGTTCTTTCTAGAATGTCAGAGCCTGATGCAGTATACTGGGACTGAGGAGTCTGACTCCTGTTCATCTCCCCTTGGACTTTTCCAGACACACCACACAGGAAACCTATTGACACCTATTGGCATCTCTGAAGCAAGTTTGTTTGTGAGAGGAAATGTACCTGTTAAGCTTGGATGCAATGAGTAAAGCTAACACTGAATTGACTCTGCTGTTCCTAGTTTCCTTACATCACGGAGATGTGCTTCAACGCAGACTCTTCTGTGCCTCCTGCTTCCTCTTTTCTACCTAATCACTCAGTCAGGCTTTAGTTAGTTCAGATGTATTCGCACATATTCAACATGAAAATTTTAAATGTCTCTAGTTGTGGTGACCAGGACCCAAATTCCCTTCCTGGACAGCCCAGGGGAAGCTGGCGCGCAGTTCACATCCCTGATCTGCTCCATACCCCATCTTTAGGTTCAGAATAAGCCCACACTGAGTCATAAGTTAGTAATTCAATCTTTTCAACTTTGTTTTCTTTCAACCATCCAATCAATCAGGACAAATAAACTCTACCTGACATATTCATAAAGACTGGGGCGGCAGGGCATTGGAAGGGCTAAGGGACTTTGCTCAGTTCAGGTTAAACCAGCTCCATCTCCTAAGAATTGTGGCAATCAAATTTGTTCTCACCTTTCTCAAAAATGTAATTAGAATGCAAAGAGAAGTGTATGAAAGGGATGGGAGTATTTATGAAAGTTTTAGAATAAATCTTTCTGGGTCAGGAGATTTGCCCAGTGGCTAGAATTTAATACATAAGCATCACTCTTTAGAGAGCTCCTGCTTCAGGGATTTTTTTTTTCCCCAACCAGGGGGAATATGAGGAAATGAAACATTTCAAAGAGATGTTAGAAGTGGATGGTAAAACCCAATTTGATCTCCACTGTCACGGCATTATTCCCTTTTTGCATTAAAGAATAATATCCGTAATGTGAAGATTATGCCAAGTACGCTATAAAGGGAGACAAACCTTGAGGCAGTCAACTCTGACTTGTTTCAATTGTGCTGGGAAGGACACCCCACAGAGCTATGCCCGGAAGTGTGGTGTCAGCAAGTCTTGGGGTGGCAACTGAGTCTCCCTCAAAGCACAAAGCCAATTGTATATGAGATAAAAAAAAAGAGCTTAGAGGTTGAAGCGTTTGTCTACCAAAAGGATGTGGGTTTACTGAAAATATGAAATGATCATAAATTTGACTTGCATGATTGATGAAAGACCCATACCTTTACATGTATAGTGTGCACACACTTAGGCATGCATACAGAGACATCCATATGGCAGTGTCTATGGATACTCACGTAGGTTTAATCTCCCATGTAGCAATTATGGAGGACAAGAATAGAAAAACTGGATAGGAGACCTCACTAAAACCTGACTCACACAAGGAGGTGGGGGTCAAGGGGAATAACATGACCATTAACCCAGCTGTAGAGGTCGTGACCCTTAGGCACCAAAACCTTATCACAAGGCAGGAGACCCAACCAGGATCAAATGCTCTAGGGAGTAGAGCAGGCCTGAGGGTAAAGATATGGAGATTGGGCCCACCCTGGATCTCTGGTCCCATTCTAATGTTACCCAACATCAGCGACTAGCAGCTGCTCCATGGAGGAGTGATCCCTCCCAAAGAGAAAAGGACTGTGTCAGTGCAGTCTCCGCACAGGCTCGGGGTAGCTCTCCCATTGCCCACCTGTGACTAGGCAGGTGCCTCTTTTCACCAACTCTCTCCCTCTGCAGGGCAGCAGCTTCCTGCCTGCCCATGACTTGTCAAGGTCGCCTGCCTGCAACCATGCAGGCCTCTCTTGGCAAAACCTGTCCCTTTTCCTTTTCCTAATAAACCTACTCTTTAAATATAACTAATATCTCGGTCTCGTGGAGAAACACGCCCGGGGAACTCGCCGTGTGCTGCTGAAACGGGAGCTCTGGTGACACCTTTCCCAGAGGGAACCCAAGGACCCCACACGCAGCTCTACAAAATGACATCAACTCTATCACCACGACTTCTTGGAAGACTTCATGAAGAATCAAATGTCTATGCTCAAGGTCAGCAGAAGTGATTACACTGATTAGTGAGCACTGTCTTTTATGGTGCAGAAGGGAAAAGTTTACTATAAATTTCTGTCTCAGTTCTGAACTTAACCAAGATTTGGCAAGAAATGAAGGAGGATGAGCTTGCAGCCCAGAGGTCACGGAATGAGCATGGTGGCCGAGGTACATAAGACCAAGAGTGACTGGCGGCCAGATCTCTGTGACCTACTAAAGTGCACACTGAGGCCATGAGCTACTGATTGCTCCCAAGATGAAGGAGCAAAGTCAGACTAGAGTCCCTACTGATGTGGGGCTCTTCTAAGGAGCAGCCTCTGCCCTGTGCTTCTGCAGTGGCCTGGCCTACGCCCTCCTGGAGACGCACTGCAGTTCTTGACCCTTTTACCCAATCCTCTTTCCTATCTACTCTCCTTCGACAAGCACGTACCTGAATGTCACCTGAAGACTCCCTGCCTACTTCTGCCTCTCTCTTCTCTTCCCTGTAGTGGCCACAGGCATTTCCCCGTCGATATCTCATTCTTCTGATTTGATGTAAGGCATCTGGTTATTGAAAAAACAGAAATTGATACAATTGGGAAAAAATCATGTCGACCCTGGATGGAGTATCTCAATAAAATAAAATGTTTCCCCGCCTCCCATCCCCATTTCAATAAAATTTAAGTAATAGCAATATTAATGGATGCATATAATATTACAAACACCCCTCTATGCAGACCTTTGATAGGAACAATCAAAGTTATGTGCCTGGGTAATAACACATCATTGGCATCCACCACTGATAATCTGATTGTTCAGGATGACTTTGGGCTTAAGGAACATTAGCTGTGTGCACCTTACCCAGCCCAATTATTTGTAGGTGGTCAAGATTCTCCCATAAACAGATTGAGGGAATGTTATAGAGCAACCCCGATATTAAACGGGTTCCTGGCTGTGGGTCCTCACCCGCGCGCTTTAAAGGGACTTATGAATACTCTACTACACACACACACAAAAGGGTTAATAAAAGGTTTATTTACAAGAGAAAAAGAAATAAAGAAAATGTACAACTCAGGGAGAAAATAGGGAAATAAAGTCTTTAATGCGTCCTACCCGACCCGACGACCTGGAAACCCAAAGTCACTCTCAGAGCTGGCTGGACGCTGCGAGCTGGCGGAGAGCCAAAATGGGGGATCCCCAAAGCCCACGTGTCTGCCTTTTATATCCACCTGGCTGCTTAACCCCACCCTCAGGTCCCAGCCACCTTCCCTTTGGTGGTGATGGGATTTGGAGTTCCCAGTGTCTTTGGCTTTGACCTGGGGTGGGGGTGGAGTCCACAAAGCCTATATGGAATTTGCTTTGGGACATACTTTTCCCCCTAACAGAAAGAGAAAAAGAAGGGCTCTATCTTTCATCCTTAACTGGTTTCCGACATTAAGCCTTGGATTTTACCTACATTAACTGTGACGGATAAGATTTCTATATCTCCTATTATTGGCTCAGAGGACCTCAGTATTGAATGTAATAAAGCATCTTGCGTTTCTTAGCATGGTTTATACCTGAATATTTATTATGTGAGTTTAGTCATGGAGGCTTCAACATTAGAATTTTCTTAATGATAAGGAATTGGTTACCTCATATCAATTTGGGGGAACAGTTTATGTTTTGCTAATGATTTGCAGAGGCTTAAGCAAAAAAATGACCCAGGTCATGGGATAAAGATTGGGAGAGAATTTCCCTCTTGCATTATTTTTCCCACAGTAATATTCTTTCTTAGACTTGGTCTACCGTTCACTGGATCCCCACCCTTCCTTGAGGAGCCTCCAGATCTTGCTACTCATTCACTCCAACCATTTAAACCTATGTGGTCACCTCTGATTTCACCACCAGCTACATGTCTGTATTTACAAAGATAAATGTGAAATGAGAATGTCAGCCCCATAGTGCTCTGTCAATTCTGATAACTGTGAGTTCAAGGTATTGGAAAAGCCCTTTTGCAGAACATGTTTATTTTATAAATAGCTGCGGGTTCAAGGTATTGGAAAAGCTCTTTTGCAAAACATGTTTATTTTATAAAGGGACATTTACTCTGTATCCACTTTAAATAGTAAAGAGTTTTTGTATTTGATAAAGGATATATAGTTTAATTTACATATTCATGAGCCTTATGGGTTCCTTCTCTTTAAACTTTGTTCCTTCATGTTTATAGTTACGATTTTATAAAAATCTGAAGTAAGGAAACTGAAGGACAGGCCTGGTGAGTAAGAAGCTAGTATAAAGCTTAGTCTCCTCTAGACTTCAATGGAATTGCATCAGATCTGTTGAAGAAAAAAATTGTGTAACCAAGGCATGCGTGTTCTAGAAAGACAAAGGAGAAGCCACTGCACGGTGGGACACAGCGTAGAAATCCATCACTTAGGTAGCAGCAGGATATTTTCCTGCTAGGATTTTAAAAGTCTATTCTTTCTTTTACTGGTGAATGATTTTTTCCCCCATCTCTCCCACATTCTTTCAGTTCACTGCAGTTGTTTCTAAAAATCTTTTCATAGGATTGCATTTTATTCTGCTTCTGGTAAATCCCTCTGAGAAGTCAGAAAAAATGGAAAGGATATATGTCTGGTTTCAGATCACATTTTTGGATTCATCGCTAATGTAAAGAATACTGGTTAGAGATTAAAGGAGCCAAACAGATTCTTGGGGCAAGAGTCAGCTCTGCTTTGTTAACTGAGTATAGACAATCATTTCTATTGCACAAATTCTGGATACCTTTATTCATGACCCATCATACACCCCTGGAATTTTGATTTCTCTACCCATAGTCATTAGATGAAGGCCCCATTTAAGGATAGATACCACACCATTGAATATTAGGCCATATCAGTGAATATTATTAATGTTTATCATGGCAATTTAATTTTTAAGCTGTTTGAAATCCATTGTTGAAATCTGTAGTTATTATTTAGTTCAGTTTATTGATAGAAGTTTATAGAGGGAACAGTATCTGTACAATGTCTCTGATGGTCAAGGATATCAATGAATTAAGTCTGAGATGCAGTCTTTAAAACTTTTGGCTTGAAATACATTATTATTCATTAAACCAATCATTAAGCTACCGAATTGCCTAAAGTGTGTTTTAACATTATACTGCCTTTTCTCTTTTTTCAGTTCAAAGGAATGAATGGCAAAGTGAATGATTTGATATTACTTTTTAGCTGCTGGAGGCACATAGAGCCGATTAGGTTCCCTATATAGAACTGAACGACACTGAAGTCAAGGGCTCGCTTTTCCCTTTCCAGAGCAGCGAAGCTGAGAACTCCACATCCACATTCTGCATTGGGTTGCAGTTTGTACAGGGTTTTAGCTTCTCATTTCTGGGTTTCTGCTTTGAGTCTCTCTCAAGTTTCATCCATCTGTCAGCCTGAGTTATTTTGAGTTTCATTTCATCTCTCTAAGCTTCAGATACATGGGGTTAAAATGCCAACCTCAGATAGAGAGAAGCAACGATTGAAATATAAATGTGCCAAGAGATTAGTAAAGTCACAACAACAATAAAAGATACCATTATTTTTACACACAATAATGATTTTTAGGCACAATAATCCACATGTTAGATACCAAAGCTAGAGAGATAAGCTAAATATAGAATGATTCATATACACACAGATGTGAAGTGGTGATATTAATAGAAGTGAAAACCCGGTAAAAATGCAAAATGCTAGAGAACTGTTAAATATTGGTAAGAAAAGTAATACTATTCTATCATGGAAAATGATGGTTATAAGTTAAAATATTAAAAAAATCAATGTACAAAAACTAAATGCAGTGGAAAATCAAAAATATGCAATACATATATGCAGAAAAAATCTACCAAAAGTGTATCATGGAATCTTTTAAGATGATGGATTATGGATGAATCAGAGGTGTTTTTCCTGTTTTTCAGAGTATCTATAATGTTGTCCTATCCCTTGTGTAAATAAAATAAAATATGTAGACATGTGAAAAATTACTAAGAGCCCCATCATCATTATTTGAAGCCAGGAAGCCGGAAAGTTTCTCCAATGCTCACCCATGAGCGTTCCATTTGGATATAGGGAAAGAGATGAAAGGCTAATTCCATCCTTAGATCATAGCTCTAAATAAATATTGCTCTCTCATTTTATAGATCAGAAAAGTTACCTTGCTTTGGTGATAATGTAATAAAACTGGAGCAAAAAACCTAATCTGGGGCCTCCTCTGGTGGTGCAGTGGTTGAGCGCTGGGCTGCAAGGCTGCCCGCGGCCTCTGCAGCACCGGTTCGATCCCTGGCTGCTCCCCGGCCACCGGAGGAGGGTCCCGCATGGTGCGCAGACCTCTCCTGCTGCGTCCACTGCTCCCCTCAGCAGTGTGTTTCGTCAGTCTGCCTGTTCTGTTCCCCACTCTGGCTCTGGTGAATTCTCTCACCCTCCTGCGCTTCTGACTGTACCCAGTGCTTGTATAAATAAATCTTAAAAAAAAATAAATAAAATCTTAAAATAAAAAAAAAACCTAGTCTGTAATGATTTCAAGTGTATCCAGTTTCTAGTATTTAAAAGTGTCTCTGTATTGCTGCTCCATTTCTCTACTAGCCATTTTTTATCTAACCTAAGATATCAATGATTGTACTATGAGAAAGAATGCTGCTGATAAAATTACAAATCAATGCTCTAGTGTATGTACCTCACAATTCATAAATTACTCACGCCAGCATCTCACTGCCTTGAAATTTCTTTCATCTATTCTGTGAGACTTGCCAATTTCTCCTGCCTTCAACCACATTGGTTGGAACTTAATAGGAAATGCTTTTACACCTAAGAAAACATAGTAGAGATCCATTATTTATTTGTCAGTATTTTCTTTCTTAAATCCTTGCTTGTTGCTTTACCAAAAAGAAAATACATAATTTTAGCGTATAATGAGTATTTATTTCTGTAAAAGCAAATTTACCTCCTGATGCATTGTCTCCCTGCCTTTTGCTTGCCAACTCGTCACTCAGTGTCACTTAGATGTCATTCACCTGCAGGGGGACAATGCCATGTCAGTGAGTTAATAGCAGTGAGAACCAGAGGCAGAGCTTTGATGAAGTTGTCCACACCCCTCCAGTGGTGCAAATGCCATGGGTTCCATGATGAATGTTAATCTCTATATTTTATAACATATGAAAGGCCAACTGACTTGGGATCTATGGAATGCTATTCCTGTCCCAGTTCTGCTCTGACAGCGGCTGTGTAGAAACAACCTGGTTCATTTCAAGTTGCAATTCAATCTAGGGAAACCCAAATCTGGCCTGTTCTGCCCCACTCTTATACTCTCCAACAGATTTTATGCTATATTATGTTTAGATCTCTCATGAATCGGTGAGACATCAGTACAAACTACTAAAGCTGATGCCTAAAAGGTTGGCAGATAGTCAGCCGTCAGCGCATTCACATCAGCCGCAGGACTGCGGGAACACAGCCTGACCAGCCCTATGTGGGTAAAACGAGAAACAGCTGTGTGAAGCAAGGGCTTGTGAGTCTCCTGTAATCAGCAACTTCAATGGATGTGCGTAAACTCAGGAAAAGATCCAGAATGATTTTTAAGAACTAATGGAGAGAGGGGCCTCCCCGGTGGTGCAGCAGGTTGAGCGCAGCACTGTGAAGCTGTCCGCAGCCTCTGCAGCCTGGGTTCGATTCCTGGCCGGCCAGGGAGAAACCCACATGGCGCGGCAGACCTCTCCTGTCTCGCCCACTGCTCCCCTCAGCAGTGTATTTCTGTCCTTCTGCCTGTCCTGCTCCCTGCTCTGTCTTGGGTGAATTCCCTCACCCTCCCGCACCTCTGGCCTGTACCCCAGTGCTTGTATAAATAAATAAATCTTAAAAAAAAAAAAAAAAAACTGATGGAGAGCGATGAATGGAGTGGCAAATGCCATGAGGAGTTACGCCACCTTGAGGCAGCTGCAGAATTGAGGAGACACCTTTCACCTCCACAGCGTCATCTGATGGACGGGCGGGTGCACTGTGGACACCACTGGTGTTTTCCTCTTTGCTGCCATAGCAAAATCACACAAATTTGGATCTTACGCTCATGGAGACAGAAGTCTGCCGTGGCTCTCTTGCGGCTGACATCGAGGCATCAGGGGGTTGTGTTCCTTTTGGGGGGCTTTAGGGGTATTGAAGTGTTGGCCTTTCAGCACCTTAAGGTCACCCACATTCCCGGGCTCAGAGCTTCCTTCTCCATCTTCAGTGGGAGCAGCAGTGACCCCGGTGCTTTTCTCCCAGAGACACAAATTGCTCTGACTCTATTCTTCCATCTCCCACCTCCTGTCAAGGACTCTCGGGACTGCGCTGGGCCCACCCGAATAACCCGGAGCCTATTTTATCACCAGCTGATCATAACCCTGATGCCCTTTGTGACTTAACTTGGTCTGTCCACAGGTTTGGGGGTCAGCACCCGGACTCCCCTAAGGGGATAGGATTCTGCATAACATCCCGCTTTTGTTCTTGAGATTGTTTACTATTTAATTTACAAAACTTTTCAATTTTAATTTAGAGTGCTAGATAGCTACACTTGTTTCACAAAATATATTTGTAGCACTCACTACCGGTCTCATGCAAGACCACCAGCCTGAGTTGTAAGATAAAGGTTATGGCTCCTTCACTATTGCCTTTCTGGGGGCAAATCACACCTTTCTCTTAATCATGGTTTCCTGCTCATAACATGTGGACAATCGTACATTTCCTACTCATCACATGTGTGGCGATGAGATAAGCAAATATATATTCAAATACTCAGTTGCCATTGACATGAAATTTGTGAGGCAATGTGTCTCTTCATAACCACGTTGGTTATAGCAATATACATGTTCCAATGTAGCTACTCGTTCCTTATCTCAGAGTTTCAAAATAACAAATGTTAGAGCAGGTAACTAAAGGCTCATAAGAAAATGCCTCCTGCGTTTTCAGAGAATGAACTATTGTATAAACGTGACATTTTCTTCATGAGTAAAGTGTTTTCAGAAGGCTCTAAAACTCCTGGAATCTTCAGGGTGCCTCATCTTCAGGGCTCTGGTTGAAAAGAGGCTGCATTATGGATGTAAATGGTGTGACAGTTACGACTAGTTACATCTTCCATTTTCTGCAGGTGGTATTGCCCCTGTTTCCATACCTACAATTGTCTCAAGAAAGGAGACTGTTGCTTGTTTAAGTGAGCGGATGCACACAGGTGGGCCAGGCCTGTGGTCTTCAATTTAAGGGCACACTTTCATTTTCAATGCAATTAGCTGTCTAATTGAGCATCCAAATTTAGCAGTAGCATTTGCATGTGCAATTAATTATGATTTAAAAGCACTCTGCATTAATGGTTTCTCTTCCATTATCTACAAATGTAATTACTGAAGGATGGATGTAGTTTGGAAGTCATCTGGGAAAGCATTTTTGCACCCCTGGAACTAAGTATAAGTGGTAACAGTAAAGTCAGATTCCCTTTCTGGCACCAGGCATTACTTTTCATATACTTTGCATATATTTTAGCCTAATGCTGAAAAGCAAGGGGGAGTTATGAGCGGGGGGGGGGGGTGCTGTGAAAGAGGACCCAATTGCTAATTTGGGTATATATAATAACTTTTCTTTGCTTACTGAAATTAATTCAAATTACAGTCACCATATGACTTCACTAGACAGAAACAGAGATAAAACCTGGATTTGCAAAGCTAGATATAGAGAGAAAAGCTTCCTATTTAAAAAAATTTGTAGAGCCAATAATCTTAGTGTTTTATATATATCACAAAATTAATATCTAGTTCAGCTGAGGAAAGTTGTATCGTTTTCTTGACTTAAAAAAGTCAAAATATAATCTTAAAACACTGAGATAAAATTCAAATTAGGATCCAAAAATAATTCCTAGAGAACAGACTGAAAATAGATTCCTGGAGAAAAGAGAAATGTTTTGAATAAGTGGACCTTGTTCTCTTCATTTGCTCAACAATCACAGAACTCTGCTATTGTTTCTTGAAGAAAAATATTAAGCATTTAGCTCACCTGAGTTTCTGGAGTGAAATGCACACAGGTTTGTTGGGACAGAAGGGAGATCATCGAGAAGACAGGGTCTCCAAGCTTTCTATCTCTGGCCCCAGGAGCGCAAAGGCTCTGGTGGAAGGAACCTTTGCGAGGGTTTCTCCAGAGGCTTAACTAGAAGAGAGTCTGGTTCTGGCTGGGAGCTGCAGGATAGAAATTAGCCAGTGAGGAAGGATCTGGCTTCATAAACTGAACAACGGGGAGAGAGGGTGTGAATGAAAATGCTCACTTGGTTAACTGTTTTATTAAAATATAGCTGCTCAAAAGAAATTGTTTTAAAGAGGTCCATTTATTTAAAATTTTCTTTTTAAATTATATATTACATTATTAAAATATTTACTTAAAATGAAATTAGAAAGCAAACTGTTTTAACTGTTTAAAATATCCATGTATCTCTCTATGCATCTATGTATATAGGCGTCCATCTAAACAAAAGCCAACAGAACAGTAGAAAAACACAAGGAAACTTCTCCCTTCCCCAGTCAGAGCCAGGTGCTTCTCCCCAAAGGTGACCACAGTTAACATTTTTCATTGATGCATCCGCAAGATAATTAAGCTGTTGTTTAAATTTTCATAAACATGTTTGGATCAGACCATATAATCAATTTTGGTTTTGTTATTTACTTTTTATATCAAAAGAGTTAGAGTGCCTTGCATACCAAGAGATTCAGGTCCACCTCAATCTGTTGAAATTAGGCTTAGAATATTACGGAACAAACACATGGTGATATATCTGAGCGCTCTTGGTGATCAACATTTGTGTTTTTCTAGTTTTATCGTTTATATGCAATAATGCAGAGAATATTTTTATAATTAGCTTGGCGTATTTTGGTGTAAATATATAGAAAATATATTTTAGAATTGATTTTTTTTACATCAGATGACATGTTCATATATGCATTTTAAAGCATAAAGCACTTTTCTGTATGGGAAAATACTTTTCAAAATATAACAGCATTCATCACCACCAATGTCTAAGCATGCTCATTTTCCAAATGCTTTTATCAATCTATTACAAATATTTGAAAACTTTTCCCAAGCTAGTATAGAAAAAACAATATTTAACTTGCTATTTCATAATCACTATTGACGTGGAATAGTTTTTCGCATGCTTACATTGGCAGTTTGGCAACTTTTTTCTATGAATGACTTATTTATATCTTGTATTTTTCTTTCTATTTTTAAAAGCTTTTCCTTATTATTTGTAAGTTCTGATGTTCTGAGACTTATTCTATTGTCTGTTCCATAGATACAAATATTTTCCATTCTATTTTTGTTGGTTGGTTCTTGCTAATGATGCCTTCTGTTCTGGTGTGTAGCATTTTCTCTGCGCTGCTCATTTACTTAAAATACTCTTTGGAGAAATGTGTTGAGGTCCATAAAATGAGGGTCCACATACATGTGACAAGGAACCCTGAAGATCTGCTAGACCAGGAAAATCTCACAATAAGTTCAAGCTTGAGTTTCTCATTATGCAGAGAACATGACCATTGGCTTGTTTTTGAGGTCTTTTTTATTTTATGTCTAACAATTTATTGTGTACATTCTCCACTAAAATGTACATTACATTCCCTGTCTTATGAAGACCCCTGGGTTTTGCCTCCCTTATCTTCTCATGGACTGAAAAACAAAATTTAAATTTTTCAAAAAAGAGCAAATGTTCTGCAGGCAAAATGATGTCTGGAACCCTGTTTTATTTGCCCTTATATTTTGTATAAGAAATTGCTTACTGGGTTGTCCATTATACTGATACTTTTCAAGAAGTTTTTTAAAATAATTTAGTCAGGATTTTCAGTTATAAGCAATATGACTGTTGTCCTGAAAAACAGTTTTCTACTACCTCACCTAAGGTCTTATGTTCTTTATCAATCCCACCCCCTACTTGGAAGAGGGTGTTGATTTTTCTGCTGTTTTTTAAGTTTTTTGACATTAAAATAAAGTGTACTATTCACAGTTTGTTTATTTTCCCTAGTGAATGCACTTAGGTACATGATTCTTTTTCTGAGTGACGCTTTGACCATGTTCACCAATCTGAGAAGTTGTTAATTTAAGTAGTTAATATATTATGTCCCAACTGTTTCTTCCCAGCATCATACTGGAAGTCCTACTTAACATAATAAAGCAAGAAAATAAAATAAAAGGCATGTAAATTGGGAAAGAAGAAATAAAATTTTCTTTGTTTACAGATGACATGATAATCTTTTAGAGAATATCCAAAAATTCCTGGACTAATAAACAGAGCAAAGTTGCAAGATACAAAGTTAATATACAAAAAGTAATTGCTTTCTTAAATAGCATCAATGAACAAGTGGAATTTGAAATCAACTATAAAATGAAATTTACAGTAGCCATCTCAAAAGTGAAATACTTAGGTATTTACCTAACAAATGTGAGTAACTTCTATATGAGGAAAACTATAAGATCTGAGAGAATGAAATCAAAGAAGTAAATCAATGAAGATAGCAATGTGTTGGACTCAATATTGTTCAAATGTTATTTCTTCCCAAATTGACCTATATATTCAGGCAATGCCAATCAAAATATTAGCAAGTTATCTTGTGCCTATTGGTATACTGGGTCTAGAGATTATATGGAGAGGCAAAAGACCTGGAGGAGTCGTCATGATATTGAAGTGGAAGATTAAGTTCGAGGATTCACATACCTGACTTACTACAAAACTACATTCATTGACATTATAAGCAAAGTTCCCTTAAGGCAGTACGGGTACAAAATCAACCCCCAGTATCTGTCTCCTCCCTTTTACAACTTGGGATATTACCATAAAATTGCCCCCCCTCAACAAAAACAAAACAGTCACAATAAAAAAAATGGACAAAAACATTTCTTTGTTCATAACGTACTGGTATAGTTTGATTTGGAATTAAAACCTCCAATGTTTTCCAAAATCTGTGGTGAATCACAAATCAATCTCTATTAGGTCAAAGTAGTTCCCTATCTTACTTAAGTTAGGTTTAAAACTTTAATTTTCTAAAGCAAATGAAGTGTAAACATACAAATGGGGAGAAAAAGTCCATACCTTAGTAAAGTATATTTCATTTGAATGTCCTTTCATTTCCGATTTACTCTCCTCTTAGGGCCTCTTAGAAAGCAGTTAAATTGGAGTCCTTAATTATAAGTAGTGGTTTGGAATTGCTTAATCAATGCTAACTTAACAACTGAATGCATAGGCAAGTCACAATATCCCAGCCACTTTCCAGCTGAATTCCTAAGTAGGTATGTCTCATGTATCATGTAATTCTTCTTTTGATTTCTCTAGAGAATGTCAATTAAGCTGATTAGAAGTAGATCTAGGTGTGTGAAGTATGCCAGCACATTTTATTATGAGGACTGGAGAATTTATTTCCAGCAAAATATTTACTGTAGAAAAGTCCAAGCTCTTCAAACTCTTGAGAACTTCATAGAGTCTAGCATGAGGTCCACAAGGGTGTAAATATGCCAATATTGTGGGGCTATGATTCTAAATAACCATGTCTTTTAAAACACCTAAACACCTTAAAGGATGTTCTAACCAGACAACAGTGGAGAAAAATACTTGAATAGTTTGATGACAATCTCTATCTCTTACTAAGTTTGTTGCCTCTAAACAAAGCTTCCAGTAAGCTGTTTTAAGACGGCGTCTGAAGCCACAGGACACATGACTCCCTGTACACAGGAGGTTATTTCTCAACATGTTATTGTTAAACTTCTTTTTGACTTTTTCTCTTAAAGAAAATAAACAGGTGAGTGACAGGTGTTGGATAGTGCTGTGTCAGTTGGGTTAGGCGCCCCTAGGTATGTTTACCTGAGTGAAAGAGAACTTGTTGTCTTTCCGCTCACTGAGGCTTTCTTTTATAGATATAAGACCTTTTGTTTAATATTGTTTACTTTAGGTCAAACATGATTGTTAGGACTGCTGATTGTTAGGATGTGTGATTTATATTTGTGGACTTATTTATTTAGCTCATGTCTCGGAACTTGAGAAGAATCACTCCTTGAATCTTTCAGTTTATAATTAAAACCATCTGAAGATGCCTGTGTCAACACATTTTTTTCTTTCTTCAAGTCAGTCCTGGTATCACATTTCTTTCAGGTAGCATTTTTATATTTTTTTTCATTGACTTCCATCTATCAACAACACAAACAGATTATTCTGCAGATAGTTTTCCCCAAGAAGGGTGATAAAATCAAGCAAAATCTCTGTTCAGTGGATCAGCACCAGCCACTCCCAAGTGGAAGCTGCAGGAGGCGAGCAGAGCGGCTCCCGGGAGCCTGTGGTTAGGCACAGGGCAGTTATGTTGTCAGCTGCAACTGAGACTTGCAGTTGGAGCATTTCTGGGGTTGTTGGTGCAGATTCATCCTGAGACCTTCATAACGGTATGTTCCCAGAGCCTGCTTTTACAAGCCTTTCAATTTGTTATCCAAGCAAAGTGTGTGAGTGAGAGAACATGGAGATACAAACAAGAAAGGAAAAAAAGGAGTAACAAGGAAAGCGACAGGGGCAACACTGAGGACTTCCATGGGTCCAATTTATTCCTTTGTGACAGCACATAAAAGGAATGTCTTATTCTATATGCTTCTACATGTTTGCTTTCCATTTTTTTTTAACCTACAGCAAGTAGCAGGAATGAAAAACCACAATTACTATTCTGTAGCACAGGTACCTATTTTATCTTCCTGATCACATTTTTGTTTGTGTGGATCTTCTCCACTTTCTACTTAAGGTTTGGAGACCATTCTCAAGTTTATACGTTTAATTCCTCCTCAACAACCTTGAAATGTTCATACTCTCCTTTTTGACCCAGAATAGTTTCTTAAAGACTTTGGAATAATAAAATCTCAGCACTATTAGAGCATGACTTAAAAATACAAGTTTAAATAAAACTTATATTTTTAAACAGAAATGATTGCATTCCCTATGTATAATAATAATTGTAAAATCGACATTGGTAGTATCAGGATATCATCAGGTTCTTTAAAGTTCTCAGCAATGATTTGAGTATGTATATTTGGAAATTAAAATATATCTCTTTTAACATACCACCATTTCTATACAAATGAAACATATTAATTACCTTATACATATTAATTACCTTATAGTATGTGTTCAAATACACATACTATCTTTCAACTACCGATTAGCATATTAACTTCAATCTCCTTCCAGAAATATATGACATTACACTGGGGACTAAATGTGAATGATAATCAATAATTAGTAATATTTTTTCTCTTCTTAGGATTCATAATTTTTGTAATTTTCTGCATTTTTAAAAAAACAAAAGTCTTTAAAAACAAAAATTGGACAATTCAGAAGCTTCTTGTAACAGAAATGCACATACCATCATTAAAGATTGATTTGTGATTAATTTATACAGTAAACCATGCATGTATCTTATAACATTAATTTAAGTATAAATCATTTTACTCTCTCAAGAGCAGAGCATCAAGCAGGTTTTTGCCAAAATCCAGTAACTATCAAGTTGATCGATTTGCTCTCTTGATGGTTAACCTGCTGTAAAATATTGATTTGACTCCCTAAAAGTGATTCACAAGAGACTGAGTTTTTATGTCCTACTTCAAGAGGGTGCCTTGGCTTTACTGAAGTGGAGAGAGAAGCAGACTTGGTAACTGGACATAAAACCTCTGGAATGTAAAGGAATTCTATTTGTCAGATGAGTGCGGAGCATCACACATGAGAGCCCATTATCTGCAGGGTTTTGTTCTTTCTTGGTTGTTTATATCTTGAACCTCTTGTGCTATCATCCATTGGATTCCCATAAAAGGATCGAATCACGTTGGCATAGCCTCCAAGGGTTGGCATGGGAGACCTGCAAAATGCAGGGTTGATGGGTGTATAAAGTCAAGAGATTATACCTTTGAGGAAAATAAGACTATCCTAAGCTGGGTCCTAAGATTTTGTGATCATTAAATGGTATTTTATGACCATTTTAGTATTAACCAGCATCTCCACGCTATTTAGAATCGCACATGCAATTGTTTGGAGTTCTCTTATTTTCTAATTCTGACACTGAACAATGAATAAAGGAATATGAATTTTCTGTTTTTTTTTTTAAGATTTATTTATTCATTTACACAAGAACTGGGGTACAGGCCAGATGAGCAGGAGGGTGAGAGGATTCTCCAGAGACAGTGCAGGGAACAGAAGAGGCAGACAACTGAAATACATTGCTGAGGGGAGCTGCAAGCGAGACAGGAGAGGTCTGCTGCACCATGTGACCCTCGCCAGCTGGCAGGGATCGAGCCGGCGCTGCAGAGGCTGCGGACACCTTCACAGTGCAGTGCTCAACCACCTGTGCCACCAGGGGAGGCCCTGAATTTTCTTTTTTAGTAGAGGGTACTGGTTACATGATTACTGACATGAAAATAAACTGCTTCTCCATGCTTTAGAACTAGAACATAGTAAATAATGCCGTGAATATGATTTATGCCTAGACCTTTGAAGGTAGGGATTTCTACCAGAAGCCTTAAAGTTTTGTCTTGGTTTCAGTAAAAATGGAATTTTTAAGCTTTTAGGCTGGCAGGGTTTAAAGGCCTCAGTGATTTGCCAATAACATCAAACAGCAATAGGACAACTTACTGGTCTCTAACCGCTCAGAAAGGATGGAAGGGTAGAAATTATAATAGAAGATAAGCTTCCACAAGTTTTTACCTGGGAAGCCAAAGTATTCCTAGTAACATCACGGTGCAGCGGCTGGAATCCACTTCCGTGGAGTGTGACACCACCAGTCCTGTGGTCCCCAAGGCACATCATAAACCTTTGAAATCATCTCCATTTCAATGCACTTGCTCTCTGTTCTTGCACTTCTGTTCCCATTCCAAGTCTAGTTTAGCTCAGTGACAGCGCCAAATGGCCTCTCCCACATCACGCTCTTAACAATTTCAAATGGGGAGATAAGATCAGGCACATTAATTCAGGAATTTTCTTGGAGATGGCTAAAATTTGAGAATAAACTGGGATTAGAATTCATAAAGGACAGTGTACCGAGTGTCTTCCATGGAGTACTGTCTAAAGAAGCTTCATAATAAGCTGGAGAGCTCATCTGGGCTTTTCCAGTCAATGAGGAATTGAGTTTATGGGAAATTTTGGGGAAATGAATACTCCCCCTCCAAAAGTCCATTATACTTGAAAGTTAACAGTCTAAAACTGTTGCACATTTCAAGCTGTTTGCTGAGTCTGGAAGCTTGGTGGTTCAGATTAGTCCCGTGGTGACTGCCTCCACCCCCATTGTTTTCTTTATTAGGAAGCAAAGATCCCCATATGTTTCCTTGTAAGACAGAATGACTCAGGCGTTTTATATTTAATGCACCCTTGGATAGCTGCTTTAGATTTTATATGCTGGTACAAGAGCACAGCAATCAACTGTGACACCGTCTGCTGATGGAATGTAGAGAACCACCCCGGAGACAAGAGTTTTTTTGTTCTGCTTGAAAATATGCAGAAAACCTGAACCTGTTTGTTGCCATTATTTGCCAATATCTCTCAAATGGATTCTTGTTTCCAGCATTAAATAATAGAAGTGATGGCATTGATCAACAGAGGCTAGATGCCAGGGGCTTAACTCCAAGCACTCCTCAGTGACCAGTGAGGTATTTACAAGGCCCTTGGCCAGCACCGAAAGGAAGGAACTTTCGTGTTCTGAAGATGGGATTGCCAACATCACCTGCCACCACACCCTTTTCTCTCTAAGCTGTGCCTTCAATGTAGGGAAACTGTCTGATGTAGTTTGGACAGGAGTCCAAATATCAGCTCACACAGTTAGAATGAGAACATGTGTCTGCCAGTCTCCATTTTCATGCATGAATGTTCATTCTCTTCATAAATTAGAGCACTCATCACTTAGTCAAAAGATTTCACTGACTATAAAGAAAGTTGAGAACCATTCTCAATTCATATATTTCAAAATCCATTCTACACTCTAAATATTTCTTTTTGCTTATTTCTTATTCCTGTCTCTTCCTCTGCTATTTCTTTCTGGAGTCTCACTAACTCTGCACTACAGGAGTAGCTTCAAAATCAATCACCTGCACCCAGTGCAACCCACCCTCTTCTTCTACCTGTAAGACCGTTGTCCAAACTGGTGTCAAAGTAAAAATATAGCACTGGACAAAGTTAAACAGACCTGGAAGACTTTATTCCAGACTATTGCAATAGTCTGGACATTGCAGAATGGAGAATGGTTCTCAACTATTGCAATAGGACAGAGATTGAAATCAGCTCCACAGAGGGTTTTTAAAAGCTGGGGCAGGAGAAATTGTATGCCGCCCACCCATATTTGTTCAGTGACCTTATTCAAAGGCAAAGTAAACTGTCTCCTATCTAAGTGATGGGAGGTAGCTTTACAACTTGGAATGATCAATCAACCCACTGAAATTAGGCTCCACCTTCTTATAGAGACCAGGGTTGGGGGCTACTGTACTTCAAAGGGATGGCTCCAGACCCTTAAAAAAGATATTCTCAGGCTGGTAAAACTGGTCAGAGGCTTTGAAGGATATGTGTTTCCAAGGACAGAGGAGGAATTTGCAGCTACAAGTTTTCTAAAATAGATGTAAGAAGAGGGAGGTCAGGGACTTCTAGTCAAAAAGACCTCTCTCTAAGCTCACTCAGGCAGGAGGGAACTTTCAGGCCTTCTAGGCCATGGCAGTGGAAGAATCTCTCTGAAATGCAAATATGGACAAATTAGCTCCCTGCTTAAAAATCCTCCACTGACCCTGAGGGTAAAACAGTCTCCTCCCTTGTCCTGTCCTACCTTTCTCGTGGGCCCTCTGCTTCTCTGTGCTCTGATCTTCTGGCAAGTCTCGCTCAGCGCCCTCATACTGTCTTTCTATCAGGTACTTCCCCTGCCTGGTTTGCCTCCCACACTGTTCCTTCTTTGTTACTGCCTCCTGCTGCCTCCCTCAGAGGAAGGATTTCCTCCTTCACTGACCACAGATCAACTTTTCATCATCCTAGCATGGCCTTATAAAATGTCTTCTGACTCCCTTGAGGGTGGCAGCAAGAGTGGGCTAGAAGTTATCTGTTTTCACATCACCTTCCTCACACCCATCCTAGTGCCAATTACTGTGAAAGGACTCTGCTCATATTTTTCAGCTAAATGAAAGATGCATTTCTTGAAACTAATAACAGAGCCTGCAGATAGAGATCTTAAATGTTCTCCATGGCAGCAAATCACCATCTTTTGATGACAGTTTGTTTTAAATAATAATCAAGTGAAATTTGAAACCATAGCTGAATAACCAATACAATTAAGTCAATTTAAAAAAAAAAAATGCTATCCATGTTTTCTCCTGTGATTTTGTAAAATTAGCTCTTAGATTTTAAGCAAAAAGGGTGTCATTTGAATGAGGACCTGGATCCAAGGACTTTCCGGACAACATGACTTAGATAAATGAAATGGAGGTGCTTGTTAACAAAAAAGATGTGCTGTCTCCTGGTGTTTGCAAAGCAGCTTTGGGGAGGGCTGCGTCCTCAGTGAGTTATTGGTAAATATATGTTGACTAATATTTTCAAAGATTCTGTTGTTGAAGACATCACAGTGAAATAGGGATTAAGTCCCCTGACTGTGAGTGTTTAACTCATTTGCAGCCCTTGGAAAATCACACTCCACTTGGTAATGAATCCATTAGTCAGGCTCCTCGTGGCGCTCAGACACGTCCCACCAACAGCTGCCTTACACCTGCTACTGAATGAACTTCGTCTCTAAATGTGCTTAGTTCAATTTAAAGTTGGGTTCATATCTATGAGCATGAATTATTTAAACCCCCAAAGTCTTAGGAGGAAAAAGACAGTCTTTAAATTATATCTCAAATCTGCTTCTATTTAACTCCATAGAGGGGGAAAACTATCAGGTCATGCCAATGATTAAAAAACCAAAAGAAGATTGGAAAACTTAAAAAAAAAATGTTAAATATAATTTATACATAGCAAGATACAGAAATATTAAGTGCAGGAGTCCAGGGTTCTGAAAAATGCTGATGTTAGCAAAGGCACAGAATGTCCTCATCCTCATGTCTTGGGCACTTCCCTGTTAGCACCATCCTGGAAGGGAATACTGCACATTTGTTTTGCCTGTTCTAGAACTTTATATAAATGGAAACTTTGGCTAAGTGCTTTGTTGCGTCTCTCTTCTTTCACTTATCATAATGGTTTTGGTGAATTTTGTAATGGCGAATATCAGATTCAACCCTTATTGTTGGATATTTTAGCAATTTGTTCCTTTTGATCACCAAATAGTATTTAATAGTATGACTATACCGCATTTTATTAATCCATTCTTTTGTTTTTGGACACCTGGTCTGTTTCTATTTAGGGGACATTATGATGAAATTGCTATAAATATGATTGTACCAAGGATCACAGTTGCTGAGTTGCGTGATAGTGATATGCTTAGCTTCATAAGACAGTCTCAAACTGGTTTTCAAAGTTGTTATACTATTTAGCACCCTTGAGGTAGTGAAGAGAGGTCTAGCTTCTCCCCATCCTGCTCACCTTTGTGACCATTCTAATTGGTGTCAACTAGACTCTCAATTGTGATCTTGAATTGTACAGTTATAAATGGTGCTGGCGCAACCCCACCCCCTCACCCCCATCAAGTTTTTACACACTGGGTTCTTTGTCTTTTTTTTTTTTTTTTTAAGATTTATTTATTTATTTATACAAGCACTGGGGACAGTCAGAAGCGCGGGAGGGTGAGAGGATTCACCAGAGCCAGAGTGGGGAACAGAACAGGCAGAAGGACCGAAGTACACTGCTGAGGGGAGCAGCAGACTCAGCAGGAGAAGTCTGAGCGCCATGTGGGACCCTCACTGGCGGCCGGGGATCGAACCGGTGCTGCAGAGGCTGCGGGCAGCTTCGCAGCCCAGTGCTCAACCGCTGTGCAACCGGGGAGGCCCTGTCTTTTGTTTTTACTACTAAATGACAAGAGTTCTTTATATATGTCCCTCCACCCACCCAATTTCTTTGTGAGATATTTGTATTAAGAATACTGTCTCTGACCTGAGACTTGCCTGGTTATTTTCTTGAGTAGAAGTTTTAGTTTTCATGACAGGCAGTTTATCAGCATTTTTCTTTTATGGTTAATACTTTCTGAGCCCACACTTTCCTCTGCCTAAATCAAAGAATTGAAGAATCTTCTATGCTATCTTCTAGATGTTTTATAGTTTTAGCTTTAGGTCTAACTTTGTAATCCATTTGAAAATATTTTTGATTTATGGAGTGAGACAACTTTTTATTGAATTATTTTTACTGTGGTAACATTGGTTTACAACACTGTATATGATCTGGGGGTGCAGGTCACACCTCCTCAGATGCATGGCACCACACTAGGTCCATCATCAAAGTGCCCATAATCCTCCACCAAAGTCCATAAGGCCCCCTCCCCACAGTGCCCCAAACTCTCCTGCTCCCATCTGGGAGCCTCAATTCTACAGTCAGATTTCTAGGGCCTGTTTTGGTTTGGGTTTGTCTGTTCCTTTGTTTTCTTTCTTCAGATTCCACACCCATATTTGTCTTTCTCCTCTGACTTGCTTCCCTGGGGGAAGTGGGGGTGTTGGGATTGCTTTTGATTCAATCATAATACTTTGCGTGCTACCTGGCTTGTGAAAAATCATGTACATGGATTATTTTGATTAAAAGTGAGACAAACCTAACAGAGCAGAACTGTCACATGTGGATCCTATGACAGGTTTGTGCAAAATCATCTTTTCTCTTTGATACATTTTATGCCAAAACATAATTTGAGTATTAGTGGGATTTTAGTACTTTTATTTTTAAGTAAGCATGGGAAAACATCTGTAAGGCAAAATCTCCTCAGGCTGAAATGCTTTATGATATCGACTCCCCAGTCTAGATAATCACAGACAACATCACTCCCACAAGTGGTTCCCTTTTCTAATATTTGTACATAAAAAACACCATTAAGGTCAACGCTAGAGGAAAAACTACGTTCCTCATCCATATTAGCTGAAAGTCACACCCTGAAAGAGAGGCTAATCCAATCCTCTTCGATTTAGGGAGGGAGAAAATTTGATGGGTTGAAAAGAGGGAGAAAAGAGAACTCGAAGGCACTAGAGACATTTTAGTGTCCTGGGAACTGCAGCTGCTTGCTAAGCACCACCCCCTCCTTAAAGTCTAAGACCAAAAGAAATGTGCTGCGTCTGCACCGTTGCAACAAATCTTCACAAGAAAAAAAAAAAAATCCCTATCTTTATTGATCACAGGGAAAAGTATTTTAGAGAAGACAGGCAGATTTTGAGTATCAAAAAGAAAAGAAACAGATTTACAATCCTCTGCCTTTTTTCTCACCTCCTCCTACTGGATAGATAGAGATTGCTCAGAATTAGATCCACCTGTTTGTTTTTTATTTGGAAAACAAATTAGATGCTGACTCCAATGTTGATTTGTTTGAGTATTCCACCTCTTTTTAACTAAACCTGAGGGCCTCTTGGAGTTGATGTAAGGCAAATGGCGGTGACCACAAAGGATTTCCTGAGACTTTCTTCCTAAGAGGAGTTCATGCATTCTTAGCTTGGATGTGCATACTTGGGTTAAATACTATCAGTAAGTTCTGATCTTAAATCTTCCTTAAATTCATGCGGCATTATCAAGCAGGACTCCCCAGGCCCTGTTCTTTTCCCATGTAAAGAGCATGCACTTAAGAAAGTAGAGGGAGTGTGCCTTCAGGCTGCACACGCTGGGGCTGGGCTGAGAGCAGGTTAAAAGCTGATTATCACCTGAGTCCTGTGAGCTCAGCGCAGAGAAAATCCCGCTTAGAGTCACATGTTCGGCTGACAGGCAGACCCACACCTCTCGACGCCCACAGCGAGTCAGCAGGGGAGGGAAAATCAAAGCTCGACAAGATGACTGACCTTCACCCTCAGCCTGCCTCCCTCCGGGCACTGAGAAGGGAGTCACAGATCTGGGGGTGAGCAGCACCCCAAGGACCCGGCGCAGGAGATTGAACGTGCACAGCAGCTCTCGGCTGGTGTGGTGCAGGGAAGAGCTCTGGGGACCTCAGGGACAGGGAATGATCCAGATCTTGAGCGCTGGAGCCTCTGTCCCGACAGCAAACACAGGAGCAGGAGCTCTCCCAACCTCGACCTCGCTGGCCTCTGTGCTCTCATCTGTGTTCCTTTCCCACCAAAGCCCCTTCTCATGCACCAGCCCTGCTTATACTGTCAGCACAGGGAGCGTCCACCTTGGGCTCCTTTAAAAGGCTTTGCAAAACTCTAAATGCACCGTTCTCTGCAAGGCACAACTTTTCCCTTCCATTTTCCCCTAGATGCAATCTTTAATGTCATGTCACCACATATTTACTGATTTGCTCAAATAACAAGATTAACAGAAAGAAGAAAAAAGAACAGACAGACAGGCATGTAAGTCTTCGGTGGAAGAATAATTGTTTCCTAAAATGCAATTCATTAACCTTTGGGGGAAATGATTAGGAATTTTCTCCCACCCTTTTGATAACTCAAGCCAGAGTCAAATCATTTCAAAATCAAAAACCTATCAGAGGAAATATGCATGGATTTATGTTTGGGCTGAGGGAGATTTTTACAAACAAGACACCAAGATCTGGAACTTGAGAAAATATATTTGGCGCCGTCCATCAAAAGTGCGCAGCATTAAACCTCTCACCAAAAACATTATTTTTCTCTAAGTCTGTTTTATGCCCGAGGCCCTTTTGGTGCAGGAAGTTGGTCTAGGTCCTTTCTTTTGCATTCAGCCATGCTCTCTTGCAGATTTCACTCATGAGAGAGGGCACAGAAGAAATGAGAGAGCCGGTGTTGGTCTAGTCTAGACCCACCAGGGCTGCACATGGCGCCTGCCTCCATCCCCACACAGAAGCACTCACACACCACGATGATCTGAGAACAGGGCTGAGGCCGTGGGTTTTAGCTATGACTTCTGGTTTCCTAATCTCTAACCTTCCAACCTGGCTCAGTGTGTCCCTCCTCCCCCTGCCACAACACCTGGGAGTCCTCAGTCCCTGTCAGAGAGCTGACAGCACAGCTGGCTCGGGCCCAGATTGGAGCACAGGGTCCAGAAGGATAAGGGCAGGACGTCACGGCACTCGAATCTGATGCCAATTAAAGATCCTTCTGCTAGTGCCATGGGTGCCTGGACCAGGGAGGTGAGTCAGCTTCACCTGGGTGGAGCGTAGGTGTGCAAAGGTCAAGTATCAACCCCAATGCTTCCCTGTAGGACCAAGCTGGGTGTGTTCATTCTTCTGGGCAGAAGCAGAAACGTGAAGAGAAGGGAGTGAGAGTCCCATTCCGCAGCGTGGCATCTTCACATTACCTGTCCTTCTACTGAGGGACACACCTGAAAGGAATACCTGAAAATGTGCAAAAAGATTTGTCTCGTCAAAGAGACACTTCATAACAATGAAAGAGTGTTCACTAATAATCAGCGGAGCTGTTAGTGAGAAAGTACTTCACTGCAATGCAATAGAAGACTATATGTCATTAAAAAGAAGTTCACAATATATTGTATGGGGAATATAAAAATAAAATTTATTTAAAAAAATAAAATAAATGAACAATGATGTAAAAAAAATAAATTTACATAAAAAAGCAGTTCACAATAAAGTGAAAAACAAGATATTATGCACAATATGATTTCATATTTATTTTAAGAAATGTAAATATTAAAGAATGGAAGGAAGCTTATTAGAAATAATTGTTCACAGTGATAATCTCTAAGTTTGGTTTTCATTTTTCTGTATTAAAATCTGAATTATCTGCTCTTCCTATGCCAAACATTGAGCACTTATTGAATTGAAGAAAGAAATGAATGGAAGAAGAGCTGTTGATTGGGTGGATCACAAAGAAAGGCACAGCTGCGTCAGGAATCAGGGTGAGAAACAAACATCAGCTTCTGCAGGAGCCACAGTGCAGGAACTCAATCACTGACTCACAAAGCTTATTTTGAGCTTCCTATTATCTGTCTCCCTCCAGTGGGTTTATCTTCTAATGTAAGTGTTACCTAGTCCCACCTATTTTTGTTTCTGACCCCACGTTATTGGCTACCACTGCCCTGTGTACTAAGTTTGGAGCTCAGCTATTCATCTACCAACCTGGTCACACACATTTGCAGGTGGAATGAATCTATCACCTAGTTCCCTGGGGATGCAGAAAAGAAAAAAGATTTCCCTTGAGAGAAACTTGCTGCAAAGTTGTTGCCTATTTTGGGAAACAAATTATACCTGCTGGCAATAACCTGATTAAGTTTGCCAGTTAATATGCCAGGGCGGCATGATGACAGGTTTTATTGAGGGGCAGATCAGACATCCTGGAGTGCTGTGGTCAATCATCCTTGGAGAAGCCATGGCTCCGCCCTAGCCTCAGAGAACAGGGGGGTCTGGATACGTGGGAAGGAAAGACTTGGCTATTCCAGGATGGCATAACTGATGAGGCTGGGAGGGGGACATTTTAAGCCAGCAGAGGATGTCAGAAAACTAAAGTGGGCTCATTTGATGGAAAATTTCAGAATCCACATTGAGGAATTTTTATTTGTTCAAAAATTGAGAAAGAAATTTGAGCTGATGTAAAGTCCAGGAATGGCCACTGAGCAGGTTTTCTGGGCTCCCATGCAGACCAGGTAAAGGAGGAGTTCTGGAGCTCTCTGGGGTTTTGCAGGTCTTTTATTGGGGTTCACCAGGCATAGGGCAGGCTGGCAGGCCTCCCAGCCCCCAGCAGATCTTCACTCTGGGCTCTCCAGCCTTCTCTCAGCTTCTGCTTCTCTTGCTTCTCTCTCGGCTTCTCTTTTGGCTTCTGCTGGCATCCCCGTGATGCCACCCTTAAAAGCCCAGTCTTAGCCCAGGTGAATCCCATCTACCTAGGCCCACACCCTACTCCAGGTGCCCACCACCAGGCATGCATTCAGGACCGCAAGGATCCATCATCTGTCCTGATGGTGGGAGGGCAGAAAAGCCTGACATTTTTCCTTACTCTACAGTTGGTTTCAATATTCAAATCTCCATAATGTTCTCAAGAGCTTTCCATGGAGTTCATTATTGGGCCCTGGGCTAGGGGTGAGGGGGTGTTGTCAAAGCTTCCCTTTTCCATTATATCCCTTCCAGGTAACATCAGCTCCAACCAATAAAATCCTTTCCAGGACCCCTGTGCAGGCTGCACTCAAAATAATTCTCTCCAGTCACACAGAAACACCCTTTAAATTCTAAGACAAAGCAGGATTAAGCTAAAAGATATTCTGTTGGGTCATTGTAATAAATAAGATTGGTAGGCTTAAGCGATGGGGAGTGGATCAAAGGTCTGAGTGGGGGTGGGTTTAAATTTATTTTTCTAGAGACCCGCCTCTTTTCATGGACTTGGTAATATAAGTAGATCTAAGAATTCTTGGGCTGGGTAGTCAAGCTAACTCCTCTAAGAATTAAAGATATCTTCCAGGTTTTTAATTATTATTATTATTATTATTATTATTATTATTATTATTATTTTGAAACTCTCTTGGCCCTGGGCCTGCACATTGGCATACAGGGACTGGGTTTACAGTGTAAAAGACAAGAGAGATCTGAGCACCACCATCTACCACGACTCACAGAGATTTCTGATTTTGTTTTTGTTTTTCCATGTCAGGTACCATTGGTTTGTAACACTGTGTATAATTCAGAAGTACAGGTTTACACATTTCTAGACAGGTGTCACCACCCCACATCCACCACCACAGCACCCACAGTCCTCCACCATGTCCACCGAGCTCTTTCCCTTTGCTTTCCCCTTTTTTTTCCCCTTCAGGAGCCTTGGTTCTACTCTCAGATTTCTACTGAGCTCTGGGATGCTAAATGCAAGTTAGCAATGACTGCTAATACAAGTGCCTGTCTACCTTCTTTTGTATCTAGATCCTTCTCTGGCCCCACCCCGCAAAAGGTAGTACTGGCAACCAGGTGCACTCTTGAGTCCAAGGTCTCTAAAATGCCTTCAGTGTAAAATATAAGTGTCGCAGCTCTTCAGGAATGTACAAGCAAATGGTTACAAAGACAGTTATGAAAATCAGGCAGGTGTGGTGGAGCCTGTGGCTACAAATTGCCTAGCCTGTGACATAAAAGCCACTGGACGAAGCTGAGTACTACTTTACAGAACCACAATGTGACCTCAAACACTCATCGTCATCTGTCAGAAATGACTGAAATGCCAGGGATTAAGGAATCTAAGTCACTCTCTAGGACAACCAGAAAGCCTGGGGTCATGCACTCTTGGTGATTCTTCTAGAAGGTGACAGCCCCCACGTGGCATGAGCTACCAGCTCCCTCCCTGGAGGATTGCTTAGGAGAAGTCCCTGTGGATCTGCCTTCTTTTCCAAACACCAGTCATCCCTTCAGTTTGATTGATTTTCCTGTGATTGCTGGGACATTAAGGCAAAACCATCTAGGTAGCAATTTTGTTCTTGAGTTATTTGGAGACACAGCTGTATAGAAAAGATCAAATTATTAGTCCTCGGGGAAAGTGATAGAGAAAGAAAATGAACAATAACATTGTCCTTGTACTAATGGAGAACAATCTGTGCAGCACTTAGTCAAATGAACATAAAATTTGTACTCCAAGATGACCCTGGAATTCAAGTAACATTTATTCTAGGAGAAACCCATTTGAGAGGAGTGGATAACAATTCCTAATAGGAGGCCCAAATGAAGCAGTCTGAGTTTATTGTTGAGGTGCTGTTAAATGGTTCCTGCAGGCACTGAACGGGGTGCTGGCTGCTTCCACTCTTCTGTGAGAGTGAGGACAACTGTGGTGGCCTTGGGGTCAGGCAGATGGGAAAGGTGTTGAGGGTAAATAAAGGGTAAAGTGGCAAAAGCAAAATATCCCCAGGCAGGGTGAAGGCATGGAGTGTCCTTCTCCACCCACCTCTATAGGTAAAGTTCTCCCCATTCTTTCTATTTTTGATGTCACCTCCTTTAAGAGACACACCTTAGCCCTACACCAGGCTCCTTTCAAGATCCTTGTGTTCCTCTAACTCCCCCAAGCCCGTATCTAAGAGTGTGCCTCTGTGTAGTACTCCCCAGAGTTAGAGAGATGGCAGCATGTCTCTGCCTCCTCTCCCCCCACCCACTCACCCTTGAGGTCAAGGCAATTTAGCTGTGAAAAGTGGGAATCTCAGAGATATGGCACCCCAAGTTATAAAGACAGGGGGACCACCTTCGTGGTATTGCATTATATAAAATCTGTCCAATGGTAAGTCATTTAAGGTGGGAAATTTGCTGCGGTGGTTTGTTGGCCATTCAGCAAATTCTATGAGTCATTTTGACAATGGTTTCTATAAATTTCAATTATTTCTAGAATCAAAGAACATTCCACCGCCTCAGCTCTTGACTAAAAGCAAACATCAGATTGTGTTCTCGACATCGAACTGCAGAGCCATGAATTTATATCCTTGCTTTATCAATTGTTACATTGGGTTGCTGAAAAAACCGCCTATTTCTATACAGGTATTCATCCCTGGAGATGTGCTCTTCAAATTGTCTCTTTGAGGTTCAATCAATGAATTTTAATCTTTGTGTGTTTCTGTCTCTAGCTGCCAAATAAGGCCTCCAAGTACGGGACCAGCGCAGTGTTCACACACCACAGCAGACTTTTTCAGTTATAGCTGAGCAGGAAGGCATTTGGGAAATGACTGTCATGGGGTCGTTCTACCCACTGAAGATAACCAGACGCCCTTGGGAAGACTGAAGCTGGACTGCAGAGCTAACCCTCAGGAACTGGGTAGCTAGTCAAACCCTCCTCCCCTTGCAGACATCGAACAAAAGTGTTAGAAAACACAGGTCTTTGTTTTCTTGCTTCAGCACCCAGAGCCTCCCTCTGAAATGTGGGCAGAAAACATCGGCCTATCCCCAAGAAGGAAGAAGTGACCTTTTTGCGGATGGCATCCAGCAAGTTCACGACTGAATTCCAGGGAGATCTCAGATGCAACACACACTGCCACCGCTAGCTGATGGGGCTCTGTGGAGAGGGGATTCATTTTGCAGCTCATGTAAATGACAGTGCCTGTCTTTGTGTTTCAGTGATGTGAAGTGACATTCTGTTAAAGGTGTTCCTGGCATAAACAGGATTAGGTGGTAATGGGAGAATTATACACAATGTATGCTTGGCTGCTAACCTTGAGCCTAATAGTCTTAAAGAAAAACAAAACAGTCTAACTTTCCCATTTCTACAGTTTGAGTTCTACTCTGTGATTTCTTCTTACAAGTGGCAGCTTCAAGAACTGAGAAAAAAAGTAGATTAAAAACTAGTTTTGTTACCATTATTGTTTACTACCCTCCACTCGGAGTTTAGTGGTGGTGAGAATTTGACAAGTCAAATTGCTGTCAGTTCCATGTTTATCATGACCTTGAGGGTTTGCTAATAAAAAAAAAAGTCACCAAATTATCCTGCCTTTGTAGCTTAATGATATGAGCTGGAAATCATCCATGCACAAGGGCAGGGGACATAGACGAAGGGTAACCATGACCTGCTCCAAAGCATCTATGCCAGCCGCCAGCCTCAACTGATAGTGGGCATGGAGATTCGGTGCCTCCTAGACATATCTGATTCTTGATAAACTGAGAAGGACAAAAACTAAGATGATGAGGAGCCAGGTTCATCCATGAAATCAATAACTAATATAAATGGTGTAAGTCATCACATTCAGCAGCAGTAATTGGATAAACATCACAGTTTTTGTTGTAGCGAGACAGAGAAATCTAACAAATAGAATAGCTTGAAAATGAGTTGGGAGAGAGGATAAGCATTTGGGAAAATTATCACATTCGCTGTAGTAAGTAACAACCATTATAAGTGGTGTAAATAAGTGTTGAAGTTAAAATGGGGTGAGAAAAAGCAGTGGGAAAATTGGATTACTGGCAGCACTCCTGGGGGCTAGCAGCAGCTACACCAAAAAATTACAGCAAATAGATCATTTATTTTGGCAGGTCACCAGGGCAAGGTGATCAGCAAACAAGCCTGGAACTCCAATTCTGCTTGAGAATAGGAAATAGTAAAATACAGTCAGTCCTCACTTACCAGTGCTGATAGGCTCTTGGACACTCAGACTTTAAGTGAAATCATATATAATGAAACTAGCCCTAGACATCATTCATCAGTCAACTGGGATTTTTTTTTTTTCTATCAGAATTTTATAATGAAAAGATGTTGAGCAAAAATATGTTGATCTTGTTATTTGGGGATGTGCTGTAGAGAGAAATCTTTCAGGGAAATTCTGGGTGTATGCAATACCGTTTCAATCAAAGGCTAGCCTGAGATTTGCTGATTGTAACTAAGGACTCACCTCATTAGAGTTAAATGCATACAGGGAAGGGGTGAAAAGAAAGCTATTTAGTAGATACTCCATA
The DNA here is from genome assembly GCF_014898055.3 of Talpa occidentalis. Classification (NCBI taxonomy): domain Eukaryota; kingdom Metazoa; phylum Chordata; class Mammalia; order Eulipotyphla; family Talpidae; genus Talpa; species Talpa occidentalis. The sequence goes on from NW_023605194.1 coordinate 112,099,210, forward strand.
CCAAGAGCTGTAGTCAGTATCCAATTGAACTTACAACATTCCCAGTAGTCAGGGAAATACCGTCATTACTTCTTAGAGCCAGGATCAGCTGTTGACTGCCTCTGGGCGCCGGCCTCTCCAGGGGGTGTTTGTTCAGGGATGACTGGGATCTCCTGCAACAGTTCAAAGGCAAAGCCCTCTACTGTCAAACTTTGTGCATTTTATAGTCTTGCTTGTAGTGAGATCCATGGACCGACTGGATCCTATTTCCTGTGAGCTAATGAGTCTGAATCTGTAACTTATCAAGATCCTGAGATTTACATTCAAGTAGCAAAACAACTTTTACAAGATGAAGCACTTTGATTCCACAGGGAGATAAGGGGTGTCCTGGAGAGGCATCCTGAAGTCCTGGTGATTCATGAAACCCTCTAAGAATCTGATGAAAACTGTGGAGCCTCCCCTGCAAAACAATAGATGCACACAGTGCACGCACTTCTATTTACGCCCTGGGCTCTTCCCTGATGGCATTGTTATCTGTGAATCCAGGTTTAAAGTGCCTGGGGAGGTGACCTAAGAGGAATTTGGAAAGTAGAAAAGCCTTGACAAAAAGCCTTTGATTTTGATGTTTACTTTATTATAATTAGTCTTTTTCCTGGTCTCTTATTTAGGTTTTCTAGATTCCTGCTATGAGTGAGACCATCCGGTATTTTTCTTTTTCTTTCTGGCTTATTTCGCTGAGCATGATCCCTTCCAGCCCCATCCATGTTGCTGCAAATTGCATGAGTTTATCTTTTTTGATTGCTGAGTAATATTCCATGTTGTGTTTGTACCACATTAAAATCAATAAGCAACTATAAACCAGAGATACACTGGTGGGGGCGGGGGTGGGGAGAAGGGCGTAGGATCAAAACAAGGATGGTGGGGATTGCATGGGGACTATAACCAAGATGAAAATGCACACATTGTGCAAAAATGAAAACTGGTGTATAAATATATAAAATTAAAAGAAAAAAGAAAAAAAAAAAGGCCTTTGTCTTCCAGTCAGCAGCGTCTTAATTATGTGAGCTGAGCCATGCATGCTTTCCTAGAAACTGGCAGGGCATTCATTGTTTTTAACTCACTCATGTGGACATGGTGGATTTTCTAGAAATGCCATCTCCATTTATTTGTCTCTTCTCTTTTCTTCCCAATAGACTTTATCAATGACTATCAGTCCCAAGGCCAAGATCTTCCCTTCTGCTTAAACATGTATGCCTAGAGCCTTCCTTGTGGCGCAGCGCTGGGTTTCGAAGCTGCCCGCAGCCTCTGCAGCTCCAGTTCGATCCCCGGCTGCTCCCCGGCCACCAGAGGAGGGTCCCACATGGCGCACAGACCTCTCCGGCCGCCCGCTGCTCCCCTCAGCAGTGTACTTCGGTCCTTCTGCCTGCTCTGCTCCCCGCTCTGGCTCTGGTGAATTCTCTCACCCTCCCGTGCTTCTGACTATGCCCAGTGGTTGTATAAATAAATAAATAAATCTTTAAAAAAAAAGAAAAGAAAGAAAATTATTAAAAAAAAATGTATGCCTAAGATGGTGCTCAGGTGCCTCATTCTTAGGGACTTTTGGTTATAATTTCAACTGTTTCAAAAACTTTCTTTCAATAATTGTATAACTATCTAACTAGCTATAATGCTGTATAGTCCAGCGTTTGTCTTATTAACAATAAAGTCTCCCACAAAAAGAAGTTTTTTTAATCATAGATAAACTATGTAAGTTCTCAGCCCTTTTTCACCATTTGATAAAATGGTGACATATTTGATAAAATATGTCTAAAGCCATAATATCATCAAGAATTGACTGCAATCTTTACCTTTTAATCCCTTGCCATGGATTTTAGGGAAAGATCTGTTTTTGTTGTGAAGAGAACATACTGCCCTCCTAAGCAGATTAATTTTCAAGCTATGTGGAGCCAGTTTTGGAAACCTGGTGATCTTAAAATAGATTATTATCCAGCCTCTCCTCTTTAATAAAATTTTGGTTTTGTCCAAGTCTTTAATAGTGTCTTGGTTTAATCTTAATTGGTCTTCATTAGTAGCTTTCTCTTCTCCATAAAAAAAAAAAATACTGTTGGTTTGGAATTTTGCCAGCATTTCCTTTCTTTTCCTCACCATCAGTGCCCCTAGAAGGGGGCTCACTGTCAAAGTGGATTCCACACATAAACATCTTTATAAAAGATGAAACTAGTGGTCAGTTGCAAGAAAAGTCTACAAATAGCTATATAAGTTTATAGTGAAAAAAACCTGCAATTATTTAATTGATTTAAATTTACACAGCAGTTTGGATTTTGATTCTTTGTAACAATTTAATAACATAACATTTTATGTACACAACTGACTAGTAATAAGTAAATTTTAATAAAATGGAAATATATGCCAAAGACATATTTCTATATGGACAAAATCATTCCTTCGATGAAACTGTTTTCTTCAGTTTTTAATAAAGGAATTAACCATTTAAAAAGAATAAATGTCAAAGTTTACCTTTTCATGACTGAAGTAAAACCTGAATTTACTGAATGCTCATTCCTCATGGCTTGCTTTCTTTAACAGTTTTACGTGTTAAACAAAAATCCAAATTGAAGTGAGATTCATTTTCTTAATCTCTACAATCATCCTGTTATCTTTATTTCAATCTTCTTACATCTCTTATGCACCAGGGGGTAAAAACTCCAACAGTGCCAAAAGCAAGTGTGAATGAGGCTGAGCCCTTGACACCTGACACCTGACTGCCTCCCATATCTGAGGGTAAGGAAGGTCTCCAGATGAACTTGCATGCGACTACAGGGTTGTTAAAGAATGTGACAAATAGCTACAACTTGCAGATTAAGTGTATGTTATTCAAAACACCTGTAACCTAAGCTGTGGTTTTGTAACCGGGCAGGGAGAGGGGCACCCCAGACCCCCCAAACCTGTCTGCTCTAAATGGGTTCTGCCATCAGCCACATCAACACAAAACACATGAGACTTTTTGTACTTTAATACAACTAGTAAACAATACAGGAAAAGCAAAGAATCTAGTCTCTAAATCAAGCACCCAAAGTTACCCGTTTCCTTGTGGGTAAAAGTCCACCCAAGCAGATTGGCCCAGAGCAAGGCCCCAAAGCCTGCCACAAGTCTAAAGCATCTTCCAGTGGGGACCCACAGAAAAGGATGAGAGACAACCAGACAAGTCTGGGAGGAAAAGAGCAAAATCAAAATCAAGACAAAAACTGCCATTGTCACCTCCCCACGGGTCTCACCCACATCTGTGTCACCCAGTCCACGACCAAAAGACAAGCTCAGTTTCTTCACGTGTCTCTCGGCTCCATGTGCCTCCTCCAGGTCTCCTTCTGGCTCCATCCTGCTTCCTTCCTTCCTCGGTCTTCTCTGCAGCCTCTTCTCTACCTGCTCAGCTCCACCCTCCTTTTGGGTGGGGCAGGAAACCTGGAACCTTCCCCGTTCCTGGGGGAGCACCCTGTTACAATTTAAACTTAGGTCTTCTCAAAAAAGTTTTTTTTTTCTTCAGGACGAGTATTTTACACAGGCATTGTTTGGCGTCACTAGCACACAGGCAGGCATAACCTTCATTATGGTTGTTTTTCAATTCTCTACTCATAATGCACCCACTTGAAGCCTACACCTGGGCTCCCAGGCCCGCCCGTGGCCCACCCGACCTGACAGACACTCATTTCTTTGAGTACATTTTTCTGTTCTTTGTTGGAGATTAAAAAAAAAAAAGACAACTGAGAAATGAAATGAATCCCAGACATATCAACTCTACTGAGAAGCAGAGAGTCCTGATGGGAAGCTAAGGTCCTCCAACAGGTAAGTCTCGCCCAATCAGAGGGGCACAGAGTTAATGACATCACGGCAGTACGGGTTAGACTCCATCTTAACCTTTTCTGACTCAGAGCCACAAGTCCCCTTTACAATGGGAGAGTTCCTTTGTTTTGCAAACCCACTCTCTCTTGCCAAAGGAAAAATTCCTTCTCCAATGACTTCTCACCCATCAAAAAGCCATTCATTGGAAAAGCAGAGAGCAGCATCATGGTGTTGGATTCCCAGAAGATCTGCCCAGTTGATTTTCAAACTTTTAACATGTGAAGTGCTGAAGATTTGGGGCCAAACCACAGAAAAGCCAATAGCCATTTGAAAGTGTACCAACTATGCCTGCAATTTTAAAGCTAATGCCTCTTGAGTGCAAATCACGACATGTTTCTTATTATGCTGCAGTGTGGATAACAAGTCCTTGGTTTCACTCTAACAAACTCTGGGACACGGTGAGCTTACAATGTATTGAAAATAGTGGATTTCTTCTCAGATGAGATGTTTAAAGCAATGCTATTAATAATGCTGTGTATAACAGCTGCCTTTATTTATTCATAAATACAGCACAAACATCTTACTTGTCAAAAGAAGAGGATTTTCTTTTACTATAAAAAGATAATTAATTCAGGCTGGATAAACTTAACGGTGCATTTGCCATCTGGGCAAAGCAAATAGAACACCAGAATAGAATTGTGTGAAGAAAAATAATCAAAATATGGAATAAAAATACATGCTTAAACTCTGTTTTGACTTCTTTAACAACAACTCTTTTCCACCCCACGTAGTATGCTCATGCTTATTTGAAAGAAGATGTAAAAGGCAACAGGGCATAGAAAAATACGCAGATGAATGTGAACAAATATTCAGATGATTTCTGTTTTGTTTTTTTTTTTTTTTTTTTTTTTTTTGTTGCTGTTGTTTGTTTTGTTTTGCACATCAGTGACATAAGCAAAAGGTTTCCTGGGCTGTGCTATATCCATGAGAGACAGGAACCCCTGTCAAATAAAAGAGAGTTGAAAGTGTTTTGTGAACTTTAAAGAACCCTAAGCATAGAAAAGAATGATAATTATTTCCATCATCCCGATTTGTCATTAGAGAATACAACTCAGACACTCTGGAGGCTTTGACATTATTAAATCAACCCAGGAAACAGAACTTGGTTGATGATCATGATCTATAAAATCCCTGAAAGGGGATACTTGCCTTGTGGAACCATCACTTAAGAGCATTTTAGTCTCACCGTTAGGCTCTTAGATGTCACTTATTCAGAAACGTTGCTTCTTTCTTATTTTCTCCTTAAACACATCAGACAAGCACACTTCTGTCTGCTCAGAAGTGTGCAGAGAGTGCAGCCTGACTCCATGAGTTCCCAATCACATGCATGGGAGTAGTGACCTCAGTGCTTTCTCTCACTCCATCCGTTGCCCCCTACATTGCCTCTTTGCATTTTCTCTTTTTTAACCATGCCCCATCACCATTCAGCAGAGCCCTGACACTTTCCTCTACCCTATTTGTTTACAACAAAAAGAATTGATGTCCCTTAAATAGTTCTCCTTAAACTAGTAAATAGTTCTCCTTAAAAAGTGACTTTTGAAAGAAATTCTTCTTTCAAGTTGCCTTTTCTATGTTAGGATCTTGACCACAGATCAATTCCGACTGCCCTGAGAACCTAGCGCTGGACTTAGGTGTTGCACTCCTCATGACCTGGACTCTCAATTCATATACTGCGAACAGTTTTGTTGGTTTTGAGTAAATGAGTAAACACTTACTAAAGTTGATCTCCATTAAGTGTAGCAAGGAATCCATTAAATGATGTAATAATGTGGCCCATGTAAGATGATGCTATTAAAAATAACTTTATTACTCTGGGATTTAGTGGAGAGGGGATTTTGACGACAACTCTTGGCTGGACAGTAAACACAATGCCTCCTGATTTTTAATACATGTCAGAATGAATCTCTTTCTTTTGGTTTGTAAAACAAAATCCTAACAAACAAAGTCTAGAGACTAGTTGATACTGGCATTACTAGTCTCTTTCAGTACTTCTCTGACCCTAGACGCTCACACCTCCCTTCTACTCTGTGAACACGATATAATCCTTCTGACTAAAGGCTTTGACAGACTGTTTCTTCAATCAGTTTTTTTCACTCTTCCCAGATTATTTTTAATTACAATTCATAGCTGAGCTCAGACATCATTATCTCAAAAACCTCTCTCTGACATCTTGCATGAATCTGCTTTTCTCTCTATGCTCTCCTGGCGTCCTTTGTACAAGTGATAATAACTGCATAAGCACTCGAGTGATTAATTGGATAACAGGACTTTCCTGCTAGAAAGTAAACTCTATGAGGACTGATACTATGGCTGTCTCATTCCCAGCTGTCTCCAGAGCCCTTGGCAATATGTCCACTCACTGGTTTTCAACAAACAGGGTCACAAAGTTACCGAGGGAGTGAATTCCTTGATGGTAACGATGCTGCTGAAGACAAACCACCTGTAGGATGACACCAGATCCTCTGATGATCTTCTGAAAGTGTTGACAAAGTCTGTAAAAACCAAATGTAGAGGTTTTTTTTTTAAAGATTTTTTTTATTTATATATACAAGAACTGGGGTACAGGCCAGAGTGCGGGGGGTGAGAGGATTCACCAGAGACAGAGTGGGGAGCAGAACATGCAGACTGACTAAAATACATTGCAGAGGGGAGCAGTGGGTGAGGCAGGAGAGGTCTGCTGCACCATGTGGGTAGCTCCCTGGCTGGCCAGGGATTGAACTCATGCTGCAGAGGCTGTGGATAGCTTCACAGTGCTGTGCTTAACCCCTTGCACCACCAGGGAGGCCCCAAATGTACAGTTTTCAATTCTGTTTCTGTGTAACAATTTCCTCTTCAATTCTTTTAATAGTTAGCTTATTTTGAAGTCCAGTATGGAAGAAGTAAAATATGGGTCAAATCATGCCATCCGTTCATATTTCTTCTGTGTTACAGGAGCTACATTATACAACCGGGGACCTTTTCGATGAAGCTCAAGTTTACCTTGTATAATAAATTTCTCAGTGAAGACAAAATTCAGTCATCAGATGCATTCAGAAGCATTGAACCAAATCTCTATGGAAATAGCATTTCCTCTGGGCAAAATATTTATATATGTCATGCATATGTTAGCTGTGACTCGCATGTGAATGCAGAAATTTATACTCCGTCTGCTGTGACACTGATAAGGGAACAAAAATGCACTCTTTCCTATTCCCGTGTGTGGGGAAGAGGTCAAGCACATTCCTTGATTTTCATATTGTATATGTCAGTTGGACCTAAGGAGTCATTGAATTTTATGGGCAAAAATAGAAACCCATCAAAATTTCTAAGGCCCTCTTACAACAATAGCAGTGAAACAAAATATTTCCATTGCTTCTCTATTCTAAGATAATGAAAGTCTATACATCTAGACTTGTGACTGGGTTTTAAAAATCTCTGGACTCACAAACTCTATCTTGGGTCTGTTTGTAATTCCATGTCCTCTGCTTTCTAGTCCCTTTTGCTCATGAATGAGGAAAGGCTAGAAACAATACACTCCGGTGTATCCATGTATTTTTCTGAAAGTAAGAAAAGGATATGATACATTTATGTGACTTTGGACTGTATCTTAATTTTAATTAGACTTCCCTTTATTATTAGAGTTCCTACATCCATGGGTTCTTTATTATATGTAACATATGACAAATACTTTCTGCACTTAGGGCACTGGTGAGACACAGCACAGAACCCTAGATACTGAGAGTGGACAAATAACAATAGACTGGTTAATTAAGGAGGATAATTCCCAAAGGGTTAATTTTGAAAACACAAATGAGAGACTGATTTATATTGAAAATACCAGGTGTGAACAGCAAAATTTAGATTTTTTCCCCATGATGACCTTATTCTATAAGCCAGCTGAAAAGGTCGTAAGATGCTGTAGATATAAATCTTGAATTTCTAAAGAGCAACTCAAGTGACCCCTATCAAGTAACTAATGTGGAAGGAATCCCACCCTTGAGCACTGGAAAATGTCAGTTTTTTAAAAGATTTATTTTTTTATGCATACAAGAACTGAGGTGCAGGTCAGAGGGTCAGGTGTGGAGGGTGAGAGGATTCACCAGAGACAGAGTGGGGAGCAGAACAGGTGGATCTACTGAAACACACTGCTGAGGGCAGCAGTGGGGAGACAGGAGAGGTCTGCTGCACCATGTGGGTCAGCTCCCTGGCTTGGGGATCCAACTCATGTTGCAATGTCTGGCGACAGCTTGATAGCACTGTGTCTTTAACCCCTGCACCACCAGGGAGGCCCCAAAATGTGACATTTTAAACCCATTTGTTTGCTTACTTGACTGGAATGGGCTACTGGATACTACAAATATTAAGAATGTGACATAATATGATTTTCCTTCTCTCATTCCATTATATTGGAGGGGGACTCACTTGTCAAACAATTCAGTTGGAAACTCACAGATTAAATGGGGTATTTTCTCTAAGGTAGGGAAAAAATGAAAATAAAAGAATAAAAGATTTAAAAAAAAACAACTTCCACCTTAGAGACAATTAAAAACAAAAACATGCCCCAAATCCCAACTTCAAACTGTGGCAGACGAATACCATTTGTCTAGACACAGATAAGGGAACAAATGCAGCCGACAGATGACTCTTGGAAAGTTACATAAGACTCAGATTGCTCCAAAACCATTTGAAAGAAACTTCTAAGCAAATGTTGATTAGAACAATCAGACACTTGAGCATGGATGGGGCACTGGGGGATAACAGAATGTTTCCACAGAGAACCAGTGTGTACTGAGAAATGAAGAGAAACTCAATGCTTAGGAGTTCATTTTCTCCCCTATGGTCTTTCAGTAAAGACCACCAGGAGTTAATTGGGCCAAAGAAATTTGTAAAGAGACAAAAAGATTTCATTTTAATCAGTCCCTTTCAAACAAGCTTGCAAGTTGCAGATAGTATATTACAGACATATATGAACACACACACATAAACACACACACACACAATTATTTTTATCAAATAAGGTTGCTCCTAATGAATCAGCAGATTAGTATTCCACAAACAAGCCAAAGTGGAAGTGAAAATAACAGACCTGTACTTGAGAAAATATGAAATATAAATACCATTATAACAGTATTTGAAACAGAATTCTCCATATCCTTGAAGGTTTATTATTGCCACCATCGCCTGAGATTGGAGGCAGGGATTCGCTATTTCCCTCTCGCACAACAGGTGTTTTTCTACCAGTAACAGGGTCCACACCTACTTTCTTCAGGAGCCACAGGAAATGCAGCTGCGGGGCAGGGCTCCATGCTGGTTGGAAGCTACATTTTTACCTGCAGCATCAATGTTAAGCCTACCAGTGGTTAAATGGTTTCACTGTCTCCCTTGCACAAAGATCCCTTATTTTCTCATAAGAGGCAAAAGATCAGTGCATTTTCAAAGGACAAAAATATGGACACCATTTTATTTAACATTTAATAGTATACAAATATGTACAATTTCAATAATAAATTAGAAACAAATAACTCTGTAGACAGTTCATAGACATCAAACTCTTCGACAACATTTTTCAGCCTTCATTTCTAAGAGTTCACCTGATCCAAGATGGCCTTCTTCTTGCTGGACAAACGTGTGTGGGCAGCACATATGAAATGCAGTGTTGGGGGGTTGCCTCCAAGCAGCGGGAAGATGTCTATTAATAAAAGAAACACTGCAGAGGGTCAGTGGCAATCAGGATAAGTTGAAGAACAGCTGCACAATATGTAAAAAGCTCTCCAAAAAGTCTTTAATATTTTTCTCCTCCAGTTCCTCGCATTCTTTGCATCCAGATTCTGTTATATTCTGCCAAAGAAAAAGAAAAGGATTAGATTAGAAAATCTAATGAATTTCTTTCCTGGAAAGAGCACCTCAATGAACCACATGTGAGAGCTTGAGATGTGGGCACTTTGGCAAATTAATATATTAGGGAGAATGTGAAAAAAAGAGAACAGGGGGGTTGGACATGGGTTTATTTTTCTTTGAATGAATCAAGGGCTTGGAAAATGAGCCGTCACAACAAAGCAGGGACTTCTGCTAGAGCTCCCCAGTGCGCTCTTGCCAGCCACCCAGTGCGCAGCCCCCACATCCTGCCCGCACAGGCTCCCTGCCTGCTCCTCACTGCTGTTCCCACTGCCTCCACTGTCACACTGAGCTCAGGCCTTCCCCTCACGCACCCCTAATGTATCAGATGCCTCACTGCCTTTGCTGTTCTCGCCACCTGCCCACACGTCCTACTTTACCTACTGCTTACTCACACCTACAGTGGCGCGGGGCTGTCTCCAGTAGGAAGGCTCTCCTGGACCAGGGAAGCCCCAGGCTGGACTCTCTGTCCCCTCTCTATGTCCTCAGAAGCCCTTGTTTAGACGAGCCCTCTGATCACAGGACGTGTTACACTGACTCCATGAAGTTCTATCCTTGTTACACCACCAGTGTTTCTGCTTCCCCCCAAGTGACACAGGGTCTGGCACCTCAGCTTCACCCAGACATTGCTGGTTGAAGCGAATACAACAAATTATTCTAATATTGCTTGATGCTGTTTTTGCAGCATCTATCCTTTCAGTGGATAGAGGATAGACTCTGGGTGGCGCTTGCTGGGGTTTGCAGCTGGCTCCCCATTTTACCAGCTGCCAAGATTGTAGGAAGTGAGCCAATCACAGTGCTCCAATTTCTTCAACCTTCGGATCCAGGATCACTATCTTACAGATGCATTGTGAGCATTCCCAGAGCTATCGTTTAAATTTCAAAGAGCAATGTCTGGCACACAGTCATAAGCCCTCTGTAATTAGATGAGAGTTTACACACCGTACCTGGCAATAAACCAGGTCAGTGAGGTTTATGAGCTCAGCAAACTGACTGGTTTGCACCATCTCTCTAGCACACTGGTGGCGCAAAGTACTTGATGTTTGTTGAATGAATACATGAACGAACAGTTTAGGGTTGTGTGCACACTGGGATTGTGCCCTGCTGGATGCCCCTCCACTGGAATGAACTACTACTCCCCAGTTTCCCTTCGGTAACCAGCTAAAGCTGCCCCCAATCAAGCCTCAGCTGAACACCTGCCATAGCTCTGTGAGCTACTAGAAAACTCACCCAATCAGAAGATAAGCTGTTGTTTGCCAGGATGATAAGGTTATCCACGAGTTCTTTAATGCTGTTATTTTTGGACTCCTGTGAAATCACACGCAACTCCAAGAGAAAGCACTTCATTGCTGTGATTTTACAATCAGGCTAAAACGAGAGTTACAAAGCATTGTGAAAAAAAACCATTTTCTCAGCGCTCATTTTTACAGATGTGTTTTGATTTTTTAAAAATATTGAAATAAGTCAGAAGGAGAAAGACACACACTGATTGTTTCACTCACGCGGAGGACAGAAAAAAACAAACAAAGGAACGGCCAACCCGAGCCAAAACAAACCCTGCAAGTGATTGTAGAACTGAGGCTACCAGAGGAAGGGGGTGCAGGGGGAGCAAAGGAAGAGGGTCCCAACGGCCTGTGGAGAGGACTGTGGGTGCCTGGGGCAGGGGGCATGGTGACGTGCACCTGAAGGGTGTGATCCCGCACCTCTGAACCACAGACAGTGCTGTCAACCATTGTTACCACAATTAGGAAAAAAGACAAAATAGCAGGTGATAAAAAGCCAATCCAAATATTTTATAAAGAAACAGAATACCCCTAGGAAATTTCACATAGGAAGCAATTTGATTTTTTTTTTCTCTTTCAGCTTTGAAATTAAAACCAAAATAAACTGACAATAAAACAATCTAGGAGGCCAACGACAGGTTTAAGAGCACGATGGGGCCCACGCCAAGCGCTCCCAGAGCCTGGGCTCCGTGTGAAAGGTGACGAGGCCGGCCTTCGACTCTCAGAGCACCCACAGAGAGTATATGGCGGGATTTTAGAATCAGATTGTACTTTTGACATTGCAAAGGGTGGCAGCTGCTATCATAACATTCCTACAAGTTCCAAAGTTCCAGAGACAGATATGATTCCAAGAACTTTATTAGAAAAGTCAAAACAGGAGCCTCCTGCCAGGCTGGCCAAAGCAGGGTGCCTTTAAAGTACTGTGTGCGCACAGGTGCGTGCACGCACACACACACACACCGGCCTACACACGTGTACACACACGCCAGGACATATTTCCCACAGCAAGTCACTTTAACAAAAACTGAACTTGAAAGAAGAAAGAAACATTTTCTGTGCCCTTGGGGATGTGAGTGTGGCTGGTCTGACTCTGGGCTCTCTGAGGCTGGCCCGGACCCTCAGGCGCTGAATAAAGGAGTGGAGGAGGGAAGGTCCACGCCCATGCCCTGGGCCCTGACAAGACACCCTTGCTCCCCCACAGCACTGCCCAGAACTGCAAGGCTAAAACTGTCACCCCGGCCAAATAAAATCGTGACTAAAATAAATAATAAAACCGAGTTTCAGAAACGTCTGCGACTCCCCAGGTGATCCAGCTGGGAGGTGGCTCCGTCAGGCTTCAAGCCGAATTCCCACCTCAGCTTTTCTCTACCGCCCCAGCACAGCAAGGTTATCTTCCCGCGGAAAAGCTATCTCAGGATGCAAGTGCTGGTGGTTAATTGACTGCTTTCTTCTTCGAAAAAATGCAAGAAAAACGGGGAGCATGTTCAAGGCAAGGGAGAGAGACAATTTCTCAGTACAGCAGCGCTCTCCCCTGGGTTGATGATATCTGTCTCTTTCAGTTTCTGAGGATGGCTTCTTTCCAATTCTTAGAAACCCGGGTGGGGGCAGAGCCTTCTATTTCAGAGAAGTTCTTAGGGAAAATAGACAGAGGACCGATTGTTCTGAACACGTACAACAAACACCGCGTTTGCTCTCCTTGAGGTGGAGAAGTCAGTGATTTGTTTCTTGGTTTTTAGAAGCCAATTCAGACAGAAAGGATTAGCAACAGGGCTGAAATTATACCTGCCTGAGGCAATGTCAGGGTATTAATGAAACAAGTGCAAGATAACTGTGAATTCTGGAAGATTTTCTGGGCCGCGTTTGTTTCTTCTCACAGAGTAACCAGCCAGAATCTTTTGCTGATAATTGTGGAGATTGGTACAAAATGGAGGAGATGAATATATTTAGCTATTTGTAAATATATGGAAGTGGTAGTCTACTACAGCACTGGAAATAAGTGATCTGCTGGTACTTTCTAAATTGATTATTGCATTTAATTGCATCATGGATCTAATTGCATCACCAAAATGTATAATATGTCTTGTTTGACATTGATGGAAAAGGCTTTTATTTGTATTTTCATTTGGCACCATTACTTCAATAATATCCACCCAGCTCTCTGTCTCCAAATCCCTCAGCCTCAAGAATTATTCATAAAATTCACTGATCATATGTTCCAAGAGCAAACCAAAAGTTAAACACTCTATATATTTCAGTCAATTCATGAAAATATATTTTTTAAAAAGCTTTTTGAAAATGAAAGTATAACAATTTAAAAAAACTATACTTACACGAACATTGCTTTCAGTATATAAAGTAGCATCCATGTGTATAGACTGAAAGGAAACAAAATTAGATAATAAGAAAAATAACTCTGTGTTTTCGATAATAATGAAAACAGCCGGCTGAAAACATTAAAATAAGCTTCTGAAATCAAATTCTTTATATTGAGGTTATTGTAGATGCACGTGCAATTGTAAGACAAAATACAGAGGGATCCTTGGTGCCCTTCACCCAATGGCCCCCAGGGGAGCCGCTTCCATAAACATAGTGCAATATTACAACAAGGAAATTGACATGGGTACAATCCATCTGCCTTGTTCAGATTTTACATTCTTATGTGCACTGTTGGGTGTATGTGTGCAGTTCCAAGCAAATTATCAGGTGATTGATTCAGGTGGCCGCCACTGCACTTAGCATTTAGGGCAGCTCCGCCACCCTAGGGGTCTTCCTAGTCTTCTGGCCAAACTCAGCCTCCTTCATCACCCCATCTCTCTAAGCCCTGGCAGCCATTCCTATGATGCTGTGATGTCAAGAATGCTCTCTCTCTCTCTCTCTCTCTCTATATATATATATATATATATATATATATATAACATATATGGATTCAAATAGCATGTAACCTTTCGAGATTGGCTTTTTGGAAAAATTAATAGAAATCAGAAAAGATATTTATTGTTTGAGCAGTTGGTTTACAGAACAGGAATGGAATATACAGAGTTCCCAGATAACTCCTTACTCACTCCCCCAGTGTCCCATATTATTAGTATCTTGCATTAGTGTCGTGCATCTGTTACAGCTGATGAGTCAATATCGACACACTTTTAACCAAAGTCCATAGATTACATTAGGGTTCACTCTTTTATTCATTCCATGAATTTTATAATGACATGTGTCCATCCTTACAGTATCATATAAAATAATTTCACTGACATAAAAATTGCCTGTGCTTCTCCTATTTATCCCTCCCTCTCCTCTAACCCGTGGCAACCACTAATCTTCACACGGTCTCCATAGATTTGCCTTTTCCAGAATATAACTGGGATCATACCCTACGTATTTTTATTTTTTTAGATCGGCTTCTTAACAATATGCTTTTAAGTTCCTTCCATGTCTTTTCAAGGCTAGATAGTGTATTTCATTCTATCCATTAAGAGTATCCCCTGCATGGAGCTACCACGGTTTTTGTTCACCCAGACCAATTTTTATCCCACACATCATAATACTCTGGCTTCATCCAACTTGGATCATCTGGTGGCTCCATCCAACTTTGGTTGTTTATCCCTTTTTATGGCTCAGTATTCCGTGATGTAATGTACCTTAGCTTACCTGTTTACCTCTTGAAGGACACTTGGGTTGTTTCCAGTCTTTAGCTATAATCCATCAAGTCGTATGAACATTCTTATGTATATTTTTTGTGTGAATGTAAGTTTTCATTGCTCTGATTTAAATGTTCGAGTGTAATTGCTGAATCAATAGTAAAGGTATATTTTGACCTATAAACAACCGCTGAACTATGTTAGAGGGACTATTCTTACAGCAATACATGAGTGATACGGTTTCTCCACATTTCTCCACATTCTTGGCATTCTAGTACTTTGGTTACAACATTAGGAGATGCTGGTATTGTTTAAATCTTCAACATGCTGTCAACCTGTTGAGGTCTAGCTTATGGGTTTTGACCTACGATAGCTTAGTTTTCAGAATCAATGTGGTGTTCACCTGGAAGCCTTCATTCATTGGTACCCCTGGGAGTTCCAACAATTCCCAAAATGTTGCCCAGTGGGAGCAGAAGGTATTTCCCTGGTCACTATGTCAGTGGGATCCCTGTTCTCTCCCCCATTCAGGTATCTCTAGGTAGGAGAGAGGTTCTCTATTCGCGGGGCACCAAGCCCTTCCCTGGGTCAGGCTACACCCCCTGCCAGTGCCACTACGTCACCTGTCCCTCTGGTGGGGGAAGGGCATCTTTGGCTGTAAGGACAAGAGAGTGCTTCATCCCGGGCCACTTGTAAATGGAGTTTAAAGAAAATCAAGATCTGAAAATTGTATGGGAAAGACTTAAACTGAGACTTCACCAAGGTGACAAATTTCTACAAAAATATTATTGTTTCAAGTAAGATTTCATTAAGATTGGCAAAAAACGGGCCTCCCTGGTAGCGCAAGGGGTTAAGCACCGCACTATGAAGCGATCCGAAGCCTCTGCAGCATGAGTTTGATCCCTGGCCTGCCAGGGAGCAACCCACATGGCGGAGCAGACCTCTCCTGTCTCGCCCGCTGCTCCCCTCAGCAGTATGTTTCAGTCAGTCTGCCTGTTTTGCTCCCCGCTCTATCTCTGGTGGATCCTCTCACCCCCTGCATCTCTGGCCTGTACCCCCAGCTCTTGTATGCATAAATAAATATTTAAAAAAAAAAGATTGGCAAAATGAGTACTCACTTGAATGAGATTTTCAATTTGTTTCAAATCATGCCTTACAAAGTCCCAGTTGGCCTCTGTTTTGGGAAGCCCAGCACTCACACAGCTGAAAGCAAAAGCAAAGAGTAAAGCCTTGAGAACGAGTGTAATGTGGCCCTGGTGGTCAATGCAGGAAAAGAACAATAAGATTTTTTTATTCTGACTAGTGGAAAGATGAGTGTTAGCCTTCCTTTGTGCACTAACACCTTGTCCACAATATGGACAATGAACATAAAATTGTCCACCTTGACACTTTAAGCTCACTTAAGGGTGCACAAAGGTAGAGCAGAGTCAACCTAATTCGGGGGGGAAATTTACAAATTTCCTGGAGCAATTCATCACAATAAATTCAAAACAGGGCCCCCTGTGTGGTTGTACTCAACAAATGCTTCTCAAGGACTTATCAGTTTTCTTGAAGTAGAGGTTCCTACAGATTTTTCAGCCTAATAATTTGGTAAAATTCTCTAAAAAAGTAACAGTCATTTTCATCTAATGACCTTGACAGTAAATGTTCTCCACAGTAGGGTAGACATGCCCTTCTATGCTGCTAATTATGAAAATAATTAGCAATTATTTTCATAAGCATGAAGACTTATGTCTTGTGTCAGCTGAACAATCGCATACTACTCGTTTTGGTAAGGTCGACTTTTACTATCAGACTAAATGCACCTTAAGAAGTGGTCCTCAGAGCTTCAGGAAGAGCAAAGATCCAGACTGGCCTTCACAGCAACCTGAGAGCGAACACTCACCTTTCCTGTGAGAAAGATTTACCTGCACACACCTATGGCTCCCGCACCACAAAGGCTTGAGTACTAAAACTGAGCTGACAGTTGGCTACACTAAAGGGCGGGTGCTCTGGGCCAGCTGGGGGCCGTGGGCCAGCTGTATGAGCACAGGGGAAAGAGCTAATAGGCTTGCACACATACGGGTATTTATTAGGAGGAAAAACAAAAGTTCTGACTAAAAAAAAATGTTTTAAACTGAACTAGGACAGAGATCAAAGAATAAAAGAAATCAGCATCAGGGACAGGTTAAAAAGTAACATGCGTGCGTCCTAAATAGTTTCTTTACTGCTGTGAAAAGTGTGCAGGCTATTAACAAGTAAATATATAAATTAAATATTATAAATTCATGTAATAAATATGTGTATATATGTGTATATATATACATATATATTTATTGTGTATCTCCAAGTTAGATCTTAAATACTAAGAGTCCCAGTTTATTTGGGGGACACAACACTCATTTCAATATCACCCAGATAGAGAAAAGCTCAGTGGGTGTTCACGGAACCTCCCATGAGTCTCCCCTTCTGACCTCACACGCAATGCTGAGCACTGAGGATGCGAGTGAACTGAACATGCACCAGCTCGAGGAGAAGAGGCTGAGGACGGTGACTGTGGCCCGCTGGGGAGACGCTCGTGTCTAGAGGTAAGTTACCTGAATATGAAGACATGGATGCCAGCCTCAGTTAGGAAGTGACTGTTGAGAAGTAAACACAAGTAGCACTGGATGGAAGTACCTCTCAGATATTGTTTCTGAAAAATATAGACAAAATGGTTATTTTTTTAGTGAAATATCAAATCATATTTTAGATCCAAAAATGTAACCTTATTACAATTTCAGAATGAATGTTGTTATAAGATACAGGGAAGCTAAGTTTTTTTTGCTTTTCTCTCCACCTCCAGCTGTTTCTGACATGCAAAATTATTTAATACAGATTTCTCCAGATGCATTTCAATGACAATAATTAAAAAAACAAATTTACATATTTACTAATTTGCCATCTATGTTAATTGCATCACTTAATATAATGTTTTTTTCCTGAACCTCCCTCACATCCTTTTTTCCTTTCTAATAGTTGTAATATTTTATATACAGCAGAGATTAGTAACATAAATTTCGACTATAAGTGTACTAGTTATATAGTCATTTCATATAATAATATGAAGTTCTATGCAATGTCATTTGGAGAAATAATGAATAGAAAGGGGACCAACTAAGTTATCCCATCCTGACAGGCACTAAATAATCCCTTTTCTTGTGATTTAGGAAGCCACTGATCTTGGAACCACCCAGAGTTTTGATACTGTGCCTGTTTGTTTTTTTTTTCATGCTTTGAAGACTGTCTAGGTCCAGAGAGCAGTGAACTACTCTCTTAAGCACTAAGAATTCCCTTAGTCACATGGAGCGATCAATAAGGCCTAGTTGTCCTTAAAGACTTCACAATTTTCTGAGTAAATAGACATTTAAAGAACACAATAAGGCAAGGTAAGTGAAACAACACATTTATCGCAACAGGCAGGAGGAGCTTATCGGGTTTAGTAGAGTTTTATTAAAACTTTTATTTATTTTCAAAATAAAAACAACCCCTCTGTGAACAGACGTCAGCAACATCCCACAACCTTAGAGAGGAGTCATAGGATTTGCTGTGAAGGGAGAGTCAAGGGACATTTTAAGAAAAGTCATTGTACCATCTATCTAATCAATCTGCATCTAAGTTTTCTTACCGAAATTCTCATTACTCAAGGCCAGGGTCAATCTTTAAGTATCGAAGAAGAGCTGGCTATGCCGATGGGTTGCCAGCGGCCGTCCATCCAGAACGCAGTGCGGCCCACAGGAAAGGATGCCCCATCAAAACCCCAGGTGGACTGGTGGGGGGAGAGAAAGGGCAGAGGGTTAATATTTACTGCGCACTTACTTCTTCATACACGCTCTACTAGTCACTTAACACATGCACCAAATTCTCTCCTCACAACAATTTTAAAGGGTGAGCTCAGCAGCACTGGGGGAGCCGTGCTGAGACAGGCTGGAGGACAGCGACCAGGATGGAAGCAGACTCCTGCTGTAACAGGGTGGTCCCCAGGAAAGGGGGAGGTTCCAGCTTCCCTGCCCCACCCAAGGAAGGGTGGAGCTGAGCAGGGAGAGAAGAAGCTGCAGAAGAGACTGAGGAAGGAAGCAGGATGGAGCCAGGAGACCTGGAGGAGGCGCGTGGAGCCTAGAGACACGTGAAGAAACTGCGCTTGTCTTTTGGTCGTGGACTGGGTGACACAGATGTGGGTGAGACCCGTGGGGAGGTGACAATGGCAGCTTTTATCTTGATGTTGATTTTGCTCTTTTCCTTCCGGGCTTGTCCAGTTGTTTGTGACCCTTTTCTGTGGGTCCCCACTGGAAGATGCTTTAGACTTGTGGCGGGCTTTGGGGCCTTGTTCTGGGCCGATCCCATATGGATGGACTTTTACCCACGAGGGGACGGGTAACTTTGGGTGCTTTATTTAGAAACTAGACTCTTTGCCTTTCCTGTATTGTTTCCTAGTTTTATTAAAGTTCCTTCCCATTAAAGTCTCATACGTTTTGTGTTGATGCGGCGGATGGCAGAACCCACTTAGAATAGGCAGGTTTGCGGGGCTTGGGCTACCCCTCTCCTTGTCCTATAACACTGCCAGGCCAGGACCTCATATAGATGGTGATGGCCTCAGAGGGCGGGGCGGTGTGGAGATATGGAGGTGCATTGGAGTCTGTAGATATTTTAAGACAGAACCAACAGAATTTCCTGACATACTGGATGAAAATGCAAATAAGGAGCATGACATCGAAGGACTGAGGTCAAAAGGCATTGGCCTAAAACCCCTGAGTTCACAAAACATCCAGCTAGCAGAGCATGTAAAGAGAAAAGTGCTGTGAGAAAAGGAAAGAACCGCCATCTTACAGTCTCCTCAGAGAATGGCTTCAGGGGATCCAGCCAGGTCAGGTGCTCCCTCCCTGCTCCCTCTTCTCTCCCCTCCACACACTTGAGAGCAACTCTCCCCAGAGGGATCAAGGGAGGGGTCTGGACTGCCAGCGGCTGTGAGGCAGTGCAGCCGCAGAATCAGAGGCTCTCTGAGGAAGCCTGTCTTAGGTGATCACAGACCTCCCTGCGCCTCTCTCCAAGCCCAACCATCGTTACCCCGGACGCTTTTGTTCTTCTATGGGTCTTGTTCTTTAGCTGTGAATTTGTTTTAAGAATCTGAGTTCCTGTTTTAAGCCGTTTTTAATGATCAACACTTTAACATTAGAAATCCATGCACTCTCGCCTAGAAAAAGGCACAAAAGCAAATATCCAAAAATTTAGCTAAAATCATCGGAAGCAAAACCATTAAATCCTCTAGAAGTCTCAGGACCCTGGGTTTAGGATCTCTCTTCTCGACTGTTGACCGCAGGAGACGATTTGTTCGGCGTATGTCCATAACACGCATACACCAGGTGCATTCACCTGTATGTCTTCTACGGTGCGGAACACTTCACAGGACACGACAGGAGAGCCACTGACTTGAATAACTCAGAGCTACGGGGCAGTAAACCAGACACCGAGAGCCAGCCTCATGCTCTGTGCCTGGTTATTCACAGCCTCTGTGGGCCAGTTTTATAAAGGAGGTAAAATAAACATTAAACCAGAAACTGTTTGACTGCTTGGATATGACTGTAGGTGCAATAAAAATTCATATTTAGGCGAGGACAGCACCTGTAACATAAAGGATACTCAATAAATATTTGTGGGCTAACTGTGAATACATGAATAAATGCATAACAAGTAAGGGTGAGTGAATGAATGGTAATGCCCACGGAGAAGGCTTTTTGGATGTGGTACTGAGGCGGAACAGGAATTTAGTACAATGGCTGCAGCCACTACATGCCCCTATCCAGTATTTCCAAAAACAGCACATTTCAGAACAAAGTAACTCAAAGCTATTCATTTGATTCAAACCATATTAGTTTATCTTATCCCAGGTGCCACTAGTTGTAAATTTCTGTCACAGCTGAAGAATAGGAGCTTGGGGTCAGATGCTTTTGATAAACACAACTGGCGAGATCTCATTCTCCAAATCTGCAAATTCTGCCCTGTTGTTTGACAAAATTGGTCAAAAGCACCCATCAGGAGCCCATCTGTGAGCTCTGCTCTCCTAGAATGCAGCAAATATTTATATCCACAGCCTCAAGACCCAAGATGGGAATCTCCTAGAGCCTGCATACTCCTCACGAGTGTGTCCTCTCACCTACAACACAGCGTCATTGTAACTCTTCTGTTTGACTCCTTCCTGGGTAGAACTCAAGAATCTCAGGGTCCCTCAGCACCCCTGGTCCTCTTCAGTGGCAATTCAGGTTAGTACTGCAACGTGAGTAAGATATTGACAGGGGCTAGGGACGAGGCAGGGGGCCCATACCTAGTACAGGAATCTGCATGCACGCACACCCCACAGGCTGTGTGCAAAAACCATGTGATTAATAACCTATTTTCTTTGAAATGAGACTCTTATTTTGAACTGAGAGTCCTACCCCAAAGATGCCTGGAGAAGTGTGGGGCACTCATGTCATCAGGAGAACAAAGATGTTTTCCCAGGCCCAGGAAAACAGAATGTACCGGGTCAAGGTGACCAAGGGGTCATCAACAAACCCTGGGGAAAGCAGGAAGACCAGGGCACCCACTGGATGGGCTGCTGTGGTGGGAAGTTCGCTTATGGTTAACTTTCTTGGTTTAGTTCACCAAAAGGTCAGCTTGAGATGAGGTGTTAGAAATGGTTTGGTGGGAGGGGGCACTGGGGCCTCCCCTGTGGCGCAGCAGGTTGAGCGCAGCGCTGTGAAGCTGTCCACAGCCTCTGAAGCATGGGTTCGATTCCCGGCCGGCCAGGGAGATTCCCACATGGTGCAGCAGACTCTCCTGTCTCACCTGCTACTCCCTTCAGCAATGTGTTTCAGTCCTTCTGCCTGTTCTGTTCCCAGCTCTGTCTCTAGTGAATTCTCTCACCCTCTGCGCCTCTGGCCTGTACCCCAGTGTTTGTATAAATAAAAAATAAACCTTTAAAATAAAATGGTTTGGGGGGGACAAGATAAACCCCCATTCTCTCAGATCCCTGGCTTTCTGAGAATAAAGTATATGTTATATGATGGAATACTATCAGCAATCAAAAAGATAAACTCATGACACTTGTAGCAACATGGATGGAGCTGGAAGGGATTATGCGCAAGTGAAATAAGTCAGAAGGAAAAAAGAAAAAAACTATCTGATGGTTTCACTTCTAGGAGGAACATAGGGAAAGCAAACATAGAGTTAGGAAAAAGAAGACATAACTCGCAGGCAAACTATAGACCTGAGGCATATAGAAGGGATGGGAGAGGCGTCAAAACAGGAGAGGGAAGAGCAGAAGGGAATAAGGTGACATTTCACAGGTGACGTGGTGGTGGGAGATTGGGGGGGACTACATCTGAGGGGAGAAATCAAATATTGTAAAAAAATAAATGAATGAATGAATAAATTAATTAATTAATTAATTAAATTATGCCAATTCACTGAAAAAAATAAAATAAATAGAGTGTGTGTTATAGCTTCAATCCCTGTATCTATTCAGTTGACTTCCAGCAGTGACAAGCTGCATTTTCCCCATGGACTCAGCACAAAAAAAAAATACCACTGGAGAAAAAGAGAAGCTAGGAGGTGGCATCCATCAAAAAGGGCTGAAGGAAGTCAAAGGAAATACACATGAATAGGTAGGGTGGAGCTGTCTTGCCCGGGCCCTCCAAAGTCAAGCTGAAGAATCTGATTTGATCACCTGAGCAGTGAGTGCAACTTTCGATTCTAAGACTAGTGGTGTTACCTGATATACGTACCGGGAATTATTGGTGGTTCAATGCATCATTGAAGAGGAAAAAATTAAATATTAGTGTAAACAGACCAGTTGCTTACCTATTGACAAACGATTACCCTAATTTGATTCCTGGTCACCCTTCTTAAGAAAGGAGAAACTGTCGATTATTCAAGAGCAAAGGTTGTAGTTGGTTTCAAGCTAAGCCCCCCATGTTATTTACTGGCTAGGAAAGTACAGGATTGGGTCATAATCAGTTGAGATCCTAGTAGAAAATTTCCCAGACTTCCAGCCCATATGCCTGACAAAAGCTTCTCTCTGGAAGCTTCTCTTTGGTACTGTCCCTTCTTTATGTGTAGTTCCTTTCCTGATACCATTGCTGTATTTGGACCGGCCTGCCGATGCTGGTCATCACTGAATCTCTCTACGAATCCATTCACAGGCTGTCTGGGTTAAAGCCCCCTTTGGAGTATAGATAAGTGAAAACTGAGTGATGCTTTCTTTTTTCCAAAAAATGGTACCCACCCTCCGCAGACTAAAGTCTTGTTCTTTCCCTTCAACACCACCTTCTCCGCCTTACTATAACTCTCACTCCCCTACCTAAATGAGAGGGTGAACTTGGGAATATGGCCGTGATCATCAGACTAGGGACAAGTGGCCCATTTTTAAATAAGGGGCTCTGGGTTCCTGCGGTACATTTAGGGGAAGACCCAGAGCAGATGCCAGGCCCATGTGGCTTCTATTACAACACCTGGTCTCTCACCTCTCCCTGACATCCAGGGGAGCTACCGTTGTTGGGGCGCACACACACCTGTCCCCACACCTCACATGTTGGTGACTGCAAGGGTGGGTCAACAGGATGCGTCGTCCCTGCTCTCACAGAGCTGCTGTAACTGGTCACGTGACGACTTTCCTATTGCATGTGTGTGGTAGCTGCACAGAGGGGGCTGCACTGACCTTTAAACCAAATTCTAGCTAGTCCTCTATATTTTAATAGTTTTGATCAAAAGCGAAATGTGTAACTAGATAAGTTAATTTTATGTTTGAAATTCAATGATCAGTATTTTCTAAGGTTCGATTAGGCAAAGGAAATTCAGAGTTGCCAATAAGGAAAGTTTCCCTAGTTTCACAATTTCTTTCAATGAAAATGAATCTTAATTTAAGAAAACGGAGGCCTATGCAAGGAGAATGAAGCTGGATATCAATGTATTAATCATTTACATGCAAAGGTCAAAGTTAAACTTGTTAACTGTGAACAAGTGTTGAGGAAAAGCCCACAGTTCAGCAAAAACTATTTCCGAAAGGGGAAAAGTACACTAAAGAATCAGAGTCTCTCATTAATAATCTTTACGGAGCAGTATTCCCATTCAAATGTTGCATCTAATGTTGATGCTTAATCAAAAAATGTGAACAATTGTCTAGAAAAATCACTTCTCAGCAGAATTTACTCCAACATGAGCTATAAGTTTGTGGATCAAATTGAAATGCACAGTCTGTATGTTGCCAAAAGAAAATAATGGCTCTTGCTCTCGGGAATAACAAAATGGGTCACTTGATGTCCAGGAGTCAGACACAACCTTTGGAGAGGACACGCTTTCTGCACTAACAACCCTTATAAAGCCAATTAATGACTCCACTTGAGCACCCGAAGTTATCCTGCAGGTTATTATCTGAAGAGAAAAAAGGACCCGTCACAGGGTAAAAAGGCCATGCAGAGGAGCTGAGTTTGGAAAACAAGTTTTTTCAGTTTTCAGTAGAAATACAAGAAACATAAAGAATATGGGAATGAAAAATATATTAAGAATCATGTGATTTCACTCTGATTCCCTCAGGCCCCCATTACTGGGCTAGAACTGAATATTTACATCAAATAAACACCATTAGTAGAAAAGAAGATGCGAGAAAATTCTTTTCCCATTTAGAGCATTTCAACGAAGTCTGGGCTACCAGGGCCCAGGAAGACACAATGAGAGAGACTGTCCCGACTGCCACTTATTCTCTTATTTATTTATTGTTCAAGGAAACTGTGAAAACATATCTGTAGAGTTTAGACTCCCTCTAGATGCTAAGCAACCTGTTTCCAGGCAAAGCAAAAAGTGCTATGAATTCTGTAACCCTTAAGAAGAAACTACTCATGTTCCTTCTTTGTACTCAGGTTAATTAAACATACCAACTCCTAATGATACAAAAGAAGAAAAGATATTGTGTTTCCCAGAGCATCTCATGTCAGAGTTCAGAGCAAGAATTGCAAGCCATTCTGGGGAGAGAAGGAAAAATCTAGAGCCATGGAAGGCAATCCTCCCATCAGGCTCTGCTTCATGTAGGTGATAACACAGTTGTGTACTGGATGAACTGAGTATCATAGATGTCAGCCAATATGGATACAAACCCAGGGCATCGTGGTCACAAAGTTAATATGAGTGGAGCACTAGAAGTTTCAATAAAAATACCTCCCCAATATGTTTCATTTCATACTGATGGATGACTATCTGGCATGAGACACTTATAAGGAGGTACGCCTACGGTAATACAGAGGGAACTATTGAACATACGTGATGCACAGTCCTTGACCATGTACCTATCCAAGAAGACACACAAAAAGCTTGTGTCTCTGAAGAGGGGAGGCTGATGGGAGTTTCTGTAGGATGAAAATGGTTAAGTCGAAGGTGTATCCCAAAGATTTACACAGTGCACACAGCTCTGAATTGAAACTAACACTCAGGATCTGAGCTTCTAATAGCACACAGGGTGACAACTCATAAAGATGATCTCCAATTAAATCTTACGAGATTTTTCTTTATAGTCAAAACATAAAGCCATCTCCACAAAGGAGGCTTTGCAACAGAACTTTCCATCAAGCATCTGACAGAAACAGAACCATCTGACAAGTCTCAGCTATTCAGACATCAACAACAAAAAATAAAAGTAGTAATACAATATTCATCCTGCAGGATGGTGCACATGAAACACAGGAAGGAGATCGCTCTCTTCTGGACATGGGATTCCACCACCCACAGTCACACTCTCCCTCCAGCTATAATAAAACATCTCCATCCAGCTAGAAAATCAACACATTGGCTTCCAAAGCACATGGACTTGGTAGTTTTCCTAGCAGAATCCTACAGCTTTATGAAGTCACGTACTGACAGAATGGCAGTGTAAAAGGAAAATAAAACCAAAAGGAAAACAGATAAACAGCTGTTTCTTCTCGCACTAAGGCATCATTGCAACTCTATGGCGGTGGAGGCTCTTGCTCAGTCGAAACTCTTTTTGTTCTCTGTATGCTGAATGACAGCATAAATAGTTTGGTTCTGTTTGGGCTGCTATTTTCCAAACTTTATTACCAGGAAAATCATTCCCTATGTGCATGTTGCCCATAAGAGCCCCCCTTCCAGGGAGAGAAGTTAGGGTACAGCCCCCCATTTCTAATTTAACTGCTCATTTAATTTTTTTTAACTCTTGAAAACATCACGTGGATACTGACTTGTCACAGTTGGGCCATGAATTTGGGGGGAAGTGCATCAGCATGATAACCCTGGCATCTCCTATAATAACATTTCACAAAGGAAGGTAAAATCAACTTTGTTAAGATGATGTGTAAACACACTGGCTGCAGTTAATACTCTGATGTCTGTGCTTTCCTATGTTGGTAATTTAATCCCAGAGAGCATAAACATTAATGTTTCATTAAAGTAGGAACAATTCTGCATAAATGTGAACCACTAAGATGCAAAATAAATATTTCTGGAGAAAGCAAAGAATAAAAAATAGGACACTTATTTGAGAAGAGCAGGGTATGCAAATAATTAGAATCCAAGCAAGAATTGTATTGTAGGAAGAAAGAAAAACGATCCCATAACTTGATGAAGTATGGCAAGTCCCAAGCACCTTCCAATCAATTTTCTATAATATTCATACACATTCATCTGTAAAATTTTTCATACATCTTTATGAGATCCAACAAACAATTTTCTAACCAGTCAAAACAAAATAAATATTTCCAGAGACTTGGAAACTGATCAAAATATGTCCTAGGAGATGTGTCTAGAATAATAGAAATTTGGAACTGCTCATTCTGTAGTTGGGGAAAATGAGGTTCATGGATGTCTTAGCTATCAAGTAGATCAGGATTACACTCGTTTTCACACACAATCCACTCTGGTCCTAATACAACTAAGCAGGCAAACATCTATGAGGCTCTGCCTGACCTGTTAAATCATGGAGGAAAAAAAAACCAGATTCCTATGATTTTTTTTTTTTGTGGGACCCTCACTGGTGGTAGGGGATCGAACTGGTGCTGCAGAGGCTGCGGGCAGCCTCACAGCCCAGCGCTCAACCGCTGTGCCACTAGGGGAGGCCCTCCTATGATTATTTTTAAGAGAAAGAAAATTTTTAAAACTGTCCACATAGAAATCAATGGTTCTCTCAAAAAAGGTTATAGTCAAGAGTCTAAGAAATACATGTCATATATGTGTTTATATTATCTAAAATCAACACAACATCTCTTTTTTTTTTTTTCCATTGTGTATAACGGATCCAATATTCTGCTTTCTAAACATCCATGTGGTCTCCAGTTAATGGAAGCTTTGTATGATGGAGAATAGTATTGTTCTTGATAGCCTGTATTTTTTGCAGTTCCCTTAGCACACTGCTGTAGGAAAAATGACCATTCAACTCGATTACCTCTGAAAAGATTATAAATAAGGAGAGAAACTACAGTAGCATAAATGTGCAAAAGATGCTGAAATGAGCATGAATCTTAGTTAACAAGTCTTAAGGTGTGTTTATCAGCAAAACATATAGCACACAGCAAAAAGGTCATTGTATGTTGGTTTTGCTTCACTGCCAAACATCCAGGGATCCTGGCCCAGAAAGTAGGACTCCTATTATAGTTGTATCTAAATGAAGAATACATAAAGAGGGAAATTTTATTAGCATCAATCGAAAAAGCATTCATTCAACAAATATGGATTGCCTGCTACAGGACTCTGAGGAATGTACCATGAAGAGAAGATACCATTGTGATCAAGGTCAAGGTCATAGCTGTCTTCATCACTGTCACAGTTTAGCAGGAGACTGCTCACAGCCTGGACTGAGTCCAAGCTCACAGCAATGACATGTGTGGGAAGGCAGCCTGTGCAAACAGGCCACCCAGGGGCCTAGCCTGGGCACGGCTTTCTGGAGGACATGGCACCCCCGGAGTTGCTGGGACTGCAGGGCAAGAAGAATTCTTAAGTGAGGAGATGAGGAACATTTCAGGCTAAGGGGACCACGGGACCAATGCCCAGGAGCTAAGAAATTCTACTGCATCTTCAAGAAAAAGAAAGCCATTTCATATGACTAGAGACTATAATCAACATAGACAATGGTCTGTAAACTGGAATAGTTTTGCTGTGTTATCATTGTTTTTTTAGTGACGCAGTCCCAAAGAGGAAGTGAGCAAGTGCACTTCCTGCTTTTATGTCCTAAGTCTTGTGTTCAGTCTAGATCCTGGGAATATTTTACAATGGAAAATTCTAACGACTCCCAAATGTTTGAAAAGCTTTGTTTCTAGCAAAATGGACAAGTTTGTCTGTGGGTGTTCACACATAATCTCAAGATATTGTGGCATATGAAGCCACCAAGACAACAAAATAACAAGGAAAGATCAATGTAGCAAAATGACATTTTGTTGTGAGGCCATTTAAAAAGTGAGGAGACTAACCAGTCAGAAATGATATTAAAACTAGGAGATTAAAACAAAAAAGAAGGGCCTCCCCGGTGGCGCAGCAGTTGAGTGCTGGGTTGCGAAGCTGCCCGCAGCATCTGCAGCGCCAGTTCCATCCCCAGACACCAGAGGAGGGTCCCACATGGCGCGCAGACCTCTCCTGCCGCCCGCTGCTCCCCTCAGCAGTGTACTTAGGCCCTTCTGCCTGCTCTGCTCCCTGCTCTGGCTCTGGTGAATTTTCTCACCCTGCCACGCTTCTGACTGTACCCAGTGCTTGTATAATAAATAAATAAATCTTAAAAATAAATAAAGAAAGAAAACAAAAAAGAAAACAAAATCACTCCCTATCTGCACTCTCTGTTTCTAAGCCTTGCTTAAGTGCCATGATAAGAGGAAAACTGAATTTTAAAATATCTATTTTTTTGTCATGAAGGAATAAAAGTGACAGCTAATAAAAGAGAATTTATTTACTATTAAACTACTGAAGACAGTGTAATGATCAACTAATGAGACTATAAAAACTCTGAAACTATTAGATTTTCTCATAGACACAGATAAATCCTTACTCTTCACATATCAATTATAATTTGTTGCAATATTTCTTAAATGCAAATACTAATTACTATGAACCCTACAGAAGGTCTTAAACACTCTTACTTAATTTGACCATCTGCTCCTAATGTAACTAAAAAACAAAATTAAATAAACAAATATGCCCACACCACTGTTTACCCACTGTATATAAACAATGTGTTTGTATTTTATCAAATGTGAAAAGCTATCAGGTTATAAGGAAGGTCACAGGGCACAAGCAGGCCTCCTCCTCTGCACCTTGTGCCATGTGACTTCAACTCTCCTCCAGAGAGAGGTGGCGTTTATTTCCCCTCCCAGTTATCTGGCCTGGCACAGTTCCTGAGAGGATGTGGCAGAAAAAATGACTTGTTATGACTTGTTACAACTGAGAGGATGTGGCCCCAAGAGGCCCCAAGAGGCCTGGCCCCCTGTCTTCTCCACCTTGGAATGCTTCTGTTATCAAGAAAGAAAACCCAACTGGATGGCTAAATAAAGAAACCACACGGAGAGCAAAGCTCAGACCACAGCCAACCAGACACGTGAGTGAGGGACACTTGCATGAGTCCAGACTACAGGCCAAGAGGAATTATTAAGTGATGTGGCTTTGAATGATTGGGTGGTTTGTTACACAGCAAAAGACACCTGACTCACTACAAATAAAAATTTAAATAACAAGCTTAAGAAATGAGTTGGTAACCTCTTGTCAGTCACTCCCTCATTGAAATTACAAAGTCTTCTAACCTTCTATGTAGCACTTTGTAGTGCTCCTCATGATCTCACATTCTTTCTAACCATAACCACAGCCATTTGAGCGAGTTATTATTACCCAGACTTGCAGAGGAGAAAACAAAGGCCAATTAGGTTACTAGGTAATAAGTGCGCCCACAAAACTGTGAGTCTCCCCATTAGACTATGAGCTTCTTTAGGTAGGACTTTCTAACTCACTTTGTGTCTCAAATACATGCATGGTGACTAACATAAAGAAGGTTTTTTCTTTATTTTCAAATGTGAAAACCTATCACATTATATATTTATATATATATATTTTTAAAAGGATGAATGGATGGATGGATGGATGGATGGATGGATGGATGGATGGATGGATGGATGGTTGGATGTTTTGGTGGATGGATAGGATGAACTGTTCCCTCCTTTGCTATTGTAAATATTTAAGAAACAGATACACAGATTGCCAACTCTCATGCTCAATCTCTCCAAAATCTTTCTTTTCCACTCATTGTTTTGACTATTTTTCACATGAATTATATCTGGATATCGTTGTCTTCTTCCAAGTAAAACCCAATTTATCAATATTCCTTCTGAAAACTTAGTGCCTGAAACTGATCATCATGTTGAATTTATCTAAAACCAGTTTCTGTATCTGAACTCTGCATCTAAAAAAGTAACACTCTTTTTCAGACGTTTATCTGGAACAAGGCATCATCTTAAATAAAACAAAGTAATTTTTAAGTTGTGACAGGAAAATATTAAACCTCTTTCTCTGGAAATCTTGCAAAAAAGCAAAATGACTTGGCCAAATTTAAGATCAATAAAATTCAAAAAGGAAAGTATACATAATTATTAATAATCTAACTGAAGAAATCAATGAACCTATTCATTTTGGCTGGGGTAAGAATCTTCTTTAAATTATGTTGGGCCTCCCTGGTGGCACAAGGGGTTAAGCACTGCACTATGAAGCAATCTGCAGCCTCTGCAGCACCAGTTTGATCCCCGGCCGGCCAGAGAGCTACCCACATGGTGCAGCAGACCTCTCCTGTCTCGCCCGCTGCTCCCCTCAGCAGTGTACTTCAGTCAGTCTGCCTGTTCTGTTCCCCACTCTGTTTCTGGTGACTCCTCTCACCTCCCATATCTCTGGCCTGTACCCCAGCTGTTGTATGCATAAATAAATAAATCTTTTAAAAAAATTATGCCATTGATTTTGGTTAATCTCTACAGAATTAAATAACTCAAATTGTTGTTATTAAGTTATTTCTATAATACCTTCACTTTGGTCAATTTTAAAAAGAATATAAACCTTTTTATCCTATAGTTAAAACATAAATAATTCTAATTTCTTGATGCCTAATGAGTGGATGTAATTCTTATGGATTTATCACAATCCTCTCATCAACCAAAAGTTTCACTTTTTGTCTCTGTGACATCCAGTAAGTGAAAATTTATTCTGCATTCATTTCCAACAAATTAAGAATTTTCTTAGGCTATTATGTTAAATTCAAATAAAGAAAAGGTTATAAATGTGTATATACTAACTTTGTTGGATTACTTTTGCATCTAGTTGATAGACATTCTTAGAAAGTAATTTCATGGGGCTCAGAAGAAATAGGACAGGATTTTATTAAACCTAATTTGTGGAGAAACTTTTATATATATTATTTGGTTTTCACAATAATCAATTTTAATTAAAGTACTGCATATTTCATGAGGCTCACTTATGATTTTTGAAATTAGAGATTTGCTAAAGATTGAGAAACCTAAATCTCTTGCCCCAACATCTCGGCCAAGGTTTAGTTCTTTTGCAATAAGCTACAGTGGGGGCTGGCAAGCAATAGTTTATGGAGCAAATCAGGTTGTGACTTGTTTGTTCTATACCTTCACTTTTAAAAACTATGAAAAGAATAGCAATCAGAGAAAGATTTTAATAGATTATATGACAGAGACATATATGACCCACAAAAGACTAAAATATCCAGCCCTCTTGACAAGAAGTTAGTCAATCCCTGACTAACGGATATTGACTCACTCAAACTTAAAAATTTTTCTGCTTAGACAACATCCTCATCTTACAACTCTCCATTTCTCTTAAATTCAATATGATTCATCCATCAGTGATGGCTGGGAATAGCCAGAACCTCTCCCTGAGCTCCATAACTGTCTTCCTGCTACTGCAGCAACTTCACCTGGATCGCCCACATTAAGGCTGGATTCTCATCATCACACATCTTGCTATGAGAGTCATCTCTGTGTGCTCCTGACAGGTCACTATGAAACTACATTACTTATATTGTATGATCACTCAAATTACATCAAGTCTCTCCAGTGCTTACTGATAAATGCCCAAATTCTACAGATCTTGCAAAGTTTTAATCAGGCAACTTTATTTCCAACTGCATGTCCCACTGAGTCATCACTTTACCATATTCTACATCTTCAAGCATATAAGTGAAGGATAGGTATTTACTAATACTAATAATTACAGTAAGAGAACGATGACTGAAAAGCATCAATTATGGTGCTAAGCTATTTATATATTAGTTATTTTTTTTCTAGTCACAACTTTATAATGTTATCATCAATTTAAAGATGAGAAATAGAGTAAAGAAGGCACTTACCCAAAGTTACAGTCAGTGCAGGAGCAGAGCCCAGCAGCTGAGTGACAGCTTTGTTCTCACCACTAGATGCTCCTCTCAGAACTAAATCAGTGTCACTTCCTGTCTGAAAAATCACAACTGCCCAGCTTTCCTGGACTTCTACTTCGGAAATGAACCTTGGTCTCCTCCACATCAGAGAGTAAAACAAGCATCTAAGAAGGCGAGACAAGTTGCCTTTAAGATGAGAAAGATAAGCAAAGCTACTAGATGTGTCAGCCAAGGGGGTGGGAAGGCAGAGAAACCAAGGCAGAAGGATGCACGTATGGTGGCTTCTCCAGACAGGGGCTGACACCCCGTGGGAGTGACGTGAGGGTGCATTCAGGGGCATGGCTGAGTCCTGCTTCCCACTCCAGCTTTGAAATCCCTCATGGGATACCCACATGAAAGGAAGCCTCCCTCTAGAGACACCTAAACGTGACAGCAAAACATCGCTGTGAATTGGGTAGGCAGAGAGGTGGACTGAGCTAATACACCCAAACTTCCTCTTTGGAAGGAATCCAGAAGATTCTGCCAAAACTCACAAGAGATCATAGAAGATGAATGAGAAGAGAGCCAGAGGCTCGCCTGGGAGACACAGAGGGAAGGTGACTTAAAGGAAGGAAGGAGCAACTCAAAAGCAGGGCTGGTGAGGGAGACAGAGTCTTGGGGTCCACATGCCTCCTGGCTAAAGAAAGTATCTCTTAACAGAGTGAGTGTGTGTTTTCCAGCACATATGACACCAAGTATTATCTTTATAACAAAATCAATCTTTTAAGAGTTTTCATAAAATTATAGTGGTTTAGCCACAGTTATAAAAATGAATAGATTCTTAATAAAAGAAATAGAATAATAATTTCTTGATATAATCAAATCTTCCTAAATAAATGCAAACTTCAAACTACAAGCAAATCACTGTAGAAGTTCCCATTGTATTCAGGGCTAAGAATAAGATACCCTGATGCTATCTGACACTTTCCTGATATTTCTGATTAATACAAATAAGGCAGAAAAATAAGGAACTATAGTTACAATAGATTCTACAATTATTTTATTAACAAAGTTAAGCAAATTACCTGAAACATCATAAGAACTAAAATGCAAGTTCTATGAGATGGTTCGGAACAAAATAAATGATAAGTAAAAATTAGATAACTGATAATTGCCCTATTAATCATTCTGTAGCTTAGCAAGATGTAGAAAAAAATCTAATTAACATTAGTGACCAAATTATACAATACGTAGGAATAAATACGATAAGGAATGTACCAGAGCTATATAAAAATCAATTAAGTGAGATTTAAAGCAGAAAATTAAATAAGTTGTGAAGTGTACTTTATTTCTTGGCAAAAATGCTATATATTGCAGAGATAACATTTTTTCCAGTTATTTCATAAGAAATGAAATTGGAAGTGAAATTGACATAAGAATTAAGGTAGAAAGTGAAATTGACATTGTGATTATTCATAGGGGAAAAAATCCACTGGTGAAAATGATTTTAAAACAGAAAAGTAGTAAAGAGGAATGAGAACAAGGAGATGTTAAAACTGAAAATAAGTTTTCCCTGAAGTACTAATAGATGACTCAATGAAACACTCTAACTGAATCTAGAAACAGCAGGTAAGGGAACATCTATTATTTAATGATGATTCTGTGAATCCACTGATTAACTATTTAGGGGGGAAATTATATTCTCACCTCCTATATAACAAATTCCCCTTTTAAAAAATGACATCCAGAGAAAAATGTATTTAGTCAGTCTCTGGTTTCTGGACAGACTCTAAAGCAAGTATTTAAAAACTCAACCAAGTCAGACTGGTAGATTTGACAAAATAAAAATTATTAAGTTCTATAAGTTACTGTATAATAAGAAATATGAGAGGCTGAAGAGACTAAAGAAAGTGAAATAAATGTTAAGATACTGCCTCCTTATATATTAAGACATTATAAAATTTGTTAAGGAAATGAAAATATATCTAAATAAACATTAAATCTATATCTACCATATGATCTAAAAACTACACTCTTTTGTGTCTATCTGAAGAATGCAAAACCACTCATTTGAAGGGATAGGTACACCTACATTCATTGCACCACTGTTTACAATAACCAAGCTAAGTGACCAAAGACAGATGAGTAGATTAGGAAGATGTGAGCTATATAAATAATAGAATACTATTCAACTATTAAAAAAATTATAAATTCTTGTCATTTGCAAAAACACGGATGCAACTGGAGGGAATTATGCTAAGTAAAATAATTCAGAAGGAGAAAGAGAATACCAGATGGTGTCAGTATGTGGAATATAGAGAAACCAAATAAAGGGTCAAATAAAACCAAACCAATAACAAACCCTAGAAATCTGTGTAGAACTGAGACTGCCAGGGAGGCAGGGGGAGGAAAGAAGTCACAGACAGTGGGGCACAGTGAATATGGGGGAAGAACTGTGGGTGTCTTGGAGAGTGGGTGTGGTATAGTCACATACATCTGGAGGGTGTGATCCTGTATCTCCAAATCATATATAATGTTACAAACCAATGTTCTTGAATAAAAATATAAAATAAATAATATATATTCATAATAAAAAAGCTTTGACAGATAATTTTAAAGAGTGTAATACAAATAACAAATGATACTTTAAGGCATTGCATGTCTACAGTAATCAAGAATGCAAAATAAAATGAGATGCAGTTTCTCACTTTAGAAATTTCAAAAAAAATATATTTTTTATCTCCTTCTGTAAAGGTAATATGTTCACATGGCTGAAAACAAAACAACAAACAAAGGCATTCATTTAGAAATTGTACCCTGATTCCTGGCTTGTCCACCTGACTTTCCCTGCACCCTTTACTCTATTTACATGATCATTTGTATTAGTTTCTGTCTGTTGTGCCAAGATCAGCAGACTCGGTGAGCATAGCCTCCAAGAACCCAAAGACAGCCGATGCAAACATAAAAGGGAGTTTATTACAGACTCGAGTCTGGGCTCAGGGCAATTACCATCGCAGCTGCAGGTATCGAGAGCCCCAAACAAAGGAAGCAGGGGTTTTTTTAATAAGGTCAAATTATGCTGGCAGTTACTCATTGGCTACAAGGATGCGTTCTCCAACTTTGCCTGGCTATCATTCTAAGCTGACTGGCCCAGTGGAGATGCAGCTCCAGCCTGCAGCTCCAATTACAGCAGGTTCACCCTCATTGGTGACCAGAGGGCGAGGATGGAGCGAGGGTGGAAAATGTCAAAACTATCTCTGGAATGCAGTCCTCATTCCCGGGACAGCAAAACCTAAAATTCTAAAATGGCAGTTACACACAAAATGACAAAGCAATGGCTAAGAATACTTATGCTTGGTTCCACACTGTCTAGTTTTATCTAGAAAAAAATAATATAAGTCAGCATCTGATTTCTGGACAGGCTTTAAAACAAGTTTTTAAAAACTCCAAAACTTAAGACTGATAGACCTGACAAGATAAAAATTAAGTTCTATAAGTTAATGTATAGTAAACAAAATGATCAAAAAAAGATTGAAAATTTCTTTATGTAAAACAATTTAGAAACATACATTTATAAATGTAATAACAACCGTGTATGTGTGTGAGAGAACACAACCAACAAGCGTTCTACATGAGGTTGAACATTTTTTCGAACTGAGGTGCTATTTGTATTTCTTTTTCATGCAAGTTACTCACTCATGATTTTTGCCATGGCTCCATTACTTTCTGTTTCCCTACATCCCATAATTTCTAAATTAGAGAGAAAACTCCTGGTGATTTCGAAAGAGATAATTTTCCAGTTTATCACTCTTAGAAGGATATCACAATTTAGAATGTCCCCAGAGTGAATGGCTTTTTTAATACCAACAAAGGAATTTTTTGATGAGTCAGATTGATCCCCTTTTTTAAGATGCTGGAATTAAATAATGGTTGGAAATTTTTCAGTTAGATTCTTTTGGGTTTTCTAAGCATTAAGTCATCTACAAACAGTTTTATTTTCACCTTAAATTCTGGATCATTTCTTTCTCTAGTTTTGCTAATAGCTCTGATGCATCCTCACTAGTAGGAATAACAGCTGTGAACCCTTAATTCATTTGCACTTTTAACGAAAATAAGAGCAATGCCTCTGGCATTTTGCCATTGTTTATAATGCTGTGCTGGGGGGGCGGTGTGGGGTGTGTGTGTGTCTGTGTGTGTGTGTGTACACAAAGATTATGTCACTTTGTCAGGGTGATGCTGTTAAAAACAAACTCTACTGAGTTTTTTCTCTTGTTTTCTAAGCACAGAATGGTCTTTACATACTATCAAATGAATATTATGCATATACAGAGATTAACATACGCTTTTATCCTTTAGATCAATTAACATGATGAATTATTTTAATAGAGTTCATAATCCTTCATTCCTGGGATGAACCTTACTTCATCGTGATATATTAGCTGTTTAATGAGTTGCTGGATTCTTTCTGCTAGTAATTTTCCAAATAGTTTTGCACTGATACTCAAAAATGAAATTAGGAATCATTTTCTCCTTTTGAAATTTTGACCAAGCTTAGGTGTCCATGATATTCTCACTTCATGAAACTATATTGAAGTTTGTATCCCTCTGAAAGGGTTTAAATCATGCTGAAGTCAACCCTTCTTAAAAAATAAAATTATTGGGCCTCCCCGGTGGTGCAGCGGTTGAGCGCTGGGTTGCGAAGCTGCCCGCAGCCTTTGCAGTGCCGGTTCGATCCCCGGCTGCTCCCCGGCCACCAGCGGAGGGTCCCACATGGCGCGCTAGACCTCTCCTGCCGCCCGCTGCTCCCCTCAGCAGTGTACTTCGGTCATTCTGCCTGCTCTGCTCCCTGCTCTGGCTCTGGTGAATTCTCTCACCCTCCCGCGCTTCTGACTGTACCCAGTGCTTGTATAAATAAATAAATAAATATTTTAAAAAAAAAATAAATAAATAAAATAAAATTATTAACTAGAATATAAAATACTAATGATGCATGCTGTATTATCCAAGTAACTACTAACAGCTCAAGTAACAACTTTAAAAAGACACATGTTATAATATTTAGGGCAACAAGAGTCAAAAAACATGAATTAACAACAAGTAAAGGAAATGATAACTGTAGGGTAAGGTAAAAGCATCAGGCTTTTCTGCCCTCCCGCCATTAGGATGGATGATGAAACCCTGCAGTCCTGAATGCATGCCTGATGGCAGGCACCTGGAGTAGGGTGTGGGCATAGGTAGATGGGATTCGACTGGGCTTTTAAGGGCGGCGTCATGGGGATGCCAGCAGAAGCCGAGAGAGAAGCAAGAGAAGCAGAAGCCGAGAGAAGCTCGGAGAGCCCAGAGTGAAGACCTGCTGGGGGCTGGGAGGCCTGCCAGCGCCCCTGCCTGCCGTGTACCTGGTAATCCCAATAAAAACCTGCAAAACCACTGAAGACTCTGACTCCTCCTTTATCCGGTCTGCTGGATCATAGAAAACCTGCATTGTGTCCATTCCTGTCCTTACAAAAACAAATGACGAGATTAAAAAGTTACCCCTAAAGGGCAAGAAGGGAGGAAATGCTTCATAAAAAGATGGGTCAAGCGGGGAAAAAAAGGTAGAATGAAGGGCCTCCCCAGTAGCGCACAGTTAAGTGCTGGGCTGCGAAGCTGAGAAGCTGCCTGCAGCCTCTGAAGCACAGGTTTGATCCCCAGCCGGCCGGCTGGCCAGGGTCCCACATGGCGCGCAGACCTCTCCTGCCACACCCGCTGCTCCCCTCAGCAGTGTACTTTGTCAGTCTGCCTGTTCTGTTCACCACTCTGGCTCTGGTGAACTCTCTCACCCTCCTGAGCTTCTGACTGTACCCAGTGCTTGTATAAATAAATAAACAAATCTTTAAAAAAAAAAGTAGAGTGAAGATATGAACACAGTTAAATCAGAAATTAAATAAAAATGATGTAATAGTCTATATAAAAGACACTGTTAGGTTGAATTAAAAACCAAATGTGTTGCTTATGATACACACACCTGTAGCACAAGGAGAAAGAGGACCTCAAAGTAAATAAAGGGAAAGGTAGCAATCATGCAACAGGTGGAATCAGCTGGGGCAGGATGCCGCTTTGGGAAAAGCAGACTTCAGGCAAGTAACCTTGTTAGAAAAAGGGGCATTTCATACTCAGGAAAAGGTTGCTCTAAAATCACAGCTTCAATCTTATAAACTTCACAGAACTAGAGAAAGGAGAAAAGGCAAATTCCTCATTACTGTGCGAGATTTAAAATGTTTCTCTCAAAAGCTAACAGGAAAGATTTTTTAAATCCAGCAAAGATAGAGTAGATGTTCAAAAACAATAAACTTACCTACCTGTCATATCTGGCACATGGGACCCAACAGTGGCAAAATCACACTTATTTTCAGTCCCCACTGGAAAAGTTGCCAAAGTTGACTACTGGATGTTGAGCCAGAGAAGAAGTCATTCCAAAACTAAATGGGCTCAAATTGTTCAGTGTTTGTTCTCTGACAGAATTCTGGCTCAGAGGTCAAAGGAAAGGGTAACTAGGGAATTGATTGGACATTAAGCAATTCATCCTAGAGCAACTTATGAAAGAGGAGAAACTGAAATGGAAATCAGACTAAGAATAACACTAAGTTATTAGCACTAGCCACAGAAATAGTCTTCTCTTAAGGAGCACAATTCCAGGAAGGCAGGAGGAAGTGAACATGGAAAAGAAGGAAAGGAAAAGCTAACAGGAGAGCAGGCTGTGGGATGGGCCACTTCCAAGACAGGACAGGGACAGCAGCACAGCCACTCCCAGGCAGGCCAAGGGACAGGAGCTTGTTAGTAACTCGTGCCTCCGTGGGTCAAAGATGACCCACATGGCCTTTTGAAATTTCTCCTTTTAAAATCTCCCTGGTGGTGCAAGAGGTTAAAACGCAGCCTGTGAACCTGTTCATGGCAGAAGGAGTTCGATCCCCTGCCGGCCAGGGAGCACCTCACATGGCGCAGCAGCCCTCAGCAGTGTACTTCAGTCAGTCTACCTGTTCTGTTCCCCACTCTGTCTCTGGTGAGTCCTCTCACCCCTCACGCCTCTGGCCTGTACCCCAGCTCTTGTATGCACAAATAAATAAATCTTTAAAAAAAGAAGAAAAGAAAAAAAAGAAATTTTGACCAAGCTTAGGTGTCCATGATATTGTCACTTCATGAAAATATTTTCAAGTGTGTATGCCTCTGGAAGGGTTTAAATCACACTGCAACTCTTCCTAAAAAAATGAAAGTATTAACTAGAATATAATATACATTCCACATGGAGTATGACATATACAGTAAAAAGAACATTTATTTATGGACTACCACATGAAAAGTCTGTGTTTGTTATTGAAAACAAATCTGTAGGGCCTCCCTGGTGGTGCAGGGGTTAATAAAGACACAGTGCTATCAAGCTATTGGCAGCCACTGCAGCATGAGCTCGATTCCCGGCCAGGGAGCTGACCCACAGGGCGCAGCAGACCTTGCCTGTCTCACCCGCTGCTCCTCTCAGCAGTGTATTTCAGTAGATCCTCCTGTTCTGCTCCTCACTCTGTCTCTGGTGAATCCTCTCACCCCCTGCACCTCTTGCTTATACCCCAGTTCTTGTATGCATAAATAAATAAATCTTTTTAAAAATCTATAAGCAAAATTTCCATCTCTTTTTTTAAGGCAGGTTGCATTTGAATGCATCTTGTGTCTTAGATGTTTGACTCCCCTTCTTTTGCTTACAAATGGACCTTGAGAGTTTGTCTGGAGGTTCTACTAGAGGGGGGTACAACTGCTCATATACCCTGGGCCATAGGAAAGCCCTTCTCTCGTGGGAAGATTCATCTTTGACCAAGCATACAGCTTTGGAGCAATGAGAGAGGAAGAGAAATTGGCCAAGACGGTCAGATTAACCCAACCAACCTGGAGATGAATGAGCAACAGATGGCCCAGCCATATTACCCTCACATCCTCAATTTTTAAAATATCAACCATGCAGCAAAATAATAACCACCACCAGCAGCCTGGAAAGAACAATGCAATAAGTAGTTCTTTAGTAACTGCATTCCTGGTGATAATTTTTCTCACCTTGCAGTTTTCTGAAGTTTTCACTGTTGTTCTAATGAGCATACATCATTTTGATCATCAGAAAGATAGTAAAAAAAATGAAATTAAAAGCTAGAGACAAATAGAGTTAGAGTTGGCCACTCACAGCCACCACACCTATAGGCTGCAACCCTAATTCAGAGAAAGAGAAGGGGCTCAGAGTGCAGGCTGGCACAGAGCTGAATCCTGAGCTCTTAGCCTCTCTCCAGAGCCAGCTGTATAAAATGTCTATTCTCAGAGTATAAAAATGAAAACAAAGATGACCATGATAAGCACTGTAAGTGGGATCACTGACACAAATGTCATTACAGCCAAAATTTCTTCAGTGTGATAATGTTTATTATTACCCCAAATAAACATTATCTTCCTGGGAACAAGTCCACAGAAACAGAAATTTTCTGGGTCCTTTTCATAGTCACCCTGCTGCTCACTAAGAATGTCGTATACCAGGTCACCTACTTTTACCATGCTAACTGGAAGAGATACATGATGTCTTTAATTCCACCTGGACTCAATTTCCACTCCCTCATCACAGATGCAAGAGGCTATCACTTCCACAAAATAATATCAAAATGCCTCTGTGGTTAAGCACCCGGAAGGAAGAAGGAAGCAGTGACTACAAATCAAGACATCGGGAGAATTCCAAAAAACCAGAAAGCACCGAACACTTATCTTATGACTTGAAAACAACCGAGGGAAGTTTCCCATTGAATTTCTTAAAGATTTTGAGTATAATTTTATTTAAGGAGAATTTCCCTATCATAGTATATTTGCCCCATCACAGATCATCATGGAATTTTTAAAAATGTTTACTCATTTACTGAGACAAGACGATTCAGACTTGTGTTGTTATTGTAAAAATGTCCTAAGTTCTGTCCCTCAACAGCTGAAGTGCCCTCCTGCTTCTTCGTCTTAATCCCTCAAAGACAGCACCAGTACATATTTATAAGACTGTTGCTAAGTTACTCCTTGAGTTTGGAGAATTCTTAATAACAATTATAGGAAACAGAGCAATTTCAAGGAAGCATGTAAGAGCGAGGGTGTCTACTTACTACATAAATATAGGCAAAAGGTACTTTCATTTCCATTTATATTGCCTTTATTACATTATGATGCCAGAAATTATCACACGCAAGAAGGGAGTAAACTTTTCCCCCTCAGGTTTCTTGTAAAGGGTTCGAGTTTCCATAAATCCCTTTACCAAGTCCCCTGCTAATGCCCATCCAAACACAAGCTACAGAATTTTGTCTGAAGGGCTTAAATGTAAATTATAACAAAGTAAAAGTGAAATGTGTGTTTATCAAAAAGAAACTGTTTGCTTGGCTTGCCATTTTTGTGGCTTTCTTTGGTTCAGCTCTTGAGAGTGAATTTAATTTTACAATATTCCCAAATAATTTTCGAAAGTTTTGGTGAGTCATTCAAGAAATCTTATCTATATTATTTATTCTTGATTATCCTTACATGAGTAAATTCACTCAGAAATTGGGTATTTGGGATTACATCTATTATTAAATAAAAGTCTATTATTAAATAAAATAACATAGGAGGAATTGAGATGGAGAATTCCATCATCTTATATGCAGAATTATGACCCACAGGCCAAACTCATCCACCACCTGTCTTTGTGAACAAAGTCTTGCTGGGACTGTCATATCACCCATGTCTCAATTGCTTTCAAGCAGTGGTATCAGAGGTTCTTTAGTTCACAAAATATAAACTACTCACCATCTGACTCTAATATGCACTCTAATATATACTTTGTCCTCAGAAAGTTTTAAACATTCTATGACAACCAGCATATTCTTTTTTAACCGAGACACTTATTTTTAAAATTCTGAGTGCATAGAACTTCCCCTGACGTGCTGCATCTTCATTTCACAACTATATAGAGGGGCGACATGATGTGGTAATTCTTAACACCTTACTTCACGACCTCCTGCAGGCTGGCGACAGGCTAACGCTGACTCCGTTGCTTCCTGTGACATCACCAGAAGGACGCATGATGGGACATAGCTTCACAGAGCTGGGTGACCAGATATGGGAATAGATTCTGTAGGACAAAAAGATTAAGGATTATGGACTGAATAATCCTCCCTTTCTTGGATTAATGATCACCTCCACACCTGAGCCTGCTGGGAAAGACAGGACGACTCGCATGAAGAAAGCTTACGAAGTTAACAAGGAATATTCTGGATAACTTTCTCATTAGTGTGAGATCTGGGGAAACTGTAGAAGTGAAGAAATGAAAAGAAGATCACATTCTCTTAATGTGTTTCCTGCTTTGGTTTCCCTATTATTAACATGGTCAGCAGCATTTAAAAATACCTGGATCTGTGCTGTCCCAGCAAATAGCTATTATGTGGCTATTTAAACCAATATTTTAATTAATTAAAAAAGTGAATTTTACTTCCTCAGTTGTGCCAGTCACATTTCAAGTTCTTACATGTGATTGGTGGCTACCTTACTGGACCTAGCAGATACCTGTATATGAGATCTCAACAATTTTGTGTATATAATATGTAATCATTGTCATCCTTGCAGAAATTTCCACTGGACAACTCTGATTCAGGCATAGGAAAGTCTTTGGTTCCTGATATATCTGGATTGAATTCCAACTGAGCCACAAAAGAGCTGTAAGTTTTCTTTATCTGTAGAACTGGGGTAAACATAGTCTCTGCCTCATTGGGTCATTGTGAGATTCAGGTGACTTCATTCATGCAAACTGCATGGAGCAGACCTTGATAGTAGTGAGCACTTGGCACAGTTACCTCTTCACTGTGACTATCGCACCTCACTGTGAGTCAGTCACCCAGCCTTCCATAGAATGGCAAGAGGAAGCAGCCACACCAGCATCCTTAGAGCCCGGACTGGTTAACAATGATTCCAGCTTGACCTATCTGCCTTCAGGAAAGTCTGGTTACAAATGTGTGTGCTTGAAGATGTGGTGGATTTGTATTCTGGTGCAAGTTCATCATTGGGTCAAACACGGAGAACAAAGTTTTTCATACTTTGGATTGCAGTGGTCTAGCTGAGAACATACCCCACAGTGTGATTTTAAAAATCTCACCAAGCAAAAGGCGGTCAAAACTGCCATGAAAAGGACAACGGACCCAATAGGGCAGAGACTATATTTACTCCAATTCTACAGATAAAGAAACCTTGCAGCTCTTTTGTGGCTCAGACGGAATTCAATCCAGATATATCAGGAACCAAAGACTTCTGGTACAGCAAAATTGAAAGGGGAAAGAAAACTGGATGTGTGAAGGAGGTGGTTTTGCCATTAATGAGTTTGGGCTAAGTTTTGAAGAACATAAAAATCAAGATGGGGGATGAGAAAATTCAAGATGGAGGATGAAAAGTAGGGTCATAAGTGTGACAAAGGAAAAATATCAAAAGAAACCGAAGAGGGCCTCCCTGGTGGTGCAAGGGATTAAGCACCACACTATGAAGCAATCTGCAGCCTCTGCAGCACCAGTTTGATCCCCGGCCGGCCAGGGAGCAACCCACATGGCACAGCAGACCTCTCCTGCTGCGCCTGCTGCTCCCCTCAGCAGTGTATTTCAGTCAGTCTGCCTGTTCTGTTCCCC
Organism: Talpa occidentalis; assembly: GCF_014898055.3. Lineage (NCBI taxonomy): Eukaryota > Metazoa > Chordata > Mammalia > Eulipotyphla > Talpidae > Talpa > Talpa occidentalis. The sequence goes on from NW_023605194.1 coordinate 112,142,948, forward strand.
ACTCTGTCTCTGGTGAATCCTATCACCCCCCCACCCCACATCTCTGGCCTGTACCCCAGGTCTTGTATGCATAAATAAATAAATCTTTAAAAAGAATTTAAATGACTTAATAAAAGGAAACTAGATCTTCATAGAAAATGTTTAAAAAAAAAAAAAAAAACCAAAGAGAAAGCAAGGCTAGGATCTTTATAGCTTTAGTCCTTCCAGGATCAGGAATTATTTTTCTTTTACTGCAGAGACCAAGCCATTCCCTTATTAACCAGTAGCTTCTACCCACAGAGGAGCCTGGATTAGGCAGTGGTCTGTTGAGGCCTCTTTATTCCTACTATACCACATCTTCATCTAAGAGGAATACTAAATATATAAAATGTGTATAAAAATAAATTATATAAATTTAATGAATGTTCTCAACTTCCAAGATTAAATTATATAAATGAACTCTTTATTTATTATTAGGCTATATTATGGATATAATTTTAAACTTAAAAATATATATGGAGAGAGCTCTTTTGGTCACAAAAGAGCAGTTAAAGACAAATAAGCTAAAAAAAAACACAAAGTTCCCAAGCTTGTGTTTAAAAACGAATGTTCTTTTTAATTCTTCAATTATTTATATTAGAAGACTATATAAAATTATTATCATAAAAATCAACCAATCATTACTAAACAATTTTCTAGTACAGCCACTAGAGAAAACTGTTTAACTATTAAAGTGGATGATGTGATTTATAATCGTTATAATGGCACCAATCTCCACGTGATTGCTTGGAGCTGCCATAGAAGACACACCTGATATGTTGCAGCATGAAATGCCGTATGACAATTTATAATAATGCACATTTCTTATTACCTGCTGATAATAAACTATCAGTAAAAATGACAGCTTAATTGTATAACACATCTCCCACTGGCAAATAACCAGATCCAAATATTTTTATTGCTTCTCTTCAATCCCTTACAGAAACAAAGAGGTATGATTACCACAGTCCTCAAAAATAACACTCGGAATTAAGTAAAAGGATCTAAGGCAGAGCTGATCTTTTATTACACACAGATACACTTCCAACCACACGTTTCCTCACTCCTCAACCACCATTCTCCTGATGGTCACCAGAGCCAGCTGTCATCTTGCTTCTAACATTTCACTATTCTGTTGACCAGACCTCTGCTATCTCCCATTCCAAATATTTGGCTTTTTGTGAAATGTAGCAAGTGACTTTACTCTGAATGTTGGCTCTCTGAGTCAGCACGGTGGTCCCAAATTTGCTATAATTGTCCCCAGAATCGTGTTTCTCAAGCTATGTTTGCTGGGCTTCTTCCTGACATGTAAACTAAACTCCTTGCATCTAAAGTGCTAATAAAACCAAGGGACAGACTGTCTCTGTCACTAAAGTTCATGGGAGATCGGCAGAGTGGGGTACCCTTGAGTTCTTGTGTGGCGCACATGGCCGCGGGCCTTCTTTTAGCTGGACAGGACGGCAGAACTCATCTGCCCTTCACTGCATTCCTGGTTCTCCTCCGCCATGCTGTGTGGCGTCCCCTGGGACACAGCTAGCAGAAGGGCTGCTGCAGAGGAGGGACACAGCCCGTTTTCATGCTTCACTCCCTCCTTCCCTGGTCTCACTCAGTGTTCTCATCTACACAAGTAGTTACCCCAATGACCCACTACGAATAATTACCATTCCTTTCTTCTCCCTAATCTATTTTGCTTTTCATTTTTATCTGCTTTGGATCATGTCTTCCAGTTTTTGTGCTTTCCTAATCTTACCAAAACCACAGAACGGTCTGGAAGCTTAGACTCTTAAGTCCTGGTTCTACCTTTACACAGACATGTGACCATAGAATGGTATTTCATGTTCTTAATCTGTTTATCTTGAAACAAGGAGGCTGTTTGAGAGGATGTCTGAAGTCCCTCCAGGCACCTAAGTATATCACAGGTTAGTTATCAGTATATGATCAAACTCATCCTTGCTAATCCTCAGAAGCAAGAGATTTGATACTTGAGGGGATTCCTTAGTCTAATCAATCCTCATTTTTCCAAAACAAGAAGAAAGTTCAGAAAAACTAAAAATATTGTCAAGTTTTAAAAAGGGGATAAAACTGAGATGTACCATGTCTCAGGTATCCAATTAAATCTTTCTTAGTAGTTCATTCACTTAACAAGGAGCACAAAGCAGATGCATTTTGCTACCTCTCTATCAGCTTTGATATAAAGAAGTCTACTTATCTTTAAAATCTGGGACACATCCATGTTGCTGCAAATTGCATGTGTTTATCTTTTTTGAGTGCTGAGTAATATTCCATGGTGTATATGTACCACATCTTCTTGATCCAGGCATCTATTTTTGGGCATTTGGGTTGTTTCCAAAGCTTAGCTATTGTAAACAGTGCTGCTATAAACATAGGGGTGCAGGTGCTCTTTGGAATTGATGTTTCTGTGTCCTATGGCAGGAGGGGGCGGGGAAAGGAGGGCTTGGGGTCAAAATAAGGGGGTTGTAATTGTATGGGGAAAATAAAAAATAAAATTTAAATTAAAAAAATAAAATTGTTTGTAGGACTCAGCGAAGAAGTGATTATGAAGGAAGATAAGCAGTGACATCTGAATGTTTTGATTGAGAACTGAAAAGTGTTTTAAAAAAACTTAAGCAAATATTTTCTATTTTTTGTGTAAATATACACAAAAGTTTAGTTAACCCTCAGTATACATATACTTATTTAGGAAATATATGATGTGCTATTATATTAATATGTCTATTATTACATACAAAAATACAATTTTTAAATAAAGACAAAGTTTTAATAATTTAAAAAAAAAATTGGGGACCACAACATGGGGTAGGACCCCTTGTGTACTGACAATAACTAAAGGACAGTATCAGTAGATGTTGATTTTTTTTTTTTTTTAATTCACATCTTAGATCTAACCACCCTGCACTTGCACCACCACCCAAGGAATGCTACTGTGCAATTGACGGGGCTCCACTCATTTTCTGAAAGCTACCTATTGGGTTAGAACAACAAAAGTAAACATGGCACCACATGCGCTCTGAACTCACTGAAACCGAACAAGCACTTTCCTACCTTGGAGACTGGGAAGATGAAAGTGTCATGAGTCCTTCACACCATGGCTACATCACCACTTTCTTGCTTTTATGCTGGGATCTTTGCCCAGTGTGGCCTGGTGATAACAATGGTGAAGATCATCATGTACTTACATATTTACAGACTGTTTCTTGCATGAATCATTTGGCCTAATGGAAAACATTCAACCCCAGGCAGTTCCTAGAGAGATGAAGGACCAACAAGGGCAGCTGGCTTCCTCTTTGGGAACCCTCTGCAGTTTCCAGAGAAATAGGTAGTTTATGTAATGTCAAGTGATACTCAGGAACTAACGGCAAATCTGTGAAAATTCTTTGGGAAAAAGAAGGAAATGTATTTTAGTTTGGCAATCCACAGCTGGACGGTCAGGAGCCAATAGTGAAGGATAAGATGAGGTGGGAGTTTCTAGTGGCTGCTCCCTCCCCACTTTCCGGAAGGTAGGATTGAGAGACAGCTGCTTCACTGCATGCATTAACCTGGTCTAGTACTTGCTGGCTGGGCCTAGATTGCGGGGCACTTAGAACCTAAAAAAGGTAACAATGCAATTACCTAAACCCCTGGATCCAAGTAACTGCTCATCCCATCACTCCCAGTAGACGAGGGGGACCTGCAACAAGAAACTGGGGGGGGATCCCGGGGGTGTGGTACTGTAAGACTAGAGTTTTCAAAGTCAGAATGCAGCACCAGGGGCTCCCGCACCTGCAGGGTACCCCACACTAACACACACGGAGGCCTGTGCACTCGAGACAAGGGTTTTGTCTCTTGGCTAATACTAGCCAATGAAGATCACAACTTGAGAAAGAGGAGCTTACATGGAAGAATATATAGTAGAAACTCAGTAAAGTCAGATGAAAATTAAAAGAATGTGTGCCAGATTGGGGGAGTTTCGGGGAACAGAGAAAATAAGAATTTAAAAGAAAATGAAATACTTTGTAGAATAGTAACTTGGAAACATGAAGCAGGAGTGAGGAGTTATGAAGACGCAATTGCAGGGGATAAATATAAAAACAGAGGTGATCAAGGGGTGAATCAAGCAGGTAGGGTGAATGCCAGGATGAAAACCGCTAGACAGTGAAGGAACGGGTGACGGGAGCAGGGTCCTGGGAGGCACCGGGACCCAGGAATTAGATGGGAAATGAGGGAAGAGTCAGGAGCCATGGGGGATCCAAGCAGAACTTTCAGTGACTCTACTTATGGTCTGAAAAATAAAAGATTAAGGGAAATAAATGAGAAAAACACTAATCAATATTTCTTCCAAAAGTGTAGACATAAAGCCTCAAAGTAAAGAAGATCATAGAGTGACAGAAAAGGTAAATTAAAAACAAAATTACTCACTAACACTCAGGCATTCAAGAATATTCAAACCAAAGAGAAACAACATGAAGATCTGGTGAAAGTAGACAAAAGTCAAGCGGATAGCAGGCTTCTCAAATGAAGCACCTGACACAGGAAGATAATGGAAAAGACTAGCCACAATGTTGAAAAAACCCTTGCTACCTAGGATTAAATATCTGGCAAGCCATTATTGAAATATTATTATATTCTCAGGCCTATAAGAGTTCAGAAAAAATTATTTTTTTTATTGATCCTATTTCAAATAACTTTTGGGAGAGGCAAAAAATATGTATAGGAAGCAAACATAAGTAAAGGAGTTAATAGTTTACTGTTGTCTAAAGCTGCAAAACATATAAAACACTTAGATGACTGCTTGGCAGATGATTACTCAGTAAAAATGAGCTGTTACTATCATTGCTTTCAGTACTCTACTAAATAATTGCAGCAATACAGACATCCTCATGATTTCCCAAAACTAAAGGAAATGCAGTTTCACATTCTGGAAGAAGTATAATGTTTACTAGAGATGTTTTAGCAGATATGATTGATTTATTCATTCACTCATTTATAAGATCCCATCTGTTCTTATCAAGCTCTTGATAAAAACATATTCTGTGTTCATTAATATTATACTGATATTTCTGGTCTTTCTGATTAGGGGCCTTTCTCACAGGTGTGAGATGGCATCTTATTGTGTTTTGTGTTTTTTTTTGTTTTGTTTTTTGTTTTTTGTTTTGGTGGGACCCTCGCCAGTGACTGGGGATCGAACTGGCTGCGCTCAACTGCTGTGCCACCAGGGGAGGCCCATCTTATTGTGGTTTTCATTTGCATTCCCTGATAACAATGATGAGGGCCACTTTTTCTTGGCCATCCGTATATCCTCTTTGAAGAAATGTCTACAAGTATCAAGTAGGGTGTGTATAAAAAGGAACCCTCAAACAATCTTGGTGGGAATGTAGACTGGTCCATTCACTATGGAAAATATTATGGAAGTTTCTCAAAATATTAAAAATTTTTAGTTTCTCAAAATAAAAAATAATAAATAATTTGTTCTCAAAAAAAACATAAACACCAAAATCCAGCAATTCCATTTTTAGGCATCCACCCAAAGAATGTAAAAACACCAACGTGAAGGGATAGGTGCACACCTACGTTCACAGCAGCACTGTTGACAAGAGCCGAGTCAGGGAAACCACCCAACCGCCCCAAGATGGGTGAGTCTGTGGGAAAGATGTGGTCTTGACACACAGTGGAGTACTACTCAGCTATTTGAAAAAAATCAACAATGAACTCTTACCATTTGCAACAATATGAATGGAACTGAAGGAATTAAGCTAAATGAAATCTGAATGAGAAAGATAAATACCAAATGATTTCACTCAAATGTGGAATTAAAGGTTACAAAACCAAGAGACAAAACTAAACCAAAACAAACCCTAGCAATTTGACAATAGAATTTAGGTCACCAGAGAGGGAGGGTCAGGAAGTAGCATAAAGAGAGGGATTCCAGTGTACTACAGTGGGGAATAATGGTTGCTCAGAGGTGGGTGTGGTGTGCTGACATACACTGGGGAGGTGTGACCGATTTCTGCAGGTCATGTACAGTGCTGTGAACCAAGGTTATCTCAGTAAAAAAATAATGCAATTTAAAAAAGATTATATAGATAGATATTTTAATATTGAACCATCACACAATTACCAAATAAATCCTATTAGATTGCAGTGTGAGTATCTTCCAGTTGGTTCTGCTTTTTGTTTCACTATTGCGTTATGTTAGCTAATTATTTATTTAGTACTGAAAAATGTTATTGATTTTTTGTTAATCTTCCTAGTAATCTTGCTGAATGTGCTTAGTAACTTAGCAATTTGCTTAACTTTCACATACAAATAATAATTGTATCACCTCCCTTTTCATATTTGTGCCTCTGTTGAAAAAGACAGAAAGAAGAATCCCCAGATGGGGTCCTTCATGGGAGTGGGGTCCGATCCTAAACCAATCAACCCAGAGTTTCCTAATCAGCACCAGTGAGGTCATCTGCCTTTTTCCAAAGAAGGAGGCTTTATTTGAAAAATCTTTTGCTAATGACCCTGCCCCACCCTCTTTCTATCTGTGCAGTCAATATTTGCATGGACCTAGAAAGGAGATAAAATTGGGTATTTGCCAAGGAACTTCAGAGAAGAAATGACTCGTTAGAGATGGGTATGTGAATGTGGGGGATTCAAAGTCCTTCTGGTCTGTAGGTGAAGCAAACAACACAGGCGGGCAGTGGCTATGACGTGGGAAGAGCCCAACATTCTCTTCTGAAGACCTAGACATGCGCCAACCCTGAAACCTTTCCTCTTTGGGAGTGCCCAGCTCCCTAACAATCCCTCCAGTCTTACGTGACCCCAAACCTTCCATACCTACATATGCCTCCTGAGGAAATATTCCAAGAACCGGCCTCAGTTCATACTTCATTAGTATTAGCTCACAAACCCAAAACCTGACGTTTGCAAAATGAAGTTCCACCGTTCCCCACCCTCACCCCCCATGTTTCAACTGTAACTCATATCTGTCCCTCCAATGTTGACTTTTCCTGCCTTAAAGTCAACTCTTTCCTGAAGTGCTCCTCCCATTGATTCGCGGCCAAATGTTTAGAAGGGGAACTGGGTCATTCTATTGCTGAAGGAATTAATTCACTGAATAAATAAAATGTATGAATAAAACAACTCTTTCCTTTCCACTCCCCACATTTTAACATGCCTTACTCGTTAGCATCCAATCATTTATTCAGCAAATACTGAGATCACATTCCAGGTACTCAAGGTGGTGGGAAAATAGCAAAGATCAAAAATACATGTTTCCTTGGGACATATTTACATATTTGGGGAAACATGGGACTTAAAAACAAAAAGTCAAATGAAACATATATAAATACAAAATCCCTTATCTGAAAATGAAAAAGACTCTAAAACCTGAAAGGTTTTGCTTATTAATTCATTGCTTAACAAAACATGAACTGAAAGGACATAAGACAATCTAGAGTTTGGAGTGCTCGAGCTTGGAGCCGGTAACAGCGAGCTTGATTACATGGAAGACATCCATCACCATATGAGTCTGACCTGTTAGGGCTGCCACCGCAGAATAACACAGACTGGGAGACCTGAACAATAGAGATTTATTTCCTCATAGCTCTAGAGGCTGGGAGGGCAAGGTGAAGGTGCTGGAAGGATTGGTTGCAGGTGACATGACTTCTTGGCTGGCAGATTGTTCCCTCCCACTGGCTACGCACGACCGTGTCTCTGTGAGTGTCCACTCCTGCTCCTCAAAGGACAGTAGTCCCCTGGGTTAGGGTTCCACCCTTCTGTCCTCATGTAACCTAAATTACCTTCTGGAAGCCTATCCCTAAATACAGACCCTTTGGGCCATAGAGCTTCAACACAGGGATTCGATGGAGGGAGAAACAACTTAGCCTGGAACAGTTACCTTCCCCCAAACTGAAAAAATCTGAATTCCAAAGACTCCTGACACTACCATTTTGGAGGAGGCTGCAGACCAGTGGGATGTCGGAGAGGTGGGTGCTGGAGGAGAGCTAGCGCGGAGTGAGTGGTGGAAGTGTGCTCTGAAGTGCAGCAGCCAGGGGCAGCCTGACTCAGAGGGGGTGTTTGAGACAAGCCCCGCTCCAGGTGGGGGAGGACTTTATCTGAGAGAAGAGCACTCTGGGCCAGGGGCCAACAAATTCAACGACCTTTAGACAAGAACATGGCGGCATACGTGATGACTAGTTAGGTCATTGGTTTGACTGGACCAGCACGTTCAGGGCAGAGAAGTCAGTGAGATAGCAGAGATGCTAATCACTGAAGAACTTAACTGTCCATTGTGGTAGAATTTGGCTCCTCTTGGCAATGGAGAGTTCTGAACAGCAGAGGAGCATGGACAGCAGAGGAGCATAACAATGTGGGGCGGTAATCACCAAAGATGGCTGCCATCTGTCACTGTCTTTCCTCCATCTAGAGGTGGAGTCCGTGTCCTTTTCCTTGAATGTGGGGTGGCCTTTGGACTGCTGCTCCCAATAGAATGAGACAAACGTGCCCTGTTGGGCTTGCATAGCCTCCAGAGCACTGCAGCCCCGGCTTCCTCCTTTGCAGATGTTGGATCCTTAGCCAGGAGCCTGACAGCCCTGCATCCACTGTGAAAAAGCTGAATCCACCCTGGGGGGAAGGCCAGGTCGGGAGAACAGGGAACGCAGTGCAAGGCCAGACCTGGAGCCCCCTACACCTGACACCCAGCATCTTGAACCTTATCAGACTTTCCCTGACCTCGGAGTCACACCAGCTGAGACCACAGACCTTATGGAGTAGACGCAGCCCCTGTCACCGCATCCTGTCCGAAGTTCTAGCTTCAGGACCTAGAGCAAATGCGATGGCTCTTACTCCACACCCCTGGTTTGGGGGTAGCCTCTCACTATGGCAATCATAACTGACACTGATATTGATGGGAGACCAGGCCGGCGGGCACCCACGGAGCAGCAAGGCCACTGTAACGAAGGCAAGACGGGCAGTGAGGGGTGTCGCTGGCAGCTGGACACAGGGCCACTCGCGCTGCATGGTGGGAAGATGTGTGGTGACTCTACTGGCTGTCACAAAAGAAATGCAGGAACTTGTGGACCAGGCTAAGAGGAATCTGAAAGCGATCACGGGCTTCATTGAGCTGGCTAGCATCACTTCCAGAAGACAAATGAACTAGAGCTCAGCCGATTTTAGAGGAAATAGATCAACCCAGGATTTGCTATGATGGAAAATAAAACACATTGTCATTCCTGCCTCTCCAGGCAGCGAAAGATTCTTGATGCAAAAAGCAGTCTTAGGGCAAAGATCACATTCAGGGTCATCAGTACACTGTGCTCTCAGGTTAAAGATCAAATCGTGTGAGTGGATGGAAAATCCTTCTTTAAAACCTAGGAAAGATTTAAGGAAGCACCTCCCAGGTCTGCAGGGAGACCAAAGCACTTGCAAAGCCTGGGGGCACTCTGCTAGGCTACTGACTTGCCGCCCAACTAAAGAAGAGCCTGGCTTAGGGGCTCGTGAGTGCCTTTTTCTAATAGAGCAAACCTCAATACAATTTACAGGCTGCTCCCAAGAGTGAAGAGAAAATTACACTTAGAAAACAAAGATAAACAAAAAGGGGGAAAGTGGTACAAAAAGGGCTCCTAGATTCTTCTCCAGGAGCAGGAAGCAGCCTCCTCCACTACAAAACCTGGGCTATTTCTTATGGGAACTAAAGAAAGACTCACAGGAAAAGCCCAAAGTGTAAAGCTTAGCCCCAGGGAACATATGTGAGTGACGAATACTCTGTTTCAGAGTCACGAGCCTCGGCCCACATGCCCGGCTGGGTTCTAGCATGTTCTGGTCACAAAAACCTGCTTCCCGCCTTTCATTTTCCTATTCCTAAACGCCACTGCCTACTGCAGTTGCCCCATCTCTGTCTTACCATGGCATGTCGGGGCAACGAGGAGATGACAGAAAACCCATTTGTTCACAAGTCTCTGTGCTCAAGAAACTGTACCAAGAAATTTCATCCACAGCTAGAGATTTATCTTAGGGAAGATTCTGGGCTTTCCATTGCACTTGGGGCCATTGTGGTTTAAGTTCGGGGCGGGGTTGGAATCAGTCACCAGTTGAGTTTAACTCTCCTGAGACCAGCATGACATAAAGCACACGAGCCACACCGGAGAGTCCGCAGTCCCAGCAGCCCCTGATTTCCCAGCTGCCCAGCAGAGGCCACACACAGGAGTGAAGAAACTTTGTATGTTCCATCCCCGGCAGCCCCAGGGGAGCCAATCCCAGCCACCCAGCCAAGCCCCCCCCCCACACACACACACGAGTGAAGAAACTTTGCATGTTCCATCCCCAGCAGCCCCAGGGGAGCCAATCTGCTAACTGTGGCTTGGATTGCAGAATCATAACAAATAAATAACTTTTTAAGCCACTGGGTTCTGGGGTGTGTTGTCTTTTGCTTTGCTCTGTGGGTTTATTTGTTCGTGGAGTCAAGCCAGATGAGTGAGGGCAGATAAGTGGAATGTTCTGGCTGCTGTGCTGTGTGAGGTCAGGAACAGGTGGAAGCGACGCAGCCGGAGTGGAGTCGCGGGGAGACGGACTCTCCAGGTGATTGCAGTGAAGCCGGGAGACGTGGCCTGGACCCACGGGGTGGCGGTGGACGGTGAGAAGAGGTGGGACGTGGGTTTGGAAGGCTCAGCTAAATGATGTGGTGGCAGAATAAATGTGAGCGTGGGAAAGAGGCATACAGGGCAACTCCAAGGCAGAGGGATTGGTTGATTCACAAGGAAAAGAATGAAGCTGCCGGCGGAGGGAGAGGCAGGAGGGGAAGCAGCTTTGGGGATGGAGTGGGGAGCCCCATGAGCGCCGGCTATGTGGACAGGGAGGCCAAGTGGACGGTCACCAGGTGAGTGTGGACTTGAGGGAGGGGCCACGGCCAGAGACACACACAGGTGTGAATCATCCACGCGGGAGAATACTGAAAGCTGGGCGGCTGGACTCACCCACCGAGCCAGCACGGGCGGGAAGGCCTCAGCCCGAGTCTTCAGCGCCGCAGTACTTACAGGCGAGGGGGACCAGGAAGCAGCAAAGCCACTGAATTCGGGGCTGGGGAGGACAAGGAGGCAAGGAGCGAGGCACAGCCGGGCAGCCGTGAAGTCAACCCGCTGCCACACGCAGGCAGGAAGGGACAGGGACCTGGGCTGGGTCTCCTGTGGTCTCCGGGGGCCCCTGCCAAGTGTGTTTGGAGAGCAACAGTGGGGTGACACCCTCGCTGGTTCAAGAGCGAATGCGAAGAGAGGAAATGGAAAAATATACAGCTGACTTTGAAAGCATTCCTCAAACAATGGTAGCTGAAAAGAAACACAAAGTGTTTTGGGTTTTTTTTTTAGATTTGGTTATACAAGCACTGGGTACAGTCAGAAGCGCGGGAGGGTGAGAGGATTCACCAGAGCCAGAGCAGGAAACAGAACAGGCAGACTGACGAAATATACTGCTGAGGGGAGCAGCGGGCGCAGCAGGGGAGGTCTGTCACGCCACGTGGAACCCTTGCGGGCCGGCCGGGATGGAACTGGCACTGCAGAGGCTGCGGGCAGCTTCACAGCCCAGCACTCAATGGCTGCGCCACCAGGGGAGGCCCACAAACTGTTTGTTTAATAGGAGAAATGAGAGCAAGGCCCCGGGAAAGACCCCCTAGGGAAAGACCCGCTAGAGCCGGGGAGTGATGATGGCGAGGAAGAACGGATGCCTGGAGCTAAGGCTTGGGGCAGGCAGCAAGAAGGAGAGCACCTGCGGACCGCAATGGGTTTCTAGCTGGCTTCCTTCTCTATTTGTTTTTTCATCAATAAACCCTAGTCAAGACTAAGTGTCCTAACACATGCTAAGGTTATTATAATCTAGTAGAACATACTAGACTATAAACAACTATATTATAAAATATTATCAGATCCCAACATTTTTTCTGCTGTATCACTTAGTTTCTTACCTGTCTTACATTCCTCTGCTTAGCTGTCAAACTTTGAATGACCTGACGGATCAAAGTCAGAACCCGTCAATGGTGTGTCGAGGCTCTGCGGGGATCCCTCTCCTTATTTTAAACTTAACTGTAGAGACAGACACCCAGCAACATGAACTTGCAGAGATAAGCACTATCAGCAGGGAATGCAGTAACCAGCGCCAAATCCGTTCATATAAGGGAGAAGATAATTCTGCCTGGGCAGCAGGAGGGGGCAGCAAAGTATGGGAGGGTGGGCGTTTGGAGCAGAATGCAGGAAGGCGGGCAGGGAGTGACAGGGACACACTTGACGAGGCTCACACATGCATTGAGAGCACAGAAATGTGACTGGAGCTGCGGCTGGAGGAGCAGATGGGACTGCAGAAGCATCCAAGCCACTGGCATGCTCTCGGGGGGAAGCCCCCAGCAGCCAGACGCCCCATCCCCACTTTGTTTTAAGTCCAGTGAGGCACAGTAACTCAGAAAACCAAGGGTAAGTAAGAGGAGATAAGGTTGAAGTCAATGAGAGATCTTCAAACAAAGATCAGGTACCCCTGGGAACCCCCCGTGACTTTCCAAGTTTGTTTTCAGTGTAGAGAGTTCTAAACACAAGCTTCTAGAGCCACGACTTACATAGGAACCCCATTTCATAAGCAATAAGCCAGAAGCAAGCCGGTTTTTAGCAAGTTTCCTTTCCCACTTCCTCTTCATCCCACTTTGCAGAAAGACCTGTCCTCCCTCATCATGTTTAATCTCAACATGCACCTTGCCGGTCCGGAGTGTTAAGGGCAGGGAAATTTAAAAAAAAACTGATATTAGAGGAATCTTCTTCCATCAAAGTATTGACACAAACACTAGCCTTATCTACTTCGACCCTATGCATTTTCAAGAGTTTAGCTTGATGCATAATGATTACTTATCGTAAATTAATGGGATGCTTTGGTTGACTGTGAACCAATAGCATGGAAGATAACATAAAGAATGATTTTAACAATAAAATTGTTTATTGAAAATTTTCAATTTACATACTTATCTTTATTATTGAAGACTCAGGAGAGTCAAGAAGTTGGAAACATAGGGCCTCCCCGGTGGCGCAGCGGTTGAGCACTGGGTTGCGAAGCTGCCCGCAGCCTCTGTGGCGCCGGTTCGATCCCCGGCTGCTCCCCGGCCACTGGAGGAGGGTCCCACATGGCGCGCAGACCTCTCCTGCCGCCCGCTGCTCCCCTCAGCAGTGTACTTCGGTCCTTCTGCCTGCTCTGCTCCCCGCTCTGGCTCTGGTGAATTCTCTCACCCTCCCGCGCTTCTGACTGTACCCAGTGCATGTATAAACAAAACAAACAAACAAATAAATAAATAAATAAAGCATGCCTCTATTAAAAAAAAAAAAAAAAAAAATTTAAAAAAAAAAATAAAATAAAAAATAAAAAAAAAAAAAGAAGTTGGAAACATACGTTGCAAAATTTCTAACTCAAAGATGCTCCACTAAAACTAAAGATCTGAAGCTTTTAGAAGTCAGTGCTAACATGATGCTGGGCAGTGGTTCCTCCAATTCCTGTTAGAACCGCAGATGAGAAGCTGCCCAGGGAGGAGAATTGGTGTGGCCAGTGGGGCTGCAGAAGTCGCCGGGATAAGCAACGGTTTCCCCACCAACCTCACAGCTCTGGCGTTTTCCTTTTCTACTATCAGTTTCAGTTCTTCTATTTGAAAAATTACTTTGTCACTCTCCTGACTTTTCGGCAGCCTCTCAGCTCTTAGGGGAATCTTAGCATTGGAAGAAGAAACAACTAGGGAATGTTAGAACGTGATCGGCTAACAGGAATTCTGACTTTTTAGCCATTTGCTTATGGCCTCGCTGTGGTCCTCTGCGCTCCTCGGAGTCACCCACAAGACACCACTAGACACTCAGTGGGATAAAACCCTGGGAAATAGGAACTAGGTGCATTCTCTCACCCTGCTTCCAGATATAAAAGGTGCACACAGGATACTACTGAATTGAATTGAGATCAAAGAACCTCTTATTTTCTATTTCTGATTCCAACACTGCGAAACTATTAAAAGCAGATACAATTCTTTGACATAAAGCATAGCAATATATACACGTATACACATATGCACAGTCACACGTGTTGAAGGTAAATTAGTAAAGTTCACTCTTAAATACTTAGCTGTGTACATAGGCCAGGGCTAGAAATGTTCTCTCTAGTCCCCAATATACTTTCGTCATTCATCCAGGCAAACAGAATGGCAACAAGCATTGAGAATTTATTCAACCCCAGTGAGCTTATGCAGGAATCTGCCAGTTAATTTGTGAGCTAATATTGAGTTAAAGAACAAAGTTGACTTCTTGCCAACCCCCACACCATAAAGCCTTCCAAAAATGGGACTTCCCAACAGCACCTCGGTTGTGCTATAGTGGAAAAGGCTTCTTCTGGGATCTCGCTGTGAATCCCAGCCTTATACTTGGGCTGGTGAACAGAAAAGTAGGAGACAGACAGACATACAGAGCAATCCACATTTGCCTACTATCTGCCAGGCTTGATGAGGCAAAGGTGGTGCAAATTGGACACATGTTTTCATGCAGAAACCATGAAAGAAATTTCTCCAAGGAACCCAAGACATATAGGTACCCATGAGTATTATTTGATCACAAAGACAATCATTAATTATATCATTAGTGATGTCACCTGTACAAATGCTATATAAGTGTAATTTTAAACCAGCATTCTATCATTACAATACCCATCAAAATAAAATAGTGGTTGATGTTACTGTCAGCTTCTGGGAAATAATTCCTTGGGCATAACATCCTTCATAAACACCAGTGATCTCAAATCTGTGTGGGTTGAAATCCCAGTTCTACCTCATTCTAACTCTCTAACTTTTGGGAATGTTATTAATTACTCCATGGTTCCGGTCCCTCGGTTAGATCACGTAGTGCCCTATCACCACAAAAGTTTATTATGATGAACTTTAAAAACATATATGTGCATGGAACAATACCCAGTGTAGAACTAGAACTCAGCAGATGTCAGCTATACTATTATATACTGTAATGGGAAGACCTGGAGACAGAAGTCACTGCTAACCTTCAGAAGAATAGTTACATAATGAACAACACTTAACAGTAAACTCTAGGGGTCAGGGGAAGACAAGGGCAGTGCTCTAAGTTTTCAGAAGTTTTTCAAAACTGTTTTGGGGCCGAGATCCATTTAAAAAGCCGATTTGGCTAATGGATATTTAGTCTTGGAAAAATTCACTTATAGGTCACATTTCAGGCCCCTGTTCATGTTTTACTGAAGTTCAACCAGAACCAGCAAACCTGAGATGGAGAAACTTCCAGGGTTTGAAATCCTTCAGTTATCAAACTCTATTTCAAAACTCTTTAAACCAGCGTTTCCCTCTATCCTCCAAAAAAGTTTGTAAATCGATTTTTCATTGGCAAACCTTGTCTTGCCACCTTGCTGCTGACATTTCTAAATTTCATGGATTAAAGCAAAAGCATCGAATGCCTTTCTTAAACCATGCAGTAATCTGCAAGAAAATCCCAACCAGCATGATAGCTAAGTTCACTCTGATCTGATCAGGACACCTGTCTTCCTCGGGAGAGGGACTGGCAGGAAAGGGCACTGGCAATAGGGCCTGGGGCTCTACTATTAGCTCCAGCTCTGGACGAGGGGCAACTTCTCTCTTAGAAAAACCACCTTAGAAACTGGAAAGAAATGCAGAAGACTTGGAGTGACCACAGTGACTTCCTAGAGGTGACTTTCCATGAAAATCCAGTTACTTTTTCAAGGGTTGAGACTGCATGGTGCAGTCTCAAAAGCAGCAGAGAGCAATGAAAGCAAAAGTCTGGGCAGACTGCCTGGAGGTGTTCAGGCTGCAGGGAAGGCCATCCCCAGCGTGAGTGGAGCTTTACAAGGAAAACACAGACGGAGGAAAATTGACAAGCCGCGGAAACACCACCATAAACCTTCAGTACTTTCTGCAACTTCACTGCATGCAAAGTATAAACATTTTTTTTACTACTTTTTAAGTCCAAATGGCTACTACTTTGACTTCAGTCCTTTCCTTTCATATTCTTTGAACCTCTGCCCACGACCACACCCACCACATGGCTTGTTCATAAAACCGCAGGAGTTTGGGAACATTTTGATTAATGGATGTTTTCAATAGTTTACTGTGCAGCGGCTGAACAGCAGGTCAACTTAACCATTCAGATCTGATCTGTTTATTCAGCTAAGCCAAAAAGCCCTCTTAACACAGACGAGATGCAGATGCCTAGAAGATCCCAACCAGCACGATCGCTCCTTTCTCTCGGGAGATGCCATTTCCAGCGTCATCACATTAGAAAGTAGCTTTAACCAACATGATGGAACATTGCCAGTAACAATCACTTTTCTTCCAGTTTCGAAACTCCTGACTCACCCTTTGAAAGACTGTTGAAAGCGTGATTTCAGAATAATCTCGCTTTACTCGTGTTTTGAATTAACAAAATCTTAAATGCACGGAATTACAGAATCCAAGCTGTATCATTCACAAGTCTCAGCACCTATGTTTTGCACCATGCAGTCTCAACCCGTGAAAAAGTAACTGGATTTTCATGGAAAGTCACCTCTAGGAAGTCACTGTGGTCACTCCAAGTCTTCTGCATTTCTTTCCAGTTTCTAAGGTGGTTTTTCTAAGAGAGAAGTTGCCCCTCGTCCAGAGCTGGAGCTAATATTAGAGCCCCAGGCCCTATTGCCAGTGCCCTTTCCTGCCAGTCCCTCTCCCGAGGAAGACAGGTGTCCTGATCAGAGCAGGGGAGAATCTGATTTTGCAAACACGGACAGAGACAGATGCACAGACGCACAGATGCACGGGCTCGCGCGCACGCGTCTGCGCCGGCTAGCAGGGAGCGAGAGAAGCGAAGAGCTGCGGTACCTTTCTTGAACTTTCTGAGCTGGGCTGGCTGCAGGACTCAGCACGGTGCGCCAAGACCGCGTCTTCCCGGCAAAAGGCAGCTCGGTGCGGGCAGCCGCGCGCCCCTGGCCAGCCGCGGCGTCGGCCGAGCAGCGCCCAGCGCCACCTCCCGCCGGAGCGGGGCGCCCGGGCAGCTGCGGGCGCAGGGGGAGCGGCGCGGCACCCGCGGGGGCACCGGCTCTCCGCGCGCCTCTGGACGCCGAGGTTGGCGCGGACGCGGCGGGCAGCGCGGGGTCGGCCGGGGGAGACCTGCAGCCCGCGGCCAGCGGTGTCGCGGTCAAGACCATAGGAGGGGCGGGGCGGCGGCCGCGAGACGGGTGGGTCCAGCCCAGCAGGGAGGGGCCGGGGCGTAGGCGCTCGGGAAACTTCCCCGGCCCTTTCACCCCACCACCACCTCCCCGCCCCGAGCCGGGCCGGGCCGGCTGCAGGGTGGTGGGGGGCGCGGGCCGCGCGGCCGCGGGTGCAGCCCCGGGCTCCCCTCCCGGGCGTGCGGCTCCGGCCGCCGCGAGTCAGCTGGGGTTCCCTGGCCGCCCGGATCCCGGGGTGCCCAACCCCCAGCGAAAAGGAAAGTGAAAGAGCAAAAAGCGAGGAGCCGAGGCGGAGATAAACACCCGCGGCACGGGCGGGGGAGGGGGGCGGCCGGGCGGCCCCAGGTGCTGCTGCTCCCGCCCCGAGGGCCGGCGCGCCCGGCGGGTTCCGCCCGTGCCCAGCGCCGCGGCGCGGGACCTGCGGGGCGAGCGGGCGACGTCCAGGGCGCCCCCGCCCGCCTCCTCGGGCGGCAGACCCGAGGTCTGGGCCGGGGCGCCTGCGGGGAAGGCTGGCGGCCCTGGCCGGGTCTCCCCGCTGCGCCCTGGGCGCCCGGCGTGGCGCGGGAGCGGGCAGCGGGGCCGGCACCCCGGGCGCGGGGAGGGAGCGGTTGCTCCGCGCCAGCCGGGGGCCTTCGGCGCAGTGGGCAGAGGCGGGCTCCGCGGTCTTAAATGAGAGAAAACTTGTTGGAGGAGGGCGCGCGGGGCGCTGCTGTGCGCGCAGCGCCTGGCCCGGAGGACGCAGCCCGAGGGGGGCCTTCTCCAGTCCAGCGCGTGGCGCACGGTGCTCGCTGTGCCACCGAAGGAGCGCGGTGACGGCCCTTGGAGTATTTTGCAGCTGAAGGATCCGAGTTCTCTGGGGCTGAGTGAGCTGCGTGGCGCACAGCGCAGAGGCCCTGGGGTGGAGACCCTGGAGCGCCTGTGATCCCTGAAAACCCTCAATGGAAGGTGCCACCCTCCCGGTTGTCAAGGGTCAAGTCAAAGAAACAACAAGCCTCGCTGGGGCTTAGTAAAATAGTCAACTTTTTTGCATTACCTGTATGTTAAAAATAAAGTAGAAAAAGATTAGAAGGGGTTTCAATAGTAAAGGTGCATCAAGTTCCCCATAAAATTATTTCCTATTTTTAAGAAAAATTGGAGCTCTACATCGTTGCTATCAGCAGATCTAAAGATGTCAGAGCCATGTGTTAGAACCACGCCGATTTTATTGCAGTTGGAAATTATATTTAAAGAACTGAAGCAGTTGTTCACTCCTGTCCAAGACAATGGAGTGTTGAACTTCCTTGGGATAATGCCAGTGAGTTCGAGCCCAGTCACACATTTTCATAACGACATGCTGATGATCCGATTTGCAGAATGAGCGGGCACCGTTCATTTGCAGAATGAGCGGGAACAGGTGTGCAGGAGATAGGGTTCCAAAACAAAGGACTAAAGAAAGTCTGGGTTTGTGCCACTATGGGGGGGAGATTTGCAAAGTGGATCTATGGTCCAGGCCTCCACTTGGATCTCTCAAAACGTCTAACTCCTGCAAGGTGAACTTCTGGGCTTCTTTAGCCCCCTGCTGCATCCTGGTGGCCCAACGAGATGGAACAGTCAAGGGAACGCATTGGCTGCCCTGGGCACCGACAAGCCAAGCCAAACATCACCCCGTCCCAGGTGTGGCTGCCCTGGAGCTGCCCGGGAGCACTAGGGGGCGCTGCTCTTAGCTGAGGTTCACTAGTCTGTGGGCGCCAGAGAATGTTCCCTCTCCTAGGCTCCCGGGGGTCTCCAGGTCAGCAGGCAATTAGCATTTGGCCACCATGGAGGTTCTGAGTCCCTGGAGAATTTTTACATTATTCTTTGAAACTGAAAGGAATTTTATTCGAGAGTACGAGTACGTATGAATAATAATGTTGATCTACAAATATTGATCGACCTAATATATGCACATTCTGGAACAAGATGGACTGAATGATATATAAAGCATTTAATCATATTGGGGAGATAAAATGGCATAAGTGACAATAAAGTGAAATTGAAAATGATTATAGCCCGTAAGATATGCTTTGTCTTGTTACTTGCTTCCCCAGGATGTTGGTTAAATTTGATTTCCAAATTACGGGGGCGAAAGTATCTTTGAATTACATATGTAAGTACTTGCCATTCAATGGAGCTGGGATTTCAGCATAATTCGTTTTGGTTGCACTGTGCTCAAACAGAAAAGTCTAATATATGCAAGTTGTATTTTCACTTGCCACAGGCTGTTTGGCAAGATATTGAAAATTACTCACACCAATGCACAAGTAAATCCCACTGCATAAATTAAAAGCAAAGACCAAGATTGATGAAATAATTTGAAACTGCCTTAAGATAGTAATATTAAAATGCAGAAAGAAGTAAAAAGTAACTAAACATCACAGAAGTGACCATACCCTTTTTTTCTGATTTTGGACAATTAATAATAAAATCATAGTTGAATAAAGTGTAAACATCTGATTTGTCATTCCAAAGAAGTTTATGAATTGTGACGTTGTCTTTAAAGGAAACCACTAGTAAGTGCTTTCCAGATTGCCTGAGACTACGTGGAAGAAGTTAACAGCTCATTCGATTTAGTGTTCAAAGTCCAAGACGGTGATCTTATTTATGGTCCTTCTCAGAACAAACCACAGGCCAACAAGAAGTTGATTTTCTGGTCTTTGACAAACATGATCCAGGCCCCCTCACCTTTCCATTCTGGCTGAAGCATGTCAGCAATGTCACTTTACCCCCAGTTTGTTTGCACCTGTTCTTGTGGTACACCTAACAGTGGAGAAATCCTCTCCTTAAAGGAGCTCTTAGATTTTCAAGTGTCTCTTAAATTGCTGCTTTTGAAGAAGCAATGGTGCTGACTTCTGTAGCTAAGGTAGGTCTCCAGGTACTTGCTAAGTACAAATATTAGCTCATTAAGCTTCACAGAAGTGCTGCGAGATAAACTCTATGATTCTCTCTGCTTTCCAGATGGAGAAACCACAGCCCTGATGGAGAAATTGCAGGACTGGCCTAAGGTGTGAGGCCACTGAGTAGCCCAGTGAGGTTTTGAACTCTGCTGGGTGGTACTTCATACACACCTGATTATCTACTGCTTCTACAGTGGCAGCCAGACTTCCTGCTTCTAAACCTCATGCTCCCAGGAGAGGGTTTGTGAGGGAAGAAGACATTGACTCTCAGACAGTATCTCTCAGTCCAATTTTGTTTGCTTCAGAGTAGTTTTAGCAACCACCGGGGAGGAAATACACCAGTTCTCTTGAATTTCTGCTTCCTGATCGCATTGTTTCTCTTAAAAAAAAACAACCCCAGGGTGTTTGCAGCCTTGCTGAGCACTGCTGAGGTTAGAAAGGGCAGTGCTATTGCCCACAGATGAGGGCTGGCCGGTCCTCATAGAGACAGGTGATTTTGTTGGCACTGGAGGTTCAGTGTGCCTGGGTCAGAGGAAGAGAAAGCACTCCTGGCTTCAAGCTGGAGATGAGCTAAAAATGATTGTATGATGACATAAATTTTAATATATTTAAAAGTATATGGAATCTTATATGTTTTGGTGCTAAGTAGCAGGGAGGAAGGGTTTAAATAGAACCAAAAGATAATTTGATGCACCAACAATACTATTTTAACTGGATTTGAAAGCTGACCTTATCAATCAAAATCTAGTTTTAAAATTAATTACCTCACTTAGATTTTTAAGTATATTATGAATATACACAAAATGAATGGATCTTGTTGGCATTGATTGTAATAAATAATTATAAAAAGGGATTTTACTTTTCATCACATAAACTTGCTAACATAAGGAAAATACATGTTTCTTGAAATAATTCCATAAACGTATGCCTCTTTTACAGCACGTAATAAATTCAATAAAAGGATGTGAACCAAAGTCAAAACCAACAATAGGTCTACATCAAGAGTCAATGTTAAACTGATATTCAATTTTTTATTGACCCTGTGGCTGACAAAAAGGCCCTCAATAAATGTTTGATGAATTTATGCATTTCCTTCCATATATTTCACGTGTGTGTGTGTATATATATATATATATATATTACATGTATATATACATTTATATGGAATCTTAAATGTTTTGGTGCTTAGCAAAGGGGGAGGAGGGGCTTAAATAGAACTAAGAGATGATTCGAAGTGCTAATGATAGTATATTGTGACCTACACTCTCCTTCAAGGTTGACCTTACCAAAATCTAATTCAAAAATATTATCTTCCTAGACTTATAATATGCCAGTGTATTATAAATATAGTAATATATACCATATAATATGGGAGTGTATATTGACCCACTCCTGAGGCTACCTTCCAACTGTATTTGATATTCCAAACATGCTTTCTGTCCTAATTGTAAACAAAAATAGTGTTTAACAGTTTCCTAAGTTATATTTTGACAGCTTTCCAAATAAAATAAACTTCTAAAAAGGCCATGGATCCAAGAAGAAATTAAAGATGAAATTATAAAATATTTTGAACTGAATGATAATGAAAACAAAATATATCAAAATTTTAGGGATGCAGCTAACAGTTCTTAGAGAAAAATGTATAGATGTCAATACTTACATTGCAAATAAAAAGATTAAGTACCAATAGTATAAGCTTCCATTTAAAAAAGTGAAAAAGGAAAATACATGCAAAGAAACAGTAAAGAGCTGAAATAGAAGAGAAAAATAAATGAAAACAAATTATTTATTTGAATAAAAATAATATAACTGATAAATCTCTAAGTTGACCAAGAAAAAAGAAAGAATATACAAAATTACTGTTAGGAACATTTTGAGAAAAAAGAGACATAGATACATACACTATAGACATTAAAGAAAAATAAAGAATGTTAAAAAGTAATTTTATGGCAATAATAATAAATTTGACAAGTTAAAGGACAAATTCCTGAGTGCCACAGGCTATAAAGACCAACATATACACACGTGAACAGAATGTTTAAATTACTCTCTACTATTGCAGAAATTTAATTCATAATTTAAATCCTTCCCACCAAGAAAACTCTAGACCAGATGCCTTCATTGGCAAATTGTATTAAGCAATTAATGAAAAACAATGCCAACCTTAAACCTTTTGAGAAAATATACAAGAAACACTCTCAACTTGTTTTATAAACCAGAATTACCCTTTTAGAGCCAGCAATGATATTACATGAAAAGAAATCTAAAAAGGAATGTCGTTTTTGAACATAGCACAAAAATTCTTAGCAAAATATTGACAACCTAATTTAATGTCTAAGCAGGATACTACATCAGGAAACAAACAGGGGTTATCTTTATAATGAATGCAAAACTGATTTAGCATTTGAAAGGCAATCTCTGTATTTCTTCACACTAATTGAATAAAGAGAAAACGCAATTGACAAAATGCAACCTTTAGTCAAGATCAAGCCTCTCACCACCTGAAGACAGAAGGAAATTCCCTCCACCTGATGAAAGACTACAAAACACACTACAAAATACAATACAGCTAGTATTTTACTCTACAGTGAAAGATGAGTCCTTTAACCTTAAGTCAGCTACAAGCAAAATTATCTGCTCTTATCACTGTTATTCACCTGGTACTGGAGATGCGAGGTGGTAGAGTAAGGCAGAAAAGAAAAAAAAGTCACAAAGACTGAAAGAAATAGATAAACTGTATTTATTTGAAATAGTACTTTCCTGAGGAACCTACTAAAAATATTCCTAGTACATAAATGATTTTAACAGATTCACAGGCTACAAGTTAAATTACATATAAACAAATTATATTTTGTAGATAGCAGTGAATAATTGAATTTTTTAATTTAAAAATTACATAATTTACAAAAGTACGCCACATAAAATACTTGAGCATAAATGGAACACGTAGTTCGAAAACTACAACATATTGCTGAGAGAAACTAAGTATGATCTAAATCGGGAGCTGACAAACTACTGCCTGTTTATTTGTTTAAGACGACTGCCACACCCCTTTGCTTACATATACCTCTGGCTGCTTTTGCCCTTGAAAATAGAACAGAGATCAAAAAAGATAATATTTAGCAAAGCTTAAAATATTTACTACCTGCCCTTTACAGAAAAAGTTTATCAACACTTCATCAATAAATGTTTGGAGAGATGCCAGTTTCATGGATTGGAAGATGCAGTGGCATTAAGATGTCATTTCTTCCCCCAAATCTGTATATTCAATGAAATCCCAGTAGACATCTGGTACAACTTGACTCAGCTGATTCTAAAATTTATATGAAAAGTAGAAAAAGAGGGAAAACCCTTGAAAAAGAACAATGTTAGAGGATCTGTGCTACAGATATCTCCACTTACCATAAAGCTATAAAGGTCAAAGTCATGTGGTAATGCCATAAAAATAGATAAATCAATGGAACAGAACAAAAAGTCCGGAAAAAAAAGTCATCAGACATATGACGCATTGATTTGGACAATTGTGCCAAGATAAGAGAGTGAAAGGATACATCTTTCAACAAATGATATCAAAACAATTGGGTTTTTAATTTGAAAAGAATTATTTTCAATTTCCAAATTCACATCATTCATAAAAAAATGAACACAAGAAGGTTCCTAGGCCAAAATGTAAACGCTCAAAATGGAAACCTTCTAAAATAAAGCACAGAAGAAAAGTTTGCCTTACTGAGGTAGGCAAAGGCTTCTTGGACAGGACAGAATACAAGAAGTGCTGACAACAAAAGAAAAAAGTGATATACTTGGATTTCATGAAAATATAAATTGAGTTTCTTTCTTTAAGGGCCAAAATGACTAGCAACATATCAAAATTTCTGGAGAATCCTGCAATTAAAAAATCCAGTTTAATGTTGTTTGACTTTTCAAATGTAATGATCTAAGAACTGTTTTGCAATAGAACACCAAATTAATCTTTTATAGAACTTAAATTCCAGAAAACACACTTGCAAAATGCTGTTGAAAACACATTACTTTGTTCTGGAATAAACTCCATTAACAGTGCTAATTGAGAGAGAAGAGCTATAATATTAAAATATTATTTTTGCCATAGAATATACTTTGATTGACTTGCATTTTTGTATGATTTTTTTGTATGTGTGGGAGTTACAGGCATAAAATTTATCTATGACAATAAACATTTTTAAAAAGAATATATTAACTGTCCAACCTAATTATTATTCATCTAGTAATAGTCATTAATAACTTGATTTACTTTTTGTTAAAATTAAGAAGTCCCCATATAAAATTTGGTTGCAGAATCTCAAATTCAAACTTAGGTCACACTTGAAAGTGACCAGATTGGGTTTTTCACTTGTTGCCCAGAAAACCAAAATTTAAGACATGAGAATGTCTTCTCACAAAGGATTTTATTTGATGTGGCCTCCAAGGAAGCTGGCAGGACTAGCACCCCATAAACTGGCTCCCCAAATGGTAGGAGAGCTGTGATTTTATAAGGGGGGATTTGAAGGGAGTAGGGGACTTTGCATTTCCAGGTGCAGTGAGGTGCTGGGCATTCTCTGCCTTATGAGTCAAGGTGTTTGACTTCTCAGCCAGTCGTGTCTCCTCAGGACTGACACCAACATCCAAATAGCACATGTTTATTTTTCATGTTACTATCAACCTCAAAGGGCTCAGAGGATTTTTGTTTGGAATGTAACATAATTTTCCAAGTTTCTGGGAATGTAGCTACAGAGAAATGCACTAGTCTCAAGTTAAAGGTTCATCATAAGGAGCGGGGCTGGCAGAGAGATAAAAATGGTGGTTAGAGTTTAATTCTGCTTAGTCTTAATTTTCAATCTAGGGGAGATTTTGTTATGAAATGGAAGGGAGGAGTTTACACACTTACTCTTGTTAAAGAGATCTTGTTGAAGTAAAAAAATTCTTCAGTAGGAAGAGGCTTTAGTCCAGTAAAGTGGTTCAAAGAACCTCACTTTGTATTTCTACTCTATTTTGAGAGAAACTAGGGCATAGAGAAACTAGGTGATTCACATCTAATGAAATATCCAATAGCAGACCTCAGAATCGATACCTTGAGAAGTGACAAGGATGTCACTAAAATTCCTTAGCTGAAGACATTAAATTAAAAGACCACATAATGATGACCACATTCCAAGATGTCCCCAATAAGGCTGCATCAAAGCCAGTGTAAAAAACGGTTATCAGTGAACACTGTGTTAATTAAACACACCACAGAAGCATGGACGTACTGCCATGCAGCTGAAACAGCTAAGCAAATTTGGGGAAGGTGCAATAAAATACCAATTGGATTCTTGTCCAATATAGGATACAGAAAATGTGCTATATTCCATAACAATATTTCAGAATTTACTACTGATTGCATAAAGTCAGAAATTCATACACACATTGAATGCCCCTTTCCTTGAAAACTGGCTTCCAAAGGGGAGGGTTGGCATTTTTGTTCTATTTGAAACATGAATAAGAAAGGAGATTATATTTGCAAGGAAAATCTTATGTTTGCAAAGTTAACATTTATGTTCAAATACAGTGAAGATGGAAGTGTTGGAAATAGTTATGATTAGTGTTTGAAGTTACTTCCATCCATATATGAACATGATTATAGGTGTATAAATTGTGTTGGAAACCTTACTGTTTTGTTTGCTTGTCTCACCCCCAAAATACATATCTTCACTTGAAAATCTATATTTCCTTGCATGTATAACCTAAGCTTAGTTTGGAAAATCTAAGCTATATGTATTTGAAAATGGCTTTAACAGACCTAAAAGTAATGTTATCAAATGATTCTTTCACTGGTATTTATTTATTGTTAATGCTTACTCAGAATCTACCACATGCCACAGATTATATAGAAGTCATATAACAGTAAAAAAACCTTCTTTCTAAAGGAAAAATATATGAAATAATTGCAGTCATTAAGATGTTTATAATACCTTGTGGCTGATTTTATAGGTTAATATAACTGCACATAATGAAAGTTTTGCTAGAATTTTCTATCACAATTACTTTGAGGTAATCTCATAATATCATATCAATTTGCCAGCTTTTTTGTTCACTTAGTAGGAATTTTCATAACAGATCTATGCTAATTCTTTTATGCTCAAAAACTGAGAGAAAGCGAATCCTGGAATTAAGACTCAAAACGGATCTATTTAACCAAGAAACATTAGTTCTACACACTTACAGATGTAGATCCACTGAGGTAAGACATTGATGATGCCAGAATGATATAGAAAACGTAAGAGTGTGAAACACTCTAATGTGAGCCTTGTTTTAAGTCCATTTGACCTATGGAGGTGTGTTTTCATTTGAAACAGATCAGAGACCACATTGTCCAGGATCACTGATATTAAGTGATGAATCTAATATTAGAATCCATCTCAAGATGAACCAAGTCTCACGCTTCCTCATCTATTGCAAGCTCATTGAGCATTGATCTAAATCCGATTAGCATTTACTACAGTATTCACTTCCCACCCTGTGGCAGGTATACCCTTGGCATTTAATTGTATCATCATTAATCCTAAAACTGAACTCAACATGATAGGAATAATTATGTCCAATTAGCATATGTTATGAAATTCAGTACAGTTCCACCTGGGTCTCAGTGACACACCCAAGTACATACATACATCCCTGGAGGCTGAGTCAATAGAGTGACCAGGTTCCCTGAGGGGCATACTGGACGGAGCTGTGAGAGATGCCTGAGTTCTCCAGCAGAGCAGAGCAACCATGTCCATGCTCGTGTTGTGTAGCAGGGACTGTGGCTGAACCGTGGCTGCCAGACAAGGGACACATCAGGAGGGGATTTTCCTTGAATCAAGAAAATCCAGTGGCTTTGGGGCCATTAGGCGAGGCGGGGGAGAAAGCGTCCCCCAATGAGTTAGCTGCCCCCATTTTCTGTAAAGACAAGCAGCCCCTGGAGCCAGGCCAAAGGCCTTCCAGAACATGCCACCTCCACCTGACCAGCAAGGCTTCGCACACCCAGCCCGCCCTGTCAGTCACAGAGGCAGAGTTTGACCTCCCCAAAATGGAAACATCAGGCCAGAGAGTCACCGGAGCTCCTTGATGGAAGCTTAATTTTGACAAAAATCCCTCAAACACGCTAATAGCAAGATGTAAATGACAAGTGAGGAATCCAAAGCCCCAGGTGCACCTCGGGAGAGCAGCTGCCTCCCTTTGCCTGAGTCACTGGCCAAATCATCCCTGACACGTAGGGTTCCAAGGAATCCTTAGCTGGTGGGTCCGCAATGGTATTATTAACAACTTCTCTACATCTGACTGTACAGGACTGTGAGCATTCGCCTCAGCGCTTGGGGACTGATGACACCTCAATGTGCATGACTGATTTGGATACAGAAGCGAGCATGAAACCTAAGCGGTTCCACCCACAAGGACCGCTCAGCCTCCCTCACCCATTGTGAACCCTGCTCAGACCCTCAGGTGAATACAGGCACATTCCATCCCCCAAAGACTGGGCGGAATGATGAGCTGAAAGCCAATATACTACAGAGTTAAAGGAACATCAGGAAAAAAAGAATTTGGGGAGGCATTATCGTCATTATCTAGTCATCCAAATGACACGCTGCATTCCAAACGCTCCTTGAAAATAGAAGCACAAGCTTGAATTGAGCATTAGCTCTAGGGGTCTACAGGGTTCCTTTCAATATTCTTGCCCTGACCTCAGATTTCAGCCATCTGGTCCTGAGAGACTGGGGAAGAGGTGTCCCAGCTCTCTTGCTTCTCCCCCAGCAACAGATCACCTCTGCTTCCCTACCCATAGGACTTAGCTCTCCTGCTCTGCCCTTATTTCATAACCGCTCCGTGGAAGTCCATGGCGAAGGGTTAGCAACGAGCACAGACTCCCGTTGTGAGTGGGGTTTCCAGTCATTTGAAATGGCGAGGCAGCCCAGATTTGGACCTTAAAATTTCATTCATAGTTTCGTTGCTTCTTAGCTATGGCTCTGAGCACTTCTGTCTTCTCTTCCTCCTCTGCCAAGGATGGAATTAGTCATAGATAGCTTCTTGCCTAGGAGGGGTTGTTTTCTTTCTGCATTTGGTTCATTCAATTACTTGGTGACCTCAGCTCTCACATGGGCTTAAACTACAAAGCATCAACTTTTATTGGTTTTCCAGCTTCTTTTCATTCTTAGGGTGTGAATGATGCCCTCATGCAACTTTCTACATAATAAGTAGAAGCAGAAAAGTTACATTTATAATGTAATGTTTGTGGGGCCTCCCCGGTGGCACAGCAGTTGAGCGCTGGGTTGCGAAGCTGCCCGCGGCCTCTGCGGCGCCGGTTCGATCCCCGGCTGCTCCCCGGCCACCGGCGGAGGGTCCCACATGGCGCGCAGACCTCTCCTGCCGCCCGCTGCTCCCCTCAGCAGTGTACTTCAGTCCTTCTGCCTGCTCTGCTCCCCGCTCTGGCTCTGGTGAATTCTCTCACCCTCCCGCGCTTCTGACTGTACCCAGTGCTTGTATAAATAAACAAACAAACAAAATAAATAAATAAATAACATGCCTCTATTAAAAAAAATACTTTAAAAATAAAATGTAATGTTTGTATTGTGATTATAGTATTTTTCTATCAATATTTAGAATGAATCCACATGCATCTGTCCATAATACTCACAGTCTCCTTAGAATGACTACTTCTCTCCCTCCATCACTGCTGACTCTCATGATTTGTTGAAAACATTGGAAAATTTCTATGCCTCTTTTTTTCCCATTTTTTAAAAAGATTTATTTATTTATGCATGCAAGAACTGGGGTACAGGCCAGGGGTGCAGGGGGAAGGGGTTGAAAGGATTCACCAGAGACAGACAGGGGAACAGAACAGGCGGATCTACTGAAATACACTGCTGAGGGGAGTAGCAGGGAGACAGGAGAGGTCTGCTGCACCATGTGGGTAACTCCTTGGCCGGGGATTGAACTTGTGCTGCAGAGGCTGCAGATAGCATCATAGGTTGCATCTTAACCCCTTGCACCACCAGGAAGGCCCCTCCACTTTTTTTTTATCACTATTTAACAATTTCCTGAAGTTTTGTAGTTATCGTAAAAATTACTTGGGCTTTACTGTGAATTTTACTGTTCTATGCTCACATATGTATTTTATGTGACTTTGGTCTAGATCCACCTTCATTAAGACAGACATTCAAGGATGTTTTCTAGGCAGTTAGCTTTCTTTATTTCCCCTTTTCAATATTTGACTGTTTATATTACTTAAGATTTTAATTATTTTTCTTAGGGTATTTGAAAAAAAAACTTAAGACAGAAAAAGCATATCACATTAAATCACTTCCTAAGAATGTGCTTATGATGGGTACAAGTAAACACTGAATTTCAAGCCATTTTTTTTACCATCTCTAAACCATTTAACAAACTAACATTTTTTTCAATAAACACTTACTGAAATTTTTCTGTGTGCCAGAGATCGTGTGCAGCACTAGAAATTCCAAGATGAATAGATAATACTTGCCCTGGATCTGTTTGTAAGTAGATGACTACAATATAGAGTTCAAAGCATTCTCATGGAGATAAATAATTTAGGACATGGTGATTAGAAACAGAAGAAAGAACAAAATCAATTTGTCCAATATCCTATGGAGGTGACTCCTTAGCTGAGTCTTGATGTGACTAATACTCAGTTTAAGTAACAAAACGCTGGGAATGTTTGTGCCCAGAAGTGGAGGCTGAGTTCAAAGACCCAGAAACTAAACAGAACTTGATGGGTTCTGGGAACCACAGTCACTGCCTGCTATGTACTGTAAGACATGCTAGGGCATGTGGATTCAGAGGGAACCTCAAACCCCATATTCTCTTGGAGGCTTGACCCTTATTAAGAAATGAAATCATTGGGGCATCCCTGGTGGTGCAGGGGTTAAAGTCTCAGCACTATCAAGCTATCGCCAGTCACTGTGGCATGAGTTTGATTCGCAGGCAGGTTGCTGACCCACGTGGTGCAGCAGACCTCTCCTGTCTCATCCACTGCTCCCTTCTGCAGTGGATTTCAGTCAATCTGCCTGTTCTGTTCCCCACTCTATCTCTGGTAAAATCTCTCTCTCTCCCCCCGTGCCCCCCGCGCCTCTGGCCTAGACCCCAGTTCTTGTATGCATAAATATATAAAAATAAATCTTTAAAAGTTCAGATCATTCACATATACATAACTCGCTCTATATGTAGATATATAAATTCATTGACATGTATAGTATCTTGAGTTATATATCTATTTGTACATATATAAATATATACATATATTTAAGAAGGCATGCTCTTCCAGAAGTAACTCAAAGTTCAAAGAAATAATTTCAAAAGACTGAAGTAGCTAAAAATAATAACATTATGACATGGTCATGAGCTAAATTTAGCCAACAGGCCATGGGGATGCAGGGTCTGACACAGACAGCCAACACCGTGAAACACGTGCCAGAATCTGTGACTGACCATGTGATCAAGGACAGCTAATTAAACTTCCCTGGCTCTCAGCATCCTCATCTAGAGTCACCGCTGCTATTAACATTCTATCCTAGCAATGACGTTGAAAAATACTGAAAACCTAAACCTTAAGTTACGTTATGTTCTTGAGGGTACACACAGCCACCAAATACAAAGAAACACAATCAATACTCAAAGCACACTTTCCAGAACATTTTGAGGGCATTCGTTTTATTTTACCTCACATTACATCTTTTTGTGCTACAATCTCTCCTACTAGAATATAAACCTCATGAGGCCAAATACAGATTTTTTTTTTTTTTCATTTTAGTGTGTCCCCAGCACCTCCTCAATGTCTCTCTGTAATACGAGCTTTAGATCGCATAAGCTAACTTTAACCTAGCTGGACAGGGAAACTCTCAGCTCTTAGGACTCAAGTCAACCCTATAAAATTACACTATGGGGCCTCCCCGGTGGCGCAAGGGGTTAAGCACCGCACTATGAAGCAATCCGCAGCCTCTGCAGCAGGAATTCAATTCCCAGCCAGACAGGGAGTGAGGCAGACCCTTCCTGTCTCTCCTGCTGCTCCCCTCAGCAGTGTATTTCAGCCAGTCTGCCTGTTTTGTTCCCCACTCTGTCTTCTGTCTCTGGTGAATCCTCTCACCCCCCACATCTCTGGCCTGTACCCCAGCTCTTGTATGCATAAATAAATAAATCTTTAAAAAAATAAAAAATAAAATTGCAATATGATTTATTGCAGGAATCCATATTATAATAATATAAGCCTACAATTCAATTGCCAATAAAAGGAGGGAGATTATAAATCAGGAAGGCAAGTTTCAGGAAATCCGTGTGAGAAAGGTAACATTCTGGCCACAAAGAAGCAGCTTCTTTGGCTGCTTCAGTGCTCCAGGGGAAGGAGTGTTGCTTCTCCAGAAAAGCCTCTGGTGGCGGATGCCAAATCTGGAGATGCTCCAGAGATCTGATAAGCATGGAGTCCAGGCATCTCAAGTTGGCTTAATTCAGCTGCTATTATTTTACTACTTCACAAATATTTTCAAAGCCACTTGTTAGTTTGGGGGGACTCAACTTTGATCTATTCTTGCCTTGTGTGTCTTTATGAATGTCCTCCCAAATAAGAGGGTGCTGTCATTTTAAGTTGTTGCACATCACTCCATTTCCTGATGAGCAGAACTGTTACAATACCAACGCTTGTGACACTCAGAAATTATAGATAATCACAAGTAATGGTCAAAGAGATTTTTAAATTTAAAAAATTTTAACTTTAAAAATTGAGAACAAAATTACATACATCTTTAAGTAATCTTAGAACAATGGAATTTGAAAGTATTATTTAATTAAACAGAGTGGAATCACACTTAAATAACAAGCAAACAGACCTGAAACGAGCAAGCAAACACTAGTTTATTTTCCTCCCACGATACTGGATCAAACATCTAGAATTCGCAAGAAACTTCTGTTTCACGTGAAAGATGTTGACAGTCTCTGTGCCATGCGTAGAACACAGCACAACACTTTCTGTAAATTCTGTTATCTCTGCTAATGAAATAGCCTGGATTAGCAGGAGTAGAATCCAGTGGCCTGGGGCACAGCTATTTCCTGAATAATTTGAATTAAATTTTCCCCTGTTCCCGTGTATTTTGCTGTACTGCTATTACAGGACTCCTTATGTAAAACTGTAGCTAGCTCTTTACACATCTGTCCTCTGTGCTGAGACTAGGAACTCCTCTGAGGCAGAAATATTATCTTATTCATCTTTATAACTAAGCTTGTTACCTAGTGCTTGGCATATAGTTAAAATAGTCATAAAAAAATAGGTGCGAAGCGTTCATATTGGGTTAAATTACAGACTGTATTGCACTGTGGGTCCCAATTTACTGAAGCAATAGGGATCATTGTTTCTGGAGGAGAGGCAAATAGCAGCTTGGAGGATAAAATTATTCCTTGGCATTGACTGTTAAGTAGGAATTTTGTGCCTGCAGCAAGACTCATGTCAGGCCATTAAAAGTCGTTGTGAATCCCTCCAATTTTTAATACATGGTTAAGCTGAAGCTCACGACCCTTAACTACTGGGCAAAGTAGACAACATGACACCAGGTAAAACCTCAGGAACCAAAACTGATAGCAGGTGAAACTGAGGGTTGCCCAGAGAGCCCAAGTTGTTAAGGGGAAAAATCCGTGTTACCTGCTCTAGGGGTTCCAGCTCACCTGGGTACACAGAAGCAAAGTAATCAAACTCCTGTGTGCTCAAAGGTTTATAATCAGTGAGAGGCTCACAGGGAGCGGAGGAGGAGAGAAGAATTTCAAAATACAGACTCCCAAACAAATCCTAAAATCAGCTTCGACTCAAGGGCAACCATCCAGCTAAACAGGACCCAAAGTAACGTGGCCAGGAAGATCAGTCCAAACACTCCTGGCAGGAAACACGAGCAAGAACTTGAGTCCTCTGCGAGAGGAGGGACTGTGCTGCCTTATCTTCTGGGCACTGGGAATTTCGGCAGACTTGATATCTGTCTTTCTCTGAAGTTAGCGATTTCTTGGAAACAGCTGTCTTCAAGTGCCGCAGCCTCTTCACAGAACTAGCCTGACTTTGGGCTGTTCGTTGAGAAGACAGGGGTGTGTCCTGTTAATTGTTGATTTTTTAGTTAATAGGGGCATTTAGAAATCTGTCCATCACAATTTCTCGGATCTTATGTCCTCCCATTTGAATGACAATTTGGCGAGGTACAAGTTCTAGGTACACAAGTGGTTTTACTCACTATCTGAAAAGCGTTTTGTCATCCTTGTCTTGCACTGCTACTGTGGAAGGGTTTCCTTATCTGCGGTGGTTTATCTTTCTATCCTTCGGAATTTATCTCTAGTCTAAAGTTGCACTGTAATTTGCATAGCTGAGTAGTTGGCCTTCGCTCCTGTTTTAATATTGTCTCCTGTTTCTCTAGGCTCTTTTTTTTTTTTTTTTTTTTTTTAAAGATTTATTTATTTATTTATACAAGCACTGGGTACAGTCAGAAGCGCGGGAGGGTGAGAGAATTCACCAGAGCCAGAGCAGGGAGCAGAGCAGGCAGAGGGAGCGAAGTACACTGCTGAGGGGAGCAGCGGGCGGCAGGAGAGGTCTGCCGCCATGTGGGACCCTCCTCCTGTGGCCGGGGAGCAGCCGGGATCGAACCGGCGCCGCGGCGGGTGCGGGCAGCTTCGCAACCCAGCGCTCAACAGCTGCGCCACTGGGGAGACCCTCTCTAGGCTCTTTTAATCTAAGTCCCTCATCCTTAATCTTCG
This sequence comes from Talpa occidentalis, assembly GCF_014898055.3. Classification (NCBI taxonomy): domain Eukaryota; kingdom Metazoa; phylum Chordata; class Mammalia; order Eulipotyphla; family Talpidae; genus Talpa; species Talpa occidentalis. Next base: position 112,176,853 of record NW_023605194.1, read on the forward strand.
ATGGATTTTGGCCATTATGTCTTCGGTTACTTCCTCTTTCCAATTTTTTTTTCTTCTGGACTTCTTATTTCCCAGATATTTGTTCCCAAGCAGGCGAGTTCATTGCTTGGACACGCCTACATAAAACACATCTGTCTTGTGGGAGAAAGAAATGTTTATTATCTGCAGAAAATGGAGGAAAAAACTGGGTTTCTTAGCAGACTGGTCCCCAAGTTCCCATTGGGAAAGCTATTTAAGGAAGAAAGGCGCAAAAAGAAGACAAAGTCTTAGTGATGAGCTATTTACAGTCACTGCTGGCCTCTCTGGGTGGCTGTGATCTGCTCATGCTCAGAGGGTTCTTGTGTCCACATATACAAATGTCCACAAAATGGTGGCTTGATTCCCCCACAGGCAGAGATTTTAACGTTGTGATGAAGTGGGTCTGAATTCAGGGTCAAAAGCTGGATGCTTCCCATATTCTGGTTTTTTTTGTTGTTGTAGTTTTGGTTTTTTTATTTGGTGAGCTTTCCAAACCACTTCAGGGTGTTTAGACTGAAAACTATATGCTTAATGATGCATTTTGCTTGTAAATAAATCAAGCAGAGAGGCTCAGTTAGAGACTTTTATCTTCCCTGAGTAAACCAGGTGGAGACTGGATCTGCTTTTAAGGAGCTAACATAAATTAGTCAAATGGCATAGCTCTCAGTAAACCCTAATTGTCCTGCTGTGAGCAAAGAGCTGGGTCCTACCCTCAGCTTCCCAGAATTCTGAAGCCTTAGAATTATCTTAGTCACTTGTCTTTTGAGGCCCAGGTGTGATAAGATATGTATACTTTCATTTCTGTTATCCAAATCTTTTCATTATCTATTTGTTATTACCTGGTAATTTCTGGGGAGAATTCCTTGATGTGCTGGTCAACCATTCATTTCTTTTTCAACTGTTACCCATCTAACTACATACCCAATTTATTGTGGGTTGTATTTCCACAACTTTAATTTTTCATAGCTTCTATTTTATTTTTTTGTTTTTTTACAAGTAATTTTTTTTAATAATTTCTTTTTTTTAAAGATTTATTTATTTATAGAAGAACTGGGGTATAGGCCAGAGGCGCAGGAGGGTGAGAGGATTCACCAGAGACAGAGCAGGGAGCAGAACAAGCAGACGGACCAAAGACACTGCTGAGGGGAGCAGCGGGTGAGGCAGGAGAGGTCTGCCACGCCATGTGGGTTTCTCCCTGGACGGCTGGGAATGGAACCTGCACTGCAGAGGCTGAGGACAGCTTCACAGCATGGTGCTTCACCACCTGCTGCACCACCAGGGAGGCCCTTTAAAAGTAATTTTGAATTCTTATTTCTTATTGTGAAGTGTTTCCTTTGTATTTTTATGGAATATGACCCATGTTATAAAATTTCAGTTAATCTATTACAGGATTTCTTTCACGCCATATCTTGTCCAGTTTGTTTTCTTTTTTAAGTAACTATACATGTCAAACGTCTCATTGTTTTAGCCTGTAAGCAAACACTGTGTGTGTGTGTGTGTGAGTGTGAGTGTGAGTGTGTAAGCGAGACGAAGAGGGGGAGGCAGAACTATCTACAATGCCGCTGCTCTGAATGCCACTTAGTTTCCAGCTCGTTGTGCTGGACCTGACAGGAAGCGTGTACACTGCCCAAAGCCTCCAGCCACCAAGCCCCACGCCTCCAACACTCGTGTGCATGGGAGGGATCTTAAGGGATCCCTTTGCTTGCACTTGAAGAAATTGAGATAATAATGCTTATCTTACGGAGTATTTCTGAAGATTAGTGGCAAAATGAAGGCACAGCACTAGAACACTGATGTGCTGTGAACGGCAGCCATTACAGAAAAGTAAATGTTGTCTCAGCTGCCTTCACTGGTATTTTATATGTTGTCAGTTGAACGTCTCCTTACCCTAAATGGACCTTTATATTTCTTTTAATCACTTCACTGCTTTAGGAGCAAATTTGTTAGGTATTTCTAACCTACTTCCTTTGAAAGTCAATATTCTCCAAGATCTTTTGTCTTTAGACAGGGAATGCTCGAGCCTCAAGCAGAACAGGCCTCAAATGTTGGACTATGGATCCATTGTCTGATTTGAATTGATTTTTACTGAAAAGTGTCCTTTGTCTCCAAATAGCTCCCTTCATGTTTGCACAGTATAAAAATTATTTCAGTAGTACAATTTCAGTCTTGAGTGGATTTGAGATTTTAAGGATAATGGGCTGCAAGGGCTTTCCAACAACCTTTATTTTACAGATGAGGAAACTAAAATCCAGAAAAGGCAGCAACTTTTCCAAGCTTAAATTTCAATCCTGATAGCTTTAGTATTATAGAGAAGGACATGAAAACCCAGAAAGGTGAATTAGCTTAGGTCCTGTATCAAAATGTAAATACCCTTGGGAAACGCTATGAAATCAAGCACTGAAAGACACTGCTGGAGGTAAAAATCTGTACCTGAAGTTAGAAGTGAAATGTAACAGGGGTATGTTTTGTAAATATTAGCCTGATGCATTTTTATTTCTCTGTTAAATCTAGTTTACAGGCAGCCTTTAATTTCCAAAGCTAAGCTCAAGGCTTATTTCTTAAGGGAAAAAGAACAAGCATACTCTCTAAAGCAAAGAGACCACAGTTAAATAACTCTGAGATTCTGAATTTTTCAGTCTCTAGCAACAAAATATTCATGCAAGCCAGGAGTCAGAAAAAAAAAAAATGGATTTCCTAAGTTATTTTGTTTTGCTATTTCATATAATCAAGCATGGGCTTGATTATACAATATTATACAAGGGCAATCCCATCCAGATCTTAAGAGAAAGGGGAGGGATTTGAGTCACTTTTTTCTGGAAAGTTCTATTTTTCGAAATACTGAATGGGGGAAGTAGGGGTTGCATCCATTGTGCTAAATTCCTATTCTACCTTCTTCCTACTTTGAGAAAGGCCACTGGGTGTCTTTATTATTTGCTGATAGAAGTTGACTAAACAGTTGCAAGACATTTCTGAAAGGAACAACGTGGGTCCCTCCGCCAGACAGAAAGTCTCCAGAGCCCCTCCTTGAATTGGAGAAAGAATTTACAGCTGAAGGATATTTCTCTATAAGAGAGAAAATCACTCCCAACTTCACCTTCTAAATCTGTGGCCTGAATCCTGACTGGACACTTAAGCAAGCTCAGGAGAGCAGAGCTTGAGTACCAAGGATGTTGCATAAGCTAAGTTTTCACGCCCATTCATCCAACTTTAGGAAAGCAGCTGGAACATGAAGGAAGCAGATTTTAAGTGCACTTGGGAAGGAATGACAAAGCCCATCTCAGTTATGGTGGGAAGACACTCTAGCAGGACTGTTGTAACCCACTCTTGTGTCCATTGAATACAAGAGGCCTGTTAAAAGATGCAGCACCATGAATGCCAATCCCAGTGGTGCAGCGGACCAGATGTCCTTTGCAATAAAGAAGCTTCACAAAGATATGCAGTGACCCAGCGTCAGAAAGAAAGTTACATTAAATCAGAAGCATTATGAAGACTCAGGGCCACCTCACTATGAGGTAGATGAAAGAAATTTTGTGATAATGATACAAACATAATGTGACAACGATGAAAGAAAAGAACACTTTGCAAAATGTGGACTAATAACTCAACCTAGAAGAAAACCACAAATAGAAGAAAATTCCAGAGTTGTTTATGCTATAAAATAATATAATAAGACTATGGATTCAACAAAATAAGAATTCAAACAAAAGATGACAATACCACAGAGTATGGCTCAAAGAGAATTGTATGCTTACAGAAATAAATGAAGGGCAAAAGTGACATCATTATGAAAATCAATATATAAATTATTTTTATAAGGACAATGATGAAACAGACAAAGGTGAAAATCAAATTATTGTCACAGAAAATGCCCGAGATAATCACAACATGTACAAATAAAAAAGAGAAAATGAGAAAAGAAATTAGAAAGTGAGAAAGATAATTCAACACAAAGATAACAGGTATCCCTGAAGGAAAAAACCTGACAAGTAAAACAGAAGAAAATGTATTCTGAGACATCATACTTGAAAAACCCCCTGAAGTGAAGACAAAAGGCATTCTGCAGCCAGAGAAAGCTCAGTGATGAGCTATATCTTAATTAAGCAACAAAGCTTCAGGATTAAAGAAATAATTGTAGTAGATAACCAAAAAGAAGAAAATCATCAAAAATGGTGACAATATAGGAATGAACAGAATAGAATTTCTGTAGCATGCCAGTAAAGCATTTGCCATCCATATACATTTTTGCCCAAATAAATCTCCTCTCACGTTAATATGATGAACTCTGTGTGCTCCAACTGAAACCTCCACTCCATTTATGCACTAGGTCTCTTAGCCTGTAATTATGGGAGGAAATCCACCAATTAACTCTCTCCTGTATCATCAGGTTAAAAAAAAAAAAAACTGCCACAATCATCAAAACTGCATGGTATTGGAACAAGAACAGACATACAGACCAATGGAATCGAATAGAAAATCCAGAAATAAACCCACAGATTTATGGTCAACTAATCTTTGACAAAGGAGCAAAGACTATGCATTGGAGCAAAGAAAGTTTGTTCAATAAATGGTGCTGGGAAAACTGGGTCACTACATGCAAAAGAATGAAGCTTGACCACTACCTCACACCATATACAAAAATCAACTCAAAATGGATTAAAGAACTAGACATAAGACCTGAAACCATAAAATACATAGAAGGAAATATAGGCGAAACACTACGTGATTTGCATATCAAAGACATCTTTACAGACACATCACCCAAAGCAGTGATAGTGAAGGCAAAGATCAACAACTGGGACTACATCAAATTAAAGAGCTTCTGCACAGCAAAAGAGACAATAACAAAAACAAAGAGAAACCCCACCAACTGGGAGAACATTTTTGCACACAACACTAATGATAAAGGACTGATCACAAAAATCTGCAAAGAGCTGATGAGACTCAACAACAACAAAGAAAATAATCCAGTCAAAAAATGGACAGAGGAACTAAAAAGAAACTTCTCTGAAGAGGAAATGCGAATGGCCAACAGGCATATGAAAAAATGTTCAACATCACTTGTCATCAGGGAAATGCAAATCAAAACTACCATGAGATACCATCTTACACCAGTGAGAATGGCACATATTAAAAAAACTAGCAACAACAAATGTTGGCGAGGTTGTGGAGAAAAAGGAACTCTTCTGCACTGTTGGTGGGAGTGCAAACTGGTCCAACCACTATGGAGAGCTGTGTGGAGATTTCTGGACCTACCAAACATAGAGCTTCCATATGATCCAGCAATTCCACTCCTAGGTATTTACCCAAAGGACACAGAAACATCAATTCCAAAGAACACCTGCACCCCTATGTTCATAGCAGCACTGTTTACAATAGCTAAGCTTTGGAAACAGCCCAAATGCCCAAAAATAGATGACTGGATCAAGAAGATGTGGTACATATATACCATGGAATATTACTCAGCATTCAAAAAAGATAAACACATGCAATTTGCAGCAACATGGATGACGCTGGAAGGGATCATGCTCAGTGAAATAAGCCAAAAAGAAAAAGAAAAAATACCGGATGGTCTCACTCATAGCAGGGATCTAGAAAACTTAAATAAGGGACCAGGAAAATGAATAACTATAAGAAAGTGAAAATCAAAATCAACAAAAACTATGAACCAGAGACACTTTTTGGGGGGTGGGGCGGGAGGGGAGGGATTGGGGTCAGAATGGGGGGATTGCAATTGTATGGGGAATATAAAAATAAAATTTATTAATTAAAAAAAAAAAAGATTTAGAGTAAGACATTTACTTCATGTTATCTATTATTGTTGTTTTTCATTCAGAAATAAGTAGCTTTTGATGTCTATGGTTTACTTAGTCAATTACAAATGCATCAAATAAAATAATAGACATTGAAAGAGGACTATCTGGCCACATTGAATCTGCAGGCTCACTATATGAAGGGTTCATTAAACCTGAAAATGCTCCAAAGAGTTGTTCCTAGTTTTGTTTGTTGCTTGTTTACTTGTATTCAATAACACATGACTATGGAATGTATTTTAGAGATTGCTCAAATTTGATTCTTTTAATACAACAGATGAAATATGAAAATAACATTTCTGTGTGCCAGATTACCCTCTGATAACTAGACTTAAAATATATCCTATGGAGAATAAAAAGGAAGAAAATTAAAAAAAAAAAAAAACAACTTTTTCTGGATATTCCTGATCATTATACAAAAATAATTTATTTCCACTACAATATCATCAACAAATGTTAATTAAGCATGAACAAAAACCAAAACAGCAAATATATCTATTTCTCCCTCACATTACTGCTCCTTTTACTGCTTTCTTTAGAGACACATTTTTCAAAAATATTTCACACTTCCACCAATTTATCTCCTTCCTTTTCAAAATGTTTATTTTGGGGATATATATGTTTTTTTTTTTTTCTGCAGTAAACTTCTTTCACTTAGTTTAAATTTTGCCAAATGCAAATGCCCAAGTAACCATCACCAAACCAAGATACAGAATAATCCATCATCCAGGACAACCCCCCCACCCCGCCAGGTCCTTTTGCTATTAAATAGCATCCTCTCCAACTGAAACAACTGTTGTTTAAATATTATCCTAAATTAGTGTTGCCTTTTTAGAGTTTGATATAAATTTATACTCAGATTATAAACTCATTTTGATTGATCACTTATCACCTGGATGCCACTTATTTCCAAGTTGGGGATATAATCAATAAAACTGTGACAAAATATTATGCTTAAGTTTTCTGTGAACTTTTATTTTTCATGTCTCTCTGTACTTGGAGTGGAATAAGGGTCTTGGGGTATATGCAAAAAATTGCCAAACTATTTTCCAAAGTAGGTTGTTTATTTATCCTCTCTTCAGAACTATATAATAGCTCCAATTTATTCTCATTCTCACTCACACTTGAAGAATCAGTCTTTTTGTTGTTTTATTGGCCTCCTCCATTGGTTGAAATCTCCTATACTATATCAAAAAGGTCAGCATCCTCACCTTCCCTGAAATGTGGGTAAGACTGTTCAACCACTAAGCATGATTCCAGTTTTTATAGATTCTCCTTGTAAAATCAGTAATTATCTTTTCTAGCCTTCGTTTGCTGAAAGGTTTTCTCGTGACAACTAAATATATAAAATGTGAGGATCTTTGCATTTATCGAGATGACTCATCCTTTTCTTTATTCAGTTAATGTGATGTGCCTACATTGATTGGCTTTTGAATGGCATTGGCAGCCATGCATTGTATAGACATTCTCCCTTAAATTATGGCATACTGTCCCGTTTAGATATTGTTGGGGTCCATCTGCTAATAGTTTGTCCAGGTATTGTGTGTGTGTGTGTGTACACTTACATTTGTGAGAGATATTGGGCTTTCTTTTGTTAACTTCTTGTCTGCTTTTTGTATTAGGGTTATAATGGCCACAAAAAAAAAAAATATATATATATATATATATATATATATAGGTTGGGAACTAGTTTACCCAACTGAAATGAAATATGGCATTATTTCTTCTTATTTTATTTTAGTTTAACATCTTTTTCCAACTATTGTTCAGACACAGAGAATAAATGAAAGTATTTTAGTGAATGTCCTTGTGACCATCATTTATACTTTAGTGTATTAATTTTATCAAGTTTTTTTATTTGCTTCTATTCTTCTAATCCAGCAATCATACAACCTGATTTTTTAGGCATTTCAAAGGACAATCTTCATATTATAATACTTTTTTAAGTGCAGTGACTTATTTTTCCCCAGTAAATGTGTCTTTTGCATAAATAAATGATAGCTAATAAAAATTTCAAAAGAGGTCAAGTGACATCAAAATGAGATAGACAGATAAGTGATGGATGGATGGATGAGACAGATAAATGCATAGGTATTCTGATACTTTATTTCTGATTTGCATGCACTCCCTTGGTGATACAGTATTCACATACAAATTTCCTAGTCTTTTGTTAAAATTTTAAAAATTCAGTGTAGGGTAAGTGAACAAATCAGACTTTTTGTGCCAATGGCCTCTGTGGCTATCACCTGCAGCCTTGATCATGTTAATGTAGAAGGCACTTGGGAGTGTTGGTGCGGAGCACACATGCTTGATTGTGGACATGTGGAGTATGGGTGTGGGTGTGTGTAAGTGTGCACACCTGAGCCTACAGGCCAAGGATATGAGAGGACAGCTATGAGTGGATGCGTGGCAAGGTTACAGAGGAGTCAAGACCATGAGATGATGTCAGAGAGAGCCCAGAGAAAAAATATAAAGATTTGTGGGAGGCTGGGAGACTTGGTTGCCTGCCTCCCACCCAGCCCCTGCCACTGCCTGGCCTGTGCCTGCCTCCTTGCAGGTCAGTCACCCTGCCTGGTGTGCCTGTGTGCCTGGTTCCCTGAGACAGCATTTAAGCCTATAAAATCCACTGAGGGCTCTGGGACTCTCCTTTATCTGTCTGCCCAAATCAATAGCAAAAACTGCCCTGTGCTTGCTGGCACTAGATGCGGAAAATAGTGTTTAATTGATCTAAGTCAGAGGCAAAGACAGCTAGATCTCCTCACATATATATTCTCCCTTTTCTTTCATAATAGACTTCCTAAATTTTAGCTGGACACTAGACCACTTCAAGCAGACACTATGTTTGTTAACTTCCATCACAACTGCTAGTGTGATCAAGCTTTATCCCACTTCTGGAAGAGTCCATGAAGGAAGAGGCCATACCTGCTTTCATCCCTCCTATGTGCTGCCTGGAATGTGGATGCAGGTCAAGGTCTTAAACAGAAGAGCCAGGAAGGAGACCTCTGGTTATGATGTTGCTGTAAAACCTTGATGAGACTCTATAGAAACCACATAACCCAAACTTCTCAGGGATTTTGCTCACATGGGAGCAATAAAGCAAAATAAACCTCCATGTCATGCTTGAAACACTTTCATTTGGGGTTTCTGACATATAGCTAAATATAATTTTAGTTGTTATAAAATTTTATATTTGTGATCAAGTAGAAAAGTGATTATATTAATGAACAGTCTGAGAAATATAATTGAAAGAAATTTTGCATCATTATAATTTTGTATCATTTTCACAAATATAAAGTATCTTTATTTTTAGAACAGACATAGCAATTATAGTCCGCTTATATCTCTGTAATTTTATGTTCTCCCTCGCTGAGTTATATGATTTCCTATGCGAAGCCAGTTTAAACAAAATATGTAAAAGGGTTTTCTAAATCACATATGATGAAATTTTATTATTTTATGTTGCTTATGTTCATCTTTATGTTTGGAAAAACTCTTCTTACACTAAAGATAGTTTTCTTCATTTGTTACATATGACAGTTTCTTCCAGATCATTTAAATCTAGTTTATGACATTTTTTGACCTACAGAAATTCTTTTCATCTGTAAAATCAGTAAGCATTTTTAGCTATGAGTTCTTTCTTTACTCTCATGACCTTGTGAATATTTGATTATGTTTTCTTCTTCTAGATTTTTAGAAGGGCTAGTATTCTTTAAATGTTAGTAACAAATACATTCATTTGTTTGTTCTTTAGTTTGTTTATGGTTAGAATGAGAATTTTTTCCAACAAAGAGTTTGTCAAATAACCCTATAAACATTATGTTATAAAATGCCCATGTTACTATATTTCATACACAATTGACTGTTTTCTATGTCTTCTATTCTCTTTAATTGAATATTATGCTGATACCTTCAGCAAGACTACTTTTGCATTTTCTGAATACTGCAAATTTGGAAAGTGTTTCCACATTGAAAAAGTTCTTTTAATTGTAAAGCTGGAGTCTCACTTCTGTGAACTCTTCCTACAACATTTCAATTCTCATTTGTTTTTATGTTCTCCAATGCTCAACAGCATTTAATTTTTACAACATAATTTAGCACAACCATTTCTCCCAAATTATCACACCTTCAGAAAATATATATTGAGTACTTACTATCTGCCAAATAGGTATCATGCAGTGCATAAAATGTCATAATGGCTGGTATATGGAGTTGAATGTATATTCTTTGTTTATTTCCTTATAGAGATTTTTTAATTTGTTAGTTGTTGGCATCAGGGTGGCCAAGAGGACCAAGCTAGACTCGTTGGTGTACTCCAAAGACAGAAGTATAAGGTTAGATAGAATATTAGCACCAAGCTGTGCCTTTTCCCAGGAATGGGAGATAGGAAAGCAGTGACCATAGATTGGACCCAACTGATTATTCCTAAGATGGTGACTGAGTGCAGCAGGTAAGGGAGGAGAAATTGGATGCATGCAAGAGGCCAGGTGCCTGAGGAAACCTTCTCTGCATGACCCCCTGAATATGTGTTGTGCCAGCCCCCTCCCAAATAAAGGGGCACCCCTCTCTGAAGCTTTGGTAGATTAAAGAAACAACAACAACAAAATAAAACGTGCTCATGTGTTCTCCCTTCTCCATCGATTGTCAGGCAGTAAGATTCTTTGTCTGAATTTTGGCTTCAGAGGAGATGGGGAATAATTTTAGGAGGGAGGATTTGAGAAAAACAGAGGACAGACTCAACCCTCAAATACAAGAATTGATTTTATACAGGAGCAGATTAGAAGGTGCAGGAAGTGGACCAGATGCTTGGGGGCAGGTCTTGGGGTAAAGGAATTATGCAGTGTTTCTTATCTTATTGCTTTATTTTTCCTAGCAGAGAGTAAGTACATCAGCTGAGAATGAAAATGGATAAGGCATAGCTTAGAGTTTGGGAGAAAGGAAAAGCTTCCAAATAGGTGGCTTACCCTCAGGGAGTTGAAGGAAACATGTAGAGGAGAGACAGAGCAATACGTGGGTGAGAACCATATGAGGAGGCTGCCCTTGGCAGAGACCATGGCAGCTATTTTCTTGATTTGTGCTTTGATTTTGCACGTTCTCAGTTTCCTTCTGTCTCAGTTCTTTGGTACTTGCTAATCCCTGTTTTGTAATTTCCTTAGACTGGTGGCAAGCTTTCAGTCCTCAACTGCCCCTCTTTCGACTAAGCCTGTTTGGCTGGGCATTTGCCCATGAGGGTATAGGTCATTTTTGGAGTTTTATTAGAAATAGCCTTTCTTCTGCTCTCTCTTTATGAACACTAATTCCATTAAAAATCTATCACACTAAGAGTCTGCTTCATTTGCCTTTGAGCACACAGGCAGTTGGATCCCTTAGATCATGTACCCCTCAATAATTGGGAGTCCTTGGGTACCCCTCAGTTGCACACTAACAGGGCCATGGTTTCTAAATTAATATAAGTTAAGTTTTTTAATTAATATAAGTTTTACTAAATTTGTAATTATAAAGGAAACTGGCTTCTCATGCTTTTAATTTAACTAGCTAATATTGTTCTATTTATAAAACTAATAAGCAAGGAACAATTATTTTCCCTTTTTCTTTGATGAATGCTCAATTAATTCAATTGAAGTAGACTACATTATTGTAAAAAATTAATCACATTGACACATTTAGTAATTTACATTTTCTAAAATATTTTAGGCTGTGCTTAGAAATTTAATATATTTTATTTTAAAGCATTTAAAAAACTTTCTGACAATTCACAAGCAAAACTCTAACAAGAAAAACATGCTTATATATTTAATACTGTCTTATAAATATCATAAAGTAAGCCAGGAAATAGAGTGCATCTCATATTTGCATATTTTTACAAACACATTCAAATTCTCAAGTGCAGTTTTGGCTTAAGGGCACAATTCCAGAATCCATTATACATTCTAATTTATTGTTAAAGACTTTCATTTAGCAGATTCTATTAAACATTATAAATTCTTTAAATGCCAAATATATAAAGCTGCCCTAATAATTAAAAAAATTATTCCAGGCCTTGAATTCAAAATATAAATGATCTTGGGTTAGTATTTTCATCATCTTTGTATGAAATTTAAAACTTTTAGTTATGTAATTGTCCAGGGAAGCACATACACCATTTTGGAGAGTGAGGATGACAATTCAGGATGGTTATATGATTACTTAAGTGTCAGATCCCAGGAACCAAACGCAAGAGCCACACAGAGTGATCATCTGAACCTCAAACTGACCTGGCCGGCCTTTCTTTAGAGTCTAATAGACTGGGGCATGAAATACATACATCCAATTATTTCACCAGATTTGTATAGACTGTGGTCTGTAGTCTCAATGAAGTTTTACTTAACTTCCTTCAACTAATCTCATTACTATGGAATTCTCCAGTCTTTCAAATTCACAAGATGTGTGTTAAGTTACACTGATGTGCTTATCTTGCCTTTTGTCCAGCCATTTCTTCTTACTCCATAGAATCCTCAGTCTAACAACCTGGTCTGATTTGTGGATGCAACCTTATTGTCATGCACATATTGAAGCTCAGCTTCTGGTATATATCAGAGAGGCTTCATATATATCAAAATTGATAAAGCCTAATTTTATCCTTTTCAACAATGATTTCTTTTTATGGTGGTATAATACAGCAACATAAAATATACAACATAAAATGTACCATTTTTAAGTGTGCAATTCAGTGGCTTTCAGTATATTTACATTATTGTGCAACCATCACCTCCACCCATTTCCCGAACTATGTTCATTATCCAAAGAGAAACTCTGTACACCTTAAATGATTATTCTCTATTACCTTTTTCACAGTTATTGGCAGCCATTCTTCTGCTTCCTGGCTCCATGAATTCATCTTTTCTAGGAACTCATAAAGGCAGAATGATAAACTATTTTGTCATTTTGTGTCCAGCTTATTTTCCTTATTATAATATCACCAATGTTCACTCATGTTGTAGCATGTGCCAGAATCTCATTAACATTTAAGGATAATACTCCATTATATGTTTACATCACATGTGGTTGAACCATTTACTTGTTGATGGGCATTTGGGCTATTTCCACATTTTGGATTTGTGAACAATACCTCTGTGAACATTGCAGTACAAATATGAATCCCTGCTTTCAGGGTTTTTTTTTAAAGATTTATTTATTTATTTATACAAGAACTGGGGTACAGGCCAGATGCGTGGGAGGGTGAGAGGATCCATCAGAGACAGAGTGGGGAACAGAACAGGCAGACAGACTAAATCCACTGCTGAGGGGAGCAGCGGGCAAGACAGGGACCCTCGCCGGCCACCAGGGGAGGGCCCCCGCTTTCAGTTTTCTGGGGTATAAATGCAGAAGTGGAATGGCTGGATCCATATGGCACTTCTGATTTTAATTTTTCAGGCACCACCATATTGTTTTCCACAGCAGATGCCCATTTTCCATCCCACCAGCACTGCTCATGAATTCTAGTTTTTCTTGTATATTCACTATGATTTGTATCTGTTTTCTGGGTGTGTGTATTTTTTCATAATGACCATACTTATAGGTATGACGTGGTGTCTCATTCAGGATTTAATTTACATTTCTATGATGATTAGTGATGTGGAATGAAATTTCAGGTGCTTCAACAATTATATATGTAATAAAAATGAACATAGTAAGTGGAAAGGGGCGATGAGAAAATAGAGGATAATTGAATTTGAGAGGCAAGGTTAGAACTACTAGTCAAATGAATACCACTGTACCACCTAGAATGATTTATTTAAACTCTGAGTCTCAGTGCCATCATTTAGAACATGAGAAAAATAATATTTTTTAGAGTTTAAGGCACAGACTCAAATAATAGTCATTATTTATTAATAGTATTATAAATTAAGAAAATATATTTAATGTTTCATTCCAGTATACTTAAAATATTGCCAAAATTCCAAATGAGATTCCAGTATTTCTGAGAGTAAGGAAACTCTCTTTTCCTTGAGTCATTTACTATCATATTAAGAAATAAAAAAGATAGTCCTTAAAATAATAATGCTAATGTTCATAAACTTGCATTTCAATGTATGAAAGTTAAAGTGAAATAAAAGGTTTTAATGCCTTTCTTCTTAAATGAAGCACATTTCACATTTTCCTCTCTTCTCTATTCTCAAATCCTTTTATGGTTAAAGTGCTGTGTTAAACAGCAGAAGAAATTCTAGATTTTCTTGTAATGGGCTTGAACAAACTAGTAAATCTTGAAGTACTGGTAGACATTTTTCAGTAGAAGACACAAGGGTGATGTTTTATTTGTTTAATAGAGAGGGAGAATTAGGTCTGGTTGTGCTGTCATAGGCGGAGTGATAGCTCTAACTCCCCTACCTAAATGAGAACCATTACTTTGAATTAATTCTTCTCCCATGTCAGGGAAAAGGGAGAGCAAGTTTCTGTAACATAGGCTAAGGAGAGGAAGGTGATTGGACTAGCCACTCCTTTCTGGCTGAAATCTGTCCTAGTGAAAGCAGGATTGATTAAAACATCCATTTTCTGACCTCCTGCCAAGTTATATCACTCATAGATAAGGAAACAGACCGAAAAGTAATCGAGCTCACAGCCATTCATCAGTCTCCACTGCTTCTTTGCCACAGAAAAACTCCCCTTTTGCAGAAGCGATTGATGACTATGCAGAGATCTGTGTTGTAACTTCTGAGGCAATCAAGTATCAGAAACAGGAAATTCTATGCCAAAGTACACTCAGCATCTGAGACATTCCTTGAACTAGTCCTTGAAGGAATTAAAACTTAATTTTAGCTTTTCTGGTTGCTGAGGATACCTAAGTCTCTTGAGAATAATGTGTGAATTTTCATGGCTTCCATCGAAAGCTGCACGTTCATGACCATCTCCTCGGGTGCTCCCCAATGCAAGAGCTCACAGGTGAAAATGATCATATTTTACAAGAAGGATTTTGCCTGGAGGTGAATCCTCCCGCTAACACTTCACATCTGTGGGTGACCTAGGGCAAGATAGTTAATTTCAATGAACTTCATTCCTAACCATGAAGATAGAGATGAGACTATCAGCCTCCCAGGACTGTGCCAGACTAGCAGGTATTGAAAATAAGTTACTTTGAATGATAATTGTATTTATTATCATTCATTAAATTTCCCCTATATGTATGACTCATCTCTCTAACTTTATATATAAGATCCTTGAGGGTTGAAAATCAGACCTGCTTTTTGCTCCGTAGAGCATTGCATGCGGCAATCAATGTTATGTCTTTTTCCTCTAATTATGAAAGTAATATATGTTTGTTTTAGATGATTTAGAAAGTACCTTGACTATAAAGAAAAAAATATTTAATCGCTCATACTACAACCCCATAGTCAGAGCCACTCATAACTCATTTCGCCATATTTTCTGGTCTTTTCCCCTATGTGTGCTTTTAAAAATTAGGCCCATGCAGTACTTAGAGATTTGTGGTCTGTGTTTTTTCATTTAAATTTATGTAATAAACATTTCTCAAATCAGTATTTTTATGTGAATTTTAAAAGCTTCACAGTATTCCATCAACTGAATGTTCATATTTATCTTACCTTCCATTTGCACATTTATTTCCAAATTTCCATTGCTGTAAATAATAATTCATTAAACAATATTGTACATAAATCTTTTGGCAAACTTCTAAGTATGCCCTTAAAAAATTCCTGAGTGGATTAAAAAATCAAAGGGAGTATATTTTTAAGGTTCACCCCTCTTTTTTCTATAATTAATATAACTTCATGACTTTGACTATAAGTCAAAGACACTTTATTTAAAATTCAGTTATTACAAATATCAATATTCCTTATAGAGAGCAAGCATACCTCTTATTTATTGTTGTATTCCTAGTGTTTGCACAGGGCAGTGGTGCAATACATATTTGTGAGAATTAATTTGCTTAACTTACTAAAAATTCATCTATTTGGTGCCACTAGCACTTCCCTGGCTGCAGCAGTGGAGAATCTCTCCAGGAAGGTTGTGTGTTCCATGAAGGAAGAACAGTCCTGCTACTCCCCCTCACTGCACACATGCCTTTGAGAAGTCAAAATCAAAATGACTTTTCATCTGGATTTAGCAGAAAAGAAATCTGCCAATATATTTAAATGTGTTAAATTCTTGCTTTTAATCCATAAGGCCTCTTCTAGGAACTGATGATTTTAAAAGAACATGTGAAAAAAATTAGAAGTGATTTAAATGTCCATGAATATATATGTTCTTCAAGGTTTTTCTTCCTATACTTCCATGACTTTATTTCAAATGACTTCCAAACAAGTAAACCTGGCCTGATTCTAAGTATTTCTAAAATCTGGGAGAATTCTTTCATTTGATTGTGGAGTGATTGAAGTATTGAAGATATTAACAACACCTCAAACTCAACATCATAAAGCCCAAAGGTATGTATTAAACCATGTGAAATGCTGACTGCTTTTGCTTTCAAAAAGCAGATTTCACTTAGTTCAACCTAATGAAATGGAACATCTGCCTCCCAAAGCTTTAGTGCTCGCACTTCAAATTTTGTTTTTTTAATTATTTCATTTGCTACATATAATTCACCAATAGGCTCTCCAGGCTTGTTGCTTCTACTACAGAATCTGATTCCACTGGATCTCAGTTCATGCTACATACTACCCCTGCTGCAGTCATCATAACCTGTCACTTGAATTTTTAGAAAATCTCCTTGTGTGTGTCAACAACTCATTCGGTTAGCAAACTGCTAACTTCTCTATACTCTGCCCTGAACTAAAGGCTGGAGGCGTAAAGATGGATGGGACCTGGATGAACTCTCTCAAGGGTGTCATGCTTTAGTGGGCCCAGAAAAATTTTACATATAACACAGTGTTAACAATAATGACTCTAACCAAACCTTGAGAGTAACAACAGTTCAAACGCAGTGAATGAAGTGCAGTGTGTTCTATGAACAAAAGGGGATTTCTTAAATATTTCTCTTTTGGGTGTGTATTTGCCTTTTACTATATGTCAGGGATCATGCTCTTGCCCTGGGATGTAATGAGGAACAAAACATTTCTTGCATGAATATCAGGGGATGGAGAAGAAAGTATCACATGTATAAATACATCACTACAAGTAGCAATAAGTTTAATCAAGGAAAAGTATTTACATATTTGGCAGGGTACACAGGACAGAATCAGAAGTCATGGGGCTTGGAAGGTGTCCGTGAGAAAGAGAAATTTAAGCCCAAATGTGAGGAATAAGTAGGGTCAGCGTTGTGAGCACAGTTGAGGCTACCTGCTCATGAGAATGACTGTAGTGAAACAAATTTGATTTTCTGCTTTAAAATAGGTTTTTAAAATATTGTTTAAAAAGGGATCATTGCACAGAGTGAACTAACCACACAGTGTGGGCAAGAAGTTGCCATATTTATGTGGTTACAAGAGGAATATCATGAGAAAGTAGCTACCAAATCCCTTTGCAAAAAATGAAGCTATTGGCAAAACTGTTCACAAAGCTAGGGATGATGGTCATATATTTACATGGTGCTCTATAACTTCCTCATCGATCTAATGAATATTGTCACTTAGTCCCCAGCACAACTTGTAAAGCAGTAGGCTATGTATATGGTGACTCATGATCACCCCATCGAAGTTTCTATAAAAGGAAATTTCATACTCTTTGTGACATGATTATCTGCTAGAGAAATAGAGACAAAAGTGACTTCTCTTTCTCATTAAGCATGTAAAATCATTCACCAAGTTTTATAGCACAAAAGTAATATTCAAATTTATCCATTTTTCTCTATTTTCACCAATAGGACCACCATTTGTACTGATATTCTCACTCCTGGACTTCAGTTGTCTCTCACTCCCAGCCACCATCCACAGGCTACCTGCTCGTGAGAATGAATGCAGTGAAACAAATGTGATTTTCTGTTTTAAAATAGATTTTTAAAATTTGTTTAAAAAGCAATCATTGCTTTTTCTGTCAATGCTCTTTATGTACACAGCTCCTAACAATCACATGTCAGAGAACCACTTTAGGTGTTCAATGCACAGGTGCATGAGAAAAAGAGAAAGAAACTGAGGGTCTAGTTAAATATGGATGAGGACAAACACATACAGGGACTAAGCAGAGACTAAGTTAAATACTTGGGAGATCTGTCTTTGGACGTGCAAATCTAATCTTACTGTGTAGTATGGTCACAAAAAATGTACTGCATATTTACTTTTTATACCTGTGTCTCTTTTAAGTTGTAAAACACTATCTTTTTTAGAACATCTGCTAAATGATATATGGTCAACGTTTTCCTCATGTTATCATCAAGTTTGCACATGCTCCTTTGTCAATAAAACACTTTCTCTTTCTATGTGCATCTGAGAGACAGATCATTTTCCAAACACTCCGCTGGACATTCTGAAACACCTTCACCCCATTCAGGATTCCTGTGCCCAAGGGAAATATTGATCAGCTTTTCAAAGACCTTCCAAGCATTTTAAACTAAACTTTATACCAAAACTATCTGCCTTCATGTTGAAATTGTTTCCAGAAAATTACATGGATTAGCCATGCTTGGGACAGATGTCTATCTAGTTCTACTGTGGTGCATTTATTCGATTCCCTGCGAAGCACCTAATCCACTAAGCTCTTCTCTTCCTTGTTCCTGAAAATGTGGTTGTTATCCATGGAAGACAAATAACTATCACCAATCTTCTTTTAAAAAGACTTAGTGAAAGATAAATACCAGGTACTGTCGGTACTGTCACTTACGTATGGAATCTAGAGAAACCAAGGAGTCAGACAAAGACAGCCTTTAAAACCAAGACTTGAAAGTTGACCACGGATCAGAGGCATCCAGGAAGAGAGAGGAAAGAGAAGGAAGTGGGGGAGGTATGAAAGGAGAGGGGGGCACAGTGAACTATGGTGGAAGACTATGGTGCCTTGGTGGTAGGAGAGCTACAGCAACCACACCTGAGGGGAGCAATCCTATACTGTCAAAATATTAACAAAGATGTAAAACAATGGTACTTCATTAAAATAAATAAATAAACAATATATACATACATAAATAAATAGATAAGACTTAGTGAGGAGACAAGAAAGATTGAAATAGAAAGAGCAGAACTTCTCATCAGAATTAGAGGAATTTAATTGCTCTCTACCAAAGTGTGTTAGGAAACTTGGCTCCAAGGGCAGGAGGAAGCAAAGATCTGAAATCTTTCAAAGTCGTTGGCATTGCTTACATCCAGGGCACCCATGGGGACATTAGGAACTTTCTTAAATCTTTGTGGAAACCCTTGTTTAACCAGGTAAACTCCCTCCGTAGTCTGGTCCTGTAAAACAAGATTCCTACCCCTCTCGGAGGGAGCCGGGACATAAAATCCACACCATCTCCCCAGTAACTTGGCCTTTTTGTAGTTATCCATCTTACCAATGGACTGAAAGAAAGACTGTTATTCTTTGTTTCTCAAGCTTTGTCAAGCAGTAACAGATCAAATAGTGCTTTTCAAAACTCTTGATAGCCCAGGATCGGCAGTTAAAATAGTGTCTCGCTGTTATGTATTTCTTATCAATACCTTTCATATCATTTTACCTCTCCTTACAAATCAAACTACGATTTGCCATAAACAGAACTAGGAGCTGGGAATGCAGCTATATTCTGTAGCCCCATACATCATCAACTATCTCAAACAGCAGCATGTCTGAACTCAGGGGGCAATTTCATTGATATATGAGACAGACTGGAACACAGCTTATTCTTCTGCTGCTATATTGACTTTGCTGTATGACAGTAGCACGAACATCACATTTTTTATTTTTCATTTTCTTAAACAGCCTGATCTTGGGAAAGTCATCAAAGGGGGATAATGTAGTAATTTGCCTGATCACATTGTGGCTCTAATATACCCCCAGGAATAGATTACAATTATGGAAATAATTTTATTATCTAATTCTTAAAGGTTATATTTTAAATAGTGATGCGTTAACTGGATTGTTAAAAAATATTTACTTTAGAGTTAATGATTACAAGGTAGTGGCCACTGGCTATTTAAGAACATAAGAATGTAAAGTTCAATAAGGAGCCAAAGGTTCAAGCGCAGACACACTGAGTATTCAGTATGTTTTGCACATGTGAGAGGCCCTGCTTTATTCAATTTTCCCAAACACCTGATAAAATAAGGTCTGTTGCTGCCCCACCCACATTCCCTTTCCTTATTACTGCAGTACACACTGTCCATCTTCGAATTTCCAGCAACACCATTTCTTCTACCCTTCCCCAAGGGAGGGCGTCCTCTGGCTGCTTAGCCCCACAGTATAGCTTGTACAGGAGGCTGGGAGGTTAGCAGGAAATGGACTCCCCTTGGAACAGCCTTCTTGCAAGAACTGCCACGAGTTAGTATCATATCTACCCGCACCCTCTCTGCCATGGGGTAACTGTACCAATGCCCCAAATTTCCCCAGTGGAAGCAGCTACAAGCCTTGTATATCAGCTACCCCCAAAACACCACGTGGGCTACCGCCCCACTTGCCACTTTCACACAGTCCTACTGTTTGCTTGCTTTTCTCCACTTTTCAAATACAGTACTTGCATTCAAATTCTTGGCTCATGGTCCGCTCCTGAGAAAACTCAAAGTAAGACATCCTCCTTTTATAGAAGGGGACACTGAAGTCTAGAAAATCTACTTTCCTAAGTTCATATAGCTACCTCCAGGACGCAGGACCCGCACATTGTCTTGAGGCCCAGCAATCATTAGATACTCAACTGCCTACTGATAAAGTAAAAAGTTCTCAAGTTCACCTTTGACAATGCGCTCACAAGCACTCACTAGCAACATTCTATCCACTGAAGACATGTTATTTCTGAATAATGAGGAACATATTTAAGAAAAAAATAATATAGTCCAAATAAGCCAGGATGCAAACTGGATTTCAAAACTAAATTTTAAAAATGCTCAAAAAAAAAAAAAAAGACTTGAATTTGAAATACAGATTCTAGTTTCTGTAGGAAGTAAGAAAGATGCAGGTCACGATGCTTGTCCTGTGCCCTATCATAGCCAAGTCCTACGGAGAAGCAGAGTAGCCGCAGCCCCAGGAGACTCTTACAAGCTGCTTCTTCCTCCTTGGGGTCTCCATTGGAAGCACAACAGTCCCCCTGTTATACATCAGACCACGAAGAAGCTTTTCAGAGGAGATGTCAGAATTCCTTTCTATGAAACTCAGACTCAGTAATTTTAAAAATGTGTGTCTTTAAAGGCTTCTGATGAGGTTTCAGAATACGGGTACAAAGGGGTGACCTGCAGTGCCAGGACTGGTGGAGACCACGTGCTGCTCTGACCCCCCCTAATCAATGCTGGCCCAATAATAAGGGGCTTAAAGGAAACAGACACTGAAGCCAGCTCACTCATTTCAGTCTTAAGAAATCAGCTCTTAAAAATTCTCAAAATTTTTAATATGCTTATTGGGAGTCTAGGGACCACCCTTGAATTTTTCTGTAAAATCTAAATATCCCTGCTATAATTTTGAGATATCATCTTCTCTCTCTGTGTAAGCAAATTAAAAGGTGACTTTATTGGTAGGATTTCATTCGATGCAGTGGATTAACAGGATTTAGGTTAATAAGGGTTTTACATGAAGAATGATTTATTTTCCAAAAGCTGCTCTAGCATCAAGATAATGGTGTTTCTTAAGTTCCAAAATAACTTCCATTGTGATTAAATGATGTGGCATTTAGCTAAAACAAGGGAGAACATTGCAGAATAAAATAATTCAAGGATTTGTGAACTATAATTTTTAAGGCAGAGAGATTTTGAATATTACATTGTATATGACTAATTCAAGAATGACTTATTAAAAGCTCAAGTTCAGTTGCAGCTCCGTGAAGTTTCAAGTGGATTCAAGATTAAGGATGCAACTCCAGGGCCTGGATTAGATGCAAACACTAGAGATTTGTGATCTGGTCCTTGAAGTATTTGAGTTGTTTGCTTGTTTGTTTTCAGAAGTAACCCTGAGAAGATGACCGCGATTTGTTCAGAATTCAGAAGGATTAAGAATCTAGGAATCTGATTATTTACGATTGATTTTCTGGGGTGGGTGGGTGGGGGTTCAACCTGCCTATTTGTGAAACAAATTTATAGTATCAGCTATACAGATGCTGCTGGAAAATTGAAGAGCTAAGATGCTGAACGAGATGCCTATCTTATAGAGTTTCTGTTATACTCTTTGGAGAATCATATAGTCAGTATTTAAAGCATTACTGTAGTTGAATTTACCAATCTTTAAAGAAAATAGGCAACTCAGGAACCTATACGATAGATCGGAATAACTGTAAAATCTATTATATGTCTTTGCAAAGTATAGGAGGAGAGGGCCAGTAGAGTTTGATTGAATAGAAAAGCAAAATAAATCTTAACCGAAGAGTATCCTGAATTCCATTCCACAGTAGAAGAAGGGCTGTTGTGGTTTATGACCAGGTTTAATATTGAAAATATCTAATGACTGCTATGGGACAGAAACCAACCCATCAGAAAGGAAATCAGAGGTTAGTCAGGATTGGTACACAAGACGTGGCTCTTAGTATTCCATAGGGATTGGTTAAGAAATCAAAATGCTAGAACAATCCAACTGAAAGAAATTATAAGTCAAAGAGAAGAAGATATGGACTTACTAAATCATTTTAAGCATGTGGAATAAAAGGGGATTTCTGATTAAATGTGGAAGAAAACTCCAGTGCTGCTAGAATAAACTGGTTTAAATAACACAATGATTCCTTTTTAAAGGCTCTAGAGGAGAATTCATCTCTGACCTTCCCAGCTCCAGGAGATCTGGAGAACACCCACATTCCTTGGCTCCTGGCCATTACGCACATCTTCCAAATCAATAACATTTCATGACTCTGACCATCCCTATGACTCTCTTCTGCTGGATCCCTCTTCCAGTTTAAGGGACACTGTGACTACTCTGGACCCACTCAGATATAGAAAAGCCTATTTTCTATTCAGCCAATTTGCAACTTAATTCCCTTTACCATTCTATGTTTTCACAGATCCCAGGGTTAGGCTGTAGAGTTCTTCGGGGGATCATCATTCTGCTTATCTCAGACAATGAAAAATGATAATAATAAGACCACCATCCATTCACAAATTCAAAGAGAGTGAAGAGAAAATGGCAAAGGAATGGGTGGTAAATGACTTGGCAGCCCAGAATGGGTAAGATCCTCTTCAGCCTATGGGAAATGCAGATATATGCTGATTCGTATTCCACGATCATAAAAACTAGAAGACTAAAGGAGGATAAAATTAGGTAGAGCATGAAACTTGTGCCTCCAGGTCCTCTTCCCAACTTCCAGCTTCTTGGCAACTGTGTCTTCATGATGAGACTATGATACACAGTATTTTAATCCATGTTTTCAGAGATGAAAAAACAGAAGCATAGAAGAGTTAATAGGAGAAATTTCCTTTGAGTGGTGGCAGATGGGAACCAAATTAGAGTATGTTCAGAGGCAATGGAAGATCTTGTAGAGGGAACAGATTAACGGAAATACCCACAAGAGTAAAAGCAATGTGTGTTAAGGTGGCAAAAAAGGGTCAAAGACAACTTTTGTTTGAGTTGACACTGATTGTGTCACTTAGGTCCAAGTACTAAGAAAGAACCAAATCTGAATCCCCAACTTTGACATTTCAGAACATACTATCACCATTTTCATGAGTCAAATTAAAAGTGCTTCCCAAGAGGTATATCACATAGGGCATGGATTTAGAATTTTAGGTAAAGTGAGGGTTACTACTAAAAAGAGTTGGACAGAACTCCTTGGGCTTTCATGTACCAGAGAGGACCTGAATTTCACAGTCATTCAATTCTAAGACAGACCCTTAAATTTTCTAGGCTTGCACACATTAATTTAACAGTACTCTGGGGGAGAATTGGATGGTAAAACTTTGGAGATATTGTTATTCTGCTGGCTTAAAATCATTGAAATTTTCTATCCAAAGATTGAAAGGGAAGGGAAACTCACCAGCACAAATTCTGCTTTCATCAATGTCAAGGTAATAAAAGTCATTTTTTAAAAATCTGACACCAAAGGTGAATGCTTGAAAGCAGGATAAGGCTACTGGGTTAATCTCTCTTTGCTTCCAATCTAAGTGTGATTTTTCTGTGTTGTAATTCAGTGCAGCTGATGTACAAAACAGGTTGACAAATGGTTTTGGAAATTAGAAAAGAAAATATGTCTGCTTAGGGAGCCTGGGATTTACCCTTATTCTGAAGTCTAAAATATGACCTTCCTCCAAAATGCAGAGCCATGTAATTAGTTTCTAGTTTTATTTTGGTATGAATTTTACTGGTTGATCTTAATATCAGGTTCTATTCAATTTTATACATTTGTAATATTTTAAAATATGTCTGCATTTTTTCATCATTGAGGAATAGAGAACTTTTTTTTTCATTTTTCAATTACTTTAATGTTTGCCAAACTAGTAAGTTAAAATGCATATCTTGATGTTATTTTATTTTTTTTAATTTTCATTTTTTTAAATTTTAAATGTTAAATAAAGCCAAGTATCTTTCACATGTTCATTAGTCATGAGTTATCTTTTATTTTTCTAAATTATCTGTTCATGTCTTTTGTTTATTTTTGTTTAAGGTATTTCCATTTTTTCTTTTTTGAATTACAAGTGCCTTTTGTTTAATAGAAATGGTAACTTTTTTTGGTTTGACTTTAACTTTATTACTTTGGACTTTGCTTTAAAATGTTTACTGAATAATTATTATTGCCTTATAGTTAGTTGCTATCTTTTAACTTGTTGGTCAATTATTTTTTTTTAAATAATAAATTTTATTTTTATATTCCCCATACAATTGTAGCCCCCCCATTCTGACCCCAATCCCTCCCCTCCCGCCCCCGCCCCCCAAAAGTGTCTCTGGTTCATAGTTTTTGTTGATTTTGATTTTCACTTTCTTAGAGTTATTCATTTTCCTGGTCCCTTATTTAAGTTTTCTAGATTCCTGCTATGAGTGAGACCATCCGGTATTTTTCTTTTTCTTTCTGGCTTATTTCGCTGAGCATGATCCCTTCCAGCGCCATCCATGTTGCTGCAAATGGCATGTGTTTATCCTTTTTGAATGCTGAGTAATATTCCATGGTGTATATGGACCACATCTTCTTGATCCAGTCATCTATATTTGGGCATTTGGGTTGTTTCCAAAGCTTAGCTATTGTAAATAGTGCTGCTATAAACATAGGGGTGCAGGTGTTCTTTGGAATGGATGTTTCTGTGTCCTTTGGGTAAATACCTAGGAGTGGAATTGCTGGATCCTATGGAAGCTCTATGTTTAGTAGGTCCAGAAATCTCCACACAGCTCTCCATGGTGCTGGACCAGTTTGCACTCCCACCAACAGTGCAGAAGAGTTTGAGGAATAGAGAACTTTTTAATGGGAATTATGACACTTTGCTCAGCTCTGTGAGCCTTGTGTTTTGACTATTTGTTCACAAATTGGGGGAATAAGTGGATATACCTCCATCTCCATTTTGTATTTTCCTTCCACTGAAAGGAATATTTTCTGATTGTTTCTAACTGATATGCCGGAGTCCTAGCTCTGAACGGGGCCTGGTTTCCGTAAGGACGAGACAGCGTAAGCGAAGTGGAGGCATGAGGAGAGGGTGGATGAGGGAGATGAGGTAGTGAGGAGACACCGACACTTGATCAGGGTGCAAGTATCTCCCACTGAGGGTCTCAGCAGGCCTTTATTTATGCATCAGAAATTCTTTATGTGATCATTACATCATGCAATCGTGTGATTTCACTTTTACATTGTTTTAGAAATTATTAATGATCATTAACAGTGCACAGTCCTTTTTCTAATTTTCCCAGTATATGATTAACTTGGTTGCTTGGTGACATTAACATGGCTACATATTTTCCTAGGTGATGTATGTTAGTCAGAAAATAGGAACAGGTGCTACACATAACGTGATTCAAGCAGTCAAACTAGGCAACTGAAACAAGGCTAAGTGGACATTGTAAAAGCGAGGGCGGCCTTCTATTTCCTGTATAGAACCAGGGGGTCCCGGTGTCTTGGGAACAATATGTGGTGTGTTTTTCTAGGACCCCTTTGCCTCCCGGGGCATCTCAGGGGCTTTCTCTAGTGGGGACTTTTGCCCGGCTCAGTTCCATCAGTTCTATCAAGTGTGGTTTGTTACAAAACTCGACGTTACTCGTGGTAACTGAATTACACATTGGAGGACGTGGAGAAATATTGGAAACTGTTTCATTATCAATCATGTTGGAAGGTACATTTTTTTCAAACTCCTGAGGTGGGCATTCTGAAACTGGCATGGATGCCAACACTCATTGTGTTATTCTAAAGCTTATAGAAAATTTCCGTGGTTTCGATAACTGCCCCAAGCAAATGAAAGGAAGCGGCAGGAGCCAGCTATGGAGTTTTCTGACTTTTCAGAAATCTTCCCCATGCCCAGACCTTTATCAGGCGGCATGAGTAACACGGCCCGCGCCACTGATAATACTTTGCGCTTCTTTGCTCTGACTTAATTTTTTTCCTGAGGTTTAAATGCCCTGTTCAAGACTTGATAAATGGTTAATTACAGTCAAATAGTCATTGGGTTGAAGGTAGAAAACTGGGTACAATCTATTTTTCTAAAAAAGAAACCAGAAGTAACCTAGTGTTCTTGAATATTCCCATCTTTGCTTCATCCTTCATGTCTTTTTTTTTTGTTAGATTTATTTATTTATGCATAGAAGAACTGGGGTACAGGCCAGAGGTGTGGGGGTGAGAGGATCCACCAGAGACAGAGCGGGGAACAGAACGGGCAGACTGACTGAAATACACTGCTGAGGGGAGCAGCGGGTGAGGCAGGAGAGGTCTGCTGCGCCATGTGGGTCAGCTCCCTGGCCAGGGATCAAACTCGTGCTGCAGTGGCTGTCCCGCTTCAAGGTTTTCTTAACCCCTCGCGCCACCAGGGAGGCCCCCATCCCTCATGTCTTCAGAACACAAGATTCAAGTAAGCATGAAAGTAGACAATCATTCAAATGAGAATCAAAGAGAAACTCTTGCCTCTTGAGACAACATGAATGGAACTGGAGGGGATTATGCTAAGCTACATAAGGCATAATTTCATTCATATGTGAATACAAAGAGACAAAACAAAGGGTAGACAAAAATAAACCAAAACAAACTTTGGAAATATGACTATAGAACTGAGGGCTATTGCCAGAGGGGTGGAAAGGTAGGGGGCAGCAAAAAGAGAGGGGACCCAATGAAATATGGTAAGGGACTAGGGTGCTTTTTGGTGGCTGTGGTGTAGTAACAAGCATCTGAAGAGATGTGAACCTATACCTGCAAATAGTACACAGTGTTGTATACTGCTGTTACCGCAATAAAAATACTTTTAAAAAGGATATTATTGCAGCATTGAAATGTGTGGTAATCACAGGTTAATCCTGTCATTTTTTAAAGGGGAATAATGAAATCTTTGATGAAATCTATTTTTACAGAGTACATAAATGTTAAAGTCTTATAATGACATTTTCCATTTCATCTACAAATGGTGGTTTTTCTTTGGTAGTTTTTTCTATGAATATTCACGTTTACTTTCAAGGCAAAATGGAAGACAATGTGATTTATTTTCTTTGACTTCTTGGTTTATGGAACTCTGTCAGTAGATGATCTATAGCATATTATGGTTTGATGGCATGTGTTACAGTATGTTGATGAAATGAATTTATTTGAAAGATCACATCTTTCACATAAATATTAAAGTGTAAAAAAAAAGTTTCCAATGGATAAATTTGTGATTAGATAAATTAAGCCTGTAAAAATGCTTCCTATTCAGTTTAACTCAGTATTAAAGGATATATTCACCTATTTTCACAGTGAAAAAAAAATGTACCAGCTTTAGAGGATGGCTTGAGATTTTGTGTGTTTACTTCCTGAGTACCTTGACTTTGAATGAATTTCTCTGATCTCATTTTAGTCCTTGGGCATGATTACTTTTTCTTAAATTTTCTCTCTATGTGTTTTTTATGTATATTGATAGAGATGATGTTAATCACAACATGTTATTGAACAATTCAGAAATTTTTATCTATTACAGGATATAACACTGACGACTCTCTTTCAGGAAGGAAATGCCAGCTTAGCACTAGAGTAACACATTAAAGACTCTAAAATTGTTAAATAATACTCTTAAATTTTTGTAGCCTGGAGCATATTTACATACATATACATATTTACATATTTGCATATACATAACCACATCAAGTGCATCCAGCACATGCTTCTCTCTAAAGGGGTGTGTGGCTTGTTTTTAGTTTAAATCTGATTGGGAAGCCACTCCTTTCAGCAAAGAGTTTTCTAGCACTCTGAAACAATAAAGTTCAAAGTTGTATTTCATTTATTTTTATGGGTGTTAATCAAAAGTCTGAGTCTGAGAATAGAGTTGCACTGAGTTTTCATTTCAACTCTACTGCACTTTCCCAGTAATTGTACTGCAATTTATAGTAAAAGGAAAATCCAAAGAAAATGCAGATTCCTGAGCTGATGCCATTCCTCAGTCTCAACTAAGTTTCCTAAGTGTGTTGAAAACCACATTAAGTGACTGAGGGTAACTCCTGTGTGGTACATCTTTTCTGAGGGTCCAGGGCTTGACATCTGAAAGCCAGTCCTGCTTTTCACCAACTTCCAGACCTTCACCTAACTCGTTTTGCTTTACTTTCTTCATCTGAGACTTAGGGGCAAAAAGTGTCTTAAAAGGCTGTATTACTAAGTGGGGTGCGCGTATGTGGGACAATTTTGATAGTACAAATGGCTTCTTATTTTTTCTTAAATTAAGTGTTTCTCCAGGAAATTTAAATGCCTGTAATTTTTGCATCTTTCCACAGTGAACATCCGAAGGTTTTACATGGACAATTAAACTCAATAAACAGTGACGCCTTGTTGCTTTTGTTAGTCCTGGTTGAATGACACCCTGGCAGCTCTGACCAAGCCTTCAGAGAGTCTCCTGCTGTGCCTATCAGTCACAGATGTCTAGAGAAAACATTGATGTATTTCTTTGAGAGGGGATTGGAGTGGGTGGAAGAGGGATGGGAAGAATATATATATAGATGTAATATTGCAAAGGTCCTTTTCAAAGTCAACTCAAGGCATCTCCAATCATTTTGGCATTTACTATTCAGAGAGATGCACTGTTCTCAGAAGGTCCTGCATCTTTGAGAAAAAAAAAAAATCACTGTGTCCTTAATAGTGTCCTAATTGGACATCCACACCCCAGATATTGTTGCTTACCCAATCTTGTTCCCAAAATCCATACCAGAGGGTTTTTTAGTCTAAACATGTGATGTGCATTAACCTAAAATGATTTTCACTGTTTTAGTGAGTAGCATTTAGAAAGACTGTATAGATACTGCCATACCTGTGTGATTTCGGGTTAAGAATGACAATTTTAACCACACTGTATCTTTGTAACATTGCTTCTGTTTTCCTGCACTTCTGGAAGAACTCTTTCAACTGCTCCACTGTTTTTTAGCTGGCTCCTTTATATAGTATTTTTAAAAATGCCTGATTGAACTTTCATTGTAGGACTGTCTACATAATTTACAAGGCCCAGCATAAAATGAAATTGTAGAGCCACTTGATCTGTTGAAAGCTTGGGCTGCTGCCATGTATTGGCTATTGTGAATCATCCCGCCATGAAGGTGAACGTACAAATATCTTTTCAAGACCCTGCTTTCAGTTCTTTGGATATATAATCAGAAGTGGAATTACTGGGTCATATGACAGTCTCATTTTTATTTTTTTGAGAAATTATCACACTGTTTTTCCATAACAGTTGTGGCAGCTGACATTCTCACCAACAGTACCAAAGGTTCTAATATCTTCGCATCCTAGCAAACATTTGTCATTCCTTGAATGGGTCTGTGTATATTTTCACACATCATTGCTGGGAAAAGTAGCCACTGTCCACAAGACCCCACTGGGAATAGACAACAGAAAGCTGAAACTGGAACTCTGCTGAGCCTACCCGATGTACCTCCTCCCTTTGCTCATGGTGCTATAATTGAGTGCACTTGTGAATATAACAGCTTTTCTGAATTCTGAGTCCTTCTAGCAAGTCCTTGCATGTGGGCTTAAGGAACCGTCAGAGTTTACAAAGTCCTCTCTGAATGTCTTAAGTTAATGTTTCAAGGAATCCCAGAGGTTATGGGAAAGGTCACAATCTTCTACACGCGCATTAGCAGAGGGGGGTGTTATTCTGAATAGCACACACAGAGTGTCTCCAAGGCTGTGCTGATCTGTGATGGACAAGATGTGGTCCTTTCCTCATGGCAATGCTTTATTAGGAAGAAAAGACATGAAAAAAGTAACACAAGATGTTAAATGATAAGAGCATCGATACTCTTTCATTTCTCTTTATCTCAATCAATTTCATCTGTAAAACTTAGGGAAAAGTCACTTTAGCAGATGTACATATTTCTTTCAATAGAAGAATAGGTAAAGAAAAAAGGAAAAGACCTGCTTCTTCTAAAAAGTTTTTATGCCTTTGGAGTTGGACCATTTCATTCACTATCACCTGAAACTAGGATTAAAAGCCTAGTTTCTAGTAATCTCTGCTCTTGGAGAATTGCATTATACACCAATTAAATAGAAAATATATAATTGGTTGTTTTGTTTTCCATGTCCTTGAATTGCTATATTGTAAACTAGCCTCTCCTCATATGCTAATATGTTGATAACAAGATGTCTATGGCATTTATTAGCTTGTAAATTATAATTCTATTAGAAGTCCCTGCCTTCAATTAGCCTTAAAGACCATTAAAGACAAATTTTTTCATGACTTCCTTTTTTACATATTTTCCAATGTTATTGTCTACTCTTGTTCTTATCAAATTTAATAGCAGCAAAAGTTTATCTGTGACTCTTTAGTCTTGCTTGATCTACTCTTTACAGAGTTAGTACAATGAGACTCGAGCCAGTCACATGTTATGAATAAAAAGGGGGAAATAATGGGGAAAGGCTTGACTTCTAGAACTCTAGGTGGTTGGTAAAATTCACTGAAATTTAACCACTCGGCACAAAAGATGTCTGGTTTTTTTTTTGAGTGGCAGAGTCTATAGCGCTCACCATTACCATTTACTTTTATGTCCATAATCCACATTCAATAACAGCTAAAAATAAGAAATAAATATTAATGAGTCACTTCTGTGACCTCTTAGTTCAGTGAGCTCAGCAATTTGCGTGAGCCACGGGTGAGGCCAACATCACAGGCATGAGAGCAGTAATTGGGGCTGCAGCGTTAATGGTTGCAAAGGGCTTTTACAAGCGCTCACCCATTTGGTCCTCTTAACATCCCTATGCGGGCCTTGCAACAGCGTGATGACTGGCCCGTTATAAAAAATAAACAGTTTCAAAGGTTAAATGACTTGTTTAGGGTCACATAATTAATAAGTGAGGGTTAAAACTTGACTGAGTTTTCTGACACTGACATTCTTCCCACTCAATAAAACTGCTTCAACTTTGTCTCCATGTGAACAATAAAATGCCAATGACATTCATTAGCCTGTTAATGACACCTGCATCTGGGAGACCATGTCTTCTGGGTTGAGATCACCATCGGCTCTCTCTCAAATTGCAAATAAACTAGAGGCAGAATCATAAGGAAAGACAATAACTAAAGATAGTTTAAAAATAAGAACAGGGACAGGCCTGACATCCACAGATACTTCCTTCAACTTTAATCTTGCAGCAGTTGCGTGAAGAAGCATTATCAGTGGCCTGTCTGCACTCTACCCTCTGAACTGGAATGACACAGCTAGAAATGGAAAGGGGAGAAAGAAGCTTTGACTCATTTTTGCTGCCTGTTTTTAAAGCAACAGATATTACACTCATCAGAACACTGAGCTTTGACTGTCCTTAGGCAGTCTGAGCTGAGGTTATAACCTTCCCTTCACAATTGCCTGCATCCAACACTGTGCCTCCTGTGGTACAAGGTAGAGAGCCATGGAGAGAGGCATTCACGGCTAGGAAGATAACCTCTAGGTGAAGCAAATAAAAGTAGAGACAGGCCAGGCCCTGGGAATGGTGCTTGCTGGGAAATACAGCTTTCCGAACTGCAGTGATTAGACAATGGAAGACTTTGTACTTTCTTTTATAGTACAGAACTGAGAAATGAGGGTAGAATGTTCTATTTCAGTGCCCAGTGAATGTATTTGCGACATCAGGCATTGAGCTAGGGCTGTGCACAGTTGAGAGGATGGTTTTTAGCTACACACAAGGGACAACGAGGCTGGCCACGGACAATCTAGGCCAGGCGAAGCCTACACCTAGAGAGCGAAGCCTACACCAGCCAGCGAAGCCTACACCTAGAGAGAGCTCACATCCACCAGGATGAAAAAAGGGCAAAGAGAATGGTAAGAACAGGATAGGACAAACAAAACAAACATACATTGTTTTGTTTATTCCTCATTATAATTTAAAAACCATGTATCTCCCCATCTTACAGAGGCATATCTTTTTTTTTTTTTTTTTGAAGACTGGGTAATCTTCAGTGTAGTCTTCTTTTTCTTTAAGATTTATTTATTTATGCATATAAGAACTGGGGTACAGGACAGAGGTGTGGGGGAGGGTTGGGAGGATTTGCCAAAGACAAATGGGGAGCAGAACAGGCAGAACTGACTGAAGTACACTGCTGAGGGGAGCAGCGGGTGAGACAGGAGAGGTTTGTGGCGCCATGTGGGTTGCTCCCTGGCCAGCCAGGGATTGAACTCGTGCTGCAGAGGCTTTGGATTGCTTCATAGTATGGTGCTTAACCCCTTGCGCCACCAGAGAGGCCCTACAGATGCATAAAATTTTTGTTGCTTTTTTTTTAAGAAACCTGTACCCCTCCCCCTATGTTTATTGCAGCACTATTTACGATAGGTAAAACCTGGAAACAACCCAAATGCCCAAAAATAGATGACTGGATCAAGAAGATGTGGTACATATACACAATGGAATATTACTCAGCCCTCAAAAAAGATAAACTCATGCCATTCCCAGCAATGTGGACGGAGCTAGAAGGAATTATGCTCAGTGAAATAAGCCAGAAGGAGAAAGAAAAATATTGGATGGTTTCACTTATAGCAGGAATATAGGGGAACCCAATAAGACATCAGTGTAAAAAATAATAACAGCACAAAACACAACAAAGCAAAAACGGACAATTATAAATCAGAGACATCCTGCAGGGGAGGAGGAGGGAGAGGGATCAGAGGGAGGGAGGGAGGGAGGCACACAGGGGACTGAGGTGACAGTGCACGGGTGCCATGGGGAAGGAAACTCTATGGGGACTACACCTGAGGGCGTGCGGGGAAGCAAATATTGTTTAAAAATGAACATTGATGTAAAAAAGAAAAAAGAAAAGAAAGAAAAGAAAAAAAGCGAAAGGATGAGAGTGAATGATGTCACACAAGTCAAGGTGTAAAAAGTTACTATAATTAGAAGGGAGGGGGCTGGTGGGTGGGTAAATTGTGTGAACAGGATGAATGAACAGGGTAAAAGATAAATGTGGACTTTTCACGATGAACTTACTATAGTAAATGCACCTGTCATTGTTCCATGATTCACTCCTGAAACTGGCATGTTAGAACACAATGGACTTTCAATTTAATAAAAAGGAAAACCTGGTATAAACTAGTCCAGAAACTAAAATTAGAATGTAAATTCAAGCAAGGACTGAACCAAAAAGGTAAGATAGGACATTACAGTTGTCTGTCAGGCTCATTTGGAAGGTGAAGAAACATGTCCAGACAAATCATTTGCTCAAGTTCATACAACTAGTAACTCAGAGCCAGAATTCTGAACCCAGCCCTACCTGCCACCAGCGGTGCTTTCTGCTGTCCCTCCTGCCTAGCCTGGCTCGATGTTGGGGAGCAGCGAGGGTGGCTGGCTGGCTGCTCTGGGTAGGCAGAGCCTGGGAGGCCAGTGTCCATAGGAGCTTATTCTGGCCTCCTCTGGGCAGTGGACTTGGGGGTGGGGAGAGGGGACCCTGTGATGCATTTATACTGCAAGTCAAAGCAAATTTAGCTGCTTTCATCAACTCAGCACATGCAGAGTTGGAACCCAGCTCCTCCTTGTCACAGAAAGTCAAATACTGCAGTTCAGAATCACCCACAAGTGTTCTCAGCGTTCACCCTGGACCTATTTCATTACTCATCGTATTCAATTAAATTCTGTTGGGCTGTTAACAGGCTTAATTCTTGTGTCTCTGAATGTACTGAGTCAATTTTGATTTAACAGTTGTTTTCATTCTACAGCTCCTGTAAATTTGCAGCAAGCACATTTCATTGTCAGAGAAAGCCCGCTGCCACTTTCACTCTGCTTTCACTTCGATTTTCAGCACCTTTATTTCAAATAATGCGTCAGACAACCAATTTTCACAAAAATGCCATATGACTCCACAAACATTTGTTTTGCTTATGATTAGCCCTGCTGAGATTTGTCAGCATCTCAGAATTGTAATTTAGAAATCATCCATGTCTGCTCACCTTTTACATGAGAAGTAGTAGAGTATTAGAACAATTAAACAGCGTACCAAGTTCACACGGCATCAGCCAGGACAAACACTCAGCACGGGTGCCTCCGGCCTGCCACATCCTTTATGCTGAAAGATCATCCGATAACATTAGAGAGGATGCCAGTGCCATGTGGATGCACGTAGAGGTATTTTTATCCTCAAACTACATGGTTCTTGTTAAGCTATAATTGACAAGTGACATCATGTTAGCTTCAGGCATACCCCATCGTGACAGGATGGTCCATATATTGTGAAATGATCACACTATAAATCTAGTTACTGTCTGTCCCCCCACGTTGTCCCATTTGGTGGTGACCTACTGCACAGGAGCTCTCGAGGTCATGGCGAAGTGCGTATTGTGTACTGGTGCTTCCTGGGAGTTTTTACTTCAGGAGAGATGGTGCACTGGCAGCAAAGGGGCCAAGGAAATGAAAACAGCACTGTTAGACTAAAGTCTGCAAATTTAAAGTGTGCCAGCAGCTGCAATGCTCTTAGAAAATTTAAATGTGTTCACTCTATCCATAGCTCTCGCACAGGTTTTGCATGACAATTTATTTATTTATTTTTATGAGATTTATTTTATTTATTTATGCATATAAGAACTGGGGTGTAGGCCAGAGATGTGTGTGTGTGGGGTGTGTGTGTGTGTGTGTGTGTGTGTGTGTGAGAGAGGATTCACTAGAGACAGAGTGGGGAGCAGAACAGGCAGATCTACTGAAATACACTGCTGAGGACAGCAGTGTCAAGACAGGACAGGTCTGCTGTGCCATGTGGGTAGCTCCCTGGCTAGGGATTGAAGTTGTGTTGCAATGACTGGCGATAGCATGGTAGTGCTGAGACTTACCCCCTTGTGCCACCAGGGAGGCCCCTTACATGGCAGCTTAAATGACTCGGTGAGGCTTCCTTCTCTACAGGTGCTTTGCCTGCCACCTTCCTGGTGATGGTGGCCAGCCAGGATCTCTAGATACTTGCTGACTTTACCTGACAGATTTCTGCTCCCAAGTTCCACTTCCTTACAAGTGTGTTTTTGATCTTAAGGGGAAACACAGACATTCTGACCATTTTTTCTGCTTTCAGTGTTCACTCTGTTCCAAGAAAATCCTGTTAAAGAATCCTCTACAATTTAACAAGGTGCACATAGTTCTGAATCAGCTATTCAAGTCCACTGCTCTATGCTGATCTCTGGGGATGATAGTTCACCCAGGTGGGTTTTATTTCTTCATCTGCGGAATCTCTTTCCAAAGAAATGAAAGGAGATGCAGGAGCGCCGCAATCATCATATCCCGTGGAGAACATGCCCTGGGGGGTTTCCCATTCTGACTTTCCTGTCCCAGGACATACTGTACACTTTGGGATTCATGCTGCTGCTGGTGGTGGCTTATATTAGGAAGGAATAGCCTTTACTCTTTTTTTTGTTTTGTTTTAAGATCTATTTGAAATACTGAAGGTAGTAAAACTTATATAACAGTAATAAAAATCCCCACTGTATGAGCTCCAGTCTAATGTTACCTATCCCTTAGAGACACACATTATTTAATAGTAATATTAATAGCCAGGTAGAATAATAACCAGGTGCTTGACTAGCCACTCTCCATATATCTTCCCTCTAATGCTTACAAGTCATCAGGCGGGCGCGTCATCCCAGTTGGCACTTTATTTTGCTCACCCTGCTCCCCAGTAGCTTGTGTAGTCCCTGCCTCGTATTGTTCGATACCTATTTGTTTCGTCATTGAATGAGTGATAAAACTAAAGAAAGGAGAGTTTCATTTTTCCAGGGTTGCACACCTAGTAATTCCTGGAGTAGACATTTAAGCTCAGTTCTATCTGAGTTTAGAGCCTCAAAACTACTTAATTAGTGTGAACAAATATGATGCCACAACTTGCCTGTATTAGCCATTCAAGAATTTATCATACTAAACCTGAAGTATTTTTTTCAAACAAAATTCCTCTTGCTTCAGTGAAGTGCTAGTTCCTTTGCTTAATGTAGAGTAGAAAGCAATAGTACTTGCATACCTATAGACAGGTACAAAAGTACTATTATACACAAGTGCTAATGTATATATATGAAATCGATAATATGTGTGTGTACATATATATATATATATATATATATATATATATATGTGTGTGTGTGTCATGACTATGTTCAAAATCAAATCATCCAGCTCACAGGAAGAGGATTGAATGATGCAGATTTCCACACATCCATCATTGAATGAGGACCCTTTTCTGACTTTGAGGTCATGGTAATAAACTCATGCCCCAGAGCAGCAGAGCTCGCTAATCACTTAGATTTCAGGGGTGTGTGTGTATCTCCAGTGCTAGATAAAGTAGACAATGACTTCTGGTTCTAAAGAGCTATCTACACATTCACAATCTCATTTATGAATGAAATCCCTTAATAGAACACATAAAAATGGCCAATCTTATTTCATTTATCTTGCATATTTCAGACTATCCTTTCCACTATGGTTATTATTAAAAATTCCCAATAAAAGTCATTCTAAAGGAAGATAACCAAAGTGCATCATCAGTTTACCATACAGTTCAGGGCTCTATGGTTCCTGTTCTTCATTGCCAAATGAAAAATGTCATCTTTTCCTCAACCCAAACTTAACACACTTAAAAGAAGACTTTAAATTACTATTATTTAATTATGGTAGACTACATTATTTAGACACACACACACAGAGTAAAATAAGGAAAATACGAGATAAAATAGTTGGTTTTTTTGGTTGGTTTGTTTGTTTTTTGCTATTGAATGACTTACAACACAGCGAAGAAGAATTACAGGATCAAAACTAATGAGAAAATAAAGGCCCAGAGAATGAAGCAGCAGGGGACACAAAGCCTGCTTTGGCCAGAACCTCTTTACTCACCTGGGACAAAATGAATATAAGACTAAACTATGGTTTTGAACTTTTGGAGCAATAAGCCAAAATTTTAGCTAAGAGTCTGCTGAAGTTAAAAGATCAAACAGAAAACTACCCAGCTTACAGCTAGCACCCCAGAGATGTATACCTCTAGGGTAAAGTTGACCCAAGATGTTATACCTTTAGAGTAAGGCATAGCCTCTTCCTGCACACCCCAGGACTTCCATAAAATTTAGCAGATCAGGGAGACTATATGTTAAGAAAATTATCTTGAGCTATGACAGTCGTGACAGGTGTATCTGTAGCCCACTTTTTTTTAAATCATCAAAGTGTTTCAAGAAAACATATGCTCTAAATTTAAAGCAGTGCTGAGCTAACAATGCTCCCAAACACTTGGAACAAACAAATGCAAATCATTTCCAGAGGAAGGCGCATATATCCTAGGCCTCAGGGCATCTTCACAATAGGACAACAAACAGGACACAATTAAAGATGATTACCTGCACAAGGAAAGAAGGTGCCACGAGCAATAAACAGCAGAAAGAGCGAGCAGAAGAAAAGCAAGCCTTCGCTACTCTCACGGAGGTCACAGACAAATGCAATCACCGGCTGTGCATTAAGAAAACTAAAGAGAAAGGAAGTCCTAGGCATAAAGGAGGAAAAGAGAAGCGATGCAGAAGACGTGGGAAAGAATCGAGAGAACTCTAAGAACTGAAAAACACACCGACTGAAGTGAAAACCTCAATGGATAAGTATGGCAGCAGATTATGCACAACGGAAAAGATGATTATTAGTGAACCGGAGGGTTGGGTGGAGGAAATTATCCAAAATTTCGAATAGACTCAAAAAACATTTAAGCACCGTCGTTAGCAGATGGAAAGGATAGAGGGAGAAAGTCTTTCATATATGTCAACGCTACTTATGTTATAAAGTTAAATCACTGTGCTTAGAATATTGTCTAGCACACAGTGAATATTTTATTTTAAATAAGTTAAATGTGGTAAGTCAGAAACCCTATTACTCTTGGTAAAAGTGAAGATTAAAACAACTTGGGAAAACAGTTGATATAATCTGTTACTATTTGGGGCCTCCCCGATGGCGCAGCAGTTGAGCGCTGGGTTGCAAAGCTGCCCGCAGCCTCTGCAGCGCTGGTTCGATCCCCGGCTGCTCCCCGGCCACTGGAGGAGGGTCCCGCATGGCGCGCAGACCTCTCCTGCCACCCGCTGCTCCCCTCAGCAGTGTACTTCGGTCCTTCTGCCTGCTCTGCTCCCTGCTCTGGCTCTGGTGAATTCTCTCACCCTCCCGCGCTTCTGACTGTACCCAGTGCTTGCATAAATAAATAAATAAATCTAAATTAAATAAATAAATAAATAGACATAGACACGAAATACATCATTATCTGCTTCTGCATAGATAACCTAGAGCAGATGTAGTAAAATACTTTAGTAAAATGTTGATAGCAACATTGATTATTTCCACATAAATGAAAACAATCATCTACAAAAGACCAGAAAAGTAAATTCTAAAAGACACACAATAAAAAACTGTGCGGAATGAAAAGGAATAAATTACAGGAGGAAACTCCCAGCATGTTCAAGAATAGACAGTGCATAAATGTTCCACTGAGTGAAAGAAAGCAGACACAAAAGAATACAAATTATGAGACTGTTTTCATAAAATTCAAAAACTAGGAAAAACTAAGCATATTGGTAAAATTCAGAGAATTTTCCCAAGATTATCATCATGTGAACAAGTGCAGTGGATACGAATAGGAGGAAGAGGAAGTTATCCTGGGAGGTCGAGAAGTCAGTGGGACCCCCCCAGGCTGCAAATGGCCGTTTCACGCACAAGACTGAGTGGGGCTGTGAACACTGCTGCACACGCACACCGGTCCTGTTCACCCTTCAGGCTCATCTCTGAGATGAGAATTCCTGGGTCATAGGGGGGTGAACACTTCTCTGTCTCTAAACCCGGGTGGGTGCTAGCAGGACTCAGAAACTGTACATAGGTGGTGTGTGCACTTCTGTGTTCACACTACATTTCAAAATTTAAGAAGTCGAGCAGCTCACCGTGAATAAATGGGAAACCTAGCACACAACCACTACAGAAATCCATGGTGAAGAAGTGACCGGCGGGAGATGAGAAGTTAGGAGGGGTGGCTTGTTGCCTTTCTTCCTGTGTGTATGCAGCTTCGCTGACATCTGGTGATGTGTAACATGGCATGAATTGAAAGCACCCAGTGTGACTTGATACATGAATCTATTGTCCAATTATTACCACAAAGCACAGTTAACATAACTATGACTTCAGTGACTGTTTTTTTTTTCCTTTTGTGGGGAGAACACCTGGAATTCACTCTCTCACTTTCAGGAATACAATACAGAATTGTTAAGTATAATCACCACACTGTACATTAGATCCCTGCAATTTATTCCTCTTACATCCTTATATCCCCAGTTCTTCCACCCCTTAATCTTTGGCACCTACCAGTCTACTTTCTGTTTCTATGAGTTTGGCTATTTCAATTCCACACATATATCTCTGTAATATTCATTTTTCTGTTTTATTTCACTTAGCATAAAGTCCTCAAGCTTCAATTTGTTCAAGTTCTTACAAATGGAAGGCTTTCCTTTTTCTTTTAATGTTTGAATAAATATTCCTCTGTGTGTGTGTGTGTGTGTGTGTGTACCACATTTTCTTTTGATGGACAATTAGGTTGTTTGCTTGTTAACTCTTGTGAAAAATGCTGCAATGAACCTGGGAATGCAGATATGTCTTCAAGATAATAATTTCATTTCTCTTGGATACATGCCCAGGACTGGGATTGCTGGATCATAAGGTCATTTTTTCAATTTTTTAAAACTTACTTTTTTTTACTAAAATGGAATACATTAACTTATGGGAACGTATGTAGCAACACAGGCCCACATCAAGAACTAAGAAAAGACCAAATAAATAACCTTATCTCTCACTTCACACAACTAGAAAAAGGAGATCAAACAAAACCAAAAGCCAAAAAAAAAAAGGAAATAAAAAAAAAACTGGAGTAGAAATAAATGAAATAGAAATCAAGCAGATAGCGCAAAAGATTACTGAAACAAGGGAGCTGAGAATACTCAGTGGGGAAAGGATGCTTATCCCAATACTTGGTATTGGATATGCACATGCTTATTTCTTTTTGAGGAAGCTAAACATTTGGGAGAATAGCCAATTGAAAGGAAAAGAATTCAAATGTACAATTACCTAAAAGTAGTGAGTATTAATTAGTCTGTATGATACTCTCGGTACATGTCATTACACATTTGCCCAAATCCATTTCATATACAACACCAAGAGGGATCCTTAAGGTAAACTATTGACTTTGGGTGATTATGATGTATCAGTGTAAGCTGATCAAGTCTAACAAGTACACTCCTCTGATGGGGATGTCGATAATGGGAAGGTTATTTGTACCTAAGAGCCATAAATATATGGAAATTTCTGTGCTGTCTTCTCAGTTTTGCTGTGACTCTAAAACTTCTCTACAAAGAAAAAGGGTTAAAATAAATTGTAAAATATTTTTGAAATGGGAGGTGTTGGCAGACGACTCTCAAAGCAGCGCTAGTGCACAATGCTCTAACAGGTGTTCTTGGAACAGAGGTACTGAAGGCCTTTGTTCTGGACCATCTTCTTAAAATTGTTTGTCGAAGACACACCCTTAGCAGGGAAAGATAGGAAAGAGAAAGCTTGTTTACTGTCCAGTGTAATAAAGATCATATCTCCTTCCACAGCAAATGTCAGGCAGGCTCACTGCCTGCTATAACATGTTCTGGTTCCCTAAACTCGGGATTGCACTCTTGAATGCAGTCCACTGTTTTCCAAGAGCCTCCTGGCTCGTAGCACATCACTCTGTGGGAACTGGGTCTGGAAATTAGCATTAATGTTGATACTCTAGCGACTTCTATTGTTATGAATAATTTACTGTGTTTGTGTCAAATCCAGAGTCTCATGTCTTCTGCCAGCATCCATGAAAGGGTAACAGACTAATCTGTTAGCATGGAAGTAGGGCAAATTCTCAGACTACACAGATTTTGATAGGAAGGATACAGAGTCCAACAAATGACCAGGCGGACCATCGAAAGCTACTTTAGGTGTGTTGCCACAACAACAGCTGTCAGCCTGGTGTCGCTAAAGAGGCATTCTGCCATTTTTTATATGGGTTCTAGATTTAGTCCTACAAATGCCATCAGACCGCCTATTTTACAGCTGTGCAAGAGGAAAACCACTTGCCGAAGAGCAGACAAGTAATAGGTCCCTGAGACAACACCCAGACACGAGGCCCTGTGGCGCAGAGTGGCGACTCTTGACTTTCTTGCCAATTTCTCAAGTTACGGCTTTGAAATGGGTGCCCATGCCTGAGAAGTGTTTAAAAGTGAAAAGACAAATGTTCAAGAGGGAATTAAAGAGTTTTTCATTCTGCTAAGGGCATCT
Source organism: Talpa occidentalis (assembly GCF_014898055.3). Taxonomy (NCBI): domain Eukaryota; kingdom Metazoa; phylum Chordata; class Mammalia; order Eulipotyphla; family Talpidae; genus Talpa; species Talpa occidentalis. The sequence continues at coordinate 112,218,562 of NW_023605194.1, forward strand.
GATGTAAATGGCTAGCACGATTCTGAGGACGCGGTCTTCCTCTTTGGGGGATGAAGGTGCTTACATAACCTTTGGTTAAAGAAACGAAAGTGAAAATTAGAGTTTTGTTGAGATGTATTTAAGGTCCTTCCTTGACGACATAAATGGCCGGCAACCCTACATCGGCCCTTTATTTTTTTCCTTTCCTTATTTCCAAAATCTTAAATTCTGACACCCAAATGGCCTCATTATCTAGTTCGCAGCTAGCGTTCACAGCTCGTGTCCATGTGTGACACGTGAGTATGTTTGTGGCATGTGGCCACATTCACATGGAACTGCCTTTGAAGACTCAACATAGTACTTTTCGATACTTATGATCGCTCCTTGTTGCTTTTATATTATTTGAGCTCTCCAGAGCCAGCCCAGAGCTGGCTGCACTGTGGGCACTGAGCAAACAGTTGTTAAGAGATTGAGTAAGAGAATGAATGAATGGATGGATGCCCGAGGCACGCTGAGGTTCTCCATTAGGGTGGAAATCTGGGGGGACATGTGGTAGAACCATTCACAGCAAGGAGCTTGGCTGATCCAGACACCCTTCTACACTCCTAAAGGAAAGAAGGAGCCCGTGGTAGTCCTCACCTGATACGGGGCTTAACAACATTCGATTTGTTTTTACATGTGATCATTGGCTCAGGAATCAAGGACTACATTAGTCGTCTGAAGGATTTCCAAACACAGGCAGACACCTGAACAAATAAATAACTGGTGCTTGCATGATGTGTGCCTCAGGAAAGGAAACAGTGACTGTGTGTTCACCTCTAAGAAAGGACAGAGACTATTAGGGGATTTTGTGGTTAATAGTTTGTAAAATATTTCAAATGTTTTCTACTTCAAAGCCACTTAAAAATAGCGCTGAACTTACTAGCTTTCAAATGATGTCAGTGGAAAAGGTAAAACTTAGTGTGTTGAGTCTTGATTGTTAAATTTACTGAATTTGAGGACTGACCCTCTGTTAGCTGCATCTGAGACCTTTGAGAAGTTGAAACATCGGTATTTCTACTTGCTTAAATCAGATATTGTTGTTTGTCTCCTTTTTAATATGCTCTCATTTTCCTTTAAGATGTCTCAGGCTGGGGCCATCCTGGTGGCACAGGTGGTTGAGCACAGCACTGTGAAGCTGTCCGCAACCTCTGCAGCACCAGTTCGATCCCCGCTGGCCTTGGAGCAACCCACATGGCGAGCAGACCTCTCTTGTCTCGCCCGCTGCTCCTCTCAGCAGTGTATTTCATCAGTCTGCCTGTTCTGTTCCCTGCTCTGTCTCTGGTGAATCCTCTCACCCTCCCGCGCATCTGGCCTTCCCCCTGTTCTTGTATAAATAAAATAAATCTTTAAAAAAAAAAAAGATATCTCAGGTAGGGGTTTAATAGATCACTTTTCTGTGAAAGGGAAGTCCTTTGCTCCTGTTCTTCCTACAGACTGACTGGGTAAGTGCAATATCATAATTCTTTCCCATGGAAATACTATAGTGTGACCAATATTTGAGCAAAGAAATTAGGAAGGCACTGATTAAAAAGGAACAAGTTTTGTGGCTGCAAAGCGCATCTCTCTTTACAATCTCCACCTTTCAGGGAAATCTCCTGGAATACCTGTCTTTCAGCCCTTACACCGCAATATGCAGAGATGGTTCTTCCACATTAGATGACTTTCAGGGTTTCCTCTTTTCTTAATCACAGAATCATCCTTTCTTCTGTTTCATGACTTCATTACTTTCCTGTAATTTGTATGTCATTTTATATTCAAAGCAACGATTGGGCATTCAGGAGTAAATGTTCTCTGCTGAGTCAGTGAGGTCGACGGGAAGAGGTGGAGAGAAAAAAAGGGAGACCTGATCTTTAGTCTTGGCCCCGCCACTTATAAATATCAATTTCTGGGTCTGTGAAAGGGTCATGAAATGAACTGTTTGCATATCTTAGGCGAAAGCAATAAGAACTGAGGTTATATCTAGGGAAAAAAACAATCTTGCTAAACAAAAAAACCAATACAAGATGCCATCTAGTTAATCTCAATTAACAGGGTACAGAGAGGCTAAATCAATGCAGAAAGGATGAATCTATACTGTTCTCATTTGCATTGGTCCTTGAGTCTCCTTCAACCTGGTCATGAACCACATCACCTGAGGTAGGTGGCTACACCAGTAGGACCTGATACTTTAAAACACGAACCAGCAAAGTTAAGTCCAGGAAAATAAAATACTGACATTAGTTCGACTCCAACAGAAAGATGCTCTGGGTGAATGGACTGGGATTTTCATCTCTAATTCAGGGGCGTGGGGAGAGAGGCCAGCACGCTGCCGAGTCCCTCCAAGTGGCAGCTGAGCAGAGGCACCTGGGGGGGGCCCTCAGCGAGGATGCAGCGTGCGAAAACCAATTCTCTTTGCTAGGAGACAAATGGTCTGAATTAAAAGCTCCTGTTGGTTTAAAATTGCAGAAGCAATCTAATTTTAAAAGGACTCTAAAGACACATTTCTTTTCACTGAGTGGACATAAGACGTGAGTAATTATTAACCCCATAAACCAGCTGTAAGGGGAAGTCAGCGCAGGAGATGCAGCGGTGCAGGGCGCAGCCTCCCTGGAGCAGGGTCTGGAGCCTCAGTTGATGCATCTTCCTCCCTCTTCCCTTGCTCCATCCCCTCCCCACCTGCTCCAGGCCGCTCCCTCTCTCTCCCCTGCCTTCCTGCACCCCTCCTACCCCTCACCTCCTACCCCCCTTGCCTCCTCTCTCCTTTATACACTTTTCCTTCTTTTACTCGCTTTCCCTTCTTTGCCCTCGATGCCCAACTCGATGACCCAAACACTTGCAGTCCCAAGCTGTGTTCCCCACAGGTATAGGGAATACAGAGCTGGACCATAATTTTGGTTTTGTTTTTCCTCTTTTTTTTTAAAGAAAATATAGTCTTTTTTTTTTTTTACTAAGTCACACTTCCTTCCCCAGAACATGAATATCTGTAGCCAGATCCATAAATTGCTGGAAGTCCTAGTCCTTTCTGACTAAAGCACATCCCAAATGCTCTATAGGCCGACCTCTGTGCAGCCAGCAACTCCAGCAAATGTATGCAAAACCCAATAATTTTTAGAACAAGACCAATAAATTCACAGCTTGCAAACTCGTCATTTGAAATATGTGATCCTATACATCTAATGTACGGTGTGATCAACCAATGTGCCTCAAAAAAATAATTTTTTTCAAGTATGAGGGAAAAAATATTTGGCTAGTATGTTAAAAAGTTTTTCTTTTCATGGGCACTAAGTTGCCCTTATCTGGCAGGCCTTTTCCTCTGTGACTTTTCTGCCAGCTGTTTATAAGAAAATATTTGACTTTTCATTGACCTAAAAAACTGGTGTTTAATTAAAAAATAAAAACAGCCTTGGCACCTAGAAAGCTCTCTTAGTTTCTTTCATTTTGGTGATCTCTGGACTTCTATAAAATGCACAGCCAAAGGAATGAATAGTACCAGTTAGGGCTTCTAAAGTTGACCACGAGGAGCATGTTATCACCTCAGATAATTTAAACTTAGGGCCAAATCTTAAAGTAAAGCTTTACAGACCCTTGAAAATAACTGTGCAGTGTATTTTAGACTTTGAAAGAGATAAATCTAAGCCAACACAAATGATAAAAATGATTTACAATTGTGTGGTAAAAGAGCAAATTCTTAAAGTTCCAGTACTTAGAGAAGCCGATAAATATAACTGGAAATCTTATCTTATAAAGGGTAGCCAGTGGGAAGCGAAAGGAAAGCTGAGGGGAACATTTCTTTCTCAGGGCAAAAACCCAGGAGAGGAGGGATATAAGACTTCTGTGAGCTCCAGGCCATGGACCAGGTATTTACTGTCACCACTTTGCTAGACCTGTCTTCTTTGTGCCACTACGGCTGCCATTTATCCCCATTTGATGAAGAGATGCAGTTATTCTAGGTTGGTTGTCAAAAGCAGCAATCATATCTGAGGTTGGCTGACCCAATAGCCCATGAGCCCTACTAACCACTGGAGCATTGGTTCAGACACTCCTGTCAAGCCCCGTGACTTGAATAATAGGGGTTGAATCCATTAGGATTCCCATATTCTCTGGATCAAGCTGCTGTTTTAGAGTAGATGATTTTTCACGCGCTTCAAGCTAGAGATTAACTTCTAGTTGGAGAAAATCCGGTGGCAGCCAGCACGGTAAGGGCTACTTGTTGACCCTAATACAATTCCATCATGCTCGTGTGAATTTATTAGGGATTCAGTCGAACCCAGTAATATCACCAGGCCTTTAAACATGAATTTTAGCTCCATAACTCAGTTTTATATGTATCACTTGAATTAATTTGCTTGTTGCTTAAACTTGTAAATGATTGAACTATAGAATTGCTCCTTATAAAGAAGAAGGAATGTAGTAGTAAAGATCACCGATGTTTATTTTGCAGTAATATAAAAGATCTTTCTTCAGCAAATCCAGTAACAGCCCTTGCAAGTTAGTCCCTCGAAATGTATATGCTTTTTTACTATAGTTACTTAAAGAAAGATCTGAAAGAAACATAAAATAAGCAAATGATCTCTCAAAAACTTCCACAAACTATATAAAACATCACTCTAAGATGATGTAGAGAAAATCGTGTATAGCTTTGGAAATAGCCAAGCAAACTATTGCCATGACCCTTATTTTATCTAACTATTAAAGGAAAATTTGCTTGATGACATTCATGTAGTATAATATACCCAGCAAAACTATTTGGATGCACAGAACATCCTTTTGGCAGACAATTATAGCGTTTATCTCTTTGGCTGCTGTTCATTTCACCAAGAGGCAAAAATATGTTGCTAAAGCTACAAACAAGCAATTTGTTGTTCAGTCTTGATTGCTAGAAGAATTAACATAGTAGTATGAGGGTGAATCTTGATGAAATGGGCCTTACCAAGATGTACTGAAAGAGTGCCATAATCACAAGCCAAGGAATCTGGCCTGCATCTCAACGCTCACCATCAGTTGTCTCACACAGTAAAAATACTGCAAAAGCCTGCCCAAGACAAACAAACACGTATGTGGCCCTTGAAGAGGATCCAATGCTAATGTGGAAATTGGGACTCATCCCGGAGAGCCGACTACCAGAGAAACTGGGTGGGTTTCACACAAATTGGTTGGACATGTTTGTAGGACTGGGTATTTATCACACTCTGACAGCATCAAAGCAGAGCAGGATGGGAGGGAAGTTCATCTGCATGAATTTGTTATTGTCCTTTTTTCATCTGTGTTCTTCCCATACAGTTTCACCATGTGTACGTTTGATTGATGGCTATGATCTCTTAGACTCTATTACAGGTAAGAGGTAATGCCTTATAAAATCACCTGAACTAGGTGATCAGATTTTGTGCTGTGCTCTGGGTGACATAGTTCCAATATTTTCTTGTCTGAGTTTTGACCAGGCTCCTGTCTCATTCTTACTAATTCTGATTCAGTCCCTTGTTTATAAGCCATCAATAATGAAAATAATAGTGGTGATAATTAAAAATACATGTATGTTCAATATGCTAAAATAAACACATCATTTAAATAACAATTTAACCAGAGAGGTGAGCATTCCTTTGTGACCTTCCATGGAAAGTTTTGTATTTATTCTGATTATACTTGAACTTCCTTGCACTGTAATTTTGTAATCACAGTCAGAAAGAGTGCCATAAAAAACTACACACTGTGCTTATTTGCTTAATTGACTAGAAGTTTTCTTTCTATTTTATACTGTAATTGGATGCCAAAGAGTGATCAATTGGTCTTAGAAAGGTATGGAACATCCAACTGAATAATGGAAATAACTCATCCTTTATTATCTTAATAATCATTGTGATAATTTCTAAAACATGTCATGTCTTCAGTCTTAACTACATGAAGAAGGTATGAAATCAACCTCATTGATTGTTGGTGCTTTGGTGGTGAGATTGCTATAGTAGTGATACCTTAATGGGTGTCACCTATACTTCCCAAATAATAATGATGCAAACCAATATTAGCTCAATACAAATGAATTAACTAATTAAAAAGTAACCAAAAAATGAAAATAAATAAAATCACCCCTATGAAAAGGACTGGGTTCTGAGCCTTTGGACATTCTAGAAATCTTGTATGGGTTTTCGAAATTAAATTAAGTTTTTGGAATTAGGACTAGCTCCCCTCTGCCAGGAAAAGGGGCCCTGTCTCTATTCCCTGGACTGGCCGTGTTGAGAGATGGTGCCGTGGAAACAAGCGGAGAAGGTTGTCATTCAAGACAACTGATAATACCACAGAGCAGACACCCTGAAGGCCACTGCAAAGTGTTCTCAGCAAATTCAAGGGCAGCACTTTGAACTAAAACCAGAAATAAGAATCGACTGGCGTGAACACTTCAGAAAGTAATCCAAAGAGGAAAGTGGTGTTTTCTCTCTAAGTAGTTCAGAATAGCAGATAAAAGGGCATTTCAGTTTCTCTAGTTTGACTTAGGATTCTGGTGTTTTTATTTGTTTGGTCATCAGGACTTCCAAAATTTCTTTGAAATTCAAGATTTGTAAGAGAGGCTTGTACAGATCGCAGGTACCAAGCTGGGCTATCACTGACCTAAATATCTAGGAAATAAAGACTTGATACCAAAAAATAGGAAATTATTCTCTTTCCTGCTAATGTCCCTCCTTCCTAGACTCTAATACCTATTAGAAAAAAAGAAACTGGTGATAGCTTGTTTTTTACAGGAGATATTTAAAAATTAAACTCAAGGGTTTACCTCTAAAACTTATCATTTGTTATCATCTTTATAGTGTTGGGCATTTTCATGAATCATATCTAAATCTTACTCTTTCTTATAATTATAGTAAAATATGTTTATATTCACAAATATATTTATCAAAGATGGAAACATGTCACTACTATATATGAAAAATCAGTATCAATTGCCAGAAATTCTAGAACAGAACTCATAACCCTTAAAAGTGAGGCTCATACTTGTGACCACAAGGCTTTGGGTCAGGCTCCACACAACAAATGCACATGGAAAGGTGAGCCAATTTCAAGAGAAAATGCACCTGGGAAATGCACAGGTGAGAACATGTGCACTCACTCACACCCGCAACCCCACCTCTGGAATGGAGACAGTTTCCTCACCCCAAAACTGGCAGCTGTGGCCACCCTCATTCTGCTCACCCAGTTTTACTCAAAACGTCACTAGACATTCCTGGAGCAGAGGGCAAACCTCTCTGATTGGCCTGAGAGCCTGCCTGAGCTTTCTCCCCGGGGTCTTAATACCTGCATCTTATCCCGTCTTTCAACAGATAGGTTTCATGTGCTTGTCCTATGCTTCCCACGGTGTGTGCTGGGAAACCAATGGGAAGGTAACACTCACTCCTATGACTTGTGGACTTGTGCAAAATAAAAAATAAATGAACAATAATGAGTACGAAGTATCTTACCTGTAGTGTCGTCCGGGTCCCCTGCAAGCCCATGGATGTTCATCTTCCCTTAGTCCCAAGTGAGGGAGGAAACTTCCCAGGTCAATTGTATGGGAACTCAGGTTGATAGTCGCCACTGGACAGAGATAATCAAAAAATCAGTAAAAGGGGGGCCTCCCTGGTGGCTCAGGGGTTAAAGACAGTGCTATCAACCTATCACCAGCCACTGCAACATGAGTTCAATCCCCGGCGTCCAGGGCACTGACCCACATGGCACAGCAGACCTCTCCTGCCTTACCTGCTGCTCCCCTCAGCAGTGTATTTCAGTAGATCCACTTATTCTGCTCCCCAGCCTGTCTCTGGGGAATCCTCTCTCTCTCTCTCTCTCTCTCTCTCTCTCTCTCTCTCTCTCTCTCTCTCTCTCTCTCTCTCATACACACATGCACACACACACACACACCCTGCACCTCTGGTTTTCTTGTATGCATAAATTTAAAAAAAATCAGTAAAAAGAGGGGCCTCTCTGGTGGTGTAGGCGGTTGGATGCAGCACTGTGGGGCTCAGAGCTTCCCACATGGTGAGCAGACCTCTCCTGTCTCGCCCCCTGCTCCCCTCAGCAGTGTATTTCAGTGGATCTGCCTGTTCTGCTCTGTCTCTGGTGAATTCTCTCACCCTCCCATGCCTCTGACTGTACCCTAGATCTTGTATAAATAAATAAATTTAAAAAAAAAATCAGTAAAAAGAAACTCAGATATCGTAAGAGCCAGACAAAATATCAAAAACTAACACGCCTTTCTTAAAAGCCAACTACAGCCAGGGAGAGACATGGGGAGAAAGGGAAGCCAGTAGCTGTGTCCAGGCACAGGCCAGGCGCTTAGTCATGTTAAATGAAGTCTACAAACACAGGCAGGCAGAGAGAAATAGATTTTCACCCAACCTCTGCTAGCATCCCGCCAAGAGCGCTGAATAAATCACTGAGCTATCGTTCTATTTTAAATTCTCTGTGTCTTGGCCACCACATCCTCCTTTCAAAGGCTCATTGAATTCTGTCTTAATTTATATTTTCAAGGGGACATCACTTCTCCACACATGATCAGGGTAATTATTGGTGACCGCATCTCAAGCTGCATTAGAAGCTGACTTCTAAAATGCAGGTGGGGGCTTTATAGAAGGATAAGTCATTTTTTTCTGGAGGTGTTAGTTAACACCTTCCATTTTTCACTCTCTCCTGCTAAGAACAAGTTTCATCAACAGGCTCCTCCAGACAGTGGTCCCAGGCCTGGGTGTCAGGCCTACGGGAGCAGCTGATGGATGGGCTGTGGTCACAAGGTGAAGTGAGGATGGGCTTATCTGATTGGTAGAACTACAAAGCAATTTGACCTCAGTAGATTTCATTTAATTTCACTTGAACAAACATTTCTTTGATCTGCTCTGCTGGGACACCCTGCTAGGCACATCCGCATACGTCATCTTGTCTCAGCCCCAAATAGCGCTGTGAAGGAGACATTAGTCATCACCCTCTCAGGGAATGAAGCCACAGTGCAGAAACATTCAATTATTTGCTCAAAGAAAGAACTGGAATTTCAACTTACTTCTGATGTCACATCTGAGCATTTTGCCACAAGGTGGATCTCATGTCTGATCGCAAGTGGAAGAAGTAAGAATACTTTTCTTGGAGAATTTCATAACTGACTTTTTCTACAGCGAAGGCTTTCTTTGGGAATTTGTCACACACCCCAGTATGTGTCTGCATCTGCATCCAAACTCGTCTTTTTCCTCTACTCTGAGTGATTATGTCCACCTACCGTTTCTTCCAGGCTTTAAGCATGGAGACTTGCAATGTCTGTTCTTAGCCTCTTTTCCATGTTTATTAGTGTACCATCAAATTCTATTCATTTTTTCAAAGATTTATTTATTTATGCATACAAGAGCTGGGGTACAGGCCAGAGATGCGGGGGGTAAGAGGATCCACCAGAGACCAAGTGGGGAACAGAACAGGCAGATTGACTGAAATACACTGCTGAAGGGAGCAGCGGGCGAGACAGGAGAGGTCTGCTGTGCCATCTGGGTTTCTCCATAGCCAGCCAGGGATTGAATTCATGCAACAGAGGCTGCAGATTGCTTCATAATGCAGTGCTTAACCCCTTGAGCCACCAGGGAGGCCCAAATTCTATTCATTTTTAATGTTTCTCACTTCCACACCCTTTTCCTGAATTACTCCCTTAGCTCTTGAGCCCATCTTCCTTCCTGTACCTTCTCACCCTTTACACTGGCCACACCCTCTAGAGTGTGAGGTTGTATAGATTCTGGGGCAAATATTTTCTGCAGGAGCCTGTCTCTATCTGTTTATGATCAGTGCACATGAAGATTCTCCATTGTGTCCAGAACCTTCTACTCCTCTTTGGGTCCAGGAAATATCTTTTCAAGTTCTTTACTTGCCTGGCTATTTTTATATCTCCCTCCTGAATAAAAGGTGGTAACACTGTTGTTCTTCAGAGCTGTTTGTACCGAAACATTATAGCTCTTATCTCTAATTTTTCCCAAAATCATTTATTTCATGAAATAATATATCTCCCAACTACATGTTCTCTTGACCTTTTTGGCCCTAATTTAAGTATAGTTACGATGTACTCACTTTCAATTTTCTTTTGCTTTATTGAGCTATACAATAATATACAAAGCTGCACACATTTAATAAATACATTTTGATGAGCTTGAACATAAGCACATACCCGTGCCATTACCACAATCAAGGTGATAAACATATGCAAAACCTAAAGATTTCTTGTATCTTCTTATTTTGTGTGCATGTGTGTGCGCGCACATAGTAAGTGCATTTCGTATGAATTCTCTTAAGTTTTTAAGTGCATAACATCATATATACTGTTAACTATTGCCATCAGTAGAAAATATTCCCAAACCATATGTCTAATAAGGGGTTAATTTAAAAAATATAGAATGAGCTCCTTCAATTCAACAGCAAAAAGACAACTTGATTTAAAAATGGGCATAGGATTTGAATGGATATTCTTCCAAAGAAGACAGACAAATGGGCCATAAGTACAGGTTACATAATTCAATTGCAAACAAAATCAGATGCAAGCACACTGTCAATTTATAACCATAATACACCTAATGGAAATGTATTTTACTTGGTGTTGCTGTAAATCATATGTGTAATATTTTAGAATATGAAGTATAATTTTAGATAGGATATTAGAGTAACCTTGGTGATCATAAGCCAATCTCTCATTCTACAGAGCAGGCCTTTCTGTTTGTCAGACATGGTCCACATAACTACAGCAGGAAGATTCTTCCCTGGAATGCTGGCTCAGAAGAGTATTGCCTTGGGAATTCTGTTCACACCCTTTTCCCAGAGCGGCAGAGGTCAGCTTTTACTATCACCAATATATGCTAAGCTCCCCCTAGACTTTGGGTGTGATGGAGAAACATTTTGTGTTCCTTCTGCTACATGAATTTTAGTCACTTCTTTAGCAACAATTTGTGTGGCTCATTTTTGTTACAATGAGGAAGTTACTGCCATGGGATTGAGACCAAGCCCTTGTCAAACCTGTTTAGGGCTACACCCAGGAAGCGGAGAAGGCTGCTGAACACAGCAAAAGGAAGCAGTCCGGGGGGGACTGATCATGAAAATTGTCTTCCAAAGAACTGCCAGAGCATTCTGGAGACTTCTGTGACCGGGACAGGCTGGGGTGAAGGAGCTTTTAACAGATTTAAAGTGTACAGATAATTCACCATGACACTCTAAACAGACTCGTTGGATGAATGAGGACATAAGACTACTAGCCAGGCCGGGCCCGCAGGTGTAAAGGGGCAACGCTAAAGCTTCTCATCCTGCAATGGCCGAAACACTTAAGAAATTAAGCCAATAAAACGTCCTTAAGCTCATGCATGAAATTAAGTGTGCTAATTATGGGAAAGCCTTTTATAATCTCAAATAAGTTCAGTAAATCTTAAATGAATAATTCATAATAAAACAAGAAGTCAAATTTTTAAGAGAACACAGCGGTTTCTTTGAGAAGACTACTGTTGACCAGACTAGAGTGAGGGGTAATATTTTTTTTTCTAATTTCATCACTTCATCATTCCCCACAATCTTTTATATTACAATCTGAGGCTACCAAGTACATCACTTTATCAATCAGTGTCTTTTTATCATAAGGTGCCCCCTTACCACTTGAATGCCAAGCACCCCTCCTGTGATTAGTATTTACAGCTTGGGTTTATTTAATGTATCATTTTGGCGTGCAGATACCAAACAGTAGGGTAGGGTCTGAAAATAGCAATTAATTAAAAAGCTGAAGCAACAAAGGGTCGAAGATATTATTCTTGTCAATTTGATCTTTGGTCCTGCCCAAAGGAGATTATTGCTAAAAATACCTAAAGTAATATGTTTTTACTTTTACCATCTATAATTCACTTCTAACACATCAACCTTTAAAAATGTATATTTAAATAGCTGAAGTATTTTTGAAATCTCTCTCTATTTGAGGTCATTTTAATTGCGGTAACATTGGTTTATGACACTATAATTTAGGGGTACAGATTCACACCTCCTCTGATGTATGTCACCACTCCCACCGCCCGGGCACCCACAGTACTTCACCACAGTCCATTGGGCCCCCACACTTGCTCCCTCCCCACCACCCTCCCTCTCTGATTGCCCCCATTCTGCAGTCAGATTTCAAGAGTCCAATTCTTCACCTCAAAATAAATGTGGAAAAATCTTCACCAAAGAATAGAGAGTTGATTAAATTAGATCCACCACTAGTGAGTTCGGTAGGAGTGTTTAAATTCTTTGCTTGCACAGAAGGGCACGTGTCTAAAGGCAGCACCAGAGTTAAAACACATCATGTATGTGCAGCAGACTCCTGTGTGGTCCCACAACATCTCCTTCTACTACAACTGCACAACCAAACAGCTGTGATAGAGACACACGTGGCTCACAAAGCCAGAAACACTTACTACCTGCCCCTCCACAGAAAAGTCTATCACACTAAGTCCTCCCGTGATAGGGACTCACCTGGCATCCAAACTCTGAATATCCTTCAATTTAATCTTATGAAGACTCTGTCTAAAAGTTGAATTAAAGCTTGTTAAGTCAATCCAGTGCCTATGTGACCTTGAAAATCATAACTTGTATTCGAACTGAGTCATCTCAAGGACATATTACTCTTTAAATTCTCCAGGTTTTAGTACAGTAGAAGTGAGAGATCAGGAAGCTCTGGCCCTTAATTAAATTGTTTCATTTCTTCATGGACAATTTTGACTTTGGTCCCATGAAGAGCAATTTTATATCTTACCCAGACCTCATGTTCAAGTACTCCTCATTACGTTAGGAAACATTCTGTTTGGAGACCTGTGTTCAAAGGGGAACATAGGACTGGACCTAAATGTGTTGCTCTGACTATGCTTGTGCCTCAGAAGAGTGTGGGTTGTATTTCTACTTGTAAAGGGGAGGTCTTGTTTCAATTTTTGGACAATTTAGCTTTCCCTGGAGAATCCATACTGTTACTTTTACTTCATGCATGCCTGGTGGATTCGGGCCTATGGGGAGATGAAAGAACACAGAAGAGCCAGCTAGTTACCCTTGAGACTTCCCCTCCCATAGAAATACAAATTAAATGCCCAAAAGGCTGTCAGGTGTAGCAGCTGGTGAGCCAAGAGTTTCTTCCACCTACAAAGTTGCTCTGATGTGTATCACATGGAGACAGCAACAGGTCTGAGGGGAGGGAGACTCCCAGACTTCCAAAATACCAACAATAACATCAACCAACATTACCACTGTTTTGTTTTGTTTTGTTTTGTTTTTTTAAGGAGTTGTTTGCCTGGAGCAGGGCCTTAAGAGGTGTCCAGGCACGCCAGGATGACTACACAGGGTTCAGAGATCACAAAGGGCCTGCTCACCCTCCCCCCAGGAGTTACAGCAGCTCCCAGGTACACCGCTTGCTCTCTTGAGCCCTTTTACTAGGAAACTCCGAGCTAAGTCATGAGGTGAAATGCCCTAGGGCTTATGATGTCATCATTTCAAAATGCATGATTGTTCTTGATTTTGTTTTTGTTAAATCATTACTTGAATAGACCTATTATGTCTGTTATCATAAACCAGTCCGAATCTTTTGGGAAAGTAAATAAGAGCATAAATAATAAAGAAATTAAATAAATAAACCCCTTCTCTTTGCCCGGCATGGACTGTGTACTTTGGAGGACATGAAAAACCCTAATCACTGTTGTCCAGGCGATTTCAATATCAATTGGAGGATGAAAAATATGCTTGTTAAACAACCAGAGACTATCTTAGGATTATGTATCATTTTTATTGGTCAATTGTCTGACACAGACTCTATCTATTATAGAGATTCAGAAAAAGGTGGATTCACTATAAACAAAATTGGTGAGAGAAAATTTCGTCTAGAGGGTAAGAGACTTTCCATTGAATGTCATTGCTCCAGCCCAGAGCTCCCCCACCAGGGAGCCATGTGGATCCCCAGGACAGCCGGTCAGGTCATGACACAGCAGAAGGGGCCCATGGCTACTACCCATCCATAGCTTCCAATGGCCTTGATTTTACCCTAGTGGGTCAAGCAAACGTTATCATTTTCTTTGTTTGAAAAGTAGTCTCATGATGGGTTCTAGGGAAAGTGGGATTATTTCACTATACTAGTCTCTGCTTCTCATATCTGATTACATTTATTTAATTTTCCCATAAATAAACCCAGCTGATCTGAATCTTTCTGACTGAACAGTTAGCAAACAACTGCCAAAAATTTACGGTCTCATAAAATCAGTAACTACCAGTTCACTGGAAGTGATTTTGATAAAAAAAAAAAAAAATAGTTGATTAGTTTATTCCCTGAGGGTATTCAAGAGTTACTTGTAGGTTGATTAATGCTCCCTTGAAAAATCTCTCTCCTTCCTATTAATATGTAGGCAAGCTGCCTTCCCATGACGATTGTAAGATCCACCCAGAGACTGGTCTTGCATTCTTTCTGCCCAGAGCTTAGCATTAACCAGTTCTAATTGCTTCTTGTTAATCAGATAATTTCTGACCTCCCCTTTGGTACAATACCAGGAACTATTTTTTCCAAGCAATTCTGATTCTTCAGAGAAAGAAAACCTTGTGATCCAGATCCAGCCCTTGTGTATGTGGGGTGTCCATGTACCAGAAAGAGCTGCCCGCCAGCCCATACATAGACAAGAGCCCATGACCATGGATGAGCATGAGCCAACTCTTCATTCCTCTGTCCCCTTATCTACTTCACCCACTCACTTCCTGCCAAACCCAAATTCCTTGCCCCCAGCCACCCCCACCAGTGAAATTCAACTTTTTTGTTTTGCTGAGCCCTGTTTCCAAAAATGTGAGGCAAGTCCATTTTTCTGGCCATTTGGAGAAACAGATCTGCATCTGAAGGCTCCTGTGTCTGCCAGCTCTACAGAAAAGACTTCCTTCCCCAAAAATCCTGGTAACATATTACTGGAATTTATGTGTATTGGGTAGACAAGTCCTTATTTTCTCAGAAACTATTGACATCAATATAGTCTATGAATACACACACACACACACACACACATATCCACACTGCATATGTGTATGTGAATCCCTGATTAATAATCATCAGGCTTCCACCCTTCACATTTGCCAATTTAGTTGAAACTTTTTCTTCCAGTGAATGGATTTCAAATCTTTTTCCTCACCCACATAGTGTCTTTACATGAAAAGAACTGAAAGGCAGTGAGCACCAATAAACAGGAGACTTCTAAATGCTCATGGTTGACAATATAAAGAATCCACAGACACAAGCATGAGGAAATAGACAACAATCTAGAAAAAGAAAATGTAGAAATAAGACAAGAAAATGAAAAAATGCATGTTGCAAGTGTTCTGAACACTAAAACCTTCAGTGCAAGGTAGAGAGCATAGACATAGTTTTCTAGAATATCAATTAGTTCAGCCCTTCAGCCATGTAACAAAGACCCTTCAAACTCAATAGTAACTTCCAACTGAAGGTACCTCACACAACTGAAGTTCATACCCTGCACAAAGAGCATTTTGTTTCTTTTTTCATTTTAATATGCATTCTCTATAACTTAAAAAAACATATTTTGCAATTGATTCCATCTTCCTATAAGTAAATGTTCTATTGTCATTAGAAAACCCCAAGTCCCAATTATTCAGGGTAACCAACAAAAAAGATCATAATTATGTTAATATATGATGATATAAATTAATAAGAATAATAGGAGTAAGAACTAACATTACAGAAGTCCACTTTATTATCACACTGAATAAAAACATGTAACTTGCCAAGTTCACAGACAGAAAAGAAAATTTCCGGAAACTTGAGAAAATTAAAAACATGACATTTACATAGAAACCTAATTACAGATGTGTTTGATCATGGCCACTATAACTTATTACATCAATAAGTTGCTAGCCAAAACAAATCCTGAAATCCAGCTGTGAATAAATAAAACTACAACAGCAAATGAATTTATCATGTCATTTATAAAATGTTAGTAGTTAGATCCTAATAATTTAATCTTTAAAATACCTCTATAATTTATACTAATTCTATACTATTTATACTAATTCTATACTATAATTTATACTAATTCTATACTATACTAATTCTATACTATATTCTGAAAGAATATATATAGTGAAATAGATGTCACAAATACCCTATTTATTTTTGTTTTTGCTTTTGGTTTCAAATCCAAAAATCACATACTCTTCATTTATACCTTCATCAGTGGACACTTGAGTTGTTTCCATGTCTATCGTCCATAACGATGCAATGAACATGGAGGTGCAAATCTTTTTGAGATACAGATTTTTTTTTTTTTTTCAGATAAATAACCCATGGTGAAATTGCTAGATCATGTGGCAGTTCTAATTTTTTTTAATTTTTGAGGATCCACTATTCCGTTTTCCATAGCAATCGTACAATTTATATCCCACCAACAGGTCACTCGAGTTCCATGGTCATTTTAAAACGTAAGAGGGTAACTCGCAGTGGTTTTGCTTTTTATTTTCCTGGAGGTTAGTGACACTGAGCACCTTCCATGCACCTATTGGCCATCTGTGTCTTCTTTGATGTGGCTACTCAGATCCTCTGCCCATTTTTTTCCCTGCCCATTTTTAATCAGATTTGTTTTGTCGTTGTTATAGTTTTATGAGTTCCTTATATTGTTGGGGTGTTGAATTCTTATCACATATATGATTTGCAAACATTTTATCCCACTCTGTAGGTTGTCTTTTCATTCTGTAGATAGTTGTATTGAGAATAGAATCAAAGGGAAAAGCACAAGACGGATGGGCTCCAGTATCCCAACTATCCTACTGACCAGGGACAAAGACGGTTGAAATTGGGAAGCAGCTGTAGGCAAGGAGGAAGCGATTAAGTTTTTAATTCCAATACAATTTACTTCGCTCATTCTTTTCATATGCATACGTTTTTCATTATAAATGCACAGAATATTTTCATACACACAAAAGATGAACATCAAAATATCTGCCATAAGCAATACTCAATGAAAACAAAACAAATCAAACTAAGTTTCCACAGAATATCTTTTTCACTGTTGTCTTGGAGGAGACAAATACAAAACCAGACAACTGGTAGACCTGAAAAATCAATCATCCCAGTTTCTCAAAACCAAATTTGGTTGTTACTTTGCAAAAGCCCAAGTAATGTTCCCTTTATTTCCTTATCAGTCTTATAATAAATTTTTCCCTTCTCAGGATACAGCTAAGAAGAGTGTTTACAGATAGTAGCTGCTAATGACAAAGTGGGTCTTTGGGCAGTGATATATTAATTCTGTGGTGCCCAAAGGTCTATAAATAATGACCATAGGAACACAAATAAATTTTTAATTTTATGAGAAGCTTTGACCAAGTATCAACATCTCCCCTGAGAAGAATTTACACTTGAATCCAATCACTGCTTTATAGGGCACTCACTTAAAGAATAAGTGGGGTGATGGTGGGGTGTGTGTGTGTATTTAAATAACCACTTCAAAGTACTAAAAATACTTCCCAGTGACAAGGTTCATTTTTACTATCACTGTAAAGTTTTTCCTTTGAAAAGCAATTTATCTTCAGTTACTTACAGTGCTTCCTTTTTTTTTTTTTTAAACAAATCAATGAAGTAGACATATTCTGAGGGACTGATAGGTGTAATATACTGAGCTATCAACTGTTTAGCCATCAACTTTATTTCAATCTATGCAGTCACTCTGAAGTGGAAAAAAAAATAGGATTGTGCAAATTTAGCAACACTATTGAAAAGTTTCTATCTGCCTATTAATTTCTCAGGATATAGCAAAGGTCTGTTTTCTTCTGGATTACTTCTTCCCGATCTTAATAAAAATGACGACATTTCTAGAGTATTTATTATATGCTTGTCATTGTCTTAAAAGTTAAATTATCAATAGTTCATTTGATTATTCCAATAATTATAAGTAATCCTATTTTAGATAAAATTGCAGCCAGAAAGATTAAGCAATATTCGCAAGGTCTCCCAACTGGAAATGGGCAGCACGTGCCAGGCAATGTCACTTCAGAGACCCTTACCCATTACACCACACTTTCTCCCATCTATGTTTAGAAGATTATCCATTGACATTCCTGCAAACCAAAGCATACCATCATCTGTGATCTCCTATCTTCTGTTAACTGGATCCCTCTCCTTTCAGACTCACTGATGAAGTCCTTCCACCTTTACTCCAAGAGGATGTTATTCAATTCCTCTGCCTTTTTGAAGCATGATAATTTACTTGCAAGAGAACATTAAAAATTAGCCTGTTACTGACAAGGAGCTATAGACCTTGGAAGGGCTTTGCCTTCCTATTTGTGATACCATCTAATCTGATCTGGCAACAAACTGATAGAACACAACCAATGTAGTTTTGTTTTCAATGGTCCATCCATGACAAAAATATAAATCACTTGATATGTGTGGATATACACATAAGTATAATTATCCAACTCCAACTCCCCACATCCACTGCAGTCACGCCTTTCCTCATCATAACAGCTGCTATGCTTTGCATGTTACATAATTTTCATCAGGTCTGTAATATTTCTCTCTAAACTTGTCTCTCATGGATAAGGCCCTAATTACTATTATATCCTGTTATCCTCTGTCTTTTCTAAGTCAGCTTAGAACCTGGGTAGCAGGAAGAAGGTAATTAAGATCACTGGGGAGCAGAAGTAAGAAGAGAAGAAAAAGCTATTATGAAACATAGGAAGTTGAAAGTTAGATGTTTTAAGGGAATTATATTTTTGGTTGTCAGAACCAGCATTTTATTGTGCATTTCCTGCTATGTTTCTTCTCATTTTATTCAGACTAATGAAAGGAATAAGGACTATGTGAGCAGAAACATCTTTTAACCATGGTTCTTTCACAACCTAGAAATATGATCATAAGCAACTTATTTAGCTAAGCTCCAGTTTCTCCAGCTATAAAATGGAGAGAATCACATATACAAAGAAGAATGTTGCGGGCCAACCCAGTGGCTCAGCGGTTGAGCGCTGGGTTGCGAAGCTGCCTGCAGCCTCTGCAGCACCAGTTTGATCCCCAGCCACGGGGTGAGGGTCCCACATGGCGCGCAGACCTCTCCTGCTGCCCGCTGCTCCCCTCAGCAGTGTACTTCGTCACTCTGTCTGTTCTACTCTCCCCTCTGGTTCTGGTGAATTCTCTCACCCTCCCGCGCTTCTGATTGTACCCAGTGCTTGTATAAATAAATAAATAAATCTTTAAAAAAAAAAAAAAAGAAGAACGTTGCAAAGCATAAATAAAATATATAAGTAAAGAACCTATGACAGAGAATGAAATATAATATCCATAATGTAAAAATATATACAATTAGTAAATGTGATAGCTCACCTTCCATAGGTACCGAAATACGTTCTGAGTAATTCAATATATGTTTACATAAGATCCATTTATAATGGATTTATATTCATGTATTCCTTTTTCACTCCCTTGTGCATGCTCTCTCTCTGTATATACGATATATACATGATATATATGTATATGTAATATGTGTATATGTAATTTAGTTAGGTTGTCTAGGGGAAAAAATGGCTTTCACTAATGAATGTATATTCAAGGGCAGAAAGAAGTACTTTGAAGGATAAGTTTACTTCTTGTTTAATAAAGGAAGATTAAAAAAACCAAGCTTGAAAATGTCATACTTCAAAATGAAAAGTTCTAATAATATTTCATTAAGTTCTAATAACATTCTTTGCTTTCGCCTTTCCTGTATCCCTTCCTTTCACTTTTCTTCCCTCATTTTTTATGTCTTTATTCTTTATTTCTACTGACTTCTTCAAAAAAGAATTTCCAGATCCATAAAACTCTGCAGTTGGGACTAATTAAACTTGAGGTTAAGGCTCAGGGAGCCCCTGCACCCTGATTTTTCTCCTTGCCTCTCCAGTCACCAGAATATTTCAGAGCTAAGTCCAACTCTGCCCAGACTGAAGGTGGATTTACTATATCCCTGTCAAAATCCCATTGACATGCTTTACAGAAATAGAAAAAAAAAACTCCTAAAATTCATATGGAACCACAAAAGACACAGAATAACTAAAGCAATCTTGAGTGAACAAAGCTGGAGGCATCACATCTCCTGATTTCATTTTATTAATATATTTATCACATTGGTTAATTTGCCAATATTGAATCACTCTTGTATCCCAGGGATAAATCTCACTTGCTCCTGGTGTATGACCCTTTTAATGTGCTGTTGAATTTAGTTTACATAATAACCATGCCTGTTCCACTTTTTAAATTACTTGTCTTTGAGGGTGATGTGGAGGAGGGTTCAACACTGCGTTCTAAAGTGGCTGAAAGTTGTCCTTAAGTGCCAAGTTTGTGTCACGTATGTTCTCTCAATGTTTCCTTCTTCCAAGTTTACCAAGCTATGCAACTACAGGACTGTTTGCAAAGTCTTTCTTACTCTGCTTTGTAGCAATAACTCTCTGTTCCTGTGAATGAGGCTTACTGGATAATTCTTCATTCCACTCTTTCTCTTTTATTTATCTTCTTCTTGGAATATAACCAAATCCAAGGGAGTCCACACTCTTGGCCCACACATAATGCTCCTGGTGTTGTAAATGTAGCTATGATCACTCAGCTTTGCTCAGATTTTCAGTCTAGGAAACTTGTCTTCAGATCATCCCACATTCTCTATTTTGGGGCTCATATTTTATGCTTTGGATTTTCAAACATATTCTGATTTCATTGAAAATGGCACAATATTTCTTATCTGATTCTCCTTTTTATTTGACTAATCTGTCAGAATGTAAGGATCGTAAGAGGACAGAGCCCTCAACCTCTTCTTCATAATGGAAAATCTTATTCTTAATATTAGCTTTAGATATTTTAAGATTAATTCTTCAAAACATGAAAGTATAAATCCAGACTGGTTAAGTTTATAATTTGGGGATATTTAATAGTCATTAGTTAGGAAACTCACTATGTAGATGGAGAATTAAACATGAAAGCAAAGGAGAAAAATTGGGTAAACATTTGAAGCTAATGCTAGGGAGAGGCATTATTGGGAAGAACATAGGAAACCTTTGTGAACAAAATCACTATTTTAATACACACTTTCATTTTAGTCTTTTGTCACTTGGAGAAAAGAACAAATTAAGAGAACCTGGAGAAATGCACAGAACATTTGCCTTAGTGAGTCTTAAAAAAGAAATAGTTGGGCCTCCCCGGTGGCGCAGCGGTTGAGCGCTGGGTTGCGAAGCTGCCCGCCGCCTCTGCTGCGCTGGTTCGATCCCCGGCTGCTCCCCGGCCACTGGAGGAGGGTCCCACATGGCGCGCAGACCTCTCCTGCCGCCCGCTGCTCCCCTCAGCAGTGTACTTCGGTCCTTCTGCCTGTTCTCTCCCCGCTCTGGCTCTGGTGAATTCTCTCACCCTCCCGCGCTTCTGACTGTACCCAGTGCATGTATAAATAAACAAACAAACAAACAAATAAATAAAAAAAAAAAAAAGAAATAGTTGGTTTTTCTTGGTCTCGTGAAGATTGAAGTAAAGATAAAGATGCAATAGAATGAAGGATGGTTGATATCAACAACACTGGTTAGAAACTGAGGAGCCAACAGAAAAACTTCAGACACTGAGCACATCACTGAAGATTCAGATTGAGATCACTTATTCAACCTCATCAAATAGAAAATGAGATAAAAACAGTTTTTAAGACAGCATGATCAATGCAATAATCCTGTCTGTTTGGATGAAAGGATCCACATTTCTGATGTTTTCTTCCATGTGGCTAAAATCTGCATATGGAGCACCACTGGCCTCCCACTGCCCACATCACTTACTCCTCCTGTTATAGGACAGGGAGAGGGGCAGCCCAAGCCCCGCAAACCTGCCTATTCTAAATGGGTTCCGCCATCCGCCGCATCAACACAAAACATATGAGACTTTAATGGGAAGGATCTTTAATAAAACTAGGAAACAATACAGGTAAGGCAAAGAGTCTAGTTTCTAAATGAAGCACCCAAAGTTACCCGTTCCCTCGTGGGTAAAAGTCCATCCATATGGGATTGGCCCAGAGCAAGGCCCCAAAGCCTGCCACAAGTCTAAAGCATCTTCCAGTGGGGACCCACAGAAAAGGGCCAGAAACAACCGGACAAGCCCAGAAGGAAAAGAGCAAAATCAACATCAAGATAAAAGCTGCCATTGTCACCTCCCCACGGGTCTCACCCACATCTGTGTCACCCAGTCCACGACCAAAAGACAAGCGCAGTTTCTTCACGTGTCTCTAGGCTCCATGCGCCTCCTCCAGGTCTCCTTCTGGCTCCATCCTGCTTCCTTCCTTAGTCTCTTCTGCAGCTTTCCTCTTCCTGCTCAGCTCCACCCTCCCTTGGGTGGGGCAGGGAACCTCCCCCTTTCCTGGGGACCACCCTGTTACACTCCCATGACAGGAAGAATGATGGTTCTGACTTTTGGGTTGGAAGCAGACTGGGAATGTGTAGCTCTTTCCTTTGGTGCTTTTTTCCCTCCTGGTTATGAGTTACTGACTTGGATTGAACTTGTGCTGTTTTCCTCCACGCTGTAAGTGTTACAACATGTCTTCCGTGGTACAGATAATCTGAGATTATCTACACAGATTCATCCCAATGAGAATGAAGGAACATGCCCGTCAAACAGACAGGATTTGTGCACCTCCAATCCTTCCTAAATGTACCACATGCCCGGGATATAAATACTCAGTACATTGTACAGAAACTGTAACAGGGTGGTCCCCAGGAAAGGGGGAGGTTTCCTGCCCCACCCAAGGGAGGGTGGAGCTGAGCAGGAAGAGGAGAAGCTGAAGAAGAGACTGAGGAAGGAAGCAGGATGGAGCCAGGAGACCTGGAGGAGGCGCATGGAGCCTAGAGACACGTGAAGAAACTGTGCTTGTCTTTTGGTCGTGGACTGGGTGACACAGATGCGGGTGAGACCCGTGGGGAGGTGACCATGGCAGCTTTTATCTTGATGTTGATTTTGTTCCTTTCCTTTCGGGCTTGTCTGGTTGTTTCTGGCCCTTTTCTGTGGGTCCCCACTGGAAGATGCTTTAGACTTGTGGCAGGCTTTGGGGCCTTGCTCTGGGCCAGTCCCATTTGGATGGACTTTTACCCACGAGGGGATGGGTAACTTTGGGTACTTCATTTAGAATCTAGACTCTGCCTTACCTGTATTGTTTCCTAATTTTATTAAAGTTCCTTCCCCTTAAAGTCTCCTATGTTTTCTGTTGATGCGGCGGATGGCAGAACCCATTTAGAATAGGCAGGTTTGCGGGGTTTGGGCTGCCCCTCTCCCTGTCCTATAACAAAACCAATAGATAAATGCAGCAAAGTATATGTTTCTTTAAAAAATGCTCTAAATGGGAAATTATATATTTTAATGGTTGTAATTACCCTTAGTAGTAATTATCTTACCTAGATTATTTTATAGGAACTAGCACAACCAGGGCAATTAGGCTTATCTAGTCCTTATATCTAAATTGCTGAACATTTAGTTGCATAGAAAATGCGTTCAATGTCTCATTGATCTAAGGCCCAACTCACCAACTTAAATGCATGGAACTCACAAAGAAACAAAAATTCACTATTTGAGGCGAAATATTGCCTCAAACTAATTATAGACTATTTTTTTTAAAAATCTCAGATTATAATATCTTGTCAAAACTATGTGGACACATAATATCAACCTCAGTGGTGAAAAACTGGAAGTTGTCCCCCTAGGATCAGGAATAAGATGAGCTTTATTTCCAACAACCCCAAACTGGAAACAATGCTGCTGGGGGCCAGCCTCGGCAAACTGGGTGTCAGGGGTTCCTGAAGGATGGGAAGGCATTGGGCAATTGAGGCAGACACACACACAATGTCTTGTGCAAGTTTCTCCTCCTGAGGGTCTCAGCAGCTCTTCAAGCAAACCATGAGAGTGCATAAGCATATGCGTTAAGGCAGGAAGATAACAATGATTACATCTTTCTCAAGAACAACCAAGGGTCTATTTGCCCTCCTGCAGAGGTCGTGACATTTATTATTCTTTGTTTTAAAGAAGGCTCAGTTGCTAAACAAAAGTGTGCTTAGAATAGTCATTTACCTTAAACAACCAGTCATTTTACTAGCAAAAAACTTAAGTGACCGAAACTAACATTTCTATGTTTGCCATGGTGAAGGATTAACTAAGGGCTGGGGGAAACAAAGGACAGGAAGTTGTCTGGGGAAGGAAGACAAAGGGATTTTTTCTAACTAACCTACAAAGTTTAGAGTAACATATAACCATATGACTAAAGCAAAAAACAGGCTTTTATCTAGAAATCATCATCTAATAGTATATTGTTTTAATGAGATAATGATTCAATATTAAGGAACCAAGGGCCTGGAGGGCATCAATGCCAGACAAGCCTCACTGACTCTTCCCCAGCCCCAAGCTCTCGATTAACATAAGAGTTTTCTACCTATTTCTCCTCTACTTATCTGGTCAGCTTAGTTTCTGTATCTAACTTACGATCAAGGGAAAAACCCCTTTTTCTGTAAGATTGCTGATTGTTGTTTTAAGGAACTACAAATATTTCAGCAGAGGCAGGGCCGGAGATGGTTAAAGCTTTTGGTTTCCAGAATAGTTAATAGGTGACATATCAGTTGTTGTAACATTGACTATTTCCAAGCGCATTATTTGTGCTGCCATGGTTATTAGCTCAACCAGTCACAGAATTGTTGTTGACTTATTTTTGAAAGCACACTCTAACAGCTACTATAGGATTGTCACCTCCAGGGGAATCAGCCCTAAACAAACAGGAAGAATTTAGCAGGAGCTGGCTATGGAGCCTCCTGGCTTATCAGGAATTTTCTTACACTTGGAGCATGGCTCCTGTGGCCACCACACTGCTATCTCTAACTTCAAGGCACAAGAATTTCCTTCTCCATTTAGCCCTTGCCTCAAAAGACCCCAAATCCATATCAAAGACTTGGCTGAGGAATGTTTACAGTCTTTTGTTCCGGAAAGTTTTTTCACTTGCTAATGTAAGGCCAAATGTTGAATTACTGCCTTTTGGCAGAGAATTACTAATTTTTTAAAAAATATATTTGTATTGCACAGTTATATTTGCCATCAAATTGGTTATTCAGTAATTGATCAAAAAGCATTTGCAGTTTAACTTTTAAATGTGTATTTTAACAATGGTAGAAACTAGCCATAAACAAACAAGAATGTAGCTGGAGTCAGCTAACAAGATTCCTGACTTTTCAAGAATCTGCCCCATGCCAGACCTTTGTCAGACAACATGAGTAGCATGACTTTTGTCACAATACGAATGTCCATTGAAACATAAATGAATTAACAAATGGTAGTGTATCCAGACAATGCTTTGCTACTCAGTGATCACAATGACAAGACACTGGTACACCCAAGCACCTGAATGAAGCTCAGGAGGAGTCTCATTCCTCACACAGGCAGAGATGGGATGAATCAAAGTACAACTCTCTCCTTATAGGACATAGTATCTCCCTGCAGGACACAGCTAACAACTCCAAAAATAATAATAATATAATACAAAAAGCAACTACCAAGGACTCTAAGCATAAAGAAGTGCAGGTAGTTTGAGGAGGGAAGCAAAAATTTGAAGAAAGGGAAGTGCAGTGGTCAGTTTTCTGGTTATTTTCCTTTGTCATATCCTCCTGCAAATGGTTCAAGTCCTAAAACAGCAATGGCCATGGACAAAATTGGCCTGAAGGAAGTTCACCCCTACTGACCAGAGGATGAGGGAAGGAGGCCTGTGGAGCCAGCCTGTAGGGAGAGGGAACTTGATGTTATAGGGCAGCTGACCAACGCAAGAAAAATTACTTTGGGCTGGTCAACCACGGGTGAAGCTTGGAAACCATGTTGGGCGCCAGTTGTTATAGGGCAGCCCCGATATTGAACGGGTTGCCTGGCTGTGGGTCCTCACCCGTGCGCTTACAAGGGACTTATTAATACTCCACTACAGGCACACACAAAAGGTTAATAAAAGGTTTATTTACAAGGGAAAAGGAAATAAGGAAAATGTACAACTCAGGGAGAAAATAGGGAAATAAAATCTTTAATGCGTCCTACCCGATCCACTGACCTGGAAACCCAAAAAGCACTCTCCGAGCTGGCCGGACGCTGCGAGCTGGCGGAGAGTCAAAATGGGGGACCCCTCCAAAGCCCACGTGTCTGGCTTAATACCAACCTGGCTGCTTAACCCCACCCTCAGGTCCCAGCCACCTTCCCTTCGGTGGTGATAGGATTTGAAGTTCCCAGTGTTTTTGCCTTTGGTCTGGGGTGGGGGTGGAGTCCACAAAGCCTGTATGGAATTAGCTTTAGGACAGCCTTTTCCCCCTAACATTGAGACGGGGATCTCAGTGGCATGGTTGCTTGCTAAGGTGAAAGAGTGTCCAGTGTGTGCTCACAAGAGCCAAGTCTCACACCATCACATTCAAAATGTTCATGGTTCAATCCAAGAGCACTCGACATACAGAGATCTGTGAAAATGAAATTCTCAAGGGGAAAGAAAGTGCTAACACTGAGATAACATAAAATATGAGAATTATCTGACAAATATCTTAAAACATCCATTGCAACCATGCTCACTGAAGGAATGTTAAATACTATAGAGATGAATGGAAAAATAGAAGTTTTCCTCACACAAACAGAAATGATAAAAGTAAAAATGAAGATTTGAGAACTGAAGCTCACAATAAAAACAATAATGTTATAGATAAAGACCAAACTTACATGAATCCATGTATTATTAATAATGTTAAAGGTTACTTCAGATCAAAGACAATGACCAGGAATATAAAAATATTATATAATGATTTTTAAAAAGCATCAATTCATTATAAAGACATACACTTCTGTATACATATGTACCTAACAATGGGGCTTCCAAATTCATGAAGTAAAAGCTAACAGAAATGTTAAGAGTAAAAAGAAAAATCCACAATTACAACCAGAGACATCAACATGAATATTCCATTAGGATTGTTAGAACCAGTAGACAAAAAGGCAGCTAAGATATAAAACAGCTAAACAATACTATCAATCTACTGGACCCATTTGACATTTATAGAACATTCTGTGAACTAACAGCCAAATACTCATTTTTTTTTTGTTATTGACTATTCAACAACATTAGTCACATCCCAACATGATAAAAAAGCAAAACACAAACAAGAAAATTAAGATGGTAACAAATGTAAAAGACAGGCAATGATGTAAAATGTTTTCTGAAAAAAAAAAGGAATTAAACTAAATATCAAAAAGATATTTAGAAAATACCCTCATGAATTTGGGGATTTTACAACATACTTCCAAATGACTAATGGATAAACAGAGAAGTATCAAAGGAACTAGAAAAAAACTGATATGAATAAAAGTGAAAAAAATGTATAAAATGTGGGATGCAACCAAAATAGTGCTTTGAGAAATATTTCAAGTATTACATGCTTATAGTAGAAATAAAACAGATCTCAAAACAATGTAATTTATGTCTAAGCTAGAAAAAAAACCACTCAGAATTAGTAGAAGTAATAAAGAGTGTTTATCCTCTCTCTTTTGTAACAACATTCTTCCTGTATACAGATCTTAGCACATAGCTGTAGCTAATTAATACTATCCTGTGTTCATTATGGACACATACACTGAAAATAGCATGAGTTTATTATAAAAGATGACAGTTTACTTAAAAACAATAAAACCCATGTTTTACTCATGCGAGTATCCAGCATCTTAAACCTTGAGGAACTTATGAAGTCTTCAAATATTCATATATTTATAGTCAAATATTTTAGCTGTCCTATATTTGACTAACCTCCATGATTTAAACTTAAAACAAAAAATCTGAGCCTTTAAAATGTATTTTATTCAGGGCTAGGAAAATGGAAGAGAAAATTTTATTATAAAATTATGATTTTGTGGTTTAAGAATTTTCCAAAACTTGACTTCTTGGAATGACTGAGGGATAATAATAATCTATCTTTTTTGTTTATTTTTGCATCATCCTTTTTATTTATTTATTTTGTAGTTGTATCACTTTTTGTTGCAGTAACGGTTTGCAACACAATTTATGACTTAGAGGTAAAGGTTCGCAACTTCTCAGATAAACGTGACCTCACAAAGTCCACCACCAAAGCACCAACATCAAGACTTTTTAAATTTGCCTTCATTAAAAGCTCTGTTTTTAAAAAAAAATTCCCTGTCTCCCTAACAAATTATAATCCTGAATTTTAATCCTCAATTGAGAATTCAACATTATTATGTAGCAAATACATCCCAAAACACAGATCCTGGGTCCAAATGAATCCTAGGGCAAGTTAAAGAATTAGGCAGCCTCAAGGACAGTGCAGGGACTTCAGGAGAGTTAAGGAAGGCTCCAGAGATAAGGGCCACAAATTCCAAAGGGGACTAATCAAACACCCCAGGACTTATGACATTAGGGACTTACTTTATGACCTTAGGGTCAACAAGACATTCCAAATAGAGGGCAATGAAGAAAAAAAGATAAGGGCTGGGGCACAGAGACTTAGTTCTGGGTGTTATAGAGCAGCCCCGATATTAAACGGGTTCCTGGCTGTGGGTCCTCACCCACGTGCTTAAAAGGGACTTATGAATACTCCACTGCAGGCACACACAAAAGGTTAATAAAAAGTTTATTTACAAGGGAAAAGGAAATAAGGAAAATGTACAACTCAGGGAGAACATAGGGAAATAAAGTCTTTAATGCGTCCTACCCGATCCACCAACCTGGAAACCCACAGTCACTCTCAGAGCTGGCCAGACGCTGCGAGCTGGTGGAGAGTCAAAATGGGGGACCCCCAAAGCCCACGTGTCTGCCTTTTATATCCACTTGGCTGCTTAACCCCACCCTCAGGTCCCAGCCACCTTCCCTTTGGTGGGGATGGGATTTGGAGTTCCCAGTGTCTTTGGCTTTGGCCTGGGGTGGGGGTGGAGTCCACAAAGCCTGTATGGAATTAGCTTTAGGACAGCCTTTTCCCCCTAACATGGGCACAGAGACATTCGGGCAGTGAGTGAGACCACTGAGAACTCACCAATCACAAAGAGACCGGTGGGGCTTTAGAATAATCAGGGAAAGAAGGTGCATATTCCCTGAGAAACGACTCCACTTGGGCTTCCCTGCCGCTCCCTGGCCTGGTTCCAAGGCCTGGGAGTCCCACTTTATTTCTGTTCCTTTTCTCCTCAATAAACTTTTTCCTTCTCTAAACAAATCTGCTTCTTCTCGCTTGCTTGCCTGAGCGTCTGCGAAGTTCCTGCTGCGGCTTCGTGAGACACCAGCCCATGGTGGTCTGGTGGCCGGGACTCAGCGCTACCCCCGCAGCCTGGGATCCGTTCCTTCCTGGGAGACTAGGCCTGAAAACCTACAATTCTTTTTTTTTTTTTTTAATGTTTTTTTTTAATTTTTTATTTTTTTATTATAAATTTTATTTTTATATTCCCCATACAATTGCGATGCCCTTATTTTGACCCCAATCCCTCCCTTCCCCATCCCCCCCCCAGAGTGTCTCTGGTTCATAGTTGTTTGCTGATTTTGATTTTCACTTTCTTATAGTTGTTCTTTTTCCTGGTCCCTTATTTAAGTTTTCTAGATTCCTGCTATGAGTGAGACCATCCGGTATTTTTCTTTTTCTTTCTGGCTTATTTCGCTGAGCATGATCCCTTCCAGCGCCATCCATGTTGCTGCAAATTGCATGTGTTTATCTTTTTTGAATGCTGAGTAATATTCCATGGTGTATATGTACCACATCGTCTTGATCCAGCATCTATTTTTGGGCATTTGGGTTGTTTCCAAAGCTTAGCTGTTGTAAACAGTGCTGCTATAAACATAGGGGTGCAGGTGCTCTTTGGAGTTGATGTTTCTGTGTCCTTTGGGTAAATACCTAGGAGTGGAATTGCTGGATCCTATGGAAGCTCTATGTTTAGTAGGTCCAGAAATCTCCACACAGCTCTCCATAGCAGTTGGACCAGTTGAAAACCTACAATTCTGGTATTACAAATTGTTGTGGCTCTTGGGGCTGCAAACGCAAGGCACACAGCTCTGAGGGGCAGTCCTGCAGACAGCAGCGGGCTTGGTTTTCCTTTGGATGCCAGAGACTGGCGCGGGCTTCTGCAGTTGGGACACCAAAGAGCTTCAGGAGACATTGAACTGAAGAGGGTGGAGAAAGGAACCTGGACACAGTACGGAGCGGAGGACAAGGCAGAGGGGCTGTTGGCCCAGTGGGGAGCCTCGGGATATGGGAGCAGAGGCTGTTGCAGACACCCTGGAAGGAGGGGGAAGCCTTGTAGGAGAGCCGTGTGCTCCACACAAACTGGGCTCAGCAGAGAGGACAGCAGAGCGGGCCCTACCCCCTCCCACCTCCTGGAAGCTATGTGCCCTGCCAGGCGTGCTGAGAGGGCAGGAACTGTGGAATCTTTCATCCCAAGCCCCAGATGGGAGGGAAATTAGGAAAACAATTCCACTTATATCAACATCTGGAAGTATTAAGTGCCTAGGAATCAACTTAACAAAGGAGATGAAAGACCTATTCAATGAAAACCACAAGCCTCGGCTAAAAATAGGAGACACACGACATGGAAACCTGTGAAAATAGCCTCAGTAACCCCAGGCTCAGGAGGACAAGCAACAGAATGGTTCCCAGGCTCAGGACTCATTTACCACTTCTTCATGTGTCCTCAATCAAAGCGACAGATGTTGAGGTTCCACTCCAAGGAGGGCTCACCACTGAGAAAGAGAAATGGTTTCTTCCTAACTCTCACTGTCTGAATTCCCATGACTCCAGCCTTTGGTCTGTCCTTATGGAGACACACAAACCTCCAAAAGGCATGCCTACATTGCCTGTATTTTCTCCTGGTTTTGGTTTCCTGGAAACTAGCAGTGGCCTTCCTTAGAGGTTTCTTATGCAACTTGGGTACTTTTTGACTCCATGAGGCCCCAACTGACGAAGATGAATGAGAATAATGAGCCCAATTTCAGAGACCAGACACACCCAAGATGATGTAACCCCTACACAAGAAATCTGCATTTTTGGGTCTGTTGCCAATTGTGCGTGGGTGGGTGCTTTTTTGCATGAGATGAAGAATTCAGAGGACTTTCGTTTACACTCAATCCACAGTTGCTTCTTCGGTGAATTTAGTGACATCAAATAATAAGGGATGAATTATATTCATCTTAAGAGCCCTTTGTGTTATTCCTTTTACTCTCACTCTTACATATTTCTTTCTAGCTAATCAATTTGAGGAAAACCCACTGGGCTTGAATGCATTTTTACTTTCTTTCAATTGCTTGATGATGTTTCTTTGGCTTTACCAACTCCACTGTGCCAACAGACTTGAACACTAGGCTAAAACATGCTGCTCAAACTAAAATGCCACAGGATGGTACCCTGAGACCCTATGGCCCAGAAACACTGTCATCCAGCATCCGTGCAATGGCCCAGATTTTTCAAGGAGCACACCAGAAACAGTGAGGATCAGACTGTTAAGACTGTTAAGAAAATTTTGCTTTTGTGGGGATAGAAAAATTTGAGCTTCTACCAAGTGTTTTCACGTTGTTGGAGGGTCAGTTACTCTAAGAATAATTTACAGTATTAGATTAAAAGATGCATGAACCCCCACCTAAGAACAGTGTTCTCCAGAAGGACATTACCCGTGTTTCCAGCTAGGATGAGACTCAAGAAAAGATGTGTACCTGGCCTTGGAGGGTGGGAGTGAAACGGCAGACTTCCTTTCTCTGCAGACAGGGTGGGATGGGCGCTTTGTCCTCAACCCTGCTCCTCTGTGGTTCACATCACACTCGGGCAGCACCCGGCGTGAATCTGTGTGCAGCCTCACCCGGCTCCCACTCCCAGGACAGGTGTGCTTTCAGCTCCTGCGGGCACCCACATCAAGGCTGGAGCAGCAAGGACTGACATGGGCTCCAGGCTTTCCTTGGAAGTTCCTGTTTCTATTTGTGGGGTTGCTATAGGAAAACCTTCATTCAAAGGATCACCTACAGACACTGCAGTTAAGAAGCTCAAGAAGGCAAGACTCTGGATGATGAATTATTTGTTGCCATACAACACTTTAGTGAAAATGAGCACTGTAATGGGGTTGGCTGGCTGCCTCCAAATAAGAATTTGAGGGGAAAAATTAGGAGTTTGGGGCTTTGTGTAAGGGATCTGTAAAATGTCCATGCTTGTCCTAAAAGAAACTCCTAGGAGCTTAATCCCTATAGAAATCTTAGTCTAGGACCATGTTTTCTCAAAACTAAACCCAAAGTATAATCTGTGCATGGCTAATTTACAAACCAAATTTTCTGTTGGGAATTTATGGGCAGGTTGCAATATAGTTACAGATCTTGAACTTTGAAGTCCTAAATTTTGCTGAGCCTTCTTTGCCATTAGAAGCGGCCTTTCCATCCCATACTAAGGTAGGTAGTCTCTCCATGGCGGAAGACGCTGAAATGCTCCCCTCTACCCCCAGTGCTCCCCCCGCTCCCAGCCCGAGGCCGATGCCTTGCAAATCATAACCTACTCCCTCTACCCTTCTTGGCGTCTAAACCAGACCTGTAACTAGACCTTCATATCATCAGGTCAAAGGGTGAGATTCAAGGGATGACCATGCAGAGATGTGACACGCATCAAAGAATTGCATTATTTGACTAACTTTTATGGCTAGAAGTCTGAGAACGAATATGACAGCAATACTGTATCTTAAGAGTCTGGGATCAGGGTGGAGGGAATACAAAAGTGGATTAGCAGCACTGTTTACAATAGCTAAGCTTTGGAAACAGCCCAAATGCCCAAAAATAGATGACTGGATCAAGAAGATGTGGTACATACATACCATGGAATATTACTCAGCATTCAAAAAAGATAAACACATGCAATTTGCAGCAACATGGATGGCGCTGGAAGGGATCATGCTCAGCGAAATAAGCCAGAAAGAAAAAGAAAAATACCGGATGGTCTCACTCATAGCAGGAATCTAGAAAACTTAAATAAGGGACCAGGAAAATGAATAACTATAAGTGAAAATCAAAATCAACAAAAAACTATGAACCAGAGACACTTTTAGGGGGGCGGGGGCGGGAGGGGAGGGATTGGGGTCAGAATGGGGGGGCTGCAATTGTATGTGGAATATAAAAATAAAATTTATTATTATTTAAAAAAAAAAAAAGTGGATGAGGCTGAGTTGATTAATATAAGCTCTATAAGCACAGACTCCATAATGGCTTCCTTGGTCCATGCAGAAGACAGACGGTACGGGACACAATGACAGTACATTACACCGACAGCGTCAAAAGCCATTGCAGCTGTTGCTCCAAATGTGATTGTGTCGCTGGGACCCATGGCACGTTCCCTGGTATATGCCATGCAGCTATTGACCCAGCAAATGGTATTTTTTTGTAAACCTGTTGGTAAAGGCCATCAGAAGGAGTCTGTCCTCAGCCAGCATGGCAAGCCATACATTTTCACATCCTGCCTCAGGGCAATGTCAGCCCCTCAGCACTGGTCACAGCCTGGGTGGCCTTTGCATTCCAATGGACTCATGCTGGTCCATTACACTGATGAAACTGTGCTGACTGGACCTGCTTAGCAGGACTTACTGACCGCCCTCTACACATAAGTAAGACTTGCATGTCAGACAGTGGGAAATAAATCCCCAAAGAACTCAGAGTCTGCCACTTCAGTGAAATCCCTTCCAGGACAAAGGACAAATCACTGCATCTAGCTCCTTCTCACATTAAGAAGAAGGCATGATGCGAGTGGACATGCCTGATGTTTGCAGGCCACACAGGCTCACTGGAGCTTGCCGCTCTGACCCACTGGTCTCCACTTCTGAAGGGGACCCTGCCTACAAGAAGGTGATCCAGCAACCCACTTGCCAAGATACTGCTCACTGAGTTACATGACCCAATGAATTTGATGATGCTCGAAGTGTTAGCAGCAGATAGGAGGCTGTGTGGAGCCCAGCAGACTCTTACAAGGAAATTAAGCACAGACCTCTAGGCATTAAAACAAAGCCAGAGCATCTCTGCAAATAACAATTCTCCTTTTCAGAAACAAGGTTTGGCTTGATAGAGACTGGTCACATGACCACACTCAGGTGACACGGCCACCAGGTTACCATGTTGTTTGCACAGACACTCACGAGCTGGGAATGGTCTAATCCACCAGGAACAATGTTGAGCACACACTCCACCCTCAAACAGATGTGGAATAAGTGAGGTCAGGCTGGAGAAGGTCTGCACAGCACAAATAAGTCCAAAAAGAGCCCAGTCCTATAATTTTCTTTCGTTCCCAAAACTGCACACCTGTGGCTCATAGGATGCACTCTACAGCCAGCTGACTAGAGAAGACAAGACGCAGGCGTGGTCTGTAGGGAGATGTAGGTGGTCCTACACAACACACAGATTTTACAGAAAAAGGACAGTAGTGGGGACCCTCTAGCCCCAGTCGGAGGTGGCTCTGCATGACTGTGGTAAAGGGAAACCCACCCCATGGGCAGGATTTTGAACCATAAGCCCAGTCACTCGTTTCGCTTAGAAGTGGGTAACCGATGGGTCATGTGGCTAATGGTTTGGCTGGAAGGTCAGGGACTTGGAAGACACGGAAGTGGAAAATTGATGAGAAGGAAGCCTGGGTAAGAGGTGTGTGGACAGACACAGAATGTGAAGATATTTGTGTCTCACTGATGCTACCAAGGCATGGCCTCAGGGAGGAGGATCTCAATAAGCGGGCGGATAGGTTGACCTATTCTGTGGACAGCAGCTGATTTCCTCCCCATGCCCCTCTGCCGCTGTCCAATGGGCTCATAAAGAAAGCAGCCATGGTCACCGGAATGGAGGCTCTGCGTAGGCTCAGCAACACGGATGCTACTCAATTCACAACTTGGCCACACTGCAAATTGCCATTTAGGGAATGGAATTTGGGGAATTAGCTTCTGGAAACAAGCTTTTGGCAAACTAGACTTTAGCACATGGACCCACAGCCAATAATATGTGAGTCACAAAAGCCAAAGAGTTTCAAATGTGTTATTTATTATATCAAGGCCATAATTATTAAATTAATTCAACTTAAGAGTCTTACACCTCAAAGCCAAGGTTGTCTAAAAGAACAGTTCCCAGAGGTTAACCTAAAACCTTTTGCCTTTCTTTTACCCCTGGGTGTGGGAGGGAAATGCATGTACTCAGTTGTTAAAACAACTGGACAAGCCAGGTGTGAGACTGTGTGATAATCTATGTATTTAGGATTTGAGGTGGTACATTTCTGATTTGAGGTTAGAAAAAGCTCTGCTGTCCTGTTACAGGTTCTTTTCATGGCTTTCCCTAGACACGACATGTTCATACCTCAAACCAGCTATCTATGCAGCACGGACTTTTGTTTCATTTCTTTTAAGGGACTCTTGTTGACAAGAATCAACTGTGCAGAAGTTAGCAATTCTCTCGGGAATGAGTTCTAGCCCAGAGCAACAGCCACTTCAGCGGGGAGACAGCATGTGCTCCGGCTTCTCTAGCCAACTGAGTGACACGTCAGGTCCCTAGTCAGGACAAAACTGTTTAGAGCTTGCTGGAAGAATCCAATGCAGGGGAATCCAAAAATACTCTGAAGGAAATGGAAAATTCCACCGAGATTTCTGCTGTGTAACCACCGCACAAATGTCAGAAGTGCAAAATCTTGATGGAAGTTCCCTTTTTTCACCTAGTAGAGGAAGCACTTTCTTCTTATCATAGTAATTCATCCACCTCATGGCACTTAATGGTAGCTGTTCTTTCTAAAGGGTCATTTCATTGTTATTTCCCTTTAAATTTTGCTCTGCAAGCTTTTCTAAATTATATAATCACCTGCTTTTGGACTTTCATTGGGGAAAATCCAAGACTCAAATCAGCAGGCTGTTTGGGGCTTAGAACATGTTGGAACAAAGGGTATTTTATTTTCTGGACGCCTTTCTAAGAGTTATTTGTGAAAATTCATATGTGACTTATAAACACATTCTAGAATCTCCCTTCTGATTAAAAAAAGGAAATTTGTAAAGAAGCAGGAGTAATGACTATGACTATATAGCTTTTTTTCATTTACTTAAGATTGAAGGGTATTTTTCACTGCTTGACACACCACCCATAAGGCTTTATATTTGTGAGTCTATGTTCAGTAATAATTAATGCTTTCTGACAGATCCCTGATTTTTGTCTACACTTCCTTCCTGGAAAGTACCAAAAATTTGTATAAGATCTGGGAAAAATTAGGCAAGTATGACAGATTTTGAAACAATCACAAATTATTTCCCTCTCTAAATTCATGACTTTACAATGTAACAGATTTGCAAAGCAGTCCTTGGCAAAATGTTGCGGATTATTGTACAATCTTTTTTTTTTTTTAAAGATTTATTTATTTATTCATACAAGCATTGGGTACAGTCAGAAGCGCGGGAGGGTGAGAGAATTCACCAGAGCCAGAGCAGGGAGCAGAGCAGGCAGAATGACCGAAGTACACTGCTGAGGGGAGCAGCGGGTGGCAGGAGAGGTCTGCGCGCCATGTGGGACCCTCCTCCGGTGGCCGGGGAGCAGCCGGGGATCGAACCGGCGCCGCAGAAGCTGCGGGCAGCTTCGCACCCAGCGCTCAACCGCTGCGCCACCGGGGAGGCCCTATTGTACAATCTTTTTATCCAGGTTGGCATGTGACTAGATTTGCCCAATGGAATTAATAAAAATGGCACACGGACTTAAAAAAGGTCTTTCACATTTAGGCTTCTCTTCCCATGATGCTCCTGAAACCCTTCTGCCACCTTGTGAACAAGCTCAGGCTAGCCAACTGGGAGAGGACACACCCCATGGAAGGAAGTCATCCCTCTAGTTGAAGATGAGGTCTCTGGTGTG
This sequence comes from Talpa occidentalis, assembly GCF_014898055.3. Classification (NCBI taxonomy): domain Eukaryota; kingdom Metazoa; phylum Chordata; class Mammalia; order Eulipotyphla; family Talpidae; genus Talpa; species Talpa occidentalis. The sequence goes on from NW_023605194.1 coordinate 112,255,416, forward strand.
TGAAAGAGTCCTACTATGAAGCATTGAGCCTGACCTTGACCATAGGATGGCCAAGCAGCTCATCCAAGTTGCAAACACAGAGAACCATGAACTAAATAAATGCTGTTGTATTTGTTTTAAGTCACTAAGATTTGGTGTGGATTATTACATACCAAAAGTTGATTGTCTCCCTTCATTAGAACACAGTATTTACAAGGCAAAGGTAGATTCCAGAATTTCTAAAGAGTAAAACTCTTCAATAGGCCTGGGATCACTGTTGAGGTCTTCCTCTGAAGTCAAGTAGTATGGTCTTTGAAACCAGACAGAGCTGGGATAAATCCCACCCCTGCTATCCTAACCAGAGCACATCACTTCATTCATCCTGAAGATCAGATTCTTCATTTATCAAATGGGGACTTGTGGATAACAGTCCCTACCTCACACCATCAGAACGGTAAGTGGATTTAATTTCATTAACATTTATTTGTAAGGTGACAGGTAAATAGCAATTAATTACATTGTAGTCACACTGTGACACAAACATAACAAAACTGAGCAGCCAAGGAGAGGGAGGACATATGTGACAAGGCCCCTTCACAGGCCACACAATGGCAAGGCCTGCTCTGTGCTCCCTGGAAGCTACTAACATCTTCGGCTTTCAGACACATTATCACACTTGATTTGGGGACACATTAAAGTGATTTCTCTGCACAAGACTGGAAAATCCTTGCTCTGTGTGCCAATCCACTTCCTGCCCCCTTTCTCCACAGGTGCCCCAGAGTCCCACTCAGGCACCTGGCAAAGCGACCTTCATCTGAGCAGGTTGCCAGCACCTGTGGGACCAACTTCCATGCTGTTGTCCCCAGCAGTCACTCTGGCCCCCCAGGCCTACTCCTACTCTCATCAGTGGAATCAAGAAAATGAACCTGTTAATACCTGGGAATAGAACATGGGTTACTCCAATCCCTCTCCCTGGAACCATAATTTTCTTTGCAGGGTCTTCAGGAGTCTGTGTTCAGGCTGGGAAGCTGAGGCCGTGGGCAGGTCTGTGTAGGGAGATGTTAGACAACCCAACTTCAGTTATGTCAACTTTTTTGTCTTATGGTCACTTTGCCACTGTCTCTGTCATTCTGAGGTTTAAGTCACAAGGAAGTCTCTGCTGTGAAACTACCCCCAGCAAATCCTGCAGCTAGAATGTTTTTGGTGGGATTTCTACTTGAGTCTAATAAATTCCTTTACAAAGGAGAACTCCAGTGAATTTGGTGAATGCTCTTAGGAATTGACTGTGTTAAAAATTCACATGCCAAAATAACTTTCCTGTGCTTGTTCCTGATCTCTTAAAGCAACTTGAAAAAAATACATATTTATGAAAATAAAAACCAAAACATCACACATATAAACGGCAGGCAAATGGCAGTAACTCCTTAACTGGTAAAGTTACTCACAGTTTTCCAAATCTCCCTTCCTGCCTGAAAGCGCTTCTGCTACATCTAACGTGGGCACACATTGCAGCCAATGACAAGGCTGATGGCGAGGAAAAGCAGAACTCTGTACGCAGGGCGGCAAGGCAGAAAATGAGGCCCAGCCCTCCCTGGCTGTCCCAAGGGTATTTCCTATTGGAGTCCAAGTGAAATGTTTAATTGCAAACAGCAGTGAGAAGGGGAAACTAGGCCCAGATGCTTTTCAATTCAGTTGGCACCTGTGCTCCCAAGCCTACCCTATTGTTCCTCTTCAGTGACAGAAGCCAAGGCCAGTAGCGCCCCACCCGTGGCTCATGCAGCGTGAGACTGGAAATCAGTCTGTCCTGAGTCTAGCCGTCTGTCCCAAGACACAAGTGCCTGCTGGAGCAGCTGTGTGCTCCCAGATCATGAGCCAAAACTCATGACCCTGACATGGGGCCTCAAGGAAGTTGCTGTGAGAGGATACATACTTGGAAAACTATGCTTGGGGGCAGATAAGCCAACGGGTTCATTCATTAATCAGCTCTGTGTGGCTCTCTCTTCATAGGACCTTAAAACACAGGCGTTAGGATCAATGAGGCATGTTTGTAAAGTGGGGGCAAAATGCCCAAGGCAGGACTGGCAAGCAGGAAGAGTCTGATTGCTGTCCAGGGGAGGGGTACTCACTGGAGTCCAGGCCTGGGGTCGGGTGACACCTACTTGGGCTGGTGTAACAGAACACCATAGTAGGGAGGTTTAAACAACGAGAAGTTTATTTATCATGGTGCTAGAGGTCAAGAAGTTCCATCATTGTTGGATGATGTGGGTCCTAGTAAGCGTCCTCTTCCTGGATTGCAGGCAACTGTTGTGTGTGTGCATGTGTGTATATGCATGTGTGTATGTGTATGTGCATGTAGAGAGAGAAAGATTTTTTTTTTAAGGGCACTCATCCCACCACCCTCAATGAGATGGTGTTTGGAGACAGAGATTTGGGAAGCAAAGCGGTTTAGGTTTGATAATGAGGGGGAACTCTTGGGATGGATTGATGTCTTATAGAAGAGAAAGAGGAAGATCAATTCTCTTCCTGTCCTCTCCAGTTCTCTCTCCCCCTCCATTTTCTCACACCCTACCCTCATAGGTACCAAGGAATGATTTCATGACCATGCCAGGCATATTCCTTCCACAGTGTCAAATGGCCATGCCTGTTCTGTTCACGTCACTGTGGCTCTTGTAGCTCTGTATGTGTCTCCTGTCTGCTGTAGCATAGAGAGGACATATGGTCACCTTCGTTCTTAGGATAGCACTGCTGGTTCAAGATCCAGTGACCTTTCCTTGATTCACGGTGTGGAATACACCTGATGCAAACAGTTTACGATCCCCTGTTAACACAGCTAATGAAGTTAAGGTTGGTTTCTTAATTTTATTTGCCTTTTCATTTTCTCAACATCAAGGAAAAGAAAATTAGATCAAAATTAATGTTCAGGCTCAAGAGACATTGGACTTCATGCCTATTCTCTTTATTAGTCCAAATGTAATTAAGTATGTTGACTTCAATAAATGCACCTTCTGCTATGCATGCATTGATTTCAACAGTAATGAGTTTGCATTCATTATAATTTATTTTAGCCAGATAACTAATACCACTCTTGTTTATTTCTTCAATCATGAAAAAGAATGAGTGTTTGCTTATTTGTTTACACATGCTGATGATTCAATGGTCTTTTGTTTGCTGCTAAATTGCAGTATAAAACAAGGTGCAGGCTAAATGGGGGCTTCAAATCTTCCATCATTGATCTACTGCTCAGACCCAAGAGCCCAGAAATCACTACCTCTGCAGAGCCAAGGACATCCAGTTTTATTCTCATCAGTGTAATGGAATTCTTAAAATCTCTAAGCTACTATGTGGGCATCTTAAGAATAATCCAGCATATTTTTAAGTGCCTAAGATTCACCATGAATGATGACATTCAGGGTCATAACTTTATCTTGCTCCTTGGGAGCCCAGGTTTCATCAAACCTGTAATGTACTATATTTATATTGAAGTGAAAATATATTATTGAGCAAATGAATATAATAAAGATTCCAGCAGAACTTCCAGCTCAGGTGCAATGAACACTCCAATGCAGGCATCATCAATAAGTTTGCTTACTTACAGCTCCTTCCCTTTCAAGATTCATGGCCAGGGCCTCAGCACTCTTATCTACAAGGTCGGGCAGCCAACCGGGTCTCTCTCTCTCGAAGGCCATCCCCGAATGCCTGCATCTTTCTCCCCATGCCTTGTCCCCTTTGCTGGGGACTTTGCCTCAAATGGTTGTGTCTGCTGAAAAACAATGCTATCCATGTAACAGATACAGAGACAGTTCTGTATAAAAGGAACCCTTGGTCTTTAAAGTGGTGCTCAGACCTTACGGGGCTACCCAGGTCTGGGACCTCATGCATGAGTAATAAATCTTCTCCTGACCTCACCATTCCCGAGGTACTGCTTGTTCTTCCTCTGCCTGGGTAAAAGGTTAGAATTTATTTCTACAACAATATAACTCCCGGATCTTCCTCCTCTGAATACTTACTCTATCTGGACTTTTTCCCCTTTCAAGTTTCCCTGCTTCAAGGGTAAACCCCTGCCTCCCTTATTAGGTCTTGATACATAGACACAAAAGAAAGGAAATCAAAGGTGCAAGCTTCGCCTTACAAATAGTTACCAAAAATTTCTTGCCCTGTCTTTCTTGTTGTATTAGTCAGGGTTCTACAGAGAAAACAAAGTTCAGTGATGTTACGAACTTTCAGTGTGATCTACCTAAACAAAAGCTGGAAGGAGGTCAAAGCACTAAAGCTTCAGCATCATTCTTGTTGTTTTCTTCCAACTGCTGGAAAGAACAAGTTGACGTTTTTCCGGTGGTATTTGTGCGAATATTTAGAGATTCCTGTGAACTTCCATTGAACCAACTGGATTCCATCAGTAGGCTCTATCTGCCAGTCCTTAGTCCAAAAGCAATTGGTACTCAGAAAAATAAGTCTATTTAAAAAACAAAATGCCCTATAATCTCCAGTTGTAACCTGTCATGCAATAGTTACTTATTATCTTTACTATTTCAAATCATCACTTGCCTTTATCTTCTAGGTTGATCTTTCTCCCTTTCAAATCATGTTTTGTCTAGATTGTATTATCTTGTTTCAAAAGTTCTTTTCAGTATCTTATTTTGAATTGTTTTTATAGCACCTCTGAAATGTTGTGTTTTATTCCTGTTTAATGTAAAATGTTACAGGACAATCAGCTTTCTATGTTTTTGTTTTTTTAAGTTAGCAGTTGACTTTTGAAAAAGAACAGAATTTCTATAATAGAATCTGTACTTCTATTCAGATTTTCAGACAGTTTCCAAAGCATATTTGTTGCTTCAATGTTTGGACTGGTAAGTCCCATTTCCTAAATGCCACTTGCTCTCCTTTAAACTCTCCATGTTCTGCTGCTGATTTTTTTTTTTTTTTGCAAGATAGAAAGTACATATAAATTTATGTGGCCAAATAGTTTTTCCTCATTATAACAAAGTGCTCTTAGAAACTGACTCATTTTATTTCATTTTTTTTTAAGATTTATTTATTTATGCATACAAGAACTGGGGTATATGCCAGAGGTGTGGGGGGTTGAGAGGATTCACCAGAGACAGAGTGGGGAGCAGAACAGGCAGATCTACTGAAATACACTGCTGAGGGGAGCAGCGGGCAAGACAGGAGAAGTCTGCTGCACCATGTGGGTAGCTCCCTGGCCTGGGATCAAACTCGTGCTGCACTGGCTGCGGACAGCTTCATAGGTCACGTCTCAACCCCGTACGCCACCAGGGAGGCCCAAAACTGACTCATTTTATTAGCAAGTGGTGTCCAAATTCCTTAAATGAGTTTTAGATTGTCTTGCTTTAACTTGACATTATTTCTATTTTTAAACTTGTGGCAAACGTTAATTTGAGGTAACTTAAAATTTCACACTACTCAAAATTATACGGAGAGATGCTTTGTCAGAAAGACATTCAGGGTTGGGTCTGAGAGAAAAGACTTCTAAACGCTGCACAAGCTGCAGGCCTAGACCACCTTCTAACAGGGCAGCCAGAGGGCCGAAGCCCCAGGATGGGGCAGATTCTATGTCAGGGTGGTGGATTTTAGCAGGAAGGCCAAAGCCAGGCTTAAAGGGCCAGCAAGTACTAGAGGACAAAACAGGGCAAGTAATCAATTATAATTTGCTCAGAGAATGAGGATTAAAATGGAGGATCTTTAGCTTCAGTATTTTTGGCTACGATCAAGTGTAAAATGGAGGCTCTGTCAAAGGGGACCGCAAAGAACATGGAAGGTCAACTCTCCGGAGGCAAAATAACAACTCAGAATGCTACTCTGGAAAGATCTCCTAAATTAATGTCAACGGAACTGGTTTCAAGGGAACAGCTCCATTTATAGCCCACAGGCCTTTGGTGTCCTCACCAGTATCCCAGAGGGATCAGAGTAACAGGATTATAGTAAGTGGGAGGTCAGATCAGGTAACCAGAGTCCAGGTAACTGGGTCATCTTACAGGGTCCCTGAAATGCGGAGACAAATACTAGCAGAGTTTACAAAACCCTGCGGGCATGCGAGAACTGAGATTATAGACATAGGAGGATAATGGCAGGAGTTCCTGAGTGATCAGAGGGAGACCCCAAAAAGGATGTAGACTTAGCCACTGAAAGGCCAAGATTATTTAACGATTTTTATTCTATCAATTTAAACTTTTACAAATGTATGGACCCTTTTAGGTTTTAGTGATATGTGAACAAAGCAATGATATTGTTCTAACAGTATGAAGTATGAAGCCAGCTTCCCCTGGGTCAGGGCTTCTGCAGAGAATGGCTTCTCTGGAATTGTCTGAGACTCACACAGACCCTCTGCTTGAAGCACACTAACCACGCACTCCAAAAGGAAGCTTTATGTTTCAAAACCCAGTGACCGTAAAGTACTACATGGTACTGTACAAACATAAATCACCATAGGTCAAGTTCACTGTCCCCCTAGGGAGGTCTTTCCTCCAACACTTCTCACACTGGCCTTGCAAACATGTTTTATGATACACAATAAGGAGAAGGTACCGAGGCATGGAGATTATGTCATTTGTCCAAGGTGATATCAATCACAAACAGCAGAGACAATATCCCAACCCTGGGCTGCCTGATTAGTTTCTTCCAAACAAAAGAAAGGGAGACGGGGAGGATGAGCAGAAGGAAGGCAAAGTTTCTGCTGTGCACCCTCAGTGCTCACAGGGGCCACCGTACACCCCTAGCTGAGAGTGACCATCACCTGTGCCTTCTGGAGTCTGGGCCTGTAACCTGAACTTTGCTAATTAGCGCTACAGACAACCTGTTTTCCTTATTTCCAGATTGTCTTTTAATGCCCACAGCTCTCCAAATGCTGTTTGGTCTTGGATTTTATGTTTTGTTTTGTTCTTTTGGCATAACAGAACAATTTGGTAGCAGCCAGCCATCATCCTGGCAGTGCGGTGCTTATCCTGAGTACCCAGCTGCCAAAGTCATTGGCTTTGTGTCTTCATTGAATGCTTCTCCATGGTGATAATGAGTTCTGGGCATTCCAAAATAAAAGGGGCATGCCAATATAAGATGTTAAAAATAAGAAAAACTGGTTGCAGAACATAAGGAATTCCTATATTTTCACAAGTTCTAAAATGAACATTTTATGTTAAAAAAAATTAAACAAAGCATAAAAAAAGCAAGGGTCAAAGAGAAGAGACACAACAAAAAAATCGAGGGCTATAGAAGGTCAATACTAGCCCATAAACATTTTAAGAAGAATCGGGGGGATGGAGAAGTGATCCCCATCCAATCCATATCCTAATCCCCACAACCTGTAGACTCTATTACCTTATACAGCAATAGGATTTTTCAGAGATGATTAAGGTTAATGACCTTGAGATGAGATTGCACTGATTGTCCAGGTAGGACCAATCTAATCACCTGAACCTTTAAAAGTTTAGAACCTTCTGAACTGGCAGAGAGCAGAGTAGATGCAGCATGGAAAGGAATGAATCATTACTGGCTTTGTAGCCAGAGAAAGGAGCCACGAGCCAAAAATGCAGGAGTTTCCAGAAGCTGCAAAAGGCAAGGAAATGGATTCCCCTTAGAATGTGCAGAAAGTGGGGCCTCCCCTTGTGGTGCAGTGGTTGAGCGCTGGGCCGCAAAGCTGCCCGCAGCCTCTGCAGCACCAGTTCAATCCCCGGCCCCCAGTGAGGGTCCCACATGGTGCACAGACCTCTCCTGCTGTGCCCGCTGCTCCCCTCAGCAGTGTATTTTGTCAGTCTGCCTGTTCTGTACCCTGCTCTGGCTCTGGTGAATTCTATCACCCTCCCATGCTTCTGACTGTACCCTGTGCTTGTATAAATAAATAAATAAATATTTTTAAAAAAAATGTGCAGAAAGCAACGCAGCCCTATGACCACCTTGACTGTCTATAGTCTACTGCCAGATTTCTGACCTTCAGATATGTAAGATAAATTTTTACTGGTCATGCCATGAAAATCATCATAATAATGATAATAATAATAACAAGCATGGTGTCTGTTCCAGCCAGGAGCTTGCGCATCAGTTAAAGAACTGACCTTGAGGACTGAAGGACGGTTTGAAGGAAAAGGGAAATAGGGAAAATCTGCACCAGACACTTTGCCAGATGAGTTACGAAATGTGCATTTAGTCTTCCTGACAAATCAGCCAGATTTATTGTGCTTCTGCAGTTTTCAGTTCTAGAATTTTCAGTTGGCTCTTTTTAAAAAATTCTATTTCTATATTTCTATATAGAGACATTTCACACCCTTTAATTCACTGTGAGCACATTGTAGCTTGACCTCATTAAAGACCGCTGTACTAGCTGCTTAAACTCCTTGTCTTCTGGTTCCAAACTCTGGCTCACCTCAGGGTTAAGCTCATTTGATTTTCTTGCCTCTTGAGAATATGTTCCATTTTCCTGGTTTTTCATACGTCGGGTAGTTTTAGACTTTACGCTGGATATTTGAATATTGCATTGTAGACTTTCTGAACCATGTTCTTTTTCCCTCCCACACTTGTTGCAAGCATTTTGTCAGGCAGATTTTTTACTGTTCCCCCCTTTTCTCAATTTTTCCCTTTAATTGAGCTGCTCTGAGTCAGTTTGACTCAAAGATCAACTCTGGGAGAGACAGAACTTCTGGGTCCCGTCTCTGCCTCTTTTCTTTCTGGGACCCCCCCCCCCGCCCCATTCTCTTTAGCAGCCATGTTCCAGGAAGCCTCCTAGATTCCCTGGCCAGAGTGGGGGAGGTGGTCTTCCATCGCCAAGGGAGCTGTGTGGACAGAATTTAGTCCTAAAAGATGAGGAACTAACTTCTAAAACCCCCTTGTGCCATCCTCTGGGTGTGTACACAGGAAGTTTCTGTTCATTCTCAAGTAACTGCTTGGTGTTAAATCCAAGTTTCATAGCTGCCTACTGCAAGGGAGCCAGCCATCAGCACCTTGGTGCCACACTCCCAGAAGCTGAAGTTCCCAGATTGTTTATTGTTGTGTGTGTTGTTTTTTATCTTCTAATTCCAAAACCGCTGATCCTTCTACCAAACCACCACTTCCTGCGGAAGGAAGATATGATGGATGGCTTTAAATAATTTTACCAGCACTTTAAGACAATCATGTTGACAGAAAAGTCCATTAATTCCAAATTCAAAACATAACTTTTTTTTCACAGATGTCTTCAACTATTCAAGAGTATAATGAGGACCAAATTTATTCCACACACCTTGTAAAATGTCAGTAAAAAGGATGAGGGTGGTGCATTACTTCAAAGGAATTAAATCTAATAAAAGAAGTGTATGCATTCATCTCCTACTTACCATGACTAACCCATACTCTCAGAAGGGAGTTTGCTTCAAAAGAGAACAAAATATATAGTAAATTGTTTACTTATCTAGTTATAAAATGCACAGGACCAATAGTCCTCAAGTGAAAGGAATACTAAATACTTATTTTACAAAACAGATTACAAGCATCAACTTGATCATTTTTAACACTGGTTCGTATTTCTCTGGTTAAGGTCTCTCATGAAATGGAAAGTTTGAAATATGTTTAGGAAGAATTTCAACTACCAACCATAAAACAGCAGGTAAGGGCCTTTCTAAATACTTGGGGAAGACCTCATGCCAAGCCAGAGACTCTTACTATTCAGATCCTTTCTAGAAGATGTGATGCAGAGGCTAGGCATGCACAGAAGTGTCACTGTCCCACGTCAACTTGGTGCTGAGATGGTGGTGATGATGGCTGGTGCATCATGAAGAGACTATACAGAAAAACAGACTCCACAATACAAAGGTTGTATTCCTCTTGGTGCTAAGAGGGACATGCTTCTGTGCCAAGTCTTCAATCCAGATCGTTAGACATGTCTCCATACCTGATCTCGGCCCTTCTCAATTTTTTATAAGGCACCCTGCTTTCCAGGAAGCAGATGCTTTAAGAGCCTCCGTCATTTAGTTCTTCTTGGAGATTGCAGCTATGGTGGCGAGGGACATGTGTCAGTGAGCCGGAGCCATCACTGATTTTGCAGCCTTGGAGTCCTTCTTTTCATTTCATTTCCAGATCAATTGTTAGTCGTGCCCTCTCACTGACAACATGAGCAGTGGATTTTCTGCTTTTAGGGGTTTTGATCAGCAAAACCACATGCTATTCAGTCAAGCACAGGGGAAACAGTGCTCGAGGGAGCAGTGAGCCACAGTGTCTGAGGCTGCTGACTGTAGAAAGCACCAGGCATTATAAGAACACGACATCACCAGGCAACAGGAATCCAGGACCCCTTCTTGTATGTGGGTCCGTTGTTGACTGAAATGTTGCCATGGGACTCATATCTGTGAAGACAGTGGTCTGAAGGGAAATGGGCTGGGAGAAAACAAATAATCAGTCAGCAACCAGGTTGAAACTGGCAAAGATGATGAAGAATGCTGTAGGAGGGAAAGCTAAGAAAGAAAAGAACATTTCAACCAGAAGCCAAAGATGAGAGAACCTAGGAATTAAACCAGAAAGAATAAAGACTGTCCAGAAAGCAAAACGAGGCCCACTGGCCTGGGGCCGGAGTCGGGGGACTGGGCTCGGAGCTCAGGGAAGACCATGGCCGGAAGAGGAGGCCGCGGGAGCAGCAGAAGGGCCGAGAGTGAGCGCAGACGGTCTGGAAAGGATTGTTTAATGGTGTAAGTCTGTGCAAAGGACCAAGCAGGGACCTCCCTGGTGTCACAAGCGGTTAAGCATCAGTGCTATGAAGCAGTCCGCAGCTACTGAAGTGTGAGTTCAATCCCCAGCCAGGGAGCTACCCACATGGTGCAGCAGACCTCTCCTGACTCACCCGCTGCTCCCCTCCCAGTGTATTTCAGTAGATCTGCCTGTTCTGTTCCCCACTCTGTCTCTGGTGAATCCTCTCACACCCGGGCAGCTCTGGCCTGTACCCCAGTTCTTGCATGCATAAATAAATAAATCTTTAAAAATAAAAACAAAGGACCAAGCAGGGTGGAGCTAGTCTCCTCTGGGTGCTGAGGAGCCCCGGGCAGCAGGGAAGCGTGAATGCACAGTAAATGAGCTACGACAGACGAGGGCTCAGCGAGAAAGGATGGGTCCCAGGCAGCAGCATAGATGCAGAACAGAGCTCCGTGACCTGGGGGGATGGCCGCCTGCGCCCCAATGGCCGGGATCCACGTTAGAAAATGCACAGCCCCCTGTGTGACAGCTCGAGGGCTGCCCTCGCTGGCTCCCCAGAGGCGAGCAGCGGGCGCACAGCAGCTCAGCAACAGGATGCCCGGCGGTAGTTGAAGTAAAAACAACAAAAATAAACAGGTTGAAGGGAGAGGAAACAATGGCCCTGCCTCCTCCCGAGTCAAGAGCTTAGATTGAGTCGGGAGAAACAGGCTGTACCTGAGGTGAAGCAGCCCAAGGGGAGCGGGGGAAGCAGGGGATGGGGAGCCTGCCTGTATTCTAATTCTGGTCACTTTCTCTCCTGCCAAGAAGAGTGTTTTATTCGTAGAGTGAGTGAGGTGACCCGCAAGGAGGACATTCATTAGAAGTTAATTTTTCCTTAGCATAAAGTCAGAAGCCTTGGGCAGGACTGTGGATTTAAATCAGAGCCAGGCACTATTTAGTGGGCCTCAGGGAAGGCCATGAATGTGATTTGGATCCTGGCGGTGTGATTGTGCATTAACTCTGCTCGTAGCAAATACAGCAAATGACCCACATCGGAATAACGACCGTCATCTTCAAAAGTGTCACTGAGGAAGCTGTAAACTCAGACGGCCCAGCCGTGTCTCGCTCCCTGCTACACGCATCCAGATAGACTGCTCCAGGTGGGGGTCAGCAGCTCTGTGGAAGGGGCAACTCTGAAGTCAGGGGCTTCCTGCCCCCACTAACCACTGCTGATGGCAGCAGAATAAACTGCTGGCAGGGGGATGCCACTAGCTAGCAGACCCCCTTGATTTTTTTCCCTGAGAAGTTTAACTGATTTCAGAAGAGCTAAATTCAAACTGATTTTAGATGTTAGCATTGAGTCACCACTCTCTTTTCCAGAATCATCCCAGACAAGACTAGCCGGTGGCAGAATTCATTTGCTCTGGGCACCCACTTAGCCCACCCCTGCTTCTCTTCCTGACTGAGCGCTAGCGCATGGCAGCCACCGTCAATCAGTTCTCAAGTCCACAGAGCACTTTCCCTGAATGAGATCAGTGACAGGTGTTAAAATGGAGAGATTTGCAGAAGTAGCACTGAGGGAAGTAAAACTTTGGCAGCAGCAGCTGCAGTGGCCTCAGCAGCTGCAGCGGCCTCAGCTGCCCCAGATGGCAGTGTGCAGGGAACACACAAAGTCCACCCCAAGCCTCCCTCCAGAGCTTGCCCATTCCAGCGCGCGCCTCTGTACCTGCCAGCCTCTGTGGAAGCAGAGAGAAGGCACGCCATGCTCCAAAAAGCCTTCCCCAAATTGTAACTGGCTGCTTGGCTCAACTCTATTTGCTAAACCACCACAGAACAGGATGAAATAAGTAGATTTGTTAGAAAACAAGGGCAGGAGGGGCCTCCCTGGTGGCGCAAGGGGTTAAGAAGCAGCACTGTGAAACTATCCACAGCCTTTGCAGCACGAGTTCGATCCCTGGCCAGGGAGGTGACCCACATGGCGCAGCAGACCTCTCCTGTCTTGCCTGCTGCTCCCCTCAGCAGTGTACTTCGGTCAGTCTGCCTGTTCTGTTCCCCGCTCTGTCTCTGAATCCTCTCGCCCCCTGCACCTCTGGCCTGTACCCCAGCTCTTGTATGCATAAGTAAATAAATACTAAAAAAGAAGAAAACAAGGGAAGGACAGGGCCAGCAGTAAGTCTGTTTTGAAATTAGACAAGCATCTTTGGAGTTCGTGGAGTGTACCAGTTTGATAACTAAACTGAGTAATGTCTTAGATACAAAAGTATTGGCACAATGCTGGGCACAATTCATCCATTTGTACAACAGTGTCTCTTATCTTTGGAATTTCTTTCTTTTTCTTTTTCCATTTTATTGTTTTAGATTTCACATCGAAGAGATACCATGTAGCATTTGTCTTTCTCTAGCGGACTTTTTTCACTTAGCATAATGCCCTTAAGGCTGGTTCACATTGCAAGTAGCAGGATCGCCTAAAATACCTTTGGAATTTCTAAAGTGCCAGCTGCTGCCAGAATGGCTGGGGACATGCCAGTGGGAGGGAAACCAACAGAATAGAATTTTGACGATCTGCTCCAGTAGATCTTGTGTTGAGATGCATGTATTTTTGTGCATTTTATCTATTATCAACATTTGTTTTCCCAGAAAGTGTGCAGTTCCATCCATGACTTGTAGTTATCCCATTTGATTAACACAAGCAGTTCTTATTTCACACAATTATGATATACAGAGATTGTTAATTACCATAGTTATTAATGTTAATGATAGCTATAGATAAAAGTAATAGTTGGAGAATGTCAACCTTCTAACAACATGGTTCAAATTTTAGTCCCCAAGTTATGTTGCATGTGAATAATTGCAGAGTGAGAGGCAGAGCCAGCTCCTCAGGGCACAGGTCACCATGTGAAGGCCCCTCCTGGTCCGAAGTCATCGCATGGATCCTTTCAAGGTCTCAGTGACCTTGAAATCCCAAGGTATTTTTGGCAACCCTGCTGGCTGCAACTTGAACACACCTGAAAGCCATCATGCTAAGTGAAAAAAGTCAGATAAAGACAAATACCACGTGGTATCTCTTCACATGGTCACTGTACATCTGTTACTCAGTTTACACACAGACACACAGGTGCTGGGTGGCCTCCTTATCCCCAGGGATAAATGCACGTGACTGTCACAAAAACTGATAGTCAAAAGAGGGAACTGCCAAGAGCCGAAAGTGCAGATAAAGCTGGAGGTGCATTTGGATGTGATAAAAGGTAGTGGACACTGGGGTGCAGAAACCTCCGCTGTTCTAGAGGCCAGGTGTGCGGCTGCTCGAGCCTGGTGAAGGTGACCTCAGCACAGGAACAGGGAATGCGATTGTGGTGAAGAAAATGAAGATGTCTCAGAAATGATAAAGCAGAGAACGCCAACAGAAGAAACTCTAGGGGATATTTCACAACACTGGATGACAGAGCAGAGTGCTGGAAGTTGGTCCATACTTAGAAAGGTCCAGCACAAACCACCAAGGCAGAGAAAACATGCTTGTTCCAATCAGGAGTTATAGGGTGAGAAGGACATGGCAAACTCTGGTAAAACTACTCTTGATAAGTCTTGACAAAAAAAGGTAACATCTTAATTGTTAATGTGTATGATGTTTTAAATTACAGTGTACTAAATAACTTCACATTTTTTTCTGTTTTCCTTTACATTTACAAGCAAAGTGTTTAATGTTTGACACTAAAATGTTTCATGTTTTCACAAAATCTTTTTTTTTTAAAGACTATTTTTTTTTAAGATTTATTTTTATTTATTTATACAAGCACTGGGTACAGTCAGAAGCGTGGGAGGGTGAGAGAATTCACCAGAGCCAGAGCGGGGAGCAGAACAGGCAGAAGGACCGAAGTACACTGCTAAGGGGAGCAGCGGGCGGCAGGAGAGGTCTGCGCGCCATGTGGGACCCTCTCCTGGTGGCCGGGGAGCAGCCGGGGATCGAACCAGCGCTGCAGAGGCTGCGGGCATCTTCGCACCCAGAGCTCAACCGCTGCGCCACTGGGGAGGCCCTTGACAAAATCTTTTAAAAACATGGACCCATCATAATTTTCCCAATTATTATTAAGATCACTTTGCACAGTTTAACTGAACCACCATTTTTAAGATCCTACTTCACTGTACAAAGCAGACAAAAATTCTCAATTATAAGAACAAGTTCCAAGTTCTAATACACAGCTTGGCGACCACAGTTGACAATAATGGGATGGTTACTTGAGAACTGTCAGGAGTAGATTTTAAGGATTCTTACCACACACATTAAAAAGAGTTCATTATGTGAGGTGATGGATGTGTTCATTTTCTTGATCTTAGTAATTATTCCACAATTATATGTATTATCAAATCATCACATTTGCACTTTAAATACATGCAATTATATTTGTCAATTATTCCTCAACAAAGTTGAGAGGGGGAGAAGTTTGATCCAGCATTAGCACACAAGTTTCCTATGCCAGTTAAAGGTGATTTGAGAAAGGAATTTAATTTTTACGTCTAAATTTGTGTCATCGTTCTAAAAGAACAAATGGCTACGTGAACTATTTTTTAAAAAAATCTGTCATGTGTCCCCTGCCTTCTCGACAATTGTTGAACTTGTATATATCCTGAATCTCCCATGTAAATTGTAACTTTCTGGAGGAAAAGCCATCATCTTTTTTATTCTATAGCCCATCCTACTGGAGGGACAAAGATGTCACTTCACGGATACATGTAAAGCGGGATAGATAGTATTTTGCCACTGATGTTAAATATCCTGATTTTGTGGCATGTCCTACTTTTCCATTCTCTGATTCAATTCCATGTTTACCAAGTGTACACGTGAACTTGTACTTCAGTATGCATGTGAACTACAAAAGAATAACTGGATTTTGGTCAAATCGTAACAGACATTTCCATTGGAAATCAAAGGCATCCATGCTATACATTACTCAGCACCGTGAACTGCTGTTTTGATGGTGGTTATAGTGCAGGGCATCTATACTGGAAAGGCTTAGGGCTTTAGGGTTCATTGATTGGGCCCATGAAGTATATGTGAAACCACCAGATATTTTCTCTTCTTGCAAAAATATCAAACACACTGAATACTGTGCATGACAGTCAGTATTCACATATTAATCTGATTATCCCCATACTTAAAATCACCCCTAAACTGAAGATTTACAAAGGCATATCATCAGCAGAACTCATCTTAAAATTAGCTTTGACATTGAGAGGGTGTTGCTCAACAAATAGCCAAATCATTAAATTTCCTGAGAGATTTCCCCCTAAGGCAAAAAGTACATGACCTTGAATGAATAGCTCATGTCCATTCCTCTTTTTGGCTTTTTATGTTTCTATAAATTGTTTTTAAAATTAGGAATAGCAGTTTGAAATTATATGTCTAAAAGGAAATTTTAGAATAATATATTAAATATATTTATATGACATGTTATACATGAAAAGTTGGGTGGTATATTTCAAATTATACTGGGAAGATCCATGTCTGCATTTATAGATGAAAAGAATAGAATTTGAAATAAATGATAAGTGAGAGTGAGCAGGATGATGGCTGTAAATGAAAGCATGCCATGTAATGGGTCCAGAAAATTGTCAAAAAGTGTTCAAGGAAAAATACAGTCAGTTAAAAACAACGAGGCTCCTGAACTGAAGCTAAAGGTATAGATCAGAAAGGAAGAAACTGATTTATTGTTGAGTAGCAGATACTGAAGTGACATCTTGGAGCAAGGACAGATGGCAGAGAGAAAGATGAAAAAGATTAAGAGAGTATTGATCCAGTCATCTATTTTTTGGGCATTTGGGTTGTTTCCATAGCTTAGCTATTGTAAACAGTGCTGCTATAAACATAGGGGTGCAGGTGCCCTTTTGAATTAATGTTTCTGTGTCTTTTGGGTCAATACCTAGGAGCAGAAGTGCTGGATCATATGGAAGATCCATCTTTAGCAGGCTGCGATGACTGGATCAAGAAGATGTGGTACATATACACAATGGAATATTACTCAGCAAACAAAAAAGATAAACTCATGCAATTTGCAGCAACATGGATGGAGCTGAAAGGGATCGTGCTCAGCAAAATAAGCCAGAAAGAAAAAGAAAAATACCGGATGGTCTCATTCATAGCAGGAATTTAGAAAACCTAAATAAGAGACCAGGAAAAAACCTAATTCTAATAAAGTAAAAATCACAGTCAGCAAGCAACTATAAACCAGAGACACACCACAGGGGGGCAAGGAGGGGGTAGGATCAAAACAAGGGGGTGGGGACTATAACAAAGATGAAAATGCATACATTGTGCAAAAATGAAAAATGATGTAAATAATATATAAAATTAACAAAAGAGGAGAGTATTGAGAGAAAACACCTCCTAACACAATAACTTAGAAGAGAGGAGAGAGCTTGGTAAGAAAAAGGAGAGGTTAAAATTTTAAGTCTTCCTTACATTTGTGTCTTTCACAGATATATATATATATATATATATATATATATATATATATATATATATATATATATAATTGGACATTTTTCAACGAAATCCAACCCAGTAGGAAATGGTGTCGGCTAGGGCTCTATAACACAGTGCTGCAAACTGGGTGAGTGACTTAGAAAACAGAAAGAGGCCATCTCTCAGTCCTGCAGGCTGCCAGCCCTGAGTCAGAGTCTGCAGGGTTGGTTACTTCTGAGTGGGGAGAGAGAACCACCTCCATGCCTGCCCCCTTGCTACTGGTGCTCTGGCGTTTTACTGGCCATCTTTGGGGTTCCTTGGCTTGTAGAAACATCACCCAGTCTCTGCCCTATTCTTCTCCTGGGGTGTGTGTGTGTGTGTGTGTGTGTGTACATTCTATGTGTTAATCTAGAATTCAATGAAGACATCTCCTTGCTGAAAGTGGGTGTACTCTTGTGATAGAAAATTAGTGAATGTATTTTGCAGGAGAACGAACAATCAAATGAAGAAACCCAGTCAGAATAATTGAACTAACCCCCACACTCTCAGGGACTAACATTTTATAACTTTATATTTTATAGAACAATGACAGGCCTGATGGGCAATTCAAATTGCAGAAGAAAATATACTTAGGATCCCTTTTAAGGTATTTCAATAGGAAAAAATCATGGCTTTCCATTTTTACACCCCAAACTTTGTTGTGCTTTTTAAAGTCTATGTTGCCTTTTCAAAAAAGTCTATGTTGCTTTAAAATCAGAAAAACACTAAAGAATGGTAAGAAATATGGTCTTACCATCAGATGCAAACTGAAGTCATGACTTGCCTTCAGCAAAGTCCCAGGAGAGCTAATGCCAACGAGGAAGGCAGTGGACAGGGGGAGAAGTCCGTGTGTAACTTGAAGTTTTCATTTCGGAGTGAAATGAAGTCTCAGCAGTTCTGGGAAGGAGGAAAGAGACATATTGATAAAGCTGTCAGTGTAACATGCTTGAGAACCGGTAGAGAAAGTGGCTCAGATGCTAGGTTAGAAAGGAAGGCAGGAAAACCCTGCCTCCAGGCAAGCCCAGCAAGTCAAATCCACTCTCCTCTGTGCCAGCAACTGGGTCCCCTGATACATCACAACGCAGCCCGGCCCATCACACGGGAGTGGAACACCTGATCAGCCGCCAGCAGGAGCTCCCCAGGGTGAGCCTGGAGTTATAACAGGCAGAAGGCATCCTAAGGCCCAGGATAAGGCAGGAAAGAAATATCCCTGAATGATTTTCCAGCCGGTTCCTGTAACTCTCCACTGGGATTATGAAATGGAATTGAGTATCTCTTTGCTCCAGAAGAGGGAAACTGTTCTTGAGTGACTCCTAACTAATATGAGGTGACCGGCATGCAGGATGCAGCTGTCCGCTAGACACAGGTGTCCAACACATAATACTTGAGTGTCTTACGCCTGGAACATTGTAAAAATACATTTAATGCCCTCAGAGTCGTTTCCATCTTGGACCTGCAGAGACAACGCTATAAAATCACCTGCTAGTGCTTTCGGCTCAGCGGAGCCTGTGGTGAAATTCTAAGTAACAGCTTCCCCTACTTTTGGAAAGTTTGCACCATGCCACTTCGCCTTTCTGAAGGATCTGGGTCAGTGCTGAAAGAAATCTGAAGATTAGTTCACCACATGTCGCAAAGCAGAACCAGAGTCGGGTCTGTCTTTTGCGGCAGCCCTTCCAGAGGCCACGCAGGTGCCAGGGCAGTGCTCCCTCCCGCAGTGACCTTGAACAGGCTGCCCAAGGTCATGCCTGCTTTCCTGAATGGGCGTGACTTTCGGTGTATGTGTTATTTGGTGTGATTCAGAAGTTGTCGGGAGTCCCGGAACACTCAGCAGTGTTGCCATGTAAATGAACGGAGATTGTTTTATTCATTGATGTCGTTTCAGCTCACGAAAGAGTTCATAGGACACGTGACTTTCAAATAGGTCTAGCCAATATGGAAAAATGAAGCCAGGCTTATATTCCGTTATTCATTCATTTATTCAATAACAGGCACGTGAAGTAGAAACCAACATGTTATTTTTTTTTTCACACTACTCAGCAAAATATATCTATATTTATCTGGATTTAGTTTAATGAGTTCATGTTGTCAAGTTCTTTTAATAAAAATCAGCATGGCTGGGGAAAGTCAATAATTTTAACAGGGTGAAAAAAATCAGTCCCCAAAATCTTCAGGAAAAAAAAACCTTTAAAGCAAATCTTCCCGGTGACTTTTTTCCCAAAAGTGAAAGGAAACTTTACATGTTATTTTAATAAATTGCATCATTGGAAATTTTCTAAATGGTTTACAAATATTAACTTACTTAAAACTGCTTCGTTTGCTGTAAACCATCATTTTTTTCCCTTAAGTTTCCAAAAACCATCCCAATAAAGTATTAGGGCCACATCTAGATGTTTTCACTAGAACATCAAATGCAAAACTGGGAGATGATACCATTTTAATAAACTGCCCAATATAATAAGCCTTTTATTCTATATGGCCAACACCCTCCACAAGCAATAAACACGTGAGATCAAGACTTGGCCAACAGTTCTATACAGGCCACAATTTAAACTAGCCCATTCTGTTTTGGAGGCAAAGGCAGCCAGGGACAATATATAAATGATGCATAAAGTGCATCATTGAGTTGTGATAAAACTCTGTTTATGCACCAGCAGCTGGGTCTGCTGTGGCTTCGGGGGTTGTCCACACTGAGTAGGACCACAAGCATAACTGGCAGCCACTGTCACAGAATTACTGGCAGTCAGAGAGCAATGACTTCTTGATGAGCGAACACAGCACCGATGATTGTCTGGTCAGACTTTTGGTGCCAATTTAGGAGTTACACACCCAGGAGTGTGAGAAACTGCAGGCTGAAATGCTTGAATTCTTCAACATGAACTATAAGGAAGAGATAAGGATGGCGCGGGACCCTGATGAGTACATAGGAAATTTGAATACGTAGGAAATATAAAAGGGCAACTCTTAAGCCATCAATTAAAACACTGATGGAATTTTTTAAAGATAAGAAAGCTTGGTAATACTTTTAAACTTGTATTGATTTCTTCAGCTTGGAGAACATGGAGCACTGGTCTCTCTATTAAAGCCCCAAGCAGGCACAAGGCCGTGCACCGCCTGCAAATGGACCCACCTTCCGCCTGGATGTGCTCTGGCACCGAGAAGATGCCCTTCATCATTCATGTCCTTGATCTCCCTTTCAAAGACTCTCTTATCTCCCCAGTCTCATCAATTTCAACTTCATTATTTCCAAAAGATAAGGCTCCTTGAGGCTTTAGATCTCTAACTAATACTTCCATTAAGTAAGTGTAAGGAATTTTGAAACTGAAAACATTTTGTGGCATAAAGCAAAGGTGTCCCTGCCACCATACAAACAGCTCGGGCGACTGAAGTGTGTTGTCATACAGGGACGCTTTCTATTTAAAGTATAAGTGATCACGTCTGAATAACAGGGATAAAAGGGGTTGCCCAGGAAAAGCAGGTTCTCTAGTACCAGTGGGAATATGTTCGCGCTGGAAAGAACTATTTTTGGGCCTTACTGGGTGGCGTGGAGCTAGCTCACACTCTCCTTCCTCCTTCAGTGGCTTTGCCTCCATGCCTTGCCTTTCTGCACTCGGTTGCCACGTAGCATTCCGTCCAGCAGAAGGTAAACACATTTCTGGATGGTGCCTCTCCCTCTTCATAGCCATTCTGTGCAAAGGCAGGTTTCTACAAATTAGACAGTTTGATTGCACTAACCACAGGACACCTTCCAGGAAAAACTAGCCACTGGCGATGTTATAGGGCAGCCCCGATATTGGATGGGTTCCTGGCTGTGGGTCCTCACCCGTGCTTACAAGGGACTTATGAATACTCCACTACAGGCACACACAAAAGGTTAATAAAAGGTTTATTTACAAGGGAAAAGGAAATAAGGAAAATGGACAACTCAGGGAGAAAATAGGGAAATAAAGTCTTTCATGCGTCCTACCCGATCCGCCGACCTGGAAACCCAAAGGCACTTTTAGAGCTGGCCGGACGCTGCGAGCTGGTGGAGAGTCAAAAGGGAGGACCCCTCCAAAGCCCACATGTCTGCCTTTATACCAATCTGGCTGCTTAACCCCACCCTCAGGTCCCAGCCACCTTCCCTTTGGTGGTGATGGGATTTGGAGTTTTCAGTGTCTTTGGCTTTGGCCTGGGGTGGGGGTGGAGTCCATAAAGCCTGTATGGAATTAGCTTTAGGACATTCTTTTTCCCCTAATAGCAAGACACTGCACAGGACGTCTTTCCTCCTGTCTGATCCTGTTTACTCGCTCATAAAATACAGGGTTTGAAGCAGTGGTTTTCAGAATACATTTTAACTTTATTTCTTAATCTGAGTGTGTGTGTGTGTGCACAAGTATATGCACACCTTTGCTGAGAAAGTAGACTTAACTCAAAATGAGTGGGTGAAAAAGCAAAGAAGTCGGGAAAATTGACTTCTCAAAAAAGTATTTTCTGATCCACGGCATCACAGAATTAATCTAGACAGTAAGCAAGACTTTGTCCAGTCCCTTTCCACTTAAGTTCTTTCTTCTGAGATTAAGACGCTGTTGTGAGCTCAAAAGGGACAAGCAGGGCCTCCCTGGTGGCGCAAGGGGTTAAGCACCGCACTAGGAAGCAATCCGCAGCCTCTGCAGCACAAATTCAATCCCCCCGGCCTGCCAGAGGCAAACCCACATGGCGCAGCAGACCTCTCCTGTCTCACCCGCTGCTCCCCTCAGCAGTGTGTTTCAGTCAGTCTGCCTGTTCCGTTCCCCGCTCTGTCTCTGGTGAATCCTCTCACCCTCCCGCGCATCTGGTCTGTACCCCAGCTCTTGTATGCACAAATAAATAAATCTTTAAAACAACAACAAAAACAAAAGGGACAAGCAGATCATACCTCTGAAGTTTAGAGCGTCTCTTCATGGTTCTCTAGTCCTCCCAATCACACAGTCCTGCCTTTCCCTTCATTTCCCATTGCTGGGGGAGGGGCAGGGAGGGTGCCCACAGGTGTGCAGCTTAGGAGTTCTAATTGGCTCTTTTCCTGTAACAACCTCCAAAGGGAAAGAGCAATTGACTTTTTCAGAGGTTATTGTGTGATGCTGGAAGTCTGAGTTGCTGGATGAGAGAGTGTAAGACTCATTGATTTAAACCCACCATCAGCCTTTACTAAGTTCTATAAACAGAGCAGGCTGCCATCTCTGCCTTGGGAGCTGGCGGGAGTCTAAATCACACAGACAAGCAAGGCCTGGAAATCTAATGAGATCAAGTGACAAATGCAGAGTGAGAAGCTGAAATAAAGCGTAGTGTCTGTTACTGACTTCAAACACAAAAGAAACCCAGAAAGCCTTCCCTGACAATCTCAAACGCATCGGGGGTTTTCGAGAAGAGCCTGGTTTCCAAATAGCATCTTTGCTGGAGAAACATCACATGCGTTCTCGTAACCTCTGAGACAAAACCAATGTCCAAATTGCTCAGTCCCACATCTTCACAGTGGCTGCCGAGGCCAGCCTGAGTGCCCCTGAGATCTCACACACAAGTCTTGTGTGTCTTAGAGGGAAAAGGAAGACCAAGAAGTGCAGAAGCGCCAGCCTGCCTCCTATTCCTTTTCCTCTTATTCCTTTTTAAAAATGCAAAAAAAAAAAAAAAAGTTTCTCCCTTATTGGACACATACTGCTCTGTGCTCCTTATTCCATTGTATTTTAATTTGGGGTTTACCTGTCTGTCTTGCTGTAGGGAGGCAGGACAGGGGTGCCTCAGTGGTCTCCATGAATCTGTGTTCTTTCAGTTGACTTTTGAGGTCCTCCCTTCAAAAGATGGACTTAAGTTCCCATCCTGCCCACCCTTACCTTGGATCTGAACTGTCCTTTTGATTCACTCTTGCTTGGCAGACCACGACAGGTGGCTTACCATTTCTGAGGCTATGTCCCAGGAAGTCTCATCCATTCCCATCGTTATGTCAAATCCTCACTGTCATATGACCCAGGGCAGGCAAACCTGCCAGGGAGGAGGAGAGACTATGTCAAAGGGGTCTGAGCCAAGGCCTCCTAGCCACACTGGCCCCTGTCACAATTCTAGGTGACAACAGCTAGGACAGTGACCTCAGCTGAAATCAGTCAAGCCTGGCTCAGACAAGAAAACTCACCCACTTGACCCTTAGACTCATGAATTAAATCAATGATTATATTGCACGACCCTGAGGCTTTCTGAGGACCGTTACACAGCATCATAACTGCGACACCTTCCCCCCAACTCCGTTCACCAGAATAGTTCTTACTATTGTGACCGGCAGTCTCCAGGAAAGGGGGAGGTTTCAGGTTTCCTGTCTCACCCAAAGGAGGGTGGAGCTGAGAGGGGAGAAGACACTGCAGAGGAGACTGAGGAAGGGAGGAAGCAGGATGGAGCCAGGAGGAGACCTGGAGGAGGCGCGTGGAGCAGAGAGACATGTGAAGAAACTGCGCTTGCCTTTAGGTCGTGGACGGGGTGACACAGATGTGGGTGAGACACCCGTGGGGAGGGGACATTGGCGGCTTTTATCATGTTTTGATTTTGCTCTTTTCCTCCCAGACTTGTCTGGTTGTTTCTGATGTTTTTCGGTGGCTCCCCATTGGAAGATGCTTTAGACTTGGGGCAGCTTTGGGGCCTTGCTCTGGGCCAGTCCTGCTTGGGTGGCCTTTGACCCACGAGGGAACGGGTCACTTTGGGTGCTTGATTTAGAAACTAGATTCTTTGTTTTTCCTGTATTGTTTCCAAATTGTATTAAAGTTCCTTCCCGTTAAAGTCTCATATGTTTTGTGTTGATGCCATGCGTGGCAGAACCCATTTAGAGCAGGCAGGTTTGCAGGATCTGGGGTGTCCCTCTCCCTGCCCTGGAACACTATGACCAATGAATTGAAAGAAAACTGTTAAGGAAAAGGGAACTGCTAAGGAAAAGGGAACTGCTAAGAAAAGGAACTCTTTCCCATTGAAGAGCCATAGACATGGAAATATAAATAAAAGACAAGTTTGCTTCCTTAGTAAGCAGATCTAAACAAGGCCTGGCAGCCTGCTAGGCTGGTTGCTCTCCTGGGCCATTCTCAAAGATCTGCCTCCTTCCCCTTTTCCTGTGTCAAGAATTTGTATGGTAACTAACCAATGTTATCAATGAAAATGGTATGTATAAAAGAAACTCTTTGTCTCTAGACCTTACTGGGCTACCCAGGTCTGGGACCTCATGCATGAGTAATAAAGCTTCTCCTGACCTCACCATTCCTGAAGTACCGCTTGTTCTTCCCTTGCCTGGGTAAGAGGCTAGAATTTATTTCTCCAACAGAATGAATGAATGAATGAAGTTAAAATGATACGGTAAACTGGATGATGTGATGGGTTAAAGGATCCTACTTCATTAACTACAGAGGAATTGTTAGGGGAAAAAGGATGTCCTAAAACTAATTTCATCAGCTTGAGTTTCCTCACTGGGACTTTCTGCTCAGCCCAGGCCAGGCACCCATGAGCAAGCAGGCCATGCTCTGACCCCAGGCCACCTCAAAACAGCTGTGTGCACCCCTTTTGGAGTCAGTTACACAAACAGAGGGGCAGTTTAGAGATTAGATTACATGGTGTGATCACATATTTTTGTTCAGGATTGGAGAAATATTGGTGGAGTAAGAGGAGGAGCCTGGTGTAAAACCAGCAGGAAGGGTTGAAGCTTTATTGTGTGGGCAAAGCAAGGGATGAACTTAAGATGAACCTATGAAGCGAGTCAAAAAAAGGAAGTAACTGGACACGCCTGAGCTGGTCATCGCCTCACTGGGCTCAGAAAGTGTCCAATAAACATGGATCCTAAAAATGTACTGTCCCTTCTGAAAGGTTCAGCACGGTAAAGAAAAGGAGAGGCAGGCTAAATTTCTCAAAGGAAGGGAAAATTTATTGCACCCCAGGTGGACCTCATGGAACCAAGGTGGGGGTCAGTGAAGCCACGCACATTGTCAGGGGGATATGCAGGGCTTTATAGGGTGAGGAGAGGTCAGGTGGGAGACTGGGTTCGTAAGGCGGGAAAAAATTTGTTGGGTGGTGGGGGGGGGGGGTTGGTTCTTGTCTGAATCCTCTAGGCAGGCTTCCGCATTCCTGTTCCCAGGTGGGCTACCTGGTGGGTTTTGCATTCTGGCCTCCTGCATGGACCTTTTACCTTCGAGATTTTAGATTTATAGTGCCTTTTCTGGGCTTTTAAACTCTTTAGAGTGATGAGACCTTCAAACCAATATTTACAAGGGATGTCACTGCACACTCCATAACTTTTTGGGCTGCAGAGGCCAGCTAGCACCATGTTACTGGGCTGGCCCTGGAGCCACACAGCTGGGCTTGAGGAAGCTCAGCTAGGCTCAAGTCACTTCTGCCACAGTCTGATGCATGTGATTTGCCACTACCATTTCCCTTCCTGAAATCCTCGGCCGGCGGCGGCTCTGTTGCAGAAATAAATTCTAGCCTTTTATCCAGGCAAGGGAAGAACAAGCGGTACTTCAGGAACGTTGAGGTCAGGAGAAGCTTTATTACTCATACATGAGGTCTCACACCTGGGTAGCCCCGTAAGGGCTGAGCTTCAGTCTAGAGACAAAGGGTCTCCTTTATACATAACCATCTTAACATGGATAACATGGAGCACAAAAGTTCTTGACAAGGGAGGGGAAATGCAGATACCCCAGGATGGCCTGGGAGATCAATCAGCCTGGCCTGTGGTCCAACAGTGTCAGAATGTCACCTCCTTTAGATATGCTTATTAAGGAAGCTTGTTATTTACACTTACTCTGCATTATTCACTGCTCCAGGCCTGTGACTCTTTAGAAGGAAACAGGAAAGATTTTATTTGCTTAGCAGTTCCATTTCATCTCCTTCCAGCCCTCCTGTCTTCCCAGTGGGAGGAGGGTGGCTGGGTCCCCAGGAGCTCTTGATGGTAAAACGGCTCACATCCACAGTCATCTGCTCTCTCCTTTTCTCAACAAGATGGTCAAATACCTTCCTAGGGACACTTTGCCGAGAATCCAGTGCTGCCTGGAAAGCTTGCTTTAAAGGCTTTCCCTTTATGGGCCCCAAAAGAGCTTCCTCGTCAGGTTTAAGGGTGTGCTGTCACCCCGGGTGCAGGCCAAAGCAGAACACAGCACACATGGATGTTTACGGTGTTTTGTACTTAATGACTGTTACACTCCACTTCCTAAATTACTCTCATAAAAAACAGAATTCGAAAAGCCATTTTTCTCAACTGCCACTAACACGCTCATCTCCCTTTGCTCTGTCGCACAATTGAGCACGACAGATTGAGCCAGTTTTCATAGGTTCAAAGTGTCCCTTTACTCCTGCTTTGCAGGGTCAATTATTTTTTTTCTCAGTTGGAGAAATATGAAAATTTCAAGTACTTTTAACAGTCTGATTTGTAAAATTCATCCAATAATTTTGGTCTTTTGTACAGAGAAGCAGAACGTTGGCCTGAGAGTGGTTTTTGAGTTTGCAAGAGAGAGCTGACCTTTGTGTCTGCCTCGGGAACAAGGAAGACATTTTGGTCTTTTTACCCAAATATGGGGGCTTGGAGGTGCCCGAGGCTGAGCAGCAGCTAAGTCAGGCTTAAAACAAGAGTGAATGTAAATGAAGAGCTTTGAAGATGCTAATATTTCTTAACTATTTGTTCTCAGTGTCAGGGACATTCTACAATATTATTCAGGAAGGAAGCCCTTGTACCAATAGTGCTCTGTGGCCCTTTTATCGCTAAGCCTCCAGCAGTTTCATTAAATTATCCCACACACACACACACACACACACACACACACACACACACACACACACACACTGAAGAAGCTGGGGCTTTTAAACAGCAGTGTGCCTTCTATAAAAGGCTTATCTGAACTTTCCTTGTAAACAGGGTCTTCATTTAAGATCTGGGGGTAAAAAAAGGCATTTTAAAGAAAGCAAACATTATTATCTTAAGGCTGTGGAAAGTGTGTCCCTCAGGCAGGCCTGGGTGAAGGGCCAGGGAGGTCTGCCCACGCTACAGGCCAGGGGACAGACTAGCCCTCAGGGAGGAGGTCGCTGCAAAAACACAGAAGCAACCCTCAGAGGAAAATCAGCTTCAAACATCTGCCTGTTCTTCAACAGAATCAGGGCTATCATAAAATTCTATGCTCCTTTTCCTCTTCCTCCTACCCAACTTCATTCACATAACCCAGAGCATCATACATCACTCCTTTAAGAGGCAAATAAGTGGACAGGAAGGAAAGAACCAACCCTCCTCTCCCTCCACCCCAGCAGTTGGCTGGCCTCAGGTGGGGGTAGAAATTGCTAGGCGAAATAGAGGATTAGATATCTAGTTTACGTTGAGAGCACAGTTCAGATTACAAGTGTCAAATTTAAGGACTCACATCTCTAGTCTTTCTCTACTTGCTTTCATTTCTCTCTCAAATTGTCAGTTCTTTCCTAGCTTCACCTCTGTCATGTAAGACTTTGCTGAAAGCACATGGTAACACCTATCACTCTGAATTTTTCAATCCCTACTCCAAAGCTGAGTAGAAACATGTTCTCCCTTGCAAAACTCCAGAGGGAAGTCTTGCTAAAGGTTTGCGACAGCATGACAACACGCGTTTATTTTTCAGCCACATGGTGTGTCTGTTCTTGATTGGCAAATGGTCATGTTATAGAGCAGTCCCGATATCGGACAGGTTCCTGGCTGTGGGTCCTCACCCGCACGCTTACAAGGGACTTATGAATACTCCACTACAGACACACACAAAAGGTTCATAAAAGGTTTATTTACAAGGGAAAAGGAAAGAAGGAAAATGGACAACTCAGGGAGAAAATAGGGAAATAAAGTCTTTAATGCGTCTTACCCGATCCGCCAACCTGGAAACCCAAAGGAACTCTCAGAGCTGGCCGGATGCTGCGAGCTGGCGGAGAGCCAAAATGGGGGACCCCTCCAAAGCTCACATGTCTGGCTTTATACCAAACCTGGCTGCTTAACCCCACCCTCAGGTCCCAGCCCCCTTCCCTTTGGTGGTGATGGGATTTGGAGTTCCCAGTGTCTTTGGCTTTGGCCTGGGGTGGGGGTGGAGTCCACAAAGCCTGTATGGAATTAGCTTTAGGACAGCCTTTTCCCCCTAACAGTCACACTCCCAGCTCTAAGCAGCAATGCAGAGACCAGCCCCCTCCTGCTTTGTAGTTCCTACACCATAGTCATGAGGCTCCTGGGTCACTGAGTTCATTTCTTCAGGAGTCTGAGAGCAGGCAGGTGCGGGGAGTATCTTGCATCAGGGGTCTTTATGAACAAGACCCCCAAGGTGTCAAAAATAATTGTTTCACTGGCCAGAACCCAGTCAATTGAGCATGCTGACTGCCAGGGAGACTGGGAAATGCAATCTATCTTTATGCAAAGGGGGAGGAAATGGGTATGGTGAGCGGTCCAGCTGTTTCTGCATTCGGAGGTTTTATAGTCTAAGGGTGAGCCAATAAACTAGTGGACTTCTAGAGAATCCATCTAATAGAAAGGAGGGAGGGAGGAAGCCATCAGTGAAAACTGTAAAGCTAAGTTATAAGATAAAAATAGTGTCTCAATTACATCCTGACTCAGGTTTGTAGGAAGCATAGTTTTCAGCTGTGAAATGCACGCCAGGTAATAATCACCTGTTTTTACTTAGGAAGCACACCTCTCCAAAGCCTCTGGGCTAATTTTTCTAGCCTGAGTTAATTGTCCTCAGATCAGTTATACAACTCTATGCTGGCGCTTCCTCTGGCCACCACCTGGTGGGGCCCTTTGTGGCAATCCTGATTTATTGCGTTTTACACAGATCCATGGGCTGATTCCTTTCTGTTTGATCCCCTTTCTTTGGTGCAGTATATTCTCTCGTAACCTCTAGTAGCATCCAAAAAAAAGAATGCACAGAACATCCATTTTTTTTTTTGAAATCCCATATATCTGCATATAGTATTCACAGTTGATTGGCTCACAGTAGCTTGATAACTTGCTTGAGTAAGGAATTCTAGGCTGTGATTCCTTTTCCCTGATTACCTCTTCCATTGTGACCTGTTCTCTCTGTCTGGCGACTTTCAGGATCTTCTTTGGCTTTTAGGTTTCTGAAATGCCTGTGTTCAGCTTTGATGTGGACTTTTTTTTTTTTTCTCATTTCTTTCTGAGTGCTCCAGACTCTTTCAACCCAGAAATTCCTGACTTTCAATACTCAAAGATTTTCTTACATTATCTCTTTAAGATTTTGTCCCCCCTCACTTTGCTTTTTTGTTCTCTTTCTTGAGGACTTAAGAATTGAATGTTTTTGCCCTTGATTGGTCTGCTAATTTAAAAAAGATATATCTTTATTCCTATTTGCTTTGTCTTTCTCTTTTTGTTCTAATTTTTGGAAGAATCTTCATTTGATCTTTCATGCTTCGATTACTCTTTGCACTTCTGCCCAAAATATATTCACTTCTTGAAAGGACTGGAGGGAGCCAGTCACTAGGGCAAAAAGGCATCTGGTATCTTGCTCAACGGGAACCCATGGACCCCACCCCACTCTCCCCATCCCACCCCCCACCCTACCAGCGCCTGCTGGAAAATTCTGACTGACATAAGAGGAACCCTCATGGACCGTTGAAGACCACGGGCCCAGATGTCACGAGAGAATGAGGAAGCCCACCTAGGGGTGAGAAAGAGGACCTGCTGATACCATCAGAAAACAACTCTGTTCCTCTTCAAACCAGTTCCCCCA
The DNA here is from genome assembly GCF_014898055.3 of Talpa occidentalis. Classification (NCBI taxonomy): domain Eukaryota; kingdom Metazoa; phylum Chordata; class Mammalia; order Eulipotyphla; family Talpidae; genus Talpa; species Talpa occidentalis. The sequence goes on from NW_023605194.1 coordinate 112,285,245, forward strand.
CCTGCAAGCCTGGTTTCCCTCTCCCTGTCCTATAAAAACCCTGCTTTCCCCGGACAATGGGCACGACTTCACCAACCCCCACCTTGGGTCCTTGAATTTCGCCCGGGAACGCAACAGAGCCCCCCTTTGAACTTATTCTGTTGTCCTCATCTTTCCCTGCCGACCCTTTCACTTCTTATGACTTTCCTGTTCTCTGAATTTATTTATAACTTCCTGTTATTGCTTCAAAGTCAAATACATTCCTTGAATTGCTAAGAATATTAATGATTATTAGTTTTTTTCTTCTGCTTCTGCATTCTTTTTAAATTATTTATTTATTTCTTTATTTACTTATTTATTTATTTATGCAAGAACTTGGGTACAGGCCAGAGGTGTGAGGGGTGAGAGGATTTACCAGAGACAGAGTGGGGAGCAGAACAGGCAGACTGACTGAAATACACTCTGAGGGGAGCAGCAGTTGAAACAGGAAAGGTCTGCTACATCATGTGGGTTGCTCCCTGGCTGGCCAGGGATGGAAATCTTGCTGCAAGGTTGTGGATAGCTTTTCATGGTACTATGCTTAACCTCTTGTGCCACCAGGGAGTCCCTGCTTCTGTATTCTTTATTTCTTCTGTGTTCCTTTCATCTTTTTCTCACCTTTTTCATGAGATCATTTCTCCCTATATCAAGTGCTCCCTGAATGTCTATTCATATGGATAACAGTGTTGGGGTGGGCACTATTGGCTAATGTCCGGGGCCGTGGCAGGCTATTGATTAGCTTGAAATGTACATAGTTAACAGGCAGCCAGTAAAAGATGCACACGAGACACTAGGGCCAATCAGAGAAAGCCACACAGTCCAAGCATGGGGACAGGCAAAGCACAGGCACAGCATAGGGTACTTAAGGGTAGGCAGGGAGGAAATAAAGTTCCCTTTTTTGCAGCTTCTCATCCAGTGTGTCAGCCTCTCATCTCATCCCCAGCCCCTCTTCCGTGCCTCTCGAATCCCGCGGGTCAGGACAGGTGGCGCCCAACATGGGGCGCGGACACAAGGGAATCGCTGAGGGACCCATCTCCGGGTAGGCCGGCTGTGTTTTGAAGGTAAGTAAGGGGAGACTGGGAGTCATGGGCACTAGTGTGTCCAAGGGGCAACTGGTGCGTGCTTTACAGGTCTTGCTCGAAAATTATGGCACCCCAGTTAAAGTGCGAGCTGTATGGCTCTTAGTTGAAACATTGAGTCAAACCAGCCTCTGGTTCCTGAAACAGGATTGTGTGACGTTGGACGGTTGGGTGAAGGTGGGGGGCGACATACTGCTACATAGAGATTTGTATGGAAAGGATGCGGTCCCCCCAAAGGTTGAAAGTCTGTGGCGACTAATTAGAGATGCCTTGCAGACCAGCGGCAGGGAGGCTTGCGCCGCGGCCACTGCTGCCCTTTGTTCTGCCCGGGAGTCGGAGAGCGACACGGGTGGAGCACAGCCAAGACGGGCTCCGGAGGTGACAGGGCTGGCAGAAAAACGGCCCCCGAGGCCCCGAAAGGCGATCCCATCTGATGACTCCTCCTCCGAATCCGGTTTGGAGAAGGAATCAGATGAGCAAGAGATGCAGCCACCGCCCAAATTAGAGCCTGGGCATGCGCCGCCGTCTTATGTTCCCCTCCGCAGCAGCCGCCGTTTGCCACACCTAGCGCACCCCATGAGGGGCGGCCCTTTGGAGAGATGGGGCGTGAGGGACGGGATGCCGTTGGCATCCTGGAGCTTTTGAAAGCCATTAGAGACTTATTCACACCCCCTTCTCATTATCACCCCGTACGTGAGGTAGATGTCCAAGGCATTTGCACACGAGTGCATCCGCCCACCGATTCTAAGGACACAAAAACCTTAAAGGAAAGTGTATCTCAATATGGCTTCAGTCCTTTCACCCAGTCCCGGCTAGACTCTTTCACTGGTAAGAACCCGACACCTGATGATTGGAAAAACTTATGCCGAGCAGTCATGACCCCTGGAGACTAGTTTATTTGGAAGGGACAGTTTTTTGAGAACTGCGAGCACACCGCTCTCAGAATGCAGAGGCGGGTTTTCCCGCCTACAACAAAGACATGCTAGCCGGGGAGGGGCAGCACGCAGGGAATGACCGCCAGACAGATTATGACCCCGCTGTTTTGGCTCAGGTCGCCATAGCGGCGAAGGCGGCTTGGTGAGCCATAGGGGATCAGGGAGGAGCAGGTGTAAACTTGACGCGCATAGTCCAGGGAGCCTCCGAGCCATTTGCAGACTTTGTGGCTCGGCTGATGACGGCAGCGGGTCATATTTTAGGCAACACAGAGGCATCTATTCTCCTTGTCAAACATTTGGCTTTCGAAAACACTAATAAGTGGTGTCAAGACGCTATCAGACCATGGAAGAATAGGGCAAACATTGAGGATTATATACGGCTGTGCAAGGACATTAGTGAGGCGTCGATCACGGGCAGCGTGACTGCATCAGCCTTACGAGGCTCTAACTCCTCCCGGAACAGAGGAGGCAACAACCGCACCTGTTTCGCCTGCGGAAAAGCAGGCCATTTTAAAGCACAGTGCCCCACTCTGGGATGGGCTACGATTCCTCCACCTAGGGCTCAGAACACACGGAGATTGCCACCTGGTCCCTGCCCAAAATGCAGGAAGGGTTCCCATTGGGCGAATGAATGTCGCTCCAAGTTTGACAGCGAAGGCCGCCCCCTTCAACAGGGAAACGCCTGCGGGGGGCTGAAGCCCCGGACTCCCCAGCTATATGGGGCAATACAGACCACAGCAGACATGCAGAGCTTCCAGCCAAACTATTCTCTGACCTCCCTCACGCCACAAAAGGCAGCGGAGGGTATGACCTCTCCGTAACCATGTACTCAGTACTGATGCCTACCATGGGATATAGCTGCTCCCGACAGGCGTGCATGGCCCCTTACCGGAGAACACCCTTGGTTTGATAATTGGTCGCTCCTCTAGTGCCTCTCAATTATTCCAGGCCTAATTGATCAGGATTACACAGGTGAAATCAAAGTCTTGGCCCAAGCCCTCCGTGGCATGGTTGCCATCCAAGAGGGGGACCGTATCACACAAATCATCCCTCTACCGTTGTTGCCTTCATCAGGGAAGTGCCTCCAACAGGTTAGGGGCTCCTCTGGCTTTGGGTCTTTGGGAGACAGCGTCATCAATCTGGCGTTGTCCCTAGAGGATCGACCATCCATGGCACTAAAAATTCAGGGAAAAGACTTCATCGGCCTCATGGATACAGGTGCAGATACCTCGATCATAACCTCTAAACACTGACTGTCATCATGGCCTCTCCAGGAAGTCCACACTACCCTTCAGGGTCTTGGATCTACAAAAAGCCCTCAACGCAGTTCCGCTGTACTGCATTGGGAATATGAAGAGGGTCATTCTGGGCGATTCCAACCTTATGTTCTCCCTAATATCCCCATGAACTTGTGGGGCAGAGATGTTCTCAGTGCTATGGGAGCTCTACTGGTAGCAGGGTCTCATGTTACTCAGATGATGATAAAGAACGGTTACACCCCAGGGAAGGGACTGTGGAAGTTGGAACAGGGCCCTTCCTCTTTTGACCTATGTTCAGACATCAGGACAGAAGAGGACCGTCGAGGCCTAGGGATGGTCACTCAGACACCTTTTTCTTAGTGGCCACTGAAACGCCGCCTATACGGACCCCTTTATCCATTAGATGGAAAATGGACTGACCAGTCTGGGTCCCTCAGTGGCCACTTACAGATGAGAAATTGGAGGCGGCTCATTCGCTGGTACATGAACAATTAGCAGCAGGGCATTTAGTCCCCTCTACTTCCCCTTGGAACACCCCTATCTTTGTCATCAGGAAAAAATCAGGGAAATGGTGCCTATTACAAGATCTTAGAGCAGTGAATGAGGCCATGGAATTGATGGGCCCAGTCCAACCAGGGGTCCCGGACCCCTCCGGTATCCCCAGGAAATATCACTTAGTTGTCTTGGATCTCAAAGACAGCTTTTTTACTATTCCTTTGCATCCATCAGACTCAGACAAATTTGCTTTCACACTCCCAGCTAGGAATTTGGAGGCTCCCAGCCAATGATATCAATGGGTACGCCTCCCTCAAGGCATGGCAAACAGCCCTACTATCTGCCAGTTACATGTCAGTGATGCCTTACTTCCCATCAGGCAATCTTTCCCGGAAGTGCATATAGTCCATTACATGGATGACATACTTCTTGCTGTACCCTCCAGTCACATGTTACATGAGGTCCTCCTTGTCCTCAAAACCTACCTTGTTGCAACAGGCCTGGAGATAGCCCCGGAAAAACTGCAGATGTTCCCACCTTTCCAATATCTGGGACATCTTTTTGAGGGTGCTACATACAGACCCCAAAAACTCCGGCTAGTGTGTGATGGCCTACGCATTCTTCATGATTTTCAAGCATTATATGGTGATCTCGCTTGACTCTGACCTTCTTTAGGTGTCACCACGGGGAACTGCAACCCCTATTTGACATACTCAAGGGGAGATCAAATCCGACCTCCCCGTGGGATCTTACGCCCGCAGCCCGTGCTCTGCAAACCGTAGACAAGGCTTTGCAAGCGGTCACCCTCCAGCGTATTGAGCCTACAAAGCCTTATGACCTACTTGTTTTTGCCAGTCACCTTACTCCCACAGGCCTGTTCTGGCAAGATGGGCCTTTGCGTTGGATTCATCTTCCTGTTTCGCCCAAACGTGTTTTGACGCCGTATTTTACAGTGATTTATCAGCTCATGATGGTAGCTTCAGATCTCGGCGCCTCAATCTCTGGCACCCTGCCAGACAACATTGTTATCCCCTACACCAAGTGGCAATTAGAATGGCTCATCCGCCATGACACTGATTGGACCATCCTGAACTGCACATTCTCAGGATCCTTTGACAGTCATTACCCTCGTCATCCCCTTATTCCATTCTTTCAAGCTCATCCCGTCTGCTTCCCGAAGGTTATTTCCACCACTCCTATTGCGGGGGCATGCACAGTCTTTACGGATGGTTCGTCCGCAGGGATGGCAGCCGTGTTCTCACGGACTTATCGCACCCAAATCCCGACACCACATAAATCTGCGCAGCTGGTAGAGGCCGTGGCCATTATCCACGCGATGCGGCATTTTTCAGACACGCCTATGAACCTTTATACTGACAGTAAATATTTGGCTGTGTCAGTCCCGCTGTTGGAGACCGTGGCATGCATTTCCTCACAGAGCTCCATTCAATCTCTACTCCACGAAATTCAGCTTCTCGTACAGGACAGAGCTCACCCCCTTTTCATTGGGCACATTTGTAGCCATTTGACCAGCCCTGGTCCGCTCACCGAAGGTAACCGTATTGTGGACTCTCTCACTCATTTCCACTGCCCTGCATTACAAAACGCTCTTGAAGAGCACAACCACATGCACACCAAGGCCCGCTCCCTGGCCGTTCGTTACGGTCTTACCAGAGCACAGGCGCGGGATATCATCTGCACCTGTGAGCAGTGTGCTCCTTACACTCCTGCCCCCCAGAGTCAAAGAGGGGCAAACCCTCGTGGGCTCTTGCCAAATGATCTGTGGCAGATGGATGTAATGCACTTTTCTGCTTTCGGCCATTTGGCTTTCATCCTTGTTATCTGTTGACACCTTCTCCGGGTTCATTTTCGCCACGCTCCATGCTGGCGAGGCGACCAAGGATGTTATATCTCACTTGCTCGCCGCCTTGGCAGCCCTCGGCCGCCCTAAGGCTCTGAAGACCAACAATGGCCCTGGTTATACCAGCAAGGCTTTTGCTACCTTTTGCAGTCAGCATGCTATACAACATCGCACTGGCATTCCTTACAATCCCCAGGGTCAGGCTATCGTGGAGCACACGCACGCCACCCTAAAGTCCATGCTTGAAAAACAAAAGGGGGTGTACCGATCCCCCAAGGACAGATTAACATTAGCGTTATTTACCTTAAATTTTTTAAAGCTGGACTCTTCTTACGGCTCGGCGGCAGATCGTCACTGGATGCTGGATGGCCGGCCTCCCTTACGTACCACCAGGTGCAAAGACCTGTCCTCAGGGGATTGGCAACCGCCCACGCCGGTGTTAACCCAAACACCAGGCAGTGTTTGTCTTTTCCCTAGGTCAGCTGGCCGTCCCATCTGGTTACTGTGGTGTTTGGTCTGATTTCTCTCCACCCCCTGGTGAATCATGAAGATGCAGCCGTGCACCTGCAGATCCTGATATTGCTCTTGATGACCCTGACCATGACAGTGTCAGGGGAGATCCCGCTGGGCAGTGACACACCATCCACCGTTCCTGCTTCCTGTCCATCGGACAACTGGTGGTGATCATGAGGATCCCTGGCACACTGCCACTGCCAGTCAACGTCAGCAACCTGGCCACAGCAGTCATCATCCGTAACAAAAGGGGATTTTGGTATCACAAAGGCAGTGGTCACTGTTGCTGCCGTCGCTGAAGCGGCAGCAGATCTCAAATTCTGTGGCCACTGCAAATGCCATCAATACCTTATCATCAGAGGTCGCTGCCACATTAACTACCCAAAACGCACTCAACAATCATATTCATGTAGGGATGCTAAACCTGAATCAGCAGATAGCCTTGCTTCAAGAAGAAATTGATATGTTTACGTTGACCTCTCATATTGCACGCATGCCTACCTACCAATACTCTTGTGTTACGCCGGTTGTTTTGCATAATCATTCAGCAGTTGTACAAAGCCTTAATGCTGCCCTGCGTGGCCCCTGGAGCCAGCAATTTCTTAACTATGCCTTGCAATTGGCAAAACAGGTTGCCACGATCAACTCCGCCAGGGCTGAAGTAATGCAGCCTGGAAACTTCACGTCTTGGCTCTCGAAAGCCCTGTCTTTTGCTAAGGTTTGGAGTGGTCTCGGCCTTTTGGCATCCGTGCTGTTTGGCAGCCTGGTCATAGCGCAATGCCTTCTTGTCTGCTATGTGTGTCGGGGGCGCATCCTGCGCCTTGCCTTACGGCAGACGCAACGGGCCCCTGGACAGCAGGAGCCAATATGGATAAACATAGCTCTCTGCGCCCTGTGAGTCAATGACGGGTAAGAAGGCGTTGCGGGCATACCAACCTAAGACAGCACCGGTGTGCAGACACAGTGGTTGCGATAACGGGTAAGGATGATACTGTGAACGCCTCAACCTAAGACAGGCCAGGTTCGCACATAAATAAAGAAGGGGGAGATGTCCGGGGCCGTGGCAGGCTATTGCGTAGCTTGAAATGCATATAGTTAACAGGCAGCCAGTAAAAGATGCACACGAGACACTAGGGCCAATCAGAGAAAGCCACACAGTCCAAGCATGCGGAACAGGCAAAGCGCAGGTGCAGCATAGGGTACTTAAGGGTAGTAGGCAGGGAGGAAATAAAGTTCCCTTTTTTGCAGCTTCTCATCAAGTGTGTCAGCCTCTCATCTCATCCCCAGCCCCTCTTCCGTGCCTCTCGAATCCCGCGAGTCGGGACAGGCTAACTAATTGGTGGGCATAGTCATCAGGACCCAGGAGTGTTTAAAAAACATAGACTTTTTTGCTCTTGGGTCAATCAAGTACTCCAGAAAGAAAGCTGCCCTGTTGGATCAAAGTCACAGCTACTCGCATTCTGCATGTTAAAAGAAGACTAACAGCGTATCAATACATAGTATTTAGATGTTCACTTAAGCCCTCCTTTATCAACATATTACCTCATCTTTCATTCTGTTGCTTCTGATGTTCCGAAATCCATCAGGTTTGATTTCTCCAGGAAATAAGCCTTCAGTCTTCTACAGGTGTTGGAGAAAGGAGTAGTTGATAGGTTCACCAGGAACCTAATATTATGGGCAATATTGCAAGGAATGAAATGCTCCTTATACAAACCCAGCAAGCCTCTTGACTTTACCTCTACCCCAGCTTTTTTCTTCAGCAGTATTTGGTGCCTTCTGGAGTTCTCTGACCTGCTTCTTGTATCCCAGCTGCAGATGGTGGAGTTCTAGCTTCCTTTACGCTACTCTTCCATCTGTCAAAATTTCAGTTACTTTTTAATTTCCTCTCATGTTCTCCTTGTCCTTTGGATCATGCATTTTTTTTGTTTTACTTTTAATATCATTTCTGTTAGAACTTAGTAAAGAGAGAAGGTAAAATGAGTGCACTTAATAATCCATGACATTTAACTTTCAGTCTAATAACATTTTGAAATGCTTTTGTTCCTTTCCAAGCATATCACTATATCCTAGTATTTTTAAATTTCTAAGAAACATGTGAATACAAATATAATAAAGCAGAATCATTTCAATATTTTATAGCCTTTGAAAAGATTCATCATGGAATAAAGAAATCTCTAGATCTAATTTTTGTCATTTCAGATTGAATAGATGTCCTTTAATGAAAACACAGGTTGTACTATGAAACCAAACAGTATTAAAATTACATGATGCAACAGAATTGACTGCAGGTTAAGTAGAGAAGCACATCTTCCCAATGTAGGTGATTATTTTTGACTTATAAATGTTTTGAGATAGTAATGATACACCTGCATGGCATCATTCATATTTTTCTTTCATCAACTTTGTCAAATTCTGTTTTCAATTAGACCTGTTGGTGCTTAAAAGACAAATTCAACTTGCTGGAAAGCCAGCTCCACACACTGTCTTTACCAGATGGTCCACTGTATTGATTCTGCTGAGATACCAAACAGAGACATCTAAAGGAATTTCTAGGAATAGGAACATGAGTATCTTCATTTCCAAAGAAAATGAAGTGGTTAGTTTATCATGGGGCTAGGAAATGTCATTTTTTTAAATTAAATCCAAAGCCAAATAATATACCTATGGAACAGGAGTCAAAAGAAGATTAGAATCAATAACGGTTTCAAATGTAGAGTCATTGTAACTGAAAATATCAAAATTCATTAATTTGCTCCAAAATTTTGGGGAAGAAACTGACTTACATTTACCTCTTTCTATTCATATTATATTTTGGGTTTTGTTGTATTTGTCTGTGGTGCTGTGTATGATATACATGGCTAAAAATAAAAGTAAATAAGTTAATGTTTTTGAATGAGCAACTAATCAATTGAATTATATTCTAAAGAAATATAACTCAGATTTTTTTTTTCTCATCATGTCTTTTTAAAGCATAATTCCAAGGTCTCAGCCTTTGCTCTGATGGGGTTTTGAGGAGATACAGCAGAAATATTTGTGCAAATTGAAAATGTCAATTCAATGTAATCATGGCATTTCTCCCCCAAGCCCTTCTCTCCCAAATGGATAAGAAGTAATAATGAAATTAAAATCTTCTTTTCAAAGATAAGTAGAAAATGTCTTCTTGCTTGACAGGCTCTGAGTTGTTAAAAGCTTTTTCTCTAAGATATCTAATTGACACAAAATAGTTCTATTTGAATTGCTGTTCCTGGTAAGCCAGGGCCAAGTTCCAAGGCTAAGGCCATGACATTCCAATGGGAATGTCAGCTCCTTTAATGCAATAAATAAAAATAAATACAAGAAAGAATTGCCAAATATATGACACATTTTCTTTTAAGGCATCTGTGCTTCTTCTCTTTGTTTGAATATGTTTTTCTCTTATTTCCTTTGTCACTGGGCAGATTCTCTTTAACTTAAATAAAGAAGGGAAGTAACAAGAAATGAAGGAATGAATGTTCAAATTCTCTGGGCTGCTTACCATTCTCGGTGAAAAGTCTCAATTATTAAAATAGAAGTGATAAAAGAACATGTCGAAGATCAGCCAGTTTTACTATTCTTTTCAATTAGACTAAATTCAGGTAGCCCTTAAAGCTACAATGTAAACACAAACATTGACGATATCAGCTGGTAAAGGTGAGGAAAAAGACCCTCAAATGACAGGCAATGTCTTCTTCAGAGTACCTTTGTCTGTATATTCCCACCTATCTCACTTTTCAGTTGATTTTAAGAACAAGAAAAAATATGTTTTTCTGCTGTGAAGACAACTGCTGAATATGTTTGAATGTTTCAGAACAAGCTCAGGAAGAAAAATACAGAGTAGAAAGATGTGCAAAATGATCCATTTTTTTTTTTTTGCCTTTAAAAATCAAAACATAAAGAAAGACAATCCAATCCGTTTTCCTGAGCGATACAACAATCACAAGTTCACAGTCTTGCGGCATGCCTACAGCAGGAAAGTTTACATCTTGATCATGTTACACAGCCTTCATAACTCGCGGTCCAATAAATTACAGGGCCATTTGTCCTGGGACACAGGCTGATGGAGAAAACATTATCTGAGATGGGGTGGGGAGTAGAGGCAGAAGCATGAAAGGCTTTTCATGTATACCCATATTTTCTGTACAGAGCAAATATTATGGCCTAATGTGATGGAATTAAATGGAACAGGGCGGCATAATCCTCCTACAGGAAGACCCTATTTATGACAATCTACCACACACCTTCCCTTTGTTCCCAAATGGGTATTTCCCTTTTTCAATATGCAAACACATTCCCTGGACGGACAAACCAACAAGACATCAGGTCAAAGTTTAGAATCTCATGAATATTTATACATGTGCCTTGATCTGACAGCCGAGGGAGAGTTATATACTATCCCGGGGACAAAGACTTCAGGGTTCAGTTCAGGGAAAGATCAAGGACAAACTTACCTTATGCCCTGAACCACGGCACCAAGCATCTTTCTTATCATGAATCCTTTTCTCTCATGCACTATATGGCTCCTCCCTGCTGTATAGCTGATTCCCGATCCATATAAAACATCTGTAATTAAATCAGTCACGTTTAAATCTTGCATTTCTCATTTCAGATGGTACTACAACTCAATACCCAAAAAGGTAAAACTGTAAAACCTTTCTTAACCACTAGATAATAACGTAGAACTTCTAACACAATTCTGTAGATGTGTCTTATCTTCATTTTCATTTATGTTCTTTGGTTCTATGGTTATAAGGAACAGAAATTCACTCAAATGTCCCATAAATCAGACCCAAGGAAGAAAAGGATTGGATGGTGGGATGGTTGAGGATTCAAGGTGGCTCACGGGTGTCAGCAACAGTTATGTGTGATTCTTCATTAAAACTCATCCATTGGGCCTCCCTGATGGCTCAGGGGGTTAAGCTCTGCACTAGGAAGCATGAGCAGCTCTGCACTCTGCAGCATGAGTTCAAACCCCAGCCGGCCAGGGAGCAACCCACATGGCACAGTAGACCTCTCCTGACTCACCTGCTGCTCCCCTCAGCAGTGTACTTCGGTCGATCTCCCTGTTCTGTTCCCCACTCCGTCTCTGGTGAGTCCTCTCAGACCCTGCATCTCTGGCCTGTACCCCAACTCTTGTATGCATAAATAAATAAATCTTTAAAAAATAAATATAACTCATCCATTAACATGATTTGTGGTTCTAGGTGGTTGCTTCTTCCTACACCATGACCCATTGGTTCTAATCCAGTATGTCCTTAACTATATGGTAAAGGCCGGATTCCCCTCCACCACGCCCTGATCCATCATGGACCCATATGTCTATAATACAAAAAATAACATAGTTGGATGCTACAATAATTTTAAAATGCATCAATGTTGAAAGCTTAGCTTTCTCCCTTTCTCCTTGCTTAACACAGGCTGGTCATAACAGCACACAGGCCTACACACATGATCCCACACACTTTCAGCAGCATGCACCTGCTGTCTCTGTTTCTGACCCCTTGAATCATTGAGATAGATGTAAGAGACCCTTCATGGTCTCCCCACCAAGCACTGGGTACAGTCAGCAGCGCGGGAGAGTGAGAGAATTCACCAGAGCCAGAGCGGGGAGCAGAGCAGGCAGAAGGACCGAAGTACACTGCTGAGGGGAGCAGCGGGCACAGCAGGAGAGGTCTGTCGCACCATGTGGGACCCTCGCGGGTGGCTGGGGATTGAACCAGCACTAGCAGAGGCTGCGGGCAGCTTCACAGCCCAGCGCTCAACCGCTGTGCCACCAGGGGAGGCCCTCCTCGCCCACTTGTTAATGGCCCTCTCTAGCTCTTTTTAAAATTTATTTATTTATTTATTTATTTTTATTTATTTATACAAGCACTGGGTACAGTCAGAAGCACGGAAGGGTGAGAGAATTCACCAGAGCCAGAGCAGGGAGCAGAACAGGCAGAAGGACCAAGGTACACTGCAGAGGGGAGCAGCAGGTGGCAGGAGAGGTCTGCGTGCCATGCGGGACCCTCCTCCGGTGGCCAGGTAGCATCTGGGGATCAAACCAGCGCTGCAGAGGCTGCAGGCAGCTTTGCAACCCAGAGCTCAACCGCTGCGCCACCGGGGAGGCCCCCTCTCTAGCTCTTAGTTGATGTTCTAGGGGGGAAAAAAGGTATTCCTGAAGCACACTGTTTTTTTTTTTTTATTTATAGAGGCATGCTTTATTTATTTGTTTGCTGGTTTGTTTGTTTGTTTTGTTTATACATGCACTGGGTACAGTCAGAAGCGCGGGAGGGTGAGAGCCAGAGCGGGGAGCAGAGCAGGCAGAAGGACCGAAGTACACTGCTGAGGGGAGCAGCGGGCGGCAGGAGAGGTCTGCGCGCCATGTGGGACCCTCCTCTGGTGGCCGGGGAGCAGCCGGGATCGAACCGGCGCCGCAGAGGCCGCGGGCAGCTTCGCAACCCAGCGCTCAACCGCTGCACCACCGGGGAGGCCCAAGCACACTGTTTTTTTTAAATATTTTATTTATTTTTGTGTTGAAGAGCTGGGGTGTAGGCCAGAGATGGGTGGGGGGAGCGAGAGGATTCACCAGAGACAGAGTGGGGAGCAGAGCAGGCGGATAGACTGAAATACACTGCTGAGGGGAGCAGCGGGTGAGACAGGAGAGGTCTGCTGCTCCATATGTGGTTTAACTCCCTGGCAGGGGATGGAACTCAGGCCGTAATGGTGATCTCACTAAGACTTAACCCCTAGGCCACCAGGGAAGCCCTATGAAAAAAAGTATCAGCTAAGGTTGTCTTTTCTGCTGTGCCTCTGGCTGCTCTTTGTTCACCTGTCTACCCTCATCCACTAACCTCTGAGTAGGTGAGTGGCATCGCCTGGTATGACACAGGCATGACCAAGGAGCACCCTTGGGAGACCACAGCTATGGTGTGAATATGCTGACTGCAAGGCACTTTGAGAGTGTGGATAAAATTGGTTAATTTGCTATAAAAGGACAATTTAGAGCAATGTGCTATATCTGCATTGCCAGATTGAGTCCTAGCTGAGTAATATGTGTGATTCTGTCTCATTGGAAAGGGCTGACTGCTCAGCGCCTTGTCCAGCCAAGCGGAGAGGCTGCAAGGGCAGCCAGCGATTGTCAGAGCACAGCTTCCCAAGCGCTCCTAGTGTTCACCTTAATTGGAAGTGCCATTAATCTCTGCTCACTAATATGACCCGGATTCAAGAATGAGTAAACACGCTCTTCCCAGAGGGCACAATAATTTTTTAATCTACTTTCACTGTGGTAGGTCATGGTTCCTGAAAGACTGCTTTAAAATTACGTCGCTTTTAAGGGAAAAATAAGCAAAATGAGCGTCAAGATCTTTCCACTTACTCCTGCCCCCTTCTGTTTGTACAGTCACAGGAAAGAGAGAAAGCGGAGCAAGAGGGCTTAGAAAAATCAGTGAATAATGATGTCAACTAAGAGCAAAATACAAGTACCCAGGATCTGGACTCACCCATAGTCCAGGTATGCCCCATTTTTCAAAATATCACGTTACTTCGCTTTTATAAGAGATCAAAGAGAATTTCTGCTTTTATGTCTAAGGGCAAATAGTGCAAACAACATCAGCATTTGTTTTGCAGCAGCTGCATGAGGCCTGATAGAAACAAAACAAAGGACTTCAAGAGTTGGTAGCTTCTAGTGATTGACAAATACCCTGTTTACTTGGATCACCTGGTGAGCTTTTGCAGCCACTCCCTACCCCCTCCTATTTCCACCACACCCCAGACCAATTAAGTAAGAATTTCCAGGAATGTGTAGGAAGAAAATACATTCCAATTTTTCTAGGGAAAGTCTCACTTGATACTTTTTTGGCAACAATTAACACCTGTTAATTATTTTCCCCTCCTGTCTCTCATAGTTTATAAAAGGGCCCTGCGTGAGAGACAGTAGCGTGGCTCCCCAGCATGAGTACTGTGTTTTCCTGTATTCTTACCCGATGATCTTCATGTGCACGAGGGTTACATGCCACTGACTTAGTCCAAATGTCTTATCTTGTTGAAGGAAAAAGCAAGTTTCCAAGAATTTTAAAAATCAAACTCAAATCACTAGGAGGTTAGCAGTTCACACTCTAATCTAACAGTTGTCAGACAGATTCTGCCCTTACAGCCCAAAAAGACACTTAAAAAGAAAGCAAAGAAAATAAGGCCTCCTCTACCACCCCTTTCTCCCTGATTCTGCCTCTCTGTATGAGTATAAAAGAGCACAGTGGGGCTGGTGCCCATGTTAACAGACAGGATGAGGGAAACTAACACTGAGTAGCTCTACCTTGCAGACTGGTCCCTTTAAATATATAGGGGTGGGGTTGGCTGGGGTTGAGGCTAAGAATGAGGGATCTCCCCACTATCACACATTCTTGTATGCCCTCCTCTAGCCTCCCTTTTACTTAGCCCCTCCCTAGTTTTTATTTGTGCAGTAACACCAAGTATTATAAAAGCATTCCATCATATTTGTCTGCTTAATGGAGACAAAGAGGCAGTGGCAAGCAAATTGCAACAGGAGATGGGCAAATAACAAGGGTTCAACCTGGGGGTGGGTGTAGAAGGAACACATGTAGGTGCCATTTGAAACCAGAGCTCCCCAAATTGGAACAGTTTCACTCATTCTGCGTCTTGTCAATTCTTGTGAGGTCAGTGCTGCTGGCTAGACAAGTGCCGAGCTGCAGTTCTTGCATCAGAAATGGTTTTACTCTCTCTGGTGTTGCATTTGCAAAGAATTGAGCACCTTGGTCTTTGTAAGATTACACCTCACATGGTTGGTGTGATTGCCACAACACACCCTTTGCCACGAAATCTAGATGAAGAGGTATTCAGCCTTTGGCACATTTTGTGCAAAATGTCTGTAATTGATCTAAGCCAGTTGATCTAGGTCACCAGCTCAGTCTTCTCCCCCCTGTTTTGACAGATCCCTTTGGGTAGGTTAATCTGGAAGAAGGGGTCAGTCAGGGTCATCATAAGCCATTACTCAGCTTCAATTATGTGGAAATTTCCAGACCTCCATGTCAAAGCAAACATACCCAGTTCCTGCCTTCTCTGTATATGAAGGGGCCTTGAGAGGAGGCTCTAAAAGATTTCCTTTGAAACTCTGCCCAGGGTACTGAGTGCAGAATCCCTTTTCACTTGATTATCTGAAAGAGGATGATCACATATTCCTGTGAAAAATAAAAACATCAACAAATGTCTATGATGAAACTGGCAACCTTCAATTGCCACTGTTAAGCCAGATAAAACACAGAGGGCCCAGTTAGACTTGAAATGCAGATAAACAACATATTCATTTTTGCATGAGTATGTCCAGGGCAATAGTTGGGACAATTTGTTGTAAAGAAAGCATTTGTTGTTTCTCTGAAATCCAACTTGAACCTGGTGTCCTATGTTCTCATTTGTTCAATCTGTCATCATAAATAAACCGTGACGCACACACTTCCCATCCCCACCCACTCAGCCTGATCCAAGTCACACCTCTGAAGGAAGAGCAGAACCAGAACAAATTCAAATTCAGAAAAGAATCTTTGTTCTTCCTTGTCTTTCTTTCTTTCTTTCTTTGTTTCTTTTTTGCTTATAGATTGATGTCTGAACACTTCTGTTATGAAGAAGATGAATAGGACCATTGGGGGAGATGAGGAAATATCACCTTGAAATTTTTACAAGGACAAATAAACACCTCAGATTCATGCTATTTCCACTACCTTTGCTCTCCCCACAGTAAGTTCCTAACTGAGATGCCACCCCACTCAATGACAACTACAAAGGAAATAAAAGCAAATATAAGCAAATGGGGCCCACATCAAACTAAAACTTCACTATTGAAGCTTTGACAGAAAACACACCCTATTGAATGGGAGAAAATATTTACGCATCATACCCCCAACAAAGGGGCTAATATCCAAGATCTAAAAGAACTTGTACAACTTATTGACAAGAAAACAACCCAATAAAAAAAGGTGGGGGGAGCAAACAGATACTTCTCCAAAGAAGAGCTACAGATGGTCAACAGCCACGTGAAAAAGCGTCCATCACTAATCGCCAGGGAAACGCAAATCAAAACCAAAATGAAATGCCACCTCACACATGTGAGAATGGCTCATATCAAAAAACAAAACAAAAACCAGAAACAACAAATTTTGGGAAGGGTGTGGAGAAAAAGAAACCCTCATACACAGTTGGTGGGAATGTCGAATGGTCCAATCCCAATGGAAAGCAGTATGAAGGTTTCTCACAATATTAAAAATAGAACTACGATAAGACCCAGCAAATCCACTTCCAGGAACCTATCTGAAAAATACAAAAATACTAAATCAAAGGGATAGATGCACACTTATGTTCATTGCAGCACTATTTACAATAACCAAGTCATGGATTAAGATGTGGTATGTAAACAACGGAATACTACTCATCTATAAAAATAAAAAGAAGGGGCCTCCCCAGTGGCGCAACAGTTGAGCGCTGCTTTTTCTATGGCATTATTTGGCATTTGAAAGGATAGTGAATATCAAAATTAAAGGGACGATTTTGCCAAAATTGCAGTGGCAATGGTGAGGGAGTATGTTTTTGAGAAAGGGGTGGGCTTTCACTTAAATTTATACAAAGAAAAGAAAATCTGTGTCTTTCAACAGCAAACTGTCCACAGCCTCGGCAGCACCAGTTCGATACCCCACCTCCACCCCTGCCCCGGCCAGGGAGAAACCCACGTGGCATGGCAGACCTCTCCTGCCTTGCCCACTGCTCCCCTCAACAGTGTCATAGGTCTGTCTGCCTGTTCTGCTCCCCACTCTGTCTCTGGTGAATCCTCTCACCATCCCACGCCTCTGACCTATACCCTGGTTCTTGTATAAATCAATCAATCAATCAATCAATCAATCAATCAATCTTTAAAAAAAAAAAGGAAAAGATAAACTGCACAACAGTGGGGATGGAACTAGAGGGTATTATGCTAAGGGAGGTAAGTCAGTAGGAGAAAGACAAATGCAGGATGATTTCATTCATGTGGAATATGAAGAAACAAAGCAAAGGAACAGACAAAATTGAACTAAAACAAATTCTAGAAATCTTACTGTAGAATTGAGGCCACCAGAGGAGGAGGAGGGAGAAGGTAGAGGGAGCCCAAGGGATGGTGGCGGAAGATTATTGGGGCCTTGGTGGTGGTTGTGCTGTGGTGAGGAAGTGTGAACCTGCACCCCTAAATCATCGTCAGTGTTATAAAGCAACGCTACACCAATAAAAAATAATACAATTAAAAAAATGTTCCCCTCTGTGGGTTATCCTCCATTGAAGGATTGTTTTTAGACACAGTCTATGACCAACCTCTACCTAGGCAAAATAATATATATACGATTAATATACATACTACAATATATATAAAATACATTGAGTGAATAAATCTAGTGTTATACTTCATAGATCTCCGTTATAAATTTTAATGCTATTTTGAAGGCTATGAAACCTTACAAAACCTCTGAGATAAGTCGTTAATAGTTATGGTATCGGAAGATTTAATGTAAGTAATGCAACATTATGTTAGTCTCTATTCTTGCATGAAGGCACATGTCTCCGGTGGATTGTGGATGTCTTCATAAAGCCGCAAATTCAGGACTTGGGTTCACTGAACCGTGAGCACAGAGAGCAGGTGAGCAGCATCGACTTCCTGCTTGTCATTGCTCAGGAGTATCCTGGATGACATCCCAGATGTTGACATTCACCTTGAAGGATGCTCTGGTCCTAACTGCACAACATAATGTAACCTCCAGTCCATTCCACAAACGCATCATATTGATGTGTTATGAGGTACCTGTCAAAACTGGGCAACAGACTCAGACCAGTATTTCCAGATACAGTAAGAAAACTAATCCTCCTAACTAGGAATATGGACCTGTTAATTATTCAGTATTAAAATAGCAGTAATCCATGGTATAGTCTTAGAGGGTAGAATCTCAGACATTAGGCAGAAAACTGATAAATTTTATGAATGTGCCAATTCTTTCATGCAATAAGAATTCATATATACAGGCCTTCCTGGTGGCTCAAGGTGTTAAGACGCAACCTATGAAGCTATTCGCAGACACTGCAGCATGAGTTCAATACCCACCCGGCCAGGGAGCTGACCCACAAGGCACAGCAGACCTCTCCTGACTCACCTGCTTCTCCTCTCAGCAGATATATTTCAGTCACTCTTCCTGTTCTGTTCCCCGCTCTGTCTCTGGTGAATCCTCTCACCCCCCACACCTCTGGCTTGTACCCCAGTTCTTGTATGCATAAATAAATAAATCTTTTTAAAAAATAAAAAGAGAAGTCATATATACACATAATATAATTACAGTATAACAGAAGATTTTTATATACAATATAGGCATAAATTTATGTAACTGGTGTCTAATGGATAAAAGAGGGCATATTGTGTACATACATAACATATATACTGTATTATGTACAAATATATTGTGTAATATATATTTATATGATTAAATAAATGTAAGTAATACTACCTATATTGAGTTTTTCAGTTCACTACAGAATATTCTGCCAAAATTCTTGGCAAACATAGGTCTACAGAAATGCCCAGAATTTGAGGGTTTGTGGAGAAAACCCATGGCTGCTGTTTCACACCTTCTTCTTGCCACCCAGGTTAACTGTCCCTGCAGCACACAGTCCTTTTATAACCTCCTACATTCTCGCCTGAGGCTGCAGGGGTGGGACATGTACCAACACAATTTTCACCAGCTAATCCTGACAGTGAGCTCCCAAATCAGGTGTCTGTTTTGCTCGCATTGTTCCAGGAGCGTCGAGCAGATTTGGCAGCGTGAATGGTTTGTGGCACACTCAGGAGAAAAAGAAAATATACATGTGGACCTACACACCTACGCGCAAAGGAAATAAATGATTTAAGTAATTAGTTCCTATTAGTCTACTCTTCAGATGGTCTTCAGAAATTTACAGTTGTAGAAAGTCGTTCTGCTATCAGTAATTCTGAAGCGTTTATAGTAAAATATTTTAAAATTTCTTGTTCTCTCATTTCTATACTCTGTTGCTCATTTAATATTTAATGAGCATCTCATATATGCAAGAAAATCTGTAGGAGTGCATTGGATGCCCAAAGTTAAGAAACTTCCTGAAAATTCTAGTAAATTTTCTTTTTTTTTTTTTTGAGTAAACATATTAAGCTACTCCACAAAAGTTGGTCAATAACATGTAGACTTTCAATCTTCTGATCTGATAAATGCAAAATGTTGCTAAGCTATGAGTTTTTTCTGATGTGAAAGACCATTTTTTCCCAATGATAAGAAATTTAGGAGATATTAGGAAAAGCATATCTAGTTTATCTCAAAGGAAGTTAGATGTTTTCCACTCAGGTTGATGTTATATTTTTTGGCCACATTCCTGGACTAAAAGACAGGAATACAATAATAAGTTTCTGGGACAAATTCCCCAAACAGTTTTACATAGAACTTCATCTGATCCTGATTACAGCCCTCCCCAGCTAGCGGGTGGACTAATATATCACTGTGGGTATGGAAACCGCGCAGTAGACGTGTGAAATGGTCTCTCACCCATCAGCAGAGAAGTAACGACACAGCCTCTTTGGAAGGCAGCCAGGTATCGTGGAATAAAAATGGGTTTGAGAGTCATAAAACTTGGGTTTGAAGCTGTGGGATTTGGGGAAATCACTTAATCTCTCTAGACATCAGCGTTTTCATTCCATAAAAAGAAAATATTGGGTTGAACTATTTGAAATGGCCAAATATGCAATCACTTTTTAACAAAAATGGCAACTTTATTTGGTTCAGCCTCATGAGAATGTTAACTCAAAATTTGAAAGTTTTCCTAAGCAGCCCAGGTGATGCTGCGTGGAAGACACCTGTGTGGCAGGAGGACCCCAAGGTGCTGGAGGCGCGTCAGCCCTGTGGCACTTCAGGCCACAAAGAGCTTCGTGTTCTCACTCACACGCCAACCAGCCACTTCATACCACCATTCTTTTCTTTCTGGAGAATGTAAAATACACTGATCGAATGTGTTTTATAATGCATTAGCTCAAATGTTAACACATTTTGAAATGTCAGAAGGTAAGAAAAAAAAAAAAAAAAAAACCCAGGATATGATCACTACTGATTCTTCAATCAATTAAACAACATGAAGGTTTCTCTGTCCACTTTTTAGTACATGACTCACATTGTCCATGTATGCAGGCCCACTTCCTCCTAACACACACACACACATGCCTGTCAGTACTATGACCAGAAAACTCTAGATTTGCCCTCAATGTTACAATTTAATGGTGTCACAGACTGATTGCCAACTTTTGCTTGGAACAGTCAATAAGAATGAGGTAATGTTGATTTGGTCTCTGGATCATTCAGTAAACTAACAGTTTTAAAAGGCAGCAGGAAATAAAACAATCCAATGGAGAGGTCGTGTGATACAGCAAATACAGACTTAGCTACACCCAACATCCAGACGTGTTTATTCACCATGTTGCTGCTCCCTCCCTGCCTGCATCATTGGAGTCTGATAAATGAGCCAAAAAGAGGCCCATTGGGTCCAAGAATGTGTTTGGTCTGTCTGTCTATCTGATAAGCACACATAAATCGGTTTATCTATGAGCTCAGCTTCCAGGGGATATTCAAATCAATGAGAAAAAGAAAAGATTTTCTAGGAAGATCAAACAAATCCATCCTGGTAATCAATGCTGTGAAGGACATTCTAGACCAATCATATCCTAAAAGCAATTGGGGATTTTTTTTAAAGATGTATTTATTTATTTTTGCCTAAAAGAACTGGGGTATAGACGATAGGTATGGGGGGGGTGGAAAGGATTCACCAGAGACAGAGTGGGGTGCAGAAACAGGAGGATCTACTGAAATACTGAGGGGAGCAGCAGGTGAGACAGGAGAGGTCTGCTACACCATGTGGGTCAGCTCCCCAATCGGGGATGGAACTCAGGCCACAGCAGTGATAGTGCTGAGACTTAACCCCTAGGCCACCAGGGAGGCTGCAATTGGCAATCTTGAGTGAAAATATCACCATCTTTTTGAAGAAAATGTGTAAATGCCCATATTAATTTGTCTAAAGACTAGACCTTGTTTTTATTTGAATTATTTTCATTCTTTTCTAATTTTTCTCCCTTTCTCAGTGATCATTCATTCCTAATGACTTTCTACAGTGTAATAGTCTGAGCCCATCAATCACTGAATAACTGTTTATTGAGTCTTAGCATGAACTCAGCATGCTGCCAGAGGCCAGATAAACATGAAAGGAAGTTTTTCTAATGCTTCCTCAAGGTTTTTATTGTTTCATTATTTAAAGAAGAATCTTCATGTTCTACAAGCTTGCAATGCCCTCTAATAACTCTTGCCTAATCCTCTATTGCTAAATCAAAATTTGACGAAAGCAAGTCAGGGTGTGATCACCTTTTGCTCAGTGGAGGCTTCACACTCCACCCTCCTTGAGAAGGGAACCCTGTGCCTTTGGAGGAGACTGTGCTCAACTCAAGATCTCCTGCTGACGCTTCTTTGACTGTGTGAACTTCGAGAAGGAGTAGAAGCTCCTCAAGCAGTAGTAGAAGTTCTTATTGCATATATTTATTGTTCAAGCAGCCACGGGATGTCTTCTTATAGCTAATAGCAAACAGGGCTGCCTTTGGAGACGGTGGAGCTCATTCATTAAGGAAAGGCTCATCAAAAGGGGGCCAGAGTTCTAAACAAGGCTCTGAACTAGTATCTGCTCAGGGCCTGGAAGAAGAAGACTCGAATTGTGTATTTTAGAATCACACTTATTGGAGCAGATTCTACAGTCAATCATGCTTTAGACCCTGCCCTTCAGTAGTGGGGAGCAGAAGACACATAGAAAGTAAACCCACCAGATTACGTAAAATTTGGTCATGGCAGGACCATACTCTCAAAGAAGTAATAGGAAGGATTGGCTTTTTGCCCTGTGGAAACTTCCCATCTATGCAAAGCACAACAGGGCCTTGTTGTTTGACAAAACATTTATTCAAGATCGTTGGTGTCGATATGTTGTGAGCCAACAAAGCCGGCATGTTTCCCTCCATGCAACAGAAAATGCTGCTTTTCCGTGGCAACTAAAAGTATTCCGTTAGCTCTTACTTTTCATTGCCACCACCACAGACTTGGTTCAGAAACATCTCTCTGCCTCAAATTGCTGAAATAGCCTATTTGGTGCCTGAGCATAACTAGGGACTCACCCTGAGCCTGGTCAGATTTTTATTGTATCTTTATAGTGACGTCTCAGGCAAATAAGAAAAGGTAATTGAAATGGAGAAAACAGCTTTTAATGACTAAATTATGGTTTCCTTATCAGGAGGTTTCTGAAAGTTCAATAAATATTTGTCAAATGAATTAATGAGGAAAATATCATTTACCTAAAAGCTCTCTCTGGGAACATTCAATTCCAGAAAATAGTAGGTAAATAAGGGGAATCTATGACCCAATAATTTCTCCTTAGCTCATGTATAAAAGCAATAAAAAGGGATTGTTAGATGTGAATAATCCCAGAAAACACAGCTCCCATGACCATGTTTTACAAACCTACGTAATAACAAAATTTCATCAACTAAGATATAATTCAAGGTGTAGCACTTAGAAATGTGGAAGTGGCTCTGTGAAGACACTAGCAGCGTAAACATTAATCCCTTTTAATTATAGCTAAGGACACAAAAGAACCATTACCACTGATTTAATTAAGAAAAAATTAAAGTCATAAAAAATATAAATGTTAATACAAAGTTTTATGAAAAAGTATACAATAGAAAAAATAACAGCTGTAATAGCAGGTTAACAACAGCCCTTGAAGGGAAAAGCAGGAATCAGAAGGAAGGGGCAAAGTTGTGGAAGCAAAATCGTGCTGTGCTCCTGATCTTTCACACCAGAAGTCTACATTTTTTTGCCCAAATCCTCTTAACAACATTAGTAGTAGTAGTAGTAGTAGAAGAAGAAGAAGAAATGAGTTAAATTCTGTGGAGGATAATTTAGCAATATCTGTAAGCTTTTTTAATATGTATGGAAGTTGATCACAAAAATGGTCTCATTTCTTTGCTTATGCCTTCCCACATACCTCCGACTGACCAGAGCTCACCTCGGCCAAGGGGACAGAGCAACCTCGACACCAGAGACTTGAAGAAATGTTCGCTTGTTCCCTTTCCTCTCACTGACCTCTACCTGGCCATATACTAGAATCCGGGGTTGTCCTGGCCCCCGCTCAGGACAGCTGTGGTGGCCTCCATGTATAAGGCCAAAGGCCAGGATGAGTCAACAGGGCAGGTCACTGCAACGCTGCACATGGCTTCTCCAGCTGGTGTCCCTGCGTCTCTCCATGAGAAAGGGCAGTCTCGATGTTTTCTTAAACCATATCTTATTCCCAAGTCTGCAAAATGTCTAGTATATGTTTCCCCCACGCGAATTGTTTTCTCTTTTTTCCCCTCTGGCTACTCTCAATTACACACCAATGCTAGGATTCAGGCCCCTCGGACGTCTGTCTGTTCCCAAATCAAAACTTCCTCCAGAAGATCTAATGCACTTTTGTCTGAGGTCATTTTTAATCACCAATAGTTTAAAGAGCTATTACGCTCCAGGGGAGTACAACTTGAACAGGACTCAAAGTCTTTCTCCTCAGGCTGGAGGACTCTCACTATAGCCTGACGTTCATAGGACTTGGGAGGTTGAGGTAAGGAGGCAGATAGCAAGGCTTTCCTCGGGCCTCTGAGACACTCCTTGTTCTTGGGTCTAGACAAACTCTGTCTCAACCTTGTTGATTTGAATCAAAGTTGGTTAAAAAGTCAATTAAAACACAATAACTCACCCTTTGCGCTCCCTTTTACAAAGAAAGGACAGAACAGGTGTCTCTCACCAAATAGACATCAACTTGATAGACTTCGGAATCAAAGAGTGAGATTGAGCTGCCCCTTATTAAATATCAACCTGGGCAGATTGAATGTGAACTTCCGGTGCCCTCACATTGACTCTGCCATCCTGTCCCCACAGTGACTCCCTCGTCTATCAAGGCTGAAAAGTGGCTAAGCTGTCAACAATCTTGGCGAACCTTAAGCAACCGCAAAGGGAAGGAGTCAGGAAGATAAAAACCCTAATATCTGATCTCTGGGTGGTGTTTCCTACAGACAAATCTTAGCTAGGAGTCAGGAGACTAGATATCTTATTTATCACGTCCCCAAAGGTCAGCAGCCGGGCATGCAGAGCAGAGTAGAGAATGTGGAGTATGGAGTGAAGAGGCTCTCAGCTCGAAACGTGACCTCGGGTGCGTGACTAACCTCTTCCAGCATCATTCCCCTGTCTGTACCCCTGCAACAGCCCTGACTCTGCTCACCCAGAGTCAGGAAATTCTTGTTGAATGCAACTGCCTCTGAAATAATGGACTTAAATAGAGGTGCTTCATAGTTGCTTCCCTTTTTGACCTGCTTTGGTTACTATTTCATTCAATATCCTCAAAAATTATTCAGTAATTGTCACCGGACCATAAAGAAGAGGTCACCATTGCTAATGATGAAATTCCCATCCCAATTTTTAACTCTATATCTCTCTTCCATGTGAAAATACAAAAGAAATTGTTCAAGTGTTGTACAATAAGATGACTAAAGACAAGAAAGACCGTAATACTTAGGTAGAGACATGAATGTGTGGTAGTAAAATTAAGTGCATGGGAGGAGACATCTTAGGTTTATGGAAGAATAACCTGTGATGTACTATAATAATGGAAGATGAGGTGTATTTCTGGAAATGTTGTTACATTAAAGTAGGAAATTTCCTACTTTATTTTAGTAGCTAATTTGAGTGCACTCAAATTAGGGCTCAGAGTAGATGCTTCTAAAGGTCTATTAAAATGAAACTTACTTCCACTGTTTGATCAGAAATACAATGATTTTTGCATTCGGGTATTTAATTTTAATTTGGAAAAGTTGGCTACTTATTTTATTTCCTACCAATGTTTAACTTAGCAATTTGCAATATCTCCTTAAATAGGGATTGCATTTTTCCAACAATAATTTCATTTCTCAACAATTGTTACATACATAGGTACTCATTGAATTGCTTAGAGTTGTTAGCAAAATAGATATTTATTTCAAAACCACTTTCCATTCTAAAAACTCCCTCATTTGGTAGGAAAAGCTCCCCCCCTCAAATATTTCTGAGTCATCAATTTGTTTTATAACCAGCTCTCCAACACCATGAATCTCAAGTGGCTCCTTGCTGATTTATCCCTGAGGACTTTTACTCCAGACTTGTGTTTCTGAATAAACCTTGTTTGATTTTGTTCTCTTTTCTTCAGTGAGTCCAGTACACCTGCTCCGTTGAGTTATTTTAGACTTGATGAGTATTTGTATGGGGGTGGGGGAGAAATCACCCCTTAAAACTCCTCCAATGGCATCTCTAACTACTTCTCTGCTTTCTTGTTCCCTTTCTTACGATTCATTTCATTCTTTTCTTTATTGTTTACCTAATTTTCTCTGTAGTTCTTCAGCACAGGACATGATGGTATAAAGGGTCCTACTAACTGCTAAGACCATCAGAAAGGGACAACATTTTTCCAAAATGTTCTTCCCCTCTGTGCTCATCTCCCCATTATTATATAAGTCTCCTTCCCAAGAATTCACTTTTCCAACAAGAAAATAACATTCCAAGAAGCCAGAATGACTTTCTCTGGCTCTTACTGCTATTTCAGTTGCACAGCTGGCACTAGACCCCTGGAGCTCTGATCGCAATTAGGTGATTTAACCTCAATTCTCTTGTTGGGAAGAGCAAACAAGAGCCATATTACACTTAAGTATTATAATTTGTAAAGACTCACATGCCCGATATTCTTTTCTTGAAACACTTTGTTTGTAAAGAATGGAACAGACACTCTATTCTGAGTGCGTGTGTCAGTGGCAGAGATGAAAGCTGATAAACTGTCCCCTGAAATCATTAAAAGTGTTGTTTAAAAAAAGAATGTTTGACATCTTAATAGGAAAATGACAAAATAAAATGTCAGTATTCGAGCCTGCCTACCTGAGGCTCTCTAAGACATGCTCTAAACGAGGGCGACTAACACGTTCTGTTAGGCACTGCTTTCACTGGCTATCAAAATAACTCCTCTGAATATTCTAGAGGAAGTTAGAAGTGTGTGTCGGCCATCTGTCTGCTTTAATTGGTTTTTTCATTAGAATCCTACCACTTTTTGCGTCTAGTCCAGGGACGTCTCGTATTTTCCTTAAGCTGACCTCTGGGTGGCTCTGGTAGCATGACCTTGTGGCCATGCGAAGCCCCGTGAGCCACCTTGCACACTTCACCAGTGAGTTCCTAAAGTGCTAAGGAAGAGCCAATGAGGGTTAGACTGACACACATTCTTGGGGTTTCCCTGGCACCCACCCCCCACACCCCGTGAGTAGGGAGGGGAGTTTGAGCAGCGGAGTGCTGAGCGCCGAACCAGGGGGCCACAGTGGCAGCTCCTAGGAGACCTCACGTGACTATCCCATGGTGAAATCGATTGTCCATTCCTCCCCTTAGCTTGCCAAAGGTGCTTCCAAAAGTCTCCCTGGCACAGAGCACAAAAGATCAAAAGAGTCACCAGTTCAGAAGATCCACAGAAAATAAAAACAAAAGAAAGGATGAATGATGAGAAACTTAGAACTATGCATGTTCAGTGAGCGGTCTCTAAGGTAAAAACGCATCACAAGCAAGAACAATGTGAGACGTAGCAAGATTTCACACTAGCTGCAAAGTAGGCCTTTAGCCATAAGGTGGGTGGTGTTCTCGCCAATCTCTTACTGAGGGAATTAGAAACTGATACACCGTCTACTGTTTCCTTTGCCGTGTGTCATGTTTATTGCGCATAAATATTCATAGTTCTCTTGAAAGAGGGCTATTCTGTGCTCTCTGAGTGCTGCAGTGGTTCTTGTAAAGTCCATTATAAAATCTAAGGGCTCTGGGCCATAACACTCTGTCATTGTTATATTCAGACGCTTGGGGGCTCTTGCCTAAATCGTTTATCTGAGTAGAAGACAAAATGTTCAGGTGTGCAGCCGGGACCGATCCAGGTCAGCAGCCTGCAGACTGCCCAGGTAGGCTACACCCGATGCAATTGAATGCCAGGAAGTCACGCATTTCCTCTCGTGTTATACCAAAAATGGGTGACATTCACCTGCTGAAATTCAGTGGAGGTGTGAGAACCAGACAGAGCTGGGACCAAAACTTATCTTCGTCACCTTTTAGTTGTAGGTCCTTGGGACAAGCAAGACCTTTCTATCGCCTGGAAATTAAGATCTCTACCTTCACTGGAGGATGAAAGTGAATCCTGTATGTATGTGATGGTCCATAATACTAAACCCGAACATGGCAGTTTAAAATACATATTTGTGGGCCTCCCTGGTGGCGCAGCGGTTGAGCGCTGGGTTGCGAAGCTGCCCGCAGCCTCTGCGACGCCGGTTCAATCCCCGGCTGCTCCCCGGCCACAGGAGGAGGGTCCCACATGGCGCGCAGACCTCTCCTGCGGCCCGCTGCTCCCCTCAGCAGTGTACTTCGGTCCTTCTGCCTGCTCTGCTCCCCGCTCTGGCTCTGGTGAATTCTCTCACCCTCCCGCGCTTCTGACTGTACCCAGTGCATGTATAAACAAAACAAACAAACAAACAAATAAATAAATAAAACATGCCTCTATTAAAAAAAAAAAAAAATAAAATAAAATAAAATACATATTTGTCCTTTTCCTTTTAGGCTTATGAATTCCAGGAAATGTCCACATTGACCAAGGAATGGGCAGTGGCTTCTGTTTTCACAAACCTCAATTCACTAAGCACCACTGAACTTCAGGAGGCACCATGCTCAGGGACTATGGAAAGTAAAGAGAAATGAGGTAAGGATAGCAAGAGTGTCCCGTCTCCAAGTGGGCTGGCTGTACATGCCCCATTGGCAGAAAATCCCTTCACTTCCCAAATTGTGCAAAGATCCTAGAGGTTCATCGGTTTCAAAGAGATTAGTTCACCTGCTAAATGCTCAGACCACTGCCTGCCGATCATGACCGCCCAGGACCCAGATGGTGGGCATGGAATGCCGTGAGAGAGCCAGTGCTGCCACCTCCTGCACAGCCCACGAGGTCACCCCACACCAAGCCCCTGGCCAGTGTTTCTCAGAGCACACACTACCTCCCTCAACCAGCGGGACACTTGTTCCACCTTGGGAATCATGGATGAGAGCAGAGGCTGATAAACTTCTCGAGTCTGGTAGACCAATCCTGGCCCGATGTCTGCTTCCATATCACCCAGGAGTGAAGCGTGATTTTTCCATTTTTGAGTGGTTAAAAACATATACACCAAGAGAAGGAGGCAGAGAAAGATGAGTCCCCTAGGGTTGCACGCATGTGTGGGATACGGAGAAGACAAACTAAATGATTAGCTAAGTAAGACAAAAATAGAAGATTGGAAGATCAATCAGTGGTTCTCAGAAGGAAAGGTGGGGGACAGGTGGGGGAATCGGGAGAAGGCACAGGGTCTGGGGGAGCATAGAGCTGGACGTTCAGTGGGGAAGGTAATGAGGTGGATGCACAAGCTGATTCCCAGCGAGGCTCAGCTGGGACCTGCACAACATCATAATGCAATGTGACTTCACTTTTAAAAGAGACTGTTTCATGACATGGAAAAATTATATGAATTTCAAAGTGAAGTGTCCACAAGGTCTTATTGGAATACAGCCGTGCTTGTTCACTAAAGGATTGTTTATACTTCTCTGTCACTAGAAGAGCAAAATTGTTTCTTGAGTTGCTGTGATAAAAACCACATGGCCTGCAAGCCTAAAATATTTCCTATTAAGCCCTTTACAGAAAATGTTTACTGACCTCTAGATCCCTTTCTTTTCAAATGGCCTCAGGGCCCCTTATCTAAATCGCTCCATCACTCCCTCTGAGATCTGCAAGCCTGCGGAGGAGAGAGACAGTGGGGTGCTTGCACAGGCTATTGCTTGCTTGATTGTGGATGGGAAGGACTCAGATGGTGTGCATGGAATGTGGAAGAGAGATTCTGCTCAGCAGAAGCCTCACCAAAGGAATGACACACTCTGCTCACAACAGCAGCACCCACCACTGTACACTGGCATGACCAAGAGAGGCCCAGCAGGCACCATGGCAGCACTGCAAGGGGCTTACCCTCTAGGCCTCCTTAGAGAAGCAGCTCACAATTTGTTTGTTTTAATATTAGCTCCCTGCCAATTTTCATATCAAAATGGGAATATCACTTAATGATACTAGGAAGGGCTCTGAGTCACCCATAGAGAAAAGTTGGGTAGGCTAGCCCAAAAAGCCTGGAAGAGCCTTTAAAAAATCCCAAGTAAGAAAAAAGAAAAGATTAATGAGAAAATATTCGGTCATCAAGTTTGTCACTAAGTCTGTTGATTCCTATTCAATAAATCTCAGCTGGAGTCAGTAGGACAGTCATTCATTCCTTCATTCATCTGTTCATTAATTCAATGGATTTGAAGAACTGCTCTATGTCAGTTACTTTTCTAGAGAGGATTACCGTTAGCAACATAATCCAAACAGATTAAGAGAAGGAGGAAATCACTGTCTTCACAACATCACTGAAGTTGAGGGACACAATTGCTTTAAAATATCAAGTAAGGCCCTCCCTAGTGGCACAAGGGGTTGGGTACTGCACTATGAAGCTATCCAAATCCTCTGCAGCAGGAGTTCAATTCCCGTCCAGCCAGGGAGCTACCCACGTGGCGCGGCAGACCTCTCCTGCCTCGCCCGCTGCTCCCCTCAGCAGTGCTTTCAATTTATCTGCCAGTTCTGCTCCCCGCTCTCTATCTGGTGAATCCTCTTGCCCTCCCATGCCTCTGGCCTGTACCCCAGCTCTTGTATGCATAAATAAATAAATCTTTGGAGAAAAAAAGATACAATAAGTAAAATATAAAGTATGTCACATGATGCTCAGCAGGGCGAAGAAGAACAAAACCAGGGAGAGGAGGAGATAAGTTGGAAGTGGGCCAGGAACTGTTTTGAGTGAGGACATGAAGGAGGTGAAGGCAGCGAGCCAAGGGGCATCTCGAAGAGAAGCGTTCCAGATGGAGGAAAGCTCACATGTCCACCAGGGGGCTTGTGGGAAAGCAGGCAGCTAGCAGAAGAGCACTTGATCCCCTGACATATTGACATCAGCAAAAGGTGTTGTAAATTGCAGAACCAGGGTGGAGCAGTTTCTTCATCCGTGATCTTACAGAGGTGGGACAGTGGGAGGGAACAGAGGCAGGTCATCCTAAGGACTCTGGCATTTACTCTGAGTGAATTATGAAACCATTGGAGGATTCTGAGCAAAAAAATAGGACAAGGGACATGATCTGAGTTATGATGTACATGATTGCTCTGACTGAAATTCTGACCAAGTTTAGTGGGTAAGAAGGAAAGAAATGTCCCAGTTGGGACAGTCCTGAAATAATCCTAACAAGGCATGGGGCTGGCTCAGACCACGGTCGTAGCAGTGGGGATGAGGCAAAGTAGTTGAATTGGGGGCCTATTTTGAAGATGGTGTTTTGCTGATGTTTTAAATGATGTATGAGAAAAGAGAGACGTCAAAGATGATTCTAAGATGTTTTGCCTATGCAAGTGGAAGACTGTGATGTCATAGTAGGGAGAAAGAGAAGATAAAGATTTCAGGAAGAAAATATTTAGAGAAAGATTGAGTGATTTTGGACATAGTAAGTTTGCAATGCCCATTAGAAGTGTTATAAAGAAATGTCAAATATGCATTTGCATATACAAATCTGGAGTTTGGGAAAGAGGTCCATACGGAAGGGATTGATTTGGGAGTCATTCACTTGGAGATGATATGACATCATTGAAAGCAGGGGAGATGATCAGGGAATAAGTGTAGTAGCAGCTAGGGGAGGCCACATGTCTTTGTCCCTGGTTCTCTGGTAGAAATAATGCAATTTTAAATCATGGCCATGTCTTATTTATACAGTTAGGCCACATTTATCTAGCAGCTTAAATAATTAGGAAATTCTAGAAATGAGGAAAGGAGTAAATCAACCCCAAATTTGCCAAAAGATGCCCTGAAATGCATTCCCTGTATCTCCCAGGAGACACCCCCAGGTCATCACTCAAGACTTTGACTTTCAAGTCTATCATCCAATTCTGTGCTCTCGTTTCCAACATATGGCTGATCAGAAGTTAGGAGGAGTCTTTTCTAGGCATATCCAATTACAAAAGAGACTGAGAAAAATGAGTCCATTATAGGTCAGATAGTGATGAAGACTAAAGTCTGGACTTCCTGGTGCTTGTCCACTTCTCTTTCTGATAAATGACTCTTCCCCATCATTGTTGATGTGAATATTCCCATCTGGGAATATTCCCATGTATTCCCATCTGGGCTAGCCCAAGTCGTGGGTCATTAGTGCTTCTTTCAAGTGCAATTTTGTTTAAGATGCACTTAGAAAGACGGAGTAATAACTAGGGAAATGTGCCAGAGGCAATCTCAGCCTCTCTTCAAGGATGCAAGCAGCTCTGCTCTGGCCCCAGCTGACATGCCCCGCTCAGGACCACCAAAGCTCTGCAGTCAACCTCACCACAGTGGTGGTTCACTGACCAGTTCTCGTTATAGAAAATGACCCCTTAATAGGATGACCATACGTTCTAGCTTTCAAGCTAGTGTGCTTCTGAGAATGAAAAGGGGTGCTTTGGAGGGACCGTCTGGGCATAGAAGGATGTGTGGTCTCATCCATCAACTCCCATACTTCTCTACTCCATTCCTATTCTGGACGGCTTGTGAAAGCTTTTCTTTCAATCACATAAATAATCCCTGAGATGACTTCTGGTGATCACAATGGTCTTAATTTAGAATATTCCCAGAAATATTTTAGCAACTCTTATAAAATTGGTACCCTATGCAGCTTACTGACTGGACCATTCTTTGATTTCTGGCTCCCATTCAGTGAGCATCTGCTATATCCCAGGAACCAGGGATATGAGTTTCTAGAAGATACTCAGCATTGGTTGAACCCATGTGTGACTGTGTTAATTCACTTAGTAATTCCCAAGCCAGCGAGGAGTTAATCCTCTCTTGACATGAATCCACTGATGCTCAGGAAGTTATGGAATTGGATAAATTCACAAAGCTAATTTTGGCAATCCCAGGGTTTTATTTTACAACTGCTTGACCTCTAAGCCTATTCCTCTTTCCCTGTGTTATACTGAGGAGAAAGATGGTGAAAGAAAGATGATGAACAATTCATGAAATGAATTCATGATGATGAACAAGGACCTGAAAGGTGTTCAAGATGGCTGAACCCACAAGATGGCTGAACCCACAGAATGGCTAAACCCACAAGATGGTTAACCCACAAGATTGCTGAACCCACAAGATGGCTGAACCTACAAGATGGCTAAATCCACAAGATGGCAGAACCTACAAGATGGTTGAAGCCACATGAGAGTCCCCAATACTTCCTGTTTCCTCTCCCTAACTCATCGTTTCAACACAAATCCAGATGAAGAAAACTTTTGTGAAAATTTTCCTTGTGACATCCATTCCACCCAACTTAAAATACAGGAAAGCCTGACAAAGACTCCAAGAATGACTTAAAATATTCACAGAGGAATCTTTCACTTGGCACTGCAGGTAGCTATCTCTGCAAAAACACAACCCAAAGTCAGTAATACTTCTTTTTAATAGCTAGTCGTTTGTTCCCTAATTGGGGACTTTATCTCTCCCACTGCAGGTTTTTTTAGTCTAAGGTCTCATTATCAGCTGGAATTTGACATTGCTGCCTAAACTTGGCCGGGCCTCAGAACCACCTGGGATCCCTTGTTAAAGGATTGTTGCCCAGGAGTGCCCCCCACCCCACCGAGGTTGATTATGGAGCCCTGGGATTGGGCCAGGAAACTGACATTTTTAACAGGTTCCCAAAGTGATTCTCATACACCACGAGGGAGAGGGTTTGTATGAAAACAAAATCTTAGGTGAGGCTCTTGCCTTTTCTTCCAGACTGGAATGTTCTCCAAGGTTCTTCCCCCTGGTGTGGGAGCAAGGCAGCCAAATGCAACCCAAACTTTCTGCACATGGTATTCAAATCGTCATCAAGCTGGAGATATACTAGCAAATTAGAGTAAACTCCATCCTAAACTTAACCAAGAATTCATCACAATGCAGTTTATTTACCAAATCCTAGTACATTTTTCACCTATAATTATTCGGGTTGCAGATGAACTTCTCACAACTCAATGTGAGACACAGTTTAGAGACCTGCTTTTAATAATTTCTGAACCCTAAAAAAGGAGTCTCTCTTACAGAGTTAGGTAATAGACAACATCAATATTTGAAAAGTTAACAATTTATTGTAAATCTGTAATATGTTTATTAGCTCTTGAAAAAGTTCATTATATTAAAGGTCCTGAAATTAAACAAAAGTGTTTCCAGGAAAGGCAACAGTCTCTCGATTTTGATCCAAGTGCAGTTTTATTTTTGCTTCTCATGTTTGGCTGCACATTGATGTCACAAAGGGAACTTTAAAGATTCAGATGCCTGGACCCCACCCGCAAAGATTCAGGTCTCCCTGGTCAAGGACTTGGCCTGGGTGCTGGGGTTTGGAAAGCTCTCCTGGAGACACTAACGTGATGCCAGGATGGAGAGCCATGCATCGGACACTGCTGAGGGAAACTGAGCATCTGCATGAAGATTTGGATAAGTCCTTGACTTCCAGCAGGGACTCAGTGGTTGAGCCACTGAGTGGCTCACGCTTGTGAAATACAAGCTCAAGTCAGTTATTTGACTCCCCAATAGCTTCTAGCCATTAAGAACCTGAATGTGCCTATTTAGTCTTTACTGAATATTTAGTCCTCTTCCCCAGCTCCCGAGCTGGTGCTGGGGTGGGGCTGGAGAGTGTGGGAGTGGGACCTGAATCCTTTATGAAGCATTTCTGGGTAACCTGCACTGTCTGTGGCCCACTCAATTGGGATTCTCCCACCTCTCTTGCAGTTTCAGAAGATGTCTGCTCCTTCCTTTATCCTAATCCCTGCCCAGAACTGAGAAAAACATGGCGGAGGCCCATCACAGTTTACAAAGTCATCCTGCCAGTCCCAGAAACCCACTTGGGAAAGTGCTTCTAGTGAGCTAACTGGGAGGAAGCGAAGGCAGCTGTGTGAGCAGTGAGTGACCTATCAACCCACTCACGCTTAGCCTGGAGTTCTCTCAGACTTTCTGTTTCGTACTGTCAGTCTGGAGCCTGCAAGTTATTAACAGCTTTGAGAAGTTTTGTTCTCTTTTGGGTGGTAATTGACCAGAGCGATTAACATTTTAAATGCACATGAAATTTGAGCCCACAATTTTACACCCAGCCTTCACCCTACAGAACACCTAAGTCTGTGCCCAAAATTACAAGGACATTCACTTTGTATTATTAGGAGCAGTGAAAATTGGAAACAACCTAAATGTCTCTCATTAGTATAATGGTTTATTAATTCATGCTAATTCATATTACAGGTTATTATGCAGAATAAGGTGGACCTATTTGAACCTTAGGGAAACACTGATAAATCCTATGGTTAAATATTAAAAAAAAAAAAAAGCACTTTCAGGATAATACATATGGTAAGAATCTACTTTTGGAGAGAAAAAGATACATGTGTGTATGAACAGGTATATGTAAATATCCACAAACTCATCAAACTATTACCAGAGGTGATCCTTGGGGAACAGAATGTGCGTGGAGAAGGAAGCCAGAGTGCAGTTTAGGGCTCGTTCATCATTCTAGTTATAATTCGACCTTCACAATAATAAAGCACTTGTACTGTTCCTCTGATTTTTTTTAAAAGGGGATGAAAAGTAATGTAGAAACATGATTGGTCTGGGCATGTCGGGTAGCATGTCCCAATTTTGACAGAAATGCTCTTGTACTTCCAGTCTGATTGCAATTGCTGCTTCTAATTCCCTGGCCTCCACAGCACATGCCCTACTTAACCTCCTGGCCTGCTGGAGCCCTGCAGGTGTCCAGGCTGGCTGCCTCCTCAGGGGGTAACCCAGCCCTCCCATTTGTAGCCACCACCTCCCTGGGTGCCCAGTTCTTGGTGTCAGCAAAGTAAATGGCCCCTGGGATCTCCATCGAGGCAGTGGGAGCTCTGCCGAGCTCCGTGAGAATACAAATGGAATGCACAGCAGATTTCATCAGGTCTGGATGGAGCTGTGGCCCCCCACTATTGTGATCATGAGCCCCTGTGTGAAGGGCTGGCTCTGGCAAGGATTGGCTCTCCCTAAATGGGTCAGACAGGCTTGCCTGCCCTAGTACAAACAAACAGTGCCCTCTTCTGCCCAGAAGCAGAACTTGTCCACAAAGCAGCAGCTTCTTAGAATATCTGGAACTTTCCTTTGGTCAGGCTGTGTCTTATAATATGAGCCAAAGAGACTGAAAAATAACATAGATGAGCCAGAAAGCCTCTCTTAGGGAAGCTGTCACTCTGATTCTGTCCCAAATTCTTGTCCCAATTTTACAAGTATCCTATTTTAACCACAGAAAAGATGATGAAAAGACTTAAATAATAGGATAAGTCCTATCGATTAAA
Organism: Talpa occidentalis; assembly: GCF_014898055.3. Lineage (NCBI taxonomy): Eukaryota > Metazoa > Chordata > Mammalia > Eulipotyphla > Talpidae > Talpa > Talpa occidentalis. Next base: position 112,320,979 of record NW_023605194.1, read on the forward strand.
CTGGCAAAGAAAAAAAAATTAAAATGTTTACAATTTATGGTGATGGAATATTATTCATGGCCTGGCATAGAATAGTAATTTCTGTTTCTTTAGAAACAATTTGGAAATAAATTACAATTTTTAAAATATTTTTTATGCCTCATTAATCCAGTAAGCCTACATTTCCTAAGAAGCCCAAAGAAAATAGTTATGTAGAGCTGATTAAGGAAGTGTCATATTTCCTCATTATAAAGCATAAAACTGATAAACCTCAAACACAAGTGGCAAGATAGGAATAAACCGTTACATGATGTCCATGGGGTGTGACAATACTTTCCCACAAGCCCCTGGCCTGAGTTTCAGGGAGTGACATGATCCATGCCCGGGAAACACAGACTATGAGGAAGCTTGTACTTTGACTACAAAGGAAGTGCACATGGCAAAGGATTTTAAGATAAATAATGAACGTTTACTGTTCTATTGTCTTTAACGTAATTAAGAATAAAGCAACACAAAACCCACCCTGGGAATCAGGGCTCTGATGCCAGAACCAGAAGAAGGTGGGAGGCAGGAAGGACAATAAAAGGTAAGACACAGAAGTAGGACAGAAAAATAACTTATTAATTTCATGTGTTATTTCTCACTACCTCATCTCATAGCACCATGTTCTGTTTCCAGAATCCAAGAAGATCTATTTTACACATTCATAATCTGTTAATAGAAAGTATTCCCTTCTTAATTGATAAGAAAGCAAAATTGCTTTTTAGAATCTCCTTTTTCATCCCTGAAACACACAGCCTCATGCTTTTGGCTTATTGAGACACAAGCTTAAGAAAAATCTAGGTCCAATTGTTAGAATTTATGAACTCGAACCTAAGGCAAAAAGTCAAGTTTAGCCAGAAGGTTCAGTAATATGGAAATCAATCCCAAAACGACAGTTTCGTGAAACCCCGAAGAAGGCTGAAACGTGACAGCTTGCCGGGGGCGAGCCGCACCGAGAGTTCAGGCAAAACACTGAGCGTTTACAATTCTCGTGATTAAACTCACAATATGTTCTCAAGTCGGGCCTGCAGGGATCTAACATGTGGGCTGGAACACTTGGGCCAGACACAAGCCTCGGCAAAGGCTGAACTCCCTTTTCAAAGGACCTGCCTGGGGTCGCTGGAGGAGCCAACCATCTCCCGCCACTTGGGTCTGGGCCAAAGCCAGGAAATCTTCATTTTAACCAAAGCCATAGCAGGTGCCAATGCAGCTGGTCACCCCTGTAGCTGGGTAAATGCTAGGGGAGCAGGCAGTAGGTTTCCTTGAATGAAGCTCCGTGAGAATTTGAAAATTTCCAAGGAGCTGGGATCCCAGCTGGCATACGTTTTTCTCCTGGTCACTCGCTGAATGACACGTGGTATATTTGGGTCTTTTTGGAGACAGTGGCTTCGTCCCTTGTCTGCATATGTGTGACATATAAAAAGTGTTCAGTAAATAAATACCTGTAAATAAATGTAGGATTTCATATACAGGGCCTATGGGAAAGCAGACACAAGAAGATTCCATTGGCATCTAATGGGAGAATCCAACTTTCCACATGAGGGTGAAGGTGCCTCTCCTGGTCACCACACTCTGGGGGGCACAAGAGGATTCTCTCGGGAGCTGCAGATTCGTGTCTACAAACAACATCGTTCACACACCCCTACTCCATTCTGGATCATCACCTCCTTGTGTTGGAAACCTTACTGGTAAACACTAGAAAGAAGAAAAAGTATCTGTCCTCTTCACTCTTCACCCTGCCCCTTCAGATTTAAAATAACACCTGCAGAAGAATTCCAAAACATCAGAAGAAACGCACTTATATCTCCAAGTTTCCAATAATATCAGCGTTCTCTTGTGGCTATAAGTATCAATTTAGTTCCTAGCCTTTTATTTTAGAGTTACTTTTTTCCACTGACAGGGGTCTAGGTTATATACAGTCTCAGTGTATGCTTGTTGGTCTTGACGTCTCACTCAATTTAGAAACTTCTTTGCCACCAAGATGGTGGATTTTACTTTATTTCACACACCTATGGGATAGAGCTGAGTTCACTGAGCTACTGCCTCACCCCTCAGTGCCCTGCATGGGTCTGAGCTTCCCTGAGGGGTTTAAAGGTTCTAGGAAAATTTCTTGTCCCTTCATGCTGGAAAAGCCAGGAGGCCATTCCCAAATCACTGCCTTACAACCCAAAGGAGTTTTTATGATATGCACTATATTTCTCTTAAAAGATAATGTTTCCACTTCAACTAAAGAGTAAATTCAAGGCCTTCTTTTTGATTGAATGCATATCTGTAAAGTAATTATAGAAAAATATAAGGAATGATTTTTTGCAAGAAGTGAGAAAAAATCAGATTTTTAAATAAAGATTCAATTTAGTCTTAGCTACTTTTAGTGGGGCCCCTTTGGCTTCTATCTCTTATTTTGTAAAATTTTATTCACCTGTTATGAAACTATGACCCAAATTCTGTTTGTTAGAATTAAGTGGTCTTTAATTAAGCAAAGAAAAGACTGTTCCCCACTTTTCATTTTGGGGCAGAAAGAAAAAAAATAATCACCATCTAAGTGGAAAACTTAGATAAGCCTAGTATTAGGATCGAAACATAATCTCCTTTATTTCTTTCCACAAATACATTACATAGAAAAAGTAATACAAAACATCCCAAACTAACTTTACAAATTTAAATAAAATTGTTGAGATCTATTAAGGCAGAAAACTATGAATAAAATCAGTAATCACACAATTAGACAATAAATTAAGCTAACATCTAGTAGTAACAGACTAATTTTACTCTAATATTTATTTGTGTTTAATAGACTATTACTAAACCAGAATTGATTGCCTTTTATCACTTCAGGATAGAATTAGAAATTAAATAAGCATAACAGTTTTAAATTGTGATACTTCAATCCACTAGGACAAAATTCAAAATTTCAATCAAACATTAATCTCGTCAGTCATGTTTTTCCTGACTGCGAAAGCAATGTAGTAGGTGGACTATGTAGGTTAACCAACCACACGCGTGGTTTAGAGCTGATGGATAAAGACAGGGCATATTCTGGAGTATGGATACCAAAAACCATGATCCAACTTCTAAAATGGTTTCTCTTAAAGGTGTTTTTCCTGACACTCTAGTGCAACGGGAAGGCAGGTTAAGTCTTAAGTCCCTGAGGGTTTGGGGCAAGTCAACCCTTGTCCTCCAAATAGAAGACAATGAATTATTTGCATTTTGGCTCTATATAGGGAAGGACATGCACCCAGCAGATCCTAAGTAGGTCTTTTAGCACCGAATTTGGAAGCAAAGGACATTAAATCCCTCTCTGGTCCTTCATGAGAGGGAGAAGCCTGACCCTGGCTACCTCACGCTGTTCAGACACAGCTTCCAGAGAAGCATTAACTCGCGTTCAGGAAGCTCAGGCCATGGTGTCTACTGTCCACGGTGTCAAAGACTCTCCAATGTCAATCAATGCTGCAATGCAACTGCTGCCACTCCTGCTAGCTTTCTCCACAAAGTGAAAAGATGCAGCACAATGACTGATAGCGAAACAACTGGGAATAAAATTCTATGTACTTTGCATGTAACCCCCAGGCTAAAAAAAAACCAAAAACACATACTTGCAATTTCTCAAGGAGGAAACAAATGGATGGTGGATTATAAATACAGAACTCAGTGACTCAATAATCAATAAAGCACTTTCAAGTTTTGAGTGAGATTGCACTCAATCCTCTATGCAGAAGGAGCCATCCCCACTAAGGAGCCGATGAGAAAAAGCTTATCTCCTAAGGAAGAGGAAGCTCTGTTGAGATACAATGGCATAAAATCTCCCTGGTTGATTTAGCGAGGGGTCTGTGTTGCAATCAGCTGTTATCGATGGGAACACATTGTCAGCGCCTAATCGGAGAAGGCCTGGATCCAAAAAGTGTGGGGCAGCTGCTGCTGGCTTATTACATTTTGAAATGAGAACCTCTCTGTACTCTTGAATGCCTGAGATGTGTCTTCAGCACCACATTCAGCCGCGGAGCTTTGACCCAAAGTTTGCCTTCCACATGCTCCCTCTTTGCCACTCACAATAACATTTGTATTTCGCCAGCTAGCCGGGGCCCTCTGTCACAGATCCGCTGGCGTTTACCTCTATCAAGGCCTCACCTAATTGTCTTTTCAAACAAGGAATGATAAAAGCAATACCCGTAGCTGTTAAATCACCACTGGAAAAAAAAAAAAACAGTAGCTTTCATTTCCAGCAGCCCACAGAGAGGGGCGGGAGCGGGGAGCGTGAGTGTGGGACGCGTGTACACACACACTCTCCAGAATAGAGCAGCTAATGGGATGTGACGAGCCGGCTGCATCGCCCGCTTGCCGATTACACACACACATTAGCCAAATTATCTAGGCAAGACAGCTCTGGAGCAGTTGTGTCAAAGAGTAAAGTGAAGGTGAAAGATTATTTTTAAGGCAGCTCAATCGATGCACCTTGAAATTGCTAGTGCGTCGGAGAAGCTGACTGACACGTTGACCTGGCATCGGGGTCTCTCTGAGTGAAAACTAGAAGGTGAGGCCGGCGAGCCCATTGAGGAGTGCGGTCGGTACCTTGAAGAGGAGGCCCTTGCTCCAAGCCCGCTCTGTGGCTGCCGTGTAAGGGGGGCCTCTATCCGGACTCTGCTGCCATCAGATCGCTCCCCACTCCTGCACTTGGTTACTTTCCCCACTTTCTCTCACCTTTCTCCTCCGGCCTCTTTTAATGTTTCTTCTGCCCTGTCTTGGCAGTGACACCATTGACCGGCTCTCAAAGTGGCTTTGATTCCTTTTTAATTGTCCATGGAAGTGACACTGGCTTATGACATGACATGACGTGTTCTCAGGTGTCCGGCATTGTGGACCAACACCTGGATTGCCAACATCAAGGTCATCACAGAGTCCAGTTCCCATCTGCCCGCCCCCATGCTATGGACACCCTTGGCCCAGTTAACCCACCTTCCCCTTCCCTCTGGAAAGCACTGCTTTGTTCTCATAGTCTCAGAGTTTTTTTTGCTGTCACTATTCATTAGTATTTTCTCTTTACCCTTCACAAACGAATGAAATCACAGGGAGTTTGTCTTTCTCTACCTCATTTTTTTTCCATTAAGATCAATCCCCTCTAGCTCCTTCTCTCTTGTAGCAAATGGCAGGTGTCATCTTTTTGTGAAGCTTAATAGTGTCCCGTCGTGTGTACAGCCCACGCTCGCCTTGTCCAGTCATCTGCTTCTCGGGTTGTCCCCAGCGCGTGGCTGCTGTGCTGACTGCTGAGATGGGCACGGGCGCAGACATCTCTGTGAGTATCAAGCTGACGTCCTAGTCTAGGTTCTGAACTGACTGGGTCAGTCATTTCCATGCCCTTCTCTCCCCAAGCACACGAGGCACGCGGCAGTCGATCCAATCAGACCCGTGGCTCTTGTTCACTGCTGCTCTCAGGGCGTGGACAGGGGCATAGAGACTTCCCAGGAACAGGAAAACTCTGTAAGCTGAAAATGTCTTCGGAATGTTTCCAGTCAAGACCTGAGAAGAATGCCTCCCAGTAGTCTTTCTCCACCACAGTTGGCGTCTCCGCTCCTGAGCTTGCACTCCAAGCAATGGTCCTCGGACCAGCCACAACACCATGGCCCTGCGAGCTTGTTAGACATGCAGGCTCTCAGGCCCCAGCTCGCTGCCCCTGAATCAAGATCTGCATCTTTAACTGGACCGTCACACTAACCACGGGCTCTATCATGTTAGGAACACAGCAGAGCTCATGGTACAGCCCTGTCATTCAATGGGCAGTAACAACATATATAATAAACTATTAGGAACTTAGGAGCAAAGCAGACTGCTTTTTATTTCCAACAATTAATAATTCTGAATCTTCAGCAAACTATTTAACCTTCCAGAACCTCAATTAACTCATGTAAGATGGAGATAATAGTACCTACCTTGCAGAAACAACATGTATATAATCCCTAACATAGTGCCAGGCACATAGAAGGCATGAAATAAATGGGGGCTTTCTGCTATTAATGGTTAAACTTATTATTAATATGATTATTAACTTCATTATTTAATCTAACCTAATCTAATCATATGTTATTAAAAAAAAGCATTCAGATCAAGTTACACAAACATTCTTTTCATCGCTCCAAAGTTTACAACATAAAATGGGTAATAATTATATGGGCAATTGCACAAAAAAAAGCAATGTGCTGACAAGGTGACACATTCATTCAAATCTGTTTATGCTGGGATTTTACTGAGCATGAGCTCAAGTTTATTAGTCTGACCCACTGATTAAATAGCATTATCTGTGCCATAAACCCCAAAATCAGAACACCATGAAGAGATGATGAGATTAAAACATTCACCAAATAAAAAATAGATCAAACAAGACTCAAAAAATTGGTAACATAGAGGCTTTATCCCATTAGATATATTTTTTATCATAATGTCAATAATAATCTCTTATGGAATTTTTGATATCTGTTGCAATCTGAACTGTCTAAAATAATAGAAGTTCCATAAGCTCAAGGCAAACATTTAATTAAATGTACCAAATATAAATGGCACACTTTTTAATCCAGTCCCCCAAGCAAAATGTCAGGAAAGGCCTTTTACACTTTGTTAATTGAAAAATAAACAGATGTCCAGGAGGACAGAGCCACCTCGTCTTAACAGCTACTCACCGAGCTCTTGTGCTATGGAGAGCATTTGCCATGGAGAGCATTTGCCGTGGCTGAAGCTGGAAACTAGAAGTAAGAACAGTGACCTTAAATTAGTTCAACCCCTTCTTTCTAGTACTTCACATTCTATTCTCCCCTGCAACATACTTTCATTATGCTTAAAAACATAACTTTAGTAAAAGATTATCTACATTGTTTCTGCACAAATACCCATTTTTAATTACTTTGCCAGTCATTACAAGGTAACTGTCTTTTCCTGAAACTGCCCCCTTCCCACCATTTCTGCACTAGCTGCACTTAAATTCATTGTAAATAATCAAAATTCACTTCCAGTTGGCTCTTACTTAGGCCATGCATCCTAGACTTTAACCCTTTGTTAATGATATAGATGTTATATGCATCTAAGAGAAATAACACTCTGGTTCACAAAAATTCATTTTAAATATATATTAGTAAAGCAATCAATAATTTTAGTTTTGAATAGATTTTGTTAGAAATTCAATTGCAAATCCTCAATATATGTAATAGAAAAAGGTAAAGACCTGAGGTTTTCATGACAGACATCCCTTCACACAGTACTCATTTAGGAAAGATTTTAAACAGCATAAGAAGTGTCCAGAGGATGTGGAAAAACAAAGATTATGGACAATACAAAATTCAAATATGTCATCTGAAGGCAGGAGGCTCTCCCACGTTCATTGCAGCTCTATTCACAATCGTCAAGTTATGGAAACAACCTAAGTCTCCAATGACAGATAATAAAAAATGTGGGCTACATACACAATGGAATATTACTCAGCTATCAAAAAAAATAAAATCTAGCCATTTGTGACAACATGGATGGAACTGGGGGGGATTATGTTAAGTGAAAGAAGTTGAAAGGAGAAAGACAAGTACTGGATGATTTCACTCATGCGTGGAATACAAAGAAATAAACAAAGAGTCTGACAAAAGTTAGGAGGAGCTTCCAGCCATCCATCCATTCACAAGGATTTCAATATGCACTGTTCTCACATCTGGAAAATAGCCCAGAAAGGTCACTGGTTTGCTGTTTAAATGGTTGAGAAGAATATATTTTAATTAACAATGGGAAGAAGACAAAGCATATACTAAATTCTATTATTTATAGAATATTATTATTTATTGCCGAAGACCTGCTCCGGCAAAATGTCGGGTCAGGTGTCCCTGAAGGGATGAGACAGCTTCCGTGAAACTTGAGGGCTGAGGGGAGAGGGTGAGGCAGACACAGACACTCTTTTTTGGTGCAAGTATCTCTTGCAGAGAGTCTCAGGGGGTCTTTATTTATACATTAAGGCAAGCGGTGGGATTACATCATCGTATGCATAGAAGCAAAACAGAAACAGTCAGTACATTCCTTTCCCATAGACATTTTGGCACCTACCTGTTTTGAGAAAAGAGGTGACCTTTAAAGTTAATAGATAATTAAAACTTTGACTTATTATTTCAGCCTGAACAACTACCTAAGACAGCTAATAGTCCTTGGTACATCCCTATCCGCCAAGGCTACATTACCAGGAGACTCCTCTGTCTGCATGGACTGCAGCTAGAGACCAGTTGCTTCCCGGTTATCAGTTATTAGAACTTTTTTCTACCTAGAAACTCCTAGCATAATCAACTTTATGAATCATTATAAGGCTTCTTTAAGGAACTTCCATATAAGGAAAATTGAGGCCCGCTCTGGGTTGCTTATCAGGCACGCCCTTGCACAATAATTATTTCCCTTTGTCAAGTGCACCATATTATTCAGTGTTTAATTTTTAGGTAGGTAATTCTCCGTGCCATGTATTTACAATATTCTTATACGTATAATTTATTGCCCAATTTATTGAAAAGTTCTTTCTTATTATGACCAGGAACAAAAAACAAAGGGATATTTAATAATCTTCAGCCCCACAGTGTGAGGCTCTTTAAAAGTCTTCGGCCCCAGGGTGTGGGGCCCTTTTCTTAGCTGCTTGCCAACGTCTTACCTGGTTGGGGCAGCAAGGCCCCTTGCAGCATTTTATAACCTCACCCTCCTCCTATCTCCAAGGAGAATAAATACTGAGAGAGATGTTTCCTTTTGCAGCACAGAGGTAGGGGTGAGGACTGACTGAAGGGGTGACAGAGAGCCGGGCTTCACTGCATAAACCCCAGACAGTGCCAACAAGGAGGAAAACCATGATCCTAGCGAGAGACACAGGCAAGAGAGAGGAAGTCAGAGAAAAAGGAGAGAAGAGAACATTGAGATGATTTCTCAGCAGCTGCTCACTCTCCCACCACTTTGGAGAAAGGGAATTTTCAAGAAATTTACCTGTGTCAGATGTGACTTATCTCCTTCCTGAGGGTTTGCAAAAAAAAAAAAAATTAGGAAAGAGACCTACTTAGTGGAATGGAAGTTGTATGTATTCTGGAGGCCACACCAGTGGAAACAGCCGTCCCCCTATTAAAACGCACACAGTCCTTCGGAAGTGAAAAAAGTGAGCTTTTATAATGAGGTGGTGTACAGATAAACCAAAAAATGAGCCAAATGAAATATAAAATACATGTTGGGACAATTAGAGTAGTTGGTGGGGAACGGAGGCGGGGCCAAGGCAGGGGCAGGGGTGAGGACATTGGGAAAAGGCTTCAGTGGTCTGACGAAGGATACGCTTGGACTCTCAGCAGCGACCGGAATGCAGTAGGTTCAGGTGCCTGATGACACACACCTGGAGTGAGCTCATGCTCTAATCCAATATTTCAACAATAAACAGCAGAAAAGAGGTTTTGAGGAAGCCTACGTAAGAAGACAAATTTCCACAGAAAGATGAGATTCTTAACCCTCCAAAATGTTCCTTTAAAAAGGTGACAACAGATGATGACACTTGGGCTGAAACCTCTCCAGTAGCTCCTCGGCCCATTCTCAGTGAACCAGATTCTGCACCTAACATGGCGCCACAGGGTCTGGACTCGGGAACCCCAGACCTCACCTCCTCCTCCCCTCCCCATTTCTTCCTGCTCCCCACCTCGGCTTCCTTGCTGGATCTCAACTGCACCAAGCATAGTCTCATGACTTTGCTTCCTATTCGCATCTCCTCTGGACGCTTGTACAAAACAGGAAAAGCAAAGCTTATGTTTATAGAAGAGCAAGAAAGTAAGTGCTACAAGATTTAAACTGTGAAAACCTCTGAATTTTGGAAATTATTGAAAATGCTGAGGATGAGGGAGCAGGAGCCCTTGATAATGACCGTTCAGGAAACAAGACGGTCTAGTTATGTTCTACGAGGCAACGTATGCACACAGAAAGTTGGAGAAAGGAGGGATTTCTCCTCCAGTCTCTTTTCTAATAATATTTTTTTCTATTCCACAATGTGGTAGAGTTCAGAAAAGCTCAGTTCCCATAATTATTTCCTAAGTTTTACTATTACTTTTCAGATGTTATGCTCAAGCTTCAATGGCTTCACACAGGTTGGCAAAAAATGTGGAGTGATGTTACATTCCCAAGTTCAACCACATGCAGCACCTTTTAGAATTCTTTTAAATCCATTCAAACAAAGCAAAAATCTAATCTGTAAATTCAGTTTTGTTTGAAACAAATGAGACACCGATTTTATGAGCAAACCATAAATACATGCTCTACATCCACCTCCTTTAACCAAAGCAACCTCATTTCCAAAAATCATTAAAAGTTTTACATATATTTTCAAGGTCTGTTTTCCTCTGACTCTGTCATTCCATCTAACTAGGAAAAATAAACGTTTCATCCCTTTCAAGATTTGACAAACTGGCATCTCTTAAAGTACTTGTATTTCAGAGTGACTGCTTGATCAATGAACAATAAAATCTGTTTAATATGCTACAATGATCTGCACATTAATTTGCCTGCAGTAAAAACAAGAGCGCCACACAAGATTGATCAAATGATGTTCAAGTCCCCAATGCTAAATTGGTTGAGAATACGAATGGCAGTGCACACAGGCACATGAGCACTCGGTGAATTCCTAATGAGCAGGTGCCACCGCAGTGGTTGCAGCAGAGCAGACAGCGCCCTCAGGTACAGGCGCGGGGCTTTGCAGCTGAGACCTGGCACCGCAGCGGCGTCCTCGGCTGCACAGCACAGGCCTCACGTAGACTCCAGATGAATGTGTGCTGGATGGATGGATGTTATAAAGGGGTTTTTTTTTTTTTTCTAGAATTCTCCAATGTCCCTGATTTCCCATCAGAAATTATCTTTTCCTTGGCCAGAGAAAGCCAAAGATTCCCAAAGACCTGATAAGAATTCAAGTCCAATGAGCCTCTGTGCCCCCTCATCCTCACAAAGCCGCGCGAGCGCTTCTGTCCAGGGACTGCTTTCGTGCAGAGACTATAGGGGCTTAAGTGTCAAGAGAAAGAGACTTTTAAGGAAGCCTGTACGTCAAAACAAATATTTCTTCACGCATCTTATTTATTCAGGAGCCAGGCTGCCCAGAGCAGGGAGGACGACAAATCCTTAATCACTGGGGAAGCACCCCAAGGCTCCTCACTTTTTCAGCAGCTCCAAAGCCCTCTCCTGCACTCTGGGTGCCACTCACTGTTTCTCTTGGGTGCTGTGTTCACCCATCAAGTCAGACAAGTGGGGTGTGCCCTCCCCGGGCTTCAAAAAGTCTCTTGTTGGAGTTTCAAAAAGTGGATGAAAAAGCTTCAACCTGGACGCTCTTTCTACTGCATTTCATTTGGGAAGGTACCGGCGGAAAGGCAGGGAGGCTCCCACACTCCACCCGCCTTAGGGAAAAAAGACAGGTGGCTCTCTAAAAGCAGCCAACCGCTGCCTGGCAGGAGACCGGAGTGGCTTCCGTTACAGCGCCACCGAGGGAAAATCAAGGTGTAGCCACCTCTGTGCACTGAGTTGGTGCTTATTTGCCACAGCAGCCGAAGGGGGCCTGATGCAGGGAACCAGGAAGAGAAGTAGGGTGTCCTTTTCAGTGGGTTCCTCTTCTGGAAGTTGCAAGGCTCTCCCCTGAAACTTGGGGTGAGAAGAATAAACATTCGCCTCTTTGACTGGGTGTTGTCTTGCCTCCAGGCTGTGGTCCTGCCCACACATGGCCAGAGAGACGAGAGATGCACCTGGTGGGGAGGACATGGCAACACAACGCAGCCGAGAGAGGGAACAGTGTGCCCTCTTGAGCTCCTTGTTCTCACGGAGGAGGCAGCAGAGCTGACCAAGCAGGAGGTGGTGGGGGGCCACAGAGGATGGATGGGGCAGAAGCTGTCCGCCTCTGCTGTGGCAAAGAGGACCAGGATCCAGAAGAGGCAGCCACATCCTGCAAGGGGCCCTGAGCGTCCAGGAAGCCCCTGGAGACTGGGCTGGGTCCAAGCATGGACTGAAGTTTCACAGTGGAGAGGGTGACATCTTTGTAACTGAACGAGACTGGCTTCATTATTTTCAGAAAGTGACTGCAAAATCACAGCCTTGCACGGAGACGCCCACGAGGTGGCCTGCGGAGGGAGGGTCCACGGACGGACGGACTTGGAACAAGCTGCAGGCGCTGAAAGTGTGCTTGTAGTACCGCAGGCCTCTCAAGAACATTCTCGTCAACACCGGCAGCCAGCGAAGGTAACAATAACCGCCTGATGAGAGAGCTCCCCGGGTGGCCGAGGCTACATTTCCATGTTAATAAATATTGGTAAATCTCAGTTTTGCTGGGTCTGTCTTGCCCAGAGCTGTAAGCTCTTGATAGATTACAGGGTTGCATCTGCAGCCCCCAGGTAACGGGAGTGAGGATGGCAAAGCCCGGGGCGCCGCAGAGAGCACTAATGACTGTGATCATCCTGGTTAAGTAAGGAAAGAGGCAGAGGGGAGGGGCATCCAAGTGTTTCCTGTGAAAAAGGAACAGTTGTGTTGTGGCAACACAAGAGGTGCAGACACACCGGCTGGACAGGAGGAGGAAGTGCGGCTTGATCCCTGCACCGGGAACCAGGGCCCGCTGACGCCCTGGTTCAGAAGGTATCTGCATGCTGAGAAGTGGCACACGCCTTTTTAAAATGAAAAGTGAGTAAATAACAAACACAGGGGCCTCTGATTTTATCACGGAAGGCTTTTTGCTTTGAGATGTCCTCAGAAGCGTCATGCAGACGCACGTGTTTGAGCTGCACGTGGTTATATCCTGACTTACTAGTTCGAGACTGTTCAGCAGTGAAGCTACTTGTCCCATCGCCAGTTTGCAGCTGGAGAGGCTTCTCCTCAAGCAGCAAGTGGATGAGCTAAGTTGTTTGGTCTAAAATCAGAATATTCTTACTTGCATTTGAGGTCAACAAAAATGAATGTGACACCAGATGGGTCTGGGATCAAAAGTTAATCCCTGAGTCAGAAAAAGTCGTTCAAGCTAAGGCTGGGCTCTCCTCCTGTTCCCTGCAGGCGCATGGGATGCATTTTAAGAAATTGCATTTCTTCTCGATGGTGACCTTTCTTTCGTTCTCTGCTTTCGCGCCTCTTATTTCCTGTCCACATACCCTGCTGTCACGGAGGCAATGAGTGGGCATTCGGGCTGGAGGATGAAGGAAAGAGTTGTTCTTGGGGTTCAGCCAAGGCAAGAGGGCTCTGTATTGGATTAAAGGGAAATCCCCACCTGTTACTAAAGTACAGCCTGGCTTGCCTCTGTGTCTATCCTATTCACCCAGGGCCATGGCGTGGGGCTAGAATCTGGGATCCTTTGGTCCTTTGGAAACAGTATGTTTTCTTCTCCCAATAATAGGTTACATTTTTTTTTTATATATGACTCACTTTTTATGTATTTTAGGTACCTGCCCCAGAACTTCATCCTATTGGCTACCGCAATTCATCTCTCAGTGCATGTTAGCTATTGGTATCCAGGACGACCTCCAAAAGTATTTGTTGAATGGAATGAAGTGCTGTCTTGGAATACCAGTTTTTAAAACCTCTAAGTGAAAAGGCCAAATCTGACACACCAACCCCTACTTCCAAACCACAGCAGAAGAATAAGATTTTTATGAGCAGTATTTTTGGAATGCCAGCTTGGTGGAATAGACACTTAAGAGTATTCAAAGGTTAAACGAAAAGGACCCGTATCTTACCCCCAAGAGCTCTGCAATTCTAAAACACCTTGACACGTGCCCACAAAACAAAAAGGGGATTTCAAAGAAGAAGGACATTTTGTCAAATTCAAAGAGAAAGAAGATCAAATGTTTTCTTTAGCTGCAAGTTCAAAGCTGGTTGAGAGACCTGGGTAGCATTCCAGACTGAAATTCAGAGAAAAAATATTTTCTTTAAACTTTCCTTTTATCCAACAAAAAGAGTTCCCAGGCAAATAAAGCTTCAATAACACTACCTCTTTTATTTGCTATAATAGTCTGCTCGTATTAAGTATAACATTTCTTTCTAAAAGCAGAGACCCCATCAGCACAGGAAGATAACGCCATGCGTCCTCAGGTGGCTTATGCCTGGGTCATCGTAGACAGCAGTTGGCCCGGGTACTTAATGGCCAAAAGCAACAGAGATTGTGTGGATCCCGCTTTCATTGTGTTCTTTGAACTCTGTTTTCTTGCAGGTTAAGAAAAACTTGATATCTAAAATTAGAATCAAGTAAAGAGCCCTGCATATTAAATTTGTATAAGAATATATAAACGTAGAGAGATGTTACACAGGGAACATGCCGTCAAGCCTTAAAATAGCAACGTGAGTGTGAGTGTGTGTGTGTAAACCTGCATGTTTATAATGGTGGAGCCACTGTCCAGTAGTCCATTCCTCGCACTAACCACATAATGTTTTGTTTCACAGTTGCCCAGTCTATTTAGAGTCCAGTGCTATTTTTACTATGTTTTGGGTGCTTTTTTTTTTTTTTTTTTACTTTAACCTGTGTAGAGCTCATAGGTTTTGCATGAAAAGAGCTATCTCTTTCGACCTGGCCCATCCCGCAGACTCACCACTGCTCTCTCAAGCTGAGCAAGGTCTCAAATATGAAAAGCGTCACCAACCATTTCTTCTCTCTCTACATTTTCTTATATGAGCTCAAGCGTGGAACTGTCAGCACACATCTGGCCCAGGGAGGTTGGGCTGTCCTGATATCTTAAAGTTCACAAACAATGTTTGTTTTGAGATTTCACTGATGACTTGGTCCTCACTGGCCTACAAAAAGGCAGTACTGAAGAATTCCAAGGGACCAGTATAGCAGCCCTGATCTGCCTGGAGCAATAATTTAGCATCTTGTGCTTTCATTGTGGCCTGGCTTGCGTTGCCCAGAGGCGACAGTTCCATGGCCCATGTTAAACCTTCACCAACGTGAGCAATACCGACGTGCTCGTGTGCTCCGAGCCTGCCTTCCACCTTGTACTTCGCCCTTCTGAGCAACGGCGCTGCCATACACTCCTGCATCTCACGGAGGGCTTAGCCAACAAACTCTGGGAGCCCTTAAACATGGTTTGGAATTCAGAACTATTCTGTGAGAAAGTATGTGACCCTAAAGTCCCACAAAATAAGCCAAAGTGCTCACACCTCCCCTGAAGGTTTTGGAGATAATGAATCTGTCTGTTGCCTATCGTCACTGGAACAAATGATCCCGCTTTCAGTGATGGGAAACAATGCAACTGCATGGCCCGGCAGGTCTGTGGGGCAGGGGACGACAGGCCTCCCTTCCAGGCTGCTTTCCCTCTGGAGGCCCTGGCGGGAGACCCATCCCCTGGCCTGCTCTCCGTGCTAGAGGCCACCCGTGTTCCCGGCCTCTTCCTCCACATTCCAAGCCAGGAGGGAACCCGGAGCCCTTCTCATATACTGTCTTCCCGCCTCCCCTCCCGTCCCTCGTCCCTCTTTAAGCACCTTTGTGATTTCATGAGGCCTGCCAGAGAACCCAGGATCATCTCCCTATTTGAAGATGACCTGTTCAAACTGGGGGTGAAGAGAAGGGGTATGGGAGGCTGGGTAAACTGAGGAAAGAGGCCAGTGGTCTGGTAAAGGACAGAACTGGACTGCTAGCAGTGAACTTGATAGAGTCCAGGCTTAACACCTGAGACATGTTACAAAATCAGTGTACCTCATTTAAAACAAAGGCCAGCTGGTTAGCAAATTTAATTTGACCGGCTACTTTAATTCCTCTTTATGCCCCAACTTAGCACCTGAAGGGATTTTGCAAGTCTCAGAGGGCAAGTAGAGTCCAGTGGGCTATGGCCTCTGAGGAGGGCAGCTGAGTCTGGCTAGACCTGCCACTCAGCTTCTGAGTGGAGTCTGGGAAAATAAGCAAATTTCAGTTAGTGCGGGCTTTTGCCTTCCCATGAAGATTCTTTATCAGAAACACTCTGCCCTTTATATACGTTATGTTTTAACTCCGATTCCTTATTAAGAAGACTTCTGTGTGTCTAATTTATCACTGTGCTAGCTATATCTGATTCTACAAAGTAGAATTAAGGAATTAATATATTAAGTGCCAGCCTTTGAATTGTTCCCATTAGGCAAATAAGGAACCAGGGTCATTCTGGAAAGCGCAGGTGTGTGCCCGGCATGGTCTATGCACTTTCTGCAAGAAGGTGCTTGTAGGTCACTTATGAAGGTCACGCTCATGTGCATCTTTGCAATATTCTAGGAAGGAGTTTGCCAAACCGTGACCAAAATGCAGAGAAGGAAAATATATTTACTCATGTTAAATGTCAGCTTCTAGATTCTGTGGAGGGATATTAACTTAATAGCTATTTGTCAGAGTGGGGCCTGTTAGGTCAAAAGAGCCAGGCCAGTTGCTCAGTCAGCAGATGCATGCTCTGCCCTGGGCAGGGCTGGTCCCAGGAGGCATCGCTGTCAGCCTCTGGGCCTGTCCTGGGCACACGACCCATAAGCTCAGCGGATCCAGTCACAAGGCCCGGCCAGGCCAGGCTGGTTGGCCTTGGCTGGCTCCGGTCACAGCGCGCCAAGGACCACACGGGGCACCCACGTGACTCACCAACTTCCAGTCCTGTTTCTCGCAGCGGTCTCATAAAAGCAGCCTACGCCCCCTGATCCAGAATCATTCATCTTTGCCAAGACAGTGATTTCTCTTCTTGCCTGTTGGTCTCTGAACATAAAAAGTCACCAAGCGCCAAGTAGGCAAACAGAGCTTTTAAGTCCCTGGAGAGCTTACTGAGCGCCCTAAAGAAAGGTGCCCCTTTGGGGACCCAGGATCTCCAGTCGTGCAGAGCCGAATGCAGAGACGGGAAGCAGGTGGCTCAAAACAGAATGTATTCTCCCACGGTGCAGGAGGGGGTGCCAGCTGGGTCCGTTTCTCCTGGTGGCTCTCCGGGAGAACATGTGCAGTTTCTCACCAGCTTCGGGTAGCCGCCAGCCACCCCTGGCATTCCTTGACCAGTTACTCTTTGTTACAATCTCTGCTTTAGTCTTCAGATGGCTTCTTGTCTGTGTGCCCTGCCCGCTTCTTAAAAGGCCACCAGTCTTCAAATAAAGGGCCCACCCTAGCCCCACATGACCTTGTCTTAATTTAACCAATTCCACCTGCAAATTCCGTTTCTGAATAAGATACCGCCCAGGAGACTGCTACACTGCCACGCAGCTTGGGAGTGTGGTGGAGCCTGGGGGCTTGCTCTGAACACAGGAGTGGGCTACGATAGCAGGCTCAGAGTTCAGAAGTCTGAGGAGTTAAAATCTTCAGCAGCATCCAATCACATGTCTCCATCAAACTTGTCAGGATCCCAGGTTTTCCCAAAGAGCTCGCCGCCCTTGCCATACAGACCTGCCTTGATAGCCGCAAGTCTTTGAAGTTTATCCACTCAGACTATTTAGTTCTGGGCTGTCTTCGCAGCCCTCCAGCTGCAGGAGATGAAAGCTTTTGCACACGCACCTAGAGGCCTCCTGGCTTCCACACCTGGCTTCGCATCGCCCTCACTGCCCTCAGCTACTCATTATGTTTCTATGAAGAACGGCAATAGCCATTCAACCGCTCATCCTCATAGCTACAATTTCTTCATACTTTTCAAATGGCAGCCAGTCCCGTAATCAATCCTCCCACAACATCCCAATCCATCGCCACTGTAAGGTGCACCAACTGTCCTCCATCCAGATGTAGGATGGGGTCTGGCTGTGCGACTTTGTATAGCAGACAGAAAATGAAGCCATCTACACAAAATATTAGAAGGCTTTCCAAAATAATCTTCAAAAATTGAAAGTGAAATACTAGATTTATTCAGAAAGAACTGAAATTTCCTGGGTGAAGACTCTGTGAAGTGATACTATTTCGAATTCTGTGTCTCTGAAAAATGGCAGAGTAGCCACCTTTGTCCATACATTTAGGCATTAAAAACAGGTCCTCTTCCCGTTATTATTCTGTGGAGAAAGACATACATTGTGGAAAAAGAAGTGGGTCAACTGCTAAAACATACACATCATGACCATTTAAGATTACATGAATATTTAATGAAAATTTAGAATATAACATCTGACTTTTATCCTGTGGATGTACAAGGAAAAATACAATAATTCATTTTACCCATTTCATTTTACAAAATCAGACAGCATGAATTCATAAGCAGTGTTTTTTGATAAAACCATCAAATTTGAAATTTACTTTTAAATATATTACCATCCTATTCTTTTATCCTGTATAGGTATATAACTGGCAAAACCTACTAGATTACTGTTATCAGTAAAAATCCAATTCATGATGCTTTAATTGTTTGATTAATAAACATCTGACATTTGAAAATCATTTTTCCTATGCAAAAGCCTGACGATCAGTTCCTATGAAAATCCTAGGCCCTACTCCATGCCCCAGGAAGCGAGACTGTCTTTTTCACAAGGCAAGTGCATGTACTCAGGAACAGCCACAATCCATCAAGCACACACGTCCCCGCTCCCTTGAGGGCAGGGCCCGGCGGGCCAGCAGCTCTCCTAGTTCTCCTGTTCCTCGTAGTGGGCGTAGCCGCTGGCATAGGTCCTTCCTAAATTCAAATTAGTGAACAAATCTGATGACTCAGCATCTGAATCCTTTCCACCTTCATCTTCATCCTCTTCATCATCCTCTGCCTCATACTCATCCTCCTCCTCTTCCTGGTGGCTGGCAGCGTCACCATACTTCTCAGATGAAAGGTTCTTCCAATAGGCATCATACCCAGAGGCTCCGTCGCCCTCTTCACCCCCAGTCTGCCTGCCAAACTTGAGGGAACGCGCTACGAAAGACAGAAACAGCACTCTGTGAGTTCCAATTCTCCACAACCCCATCTTCCTCCACAACATGTAAAATTACATGAACCGGGTCCGCTGCTTCTCACTCCCCATAAAAAAGCCAGCCACACCTTCCTAACTGCTGTCCCTAAAACTGAATGGGATAGAAAGCAGACCTTAAAACAATAGTCAGTTCTAGCCTACTCAGTCTACACACACATGCACACACAGAGGTGCACAAGTGACCGATGACAGTGTCACTTCACTAAATCTAGAGAATTAGAAAACAAAATAAAAATAGCACTCTCCAAAGATAAGTTAATGAGGCATGTTAAAACTAAATGCCCTTCATTTGACCAATTAAATTTACTTTGAAATCACACAAATCACACAAGAGTTGATTTCATGTCACTACATTTTTCTTGAGAGCTGTTTTAAAATTCAGTCATCCTGGAAGACAAGTATTTCATTTCTTCTGCTTCAGGAGCAACACAAAGCTGAGTGGAAATAATCAGCAGAATCATATCAACTCATTGTACAACTCTGACTAAACAAAGTACTGTCAGCGTCATTTAGAATTATCGTTCAATTCTGGCATAAGGCGTAGAGTCAAATATTATTTAACAAAATTGTGAGCTGCATTATGAGAAGCTTGTTTTTAGTGCTTATTCCGTCATAGAAAAGTCATATAAAAACTATAACACAATGCCCTGCAGTAGTGACAGATTTCATAATAAGCACAGTTGCTCAAATATCACTCACCTAAGAACATGTTTAGAATGAATTTTAACTTTCAAGTACTAAAGATTATAGCACTGGAATGTTAAGGATTCATAGCTATTCAATTATTAAACAAGGAAGCCTCAGCAAAAACAGGAAAATCGCTTTTTTGGCTTTAAATTTCAGTATTTGCTATGTCATTAACTGAGGCAAACGCCGAAGAGCAAAGTGAATGATGGTATTATTTCTTAAGTTAAATTGAGAAATTTTACACACATATTTTCTGAGGCTATAAAACTCCATTTGTTTAAGAGAATCCATTCATCTTTTCAGAGAGGCAAAAACTAAAAGAGAGAGAGAAAAAAGAGATAACCAGTTCTGGCCTGAAAGCAAAACCACGCCACTGGGGTGTGGAGAGACCTTACTTGACATGCTGAGGTCCTTGGTCTCCTGAGTTTCATGTCCACACTTAGGGCAAGGAGGCTGTTTTCCTTTCTCCTGCTTAAATACCTTGCTCCTTGTATGCTCATCACAGAAACAAGCCTAAAAGTAAATTAAGTAAAAAAGTAATTCCAAAAAGAACACAATGACATTGTCCAGTATCTTGTAAAATAGGAAGAGACAGTGTTTCCAGGGCAGAAGCATGGCTTTTCCTGGGACTGGCCACCTCCTGATTTCAATTTCTTAAAAGAAATGGTCTTTGCCAGGACCCACTGAACTGTGACCTAACAGAACCCTACGTGGGGATGACATGTAGACACGTTCACCCACTGCCCCACATACACAGAATCCACAAAGCCCCGACGACACATGGCAGACAGCCAGCCGTGGCCTCCTGGACACACAGGCTAGCCGGCAGACAGACAGGTGGAGGGGCCGCAAGCCACTGTGCAGTGAGGGGAGGTGCCGGAGAGGGCATGGAGGCAAAGAGGGGTCAAGCAAAGGTGCCGTGGAGGACATGAAGGCCTCGCTGAGCAGCAAGGGGAATGGAAGAACCAGATGGAGCTGTCACTACTCAAGCACTCCTCTGCAAGTGCATAGCAACTAAGACAGACTCCCATCACCTCGGCCAGGACACTCTCCGTAAACACAAGGTGCAAATCACAGCTACGAGTCAGCAGAAGTGCACCTGTGTCACTGCCAAGGCAGGCCAACTGGACAACCTTCGAAAAGTCACTAAGCTTCCACTCCAACACCACAATCTCTAAAAGAATTAAACTACGTATTTTTCAGGTTCCTCGTGGATTAATCGTAGCTATGGGCTCGCAGACCGGTGGGGCAGGATGAGATTAAAAAAACCAAAAATAAAAAACACCGCTCATGTACCTTACAACGGAGGCAGGAGTGCTGACCAAGCCGATTGCATGACACACCTGTGGGGAAGAACACAACGTCCAGGTCCAGATGTGGAAGGAAAAGACAACTTTACTGTCTTAGCTCAATAGTGACCGTTGTTTTTAACCGTCTCACAGCACACCCTGAGGGCACACGATACGGAGCCGGATCCCCAGCCAAAGGGCAGAGTGCCTGTAACTGCACCCCCAGCCTCTTTCACTACTACGGCTCCAATTATTCTGTTTCCTTCCGTTCCAGCAAGCCCGGGAGATGGCAGGCTTCATTAATCACATTTACAAAACTGCAATGGCGAAACATCATTTTTTTCTATGACATTGGCCGGAGCTCTTCATTTAAGCATGTAATAGTTAAAAATTAGAAAGAATAATTGCCTCCATTAATATGCATGTTCTCTCTAATGGTGCAGGCAATTGCCATTTTTTGCACAACGTCTGATAAGAGAATACACTTTCAGTGCAAAGAGGAACTATAAGAGAAAATACTATTGAGATAGACAGGTTTTTTTCAACAGAGGGAAAAAAACCCCTAAATATTTTATCACTCTTTTTTTTTTTTTTTTTAATTTATACAAGCACTGGGTACAGTCAGAAGCGTGGGAGGGTGAGAGAATTCACTAGAGCCAGAGCGGGGAACAGAACAGGCAGAGTGATGAAGTACACTGCGGAGGGGAACAGCGGGCGGCAGGAGAGGTCTGCGCGCCATGTGGGACCCTCACCCGGTGGCCAGGGATCAAACAGGTGCTGCAGAAGCTGTGGGCAGCTTCACAGCCCAGTGCTCAACCACTGCGCCACCAGCGGAGACCCAATATTTTATCACTCTTTTAATCAGTAAAAGTTCACATTAATTTTGGTCTTTAACTATAATTAATGAGGGAAAAAAACCTCAAGTGCAAATGTATTAGAAAAGCATGTACCAGAATATGGGAAGGGAAAAAAGTAAGTAATGGAAGTACAGGGGACAGAAAAACAAGCTAGGCCTTACCCTGATAAAGTCCAAATATAACCTTCATTCACATAGAGATCTTGAAAAATTAAAAGGGAAATAAAGGAAGTCTATCTTTGTAATTAAAAAAATCAATCAGATGTTTCAAATTTGGGGATTGTTAATAGCAATATTTATTGTTTGACTGGTTCATGGAGAGTTTTTTCAAACTTTTTTTTTTGTAACTCAAAGATAATGTTCTCAATGATGTGATTACTGCTCCTACCTAACCATGCTGCACTGTTCCACAGTTAGGGCTGCCTTTCGGTTTGGTAGGTATTACTTGTCCTATGTAAAATAAGCCACAGCCAACTGAGCACTTAACATGTTGGCAAATGTAAGCAGAGCAAATTGCTCCAATAGTAGCTATATGACTTCAGTCTATGGGGGGAAAAATCTGAATCCCAATCATTTCAGGATACGCCTAGGGCGTTTCTGGTCCACTCTTCAGTCAAAAAAAGGACATTAAATACATTATATTAGTTGACCCAAAATTTTATAAATCTCTTTCAAACACAGTCAAAACACACATTGAAAGTATGAAAAGTACAAAGCTCCTGACCCAATTCCCCAAGCGCTTCCGACTTTTCCTACCCCCACCACATGAGTCTTCGATGTGCCACAAAGACACAAGCTAAGAAATTAACTTCTGCCTCTTGCTGTCAGCTTGACATCGGCGGCTCCCACAACTAGGGCGGTAGGTGACTCTGCCATCCCCTTCCCTCCGCAACCCTGCACATGAGTGCTCAGGTCCCATGTTACTATTTTTCCCAAGACTCCAAATCTTGGCTGTGCATGAAGAATGCCTTTCTCCCAGATTCTAAACATAGTTTTGACTTTCCCAGCTTTAGACTGGGGAATGCTTTTCATTTTAAATCTATTTTTACATTTTCAGAGTATTTTAAAAGAAAGTAGAGGTTGGGATGCTTCCAGCCTGCTGACAGGAAGCCATTTTAAATTATAAGTCCCTACATCATTTTAATTACTTAGAAAAATAAAGGCAGAGTACACGCATGTGCATCGGTCTTTCTCTTAAGGCATCGTCCCCACTGATCATGCAGGTAAATGCGTATGTTAAAGGTTCTCTAAGCCTCTCAATTCATAGCTGTAACATTACAGCTAAGAATCTGCACTGAGAATGACTGATGTCAGACAGCAAAGTCACGATGATAATCTTAAAATCCTGTTGATTATTCAGTTTTTTTCTTGTACGGAACTGTCAAAACTTATTGATGGCACTAGATATTTCACTCATTGATGCTGTCCCTGGGGTTCAAATGCTGCAGAACACACAAAGTTCCCAAGCTCCAAATAAAATCATCCAAGTTTTATGTTATACGTTCTCAAAAGCCTATGTTATACATCTCAAAATTGCTACATATTTTAAAATGTTCCTTTAATGTTTGAGAATTTCTATGAGTTGTGTTATGTGCGTCTTTTAAATTCATGACTTACCAAATCTGATGTTGTTCCCATTTAACAGATGAGTAAACCAAAGTTCTGAGAAAGGCTGAAATACTATCATTCATAAAGCACAATAGGAAGTTTTTTTAAAGATTATACTTTAACATAGGGATCTGCATTTCCTACCAGAACAAGAACCAAATTTAAGGAGATGATTACTTGGGGTGATTTAGTCTTTCTTATGATGGTTATCTACTATTTAATGAGGGCTTTTTAAGTTCTAGGTACTCTACTAATGCTTTAGATGGAATCTCATTTCAATTCACTCTCTGATAAAGAAATTAGCATCTTCTTTTACTAGATATGGAACTTCAGGTTTAGAAAGATTTGAAAATTTCCCCAAAATCATACAGGCAATAAATAAATAGAATTCAAGTAATTATTTGACTCTAAAACTTGAGCCTTTGAGGACGTGGGGGCGGGGGTGCATGAAAGTTAGCTGTTAAAATAACTTGGAGGTAAAAATGACACTTAGTGGTCAGGCCCAGCAACAGCACCAGTCCTTCAATGTCTGATCAATCTCACAAAATAAAGAACTGATCCAACCTCTGCCAACCCTGCTGAAAACAAGGGACTATATTCTTTGAATTTTTTTTCTAGAAATAGAAAATTGAGTGATAGTCCATAAGAGGCGGCACGAAAAACTACATTCCTTTCTCGTTAAGTTTAACACTAATACTATTGAGATTCTTGGGCATAGAGAACATCCTTTACAAACTTACATTTAAATGTTTCCGCTTCTAAAACCTGGCAACTGGCTTGATGTTCAAATTGATCATCTTCACACAGGAAGTTATGACAAAATGAACAACTGAAGATCCTGCCTCCTATTGGATGAGAAAATAAAACACAGAGCTGTAAACACCAGAAATCTTAATTTAAAAAAACTCATGTCTACCAAACTGCTCCAAAAAGATGGCTAGTGATCTCAGATTTATACCAAATTAGTGCAGTAGTTTTGTTCTGGTAAAGGCTACAATAAAAATTGCCAAATGAACCGTCAAAAAGTATATTCCCACTTGCCCTTGCCACTCAGCCGCCCTCGGTGTGCTCACAGACTCATGCTAGCCTGGAACTCCCCTCCGGCCCTGATAAACAATCCCACACTGAGGATTATTGGGGCATAAGTCATTTTTCCAGTTACATGCATCACCAAAACAATGCCGGCAGTTATCAGGATTGATAATTTCTGTGGGGAAAATCTTAATAAGGATACCCAGAATGCCACAAAGCAGCTTTCACTTACAGCAAAGTGCACTGCTAGTCGTAACCACTCACCATGGTCCCAGACGCCTCGCTCACACTCCACGCACTCGGCGTCAGTCAGAGGGCAAGCGCAGGCGTGGGTGCTGAGACATTTCCTACCGTGGCAGACCCAAGCTTCACAGAAGTCACAGATTGCACCCTGCACCAAAGAGAAAGAAAATTCCCTGTCACCAAGCTGTCTGCACCTCTACTTAACCGCATTTATCAGTTCATCAAACCTCAGTGCTAGCACGTAGTTTCATTAAAGAAAGATCCTGGGGCCTCCCTGGTGGCCTAGGGGGTAAGTCTCAGCGCTATTATGGCTATGGCAGGAGTTCGATCTCTGGCCAATGAGCTAATCTCTGGCCAGCGCAGCAGACCTCTCCTGTCTCTCCTACTGCTCCCCTCAGCAGTGTTTTTCAGTCAGTCTGCCTGTTCTGCTCCCCACTCTGTCTCTGGTGAATCCTCTCACCCTCTGCACCTCTGGCCTACACACCAGTTGTTCTACACAAAAACATATAAAATCTTAAAAAAAAAGAAAAAGAACCCTACTGTTCACTATACACACAAGATATATAATAAAAGGTGTGTCTGGTAATGGAAAATTACATGCTCTTGGAAGATTACTATAAATAAAATGTACTTTTCTCATTGACTAAAAATTGGACTGAGCATAAAATCATCTAACAGAATACAATAAAACTAGTTCAAAGGAAAATATTTTTTGGTGACAATGAGCAAAATGGATCACATAACACAACTGTTTTCATTATTTAAAGCAATGGATTTTCTTAGAAAATTCTACATGTAACAAAGGGACTATATAAGTTTGAGCTAAATTTGTATTTTTTAAATGCGAAGCTTTAAAGAAACTATGAACCCTAGCTTTTTTGCAACTAGGTTGTTTATGTAACCAAAAACTCTAAACCTTGGTTTTCAGTACAGTAAATGATATTTTCCAATAATTAACATACATTAAAAAGGTACCACTTACAAATGAATTTTTTTTTGTTTCGGTCAACAAAAAGTTTCCATTCCTTGTCTCCCAATAAGAAAGAAGTCTCCAAAAACTCGTAGGTAGTAAGGGAAAAGCACACAAAGAACCTGCCACAGATAGTCCAGGTAACCCCAGAATGACTGAACACAAAGCTGTGCTCGCTAGTGAAGTATAACCCCTGGTCAGGACTCTTCTTGTCCTTGGAAACCGAAACGACTGGTCTGAGAGACAGCGACAAGCAGCTCACCACCATGGCCAGGCCAGTGCTGTACACCCCAGCGTGCTTGATGACACAGTCCGACGACTTCATCATGCATTTTGTTTTCCCTGGGAAAGAGATGCATCAGCACCATGAGTCTTGCAGGGCAGTAGAGCTGACCTTCGAACAATACAGGCTTGAAGTATGTGGGTGCATTTATGTGTGGGTTATTTACAAACAGATGACCTAAGCTTACAGTATTGACAAATACAGTATAGCACTGCAAATGTATACTCTTCCCTAGGATTTCCTTAATATGTTCTTTTCTCTAGCTACTTTATTGTAAGAATATGGTACATGAAGCACATAACATATATAAGTGTTAAACAAAATTTAGGATCATCAAATGTCTGAAGTCTGATGTTTTAATGTTTGAAACAATATGTTGGTAACCTTTACCTAAATTGCATCTGAATTATTTTAAGGCATCATGTCAAAGAGATAAAACCAAGACTTGATAGTTGTTCAGTAGGTCAAGTAACATTTTATTATTTTTTTTACGATGAGCATAACATTATTGTATAATGATAAACTCAAATTCAAGCTGACTAACTGCCAAACAAATACGTGAAGAAAGAAAAGCACGTGTCCTTCATGATTAATACTTACCACACTGTGCGCAAATAGGTAACTTCTGTACAGAATTACAAAAATAGCAGAACGCTCTATTCTTCTGCCGCCTTGCAAAATAAAAATTTTAAATAGTTAATATCAAACAAAAGGTCAAGAAAATCTATATTACCACATGTGATAGAAAAATAAATAATTACCTCTGACACTTGTCACATTCCTATAAAATATAAAACCAAGACATTAATGTTTCTACTTGCTGAAAATTACAGATTTACCTACATTTTAAAGAATAGCTTTATAAAATTTAAGGGGCACCCCAAACCTTCAAACCACATACACATGCATCTACACATACTTAAGCAACACAGGTATGCTCTGGAAACACCACACTAGAGGAAGAGTAGTATTTCCACAACGGAGGCTACATACAGTGATAACTGGTGTTTCCGAACGCAACTGATGACACACATAGAAAATCAAAATCCTAAAAGCGTCATGAAAAGCTCACCAAAACCTGATCCCTTACCACTTTCCAAACCTTAATGGACTATTCTCTTTAGAGTCAAGTCACCAATAGTCAGTCATCCTCAGAATAAGCTTCATACTGTGCCTTTTCTATGCCCTGACTTATTCTAACACTTTTCCCTGAAAGTCCCTGCTCACGGTCTTTCCTGTTTGGAGTCCCAGCGGTGGCCACACCCCCCACGAACTGGACCCCATCCACACACCTGACTTTATCACCTGTCAGCCCACAGCGCCGAGTCCAAGGATACCTTAACTGCAGCACTTATGAAGTCGAGCCCTCATTCTCGACATCCGTGTTTTGTCTGCCCCATGCTCCTGTCTCTAGAAATGACCCCGACACAGAAGGCGTCCCGACCACTGTTACAGCTCTGCTCTGTCACCTGCTCCCTCCCGCCCCGCTCCCATCTCAAAGCACCTCTGAGGGGTGGGAACGCACACAAACCCAAATGATCAGAGCCCTCTCCCTCTCTGCAGGCCGCCACAAATGGCATTAGCCCCGCGAACTACCAAACTACCGGTGGCTGGGGCCCCTGACGGATGGAGCCAGACAGTCGGAGAAGACAGAGCTGACCAGCAGCAAGAAGCAGAAGCCAAAGACGGAGTAACACAGGCACCCCAGGTCCTCGCTGCTCTTCCCCGCCCTAGCCCTGCCCAGCTACACAACTTCGTTAATTATTCGTTCAATAAACTCTTTCTCTTCTAAAGCTAGTTTAACTTGAACTTTTGTCATTTATAAACAAAATGAACCTTAAGTACTATCCAAAACAAGTGATCTGCACACACTGTGGAAAGAGGGGGGGAACAGTGTGTCACCCACGGACACACTTCCTTCCCACAGAGCCTAGGACAGGACACACAGCAGGTGCGCAACAAATATTTGGAAAATTAAGCCAGGTTGGACATTTCCTATTTGTTTGATGGAGAAAGAAGAGGGGGGAAAAGGGGGAACAGAAAAAGCAGAGAAGCACAGAACTGGGGAGCATGGGGTGACTCAGAGAGACGTGGTCCAAGAAGACAGGATGATGTCCCGTCTGTCTGAAGTTTGACCCAAAGACGCCCGGGAGCGACCAGGACTAACCCACTCACTCGGGGACACAGGGCGGTGGGGCAGGAAATCAAGGGAGACCAAGAATAGTAGTGAGACATCAAATGAGCTAAGAATTACTAAGAGCAAACAATAAAAAGGTTCCAACTAACAGGACACACTGAGTTAAGGGGTATGAGGTTTGAGAAACCACAAAACCATGTTTCTTACTTTGTGTCCTTTTTAGTATCTACCTACCACCAACAGTAGCCAGCCTTGCAAGCCAGGCCTTACAAATAACAAAGTAGCAAAGATGACAGCTCCCAGGACTAGTGAAAACAAAGCACATGTCTCCAGCATAAATTCAATAGACACAGCAACACTGGCCCCGCTGCAGTCCTACTCAGGTGTGCTTGGCTATTTCACCTCTGCACCAACATCAGAAACAAAACAAACAAACAAACAACAAAGACCGCTCACCATGGAAGCATTGCAAGGGTGTTTGGCTAAATCGATGGTGCTTCTGGACGCTCTCAGTTGCTTTTCCCGCTCCCGGCGGTTCTCTGCCTTCTTCCGCGCGCCCGTCTTTTTTTTGGGCATCTCCCCCTCCTTCTGCATAAGAGAACAGACTGCATAATTGCCTCACTGCGTCTAATATTTTAAGTAAAGAAACAGTAGAATGATGTTTTCTCATTAAATTTTAAACTCAACCCGCGTCATTCTGACAATTAAGTGCATTTTCAGGCCTTTTATAAAATGTTAAGCACACATTATCACAAATGCAACAGATGACTTTTTAAAATAAGGCACTTATGTGTTCTACAGAGCAAGTCTGAAACTGTACACATCAAGAAATTTTATCCTAAAAGTCAAAGTAACTTTCTCTTCCCACTCAGAAAAAAACAAAGTTTCTGAGATGTTAAGTAATCTTCAAAAATCACTGTGTCAAGTTTTTAAAAAAAGTGTTAGGCAGGAAATCATTAGCAAGAAATCATTAAAAAATACTTTATTTATCCACTTTGTATCACTTGCTTGGACTCTGTGATCAGGCAGCCCGATGCTCCCAAGACCTGAATTCTAAATTTCCCCGTGTAACATTTAAATAAAACATGTAATTGTCAAATGGCATCTAGAGAGTCAAACTATTTTCTCTAAAAATATATATTCAAGTATTGTCACTGCCTGGCTTCCCTGAAGGCTGCCCTCTTCCCTACATGCATGAGCCTATCATTTAAAAGGGTTCGTTCGAATTAATGTTTTAAAAGTCCATGCTTACCACCTACATGGAAACAAAGACTTAAAAAGATTCATCACTTGTTCGAAAAAACTACCACATTAAAAAAAAATAATAATAACATTTTTTACTAAGTGACACACTTATTTGGCTTCTTATCCAATCTGAAGGCTGCGAGGTCCAAAGAGCTCAGCTTTTACCTCGGTGTCCCCCAGTCCGACCCTTCTTTGAAATACAAATATGAAATTTCTCAATATTCCTCAACACACACAAACATCCCCAAAGTGTTCTTCTAAGGGGGAGTCTCAAAACTCAACTGTCGAAATTTCTGAAGACAGATTTTAGCCTCCAGACCTTACTCAAGATGTCCCGACTGTAAATTTGGAAGCAGGGGCTCCACGCGCCCCGGCTGTGACCCAGGCCCCCCGAAGACAACCTTCTCACTCCAAAGGAACAAAGTGTCTGTGACACACGGGGCACCCCAAGAACGCGGGCCTCGAGCGATGTGCATTCCTCCCCCAAAAGGGAGTGACGCTTCGGTCCAGCAAAACCAGACACGGGCTTCACGCGAAGCGGGACCGACACCCCTTGTCACAAGGCTCGCGGCCCCTCCCCGCGGCCGCGCCAGGCGGCGAGACACTGACACCCCAAAACTGTGGTCCAAGGGGGCCGGATCCGGGCGCCGAGCCCGCGGGGCCAGCCCTGGCGGCTCTCACACGAGGGGTACAGGGGGCGCAGCGCGGGGTCCTGCCGAGCCCCGGGGTCAGCGCGGGGTCAGCACCCCCGGGGCGGCCCGTCCTCGGGGTGCCCTTGGAATCCCGAGAAAGTGAGGGCTGGGGTGCCCCCTCCCCGCTGGGCTGGCGGGCTTCGGGGCGCCCCTCCCCAGCGGTCGGGGGTGCGCCCCGCTCCAGGGCGCGCGGCCCGAGGGTCCCGGCACCGGGGCGCGGGGGGAAAAGGGGGCGCCGGGCCCGGGCGGAGGCGGTCGAGGGGCCACGCGGCTCCGGAGGCGACACCGCGCCCCGCCCGGGGCCACCCTCCCTCCCGGCGCCCCCGCTCACCCTCGCGGGGAGGCCGGGCTCACCCCGGGGCCGCGGAGGGAACGGCGGGCGGCGGCCGCGGCGGCGACTCCCTCGCGCGGACCACGGCGGCGGGAAGAGCCACCGAGGCCCGGCAGCGGCCCGCGGCGCTCGGGAACGGGCCGGAGCGGAAGTCGCCGTGCGTCGGCGTCTGACGGCTGCGCGCCGGCCGGCCTGGCCCCGCCCCCTCCCGTGGGCCCCGCCCCTCCCGTGGGCCCCGCCCCTCCCGTGGGCCCCGCCCCCTTTCGGTCCCGCCCTCCTTTCGGCCCCGCCCACTCCCGCGGGGCCCGCCCCTCCTGTCGACAAGGCCCCGCCCACTCCGCCGGGGGGCGGAGCTCCCAGTGCTGAGCACAGGGCAGTGGGATGAGGTTGCAGAAGGATGTAAGGCACAGAAGGGCCCCTCAGTGTTGTCTCCTCAGCAAAGGGGAGATCTAAAGGAAGCGACAACCCTAAAAGGAAGAGGGAGACGAACTCACACTAAGAAATGTCTTGCTTAGTTCTTTGGGAAACGTTCCTCAAGCAATGAAATTGCAAAGCCCCTAGGGCGAGGGCTGGGGGCCTTGCAACCATGTGCAACTTTTATGATATGTCAGGGCCTTCCTCCCGGTGAGCTGGCCTTTGTCTGCTCCTGCCCATACACTCCCAGGAGCCATTGTGACTGCACAGATTGACACTCTCCTTGTTTGCGGGCCATCCATGTTGCTCCTGGGAACACCACATTCTGTTAGCCCTCACTTCAGTCCTTTGAGCGCCAGGCCCATCTCCTGCAAAGCCACTCTGCTCCTGCTGCTCATTACAATAACTTTGCCAGGTTTCATGTAAGCCAAGTTATTGACCCGAGGCCAGCAGGGAAGTTGGGGAGGCAGGGTAGAATTTCCTGAAAAAAAACATAGGTTGGACTACAAGGCAGAGGTCTTTGCATCATTTTCAAGCAAACGGTGGCACTAGCGGTAGTCGTGCTCAGGCTGAGAATCCGGGTCATTGAGATGTTCAGCTGTTGCAATCCAAGCCAAGGCATCCGGGTTTCTTTCCTTCCCATGCAGCTTTCTGACCCTGGGCTTAACCCACCCAGCTGGGTTACCTGGCTGCAAATCTCCTTTGGAGCTCCGCCACATTTATGATTAATGCTGGGCCTGTTCCCCAGCTTGCTCTGCCTCCCACTGCAGCAGTTAAAAGCCTCTTTATCTGCTACCGAAGAGGCCTTCTTAATTTTGCTTTTAGATTTTTAATAGTCATTAACCATTCTCAGTGTTTTGCTTTTTTCCAAGAATCTATTTTACTTAGCAGCTGTCCTTAAGATTCCCTTGTCCTTAAGATTACTATTTCCCTCATGTTTGATAAATCCCTGGTACACATATGTTGTCTTCCTTTAGAACAGCATCCCACTACCTGTGAAAGTTTTAACTGTTGCAGTGTTGCTTTGTTACTTTTGCCTAAGTCTACCCTTCACCCATCACCACCAGCAGGTCCTCACTGACAATCAGGTGGTTGTAGTTTAAGTCAGAAAGTCCATATTAGCTTCAACTTTCTTGGCTCGTCCCTAAAATCAACAATCGTGATTGCTGGCTTCCCTGGGAGTGTACTCTGAGTCAGAGATGAGGATAGTGATTTCATCAGGGGAGTTTTTAGGAATACTTGAGGAAAGCCTGGCAGCAGAGGTGGGCAGGGAACCATTGGCCTGCAGCATAATTATCAGTGAAATTGTGGACTTTGGTTCTGGTTGTCCCTTCAGAGTTGAGGCAAGTGGGCTCAGTCAGGAAACATGTGACATTGGTCAAAGATGTGGGTTGATCACAGCAGTGCGTGCAGCCTTGGCTGGGCTGTCCCTGAAGAGGGCTGACCCTGGATTTGGCCAGCTGGCTGCACACCCAGCACTCAGGGAGTCCTTCGTTTCAAACAGGGATCTGGGTAGCATCTCCCAATATTCACTGTGAAGGGTGATGGCAAAATAAAGAAATATAAACACAAAGACAAAGTCTAACCATTCACAGACACTACTAAAAGAATTCCAGAGAGTGCACATCAGGAAGACAGAATTCAGAAGGAAAGAGAAGAGGGAAAAGCAATAGTATATAATCAGTTCATTTAACATAGAGTAAATTGAAAATGTTATCTCTAAAAAATTTTAAAAAACATAATTTTGGGTAGGAAACTATGAGGAATTATAGAATTATCTAAATTCAATGCAGTTTAAATCAAATCATCATAGAAATAATTAATGGAATTAAATATTAATTGATCCTAAATATTGGGATATCCTAATCGATAATATTTAGGATCAATTAATTGATTAATTGATCCTAAAATTCATTGGATGCACAAAGAGCTATGAAAACCCAAATCATTTTAAATAAAAACAAAAGGAGAATACCCCTATTTTTTGTAAAACTCCTGTAACTGAAATACTGTTGTGTAGAGTCAAATGTCAACAGACAATTGTAACTGAATAGAAAGCCTCAACAGAGATTCACATACATTTGGCAACTTGGAAAATGGTCCAGGTCACCTTTGCATCAGTGAGAAGAGATGTATCATGCAGCAAATGGGATGCAGACTGTTAGCTATCCATATGGAAGAAAATAAAATTAGCTCCTTAGTTAACAGCATACATAAAAATAAATCCCAGATGGATTAATGATGTAAATATACAAAGCAAAAAATATTAAACTATTAAGAGAGAATATAAGAGATTGTCTTTATGATATTTAGTTATAGATGATTTGTTAAGACACAAAAACCAAACAGTTCAATAAAACATGTCATCAATATGACTAAATTAAATTTTAAAATGTCAACATGAATAAAGACACCAAATCAAAGTGAAAAGGTAGAGCAGAAAGTTTGACATTACACAACTGGCAAAAAAAACAAAAAAAACAAAAAACAAATACCAAACGTGTATACAGAATAAATGAAGAAACACCATTCAGTGACAAATGGCCCAAATGAATTATGAATAAAAGATTTTATGGAAGATTACAGGAGATTTTATGAAAGAGGAACTCTAAACAGCATTAAAATATCTAAATATCACGATGAAGTGTCATTTTGCACCATCAGCTGGATTTTTAAAAAAAAGCAAACAAGTAAACAATTTTTTCCAGAAAGTGGTGGAAGTTCAAGGAGGCGCTGAGGAATGAGAAAGCGGGAATCCACATGGTAAACAAGCTTGGAAACTCGCATTTGGCTGAACTCATCTGCAAACCCCTGACCTAGAGTTTGGATTCTAGTGAGCAACATGCACACTGGAGTCGGGCGCCGTGGCCAAGAAGAGCAGCAAGTTGGGGTGGAGACTCTTACATAAAGCTGGGACCCATGAAGCGCAGCACCTGCTCTGTTCAATCAAATTTTATTTTATTTTATTTTATTTTTTTGACTAGTAAGTAAGTACTTTTATTTTCACACCTTTGTGAAACAGTCAGGAGAAGACTGAACATAATAGTTTCTCAATCAAATTTTAAAAGCATCTCGCCACATAAAGGAAGACCATGGAGATGATCCCCACATCACCTGTGTCTCCCAGGGGAGTGGGGGGAAATTTAAATAAAAAGCACCACAAGGGAATTCTTGACTACAAACCCACCTCAAGCATGTTTAGTTGGTTTGACTGAAGGCTTTCATCGCTATATTCCATGGGGAAATAAGGATTGCAACTGAGGAAGCTAACTGGGCTCCAGAGCATTCCTGAAGTTTGGCATCCCAGCTGCACTACAAACCCTTCTTCCCAGGAGGATCAAGGACATGCAGGGCAGGTAACTCTTGGCACAGGGTGGGCACATGTGTATCTGTCTACCCGACCCTCAGCCACCCGCGGGCCCTGCTCCTGTGGACCCTGCTCCTCTGTGTGGGCCCCGCCCCACTCCTGCTTTCTAAGACACCCTTCTCTGCCCCCCAACCTCGTGGCCTGGAGGGGGTGGGTGTCTTAGATCATCAGGCAACTGATGTTTGTAGAGCTTGGACTCCGAGGCGCTGCTGTCAGACAAATCAGTCATGATTTACAGATTGTACAGTGAGGGCTCAAGTCGGCAGAGCGCCCCTCATTTCTGAGTTCCAGCTCCTGTGAATTTCTTCCTTCACTGCAGGAGCAGTGATCACTGCTACAGCGCGCCCCAGCACAGAACTTCAGATGGAATAAATTTCTAAAAATTCAGGAAAATACTGACGATAAAGATCATACAGCAAAGTCCAACTAACCTATCTTCCAAACTTGAAAAGTCATTTACTGTTAATATTGAACATGGAATGTGATTCTTACCCAATGCAGCAGTCTGGGTCACAATAGGTACCAGACGTCTAAGAAAAAAGAAAAATTAAGCTATAGTAAATTAAGTTGCTAAAGGGATGGTTGATTCCATTACTTTTCTCTACTTGGGAACTAGTGGAAGAACAATGTAGAGATAACCTTCGATGCCTTTAAGACAGGCTCAAAATGATAAAAGTTGAAACACATTAATGGCCATACTTAGAAGAACAAAGCATTATTATAAATGGAATCAGATAATATTCTAACTGGGAGTGTGAAGTGTGTTAATCACGATACTATCCAAAAGCAGATAATAACTATTGACTGAAATTATAGTTTTATTTTTCTTTGAATTGGATCAAATTATAACCTCAATAAGAATTTCTTGAAATAACAAGCATAGATGCATCTAGTCTCCAGCTGCTTCCATAATTAACCGTGCTAAAGCAAAGACTTTAAATTACCAGATGTAAAATAAATGTGATTTGTTACTGTGATTTTTTTTCTAAGTCCTGCTACTCGAAGACGTTAAGACAACAATTAAAAATTACATCAAGATCCGATGTGAAATACATCCGTTGGGAGCTGCATTTCAGTTGCATGTAGCTGAAAACCCAAATAATAGTGAGTCCAAAGTTAATTTTTCTCATGTTATAGGAAATACAGGAAGGGGCCAGAGACTCAAGAACTTCCCTGCCTAGGTCTGTGGGATTCTGTTGGCCATGGTCTCTGGGGGTAATCCCCACAAGCAATCTTTAAGGCAGAAAATTAGGGCTGTGGGAAAAAACTGAAGGAGTCACATGGCTGAGTCGATCCCTGTCAACAGGTTCCCCAGACACTACACCAAATGAGTGTGGATTCTGCTGACTCACCAGCACTGGCCCAGCTGCCAGAAAGACTGACAGGTGTTGGTTTTCAGTTGGTTTTCAGCACGTTATAACCCTGAATAAAGCCAAGGTTCTATTATTAAGGGATGAGTGGATACTGGTACTAAGTAAGAAGTTAGTGGTGTTAGGCGCATATGATTTTCGCTATCCCATGAGACAGGAAATTTGAAAGCTATAGGAAACATGGAATTT
Organism: Talpa occidentalis; assembly: GCF_014898055.3. Classification (NCBI taxonomy): domain Eukaryota; kingdom Metazoa; phylum Chordata; class Mammalia; order Eulipotyphla; family Talpidae; genus Talpa; species Talpa occidentalis. The sequence goes on from NW_023605194.1 coordinate 112,356,544, forward strand.
TTTTTAAAAGAGGGTCAAAGTAGAATAAAAACAGTGTTTTTTAATAACCCCTTTCAGTAGAAAACAGCCAAATCCTGCATGAAACATAATTTTTCATACATTGCTGAACTCACAGGAAGTGATGGGAATCTCTAACCCCACCACCTCCCTTTTCCTGAAAAAAGAAGCTCAAGGAGCTCATCAGAGACTCAGGTTTTAACAGGCACCCTCGAGGGCAGCTTAGGTGACCCCAGTCAGTATTGTCCTTGATGCCAACAAGAAGCCCATGTAAATGCTTAGAAGAAAGAAGGCCTCAGGCCTCCAGGTTGTTCACAGATTAAAGTCAGCCAGGCCTGAGAAATGGTTTAATACAAGAAAAATGGGGAAAAAATGACAAAGGTGATTCATCGTATTAACCACTTAAAGATGAAAAGGTACATCACCATTAGTTAAAAAAAGCATCTCACTCTCCACTCATTTAAAGCCATAAACACACCCACACAGCTCATAAACTCTTTTTCCACTTCTAATAAATTTTCTGTGAGTGATTTTGCCTTTTCTAAGCAGACAATTATATCATATGTGATTAATAACATTAGTGACTTTTTAAAAAAAATCTTTCCAGCTCCTTAATAACTTGCATTTCCTATTTTTGCCTTAATGACCTAGGGAGGACTTCTGGTACAATGTTAAACAGAAAGCATGATAGAGGACATCCTAGTCTGGTCTCCAGTGGTAAAGAGAATTTTTTTTGTTTTGGTTATATGGACAATTTATTTTATATTTTTTAAAGATTTGTTTTATTTATGCATACAAGAACAGAGGTATAGGCCAGAGGTGCGAGCGGTCAGAGGATCCACCAGAGACAGGGTGGGGAACAGTACAGGCAGACTGACTGAAATATACTGCTAAGGGGAGCAGCGGGCGAGTCAGGAGACTTCTGCTGCACCATGTGGGTTGCTCCCTCGCTGGGGATCGAACTCGTGCTGCGGTGACTGCAGTTAGCTTCATAGGTTGTGTCTTAACCCCTTGCGCCACCAGGGAGGCCTCTATATGGACATTTAAATGATGGTTAAAAATTTTGATTATAATAGATAACTTTTTTTTCCTGACAATAATGGTCGGGGTTAATGGGATTAAGAACGGTGTTTTTCTATGACTAAGAAATTGGATTTTAACCATGAAGCAATGATGAAATCATGAACTCTCAAACATAAGGGTGAAAACACAAGCAACCTCATAGAAAAAATGGGTGAAAGATATGAACACGTCATTCACAGACAAGAAAACACAAATTACGAATAAACATATGAAGCTAATTCTGGCCTCATTAGTTGTCAACTAATATCACACCTAGTCAGATATTCTAGGGAAGCTTCTGTACATATGTTCCAGGAAATATATGCAATAATTTTCATAGTGACATAACAAAATCTAGTGAACCAGTCAAAAAGTTCATAAACAAGAGAATGGATCAAGTTCATATTCACCCAATGCAATATAATATGTTAATGAAAATAAGAAAATCATAATAATATGCAAAACAGTGAATAAATTTCAAAAATACAATGCTTACATATTTATTACATATCTTATTCTGCATGTAGTAAATATTAAATATTTTAAAATTTTAGGTGTGAATAATTGTCTCTGTACCCAGTCACTGCTCCTGATGTTTGTGGATGTTGGCTGAGACAATTTGCCATGGGCCCTCAGTTGCAAGTTCTTACTTGTGTGCCAAGAATGCAAAGCCCCCTAGTAGGGCAATTTCTCACAGCTGTGTTTGCAATTTAGCGGCCTTAAGAATTCAGGGAACATGTCTCACTGGACTAATGACAGGCTTGCTCCCCCTGCCTGTAAATGCTGTCAATTCCTCAGTGTTCTTTGGTTATGATGAAAACCTACAGTATTCATAGAAGTCTTTGTTAACTTGGAATCTCGGTTTTTGGACGCTCCCTTAAGTAGGAGGAAGGGAGGGAGATAAGGGAATGAATTCTCAAAGCAAGGAAAGCCAGGGTAACAGAATACACTACTAAGGGTCTTCAGAGAGCAAGTACTCATGAGTCATTGTGGATGGACTATCACAGGTATTTCAAGCAGGAAGGATTTAATACAAGGTACTCAGCACTTTAAAAACAAAAGGAAAAATCTAGGGTTGAGGAAGCAAAAGTCAGGAAAACACCTTTCCTGAATTATGGAGATGGGATCACAGGAAATTTAGAAAAGGAGTATCCCATCTTATAAAAGTGATTTCATTTATAATCTTAATAATGTCAGTTTAAAATTCAGATGCAAGTTTCACTTCTTTCCTTCTCCAGAAATTACACATGTCAATTCTTTTTAACTGAACAACCTCACCTCCAAAACACACACACATTCACATGATCAAAATTGGGAAACAGTAATTTCTTCAAATCAACTTCTACCCAATACTACTCTGAGGTGCATGGGGAACTTGGGATTTCTCCTTGGCATCTCTAAATCAAGAGGTTACACTGCAGGATGTGAAGACATCACCAATGCTCTTGTCAAATAAGCAAAATATGTGTCTGACTTTATAGTAAGATGAACTATAGTACCCACTATTGACCCCCAATAGGAACTATTTCTCATTATAATGGATAGACCCTCACACACACACACCTGAAACATATTTGTGCTTTGATGTGGAACAAAAATATTCATTAGAAAGATGACTCACTCTTGTGTCCTGCCACTATAAATCCATCACCTATCTCAATAATAGAAGCTATTTTTCTCTCTAAATTTGTCCTCCCTAACCCAATTCTCAGTCTTTTTGCTTCCTTTGTTACCTATGAAGCATAGTCCAGAAAGGGAAAAAATGAAATATGCAGAGATAAATAATAGCTTGAAAGAACCTTCTGTTGTATCGTCTCTGGTTCTCTGGTTTCTGAACATTATAGGGGAAGAAAATGGGAAAACATCTTACAAGCAGGTATGTGAACAGCCTGGGTAACTTTACTTGCCACTTAGGGTGTAACAGGAGCTACAGAAACTCAAAAAGATTCCTTAATACTTGGGGTTGATAATATAAAATAAATGCAGTGAACTTGACTTCCACATATTAATGGGAAAAAAAAAACATCAAATCTGGCCTACTGTTAATATTCCAGTCTTGTGTCAAGTGACCTTAAAAAAAGTCAATATTTATTTGATGTCAGATCATTTTATTTTAAGAATGTTTATCCCAGATGGGTTAACTATGCTCAGAAAAAACCCTCAAGGCATGCATTTATAGGAATATATCAGATGGCCTTGCCAAAATTCTATACTTTAAAATACCGCTGGGTTTGGCTTATGTGAAAAAGGTCCTTTAAAGTAATAAATCGTCTTGTCTTGCGGTCATGTTGAGATTGGAACAGTTGTATCTTTGACCCTAAAAAACATTTATTAATATTCTAATAAAGACTGAGGACAAAATCAGCAAAATGTGCACAATATAGTCATCATAATCTTTATATTTGTATTACAGTTTATAGTTGATGGATAATTTTACCCTAATTCTCTTTGCTGGACAAGATGAGTATCAAGGCTGCCACTGAGAACCCAGGGAGCTGCTTCTAGTCCCCGCAGCACACACCCTTGGCTTATGTCTTAAATCTCCTTCGCTCTCTGGGGAGAAGCCGATCAATATAACAGTCACAGTGCAGGGGCCGAGATGGAATGGAGAATATGTTACTTATCAAGTGTCCACTCGGGATTAACTACCAGGGACGCAAAGGCAAATACATAGGGACTTTGTCTTTTTGTCAAAAATCAACAGGAAGCCAATGAATGCATTTTAAACAAGGTTAGTGGAAGGTCATGGCTACTTTTCACACAGGTCTTCCCGGGTGCAGCAGGAAGCACACCTCCCTTTGTCTCCACCCTCACATCCAAGAGGTCATAATCTGAGCCCAAAGGGCAAGACATTTTGTGGGACGCTAGGGTTTTCCCTCCTAGCAACACCCCCTCCTGCCTTACTGTGCTCCCCCAGCAGCCACAGGGCTGAGAGTCAGGGGCAGCTTAACACGGGCACGGGAGGAGGTGGGCAGACATATTGTAAAAGAAAAGGATGCAGAGAGGAAGCCGCATAAATTATTATCTACGGAGAAGATCTTGTCAGCCAAGAGCGAGGATTAGCACTACCCATGGAAAACTACCGATGGAAAACGACTGGGAATAATATGAGGGGCCTTTTTACACTTTTCCAGCAGGGCGGGCTGGGTTCATTTAAAGGGGCAGAGTGCAGCAGGAGGCCCAGGAGGCACCCCTTTCTTTCTTTCTTTCTTTCTTTCTTTCTTTCTTTCTTTTTCTTTCTTTCTTTCTTTCTTTCTTTCTTTCTTTCTTTTCTTCTTTTTGTCTGTCTGTCTGTCTTCTTTCTTTCTTTCTTTCTTTCTTTCTTTCTTTCTTTCTTTCTTTCTTTTTTCTTTTTCCTTTTTTTCTTCTTTCCTTCTTTTCCTTCTTCCTTCTTTCTTCCTTCTTTCTTCCTCCTCTTCCTTCCTTCCTTCCTTCCTTCCTTCCTTCCTTCCTTCCTTCCTTCCTTCCTTCCTTCCTTCCTCCTTCCTTCCTTCCTTCCTTCTTTCTTTCTTTCTCATTATGAGGGACTTGTGCTTGTGCTCAGGCATGGGCGTGTGTGTGCATGAGACCTGACAGTGGGTCTGTAGGGGGCAGGGTAGGGAAATGTGTCTAAGAAAAACATTTCATATTTTCTTTGTGGGTGTGTGCTCTCAACTACCATACCAGTAACTAATATCAATGTGTCCTTCCTCTGTGCCAGGGGTCCTTGTAAATGATTTGCATGTTTTAACTAAGTCGTGGCCTCCTCACCACAGCCTGTGAGGTGGGCACTCACCACTGTTACCCTCATTTTCTCGAGCAGGCTACGGAGACCCAGGATTGCAAAAGTGCAGAATCAGGATTTGAACCCAGGCACCAGCAGCCTCCGTGTTTACAGGAATGCGCTGAGTCCTGTTTCTCTAAGCCTCTTTGCACTCAGCTTCCTGACCCATCCCACCCACACCCAACACCTTTCATGCCGGAGACTCTGCTCAGAGCTCTGGCTTGGCTTGAGGATAAACAAGCGAATAAAGCTCCATCCCCACCCCAGGGGAGCTTACAAGTATAATACCGAAACAGGCAGTGTGGTAGCAATCAATTTTTGTCAAATTGACCTTAAAAGTGTCTGTGGGTCTCTCTTTATAATTACACAAAAATTGGACGTCGTGATGGCAAACACCTGGCATTCATTAGCTTAGCGTTCTCTGTGGTCAGATCTAAAATCCGAACATGGTATTAGTGGTTAAGATGCAGTTGTGTGTGAAAATACTGTTCATTCATTAAAATGCAATGTCTAAAAATGAAACACCTTCTATATAAGCTTGCTAATCCTTTTTATCAACTATACCATGTTAACAAAAGTTAATCCCACACAAAATGTCCTCACCTGCCTGTCAACACTTTGTCCCGCTGAGTCTCCGCTTTCAGGCTCGTTGTTACCCGGATGCACCAGAACCTGCCTGGTACTGGGACCCGGGCGGTCAGAGGGTCCAGTTGGCATCCAGCAGCGTCAGCCCACGCAAGCGTAGTGTGGAAGGCTCAGCGGGAGTGTTTACAATGGCGTGTCCAAATGTGAGCAATCAAGTCTTATAAAACCATGTGCTTCAGGGAATTGGAACGATGATGCTCCATTGCTCTTTATGGCCTACACAGATGTAGCCATTCTTCCTCGGTGGCCATTCTAATTTATCTAAAAATAAATTTAGAATAAAATAATCCTCCTTATCATGAAATGGGGGAGTTGAACAGTAATGGGGAATTGCACGGCCGGCTTGCATTCACCCACAGCTTGGGAATTCACCTCACTCCCCCTCCAGCTGAGTGATTACTTCTGGGAGTATCGCCCAGGCCTCCTGCCTCCTTCTGGAAGGTTTGCACCAGGCACCTCGTCTCTCATTTCTTGCCCCGAAATCCTGCTCCGCTGAGCCGTGTTCAGTGACTCCAGCAGTGGGGAGGCCTGTCAGCTTAGCTGCTGCGCCACTGCAGGTGGCAGCAGGAGAGTCCAGAGTTACGTGTTTGCCACAGGACAGAATCTCTGAAAGAAAACTGGCTTCAAATCTAAGCATGGGGGAGACGGGAATAGAGCCTCCCCGTTCCTGTATCTCCAGTGCCCAGAGCAGTGCCTGGCATGCACAGATGGGTGCTCCCCAAGTAAGCCCTAGAGGCAAGGAAAAAGAAAGAAAATATGCATTTCTAACTGACATCTTAGGGAAGGTGTCAGATTGTCAGGGCAACTGAAAGCAAAGAGAGGGAGCTGAGGTCGAGTGGGTTAAGGCCTTAGCGGGCAGGAGGGAGCAAAGTCCCGCAGACCCCATGAAGCAGGGAAAAAACAAATGCAGTGTGATCAGAAAATAATCCATGTGTCAGCTCTTCATTTGTTCATTCAACAAACTCATCAAATGGTTATTTATAGTGCCCGGCACTATTCTAATCGCTAGGATGCAGTATTGGATAAATATGGAAAATCCCTTTCCTCACAGCTTGCATTCATGCAGGACAGGCAATAAATAAAATGTATTAATCTGTAAGTCCACTAGATAGACCATAGTAGGAAGAAAACTCAAGGCAGGAAGGGACGCATGAAATGTCAGCAGGAGGAAGTGACATTTCAAGAAAGGTGGTGGCAGGCAGGTGACATAGAAAGGTCACATTCAGAGCGAACACTGAAAGATGTGATAAATTATCCCTGCAGTTAGTGGGAAGAGGAGCCTTCAGCCAGAGAAAATGGCAAGTGCAAAGGCCCTGAGGTTGGAGCTGGACTTGGGAACAGCAGGGGGCAAGAATGGCTATTCCAGAAGGAAAGGAGAGAAGTAGGGAGTGAGTTCAGAGAGATAGAAGGTCATCAAAGCATTTGGTTGAAAGGGTGACACAGAATTCTACATCACAGAGTGTTGCAGGTGATTCAGGATTTTGACTTCTACCCTGAGTAAGAAGCAGAGGAAGCCATGGCCGCCTTCTCACCGTAAAACCATTTCACTTGCTCTTGCCTCCTCTTGGGTGTTCTCCTCCTGTGCTTTGCCTGATCAGCATTGACGCCCTCAGGCCTCCATCCCGTGCTCAGAGGAGGCTTTCAGCAAAGTCCTGCTCCCATGTGCTCCCACCTCCAGCTCCAGGCATCCTCTCCCCTGGCAGCGGCTCTCCTGCTATGCCCCACCACAAATTAGCATCACATGCTTATCCGTACAATATCCGCCTCCCCTGGGAAGCTGTGACCTCCATGAAGCAGAGCTTTCCGTTGTATTCATTACTGAACACTCTGTGGGCTTAAGTAACAGCCTTAGAAACATCCCCGTGCTTTCTTTTCATTTCTGTCTACACAAATTTCTCTCTAACTGGCCTGATCTGTCTGACTTCCTACTGGAAGCGAGGAGGAAGCATTGAGATTATTACCTTAGGAATGGAGAATTAAAGAATTAATTTTCATTTTCTAATATTCAAAATACGTTTTTTTTTTTTTGTTTGTTTTTTGTTTTCAGTAAGGGAATAGACTTGCAGGGAGATCGTGTTTTCTAAATTCTTTTAGCAAACCAAGACCAAGTGTTTAGGATTCAGATCTTTAAATTGGCCCAGGAGAGCAAACCGTTATTGTTAGGGGGAAAGCATGTCCTAAAGCTAATCCCATGCAGGCTTTGTGGACTCCACCCCCACCCCAGGCCAAAGCCATCAGGACATTGGGAAAGACAAATCCCATCACCACCAAAGGGAAGGTGGCTGGGACCTGAGGGTGGAGTTAAGCAGCCAGGTTTGGTATAAAACCAGACATGTGGGCTTTGGGGGGGTTCCCTTTTTGGCTCTCGGCCAGCTCGTGCCTCTCGGCCAGCTCGGAGAGTGCCTTTGGGTTTCCAGGTCGGCAGATCAGGTAGGACGCATGAAAGACTTTATTTCCCTATTTTCTCCCTGAGTTGTACATTTTCCTTATTTCCTTTTCCCTTGTAAATAAACCTTTTATTAACCTTTTGTGTGTGTCTGCAGTGGAGTATTCATAAGTCCCTTTTAAGCGCGCGGGTGAGGACCCACAGCCAGACAACCCATTTTATATCGGGGCTGTTCCGTAACATTATGATTTCTTGGAAATCTTACCTAGAAAAAAAAAAAAAAAGATAGGCCAATTTAAGCTCCATCTGGTTCACAGGAACCTGGGGAAGGCAAGAAGGGGCAGGTGGAGGCAGGAGTGACCACCAGCCAGTGAATACAAGAAGGGTCAAGGCAGAGGGGAGTCTACTAGTTGCTTACCAAGGTAAGAAAACAGGCTGGGGCATACTAGCCAGGCTGCGGGAACACACACCCCTGGAGCCCCCAAGATGAAATGGGGAGCCCGAAGCCATGGAGCATCCCTTGCCAAGCTATTCTTTAGTGCTTTATAAATAATATTTTGTATATGTGGATGGATGGATGGGCAGACAAATACACAGAGATATTATGCATGAATATATTATATATGAGTATTGCAAGGATCATTTGCATTGCTATTGTATTGACTATTTATAAAGCACCACATGGACCAAGCACGCTATCTCGCCTTCATTTTCAAGCTAAACCACCACTCCAAATGCACAGATGCCCTCTTGGACAGGTGTTGGGTGGAAATATGAGGAAATATGCATTCTTATTTTTGATTTAGTTTAGTCGTGGGTGCTATCCAAAAGGGCGGTTCAAATGACTGTGTCACACAGAGTGTGAGCTTATGAGGGAGAGCAGACCACTTATTGACAAATGAAATAAACTACATTTCCTTTCCACAGCATCATGCAACTATCTGCAGATTTACTATATGAAGGAGCCTATTCGGGCCCCTAAGAATCTGTGGGAAGGCACGTTTGCTCTGCTGACAGGTGGTAAACACCCAGAGGGATATTTTGAGAACAGGATCATCTTGATGGCAGGACAATGAAGAAAAATTATTTATAAGGGCAACTACAGATGATTAGCAGATCAAAAAAAAAGGATGGGGGAGGAAGTAGGGCTGCTTCTTTTTGAAAAGACTGAGCCCTCTTTTTGCAGGGGAACAGGGGAATCCTTATTCCAGCAACCCATATTTTTGAAAATTACCATTTATGACCAATTATGCAGCACAATGACAATTACACACATCATTAAAGAGGTGTCAGATTACCTTTGTAGTTCTTTCGACACTGATCTCCGGACGAGTACTGTCTTCATATTTGCCGATCATGTCACATGCGTGGACATTTGATGACAGCCCTCCCCCCAAAAAAACAAAAACAATTAGAGAGAACATTTGTATGCAGAAGAGAAAGTGTCAGCAAGTCAGGAAGAATGTCCATGCATGAGTGATTTCCCAAGCCCAATCAAGGGAGCAAAGAAAGAGCAGAGCTGCAGGCTATTTTCAAAGAGGTCAGATCAACACTACCAAATAAACAAATTTCCAAAAAAAATTGTATGGTGTGCAGAATTCATGTATTATTAATTATGGGCAGATGAAAAACCTTAAACAGTTCAGGCCAATCAATTTCTACACCTAATCACAATTATAGGAAGATTATACCAATTCTATACTCATTCTTTGATGGGAAATGTTGCAACAGGTGACTTGATAACATTACATACTGAATTACCAACAACAGTTGTCCATTCTTTCTTTTCCTTATTGGTGAAGTGAAATGTGAATCCACCTACCCTTCAGGGACACCCAGTGACTTCAGAAACCACAGGCGGAGATTGGGTGACAGTATGCTAAGAGTTGATGGCAGCCCTATAGCTGGGATGGCATGTGAGATACAGTATCTGGTACCATTTCTAACAGGACAGATTTTCATTAAACTGGTAGTTTGTGTGTGTGTGTGTGTGTGTGTAATTAATAATACAAGAATTCTGCACACCAAATTATTATTTTTTGAAATTCACGTACTTGGTAGTCTTGATTTGACTGAGTTTGAGCAGCCCAAAGCCTTCTTAATGGAGACTGAATTCTTGGAGATACTTGAGAGTAAGAGGGAAGAGACAGACTGGCTGGTCAGCAGTGGCGACAGCAGAGCCAGCTCAAAGGCTGGGCTTTGTTTTATTTGACTGTGTTTTGGTCCCCGGTCAGGAGCTCACCTGCCCTGCCTGTGAGCCAGCTCTGAGGTGGGTTTCATGGTGTTTGTCATCCTCAGAGCAGATCCCCTGAGTCAGGAGTCCTTAGTGCTAACACATCTGTCTCCTCACTCCCCCCAGGCTCCGCCTGAGAGCTACTGAGCATCCAGAGGTGACAGGGACAGACTGCCTGCTTGTGGCCACCCACAAGCAAGAAGGAAACAGACCTCCCCAAACCCCACATAACTGAGCTGAGGGGTGCAGGGGATGAAAGTGTCCCTTATTGAAATAAGAGCCGGCCTAAGCAGTTGAACCCCATCCTAGCAACAAAAACCCCAGAAAAAAAGGAGCACTGGTAAGAAAATAAATTTAACCTTTAAAACAATCTAGGCTATTTGTACAATCAAATGACTCTTTTCCTCACAAACCAGATCTCTATTGATCTTCTTGAAATATTAAATCCCCTTGACCACGGAGGAAGAACCATCAACACTTAACCTAAACTGGAAGCAAAACTGTGGGCCAAAGGTGAATTAAAAATGAAACAAAAAAACCTCACAGATTGCAGTAGGGAAAGTGAGGTGATGCTGACTGATTCAGTCACTCAGGAGACACGGGATGGTTGTCCAGAGGGTCCCAGCCCTGCAGGAGAAGCTCGTGATAGATGGGAGACCTTGCTGTGTAGTCACCCATTCCAATCCTATAGATGCGTTTCTACAGAGATCCCCCAGAGGGGAAGGAGTGGGGTGCTAAGAGAGAAACACACAAATAAAAGAGGGTCCTAAGTTAGAGGTCAAATAGGATTTTTGGAGAAGCAAACCTTGAGTTTCCACCTGAGAGCTCACCGGTGTTAGTCAGAGGTAAGGGAGGCTGGCGTTCCAGGTGGGAAAACGCAACCTTGCAGGAATTCTGCAAAAATGCATCATTGGACCTGAGAATTTTTAGGCTTGACAGTAAAAAGCAGATGAGAATCTAAACCGGCGTGGGTCTGAATCCCACCTGCCCTGCTGGCCTTGTTGGTGTCGAGCCTGGTGCTGGTCTCAGCCACCCTCCCCAGGCCGCCAACCCCAGGAAGTCCGTGGCAGAAAGCAAATGGCAAGCGGACCCCTCCTTCTGAACAGCTGGGAAGCAGCCCTCCCCACCGATCGTTTGCCCTGAAATTCTACTAGAAGCTATTCCTTCTGACATATGTCTCTCATGGAAAGAAGATAAAGAAGATCTTAGAGAAAATTGACTTCTTTGATTCTGAAGCACAAGGATTACTTTTGTATTCCTCATTTAGAAGATTATCAGTTTTGACCTTGATAAGGTTTTGGGTCTTCAGTCAGATAGAAAGTCTCCAATCTGCTAACGCTGCTGTTCAGCTGGAGAGAAAAGCTTGTGCGTGTGTATTTGTGAGCTCTTGCTCGCTTTCTCTCAAATAAACACGCGCGCGTGCACACACACACACACACAGGTTACGACAGACAGTGAAAACATATTCTGCCTAAGGTTCAGCTCTGACACTCTGAAATAAAGACACTCTACTTCATACACCCCCAAAGAGAATTTGTATGACCTTCCTAAGGATTTTCACTGTTACAAATCTTCTAGAATTTTCAATAAAACCTAGAGATTTTTAATTTACTTCCTTCTAATCTAACGACCCCATCCATCAAGTCTACAGGTATTTTTGGACAAAATAATGTAGTTTAATTTAAAAAGTATAAAGCTATCATTTCCCTCCAAAACTTTAGTTACCCTTTTTGCTATTGTATTTATTATCTATACAGCACTACCTCAGCATGTGATTATGATAAATAGAACATGAAAGTAAACAAAAACAAACAAGCCACAAGCCCCTTGCTCTGGGACTTAATCAGCCAGCATCTCCCGAGCGCCACAAAGTGTCAATTAGGGGAGCTGTACAGTTGGCATGATGAAGCACCAGGACGCTCCCATTATTCCGTTCCATTAATTTTCTTCTGTAACGTCAGAGAAAACAGAACAAGAACTGAGGGTGAGAAATTATCCACCCAGGAACAAGAATGCATCCAGATTGTGGAAATTCTCTTAAAGAAAAATTGGCTTTTTAGGAGAGCCTGACATTCCTGGACAATGAAGTGCCTTATGCCATCATTTCTGTCCTGCTATTCATGCGTATTTGGGGCTGGATCTTGAAAGAGAAGGAGTGGGAGGACCTCAAATTCACATTCCACACCATGCTCCTCTGTGATGCCCACACGTACGTCGCCGGCCCCACAATCCTGGGGAGAAACATGGAGTCAAGTGTAGGCGATAACAGGACAGGGCAGCGAGGGTCTTCCTATCACCACGGGGTGGGGGGTCCCCAAAGGGAATCAGAAACCATTCAATGTGAACACTGCCGTGTGCCTTCTCATCAGATAGCCGTCCCTTTTGTGATATCCCTAGTTCCATACGGCACTGCAGATCATTGTTGATGGCGATGTAGAAGTCAACTTTTTATATCTTTAAGTTTTTATTAATTCTGGAGTTAAAACCAGCAGATACAAGCATGTTTAATAAAGAACACTTGAAAGATGAAAAAGCTTTGAGCTGGTCACATAAAATGTTGAAAATACAAGCAGTGTGGGTGACATGTGGTTTCAAGATAATGTGATGATCCTGGTCTTTATGAACTCAGCTTCTCCAGTCTATTGATGCCCAAGTGACTGTTATTATCTTGGGCCTGGAGGAAGGCCGGTCAACCTTAGAGGGTCACCAGGTATCTGGGCACCCGGGGTCCACACTGACCAGTTGGTGAAATGAAAAGCTGGGTATCCAGCCAGGTCACATCTCACACAAACGCTACGTTGTAAGGTCGACAGTTGAGTCCACACCATCTTTCTAATCTTTTTACTCATTTGCCAAAGCAAGCACCTGGCCAAGCCTAGAGTTAGGGCAGAGAAATATGCCCTCTCCACCTGGAGACTGTGGCAAAAGTGGAGATGTGGATAGAGGTGAAAAACTGGGACCCCAAATTAAATCTCCTATGTCACATCACCCATCCAGCATGGTCTAGGGAGAGCACACTTGCATAAGTATAGAACCAGGACTCAAGACAAGTTTTGAATGTTGCTTTGATAATAAATTCCCCTTTGCAGAGACAGAAAAAGAATCCTTATAGATTCCTCTTACCTAGGCAGACTAGAAGCTCTATCACAATAATAGAAATAACAAGTGTGAATTAAGGGAGTTACTTTTTATTATTTTTTCAGTCTATGGGTATAAATGGATTTTGACAGCTCGGATAATCTTGAGGCAACCTTCAGCCATTCAAGCATTATATGGTGATTCATGTCACAATAAAAAATCATCTACAGGTGCCCCCCCGGATATGCAGTAAATGTCATCTATATGATAAAGTTCCTCAAAATAACTGAGAAATTACAGGCTACTGGTCCAAAGTGCATTCATCAATGTATTACATATCATCTGACTTAGAACCGTTACAAATATTTGTAATAATGGAATATATTGTTTAACACGATGGAAGCTGAAAAGGCTCATTAACTCTAAATTTGATTCCGTATCTCCATTTCTTTTCATTTGCAGACTCATGATTCTGTACCATTAGCTTAATTATATGAGCAGTGAGCCATCCCTAAGTCTAGATTCATGTTTAGTTTAGTGCAAAATAAATATTAATGTTGGGATTCTTGTTCTGAAATACTTTCCTGAACAAATTCATTCATCTCCTTGAGTTTTCTTCTTGGGATTTCCAGGGTAGACTCACAAATAAGAAATTGTAGTGTCACAGAATTTTAGGTAGTGAGGACCTTTGAGATCAGAGAGATTAGACATTCATGCCAAATGATTCTCACTATGATAAGCTAGATAGTTTTTGTAAAGGTGCAAAGAACTGTAAGTGCCATTATAAATGTGAAAAGAAACAGATGGCAAATACTGTACCCAAAAAAAGGGTAAACCTAAAATGTGAAAATGGGTAGAAAATGAAACAATTGGAGGGTTGCATTTAATAACTGAGATGAAGTAGACCCAAGCCTGAGCAGAGCACTCAAAGGTTGAGTGTTTCAGATGAGACTATTGCTGAGCATATGAGGAAATTTACTTCGAAATTCCTCTGCACTCTCTGCAAACATATTATGAATCTCAGGTCAAACTTTCTCCTTTAAAATTAAACATTAATCACGGATGATTCTTGGACCTTTTCCTGCTACTCAACATGTGAGTGTCTGGCTTCTCCTTCCTAAGTGGATGACTCTGGTGTGGAAACAGCTTGCTAAACCAAGTAACGCCATCTCTTGCCCTGGGGTGTCTCTTCATTTATAGTGCTAACCTGGCATTGCCAGCTCCAGGAGTTACTGTTTGAAACCTTTTCCAAACTGACTTGAGGGAGGAAGTCTCTTTTCGGGACTCTGTCTTGCCACACATTTTCTGAAAAACACCAACTGCAAAATGCCCTTCTGGAGGATAAACCCTCAAAAGGGTAAGGGAGGAATCTGGGGGGCTGCCTCCTCCCTCCTTTGGTTCCTCTGGCTGGTCTCAAAATAAATTGACAAGAGAGATTAGCAAGCAAGAATGACTGTTAATTCGTGCCCACAGAGGCCCATAAGATATAGATACAGCACATAGGGGAAGGGGATGATTAAACTGGCCAGTTAATAGAGTTTTTAGACAAAGAAGCAATGCATCTGGGAAGAAGAGACAGGACCACAAAATTCAAATTGTCCAAATTGGTTTGGACCATGAATGGAGCGAAGTGAACTTGCTTCCAGGTCCCTGGGCCCCGCAATGTCTCTGACCATAAGGGCATCATCTCCCCATCTCTGTGCCGGGAGGACACCCACAGGCATGAATTTCCTTTTTTCAGGGGGAGCACAAAGGAGCGTCCAGAAGCCTTGATTTTAGGAGGAGGGAAGCCTGTGGTGCCTTCCTCTGTGCCTGTCTCTTGGACTTAAAATGACCAGTATGCACTACGGCTCATCTTGGGGCAGCCTGACCCGGTACCCCACCACCTGTGAGTGCATTGCAAGGATGGCCTAGGTTAGAAGAGGGTTCGAGTGGTACCTCTAAAAAAATTTTACCCAAGAAAGGATAGATGGCTCTTGGGGACCTCTCAATGGGGGAACCAACTCTGAGGCAATTTTCTTATTGATAAAATAATTCTACCCTCTTCACATTATATATAAAAAAGAAACAGTAATTCTCAATAGGAGAAACATCGCAGGGGAAATCGGCTCTGTCAGTTCAGCAGGATGAACAGCGACCGCGAGAAGCACGCAGTCTGGAGCCGAAATTCCTAAAACCTTGGGAAGTCAGTAAATGTTACATAAGGACAGTCCCTGAGGCTCCCACTGGGATTTAAGCAGGATGGGACTGCTCTGGCTCCAAGAGTCACCTGCCCCTTCTGTGAAATAACAGCGCCCCCCAGTGGCCTTCTATCTTGTTACAGCGCTGTCTAGTTTTTCGGCCTCTCCTGAACCAAAAGAAAAAATCCAGATTTTAAGCGTTGGTCCATATATTTAGCACATCGTGCTGGGCGCTGGCACCCGCGCAGCCCTGTGCTGGGCACGCAGACGGGGTGGCACTGGAAAAGACACGGAGGGGAGCAAGATGAAGGGAACCATAGACCCAAGACAATAGCCTGCAAGCCCTGTGAGGCTGGACAGGACACCTTCCCACATGCCCGCCCCAGGCTTCTCCGAGCTGTGTTTTGGGGCACAGCCAGGTTGTAGGCCGAGCGCCACGCGTGATGCCAGAAGGGGATGATTGTATGTTATCACCATGCACGTTCCTGCCCAAGCTTTTCTAGACAAAGCTGAGCCCCGTGGGCTCACACAGGCGGGCGACCGAGCAGCCCAGGCCCAGGCGCAGGGGAAGCAGCGGGCGAAGCACCAAGTATGCATGGCCTGGAGAAGAGAGACCTGCGGCCCAGACCAGGATGGCTGAGATGGACGCCTGAGGTGGCCACTTCCTCCCCAGCTGCTGGCTCTGCACAGTTCTGTCAAGTTCAGAGCAGACCTCGCCCTGCCCGGCTGGGAGTCACAGTGCCTGGTGGGTGGCGCGCCAGCTCATGCGGGACTGGACTCCCATGTCCACTGACCCAACCCAGGTCATGGGTCCTGGGGGCTGCGGCAGGCATGGCCCAAGCAGGAGAGGTTTTTCTTGCTACTTGAAAAGGATTTATAGGAAGTAACCCCTTCTCCATTTTTTTAAATGTATTTCTGCATGCAAGAACTGGGGTGTAGGCCAGAGGTGCAGGGGAGTGAGAGGATTCACTAGAGACAGAGCAGGGAACAGAACAGGCAGACTAACTGAAATCCACTGCTGAGGGGAGCAGCAGGCGAGATAGGAGAGGTCTGCTGCGCCATGGGGGTTGCTCCCTGGTCAGGACTGAACTCAGGCCGCAGTGGCTAGGGATAGCTTGATAGAGCTGAGGCTTTAACCCCTGCGCCACTAGGGAGGTCCCTTCCTCCCCCATTTTTAAGGGAATTTTGTTCTGCTTGATGCTTGCTCCCCCAGTTTCTGCAGCCGGCCGCTGCCACAGAGCTGGCACCTGTGGGTCTGTCTTCCCTGCTCTTTGGGGCCAGTGCCCAGATCACGAGTAACTGCTGTCTTAGCAAATTGAAAGAAGAGTGTGATCTCACTGGAAGGAGAGGCACAGTCTTGGTTTTCCTTGAGTCACACACAAGTACCTCGATTGTCCCCATGTGTGACTGAAGGTGCAGAGCGCAGGAGGGAACGCACAGGCCCAGGGCGCCAGGGCGCACGTGGGCTTGGCGGGCCGGGGCTCCAGGGTGTGACAGCCCTTTCAGCGACTCGCAGCTGAAGGCGCCATGGCATCGTCCACTTTCCGATGCCTCCAGGCGGGGCAGTGCCTTGGCCTTGACGGATGGCTGCCCTCGGTCATGTCCAGCGCCGGGGCAGTGATACTTCAACATCATGGAGCCATTCCTCAGTGTCGGGGAAGTCGGCTCCTCCCCCGGCCGCCTGGGGCACCCAAATAAATGTATGACGTTCATGCCCCTTCCACAAAATGCAGTAACCTGTGCACGTCCCCCGCATGCTTTAAAGGAGCCCCAATTACTTCTGACACTGATGCAGTGCACGCCATGTAGAGAGCTGCTGTGCTGTGCTGTTCACAGAAGAGTGCAGGGAAGCCGGCGTGTGCTCAGTACCCACACACCTCCTGGGGCTGAGACAGCACGCACCTTCCCTCTGTGGGCGCCGGAATCCTCAGACGTGGAGCCTTTGCATAAGAAGGGCAGACTCGTGTGATTTTCATATTAGCGCAACAGCGGCCTTCAGGCAGATGGGGCGTCTCAGGAAGGACACGGTGCGCAGAAAATACCTGCGTTCAGTGAAGAATGACATCACCTGCTTTTATTTCTGTGAGCACGCGCAGTTCCTCTGTCCTGTCATTGTGGTGAGGGGCAGTTACACCCAACTTCAGGCTGATCGACAGGCTTGAATGAGATGCTGTATCTGATACCCTGGTTCTCATTAAAAAACAGAGTCCCCTTTTCACGACCAGCTTAAATCCTTTACCCACCAAAACCTACTGAGAGTTCACCTTCTTACACAAACTTTCCTCCAAATTAAATTGACCTGTTAATTTGTGTCCTTCTCACGCAAGTCTACGGTGTGCATTTTAACTCCTAACCTGTGCAGGAGTTCCCACACTGTCTCTGCTGCACGTGGACTGCTGCTGTCTGGGGGTTCACACCCGGACTGCCAGCAGGTCGAGCAAGGTGGAGATTTTGGCCTCTGCTGGTTTCTGGACGTGTTCTCCACCCTCCACCCTCCAGTATTTAGCCTCCTGAGCTAAACACAGTGATTAGCAATGGGAGGTACAGCTGCCTGCCTGGGCCCCAGCAGCATCTTGGTGTTGAGCTCAAAGGCTGGCTGAGGAAGGGCAGAAGGACCGTCCTCTTCATTATGCAAGCTGCCAACTTCCTCTTTAGCTTTATAAAAGCCAGTTCCTCTCCGGAGAGTAGGGAGGGCTTGGCTACTCTTGTGGGAAGGACGTAGTTGGAGTTTGGCCAAAGACCTGATAGCACTATCGCTGCCACCCAGAGTCCTGCTGTAGGTCAACTTTGATGGCTTTACTCCCCTGTCACTTAACTCTGGACATTCTTGACACGACTAACTTCACAGCAGAGACTTACCGGGTGCACTTCATGCAGCCCCAAGCACACCAAGTGCGTGTGTATTTATGTGTGCGTGTGCGTGTGTGTGTGTGTGTGTGTGTGTGTGGTGGGGAGGGGAGAGGGTGTGTTTATTTTCTCCTCAGAAAACTGCTGGGGAGGTTGGTGCAGGATGGTGCCAGTTCACTCATGAGGACTTGGAGGCTGAGAGCGAGGAGACACGCACCCGTGAGCAGACACCCAGGAAGAGGCAGCCCCGGGACCCCACCTTGGGCCCGCTGCGGAGCCAGCTCCCGCACAGGTCTGCGGCACGGTGCGTGTTGGGGCTGCCCGCCTCCCTCGCTGCTCCCCGGGCGCGTGCGAGCGCTTGCCGGATGCCAACGGGCAGCAGTCCTGCAGCAAAGCAGACCTCTCCGGGCTCTGAGTGACTGTGCAGTCCGTTTGGGCAACAGAGAGAAGCCCCACGCCCCTCTGGGCTGCTCACCCAGTCTGTCATCTGCCCCCTCACTAACTTCTCTGAGCTTTTTAAGAAAATAAATTATTTCTATTGTGGCAACGTTGGTTGACAGCCCTGTGTGTGACGTAGGGGAAGAGGTGCCCGCACTGTCCTCCACCGCAGTCCCTGGTGTCTCCTCCCAGCAGCTCCCCTGCCCGTACCCTCCCCCTCCAGTGGCCTCAGTGTTACAGGATGTGTTTTGTTTTACCTGTTAGATGCTTCCTATTTGGAGAGGTGAGTGCTCAACCGGGATGCTTTGCTGTGTGTATTAGTCTGCTGCAGCTGCCATAACAAACTACTGCAGACTGGGTGGTTTATACAACAGATGCGATTTTCTCACCCTTGTTGGGGCCAGAGTCCCTGACAGGGTGTCGCCAGGATGCTCTGCCGAGGACTCCCTCCTTGTAGAGGGACAGCTTCTCTCTTCGTGTCTTTACTCGGGTCTCCCTCTCGACAGCTCTGCAAGCAGAGCTTTTCCTCTTAGAAAAGGAAGCCAGTGAGATTGGGTCAGGACCCATCCTAATGCCCTCATTTTAATTTAAAGGCCTGTTCTCAAAATACAGCGTCATCCCTAGGTACTGGGGGTTGGGACCCCGGTATGGGGATTTGAGGTGGACACACTCAGCCCATGTCACCCTACTAACTTCCCCTTCCACCAAAAAGTGCTTTGACTCCAGCACTGAAAAGAATTAAAACCTTTCTCAGTTTAAGTAGAGGAAAGAACATAATTATCTATATTGCAAGTAAAGAGAATAATTAAGATATTGTAAACGATTTCTGGGGACTTGCTTTTGGTTATTCAAAAACCACAGTCTGGAATTGTTTTCATAGGTGAATTTAATGTTCTCATCACAAGATAGCACAACTCTGTGTGCCAAGGAGTAGTTTATCCTAATGATAACAACAAAAAGAGGTTGAACGCCCCCCTTTTTTTATATCCCCCTCCCCCTGTGGTTAACACAACTCAGACACCTTCTGGGGCAGCATAAGCACTGAGAAGGATTAGGGTCAAAATAAGGGGGGGGTGGTGCAATTGTTTGGTGAATATAACCAAAATGAAAATGCATGCATTGTGCAAAAATGAAAAATGATGTAAGAATTATATAAAATAAAATATTAAAAAAACTGAAAAAAAAAAAAGAGTTGATCCAAGAATGAGGACGGCAGATAGAAGGGGTGGAAATTCCAGAATTCACATGGAATTCATAGTTCCCAGTGAAATCAAGGGCAGTGCTTCCTGTGAATGCATTTCATCTTTTCCATACAAACAAATAACAAAATAATTAAATAAATGGAAAGCACTTTTGAGATTTGCAACACATTAGATTACAGTAACACACTCATGTCACAGGCCAAATAATATTCAAATACTCCGTCTTCATTCTTCCAAGAGGGTGGACTCTTCCAGCACTAATTACTTAGTTATGTAGACTTCAAAACGCACTAACTTTTCGAAAGGGAATTCTCATGTTTTCTTTTCATGTCATTGGATAAAATTCCAGAGTGAGTGTTTAAGCCACCCTCCAGGAACCCAAGCAATCTAACTGGATGCCTAAGTGCCCTTCATCCTGGCAACGTTGGACCCACTGAAAAATCCCTGTAGCATAATATAACTCCCTAATAAAACTTCACAGCTCCAGCCTTCATGTATTTCTAATGATTCATAGCGGCACTTCCCAAACTGCCTGAGAGGGATGACTAACTTGAATAAAAGCCATTGTTGAAACAAAATAAATGACATTTTTATCACTGTTACTAAAGTACATATTTTGGACAAAAATGAAAGGTTTCTAAAAGAACACATAGCAAATTTACCTCATAGGTTTTCCAAGAATTAAATATTTCCCTATGAGATCTATTTATTAAATCATTAGAACAGCTTTTCATTTCAGAATGAAACTTGAAGCTGGGAATCTGAAGAATTTCATTTTAGCTTGGGAACACATTACATTCCTCAGAGAATTCCACACAGTAAATTGTAATAACAAATGTTGTAAAGATTAGGAACCTCATTTCCTTCCTCACCCACAAAAAAAATCTAGAACACTTGGCAAACAAGGAAGCATAGAATTGAAACAAAGAAGAAGCCTCCCCTAATGTCAGTATTGTTCTATTCTATTTAAGGTAAAAGTTTAAATTAGATAATACTTTTTTTTCTTTTAATTCTAATATTCTTGCAATTTTCTGATTCTTCCAGATTACCATCAACATAGTTAGAAAAGTGTATTTCAAAGAGCAAGGTGTAATGATTAAACCTTCTGAAGAAAAACATTTCTTTAGTTCCTGAGGTTAATTAGATTACTTTTATAATAATATTAGTTAAATAAGTTCAAACATAAACTAAGGGTATTTATACAATTCTTTTTTTTTCAAAGATTTATTTATACATACAAGAGCTGTGGGGTACAGGTCAGAGGTGCAGGGAGTGAGAGGATTCACCAGAAACAGAGTGGGGAACAGAACCAGCAGACTGATGAAAGTACACTGCTAAGGGGAGCAGCAGGTGAGACAGGAGAGGTCTGCTGTGCCACGTGGGTTGCTCCCTGGCCCACTGGGTATCGAACTCATGCTGCAGAGGCTATGGATTGCTTCACAGTGTGGTGCTTAACCCCTTGCACCTCCAGGGAGGCCCTATTTCTATAATTCTTTTTTTTTTTTTTTAAAGATTTATTTATTTATTTACACAAGCACTGGGTACAGTCAGAAGTGCGGGAAGGTGAGAGAATTCACCAGAGCCAGAGCGGGGAGCAGAGCAGGCAGAAGGACTGAAGTACACTGCTGAGGGGAGCAGCGGGCGGCAGGAGAGGTCTGCGCGCCATGTGGGACCCTCCTCTGGTGGCCGGGGAGCAGCCGGGGATCAAACCAACGCTGCAGAGGCTGCGGGCGGCTTCGCAACCCAGCGCTCAACCGCTGCGCGACCAGGGAGGCCCCCTATTTATACAATTCTTCTTATACGACTATTAAAAAAGCAAAACTTACTGACAAATAGAATAATATAAAAAATGTATTTACTATAGCTGGTGCCTTCATTCACTCTAGGATTGTTTGTTACCTCTGTGCTATGTTCTAGAAAGGACTCCAGCTGCCGGGGCTAGAGCAGTCACAAGCATAGACGAATATTTCTGCCCTCTCAGAATTCACATCCTAACAGGGGAGACCAGGAGATAGAGGAAGGAAACAGAGGAAAGTCAACTCTGTACTATGACTCATGGAGAGGAAAGAGCAGGAACGGAATCAGGGAACAAGAAGAGTGTCCATTTGTCACAGAGTGATCAGAGAAACGAGGATTGGAACAAGGCTTGAAGGAGGTGAGGGGCTTTGCTACAGGAATACCTTGAAGAACAGCTTTCCAGAAGGAACAGGCAGTACAGTGGACTTGAAGTGAGAGCAAATGAGACATGTCTAGAGGCAGAGGTGTGCGTGTGTGTGTGTGTGTGTGTGTGTGTGTGTGTGTGGCCAGCGGGAGTGGGGAGGTGGGGCATTTTTGGTTCAAGAAGGGCCATACAGACCACTCAGCCTCAGGGAGCCAGAATACCATTGCAGGTTTCCGTACCAAGAGGTGACCTCCAGTCCCAGTGTGGGGGAGGCCAGGAAAGATTCAGGATTATGTTGCCGACTAGATAATTTTCCTTAAGGGGTGGTGGGGGAGGGAAATACTCTCTGCCCCCTTTCTCTGTTTGGAAGAATGAATTAGTGGGTTCAGTCCAAGCTTCCCTCCCCTCTGTCTGGAACCTGAACTTAGAGTTTACAAATCTCCAAAATGGACTTCAGCAACTAACTAGGAAGTTGCATATATTGATATATGCAAATATACACATATTGTCTGCATATCGTCTACTACTGGGTCCTTGCCAACTATTTGCTTTAATAGTATAGGAAGAGTTTCCACTATTGATGAGCACATGTGTGGGGTCCTCACTTAATGCCTGGTAAGCAGGTGTTACAGCAGAATTAATGGGAAGTTATAACAGTAAGGGTTATTATTTATTTAGTATTTGATTAGGACATTCCTGTTCTAAATGCACTTCATGTAAGTGAACATTAGCTTTTTTATTTTGTAGATATTCTTTTTATCTCCCTTTTATTTGCTCCACCCAAATGCCTTCATTACATTATGTTTTAATAATTTCCTCTGAATTTTATAAAGGGTCAGTGTGAAAATACCCACTGGAACAGACTGTGCTTTTTTACAAAAATGTAGAGACATTGATTACTTTGCTAGAACAGTAACCACAGTGAATGTGAATATATTCAAATCAGTGGCAAGGAAAACTGCAGCTCTAAAGACAAAAACTATCTTCACTCTTTCATCCAACAAACAAAAGACTGTTTCATCCATAGTTTTCCTTTTATGCCCTAAAGGGAAACTTTGACTACATTCAGCACTCAAGACAACAATTCCTATGCGTTTGTGCTGATCACATTTTTATTCCCACTCCTTTTAATTGATTTAGTTTTCCTTTTCATTTTTAATCGCCCTACTTTTTATTGTGTGGGATTGTGTAAATATATACAATTATTTTCTGAAATAAGTGTAGTACAAGGTAAAGTAAATATTTTAATTGACCAAACTATATTTCAATCTAGATCTTAGAGAAATTTCTATACTTAAAGTTCAGGGCAGAGGACATGTTATTCTGTCCTATAGATACAAATAATCTATTTTCAAATTTAAATCATTAGCTTAAGTAAGGTGTTTACCACTGGGCCTGCCTTGACTAATTAGCTTGCTTGTCCTTACTTCCTTCCTTCTTTCCTTTCATATATGTTTATTAAGACTCTACCATATAGGGCCTCCCCAGTGGCACAGCGGTTGAGCGCTGGGTTGAGAAGCTGCCCGCGGCCTCTGCAGCACCGGCTCGATCCCCGGCTGCTCCCCAGCCACCGGAGGAGGGTCCCTCCCGCGCTGCTGACTGTACCCAGCGCTTATATAAATAAATAAATAAATAAATAAATAAAATAAAATAAGATAAATCTTTAAAAAAAAAAAAAAAAAAGACTCTACTGTATGCCAGTCCCTTCTAAGTCATAGAAATAGATAGGGGCCCAGTTTCATGACCTTTATTTTCAGTATTTAAGAAAGAACCACAGAGCCCTAGAGGGATATTGTCCAAAGTGTGTAAGGAATCCTTTCCCAAATTTCCTCTGATAATTATATATATTGTCAGATGGCTGATGGACTCACTATGATTGGGGAAGTGGTGAGAAAGGGAAGAATCAAGACCCACATCTGGCTGGAGCACCTGAGTGGATGAGGGTGCCGTTCACCATAGGATGAACACAAAAATGGGAAGAATTAGAAGCTCAGAATTTGACATATTTAATTTTGTGATATCTATAAATCAACACTATTGACACTTTCATTAAGCAAATGGAAGAAATGAGTTTGGGGCTCTGAGAAAATCAACTTGGGAAGCATCAGTGCCAAGACAGGAGACTAAAACTGGAAACAGATCATCTCAATATAGTACAAAATGGAGCAAAAATGGCCCCAGTTACCATGGGGGCCCTTAGGAGCCTTTAGGTTCAAGCCCTAAGGATCCCCAACATTTTAGGCAGAGGAGCCAAAGGAGTAATACTGAAAAAAATCAAGGGAATAGTCTGCAGTCGACCATGTCAAGGGCTGCTGAGAGCTTACGCGAGGTGAGGACAGAAAGATTTCCATTGGGTCTCGCCAGGTGGCGGCCACTGGAGACAAGACATATGTCAGCGAGTGGCCTGGGCAGAAGACAGTAGGTGGGGGATAGGGTGGGGTGACAGTCACCATCACCAATGCTTTTGAAAAGTTTTCCTACAAAAGAGGGGAAATGAGGGAGTAGCTGGAGTAAAAAGTTTGATTTTGTTAGGTGGTACTTGTTTGTATGCTGATTGGCTACTCCAGGTAACAGGAAATGATTTGCAATGCGGGGCAAGGAAGGAATAATTCTAAAAGCCCAATCCTCAAGAAGGCAAAAGGGACAAGATTCTGAGCATAAGTGGAATCGTTGGCCTTGGCCAAAGGCAGGATATTTTCTTCATTTAAACAGGAAGAAGAATAAAAGGGCTAAAAGTCCATTGCTTTTCAACCAGATGTGTGGGGAGTGAGGAATTTAGTTCTGAAGGGTTCTTTTCTAAATCAAATTTGAGACTGCAAGCTTCAAGAACTAAAGAGTGTGTACAGGTGTGACAAGAGGGTAGAGAGACAATACACCAAGGGGAGCGGGAAAGGAAGCTACTAGAGGAACATGATGGTGGCACTGCCTGGACATGCCAACCTTAGGTCTGATCATGTGTTTCAGGCAAAACTGACCCACTCGGCAGCAAGATCTTTTATGATGATGAGTGAGCTGGTGACCACAATAAGGACAGCCATGTGCTGCACACGCCTTGACAACTCACCCTAGCCTCTTCCTGGGGGCGCTGAACGAACAGGTGGGCCATACCAATATCAGCTACCTTGCAGTCTGATTCTTACCACACTCGGTCAAAGAGAAAAACATTTCCAGAAAGCAGAGGCCTAGTCCTTAAGGGTACTGAGAGGCTATTGAAGAATTAGAAATCCCGAGCAAGTTCTCTAGATCCATCTGGAGACCAAAACAGAGCGAAGACCAGCAGCAGCGACGAGAAAAGGAAATAGGCATTCGCTGCATGTGCCCAATTAAGAGACTCATTACATCTACAGAACGTTAAAATTGGAGAGATGTGGAGAAAACATCAATTCTAACCCCCTCCTTTTACAGAGGAGAAAGGAGACTAGGAAGCGACAGGTCCCAGGTTTCACCTTAGCTTCTTGGAGCACCGTGGCCAGAATTCAGCCTGGATAACTTAGATGAAAACTAGCCCAGGGTCCCCTTGCAGGGAGAATGAACAAGTGCTGTGTTCTAAACCTGCCTCCTTCCTTGTCAGTGACCTCCTTGCTGAGAGAATCTGTCAGTCAGTGGAAATAGAATAGCGCTGAGTCTTGGAAGGATGCAGGTGACTGGGGCTCTGGGTGTTTAGGCACCGGAATCCACAGCTCAGCGCCAAGGTGAGTGATTAGTCATCCTGCAGTCCTCACCTCAATAGCAGATTAGGCCCAGAGCTGGATTAAACCCCTGACAAGGGCCTTCTGTCCTGAGGTTGTCTCTCAAGTGTGCAGGCCACAGCTCCCAGCCTGTGAATGGGCTTCTTCGCAAAAGGGCAACTATTTATAGCTGCATCCTTCTAAGCAGCCAACTGGAAAGGGCAGGAGGAGGGCCTGGATCCTCTCCCCTGTGGACATCTTGATGAAGACTGGTCTAAGTACACCGTCCTCTAACAGCTGTTCCATCAATCAGCCTGGGGCCTCTCGACTCCTGGCCTTGGGTCCTCCTCACCCCGACTCTGGTGAAAGGGGGCCACACGATCCTGAAAAGGACAGAAAAAAAAGAGAAGCCCGTATTTAGAAAGGTACCCCAGGAGAACTAGTAATTTAGGATATAACTTAAACAAACTTGTGAAAAATCCAGAAGAAAAAGAAAAAAACAAAACCAGATATGTCATGATGAAAAGATTTTCTGTTGATTTTGGCTCAAGTCCCAAATGAGTTTTTCTCTGACTTTCTATATCTACTGTCTCAAAAAATTTTGAGATATAAAGTTGCTTAGAAAGTTTCTGATTTATAAGAACAGCAAAAAAAAAAAAAAAAAAAAAATGGGAAGAAAGAAGCACCAGCCAAATGAAATGTCAAAATTGTCTCAAAGTCTGAAATCAGAAGAACTCATTAGATAATTCAAAGGAGCAAAAAAGGAAAAAAAAAAAAAGGTTATTTTTAGCAAAATAACCTATTGTTCTGAAATTTGAGAAGTTAGTAAGGGAACAAAGCGCAAAGAAATGAATATCATTAGTTTCCAGAAAACCTTTCCATAACCTTCCATTCCCAACTGCAATACTTACAGCCAAAGTTGACAGGAATTGTTTTTCTTGAAAGTTCTTCTGTGCTGCTGTCTGGCGAGTGCATGACCTCAGAAAAGCACAGTCCATCATCAATAGAAGGCAAATGGACTAGGAAGGTGCAAATCGGGGAAAAGCGATAGCATGAGAGCTGCAATGAAGAAGAAAGGAATTAGCCAGAAGCAAAAGACATGAAGATAAAAATTAGAATCAAGTTATCAACAAGATTGTGACTTTTTTTTTTTAAGATTTATTTGTTTATGCATACAAGAGCTGGGATACAGGCCACAGATGCAGGGGGTGAGAGGATTCACCAGAGACAGAGTGGGGAGCAGAACAGGCAGACTGGCTGAAATACACTGCTGAGGGGAGCGCCGAGACAGGGGAGGTCTGCCTCACCAGGTGGGTTTCTCCCTGGCCAGCTGGGGATCGAACTCGTGCTGCAGAGGCTGCAGATTACTTCTTAGTGAGGTGCTTAATCCCTTGCGCCACCAGGGAGGCCCAAGACTGTGATTTTTTAAGACAAAGTGGTGCCAGGCAACAGTGTAAACCTTACCACCACATCCTGGGGCGGACTCCAGCAATGCAACACCCACTCCCTCCCTTACTAGTGACAGGGCCGCAGACACTACCTCTACTTCTGCAGTCTGTTTCCTCCTTGTGCAATGGGACTACATCTACCCACCTCATATCATCCTCCCCAGCATGAAATGCCTCTGCAAAGTGCTTATTGCACATACAGGAAGTGGTCCAGAATCACAGCTCTTCCTTACTATTTATTATTCAACACAGTTGCTGGTGCTGACAGGGGCCAGACACTGCCTGGAGGCTTGGGATATAGTCAGGAGGAGGCGCCTGCCAGCCCAGCCCTGGAGTGTGAGCCTCTGTAAGGTTACCCGCACTGAACGGGATCCAGAATCCAGCTGATGAACATCCTGTAGTTATCGTTTTTCATGTAGAATTATTACATACCCTCTGAATTCTTATGTGCATATTTTAAAATGACTGCACGCTATCTTCTTTGATGAAGATCTCTGCCTCCAAAACTGGATTCTAAACTTCCCAGGAGGACTGGATCTGTTCCTCACAGCCTCCAACAACGCCTGCCTCAGCCTGGGTCACCTCAGCCTGGGTCACCCTATGTCGCATATGCGCAAATGAACACGTTTGCTCGGACATCAAAAGTTTTAGACTCTGTCCCCTCCTCCTCCTGCACGTGTCCTGACCCGACCTTGGAGTCGCCCTGGCTCCCCCAC
Source organism: Talpa occidentalis (assembly GCF_014898055.3). NCBI lineage: Eukaryota > Metazoa > Chordata > Mammalia > Eulipotyphla > Talpidae > Talpa > Talpa occidentalis. Next base: position 112,384,368 of record NW_023605194.1, read on the forward strand.
ATGCACAATCTACATTCCCTTTAGAATCTTGGAGTCGCCCTGGCTCCCCCACATGCACAATCTACATTCCCTTTAGAATCTACAGGCCCATGTGGCAGGGCTGACTCTGCCCCTGGCTTGCCTCCTGCCAAACTCCCTGTTCCTACTGCACATCATTTCCAAACAAATATGGACAGTGGGGGGAGAGGCCATGCAGAAGCAAACAGAGCAGCAGGAATACAGGAAATGGATTTTAAAAATAAAAATGGCATCCATGACTCTCGAGGTGCTGTGATTCCCCTGTTGTAATAGGGGTTTGGACCCTCCAGCTAGTGGAATATGCTGTGTAGGGTTTTCCCCAGTTTTAGTCATTGAAATAGTTATTTGAGAGTTAATTCTGAAGAGAGGGCCTTTGTTGACGCTTGAGCAAGCTTTCCTGCTTACAAGCCCATCAACAAATCAATTTGTGTAAAATAAAAAAATACAATGTGATCAAACAGTGTCGTTCTGCACATTAACTTCTCCACATGAAACTTTTTTTAATGTTTTATTTTTGTTAAAGATTTATTTATTTATTTATGCATACAGGAACTGGGGTGCAGGCCAGAGGTACAGGGGGTGAGAGGATTCACCAGAGACAGAGTGGGGAGCAGAACAGGAAGATCTACTGAAATGCACAGCTGAGGGGCGCAGCGGGTGAGACAGGAGAGGTCTGTTGCGCCATGTGGTTCAGCTTCTTGGCCGGGGATCAAACTCAGCCTGCAGCAATAACAGCATGAGAGGGCTGAGACTAATCCCTACGCCACCAGGAGGCCCCTCCACATGACACTTTTATTGAGCCATTGCAATATATAGATGTAGAAGCATTGTATTTTCAAACATTTTCATTGTTTTCTCAAGCTGACCTAGCCTTCCTGTCATGAAGCGGTGCAGGGTAGCAAAGAGATGAAGAATGGGTCTAGGCCCAGCACTTGGTAAGGCAAGCCCCGTCGGCGACATTCAAGAATTGGAGTAACTTCCTCTCTGCTGTGGCCGCTGTTTCTGACTCAGACACCTATCTGCTGCATGCATTTCATCAAATGGCCTCCTCCCTGTCTGAAATCAGAATCCCTCCAGACACCAGGAACAGGAAGCTGGCTAGTTCTAGCCCGGCTGGGCTGCCTGCTGCTGGGACAGCCCCTCCACCCCCACCAGCTGGGACTCCCCACCAACTTCCAGAAAGCTGGCTTTCTTCCATCAGAAGAGCTGTTCCTTCCTCCCCCTTTATTTATTTATTCTAGCATCATTTATTCAGCAATATCAGCAAGGATTCCTGGTTCCATTTTCTTAACAGGCTGCAGTTACTGTCATTATTTTGTTCTTAGGGTGTCTTAGAGTTGGCCAGCGGGAGCACCTACCTAATAGTCAGCTCCAGGGTCCTTTCAGCCACACCGTATGTCCCTCCAACTAACTGGCTCACTTTTCACTTTCCAGGCTCGATTTGTGCTTTCCTGGCCAACTCTGGAATCAGCCCTCGTTCCTTTTCACAGGGGTTGGTGCATAAAACCAGGATCTTCTGGCCACTCAATGTGTCCACTGCTTCTGGCCTCTGAACACAGCCAGCTGTGGCACATTGTTGCTGCAGACACATGCCACAGGCGCACACACATCTATGCACACATATGTAGCTTTTGAAAAATCATTTCATACTCATTTAACTAAATGCAACATCTGGGGGTTCTTCATAGCCTGCTCCTCCTATATGTAAACTTCTCCAACACCAGAAACCTAGATGCCGTTATACTCAATATTTTACTTATATGCCCAGTGCCCCTGTAACTAACCCATCGCCCAGGCTTGAGGATGCCTCCTTGGTCCTGCCATCTCTCCAGTATCTAACTCTTCAAGAGAAAGAAATGAAGAGGGGTACTTATGCATTCTCTAGGATGCAGATTCTCCAAGGGTTTTAGCTGGAAAAACATGTAAGAGCTTCTGAGGTTGGGGGAACCTCTTGAGTTTGCTAATGGCTTCCATGCAGATCCTGCTGGTGGCTTAGCTGATGGGCTGCTCCCTCGGATCTCTGGTGGCTCAGGGACAGGCGGCCAGGACTCTCCACTTTGCCTCCTTGGCATCAGGCACTATAGCAAGCCACCTCCCAATGGCACAGACACCTATTTTCTGAAATGAAAAGTCAGGAAAACATACACAGCCAGCACATCCAACACCACAGAGACAAATTCTCCTAAGTCCTTTTTGTGTCCGCTTCTATACTGGGGTAGCTGGGTACTCTGCAGGAGTTTGAGCGGACAGGACAGGGGTGGCCCGTCACTCACAGACTAACACAAAGCTGGAACCATACCGAGCTCCTGAGGGGGAGGACCGGCCTCGAGTTTGAGCATGAGTTGGGTCCTGGGGCCTCTGAAAGAGCGGGTGGAAGGCCCAGGTGGGTGACTGAGAATCATCCTACTAATTGCTTTGGAGACTTGGTATGGCAGGTATCTCTGGCCAAGGAAACTGGGGGTGTGAAAAGCTCTCCACCTCCTTAATTGTTAAGGAGCTGAGCTGGCTTCCAGCTGTCCTCGTCCTACTCGGTGCGCCCCCCACCTCCACCACGGCACGGGCATCACCCGGGCACCTGGCGGGAAAGCAGGCTCGGGCCCTACCCCAGGTGTCCTGAATCAGCAACTGCGGCTGCGCGCCCGAGTTTAACAACCCCCAGGAGAAGTTCCTGCGCGCGTACAGCTCACCCTCTGTGCCCCACACATTCCGGGAGCCCTCTGGCTTTGGGATGGGTCCCCCAGCCAACGGAAAGGCTCTTTACGAGGGAGCCACAGGCTTCCCTCCGTATTTAAGGCGCAGGAAATTGTTCCTGCGCTCCTAGGTTCGAGGGTCCAGCCCGGTCGCCTCCACCCGGACCCCATCGCAGACGGGGCCGCCGCGGGGCCGCCAGAGGTCGCTGCTGCCCACCGAGCGAGACCGGGGAGCGCGGCGAGCGGGCCCCGAGTCTTTGACATCACACCAAGCTCCTCCTTGCACGCACACATTATACACACACAAACACAGGCGGACACGCCGGCCGCGTACTCCTCTGCCCGCGGGCTCCGGCTCCCCGCGCGCGCCCCTCCCGCGGCCAGTGCGCGCCCGGCGCCGGCACCGGCGGAGCCAGGAACCCGGCGCCCCGGACCCAGGACCTCGCGCCGAGGGTCCCCGGGCGCCGCCGCCGGGGCCGCCGCCCGCCCGAGCGCTCGGTCCGGCGCCGGGACCTTCGGCCACGCTCGGGGCGGGCGAGCAGCCGCGCCCGCCGGGGCTGGAGGGCGCAGGGCCGCCCCCGCGCGCGCGCGCCGAGCCCCCGGCCACCCCATGAGAGACGGCGCGGCCCGGCCCAGGCGCAGGACGCTCGGCAGCCGGACCCCCCCGCACGCCCCGAGCGCCCCCGGCCCCCGCGCCCCGCCGGCGCCCGGGCGGCGAAATGCGGCCGCCGCGCTCGGCCTGAAAGGGGAAGAAGCGGCCGGCGCCGCCCGCGCGCTCGGAGCCGCGGCCCCTGCGGCCGGCGCGTGAGCGGGAGGCGCGGCCGGCCCGAGCTCGGCCGGGGCCGGGGCGCAGGCACGGGGCGGGGGCGCGCGGGGGGCGGGGCGGGCGCCCCGGCGGCTCGCCATGGCGCTGTCGCTCATCCAGGCGTGCCGCAGCCTGGCGCTCTCAACATGGCTGCTCTCCTTTTGTTTCGTGCATCTGCTCTGCCTGGACTTCACCGTGGCCGGCAAGGAGGAGTGGTACACCGCCTTCGTGAACATCACCTACGCCGAGCCCGCGCCGGGGCCCGGGGCCGGGCCGGCGGGCGGCGGCCCGGAGCTGCGCTCGGAGCGCAGCGAGTGCGGGCGCTACGGCGAGCACTCGCCCAAGCAGGACGCCCGCGGCGAGGTGGTGCTGGCGAGCTCGGCGCACGAGCGCCTGGCCTGCGACCCCAACACCAAGTTCGCCGCGCCGGCCGGCGGCAGGAGCTGGATCGCGCTCATCCCCAAGGGCAACTGCACCTACGGGGAGAAGATCCGCACCGCGTCCCTGCAGAACGCCTCGGCCGTGGTCATCTTCAACGTGGGCTCCGGCGCCAACGAGACCATCACCATGCCCCACGCAGGTGAGCGCGCGCGCGGGGCCGGGCCCGGGCTGGGGGCGCGCGGCGCGCTGGGCGCTGCTCCGGGCCGGCGCCCCGGGAAGTTTGGCTCGGCGCCCCCCTGGGGTGGACTCTGGGGAGAGCGTGCGCCGCTCGGTCGTGGCTCGCCCAGGTGGGCTCGCTTGTCCGAGGCGGCGCTGGAAGGTGGGGGCCGGCGGCCGGCTCGGGTACCGCCGTCGTGGGCGCCGGCCCGCGGCTGTTGGGAGCCGGGGAGCCGGACCCCGAGCTCTGCGCCCGGCGCGGGCACCGAGGACGCGTCTGTGCCGGCGTTTGCCTGCCCCGAGGCGGGCGGGGTTCTGGGGCGCGCAGCTCCGCGCCGCGAACTTGCTTCTTCAAGTCAGGTTTCGGCTCTTCTGCGCGTCTGAGTCCCCAGCTGGGTGGACACACTTCGCTGGTAAAGCCTAGCCCCGCGCGCCGCCGAGCTGTCACCCTGGGCTGCTGGGGCCTGGCGCGGGGCAAAGAATAACAACCCCCGCGGCCGGGCAGTCGGCCTGGTTCCCGGGCGCTGCCTGTCCGGGCTGGCGCGACCCTAGGCCTGAAGGTGAAGTTAATATGCCGGAGTTTTGCTTTCTGGTGAGAGTGAAAAAAAAAAAAATCAGCCTCTCTTAACAATCACAGGGTGCCGAACTAGAAACACCTCGCTTCCCTAAAACTCAAACATGATGCGTATGCCTGCGGGGTGTAGCCCCGATGCCAGGGGAGGAACCAAAACCAGAAGTCCTCTCCAGCCTCTGCCGGGGAAGCAGCGGTTTGAGCTGCGCGTCTGCTTGGGGCCAGGCGGCTGCTGGTTTCTCTGGGCCTGAGCAGGACCCTCCCCTAGAGTTCTGCTGGGCTGAGGGGGTGGCTTGGAGGGAGGGGCAGGAACAGAGGTGAGAGATGCCTTTGCTGACCACAGTCACCTACTCAAAACCATTATTTTCCTGAAAAGCCAGGTTTTAATGAAGTTAGCTGCAGAAAGGGACCACCGGGCTGGGCAACATCCATGGCAGGAGGGAGGTGCTTCCTGGGCCAAGTTCTCACCCCCAGCGCTCAGCCACCTGTTGGGGAGGTGGAGGAGCTTTCCCTGGTGGGTAATCAGCACCTGCTGTGCTGGACGAGGAAGTTGTGGCCCAAACACCAACAGGTGGGGTGGGGGAGCCTCCATGCTTCTGCCACAGGCTCCCCATGCCAGCTTTAGGGACATTCCATACCCTCTTGAGCTTGATGGTTTTGGGGTGGCATGGCGGGAGCTTGTACTCTGACCTTGAGCCACAGGATAGCAACCGAGTAATTCAGTCAAGGATTTGGAGAATGATGAAGTGTAAATATTAAATACGTTTACAAAGGGGTTACCTAGACCTTGATAGGGGAGGTGAAGGAGGTTCTTTTTAGTTCTTTAAATTCCGAGATTGTGAGCTGAGTGCAGGATTCTGCAAGTGCTTCCCTTGCCCAGCTTTAAAAAACACGGTAAGCTGATTTTCCATACAAATGATGCTTAACACACCATAAAAGAACATTTTATTAATAAATGGGCAGCTGAAGACTCCAAAACATGAAATTCTCTGCAGTCTTATAGTTCTGTTTCCAGTAATGTGCTGATTATTGGGATAATCAGGCCCCGTGGATTCCCATCACTTGACCCGCTGCAGCTGGAGACCTCACTGTGGTCTGAGAGGCGCTGATTCCACTTGCCCCACTGAGGAGCCCCGGGCGGGTAGCCTGGTGCACCTGCACTTACTCTCACATTCCTCTGCGTGCATCGGAAATGGTGCCAGCCCAGTGTTTCTGTCTCCTTTGCTGACTTCCAGAACGTGAAGGTTTAGCTTTTAGTAGTTCAATTTCAGTTCAATTTCTAGATTCATTTTAGATGCCAGCCAGAATCTTATTTTGTAAACATGGAGATGATATGCCAGAGGATTCTTACACTTGTAAATTTTTATATTCAGTCTCAAAAGTTAGTCTGTACTTTTTTTTTTAAATTATTGCTCTCACCTCTCCTCTAAATCCTTTATTTTTGGAACTGAGAGTTTCAGGTGAGAAGGTCTGATTTTAGGGTTATGTAATCTCCACGCAATGAAATTGTGTCAAATAGGAATCATTTCCCCCTCCCCATTCTGTGTAGACATTCTGATTTTTTTTCTTTACCTGCTTTTGGGTTTTTGCCACTTCTGCAATTATGATTTCTCATTCACAAAAACACAACTTCTCCTGGGATAGTCTAGGGATTTGACGCTAACCCGTTTTATATCTCCTAAGAAATGTGACAGCTTTGTTGAGAGAGAATTCAGTCATCCTGACTTGCTTCACCACACGTAACTCCCTCGAACCCCGTCCATATTGCTGAAAATGGCCGCATCCTGTCTTCCGGCTGGGGAATATTCCAGGGTGTGACTGGGCCGCCCGTCCTTGTCCTCCGTCCGCAGGCACCTAGGTTGTTCCACGTCCTAGTTATTGTAGGAAATGCCTCCACAGCATTGTGGAGCACGGAATTGTTTGAGTTGGTGGTTTCATGTTCTTCAAAGGCCCACCAGTGGGATTGCTGGTCAGTACTATTTCCATGTTTAATTATTCAAGGTAAACCCAGACGGCTTTCCAGAATGGCCGCACCAGTTTCCACGCTCACCGGCAGTGGCATTGGGCTCCTCCCTGTGATGTATTGTCGGGGGTCACCTACAATTGTTGTGTGTTGTTTCTGTTAGGCATACCTGGGTGTGCAGCGTGGGGGTCCTCTGGTCACCGCGGATTAACCTCTTGAGGATCGGCCAGTTTGTTTTCCAAAGTGACTGCCGCTTTTCTAGTCCCATCAGCTGGGCAGGGTGACTCCCCACATCCTCAGCAGCAGAGTCAGTGCCTTTTATTGTTGTCACGGTTTATTTGGGGCCATCCCAGGGGTTAAGAAGTAGCTTCTTCATGTGGTTTCGTCTGCATTTCCCTGATGACAAATGGTTACTTTCTAACACTCTTAATTCTTTCCTGCTTTACATTTTGTTCCGTCTCCCTTGTCATTTCTTTTCTGAACTTCAGCTCATACACTTTTTGACCTGGGGACGGGGGAGGAGGCACAGGGAGGGAGAGATTAATACAGAAAATAAATCCACATCTTCCAATTAAAAATAAAATCCCATGGACCTGACATTTCTGGGCCCCTTGAAGGATGCCTTAGCCAGCCTTGCCACGTTTGCCTGTGAAGGAGCAGCAGGAAGGCAGAGTGGAAAGCCAGGCAGGAGCAGGGTCTCCACCTGGTGTAAGCCCTGGGCGTGAACTTTCAGGTAAAGGAAAGGCAGCCAGACAGGCATGGCCTCCCCGGAGCCGGCCCCGCGCCTGTGGAGCTTCTCATACAGTTGACCCTCAGACAACATAGGTCCACATCCGGGGATTCAGCCAGCCCACATTTGAGGTTGGTTTTGAGTTCTTGAAGGCAGAACCAAGGGTCGAAAAATTCTGTTTGTTAATGGACCACCACAGTTCAAACCATGTTCGAGAATCTACTGGTGTAAATATACTGAGGAAAGTGATACCAGAAATGTTGGGAAGCAATTTTGGAAAATCATGAATTGGGGAGTAACTCTCGAGCAAACCACAGAGCTTGTATAAGACTCTGCTTCCTTGCTGTGGGACTTGGGGCAAGTTACTCAACCTCTCTGGGCCTCCTTGTCCTCTGTGAACCAGCTGCTACTATCTTTTTGTAGGACGTACATTTTTCTAGGATATTTGCATGTTTTACATAGGGAAACCTTTTTGGGTATCGATAACATGGGCCTTGCGGCGCTCACGCTGGGCCAGTCATGCTGTAAGCGTTTGTGTAGGAATTTATTTAATTCTCACGCTGGTGCTGGGACTGGAGTGCTGCTGTCCCTGCTTCACAGTGTAGGGCAAGGTAAACAATATCAGGCTTTTCTGCCAGCCTCCCGGCCCCCCAGCACCCCTGCCTGCCATATGCCTGGTAAATTCCATTAAAAGACCTGCAAAAGCCACTGAGGTCTCCAGGACTCTGTCCTCCTTTACCCGGTCTGCTGGATCATAGAAAACCTGCCCTGTGTCGCTCCTGACCCTACAACAGACAGGGAACTAAGGGCGAGAGTAGGGAGGAGACTTCTACCTGGCCATGCAGGTAGAAGGGGTGGAGCCAGGCCCGCACACCTGGGCCAGGCATCTCTGGGTCTGTGCTGTAACCTCTCCACGTGCTGTCCCAACTGGAAAGGCTGCTGTAAGCCCTCGGTGTGGGCTGGATGACTTCATGGGTATGGGAAGTGAGTGAAGTGAATCCTCTTGGGATACTTGAGCAAACCTAAAGGTCAAGTGCACTGTTGAGGGGCAGCCTGCATTTTTGTGGCAGGGGACATGGGACCTGGCCTTGAAATCCTTCGCTGGTGACCCATGACTCTGGGGCAGCCACATCTTCCATCCTGGGCCTTGGTTTTCTCACTTATAAATCAAGAGATTTGGATTTATTAATCGCTAAGAGTGCCCTGTTGTAGCGCCAGCGAGGCACAGAGCAGGATCTCTATGATCCAGGCAGGTGAGTAAAGGAGAGTCCTGGAGCCCTCGGTGGCTTTTTCAGGCTTTTATTATTTTACATGTAGTTTGGCAACCAAGTACACAGCATGCAGGGGGCCTGGGGAGAGGGTGCAGGCAGGCCTCCCAGCCCCCGGCGAATCCTCACTCTTACTGGGCTCTCTGGTGTTCTCTTGTGGGCTCTGCTTCTCTGCTGTTCTTTCTCTTGCTCTTCTTTCTGCTCTTCTACTCCACTGGTGTCCCTGTGACGCCGCCCTTATAAGCCCAATCTCTCAGCCCAGGTGTGCCCATCTATGCAGGTCCACCTCCTACTCCAGGTGCCCACCATCAGGCATGCGTGTAGGACCTCAGGGATCTATCATTAATGCTAATGGCAGGAGGGTGGAAAATCCTGATAATTTTCACTCACCCTACAACTGTATATTCTTGTGTCTTCAAAGATCAGGACATTTTTACTGAAATTCAAATCTCTGGCTGAGCAGAAAATCCATGCAGGGGGCCTGTGTGCCTGTGAGGCTGCAGGTGGCTGCAGCAGAGCAGCAACTGGGCCGTGAGCCTTTGGGTACCCTGGGATGGCGCCACTCACTACGCATCTGGCCTCCATCCCAAGGCCAATGAGTCCAGCTTCGGGGAGTGAAAGTGAGGTCAGTGAGGAGACGTTACTGAAAACAGACTGGGTGGAGTAAAGGGGGAAATCCCTTGGGCTAGAATCACATAGAAATGGAAGCTCTTTCCGTGGGCCTGAAGCTGCTCATGCCTTCAGGTGGGACCTGGTCCCGAGGGTTGTGGGTGCTGAGCCCTGGAGGATGATGCCTGAAGGCCCTTCCCAAGCCTGAGGACTCATGACTTCCTCCCTTAGGTTTTAGGAACATTTCTTGAGAGTCTCCAGTTTGTTTCGCTTTTCTCTAAGATGCCTACAGAAAAGCTATCATTTATCTTAATCTGCCCACCCAGAACAATCCTGCCCTCCCCACTTAGTGTTTGTTTATTTGTTTATTTATTTATTTATTTATTTATTTATTTATTTATTTAGTGCTAGAATGTAGCTCTTCACCTGTCCCTACAGTGGCAGACAGAGATACCCAGTAGCCCAGGACTCCAAACTCTGCTATTAAAAGCCTTCATTCAGCTTCAGGCTTTGATAACAGTCTTGGCAGTGGACTTATATGGTCTGAGCATTTCAAGGAACTATGGCTTGTCTGCTCATTCCAGGCCCCAGAAACACATATCTGAGGGATATGGAAAGATCCTGCCTTCTAATCTCTGGTAAAAACCTCACCTCATCTCTTCTGAAGCCTCTGTTCTTAAAAGTCCTCTGCTCAAAAAGGGAGGAATTTCATCACATGAAATCTGGAAAGATCTGGAAAGAACCTGGGACTTTATAACTCATCCTTCCCTTTTTTTTTAGAAAGTGTTGATTGATACCGATGATGCAAAGTTAATTTGTTTAGAAACCAGGTCAACTTGTGAGGCGAAGGAGCTTGATCGTATTTAGTGTGTTTGTGAACATGAAACTTCATGCCTAAGGAAATTACACTTTGATAAGGCCCAGAAAGTCAGTTTATGCTCAGAGGTATCCTGTGTGTGTATGCTAAAGAGGATCTTTACTTATTGCCAAGTCACTGACGTGACACTGGATTCTGTGTGTTTGATCATGTAAATTGAGAGATGATAATTTTGAATTAAACTGAATAGGATTTGAATTTCATTTTATCTTAGCCCTTAAGAACTACGTTGGTAATATAAAACCCAGAGAAACAAGGCAGCCTTGTGCTGTGCGATTGTCCCCCACCAAGCCTCAACTGTGGTGGCTCTGTAGAAGGGAAACCTTGCCTGCAGGTATTATGTTATCTTGTACTTTAAACTTCCAGAGATTAATCACTTAGCAGCTTATTTCGTGTAGGGTTAGTGTGGTTTTTAGATTGAACTCAAAATATTAATGATGACTTGATCTAGTTCTTTTATTTCTATATGAAAGGGAAATTTCTTTTATTGTTTCAGAAGCATTGATGATAGCTTGATTTAAGTATCCTTTTAAAATATTTGTCAATTTCATTAGTGATATTTAGAAAAACTCAGTAGAAAGAATCATTTGTCAAATGAAAGCTTATGCATTGAAATGTTAGGTTTTTCCATATTTAGTGCATGAACATATATTTCATATCTTTTCATATAGTTCCTATTTTCATATAGTTCATATATTCATTTTTTAAAAGGGTTTGAGAAACAATTTTGTATGAAATATGTGGCTCATTCATGTCCTTTCCAGTACCGATACAGGAGTGCTCCTATCAGATGAGACCCAGCGAATGGCTTGTTTCTCATCCGCTTCTGCCTGCTCTCTCCAGCATGACTGGCTTTTCCTTGCACATTCAGTTTCCACACTGTGGAGGGGCTAAGAGTGGAGGGCTGTCAGAGGTGTCCAAACATACGCAAATGCCTTTTTTTTTTCACCTTGAAGTTTTTCTTTTCCCTGGTTCCTACTTTCTGCAGAAGATTCTTGCCTGGCCCTTCTGTTGCCATGAGCTGACTAATCCACATCAGGAATGTGATTCCCATGACCTGAAGAGTAGGGGGATGACAAGTATGTTCCCCTTGATTTAGCAGGAAGATGCTTGGAATGTTCTTTCTCCCTGAGACCCCCAGGCCTAGCTGCCTCTCTGGGGTCCTCTCTTATCACTAAGACTCCCCAGCTGTTCTGTAAATACCAGCATCCCTCCCTATTTCCCAGCGCTGCTCACACCTACCTTGCTGCCTCATTTGACTGGTCATTCACATGTTTGGCTTCTGTCTCCTCCCACCAGAATGTAAATGCCACAGTAAACATGGCTGTTAGACATGTCTTAGTGAGTGGCAAAGTTCCCAAATCTGGAAGAGTCCCGGATGCATGGAAAGTACTCAAGTAAATACTGAGATCTGTTCAGTAGCCTGGAGCCCAGAAACACAGACTGTGTTAATATTAGTCTCTAATGCCATGAAAAAATGTAAAGCTGGGATGCAGTTGTATTTGTGACTTTGGCATGTATAAATGAAGTCAGGGAGATTCTAATTGGAGTCTCCCATTAATGTGTTTATCCGTCTTGTAGACTGTGGCCTGAGCTGGGTGCCTGGTTTATGTCTTGGGCAGAAGAGGAAAAAGACATACTGGTAACAAGCAGAGGAACACAGGCTTCAAAAACTGTAACCAAATACAACGCTGTGGGCCTGTGTTTATTGTCTTGCAGATTTAAAATACATGTAACGCCCTCCCCTCACCTTATTTTAAACGACATTTACTTTATAGAAAGCTGGAAATACAGAGCATTTAAAAAGAGGAAGGTAATAGAAACCAGGCATCATCCAGCCACTTACTCAACGCTAGTGTCTTTTTATTATGTGGTGTAGACTTCTACCCGTGTGGGAATATTTCACAGGTATGTTTTTGTAGCTTTTTCGAATTTAGCAAGGAAATTTCCAAATGTGCCCTATTTCTAGGCTGTTTCCCCTTCCCCCACACAAACAGCTGCCTCACGTGTCCTTGCGTACCCAACACTGGCGCGTCTGCATGACTGCTGCCTGGGTCAAGTCCCTGCATGGAGGACTGTCCCCTGCATGTAGGAGCTGCAGAGCTGGAGTCTTGGTGGCCCACTTAGTGATGTCTGGGGCCACGCCACCACGTGGCCCCGTTTGGTGCTGCTGATGCTACTTCTCGGTGTCACCTGCTGCCAGTCAGGCCACTTTGACGGCAGGGACAAGAGCACCGGAGGTGGCGAATCCCGGACCAGGAGTCCTGGGCCTTACGCGTGGGGCCCTCCCTTGCCGTTTCCCCATATTTTCCACACCTGGGGCATGTTAAATGCAGATGGAATGGGGGGTTCGGGAACCCAGTTTGGGTTGTGGCCTTGCCTCAAGTTGCCTTTACCGTGGGTGGGGTCATGTCTTCCCTCTGGGTCTCATTTTCTTCCGTTGGACAATGATGGGCAGGTACTCCTGGAGGGGAACTTGGTTTACATGGTGATTCTCTACCCTAGCTGCCCATTATGATCACCCAGGAGTTGAAGCGCTGTTGCTCCCACATGCAGGTACTGAAGTCATTGGTGCGGGGGACTCCCCAGGTGATTCTAATGTGGAGCCAGGTTGACAAATGAATCTGTTGGCCCCTCAGATTCCTGTAGCCCATGATTCTTTACTAGTGAAAGAAATATGCCTATTCCTTTGGTATCAAAACCCTGGTTGCTTTGGATTTCAAAATCCAACATGGAAAAGATTTTTAAAATTACTTAGAATCCTGGGGTTTTATTGCTTAAGTGACCAGTGAGAGTAACCAGACCCCACCATCAATTTTTGCAGAATCTACCCCCCAGGCATTTGCATAGATCCCTGCTCAGTCCCTCCCTTCATCTGAGTGTTTTGATTACTGTAAACATTTCAGCTGTTCCTCAGCCTCTCTTGCCTTTATTTTTCTTCATAGTAGTTAGCGCTACTGAAAATAATTACTTCTGGAAGTTGTCATCATTTCAGTAATTGACTTGACTACTTACTGTCTGTCTCCCCTATGAGACAATGACCTCCATGAGAACGAGGTTCTTGTCTTGCTAACAGCTGTATTCCCACAGTCTGGTACATGAAAGGATTCCAGAAAATATCTGTTAAATAAAAATGTGTCCCCGTCCATGAATCTCAGCTGCATTGCTCACTTAGCAGATGAGGTAATGACTATCTTATGTGTACTTAAGTTGAAGACAAGATTTAACTTGATTAAAAACTTGATTCCTGGGCCTCCCTGGTGGTGCAGGCAGTTGAGCGCCACACTGTGAAGCTGTCCGCAGCCTCTGCAGTGCGGGTACAATCCCGGCCAGCCGGCGAGAATCCCACATGGTGCCGCAGACCTCTCCTGTCTCGCCCGCTGCTCCCCTCAGCAGTGTATTTTGTCAGTCAGCCTGTTCTGTTCCCCACTCTGGCTCTGGTGAATCCTCTCACTCTCCCGCGCATCTGGCCTGTACCCCGGTTCTTGTGTAAAAATAAATAACTTTAAAAAAATTAAAAAAAAAAAACTTGATTCCTTATCCTGGGCACAGTGGAGCTATTCTTGCTGGGCCTGGGTAAAGGATTCTTCTGCTCTCCAACGTGAACTGAACTCTTGACAAGTTACCTCCTGAGAGACGCTTTCTAGCTGTTCAGTGTAGTGAAGAGGGCAAAGGTAGCCCCTGTGTCCATTCTCTTCTGGCTTCCCTTTAGGGTTGGTGGGAGATCCGGAGCAGGAAGCCAGTCATGATTTCCCAAGAGCTTCTTTGATCCTAAGCATTCTGAGGAAACCTGGATTCCGTCTCCTCATGCATGCGCATCTCTGTTTTGCGAGCTTTGCTTTGGTGGTCTCTAAGGGGGCTTTCTATAGGTGATGGAATAGAGCTATCCATTGGAGTCAGCTGTTGTCACACAAAGAAGCAGCTGGGAATAGCACTGCCTGGGTGTTGTTACTGGGAGTAAGACATCTGGTAGACCTGGTACATCAAAGGGACCCCACTGCAACTGGAAGGAAATCTTGTAGGTTGGCAGTAAGCTCTCCCTGTATAGATGTCAAGTATGACTTTGTCTAGGTGCACACAGCTTCATTCCAGGAGAATTTAAAATTAATGGGACTAGAAGGATGTCAGGATTTTTCCAAATGAAGGGAATAGCAAATGACCACTTCAGATAGACCAGGTTGTGACCTTTTGGACAATGAGAGAAAGCTCGAGTTTTCTCTTAAATAAGAGGAATTGGTTGAAGCAGTTATTTGCTGCAGCAATTGAAGTTTGCCCTAGAATGAATTTAATTTGTGCATTTGCATACCTTCACCTTTTAGTCTGGAGAAAACTGTGCATAGAGCACTTCAAGCAAATAGGTGATGTTGTTCATATGAGTTTAATATTTCATTCCTATAGAAAACACATGTTGTCTCATGGATGTCTTCCTTTCATAAATGCCTTGGCTATGTGTAATAACCCATTTTGCTGAGGTTAATTCCCTACCTGGCTGGTTCTCTGGTTGGACTGTGAGCTGAGTGAGGGTGCTTTATGCAGCCAGCACCTTCCTCTCTTGCAACTGGCAACATGCTTCTGGAATGACTCCATCTATGGTAAGATTAGCTAATTGTTCTGATTAATCAGGATCCATTTTGACACCTATTACCTAGTGGTAGGTACTTGATTTTAGACCAAGTATTGAAAAAACATGATTGGTACCTATGAGACATGCCATGCAACTCTAACTCTGCACAGGGAGATAGATGACCCTCTAGCAGGGCAGTGCTGAGAGGCAGAATGTGATGCTTTGTTCTAATTCAAGTTCTGTAGTTAAGATGTCATTAGTCTCTGCCAGCCCCTTGACCTTTGAGTCTGTCTTGAAAACCTACCCACCTAATTAAAGGTCCATTCTTTTAAATGAGAAAGTCTTACTCTTTTTGGTAATGGTAAATGCCTTAGTTTGCTTACTCCTGTCTGAAACTAATCAACTTTTCTATCAAGTTACTATATTAAGTATATCTTAGCTTATTACTCATAAAATGGCTTTTGTGTTTTATTAATTTAGTCATATTGTGAAAAATACATTGTTGGCAAAAAGGAGGAAAAGACATTTTCTTTAGTGAAGCTAATTAGAATTCATTTTGCACCACAGCATAACTGTGAGCCTGCTCGCTATTTTTATATTTAGTCTTTGAAAAGGTAGCACATAATTACTACAGAACAGTTTGTGCATTCCAGAATGAGAGGTGTTTTGGCATTAAAGTGAACATTTGTATGAGTAGATTAAGATACTGGAATAGAGCAAGCTATCACTGTTATGTTAAAACAGTTGTGGTCCATTGATTTGTGAAAATATATTCTGCTGTTTCCTGTTTGTTGTTCATCACATGTACCTCTAGAACAATTTACATAAGGAAAAAGAAAAACAGCTCCAACTTTGGCCCTTGACTGATTTGAGTTTTGGTCACTGAAATGGGGCATCATTTTTTTCAAAGGAACAGGGGCCCCGACTAGGCCTGAAATAGGCCTTCGCTGCGCCTGGTCTGTTTGGTACCTGCCATCTTGCTAACAGACATGCATATCCAGACTGATGGGGTGGGCACCACGGGACTCTCCATCACTGGCCATGCACTGGCTCAGGTGAGATTCCATCCTTTCCTGGCTTTTAGAGGAATAGGAATATGTGGTGAAGTGGAGACTCTACCCATCTGTAGCTTGCAGACAATTTGAATAAGATACTGTTTCAACACCATATAGCTCGTCACCCATAGGTGCACACTTCACATAACACACTTAACCACCGTTCCACACTGAGAAAAACCCAAGATACAGGAACCCAGTGTCATCCAAAGGTCACAGGGTAACAGTTCAGATGGAAGTCAGTGTGACCTGCCTTTGCCTGCCACATCTCATCTGGAAATCCACTGATGGACACAGTATCCTTGAGCTGAGGTTTTTTTTTCCCCCTTCTATGAATCATGTTTCAATGTATTTATGAGAAAAACGTTTCTTAGAGATATTAAACTGTCTGGAAACACTTTTTTCCTATAAAATTGGGTAACATAATGACTCGCTACTGTTATGAAATGTATATTTTCAGCAATGCAATTCTTTGTTACATGAAAAATATTTTTTATTGTATATATAATGTATACATTATTGTGGAATTAATCTTAGTCAAGCCTTGCCCCTGTGAGTAGGGCAGTGTTTTTGGAATGTTATACAAACTACATATTTTCATAAAGTGATTTATTGCCCTTAGTTAAAAATTACTTTTCTGAGAAAATTGAATCAGACTCCTTTTTGTTAATGCCATTAAAAGAAAAGCATCTAGTTGTATTTCTCCTCCTAAATATTTTTAGTTTTGGAAATCATTCTTGTGATGTTCATCTTACTGTGTTTTTCCTGAATTTCTAATTACTATTAACATTTGCAGAACAGTAACAAATCCCATTTACCTGCAATGGGTCAAAATAAAAGAATGATGTGGTCACTGTCAACATGGAATCAAAACTGTGTGTGTCCATGTGTATGCAGTATACAGTTGGTTTAGGATTTTAATTGGGCATAGATGGTGCCTGATTCATGTAAACTCAGAGCAACTTCGCTTGCTCCTTAAATTACTGCGTTCTTGGCCTCTCCAGTGATGCAGCGGGTTGAGCGCAGTGCTGTGAAGCTGTCCGCAGCCTCAGCAGCGTGGGTTCAATTCCCAGCCAGCCAGGGAGCAACCCACATGGCGCAACAGACCTCTCCTGTCTCGCCTGCTGCTCCCCTCAGCAGTGTACTTCAGTCCTTCTGCTTGTTCTGCTCCCTGATCTGTCTCTGGTGAATCCTCTCACCCTCCTACACCTCTGGCCTGTACCCCAGCTCTTGTATAAATAAATAAATCTTTAAAAAAAAACTTGCTGCATTCTTGATTTTAAATAAGATTTTCTTTAATTGCATTTGTGGTTACTCATGCTCAGTAATTCATTTGTCTATTTTTAGTGTTCATTCTGCTACTTATTTTAACATAAATCCCAGGGCTTTCACTTGTAAGGTTCTTATTAGGAAGTATCAGTATCCCTTAATTTTTTTCTTCTGAGCATGTATATGTTGTACATAAAATCTCCTCAAGTACAAGTCAGCCATTAAGGCCATCACATTGTGAGTTTGTGTCTACCTGTAGGTGAGTGGATATATTGTTTCTCTCTGTATTATCAAAATCCTTCCAGATATTTTTTTAATTAACCATAAAATAAAAACGTATTTTATAAATTATAATTTATAAATATAAATAAAACAGGCTAAAAACACCTTGAAGATCAAGTTTAATCATTTTATTGATTAAAATTATTAATCACCATATCAATAAAAAACAGGAAGCCCTAGGAGTTTCCTCATCTTGCTGGAGGTGGCCCAGCAGGTAAGAAGCAGGGCTGGGGGGGAACCTCACTGTCCTCCTTTGTGAAAGAGCCAGAGACCCCTCCAGAGGCTCGGGGCCCCCAGCCTCAGCACCGATGACCCTCTGTGTGCAAGTCCTTTCTTGTCTGGGACACTGGGTCTCGGCGTACTGCTCAGCTCGGGTCTGTGGTTCCTCCTGGGACTTGTCACTCAGGCAGCTTAAGGGATGACCCCCTCCTCAGGGGATCAGCTGCAAGATTTGTTCTCCAGCACGTGCGCTGAGACTGCCAGAAACACGGGTCTCTTTTTAGCCTCTTACTAGTGCTGCTTCTGCCTGGCTTCCAAGCATCTTGCCTCATCATGAGCCTTTTAGGGGAGCCAGCAAGACACTTGGAGAGGAAAGTGTATGCAGGATGCTGTTAGGACTTCCCTCCTGGCTCTTGGGCCCCAGGTCCTGGCAGCTTGGGGTGCCAAGCCTCCCCCCCAGTCCTGGGTGACTGCAGTGAGCCCCAGGCTGCTCCTTTCTCTTTGGCTCCCATGGTTTGCAATGGAAATTGGCAACTTCCCCCATCAAGAACAAAAACCCCAAACCCAGCAGCAAATACAGGCTCATCAGGGTATTTTCCCTGTCTAGGATCTTGGTCCCTCCTGTCCTCATTGCTTTGTTCTCTTGATCTTTTAAATAGCTATTTGATATTTGCTTAATCCAGTTTTATTATGATCAGTGGGGAGCTCATTCTGGTGCATGAACTTGAATGCACCTGTCTGCCCTTGTCTGCCTAACCGGCCAGTCTACCTTAACCGCAGCCTCTTTTTTTTTTAATGGAAATCCTTTATTTTTCCTTTATAAATGCTTTGTTTTTACAAAGAAAATGGGCTAATTTAAAATATAAAGAAGCGGGCCTCCCTGATGGGTGGCTCAGTGGTTGAGGGGTTGAGCGCTGGGTTGCTAAGCTGCCAGCAGCCTCTGCAGCGCCTGTTTGATCCCCAGCTGCTCCCTGGGGCCAGGTGAGGGTCCCGCATGGCGCGCAGACCTCTCCTGCCACCCCGCTGCTCCCCTCAGCAGTGTACTTCGGTCCTTCTGCCTGCTCTGCTCCCCGCTCTGGCTCTGGTGAATTCTCTCACCCTCCTGCGCTTCTGACTGTACCCAGTGCTTGTATAAATAAATAAATAAATAAATCTTTTTTAAAAAATAAAATAAAATATAAAGAAGCAAATCTTCTGAGAGGGAAGGAGGGAGAGGTGGAGATTGGGAGGGAAAGGGAGAGAGAGAACTAAATGAGAGTACACACAGTGGGCATAAGAGATATTGAAAAGTGGGCAAAAGAGATCTCCTTTGGAATACAGTTATTACTCCAAGTTGATTTCTTATCTGAGTCTTCCATATCCTGCACATGTTTGCCTTTGAAATGCTGCCTCTTTTCTGAGGCTTCCCCTCTGCTCCCTCCTAGATGGAAACTCGCCCTTACTTGTTCTGTTAGATTTCTTGACATGATGCTTTACTCAACTCAGAATGTTCTGTATTTTACTTTGGTATATTTGTGTGTGTCTCCATCACTGCTTGTTAGATTGTAAATGCCTGGGAGGTGGGTAATTCCTTCTTCATCTTGATTCCTTTGTACCAGGACATGACACAGGCAGGTGCTCAGAATGTTTTCTAGAGTCGAGATGCCTGCAAGGCACTACCTAGAGGAGACCTCTCGCGGGCGCGGGGCTGAAATGTATACCCTGCTCAGTGTTCTTGGCAGGATGGAAACAGAATCCTGCCAAAGGTAATACTGTATTGGGGATAAAATTGGGCCAGGAGTAAATAGCAAAACAGACCTAATTATCCCCTTTTTTCTTAAATTTAATGGCATCCTCATCATCTCTGCTACTTGATGATCACTGTATTGTACAGTGAGCTGTCACCCAGAGGAGCTCACTGAAAAGTCTCAGATCCCTCGGGGGTTTAGGCTTTTATTGTAACTATAGGTGAGATTAATAAGTTTAAATAACATGCCCCAAGTCACACAGTCCAGTGGCAGAATTAGGTCTTGAGTCACAGTGAAACCCCAGAGCCTGAGCTGTGGGTCGAATGTCTTCTCTTCATCCTACAGTTAATGGTTAAAAAGGAAATTCATGGTTCCTTCTGAAGTGCACAGAGGTCTGTGTGCTTACTGTGTACACTCAATGAATCTATAGCAAGTTCCTTAATATAACCGAACTTCTGTTTTTAACTTGAAAATGGGAATAAGTATGGTACTTGCCAAATTTCTTCGGTACTAAAATGCCACAGATGTTAAGATGCAACAATATTTTGTGTACTTTGGGGTGGGGGAACTATCGCACCTTTGACAGGTATTAATTGTAGGAGCATCCTGATTTCAGAGGTGTGAAGTGTGAGAATGAAATCTTAGAATTGATGGATACACGCCATATTTTCATTACAGGAGCTTTATGAGAGGATGCACAGAAGATACTTAGTGCAGAAGCTGGCACGTGCTAAGTGCTGAATAATTATTAGCTACGTGACTGACAGTATTGGCTCCAGGCCTGTGCGCCCTCTAAGGAGCCTGTGTAACCGTGTGGAAGAACACGGAAAGTACTGAAAGAGAACTTGGTGTTAAACTAGAAAAAAACTGCTTTAAGGAGACAGCCAAGAGCATGCTGGTGCCAAGAAGGCCTGTCAGAATCTACCGAGTTGGAAGTACTCCGAGGAGGGCTGGTCTACCCCAAGGGTGGTCTCCAGATGTGAGATATATCCATGTGCAGGTGCTGAAGAGGGGCCTTACATGTGTGCTTCTGTCTCTAGCGGGGTGTTTCTCCATGCTCATGCATGATGCCACTACCCTGTAGAGATCACATTAAATTGATGTCACCCTTAATTTCAAAGAACACTCAGTGCTAAGAGCCCTATTTTTCATCATGTGTATAGCCATCCCAATTTGTGCATTAGCCCAGAATTTCTTAACTTTTGATATGTTTCAGGTAAAAGAATGAACCTTCAAAAATTATACCCTTGGACTATATTTAATATACTTGTCTATATATTCGACATAGCACTTTCCTCTCTTTGATTTCATTTGGCTGTTGTAACAGCACTTCATAGTTGGGTAAGATGCTATTATCTCAGCAGTTCCTACAGAGGCAGGAATTAAAGCTCACAGCGTTTGAGTCCTTGCCAAAGTAGACTCAGATTCACATCTTCTTTACTCTTAATTCAAAAGGGGTTCTCACTGGGTGGACATTTATTTAGCAACTACTAACTGAGCACTTAGTATGTGCGGGTATATTAAGTCCTTGCTATGCAAACAGCAGGACACCACCTTTTCGCTAAAGCGGGTTACTGTCTAGCAGACAAGAAGGATAGAGTCGATGTGTGATGTTACTAGTGTGAATCTAGTGTTGTGGGAACATCCAGGGCTGATTGAGACTTGAGAGAAACTCTGTAGAGAAGGTCACTGTAAAATACAAGTTGTGAGAAAAGCAGAAGGTGGGGATAGTCGTTTAAGCAGAGGGAACTGACTCTTAATTTGGAATCTTTCTCTAGATTGGTCCAAAGACAGTATCAGGTAAGTTAGTCACTTTGGAGAAAACTTCATTTATAAGCCATTGCTGGGTAGGAATTTGGGGCTTCTATTGCTAATGCTGCCACTGAAATCTCCAGAAAGGATGTTGTTAGTGGCTAGTTGTAGAGAAGTCAGAATACTCTCTAAATTAACACTCAGGGTCAGGGCTATGTGAGGACACAGGGTATCACGAATATCTGGATGCCGGGTCGTGATGGGGTGATGATCTGGAAACTGCAGGTGGAGTATGGAGGTGCAGGGGTGGGTTTGGGGGAGAGAGAAGGAGACAGATCAGTACATCCTCACCTTGGTGCTGAAAGCATCTGAGTTCCCATTTGGGCCTTGCTGGATTGCGACACGCACGTCCTTTCCAGGCTCACCAAGTCGTAAGCGGGCGCTCAGAACCTGCGTGGCTTGAACGACCATCATTGATTGTCCCATTGCAACTGCGGGGACTTCAGCAACCGTTACTTTCTCTTTGCAAAAAGAGATTGAAAATTGGGGCTTCTCTTCAGACTATAGCCAGTGTGGGGCTTGGGGTATGGCACCCTCACACCATCCTTGTGGTTGTGTTTTCACACTGGGTCGTTGACGGCTTCGGCAGGGGACGTGGCTTCACTGTCCCCTTCCTCCTGGTTGTTTTGCAGTGTGTGGGTGCTGAGGTCGTGCTGACTTACAGCGCTGTGACTTAGGGGTACCGGCTCCCTCCTGGAATGTGTGTCTCCACCAGGCAGACCCCCAAAGCTCTCAGAGTTCTCTGTGAGCTGGGCTCCCCACCCACCCCCTCTAGGAGCCTCAATTCTGCAGGTTTCCAGGGACCATTCCTGATGTATAGAGA
The DNA here is from genome assembly GCF_014898055.3 of Talpa occidentalis. NCBI lineage: Eukaryota > Metazoa > Chordata > Mammalia > Eulipotyphla > Talpidae > Talpa > Talpa occidentalis. Next base: position 112,406,247 of record NW_023605194.1, read on the forward strand.
AATCTGAAGGTAAAGCCATTTAATTCTTTCCCTTAAAGCATGGGAATATTTCACTGCTCTTCTGCCCGAGTTGCTACTCAGCTCTGGCTGCCACTGGCTCTACCAGACTCAGGCAGAAAACAGAGACTTTGCACCGAGGATCTTGCTGGTGGCATGTTGTCCTGGGCAGCTGTAGAGGTGAGTGGGTCAAAAATCTAACAAAGTTTGTTGAGGTTTCTAACCTTGATTTTCAAGTCAGCCCAGTCCTTGTGAAAGGAAGGAAAACAGATCAAACTGCTCTGTGAAGGTGAGACAGTGTAGCAAGATGTTGGGGTCACACCTTTGGAGAAAGATACACTTGCAGTTGTTTAATTGGCAGATTGAGTTAGGTGTATATCTGCCCTAAAACCAAAAACGTGGTCTTTGGAAAGGACCCTGGAGATCCAGCGTTCCAACCTCCTATGCTTACAGCAGCCAGCTGGGCCCAGCGAGGTAAAACTACTCCATGGTCCCATCTCCAGTCAGGGGCACAGTCAAGGTCAGGACCGTGACTCCTGGCCCCAGCACACGGCCAAGCCCACCAGCCTGCCTCTGGGGTCTGGCCACACTGTGGGGTTGTGCTGTGCTTGTGACCTGGGGGTCCCTCCTGCCACAGCGCCAGGGCCTGCCTGCCTGCCACGTCAGGGGCTGATAGCTGGGAGTGGTGGAGTGAAGCTATTCTTGACTTTTGAACAATGCAGGGGTGAGGGGTTTGGGGGGTGGGGAAGATAGTGGGTTCCAACCCCCCTGCTGTAGAAAATCTGCCATAAATCTCATCTCCCCCCAAACTTAACTAACAGCCTTCCATTGACTGGAAACTTACCCACAGCATAGAGATTGTTGTGACGCTGAGTACAAGGTTACAGAGCCCCCAGAGCGCAGGGCCCCAGGCGGGACAGTCCAGGAATGGGATGTTCATTGTCTATTTGCTGGAGAATTCTCAGCACTCAGTACGTCCACAGCGCTGTGGTAGGTGGTATGAGGCCGCAGCCTGCTGGGTGGGAATGGTGGTGGGGAGAGGCACAAGCAAAGTGCAGAGGTGGCTTAGAGGAGGGAAAACAATCAGGCCCAGGGCCCTGGCATCAGAATTAGAGGATGGAGGGAGGGTTGACCATGCCCTGGGGTCCTGTGAGCAGTGAGAGGAATCACTTACACGAGCCATGTGCTTCTCTAAAAGTGTGATCCTTCTGTAAGGTGAACTTCATATTAAGGTGTAATATGTGTATATTTGTGTGATTTGTGTCCAAATCACAAACACATCGTTTAATGGAGTTTGAAAGTCATCACACCCAAATTAAAAATCAAAACACTAACCCACTAGCTCCCCTTATGACCACTTCTAGTCCCTAATCTTCTCAGGAGTAGCACTGGCTCCACTTCAGATTCCATAGACAAGGTTTGTCTGGTTTTGAACTTTCTGTAAGCAGCACCTTGCAGAAGTTTCTCCTCAGTCCAGCACTTTGGCCTACACGTGGTGTTTGTGAGGCCTGTGTGTGTCGTTGCTGGATCATATAATTATAAACTATACTTTGGTAGAGACTAAACTTTTAAAAGAGATCAAAGTGTATTCATCATATTTTTAGTATCGGTATCTACTGCTGTCCTGGTTCAGAGTTGGCACCAGCCAACCCAAATGCAGGGATGGATGATGAAGGAAATTCTTGGGCTGCAAAGCAAGCAAATACGCTCAGCAGTCGTTGGTTCCAGGGTGTTCCTGGCACAGAGCGAGGCCATGCAGCGCTGGGAGGCTCGCTCCAGGTCCCCTGTCCTGTGGACTCATGTCCTATTTGGGAGAAGTCAAGATGCCAAACCACACAGTCCTGCAGATTGTGGTCGGCTCGGGAAACAGCTGGTCTCTGGGAAGCCACATGAAGAGAGTCTAATTGCATTACATTTTCCAGTTACTGAGGCCATGGCTGCATTCAAATGAAGCCCAAAAGATTTTAGCCTGGAGAGCATTAGGGAGCATTAAGTCCCACATCAAGATCTCCTCCCTCTGGTTATTGACCACTGTTAATCACACAGAGGAATTTTGAAGTCACTTCAGGATAAAAGAAAGACAGCACTCATGGTTCTTAAAGTTTCTGGAAATTTCAGCCAAGTGTGCAGAGTACTTTCTCCAACTGGCTAATCAGGACTTAAGATGTTGGTGCAGTTTGCTGTCATGTAAGTCATGGAATGCTCCCCCAGGAGGGACAAGCCCAAGGTCTCATGCAAGGGGAAGGGGCCAGTGGCTAGAGCTGATGAGTGCTCACGGGCTTCAACTATTCTTGGCTCCATATAATCAGCTACTAATGTTCTGGAAAGGATAGAAAGGGAACTGACTTGATCCTATCCTTGACTTTTCATCCATTCTCAAGCCTGATGGTTTCTTAAAGCCGTTGCTTTTTGACCAGTTCAAAGGTCTTTGGCCCAATTCAAGTGAAACAGCTAATGCAATTTCTCAGTAATGGCTCCTGGCTTCATTTTCAAAGGCTTCACAGGTGTCTCTCTCACTGTGTCACCTACCAAGCCCTCCGTGGACTTGAGATGTTTTCATTTCTGAAAGTTTGCTTTCTGTTTTGTTTAAGTTTATTTAGTCGGTTTTTTATCAGATCTTTGATCTTACATTATACTTTTAACCTTTCACACTTTTAAATATAACCTGTCCATTCACCATCCAGCTGCTGCCCACGTGCTCTGCCCGCCTGTGTCTTGCTCGTGGACACTTGCTCTTGCTTTCCTGTGTGTGGGGAGTTGGCCTTGAGCTGAAAGAAAGGGGCCGGCGGGGCACAGCCTGTAGACCCCAGGGTTAGGTGCTAAACCAAGGCAATCTAGTGGACTTGTGACATGGTCTTTAGAAGTTCACATTTTAGCATACATTCTTGAGAAATAAGTAATGCAAAATATATGATTTGAAGGACGTAGAGAGTTAGGCACAGTTACTAAGTGGAAAGAGAGGAAGCATGGACCTTTTGGAGAAAAGGACACATTGGAAGAGTAGAATGGAGTGGGGGAGTAGCAGTGGTCCAGGCTGGCTGGGGTTTGGGAAGGAAAAAAGACTTTGTGGGGAGCAGCCGTTGTGTCTAATGGGCCTCTGGATAGAAGGAGCTGATCCTTTTCCTGGGCTGCCATAACAGATTCCCACTACTGGGTGCCTTAAAATGCTAGAAAATTATTCTCACAGTTGTGGAGGCCAAAAGTCTGAAGTCACAGGGTTCACAGGGTCGCGTTCCTCAGGAAGGCTCTGGGGGACAGTGCCGTTGCCCCCAAAGCTTCTGGTGGCTCTCGGTCTTGCTTGGCTTGAGACTGCCTCGCCCTGAGCTTGCCTGTCTTCATGCGGCCTGTCTCTGAGTCCAGCTCCTGAATATTCCTCTTTCCTCTTAGAAGGACATTAAGGTCCTTAAGTTATATCAACAAAGACCTTTTTTCCAAATAATGTCTCCTCCTCAGAGTCCAGGGTTAGGGCCTGGCATGCTGTTTTAGGAGCCCCCCCCCCCCCCCCAACCCGCTAGAGAGCACAGAAGAGGATATTTAGGAATTTTTTTGCACTGTGGTTACCTCTTCGCTACCTGTCAGAATTTAGGAAAGATGTACTTTTTTTCACCTTCAGAAGTTTTGGGGCTTGTGCTTATCCTTTAGTTTCATGATGCTCTGCTGCGGGCTTGTCACCGCGCCTGGGTTAGGAATAAGGCCTCGCTCGTGCTGGTTGCACTTATGACTTTAATGCTTCCTACCACATGCTAGGGTTTATATCACTGTGAACTGCAATTTATTCCTCTTTTATGCAAATTACTTTTGTAATTTACATTTGTATGCCTGTGTTGAATGAATGCACAGTGAATGAGTGAATGAAAATCTGGAGTCGAGGTAGAAACCCTTCTGCCTCACCCTGCCTTTAGTGGGCATGCTGCAGGACACTGTAGGGGGAGGGAGGAGCCACAAAGTCCTGAGAGATTCTTCTGTCAAGTGTTTCATCTATAAATGGAGAGGTTTGGATTAAATGACCTCAAAGGACCCTTCTAGCTAAGTCCTCTGGTTCAAGTTCATATCCTTGGATTCATTGACCATTTCTAGCTGGTAGTGATTTGTTGTTTCCCCAAGGTTTTCAGTTTTTAGTCTTGTTGCCAGTGTTTGTTTTTTGGAGAGGAGTCAAGACATCAGAGGCGGATGGAGCCCAGCCTCTTGGGGAGTCTCTGGGTCTCATCAACCAGCGTAATCCTGGCTCTCCACTTAGCAAACTCTATTCCAGGTCACCACACTTACACTTCAGTTTTCCCTTGAAGTATTTTGCACAGGTGTTAATTAGCCAGCTGTACCCAAGTAACTTCCTTTATTATATATGTTAAATTCACATAAGTACAATGAAACTGAAACACAGTTGAAGAATCCACTAAGAGTATTTTAATAAAGAGTTGGGTCAACTCTTACTGAAAATATTTCCATTGGTAACTTTAAACTTCTTGGTGACCATGAGGATATCCCTCAACCATCTTGGCCACTTTGGGACCATGTCTTTCTCGCCCACGGCCTGGACAAAGCCTTGCAAGGGGTGAGGGTGAGGTTTGGAGGAAGACACCAAACAAATGCTTGGATCCAGGAGGGTGTTAGACGCCTCTGGTTGCTGTAGCAAATACCATACACGGGGGCACTTAAACAGTAGAAATTTATTTCTCACAGTTCTAGAGACTGGACCGCCAAGGTCAGGGCTGAAGGGTTGGTTTCACTAGCAGACAGTGGCTTTCGTAGATTGCCACCTCGTGCCATGCCCTCACTAGGCGGAGAGTGGCTCTTCCTCTAGTCAAGACACAGCCCTGTGGGATCAGGCCCCATCCTGCGACCTCACTTAACCCTGGTCCTCTCCTCTTGGGCTCTGTCCCCAAATGTGGGCACACCAAGGGTTAGAGCTTCAAGTATGAATTCTAAGAAGATAAATCAGTTCAGAGCAGGCAGGAAACAAGAAGGAAGAGGAGGAATTAGTCATATTAAATAGGTTTTTCTCTGAAACTGCTTTTTGTGCCTGGCAACCACAGATGCCCTATAAATCTTGAGCACATGGCCCTCTCTTTTGCTTTTATATATTCTTTCCAGAGGGCGATTCTGCTTTACACTTGATCCACTTACACAGACAACGTGTGGATCTTGGCGCATGTCATCTGCATTCTGGCCCTTTACTGAGGCTGTTTCTGGTAAAGGGACTGTCTCTGGGAGCCCCTCCACTGGGCAGATTTCTGGAGCCTCAGATGGAAGCGTCCTTTCTTTGTGTCCTGACTCCCTGCGGGCCGGAGGGGCAGGGAGGAGACTTCTTTCCCTTTTCCAGTTCTTTAGCATGAAACCTTGTCGACTTCCAATTAAATTCTTAGCCCCCTCACCTCTAGTCTGCATCCCAGTTCTTGTATGTATAAATAAATACATCTTTAAAAATAAAAGCCTTCAGGAAGTATGGCCAATAATCTGCCTGGCTCTTGTGGAGATGACAGTCCCTTTCTGTGAAGCGGGCCGAGCGGCAGCAAAGCTGGGGCGACCCTACAAGCGGCACCTCTGGCCTGTGCGCGTGACCCCAGGTGTTCACCCGAAAGCAGAGCTGCAGTGCCTGTGGGGCCAGATGCTCCCGGAGGTTTTTGTACAAACGTGTAATTATACTTTGACTGAGAAACAGCATCAAATAGAGTGACCAGAAAATTCTGAGAACCCAGGGGCACATGCAGAACGATTTATGGTTTTAAAAATTAAACACAGTTCTCCACAGGGAGTGGAAATCTGAGCACTGAAAGCTCTTCTATTCCGTTGCTGTTGAATGGCAGGGCATGCGTCATACAAATGCAAGTGAAGGAGTCAGTGGAAGTGGTTCTTTGAACGCACAAAAGATGGCTTATCTCTAGAGGAACTGTCAGTTTTAGAAAATTATCAATCTCTCCTTCCTCCTAAATATAAGGAGACACACTTGCTCACACACTTTTGTTCTAGAAATTCTTGAGCCTCACGCATATCTACGCTTTTGCTTATATTTCTATATTATGCTGGTTAGTGATAATTAGGGTGGTTTCTCCCAATAAAGTTTTGAAGAGATGCATTTAATTCTTTACTAAGAAGAGTTCATAAATCTAAAATATCTAGAGGTGGAACACAAATCCCTCTCGTGGTTAGTAATGCTGTTTTTTTGTTCACTTCAGACAGGGGAGTAAGGTTCTACCAGTTGGTGGAGAGGGTCTTCCTGAGCTTCCCTTGTGTCCTGTTCTCAGTCTGTCCACAGAAGTGGCCTCTCCTGCCATCTGCTTGCTGGGAATGTCATCCTCTGTAACTGGAGCTAGAGGGAGCCCAGAGAGGACAGAGGACGACAACTAGCTCAAAAGAACAGCTCACCTAACATCTGAGCAGCATTGACTTTAGTGACTGAGCGGGCTGTTTGTAGAATTCCCCAATCGTTGACATGTCCTTAGCTCCATTTGTCCAGTGAAGAAACTGATACCCCAGATCATTTGACTTTGAAGCAGCGGAATGGAATTTGGGCCTGGGGTGTCTGATCCCAGCAGGGAATCATTAAACACACTCCTCAGAAAATGCTGATGGGGCAAAGTGAAGAAGAGAAAGTATTAAAGCAGCCCTTTGACTTTCTCAGGGTTTCCATGGCCTGAGAATCAAACCAGGCTGGTTTGATCACCAAATGGGGGGCAGGATATGTTCAGTGCAGGTAGCTGGGGTGGGAGAGCGGAGCCCACACAGCAGCAGAGATGACCTGTCCCGGCGGATTCCATACCAGGCCGCCACAGCAGCTCAGAGCCCTCGTCACTTCTCACGTGAGTCAGAGACACCTGATAACAAACTGTCCCGTGAGAAGCCGAGGGGAGCATTTAGAGCTTGGGAACAGGCTCCAGCAGATAAGCCTCCAAACCCCCACCTCTGTGAGTTGCACTGAGATAGTTTGCATTTGAAATGGGAGACTTTTTAGGAGCCTATCTTTAATCTTAAACTCCTTTTAAAAACTATTTATAGATACAGTCTCCTCTGATTCTGAAAGCAAGCCTGGTAATAATTTAATATGGGAGAGAGTGAAATCATTTCCCTGGCAAAGCAGCAAAGCTCGTCCCCAGCACACCTTATCAGAAATCCCACACGGTCCTCTGAGATTTTGGAGATAAAAGAGACACCTGCTCCTTTAGTTACTGAGGTCCTGTTGGCCTTCTCAGCATTTCCCCCCAGGAAGGTCAAGTCCAGGCACCTCTAGGCCCATGGCTCTCATTCGGGACCGTATTCTCCGAGATCAGTTCAGGCCTATGTGCAACTTCCTCTGCTAGAGGGTGTTGCTTCCACCAGCCACTTCGGTGCTTGATAGATGTCATTCATGATGGGGTTTGAATATATTCTCAGAGTTCAGGATCAGTAATTGCATTAAATTATACTGTGGTTCCTGTAAAGTCGTGCTTCCTTCCCTGCCTGCAAAACCCAGGAGGAAGGGGAACCAGTAAGTAGCAGAACATTTCATCCTTTCAGCATATATAAAGCACATTTTTTTTAGTCCCTTTCAAAATACAAAACTATCTGTTTGGACAGCTCCTGAGACACTGTGGCTTGGTTGTGGGCGTGAGAATGATCTTCAGTGCTAATGTCCTAGAAGCCTCTGCTCACAGCAGAATCTCAGGGCCCGGACCTCCTGGGTTGGAACCTGGATTCCAATGAGACCCCTAGGTGACTCCTGGGCACATTGAAGTTTGAATAGTACTGTTCTAGAAGTTGCTTTGAATTATGGCAGAATTTCCTGCTGGTATTTGATTTTTTTTTTATCTCTTGAAGAATAAAAAAATGTTACCAGGACTCAGCAGTGCTGGCCCCGCACTGTGGCTTCCGGCCTGTGGGGCTGTGCAGATGCAGCGTGAGCAGGTCTGAGAAAACGGCCTTTGTCTGAGCAGAACAAGAGGCCCCATCCTGCTATCTGTGGATTTAAACAGCCTTTCGCCCTGCAAGTGTGTAGGTGGCTCTGCTCCCCCGTAGAATTCCCCTGTGGCTCTCTGCACCATCCTTTCAAGAGCTGGAGGATGTGGTGCTTTCATGGGACAATGTTACCAAACCCAGAAACCTGGAATTTAGCTCTCTGTCATAAGCTAATTAGACCATAGGCCAGAACACTGCCTGCTGCTCCCAGCAGTAAATGAGCGTGTCCCTCCTATCTCCCTCCTAACTTCCTTCCTTCCTCGCCCCCTCCCTTGGTTTTCTGTCTGCTTTTTCCCTTGTTGATAATGCAAAAGTATTTGAGGTCTTCAGCTCTTGAGAATTAATGAGAAATGCTATTCAATTTTCTTATTCTAATTTTTTAAAGACAAAATTCACCACTAAGAACCTGGGAAATACTTTTTGCTTGTGCCATCTCAGTGATAAAACTTACCATATAATTCCAACAATGGAGCCAGTTTTGTTCACTGAGAAAAGTATATCCTCACCCAATCCCAGTAATAGAAAAAGGTATTTTATACGTCACTTTTTCTCAGAGATGTTTAATTTTTACTTGTATCTTTAGGTGATTGTCAAACACTTCATTTGGCTTTTTTTTTGTGCACCTGTTGAAATATTTTCCATCTACCACAAAAAGGCCTTTATGAAAAATGATCTCCTCTGACCTTGAAAAAAGACTAGAGGCTGAAGACTGTGAGAGCCCACTTTTGAGTAAGGTCCTCTGGCAAACAATTATGCAGTGATGTTGACTGATCAAGAAAGCCAGTATGGCTCATTGAGACCAGAGACACTGCCCTTTGCAAGGCAGGGAGATTTACCAAGTCACATCAACGTTCCCTCTGTTGCTTTTGACTGTGTCAAGACAGGCACCAGTTGCTTACCTAGAACAGTCTGATTCTTGCATACCACCATATGGTCACATACCATAGATGTGACCAGCTACAGACTTTGACCTGAAATAGCTTGGCCTCTCATTGCAAGAGCTACAGTAAGTTCATTTGCTTGAACTGTCCGAAAGATTTATCTTACAGTGCAAAGAACTTGAAAGGATGATCTCGAATTTTTGCCCATGAATATTTTATAGGTAACCTTGCTCATGCTAATACATGATTTTATAAATAATCGATTGACATCTGACAACTTATTTTATCCATTATTTAAGCAATTCACATAAAAACTGAATTAGGCAGGCTATGATGTACAAGTAAATAATTCGAAGTTATTAAAAAACATTTGTGGTATAAAAACTTATGTCAAGTACTGTGGCTCTTGGTATAAATTATTCAGACTTCATGCTCACATTAGTAGTCCACCAAGTAGTCTACATTATTTATGTTTCGTGGTTTTAGAAGTTTTTCATGTTTAGGGGGGAAATCTGCTTTGCAAAAACAATTACGAAAATGTTAGAATGAATATTCCAGAGACCTTTGACTTCATAAACTGTCACAGCAGAATGCTACAAAGGTGCTGTTAACTCTTAGAAAATTTTAGAACATGTATATTTGAATTAAAATAATTTCTTTTGACGTTGTCTATCAGTATGGATAACTGCTTCAGCATCAATTCATATTTCTGTGTGCATCCAAAATATTTTGAAAGTGTAAACTAGGAACTTCACTAGGGGCGACGTTAGTATGCTGCTTTCAGATTAGGCTTCAGCGTCTGAATTGCTCATTTGTTCATGGTTCATGCATCGCTTTCCACATCTTCTCCATGGAAAGGAAGCACTGACATTGGTGCAAAGAATAAACTCACCTTGCAGACTGTGGAGATGCACATTTCTGAAATTTGAAGTAGACCGTGGAGAGTGCTAGGATCACTCAGGAAGATTAATTATTAATAGATTAATTATTTTAATGCAGATAGTGACAAGCAATAGCATTTAATAGTTGCACCTGGCTCTGCTGTTCTTGCATCCAGAGGAGGCGAGTCATGCAAAGGAATAATTTCACAATAGGAGGAGTGACTTCATGCTGCTTCATCCCTTTCCAATTTGAACACACTTGGATCAGATGAATCAAATAATGTCGGGAAGGGTGAGCAGATAATCACAAAGAGGAGATTGGGAGGACGAAGCTACCCATGCAGGCAGAATGCCTGACGCGTCTTATTTCAGCTCGAGCAGCTTCAAGCATGTCGGTCTTTTCTGAGGTTACTCTCTAAAGGTCTAAGACTCCAGCTGATTTCAGCATCAAAACAGAGGGATTTGCTAATGGTACATCATCTCCCTTCGGGGATCGCATGCCAGTCACGTCACTTGGTGTGGTTAGATGAGGAGCTTACAAGTGGAAGGAACTGAAGTTTGATGGACAAAGTGAAATGAGTATGGCTCTCACACCCCAGTCGGGAGGAAATCAAAGTCAGTGTTTAGAGGATTTGACTTTAGAAGCAGAAACATCATCAATCCAAACTCAGCAATTTATCTTCAAAGAGTGCATGATAATGAATTTCTTAGCATGCACACACCCTAATGTGCTGCCTCTTAAAACTTGCCGTCACTAGCAAGCATCTCTTGACGGTGAGCCGCTCTCATCCATGTTGGGGCCATTCCACCTTTAGGTAAGCCCAGCATGAGGGTACCCGGCTGATACTAGAGAAGCGGGTTGATCTGGAGACTTGCCTTGTGATGCACATCTTGCTTATTTCAGAATTGTCAGGCTGCTTTGAAAGACACAGCTCAGTGCCAGGCGTCCGCCCTGCCTTTCACCCACAAAGTGAGGGCACCACGCTCAGTCTCTGCTGTGCACACCCACCACCACCACAGTTTTTGTCTGTTGTTATTGATTCTTTAACCCGAATGGAATATAAATATAGCTTGTTAGCTTTTTAAAAAACATTTATTTGTTTATGCATACAAGAGCTGGGGTGTAGACCAGGGGCGTAGGGGGTGAAAGGATTCAACAGAGACAGAGTGGGGAGCAGAACAGGCAGCTCCACTGAAATAGGCTGCTGAGGGGAGCAGCTGGCATGGCAGGAAAGGTCTGCTGTGCCATGTGGGTCAGCTCCTTGTCTGGGGATTGAACTCAGGCCTCATAGTGCTGAGACTTAACCCCTGCACCACCAGGGAGGCTCTAGCTCATTAGCTTTTTATGCTGGAAGGAAGGTGAATACAAAACAGTAGTCAAAACCGTGGACCTACCTCAGGATTCACAACCTACAGGGCAAATCACAGCATCGCAGCCCATCATGTGAAGGAAGATTCCCTACCCTGTGGACAGCAGAGCGTGAGTGTTTATTTAATCCACAAAGCTTCAGACACTGCCTCTGCCACTTACCCACTGTGTGGTCTGCTTCCCCAGACATAAAACGTGAGCCTTAACAGTTTGTAGCTCTTAGGGCTGCTGCCAGCCTCAAATTGGTTGTGGTGGGCTCAGTGCTTAGAATAGCCAATACACAGCCCAGGCTCAGCGCGTATGCGGGGTTATTGAGCAGCACTGAGGAAGCTGAAAGAGTAAGGAATGCTGGACTCATATGGTTTAATGAGGAAGGTATGTTTTTTAACTTTGATTTTTTTTTTAAACAACAAATGTATTGTAAAAAAACCAAACAATACAAAATTGCCTCCACATAGCATCTCAGCTATCTGAAGAATGCATAGAACAGGTCAGCTGGCCGCGTGCCACGTGCTCAGAGGTGCTATTTCTACACGAAATGTTACAAGGGGGTTTTCCCTCCAAGTGCTTTACACATACACACACACACACACACATATACACACATATCTACAAAGAAATTTAAACTTATCAATTTTTTACAAAGGAAACTTCATTTAAGAAACAGATTTGAACATAATTCTTCACTTTCATATCTCAGTTTACCTTGGGCTAAATAGTTCATTTTATTTTTTTAGGTTAAAACTTTTTTTTCCTGCTGAGAATAAAAATAATCTTCCCAAATCTTCAAATCTTAAGAATGAAAGAATCAAAAACAACTCAACTACAAGTTGAGAAAAGTGTTCAGTGTGCTCCAGCAGTTCTGTTGAACATGATTATCTGATTCCCTTAACTGCTTCAACTGACTTCAAAATCTATGTGCTTCTGGAAGACATTTCCTTTCCTTTTGAAGTTTGGTTTATTTATATCAATTAAAGGCAGAATCTACTTAATTCTGATCCTTTGTGAGGAGGTGGAATATGCTATAATAAGTAAATTTGCTAATGATTCATCTAATGTATGATAAAATAGCTTTAGTGTTATATTTTTGAGTGTATTATTTCTTAATTTTTTTCATGTGCAGTTGCCACTGTCCCCCTCAGCAGAGAGAGCCTGCATTTGCCAGGGTTCCTTGATGCAGTAAGAATTTGACACTTTTCTTTGATGTGCTGTACCTGATGTTCTCGAAACCAAGTGAGACTTCTTTTATCATGAGTTTGATGGCTTTTTCTCACTCACATACTCTCTACTCCATTCTGCCGCCTTTTAGAAGAGCAGTGCTGCATTTTGCTTATTGTGAACCAGCATTTCCACTGGTCCAACAATTTTCAAGGATTATTTCTGTTATATGAAATATTAGGTAACAGTGAACTCCTATTTCCAAGTCCCCCTTTCTTTAAGAGTACATTTTATTTATCCCCAATTTATAAGCAAATAGCACCAGTGGATCTTGGCAATAAATTATGTTTTTATCACCCCAGTTGGCTGAATTAAATTCTGAGTCTCACAGAATTGGCTCTTAAATTGAAAGTCTTCTGTTTCACGTTGCCTGCATGATTTAATAATTATCCCCAAGGCATTCTGTCTTGATCAAAATGTACCATTTCTCCTTTCACACCATTTTTTATTGCCAATTGTTCAACAAAAAACAATAGATGAAGTTGTGTCACTTTAATCACATTCATCAACAATAATAACTTTGAGATGTTTTTGTATATTTCAGCGTAATGGCTTTATGAACCATCCCAGGCTTTGTGACCCCAATTTTATTCATTTTCACGTTTGCTTTAGAAGTTTCTCAGATACTCAATTTGATTTATAGTTCCAATTAGATGTGTGCACTCACATCACCCTTCCATCCTTCCACTGCCCGGTGCAGTCCAAAGCAATGTCTTGCTCCTAATTCTCAGTGTTGGATCATTCCTGCTCATTAGATTGTAAGGTCTGCAGATCCTCTAGCTCAGCCATCCAGAGCAGTTCATCTAAAGAGAGAAAATTGCAACTTAAGTCTTTACTATCAACACATTAAGTTTGTAGGAGGAATTAAGGGGAAAGACTTGTCCTGACATTCAGCTGGTCTCTGTTAAACAGCCCATTTCTAGTGTGTTCAGACCCTGATGAGGTCAGGGGGTGTTTTTAGAACTGAGGTGTGAGGTACATGAATCACGCTCCAGGCGAGGCATCTGGTTATGTATCCGAGTCCCCGGTTCTCCAGCCATAATGTTATAATCTGTGTTCTCCTCTGATGTAGAAATCAAAGGAAAATTAAAATGTGGGTTTCTTTTAGCCCAGTCATCCTGCTCCTTTGAATTCATCCTGAGGAAATTGCCCAAGAGCATAAACACAGAACTCAGTGCAGGGAGCACTGCTGGCGACAGAAAAGAATGGCCTTATTTAGACGCCTCGTGTAGGTGAGGGTGAGTGGACTTGATGAACTACACGGACTTGAATTAGATGGGCCCATCTGCATTGCATGGAATTGTTACCTTTTGGAGTGAAAGATATTTTTATTTATTTAAGACATTTCCCTAAATGCCATTCTATGGTTTTTACAACAAATGTGGCCAGGGCAGGACACACCAACACAGGATTCTGCTACCACTATCTCATGCACTTATTGAATTTCAGCAGTTGTCACTCTCTGAACACATGTGGGTGTGACTGGATTGTGTGTGTGTGTGTGTGCACAGTGCTGTGTGCATATATGTAATTATGCATTGCACACATAGTTCTGCTCTTTGCCAGTGAGAAACGTGTCTGCATAAACATCCCTTACCTACAGACCTCTGTTAAATACTACACCCATCGACTTTAGAGGCACCTGTTTCTGAAGAGAAAGTTGACAAGAGCCAAATTTTTTCTTGAGTATTTGCTCATTGAGAGGGGACTCTTACACCAGCCAGACCATCAGTGACTTTCAGTAAAGTTGTCCCTTTCTGGGATCATGCTCAACGAAATAAGCCGGAAAGAAAAAGACAAATACCGGCTGGTCTCACTCATAGCAGGAATCTAGAAAACCTAAATAAGGGACCAGGAAAAAGAATAACTATAAGAAAGAAAAAATCAAAATCAACAAACAACTATGAACCAGAGACACACTATGGGGGGGAGGGACGGGGAAGGGAGGGTTTGGGGTAAAATCAGGGGCTTGTAATTGTATGGGGAATATAAAAATAAAATTAAAAAAAAGTTGTCCCTTTCTCTGAGTCTCAGTCTATAAATGCATATGTTCTCTGGGGCTTCTTGCTTCATTCCCTCCAGTGTTTTTCCCTGGATGGGGACCAGCTGCTGTGAATCAACCCCCCTGTTCCCCTTCTTGCTGTGTGCATGCGGGGTGCTGTGTTAGAGCAAGCAGCTTTCACTGTTCTGTGCAGGACTGTGTTTCTGGGGGTGTAAGAGGTGATGGCACATGGGTGAAAGGACCCAGGAGGGTGAAGTGGGGTGCAGGTGGAGCAGGGACCCAGTCCTTTCTCCTCTCTTCGGTTCTCTGGCACCTTGGCGGACCCCCAGCAGATGTCCTCTGGACCAGCACAGCCTCATTTTCCTCTCCTCTCTTCTCTCTCTCCTGGGGGGCTCGGCAGGACAGGTCAGGGCTGCTGGGTAATTCTTCATTGCAAGTGGAAGCTTCCACGACCTTTGAGCGACCACAGAAAAAATTTCCTCCCCTAGAAATACAGATCAACTGGGTAAGGACATTCCTGGAGTCCGTCTGAAATTAATTTTAAGGGAAATTGGGCATTTAAAAGTATTAGGTCCCCATTTTTTGTTTTTCAAAGTAAAATGATTTACGACCAACATCTGTGGACAGATCGCTGGAATGTGTTTGTTTCGACGCAGAGTATCCCGTGTCCCCATCTGTGTGGGGCCAGTCTGGGATCAGCTTGGAATTGTGCTTGGAGTTACATGACCAGGGTCTGGATCTGGACCAGCCCCTGCCTTTCTCTGCTACAAAAGGAAATGGGGTGCACCAGGGAGGGACTGGGGGCAGAGGGCCTCCCTGCTCCGTCAGTGGGAGAGGGCGGGGACATTAACACCCCTAGAACACAGTCATGGTGCTTTAACATGTGCAGAAGCTAACAGCTTGAAAAGGTCAACCTTCACATGCTATTTTGGACTTCTTTCTGATGTAGGCAAGCTGTGATAGGTTTCAGCGGGGACACACACACACTCACACACATACACACTCACACACACACTCACACTCTCTCTCTCTCTCCCTCCCTCCCCCCACGGGCTGGGGACGATTCAGACAGGACTTCAAAAACGGAGGTTGAGAGCTTTTTTTTCCTTCCCAGAAGGGGGGAAGAGGTAGCTTGGTATCTAGGGCACATGGCAATTTGAAAAGCAAAGCAATCATGTGATCCAAAAATGTACTGCAAGGGGTGCAACAGCAGGCTGTCTCCTGTATCTTCGCACCTGTTCCCCAGGGCTGACAAGCGGCCTCCTGCCTCCCAGGCCAGGAACCGGTCCTCTTCCTCCGCTCTCTCCTCTCACCACTGGAATAAATGTGAAGGCTGAGCGTGATGGATCGCCTTTGATTTGGATTAATCATCAGCTGGCAAAAACCAAAAACAAAATAAAAACAGCCAGGCGAGCAGAGCAGCACAGATGTTTGGGCCTGAGGAAGCAAACCGCAGCTCGAGAGAATTCCGCGTCCCTCGCGCTCCAGCGGCGGGAGCCGTGACTCACGGAGACGGAGCTCAGTGTCGGCCCTGGTGGGTGTCAGCAGTAACAGTTGTATGAAAGCAGCGTCCCCTCGGCAGCCTCCTCCAGACTTGTGGTCGTGTGTTTCCTAGAATGCTCCAGTGAGAAGTTTACGTAACTTGTCCCAGTCTTGGCAACCCAAGAACCTTCTCTCGTCCAGGCACCAGTGGGAGTTACAGGAAAGAGCATTTTGTTCAAGGGGGAATCTTGGTGTCCACTTACGTAGGGCACAGAATTTGAAAGCTTTGTGGAAATATAGTTTCCCCGGCCCCTGTCCAAGGTTATAAGAAGAGAAATCCCCGTCCGCCACTGATCAGACCAACTGATAACTCACAGCCCTGGACCATGGTGCTGGGTCCCGTCTTAGCTCAGAGCTGGTCCCGGCATTTCTGCATTTTTAAAATGTTCCCATTTCTATCCATTTCCAGTATGTCCCCCTACGTATGTACCCATCTCCTTGGCCTCCTGTGAAGTCATTTTCCCTTACATTTATAATTTATTTCAGTTCTACCCTTCCTGCGGAGACCTTGGCCAAGCAAGATCCCATGTCTGGATTTTAATTTCTTATAAAATATATTCCAAAGATATTTATTCTTAAGTAATATTTACACTTAAGGGTTCCTCTCACCCTTATCTAAATATGGCAGTAGCAATGGATAAGAATGTGTTTGTGCGGTAAAATGGGTCAGTAAGCTGCATCAGTTACAACATCAGCAGAATTGCTTGAATCAGCGACTTAATAAATGTTTATGACCCCAGATCTGAAGCAGAGTTCTGGATGAACGGGACCTGCAGTGAGTGTTCACTGACTTTAATTTCAGATTTGTTGTATTAAAAAATGATTCTGGCTGTAGCAGATAGGGTTGCTATGAACACAGGAGTGCAGAAATCTCTTCACATTAGTGTTTTCTTATCCTTGGGTAAATCCCCAGCAGTGGTGTCGCGGGATCAGATGGCATTTCCAATTTGGTCTGTTTTTCAGGATCTAAATGTCATTGTCCACGGAGGCTGCTCCAAGTTACAGTCCCAACAACAGTGGCTGAGTTTCCCTCTTCACATCCTCATCAGCATTTGTTGTTTCCAGTCTTTTGCACACACAGAAGTGTGAAGTTGCACTTCCAAAATTATACCAGTGGCAAATCAATAAAACTTGGGAAAAGTGATCTTGACAACACTCACCCAGCTCCTGACACACACCTACGCACACAGGAGTGTCTCTGCTCCATGACGAGATGTTTCTGTGTAGCCACCTGTTGGATGTAAAAGCAGGGGCGGCTCCGACACTTCAGTCTTGGGGGTTCAGTTGGGCAAAATCATTCACAACAGACTTGCATTCCCGGAACCAGTACTTTTTAGCCAAAGGCCTTTGTATAAATTTCTTAACCTCGCAAAGCTGCCAGTTCTCTTAGCCGACGTGGGCGTTCTGTGCCAGGTGCCTCCAAGGGTCAGCTGGTAGAATGCTCAGCCCAGCCCCTGCACCGGAGCAGACTCCACGGACAGGAGCTGTGAGTATGCATGAGGACGCTGGGGGATGCGTCCTCTTCCTGAACGAAGACACCTCTTGAGCTCAATAGGTGTCCAGTAAGATATGCTGTGGATTTCAGAGTTTAGATCTTGAGTCATTTGTTTTTCAGCTGTCAAACAATCCTATTATGGAAATATTCAGCAGAGGACGCTGAAAGAACAAGAATGACCTGTGAAAGGTTGGGGTCCACTTTTCGTATATTAGGTTGCACACAATGGGGGCTCCCTCCTCTGTTACCAGGGTTTGAATGTCAACCCACAGTTCCTTTAAGAAGACCAGCCTTTGAGCCTTTGGCAGTGGGGTGTGAAGTTTGTTGTTAGGAGGGCCCGCTAAGCTCAGGTCTGTGTACAGGGCACTAATGGGTCAGGACTGTAATTGTCCATGTTACTTAATGGGTATGATTTTATTGAAATATTTGAATTTACAGCCACGTTCTTCCTGTAGGCAACGTGGGGATCCTTTGGAACAGCCTTATTCTGATGTTAATGACAATTTAACTTCATTTTTGTGGGATATGGTGGTGTTCGCCTCTGATGATGTGATTGTTCTGTGGTTTTGTCAGTAGAATGTGTGGCTGAATAACGCATGTGGTGATGAACCCTTGACCTTGACCAAAAAAATAGGATTTTGGTAAGACAGAATTCATCAATGAAACCATGAAGTATTAATTAGGGAAAAAATTTGAGTTTTAACATCATCAAGGCGTTTTGCTGGCTGCTGTGTGCACGTCCCTTCTCCTGCCCCTCCCAAAAGCCTGATGTGCTGGCTCTGGCGCCGCAAACACCTTGCGTAGAGAAGAGAAGAAAATCAGTGATATCCACAGGTGGATAGCCAGAAAAACCGTTCACTGCAACCCTACTCCAGACCCTGCGATTCCAATGAGAGGTTACAAAGGGCCTGAGTACCTCCCAACTGCTGGTTGCCGTGGGGTGCTCTGAGCCTTAACACGGCCACTTGTGTATTGGGCTTGGGAGCTTATCCGTCTGGGATGACATCAAGGGTGTGGGCCAAGTCTCCTGAGTGCTGTTTTTACCTCTGCGTGTACTGTCACTGTAGGGTAGACTTGACTCTTCCGTAATACAAGAGGGATGATTTCTAATCAAACCTTTGTATCCCATGGATCCAGAGACTGTGTCATTGGCCCGCCCACCTCATCCTTTGCACAGTGTCTTCCCTTCTCTTATTCCAGCCTCCACTTCTCCTGCCCTAAGTGGCTTCATTCTGCATGCGTCCCCAGGGCTGCTGTGGTTAAGGACACTGAGTGCTGGAAATCTGGGCTTAGATGTCAAGATCATGTTTGTAAGAAGAAAGTATTTATGTATTTATATATTTTTCATGTCCTTTTGTAGAACTTCTCTAGGAAAGAGGTTACCACTCACTTATCTTGTGAATTTGACAAGTTTGGCATAAAATTGGACCCGATGTTGCTGAGCAATGAATGTCTGTGCTCAGCCATTTTACAGGAGTGAGTGCTTCGTGAATTCTCGTTCCAAGAAACAGTGAACCTTTGCCGTGTTAGTGGGGAGGCTCTTTGAAAACTCCCCTTGGCTGCCTTCTGTGTGTAGGTTGATATCTTGCCTTTATCAGAGATCCATGGGCCAGTTTGAACAGGGCCTGCCCCTCTGCTTCACAAACACCATGTTTTGTCTTAAAACCTGCACACGCCTCCAGACTCATCACCCACCTCTCTCTTTAGACCATTTCGGTTTTCTTTCCAAATGAGTCTGTGTTATTTATCAGATGGCTCACTTTCCATAAATCACACTTGAACATTTTCCCTACATATTGATACTCAGATTTTATTTTCCAATAAAAAAGACATATTTCCCCCAAATGATCTAATCATCATCAAAACCCATTTTGAATCTGAAAAAAGACCATCTTACAAACTACCAGGTTCTCTCTGAAATAGTTAATCCTCAGTTTACCTGAAATCCTATGCTGAAGACAAGGAGTGCAAGGACTTTGGAAACTTCCCTGAGGGTGCTTTGTACGTGTGTGTTTGGTGAGAATATGAGGAAGAAGGACAGATGCCACCATCCCCAGCAAGAAAGGAGGGACTGAGGAACTGAGAATGATTATGTGACAATCAGAAAATGGAAAAGACCATCACTGGTGCGGGAGCTGGAAGTCTCCACCCTCAACAGGAATTAGCAGTTAGCTCTGACTTGAAGTGTTCAATTTCTGTGTTCTGGTATTTATTTTTCTGTTTGGTGCTGGTGGCAATTGCCATGTCTGTTGCTTTCCTTGTAATTTCAAGATCTGTTTTCTTTAGGACATAGGAAAAATGAGGGATGCAGAAAAGGATCCAGATTGCATTTTTTCAGACTTATCTCATCTTGCATAGAAAGAACCTTTTAAAAAAAAAAAAAAAAAAAGAGCCTCAAGGACAGCCAGCGTGAATTAAACTAGTTGAAATTTTAGAAAGTACCCAGCTTTTAAACTGCCTCCTATTTTTCTTTCATAATAATGCCAGAGGTATTAGATGGCATGTTCAAGAGACCCAGAGGAGTGGACTTGTCCCTTTTGAGATTTGGTTGATTTAGAATTTTGCCTTGAGAAATCTAATTCTGTAGTAGATAAAACGAGCTTCCCATTTTATGTAATGAGACTGGCAGTCTCCAAATGCAAAATGTCCCCTTCAACACACTGCTAAGTAAATTGAATTTCTGTGATTCACTAGAAGTCATTGGGTTTTATTGATTTTCCTTCCCTGTTTTTCCTATAGG
This sequence comes from Talpa occidentalis, assembly GCF_014898055.3. NCBI lineage: Eukaryota > Metazoa > Chordata > Mammalia > Eulipotyphla > Talpidae > Talpa > Talpa occidentalis. The sequence goes on from NW_023605194.1 coordinate 112,426,301, forward strand.
CAGGTGAACTGTGAATGGCAATGCCAAAAAACATGTCCAGTAAATACATGTTTAATTTTTTACTGATGATTCCATGTCCATGAATCAGTGACCTCTTGTCAGAAAATCACTCTTTCCGGTCTGGGCCCTCAGAGCTGCAATTATATAACGATGCGGTTGTCGGGATGGACCTTCCTGAAGTAAGTTAGAGCTTATGTTTTCTTTAGGACCTGTCATTCCCTCAAAATACAATGCTTTCAAAGGGCGCACAGGGGCCTGTAGTGTCCTACTGTGGGGTTGGGTCTTACGGGGTGATCATACCTATCGGGGGCGACCCTGTGCTTCTGAAGCACAAACAATGGCTGTGAAGCCACCTTACTTCACTGAGACAGGTAACAGGCGTTCACTGGCCCTTGGCTCTTAGATAGAGTTCATGGCCACTGCAGATGGGGAAAGGCTGGATCTCATTTATTACTCACTTATTTAATGGACGTTGGAAAATTTTATTCAAATCTTTTCTATTTTCGCCCATTATACTTGATCCCAAGCAGATACCTATTGACAGCTCATCCAAGCCGCCGTGTACTTGCGTTCATTCTTGGGTGGTTTTCTTTTTCTGAATTTCTTCCCTGGTAGCAGCCGAGGTCATCCAACTTCTTTTTTAGCCATAATGTCCCACAGAAGAAATGTATTTGAAAAATTCTGCTCCTCATCCGAGAGAGCTGTCCGAACCGAATTTTTAGATGTGTGGTATCTGGGTACTTGGGGTCAGATGTCCCTGCTTGTGAAAAGCACAATTTCTTTGTTGGCTGGGTTCAGGGGAGGCTGTTTCTGCCTGCATATCCTTGGGGCTGCTTCCTGTCTCCTTGTGTTTGCTCTTCCTCATCCCGAGTGTCCTCTCTACCCTCCTGTCCGTCCTCACTGCACCCCAGGGGGTCAGTCCACCCCTTGTTCCTGTCTCTATGCGGCCTTCTCCTTGGCATGTGGTGGTTTGTCTGCTGACATGAGGCGTCAGTGCACTTGTGCCATGTAGACCGCGTTGCCGTCCGTGTGTCTGTCTTCCTCACTGGGCCCTGAACTCCAAGAGGGAAGCCACATTCAGATTCTTGCTGTGAGCTTGGCTGTTACTATAAGCGTAGGCCTAACACTTACTGACATTTTGGTCAATGTTTGGATAACTGTGAACCACAAACCTTCTTTATTTAGAGGTTTTTATTCTGGAACCTGAAAATCAGCCAAGCGTTCTCTTCACCTGGAGGGAGGGAGGGAGGGACCTGACATCCCAGGTTTCTCAGGGCAGGGGATCCAGAACAGTCTCCCTTCACTGCACGTATTAAGATCATCTTATGCATAATTAAAATTCTATAAAATAGAAGTGCTTTCGGGCCTCCCTGGTGGCGCAAGGGGTTAAGACCCAACCTATGAAGCTGTCCGCAGCCACTGCAGCATGAGTTCGATCCCCTGGCCAGCCAGGGAGTTACCACATGGCACAGCAGACCTCTCCTGTCTTGCCTGCTGCTCCCCTCAGCAGTGTATTTCGTCAGTCTGCCTGTTCTGCTCCCTGCTCTGTCTCTGGTGAATCCTCTCGCCCCCTGCATCTCTGGCCTGTGTCCTAGTTTTTGTATGCATAAATAAATAAATTTTTTTTTAAAAAAGAAGTCCATTCACTTAGCATATAATCACATTTTAACATGCTAGCACTTATGACGATTTGCACATTGACTGTTTGAACATACAAATTCCTCCCGCCTAGATATGTTGAGGTGGGAACTGAAATATATTTTGACTGATGGTTTTGTAAGTTTGTGTATTTGTGACACTGGCCAACTGGCATCACTTATCTTCCATTGATTATCTTCCCTTAAATACTAAATGGCATTGAATTGGGTTGCTACCAGCTTTCCTAGGAAAATTGAAATCAACTTTTACAGCTGGAAATAATTTGGACTTTGGCACTGAGCTCCTTAACTTTCTATCTTGGGAAAAATGATGTTTTGATCCCACAGTTTATTGCAAAACGGTTCAAGCTTCTGTTCACACGATGAAAAAAGAAAGCAAGTTATGTTATTTTATTGGGAAACTGGGACCAACACACCTTCAAAGTCATTTGAAAATACCAAATCCTCTCAAGCTATTTTATTTTCTTAGGGGAAAAAAATGAACATTTAATGTTTCATCAGAATCTGTTTAGAGTTTTGTCTTCTTCCAAATTTTCATAATGAAATTGGTTTCTCTAGTTAATTGCCAGTTTATCCTCACATTAAAAAATTTCCCCATAAACATTATTCATTGATTTCTTAAAATCCTTTTAAATAGGATGTACTCACCTCAAGTGGGATGGCTTCATTAAACACCACCTTTGTGAGCCATGGAGTCTCCTGTTGTTTCATAGCTGGGTTCTTAGACTCGCCCTAAGGACTGTGTTTGGTTTTCTTTCTAAGTTACAGTTTTAATTGTGATAGAAAATACATAAAATTACCATCTTAACCGGTGTTAAGTGTACAGTTGAGTAGCATTAAGCACATCTGCATTTTTGTGCAAAAGGTCTCAGAACTTTTTCATCTTGCAAAACTGTAGCTCTCTACCTAGTCAATAGCTCCCACACCCTCCCCAACCCAGCCCTACCAAACACCATTCTTTCTGCTCCAGTAAATTCGACGACTTTACGATAACACACATGAGTAGAATCATACAGTGTTTGTCTTTTTTGACTTGCCTTTTCACTTAGCACAATGTCCTCAACTTTCATCCCTGTTATAGCACGTAACAGGCAATTCTTCCTTTTTGAGACCAAAAGAGCATTTCATTGTCTGTGGCGTGAATCTGCTTTATATCTGTGCATCCGTGGACCCTGGGGTTGTGTCCACCTCTTGCCTCTTGTGAATAATATTGCTGTGAATATAAGTGTGCAAACATCTTTGTGAGAGCCACTTTCAGTTATTTGGCCAGATACACAGAACTGGGTTTGTTGATTGTCTGGTAATCCTGTTGGTCTTTGGGACTCTGCCGAACTGTCTTCCACAGCAGCTGCGTCATCTTACTCTCCCACCAAGAGTGCACAAGGGGCCAGTCGCTCCACATTCTCACCAACATGTTTTCTATGTGTTTGGTTTTTTGATGGTTGCCATCCCGGTACTAGGAGGCGAGTCCTCACTGTGTTTTCATTTGCATTTCTCTGATGATGAGTGATGTTGACTGCCTTTTTATTATGCTTGGTGGCGATTTCTATGTCTTTCGAGAAATGTCTATGCAAATTCTTGCCCACTTTTTAATTGGATATTTTTTGTGTGATTGAGTGCTAGTTCTAGGTATATTCTGAATTTTAACTCCTCACTAGATGTGACTTGCCAATATTTTCTCTCCTTCCACAGTTTGCCTTTTTACTCTTGCTCAGTAGGACTGGCTTTAACACTCGATGTCATCACCTGCGCAGGAACCGACTTTGGCAGATCTGCTGATGTACAACCTATCACTCTGCCCAAATATTGATCAGTACTGACCGGCTCTGTGTGCAGTTAAGGTTGCCCAACTTCCATAACCAATACAGTAGTCATGGTAATATTTTTAAACTTCTGTGCACTGAAGCTGGATTGCAAACAGGTGCTCATACTACTTGTCATTGTAGTGGGTATAAGCTGGTAAGGGTGCTCTGATTTAAGTGCTCTGCCAATAAACAAGGGGGTGGGCAGGAGCAGGGAGGCTGTTTGCTTTAAGTGGTATGTGCTCGGGGTGTAATGGAGGGTGCTTGCTTTGTGTCTTGTGACCTCACCCAGGTACTTAGGAAAGACAGGCGATCCCATGGGGTGATCTGGAAGTCCCTTGGCATTGCATGGGAATACAGCCTGTTTCTATAAGTTATCCAGGAGACAACATGCCAAGTTATCAGGATAGACTCCAAGAAAAAGGCTTTTCTCCCCCACCCCCCTCCCCTCTTGTTTAAGGAAATATGTGCATTCTGTGGTTTCTGCAGAACCTTTTATCTCAGGAATATCAACGTGTTCACAAGTTATATATAGTCAGCCTCTCCATTAAAATGCAGCTCTTGGGTGACTGTCAGAATAGCTGTGATGCTATCTAGGCCACCCACTCTCAGAGCCCAGCCCTTCCTGAGCACTCATGGGAAAAACAGGTGATCCGTGATGTTTATGACATAGTTTAACACATGATATTGAATTGGGAGACTATCAGTTATTTTCTATGACTAATTTCCAAATTTCTCCTAAATTAATGTCTATCAAAGTCAGTCCAAGAAATATTACCTTGTAGGAAATGAGCTTCCTGAACAAAACAGTTTTAAGATTTGAAATATTTTTCACTATTGGATAATATGAAGTATAAAGAGTCCCTATGGGAATTCCATGGTGGTGTGAATTTCAGCAACCTTTCATTTCCACCATAACCCCGGCTCCCACATTGAAGTCCAGAGCCTCAAATACTCAACAGGTCTCCTTTGAAAAGAAATTACAGAATCATAATCAATTTTTAATTTTAAAGAAAGAGCATGGCCCTACAATGTTGCTTTCTTGTATTACTTTGAGGAGTGTGTGTGTGTTCTCTGCTAATAAAATTCATACTCCCTTTGTCGAAAGCACCATAAAACTAGAGTTTCCTAAGGATACTGTCTAGACTGATGATAGCAAAATCCCAAAATTGTCCAGGGGAGACAGACTATTCTTTGGTAAACTGTTGAGCTGTTGGCAAAAGCAAACACTCCACTTAAATGACTAAGCAAATGGTTTCTGAGCCGCTCTGACCCTTCAGAAGCTTCCATAAGGAAGATCTACTAGCTCAATGCGCACAGCTTGTGGCCTTGCCACTCACAGATTAATCACCACGCAGGCTGACTCATCCCAGTCTTGCCTCTAAGTGAATGTCAAATTTAATGAATGCCAAATGTGAGCCCCATCGGCCTTTTTTTTTTTTTGCTTGACATCAGTAACATCTGAATGAGCCATGGTCTGGTGCTCTGTGCAGTGATGTGATTAATTCAACAGAGGGGTTGGGGTCCCAACTTGTCCCCACATGGTGTGGGCAGGAGCCAAAGTTAGATTTCAACAGCATCTGCATCCATAGTATCCTCACCCTTGCTGTCCTTCGTCTGATATTCTAGCTTTAAGAGATTTGCTTTGCATTAGGTATACATCTTGATCAAACAGCATTGGACAATAAACTATTCTAAGTTCATCATCTAATCTTTTTTTTTTTATTTTTTTTTTTTAGATTATTTATTTAATTTTTATTTATACAAGCACTGGGTGCAGTCAGAAGCGCGGGAGGGTGAGAGAATTCACCAGAGCCAGAGCGGGGAGCAGAGCAGGCAGAAGGACCGAAGTACACTGCTGAGGGGAGCAGCGGGCGGCAGGAGAGGTCTGTGCTCCATGTGGGACCCTCCTCCAGTGGCCGGGGAGCAGCCGGGGATCAAACCGGCGCTGCAGAGGCTGCGGGCAGCTTCGCAACCCAGTGCTCAACCGCTGCGCCATCGGGGAGGCCCTCATCATCTAATCTTTAAGAATTCTATTGTAGCATCAGGAAGATGAAAAATCAATGTGTAATCTATATGTCCATGAGAAAGAGACTGGCTGAGTCAAGTGGATTATACCCAGTCAGTCTGGCCAGGCAGGAAGGGCTGCTCTGCTCCATCAAGTCATACAGGGTCCAAGGCCAAGGCTTCACCTTTCTTATCACAGTGCTTCCAAGGTAGATGTGGTTGTGGACATTCAGTTAGCAGGTGGGTTAAGAGAAGGCGCATATGCAGTGCAGGAGGTTTCCTCAACAGGCCAGGTGGGGAGGTGGCAGGCATCCGCCTAAGCTTAATCACATGGTCGTCACATCTAATTGCAAGGGAGGCTGGGAGTTGTAGTCTCTGTGCCCAGAGGAAGAAGCACTGGTTTAGACACCTGCATCCTGTCTCAGCTACAGAGGTGATGGGTGCTGGGCAGAAGCACGTGTGGGGATTGAGGCTTTGCATGGTATACCTGGAGAATGCCCCCTCGTCTCTCTTCTCAGTTGGTGGGTGCACTGTAGAGGAATGGTGGTGTGATGAGCTTACAAGAAAGATGTTCTCCCTGACCGTGCAGAACTGGGGGAGCCTCCAGCTAACCCCTTAGCCAGGTCGCTGTGAGGACAGTCCTCTTGAATCTGGGGAGGTGGCTGCAAAGTACACCTTCATTTGTGTGGCCTGATATGACATCACTCCTCACTCCACCTGTTCAGTCGTCATCAGAGCTTCATATTGCTTATTATGGCAAGAGCTAAAACTCAGCCTAAAAAATATAATTCTGATCTGACAGTTTCCTACTTTCCCACTTTACTTCTTGCCAATTCCTTTGATTTTTTTTTCCCCCTGTGACTGATATTCCTCCCAGATCCTTCTGGGAGGCATTACCAGGTGTGCTGTAGACAGGAAGCGATACAGGAGCAAACACACATGGGACTCACACCACATACCATATGTCCTCTCATGGGCTGTGTACTGGAGGCGCTGAGAAGCTCTGTAGCTTTGATCCCCTAGAATTTACCAAGCTCAACTGTGGCACAAAGTGCGCTGCAAACGCCACCTAAACCTCTTCAGGATGGGCTGCTGTAGACCTGTGTGGGTCTCCACTGGCCATGGGGGATGCCCAGGGCCTCAGCGCACATCTCAGGTTTCAACTGGGCCCCAGGAGTCCTGCTGTTTCTTCCCTGTGTGTCTAATGCGGAAGTAAATCTTTCCCTGTAACATACTCTTACTTCGTCTTTTCTCACTGCACATACACATTTGCTTATGTTTGTTATTCATTAACTATGCGGGCCTCCCTGTGGCACAAGGGGTAAAGACACAACCTATGAAGCTGTCAGTAGCCACTGCAGCATGAGTTCAATCCCCGGCCAGGGAGCTACGCACATGGCACAGCAGACCTCTCCTGTCTCGCCCGCTGCTCTCCTCAGCAGTGTATTTCTGTCAGTCTGCCTGTTCTGTTCCCTGCTCTGTCTCTGGTGGGTCCTCTCACCCCCCACACCTCTGGCCTGTACCCCAGCTCTTGTATCCATAAATAAATCTTTAGAAAAAAAATACTATATGGCTTTTCCTTGTTAATTCCCTTAGTCAGCCTGGGGGTTTCAGCGTACAGAGCAGTACCCGGCTCACAGTGTTACAGTCAGGTTAATTTGTCCTCTCTTTCCTCTCTGCATGTTTTTAAGTTAACGTATTTCAAGTTCTAATTTTATACTTAAGATTTTGCTTTGCATAGATCACCTAAAGTATAAAGCTCATAAGTACCTTATCTTGGAAGAAACCTAGAACAATTTCATTCCAATTAGCTCCCTCCCCTGTTGTTTTTTAGGTCTATTTTTATAAATTTATGGTTGTTATTTTCCCTGTTTAGAGCAATTTATTCTTGTTTTATATAAGCCCCCTCCCCCCTGGTTTTTTGGTGTTTTTTTTTTTTTTTTTTTTTTGACCCATTTCTTCATTCTACCTTTCTTTCTCATGTCTCATTACTTTCTTCTGGGTTTAATTTCCTTATTCCTAAATAATGTATTTTAATTTTTTCTGCCCAAGGTCTTTTAGTCTTAAATGCTAAATCTTTGCCCCAAAATGCCCTTATTTCAACATAATTCTGAAGTGATAGTTTATCAAGCTATGGACTTATAGAGCATTTTCTTTCAGTTCACTAACTCTCCAAATGGGATCTAAGTAACCAACTCAATCCTCAAATGTTTTTTTTTTTTTTTTAAAGATTTATTTATTTATACAAGCACTGGGTACAGTCAGAAGCGCGGGAGGGTGAGAGAATCCACCAGAGCCAGAGCGGGGAGCAGAACAGGTGGACTGATGAAATACACTGCTGAGGGGAGCAGTAGGCGTGGCAGGAGAGGTCTACGCACCATGTGGGACCCTCACGGTGGCCGGGGATCGAACCGGCGCTGCAGAGGCTGCGGGCAGCTTCGCAACCCAGCGCTCAACCGCTGCGCCACCGGGGAGGCCCAATCCTTGAATGTTTTTAGTTGACGTATTCATCATTTCAAGTATAATGTGGCTATTTGTTTTACCTGTCTGATCTTTTTTCATGATCTTCTTTTCTTATGGTTTGCTGACTCCTTTTATGACTTTAATATCTGTTGTGTGTTAATTTACAAGCTCGCTTTGATATTTCCATCTCAGAAATTTCTGAGGAGGGCTAGTCCCACCGCCTGCTCTGCCAACGGAGTCAGTCTTACCCGGGAGGTGTAACTTCCTTGCTTGTTTTGAAGCTGTGAGCTCCTGTTTGGAGGAGCTGAGCCAGTCATGATCCTGTGACCCCAGGATGAGGGTTTACCCAGGAGGTGCTTTGCAGTATTTCTGGGGGCTCTCGGGACACGTGTGTATGTTTAAATATGGGGTGAGACTTATCTATAAGAAATTTGGGAGCAGGTGCTTGTTCCGACTTAGAGGCTGGGCTGAGACCGTTGAGCATGTCCTTGTTTTCTGCTGTGACGGGGGAGACCCCCAACTGCACTTCCCTGTGAAATATTATCCTGTGCCCATCGCTGGGGAGGGGTTGCCAATGGATCTCATGTCTTGAGTCAAACCTTGTTTCTTGTTACGGGGACACCAGATTCTAGTCACCTGGGCCCCAGCCAGGAGCAGCTCGGACCAGCCACCACCTCTACTGACTGCACTTGAGCTCTCGCTTTAGCTCTGACTCTGGCAATTTTCCTTATGCTCCTGCAATCCTAGCTGTTTCTAAGAATGTGTTTTACCACACCTTCTTTTGGGTTCTATTAGAGGTCAGTTTGGAGGCTCTTTATTCTGCCATGTCCCTGGGATATTTCCTTTATCCCTAGGAATTGCCTTCCAGGGCCGGTGGATGCTGGAAGCACGGACGGTACCGAATGCTGCAGATCTTGTCTCTTCCCTGTGCACATCTGTGCCTGTGAGAGTTTAATTTCTATGTCAGGTGCAGCAGGAGACTAACAACAACTAATAATAAAACAACAATTATAACAGTATACGATAATAAATATTCTGTGAATGTGCTCTTTCTCTTCCCCTCTGACTGTCAGAATATCTTATTGTATGTCACATTTTTGGCCGCGGTTGACCGAGGGCAACTGAAACCACAGAAAGCAAAACCGCAAGTCAGGGGCAACAACTGTGTAAGAACATTCTGGCGAAGAAAACAGCAAACAAGTAAGAGAGGCAGGAAGCACAGATGTGGTTATTATTAGGTTTGTCCAGAGATAAACTTCCCAACTTGGCGTCCTGTGGGTCTGTGTGGTTGCTGTGGATGGCGAGCGGAGACATCTTAAGGTGTAAAATGCAAACGAGACTTTGAGGATTTATTACTAAAAAAAATAAAATCATCTCAATCACTTTCATGTTGCTAATGTATTGGAATGATTATTTTGATATGTTGGGTAAAATAAAACTTTGACATTAATATCACCTTATTTTCACTGAAAACTTAAAATTTTATTCATGGTTCCTTATTTGTATCGGCGACAACAAATGCCGGTGGACAGAGGAAGCGCTTAGTCCGCTCACGTGATCTCACTATTTCTGCATTTGGCCTACGAGGCGTCAAGCAATATCTGCAAACACGCCTCCTGCTGGGCCGCTGTGGTCAGGGTCTGGAGTGAGCGGAGAGGACAGTGTGGCCAGTTTGGGCGGAAAGCATTAGGGGAAGTGAGTTTAGAGAAGTGGTTTTGACAGTGCATTGAGTAGAAGAACATGCCTGTCTTCAGGAATAGCCGTCATGTCTTTGCCACATTTGTTGCATGAGGAGCAATGCTTTTCACACAACATCCAACGACAAGCCCATCAGAAAAGGAAGCTCAAAAACATGACCAAAGGCTCTCTTGATACTGATTTTTTTAAATTTTATTTTAAATATTTTATATAATTCTTACATCATTTTTCATTTTTGCACAATGTATGCATTTTCATTTTGGCTATATTCCCCATACAATGGCACCCCCCTTATTTTGACCCTAATCCCTCCTCTTCCTGCTCCCCCACACCCCCCCAGTAGTGTCTCTGGTTTATGGTTGCTTGTTGATTTTGATTTTTACTTTCTCTGACATTTTAACCAATCCGCTTCCCTAACTCAGTTCTCATTCATTCACCATTTGGGTATACAAAGTGAAAAGAAGGTGCTAGAGGTGGGGAACCCTGTGAGCTCAAAGCGTTTGTTTCATCCTGGGCGTTTATGCTGCCTTGGCCACCGGTGGTATTTTGCCTTTACGTCGGGAAATGAACTGGCCCTGGCAAGGTCAGCTGCCCACAGCAAGGGGCAGCTCGTCCTGTCTGTACAGACCCACTGGGCCAGTAACGTAACTTTGTCAGGGTGTTTTGCCGCATTTTGCCCTTTGTCATTAGGCACATCCCACAATAGCCCGTCTCCCCAGCTCTGCCTGCTCTTTTACAGGCGGGAGAGACACCCCTCTCGCCAGGGAGCGCCCCCTCTCTCTCGTTGCCCCTTATTCTTGTCAGTTGGCACCAATGTCTCCACACATTTGCCGGGTCTCCAGTTGTAGGTGCAGCAGCTGCTGCCGGGATTCTGCTGAGCCGAGGAATGGGCACGAGCTGCAGTGCAGATCCTCTGTCTCATGGGGTGCAGGGAGCCAGCAAGCGGGGTGCCTCTGAGCAGACCTCGTGTTTTCTCTTCTGGATCCTCCTGCCTCGGGTGTTGACTCCATCCACGGCCTCTGCCGGGTGGGGAGATCTGCACGGGGTCTCACTAATGGCCTGACACCCACTTGTTGGCCTTACGTGCAGCAGCGGGTCCTTGCTGCTCCCCGGGGCCTCTGAGGGAAATAGGCATGCGGGCCAAATGATTAAAGCCTCTGGAAATGGAAGGCACAGCTACCTTTGAAGTGGAATTATCTGTAACGCGTATCAGCTGTCCTCCTGATTCCATCCTTGTGCTCCACATGCCAGCTCACGAGCAAGGAGCTGTGCATGTGCCTCCAGCCTTAGCCGGGCAGCACAAGGTCTCCAGAGCCCAGTGGAAGGCCAGGTTGAGCCCGATGACTCTCTCTGCCATTTCCTTTAGACTCCTTTGCTTCTGATGCCACTCAGTCATGTCTGTGAACTTTGTGGCCCGAGGGTGCCGCCAGGCTGCAGAGACGAGACAGAGCCTTATCTGTTCATGAGGCTCAGCCAGTGCGTGTTTATCTTCCTGGCCAACGGGAGGGCTAATCTAGGCAGGACCTCAGCTTCCACCCGCTGTGGATCTTAATAAGTTAATCAGTGAAAGAGCTTTAATAACCAAAAGCATCATGACATGCTGATGCGAGTGCCGGTGCCTGGCTTCAGCCTGGCTGGCAGGCCTGTGTGCCGAGGCGGCAGCGACTGTGCTATCAGCTGTGGCGGCCAGGCCTTGCCATAGTCTCCTGACTTGAGAAAGATTGGGAGGAAGATGCCCACACCCCGTGGAATCCTGGGTGGTAGGAAGAGACCTCAGACAAAGAGACCAGACAAAGAAGGTGCTTTCTAGAGCCAGGACACATCATTCCTGGGAGGCCTCTCCCATGGGTGTGAGGCTCACCTGACAGAGGTTAAACCATCCCAACACCTGTTGGCCCCTTAGCCGCATGCCCTGCGAGGCACGCTCTGCCCTTCCCAGCGGCTCACTCTAGAATGTGGAGAGGTATCCTTATACATATAAATGACTCAATGAAACGCTTACCTACTGGGGAGGGGGAGAGACAAATATCTTTTAATATCCCTGCTGAGCAGTCAGTGAGAGCGCAGCAGGTCGAAGCAGTCAAGCACACCCCAGAGGAGCCTATAAAATGCATGTAGCAAAGATTGTCAGGATTTTTCCTGCCATTGACCAATACAACAAATCAAGGAAAAAAATAGAAAGACCAAGGAACAGAAAAGTGAACACCCAGGAGTCACGAGGACTCAGGCAGCACGTCTCAGTGCTGAAGGAGCAGGGCCAGGCAGGTGGTGCACACACACAAACCGAGTCTTGTGCTGCACCTGTACAGGTGAGTCAGGGAGCGCGCCAGGCTACTTTCAGCTTGCAAGCTGGATCTAAAAGGCTCACTATAAAATGCCAGGCTGTCTTGCCTATTTACAGCTCTCTGCTCTGGCAACTTGAGAGGGTCTATCGAAGAACAAAGCAATGACCTTGCTGCTGGAACCTTCTATCATTTCTGAACCTGTTGTTCAGAAAACCATTTGAGTTGCATTAAACCATTGACTTAGCATTAAGGTTCATGAGAGAGACATTTGCTCTTACAGACTTGGAAGCATGGAAAGGTTTTCATATGCATTTCCAGATGGCAGATATTTAAATCTCTGTTTAGTTCTTAAACATATGCTGGGGAATTTGGCAATGGGGGTGGGGCAAGGTGACAGTAATGATTTTGAAAATTGAGCACATATTTCTGATCCTGAAAACGGCTTGCTGGAGAAGTCACTTGAAAACACTCTATATTGTTCTGAGATTTTTTTTTTTTTACAGTAAAATTTCCATTAAAATGAAAGATCTGTTGTTGATTTTCTCCATCTAATAGGACTAACTATAGTCTTTCAGTGACTCTCTTACAAAGCATGACAGTGATACTTTAAAAAGCACCCTTCCTCATACCTGGAGAAAGAAATTTCAATCAGCTACATAGAACTAGGATAGTATCAGCCACAAATAGGTGAAATTATTTTCTTGATGATTGTAGAGTAAGGAAAAATGTCGGGCTTTTCTGCCCTCCCACCAATAGGATAGATGAAGGATCTTTGCGGTCCTGAATGCATGCCTGATGGCGGCACCTGGAGTAGGATGTGGGCATAGGTAGATGGGATTCACCTGGGCTGAGACTAGGCTTTTTTTAAGGGCTGTGTCACAGGGACGTCAGCAGAAGCCAAGAACGAACAGAAGCTGAGAGAGAAGCCAAGAGAGAAGTTGAGATCACCTGAGAGCCCAGATAGCGTGAGGATTTGCTGGGGGCTGGGAGGCCTGCCAGCCTCCCGGCCCCCCAGCACCCCTGCCTGCTGTGTACCTGGTAATCCCAATAAAAGACCTGCAAAAAACCTCCTTTACCCGGTCTGCTGGATCCTAGAAAACCTGCACTGTGGTCCATTCCTGGCCTTACAATGATTATAAGGTACTTCACACTTGACATGCATCTTTTCATCCTAAACCACTGATTTTATTTATATTCGGAGAGCCAGGAATTTGTCTTTTTGTAAACAAGATTAAAACTCTTAATATGGTCTGTACCGGAGCCAGAAATTGTTTCAGGAAACTCTGAGCTCATTTTCATTGCAATTCATTTTTTCAAACATTCTTTGCATAAGGTTTTATTTATTTATATATACATGTATATGTATATTCAGGGACATTTTTGGTGATTTTTCAGATAAACAGGAGGAAAAACCTAGCAATGTTGTATAATTGAGACAACTGCAGGGGGAAAGATGTGTGCAACCTTTCAGTGAATTACCACCTTCCCACTTTATTTCTTTGAGCCAAAAAATGCGGGGTCTTTTTATTGTCCTTATTTTTTTTTAAATGTAATGCATGGTGTAGGGCAAATGTTTGTCAGGTTTTTCTGCCCTCCCACCATTAGGATGGATGATGGCTCTCTGTAGTCCTGAATGCAGGCCTGATGGCGGGCACCTGGAGTGGGGTGTGGGCATGCGTAGGTGTGTACACCTGGGTTGAGACAGGGCTTTTAAGGGCAGCATCACGGGAATGGAACCACCAGCAGAGAAGCAGAAACCACGAGAGAACGCTGGAGAGCCCAGAAAGAGTGAATATGTGGGTGTGTGGTGGCTTTATCCATACCGGCAACTGGAGATGGGGGGTGGTGGGTGAGATCCTCTAGTGGGGAACTCCTTAGCCTATCTTGGTGGAGGTCCAGGTGGTGGAGTACCAGGTCCAGGACCAGGTGGCAAAGGTTAGAGGCAGACAGGATGAACAGAATGAAGATCCTGTTGCTGCAAAGTAATAGCTGGTGCTAATTTGGTGTTTACCACGTGGCTGGTGCTGCTGAGTACTCTCGTGTGTTCAGTCACTCAACACAACACCCTATGAGTTAGCTGATGCTCTTCTCCCTATTTTATAGGTGAGGAAACAGGTTCAGAGAGGTTTAGCAATTTGCCTAAAGTTACACAGTTCGTGCAAGTGTAGGAGCCAGAACTCAAAGCCAACAATTCAATCATCAGAAGACAGTAGTGAAGCACTGCTCGATATCATCTAATTTGAGTCTAATAAAAAATTTAAATCTACGTACAAATAAAGGGACCCACAGAACCTCGAGTGAAGGGACGTGAGATGACATAAAATGCCAAAGGAGGGAGTTTGACTAAGTCTCCCCAGAAAGCAAAAGGTGCAGACGCAGGTATCACCAGGGCCGTGGGGCCCAATTTGCAAGAATCAGGACAAGTGGTGGGGAGCTGCAGCCCTGCTGGGGCAGAGAAGGGCGGTGCTGGGGCCTGGCAGAGCCGGCAGATTTACAGGGATATTGTGGGTGGTGGCCCGTGTGTCCTGGGGTGCATAGCAGGGGAAGTAGGGGCTGTACAGCAAGGCCTTACATGGGGCCACTCACAGAGGACTCTTTAGGAGGAAGAAGAGCAGAGACTCAGACAGACGCTTCTAGATTCTTCTCTCTACCCCATTGTTCTTGCTTGTCCTAACCATGTTCACCAGATTTGTCTTTGAAGATTCAAATGCCGGCAGGTCCTTGAATAAGGTCCTTTTGCTCCACTTGTCATAAAGTTAATGAGAAAAATCCCAGCCTTCCCTATTCGAGCACCTGGTTTCATTAAGTCCTTTTACTTAAAGTCCCAACGTCCAGGAACCTCTCAGATGTTAGTGAGGAAGGAGTCACAGTGTCCTCCCTGGGAAACGGTCTTTTTTTAAAATTGTGGCATCGATGTTGTTCTTTTGGTTTAGCTCAAAGAAGAATTTACACCATCAGACACTGACTTCTTTACACCCTTTAATTTATTGGGGAAGAAATAAATCTTTCTCCCGATTGGAAGGCCCGTTTGGGTTCTTCATCGTCCTGGGGACTTGCTTCTCTGTACGTGGTCCCCGGCGTCCTGGGTTCACAGCAGGGAGCTCGGACGCCCCAGGGTTCACGCTGAATCAGAAGGGCCTCGGCAACTGGTCACAGGGGTTGGTTTTCAGACGTTCTCAGACGTGCCTTCAGCATAAGGCCTGTGTGCTCCTCGCAAGATCTCCTGTGCCTTCGAGGGTTCCGCCCTGAGGCTTCTCACAGATCTCACTCAGCACCTGCACTGGGCTTGGATGCCTTGTTTGCAGACAAATACCGGAAATTTACATGTCCCCACAGTTTCCTTTAAACATCACATGGGTGTGTCTGTGACAACAGCTTGGAGTTATTTTCTTGAGTAAAAAAGTTAAGAGCATTTTTCATATATAAAGAGAAAACACTGCAATACTTATTTATTTTTTTTAATATTTATTTATTTATTTATACAAGCACTGGGTACAGTCAGAAGCGCGGGAGGGCGAGAGAATTCACCAGAGCCAGAGCGGGGAGCAGAGCAGGCAGAAGTGTTATAGAGCAGCCCCGATATTGAACGGGTTCCTGGCTGTGGGTCCTCACCCGCGCGCTTTAAAGGGACTTATGAATACTCCACTACAGGCACACACAGAAGGTTAATAAAAGGTTTATTTACAAGGAAAAAGGAAATAAGGAAAATGTACAACTCAGGGAGAAAATAGGAAAATAAAGTCTTTAATGCGTCCTACCCGATCCAAAGACCTGGAAACCCAAAGTCACTCTCAGAGCTGGCCGGACGCTGCGAGCTGGCGGAGAGCCAAAATGGGGGATCCCCAAAGCCCACGTGTCTGCCTTTTGTATCCACCTGGCTGCTTAACCCCACCCTCAGGTCCCAGCCACCTTCCCTTTGGTGGGGATGGGACTTGGAGTTCCCAGTGTCTTTGCCTTTGACCTGGGGTGGGGGTGGAGTCCACAAAGCCTGTATGGAATTAGCTTTGGGACATCCTGTTCCCCCTAACAGAAGGACCGAAGTACACTGCTGAGGGGAGCAGCGGGCGGCAGGAGAGGTCTGCGCGCCATGTGGGACCCTCCTCCGGTGGCCGGGGAGCAGCCGGGGATGGAACTGGTGCTGCAGAGGCTGCGGGCAGCTTCGCAACCCAGCGCTCAACCGCTGCGCCACCAGGGAGGCCCAACACTTCTTTATATTAACAGTCTCCATTTTTTCCTATGAATCTTTGCACTTGCTGAGATGGTATCTCTCTCTCCCTCTCCTTCCCTCCCTCTTTCTCTGCTCCGCCCCCCCCCACCCCATGCTATTGCCATGCAAGAGGACAGAGGAAGCTGGCCATGCCTTCGCCCACCCACAGCCAGCAAGTCCAATCAGGGACACGCACGTTGAGTCCCGGGCGCGCCAGTGCAGGTTCCTCCAGGTCAGGACCAGGGGCCTCCTCCCAGGACCAGGGTCTCTTCCCTTCTTTTCAAGCAGCTTTGAGGCAGTTCTCCAAGACAGACAACATCTGGGGAGCTTTCATAGCTCAGTGGAGCACCCCGTGTTATGATTTGAATTGTGGCTTTTCGGAAAAAAAGATCCTTTATTTCACAAGAGCCTCAATATGATTGGCAGCAATGCGTGAGTCATTTCTGAACAGAGGAGCTGTGCTCGGAACAGAATGAGGGGCGCGGGAAGGCGGCTCCAGCTCTGGCTAGGAGTCCCCCCACTGTCTCCTTGCTAGCCTGCTCTTTGTTCTCTGCAGCCACCAGGTATAGCTCTTGATAAGCTTTCACAATTCCTTTCACTCGGAGCTGCTTTTTGTGCCTGTGACTCTGCGTTTGGTTTTGCATGGCCTAATGCAGAATTTATAGCCATCGAGTGCATGAAAGTCACTTATATTTTAATTTATTGTTATGGATCTGTTTGTGATGACTTCACAAATTTGAGTCAAACGCAGTGAAGAGAAATAGAAAGGACAGGAGAAGATAACTTATTGAACATCTCAGTGCCGTGTCCTATCCTTTTATCTCGATGGTTCTATTTAACCCTTAGCATTTGTGTCCTTTGTCCTGTTACCTACGTCATCCTCTGCTACAGTGACAGAGCTAAATGCAGTCGAACCTATTAGACTTCAAAGCTGCTTTTTGAGCTGTTTGGGAATTTCATCCGGATAGGGAGGTATCTTAGATAATATATCATAGCTTTGGTTTTTCTCAGAGTGGGAAGAGAAATCTGATGTCCTAACATCTGCATTTCTGAGGGAAGCACAGAACCTTGAGGAGATGAATCGAGCAGGCATGGACCACTCTGTTCAATTGCCAGAAAAGCGAGTTTCTGATAAGCATTTGCCAATGACAGCTCATCCTCCATTTGTCAAGCAGTGCCCATTAGGATGTGGTTTTAAAGAAAATCCACAATTTTCTCTTTTCCTTATGAATTAGTCTGAAGGAGGTAGACCCGGCACCAGGCCTGTGGCTCTCAGAATTACAGTAGGAACAAGCCCAGGGGAAATTGCTTGCCTTCTGGTAACTAGTTGTATCTTAGTATTACAACAAATTCTTTAAAGTTTAAGGCTTTTTGTTGATGGGGAGCACAAGTTACAGCAGAATTGTGTTCAGATTCTAGCGTAGGTGATTGGGATTGCTACTAATAAAACCGAAGATTCTCCTGAGATAAAAAATATTCCATGATTAATGCATATTAAATTAGCTTCAATACTAGCTCTTTGGCCCAAGCAAGAAGAATCTACACTTAAAGAAAATCTTGGCTTCTTCCAGCCTATTTCACCCCCCAATACAAGGGCAGGGCCAGCACAGAACCCGAGCCTCCTGCCTTCAAGACCCTGCTGCAGCACTCCTTGAGTTCCGCCATTGGTTTAAGAGCAATTCTCATGACAAGTCCTGTTAAAAAATTTAGCAGTGTGTCCGCGGGAAATATCCAAATATCTGGCCTCTATCTTAATGGGTTAAATCTGTGCATCTCAAATGTATTTCCAGCATAATTATTCAATTATAAGTAAGGTCAGGCTAATTTATTTAATTCCTTTTTCATGTAGCAATTTTCAAAAGGCCACAGATAAATTAGTACTTAGTGAGTCATTCTGATAGTTATTATGACATTAGACTCACAAAATGCAACTGAAAAGTTTATTATTTATACTTGGTACAATTTGTAATTCTAGCAAAGTGAAATAACTTGATGAAGGATCTGTGTCTCAAGGGGTTAAAATTTGTGAAACCCCCCACCCAAACAAAATGCATGTTGAAATACAACCTTTAAGGCGACATCTCATTTTGGGTGAGGGTGGGGAACAAACAAACCCCATTACTTTTGTCTTGACTTTTTGTCTTGACTAAGTTTACCAAGAACAGCATTAACTATTTTAAACCAACGTGGATAATCTTAAAGTGAGTGTACATTTTAACAGCTTTTGATTTGTGCAGGAAAATTTTATTGCATGTAACTTTTAATTTTTCTCCAAGAGTTATTTAGTCTGCCATGTGCATGGCAACTCAAGGCTGCTCCAAACTGCATCCATGGGTCCATTAAACAATTATGTCCTGTGTAATCACGGCATGTGAGAACGACTCAGGAGGAAAACCTTTTCTTCATCCAGAGCTCTAGAGACTTCACAGGGTTAAAAACTCTAGCCTATATACTGACCCAAGGAATCTAGAATGAATTTTATGAAATCTGTGCTTAGGTATCTTAACCGTCCTTGTTTTTAAACTACTTCAGTGGCTAAAAAGTTGCCACATCTGGGAGAGAAATAGGAGCAGAATTTCCCTAAACTGACTCCCCGGAGAGGTTTACTCCTTCCAGCTGTTCTCAGGCCATTTCAGTTCCCGATATGATCACGCTCCTTCGAGTCTTTGCTAGGAATGGACAGTAGAAGTGTGTCCTGCCCACCGCTCGGGATGGGTCCAGTGATAAAAAATGTTGCCCACAGCCCTGGGACATATTTTCTCTTGCCATCCCCCCGCCCCTTTGCCCCGCCGCCAGGACATTTGCCCCTAGATGTTGCCACATCATGGTACACTGCAAAATAAGAATCCAAACCTTAGACTGAAAATAGCAGCACCCGCCCTCTGGTGGGGCTCCCCAGAGTTGCTGTTCAGCTGTGATGTGTCCGTGTCAACCACAAGAATATTTCCGGCTCTTTCCCTTTCAAGTGCAGCTCAGCCCAGGAGCAGGCCCCTGGCCTCCAGGGGGTGAGTGGCACCTGGGTCTTGTGGCTTCATCCTTATTGTTGTTGGGGCTGCATTTTTTTTAAGGTGATGCTGGTTCCCAACACTGTGGGGATTTGCAGGCACAGGTTCCCGGCACCCCGTCCCCCCCCGAGGCACCCTCACCCGCAGTCCACAGGAGCTCCCCCCAGGCCTCCTCTGGGAGTTTGGGCGTTTCCTTTATTCTGTTTCTCTCATTCCGCAGAGGCGTGAGATGGCCCAGTGTTTCTCTTTCTCCTTCCGACCTTTTTCACGTGAAACCATCCCCTCCAGTCCCAGCCATGATTTTATCTTTTTGTTTTTTGTTGTTGTTTTTTTACAGCTGAGTGACTATTCACTGTGCAGATGCATCTCACTCCGCTCCTGCCCTGGGCACTCGGGCGCTGTCCACCCCGTGTGTTCCAGGCAGGGCCTGTGCCCCTCCCCAGGAGTGTTTTGTTTCTCGGGACGCCCAGGGTGCAGTTGCCTCTGGGGAGCCCCCCGCTGCTTCTTCCTTGACCCTTGCAGGTCTGTCCATGCCGTGGGCTGCCTCCTTCCTGCCCTGTACTGAGGGCCGGGCTTGCGGATGGGTGTCCCCAGCAGCGGGTCCTCGGGCGCAGCTCGCCCGCTTCCCTCCTCGGAGGGTGCAGGCCGCGCCGCAGAGCGGGAGGGGCCTCGGTGGTCAGGGCAGCAGGTCTGTTCCCTAGGCGGGCTCGGTTACACGCCCTATTTTTGGACGTGAACTTGACTCTGAGTGGCATACTTTGCTGTCTGTGTCAGAGATCCTGGAACCCATGAGCTGGAAGGAATTTAGTTATGGTTTGTTTTTCATCTAAGCAGGCTTTTGTGTTAATTGAGGGCTTACATATTTACTCATTTATAAGTGCACAGGTTCCACTCACCCTGCCCCAAACCATAGGTGCCAGCACCCTGTCTACTTCCTCTCCCACCCCCGTTCCCTTCTGGTAACCTGTAAATGTGTTCACTAAGTCCAAGAGTTGTTTTTGCTGGATGTGCCAGTGTCTGTTTTTGGTTATTTATGTCGCACAGATGAATGAAGCCATCTGATCTCTGTCCTTCACGTCTAACTTACTTCACTAAACACAATCACGTTGAGGCCCGTCCATCTTTTTCCAATAGGTACTATTTCATCTTTTTAATAGCTGTGTAGTATTCCATTGAGTAGATATTCCAGTTTCTTTATTCATGTATTAATGGGTGCTTAGGAATTTTTATTCTTGAAACAAATCCTACAGAGTTTGATGGTCCAGTGGAACAGTCTGGGGGGCTAGTGGGGCAGGACCCTGGGCTACTCCTCACACGTTCCTGCAGTTGTACATAGGGGTGTGTTGCGGGGTTCAGCAGTGCCCCTGCTCCCAGCCATTGTAGTTCTGCTTGAGCTCAGCTGCCCTCTCCTGGCACTCCCCTCCCTCCTCCGAGCATCCAGGCTGGCACCTGTCTCTGTCAGCTGGAACTGCCACTACACAACATCACACGCTGAGTGGCTTCCACAGGATTTTACTCTGTGTCAGTTCTGGAGGCAGACAGGCCAAGGGCAAGGTGCCATGGTTGGTTTCTGGTAAGCTTGACGTGTGCTGACTACCTCCTGCCTGGTGTCTTCAGCTGGTAGAAAGAAAGAAAGCTCTATTATCTCTTCTTATAAGGACTCCAGACCTATAGGATTAGGGCTCCATTCTTATGACCCCATTTCATGTTAATGACCTCCATAAAGGCTCTGTCTCCAAATGCAGCCACATCAGCAGAAACAGTTAAGGCCTTAATATGAAATAAAGCCCCCAGGGACTGGACTAGACTCACCGTGGGACAGAGACACGCACACAGTTGTTGGCCTGAGAGCACCCCTCTTGTTGGATTTGAGCTTTTGCCTTTGAGGCAACCCAGTGACCCCCTTCTGTAAGGAGAGGCTCATCTGCTTGCAACTTTTAACACTTTACCTTATTTAAGAACTTTTAGGATTGGGCTGGGTCGGTTGGACTGGCCTAATCTTTGATGTCCACTCCAGATGAACTGGCTCTTGTTTTCGCTGGTTACGAGCACTTCTCTTGGAGGGAGACAAGAAGCTTCAGTCTCCATGAAGTTTCTGAAGGGCTAGAGGGAGCTGAGATGGGGCGGGCCATGATCTGGAAGGCTCTTATGTTTTCAGATCTGATGGCAGCTATTTTTAGGCCCTAGCGGCCAGTTATCACTGTTTTGCCAACAACACATACACGTGCAGTTGTTCTGCATGTCAGACTGGACCAGGCCTGTCATCCTTCCTGCCCAGTGTTTCATGATACATCTCACTGCCTTGCTTAGAATCCGCTCCCCCAAATCTTGCTAATGGCTGAATGCCTGTCAGGTGCTAGAATTTTCACTGGGGGTGAGAAGAGAGGTGAAGCAGCAACTTAACGGTCCTTCTGAGCATTGCAAAGAATATGACTTTAATGTTTATTGAGATAAGGTCCTGGCTGAAGTCAAGCAGGGTGAAGACCTTGGGGACTCATACACAGTCTTTTTTCTCCAGGCCACATAGGCAGCTGGGAGATCATGGGGCCTGAACTAGGGGAGAACGAGGCACCATGATCAGGGCAGATCTGGCTCCAGTTATGTATCCTTGGGTGCTCTCCTCCAGAAATCCCTCCTCCTGCCACCTTCACTGTAGTAGGCAGGTGACAGCCCCAGAAGTGCCCATTCCCAACCCCCATGACCTGTGAATAGGTTGCCTTACCTGGAGAAAGGGACTTTAGAGATTAAGATTAGAGTCTTGAGCTTACCCTGCATTATCCAGTGTCATTATAAGGAAACTTATAAAAAGGAGATGGAATTATAAGGAAACTTACAAAAAGGAGATGGAGGGAGGAGAGGTGACAGAGGAAGCAGAGGTTGGGGTGATGCGGCCACAAGCTGAGGATGTAAGCCACCTCCAGGAGCTCATAAAACCAAGGAAACAATCCTCCCAGAGCCTCCAGAAGGCTCTCAGTCCTGCTGTGACATCTCAGTGTTAGCCCTGGGACATGCATTTCGGACATCTGATCTCAAATCAGTATGAATCTAAGGCAGCATTGCTTTAAGTCACTAAATTTATAATAATCTGTCACAGCAGAGCACACCCTCCAGCAAAGATTGTCCCTCCTAAGAGTGTCATCTCCCATCCTCGACATCCCTCATGCGTCCCAGGAGAGGATTGAGGCCCCTGTTCCTGGTCCCACCCCCCTGTCGCTCTTCTCCAAGGGATTCCCCGACCCCCGTGGCAGAGGAGGCTGTTCTGTCATTGAAGTCAGGTCTCAGTTGGCTTCTGCACCAGCTCAGGCATCCTCAGAGCCCTTGACGTGCCACCAAATCCACCAAACTCCCGTCCTTTTCCAGACCAGCATCAGACCCCTCTCCAGTAGGGTGGTCAGCATCCACAGTCGTGCTAGCGTATGGGAGGGAGGGAGATTGCAAGGTTCTCATTAGCGTGCCCAGCGCACCCTCTTTTCATGGGGGAGGGGCTACTAGAATTATATAATGTGATAAATATCACTACAAAAGCAACCTTGTTACAACATATAAATGCATCAAAGTAATATATTGTACACCTTAAATTTACACACAGTTCTATGTCAAACATAGGCAGTAAAAAAGAATAGTAAAAAAATAGTCATACTTTTTAAGTATCAAAGACAAAGTCTGCCAGATCCAGTTTCCCCTTTGGACGATACATTTCTGAGCCCCTGCTCCCCACTGGGAAGGACCAGCACCGAGAGCTTTGTCACGCTCAGGAAAGAAGGCTTCACCCGGTCACAGGGGGAGCCTGTAGTGGCTCTTCCCACAGCTCCCACAGGCCTGGCCCCTCTGCTCACAGCCCAGGAGGGAGCCCCGGGCCTGCTTGAACAGTCACAGCTGCCTCCGTGTGTCCAGGCCCAAACCAGGGACACAACAGCTCACTCCTGCTCACTCTCCCTTCCTCCTCATCATCACCCTGTTAACGCTGTGTCTCGTTATCCCCAGCAAGCTTGCCTGAAAATTCCCGTGGACTCAAGTGGGAACTCTGAAGGCTGAGAACAAGGTACATGAAAATGTACCCCAGCATGGACATCTCAGAAAGAGCCCAACCTGCAATCCCTACGACCCATTCTTTTGTAACAAGGAATCTGAGAACTTGAAGAATTTTTCATATAATCAATAAAATCCCTTCCTACTAGGAAGAAGCCAGATTTTCTACATTGTATGTATTTTCAGAAAACATTCTGTGTTATTTTAAGAATTTTAATTCTTGGATGACCTCATTAACACTTGGACCATCTGAAAACAAGAACAGTAACGATTCTCATCTTTCTGCATTGGGTGTAATTATTCTATCATCATGCTGAGGAAGGCAGCCGTGCTTTGCTTTGCTTTTGCTTTCTAAATTTATCCTTTAGTTAATATTATTCCCTTATAATTTTTGTTCTTAAGTTCAGTTCGAATATATTTATTTGCCTCCAATTTGAAAAGATGCTTTACTGGTTGCTCGGCAACCTAAACAGTAACTGTCTTTTGCCTTAATTAGAATCCTACCTACTGCTACATTCTTGGCACTCAGAGAGCCCTGTTTCTAGTGAGGAAATGGAGTCTGACGGTTGTAATCTCTGCGGCTGGTTCCGAAGCTCTAAAAACTAATATTTGCAAGTGATTTTCCAAATGAAAGTTGTTTCTGTGAAGAGAGCTATCATTTTCCTTCACTTCAGAGTTGCTTACAAAAGAGAAAAACAGTCATAATTTCCAGAATGATTATGGGAAATGATTAGCACCAGCTAATGGACATGGGGCTTTGGCTGTGAAGGTGGCCCGTGGGAGGCCCACGAGCGTCTGGGGCTGTTTGTGCAGAACGTGGCCCCTGGGCACATGTGACCAGGAAACATGCAGGGGCAGGGGGATGAGAATACCCTGGGTGTGATCTGGAAAATTCAGATAGATACTAAAAATCAGATCCAAAAGAAAGGACAATTCTTTTTCACTTTTTATTAATTACTGACTTTTTTGTTTAATTTGGAAAATACATGTGTTTTCCATAAATCTATTATGTAGGATATCATGTGACTTGCTTTTTTAAAAAAAGTTTATTTTTTTGTTGAAGTAACACTGTGTTATAAGATCATGTGCTGATCTCGTTCTGCCCACTTGTGTCTGTGCAAAATCCTGTTCTCTCCCTTTATAATTAACCTGTTCTTTTGGATATATAAAAAAGGACCGTATATATTTTAGCTGCGCATCATTATAAATCAACAACTGTGTATGCCCCGACGTCATGCTGCTGGTCACAGCCTCTTACACAGTGGGCATAACCCCATTGGCAAGGCGCTTGCTGAATGACTGCTGCCTGGCTGAGACTTTCTAGAACCAGCCTGTCAGCATTTACCTGTCACCTGCTTCCTTACTGTCCTGTCTGAAGCCAGTGAACAATGACTAAGTCCTCAAGATTTATGTGGTAGGCCTCCCTGGTTGCACAAGGGGTTAAGTTCCACACTATGAAGCAATCCGCAGCCTCTGCAGCACAAGTTCCACCCCTGGCGGCCAGAGAGCAACCCACATGACACAGCAGACCTCTCCTGCCTTGCCCGCTGCTCCCCTCAGCAGTGGATTTCAGTGGATCTGCCTGTTCTGCTCCCCACTCTGTCTCTGGTGAATCCTCTCACCCCTGCATCTCTGGCCTGTACCCCAGCTCTTGTATGCATAAGTAAATAAGTCTTAAAAAAAAAATTTATGTGGTAAAAACACAACTAGACAGAAAATTGTGACTTAATGCCCACACGTTTGGTTATAATAGTGTTATAGGAAAAATGCCCATGACTGTTTAAATGACTTTGCTTCTTCCGGGAAGCTTAGCCTGGGTAAAATGACAGCATCCATCTGTCTGACCCTAATTTATCTGCAAGCTACCAGTTGTTTCCTTCTAAGTGTTTTCTAAGCTGCCACCAGCCTCCGTTCAGTTGCGGGCCAGTCTCTATCTAGACTTCAGTTTTCTTCTCTTTTCCAAATAGGGAGTTGGGCTTGGCAAGTGTTTCCTCTCAGAAGTAGAACTTGATGGTCCTGTGACTCTCCACGTCTGGAATCTCTTTTGGTGGGTACTTTTGTCGGATGAGCAGATCTGATCAGCACACATCTGTCTTTATGTTCCATCTGGGTCTACACGGTCTTGGCATAAAAACCTCCCAGCCCATTCTGAAAGTGATGAGTTACCTTGTTAGGAAGAAACACAGAGGAATCCCAGAAGCAGTGTGTAGCCCACCCCTGCATTCTTGGGTCTCAGAGCACTTGGGAAGTTACTGGGCAGCAGTAAGGCTGGAGCTCTGTGACTGGCCAAGGCGCTGGTTGAGCAGGCAACCGAGTGCCTCAGCAAGGACACGCCCCTTCGGCTGCACGTACTCAACTGTGGCTGATACTTCAAGTGTGTAAGCCATTTCCTTGCGGTGCTGGAGGTACCATTGTGCGGTGATTTTAATAAATGTCTGCAAGATAAAAATAAGAGACGGTTTCAAGGTTGGCTCTAAAGTGAAAGGGGGAAGTGAAGTCAAGCACACCATCCACAGATGAGGCCTCAGCTGTCAGCTCCGGGATGAAGCAAGGCGACCTCTCCCTGCTGGAGGAGAACTGTGGCTCCAGAAGGGGTGTGTCTCAATCGAAAAGACAAATGGAGCGAATGTGTCTAAATAAGATGCAAAATGTTATTGGTGAGCATATGGCAGGGACAGTAGCATTTCAGGAAAAATAACAAGGGAAATGTGGCAAATCAGGCAGAAGAGGAAAGAATGCAGCCATTCACTTCAGGAAAACTGACAAAGGTGCATAATTACAGACACTTCTGGCACCACTGGACAGGGTGTGCACCGAGCTCTGCTGGTACGCCCAGGGAGGGGTGAAGTAGGGCTAGGGAAGGTAGACTTATCTCCGGCCGAGGCACACACACCCAGGCCCTGTCCTGAGGGAGTTAGGTCCACAGAAGTGTCCACAAGCATTAATCCAAGAAATAATCGTATAAACATGTTATTCAGAAATATTAAGGGCGACTGAAAAGGACTATCAGGAAGAGTTGGTACCTCTGAGAACCACAGGTTTAAACGTAGCTTTGTCACGGCGAAGAGCTTTTGACTAAGAGAAACATCAATTATATTTGAGGGTTAATGGATTTTCCTTTAAGAAAGAACAATAATTTCTCACCTTAAACAAGCCAGCCAACCCGGCTCAACCACTTTTTGAGTATCTGTAGAATGAAGGAGGAGATAGTGTCAGCTGACGGTCGGGGCCTGACGCCTGGTTCTGTGACTCTGGGCAGCTCCAGAGCCTTCACGTCACTTCGGGCAGAGCAAGCTTGTGTGGCATCTGAAGAGGGCAGAGCTGTGTTTCTGAAACCACATTCTGTGATTTAATTAATATCAGTCATCTCGTCACTGGGGGAGAAGCCAGCTGCATTCCATGAGATTTAGATGCTTTCACTGCGTATTTTTGCTTTTTTTTGGCTTCAATATTATTAGCAAATCTGGGACACGCCTTTAAAATGTCAGCTCCTGAGGAGCAGGGCATGTTGTTTTCTTATCTTTGTCTTCAGACAAGGGTGATTTCACCCACAGAGCCAGCAAGTGAGAGCTGAGGATGCAGGGGCCGGCAGTGCCAACGGCTCCAGTGAGATCCAGTCACTTGTCCCAGACCCATGTTCCAGCGGCCGCCTTTTTTAAAAAAAGGAAAAAGAAACTAAATGTAACATTTTCTGTGGCCCAATATACCCAAAAGAGTGTCATTGCACATGTCATTCCATGTAAAGATGTCTCATCGCTGTCGACTCTGCGTGATCGCTAATGACGGTTTGTGCACCGGCTCCATATTGCACGTCAGCTCATCTCGACTCCGACGCTAGGCTGTCAGCAGACATATTTGATCTGTATTTAGATTTTGTAAAACACTTGAAAAAAGTTGCTTCTCACATCCAGGTTGTTTCAGCTAAACTTAAAAGTCTTCTAATGATCGAACTGAGTAATGGTTTTAAATTAGAATTTAAATTAACTAAAAAAATTCAACCTCCCAGTCATCCTAGCTACATTTCAGGTGCTCATTAACAATGTGCAGTGAGGGCATTGCACAGCGAGCCTTCCAGAAGGACTGACGTGCTCAGTCATTCCAGTGAGTGTCTGCTCAGCGTGCAGAGAGCCCCCTCCCCTCTCTGTGCTGAGTGTGGGGTGCCCAGCTCACTCCAGGGGGTGGTTTGGATGGTGGTGGTCAGAAGCTGTCTGTGACTGTAACCACAACAGGGCAATGGAACATGAGATGGTTTGACTTGGAAGATTCTAGAACTGCTACTGGTGATTTTTTTTTTTTCAGCTAGAAATAATAAGTGGGGAAGAATTCATGTTTTTGCCTTTGCTTTTTTTCTATTTGTAAACCCATTGAAGAGTTTCTTTAAGAAGCTGGGTGAGGGCCTCCCCGGTGGCGCAGCGGTTGAGCGCTGGGTTGCAAAGCTGCCCGCGGCCTCTGCGGCATCGGTTCGATCCCCGGCTGCTCCCCGGCCACCAGAGGAGGGTCCCACATGGCGCGCAGACCTCTCCTGCCGCCCGCTGCTCCCCTCAGCAGTGTACTTCGGTCCTTCTGCCTGCTCTGCTCCCCGCTCTGGCTCTGGTAAATTCTCTCACCCTCCCGCGCTTCTGACTGTACCCAGTGCATGTATAAATAAAACAAACAAACAAATAAAACATGCCTCTATTGAAAAAAAAAAGAAGAAGAAGAAGCTGGGTGATGTGCTAAGGCAGGAACTGTTAGACCAGTGCTTAATAGTCAGTGGATTCTGAAGAGCAATAAAAGAAGAGAAATCCTTTTTGGTACAGTCTTAGTTTGAGTTTCCCCAAAAGCAGACCCAAAACAAGGACTCAACCGCAGGCCATTTGTTTGAGAGTCATTTGCAGGGAGCACCAGTGGGGTTGGGGAGGAGAAACATGACGGGAGGGTAGCCTGTCCAGGGTACGACCCACCATGGGGCCCTGGAGCTTGGTCCTCCTGGGGAGCCCTGGGAGATGGTGTGGAAATAAGCCACAGGTCTTGCATGGGCAAGAGGGAGCCGACCATGTCCATACCAGCTTCCTCATCATTCCCCCAGGACTTAACTGGGGTGCAGGTGACATTCCCCTCCTGTGGCCCACACACTATCAGAGCATGAACTCAAGTGGTCAAGGGAAGCCACAGAGGCAAGGAAATCCAGGCACTGCAGCTGAAAGTCAGGACCGTGTGCCCCGAGATGGTACAGGTCAGGGAGTGCAGGGGAAGAGCGACAGCATCTGCTGTGCACACTCTGACTCAGCGCGGAAGGCACCCACCTGAGGGCACGCAAGGGCCTGTGGAACTCTTCCTAAATTCATGCTCAACCGCCAGCCCTTCCACCTTCTTAGACGTGAGACCCTATAAAATGCAGCCAGAGATCTGTGCCAGAGGCATGAAGACCAAGGAAGCTTAAAGACAGCACACGGCTTTCTAAACGCATTTCATAAACGGTTGCCACACCAGTTACTGGAAGTCACTGATCCAGCCGAAAGGTTTGCAGTTTCTGCTGCTTTGGTGTGGGAGCCCCGCTCCACCGAGAGAGACACAGCCTCCAGCAGGCCCGTTTTTTGCTGTGTTCTCCATGTAGTCATCGCTGGTCTTTTCACTGACCTTAATGTTACTGCTGCGTCCATAGCCCACATCATCTTATATAGGGAAGCCTGTGTGGGAAGTCCCAGCTTCTAGAAACCAAAATAGTCACTTCAGTTGCATTTCAGAAAGGGATTTTCCAATCTGTACTTGTCATAAGGGATTTCTCGTGTCCAGTTTTCAAAGACTTTTGAAGACAACTTTGGAGATTACTAAGAAGCAGCACAGAGATGAATCAAGTAAAGCAATGAGGCATTCATTAGTTACGCAGTGACCTGGGCCTCCCAGGGTGCTGCTGCCAAACAAATCAGCAAAGCATGAGGCGCTGCTTCCCGGGTGTGTCCCCTCTATGCAGCGCCACAGAATATAACGCCATCTACCTCTCAAAGATAGCCAAGGTACTGTGATTGTGTTTTAACTGCAACTCCTCGAAGTTCTTGCCAGACACTGTTAAAAATAATCTAATAGGGAGTAAGCGATGTGATTTCCCCTCCCCCCAGTAATTCAAAGCAAAATAAAACAAATCCACATTTGCTTTGACTCTGTGACTGTTTCAAACTAAAAATTACACCACTTTTGTTTTTTGCTGCCTTGAGAAAGAGAGAGAGCAAGTGATTTGGGCCAGTCCCTGCTCATCCGATTATTATGTTTATCTTTTTCCTTTGAAGATTGGTTTTCTATTCACCTGCCCCAGGGTTTCCTTTCAGTGACCAATGTGCTGTGGAAAGTTAACACTTGCGCGTTGCAGGAATGAATAGCTGGGCACGCTCCCTGGCTGTTGGGAGTCCTGTAGCATTCAGGGCTCTAGACACCTCACAAAGGTGTCTGGACACCCCACCTTTGTTTCTGAGCCCCAGCGGAAGCCAAAACCAGTAGGCACCGTCCCAACTCCACCTTTCTCTGGTCCAGGGGCAGCTGTCTAGCTAGGATGCTCTGAATAACTCTTTGATGTGATGCTGGTATCATACTACCTTATACTTACCGAGCACTTCCTATGTCCTAGGTCAATGATATGTATTGTCTCATTTAATCCTCTCTCTGCCCTTTGGGTTAGCTACATTTGCAATTAGAGATTTGGAGATAATGAGCCTGAACCTTAAAGATTTAGTCCATCTTCCAAGATGACCCAGTTAGAAGTTATGATAAATGACTTGGCCATTTAATTGCATGCATTAAATTATTAGGAAGAGAGATATGCTGGGGAATTTTGGTCTGTCCTATCTTCTGTCCTGTGAATAATGGAGGTTAGTCTGCTCTTTAATGAGACTACATGTATATTTTGTCCAAACAAATTTAGAATTTTGACATTTTCTACATAAGCAGATGTTTCTTTAAGCCTGATTTGCTCAAATAAAAACTGAATTATGTTAAAGATCAGAGTGGTGCAGGATTCTATGATGTTTTATTTCAGCCTGCGTTCTATCATATTATTTTTAACCATTTGAAATTATCACAAAAACTAAAAAGTTATTTTTAATTCTCATTTACTGTCTTTGTTCTAAGAAAATGCTACAGATAAAGCTATAAATAATATACCTTATTTTATATCCATCACTCCCCTACAGTTATTATAAGTGCATAGAAAATTCTACACACTGTAGAAAAGGAAAAAAAATATGAATTTTTTTAAAAGTATGAATCATTGATCATGTTAAGTATGGCTGAGAAACTGACATCAGTTAATTAAGTTACTAGAGTCTCTACAAAGAAAATAAAATTGGCTATTGGTAGCATCTCCTTTAAAGATTGTTTTGCTCTCATAAAAGTTAGTTCTTGAGTGTCTGCCTCTGACTAGAATGACAAATCTCCACTTAAGGGATCTGGTGCATAATTAAAATGCACTCAGTAACCTGCAGCATTTGACATAATTCAGATTTTCAGCAGCGCTTCGTGGGAGCACAGATTAACCAGCTTTTACTCTACAACCCAGATGAACCTTTAACAATTCGAATTCCGAGGACTTCCAGAGAAATATTGACAGCTTGCACGACCAATGATCAGTTTGGTTCCAGAGTGATAAATTTTCACACTTTTAAATTAATCCTACTATGAATTTAAATTTTAATCCCCTGAAAATTAATTTCATTGCAGGTTAGCTGGCACTAGCTGTCCTCAGGGTGGAAGAGCTAACAGGACAAACTTTGGAACCGTATGGAAGATGACTCATTTATGACCCAGAATGACTTTGAATCATACATGTGAGGAAGTCATTTTGCTGGATATGGACATTCTTTTCTGAAATGTACACATGAATACACAGCGGGTATGAATGTGAATTCAAATAAGTGAAGTTTTTGAAACCTAAGAAAGTTTATAGAAGTACAATGAGGTTCATTAACAGTGGTTTTGGATTCGGAAGACCTGGATTTTTAGAATTTTTTTGTTACCACCTGTTTATGTAACATCAGAGCAGAAGACAGCAAACTCAGCCCATATTGCCTTTAGCAAAATAACTGCATAACAGTAGGCTAACTTCAGGTACAGCTTGATCAAGGCTCAAGTTCTGTCAGGATAATTTTCTTTTTTTTTTTTTGTTACCTAATATTATAGATTTACAATACTATATGTATATTTCAGGGATCCAGCTTACCACTCTGTGTAAGCCTCACCTCACCCACCACTGAAGCCCTTCCTCTTTCAGATTGCTGCCGTCTACCCTTCCTGCCCACGCCCTTACCCTCTAGTAACCCTTATTTTTCAACAGTGTAGGACTTTTTTTGTTGTGATCTGTTCATTTGCTTTGGTTATTTATATTTCATAGTTGAGAGAAACTGTTCGCTAATTGTCTTTCTCTTTCTGATTATTTCACTTGGCATAATCAACTCAAGTTCCATCTGCATTGTCCCAAAAGGCAACATTTTATCACTTTTAATAATTGAATAGCATGCCGTTGAGTACAAATACCATAAGTTCTCTGGCCAGCCATGTGTCACTAGGCATAAAGGTTGTTTGCATGTCATGGCTCTTGTGAATAATGCCTCTATGAACATAGGGGGCAGATATCTTTTTGAATCCATGTCTTCATGTTATTTGGAAGAACACCTAGGAGAGGTGTTGCTGGGTCACATGGCACTGCCATTTTTAGATTTTTGAGGAATATCTACACTTAGTAAGTACCAGCTTTCTTTCCCACCAACAGTGGCACCTGCTGCCCCCTCTCTAGCCCTTGTTGTTTCTAATCTTTTTGTTCCAGGATATTGTCACAGGTGTGAGGTGGTCTCTCATATGGTTTGGGTTTGCTTTGCCCTAATAAGTGAAAATGAGCATTTTCATGGGTCCATGAGGCTTTTGCCCCAAAATTTGGGAGCTCTTCCTCTTCCTACATCAGCTCTGTTTCTAGCCTTTTCCCCGAGGGTGCTAAGTGATCCCACGGCTTAACATTGCTCATGCCCCCGTAGACATCAGCAGGAAAAGAGGACATTTGCTTTCTTCATATCTTGAAGAAGTCCCGTGTCCCTCACCAGTGACTGCGAGGGTGGTATGCTGTACCCTGACAGGATTAGGCCTTTGTAGCATAGGGGACACTAAGTCAAAGTGACAGGAAGGTGGGCAGATGCACCCCTGTGTGTGCTTGGCAGTGGTGAAGCAACAGCTGTGATCTCGATAAACGACATCTATTTTATGAGATTTATATGGCGGTTCTCATGCTAAATGCTTCACTGTAAATTTCCACTATTATTGATAGCAACTTTATTCTTAATAGTCAAGAACAGGAAATACTCATCTGTCCACTCCTGGGTGCATAGTCAAGCCGCAGCAGAGCACACTCCATGCCATGGAACGCCAGCCAGCAGGAAGGGAGGGGTCACTGACATGCATGCCAAGATGGATGATGTTAAGGGCATATGTTGATTGGGGGAAAAAAGGCTAATCTCAAAGGGTTATTACTATCAGGGTCCATTTATATAGCATTCTAGAAAGGAAAAAATTTATAGAAATTGAGAATAGATAAATGGACAAACGTTAGGAAGAGGAAGGAATTCCCTTGTGGTGATGGAATATTTCAATATTTTAATTGCAGTCATAGTTCTGTGACTATACGTGTGATAACATATCATAGAAGTTTACACGAAGACATTTGAAAAATCTTTACATGCCAAAATCTGGTTAAATGCAAGTAAATTCTGTAATCGAGTTAATTCTATTGTGCTCATCAGTTTCCTGTTCTGCTCAGGCCCCCACCGCTGGAGGGAGCTGCATGAATGGGGTCTCTGTGGCTATTTTTACCACTTTTCATTCATGTATCATTATCTCAAAATAAAAAGTTTATAAATGAGGGAGGAGGAGAGCGTAAGAAGTATGGAAAACAGAAGAATAAGTGCCACCAAGATAATAGGAACCCCAGGAGAGGAAAAAATATAGGAGGGAATATTTGAATAAACTATAAAGATGATTGT
Source organism: Talpa occidentalis (assembly GCF_014898055.3). Classification (NCBI taxonomy): domain Eukaryota; kingdom Metazoa; phylum Chordata; class Mammalia; order Eulipotyphla; family Talpidae; genus Talpa; species Talpa occidentalis. Next base: position 112,459,450 of record NW_023605194.1, read on the forward strand.
TTTAGAATAAAAGAATAAATCTGAGACCTCAGATTGAAAGTATTCATGTACTAGCTTCTGAATGGTGGTGACATTCAAGGACATCACAGACCGTGCTCAAATATAACTGCAAAAGGTCACAAGGCGGAAGGACAGACGCCCACTTCTAAAGAGCAAGAACTGAGGTGGTGCTGCCGCCTGCAGAGGTGGTGATGGCAATGATGGAAACCCCTGGAATCATGCATCTAGCTCTAGAAATTCAAAAGATCAAGCTGCAACTGATGAAACTTCAAAGAGAAACAGATCAGCAATTGTGTGAGACATTTCAGCACACTCCTTTCAATCATTCAAGCAACAAAAATAAGCTGACATATGGAAGATCTGAATACAATTAATAAATCCAATCAAGGAGCTATGCATCCTCTTCAGAAATGATTTTGTAGTACAATGTTTCTGAACACTCAGGGAAAATCTACCGCCACCTGGAGATGCATTAAATGATTGGGGATCAATATCAAGTGACTATGTTCCTTGACCATAATGCAGACAACAATAAAAAATAAATCTAGTTAGTTTGCAAACTAAGTAGATAGTACTAAAAATATTTTAAAAAACAGAGACTATGTAGTATTTTTCATATAGGGCTAATATTTAATATTTATATTCTTAAATATTTTTTGACATATCTACTATTATGCATAGATCATTTTTTCCATTCTATTTCCTGATTCAGTGTTATTGGTGTATAGAGAGCTCTTCGGTTTTGCATGTCGCTCTTGCATCTTGGATTTTTCTGAGTGTTCTTCTAATTTTGATAGTTGAATTATCTTGGTTTTTTTAAGTGGTCATGTGATTCCCCCAAATAATCACAAAATCCTTTCTGAGATCAACACTCTAATTTCTATGCCTCTTTGCACCAGATAGCACTTTTGCTTGAAATGTTGGCTAATTCATCATCTTATTCATGATTAGTTGTCTTATGATTTGAATTGGAAAACTTTCAATGTTTCTATTTACTGTACTATTTCTGGAAGTTCCTCCATCACATTAAGGAAATTTCACAATAAGAAAGGTTAGTCTGTTAATTTACACTTCTTGATAAGAATCAGGAATGGGGCTGTCTTTGACATACGGCCTCCCTCCCTAAGAACTGGCTGCTCCACCTCCTCTGTCTGGAGTCACAGAAGAGGGGAGAGAGGACCTGAGGGGCACCTGCTTCGTCCTTTCATGCAGAGGAATCAGGAGGGGCAAGCATATTTGCCTCTCACTTCTCAATGGCCAGGTATTAACCACAAAGCCACACCTAGCTGCAAGGGAGGCTGTGGATGAAGGCTTTGTCTGGACAGCCAGTGCCCTACCAAACACTACTCCGGAGAGACCAGATGTCCTAGCACAGCTTGCTACCTAAGATGATCGTGAGCTTGAATCCTTTTGTTTGCTAATGTCCTGAGAAAGCATTAATATATTTTCCAATGTTTAATTCCCTCACATTCCTTGGATCATTGCCATGTGGTCATACTTTGTACTATACTCTTGGATTCTACTCGTGAAAGCTTTATTTAGGATTTTTACATCTGTGTTTAGTTTTAAAATATTTTTAAGGCACAACATGGTGACACTTCACATTTATATGCTGCTTTGCAGTTTTAAAAATCATTTCACCTACATTTTCCTCACTTGAAAGCAGATGATAATCAGGAGCTGACTGTAAAAATAAACAGCAGATATTAAGTTTATAAATAGAAATGATCCACAAATGAAACACTGTAGTCTTTTCTTTTTATTGCCTAAATTCTAAGGGTTCTCAGTGAGACGAAAGTACTGATTAGGGAGGAGAGAGGATGTGGAAAATTGCAAAAGGATTTTTGACTACATAAACCCAGAAACGAATGTTACCACCCTCCAATAGGCACAAGGAGGCTGCAGTATAAATGCCAAGCCCTTGGCTGGCTATCCAGGCATTCTATTACTGTAAGGTTTCAAAACAGCCTGGTTTTGAATTTACAAGGTTTTCCTGATTACTAAGCATCCTCTGGCTTTCTGGACTTTTGTTTTGATTCCTTATCTGCATATCACCAATTAGAGTTGCCACGAAGCATGTCCTGGGAAACGGAAGCACTTGAGCACAGGATGCTCCGGCTGTCTGTCTGGCGGGTTATGTGTGTCCTGGCCACACAGTCTCTCCCAGGGCTGAAGAGCTTGTCCAGATTCACAGTCATTACATAACAGCCATCCCCCAGAAGTGAGCAGTGCCTTTGGGAGGAAAATCGATGGTAGGCTGACATAATTCTGCAAATAGAGGCACTCAATATTAGAGTAGACATCATGGGAAACAGAGAATTGCCCAAATAACAGGCTGCTCTGTAATTTCTGTCCCTGCCAAGCATACATGTTAGCTTCTCTTCCCTGAGGCCAGGAGTATCATAGATTAGATTAGACACTTAGGACAGAATTTAGCTTAGAGGAGAAACTGGACTGGTCTTTCACTGGTACTGTCTATCCCCCACTTCACCCCTGCTTCCTTCTCCCTCACACCCTCCCTCTCACTCCTTCAGGAGCAATTACCTACAATATAAGATCCTCCTTGGTTAACAATGGGGGCTACATCCCCATAATCCACTGTACGTCACAGCTGTCACATTGGAAGTACATTTAACACACAGCCAGCCAAACCCCGTAGCTTAGCCGCTGATTGTGTTGCTTTGCCTGGGACAAGATCAGTATTTAAATCTGAAGTACAGTTTCTAACTGGTGCTACAGTAAACAGACCAGTGCAGGTTCCTTTTGAATGAGTGTTTTTGTGTTCTTTGGGTAGATTCCTAGCAGTGGAATCACTGGGTCATAAGGTAGATCCGTTTTTAGTGTTTTGAGGAATATACGCTATGGAATACTACTCAGCGATCAAAAGAGATGATCTCATGCCACGTGTAGCAACATGGATGCAGCTGGAAGGGATGATGCTAAGTCAAATAAGTCAGAAAGAGAAAGATAAATATCAGATGGTTTCCCTTATAGAAGGAATATAGAGAAATGGAACAAAAGGTCAAGAAAAAAGACAATTTGCAGGCTCAACATAGCACCGAGGCAGACAGCAGGGGAGGGAGTCAAAACAGGGGAGGAAAGAGCACAAGGGACTGTGGTGATGGATCTCAGGTGCCGTGGCGGTGGGAGAACCATGGGAACTACACCTGAGGGGAGATACCAATTATTGTACAAAGATGAACAATTATATGAGAAAATTAATAAATTTAGAAATAAGTTGAAAAATCATAAAGCCAAGCTGTGGCATGTGGGACCGTCCATCCCTGGAGAGTCTGCAGGCTTCTCCCTGGCATGTAGCTGCACATTCCATTTCATCGAGGGCACAGCCTGCTTTTCCCCCACCTCTCAGCCCCCCAACCCCCACGCACAAGTCTCGTTTGTCAGCTTCCATCCTATGGAAGCCTTTTGCCCTGGGCCTGTGCCGTGATCAGACTGATCACCTTATTCATCCAGATCCGCCTCACTGTATCATTTTTGAACCCCCCTGAGCACCCCACTCTTAAATCACCATTCCTATTGGGATAAACGCACAGCCCAGTGTCTCCTCTTACCATGCACACAGAGAAAAGAGCCCACGTTGCCATGTAATTTTTTTTATTGGCACCCTGAAGTTCATAGTGCACACTGGAAATGAATGGGGGGAGGCCAGGTGAAGAGAACCGTGTTCAGTCTGTCTGTCCGCGTGGGTGTCTCAGACGGTGGAGGCACAGACACATGTGGTGTCACTAAGCCCTGAAGTTTAAAATAAGTGCATTAAAATAGTTTTATGTCACCTGACAGGAAGAGAAAATGTTTTCTCACATCCCTGAAAACAGATGATGAGTAATTGAAAATGTGGATAGCCAAACTGTGGTCCAAGCCTATTTATAAAATTTGGAGCTGGGTTTTGAAACAAGCAGCCTGGTTCCAGGGCCCAGCGCTACACTAGACCAGAGACTGTGGTCTCTGATGTATATGCAAATAATAAGAGGATTGTCTGGGGAAGGAGTTGGGGAGGAAGACTTAGGTTACCGGCCTGAATGGGTGAACCTTATAAAAACCAAGGCTAGATGCAAGGGTGTCTAGAATTTAAGGGGAAAATGAGTTGATCCTATCTGCCTCCTGTCTGCCCATCACATGACAAGACCTCTACAAACATTGTACTGATAACAAAAGACATTCAGGTTGCTTCAGACTGAAATGTGAAAAAGTAAAGCTGTAGAATTCTGAAAGCAATTTTTGAATATTTCTATCATCTTGGGCAGAGAAGAGCTTTCTAAACAGTACCAAAACTGGGAACCACAAAGGAATATATTAATAAATATTGATTACCAAGAAATGTAAGACTTGTGCAACTCCAAGCATAGAAAATCTTTTAAAATCCCAAGATCCCTGATCAGATAAAAAATCTAAGTCTAGGGGATTGAGAAGATATGCTTAAAATTTATAAAACAAGGGAGTAAATTAAGTGAAAAATTATATAAATATCTACAAAATAGCCACAGTGCCAGGATGAGCCTCACCAGGTCAGGTCAGTTCAGTCTACAAAGATCATATTTCTGTGCAGACAAAACCTGCCAGCAGCCTAAATCCCTCGCAGAAACCTCAGACCACACTCAGCCCATTAGCCAAAGTAAACATGAAAAGAGAGGCAGCCTCGGAATTGTCAATAAATTCTGTAAAGTTGAAATTGAAGCCATCGGGTTCAGTAATTCCCAGAAATAACAGCCGAATCTAAACACGATGTGGCTTTATGGGTTTACAGTAGGATCAATGTAAAGGTTGTAGGAGTTTTTAAAAATACAGAATTGACGTAGCACACACAGACCCTTTTGTGCGGGGTTAGCTTTTAAAGTATTTATTCAGCCTAAGTGAAATCCCATCAAGGAGTTTAGGATTGAAAACCTGCACAAAGATCAAGGTCCAGTGAAAGCCCGAAGTAACTTCTAAGAGACTGACAACAGCCCGAACAAATGTAACCCGCTTGTTCTACCTGCTGACCGACTCGGCATGGGCCACGGCCAGCTCTGAGCAGTGGCTGGAGCAGCGGTTAGTCTTGTCCGGGACCTACAACATGTTAACGGCATCCTCATTTGCTCCCTGCAGTGTGCAGGGACTCCTGGTAATGAGACATGTCCCCGTGGAAATGAGGCCCATGAGTTCTGCGGGCATGTATTTGAATTGGTGGGGGGCGGGGGATTTCCTGAGAACCCATCCCAGTGAGGCTGATGTTCTGTGCATGCAGCAGTCACGTAGGCGTGTCCAGTTGCTTCACTGGATCTTTGCCGAAACCACTGGCTGAGGCTCGGGGACTCCCCCCACGACGCTGTACTGGCCCCACAGCCTGTCACGAAGAATAGGACAGTGACCAGCTAACTCAGGCCCAAGGGACTCACCCTTTTCCCTTCAAACTGTCCAGCTGCAGGGGTGTCGTGGTGGGAATATTTGAGGGTGGAGGGAAAATAATTTTGGAATTGTCCGTCTGGCCTCCCTCGTCCCTTGCTCGGCCAGATGGTCCCCCACAGCTGAATACACCAAATCAGACTGAGCAGGAAATAGTTCTGAGAGCACTTTGTGTTGGCAAATCATGTGAGAGTCTTTAGGACGCCTTATTTTGGGCAGCTTTGGGTATTTGTTGTGGGAGAAAATCGCCATGGGAATGCTGGAGCTCTGTGATCGAATGTTCTCCGTGTCTGGGGGCCAGTGGGGAGAAGGAGGGTCCCCAGACAGAGGCCGTAAAACTCAGCATTCCACCCCTTTGCCCTGGGGAACAAAGGCCCTTTTCCCCTCCTCCGGGAGATCTTTGACATGTAACATATAACTGTCAACTGGACTAGTCGGGGAAGGGCCGCCCTGACCAGCCCTTGCTGGTTCCAGACCATGAGCTCGTTTTGGCTCCGTACTCAGAGCAGGACAGCAGCCTCGGTGGCTGGAGAGACGCCCCTGGGGTCAGACCTGGCTGCCGGGACCACTGTCAGTTGTCACGATGCCATCATCGTGGGGTTGGGGTTACTTTGTCCAGACCTTTTCCTGTGATGCCCCCTCTCACCTCGCCCCTACTGTCCCTCTCCGGACAGGTGTGGAGGACATCGTGGCCATAATGATTCCTGAGCTGAAAGGGCGGGAGATCGTCAGCCTCCTGGAGCGGAACCTCACCGTCACCATGTACATCACCATCGGCACCCGGAACCTGCAGAAATACGTGAGCCGCACGTCCGTGGTGTTCGTATCCATCTCCTTCATCGTCCTGATGATCATCTCCCTCGCCTGGCTGGTCTTTTATTACATCCAGAGGTTCCGCTATGCAAACGCCAGGGACAGGAACCAGGTAAGAAGCAAAACAGTGAAAAAGAAATTATCAAGAAAGTAAAACCTGTTGTCATAGAAACTTCGGAAAGCACAGACATTAGCAAGACAAAACCAGAGCCCCCAGGGGAACCCCCACTCAAGGTCAACACCATTAGTGTGTTTTCAGACCTTTTCCAAATGCCCGTGTTTTGATGGCTTACTGATGTTGTTCTGTAACACGGAGGTGCTTTGTCCCATATTCCTGCTGCTGAGGTTTTCAATGGTTATTTAATTAGGCACATGGTAAGAGGGGAAAGGGGAAGCGAGCTGAGATTATGTTAACGGTGGCAATATAATGTGGAAAGAGCCAGGATTTCCTCCTGTGAACAGAAGAAAAAGCAGAGTAATTGCTTTTTAAAATAACCTTTAAAAAATTGGAACAGGGCCTCCCCGGTGGCGCAGCGGTTGAGCGCTGGGCTACGAAGCTGCCCACAGCCTCTGCAGCACCGGTTCGACCCCCAGCCACTGGCGAGGGTCCCACATGGCGCGCAGACCTCTCCTGCCGCCCGCTGCTCCCCTCAGCAGTGTACTTCGGTCCTTCTGCCTGCTCTGCTCCCCGCTCTGGCTCTGGTGAATTCTCTCACCCTCCCGCACTTCTGACTGTACCCAGTGCTCGTATAAATAAATAAATAAATGTTTAAAAAAAAATGCACCCAAAAGGATCACATCTAAGCCTGGCTCAGAGAATATGGGACCAACTACTTCCCCATATCCAATTGATGTTACCAGGCATTGCAACAGGCTCTTCCCAGTCATGAGCTCCTGTGGTCTTTCTGGGTGAAATCTCCACTGAGGGCCTCCACGGTGGCGCAGCAGTTGAGCGCTGGGTTGCAAAGCTGCCCGCAGCCTCTGCAGCGCCAGTTCGATCCCCGGCTGCTCCCCGGCCACCAGAGGAGGGTCCCGCATGGCGCACAGACCTCTCCTGCCGCCCGCTGCTCCCCTCAGCAGTGTACTTCGGTCCTTCTGCCTGCTCTGCTCCCCGCTCTGGCTCTGGTGAATTCTCTCACCCTCCCGCGCTTCTGACTGTACCCAGTGCTTGTATAAATAAATAAATAAATAAATAAATAAATAAATAAATAAATCTTATAAAAATATTGGAACAGATAACATATTTACATGGCATAAAATGGTGCACAATGAAAAGTAATTCTCTTTCCATGTCTCTCCCTCTGTTATCAGGTCCTCGCCTGGAATATCTTCTCTTCCATGGTATTTTATGTGCTTACACACACACACACACATACATGCGCATATGCACATTTTTATACAGATGATAGCACACTTCACTCCATACCATTATTTTTCACTTCCTCTTGGAAATTCATTCATATCAGCACTCAACCAAGCTGCCTTTTCTCATTTCTACTGACTATTAGCAACTTATTTTCTATACAAGTAACATTAAACCAGCTTCTATCCATAGACATGTCTTCTCTTACCAAACACACAAAAAAATTTTTTAAATCCAAAAACATGTACTTGAGATGTTGAGCACATTGAAGAAGGTGTCTGTAAGGTACATTCTAGAGGTTTCGTAGCTAGGGAGAGGGTGTGTATATTTTAAACTATGATAGATTCTGCCAAGTTATCTGCCAAAAAGATTGCAGCAATTTATACATTTAATAACAACACACTAATAGTTTATACCAATATAGTTTATAGCTATAATAGCATCTGCTCTTTCCCCATATCCTCACCAGGAGTATATTACAGCTCTTAAATGCTGGGTATGACTTGATTTTGTAAGTCAAAAAATGGTCTCACATTTTTCTTGTTACACTAACACTGAACTTCTTTTCAAGTAAAATTAAAGCAGTGAATGTTTTCTAAATGCTTATAATATTTGACCACTTTTTAATTGAGTTGCTAGCTATCTTCTTATCGATCCATACAAACCCTTTATTAGTCAAAAACTTAGCCCTTTTTGTTTCTTACCCGCCCCCAACTTGTTATTGTCTTTGATTTATCTATGCGTGTTTGCTATGCAGAAATTGGGGAGTTACCAAGAAACTCAACTCAAACTGACAGTAGTAACTGCAAACTGAGGCCAGGATGACGTTTTAAGCTGGAATTACTTAAGTAATTATTTCAATCACTGATTTACCCTGTACAGGTAGATGTAGCTTGCAGGTCTGTCTAAGCATCTGCAAGGATAGAAGTGACGTTGTAGACAAAGCTGTAGCATGAGACCCAGTCTGTGTCTACTACCCCTTGGTATGTGTTCACTCTTTTAAAGAAAATAAACTTGAGAGTTATTTCCAAAAGGAACAAAAGTAGTGAAAGCAAATAGTAATTCTGTTTAAATGTTTGTCCTACTTAACTCAGCTTTCAAATGTTTGCTGCGAATACTCCCCTATTACAGAGCAGAAGGGCATGGACCTGAGGAGGAAACACAACACGTAGAAAACCCACAACAAACCCCTTCTCCTTGGCAGAGTCACCTGAACCCTCTCTAGCCCTGCCCCTCGTCCACTCTTCCTAACTGCCCTGGCTCTGTAGATACCAGGATTCATCAGGATAGTAATTTTGTGTATTAGAAAAATGAGTGTATCATGTTTTATGACAAGGACGGTGGCAGTTCCCCGGGTGTTTGCTTTATAACTATTTGTTACACTGACCACGTTTTATGTGTTTCTCTACATGCACTCACTTCACACAAACCCGAACACCAAGGGAGTGCAGCTGGCGTGTAAGAAAGATGGAACAGGATAGTACAGAGCAAATGTAAACCTAGCTTGGGCTAGAAAAACCCAGGCAATCGTTTAAACCTCCAAATTTCTTTAAATGTGCAGGCTATAAGAAAAAAAAAAAGAGAGATGATCATGAGAAAGAGATGACGCTTCTCCCAGCTGCTCCAGTGTGGCTGTCACCACCAACAGACAGAGCGGCTATAAGCAACACATGGCTAAGCCCCTCCTGTCTTTGCCAGTCTGTGCGGCCTTCGGCTGTGCTGGAGCTGCTGGGCAGGAGGTGCTTCTTGGTGACAAAGCTGTGGGCGAGGCCCCACTTTGCACAGAATCCCCCACATCGCGCCTCTAGGTGCCACTTGTGCACGGCTTCAGGGAGAGCTACCGGGATTTACTAAACACCAGCCGCAAGCGTATCAGGAATGCACGTCTATGTGGCTAACAAGCAGCTTTTGCTTTTTCAGCGTCGACTGGGAGATGCAGCCAAGAAAGCCATCAGCAAGCTCCAGGTCAGGACCATCAAGAGGGGCGACAAGGTAACAGCCTTTTCTCTCTGGTGAGGAGCTTGTTCCAGAAGCTCCCGACCCTCCTGGCCGCCAGGGTAGACCAGAGCGCGGGCTGGGGAAGGGAACCCATAGGATAGGCCTCTCAGGGTTGTTCCTGTACCCTGCTCCACTGAGTATGATTTCAGCCACTGATAAAATGTAGACAACAGAGCCGTTGGATTGAAAGCAGGAGAAACTGAAAAGTAACTGTAGGATAAACAGATGCAGCCAGAATAACGTTACTGTGCAGAAGAGTTACCTGAACTGTGTCCAGAATGGCTTCCTAGCAGTGCAAAGGACCATGTTCAGTCGTCAAGCAATATCGAGCTAAAACTTTAGCTTAATAAGCTAAAATTCATTTAAAAGCAATTCCAAATTTAGAGTACTTTTCTCATTACTTTTTCCCCTCAAACAGAGAGCGATGAAAGAATAAGAGCCGTGGGGCCTCCCTGGTGGCGCAGCGGTTGAGCGCTGGGTTGCGAAGCTGCCCGCAGCCTCTGCAGGGCCGGTTTGATCCCCGGCTGCTCCCCGGCCACCAGAGGAGGGTCCCACATGGCGCGCAGACCTCTCCTGCCGCCCGCTGCTCCCCTCAGCAGTGTCCTTCGGTCCTTCTGCCTGCTCTGCTCCCCGCTCTGGCTCTGGTGAATTCTCTCACCCTCCCGCGCTTCTGACTGTACCTAGTGTTTGTATGTATGTATGTATAAATCAATCAATCAATCAATAAATAAATAAATCTTTAAAAAAAAAAAAAGAATAAGAGCCGTGGCATAAGTAACATCTTATGGGTATTTAAAGAGATTTAGATAGTCACTTGAAAAAATGTTAGACCACTGTTGTAGAGCTGTATACATGCGCTCCTGTCAAATGGAAAGATTAAGTATCATTCAGACAAGTCTCCACAAATAGTGTTTCTCACCCTGGAGATCTTGATATGTCACTTCTAATTCTAATAAATAAATTCTAATAAATAGTGTTGGTAGTAATGGTGCATTAAATCATTGTTTCTTTACGGAAGCACTTTACAAAAGAAAGAAACAGAAAGAGTTTGGAAGGAGGGGAAACTCGGCCACTGTGCAGAAGATTCAGAACGCTGCACCAAGCATGGGGGGTTCGCTTCGGGCCGGCTCCCGCGGGCACGCTGGCGGGCAGGCTCACCTGCACGATCTCTGTTGCAGGAGACAGAGCCTGATTTCGACAACTGTGCCGTCTGCATCGAAGGCTACAAGCCCAATGATGTGGTCCGGATCCTGCCCTGCCGGTGAGTCACTCAGCCCGGTGTTGTTTTTATTTGTTTGTTATTTTATGGATCGTCAGCCGACACTGATTGTGATTCAGAAGTACAGGTCAGCACCTCCTCAATGGATGTCACAAGCCACACCCACCACCAGGACCCCCACAGGGCTCCCCCATGCCCCCCACCACCTCCCCTTCTGTGTTCTCAATTTTATAGTCAGATTTCTAGGGTTCGATATCGGTTTTGTTTGATATGACCCTTTGGTTTTCTCTCTGTATTCCACATATAAGCGAGGCCATTTGCCTTTCTCCTCTGACTTATTTCGCTTGGCATCATCCCCTCCAGCTCCACACACATGGCAGAAGTTCGCCTCCTGGCTGGGGTGTGCCTTTGGTCCTGAGCTGGCTCGGCCCTGCCTGGCCACACGGGCCAGAACAGCCTGCGTAGAGGGCTCTGGGCTTAACAGCAAACAACCTCAGGCCGCTCGTTTTGTATGACCCGTCTCCTAGGGAACATTTTATCTTGTGAAATTAGAATGATTTTTAAGACCCTCTTTGTACCAAAGGAAGCCTCCTGCCCCTGGGAGCCAGGACCCAGGATGCGGGATCCAATGAGGGGCCCGAGTTTTCCTCAACAGCAAATCTGAGAGAACAGAAGAATTCTTGATTTTACAAGTGCTATTTGCATGAAGATAATAAATTCCTAAAAATATTTTATGAAGGGTGAGCAGCCAGAAGATGGTCAGAAGAGGATGGGAAGGCAAAGGCAGATTCCACTTGCCTTGATTTTTCACTAACAGTCGCCTCAGATATTCTAGCATCGGGGAGAGGGTGCCAGCATTTGTAGCTGGAGCCATTCCCAGCTGATCATGGACTCCCCCCAACTGAAGCGCACCATTGAGTTTTCTGGATCCTCTTTATATAGTTAAAGTTATCTAAATCTGCATGTTTTGATAGTCAAATATTTTTAAGTTGCATCAAAGCTGTCCTCCTGAAGCCGAAAGTCGTTTTTTAGTGTTTTTGCACTTGTGCAAAGTCCTAAAAACACAAGTTAAATTATGCCTTGAAGGCACGGGTCTTCAGGTAGAGTAGCTTTCAAATTCTTAGAGTATTTAAGTAAAAAAAAGTAGAAAAAAATCGCACAGCTATCAAGCAACCCATACTTCCTTCCTGCACAAAACAACGCACTTGAACACCCACTAGAAATATAAAGAAATAAAGTAAGTCTTTAGAGGAATGGGTGTGATAATCCCCAAAATGACAAAAAAAAGACCCAAAAAATGTATATCATACTCAAATAGAGGCAGAAACGCGCCCAAGGTATGGGTGGTCCTTGAAATGCTCTGAGGAAAATGCATCCTTAGGGAAGGCCACAGATGCTTGACCTTGCTCAGCCTGTCACAAATCTGGACACTCCGGGAAAGATCTGGGCGTGTCCTCACATGAGCCACTCCAAGCAAGTTCTCTCTCCACGTGACACTAGGCCTGTCCTTGGTGATTTCTAGAGACACTGGCCCAAAATGTAGACAACAGAAGCCTTACAGGGCCTGGTCTCCATCCCTGGTCCTTTTACTAAGGGTTCTCCAAGCCTCATAATGACAAGCTTGCGTGAGCTCCTTACTTGGCTGCTTGGCGATTGTTAGCGGCCATGAGGCTGCTGAGAATAAAAAATACCCAAGGCCTTGTCCTGGGGCGCCGAAGAACTTTACAAACATAATCAGAACAATACATAACATGACTTAGCTCTGTAATAGACCGTATAAAATAGCTTGTTAGGTGAGGCTCGGTCGTGAGGCTCCTCCTCTGTCACCTAGGGGTGGCGCACTGTGGCGGCCACATAGCCCCAACATTTATCAGCCCACCCCACCCCACTGCAAGCAGTACTGGCTGATTTCAGTGTCTGATGATGATATCTCACATAACTTGAGCAGTATTTTGACTTTCAGGATATATTATTATTATTCCGGGTTGCTTTCACAATATCATTTGGGGGAATTATTCATCACAAGAAAATAGCATTTTAATACTTGGCATTAAAAAAAAAAAGCCTCTAGGCACCCTCATCATATTGATGCTACAGCCCATGCCCAGCTCAGCGTGGTCTCAGGCTCTGCTTTGTGCGTCGGTATTTGGTTTTCAGCGCTGTCTTGATTCTGCTTGCTTTCAGCTCCTTCCTGTCCATCTGTTTTTATTTCTTTTTTGTGGGCCTTGCCTTTGATAACAAAATAGACAGCGCATTCCTGAGCACGACAGCTAATTACTGTGTGATCTTGGGCTGGCCACCCCGAGGAGCACACACATTTTTTCCATACTGATTTACAAACCAAGTTACTTGCACGCATGCCCCTTGCTGGTTTCTGCCGGACTGTGTGGACTAATGCCATGTTACCAAACAAGTGCCCTGGCCTTCGCGTTTTGCTGAATGCCTCCCTTGGGCATGTTATTAAGCCTTTGCTCCTGTGAGCACCAGACTTTCTTTCCCATTATTTCCAGGCCGACTCATAGAATTCTTCCTGGCTCCTTGGAGTAAAAGCTGTGACCAAAACTGTGCCCCTAGCTGTCTTCCTCCTCCTCTTCCCTGTGGTCTCTGAACCCCACATGGCTTGCCGCTCCTCTGTTGGTGTCACCCAGGGAGTTAGTTCTGTGACCTATTAAAAATTACTCTCATTTTAGCTCTTTTGTCGATGCTTGGCCAAACTCAGATGACATGGGAAATGCCTTACCCTCATGCTGTGTCGCCATGGAGATCACTAAGTTTAGTCCTGCACAGTCACACCCACCAGCCTCCCTGTCCCCTGGAGTGTGGGTCAGGCCCCCTGGGGAGAGCTGGAGGCCCCAGCTCAGGCAGCACACACAGCCCACAGGGCCAGGCAGCTCTTAGTTTTGGTTTAGATTTGCTCTTAATACACCACCACAGTGTTTTCCAAGGAGCTTTGGGGTTCCTGCAGCGTAGGTATGTTGAAACATACTTTCCGTCTATGTCAGGGCTGGTTTTTGGTGACTCTGTCAGTATTCTTGAGTGTGCATTTTAGCCACCCGATGCCTGGTGGAGGTTGTATTGTCTTGTCTGGAGAATAAGCTGGGTGCCTTGACTCTCCAGGGCTTTCTGCCTGTGTTGTCTCTGCTCTTCTCCATTTTAACCACCCGATTTCAGACACTGGCTGGGAAGGACGGGACCTGTGTGGGCAGAGCAGAAGTCCTTGGTGCCTTTTCTAAGAACAAAGATGTGTGTCTGTCTCTCTGTGCAGACTATGACATGCTTCCTTCTGACTTACCACGATAACATCACCACCAGTTTGCAGGGATGAGAGCTGCTCCTGTACTGTCTTTTCCTTTGATTTTGCAAAGTCTCCTCCACACTTTTACAAAAAAATTGAAGATCTCCCTTGTAACATGCAGATGCAGGCCATAAACTTTCTAGTCCCTGACCCTGCCTGCCTCGTTGGCAGCCACAAACACCTGCAGCAAATGTATGTCAAGAAGAGTATGACGTGTCAGAGAGGTGAACCTCGCTCTGAAGGAATCTGTCCAGTGGGGAGGGACAGGACTTGAGATAAGCAATTGCCACAGAAGTGATATGCACAACAGTAATAGCAAAATGGACAAAAATTCAGGGGGACTAATATCACACTCAAGGAAGTTCATAAAGGCTCCAGAGAAAGGGGAATGTCTTCGTATTTTCTAGCAATGGTCCATCTTGCCCAGTACATCCTTGTTGGAGGAAATGTGTAATATGGATTTCACCTGCCTTGCTCCCTCGAAGAGGTAACAACTGTGAACATTTTAATCTCGTGCCTTTGATTCCCTATGCCTGTTCCGGAGTGGTTGCGATGCTGATGTCAACATCATTTAACAGCCTTCTCTTTGCACTTAAGATTACAGGAATTTGCAAGAATTTGCTCAACATGGTCCTAGATCACTTGTGACTTACGTTGACATTCCTTTGGCCTCAGACTCCCTCTTGGCAGCAGCTGATGAAGTTCTAAGTTGAATAGATCAACCAGACTATGTGGGCGGGGGTGCTTTTGTAGAACCTGCTCCTCTAAAGTCAGGGTCTTTTCAGGAGCCAAGAAGAGTTTTCCACTAAGGTAGAACAGGAACGTGCCTGGTTCCTTTCTGCTTTTTTCTTCAGATCCTGTTGAGGACCTGCGGGCACATCATCACCACACATATACCTACTCTCTCTGTCCACCCCTCTCTTCCCCTGTCCCTCCCTCCCCATCCACACCTCTCCCCCACACTGGGGAAGACAGAAATTCTGCTTTCTGAACCCAGAGCACCATCGGGTTGTATCCCAGTGGCCCAGAGAGGTCAGAGTCCTGCTGGCTTACCATTGTCCAGGTGGGATTGCAAATAAAATCCTCTAAGACTCCAGTTGTTACCTTTGGTAGATGCACCCCAACTTTTAACTTGTTCATAAGCAAAATTCTCCAGATTTTTTTTTTGTATGTTTGATAGGATCTTAAGAACCAAACTACCCAGGGCCAAAGAGGATTTTTCTACCCTCCTTCCTCCTATTTTGCTTTCTTCTTTTACATTAATGACATCCTTTTTGTACATCTGCATTTTCTAAGTCACCTTAAGTCCTTTCTAGAACAAACATTTCCATGTCTTTAAAACTTTGTCAACATCATTTTTAATTGGTCGATAATAGCCCATATTATTTCACTATTTTCACTATTTTTATGGCGGTGAGAGGGTGGGGTGCAGCCTCCCTGACCATGGCCTGTCTGGGCCTGCCCCGAAGCCTGCTTGCTCGGCCTCTCCGTGTCCTGTTCTCACTGGCTGTGTCCCACCATCCCACCTGGCCAGTTGCCGCCTCCCTGCTCCTCCTGACCCTCCAGCGTGGCCCCCATATCACGACACTTCCATGCACCCGAGGGTCCCCACATTTGAGCTCCACACTCTCTCGTGATCCTCCCTCTTGGGTCGGGGAAGTGCTCTCCTTCACTCTCCCCGCCAGATGCAACATGAGATAAGAATTAGAACTTGATTTTAAAAAACGTTGCTGTAATATTTGGAAACTCCAAGAACCATATCCAGTTTTACAGAAAGCACTAAAAATAGACACTAGCCAGATGTTTTCAACCCAGGGACCCATCTAATTTTCAGATGAATCAAATGAACTGACTGTCTTTGTAGACGGAAAATTCCAAATCCCGTATGAGTAAAAAAGCTGGCAGGCTGCTGGGGTGTGTGCGGGACCCTCCTGGGAGCCCCAAGACACAGGAGCTGAGAACAAAGGATGCTTTCTGTGGCCAGGGACCGGCTGTCCCGGCCTCACTCCGCCCTGCCCTGCCTGTTCCGGAGGCCTGATTAGGAGCAGAGAGTTCCCAAGTTCTTTTTTCCTCTCTTTTTGAAAAGAGTGATGCGTGTTGGCTCATTTTCATAAAGTCCAACTTATCCATGTCATGTAAATTAGATTACCAGGGATCTTATTCACAGTATTTGTTTATAGATGTGATTTTTAAAAACACTTTTAGGGTTTCACAGCCAACTGTGGGAAATTTTGAAAATAAAAGCAAAAGTCTCACCACCAGGAAATAATCACTATTAATATATGTATATTTCAAATGCATGTATATAAACACAAACCACATGCACTTTTTAAAAAAATGTGATAGCCAGGTCATTAATACTGGTTTCCATTCTGATTTTTTAAAAGAGACAAATGTGATCAGGAAAATGAATAACTATAAGAAAGTGAAAATCAAAATCAACAAAAACTATGAACCAGAGACACTTTTTGGGGGGTGGGGGCCGGGAGGGGAGGGATTGGGGTCAGAATGGGGCATGTGCAGTTGTATGGGGGAATATAAAAATAAAATTTATTATTAAAAAAATAATAATAAAAGAGACAAATGTGATTTTAACCTGATGAAGCATCTGTATTTGTTAAGCAGTACTTCAAGTATTCAGAGGTTGCCTTGACAAGTGGGGGGGCGCAGACTATTAACAAAATAGCTGAATCTGTAAATGGAATAGTCCCCTTATTCCAAGGTGGGCGGTGTGGGCAGCCCGAAAGGAGCCTGTGGGTGCCTTTCCTCAGGGAGTTCACACCCAGGGTCACGTCCTCAAGCGGGATGTCTGCAGCCCGCACACCAGGTCAGGCTCTCAACCAATCTCTGCACTTACCTTGTTGTTTTTTTTTTTTTTTTTTTTTTTCATTTGAAGTAACATCGCGTTGTAACATTATATAAGCTCTGGGTGTGAATCAATCCAAGTCATCATCTATATATTAAGTTCACCCCTGAAGTCCAATTCTGTCTGTCACCATACATTGATCCCTTTTATTTTTAAAGATTTATTTTATTTATTTATGCATACAAGAGCTGGGGTACAGGCCAGAGTTGCAGGAGGTGAGAGGATTCACCAGAGACAGAGTGGGGAGCAGAACAGGCAGACAGACCGAAGACACTGCTGAGGGAAGCAGCGGGCGCGACAGGAGAGGTCTGCTGCGCCATGTGGGTCAGCTCCCTGGCCAGGGATGGAACTCGTGCTGCAGTGGCTGCGGATAGCTTCATAGTGCTGACACTTAACCCCTTGCACCACCAGGGAGGCCCCCACATTAATCCTGTTTACCCAATTTCCCCGCCCACCTCTTCCCCCTTCCTTTTTGGTTGCCATTAATTGATCTTACAGTCTAAAAGTTTTTATTTCATCCATTTGTTTGGTTTCTCTCTAAACTGCCTGTGAGTGAAATTAGATGTTCGTCTTTCTTCCTTACCCACTCCTCTATCAATGGGCACTTAGGCTGTTTCAAGCTCTTGGCTATTGTAAATAGTGCTGTAGTGAACAGGGACTCAATATCTCTCTTCACATTACTAGGTTTTATTCAGGCAGATACTGAGAAGTAGGATAACTGGATTGTATAGAATTTCTGACTTTTCTTTTCTTGCACAATCTCCAAACTGCTTTCCATATTGGCCACACCAATTTACATTTCCATCAACAGTGCACAGAGTTTCTTTCTCTCCTCATCCTCTCCAATATTTGCTGCTCCTTGTCTTTTTGAATATTAGCACCTCTCACAGGCACAAATATCTCATCATTGTTTTGATTTTCATTTCCCTAATAATAAGAAGAGAGCATTCTTCATGTGCATGTTGGCCATCTGTTTGTCTTCTTCAGATCTTCTGCCCATTTTTTAATTGGGTGGCTTGTTTCTTTTTTGTTGAGTTTAATGAGTTCTTTGTATACCTTGGATGTTAACACCTTGTCAGATGTATAATGTGCAAACATCTCCCCCTTTCAGTTGGATGACTTTTCACTTTGATGATAGCTTCGTTGGCTGCCCAGAAACATTTGGTCTGAGGTGGTCCCATTTATTTTTGCTTTTGTTTCCCTTTCCACCAGAATTAGGTCCCCCAAAGCATCTCTCAGGCCAATACTATTTATCATTAACACTTTTCTATTTAACCTCCAAAAGTGTTTTAACTTCTGAGGTTGTTTTAAAATATTGTGGTGGCTGCATCGCAGTTCATTAGAATTTATTTAACTGCTTTTCTATTGGTCAGTATCTAAGTTGCTTCTAATTTTCATCATGATAAAAAAGACCTTTTTTCCCCTTTATTTATTCTTTGAGATACATTCCTAAAAGTAAACTTACGGTGTCAGAAGTGATCTTTAAAGGTATTGATAAGATTTGTTCTGCTTTCCTGAAAGGTGACAATGACATGTATCCTACAAGCAGGATGTCTGAGTATTGTTCCTTCAGAACCAAGTAGTACTATTGTAAACACCATCTTCACGTAAAGGTAGCACCTAATTTTCACTGGCATGTCTTTGATTCTGTGAGATAACACTGTTGACTCACAGGAGCTCTTTATATATTATAGCTAATGCTAATTGTCCTCGGTTGTAGGATCCTTCCAAATGTCAGAGATGTTAAATTATGGCAGGAAAATAGTATGAACTAAATATTGTAAAATGTACTGTTAACTATTGTTAGAATTACCATTTCCCTTTTTTGGTAAGTAGTACATTTTCTAATTTGAAGTTGATGATGCTTCTTAAGAGAAAAATATTGTTACAGAATTTATGAACTTTTGTTTTGACCTTTTTAATTTTTTCCTCCCCCAAACTAAGAGATCATTAAACTATATCTTCCAGATTTATCTGAAATTTGTTCCTGTAACAACCCACTCAACAGTCATTGTTTATAACCATTATTTTAGAGCCTCATTCTTTCAGATATATAATTTTACATACTCTGCCAAACTGAAAGTTATGTGGTATGGTGGGAGTTTAAAATAACACAACTGCCTTGGAAATGTTTGACAGTTCCCAGCAATGTTAAACACACTCCCCTCTAACCTAGCAATTCCATTCTTGGAGGTACACCCAAGAGAAACGAGTGCATGTGTTCACAGCAGAGTTGGACCAGAGTGCATATCCCATTTTATTATACTAGCCAAGAAACGATAATCATCTGAATGTCTAAAGCAGAAAAGTCTATAAACAGATTGTGGCACATTCACAGAATAAAGTACTCATAAATAAAAGAAACAAGCTATTGACATCCATGAAAAAAATATGTTGAGCAAAAGAAGCCAGACACAAAAGAATACATATCTGATTATTCCATTTATGTGATGTACAGTCATAGGCAAAGCTAACTTGTGGGGAGCCAAGAGATTGAGGAGGAGCATTCTAGAACTCTCCGGGGTGATGGAAGCAGTGTGTACACACGTACGTACATACATACATACATACTTAAATCATATTGCTAAAGATGTGTGCTTTTTATTGGATATTCATTTAAGACAATGGGGGAAATTTTAAGTACCACAGAAACTTTGCTGTGGTCTTGAAAATTTTTCTCATTCTGCACATTGATCAAAATTACATAACATTTTCAAAGTTTGCTGATAGCATTTTCCTAGTCATCTTTCTTTGATGGCTATGTAGGTACTCATGGTCCAAAACCAGCTCTCGGTTACTGTAGGGGATCCCAGGAGGGCCATGAAAGGAGACGCGGTGGTGGAAGAGGAGGCCCCACGTGTCGCTCTGTGTTGTCTGTTCAGCAGAGCAAACGCTGCCTGCAGAGAGAAGTCTTGAACCGTAACGGCCCTGTTAAATATGGCATCCTGACTTCAGCTGTCCCGATGCCCGGCTCCATCAATCACACAGACAGGCGGGAAGAATGCCAAGCAGCATCGCTGCCCAGCCAAGTGATATAATTAGACAGGGGTCAGCTGTAAGCACAGGGCCTCCCTCCTCCAGAGCCAAAGAGGCAAGACCCCCCCACACAGTGAGGGCTCCTCCTGGGGTCCCCCCGAAGTGCATTCCCCAAAAAGCGATATTCCCTCCATGGTCGCTAAAAAAGACATCGAGTTTGGCGGCAAGAGGAGCCGATGCAATGTCTCACACTTTTAAGTTGTTCTTTTCTTTAATGATGTTTCAACCCAGTGCTGTGGGCAACTGGACAAGACAAGTGGCTGTTTACTATATTACATTGAAAGCCGCTGCTCTGTTCACAGCTCCCACACACACTGCGCCCCACCGCTCCCTGTGTTCTGCTAAAAGCAAGACTTTCCTGGGAGAGTTGGGCACAGGACCCAAAGCAAAGTCAGGTTTTCTGATTTTTTTTTTTAAGATTTATTTATTTATTTATACAAGCACTGGGTACAGTCAGAAGCGCGGGAGGGTGAGAGGATTCACCAGAGCCAGAGCGGGGAGCAGAGCAGGCAGAAGGACCGAAGTACACTGCTGAGGGGAGCAGCGGGCGGCAGGAGAGGTCTGCGCGCCATGTGGGACCCTCCTCTGGTGGCCGGGGAGCAGCCGGGGATCGAACCGGCACTGCAGAGGCTGCGGGCAGCTTCACAACCCAGCGCTCAACCGCTGCGCCACCGGGGGGGCGGGGGGGGGGCGGTTTAATTTTTAATTTATTACATCATTGTTAAATTTGGACAGTATTCGATTTCTCCCGTCAGGTGTAGTCCCCGTAGGTCTCCCACTGCCAGAGCACCGTGACGCACCCCTACATCCCCTTGGGGGTCTTCCCTCCCGTGTTGACCCCTCTCCTCCCCCAGCCCACCCTGCCGTGTGCCTCACATCTGTGGTCAGCTGTGGGTTTTGTCTTTTCCCTGACCTGTTGCTGGCTTTCTTGATTATTCCACCTTTAAGTGAAACCATCTGATATTTATCTTTTTCCTTCTGACTGACTTCTTAGAGTATCATCCTTCCAGCTCCACCCACGTGGCCCCAAGTGGCATGAGTTGTACTCCACTGTGTATGTATGTCACATCTTCTGGATCCACTCTTCTGCTTTCATATGCTTTCTGATTTCTTACCCAGGAATCTTGCCACTGTGCTGCTGGCTGTGGGTGGACAACCTCGTCCCTCCTCACCTGCCCCAGCGGGTGGCTCTGCTGGACACCTAGTACCCTAGGAATTTAGTTTTGTCCAAAATTCTGCCCCAGAAATCCTCATCTTGCGCCTTATTATAAGCTCTTGGACATTAAATGTCCAAGAGCCTCCAGGAAACCAAATCAGGTCTGTCCGGCTTTAAGGATTTTACTTTCTCGACAATGATGGTTACTGGGGCCGGGGACGGAGCAGCCTGCTTCACAGAAGGGCAGTGCTGGGCGCAGGCACAGCGGCTCTCTACCCGAGAGAGGTTTGCATGCCGAGTGTGGTTTTTGGTTGGTTTGCTTTTGCCCTGTCCGGGAAGGCTCCCAGCGTAGCACATGGCCTTGCAAAACAGAGTAACTACGTTTGTGACAGTAGCCAAGATACGGTTACTGCCGTCGGGGGTCAACTCCTGTCTTTCCGCTTGAGGCTGCCTCCCCATGTGCACCCAGGAGCTGCGGCTTCATTCTGTCCCGAAGCCATTATGTCAGCCAGGCACTTGGCTCACTAGTAGGATGGCGATGAACGCTGCGAGGTGACATAGTACGGTGTGGTGGAAATGGGTGATGCGTGGCCATCTGGGCGGCTGGGTACGGGACCACAGCCAGCATCTGAGCCAAAGAGAATGCACAGCAAAGGTATGTGTTTCCCTAAGCCAGGGCCATCAGGATGCTGGTGAAGTTCTTTGTGAAGTCACCTGCTTTAGGAGTTGCTGAATGGAATCCCATTTCAGGAAATCAGTGAGAGCAGTTTGAAGTCCTCTGGTCTCTGGGTGGGGCAGGGTGGACTGCATCTCCCCTGCAACATCCATCATGCTGTCCAGCCCTGTTCAGGACGCGCCAGCACCGTCGTGGTCAAATGATGGGAAACCAGACACACCGCGATGCTCTAGGCCCCTCGCCCGGGGTACCCCACAGGCCCGTGTCCTTTGTCCATAGAGTGTAGCAACAACCCTCTAAAGGGAGATGCCGGAGGACGATCCTGCCTCAGAGGTGACTGTCAGGGTGTGTCCCTGTAAGACTCCAGCAGAGGGGAAAGGGAACCCCCACACCCTGTTCTTAGCACCCAGGGTGGTCCCCACACGCTGACACCAGCGCCTGCTGGCTGCTGTGCCCCATGTGGGACTCAGAAGAGGAAAAGAACCAACTCTCCCTGGCGGTTGAGAGGAAAGGGGCGGGGTGTCAGGACCAGAAAGGACATCTGAGCCGTAACTTGACATTTGGGCAAGATTTATTTTTGCATGCCAGAAAAAACAAGTAGGCCATTGCTGAGTGCTGGTGAGAGTGTGGGGTCTGCGAGGAGGCGAGTGGAGGAGGTGATGCCCACCAGCCCAGACACCCGCTCCCTGGGGGCTAAGGCCCTGGGCTGCGCTGCAGGCAGGGGGAGCAGCTGACATACTTCAGGCTGGGGAGCAACACCCCATCTGTATTTTAAAAACTGTAGTGAGAGAGAGACGTCAGACTTGATGGAGAAGAGTGTCATGAAAAGTGAACATGACTTTGCGGGATGCTTACTGCTGCCAAGGCGCACGCTCTGGGGGAGGGCCGTGCTTGCCAGGCCACCTCCCCAGAGCCTCTGGGCAGTGGAGACCAGAGGATGAGGCAGCACTGCCCTCTTCACGCTTAAGTCACGCAGAGTCACAGCGACAGAGCCGAGGCCAGCACGTGGCAGCTTGTCCCTTCTGTAGCTAGGGAGCACAAGGCGCAGGCCCTTCCCTCTGGGCTCGCTGTCCCCAGCCCCGTGACTGAGAGGCTGCCTCCTTGATTGAAGTTGGGGGGGCGTCGTGAGTTGCTCCAACTCCCACATTGCCCGTGACAGCTCCCTAGCAGGGAAGAGGTGATGACGTGTAGAGTTGGGGGAAACACTGACTCTAGAACCTGCTGGGGCTGGGTCTGAGTCCTGGCTCTACAACTCACCAGCTCTTTGGACCATTTATTTTAACAAGCTTGAGCTTCCTCCTCCAAAGGAAGGAAATTTCTGCTTCTTACAGTTGCTGTGAATTGATAATATAGGTAACACGCCTGGTTCGAACTAGGCAGTGAACAACCGATAGAGACTGCTTGTTAATTAGGTCAGTATTTATTAATTTAAAATACATTCATTTGGTTGACAATGTTGAAAATAAGATTCAGATTATCTGGAGAAACATTTGGCTACCCTGTTAGATGCATGTTGCATAACAGGATTCTTAGATCCTATAGTGATCGATAGCCTGTCTGAGAGATATAATTGACATGTTCCTTTCAGTGTATGACATGATGATTCAATATTTTATATATTGTCAAATGATTACCACAGTAAGTCCAGTCAGGACCACCATTTATAGTGACAAGTTTTTTTTTTCTTGTGATGAATCTTTTAAGATTTACTCTTAGTGACTTTCAAATATTACAATACAGTATTACCAACTGTATTGCATTCACCACTAACTGTTATTATCACCACTATGCTGTATATTCTATCCCCATCACTGACTTATTTAAGATCTGGGAGTTTGTACTTTTATTTTTTTTTTAAAGATTTATTTATTTATACAAGAACCGGGGTACAGGCCAGATGCGCGGGAGGTGAGAAGATTCACCAGAGACAGAACAGAACAGGCAGACTGACTGAAATACACTGCTGAGGGGAGCAGCAGGTGAGACAGGAGAGGTCTGCTGCGCCATGTGGGACCCTTGCCAGCCGGCTGTGATCGAACCAGTGCTGCAGAGGCTGTGGACAGCTTCACAGCGCGGCACTCAACCACCTGCGCCACCAGGGGAGGCCTGAGTTTGTACTTTTAACCTTTACTCATTTTGCCCACTTTTCCCCAAGTGTATTTTTTTAAAATAAATTTTATTTTTATATTCTCCATACAATTGCAACCCCCTTATTTTGACCCCAATCCCTCCCCTCCCCGCGCGCCCCCCCATAGAGTGTCTCTGGTTCATAGTTGTTTGTTGATTTTGATTTTCACTTTCTTATAGTTATTCATTTTCCTGGTCCCTTATTTAGGTTTTCTAGATTCCTGCTATGAGTGAGACCATCCGGTGTTTTTCCTTTTTCTTTTTGGCTTATTTCGCTGAGCATGATCCCTTCCAGCGCCATCCATGTTGCTGCAAACTGCATGTGTTTATCTTTTTTGAATGCTGAGTAATATTCCATGGTATATATGGACCACATCTTCTTGATCCAGTCATCTATTTTTGGGCATTTGGGTTGTTTCCAGAGCTTAGTGTATTCTTGAGCATGTTTTCTTTTGTTTTCAGAATCCACGTATAAATGAGATCATATCAATTTGTTTTTCTCTGACTTAATATAATGCCATGTTGGCACAAATGACAGGATTTCCTTCTCTCTGATGGCTGAACAACGTCCAGTGTTGTACTTATACCACATCTTCCTTGTCCATCCATCCCTGGATGAACAATAGGTGGCCTCCTGTGGCATCCCCAACCCTCCTTGTTCTTGGGCTATTGTCTTGATGCCCAGAGTTCCTGCTGGTCAGCTAAGCAAACAGGCAGGCAGGGGACCTCTCACCAGGACAAAAGTCCTGGTATGAGGAACACACTGGGAAACCAGCATCTGCTGAAAAAGCAGGCAGATACTATGGCCATACTAGCAAGATCAGCTAGAACACCTTTCTTGTAAGGATGAGGATAAAGTTAGGTAAGAATAGGGAACAGAGACCCAATGCTTTGATTAGCAGGACCTATGGCACCCCCTGCCCCAAGCAATAGCCCCTGGTCACTCCATCCCAACAGACACCAGACAACAACACACCCCCACTTACACGCCCCCACACATGTCCATCCCCCGCATGCTGGCCTGCCTTCTCTGAACCTGACTATAAATAAAAAACAAGACTGTCTTGGGTCGGGGCTGCACTGTCTGGCATAGTCCTTCTAGGCTTCTCATCAAAGCCCAGTTTTGGACCTTGAGAATCTCCCCTTGTTCCGCATCCTCCCAACGCTCGCTCTGCGAGGCGGCAGCATCCACGTCTTCCCACCTGTCTATAGCATTGCAGTAAACAGGGTGATGATGTCTTTTTTTAGTCTTTTTGTCCTCTTCAAATAAATACCCAGAATTTCTAGATCATATGGTAGTTCTATTTTTAACTTTCTTGAGCACTTGCACCCATTTCTACCCCGCCCACAGTGCACCAGGTCCCTGCTCTGCATCTGCACCAGGACGTGTTCTTTCTGGTCTTTTTCAGTAATAGCCATTCTGGGAGGTGTGAGGTGATGGCTCGTGGTGGTTTTGATTTGTATTTGCCCGAGGGCTAGTGATGTTTGAGCACATTTTTATGTACCTGCTGGCCACATGTATGTCTTCTCTGGAAAAAATATCCAGAGCCTCTGCCCATTTGTTTCATTTTTTTGCTTCTTTTTTTTTGCTGTTGAGTTGTATGAGTTCTTTATATATTTCAGAATACTCTTTAAAGACAGCCTTTGCAAATTATTGGACTGTTTTTCTATTTAAAATGCCAATGAAATTTTAATAGATTGTACTGGGTCTTTAGATTGTGCTTAGTAGTGTGAACATATAAATTTTCTTCAATCCATGAGCATGTAATACCTTTTCATTAATTTTTGTCTTTAATTTATTGTACTGGTGTTTTATACTTTCTAGTTTATAGGTTTTCACCTTCTTGGTTAACTTTATTCCCACATATTTTAGTCTCTGATGCCAATATAAGTGGAACTGGTTTCTTAATTTTTCTGAGAGCACATTATTTGGATATAGCAATGCAAGATTTTTATGATGATTTTGTATCCTGCAACTTTACTCAATTTGTATATTAGGTTTCATAGCGTTTGGGTGGAGTCTTTAGTTTTCTGTGTATAATATGTTATCTGTAGAAAGTGACAGTTTTACTTCCTTTCCAATGTGGGTGCCTTTTATTTCTTTTTCTTGCCTAATTGCACTATGACATTCAATACTAGGTTGAACAGAAGCAGAGAGAGTGGGCATCCTTGTCTTTAAGAAGCATCTTAGAAGAAAAGCTTTCAGATTGTCACTGTGGAGTATAGTGTTCACTGACGGTCTTTGCTGTGTTGAGGTACAAGCCCTCTATATCCACTTTGTTGAAAGTTTTTACCATAAAGATGTTCAATTTTGGCAAAGCTTTTCTGCATCTATTGAGATGACCATGATTTTTATCTTTCATTTTGTCAATGTAAAGAGCACATGGACTGGTTTGTGGATGCTGAAACATCCTTGCACGCCTGGGATAAATCCCACTTGATCATGGTGTATGAGCATCTTAGTGTATTAGTGAATTTGGTTGCTGACATTTTATTGCAAATTTTTGTATCCATGTTCATCGAGGATGTGAGTCACATCTTTAATGAACATCCCACCAAAGGGAGTGCAACGGCCTTGGGGCCAAAAGGAAACCATGACTCTACTCTCAATGACAGAGTGACAGGGTCAAAAAAAAACCCACACAGCGAATGAGCTGGAAAGCCCGCAGCAGCTCCTTTCTCCTCCCGGTGGGGAGAGGACATGTAAGGGAGGGAGATGGACATAAGGTGAAAAGACAACAGAAAACAAGAACTGATCCAGGTGGAAATGAGCTTAGCTGGGTTTGTCCTGACTGCTGGGAAATGTGAACTTGTTACTCATAATGGGCTAAGCATTTTGTGCATTTTGTCACATGTGTGTCAGGTTCTTGGAACGACGCTTTCTTTCTGAGATGGTTGCTTCCCTTTGTGAAGAAGAAGAGTTTTCTCTTCAACCCTCTGTTGTACTTCTAGCTTGTCAAGGTCATTAACAGAACATCTTGTCCCCTTGTCCCCGGTACGTAGTTTCTCGTCACACAGCCCTCGCTAAAACACGGAAGGGACAGTGCTTGACTGTGAATTGTGCAAGTAGGATGAGTGGAGACTGGCTCTGCCTTGGAGTTGTTTACCAACTCATTGATGCATGTCACCAAACTCTAGATTCTGCCCCTGTTCCTTTATTTAATCCTGTGACATTTTTCTTTCCATTTGGGAGGGAAAATACTGTCTTGCAATCCAAATTACAAACACTTCATATTTGATGGTCGACACAAAAACTATGGGGCCAGAAATAATCACATGAACACACCGGGGTTTTGCCCTTAGTTCACCCTTTGATTTTTAAAATTTGAAATTACTTGTTTTCAACATCTGAAAGGTTATTTCTGAAGAGGGTCTTCTAACGTACTGTCTAGAAACGAGATAAAATAGAGTAGTAGTAATAAGATTAACTTGTAGCTGGGCGTGGGGGCTGACTCAGGGCCTGTTAGAAGCTCTGCGGGCATTCTTCCCGCTCATGCACACACACGCGCTCGTTTACTGGCCAACTTACCAATAAGTAACGTCTCACGCATGAGGAGCTGAGTCTTTGCAGGCTGCGCTTACTTGGCGAAGATCAAAAAGTCAAGGAATGATGAGTCGGGGAGTGGGGCCTTTCGCTGTAGGTCCTGGGGGACCTCTGAAGGGCCGTGGTCCTGCCTTGGAGGGAGGGACCTCATTGTATTATTCACTGTCGCCCAGAACAGAATGGAACAAGAGGATGACATAACCAGTGCTTTATTTTAGGAAGATAAATCTGGTGAGGATGAGTGGGCTGCAAAGCCCGGGGGCATGGAGAATGGTTCAGGTGCTATTGCAGCATCACAGAATGAGCTATTACAGAATGAGAGTATGAATGAGCAGCACTCATGTGACAGCCTTTGGGAGAGTGAGTGACCAGGCCCTTGGTAAAGGTCCATTCTTGTAGCAGATTCTCCCTGAGCATCCTATGTGTGCTGCATCCATGCCGGGCGCTGCGGACAGGACAGTGGATTAGGCAGAGAAGTATTGTATTTTGTCTCATGGAATTTAAGGTTCTAATTGGGGGAATGAATCGGCTGGGCCCAGGTTCTCCAGAACCTCCACCAAGAGACTTAATAAATATCCTATTGTGTTTCTATAAATATGACATCTTTTCAAGGCATTGATTTGTCAGAGTATTGACTCAGGTGGCAAGTCGAGTCTGCAGGGCAGGAGCGATGCTGCGGCCTTGAGGCAGGATCCCTTCTTCCACAGGGCGTCCTTAGTTCTGCTCTTCAGACCTTCCAGCTGTTGGCTGAGCCCCTCCCCAGATTATTATTATTAATGTCCTCTATTTAAAATAGCAATTGATTGAATACCTGAGTACTGCGGGCTAACTATCCCATCCCACGGGTGGTGTAAGAATGACAAGTGAACAGAGAAATTTAGAATGTTAGGAAATAACTGCCAGCCTCCGTGGTTGGAGACTCGGGGAGGTGTCTTGGTGTGAATGGATGCATCTCCATTTTACAGATGAGATGACTCGGGGATATCGACCTATTTACGCTCACGACAGCCTTGCTGTCCCTGTGACTCAGCTTACGTGCAGGAAGCCAGAAGCCGGCCTCCCGGGGCAATGGAGGGACCCCCACCCCTTGTTCCCAGGAGCAGCCCCAGTTAGTGAGCAAATTCAGATCAGGAATGGGACCTGAGTGTGGGGCTTAAAGAGAGGGAGGCACGGATTGCTTTCAGAGGAGCAGCGGGTGGCTTCAGCCAGCACCAGCCCCCACCCCCAGGTGGCTTCCTTGGGTGTCTAGTCCCGAGCTTCTGTGCAAGTCAGTCATTGTGCCTGGCACATGCCCTCCCCCGTGTGGACAACGAGTAGGTGGGCCCCACATCTCGGCTCCGACGCTTCTGGGAAGCCTCCCTACCTTCCTGAACTAGGATAAATCTCCGGGTTATAAGCCCCACCGGCTCCCTGTGGCTCTTGGTGGCTTATGTCCGGCTCTCCTGCTCTACAGCCAAGGGGAAGTCAGATCTCGCTGGTGACCTGACATGGAACTTGATCGCTGGCCTCTGCCACCTGTGGGTTATGTGCACGAGTAGAGGAATGAGACACAGACCTTCCCCGCGACACGTCTTCAGTGACACATCCTGTTGCTATGCAACCTCTTCTGATCCCCCCCCTTGGCGTGCGGCTTCTTCTCGGTCCCCAGGGCAGCTTTTCCTGTGCTCTTTTCTAATGTCGGGGTAGCATGAGCCTGACGCCCCTTAGCACAAAGGGGCATGAGAACAAAGACAAAGGAAGAGAAGAGGGAGAGGGGAGAGCCTTGAGTGGGCTTGCTGCGAGCCCCTTAGGAGCCCCCCGTCCTGCCCCAGGTGGGGAATTCTGCCTGTGGTCGGCACAGAGGCTTCCGACGCCGGTGGGCCCTGGTGTCCTTCCACGCGTGGGCTCTTGGGAGCCAAGTTGAGAGAAGGTTCCTTCTGGAGGCCCCTGCACTTACCGAGTCACTCGTGGTCCCACCATGCGTCCAGAGGGCGTGACGAGGACGGGGCAGGAGTCACCCATTGGTGGGACAGGCAGAGGGTCCCGCGCAGCCGCTCCACGTCTGACCGGACAGCCAGCGCCGCCCGTGCAGTCAGCTGTCCCGCCCCTCTGCCCCTCGTGCCCCGGCGAGTGCAGCGAGCCTTGACCCTGCCCTCGTCTTCCGACTGCAGGGAAAGAAATGGCGGGTTGATGTTGATGCACAAGCAGCACCCACGGGGTCTCTGGAAGTCTGCCTGAGAGTCCTCACTTGCATTCTGTCCAGGAAATATCCGTCCCAGTGAGAAAGAAACCTGGGTTTTGACATTCTCTCCACTTTCCGAGCCTCGGACGACTCAGAGGTCAGCCCCACCAGACGGCCCCGGGGTGAGCCGGGCAGGACGGCCCCGGTGCCGGGCGCTGGAGGGCGGCGTCCGGCTCGGGCTGTGGTGGACTCTGCGCAGCTGCGCCGCTCTAAGATGTGTGGTTCTCATTGCAGGCATCTTTTCCACAAGTCCTGTGTTGACCCCTGGCTTCTAGACCACCGCACCTGCCCCATGTGCAAGATGAACATTCTTAAAGCCCTAGGGATCCCGGTAAGCACGGCGCAGCCTGCGGCATCGCTATGTCTGTCTTTCTGCATCACCCCCTCGGCAGGGAGAGCATCTCACCCCTGATTTGCTGTGTCCCCTCTAAGGAGGGCCCTGGAGCGCCCCGTCACGCTTCTCTCAAATGGAGCACGTCACCCCCTCCCCGGCCCTCTCTTGTCTGAGTGTCGATGCTGCTGCTGCGGATCCCCTCCCGGGCACTGTGAGTGCAGGGGCTCCATGGTGTCTGGGGGCCCAGGGCACGTTGTGTCCCCCCCTGGATCCATCACCCAAGGAGACCTGCAGGCCCCAGAAGCACCTGGCCCAGGTCTGGGAGGGGAGACCATCAGGGACTAGCTCAGAGCCTGTGGGGCCCCCCGGGAGCAGGACACCAGAGCCGTTGAGCTCTGGCACCGCCACCACCTGTGCCCTTAGCTGGTTTCTAACATTGAGTCTCTCCTCCCATGCCAGGAGAGCCCACGTGCTGGCCGGGCCCTCCCGGGACAGCCAGACCAGATGTGCTGAAGCCAGCCTGGGGTTAGGGGAGAGCAGGACACAGGAGTGTCTAAAAGCAGCTGGACAAAGAGCATAGGGACCTGCTGCTCCCCACCCCGCTGTCTCTCCTCCAGGCGAACATGAGAGTGTTAACAGTCTGAAGCTGTCACTGGAGGAAGGTCAGATCTCAAAGTTTCTTCAATGCCAAAGGGCGCGCCCAGGACCCACAGCAGGCTGCAGGGGGGGCACCCTGTCCTGTGCTCTCTGCTGATTTTCACGGTGGATGCACCAAGCTCACATAAACCCGGTGACTCTGGCTTTGGGCTCGCTGTTGAGAGGCGATGAATTCGGTTTTCCGACCAGAGCTGTGCATTCAGGGTGCAAATCAGTGACAGCGGGTGTGAGACATTAGCCCAAACCTCCAGCAGGTGCTGCTGATGCGCCAGGTGGGACTCTGTGCTCCCACCTGCAGGTTCTGCTGTGACTGTTCTCCGGGGGAGGGAGTGGGTGAAGGTGTGCACGCGCGTGGGGGTCTGGTCTCCGGCGTCTTTAGATCCTTGCAGCTGACTACCACGTCCTGGACCTACTGCTCAAAACACTTCCAAGGCTCTCAGCATGGACCCCGTGTGCTGGGTCAGGGCAATAAGGCCGAATGGCCTGCGCCAGCTGAATCAGGCACTGAATAGCATCGGCCGCCACGCTTTTCCCGGGGCTCTAACTTTGCCAGAAGCTACTTGCCAACCAGTTGAGGCTCCAGCTAATAACTGTTGTTTAAATATAGTTCTCGGTGGCCTTTTGTCTTATTTCCAAAACTAGTAACGTTTTGGGTGTCAGGCGTTTTGGCTGTGTCTTGACGCCTCCCAAGTCTGGGCAGCATTTTACTTAGGACAACTGAGCGCCAGGAAAGTAAAACATCGTAGCATCTTCTAGATTCTGCCAAGGATTCTTGAAGCCAGGGGACCAGGAACATGACAGGCATCGGATTCATCCCAGAGCCCCCCACCGCCCCCAGGAGGGAGGAGGCAGGTGGGCTGGTGCTTTGTGCACACCATGCCCCTCCATGCATTTCTGGCTTTGTCTTGGGGGGGTGGCGATTCTGAAGTATGGCTCTGGGAGTAACTTGGGCTGTTCTCACTCACTGCACGCTTCGCTGTTGGCCAGCATGTGCCTCCGCTGTCCCAAAGAGGTGACCTGTTGGCTCCTCTCTCTCAACTCCCCATGTCCCCAGCCAGGCCCACAGCCTTCTCACTTAGAAAATGCTTCTGTATAGCTCACTGGGGCCCTTTCCAAGCAGCTTAAACAATTTGTTGTACAATTTTCCTAAGCCCCTTGTACTCCATTTCCTAAGGCACGGTGAAAGGAGCGAGTCTTTCTCTCTGGGAAGCCGTGCTGCGGTCCTTCTGCCTCTGGCGTCTGCCAGGGGTGCCTGCGCCTCCCTCCAGAGGCTGAAGGCTGCCAGCCCTTGAGCTCCGCTCCCCCATCCTCCTCTGGCCAGCGGCCGCTCCCCAAGGACTTAGCTGTAGACCCAACCCATGAGCTTCTCCTGCACAGGGGCAAGGATTCCTGGTGTTAACTGGTTGCCCTGGTGCCTGCCTCTTGCTAAAAGGCGAGCTAGAAAGCTAGGGCTGAGGGCATTTTTGTTTCTTAGTTGATGAATGAGGGCGGAGCAGATGGGGGATATGACGTTTTTATCACAATGGAGCCCTTTACCAATGCATTTTTGGCCAAAGAGAAATAAAATACTGACCTAAAAGGCGGGGATGGGGCCTTTGGGGTCAGGCGTGTTTCCTCACTTCTGCGGTGTCACGATGCTTCCGTCTCGCTCCCGTCCCGCTGGCGTCCGTGCACCTGCCTGGACTCCCATAAGCTGCCCGGGTCTCCCAGGCCCCAGCGAACACCTCCGTCACCGGCAGGCTGCGTAGGACTGTGACTAAAAGGAAACCCACATGGCTGGGTGTTCACAAGCCCCTCACCCTGTGGCAGTGGGGAGGTTTCCCCAGACTAGCCTGGATCCCTTTATTCAAGATGGCATGTACCACGTCTTTGTAAAGAGTTGGGCTGTCATTTTCTCTTAGAGGCATATAACTTGGGTTTTTCAAAAATCTTATCCTGTTTGAATCATTTAGAGCAGAGAGAGACTGTGAGCTTGGTCTGTTAAGTATCTCTAACCCAGTTATTGTTCACACCTGCCAGCTTATTCAGCTAACTCTTTCCATCCCCCTTCAAGATGCAATGCTCTTACTAGCCCACAAAACACCCCGTATCAAAACCACTATTTTTACAGAAATAAAGGGACAAGTATTTCTGTGGCTGCCTTCAAAGGCAGGCGCCCATCTCATCAGGGGGTCTTCTCTCCCCTCATGAATGGCGCCACTTACAAGCGTCCTCGCGTCATATAGAGCAGGAAAAGAATTATTTTCCCTTCTACCCTCCTCGATTCTCTGACCCGGGGCCTGTAAATTACACTGGCTTATTTTGTTTCTGCTGGTCTTAACTGGGAGGAGGATACGTGTGTGATCCCGAAGCTGAAGGTGGGGCTGGCCAGGTGGGGTGCGGGGTGCTGTCGGGGAAGAAAAAGATTCATACCTGTGGGTCTGGGAAGGTGTGCTCCAGGGAGAAGCAGGGCAGGGCACCTGTGGGGGAGGAGCCGCAGGGGAATGGAGAGGCAGGGACAGGAGAGGAAACCTCAGCACAGCCCTCCGGCCTGTTGTGGAGGGTTGGCCCGGAGTGAAGTGGCTTGTGTCAGTGAATTGGCTTGCTGCCAGCAGAGACAGAAGGCAAAAAGCATATAGAGGGAAAGGAGTGAGCTGAGGCTGAGGGTTTAGTGGGGTGATGGGGATTTCCAACCTGACTACTTGGAGCACAGGTGGGGGCACTGGAGACAGCTGAGATCAAGACATGGGACTCCTGCTTTGTGCTCCAGCTCCATCCCCGAGGGGCAGGTTTTCTCTTTGAATGAACTTTGAGCACAATGTCTTCATCGTGGTGTGAACTCGGGATTCTCACCTGATCTTTCCCAGCCTGGTCTTCATCCTTTTTGGTGTAAAACCATTTAATGAGTGTCAAGGCAATGCTGATTTTCAGATCAGAGCAAGAAGATTAATGGCCGTGTTTAGTGTTTCTAAGACTTTCTCCAGTACCTCCCTTCTAAAACCACTTTTATTATAAGTTTGGGTACAGGGATAACAACTTTTGTGTGTGTGGAAGGCATAGAAATTTGTTCATAATCACTTCAACAGCAGAACTAAAGAGTAAAACTTGACCACTAATAGATAGAATTATGACTATTACAGAAATATTCTAATGGCATGACAACCATGCTTGGCCACGGGGCTACCTCTCAAAGCAGAGTGTTCCCAGTTCTGTCGTGGTGCTGCTAGGATATTGGGGGTTCTGTAATGAGTAGGTTATTAAACTAGGTGGTCCCCCACTTTTATGAGTGTAAGAGATTAACTTATTGAATTTACTGTACAATCAGCTGCATTTTACGTAAATAGGGCTTTTTCTACAGCAGGTTTTGGCTTATTTTTAACAAGTAGCCTCAGCCCTGTGGTGAGCCTCACTAATGAGCCATTCAAATGAGGCAGGCCCAGCCTCCTCCTATCTCTTGTCAGTATATCTGCAAACAACGCCTGGGGCTAGTTAGCAGTCTGTCAGCTACTTCCTACATAAGAACAGATACTATGAGAAGGAAGGGCTATCATTACAAATAAATATCATATTGTCCCCTAAGTAGTTATGTCAATGGATTCCACTGCTACTCCTGGAATTAAAACTTTATGTAGATACTCATCTAGCAGAACCATTGGAAAGGGAACTTTGAAAGCTGTTTCTGTACTAACTACAAAAACTATGCATGGAATATTTTTAAAGAAAATGATTCAGGAAGTAGCCTATAGCCATTTCACCTTGAATGTGAGGACCTGCCAATGTGGTCACACACCTCCTTTCCTCCTCCCGTCAGCCCAATGCCGACTGCATGGACGACCTGCCCACCGACTTTGAGGGCTCCCTGGGAGGTCCACCGACCAACCAGATCACAGGCGCCAGCGACACCACCGTGAATGAGAGTTCAGTCACCTTGGACCCTGCCGTCCGGACTGTGGGTGCCTTGCAGGTTGTCCAGGACACAGACCCAGCTCCTCAGGAGGGAGACGCCATCTTCACTGCTAACAGTAAGTGCTGCTGTGTTGGCCATGGCGTTGCCAGAAGGGCTGTTACCTGGGGGGGCTGAAGAAACACTTTTGTCAAGCAGTGCATAGGCCGTGACCAGGCTAAACTGCCAGACCCCTAGCGCTTTGTAGAGGTGGGGGGTGTGGGTAATGGAGGGACAGTCAGCAGGCCTGGCTCTGTCTTCCTGCCACACCCCAGGGTGCCTGAGGCTGGTGCATCTGGCCAGGGAGCAGCCGGGGATTGAACTGGCGCTGCAGAGGCTGCGGGCAGCTTTGCAAGCCAGCGCTCAACCGCTGCGCCACCGGGGAGGCCCACCTTATGGGTATTTCACATGCAGCCTCAGTACTTGCGCACACCATGCCAGCGCCCTATCTTGTGGGTGTTTCTGCCCCCTCTCCTGCATGGGCTGTAAATACCATTCTGTTTGATAGAAGGTGTAAAAATATCAAAATAGCTGCATTAGCATCACAATCTCAAGTACCTACTACTCTTCAGTCAAATACAGCCAGGATGAAAGTTTCAGGAGCTGAGAAAATCAATATGCAAATTAACTTACCTTTAAGGGTGAGAGGGTTGGGGGATGTTGCAATTTTCAAAGTGTTTCTTCTCCCCCTGCTAGAAGCAACCTGTGTGCCATAAAAATGTGGAAATACAGAAAAGCAGATTAAAGCATTTTGGGACATTGCTTTATATATATATATTTGTGATTTGCATAGAATTTATAAAATCATAGTGATTTAAGTACATACCTCATTGAAAGATGAAAAAAAGAATGCAAAAATCACTCAGTTACCCCAACTATGGGGAAATCATAATAT
This sequence comes from Talpa occidentalis, assembly GCF_014898055.3. NCBI lineage: Eukaryota > Metazoa > Chordata > Mammalia > Eulipotyphla > Talpidae > Talpa > Talpa occidentalis. Next base: position 112,494,975 of record NW_023605194.1, read on the forward strand.
TTTGGTGTTTTTCCTGATAATCTTTGGAAACAAAGCCATGGGGGTTGAACTTTTAGTATTGTAATCTGCAGCCTACACAAAAAGTAACTTGAGGCACTACGGCAAAAATCCACCCACGTACAGTTGGAGATAGTAGTTTGGAGATAGGTAAGAGCTTTAACTTTGAAACCTTAAAGCTTAGAGGCACATGAGCCTCAGCACTGAAACACTGACCATTACACAACAGAAAGTTTTTAAAGGAGATTCCAATCCCTTTGTGTTAAAGGTCTAGAGTGATGCTGTCCAGTATTAACATACGTAATTAAAATTTTCTATGGCCATGCTAAAATAGTTAATGGGTGGAGTTTATATTAATATGTCTTATTTAATGCAGAATATTTCACAGTCCAAAATCTGGTGTATAGTGTGCACTCACCACTCCTCTCAAGACGGGCCAGCCCCGCTTCCATTGCTCAGGAGCCACATGTGGCTGCCGTGCTGGAGAACACGGACACAGAAGCCTGCCAATTTAGGGGTCAGAAAAGCACTTAAATCTTCGTCATGACAACAACCCTCTCATTTTGACCAAATTGTGGCTGACTCAAGTTAAGCAATAGATTCTCTTTTCAGAGAAAGATTGTCCCATAATTTCTCCATTTAATGGGTAGCTTCAGTTAGCCTCAATATATCACCATAGTAGGCAAGTGGAGTGTCAGAGGCCTGCTCAAGTTCTGCTAGCAGTTCCAAATACTGCATCCTTAAACTTTTTTGAGCCCTTAAGAAGAGCTAAATCAAAACTGGATCATTTTCCTGGCTATACAATGATTATTTGAGTTTTAAGAGAAAATGCGTCACTTGTCAGATTCCTTATTTTGCAGAGAGGCCACATCCTCCATACACTTTAGTGACGCCCAGGGGACATATAAGAAGGCACAGATGGTAGGTTAAAACAAATCTAAAGATGAAATAGAAAATGATGGTCTATGTCCACATCATTCTTAGTCCCACTGGGTTTTGCTGAGTGTTTCTAACATAGAGGCAGCTGGTAGATGTGTTTTGAATGAGTCGAGAGGACTTGACCTAAGCTTGAAGCAGGGGCCTCTGTTCACAACAAGATCAAGTGCAGCTGATTTCAAAGGAGAGCATTTGGTAAAACCGAGATACAACAGGAGACACCTCACTGTAGTCGAAGACAGACGGGGGATATCAATGTGGCTAGAGATAGCCATCTTAGCACAGAAACGGGATTTTTCTGACAGGATCTTTTTCCTAGACCATTGGTTTCCGACTAGCTGTTCATGGTTTATACCATTCACCAAATGGCTGTAGATTCCTGGCAGGGAAATTCTCTTCTCTGTACAGGCTGGTAAATTGCCTAGTGTTCTAGTCAAATAAATAACTAATATACAAACATAAACGCATGACTAAATGAGGACAAAGATTCATTCTCATCAACATTACTGCAGCCAGCTCACTAATGGTGTCTAAAAATAACATGGAGGAAAAAGTGTAGTTGGATGCAGGAATGCTGCAAGTCACAGTAACTCAGTGGAGGTTGGAACGCACATGTCTGCAGACCCAGGAAATTACTAGAAAATGAGGAATATCAACTAGCAAATACATAGCACCACCTGTGCACTGGGCACCCTCGGAAATACCAGCTTACAACAACCCTGCGAACTTACAGTACAATACGATACAACAACCCTATGATGTCAGTAACATTACCTTCCTCTTACTGATGCAGGGATAAAGGCACAGAGATTAATGCAGTGACCCCGGTCACAGGCTAGTGAGCCCCTCCAGCTCCACAGTGCCCAGAGGACGACCAAGGGGACAGATGGCCAGTGTTGCTCAATCCCTTCTCCTTTATTCTCTTCCTCCCTGTATCTAAATTACTGAAAAATCTAAAAGGTTGGGCTCCTCCTTGCATTCTCATCCCTACCTGTTCCTCTCCTGGGGTCCTTCGAGTCCACACAGAAGCCACTTCAGCTCTAAAGGGGAGAGCGGAGAGCAGGCTGCCTTTAGGGAGACAGTGGGAGAGCCGGCATTAAAGATCCTTTTCCCAGCAAAAGGAAAAGCATTTACAAAGCCAAGGCAATCTGGACGTGTGGCCAGTCTGACATTTGGAGAGGGGCGCCCGTGTGCAGGCCTGAGGTGTCCCCGACACTCCGATGGGAAGCCCCCACCCCATGTCTCCCTCACTCCCACCCAGGCCCCTCTTTACCTGCATGCCTGGTGCCCGGGAACAGCTTTGCCTTCTGAATTCCCAGCCCAGACAGCAGACTGTGGAATTTGCTTCAGCAGGAAAAACATTCCTTCGACCCAAAGGAAAACACAGCTAAACCAACAGCTCTGTGGTCCTGCAGCCTCCAGGCAGGAGCTAGAGAAAGACACAGAGGACAAGGCTACCGCCCTCCCCAAACACCAGCGCCTTCATGTGTCCTCTGAGGGCCCTCAGAGCTGCCCACCGGAGCTGCGGCCCCACCGGGTCTAGCACAGCCGCCAGCTCAGCCCCGCTTGCCATCCTTCCTCAAGCTGCAAGGAGTCAGCAGACCCCCCGGGGGTGGGGAGCTGGAGGCACGTGCAGGGGACAGAATCAAGATGGCAAAGGCAGGAAGCTGCCCACCTGCCACGGGAGCACCGGGAGCCGCCCACGTCCTCAGCTCGGCTCCACAGGACACTGCTGGTCCATGTTCCACCAGCCCGACTGCTGAGGTGTGTTCAGGGGTCCGTGTTGCTGCAGCCACTTTAGACACACTGAGCGTCTACAGGACCCCTGGCCCTGTGTGAAGATCCCTGCATGCCCAGAGTTTTCTACTCTGAGGCAATTGACAGTCCTGACAGTCTCCTCCTTAGGTCCAAGTACAAAGGGTAGCTTTCCCTGACGGCTTTTCCTTTGTGATGCCTGTGAGTCAGGACAGAGGGGTGTCTCCTGCTTACTCACAGGCCTCCTGCTGCCCTCCGTCTGCTGAGGTCCCCTCAGGCCCCAGGAGGTCCCTTGAGGCCATCGTGAACCCAGTGCTGCTCACCCTCCCACGTCGCCTCTCCCTCGCAGCAGCTGTCTCCCACCCCAGCCCACTCAGCCTTCTCCCTGCAGACCCCAGCCAGGCAGAGGCGAAGGCCCCAGTCAGCTCCAGCTTGAGCCAGTTTCTGAGTCGCACCTCCAGGGGACATGATTCAGAGTCTGTTGGGGGCCCTCATCACTGGGTGTGGCAGTGCCCCCCCTTCGATCTTACTCAGCATGGAACTGCCTCTGCAGACTGTTTCCCAGGTCCCGGCCTTCCTCACCTCCACTCTCTCCTGTTTATGTCTCTGAGTGGTTAGTGAGGTCAGAGTCACAACTGACAGCAGAACACAGGCCCAGGGACGGGGCCCAGGGAGGCCGCCTCACATGCTTTGCCGTCCACAACTCTTCTGTGGGCAGAGGCAGGAATGTCCCAGCAGAGAATTCATCCTGGAGAGATGCATCCTGAACAACTTGCTGGTCGCCTTAGCTGCCGTCGCTTCTGGAAGAACCTGGAGAGAGGTCAGCCTTCAGTGGGGGGAAATACATGCTTCAGAAAGCTCTGCTGGGACAGAAATAATTGTCAAAGCACAGCCAAAACTGCAGCCCAGAAACCACTCATGTTAGGAGAAAAATAAGTCACTAACAGCCTGCACCGCCATCACCAAGCACTCCCCGGGGACACACACTCCATGCTAATTATGGAAGAAACTTCCAGACTCTTCATTCAGAGACTGGGTGTCGTCTCTGGGATGATTCACTCTGTCATCTGAGGGACTCGATATAGACCTCTCGGGGGATGCGCCGTTCCTACAGGCACAGGCTCTGAAAACGAGGCCAGAAATGACATTCACGCTGCTTTGTTCTAAGTTTGGATTGGCTATTTTGGGAGCAGTGATGAGGCTTGCAGAACACACACAAGGTGTAACAGCCCCTCAGCTCGCTTTGACCACTGCCCAAACATGAACAAGACAAAGGGGGGGTGGGGCTGGGGCTCTCCTGGGGCCCAGTGTGGACCTCTAGGGTTGATGTGGAATGACAGAGGACAGGAGGGCTGGCACAAACAGCCGATTTCTGCTTCCAGACTTGCTGCTGCAGGGACAAGTAGCAATGTCAAGGTTTGGGGTGACTGCAAAATATTTGGGTGCATCCAGAAATAAGCATGTCTAGATATGGCTTTCCAGGGTTTATAAGGCAGGACCAAGGCAGTGGCCACGTCTGCCTTCTCCACTTGCATCAAAGCTGTGAATGGCACAGCAGCTCCCCTTGACTGCCAATAAGTCTGCTGGCTGGAGCCTGTGATGGAAACTGTCTCCCTCGGTGCCCGTAAGAGTCACGTTAGCCCTGGAAAGATGCTGCTTGGTTTGTGAGGCTCTCCTCTGTGGCAGACAACAGAATCAGGCAACTGTTTAAGAAGTGGGTGAACCACCTTCAGCTCCTTCTGTCGGAAGTGCAATCGCTGCAGAGCATGCCACTGCTCCCCACAGTCGTCTCCATGTGTCCACTGCCCTCTCCCACCCAGGACCCGTCGCCTGTGAGCAGCGCCCCCCACCCACCATGCACTCAATCCTAGGGCCGCATCCGCAGATATGAATGGAGAGCAAGGATAGCGAGACATTTGTGGAAATCACCTAATTAGAGACTGAAACATTTTTGTAAACTCCAAGGAAACCAGGATAATTCAGCACACAGAATTCTCTAAATATCATTTGTATCCTTGCAGAGAAATAAGACAATAATACACTCATGAGCTAGAAACAGGAATTTTCAGAGGTTGAGCAAGAGCTCTTGGAAATTAACAACTACAGCAGAGTGAAGATCCCCACAGATCAGGGATTAACATTCAAGACATACTCAAAAAACTCATAGAATTCAACAATTAAAAGAAAAAAACAATAAATGGGCAGCAGGTGTGAACAATTCACCAAAGAGGAAGGCCAAAAGACACGGAAAAATGTTCACCATCACCTCTCATAAGAGATGCAGATGAAAGCCACAGTGACAGAACACTGCTTACCTGTGAGAATGGCTCGTGTTAAAAATGCCCCCAACAGGTGTTGGCGAGGATGCAGACAAAGAGGAACGCTTTACACTGTTGGTGGAAACGGCAACTGACACAATCATCATGAAAGCCATCTGGATGGGCCTTTCAGAACTAAAAGTGGAAATGCTGTATGATCTGGCAACCCCATTCTTGGGCAAATGGACACAGAATATGAAACCGTCCATCAGAAAACTCATCCCACGGTTCTCACAGCAGCTTTATTTCCCACCGCTGGAACATGGACGTGGTCTAAATGGCCATCGACAGATGCTTGGATCACGCAGATGTGGTACGTGCACGCGATGGAATAGTACACAGCCATAAGAAATGCAGCTGTTGTCAACAAAATGTAGGGAATTTTATGCAGCAAAGTAAGACAATGATAAAAATACTGGACATTTACATAGAAGAAATTTGATAAAACACTTTCAAAAACTAGTGGCTCTGAGGTTGAGGGGGAAAGACAAGTGGGCACAGGGGATGGGGAAGGAGAAAAATCCCCGTAGAATGATTAAAAGATTAAGATAAAATACTATTTGTCTTGTTCTGGTGTGAACTCGAAATGACAAAAACATTTTCTATCAAATTAAGTTTGAAAAATAGGGAAAAACAGGCAAGCGACGTGTCTGAAAAACCCGCTTGTTCACCACCGCTCGCTGCAGCAGCCTCCCCCGCCCACGCGTGCTTTCTGCTGCAGTCAAGTGTGTGGCGACAGCACACTTGGTTCAGAAAATGTGTAAGGCACCAAACTTTTATGAGAGTTCCCCCCTGCATGCTGCGTTTGTATTGTATTTACAGTACGCGCGTGCGTGGGTGTGTTTGCAGTCTTAGTGCTTTCAGTTTTTACAGTAAAATCACTTCCCCGCGCTCAAGCCAATCCTGGGCATCACAATATATCCCTTCCACTCTGTCGCCTTCAGAGTCAAACGATTCCCTCATGTATCATCATTGCCTTTTCAGCATCCCCGGGCAGTAGCTCTGCCACCGCCATAGCCAAGACCCTGTCCTCTCTGACCTTGAGTTTTGCCCCAGCTGCCATTTCACTCTCCCTGAATCTGGTCTTAGCCGTCCTGATCAATCTACTGAAATCTGATCAGGTCACTGTTTTGCTCAAAACATTGTTTCCACGGATGGGTTGAAATTGTGAGCTGGCTCATCTAACCAAGTCATTAGCATTTGGCCTCTGCCTCTCTCACTGCTGTCCCCCGCCAGGCTGGCTCTTAGCATGCAGGCATTTCTGAGCCCCTGTGGTTCCAAAGCCTCCCCACCCCCCTGCTGCTTCCCCTGCCTGTCGCGCGTCCTCCAGACAGGTCCTCGCTGTGTATCCTGAGCATCAATCTCTGCTGCTCCTTCTATAATCAGTTCCTTTCAGACAGTTCCCTCTGCTATGATTTCTTAAGAAAGCATCTATTGGGCCTCCCTGGTGGCGCAGGGGTTAAGACTCAGTGCTTTTCAAGCTATTGCCAGCCACTGCGGCGTGAGCCATCCCGGCCAGGGAGCTACTCACATGGCGCGGCAGACCTCTCCTGTCTCCTGCTGCTCCCCACTCTGTCTCTGGTGAATCCTCTCACCCCCTCACCTCTGACCTACACCCCAGTTCTTATGTGCATAAATAAATAAAAAATCTTTAAAAAAAAAAAAAAGCATCTGTCACCCAGTAAATATATAAAGGTACAGCCTGCGATGGCACACTTGGTGTCAGATGTCCTTAAAGAGTTCCCACTGTGACTTTTCACCTTCACGTTACAGAAGCCAGCGGCGGGTGGCACTGACTCGGTGTCAGTTGACTAAATGAGCAACGTGCTGAATTTTAAATTTTAAAATTTTAAAGAAAGTGAACAGCAGCAACATCTAGAAGGTGCAACATACACTTGCATTTTGTCTGCTAGTGGAAAGAGTAACCTGTGTGTGCACACAGTCTCCCCAGGACAGATGTCCAAGCAGGAGCTGAGGCTCCAGCGGATGGAAGAGCCTCCCCAGAGCCTCTAGGACAATAGCACGGCCTCGCCCCATTTGAGGAGGTCCCCAGTAGCAGGGAGGGAGCAGGACTGTGCCTTGTAGAAGTGTATCGGTGGTTTATTATTTCTCACCACTGAGGCTGTGTCACGGAGCAGCCATGGGGCTAGAGGCTGCGCAGGGAGCGGAGGGGGAGTGGCAGCGAGGGCAAGCCTCGGGGAAGGGCTCGGCCAGCCCCGGCGTCCATTCTGCAATGCCCTGGCGTCGTCCCCAAACCGAGCCCAGACGCCACGCATTTTTGTTTCAGTCCATTGATGCTATTATCTGTGTGAGCCACGAGGAGCAAAGCTGACCCTCCCAGAGATAAGGGGAAGCCACGAGACCTTGGCATTGGACAGAGCTGGGCTCAGGTCCTGGCCTGCCCTCTGCCTCAGCAGCTGTGATCGACCCACAGACCCTCATGGGCCTCCTTTCCCTCGTCCTGAGAACTGTCCAGATGGAAGCCACAGGGGGGCCGTGAGGGGAGGTGCATGGACACCTGTGCAGCTGCCGGGTCAGAGCCCAGCCTCGGGGAGTCACCATGTCGCCCCTGCTGGCCACGCACTGCACCCCTCCCTCGTGAACACACGCGTGACGCACATGCTTATATAACTGGTATCACTGAAACGTCTTGATTTTATAAAAGTACCTACAAAGAGCCTTTGTCAGGTGGAGCCCAAGACCCATTAGCTCTAGGTTGAGTCCAAAACCATTTGCCCGGCATGAACTGGGGCTGCCTTCCTTGGCTTCAGTTACCAGGACCACGTCACTTCCTGAGCCGGAACTGTGTGCACGTGTTACTTCACCTTGTCCGTGATCATGTCAGTGCTACTGTTATCCACTGCCATCTTTATTACTATGATCTCATGTAAAATGGCGACTGTCCTGATAGCCCTGCTTGTAGAGAGGCCACTTGGGTCCAGGTCATCACTGGCCAGCCCGCGAGCCGTCCACAGCTGCTAATGCCGTCTTCACGCCTCCCTGCCCCTGGCTCTGTTTGGCTCTACTTGACACACAGCCGCCCAGCCAAGTCTCAAGTCTCAGTGCTTTCCATATAAAGACCTCCCAGACAGATGATTTGTGATTTCACATTTGCTAAAGCTTGCTGTCCTCTCTGTGTTTGTAAGACAAACCCCAAGAGACAGCTTGAAGCAAAAATTTGCAAAATACCCATTGATATAAACCTTCAAGTTTGCAGCAAATGGGTCCCACACAACCACCAGGTGATGCTTGAAAATGCAGAAGGACAGAACTCACCAGCTTCTTCTCCAGGGGTCCTCGTTGTACTCCCCCCCTCCCTTTAGGGAGAAAATTGTAGAAATCTTCTGGAGGAAAGAAGGTAGATTGTGGTAAGTGATCTAGCCAGACTCCGGTCGCAGCCCCAGGACACCCCTGTGGTGGTATCATGGTCACACGCCCCTGGTCTGGATGAGTGTGGGAATGCCAGGAGGTGGGGCGACTGTCCCTCCTCACGCTTCACCAGGACACAGGGGCAAGGTGAGCCAGCATCCCTGCACACCCCACCCTTTGGCAGTCAACGCCAGCGTGTGCTCATGCAGCTGGCTTCTGTGCAGGTGCACACATTTGCACATCGCATGAGTGTGCACAGATGTTCATGCCTGTGCATGTGTGTGCACACACACCACCAGTCCCCAGGGGTCCAGCTCACCATCCACATCCACCAGGAATTACAGCACTAGGATGCACAGGAATCATCCTAGGCAGAGCCAGCAGGTGCATTTGTGGCTCACGTGACAACTGCTGCTGCTGACTGTGGTCCTATGGCTGCTTTGGCCCTGGCAGTGCTTGTTGTGTTCAGCTGATCGCCAACACCTGCACATGACGGGATTTTACATGCAAATCTGAACTTAGCTGAAAATGCTGGAAATGGCAGCAAGCTGGGCCTCTTCCCTGGCGGTGAAAACTGACCAGACCTGGGAGCAGGCGGCTCCCTCGAGGCAACACACATGCTGGGCAGCTCCTCACCAGCTGCAGCCCCAGAGTCAGGGCAGCCTCAGGCATCAGCGACCCCTCCTGTGCACTGGGGCAGATCAATGTCCTGAATTATCCTGTGAGAGCTCATTAAAAGGTCTCCTGGAGAAGCCACCCAGTGTGAGCGCTGAGGAGCAGCTACACGTTTAATACTCTCACTAGTAACTAATGTTCACCACAGGGAGCAACAATTAGTAGATTTATGGACTGAAGTTCCATCAAAAAATTTTTGTCAAACAACTCATTCATTTGTATAAATAAAGACGCGCCTTCTCAGAGCTGTCAGCACAGGAAGAGCCAGCTGCTCCCCGCTCCTGCACAGCAAGCCCCGGGGAATGGATTTCTTAAGGAAAGACAAGACCATAATGATCCTACAGTGGTTCTTTAAATAGGTTCATTCAGAAATTGGATTTGGAAATCCAAGTTTTTCAGCAGGAACACAATGGCTTAAAAAGCATGTCTTTCCTGTTAGGAAACTGAGGGACATGTGCACAGTGGGAGAGAGGCAACCTGGGCACACATGTGCGTGCAGATGAGAAGCACGTGTGTGTGCTCTGACCACGGTGCACCTGCCTCCACACAGCTTTCGTGGGCACATCTTCCACCCCACTGCCCGTGTTTAGTGAAATCAGTCAGGAAAATGGAAATCACTGTAGGTGCGTCAACATAAAATTAAATCACGAAACTGGGGGGCCTCTCTGGTGGTGCAAGGGGTTAAGCACCTCACTGTGAAGCAATCCGCAGCCTCTGCAGCAGGAGTTCGATCCCCCGGCAGCCAGGGAAAAACCCACATGGTGCAGCAGACCTCTCCTGACTCACCCGCTGCTCCCCTCAGCAGTGTATTTCAGTTAATCTGCCTGTTCTGCTGCCCACTGTGTCTCTGATGAATCCTCTCACCCTCCCACATCTCTGGCCTGTACCCAGCTCTTGTATGCATAAATAAATCTTTAAAAGAAAAAAAGAAACTGGTTACAACATTGAGGGAGATGAACATTTACCTGGCACCATACACAAAATTAACTGATGTTGGGCCAGAGAGCTCACTGTAATTGCTAAAGTTGTAAGACTTCCAGAGAAAAACACAGGAATAAACACTTGCAACTTTTGGGTAGGCAAAGATTATTTAGACGGGACCCAAAAAGCAAGCAGCACAGACCACAAAAATGGACAAGTGGGCTTTTATCAAAATTAAATCCTTTGACTTGCTGAAGGTCATCCTTAAGCAAACAAAGAGGCAAGCCACAGACTGAGAAAAAAAATCATTGCAGTGGTTGTCTCTGATAAACAACTTGCACTGAGAATGTAAAATAAACATACAGCTCAGCGAAAGACAGAATGCCCGAATGAACAATGAGCAGGACGTGTGGTCAAGAGTCCTGTCATGCTGGAAGCTTGATGGGGCTCAGCTTTCCCTGTTCTACTGCTCACCCCACTCAGCACGTCCACATGTGCATCCATGTTTGCATACGAGCGTGCACGCACACACACACACACACACACACACACACACCCCTCTGGTCTAGAACATCACGGAGTATAAGCAAAAAATAAAGCTGACATTGATTGAAGGGGGAAAATGAGCAAAGAACTTGCACACTTTTTAAACAATGACACACACATTGCTTTAAAAACACACAGAATAAAACCATGGTCAGGGAAACACTTGTAGACCCTCCAGCCAGATGCCACCCCAGACCTGCTGGAGTGGCAGTTCTGCAAAGACTGGTGCTCTGTGCCAGCAAGGATGCCAAGGAACCGAGCCCTTCCAGGCTATGTAGAAATGAGAAATAGCAGAGCCACATTCCAAAGCAGAGGTGACATCAGCAAGGGGACATAAGAGAAGGCCCGACCCTGGAGGCGCTAACTCAACAATTCAATGCCTTTTGGAAAAATCTAGAAATTTGTTGGATCACTCACCTGTGTTCCTCAGCATCCCAACTCCTTCCTGAAGAGGGAAAGAGAAGAGTAGAATGTACTTCTAACATTCTGACCTGTCAAGGGCCTGCCTGAGGGCCGATTCTTATTTTGCCTGTGGACAGGACAGACACCAGGTTGAGGATGGACCAAGCAGCCTTGAGGCTTGGGTCCCCCGGGTTCAGCAGTACCACATGTGGACACTAGAGGGCTCCAAACCCCTGAATTGCTGCAGCACCAGAGGGACCCCCAGAGGAGACCCAGGAATGTCTTCAGTTAGGAGGGAGCTCCCAGGAGCCCATGGGGGACACATCCCCAGAAAAGGCTTGAGGCTGCCCAGTGCCTCCAGGGGGGCAGATTGGTGAAAGTTCTTGTACAAACCCAGACTGCCAAACCAGGAGAGGTGCTGCTTTTTTCAAATGCCAGAGCCCCGGGTAAGGCACAGGGCATCCTGAGAAACAGAAAGGCATGTTCAACCACAGAAATAACTCCAGAAACAGACCCAAAGAGATGGAGGTTCTTCCGTTACTTCTGAACTCAGTCACTGAAAGCTTCTCAAAAAAAAAAAAAAAAAAAAAAAAAACACAGGACCAGATGGTTTCACTGGAAAATTCTACCACTCAGAGAAGAATGAAGGCCAGGCTTCCTAAAACACTTGCCAAAAAAGCCGAAGAGGAGGGATCACTTCTGAACTCGTTTTATGAAACCAGCGTTATCCTGATACCCAAAGCCACACAAAGACAACGCTGCCAACACTTCTGGAGCCCGGTCACCTCTCGGAGGCAGAAGGGTAGTTGCCTGCTCTTCCTCCGCCTTCCAGGCTCCCTGGCAGGGCCTGATAAATGGGCTGGAAAGGGGCTTGGGAAATGCAGTCCCAGCCTTCTAGCTTGACGCAATTTAAGAAATGCACGCGGCTGCGTGATCTCTGCCTGCCTCTCCGAACCCTCTGGCAGTGGCCCTTTTTCATTTTTTATTCCGATGCTTTGCACGGTCCTGGGGACACTCCTGTAGCAGGTGCACGGCCAGGAGCGGATGGCTTCCGCAGGTAGTGCTCGCGGCGGTCAGAACACGCCGCTGACCTCATGGATGTGAGCTGGGCTTTGCCTCCTTTCCTGCCAAAACTACTGTAAAATGAGCACAAAACCCACACTGTCCTCTGGGCGCTTGATAAGGTCTCATTCCATGAAGGGCTGTTCATGAAGGATGTCAGTGTCTCAGCAAGTAGAGAAAACCTCCCACGGTGTGAAGTGTCACTGGGAGAGAAAACAGGCTGAAGAGAGAAAAACAGTGAAATTATGACTACGTGATCTGGTTTAATGTACGACGAGCTTGCAGGGAATTCTCCTCCACCAAGTCAAAATAAAAACAAAGCTTCCAACCTCCCCGTCTGGAAGGTGAGACAGAATCTTCCCGATCGGAGCTCATTACCTGCAGCTGTAGAATCACAGAGCAAGAATGCAGAAAGGCAAACATGCCTGTTATGCCCGAATGATTTTAGGAGGCACTTGGCCAAACGGGTAAATTTATATCGCAAGCCTGGAATGTTTCCCAAAGGTGGACAAGTGGTGTCTGTGAGAAAAATTAACAGCCAAGTAGAAATTTTGCAGCGCTGACATCCTGGAGTAACCTGGTTGTCAACAACCCTGCCTGGAGGCGCGAGGGGAGAGTGGGGGCTCCAATTCACCCATCTTTGGGGGTGATGTGCACCCACTTCAGGGTGTGTGTGTGAGCACAGCAGAAGCAGCCTGTAATTTCTTTGCACAGGGCTTGGCAGAAGGAAACCACAGTATGTTCTAGCTATTTATTATTATTATTATTATTATTATTATTATTATTATTATTATTATTATACAACCTGAGGCTCACAGGCCAGAACCTTGCCATTCTCCCTGCAGAAGAAGAAGGAAAATTTAAATCAAATCAGGGGTTTCTTGCCTTAGAAATTCTTGTGAAGCCAAGGAATTCAAATGAACACAAAACACTCTGCATTTGAAGTCTAATTCACTTTCGCACTAAGATCCTGACAGTCAATACCAGGCAATGTCCCAGCTCTGAGAAACCTCAATTCTGAGATGAAAAGCAACTTTGTAACTGAGCCAGCCCCTGGGAGCCTCTGCAGGCCACGGGGTTGACTGGAGAAGATGTCCTGTTTTCAAGAAGACGAGCATCACTAGCGTGGCAGGAAGGATGCTGTTTTTCTTTGAAGTCTTATTTTTCAAGTACATGGGGAACTCAGCTTTTATATAACGAAGGGAGCATCTCCCAGTGCGTGAACCCCAAACCTCCTGCTGGAGCAGGACTCCTGGGGTTTACAGTCATCACCACCTGAGTCTCTCAACACAGCACATGGGCTCTGCGGGCGAGGCTTGTGCACACCAGGCCTCTGTGGCCTGTGCCTCCTCTCATCAAACCGGCAGTAGCATCAGTAACAAATCCCACTCTGAGGGGGAGAATTTCCTTTGGCTTTGAGTAACAGTCGGAGGCAATTAAATAGGAAGGCAGAGACTGTGTGAAAAGTGTCATGTCCAGTTAATGGACAACACGTGGTCAGTGAAACGTAAACCAAAATATGCATTTACAAAGCCACGCCAGTCTTGTGTGGTGAGCGCGCGCGCAGCTCACCAGAGCGCAGTCTGCGGGAGTGCTTCTCAGCCTTCTGTGGATTTCTGAGAGAACCCAATGAAAGCAACTCCTCTCCAAAGCGTTCAGGGAGGGAGGTGAGGAGAGAGTCACACAGCTTGGTCAGATGAAAGGTCCCTGCACCTGACCCAGCGTGAGCCCCGCGCCTGGCGTGAGCTGCGCGGTGCAGAGTCGGGGCTTCCTCCAGCCGGCACGAGCCCAGCCAGCATGAGCCCAGCACGAGCCCAGCCCCGCCTTCCTGGCTAAGGGTTCCCCAGAGGGCGGACGGTTCTGGCGGCCGCTGCCTCGGAGAAGATATATAAGAAGTGCTCAAAATAAAGATGGGGGCAGAGACAGATTTTGGTGAGGGAGAGACTCCATTTCACTGTTGACTCAATGACTCATTTCATCAAATATTGTTGAAAGCCACCACGTTCAAATACTGCCTACCCCCTCCCAAAGCTGTTCCTGATGCTTTGTCCTAGCGGTCGGTCCCCTGATGTTCCTGTGAACGCCACGCACCCGCGGCGCCGGGAGACACACGAGGGTGTGCTTTAGGATGGGTGTCTTCCTGGAAACACCCCGTTCCTCCAAGACCACGCTGTCGCTAACTCACTGTGGCCTGGGTTACATGTCTTCTTCAAAATATCTTAAGAGATTACCGCCCTTGGGCCTCCCTAGTGGCGCAAGGAGTTAAGATGCAACCTATGAAGCAATCTGCAGCCTCTGTAGCACGAGTTTGATCCCTGGCCAGGGAGCTACCCACATGGCGCAGCAGACCTCTCCTGACTCGCCCGCTGCTCCCCTCAGCAGTGTGTTTCAGTCAGTCTGCCTGTTCTGTTCCCCATTCTGTCTCTGATGAATCCTCTCACCGCCCGCACCTCTGGCCTGTACCCCTGTTCTTGTATGCATAAATAAATAAATTTTAAAAAAAAAAGTTTACTGCCCTTTATGAAACTCATTTCCCTACTGTACCTCAACATGAAAGAAATAAGCGATCGTCAGAGCAAAAGTATCATAACCAGCAATATTCCGAGGTTCTCAGCCATCTTGCTGGTCAGTTAGCTGCATGTTTCTTCCACAGGATAATGGGACACACGAGATCTTTTTGGCTTGTGGGCTGTCTTGCTGCATCTGAGCTCCCCCGCCCTGCCTGGCTCCTGGCTTGGCTCTGCACTTAGTTATATCTAAAGAAGAGGGCGGGTTGGGCAATCCAGGTAAAGGGGCGTCCATTGTCCAGTGGCGAATGGAAACCAGATTGTGGCTCAGACCACCCTGCTGTTGATGTACACGAGCTTGACCCTGACACCTCCACAAACTGTGTAAGCCAGTTACAGCCTCATGTCCACCTGCACGCAGGCTCCCTGCCCCCCAGCCACCTACATATGCTATTGCCAATGCCCAGAAGGTCCTTCCTTCTTCATCTGGCTGACACAAATTATCAGTTCAACCTGGCACCCTATGGGAAGCCACCTCCGACCCAGCAGAGGGCACCTGCAACAGCTGGTACCTCCTGCCGCTGAGTGTCACCCCACTGTGTGGTGCCTGACTAGTGACCAGCCTGCCCACTGGACAGTCAGCTCCTGGAGGATGGAGCTGTCTTACTCTCACCTGTATCCCTAGCATCTAGCATAAGCCTTAGCACGTAGTAGGGACTCGTGAATAAGGTAGTCACGGGTGTTCACTTACAGAATGTTTGGGAGTAAAACTGGGGAAAAAATGTTTTAAAGAAAATGAAAATAATTCCCAAAGCCTGAGACAACTCTTACTAGAATGTTTTATTCCTTTGCTTCCAGATAACTTTCTCTGTTGAGCTCACTGCCTAGAAAGCCTCAAGTACTTCTGTTTTTGCTTCACTGCATACTGTTTTCACATGTAACTGCGCATTCTTTGGAAACCGCTTTGTTGTTAAGAAGACTGTCCCTTAGGAATAAGTTAATTCAGATATTCACTATCATTGGACTTTGTTACTTGCAATTTTTGTTGCTATCAATAAGACTTAAGGGAATATTTTTGCATCTCTGATGATTTCTCTATAATTCTGGAAACGTAATTACTGGGTGACAATTTCACAGTTACGCATGCAGTATGTGCCAGTGCCCACCTCAGTCTTAAGTGCAATATCCTATTTTTTTAAAGATTGAAAATTTCATGAACAATTTAAGTCGCTCCCTTTTACCTGTATTTATCAGTCATTTACATTAGATCCTCTGGACCGCCTAACAGTGACGTTTGCCCATGTTTCTGGTGGACTATTGATTTTTCTTATCCAATTAGAAGAGATACAGGGTAAGACGATGCTTAGATTTTTTTGTTTGTTTTACAAAGTAGCCAAGTTTTCTAATACCTTCTCTCACCTTAAATGTTATTAAAAGCCACCATGTTGGCATAGCCAGCGCCCCAGGCACCCTCACGATGAACTGTGCTCTCTCCTCCAGGCGAGGAGCCGGCCGTGAGCAGCGACTCCGACATCTCGCTCATCATGGCCATGGAGGTTGGACTGTCCGACGTAGAACTTTCCACTGACCAAGACTGCGAAGAGGTGAAATCCTGAAATGGTGACTGCGGAAAACAGGGTGACAGGACCCACAGGGAAGGGGGGGGAGTGCCCCACATCTTGGACTGGACGCTACTGGACGCACGGGCCTCCAGCACATCAGGACCCCCCAGGACACGCTCGAGAATGGCAACGAAAAGCAATACCCAAAGTCACGTTCATGGGGCTGCGCTTTCTCCATCTCGCCGTAGCCCGTGTCCTTGGCAGCTCGGGGGAGCCTGAAGCAGAGCCCCTGCCCGTCCTCGCAGCCCACGGCCACAGGGCCTGAGAACGGCTGAGCGGATGCTTTCTGGCCTTCTCAGTTTCTTATCAGCTTCAGGTCTTGTTTTCACGTTCGGGGAATGTGGTGTGACTTCTTTGCCAGTTTCTTTAAGGATGATGTGTAGTTTGTTTTATGTGCACCCTGTTATTTTTCCTTTTCACCCTGGCTTTCAGTTTAGGAACCCCAGTTCCTGGTCTGATCAGGCATCTCTCCATCTCTGACATGAATGGCCTTGACCTTTGGACAAGTGTGCATGACCTTGGGAAGTGCCTCTGCACCCTGAAACAGGCCCAGGCCCGCTGTCCTTGAGGATCCAAATTCAGTTCCAGTGGATCATGAGGATTCCAGCTGCCAGAGACTTGCTCTGATCTCTGGATCTGCCAAGGTCCCGGCTCTGCCCATTCAGCTACACGCACCAGCTGCCCCGGTCAGCTCTGTGGAGGCCCTGGCACCCGAGACGTAAGACCCAGGGAGGCCCTTTGCTGTCTCCAGGTCCCGGTACCTCTGGCTGGGGACTCTGAAATCTTGTCCAGGGCCTACACTAGCCTTCCTGGCTCCAGGGCTGGTAGCTGGGCCTGAAGCCTCATTTAAAACAGGATCCCACCTATTCTCTGGAAAGCAAGAATCTTGTGTTGATTTCTCCAAGGCCACAACAGTCTCTGGTGACCTCCCAAAATAGGCTCTGCTGGAGGTGGAAGCATCAGAAATGACTCAGCACCATGCAGCCGCAGGCCTTGGGCACCCCATCAACCCCTGTCCCTGTCACACCTACCAGACCTCCAGGGAGATCCAGATGACTGCTCGGCAGGCAGCTTCTGGGGCCTGACACCAAGCAAGGCAGGAGGTGTGCTTTGAGAAACCCTTTGCTCTAAATAGTGGAAATTTGCTAAATCAAGTTTCTCCCGACAGAAAGAAAGTGCCAGGGAAAGAGAAAGAAGCGTCAAATGCACAGGGAAACCTGCCCTCGGCTAGAAGCTGCTTGTGTTCTCTCTGCAACCATGATAGAGCTGTGTTATTTCTTCAGCGGCCGCCCAGATGCAGGGGTGACCAGGCAGTGGGTAGCTATCTGGACAATAGTAAGGACCTGGGCCCTGTTGCTGCTGCGTCCATGGCCAGGAAAGCCAGCTTTGCTCCCCGAGGTACCTGCACATTTGACGAGGGCTCCAGCACCTTGGTCCCTCAATGCTCGTCCTAAAGCAGAGCTGGGTCCTCAGGGGACACCACTGCTGCACTTTTTCCCCATTAGCCAGTTGCTGGTTGGCGCTTAGAAGTAGGCAGCAAGGCGAGGAGAATGATCCCTCTTCAGAAAGGTCATCGCTCAGAGTCCAGCACTTCCTGGCCGGAGGGCAGGGGCTGGCGTGGGAAGGCGGGGGTGAAGGGGTTTCCCAGCCAGGACGTGGGGGCCAAGATGAGCCTGCACATGCGGGCGCTGAGCTTCTCCAACTGTCAAGTGCACGAGGCCCACAGGCTGCTTCTGGGCTTGCAACCACAGGGGCGGCGGAGGGGGGGGGTTTTGCAGAAAGCCTTGACGGGGAGCAGGCACCATACCTTGGGGAGGCAGGATCACTTGCCGGACGAGAACAGCGCTTCTGATCCAGCACCCGTGTTGCTGAGGACCGAAAGCTCAGTGCTTGGAGCCGGAAGTCAGGTGGGATCAGAATGGCTCACCTTGTCTCAGGCATCGCTGATCCCTTCAGCTCCGAGTTCTCAGTGCTGACCCTTGACCTAAGGTCGCCCTGCGCCACCTCCCCCTCTCCAGCCAAACGTCCCACCAACTGTTAGATTAAGTGGAATGACAATAATTTAGCAGCAAAAGAAATATAAATTATATTCCCTGCCTTCTGAGTTGGGCATCCCTGATGGCGGGGCACTCGCTGCAGCCGGCGACCAGCTCGCCAGGCCCTGAGTGTGTCTGTGACCACAGGACGCCATCCAGGTGCCGAGGGCCCAGGAGCCTGCGGATCCGACCCCAGCGGGGGTCTGCCAGCCCAAGTCTCGGCAGTTCTCCATCACCAAAGGTTCGTTCTAGAGGATTCTCCTGTGACTCCGGCAGCAAACAAAGTTGAACTGGCACGCAAGGGATCAAGACTGGCAGAAGCTATCCTTGCCCATAGTCTTCCTCACCACGTCCCCCATAAGAAGACACACTGAGGCGGGACCCCGTGACTCACAGACCCCCAAGGGCAGGGGCCCGCTGGACATCCAGGCAGCCTCTGTTTGCAGACGTGCGTGTTCTGTCCGTCCAAGAGAAGTAAAATACAAGTCAGGCGTGTAATTGTCAATTTCTGACCAGCCACATTTTAAAAGGGAAAGAAACGGGGGGAGATCGTTTTAATAAGTGTCTCATTATTGCCACGCCATGGAATCAGTGTAAGAAGTAGAAATGACACACTTCGGTCTTTTTTTGTCGAAGTCTTCTCAGGCCACGCGGGTGCAGCTGTGTGGGCCCGCAGGCCCTCAGCACCCACAGCCCTGGGGCCAGAGCTGCCCCAGCCTCCTCGCAAGCCCCTGCCCATCACAAGAGAAAAGGCTAAAGGCTGAGTCGCCTCCAGAAAGCTCGACCTCACCCAAGTTGCCTAATGAAAGGCCAGAATCGGTTTGTTTTGTAATGAATAAATATTCAGGCGGCCTTTTTGAAATTTCAGCTTCACCTTTCTAAGCAACCACTGCTGCTGCTACTGTTTATCGTTACTTCTGACCAGTCAGGTTTTGTTGTTGTTGTTGTTTTTTAAGTCACACAAACCATGTTGTTTTGGTGCTGAAACAAAATCCTACCCTCCATTGCTAAGAGAGAACCTTAGGCTAAGGCACCCAGGAGCCAGAGAGAATGCGGGCTGCAGTCAGCCAGCTGGGCCTCGACTCCCAGTTTGCCGCCTTCCCTGACAGCTGAAGGTCCTTCCCCAGCTCCAGTACCCCGAGCCCCACAGCTGCGGTTGACATTGCAGGGATCTGGGAGGGAGACATACCAGACCTCACTTGGCCTTGGCCTTGTGGAGAAGCCTTGGGGGCCTGTTACCATCCACCCTCGACTGGCCCAGACATGGCGGTCATGCCTCCGCCCCCAGCCCAGGTTCAGGATAAGAGAAGCAGCATTTCTGTCCCCTGGGAACAGTGCAGGTCACCTCCAAGAACTGCTACCTCCTGTGGCTGGGCCCATGGGACAAGCCGAGCCCTGATCCTCATGGAGACCACAACCAAATGTTAATTTAGTCTCCAGGGACCTGCCAGCCCAGACACGCCATCGTCTCTGTTAGCAGGAAGAGGTGGCCGGCAAGGAGCCAGCAGGAGGGTCAGTCATGACCAGCACGTGGCGCCATGATAACCACATAACCACTCTGTCTGCGGGTCTGTTTGTTTGCTCCCATGCATTTCCCTGGTCCTGACAGAAAAGCCCTGCAAGTCCAGGGGTCTGGGCCGCTCCTCCGAGAACCCACAGCCTGCTGGCCATTGCAGAGAACACCCAGACATCACTGCGGCTGCCACCCTCTCAGAAACAGAAGCGGAGACAGCCCAGGACAGGATTCTTTGAGTTTTGTTTCAGTGAAAATTCTTACAGAGCATAAAAATCAAAATGGCATGCACTTATCCACTGACCGCTTCCCTGAGTGAAAACAAGGAAATCTCATTAAATGGAAACCCTTTCAGAAGACCTGGATGGAGCCACCCCCTCCAGAGAGCCCTCCCAGCCCTCCCCAGGACAGGGGCTCCTGGGCCTCATGCTCTGCGTGGTCTCCCCGACGGCCCCACTCCGTCTGTGCCTCCATCTCTGCCTTCACCAATTGCCGGTGTCCCTCATACACCCCCTGCCTGCTCCCATCTCCCAGGACAGGAAACCTTGGCGGCTGTGGGTCCAGAGTCACACCCTTGGGGTCCCGTGGTCGCTGCTTCGCGTGGCGGTAGCTGTGTCTGCAGCGATGGGGAAGGCAGCTCGCTGGAGGGGGCGGCCCGCGGCCCTTCCTCCCCATGTAGTCTGTTTCCTCCTCCCAGTACAGCCTCGGCTCAGACACGCACAGCAGGTGCCTTACTTCTTCTCTTTGGATGTCCTTGCCAGAAGTTTCCTGGGCACCTAAGGCCAGGGAGCCACTGCAGGGTGTGCCTCACCTACTGTCCACAGCGCTGGGTCCTGCGAGGTGGTCGAGGTGATCACGGGATCCCAGGGGCCAGGGTTTCTCAGGCCCATGCGGGCTGGGCTGTGTCCAGCATCCACTGGTGACCATCTCAGCACGTGCTTCCCTCCTGAGTGAGCCAGGAGGGCGCATTTCCTTAAGGCTGAGAAAGAGACACCGAGACCCCACCCTCCCGGGGGTGCACCGCCGCAGGGCCACCCCCGCAGGCAGTCAGCAGGGAGGAGGAGGTAGGGCCCCCTCCTGGGAGCTGGCAGCAGAGCGGGAAAGCTCAAAGAACCTGGACTCTCTGAATAAATGCTCACCCTTGCCTCTCCGGCTGATCTGGGCGTGGGGATGTGCTTTAAGGGTAAAATACAATAGCAAAGAAGGTTGGGGTCACTGAAAAACTATGTCACCCTGGGAAGCAGGCGGGAGTGTCTCCTTATCTGACCACCTCCCTTTCCCCATTTTTCTTCTCATCTCACAACTCCAGTCCTTGGCAATAGGAACAATAGCTCATGAGGACCCGACGCCAGTGGCCACATGTGTGGGCTCTCGGGCTTTCGATGGCACGATGTTCTCGGAGAAACGAAAGCGATTCCAGGTCCTAGATGCAGGCCTGAGTCGTGGAGCCCTTGCATTGCAAACCTTGCTGGCTCTGTGGGAACCTCTGGGCTCAGTCACCCCTCTCCGTGTCACCCTCTCAGCTCTGCCCGCCTCCAGGACGTCACGATCAAGTGGCTTTTCCTGGAACCTCCGTGTCAAAGCCTCCCTCGTCCCGGGCTGCCGCGGACGCTGGCGCTCACAGCCGCTGGCCCGGTGCGCCCGACGACACCTGTTGACAAGGTAGGAGCAGACATCTCCGGAGAAGCCTGCGGGCCCTGGCAGAGCGAGGGCCGAAGTCCATGGAGAAAGCAGTTGCCAGCTCAGGTGGTCAGCCCGAGTTACCAAAGTCACCATGGCCGCCTCCGGGGCAGGGAGGGTTCGAGGCAGGACCACGTGTACAATGTAAACCAAAGACACTCCCCAGCCAGCGGCTCACACTCCCCGCAGTGACAGCCCGAGCTTCGCCTGGTTTTCTAATCAAGTGAAGGAGGGTCGCCTGGTTAATTAAAACTATAAAAACCCTTATGGGGTCTCCTCCCGAGGCTGACCTCGCTGACTCCAGAAGCTGGAACACGAATGTCTCGTGGTGTCTCTGCCGCACCATCTCGCAAGCCAGGGTCCCGCCCACTCTTTCCCTCAAAAGTTTCAGACAAATCTAGCAATTTATTGAACTCAGAATCCTGTTCTCTTTGAGAATGGGAAGATTTTAAGTAGCCAAAGAATGTTCATATGGAAGAGCTAGGTAGTTACAGCCCATCCCGCTCATTTGAGGAAGACACAACCGTTGCCTGTACTGAAGGGGTGGAGAGCAGGTGCGGGGGGACGGCCTGGGCCAGCTCTCTGGGACTCCTGGCGCCTGCGGTTCTCGAGGGTCAGTGGATGATAGTGCGAGGGTGCAGCGCACACTCTGCTGCAGGAGTACCAGGAGGCGCTCAGCTGGCAGGTTTCCCCGGGACGCCCGATCTCCTGCTCTACCCCTTACCTGCCTTTCATCCTGCAGTGTCCTCAGTTGAGAATTTGGTCCACGTTTATCAAAAAAGGAAAGCATGTCACAAACTCGGGAAAGCTGAAGGCGACCCCCACGCCAGACCTGCTCGCTGTCAGCAGCCTTTGCTTCTGCAGTATGCTAAAGCGAGTTGTTGGCAGAGGAGCCGCCTCCGGCTGGAACGTGTACGTGACCCTCCAAGGCAAGGGCCTGGTGGTTTTGTAACTTATCTGAACTTTATTCTGTCAAATTGCCGGGAAGGTCAATAAACAAACTTCTTTCATATGAATGTAAATGGCGTGAGATACGGATGTGTTTTGTACATGTACATAATAATATATTTACTTCCTGCTTTCACAGTAGAAAACTGAAATGGTGGTTCCATTTTCTAATTAGAAAGAGCTGAGGGTGGGGAGGGGCTGTTATTTTTATAATGGGATATCCCTTATGAAGTAATTTTGTACTTGTGAAAAGTTACATTCCATTCATTTCCTGAAAAAAAAAAGTGGGTTTTGTTCTTTAAAATATTCATGAGCTGGGCGGAGGCTCACTCTGGTTTCCAGTGTAGACGAGACACCCGGTTCTGGAGGCTGCAGGCCATGACCAGCAATTGCCAGTTCAAAAATGTGAAAAGAAGAAAACCCAACTTCTTTGGAACCCCTTCACACCCAGCACTTCACCTACCCCCCAAAGACACATCTACCCCACAGGATGAATTTGCCAGAATGAAATGGTCAGACACGGTATCCTAAGTGTGTTTTACTACCTCCCTACTAGCAAGAAGAAAAAAAATCCATGGGTTTATGTTTCCTTCCTAAACGCAGATTGTATGTTTTTGCTATAAGGTGATGTCACACGCAGCCCGCCCCCGAGCTGGCCTGCTGGCCTCTCCTGTCACCTGTTCTCCAGGTCACAGAACAAAGCTCCCTTGATTCATTGCCACATGACTCAAAACCGTGAAAGTTACTCCTCTTGCCAGGTGTGTGGGCAACTTGGCACTTGGACTTTGGTTTGCTCTCACTGCGGAAAGATGTAGTGGGCCACGTAGCCATCTGGTCCCAGCAGCATCTTCTGGACAAAGTCACAGGCATATTTAAAATAGGGAAGACAGTGTTGGTTTTTTTTCCCCCGTATAAATCTCTTTCCTCACCTCTGGCACCTGCCGACTCCTTCCTAAGCACTTTATCTCTCTCTTGAATTACACAGAAGTTTTAAAAAGCTGTCTTTAAAGGGTCTGTCTCTATCAGGAGACAAGGGCTTTTGCTTTGCTTTGTTCTGTTCTCAGTGTGCTTGGAGGGCGTGAGCGGCCGGCCTGACCCAGGCTGGCGGGGAGACATTTAGGACGACAGTGGGACAGTCGATAATGATATGACTGGGTTATTTTTGTTACCTAGGAGACGATTGTGTAAATAAGTGCAGTTGTGTTCTTATGTACCGGTTACAAAAATTTGCAACTATTAAGGTTTGACAAAAATTGTGAATTCCAGGAAACTTCCTTGCAGAATTTTGTTTGGTTTTGTTTTTTAATAAAATGGAATCTGATGTGCGTGTGATCCTTATTTCCTCTCTGTCCGCCCCCTCTGGAGGTGGCACCACGGCTTTTACTGTATCGATGTTTATCATTAGATCACTTTTATGTTAATAGAGATTTTAAGAGCTTTTTCCCTTCTCTGGCCAGTGAGCGCCAGGTGCCGGAACCACCCCGAGGCCTGAGCCGCCGAGGGAAGCGATCGGGAATTGAAGCAGTTCAGAGGCCGAGCTTGAGGACATCTGTTCAGTGGGACCTGCGGCCTGTTCTGAGCCATCTGGGGCAAGTTTCCCGACGCCAGCACCCTGGAGCCAGCCAGATGGGGCGGCCAAGTCCTTTTCTATATTTACTTGTGCACCATTACGGGATTTACAGTGCAATTCCTTTGCATTAAGGGAATGCTAAGCAAATAAAAAAGATAAGAGCTGCCAGCCTGGGATGGTGGGCAAGGAGAGAGGTGCCCCTTTCCCTGTTCCACCCACTGGATGCTGCAGGCCCCTGGTGGCTCGGCACCTTGTGGGCCCCAGGCTGCAGGTGGGCTGGGCACCCCAGGGCAGTTTGGCCCTTGATGGAAGCCCATCCCCGGCCAGGCAGCCTTCTGGGAACTGAATTCCACGTCTGCTGGCAAATGTCAAACTGCAAAGGGCTGTGGCCTCTGGGTCCTTCCCCACCAAGATGCCACTGCCATGGGGACAGCGCTGGGCATGGCACTGGGCCTTATCCCGCTGGGAGAACAGGTAGAGGACAGGTAGCAAGACGGCTGTCGGCAACAGCAGCGACAGTGCCCTGTCAGGAGATCTGTTATTTTCAGCTGCCTACCTGTCAGGAGCAGTGACTGGGGGGTGACACTATGACCCAAGATCTAGAAGCTTCCTCCTAGCTCTGGCGTCCACAGCCTCCCAGGAGACCAGGGGCTCCCAAATGGGGAAAGGTGTCCTGAGTGGCGGGGGTGGGGGGAAAGGTGCCATGCCCTGGGGTCTGGGAGAAACCACAGCACAGCATCCCGAGGTCAACTCAGGTGGAGTAAGGCTTCGTGCAGCACAGGCTGGCTCCCGGAAGGATGTCATGAGTCAGCGATCGCAATGCGAGTTATTACTTCCCAGATTCATAAGATTGATTTTGTGCTTTCCAACACCGGCTCCCAGGCAACAGCCTTCCCTTGCTCTAGCTCCTGAAAACTGTTTGGCAGGAACTGTACAGGGAGAACTTCTTTTTTCAAATATCACATGAGATTAAATGTCCAGAGACACCCCCCAACTACAGAACACTTAATGATATGGGGTAGAGTATTGGAGATCACCTTTAAGATGACAAGCTAAGCTGGTAGGGAAGAGAAATTCATGGGATTCGGAGACTGTCAGAAAGCAGAACCCACAAGGGAGATGAGCCCCAGGAAAGGAGTCTGCCCCGAGTGTGTGCTGATCCCCAAATGTTCCGGGAGCCACACATTAGGTTTAGTGGTTCTCCTGCTATTTGTCACTTTATTTCATTGTTGTGTATTTTTAAACAACCATTTCTCAATGTAAAAACTGTTCTTAACCCAAAGGTTATTACAAAAGAAAAAAAAAAAAAAGGCCATGGGGATGTTTGAGCTGCTCTACAGGGACAGGAACAGAATTGAGATTCAGAATCAGAAACTGGAACCACACTGCACCCGCCATGGTGGGTGAACCAGGAGACCCCAGAGAGCACGTGATGTTCGTGAACAAGAGTCAGTTCCAGCCATCACCCTACACTTGAGCCCTTCACCCAATTTACCCCTCCTCCCTTCCCTTCTGGTATGTGGACAGCGCTTACCAGTATCTTCTGGTAACCACTATGTTGTTCTTTTAGTCTACGTTTAATTTTGCTTTGTTTTGTTTATTCATTTGTTTTATGTTCCTGTTCACATATGAAATCATACTGAGTTTATCTTTCTTCATCCAATTTATTTCATTAAGCATAATTCCCTGTAGGTCACTTCACATTGTTACAAATGTCAGGATTTTATCTTTCATATTGCCTGAGACATTATACAGACTCAATTCAATCCCTATCAAAACCCCAATGGCATTCTCCATAGAAACAAAACCAAAAAGTCATAAAATTTGGAACTAAAAAAAGCCCCCCAAATAGCCAAAACAATCCTGAGAGAAATAACATAAATGGATATCTCACACCCTGAGTTCAAACTAGATTACAAAATGGAAGTAATCAAAGCAGCATGGTATTGAAATAAAAACAGACACACAGATCAATGGAATAGAATTGGGAGACCAGAAATAAAGACACATATATGAACAACATGACAAAGGAGAAGGGACTGAAAAATGGCTCTTCAATAAATGGTGCTGGGAGAACTGGACAGTGGCATGCAAAAGAAAGAAACCAGATGACTATCTCAGACCATTCACAAAAATTCAAAATAAATTAAAACCTTGAATGCATGTTGCAAAACCATAATATGCATAGAAGAAAACAGACAATTATCTCCTGACAAACCTCAGAGATGCCTTTGAGGACTTTACAGCACAGGAAGCAAAAGCAAAAGTAAACAAAGGGGAAGCTTTCAACTAAAAACTTTCATATGGCCAAAAACAAATTGCATCAAAATGAAAAGGCAACCTACCTTGGGAGAAGATATTTGCAAATCATACATCTACAAAGGGTTAATACCTAAAAATACATTATCAAGGACAAGAACCCTTTGGATTACAAGAAACAAATTGGGGCCTCCCTGGTGGTGCAGCGGTTGAGCACTGGCTGGAGAAGCTGCCCGCAGCCTCTGCAGCGCCAGTTCGATCCCTGGCTGCTCCCCGGCCACCCCCACCCCCGGCCACTGGAGGAGGGTCCCACATGGCGCGCAGACCTCTCCTGCCGCCTGCTGCTCCCCTCAGCAGTGTACTTCGGTCCTTCTGCCTGCTCTGCTCCCCGCTCTGGCTCTGGTGAATTCTCTCACCCTCCCGCGCTTCTGACTATACCCAGTGCTTGTATAAATAAATAAATAAATCTTTTTTTTAAAAAAATGACTTTTTGAATGATATTGTGGAATGTCCTTCTCTGGAAACTTCAGGAACAGAGAACTCAGTGTCCGGAAGAGGCTACATGTTCTTTCTCTTAACATGGGAGACTACACCAGATTAGTTCCATGTCTATTCCAGAATTTTTAGACTATAAATTTATAATTTGTATTGTTACAATGACTTCAATCCAGAGCAACTGGAAAGTGTACTCAGTGAGACTTCTAATATTTGTAACTACATGTCAAAGTTACTGAAAAGGTAATGAGTAGGGTTTGTAGGTGGGGCAGCACTTCATGTTGGGCAGAAGGACCACTCACAAATGCATGAAATGACACCAGGCTCTTGCCCTTTGTGTTGGTTTTTACATAGCTGCGCTGTTTCTCCCAGTAGGCGGCGCTGCTGACCATCAAATGGAAAAGATGCCTGGCTTAGAAGACTCAGGTGCATGGATTCTACGGTGAAGTGTTTGTAGGGTAACTTTGAGGAACATTGGCCGTTCACAAATCTTCTCCAGTAATGCTTATGCGGTAAGAAGAGGGATTAAGGAACAGCAACGAACTTGGTTGGGTGGAGGTGTTCAACAGAACAGAGAAGGTACTTTAGACTAGAAAAACGGAAACTTTAGTCCTGGGTATCACTGAGACCATATATGTCCCAGTGAAAAGCCCCTAAGAAATGCCAAGACTAAAAATGCCTCCTCCTAGGTCACACCTGTGTTCCTGAACAGTCACCAGGAAGGAATGTTCTTAGAGTATCATTTGACAAAGGACTGCAAACGCTTTGTAACATAGCATTTTGATACCGTAATTTCAGGCTTTGAGGCCTAGTCTCCCAGCCAGGAGCAGCTCCCAGGCTGCGGGGGCAGTGCTGAGCCCAGCCACTGGACCACCACAGGTCGGTGTCTCACAAAGCCACAGCGGGAACTTTGCTGATGCTCAGGCAAGCAAGCGAAAAGAGGCAGATTTGCTTAGAGAAAGAAAAAGTCTATTAAGGAGAAAAGGAACAGAAATAAAGTGGGACTCCCAGGTGGATGGAACCAGGCCAGGGAGGGCAAGGGAGCTGAAGTGGAGTCATGTCTCAGGGAATACACACCTGCTCCCCCTGGTTATTCCAAAGCTCCGCCAGTCTCTGTGTGATTGGTGAGTTCTCGGTGGTCTCACTCCCTCTGCCTTAATGTCTCTGTGCCCAGAACTAAGTCTCTGTGTCCCAGCCCTTATCTTCTCATACTGTTCTTTATCATCCTTGTTCCAGAATATCCTGTTGCCCCTAGTCTGGGGGTGGGGGGTTTGATTAGTCTCCGTTGGAATTTGTTGCCCGTATCTCTGGAGCCTTCCTTAATGCTCTTGAAGTTCCTTTCTCCACTGGCCCTGAAGCTGCCTAATTATCCCTAACTTGCCCTAGGACTCAATTCACAATATACAATAGACCATGCACTAAGTCTTTACCTAAACCCAGCACAAGAGCAGCCTATACGCATGCGCCCAGGTTAGCAGACAGCAGTAACTTTGGGGCAGAAAGTTCATGCCAAAACATGGAATTAGCCATATGTCAGAAAATAATGCTGTCACTGCCAATGCCCACTGCTACCAGCCTGGTTATTGCTTCTATGCTTCCTCGGTCATTTTTTCTTAAGTAAACTCAAATTCATATTGACACATTCAAGTTTAGCACCACAAAGTGTTTTAGTTAAGCATTTCTCTATTACACCTACATACACCTTCTTTATTCCATGATGATAGTTCTGAATCTGAAGTACTCGGGAATGACAGACTGACAATAGCTTTTTTTATTATTATTTTTTTTTAGAAATGATGGAAATTTTATTTATTTATTTATTTATTTATTTATTTATTTATACACGCACTGGGTACAGTCAGAAGCGCAGGAGGGTGAGAGAATTCACCAGAGCCAGAGCGGGGAGCAGAGCAGGCAGAAGGACCGAAGTACACTGCTGAGGGGAGCAGCGGGCGGCAGGAGAGGTCTGCGCGCCATGTGGGACCCTCCCCCGGTGGCCAGGGAGCAGCCGGGGATCGAACTGGTGCTGCAGAGGCTGTGGACAGCTTCGCAACCCAGCGCTCAACCGCTGCGCCACCGGGGAGGCCCTGACAATAGCTTTTAATTATTCATTTATGCCATACCCCCCCCCACACACACACACCTCAAAAGCGCTTAGACTTCAGAACTTACTTCTGATGAGATGAAAAACCATTGCTACTGACCTCCGAGGAAGTAAAGCCAGGAAGACAAACAATAAAAGAAAATCTTTGCCCATAATGTGTAGGTTTTGTGACATTTATTCTCGTGACAAAATGTATCCTGTTTTCTGACAAGCTCTTAGGTTATTCAAACCAGATCAATGCTTCAGGTAAAAACTTAATTTAAAAAATATATACAGCATGCACACACACAGTGCAATTTGAAAGACTTAAAAGAATCAAAAAACAAGATAGTAAGGAATTACTAGGACTACAATGATGGGAAATGTAGACCCCACGGGTGCAAATAAAAACAGAAGGGTTTTCCCTCTGAAAGCGGTTATCCACCATAAGGATTCTGGGTTTTCATTTTGCTGGCCTTGTGGGAGAGGAAACGAGACATTAAAGAGACCACATAGAAAAGGAGATCTAACAAGAGATTCCCCTTATCAATAATCGAGGGTGCAAGGGCTGCACCCCCATGCAGCCTATCAAACCAGAATTGTCACACCCCCCCCCCAGTCAAAGGGACCCTAGTGTTGCCTTTATTTTCCAGGGAATTTTAATACTTGAATTTCATTTGCATTTCTCTTAACCCAGTAATACCTCCAAGGGCCTGGCAACATCCTTTCCGGAAAAAGTCATTTTCCTACTAAGTCTCAGATAATTTATCCAACAAATTTTTTAAATCCAAGATTAAGTCAAAAATAACCAGGTACATAAAGAAAGTAAATGCTATATGTGATACTCACCATAAGTGAAAATTATACATTAAGTTATAGAAACAAACTATAAACTATGGTAGTCCCATAGTTTTTTTTTCAAATTTTTGTTTGAAAATTAATATCCAATATATACTTTTATAAAGCATAGAACAATTTCTGGAGGATCAAATGGAAGTTTTATAAATAAGAAATAAAATCACCAAAATTTAGACCCACTCACTGAGCTACAGTAGACTAGACACAAGTGAACACAAAATGACCTGGAAAACAGGGAGCCAGCTGGTGGGTGGTGGGTGTGGTACCAGGTAAAAACGGTGCACCATGGGCTTCCCTGGTGGCACAGGAGGTTAAGACACAACCTATGAAGCTGTCAGCAGCCACTGACGCGTGAGTTTGATCCCCAGCCAGGGAGCAACCCACATGGCACAGCAGACCTCTCCTGTCTCCCCGCTGCTCCCCTCAGCAGTGTATTTCGTCAGTCTGCCTGTTCTGTTCCTCACTCTGTCTCTGGTGAATCCTCTCACCCCCAACATCTCTGGCCTGTACCCCAGTTCTTGTATGCATAAATAAATAAATCTTTAAAAAATAAAAAAGAAAATTTTAATAAGAAAAATTAAAAACTGTGCACCTGAAACCAGTACAGTTTTATGAGCTCATGTTACAGCAATAAAAAGGGAAAACTTTAAATAAATTAAATAAAAGAACCTGCGGAGGCTTCACCAGTCTCAAGACCCCTCCCCTAATCAGTGCCCATTTTCTGTTCCGTTCCTAATACAAACCATGGAGTCGTTTATTGTTCTAAATTTCATCTTTAAGCTGATTGCAATCAGGTTATTCAGAAAAGCGTTGCTTCTTTCCAAAACATGGCACAAAATCCTGGCTGCGTGCCTTGCTCACCGACCTCGGGGACTCCGCAGCTCCTAACTCCCTAATCCCACGGGCCTGCGGTTCGTGGCTGCGGTGTCCGCCTTCATGGGATTCTGCTGTGCTAATGGTGATGTCAACACATTAATCTTCCTTCGGCTTGAAGACCTATTGGCTCTCAGACTCTGAACTGAAAGCTGACTTCCCACTCCATGACACTCCAGCAGTTCCCAGAAAATGGAGCACCAGTAACTATTTTTGTAGAAGCGTCTCAGAAGTAGCCCCGGGGAAATGTCTGTCAAAGCCAGTAGTGTGTGGGCCACACACCTTGACAACAGCAACAACCACGTTACCCTCCTCACAAACCAACTGCGGAACAATGCAGGCTTCTGAGTGCACACGCCACTGCGAGGAGAGCGGACCTCTCACCCTCGAGCTCCCTTGATAAAGCATATGTTCAATAAATCCCCGGCTCCATCGATTTGCCAATTATTTATTGGTTTGCCCAGTTTGAATGGTCTTTTTCATGATGTGAGGATCCATTATGGGCTCAATGCGGTCACCTTTCAAATTTGGGTTACAGAGCTGGTTCTTTCCCATTAGTTCTATCTCTGCAGTTTGATTAACTATCATCAGTGGAAAGATTACTCATTTGTAATCTTATTATAAAGTGATCTAATTAAACAAAATGAACTTATTACTTAAAGCAAGGGAGCCTTTATTTACATTAGTGATTTCCAAGCTGGAGAACCCATTAGCACCACCCAGGGAGATTTTCCACCACCTGATGCCCAGGCTGCATAGACTTTAGCTCCATCAGTGTCTGGGGGTGGGAGCAGGTACCCTACATCCCCAGGTGATTCCAACATGTTTGGGAACTACTGACTTACAGGGAGATTTTTTTTTAAGACTTATCCTAATAGGGAACATCGTGGTATTTTGCCTGCTACGAACCAGGCACTGCTGTAAGCATTTATGAATATAAACTCATTTCACCCTAACTGCATGGCTCTATACTCTCTCTCAACATTACAGTTGATGGAAACAAGTAGCAGAAATTTAGTGATTTGCACGAGCTCACCTGTGTTGTAAACAGCTCAGTGGTGATTTTTGCTTGATAAGTTTGGCTCTTCACCCAGATTCTATTCTGCCTATTACTTTTTGTTATTTTTTCAATGTGTGGATTACAAGGGAGGAAGGAAAAGTTCTTTGACGGATGCTGCTGGGAAACATGGAGAGCCTCATGCAAAAAACACGAAACCAGACCCTAACTTAACTGCAAGCACAGAAATTCAAATGGACTGAAGGCTTGGGGTTAAGACCAGCAACCATGAAACACTGAACACGCAGGAGATGCAAGCCCAACTATCAACTGCAGGGATGTATTTGGGGACGCTACCCAAAGGGAAGAGAAAGAGAAGCAAAAATAAACCAGCAGGACCACATCAGACGAGAAGGCTTCTGCATGCTGAAGAGAAACTACCACAAAGCAGCAAACAGCTGAGCAACAGGAGCGTCTGCACAGCAGTCGGGCGAGAGGCTGTCTCCACCACTCAGAAAACTCAGCACTCCACAACCATTGAGACATGGCCAGAGACTAAGGAGACACTTCTCCAAAGACACACAGATGCCCAAGGGCCACAGGAGGCAAAGCTCAAGGTCACTTGCTGCAGGGAAACGCAGACACTTCTAAGCTGGACACGCAGGGACATGCACCTGCACGAACAGAACCCGCTCTTCCTAGTCACTCCTGACCCACATCTATGTTTATATGTCCCCAAATATTTATTTACTCTCCTTTCCTCGCTGTGGGCCCCAGCTGGCATTAGGCGCACTCTCTGTCTCTGAGGACTCGGCCCCGCCCGAGACTGCCCCGTGCCTGATTTACCTCCTTGCACTTTCTGGCCACAGTCTCAGGACAAAACCCAAGTGCTCACAGGCCCCCAGGCCCAGGAGCAGCACTTACCTTCCTGAGGCTGCAGCAGGAGGCAGAGGGGGCGCTCCCAGCTCCGAGAGGGCCCTGGGCTACCTCCTGCTCTTGGGCACTGGCCTCGGCCTGGGCTTCTGCACCTGTGCTACCCACAACTCTCCGCCGAGCCCCTCGTGGCCTGCAGCTGGAGCCACTTACCTGCCAGGACCCGCCTCCGGGCGCCACAGGGAAGTCCGCAGGGCACATTTTCCAGGGGTGCGTGAGCTGTCTCTGCTCCCAAAGAGGCTGTTGACCACACCTTTCCTTATAGATTAATTTTAAGATCTAGGTCTCTGTTTTCCTCTTCTCCTGCCCATTTACTTTCTTGTCCCAAACTCTCCTGCAGGCCGGGACCCTTTCATCCACCTGGCCTGCTCATCGTCAGGGAAATGCTAATCAAAGCGTCATCTCACACCTGTTAAAACACAAAGACCAACCAGCACTGGCAAGGACCTAGAGGAAAAGGAATCCTGTGGGTAGATGTACTGGGAGTTTCTTCCTATAAAACACTAGGGAGGTTAGAAGAACTACCATTTAACTGGGTAATTCCACTTTGGGGTATTTAGTCAAAGAAAACAAAAACAGCATCTTTGAAAAATATCTGCACTCCTATGTTCATTGCAGCATTATTTACAATTGCCAAAGACATGGAAGCCACTTAAGTGCCCATCAGTGGATGAATGAGTACAGAAAATGTGGTATATAGAAGAAATGTGCACATAGGAATACCACTCAGTCATGCGAGAGAATGAAATCTTGCCGTTTGCAACAGTATGAAAGGCTCTAGGGGGCATTGTACTAAGTACAAATCACAAATCCAACAGAGGACTCGAAAAAACTCTCAAAATCAACAATAAAAGCAAACAATCCAATTAGAAGAAGGGAAAAATGTATGGAGAGACATTACATTGAAAGAGATGAAAAAAAAATATGTGGGCCTCCCCTGGTGGCGCAGGCGATTCAGTGCAGCGCTGTGAAGCTGTCCGCAGCCTCTGCAGTGCCGGTTCGATCCCTGCTGGCCTCGGAGCAACCCACATGGCGAGCAAACCTCTCCTGTCTCGCCCGCTGCTCCCCTCAGCAGTGGATTTCAGTCAGTCTGCCTGTTCTGTTCCCCACTCTGTCTGGTGAATTCTCTCACCCTCCCACGCATCTGGTCTGTACCCTGGTTCTTGAATAAATAAGTAAATAAATAAATCTTTAAAAAAATATGTGAAGTCATTCAAGGAAATGCAAATTAAATCACAACGGGATACTCCAACACACCTCTGGCTACACACACATGAATGAAAAATACAGCCACGTGGCTAAAGTGAAAAAACAGTGACAGCAGCAAACATTGTGAACAAGCTGCCTCGTTTGTGCACTGTTGATGTGTATGTTACAGAAAGGCTTTAAGAGACTCAGATACGGGGGCCTCCCTGGTGGCGCATGGGGTTAAGCACCACACTATGAAGCAATCCTCAGCCTCTGCAGCACGAGTTTGATGCCCAGCTGGCCAGGGAGAAACCCACCACATGGCGAGGCAGACCTCTCCTGTCTCACCTGCTGCTCCCCTAGCAGTGTGTTTCAGCCAGTCTGCCTGTTCTGTTCCCCACTCTGTCTCTGGTGGATCTTCTCACGCCCCATCTCTGGCCTGTACCCCAGCTCTTGTATGCATAAATAAATAAATTTAAAAAAAAGAGACTCAGAAATGAATATCAGGAAATGGGTGGGGAAGAGAAGGGGCATGTGGCTAAGACACCAGTTATAAAGCACCTTGACCTAATTCAATCACACGCCACAATCTCACCAATGTTATAATTTGTGAAATTATGGGTGGTTTTAACTTTTTCCTTATGCTTCTTTATTTCCCCATTTTCAATAAACAAATGACGTGTTTGGTAATGAAAGAAAAAGTCACGTTTAATGAAAACAAGATACAAATGAAAAAGAAGAAAAATAAGGATGGAGAAAAAAAATACTCCTTTGTAGTTTATCCAGGGATAAAAGCAAATGGAGTTAGGGGCTTAAAATCCCAAAGGCCCGCAGTACCTTACTGGAGGAGTCACAGTCAGGTTTAATCCATGAAGAAAGGCCAACGCATCAGGGGCGTGAGGCATGTGCCCACCCAGAACTCTTAACTGCTCAGAAGTACAACTAGTTGGTACATGTCCGCTTCATTCTGGACCATTCTATTTTTTTTTTAAAGATTTATTTATTTATTTAATGCAAGACCTGGGGTACAGACCAGGGGGGAGGTGAGAGGATTCACCAGAGACAGAGTGGGGAGCAGAACAGGCAGACCGACTGAAGCACACTGCTGAGGGGAGCAGCGGGCGAGACAGGGGAGGTCTGCTGTGCCATGTGGGTTTCTCCCTGGCTGGCCGGGGATCGAACTTGTGCTGCAGAGGCTGTGGCTTGCTTCATAGTGCAGAGCTTAACCCCTTGTGCCACCAGGGAGGCCCTTTTCTGGACCATTCTAAATGAAAGGAGAGGCATGAAGGAAAGGGGAGGAGAGAGAACTCCAGGAGAACTCGTGGAGGGCGGGGGAGGGACTTGGAGAAGGACAAGGCGGATGGAGCATGGAGCGGGGCATCCTTGAGTAGGGAAAGGAGCGGCACCTGTTCCTGCTCAGGTGCGGTTACTCAGGCCAGGAGCCAGCCTGGGCCTCAAGCCCTTTTCCATCTTCGCCTGGTTGCTCGTGGTTTGACACCACTTCAAAGTGAACTGAAATTAATGACTGGCAGCCTGGGCCAGCAGGGAGGAAGCAGAAGTGAGATTTTGAGGGGACAGAGAAGACGGGAAGCAGGAGCAGGGGAGCCTTGCTCCCCTCTGAAGCCACCCCAGGAGCCAGGCAGAGTCGGGTGCTTCTCACCGTCTGGATGGGCGGGTGGTTCAGCTCACCAACGAAATCAGACTCAGTAACCGGCTCCCCAACCAGCAACTCATGAGGGGCTCAGCTGCGGGATGAGGCTTCCCATCAAGCACCCTATTAAGAGCACAGAAGACACGAGGGAGAAGCAAATCAAACCGAAAGGGCGGGGCAGCCAGCGTGGCTTCACTTCCCAGAACCATTTCCTACCATCTGTGAGACCAGGAGAAACTTTCTGAACTGCGGGCCGGGCGCAGTTGTTGCTCCCCAGCAGCTCCCCGTTCTTTGGGGGTGGGGGGAAAGGGTGAGAGCTGCTCATTCCAATGAGACACAACCGCCTTCAAATGCAGAGGCGGCCCCAGGCCTGCTGCCTCGCTGCCCCGCCGCCTGCCCCCGTGGGCCCTCGTGGGCAGGGGCTTGCTGGGCCCGCGTGAAAGCAGACGCCCTGGGCCGGACTCCACGGAAGAGAGTGCCCGGGCAAGGGTGCGCAGCCCCCGCTGGCCAGTGACCAACGGTGCCTCATTCCTGAGCCCCACGACACACTCGATGATCTGGCTCCACAGCTGGGTGCACCCCTGCTTTCCTCTGCATCTCTACTCTTCATGAAAACGTTCCCACACCACAAAGTGGGGCCCGAAAAAGCAGCTGACCTGGCAGGGCTCAGTGCACCGCGTCGGCACGCTGGCTGGGCAGTGACTGTGTGGCAGGTTATGCTCTAGGCTTTGGGGTACAGGAGAACAGAAAATAGAGGACCCCTTCCTGCCTGAGTGTAGATTCCAACAGAGGGAAGATGCACAGGAGACTGATAACAAGCAGGACACCCGGTGGGGGCAGCAGCCTGCAGGAGGGGAGTCCCCCCCTGGGTCTCAGGGCTTCCTGGGGGCTGGCTGCATGTTGGGACCTAAAACAAGGAGCCCAGCACTCGGAGCAAAGCCATGTGCCCCGAATACTGACCTCGAGGGGGGCCGGTGGCCAGGGAGGTGGTTTCCCAGGTGAGTGTCATCCATGCTGACCCCACTGTTTCCCCAAAATGGGGGGAACTCGGCTGCATAATTTGTAGTTCCCACTCATCACTAAAAGCGAAAGCGATGTGCCCCCCGTGTCAGCCGTTATGAGCTGTGGCGGGCCAGAAGGGGGAAGTGAAACCTGCCAGAGGAACTCCAGAGCCAGGTCACAGGGTGAAGTTTTCGCGTCCCTGCGCAGAGACAGCCGGGTGTGAGGAGCGCCTCGGTCGTGCAGCCGTCCCTTCACACACAGAACGACGCCGACTCAGAACATCAGAACAGACTGACCCTAGCGCAGGGGACCCAACCCAGGGAAAAAAGGAAAGAGGACTTAAAATCAAGGAAATTTCCTCTGCAATGAGGCCACGTGACCTTAGCACATCTCAGGGAAACGGGGGAGGCTCCTGCAGCAAGGTCCCCGGCGAATAACTGGCCGGCATCCTCCTCGGAGGCTGATGCCACCCGGGGGCTGAGCGTGCGCTGCGCTGTGTGAGCTGGGAAACTAATTCTCACAAGTTCCTGCAAGTTTGGTTCCTCTGCTCTCATTTTTCCCAGTAAGACAGTTAGTTACAGCCATGGAATTTTTTCGTACTTTCTACGCTAAATTCCAGGACAACCTCACTGACATTTTCAGGAAGATGACCTTTAGGCTGGGGGGGGGGTTGTTTCAGTTCTGTCATGGGTTACTGTTTTTCTTTTATTTATTATAAATAATTGCAAATTATTTTTTATTATGATTTTTTTATGCCCAGTAATTTACCTGCCACCAGGTTCGCGTGAGCAGCCACGCACTGTTCTCTGCCTCTGATCGTCCCTTTGGCAGCATCACACGGTCTGGCCATGGCATTCACACCCTGCTCACAGCTCTGAGCTCTGCCTTTGCAATTAAACACACAGTAGGCCCCCAACCTCATGGACTGCATGAACACCTGCAAACGGGGATATCCCCCTACTGAGCACACCCACCAGGAGCCCAGGGAACCCCCCCAGTCTCTGCCAATCAGCCCACCTCCCTGCTGCCCCGCAGGAAGCTGGTAGCAGAGGACACATTTTCACTTCCATGTTCTGAAGGCTGATGCAAATGAGGGGAGCCTCCAGAGCAGCACAGAGCAAGCCAAAGAGCCACTGCAATGCTGGGCCCCCCACCCCACCTGCACCCCAGCTTAAGCTGAGCTGATGCAGATGCACAGAAGTGAACGGCCCGTGTCAGCTGCACCTCTGGAAGCTGGACCACCAGGTTTGGAACGATTCACATGGAACAAAAATTCATAAAGCCATGAAACCTTTAGGAGAGAAAAGCAGATGGATATAGTGTTGAATCGCTGCAGAGATGTCAGAATCAGCAGCCACGGGTCTCAGGGGCCCAAGACCCTGACTCCCACGTGCATGTGGCATGATGTGCACTGGACAAAGCTCATGGGCCTGGAGTGTGGGCCACCTGCATGTCCACTCATTCTACCCACATTTCTCGGGTACCTACTATGCGCCTGTCTCTGCACCAGGGTGCTGAGCTTCAGGTGGAGACTAGTAGATAACAAGCAGGTGAATAAGTAAACCTATAATAAGTGCAGTCAGTGCATTCATTTTTCCAGTAAACATTCCAGTTGTTCAGAAGGCAAAGTCAGAAAGGTCACAGCGCACAGAGTGCTGGGTCCACTGGGCCATTGCGAGGACTCTCAGGCGCCCTTCAGTTCTGAACTGGTGTAGAGAGGTTTGCTCGAATTGCATAGAGCTATGTTGAGAACAAGCGCTTCCTCTGATACATCAAAAACAGTTTAAAACCCCTAATGTGACATTCTGAGTACACCCTGATGCAAAGAAGATAAAAAGAAAGAACACAAAAGGGTAAAGGAAAAGAGAAAGAAAATAACCCAGAGAAAACGAATTTTTATTATGTCTTACCCGGCATAAGTCAATCATTCAGAGAAAATCAGATAATACGCTAATGAGTAAAACCAGCCACGGTGCCACCACGCACTGACCAGAGTTCCGTGTGACTCACATTTGTCTTCTGTCCAGAAAGTCTGCCCATCGCAGTTCCAACATTGCACGGTAAATAAAGATAAAAATGAAGAAAAAAAAAAAGAAAGATAAATATGCGGGAGGAATGAGCACACATCAAGGGCATGTGGAGGTCAGGGAAAGCCGAATGCAAGCAGCACTCCAGCCATCGAGGAGAAACAAAACCAGACTCGAGTTAAGCGGTAAGGGGAGGTCTAGGGAAGAGCCCAGTGTGGACAGAACGCCACTCGGCTGGACACAAGGCAGGGTGGAGGACCAAGGAGGTGCTGAGAAGGTGAAAGGGGTTCGTCCCTGTGATCTGGCCTTCAGGGTGCGCTAATTGGTGCTTATCCAGAGGAAAACCAGGATGCAGCGATGCAAATTGGACCCTCTGCCCACCAGGCTGGGAGAAAGAGTGAGTCTTTCCTGGGGTCTCTGCATTTCAAACAGGGCTCTTGGGTCCTCAGAAACACGGCTCTGGGTAGTGGGAGGTTCCAAAAAGGCAGAGAAAGGGTTTGTAATTGCAACCTTGGTAAGTAAACTGTTCTAGGAGGGGGTTCAGAGGTCTGGCTGTTGCAGGAATTGACTGGAACAAACAGTACATTCTCCTGCAGCCCTGAGCTTTCCCAAGCAGGCACTTAAAAGGGGGCTGGAGTCGTTCTGTGGGTGTGGCCTGGAGCTGTTAGGAATCAGGGAGGGAGGGTGTGTGTGTGTGTGTGTGTGTGTGTGTGTGTGTGTGTGTGTGTGTGTGTGTGTGTGTGTGTGTGTGTGTGTGTGTGTGTGTGTACTGCATACCTTGCAGCCAGGGGAGGGAGGAGTCTGCAGTCTTTTGAGTCTTAGTAGAGAAATAACCTCAAGGAGCTGGCCCAGCGCTGGCCAAGGCGAGTACGAGTCATGACCCAGCTACAGAAGCCTTGTAGAGGCCTCAACTTTATCTCCCTTGCAAAGGACTGATCATTTTATTCAGTGGTTCTGCAAGGCAGACACGTGGAAGGGATCAATCAAGAGGGGAGAGGGAGCAGAGGGAATAGAGGAACTAACAAAAAGCCCCGGGGCAACAGGCCGGCCGTTTGGTAGACGTGGGTTCAGTTCTGACTAAGCTATGCATGGCAGGCTCCTTGCAGGCTTTCGGGCCTGAGGGCCCTGCAAGCTCTTTCCATTTTCCTTCTCCAAGGGTGGTGAGCTTCGTTCAGACAGACACGAGTTCCATGCCCTGTGTGTGTCCGAACAGTGACCCCCAGGCCTGGGGGCCCCCAGAGCTCGCAGAAGAGCCTCCCGGAGACACCGGCCCCTTCTGCCTCCACCCCTCTGACAGAACTCAGCCGCACAGAAGTGCACACAAAATGGCAGCACAGAAAACGGCGGCCCCATCCAGGCAGAGGCCCCAGAAGTCAGGAGTGAGTGCAGCAAACGACCGCGGTTGGCCTGAGGCTTCGATAACCGTGAGAAGGGCGTGAGCAGGAGCCTCGGCCAAAACAAAGTCTGGGCGAAGAAGGTATTTCACTGAAAACCAAGACGGCTGTGACAGCGCGTGTCCACACCCCAGACAACCCAGAGAGTCCAGCTCCTGCTTTATTCTATGTTTTCTGTTAAAGAGACTCATCTTTGGTTTGGAACATGAACCTGAAAGAAAAAAAAGTGAGGCCATTTAGAAGGAATCTTATAACCTCTAAATCAATCTCACGGCACAAAGGAACCATCTCATCATCCTGAAAGAAGCTGCAGAATAAACCGCCCTATGGCTGCAGAGCTGCTGGAGACCCCGAGTCCACCTGGGCCTGTCCCCGCGGTGACGTGTCCGAGCGCGGCCTCAGCCGGCTCCCCAGTGAGGCTGCTGGCTGGAGCATCACTGGCAGAAATGCTTGCAAGAGCAAACTAGAATAATCTGTTCAGCCACAGCGTATGTTGTTAAAATAAAATTTAACCCATACGTGAAAAATCGGGTAATGATGTCCACGTAACATGGGAGTTACATCGGATCAGATCCATTTTTCCCCAGGCAAGGAAATTTGGAAGAGTTGGACTAGAATCAATAACCTTCTAGAAGAAAAACATGAGCACATCAAAAGGAGAATGCGCCTAGAGGAGAGATGCAGTGAAGCACTAGGTGGGGCATTCTGGCTAAAGGCACCACCACAGGACAGCTGGAGGCTGGACTCGGGTAGGGCCACTGTCACAGACCAGAGCGGCACAGGGGAGGCGACTCCTCTCCAAGAGGTGGGGGGTTCAAACGTTCTCAGACGAGCTGCTCCGCACAGAACAGCTTTTCAACCCTATGAACAGCACCCAAATTCAACACCCGCATCCTCATTTGAAAAGTCAATGGGGGCCTCCCCTGGTGGCGCAGCGGTTGAGCGCTGGGCTGCGAGGCTGCCCGCAGCCTCTGCAGCACCGATTCGTTCCCCGGTTGCCGGCGAGGGTCCCACAAATAAATAAATATGTAATAAATAAATAAATATATATATATTTTTTTTAAAGTCAATGGACTTAACAGCCATTAAAAATCCAATATAGGGCCTCCCCGGTGGTGCAGCAGTTGAGCGTTGGGTTGCGGAGGTGCCCGCAGCCTCTGCAGCGCCAGTTCGATCCCCAGCTGCTCCCCGGCCACCAGTGAGGGTCCTACATGGCGTACAGACCTCTCCTGCCGCCCGCTGCTCCCCTCAGCAGTGTACTTTGGTCCTTCTGCCTGTTCTGTTCCCCGCTCTGGCTCTGGTGAATTCTCTCACCCTCCCGCGCTTCTGACTGTATCCAGTGCTTGTATAAATAAATAAATAAATCTTTTAAAAAATCCAATATAAAAAAGGAATGGGAGGCACATAAGACAATGGCAGAAAGCACTGACTCAGGGGCCAGAGTGTGAATTTGAGGCCCAGGTTTGTTATTTTATATCCATGGGACCTTGAACTATTTATCTTCTCTGTACCTGTTTCTGCTGCACAGAGGTACCTAAATCCCTTAGGAAATACCTGGTGCACATATTTTTTTTTATAGGAATTTGAGCTGATTTTTTAATTTCAAAAAATACAACTTAGGTCATTTTAAGTATTGTTTGTGCTTTAACTTATTGGGTGATAGTCATTCTTCAACATTGCAATGGTTACTTAGAAGGCAGAAGGATTATAAAGCGAAAGTGCATTATTACAAATAACCCTTAGATGTAATTAGAGCTTTTAGAGGAGGGATTAGATGCTTGTTCCAGTGCAAACCAGTTCAATCAACAGGCACAAAGAAGACCGTCCAGTGACCTGTCACCTTAGACCCACCTACTTAATAAAATCGCCTCCAGAATGACGAGGCTGACATTTTCTGGACATGCAGCCCACAAAAAGGCATGATGTTGTCGTGGAATTACTACCTGCCTGGGCAACCAAAACTAGGTTATTCCTCCCTGCCCCCCACTCAAAACACCAAGAAGCCCACAGAAAGCCTAACTCACTCTAGGAAGCAAGATGACACCTCAGAAGCCACCCTCTGTTTCCTACTTGATTCAAGTAATTAATTATCTTTGCCAGGAATCTTAGGCTTGGCCTGTCAAGTGGCTGATGCAATCAGACTACGAACCTCTTCTGCTTGGTAACACAATCGCTATTCAATTATTCTTGTCAGCTCATTTCAATTTTTTGCTCAACTACTTTCACATCAGAACATGGAGGATGCCAGTCTGCCCTCCAAACTTGGGGAGATGCCTCCTCTTTCTAGTTGGCCTTAAAAAGACCCCTTCATACTTTCCAAACACATTACCATGTGGTCTCCACATGTGTATAGGCCAAAGCCATACCCTGCCAGGCTGGAGGCCAGACCTGGGGGAGGGGTAGCCCAAGGACAGAGAGAGCAGCAATGTCAAAGCAGTGGAAAAGACACCCCAGGACAGGTCTCCAGCAGCTTGTCAGTGGGGCTGGCCAGCTCAGGACCTCAGTCTCGATTGTCAACGTGGCAAGGGATCTGGGCTGGTCCAGAAGAGTCTTTATCCACAGCCATTATAAAACCTTCAAAATTAAAGAGCCTTAGAAGGAGAAGCAAGAATGATTTTATGGTCCATAAAAAAATTAAATAACTGCCTTTACACCAGCTGTCTTTTCTTCCAGTCTTAGTCCTCAGTGGTTTGATAATTAAATATAATATTTTAAATCCAAGAACTACTATTGAAAATGAGCATAAGCACAAATCCAATTCATCACTTTATTGGGATCAATAAAAATGCTTCATGAATTCTTCATTACAAGTGAAAGTTTTATCCTTTAAACCA
Source organism: Talpa occidentalis (assembly GCF_014898055.3). Lineage (NCBI taxonomy): Eukaryota > Metazoa > Chordata > Mammalia > Eulipotyphla > Talpidae > Talpa > Talpa occidentalis. Next base: position 112,537,426 of record NW_023605194.1, read on the forward strand.
GTCTTTTTGTTCACAAATTTGAGTTAAAAATCTTCTAAGCATTACAGAATAAAGGAGTGTTTATTTGATGAGCTCAACCATTGGGTTTTAGCATTCTAGAGCACACATAGAGCCCCCCAGGCATTAATGAGGTTTGGTTCTGCTGGGGGTATTGCTGTCACCGCCCCCCATGGGGATGCTGGTGGTGGCCTCAACTTGCATCATTGTCTGTTCTTCAGGGACCTCACAGGGACAAGGCACCCCACCCAACCCAACACCAAAAGGGGAACTGAAAGAGGAACACACAGCCCAGAGGAATAGAGACAGACCAGGGGCCTATGCACAGCCCCGAACCCCCTGATTCCTGAGACAGTGCAGAGACCAGGCCAGTCCCTCTCTAGGTCACTCAAGACCATGCAGTACTCACACTTCACAAACAGGGACACACCATCTCACTGCATCCCGAGGACAGCAAGTTTACTAAGCTCCCCATGTGCTAAGCACTGCTCAAACCCTGCTGAGGTGTCAGGAGAGGTTGAAATATTTGCCTAAGACCACCAGCTGAGGACAGGCCAGGCCAGGCCGGGCAGGAACCCTGCAGGGTCTCTCCAGAACCATACACTTTTCACCTCTCCCTCGGCTCCCTCCCTTAGCTTCTCTCTGTTTTAATGTCTTCAAAATAAAGATAAAAGTACCCCACTTGTAAAGATCTGCTAAGAATCAGAAAACTGTAAAACCCTCGACGCTGAGTACCAGCCCCTCACTGGCCCAGGCACACTCCTACGTAAGGTCATCCCCAACCTGGGAGTGACAGGCCTGACTCGAATTCCACCTTGGGCAGGTGCACCGCGCAGGTGAGGCAGGTTTGCTTGCAGACACCACAATAAAGCAAATAGCTCAAGAGAGCAAATGACTTGGATTTCTGGATCCCCAGTTCGTAGCAGTTATGTCTCCACTAGACTGGAGCCTGCTGGATGTGCCGCAGCACCTTGTCTACAAAGCTATGATGTACCTGAGTTAAAGCACTGCATTGCTAAAAAACACCATCCGTCAAAAAAGAAATAACTTCCCACCAGCTGAGCCACGGGACAAGGGCCCCGGAGGTGCAGCGAGCAGGTGGCCACAGCCCTTCGACTTGCAGAAGTGCAGTATCTGGGGGGGCGATAAGGGAAGCACGGTGAGACGAGGTGCACCCCACATCTTCTCTCTGCTAATGCCAGACAAAAAGTAAAGCCCATGAAACAAGACGCAATTTGAAAAAATATAACGTGTGGCTTCATCACCGGCCCTCGGGTCATCTCGCTCCGTCGTCTGGAAACCGCCGACTGTGGGGAGTCGCCCGTGTCCCCAGCTTGCCCAGCGTCCCTCACCTGTGCCGGGCAGCTGTCAGCGTGAACACTCCAGCTCCTGTCCTGTCTCAAGGACGTGAGCAGCGCCTTACATGTCCTTCACAACACGACAGTGCGATTTGGGAGTTTTCTCCTCTGGAAATCTCTAGCCCCACACGCTGTGGAAGAGGCATCGCCCTTGCGCTCCGCGACAGCCGTCTTTCGGTCATGTCACAGGAGACTCTACCTTCTCGCCTTGTCTACATTGCAAACCAAACCTTAAATATACCCACAGAAAACGCGTGGCAGCTCGGTCACGCCTGGAGGAGAGAGGCCTGTGGCCCCTTCTGGGCCTCTCTCTGCCTCCCCCCCCCTTCTACGACCACCTCCTCGGGTCAGCTGGGAGCATTGCGGACTTGGCGAGGCCCTCCGTGCCCACCGTTCCCCAAACGCCCCTCGCTGCCATAGTTGAGTGTAGAACCACACCAGGTAGTCCCGGCACTGTAGCAAAGGCGGTCAGGAGTTCGCTGAGGTCACTGGTCTGGCTGAAAACCAAGGATCAGTTCAAAGTGTTACTAGCCCAGCACCGGGCAGAAAAGATGCAGGATACTGCAGGCGGGTTCTGGCTTTTGGGGACGGTTCAGGTGCACAGGAGGAACGCGTGTTAATGTGAGACTTTTTGGCTTTTTCTCTTATCAATCTAGCTGAGGCTAGTCCGATTACTTGCCAATCGAGAAGAACAATAGGAGGATGGTATAATCTGCTTCCGCACTTGACAAAGGTTTTCGCTTCTGGTCTAGCAGGAAGAAAGCTTTCCCTTTTTGAAGGGAAAGAAAGGCAACCTTTTTAAACAGGTTAGGGTTCCAATTAAGGGCCTGGAGAAGGGGGAACTAAGTGAACACTAATACAGTCACAAAGTTATCCCATCACAGTTCGACTAAAAGGGTTTGACCATAAGTGTTTTACTCTCTGCAACCAAGACTGTTCAACTTCCAGGAATAAATCACTCTTCAAAAACCCCTGTTGACATGTATCTCCTTTATATTTCCTTGGGGGTGGAGGAAGTAAATGCTTCTTAAATTTTTTGAGAAATAGGAAAGTTTAAATTGGTTCAGACATATTGAGTTCTACATAAACATTACCAACAACGACAAAAAAAGTTTCCTTGTTCATCAAGAAATGGGCCATGATCCCCCTTAGTCTGACTTGCATACACGTTTCTGAGGATTTGTGGAACTGGGATTTATTATGGTCTTGTGGGATACGACGTTGGAGTAGAATGAAAGTAAGACGTGAGAGGCAGCCTAAGAATCTAGAAGCAATGTTTTGGTTCTGATAGTACCTGAGGACAGGTGGGGTTAGGTGTCCAAGTGTTAGAATTAACTGATCCATAAAAGGATGTCCAGCAGCAGAGGGCCCACGGATTGCAGCAAGAGCCTAGTCACTGTCATGCCCTTTCAAGTATTTCCTAAGCGATTTGTTTCTCTTTTGGATCTTCTTAGGTTTAGTAATTTAGCATTTGAAATTGGGAAATCCCAGTCTGCTTCAGCTGGGCTAAGAGGAGGGCTTATTTGGCCCTTGTTGGAGTCAGGGAGAAAATGAGAAGATCTGAAATCTGGAAATCTTGCAAGATCCTAAGTATGAAGTCTAAAATGAGGGGTATATAAGGGGTTTGCTAACCCAGACAGTTTAAGCTTCAGTAACAGACACGGCACTGACTCCACTAAGTCTTAGGGATAAAATTTTGTTTTATGAAGTCTTAATTTTCAAAAAGAAAACCAATTTTCCATTTGAACTATTTATAGAATCTAATTATCCAGACTACATTTTATTTGATCACTCTAACATTTAGATTGTACTGAATGCAATGACTATATAGAGAGACTTTGTTGAGTCAGACGAGCGTGTTAGACTGAATTCTACTGTTCAGGTCAAGAGGAGGTTCTAGAGGAACACAGCTGTGACTAATTTAAATAGATAGCGTAGAATTTACCAAAGTTAATGCAGCCCTTTCTTACTCTTGAACAAAGTATGCAGATTTTTGCAAATGTGCCAGTTCTCAGAACTGAGAGATGCCTGCCATACATAAAGTGACTTTTGCTTAGGGAAAGAAATCTAACTTCCAAATTTATGTAGCAGTTTCCAAATTTACATAACTCAAATTCACAAACTGTCTAGTTGGGCCTTTCAAAGCCAAGTGTTTTCATTTTGCCCCAATCACATAGTAGGCAGTTTCTCAAGATTGCAAAGCAGCGCCCTTTGCTATGCCTTATGGAAACACGATGCACTCACATCGTGGGGACACTCACATCCAGGGACAGGGACATTTCCTGCTCTCTAGAGTCAAGAATGTGTTTCTTGAGGGAGGTATGCCCTAGGTGTCAGGACTAGGTGGCTAGCCCTAAATCGCGCTCTGGGGAAAACACGTCTCTTTAGGAGCCAATAAGTCTCATTAGAAGCCTGAGCTTTTTGGATAAAGCAGGTCATGTTTTTCTTGTTGAAAACAGGATCTTTGCTTTATTTGCTATTTTCCTCACAAAACATCTGCCTCTGTCTCCTCTTTTCACAGGAGCGGCCTGCAGACACACAGTATGCACACAGCACAGGGCCTTTGCTGCAGAGTGCCTCCCGGACGCCTGGCACATGTCTAAATTCCCCAAAATTAGGATAGAACATATTTTTCTCATAAAATGCAGTATAGAAAAAATTATTATTTTCTCCCCTCAGGAATATATTAATATATTAAAATTCTGAGAGATGGACACGAAAGATTAGAGCCAACACAGGCTGAGATGCGGGTTATTGGACAGGTTCACTCACTAGCTGAGAGTTCATTTTCTCTGATGCTCAGATCTTGGTGGAGGACAGATCACTACCCAGCAAGCGCCCCTGGCCAGAACAGTGAGCTTCAAATCCTGGAGGAGGAGCCTTTGTGTCTGTTGACCCATCCATCAGCCAAACAAGATGGAGAATCCAGGAGCACAGTGTCCTTGTTACCAGCATCCTGAAGGCCCCGCACGGTGAGGCTGTGGTGAGTGAGGGCTGGTGAGTTTTACCAGCCTGGGGTGGGGGTGGGGGGAGACCTCCTGGCTTGGTAACTGCTCTCACTATTTCTATGGGGAAGCATCTCTCTAGCGGTACTTCCAGAACACAGACAGCCAGCAGCCAGGCACCTCCGTGTGCTGAATTTCGGTGATTAATAATTATATGAATAAAATCCACCTCTATTTCTGTCTGGACTTCTCCAATCACTGGTTTAACTAGAAGAAAGATCTGGTTGCTGTGAAGAGCTACCAGACTTGTCAGATGCGTTATTAAATGTGACCTGTTCAAGTCAACACACATTTTAAAATGCCTACTGTGCACCTGGCACTGTGCCAGCTGGTTAAGCCACAAAGTCAGTGATGAAGAGAGAGCGGGGGAAGAAGGGGGGTTGGGGGGAGCAGCAGGGAGCAGGGGAGAAAGGAACGGAGGAGAAAGGTAGTAAGTGGTCAGAGTGGAGGAGACAGTACAGAGGCACTTAGCCTGTGACCTAAGGGGCTTGGAGGAGGTAACAACTCCTGCTGAATGTTGAAAGATGAGACAGTTAGCAACACCACGGCACATGCAAGGGGATTTCACCCTGGGCACATCTGAATGGAGGCTGGAATCACCTGAAGGGAGTAGCTGCCAGAGGCTCAGGAGGGTGAGAGGATTCACCAGAGACAGAGCAGGGAACAGAACAGGCAGACTGAAGAAATACACTGCTGAGGGGAGCAGCAGGCAAGACAGGAGAGGCCTGCTGCGCCATGTGGGTATCTCCCTGGCTGGCCTGGAATCGAACCTGTACTGCAGAGGCTGTGGACAGCTTCACAGTGCTGCGTTCAACCCACTGCGCCACCAGGGAGGCCTGATGAACCCCCTTTTTAACCAACAGCAGCACTCTATAGTGCCTCAAATCTTGCATATTTTAATTTATCAAAATTTCTTATAAGCTCATTTCATAGTGAAGAGACATGTAGAAGGGCCTCGTATTTTCAAAGTTGTGACTTTAATCATTTCTAAGAATTTAGCACAATTCATATCATCTCTTCTGGCAGAAGAACATTCAGGCCATTTGGTCTTTATGCTTATCCACATTCCTGCTTTTTTTGACATAAAACACAAGAAAGCAGACACGCATTCACCTCTGCACACATCCAAGTCTGTGTGTAAGATCAGTTCCTAAGACACGAGATTCTGAGTCAAAGGTATTTGCATTTTTGGATAATGTATGTTTATCTTGCAGGAACTCTTCCAATTCCCAGGACCAGCAGGAGGCATTTGCTCAGTGACACGGCCACCCCTCCCCATGATGTCATTACCTAAGGTCTTTCCTCAACAGCCTCTGTGTGTCCAAACACTTGTGGCTAACCCCAGCCTGCACCTGACCTAGGGAGGAACCCCTGGCTGCTGGGTCACGGTAATCATCTGATCTGCAGAGAGACAGGCAGCCCCGTGATGACACCTGCCCAGATCCTCCTCCTTTTCCACCTGCCGCCACAGGAATTTCTTTACCTCAACTTATCAAGGTCTTCATAGCTTCGACGTTGGACTAGAAAAGAAAGGGAGTCAGATAAAGGTTGGATCTCACTACCACACTCTCAGGGATGTGCTCAGATCTTTAACAAACACTGGGGAGAGGAGATCATTTCTTGAGAAGTCCTGTCCTCGACACTGATGGCAGCTGTGCGGATTAGGTCAGAGGATGGCGCGGGTGTGCTCAGGTGAGGCGGACAGCCTGGCCTCGTGCTCTCCTGTTCCCCCGTGGAGGAGCAGCGTGACTAGAATGGGTGGTTCTCCAAGAAACCTGGGAAGACCAGACTTTTCTCAGCTCTCGATGGACTCTTTCTCCCTACCAAAGGGGATGCCCTGTACAAGTGAGAAATAAGCCTAGAAAATTCTTACAACTTTTGTGTGATGTTTTAGGACTTGCTTTGGGGGCTCAAAGTACAGAACGCAGGGGATTCGTCACCCCTGCAACCCCACATCTCCTGGGCATCAGCAGCCGGGGCTCCTGGGCTCTTGGTGCTGCCGCTGAGCATTCTCCTCCTGCTAATATTTTCTATTTACTGTTAATTGGATATTTGAAATAAGCATCATTTGAAATATCTTCCCCTGAGTTTGGTAGTGAGACATTTACTGCCTCCATGGGCCCCCCCCTCCCCGGAGCAGCCCTGAGGCGGAGAGGAAGAGGCCCTAATTCCACGCTTCAGGCTAACTCTCCACACGGAAACATGCGGAACCCCTGGAGAACAGGGCCAAAGCTGTGCGTCTGGAGGAGCCTTAGCCACGGGCCCAGCCCTCTCTGTGGAGCGTTGCCCTTCACGGCGGTGATGCGCCTCAGTCTGTGTGTTAACAGGCACCAATTGATATTCAGAAAGATGTTCCCGAACATCTTCAGGGATACTTTGAGAAGCCTTACTTTCTCTCCAATGCTCGTCTATCACGCTCCCTTTGTGTGATAAACATTTTTATAATCAGAAAAGCAAAACTATTTTAATCTTGGGGGAAAGTATGGTTAGGTCTGTTGAGAGCTCTAAGTGTATTAAAAATGCAGAGTCACATTCTCTTATGCCACCCCAAGCAAGAGACACTGTCACCCAAACATTTTAGATGAGCGTGGAGGAACAGTTACCTCCAAGCTCCGGGGTCCGGGGTCCAAGCCCATCTTTACAGGGAGAGATTTGCCAGGGTGGCTCAAGAACACTACAAAGATATGTTCTAGATCACCTAGAAATTCCCCTCTTAGAAATTTATACTAAGAGAAAACAACTAGACAGATGTGCAAATATACAGTCAGACATGTTCACCAGAGATGTGTGGTAAGAATATTCTTAAGATGCAAACAATCATGGCAAATGAACTAAATAAAAGAAGGTGCACCACATAATTAAATACTATGTGATCAATAAAGTAATGGTATAAAGGTACGTTTTTTAAAAAATCTGGAACGTGTTCACAGCACCGTTATGTGTAAAGCAAGTTACAAAAGTTCATGTGTCCTGTGAACTTATTTCAAGATACTCTACGCATTTGTAAATTTACTTTTTTCTCTTTGCTTATCTGTGCTTTCTAATTTTTCTATAGTCAATACAACTTACTCATGTGATTAAAATTAAATATCAGAAAGAATATTAATTAGAGATGTTCAGATATGCAAAGTAGTTCGTGTGACCTCATGCACATGCATACACGCGCACACACACACACGCACACACATACACACACACACACCCTATACTACAGGTGGTTACTTGCTCCAGGTTCTAGTAAAATCTAGACTATATAATCTGGCATTAGCTTCTAGTTGTCTCACTGCTGCTATAGAAGCCGGTACATAAAGTTGATTTCCTCCAGGTCACCTCTCACCTGTACTGCTCATTCAGTCACCAATCAGCTACCTTTGTCTGCAATTCTGAGAACTCCTGCACGGTCAAGATAGATTTTCTCATTTCTTTCAAAAAGCTTCTTAATTGAGACTTACAACCTGAGGACCAGAGCAATGGAGAAGGAGGTTTTCTCTAGCTATTTAGTTTTCTTTTCAATAAGTGCTTCCCACCGCAACGTTCTCAGGTGAGTGAGGGTTTTCTATGTGTAAGGAGAGAAAGGGGAAGTTTTGTTTTAAAAAAATCCCATTCTGGGACAGAATGTCTTAAGCTTCCAGTTTGAGTGACTGAGTCATTCCCATTAAAACAAACTGTAATTTTCACTGGAATAGAAATCGTGATTTACCACATCCCTTTGTGTAGAAGATTGCATTTCACAGCCAAGAAGATCACAAGTGACAAAAGATGAAAATTCTCGCCAGTACCATTTATGATGAAAATGCCGATTTCCTTCTAGCCTTCATAGAGCAAATAAAAGACGTCACTGTTGGGTGATATGTCCTGTAAGAGAAATCCCAGGGACACATGCCTAAGAGAGGGCATGGAGAGGCAGGGACAAAAGAAGACTGACAAATACAGAGAGTAATGTTTTGCCTTTTCTTAATCCTGATTACTCAAAATTTTGTCCCTTGGGGTTGAGGTGACCTGAACTCTGTGGGTACAGTAAGTCCATTTTCTCACTTAGTGTTTTGTACCACGTGTTTCTCAAAGACTTGTGATCTTCAAGTGGTTTTTTTCTTTTACAATCTGTAGTCTTCTTTGGGAGCTCTGAAGAGCTGGACAGCAAGAGGGAAAGGATTTAAATAATGAACACATTAGCACTTGTTATTTTGTGTCAGTACTGATGCCTGGGTATTTTTTTTATATCATTTAGCTAAATTCACCATAAAATGTTTTTAAAGATTTGAGATTCAAGATAAAATTAGTATTTCTCTAATGAGAATATCGCCAATGTAAAAATAAGATAGTTAAAAAGGAAACTGCAATTTCCCCTAAAGTCTTAAAGTAGAAAATCTGTGTTAAGCTAACCATCATTAAAAAAGTGTTTGAATAAAACTGTTTAGTCCAAAAAGGTTGATAAAAATGCTAGTTCTTATCTTCAGATTTAAGCGATTGTATTCTATTTAAAAATGAAAACACGGATGTATTAGTTAACAGGGCCACGCACAACTCAGACAAACACTACTTTTAATTTGACATGCTTGGTACTAGCACTTGGGGTGATTTTAAAAATCTGGTTAATGGGGGGCCTCCCCTGGTGGCGCAGCGGTTGAGCGCGGGGCTGCGAAACTGCCCGCAGCCTCTGCAGCACCGGTTTGATCCCCGGCCACCAGGGAGGGTCCCACATGGCACGTAGACCTCTCCTGCCGCCCGCTGCTCCCCTCAGCAGTGTATTTCTTCAGTCTGCCTGTTCTGCTCCCCGCTCTGGCTCTGGTGAATTCTCTTGCCCTCCCGCGCTTCTGACTGTACCCAGTGCTTGTTTAAATAAATAAATAAATCTTAAAAAAAAAAATCTGGTTAATGGGTCTTTTGTGTTTCAAATGAGAGAAACTGGACATGTGAGTAACTAGCAAAAGAAGAACATGACGATGGGGGAAAACTTGATCCCTAAAAGGATCGAGGAGGTTATTTTATAGGCTTCGGGTCTCACAACAGTACCCACATGAACCAGTGTGTCCGCTTAATCGGTGTGGCTGATCCGCTTATGTGAACCAGGGGAGACTTCAGACATTTCCCGGATGGAGGGTGCTTGAAGGCCATGTAATGGGTTAACTCTCAAAATGACTAATTTTATACCAAAAATTAAGTTTAGTGGGAATCTATAAAGTATTGGTGGCATAAAATGTGCATACTCAACTGCCAGACTCGGGAGCTGACCAGTCGTGGCCTGGGCAACAAGATGAGGTGAGCCGATGGGTTTCCCTCATGCATTACAGCTAAGAAACCCCAAGACAAGCATTTCACTAGTGGTGAGAACGACAGCATGAAAGCAACCTTAGAGATGGAGCCAGGGAGGCATCTGTGTGCCATGTGGATGTGGTTAATGGGGCTTTTGTTGTGCATCTACCTGTGTTTGGGTGAGAGAAGAGGCGTGGCGAAATCACCAGAACAAATGTATAGAGGCAAATGGAGAAGCAGGAGGGGCCAAGGAGGTCCCATGCTCCCTGTCCTAGTTTAGTCTGAGTCTTTTTAATAACCTCCTTTTTTTTTTTTTAAAGGCAACTTAAGTGACTTCTCACCAGACTACTAGGTTTGTTAGCATTAAAAAAAAAGAGAGAGAAAAAGTTTTCTACGTGTGTAATACAAAGTATTACAACCAAGCTGATAGAGACATTGAAAACAAATTGTCCACTATCGACTATCTGGCCCACAACCCTGTCACCTTATTCCAATAAGACCTCTCTGAGTCTACTTTGGGGACCACACACCCCGACAGGCCCTGTCCTCTGTGAGCACTCTCCGGGGCGGGCTGCTGGCTCAGGTGTAGCCAATGAGTGGCTCCTAACACCCAGATCATGGTGCTATATAATTGATAGAGCAATTGACACACAATTGATATAATTGTACATATTTCCATTCCTCAGAAAGATGTGACACATAAGATGCAGAGAAGAAGGAAAAGATGCAATTTAGATTTGGGGTCATAATAGTTTCCTAATTAGGAAGACGAGGTTCTATCTCTGCTCCTAATTACCCAAGTGAACCAAGCCAAATTTGTTAGCATGCAACCGTCGGGCACCCAGGGCCCACAAACTCTGAGGGGCTGCGTGCTCTGAGAAGCAGCCCGCCACCTGCACACACAAAGGCAAAGGAAGCAGACTCTTAATGTGGAAGGTGGAATTTAATAGAATTGGTGTGTGCGGAGAGAGGGAGGGAGGTGTTTCAATAGAGCTTTCCCTAGAAAACTCCAAAAATTACCCTCTCGGGAGCAAATGCCCAGACAAACTTGGCCCAAAAGGGACTGCTGAGACCCCAAAATTTGCCATACATCACAAGAAAGGTATCAGGCAGGCCCCAAAGATATGGGACAGGAGAGACTCAAAATTCTAAATACACCACATAGTAATCCACGATGAAGTCAGCATAGTGGCCGCCTTTCTCTCTGCCACGGAGCAGGGCAGCTTCCTGTGTGTCCCTCGCCTTGTGTCTCTTCAAGTATCTCTTCCAAGTGTCTCTACATTTCTTTCCTTCATGTGTCTCCTCCCACGAGTCCCCCTCTAAGTCCCTTCCCCCTTTGTTCCACCTCCCTTTGCAGATCCACCTTGCTTCTTCCCAGCCGCCCCAGCCGAAAGCCCCCTGGGGCGTACTGGGTCTTGCATGCAAGTGGGGCAGCAACAGGGCGCTGCCCACTGCACTGTGATGCTGCTCCCGGTTTACGCAGGTGCATCTGGAACAAAGCCCCTTCCCTTTCTGAGCTTCAGGCTCCTTGTATAGAAGGTGAGAGGCTCAGCATGACCGCTGTCAGAGTCTCTTTAAGCCCCTTTCCTTCCCAAGTCTCTAAATTTGTTTTAAGTTGAGAAATTCAGCACTCAGGAAGCTCCTCTGGGCTTGACAGAGACCTGGTGCCAAGTCTGGGATTTAACAAGGGTCTTCTCCCAGTCTCAGGCCCAGAGCTGCAGTGGAGGATTCTGGAAAAGGCCAGGTGTGCCCCACCCTTCCGTGTGGTCTAAAACCCTTAGCTTATCACTTTTCCAGACACTAACACTTGCTCTTTTTCATGATAGTGAATCAGAAAATGAATCTCTGCTCATACCTTGCTTTATGCTTTCTTCTGGGGGGGCGGTGGGGCATGGGGTCATCTGGCCAGTTCTCCAGCAGTAAGAGAAACAGTGCTTTATTCATTTTTGATTTACAGAACATCACAGAATTCAAAAAGTGGGGGTGGCCCCTGAGTGGAAGCAAGGTAGTTCTATCACAGATCAAACCTATTTTGAAGGATTTTTTTTCGCTCAAACCACACTGCAGTTGACCCTCAAACAATGCCACAGTTAGGGGTGTTTCTCCTCACCCCAAATTGAAAATCTACATATAACTTTTAACTCTCCCAAAGCTTAACTAGTGATAGTCTGTTGTTAATCAGAAGCCTTAAAATAATGTAAAGTCAGTTAACACATCTTGTACGTTACATGTATTAAATAATTATTAAGTCATCTAGTAATTGTTATTAAATGATTAAATCACTTAATCAAATAATTTAATGTAATGCTATAGTAAATAATTGATTAATTGAATAGTAAATACTTAACATTGTGATATTAATAATTCAATATTTTAATAATATTCTTACAATCAAGTAAGCAAGAGAAAAGAAAGTGTTATTGAGAACATCAAAAGGAAGAGAAGATACATCAACACTGTATGTTGATGTCAGTTGTTTGCAAGTTCAAGTCCCTCTGGTCAAGGGTAAACTACCTATGAGAATGGTCCTGGCTGCAGATCTGGTCAGCCTCTTAAAGCTGATATGACAAAACCATGGCTTCTGTATCATCAAGGAGCTTTATGACTTGCCAGGTCGACACTGTGGTAACTGGTTGATCTAGTTTTTCCAGTTGGGCTAGTAACTCAGATCCTCGTGAAGGTCTCCACAGCAGATATCAAAGCTACGGCCAAGGCTTGAATCTCTGAAACCAAATAAGCTTTTCTGTCCCAACTGGTCGCCCCGCCTCCTCTACCTCACCAGACACAGAAATCCCACATACCTTACTAGAACTCCTGCCCTTAGATGGTGAGCAGAGAAGGTCTGTGCATTTAAAAAAAAAAAAAAATTATTGTTCACATGTTTAAAACAAAACTCACGAATTTAGAGATCTAATTGGCTTTCTTCAAGGATTTATGAAATGGTCAGCATCAGGTCCAGATAATGCAACGATTTTCATAAAATGGAGTTGTATTTATTGACAGAAAGAGGGTGGGACCAGAGAAAATATTATCAGGGAAAGCTTCCTTCCGTCGGGAGAAGCCAAGTGGATCTTATCATGCAGATGACCTCAGTGGAGCTGATAGGACACTCCAGATTGATTGGCTAATATCTTTCCTTCTGGAGAGGTTGAAAGCACAATAGGTAATAATTAAGTATGGGTAGGGGCCCAGCCTGAAGAACTCCATTTTGGAACTGTTTTTTCTATTTTTAACACACGCTGCCTTCAGCTAGGGGACTCTGGGAGGAGTTGGCTTCTTTTTCACTGGTTAGGTGAATTCTCTCTGCCGACACTAGAGCTGAATTTTTTTTTTTTTTTTTTTTACCAAATGCTGGATGATAAAATGGTTAGTAAGACTTGGGTGTGAGGGAGGCGCTTGGGAGGTGGGGGTCTGGGCTCTGAAAATACTCTCTTGTTTATTAAATAAGTGTTGTCTCCTTCTGTTCCCTTCCAGTGTCTGGTCTTCTCAGTCCTGACTGGAGCTTCCCACGAGCCCAAGCAAGCAGGCAGAGATTTTTGTGTGTTTTGTTGACTTGTTTTCCCCATAGTCTAGAGCACAGTAGGAATTCTATAATTACACGTTGAAAGAGTGATAAAAGTAAATAGTATTTTGGCACCAATAAATTAAAGAAGCTAAGCTAAAGTCACACACTGGCTGGAGGACAGATGTGGCCAGGTCTACTCTGAGCAGTAAGTAAGGGTCCTCAAAAGACAGCGTGAAGGCTCTGGGTATGTTAGAGGGAAAGGATGTCCTGAGCTAATCCCATACAGGCTTTGTGGACCCCACCCCCACTCCAGACTAAAGCCATCAGGACATTGGGAAAGACAAATCCCATCACCACCAAAGGGAGGGTGGCTGGGACCTGAGGGTGGAGTTGGGCAGCCAGGTTGGATATAAAAACCAAACATGTGGACCTTGGGGGGCTCGCTGTTGCTCGCCTCCTGGCTTCACGGCTCCTGGCTCGCAGCCAGCTCTCAGGGTGCCATTTTGGGATTCCTGATCGGTGGATTGGGTAGGACTCATTTAAACTTTGTCTCCCACTTTTCTCCCTGAGTTGTACATTTCCTCGTTTCCCCTGCCCTTGTAAATAAACCTTTTATGAACCTTTCGCGTGTGCCTGCAGTAGAGCATTGATAAGTCCTTTTAAGCGCGCGGGTGAGGACCCACAGTCAGGCACCCCGTTTTGTATCGGGGCTGCTCTACAACCGGTATACTTACCCTGAAAAAATACCAATTGTGTAAAATAACACCTACAGAAGCACTTCAAGAATATATACATGTATTATTAAAGCAATTGTAACGGACATAAGATGACCGCCTGGTGCTTATTGTGCTTTATTTGTAATGGGTTCTTTGGCTGAAGGCACTGCAGTGCGACCCAAGGAGGCAGGTGTCATTCTCGGGTGTTAAATATGTGAAGTCCTGGCAAATAGCTGGTGGCCTGAAATGTCTTCTAAAGAGCCCAAGGTCAGTCAGTGTGAGGGAGTAAAGGGCCTGCCATTCCCACTGGGAAGGAAACCAAGAGAACAAGTCAGCTGCGCGGGCCAATGTTCACAGCAAGTGTCACCCAACGCTCCGCTGCTCTGGAAAGGGAGCACCCCCGGGGTGTCCACAGCGGAGCCTGGTAAACAAACCCCCATCACCTGGGAAGAAGGGCCTCTTTGCTGGGTGTAGAAAGATCTGATGAGATGTGCAGACCGAGGGGCTGTGATCACCTCGGGACAGCAATCACCCAGACTGGGGGCGGGGTTGGGGGTGTGCAGGGCTCTCCCTGGATAAGGCAGGGGCCTGGTGTTCGAGCTTTAGGTTTCACTGATTTTTCAAAACCTTCATCCATCTAGCAAGTGTGGCTAGACCCCGAATTCTGCCAGGGACAGCCGCGGTGTGGACGCCGGGTCCGAGCGCCGGGGCGGGTTCCGGCTCCTCCGGGGGTGCCGGCGGGTCACGCAGAGCGGTGATGTCATGCCCGAGCCCGGCCGCTGGAATTACAAAGGAATGGCGCGGGGGAGGGGTCGCGGGCGTGACAAGTCTGGCGCAGGACTCGCCCCAGGGAGGCAGGCAACAAAAACATCGCCGCCCATTGGCTGCGTCCACTTCCGACCCGCCGTGCGCCCGGAGGCTGGACCCTCGGGGCGGCGCCGGCCGCGGGGCGGGGACCGGAGCGCACGCCCGGCACACGCCCCCGCCGCGCCCGCCGCGCCCGGGGCTGGGATGGGGTGAGGCCGCGCGCCGGCCGCCGGGTGCCCCGCTGGTTCCGCCCGAGGCCGCCGGCGCGGCGGGGCCGGGTGCGCAGAGCCGGGGGCGCGGACCCGCGCTGTCGTCATCCCTCGCCGTGACCCGCGCGTCCTTCCCGGGCCGGGTGCGCCGCGGCGACTCCAGGGCGCGGAGCGCGCGCTGCTCGCTCGGGGGCGCCGCCGCGTCCCCGCCTGCTCGGGGGCGATCCGGGGCTGAGCGCCCCCGCTCCGCGCCTCCTGCAGCCGCGCTCCCCGCGGCGCGCGGGCCCGGCCGGGCGGGGAGCGGCGGGCCTGGGCGCGGCGCCGGGAGGATGGTGCGCGCCGCGCCCGCGCCCTCGCCGCTGACCCGGGCGCCGCGGGCCGCCGCTGCTGAGGGCGCCGGCCGCCGCCGAGCCTAGGGCCGGGCGCGCCCGGGTGCCGGACCCCACCTGCCGCCCCCCGCCGGCGGCGCGCGGCGGCCGGGACCATGTGGGTGAACCCCGAAGAGGTGCTGCTGGCCAACGCGCTGTGGATCACCGAGAGGGCCAACCCCTACTTCATCCTGCAGCGCAGGAAGGGGCACGCGGGCGACGGCGGCGGCGGAGGGCTGGCCGGTAAGCACCCCGCCGGAATGGGGGCGCCGCCCGCTCCCCCGGGGCTCGAGCGCGCCCGAAGCCCGAGCCGGGCTTCTTTGCGGACCCTGCCGCGCGCGGGGCCTGGGAAGCGGGTGCCGCTGTTGGGGCTGAGATGAGGGAGCCTGGGGCCGGGGAGCGCCAGCCCGCGGGAGTCGGGTGCGGTCATCTGCACCCCCTTTTCATCGCGCTTTATGTATGGGCGGGAGCGGTGGCCGGTGGCTCGCTCTCTGCTTCTCCTTCTGGTGATGGCAGGACCAGGTCTCAGATGCCCTTTTGTTTCCAGGGACGCGGGCAGCGAGGAGCTGACGTGGGGTGGGCATTGCCTGTGCTAGTGTGACCCACGCCAGTGCATGATGAACAATGCATTTTTTTTTTTTTTTGGTGCATCTAAGTAGACGTGCAGCAAGGCAGGTGATGTGTTGTGGAAGAAATGGCTGTGTAACTAACTGCAGTTTAACAATTTTAACACATTCTCTCCTTCCCCGGCCCCTCCACCGGGCATTCCTAACCCTTTAGCTAAAGGCGGGTCTGTTGTTGCTGATTTAAGACCAGTCGGATCCCAGTGGTGCCATCTGAGAACGCTTGACAGGCCTGGCGACAGTCTGGAGCTCACACCATGCTAGAGAGGCTGGACCTGCTGGTTAGAATGTCCAGAAAACTGGGAATACTTTCCACAGTGGAAAAGTTAGGAGGAGAACTAGCAGAGGTTTCACAAGAAAGAGACTGCAGAGAGAGGTCAACCTTGACCTCTGTAGATTGAGGCTATATCCCATCCCCGACCTGGCCCACTAGGTAAATTATTGCTTGCAGAACAGCCAGCTGTAAACTAAAAATTCTTGATCTGGTGTATATTTAGTGTGATTCTCACTCAAGAGTATAGTTTTCTCAGGACTACAATTCAAGCGTCTCATGGTACAAGGTTTTTGAAAGATCCAGCTGGTGCCTTGGAAGGCCTTTAGGGAATCTGGTTTTTCTACATTTTTTGTAGCAAAAAAGAGAAAGGAAATCTGCAGAACTCCGGGCCCTGTTCTGGAAATTCTGATCAGTGGCTTAGAATCAGAATCTCCCAGTTCTTTCTGTAGATGTTGTGGGAGCATCTATACTGACAGGGAGTCGCTTGTCTCATGTGGGGGTCGGCCTGGACTGTCCCTCTTTAAGTATGAAGCATGATGCAGCAACCATCATTTCATGTGTTAACAAAGGACATTTTCTGCCTGGAGTTCACCCTCCTCCACCACGTAACTGCTATTTCTTTTCTAGTATCACTCACTGTAGGTTATAAAAAAACGCAGAATCAGAGTCTTCTTTTTCTACTTAATATTTTTTTGCGCCCCTCCTGACTCAGCTGTAACTGGAGTTCACTTTCATTCTCTTCATTGACGTCAGATGCATAGTCTGTCTTTATAGTGGGGAAATAATAGTTTTATTCACATATTGCTAGAATAATTAAAATTATCCTGAGTAGAAATATTCCTGCCAACAAAAGTTCTTTTCAACTGTGATAAGGTCTGCTCTGGTAGCTTGGTGCCACGTCCACCGTCACAGGAACCTTTCAGGGATTCTCGCACCAGGCTTGGTGTATTCTAGTTCTGATGTGAGTTCATCCACGCGCTCACTAACTCACTAAATCATTTAACAAACATGTGTTGGCACCTTCTGATGTGTCGGTGTCATGGAGCTCACAGCCAAGCGGGAGAAGACCAGTGCTGATAAAATCATTATATAAATTTAATATAAAATTGCCACTCCGTGGGCTTCCAGCAGAAGATGGAAGCCAACGTAGTTCAAAGGAAGAGAGTTTAGTGAAAAGACAACTTTAAAAGGCAGAGGCAGGGGCTCCTGAGCCTGGGAAAGGCGCTGCAGGAGGGCAGTGCTGAGCCCAGGCCTGGGCCAAGGAGCAACATGATCTTACCGGAGCCCCTGTGAGCTGAGCCACCGGAGGATGTGGGGATGTGGTCCTCCAGGGAAGCAGCAGTCTCAGAAATGCAGGCTGCAGCTGCGAGTGAGTGGGGAGGGCATGCTTGCTCACCCTCTCTTCCCCTCCCAGCTTCTGCCACTGCCCTCCACAGTGGAGCCCCATGGAGATCAGGTCCTGGGGATCAGCCTCCCAGGGTGGGCCTGGGAGGTGGGGGCAAGCTGAGAATGGCCAGCACTAATAGCAAAGGGAGATGCTAGTGACTGGTTGGGGAAGGACGGGTGGGGACAAAGAAAGACCCCTGAGAAAGGGCACTTGGCTGGGAAGTGAAGAACAGGCCTGTCGCCGAGGACAGGAGGGAAGCATGCTTGGGTATCCATTGTGGGGGGCTCCAGAGGGTCTCAGGACCTTTGCATCCTGTGCATTACCTGGGCCAGCCGCCGGCTTCTACTCAGCAACCTCCAGCAGGGGAGGGGAGTTTGCTCCGCGTGCAGTGGCCAGGCAGGCTCTGTGTGGGGCCTGGAGAGATGTCAGTGCTGAGAGCTATAAAAGCTAACGGGCCACCGTGAGGACACACACCGTGGTTTTTAAATTAAGCCGGGCTGCTCCCCAGTCCAGACAGTGTGCACAGGTGTGGAGGCCACGAAGTCTTGCGCTGCAGGTGCATCGGGTAGATTGAAGTGGGACTTCACCTGCATACAGAAGTGTGTGAAACAGCCATACAGAGTGCGGTGGTTCATCACTTTGCTGCCTACGCCAACATACAACATAGAACACGTCCATCCCAGGGTGCACCCCAGGACCATCTCCCCATCACTACTGTCCCCTCCCCCAAAGGAAAGCACAGCCATCCTGATGGGCTTTGGTAACTATATGGACTGTGTTTCTCACAGCTTTCCTGCTTTTGCAATATGTTAGTGTTATTTTTAGTTTTATGTGTCTAGAATGATGTGGGAGGTTCCTCGCTGGGTCTGGGAACACGCAAACACGTTTCCAGCTGAGTTCATTGCTTCTTCGCATTAGATCACTTCAGCTTAGGGACGATTTCCTGGGGACCCTCTGCTTTTGGATAGCAGGGAAACCTACAGTTGTGCCAACCAGTGACCTCCCACCAGCAACATGGGCCTTTCCTCCGGTCCGTGTCCTTACCAGCTCTGTCACTCTTTGTAACGTTAGCCATTCTGGTGATGGTGGTGATATAGCACTGTGGGCTAATTTGCCTTTCTGCCTGATGAGGTTGCACACCCTTTCATGTCTATTGGCCATTTGAATTATTTTATGATATGGTTGTTCAAATCTCTTGCCAAATGGTTTGTTTTTATTGATTTGTAGGCATTTTAGTATGTTCTGGCTGTGAGCTCATTACTGGTTTATGTGATGTAAAATCTTCTTTTTGTTGATTGTTTACTCTTTTCATGATGAACAGGTTCTTAATGTCAATATCCAACTCCTTATAGATTCTGCTTCCTTTATTGTTAGTGTTTATTGTGTGCCATTCAAGAAGTCCTTCCATACTCTGAAGTTATAAAGATCTTCATATTAGCCTACAGAAACATTCCTGTTTCAACCCAGAATTTATATTTATAATTCACTGGGAATTCATTTTTGCATATTATATGAGGTAAGATAAGTTTTATTAAAAAATATTTTATGGGCATCCAGCTCGATTTATGGGTGAGACCACCTGTTCCCACCATTCTGTGGCACTGGTGTGTCATTCAGGTACCTGGGTGTGTCTGTTTGGGGCTCGCTCAAGTTTATTCCTTTTGTTTGTTAATAAACACACCATAATTTCATAACAAGAATTTATATTCAGACTGTGTTCTTCATTCTAGAAGAGCTTCTTGGTTATTCTTTGCCTTTTATTTACATTTACACAACATTTTTAATCAGTTTCTTAAGTTCCACCAAAAACAGAACAACTATAGTAATGAAGACATTAAAAATGTTGTGATTTTAATTGAGAATGCATTTAGTCCATAGATAAATTTAGGGAAAATGGATGTCTTTGTAATAATTGTCCATGAACATGGTATGTGCCTCTAAATTTTTTTTTGGACATTTTAAAATTTCTATCAGTGATGTTTCATAGTTTCCTGTGTGGAGAACTTACACCTCTTTTATTAGGTTTATTCCTAGGTATTTCCTGTTTCTTCACTTTGTGGTATATAGTAAATCTAACTTAATATGGCTGTTGATAGATTTTTGGAAACTGTGACTTTAAGTGAAACAATGTATATAACACGAACAGATCCTGGAATAACGTGTTTTAATTCAGTGTTGTCCACCATTATCTCTTCCTCATCAACAATGTTAGGAAACTTCATTGAATGCAACCATGTTATTCAAGCATGTATTATACCTTTGTACCTGCTGTATTGTACCTTTTTAAAATTTCATTTTCCAATTCTTTTTTGCTGACCGATAGAAATATAGTTGTGTTTTATATTGATCTTGTATTCAGAACCTAGCAGACTTATAAAGTGAATCCTAGCACTTTATCTGTGTAGAGTCTTCTGTATTTTCTACATATATAATCATATCATTTGAGAATATTGACAGTTTTGTTTCTTTTTTCCTAACATGTATGCCTTCATTTTTTTCTTTGCCTTTTTCTGCCGGCTAGGATGTCATGTGTGATGTTGAGTAGATGTGCTGGTTGTACAGCTGCTAAGCCCTTCTAAGTCTTAAAAGAAAGACTCAACATCTGTTTACCTCCCAGGGTGATCTTTGTGAATACACTTTTTTTTCATTTTAAGGGAAGTTTTACTACTAGTTTGCCAAAAGTTTTCATTTTTTTTAAAGATTTTATTTATTTATACAAGCACTGGGGTACAGGCCAGAGGCGCGGGATGGTGAGAGAATTCACCAGAGACAGAGCCGGGAGCAGAACAGGCAGAAGGACCGAAGTTCACGAGGCAGGAGAGGTCTGCCCCGCCATGTGGTAATCTTCCTGGCTCGCTGGGAATCGAACCTTTGCTGCAGAGGCTGTGGACAGCTTCACAGTGCTGTGCTCAACCCACTGTGCCACGGGGAGGCCCTGCCAAAAGTTTTTAATTATATATGGAGGTAGATTTCTTTCATATGCTTCTCTATATCCATTAAGGTAATCGTATGATTTTTCTTTTATTTTGTTAATGCGGTCATTTACATTGACTGATTTGAAATGTTTAACCAAACTTACAAATATAAAATAATCCAAAGCAGTTGTGATATATTACTTTTTTATATGTCTCTTAATATCACTTGCTAATCTTTTACTGAGGATCCTTTCAAATTAGTAGGATGGACCTGTAATTTTTCTTTTTCATAACATCCTTGTTTTGGTATTTAGATTATACTGTACTACCTTAAAAAAGAAGATAAAGAATGCTCACTCTTTGTTCTGGTTTCTGTTTTGTGTGATAGTGTATTTCACACCGGCATGTTTGCCAAAATTCACTGTGAAACTGTCCGGCCTGGAAGTTTTCTTTGTGAGAATATTTAAAATTATGAATATTTGACTAAACTTTTAAAACTGCCTAAATAGCACACAGCTAGCCACTTGCTCTAGCAGCCCCCTTTGAAAATACGGTGTCTCTGCAGGACTCCCTGGGGGGTGGCTGCTTGGCCAGAGCCAGCAAAGCGATGCCACCATCTGTAATGGCCCCCAGGTGTCCTGCATTTGACAGAACTGATCTTGAAAGGCTTGAGCCTAGCAGGCCGGAAGGTTGTTAAGCTGCTGCAGATAAGGAAATCTAGCTCTGAAAGGAAGGGAACCCAATTGTGTCTCTTGGGAACAGATGGGGCTGGGATTTGAATCTCTTTGTCTGCCTGAGGGAGGGACTGAAGAGAGGAGTCCATGACTGGGGAGAAGAATACAAAAAGGGGCGAAGAGAAGCCAGGGGTGGGGTTGTCGCCAGAGCCTGGGCCCTCCCAGCAGCCTCCTGGCCAGGAAGGAGCCTGCTCAGTCTGATCCTGCTTCTTGGGAGTGGCACTTGCTTGTTGTAGGAGCCTGACCAGCCAGCCGGGGCCTCATGAGCTGCTGGCCATCCCAACCCTCAGAAGTCCCAGGGGCCCACACTGTCACTGTTCCACTGAAATAAAGGGCACCGACTGCCACTGCGAAAAAGTCATCAGTGACAATGTTAAAAGCTCTCTTAGGAACTTACTCCAAGTTTACTTGCTTGTATATGGAATTGGTCTACAAAGAAAAACATCGACTGCTAAATGCAACTAGTAGCAAGTTTGCTAATAGGGCCCTGCATCCCTTAACAGTGGGAGTGCCTCCTGAGAACCCCATCGTCACGGAAGGTCAGCGTGTGCCAGCCCAGGATACCAGTGCCCTCACAGATGTGGTCCATCCTCGACCAAAATGTTGTTAAGTGACTCACAGCTTTACTTACTGATTAGCAAAATGGAAGCATTTTTCCCAAAAGCAAGTGCCTGTTAACTTGTCGGTTGTGGCACCGGGCAGCCGGCTGCAGGACTTGCGCCTGTGCAGGCAGGGAGTCTGCAAAAGCCATCTCTGGGTTTCCCTACAGAGGTTTGCAAACTTGCCACGTTCCCAGCCTTCTGCAAAGCTGTGCCTTGGACCAGGACAGGGAGGCCTTCCTCACTGTGCAGTTAAGAGGGCATTTGCCTGGGCTGCAGGACCAGGCAAAGGAAGGGCCTGTGTGCCTGGCTTTTCCACAAAGTAGCAGAGATCCACACATACCCCAAGGACGGCAGTCCCTGAGGGTCTGGCTCCCAGAGTAGGGAAATCTCCATCAGCCATTCCATGCAAATCTTTATGGATGTGACTTGTGTCAGGTATCCCAAGGATTTTATTTAGTGCCTGTTTTTTATCCTTTGTAGATATAAAAATATTATTGAGTTTTTTCTTTTAATGGGATCACTTGCATTAGTTCCGTTTCTTTTAGAGACACTTAAACCTGTTGGGCGTCCTTAAGCAGGAAGTCCTTGAACAACCTGAAATTATGTACAAGATTTATGGGATTCATTTGGCATATGCATTCCTCTGGAGCTGAGCTACTGCCATGACCATCAGCTCCCCAAAGCGGATTGTGAGTCAGCAAAATGAAGAGGCAATACCCTGAGGTCTTACCTTGCTCAGCTCTGAAATTTCTGCCCAAGCAATTTTCAGGAATTTATTGTTGTTTGCAGCAGGATTACTATAAATTGTGAGAAGTCTTATATCATTTCCAGGTAATTCTGCTAAGCCTTCCAACCAGTTTCAAAGGTTCCATTTACTACTAAAGTTTAAGCAATAGTTCTCTATGACTGTCTTTGAATAGGGTAATGATAAAAATTGAGTGCTTCTTTCTTCCTCTTAGCCTGATTCCCAGATTGAGGTCCTTCAGCTACACATCTAGGCTTTCATTTTGGGAAGGGCCTTGGGCCTGTGTGTGTGTGTGTGTGTGTGTGTGTGTGTGTGTGTGTGTGTGTGTGTTGGAGGTGGGGGGGGCAGTGAAGCCTGGATAAACCAGTGGAAGGTCTCACCTCTCTGAGGACGTATGTTGCCAACTTCTCCCTTCCCTGGTGATGCTCCTTCGGGAGCAGCCTCTGTCCTTCAGATGTTCTGTGATGTCAAGTAGGCATCTGGTGGGTCACTCCCTGGTTCTCCCTTGTTCATTCTCCTTCCCCACAGGTGAGTGGAGAGAATGGGCTTCATATACAGAACAGGCCCTTCCCTCGGCTGCCTAAATTCAGCTGTCAACCTGATCTCTGCAATTCTGATTGGATGGTCCGGCCAGTCATACTAGATAGACCTCGCTCTTAAACTTGCAGTGAAATGTGCTCATAAATAGCTTCAGGCTGCTCATCCTCAGGACGAGAACTGCAAACCCCTCCTCTTTCCCGCTCTCTGCTGTCACTGGGCCACCACAGTCTCCACTGTGGCGTGCTTGAGTGCGATCGCCTGGGAAGAAGGTGCTGTGTGTCTGTGACTTGAGACATTTGTCTGCTCTCGGCTGTTTCTCTGAACCCTCTGTCCCCTTTGCCCTCATTCTCTCCCTGACCAAAGCCAGTTTTCCCTCTGAAAACCACTACATAACCTCATCTAAATGAAAAAAGTAACATGGACTTTACGGTGTTTTCATAAAGGCATCAGGTAGCTTTGTTTTGAAGAGACCCATGAAGGGATGGACTGTTTTTGCATGTATCCTGATTCCAGGACATTTGACCAAACAGGCATCCTACAGCTTTTCCATAACTGAAATTACTTGAGTTGTCTCCTTGGTAGAAATAGCTGTAATTTTGGAGGTGGGAAAATTGGGTAAAGGGTTCAGTCGTCGGGTGGAGGAGGGAAATCAGAATCGCTCGTAACGTAGCATGGACAGGCCCTGATGTATCAGCCTGTCCGCTCGAAGCCTATATGATGTTGTCACTAACGTCACTTCAGTAAAAATGTCTAAGTCTATGACTTATGATCTGGCCCCTCCCCCTTCTTGTGCCAATAAAAACTTTGGCCTCAGAGACGCCTGTAACTCTCTGTCTTGGAGACATTTCATTCCTCACAAGGGCTGTCCATGAGATGATACAGCCTTTTAGCTGTACCATCTGGGCTGTCAGCACAAGTGCACCTGAAGGCCACTTGCCGATTTCTATTTCGATCGTACTTATGACCCACTTCTTTTTTTATTTAGATGAGCACCAAGATTTTCTAAAATTTTTAGGTGAATAATTTCTTCTTTGCTGCTACTCACCAACTGGATCTTTGCTTTGTTAGAGGCCCCATCATGCTTACACAGAATAGGAGAGAGTGTTTTCAGAAAGCTTGGTAAATGGGGCTGATCTTCTTTGAAAGGACCTTGGAAATGTCCTTCACAACGTAAATGTCAGTATCGATTCCTGTTTGAGATCTTTTATAGAGATAGTTTGATAAAAAAGAAATGCCATCTT
Source organism: Talpa occidentalis (assembly GCF_014898055.3). Taxonomy (NCBI): domain Eukaryota; kingdom Metazoa; phylum Chordata; class Mammalia; order Eulipotyphla; family Talpidae; genus Talpa; species Talpa occidentalis. The sequence continues at coordinate 112,561,705 of NW_023605194.1, forward strand.
TCATTGTAAATTATATTGGTGTGATAAGAGTTTAAGCATTTTTGATGGTTGCTACCTTGAACTTTCTGGAATGAAAGGAAACCTAGCCGTACTATCACTTAAATGTGTGCCCATGGTTTCTCTTTGAGATTGTTTTTCATTTGAAAATAGGGATGGTTTGTCCTGCCCGCCTTGCATGTTTATTGTGAGGGTCAGGTGAGATATTCCTTTGAAAGCCAAAAGCATCTGTCAGGCTTAATGTGATTTTGGATTCTGTGTTCCCAAGAGCAGTCCTCTCGTGTCGTAGTATCCTCCGCCTGCTAACAAAATCAGGAGAAACACAGTGGCAGTATCAAGCATCTACTGAGCTTCCATCAGCTCCATGGCAACGCATCCCCAGTAAAAATAGTCTGTAAGTAAAACACCCTGATTCGCGAGGAGCAAGACAGGAGGGAAGGACATGAAGAAGGGAGAATGAAAGGAGGAAAGGTAAAAGAAGAGGAAGAAAAAAAAAAAGAAAACTGCTTGTTGATGGTAACACCAGCACTGGGCTTGTGCCTTACCAGACCATTTGTCTTTTCAGTGCAGGTGAACTGATTTTTGGCCATCGTAAACTGGTATTATTTTTGCATCACACAGGCAGTTCCATGTACCTTGTTAGGATTTCACTCCAGGACTGGGTAGGAAGCAGAGAGAGAGCCTGCTTCACTGTTTTCAGGAGCTTTTTGTTCCAAGTTTAGTCAGGAAAACTCTGACTTTATGGAAAGAAGTGTATAAACACACACAGCAAGAATCTCAACGTTGTCTGAAGTTGTAGGGATGTTTGCTGAAATTAACAGGGAACCCGAAGACCCGGGCATTCAGCATCAAACTTACAGTCCCAAGAAACCCCTGAAGGATCTGGAAAACATCTCTCAGCAAGAGAAATTTCTCTGGAAAAACATTTTCTTGTTTTCCTGGGCAAGTCTGGTCCTGACACCAACCAGCTAAATTAAGGAGGGATTAGTACCTGGGTGTTTAATAACTCCTGACATTTGAAACTCAAATAATTATTTTTGAGGGGGACTGAAGAAGGAATGGAGGACAGAGGGTGTTACTTATGTTGTAAAGGTCAGTGTTTTCAAACATTAAACACTTAAAAATACATCGCACAAAAAAAGCTCTTTTCCCAAGTATTTTGAAACTTCTTGTTCTCCTAGTCTCTTGTTTTCCACGTGGTGTAGTCGATGGCTTTAGAGATACCTTTCATTGCTGTGAACCATGATTGTGGTAGTATTTAAGAATCCAAGGTAATAAATGGAAATTGGTTTAACTCTGATGTCATTGATACAATCGGGAGGAATTTTGGATTAAGGCAAATTGTGCTTTTCTTGCATTATGGAAATAGCTAGTGGCAAGTCCTTCTTTACACTGGCAGCTGTATCGTGTCACCATGATGCATGTTGTTGCAATGTACAAATATATGTTGTCGCTTAAACTTTATTAATAAGAGTGTTCATTCACTGACCTTCATTCATCCTCTTTGCTATTAGCCCCAGAGTGTTACTGATCAAATAATCACACTGCATGGAAAACCTGGTTTCCTGAGAATAGTGAGGGAGTTCTACGGTGTGGGGAAGTGATGTGTCCCATGGCATAAACAGCTCTGGAAAGACTTGAGATCTATACTGAAACCAGTTTTAACTGGCCATGGTGTGGCTGATATTACTTGACCAAAACCAGCTTTCATTTCATTTCAGTTCATTAAGTAAACACTTAATGAGATGAGAACTGAATAGTGTTTTATTTAGGACATGGAGCACTTACTTGGTGGAAAAATAGTACAATGTCCTAATTGAGAAACTGTTCTGATTTCCCAAAAGTCTGGCATTTGAGACACTTGCATCAGTATGTGGCTATTAAGGCAGAATATGTTTTATGTTTGAATATATTTGCAACTGTACAGAGATAACTTTTCTTTCCAAACAGGACCTAGGACAGGAGTCCGACAGGGCCAAGCAGCTGTCCAGGAAGACTCGCTGTCCTGGAAGACAGCTAGGGGAGGGGAGGCACCAGCTGCCCCGTCCCTCTGAGTCCTATTCCCCTTTAACACCATGGAGCCATTACATGATGTGCATTATTCATACGTACATCAGGACTCTGGTGAGTTCATATTTTCAACTGGTGCTCCCTCTAAGGACAGTCTGGTGTCGAAGAGTGTAGTCTTGTGGTTAAGAGCCTGGCTTTGGGGTCTACTGGAGCAGCTCCTACCTGGGGCTGTAGGCATTTAGTAGGAGGGGTCCTGCTGAATTGAGCACTGAGAAGGTTCAGCCGCCCCACCACCCCAGCAGCCCCCAGGCAGAGTAGGACTCAGTTCCACCCACCCTTATGTGGGGACTTTGTGCCATATAGCCGGCCATATAGCCGGTGGGTACACAGGCTGGTGCTTTGTGAACCCAGATGCTGGCCTCGAAAGCCTGTAGCTGGCCTCCCCCACGCCCACCCCCACCGCCTTGCTTTCCTGGAATCTCAGAAGCAAGTTTCAACGGCCCGTGGCCTGGGCAGTGATGCGGCTGAGCGGATGGGGTGGGCCGGCTCTGGGCGTGACTGCTTCCCCTGAAGAGGTTCTGTCTGCAGCCTTCCCTGTCCTGAGGAGGAGCTGGTCGTGCTGGATGCACGCTGCTTGCTCACTGTGGCGGGGACTGACCTCCAGGCCACGCTGTTAAGTGCTTGAGTCAGAGTTCAACTAGGGGTGAAGCTTTGTGTAGTTCTGAGAAGAGCTCAAGGGGTTGAAGATCTGCTCAATCTGATTAGCCAAGAGTCAGGGGGGAGACGTCGCCCCTGCGGCTAGCCAGCCCTGAGCCTGTGGCCTCTATAGAGAGGCCACGCCACAGTGTCTGAGCAGGGGGCGGTGCTGTGTCCACGTGGAGCCCGAGCTCAGTCCCAGGGAAAGAATTGCTCGAGAGGGGAGTTTTACAAAGGAGGTGGAGGAAGAACCCCTGGCATCCTCATCTCCGTGCCCACGCTGGGCTCTCTGCTGGGCCGATGGACACGAGGGGCTTTGGGAATGGCGGTGGTGGGGTGGTGGGGCGCGAGCTGGTGCTGACACCCTCCTACTCTTTAGCAAAAGAGACATCTCATTGAAAACGGGGCGGGGGCTGGTGGTGTTCAAACCACCTATTTCTAGCAGTCCATGAGGATCAAAGCCAGTGTCCATCTGTATTCATTGCTTTTGTGAGCACTTCCCATTCTGAAATCACAATCTGAAATGTCAGCAGAGAGCAGGTGTGACTTTTGATGGCAATTCCTGGCTATGGTGATTGAGGACTGAGTGACATAAGGGACTCTAGAAAGAAGGAGTAATAACTAAGGCTACAAAGGGCAAACAAAGCAATGCTGGAAAGATCTAGTTTGAGCCCCCCCCCCCAATTTGGTAGAACTGTTACTTTTCTACCATTTCACATTTTTAAAAATTCATGTCATCCAGAAACTGCTTGAATCTGAGAGGTCGTTGTTTCCTTCTTGCCCGTGTTGAGTTGTGGCCCGCGTTCCTGGCTGCTGCTGAACTTGACCTCAGATGATGTGCCCGGAGTCTGTAGCCGTGACCTGTACTGTCACCTGCGCTGGGGTGGAAGGTGTTACTTACCACGTTACGTTCTTTAATAGCTGAAGCCAGCAGTGTCTGTGTGTTTTAGCTTTAGCCTTGACAACAGGCCAGTATCACAGTGACTCCTTCTGTACCTGCCTTGAAAAATAAATGCACAGGGAATTCTATCATTTTCTGGCAGACTTTGGTTTGTAAAGATCATTCTATGTGGAGAAAGACTTTAATTAGTAAAAGCTGATCCCGCTTCTGTATAATCAGAGAGAGAGATTAAGAGAGGAGAAACCAGCCAGTGTCTTGGTTGTTCCATGAGCTCTTTCTATGCCTTTTTCCCTGTTTTTACTCTCTGGCTACCTCATCACTCATTCATTTACTTATCCGTTCACTCAGGCACCCATTAAACCCATATTGAGTCTCTACCACATGTTAGGCACTGAAGATGCATCATCCTTGTGTGTAGGAGACTGGATTCAGCAAGAATCTGCACAGATGTTTAATACTGAATTAGTTTCTTGGTTTTTGTTAAGACTTAATGAGAGACACTTGGAAGTGCAGACTGCAGTGTGTATTCACTCTCTGCAATGAATATTGCTACTGGTGCTGAATGGGGATGGTACTGTCACGGAACCTCGAGGCCACTGTAGACCACTCTGAGTGTCACATGGTGGGCCAGAGGATTGGGGACTCTGCCCCTGGCTGGGAGGGGGTACAAGAAGGGGATCAGGCTGCTCCACCATGGTGGGCAGTGACAAGAACTGGGATTCGAAGGTCAGAGGCAGACTCAGAGGCGAAAGACTGACCCCTCAGAGACTTGGAACTCAGGCCCAGGGCAGAGCCTCTAACTGGGGCAGTGAACAGAGGCGTCCTCTCAACGGCAGGAACTATGGGGGTCTGTGCACCCCCTGAGCCTGAGTTCTCGCCCTAATTTTAGATGTGATAGTCCACTTTTATTAATGATCAATAACATGGTAAAATCTCTCAATACAAGTTTATTCTGGGTTATCAGAAAGATTGCCTTGTGATTACACCTCATGCCAGTGCTCGCATCAGCGCTTGGATTTATGACCTTGGATTTATGACCTTGAAGCTTTGTGTCCATTGTTCTGAGTCCTTGAGAAAATGGCACAAGCAGCTCCAATTCGTAAAAGATGCACTTGGCCCAAAAAAGGCCAGATGTTTCAGCACAGGCCTCCCTAAGGCATCTGGAATTTGAGTGGAGGAGGAGGAGGTCACACCCCTGGCAGAGAGATGGTAGCGGCAGGTGAGCCCAGGAGCCTGGCACAGACCCGCTCCAGGCGGTCAGATTCAAGCAAGCCCCCGTCCTGCTCAGGCTGGCTCCCCCAGCCTTTCACTGGTGGTGTCATCTTGCTGTCTTTATCTTGTAAAGATGTTTTGGTTTATAACTGCAGATGAGCTTCCCCACAAGGAGTTTGTCCTTGGCTTTCTGTGGGTGTGCGTTTAGACAGGCAGCCCTGGGGCTGTGAGAGTGTTTCTAGCTCCAAGGTCCTAACACGCATTTGGGGACCTGCTGGAAAAGAAGGGGCTGTTGCTAAGGGCCCTTAGTGGCTCTCTTGCAAATCTCCCTCCATCCTGAGATTAAATTTATTAATGTTCCAAGCAAAGTAACCTCCTTCGACATAGTCGTAAAGACAATTTTTAAAATGTAGGTTTTTATTAAGAATGCATTTCAAAAACCCAAAGATATTAACAAGTGCACACTGGAGTTCTCGCCCTATTGCCCGAGACTGTGTCTTCCCAGATCCTTCCTCACCTGCAGACGCGTGGCAATAAAGAGCCTCCCCCACATCCCATGGACAAGTCTTTCTGCACTGTGCTTTTTACTGAACAGAGTATTTTCCTGTATCAGGACATAAAATGCCACCTTTCCTTTTTCAATTATATATATATATTTTTCAAATTTTCATAATCTCTGCCAGTGCTGTGTCTTTTTTTTTTTTTTTTTGGTCCCTGTTCCCACCCCTTATACCTTTGGCCTCCTCCCTGCAACCTCAGGAACCTCATTCATGGCATTGACTAGTGTCCACTAGCTTCTGTATGTATTTTATTTTGTCAAATTGCCCACTATGTAAATATCCAGTATTCGTCCAACTCCCCATGATACCCTCACTCCTCCCGTTTTGCTCAAATGGCAACATTCCATCTTCCCACACAGCTGAGCAGGGTTCCAGAGCGTGGACAGACCACGTCTTCTTGGGCCAGGCCTCTGCCAGTGGGCGCGTAGGCTGTTTCCACATCCTCGCCACTGTGAATGGTTCTGTAATCGACACTGCAGAGCACAGAGTTTTGTGGATTGATGCCCGCAAGTGGGATTGCTGGGTCTTATGGTATTTAGTTTTTTATGGAAAACTCAGATTGCTTTCCGTAATGATTTTTTTCTTTTTTATAGCTGGTATTATATTATCTGGTAATGCCATCATTTAACCACTCCCCTACGAATAGACATTGATGTTTTTAAACACTTTCTATAAAACTAATGCCATAGTAAGTAACCTTGTAACCTTGTACCTGTCATGCATCCACGGGAAACATCTGTACAACAGGTAATAAGAAGTGCAGCTGCAGGGCCAGTGGGTACATGCGTTTGGCATTTTGGTAGGTATTGCCAAACACCCTTCTTGGGGGTTTACCAAGTTACACACCCGCCAGCGATGTGTGAGGAGTGCCTGTTTACCCAGTCTTGTTAGAATGTGTTATCAGACTCTGTATTCTCGCCATTCTGATAAGTAAAGACAGTATCTCGGTGGATTTCAAATTTGCATTTTTCTTTTAAGGAGTGTTGAGTGTTTTTCATCTATTTACAAGCTATTGCTGTTTCCTCTTCTTCAAACTGTTGTTCTTTGCTTGTTTTTTGTTTTTTTTTTTTGGAGGGGGGACCCGACTGTGTTTTTTGGGCTAACATTTAGGAACTGTTTGTCTATTAGGAATGTAGGCCTTTGTGATCTGAATTATATCTTTTCTCCCCAGTTTGTCTTTTTCACTTAACTCATGGCAAAAACACCTGTGGGTTTTTTTTTTTGGGAGGGTCGGGGTATGTAGATGAATATCTGTAAACATGCAGTGGATTCTGGATTAGGAATCACAGTTAGAAAGCCTTTTCATGCCGAGATCTACAGGACTTTGGAAGGACGTTTACTCCCGAGGCCGATGAGGCTGCTTTCCTGAGCAACAGCAGAGCTGGGGACGCGGCAGTCGGCTGTGGCTCGTCCTGCCACTCCGGGCTAGAGCACAGTTTCAGGCCAAAAGTGGACGAGGGCATCTTCAGTTGCCTGGTGAACCAGTCAGACTGCCTCCTCCCTGAGCTTGCATCCTGTGTCTTCTTCTTGGTGCTCTTGGAGAGGACAGGCAGAGAGAAGGGCTGAGCGGAAATGGCAGCTGACCCTTACGCTTGCACTAATTAGGCCTGTTGGCTTTAGTCAGTTCATTTCACTAAGGAACCATTATTTGTTATTTCTGTGACCTTTATTCTCTTTATTTTCTTTGGACAGTAATGTTATAAATTGGACAGTAATGTTTAGTTAAAAAATAGGTCTTTGGTCATTAACTTGACGTTCTTATGGTGCCTATACAGTCATATTTCTCCTTTCAGTCATTCTGAGAGTCTGTCCAGAATCAAAGGGAGCTGTCAATGCTCGGAAGTATGATGTCCACCCATCAGGGGGAGGCCTGGCCTATGGTGGTGTCTGCTCCCGAGAAGGCATAATGATGACGTTGTGGTGCATGGACATCCCTCTTAATTAGCGACCCACCCGGGGTCTTGAGAAGAGAAGCAGAGAATGCAGAGCATAGCGGGTAATTACTGGGAATTATTAGAGTTTGTAATTCAAGATGCCATCATCACTGAGACAGAGAGGCCTTTCTCGTTTGCAAGGACGCTAATGAGGGGGTACTGCGGTTCCATCATACAGTTTAATTTAATAGTCTAAGGAAAAATAAAAAGCTCATACCCTCCAAAAGGAGGGTGAAAGGAATAAAGAATAGGGAGAGGAATAAAGAAGGGCAGAGGGTGGGGATTGAGAGCTGATGGGAGAGAAGCTCAGAGAGAAGCTCAGAGAGAAGTTTTCTGGCTGTCAGGGACCAGGCAGGCGCGTTGCTGGCGGAGCCCAGTGTCTGGTACGAAAGGAGGGTGGAGAGTTCGAGGCGAACCTGGGGCTGGGGACGGACGGTGATGGGCTTCCAGGTCAGAGGCGGGCTCCCCACTCCTCCCAGCTCTGTGTTTCCAGGGCTGTGCCTGTTGTGTTTCGTCTTAGCTGCTAAGCATCTTCACTTCCGACAATTTCTAGTAGTCATGCAAGTGGGGGGTGTGGGGAAGGCTGCATTTGTATAGACTGTCAGTAAAAAAAATGAAATGGACGGATTGCTGTAAGGTCTCAAGTAACTAAGGACTGACATGAGGTTGAATGTTCTAGAAACTGGAGAAATTCCTCAGTATTACTCTTATTTGCACTACTTCCCTCTGAGCACCCACAACTTCCTTATAGAAATTAATCCACAAACCGATGCAGTTAAATGATCTCGGGCTTGGAGTCCGCTGCCCTCAGACCAGTGGCCCCAGCTGCCACCTGTGTGGCTCCTCGCCAAGGTGGGGTTCCTGGTGTCCCCATCTGTCCTGTGGGATGACAGGTGTCTGTCTGGCAGAGGGTGTGGTAAGGGTTACACTGGGGAGGTGTACACCCGCCCAGGGGGCCCTGGCAGGTGCCAGCTCCTCGTAGCCCTCATGGTGCTGTTTGTGATCGTTTCTGGGGTCCTTGAGAGTGATACTGTAAGGAGGCATATGGGGTCTATGTTTTCATTTCATCTTCTAGTCAAAATGTGGACGGCCTGTTCCTGAACCCTCCCCCAAACCCTCAGGGAGGGGCTATAGAATTCCAGAACTTCCTTCACCCTTTAGCTCTGCTTATCTGCTGCCTGTCAGGTGTCAGGTGGGAGAGAGACAGGGAGATAGAATGGGTGAGGGAGGGTGGGAGGGAGGGGTACACTGGACTCTCGTGGACAGCCTCACTCGAGCTTCACGTGCTGTTTCTGGGCCTCATTTCCTTGTTTATGAAATGGGAGATCTTGGGGATAAGAACTTACTGTTCTTTGGGGTTTCCCCCTGCAAGGATTCAGGAGGTGATTCTATGTAAGGAATGTTCTCATGTGGAGGAAAGGGCTCAGTGAGCAAAGCCTCCTTACCAAGCCACAGGCTCACCACCCAACCTGCAGCGAAGCCAGATTATTAGGCCCCCAAGGTTTTGAGACAAGAAAGACATCACCACTAGAATACACTCAAACTGGGGTCCACCCCAGCTCTCGGTGCCTGTACGTGCTCCCTCCATTCAGGGCTCGTCCCAGATCCTCAGGATCCGCCCCGCCCTCGGCAGTCGCCCCGTGACATCCACTATGTGCACCCTTGAACCAGCTGAGCAAGGATGGTTTAATGGGTGCTACTTGTAGATGCTGCTTCCCAACCAGATCCTGTTCTCTTCCAAGAGCGCAGGGATAGGTCAGATGCCAGTGCCCCCGGGCACCCTCTACGCGGTGCTCTTTATGATGCGGATGAAAACACGCTCCTCTCGGGCTGACTGTGTTTAGTGCTCCAGCTCTTTAGCCTCCAAGAGCCGTGGCGACTGCTTGCTGAGACCCAGAACATAACCTTGGCAAGCACCTCCTCTAATGGCCGGTCCCTCTGGGTAGAAGAAGGGCGTGTGTGACCTGAGGGTCCCTTCTCGTATATAGAAACCCCGTGTGTTACATACGCAGGACACTCAGCAGTTTCGGTAGCACTTACAGTTTGTCATCTGATTCTTCCCAACACCCTGGGAGATGGGCAGAGAAGATAAAATTATCCCTGACTTCATGGCAGAAACTGTGACTCAGAGAGGCTGAGTGACTTATCTGAAGTCACACAGCTCCTGAGGGGGCTGTGGATACTTGAACCCGTGGCCTCTGGCTGCGCCGCCCACACAGGTGGGCTCTGCCGGGGCTGCGAGGCTGCCCTCCCACCAGAGCAGGACCAGTGCAAGCGTGGTTGGGTGCTTTCTCTGCTCACTGGATGTTCTTCCAGAGGGAAGTTAAGAGGGCTTACTTTTTCTAGGGGATTCCCTGATCATCTTCTGGGAAGTTACTTGAAATGGGCCTGCTGGTAATGTCCTAATGGTTGGACTTGCTTATTGTGAAAGGGTCTCATGCTTATGACTGTTTGCACTGGCCTCTCTGGGTTGGGCCAGGGCCTGTGACCCGGGGCAGAGGTGGGGGGGGGGTGCGGGGGCGGGGTGGGGGGACAGACTCACTCTCTTCAGGGTCCATTCGGAGGAATGAGGATCCAAAAACTATTAGAGGCGGCCCTTCTCATAAAATTTTCCCCAGAACTAGCACAAAGAGAAGCAAAGATCCAGCATCTGTTACATGAGTCACCTCCCGAGGTATATATTTAGACGCATCTTTTTCTTATAAGAAAAATATGTATGTTGCATTTAAATAAAGTGAAGTACATTTGTCATAGGCAAACTATGGAAAAGCTGCATACGATCAGCTCAGCTGAATGACGTCAGTGTGAGTGAACAGTAAAGGGACAGAATCGCGTCATGTGCTCCCAGCTGAGGGGCTCTGGCTGCATACAGAGCTTCTCACGTACGTTCACATCAGACTCAGGAAACAGTTTGTGGGATTCCCGGGAGTCAGGCCCCTCAAGGACCTCTGGGGCCTACCTTGCTCATCTCCACCTCCTGGCGCCCCCCTGGTGGGCTGGGCCTGACAGAGGCAGGAATTCCCCGACCCCCACCTGCCTCTCACAGGCCTTCAGGCTGCAGCTCACACGCCCGTCACATCATCTTCACGCCATGACCGAGCTGTGCAAACAACCTGTTTTCCTGATCTGCGTTCTAGATTTCTCAGAGGCTCTGGCCCTCGACCAGCAAAGATAGCTGGGTCGAGTCGCTGACCTGCCCTTCCTGTTTCCAGGTGCTGCGCCGTGTCCGTGTCCTGGCCTTTTCTGGCCACAGCCACCTGCAGCTGGGAAACTGAGAGCAGAAGTGAGATTATGGCCCTTCTTGAATCATTCATGTCGTGGCTGTGCGGCAGGAGGCCCATGCTGTTCAAAGAAGCCACTCAATTATAATTAGTCTTTTTCCCGGTCCCTTATTTAGGTTTTCTGAATTTCTGCTATGAGCGAGACCATCTGGTATTTTTCTAATTATAATAAAGTAAAAATCACAATCAACAAGCAACTATAAACCAGAGACACACTACAGGGGAGGGGAGGAGGAGGTAGGATCAAAAAAGGGGGGTGGGAATCGTATGGGGACTATAACCAAGATGAAAATGCAAACACTGTGCAAAAATGAAAAATGATGTAAAAATATATAAATATAATTTAAAAAATAATAATAATAAAAGGGGGAAGAAAGAAGCCACTTAAATATTTTTATTTTATAACTGGAGAGTTAAAAAAATGAAACTTGGACTTTTTCCTTCCGCCTGTATCTTTTCCCTCCTTCCTCCTCTCTCCTCCTGTCCGTCTCCCTGGCCACATGACAGGCGGGAGAGCTGGCGCATGTCTTCTGTTTGTGTTTCCTGGGTTCAGGGAACATATGCTGATTCTCTGGAATCGTGGTGTTTCGGGTGGCAGAACAGAATCTGAGGGAGAGAGCGAAACTTCTGTTTTTTCCGAGTACGTGGCTGAGAAACATTGGCGTGAAAGGAATTCTTGCTTTTGACGATCTTTTGACAAAAATTTAAAATATTTTGCTGTAACCCTGTTCTCACTGCATCATTGTTTCATAAAATCCAAAGGTAGAAAGCAAAATTTGAGGGGTTTTTAGAGTCCTCACAACTCTCACCTCAGTTCAGATGAGTGTGCGTGTTGCACATTGTCTGCACACATATATTTTCACGTGTGATCTGCGTGCACCTGTGTCTGCATGTGCGTGCATGTGTGCACGTCATTTTTGCTCAGAGATTAAGGATTGAGGATGAAAGAAACCTATCAAGACCGTCATTAATTTAATTTCCCCATTCACTAAACAGTAATTTAAAAAATAATTTCCCCCACCTTTCATTCTTGTTCATCAGCCTCTAATTGAAGACAAGCTCCGGGACTTGCCAGCGTGGCTGTTGATGGCGATGCTGGGTCTGTTGGGTCAGGACATTATTTATAGCGGGGAAATGGTTTTGGAAACAACTTTCAATCACTGTGCAAAGAAATGTGCCTCCGAACATTGTTGTTATGCTGATGAGACTCTTTCCATCTTTTATCTGGAGTTTTCAGAATAGTTTACAAGCTATTGCTAAATCCCACCTGAACTCGCTCTTAGGAAACGTCAGTTGGGTGTCGTGTATCTAGAGGACTCATCCACGTTGCAGGCCACTCACGAGCGTGGACACCTGGCCAGAACTTGGCAGTGCTTGGCTTTGCAGCCTCCCATTTGGTCCCCAACTTCTGGGAGTTCTCTTTGTCTTCAGGCCCTCCCAGCTCAGTTTTCTCTCGAAAGCTTTATGTGGACTTAGGTGAAGATGGCGCTTACTTGACCCATCACAAACCGACACACCTCTGCAAAGTCTTCGCCAGGGACTCCAGGCTAAGCTGGGGTGGAATCCTCCTGGAGAGGGCCACGGGTGCCCCCAAGTCAGGGCTCCGTGTAACCTGCCTGCTGCTGCAGTGTCTCTTGCCTGTAAATAGCAGGATTGTCTTAATTGCAGCTCTATAGCCACTATTTTTATCTGTTTGGGAATATTTGGATGCAAGGCTGGAAAGCATGTTATTAAATTGCTGCTAATGCCCTGGTTCTTTGTTATGTAACACTTGTCTTGCTGTAGCATGGAAGGAATGTTCACTCAGAAGCCATCTTAGAGGGAGCCAAGAGGTGAGCTAGGGTCTTAGCTGAGCACGTGTGGATGCTGGGAACACGGAGACTCAGTTACCCGGAGAACCTGGGCTTCCTGGCTAGGGTACAGGCCACCTGGAACCAGGCCCGGGAGCTGACGGAGGTAAGGCCAACGGCGGAAGAGCTCAGCCCCCGTCAGCTTCCAGGGCCGCGGTCCCCTTATCTGCCCTTGACCTTTCTGCTCCCTCATCTCTCCTTGCTGATGACTGGCTTCCTCAGCCTCGGCTTCATGTCTTCATTTTTTAAATTACGTTTGAGGTATAGCACTGGTTACAGCTCTGGGTGTGTTCTAGGTGTGCAGGTTCAAGCCTCAGCAGGTGTGTGTCACGACGCCCCCCTCCCCCCCCCACACACGCAAAGCGCTGGTGTTCCTGCTTGAGTGTGATCTGGCCGCTTGCTCCCTCCCGCTTCAGAGAGCCCTTCACCCCCTTTCGTGCTGCAGCTCTGTGGCTTTGCTTTAGCCTCTCTCAGCTCCCTCGCCCTTGAGAGGGACGGTTGGCCTGCTCCTCTTTAACTCGGAGTCTGTCACCGAGAGAGGGGGTCTGCTGATTCCACAGTTTCATCTTTGATAAACTCTTATAGCAGGATTGTCATTATCCTGTCTTGTTATTCCTTTACTAACTCATTTATTGTTGCTTTATTATAATACATGCACATTATGGGCAATCGTGGTTACTACAGAGTTTTAGAACAATATTAAAATTTAGAACAATATAAAAATTACTTACAAAATCAGATCTATTAGTCAGGAGCCTCTGACTCCCTCCCTCTGGGATGTCTCCACCACCACTGTCCTTCCCAGAGGCCCCCTTTATTACAGTTGAAAGCACAACCTCCCCAGCATTTCCAAGGTAGGTATTATTAGCACCTATAACCCCTTTTTTGCCTACAGCCCAAGGCAACACCAGGGGCACTTACCTATTTAATAAATAGTGATGAAGGAAGGTGAAAGCAATTTCGTTCATTTAATTTTTATAATTTTTGTCTTGAGACTATAAACTTGCAGGCTTAAGATAAGCCAGTTACTCAACACCCGGTCTTTACGAGAGGATTAAGCAGTATGTGCTGCGTGCGTGACTATGTGAGAACGTGTAGCACTGATGCTCTTCATATATTAGAGGGGAAAGGTGAACTTCAAAAACAAATTCTAGAAGGCAGATCCCAGGCGGTTCTCCAGTAAAGTGCATCTTTGAGAATGCCACTCTTTAGATACAAACCCCTAGCTGGCTTGCTGTATCCTAGCAACAAGATTACTAACCCATGGTTACAGAAATGAAGTAGCAGCCTTACTATAAACACAGTAACCTTCTACTTACCTGACCTCATGGTCTTTGAATAAAATCCGAAGTAGAAGGGTGGAAGTAATTGAGGGGAAGTTTTTTTATGAAAGTACTGAATGTGCATTTAAGAAAGTTTTGAAAACACAGGAAAAAAATATTATCAGTTTGTCCAACTACATGGTAATTTTTATAATCTTAAAAAATAATACACGATTTATAATAATGCATCTATTTTATAATATAGGTAACATTACACTTGTATTTTGACAGATTAGAATCATATAGAACAAAAACTACAGTTTTGTGCATTTTTCCCCTTGTAACATACTAGATACATTTGGCTCCATTATATGAGGACATGATCTTAAACATCTAAGTGTCATCATATGATATGCTGTAACGCATTTAGAGATCCTAGCTATTATCTTATTGTAAGTTTAAGTTCAGAGTTTTTCCTATTTCCTATTATTTTATTGTGGAAGGGGTGATGCAAATCGGAAGGGTTGGTAGGTATCTGGGGCAGGTGGTTGCTCTTGCAAACGCAGCCCACCTGACAGGTCCTGGGGTGTCATAGGCTGATCCACAAAAGCCCTGAGGGAGGCTTAACTCTTAGAAACAGGTGGACTTCACAGCAATGAGCTGCTCCCACCAGCACCAAAATGGCCTCTCCAGCCTGTCTCTCAAGGCAGACCTTGGCCTTGAGATTGCAGGTTTGTAGACGTCTCTTGCGCCTTGCACCATGCACCATCCAGCTGCACAGACGGCCGCAGCGGTGACTGTCACCAGAGCAGACACCTCCTCTTACTGCACCCAGGCCTTCCCTGCTCGAGGGACTGATTTGCTCAGGTGTCTGAAATGTTTAATAAATCCAGTCCATTGTCATCACGGGGCGATAGCAGAGCAGACTTGGACTCCTGGCAAAGGTGTGGGCCCTGACCCAAGCTTGTCTCTGTAAACACGCAAGGTAAACGCAAGTGCACTGCTTCCCTGACTGTAGACCTGTCGGTGTAGATTTGCTGAACTCAATCAAAACCCAGAGTGTGTGTGTTAGTGGGAGCCTCTCAATGGTAAACTCAGATTATTTCTGACCTAGAACTCTCAGCAAATGTCACACAGCGGGGAAGGCAGACAGCTCACAGACCAGGAAGCTGGGCTGGCGGGCAAACAGGAAAAGATCAGTTTGGCACTGGTCTCAGCCTATCAGTAACCGATGTGTGGCTGCACCGCCTTGGCTTGTTTTGACTGCAAGTTGCCCTCAGCTGTAACTACCAGATGCTTTGAAGAAATGGAGATTTACTGTTTATATGACGCAGAAAAAAACTACACAGTGGCCTTACATTACGGTCACAAGGAGGGAGGGGCGGGGAGCCAAGGGTTTCAGGGCTCGCTCTTTATTGAATTAAAAATAAAGAGTAATTTATTGAATTAAAAAATAAGAGTTGGGACTTAAATCTGGGGGAGAGGAAGAAAGAAAAAGAAAACATACCCACAAGTGACACCAAAGGATCAGTTATGGAGACCAGCCGCAATCTGGGGTGGGGTGGGTGGTGCGCCTGGTGCTGAGCCCTCTTGGAAGTGGCTGTCTCTGTAGCAAAGCTTCAGGCAGGCACTTGCACGACTGAGGGAAAGCCCCCCCTTGAGGGTTTACACGACAGCTACCCAGGCTCCCTAATCATCAGAGAAATGCAAATTTTTACATCAAATCGATACCATTTCACATCCTTGAGGTTGGCAAAAAATATATATGTAATACCAAGTGTTGATGATATTATGGAGAAATAGATATTCTCTCACTTTCCTGGTAAGAGTGTAAAACGTCGAATCCATTTGGAAATCCATTTTATAATATCTAATGATGTTTTAAGATGCACTTAGCCAGGGATCCAGCAGTTCCACCTCGAGTGATAAGCTCACCTGCTTAAGGATCCCTGTGCAAAGAAAATGATCTCAGGGCCAGAAGAAAGAAAAAATTAGAAATAAGCCCAAATGTGCTTTCTTAGGACAATAGAAAGTTCTGGTATATTCATGCAATAGAATATTACACGATATTGAAAGTAAATGAACTAGCTTTACAAATATAACCTGAATAAAATTTACAAACATATGACTGGGTGAAAAAAAAAATTTATTTATCATTCATATAAATTTTAAAATACACATCAGCACTAAGTCTGTATTCACGGACATATAGGCAGTTGATAAAAGTGTAAGTTCTTGGATGGAAAATTACAAAACGGTTGGGAATAGTGACTAGAAAATGAGAACTAGGATGGCGGCTCCAAGGGGACCTTGGCTGTGGGTGTTACATTTCCTGTCTTTTAAAAAAAACCAGCTCTAAGCAGATAAGGGCAAATGTTAAAGTCAGAGCTGTGATTATGTGCCTTCTGTAATCTCCAGAACCTTCTGTGGTTTTGAAATACACGAACGTCTCTGAGAGATTGGGGCTCAGTTCCAGACCCCTGCCATGAGCGGGTATCTCAAGAAAGACAGTCACGTGAACTTTTGGTTTCCCGGTGCGTCTGGAAGTCACGCTTGTACCGCACTGCACTGCCGTCTGTGAGGTGTGCAGTAGCGCGAGGTCTAAGTGACCACTGGGCCTACCTCAGCCAAATGTGACGGGGGCACCCATGGGAGCAGGTGCTGTTGGAAAAATGATGTCGACAGACCTGCTCCAGCCAGGGCTGCCGCTGAATTTCAATTTGTTTTTTGTAAAGAGCACAATAAAGTGACATACAGGAGGGAGGCCTGTGGTTCGTTAAACAATGATCTTACCACACACCGCACTCTCTGAGTGGAGGGTCACCCTTCCCCTATCAGGACAGGGTGAGTTCCCTCTGCTGGCCGCTCTGGCCTGGTCTCTGTAGAGGCCAGCCCCCTCCTGAGGGGTGCAGGGCCCCTGGAATCTGGGTATCGGGGAGGCTGCTTGACGTCTAGCTTTGTGCATTGAGGTGCTGAATTACCCCAGGCCATCGGGGTGGGTTGAGTGTCGTGACAGGCTTGTTCCTATGTGTCCAGCACTCTCCTCAGTGGACACAATCCTCCGGGGGCCCCACCCCTTTGGTGCCCACCCCACGTGCAGAGCCTGCGTGTACCAGTTTTGCAGAATGTTTTCTGCGTTTCCCTGAAAACCACACTTTTCTATTACAAGATGCCTCCAGACTCACAGGTAGATGGAGACAAGAGTTATTTCAAGGACCAAAATTTGATTTCTTTATCTCAGGAGATCAAAGATTGTTTAACCCCCGAAATAGCTTGACTAGAACAGCTGCTAAAACAGCATTTGTGTGGGGAACAAGGGAAGGTTCAGTGTTTTGACAGCTTTTTCAGAGGATGAGTAATAAGACTTCTAAGAAAATCCTGATTGTTGCTCTTTCTTTTTCATTTTTGTTGCTCCAGACCGAGTGTTGTCTGCTGGTGTTCTGTGGGGACAGGGCTGCGGGAGCCAAGTATCTCCTTTCCTCAAGTCTTGACCCCTTGTCTCAGTAGCATTTAGGCAGTTCGGTGACAGCCTAGCTGTTAGATTGGGGTTTTTTTAAAATTTATTTATTTGGGCCTCCCTAGTGGCGCAGGCGGTTGAGCGCCGCACTGTGAAGCTGTCCGCAGCCTCTGCAGTGCAGGTTCAATCCTGGCCAGCCTGCAAGAATCCCACATGGCACGGCAGACATCTCCTGTCTCGCCCGCTGCTCCCCTCAGCAGTGTTTTCGGTCGTCTGCCTGTTCTGCTCCCCACTCTGTCTCTGGTGAATCCTCTCACCCTCCCACGCATCTGGCCTGTACCCCTGTTCTTATATACAAATAAATAAAATATTAAAAAAAAAGATTTATTTATTTATGCATACAAGAACTGGGGTACAGGCCAGAGGTGCAGGGGGTGAGAGGATTCACCAGAGACAGAGTGGGGAGCAAAACAGGCAGACTGACTGAAATACACTGCTGAGGGGAGCAGCAGGCGAGTCAGGCGAGGTCTGCTGTGCCATGTGGGCTGCACCCTGACCAGGGATCAAACTCATGCTACAGAGGCTGTGGACAGCTTCATAGGTTGTGTTGTAACCCCTTGTGCCACCAGGGAGGCCCCTTAGGTTTTTAAAAAAATACCTATCTGTCCCTTCAGCAAAGGCATTGAGGGCTTAGAGCTCCCGGCAGAGGACAAGCCCCGGAGTCAGGATCAACCAGACTTGCCTCCATGGGGGCCTGGCACAAGCGGGGATACATTCAGGACGCCCCAGATTGTATGTTTTTACAATACATATATACCTGTAATAGTTTCATTTCTAAGTTACACATAGCAAGGGATTATTAGTAACTAATAATTAAATAGCACAATTATAACTATATACATAATGAAAGTTATGTGGCTGTGGCCTCCTTCAGTATCTTACTGTACATGGTATTTTTGGACTGTGGTGGATGCGGGTAGCTGCAACCTTGGAAAGTGAAACCATGGGTGACAGGACATTACAATACAGAAGTCAATTGAGATGTTGAGGTTGGGGAAACTGAGGCTAAGGGAGGCTGGGTCTGGGAGCAGAACCGGCAGTGAACAGGACCCAACAGCCTTGCCTGGGGTGCCACGTGCCCTGGGAAGGAGCTATTTGCCGCAATGCCCAATAAAGCACGTGGCCACCCTTTGGCTGCAGCGCTGGTACCTCAAAGTCCATGTGCCTTAGAGCCAGCCTCTGTGACGCCTCCAGCACTGGGGCATTTTATTTCTTGTTTCGATTCAGAGAGGACATTCAGTTGTGAGCCGTGCGTTTGTGTTTCTCGTTGACGGGGAAGGAAAGTCACTGTGGACGCACGCTATTTTGCTTCATCCATCTGCTGAGGATCGGAGCATAATTAGGGGTCTGTGCAGTAAACCCAAGGCACAGCACAGACAACTAAAAAGCACCTGCACAGTGTTGGTTGCAAATTCACCCCTTAGAAAGCTGTGCAGACTCTGAGGATTTTACTTTTAATGTGTTGCACACAGGCCCGAGCAAAGAAATGAATTCATTGCCACTTTGATGAAAGTGTGCTTTTCCTGATGTGCGCAGGGCCACTGATGTCCGCTGTGGTTTGGAGTGAAGCTGAGTGGATTCCTGACCTCCCTTAGGCTTCTAGATTGATCTCTCTAGTTCAGGAAGGCAGTGCTTTACCCATCACTTTACAACTGGGGCAATCAAAGCAACGAGACATGAAATGGCCTGAGACGCAGAACTGGTGAGAAAGGTGACTGCTCCCCGCTTTCCCGGGAACCCAGGTGTAGAAGGAAGGGACTGTCCAAGGTATCATGCAGAGCTGGTCAGATCCAGACCTCAGGACGTGATTCCGTGACAACACACCTCGAGCGGCCAGCAGTGACAGCTTAGGACTTGTGGTTCACATTCCAGAAAATGTCACAAAAAGTCTGCAGCGGACCCCGAGCTTGCCAGGGGGTTGTTGACGTCAGCAGAGCCAGTCCCTGTCATTTCCCTGTCCCAACCTCAACCACCGTCTGTTCTTCCCAGAGCCACTCTTCCGAAACTTTCCATCTAAGTAAAATGGAAAAAGGAGCTCTCGCAGGCCTAAGCCCTCATTCCAACCAGTCTCTTGCCTGAAAAACCCTACCACATTCAGTCTTCTAAACAACCTGTTCAGATCATTGTTTCCCTTGTACAACTGAGAAAAGACAAGGCTTTGGAAAGTGCTTTTCTTTCCCCAAAATGATCCAACTAAGCAGAGCTTCGGATGGGTGTTTCTGAGTCCAAACCCTGCTGTTGGCTGCCCTTCTGATTTGGACTAACTAGGGGGCATTTACTTAATAGGGAGCTTTTGCACTCATTCTGCCAAGTGAGCGATGTGGTTCGGCCCTCAAGATGCACGTGAGTTAGTGTAGGACTGTCGGGTGTTCAGCCCCAGCTCGGGTGGATGAAGGAGGCACAGCTGGAGGGGGCTTGGGTGAAGGGGCTATAGGGGCCTGCACTGCGGAAGGGGAAGACACTGCCTCCTGGCGAGCTGGGTATCGTGGGTGTGACCTCAAACAAAAAGCCATCAGTTATTCCAGCAACAAAACAGTTCTGTTCAGGAACAACAGAAAGGAGGGCAGATGGGAGAGTGTTCGTGGCAAGACCCACATACCAATACATCCCCAAATCCAAGGCTAACAAAAGCACCTCTTCATTCCACTCAAAGGGGAAACCTCACATGCCACATGAGATAAGGTATGTCGGGTCCTGTAGTTTGCTGATTCCCCCCACGTCCATCCCCCAAGAATGGACACCCCTTCTAGCTTCCCGACTTCATTTGAATAGGGTTCCGAGTGTTAATATTCATGTGGTCATCTTACCTCCCAAGAATAAATTGCCAAATTCATTTGTGGACTGTTCGGCCTCACCTGGACTTGGGTGAAGGGAATACTTTTCCCCGGGGCCTGGTCAGGCCCTTGAAGTTCCCTGCCCAGAGACCCCCAGCCCGATTACTGCATCTCTGCAGAGTGTAGACCAGGCTCCAGTTACCTCTGGTTATAACGATTGGTGTGACAAGAGGCAGAGGGCCCTGCTGTCAACGTGGACAGGGCTTTTTCACAGCCTGTGTTCTAAACACAGCATCGAACATGACAGGCTAACAATGCCTTAGGCCACTGTCCGGTTATTCAGGTTAAGGCTGACTTTCTTACATGGAAAAGTGGAGAAAATAACACACCCAGTGTATAATGGAGACTCCAGTGTAGACGTCCTAAATTCCTTATTTATTTTAATTTGAAATAGGCATTTAGAAATAGCACTGTATCCAGGGATGGAATTAGAAGTTTTGCTAAATTTCCTTTATTTTTTTTAAAGATTTATTTATTTATGCATACAGGAACTGGGGTACAGGCCAGAAGTGCAGGGAGTGAGAGGGTTCACCAGAGACAGAGTGGGGAGCAAATCAGGCAGATCTACTGAAATACACTGCTGAGGGGAGCAGCGGGCGAGACAGGAGAGGTCTGCTGTGCCGTGGGGGTAGCTCCCTAGTCAGGGATCGAACTCGTTCTGCAGCAGCTGGGGATAGCGTCATAGTGCTGCAGCCTAACCCCTTGCACCACCAGGGAGGCCTGAATTTCCTTTATTTTTGAAACCCACAATCTATCACTCAGATTGTGCCATGGCTCTTGGTGGTGTTTCGAGCAAGCAGCATCCATCATCATGTCTAAGACGAAGGTTCTGTCGAGTGTGTGCGGTGGGAGAGGGCCTGTTGGGAGCGGCTGTGGGAAGGGGACCCAACAGGAGGGGCGTATTCGCGCAGCTTCTGGGCATCTGGGCAAGCGCGGAGGGGACTTACCCGCCTGCACCCTCTCTGTCCTCAGGGCTCCTGGTGGGGACCCTTGACGTCGTGTTGGACTCCAGCGCCCGGGTGGCCCCTTACCGGATCCTGTACCAGACCCCGGACTCCTTGGTCTACTGGACCATCGCCTGCGGTGAGTGTTCCTGGCATCTGGAAACTTGGAGAAATGTTAGGACTAACAAGTTCCTGCCAGAAAGAAAAGGACCGTTTTGTAGGGCACAGTCACTTGGTATTTTAGGGTAACCACAGCCAGCTTGACAGATGGACCCCAAACCTCAATGCTTAGCGCAATGAAGGCTCCTTTCTCACTGGGGTCCTGTGGCCCCTTCACCTGGAGCGACGTGCTCCTGAGCTCAGAGTCGCCAAGTCAGCCTCTGGGGGGAGGGGGACGTGGGAAGTGGAGGCACACCTGTGTTGAACTTCCTGGGCCCCAAAGGGTCACCCCTCACATCCATCACAATCCACTGGCTAGAATGAGCCCCACAGCCCCAGCCTAAGTCCTGGGCCAGCTGGGATGAGAGGAGCAGTGGAGAACGGGGGTGTTCTAAGAAGTCTCTGGATATCCTAGCCCGGGGCTTTCTGCTGAACAGGACCTTCGTGTTCCCTCCTGGGGACGGTCTGAGTAACGCGCTGGGCTCGTGCTGGCGGGGAGGAGCTGCTGTTGTTGGCTGGCTCACAAGAGTGTCTCGTCCAGAGTGGCCAAGATTTTGTAGCTATCTGTTTGTAGGTGGCTTTCAGTTAACCTTAGGGGGCTAAGCCCACAGAGCGGGCTTCATTGCTTGGAGTGCATCAGCCCCACACTGGACCCCAAGTGTTACAGGAGTTTTTGGGGCCGGGCTGCTCACCACCCATAAACCTGGTGAGAGATGGTGGAAGGAGATCAGGTTTCATCAGGAGTCGGTGGACTTAGGACACACCCACCGCTGTCACCAGGGCCATCTCCCCAGACTGGGGAGCATAGGGGCTCCGATGGGGGGCGGGTAGGATGGGCATGGCCAAAGGGGCTGCATCAGCAGTTCAGGCAAAGGAGGCAGGAGATCCACGCCCCTTGCCCTTCCGAGTGTGGTCCTGGCTGGTTCTGGCGCTGCTGGGCTGCCTTTTGCCATGATGAGTCTGTGGCTCTTCCCTTGGCTGCTGCCTCCATCCGCCCGTTTGCCTGGTTTTCTGGTTTTGTCTGCAAGAAAAGGTAAACAGGAGGAGAGCAAGACAAACGGGCAATTATGGTTACCAGGCTGGTGCCACGCGGGCACTGAACACCTTTAAAACAATTTCATTTCTGTTTTCACATGCCTTTTTTTTTAATTAATAGTCTTTATATTTTGGAAAAGTTTTAGATTCACAGGAAAGCTAAACAGATAGTTCCGAGAGCTCCCATAGGCTTCTACACATGTATTATTAACATCTTGCTACAGAAGATTTGTTTCATTAATTGAAACGCCATTATAAATAAAGTCCATGGTTTATTTAGATTTCCTTAATTTTTGCCTCATGTCCTGTTTTCTGCCCCACAACCTGCTCTGTGTTGTAAATCTGTACTATATTTAGTCGTTCTAACCGGCTCCTCATGAGTGAGGAAGTTTGGAAATAGGAGCATTCAGTTAGGATTAGGGTCTCCCAAGCCCATTTATCAAACTAAATGAGGAACAAGGGGTTGGAGTCAGGGTGCCCCCAACCCAGTGAAAGGTGGAATGGTCAGAACACCACCACAGTGCCAAAGCAAAGGACCAGAGCTTTGGCCAGATAACCTGGGAGACTCATCAGGCCTCTGTAACCTAGGAGACCCCACAGGCCCCACCAGTCAGCCAGAGACACAACGCCAAGACCCAGGGAGACAGTAG
Organism: Talpa occidentalis; assembly: GCF_014898055.3. Taxonomy (NCBI): domain Eukaryota; kingdom Metazoa; phylum Chordata; class Mammalia; order Eulipotyphla; family Talpidae; genus Talpa; species Talpa occidentalis. Next base: position 112,584,547 of record NW_023605194.1, read on the forward strand.
AATCCCCACTCCTGGCCACTGTGCCCCCATAAACGTCTGCTTCTTGTCCCCTCAGCAGTTACCCACTCAGGGCCCCCTGCTCAGAGACCTTTCTTGTCTTTCTTTGCTGTCAGTAAACTTAATGCTTTTCCACCTAACTCTGGTCTCGATCTTGAATCCTTTCCTCCCGAGACAAGAACCAGAGCCCTTTGGCATCTGGCTCCCAGACTCCAAGCTGTGGAACTTTCTCAGACTTGCCTTGTTCTTGTTGGTCCCGATGGGGGTAGGTTCGGGTCCAAACAGCCCTCTGTTGGAATTGGTTCTGTGTTTTCTCATGATATGCTCGGGTGATGATTTTCACGACAGAGCTAAGTGTTGTTTTCACCCCCCTCCCACCAAGCCAGGGTGCACACTGTCAGCCCCATTTATGGCTGACGATGGCCATGACCATCCTTTTGGTTGTGACGTCAAGTGTCTCCATCATCACGTTCTGTTTTTCTTCCTCTGTCTACCCTTGACGTCTTTGGAAGGAAGTCACCGCACAGCCCACATTTAAGGAGTGGGGAGTTTGAATGTTTTCAATTGCTTATATCACTATGAAATCATGAATATTTATCTTACACATTAGGGGAGCCCAGTACAAATTTATTTGTTTTGTTACTCAAATCACTCCAGCTTTGGCCACTGGGAGCTCTTTCAGTTGACTTTATTAAGTTTTTAAATTGATCTCTGCCGCGTAGGAAGTGTGCTACGAGACAGACAACAGATCCAGTCTGCTCTTGAGAACACAAGTAAATACCCACGTACAGAGAGCGTGAACAAGACCCCCAGTGCCATTCAATTGCAGGGACCCAATTCAATCCAGGAATCTTGGCCCGCCTGCTGCAGAGCAGGGAAGTTGCATGGTGAGGAAACAGACTGCTGGAAAACTCTGGTGCCCAGCAACACTCCCTTGAGGATTTGATAGTCTGTGGAATTCTAACAGTGCAGTTGTGGCCCCTTAAAGTTGTTCTGCTTGAGACCCAAACAGCTTCCTGGGAAAACATGGGCTGTATCAGGCATTTCTGTTCTGCGTTCCCAGCCTTCTCCCCACTGCCTGATACAACCCGGGCTGTTTCTGGGGCTTTGCCCTTCTATGAAGCAGTGTTCCTCTGAATGCTCAAGTGGGAAGGGGACCAGAGTGACGAGCTGGATCATTCCCGAATTCCTTGCCCATCCAAGCCTATAGAACACTGGGCAGCACTGGTGCTGGCACCATTTATACCACAAGGCCCGTGCTTTCATTTCCCCTGTAAGTAAAGCCTCTCATGGCTTCAGGATCTTGTTATAAGAAACCAGAATGGTTTTAGCTTTTGTGTATATTGATTACCCATAGAGACAGCTCCAGAATCTCCTCCTAGAAGACTCCACGGAAGTGACAACCACGTGAAAGTCTCATTCACCCATTAGTTATTCTCTCTGATCGATTTCCCCACTTAAAACCCAAATTGCTGGCTCCCTTTCATGAGAAGACTTTAAGAGCGGAAGCTGCTACCTTAAAAAGATTCCTTTGATGTGCTGACCTTTCATTTTGTAATTTTAGTGCTTTTTTCCCCCCATAAACTACACAGTTGGTATTTGGTGGGACAGTATGTTGAAAGCTTTTTAATTTACTTGAATATCATACATCGTGGTTGGAAGAGCAGCTTTGGCAGAATGTTGGGTGGGTTGAAGTCATCGCCCTGGGGAGCCCACGGGATGGCAAGACTGTCTGTCCAAGTCCTGGGAGTCCTCGGCACATGCAAGTCAGATTCGCGGAGCACCTGACCGTGTCGTCAGGAGCCCGCTGTCTGCAGGGGAGAGGTGGCCTTCGTGGTGAAGCCTAGGCACGGGGTTTGCCTTACTCTGGAGTCACGGGAAGACCGCAGGAGGGGTCCTCGGAAGCTGGTCTGACCAACTCCCCACAGAATAATCACCTGGACCAGGGCAATCCGAACCATACAGGAGGAGGCGTGGGGAACGGCGAGAATTACCTGATGAAACATAATCTCCATGTGCTTATTTTTATTATCGTCCATCTACCCCAGACTGGTTTGAAGAAATTCATTTTTCGCATGTCCTCGGCACTGAGAACGTCAGTTGGGAGATAATGTCTTTTTCTTTTCATTGGTTCCTGAGGTGAAGCCGCCACCTTCTGTGGTTGTCTCACATGTGTGGTTCTGCCACGAGTTCTAGCCACCGAGGGTGAAGCAGTGCAACCACAAAGTCATTCTTTAATTCTGGAATGAGTGTATTACCTCCTGTGTGGGTGTGTGATGTACAATATATATATGATGCACAGGTGACTTATATTGGAAAAACAACAACAAAACTTTATTCTGCAAGATCCCAGTCCAAGAAAACGGGGAAGAGAATTTAATATTTTCCTACCACATCCTGATGCCCCCGTCACGTGTGGCTTGGGCGGAGTGGCGCCACTCAACTCTGCCGCAGGGAGAGAGCTGCTTAAATCCAAGGTGGCCCGGCGAGGTGCCAGGCGAAGTAGCTTACTTGGCTTATGCTAACCAAATGTAGGACTTGGAGGCCTAGGGATGAGCTCAGCCCATTACAGGGGGGCAGCCGTACTGGGGAGCATCGGGCCCTGTTCCCCAGTGATAGCCCATTTCATGTCTCATTCATAATTGAAGCGAGGGAGGCTGATTTCTTGCCCATTATGGGAGGCAGTTACAGCAGCTCTGTGGCCACAACTCTCTTACTGTTGCAACTTAACAACTGTGACCCAGCACCCTACCCAGGCGCCTCCCGCTGTGCCGGGAAGGTGCTGCACAGAAGAGTGGATGAGAAGACTTGCTGCCTTCCCGCTGAAAAGCATCCTATGAGTTTCTGGACCCCCCTGAGCAGACGCCAGCCTAACACGACGCTCACTCTTGGGCTCTAGGTCCTTGCATATGTGTCCTCTGGGGAAGAGAAAATATTAAAGGCAGAGCTGGATGGAGCCATAGCTCCTTTAAAGGCATTGAATATTAATGACGCAAGCCTGTTTTTTAAAAATATCTTTTAAAGGCTGACATTTACTACTATTGTGTTCGCTTTCATACAGGTGGTTCCAGAAAAGAAATCACCGAACACTGGGAATGGCTTGAGCAGAATCTACTGCAGACGCTCTCTATCTTTGAAAATGAAAACGATATCACCACATTTGTGAGAGGAAAAATACAGGTTTGGGTGCTTTGTTTTTAAAAACATTTTACTTTCAAATGCAGGCGTACCTCACTGTATTGCACTTCATAAAGAGTGCATTTTTTTTTTTTATAAGACCCTCTGCCAAAAAGATAGCTTGCCAAGGTGCAGGTGATGGTTAGCATTTCCTAGCAATAATGAATTTTTAAGTCAAGGTATATACATTGTTTAAGACATGGTACTCTTGCATATATAATAAGCTAGAGTGTGAACGTAACTTCTATATGCACTGGAAAACAAAATAATTCTTGTGATTCTCTTTATTGCTCTACTCACTTTATTGTGACATCTAGAACCAAACCCACAATATCTCTGAGGTTTGCTTGTAATTTAAATTTTACAGAAGAACTGAAAATAACAAATAGGTGTACTTCTCTTCATTTCTCACACTTCAGGCACCCATGTAGATGCTGCTGTGTATTTGCTTTTTTACTTAATACTTCCAGGACAACACTCCATGTTGTTGTGGTTTTTTACTTAAATAGTTGTGTTTTTATTTTAGATAAAAACTTTTTTGAAATAACTTTTAGATTTACTGAAGAATTATAAAGACAGAGCAAGGAATTCGCCTAGGCTCCACACTCAGCGCCCTGGCATCCTATAAAACCAGGCCCATCTGGAAGGGGAGGCAGACATGAAGCCTCCTCCTAGCAGAACCACTATGAGGGCTCAGCTGCCTTCTCCTGTCTTGCCTCAAATGATATTTTTGGGAAGTGGGCGCAGAGAATTACAGGAAGGAAGTGAAGTTTGGAAGTGACAATAGGTGGGAGGAAAAAAAGAAACAGAAAATAGAACAAGGACCAATTATATCAAGTAGCCATTCTTCTCATTTCCTTACACCAAAAATGTCAGATTTAATCCCCTGAAACCAATTATGAGGAAAGAATTGCAATTGTGTGTGAAAGAATGTCATTCACGTGCAAATGAATGGTTTAAAAATTCACAGATTTTTAAAGGGAACCAACAAACATATTTGTTTTGAAATCTAATTATCTTTTATAAATTAAAAATGTAATAATTAGTCTTTTTCCTGGTTCCTTATTTAGGTTAAAAAAATCAAAATCAACAAACAACTATAAACTAGAGACCCAAAGATACACTACAGGGTGGGGATGGGAGGGCAAGAGGAGGGAGTAGGATCGAAACAAGGGGGGGGGTGGGAATTGTATGGGGACTATAACCAAGATGAAAATGCATACACTGTGCAAAAATGATAAATGATGTAAAAAATATATATAATTAAAATAATAATAATAATAATAATAAAGGTAATAATTAACAGGAGGCAAGCATAATCCAAGCACTATAGGTAACATTTTGCTTTTTCCCTAATTTCTAATATGCATTTTATCATATTGTAGCCCCACCGTACACATAATATCATGTCTTTTTCCCTCGATGAATATGAGCTATATTGTTACATAATTTTTAGTTATTTTAATAACCGAATATTATTCCGTAATTGATCTTGTTAGGGGGAAACCATGTCCTGAGCTAATTCCATGCAGGCTTTGTGAACCCCACCCCCACGCCAGACCAAAGCCATCAGGGCATTGGGAAAGACAAATCCCGTCACCACCAAAGGGAAGGTGGCTGGGACCTGAGGTTGGAGTTAAGCAGCCAGGTTGGGTATAAAACCAGACACGTGGGCCTTGTGGGGCTCGCTCTCTCGCTCACCTCCTGGCTTCACAGCTCCTGGCTCGCGGCCAGCTCTCAGAGTGCCATTTGGGATTCCAGATGGGCGGATCGGGTAGGAAGCATTTAAGACTTTAATCTCCCACTTTTCTCCCTGAGTTGTACATTTCCTTATTTGCCCTGCCCTTGTAAATAAACCTTTTATTAACCTTTCGTGTCCACCTGCAGTAGAGCATTGATAAGTCCTTTTAAGCGCACGGGTGAGGACCCACAGTCAGGTACCCCGTTTTGTATTGGGGCTGCCCTGTAACAACCTTACCATTCTTCATTCCCTTTCTAGAAGTTTCATCAGCCTCTAGATTAGTAGGGAGAGGAGAGGGGTACAAACAATAAATAATACAGTGAACATTTTTGTTCATATAAATTTTCCTATAGGTTTTTCCCCTTTGACATGGATTATAAAATCTTTATTGAGAATTAAGCAGTTTACACATGTTTAATGGACCTTGGTAGGTATCGTCAATATATAAGAACCTCTGTGTGATTACGTCATTGCTCAAATTTGGCATTCTAATTGTTTAGATGGATTTTCAAATTTAATAAGTAAATACTGGTACCATTCCTTCAGTTTTCTATCTTTGATTGATGATGAGGTTGAAAGTCTTCATGTTTGCTCGGTTAATTTTCCTGTTTTTGTGAATTACCTTTTTTGTATTTAAACTTTTGTTAGACATGCTGCATATTTGGGTTAGGGTCATTTTTCAGTTAAGTGGACCTGTTGCCTAGAACCAGGGGGATCTATTTTATACTGTAGAATCCACAGGAAGGCGGTATTCCACCCTGTGTTCCATCATCCTATCCTCCTGGCTCAAAAATCACAGCCAACTCAGAAACAGTTCTGCATGCTAGACCCTCTGTCAAAGGTGAGGAGGTCGGGAGGGGCCCTCCAAAGGACTAGTCCCCTTGCTGCCGACCTTAGTTGGCAGGGCTGGTCTGTTGTATTGACCCCAGACGTGTGTCTCAGTTCTACATCTTCACGAATCCTCTTATATTTAAAAACATTTTCTTTTAAATGAACATGCTAGAAATGTGGCACTTAATAGATATTTAGCATAATCTGAACTGACTAATTTTTCACTCAACACATCAGAGTTGTTCCACGCCACGCCCTTCCGATGCTCTCCTTACCCTGACTGCAAGGAAGCCCTGTCCCAGCTGCCGAGAACAGCAGATCCAGCCCAGCCCACTCCCAGGCCCCATGCTCGCTGAGTTGACTGTTAGGATTGCTGAGGGGGGAAAAAAAAAAAAAAAAGATTGCGGAGGGATCCAGCTGCTCTTTATCAGCGGTTCTTGTTCAGAGACTTTTATCGATTCTTTGATTTCTCCTTCCATTCTTGTCTACTTTTTGATCCCTCTCTAATGGCCTGATCGCTTGTGATGTATCATAGGCTGTAGGTCCATTCCCCCGCTGGGAAGGTTTATCTCATCCCTCTTCCTTCTGAACTGGCTTTTCCTCCCTCCCCAGAGGTGCAGTGTCCTCATGCTGCCTCCTGTTTGAAGTTTCCCAATAAGCATCCTACCAAAGCCTGCTCACCCCTAAAATAACCTGCATCCAAAATGCATATCCCTGGCTTCCATGAAAGCCACCATCTCTGTTCTCCCAACAGAGCAGTGTCAAAAGTAATTAGAGGAGACAAACTTATCTTGGATACCCTTAGGGGGAGTGCATTCCCCTCCCAGTGTCTGCCCTGTACCCTCCTGTATGAGCAGGAGTCAGCAACTTGGCACTTAATTTCCCAAGGGTTGCTAACTCTTCAATAATTTTAGATTTAGAAACCTGCAACTCTGGAGGACATAAAAAAATAATAAGATATGACCCCTTAGCATGCCTGCTAATTTGGAAAGACAGCATATACTCATTTAATTATCTTTTATCGATATCAAGTAGGTACTAGATACTGGTGATTAACAATGTTCAAGACACTATATTTGGAACTCATATTTAGTGGTGGATGATCATATAAAAAATATTTTCAGCCAACACATAATTTAAGAGAACATAGATGTGGAATGCTCAACTTTGGTTTAGTATTGGTTCAAGCTTGATTTGGGTAGATGAGGATGGGATTTTATGGCATGAGATACAGATTGGACTTTTCCCCATTTCACTGATAGCCTGTGAGCATTTTTAAGATGGGAATGCTGTAATCACATCCCGCCCAGAAAATGGCTGCACAAAATACGTGGGAAAACCCTTGATGGGAGGCAGTCAGGAAGCTATTGCAGCGGTTCCTGGACTGTGGAGGGGCTGGAGGGGGTCTCTGTTAGAAGGGGCTGCTGGCTGGGGCAGGACTGCCCGTGGGAGTTTGGGTTGGATACAGTACAGGGAGGGGAAAGGTGGTGGTGGTGGTTGGATCCAAAGTGTGCTCAGGTCTTTCAGCGGGGTCTGCTATCTTCCAGTAGGAACCACCATCTTCCAGTAAGTGGCCAAAACCACCAGCAGGCAGGGAGAGAGAGGCCCCGCTATTGTCCTGCAGGCGTTTTAGAAAACATGGTGGTGCGCCTTGGACCACAGACACGCAATTGATTCCACACGAAAAGTGTTGTCCACATAAAGGGCATGGGCACTGCTCAAAGAGGAAAACCCCACAGGAAAGCGTTACCATGGCAACGCTGGAAGAGGCCATACTGTTACCCAGCACGCACTTGGCATTGTTGTAAACAAACGAGCAAAAGCCAAGAGAATCAGTTCATACTGTTCATACTGAGTATATTAAGCATTCTTAGAGCCAAGACAGATTCATAAATGTGTGAAAGAAAATAATCCAAAAAAAGGAAGTCAAAGAGAAGGTCCCGGGTTCCACTGAAGCGCCCACCTGTTCCCTCCCCGCCCCCCAGAGCAGCTCACTGTGAGACCCCGAGGAGAGGAGCCCACGCTGCCAGCCCCCATTCCCTGCGCGTTCATGGAATGACAGGTGTGAAAAGAAAAATAAAAAGACCTCTGGGCTAATAAAAAATGTGCAGTCTAGAATTTTGGATTTTACCCTGGTGGCAGTCGGGAACTACTCAAGATATTGATAAGAAGTTTGTAGTTGAAAAAAGCTTTAGGAAGATAAATTTGTAGGGTGCGTGCAGGATGCACTAGAAGCCTAAGAGCCCCAAGGCATGGACACCAGGTGTGAGGCAGTGGGGACTTCACCCCTGGTGCGGGTGGCAGGGGCTGGGGATTTCCCAGAGTCCAGGGCTGGCAGACTTGGGGAGCTGAGCCCTGGTGTCTGACAGTCCAGAGCTCAGGCCTTCCCAGGGCTACCTTGAGGCCGGAGCGCATGGCAACGAAGTGAGAGCGACTTGATGGTTCTGAAGTCCAAGGTGGAATCCGAGGGGGCATTTTCTGTTGTGAGATAGACGGCTGATCTTTGAGGAACACCTTGACACTTGTCGTTGTTTTGCTACAACCTTGATGAGAAAAAAGGATCCACTTAAAAGTTCCAGTTTCCAGGAACCTACCCCCACACTGGGGAGACTTACTGTACGTAGGAGCCGGTTTGCAGGGAATTGCAGAGAGACGGGATAACCATCAGCTGCCCCTCTGGCTACTATTTGACGGAGCAGTAAGACCTCACCTGCTGGGCAAATAATTCATTTACTGACCAACTGACCAAAATTTGTGTGTCTGATATAACTTTAGCTCTCGTATCCACCCCTTTTCTGTTCAGTTGACTGCGTGTTCCCTGGTGTTATTCATGACCACAAGGCAGTGGACCTGTGGCCAATGGCAGTTAGTGGCTGCTTTGCTTTTCCAGCCCTGGCTGTTCAGGATGTATTTTGTTTGGTCATGTTGCAGAATGGCCACAGTTGACACGAGGGAAACTCTATCAGCACGAGCCAGGGCAAGGAGTGGAAGTAGCAACATCCTTACATCTCATTTGTGAAATAGAACGATGGGCTTCATTCTCAGTGAACATAATACATAATACATGATTATCACCAATAAAAATAATAAAACCCCTGTTGTTTAACTGAAAATCTTCTAGAATGCAAATCCTACTTGGTATTAGTTTAGAACTCGAGGGTTGCCTTTGAAAATAACTTACAAATTTTTTTAAATGCTGAGCCTTAGACTTTTTTTCCCCTTTCCACTGAACACAATATGCAGAAGAAAGTCGCCTGTTCATATTAAGGCCATTTTCTGCTTCATGTCTTATCCCTGCTTAGGGCATCATAGCAGAATACAACAAAATCAATGACGTGAAGGAAGACGATGACACAGAGAAGTTTAAAGAAGCGATTGTGAAATTCCACAGGCTGTTTGGGATGCCCGAGGAAGAGAAACTCGTCAACTACTATTCCTGCAGCTACTGGAAGGGGAAGGTCCCCCGCCAGGGTTGGATGTACCTCAGTATTAACCACCTTTGCTTTTACTCCTTTCTCATGGGGAGGGAAGGTAAGTGGCCTGGAATTTCAGAAGGAAGCTTTGCAAAGTGTACACACTTTGCCCTGAACTCGCACATCCTATCAAAATATCAAGACTAAATCTGTAGTGATGACTGGTTCAACGCTGTGTTTGAACTAGTGAACCAAGTAAATTCAGTAATGATCAGTCTAACATTTGTCTGAAAAAACTTGGTCAATTAATATTCACCAAAGGAATCTTTCGCTTAGTAAGCATAGACTTATATCCATAATAATTATGAACAGAGGATGTGGTAGACGGAATTTGAATCTTAAAACTGGCACACAAAACAATAATAAATACGGGTGCACAAGCTCAGTGAGTCTGTGAGGTTGTAGGTGGGTGGTAAGGCGGCAGCCTCTGGAAGAGATTTCCCGGGTCAGGCCTTGACCCAGCCTTGTTCCCTGTGCCAGCCAAGCTGGTGATCCGGTGGGTGGACATCACGCAGCTGGAGAAGAACGCCACGCTGCTTCTGCCCGACGTGATCAAAGTGAGCACAAGGTCCAGCGAACATTTCTTCTCCGTGTTTCTCAACATCAACGAGACCTTCAAGCTGATGGAACAGCTGGCCAACATTGCCATGAGGCAGCTACTGGACAACGAGGGCTTCGAGCAGGACCGGTCGCTGCCCAAGCTGAAGCGGAAATCGCCTAAGAAGGTGTCTGCTCTGAAACGGTAGGTGACCCAGACTTGGGCCCTCCAGACTGTAGACATAGGAGGACCATTTGCTTGTGAGATTTTTTTTTTTTAAAGATTTATTTATTTATTTATACAAGCACTGGGTACAGTCAGAAGCACGGGAGAGAATTCATCGGAGCCAGAGCGGGGAACAGAACAGGCAGACTGACGAAATACACTGCTGAGGGGAGCAATGGGCGTGGCAGGAGCGGTCTGTCACACCATGTGGAATCCTCGCCAGGGGTCAGGGATCGAACTGGCACTGCAGAGGCTGCGGGCAGCTTTGCAGACTAGCGCTCAACCACTGCACCACCAGGGGAGGCCCCACTTGTGAGATTTAACTTATGCTGGGCAGCTACAAGGGTCCACGCGCGTTTCTGGGTCTCGACACAAGGGTGGGCATGGACACCGATGAAAATGGGAAGGTGGGGGCACATCTGGCAAGGCCCCAGAGCCTGCTCGGGCCTGATAGGGTTGTCATTGCCTTGCAGGGACCTCGATGCCCGGGCAAAGAGTGAGAGGTACCGCGCTCTCTTCCGGCTGCCCAAGGATGAAAAGCTGGACGGCCACACAGACTGCACCCTCTGGACCCCGTTTAACAAAATGCACATTTTGGGACAGATGTTTGTCTCCACCAATTACATCTGCTTTACCAGCAAGGAGGAAAACTTGTGCAGCCTCATCATCCCACTCCGTGAGGTGAGTGCCAGTGGGAGCGGGCGTCTTTGGAGTTGATCTGTATGTCTCTGTGTGAACCAGGGATGGCTTCCTCTTTATTGCTTTCTTTAGGTCATTTATATAATGGAGCTGTCAAGCACAGGGGATTTTTATTTTTTGCTTATCTCCCTTACCAGTGAATATACATTAAATCTTTCACATATTATTTAATATTCTTTTGCAATATAAGTTTTCATGATTACATATTATTTGATTAATTGTATTATATGTACACATTTATATACAATTATATGGATGTAAACATATAGAGAGATTATTCAGTTAGCCGGGGTTGGCTCTTTGCATTGTTTTCAGTTTTCCTCCAGTCGTATGTATAACTTTCCTCACATTATAAATTTTCAGACATTGAATTACTGGATCAAAAAGAATATAAAATGTTAGGCAGTGAAAAAATCTAGTTTTTCATCTTCTAGGATGAACTAACTGGTTTATGACACATTTTGAGGCCAAGATATGTTGTTGGGATGAGTTCTGGAAAGGATAATTCAACAGCTCGTACATTTGGCTCTGAAATGCATTTTGTAACCTTTTCCAACCCATTTGCCTTCTTTGCATGGACTGTTACTAAACTGAATGTTGTTCTTTAAGTCCTGCCCGAATATAATAGCAGAGTCACCCGGCCACTCGGGAAACCCATTCTGGGAGCAGCGTGCTCCGCAGATGTGCAGGGGGCTAGTTGCAGAGCGCCCCGGCCTGTCGTCTGCTTTCCTGCTCCCCACCGCGGGGTGTCAGCTGCTGCCATCTGCAGTACAGCAGTGTGGTGGCCCAGGGGGTGAGGAGTGGTGATGGGCACGCTCAGCCCTCTGAGGCCGTTGGTTTCCCTAAGAGGTGGTGGGGCAGAGCCTTATTTCAGGGTAGATGGAAGAGGGACAGAGCGGAGCCACATGGAGAAATGAAGCGTGTTGTGGTTGGAGGAGGCAGCTTTAAAGAAATGCTCCCCTGAACCCGATGAATCGCTGAGGAATATTAATGGTAGAGCCCTAACCCCAACTAATGGAAGAAGCAAAACCCTAATGTAATTTTTATTACCTTTAGGGAAGGATAAAGACCCTGGGTGGCCCCACCCTCCGCCGGCTCTATCTGGGCAGAGTGGACTGTCCTCGCGCAGGTGCCTCTGGGAGCTGGTTAGGCTGAGGCTCGGCGGGGGTCACTGTGGGGAGGTTTCATCCATCTTGGAAGGACCTGGGTTGTATAGACTAGGAGTTGTTATTTTATTTAATTATTAAAAGTGAATGCAGTCAGTGCCATAAACCAGCATGACCTCAATAAAAATAATAAAGGAAACCATGTACATCCTCTGGGGGTTTGTTGTGCATCTGCAAAAGCTGAAGTGGAAATCGCCTAAGAAGGTGTCTGCTCTGAAATGGTAGATGACCCAGACTTGGGCCCACCAGACTGTAGACATAGGAGGGCCGTTCACTTGTGAGATTATCTTATGCTGGGCAGCTACAAGGGTCCACGCATGTTTCATGGAGGTGAGCAACTTGGGCACACACAGGTGGGCACACATGGGGGTGGGGAGACACCACCACATGCCTTAACTCACTGAATTGCGGTCATGATCTCCATTGTCATTGTAGCTGCTTGAAAATATGTTGTGGATCATTGCTTTGGACATATTCACAGAATATTGTTTGGTCCACATAAAATAAAATAAAATAAGCTGAAGTATTGACTGAAGACTGTCAACATATATTCCACAAGGAGACTCCAGGGAGAGGAGATGGATGCTCAGTGTTTATGCAGAATTGGGTGTAGATCTAAAGAATCACAGAGGCTGCAAAGCAGGAGGAGAGATTGGATTAGATTCCTCCTTAGATAGAGATTCCAGAAGCCTCTCCCCCCACCCCCCAGCACAATTTACCTTGTAAGTGTTCCATATTGCCTCCCAAGGCTTGATTAAACTATTTTATGACCCAGTTGATAACAAAAGCTATCTCAGTAGAGGAATAAATTGTGTGTGGGGTGAAGGGTTACCCCTTCCCAAAGGCACAAAGCTGAGGGGACAGCATCTGGCCCCAGCTCACCTGGCACAGGAAGGTCATCTCAGAGCCAGTGAGCATCTGCAGGTTGCACGCGGGAGGCTCTTGTTTCTGTCTTCGCTGTCAGCGGGATAAAGGATAAAGGACACTTGCTTGACTTCATCTGGACTCTCAAGGCCATCTGTGTTTCAGGCAGTGACCTCAACCCTTGGCATTTGTCATTTAGTCCCAGGTGACCAAAAGAATCAGGAAAAAATGTGTTGTGAACAATGAGTTTGTATCAGTCTTTTTTTTTTTAAGTAGGTATAGAAAATGTCTGCAAGGAAATGTACCAGAACATTAACAGTGTGTATTTCAGCATGGCTAAACTATCGGAAGTGTGTAATGTCTTACATGTAATGGGGAAACCCTTTTAATGATAACTTTTTTTTTCTGTATCACTTGCTATCTTTGTGAAAAAGTTTGTATGCACTGCTCCAGGCATCTCAGCAGATTCCTTTATAAGTGTATATATACAATGAATTACAATATAGAAATAAAATATAGATGGCAGACCCTGCAATCTCCCTCTTTATGGGCCCCAGCCACTCCTGTGTGCACTGGGGGCTGCACAACCTCTTAGGCAGCTCCTATAAGCGTCTGAGTCTTGAGGGGTGATATTTTTAAAGTTCAGCTTTGGAGGAAATATATGTCACAAGCAAATGCTGATGAACACAGGGTAGAGTTGACCCTATCTAGACAGCTTGCAGGTGAATGTGCAGAGGGGAAAAGAAACCTAACTCTGACAGAGTTAGAGTTAAGGGCAAAGGAACATTTATCTAGGGCCACCTTGAGGCTTTTTTCCTAACGGGCTAAAGAAAAGCCGGAATGCATTTAATCTTAGTATCCGTGGGTACAAATCCTATTATAACCCACCAAATAGGTGTCTTCAGAGGTAAAGTAGATGTCACCCCCTACTTCTCTCCCGATATGGTAGACACACACACGCACACACTAGCAGCCAGTGTGGGGTTGCAGCTCAGCTGTTTGCACCTATTCAGGAATGGCACCTTCAAATCTTTAAAGTGGTTAGAGGTGAAGGGATCGTGCCCTGCACACTCGTGAGACTTGAGGGTCGGTGGTGTTTTGAAGACCGCCTATCTTGAAACTTGGTTTTCACCAACCTTGGGTATTTTCTGTCTCTTGTGGGTGATGTCTCAGTGATAGATCTCGCTTGTGGCTCCATGAAGTTTTAATGAAAATCAACGGATTACCTTCCCAGCCGGTCCCTCTGTCTGGGCTCTGTGGCGTGTCGGGCCGGAGCTTGTTGGGGACTGGCGTGGGGTTGTCTGACAGTGTCCCTGGCCTCCACCTACCAGGTGCCAGTGGTCCCCTCCAACAAGCACCTCTCGATGCCCACAAATGCCTCCCGGGGGGAGAAACATCTCCCAGGTTCGAACTAATGATTGGGAAAGCCCAGCAAGACGATGCCAGTTTCTGGTACGAGCCCAGTTTGATTTGTTATGAACTGTTTTATGGGAACAGAATCATAGAATTGCCATTTGCCTCAATAAGAGGTGGGTAGTGACTGGAAAACAGAGACAGGTGCTCAGAGGCAGCCTTGGGGCCACCCCTGGGTGGGAAGTAAGCCTCTTTTTTTCCTGTTCTCTGCAGGTGACGATTGTAGAAAAGGCCGACAGCTCCAGCGTGCTGCCCAGCCCCCTGTCCATCAGCACCAGGAACAAGATGACCTTCCTATTTGCCAACCTGAAAGACAGAGACTTTCTGGTGCAGAGGATCTCAGATTTCCTGCAGCAGACAACCTCCAGGATATACTCGGACAGAGAGCTGGCGGGAAGCTACAATAGCTCAGACGACGAGGTCGGTGAAGACCCTGGGCGTGGGGCTTTACTGGTTCCTGCCCCAAGAGATCACCTCCAGTTCCTTTTGTTTGATCTTTGACCTTTGCAGCCACCTACTGTGATGCCCTAGGTGACAGTTCATTTAAATCTCAGGGAGTTTATATTTGGGGCCATATGCATCATCTGGTCTACCCTTGAAATTCCGCACTTGAAGAAATTAAGTGAAATTAAGTGTCCAGAAGATGCATCCAGCGACTCCGATTCCTATGGTGACATTATGGGGAGTGGTACAAAGGTCACTAAATAAAGTCTCATACCTGACGTACTTCCGATGATGAAGTACATCTTACCTCCCTGTAGAACCAGGCCTTCTCCTAGAGCAAATATTCCAGGAAACTGGAGCCCAGAACATACGTGAACAGCTCCAGCAATAGCGCCAGCTCCTGGCAGCTAAAATACACTGTAGAGATGGTGAGCTCCCACTTGATGCCCCTGCCCACCTGTTACAAGCCCATGCGGGCATTTTTGAGGTGCCAGAAGCTAAAGAGGAGATGACAGAGGTGGTCCCTTAAGCAGCTGATTTAATCTTGATGCACTTTGAAGGGGTCTTCCTCAGAAGAGCAAATGGTCAACCATTGTGTTTGCAAAAATGCATCTAAAATGCAGAGGAAACTTATTTTTGAGTTTTGCAGCTCTGGTGTGGCTGGGACCCTGGCACGTCGGGCCCTGCAGGACACCCCTGGAGCCACGCCCCAGCACTGGTGGGACCCTGTCGGTCCCTACTCACCTCCACCTTGTCCCTGTGCCTCCTAGGTGTACTCTCGGCCCAGCAGCCTGGTGTCCTCCAGCCCCCAGAGAAGCACGGGCTCTGAGGCCGACGGAGAGCGCCCCTTCAACCTGAACGGCGACAGCATCCCCACGGCCACGCAGACGCTGATGACCATGTACCGGCGGCGGTCCCCCGAGGAGTTCAACCCGAAACTGGTGGGTGCCTCCTGCTCCAGAAAAGCTGAGTTTCCTGTTTTCCCGAGATCTTTCCAGAACATAGCCACGCCAGTCACTGGGGGGCTTGTTCTGCTTCTCCTGGAACTTCTCACCATCCTCCGAGCACCCCGGTGTACATACACCACAGGCATACACCACAGGCACATTTAACATAACACACATGAAGGTGCCATGACTTTCTATAAAGTGGTGTTGTGTTCTCTTTTTCAGGCCAAAGAGTTTTTGAAAGAGCAAGCCTGGAAGATACACTTCGCCGAGTACGGGCAAGGGGTCTGCATGTACCGCACGGAGAAAACTCGGGACCTGGTGCTGAAGGGTATCCCCGAGAGTATGCGGGGGGAGCTCTGGCTGCTGCTCTCAGGTACGGCGGGTGACGGCTCCAGGTGTGCAGCCCCTGCTTCCTCATACACGCACCCCCAACCCGGAGCCAACTCGCCCCTCCGGGCCAGTGTTGCTGGGGCAGGCTCGCTCGGCCCTGCCTGGTTCCCTGCCTCTCCGGATGGACCGTGGAAGTCCCTGGGAACAGTGTTGGGCCTGGAAATCTGTCCTTAGGAGGTTTTTTAATAGCTGCTTGCTCTGGAGTGAAAGAGAGCAGGAGGCACGGGGTCCCATGCCTCCCACCGGGCTTGCAAGGTGCCCGATAGTGCCTCCTGGGACGCCACTGTCAACCCGCGAGTGTCTCTCGGCTGAGAGGAGTGTAGGGAGCCCCAGTCAGCACGTTGTGGGTGCAGACCAAGGTCAGGGCTCCCCTTCTGGAGTCACATTGGTTTTTAACATTACATGGGCTTCCAGTGTGCAGCCGTCTGCCCCAGCACCTGTAGACACTCCCTTGTATTTGCCAGCTCAGCTCTGGCTCCCTGCATGCAGGTGACCCCTGTACACGGCCCCCGTCTGGTGACCCTTATGTTGTCCTTGTAGCATGAGGGCTTTTGTTTAATTTGCTCATTTGTTTTCTTTTTTTTTTTTTTTAGTAACTTTTTTTTTTTTTAAAGATTTATTTTATTTATTTATACAAGCACTGGGTACTGGTCAGAAGCACGGGAGGGTGAGAGAATTCCCCAGAGCCAGAGCGGGAAACAGAACAGGCAGACTGATGAAATACACTGCTGAGGGGAGCAGCGGGCGGCAGGAGAGGTCTGCGTGCCATGTGGGACCCTTGCCAATGGCCGGGGATCGAACCGGCGCTGCAGAGGCTGCCGGCAGCTTTGCAGCCCAGTGCTCAGCCGCTGCGCCACCGGGGAGACCCTCATTTATTTTCTTTATCTTCCCACAAGTGAATGAAATCATAGGGTGCTTGTCTTCCTCCATCTGACTTACTTCACTTCATCATCCCTCCAGGGCCATCCATTTGCTGCAAATGGTGGGTCTCGTCTTTTTTTTTAATAGCCGAGTAGCATCCCCCTGTGCACGGCGTCGTCTTTATCCACTCATCCTTAGGTGGGCACTTTTAGGTTGTCTCCAGCTCTTGGCCGCTGTACATAGTGCTGCAGTGACTATGGGGGAGCTTATGTCTCTTCAAGTTGATGTTTTTAATATTCGTCAGATAAATGCCAGGGATAGTTCTAGCATATGGCGTTTCTGGTCTTAATTTTTTAGGGACTTTCCACCCTGTTTTCCAAGGTGACTGCAGGGTTTAACATTCCCAAGCAGTGCACCAGGGCTGCCTCCTCCCCACACCCAGCCCAATACTTGCTTCCTGTCTTCATGAAAATTCAGCTTCCAACCTGTTGACATTGTATCTGTTGGGTATTTCCCAGGTGCCATCAATGAGAAGGCCACGCACCCTGGGTACTATGAGGACCTTGTGGAGAAGTCCATGGGGAAGTACAATCTCGCCACTGAGGAGATTGAGCGGGATCTGCACCGTTCCCTCCCAGAACACCCAGCCTTCCAGAATGAGATGGGCATCGCGGCTCTGCGGAGAGTCCTAACCGCTTATGCTTTTCGAAACCCCAACATAGGGTATTGCCAGGTAAATGTCACAGGTGGTTAATACTTAGAACAATTATTTTCTTAACCAGTTAATAACGAGGAGAAAGGCTTTGTGGTTAGCCTAACTATTGCTGCACGATCGACGTTGTGGCTGGTGATTCTTTGTGCGCGGCTGACCGGCTGTAGGGTGCAGGGTGCTCCATGACATCCCTGCTTGATAACATGCTTCACAGCATCTACACACTAAATGCCAGTAAGACCTCTGGACTATGACAGCCGACAGCACCTGTTGGTGTTACGATGTCTGTGGGTAGAGAAATCTCCAGGGCTGAGAACCACCACACTGCCGGGGGGCCAGGAGATGAGGTTCCTTAGCCCACCACCATGCAGGTCACTTCCACCACTGGGGACCTTAAAGTCACTTCCACCACTCTGGGTAATAGAGAGCCGGTCTGAGCACTGGCCTTAGCTCGGGATTCCAGCTGCTCCAGTGCTTCTGCTTTGCATCCTCCTGAGCAATAATATCCTTGGGATTGGAGCTTTTGTATGCGATGGTTATAATTCTAGATACATCACAATAAATATTTAATTCAGTGTAAAAAGTGTTTGCAATATATACCAACCAAAAGGATCTCTTGTAGTAAAAGTACTTACACTACAATTTAGGATACTAACATTTAAAGGCCACATAATCAGAGAAGGCTCCCTCACTATCCATCTAAAAGCTGAAACAGACTGAACTCTGTACACACACACACAAACACACAGGCATACGTGTGCACATGTGAACACACATGTACACACATGGTGTTGGTCTCCTGTACCAGATTCTTTTATCTCTTTGTTAGCACTTAATTAAACATACCCCCAAATTGATAAATTAACCTTTGCATCTTTATTCTATCTCTTGTAACCAGCATTTAAATCCTATGAAACTTGCTACCAGGGTGTCCCCCTCAGTTCTTAGTCAGTCTAGAGCCTCTTACAAACAGACCGTCAGAAACTTACCTGGATGGAATGACTAAGCAGCGCCCCATGATCATTAATATCTGCTAGAACCAGCAGGGTACTCCTCAAGCAGGACTTTAATAATGATTGCACTTGGGAAAATACTAAGGCAAACATAAGGAGCCTGTTAGAACAAAACTCTTGTTTGACATTTCCATTGTAGAAGTCTGATGAACAGTTACTGGTTTCTACAAGATCAAACAAAATCCAGGAGCTAGTTGACTTCTACTGTAATGGAGTTAACATTTATCTTTTGATCTTCATCTTTTTAATTAATAGGACTGTTAAAGTAGTTGAGCCATGAGTGGTTAGGAGCTATCTGATATTATCTTTTAATAAAGTAGTTGCTTTAGAAGTTCAATCTCTGTTACTTATCACTGGCCATCCTTATCCAGACAAAATAATGGGCGAGGGCTCCACCTTTGAAAGGCTTCTTTGTTCTCTGAATGAGCCTCAAGCCACAGGTACTTGGTTATAGAAACCCTCATGGAGGGTTAAAAAGAAAAGATTTACTTCACTGAGTTAAGGATTAAAAACATCTAGATTTGGGCAGGTTCAAAGCTTTGCCAAACAAAGGCTTTTGGGCCAAGTTTTAGCGTTAGCCTGGAGGCAGAGTTCAGTTCTTGGTGAATTTAGGGCTTCAGGAAGACCCTTAACAGTTACAGAATGAAGAGGTTTTACATCTTTAAAACATTATTAACAGGGCCTCCCTGGTGGCGCAGCAGGTTGAGCAAGGCGCTGTGAAGCTGTCCACAGCCTCTGCAGCATGGGTTCAATTACCAGCCAGCCAGGGAGATTCCCACATGGCGCAGCAGACCACTCCTGTCTAGCCTGCTGCTCCCCTCAGCAGTGTACTTTTAGCCTGTTCTGCTCCCCGCTCTGTCTGGTGAATTCTCGCACCCTCCCGCACCTCTGGCCTGTACCCCAGTGCTTATATAAATAAATAAATCTTTAAAAAAAAATTATAAACAAAACAAAACTCGGAAAAATATGTGGGTGTGGCTTGCAAAGCCTTTACGTATTTATCATGTGGTCTTCTACAGAAGTTTGCTGACCCTGTGAGAATAATTCAGCCCTCTTGTTTCAGACTAAGACAATTGCATATAGGTTAAAACTTACTTGGGAACATCCTCTTTCATTTTTTTAGGCCATGAATATTGTCACATCAGTGCTGCTGCTTTATGCCAAAGAAGAGGAGGCTTTCTGGCTGCTGGTGGCGCTGTGTGAACGCATGCTTCCCGACTACTACAACACCAGGGTCGTGGGTAGGTGGGGTGCAGCTCACGTGTTAGCCCACACCTCACCGGGGACGTTTCTGGAGCCCCCATAGCTGCTGACACACCATTCCCAGTCACCACTGGTGCTTCAGACTTCCATTTGTCCAAAATGGAAGACTGAGAAAAAAGTTTCAGTGATCTTAGATAAAAAGTTTATTAGACATTCAAAGTGAGGATTCAGCAAATTTTACTCTGCAAACTATTCCAGCAAATACGCATTTGAGTTCAGTTTATATAGCTAGGAACAATAAATCATTATCTCAAAAAATGTAATTATTTCAGGGGGGTTGGGAGAGCTTCTGTTTTTCATCTGTAGGTGTAGAGCTTTCAATTTCCAAAGTTATCTAAAGATGTGTTGGTGTTATCTATCCCCAAAGAAAGGCAGATGCCATGACCTAATCTTGTCCCTAATTTCTAGAGAAAGCAAAGGCCGGGTACCCCCTAACTTCTGTATTTATTGGTTCCTTGGTCTTCAGTGGAGGTTGAAAGGTTGATTTACTCTCAGGTGGCATAGTTTTGCTTGGCTGCTTCACAGAACAAGGCCTAGCCTGTTCTGAGTTCAAGTCTATACAGACGGTTTTGCTCTCCAGCTGCTAGACCCGGGTCGGGGGCCTCAGAAGCCAGGTCCCTGTAAACATTCTGTCAACAGTGTGTTCACAGAGGGTTTGAATAAATAGACTGTATACAAAGGAGACCCATGGCGTGGAAGAGGATGCACAGGTGTCACTGTTACAGAGGTGATTCTGTTATAGAGCAACCCCGATATTAAAACGGGTTCCTGGCTGTGGGTCCTCACCCGCGCGCTTTAGAGGGACTTATGAATACTCTACTACAGACACACACAAAAGGGTTAATAAAAGGTTTATTTACAAGAGGAAAGGAAATAAGGAAAATGTACAACTCAGGGAGAAAATAGGGAAATAAAGTCTTTAATGCGTCCTACCCGATCCGCCGACCTGGAAACCCAAAGTCACTCTCAGAGCTGGCAGGACGCTGCGAGCTGGCAGAGAGCCAAAAATGGGGGATCCCCAAAGCCCACGTGTCTGCCTTTTATATCCACCTGGCTGCTTAACCCCACCCTCAGGTCCCAGCCACCTTCCCTTTGGTGGTGATGGGATTTGGAGTTCCCAGTGTCTTTGGCTTTGGCCTGGGGTGGGGATGGAGTCCACAAAGCCTATATGGAATTAGCTTTGGGACATCCTTTTCCCCCTTACAATTCTAGAGCACTGGATGTGGCATCACTCCTTGTCACGTCACATCATGCCACACCACGCACACCGACCATGAACCCAAACAGACGGAAAGCAGAAGTATTCAAAAAAAAAAAGCGCTGTGTGGCACACACAGGAGAAAGTTCATCCAAAGCTAGATTTCTAAGGTATTTTTCAGAGCAGGTTTCATTACAAAGCAAATCACTCTTGTGATATTTAAGCAAATCAATGCTGTTCCTCCTTGCAATCCCTCAAATGTTAAATCAGATCATCGTTTCAGCAGGACAAGCTTTTCATTGCCAGTGTAGTAAAAGGTGCACTTTCTGCCTTCCTCTTACATTGTCTTTATTTCTAAACCTTGGTACACTACTTGGATTCACTGGCAATAGTCTCCAGAAATTTCAGTAAGGTGATCACACCTGTACAGCTGACATGCTTCTAAGTTCATAAAACAGTTATTTAAAAAAAAAAAAAAAACCATTTGCACGTGGAGACCATGTATCCAGAAGATCGATTTTTTAAAATAAGAGTTTGCAAGAAAGGGAGCTGCTGAGACACACACTCCGAGCATATCTGGCGGCCGCTCGCCTGGGCCAGCCGGGAACTGGGGAAACTGGAGGAACTGGGGGGCGGGGCCAGGCCGGCCTGGGTCGTGGGCAGGCGGAACCAGCTGATGTCCCTGGTGTGCCGCAGGTGCGCTGGTGGACCAGGGCGTCTTCGAGGAGCTGGCGCGAGACTACGTCCCGCAGCTGTACGACTGCATGCAGGACCTGGGCGTGATCTCCACCATCTCCCTGTCCTGGTTCCTCACCCTGTTCCTCAGCGTGATGCCCTTCGAGAGCGCAGTCGTGGTCGTCGACTGTTTCTTCTATGAAGGAATCAAAGTGATCTTCCAGCTGGCTCTGGCCGTGCTGGATGCCAACGTGGACAAGCTGCTGAACTGCAAGGATGATGGAGAGGCCATGACCGTCCTGGGAAGGTGGGGTGCAGCCTCACTCTGAAAGTGTTTTGGGGTCTTCCTGTGTGCTCACACCCACCTTCCCCTTGGGTTTGTGAGTCTTAGTGGGCTGACGGGGATGATGATGCCCGATTCTCTCGAGCCTGAAGATTTATTTTCATGGGCCGTATCTTTAGAGGTTGAAGGATTTTCATTCCGAGCTGAAGGAGATTCTTGTCTTTGGCTGTAAGGCGCCGAGCTTGCAGGAGCTGGGTGGAGGCTGTAAGGGGAGGGCGCCAGACTCGCCTCCGGTGACTTGTGGTCCATGCCCTGGTCTCCAGGTACCTGGACAGTGTGACCAACAAAGACAGCACGCTGCCGCCCATCCCCCACCTGCACTCCCTGCTCAGCGACGACGTGGAGCCCTACCCCGAGGTGGACATCTTCAGGCTCATCAGAACCTCCTACGAGGTAGGTGCTACTTCCTGGCTGAGCATGAGGGCAGTCCAGGCGTGAATGAAGGGCCAGCGGCCGTGTCCACACGCTGCCAAGGCCAACCTATAGGTGCGTCTGCTTCCTCCTCCCCCTGAGGACTGGTGGCCGAGACGAGCAGCTGCGGGCTCCAGAGCTGGACACTGAATGAGGCTCGGGCCACCGCACGGATGGCAGGCAAACGCTGGCCGCTGGTCCTTGGCTGTGCTCACTCTGTAGCCTGATTGAGTAGAAGCTCAGGTTCAACTCTGGGGTAAAGGAGGGGCTCTTGAGAGCAGGCCTGGGGAATCCATCCTCTTCCTGTTCCCACGCCCAGTCCTCAGGTCCCTCTAAAGTAGACCAGCCAGTCCTCTTCTGTCCAAGACCCGGGGTTCCCCTCTACTGCACTCGAGGAAAGCCAGTGTCCCGGAGTCCTCATAAAGTGCTGGCTGCCGAACCCCAAACCAGAACTAGATGCTGTGGACCCATAGCATGTGTGGTTTCTGGGGCCCCCAGAACGTCTCCATTTCTTCATTTCCTGGTCCTTGGCTCTGCAAACTTTTACAGACATGATCGTGGCGGGAAAGGCAGATGTATGGGTACCCAGCTGGGACATGCGCTGCCCAGCCCAGATCGGGTGGGATCCCAGCCCAGATCTGGTGGGATGGGATGACTGGTGATGTCAGCGTCCCAGCTAGCAGCAGCCTGGATAAGGGCGGGGGTGGGGGGATGGGGAGGGGTTGGGGGGGTGGCTGAGGTCAAAAAGTCACTCTTGGAACCAAAATTTTGGTGTTTTGTAAAAAATGGTTCGGATCCAGAAACCTTTGCAGGAATGTGTGTCCTGAGCTTGTAAAGGCAGAAAGACTGGTAATTGGCTGTTGCTCCGTGTATACTGAGGACCAAACATTTTTAGTGTTTTGGAATCACAAAACACTAAAAATGTTTATTATTGAAAATGTAGAAAGGGAAAAAATACAAAGAAAAAGCAAATTGTATCCTATGAACAGTTCACCATATTTCCCTCAAGTATGCTTTCATATTGGCGCTATGTAGTTAGAAAGTTCCCACTGTAAAAGTGCTTTGTAACATTCCATTTTTACTTAAAATATACCCCAAGCATTCTCTGATATATTACATAGTTTGAAGACATGATTTTAATAGATTCTTAATATTCTTCTTTAATGAGTATCAAAATTTATGTAACTGGTCTCCTTTTGTTGGGTGTTTGTTTTGTTTGCTTTCAAATTTTCAGGATTTTGCGGCAGACTTACTTTACATACGTGAGATACACAATATCGCGCTGTTACATGATAAGCTTGTACACACTCGCATCTCTGATGATTCTCTCGGAGCCCTTCTTAGGATTGATTTACAGCAATAGGTCAAAGGATGAATTAATTCCAAGCTCCTAGCACACACGAGGCAATTTCCATAAAGATTGTCCCAGTTTATATTTCCAGTAGTGGAGATTCAGGGGAGCTGCTTCACTCCAGTCTGGAAAATGGTTATCATAATGCATTTAAAAAAAAAAAATTGTGGCCTCGGGACTTGTAGATACTACTTTGTCAGCAATTTTGGATGATGATTTCTCCACAAAAAAGCACTCATGTTGTTGAAGGCGGTAGTTCTCATTGCCACTGTTGTTTTTCTAAAGGCACCCCCCTGAAACCCCTATTGTTAAGAGAATTCTGGACCAAGTAATACAGCTTCGCCTGGGACAGTGAGCTTGACCTTGACAGCTTATAGGCCACCAGCGTGCTGAGGTCAGGTCTTGGCCCACTTTTAATGGGGAAAAGAAGAGAATGAGACAGACCAAGGCTGGTCCCCACCTGCGTCCTGTCCGGCTGACCCCTAGCGGGGGGCCCTAGACTGCCAAATATTCTATCACTGGACACGGCAGCAGTTTCCTTCCTGTGTGTGGGAAGACAGCACCTTTTTCTTAGGCCCCTGCTGCATCATCACTGGCCTTGCCGTGCCACTGTTTTATCGTCTTTCTCTGCGCAGTGTCGCTATCTTGCGCCTGAGTGTCCAGCAGCTGCCCAGTGCCTCGGGTCGGCCTAAAGGTAGGAGGTCCTGCCTGCCTGTCTTCTCCCCTCCTAGCCAGTTGCTTGGTGGTTCTCAATTCTGCCTGTGCATTAAAATCACTTAAAAAAAATTCTTAAAGCTAATCCTTTAGAAATAGAAATTCCTAGGCTCGATTCCAAACCAATTTAATCTGAACCTCTGGCGGGAGGCCCAAGAACAAGTATTTTTCTGACGTTCCCCAGGTGATCCTGGTACCCGGTGGACTCAGAATCGCTGCCCTAGATGCATAATGGGGTCAGCCTCTGCAGATGCTGACAGCGGCCTGGCTCAGGCTGAGGGTGACACCCGCATCCTGAAGCAGGCAGTGTGTTTCCTCCTGTGCCTTAAGATAATTAGCCAGGAAACTAGAAAAGTAGGAAAAGACTGAAAGCACATTTAGCTCTGCGATATGGTCACGACGGGCTCCCTAGCATTGTTCAGATTGTGCCTGGGGAGTAGAAATGACATCTTCATTCATAAATGCTGCATGGGGAAATTTTGTGCCTTGTAATTGCTCTCAAGTCCCTGCTGAAGGGCGCAGTGTAGCCAATTTTCTAGGTGTGGCTCCTAAATGTGAGACTGCGGTGCCGCAGACATAGAGGCCAGAGTCGCCTTCAGGTCAGACTCCTGGAACGAGGTGGCCTCCCAGAGGGCGCAGGCCTTGCAGGACGCTGCAGCCACTTCTTCTCATTGGGTGCGCCCCCGGGTGGGGAGGGTGTTGTGGGCTTTGCCACCAGGTAACTGTGGACCCACATGAGGGTGAAAACATAAGCGAAAAGAGGTGAAGCAACTAGTTGTTTCAAACCATGCAGCTTGAAAGTGAGAGTTAGGGTGCAAATAAGATCTCCTAGTGATAAAGCCAGCACCTGAGCTTGTCTGGGTCGCGTGGAGACAGGAGGGTAGGTGGACATGTGCACGAGGTCAGTTGACCCAGTGGAGGCCGGGAGGTGGCCGCCTCGAGACCACCCATCACTCGGCAAGGCTCCCAGCAGCCAATGCAAGTGGAGGATTTTCCTTCACTGCATTATTTCAGCTCCCGCGCAGTAGATGGCCGTGGGGGCAGAAGTCTCGTGGAGAGCTGCGGGGTGGTGCCGGTGGGGAAGGCCCAAGAAACAGCCTCTGTTCACTTGTTCAGAAAGTCTTTAAGATGCGATGCGTGTCTGTCTCCGCCAGACCTCACACTTGGCCCTGGGGATGCAATCAGCACTTGACGTGTTTTTCTTTCTTTTTAACGTATAGATAATTTCAAGCACTGTGCAAGTCAGAAAGATGATGTAATGTATTTCTAGTCACTCAACACCCAGTCCCAACAGTGAGCAGCATTTTCATGATCTCTATTTCATCTACCTTTTTTTTCTGAAATATTTTAAATAAAATCCTTAACACCACATTATTTTACTTATAAACACTTTCTTCTTGTGTCCTTGAAAGAAAAGGCATTGGGGCATGATAGCTTTTGCTAATCTACAGCTTGGATTTCCTGTTTTAATTTTTAAAGCATTTATTCATCCCTCAAAAAAAAAAAATGCAGACTGTGTGTCCTGCTGGAGGTCAGAGCCCAGCTGCTGGGCACCTCCCAGGCGTGCGACTCCTTCTGCAGGCTCTAACTCAGCACCCCGCTTTTGCCACCACCGCCTCTGTGCACTTGGACAAGTCAGTGATTCTGTGAAATTTCTATTGCCTCATCCCTGAAGTGAGATGAGAGGAGCACTTACCTCCTGGGTTACTGTGGGGATTCTGTGTGCCTGGCAAACATCTGCACTTAGCATGAATCAGCACAGTCCTCAGCATGTGGGCAGTGTCTCTGCCCTCATAGGGGGTAATGGGTGATGATAAGTAAAAACCAAAGGAAAGGTAACAGTAAATTCAAGTAAGAAGGAAACAGCAAGAGAGGGTGGCCAGGAGCTGTTCTGCCCCTCCCCGGCTCTGAAGGTTTACGTTGCTGTAGAGCAACAGGTAACAGATACAAGCGGCCCACAGGCGCCAACACAGGGGGTCTGAGGGAAGAGAAAAGCACCCCAGGCAGAGGGGGCGCCGGGGCTCGGGCCCGTGTGATGCGTCCTCTCTGCCCCTGTCTCCTGAATGTTAACGCCATCAACTTATTTCACCTGTTTTTGAACTTCATAAAAGTGGAATTATACAGGATGCGCTATCCAGTTCTGGCTTATTTTGCTCGGTGTTGTGATTACGAGATTTCTCCATGTTGTTCACTTTTATTGCTGCATAATAAATTCCTGTGGGATAAGGTCACCATTTATTCACCTACAGTGTAGGAACATTTGAGTGGGCTCTTGTTTTGGGCTCATGGTGTCACTGTGAATATCCTTGCATATGTCTTTCTTTAAAAATATACACGGGCCTCCCCAGTGGCACAGCGGGTTGAGCGCAGTGCTGTGAAGCTGTCCACAGCCTCTGCAGTGCCAGTTCGATTCCCAGCCGGCCAGGGAGATGCCCACATGGCATGGCAGACCTCTTCTGTCTCACCCACTGCTCCCCTCAGCAGTGTACTTTGGTCTGTCTGCCTGTTCTGCTCCCCACTCTGTCTCTGGTGAATTCTCTTACCCTTCTGTGCCTCTGACTGTGCCCCAGTTCTTGTATAAATAAATAAATCTTTAAAAAAATAAATAAAAATATGCACACTTTTCTTTGAGGCATACCTTAGGAGAGGAATATCTGGGTAATAGGTATGTATCTGTTCAGATGTACTAGATACTGCCAGACAGCTTTCCAAGATGGCTGACCACAGGATATTTTGAGCAGCGGCATGTGAGAGTCTGGTTGTACCATACCCTTTCCAACACTTGACTCTGTCCACCAACTCTTCCTTTACCCCTTAAGTGAACTTTCCATTGCATCATTACTCTTACAGGTTTAAGTCTCATGCTTTGAGCAGAATTTATTCATTTTGCTCCTGCATCACCAAGATATGTAAACTCTTCCATATTCTTGTTCTACCTTCAGACTGGAAGATTCCTTTGTCTTTCCGAATTCAGC
This sequence comes from Talpa occidentalis, assembly GCF_014898055.3. Classification (NCBI taxonomy): domain Eukaryota; kingdom Metazoa; phylum Chordata; class Mammalia; order Eulipotyphla; family Talpidae; genus Talpa; species Talpa occidentalis. The sequence goes on from NW_023605194.1 coordinate 112,611,971, forward strand.
TGAACAGACATTCAGGCAGCACTAGTCATGTTGGCGTGTGAACAGATCCCAGCCCACAGGTCTGCCATTCGGAGACACACAGCGTGGGTTCTTGACCAGCACAGATGCTATGGAGCCAGAGACCAAGGCGGGGAGCCTCACACCAGTGTTCCCCCAACCTCCCCGTCTAATCGTTAGCCTATGATACTTCCTTTTAGAAAATTCTTCCATAACGGCACTGTTCTTCCGTACCCAAATGGCCTTTAAAGCCTTAGGTAACATTTCTTCTCCCCATGAACTATTGATTTGAGGGAGACTCATGGATGACTTTGAGTGCAGTTCAGCCACCAGCAAACATGAGAATTTCCTGTTACTTACGGTTGTTAAATGGCTTTACATAAAGTTCCTGTGGGAACAAAGGCGATTGTAGGACGTCTGCTCCTGTGACAGGAAGCTCCTCATGTCTGGATTGTGTCTCTGTCAATCCTATGGACACATCCCTGGGTGCAATAGCAGCCTTCTCAGATAAGCCGGTGTTGCTCCTTTCCAGAAGTTTGGAACTATCCGGGCAGATCTGATCGAGCAGATGCGGTTCAAGCAGAGGCTGAAGGTGATCCAGAGCCTGGAGGACACCACGAAGCGCAACGTGGTGAGTCCAAGAAGTGGCACCGGGTCCCTCCTCCTTCCTCACGCCCATCCCAACTCCTGCTGGACAGACCGAAGATTTAAAAGAAGAAAATCAGGAACTTTCGTGATAGGGACCTTTGAGTCTGTGAACTTCATCGTGTTTGTCTCTCTGTAGGTACGAACCATTGTGACAGAAACTTCCTTTTCCATCGATGAGTTAGAAGAACTCTATGCTCTTTTTAAGGTGAGTTTTGAAGTAGATTTGTATAGATTCAGGAGTGAGTTCAGGTTAATAATCCAATTTTTGTGTCTGGTTGGTTGGTAAGGGATCACACTTACTTCAGCACACATAATGGGAAGATGGGGCTGGGCACACCAGTGGGTGTGTAATATGAAAAATAAACATGATCATAGGTCACTGGAGTTGACGTCCTAAGTCTCTTCTACTCCATATCGTATTTTTAGCTGTTTTCCTGGAAAACGTGACTTTATAATACACATCAGAATGATGTCAATCAAGTTTAAATTCTGCCTGAAACTCTGGCAAATTGTAATTGCCTGTGTTAAGCTGCAACACAGCCTTAAAAGGAGATATGTAGTTAGAATAAGAATAAAGCTGTTCAAATGTCTAAGGAAAAACCTAATTGGTTAGATTTCTGTGATTTCCACTTCATAATTCTGCCTATACCAATCTTATCCTAAATAAGAAATACCGTGTTAGTAAACAAAACATTGTAGGTTCTCCTAGAAAAAAATATTTTTGTAATGATTGTCAGTATCAGCATCGTAGGCAAGTGTGTAATTGAGAACAAAAAAGTTTTGCAAGATGCTTTTCATGCCTTGGCGCGCTCCCTCATTGGGTCGTCTCTCAGCTTGAGCATGTGGGGCCAGCCTGTTCTTCTTGGGATTTGCCGGGACATGAGTCCCCGGTGACCGTCCTGCTCCTCTGATTTGCAGGCAGAGCATCTGACCAGCTGCTACTGGGGCGGGAGCAGCAACGCGCTGGACCGGCACGACCCCAGCCTGCCCTACCTGGAGCAGTACCGCATCGACTTTGACCAGTTCAAGGGCATGTTCGCTTTGCTCTTCCCCTGGGCGTGCGGCGCCCACTCGGACGTGCTGGCATCCCGCCTGTTCCAGCTCTTGGATGAAAATGGAGACTCTCTGATTAACTTCCGAGAGTTTGTCTCAGGGCTAAGTAAGGACATGATGTTATTGCATGAGTTTGAAGGGGAAGATGGGGCAGTAACACCCCCCACACCTGTCCACCTCCCTCCCTGCCTGAGGGCTGCACATAGGGCTCCAATGCTGGGGTTCTGGGCAGAGGGGTACATGTTAACATTTGCAAATGGATTGTAAAATGTGTTTAGAGTGACTGGACCTTTGTTATGATTAGATCTTCCCCTCTCCATTAGACAGTCCTCAGCTGTAGTTAAAAATATATTTTATAGAAACATTTAATAGTATTTAACTAAAAAGTAGAGAAAACTTACATTTCTTCAGTCTAAATGAAAGTCCTTTCTCTGCATTGTGCAAGAGAAAGAAGCATCCATCATGAAAGCAGAGCCCACCGCATCACCCACACCTCATTCCTGCACCTCATACCTCACACCCACACCTCACACCCACACTTCACACCCACACCCATACCTCTCATCCACATCTCACAACTCACACGAAAATAAAGAGGAAGAAAAAGGATGCATTCTGCATATAGATAGTGACAGGGATAAATATATTTCATTCAGTTCCATCTGCTCCAACAAGAAAAATACTCTTCCAGATATTCAAAAGGAAGGGAGGCAAGGGAGGAAGAGTACTTGAGCGTCTTAAAATGCAGCTGAGTTCCTGAGCAAGGAACTGTCATCACCCAGGTCCCTGGGGGACTCCAGAGCTGGTCCAGCCCTTGGGCCATAACTCTTTAAGTTATGTGGATGGACCAGGAGACCAGAGAGATGTTCTAATCAAGTTCTACAAACTAAAACGTGAATTTTGGAAAATATGGGTCTGTGATTTTAAGGTCAATCCCAGGAAGATCCCTCTGGAATCTGGTGAATAGATGATCTCTGTAGAATTAGAAATGAGCTATGGCTAGCAGAAGCCACCCTAGCTGTCTCTCTTTTTGCAACCATGTTGCTGGAGGCAGGTTCTCCAAACATGTCCAGACGCCAGGAAGCAGCTGGTCACTTGACAGGTGACCAGTGCACGGGTATGGAAGATGTGATGGGGGGACAGTGCCCCCACCACAGCGGGATGGTCCCCAGCCCAGTTTCACCTGGGGGCGCCCTAGTACTTGGGGCCTGGGATTTACCCTCTGGGATTGGTCCACCATTTGCAAGGCAGTTATTGCCAAGACCAAATGAGCTCATTCACCGGCACAGTGCCTGCCCCAAAGGACTGGTGATTGTCACCAGTGACTGTTCACCCTGTTGGCAGTGTCTTAGTGGTGGTTAGTGAGGGGAGGCTTCTCAGGAAGTGTTACTGCACACAGGATACATTCACATTGGTGCTTACCTGTTTCCAGGTGCTGCCTGCCATGGGGACCTCACAGAGAAACTCAAACTCCTGTACAAAATGCACGTCTTGCCTGGTAAGTGAGCCACGAAGGTAGCCTGTGTGCCTGCAGCATGACCAGGCCTGAAACGCCTTCCTTTGGTGTGACCCGCATTCCTCTGGTTTACAAAATCCTTCACTGGCCACAAAGAACAAACTGAACAAGACTGTTCACGTCATTCCTGGGTGGGCACATGCCTGGTTCTGTGGGGATCAGCCTGGGCCAGATGGGAGATGTAGGATGGAAAAGGCAGGTTTGCAGGAGAAACCCTCAGTAGCATTGGCAGCTGGACGGGTATAAGGGTTGAGGGGTGCAAAGGTTGAGGGGGGAGAGGGTGTAGCAGACTGAACTTCTGAGTCTTGGGGGACGGTTTTACTACCAACAGAAGCAAGTGGGGAAGATGGTCAGGTTTAAGTTCAATTTTAAACAAAGGTGACCTCCCAGCTAGGATCTATCTAACAAATGCAAAAAAAAAGAAAAAAAAGAAAAACAGAGATAGGGTAAACCTAGATAGATGGGTAGATGATGGTGGATGGATGGGAGGTGGGTGGATGAATGGAAAAAATCTTCACAGCATACAATTTCCTAAAATTTGCCTCATCGTTCCACAGAATTGAGGAATATCCCCAAAAAGGAAGTTGTGAAGGAATACCGGGGCGGGGGGCATTAAAAGGAAGGTGAGGTCAGAAATGGGGTGAACCTGTCAGGTTCTGGACAAAGGAGGCATGCACAGCCGCAAGGACGCACCCCCTCCTGCCTGAGCGACTGCAGCCACTGCTCCTCTGTCAGCACGGTCTCCTCGAATGTGTGCTGTCATGGCGTCTTGGGCCTGGCCACGTGGGGTGACCTTCCCTCCTCTCTCTAGAGCCATCCTCTGACCAAGATGAGCCAGATTCTGCCTTTGAAGCAACTCAGTACTTCTTTGAAGACATTACCCCAGAATGCACACATGGTACGTGACTCACCTCATGCCATTCACATCACATCGGTGCTTACCTGGCGGGAGAATAGCTGCATGTGTCAAGCTTAAGAGGAAGAAACAGCAGAGAAGGGAGGGAAATCAGCATGGGGCCAGCCCTTGTGACATCTTCCCTTAAGTTCCTAACTATAGTCTGAGCCCCACTCATGGAACAGAATTCTGGGGGAGTGTTTCCCCTAGAGATAGGATTGTCAGATAAAGTAGGGACAACCAGTAAAATTTGATTTCAGAAATTATTTTCTTGGCAAAAGTATATCCCATGCAATATTTGGGACACATGTATAGTTTAAAAGAAGTTACTTGTTTATCTCAAATTCAAATTTAACTCGGTGTGCTGGGGTCTTGGCTTCAGCGTGTTAGGTTATATGAGGCATCGTGACACAGAGGCAGCTTTTCTGCCTCTCAGTGCTAAATCTCTGGGAATGTTATATAACATCTTACTTTTTCTTCTGGATGTTTCTGGCAGTGGTTGGACTGGACAGCAGGAGCAAGCACGGGGCAGATGATGGCTTTGTCACTGTCAGCCTGAAGCCAGACAGAGGTACAGCTTTGCTGCTCTCTCTGTTCGCCTCCCTACTAGCTCCACGCTTCTTTTTTGACCTGTGAACACTTAATTCTTGACATTTGGGTTTTAGGGAAGAGGACAAATTCTCAAGAGAATCGCAATTATCTGAGGCTCTGGACCCCAGAAAATAAATCTAAATCAAAGAATGCAAAGGATTTACCCAAATTGAATCAGGTAAGTGCTGAATAGTCCAGTTCCTTCATTTCAAACCTTGAAGGTCTGTTTTGCAGTGACAGATAAATGGAGAGTGAGTACTTCGTAGAGAATGGTAACTGATCTGCTTGGATCTATTTTACGCATGTTTTTGTGCATCAAAATGTGTTTAATTGTAAGGAATTGGCCTCCTCAAAGAAAATGCAAAGGATGAATTACTCAACAAAGGATAAAACAGTGAATGAAGGCACAGTTTTGATTCGAAATGATGGGTACACAAAGATTTCATTCTTTCTACTTTCATGAATCTTAGAAAAATTTCAAAATAAAAGACTGGAAACCTCAATAAGAGACTTATAAAAAATCACATTAATCCAACCTACATTGGAGATCTTTTAGGAATCCTAGTATTTGGGTTTTAATGGAATTAACATGCAGTATAACATTGTATGTTACAGGTGATCATTGAGAATCACCATTAAGTTCAGTTAAAAGTTCCAATCTATCCTTCACCATATCATTACTCACTTTTTCCCAGTTTACCCACACCCACCATTCCCCCAGCGCCCAATTCTGGTAACCAGTAATAGTTCATGTAGCCCAAATGTTTATTGTTGTTTCATTTAGTTCATCTCTTAGTTTTCTCTGTGTAGCTCCTAGGAGTGACATCAGGTGGTGTTTTCTGCCTGGCTTCTGTTACTAAACATAATCCCTCCAGGCCCATCCATGTTGCTGAAAATGTCACGAATTCGTCTTTTTTCATGGCTGAGTCGTATTCCACAGTATATACATACCACATCTTCCCTGTCCCCTCCTCTGTCCATGAGCTCTTAGGTTGTCTACAGTTCTTGGCTACTGTAAATGATGCGGTGATGAAAATGGGGGTGCATATCTCTTCAAATTAGCGTGTTTGTATTATTTGGTTAAATACCCAAAAATGGAATAACTGGATCTTTCGGAATTTTCACTTTTAACTTACTGAGGAATCTCTGTACAGCTTTGCACATTTCCACCAACAGCTTACAAGGGTCCCCTTCATTGGATAAAGTCCAATTGAAAGTCGGCTCCTCTCACCTCTGTGCTCCCCAGCCAAGGTCACGTTCTTTGTGTTCTCAGGGGCAGTTTATCGAACTGTGCAAGACCATGTATAACATGTTCAGCGAGGACCCCAACGAGCAGGAGCTGTACCACGCCACAGCCGCGGTGACCAGCCTCCTGCTGGAGATCGGGGAGGTGGGCAAGCTCTTCGCTCCGCAGCTGGCCAAGGAGAGCGGCGGGCCGACCTGCCACCAGGCCCTCCCGGGAGTCTTCTTCCCCAAGAAGGGCCCGGGCCAGCCCTACACGGTGGAGCCCGTGGAGCCCCTGGCGGCCACTCTGGCAGGCGAGGGTGAGGAGCCATCCCTCGGGGGACAGATGGAGGACATTAAGCTCGAGGACTCCTCGCCCCGAGACAACGGGGCCTGCTCCTCCATGCTGATTTCCGACGACGACACCAAGGACGACAGCTCCATGTCCTCCTACTCGGTGCTGAGCGCCGGCTCCCACGAGGAGGACAAGCTGCAGTGCGAGGACATCGGAGAGGACACGGTCCTGGTGCGCAGCGGCCAGGGCACCGCGGCGCTGCCCCGCAGCACCAGCCTGGACCGGGACTGGGCCATCACCTTCGAGCAGTTCCTGGCCTCCCTCCTGACCGAGCCCGCCCTGGTCAAGTACTTCGACAAGCCGGTGTGCATGATGGCCCGCATCACCAGCGCGAAAAACATCCGGATGATGGGCAAGCCCCTGACCTCCGCCAGTGACTACGAGATCTCTGCCCTGTCGGGCTGAGCTAGCGCCTTCGGGGAGCGGGGAGGTGGGGGGGCCTTTTTTATGTTGTTGGGGGGGGGTCTTTCTTTTAAATTAAATATTTATTAGTATCCGGCTTGAAGCCCAGTGTTTTCATAATATAATACAATGAAAACTGTTGGAGAAACATTTAAACACCTCCGTCTAGGTACAGTTCACTTGTTGGGGAGAGGGTCCTCCAGAATACAGTTTATTCCGTGACTCCAGAAACAGATGACTCCGTCCGTGATATGTGTGTATCATAACTCCTAAAGCTTGCTGTTGAGCTTATACATGGTTTAAAAAATAGTGCTACCGCTCTGGAGGGCCGCGGCCTGGTGGGTTGGGGCTTTTTCAATACAATTAGAGCTGTAGGGAGATGGGATGCCACAAGCCCGGGAATGTTCCTAAATGGGAACGGCCTCCTCGCTGGGGTAAATCCTGCACCACTTTAAGGAGCATGAAAATATTTTTTTTTAAGATTTGAAAAATATTTCATAAATTCCTCTATTCAGAAATCACTGAACAAATAATCCCCTTCAAGGGGAGATGTCAGAGTCCTAAACAATTATGAGAATGGGGTGATTTTTATGTGATGCCAGAACCACACTTCTCCTGACCAATTCGGACAAAGGCCAGACCCATTTTGCATTAAAAACTGTTCTGATGATTTATATCAGCTGCCAGAATTCAGTGGAAACTCTGTTTTATCACAATCTCAACGTGGTGACAAAGGTGATAAGGAGGCTCGGGATTTTTTTTTTTTTTTTGAAAGAGTAAAAGTACTGATGCTTCTGATAAGGATTTTCAGCTTCTTGTTACTGCAAATAAAGCAAAAAATAAAAAAATAAACTTTACCATTTCCATACTTTCTGTAGAGTCACGAAATCATACCATGTATCACACATCTGAACATCTTTCCCGCTAAATCAATGTAGAGATTGTGTAAACTGGGAAAAAAAAAAGCCTGCAAGATAACTGGGTGTTTTAAGCAGAACCTGTCACTTTATATGAAAGAGTAGTCTGTTCTCTCTGCTTCCCGAATGGATGTGGAACGGAAACTAGCGCACCTGCACTTTGAATTCTTGCTTTTTTAAAAATTACTATTTTCATTTTGTCTTTTACAGATGTTGGAGGGTTTTTTTGTCCTTTTCTTGAATTTGTAATCATGGTCACATTTTCTTTGCTTTTTCAGAATATTCCTTTTAAGACATCCCTTTACTTTCTTATCCATGTGTCCTTATTTTAGCAGTTGCTGCCTTTTTTTTTTTTAATTTTGTTTACAGAATGATTTTTAAGCTGTCAAATGAAGTAGTGTTAACCTCAAATAGGATAAATGTGAACCAATAAAATACATCAGATACTCAGATGTGACTTTTATCTGTGTTTGAGTTCCTGCCTAGGGCAATACATTATTCTTTTGACAACTTTACAAAGGAAATTATATTAGGCAACCATTTAACTACGTAAACACGTTTTTATGGGCAAATATTTTGAGATAAGAAATGGAATAGGTAGTGATGTGTGCATGAATAGGTGTATTGACAAGAAAGAAGAGAATTTTCATCACTTATCTAATTATCTTCTTTAACATAAGCCATGAAAGCTTGGACATCCCTTTTTAATTCTTACTGGCGCATCGTGGTGACACGTGTATATTTAATCGAGTAACTAGTCATTTACTCAACTGGACTCTAGATTGCTACATGTTATTCCGGCATGTGTTTCTATCTTTAATGTCACTGAAAAAAATGCTTCAAAAAATAACTGTGAAATCTGACATTCACCCACTCTACCTCACCAAAATCAAGATGGGTTTTGGAAGGACTAAGCATGTGTTTAAATTCATAGCCCCAGAAAAACAGGACCCAGAACCTTCCATTAGCAGGGAGAAGGGGCCTGGATACTGCATCAGCAGAAGGCACAGTGTCTGCTGTGGAAACATCTCATTTGCTCAAGCCCGTCTGAGCACCTCTCATCACACAGCTGCATTATTCTGCCTTCTGCAGGTGTGGGGCACTTGGATTCCACAGGCTGCACACAGAGGACCCTGAGCCTTTGAGCTGGTTATTCCAGCTAAGTTTCTAAGACAAAGAGATTTGTCAACTCGTTCTTCCTCTGCGTTTTCAAAGTGCATTCTCTTGGAAAAGATTTGTGTCCCGCCTATGTTCCCGCGGCTGTGTGACGCCTTCCACCGCCTCTCTGTGGGTTTTCCTCTTTGATTTCAGCTTATCGAGATTTTCTCTCTTCTCTGAGGGGCTGCTTTCAGCCTAGCTATGCCATGACAGCTTCATGCAGCATCGGTGGGTCTCGCTGAAGGTGGTGGATGGCTTCTTGGAATCTGCAACTTGAAGAGCAACAGCCAGAGGAAGCACATCCTTCAGTCACGTTTTCTCAGCCCTCGCCGGGCTGCTGTTCTCCTCGTCGGTGCTACGCTGCAGTGACATTAAATAAAGGACATCACCCGAGACCCGTCGTCAAGCATCGTTAATGGTGTGCTCGGCCCCTGACAGCCGTGTGCGGTACTGGCCTCGGAGCTCTCGCTCGGGAGACTCGAGAGAAATCCACAGGGTCGGGGAGACCCACGTGAAGTCTGGAGGCCGGGAAGTGGCTGAACCAGAGGAACCACAGGTCCTACCACACACCCCATCAGCGTGACTTCTGGTTGTGCGCGCGAGGGGCTGGGCTACGTGGATGTGCCACACGGAGGCACAGGTGCTGAGGAGACGCATCCTCTCCTTCAGTGTGGACCACGGGACCTGGGTGGCTGGGGTTTGGGGGGGGCTCCCCCACATGCTCTGGTCACAGCCTCCTGCCTGTCCCTGTGTGCTGCTCAGCTGTCCCGTGTCAGCCGTGGCCTCCGCGAGGCGCGGTCTGTGGACCTAAAGCAGGGCCCTTAGGTCTCGATGTGACAGTGACGCACGCGCTGGGCAGCTGGTTAAGGCTCCCTGGCCCCATATGCCCCACCCCTCCTGACACGCTCCGGGCTACGGCATCCACTGCTGGCCTGTAAAGAAGAGCAGTTGGCGTGGTGAGGACAAAGCGATTCACATCTTAAAATGACTCTCTTACATGATTTAGGCCCCTGTGCCTTCTGTTCGAAGTGTTCCGGGTAGTCTAATTATTTATAAGGAAAGCACAGGGCTCCAGACCGAGGCATTTTATAGACGGCACAGAGGCACATTTTATAGATGGCCGGAGCTTCCTTACCCGGACTCCCACCCTTACAAGCCCCCCACCCCTGGCGCAGACGGCCGAGCGCCCGCTTCAAGGCTACCACCTGCCCTCACCCTTCACAGCGAGGCCGAACTCCGAGGCCCTCAGTCCTGCACCTTTTTTACAATATTCCCAGGGCCAAGAGCCAGTTAGACTGATGCCACCTTGTTAGGGCCGGGCTGGAGATGATCTTCTGAGACCTAAAATCAGTTTACTGAATTCACTTATTTCATAAATATTGACCACCTACTATGTGCTACTTTAGGCATTAAGGGTACAGCAGCAAATGCACCGATGCAAAGCAAATATCCTGGTCTACAGGGCTATTTATATTGATGAGGGAGATAGACTGTAACCATATGATGGTGGCGTAGGCAATAAAAAAAAGAAGGGGGGCCTCCCTGGTGGCTCAGGAAGTGAAGACAACCTATGAAGCTATCCGCAGTCACTGCAGCATGAGTTCGATCCCCAGCCGGGGAGCTACCCAGATGGCGCAGCAGACCTCGCCTGTCTTCCTGCTGCTCCCCTCAGCCTTGTATTTCAGTCAATCTGTCTGTTCTGCTCCCCACTCTGTCTCTGGTGAATCCTCACACCCCCAGCACCTCTGGCCTGTGCCCCAGTTCTTGTATGCATAAATAAATAAATCTCTTTTTTTTAAAGGGTACAGGGTACAGGCCAAATGTGTGGGAGGGTGAGAGGATTCACCGGAGACAGAGCAGGGAACAGAACAGGCAGACTGACCGAAATACATGGCTGAGGGGAGCAGCGGGGAGACAGGAGAGGTCTGCTGCGCCATGTGGGACACTAGCCGGCCAGCCGGGATGGAACCCACACAGCAGAGGCTGTGAACAGCTTCTCAGTACGGCACTCACCCGCCTGCGCCACCAGGGAGGCCCAATAAATAAATCTTTTTTTTTAAAAAAAAGGAAGGGTAGGGGAGTTGCAAGTGCTGGGGCAGGGAAAAGAGGGAGGGGCTGGTGAGATGGGAAAATGGCGACCTCAGCTATCAACACTCAACACTAAAAAAAGAAATAACAAACAAAACGAAGCAAAACTAGGGAGCAAACAAAACTCAACCAAAACATCTCCTCAGATTGTGAGAACACACGCTACCTGACTGATGCTGGTTCACGTCAGCCTGACATCTGAGCTCACCACGGCCTGGAACTGCTTCTCAGAGCACTGAGGTTTGCTCTTGGCCGGACCCAACGCAGGCTTCGCAGTTCTTGACTTTCCTCCTCTTCCTGTGATCGGTCCCCTCCCTTGCATAGTCTCTGGGACACCAGTATCTTCCAGGTTCCTTTTTCTCTCTAACAAAATCCCTCACCCGCTTTCCTGGGCTGCCTTCCCTTGCCACAGATTTCTTTTGAATTTGTCTTCTAACTGTTGGTGTCTTGTTTTCCACCATAGGGTGTGATTTTCACGAGATCAAATCTGTTACTCTTTTTCTATCTGGCTCCTGGTTTCAGTTTCTCTGGCTCTTAAATGTCATCCACTATGGCAACAATGAAAGAATCAAATGAGAGAGAACGAGGTTACTAAAGCCTCCTTCCTATTAAGCCCAATATCTCGAGTTGCCCGCTCCTGCCGAAGGCTAGTGACTTTCAGCCGGTGCTTCACGCTGCTCACACGTTTACTTTCTCTGCGGAGGAGGAGGTCGTCTCAGGAGCTTTTAAATGGGAGGTGCAGTTTTAAGAGAGATTCTTTTTTTTTAAGATTTATTTATTTATGCATATAGGAGCTGGGGTACAGGCCAGAGTTGTGGGGGGGGGTGAGAGGATTCACCAGAGACAGAGTGGGGAACAGAACAGGCAGACTGACCGAAATCCACTGCTGAGGGGAGCAGCTGGCGAGTCAGGAGAGGTCTGCTGCGCCATGTGGGTTTCTCCCTGGCCAGGGATCGAACTGGTGCTGCAGTGGCTGCAGATTGCTTCATAGGTTTCATCTTAACCCCTTGCACCACCAGGGAGGCCCCAAGAGAGATTCTTAACAGCCGCTTTGAATAGGTCACTGAGCCGAGCTCAGGCAAAGGCTGCTAGCTGGTCCTGTGCTTGGGCATCATAAGCAACCTCGTTCTGTCTATGCCACTGCGCCCCACCAGGGGGCAGTGCCGGGCTGAGGCCCATTCCTGGGACTCAATTTGAGGCCCACATTCCGTATTTTCGGGTGAAAGTTTTACTTCTCCAGTCAAACCCAAAGGGTGTGTTTCCTCTTCGTGCTCAAGACAATTAGGGCAGAAAGGAAATGGAGAGCTCTGAATCCCAGTGTAACTGGAATGATGTGGTCAGGACCAGAGGGACACAGGCATCTGCTCGTGCCACACTCAGCAGGCAAGGCATGTTACTGTGTCACACACACTGGAAGCCCAGGATGGAAGGAAGGAGAGATTAGGTAGCAGAGGGGTGAAGGCCTTCACAACACACACACTGCCTGACACTACAGAGTTCCATGTTTCTGCTTAAAATATTCTTTCCTCTTGGGTTCCTGCCCTTGGGCAACTTCCCTTGGGCCCTGCTGAGCCGGATGGTCTCAGGGGCCGTCCTCCACGCCAGCCAGGCGCAGCCTGGGACACAGGTGACCGCCAGGGGCCAACCCGGACAGGCCAGCTCAGGACACAGTGGGCAGAGGCCAGTTTTCCTGTTCTCACAATCATGGACAAAGGCCTGATCTAGACAGAGTCCCCTTCACCTTGGAAAGTTCTCCACTGTGGCTGCAGCCCCTTTCCTGCCCTGCCAAGGCGGCCACCTCAGGTGCTCTTTTTTTTTTTTTTTTTTAAAGATTTATTTATTCATACAAGCACTGGGCACAGTCAGAAGCACGGGAGGGCGAGAGAATTCACCAGAGCCAGAGCGGGGAGCAGAGCAGGCAGAAGGACCGAAGTACACTGCTGAGGGGAGCAGCGGGCGCCAGGAGAGGTCTGCGCGCCATGTGGGACCCTCCTCCGGTGGCCGGGGAACAGCCGGGGATCGAACCGGCAACACAGAGGCTCCGGGCAGCTTCGCAACCCAGCGCTCAACCGCTGCGCCACCAGGGAGGCCCTCAGGTGCTCTTTTAAGATCTCCTCTAAAAACACAAAAAGGCCGAGTGAAGAAACTTCAACAAAGATCAAAATGACCCAAATTAAATGAGACCCTCCTTTAGGGATGTTGGGGTGCTGCTTGTAAAGTAACGCAGCCACATCCTTTCCAGAGGTATTTGCTGTTCCCAAGGGGCCTTCCTCAGGGAAGCTCACAGCCGCAGCATGGCAGGCAAAGCTGGGGAGCGACCATGAACAACATAAGGTCCTCGGTGAGACATCGAGGGGGATGTTGAGGGGTCGAGTCCACCTCCTTGTGTATTCTTGCCCCACCCCAAAATGCTCAGAGTGGCCACGCTTGGGTCAAGAGTCTTCCTTAAAAAGGAACCACAATCATTTATCTGTTCATAGGAAATCAATTTATAAAGGAAACATGAGACCAGATGCATCAGCAGGTGAGGGGAGGGCAGGAGGGCCGCCCAGCTGTGACTGGACCCCGCCTTCCATCAGGGCTGCCCCCACCCCCCCGCTGATGTCCAATAAATGATGCTGACATCTGAATGGATCCCCTGCTCAGCCTTACTGTTCACCTCGTGACAAGCCTGACGCCTCGGGAAACACAAGTGGTCGAGAGAGCCACGGTGATCTTCATGCGCAAAGTTAGAGAACTAACCAACCCTTACTTTAAATACCAAATCTTATTTTAAAGCTGTGATGATGAAGACGTAGTCACATTGGCACTGGGGTAGACAAGTTGACCAATGGATCAGAAAAAAAGAAGAGCTCAGAAACAGACGTATAAATAAAACACTTGATGTGTGAGGATGGCTGTAGGGGAGAGCATTGGAGAGAGGGCGTCTGCCCTATACATGGCATGATGCATGTGAAAGTGAACGACTTTGACCCCTTCATCAAGGGCAGCAGCGGTGGTGCTTATTCAGCAAGTCCAAGTGGAAATCCCTAAAGGGCTTTTTAAACTGAGCCACAGTTGCCACACCACTTGCCATCTGAGTGCCAATCTGCGTGCCACTTTCCATTCTCCCGCTGAGATTCCCAACACAGAGCCCTCTGCCCCAGGGGACACAGGTACAGCCAGGGCGCACGAAGGTTCAGGGTCACAGGCTAGTGCCCTGGTCCGTCAAGGTCAGCTGGTCCAGGAGGCAACAGGTAACTTCCAGGGAGAAAAGCTGGGCCTTTACAGGTTTCCCGGAGGGCAGGAGTAAGGCGCCCATGGCCCCTCCCTCCCCGACACCTGCGTCTCCCTGGGCTTCCTTTGCCTGTTCCACTTCCAAAGCAGGCCCTGGCCATCCATCTGTCTTGTCTTCACCTGCTTCTTTGCCCTTCCTTCCGTCCAGAGTTCTAGAAGTAAGATTTGTATTGATAGCAGCCCTTAGCTTGTTCCAGGAGCAGTAACCATAGCTTCCATTTAGTCTGTCCTGACTGTATCAACAGCTTATGTACAAAGTATTAGTTCTCATTTTTGTAACAATTAGGCAAGGGGAATATTTACTATTTCCACTTGGAAAGTGAGCTAGATACCTGCTCAGACCCAGAGCATGCAAATAGTAGTAAAGCCAGATTCAGAGTCAAGCTTTTCTGAGCCGCTGCCTGAGGCCTGCCCGCTGGGCACACACCCTCTGCCAGCGACCCCCTGGCCTGAAACTCAGCTTCTGCCCTGGGGTCCTTGGAATTTGCCCGACCTGGGACTGAAGATAATAACAGTTTAATGTTTTAAAGGATCTGAAAGATCCCAGTCCAAGTTCCCCAGTTTTTCTTGAATTGATTCAAGTCAAGACAAGGAAACTGAGACTCAGAATGATTCAGATTAACTCAATTTTATGAGTGTGTATATATATACACAAATAATATTAAATGAGTCCACCTCCCCAAGTCTAAGCTTTTCTTTCCTTTTCATTTGCACCGTGATGATGGAAGATGCCGCAGTTCACAAATTTCTATAGAACAGCAACTCTGAGTAGTCATTGCCAGCAGCTCCCAGATTATTAAGATTTATGATTTATATTAGGAAAGTTTTAATTGGCATGTAAAGGACTGGCTGAAATTTTTAAAGACTCAGGGTTTTTTGTAGCTGATTATGATTAAAAATGTAGATGATGAAGTATTCAGGCAACAGATCTGTGTACAAATGACCTAGAAACCAAGTGGGTGCAATCCACTGCTGAGGGCTGGACCAAGAATCCCTGAAATCGTCATTGCCGGCGGTTAGTGGCATATCTGGAACAGTTGAGTAAGGGGAAAAGGACACTTAGTTCACTTGCCAGCTGGCCCCAGTCAAGTTACTTACCCTCAGGAATGAGTCATTTAGAACCTATACGTGCTGCTGTGTGCCCACCAGTGCAGGGCCAGAGTGCGCGGTGAAACTCCGGGGCCTGGCACCGTCCCACCCACTAGAAGATGCGACTGCAAAGCACAGCCTGGGACGGGCATTTTTTTCACTTTCCTTTTTACACGATTTCCTTGTATTTCCCCAAGTACAGCCTCAAGAATACTGGGGGCAGCTACCTGCTGGGGGGTGGTTTGTCGGGTGGTGCTGGTGCTGGCAAGAACAGCTCTCCAGGGATACAGAAGGCACGCCCCGAGGTCAAGCTTCAGGAGCGCTGCTGACAGGCACACGGGTGTCATGCAGTGCTTGCCCCTTGCTTGATTTGCCAGGTCCCAACTCCGGCAGTGGGTCTTTCTAATAGCAGACGGTATTTCGTGGTTTGGAATCACAGTGAATTTTTCTGTTTGCGGCTCATTCTCCACCTCCCTGTCTCCGTACCTGCTGGTGTTGCCCTGCTGTGGACAGTGAAGCTTCCACACCTGGCGGGCTCCTCACCTGGGACATGACGGGGCCCCCAAACTGACCAGGTTGGGCAAGGCAGGAACTGTGTGAAGGTGTGAAGGTGTGAAGGGGAGAGTTGCTAACCCACCTGCTGGCAGGTGACGGAGGCAGAGAATGAGCACGCCCTGGTCTTGCGGCCCAGGGTGGAGGGGCTGGCCTCGGACACTGCCCTGCAGAATGGGGAAGGCTGTTAATTAGCCTGACTGCAGTGATCGGCTCACTAGTGATCCAGCCATCACAGCGACACCAGTATGGATGAAAAAAGATGGTTCTGAGGGCGGTGTCCTCGTAGAAGGGAATTCTAGGCACACACGTAGAACCCGTGTGAGTTGGCTGACCTCTAAACCCCAAATTGCAGCAAACCACCACAGCTGGAGGAAAGGCATGGGCAGATTCTCACAGCCCTCGAGACTCCACTCAGAGCCGCAAAAATCCCTCTCAGCCATGAGCTTTACTTCCCTGCTGAAGCCCCTCATGCCTGCAAGAGGACAGACGGCAAACCACCCGGGCCTGAACTGCCTCCGAGGCTCTGGTGTGCCCCATGATGGTCCAGCTCATGGGCCAGAAATTCCAGCGAGCTCTGATGTAGCCAAACTCACCCAGCTGGTCCTTGGCGCCCTGTCCTGGCCGTGCTGTCCGTATGCCAGGCTTGGCCTTGCTCCCCACACCCCGGCCTCTGTCCCCAAACGGGTCCTCCCTACCTGCTCCTCAAGACTTGGCTCCACCCCACCTAGTGAGGGCCCACCCCACCTTCCTCTCGGCTCCCGGGCCACCTGGGTGCGTTTCTCACTTGGCACGAAGCATGTTCTGCAATCACGAAGCTGCCTGTACCCTCAAAGCTCAGCACAGGGCATGCAGTGGGCATTCAATAAATGCACACACAGTCACACTTTCATGCAATAGACAATTACTCCAAGAATACCAGACCAGCCCCGCCTGGCAGAGAGCAGCGCCACTAGTGGAGCCCCCAGGAGATGTTCCACACAGAGGTGAGCCCAGCCTGGACAGAGAGGACAGCTCAGAAGGACAGAAGCCAGAGCCGGGAGGGAGCGCGACGCAGAGGACAGCGTCCAGAGAGCAGCCTCCAGGGGGGTTCGGTGCCACTCAGCTGGGTGAAGAAAATCACCCTGCGGTCCGCGGGTTATAGGCAAATAAGGGGAAGGAAGTTTTATTTTCTTACCTACAAGATACGGGCGTTTAAAATATTCGGCAGCACGTGTGCTTCCAAACACGGCTTCTAAGCCCACGAGCAGAAGGTGACAGAATTTTGATGGACGTGTAAGCCCACAAATATATGTGGACATTTTCCAGTTTCAGACACCCTGGCTGTTCCCTCCTGCCCTTTCCAGTCAAGACAAGCACCGGGGCACCAGCGATGTGGGAGATGCTGAATTCCCTTGGGGCAGGCGGTTTGGGGGGACAGGGCTCCCCCTTTATGCGCCCTTAGCATTTTGTTCACCATATTCAAACAACAAAGTGAGGAGAGCTGAAGGCAGGACTGCTGTTTCTGTCTCCATGGACAACACCTGGGGCCGCCAGCTCGCCCCAACCCCCCACCCCCCCCCAGGGCGGCAGCAGGTCTGCTCAGTCCCAGCGCCAGCCTCCACGTCCTGGCTCAGCCCTGACTCCCCGCAGAGAGGTGCCTGCAGCTCCACCGCAGACCTCACAAGGTAACCTCAGCCGGCCTTTGCCCCTTCCCCTGGTGTCCCCGTCACACTCGCCCTGCGGCTGCAATCCTTGACCTTTGGCCAAGTCCCCGCTCTGCCAGGCGGGACGCCCTGCTCTGCAATTTCCCTGTCTGGGAGATGAGGAGGAGGCGGCGCGGAGAGGGTCCTGTCCTGGAACTGGCTGTGACCTCTGACCTGACAACTGTGCCCTTGTCCTCAGCGGAACAGGCACTGGGGTCCCATCTTGCCTGCCCTACGTCATGGCTGTGTCCCAGGTCGCCCAGTCCCGGGCTCAGGGTCTCAGAGCCTGAAGGGACCTTTCACATCTTTCAGTAAAGCCTCCAGCACAAAGCTCTGGTCCTCCCCAATCTGGACAGAGGTGCTCTGTACTACGGCTCTTGCATGTCCTCACAGTACAATCGTTACAGTCCCCATTTTGTGGACAGGAAAACAAGTGTAAAGAGATAAAATAAGTTGCTTGAGGTCATAGAGGGAGCAAGTGGCAGATTAAATCCAGGACCTTCTGACCAAAAAAATCTGATGTTCTAGATGCCTATTATCCCTAACTGCCTGAATCCTGTGCCTGCGCGAGAAAGAATTCATCACCCGAAGTAGCGCTGCATTCTGTCTCCAATCACACTGACTAGTCAAACATTTTTTAAACTTATGTAAAATCTGACCATCTGTAATTTCTGCCCCTTAGCACTATGTTGCCCTTAATACTGTACAGAATAAACTACCCTGCCCGGGGGACGTGCCTCCAGGCGCCAGAAGACAGCAGTGTCCTGGGCGCCAAACCATTTCTTCCTCTCCAGCTTCTGGTTCCTCTGTGGGGCTTCACTCCCTATAAATCTCACTCTCTGAGTCCCATATGTCACCTTCCTGCCCTCTTCCAGAACGTCATGCTGAAATTGAAATTAAGTGGGCTGATTTTTTTAAAGAACATTTTATTCTTTGTAAGTTCCCTAGCATGTATCCAAATCAAATAATTCATAAACAAGCGATTATAAATTTTTTGATATGATTTATAAAAAGCACATGAATATTCCCAGGGATGATACATCTTCAAAGCCTTGAAAAGGATCCTGTCATAAATATTGGCAGAGAAGGACCCTGGATGAAATCAGGTGGAAGGGATCAGGTGCATATGAGGATGGAAAGTAGAGCTTCGCTGGTGAACATGACACAGTTTGTACAGATGCTGATTTTAACGCAGTGCACCTGGAACCTATACACAGCGTTGGAAACCAGTCATTTCAATTTAAAAAAATGAATGTTAATAAGTACAATGGAGAGGCAGTTGGGTATCCTCCAGTGATTGAGAGTTGGAGGGTCATGTCCTGAACATTCCACTCAGTGGCTGTGTGACCTAGGAGCAGTTACTTAATACCTCGGATCCTCTGAGCTCCCTGGTACCAAAGTGTGAAAACCATAGTTTATTCCCCAGAGGACTGAAATAAGGACTAAATGTGCGAAATTTTGTAAACTGCTTAGAATGGTGCCTGGCGCTTTCAGATGCTCTACACGTGTGAAATGCTGGAGGTGGGTAGGCCTGTCCTAGGTTGTGAGGATCAGGTACGCCGGGGGCATGGCACAGAGGGAGGGAGGTCTAGGTAATAAGAGTAACCTGATGATGAGGAACAGTCATTAGGCGAGGTGTCTGAGCTTCAGGAGTTGTTTATCCACACTCAACTGGCTGGTAAGGCTTTAGGACAGAATTTAAACAAGGGTCTGCTGTTCTCTTAACCACACTACTGCACCACCTGCATCTGAATAGACATGAAATAGTTTCTCCTTGACACAGAATTTGACACAGCATCTTTCCCTCCTGGCTGGGCTAGACTAGGAACACCCCCTCCTGCTCTCTCCCTGCTCTTTCCCTATGGCCAAGGGACTTTCCTTTCTGCCTGTATGAATTCATTCCAGTTGACACGTATGGGCTACTGGTCTCACCCATGGGTCTTCAGGCCAACCCACACATGCACACCTAATCCCAAAGCATGCAGCACTGCCACTAAGCTGCTGTCACACACACTAAAGCATATAAGCATCATTCCACATGGGATTTTTTTTTCATATTTTGGCTAATTATCCTAGGGGCCATATCCTGATGTATAACCATGCTTGATGCAGACAAATCATTTTCCAAAAGAACTGTGCAAATTTATAACACCACCATAAATACAGCAATGCTATTAAGACAATCAGTTTTCAACAGCCACAATTTGTTATTACCATACTCATAATCTGTTTATATTTATAGTGCTACATTTATAATGCATATGTACACATTAAACTAATTATAAAGCTGGTTGGGACCACATAACAATTTATTAGGTGAAAGATAGAGAATTGTTAGTGATACTATGTCCACTCTTTTTTTAATGCTAACCTTCTCTCTCTCTCTCTCTCTATATATATATATATATCTTAAAAGTTTATCACTTATACATCATTAAGCTGAAAAAATGAATAAACTTTAAAATTATCTTAAATAATTTGTTATAAACCAGAAACATAGAAAATGTTCTAAACCTTTTGCTATTGTCATAATTTAAATTTGGCTTATCTCGGTAACCTTCCTTCTTTTGTAGCTGCCATTTGCACATTGTGTGTATCACCACATGATGTTTCCTCCCGGGGCCTAGCAGGGAGAGGTGGGCAGGGCAGAACACTGTTCAAACGCAAAGCACCGCTACTCTGATCAGCTAAAGGAGGACCCTGCTCAGCGGCCTCTGGCTGGTCACAGTTGGAGCAAGTGCACTGTCAACGCCGCATTCAGTTTGCAAAGAGGAAGCTCGGTGCACGCACAGGCTGCCTCCTGGCCACGTCACACAGTCCATCGCCCTTGCTCGCAGTGACCTATTCTTTACCTCTTCGCTTCTTCTTTGTGCCAGAAGAGCAGAAATCGGGCCCTCTGGGGATGCCACCCTCTCCCCTACTGTTCTCTCCAACCTGAGGCAAACTTTCCCCCACTTCCCAGCCCCTCTGTAAGGGTGAGGTAACCTGCTCCTTGGAATCCAGAGTCATTTTCCGAATCTTGAACTCCTGTGACCTCCCAAGGGCTCTAGAACTAGGCGTTTGATTTCGGCTTCTTTCCTGATGCTCAGTGGCCGCCTGGAGAGCATCTCCGGGCTCAGTCACCACCGCACCGAGCCCACTCTGTGCTGGAGAAGGGGGTCTCCCTCCCAGCATGTGGGCAGCAGCCAGATGCGCCTTCTCAGAGGACCCCTGTTCTCTGGTCCACGTACACGGCCCTCTCCGCTACGGCTCCTCTCCCCACCTGTGCAGTCTGCTTTGGACTCCACCTTTCCGGCCTTGTGACAGATCATTCCCTTGGTTCCTTCCCTTCCAGTCACTTTCCTTGACCGCCCCCCCCCACATCCGACTCCCACCCCGATGGTCCTACTCTGCCTTTAAAACTTGCAAACACTTTCTTACGAAAACAATAGAACTTTTAGTGATCCTGCTTCTTCTTCAAAGAGCTACTGTGAATATTTTCCTAGCCTACATCCCAAAGTTCTACACCCCCCTCTGTACCAACTCCACACTCGCACTTTGCCCTTGAAGAAAGGGCAAGAGACAGTTAGCCTGGCGTCCAGCCCTCCGGCGCGAGCCTGAAACAACTGCCTTTCGTGGACCTCACAGTTTACGGGTCACGAATTGCAGAGGGATGCTGGATGATGATTTTGTCCCCCCAGTGTGGGTGGAAATAAATCCAGTCTGGGGGCCTGGAGACCCCCGGGGCCTCTCTCAGCGCTCATCTTGC
Organism: Talpa occidentalis; assembly: GCF_014898055.3. Classification (NCBI taxonomy): domain Eukaryota; kingdom Metazoa; phylum Chordata; class Mammalia; order Eulipotyphla; family Talpidae; genus Talpa; species Talpa occidentalis. Next base: position 112,633,165 of record NW_023605194.1, read on the forward strand.
GAGGAGAGAATTCAACATCGAGACCAGAATCAGGAAGCAAAGCAAGAGATTTACTGACAAATAAGAGGAAGGACAGGAAAGCTCTCTGAGCTGAGAGGGGTCGCAAGTGGGTAGCCACCGAGGGGGCAAAAAGCAGGTGTTTATGTGGGTCTAGGGGGCCAGGAGTCGGGGTTCAGCCGCTGGGTGTCTCGGGGTTGTGTCTCTGGCTGATGGGTGGGGCCCGTGGGGTCTCCCGGGTTTCTTGGCCCATCTTCCCGCACAGCTCGGGCCCACTGCTGCAGCAGCGTGTTACCGTGCTGGGGGCACCCTGGCTTCAACTGATTGTTTCTCAATCACATTGATAAATGGACTTGCGGCACCTGGGCTTGGTGCTTGGGGCACCCTGTACCTGACTGGCTGCCTGTACTCGTCTCTCACGTCCTCGTCCGGAATCACGTGATGGTGTTCGCTGGCGAGCGGGATTATCTGGAGTCCAGGGTGGCTACTCCCGTGTCCGCGCCCCGGGGGAGGGTGTCAGTGTCCACCCGGAGCCCCTTCAGAGCGACGGCTCAGGGAAGTTGCATCTCTGACACAGTGGCCCCGGATAGGCTTGGGTTGGGGGTTCACAGGAAAGGTTCACGGGAGTACGAAGAACTAGAGCCCACGCTGCCCCACTTTCACCAAGCCCCACAGCCCGGCCACTGCACCCCAGCTGCTCTCCGGGGGGTGACAGTGAGGCCAGAGCCAAACACAGCGCATTTTTCTTCGGTTCTGTCCTCTTCTGAGGTGTCGTCTGCGCACAGCCTTTTCTTGTCGAGAGTTTGGAGGGGCTTCTCTTGGGGCTTCCCATCTCACTCTCCTGGGCCCTTTGGGGGCTTAGCTCAGAGTCGAGCACAGCAGCGCCTGGCGTGCTGAGGCCGTCCCCCAGCGCCCTGGCTTCTCTGGGAGGAACCGGAGCCAGGTCCGCTCCCTTTTCTCTTGCTCCGGTTTCCCGTGACTTCCCTCCATAATTTTCAAAAGGAATATGAAGGCCCCCGGAAAAACTACATGAACATTCAAAATCCATCTTTAACCAGGACAGTCGGGAAAGTGCCTCCTCTCGGAGCAAAGCCCCATCACCGGTGGGGTTTATCCCTGCAGGTCAGGAGCCAGCCAACTGGGGTCGTGCTTTTATTTTATTTTTTTTTTTTCTGAAAACTAAGAGTCCTGTAATATATATATTTTTACATCATTTTGCTTTTTCGTACAATGTACGCACTTTCATCTCGGTGATAGTCCCGACTGGGGTAATTGTACCTGGATGGAGGCAGAAGCCGGATAAGAGGACAGGACAGGGTCCCAGAGGAGGGGACAGCAGAGGCGCCTGGAGCCAAGGCCTGCATGTCCCTCCACAGGGCACCCTAAGGAGGGGATTAAGGGGGCAGGGAGAGCTCACTCTGTAACAACAGTGCTTGGGAAACTGCCTGCTCTCTAGCACAGCGACTCTTCACTTACACTTATCTCTAGGTCCTTGGACACAGACTTTCAGCTAACCCCACCTAGGGGACCCGGGCCTGGGTGATGAGGAATGCAGCTCCCTTGGGGCCCTGTGGTGTGACCGCTAGCTCATTTGACAAGCTCCCACAAAAAAAGTTCTCATGAAATACTATTTCTTTTAAAAGTTCAGAGTGTTCTTGGTTCCTGCCTGGGCACTTTCCATCTGAACTCGGCTGGAAAGGAGACAGGAGAAGTTAAAGGAGAGCAAAGGAAAGTCAGGGGCTGCAGGGCTCCGTGGAGTCAGAAGATTAAGAGGAGCGCCCCAGTGTTCCCTCGGAGAGCTCCAGACAGGCAGGGCTTTTGACCGGGATCGCAGTGAACCCGCTTGTTTCAGGGATCCCCGTGGAGGGGACACCAGCCTGGGGAGGTGGGGCGCGCCGGGAGCAAGGGATGCCCCGCTCCACCTGGAGCTCAGCATGGAGACCACCAGTTGCACCCCGGGCTTTGGGGAGTGCTAGGGCGGGGTGCAGCTGCAGCTGGGATGCAGGTGGGAGGGGCCCGCCTGGAGACCCGCCCTGCCCAGCACGACTCAGCCCCTGCGGCTGGCAATATAAGCGCCCCAGGGCAAGGCAGGGCGCACGGTGCTTCCAGCCTGGGCGCAGGGCATCTCCAAGAGCCAAGGCGCGGAGCAAGGACACGCCGCCACTCACCCCACGCCTGCACTCCCTGGCAGCCAACTTCTCAGACCACCGGCCTGCAGCTGCACAGTCGGCACTCTCCCCAAAACTGGGCCACTCAGGGCTGAACCGCAGTGCAGAGGCGGGAGAACCTCACCTTGGGGCGGGAGCCCTCCTCTGCTGGCCTGGTGAGGCGCCCGGTTTGTGCTCTGCGTGAAGATGGTCGCCTCCACCGCCCCAGACCAGCCGGCCCCCACCATGCCCATCAAGATCTTCTCCGCAGGGCTGGCGGCCTGCACCGCGGATGTGATCACCTTCCCTCTGGACACCGCCAAAGTCCGGCTCCAGGTAGGCAGGCAAGGTGCAGACGGGCAGAGAGGGGCCTTCCTGGCTGTGGTCTCAACGCCCATCCCACTGGGGCTGGTGGCCACCTTTGATTTGGCCGCTCTCCAGGATGGATGCAGGGGGGAAGGGGAGGTTGGGGGCAGGTAGTTTCTGGAGAGAAACTGAAGCACCACAGGGGTCACAGAGAATGGCTTCACCTTGACTCCTGCCAAACTCCCCAAATGTTAGGGCGCGCCAGGTGTTCTAAGAGCTAAGGCTGTGGGCCTCTCCCAAGTTTAGAAGCAGGTGCTTTCTGCCTTCTTAATTAACAGGGACACCTTCCCATCCCTCTGCCTTAGTTGGGGGTTCTCCAGCATTCATGGGGGGAGGTGGGATGGGGATGTGCAAAAGGTGTATGGTGGCTTCTGTCTCGCTGTCTCTCTCTCTCTCTGTGTGTGTGTGTGTGTGTATAGGTATATATAGAGAGAGCTAGATGGAGATCACAGACACAGATAGATCCACTCTGATATAGATCACACACACACATGTATCTACATATGCAGGTGTAGCTCTCTCTATTAATATAGACAGGTATCTGTATAGGTAGATACTTAGAGAGAGAAACTAAATAGCATCACGTGATGGGACAGGTTACAGATATCACTCTACGAGCACACATAAGCTGTAAGGCAGGTGTACAGAGAAGAGGCTGCTGAGACCAAGAAGGAACAGGACCTAGGAACACAGCAGGATAAATCTTGCCTGAAGTTTTCTCCACAGAGAACAGCCACGGCCTGTCCTTGTGTCCTTGGTTTCTCCTCCCTGGGGTAGGGGGGGGTCCCTACTTGGTGCTCACTTCCCTCTCCCCTGTTCTCATTTCCAGATTCAAGGCGAAACCCCGATCTCCAGTGGCATCAGGTATAAAGGCGTCCTGGGCACCATCACCACCCTGATCAAGACGGAGGGGCCCATGAAGCTCTACAGCGGGCTGCCCGCGGGCATCCAGAGGCAGATCAGCTTCGCCTCTCTGAGGATCGGCCTCTACGACTCCGTGCAGGAGTTCTTCAGCTCGGGCACGGACGGTAGGCGCAGCTGCCGGGCCCCCGCGAGCCCGGCCGCCCTGTCCAGGCACAGTCACTCAGGCTAGTGGCTGCGTGTCACATCCGTGTTTGGACCCCCCCCCCCCCCAAATTCACTTGGTGTTGGCTCACTGCTCGTGGGCTTATGTCTGTCCGAATCATCCAGCCTGGGGCCTGGCTTGGATACGTGTATGTCTTGGAGATGAGGAGGCGGAACAGGTCCTCGTATACCAGGCTGAGGAGTTTGGAGTTTATTCTTCAGTGATGAGAAGTCATTGGCAAATGTGGGCGAGGGGTCATATCAACAATGCGCATGTTCAGAAGACCTCCTTGGTGCAGAACAGAGGCCGGATAGAAAAAGGGAGAGAAAGGGACACTTGGGAAGAGAGGGTGTGAGGAAGGAAGGTGACGGGGAGAAGGAGTCAGGGAGCTTCAGCTTGACTGGATTTGGCTGCCAACTGGACAGAAGGTGGACAGGGAAGGCAGGAATAATTTGTGGAGGGAGGGAGTATAGAAGCTGCCTCAGGGGCAGATAAGAGCTTCAGCTCAGACGTGTGGTGTCCAGCCTGCACCTGCACTTGGACAAACCTCCTGGCTGGACTCCTAGGAGTTCACAGGAGGGACTGTCCATGGGCTGATGGAGCGGAGAGACCTAGTGAGCAAAGGTCTTCAATTAATGCCATTTTAGTCGACATCCTTTCCTTATGACATTGATGAGGACAACAGCATCCCAGCCGCGCAGGAAACAGAAGGGTGTAATCGAGCCTCTGGCTTCCCTTATGTGCTGTTCCGCTTAAATTGGCAGTTTCCAGGAGCCTGTCTAGAACCTAAGTGAGGACTTCCTGTAGTGACAATAGGAGCTCTTAGGTTTCCTTAGCAAAACCCCTTCAGCAGAGTGGAGTCAGGCTGCAGAGGGCTGAGGGAGAAACGAGCCCTGGGCAGTGAAGACAGAGATCACAGCCTCTCCCTCGAGGGCTCCAAGGAAAGGTGTGCATCTGGTGACAGGTGCGCGCCACAGAAGGAAGGCGGCCCTGCTCCCGCCATTAGAAGATGGTTATCTAGACTTTCAGCCCCTGGCTGAGCCCATGTGAAGAGAGGACCGTCCTGATGGTAACGAGAGCTGATGCTAGAGCTGCGTGCTTCCTGCCCGCAGGCCAGTGCTCGGTCCCTCAGCTGCGGTATTTCCACCCACCCGCTGGTTCTAGGAAGTGAACATTGTCATCTCCAATTTGGATTAGGAAACAGAACGACAGACACTGAGAAAGCCCTTGGAGCGATGTTATCGTCCACCCTTTACGTTCAACTGTGGAACAGGGGTGGGCGGCAAGACCTGTAGTCTTATTAAATGGCATCGTCTTGGGTAACATGTGCTCGTTTTTCCAATTTCAAGTGAAGAACCACTTTCTAGCTGCTTTTTTGTCTTTGTCCCCTTCACAGCCTGAACTCCCTCGAGGTTCTGCACCGGGGTCGTGTGTCTGTTGTGGCTCGTTCCACAGACTGTGGGCCCAGCCAGCAGGAGGCCAAGCTCCTCTGGCTACCGGTGCCTTCCCTGGAATTTTTTCTTTTTGTGTGTTAATGACTACTGCTCTCTCTCTGGGCAGGCCCACCCACTCTGGGAAGCAAGATCTCCGCAGGCCTGACGACTGGCGGCGTGGCCGTGTTCATCGGGCAGCCCACGGAGGTGGCGAAGGTCAGGATGCAAGCCCAGAGCCACCTGCACGGCCTCAAGCCCCGCTACACCGGCACCTACAACGCTTACAGAGTCATAGCCACCACGGAAGGCTTCCTGGGGCTTTGGAAAGGTAGCTAAGCCAGGGGTGGTTCAAGCACGCACAGCCAATTAGCACATTGTCACCGAGTGGGGCTCGTGACACTTTCTTGTTTTCCAGGGACCAGTCTCAACCTGACAAGGAATGTGATCATCAACTGCACAGAGCTGGTGATGTATGACCTGATGAAGGAGGCCCTTGTGAAGAACAAGGTGCTAGCAGGTAACAGCTCTGTGATGCAACCGACAGGTCATGCCACAGCTACAATTTCATCTTGGAGTATCTCCAGCCAGGTTTTACTGAAGCCCTTAATTTTGTTTTCCCTTTTTAAAAAAATGACCCCAATCCCACATTTTAGAAGTTTTGCTGCAACAAATTTTTTTTTTTTTTTTTTTTTGCAAAAGAGCAAAGTGCAACTGTATGATGAGGTCAGTGCTCTTCACACCTGATACCATTTACAGGACTTCCTTAGCATCATATTTGTTAGATAGAATTCAGCAGGCGAGGCCTCCCCCAGCTGTAGCCATGCAAGCTGGTTATATGAGGTGTGCCCGTACCAGAGATCCCACCAAATCACACCCGCACAGCTTCTAGAGACACTAAAATTCTCCCCCTTAGATCCCGAATATCTGGCTTTACACAGCACCCTACGGGCACAGAGAAAAAGCACAGGTTGTTTTCCTGGCACTTTTAATTCATGATGCCTCAAGCTCTTGGCTACCTTTCCCAGTGTAAGTCCAACCTTCCTTACTGTATTTTATTTCAGACAAGCAGGTAGCCCTCCTGTGACCCACAGACTCACCAGGCTCTGCTAGGCCCCTGGAAACTAAAAGCTCCGCACCCCCACCCCAAGCCTGAGGCTGACTCGTTCCTCTGCTGCATTTTAGATGACGTCCCCTGCCACGTCGTGTCGGCTCTCGTCGCTGGGTTTTGCACGACGGCGCTGGCTTCCCCGGTGGACGTGGTGAAGACCAGATTCATCAATTCTCCCCCGGGACAGTACCCGCACGTGCACAGCTGCGCGCTGGCCATGCTGCACAAGGAAGGGCTGTCGGCTTTCTTCAAAGGGTACGACCTGATCTTCCATGTCTATGATGTTGAGAGCAGGATGTCTGGGCGCTTGGGACACTGGCCTCACCAAGCAGCTGACCTCTAGCTGACCAGCCTTGGAGTATGCAGTACACTTCGTGTCTGCCTCCTTTGCCAGACACTCCTCCACCAATGCCACTGTGCCAGAAAATTAAGTTGCAATCTTAAGTGGTGATAAAATTTTCTCAACTGTGATCAGACAGGTTCATTGGAAATGGACGTATGACCTTGACCCCAGTATATTGGGAATGTAGGGGGCAGCTGCCTCCTCTGGGCAGGAGAACTATCACAAGTGAGGGAGGGAGGGATAGAGGACTAGGATGAAACCAGGTTTGGTTTTCCCTCTTTTAATTTGTTGGACTCAGATTGTCTTAAAACAAAATTAGACAGAAATCATTGCCACTGGCCCAGAAATGTGATGCTGAAAAGGACTGTTCTGGTCCTCGCTCCCCTCACCTGGGCACTCGTCTTGCGCACTAGATCCGTTTCCCTTAAAGCAGCATTATATGGGAAAACCCCTTCCTCAGTACCAACTGATTTATGATTATTCTCAACAGGGATTAAACTAAGGTACCAGAACATGGCGTCTTTTTTTTTAAGCATCTTTTCATGTACCTGTTGTTGAAAGATAATTTTACAGCCAGATGTCTTTTTTAAAAAAAGTTTCAAGGCAGATTTAACCGCTGACATCTTTTCCTCCTAGACCATTTCATTGCTGCAAATAGGTGTTCAAAATCAATGACTGGATCTGCAGAATTTGGCAGATTCCTTAAACAAGCCCCACCCCAAAGAGGAAAAACAAACAAACAAAAACCCAGCACGTGTAGCTCCTTGACAGAGGAAGGACAGAACTGCCTCTTTCTCTCTTCCTCTCTTCATTCCCTACCTTCCCCGCAGAAGGCCCAGCCAAACAAAAATCACCTCCCTCCGCACCAAGGGAGGAATGTGATTCACAGAGACCAAGGCAGAGGGCGGCTTTGGTCAGAAAGGGAAGAAGGATGTGCTTGTGCACGGGCATCACCTGGGCCCGGCGCCCCAGCGGTGCAGACAGCTCCCCAGGACCGCGCCCCAGAGGTGTAGACAGCTCCCCGGGACGGGACGCGCACCCCAGCGGTGTAGACAGCTCCCCGGGACGGGACGCGCACCCCAGCGGTGTAGACAACTCCCTGGGACGCGACGTGCGCCCCAGCGGTGCAGACAGCTCTCCGGGACCGCGCCCCAGCGTTGTAGACAGCTCCCGGGACGGGACGCGCGCCCCAGCGGTGTAGACAGCTCCCCGGGACGGGACGCGCACCCCAGCGGTGTAGACAACTCCCTGGGACGCGACGTGCGCCCCAGCGGTGCAGACAGCTCTCCGGGACCGCGCCCCAGCGTTGTAGACAGCTCCCCGGGACGGGACGCGCGCCCCAGCGGTGTAGACAGCTCCCCGGGACGGGACGCGCGCCCCAGCGGTGTAGACAGCTCCCCGGGATGCGAGTCCCGCCCAGTGGGGAGGGGCCGAGCCGGGTGTTTCCGCCTCCGCCCCGGAGCCGCGCGGGCAGCGGGCAGCGGGCCGAGGCCCAGCGCTGAAGCGGAGCGTCCACGCGTGTTTTCCAGGTTCGTGCCGTCCTTCCTGCGGCTGGGCTCCTGGACCGTCATCATGTTCGTGTGCTTTGAGCGGCTGAAGCGCGAGCTGATGAAGTCCAGGCAGACGGTGGACTGTGCCACATAGCCCTGCCGGGCCCAGCCCGCGCCGGCTCCAGAGTGAATACTAAAAAATGCCTGTGCACTTCATTTCACCCTAGAAAGATAAATGAGTTCCGCACGAACAGAGTCTGGGGATCTTTTTTTAAACAAAAATGAACACCTGTCTCTCTTATTCTCCTTGTTGGAAGGAGAGGAAAGCAAAACACTCAGTGTGTCTCCTGGTAAGTGTAGGTCCAGACAAGTTATTGTGTCTGATGGACCATTTGGGGGGTGGGGGTATGGAATTTGATGATAGAATAGGAAGAACTTTAATGTATTTTTATTATAATGCAAAGCGATGGAAAAGTGGGTGAAGTGCATTTTTATAAATATAAAAATGAAGGTACTATACTATTACTGTTTTCTTTTTATTTTTTAACCCAGTTGTCAGCTACTCTGTCCAATAAAGTATTGCTGATACCTTTACGCTGGTCTTGCTGCTCCTGTCTCTGAAGAGAAGATTGTCCAGGAGCGGTTGAGTTTTTAGAATAGGCATAAACTTACTTTAAATGTTCTTTGTACAGATTTTAAAATGTCAGTCTATATTTTAGGACCCCTATAGCAGCTTCTGCGCTGAGATACTGTATTCATTTAGGCATTACTGGAATCATGGTATCTCTGAGAATTACAGATTTTTGAATTAAAAGCCCTTGGGTTAGCCAGAGGAGATTCCTGCTGAGGGGGAAATGAATCTTCAGCAACTTAAGTGATTCCAACTTTATTTAACAAGTCCTGAAGCTGATAGTCTCCTTTTGGAGAACAGCAAAATGGGGCAGGAGGCGGGAAGGCTTGAGGGCTAAAGAACAAAGTAGAGACAGAAAGTAACTGCCTGGAGCCACAGTCAACATTTGGGGCGAGCATGCTTGGCCTTCGAGTGACTGAATGTGCTGCATTTCTGGTCATGCAGAGATACTAGAGGGACAAGACGGTGATCTGAGCTTCAGTTTGCTGACTTGGCACCCTGGGTAGGAGAAACTCCATTTTGGGCCTGCAAAGTTGTCTCAACAGCTGTCAGGTACGGTGTAATTCTGCGTTCATAGGCTCCACGTTCCTCTTATGGTTGTGTTTTCTACCCTTAAGACTTCATAAGGGTCCCTCAGGCTTATTTCCCTGTTGTCACCTGTGAAGCAGGGATCCTGCTCTCACCTCAGGGCATGCTGGCCTGACTCCCCTTGTTTGGTCATCACCGGTATCTTTTAGGGTTTCTTCCGGCCTCCAGAGCCCTCTTTGCCCACCTGTGCATTCTGGCAGAGCAGGGAAACAGCCCTGGGGCAGCCCTTGCCAAAGACTGATGGGAGTGTGTAAATATCTGCGCAGCCCCCTTGGGCAGAAACCTCGGAGGGATCAAAATCTTTATACACAGGGCTGTTCTGCTTTAATACAGCAGTGATACAAAAATGAATCTGTGACATACTGCAAAATTAGGGAAAAAAGTTATAGTGCAGTATGAATTACTCATGCCCCTTATAAGATTAGGAATGAGGTAGTAGCTTCTTTTTTTGTTCTCATAACCAATTATTGAATAACATCTTAAACAGATAATCAGTAAAGGAGTTAAAAAGTGAAAAAAAAAAACTGTATATTTTGATTTAGTTTATAGGAACATGATTTTAAAATTACAGAAGCATGGTTTCATTACATACTGGCTTAAATCAAGGATGGGAAGACAGAAGTATTAACGGAAAGCTAATGGCAATTTCAAGATGGATTTTATTTGCTCACAACATTCTGAACAAAATGACATCACATTTCAACAATTTTATTTTACATAAGAACTCAATTGCTATATCCAAAGTAGAGAGAAATCTATTTCTTTAAGTTGCCAACCAGGGCTTTCCCTACTCCCCCCTCCCCCCCAAAAAAAGCTATTGCTTCATTTTTTTTTTTTAATACTTTTTACTGAACAGACACAGGATCGCCCTGGAAGAGTAATGTCATAGTTGCATCTCACCTGCATTACTGAAGCCAGGGGGAAAAACTCCCTCATGGTTTTTCCTAGACTTTTAACAATTTCATAAATCTTTGTTAAAAAACTGCTTGTACAGAGATTCATAAATAAGAAAATGGAAATAAAGCCTCCCCAGACTTGTTATTGAGAACTTAGGCATAACGTTCATCCTGAGAAAATAGCTACTGGTCCCCAATCATTAATTCCAGAAGACAGTAAACATCACCGCCTCCAAGCCACACCTCTTCTCTTCCACACCATGGTAACGGGCAAGCTCCCCTGCTCTGCAAGGGGCACCCCCTCACCCTCGAGTAAGCCTCCTTTGAGCAAACCTTTGACCAAGTTCTATTTCACTCAATGCAAAGAGGAGAAACAGCACATAAACAATTATGAATGCTGGAATTAAAATGAAGAGTACACATTCACATAGAAAAATACATAGAAATACAAGTATCTGTAAAAGTGGGAAAAAAATCAGGATGAACATTTTCAATAAAAAAGATTGTTTTTCTAAACTGTAAATGGTGCCAGTAAGACACTGCTCTTCATATCTGACTACATCACTGTATTTATACACAAACAGAGGCTGGTCTGGGGTCGCTGATATCCCCCGATTTTTCCCATTTCTTTAAGGATTGTCTCTTGGAACATATTCGAGCTACAACCATTATACATCAACTTTTTGATTATTCTTGTCACGAGCACTCTTCAATCTGGCACATACACAAATTCATTCAAACAATGAATGATTCCCTTTTTTGATGCAAAAACAATCTTCCTGCTACTTCAATTCTATCACTACTTTGGTATTTTGTTATTATAGACATGTAAGACTTTACATATGGATTTTAAAGACTACATAAAGTTCTAACACCTATACTGAAAGCAAGGGAAAGCAGGAAGTCAGACACAGTTACATTTTTTTCTGACATGTCACCAGCACATGAAAGTTGCAGGCTTACAGCTGGTGACAGTTAGTTTGGCTTCCAGACTCTGTGAAAGTCTCATTCGTGACTTTCAGACCCCAGCGCTTCAGAATACACAATATGGTTACTGATTATTTGATGCAAAATCAGAACAATGTATTGTTCAAACAGAGGTTGATTCAAACAACATTACTGAGCAAACTTTCTAATGACATTTTTTAGTATTACTAAAAATATTTTTTCTCTTTAATGGGAAAAATTACATAGAATATTTCCCCCATATTTGAATTATTCTTTTATTAAGTATACTAAAGTTTACATCAGTTCAAGATCTCAAGATTAAAACATAAAGGTAAATATTTTCAGCATGAAAATGAAAAGGCGAACAGAACTGCTTTCCATGTAAGAGTGAGGACCCAGATAACGTGAACTTTCAGGGCTGACACCCACTTCTTTTCAGGATTTTGCCACATCTCACAGACCTCTAGCAGGATGATAACGCATTACCACCATTTTAAAAACCAACTTAAGATAATCCCAAGTTTGAGAAGTCTTCTAGAAGAAACCAGTTTTTAAATTTTTATATTGAAAAGTAGTTGAACTACCATGATTATAATTAAAAAATCAAATTTAAAAAAGTTCAATCTTGTTGAGAAAGTAATAATTGTAATGATATTTAATGTATGTGCTGTCCAACACTCTGTGTTACTTTCCAACTGAATAGTCTTCTCTACTCTTCTCTTTGGCAAGTTTGAAGAGGTTTGTTAACAGATATAAACAAATACTCGAAAGTCTAGAGTCCTGACATTACTGAAGAGCCAGTATATATACTTGAGATATACATATTAAAAGATGTGCTAATATTGAGTTTCAGATCAAATCATGTCCTTAACAGGTTGGTCTCTTAGGATTGAACTTAATAATCGAACTTAATAATCAGACAAACCTATCTTTAAACTCTTAGTTTTGCTCGAAGTACCTATATCTAAAACACACACAAAGAAGGAACGGTTCGGAATCTCATCACAACACAATCCTTGACAGCACCTGCTGTCCTCCTGAGATTTTAGGAGAATAAGCTACACAACATGCATAGTCCTCATCCCCTGGCTACTTTAGAATCCCACAGACTGTTAACACAAAAAATATTCATAAAGCCCATACACCACCACTTAGAACGGCAAGGAATCAAAGCAAAGAGCAGCAAATTAAGTCAAATAAACCAGTGGTGTTTAACTCAGATTTTTAAAAAGCTTTATATTTTCCTCTTGATTAAGTTACTACTGAAATAGTAACTGTTCTTTGAATACAAGCAAGATTTTCTTACTAGGTACAACTCATTTCACAAATACACACAGGCAGCAAGGAGACCTCATAAAAGGCCCAAGCAGGAAGGGTCTTTTATAAAACTGAGAGAAATAAATACTGAAGTTGAAAATGGCCTTTAAGCTTTAAAATAACATTGTGATATGTTAACGTATGATACTAAAAAACCAAAACACGTCACCTGTACTGCCATTCTCTTGTTATCTATTATGCTAAATAATCAGAGAAGCTCGTGTCTACCTACAATCTAGTCTCAGGGAGTCACAGCCACATGTGTCGAAGGCGCAAACAAAGAAGAACTATCCTCCCTGTCAATTAACCAAGCAGTAAAATGAAACAAAGAAAGGGCAAAAACAGAACCTACAAACAAAAAACTCTTTAAAGAACTCTGAAAAGATACCAGCCCGACAGCTACAACACATTAAAAATGAAAACTGATTTTTATACATTTTAATCAATCAACCAATTTAAGACAAATACCTGATTTGCACTTTTACACTACATGGGCTAAGTCCCAAGTTCCAAGCTGCAGTTCACGTGACTCTACAGAGGGGCTCTTTGGAAGGGTATGTACCCGTGGAGGACAGTGTATAAACATGTGTAAACATACACTGATTGTCCACTAGCTTTCTTAAATAGAATTTCTGAAATATTTTTGTAGGAAATTATATATAAGGAGTGTAATTGATCAGATAATTTCTATTACAACATATAAATTCTGTTGTGTGTGCAAAATGTGGTAGAAATAGAAGATATTATGGATGATTCATGTTTTTAAAGTAAGCGATACATTATAATCCAGTAAGAGTCCTTTAATTTTTTCATGAAACTTCTCTCGATATATGTTGAAATACATAATGCTTTCTGGCTTTTCTTCAAACCAAAACTTGTCAAATTCATAGACAAGATAACCTGTGGTTGGAGAAAAACAAAATATGAATATAGTCACAAGAGTAAAATCACATCCATGCCATCTCATTTCAAAAAGATAAAACCATCTAGAAAATTAGTATAAAATAGTCAGAAATCATCTTAAGCTACACACCTGAAAAAAAATTAAGAAATATTTTTGTATGCTCAAAATAAATAGCAACTGCATAAAATACTTAGTGTACACTTAACTATATGCCTCAAAAATCAACAAACTCCCTCCTGAGAGGTAAATACTTTCACTTTTTTTTTTTTTTTTTTAAGATTTATTTATTTATTTATACAAGCACTGGGTACAGTCAGAAGCACGGGAGGGTGAGAGAATTCACCAGAGCCAGAGTGGGGAGCAGAGCAGGCAGAAGGACCGAAGTACACTGCTGAGGGGAGCAGCGGGCGGCAGGAGAGGTCTGCGCGCCATGTGGGACCCTCCTCTGGTGGCCGGGGAGCAGCCGGGGATTGAACCGGCGCTGCAGAGGCTGCGGGCAGCTTCGCAACCGCTGCGCCACCGGGGAGGCCCATGAGGTAAATACTTTCAAAAGATACTTCGGGAATAGGAAAAAAGTTATTTCCAAAGACCCCTGAAACACAAAAATGAAAATAACAAGAAAGAGTCCAACATGGATAAAGTACAGGAAAGCTGTTTTCACTTTGATTGCTGAAAGTCAGCATTGTTCCTATTTTTTTCCAATGAATTGCCAACACTGTCTTTTTAAAAGAAGAATAAAAGAACTTTAAAACAGCTTGACATTTTTGTTTACCATTCTAAAGACACAGAAAGATCAAGATGAATATGAAGCCACACTAGTTCTGAATGTTTTGATATTCTGAGATACCTTCAGAAGATGCTTCACTTAATTAAACCTTCAGTGTTCAGAAATGGTCACAATAAAGGTGACCGGAGCAGCAGTAATACTGCCTATTTTGGTAAAATGTTACTAAGCGTCCTCCGCCTAACACCAACAGAACCAGCCCTGAAATATGGGGACTGAAAAGTCTGTTTATATAAAATTTCCTTACAAGAATAACAAGATAATCTTCAAAATTTCCTTGACTTGGCATTCATTACCCAGGATTCAAAAGTGAAATTTTCAGCTGATTGGAAAATGGAAGTTTACAGAAAAACTGCAGAAATCTTCAAGTCACATGCATGTGAAGAAACAGCCTCGCTGCATTTTTTTAAACCAGTAAATATAGAAACTAAAATATTAAGTAATTTTGGGGGCCCATCTTCCATTCTTTTCCAAGGATCCTGAATAATAAAATGACATGCGTAAGTTATAGACTTGCTAGAGCTATTAAATTATACGTGAGACTTTCCTATTGGTTTAAGAATTCTCTTAAGAAACACCTGGCTGCCCTCATGCTAATACTCACAGTAAAACTGATGAAAGTGTTCCAGTGTTGGTGCCCCAGGAACAAAGTTGTAGAGGTGAAACTTCAAAGCTTCACTCTTCAGCAAGCTATAGGCCATCTCTGTGAGATTGATTCCAACTATTGCATAAGAATACCTAGGTCAGAAACATGACCTGTTATACCAGCTAGCCAGACTGCTCACAAAATAAATTTACAGTTATGTAAGCAATTAGTAGGATTAGTTTGAATTAGAACTACTTTGATTTTTTTTCTAAAGAGTACTGATTTTATGAAAATCTCTACATATTCATATTAGGAAAAATCAATCAGAATGGATTTTTTAAAAATTGTTTTTAAAAGGTGGTTGATATTCTGGATTTAATCTAAGAAATAAAAAGCAAGCTCTGATCACATTGACACCTAAATCTGTAAAAAAAAAAATTTTTTTTAAATGATACACTAGGAAATCTGATATTTTCTTCTCCAATATCAGGGTATTTATTTTTATATGTAACACTGTTATATTTTTTTAAAGACCAGGTATCATGGGAATATAAAAGTGAAAAAATAATGATAAAGGTAATAAGGTTGACTCAAAATTTGTGTTTCACGCCACAATTTACAAAGCTATTTTTCATTTTCCCATATCGAAGCTACTTGCTATACCCTTTTTCAAATCTATTTCTCAAAAAAGGAAAAATGTTTTATAAAGGTTTTTCCTTTTCTTCATTTTATAGATCAACTATAGCTGTTGATAAAAATATGTTTTGTATATGTTTTAAAACATACAAAATTGGTCATATTTAGCTTTAAGAATTGTGTAATATCCTTTATAACATTTTTGTTAGTTAAAATATCATTAAGTTCTTTCAATTTTTTTTTTTTTTAACTTTAGGTCTTTATTTGAGGTTCACAGCAAAACTGAGCAGAATAAACAGAGATGTCCAAACTCCCTGCACTCCCTACTCATGCACAGCTCCCCCCTTTGCCAACCTCCCCCAACACGGTGTATATTTGTCACAGTTAATGAATGTACATTGACATATCATAGTGTCCCCAAGTTCACGGCTGACCTTACTAGGGTTCAGCTATAGCTCAGCAAACTATAGATCATCAAACCACAGATCATCAAACCAACTTGAACTTCAACTATAGATCATCAAACCAACTGGAATTTGAGAGCGTATAGTTTCTTTAATATATCCAGCTTACCCTAACTTTGGATGATTTGAGCGGGAAAGGATCTGATGGGCCTCACTGGTATAATTTTCACTGAAATACCTAAGAAAAGATTTAAGAAAAATAATGAAGTCAATATGTTTTTCAAATTAAAGATCACCAAAAGCAACTGAAAAAGCTACTATCAAGATAACAGTCCCAGTACTGCCACAAACATTGAAAAAGCACCCAAGCCCATCCCAAATCAGTGGTTTAGATGACTTGTCATAGATGGTGACGAGTATTTTTATTCTCATCTCATCTGACATAGTTCCCAAAATAGAATCAGAGACTCAATAGAGACAGGCAAGATAAAAAAAGTAGGAGTGTATATAATTTCTTAGTATCAGAAGGAAAATCAAGAAGCATAGGAACAGGGAAGATATTGGTAAGGAAAGAAATCACACATATACAAGTATATTTCCAATGTCTTGATACTGTTGCCAATACATTAGAAAATATTTTTTTAGCACTGCAGCTATTAAAATTCATATAGTATAAAACAACTAGAGCAATTTCTATTAGAATTTAACCAAATTGGAGATTACATGAAAGTTTATTTACAGAAGGAAAGAAAGTTTATTTCACTTACACAAGATTGATTAATCCAAGTATGCCCATGCCTCTGAAGTCTGTTTTGGGATCATCACCCTGGAAACCAATGTCAGCCCACTGCTTGGAGATTCTAGCCTTCAACTTTTTCGTGGGCATTAGAAGATTCCAAAGCTGTACAAACATGCTTTCATATTACAAATAATAGTGATGCTCTTAATTTACCAAGACATTCCCTCCTATAGTTGATGTCACTCGTAAGCTGAAAGCTTTCAATTAAACAACTTGTGTAGACAAATCATAGGTGCAACAGAGACTATTTAGGAACTTTTCAATTATCCTTAAAAAATGCAGCACACTCATTCCTATCTAAAAGGCTTAACTTATACAAGTTATTCATATAAAAAGGGTGTGTATGAGGGGGAACCTGAAGCTTCTGGATTCATCCTTTTTGGCTGACAAGATGTCCCTTTATATAAGTTTGTAACTTATCTCAATTAAAAGCAATAAATAAAATGTACTTGAATATTTTAATGATGCTTAATTAGAAAATTATAACAGTTAATAAACATCTTTCACCAATATCATAAAATGCTCTAAAGGACAAAGAAATGGGAGGGCTGTACACATTAGCCTCTAGAGTTTGTGCAAGGACCTGACTGACTCAAGCCTGAATTTTTTCTCCAGTGCCCCATAACTACAAACACAGAAAACAGAAACCTACCTTGAGAAGCAGCTCTTCATGCTGCAGGTTATCAGAATCATACGGCCTTTTCCTTACGCTTTCCACATCCAAATAGAGCTGTTTATAGCCAGTTATCTGCAGTAAGCATGCCTTCATGCAGATTTGAAAACTGAAAATGATAAAAATTATTTTTAAAAAATTTTACCTTCTTGTCACAATGAAGTAATCACTTTCAGTTTCATATAATAAATATCCAGGGCTTCCATAAACACAAAACACTACACAAAGTCCTCAGGGACAGGGTGGGAATGGCCAACTTTACACCTGTGAGGGTCTGTTCTCTTTTCATGTTTTCCTTGGGCAACTTCGTGCATTCCCCAATCTTTATTGCCAGATATCATCAACAGGTTACCTTAGTTCTCCCAAGCATAATAGCCCTCTCCATGAAGAAGTGTGCTCGTCATCTAAATCTAATACCCTCTGAATCTACTAATGACACCGGTAACCTTCAAGTTCTGGCCTTTCAGGTCTCTCAGTATATCAAGAGATCCTATCTCAAAAACGTCCCTCCAAGCAATTATCCATTGCCCCTTTTGTGTTTATGGCTTTGTCATCTCTTGCTTGAACGACACAGTTCCTAACTCTTCTTTGTTCGTTGTTCTTATTTCCTCTACCAATGACACAGGCCCAGGGCCTGGACTCAAGCCACCAGGGCCTTCCTGGAGGAGGAAGAGGAGCTGAATTTGAATGGACATAGTTACCGAAGGTAATGAATTCTGGGAAAGTAAGGGTAAGTTACCTTAAAGGCAGATTACCGTAAATGAGCAAGATGCTGGCATGTAAACCAAGGGGGGTAGGTTTTGGTCCTGCCTCTAACACAATCTCTCCGGAACCACTAGTCCTCATCCCGGAGAGTAAAAGGGTTCAATCAGATATTTCCATGACCCCTTCAGCGCTAATGCTTTCCAGCTGTGTGACTGCCCACCCCCATGGCCCCATGTACGTGCACGATGGCAGCAAACCTTGAGTCCTTCTCCAGTTTAATATTCTTTTCCCTCATTATATCTTCTACACACTTGTCCACTGCACTCTGAACAAGTGTCGAGTTCCGTAAAACCTATTTATGTGGGGAAAAAACGCAGGTGAAAAATCCCTTGCAGCTGGAAAAGAAAAGCATGCTGGGAGACATGCAGTGAGCTTTACAAAGTTAATGGGCAAAATGAAAGCTAAGTTGCTTCACAACTTCACTAGGGCTAAAATCATAAATTAATTATTAATTCTTAATTAATAAAAGGGAAGAAGCATGATGTATCAGATGAGGATTTCCTTAACTGAGAACTGGCTGATGAGCTCTTAGCCAATGAGCTACCACCATGGTGTGCTTATGAGGCAGAGACTTTTTCGTATAATTAGAAAATTACAAAACAAAAATGTACACAAAGTTTTAATTCAGAAGTCAATGTTTTAAATGCAGAAGACACAAAGAAAACTCAAATAATGTTGTAATATTATCACCAGTGACAGTCACTGGTAACAGACTAACATATATCCTTCCAGTCTTTTTTCTATGCACATGAAACAGATTTCTTAACTAGTAACTCTCCACCCTTCACTTGGACTTAGACGTGTACTTAACTTTAGCCAATGAGGTATCTATGTGTTTGGGCTTTCCTCAATCCACTGTGAAAAGAACCTACTATTTTTCTAACCTGCACCCCAGAAAGAAACAATTGGAACAGACCTAAACTTGGCAAGAATGAAGAAACACCGACACCTGAGTGTGAAATTAATAACGTATGTATTGATAGATGTTCCTGAGATTTTGTAATATTAGACAGCAAAGGCTGAGTGATTCATAGCATGAGGAATGACTTTTTTTTGGATCAAACAGCACATGGCTCAGGGTTTTCTATAACTATCCCAAACCGCTTAGCTTCCTTTCACTTAAGAATCACTTTAGGACACAGTCAAAATAGTTTGCCCTCTAAAACCCTGCTTTTCTAAAACTATCAAGTTGAGGCAAAAACAAAGAAGCAAGCATAACTTCAGAACAGGACAAATTATACAAATAACTTCTTTATGCAAATAGAGTACAGACACACACACAGGCAGAGAGAAAATATTATAGACTGTTACTTCTAAAGTGGGAGAATTTCACTCAATATTCTTTCTGCAAAGACTCTTCTACTAGGACATTAAAAATAATTAATTCTAAATTTGAAGCATGCTTTTATAGAAAAAGTATCTCCAAGTTAAATTTTCTAGAATTACCACCTTGATATGATCCTACCTTATTCTTGGAGTATGTTAAGGAATTTTCTGAAATGGAAAAAGAAAAAAAAAAAAAGAATGTTATCATTCAGGAAGACTTACAGATCTAGAAGATAATTTCTATATGAGCAACATAACACTGAAAACTTTTATCTTACTTGTACAGAGAAGTAGATATGATTGCAAAATCCTCAAGCCCAAAGAACATTTTAGGGCCACAAAGATGAGGCCAACCTAGTGTCCCCGGGGTTACCTGTTTCCAGGTGGGCCCCCAAGTGCCTGCTAACCACTGCACATTCACAGCTGCTTCAGAATAGCTCAGGTCCCAGAAACTGGGTGTGACCACAGCAAAAGTGCTCTCTGCTACATTTTCTTCATTTGTAGCCTTATGGAGCATGCTCCAAGATTTGCGAAGCAAGCAACTGTATCCTTCACAATGAAGGGGGCAAAAATAATGACTTTGGATTATTTGGCTAACCATCTTCAAACCAGGCAGACAGCAAAACAATTCTCCATTCATGAGAATTGTTTCCGGTCTCAAGAATCACAAAGTTAAGTCTATGAAAGAAATTTTCTGACACATTTCTCATCAATTTGAAAAATGCTTCTGCCATGAAATAAAACCTTAACATGCTCTTCTTCACACCAGACACCCTATCCAATTCAGCCAAGATTTTTTACCAAGAGGTGCTTAGTTCTTTTCAGAGGTATCAAAGGGCAAATCAAAAGAGCAGGCAATAATTGAAGTAGGTCATATAATTGTGAGAAAACTAGGGGAGTAATTAAACTTCCATCATCGAGCTGCCCTGAGGTTTACTCTTTCAGGTCTAACAGCATTGCCTTGGATACCAGTTCCCACTCCCTAAATCTTACAGGGGTGGATCTCTTACTTGAAGCACACTCCAAACACCAACAAGGATCTAGTTAATTCATGATTTTCCATTTAACCTCTTGAACATGAACAGCCTGACCCCTACTTCCTCCCTTGGCCAAAATGATCCCATCACACTCCTCACTTGTGTGTGTTCTAATTCAAAGCAGTATTTTCTCTTAAGCATTGGAAATGAATGAATTTTCAAAGTACTAGAACAGCACTGTTCAACAGGAATATCCTGTAGGCCAACATGTGAACCACGAGTTTCTTTAAATTGTTGAGGAAGTCCTACGAATATATTTGAACCCAATATCCAATCTATTATCGCAACATAAAGTGAACATAATTACAAATGCTATATTTTTACATGATTTTTTCATATAAACTCTTTGAACCGGAGTGTATGTCTTATATTTTTCCACATCACAGAACACATTTCAAGGGCTCAACAGCTAAGTGGGGTTACTGGCTAGAGTACTGGGCAGTGCAGATTTTGAGTCTAACCATCTTTCCTAGAGAATCTGTGGTTGCCCACTGTTGCCCTCACCTGAGTGAAAATTTCCAAGGGCTTATAGAAGTATAGAGAAATTAAAGCATCATCAGTTTCTTCTTCTATAAAATCATACATTTTCAGAGCTGGAAGGATTCAATGCTAGATTTCAGAAGATGAAACTGAGTTTAAGTAACTTGATTTAGGAGAGTAAGCACATGTCACTATGAGCACTGAGAAAGAATTCATTCAAATATTAGTTTTTAATATTTTTGTCCAGTAACATTACCTATCCTGTGTGTCCTTTGTGCACCTACATAGGTGTCAAAAATCCGCTGCAATTCACACTTGCCAGTCATCTGTCGTAGGAGCCATTTCATCCAAAATCGGAAAAAGTGCCCATAGAAGAACTCCCATAAAGAAATTAACATGTTTTTTTTTTTTCCCTGGAGGAGGAAATATATGATAGGTTTAATGACCTTACATTGGATTTTAGAATGGAAAACTCAGCTTATCCACCTCATCAAATCCCAAACGCTGGCCACGCTCTCTACGACGTTACCCTTTGGGGTCTGCTCAGTGGTCTGTGTTCAGGCGTCGAGGAGACAATGACAGGGGTGCTAAAGTCCACTGGGACGAGAGGACGGCTGGCCAAACGGCCAGTTTATCCCTTTTCAAAAAGTAACTGTAAAAACCAGCGCTGCTGAGATGCAAGCTCGGTTCCCCGTTTCAACTTGATGCTTGAGAATTGGGGCTCGGGAGTTCAAGAACAGGGAGACCCCAACTAAGCAACAACTCCACGGAATGCACCACAATGCGGGAATGTTTTTCAAAGTCCTGAGCCCCCGTGGGAGACCCCACCACACCTGTCGCCCGCGGGGAGCCGCCCCGCACGAGCGCCCTCGCGGGGTTCGCCGCCCCGGGCCGCGGGGCGAGAGGGGTTCGCGCACCCCCGGGCCAATTCTGGGTTTCCAGTCAACATGTGAGGGCGGAACCGCGAGCGGCAATGAATCCACCCCCGACCCCACGGGGTCTTTATGGCCGCAGGAAAGTCCTCCGTCGCCAGAGAAGCGGGGGGCTGGGGGGAGCAGGGGGGGCGGGGGGGCAGCGGGGGTCACTCGGGGCCACGGGCGAGCGCGCCCCCCGCCTGCCCGCGGGCGCCCGTCTCCAGGGGCCGGGCGGGCGGACTCGAGGCCCCGCGGGTCAGGGCCGCGGCGGGGCCCGCCCGAACGGGACTCGGGGCGAGTCCCCCGCCCGCGGACGGGCTGCCCGGGGAGGCGCGGGGCTCGCGGGCCCGGACCTCGGGGAGGCGGCCCCTTCCGGACGCGGCCGACCCCGCCGCGCGGCCCGCGCGGGTGACGGCGGCCCCAGCCCCGCCGGGCGCCCGGCGCAGCCGCACGGCGCCGCGCGGGCGAGAGGAAGAGAAGCGGCGGCCACCTCACTGCAGCGGGAGGCTGGGGCCGCCCTGCCTCGGTTTCCCCACCGCGAGCAGCCGGCAGCGGAAACGACGCGCGCGGAGGGCTCCCTGCAAGCACCGCGACCCGGAAGTCGGGGGCGGGGCCGCGGGAACGCCCGCCCCCGGCCGCGGCCAGGCCCCGCCCCCGGCCCGCCGGCCTCTCCCTATTGGCTCGCGCTCCACCAATGGCTCGCGCTGCCAGGAGGTCAACCCGAACGAATCTAGGGACGCCCGGCGGTTGCCCTGGCAACGACGCCCGGCGACACGCCCCGCGCGAGGGATTGGTCGCTCCAGGCGGAGCTGCTGAGGCGCCTCTCACCTGAAGCCTCAGGTAATCTTTGCTCAGGTTTCGGGGGGGCGCTGCTCCCACACCGCGAGCCCTGTGTGTTGGGTGATTTTCCTAGAGCCAGTATAAAAGATAAAAGGGCTTTCGCCGATATTGATCTTCATTCCGTGAAGTAACTCAGCTGCCTCACTTCGTGGCTGAGGAGATGGAGCCTCGCCCCGGAGGACTGCGGTGGCCGGCGTGGCCGAGGAGAGCCCCGATGTCGAGAGAAGATGGAGCTTTGCCCTCCCGCTAATAATTAACGCCTAACGGCTGGTTCGTCAAGTATGTATTCCTTAGCGGGTTGTTTTTTAAAAAATAATCCCACCTCAGGGCCTCCCCAGTGGCGCAGCGGGTCGAGCTCAGCGCACTGAAGCTGTCCGCAGCCTCTGCAGCGCGGGTTCGAGCCCAGGCAGGCGAGGGAGCTACCCACATGGCGCGGCAGACCTCTCCTGTCTCGCCCGCTGCTCGCTCCCCTCAGCAGTGTGTTTCAGTCAGTCTGCCTGTTCTGCTCCCCACTCTGTCTCTGGTGAATCCTCTCACCCCCACCCCCGCACTTCTGGTCTGCACCCGGGTTCTTGTATGTCTAAATAAATACATTTTTAAGAAAAAAAATCCCACCTCAAACAGCATAGTCATTCATTCAACAGTTATTTGTTGATTGCTTATTATACACCAGGCAGTGTTCAAAAAGGGAGTCATATTCTGAACGCAAATATTTTGTAGGTCAGGAGATGGTAAAGTGAGGGGTGCTGAGGGACCGGTGGGCAGGAAAATGGGGAGCCACTGCTTAATGAGTAGTTGTCTCCTTTTGGAGTGACAAAATATTCTGGAACTAGATAGGTGTGATGGTTCCGGAATATACTAAATACTACTGAGTGGTACATTTTAAATGGCTAAACTACTAAATTTAATGTTATGTGTATCATATCACAATAATTAAAAGAAGAATGTGTCCCTCTTTTAAAAGTACAATAAAGTGAGGCGCATTAGGCAGTTGCCCAGAGAGATGTCTCTTCAGAGGAGGGAGTGTCCGTGTTGAGGTGACCTTAGAGCTGTGTCCAGAATGAAGTATGGACGTGAGCTGTAAGGATTCTGGAGAAAGTGTTCCAGGCACTGGCATCACAAGCGCAAAGGCCTTCAATCAAGGGCATGCCTCATAGGCCAGAGGGACAGCAAGAAGGCCGGTGTGACTGGAGGAGAAAGCAGAGGGAGAGCAAAATGTAAGTACAAAGATAGCTTCCTCCTGCCCACCCCAGGCGCCTGCTTAGGAGCGGCTAGTATTAGTTTCATGTTCAGATCTCCAGGAGAATTCCTCGTAAGCGTGTTTGTGTTTATTCCCTCCATCCCTGTTAACACAGATCAAAGCAGCAGAACACACTTAGCCACACTTCAACCAACATTAAAAAAAAAAAATACTAATTGTAAAATACCAGACACGTGAAGGGCACATAAGCCATCATCCCTGACCATAGAAGCAGCCAACTTGGTAATGAAGTCTGGATGTATCCTACAATACTAATAGCGTAACGTCTTATGTCTTGAAGGAAACTTAGAAAGCATCTTATTGGATATTCTATTGTACAGAAAAAGGTTCGAAAGGTAAAGAACACAATTTGGAAAACTAAGAAGTAGAAACTAAATTCTGTTTCAGGAAACTCTCTCTGATTACACAAGACCTTCTTCACATAATAGAAATGAGATAACCCTAAAATACTTTTTTTTAAAGATTTATTTATTTATGCATACAAGAGCTGGGGTACAGGCCAGGCATGTGGGGGGTGAGAGGATTCACCAGACACAGAGTGGGGAACAGAACAGGCAGACTGACTGAAATACACTGCTGAGGGCAGCAGCGGGCGAGACAGGAGAGGTTTGCCATGTCATGTGGGTTGCTCCCTGGCTGGCCGGGGATCAAACTCGTGTTGCAGAGGCTGTGGACCACTTCATAGTGCAGTGCTTAACCCCTTGCGCCACCAGGAGGGCCCCTAGAATACCTTTTGACATGCTGTGTTGTGTGTAGGAATGGGGAAAGGAGCTCTTCTTGTCTCCTGTTGACCCACTCTATCCACATTCCTCAAAGAAGAGACTGCTACCCTTTTTGGTCAGACCTGAAGAGTGAGTCGAGCTGCATTTATCGGACGCAGCGTTACTGTGCGTGACCGTGTCGTGGGCATATGACTGCCCACTCTCTTCTCCACTAGTTAATTTGTCTGGATCTGGCAGATGTAAGCCAGGGAGCCTGGTCTCTCTTTCTCTTATTCTCTTTGGTTTCATCCATGTGGTTGGCTACATGGTGGTTAAGTCCTAAGGTTAGAAATCTGTCTTCAAGGAGGTAGCACGTTGCTCTCTGAACTTAACTGTGTGCTTCTTGGCCTTAGGAGATGCGCCCACCTGGAAAACAAAGGCTATGGTGAAATGGAGTTTGGGTCCGTTTTGAGTAGTGCTCGGTTTCTTGCATTCTCAACAGTGCAAGGCAGTGTTAATGGAAAGAGTTGTTTGGTATGATTGTTAATCAACAGCTGGGTGCAATGTCCAGCATTTGATCCATAGAAGATCCAAAGAAATGTGCATGCCCCATTGGAGTGTGTAAAGTCTGAAATTTAGCAAGTGTGTGCTGAGAAGGGAAACTTTACACTCTTCAGCTAACAGTGAAATGGACTACTTCTGTGAAAGCATTTAAAATATTCAGAACAGTGACTGCCCTGTTTGGTTTTGTGAGATCTGTATTGCATCATCCTCAAACTATGTTAGGTTCTGTGGCAGAAACTTTGACGTTGACGGACACGTAATGCTGCCGCCTTGTGGGGACCACTGGGATTTTTGAACTCACACAGTTCCTGGTGGTGGCGCTACAGAGCCAGTTTGCTTGTTGGGTTCCTATGGAAACAGTCCCCACAGCTGAAGAGTGTCAGATTGTGTTTAAGATACGAACTACCTGTGAGAGAGGTGGTGAGAGAGAGGAAGCTTCACAACAAACTCTGGCATCGGATGGCACTTAGGTGGCGAGAGCTGGCTCTGAGGCCTTCCCATACACACGAGCTGCAACTTCACCGCCTTAAAATGACCTTAACTGGCAACCCACTTCTGGCGCTGAGCAATCTGTAGCTCATGACTCTCCCCCAGCCCGGAACAAGCTTCTTGCTTCACCCAGGACAGGGCCTGCATGAATAGAAACGCCAGTATGAATGTCAGCTACTCTTTGCTCTGTCCCCCGCCATGACCGTGGAGGCACCCAGGTTTAGAGAGGATTAAGAACCTGCCCCAACATTGTGCTGCTGCTGGGCCAGGGCACTGTTTGCGCTCCCAGGCAGTGTTGTACATGTTCCATCTTTGACGTGGATGTTCTGTTTGTCAGCCTGAGAACATCCTCCCCCTTCTTAGTTACGCTCATTTCTTGAGTCCAACAACTAGTCACTGATTTCTTTGGTGGATCAAATGTTTTGAGAAGCATTACAATTTTGAAGTCGGGTAAGATGATGTGGCAGAGATGGAGAGTTGACATGGAAATCCTGTCACCCCTTCCCATGACAATATGTTGATAGGAAGCATCTGGCCCAGCCAGGGCCTGCCTTTCTTAGTTCCTTCTCACCAACAGAATTTGAGCAGAATTAAGGTACATTAATTCTGGTCCTGATTTCTTCTCCATTTTTTCCCCCTCCAGTCCCCCAGTGGAGAGGAAAGAATTCTACAGCCCTGGAGGAGAGGGGAAGCCGAGATGGAAGGGCCGGGGACTCTGAGTGACCCAAGCTGGTGGGCGGTCCTGGGATATTACCTGAGCAGGCGCTAAACCTCTACTGTGAAGCCATGGAGGTTCAGGAGTTTACCGGTTCCCAGAACTGATTTGAATTAAGTCGTTGCTAATCTATTTTAAATCACTGTTATGAAGTAAATAACTAGTGAATAGGAAGAAAATGTGCTTACTTTGACTTGGGTCACGTGTGACTTGGGTCACGTAAAGATTTGATTTACAGTGACACAGTTTTAGTAAAATGCCAGAACATGCAGGAATTCTCCAAAGCTTGCTGCTTACCCCTTTGGCTCTAAAAGCATCAATGCTCTGCAGGCAAGGAGTTTGACACATGAAACCTGAGGAGTAAATTAATTCTTCTTCTGGGCCTCCCTGGTGGCGCAGGCGTTAAAGTCGCAGCACTGTCAAGCTATTGCCAGCCACTGTGGCATGAGTTCCATCCCCCTGGCCAGGGAGCCGACCCACATGGCCAGGGGACATCTCCTGTCCCGCTGCTCCCCGCAGCAGTGCATGTCAGTGGATCTGCCTGTTCTGCTCCGCACGGTGTCTCTGGTGAGTCCTCTCACACACAACCCCACCTGTGGCCCACACCCCGGTTCTTGTATGCATACATAAGCAAAAATAAAAATAATTCATTCTGCCGTGCTTGGCATCAGGTCTCTGGGTTTTCCAAAAGAGCTGTGCTGTGTGATAAACAGAGCATTTGCTCCCCGGGGGCTCGCTTGGTTTCCTCCCTCTGACACCTGTGCAAAGCCCTTCAGACTCAGCATCAGTTAGAGCTGAACTCGGAGAAATCGAGCAACTAGAAGCCGGGGTGACCGAGAGCCTTTCCACCAGGTTAGCGGGATCGACAACCCCCCACTTCTCTGGGCGAGCGCAGTGCTCCCGCTGGACCTCGGGCTCACGAGGCCCCGTGTTTTTCAGGTGTGAAATGACCTTCACAATAACGTTATTCTTGGGGAGGGGGTTGTGCGGACTTAACGAGATAAAACATGCAACGTGTTCAGCCCAGAGCCCGGCACAAAAGCCACTTCCCACTCCAGGAAAGTCAAGCGGGGGCGCCCGGCACGCGCCTGCATCGATGGCCTCAACCGCCGCGAGCGCGCGGGCCGGGGTCCGCGGCCAACGGTGCGGGGCCGGGGCGCGGGGCCGTCGCTGGGACCCGCGACGCTGGGGCGCAGGGGCGCGCTCCCCGCTGCCGCCCGGCCCCCTCCATGAGGACCCGGCGGGGGCGCCTCCTGCTCGGCGGCTGCGGCTTCTGGGTCTCCAGGATGCCGCGGCTTGGTAAGCGGGGGCTCCCCGCGCCGTCCCGGCTGCCCCGGGTTGCTGCGGGCCGGGTCGGGAAGAAGGGGCGCTGCGGCGGGGCCTGCTCCCTCGCCCGGGGGCTCTCCGGAGGCAGCGCCCCGCCCCGCCCCGCGGCGGTTAAGCCGCAACAGGCGCCCGGGGCTCCGGCCGTGACCCGGCCCGGCGCGCGCTGGCGGATCGGCCGCGGGGACCCGGGCCCTGCCCTGACCGCGGACGGGGCCGCCCCGAGCGCCGGGGTCCGTCTGCGCCCGGCTCCCCCCGCGTCTCCGCCCGGGGCTCCCAGAACCGCGAGCACGGACGGCGGGTCTCCAAGGACCCCGCGCGCGCGGCGCCGTCTTCCTCCTGCGTGGCCCGCGCGGTGTCCCCAGCTGCACCTCCCACCTCCCGAAGCTGGAAAGGGGGGCGAAGCGGGAGAGGCACCCGGATCGAGCAGAGAAGGCCTTGGGCGCCTGGCCCTCACCAGGGGCCCAGGTGGCCTCACCGGGTAGAGCACGCCCGGGGCGCTCTGTGGGGTGCCAGGTTAGCAGGAAAAAATAGAAGTTGTCGGGTTCCATTTGGATTTCAGGTCACGAATCTTTTTAGTATAAAAATTGTGGGGAATAGAGGAACACATAAAAAAAATTGAAATTGAAATTTAACTGTTTCCTGTGTTTTCTCTAGTTGTCCGTAGTGGAACATTTTGGCTTTCTCAGAGTTGAAGTTTGAATTTAAGGCTTAGGAATCTTGGGAACCAGCCCAGTGTTCCAAGAGTGCCCCCAGGTGGTTTGGGTTAATTTCCCCCTTCTTGAACACGTTCAGGACTGAAGAGGCTCAGTGTGGAGGATCACGCTTGGAAGTGGCTACGTTTTCGACTTCTCCTAGTAATAATTTTGCCATGCGCACACAATACCAACATTCCACCCATTTGTCTCAAAGATTGGAAATATATATTTGATTTGTACGACTACACTTTAGTCATTTTATGCATTTTCTCTCTTCACTTTCTATAAAGAACATTATCCAAATTATTGACTTTGGAACAATAGTGAACACTTGCATGACCAAAAAAAAAAAATGGTTACTTGTAAGTTGAAAGCAAAAGGTGAACTTTTGATGGTAATTTTGAAAGCAGCTTAGAGTGGGTACCTCAGAAGATGTTTTAATAAGAAACTGTAGCCTTTGAGATACTTAAAAGCATGTAGGTGTGTAATACGGGGAAAGGCTGTGGTTCTGCTAATCATATGTGTGCTCTGCACGTCCATATGTGTCCACTGCTGTTGTTCCAGTGCAGAAGGGCGCTGCTGCGGCTCTTGGGGACGCCCCATCCTTAACAGAGGGGTCTAATAGGCTTTCCATTGCTGTGTCTGCTTCTGTGAAACTTTGCTCCAAAGCCCTTCAGAAGTCAACCCCAGATAACTGTACATCAGCAAAAGAAAACAGACTCCACTTGGGTTTGCAAAACTCTGATCTGTGGTTGTAATTCTTGTCAATGAAAGCTGGAGACTATTTAATGGGTATGAATACATGAATAATACATTTAAATAATACATTCAAGTGGTCTGCCATGCCATTTCTCTCTTTCTACCCCTGAGAGAATGCATGGCTTCCCCTTCTATGCCTCACCACGTCACACATCTGCATTTGTCCCCCTTCCTAGTCTGGAATGCCCTGCCCTACCCTATCCTGTGCTCTGCTGTGTGGCAAACTTGTCTTCATTTTCAAGTTCTCAAATATTTCCTATTTTCCAAACGCTTTCCGATCCTCCCCCATTCCTCAGGCCTCCTTAAGAATTAATCAGGGCCTCCCCTGGTGGTGCAGGCAGTTGAGCAAGGCGCTGTGAAGCTGTCCCCAGCCTCTGCAGCGCCAGTTCGATCCCTGCTGGACGGCGAGGGTCTCACATGGCGCGGCAGACCGCTCCTGTCTCGCCCGCTGCTCCCCTCAGCAGTGTATTTCGTTCATCTGCCTGTTCTGTTCCCTGCTCTGTCTCTGGTGAATCCTCTCATGCTCCCTCGCATCTGGCCTGTACCCTGGTTCTTGTATAAATAAATCTTTAAAAAAAAAAGAATTAATCATTAAGAATTACTCCTGCCCCCCTTTGCATATGGCACTTGGGGGATGATTCCACTTGGGCCTTTATATTATAACAAGTTGTTTAAATCTACGCTCCTTTCCTGCGCCACTTGCCGCCTGACTGTCAGTTAATTTAGAGCAGGACCTGACTTAATCCCTGTTTTTTCCACCTGTCACAGGGCACCGTGACGATATGTATTAAATGGAAAGAAAAGTGACTCTCAACTTGCTTCTCCTTAGGGGAGGTCTTTAGCCAATGAAATAGGGTGGAAAAGTCAGGTCACTGCCATGCTCTATAGGACTTTGCATATAAGGCAAGTCTTTTGGATTTTATTCAGTAAGCATCAAGGGAACCATTTAGGCTTCAAGCAGTATTTCCAGAAGATTAATTGTGAATTGGAGGTGAGAGACCAATTAAGAGGCAATTATAATAGTGCAGCTGGCAGCAATAAAGGCCTGAACTATGGCACAGTCAATGATGAGAAAAGATTAAACAATTAGAGAGGTCTGTACCAATGCTTCCAAGTTTAATATGCATACCAATCACCTGTGAATCTTATAAAACTACAGCTGCTGACTCAAAGGACTGGTTGGGATGAGGCCTGAGATCCTGCATTTCTCTTTTTTTTTAAGATTTATTTATGGATACAAGAGTTGGGGAATAGGCCAGAGGTTCCGGGGAAGGGGTGAGAGGATTCACCAGAGACAGAGTGGGGAGCAGAATAGGCAGATTGACTGATAAACACTGCTAAGGGGAGCAGCTGGTGAGATAGGAGAGGTCTGCTGTGCCATGTGGGTCAGCTCCCTGGCCAGGGATTGAACTTGTGCTGCAGAGGCTGCACATAGCTTTATAGTGCTGAGACTTACCCCCTTGCGCCACAGGGGAGGCCCCGATCTTGCATTTCTAATAAACTCACAGCTGGTGCGCCATCAACCCCATTGTCCAATATGTCCAATACGGAGGGCGTGGTGCGTATACACAATGGAATATTACTCGGCTGTAAAAAGATCTGCTGTGAGCAGCAACGTGGCTGGACCTGCAGGAGATGATGCCAAAATGGCAAATGTCAGAATGAGAAAGACAAATACCATGTGAGTCACTCATCTGTGCAAGATGAGACTATAAGAACAGAACAGTGGTTACTAGAAGGGAAGGGGGGAAGTCAGGTGGGCAAATCAAGCAAAAGGGGGTGCAGCATGGACTTTGGTGACCTTCAGATGGTCTAGCAGGTGTTGATTTATAAGGACATGCACTTGAAATTTATGCTCTGTTAAAGTCATATGTTACTGCAGTTAAAAAAATTGTTTTAAATTGTATCATTTTGACAAGGCTTCTTTTCACTATTCCTTTAAGATTTAGCACCTGAATTAAGATGGGCTGTAGGTGTAAAAATGCACACAGAATTTGGAATACATAGTACAAGAAAAACAATGTCAGCTATTCCATTAATTATTTTTCTTTCTGTCGATTACCTGTTGAAGAGATATTTTGGAAAAGAACAGAGACTGGATTGAATAAAATATTTTCTTTATAATGGCTTAATTGCTTTAAAAATTATGTTTCTTGCAGTAACGTTGAATACAACACTATTTTTTTAGGGCTATGTATAGTTTCATACCTCTCTATGTTGTTTTACCTTTTTTAATGTGGCTGCTAGAAAACTCAGAATTACGGATGTGATTTGCATTTTCTCTCTCCTGGAGCTCAGGGCCTCGTGCCTGCCGTGAGAGCAAAGCTCAGTGATTCTTGGGGGGGGCCCTGGGCCCCTGGGTCTGGGTGGGAGCCTCACCGCCATCGTGCACAGCGCACACGCAGGTTTTTGTATTTGTTTTCACAATTCCACCACAGTTGACTCCAAACATTGGATTATTATTTCAAACCTTTGTGAAAACAATTTTATAACATTCATCCTCACAAAGCACCTGTGTGGGTTTGCAAGTAATAAAAAGATTTTAACTAGAATATCAATGAATTGAAGAATAGTTAAGAATGTGCAAGGCGCAGATCTAAGACTAGAGGTCCCACCTTGTAGCATTTCTGTGTGGTTGTTTCTGCAAATACTTCTTCCCCTAGAGAAAACCCTTTCTTTTTGTGTTTACGAAATGGCTCCCTCTGGGAGTGGCTTGCATTGTGGAAACCCGGACTGTTGCATCACCCATAACACATCAGCTCCAAGCACGGGATTCCTTTCACAGAGAACATTAAGAGGGATCCCTGATAACCTAGGGCTGCACTCCGTGAACGACATCCATGTAAAAAATTCGTCAGCGTCCTCAGAGAGCATCCACTCTGAATGTGCAAGGGTTATCCGGGGTAGGGCAGCTCTTTGATTAAGGCATGACCCAGGCCGCAAATCACCCATCGGTGCCCACCCGATGAGCCCTTCACTCCTACTGTGTTTTTTCAGTCAATCAGATGTCCCTGTGGGAGCTCATGGCCAGGCACAGCTGCAGGCACTGGGAACTGAGCGCTCAGGAAAGTCAAAGTTCTTGCTGAGCTCAAGTGTACATTCTAGAGCTCTGGAGAGAGACATGAAGAGACTAAACACATAAGAAGTCACGTAGTGGTGAGGGATTTAGAACGTGAGAGGATGAAGGGAGAGAGGACGCAGGGTTTCTCCTAGGATGGCAAGCGAGGCATCTCCAGGGACGGCTGCCAGGTCAGTGTCTGGCTGTGGGGCTGGCCATTCTGTGCTGAGAAATTTGCCAGAACCAAAGCCCTCAGGTGGGCGAGCAGTACCTGCCAGCTCAGCTAGGAGGCCCAGGAAGCAGGAGCTGAGGCCCAGGCTGTGGGCCTTCCTCTTGGGAAGAGACCTTGCTTGTTTCTCTGTGTGTGATGAGACATCCCTGCAGAGTCTGGGACGAGGGAATGGTATTATCCAATTTTTGTCACCACTGTACACAGTTGTGTTTGTAAAAGGTGGAGACACTAAATGTTTCAACCCAAATGCATCATATGGCTTTTTTACCTTAATTAAAAAAAAAATCCGTCTGTAATTTATTGACCTCCAAGCTGTTCATTTATCTTTTATTCCACCTAAAATCATTAGTCAATTTCTATGCTTTCCCTGCTAATTGAACAGAATTTTTTCATAGCCTTGTGTCTCTAACCAATTTTTTGGTGTATATTTTGTTA
The DNA here is from genome assembly GCF_014898055.3 of Talpa occidentalis. Lineage (NCBI taxonomy): Eukaryota > Metazoa > Chordata > Mammalia > Eulipotyphla > Talpidae > Talpa > Talpa occidentalis. The sequence goes on from NW_023605194.1 coordinate 112,665,878, forward strand.
TTTGACTCAATGACAAAGAATTGTTTTGTTTTCATCATAGGTTATACCTTTTTCAGTACAAAATGAACCAGTTTATTTTGGCATAAGGCCTTTTCCCGGCATTACTGTGTCTGACATTTAATTATTAAAGTTAGAGGGAAGAGGGGAGGTTAAGTAAAAGTCCCCAACCACGTACAACAGAACATTTATAGCGGTTATTTTCAGGTGGTGGGATTGCAATGTACTTTTTTCTTTTTCTGTCTTTATCTAAAATTTTAACCCATGTATTGCTTCTCTAATCAGCTGTTCAAATATCTTAACAAAGCAACCAAGGTGGGAAGCTACGTTATTCTCCTTTTCTCTGGGCCATTTCACAGTTCCTTTGTATCGCTTAGACGGCAACTTCAGTTGTGTTAACAGGTACCCACCTGGCACCTGATTTGACCTTTGAATAATGAACTGGGGTGGAGCTTCTGTTCCCTAACCTCATTTGAGGTGCTGGGTTCCATCCATCTTGTGACTCCATCTCTGGGGTATTGCCTTCATTTGCACAATCCAGGCCAGGTCACGCCTGTCCACACTCTCCCAGAGGACGGGTGAAAAGAGCAAGGGAGATACACCCTTTCCTCTGAGTGTGGGGCCCATGGTGCATCCAGCTTCTCCTAGGCTGCATTGGATGCGACTTGACACCATGGTCATTTAACAGCAAGGCCCCTGAGGAGTCAGGTGGGAGTGGCAGCCTGAAAGTTCTATCTCTGGGAGGTGGAAGGAGGATCAGCAGGTGATTAGGCCGTTGGCCAGACCTTGTAGGTGCAGAGGCTTCGGTAGTAGGATTCTCTCCCATCTCACAGTGGAAGTTGCTTACAGAAAAAAGGCAGGAGAGCCGTGAAGAGAGATAAAGCCACGCATGAGTGATTACAGAGAACAGTTTCCCTTCTGTCTGTCTCTTTTGTGATCCTTTTAAGACTCCAGCTAAACTCCATCCTCCTGCTTTCCTAGAAAGCAATTTCATATTTTTCAAGCTTTCCGTAATTTGTTCTCCACCCTCATTCTCAGCAGATAACTGCGCTCCCCTTTTCACTGAGAAATAGAAGCAATAAGAGAGGTTCCCTGTAGCCCGTGATCAATGGAAAGCCTGACTTAGTTGGGCTGGTGCCCCGTGTTTACGGGTGACCCGTCTCATTATTGAAGCCGTGACCTGTACGTCCATCCAGCACTCCCTACACCCCAGCCCCGGGCCCATCCGCTCTCGTCCACTTTCACACACGTCATCAGTTTTTCCCTTTTCCCTGGATGAGATGCGTCAGCATACAGACATACTGTCTCTTGCCCATCCTGAAAAGAAAAATAAAGAATTCTCTCTCTCCTCCCACTTCCCATTCTGCTGACTTGGCTGCTCTCCTCCCCCTCTTACAGCAAACCTCCCCCAAAAGGCTGTGCTGCCCACTCCCTAGGCCCTCTCCTCTGGTCCTCTCCCAGACCTCCTCCACTTGTGCTCCCTCCCCATCACCCCATCAGAAGCACCTGCTCCCCCATCACCAGGACTGTGCAGTGCTGAAGTCATGGTGCTTTTTTGGCAAGAATGAAATTATTTCATAATGTTTTGTTTTTTAAAAAATCACTTTTACATCATTATTCTTCTGCAAGGTTGTTTTCCTGACTGTGTTGTATGCCACTGGTACATGGATAAAGAGTAGTCCATTGATAATGATCATGGTAGACACCTCACATGGCATAAGCACATTAGCACATTACATATTGCATCTTTTTTAAAAAAGATTTATTTATTTATGCATACAAGACCTGGGGTACAGGCCAGAGGTGGGAGGGGGTGAGAGGATTCACCAGAGATGGATTGGGGAGCAGAAAAGGCAGATTGATGGAAGTACACTGCTGAGGGGAGCAGTGGGCGAGTAGGAGAGGTCTGCTGAGCCATGTGGGTTGCTCCCTGGCCGGCCAGGGGATCAAACTCGTGCTGCAGTGGCTGCAGACAGCTTCATAGGTTGTGTCCTAACCCCTTACACCACCAGGGAGGCCCCTATATATTACATCTTAGTAGCTTCTCTGAGGCAAGATTCTTCTATATCCCTGTAAGCAAGAGGGAACAGAAGCCAGCTAAAATTAAATAGCTTTCCCAAGATTATACGAATATCAAGTGGCAAAACTAGGTTTCAGTTATACATGATTTAACACAAGAACGACTAGGAGCTCTTCAAAATATATTCTGTAGTTTATTCAACATATTTCTTATTCTTGAGCACTTCGGTTGTTCCTGACTTACAATGATAAAATTGCTCCCTGTGTTGAGCATTCTTTTTTTTTTTTTTTTAAGATTTGTTTATTTATTTATACAAGCGCTGGGGTACAGTCAGAAGCACGGGAGGGTGAGAGAATTCACCAGAGCCAGAGTGGGGAGCAGAACAGGCAGACTGACGAAGTACACTGCTGAGGGGAGCAGTGGGCAGCAAGAGAGGTCTGCACACCATGTGGCACCCTTGCTGGGCGGCCGGGAATCCAACCAGCGCTGCAGAGGCTGCAGGCAGCTTTGCAACCCAGCACTCAACTGCTGCGCCACCACCGGGGAGGGCCTGTGTTGAGCATTCTTAAGAGTCAACTCAGTGTACCTATCTATGGTGATTTTCTTGATCTTAGCCAAAAGGCCAAGAAACAATATGGTCATTTTCACTAGATAAATTCTTTTTCCAAATTTTTGGTTTCTCCAATGATAAAACTAGTGCATATGCAGAATGGAAGATTTGGGAAAACACAGACATGCACAACATAAGCAAAAACCCTCGAAAGGCCACCTTCAAGATAGTTCTGCTTGAACATTTACTGTTCGTATCTAGCACTCTGTACACACATATGGTGCTTGTTATAGCTATATTGAAACGTATCTTTTACACATTGTATATTACAGAAAATTGTGTGATACCATTGCCACATGCACAAACATACACATTATGTTGTATTTGCAGGTAATCAATTAACTCTTTGGAGGAAACGTACTTTGGAATTTGAGGAAAATATGCACTTCTTAAAAAACAAAACTGAAAATAACTTCCAAGAATTGATGAAAACCTTGACAATAATGTACAATCAAAGTCCACAGAGAGAAGATCTACCAGTAAATACAGGTTTGTGTGGGATGGTGGGTTTGTTTTATGTTTTGTTTTTAGACCCGTAGGGTTTATGCCTTCTGATTTCAGGCATATCTCCCTGGTGCAAAAATCAGGTAGGAGACATGACTGCTGCCCTTCTGCTCTCCCCCACTCTGAAACCATCTTCCTTTCTGTTTCTGTGGGTTGCATCACCTGCCATACCCACCCTGTAGGTGCAGCCAGAGTGTGAGCATCAGCTCTTGCTTCCATATCAGCCCTTCAGCATCCTGTGATTCCTCACCCCGTGTGACCCCCACAGGTCTGCCGGCCTTTGTCAGCACCATCTCCATCACCCTGGGCAGGCCTCAGGTTTCACCTGCACAATGCTGACACACACCTGTCTTCTCTCTCCAGTCCTGTCCCCACCTGTCTCTTCTCACCGGAGCCTGTGCAGAGGCTCCCCAGCCTATGCATCAGCCTTCATGGCTCCCCATTTTTCCAGGATAAAAAGTCCTGCCTCCTATTCCCGCTTTGTCATCAGATTCCTAACCCTTCACCCCTGACAACCTGGTTAGGGATCTTTTGATTTCATCCATGTATCCATTTTTTTCTGTAATGCCACACTGTCTTGTGTTAAAATTGGGTAGGATGAGATCTCCAACTTTGTTCTTTTTCAAAATTGTAGTGGCAAATTCAAGTGGGTGGTGCAGATGAAGTCTCTACGTGTTGAGGGGCTAAAAAAACAAATAATGAAGATGTAGACGTTAATGATGTGACATTAATTATAGGAGAAGACTGGACCACTGTAGTGTGTTTTTCTTGTACTTCTCCCTTTGGGACTGATATTTCTATTTCTTCTAGTTGTGTAGCTCATGGTGCTAAATTTAGCTATTTTTAAATAAATACAAATAATCTCTGAACCTTTTCTCATAGGCTTATGAATTAGGTAATTTACATTTCATAATATTTCTCATATTGAAATTAAATCTGTGAATTAATGTATTAACCCTCATTTAAGAAAAATTATACCAAAGGGAGAAATATCCCTATGGTCATGAACTCAACCCCTATTTTCTCTCTTTTTCAGCTGTGAAGAATATACTGGATAAGAATAAAACGGTACCCAATACATTTGAAGTCTTAAAGTTGTTTTTCCCTCATCTAAGGAAAGTAGGCAGAATTTATCCTGACGTAATAATTGGCAAAGAGAGAGCAGGAGGTAAGAAAACTTGGAGTTGGAAAATCAAATGCAGATGCTTTGCTCTTTGTTGTGTTTTTTTTTTTTTTTTTTTTTGTCCCTCAAATTTTATTGATTTGCCTCTCTACTTTGGGGAACAAGCTTTTAAATTTTGAATGCAATCCATTAATATGATACTTAGATTGATACATAGACCCCAGGTCTATCTGGCATTAATTTGGATTACTCGAAGTCAGCATATTGTTTGCCAGAAAAAATAGAGCTCACTCCACATTTAAAATTGAATTCTGTTTTAACATAGGTGCTTTGAAATTCAGAAGTCAGTATAAGTCAAACTTCTCAGAAGCATCTGCTAAGAGCTTGGCAGCTCTTTCTTTCCTCCCTTGGTTCTGGCTGATCTGTTCTTAAGTAGTTATCTTCCTCTCTCCCCAAATTTTTGGGGAACCACGTCCGTCAACAAAAGCTTTTCAGGCCATGGGGTGTTTTGGGCTAAGCATAGAAGGATGACTTCAGTTCAGCAGGTATTTTTTTTAAGATTGATTTATTTATGCATATGAGAACTGGGGTACAGGCCAGAGATATGGGGAGGGTGAAAGGATTCACCAGAGACAGAGTGGAGAACAGAACAGGCGGATTGATGGAAATCCACTGCTGAGGGGAGCAGCTGGGGAGACAAGAGAGGTCTGCTACGCCATATGGGTTAGCTCCCTGGCCGTGCTGCAGTGGCTGGTGATAGCTTCATAGTGCTGAGACTTAATCCCTTGCGCCACCAGGGAGGCCCCAAGTTCAGCAGGTATTCAAGAAGAGGAAAAGCATTGGAGTCAGAAGCAAGTCTACCAGGGTGAATGTCAGGCCACCACCTGGCCATGCGGTGAGCTGGTCTCTCAGGAGGCAGCAATCGGCAGCCCACAGGCCTCGTTTGTCTGCCCTGAAATACAGAAATTTCTCCATATATTGTTTCACGAATGAAAATATTTCATAGTGTTTTTCCTATATTGTGTCCCAGCATCTCTTCAGGAAGAAAAATAGAGCACCAGCCAGTTGATGTTTCACACCCATATAGCTGAAAACACTCGGAAATGGAGTGTCTGGTTTTCTTGGTCCAGCCCCTGAGATCCTACCCCTGGGGAATGTCTTAGCATGGATGTAACACATCTACTAGCAGGACTCCACAGAGGGGACTTCCGCAAACCAAAAATGAAAAATGTGATAAATATTAGCAGTGCTTGGGGTGATGTTCATAATATTGTTTCAAACGCTCTTTGTCTGGCCCCACGGCCACCCCAGTGGGCTTAGGCAGTAGCGCTGAATTGAGTTTCTCCTGGGGGTTGAAATGATGGGTCTGTGTCACTGTGTCTGCAGTTTCTTTTGCGCTGGGTATTCCCACTGTGAACAGAGGAGATCGCGGGTACCTGAAGCAAACCCTGACCTCGCTCATTTCCAGGATGACTCTCTCAGAGCAGAAGGACTCCGTGGTGATCGTCTCCATTGCCGACGTACGTATGACAAGCACATGGCTGTCTGCTCCTCCCTCACCTCCAAGTACCCTTCCTAAAGGCCATCCTGAATTTTTAGAAGGCTATTTAGAATTTTTCTCATCAATTTAAAAAAATGCAATTCAAAGATGCCTTTTCTTTTTTTTTTTTTGGATAGCACCCAATAGACTTGTCAGCCACTCTCAAGAAGGAATGAAATATGTAACTCTAAACAGAAAGCAATAATGGTTCCATGTGGAGAAATAAGATTGCATTGTTAAGTGTGTTCACGGAGTCCCTCCTACCACATAGCAAGGAAATTAGAGACATAAACACAACGCCATGGTTGATGCTGCGTGAGAAAACCCGCCCAGCCCAGTAAAAGGTTGGCATGGGACTCAAGAGATGATTTACATCAAGTCACAGTACCACTCATTGAGGGGCCCCTACCTATATCTGAGTGGTTGTAGGTGATTTTTATCTGAATTATTTATAACCAGCATTACATCTGTGAAGCAGGCATTACTGTCCTGACCTCTAGAGCTTAAAGAAAATGAGTAACTTGTCTGATAACTAGATCAGATTCGATTCTACCCTTCTCTCGTGTACCCATAGTTTTCCCTTTTGCCTCTGAGGCCACATCAAACTCTAATGTTCTATGTAAATAAGACCTTTTGGAGGGGAATTTGGTGATATCTACCTCATTTTCAGTATGTATATCCATCACATCAGGAATAATCCTGACAAGATGATAAGGCAAGAATTTCAAAATAATAAAAATATGACAGGGGGCCTCCTCGGTGGCACAGCGGTTGAGCGCTGGGTTGTGAAGCTGTCCGCAGCCTCTGCAGCACTGGTTGGATCTCCGGCCGCCGGGTGAGGGTCCCACCTGGGCGCAGACCTCTCCTGTTGCCCGCTGCTCCCCTCAGCAGTGTACTTCTTCAGTCTGCCTGTTCTGCTCCCCATTCTGGCGCTGGTGAATTCTCTCACCCTCCCGTGCTTCTGACTGTACCCAGTGCTTGTATAAATAAATAAATACATCTTTAAAAAAATAAATAAAAATATGACAGGATCGCCTGGTAGTCAAGAACACAGATTCAGGATCTAAGTTGCTGAGATTCGAGTGCCAACTTCTCCTCCTCCTGGCTTGTGAACTTGAGCAATTTACTTCTCTTTGCTTCACTTCCTTACCTGTGAGATAGTGATGCTAATATTCCCTGTATTGTAGGGTTGCTTCGGCAATTAGATTAGCTCAGGAAGATGCGTGACTCGCAGTAAGCGTTCAGCAAGCAATTATTACAGAGATTTTCGGTGCACTTCTGACATCTCCAGACAACCAACATATCCATCCAGAAGAGGCCAATGAAAGACTTCTCTTTCCATTGTAAACACCTGTAACCCCTGGAAGGCGAATGAGTATCTATAGTCACTGACATAAAATGATGTGCATATTATATTGCTGAGTGAGAAAAGCTGTAAAGCATCACATCTACCACAATAGTGTATGTAAAATGTGACAAAGATGAAAGTAGAAAGGATGAAAAAATGACATACAGAAAGAAAAAAGAGAATGAGCAAACTTTGGAAAAATGGTCTCCAAAACATACATAAGGTTATCCAGAATTAGAGAGAGCATTTTCCTCCTTCCTTTCTTTTTCCTTATTGTTAGAATTTCCAGTAAGAAACTTATCTTTGAATTCCCCCTCCCCCCAAAAAATCTCAAGCCACAGGGGAATAGAAAAATATAAAAAGGCTAAACAATCATTGTCTCCAAGTTTAATTCTTAACTTTGGTGGCCTGTGCATAATCTCCACTTTTGCCACAAATGCTGTGTTACATGTTACAGTCTTTATTTTTTGGCCACTCACACAAGGAACATCTACCTAAAGTGTCTGAACCGATAATAAAATATTGTTGGACAAATTTTAAAATTTTGAGTGGAATATAGAATGCTTAATTAAAAAGTGTAACTTCAGTACTGTTGATGTTTCAGTGTTTTAACAAAGAGCTGGTGATTCATTTTATGACTCTCTCCAGAACCTTAAGTACCATAATAGATGCACCTGCATCATAATTGAGATTTTTAAACAAACATCTAACTAGATGCAGTCAGAGTTGCCAAGGTACTGCTCAAATTTCACCCTAGAACTGTCCTTGTTCAAAGTAATTTCATATTATTGGGGAAATGCAGTCTAGCTTTTGGAGTAAACTTCCTAGCAGATGATTCTTGTAAGATTAAGACATTTACAAAAAGAACCATTCTTTGAAATAAACCAGTCATCTTCAGGAAACAAGGTTTTCTGATACATGAGATTTTGCATATTAATTTTTGAGAGTTATGTGTGGTGATATATGTCATACTGAGACTAAGGAAGAATGAGATATTTTAAATTCTTTCTACAAAGTGGAAACACTAAAAAATATTCGGACGTAATTACCTTCTGTACCTAGATTTACAGGTGGCAAAAATGTTTGTAGTAAAACCATAAGGCACACTTAGTTAAACATATTTTTTTCTCTTTTTTAGAGTAATGAAGATTATTTTAAATCTGTTGTTGACATGATTACAAAAAAGTAAGTACCACTTAATAAATGTTAGCACAGTTGTTCTTTCATTTTTCTGCCCCACCTTGTTTCATCCAATTATGTGATCATTTTTGTTAGTGATCATGTCCTTTCTTTAATGTACTTTTTAATTTTATATATTTTTTACATCATTTTTCATTTTTGCACAATGTATGCATTTTCATCTTGGTTATAGTCCCCACACAATTCCCACCCCCCTTGTTTGATCCTACTCCCTCCTCTCTCTCCCCCCTGTAGTGTGTCTCTGGTTTACAGTTGCTTGCTGATTTTGATTTTTACTTTATTATAGTCTTTTTCCTGGTCCCTTATTTACGGTTTTCTAATTCCTGCTATGAGTGAGACCATCCGGTATTTTTCTTTTTCTTTCTGGCTTATTTCACTGAGCATGATCCCTCCTAGCTCCATCTACATTGCTGATGATGTTCTTTTTAACGCGGGTCTCTATTCCGAAAGAACCTGTCATGCCAGTTGTGACAGATGTATCTTAATCATGTCCCCTAACTATGTAGGGGAAATGGCATTAAAATTAAAATTCTTATCTTCATACTATTATTTTTATAATATCTATTCTCCATGAAGTCCATTGCCTCTGCGAGAAGCCAACCAGGTTCTTTTTAAGACATTCTTGGGTTTCTTTCTGCAAGAAGTTTCGTTTACTTCTGCTTGCAGTTTCCCTCTGGGAGAAGCAGTGCTCCCTGGGGAACCCGCCTGACGTTGTTTACCAGTTGAGATGCTGCGGCTCTAACAGGTCCAGGTTCACACCCAGCCAGTCTTCCCATTCGCTGTGTTCACGGGGACAGTTCAACCAGCTTGAAAGCGCACAGCGAGGAACAAGCGCTGTCTTCATGGCGGGAAGGAGCCGGGGGATTTCACTCTACCTGTGGGGAGCAAGAAGGACTTTCTGGAGAGGTTAACAAATCTATCTGAGTTTAAAGCTATAAATAAACATTCCTCGGGCAGACAAAAGGAGAAAGGGAGCGTCTGGGAGACAAAACTGCTTCAGAAGGCAGAAAGGTCCAAGAGAGGGAGCATGATAGATTTTTTTTTTATGAGTATGTTAACCTAAAAATAAAACGAAGAAATGAGAGGCAAGCATGTATTTGGGATTAAAGAGCTACAATTCAGGTAGAGACCTAAATTAAATTAAAGAGCTACACAGTTTCAGGTAGAGGCCTAAAATGTGCCCGCAAGAAGGGATAACAGTTGGGGGTGGGGGGGTTTTACAGGGAGAAAGGAAAAATAGAAGTGGTTAAAGAGAAGGTTCAGTAGCATTTACGTGCTTAACCTCTTCCTGGCTGTACATCATCAGTCACTGATACCGTCCTCTGGCAAAAGTCCACAACCACCAGGCCACGGGCCCAGGATGTCCCTTCTCCTGCCAGGTTCACGTTTGCTGTTTGGCCTAATCCAAGGGTCTTAGGCCCAACACGAGCAGATGGTAAGGGACTCGGCCTCAGGACCACTCTGACCCTCGCTGAAAATGACTTATGTCTGTTTCTCACAAACATGTCCTGGAACACAGGTGCTGGGCTTGGGTCAGTGGGAGATAAGGCAGGCCAGCATGGGATCATGGAGAGCTAAGGAATATGCTCTTTCTGTAAAGACATCTTCCGTAAGCTGGATCTAGCCAACTGACAAGTTTGGCAGTTATTCAGTTAATATGCCATAATGACTCAAATGTGAGCAGTCGTGGGGGACTGATGTTATTTAACTAGAGCTTGGTGATTGAAATTATTTCACAGTGGAGTTGTGCAAAGCACAAGCTGCCTGTTTTGCGCATAATTGACTTCAGGGATATAAAACTCTACGCTGCTTTTTCACCTAACAGTATAAAATAAACAATTACTTGAGGCATTAACATTTTAATAAGCACTGCTATACCTAAATGTAAATCTTAAAGTCATACTCTCTGCCTCTACAGGAAAACCATTTAAAATGCTCTACCTGGCCTCCTACCCTTTACCTTAATGGCACAAGTCATACCTTGCAGCTCTTGTGTGCAGTATCATAGCTATTTGATGATTCCCTAGTGGTATATAGATATTAAATTTTAAAAATAAAGATTCTAAAGAGCATACATCGTCCTCCAATGAGTTGTGAGCAAAAGTCGCACTTCATACTAGCTGGCCATTGCCATTCAGGAGGACTTTATTAAGCTCAAAATTAGGCCCTTAAAAAAACTAGCTAATCTTGCTCTTTTGCAGTTACCATATTATCCTGACTCATTCATTCCATTGTCTTGAATCTGTCAGAGTACATACCTGATTATAAACTTTAAAAAATCAAAGTACTTATGTGATTTTTATGTGAGGAAATCAGTTTTGTATATGTTGATTTTTTTTATGTACCCATCACTAATTCACAAAAGAAATACTCTGGCTAAAAAATATGAATTTTATGAGGTTGATTTGTATCAACATGTGAAATAATTCAAATCAAAAGCAAGGCTACTAGACAGGGAGGAAATGGAGGGAAGACTCAGCGGGGAGGAGCCCCAGCAGACTGTGGTGGAGAACTGTGGGCACCTTGGGGGTGGGTGTGGCCAGCACCTGAGAAGACGTGATCCTGTGCCTCTGACTCACGGCGTTTTGTAAACCAGTGTTACCTCAATTAAAAAAAAGTTTTTTATATAAAAAATATTATGTGGCCATGCATAAGGAATTCTCTTTAAGTGTTTATGTTATTTTGGGAATCAAATATTCAGTTACCATCCTCCCTTCACTTCTATTTATAGATTCAAACAGCAACTACAGTCTGGATCTTTGGAGGTCATTTCGATACCTGCCCTTTTTTATCCAAGCACGTTACATGCCATGCCATCAACCGAGGACTCGCACAAATTAGAGAGGTAACACATTAGAAAATAGTATCCTTGAAGCTCTAGCTTCTCCTGATGAGATGGGAGAATCCACTGTCTACACAACTGCCAGCCCCTGTTGGCTTCTTGGCTCTATGTTGAGTGACATCGTGGGTGGCATGAATTCAGCCACTTAGAGCATTTACACCATGGGGATAGGCGGGAGCTACAGTCAGGGCTCCTCTGCTCTGGCCCCAAGAGCTCATTTGTTCAGCTTGTACCACCATCGCACACCACCACTGGTCTGTGTTCAGGTTTTCAGACAGCCGTTGGCAAACGTGTAATGAGGGGAAAAAAGAGAGCCTGGGTTATAAACCATTACCCTGGCTTCCAGCCTCACTCTCCTGTTTGCTGATCATCCTAGGCAGGTAATTTAACCTTTTTTCCCTTGGTTTCCACAACTTTCCAGTGTGTAATAAAATTTACATTACACTTGTGAAAATAAAAATGTTAGTATTTTTTAAAAGAGTTTTGAGAAATTACAATCTCTTTCTGCAGAAAAAAAGATTATCATCGATTGGTTGTAAAAGTGGTAGGTAGCATAAGAAACATAACATGATGGTTCCACAAAACTTAAAAGGACAGACATCATATTTCAGAGAAAGTTGTTATCCCAGGAAACTTTTTTAAAATAAATTTTTATTGTGGAGACATTGGTTTACACCTTTACACAGGTTTCAGTGTCCAACATGATAACTGACATCAGTATTCTATACATCATGATCGCCAGGGAAAGCCTAGCAACAGGAAACCTGTAAGCTCTGTTTTGTTTTAAAATAATACATGGTCAGAATCTGGGAATCTTCTAACGGTTTTGTTTTGCTTTTACTTGGTCACCGGTGTTATAACCAGTCGTAAAGCTGGGAGATGGGTGATGTCGCAGATCCTGTTTTTCCTTCTGCCCTTTATGTCTCTGTCAGTGTTTCCTGTTTGAGCTCTCTCCCCACATGGTTCCACTCATCACCTCTGCTCCCGTTCCTCAGCCTGGGATTTGGATCAGGCCTTTAAAGGCTATTTGCTTTTCTGAACCCTCTCCTGGCCTCCCCTCCAGGCTGTAACAGAAGAATCCTTCTCCACACTGTAACAGAAGAATCCTTTTTCCAATGAGCTCAAGTCCAAGGTTTCCTGCCTGTCCCCTCATGGTCTGGTGCCTGCCAGCTTCTCGCCACCACCTTCTCTTCCATCAGCTATATCTGCTCTGGACCTGAGGCCACGTGCTCTAGAACAGGTTTGGGCGTTTGCCCCACTGAGCCTCGGCACTGGAAGTCCGCTGCCTCCTGCCCCATGCTCCCTGTCTCAGTGGAAGTCACCGTTGCCATTATTCTCTATGGCACTTGTCTCTTGGTTCCAATTATACTGTTTTCCCACCATTTCATAATAGACTAGAAGACACAGCAGGGCAAGAACTGCCTCATACGCTCCCCTTTGTGTCTTCAGAACACAGCCTTACTAGCTGAGGATTAAATTAAACTTTCCACGTACTTTCATTTGAACAACGCCTAAGATCAGTGAGAATATTTACTTTATTACATAGATCAGAAGCAAACTAACGAAAACATAAAATTTTATTTTATTGCTGTTTTAGTGATGGTAGACACGGTCCACTGAACAAAGATGAAAAACTTCTTAGTACAACTTTTTAGTATAACCTGCTCAGTTTTAGTTAATGTGGAGAGCATTCTATATTAGTAGAGTATATTTGAAAGTTTGTTATTTTAATGACTGGAATGTATTTATAAATAGAAATGAAATGATAATGACAGATATAAACATTTTATTATTTAGATGGCGAAGCAAACAAGTATTGGATTTTTGTTTTTTGATGCTATATGCCCAACCCAAGGCCATGTATTATCTACAGGTGAGACCTTGACATATACATAATTTCAAGTGAGAGTATTATGTTCTCCCATCCTCCTTCGATTTCTTACTTCCTCTTGTCTTATTGCACCTTTCTTTATACTCAGAAAACACTCATTATGTGAAAAGGCCAACAGGAAGCTAAAAAATGATTATATCTCAGTCTTGCAGAAGAAATTACAGTTACCAGAAGACTAGAAAGAAATTCTCAAATTATAATAGAAATGGCACCACCTACATTTCTCTGCACACAGCTTATTAAGCAGACATATTTTGAGCACTTGTCTTGGCTACCCCATGCTGCCTCACATTTTATGGGTAACTCAGTTCCATAGTACCTCACTGTGTTTGTAGAATAGGTCAATTAAATGGAACTTGTACCTCCTAAATTCCTGGGTATTGTCAAACAGGATGGTAAATAATGGTAGCGTTGCCAACAGTAAGTGCCTCCTTCAGTCTGTGAGTCGATGTGCAGCTGTGAGAAAGAGCTTGCAGACTATCCTTGGAGAACAGAGGGAGTTAGAAAAAGGCCTGAGGCAAGATGCTTCCTTGAAGTGTATCCCTTGTACTGGAGGAAAAAGGAAAATCCTTTTCCGCCCCTAGGTCATGACAGTGCAGTGGAAGTGGCAGAGCGGCCATGTCCTCTCCCAGGTAGAGACAGTGCAGTTCTATTTTGTGCTCTGGCCTGGTGCCTGCTGATGTCCACATTTTTCTGAACGACTTAGGGCCTCCTTACTCAATAGATTACACATAACATACATTAAGTAAAAAAAGAAAATTCTATTTATAGTGCCCCACCACTTCCCCTCCACTGTGGAGAACTGGGGGGATTTCTTCGCACCATCACTCTCTCCACCTGGGTGTGGGTGAGAGGGACTGTTCCCTCTGTCACCTCTCTGCCAGCAAACATCAAGCAGTAGAACACAGCGCCTGTCGCCTGAGCCTAGGGCCAGCTAGTTCCCGACCAGACATGGAGATATTTGTGAGGATGAAAATGGATGCAGATAAAAGAGACACTTCCAAAGACAATTTAGATTGGATGATGCATATTAGTCTTTAGGAAAGAGCAGATAATCCCTGGTTTCAGAATCTGAAAGTAAAAATTAAGTAACCTAAATACTCAAAGTAAATTGAACTAAAAATAAAATTACCTCATAAGAACATATTTTCAGTGTATTCTGAATTATTTAATGGATGCACGAAAGGTGCTAATGTCTTTTTGCTTTATTTCCAGCTAGAAGATGATATCATAGCTAAAAAGATGTACCTTACAAAAATCACAGATTTTGTACATAATATCTCCTCAAATAACTGGCTTTATATTGAGTTTTCAGTTCTTGGGTTCATAGGTAAGCAATGGATGTATTTCTAATAGTAATCATTAATACTAAAGCACACAAACTATTTTGATTTTTTTGCTACAACTTCATTAAGTTTACTTCTAAGGGAGAGGATATATTTAATTTTTTTTTTTTTTTGCTCTTTTCCTGAATGACAAACTATATATAGAGGTTATGATATATGATGTAAACACTCCAGGCTTATTTGGACTTGTTTACTTTTTCTCCATAGGAAAGCTATTTAAATCTGAGGACTTAATTGATTTTGTGCGTTTTTTTTTAATGTTCTACAAAGATAAACCTATAGACTTGCTCTTGGGGGACATTTTTCAGGTAAAGATGTGTAATCCAGGAGAAACGCCTGTGAGTATATTTTTACTTTGTAAATACTATTTTAAGAAAATATTATCTTTCTAATTAACTAAAATTTGTTTACCTAACTAAATTTGATGAGTGCATGAATTTTTTTACTTCCCATGTTCTAAATTTTTATTGACTCTTATTCCTACTAAATGAAGTAATGAGAGGCCAAAGATGCAGTGAAAAGTGGAAAAAAAGGACTGTGAACAAACTGTAAAAATTAATACTAAAAAATAAAATAAAATAGAAGGTATAAATCCAAGCATTAATTAATTCTATCAATTAATTACTTTACAATTATAAAAATAATCCTTTTACACAATATTTTCTTATATGTCTGTACTGAGTACAAATGCATTTAAATAAAGCTGCTATTGAGGACTCTTTATATAAACTTGAGATGTGTTTGTATGAGTTTTCTGTGTATACAGCATATAAAAGAATTCTCAGATCAATCAGAACTTCAAGTATTCGTTTTTAATAGGAGTAGTGTCACAGTCACCTTTCTTCTTTTTGCTTTTAAAGAGATTATCAATTTTCTTTCCCATGTTGTATAATCATTAAGTATATTATCAGCTCTTTATTTATGATATACATTTTTATTGAGGTAACATTAGGTTACAACACAATGTATGATTTGGAGGTATAGGATCACCCCCACCAACACACCCATAATAATCCTCCACCATGGCCCACTGTGCTAATCAGATACATTTTACTATTTAAGAAGAAATTGAGGAGGATATAATTCAGCATCGGAATTAATCAGTGAATATAGGAAGAGAAAGTATAATGTATAAGAGAGAGATAGGAAAATACTAATAACTTCATTTGTATTATGAGAATAAAAAGAGGAGAGGAAAATTATAGCTTATACAGCTTTATTTCGCCTGATTTCCTAAAAGAAAATTATATATACATATCACATATATATATCATATATTATATACACAATCACACATATGTATATCATATAAATAATGATCTAAAACCCTTAAAATTGTCTTTTTTATTATTCGTATGAAAAATACTGGAAATTAAATGTTTTGTTTAAATTTTAAAATATTCCTGTAAAACTCTGGCAAAACAAAAAATTCTGCCATCAATAAATGCAATAAAAAGGTATTAGAGCTTTAATGGAAGATTGCTATTCCTTTTAATTTCTCCCCCAGGAAAAATGTTCAGAACGAAATAAGCAAATTCGTATTCGATATCAACCTTCTCTTTTCCAGCATGTGGGTATACAGTCATCGTTGCCTGGAAAAGAACAATATCTCAAAGTAAGATTTGGAAATTTAACTTGAGTAATTATGCAATGTTTCCTGAACATGTCAGATACTGTTTAGAACAGCAGTGATGAGGATGTGAGAGAGTCCGTCTCACATGGCACCTGTCGCTGTGGGGGTGGGGGGGGTCTTCTCCCACCCCCATTACTTGTCACCTGTCAGGTAGAAAAATCCAGCCTGGATACACTTCTTTACCCAACCGTTCCCAGCTGTGCTGTTCAAATAATAAAACTAAAAAGGTGTTTTGAAAGTCATAATAAAATTCACTATTTTAGTCTAAATTTCAAAATTATACAACAGGAATATTTAAAAAATTAAATGCCCCTATTATTGAAATTAATTATAGCAACATTCTTTTTTCCAGGCCACTGTATTCCAGATGAAGAAAAATTCAGCATCATTTCTTTTTAGTCATTCTTGAATTTTTCATCATTTTTGGAAACAATGGTCCTTTCCATCTACTTAGCACCTTGGTGGGGTAGAAGCAGCAAAGACCTCACAGAGTCAATATACCTTGATTTCACTTGGGGTGACCCCAGGACTGTATACATGACAAGGGACAAACCCTCCTGCTCCTCCCAGTGGAGCTTAAATTAGTTGACGGAGGCGTTTCCACACTGCACACAGCACTGCAGACTCAGCCCTTAGTGTCTCCTAAATGTTAGCTCCAGCTCATGAGGTGAAATTCAAGATTAACATTTGAGTTTAAATGAAGTATTTATTGAACCAGACAAAGAAGCGGCTAGAACAATACAAATGGGTAATTTACAAATATGCAAGAATTAACACCTTCAAGCTACATAGAACAGTTGCAGATGATGCAAAAGGAGATGGGACTGTATTTTCCATTTGTTGGTGCTTTTCTTCCACTAAATTTTTTGGCAGATAAGCTATCTCGACCTGACCTTTGTAAATTCATGAAAGATTTAGTAGAATGTACATCCGCTTATTCGTATTTTGAGGTTATAATCTTAGCTTTTTTTTTTCTCCTTATACTTCATACCACAGAGTAGATAAAATTAACAATTTAATGATATGTCTATTGTAATTATATTTTAATTTTTTTAAATTTGAACAGGATATTTATTATTAGGAGTTTCATAATTCTAACACCTTCTAAAAACATGATCAGAAGTTCATTCTTTGGAAAAAATGGCATAACAAGGATTAAACTATTCCCAACTTTCTTCATAGTGGATAAGAAACTATGATCATATTTTTATAAATAAACATTCAATAATAAAGCAGTAAGTATGAAACGATACAAATATATAGAAAATTACTAAATATTTCTTAATCTTGTTGTATTTTATAGCACTATGTTCTGTGTATATTTTAGTTTCATATAGCGTTTTCCCTATTGAAAACAATTTCTGGGAAATAATGAACCAGCCATTTGATAAGATTGGGAGTATTTTGTCTTTTTATTTTATTTTTTTAATGTTTATTGAGGTAATGTTGATTTACAACACTGTAACTATTTTTTAGGGGTATGGATTCACACCTTTACAAATATAAGTTATCACTCTACACCCATCAAGACCTTGAGCTATTTAGATGTTTCCAAACTGGCCAATATTCTGTGTTAGAAGGACCAATTAGTATTTCCATTTCCCCCTTTTATCCTACACTGTAGAATGGACAAAGAATTTAGACAGTGGAGCCGAGACTGCAGTTTAATTCTTACCAGAAGATGGTTGAGCCTCTTAGACATTGTGCTGGATGACCAAGGCCAGATGCAGAAGACTGTCTGCTTTCTGGTTCTGTTTGTAGGACGTTCTAGAAAAGGGAGATCTTCATGCCCCGTTATGATTTTAATTTGCACTGAACGATGACCTTTTCATGCGGTGTGTGGATATGTGAACATGCATGTATGCTCATAGGTATATTTTTATTAAGAGTATCTTTCTCATGACATAAACATCTTTCGTGAAGTGCTTATTCAAGTATTTGCCTATTTTAAATTTTTGAGAAGCCTCCACACTGTCTCCTCTGGGGGCTGGACCAGTCTACATACCCAGCAACAAACAGGGATCCTGTGTCCAGGTGTCCTCTCCGACACCAGCTGTTTATGGGCTTTTTGAGAGAAGCCATTCTCACAGGTGTGAGCTGATCCCTCATTGTGACTTTGATTTGCATTTCCCAGATGACGATGAACATTTTTCTCATGTGGCCGCTGGCCATCTGTGTGTCTCCTCTGAAGTGTCTACGTACATGCCTGTTTTTTGATTGGGTGGTTTTGTTGAGTTGTGTGAGTCCTTGGTCATCTTGGCGATCAGCCCTTTGTCGGATGTACGATGCGCAGTTATTTTCTCCTGTTCGGTAGGGTGTCTTTTCATTTGATGGTTTTCATTCACTGTGCAGAAGTTTTTTTTTTTTTTTTTTTAATACGGTGGAGCCCCATTTTGCATCCAGATTTTGAGTCATAGCTGGAATACATCTCTCCCAGGCTTCAGAGTCACCTGTATGTTGTTTTGGTACTTGCATATTTTCATTTTTATTCAGGTTTCCTTTGCGGTTTACTTTTGTAGAGATCGAGGGGTTGATGTATCGCCTTTAGCTCAAATCCCCCATTAAAATTTTTACAGCTTCTTCGGGACCGGCTGAGTGGACATGCAGAGGCCCTGCTCGAGCAGGTCGCGCGTCTCTGCTGTATGCCGCGGAATTGTGTTTAATAATACAGGTTGGAAAGACTGAAGAAGAGCATCAAGGGGATGATGCTGTTCCGAAGCGCTCAGATAAAAATTTGCCCCCCCCCTTTTTCCCCAATAAACAAAGCACCCCCCAAACACGCTTCTGAAGTGTCCAAGGTCTAGAATCGGAGCCTTGGGACGGGCGCGCTGTGGGAAGCGCCCGGCGAGCCGCCGTCGGGCGGGGACCCCCGAGCGCCCCGGCCCGCGACCCCCGACCCCGGGAGGAATCAGAGGCCGAAAGTTTGTCCCCCGCTGCACCTGCGAGGCGGCGCGCCGGGCCCAGAGTCGGGGCTCGCGTGACGGACAAACAGCAGAGGCCGCGCGAGCCGCGCCCTGGGCCGACAGCGGGTGGTTCGCGCCGCGCGGCGCCTGCACCCCCGGCGCGCGGCTCGGGGGGGGGGGGGGGGGGACCCGCGTCCTCGGGGTGGCCGGGGCTGGCAGCGGGCGCGGAGCCCAGACATGCGGACGAGTCTCTCGAAAGCCGTTTCGGCGGGAAGAACAGGTCCTGCAGCGCGTGAACCCGAACACGCGCCGGCACGCGCCCCCAAAACAGGGGCCTGCCCGGCGGGAGCTCCGCGGCTGGGCGCTGCGCGAAGGCGCGACTGACGGGCCATGCGGGGCCCCGGGCGCGAGCCGGGAGGGGTGGCGGCAGGGCGCAGGGGCGGGGTCCCGGGTCGGGGTGCTGGGAGGGGGTTGGAGGGGGCGGGGGTCCGGGGGGGGGCGGCCGGGACCGGCGGGGGCTGGTGGGGGGGCGGCGGGGACCGGCGGGGGGCCTGGGGGGGTCCGGCGCGGGGGGCGCGCGGGGGCGGGCTCGTCCGCGGCCGTTGCGCCCCGGCTCGGGCGCGCGCCCGGCCCCGCGCTCCCCCGGCGCTCGCGCAGGCGCAGTTGGCAGCGGCTGGGCGGCCGCGGCGCTGGGCTGAGACGCCGCCGGGGGAGCGGCCGGACACCTGCGCCGCCGCCGCGGGACGGGCCCGCCGGACAGGTGCGTGGCGGGGGGCGCCGGCCGCGTCTCCGCCCCGCCGGCCGCGCCCCTCGCCTCGCCTCGCCGCCCGGGGCGGGGGCCGGGAGCCGCGGGCGGGCCGGGGGCCGGGGCCGGGGGCTCCGCGCCGGGTCGACTCGACGGGCGCCCGGGGCGCTCTGCCGCCTGCCGCGCCGGGGGCCGCCCGGGCCCCTCCGCGCCCTCCCCGGGCCGGGGCGTCGGGTCCGTTACTCCGGCCGTTGCGCGTCCGCCCCGGGGCGCGCGCCCGAGGCCGGCGGCGGGGCCGGGGCGCGCCCGAGCGCTGCTCCCCGCGCGGCTGCTCGCCCCGAGGCCGTGGGGACCCGCCGCCGTCGGGGGCGCGGCCGGCTGGGGGGCGGGGGGGCGGGTCCAGCCGGCGCGCGGGCCCGAGGTGCTCGGGGGCCTCCAGCGCGCCCGGGCGGGGCGGGCCGGCCGCGTCCTGGACTCTCGCTCTGGAGCCTCGTTGGCGCCTCCAGCCCGGCTCGGGCCGCCCTCGAGGGGCGTCTCTGTCCAGCGCCTGCCGGAGCCGCGGGGCCGGGGGCGGCGCCTGCTGGGGTTCGGGCCGCGGCGGCGGGAGGGGCAGGGCCGGCGCCCGCGGCGGGACTCCGGCTCCCCCGACGGGAGACACCCCGCTGCCTTCGCGCTCCCAGCACCCTCGGCCGGTGCCCTCGGCGCGCCTGGGCCGCCCTCCCCGCCGGGGACGGTCCCTCACCCCGAGGCCTCCTCGCCAGACCCGCCCGGCAGGTGGTTGCTCTTCCCGCGGGCCTGGGTAGTCCCTGCGGGGACGTTGGCGGCGTCGGTGGGCGCGTTGCTGCCCTTGCTGGTGCCCAGCTCCCAGGGGAGCGCGGTGCTCCCGGCGGGCGGCAGGTGCCTGGCGGCCTGATTCACCCACCTTGTCACTCGAGCCATGGAAAGCGCAGGCCCAGAGCAGTTCCCCCCCCTTGCCTTTTATTTTTATTTATTTTTTTAATTAAATTTTATTTTTATATTCCCCGTACAATTGCAACCCCCTTATTTTGACCCCAATCCCTCCCCTCCCGCCCCCCACCCCCAAAAAGTGTCTCTGGTTCATAGTTTTTTGTTGATTTTGATTTTCACTTTCTTATAGTTATTCATTTTCTTGGTCCCTTATTTAGGTTTTCTAGATTCCTGCTATGAGTGAGACCACCCGGTATTTTTCTTTTTCTTTCTGGCTTATTTCGCTGAGCATGATCCCTTCCAGCGCCATCCATGTTGCTGCAAACTGCATGTGTTTATCTTTTTTGAATGCTGAGTAATATTCCATGGTGTATATGGACCACATCTTCTTGATCCAGTCATCTGTTTTTGGGCATTTGGGTTGTTTCCAAAGCTGAGCTATTGTAAACAGTGCTGCTCCACTTGCCTTTTAAACAGAACTAGATACTCTGTGCGATCGGGCCGTTCCAGGTCCTTCTGTCACAGCAGCCGAGTTCCTGACGCTGCCCCACACAGAGATTCTTAGGTGATTTTCAAGCTCTGCTCGGAGGCAGGCCGTGGTGGGGCTGCATCGCCAGCCATGAAAACCCTGCAGCGGGAAGGCAGCCCAGTTGTAAGAAACTGCACACAGAGCAGCGGCTGGAATGTGCACAGGGGCCGGGGGTGCAGAGAGAGTGAAGTGAGTTGAAGGGGCATAATTGATGCTGAGAACTGCTGAACATTTTTATACACAGGTAGTAAAATAAGACGACTTCTTCAGAAGACCCATGCTAGAGGGAAGCCAGGGGATGGATTTGGCAATTGGATAGACTGGAAGTGAAGAGGCAAAGTGCGGGTTTACCAACCCCTTTCAGAAACGGAGGGCTCTTAAACTAAGACGGTAGCAGAGGGATAGACAGACAGTAGGGAGCCCCCAAGTGCAGAGGTGCAGGTTTGGGAGGAAAGAACCAAGTTCAAGTTAGTGGTGACGGGCAACCAAAGAGTGAGCTCCTGCTGTGGCTAGGACTTGGGAGTCATGTGTTAGTCCTTGTAGGTTGCAGCCAGGAGTATATGCAATGCCAGGAGAGAGCCTGGGGACAGAATCCTGAGGGGCAGCCGCTTTTGGGAAGACCAGGCAGCATGCATGGCAGAGGCAGAGAAAAGGAAGCGCATCAGGGATCCAGAATGGCGCCTTAGAAACCTAGGGAGTACAGCTCCCCGAGGAGGCAGCTGCGGCTCTGGGAAGTGCTGTTGCCATTGTCAGGTAGGCCTGGTTGGTCAGGAAGGCTTTGAAGAAGCCAGAATTAAGGACAGGAATCATAAGGGGCATTCATTTTTCATTGCGACCATAACAAATTGCCACAATCAGCAGCTTAGAGAAACGCAAATTCCTTTTCTTGCAGTTCTCCAGGGCAGAATCTGACACAGGTCTCGGAGCTAAAATCAAGCGCCCCTTGCTGGAAGCTCTGGGGAGAACCCGCTTCCTTGCTGGTCCAGGTTGATGGCAGAACTCAGTCGCTTGCAGTTGGGGAAATGTGGTCCCTGAAGAGAGCTGTCTTGGGTTTCTGGACCCCGCTCACCTTCCTTGGCTCCTGGCCCTCTCCTCAGTCCCTAGGTTGGGCGGAGAGACCCTCTCTCCAGTCTGTCCTGCTTATAGCTTCCCCTTCTGAGTTCCTCGGGATTACACTGGGCCCACCTGGATGACCCAGGCCTCCTCTTCCTGTTTTAAGGTCAGCTAATTAGCAGCCGTAACTGCAGCTGCAGTGTCCCTTTCACTCTGAAATTACACTCACAGACCCAAGGGCCAGGGAGCGGGCATCTTTGGGGAGTCAGTGTACCTGCTATAGGACGTTGTGATCGTATTGACGTTCATCTGGATGCTGTTGTTAAGGGAAGGAGATACCTAGAGGCATTTATAACAGCTAGCATTGATAACCGTAGTTGTGACAGTCAGCATCACTGTTTACCCTTGAGCTTTTTTGACTGAGAAGTGGGGGAATTGTCTTAAATATGCTTGTAAGGGCAGGAAGGACTCGGGACAGGTTTTCTGATCCAGCAGACGGGGTAAAGGAGGAGAGAGGCCCGGAGCCCTGGGTGGCTTTTGCAGGCTTTTATTGAGATTTACCGGGTACACAGCAGGCAGGGGTGATGGGGGGCCGGGAGGCGGGCAGGCCTCCCAGCCCCCAGCAAGTCTTCACTCTCTCTGGGCTCTCCGGCCTTCTCTGGTGGCCATTTCTTCTCTCGTGGTTCTTCTGCTCTCGTGGTACTCTGCTGCTTTCTCTGCTGCTCTGTTTCTGCTGGCGTCCCCGTGACGCCGCCCTTAAAAGCCCAGTCTCAGCCCCGGTGAATCCCACCTACCTATGCCCACACCCCGCTCCAGGTGCCCGCCGTCAGGCATACATTCAGGACCGCAGGGTTCCGTCATCCATCCTGATGGCGGGAGGGCAGAAAAGCCTGATGCTTTTACCTTACCCTGCAATGCTGAAGTTTGTGTGACGTCTTTGTAAAATTGTATAGTAGTATGCAAACATAATGCCGTAAGGTTTTTGTGTTTGTTAGTATCCTGAAATCTTTTTGACGGTCACTTAGCTAAACGTCTGCATAAATGTAATTCGGATATACATTTTAAAGTATAAAACCCACACAACTTAATAAGAAAATATTTACTCTTTTTTCTTCAATCTTAGAGGCCTAGAACCCGGATGTCATTGGGTGAGGATTTAATTGTTGTTCTTCTGGCCTCGGCGCCGTGGTGAAAGGAACGCGTAGAGCTGGAACTAGACTCGGAGTCGTGGCTCCTGCGCCCAGCGGTCTTGCGTGTCCTCGGCCAAGTGCCTCTCCCCAGCCTCGCTCTCTGTGGGACAGACACCGGCGCCTTCGTCACGGAGTGCTGCAGGGTCTGCGTCCGTGGGCTCGACACACTGTAGGTTCTCACGACAGCACCGCCGGCCCCATCCCCTCTTCCGTGGGTTCCTCTGTGTCCTGCCGCCGTGGCCCTGCCCAGGAATCAGGGCTTTCGCGCCCCGCCTCTCTCTAGCTGTAGCTTCCTCGGGGAGGCTTCTCTGACCTTCTCCTACCACATACATGATGAAATCTTCCAGCTTCCTTCCTTTACTGTCTCTTGCTATGTTTGCGTGACGTTTCTGGTTGTTTGTTTGATACCTACTTTTCCATGCGAGACTGAAGCTCTGTGAGCTCAGGGCCAGGTCTGTTTTACTTACTACCGTAAATTCATTGTCAGCCGTCGTACCTGGCACATAAAGGACAGTCACAAATAGCTGTCTGCCAGCTGACCACCCTGAATTTCTCAAAAAGTTAGCCTTCGTGACGTTAAGGAACCCCTGACGCATCTTAGTTTCTTCTTTGAGGAAATAGTTGCATTTCAAGCAGAGTCCTACAGCTGCCTGGGAAGAAGCTGCCTCGCCACGCCTACCTGCCTCTCTCCTTCATTTGTGGTGCCCTCAACGTGAATTTTCTCTGTGCCACATAGCCAGGCAATTCCAAGAATACCTTCTAATTCTGGTGAAAATTTGTGAGATGTGGTCACAGAAAACCTTTTTAATCTGAATTTTTTGTTTACTGCCTTTTCTAGTAAACTGGGGGTTGCGTTGTTACAATGAAGCATGTCTACAGTAAACTTCCAAGAAACTCCCGATGAGAGATGTTCTTAGAGAAGCAGAGTAGAGTTAAAAAAGTATACGTTACTACCCTCATGTTAAATTAGATCATAAAACTGCAAACCTTATCAAGACCAGGATCTCTTTTTTTCTATGGAAATGTTTTCACTGGTAAGTTTTAACAATGAAATGTACGTGTTAGACGACCAGTATTAGAACCACTGACAAGACTATTTCTCACTCATAAAACCATAGCTAAAGACACCTGTCATATATAGGATTCAGGAGTTTTCTGTGTGTTAAATTCTAGAAAAGGATTCCCCCAGCCTCCTGCAAAGACCTTGTAGACTTTCATGGGCAGGGAAAACGCCCTCATTTTATTTTTGGTTTCCCCCTAATTGCCTAGAAACCCTTCTGCTAAATATACTGCCGCTGTGCTGGGGCAACAAACACATCCCGGTTGGTTGCTTGGTAACATCTATTTCCCTCCCCCATAACCTTTCCTTCCTATCACTCCTGCGTGCGGACATCCTATGAGCACATCGGCTGCTGTTCACCGCAAACCAGCGCTTTCTGGGCACCATGAATCCAAAAGCGAGAGGCCTGGCCCTCGGGGAGCTGCTGTTCTGGTCTGTTTTGTGTTTTGCTCTTTGCCACCTGCTGCCCGTGTGGAACCATGTGGCGTCGGCATCGCCCTGCACAGCCGAGAGCGAGTCGCTGTGGTGTTCCCGTGAGCATTGTTTGGGAAGTGGTGCTGTCCGGTCCACTTGAACCTCGTGTGTGGCCAGAGGCAGGCGTAGTCATTCCTGTGGTTGGTGCCGCCGAATGGCCTGTGCTGAGGCCATTGCTGAGTGGCCTGTGCTGGCCTGTGCTGAATGGCCAGGTCCAGTGCTGAGCGTTTCTCTGACCTCAGCCCTTTGGTGCTTGCGGCTGGAGACCTTCAGACGCCTGGGTCGGGCCAGGCCTGCTTGGACTGCTTGTGGCCCTGTTGCCGGTCAGTCTCCAAGAAAGCTTTATTTTCAACGGTTTCTGTTGTTGTGATTTTTTTCCCCCACTTTTTGCTGTATTTCATGGAGTATTTTCTTTGTTTCTAGGACCTTCCAATTTAGGGAAAGAAACACTGTTGTAGTTAGTAGATTAGTTAAGGTTCAAATAGAAGCTAAAATAAGATCTCAGAGCCCCCACATGATTTCTGGTTTCTGGTGTGGACCCCAGGGGACCCAGATATTTGGTGAGACGTCCTGCTGTGTACATGAATGTGCCTTTGGGTGGGATTAACATTTAACTTGTAGACTGACTGGAGCAGATTGCCCTCCCCCAGGAGGCTGAGCCTCGTTCAGTCACTAGCAGGCAGGACAGAACAGAAAGTCTGACCCTTGGGTGAGGACGAGGGGGCGCCTCCTGCCCAGCTTTTCTTGTCTTTGGACTTGACCTGAAACATCAGCGCTCTGGTCCAGGCTGCTGCCGCCAGGTGGGAACTGGCACCACTGGCTCGCTGGATCCGCACCACTCGGTCCGATCCACACCTGACTCCAAAGATAACAAGCCTTTTTGACAAAAGAAGTGTGGCTGCCCTGGCAACCTGCCTGTGCTGCACCACAGGTCCTGGGGCGGTGCTGTCTTTCCCTCCACGCTGCAGCTGCCCTGACGTAGCAGTGCACGGTGCATCCACCAGTACATGAGCTATTTTACACCTGGTGGTTTGGGGCTGTCACAGAGATCCAATAGGGCACAGAGACTGCTTTTAAGTGATACTGGTGAAATCCTTTGTGGTGGATCAGGCCAAGATCCTTGGTCTTGGTCCAGAGACTGGGGAGGATGGTGTCTGATACTTGGCCAGAGTCACTCACACTTCAGTTTTCAGCGGCTCAGCAGCCGTACAGGGAACACACGCTAGGTCAGAGAGGCCTGCAGACGCCTGTGCTTCCCAGGCCACCCTCGGTCACGACAGCAGAAATGCCGTTTGGTGGTTTTCGGCAACCTGTATGGCGCGAGGAATACACAGCTGCTCGGGCCCTTTTATGCCCCTGGCCATGCAGCTCAGCAGTTCTGCCTCGATCACACCCGACGAGACTCTGGCAACCACCATTTCCCCTTGTCTTGGAAAGGTGGGAAGAACTGGGATGTCGCAGACACAGTTGGGGCGCTCTGGTTGGAGTGAAAGCAGGCCTCCCAAAGTGGGACTGCCTGCTCGCTCTCCCCCAGGCCCCCGGCAGCCAGCCCGGTGCCCCAGAGCTCCAAGGAGACACGGAGCACATACTTTTCAATAAATTATTGAGAAACCCAAGTATCCTTTCATTCTGAAGGCGAGGATGCGGCCCTAATTTAATAGTGACATTTGTTATTGCTGCTGTTACTAATGCATGTATTTCTCTTTTACTCAAATGTGATTGAGTGAAGCAAAACACCTTTACTACATGATGTCCATCACGGAAGGCTCTTGCACTTTGAGAAAATGAACCTTCTAAGGTTATTAACAGTAATGCAGATGCATTCGCTCCTGTGCCCAAAAGTGGAAAGCTAAGTACAGTTAGCAAGTCAGATTGATGTCTGTGTTCACTTCCCATCCAGTCCACCACTTGAGGGTGACTCAAGGAGTCAAGCTCTTGTAGCAGGTGACAGCTAATGACATTTTTGTGTTCTTTGTCCATGAAGATGGCAGCATTAACACACCTTTAATATAGAATATTCAAATTCGGTAGATCGAGGGGGTTTCTTTTAACATGCATTTTCAGAGTAACTTAGAGTTGTGCTGGTGAGCTTTAGAGATCAAGGCTGCTGGACCCACGCATGCTTGTGAAGTGTCCATCTCTTGAAGTAGTCAATTCGGTTGAGTTAACTACATGGAAAAATGCCTTTTGTAATCTGATGTTTGTTTGTTTTTTAAAGATTTATTTATTTATTTATACAAGCACTGGGTACATTCAGAAGCACAGGAGGGTGAAAGAATTCACCAGAGCCAGAGCAGGGAGCAGAACAGGCAGACTGACGAAGTACACTGCTGAGGGGAGCAGCGGGCATGGCAGGGGAGGTCTGCGCGCCATGTGGGACCCTCGCCAGCAGCGGGGGATCGCACCGGCGCTGCAGAGGCTGCAGACAGCTTCGCAGCCCAGCGCTCAACCACTGCGCCAGCAGGGGAGGCCCTATTTGCTTTTTCTTAAGCTGAGATTTGATGTCAGCTGAAGATGATCACAGTACATTGTGAACAGACTTTCTCTTTAGTTTTTTTTTGGTGTTTACAGATAAATGTATTTAGGTTTTATAATTCTAAAATTTCCAATTGCATGTCATATACACTTAATTAACCTTATAGTGACAAAGTGGCCACACTGTCATGAAACGTGGCCTCTGTGGACACTTAGGAATCACGTCCTCTTTTCAAGGCTGCACAAGGGCACCAGGTCCTCGCCCGCCTTCTCTCCAGGATCTGTGCTGCTGGCTGTTTTCAGAGGCCGGACTGCAGCTCCACAGTCTGTGTCCTGTGAGATTGGAAGTTGGTGTTTTCACTTGTTCAGACAGCTTTGTTAATAAGGTTAGAAAGTTTAACAATTAAATCCTCATTTAGACTAAAGGAAGCATTAAGGAGACGGTGTTGTGCCTTTGGCACATATGATCGTTCTTCTCACTTGGTTTTATTTTCACTTCACAGACGGTCAATATGCGTTTCCACAGCTCTTGGCTGTGTCTGGGTCTTCTGTTCGTCTCTGTTAACACAGAATCCATAGATGATGGTGTTGAAATGGTGGAAGACTTTGATGAAAATTCAGAAGAGGTTGATATGAAGGAAGGAGAACTCTCCCCCGAGGTGAGGTTACTGAGAAGTGAGCTGTGACTTGCTCCCCTGCCTGACTGATGCGTGGAGTGACTGGTCTCTCAGGTGGTGGCGAGGGGTGGTGACTCACATCTGGAGAGTCGTGAACTGACTCCCTCAGTCTATACAGCGTGTAAGCCAGTGTTGCCTCAATAAAAAGAATACAATTAAAAAACTTGCAATAATTCTAATAGTCTTCATTTTCTAAGTAAATGTAAAAGTAAACGGGGAGAAGTCTTTTGCGGCTAGCATAGGGGTTTGTCACTGGCTAGCAGGAGGACTGAACGCGTTAGCTCAGAAAGGTTTTCAGTCTTATTTCTGACGCTGCCAGGAGAACGGATCAGAATGGGCGGTGACGGCGAGGCGGCCACGCCGGGGCTCCCTGGTTCTGACCCAGTGGGAACATCTGTGTTTTGAGGAATTCTCAGATCTAATATTGAAACCGTCAGGATTTTTTCCAGAAGTAGTTTTGGTGGTGAGAAAGCGTCAGTTGCGTTTCTCGTGCCAACTTGAAGCGCCGCGGAGCGCTGCGCGCAGTTGCTGAAGCCGTCCTTGCTAGCGCACTCGGTGTTCACATGTTGAAGGTGAATAGTTTTTTCTCCTGATAAATTTTAAACCCCACAGGATATTTCTTTTAAGTCCTAATCTCTGAGTGACAGAAAGTAGCCCCGGCGCTAGGGAGGACGTGGGGACAGCTACTGGAGGGGCGGCGGCGTGGCTGGCTGGCCCCTGCCACCCTCTGTGTTGGGAGATGGTAGGTGAGAAAGAGCAGTTGTCCGTGTGATGCAAGGACGGTAAGTAGGTGTGAACAAAGGGCTAGAGAGACTGCAGGGGGCGACAGGGTGGCCAGGCCAGAGGACGCCCCGCGGGCCCACAGCCCCTGCTGCCAGGGGTGGAGAGGGAGGAGCGAGCGGGAACTTTGAGGGGCTGGCAGTGTTGGCAGCAGAGTCTTGACCCTGAAGGTGATTAGGTGCTTCATTGCGAACTTTCCTCCCTTAAAGAGGAAAAGTACTCGCAGGGCAGGGCAGGGCGGGGCAGGGCGGGGCAGGGGAATCAGAAGAGCGCTGCTGCATCCCTCTCCCAAGATGGGGACGACACATCGCAGTTGACCCTGCGGCTCAGCTCGCTCGGCTGAGTCAGAAAGGGCCCCGCTCCTCACCCACTCAAATTATCTTTTGACAGTTTGTCAGTAAGTTTTTTTTCATCACTTGAGCAGTGTTGTGGGCACATGCAGCGGCTGAGTGTGTTAGCTCTGGGGTCAGACTATCGGATTCACGTCTCCTCCTCCTCCTCCTCCTGTGGCTGTGGGGCTGGGAAGCGGCTTTGCCCGCCCTGAGGCCCCGTGTGTCAATATGTGGAGTGTCAGGCTGAACAGAACCTCGAGGTCACCTCAAGCAGCTCCTCCTCTTCACTGTCAGCGCGAGAGCCCGAGGCGCTGCAGCAGGCCAGGGCGTGGGCTGCGGTGTTGCCTAGCCAGTGTCTCTGGCTTCTCATTTTTCAAAACGATCTCCCTTCCTCCTCTAGGCCTACAGCGGGACATGTGAGAATTCATTTTAAACTAGTCTATGTGCCTACTAAGTTTTTTTGTCTTACATGCTGTTAGGTCACGCTATTTACTTTGCTTGTGATGATCTTTATCCCCCAGTATTGCCACCTGCTAAATTCCTTTCGAGGCTGAGTCAGGGCTGGTATGTTCTCTGCATGTGACATTTGCCCATCTCTGTGCTGCTTTATTCTTTCATATCTTGTCACCACCAGGTTCAGAGATTTGAAGTCAGAGACCTCATCTCATGTCTGTGTTACTTATGTGTACTTTTCTGACCTAGTGAGATTATTTAAAGTACTTGTAGAGATGAATAACTTTAGATTTTTAAAAATCTGTTTTCTAGATAAATTATAAGACACCTCAACCTATAGGAGAAGTATATTTTACAGAAACTTTTGATAATGGAAGGTTGGCTGGGTGAGTATTCATTCAAAGGAAGGTTTTCCTTGACTTGGTTAGCTTTTGATGTTCTTGGTTTTTGGTTTATGAGAATTGCCTCTGCTGCAGAACTGTCAGAAGTGTAAAGTCCTTCATCTGACAGTGTCAATCAGTAGCTTAACATGTTTTTTAGCCATAGAAATATTTAAATTGAATAGTTATTTACGAAAATATACAAATGAATTGTGGATAGAAGTGAAAACATAACATTTCTTCATTCCTTAGGGAAATTATTAATAATTTCAGATGACAAAATCAGGTTAATGTTCCACCCTAAATAATGGTAAAAACAGTATGGCAGTTATCATTTATTGATTGCATATGCTGGACACTGTCCTAGGTAGGTAGGTAAGCACAACCTTTGCTGCATTTTCAGGGGAGGAAATTGAGGCTCGGTAGACTATCATGTCTGTGATCATGCAGCTAGTAAATTGCAGGTTCTAAATTTGATTTAACTGCAGCTTTGCAGGATTAAGTATAGCTATTCTTATTCAGCCTCTCAGTATTCATTTATATTTGAATGAAAAGTAATGCTGGATTATCTTTTGTTGTGTTACTAATACGCATATATAAAGCTATACCTATAAAGATCTAGCTATATGCATCTGTATCAATAAATTGCGGCATTTTATTTTTAATGGTATGCATTTTCTTTGCCTTATTTATAGGTGGGTCTTATCCAAAGCAAAGAAAGATGATGCAGATGAGGATATTTCTATATATGACGGTAAAAAATTAGTTTAACTATTTGCTGTTACCAGTATGGCACCATTCACTAGCTTTGAGATGGTATTTCTATTAAATATCTGTGAGGGGCCTGAGGCCACATCCTGCTTCACAGTAGGAGACTCAGTTTTTGTCTTGTTTCCAGTATTTGGGGGGGGTCCCAGTATTTTGGGGGTTACCCAGCCTGAAGCCGTTGCCCCATCTTCTGACTGCAGAGCTGAGCTTCCCATGCTTAGTCTTTTGTATGTCCTGAAACAGAATGATAAATTCTGCTTATGATTAATTACTAAGTCAGCATATGTTACTTTAATTTGTATCACCTTGTATTGTAGGAAGATGGGAAATAGAAGAACTGAGAGAGAACCGCGTGCCTGGTGACCGGGGGCTGGTGCTCAAGTCCAGAGCGAAGCACCACGCCATCTCCGCTGTCCTGGCCAAGCCCTTCGTCTTTGCCGACAAGCCTCTGATCATCCAGTAAGTGGATGGTGTTGAATGCTTTCCCTGAAATTTATGGGTGTTTTACGTGCCCAGCCGTTTGAACAAAAGTTGGTTTTAGATGATGGGTATAAAGTCCAGCTTCTCCCTTTAGTGGCCCTGACTGAAGTACACATGCATGTCTGTACTTAACCAGCCTGAGGCTTTGAGTGAAAAGCAAGTTAATTAAAAGGTTAGGTAATGTATGCTATAATACATGAAATTCTGCCATTGTAGACTTTATAGTACATGCTAAAATCACTTTTAACCCTTAAAACTATTTGCTGTCAAGACACTCTGTATTCAGAGCAGCACATTAAACATCACTGTTAAACCAGAGATGTGAGCCTCAGCAGCAGGTTTCATTTACCGGGAGATGCTGACTGTCTCTACCCTGCGCCAGGCAGCTGCTGGCATGCGCGGCCCCAGAACCACTATAGATCCTTCCAGCTGCTTCACCCCTGCCTGTTCTAAAAGCAGAATAGAGCCATGCAAATGCAGTGATAAAACCAATAAAGTTTAAATCAAAAACAAAGACCAGGAAATGTATGCATGTTACTTCCCACCTTTCATCAGAAGAGGTGGCTGTCCAGAGTTAATTCAGCCTAGGGAATGGTGTTAGCTGCAAACAGTGTCACTCCAGAGTCCTTTTTGATGTTTGCTAACACGATAAACATGTTTCTATGTGGTATAAGTAAAATTCATTTTGCGTTTTAGAACTTTTCAAAAAACATTGGCATAATTGACTTAATTTTTCAGTAAGTTTAAATATTAAGTAATGTCAGAGAACATACAACAATTATTTGAACAAATTTAAAATATTGTTGGGAGTACTTATTGGCACTAATATTTGAGCTTCATGTTGTTTATAATTATTCTGGACTTGATTTTTCTTATTCCTAAAAGTGGGAGGTAATATTATTCAGTTAAAACTTAGGTGGATAGCATATACTCTCACTTTCTGTTTTGATCCTTTGTGACTTCAGTGAAAAAGCAAAAGGAAAAAAAATATATAAAGCATAACGTGGCAGAAAATGAATCAGATTTACTGTGTTCAGTATAAATTACTGGTAGGCAAGTAAGCAGAAGATAGCTTGCAAGATTAGAAACAAAGGTTGGAAAAAAGTCTAAAAAATTATTAAAGTAATTATGAAACTAATTTCCTGAAAAAGCAAGAACCAGGAAGAATTGAATGGCAGTCTCTGATATGCTTGAAAACAGTTCAAAGCACAGTGGACGTTTCTCTTAATATCGATAAAATAAATATTAAATACCATGACTACTATGTATTCGTTATTAATTTTGTAGTGGCTTTTTCCAAACTGTATAATGTTAATACCCATTATGTTATCATACAAATTTTAGAAACTAAGAATAAAATAACCTTAGACATGAGGAAGGATATTTACCCATTAACGACTTTGAGAAGTTCTCTATTTAAAAACAAGGTTTTAACTTTTGCGCTGTGGTTCCCAGATATTTGTGACCACAGTTCTTTTCCCCTGACAGTAATCACTGCTTCATGAAAGAGCTGGGGAATGCTCTGGAGACAGTGAGGTTAGCCTCTGCCTACGGCCTCATTTTTCCTGACTAAAGCTTAGCAGCAAACTTCTCGATGCCATTTCCCTGATCCACTAATCCCTTGTGAATTATTCATCGGAAACACAGGTTAATGATCTGGACACTCTGCAGGTCAGCAGTGTGAACAGACACATGACTGAGGCTGTGAGGCAATGAAGTTATTTGTACAAATTTACGGACATTTCAGAAAACTGTTCTTCTAGTCCCTACCTTTTTTTGCAGAGCTCTGTCCTTAGCTCGCCTCTAGTAAAATTCTCTTGTTTTACCCAAAATAGTGGGTATCTACCTCTAACCACATCCTGCAGCATTTATTTGACTTTATAGTTGTCAAAGACTTGTTCCATGAAGAAAATGTCTTTGCCAGCTGTTGCTAAAAATAAAAAGTAAGATCTTGAGGAAAACAGACTGTCCTTTATTTTAAAAATGAAAAAGAACTAGACAAAACCTTTCTTCTTGTCATAACAGAAGCAACCTTATTGGGTGTTTATTTGCCCCGATGCGTATGACGCCCCTCCGCCTTGGTGGGCTCGTGCCGTGTGGCCAGGCAGCCCGGGGTGGTTGGCACCTGGACCTGGCCTCTCCACTCAGCGGCCTGGAGCAAGTGGCAGAATGAGGATGCGTCTCTGGTCTCTCTGACTCCAAAGTTCATGCCGCGGCCACTTCTGTAGACACCTCTAGTCATTAAACAGAGTGGGAGGTGGGCGGGGGGGGGGGTCTCCCATAATCCAGTGAAAACTCAGAGACAATCTCTGAATTTCCTCTGTTCTTTTCAATAGCAAAGATAGACACTAACTGGGTTCAAGCTGTTTTGTATGCTATTTTATTTTTTCCTTTCTTGTCACTAAAGTTTCCTGAAATATTTTAAACTACAGTCCTTTATTCAGTATTGACTTGTTCCTTTCGCATCTCCAATTTCTGTCTCCTTTTAATTCATTCACTTTGATAGCCATTTCTTCATCAGTTTTTGTCACGTGCAATACATCAATTTGCTGGTCTCTTCCCATACTGTGGGCAAGGCTCTGTCTTACTGCACAAACAAGAGTATTTCCTTACGTGAGAAAAGAAAAGAGCTGCCAACTTGCACTGAGAATTATGCAATGTTGTGGCCCCAGGTCACCCCCTTTCAGCTCTTACCTTGTATCTGCTGTGTCTATTAATTAAGATTCTGAAATCTCCTTGCTGGGGATACTGAAACACACATCTATTTAACATGTTTTAGGGGTAGTTGAGCCAAAAGGCAAACTAGCAGTGAACTGAATAAGCTCATCAGCAGTTTCCAAAAGATCTGTTGCTACAGCTCCTGTCTTCATGGTCTGTGTTTTTTACTTCATAAAGAATGTGTATAGAGCCTGCCTTATCTGATGTCCCGTTTCCACTAGTAGTTTTATTCAGTGTATCTCATTCTGAATTTAGCAGTGTCGATGGAAAAATTATTTCAACAATTGGTTGATTTCTCTCTTGCTGATGTTAATCATTCTATTTTTAACGTTTTAAGGAGTTGCAGCAAGGAAACATTTCTGCTTATTTTCCCTACATGCTTTACATGAGTTTCTGGTAATGTCAAACATTTGTGTTTAAATGAATTGAGAGTATTACATTAGATTGTGAAGAACAATCAGTAACTTTTATTTATCAGCAGTGTGATTCTTTTTCCCTTCATTTAGATATGAAGTAAATTTTCAAGATGGTATTGATTGTGGAGGTGCATACATTAAACTCCTAGCAGACACTGATGGTTTGAATCTGGTATGATATTTTAATGTTTAAGAAAACCTTATTAAAGTTAATAAGTCTATTTAAGGAGTAATTGATGAAATTGAAATTTTCATTTTCAACTGAAATCGAAAAGAACTTTGAAAATCTTTATTCACCGTGAGTCTCTGTGGCTTTGTAGTGTTCCTGCCTGTCCAGCTTGTCAGCTGAGGGGGCAGTTTTGTCCTCTTGAGCAACATAAGACAACTTTACCTATTTACCATGTCTGTAAATAAAAAGTAATGTGCTTATAAAAGTCCTTGAAAGGTCCACTTATGTCCTTTACAAAACAAGAACCTTAAGTTTGTTCAGGGAAGTGAGGGCACAGCGGGCAAATGAGATGCCAGCTCAGGTGTTGGCAGCCCATGGTGAGAGCCAAGTTAAAAATGTTCTTGCTGGTGATGCAGCTTCGGGGCTGTGTTAGTACCTTCTGCAGCTGGGACGGGAGTCTCACCATTCTCCTGCAGGAGGCCCAGCCAGGGTCTCTGCCCTAATAGAAAGGGGTGAGGCCCAGCGCTTGCTGTAGGGGACCCACATGCTGTCACTAGGACCAGGCCAAGGGGAGGCCCGGGGTGGTGAGTGTTGAAGCTTGTTTCTTAAGGGCAATAATAGAAGCTAATGCCACATATTTTTCTAAACACTTTGATTAACTCAGAGAAACCCTGTAAGGTAGGTACTGGTGCCGCCTGTATTTTAGAGGCGATAAAGTGGAACTGTGAGAGGTTAAGAAGTTTGCTCCAGGCCACAGGCAGCTAGAACCCCAGTGTCCACCCGCCCAGGCCCTGAGCCTGCGCCTGCAGCTGCAGGAGGAAGGCGGGAGGAGGAGGGAGGCGGGAGGCGGGAGGCGGGAAGAGCGCACCAGTGTCTGCATCTAGTCTCTTTCCACTCATTTCCTGGGGTCCCCCTGAGAAGGCGCTTGCTCGCTGTGGCCGGCAGGTCAGAAGCGCGCTTTCCTCTCAGTTTGGTCTCTGCAGCAGTGACCGTGCAGACTTACATAGCGTGATTAAAGCTTAGGAAGATGTTACTGGGCTGGTTTCAGAGTCTCGCCTACCTCATCAGGGAGGAAGTAGTATGTGCTTTAAAAAATATATTTTGAAATAGGATGTGTCATTTTCTTCGTCTGTGATTATCACTGGTCAAGGGGGTCTTTGAGTCAGTGCGTGGTCACTTCTGTGAACGCTGCCCAGTTGGAGAGAGTAGGGCAGTTCTTCACATGATAGTTCTGGGCTAATCCCATCACTCATCTCTCTTTGAAGGAAAACTTTCATGATAAAACATCTTATACCATTATGTTTGGACCAGATAAATGTGGCGAAGATTATAAACTTCACTTTATCTTCAGACACAAACATCCCAAAACTGGAGTTTTTGAAGAGAAACACGCCAAGCCTCCCGACGTAGATCTTAAAAAGTTCTTTACGGACAGGAGGACGCATCTCTACACCCTCGGTAGGTCCCCTTCGTTCTTCGGTCCTCGCGTGTTGGGGCCTGACGTTGCCATGACATTTCACAGCAGGCGCTTCGGCAGGAACAAGCATCCTTTGTGGTGTACCTGTAGCACATTGGTAATAACGCTTTCTGGTTGAGAGACTATTTTGCCCTGGAAATTTAGGGTAGTTTCATTATTTAGAAGATTATCTTTAAAATACCTATGAATATGATGTTTGTTTTTGAATTGGTTTTCAGTGTTGAATCCAGATGACACATTTGAAGTATTGATTGATCAAATCGTTGTAAACAAAGGAAGTCTGCTAGAGGATGTGGTTCCTCCCATCAACCCTCCTAAAGAAGTTGAAGATCCCAGTGACAAAAAGCCTGATGATTGGGATGAGAGAGCAAAAATCCCGGATCCTTCTGCAGTCAAACCAGAGGACTGGTAAGCTGAGGGCTCAGTCCTAGCAAACCCCAACTTGGCATAATTAATCAATGAGACATAACATGTCAGTGACTTCTATAACCGCTGAAGTATATTCTTTGAACTTTTTTTTTTTTATTGTTTTGGGTGAGATTCTTTCTTAAAATGGATTTTGTGCTCTCCTGCCTTTTAATTATCTGAATTTCTATTTAATCATAATTTTGATTGTGTTTCCTTTTTCGGAACATTTTTACTTTTTTATACTGTCAGTGATGTGGGTCTAAAACGCCACCACTTTAATTCCTCGTTGGCCTCCGTCAGCACGTGCACGCTTCGTGGAGTCTGTCTTTCCAGTGAGTGGTGATTGGTCTTACGGTCAGGGCAGCCTTGACGCTTTATAAAACTATGTAGGATTCACTCAGGCCATTGTGCTTAGCCATTTTACTGGCTGGGTATTTGCATTGTTTTTATTCTGCAGGATATGAGTATTTTCCTTTACACAGATGCATTCAGCTCCTGAGCGCCCATGGCTTGAGAGTTACCTGCGTCTCTCTCTACTTGCCGAGGCCGCCTTTGTCC
This sequence comes from Talpa occidentalis, assembly GCF_014898055.3. Lineage (NCBI taxonomy): Eukaryota > Metazoa > Chordata > Mammalia > Eulipotyphla > Talpidae > Talpa > Talpa occidentalis. The sequence continues at coordinate 112,702,925 of NW_023605194.1, forward strand.
TTCAAGTATTTTGTAATTTCTCCATAAGGATCTTGTTAATTCCTAAGAATCTATTTTTTGATTCCCTCCTCATTGGGTAACCACATCCTCTAGCAGACTTCCTTTGTTTACAACGATTTGCTCAATCAATCAATCAGTCTGCCTTTTTGTATTTCACCCATCATGTTATCTATTGCTGTGTAATGAATGACCCCAAAACTTAACAATCAAGGGCAACCCCGGTATCTCCCTCTGCCCCTGAGGGTCTGCACTGGGCGTGGCCAGTGGAGCATCAGGTAGGGCAGCCCTGGGCTCTCTTCGAGGTTGCTGACGCTGACCCGAGGGCTGGACGCTGGCTCTGGGGGTTTGGCCTGGGGGCTGCGGGCTCTGCCTTCCTAGTGGCAGAAGACATAGGCAGATGAGAGTTGGGGGCTCTGGGGACAGGTGTAGCCCACAGACAGCAGGTAGGAAATGCTTTTTGGTGCCTTCTGAGTTTTTTATTACTTTTTTATTTTTATTTTTTAAAGATTTATTTATTTATTTATACAAGCACTGGGTACAGTCAGAAGCGCGGGAGGGCGAGAGAATTCACCAGAGCCAGAGCAGGGAGCAGAGCAGGCAGAAGGACCGAAGTACACTGCTGAGGGGAGCAGCGGGCGGCAGGAGAGGTCTACATCACTATGTGGGGTTCTCCCTGGCAGGCAGGAAATCGAACCGGCACTGCAGAGGCTGCGGGCAGCTTCGCCAGCCAGCACTCATCTGCTGCGCCACCGGGGAGGCCCTTTTTCTGAGTTTTTTAAAGTGCACTTTTAAGCTTCCCGAATTCTGGCCTAAAATGCTGTATTTAATAGGGATGACAGTGAACCTGCCCAAATAGAAGACTCAAGTGTCGTCAAGCCCGAGGGCTGGCTGGACGACGAGCCGCAGCTCATCCCAGACCCGCACGCCGAGAAGCCAGCTGACTGGTAAGGGCTTCACGCCTGTGTCACTGCCTTTCTTGTCGCACCTGCGGGCTCCTGACGCGAGGCTTGAGGCCACCGCATGTGCTGTGTTCTTGTGCCCTCAGGAACGAAGACATGGACGGGGAGTGGGAAGCACCTCGAATTTCTAACCCAGCGTGTCAGGTTGGGTGTGGTGAGTGGCAGCCCCCCATGATAGACAACCCGAAATACAAAGGCGTCTGGAGGCCTCCGATGATAGACAATCCGGGCTACCAGGTACTATGCTGCCCCGCGGTGGGGTGACCATGTGGTCGCGTCTGGCTCTCGATAGTTAACTGTGAAATTCGATGTGTGGTGGTGCACCTTAGCTGTCCTCTAGAGGTCTGAGAAAAGACACTCCAAATAGAAATATTTATATCTAAAAAATAAAACATGCATTATTTAGTTATCTGTAGGGATAAGGTTAAAAGTTGAAGATCACGAACTTTGTACTATTAATGGTCACTTGGGAATCAAGTTCTGTTTTAGAATTAAATACAAGAGACGAGTTCTGACCAAGGGGAGTCACGTCACACATTTCAGTGATTAATTGGTGGTTGGGTCCTACCCTTCATTAATGTGCTCCTTACTTTATTGTATTATTAAATTTTGGATTTTTTGCTAGTATGAGTCAGACCGCTTGAGTGTGTCTGGCTTTTTGTAGAAGTCCCTGCGTTACCCATTTAACCCTGCAGTTTGTCTTATTCATTGACATTTTCTAACCTTTAGCACATGTGGATTATACATCCTAATTTCTCACTGAAGTTTTCTTTATAGCATTTATCCCACCTACAGGAGCCAGGTCTGTCTTGGTGGTCACTGTGTCCCTAGCTGTGGCGCCGTGCCTGGCCCAGGGCTAGTCCGTGAGTGACCACAGTGTGGCGCTCGTTTGCGTTGGCTGAGTTTAGTCATTTGACATGTAACAAGGCTTCTAGGCTGCGAGGTTTGGCCTTGAATGAGCAGGGATATCAGCTGTCTCCTTCTGTTCAAAGGAGTGGCTCCATTTTTGACCCAGAGTGACCTCTCTGATTTGGGCCTTTTTAGTAACATTTTGTCTTGACTAACTTCACTAATTGAAAAAAAAAAAGTTATCTAAAAAAAAAAAAACCACACCTATCTTTACTAATTAAAAAACAAACAAACAAACAAAAAACCAACTAAAGTAGTATCCCCTGGCTGTCAAATTTAATACCTCCAGTTTCTGTGTGTTCAATTTTCAGTTTGCTTTTTTTTTTTTTTGACAGAGTTGAAAGTCAGTGTTATTCATAGGGAACATCCTATGCAGAATAAGCAGGAACAAGATTTTTGTTTCAAGCAAATTTAGTGAACTAATATCAGTTAAAAGCATTTTGTTTTCTCCAGTTAAAGTTGCTGAGTTCATTCAACAGCCACAGCGTAGTGAGCAGCATTCTCAGTGAAATTGTCTTATTTAAACGTGTCTTCAAATTTTCTTTTCCCTCAGGGAGTCTGGAGTCCTCGAAAAATTCCTAATCCAGATTATTTTGAAGATGACCATCCGTTCCTGCTGACTCCGTTCCGCGCTCTTGGTTTAGAGCTTTGGTCCATGACCTCTGATATCTACTTTGATAATTTCATTATCTGTTCCGAAAAAGAAGTGGCAGATCGCTGGGCTGCAGATGGTTGGGGAGTCAAAATAATGGTTGCAAATGCCAATGAGGTACAGTATTGAGCATTTAGAAAATAGAACATGGCCCAGGTCATAGATTAGACAAACGGCCCTATGTACGTTAGATAAAATGTGCAGTAATTACTAAATGTCAAAGAAATGTACTTATGTTGATCTAGACAGAATATTTGGCTTTATTATAAACTACATATGTGTTAAAGTCTTTATTTCATTTATTAAGTTATGATAGCTTTAATGGAATGTAACGCCTATTTGAAAACAAGACTACTTAATATCTTTGTCACCTGGCCAATTCAAGACCTAAATGGTAATATTAATCCAAATATGATTTTATGTTCATTTTAATTATCCTTGACTTGGCGTGCAGAGAATTTTAACATAACATTATTATTGAATTGTGTCTCAATTTTTTTCCCCCCAAATCTTAACACTGTTTTGAAAAGGTTAAGCTAAATATTTCAACACAGTGCATCTTGGAGAATGTATCTTTAAACTCAATCATGTAAAGAAAAATTCATACCTTAAATTGGTTTTTTAGGGAGCACTAGAAAAAAACATCAAAAAAGTAGGTAAAGAAAGAGGGATTCTCATTTTGAAACTCTTTTAACCAACATATTTGATGAGTTTTTATTTTACTTTAATAAGAAACAATTCTCTTACTGAAACTTAGGTGTAAAGTTTTTTTCATAAAAAAGGAGAATAATAATACTTGGTTGATTTGACTAATGAGCCCTGTGAAAGTACAGGATGTGTTGCCAGAGTTGTATATTTCTAAATGAACCAGATAAATACACCCATAGAGAGTAGTTCTGTCCTGAAATTTACAAAAGAAGGAAATTGTTGTTGTTCTTGCCTGCTGGTGGGTGGCAGGTCCCAGGGTGAGCTAGCTCTCCTGCTCCAGAGCCACTGGCAGCAACAGGGACACGTGCTGATAAACTAACTTGCAAGTCTACAAAGTGTAAGATGGGAAAATAAAAGGATTTTTGGCTTACAGGTTCATCACTCCTTCATATAAAATGCCTTGGTGGAGGGTTTTGTTGTTTTTTTGTTGTGTTTGTTTGTTTGCTTTTTGTGGGTTGTGTTTCCTCGTGAAGGTTTGGAAAGTCTGAGCTTCATTCTTGCCGTTTCCTCCCAGCCTGGTATATTGAGGCAGCTAATGACAGCCGCAGACGAGCGCCCGTGGCTTTGGATCATTTATCTCATGACAGCAGGACTTCCGATTGTGTTGATTATTTCATTTTGTTGGCCACGAAAAGTAAAGGTAAAGAGAATGAATTCCCTTCAACTTAGAAGAAAAGTCTGTTCATGTTTCGGAGTTCTGTGACGTGAGCGAGTGCTTCTTAAAATTAATAAACTAGATTTCCTTTAAGTTTTACTGACAGTTCACAGTGTCTGATATTGCAAAAAAATTTTAATAATGCTTCGATTTTAGTAAAAATAACTTCTGTTAAATTGTCGCAGAAAAAATATGAAGAAGCTGAGTATAAAAACACTGATCTGTGCAAACCCCAGACCAAGGGGGCACTAGAGCAAGAAGTGAAGGAAGAGAAGGCAGCCCTGGAGGAGAAGCCAGCAGACCTGGAAGAGGAAAAAAAACAGAGTGACGGCGAAATTCTTGAAAAAGGTAAAGATGGAGGTAGTGACTTACAATGGGAGCCCTGGCAAAGCTCATAAAAACAGCAGATCAAAAGGCACCTGCTTATTGTCAAGTTTATACATCTGAATCCCCCAAAACACGTGACTGCTGCAGATGGTGTGACCAACGGGCCCTTCTGGGTTTTGTCTTCTAGAAAGAGAGACTTAGACATCGGTCAGTCGTTTCAGAGCCCAGCAACTATAGGCCCCCTCTGCCTTAGCTTTTTGCAAGGACTTCTCTTGCCTCCGAGGAGCAGATGAGGTGGAGTGTGTGAGCAGGGGCTTCGGAAGGAATAGGCAGGGGTTGCGGCAGGACACAAACACCAGGCCTTCCCTTGCTGCTGTTCCCAGCAAGGCGGCTGCTGTTCCCAGCTTGATTCCTGAGGGATGGCTGGAACACATGCCCCTTCTCACCCACTCTGACTCTGAAGGCATCAGCTTCTAGGTCACATTCCACTGACCTCCTCCCACACATTTAGGGAGAAATAAACCTCCGCATTTGCTAGGTATCTCACGCCAAGTTTGGGACAGAGCGCTTTACAATTAAATTATAGGATACAGCTTTTAATTTAGCAGTTGATGAAAATTGATTTCAAAACTTCTCTCTCTCGAGCACACACAGTGTCTTGGGTTTTCATCACTGAAGCCTAAAAGTTTCAAACTTACCCTTTTCTTAAATAGATGATTTGTTTATAAAAAATGGGATAAAGTGATGAATATTTGTAATTAAAAAATTCTAGAGGGAGAAATTGCTATTAAACATTGGAATGTAAATACTCTTGATTATATCTAATGCTTTTTAGTGGGGAAACCCTAATTCGCTCAGTCTTTAATAAAATATCTTTTTCCAGAAGAGGAAGGTGAGCCTGAGGAAAAGAGTGAAGAAGAAATTGAAATCATAGAAGGACAAGAAGAAGGTAATAAATCAAATAAGTCTGGATCAGAGGATGAGGTAAGCTTCGTCAAGATAAGCTAACTTCTGTGTATTATCATTGTCCCTCAAAAGCTTCTCCAGTAACCTCACTCACGTCAGTAACAGTCTGGCTTGTGACGAATGTCTTGCTATATTTCCCCCAGCTTTCATAAGAGCCTCCATATTGTCTTTTAAATGTCTTGATAAAGAAGGCAAGAAAATACTATAATTTATATCAGGCCTTTACAGAACAGAGCGCCGCATCTCTCAGAGGTGATGTTTTATCACTAGATTTCTAGTGAGAACGTCAGACCGTCTGAGAGGTGAAAGGCAATGCTGCTTATTACAGGTTTCGTAATCACTATTGTAAAATCATCCTCAATCATCCTTAATAATTTACTGTCGCATTTTGAAGTATTTCATTCACTGGGCAGTGGAGTACTATCTGCCTACTTAGGTGTTTTTTCTTACATCTTTTTTTTTAATTTAAATATTTTATTTTATATAATTCTTACATCTTTTTTTTCATCTTTGCACAATGTATGCATTTTCGTTTTGATTATATTCCATGTACAATTGCACCCCCCCCCCTTATTTTGGCTCTAGTCCTTCCTTTCCCCCCCCCCTCCCCAGTATGTCTCTGGTTTATAGTTGCTTGTTGATTTTGATTTTTACTTTGTATTGATTAGTCTTTTTCCTGGTCTCTTATTTAGGTTTTCTGAATTCCTGCTATGAGTGAGACCATCCGGTATTTTTCTTATATCTTTTAACAAACTAGTTTTCCTATTTACTGGCGAGATCTGCCCCTCTTTTTATCCTGTGCCTCATTTTTTCAGTCTATCATGCAATCAGACTTTATCCTGGTTGTCATTCAGAGCCAGAGCTTGCTTTTCACCAGTGTCTACCCAAAGCCTGTTTTCTCTGCTTCTCCAGCCCTTTAAGAGCTGCCTGGTCTTAGCCGACAGAACTGCATCCGCATCACTTGGGGCTGCCTGGTCTATTCATGCCATGAAATGACCTGCTTTGTCTCTTTGAAGACGTCTCCCCAATAAACTTGTTTTATGATTGTTTCATTGTTTCCTAAAGTACATATGCAGGTTACTGGTCTTAACCACCTGTCCGGGCCACTGTCTAGCATGAATGTGTGGGGGCGCATTGTTCCAGGGCCGAGCCTTAGACACTCACTGTTTCAGCCTTCACGCTCTTCACAGTTAATGTTCATTCATTGATTTGAATATTCCACTTACATTTTACTTCACAAAACTTTCTGTGCACCTTTAAATATATCTTAATCCTGCCTCCCAGCTTTTAGTCTTCTTACAGGTATTTTAGAGAGAGGCAAAGAAGTCAATTTTTATGTAGTATGTAACTATGAGAAATAACTATTTTGTGTCAGGCCATAATACCTTCATTATTTTATTTTGTTACATGAGTTTATAAATGTAAATGCTTCTTTTGAATGCCTAAGAATGAAACAACCTAAACCATAAATTTGGTATTTCCCTTTCTTCTCTCCTAATTTTTCTCAAAGTTCTCTGTGCCAGAAGTTCTGAGAAAGTCTCTGTGAGCCAGCTCAGCAGCTCATCACCTGCATGAATGTTGTGAATAGTGTTTAATGTCCCACAGTACAGATGTCACATAGCCTTTACTGTGACATCAGAATCAGGTTCTAAATCGTGAAATAGAATCATGAGTTGTTAGCAGTCTTCCGTGACAGACGCGTGTTTGATAAGCGGCGTTATTCTGAGCACGTGATCGGGCCAGAAGAACAAACTGAAACACCAGTTTGCCTGCAGTCTGATCAGCTGCCCAGAGATGGCATCTGACTGAGAGAGCATGTATTTTAGAGCAGAAAAAGTGTTGTTGTTGTTTGCTTACCCATTTTCCTGCTACTCATTGTACAAAATAAACACTCTATGACTCTCTTTCCTAGATGAAAGAAGCAGACGAGAGCACGGGGTCTGGAGATGGGCCTGTCAAGTCCGTGCGCAAAAGGCGAGTCCGCAAGGAGTGAGGCCGCGAGTGTCCACGCCGCGGGGGTGTCCGGAGTCAGGTGCCGCCCGGCCCGCTCTGCTGCTAGCCACATTATCCCTTCAGACATTTATTTTAGGAAAAGAAAACCTTTGAAGTTACCTGGTCTGTAAATTTAGAATAAAAGAAAAGTGACACGTTACCTATCAGATTTCAGAGACTGGTATCATTAGGAGTGCCACAGTTTTAATAGTTCGGAGAACGTTTTGGGTTGTGGAGGGTGAAATAATATGCAGCAGCTCTGCTGCTGTTGGGGGAGAACTCAGTTACTGGAATTTCCTCTTCAAGGTTCTGCTTCAGTATAACTGGTGGTTTTATAATAAAAGCCAGAGTGTGTTCTGTTGTACAGAGCTACATGCAATAAAGTTTCTGTATGGTTGTTTGATCCTATCAGCAATTGAAAGTGTTGTATGTGACCCACACTCACCTGGTTTGTGTCAAATTATAGTCATGGTCTCTTGTTCACTCAGTTTATAGATTCTTTTAAAGAGGTGCTTTGTTGACAGGCAAGTCGACGAAACAAACGTCTGTCATTCATAGAATCACTGGCTATTAGTGCAGCATATTTTACATTTGATAACAAAAATAATAGGTTTCTCGAAATGAAATGGTGTACATATTTTTCCCAAACCTTTACAGTTTTCTGCTAGAATGGCTTGCCCTAGTCACAGGCAAGCTCATGCATAGATTGCTCTGGAAATAAAATTTAAAGCTTTTTTCATTCTTTAAATTATACCACTCTCTAATAGGGAAATGATTGTCAAGGCGTCTTTAAGTTATTCTCCTTTATCTGATAATTAAGAGTCCAGTGGCTAATGACGATCAGTCATCATGCTTTGTGTTTTCATCTCATTTCCCACTCTAAGTCTGTTCTCTCATCAGCTGCACAGCTGCCTCTAAGGTAGACAGCAGCCCCTCCAGCTGCCTCCCCCAGTGACGGGACCACATCAGAATGGAGACATTATTCCACTGGAAATAGTTTAAGAGCTTTTCATGTTAAGGTGACAGGTCAGACCCCGGGGAGCTGATAGCACAGAACCGCCCACACAGCAGCCACCGCAGAGATGGTCCCCAGTGATGCTTTGACCCCTCGCAGACTTGCTTACTCGGTCAGGGGGCACCTCCCAACTGAGTCCCCATGCAGCCCCCTCTCCAGCAGCACATTTGGAGCCTTCGTGTAAGGAAGACCAGTCTGTGGATCTTCCTTGTGTGAAAGGAAGCCGAACCCAGCCAGTAGCAACTATTTGTTCGCTGTCCTGGAGTGGAGACTGCAAGTACACGCTGGGTTCCCCTGGCGGGTTCTGCGTGTCCCCGCGTCAGGGCTGGACAGTCTGGCCACCCGGTCGCCACACTTTGTTCATGACTCCCTGGACTTACCACGTCCACGAGGACACCCTTCTCTTGCTCTGTATTTGAATGTCCAAGCGAACTAGACGTATTGAGCGATTCCAGATGAGAGTGTGGCTGAGCGTGAACTACTCCTTTAGGGGAGAAACCCTTTCTTACTTTTATGGAAACCTTGCCTGACAAATGTCTTGTATGAATATTTTTCCTAAAGATTTATTAAAGCTGTTTTTACTTTCTCAGTTGCAGATTCATTTCAACTTTGTTTGGTTAGACTCCATGAGCTTGCAGAGGTCAACCCCGAGCAGCCAGTTTTGTAGGCTCACTAACACTGCCTGTGGCGCACCCCCGGTGCAGGTGTGCTGTGGCTGAGAGGTTTCACCAAAACCTAAACTGAGAAACGTGTGCCAGAGACCCACGCAGTAGACGGGGAGCGAGGCGGCCTTTTCCTTCTGCCACCCTACTCTGACCTGTTCAATGACTTAAATTTCATCCTTCTGTCTAGTAAAGGGGGAAAATCAATGTATTTTGCCTTTGTATGAGCGACCTTTCTAGATGTTTTTAATTTGACTGGCTCTGGTTGCTGCTTTTTCTGAGGTCTTCACGAGGGCCTGGCTTCCATGGGCGTTGCTCTGGGAAGAGTCCTCTGACCTGAGGCCCGGGTGGAATGGCTACCGCGTTCCAACCAGCTGCTCACAACAGATTTAATTTCCTTAAAAACTTCAGTTACTGTTCGAAAAAGGTTTTGTGTATGATTAGAACTGTTCAGAAGAGGTAAAACAGAAACATAGTCTAGGCTCTACAGAGGTTTTAAATTCTCAAGGGTGGCTCTGTTTTAACTTCAGCAGGCCTTAGAGGTGGCTAGTAGCTGAGAACTCCTACCTCTTCTGTAAATGATTAAGACCTAACAGCATTTCTACGTAGGTTTTAATGATCTCTTCAAAAATCCTAGCTCCCGTGCATTTTCATAGCACAACAGCTGTGAGAAGTTTAGCAAATGATCCCTAATCTGACAGGTCAGAGGAGGTAGGTTGGTAGGAGAGAAAAATGGGTGGGGAAAGGCATTTGGATTGGTCTCTAGCTACTCAGCGCAGGGAGGAGGAGCAGCAGCTGTGGAGAAGACCCGCACCCCTGGAGAACCATCTTGGCGCCACATCTCTCAGCACATCTTTGTAAGTCGAAGCAATTTTACATTCTCTGTCATTTGGGAGGGTGTTCTTTTTAAATGAGCACGTATCAATATTTAAAAAGGCAACCAAGAATATATAAATCAGTGGCAATCAGGAATTGTGAAATGAATTTGGTAATAGAAATATATTTTTCCTTGGGAGGGGTAATGACCTTGGTAAAATAAATCTTACTTGTGTGGGACAGAATTCATTTGCACCTCTATGGTAAGGCCCATTTACATGCTGCCCACTTTTAATAATTCGAGGACTTGTGTAATAGCCGGGCTAGAGACGGTGAGAGGGGCCCTACAGTGTCTGCTGTCGGGGTCACCGGAAGCATGCTCCACGCGACGCCTGCTGCCCCACTGGAGAGATGCTAATGAGCCGCCTTTTGCCCATTTGAATGTCTTTCACAATTTGTAAAAATTTGGAAGTAATTTAGAGCTTTAAAGACATAGCCACTTGACGAGCCATCTATAAACCAGCTGCAAAACAAAGTAAATTAACAGTTGATTATAATGTATTACTTTAGCTTTTGTCATCTCTCTCCAACACTCTTTTCCACCCTAAGATAAATTAGGGCCTAAGACCAACATCAAGTCCATTTTATAATAAATTTGTCTTTAATACCATTTATCTCTGTAAGTAAAATTAATGGTAACTTGTTTTTCAGATGAGTAAGAGGCAATTAAGTCATTCTCTCCCAATTCTTAAACAGCCTTTTATGAATCACAGTCTCTGTTCTTCATCTACAAAGGTCTTGACAACTAAAGTAATCTCAGATCCTTGCTATGTTTGATGACATCACATTAAAAAAATAACTGATGACTGCCACGGGGGGCGGGGGGGTGTGATAAGAGGGAAAAAAATTATTGGGAAAGAAAGGCTTTTAAAGGCTTTCAAAAGTTTCTTTTGGAAAAGACTAGATCAGAGGGAAGAGTAGGAATGGAAATGTGCCCTTATTAACTGGTGAGAACGACACGCTTAGATGATTTGGGTTACTTTTCTACAAAATGTATTGTTCCTATAGACGATTCCAAAATTCAAAGTCTCTGAAAATTGAATGTTTGATCATGTTTGTCCCCAAAACTCATTCAACAGCTAACAGCTGACCTACCCTGACAGAGTTTATATTGTCTTTACCACACCTAATACTATCTTCTGTATTTTGGTACAAAAAATATCTATTTGATTACATACAGGTGCTTCCCCAAATCACACTGGCATATGAGTCATACTACTTTATGAAATATGAAAAATTCCAAATTCTGAGCCAGCTAATCCCATCCAAAAATTCCAAGTAAGAATGACAATGTGGCATAATTTGCCATAGTTAAGTGGAAAGGGAACATAGAGACAAATTTTAGATGGAATCAATGTCAGAATCAAGAGATGTTCTACTGGGGAACCCTGAGGAAAAGGGTATGTCAGTTTTCCCTGCCAGTCAGCATTCTACCAGGATTTAGAGCCAGGAGTTAAGTGTTTAAGAAATGACCCTGACAGATTTAAACTGTAAGGCAGATGTTACTTGGGTCTCTTCACACAGGTGTCCAGACTACCGCAATAGGCAGACAAACAGCTGGAGATTTATAGTCAGAGCAAGTGGCAGGAGGTGAGTACAAGATTAAGGGGAGACATCAAGGGTAGTGGGAAGTTTACCGTGTTAAAAGGATGCTTGCTGAAGGCAGGGCAGGGTAATCAGGTGTTACGGGTAGGGAAATTTTAAGCTGACTTAGCAGGATTTTTGTTCCAATCTGGAAATGGTAACTGGACAAGGAAGGGTGATGTATGTTCCATGTGTGGGAAGAAGGTGCAGAGACTTTGTAGTAACAGGGCTGTGACTGGGCTGCTAGTTGTCACCAAAGCCCTCTTTCTGCTTCCATAGTAATATAAAGTTGTGACTGGAATTTGGCTTCCAGCCAGGGAACACATTTCTCAGCTCCTCCGCATCGCATCTAGAAGTAATTAAATCTGCATGCCACTGGGATGTAAGATAGACCCATTTCCAGGCACGCCCCACCCATAACAACTGGCTTATATGCAACATGCTTTTTCTGTAACAGAGAATGGGGTTGGAGTGGCTTAGAAGCCATAGCTGATAATGGCAGAACATCCTCAAGTCCCTGAGTGAGATTACAGGAACAAAATGTGCTAGCTTGCAATGCTTGTATTAGTTGGGAGAGAAACTTCTGTATTATTTTATATTTTTTATCATTATGTTTCGTTATGGAAGCTTAGCTTATCCCAAAAATTGCAACCACATTTCCTCTGACAACTTTAGATTCTTTCCTTTGAATTCTTTGCTTTTATTTTTAAAATGTGCATATATTTTAATAATAAGTATATTATTCCCCTAAACATCAAGTAACTTACATAAACAAAATTTGCTACTTAAACTGAGGCTCTGAACAACGCTGGATACACCACTATATATCCTGGTTATTTAGACAAACATATCAAAACACACAAATCTCTGAAACAACTTTTTATTAAACAGCAAAAACATAACTGCAACACAATTTTAAATGTTTGTAAATTAGTTCACAAAAGGATGTAAAATGTTTGCAGCGTGACTCATGTCCATGCAGCTGAGCTGTCTGTGGACCCTACACCAGTGCAAACATCACTTTATTCCATGATTACAGGAGCCTAAGTCTAGCAACCATAAGCCGTATCGGCGCGTCCCTCTCCCTAGGTAACCCCATTCCTCATACTGACTTTACCAAGTGGAATTTACAAAGTACATTTTTAAAAATTGCTAAAGAATGACTACAACTCTGAGAACCAAGTGGTTGGTCTGCAGAAAACTGCAGGAGTGGTGAGACGAAATACTGAAAAAAGTACCCATTAGTACGCATGTAAAACTTCCCCGTTCTATTCATGATTCTGATACTAACACACTCAAGAGATTGTGCAAACGTTGATCTTCTGAGTACTACAAAAAAAACCTTAAACCCAAGCTCTGCAATATTCTTCTCCAGATGTGGAGAAGGCTAGTAAAGCAATCCATGTTCGTGTATATTCCCCAAAGATCTAACTTGTGCCAGAAATAACACAAATCTGATGTAAAAACATTTGAAGTTGTTTACCAAGTACTTTTCTCCAACTTACTTCTATTTTTCTTCAAAAATTTCTATTTCAAACATCAAACAGAACTCACCTTTTCATATACCAAGTAAGTTAACTCCCAGTTTGACAATTAAGCTCCAAGGAAAAATCATTTTTAGAGCCTCTGTTTCCAGCTGATTAAAGAGAAACCATCAGCACTATCCCTATCACTGAAAGTAAAAAACAAGTCCTAATTTAGACAGTATCTTATTTTGGTTAAGTTTCAACAGTTAAGCTCAGGTTATTTTCACAGATGATAACTAATGAAATTACTTTTACAAATGCGAAACCGATTTTTCCCTAGGGGAAGGGAGGTGGGAAGGAAGAAGCAAATGGAGCAGAGGCACAAGACGGTGGACAGGTACATAAAGCTGTGCATTCAGTACATGATTTGGTCACTTTCACAACATGGCGGTTATTTTCTCGTTTCTCTTACTATGCCTAATAAAAGACAGTGCTAAACCTATAAATCAAAGGAAATTCCGTAAAACATTCATTTTCAAGTTTCATAAATATATGCATTTCTAATTATAAAGTCTCTACAATACATTTGCACGTTTTCATAGACTAACATAATACACAAACTCATGAAGTCTTCTGTTATGCTCTTAATTTTGCCTAGATCTGACATCATCTCCATAAATATTCCATGAAGCCACAAACAAAAGTACTATAACCTTGGAAGCTATCCAAAGTTTAAAGAAAAAAAGACCAGCAGCAATTCCATAAAACCAAAGGGACAGCAATCCCTTACTTTCTTTTGCTTTTTGTGTCAGTTGTTTGAAAAACACTAGAAGCTGACATGAGATTTTCTATATATTGTCCAAGAACTTGATTTTCCGATTTTAGCTTCAGATTTTCTTCCTTAACTGCATCTACTCTTGCAGAGAGATCTATATTTAAAAAAAAAAAAAAAAGGCATTATCAATAAAATGATGGCAATAGTTTCACATACTAAATGCTTTTTAAGATCCATTCTTCAAAGAGATTACCACAACCCTTAAGTTTTCTGTGTTTAAATTTAGATTACTTCAAAAGCTAAGGAAACAGAGTAAACAGTGCAAATCAATAGCCAACATTCCTAATAGAGTTCACGTCAAGACTAAGTATTGCTCTTTGTAAACAGCATTTAGGTTGCATATCTAATACTTCAAACGGTTATTTAAAAAAAAAATCTTGATTTTAACATGAATTTTGGCTCAAGACTTGCCAACATAAAGCTATATTAAAAATGTTTAGAATTCATATACTGGACATAGGCAGTTTCCAAGGTGATATTTTTATATTAGCAAGAAATTCCAAACACCCAGTTTTTGATCAAATAAAACATTACCTCCTTCCCCTCACTTAACTACTAAGTATTAAGCGCCTTCTAGGAGCCGGGCATCGCCCTACAGGCCAGGGTAGCAAAAAGAAAGGCCCTTGCCCTGGCTGAGCTTACCTTGTGATGTGCATGTGACGCACGTCCATTTAAGGGGGCTCAGAGTAAGGGTCAGGAATTCAGAGGTAAGGGTCACAGGAAGCAAAGAGAAGTTATCTTTTTACACGGGCTAGTCAGGCGTGGCTACTCTGATGAAGGGGATTTGACCACAGACCGCAAGGAAGTGAGGGAATGGCACTGGAGGTAGGCAAGTAACTGAGAGAGAGAGATGTAAGCAGGAAGGAACAGCAACTGCTGAGCCCTGCGTACAAACGCGTGAAAGAAGAGCAGGGAGGTAGGAGTGGGGATGTCTGAGGAAGAGTAACACAAGCCTGAGAGGCACAAGGGAGTATGGCCCTTCCGACAGTCACCTGGCATTTTATTAACTGTGACAGGGTCTGCTCACCTTGGTATCAAAAAAACAAAAACAAAACCTTAATTTTATTAAAAACCAAAAGATATTTCAGTGATTGTGCTTATTTTTTGTAATAACATTTAGAAAAGGAAAAATACCAGATCAATTCCCTTTTAACCTCTGAATCTACAACATTTTTACTTTAGTGAAAGCTTTATTAAAGTGAATTTAGTAACACAATACAGGAACTTAAAGGAGTTTTATGTATTAAATAGCTTATGTTAGATCTTAAAAGGGAAGTGTAAGAACACTATGTGCCTTCCTACTGAAGTGTATCCTAGATCACCAGCCAAAGCTACAGGAAGGGGGGACCATTAAAAAGGACTGAAAAATCAGGCACACTCGCAAACGAAATTTAGCATCATTAATGCTTACAATTTCAATGAGTTAGATGCTGTTCAAGAAAACTACAAAATACAAGCTAACCTTCCAGAGTGTGTTGAAGTTCCAACACTTGATTAATAAGGCGTGTTTTTTCCTCCAGTTCCACCTGATTTTCAGCATCAACTGCTGCAATAAAAAGGTTTATATTTACTATTAACATTAGGTATCATCTGTATAGTGCAGCACTTAAAAATCTGCAAAATATTTTATATTCGTTATTTTACTTGAGTTATATACAAGCCCTGTGACGTAAAAGCTATTCACCCACACTGTAAATAAGGATACCAAGGTGAAGATAAAATGTTTTACCAACATCTCACAGTTAGAGAATGGAAAATGTCTTAAATCCTTTCTAGAACTAGAAGGGATGTATATACACAAATCAGCCAAGATCCAAGCCCCCCAAATACTGCTTTACTGCTCTTTCCATTGTTAATAAAACAAAAGCAGCCACACAACATGAAAAAAGAAAGACAAAGAATATACCATCCATGTCTGCATTCATCATCTTAGGTAACAAACTTTTGGGTCTTGGATACAAAATTCTTGGTGAACGGTCTGCAATTAGAAAAAGTTTGAAACAGACAAACATACCAATAAAATAGAAGCTTGTTTTTAAAAGAAAACTAATTTCACAGGCTTTACTGTTTCTAAGAATAAACACCCAATGGGTAAATAAGCAAAGGATGTGTACAAATAGTTTCCAAAGTAATGTTTTAGTAAGAGAAATGTGGAGTTTCTTGGTAATCAAAGAAATACATAATAAAGCACCACTGTATATTTACTTATCAAGTCACTCTTTAAAGAAGGTAATGAGCAATGCTAGCAAAATTGTGAAAAGCAAGTACAACATATTGGACACAAACTTTAAAAATGCAATTTTGGGGGAAAGCAGTATGGTAATGAGTCATAAAAACATTTAAATATTTTTTTTAGTAACGAATTTTACTCTTATAAGTTTAATCTAAGGAAAACTGCAAAGGAAAATAATACATACATTGAAACCACAATCCAATCTTATTTGCAACCCAGTAAACTATAACCAACAAACTATCCATTCAGGATTTGGTTAATCATAGTTGCAGTTTCTATTTGAGTGGCTACTAAAAGTATTTATGATGACTATAACCACATGTAAAAATGTTTAGAAAATCACATATTCACTGATGTAAATTATGTAAAATAGACATATTGATAAGCAAAATGAAAAAAGCTGTTATATTAGAAGGATGGTGGTAGGGAGAAGACAAATCTCTAAAAATATTCATGTACTGTTTTACATAGTGTTCAATACTGTTTATACAGACAATTCAAAAAATATGTAAATAAATACTAGCATTTTATTGTTTCCATTAAAGGTTCCAAAATGTTAGGGTTCAAAATTCTTGTGAAAAATGTTCTGCTTTATTCCTAACATTCATTTCACATTCCATGAGGTCAAAATTTATTAAATAATGTTATAAGATTATTACTGAAAACAGATTTGTTATCCAGTCTACTCACTTAAGTAACTTAGACCTGTCGGGTTGTTATATTAAGTTCAAATATTTATTAAGCATCTATTATACCCACGGTATTGTTATGCCTCCACAAGCTAAACAGTGGAACCCAAACCTATTGAACAAGGATATTTACATACTGACGCTAGAATCACAATTAAAATTGTAATCGGTGTATAGTATACTCCCTCACAACTTTGGTTAATATGACTGTGACACTTCAGATAGACGAATATGAAAAAGGAATGTTCAGTGAACGTATGTATAAACCATCTCTCAAGTTATCACCCAGTTATCAAACAAAATTAAACATCCGTTACATAGAATCATTAAAGAATTTGTAGCCACAAATGATATAAAATTGATTTAATGCTTGATCTACTCCAATTCTTCTAGCATCTTTCCACTTACTTGGCATTAGAGCTACTCTCACATCTTTTCATATGGGTTTAACTCTCAGGTTCTTTGTATTTCAGAGAAAGTAAGTGTATATATGCACTGTATTTCATATATATAATGCACTTTATACACACACTTACATAAAGACTGATTACTAAACATTTTTTCAAAATGTGTTATTCAACCGTTAATAGTATTCAAAAAGTATTCCTTGCCATCAATCAATATCTCTTCATAACTGAAGAGGAAGAGCTGTTAGCAGTGAAAGATTTAGTTGGCACTTCCCCAAGAACAAAACATTTTTCTTCCTTTTCAACCACTATCTGGCTGACATGCGTCTGGGGGCTAAAGCCAAAAAGCAAAAGTGAGTGTTCTTGGGGCAGATGGCAACCCTAGACAGCAACTTGCCTATTTTTCCTGCTAATTAGTCTAATAAATGTGCTTCCAATTTCTGATATCCAATGTTTTAAAGAATGCAGCTAACACAGAATCTTTATGACAGCTGAGCAGCGTTGTAAGATACAAACCAAAGGAAGAACCATGAAATCAATGCACCTGATTTTGAAATCCGTGTAGGGAAACGGTAGATTTTTTTTTTTTTTGGCTTCTCTTTCAATCTAATACTAAATCAAAAAGTCAACAAAATCTAAGTGTTCTTGACTGACCAATGTAGGTGAAGAAAAGGTAGAGTTATATGAGTTATGTAATTCAAAATAGAAAATCTATGTGTGGTTTATCAACAGTTTGACTTATCGGAAAAACTGGAAGAAAATAAAGCAGGGTCAAGGAAGTTATGAGGAATAATTACTTAGAAAAATACTTTCAATGGTGGGGTGGAGGCAAGACCACAAACAGAGGGCATGCGGACGGTGCACAGGAGACAACACACAACTCTCAAGGAGTACTGTGCACGCACACACGCTGCAGTCCATGTAAGATTGCACCCCAAGCGTTGCACAAGGCAAAACCTGTCTGATGTAAATTATGTAAAATGTACATATTGATAAGCAAAATGAAAAAAGCCGGGCAAAAGGACATTACTCTTTAATGATGCAGACCAGAACATTAAAGCACAACAAAATGAAAAGAAGCAATCCTCTTTTATTGTGATGCCATTAATCAACTGGCCTCAAAATACTACTCTTGAATACAAAGTCTTTCAGTAAATATAAAGAAATAAATATTTACTTTATACAAAAGGTTTGTCGAGCTCTTTATATCAAAGTATTTTAGCCATGGATTTTATTTTCTTTCAAAATAGGATCAGTCCTTAAACTTTGCCATGTCTATGTTCGTAGCACAGTACTATGTCATAATTCAACATAAGATTCTGATAAAATCCTTTTTTCAATATGTAGTTGCTATCACATTGGCCCATTTCCATCTCAGATGTGCTCAAAAGAGCCCCTTTTCAACTCGTATCAGTGTCTGAACACTGGTATGAATGTGGGGTGCTAAGGTTGGTCTGCTTATCCCAAATCTTGGCTCCGAAATGAATATGATTCTCTGAGATTTTCCAACTCTGACTTAAACCTAGGTCAGACCTCTTAAAATTTTTCTCAAAAATCACAGTGAATTTTACTGCCTATCTTTTCTGGTTTTAGGCAGGGGAAGATTAAATCTAGATTTAGATAATTTAAGTCCAGGAAGCAGAAGGCACAGAGAAAAAATACCAAGAAGTTACTAGCATTAGGACAAATCTATTTTCCATGCCCTCACACCTGTGACCAAAGACTACCATAGATCTCTGCCTTCTCCAGTATGCCCAATAGTATTGCAACATCCATGGATTACCTGGATTCAAGTCGCAGCTCTGGTATGTATAAACTCTGGAACCTCAGGCAAGACTAACATGTCAGTCTTAGTTTTTTCAGCCCATAGGTTGTGAGAATTTATGGAGTTGATACATATAATGTGATTGCAACAGTATCTAGTACAAAGCAGGTATTCAATGAACGGTAGCTATTTTCCCTACCATTTAGCAGTAATCCAGGCCACAAAAAAGAATTCATCTGGTCCAGCTGCCTCATTTTACAAATAAATGAATCAAGGCCAGGGATAATGCCTTACCCATACCTGACAGTAGTTCCACAGGGCCAAGAACCAGTGTCCTCGTTCGCTGTCCCCCACCAACCCACCACAGGTGTGCTCACATCTGAAATTTGAGATCTTGAGGCTTTTACCTGACACCTATCCCGTCTCAATCACTCAACTTCTTTGCATCTGAACGGATTTTCGTCATGTCATATTACTGAGACTACTAAAATAATGGCATTGTGCGTTAACTTACTAAATGCTTCACCGACAGTCCTGGTTCATGGAATCAACAAGACTCTGCAATTTACAGATTTGGACACTGTCTCAAAAGGGCCATGCACCCTGACTTAGATTTCACAGCCAAAGCCTGTGCCAAGAATTCGAATTCAGATCTAGGTATACGGGTCCCTGCTCTTCCCATTATGCTCCGGGAGAAACGTAGTAGGGCCACAATCTGTGGTTGCCAAACACTCCGCAAGCCGAGATGTTCAATTCCTTTGATATTTCTACTAAATCACTGACGATAAATTTCATTCCCTTCCAGCTGCACTAACTCTCCACAGGGGTGGCAGGTGCAGATCCGGTCCGCTCCTGCCTGTTCTGGGTTAAATGCAGTTTCAAATGTCACAAGATGAAGGAACTGTTGGCCCGAAGAGGATGTGAGCAGAAGCCAGATGCCCACAGCGAGCCCGGCGAGGGGGAGCCGGGTCCCCGAGCTCCGGGCAGCACCGCGGCCCGCAGAGCCCGGCGGGCGCAGCCCCCGGCGCCGCGTCTGCCCCGGCTGTGACGTCACCGCGGGCGCGCCCCGGTCGCGGACCCCGGCCTGCCGGGAGGGGCCTTTCTCCGTCCCGGCCCCCGCGCCCGCCCGGCAGGGCCCTCCGGGGAAGCGCCCCGCGGAGCCCCCGCAGCCGCCGGCCGCCCTCCGCGCGGGCAGACGTCGCCCGCCCCGCCCGCCCCGTCTCGGCGACCCCGCGCCGCGCCCCGGCCTCCGCGGAGCCCCCGGGACCCCCTGGGCGGCCGGGGCCGCCCCGCGCCCCTCGCACCGCCCCGTTTCGGGGCGCGGGCGCCGGGGGGCTGAGCAGCGGCCTCCGATCGGCGGTGGCCCGAGGCGCGGGGCCCCCCCAAAGGGCCTCCGGGCGGGGAGCAGGGGCGCGGGCGGGGCGCGGGGGTCTGCGGGGGTGAGGCCCGGCCGCCCGCCACAGCCCAGGCCCAGGCCGCGCCCCCCGGCGCCCGGGCCGCGTCCGGCCGCCCCGCCCTCCGGGTCTCGGCGGGGCCGAGGCCGCACTCCGGCCGCTCGGGTCTCCCTCGCCGCCCCGGACGCCCTCACCTGCCACACAGGCGCCCGGAGGGGGGGGATCGCGAGGCCACCTCAGGCCCCGACTCCTGGACCGACTGACCCCGGCCGCTCCGCCCCGCCGCCCAGGGCGCAGGCGCCGGCGCGGGGGGGCCCGCCCCGCCCGCCCCGCCCGCCCCGCCCGCCAATCACGACGCAGGAAAGCGCGCCTGCGCACTAGCTGCCCTGCGCCGCAGGCGTCCCGTCGCCAAACCCCCGGGGCCCGCCTTTTGCCTTAACAAAAGGACACCGGCGCCCAATCAGGAGGGAGGCCGCCGTGGGCGGGCCCAGGGCGCCGCAGCCAATGGCCGCGCAGAGCGGGGAGCCGCCCGGAAGCTGGGGCTGGCGCGGCTGCGCCCGAGCCCTACGGGACTCCGGAAAGCGGGTCCGAACGCCGGCCCGGCAGTCCCGCCGCTGCGGGGAGTGAGGTTGGTACGACCCGCCCCGTCGGGCGAGCGGTCGCGCAAGCCCCGGAAAAGGGCGTCTGTGGACCGGAGCGAGCAGCCCGCGGGGGCGCGGCCCGCCCCCCAGCTGCCCGGCCCCGAGGGGTCCCCGGGGTCAGGCCCGGGCGCTGCCCCCCGCCGGGCTGGCGTCTCCGCGGCGCGCACGGCGCTTGAAGACCAGACTCGAGGCACACCCCAGCGCTCCGGGGGCGCCTTCCCGCCTCGGCCCCTCGCCCGCGGGGTCCGCTCAAGGTCACCCGCGCGGGGCCCGGGGTCGTCGCGCGAGGCGCTTCCCAGGCGCGCCCTGGACGCCGGGCCGCGCCGGCGAGTTTGTGGTGCCTGTTGAGTAAAAGGGGGCGCCGAGGCGGCCCGGCCCTGGCTCGGCGCCGCCGCTCGGCTCCGCGTCGCCCCCCCCCCCGCCCCGGCGCCCCACTGCGGGCCCCGCTGGCCGACCCGAGCCCGCGCCCGCGCCCTCTGGGGGTGCGCTTTAAACACCCCCGACCCACCTTTGAGAACTAGACCTTTGGCTGGACGGACCGGCCACAGTCGAGGGATGTTCCTAGAAGGCACTGTGGGCGCTTCGGAGTGGGAGCAGGAACCGTCCCGCCTAAATGCGACGAGAATGCCGGAGACTAGAGAGGCCAGGGCGGCGGGCGAAGGGCAGCCAGGACAGATTATTCACGATTGTGGACGATTTGGATTCTCTGATTCCAGAAGCACTAACACTTCAGCAGGGCTAAGATAAACAGTCCCGGGTCTGGACCTACTGTGCGGAAACAACAGAACACCAAAGACTGAAGAACTGTTAAAAGCAGTTTTTTTGTTTTTTGTTTTTTGTTTTTGCTAGAAGCACAGGATTTTTTTTTTCCCAGTAAAGTATACATGACATAACAGTTGCCATTTTACCATTTTCAAGTGTCCAGGTCAGTCGTGTTGAGTATATCCACAGTTATGCAACCAACCTCCTCCTCTTCATCTTTCAAAATTGAAACAACCCCCCCCCCACCATTCTGTCTCTGAATCTGACTGAGTTGGATCCTCATTTACTCATGAAGTAGATGAAATCATGCAGGATTTGTCTTTCTGTGGCTGGAACATTTCATTTAGTGTAATAGTCTCAAAGTTTATCTGTGTGGCAACATGTTTCAGAATTTCCTTTTTAAGGCTGAATTGTAGTCTGTTGTGTGTGCGAACCACATTTTATCCCTCCATCCATTGATGGGCATTTGGGTTGCTGCCAACTTCTAGCTAATAAGACTGCTGATGAACTTGGCATGTGCAAATATCTCTTATAAATTCATGGGACTGGACTCACAATTACACAGACTGTCTGGCAGCAGTTGTTGAATTTGATCTCCTAATACTTTGTGTTTGTGTTGACTTTTAGGTTTTTTAATGTCATCGTCTAGTTTGGGTGATGCTGTTTTCATTCAAGGGGGCATGAGAGAACTTGACACGTAATGGAAATATCCTATTGTTGGGGGAAAAGGAAGTCCTGAACAAACTCTTGGGGTTGCCCTGTAACACTCTACTATCTTGATTGGAGTGATGGACGCACAGTGTATAAAATGTCAAATTCATCTGTGACTTAAAATGTGTGTATTTTACTGTGTTTTATTTTTCCTCAATAAAACTGACCTTTTTGTAATGTGAAGGTTAGCTACAATTTCTTTAGGATTTTCACTATGCTAAGCATACTATCTGTGTTATTTTACTCAGTCCCCAAGTAATCCAGTGATCTATGCATTATCAACCCATTATCCAATGACCTAGGCATTATCAATCCATTTTATAGGTGAGGAAATCAAGGCTCAGTGAATGTCTTATCCAGATCAATAGCTAGTGATATAGGCAGAAATCAAACTTCTCTTTTTTATCTATAAACTGAGAATCATAATACCTAGTTAATTGAATTATTGTTAGGGTTTTTAGAATTATGTAAAAATGAAGCACTGCAAAGACATTCCAAACTACAATGAATTTGGATCCACAATTCAAAGAAGGTGGATTGAAACTTAACCTAACCACTCAACTTCCTTATGATACAAACATGTGAACATTCTCTAGCATTTAAACAAGACCTAGGATTTTTGAATGTAACAGTCAAAATATCCAGGATCCAAACCACAGTTATTCAGCTTGTGAAGAATCATAAAAGCCTGAATTCACATGAGAACAACCATCAAGAGATACCAACACTGAGAGGATCTGGAAAAGAGTTTAAGCAGCTATTCTAAAATATTTGAACAAGAAATCATGACAAATCCTGAAATGGAAGTTGTAATCAAATAGCTAAGCAGCACAGTGTAAGTTATAAGATGGATGTCTGGGAGAACATCCATCTGGCAGGATGGAGATCAGAGGAAAGAGTTAGTGAACTTGGGGATAATTAAGTAGAAATTATCCAATCTGAACAACAGAAAAATAATTGATCAAACAAATCCTCAGTAATCTGAGGGACAGTGAAAAAGATCTAGCATTTGTCCCAGTGGAGTCCAGCAGAAGAAGAAGAGCATGATAGTGAAAAATATTTGAAGAAATAATGGCTCCCCAAGTTTGGCAAAAGAATTTCATAAGGGGTGGGTTTGGCTAGGAAAATAATGTCTAACAGTCTTGGAGTGGGGATGGATGAAGAAGCCTTTAGAAAAACATGGACTAGATCCTGAGCACCAGCCTCACTAACATTGTGAAGACTAAGCATTGACTTCCTCATAGAAGAACACGCTGCCTGGGAAATCATCTTGCCAAAGTCCACAACATTGCAACTTGACCTGACCAAGCCCATAAACCAGAACTTTAACAGGAAATATTGAGCACAGGAGAATATGTTGGATAAAATTAGCAAAATCTGGGCCTCCCTCGTGGCGCAAGATGCAACCTATGAAGCTGTCTGCAGCCACGAGTTCGATCCCCTGCCAGGGAGCTGCCCACATCACACAGCAGACCTCTCCTGTCTCCCTGCTGCTCCCCTCAGCAGTGTATTTCAGTAGATCCACCTGTTCTGCTCCCCACTCTGTCTCTGGTGAATCCTCTCACCCCCACACCTCTGGCCTAAACCCCAGTTCTTATATGCATAAATAAATAAATCTTTAAAACAAACAAAAAGATTTATTTAAAAAAATCAGCAAAATCTGGTTATGGTACAAAACAACAACAGGACAAAAAGCATTAAAATCAAAGCCTGTTTCTTCAACAAAAAGAAAATACATTGTACTTGGGGGTTGGGGTGGAAGAAGGGAAAGAAAATTTGTAGATTCAAAAAACACTTAAAACACATAATTTTAAAAAGGAGACCAAAAAGCCAATGGTTTATTATGGAGTCACCCTTAAATAATAAAACCTTTTAAATATAAGAACATTTTTGCCATAAAGTAGGATAATGGTAATTATAGGGTATTTGTCTTTTTTAAAATTCCAGAGCCACACATTACCTTGCTAGATAATTTAAATTTTAAATAAAATCTTTAGAAAAACTAACTGAAAAAGATGACATACAAAAGGATGACTTTTAGATTAGTAAGCAATATATCATTCACAGAATGTTGCAAACTGGATAAAACAGTATTGCTAATAGTTAAACTGTACCCTGGAATAAACAAGAAAAAAATTGAAATAACAGGTGACAAAAAAGATCAACATGCTGAAGCGTACACAAAAAGGAAGTTGAAATTTTATGAAATGCCTTATGAACATTTACTACATATAGATCTAAGTTATGTAGTGCTCCATATTTGCATTATATTTTTCACTGAAAAAAAATGATTTAAAAACAGCCATAAAAGTTTCCTTTTTCTGAATAAGGGAAACATAAAAGACAAATAGAAAACAGTTTTAACTGCATGGACATGTTTGATTACAAGATGAATATTCATTTGATGTAGAAAATCAGATATTCATATTATAAAACAAATAGTATTAATAAAAACGGGGAGAAATACAAACTGAAAGCTGTTGTTAGGTCAATGTATTATGTGAGGGGAAAAATGATAAATCACAAAATGGAGAACTTCAAGATCATTTTGATGTTCCAGTCTGACTTTCTCCACCATGCACATAAAAACTTCTAACTCACTTAATCAGAGGGTTCTAAATACACTGTGGATATTTTAAAATGAAATATGCTAAATGGAGACATTTTGATAATTTTCAAGTGTAACCAGGTGTTGCTACTTTAAGCTCATTAATTTGCAAAATGTGTTTTATCTCTTTCCTAAATAAGACTCACATTTACCTTTTTTACTTATTTCCCTTGGAAGGTTGTTGAATTCATTGGAGAGTAAATGCTGTCCAGAATTTGGTGAGTAAAGAATATAATCTATATGTCAAAACTTGATTTCAAAACTAGACTTACTAGTTCACCATATTGCTGCTTGGTAAATTCAGTTGTTCATGTATACTTTTCTCAAAATATAATTTCCTGATAATAACCAACAGTTGGGTATCTTCATCAGGATTATTTTCATTCTTTTGTTTGATGGAGAAAATATAAGAAGTCACCGGCGTATTTTTAGCATTTCTCAAGTGAGATTTCATAAGGATTTTGGGGTCTCCATGGAATCAAGATTTGAACTTTTTAAAATGAAAAAAAAAAAAAAACCAAAAAAAAATTAGGTATGATTCTATGCAGTCTTTTTTTTTTTTTTTTTGATTCTATGCAGTCTTGATGCTAGACTTCTAGAAAATGTTTTGTCATAATCAGAGTTTCCCAAAGATTGATGCCTGTGCCTCTGGTTGTATATGATCAGCTTTTTGAAATAGCTACACATTTCATTATAATAGGAAAACATGAATAATATAACTAACCTTAATGGGCAGATGTTGATTAGAACAAAGCTAAGTTCAAAAATAATGGTAACTAAATGGATCATTGAACGTAGCAGAAATCACAATGTTGGTATGCAAGTGGCTGGTTCGGGAAATCCTGATCCATCACGCATGCACAAGCATCAGTTTGAAGAAGAAGAAACCTCGATTCCAGATCTGACTCTACCTATCTTTGTTCATTCAATTCTTCATTCTTTTATTATTTTAAAAGTTTAGTTTCATGTTCATTATGAGCTAGATTCTGTGGAGTATCCAACTATAAATTGACCATAAGGCTTTGGTGGATGAGTCACTTGGTTATAGATCTGTGTTTCTTCAATGAGGGCTTGAAATAGAGTTAATTCTGCTTTTCTGAGTTTGTCTAAAATAACATTGAGGCTTTTATCAAATAACATGAGCTGTGAATTGCAGTGAATGGTCCCCCATATTCAAGAGTCCACCTTTGATGGTTTGGTTGTGTCTGACCATCTAATGCTTGGCAAGTTGCTGCCACAGGTTCTGGAAGCTTTCCAGAGTAAGTTGTCTTTGAGCTGCTCGATTCCAACTGTTATGCTTTGGGGATTCTATGATTCTTTATGCATGAATGTAGCATTATCAATCATTTCAGCAAGGTACACGTTCCACTACATTTGTATAAAATAATTTGCTTGAAAATCAAGACTGAACTGAGCTCTGGGAGCACAAAGGGGCTTCTGATTTAATAAGACCTAAAGTGATTCTTTGAAGGGCACAGGAGTCAGGATTACCATGATAACTGGTATGTTACAAGAGAATGCACATGAGTTGCTAGAGGCTCTAAAATGCTAGGCTGCTAATGGCTTTTCTTACTTTCAGTACATAGGCATAATTCTGTTTTCTGTTTATCTGGGGATCTGTCAAGATCCCGGGTTTTATATGACTTACACACCGCTGAGTTAGTGGGATAAGATTGCATGGATGCTGGAGAAAGACACTCAATACCTGGGCAGAGTCCCTGACCATGCCATTCACGGCTCACCAGCAGCGTGCTCTTCGTGCTGGTTTGCGTGCTTCCATGTCCCCTCGGCCCACAGTGGAGGGCAGAGGACCCACGCAGGTGCCTCCACGCACAGTGGAGAGGAGCCCAGGGAAGCCATTGCTTTCACAGAAAGTGGAGGCACACTCACTCTTTAACGGCTGGGGGGGCATGACCTCACCCCTCAGAGTTCTCTGCAAACATACCCCAAGAACTAGTCTGGTACCAGTGGGCAGAGCTCTATGACACTAAGGACTTTTTGCAGACTGCCTCTCCCCAAACCTCTGACTTGAATAATCGTGACTTCTATGACATGTCCCTGTTTTTCTTTTCCCTTCCTATACAACTATCTCAAGAGAAATACTACAAAAAGGCTCCAAGGGCAGGGGTGGGTGTCTATACAGGAAAAAAAAGATCTGCACTAGCTGGCGATTGAGGAAGCATCATTACAAGTCACCACTACAAGTTTGCAATAAATCAAGTTGTATTTTGTAGTTTTTTTCTTTCTAATAAGTGCCATGGGCCTCAACGCAACTCTGCATTTTAACATTTGCAAGAATCTATGTGCTTCAGTAGGTGGACTCAACTCTTAATGTTATCTGAGAAAAGTGTCATCAACTTAAAAAAGTCACGATCCTTGCTGTGCTGCAATGGGAACTCGTGCTTGTCCTGAGGTCTGCTGGGACCAGTAAAGAAGAAAATCCGAGGAACACAGGCTGCCCAGCATGATGGTCTGCAAGCACTAACTTCATCTGAAGAGAAACCTTCTATACCTGATTCTTCAATTCCTTGAGACTACCAGCTCTCTTCTTCCAGCCAAGCCTAGTGCCTACGTGCGTCCATGAATGTTGGTTGAATGACTAAATAAATGTTCATTTCAGTTCCTTAATTTTCTACCTGATAAAATGCCAACATGTCTGTGCTGAATTAAAGGATGATACTGAATTGCCACGGTGTCTTTTCACCTTAGAGCTCCCATCACTGTCAGTTACCTCACTGGGCTCTACCACGGCCCAGCAAAAGGGCAGAAAAGCTGTGAGGTTCTGGTGGAGGCTCTTCACTTACAGAACATCAGGCCCACGTGGGACATCGCTAGCTTGACAGCCAAGTCACTGTGTCATAACATATGTCTCTGACACCTGCAAGGGAGACTCTGAATAAACAAAAGGGCACCAGCAATGCCATTTAGGGGCCAGGAAAGGGAAACTAAGGGACTTGAAGGCATTTACGCTGTTTGCGATGATACACTAGTGACCTCTAGTGGGGAAACTCATTCTAAATAAATTTCTATTTAACAACAAAAGTTTGCTTATTACTTCAATCCTTGTTTCTCCTTAGTTTACTAACATTTTCTACTGTAGAAGGACCTTAATTATGCATGGAGATTTGTCTATATTCATATCCAGATTTTACTATTTTGGAATTTCACAAAATAACAACTTTTGAGTGGAAGAGCTCTCTATGGTCTATCTTGGTTTTACTTCATCCTGTGAGGGAAATGAGACCCAAAGAAGTGACATAGCTGCCTGAAGTCTCACCCCTGGGTGAGAGAGAAACTGCAGCTGAGAAGAAGTCCTGTTTGCAGCTCCACACTGAAGAAGGGTGTGCATGCTGTCCAGTCCCCATGTCACTTGTATTTTGGGTGTGTGCAGAACAGAGCATCTGTCTCTTTCATTCACAGTCTCCAGGCAGAGGATCTGTACCTGAGGAGCCTTACCCTGTCCCATCATACGCTGAGACCCCACCTCTTGAGCCTGGCGCTGACGTCATGTTAAATGAGACTCTTGGGGGTCTCATCTGAATGTCTTGAATACGTTTGAATGTTGTGCATTTGGAAAAATGTAAATTTGAAATGATGTAAATAATTGTGTCCAGAGGATGACTGAGGTGATTTCTGAAATGACCACAAATTCCTTGACATCCTCTCGTTGAAATCTCCTGTGTTCCCTCCCCCTGAATCCAAACAGGCTTGTTTAACTTCCACCCACAGAGTGTGAAATGATCTATGGAATTCACACAGCCTTCCCCCATTCATGTTCTTTGAATGTTTGCTCTGGAGGCAACTGGCCACTGTGAAGAAATTGAGCTTCCCTGAGATGATCATACAGAAAGGCACTGCAGCCAGCAGCTCCAGCCCCATTCCCTGTCGACAGCCAGCAGCCCTGATGGCAGTGAGTGAGCCAGCGTGGCCATCCAACCAAACTTCAGATGACTGCCAGCCAGGCTGACCTCTGACTGCAAGGGAGAACCGCCCAGCTAAGCCCTTCCCGAATCTCTGAGCCTCAAAATAGTGAACAGAATAAAGTGATATGGATTTACAATGCCAAGTTTAGGGGCATAAGTTTAGGGTTGTATAAAAAATAGCAGAAAATATAAAGTAACTTATACTTCTCAAATTATAGTGGACTTTCAGTTAATGTATTAACACACAGCAACCAACTATAGTACATCAAAGAACTCTTAGTCCAAGGGAGCAGATATTTTAATTGATGGAAATAGGAGTTCTCTTTCCTCCAGTGGACCGCAAACTTTAAGACATGTGCATTCTGAAAACATGCACCTAAAAGAAGACGTCTGTGTTCTGCAGCATACAAAAATCAATGGAAAAATATTTTGAACTTATGCATTACTCACTTTAAAGAATTTATAAGTCCTTCAAAGACTTTATTATGTAGCTGGTAAGACACAGTACCCACTTTAGATTGAACAACTATGAAATAGGGTGGTACTAAGAATAAAGAACTTTGGAGAGAGGAGAGGCCAGGGTGGGCCAGGATAAAAATACAGAACACATAGGGCCTCCCCTGTGGCGCAGCATTTGAGCGCTGGGCTGCGAAGCTGCCCACGGCCTCTGCAGCACCAGTTCAATCCCTGGCCGGGGGCGAGAGTCCCACATGTCACGCAGACCTCTCCTGCCACCCGCTGTTCCCCTCAGCAGTGTACTTCGGTCCTTCTGCCTGCTCTGCTCCCCGCTCGGGCTCTGGTGAATTCTCTCACCCTCCCAAACTTCTGACTGTACCCAGAGCTGGTATAAATAAATAAATCAATCTTTAAAAAAAATACAGAATATATAGGGATGGAAACATGACAAATTGACTTTTTCTGACTAGTGTACTTCTTGTTTCCCCAAGTGTAAATTCTATGAGAGTTGACACTTATGCTTAATTCCAATGATACCTCCAGTACCTGGCCTCCAACAGAGATGCAGTATAAACAGGCTGAATGAATGGGTGAATGATACATGTTTGGGAGTAGTAGAGAATAAGTTGAATCTCTAGAGTTTGAACCAGAAAGAATGTATAGATGAAAGTAAATGAAGGAATAAGCTGAGGAAGACACGGGAAGTTGGGCAGAAATTTATTATCGTAGTCTCCTAAGGTGGTGAGTGACATGTTTTGTAGAAAGAATTTGTGGGGGTAGTAAGGAGGGTAGATTGGAGGTAGGAAAAGACTACAGCAGGATGAGTATATAGTAACAATAATAGTAGTTAATATTTACTGAATTCTAGCTCTGAAGCCTGCTGTACTAAGCACATGTTTTTTTTTTTTTTTTTTGGCACATAAGATGACTGAAATTCCAATAGGTTAAGTTATACAACGGTATAAGATCGTTAGAATCACTCAGTCACGCGTGGTTGAGGGGCTGGAATTGGAGGGGTGGGGTAGTACCATGGACAATTTACAGAAAGAGAAAACATGATTTGTTAGCAGATTCAATCTCCCATGGAGGTAAAAGTGAGAGAAGGGCAAAAATGGTTTTTAGTCTCAAATTCTAGAAAAATGATAGTGCCATGTTGCAGCTCTGCCATGTGGCTGGGTTGGCCTGGAATGCCTCCACTGTTTCTAACAGAGGTTCTGCCTCCACTGTTTCTAACAGAGGTCTGAGAGAGAACTAAGCCCTTCTAAGACATCCATTGTATGAAATAAATTCTCTCTTTGCATCTAGAAAGGTGTTCATTCTGCACCAATCCTGGGAAAATTGAGATTTCCTTTGTAAACTACATAACATATACTCAGCCCCTCATCCTTCTCTGGCCTCCTAAATCTCCTCCAGAAAGCTGTGCAACTTTCACCAACAATAGCCTTGTTTGCATGTTCCAACTTGCTGTGAGTTCCTGGCCATTGGAAGTCTCTGTCCACTGAACTTATTTCTTCTTAGACTCAATAGTTTGAATTATTAGTTGTTTTTCTTCTTCTGTTTTGTTTATTGTTTGAACATTTTATAGAACATTTTCTTGGAAAGGACTTTTCCTTCCATCAGTAACTTTGCCTTTTTGAAATGATGAATTCAGAAACCAGACTTTGTAGGTCTATTACACTCTAACATTGTGTATAGCGCCCAGAATTTCTGGAATTCCGCAGACTGAGTGCTGCTCTTCTCACTACTTGAGATGGGTTCTCTTTTCCTACCTTGTAATCCGTATCTGTAAACCCTTTTAGGTAAATCAACCAGCTGACAGAGAAAGGTCTCTACAGTCTCCTAACCATAATTCAGTCACCTTTTTCATTTTCAAATATTAAGTTTGTAGAATTTTCTGGAGGGAATTATTAGGATTGAGATGGTGGCAAGAAAAATTATTGCTATTTCAGATAGAACAATAAAGAACTGAGGGTGGATTTTAGCTAATTATAATAAATAGGATTCACATTTTGAGCCTTTTTTTAAACATATAAGCAGTGACAATGCTGAGAACTTTAAAGATGATTCATTTAGCCAGGAATAATAATTATACAGAATTTTCCATTATACATTCCCCCAAGTTTTACTATATTTGGAAGTAGATTTTTATTTATTTTTTTAAAGATTTATTTATTTATACAATACAAGAACCAGGGTACAGGCCAGATGTATGGGAAGGTGAGAGGATTCACCAGAGACAAAGCTGGGAACAGAACAGGCAGACTGATGAAATACATTGCTGAGGGGAGAAGCAGGAGAGACAGGAGGGGTCTGCTGTGCCATGTGGGACCCTCGCTGGCCAGCCAGGATTGAACCGGCGCTGCAGAATCTGCAGACAACTTCACAGCACTGTGCTCAACTGCCTGTACCACGAGGGGCGGCTCAGATGTAGATTTTTAGTACAAAAATCATGTAATAGATTTACCATCTACTGTTGTCTATAATAATATATACTATTCATTGAGCACTTAGCAGGTGTCAGTTGCTTTTCTAAGGACTATATTATTTAATTCTTAATAAAATTTGCAAGAGGAGGTACTTGCTATCCCCTTGCTATGGAGGAGGAAAATAAAGGATAGACAGATCCAATAACTTTCTCACTGTAGCCACAGCTAGCTGTGCCAGGATTTACTCCCAGGAAGTTCAACTTCAGGCTTTGGAAACTTAATCATTATTCATTGTTGCTTAAGAACAAGGCTTCCTCTCTAAATGAATAATAAATAAGGGAAATTCTAGCCTTAGCAGAGATATTTGTGTGTTAACAGTTAATAAACTAAGCAGCAATGATTGTTACTATCCAGCAACATGAAAATTATGTGTTTAAACCTAAATTTGTCTGAGTCAAAGACTTTCTTTCCATGTATTTAAAATAATGAAACCTTTCTCAAAAGTGATCCAGCTCAG
This sequence comes from Talpa occidentalis, assembly GCF_014898055.3. Lineage (NCBI taxonomy): Eukaryota > Metazoa > Chordata > Mammalia > Eulipotyphla > Talpidae > Talpa > Talpa occidentalis. The sequence continues at coordinate 112,735,063 of NW_023605194.1, forward strand.
AATAGGGAGGTTTTGCTTTATGTCCAAGTCCTTATACCAGCAATACAACAGGGAATATAGTCAGTGGCTAGGCCAGAGATGCAAAAAGTACAGACAGGCCTCGAGGAGAAAAGGAAGGGAAAGTAAGAAGGAGGGCCTAGGACAGCATGGGGGGAATGGGTAGGGAGGGTGGCACAAGGCAGGAAAGGAAGAAACAAGGCCACAGAGAGCAACCAAGGCAGTGGGAGAGGAAGGTCAGGACAGGAAGCTGAGTGTCTGCATGTCATTCTTAACATCCAGGGGTGCTTGGAAACTGCAGCTTTAAGAGATGGAAACGGGGTGTAATGGAAGTAGGCCCTGGACACCATAATTTCTTCAACAACATCAGCCAGGATTTTGCTTTTTCTCATTAACATTTGAACAAGACAATGTTGAATGAAACAATGTTATTTGAGGAGCTACTGCTGACAAAGTATGCAGAGGGCGGAGGGAAAAGGAAGAAAAAGAAAAGAGGCAGGAGGGACAGCAGTGAGAGACCCTGCTCCTGAATTTTGAGATTCAGACCCATTGAGATGAAGCTTTTTCCCAAAGCAAGAGAGGAGGAACAAGCAAGAAATGGGGGGTAGTGAAGCGACAAAGACAGCTTTGCTCTGTGGCCACGTTTGCCAATGTGATGTATCTGATGTGTGGGCGTAAAGGCCAAAATCCTAACGTGAGTCCTGAATTTGAGACCCATGTAAAAATTCCAACGTTTGGTCTATAGACATAGCCTATCCCTAGCAAAGATAAGGTTAACACCTTTGGGGATTCCAGCCACCTGGTGACAGAGGCATGTGCTGTCTTCACCGCCTTACACCCAGCAGCACTTGCTGCAGGAGAAGCTCAGCTTGAGGCGTAAGCCAGAAGCTGAAGTTACAGTCGGAATCGAGTGCCTGATTCACATTAGGCTCTCGCTAGATATTTGTTAAGTGGATGAGTGAAAAAAGGAACCGTCACCTTTTCCTTGTTTGTTATCCTTCCCTCTCTCTCTCTTAGAGACTAATTTACTAGAAGAATAAATTAAATAAGAGAATATTAATAACTCAAGGCAGTAGGAATAAAGACTATACAAAAAAGTTTTCAAAATATTACGTAGCTCTCCCTCTTTTCCAAGGATATATTAAAGATAATAATCCACTCAACAAATTAGGAAAGTGTAGGGCCTCCCCTGGTGGTGTAGCGGTTGAGTGCTGGGCTGTGAAGCTGTCTGTAGCCTCTGCAGCACCGGTTCGATCCCAGGCTGCCAGTGAGGGTCCCACAAGGCGAGACAGACCTCTCCTGCTGCCCACTGCTCCCCCTCGGCAGTGTATTTCGGTCCTTCTGCCTGCTCTGCTCCCCGCTCTGGCTCTGGTGAATTCTCTCACCCTCCTGCGCTTCTGACTGTACCCAGTGCTTGTATAAATAAATAAATAAATAAATAAAAATTAGGAAGGCGTGTATTCTCATAAAAAGTTTTATATGAAATGAAATGCTGAAAGTCTCAAAATATCTCTCCCCCATGAGACTTGCCAAATACTAAAAGGTAAGGTAGTGAGATATCATTATAATCAGGAATCAAAACTGACCTCACTAGTAAGGGACACATAGAAATTACGGCCACTTGATAGGAGTGTGAGGACGACAGAGGATCAAATCTGTGACATTCCTATCAAATTTACTGATCTTGAGGAACAGACAAAACATACTTTTGAAGTACCAATTTCATAAAAGTCAAGTGAGACTGAGGAATTGTTCCAGAAGATAGAAGGAAACTAAAACATCCTAAGAACTAAGGGCAATGTGTGGCTCTGAACTGGATGCTTTTGCTCTAAAGGTTGTTACCAGGTAACTGGTGACACACGTGTCTTGGGGACTGGGTGAGAGGAATGTGTGAATGTCAATTTTCCAATTTTCATGGTTGTATTGTGATTATGAAGGAGAAGGCCCTTGTTGGTCATAAATGCATGCGAAAGTATGCTGTGGTGACGGGACTTTAGTCTGGCAAATGATTCAGAAAACAGTCCTTCTGACAGAACTTGCAAGTTTTCTGTAGTTCAAAATAAAAATTAAAACAAGTAAGATTTGATTGTGCTGAAATGCATCATTTACAATGTAGGTCTTAATTCCCCCCTCACCCTCTGTGCCTCTGTGCTTCACCCTAATTGTGCCTCTCTACATTTTATTTTTCCAACATTTTGCATGCATCACTAAAATTGCAAAAGGCAGTAGTGATATTTTGGTAGATGTCACTAATCCAAGCACTGGTGTTCTCACAAGCTTCTCAACAGCAGTACTTGTGTTAGGAAGTATATATACTTCCATATATTAGGAAAACTCTAATACTGATCTTACTTCTAAGGAAAAAGTGATTACATAAATATAACATGAAAATATAATAACCTATAATCCCCTCACACTAATAAATAATTTTTCCAAGTTCTCTTCCCATCCTAGTCCCTGTACATAAATTACTTTCACATGGCTGTAGTCACAACACAGATAAAATTTTATGGTCTACCTTTCTTGTATTGGAGAATATTCCAATATTGGTGAGGAGCCTCTGGGGTTCTTCTTGCCCTCTCATTCTATGATTACATTTTTGAAACACTGACCTCATAACATGACTAGGGGATCATATTTCACTACTCAATATCGGCAATGTGTATTCCATATTGCTTCTACCTATTCAGTGCAGTGCCATTGCACTATCTAGCTGGTCATTTCTATCCTGGTTCATTGTCATCTGACAAAGGCTTTGAAGTCACTCATGCCTGGGCTGGAGTCCTGGCTCTGCTTTGTACAAGTCACGAAACCTTTCTGACCCTTGGTTTTCAGTCTAAACAGAGATGATTATGTCTATCATAAAAGACAATGAATGTGAAGTTCTCAGCACAGTGCCTGGTGTGAAATAAGTTCTTAATAAATGTTTGTTATTATCATTATTCTAAGAGATAAATTGTTCATGTATCTAAGATCATGGAATCTAAGAGAGATACATGCCTGGTTAGTAAAATGTGGGTTTACTCCAAATATTTAATTTTGTGACTCTCTTAGTTTCATTTGTGATGAGTGATGGGTTTTTTTTTTTAGAGCATATCAAGTATGCAAAGAGTTAAGTAGGATTGCTACAGAAACCAACTGATTTCCTAATCATCACCAGAATTGAGAACCTGAGGAAAACTAGAGTGACAGCTGATTAATCATCTTTCTCCAACACCTGCTTCTCCAAAAACAGGTTTAAAAAAAAAAAACAACACCTTTTAAACATATAATTATTGGAATACAACAGAGACATCGCACCCAGTTTGCTTTTTAAAAATGATCAGTTAACTATAAATTTAACTAATTCCCTTTACAGTTAAATGAGTACATAATGGGCCTCCCCTGGTGGTGCAGGCAGTTGAGCGCTGGCTGCAAAGCTGCTACAGCCTCTGTAGCGCTGGTTTGATCCCCGGCCGCCAGTGAGGGTCCCACATGGTGCGCAGACCTCTCCTGCTGCCCGCTGCTCCCCTCAGCAGTGTACCTTGGTCTTTCTGCCTGTTCTGCTCCCCGCTCTGGCTCTGGTGAATCCTCTCACCTTCCCGCACTTCTGACTATACCCAGTGCTTGTATAAATAAATAAATAAATCTTTAAAAAAAATAAATAAATGAGTACATATTAGGGAAAAGGATTATGTCCCACCTGACAAGATGGTCCAATAGGGGAGTTACTGTTTGTGTTAGGAAACTGCAGAACTGTTCTTTGAGGAATTCCTTGAAACACTGGCTCTCTGTGGGCGATTGTGTGCTTACTGATCAGTGAGCATTTCACGGAGAGGCACTGGCTGAAAAATTTAGTGTTTAGAGGCCCACAAGCAGGGCCAACTCTGACAGACTCTCTCGAATTATCATCAATTACATTTTGCTTACCACAATTATTTTTACACTATTTTAAAGTGAAAGTGCACGTCAAGGCACATTGGAATAGCACAAAACACAAGCCATTTAAAATTATAAAATTGAAAAAAAAATAAGTAACGTGGTTGAAAAAAACTCTTCAAAGTATTTTTGTAAATAAAACTTTCTAAATAGTGATCAGGACTTTAGAAAAACCCACCCAGAACAAAAATGAAGAAATGTATTCACAACGCAATGGCCTTTTGCCTACTGGCAGGTAGTGATCATTACCAGAAGGGATAAAACACATTTTAATGTGTAAAATGCAAGCTTTTTCAAACAGTTTTTTACTAATGTCATGCTACCCTAAAGGAAAGAACTGCGCATGTGCACAGTCGAGTACCCTGAAGTCATTAAGCTGACTCTGTGTGTGTGTGTGTGTGTGTGTGTGTGTGTGTGTGTGTGTGTGTAGAAACAAGGGAATAATGACTAAGTGGGGAAGAAATCCTGCCATGGGACAACGCCAAGGGGGCTCCCGGTCCCTGGGCCACTCCTGTGGGCTGCCAAGGTCCCTAACGTCCGTGTGTGGAAGCAAAACAAGTCTTTCTAGAACTGTGTTTATGGCTCTGAGATTGCTTGTTCTGAGATGGGTGTGCATGGTATTTTCAGTGGGGTCACTGTTAGCTTTGGGGTCATTTAAGATGTTTATTTTCTGACTGAGGAACACGACTGAAGCTCACCCAGTCTGTCCTTTTCTTTTAAAGTTGTCTTCCTCCTCATTATACTCCAGCTTCTCTTTGAAAAGATTCTCTCTTCTCTCAAAGAGAACCTTCAAAGAGCATCTTGGGGGACACCTAAGGGTCTCTAAGGAAACCAGGCTCCCACCTGCAAATTCTGAACAAGGCGGGCAGGCAAGAGGCCTGTGAGGGGAAGTGTGTCCAAAGATGTCTAACCCAACAGGACCTTGGGGACAGTGGTGATCCCATGCTGGGGACACCACCTGGCCCCCTTCTAAATAGGAAGAGGACCCAGGAAGGGCCAGTATCGAATTAGCTCATGAATCAGGGAAGTGAAATTCACCCCAATTTTGGCCATCTCCTCTGATCATCTCCCTAGCACAACTATGAGGGATTCTGTATAAATGTAACATTAAAAAATTCCTACTCCCTCTTTTTTTAATTGCTGATAATCTAGTGAAGAAGGCAAAAACACATTGCAAATACCAAAGCAGCGGGATGGATGGCTTTGTCTTTTAAAGGAAGAGTCAAAATATTAATACTTATGCTTTGATGAGAAAATTAGGGAACACTTGAGATTACTGAAAACATTCAGATACGGCCCTAACACTCCATTTCTCAAGCTTGTTTATTAAAACTAGTTGTCGCATTGTGCTAGATCGTTTATTTCAGTTAAGTGGATTTCCTCTGATTGAAGATTTTTCCGCAGCCAGAGCACTTACAATTTCTAGTAATACATTAGTGACCCTAGAGCCGTGCCACTCTCAGAAGCTACCGAGAAGCAGAATTAATCTCCTTTTTTCTTATTGAATCTCTTATGCTAAGTCTCTGAGGCATTTTGCTAGACCAGGGGAGGTATTCCTAATGCCACTGTCCATATTATCTGCAGCTTACAGGAACAGACATTCCACTCGGCCAATATCATTATCTAGCCTCTTAAGGATCCCAAATGCCAATTAAGATTTGCTGAAACTTTCTGCCATTGCCATGCAATGGATATCCTTGTTCAATTTCACGAAGAAACTCATTTCTTCCACACTAGAGATGATCTTTTTTGACATCTCTAAGGATGTCGGAATAATCTTTTCAATTAATATTCATGGCCCAATCCATGTACATAGAGATGACGTAGGGAGACCAACATGCACAGTAGACAGTTGTGTCATTCTGGTGTAGCTGTTTCCTGATGCCTCCCCCACCCTGGGCCTGTCATCTGCACAGCAGCCTCCCAAGAGGTCCAGTGCAACCTGCAAAGCCATTAAGAGCAGCATAGCAGACCCTGGGAGCACGGTGCTGGCAGCAAGCTCTCCTCCATTCTCTGTCAGAAAAGAAAAACCCACTCCCTTTTCACACACTAGACTCCTGCAGTGGCCTGCTGTGGCTCGGGGTGTCTCCCAGCTGGGTAGCCACAAGTCTATTTCCTTCTTTAGCCTGTATTATAATGGAGGGTGAGATGAAAAGGAATACAGACCCTTGATACCTTTTACTTGGAGTGCTAACGAATGCAGAGCCTAGTGTCTGATCTTCTGCTTGGCGAAGGGGATGGCAGATGGCCTCCTGAAAGCTTTTCAAGCCCAGGCGGCTTTCAGCCGGGCAGGAGGGGTATTGTTACATTTTCCGTACAGTGGTAGGAAGCAGCACCGAATAAAAGCCCCACAACAATCATGCCACTTCTCTGGGAAGCTTATTACAGGCGTACAATGAGGGCTAATTGGCTGATGCCAAAAGCAGACGCAGAAGTAGCTTTGAATATTATTCAGAAGAGGTTTTCAGAGCACAGAGTCAGGCGTCAAGGAGAACAGCCATTGCAAGAACATCGACTGGGAAGAGGCGAGGGCCAGAATGAAGAGGAAAAAGAAGAGCTGTGTTATTTTGATCAGAAAAGAATCACACTCTTGTTTAAAGAGTTTGCTCACAACCCCCCGCCCCTCCTTCCTCAAGCCTCCTTATCAGGAGGACATGAACAGGCAGTCCCAGCTCACAGAGCAGTGTCCACAGGACCCTGCCGTTACCATGACAACTGCTGCGGCCACATCTCAGAGCCTTTCAAGAAACTTTGTGTGAGCTCCTTGAAGTTGGCAGAGAAGGCCCTGAAATGTGCAGACCATTTACTGCATGCCAAGCTTCCCTTCGTATTTCATTTCATGTTCCACACAATTCCAAGACATTTTCTTAAGATCATTTGCAGTCGACAGAACTGAGGCTCAGGAATGTTAAATAACCCGATCAAAGTCCAACAGAATCAAATGCAGGCATTTCTGACTCCAAAGTTCAAGCCTTCCTGTACGCAAACCCTGAGCCAGGTCCTGCCTGCTACCCAGCCTGCACAGCAGGTGCTCACTAAATGTTTTCTGAAAACAGTCTTCACGGACCAGAAGTGGACCTAAGAAAGGAACTCTGTGAAATCTAAATAATGTAGGAAATCTGACCCTTGGGGTTTTCAATTAGTAGCTGGCCTGCCTAAATGGCCCTCCCCTGCAATAGACCCACAGACACAATCACTTCTTTGGCATAAATGTGCTATTATGTGGCATACATTATGCTAGGTGCCCGAACCACAGACATTTAAAATCTAGGTTCTGTCCACCACCTCCAATCTGATAGGTAGGAACATGCTGTGAGCAACTTAGGTAGGGGAAACTTGGAGCTCTCCAGGGGGAATACCTAACTCAGCCTGGGAGAACGGAGAGAGGTTTCCTGAAGCCACTGAGGCCTGAGTGGTTCTTAAAGGATCAGTAGGCATTATCCGGAGAGGGAAGAGTAAGTAGAACTATTCGGGGCAGCAGGATCAGCATGAACAAAGTCCAGAGGCATGAAATAGGCGTACATGTTACAAGTTACCAAATGAGACCAAACTGTGGCAGGAAAGGACACTGAAGAGATCCCTAGAGCCAGGAAGGAGACTTGCAATGCCACTCCATGTGTCTGGGACTTCTTCTAGCAGGGGGTGCGAGGACTGATTGATTTCTGCAGGGAAAGAGGTTGATATGGCCAGTATGGGGGGAAAGATTTGAAGGAATAAGAAATAGGAAGAGCACTTGGGAGAGTTGTGCTGTGCTTTATGTGGGAGATAAGAGCCTGATCAAGGAAGTGGGGAGAGAGATGGAGGAAGCCAGATTTATTTGAGAAACATTTTCAAGGTCAAGTCCAAAGGAATCAGTGATGGATTGGATTGTGAAAGATGAGAACGGGATGATGACATATGAATTTGCAGTTTAAGGAACCGGGTGGAGGATAGGACCATTCATTACAATTATGAATCAAGAATGGGAGAAGATTTGGGGATTGGGTGGGGCAGATGAGTTTATTTGACACCTGGGACATACTTAGGAATCTTGCAAGCAGCTGGATTATGAATCAGAAAATCATAAGACATAAAGACAAATGATAAAGATTCAAGAACAGAAGTCTGAAAATAGTTTCTTCTGGGCTGTTACACACACCACACAGATGAGTTTTGTTTAGACTCCTGTGATAATTGTTTTTAAAATTAGGACTAGGGGGAAAGGATGGAAGCATCAGGAAGTTGCATACACGTACACACACAATGGTATTTCTGGTGTCTCTTGATGCTGCTGCTTATATGCATTTCTATTCTTCCATAGCAACAGTCAGATGGAAGTGGACACACTCCCTCGCTGAGCTGAGTCCTTGCTCTCCAGGGAGTCATGGTCCTCTTACCTGGCTGGACCCCTGGTTATAAGCTCAGGCTTGGTTCCATTTTATCATCACAATTGCTGTTGTTCATCTTAAGTAGAGTTAAGAGAAATGTAAACTTTTCTGATTCCTTTATCTCAATCAAAACTAGAAAATGAAATCTAGTTCAAGAGGTCTGTGTTTCAAGGGAAATGGTAGAGATGAGCACTGTTCCCATATATTTGATATGCAAACAAAGTCTACCCTTGTTGAAATAATTAATCTTGAGACCATTGTGAAATAAACCGTATTGAGAACAATATCTGCTATGTTTAAAAGATGCCTGATGACTTTCCATTTACTTATTTTTTCTTTAATTTCTTTCATCAATACTTTGTAGTTTTCCGTATACAAGTCCTTAATGTTGGAGTGTCCATACTACCCAAAGCAGTCTATAGATTCAGCACAATTTCTAGCAAAATCCCACTGGCATTTTTTTATAGAAATGAAAAAAACAATTCTAAAATTCATATACAACCACATCAGACTCCAAATAGCCAAAACAATCTTGGGGAGTAATAAAAGAATAAAATTTGAGATAGCACCCTTCCTGATTTCAAAATATATTGCAATGTTACAGTTATTAAAATGGTATGGTACTGGCATAAAGACAGAGACATATAGAACAATGGGACAGAATAGAGAGTCCAGAAATATATACAGAGCCCATGCATATATTGTCAAATGATCTTTAACAAAGGTGCCGACAATAAGGGGAAAGGATAAATAGTGTTGGGAAAACAGGACATATGCAAAAAAATTAAGCTGGACTTCTGTCTTACACCATACAAAAGTCAACTCAAAGTGGATTAGAGTCTTAAATGTAGGTGAGTCCAGAAGCTGTAAAGCTCCTAGAAGAAAATATAGAGGAAAAACTTCATGATGTTGGTCTTAGCAATAATATCATAGATATGTCACCAAAAGCACAGGAAACAAAAGGAAAAAAAAAAAAGGTGAGACAAGACTAAACTGAAAAACCTCTGCATAGTGAAGGAAACAATACAGGGGTTAATTTCTAAAACATATAATGAGCTCCTGCAACTCAATAACAACAACAACAACAAAAATCCCACTAATATCAGACTTAAAATGGGTAAAGGACTTGAAGAAATGTTTTGAAGAAATTTTTTTTTAAAGATTTATTTATTTATTCATACAAGCACTGGGTACAGTCAGAAACATGGGAGGGTGAGAGAATTCATCAGAGCCAGAGCAGGGAGCAGAACAGGCAGAATGACAAAGTACACTGCTGAGGGGAGCAGCGGGAGTGGCGGGAGAGGTCTGCGTGCCATGTGGGACCCTCGCCGGTGGCCGGGGATTGAACCAGCGCTGCAGAGGCTGCCGGGAGCTTTGCAGCCCAGTGCTCAACTGCTGCGCCACCGCGGAGGCCTGACTTGAAGAAATGTTTTATCAAAGAAGCTACACAAATGGCCGATAGGTACATGAAGAGATGCTCAACATCAGGGATATGAAAATCAAAACCATAATAATGTATCATCTTACACCTGATAGGATGACTGCTGAAAAAAAAGACAAGCGTTGGTGAAGATGTAGAGAAATTGAATCACTATACATTGTTGGTGGGAATGTAAAATGGTGCAGCACCTATGGAAAACAGTGTGGAGATTTCTCCAAAAGTTAAAAATAGAATTGCTATATGCTCTAGAAATTCTATTCTGTATATTTCTCAAAAAGAATTAAAATCAGTAACTTACGGAGATATTAGCACTCTCATATTCATTGTTTACAAAAGCCAAGTTGTGGAAACAACCTAAATGTCCATGAACAAATAAATACTTAAAAAATGTGACCTATAAATTTGATGAAATATTATTTGGCCTTAAAAAAGAAAGAAATCCTACAAAACTCCACAACATGGCTAAATCTGGAGATCATTGTGTGAAATATAATAAGCTAGTTGCAGAAGGACAAATACTGTATAATTCCCGTTATATGAGATATCTAAAATAGCCAATAGAGGCAAAGAATAGAATGATTGCCAGAGGCAGTGCCTATAGTGAATAGTACTGTTTTGTACACTTAAAAATATGTTAAGATGGTAATTTCATATTAAATGTTCTTACCATGTTAAAATAAAAGTGAAAAACAAAGGGTGCATGATGAAAAACCTAATAAGCTGGATAAAGACCTGAAATTTCAACAGCTTATTTTGGAATGAGAGCGTAATAAATGAGGACATATCATGGCCTCTATCCTCGATATATCCTGCCTGGCCCTGAAGGTTTCTGAGTGTGAAACTTCTGTTTTCCAGTCACTGTTATGTAGTTTGGGCAGCAAGACTGGAACTAGGAGGGGTAGATGAGGTCCTCTAGAGATGTGTGACTAGAAAGGGAATAAAACTAGGCCGAAGATCGAATCTTGGGGAAACACTTGAGGGAGAGGGTTCCCCAGGGAGCATGAGAATGAAGAAAGGGAGGCCTAAGGGCAACCTGAGAAATGTGGGAGCGTTGAAGCCAAGAGAGCAGAAACACAGGGAGGAAGGAGAAATCAATGCTATCAAATGTCTTTGTTCGGCGTTGTTTATCTCCCACCAGGGGAAGGCCGGTCCGACTTTGGTATTGCCTAGACCAGAGATCCCCAGACCATCCAGGTCCATGATGTCTTGAAGTCTATGTTTCACAGTGCTCTGAAGCCCAGAGAAACACCATGCAGTTCCCTGCATCAAGTATTTAGGTCTAAACACCTTAGTAGGCATTTATGTCCTTCAAACTTGGTATCCATTTGAAAAAACACTACATCTAAATTGAAAGAAATTTCAATTTCTTTTTTCATCTTACTCTTAAGCACAATTACTTATGGGGTACACATACTTATTGGGCACAGGACAACTTCCCCGGATTTTCCAACTGACACTTTCCTTACCTGCTCTACACAAAACTTGCCTTCTATCACAGCACTGAAAGAGACGTCATGGACAGCCATTCAATGTGTCTGACAGAGCCAGTCATTCACAGTGTCTGACAGAGGCTGAGACACATGTGGGTTTGCTCAGTCCCCTGGGCCTCTTGGCCCACAGTTTGGGAACCAGTGGGGTAGACATTACAGGCTGGCAGACCTTTTTTTCTGAAATCCATACAACTAACCTACAGATGAAGTTACGGGCATGACTGGGTTGTGATTTGAACACCTGCCACCACGGCCTGTTTTCAGGGCTCCAACACTGTCAGGAGTAGGATTGGCGAAGGACTTGAAATCCAAAATTTAACTAATGCCTTTGGCCCCCTCGCCAACAAACGTTTCCCCAGACTTAGCAAATATGTTCTTGCTCTTGCCATCCTCCGAAGAAGACAAGAAACAGTGTCAGACGGACTGGGGATGGGGGTGTAAGAGCTGATGAGGACTGGGTCAAAAGCTGTCTTGTTGGCAATCAGCTCCAGGGAAGTGAAGGCCCGACTACATGCATTCAGAAGCAAAGATAATTTGTCCTCGCATGTGCCTTCATGTCTAGCAGCTTCTAGACCCACACATGGCTAGCTGGAGTGTATCTGGGGCAAGTTGTGCAACCTCTCTAGCCCCCTTTTCATGCATAGGTATAATGCAGGTGCAGAACAGCTGGAGGTATTGCAGGCCTGGGTCACTCACTGCGTGACAGCATATGTCACAGTAGAGGGAGTCACACGAGGTCTTGGCTTCCCAGAGCATCTAGTAGTTATGTTTACACTGTACTAGAGAGTCTGTGTAAAGTGTGCGATACCACCATGTCTTCAACAAACTTTAATTCAAGAGTACTTGATTGCTAAAAATATGTGACATGAAGTGAGCACAACAGACGTGCCCAAGGTGGGGCTGCCACCACCTTCACGCTGTGCAGTAGCGTGCCGGTCTCTGTTACAAAAAGAAAAGTTACAGAACCTCTTCATACATGGACAATACCCTCTCCATGCCTTACTCTGGCACAGACTGCGCTATTTGTATGAATTATGTCTACTACACCAACTGCTTTTATTTCAAGATAATGTATTTTCCTATTTTTATTTAATCTAAGACCAAGAATCTCTTGTTAACATGAGCTAACCGAAGCTACCCCATCAAATTTGGTTTCCGCAAAAAACAAAAAAAGCAAGGTGTGTGAGTCCATGTTGTCACAAGTTTTGAAACACTTTCCATTTGCCACCTTGGAGTTCTGAAACAGCTAGACTGGGGAGTGGTCTGTGGCTTTCCTCCCTGGTTGCCAGTCGGACCATCCCTTAAGGCCCTTGGTGCCTTAAGATTCTGAAATGCCTAACCCAAGAGAGGCGGTCTGACTGGGAACAGGGAGCCCTCCCTGCCACTGCCAGCTAGGAGGACAGCTTCCCTCACCCCAGTTAATCCAGCATCCACCCCAGACCGCAGACCTGGGTAGCTAGCTGGACGTGGATGTAGGCCTCTCACAATCTGTACTGGCTGGGGGCTGGAGGGCTGAATTGCAACCCTTGCCCTGCTCCTGCTCGCTCTCTGCTGGCGGCGCAGTGACAGAAGACAGGGACAAGGTCCGTGCAGGGCCAGGGTCTGGATGAGAGAGACTCCCTTCCCTTAGCCACACTGATGATCCTGCCTCCAGGAACGGCCCAGTTACCAGGAGTGAGAGTGCCAGGCTGGGTGAATTCCGAGCAAGCAGGCACTGAGCTAGCTGCACCCGCCCACAGCATCTAGGGCTCCCCACGTACAGGCTCATGGAGCTTTCGAGAAGCTCAGAACAGTTTTATTCCGTCTTTGTTTTCTTCAGTGTGTTCTGCAGCTCTGTCTTTTTCAAAAACACCCTGGTGGGAACATATTAAAGCCAGCGGCATGCCATTTCTTCAACAACCCCAGCACCTTGTACCTTTCCTCGGTGCAGAAAGGCAGAAAGGCTGGCTTTGATTTCCAAAGCCCGGCATGTTTATGCGGTGCCAGGAGGGGCCGCTTAGCTCAGGCAGGCTGGCGGTGTGTGCTAATTGTCTGGCCGCACTTTAGAAAGAGGCTTTTTGAAACTGAGCATTTAGGGAGAAAGTGGAGAAGCGTGGCTGTATGAAAGAGCAATTGATGTTAAATATTCATGCTCTGCTCTCTGTTCATCAAAACCAGCAACCCCATTGCTTAGCTGCAGTCTTGCTGGCTTCTCACTACGCGCTACAAGACAGCATCCACACGTGCACACCCCCCCACCCGAGACGTGGGTGTCTGTAGGTTTGAAGGGTTTCCAGTTTACACTGTGCAATTCAGCACTGTCTGTTTTCTCCAGGATGTTCGATGACCCGCAGTTTTCCCTGCCGTCAGCATTTTAAAACCGCTCCCCTCTTTTTCCCTTCTCTCACATTGCATTCAGCAAACTTTGTCCTGGCTTAAAAAACAGACATTTTCTGAAAAAATCCTTGAAGTGCACTGCAGCAAATTCTAGTTCATTTTTCAGAAATAGCAATATTTTACAAATTAGAGAAGAAACGGACTAAATGAACAAAATATGGTAATAAGATCATTGGTTGTTTTAGTAACAACTTTGAGGTCACGTTTCCCAAGCTTTTAGGAAATGAACATTTGTATCTTTATGTACTGATACTTTTTTTAAGTAGGTGTAATCCAACCACAGGAATCTTAAAAATAATCTCTTAATTTAAAAGGAAGGAGAAAAATAGCTCTTCATTAAAACCTTTATGTTTTATTTTTGTAGCTGTGGGTTGTTTTTTTTTTTTTTCCCCTGATTTCTATAAGGCGAATGGTTTGCCATTATAGTAAAAATCATGAAAAGCTCCGTTTTTGAACAACCACTGAGCAGTGGCTGGGTTCTATCTTTGAGAATCACCAGGTTCTTCCTTACCTCTGTCATCCGTGAGAGGAATGCTGGTGAAGTCGCTGTCCTCGCCTTCCTCCTTGCTGGGGCCGTCCATCTTGTTAGGTTTCCAGGCCTGTTAGTGAGAACTATGAGGGCAGGGGAGAGCGGAAGTTATCTCATGTGATCACTCTTGTTAAATCATTAATAAATGAGCCTTGCAGGTACGAGCTGCTCCTGGCACCTGCCACCCTCTTCCTGCTTCCCACCTGCGAAGTTCATACCTGTGTGTTACCTTCCTAAGTGGAAATGGTCAGAGTCCCAAGTTAAAGAGTTACAGCCCTCTGCCCAGAGCTGTGGAGCTGGCCCTGCTGCATGTACCCTGGCCAGACGACAGCCCTTGCCTTCAATCCAAGGACAGCCGTGCCTACGAACATGGCTCCCAAACCTCTGGACGAGGGTGAATTTTATAGGATGACATATCTTTTGGACACCTACGATAAATTCTCAAAGGTTTTGGTCAGTGACCAGCAGCATGACTTGATGTTGCAGGGGCAAATCATCCAGTATCTCAACACCTCAACTTCCTGGCTATAATGTAAGGATAAGTCTGCTGAAAGGATTTAAAGTAAAAAAGATACATTTGATAAATGTCAACCACAATAATGACCACAAATGATCAGGCCGATGTAAGAATCACATTCTCTGTGTATTGAGCTCATCAGTACCCTCTCATCTTGCTTCAACCTAAGAAAATTCCTTAAAACTGCATGATGTCACTTTTCTCTATCTGAAGAATTCAAACAGAAGATCTAGACAAGTGGAGGAAGCGTTCTTCGACAACTACTTTTCCTGGGCCCTGAGTTGCTCTTCATCTATGTAGACAAACCAAAACTATTTTAAAATTCCAAGTCATCGACTCTTGGGGAAAAAAAAATCAACCAAATTTGATGAGAAATTTTAAGCAGATTTTAAAATTACTACGTGCTTCATCCTGCCCTAAGTGCTTTGAAACATAAGCATTTTTTTTTCTTATTTACCTAACTTCGTTGTGTTGCTATATCAAGCAAAATGGATGTGTGTGGTTAGAAATCTTGAATGTCAAAAATAAATTCACTAGAATAGAATTCCCCTTCAGTTTCCAATTATATTCTATAAATATTGAGTGGCTATTCTATACAAGTCCGACAATTTTGAAGGTTCCAAGTAAGAGAGAGTTACACAACTGTTAATAACCTTATAAAAATTTTCAAAGGCAAGAGTCCTGGAGGCTTAGAGAAGAAGGGAAAGAGGGACTGGTAGATCTTAAAAGGCTTAGAAGAGGTGACATTTGAGATGCATGATCAATGACAGGTGGGATCCAACAGGGAAAAATGGCCTGGTGCTACATGCTTTCTCAGAGAAGGGGTATGGACACAGGCTCAGAGATGGGAAGCCGTTAGGCAATCTTTGGAAAGCAAGACTAGAAGGTACATGTAGCTAAGAGGTGGGAGAAAAGGTAGAAAATAGGAAAGGTCATATCCAAGAGTGCTTTGAAGGCCAAACTGTATTAGGCCAAGTTCTCTAAGAATCTGACAATAAAATGAGATGTAAAGGTTGAGAGAAAATAGGCAGGAAGTCAGGAAAGACTGGGAGAGTCCTAAAACCACGAAGCAAGACCAATCCAGTTTGAAGACAAAGCAGGATGGAAGGTTTAGCTCTTCAGAGTGAGGAAGTTTGAACAAGGCTGGCAAGAAGTACTCAAGCCGAAGACAAGGGATGCTCTCCCTTGGCATTCCAGCAGCACTTGGCTGGGAGTAGCTGGTGAGAAGTGAGGTCTCTGGATGGATTTCAGAACATAGCAGCAAGGGCCTTTGGTCAATTACAGTCTCCATAGTTGGAAATCTTACAAGGCATATACTCATGGCCACCCCATGAACTGCTTTTTTCTAGGAACTCTGGGTATATTCATGGATCAGGACTTTAGGAAGCATAAAAATGCCTCTATTGCCTTCTCCATCCTCTGTCAGTCCTAAATAAAAAAAAAAATAGCACACACTTTAAAAGTACCCATTTTATATGAGGCAACAACCCATGAGATGAGGGACCTGAGATATGGAGAGAGGTTAAATAAAAGACATGCAGCTAAGTGATGGAAGTGGCATTGGGCTTCAAACCCAGGATCTGTGCCCTTAACCACTACATCAACTACTCCTAATAAATTATGGGGTAAGAGAGAAGATCAGAGAAAATTAGTCAGTCTGGCAAAATAATTTAGAAATCAAAGGATGCATTTGATTTATATTGTGTATTTCGGTTTTATTTTTATTACTCATGGCCATTATACTTTTTGTTAGGATTATGTAGACACTTGATTCTTTTGCTTTTTTTTTTTTTTAAAGATTTATTTATTTATACAAGCACTGGGTACAGTCAGAAAGAAGCGCAGGAGGGTGAGAGAATTCACCAGAGCCAGAGCGGGGAGCAGAGCAGGCAGAAGGACTGCAGTACACTGCTGAGGGGAGCAGCGGGCGGCAGGAGAGGTCTGCGCGCCATGTGGGACCCTCCTCCGGTGGCCGGGGAGCAGCCAGGGATCGAACTGGCACTGCAGAGGCTGCGGGCAGCTTCCCAACCCAGCGCTCAACCGCTGCGCCACCAAGGAGGCCCTCTTTTGCTTTCTTTTGGAATACCTTCAAGGATTCTCATGAAGTCTCTATCCTAATGGACAGGAGGATGACAGATATGAAACCCAAGTCAGTCAGCATTGCTACCTCCCATAGTCATTGGGAAAAATTAAAATGGAGAAGATGTTCATTTTCAACTGGAGTGGAGAATTATCATTGGATTTAAATTATCCGTGGTAAATATTTAACCCTATGTTTTCTTCTAATAGTTTTATTGTTTTAACTTTTATATTTATATCGCTCTTCATTTTGAGTCAGTTTTTGTATATGGTGTGCGGTAGGGGGATAGTGTCATTCTTTTTCACTTGGTTTTGCATCTCTACCAATACCATTTGTTGAAGAGAAGTCTTCCTCTCGTTGAATGGTGTTGGTATCCTTGTCAAAATCAATTGACCCTACGTATTTTGGGTTATTTTTGGAAACTCAGTTCCATTTCACTGGTCTATATATCTACCCTGATGCCAGTACCACACTATTCTGATTACTGTAGCTTTGTGGTAAATTTTGAAATTGGAAAGTGTATATGCTCTGACTTTTTCTTTTTAAAATAATGTTTGACTCTCCTTGAAGTTCCGCATAAATTTGAGGATGGGCATGGATTTAGCATTGGTTTCTTAGATTTGACATCAAAAGCACAAGCAACAGAAGAAAAAACAAATTGAACTTTATAAAAATTTAAAATGTTTATGCATCAAAGGATGTTATAAAAAATGTGAATGCAGCATACAGAATGAGAGAATATATCTGTAAATCATGTATTTTATAAGGGTTTAATATCCAGAATATAGTAAGAACTCTTTCAACTTAACCACTGAAAAGACAAACAACCCAATTTTAAAAATAGACTGAGTATTAATAGACATTTCTCCAAAGAAGATACACAAATGGCCAATAAGCATGTGAAAAGATATCCAATATCATTGGTCATTAAGAAAATGCAAATCAAAACCACAATGAGATACCACTTCACACCCACTTTAATAAAGTGAGTGATTGATTTTAATAAATGACTATTAATAAATTCATTTTAATGACTTTAATAAAAACAACAAAAATAGAAACTAAATGTTGGCAAGGGTCTCAGTGTGGGCAAGAAATAAGAACCTTTGTACACTGCTGGTATGATTTTCCACTGTGGAAAAACAGTTTGGCAGTTACTAAAATAGTGAAGCATAGAATTGTTATATTACCCAACAATTCCACTTATAGGTATATACCCAAGAGAAATTAAACATATGTCTGCACAGAAACTTATATATGAATGTGTATAGCAACACTATTCATAGGAGCCCAACGGTAGAAACAACCCAAATGCTCTTCAGTGAATGAATGGATAAATTGTGATACACACACACACACACACACACGCACACACACTAGGATATTGCTGAAAAATAAACAAGAATGAGGTTCTTAGTGGAACCTCAAAAACATAATGTTGGATATAAAGTCATATATTGTATGATCTCTTTTATATGATATATCCTTAAATACCCTAGTCCATAGAGGCAAAATAAGGATTAGTGGTATCAAGGGATGGGATAAGGAGGGGAAATAGAGGAATTATTTAATGGGAATGGGGTATTTTTCTGATGTAATAAAAAAATTAAACTAGAGATAGGTGGTGGTTGCACCACATTAGAAATATACCAAATGCCACTGAATTGTACACTTAATAATGGTTAAGTGCATCTCATGCAATTACATCTCGATTAAATTCTTTTTCTAAAAAAAGATTAAGAAACTCAATCAGAAAAAAACTTACCCATGGTTTGTCTGTCTCTACATAATAGGAATGACTGAATGAATGAAATTAAGTACTCTAAATCATAACATCCTCTCCAATTTCAAATTCAACATGAGACTAGTCTGCCATGTTTCTGTGATAGTATTAATAAATCTAGAATGGGTTTTGTGTCATATGTAGAATGAATCATAGAACTTATAAGACTAGAAAAGGACATTAAGGTCAGGATACAAATATTTATTGTAATATTCATTTTCCCTGAAACATTCAAAACATAAACACTAAGGTCTGTGTGCCTGTATAACAACCTTATATCATCTTCTCTCATTTTTAAAGTGGGGAGTGTGAAATAAAAATGTGTGCTTTATGTGTGTATGTTAATCAGTGATGAGGTAACAGGTGAAAACTGTATAAGATGAAGAGAATTAGTAAACTAATCAGGATTCTCATGCTCCCTTTATCCTGATATCAAAATATCAATATCAGGAATGAAGCACGTTGAAAGCTAATGTTTGCCATGGTTTTCTCAGAGTTTTTCCTAAGTAGTAACCCAAGAAACATCTTCAAGGGCTCTGACTATCCAGTTATGACATCTGAAGAGTATATAATCAGTAGATTCCTGGAGAGAAACTGGCATCTCCAAAGAAGGTGCTAAGCATGTCTTTTCTATATACAAGGTTCTCTTTCTTTAGGAGTAATTTCACATGAATTTATTTGGATATTCTTGACAAATTAGTGCAAATTGGGTTAGTTCAGCCCATTAGCTACAAAGGGAGCATGTGATGGCATAATATGAAGCCAGTGATAATAACTAGTATTTATTGAGCGATTACTCTGTGCTCAGTAGTAATCTAAGTGTTTTTACCTGTAACCATCTCCTTATTCTACACAATAACTCTGTGAGAAAACAGAAACATATGGACAAGATAGTTTGCCAAAGATCCACAGCCAAAGAGATGCGAAGTTGGGAGGGAGGTTATATCCCAAGTCTACTGTGGTTCATGGCTTCTGTAACACACCAACATTAAAATACGCAATCTGGTTAATACTGTATTTTCACACGGTCATTTTATAGATAAAGCTTAAGAACTAAAATTTGGAGAGAAGGAAATAGGAAATTTCACATTTGTGTTCTTCTTTAGGCTACTGTTAATCAGGTTAGCTATTAGTGTGCTTTTTTTTTTTTAAAGATTTATTTTATTTATACAAGAACCGGGGTACAGGCCAGATGCGCGGGAGGGTGAGAGGATTCACCAGAGAGAGAGGGGGGAACAGAACAGGCTGACTGACGAAATATACTGCTGAGGGGAGCAGCGGGCGAGACAGGAGAGGTCTGCTGCACCATGTGGGTTGCTCCAAGGCCAGCGGGGATCAAACCGGCACTGCAGAGGCTGCTCACAGCTTCACAGCACTGTGCTCAACTGCCTGCACCACCAGGGAGGCCCTATTAGTGTGCTTTTAATGCAAGAATTTTTCCTTATCCTGTTCTAAAAGATTTATCTTTTGGTTTTTCACAAGAGTACTTAAATTATATGTTCTTTAAGTCATGTATTCAATTTCAGTAAACATACTGTCACAGGTCAGTAGCTCATGTCAAGGAATCTTTACGTAAGCAATTTTCTTAGGTAATGAGATGATAAATAGAAACACAATTCCTGTCCAGGCTGATGAATATTCCCTCATAAGACATGAACCTAGATTCTTCTGCAACTTTGACTTTCATAATCTACTCACTTAGATGGGCACATAGCAGTACACAAATCCTGGTTAGTAATGGAATTTGATAGCAATTGTTAAAAAAAATGCATATTAGATACAATGTTTTATGATTCAACACAAGGCCAACAAGAGGTTAAGTAATGTTTGTTAGTAGCTCCTGTTTTGCCCAATCACCTTTAGGCAATCTATCCACTGCACACATAGAGGGCAGATTTCACTCCACCATTTATCAAACATTTTGGATTTCCCTGGGATGAGCACATATGGGTGTGCATTGCCCTGGACAGAGATGCCTGGGAGGGGAGGGGAGTCATCCCCAGAGGCCCACCCCATATCCCAGGCCTCACCAGTGTGCTTTCTTCTCATTTGCATCCTGCTAGTGTTGGCTCCACACTGATGCCATGGTGGCTGTTTTTTCATCTCCAATGGGCACAAACTGACTTTATAAATTAAATTCTTGCCCAAAGGAGAAAAACTGCCAGCACGCCTTTCTTGACCTAAAAGTCCTTCATAACATGGAAAGCGTTCTTATTTGGGGTGTCCATTTACCCTAGGCCTTATTAGTGTTACTATCATTATTAGTGTCAAAGCCTCCAAAGTGAGTTGCCTCCAATTATTAAAACAAAAATAAAGCCATGAACTAAATATGACATCAGTCAAATTTCACATGCCCACTAGGAACCCGGAAATGGACCCTGGGCGTGAGAAGCACCCCCTGCGTGAGAAGAACCCCCCATCCTGCAGGGAAAACCGGACTGGTGGCCTGATAAGGTCAGTAAATTCTTAATATTCTGACTGTGTTGGCTCCCTCTGGTGGAGAGATGCCCTGAACATTAATTTTTGGGTGCTCTTTAACAAAAATGCTTCAGTGTTTTGAAACCTCGAGGTCTTTGCTTATTCAAAGTGAGTAATGGGAGATTTTTCTGGGATTGGGTGCTGCTTACACACAGGGTGGCTCCTGGAGCCGTGCGTTGGGGCATGTGAGGGAGGCGCCATCAGCTTGTAGCAGGTGTCAGATGGAATTGCTATCGATGGGCAAAGGGCTTTTCAATTTTTTGTTTTGAAATGTAACAAATAGATCGTCAAGTGTGCAAATGTAAGAGTATATCTCCAACACCCAGATCAAAAAGCATGTCTAGCCCCTCAGGGTAAGACTTTCAGAAAGGTTTGCTCATTAGCATTACAGGTCTATTTTGCAGCAGCGAAAACAGCCTGTAGTTACAGAATTGCTGTCAATAGCCTACCTGAAGGTACCATGAGGAATAACTTGTTAAATGCATTGAGATGAAATTATGTTGGGGACAGAGGTTGACTCTATGGTGACACACGGATATTACTATCCTCCACTGCAAAGTGAAAATTACTCATTTTTGTCCTTTCGCTTGGTTGCAATCTCTTTGCTCTCTCAAACAATTTTCCAATTCTATTCCCTCTCTTCAGTTCAAACCCCCTTGATTGAGTGTTGTGAGCTCAGGACTGCAGGTTCAGAGGAAGGGAGGTGTGATCCCTACCCTCCACAGACTCAGAGGCCAGTTGAGTTTCAAGCAGAAAGAAGAAATGGTTGACTCCAACCTAATTTGTTAAATGGGACAATGATAACAGCTAATATTCAAGGCGTGTGTCCTAGTACCAAGCTTCCTCTTAGGAATTTACCTGCATCTCGTTAGACTCTCCTCATGATTGCCATTGCTTTACCGAAGTGAAAGCAGGACTGGATGGTACCCCAGGATGCGGTAGCTGGTGAGCGTGACCTCAGGATTTGGCTCGGTCACCCACCTCCCTACAGTTGTTCCTCCAGGGTGGGGGAGGCAGGCGCAGAGCACAAAGGGAGCAGGGACACCTTTAGCTATGTGGCCTGTTGACAACTCAGCACTACAGAATAACAGACCATAATGTCTTTCTCTGACCCAGCTCCAGTTCAGACCCCAATTTGCTTTGGAACAAGCCCAAGCAAAAACAGGCTCGGTCACTGTAGAAATTCAAAGGTGTGTTTTATAGGCCCAGGAAATACAGCACACGTTACTCTAACGAACATTGACTGTGGATAGTTATAGCATGAATGTCTCCAAATCACAGCTGATCAATAGAACCAGATGTCAAACAATTTTTAAAGAATTTTTATTTAAATTGGTGAATTACAGGTGCTGCCTACCTGTGAGTGATTTTTTTTTCTTTCAGTCTTGAAAGCTCAGTTAAAAGCAGTACTGTAACCATAGTGAGTTCCAAATAGTTCAAAACAGATCAGTGTAGTGGAGCAAAATTTTGCAATCCCACCCTGAAAGGGTGTTTGCCATGTCCTCTCATCAGAATTTTCTCAAGCTGGCAGTCAGGGGACAAAAGATAGCAGAACCTTCCCCACTCATCGCCGGCGGTCTCTCCCCTCAGCCGCCTCTGTGATGCCTTCACAGGTGGGCTGCTCAGAGGACATGCACCAAATCTAACTGAAGTGAATTTTATTTATCACGGGGTAGGTGCAGGTGGCAATAGAACATCTATGAAAGGGTTGACTGTAGTTATAATGTGTCAGTGTGGAATGTGGGCTTACACTTATGTGACATCAGGTGTGCCGTGAAAGCTGAGGTTTGTGTAATTATTTCAAGAGAAAATAATAGTGGGCATGTTGAGTCAGTTGTCTCGAAGGTTCAGGCCTGCGTACCTCATAGGACCTGTCTACATTGTGATTGGTGATCTGGCTTCCCCCCTTTTATCTTATTAGATTGATCTCTGGTGGCATTTTTGGAATGTTATTGGAATTACAATCTTTTCATGATTTCATAGCTGCATAAAAATTGTAAGCATTTGATATATTTGTGGTCTTATGCATATTCTCAAAACAAGAAGATGAAAAATGTAAACATTACAGGTTGACAACCCATGAGGGGATTTTCACCTTAAAAGTGGGGTCTGTATGTTACTCACGTTTGAGCAACATTGTACTGTAACCCTCAGGCCTATAGAGGGAGACAAACGCAGGCCTTGCTCTGCAGGCGCTGACGTTACCACAGCCCCCACTGCGGTGGACAAAGTGAAGAGGTTACGTGCCAGCTCTCTTCAAGTCACGACACTACACTGACTGCTGTTTGTTTTTTCTACTCTTTCACACTCTTTAAAAGTTCCTGTTCAGCAAGTAGTTTAGTAGGGTTTTTTCCTGCATTCTCTTTGGGGCTCTCCTAGAAATCCTGCTTGATTTTTATTTCACTGTGCTGATGGTTAAATTCATTCTTAGGATGCAAATTCTATGGGGCTGGCAAATGCAGGTTCAAGTATCCACCACTGGGGTATCCTACAGAACTTACCCAGGGCAGCCGCTTTGTAGGAAACCCCTCCCTTCCCCCCAACCTCCGGCCACCCGGGGTCTGCCGTCAGTGTGCCTTTCCCATAATGTCACAAAGATGCCATTATATGGCATGGAAGCTTTGGGGCTGACTTCTTTCCCTCCCCATGCATTTTGGATTCATCCGTGTTATTGCGTGTGAACCAATAGTGAGTTCATCTTCATTGCTGAGCTATAGTCTGTATTCCTGATACATCAAGGTCATCTTTGCCTGAGTCAAGGACATCGTGGTTGTCTCCAGTTTGGGATGACTATGAGTAGTTGTAGACATTGTTATAGGTACACTTCTATGTGAACATAGGTTTTCAACTCAGTTGGAGTTGCAGTAGCATGAATGGCATTTCCTGAGTCATGGTCTAGGTATATGGTTAACTTTGTAAGATGCTACCAAACTGCCTTCCACCGTGCTTGTACTGATTTGTTTGTTCAGTAGCAGTGAATGAGAGATTTTTTTGCTCTGCCTCTTCACCAAGATTCGGGACTGTCAGTTCTTTATTCCAGCAGTTGTAGTAGGTATATAGCACCATCATGTTATGGTTTTTTTTTTTTTTAAATAGAGGCATGTTTTATTTATTTGTTTGTTTGTTTGTTTGTTTTGTTTTGTTTATACAAGCACTGGGTACAGTCAGAAGCGCGGGAGGGTGAGAGAATTCACCAGAGCCAGAGCGGGGAGCAGAGCAGGCAGAAGGACCGAAGGACACTGCTGAGGGGAGCAGCGGGCGGCAGGAGAGGTCTGCGCGCCATGCGGGACCCTCCTCCGGTGGCCGGGGAGCAGCCGGGGATTGAACATGCGCCGCAGAGGCCGCGGGCGGCTTCGCAAGCCAGCGCTCAACCGCTGCGCCACTGGGGAGGCCCATGTTATGGTTTTTATTTGTGTTTTCCTGGTAATAAATGATGCTGAACATCTTTTCTCTGTTTATTTGCCATTGCTTTTCTTTTGTTTGGTGAAATGTCTGTTCAGATCTTTTGCCCATTTTAAAAATTGGATTGTTTCTTTTCTTATTGCTGAGTTTTAAGATATTTTTACTACCATCTATACAAGTTTTTATCAGTATGTGATTTTTAGATATTTTTTCTCTGTAGGACTTATCTTTTCATCTTCTTAACTGTATCTTTTGTAGAGCAAAGATTTAAATTGTAATAAAGTCTAACTCAACAATTTTTTCTTTCCAGATCATATTTTTGGTATTGTATCTAAAAACTTGTTGCCAAATCCGTGATCATACAAACTTTTTACTATATTTTCCTTCTAAACATTTTACATTTAGTTTTTTGATCCATTTTGAGTCAACTTTCATTCAAGGTATGAGGTATATAGAGAGGTTTATGTTTTTGCATATGGATGTCCTTATTCCAAAATCATTTTTTGAAAAGATCTTCGTATATCCATTACATTGCCTTTGCACCTTTTAAAAAATCAGTTGGCTAGATTTCTATGGGTCTATTTATAAATTCCTCATCTCTTCCATCGCTCTAGCCACCTACCCACTATGCACTATTCACTGTCCTGATTACTGTAGCTTTACAGTTAATCTTGAAATCCCATAGTGCACATCCTCCAACATTTTTTTTTCATTTTCCAGAATTGTTTGGCCCTTTGCCTTTCCATATAAATTTTAAAATTGACTTATCATCTATAAAAAGCTTACTGGGATTTGGACTGAGATTGCATCCAGTCTATAGGTCAAATTGGAGGGAAATAACACCCTCATAATAATAGTGCTTCCAAGCCATGAGCAGAGTATATCTATGCATTTAGATTTTCTGTAATATCTTTCATCAATATGTTTTTCAGCATACACAGCCTGAATATATTTAGCTAGATTTTTACCTAACTTAATTTTTTTGGTGTAATTGTAGATGGTATTGTTTCTTGATATCAAATTCCAGTTATTGCCAGAATATAGGAATGTGATTAGCTTTTGTATATTGATCTTTTTAAAATTTACTTATTTCTTCCAGGGGTGATTTTATAAATCCTTGGAGTTGTCCACATTGTCAGTCATGTTGTCTTCAAATAAAGACAGTCATCTTTTTCCATTTGATTCTGTATGCCTTTTTTTTTTTTAAACTTGTTTCACTGCCTGAGGCTTCCAGTGTGATGTTGAATAGGTATAGTAAAAGTAGATAGCCTTGCCTTATTCCTAAGTTAGGGGAGAAGCATTTAATTAAGTATGATGTTAGTTAATAGGTTTTTCATAGATTCTCTACATAAGATTAAGGAAGCTTCCTTCTATTCCTAGTTTTCTGAGTGTTTTCTCATAAGTGAATGTTGAATTTTGTTGATATTTTTGTTCCTATCAAAATGAACTTGTGTGTGTGTGTGTGTGTATATAAAATTATTTTAATGTTGATGTGTGAATTATATTGGTTGATTTTTAAATTTGAACCAGGCTTATATTCTTGTGATCTGGGATAAACCCATTTTGTAATATATTATCTTTTTTTTAAATGTATTGTTAGATTTAATCCATTAATAATTTGTTGAGAATTGTTGCCTTTATATTTATGAGGTATGTTGGTCTATAATTTTATTTTCTTGCAATATACAGTGTGGCTGAGTTTTAGGGTAATGTTGGTCTCACAAAATGAGTTGTGAAATATTCCCTCCTCTTCTGTATTCTGGAGGATTTTGTGTATACTGTGGTTGACATTATTTCTTCCTTGAATGTTTTGTGGAATTCTCTAGTGAAATCATCTGGGTTTTCTCTTTGGAGATTTTTAAACCAAAAATTCAATTTACTTAATAGGTATTGGACTATTCAGGTTAAGTATCTCTTCCTGAGTGAGTTTTGATAGTTAGGGCCTTTCAACAATCAGCAAGTTGATAAATTTATGAACATAGAGTTGGTCATAGTAGCCCCTTATTATAATTTATACCTATGATATCAGTGTATACCTTTTCATCCTGTGAAATTATGCCTTTCACTTTTTTTTTGGTCAACCTGACTGAAGACGTGTGTCAATTTTATGACTATCAAAGAATCAGCTTTTGGTTTCATTGATTATAATGTATTGTTTTTCTGTTTTCAATGTCATTAATTTCTGTTCTCTCTCTATATATATTTTCATATAGTTTTTCTTCATCTCTTTGCTTCAGACTTAATTTGCTCCACTTTAATTTCATAAGGTGGCTGTTTCAGATCTTTGTCTAGTTCTTTTCTAAAAGACACATTTAATGCTACCAATTTCTATCTGAAGATGGTTGACTGCATCCTACAAATTTTGATGTTTTGTCTTTCTATTTTCATTTAGTTCAAAATAATTTCCCTGGAGCCTTACTCTTTGACCCATGGATTATTTAGACACGTGTTGCTTAATTTCAGAAGATTTGGGCATTTACCAGAGATTCTAAATTATGCATGTGTTAAACTGATCTTGGCGCCACTCTGGACGCTTTGTCCTGTTTTCTCCTTACCCTTTTTGCTCCTTGTGTTTCAGTTGGGGTGAACTTTATTGACTATATAAAATTCCTGGATCCTTACCTTGACTATGTCAGTCTGTTGATGAGCCTGTCAAGGATATTCTTCATGTCTGTTACTGAGTTTTTGATTTCTATCATTTTCATTTGATTCTCTTACTGTTTCTCTCTACTGAGATGACCTATCTGATTTTACATCTTGTCTACTTTTTCCACTGGGTCATTTAACATATTAATCATAGTAATTTTTAATTCCCTGTCAGATAAATCTGGCATATGACTGAATCTTGTTCTCAGCATTGCTTTGTCTTTCGAGACTGTGTTTTTTTCTTACCTTTCTTGTATGTCATGTAATTTTTCTGTTGAGAGGTGACTGTGGTATACAGGACAAGAGATGCTAAGTAAATATCTTTCATGCCCAGAGATGAGTATGCTTTTCCTTCTCCAGGGCCTTTAATGTAGGCGTTTGTATTAATCTAGTTAGGAGTTGGACTGGGAGTTTGCTGTTGCTATGGTTACCCTCAGTGCTCCAGAGGCTTCCGATTTTTCCAGTGACTCTGTTTTTTGTCTCTCCTCGTGGTTTTGGGTCTTCATTTGAGCCCCATTGGGGACCCCAGGAAGAGCCTGAATCCTGTAACTCTCCCAACTGTATTCCACTGCGCTGTCAGCATGATGGCGGAAAGGGCCTGGTTCACCTCTTGTGTTCTCGTGAAGCCTCAGCCTTACAGAGACTGGCAGCTGCATCTCCAGTGCTCCTGCCCTTTCTCCAACCGTCTTGTTGGGCCTGCAGATATCCCGCCCCTCCTGCAGTGGGGCCGCTGCTTCTTTGCCCCCACCCCCACTCCCCCACACCCCCACACCCCCTCGCAGTTTCCACCAGTGCTCTCGGGGTTCAGTTTTGATCGCCTTCCCTCTGGAGGTGAAGACTATTGGGGAGCAGAGGAAAGAAGGATCGGCATGGCACTGGGAGTGGCCGCTGCTCACGGCCACCTGACACCTGCGCAGACACTCTCTTGGGCTTCTCCCCTTCTTCCCTGAGCACCTGGCATTCCTGGAGGGAAAAGCTGCACGAGACTGTGACCCCTGCTATGTGTGCTGCTCCCTGGGACTTAACACTCTCTTGCTAGCCCTCACTGAGCCTTTAGCTATTATTTAAACTTTTATAGTTTCATCTTCTTACCAGCTTTTATGGCAGCATCTGCGTCAGGAGAGCAAATGCACCCTAGTTCTCCTGCAGGCCTTTGCCTTTCTCTTGGTTTTCAGGTAGCTGTTTGCCTGCAATGTCAGTTCTTTGATAGCTTTTTAAAAAGTGCTAATTTGAAGTTTATCCAGTTTTTTAATTATTATTAATATTGTAGGGGTAGGAATAATGCCTTCCCCGTACTTAAATCTCTGAGCTTTAACCAGAACCATTATTTATGTTTTAAAATTGAAATTTCATCAGTATTTATCTTGATTTTGAAAGCTGTGGAACAGCAGTCCCCAAATATCTTTCTAGGTATATTTGAAAATTATAAATGGGATTCGCCAGTGAAGAGTTGGAAGGGCATGTGAATGTGAAGGACTAATATTCTGGGTCACTCATTTATATATTTTCCCCTTTATATAGCTTTCTCTTATCACGTTTGGGGCTTGACAGCCTCTGGGGAGGTGTTTGAGAAGACAGAAAGGAGAAGGCACTCCCCAGATTTTCAGGGCTTGTTTTCTAGGTCCTTGAGCTCATACTAGGACTTAGGTTTGCCAAGAAAGAAGCAGATAGAGGTTTGCACGAGGACAGCAGAAGAAAATGAGCCTTCCTAGACCAGAAAAAAGATTCCTGCCCCAGGACCTCTGAATGGAGCAGGACAGAGATCACAAGAACCCCTGGAGCGAGAGCGGCATGCTCTCTGCAGCCACAGGCCCCGCAGCCCCATTATAAGAGACCCTCCCGTGTTAGGTGTGCCTTGAAAACAGCAAACTGCCTCTTGTTTGAGAGCCCTTCACACCAGAGATGAAGTCTTAGTGGACACCTTGGGACAGACGGCACATCCCTGCGTTGTCCACCCACTGACACCTGCACACGGCAGAATATGCTGGACACCAGAGGTGACCTTGAGGGCAGGAGAGCAGGCCCCAGGAATGACAGAGATTGTATTTTCTCATAAGGCTGGAGAGATCGGGGCTCAACGTCAAATTTATTTCTAGAAAATTGAGATTTAATATTGCTTGCACACCTTAATTTGCAGACAGAGAATCACGCCTGCTACTCGAGGGCTCCATTTCCAGGGAGCTAGTGAGAATTTCTGCTTTGTGGAAAATGCTTTGGAGTCTAGTGACTCCGGGATGTTTTCCACTCCAACTATGTGAGGGGTTCAGTGTACCCTCAATTGTACTGATTCCTCCTTGGTGTGTGTGGGGGGTATTGGGGGGGGGTGGAGGCAGCAGGGAGCAAGGGATTTAGAATGAATCCCCAGGTGATTCTGAAAACCCTTCCCCAGGCCAACTTCCTGTGGGTCCCGCCTTCCCTGAGAACCCCTGTTCTCTCTCCTTCTGTGGGCTCTGCTGTCTTTCAACCAGGAAGTCAAAACAAAGACACAGTTTGACTCTTCTACGCAGGGGGTGTGTGCTTACAAAGGTGCATGGGAAGCCAACATGTTTCTGTGAAAACATACAGCTTTCTACATCAGCTGAAATGATTACTGTTATTTGCATTACAAACAACGGCCGAATATGTGTGTTTGTGAATCTGTGGCTAGGAGAGAAAAAAAAAATCTCTGGATTTCCTTTTTGGGTAAAGGTTACTGACTTGGGAAACTGTCCTTCTTCTGACCTGGCCTCCTGCCCAGGTTGTAAGAGGGGTCCCTTGAAACACACATTAGCATCTGAATGAAGCCTCCCATGTGAACACTTGGGAGAATTGCTGGGCATTTCCACCCAGTTGTGTCCCCTTAGGCCCATGCTGGAGGACCACTGCGAGCATCTGACACCCCCAGAGCAGAGATGTGGGTGTGTTCACTGGTGTTTCTTCCTAGGAGACCTCAAGTGACTGGGATCAGGGTGTGTGTAGGGGTTGGGGTGGGAGACGCATTGTTCTTTGTTTCCAGAGTTCTGTCCCAGGTCAGCCCTGTGGGCACCGCAGTTAGGGACCTGCTGGTAGGGCTCCTTGGCTTAATTTGAGAAGTGTTTCACCACTACAAAAGGCCACGGCCACCTGGGATCTTAAAGTTGCTGTTTTGTGCCTAATTCTCTAATCTAATAAAATCATATAGCCCTGTTCTCTCTCCTGGGGGAGAGAAGGCCCGAAGCCAGGAATCTCTTGGAAATTGAAGCAAGAACCAGGGACTAGAGAGACTTTGAAAAATCTGGGTTAGAGTATTCCAAGGCGAGCTGAGAGAGGAAGTTTATCCCTCGGGGTTTATCCGCAGAGCAGAGTATGCTCTGACTCCACCCATGTGGTGCTGCTGGAGGTGCCCTGGGAAGGCCCTGGGGCTTTTCAGAGTGGCTGGATGGGGCCTGCTACTTGGATCTGCCAATCCACGACCTCATGGGAACAGAAGTGTCCTGCAGAGACTGGGGGGAAGGTGTTGGAGAGTTGGATCTGTTTGCCACAATGTGGTTAGGAGCTGCGGCTCCAAGTGAAAGCTGAGTATGATTCCCAGTTCTACCACCTGCTGTTGTGTGACCTCCAGCAGTCACGACAGTACAAAAAGGGGATGAGGTTCCACCTATCCCAAGTGAGGATGAGGTCAGGGAACATGGTCAGAACCTGAAGAGCCACTAAGGAGGTTAGGACTTGCCCGTCATGCTCTTTGGAAATATTGAAACGACAACCAGCAGACTCCTTTGTACTCTTATTCAAAGGTCAGCTCCCCCATTTGCAACCCCCTCCCCAAACCAGAAAAGTCCCACCAGGAAAGGAACGCCCACTGTAATCCAGGAGGAGAGTAGAGATTTGCATTTTTGGTGTTTCACTTACTGAAAAGAGAGAACATTCTTTTCAGGAGACTTGTTGGGGTCCAAGAGCCAGGCGGTTTACATGGGACTCCTACCATTTTATGAGATACTGAAATGTACCCAGACCTCAGAGTCATCATAGGAAGTGGGAGCCAGTGTTTGATTCTCTTGGATTCAAGGTTCTCAGGCCCACTTGGTGGTAGGGGGTTAGTATAAGAAAGACAAAATACAAAATGACAGGAAACCATCTCGGCAGCCAGCAGCCTGCGGGCCTGGGGGGCACTCGCAGCTGTTCAGGCCGGACCCAGTGGCCCACGAGGCCCTGGTCATCTCCCTGCACTCTGAGACCAACTTCTCATTGCCCCTGACTCCGTGTCAGCCGAGCACCTGGCTAGCTTCTCTGCCAGTTTCTACACCTGCTGCTCTTGCTTCCTTGTCTCCTTGAAATTCATACACAAGAGAATCAACCTGGGATACCTTGTTCTGATTTGCAGCTGAGTTCTCACTCATGGGAAGCTCTGGAATCCCCCAAAGAACATAAAGAATGGGATCCAGTTCTTTCATGAAATGATCACTTACTGCCTGACTTTTCCTTACAAGTTGGCAAGAGTCCTGAAACTAATGGCTACCTCTGGTGGGATACTAGCTTAGCCTCTGGGATCTGAGATGCTTATCTCTTAGGTGTACATGGAAGATTTGCAATAAAAGAGATGAATGTCCTTATTACTCTCCGCACTAGCTCATATGCTAAGTTAAAAAAGTTTGATGACTTTTTGCTCACAAGATAGACTTCAGATGAGTTACTGTTCATTTATTTGTTCAAGTAGAAAGGCAGCAATTTGTGACAAATGCCTTGAATGATGTGAAAAGATGGCGCCCCGAGTCAGAAGAGGTACTCAAAGGACCTCGCACCTGGACATTCCAACAGGACGACAGGAATAGAAGCTAAATGACCTCATTTATTATGTCACTTTTCCTGAGTTAGCATGTAAAATGTCATCTCATTTTTACAGAAAATTCACGTGAAGGCCAATGTGACCTTCATATGAATTTCATCCTTGGTGGTTCTATAGGTTGCAAAATTCCTCAATGGCAGAGTGAACAGTGCCTTGGATTAAAAAAAGAAGAAGAAAATCAGCCAAGAGACATTCTGCTGTTTTAGTGACAACTGCAAGTATCTGAGATCAGAACAAAGCTCCCTAAATTTAAGGATGATTTTACTGTAAACTACCAATTAAATATATAATTATGTAATCACATATGAAAATCTGGGTGTCCTTTTTCTTCTGGTGCCCCTGGTTCAAATACAAAGGATATTTTTAGTTCCTGTTTTTCCTTTCTATCAAGCTTGATCAGTGAACAAGAAAGTCTTATCAATCATCTACTTGTTGGGAAGCGTGGAGCTTTTGAACCACATAGCTCATTTCAAAATTAGAATGCCCCGACTTAGGGCCCCACGTCAAGACTTTCCGGAGACAGTTGTCACTAGGTCTTAGGTCTGACATGTGTCTTGGGGTAACAGCAACTAAGAAATGTTCCTTGAGATGGCGTGGGTGGGTGGCACAAAAATAGTTATTTCTATTTTTTTTTAACAAATAAATCCCAAGTCATATTTGTTAGAAAGCTGTGTAGCCATTTCTCCCTTCAATTAAGTGTTCCTCCTAAAGTATCTGCAAAATGAAATTGTTTTAAAAGCCAAGCACATTTTCCCATTGACACATTCCAAAGAGGCATCCTCACGGGATATCTTTGGCGACAGAAACACATTTTATTACTACTAGTAATAATCACGAACATGTCTTGAGGTCCTACGGCATTCCAGGCATTGTCTTCACATAATTGTCTGATTTTATTCCCCCAAATGACAAAAGACGTTGTCCTGATTTCCCAGATAAGTAATCTAAGGAAAAAGGAATTTAAGTCACCCGTCCAAATTCTTATGAGAAAAGGTCTTAGAGAAAGGATGAACTCAAGCCCTGCCCCTTAGCCATCCCCTCACCAACATACCCAGGCTTGCTAAAAGGAAGAGATTTCACTGAGATAAAAATCCAATGTATTTTGGATGGTGGGGCTTCAGGTCTCCACCCTCACCCTAGGACACCACCTAGGATGGCCCCACCGTTTCCTTTCTCTTGGCTGCAGACTGGCTCATGATGGATGGGTGGGAAATGTAAATTGCATGATAGATTCTCTCATTATTGAGGGTATGCATTAACACGCTTCTTCCCTAGGGGTATTTACAGAGTTGGTGGTTTAATTAAATGAATGCAGATATGGTTTCACAAGTGCCACTGAGAAACAGTTGCAGAAATCAGACAAATGAAGTTTTTAAAAGTATGTTTTATTCATGATAAAGACAGGTTTGGAGAGTACGGCTTCCTGTGGCCATCATCTCATCGAGGAAGGGCTGACTCAGCAGAAAGTCTGTCTGTCTGTCTATCTATCTATCTATCTATCTATCTATCTATCTATCTATCTATCTATCTATCTATCAAATAGCTGCATCTGCGATGTCCCACCACTTGAACAAAGTGAGAGCTAGGGCTTCTGGCCTCACAGCAGGTCAGTCTAACCCTCTCATGATTGCCATTTTTAAGGCAGGAGATTAGCAGAGCACACGCACCTTTAGACAAGGAGGCCCCAAAAAAAAGGACAAGAGGGATGTTGTCATGCTTCCAGCTTCACCAAGTAGACAGAGCCCTGCTTGGGGTGCATATGTCTTTCTTTCTAGTTGGTGTTTTCCTGTTGTTTGGGTAGATACCCAGACGTGAAATAGCTGGCTCACGTGTATTTCTATGCTTAATTTTTTAAGAAAATGCCACACTCTGTTCCATAGTTGCCGCACCAGTGTCTGTCCCCACCAAGAGTGCAGGAGGTCTCCCTGTTCTCCACATTGTCGCCGACACTTTTTGAAGAGCTACAAGTACCCCTGTGGTCAATGCAGCACTCCTTGCATTAGGCAAGTTGTGGGAACAACCTAATGCCCGCTGCCGAGTAAGTGGATGCAGATGTGGCCTGCATGCACAATGAATGGACGGGTGGAGTCTTGCTAGTCACTACAGCAAGGATGGGCTTTCAGGAGGTTATGCTCAGTGAAGTACAGTAAAAGGAAAGGCAAATACCATACATTTTCACTCATATCTAGAAGATGAAGAAATCAAACAAACAAACAAAATAAAAACAACCTCTTAGGTTCTGATAGTAGAGTAGAGATGATGAGAGGGCAGCAGGGGAGGGTAAGGCTGGTAAAGGGGGTCAATCGCACAGTGGGTGGGGATCATAGTGTAGCCTGTACAGATGTCCAGCTCCAGTGCTGTTCACCTGAAACTGAAAATTGTCGTAAAACAACAGCATTTCAGTAAAATCAAATGACAACAAAGGACCACGTGGAGGGCTGAGAGAGGAATGTAATTATCCCCAATGCTTTCAGAAGTATGAAAGTGCTAGAAGATTCCCTCAAATGCTGGAAGATTCCCATGAATGCCAGAAACTGTGTGCTCTGCTCTGAGGGTACCCATTGCTTCTTTGGCAATGAGGCAAAGGGCAACATAGATCTCATCACATGGACTGAGGTATCCTGAGGCGCCTGTGGTTCTTTGGGATTTATTGAAAATTTGACCGCAACCTTGTGAACAGCAAGCCAGGAATCCAGTCAGCAGCAGTTGGGCAGCTGGGAGTGCACCCACCAGGGCATCCTAAGAACATGGCTGTCAAGGAGCAGTAGTTTCCTGGGTCTGAGAGGCAGCCACAGCCCATCTGAAATAAGGGACCCTCTCATTAACTCTGCCTCACTCTGGGAATTCAGTAACAGGGCAACCCCCCCAGTACCACTAACTGAAGATCAATTTGACTTGACTTTTCAATTGACAAAATATCAATGTGTAAGAATATCTAACCATTCCTCTCCCACATTTCAAGGATGAATGTCTCAGTTGCTCGGCACCAGTGCCATTGGTGTGCAGGTCAAGAAAATGGATAGAAAGAATTGAGAGAAAACAAAGAGAAGTGACTGGTTCTATGTAGAAAGAGGCATGGAGCCACCTGAAGAAGGAAGAAGACACCCAGGAGCCTAGGAGGAGAGCAAGAGAGAAAAGACGGGAGTGACAGGAGAGGCCACCCGGGCTGAAGATCTTGGAATATTGGAAGAGAGAAATTTGAGGTGCTACCATGACTGTGGATGGGGGCCAGGGGCACTGGGAAAGCAGAAGGGACATTTGCAACGAATTGGCAGGGGGCACTTCTGAGTGACTGTCTTGCCCACATCAAGAACAGCTTTAATGAGGGATCTTGGAATGGATTTATCTTTCTCTTGGATAAGCCAGCAGGAGGGGATAGATGTGAGGAATGCAAAGAAACCCATATTCATTTGCATCTACCTATTTGGCTCTCTCTAGAATGAGTTGTCCTGGAGCCAAGCTTGTCCACATGGTACAAGTGATGATTGCAAGAGGCCAGCAAGTGGCTGGAACACACACAGCAGGATGACAGTGGTTCAAGCACAGTGGTGACAGGGATGTTGTCGAAGATGACCCTTGGCAAAAACTAGAGTCTGAGGGACCTTACTAGTCACACTTCAGCAGGGTCTGTGGATGGTCCTCAGCCTCATTTCTAAAGGCATTTCCTGGACAATGGCCAGCTGGGAAGCAAGGTTCCAACTGATGGTTCCAGGTCAAAGAAAGCTGCTCGGCTGGGATTTGGAAGCACTGGGCCTCGGGATGAGCACTGTCCTCTGACTTCTCATCTGTTTGGTCTGTTTCCTCACCTGGAAAACAACGGACTTGGGAAGAAGCCACTAATGACCCTTTGAGCACTAACATCCCTGATACCTTTCCAGGTTATCCTTCCTTCCTGATGCTTCTGGCGCTCTTGAGTCCTGCCCCAGAGGCTGGCAAACTCCTCTACCCCACCCAGCTACGGAGTCTACTGATACATGCCCCTCCTAGCCAGACCAGCTGGGGAGGGGTTGAAGCATGACTAGAGGAGCAAAGCTGCATGCTCTTGAGTCTGAGCTCTGAGCTGTCTCCAGAAGGGGGAGGCTCTTCACAGCACCCCAGGCACTCTGGGAGCTGTGGAGGGAGGCTCGCGCCTGCGCACAAATTGAGACAGAAGAGCCTTTCTTTGGAACTCAGACAGCTTGCGTAGCAGGGGAAGCAGCTTTGTTTTTCTCCAGACACTTCTCAGAGCTACTGAAACAGCAACTGGATATATATAGGAGGATGACGCATCAACTCTGAGTGGAGATGCTGTTGAGTGCATGCGCACAGACCAGCCTGGAGCTGCAGACGGCCACGTGGGCCTCACCCTGCAGGAACTGACATCCCGGAGCCTCATGGTCACAGCCAGGGTGCCTCCCAGCATTCTCAGAGGTCACCTCCTGTGGCTCTGCCATGCCCACACCATCTTTTTGAATGAAATAATAGGAATCCTCCCAGGTTCCTGAAAATATTAGCTGGCACTTGAAAGTCCTAGAAAATGAGTGGGGGAAACAGAGCAGGTGTTTTGCTCATGGGAAAGGCAAACGCAGATTTGGAAGGTTTGAAGGAGGGAACATGGGCTAAACTCATTCCTGCCAATTTTTAATTATCAGCACAATTAGCAGCCTGGCTTAACAACAAGCGTTATTTTGTCAAGCTCTGTTTAAGAAGCAGCAAATTGCAGCCAGCGCACCAAACTGATGGGTGGTGCAGTGATCATATCCCACCCTCCTAAAGAAATGCACAGGCTCTGTGGTCCTGGCGGGCAGCAGCCCCTGCCACCTGCAAATACCTGCCATCTTCCTCTCTCCACTGACTTTGGTCTGGATCATGTCTCTATTAGGCTATCTGCCCTCTGGCTGATCAATCTGTATTAAGTGAACTATATTAAATCAACACGATATACAGCAATATTAATTTCTTGGGATAAAACAAAAGCAGAGTCTCTTGTCCTCTTATTATCCTGAGCCATAACTGTCATTTGAAATCATTTTAAACTACCTAATATAAAGGCATGCAACCCCTAAAGGTTACTAAGTTGTGTGCCCTTGGGGACAGAATTTCTGGGAGATCCAGGGCTGTCTATCAGGCTTTGGAATGCTTTGGCATGAGTGCCCTTGGGAACACTTGTGTGTGATTTAATGTTACTTAAATCAGGCCTTAGAGACTCAAGTCAAGAATACTCCTCTGATATGTGAGGTCCCCAAGGAACAAGGGGTGCCAAGAAGCAACCACAGAGGACCTCTGTGAGGGAAGGGTGACTGCAGCCACTTCTGGGCCACAAGACATTACCTCTGGGATTGAGTCAGAGGAGCAGAAACCATAGATTGGGGTCAGTTTCTGCTCTTCTGTGCTTCCGCAGAGTCTGCAGCCTTTGGGTTCTGAATCAGGCAGGCCTGGCTGATTCTTCTGAAGAGCTAACCTCAGAGCAGTCGTGGCAGAAGCAATCCCAGACTCCTCAAGAGAGACCTGGACAGTTCCCTGCCTACAACCATAGAAATGGCCATAGACTGAATAGTGTTAATTGCAGAGTCACTGAGAAGATCTTCCCTCAAATATCACCTCATTTGATGCCCAGTTCCACCATTTTCTAGAGACAGGCATTGCTTTCCCTTGAGAGCCATCTGCAAGGACTGTAGGAAGGAATATGATCTTTTCCCCACCTTTCCCTGCTGATACCCACAGATGTACAAGCCCATTTCCTAGGGGTCCTTCCAGCTGGCTTCCAGTGTGATGAGGATGAAGGGAGGCCCTAGCAGGCGATCAGAGGGCAAGGAAAGGGATGAAGTTGGGGTATTTCCATCTCTCTTCTTTCTTCTACCTCTTGGGTATCTCTTGACTTGTTGATGTTTCCTCTGCGGTCCCTGCTCCCACCGGGCACCTCTGCCATGCCTCCAGTGTCTTCTGGATAGTTCAGGCCCTTCTCTCTTGGCACCCCCCAACTCTGGCTGTTACTAATCTCTGCCTCACCATCTTCAGCTCGCTCTCCAGCTCTTCCAGGCTTTTTGTCGCTAGTTCCCCTATTCATTCCCTGTAGTGAACTTCTTGGCGTGGGCTGTTGCTTGTCCCAACCCTGACTTATTCAGAAGGTTATATCTATAGAAACATATTATAATTAAGCCTGATGATTAAGTTGTTCTGCCAAACCTACAGTAGCAGGGAATTCCTGGGAAGCTCAAGAAAGGATTCAAAGGAGAGAAGAGGTGAAGAATTTTCTCAGGGCTTCTCCATCCTCCAGAAGGCCCCTGACTGTCGTGTCGTGGGATGGCTAAGGGGAAGAGCATAACCCAGCAGCCTCTTCCATCATCCTACCTGTTATTCTCTGGCTTTACACCAGGGCGTCTCTGCCCCCGCTGAACTCTGTCGGCAGCACCCATGACTCACGAGCTCGTGACGGCAGCATCGGCCCTAGCCTCGTCGCCTGCACCAGCTCTGCTGCTCCCCTGGCTCCCGGCTCCTCCTCTGCCCCCAGCTTACAGCCTGAGATGCCAGCACTCTGTTCCCATCGTAGGTCCTTGAGCAAGTCAGACTCAGTCCGCACGGGATGCTCTTGCACTCGTTTATTTTTGCTAGAAACTCTGTGGTTTTAATTACGCACGCTTTCCTCTTTGACCGCCAGAGTTTTTTAAGGTCTCCCAGCTCTGAGACGCGCCTCCCGTGTCTTTTGCTGCCGGTGCCTACCCCTCCCACAGCCACTCTGGCAATGACAACATCCAGTGTCTTCCCCAAATATTGATACGCTGCCTAAACAAACCCACTCAACCTGGAGGCTGGGCTGTGTCTGTCTGTCAGGTAGCATGCTTCCTGCGGGAGCAGCGCCAGCCTGAACACCCTCAGATATGTTCTCTTTTTGACAGGCCTTCCCCAGTAGAATGTAGTCTCCTGGCAGGAGGTTTGCTCGTCATTATTTTTATTTCTCCCCGGGCCTTGTGTGTCTAAACTCCATTTGCAATGCAGCTGCTCCCCCCAACCCCCAGCATGAGCCTCCAGAAGGGGATTCTTGCTGATGGCATCTGTGGCAGAGACGAGCTCATGCCTGAAGAGATCAATTATTTATGGCGAATGGCGCCCTAATGGATTGTGCGATCAATAACGCCTATAATAGTACAGCCGTGGACAAATCACAGGCGGGCTAGGACGTGTGTCTACATCATGGGCAGAAGACGGGCCCACCGGATGGCAAGAGGAAGAAAGGGGTGCTCATGACGTCAGCCTCCGAGGGTTCTGGAACAGGAAGGAAGTGCAGCTTGCTTTCTCTGTTTTTAATTTAAAGGGACAAATCACTTTTCAGTCATGGGGAACATGGTTCCCAAATGCCCCCAACATTATCCACTCACTGAAGAGGAGGCTGATGGTGCTAATCTAGCCAAGGATCTCCCCATGTTTCTGAGTTTTCCCAAAAAGCTGAATTTCCCCCTGTGTGCTGGTATTTGTCCTGCCTGCAAGCAATGAAGACGTTAGTCTCCACTGCTTCAGGTTTCAATTGCTCGCCACAGCACTTAACTCCAGGTTGCAGGCAACAACCAGCACCTCATCAGGCCCCTGTGCTCACAGGTGACCCCAACTTTAAATTTTCTGAAGACTGCTTTCTTTGCCAGCTGGAAAACTCCACTGGGATGTCCAACTGGAACTGCAAATTCAGCATGTCCAGAACCAGTGCTGTTGTCTTCACATTTCCCCTGCACCCCTACCTGCTATCTCATCACCCACCTCCCCAAATCCCCGTTTCTCCTCTCTATGCTCTACCATCCTGTCAGTGGCACCACTGCTGTGGTTAGCATGCCAGGACACCATGCCCTGCCGCTCACGGCCAGCTCCATGGCCCTCCCTGGAGCTTCTTCTGAAGTCTGAACCCCACAGTACTTGGGGTTCTCCTGTAGCACTCCTGCCCTTCTAGCTGATGCTGTGATTTTTGTACATGTCACCTCACAAACTACAGGATATGCACCACATCTTAATCATCTCCGAATGTCCCAAAGAGACTGGCCCCACGCTGTGGTAGACTTCAGCAGAGCTCGTTGAACAAATGAAGGAACAGATCTGTGAGCGTGTTGGGGCAGGAGTGGCGCCGGCAGTTTGTTTCCTTTATTGCCTGAACAGGGAAGTGCAGGAGGGGATTAAGTCTCCACAGAGGAGTTCTAGTGAGAGGTCACCCAGGCTGTTTCACTGAGCCCAACCCCCTTTCCAGGATTCTCATAGGAATTTCACGAGGACAGTAATAGTTCCCAGCATTGTTCCCATAGCTGCAGCGGAACAGGGGACTTGGGAGACGATCCCGTAGAAGGGAGGGAGGAATCTGAGCTCTTCTGGATTGTTTGGGCTGTGGAGAAGCCATTTCAGACATCCCCAGGCTCCAGAAGTCTACAAGGGAAAGAAACAGCTCACCATCCACAAGCGCCGAAGAGAGCTGAGGGTCAGCACGCACCACTGTCTGTGGCTTCTTTCATCACTCACAGACACTGATAACCCAGCAAGATTGGCGGCAGGACCACAGGACCTGAGGTTTCACTTCCACGCGCTCCAGACTGTGTCTCAATTTCTGAAGGATCTTGATAGACAAGGTGTAGGCGTAAAACGAAGACAAAATCACTTTTACATAAAATCTGTACAAGTGCCCAGTGAGTCATGGGGCACTCAATAAATGGTGAGTCCTTGCCGCCGCCCTCCAGCTGGTGCCATCTCAGAAGCACGCTCCGTGTAACTCTGGAGAGTAGGCTTTTTGCAGCATCTCTAAAGAAAGCTTTCCTTCAAGCTCTCGGAGAGGGGCAGCCATACATTTGCAGGCAGCCCCTGGGTCTAAGTCTCAGCACATCATACTAAGTTCCAACATGCACTGCACAATCTCTCCTTCTAACTAGACACCG
Organism: Talpa occidentalis; assembly: GCF_014898055.3. Classification (NCBI taxonomy): domain Eukaryota; kingdom Metazoa; phylum Chordata; class Mammalia; order Eulipotyphla; family Talpidae; genus Talpa; species Talpa occidentalis. Next base: position 112,775,770 of record NW_023605194.1, read on the forward strand.
GAGGGCTCAATTGTTATAGTGAGAACCTTAATTTTGTATTTTCTCACTTGGGTGCAATTAAGTTTTCAAACATAAAATTGAGCTAATGTCATCTTTGAGCATTTCCTTTACTTTTTTCTCCTTCTATCGGAAACCACCCCCTGAATACATTTGTCTGTGTGATTGCACAGTCAAGTAAGGACACGTTTAAATATTCAATTAGGTAACTCTCTACAATCTACCTTCATTACTGGCTTCCAACACTATGCACGGAACACCTACCTCAACAGTGTCTCTCGAAATTCTCTTTGGTCTCTTATGAATGACATAAGCATTACTTAGCTGATTTGTTTTCCTGCCTAATCACCTGATTATCACTGAGGCTGATATCCAGGCTGAAGATACTGTTCAGAATGACTTCAGAACTAGAAATAGTATCCGACTTATTTCTAGTGAGTTTTATCCAAGGCTTTTCCATATGAATGGGAGAAAGGAAAACCTTTGGGTAGTCACCTAACTCCACCCAGCATTACGGTAGTTCATTGGCTTGGTGCCTATCCCAAAAATCAAAACCACAATTCTTGACTAGTCCTTCAATTCCTTCCAATTCTTTGAGCAAAGAATGCAAAGGACTGCATTTCCTCCATACCTTTTGATGCCAAATTGGAAACAATCTCTCCTTGTAGTCTATCCACTGATCCTTAGTAGGTCTTCAACAGTAGATCCCTGATGAGGGAATGAGGGAGAGAAAGGAAAAAGTAAATGACAGGAACCCTTTGACCTTCTGCAGTCAGGAGGGGCTAGGACCTTGTCTTACACTTTTGGAATCTAACAACAGCACCTGATCAAAACCATTACTTGTGGCATCAAAAGCATATTCCATGTGCTTTGGGCAATGAGGCTTTCTTTTAGAAACATAAATCCTCATCAAAGGGGTGATTATGTAATTCCACGGCAGGCTGACAATGAGAAATGTGCACCCTACACATATCCTTGTTCGACCGGGACATTTGGTTTTCTAAGGTCGGCAGGAGTGGGCAAGAATCCTACCGAGAAAGTGAGCCCAACCTCACCCCCTGCAGGAAGGGGTGTCGGTGACAGAGTTTGGGAGACTCTCAGTTTGAGTCCTGTGGGGCCAACACAGTTGCCATCTCTGAGCAAGGCTGTAAAGCACTTGCCCCTCTCTGGTAAATAAAAGGGTGGCGAGACTGCACGTGGCAGGGAAGAGTGGGTTGGACTGAATATTTGTGCAGCCTTTGCGTAGAGAAGCGTCAGGAGGAAAACACTTACAAATTTTCTAACTCTACCCCCACCCCAGAAGATGAAGGATTTCTAAATCGAAAAGCCATAGGAAGGACAATCCGCCTTACTATTTTAGAATTTACTAGAAGTAAATATGAAAGAATAGGGCCTCCCCTGGTGGCGCAGCAGTTGAGCACTGGGTAGCGAAGCTGCCGGCAGCCTCCGCAGCACCGGTTCGATCGCCGGGCGAGGGACCCACATGGCGCGCAGACCTCTCCTGCCGCCCGCTGCTCCCCACAGCAGTGTATTTTGTCAGTCTGCCTGTTCTGCTCTCCCCTCTGGCTCTGGTGAATTCTCTCACCCTCCCTCGCTTCTGACTGTACCCAGTGCTTGTATAAATAAATAAATAAATCTTAAAAAAAAAGTAACAAATTAAAAAAAAATGAAAGAACAGAATTCTTTCTACTTACATTCCTCATCAGGTACAGTCACCCTCTTGTCCTGCGATTTTGACTCTGTCCCATCTGAGAATCCCAGAATGGGTCTCCATACTCTGCATCTGTAGTTCCCACCCTTGGGTGACATCTGTCTCTCTCCCTGAACCATGACCTAAAACACCTTTGCTGTTTTTTGTCAGTGTGGCTTATAGTGGCAAGTGTCCCCCCTTGGGTCCCAGCTCTTGACATGTGTGTAATTTAAGAAGGTGGTTGCCTAAACCAACCAGCCTCTCAGACTTAATCCATGGCACCAAGGTGATGTCAGCACCAGCCTTCTGTCCTCAGACAGTGGCTCATTCCAGAAAAAGGCTGCCTTGCCTAAACATTCAGTGCATTTGAGGAAAGGAAATGACATATTTCATCTGGTACCACCAAGTTAATCCATTTCCTTAAAGCCACTCAGATGTTAGAGAACAAAAGCACAATTCCCACCAGTGCTGTTGACATTTTCTGCTTCAGAACCATTCCCTTTCAATCAGAGTAAGTGCTTTACAGGGCCTGGGCTCAGCTTGAACAGCACAGGAGAGAATGAAATACCTGGCATTGGAGCATCCCTGCACACACTGTTCTCCATCCACATGCTTAGTAGTTTCTAGTTCTTTCCCTACCCCAATGCCCAGCCTGGCTACCTACCTTTTCTCCAGTAACATCCTGAGCCTGTGCCAAGGTGCGGTGGTGAGGCCGACAGTCACAGTGTCATAGTGCTCATTGTCTAAGGACTGGGCTTTCTGAGTGGGGCTGGGCACTGGAGGAGAGGCCAGGTTCTGACTGCTGTTCCTCTGCTGTCTAAGGAAACCTGCAGGATATCCATGAATGTGCGGACACTGGCTCTAGCTTGGCCTCTCTATTCAGGGGAGGGTGGGCTTAAATGAGGAAGGAAGAGAGGTGAGACAGAAATCTCTTGCCTCTCTGGCACTCCTGCTTTTTAGGGAGGAAACAATTTTTTGGGTCTTTGCTAACAAATCTTTTGTCATTGGGAGCCTGATGCTCACAAATATAGCAGCGAAGCTGGAATATGCTCACCAAACCTGATACCTTTTTGTCCCAAGCCCACGTCTGGATGACACCACCCAGCCCTCTTTAATAAGATGCAGTCAGGTGACAAGCTCTGGCAGGTGAAAGATGAGAGTGTGTGCATTCCCTCTAAGGCAGGCCCCTAAGATCTCTCGCCAGATCCTGCTTGTTCTCTTAGCCTCAATTAGTGGGTTCTTTGTCAACACCCACCATAAAATTGGGAGCCATGCATTAAAGGCAGAGACTAGGTCCCCAGATGACTGTGGGAACAATGGGCTATGAAGTGAATGAGAAACAGTTTTCATGGTATCGAGATGGTTGTCGCAGCGGTTAGCCTTTCTTACCCTGACTAATACCACTCTCTTTCCACATCAGGCCCCAAATTGTGTACCTTCTGCTCTAAATTTGTATGAGAAATAAAGGCTCACCTAGAGCTTTTAGATCTAAAGAAAGGCAAATGACATTACAATTCCAAGAGAAGGGGTATTCAAATCCTTTGGTCTTACAATTCATTTTTATCCAGTACTGCTCAAAGTGAGGAAATTCCATAGTAAAGCTTTAAGGTGACTCATTTAATCACAGATTTGAGCTCTAGTAGTATTTGTTGAGAAAGAGCCTGACCAGTATTCTATTTAGCTTCCAACTTTAAGAAATTCCCACTGGCAGCTGAAGAGTCCTCATTCCTTGAAAAGGAAAATTAGAAAAGGAAAAGTTTGTGTGTGTGGGGGGGGGCAGGGTTGGCAATTGTGAACACGTCTTTCCTTATAAATTCACGGGACTCCTGAGTTTGTATTTAGCTCAGTGTTTATGTGAAAGTTTCTTGCAGACAAGGCCTGTGCTTTATGGTACTTTATGTCCCTCACAGTGGCTAGTTTACAGTTTGCTGGACATTTTAAAATAAAATCAATCTTTGTCCACCGTGTTCGCATCCTTTGGATCATCTCTCTACTCGGTCATTTGTGTTTTTGGATTCAACAAAAGGCTAACGCAGCAGAAATTAGAGAAATGATGAGCAATTAGCCATGGGGAAGAGAGCAACAGAAGAAAGCCCTGAAAACACCCCTGTGCGTCCCTGAGAGAGAATCCCAGGCCCCTATCCAGGCATTCAGCCTGACCCAGTACTGGGGAGCAAGACAGAGGCTCCCCTTCCCTGCCTGGGTTGATTCTGCCCTGAGAAGGAAGGGACGGCATCCAGGTTCCCAGCTAGAGCCCAGGAAGCATCACTGACCCTGTGAGCCAGGACCGTTCTCCTGCCCCAGTGTGGAGGGGTTTGGGGGCATCCCAGTGATAGGCAAAGGAATGGCCCCACACTCAGGATGACTCAGCGCCACCCTGGGAACCAATAACTGCAGAACAGATGGCCAGGTGGACACCTCGGGGGAGGCCAGTCCAGATGGCGAGTGCTCCTAAGGGCCAGCTGTCCCCTCCCCATACCTGGCACCATGCAAACCACGGAAATGTAACTGCCACCCCGGGGAAGGGGGACAGGAGAAGCCAAACTCATTGAAAATGAATTTCTGCAACCCCAGAAGAATGAGACTTAAAAAAGGCAAACAAAGAATTATATTTCTGACACACCTGAATACGTGGAAGGAAATTGATACCTGTCACGTGTGATCCCAGGAAGGGGTTCTGTTACCCTTCAAGAAGAGGCACAGGGATGGTAGCCGGGCGTGATGCAGATGAGGACGAGCTTGCTCGCTCAACTTGAGTTGAATTTCCACCATTAGGATTTTTTTTCCACCTTTGCTTTAAGACTTTCTTCTTCTTAAAATGTGCTTGCTGTGGAAGGATGTTAACCCTCTTAGTCACAAATTCCGCAATATGAATCAGCTTATCCTGTTTTTCTGACAGCAGGGCGTGAGTGGGGGCTATTTGCTAGAAAATTGCTAGTAAAGAGGAGGGAGGAGCAAGTTGGGGCGGGGGGGATAGAGAGGGAAGGGTGGCCGAGGAGAGACAGAAGAGGAGGGATGAATCAAGGGAGGAAAGACTATGCCAAAAAAAGAGCAGTTCGTGAAGATGGACTTGCCCTATTTGTCATCTTGAGCGCGAGCAGCCACAGGCTGGAGCTGACTCTGTTATTAAAAAGACTCCGCTTTCCCTCCAGGTGGCTGCCCTGCTTGGGAGGTGTGGCCCTCGAGGTGATTCATGTCCAGGTACTATGTGGGCCACAGCGTAGGCCCCAACCTCAATGCCATGTGGTCCCCAGACCTCATTCCCTCTACGAACCTCTAGAACCTTCCAGACTGATGAATTCATTAAGTCTGACAGTACACTTGCCGGGCAGAGGCCTAGTCTGTCAATTTAGTCTTGATAAACATTATTTCAGGAGAGAGCTGGTGCCCCATCCAGGCAGAAAGTGCCCAGGGCTGGCAAAATAGTGGCTTTCTCTTGAGGAGGTAAATCAGCCTTTGGCGCCATGAGGCTGCGGCAGGGACAGAGCATATAAAGCAGGTGCTCGCTGTGACATGAATCTGAAAAGCCGAGCCAGGGGAGGGAGGGCGGGATGCAAGCGAATGTGCGACCGAACCCCGCAGCGAGGCCGGGGACAAGGGCAGGCAGCCCCTCGGCAGCCCCAGAAAGACCCTGTAGAGCAGGAGCGGACAATGCCCGCCCTTTGTTGACAAGTATAGTGAATTATTAAGGTTTTTTCCCTCTTCATCGTGACCCTGTGATGTGGCCTCCCTTCAGACAGGCGGTGTTGACACCGGCTACACGCACAGATCAATAAACGTTTCATAGGCTGTTGAGAAAGCGTGCTCAGAGGCAGCGCGGGCAGGGCCCTCGTCCCCGGCCATGTCACCTGCTTCTCTGGGACACTGGGAGGTCGACGTGGACCAGGGTCCTTCAGTGGCATCCCTGGCGGGCAGAAGAGGCTTTTCCACTGCATCAGGCTGAGTCAGGCTGCTCGGCCGTTCCCACTCACCCAGGCACATGGCCATTCATTAAATCTGCAAATCCGTCTCGAGCTGGCCCAGGGGAACTGCAGTTGTTTTCTGTGCTTCTAATTCAGCACATCAGCCGGGAAAGACCATGCCCCACCCTTCCCAGGGCTGAGGGAGTCAATTTTCCCTTATGTTCAGCCTTTCTGCCTTAGGAGCATGTGGCTGCTGGCGCGGGATTTTGAACAGCCGTTCAGAGTTGATGCTGGTGAATCGTGATGCCAGTGCGGGTTGTGAAGCCCCCTCTGCCCTAGCCCCGGGCCTGCCATAGTCAAGTGTGGATGCACGGTTAGGCAGCTGGGCCCCGGCCGGCGTGTGCCCAGTGCACCCGGAGCAGTCTGAGGCTCACCAGGGAGCTTGTTAAAATCCACAGTCCTGGCTCTGGTGCCCAAAGATGCCCGTGAAACAGGTCTGAGGCAGCGACCCTGGAATTTGCAGAAGCTCTGCAGGTGAGTTTCTTCAGGTGGTCTGCCCCAGGGCAGCCTGGGGGACAGAACAGTGTCCGCATCTGCGGTGTCACTTTCTCTCCTCGCCTTCCTGCTGACGCTCAGCCCTTCCCTCACGGTCCTTCCTGACTGGCTTGATTCCATCACGCCCATGCCAGATCCTCCTTGGCCAGCTCAACTCTGACCACTGACTCCTGGATAGCCCGTGCGGCTTCGGCCCCGTGTGGCAGATGTCACGTTCACATGGGGCCGTGAGAAGTCAGGCTTTCTGGGAGTTGTTTCCACGGTCCAGGCTCAGTGCCCCAACCCCTTACGTGAGGTGCCTTTTCTTCAAGAAGGAAGGAAAGACACTACTAAAACCTCCCAATTATCTGCACTAATGAAGAAACTCATGGCACAGATAATCCAATTAGTTTTATACTTTGAAATTAATTGCACGGTTTCTGGACAGCAGTTATGCCTCTGAACATGCCTTGTTTTTGCTGGTGCGTCTGGTATTTCCTGAGCCACGTGCCGGCTGGCGCTGGAGAGAGGGCCTGTGTGGCATGGCAGGGGGAAGTTTGAATGGGATTTGATTTCAAATTTATTACAAGAACCACATTTCTCCACAGTGTGTAAGCTCTCAAGTCACAGGACCCAGGTATTTGGACACAGGAAACCTTGGACAACAAATACAGGCATCCCTTGTCTTACTGCCTATTACTTCATTGCACTTTGCAGATATTGCAAAGACCCTCCTCCAGCAAAAGTTTCCAACTTGCTGGAGGCTCAGATGCTGGGCAGTGTTTTTTAGCAAGAAAGTATTATTTAACCAGGGTATGCACATGGATTTTTTGTGGACATAATGCTGTTGCACACTTAATATTGACTATGGTATGCTGTGGGCATCACTTTTAGATACACTGGGAAACTCGCTTTAGGCAATATTCACCTTAATGGGATCCAAACCTTAGTATCTCCAAATTCTGTAAGACCAGAACTTCTTCCTACACAGTAGAAAGGGAAGAAATGTGGTGCCAGAGTGGATAGGAGGGCGCCACCAGCTCAACACGTTCACACAACAGTGTCACCAAGGGTTCAGGTCGTAGGGCTGCATCAATGGTTTGTGTAGTTCCTTCTAACCTTGAAGTTCCCTTAACCTAGAACCCACTGCAAACCCAGGGGTCACCACATGGGGCCTCTGGGAGACAGTGAGCCTTTAGCCACTCTCCACTAGCCCAAGAAACAGGACATGGCCACGGCAATTTCCTGCTATCAGAATGTGGATTCATTTCCTCCCAGTCTTTGAACAAGAGAATTCAGTCAGTTTGTCAACCAATTAATGTGTACCCAGACGAACTCTCCAGGGTCCGAGTCCCTTCCTGGCAAAGGGCTGGAAATTAGGTAATTAGATAGCAAATTGAATTCATGTGTGCAGGGAACTTTTATGCTCGAGAGTACACCGAAGCAACAATGTCTTAAATCAGGAGTCAGTCTTCATGTAGGCGACGGGGCCTTCCATGGGATGTAAACTGCAGATGATTTGGCAAGTTATTCCCCCCTCAATAGCCCTTGATATTCTCCTGTTCGTAGGTGGCAGTTGGAGGGACATGGGTGTTCCAGCGGGGCAAATGGGCATGGCACATCTGGCACTTACCTGATGGCCAGCAGCACCTGGGGCTTTGGAAGCCACGGTAGTCGGCACACCTGCCAGTGTGGGTTTTGGGCCTGGGTCACGGGTACCTCTGGGGTTAAGTACTTTGGACATTAACGGGGTTTTTTTTAACGCTTCCCAGTATCACCAAAGTGTAGGAAGTTACGAGAGGGAGAATGCTAAGTCAGGAGTTGGTTTCAGGGACCTCCCCCTAACTTTTCTGCTTCTTGGATTACTTCTCCTTCCTTTCAAAGAGCAACCAGAGGCTGGCTCTGCTTTATTGTCCTCTCGGTAGCGATCTCTGTCAGGCCTGAGTGGGACTGTTTCCCCTCATGGCGGGGTGTGGGTGTGTCACTCAGGGCTCCTTTTTAGAGACCCCTCTGTGGGAGGGCAAGCAGTTGACAGCCTCCAGCTCCTGTGCTTTCGGATCCACTATGGAATCCTGGGCTGCTTGCAATCTTGAGGGCATGGTCGGCTTGCTGGACCCATCAGGTCCTGCCTAATGTAGAATTTGCTAGTGAGCAACTTAGACTCAAGGCCTTCCTGTCAACCCAGCCAACACTGACCTGAACTTCACTGTGGTCCAGAGCGCTTCCTGCTCACTCCTTCCTTCCCTCTCTTCTTTCATGGGTTCCAGACCTATACTGCAGGACAAACACGTCCTACCTGCTGCTGCTTCTCTTTAATCCTTTTTGGTGTTCACTCCAATAAGTATCTTGCATATCTGATTCTGTGAGGGCTCGAAAGACACAGCAGACACCCAGAAGAGTGGCCTGAGAGAGCAAGCGCTGGGCTGGGTTTTAGCACTGGGTTACGTATGAGCTGATTGACAAGGGGGAACCCATCCTGAGTGGCGTGCGAGCTATGGATATGAATATTCCCTGGCACAAGGTGGCAGCCCAGCTGTTCACTCTTTCATGTGTGGTATGTAGTTATTCCTGTGGGGGAGAACGCCTTGCCTGTACAATAACTGAGACATTTGAAAACTATGGGGGTAAGGGGATATGGCCTGCAGGGATGGGAGAGTTTGCTGGCTGCTGTTAAGTTTTACAATGTCCTGCAGGGAAATAATGAGAAACCAAGAGCAGTTAACATACAGCTAAAAGCTAGGCATGGGAGCCAGAGGGCCTTGCTGGTGGTTTATAAAGTGGTTTTCACCTCCTGCAGTGGAAGAGCAGACACAGCCAAGGAGTAAGCTCAGAATCTGATCATTAGGACTGCGAAGCCACAGCAACATTGAAACGCGCAGCCAAGGCAGGCCTGTTATGGAATCGGCTGTGGATGGGAAGCCGACATTCTGAAAACTAAGATCGGGGCGTGTACATGAATGTTCCCAAGGATTTGGTTCTTCAGACTCCTCTGAACCCTTATGGATTTCAGCGGTGACCCCCAGGGTAAGGACAAACATCTTTTCAATTCAGAAAGTTACTGTAGAGCTCTCCCCTCAGCAAGTGACAGACGGTCTCCCACGCCTACCCCAGGAGCTGTCCCATCTCTTATTCTGGCTGCCAGGCCGATAACAAAGATGGAATTTCAACATAATCCAGCTGGGGACGTGTTGTGTTTGATGAGGAAAGGAGATTATATGTCAACGAATCTGCAAAAATTAGCCAACATAAGCCAGCAGAAGCCAGGAGAGTACCCCTGGAAATAGATTTTGAGCATGCTCCATCAAGATGACTGAATGTTAGGCCGGGGTTAGGGGGCGCAAAACAGATGGTCAGCCAGTGGGGGTGCTGATTCATCCCTGCCATCAGAAGAAGGCCCGAGTTGAGGAGCAGGAGCAGAGGATGGTGACTCCAATAAATAGTCATCACCATTTGCTTTATTTCCTGGGCCGGAGAAGATTTTCAGCTCCGGATCCCATTGACTAAAGAGCGGCCAGACCTCTAGGCCAAATGACACTGCCATGCACGGCAGGCGTATACCACATGATGTCCAGTCCTCTCCCAGCGACCCACACACACTGTGGAAGGAGAAACACCTGCATGTTTTGAGGACTAGCCAACACAGATCTAGTGGGCATTGATTCCTGGAGACCTGAAGTATTTCCACAGCCCTCCTGGTAGAGTGAGGGCGCACGGTGCCAGGAAATAAAGAAAGTCCTGGCTAACTCCTGGCTTGCAGTGTGTCCATAGTGCTCCCGACTAGTTGTGTCTCCAGTCCCAAATGTAGACTCGGAATTGATGCACTTGGCAGTTGATGCAGCCCTCCCATCACCTCCTTGGCCTGTTGTATACGTGCTGTCACAGTGGAGAAGGCCAGACAGAAGCCTCCAAAATGCCCCCCGCCCCCATCCCCAGCTAAGATAGTAAATTAAAAACAACATCCTATTTTGGGTTGGGGATTCGTGCTCATTAAAAACTTAATGGATAGTGGGGTGGTGGTCCCCAGTACATCTCTGCTTAATTTGCCCATCTGGCCCCTGCAGAAACCAGCTGGATCCTTGAGAATCAGTAGTGTCTACTTCAGACTGAGCCAAGTGGTCATCCTGATCCACTGCTGTGCCAGAAGGGATTTCATTGTTCAAACAGATCAATAAGCCACAGGTATATGGTGTGTGGCCACCGACTTGGGGACTAAAAAAAAAAATATTCATGACAATTTAATTTTGTTGTGGGGCTTTTTAAACTCACCCTTTGCCAAAATCTAGTCCCAGGAGATCCCGACCATCTGGACATTCTACAGGAAGTCACATTGACCCATTACATTGATGACATCGTGTTGATCGGGCAAGATGAGCAAGAGATTGCTACTCACTAGAGATGCTGGGAAGACATGTATTCCAAGGGGTCAAAGAGAGGCAGAATCTGGGGGCTGCTACTACAGGAAAATCTTGAGGGGTCCAAGGTACTCTCTCTAAGGAAAAGACAAATGTCCTGCATCCTCTGTCACCAAAAAAAAAAAAAAAAGGAAGCACAGCACATGGCCTCCTTGGCCACTTCTGGAGACAGCCCATTCTGTACCAGGAATATTGCTCCATCCCATAAACCAGGGGATACAGAAGCCTGCCAGCTTTCCGGGGGGCCTGGAGCAGGAATGGGCTCGAGCAGCTGCGAGCTGTGGGGCAAGCTGTCCTGCTACTTGGGCCATATGCCCCAGCAGACCCTCTGGTGTTGGAAGTGTCAGGAGTGAAAAAGAAAGAGCGTGGAGTTTATGGCAAGCCCCGGTGAGAACACCACAGCACAGGCCTCGGGTTCTGGAGGGAAGCTGTGCCATCCACAGCGAACTTAGAATCTTTTGAGAAGGCTCCTGGCATGCTTCTGAAGGGTGCTGTGCCACGCGTCCAGACTGTCTGTCGTGATCTGGGATCTGTTGGAACTGCCAAGTCACGAAGCCAGACAAGCTCAGAAGTAGATGGAAACGAATGTGTGGCTTGTTGACAAAGATGTGTCCCATAGGACCACCTGAAGGAGGACAGGGAAGCCCACACTTGACTTAGGGTGGGTGAGCTTGTTAAGAACTGTGAAGGGTCTGAGATTTTATCCTGTTTGTAAGCTGACAAAGTGTCCAGCCACAGTTGTGTGGAGGTTACCAGAAGATCCAAGGTCAAAGACAAGCAACTGGATGACTCAGCATAACAGTAGCCAGAGTAGCAGCATTTTTTTTAAACCAGTTCCCTAAATTCCAGTTTCTGTAAGGCACTGCAAAGAATGAGAGGTGACCCTTGAACTTGGCTTGCATTACAGGACAGAAATCCTCCTTGACGCACAGTGAGATTATCTGCTCTTTTCTCTGGAAGGAGACACTCTTGCTGCCCTCAAAGTCGGCACTATACAAACATCCTAGAGAAGACAGTCTAGAACAAAGGCTCGGTGCCTTTAACCTATAGAAATAGCAGCAACCCCTGGAGAATTGTCTTTCACACAGCTCCACATAGGGTGCAAGTCAAAAGAAAATGGCGGCTGTATTATGGCCATATTTGGATGTGACCCTGGAAGACAAAGAAGAGAAAGAAACCTTCATCAAAGGCTGAGCAATGAGCCCCTGGCCGTCCACTGCAGCCTGAGGTGAGAATTTATAGAGATTCCTGGGCTGACCCAAGGCTGAGAGGTTGGTAAGGAGTCCTTGAGTTCAGACATGTGGGTAGACATGCAGGGTTGAGTGTGAAGTGTCAAGATGGCCAAGGCACTTCAGTACCTACTAAACAAGCTCCCTCATAGAAGAGGACCTGGACCACCATAGACAGAAGGATATAACCAGTTGATGTTAGCCGGGCTTTATCACCAGCTGTCTCAGAACTGACCTCATGGACTAGCAGAAATGGCCCTATGAACAAAGATGGTGACTAGGATGGACCCAAGTATTGGCTTCCACTTAACAAGGCTGATCTAGATGCTGTTTCTTTTGGACGCCTAACCTAGTGGCAACACAGATCAATATTGTGTGCCTGAGGTGGCTATTCTTCAAGGAGACCGATGAGCCATTTGGAGATAAGTCACCATGCTGGAGAGTCAGCAGTCCCTCTACTTGGAGTTAAACAACTACCTCAAGGTATTGGCTGTTCCTGCCCCCAGAGCCTAGGGCAGTGCTGTCTGTTTGTCCCCAGTTCAGAGACCCTTACAACATGGCATCCACAGGGGACCCACTTCACAGCACAGGAATTACAGCAGTGCACACATAGGATTCCTCATTATCACACATCCCACCTCCCACAAATCTACGAGTCTTGGCATTCTGGAAGCACCTTCTAGAAGCTTCTAGCAGCTGAAACACCAGCTAGAGGCCATTCTCTCTAATCACTGATGCCATTCTTCAGGGTGAGGCTGTGCATTAGGTCATAGGCCCCTCAACATGCTCTGTCCCCTGTCAGCAATCAAGGGGTGGAAGCACTTATCATTCCAAGCAGTGCACTGACTCAGCTTATACTTTCTGCCCCCAACCCTGAGCTTCACAGGCTCAGCATCCTGGTCCCCAAAGAGGCACACTTGTAAGGGGGCACAGTGAAGTATATTCTGTGTCTGCTTGCGAGGTGTATTTATGATAGTGTATGTGCTATGTGTGTGAATGTGTCAGAAGTGTCTGTGTGTGCTGCGTGTGACCAGGCGCATGGCATGTGGTATGTGTATGTATGTGCAGTGTTCATAGTGTGGGGTAGATTTTGCATAACGAGTGCATATTCATGTGTGGGGGTGTATGTGGTTTGTAGACAAGTGTTGTGTAGTGTGTTTACATTGTGTGGTATGTGGAGGGGTGTGTGCATAAAGGTGGTGTGTGGTGTGTGCCCATGCACGTCATGTGTATATACACATGTGTAGGGTGTAGGGTGTTGGGTGTCTGGATGTGTGTGGATGTGCAGTATGTACTGGCTGTTATGGGGTATGATTTGTGTGGTTTTGTTCGTGCTTTGTGCAGGCATGAGTGTGTGTAACGTGTACATTGTGTGATGGGTGGGTGTATGTGTGCATGTGTTTGTGATATACAGGTGTATGCACCATGTGTGGGGTGTGGCTAGCAGGCGTGTGTGTGTGTGTGTGAATATGTACTACGGGTGTGGTAGGCACGTGTATTCTATGGGGGTGTTTGTGGGGGGTGTCTATGTATGAGTGTGTATTTGCATGACACGCAGTATATGTGTGTCATCTGCACTTGTGTGCTGTGTGTCTACACGCATGTAGTGTGTCTGCTTGTGGGGTGATGCGCGTGGGCATGTGATGGGATGTGAAGGAGGGTGATGTGTGTGGTGTCAGTGCATATGGTGAGTGCACGAGTGTGTGTGCTGTGTCCCGTGTGTATGAGTGTAGTGTGAGTACAGCTGATGTGTGTCTATGCACGTGCAGTGTGGGCTTGTGTGTGATGCGCTGCGTGTGTAAATGCACGGTGTGTGTGGAGCGCTGTGCGTTGTGGCCCGCGCGAGGCCGGCCTGCGTGGGGCGCGCGCGTCTGTGCGCGTGTGCGCTGTGGATGGGGGTGGGGGTTTGGGGGTGGGGGGGTCTTGGGGCTGAGCAGCTACGGGGGGCAGCTCGCGTCTTCGCTGTCACCTCCTCCCAGGCGCCCTCGCAGCCGGCAGCTCCCCGGGAGCCCCATTTTCCAGGAGCTGGAGCCGCGCCTCCCGGGGTGTCCTTGACAACGGCCGCGGGCGGGGCGGGAACTCACCAACCGTGACATCGGCGGTCACGCTCGCCTGCTCCGCGGCCTGTGAGCTGGGGGCACCGCCGAGGCGCCCGCTCGCCCACGTGGCTTGCCTCTCTCACCGCCGGCTGGCTCGTCAGCCCAGGGCATCTCACTGCACTGGCACCGCCTCTTGGCTCTGTGCTGCCCTGGCAGACACCAGCCCGGGTCTCAGGGCGCCACCGGCTCCGGGGAAGGCTGGAGTCAGAGAGGGCAGGCGCTGGCCGCAGGCCTGATACCCTGTCCCATCCCGCCCTCTTTTGAAAATTCTTTTTAACCATTAAAATGCTTTCCTTTTCTGTTTAGTCTCCTCTCTCCCGCCCAGTGAAACTGGGCACGGTAATAACCACCCCTTACCAAGTGTCTGCTCTGCCTGGTGCCATGGCAGGTGATTCTCCCTGTAGCCCTGCTAGGCCAGCACCCGGATCCCAGCCTGCAGATGAGGAAACTCAGTCTGCAGGAGCAAGGGGTGCACTGAGTGCAGCTGGAGGCATGAGTGCAAAGCCAGGCCCTTCTGGCTCTTGCCTTTGCAAGATTACGCCTGGGGCCACCCACTCAGGGTGTAGTCTTGGCCCACTGGGAGAGGGGAGAGGGGAGAGGGAGAGGGGAGAGGGGTCTCCCCTACCCAACCTTTGTTAGGTACATGTTGCATTTACCTAAATGTTGCAAGGGAAATGTTGCATTCTTACATAAATTCCTCCTGAAATTTGGAAAATCCCAGTTCCCATATTAATTCTCTTGGCATTTCCATGAGCTCAAAACTACAAGTTTAAATCTAGAGCCCCCCAATCTAGCTTTTAACCACCCCAACTGAGAATGCTCCTTCCCTGCTGGCCATGGCGGCATCTACCTGCAAGGGACAGCCCGCCCCGGGCCCTGGCGGCGCGCCAGCGTCACCTTGCCGGCAGTCAGAAAGGACACTCTTCGCCTTTATTTCAGTTCAGGCACCTGGGACGGTGGAAGAACTATTTGTGACAGGGGTGTGCTCTGCACCAGTTTCTTCCCATCGTCTCATTGGCTCTTCTCTCCTTCCGCTCCTTAAGAAAAACCCATTAGTGGTGACAAGGCCGGGCCTGCTGGGAGCGGCAGAAGAAGTGGGGCAGACCGGGAGGACCACAGGCTGGAGGAGACCACGGAGACGCCAGTCTCGTTCGCACCATCTACCAGCTCTGAGATGTGGCAATTTGCTCCGATGCTCTGCGCTGTTTCCTTGCCCGCGGCCTTGGGGACGCGGCATGTGCAGGGCCCCTGCGGGCCCACGGGCTAAGCGCGCCGCGTCGGCCGTGGAGTCAGTGGTTTCAGCTGGAGTGAGCAGGAGGCCGTGTTCCATTTGCATGATTGTACTTTTGTGCAAGCCATTAGTGATGCAGCCGTTTCGTTTTCTACTCTGAAAGAACATAGATTTGATTAATTATAACAAGAATTTTAAATATTTCCATTATTCAGAAATAACCTACAGAGCATCGAAGCTTGTCCCTTCCTGCCTCCCTTCTTTCTCAGGCTTTTTTTTTTTTTTAGAAAGAGATAAATAGCAATTATGTAGTCAGACTGGCTCTTCCTCTCCCTGGTAACAGGCTAAGGCTTAACCTTGATTTAGCAACATCACATCACATCAGGTTCTCTCCACCTTAACGCCGCCCCTGACTCCCTGCTCCAGGGCACAGCCGGGATGGACCCTCACCGAAGCAGAGCGTCCAGATTTGCTTTTAAACAGTTGTCCATCTACTTGAGGTTAGACCCATGCCAGTGGACAAATTTGAAGATTATTTTAGAATTAGGGACGGTCCTGAACGCAGACTGCGTGTGTACCAGGCCGGAGAGCACTGGCGTTCTTTCTGCTTGCGCGTTCTATGATGCAGGGAGGCAGAATCTCTTGACAAAACAAATTAGGAGCAATAGTTTTTTGGCACTTCTTGTGATTCAAGGAGAAACTATTTCTAAATTGTAAGGTATGGGCCTCCCCAGTGGCACAGCAGTTGAGCGCCGTGCTGCGAAGCTTTCCCAGCCTCTGCAGCACCGGTTTGATTCCCCGCTGGCCAGGGAGAACCCCACATGGCGCAGCAGCCCTCTCCTGCCTCACCCCCTGCTCCCCTCAGCAGTATATTTCGTCAGTCTGCCTGTTCTGTTTCCCACTCTGTCTCTGGTGAATCCTCTCACCCTCCCGCACATCTGGCCTGTACCCCGGTTCTTGTATAAATAAATAAATAAATCTTAAAAAAATTGTAAGGTATGGAAAGAAAGAGCAATCAGGTTGACACTGAGGAAAATTAACATCGATAAATAAATTACTTTTACTCAGGTTCTCTCTCGTTCTCGCTCTCTCTCTTACACACACACACACACACACACACACACACACCCCTGAAGATCATCTTCAAACAGAAAGCACAGGTGCACCGAGAGCACTAGAGGTCAGGCCTTCTCATTCACAAAGCTTTAGATTTCACTCAATTTTTAAAACTGGACAATGGGCTTCCAATTTTGTACCCAGGTCTGTCACTAATAGATGACCTCCTCGTTATGGGTGAGGCTATATTTGATGCTAAATTTGCTGCAACTTTTAACAGCATTCTGTCTTGAGACTGAGTTACTGCATCCTGCATGTGTTGGGGTCTTACTTTGATGAAAAATGGGATAAATCAACAAGAGAGTCCTTTCACCCAAGGCCACATTCCTTCCCCACCAAGGTCACATAGACACTAATTGGACAAAATATAAATCATCTTTCTTTCCACATTCAGTTTTAGATCCTGACCTGCCTTGTGTCAAGAAATCACAGGGAGCCAGACCTGTGTCATCAAGGTTGGCTTGATTCACAGGAGATTTGCTCAAATCATAGAGTGATATTAAATGCAATTCCAAAATAAGGAATGGAAGAGTTCAAAGAGATATTTTTAAAAAGCTCACAGAGTTATAGAAAAAGGAGAATCTTGAGTCCATTTGCTTTCCTGTATCATAGAAGTTTGAAGAGAGGAGAAAAATGCACCCTCCTTGGTGACACCTGTCGTGTCTTCCCTGAAAGAGGCAACAGGGAAGGCGTGTGTTCTCACCAACTTTAGGGCTCCTTGGTCTCATCTCCAATTTTTGTAAAGTTCATCAATGTTATCTTTAGTAAAATGGGTAGATCCACTTTATATTTTTCCAGTTAAATATTTGTTTTGAAGGTTTTGCAGAAAATTGTGCTAGGACAGTTTCATTGCAAGTTTTCCCCTTCTCTAATTTCAAAAATGAAACAGGAATACTCACCACAAAGGGAAATATACAACCCTGCCCCCCACCCCACGCTGGGTGCCCTCTAGACAGATCTGAACAGAGGCCAACTGCTATCCACAGCCTTCCATTTCCCAAAAGGTAGGGGCCCCCAAATACATCCTCAGATAAAAACAGGATGCCCATTTCAATTTCAGATAAGCAACAATAACTTTTTTGGTATAAGTGTGTCCTAAATGTTGCAAATGCTTTTTTCTTTGCTAAACTGGCCTAGAGCCCAAAAGCCTTGAAGGAAGCGACCTGAGGAGTCAGCACTAAAGAGACTGATAATCCCACAGAATCAAGAGCAGGAGGTACCTAAACATCATTAAATCAACGTTTCATTTTACAGATGATCAAACACAGGTCAAAGAGATAAAAACCTTTTTCTAGAACACACAGCTATCTAAAAAAAGAGCCATGGCTGACCTGCCCCATCTCCTAGGACAGAGCGGGCTCCCTGCAGGAGCTTGCCCCTCCCCTTGCTCCTGGGAGACTTTAGAATTAGCCAGTGGACAAGTAAACCTCATCTCCGTGCCTCTGGCTAGAAAAGCTATTGGAACAACTCACAAGAAAACTGTCACCTTGGGCCTCCCCGGTGGCGCAGCGGTTGAGCGCTGGGTTGCGAAGCTGCCTGCAGCCTCTGCAGCCGGTTCGATCCCCGGCTGCTCCCCGGCCACCAGAGGAGGGTCCCACATGGCGCGCAGACCTCTCCTGCCGCCCGCTGCTCCCCTCAGCAGTGTACTTCGGTCCTTCTGCCTGCTCTGCTCCCCGCTCTGGCTCTGGTGAATTCTCTCACCCTCCCGCGCTTCTGACTGTACCCAGTGCTTGTATAAACCAAACAAACAAATAATAAATAAATAAATAAGACATGCCTCTAGAAAATTAAAAAAAAAAAAAAAAAAAAAAAACTGTCACCTTGCAGAGAAGGCAAACAGAACAGGCGGCTGTCAAGGGGGGAGGCGGGGCCTGGCAAAGGAGGGCAGTCACAAAGAACAAAGCACAGATTAGCATCTCAATAAATGATCCTGCCACTTAGGCATCACCTGCCAGGCCTTCTCTCAGGGAGGCCCACTCCTGTGAGTGATTTGTGATTACTGTGGTTGGTTACAGAATCTTCCCCTGGGACCTTTCTGAATCAGATAGAAAACCATTTGTCTTTGTTAACCAGGTTGCAGGCCTACCTAGAGCTCCACAGGAGGATGAATTTAAATGACTTCCCCAGAACTCTTCTGAACCTGGGGATCTATGAAAATTTAAACAACTAATATTATAATGTTCAAACCTAAGACTGGAATCAACGCAAAAGTAGCTCAGTGCTATCACAGCGCTTCGATATTACTCACGGCTTTACGGAATCCAGGAAAATCCCTCTGAAGGCCATGGGAATGCCCTGCTCACATTCCTGAAACAGCAGAAGGAGGTGCGGGAGTGCATTTGGTTGATGATGATTAAGGATGCTATTTATATGCATATGGGACACCCAATCTTCTTTCCTTTTGCAAGAGAGACATTCTAGAGAGCCCTCCACGCAGGGAAGCGCCTCCTTTACCTGTGAAGAGGAGCCAGAGGTACCACTTTCCCCAGAGACCCGCTGGTTACTCAAGGGGCTTCATTTCCGGTTCCCCCTCTTCCCTCTCTCCTGCTTTCCTGAAATGAGCGGATGAGAGGTGTGGGGAGATGGTTCACCGAAGCTCTCCGTGTTCCCCCGGCCCCACGTGGCCCTGAGTTGGACACATGCGGAAGGTCGCTGGTTCTCCAGCCCTTGCTGGCTGGCTGCAGGCCTTGCAAAGCAGAGGCCAGGCCCCTGGGACCCAGGGTGACAAATCCTGGGGTGAAAAGGCAGGAAACACAGCCTCGCCTCTGCTGCATCCGCACAGGACCCATATCACCAAAATGTAAGCCAAGTATTTTCTAAGGGGGATCCTTTCAGATATCTGAGGGCTGAGAAAGGCTTCCGGGCTTACCTAGTCTAACCCATTCATTTAACCAGCGAAGAAACTAGGGACTCATTAACAGAATTAATTATTCAGCCTTTAGTAATCGGGGAAGGAGACTCATTAATTTAAATTCCTGGCCTCCCCCAGCCCACCCCCAACTCTTTACTTTGCCCCAGGGGAGAAAGTGAAGTGAGATGGGGACTTTGGGAAGAAGATGACCGCCTACCCTCTCTGTTCTCTCTCTCTTGGGGACAAGTTGTCTGCCAGAAGCATGTTCTGCTCACCTCCTTCAAGGAAAGGGATGGGGCGGTCTGTTCGGGGACAGGGCCATTGTGCAAGTTTGCTTAAATCTGGTGGCTGGCACTTGGAAGACCATTTGTTTTCCCAAACATATACGGCAAACTCTTGAGTATCAATTTTTGTGGCAATATAGATGAAAATTTGGCCTCCACCTCTCTCAGTCCTTTGCTTTCTCAGTGGATTCTAAGCATTTGACCCGCGTCCACCAGGTGCCAATCACTTTGTGAAGTGCTGGGAATGATACAGCAAGAGAAACAAAGCCCTTGCTTTTGTGGCCTATTTAGTTGGTAATAGAGGTTACTAAACTCAAAAATGGGTGTGTAGTTATATGTTTATGTATATCCTGAGGACATATGTTTTCCATGGTACATATATAGGGAAGTGAAAAGATTTGAGGCAGTGGAGAAAGGGAGAGACCATGTTCTAGGTGGAAGTCACTGTATGTGCAAAGGCCCTGTGGTAGACGGCAACATGGCAGGGATGAGGAACTGGATGAAGGCCTGGTTGCAGTGCAGAGAAACAGGGACAGAGTGATCCATGATGAGAGGGAAAGATAGATGGGGCCAAGCCACACAGGTTCTTGAGAACCATGTTAGGAATCTGAGTCTTCAACCTCAGAGCAGGATTTAAGCAGAGAATGGAAAATCTGGGAAGATGACATGAGCACAGATGTAAACTGAACTTTGGCGCTGTCTGTATTGTCAAGAACAGATGGGTTGGGGGTATGGAGGGAATGTAGCTGCCTAGGCAAGAAATGATGACCATCGGGCCTGAGTGGTGGCGGTGAGTAGGGAGAGTGTGAGCTGGAAGTCAGTTTCCTGGCATCAAAGAATCACACGCTTGGCCAACTAGACTTAGTTCACATAGATAATCTTAAAGGAAGCAAAAGTGAATCTCCAGAATTATGTAAATGGTGTGAATTGCAAGTGTGTTGAAGTTCCAGAATCCACTTGGCAAAAATTTGCTTTTGCTAGTGGCTTTGCCACCTTTCACAAAATAAAAAGGGTTTTGATTTTTAATTATTCTTACATTTGTTTTTCTTCTCCCACTCCTCATCTAAATTACATGTGGGAAAATCCTCATTTGAGCCCTCCTCTAGAAACAAGCGTGCATCCTCGGTGGGTAAGATATTTCTTAAGTGATGGATACAGAAATCAATGGCCTTCACGTTCTCTGGATGTGTCTCTAATGCTTTGTTTCGTGCTGTTATGCAGCTTTTCCACTGAAATGGGAAAATAATAATTTCTTTGTCTAAAAATATCTCTTTGTAAATATTCTTCCTAAGTTACTTGAGTGAAACCATTTCCCTCCCTTTTCCACCGAAAGCACAAAGATAACTTATTCCTTGATGAAATTATTGACTATACATCCCACGTGACTTCCTTCAGTAGCGAGTAAATATTCCCTCAATAACAATGGACATGGACTGGAATAAAAGTGGAACTGCGTGGAGAATATGAAAATTCTTAGAGATTTAATAATAAGAGTTCTAAGAGGTTTCAAGCAGGCTGGCCTTACACAGAAGGGACTTGGTGACTCACACCAAGTGGGAGGTGTCTGGGACGTTGTGGGTGTGGCCTCTCCAGAGGGGACCAGATTACCAATTCCTGCTTGGCTAAAAAAAAAAAAATCCAGAGGCCTCCCCAGTGGCGCAGCGGTTGAGCGCTGGGTTGCGAAGCTGCCTGCAGCCTCTGCAGCGCCGGTTCGATCCCCGGCTGCTCCCCGGCCACTGGAGGAGCATCCCACATGGCGCGCAGACCTCTCCTGCCGCCCGCTGCTCCCCTCAGCAGTGTACTTCGGTCCCTCTGCCTGCTCTGCTCCCCGCTCTGGCTCTGGTGAATCCTCTCACCCTCCCTCGCTTCTGACTGTACCCAGTGCATGTATAAATAAATAAATAAATCTTAAAAAAAAACAAAAAAAATCCAGACTCCAGTCTGTGTTGAGGTCTGTCTCTTTGAGCGCCCTAAAGGAAATCAGCACCTGGAGCAATGAACCCGTCTAGCTGCCTTTCATAATCTTCCAGCTCAGACTAGGGCCTATCATGATGCATGAGTATCATTTTGAAGAACGTAAATTTTAGACTAATCTTCAAGGAACTTTTTAAAAAGTCACCTTCAAATATACATAAACTCAAGTTGAGGTTGCAAAAGTGGTCTGTCTGTAAGGAGGAGGAGGAGTAATCGAGCGTTCTGGGTACCTGTGTTGTGGGGGGCAGGGGTGGTCACTAACTGACTGCACAACCCTCTTGGTTAGCTGGGGACCAAGGGGGGCTCCCCGACATGGACCTTTTTGCTTTAAATCTGGGCCAGTTAGGGGAAGACAGAGGTGAGTTTGTCACCCTCCCCCAGTGTACATGGTTTGTTAATTTTCTGAGGAC
The DNA here is from genome assembly GCF_014898055.3 of Talpa occidentalis. Classification (NCBI taxonomy): domain Eukaryota; kingdom Metazoa; phylum Chordata; class Mammalia; order Eulipotyphla; family Talpidae; genus Talpa; species Talpa occidentalis. Next base: position 112,797,499 of record NW_023605194.1, read on the forward strand.
TGATCATGTCAGTCCCTCACTAAGCACCGAGAGCTGCGCCACACTCTGCAGACACTGAGACACACAGACGGGCTCTAAGGCACGAGGTGTGTCCCTTGCCTGAAATTCCTTGGCCCCTTCATTGCTTCCCCGGAGTTTATAACCAGCTTCCATGCCGTTCTCAGTGGTTGCTTACAAAGCATTATTTTCCAGGCACCGTGGTTGGCGCTTGGGGTATGAAGATGAAGGAGAAACTGAGTCTCACCTGAAGGAACTGACTGCCTTGGGGAGAATACAGAGGCATAAAATGCAACATAACTTAGGAGGGGCCGCTGCAAAGCCCGGTGAAGTACCTGGTGCACGCGACCTGGCAGGGCTCAGGTGCCTGAGGCAGGGGCTGTGTGCGCCGGAGGGGCTGTTCGCACAGGTGCAGGTCGAGACTCAGCCAGTAAACCCTCTGCTAGTGCAGAGAGAGAAAGTGGCCTTTCAATGGGGTTGTCGTCTCCATGTGGACAGAGGAAGGCCTTACTGGGAAGGAAAGATTTAAGGTGGACTTGGGGGAACTTGTACTAGAACCGAATAAAGATGAAAGAGGCTCTTGCCCAGATCAAACACACCAGCATAGTATGAACCAAAGATTAGGTCTGTGCACCTCAGGTGCAGACCTAACCATCCACCAACAGAAGATGAATAGGCAGAAGCAGCGCAGAGAGAACTGTGGGTCAGTGTAATGGTGTCCCCAAAGATTTAGACCACAGCAGATGATCCGCCCTTGGTGTTGGCTGGGTTGGACAAAAGAGAATCTCACATAGCGGAGAAGGATCAGGAAAATAAGGGCAGATGACGAAAGGTGGGGAACCGGGGAGAAGTTTGGATTCCTTCCGCAGACCCCGGGGTGCCGCAGAAGTCTCTGGAGAAGGGAAGTCGGATGGGGAAAGCTGTATTTTAAGAAAGTCAATCTGGCAAAATAGAAAGCCCAGGATTGCATGATTTAGAAAAGACTCTAGAAAAGACTTAGAAATGAATTACAACCAAGGGAGTTTTACCATGTGTGGAAGGGAATATTAAAGAAGGTTCCCCTCTTTACCGCAGAATGCAGCTGTTGGTTGAAGAGAGGAAAAGGCTCTTGGCATCTCCCTTAGAGGGTGGAGAAGTTGACGCACCTGCAGGGAGAAACCGGGGCCTCCTGTGCAGAAAGAATCATGGCCCCCATCAGTGAGCCTTTTGCTCCTCTAAGCACCCTTGCAAGAGTGGGAAGGTCACCTCCGTAGAGAAAGCAGTGAGACGTGAGCTTCCAGCTCCCATTTCAAAATAAAAAACAACCAGGAAAATGGTAAAGCCTCTGGATGTCTAGTCTGAATTAAACAAAAGTAGAGAGGAAAAAGTCTCTGTATCATCCATACCTTAGTTCTTTCAAATTCCTTTCCCATAATCTATTTCCATTTCTAATTCTACCTGTACGAAATATAATCATGCCTGCTTGTAATTACTTATGCATACATGAATACTAGTAAGTTAAACTTGTTCATCTATTTACAAAGACAGTGTGATACAGAGTAGCTTAGGAATTGCTTCTTTTTCCTGTGATTTTAAATGTGCAACGAGTTTCTTTCTAAAACACATATTTGCAGATGTCACTTTAAACACTATTTTCTGAGATTATATTTTCCATAGAAAACAGATGTCTGCAATTATCCCTTTTTTGACCTCTGAGACTTATCAAAGTCAAATAGGTAATCATCCAATCAGACGGGCTATCATTATCAGAAGAAAAGTAATTATAATCTGAATATGTTTGAACATGATTATTATAAGCTTTAAACTGTTACACTTTTGATTGGGGCAGAATTGGAAGACATTATCACTTCATAATTCAAATGATGTAACTTCACTTGTTTTTGTCATTTAGAATCTGGAGAGCTAAATTTATTTAACAATATAATTCTTTAAACATGAACAAATTATGCAATAATCTCTTTAAAACCATGAGAATGCTTCTCAAAATCTTGACAGTGAAATTAGGGGAATTTTTTTTCTTTCAAACTGGAGCAAATCAGAGCTCAGCACCAAGCCCCACCGGAGAGGGAAGCCGGAGGCAGACGTGTTCATTTGACAGACATTTTGTGATCAGCTGGTTCTTTTAAAGAGACCAGCGACCTTCCCGGCTCCCTCGAGAGGCCCACCCATTGCTGGCCCAAAGCAAAAGGAGAAGTAGGTCACATGCTGAAATGATGAGCGAGAAAGGGCGTATAAGAAAAAATTACCCTTCATAAGAAAATGTGTAAATAGAGAGGGTATTAAATTCAAGCCCAGAAATTAGAATGTTTTAAAGGACTTGGGGGGAGGGAAAGAGAGGATTGAAAACCGAATGCCCAGGAGCTATTGCGGGAAACAGCCTTTCCCATTGCAAATAATGTTATGAAGACCTGGTAACAGTCCTTCCGTCCAGACGTTTGATTAAGTGTGCGCTTCACTTGGTGAGATCTCTTGCTTCCTCTCTTCATCTTTCTCAAGATCTTTTCCTTTCGCATTCAGCTTTATGCTGGAGCGTTCATCTCTGGAAGGAGAGATGCTCTGGTGGGGTGCTCGAGGTGCTCTGGTGGGGCACCCTGAGTGCTTGCTGGATGCTGAGGGAGTATAAAAATGAGCCCTTGGTGTCATGTGGGGAAATTCTTCTTTTTTCCTTCCCAATTACATGTGTTGAGGTAAAATAGGTTTATGTCTTTGTCACTCCTCGAGGGGTGGTTATAAGGTTAAATCTCTACAAATGTTTATTTTCATACCCTGTCCACCGCAGAGCCCCAGTAAGCCTCCGTCGTGTTCCATTGGGTCCCTTGGCTCCCCCACTGTCAGACCACCACCCGCACCCTCTGGTTCCTTCAGTCTTGCAGTCCAATGTTAAGTTTATTGTTGCCTTGGTTTTATCTGACCCTTTGTTTTGTTTCTCTATATTCCACACAGAAGTGAGACTATCTGGTGTTTGTCTTTCTCCTTCTGCCTTATTTTGCTTAGAATTATCCTTCCTGGTTCCTCCATGTTGTTGCAAATGGCAGGAGTTCATCCTTTTTTTTTTTTTTTTTTTTTAAAGATTTAGTTATTTTTATACAAGAATTGGGGTACAGGCCAGAGATGCAGGGAGGTGAGAGGATTCACCAGAGACAGAGCAGGGAGCAGAACAGGCAGGTGGACTGAAGCACAATGCCGAGAGGAGCAGCGGGCAAGACAGGAGAAGTCTGTCCCGCCACGTGGGTTTCTCCCTGGCTGGCCGGGAATCGAACTCGTGCTGCAGTGGCTGCGGGTTGCTTCATAGATTGCATCTTAACCCCTGGGCCACCAGGGAGGCCCAGGAGTTCATCCTTTTTTATAGCCAAGTAGTCTTCCGTTGTATTCTTGTTGCTCAGACGTATCTGCTGTGTGTGCCCTCCGACAGGGGCATGGACTGAAGGCTCTACAGACATTGGACAGGAGCCCACACAGGATTAGAAAGACACTACATGGTTATGTTTCCAAAAGCACAACATTTCTTATGGCACTGCTTTAAAAGGCACCACTTACAACTCTAGCTCAGCAGAGTGAAGCCCTGAGTCTTCTCCGCAAATACAGCGCAACTTCAGTAAAGGCCAAGTTGGCCCTCACTCTCCCAGCTTCCTTATAGAAAGTACCCCTTTCTTCTTATTAACTCATTTTCTCAACTTGACTTCTCTCCTTCCCTAGCCTCTGCCATGCCGTGTGTCCAGTCCCTTCATGCAACATAGACCTGTGGAGGGCATAGCCCAGCCAGCACTGTGGCGATCACAGTGAACAAATAGAACCATATCTCTACCCTCCCGAAGGCTACGTTCCAGTTCAATTCTTGCTAATGTCAGCTACTGAAATGTTTACTGGTAACAAAGGCATTGACAAGTTCCAAGATTTAAGATAGCACTTCCTTTATCTCCCAGGGCTTCAGTATCTAGGGGGTAGGGCCCGCCACTGCCCTGGGGATTCGAACCCAAGGCAAATGTGAGTGACAACACATAAGCTGCAACCGTCTGTGCCCTGATGAGGGGTGCTTATTGGAATCCTCCACATGCATGGGGTGCTCTTTCCAAGGCTGAGCTGCAAGGAAACCTCTTCCCTGTCCAGAGCTACATGGACTGTGCACGTAGTTTCCTGGGTCTCTCCGTGCCAGAGATGCTGTTTTATGTACATGACTGATGACTGACCACTCTCACCTAGCACAGTGCCGGGCACCGCGTGAGCCCCCAGAAACTTCCAAGTGACTGAGTGGCTGTCAACTTCACTGCAAAAACCTTTGCTGCTCTGATCCGTCCAGTGGGAACTGAGCAACTTGTGTGCTCCCCGTTGGCCCCGGATTCCCAGCCTGATTATCTTGCAAAATGTCAGAGTGGAAATTTCCGCTTGGTTCTGACTCTGAAATTCCTCTATCCCAGACATTTAAGTGATGGCACTGCTTTTCAGTGGAGCTATTTTGTTGGTATTCAGTCCGTGGTGCTGATTGCTCTGTAGGCCCGTGCACTGCTCCTGATGGGTTCAGCTTATTCAAGGGGGCGGCCCAGCTGCATCGCCTTCCCTTCTCTTTGCTTCTAAGCCACTTCCCGGGACCCGGCAGCCAGTGGCGCTCGGGGTTTTCATCAGCTCTTGCACATCACTGCCTCTGGGCCTGGCGGGCCCATCCGTTCCCATCTTTTTGGAAAATCCTGCCTCCTCAGTGTGCGTGGCCTCGTTCTGTCTGACTTTCAAGACCCACCTAGCGAGCGTGTGGGCCTGCCTGGGGCGTCTGCATGGGGGGTACCAGCGAGTGGAATGACTTTTTTTTTTTCACAAAACCTTTTTTTTGGCCACTTTTCCCTGTTATTGCTCAGTGTAATTATTTATGTAGAAACTGTTCCGCGTCAACCTTTGCCCGTCAGTTATCTTCGTATATAGTCGTGGATGCTGCAGGCATGTTTCATCTGCTGGATGGACAGCAGCATAGCAGGTGGACCAGCTTGAGGGGTGAAGTAAGCTGAGGTCCCCACCTGGCGCCACCCTTTGGTGCAGGTAGGACTTGTGGCGGCTGACTCTGCAGACTTCAGCTTTGCTGTGTGCAAACTAGAGTAATTATATTTACCTGTAATAAGCGTGTCACTTTACTCTGATGCTTTGGCCTCTTACTGACTCTAGAAACTGCCTCTCCCAGGACTAGCTGGTGAGGGACTGGCTTGCAGGCTTGCCTTTATGTGCAAACCACAGTCTAGAGCCACCACCTTTATGGGACTCTCCAACCCCCTCAGTAATGGGGCTTTCATATTCCGACAACTGGCACTAACCTCCCAGAGCAGCTGGGGCACCCCCTTGTCCCCGGGGCCCAGCCAACCTAAGCTTATTTGCCCTGCCTTGCCCTTTCCTTCCTGTAGAAGCCACGTTTGTTGCCCGCATCTCCTCTGCTCCCCCGACCTACCTGGCCCTGCTCTGTGTGACCCGCCCCTCTCCTATTTTAGGGAACTGTGAGTAAAACTTTCTTCCTTTGTGACAGCCATATCCGTGTGCCTGTTTGACATCCCTGATTAAAATGAATCCTGGGTACAGTTCAAACACTGCCTCATGGGGATGTAGAGTTGGTTCACAACTGGAGGTGACTTCTGGTGACTTCCAGGGGACATTTGGCAAAGTCTAGAGACATTGTTAGTTATCACACCTGGGGAGAGAGGTGCTATTGGCAGCTAGCAGGGCGAGGCAGCAGATACTATTAAACATCCTCCAAAGCACAGGATGGCCTCACCAGAATTATCTCCCCCAAAATATTAGTGGCGGCTAGACTGAGAAAGCCTGGGAGACAGTGAGGATTCAGGGGTAGGAGAGGAAAGTGCCTGGGCGGTGATTCTCAGACAACGGCGTACATTCCAGTCAGTTTCTAAGAAAACCTGAGATGGGACCCACTGATCTGCATGTCTAACGAATTCCCAGGTGACGCTAATGCGGCTGTCTCAGCACCAACTTTGAAAATCGTTCGCCATAACGTAGATCCATCATTGCTACAGGACCAGGTCCCCAGACCAGAGACTGAGCCCAACTCTTCATTCTCTGCCCCCACCCGCATCACAGGGTTGCAGCAGACATTCCGTGGGAGACGCTGGTGCAGGGTGACATGGGCGCCTTTCTGAGTGGTGCACTTTACTCCCTAAGACACCTTTGGGACTAACGGAGACACCTGTCTGCTAAGGAGCATGTTCTAGTTAGCTACTGCTGCATAACATAGCCCCAAGCTTAGCAACTGGAAATTGCCACCTGGAAGTGTGTTCCATCTCATGACTGTGTGGGTACCCATGTAGAAGGGCACAGCTGGTGTACCCCTGCTTCAGGAGGGGTTGAGGACGCCATGCAGAGATGCTTACCTGGATGCTGTGCTGGTCCACTCGTGAAGGAGACCTTGCTGGGGTGACTAAAGATTGGGCTCTGCTGCCAGTGCCCAACTCAAGCTTAGGAGATCTGGATCTCCTGTTTTAATGGCTGCTCTGCTAAAGAATTCGCTACCAAATTCTTTATAGAAAGATCTCAGAGGGAGCAGAACAGAAAAGCAAATGGCCGTTGTCCTATCTTCTGAACTGCCGGTGCTAAACCCTCTCCCACATCTTCCACTGCAAGCCGGGCAGCTTCTCACGCCTGCCTTGGTCTTAGGACAGTGAGTTGGAATAAGGGTCTTATACCTGTCAGGATGGCCTCCTGCAGCGAAGTCCACCATGAAAGGTCCTCAGCATGAGAAATCACCTCCCCAGGGACACATCCCAGAGGGCGCTTCTCTGCTGTGTCACTTCTCTGCTCCCGGCCCACCAACCCTGATGCCGGTTGTCCCAGGCCTGCTTTTGTGTCTCCAGTGTGATGCCAACTCTGACCAGCTCAGCACGTCAGCAAGGAGCTAAGTGGTGACCTCAGCAGCAACCGAGGATTCGGGTTGTTTCTTTACTCTCCAAGATTCTCCGAAAGGGAAAACAGTCATTTAAAAATGCAGCCTGCGCTCTGCCAGCACAACAAAGGAGCGCCTGGAAATCTTTTATTTCCTCAATGACATTATAATGTATGCTCTGTTTTGTTTTCATCACTTTTATTATCATTTCTTAGCAAAGGCCCGAGTGGCTTGGCTGGGGTAAGGGGAAAAAATGATAACGATTCATTTGTATACATTCGTCCTAGTGGGAATCTGATGGGGTGGAAAGATTATCAGAATATTAAATTAGAGGCTCTCAACACCATTCTCTCTTCTATTTGAAACCAGACACAAGATACAGACGTTACATGGGGCCCACGAAAGTCGCGGTCATCCGTGGCTCACCGTCCCCACCCCCAGAGCACTTGATTATTTTAAGTTGGGTTGACATCAGGACTCCTGTCTCTGCCGTCCTTGATATCCCTACTTTTAATGAATTCTCTAGCTTGTCCCCCTCCCCCCACTGGATCCTCTTAAGTCCTTCCCTTAAGGCAAAGACCCCTGCTTTGGAGGCTGGGATCAGCAAAGCACTCACCCCCTCCCCCAGCTGTCCTGAGACTTTTCAACCAACCTGTTCCGGCAAGTGTTCCCATCCTAGTCCTTTGTGCCACCCCCAAATCAGAGCTGACCAGCTCCTGAGACCAGCCCACCAGTCAGGATCTAACCAGGAAACAGAAACCACAAGGGCTTAGAAGCAGGGCTTGATTACACAAGGGAGGGGAGAGCTGTGAGGCCAGCCAGGGGGCAGCGGGGAATCCAGAGCCTGCAGAGACAGGAAGTTGACCCTGTGGGAGCTGGGGGTGAGGGGGGTTCCGGAAGCTCTGGGGTGGTGTCGCCAGCTGGAGGCTGGACCTGCCCCGCCATGGAGGAGCGGGGGCAGATGGGTTGTGCAGCTGCAAAGAGGAAGGGGAAGAAGTACTGAGAAGTACCTATCTCTCCCTCCCACACACCCCTCCCTCACCTGTCAGTGCCTTTGCCTTGGAAAAGAAACCAACTGGGATCAGATCCCTTTGATTCAGCACAGGGGAGGGAAGGGGCAAGAAGTACCCTGAGAACCCAGCCAGGAGGTGCACTTAACCTTAAGAAGCTATTCCTCTCAGCCCCGCCGTCTCTCCAGCGCCTTGTGCACGTTCGCCCTCCTGACCAAGGTCATGGTCAGCTACCTGGAGGTCTCAGCCGCTGACATCTGTTCTGACTGCACTGATGTAACCTCGTCTAATAACAACCTTTCTCAGTTACGGCCCCACCCTGATGGCATCTCCAGTTTCACTGGACCTGCTTTTCCAGCCTCCTGTTTCTCCCCACTGCTGTTCCTGCTGACTCTCCAGGATTATCTTTCCCAGTTTGCTTATTTGACTTGGTCAAAATCCATTTTTTTGTGCTCTGATCCCAGCTCCCGTGGGCATGGACGGTTTGGTATCCAAGAATCCTTTTCCTCAACCATGGAAGTATTCTCACGTCTTCTCTGGCAGAAGGTGGTGTTTTGCTCTCCTGATACCCCTACTTCAAAGATGAAGGGGGTGCGAGCCACTTCTTTTTATCAAAATTGGGCACTTTAAAAAATATTAGTATTAATGAACTAGCATGCTATACGGCATGTAGTATCCTCTGGATCAGGTGGGGAATTCACACACAGCTGCAGTGCTTTTGAAGAGGAAGGAAGAAAAGAATGAACGAGAAATGCGATGCTTTATGGAATGAATCTACATACAAGATGATACCCCTTGTGCTTTCTAATCATCAAAGGAAACCCCCCTGCTCTGCACAAGAGCTTGTGGGATGGAAACACTTGTGTGGCCAACTTTGAAAATACAGCCAGCCCCAGGCAGAGACTGTGGAGCTCCTCAATCCTAATTCGTAGTTCTCAAGGCTCTCCCTCCCTCCACCTCTCCTTTTTGTTTTCTTATAATACCTAGAGAAGAGAAAATCTAATCTTCGGGAAACAGCACATCTCTGCATATAGCTTGATTGCAGGTGACACCTTGACTGACTTAAGGACTCTTTATTTTCTCTTGATTTTGCAAGACCAGACTCTTGACACCTTCACAATGAACATGTTCTAATACATGAACATAAAGGATCTGAAATCACGACCTGTCTCCAGAGACTGATCCACTTACCACATTGCCTCCAGGTCTGTCCAGCAACACAGCCATCTTCCAGGCACATCTCACACGTTCTCGACAACAGACTTTCTCTGTGCCCATGTCGAGGAGTAGACAGATCCACTCCCGCCCCCGTAGAAGAGGACTGGCAGCCATCAAGTCAGAGAGGGCACCTCAGCATTAACTCCACAAAGCCTCCCCTGCTGGGGGTGGGTGCCTGGGACCTCGTGTGGGGGGTGGGAGATAGCTGCTGACAGCAGCAGACACCACAGTGAAAGGGGTCACCCAGCCCTTCCTTCCTGGCAGCCTTGGTCTTTCCACGGAGAAGGAGGACAAAACCCAGGGAGAGGTGTTTCTGGAGTGACTCGCTCCTACAGGGAGAGAAAGAAGCAGCGCTAACATGCAGGGTCTTTCCTCCTGAAGTTAAGCATCCCACAGAAGCTCGACAGGCCATGCATATTTACTATGAACTAGGTGTCACGTGTCCTTGCGGGCCAGAGCAGCACTGCGCCAAAACACCAAGGCACCAGGAGAGGACAGGCTGATCTAGAGCAACCCGGAGCCTCTCTGGGTTCACGTGCAGGTGCCCCAACAACTACAGCTGTGCTAAGCCTGGCTCCACAGTCTGTGGTTTCCCACCTCTCAGGGCCAACCCCCCTTTCTCATAACAAGTGCTCTGCCACTCCCCTTTCATATCCTGGACAACCTTCATCAACATAACATCCTCGCGCATTTCAAAGAGAAATCAGGGCAAGACCCACAGTGATATTTATAAAGACAAGACACTGTAATACAGTCATGGGTGTTTGGGAGCTGGGGTGCCAGAAGCTCGGTCTCAGTGTGTGGCTTCACTCTGCGGAGAGGAAGCCCCAGAAATGTCCTTACAAAGGCAGCCCACCCAGGTGGTGGGCTCTGCCCACCCTGATGAGTTCTCTGAAGTGGTGAGCAAGTCCCGACAACACCCTGAGCAGAGCAGAGTGCAGTCATCTTCTAGATTTATGGGGTGGTGTAAAATTCAGCGTATCTGAGAACAAGGCAAAAAGGCACCAGATAAATATCAGAAAGGGAGTTAGGTGCTGAGGCAAATCCGGGAGAAGATGCAGAAGTCACGTGGGGCTGGATCATGTTGCTATTGCTGGCCCCCACTGACTAATGGGTAGGACCCCTGTCCTGGTAACACCCCAAAAAGTCCCCCAAATTTCACATGCCCTGGAGGGCATTGAAAACATGCTCTAAAGTGTTCATCAACTAGATTTTTGGAAGTTTTTCTAAGAGCTGGGAATGGTTGGTTCTAGGTATGAGGATGGAGACACGATTATCCCAGTCCCGTGCCGTCGAGGACGCTGAGGTTGATGTGGGAGTGTATGTGGGTGGGGGCAGGCTGACTTGGACCAGCGGGTGTGGGGCAGCCATGCCACTCAGCTTATGTAGTACTACTCCCAGCCAGTGGCACAAGGACAGATTTACCAAAGAGAGAATTTCTCACCACAGACCCCGCATCCCTCCGGGTAACCCGCCGTGACCGTCCACTTGGCACACCGGCGAAACTGAAGCAGTTTCCCAAGGAACTTCCGAGGTCACGGAGCAAGGGTGCGTGTGGCAGGCACGTGTCCAGAACGTGCCCTGCCCAGGACCACGTGGCCTCTGCTGCTGGGCCGCCCTGTCTGTGAGACTTCCCCCACCTGCTCCCGACGGGCGGTCTAGGCGCCCGCGGCATGAAAGAGGCCTGCGGACAATCGCAGAGAATGGCTTCCTTCTGCCCTGTTTCTCTTTCTAAGTCTGACGCCAGCATGTCAGCCACTTTTGGAAAGTGCCCTCGAGCTCAGCCCCTGGCTGGCCCCCATGGCCCTCCCTGATGTCTGTCTCCTCCCTGGGTCTCTCACACGCTGCCTCCATTCTCGCCGCATGAAAACCACCCAAGTAAGGGAGCATAATTGCCTGCCTTCCCTCTGCTTTTCCAATTAGCCTATTTGAGCCTCACTAATTTTCTCTTCACCTCTGCTCACCTCTTGATGATCCACTTGCCGTCAGCGTGGGGATGAGAGCCTGCTTTTACTCCAGAACCTTCTCCAACAAGGGCATGCCTGGACATTGGGGTGTTCCCACCCTCGCCCCCAGCAGCTCAGCCTGTGGTCCCCTGAGAGTTTCTAGGACAGGTCTCGAACCTGACGCCCTGCACACCGCCAGCCCCTCTTTGGCTCCCTGGCCCTCTTCCCAGGTGACTCCGCATGCGGGTGGGCGGCACGGAGGGTCCTGAGCTGAGCTGTGGAGACAAGGGCTGGTTTTCCTCCGGGAAACTTGATGTCAACTAAGTAAACCTCAGTCAGAAGTTCTCTGAAATGTGCTAGTGGCCTGGCAAGGACCCCAAGCCGGACCTCCTCCAGGACGGCGTCCAGCTGCCTGAGGCCAGAGGCCCTGGACAGGGGGACGCACCCAGTTTAGTAGCCGTCACAGGTGCCTGCAACAGTTACGCTGAGGGAGTTTTCAAACCAGCACTTACTCTGTTGTCCTCCCACTGTCTCCTCTGCTGCCGCTCCTTTGTTGCCTCCTTTTCTCTGCTCTGATCCCTGCAACCACGATCACTGGACCCGACACGATGTCAGAAACGAGGACCCAGGAAGGTTTAAAGACAAGAAAAGAGAGAAAGCAGAACGCTCGAGAGCTGTGGGCTGGCGTTGGGGAGATCATGGTTTTAAGCCCCGGTCAACGATGGTGGTCTTCCACATTCAGGCCTGTGAGACCCCGAGACCAAACGGGCTTCTAACAGCACATAACCCCAATGGAGGCGCAGTGGGATGCGTGTGTCCCCGCCATCAGCAAGCACGGGCGCCACAGAGACAGGTCCTGCCGCCTTCCTGTTCTTTCCTGTTCCCCACCCCTCCTTGCTCGCAGCCTCTCCTGCATCAAACACGGGGAAGCATTCCTCTGACGCCAGAAAGTTCTCCCGTGGCTCAACTAGAGATTATGGTCGGCTGCATGGAAATATTTTAAGCTTATGTCCCCGGTAAAGCAAGAGGAAAAATAAACATATTTTATTAGTTGTAATAGAAAGTGGAATATTTGAATTTCTCTTTCAAACATTACACACGTCACCTCTCAGTGATTACAGTGCCGGAAATAAGAAAAGATGGCATTTCTGAGTCATCTCTCTGGAGTTTCAATTCCCCTTTTCCTGCCTGCTCTTCTGTTCTATTGTCTAGATTCTTGACAATAGAACCTGGGCTTGTGGCGTCATCTGGCCCTGGCAGCTCTGGCCTCCCCCTCCAAGCTCTGGGCACGCTCACTGGCCATCTTTATCACCAGCTCCGCTGCCTGGAACTGAACTTGTCCCTGGGGTACAGCTTCCTTCCCTTCCACCCCTTCCCCCCATGCTTCAGCCCCTGGTCCCAGTTCTGCCTGTAAGTAACCCCTTGAAAATCCCGTTTACTTTTCGTCTACCTGGTGACAGGGTATTTGTGCACACGATGTCTCTTTACATGAAGCTCTGAGCTCCGTAAAGGAAGACCTGGGCCTGATCCATCTCCGTCTTTACCACGTCATTTAGCAAGTGCCCCACATGGGGGGCTTCTCCCTGGACAGCTGTGCACGAGTGGAGAGAGGCCCCAGCCTTCACTGTGGGCGCAGTGAAGTCAAAGGGACCTAAACGAGTGGGCAAGGACTGTCCCGGGCGCGGGGAGAGGGCTCTGTCCTCTCAGTGTCTTCCCGAGTGTTGGTCCTTTCAAGTGATCAGGAAGGCCTGGTTGACTGTCTGCCAGAACTCATCTCCGCTGCCGGGCGGGGTGAGGGCATTTTCTTTTCGTTAGTGCTAGAGACACAGAGTCAGGAGTCAGGGCGAGGGGACGTTTGATGCGGCCTTTCCACCATGGCCCCCAGCCGCTGCCTGTGCCGGACTTCCTCCGACATGGAGACTGTCTGCAAACTTGGATGATGTCATCCCAGCCTTTTATTTTCCTATGCGCAGTAAGTGTCGTAAGAATGGGGCTCCAGCTACCTCATCACCTACTTGTTCATCTTTCTGGCTATGATGCCTGGAACACGCGTGCTCCGTAAACACTGCACGACATCAGATGATTCTTATCGCTTAATGTAGAGAATCACATTACAGGTTACAAACACATCATGACACACAATTTTAAGGAAAACTATTAATCAGCTGTTTTCTAATGTTCACAGAAAAGGGTCCTAGAATTAAGATGCTTAAATTAAAAAAAAAATTAATATTAAATCATAGCAATTTTTCCAGTGTGGTCTCCAGAATTACCTGGCATATATTGCAGATGCATTTAATATAGATATGTAGTTTTTCAGATTCCTGTGCCCCTCCACCCCAGAATGATGAATATTATTTCTTGGGGTGAGCCTGAGAACCTTCATCTTACCCATGCACTGTGGGGGTTGCTAAGCTAAAGGCAAGTGTCAGGACATTGTCCGAGAGTGCCAAGGGGGGGCGCCCTCTCCAGGGAGAGTCCACGCATCCATGTGACTCGGCTGAATTATCACAAGACCCAAGGAATTTTTTTTTTTTTAAATAAATTTTATTTTTATATTCCCCATACAATTGCAACCCCCTTATTTTGACTCCCATAGTGTGTCTCTGGTTCATAGATTTTGCTGATTTTGATTTTCACTTTCTTATAGTTATTCATTTTCCTGGTCCCTTATTTAAGTTTTCTAGATTCCTGCTATGAGTGAGACCATCGGGTATTTTTCTTTTTCTTTCTGGCTTATTTCGCTGAGCATGATCCCTTCCAGCGCCACCCATGTTGCTGCAAACTGCATGTGCTTATCTTTTTTGAATGCTGAGTAATATTCCATGGTGTGTATATTCTGCCGCCGGGTTCTTTAAGCTCGGGGTAGATCTCTTTTTGTCGCAGAACCGGGAAATTGTCCAAGATGGCCTCCCCGGGTCCTCTTAGGACAGGTGATACTGTGAGAAATGCTTTCTCTATCATCCCCTCCAATTCAGCCTGCACAGGATCAGAGTCTGTCATTTCTCTGCAGGATGAAAATGGCCTGACTGGTTTGCTTGCCTTTTCAGTTGTTGTTGTTGTTCATTTGTCCTAATATTCTTGACTGCCTGCTTAGTGCAAGGCTGGGGCCAGATATTTGAGAAGAAACTTGCAACATGAACCCACTCACTTGAGGAGCTTAGCACCCAGCATCCAGTGACCCAGCAACCAGTGACGAGAAGTGAGCACATTAAAGCTAGAGAGCAGCTCAGAATAGTCGAGAAAGGCCCGGGAACTGTGTTTGCTAATAAATTAATCATGGAAGTAATCACATCTCAGGGGCTTCTGAGCAGAGAAATAGTTTCAGCAGGGCATGCATTTGAGCTCCAGTGCTAACGAAGGGGAGATTTGTAAAGGCAGAAAGGAGAAGGAAGGGTTGTCTAGGAACTGCAATAGCATGAGCACGATGTGGACATAAACCCTTTGATAGGGTGGAGGTTTAATCTTTCAGAAAGGTGGGGACAGATGAGTAAGCCAGAGACTTATTTTGTGGGTTGGAAGACAGTAGAAGCTTCCATTGCCACACCAAGAACATTTTGGACATTTTTCTATCAGGAAATTGAAGCACAGGGGTCAGCACAGTTTGAAGAAGGTAGTATTTTAATAAGGTCAGTGAAATGGTAGTTTTAGGATGAAGCGTAAAGAGAAAAGGCATGAAATAAGGGCCTCCCCTGGTGGCGCAGGCGGTTGAGCGCTGCACTGTGAAGCTGTCTGCAGCCTCTGCAGCACTGGTTCGATCCTGCCTGGCTGGCGAGGGTCCCACATGGCACAGCAGACCTCTCCTGTCTCGCCCGCTGCTCCCCTCAGCAGTGTATTTCATCAGTCTGCCTGTTCTGTTCCCCGCTCTGTCTCTGGTGAGTCCTCTCACCCTCCCGTGCATCTGGTCTGTACCCTGGTTCTTGTATAAATAAATCTTAAAAAAAAAAGAAAGAAAGAAAAGGCATGAAATAAATAGACCAGCAAGGAGGTGAGTGCAATGGACTGACCAAGCATGAGGTGTGAAGACTAACCTGGTGTAGAGTGTAGTAGAAACAGAAAGAAAGGTTAAGAGGTGGTGTAAGGAAAGAAAGGACAACAGAACCAGTGACCCAGGGTCGGCGAGAGGACTGACACTGGGCATCCTACTCCTCTTGCGTATATTCATCAGTGGTCAGCGGGGCGGGGTGAGCCTCTTGTGGACAAAGGTGTTTCCTCTGGGTCTGAGCCTGGCCGATGCCTGTCGCTATTCACTTATGTCGGCGTCAGCAATAACAGCCTCCGCATTTCCAGGCGTTTCTCTATTGCAATCTAAGGTGTGCTGTTAGCAAAGAAGTGTCCAGTTGCACTTTTTGAGGGAAAGCAGAGTCCAAAAACCAGACTATTGTAGAAGTGGGAAGTCAGGTTTCGGCACATTTGTCCTTCTGTGAAAATCCTCTGGGTCAGGTGTGAGGAAGGAACTACCAGAAACCAAAGATAGATGAGATAAGGGAGGGAGGGAGGGAGGGAGGGAGGAAGGGATGGATGGACGGACAGACGGATGACAGATCGATAGACAGACAGACAGAATTATACCTGGGAAGAAATGATCAGCATCACATGTGCCATCATTTCTGAAAAATTGCCCTTGAGTTTTATCAATAGTTTCTGTGCTGGGTTTGGTTCATAAGCCAGGGAAATGCAAGCTGTTTGCGGGGCTTGCTGACTTAACTCACGTACTCATTCAGAAAGAGAAGGGAAAGCAGAGTCTGAAGCTCTCGAGAAAAAGTGGGTCCTACTCAGACACCATCTAAAGGGCTCTCCTGCGTCTCCCACGAATGGCTCTCTGACCGGATTTGAAACTAAAGAACTGAAGTAACGATAGCACCGGAGAGCACTGGCTTGGCTTCTGCCCCCATCCCAGGGAGAGGCCAATCTATGTGACTGTGCGGAGAGTGTTGGGCCAGTGACAGGCAGGAAATGTCCCAACAGACCCTCCATCGATGGAGACGAGGCTGGAGGTGATTTCTAGACATTTGAAACAGAAGCTGGCTTCAAGGAGAACCACACGATCCTGCAGAAAGTGCTTGATAAGGCTGTATTTCTGGAAGAAAGGACAAGATGAAGCCTCAGTTCAGACAGGGGAAAAAATGGAGAGAAGCAACTTGTTCATAAACATTTCATCACAGTCAGAAAATGGGGGTAATTTCCACATCTGGGTCCGGCCTCCTGGAGCTGAGTGGGCAAGAGGAAAGAGTCTATGGAGCTGAAGGGCTCAAGAGAAGATGGAGAAATAGCACGCCCCACAGACCCCCACCATCAAAGATCCCTGTGAGGTGCGGGTGCCAACTGGGGGCCTCAGCCAGTGGCCGCCTGCTGGAGGAGAGGCAGCAGACAGCAGGAGAAGGAGAGAGAACTATCCTAAGGACCCCCTTCCTGCTGGGGGTTCCAGTTTCCACCAGCTTGTCATCAGCTCTGCCTGGGAATGCTCCCTGCCCAAGGAACAGAGGCTGATACGGGGACCTATGGCACCACAGCTGGGGCACAGAACAGCAGTGGTGCATGGATTCTTCTGGAAGCTCTAGGACCCACCACAGTAGAGGGCTGTCACGTGGAAATAGGAAGCTAAAGACAGTAATGATGAGGATGCTGACAGGCACTCAAATGCTTACAGCGTGTCAGGCACAGTTCTAAGCTCTTCACGCTTTCTGTTGCTTTAAACCCTCACGATGAACTGTTTTTTATTTTTTTTTAAAGATTTATTTATTTATGCATACAAGAGCTGGGATGTAGGCCAGAGGCGCGGGAGGGTGAGAGGATTCACCAGAGACAGATCAGGGAGCAGAACAGGCAGAAGGACTGAGTACACTGCTGAGGGGAGCAGCGGGCGAGACAGGAGAGGTCTGCTGCACCTTGTGGGCAGCTCCCTGGCTGGGGATTGAATTCGTGCTGCGGTGGCTACAGAAAGCTTCATAGGTTGCGTCCTAACCCCTTGCGCCACCAGGGAAGCCCGCACAATGAACTGTTACTATCCACAGATGAGGTGACTGAGGGCCAGAGAGGTTAAATAACTGCCTTTATTTCCATCGCCGGGGCTCCCCATCAAGGCAAGATGCCTCTGCTGACTTGTCTCCTTTTTTTTTTGCCTGAAAAGGAGACAGGAAGAGGAGAAGCACAGATTAGCTGACCCGGGCCTGAGCTGTGCCCTCTCCCCCGAGTGCTTACCCTCACTGAGGCCTGGGCAAAGCCTGCACACCGCTAAATGGAAATCTTCACTTCACTTCCAGATGCCACAAAGGGAAGAAATAAATTTGCTCAGCTTCAGATGTAGCCATCGTCCCCGTCACAAGACAGAGCCTCTCTGTAATGATGAAAAGCACTATAATTTTAACCTTGTTATTGGACTGAGCACAATTTACGCTAGTGATGAAAAAAAAAAGGAAAAGATTTATGAGATGTAAGATAGAAAGATAAACTCTTGTCCCTTAGTGGCTATTACAAACATTGCCAAAATACCATAAATGTGTGAAAGATGACATGATTATTTTTGCATTTCCACTGGGCATTTCCAATATTGTGAGAATTTACAGGGCAGAAGTCCCCAGTCCAGACAGTAGAGCTGGAGGCGGGTGGAGGAAAGACGTGCAGCCACATGCCTGGATCTCTCCCGGGAGGTCCCACTGACCCAGTCTGGGATGGACGGCGAGCAGGTGGCTTCAGGCACAGCGAGCATGCCCAGCGATGGAGCTCACCACACCTGAACATAAAAGCGTCCTTTTTATTTCCCGCCTCCAGTCACCAGCTCCTACCGCAGCTTCAGTGGCTCTACCCTGCCCTGCATTTCATCAGGATATAGCATCAGACCCAGCTCCACCTCAAAACTGGGCACGCGAGAGGGCAGCCATCAGCCAAGGAGACACCAGGAGAACCAGCTGGACACCCAGACACCATCCGCTGGGAAGACCCATCCCCGCCGGGTCCTCCTAGGCAGGCCAGTAATCAGGCAAGCGCCAGACAGAGTGATGAGAGAAAACGTAAAAAAAAAAAGTTGAACAAAAAAGCATGTTTACCTCCTGTCATGGGAGGTGACTGGCCCATGTGGCTCCGGATGCCATCTTAAGCGGCTAAGCTAAGACAGAAGGACTGTGGTGGAGGACAGAAAGAATGACAGCGAGCTGACCAGGGTGGCTGCAGTGGACAAAGGTATACAGGCTTATGTCCCGCCTTCTCCGCTGGAGAGTGGTACAGCGATCGGGCCTTCCCGGGGCACACCCTAACGGAAGCCCACTGTGAATACCTTTGTCAAAAGGGAGCCACGGGAGGATTTTTAAAGAGAAAGGGTGTGGACACCAGCAGGTTGCTTCAGGGAAACCAAACTGAGATCATCCTTGCAGCTGAGCAGTCTGGACGGGCTGTCCTGGAAGGGACAGCAGCAAGAGGCCTGGTCACAGGTAGGTAGTCACGCCTCTGGCTGAGTCAGGGCTGGGATGCAGGTCATGTAGAAGGCCTGGGGGTTCTCTAGATCCCGGCCCCAAACTCCCCTGACCCAGCAACCGACCTGAAAAGCAGGAAGTAAATTTGGGCTTTGACCTCTGGAGAGGGTTGGCTTTAGTGATAGGACAACAGCTACTGGAGAAGCCGGTGTTTCAAGATGTCCTCAGCTCTTCTTGAGGAGTCGGGTACCACATTCTCCACTCCAGGAGCAGCCGCGCTGACGGCTTGAGGTTTCACTTTCCATAACTGAGCATCACTCAGACCGGAGGGGATTTGTAATAGGACTTGCCCATGTCCTAAAGAGAGGTGCTGCCTGAGCAGGTGCTGTGAACACAGTTCTGGACAGCACTTGGGACCTTAGTGATTTGGGGTTCCCTGCACTGAAGTGGGGGCCACATGCCGATGGCCCTGCATTGGATCATGATGACTCCTGCATCAGACCAAGAGCATGCTTGAGTTGCTGTGTTCCATATTTAAATTTAGGCTGCAAATGCAAAGACAGTTTTACAACTCGAAATACACTCTCTACTACAGAGAATGGTGACTGAAGCAAAAGCAAAAATAGCTGCACCCGCCACAGTTTGAGAAAATCTAAATCTGAAGATGATCATTTTTATTTGCATGCTACCAAATAAGGACATGGGGAAGCAATGAGTCACCGGTATTCTCGCACTTACCAGATTCCAACACAGTGTGAGGGTATTCTTTAAAATGAGGTTTCGATATTCTAAAATTTACATGCAGCTTTGCCACCCCCCTCACCCCCAACGTGTCATCTAAGGTCCTCTCAGAAAAGTGGGCCAGATCGCCACTTTCCAGAACAGGGATGGCATCGCTCCCATGAATGATTTCCTTACTCTACAGACTCACAATGATGCGAACGACACCTTACATCTGAAGAGTACCTTAGCTTTTAAAGGTACTTTCACCTACATCCGCTCATTTGATCACATTTGATTCTCACAAAATCCTTGAGGCAAGGTGTTTGCAAGTGTGTGGTTGTCATATTAAAATACCACTGAGCGTGGGTCTTTTTGTAGAGACAGGATGAATCACTAGGAGTAGGAAAAAAGGGAACAAACAAAAGAAAAGTAGGAGATTCTGAGATCTAAGCTCCTTGCTAACATCTTGCCTGGCCCCGTGTAAACCCAAGCTCTTGCCGCGCTGACACCCAGCAGAGAGGTCTGGGAATGGCAACTCAAGTGTGTTTTCTTCTTCTCTGTGCTTTTAGAAGACAGTTTAAAGAGAGTTCGGGAATGTTCTGCCCTTTTGTTTTGAAACTTCCTCTGCTTGTCTGCAGACTGTGAGATGGGTCTATTTGCTTTAAACAGACTGAACAACCTTTAAAAGAAGCAGACTTCTATGACGGGCTGACTTATTTTGGATGTGCAAAGATGTTTACTGAGCTTCTCATCTAAGACTTGAAAATTCTTCCATCTCAGTTAGTGTGACACAGTTGAGGATTTAAAGGGGAGCGCCGTCTGTTGTAGCAGGTTTTGGAAGGTGGCAGGAGAAAAATGTCTCTGTTTTACAGCATGATCAGCAATCTGCCTCTCCCCAAGGATTTTTCATGAATCTTAGAAGGAAATCTGTGTTATTCAAGTTCCCAAGGGCAAACCATCTTTGCCAAGAGGCCACTGAGCACACTTCGCAAAGATGGCAGACATTTCTCCTTATGTTCCTGCCACCAGGTGAGCACTGGTCGGGGAGGGGCGGGACTGAGAGCCCCACCGCGCAGCAAAGTATTTTCTGGAGAGTTGTGGAAGCAAATTGCAATAGGTTTGATATGTCAACTTAGAGCAAGGACTGAACTAAACGATGCTGACACCCACACTGCGTGCTCTCCACAGTGCAGAGGGGAAGAGGGGCAAAGAGGATTGACCGGGTGGCCCACGCCCAGCCACTTCCATGCTGCCCCCCACCAGAGTTACCAGCATCTTCCTGCAGCGCAGTGCTGCCTTGGGGGTCCCTCCTCTCCTGCTGGGAAGGAGGCCCCGAGGGTGAGTCAGGACGCAGCCATCAGAAGCCTGGACTCAAGACACGGGCACTCTGGCGCTGCCGCCATCTCGAATTGTCTGTGTGGCTTTGGACTTTCTGCCTCTTGCATCTGTAAGGCAGGGGAAGTGGCCTAAGTGTTGTCCAGGTCTCCTCACAGCTCCAAAACATTAGCATCCTTTTGGTCAGGAAGGTGGCGGGAGGTGGTGAAGACAGGCATAATTATCCACTAGCTGTGGAAGGACTGACCTTGGAGGTGGCGGGAGTCACCCAGGAGGCATCCTGGCCATGGGCTGGGGACCCAGCGGCCGCCTGCGGGGTGCAGGGGGAGCGAGGCCTGCAGGCAACAGGAGACGGCACGTGGAGCAAAGGCCGCGTCCACCGCAGAAAGGCCAGGCCTGGCCCCAAGCAGGCCCCGCGCCTTTCTGCAGCCTCTCCCCAAGAGCACACCATTAAATGTCAGCCTCAGAAACATTTCCCTTGGCTTTGTTGTTCCAGAACGGATTTCTTTTGTCCTCAATATAATGGATATGCAGAAACAATGATAGAACAGAGATTTTTTTTAAAGCGATGACAAACACAGTGCTGCTTCCTCCCTCCCTCCTTCCTCCTTCGCCCCCCAACCCCCCACTCCCAAATAAATCATTGTTCAAAAAAAAATCCCATTGTCTATTGTCCACAGAGATCAAGATCCGCCTGGAGCGCGGGGGGAGCGCCGCGCCCGCGGCCGGTAGGTGGCGCACGCGGGCAGCGCAGGCGGGAGCGCAGCCGCCGACGGGGGGGCTCGGAGCCGGGGTCTCGCCGCCCGCACCCCGCCCGCCGCGCCTCCTCCCAGCCCCTACCCCACCCGGTGCTAATTGCCGGGGACTCTGCCGGGGCTCGGGTTGAGGGGGAAGAGCGCGGGAAGAGGGGCGAGGGCGGGCGGTGGGGAAGCCGGCTCCGCAGACACAAAGCCTGGGGACCGCGGCTCCCCGAGCCCCCGCTGCGCCCCCACCGCGCCTGAGCCCCAGCGCCCCCTCCCCTGGGCGCTCGGCTCCGAGGCCCGGGAGCCGCGATGGGGGGCCCCGCGCGCCCGCCACCCCCAGGCCCACCCTGCGACTCGGGGTGCCGGGGTGCCGGGGTGCGGTGGCCTGCGGAGGAGACCCGCCCCACTGGCCGCGGGCCGGGCCTCCCAGCAGCAGGGGCTGCCTGGTGGGTGCCCGCGGGGAGCCCGGGCGCCCGGTTGCCAGCAGTGCTGTCTCCCAGAAGGAGCCAGGGGACCCTGCCCCCCCCTTCCCCCCCCCCCCCCTGTGTGGCAGATGCACTGGGACGGCCTTCAGAGTGGTGGATCCCCCAATCTCCATGCTTCAGAGCGGTGGATCCCCCAAACTCCATGCTTCAGAGTGGTGGAGCCCCCAATCTCCATGCTTCAGAGCGGTGGATCCCCCAAACTCCATGCTTCAGAGTGGTGGATCCCCCAATCTCCATGCTTCAGAGCGGTGGATCCCCCAAACTCCATGCTTCAGAGTGGTGGATCCCCCAATCTCCATGCGAGGGGGGAGCTGGTGTTAAGAGATGGCTCTGAAGTCAGAAGCCAGGCCTGAAAGGTGAGCCTTGGCAGCTGGAGCTTGCTGACCTCCAGGAGTGCCCAGCACCCCCACCTTCCAAGTCCCGGCTCTGAAATGTGGCTGCAAGACTCTCACCTGGTAGAGAGACTGGAAGGGTCCGTTGAAAGTGGTGCTTAACTTAGCAGGAGGCCCCCGCAGAGTAGCTGCTATTACTGACTCTCCGACTCTCCTGGAGGGTGGTGCAGTTTGCTGCCCTTGGGAGAAACGCCCAAGCAGCCGCCTAGGCTGAGGAGCGAGGCTTCCACTGGGGAACATCCTCAGCGCGGTGGCTCCTCACAGAAGGAGCCATCAGTCCCTCTGCTGTCCACAGCCCCACATCTGCCTCCAGTCCCCCAGGCTGGGCTGTGGCTGTGTTGGGCCCTGCACCTCCCCTGCCCCTCCCTGCATTCTCACCGTGTCACAGACCCACCCCCAAACCTGGATGGAGGCTTCTGAGAGAGTTGGCACATGGACTTTGGGGTCAAACT
The DNA here is from genome assembly GCF_014898055.3 of Talpa occidentalis. Taxonomy (NCBI): domain Eukaryota; kingdom Metazoa; phylum Chordata; class Mammalia; order Eulipotyphla; family Talpidae; genus Talpa; species Talpa occidentalis. Next base: position 112,820,077 of record NW_023605194.1, read on the forward strand.
ACCCAGTTTGGAGTCCGGCTCCCCCATTTGCTAGCTGGAAAGATGGACAAGTCCCCACCCACCCCCCACCCCCGCCCTTGGCTTTGCTGCCTGCCCTGTGAGAGGGGCGTGATAGCTAACCCCATAGACTTCCGCAAAGACTATGGAAGATGTAAACTGTCTGGCATGCACGATCTCTTCAGCAAATTTAAAATTTACAGTTGAAATTAGGTCAGATCATCTTGTTGAGGATAGTGGGATTTCGCTGGAATTTCCGCAGACATCCAGCAAAGGTGAACCCGCAGTGCCTCGCGGTTAGCTTCCTTGTTCCTGCCCATCTGAGTCCATAGGGTTTATTTCCCCTCTGGGAAAAGAGCAGAAATCCGGTGAGGGGATCTTGTGCCCAGGGCCTCACAGAAGTAATTCACACCTAAACAGGCTTATTGACTCTGTGGGGCTACAACATACCAGTTGTAGACCCCTATTCCAGCTGGAAGGGTGTCTGGGGGTGGACCTGACTTTAGAGCTGCATTCTCAGCCATGGCACGTGCCTGATTGCTTGGCTCCATGACGCCTTGTTAGCACTTACCCATGTTCACTGCCACCCACCAGCAGTGCGTGACTGAGCGTGCAGGAGGCCAGGAACAGTTGACACTTCTTTAAAGGACATGGGCATTTCCATGAATATCAGCTTTGTGTAGCTCTTGGGAGAAACTCAGACTTTGGGAAGACCAATTCCCACGGGTAGCAGTAGGGCCTAGAGGCAGCTCTGGTAGCTCCAAGATGGCCCCATGGGCCCTGGCCTCCTGACAGCCATGTCCTAGTGTAGTCCTCTCCCTCCTGAGCAGGGCCAGCTGGTGTACCAAATGAATATTATGAGAGAACAGTGTGTGACTTCCAAGCAAGCACATATAACACAGGTGGCTTCCACTTCGTTCTCCTATGTTTCTTTATTGTGGGGAAAGCTGGCCACCGTGTCAGCTCTAAGGAATGGTCTATGCCTCCTGCCCTCAGCCAGCATCAACCTGCCCGCCAGGTGAGGGAGCCATCTTGGGTGAGGCAGATCCTCTAAGCCTGATCAAGTCTTGGTCTCATGAGAGACCTTGAACAGAAACAGTGCAGTTAAGCCATCCCCAGATTCCTGACTCACAGAACAACTGTGAGACGTAAAAAAAAAGAAAAGAAAAAAAAAAAGACCTATGTGTCAGGGAGCCTACTGTTAATAGGCCCATAGACCAGATGGGAAGAGATAGGTCACCATGCCCTGGAGGGTGCAGAGCCAATCTTCTCCAGACATCAGGTTGAAAGCTAAAGTGGTCAGGTCACTGGTTTCCAGAAGCTTTCCTGGCTATTTCCATTAGTTGTCTGCAGATAGACATGTGTGGCTGAGTCCAGGTACCTGAAGATGCCAAATGCATCCTGGTGCACCATTTTTCTCTAGAAGGGGGTCTCACACGTTTTCACTGCTAGTCATAGTTAAGAACCCTGTGTCTCACTCAAGCAGAGGGAATAATGTTGAACTAACCACATGCTCTTTGAAATCCTGGTCTCTGACGAAATATCTTGCAATGTGGTTAACTCAGTTTCCAGATATGTAAACAAAGCCAAAATATGACTGGACCCCCGTTCCATTCAGCTAGTAGTCTGCAAGTGGCTGTTTTGTGTAGACTCTCAGAGCCCCTGAATCTAGGGCCATAACTTGTCAAAAAAACTTCAACCTCTTAAAAACTCTCCTGATCCCCTAAAATCCACTTCTTATTTTTTATGTGATTCTAAGTTTCAGCATTTTTTTTTCAGAAAGTTTTATTTTTGCTATATTTTTAGATTCAAAAGTATTTGTTTAAGGTGAACAAATGATACAGCATACCCAACCGCTGGAACTGCTTTTTAATTGAGAACAAAAGGGGAATACCTAGGACAAGCATACGCAGTTGCCACGTTTATTGTTTCAGCGAATTTTTGTCAGGTTTGTTTATCTGGGTGTTAATGTGATGATACAGCAATCCTTGGAGAAAGAATAACAAGTACGTTAAAGAACAAATTCTAGATAAAAATGGAAAACAGCCACAACCCACAAGGTCTTCTTTGGGAAGAACTCTTGAAGAAAAACCGACTCACGCTTCACGGAAGAATATGGCGCTGTCATTTTCCCTTTATAGTGCCGGAGTGTTCCTGAACAAAGGCCTCAAGGCATTATCACATCGTCATCTATTTTTTGATGTGATTTCTATTTTCAGGGCCTGGCTTCGCTCCCTCTTTTTTCCTGTTGCAGCTGGTCATTGGTGCCATCTTCGTGGGCCCTATCATGCTCAGTGTGACCAGCCCCACCTGGAGAGTTCACTGTGGTGACCACAGGTCAGCCCCGCCAGGTTCTTGTCCACCCACAGGGCCAGAGGAAGACCTCAAGGATCCACCCCTCCTGCCACACAAGCTAGGGTGGTGTAGTTGGAGGTAATTGGTTTATTCCTAACGGTCAGGAGATGAACTATAGACTACAGGTATTTATCCAAGTCCTGCACATTATTTGAAAAACAAACATAATCAAGTACTTTTTTTTCTCCTTTGCTGGACTTTCTGCTGGTACAACCACACAAGTCCCAACATGTAACATAATCAAAGCAAGCTATATGGTGCTTTGAGATTTATAGAACTCAACTGCCAAGATTGCAGAGTGTGGAAAAGAAGATGGGGTAGATCATCTGTAAACAGCCTTCCAGCTCAAACATTCTGCAATTTAGAGTCTACAAATGACTTTCATCTGATTTTAATATTCACCCATTCAGTCAGACTTCCAACCATAGTTTAAATACCTATTACATGCTAAGCACCGATACACATTCATGAGCCAAACAGACATGGAGTCCTCCATTCAGTCTACAGACGACCCATCCACAAAACAGGGTAACCATACTCACCAAGTCTGCATTCCTGGGGATGGAGGTGCATTTAAATGGATTCAGAGATAGAGAATAACATGGCGTACCTACCTGACCTAAGAGGAAAACATTTAAGTCAACATCCGAACAATGGAAAAAGGTCAACTCAAGCCATGTTCCACTGCGGGAAAAGACCCTGAGAGGAAAAAGGCATGATGTGTGTGAAGAGGAGAACATTATGGGTCCAGATCTTCACAGACCAAAGAACATGCCAGATCATAACCTGCCAGTGTTCGCTTGGGCGATTTATTCTGGCTCCCTGACCAGTTCTTAAATCCCCTTCACAATGCTCCTCTGAACAGCAGTCACCTTGTGCTTGAGTCTTTTCACAAAGGAGAATGCACTGCCTCTTGAGGTGTCCATGCCAGTTTAGATTAAAAATATGAGTATGTCCCAACCAGGAAGCTGGAAGTGGAATCACAAATTGTAGTCACGGGCCTGCATTTGAGGAAAATTTCAAGTTAAAGTGGAAGAAGCTACTTAGAGAGCTGTATTTACCATTCTTCATTATGTGGAATGCCAAGGACATGCAGCAGGGTTTCAAGTTCATTCTCCTTTTCTGGAGGAAAAAATAGGAGAATGATAAGACAGTTCTCACAAACTTTCCACGGTTTTCTATTGTAGCAAAATTCAGGTCAGAATCCTGGCAAGCCAGTGATTGCACAATAAGGTCATCTGTCCCCTTGGAAGGCAGCTGTCTTTGGGCTGCAGTGGTGAGGTGGGAGTGACTTTGCTGTGGTATTTGTGGCTCATCATGTAGAGGAAGCATTGCTGTATCCACCAGTTTTACGAAAGTCTTTGAGAATGTGAGCTGACTGACACACAGCCTGTTGTTGACCTGACTTTAGAAGCTCAGTGGGAGCCCATGAAGATTGGGCCAGTTATTAGCTGGTGTTCACCACAGCAGGTCCCCACTGCCAGCAGTCTCAGACTAGCTCAAGTATTTATTTGTGCCAAAGGACATCAAGAAACCCAAGTTGCTAGATCTTAGAGGTACTTCCAACCTCCCAACGTTGCCACAGGTGCTTCTCCCTTTTAAAGCCCTTTATGAAATGTGACATGGTGACTGCTGAGCCATCCTGCTTGAAACAGTCTCTGAAGGATTTTGCAGAAGGGAAATAGCAGTAAGGGAGTGAAAAGTCAAGAGGTTGACCAGTAGTGAATGTTAACCCATGCGATGGGACTTCTATGGTAGCCAGAAGAATTTCACCACTGAAATGTAAGGAAAAACCTCCACAAACCTTTGTTTTTCAGACAGCAGTCACGCTGTAAGAATATTAAGGCAATAACAAATAAGCTCCGCCCCCCCCCCCCAATAATCAAGAGATCCTGATGAGGCTGGCAGGTGGAGCATGGTGCCCAGGTTGCACCTGGTTCTAGGCCAGACTAATTAAAAATCCACAGACCAGGCCCACAGGTATCAAGCCAGGTTCCTGTGCCAATTCATGAGGATGGCCTGCTAGACCTGTGTCCCATCACAGAACTGGACAGAGTCCCCAGCCTCCCCTGTCGGGTGGGGTTGGGTGATTCAGTCCAGCCACCAGACCAGTTCAGAAATCCCCTTCCCAAAACTCCTCTGAACAGCTGTCACCTTGTGTTTGAGCCTCTTCACAAGGGAGAACGTGCTGCCTCTTGAAGTATCCAGGCCAGTTTAGATTAGAATTACAAATGTGTCCCAGGAAGCTGGAACTGGAATCACAAATGTGTGGATTCATACAAACGTCCCTTCAGACTTGCACCAGGACAGAAGGGACGTCCTCCGGGCTGACCAAGTGTCAAGAAGGAATGTCAACAGGATACTCTTAAAGTATCGCCCTGTGGTGAGCTGAGGTGGGACAGCGCAAGGAGTGGGCCAAAGTCGGACCCCTTTGAAGACACTTTCACATGACTTCTGCCCTGGTGGCTTGGCAGAGACAGCCACAGACCTTGTGGTCAGAAGCACAGAGAAGGGGAGCCCCTCCCCTGGCTGAGCCTGCCCATAGCCGCATCAGGAAGAAGCACATCTGCAAAGCTCACCAGCCCTGTGACCAAGGATGGAGACCGTGAGCCACAGGTCAGTCTTGTCCTTTATGCTGCTCAGAAGCAGTTGTTCATCAGTGTTTGCAGCCCCCCCAGGCCGGGTAGGTTCACCATCGGTTTGAGTGATTTGAAGGAGAGTTTTGGAGTCCTTGGCTTCATTTTCACAGGGCTTAATGGTAAGCAGGGAAAAGCCAGAAGGGAGCAACTTGGGCCCCTGGGAGTCTCTACACACTTTTCTCTGGGCTTTCTCTGGCCTTCTCTCGTGGTCTCTTCCTCTTGTAGCTGTCGCTTGTCCTCTCGTAGCCATTCCACTGTAGCCATCTTTGTCTCTGAGTGACGCCGCCCTTATACCCCTGGCCCCTAGGCTCAGGTGTGCACATTTGCACATGCACACACACCCAACAAGATTAAGGCCGTAGGTGGCAGCCACAGAGGGCAACTTCATTTACCCTACAATCATATGGGACAGTGGGTTCCAGGTCAGGGAGCCCGGATTAACTCCTGATTCCATCACCTAGCTAGGTGACTCTAGGATGGCTTCTCAACCTCACTGAGCACTTTTCTCCAGCTATAAAATGGGAATAGTGATCACCCCCAATTACAGAGGCTCAGTCATGTTATATGTTAGAACTGTGTCTGACACATAGTAGGTGCTCAATAATGTTAGCTAGATTATGACTTCATGACTGGAAGCCAGAGGTCATATCACACAGGTCCATGTTCATCTCTCTGCCATTTATGACTGAACATGGAGGGCAAATTATTAAGAATTTTCAACATAAGTTCCTTCCTCCAGCAAATGCAAATAATACTACTTCAGGGGATTTATACAGATTAGAAAAATAATAGTAGGCCTGAAACACCCACAGCAGGGCCTGGCAGAGTTTGGGGCTCCATAGTGGCAGTTCCTAGCATGAAGCCCTGCGTGTTTAGGGCCTGACAGAGCTGCCCTGAGGGACTTTCTGTGATGTCAGAGGTGTTCCATGTCGGTGCTCCCCCATAGAAGCCACTTGCCCCTTGTGGCTACTGAGCGCTTGGAAGATGACTAGTGCACGTGGAGAACCTAACATTTCATTAGATTCATTTTAATGAATTCCAATTAAAATCTCCACGTGGCTGGTGGCTAACAAGCTGAACAGAGCGCCCGCACCGTTCAGACCTCAGCCTGGCCACCCCAGCCCTTTTCACCGACATGTCTTGCCCATCTTGTTGCCCATTAGAAGCCCTAGCAGGGAGTGAGCAAGGGCGGGGAGAGAATGTGAGTCCTGACTTGGGCAGCTTGGCACTGTGGCATAACAGAAAGAGGAAAGCCGGTGGGTTTAGGGGACTGTCCCATCACCCTCTCCGCACGCTGTTCTTGGGCCAGTCATTTACCATCCTCTTGAGAAGGGGAGCTTTGGTACTGATGTGACTTCAGAGGTGCCACCAGCCCAGGATCACTGAGGAGATAAGAGACATTACTCAGACTGAGGTCATGTTTTAGGTACCGTGGGTTGCATTTCACTGTGCTCGGTGTCTCCCATGTTTAAAGGTGGCGAGTGTAAGTGTTGCTACACAAATTAATAGAAACGAACAGATGGAGGGGAAAATGGAGGCCTTAAGAGAAGCTGACCCCAAGAAAAGGGCTTTGGTGAGAAAGAACAGCTGGCCTGTGGAGGCAGCGCTCTCCCCCACCCCCGTGCAGACTACGGCCCTGCCATCGAGTGGCGAGACCGGGTACGGAAACCGTGGAACCCACAGAACCCTTGGTGTGATTTACTGTTGCCGGGAAGTAAAAGGCCTAAAGGACATTCTGCAAAACAGACCTCCTAGAATCTGCCCTGGTTGAAAGTACACAGGATGAGGGCGCCCCGGTCCATCCTCTGGAGCCGCGGCTACCCAGCCGGGCCACCCGGACTCAGTCTGGCTCATTTCTCTGTTTGATCTTCTGCGCAGTGCACTGGTTGGTCCCTACTCCTTCAAGCTGGGAAGATCTAGCTTAGAGTCCTAGACATTTCAAAGATGCTTTTCCTTGCCAGGAGCCCAAAGTGTGAGAAATTACAGCAGCTAAACCAGGTAGCAATTCCCCACCCCAAACACATAGATCCACCCATATTTTAATCTGCTGGAGAGTGAGGCCACGCTCTGTGGGCTCTGCCCCTCAGTCCCTATCTGAAACAACCTGGGGACCCTAGGGGTGGGACCCCCCTTGGTTCTAAGCATAATTCTAATTGATTAGGTTTGACAGTAATTAAAGCATTTTCTAGATTTGTTTTTAAAAGAGAGCAAAGCAATTCTCACACGAGTATTGGGGGTGAGGGGTGGGGTGGAGGCATCTGTGTCTATAAATGGTGAGATGTAATACATGCTGCTGGTAATTGGGTGAACTGGTTATTAGCAGGAGAAAAACCACAGTAATTTTCAAAATAGAAAAAATTAATGAAACTAGACAGAATGACTGAGTTTATCCACCTGTTTGACTTGACGTCACCTTTCTCCGCCATTTTTACAGTTTCTCTGAGTCAACGCGTTATTTTGAAACTCAACCCTCCTCCTCTGCTCTCCCAAGTCTGCTCCAGGACAGCTAGCTCTCGGGGCCTCCCCGCAGTGCCCCCCATTTCTCCTCACATCTCTCTCTTTCTGTCTGTGTGGATGCTTTCCTGAGAGGAAGTAGGAATCTCTCCTCAGCAGTGCAGTTGCCTGGACCTGAATCTAACAACAGGAAGTGGTGGTTTTAGGGGCTGAGTGGACATAGACATACACAGGCCTTTTTCAGACCACAAATTCCTGGCAGCAGTTGGACATTGAACTGAACCTTGAACCCTAATAACATCAGGAGGAAAGCAAAGGAGCCGAACAGTTAGCCAAGTTCCCTCCCAGGTTGGGTCCTACTATGTCCTCTGCCCCTGGGCTGGTTGTAGTGGATGCACAACAGTCTTCCTGGTGGGCTCGACCTCCTGGTGACAGCCTGTCCCTCTGACCTCCGGGCTAGGAGAGGATCCTTGTCCTTTGTAGGGACCTTATGACGGAATTTATGGCTCTTTTATTAGGTTGGCAGGTGCTTTCCAGGAGGGAGGGAAGGAGCAGCGTCAGTTGCAGGCAGTTTCAGTTTGGAGAACAAGGAAGTAGAAGAACGTAGCCATGTGGTTTTCTGCCGACAGGTTGCAGAATTCTTCAGGCACTGTTGAGAAGAAGCCTGCTGCCCGGTTGAAGTCTAGGTTTCTGGCACGTTAAGGTTAGAGGGATTTCTAGAGCATGAGAAGTATTGGCAGGGAAAGGCATCTAGAGAGGGGTTAAAGAGCAAGCCCCTCAATGTGTTGCACTGCATTGTGTGACACGTCACGCAACGCGTCAAGAGAGCACCCCAGGACTACAGGAGGCTGGGGGGTGGATCCACTGATTTGCTGAGATGCTGATCTCTCTCTCTCTCCCTCGCTCTCCCCCATCATCTTCCAAAGGGGCCTTCTTGGGTGAGTGTAGAGAAAAGCTGTCAACCTCCGAAAGAGGCAAAGATAGCAACTCATTTCCTGGCTTCCTTTCCTTTCATTCAAGAAACCAGTATTCTGACTTTGCCCAGGAAATAAAGAAAAAAAGAGAACCAGATCCCTTTAAAAACAAAACAAAGCAAATAAAGAAAATGGCTTTTTAAAGAAAAGTGTGTGTGCACTTGTGTGTGCACGCGTACATGTGCGAGTGTGTGTGTGTGTCAACAAGGTTCTAGATCCTTTTGGAGTAACACGTAGATGACGAATGATGGCTTCTCTGCCTATTTCAGTCCCTAAAAACCTTTAAACCAGCGTGAGGACAAATGATTCTTTCCATCGCAGAGACTGGGGCTCGGTTCTGTCCTATTTTCTGCGAGATCATCCCATTTCCTCTGGGCTCCGTCCCGTTCTCCCCCAACCCTTGCCAAGCCATCTCTCTTCCATTATTAGTCATTCTAATAAACACTCCTAATAAACACAAACCCCATAAACCAATCCAGGATGCTACTTTTGGCTCCTATGCTGCCTTTAGGGAAGACTGATACCTGCATTAACTTTGTCATCTGTCCTGGAGAAACCCAGCTGAGATCTCTCACATATTCTGTGGCAAGCTGCAGTGTAATGGACATATTTAGTGTGCATTCTCTTGTTAAATGGAATCTGCATTCCTAAGTGAACTGAAAATGCTTAATTATTAATAAGTCCCCCAGGGACTGATGACATTTGGGATGATTTTATCATGCTGTAGATATTTAACAGCATAATGTGTACAGTGGGATCTAATTCACCCTCTTTCGTTTACAAGCACATCCCTCCTCCTCCCAATTAGTGTTGACTCAGATGCTCGTAGATTATGAACACCCAGCCCCTGGTAGAGGTGGAGGGGACTCCTGAGGAATGGGCTGACCTGTGCCGGGGCTGCACTGCAGGGGGGGCCATGAAGAGGCACCGGGAGCTGCCTCCAGGAGCTGGAATTGGTTTGGGGTAGACGGCAAAGCAGGTGCTTCCATGGAGGTGAAGGTTATGGTGACCTCAGAGGGAAGTTTCTGGAAAGATCACAAAACTAGGAATTGGGGTCCAGTTTGGTAGCAATTTGCTGTGTGGCTCGAAGCACATTACTTCAGCCCTCAGAGTTTTCTCTTATGTGTGGAAGGCAGCCTCCTATCTTCCTCCACTCCCTTGTTGAATCGCGTGCGGTGTAGGCGGAAGGACTTCCACGGTGAAAGCACTTCCTAGGAACATACTCAAAGATGCGCAAGAAGAAAATAGCATCTACTAAATCCCTTCAACATTCCAGGGGGTTGGTTGTGTTTGATACTTTCACGAACTTGAAGTCAACCGTCCCATTTATAGAGAAGGAAAGTAAGACTCAGAACCTTTGCCTGAAGTTGCCGGTGAGTGGCAGAGCCAGGCTGAAACCTACAGGGAGAAGGGACATGTTGAGGAGACGAAATGTAATGGGAAAATGCGTCACAACCTTCCTGTTTAAGTAGATATGTGCTGTCAGCCTAAGCGGTGGTGGACGTACGCGTGATGCAATGTGGCATCAGAACGTGAAGTGAAATTTTCGTTTTGTGGCACCAGTCCTGTTCTCGGCACAGTTCTGATATTAAGGGAAACAATCTCTCAATAGGAGCATAGTGTCAAAAATACCTTTCTACAGGCAGCGTGTGGGAAGGTCCGTGTTAGGTCAGGCCCTAGGAGATGAGGCAGCGCTGTCCACTCTCCTCCCGGCTTCCACGGGGGTGATCATTCCTCCATCCTCTGTGTTCGGCCAGGACTGTGGACCCCCACCTGCACACAGATGCTTTGCGCACCTCAGGTCCATGTTTGCAGGGTTGGGCCTGGAGATGGATGATTGGTGGGTGTTGATGAGTGAGACAAGGTGAGGGGGTCAGGGCCAGAGAGCAGAAGCCAGACCATCCCCTCTGCCTGTGACTTCACCTCCCCACTTCCTGCTGGAGTTTCTCCATCTGGCGGCAGCAAGGTGCCTCCGGGCCCCGGTGCTCAGAGTGTCAGGGACATCTCCACAGAGCCTGGGCACTCTGGAGGGCTGGGAGACTCCAGGCCTCCCTTTCCGCGGGAGCATCAAATCTCGTTGGCTGGTCTGAAGAGGGCAGAGCAGATCTTGTTTAAAATAGGATGATCTTCTACCTGCAGAAGGACGTGTGTTTCTGTTTGCGCCCGCGGACGGTATTCCAGGAAGCCTTCTTCAGTGGCTGGGCCTGAATATTCATTTAAGTAATAAGCCAATAAGCAGACACACACACAAGGGACATACAGGAGGGCTGTCATTGCTACGGTACCTTTTGCTACACAGACTTTGCTCTCATGTTTAGCATTTTTATGTGCTCGCCCTCACCACACGCGCACGTGCGTGCACACACACACACACACACAGGGTTGACTGGCACAGCCGTGATATCGTCTCCCCTCATTTAGAGCTGAGCAAACGTTGCCAGGAGCAGCAACGGCCTGTCCCGTCCGCCTGGATAACAGGGGCACGTCAGGGAAATAACCAAGACTCCCATCTGAAGTCAGTGCTTGTTCCTCTCACTACCCCTTTTCTAATCCTGCTGGCTCAGCGCCTCCCTCCCTCTGTTCTTCTACGTCCTCTGTCGCTTATGATAGAGCAGGGCTGTGGGTGTCTTGCCCATGGGCTTCCTGGAGAAGGCTCGCCAGGGCCCTGTTCCTCCCTGTTCCTCCTGGTTCTCGAGCCAGGTGGGCCGGGGAGCAAGTGGCTGCTCCCAGCAAAGTTGACTTCTTCTGCTTGTTCCCCGCGGCTGGCCCAGAAGCAGCTGCCAGAAGTCCCTTCCAGGGCCCAGAGGCCTCCACGGGACCCTCAGAGGCAGAGCCAGTCAAGCTGCGAAGTGATCTTTGGGCTGAAATAGCCATGTTGCCCATGGGGACAGGCCAGTGCTCTGTGCTTTGGAAGTAGACACAGGCTGCACGGACCCAGAAGGAAGACCTGGTTGAACACCCAAAGAGCACTTTAAACTGGGTTTTCTTCTTGTGAGGACTTAAATTGCAAAGAATATCTGAGGCTGAGGAAGAAACACAGGACGCCACTGAGGCCCTTGGGCCTTGCTCAGGTCCAATCGGCAAGGGCCGGAGCTCTCCCCAGCCCCTCCGCCACGCAGCTTGCTATTCTGCTGTTCTAATTCCTTCCCAGTAAGCACCCCTACCTGCCCCCGCCCTGCCAAGTGAGTTCTGTGGAGATGTTTAAACAGTGAACCCAAGAGAGCTCTGCAGGGGAAGACCTACAAGGCCATGGCCTGGCTGCGGAAGCTCAGACAGGACAAATCTTGACAATGCTCTGGTCCACCTCAATGGGCCTTCTGGGAATAGGACCCTGGAAAATGAGCCGCTCCCCTCAGCAGCAGACCCCCCACTGTTCTTTACCCCCCAAGCCCTGCCAGGCTATTTTTGGGCCAGACCTGGCTCTATTGCTGCCCCAGGCCCAGTAGGAGCCTGGGCCCAGAGGCTCAGGTGGGCAGAGGCAGTGTGGGTAGCCCTGCTCTCTCCTGCACAGTCTTCTCCTGCTTTGTGTTGAGGGACTGGGTGACTTGGGTACCCTCCCCAAACTGAGCAGTCTCCCCTCCTTTTCCTGAACAGCATCCTGCTCCCTCACCCACCCACGAGCCCTGCCTGGAAACAGCACATGGGCCGCCCTTCCCCCAGGAGCCAGAAGGGCCAGGGCTGGCCCAGAGCCAGGCTCTGGAGAACCAGCACTGGGCTGGGAGAGGCTCTGGGTGGGGCCGGGAGCCTTGTGTCACATATTCAAGGCCTAATTTTGGATCCGAGTCATACTTGTAGCTCAGCCAGCAAGATCACCGAAGCTCCCAAATGAACCCCCAGCTCCGAGGCAAGACAGAGCAGCCTCTCGCCCACACACTGGCCTCCTCCGGAGGTTAAGTTAGGCCTCTTAGCCTTGTCGCTGGTGTTCTGTTCAGGCCACAGCCCTGGCCTTTCTGCCTTCTGCTCGCTGGAAGGTGCCAAGTTTTCCACCTCTCTCAATGCCGGTGTTCCCCCAGCCAGCAGACATGCCCACCAGAAGCCTGGGTCCCTCCACTGTGCCCCCCACCTCGAGTCCGGCCTGGGGTGCGTGGGCCTGCTGTCAGCGGCCCTGGCACAGATGATGGGCCGGCAGGGCCAGGACTGCTGCAGGTGATAGAGCAGGTCCCTGCCTACTAGCCAGCAAATGACCCTCCCTGATGCGGGAGAGAGGCCAGACAGTCACTGGCCTCTGGGAGCCCCAAGAGAGGGGAGGGCCGCTCCTTCTTTTCTAAGGGCGTGGACGCTTCCTCGGAGAGGGTGCTGCCGCCTCGAGCAGGCTACGGCCTCCCTGGAACTCGGGCATCAGGATGCTTGTTTGCAGAGCTGGCCAGCCCGCCGCCGAGCAGCTGGTTGTAATTATGCGTTGCAGCTTCAGAGGAAGTTGCTGGCTGCTGAGCGGGTGCTGGGCCTGGCTGCACACTGCTGCGGCTGCCGGAACAATGGGGAGAGAAACCAGTGGCAGCAGGCAAAGGGGAGGAGCAGGATGAGGGCGAAGACGGGCAGAGGGGGGCTGAGCTGCTCCTGGGGTTGACGACAGAGAAACCAGGTTTGCGCCCAAGGACCCCGACTCTGGGCCCCAGACTTAACAAGACAAGCCCGTGACCCTGCGAGAACAGCCCCCGACTTACTATTATTTTTTAAAAAGCGGTACCTGCTGAACCCTGTGTTTTGAGAGGTGGGCCTGGCCATCACTGAACGGTGCGCCTCCGCCTGTTTAATCTCCATTGACTGCATCTTTACAGCAGCTGGCCACGGGGAAAAACAAAAGAATTCAGGATGAAAAAGGCAAATCACCCTTGACTGAAAAGTACGGCCGCCGCAGCAGACATCGCAGCGCCTTGCGAAAGGCCGTGCCCGCCGGCCGCGGGGGCCAGGCAGGCGAGGGGGAAACGACGACTTTACAGAAATGAAATGTGGGTTAATTCACAAGTTGTGGGGTATTTCTTTCCTGGATGGAGAGAAGCAGATTCATGTCTGCTTCTTTATACTTTCCAAGATTTCTTCACGTTTCCTAATTAGAACACAGCGGGAACATGACCCCGGAGGAGGAGCTGGAGAGGGGTGTGGGGGCTGCTGGGAAGTGCAGCCCCCCACCCCCAGGGATCTCTCGCGCGGCATGGACAGTCCTGTCCACGCAGACGGCAGCCTGCGCCAACCACAGGCTCAGAGTCCCCAGCGAAGTCTTCAGCAGCCTGTGTGTGTGCCGGCTCGAAGAACAATTCCAAGGCCCCAAATCAGACAAGTGGACAGGCCTGAGATTCCCGTGGCCTCTGGATGACCCCTCTCTGCTTGCACGCCTCCTGATTTATGCTGCTTAAAAAGAGCAGGGGATCTACCTGGTATCGGTCACCCTTGATGTGTAAAGCTGACAGCCTCACACAATGACATATTATTGGCTCGGCTGGTAAATGACGAGGCAATTTCATTACCTTTCCCCCTTGTCCCTGGCCTAGCACAAGATTACTTGAAACGCTATCCATCAGGAGGCGCGAATGCAGAGTGGTGCCAGTCTGGATGTGGGCACAGCTGCCCAGGGGGCCCGATGCTGGCGACGCGTCCAAAGGATGTTTCCGGTAGGGTCCAAGTAGACGATTATTTTTTTTTCCCTTTTTCTTTTCTTTCTCCTAACTGAGGTCCTAGATTCTATACACACACACACACACACACACACACACACACACACACAGGGGAGAGAGAGAGAGAGAGAGAGAGAGAGAGAGATGATTCCTATTTCTGTTGATTCTATTAATTAAACTCTAAAGTGGAAAATTCCAGTCTTCACCTAGTAGACACGTCTCACATACTCCCGAGCCACACACAGCCAGGGGCTACCCTATCACACAGCTCAGAGCAACAGAACATTTCCAGAAAGTTCTATTAAACTACCTGTCCTAGAGCATCTATTTGCTTGGATTTTTTAGAATGCCTTTCCTTTTAGAATACTCTATCAAGAGTTTTTATAAAGGTAAAACTTACTGGCTTCCTCTAGCACCTAGGGGAAGGCTCCCCAATTCCAGTGCGGGGAGGACCTTTTTGAATAAACGGGGTGTGGCAGAATTGACCTTGAAAGGATCTAAAGTCAGTGGGATTGATTCAGGCAGCCTGATCCTACCTATTTCCTTTAAATCCTTTATTTAGAATAGTTCTTGATAACAGCTAGAAGGAGTCTTTATGAGGGCAAGAGGCTAGTCAAGAAAGATGCCAGGGCTTCTGCACCATAATGGAAAGTAAAGCGCGTGTTGTACCCAGGGCAGACTGCATGGCTTGCAAGGTGGCAGAGATGCACTGAGCAGCAAAGTGCTTTGCGGCAGCCAGAAGCGCCCTCAGAGTCCCCGGGAACCGCTAGTCCAGCCACTACCTGTAACCAATGATTCGGATCTTCTGAATGTGTTGGGGGAGCAGGGCAGCTGCACAAAATTAGGCAGAGAAACCCAAAGCCGGGAGCACTGTACCCAAACTAACTACCAGCTAACCCAAGGAAGCAGAGGCTGGGCTGTTGAATTCACCACCATTGCTGGAAGGTGAAAAGTGGCACCGAAACTTTCATTTATTTCCTGTTTTCTCATTTAAAGCAGAACCTGTTGGCATATGGTGCAGAGTTCTAATTTTACGAGATGGTCATCTCAGGTGCCTCTTGGTAAATGCTCCCAACCGGCTCCTTCCCATTGTCTGTAGGAACAAGAGAAATGATACCAAGTCTTAGGGGCAAGGCAGACAGACGAATACCACCGTTACCCCGAGCCTCCCACAATCTCATTTGGGATGCGAGGGTCCAGGGTGCAGGCTCCCCGGTCACAAGTCCTCATGACCGTCTCTGCCGCTCCGTGGTGGTGAGAGCAGTGGCGGGGGACGCCCTGGAGGGGTCACCGGGACATGGCTGCATCCTGAAACACTCAGTCCCAGCCCCTCGAGGAGCAGCCACTACGGGGGGCAGCCACAGACCCGGGCCTCCCCTGGGCTGACTTTCCCATTTGGGGGGAGCCATGTGCACCCCAGCCTCGTGGGAAAGGGAAGCTGAGACTGGGAAGGAAGGCGGGCAGGAGACGAGGCTGACTCTTCAGGTTCAGCTGGGCAAGTTTTGAGGAAGGAATCAGACAGAAACCTTTGTGAGCGATGGCCCTGGCCCTGGCGTCCCTGACCCGCTTCCCAAGGGGAATGGATGGGACTGGGGGGACCAGGATGGTCGAGTGTCCCTACGCCGCTTTGCAGAAAATCTCCTGGGACGGGTGTCCCCGGCAGTGGGGCAGGAGACGGTCTGCCGGCAGCCACGCACCTGAGGCCCAGTCAAACCTGGTTTCTTTCTTTCAACCCGTCTCTCCAGTTTCAGGGGCTCCAGCACTGGCTTTGGGGGAAGCAGCTCCAGGCCCAAGACCTCCACATGGGTGCTTTGGCCATAGTCAGCGTCACCCACCCCCTCTCCTCACGCCCCACCCCCTGGGGCTGTCGGCTCCCCCCTGAAACAAGAGAATCCTCGCTTTCGCTGGATAGGGCAGTGGGCAGGAGGGGCAGCTCCCCCCGGCCTTTGTCCATGGCTGGTGGAGCATTGTTCCACCCCGAGAGCAAGAAAGAAAAACCCCAGTGGTACCCTGATCCCCCACGAACAAATCCTCTGGAAACGAAGCCCTTGATAATGAAGCTGGCTGTTTTCTTTTGCTTTGAGTCTTCATAAATCACAGGCAGCAGCGCTGGCGTGAGCCATATGGCTTGACAGCAAAGCTCCTGCTAAGCCACACAGCTGCACGGGACAAAAATACCTCAGTGAATAGAGTGTGTTGGTCCTGCCGGTTTATGGCATAAATAAGAAATCAGCAAAAATGGAGGGGTTCCCCAGCCTCTTGTCTCTGAGGCGTGTGACCCACGGCTCCCCCTCGGTCCTCTTAGCTGCCCTGTGTCTAGCTGCCTCCCTCCTTCCAGGCCTTGGTCAAGAGAGAGACGAATCTGATCAGGGCTATTTTTATGAATGGACTGATTCAGTGATGGGTGGCCCTTGGGTCTAAGCGAGTTTTAGTCATGCGGAGCCTGCACCAGGTACGCCAACTTGGCCTTTGGGTGCTAACGGGATCCTGAAATACGTCCCCCCTTCTGAAAGTCTTGCTCGAGCACGGAGCGGAGGGCATGCAATGAAATCGCGTGCTCCTTGCCAGCCCCTGACTGACTCCTGGTGGGCCTGGTGACTCTGTGGGCTCAGAAGGGCTGTGTCTCCTCTGCAGAGCCTGGTCCTTGCAAATCCCTACCTTGGCCAGGCTCGGCTCCACCCCTCCAGGCTTGGCCGGGCTGCAGGGTGGCTGATCAGGCTGCGTCCGCGCTCTCCAGCCTAGGCCGCCTGCGGGCTTCACCTTCAAACCTTTTCCCCTCATCTCCGGTGGGTCCCAGATGAGCCCTGACACTCCTGCCCGCCTGAATCCTCTACCTGAGAACTTCTAGAACCTTGTTTTCTGGTGGCCTACTTGGCGTGACTTCGGTTAATATTTAATCATTTCACACTGTACCCACTTCTCTCTCCTCCTCGGATGGGTCCTGATGGCTTCTGGGTAATGCAGCTTCTGACATAAAATGTGCTCTGGATGCATTTGCCTCATTAGCGGAGGTTTTGCTGGATATGGGTCACTTAATATCTGTTAGGTGACTTTATCTCATTTACCTTCAGATTAGGGTATTGTTTAATATGTATTTAGGGCTTTGGCTTTAAGAGATGTATTTTTTTAATTAAATACATATTTTGAGTCCTGACATCTGACATGTTGTGCTTATATATAAAGTGTGTACATAACTTGCCCAAGTTCCGTGACGTATAAATACACTAATGAATGATAGTAAATCACTCTGCACACATAATCCTCTGCTCGTATGTGGCTGGACTAATCAGCCTGACTTCTAACATCCCAAGTCGTATCCAAGTAGTACTGCTTCAGGATCGTGCCCCCCGCCCCCCACCACCCCTCCACCCCATACAGGACAGATTCCTGCCTGCGGGGCTGCTTCGGGACCGGTTTCCAGCCTTGGTTTCTGCTTTGGCTGTAGGTGTGGAAAGACAGGGAGAAAGGCAGGAGACAGGCCACGTTCAGTGATTGTCTTTTCTCTTTGAACTGTCTCGGACTTCCCCGATCCTTCCTGATGTGGAGCGAGAGAATGAACTTCAGTGTCAGAGAGAACTGGATGGGAATCTATTAACCTGTGATCTTGAGCACGTTGTTTAACCTGCTTCCTAAACCTCATTCTCTCATCTTTAAAAAGGGGATGATGAGGTACATTGCCGAGGCCGGCTGTGAAGCTGAAGTGAGCAGCGCAGTCCATCGCGCGTGGCCCTCACACCGGCCCATTCTCCTCTCCCTGCGTAACGCCCATGTCGGTATCAGACAAAGCACATTTAGAAGATAACCTGAGAAAGTATTTCCATCTTGTCCCCATGACCAAAAAAGGTAATGAAGCTAAACTGTCAATTAGAACATGCATCTAGCAAGTTCCATGGGTCCTACCTTGTGGATGTCAAAGCCCCAAGCCACGACCCTCAAGCTCTTCTTTCTACTCATCAGTGAGTGGTCGGCTGGGCTCAGCCCTGTGGGAAAGTGGACATCCCTTAGAAAGGTCCAGCCAGACTCCAGGCTGGAGGAGGACCACGTAAGGCCACAGATCCACCACCACTGACCCACCAAATTTCCACTAAAGTACCACTGTTGAAGACTCATTCCTTTTTGTTTGGAGACAAGCGTGCAACTCAACATCTAGCTTTCTTAAAGATTGGGGGTTTATTGGTTCACATCACTTGGGAGTTAAAGATGGCATCTGGAACATCTGGAGCACACCCACTAAACCAGACACTATGCTGGGACAGGTGACAATGTCATTGGTTAGACTAGGATCACAAGCCTACTCTGGAGCAAGGGATAGAGATAGTCCTAAATGTCTAAATACACGGACAGACAGTGGGTTTAGGGAGTTTTGTCAAAATCTAATGATTTGTTGGGGGCCGGGCAGAAGCAACAGGTTTAGTAAACTACAAGCCACTATAGAATGAAAACATACAGAGGAGTATTATCACATATCAACTGTATAGCAGGCAGGGCCTAGCAGGGAGACAGGAGCCACCCCAGTCATTTTAACAGAGAGAATGTAATACAGGGAATTCCTAACTAGGTACAAAGTTGTTAAGTAGGTAATGAACAGTGTGAAATGAAGCTGTAAAGACTCTAAGGAAGAAGGGATGAGACAGAATTAACTAAATCAAGAAGCCTGGAGGAGATGCCCTACAGCGCTAAATTCAGACCACAGGTGGGGGGGGCGGGGCTGGTGCTGAGGACAGGGGGACAGGGAGCCGCAAAACATGGCCCACTCTGTAAGGGATAGAAAAACGAAATACTCGATTCACTTGCTGCTGTGGGAAGGAACTGCCTCTGTGGAGTAAAGGGTGGCTGGGGGCTGCACAGATGGGGAGCCATCGGTCCCTTCTCCCCTCTAGCCTTGCAGGCTCCCTCTAACCACCTTGATTTTCAGGGTCTAACATGGAGCTGCTGGCAAAGGGCAGCATGGCTTGCAGAGTCTCAGCTCCCGCTTATCTCCTGCAAGCTTTCAGAGTCAGTTAATGCTGCCCCCTCTCCCTGCTTCCCCTGGTCCTCTCATGCACCACACGGCAGCATTCGGCTCGACCGGCGCTGCCTATGGGAGGGGGTCCCCGTACCCAGCCCAGGTGTGGACGAGGCTGTCCCGCCCAGTTTGTGCAGTGCACGCAATGCCATTCAGACGTGGCTTACTCACCCAAGGACACGTTTCCCAGAAGTTTCCCGTCATTCAGCACGCCTGACTCTGTGCAAGGGCCGTGTGGCGCTGAGAGACAGCAGCTTCAGAGCCAGGGGGTAATCACACATCCGTGTGCACTGCCGGCCGCCTTGAAGATGAGCAGGCAGGGAGTGAGTGGGGTAAAGGCGCGGAGATCTGGGCAGCATTGAATAAATAATGCATGGACACCGGAATCACAGTCTCTCCTACCTTCAAAGTTCCTGCTTCCTGGTAGCAGAGGGACTGTGCTGAGTCCCCACTGACCAGAGGAGGCACCCCCAAAAGCAAGCATCTCTCCGACTCATGCTATCCTGCTCGGTCTTCTGTGAGCCTAGTCCAGCTTCCCTCTTTTGTCTAGGCTGGAGGTAGTGGAGGTTTTGATAATTCCTGAGCTGTGTTGACCAGAGTTCAGCTGGAACCTTCCCGATGACTAAGCACAAGCAACCTTGCGAGAGGAAGGAGCCAGTGTGTTTACACAGAATGTTTATCCTTTTCCTAAGGTGGGGTTCTTCTGTTGGTCAAGATTTCTCAATAACTCTATCACTTGAGATTAGCAGTGGCAGCCCAGAGTCCCAGGCAAATTGAATTTCTCTAGTTATTCTAGCCATTCTAGTACGGCCACTTTGGTCAAAGCAGGTGTGTGCTGTGCTTGATAAGGCCAGGTGGAAAACACATATTCTGAGTAAGCAATGAATGTCGGAACATCAAGTACAATTCGGTGAACTTCAATAGAAAGGTTATGAAGCAATACAGCCCTCTCCGCACCAGCGAATTGTAAAGGCTCAACCTTTCAAACGAGGAGAAAAGCTACACAGCACTACCACACCACGGGTCCATTTGGGGTTTATTGTTAGCAAAAGGCTGTCATCAAAACTAATTTGATGCCTATTAATAAATGAGTAATAAATAACTATTGTTCCAAATAAAAACTTTCAGGGAAAATATTCTGGCTATAGAAATCTGCCGTCATAAGTGACTTTGAGCATGATAAAAATTATAAAAATACTCTTATTTCAACACAGTGCTTTATCGTTTTCAAAATGCTTTCACATCTGTCTTCCCATTCAATCCTCACAGGAGCTGTGCAAGGTAGGTAAGATTTATCACTCAGCTTTATAGATTGAAAAAAACAAACAAACAAAAGACAACCAGACTCAGGGAGGCTTAAGCAGTTTGCTTAAGTGGCAAAGGGTGGAGCTGGGGTCAGAAGCAGGACTTCTGGGTTCTACTCGGTCTCTCTTCCGTGCTGCTGCTTTCAGGCTGTGATCAGGTTTCAAAAGTGGGTCACTGTAGCCTGCCATTTCCTCCAGAGGTAAAGGAGCAAGGCGTCTCATCTGAATGTAACTTACAGGGAAGCAAGTCTTGAATTTTGAGATCAACAACAATGACAACAGTAATAATAATTGCTCACGTTTATTGATAGTTACAACTTGTCTAACTCTTCCTTCTGCAACCCCTGAAGCTACTCGAAGTGTATATTTCCTTTAGGTGCATCTTACAGACAAATTGACAAAGCCATATTGTCAATTTCTAAAGTCATTTAGGCAGAACGTTGCAGAACAACATGGAATTGAGGTTCTCCTGATCCCAAACCCATGCTCCTCCCTGCTACCCTGCAGGCTCAGCCAGGGGCAGGGCTGTCCAATTCTCGGTGCAGATCCATCCCACCATCTCAGACCTGCCCCAACCAGAGTATCTGAAAACAGAGCATGAAGCCCAGAGTCACACGTGCACACGTACCTCGCCTGGGAAAGACATAAACTTCAGCTTTGATTTGCTGTCTAATCCCGGTTCAGACCCTCTTTCATCTTCCTCCTCTGTTAAGGGAAGGACACCATCAAGGTCATTTGCCTCTGATTTACCTCCAGTAAGGCTGCTCATCAGCAGGATGGACCTTTGACCAAAAGTGGACCCTTCTGCCTTGCTTTAATATCCCGGAACAAGAGATGTTATGGAAATTCCAGTTATCTCCTGCTTAACTACAGTGGACACTGTTTTCTTTTAAAGTACAGGTCTTTAGGCAGAAACAAAATTCAATGCTGGCATAAGTGGTAGCATTTATTTTTAAATATTCATGCAGAATACCACGTATTTCCCAACATACCGTCTTCTTCTTCTTAGAAGCTTCGTATCATCTTCAAAACATACCAGAGCATTAATCCATATTATGAACTTGGAACTTTCTTTTTTTCTGCTTAAAGTCTAACTTATTTTCAAATTATAAAACTTAAAAGTGCCTGAAACCACAAAACTTTCTTTTTATTGGCAATTATAGCTGAAAAAAGAGCTGAATTTCCCCCCCACCCCAAGATTTTTATAAGGAATTTGTTTTTAGGCTGATGCTTGTTAACTGGAGTCCTTATTTTTTTTTTCCTCAACCAACTTTTAATTTCCTGAAAATTGGGGCTTATGATATGGAGAAGGCACTAACAACTCCTAATCTGGGCTAATGAGCTGGATGGACAAATGAGTGCATGCTACTCCTGGAAGATAATAATGTCCACAGACATTTTTCCCTCCCAATTAACTACAAATGTGATTATCTGAACATACAACCATATTCCTTTAGTAATTATGCTAGACTAACAGTCTAAATTTATTTTATGTAATATTCGTTTTAATAACAACGTCTATTAAAGACATCTGCTGAAAGCCTGCAATACTTATTTCATGGATAGACAGCATACGAGCATACTTTAAGAATTCTGTTTTCAGTTTAAAGTTATGGGCTGTTAAGGAGAAGGTTTATGGGTGTACCATTATTAGCTGGAATTTGAGTCAAATCAAAATCAGGCTCAAGAACTTACTTATCCATAATATTATCAAGGGCCTTTCAAAACATTAAAAAGTTTAACTAAACAAGAATATTAGTATAATTTAATGTTTTACCTGCAGTTCTCAAGGCCATTCAAAACACTTCCCAATCACCAGATTTCAAATCCCTGTGCTAGCCTCTCATCCTAGCGAGACTTTTTAAACCTCAGAGATTTATTCAGCAGGTCCATAGTTTAACTGTGAGAGAAAAAGATATTTATACCTACTGAGTTATTTGACTACAGATGACAAAGAAAAAGTCCCGTATGTCACTCCCCCTCCGTGAGGGTGCCAGCTGAGCCGTGGGGGACTGTGAAGGGCTAGGCTGGTCTGGACGGAAGCCATCGGTGGCCAACACCATGAATCCCTCCCCAGCGGCTAGACTTAGCGCCCCTGTAATTTCATTTTAAAACCTCAATGATCAAGCTTAAAAGAAAGCAATAAAACATATCGCATTTTTACCCTGCGGTTTGAAGAGCCCCCCAATCTCCTTGCCTTGTGGCCTTGACACTTCTTTTGGCATCGCTATTAGTGACACAAGGAGTAATTCACCACTGTCAGGGAATTTGGCTGTTTCATCACCTACATAAGAGACCTGCATAACTCCATGGTGATTGCTGTCTAGATGAGTTATGTGGCTCCTTCATGCACTTTTTGATTGAACAGTGATAACTCAGATAATGCATTATCCTGTGTTCCTCTCGTGAGGAGGCTGCTCTTTTTTCTTACAGAGCAGCGAAAGAAAGACCTCATAGAGGCATTTAAAGTGACATTACCACGCCAAGCCCAACTTATTACCATCAGTCAGGAGCAATTGCTAGGCCAGATTAAATAGAATAAAGGGAAATGTCAGTGACAAAGTTTAGAGCTGGAGCTAATTGGTCATCAAGGTCTCAGAAAAGAGATGAAACAAGTCCTAGGATGTAGCTGATCGAATTTGCTCAATCTCATATCAGGCCTGCCAGAGGGAATCCACTGACTATGCCCTTCACCCATCTGTCCATCCATCCGTCCGGCCGTCACGTGATGCCCATGCTCACTACGTGCCTGAGCTCAGTGATTCAGCAGTGAGCCACACAGATGTGGCGTTGCTTTCCTGGATTTATAGGCTATTGGAAGACAGAAATTAAGTACTTACAAGTGTGATGAATACTAGGAAGGAGACAAGCAGGATGCTCTGGCAGCTTCTCACAGGAGAAACCACCCTACTCAGAGGAGTCAGAGAGACTTCCTGAGAGAAAGGACGCTTCAACTGATACCTGAAGGAGGAGAGGCCAGGAGGGAGTGCCTTCAGCAGAGAAGCAGCAGCAGGAAGTCCCCAGGGCAGGCAGGAAATGCAGGGCAACCGGAAGAGGGAAGTCCACAGTGGGTGGGGCCGGGCAAGGGAGGGGAACTGGTGTAAGAAGAGGCTCCGTGGAGGGGCCAAGCAGGCCAGGAATAGCAAACTGAGAGGCAAACAGAAAAGTGATTTGATTATACATTTGATTATAATATGACTCTAGAGGCATAAAGATCTAGAAAAAAAAGGTTTTATTATGAAATACATATGCTGAGTGTATATCTATTACATGTACTTTATATATTGTGCATAGAAATAGATGTTGCTGTGTATCGTTTAAATAACTTACATTATTCTTAAACTACTGTTATTTATATTGGGTTGTTGGAAAAGTAATGATGTATTTTTTCTTTGAAAAACAGAAAAAAAAATGCATCATGGCGTTTCCAATAATTTCAATGAAAATAACAAAATAATCCGACCTACACAGACCACCCAGCTTTAGAAATACATCTTTGGAGCTTTTAAAATACCCCAATCCACTTCCCAATATATCTCCTCCCCTCCATTTTTATTTATAATTACCATGCGAACGCGTGCGTGTCAGTAAGCAGTTGGTTGATCGTATGTATTTCCCTGGATTTTACAGAAATAGAATTATAACTTATATATTCACTTGAGACTTCCTTTTTGGCACATAGCAGGCTGAGAATCCTTCATGTTGATGGGTCAGCATTGCCTTTTCACGCCGGTAGGAGAACAGAGCTTCAATTTACAGCCAAACTCAATTCATGATAAGAGAGGCAAGAGACTTCACGTTTTGAAAACAAGCCATTCTCAAATGTCGGTTTTCCTTAGTATCTCTAACAGCCACGGAGCTGATAATGGACAATACATCTGCCACATAATACCTGGTATTTGCAAAAGGCTTTGCCTGCGTTCCAGGCAAGCATCTCATGGCGTTTAATCCCCACCAGGTCGGAGGCGGTAGGCCTGCCCCAAATTTCCAGCCGGACGAGTGAGGGGACTGAGTGCTCCAGAGATCAGGTGACTTTGCTAGAGGCCCCTTGATGTGGCAGAGAGGTGCAAAATCCAGTGTTTCGCTCTCCGAGCTGCCGCCAAGTGTTGGGCAAGAGGAAACAAGAATGAGGAGGGGCTGGATGCTTGAATGATTTGAAGACGTCGTGAGCAGTTTTTCCTGATATTTCATCATCTCCTTTCAACCTCTGGTGTGAGTACAAAGACACACACATTCTGATTGAATCCCCAGGTCTGAATTCACCCTTGCTTCTGGCCTCTGGAGAAAGGCAGCCTCACAAATTGCTGCGTTGACCAGGCAAGGGCTACGTCTGTTCTGTTCTCAGATTCGTAGTGTGTGGGGCTGGGAGTGCTGGGATGCATCTGCCACACTCACCTTGCACCTCAAAGTGCTTTCACACGCCTCCTTTGCACTTGCTTCTGACAGCCCAGGAGCCTTCAAGGGTAGCTCTGGCTCCCTGCGCTCTGGACTTGGTGGGGGCTTAGTGACTGTGTGGGAGAGATTGTCGGTGGTAAAGTCCTTACCAAAACCAGACTCTTCTTACCCTGACCCAGTCCTCTCTGTGACAGCACACTCCGTCTACACCCCAGAGTGTTTTCAGTTAGGACGTTAAGGTCACACTGCCTCCGAGCTCCCGAATCTCAGTCGGATGCTGGGTTCTCCAGTGAGCTGACCCAGAGAGGAAGGGTTGGCTGTGCTTCTGCGGGCAGGGTGTGAATTTCCCAGGTTGGTTCTGTGCTCGCAGGGCTTCAGGGAACTTGGAGATGATGTGAAAGATCAAATAATGGCACCCAACTGTCCGCCAGCCTCTAAATTTGCATCTGTGTTTTAATCATCACACTTCTACTCCATTTCCTGGGCTTGAAAATACCTTTGTCTACAAAACAAACCACTTTTTAAATGTGTAAGTTTTCAGCAACTCAAAAAGGCAACAAAACTATGTGCTCTACAATGCTTACTGCAGCACTATTTGCAATAAGCAGGATTTGGAAACAACCGAAGTGCCCGCAGATAGAGGCCTGGGCTGGGGAGACGTGGCCACCCCCTCCCTGGAACACTGTTCAGCTGCCAGGAAAGACAAAATGCAGCCATCCACAGCAACATGGGGGGAGTGAGGAAATTATGTGCAGGAAAGCAAGTCAGATGACAAATATTGGACATTTCTGTAATGGACATTCGACAGAGTAAGATACTTATAAGAATTAGTGGTCATTGATAAACAGTGAGGATTCTGAAGTTAGGAGAGCAGGGGAGGGACAGGGTCAAAGGGGAGAGCAGCGATGGGGCTGGGAGAGGATCAGGGAAACACAAGGAAAGAGGGGTCCTGTTTCCATGAGCCCATAACATCCACTCATCTGTTGCCTCTTGATTCATTCAAAAATAATGCATAGGTTTTATGACCTTGTCTTGCATAAAGGGACCCCCCTTAGGCGGGTTCTCTGCAATGGCTTGGGCCCTCCATCAGTCTCCCCGGGGTGGTGAGTGGCCGCCTACAGGCTGGAGATCCATAGTGGTCCTTTGGCATTTGAGGAGGTTGAATTCACTGCTGGAATTGCTCCGGAGAGACCCTGGGGACCCTTGACCTGTACTGATTTGTAGTTTAGCTGAAACAAATTTGATTAAAGTGAGCTGCAAGGTTGGAGAGTAGCTCGCCAGAGACTTCCGCTACTGAATGAACCTAGTCACTGCTTGTGACCCGAGTCACACACGTACACGTGTGACCTATGAAACAGACTGCCACGGGCTACTCAAATATGAAGGAAATTGTATTTACTTGGTGTGATTAGAGCAATGGTTCCCAATGAGAGTTGATTTTTGTCCCCAGGGGACTTCTGACAATATCTTGAGAGATTTTTGGTTGTTGCAACTGGAGAGAGGGAATGTCGGGGGCAGGAGCAGGACTGTACCATTGCGCACAGGTCAGGGTGCTGCTTCTCCGAGCAGGGTGTCTGCACGCTCCAGGACAACTGTCAGGACAAATGTCGATGGTGCCAAGACTGAGAAACCCAGAATTTGAAAGCTCTTTTCTCCAGTGTTCCAAAATGTTGTGACATTCTTGTAATATATACATTATTACATAATGTCATTACATTTGATTTTCTTTCTGTTTTTTTTTGTTTTTTTTTTTTTCCTTCCTCTGGTAAGCTTTGTCATCCTCAGGCCAATCCATTAATGCATCCTTGCTCTCTGGAGAATTTCTTTTATGATTTGAATCATTTCCTCGGCATTCTTCAAAGGTTGATCATCTGAAGCCAAATGTAAACCTTCTGCTTTTCTGCTCAATCTACTGTGAGGGCAGAATTCACAAAATAGATGCCTTTCTAGGTCTCGGGGCCAAAAAGAGCTCCTCTCTCTTGATGAAGTTCTGTTTTTCAGTTTAGGGGCAGTTACTGCCATGTGTCTCTCTTTGCCTTAACAACTAAAAATTTCAGTTTTTCTCCTCCTGCCTCACTCTCTTGTCCTCTTTATTTTTTTCTTCTCCTTATGTCTCGTTCCTCTCTCTCTCTTCACCTTGGAACATGGTGCTTTTGAAGCACCATTAAGGTGAAATAAAGGAGGCGCCAATGAAAGGAAGAGGGTCTGGATGCTGATTAATTAATTAATTAACCAACTACAACTAGCCCATCCTCCTGTCTCCGTTTCCTTCCTTCCCATTAATTCTTTATGTGTTTCCCCCACGCATAGATCCTCTTCTTTCCTATGGTTTCTGTTCCTTAGCTAATCTCGTTCATAATTGTAAACACAGCCAATTTACTGTCTCTTTCACATTGTTACTGATCTCCTGTCCCTCTTTGATATTTTTGCTCAACCTTTTGTAACAGGGATCGTGGTCCTTGTATGATTTGGAATTTTTGCGTGGGAGTTGTTCTTTTTGGTTTTGTTTGTTTGTTTGTTTGTTTTGAATGGGCTTACTGCTGGCTTTTTGTAGTTGTCATCCCATGCACTTTTATTCGTTGAGGGATGAGTACATATATTCCTTTTGAAAGTTATTAGTAGTAATTTAAAAATATACAGATATGCTATATTCACAGGAAAATTTAATAAAGATATGAAAAACTGCAAGTCTTCATTAGATCATTATGTAAATTGTAATGCAGTGAAATTGTTCTATAGGTGCATGTTATCAAATAAGACCTTGTAAGATGCTGAAATATGAAAGATGAGTCTGTGCTTTTTAAATATAATTTTCTATTGAAGTAACGTCGCATCATCGTAGTATATAGGTTCCAGGTGTACATCATTAGCAATCAACATCTACACACCAAGATGAGTTCACCACTGAGAGTCTTCACCTTGCAACTGACCCCTTATGGCAGTTTACCCGCCCCTGGTCCCCATCCCTTCTGTTAACCATCAATCTGGCCTTAGGGTTTCAGTCTTATTTTTGTTTCATTGAGTGTGTGATTTTGCTTCAGCCCTGGCCTGGAAGTACACTTGTCCTCATCTCGCAGCAACTGTTCCAGTGGCCCCGGCAAATGGACAGGGAGCCGATCTCTCCCCTAACAGCTGCTTCTCTGCTTGGGGCGAGTGTGCACTTCCGTGGCCAGCTGGCCATCTCGGCCCTGGGGGCCAGAGCATAAGTCAGAGGCCATTCTCCCTCCTACTCTGCTGTCCTTTGAGAACCACGGAGTAGCGGTGGTGACAAGCCATGCTCTGTCATCTCGAACGTGGACCCCATAAAGGCAAGGATCCCGCCTGTCTCGATGCTCATTGGGCCATCAGTCCCTGGAGATGCCTGCCCTAAAGCGGGTGCTCGGGGATATTTGCAGAATAAATGAATAATTCAAGATAGATAGATAGATAGATAGATAGATAGATAGATAGATAGATAGAGAGATAGATAGAGAGATAGATGCCTCTCTCATCTACCCCACATGCAAGAATCAAGTCTCGCTCTGCTTCTTTCATCTCTTGCTGCTGGGCTTTGTATCCCATGGGACACCCACCTGTGCCACAGGCACCTGTGCCCACCTGCCCTATTCTCCTCCTGTTCTGCTGACCCCTTAGCCCGCTGCACTCTGTGCCTCTGCCTCCTGCTCTCGGCCACAGCTCTGGGTCAGGTTGTTATGCACATCAGCACTCAGGCCCACTTCCCTTCACAGGGCTGCTTCCTTTGGCTTTAATGAAGCATGAATGAAGAGATGTTGGTTTCACCTGGCAATGCCATTTGCCCCTGTGATTCAGATGGCCCATGGAACCTGTGGCCACATGGGCAACCCTTGACCTCTCACACAACCACATCATGTCCCTGCTGCAGGTCAGGGCAGGTGGAGCCATGACTCGGAGGGCAGCGATGCTTCCAGTCCCCCAAAGCCAGCTGCTTTGGGCTCCAGGCTCCATCTGCTCCTCTTGGGGGCAGAACCTCCGGCCTCTGTACTTTGTGCCCAGCCTGACAACTGGAGCACAGAGCCTAGGCCATTTCTGCGGGCCTTCCTTCTGCCCAGCCCTCTGTTTTGTGGTGGCTGCTGGCCGCCCTGTGTTCTGATACCCCAGAGTATATTATGTGGGGCCCACAAATCCAGCTACACTAAATGAAAAAGGGAATTTGCTGGAAGGATGCTGTGGAACCTCTTGACAGTAAGGAAGAGGCCCCAAGAAACCTGGATCTGGATGGAGCCGCAGGTTTCTCTCCTCTTCTCTTGGCACATCGCGGGCATTTTCCTCAGGCTGCAGGTCTGCCCCTAGGTCCACATTCTGGAAAGTGTTCCCAGTTACAGTTCAGCCACCAGAGCATGGTAGCCTAATTGCCTGTCAGTTTCAACTCAAAATTATGAGGAAAGAGAGTGGGTAGCTAAGCTGGGTCAGGATGTCACTTCGGATGAAATAAATCTCGCCAGGGTGCAGAGTGCAAACAGCCACTGCCACGGAAGCCATTCCTTAATCCATTTAACCAGTATTTCGAGCACCTACTGCATACAATAGGCACTGTGACTTAGGAGCAAAAGGTAGTTTTAGTCCTGAGCCCTGCAGAACTTATAATAAACATAATATTTTATCTGATTCATGAATTAGGAATTGTTGATTGGAGGCGGTTATGGTGATGACAGTCATGAAAACCTCCCCTGGTTCCTGCGGCGGAGACTGTCATTAGAAGACAATCCAACTTCTGCTGCACTGGACCTATCATCTTCCTGGGGAGACCCACCCTCCCCAGGTGTGAAGACATGTTAAGATGACCCTAGGGAGTCACACCCTTGTATACACACCCCACCCCCTCAGGGCAGGCAGAACTTGGGACTTGCTTCTAGGCAATAGAATGGAATAGCAATTGTGTAGCAGAGGGTAGGTGAAGGGATTTTGCAAATGAGTCGCACTTGACTTACCAAAAATACCTCCCCCTGGTTGGGCCTGACTTAATCAGGTGACAGCCCAGAAAAGAGAGTCTCAGACCCTCCCTGAAGTAAGAGGAGTTCCCTGGCCAGCCTTGAAGAAAGAAGCTGCCTTGTGGTGAGGGGGCCCAGGGGAGGAACGTGTAGCAGAGAACCCGAAGCTCCATGAGCTGAGAGCACCCCCTGGCCAGCAGCCGGTATGGAAATGAGCACCTCAGTCCTACAACCACAAGGAACTGTGTTCTGCCAATACCCAGTGTGAACTTGGAAGAGGATAATGAGCTCCAGGAAGGCAGACAGCTCCACCTACCAATGCCTCGACTGCCGCTCAGTGTCTATTGCTCCTGGACCCAACTAAGCGGTGTCTGGGCTTTGTCATAAAGAAGACTCCAGGCCCACATAGCTTTACTACCATGTAGAATCAATAACATCACTAAATAAAATCTTCCATAAAATGAAAAGAGTTCTCAACTCATTTTATGATTCCATCAAGCCTCTAGGCCTCAGCCTTTGATTCCTTCCTCTATCACCTGCCAGGGAGACTCAGGCATCTGCACTTTACTCAGCATTGCCCAGCATTTTGTCTAAGCTTCTAAGAACCACCCTGTTCCCCGGGCCCTTAGCCAGGGTATTAAACCAGCGTCCTGGGAATAAACAATAAATTCTTGTTTATCAAGTCTTTCATTTGACCCCTTTGATCAAACACCCTCAAAATCCAACTCCAGGGGTACATGGTGCACCTGGCACACTGGCAGTTGAAGAACAGCACACATTATGATCTGTATACTATTGTCCTGTGGTTTATGTTAACGTTTGTTATAAATGCACAATACTCCATTATTTTTGCTTTAACATCAATTACTTTTGAACAAGATTTTTAAAAATATGAAGGCTTTTATATATACCAATGCACTTACAATTTCTAATGTTTCTATCCTTTCGTATAGATCCAAATTTCTATCTAGTGTCATTTTCCTCCTTCCTTATCAGTTCGTGGAGTATTGATCTGTTGGTCATAAAGTCTTTCAGCTATTGTGTCCTAAAAAATTTTGCTTCAGTTTTGCTTTCAGAATAAGTTTTTACTGTGCACAGAATTCTAGGTTAAACTTGTTTTTTAAAATTTTCACTCTTTAAAAAGTGCTGCTTCCCATATTATTCTACTTTGTATTTTTCCCACCAAAAAGGCTGCAACAATTTTTATCATCGTCTCTCCTTTCTGATGTGTTTTTTTACTCTTGCAATAAGCTAAAATTTTAAAAATTTCTCCTTATCATTACTTTTTAACAAACTATGAATTTCATTTTTTTTTTTTTTCTGTTTCATTGAGCTGCTTGGAGATTCTTGGATCTATCAATTTACAGCTTTCCTTTTCCTTAAGGAGAATTTTTCATTTTTTTTCCTCAAAAAATGTATTACCCTCTTTTCACTTTGAGCTTTCAAAGACTCCAAGTAAATTTATATCACACTACTTAGAATTCTCCCACATCACATTGATACTCTATTTATTTTGTAAATCATTTTTTTCTGTTTCATTTTCAACAGACTTTATTATATCGTTAAGTACGCCGGACTTTTCTTTAGCATTGTTAATCCAGTGTTCATTCCATGTATTTTTCATTCAAGACATTTTTTATCTCTAAATTTTTAATTTCTGCCTTTTTAAAATCTTTCAAGTCTTGCCTTAAAGTGCTTACAGTCTCCTCCACATTCTTGAACATAGGGAATCCAAAACGTTACAAGAACTTCTGATCCTTCCTAAATTGGCTTCACTTGGGTTTCTCCTTGTGTGTCGTATCCTGGTTCTTTGTTAGTCTAGTCATTTTTATTGGCTGCTGGAAGTTATAAATTTTATTTTGTTGGGGCCTGGATATCTGTGTATTATTATAGATATAAGTTTTGTTCTAGAACATGGTTAAGTTACTTGAAAAGTTTCATGCTTTCAGGACTTATTTTTAAGCTTCTTTTGTAAGACAAAAGCAGTATTTAGTCTCTGGTTGATTCTGTTCCCCTTTTGAGGCAAAACCCTGTGAGTAATGTATCTGATGCCCGTGTGTGAGGTTATTTCACTCTAGCTGAGGGGAACATGAACTATTCCCAGCCGGAGTGATCTCCACACATTGTTGCCTCTGCTCTCCTTGGGGCCCTTTTCCTACCTTTGGGTCATTGTCTCCCGGGTGCCGAGACGAACATTTACCTGCTGACTCAGAGGGCACCCTGTGGCTCTGGGATGTGCTCTGTGCAGCTCTCTTCTGTCCCGTTCACTGACTGATGAACTCCAGTCACCTGGACCTCCTAAACTCCCAAGCCCAGCTTGTCAACTTAGGGAGCTCCCCTCCTGGTACCGTGGCCTGAACACTCTTGCAGTCACTACTCTGGTGGATTGTGAGGACCCTCTGTTGGCTTCCCCTCCTTCAGTGACCACCTACCTGTGCTACTTGTCCAATATCTGGAAAACTTTGTTTCACATATTTTGCCCATAGATTTGAGTCGTTTAAGATAAGAGGGCATGTGGTTAACTCATCGTGGTCAGAAGCAGAAGCCCCTGCTAAGTTGCCATGAATATAGACTAAGACAGCTTTGCCTCCTTGTAGAGGCCCAGTTTCACTGAGCTTGCAGTCTGTCACCACCCGTGGGTTTTTCATTTTTGACATTCAGATTCTTAAAAAGTAAGATGTTCCTGATCATGTTCTTGTCTGATTGATTGAGCCACTGAAAACCAGCTCCTGTATCTATGCTGTTAACTTTCTTCATATTAATTTTGGATCTTTGGTACTTTTGAATCTTATTTCTGCCATCCAGTCTACCATCTATCTCAATTGCTAAGTGAAGATCTCTCTGAACCAACTATATGCCTTGCATTGTTCTAATGATACCAGGGATACACAGCTCTTGCTCTCATGGAGCTGACACTTTGAGAGTGGGGAGAATACCTAATAAACAGATAAAAACAGATTCACAATAAATTATTTCAGCTGATGATACAAGCCTCGGAGAAAGCAAACTCAACGCTGTGGCAGAGAATATCCAAGGTAACCGAGGAGGCTGCCTAAGCTTAGGTTTTCAGGGAAGTTTTTTGTATGGGTTTTTGGTTGCAAACAACAGAAAACATTTCTGCTTACCTTAAACAGAAAGGACATCTTGGGGACGAGCATAAGGTAACTAAGTACTGATAAATAGGCTGCAGAGCCCCGCTTTGGTAGACCCTAAGTTTGGAGAAGCACCGTCAACATAACCCCATGTAGTAGCCTCCACAGCAGCTCAACCCGGCAGCCCTGGTCTCCGTTAGCAGCACACCTCTGGGCACACATGTGGATGGCCACCTGCGAGGAGCTTGCCAGCCTCAGCCACTGCGGCTCTGCAAGGCTTGCCATGCTCCAGCGCCACCGCTGCCCCTTCGTGTCACGCTCTTGAGACTGAGACCCAGGGTCACGAGTGAATTACCTGCTCTCAAGTCAGGTATCCGAGTCTTAGTTTCCATAGGGGAAAAGAGAAATCCAGGGGCCTCCCTGGTGGCTCAGAGGTTTAGCACTGAGCTGCAAAGCTGCCCGCAGCCTCTGCAGCACCAGTTCGATTCCCGGCCTCCAGCAAGGGTCCCACATGGCACGCAGACCTCTCCTGCCGCGCCTGCTGCTCCCCTGAGCAGTGTACTTCATCCGTCTGCCTGTTCTGGTCCCCGCTCTGGCTCTGGTGAATTCTCTCACCCTCCCGCGCTTCTGACTGTACCCAGTGCTTGTATAAATTAATAAATAAGTCTTTTTTAAAAAAAAAGAAAGAAAGAAAAGAGGAATCCAGGCCCTCAGGAGCTGCCAGGGTAGGAACCTAGGATGTTCTGTTGTTGGATGGAAAATAGACAACGTCTCTGGAACCCCCTCTAAAAAGGGGAGATTTGAGTAACAGGAAAACGCAACACTGTGCAGATGTGAAGGAAACACTGAGGGTCGAGAGAACAGCAGAGACACAGACTAACACAGGAGTGAGCGTGATGTTTTCGTGGGACATAACGGTGCTGGTGGCAGGAGCACAGTGATCAAGGGAGAGGGGATCAACAGGTGGGATCCAGGAAGCGGCACAGCCTGACAGGCACCACCGCACAGGGAAACCACTGGAGAGAGAAGGGTTGTAGAAGGGGAGTGATGTGCCTCCTCCTGGTGGTGTTCACTTAATGTTTGGTAGGGTTTTTCTTTCTGGATTTTTCTTTCTTACATATGATGGTAAAAAATGCTGTGGCAACATTTAAAATATTGGAAAGAGTAATTCTAAATCCTCTTCTATGAAGAGCTATGTCCCTGTTGTCTGTCGTCTTCGCTTGTGGCCTACCTGCGCACCTGTTGTTAACAGGCCCTTAGTGCATGTGCTTTCACAGCGTATTCGTTCTACTGAGGATTCTGTATTACATATTGCTCAGTATTGGGGATGATGCTGTGCTGCAAATTTGTCTTTACAGACTTTCTTTAAGATGAGCATTAGGAAGGGTTTGCGGGGTCACTGTCTGTGTAGCCTTCTTGAAAATACACTACAAATTGCCACCGCGACTCTCCGAAAGAGTCGCCGTGATTTCTACTGTAACTGAAGCCCGGGAGTAGATTCGTTTCCCCGGTTATGTAACTGCTGGTTTGTGGAGGAAATATGATCCGGCTCACTCTCATTTTCATTTCTTTGATGCCCGTGCCATGCTCCATGCCACGCTGCCCGCTGAGGTCACAAGGAAGCCGTGGGCGGGGCAGAGGAGGAGGGGAGAGGGAGGCCGTGTTTCCCTGGCCCAGGTTCTGCTTCTAGATGGTGAAGCCACAGTTGGATGTGCCACTCTGCTCCTCCATGCCACCCCTCACCTGTCCCGCCCTGGCATCTCCCATGCTGTGGCTCCCTAGGGATGGCCACTCCAGCCAACTTCAGGGCCTGGGTCATCGTGCTCCCCACCCCCAAGGTTGCCCATGTGTTCAAGGGGCAACCCCTCCTCCCTTCTGTGCTTTTGAATCAGTTTCTTGGGGATCTCCGGTTCCTCGCTGAAAGTCAAAGTCATTTATTCATCTAACAAGTCATCACTCAGGCATGCATCGAAATGCCAGCAGGAAACAGATGGCACACTTGGAGCAGGTACCTGAGGAGGGTTTCATATTTGCAAACAGGGGTAGGAGTTAAGGCAACCACAAGAGGATGGTGGAGCACCCAGAGGCTAGAAGCAAACAGGTGCTGCTGCCTCCTGCCAAGGAAGGAGGGGGAAGAGGTGGCAGGTGCCCAGAGAGAGAGAAAGAGAGAGAGAGAGAGCAGCATGACGGAGAGGGCTGCCCTGCAGCCCCTGTGGCCTCAGGAGGAGGGATGCAGGCGATCTGCGGCAGCCCGACCAGGAGGACACACTCAAACCTCACTGTCCTGCCCCCCATCTGGCCTGGATCTCCCGTTGGCTGAATCTAATCCCGTTGGCCTCTTGGTGGGGACAGGTGTCAGATGATGGCACTGCCCACTCGGACGAGGCTCCTGGGGATGCAGGATGTCCTGAGCATCTTGGGTGACTGATGTAAACAGGTATCAAAACCATGATGGATTTGGCCCAGAGGTTCTTAAGGTTGATAATGCAGCTGCGCTGCCAGTGTTCAGAGGGGGTGGAGAGGAAGATGAGAATCTTGCCAGGAGTGTGCACAGTTCCCAGCCACCTTTGAGCTCTTCCTAACAATGAGCATCCGGGGAGGGCAGTGTTTTCTGTAGTTGCCAGGGCTGCTCTTAGATTCCACGGGAGGCGGGACGCCAGGTCTTATTCTCTCTCTATTTTGAGATGTTCACATCACTCCTGTGACCTGCCGTCCCTTCATCAAGCATATGCTGGTTTCTGAACTAGCAAGCGTGGCCCCCCTCAGGGTTCTGGGAACACAGAGAACCAGGCTACCTGGTGCTTTCCCTCAAGAGGCTGCCAACCTAGTCTGGGAAATCCTACATATAAGCCTTAAATCGGACACAAAACAACAAGCACAGTGAAAGAAATGCCTGAAGGATATAGTGGCATCCCAGAGAAGGTCGGGGAACACCCCCTGGGAAGGGTCAGCTCTTCTGTTGGCCCGGATGCTCCCCTGAGCGCCCTGCACCCACCCCAAGGCCTTCAGTTGGATGGTGAAGCCCAGACCCTCTGACACCCGCTTTGGGCCCGACCCCCACTGCTCTGCAAAGTGTGAACTTGTCTCTCTCATCTTCTAAATATATTGTGTATTTCCTCTTGGATGAAGTATTGCTTCTATTCATCATGTTTTCTCTTATAAAGTTGAATGCAATTTTTTATATATTACAGAAATTATTGTCATGGTTGATGCAGATCTTTCTCACAGCCTGGTTTTCTTCACTTTTAATGTTGGTGATGTTATTTTACATTGCACAGATATTTTAAAAGTCTACTCATTCAAACCTGTCATTTGTCAGTCTTTTCTGTTTAGATTGTTTATGTTTCCTTAAAGCCGAGGACGGTATGATTCCTCCACAGACCTACAAACATTTCATTCTGTTTTCTTCAGACTTTCATGTAATTTTGAATTAATGAGTATTTGCAATCTACTCGAGGATGATGTCTCATGTTCTTTAATCTACAAGCATAAATTATTTCCCCAATATAAATAGTATAATATTTTCTATATTATCACATAACTTACTGATAAAACTTCGGGAAAAGTCCAAATCCAAGTTGGCCACCCAAAACACTAGAAGCTTCCTTGGGGCTTGGTTACCCATGAATCAATAATCTAGATGATCCCCCTGGGCTTCGCCTGTTAAACTGTGTGTGTTCCTTCCATGGACCCTACTCCATAAAGGCTGGGGTCACCTACATCCCCATCACCTAACAGAGCACCTCACACATTTCTTATCTGGCACCATAAACACCTGTGGAGTGAATAATTTTTTTTTTGAAGTAGTCAATAGCTGAGAATCCACCCTCCATTCGTTTAATATTCATCTTCCTGTAAGTCCACAAGGAAAATGTGAAAGAGTCTCAAATGCTAGTTAAGCCACCTGACTTACATCATTTCCTTGATCCACTAGTCTAGGAACCTTATGAAAGGAGAAAATCCTGTTAGGCTTAAGGCATCCCAAGTGGACATGCCCTGACTCCCAATCACCGCTGACTTCTTGTCTAAGTGCTCGCAAAACGTTTGCTTAATAATCTTTTCAAGAACCTTGTCTGACATCATCAGTAAGCCTCTTGGTTTCCAGAATCCGTTTCCACCTTGCCTTCGCTGCTTTTTGAAAATGAGGACAGGGACCCTCTTATCTGGCTCAATATCCTCTTTGCCAAGCAATATTCTGGAAAATAATCATTGCTTAATACATGTGGAATGAATGGATGAGAACAATAGATTGTTATCCACAAAATCTTCTAGACAACATAAGTGAAATTATCTAAATAAACACAGGACACTGGGTAACGCACGCCAACAGCCAGCTCTGGCTGGTGCTTCCTCTGCGTGTGCGGAGGCAGCCCCGAGACCCTCCAGGCACTAGAAGGGACTCGCCATCACTGAGAGGCAAAAGCAGTGAGGGAGCCCCGAAGGGTGTTGCCACGAGGGAGAAGCATTTCTGGGACCACGCACTAACACTCAGGTTCAGTGCTTTGAGCAAGGTGTGACTCAGGCTGGCCAATGTTTGTAGACAGGTGGCTTCAGTTCCAATTTGCTTTGTTTGCAGGTCCTCGTATTTTATTCCTTTGTCAATGGAATGAGAAAGAAAGCAATTTCATGAGTGCTGTGAGTTCATCTTAAGTCTGACCACTTGTGAAGGGATTAAGTTGAGTCACTAGTCTTTGGGTGGGCAGGTGGGATATTTTTGAAACAAAATGAAACGCGTGATAAGGCATCAGCTTTTGAATATTGGACCGAATTCTTTGAAGCCAGTCGCGCCTGGGTGGCGGTGTGCGCTCTTTATCACAAAGCAGGATCGAGCCAGTCCTCCTGAAGCTCAGACTGAAGGTCCTGGTTTCACGGACACACTTGTTCCATGAACTCTTGATAGTGATTGGAAGTGAGCAAATGTGCTTTGGAGAATCTCTTCCACAATGCCCAGTGTGAGAGAGGAATGAGCTCAGGGCTAAGGTACATTCTCCAGCGATGGGTTCTAACCAAGATTACCTGTTGACCTGGAGAGGAGGGTGTGTGGGGGTCAGGTAGCCCCATCAGGGGTCAACAAGGGGTCCTGCTGGCTTATTTGCTCCTCTCCACATCTCCCTGCAGGGCTGACACAAGCCCCGTGGCCCACTGGCTCTTTTTTTTTAAAGATTTATTTATTTATTTATTTATACAAGAACTGGGGTACAGGCCAGATGCGCGGGAGGGTGAGAGGATTCACCAGAGACAGAGCGGGGAACAGAACAGGCGGACTGACGAAACACACTGCTGAGGGGAGCAGCAGGCAAGACAGGAGAGGTCTGCCCCGCCGTGTGGGACCCTCGCTGGCTGGCCGGGATCGAACCGGCGCTGCAGAGGCTGCGAACAGCTTCACAGTGCGGCGCTCAACGGCCTGCGCCACCAGGGGAGGCCCCCACAGGCTCTTGGCTGAGCACTGCCCGTGTCCTCAACCTCTTCCACAAAGGGTTCTTGACCTTCCTCTGTTGACACCTGTGGTTGTGTCTTCCCTGAAGTCCTCTCAGGTGATCTGGTGGTTATTTGCTTATTCCCTAGAGCCAGAAGTGCAGCCAGTTTTCAGTGTTCCCCATTACTGCTTGGAGACCTTGCTACCTGTCCCTTCTAGCATCCCCGCTTGTTCCCCCTCATTTGTGCACCTGTTTGTTGTTATTTTCCCTCGCCTCAACTGCACCGCCCCCCTTTAATTTTCCCCTTACAAAACTAAGGACAAGAACTGCCTAGTCCACTGTTTCCAGTTTCTCTTCTCCATCAGGTTCCCTCTAGCCAGGCTGTCCCCACCAGCAAGCCACTCACACCGCTCTTCTCAAGTCACCAATGGCTCCACCTCGGCCAGCTCCTCATCCAGTTCATCTGTCAACACCTCTCCAGGCTGCGTGTGCCTGGGGAGTCCATGTGCTTCTGGAGAATGGATTGAGGTTCTGGTTTTAGGAAATTAAATTTGTGGGATCTGAACAAACCAATCTATAAGAATATGTCTTACAGCTACTCACCCATCTGCCTTCTCTGAGTTTACGATGATTTATGACAGAGCAGTCGTAAGGAATGCTAATTAGCTTCATTTTTGTACACTTGGATTTCTTGCCAGGGACTGTGGATTGATAGGGGAGGGGGGAATTTTAAGGAACACTGAAATGTTTGTTTTCCGACTGAAACAGCCCTTCCTCTCTTGTCTCTCAATATTTAGAATTGCAGAGGAGTGTTAGGCTGGGGATGCACATTACAGAGCAGCTAACCAAACCTTTCATTTGGTACAGAGGTAAGTCCAGAAAGGCTGAGGGGCCTTTGAAAGTCTCGCGGCCAATTCATGACCCACTTGAAACCAGAATCTGAGCATCTCGATCCAAGTCCAGTATCTGCTGGCACACGCGCTGCGGACCAGCTTCCTTGCAGTTCTCTGAATGTCCACATTCTGAAGTGATGCTTTCAATTCGCTTTGCAAGGCAGCCTTTTATCCCCCCGGACCGTATGGGGTCTTTCAGTCTAACATCCTTTCCGAGATGCTTGCAATTGCTGGGTTTTCTAGCCGTTCTTTCAGTGCGCAGATGCATTTCACTCCCTTTTCCAGGCTCCTTTGTCCTCCTGGAAGGATCGGGATCTTTGACTCCGTCCAAGAACATACTTCACTTATCAGGCCCGAATCTGACAATGACTTTGATTTGTTGCTTTGCCCCCAAGTTGTAAGAGAAGGATGCTTGGCAGGGCCCCAAGGTGCATTCCAGGGCCAAATACTTAAAGATGTTTTCGATTGTGCAACTCTTGAAAATACCATCCCAACATAAAAGCCTACACGGGCAGCTTGTTCAGCCGTCAGTCACGAGTGGCCTCGCTGTCTTCCGCCATGTTTGGGGGTGCAGGCAGGCTCGCAAGCTCCTTGCACTTTGCCCCAGTCTCCTGAGCCCTGCCCATGTTGTTTTGCAATTGAGTTGTTCTTGTAGGTCTGTGTATAATCAGCAACACGGGAGGAGAAACGAGGCAACCCTCTCCCAGCACAGGAAAGACAGAGCTCTCAGGACGGTGAAGAGCCAACACAGACACCCTAATGAGATAAGCTGCTTCCAAGAACGGAGTGAAGCTTGCTGAAAGCTATCACTGTACCCAAAGAAAGGCTGTGTCAACTTTAAAGGGGGCGCTTCCTAGCAGCTCTAATGAAACCAGCTCTCAGCTGTGCCAAGCGCAGTCACGTGCCACCCGCCGCCGAGCCCCACGGCCCACTGCCTCACAGCACGGCCTCTGCGGAGCCCTGGTGCCGAGCAGGCCCCGCCAGGCGGTGTGGACTGGCTCGCTGGCATTCACACGACGCCGAAATCACCTGGCGAGGTGTTCCTCGGCACGTAGGGCCGTTGTTAATTGACACGTGACCGTTGGATCCGGACAGCTTGTCTGTGTCACGCCATCTGTGTGACACTTCATCCTCCCAGCAGCTCTATGGAATATTAGGGATGAGAAACCTGAGGTGCAGAAAGATGAAATTGCTGCCAAGGTCACATTAATACAATGGAGTGGGGGTGGAGAGAGGGCTCCATCCAGGGGGGGCTGACCCCCAAGTCTTCACACTCTCTCCCTGAATCCTCGGGCGCGCTGGAAGCCACGGCCAGAAGAGCTCGTGTCCGCCCTTGGCAGAGCCATGCGGGGACTTGGGGACAAAGTGTGTTCCTCTCGACGACCTACTGGCGAGGCCATCCTGCAGTAGAGAGGAGTCCCTCGAGCTATCCCAGTTATGGGGGGAGTCTCGCTGGCACCCCACTTTCAGATGGTAAGTTGATCTCCCACGGAGCTCTGCCCAGAGAGGGAGAATGAGACCAATACATGCGCCTTCTAATTTTTGCTCAGGTTCTGTGAGGTTTGGTTAATGCGGGCCTGATGGCTCCTCTGAACTCACCCTCTGGATGCTAACAGAGCAGATGCAGGGCCAAGAACCGTCCTGGGGAGATCCAGGTGCTGATTTCTCCCCCAAACTTCAGACATCGTGGCAGCATCAGCCTCTCCTTTGAAGCCGGGACTGTCCTGTCTTCCTTATTAGACTGGTGGCTTCTGGGCGGGAACTGCCTGTGCGTTAGATGTCTCCGCATTCCCCGCTGGGTGTGTCATTGCCCTGCCCACGTCCCTAGAAAATTTCCGTGGCTTCAGCAGACTCCTAACTGCCAGAACGGTGTCCCTGCGGGAAGGGCTGCCCGCTCCGCACCCTCGGAGCAGCGGAAGGCGCGCCGCGGGCTGGAGCCGCCTGGTAACTCATCTGCTCCCTCCCAGTTGCCGACAACCAGAGAGTCCTGGGCGTGGGAGTATAAACGCCCCTTGCTCACCCCTGCAGGTGGGGTAAGAGGGAGGTTCTGCTGCACACTGTTTCCCTGAAGATTAAGTTCCCATCACCTACTCTGGGGTCTCGCTTTATCACATACTCTCACTGGCTGCTTTCCAATCCAGTACTGACTTCTCTGCTTTTCTAGAGCATCCGTGCTCTGCAATACTTGTCTCACAATGATCTGCTGTGGTGGGGACCCGAAGAAGAGGCGTATGGGGCGTATCCTGCCAGAATGCCTGCGTGCCGGGTGTCAGGCAGGGCTGTGAAGAGACAGGGGCTTGTTGAATCCTCGCCAAGGCACTGGGCGGAGGAAGCTCTCTCTGTTGAGAAATCTGAAGCATGGAAGGATCCACAACTGGCCATGGAACCCAGCTGGACACTGAGTCCTCCCCACTCTCTGGCCTGGGGGCCACCCCACTCCACCCTAGTCAGGGCTTCACGCTCCGGGCCAGAGCCGTGCAAATG
Organism: Talpa occidentalis; assembly: GCF_014898055.3. NCBI lineage: Eukaryota > Metazoa > Chordata > Mammalia > Eulipotyphla > Talpidae > Talpa > Talpa occidentalis. The sequence continues at coordinate 112,861,647 of NW_023605194.1, forward strand.
CGTGTGGAATAAATATGTTGATCTCCCTGGAGCAACCCCTGATGATTTGTCATCCTACTGCCTCTTCTGTGGCTAGATCAGCAACGATAAAACGTGTATCAACATAAGCAAGTGTTTTCAAAACACCTTTTTCTCCCCGTTCTGTCTTTCTTCGTGGAGATTGAGCCTGTGCCAGCGGAAGGCAGGGAGCAGCGTGACTCATAGCAGCCTACTCCGCAGGCTGGTCTGTAAAACCCTCTGCTCACCAACCGGCAACACAGACGCAGCAGCGAGGCGTGGCGGCCGTGCCCACACCTCCGAGCCCGGGGTCATGGCCTGGCCTCGCCAACTCCACAGAGAAGGTAGCTCGGGAAGGCTTGGTGGCTTTTTCTTTTGCCCACCCTTTACCATGGGTTTTCAGAGCGTGTTGCATTAGAAGGTACTGAGTCATCTGATTATGCCAAATGGAAATGAAAGGGCTTAACACGGTTTAAGAAGCAGCCTCAGCGCTCTCCAGCATCAGCCCATCCGTCATTGCTGGGCCAGTGTGGAACACAGAGAGCAGCAATTCCGGTCCTCAGAGTCTTCAGGGCCGAAGAGCAGATTTGAACAACCTAATCTTTCACCAGGGCTAAACACTGCCTCTACCCTTGTGGTGCTTCTCCTGGACCTCGGAACCAGGGTCCTCCTCAGTCATCCAGGGCCAGCACAAAACCCCTTGTGCACTCCTCGGGCACAATTTGGTGGGCAGCTACCTGCAGACAGGCCTCAACACCCCCAAGGGAAGAGCAGCAATGCTGAGTGGTGCCCCCCTACAGACCCGTACGAGGACCCTCCTCGCCCTATGATGAGGTAGATCGTCTGTGAGGCCATAATTGTCCGATCGCGGCTATTGATTAAATGCTGAGAGACCTGCTGAGGTTGCACTTGCTGTCAGACCCACTAGAGATGGCTCTGGGTCTTCCTATAAATTTTTCTTTTCCAGCTGGGCTTCTTTGTGGTCTCGTATTAAAATAGATGCTTCCTAATTAGACAGATCTCTGTCATGAGGATCAATCTAAGAACTTCTGTGGTATTTTCATATTAGATATCTCCCCACAAATCAGCCCTGTGCTCTCCAGCTTTTCTAAATCATAACTCACTGAAGAGCTCCTTAAGCTGGCAACAGCCACATAACTAGTAATTAGTGTCCTGTCAGCTGCTATCAGCAGCATTAGTTTTTAGCTGCTGACATCAGCAAGTCCATCATATATTTAAAGCTGTAGCTACTCATAATTATGATGAATCCATCTGAAAGATCCAATTAATGAGACTTAAAAAAAATAAAACCATGTTTGGGTGAAAGTCTATAAAACAAATTCAAATAAGAATTACAAGTCAAATTTCAGCACAAAACCAAGTATGTAAGAGCACACGGTCCTAGATGGTCTTCAGGCAGTGGTGCAGGCATCTATCATAAATCCACAGACAAGTCTGCTCCTTTCTGATTAGGGGATGGAGTTGTTTGGCCAAGGTTATAGAGAACATCTGTTTTAATGACAGAAGTCAGTAGAAGGGCAGCACTTGGGGTCTCTTCATTTTTTTATTCACTGATTACTCATAAAAGAGTCGGTGATTCTTTTCCAAATAAGTTTTCATTAAAAATAAAACAAAATATATACTTACCTCTTATTCAGGAGGGAAAAAGCACCATAGAAAGCTTGTGTTTACTTGGAAATTCAAAAATTGAAATTTCAGAATAAATCACCATGATTTGAACAAGAGCTGTACAGCTTCTTCAAAGGCGTTGTGGGTGAATGGAGGTGACCTTACTACAGAATAGGAAAAATGGAAGTGCTTCGAAGAAATTAAAAATGAAGAAAAACACCTATTTGATTACAAAAACCCTTTTATAGAGAAATAACACCGTTCTCTATGCAGCGGAGTTCACCTTTAACTTCTTCTATCCCCCCCAATACTATCCAAGTGACATCTATTTTTAGACTTTGTTCTGAGGTTTTGCACCAAATTGATGATTGCTACACCTGCAAAGCCTTACCTATCAAATTGAGTTAGCGTGAACTAGATCGCAATTGCAACTAAACTTATCAGCCTCCAGGAAGCTCAGCCTGCAGCCGCCAAAATACAAGAGCAAAGATTTAATAAAGGAATCCTAAACAGGTAGCATTTTTCTTTCTCCACTATTTGAGACAGTGTTTGTTCATCATATAGAAATGGCAAATATGCATGTTGGAAATTCAGAAAACAAATATGTCAGGAAGCATTTTATGCATCATTTAAAATTGTATTTAAACAGTTCTTCGGCTGTAAATTAAAGAAAGGAGAAAATATGTGCCTAAGCTTTCATAAATGTCATATACCAAATTCATAGAAATTAATAAATACAAATCAAGTACAATTTATCTCTTTTTTTCATTAAATAAAACAGTAATTCACCAAGTCCAGATGGGAGTCACAGACACTAACACATTATTAAAGGGAACCACGATGCTGTATTACCAGGAATGTTAGTAACACATTAGATATGTTACCCAAATGAACAGGAATAAATTAGAAATACCATGTATATTTTATGACATATTGATAGTTTCTCTTCCTTGTTTAATCTGCCCTCTTTTCTTGTAGTTTAACCCTTCCCCTGGGGCAGCAAACGCCATCACTCCATGTCATAAACGAGTGTAGGACAAGGCAATGGCTAATAAACCTGGGGCAGTGGATAATGGGAATATTTATATACTTGGGCAAGGCTGGGGCATAAAAAGTGGGTCCTTCGCTAGCTTTTCTTAACGTTGCCCTGCCCAGCCCTCCAAGCCTGCTTATGCTCTGAAAGAAAGAGTCTCCCTGGGCCAACTTCCCAGGGAGGTTTGTCCCTACCTCCTGGGTCGTAACCTAGCATGTTCTCTGCAGCCTGGTGCCTTCTGGACAAGGAGCTAAGGCGAGAGAGGGGCAGAGATAAAGGTGATTTTCTTCACTAAAAATCATTGCCTCCTTCAGATCATAAAACTAATTGTCCTTATGCAATTCAGAAAATACAGAAATGGATTTAAAAGGGAAAAATAACATCATCTAACCTCCCTGAGACAATTGCTGTTAAATTTTGGTGTGTTTCTTCCTGGTCATATGTATACATACATATATACATGCACACACATATAGATACATGTACATATGTGCACATATATGACTTGAAGTATATCATCTATCCTGCTTTTATTTGTGGACATAGTTCATCTTGTCTGCTCCTGGCTGGTATAGCATTGGACTGCAGACCCTGACAGCTCTGAGTCATCCCCTGCTGTTGGAGACCTACGTTGTTTCCATTCTTGAATGTTCTGAAGCATGCGCTAACCAAGACATTGCTTCAGCATTCTTGTGCCTCTGTGCTTGTTCCTGGAAACACCTTCCCTATCACGCTAAGTGTGCTTCTGTCACATATGGCCAGATTACTTTTCAGAAAAGGTGATACTGATTCACACGGCTAACCGCAATGATTGAGGGTAAAATTTAATGGCAGTATTGCCAGCTCTCAAGATTATAAATAGAAAAACTAAGTGAAAATTTAAGTAAGTGGAAACTTGTGTTTCTTTCTTATTTTAAGCTATAGTTCTATGGTAGATGAATTCTGAAGAACTATTTCAAGTTTTATTGTCTATAAAAATACCCATGCTTATTAAGAAATAGAGAAAATAACAAAGAACATCTGTCTAGCTATAGCCAGAGACAACCATTTAAATTTTTTAATTTAACTTCTCTGATAGATATGTAAATATTATGTACATATCCAATTTAACTATATAATTTTGTAGACTTTTTCACTTAACAAATGTTCAGACATTTTTCCATATCCTGTAAATATAAAGCACCATCTTAAATATTTGCATAGTAATTCTTTATGTACTAGTTGCTTAGCTAGTTCCTTATTCATGGGCATTTAGGTGCCCATGAACATGGAACATTTTGATAATTTTCTTTTAAAATAGGAGATCTCGAAATTTAAATGTTTCACTAAAATATGTCAAGCATACATGAAAGTGTAAAGAATATTATAAGAAACACTTCTAAGCCTAGCACTGAGCTTTAACAGATCTCAACATTTTGCTGTATCTTTTCAAAAAGAAATACTAAAAATATTTTTAAAGAAATGAAACAATATAAGTATGTTCAAGGTCCCAGTTTTCCTATTCCTTCCCTAAAGAGACATCATAGTGTTCTCATGACTAGTTTTATAAAACTTTATATCTATAATTACCTAATATGTCCACGAACAACATGTAGCATTGTCTTTTTCCTTAAGCTTTACATGAATATTATTATTATGTCATATATCCTCCAACCTACATTTTTCACTTAGCATCTGTTCTTTAAGTTCGATCCATATTGAAATAAGCAGCTTTAGGTCATTCATTGTCACAGCTGTTCAGTATTTATGTGTATGACTGTATTGGACAATTTATATCGTCATTCTTCTCTGTTGAAGGAGTTGAGTCGGTTTCCAATATTTTGCGACTACAAGTAACACAGCAATGAATATCCTTGTCCATTACTCATCATAAGAGTCTCTTTTGACTTGAGAATATTCCCTACAAATGGAATTACTGGCTGGCAAAGAGTAAACAACTTAACTTTGCTATTTAAGTTGTCCTCCAAAGTCACACCACAGAGTGCAGGAGAGCCCCTGTCAGAGCGAGGATGGTTATTCTGTCCAGTCTAAAAGCTAGTTTCACTTCCCTGATTATTCCTGATTATTCCTCTTGAAGATGCTTATGGATCATTCTGGTGGTTTTTTTTTTTTCTTTTCTAAATTTTCTGTTTATATCTTTTGACCAGTTGCCTATTGGTTCATTTGTCTTACTAATCCTTCAGGAACTTAATATATGACAAATGTCTTCTCCTCATCTGTAGCTTGCCTTTATATATTCTGGGATTTGTTGTTACAGTTGTGTGATCATTCTTGCTCTTGATTATTTTTCTTTTCTTTTCCAGTTTATACTCTTCTAATCATTATTTTCATCTTATTACATTGTTGAAGAGTGGAGTAATATCAGCTCTCTTTGTACTTTTTGTTTTGAAAGTTCTAAAATTACACAGTCCAGAATAAGAGTTTCTATTGTTTTTTATATTTCTTGCCCATTATCACATTTATTCAGCCTTTCATCCAACACATTCTTACTCAGTGCTTACTCTGTGTCAGGGTTGGATGTAACATGGTGGGAAAGACAGCAGTCAAGGATAACCCTTCCTACCTGACCTGACCAAATGGTAAAATGGAGTCAGAATCTGGGGAGGAGCACCTTGTGTTGGTATGGGGTGAAGGAGACCAAGAGTTCTGCTTGGGATAAGTTAGGTCAGTGGGACTTATTTTGTGTGCAACAAAGATGTCAACTAAGGGGGTGAAGCAAGCAGGCTTTGCCCTTGGATGTCATGAAGGTGCACGTGGTATTGAAAATCATGAAATGGATGAAATCACAAGGGTGGATGGGTGGAGAGGCAGGACACCAGAAAGGCTGGAAGGCTGAACTCCAGGGAGTTTTCACCTTTACATATAAGAAAGATAAGGTGGCACCAGCAAATAAGAATGAGAATGTATGAACACTGTCTAGGGGAAAGACTAGGAGTAGAGATTCACAGAGAAGTGTGGAGGAGAAAGTATTGTAAGAAACAGGAAGAAATGCTCCGTGTCCGAAGCTGCTGAGAAGCTAAAGTATCAACTTTTCATTAAATTTGGCCATGAAACAGTGAAGACTAACGCCTGATTTAGTTGGGTTAAGGAGAAAATTTTAACTAATGAAGTAGGAACCATGAGTCTAGAAGAAGATGAAGAGAATTCCCTTCTACGCATAATTTACTAAGATTTAAAAAAAAAAATTCCTTTTACCCAAATAGAGTTTGCATCTATGGAGAGATTTTTTCCCCCAACCTGACAATGCTGAGTTACATTCACATATTTCACGATGCCAAAACATCCTTACAGGATAGGAGGCTCCTCTTCATTATGATGTATCGTTTATATAGATATATGCATATAGGTATGTAGAGTTTAATTGGCTCTTACATTGCTTAGAGCTTCCCCGTCTTTGTTCACAAATGAGATACTGCTGTTATCATGGTGATCTTTTCTGACAAGTCACACCAGCTTCAGCTTCATAAGATGAATTGTGTCACTTTCTCACCTTTTCGGTTCTCTAAAATAACTTGTATAATACTAGGACTACCTGCTTAATTCCTACAAGAGCCTTTGGGCCCCGGGACCCCAGGTCCTTGGGGCAGGAGGGCAGGAGAGGTGGAGAGTAAGCTGCAGATCCCACCACCCTCAGGGCTACAGGGCTGCTGTGATTGTTGACCGTTGGGTTTTTTTCCTACTTGAGTCAGTTTTGAGGATGTCACTTCTTTTCTCTTTGCTGTCAGATCAGTTCTCTGCCTTTCTGCTGCAAACTGCCTCTCTAGGATTCCAGGTCCATTGGCTAGCAGTGGCCAGTGCTGGGCCCTGGCAGAAGCTCAGGTCAGCAGAAGAGAGAAGTCATTTCTCTTCTTTCCCTGACTCCAGCAGTGGCTGTCTCTTCTAGAATTCCAGCTCTGACCAACAGCTTTCCCGGCGGTCCAGCTCCCTCTCAGCAGCCCAGCCACAAATTCAGCTCCTTCTGTCACCCCGGTTCATAAGCTGCCATCAGGCCCCCTCGCCCCTGGAAAGGTTCTGCAGACACTGATCTCCACCGCCTTTGACTTTCAGCTTCTCCTGTTGCAGTGACTCATTGGACTACCTGGAGATGCTGTTTTCATTCCTGGACCCTGATGGATCCAGATAGTTTGTAGTTTTCTGAAAATTTTTTTCTATTTCATTTGAGTTTTCGAGTTAATTGGCATATATATGGCAATAAATGGCATAAAATTTAATTTGGGTGTTTAGAATCTACCCCCATAGGCAAGCCCTCCCACCCCCGTTACGCACACCACTCTTGCTTATGGGCTGGGGGCGGGGGCTTGTACTATGTTTACTGACTTCATGTACAAAAGTTATCACTGGGAAGAAGACAGGAAGGAAAAGAGCAGTGCAGTCTATAGGAGGGAAATTGGTTGCCATGCAAAAAAAAAAAAAAAAAAGAAGAAAAGGAAAAAAAGCTTTTAATTACACACCAGTTCAGACTTTTGAATTTTTATTTGCCTAGTCAAAGAAGTAGAATTAAAATGGTTTAAAAGAGCAGACCTCAGATTTGTTTGCTTATCTCTTTTCTTTGTTTTCTAGTTTATTAATTTCTGCTTTTAAATTATAGTCACTTCTCACCTTTGACTCTGTCTAGGTTTACTCTGTCCTTCTTATGCACTTATTTTCAGTATTTTTATCTTTTTAATAAATGAGTTTAAGGCTACAATTTATCTTTAAATAACATTTTGGCCTATTGCAATTTGTGACAAGTGGTAATTTCATAGTATTTACTTCTACATATTTTATTATTTCCACTGCGATTTCCTACTGAATGACTGGATTAACATAACATCTTTTCCAAACTATTTCAAGATATCCCAAATATCCTTTTTAGGTTTTCTTTATCACCAGTGTCTAATGTTAATGTAGCATGACAAGAGATTGTGATCTCTATGTCAACCTGACTTTCAAGTTTGTGACCTGATTTGGATGGTCACTTTGTACAAGTTCCACTAGCGCTAGAAATGACAGTGTATTTTCTGTTAGTTGGATATGGGGTTTGTGTACATGTTTGCACACACACATTAACTCAGACTTGATAACTTGATTTTTCAAAATTTTATTCCTTACAATTTCTTCTGATTGAGTGGTTAGTTTTAATATGTGCATTCAGATAACTCACAGTATTTTATAAAATTATCTTTATAATTGCTAGTTTTTTCTTTAATCATATCAGGATGAGATTATTTGCATAGACATTTGATATTTTTATATATACTTGGTGGAATGATACTTATGTAGTATCCCATTTTCATCTTTATAAATGCTTATATTCTATTTTTTTCTGACATTAATAGGTCTCTACCATCTAGGGTGTGTGTGTGTGTGTGTGTGTGTGTGTGTGTCTGCTTGGCATAACTTGTTTCAGTGTTTGTTTTCAGGATCTTTTAAACTACCTATTTTGAAAGAAGTATAGAACTTAACTCTTAACAATTTTATTTATAAAAAATGTAAATACAACATGATGAAAGACAAATATCTATATTTAGTAACTGATTGTATACCAAGAAAATCCAAAGTATAGCAAAGACCTCCTAGAACGTCATAAGTGAGTTCAGCAAGTTTGCAGGACATGAGATAAACATGCAAAAATCAATTTCATTTCTATATACTAACAGAGAGTAAGTGGAAACCAAATTTTTTTTTCAAAATGCAAAACTGTTTACAATTGCTCCAAAGAATATTAAATACTTAAGAATCCCTATGATGAAAATTATAAGATTTTGATGAAAGAAATCAAAGATGACCTGAATAAATGAAAAGACATGCTGTGTTCATTGAAAGGCTAATAAAGATGTCAATTTCCCCAAACTGATATATACTCTTAACGTGATTCCTATGAAAATAACAGTAATGTTTTTTGCAGACATAGTTAAGATTATTCCAAAATTTACATGAAATGGCAGAGGAACTAGAATGCTAGTTCCTTTAAAACCAATTTTGAAAAAGAAAAATAAATAGAACAAATCAGTCTACCTGATTTCAAGACTTCTGTGGTTTCAGTAATTAAGACCGTGGGGTATTGCTGGAGAGACAGACATATCAGTGAAACAGGATAGAGAATCCAGGTGTAGATCCTCATACTTGATATACAAATTAACTAAATCAACTCACAATAAGTCACAACCTTAAATGCAAAACTATGAAAGTTTAGGGGAAAATCGTATGAAAAATATCTTTGGTATCTCGATTAGGCAGAGTTCTTAAATTTGATACCAAAAGCACAAATCCATAAAAGGGAAAAGCTGATCATTTGGACTCTACCAAATTATAAACTCTTGCTCTGAGAAAGTCTCTCTTAAGAAGTTGAGAAAACAAATTACAACTTAGGAGAATATATTTCCAAAACACATCTGACAAATGCCTTGTATCTAGAAAATATAAAGAATTCGCAAAGCATAATAATAAACAATCAGGTTAGAAAATGCACCAAGGACATGAACAGACACGTCACCAATGAGAGCATACAGATGACAAGCAAGCACAGAGAGCCAAGTTCAACTCCATTAGCCTTAAAGGAAATGTAAATTAAAACCACAATGAAATGCTTCTACACACTTATCAGAATAACTAAAATTAAAAATTGTGACTGCACCAAATGCTGGCAAGAATGCAGAGAAACTGGGTCACTCATGTTGCTGGTAAGAAGTGTTAAATGGTGTAGCCACGACGGAGAACAGTTTTCTTTTCAAACTAAACATGTACTTACTGTAAGATTCAGCAACTGCTCTCCTGGGCATTCACCACAGAGAAATGAAAACTTGTGTTCATGCAGAAACTTGTGCATGAATGTTCATAGCAGCTTTATTCATAATAGTCAAAAAACTGGAAACGATGCAATTGTCCTTCCCCGGGTGAATGGATAAACAACCTCAGTATATCCAGGCCTCGGAAGAGTACTCAGCAATAAAAAGGAAGGAATATTGATAAATGCAACAACTTGAATGATCCTCAAGGGAATAGCAAAGGGGGGCAGGGAGAATGGTTATATACTGAATGCTTCCATTTATGTAACACTCTTGAAATAACAAAATTACAGAGATAGAAAAGATAAGTGGTTGCCAGGGCTCAGGGATGGTGAGAGAGGAAGCCATGCGGCTTTAAAAGGGTGGCAGGAGGAGCCTGCTGGTGGGGTGCTGTGTTCTGTGGAGGTGGAGGTGGTAGTTAAGTGACTCTCTAATGCACAGACAATATATTCAGGGATCTTCTGCCTTTGCAATCAAAGACAGCATAATACTGGCAACCTGAAAACTCTTTACAATGTTGTTAACCACTGAAATGCAGTTTCCATAAAAGATGCCGAAATGTGTGTTCTTGGAATTAATCATGATGTGGGATCTACAGTATAATCATCAATGAGAATTATATTTTAATTTCATATTCATACAATACACACAAAATAATAAGTACTCCTGCTGGTTCCCTATTTTAAATCTTAGATACCGCCCAAGTTGATATGTTAAAAAAATTATTCAACTTTTAAGAAATATGTAGACAGTTGGCCTTTTATCAACCAGCAGATTTCCTGTACTGTTGAATTAGAAAATCATTCTGAAGAGACATCCATCTAAAAGTTTAGGAGGTAAAGTTTTAAAGTTGCTAAATGTTTCCTTTGGATGGCCTCTGGAGCACCATTAAGAAACAACTTAGTTCTAAAATAATTGTTCTCAAATTAAGAAGGAATTGTTCCTCAATTAAGAAGGACTTCAAGTCCTTGCCTCAAGTTATCAGTTTTTATAAATATCCATCTGTTGTGTTTTCATTTCCCTTATCATCTTAGTTACATAAACACATCTTCATTTTAAATGTGGGTTTTAAAATAAAAAATGAAATGTATATTTCCAATGTATCATCAATTAAAATATTAATCTGTGGGAGTAGATATGAAAATTTGGCTTACAAAATTTATTGACTAATTAAAAAATAAATTAATAAGTTCTTTTAACAAGAAAAATTCATTTCACAAGTACTCCTGATTAAAGCTATATATCATAATCTTTACTACTCTTATTCTTGTTGCCATCATTTTCCTTCTCTTTCTTGCTTATGCTGAATTGATGAATGACTTTATTCCATTTTAAATTTTCTTCTGCTGCTTTTGAAACTATAAATTACATCCCTGTTCTTGTTGCAGTTACTCTTACATTTTTAACCTATTGAATGATATATATTTTTTAAAAGTTTAAAGTTGTTCTTTATCACCATTCTCCTAAATTCATTAAGGGTTTACATGATTTAGCTATTAATGAGACAACATCTGATATTACTACTACTACTACTATCACCACCGTAGCTTTTCTCCCTTTTATCACACAACATTCACTCAATGGCCCCTTCAATCTGCAGAACAGCCCTGGATGAACTCTTGTGTTTCCCAAGGGCGAGGTGGGTTGAAGTGAGCAAGCCTTACTAATTTTGTTTCATTGCAACCTCAGACTCCAAGAGCTCCTTTTCTTTCAAAGGACCCCAAAGTCCTCAAACAGTTCAATGCGCGTGAATATGCCTCCTCTGAAGGCCAGCGTCCTCTGGAGATCAGCATGCTATGAAGTGCTGGTCTGGACTGACTCAAGTCTGATGTTGACTGTAGCTGTGCGCAGGGTTGGTTGGAGTCACTGAATAACAGGGGAAGGAGACCTTCAGTTTTCAACTTTCTGTAACGTGCTAGACGTGCAAAGGATGAGATTTGTGCACATTTGTGTTTGCACTAGTAACTGCATGCCTGATATGATTGAAATATTTGTCAAGGAAATAAACATCACAATACTCTCATGTTTAAAAAAAAAAGATGTCTGTGTTACGATCACTTTAGCCTGAGACTGCCTTGTTGCTTGGGCTTTGAACAGTGTTTTCAACTTGGAATACAAGCACCCGCAACTCAGCTGTCCCTCGCCAGCGCCCTGTGCCCTCACGTTATTCCTCACACCAAGTGGGGTATGTTTCTTGTTGATTAGCTTTATTTATAGGTGATTGTAGAATTTTAGAGTTGGAAGATGATATAGCCTTCTGATAGCCATAGATAAGGTAACAAAGCACTAGTAAAGTCAGGATCAAAGAGTTAATTAGTACCAGGCCTAGAATTAGAGTTTATGGGTCCTGACTCCTGTCTAATGTCAGCAAAGATGGAAGGGCCTATAAATAAACAGGAATATTTGGTCCATTTCAAAGCCACCTAAGAAATACCTTACATGTTGTGATGAGGCTGTTAGTAGTATAAAAATTGTTACTTCTGACATATTATAAACAAATCAACAATCTCATGGACCCATTATGAGGTACTTAAGAACTTTGTTTGGAGGGCTCTGAAAGCAAAGGAAGGTAGCCAAAGTTGCTCTCTGCAAATGGCAGCTTTCCCAGATGGCCCCAGAAGGAAGAAAGAAGGAACAAATTCATGAATCAGAGTTCTTTTAATAGTTCTGTTATGAGGTCTAATTGTGAGTGTAAGACCCTATGACTTTATCACAGGCTTTAGCAATCTGTTTGAAAATGTTGGCTAAACTCATACTCTTCCAAAAGATACTTAAGATTTGAACAAATACTTGACACTTAAATGAAGACAAACTTATAAAACTCTAAGTTCATCATGTCTACAAAATCACAAAGATTTTATCAGCTCACCCTCAACGGCTGTCTACTTGCAAATGCTTACTTCGTATGTGTCAGGCAATGTCATTTAATCCCCTTATCAGACCAGTGTTATAGGTCTTATAATTGATATGGCCTGCATTTTATACCTAAAGAAACTGAGATTTAGTCCAGTTATGTTAACTGGCCTTGGGTCACCTAGCCAGGAACAGCTGGGTTGGGGTTTGTACCCAAGTCTTTGCAGAGATTAGCTCCAAGTCGCCATGATGTATGGACTCCATTTTGTTACGGGTGGTGATGAGAGTTCATGAAGAAGATATTTTTGGACCCCCAGTGCCTAGAACTGTGCCTGGAATCTCATGGTGCTTAGTAAATATTTGTTGGCTGCACAAACGACTACATCACAAGGATAAAAAGGGTTGCCTGCATCTTCTCATGGGCTTGTAAAACTCCTACCAAGTTTACAAGTTATGTATGATCCAAGAAAGGTTTCAAACAGGTCTTTGCTGTTACCTTGTTAGTCGCGTCCAATTTGCTTCTTAGGTTTGTTAGTATAAACTGCAGAGGAGTCCCCTGAGCCTCCCACTGTCTGTGTACTCTCCTGCTGTGCTGCTCAGCTGTAAACTGATGGAGCGACTGTGTAGTGGGAAATGTTTTTATCCCTGGAAAGTAAATGTAAGCAGTAATCTCTTGCAATCTTTGCTATTCTTCAGTGACTCTTAATGAATTTGCAAGAATCTCATTCTGAATGGGGGAGCTAGCCAGCTCACCCCTTGTCATCTGTGTGACAGCAATAGGGTTATTTCTGCCTCAGTTTCCTCATTCAGGAAATGCTGTGCACCACCCCTCCCCCACCCTGACTTGTGGGAATGAAATGAGTCCGGTCCTGCAAGAAGCATGGCACGGTGCCCACTAAATAGTATGGGCTCAATAAATGTTAACCTTCATGACAGCAAAAGAAATCTTGTTTCAGTTAGTGTATTCAAAGGAACTCCATTCACCAGCCAACAGATATCTCATGCCCCTCCCTTGTGCCCCACACCCCTCCGCTTTCATGGGCCTTCTAGAGGGGTCTTGAAGACAAACGAAATAAGATGTGTCTATGCCTGGTGGTGAATCATGGCTCAAAAAAGGGCAAGAGGATGTGGGGAGGTGGTGAGGAAGGATAATTTCATAGCAGGTGGCCCAGAAGTTCTCTGGGGATACACCTGTAGGGAGTGAGGCAGGACGCTGTGTCTTCTGGGGGTTCCTGGCTTATTAAAAAAAATGAAAAAGCAAGGCAGCCAGAAAGCAGAGTGAGTGAGGAGTGGTAGGAGATGGATCCGGTGAGGTAGAGGGTCAGTGAGATCCTGCAAGGGCCTGGGGTCATGGGGAGGACTTTGGATCTTACCCTCAATGGGACGGGAACCATCACTGGGTTTTCAGCAAAGCATGGACGTGGTCTGATGTGTTGGAGAAAGAGCACTGTGATGTTGGGTGGAGAGGTGACAGTAAAGCGGCAGAGATGGGCAGGAGGAGACCACCTGGGACACTACTGATTGGTCTAGAAGAGAGATGATGGCGATTTGACCAGGAGGACAGCAGGAGGCAAATACATCGTGGTCAGACTCTGGATTTATTTCAAAGGTAGAGCTGATGTGATTTGCCTGGGGTTGGATCTTAGGTGTTCAAGAAAGAGGAAACTCAAAGATGACCCCAACATTTTTATACCTAGACATTGGGAGACTAATTTTGTCATTTTTTTTTCTGTTATGGGGACACTGGAAAGGAAGGATATATTCATCAGAGTTCTCCAGAGAAATGAAACCAGCAGGATAGATTTGTACAGAGTGATTTGTACAGAGTGATTTTTTATAATCATTCATGTGATTATGGAGGCTGACAAGTCCCAGGATCTGCAGGGTGAGCCGCAAACTGAGATCCAGAAGAACCATGGTGTAGTTCCAGCCTTAAGGCAGGCAGGCCAAGAGGCTTCAACCGTTATAAAGTCAAGAAAAATCTCATACCTGCCCCCTCCCCTTGAGGGCTGTCAGGCTGGAGGAATCCTCTCTTTCTTGCAGTCTTTTCTGTTCCTTTCAGATCTTCAACTGATTGGATGAGGCCCACCCTCCATAGGGATGGCAATCTACCTTACTGCCTGTTGATTTACATGTCAATCTCATCTCAAAAGCCCCTCCCAGAAACACCCAGAATGTTTCACCAAGTACCTGAGCATCCCATGGCCCAAAATCAACCATGAAATCAACCATGATGGGAAATATAGGGGAGGAGAATATTTGGTGAGGAAATCAAGAGTTTTGCTTCAGACACGTTAAATTGGAGATATTTATTAGACTGTCAGGGAGAGATGTGGTTAAGCCACTGGGTACAGAGACCAGAATCCTGGAGATACGCTGTTTTCCTTGTCTGCAGGACATCCGTTGTGCAAGCCTGACACGAAATTCCTGTGGTTAACTCAGCTTTGACTCTGCCCTGGTTACTAAGAGAAACTCGCTAATTTACTGACTCTTAATTAGCTATATCAGAAAATGCATTCTTTAAGACTTCACAGCTTCTCACTGTTCTGAATCCTCATCTTTGCTGTTTCATCTTTCTGGAAGTCCTTTGTTCACCTGACCACACAGAAATACCTTCGTAAGGGGCATGAGATGGAATCACCTTCTCCCTGAATCTTTCACTGAATGAGGCAAACTTCTATACAGGCACTACTCAGATTCTCCTTCCTTCCTTTCCTTCTATTTTTCTTTCTTTCCAGAAAATAGAACATTTACATCCTCTATTGCATATACATACATCTTATATGTACATGTACAGTGGAAATAACACAGAAAAGAATAAATGGTAGTAAAAAAGCACCTACAATCCCAGAGTAATGGTATTTAAATCGCTTTCCAGAGTTTGATAGATTCATATACATAAAATTACATAATTTTATTATTTTATAATACTCTTATTTTGGAGTATTTTTATAACTTGTTTTATAACCTGCTTTTTAAAATCAACAATATGTCTGTCAATGTCAATCACGGTGGCTGCACAGGACTCATTTTCACAGTTGCTTATTTGAGTCTGTGGATATAAACTTATCCAGTCCTCAAATAGTAGCTTTTAGTTGTCGTCACCTTTTCATTTTGCTACGAGAAGTAATCAGTGATCCATGTGTAGCTTTCCATGCTTCTTCTAAATTGGTGCTTACATTTTAACATTTAAATATAATACAATTTATCTAAGTATCTAATTGATGGAGATTTCAATCATATCATACATGTACACACACAACATACTGTTGAAAGAATGGAAGAAAAGAAAGAAGGAAAAGGTAGGAAAACAGAATTATTGACTCATCTCCTCAGAGCATTCTGGATTTAGGCCCAACTGGATCCAAGACAGAAACACTGTCACAAGGACTCTCTTTTCTCAGCTCTACTTTCCTCTGGGTTGGCTGTATTTTCAAGCAGTCTTTGTCCATGTTTTTTCCAAGCTGCCCCCCAGGCAGCTCCACACTTACATGGTCCTCGACTTCCATGGTTCCTTGGAGAGAAAAAAAAGTCCCTTTTCTCTTTTCTGGTGGTTCCAGCAAAATTCCTAGAGAGGATTTTAATTGGACCAACCTGAGCCACACGCCCATCATTGAATCAATCACCGTGGTCAAGAAGAAGGGGATCTGGGTGACGGCCCTGGCTCTGAGGTCAGTCTCCTTGCCCTTCTGTAAACATCATGGGCTGAGCAGGTAGGTAAGGTGGTTTTGAAAAGCTACAAAGGCATTCCTTACTAGGTGCAAGAAGCCAAAAACAATAATAGTTCAGGAGGATTAACATCATTTTTAAAAACACGCCAGTGTTTTTGTGGGAGAGAAATAAAGTATTTAATGACTATAAATCTGTGTAACATCTACCTGCAAGTCATCCATGGCTGGAAATTCATCGTAACGGGCAGATGCCATGCTGCTCTATTTTAAGGTTGGGTGCCTCCCGCTCCTTCCCACTAGACTTGTCTTCTCGTCTTCTGCAACGCCTGTCAGTTATCACGCACGGATGGCGAGCAGGGTGGGATCAATGAAACGTCGCCGTCCTGGCCCATCGCTCCGTCCCCGGGTGCGGTCTGCTCCTTCTGGCAGCTGAGCTATTGCGGACCTTTTACTTCTCCCACGCTGAGGATTTTCTGGAACAGAGAATTGGCGGGAGAGGATGCAGGAGAAACGAAAGGCCTCGCAGCCCACTTGGAGACCTGTGTGCAATCTCACCTCCCAAGGGAGCTAACACACACACACACACACACACACGCATCCTAAAATGGTCACAGTCACGTGGAATTCCTTCCTGGCCTCGTTAAAAGACAAAGGAAAGGCAGGGGCATGCCTGGCGGAGGCGTGGGGAGGACCTGGACAGGTTAATCCCTGGGTGACCCTTGAAATCACTTCGCAAAGTAGCTCTCTCCCTCCACGGTCCCAAACATGACCACCCCACTCGGCAAGGCATAAGCCCGCTAGTGTCCAGACACCCCCTCCGAGCAGGCAGCTCACCAGCCACCCCCTTGGCTTGGCTCTCGAGTCTTGTAAACCCACCCGCCACTGTGCAGGGAGCTAATCCTAAGCCCCCAGGACCCCCTGGGGTATGCGCGGCACCTGTTCTAGAAAAGTTTTCTCTTTCTCATCATGCACTCAGGTGGATCTTCCTTACACCAGCCAGCGCTGAGGACCGAGGGGAAACTTGAGGAAGCTGACGTGAAGCTCTTGGATGATGCTCCTGGGCGTCCAAGTGAACCAGCTTGAAGTCAGTGTGAACCGGAGTGTGGTGACGTCAGGAGAGAAGACAGATGTGGCAAGCTGTGCTCAGTGGTGGCTGCGGCGTGGGGGACAGGGGGAGCGCTCGCCAGCAGAGACACTGGAGGCCTTTATTCAAAGGAAATTTTCCTCCAACTTGATAAGAAGGAAGGAGACTGAGTTGATGGGGTCCAAGACCCAGCCTGTTCCTTTTTCCACCCAGCACCAGCATCTGGGGCCTCTCCCAGGGAATTCTTGGGGCTCAATGCAGCTAAAAAACCGCTGATCTGACCTGTCCACTAGAGCAACGGTGACGGATGCCACTCAGAGACGGCCTCGGGGGCCCAGGATTCCTTCCAATGTTCCAAGGGGAGCGCGCCGCTGAGAACCAGACACCAGGCCATGAAACAGATACCTTTGGGTGATTTTTCATCAGAAAATGGAAGTGATGTTTTGATTTCTTAAACTACTGTGCCTTATTATTTTTTACCGTTTGAATGACACGCACAGGGCAGTAACCTTTTCCTTAGGACGGATGTAATTCCACCTAAGCTTAGGTTAATGCCCTCTCCCCCCACAAGCCCCCTTCTTACTAGTTTCGTTTTAATGGTGACAAACCTCTTCCGAGCCCTCCTTCAAACTCGGGTCAATCAAGAACTGCGTGTACTTCCCTGAGGTTAGACTGTTGTGTTCTTTCCAGTTCCTCCTCCCGGCCCGATTCTTAAGCTCCCTTGGGGAGGAAGATGTTTCTGTTCAACTCTGAATCCCTGGCACCTAACACAGGATTTGTCGATAGTCAATAAATATTTGCTGAATGGATGACAATAGCAGGGACAGAATGGCTGGAGGGCCTGACAATAGCAATAAAACAATACAAAGGGGAACCCACACGGAGCGTGAGACACAGGCTGGGGAGCTGACATAGAAGCACAGCCTGGAAACTCTTTAAGCCTTCATGTTGCATCTGTAAAATGGGAGGCATAGCATGGTGCACTTTCACAGGCATGTAGCTACAATTACCTCAAAACCCTTACATCAGCCATGACGCAAAGTAAGTATTCGCGATTCATTCCTCCACCAACTCTCAGCGCTCCAAATAATCCCTTTCGTTCTACTGCTTATTTCTGAGCAGATAAAGTAGGTGGGCCTTTTGCATTAAAACATACATATGTATATAAGAGTGAGAGCGTGTAGTTGAACTTGTGGCAAAGATGCATCTGGGCCAACCCCAGTTTACGGACTTCCCAGGGTTGTGAGGGACACTGCGTTGGTTGGGGGGGCACCTTGGCCAGCAGCTGAAGCAGGCTCTGTGTGAATACGAGTCCTACCCCATTGCTGGTGCGCAGAAGAGTGCAAGGAGAGGGTCTGCAGGTGATGGCTCCACCCTCTGGATATCTCCCACTCTACCTCTCCAAGTCAATTTATAGACTTTCTCCACCCCCTGAGAAATAGCATTATGAAAAATAAATCATCCTCCTATGAGGATGTGAAATGATCCGAAACATTTCCTCCCCAGAATGGCAGCAAGGTGGTCCATCCTTCCCTGTCCTGGGGTCTGCTGCTCCATGCCAGCCCTCCCTTTTCAACTGTGTCACTTCGGCCAATGGCAAATCGTCCTTTCTTGTGTTTGCCTGTTCCCTGAGTAGCTACAGATCTCTGTCCAGGCCCTGAGTGAAATTCAAAGACCAATAAAACACAAGGGAGAGATAGTCAAGTAACCAGACAATTACAAATGTGAATGCCAAGACAGAAATGCTCTGGATTCTAAAGTCCCCAGAAGGGGGACTGAGGGAGGCCCGGTCCAGGTAGTTCTCTGGCAGAATGGTTCCCACGCTGTATCCCTTCCGTTAAAGTGAGATCTGGGTAAAACTCAGTGCTTTTAGTTTCATGGAAAAGTAGAAACTTAACATTAGAAAGAAGCTTAGCAACCTGCTTTATGTCACAGGCCTTCAATGCGAAAATGTGCGTTCTGGAGTCAAACTGCCGGGGGTCAGATGTGATTCTGCCACTTTGCTCTGCGGTTTGGAGAAAGTCCCTTAAGCTTTCCAGGCCTCTGTTTCTTCATAAGCAAAATGGGGCTGAGAATAGAATCTGGAAGAGCAAGTTGACCTCTATAGCAATACCCGGTGCCACTACTGATCCCCAGCAAATCTCTACAACAAAAAGCATGCTTATTCAGTTCTCTGATTAGTTTTTTTTTTTTTAAAGATTTATTTATTTACACATACAAGAACTGGGGTACAGGCCAGAGGTGTGGAGAATGAGAGGATCTACCAGAGACAGAGCGGGGAACAGAATAGGCAGATTGACTGAAATCCACTGCTGAGGGGAGCAGCGGGCCAGACAGGAGAGGTCTGCTGCGCCATGTGGGTCACCTCCCTGGCCAAGGATCGAACTGGTGCTGCGGTAGCTGCAGATAGCTTCACAGTGCTGATGCCTAAATCCTTGCGCCACCAGGAAGGCCCCCAGTTTCTCTGATTAGTCGTTAAATAATTGTTGCTAACGTTAACAGCTTGGCCAATGATAAGCCTGCATATTTCCCCCAATTTCAGAAGCAGTCTAGATCTGACATGAGAGTCAGACCTTGTTTGAGGCAGATGCCTTATTATATCAAATAATTCAGCACCGAGCGTGAAGCAGAATGAAAGGCCTTGCAAAAATGTGTCTGCCGTGGACTTTAGATAACCTTTCTCTGAACGACTGTAAAACTATTATACACGTATTAAAGTACATGAATAAGAAAATAAGCCCCATTCATTCATATTCCTCTCAAAATTTATGAGGTGGTCTAGGGCTTAGTAAACCCCTTCTTAATAAAAAGTGAAAATTAATAATATAAACAGAGTCTTGCTAGGAATATTGAAAGACTTAAGGGAACAAACTTTTGAAACCCTGCGTCAGTGGGGGATGTCACCTACACACCGCTGGTTTACAGGTGGAAGGAGAGCATTAAATAGCGCCAAGCAGCCAGTACTTGTTATACTAGACAGAGAGCAGGCTTCAGAAGTAATGAAACTCTAGATCTTTAAAGATATTACACAATTAAGATTTTCAGTTAAATAAGGCTGACCTTTCTCCCTAATAAGAAGGTTTTATTATATAGAAATAGATATTACTATAATATGTGCAAAATAGGAATGCTGAAAAAGGCAGCCACTTACACCCTTCTGGGAGTTTTGCCTTTGGGTTGCTACCTATCCAGGAAGGTTCAGGAAGGGTCTGGAGCCCTGGGTACAGGCAGGGCAGAGGGTGAGGCTGTGAGGTCTTTGTCAGGAGAGCCTGCCCACACAGCTCTTGTGAACGTAAGTGGATTTACAGCTGCCTTTGATTTTTCCCCTCTCCTACCTTGAGCTTTCTATAGTGGGCTTCATTCTATAGGCCCTACAGGGTTTGGCTATGCTAGCTTAAACAAAGTTAAACAAAGTTCAACATGCTTTGCTGAGAGGCTTCTTGTGGCCTTCAATGTGGACATGGATCTTCCAGAGGGAGATGCATATGCATCATCTCCATACTTGGTTTGGAAGCTTTTCTGCTGAAATATCTCCTAGGCCCAGGTTGTCCAGAACACAGTCTAGAAAACACTATGGAACGCTGCACTGTAAAGCAGAACACGCACATCGGCTTTCATCTGTCAAGGGCAGCACTGTCCCAAGGACATTGGCTGGATGATCTTGCACGTCTGGCTCCTGCTTCTCTCCCCGGCCTCATTGCTCATCACACCCTCTGACACTCACAATCCAGCAGAGGGAACTGCCAGCGGATTTGCTGAAATGACACACCTCAGTCCTAGCTCCAGTGATTTCTCAGCTCCCACCGCACACCCACCACCACGTCTGCTGAATGACTTCTACCCGTTTGTCAGGACGGGCCTGGGGCAGCCTTCTGCACTCACTCGGAGCCTCATTCCCGAATGCCTCATTCCCTTCCATTTTAGTCTCACCCCCACATCTATTGTCCTGAGTCTAGCTGGTCTGGAACCATTTTCTACACACTCTACAGCTGTCTACCCGGTGCTGCCACAAGAACAAGACCTGGTGCACAGAAGCTCATGAGTAGATTTGCAGGAATATGCGCGCCTGCTGCGGGCTGCTGGGCGTTCAGGACTGGCCTCTCTGCGGGCAGGGAGGGCTCCCACTCAGCGCCGCTCACCAAGCACTCTTCGAGGGAAGCCAGTTCAGTTGCTCTACAGTACTACAAGTGGCACACAGACTGTTGTTTCTACACAGACCTTCTTCTAGACCCCGAGACCTCGGCCCTATCAATGGACACGGGACAAAGATGAAGCCATGGCCTAAGAAAAGGGGCTCTGGGCCAACTCCCCAGAACTGCCAACTCGGGCTCGGTGCCAGAGCCCCGACAACCTGAGGTAGGCATGTAGTCATCAGCCCGTGTCTCTCTGGCATCCAGAGAGGCGTCACCAAAGGCCGGGAGGCAGTCTCGGGGTTTCTTTCTCATCACTGCTGTGGCATCTCAGATGCCTTCACGTTCTCAAGTGTCAAACATCGGCTCCGAAGATGGGTGCCAAGCTCCCCTCCGGAAGCTTTGTTTGGTAGCAGATGGTCATAGCATCCGAGTGCCTGGCGGGGAGAAGGGACGAAAATGGCTTCCCTGCAACCCGGGCTTCTCCGTGACTTTCAAGGAGCTCTTTGGGATGTGATCGGCAAGCCCGGTGGGGAGTTATCCTGAGACTCACGTAGCCAGTAGAAAAGCCCCGGCTTCTCCAAGTCAGGCTGATCTTCTGTTGGCGATGGCGTTCACTTCCTCCTTCTCCCTTCCTCTCGTCCTGCACAATTAGGGTAGGTTTCCAACCAAGTGTGTCACCGTGGGGTGCTGCTGGGTTCATTTCCTCAAACACTCTTCTCCCATTTGCCATCGCACAGCCTCCTCACACTTCCTGCCCCCACGTCTGGTCCTGGAGCTGTGGCTGCCACCGCCACCATCTTGAAAAGACAAAAGATGTGTGGGGTGTGTGTGTGTACGTGTGTGTGTGTACCTATCCCATGAACAACCTTTGGTATTGACCACTCATGCACTAAAGTTGGCCAACAATGACTGTGGTTGTGTAAGAATAGCTCCACTTGCCACTGGGGAGCTGAGCTTGGGGGTGAAGCCACAGAGCGTACTGCTCCACCTGCTGCTTCCCCAAAGGGAAGGATGCAAATGCTTGTGTATTTTTGGGTTCCCTTCATGACAGGACAGGTAAGTGGCTTGCTGGGAATGACCACTTCTACTATCGTGATTTTTTTCTCAGATGATAAACTCCATGAAAAATTTAATTCCGAGTCTCAAGAAAAAGGAAGGGTTTGAGAAACCCAAGTCTCAAAACTGAACTAATGCTCCAGTCCCCCAAACTCGCTGCTTCTGTAAATAAAAGGGCCCTCTATAGGTGATGGAGGCCCCGGGGAGCGGGGGGGGGGGCTGTCTAGGAGGAGGGCTAAGAATTTAACTCCAGCAAAGAGAGAGCAGAGTGACTGCAGAGTCATAGCTTCCTTCTGCAGTGAAACCACGTGCTTCCTGGATTAATAGAGATATTATTTAGTGGAGATGTGAAAAAGACAAAGGCCAGGTCGTGATGTCTTTTTCTTATAATTTCTTATAATTTTCTGAATGTCTTTCAAATCTGAATTGTTGCTCTAAAACTCATTCAGTTTAATTTCCTAACAGACTTGAAGGAGGGGTGCGTGTGGTACAGGAGGCTGCAAGCTGACCGGCCAGCCCACCGCAAAAGGGTGGCAACGTCAGTCCCCGCGGCTTGCTCACGCTGCTGTCAGGGCTCAGAGGAAACCTCGCACCACGCGAATCAATATCTTGCTGTCCATTTTCCCATATGGCCCGGTGGATGTTAAAGATCTAGTTCACCATATAGACCTGATTAATTGAAGAAAAATATAGCTTCTTAGTGCTGACATTATGAGGTTAGAAATAGCATCCTATGCTAATCTGCAATGCCAAGAAATGAAGATGGTTTAAATCAGTTCTCATGACTAATGCATGAGATCCAAAGTTCTTTTATTCCTGGCTATTTCAGAAAATTGGGGTGTATTTTTACCCTAAAAAAAACTAATTCGATAAGATTTATGGAGATAATACAAAATGCCTTCTTATTAACAGCTCACCATCAAGAGACTGTCCTCTTCCTGGGGATCACAGAACCGCCGTTTCTCCATTTTAGTTTTAAAAAATTTATGTAGATGCAATGGATTCAAGGATACACTCAAGGATATTATATTTGCTCCTTAGTTGTTGTTACTGTTTTGTTTTGTTTTTTTTTTTTAAGATACTCAATATCTGGGAAGATGCTGGGGAGTTTGGATCGCTTTCTGTGGTGGCCGTTCCATTGGGATAGTGCTGTTGTGGATGGATTTACACCGAAAGAAATCTATCCAGCAATAAAGTAAGCCTGTTATTTTTGCTTGTTTTTGCTTTGGTCATGACAAACTGTGAAATGCTGTGTTTTTCCTATAGCTCCAGTCCATGAAATCTGCAATCTTTCCACTTGATTTGCGAAGGACCCTTAATTACCGCTGTCATTAGCACCTAGTGTTCAAAACAGTCTGTTAAACTGCAATGTGAGTCTCACCTCCACGTCCCTGCCTGCTTTATTTTCCTTTTTTTTGCCAGGGTAAGTAAAAACAATAATTCCCTTAATACCAACAATCATCACAGACAGCGAATGGAATAATCTCCCAACTTTGGGGGGTGCCTCTGCCTTGCGCTTCAGAAATAATTTCGGCGTCTGCGTGGGGACCGGCCTAGAGTTGGGGCAAGTGTCCAGAAGCAGGGCTGGCCCGGCCGGGGCTCCTTACGTGGATTTTAAAAACAAGTCACTCATTGGCCCCTCGCCACCCGGTTGGGGCCGAGTGACAAGCGCCTTGGAGCCTCCAGCCTCTGCGCGCCGGAGCAGGGCTGGGCCGCAGACGGCGCGCGGGCATCACAACAGCCCGGGCTGCCCAGCTCTCCGCCTCGGAATAAGGAAATCCACCGGCGCGGCCCCGCGGCTGTGCCTGGCGCGCGCGCACGGGTGCGCACACACACTCACGGGTGCGCACACACACACACACACGGGTGCGCACACACACGCGCGCGCGCGCAAACACACACACAGACACACACGCGCGCGCGCGCGCACACGGGTCAAAAGTTGATTCATTCCCGGGATCCCGCGGCACCCGCCTCGACCCCCCTCGGGCGGCCCCGGCCCCCGCGCGCGCCGTGGCGAGGTCGGGGCGCGGGCGGGGCGCGCCGGGCGCGGGGGGCGGCGCGGGGGGCGGCGCGGGGGGCGGTGCGCACCGTGCCGCGCCCGCTCCTGCCGGCCGAGTCCGGGCCGGGTTTTGCGCCGCGTCCCCGGCTCGTCTCGCGGCCTCCAGCCGCCGCCGCGGCCGTGTTTACCGAGCCGCGCGCCCTGGTATCACTCCGCTGGCATGGAGGAGGAGGAGGAGGTGGAGGAGCGCGAGGAGGCGGAGGCGCGGAGCTCGCGATCATTGTGATGGTGGCAGGAGCAGCGGCGGCTGCGGCCCGGCCCGGCGTCAGGGGCTGCTCTCCGCGCGCCGCGCCGCCGAGGACCTCGCCGATCTGCGCCGCGGCCGCCGCGGACCGTCCATGCGCCCCCGGCCCCCCGCCCGAGGACGCGGGGTCCGGGCTCCCGTGAAATGCAGCTGGGCGGCCCGCGCGCGCCGGGAACTCGGGGCGGCACAAACACCAAAACTTTTTTGTGGAAGGAAAATGCACTGAGCGGGCTCGCCGGGGACTGAGTGCGCTCGCGCCGCGCGCCCCGGAGGAGCGGCCGCGGGCCAGGGCGGGCTGCTGGGCTGCGGGGACCCTGCGCGCCGGCCGCCGGGGCCCTCCTGGAATTTACTAGCCGGCCCTGGATGATGAAAAGAAGGCGGGCGAGGCGCGGATCGCCCCTGGAGTTGCGCCCCGATTTGCTGCCGGCGCAGTTTGTTGTGATCCTCCTCGTGGATAGGTGCCCGGTGGCACCCCGAGAACAGCCCCCCCTCTCCCCCGCGAGCTGTACAGTTTAAAAAAAAGGAAACAAAAAAACCACCCCAAAATCTCTCTCCCCCCCCTTTTCTTTTCGCCCCGTCGG
Organism: Talpa occidentalis; assembly: GCF_014898055.3. Classification (NCBI taxonomy): domain Eukaryota; kingdom Metazoa; phylum Chordata; class Mammalia; order Eulipotyphla; family Talpidae; genus Talpa; species Talpa occidentalis. Next base: position 112,886,757 of record NW_023605194.1, read on the forward strand.
GATCGCTGTTTCCATCCATGTGCTTGCGTCTCCCCCGCGTTCCACTTAAACTATTTTAATCCTTGGACCCGAGGAGGAGGCTGATCGGGGGGGTGGATAAAAAAAGTTCTTCCAAAATAGTGTGCCCGGGGCGCAGGATGGGGGATTTCGCGGCCCCCGCGGCCGCCGCGAATGGCAGCAGCGTCTGCATCAACAGCAGCCTGAGCGGCGGCCTCGCCGGCGCCGGCCTCGGCGCGAGTGGCGCGCCCGGCGGTGCGCCCGCGGCCCCGGGCGCCGGCCACCCCGCCGCGGGCTGCGGCGGCTCGGGGGGCCCCGGCTCGGCGGCCGTCCCCAAGCACAGCACCGTGGTGGAGCGGCTCCGCCAGCGCATCGAGGGCTGCCGGCGGCACCACGTCAACTGCGAGAACAGGTACCAGCAGGCTCAGGTGGAGCAGCTGGAGCTGGAGCGCCGGGACACCGTGAGCCTCTACCAGCGCACCCTGGAGCAGCGGGCCAAGAAATCGGGCGCCGGCGCGGGCAAGCAGCCGCACCAGAGCAAACCCCAGCAGGATGCGGAGGCCGCCTCGGCGGAGCAGAGGAACCACACGCTGATCATGGTGAGGGCGCACGGGCGGCGGGCCCGGGGCGCGCGCGGGGGGCGCCCCACGGCGCGCGGGGGGCTGGTGGGCACCGCGGGGGAGGCGGGCGGCAGCCCGAGCCGGAGCGCCAACTTTTCCGCGGGCGGAGCGGCCGGCGCCGCCACCCGGGCATCTGTCAGGGCTGTCACAAGGCGGGGGGCGAGGGGGCGCGAGGGGAGAAGCCGGTCACGGCGGCGCGGGGCGGGGGGAGCCGGAGCGCGGCGCCGGAAAAGTTTTTCTTTCCCCTGTCCCTGCCGTGGACGCCGATTTGAAAGCGAGTGAACCCGGAGTTGAAGCCTCGCTCCTCCTCTGCACCCCACCCCTCGCCGCGCCGCCGCGCCTCCCCAGCCCCGGCCCCCCGCGCCCACCCGCCTCGGCGCGGCCGCCGGGAGCTGGGGGCGGTGGGTGCCCCGGAGGCTCCGGGCGGGCGCCGAGCCCTCCGCCCCTGGTGGGGACGTGGGGGAAGGGAGAGGCTCGGGCCGCCTCTCCCCCGCTCGCCCCCTTTGGGCTGGGAAAGTCTGAGAGTTTTGTGAATGAACTTTGAAGTGGGAGAGGCGCGGGCAGGCTGGCTGCGCGCGTGGCCGCGGGCGCGCGCTGGCGAGGGGCGCGGGTGCGCTCCCTGGCGGCGCAGGCCCTGGGCGGGCCCGGCAGGTGGAGCGGAGGGGGGCCGGGGGAGGGAGCGCCGGGCCGGAGCGCGGGGTGCCGGCCCCGCAACTTCGCCCGGAGCCGGCGCCCGCCCCCTCTGGAACTTGCCGGCCCCGGGCCGTCCGCCTCGCGCCCCCCGGCCCGCCCCCCGCCAACTTTCGGGGCCGCTCTCCTAAACCCGGAGGAGTGGAGCGGAGCCGGGAGGTGAAAGAGGCTTAAATGGCTGGGTGGGTGGGTTCGAGGGAGGCGCAGCAGCCAATGGCCTCAGCGCTCGGGGAGGAAGGCGCAGGTCCCACCCCCAGCCCCCGGGGTAGAATCCTTTCTCTTATCTCCCCTCTCCGGCTCTTCGGCTTTCCTCTGCGCGTGGGGGGAGGCCGGAAGCTCGGAAAGGTGTCTGCGCCCTTCCCCCACCGAGACGGCCGCGCGCGCGCGTGGGGCGGGCCGGGCGCCGGGTGCCCCGGGCTCAGGAGCGCGGAGGGACGTGCGCCCTCCCCGCCCGCCCGATCGGTGGCACGGGCGGCCCTCGCGCCCGCGGCCGGGCCACCGCGCAGTCCCTCGGGGGCGCGTCGCGGGCGCCGGGGGGGCGGGGGGTGCCGGGGCCGCGGCGGGCTCCGTCGGGCCGGGCGCGCGGTGACAAAGAGCCGGCGGGGGAGGGGCGAGGCGAGGCCGCGCGCAGGCTCCCCGCCCCCGCCCCGCACGTGAAGAGGAACAATTTGTTTATCTTGGGCCGGAGCAGCTTCCCTCCTCCCCGGGCTCCGGGCCGCGCGGCCCCGCCTCCTCCCCGCCCCGCCCGGCGACCCGGCCGCGTCCCGCCGGCAGCGCCTCCCTCCTCGCCTCTCCCCTCCCCTCGGCTGCCTCCGCCCTCCGCCCTCCCTTCTTTCCTGGGCGGCCGTGGGGGAAGGAGCGGGAGGCGCTTTGTCAGCCCCGCGGCCGGGCCCCCGCCCGCGCGCCCGCCGCCGTGCGCCCCCGTGCGCCCCCGAGCGCGGGGAGGGGGCTCGGGGAAGAGCCGCGGGCCAGCCGGAGCCGGGGAGGGAGGTTCTCCCGTGCAAACAGGAAGCCGAAAACCGCCGGCCCGCGGCAGCCCTTCGGATTGTCCCCAGGGGCGGGGCGGGGCCTGCGTCCGGGTCGGGCCCCCGCGCCCCGGCGACCCCGGCTGCGCTCCGCGGGCGTCCCTCCCCCGCCCCTGGGGCGCCCGGCCCCGGGCGCAGGACGCGCCGGGCGAGCCTGACCGCGCAGTCGGGCCGGAGAGGCCCCGAGCGGGTCGTCCTGGCCTCCCCCGCGCCCCCCGCGCGTGGGCACCCCGCGCGCACGAGCGCGGGGCCGAGGCTGCTCGCGGGGCTCCGGGAGCGCGGTCCCCGGACGCCTGCCCGGGGCTCGCCGCGCGCTCCCCTCGCCGGCCGGGCGCCGCGGGAACAAAAGCCGGTGCCCGTCCGGCGCGGGTCGCTTTTGATCGCGCGCGGGAGGAGGAGAGTCCGGGGCCGCAAAGTTTTCCCACTTGGGTCATGTTCTCAAGGAGGACGGTGTGGGCCCTCGAAGGATGGAGGGAAAATCGGGGTGCGCGCTTGGGCAGGCATGCGCCCGCAGGTGGAGGCGAGCCCCGGAGCCCGACGTTACCTGCAGAGAGTGGCGAGAGCAAGCCAGGCTCACTCTGGAACCTGGAAAGGTGCTCGCTTGGGCAGGAGAGACCTCGGCTGAGGGGTTCCTGGTGACTCCCAGTTCAGCAAGTTAACGGGTAGACGTGAAAAGCGATTGCCTGAAAATCACATTTTTTTCCCCCAGCAATTTTGTGACAGTAATTCAGCTTATTGATTAGACTGAGGTAAACGCCAAGACGCCGCATGGAGCGGGAGTAAATCCTGACTCACCCTGCATTGTGCACACGCAGCCCTGCTGGCACCGTGTGTGTTCTGAGGTGTGTGATGGAAATAAATGGCCGTAAATCTTAGGAGTTTTATGTAAATTCCGTATGCCACAAAAAGGGAAAAAGACAGCCTCGTCCTCTACAAGTTATTTTTCCTTTCAAAATAATTAGTTTAAAAATTCACATGGACCCCTCAAGTGAAAGTGTGTTTCCTTGGGCCTGCGTGCGAGGTAATCTGGAAAACAGACATTGCAAAGAATAGGTTCATACTCACTTTCTTGAATTGGGTGCGGGGTGGCAGGTGTGCTCTGGGGGGGTGGCCAGAGCAATTCTATTGAGTTCCCAGCTTGGCCTGTCTGTTTGGAAAGCCCTAAAGAAAAGCAGGAATCAGCCAGGGCCAAATAATAATAATGGCGATGATAAAAATGAAGAAGAATCGTATTCCTTCCAGCTTTATTGCTCTTGTTTCCCTTCGTAGGGCCAATATGTCCCAGGTACTAAATATCGATTAACTCTCTCTCTGCCCGGCTTGGGTTAAGAAGGCAGACTAATCAGAGCTGCGTGCCTTTTGATTTGTTTTCTTATCTTATACACTTACAAGCATAGGCAGGAAAAACAAACGAGCTAAGAAAAAGCAGGGTGGGTGATGCTAGAAAGAAAAACCTTCCTTGCCTCCAGGCTGCTGGGAGGAGCCTGGGTTTCATCCGAGAGTCCCTAACAGCCCTGTTGGAGACCCGGTCTGAAGCCGCATGACCTCTCGTCACAGTAGCTTCTGGGTTCCGGCCTTGTGGTGGGGTGACACAGCTCCTCTGCACCCCCACTTTAGGCAGAAGCCCCTCAGCCCTCACCCCCAATCGTGGGTGAGAACTGTTGATTCACCTTGTAGAGTCTCTGTTGAAAAGGTGTCTTTTCCTAAAATAGGTTTAATTATTGGTGGCACCAGAAGGAGACACTGTTCATTCTTTGTACCTGGGACTGAAGTCCTGGCTAAAAATTTAAGCAAATTCCAATGGACAAATTCATTTTCAAGCCACAGGTATGTAGATTTCTCAAAGGAGTAATCATCCACGCCCACGGGGAAATGCAGGCATTGAATTTCAAAATGGTGGCAGGCTTGCTTGAGCCTGGAAAGCCACGTTTCCCCCCCATACACACACATTCTCACGCTTTCAGAGTGTGTTTAGTGTATACACTGCCTACAGACGACATAAATCCGTGACACCTGCCCTGAAGAGTTTATCACGTAAAATCCACTTGATGATAATTGTATTGATTACTGAGAAGGCAGCAACTTCTCTGGAATGTTCTCAGCCACTCCTGGAATGGGCCCAGGAAATGTCAACCGATTAGTCCGGTGCTAACCCTCCTGATAAATGAACTGGTTTGCCATTTCTTATCCTGTCGAAGGTAAATTACTGGCTCAGGATCCAGGCTTTTGGGCCAACTTGTCATGTCAGAACATTTCTACATCTTTTCTGGGCACTTCTTCCTGTTCTGCTGCTGTCCTGAGTGATGCACGGTTGTGTCTTGAGAGACCTCCCACAACCCACGCAGGGTGTGCCTTGAGTTCATGAAAAACTTCTCGAAATGTCTTTTCTCGCTGCATCACAAGTGTTTGTCTTTTAACTCTCAAGAAGCATGTTTTGGAAGAAGCTGCGATCCGTGCTTAATTATGGTATTTATGTTCTTTGGTTATGACACATTTTATTTGGTACAGCGATCAGCCAGTTAATCATTAATCATCATCTACAAAATGTTCCTCAGCCTGACTTCCTTCCCAGGCAAAGCTGAGTTTCCAGGCAGGTGGTATATGTGCTACTTTCCATCCTGGCTCAGAGTGAGAAGGTCAAGTTTTGGAATTTTTGTAGTTTTCTATCCCTGATAGGAGGGAAATGAACAGTCCAACTTCATGGTTTGCTGACATTTCGGCACCAAAAGGCCTGTGGATTTGAAACACTAAAACGGAGTTATGCGGTTATTTTCCGAATCCCTCTCTGACTCCACCTTTTGTTTTTAAAGACATTTCCTGACCTGGCTCTTCCATCTTGTTGAGATAAGAATGTGGGCTCCCCCCACCTTCCCTTTCTCCTGCTCCCCCCCCCCACTACTCTGTCACAGAATGTACTGTAGTCTATGAAACCATTTTGCCCGTTACATAGTAATTCTTGGACACATTTGAAGTACTTGTGTTTTATTTTTAAGATTTATTTATTTATTTATACAAGCACTGGGTACAGTCAGGAGCACAGGAGGGTGACAGAATTCACCAGAGCCAGAGCGGGGAGCAGAACAGGCAGACTGATGAAGTACACTGCTGAGGGGAGCAGCGGGTGCGGCAGGAGAGGTCTGCCGGCCATGTTGAATCCTCGCCGGAGGCTGGGGATCGAACCAGCGCTGCAGAGGCTGCGGGCAGCTTCACAACCCAGCGCTCAACCGCTGCGCCACCAGGGAGGCCCTGAAGTACTTGTGTTTTATTGCATGTCTCTGAAGGCATTTCCTGTGTGATTAGTGCTGGGTGTCCGTTAATGAACAGCCCTGGCCTCTGTGCCCAGCGTAGGATGCCTCCATTCTGCCCTTTTCCTCACATTGCCTGTCAGAGGAGACGGTGAAATCAGACACCAGGTTCTTACAAAGAGTCCCCAGACTTTGATATCTGCCTTCTACCCCCTCAGACGTTTTTGCATCTTTCACTCCACTATTCAGAGGCTTCTTGAGTTTTGAGGTCTTGTCTTGGCCGGCTTTGTTTTCCTTTTCCCTCCTGCTCCAGCCGTTTGGTCTCTTCACCAGCCTTTAACACCTTGACCAAAGTGTGGGAAGAAGCGGTGAGAGAAATTTAATGTTGGTGTTTCTATGCTTGTAATTAATGAAACAATGGGATAAAATACTATTTTGGATTGTTTATGGATTTGATTTTGCATGGCACTTACTCTTCATTAGAACAAGTCATAGAGAATAGACCCAATCTTTACATTTTATTCATTCATTCAATAATACTGGCCCACATTCCATGGTGCTTCGTAGAAGTTAAAATGCCCAGTCACATTCTTGCATCCAAGATTTTGCAATGTTTATTTTTGGTAGGCCTTCAATATTATTCTAGCTAGGTTTCAGGAGGTGACACGTTTTTGTTTGTTTGCTTGTTTTTGAATTGTCATCAGCCTCAGACCGAGTCAGGGCCCCTTCCCATGATGTTTTACTTTCCTGTTGTTTCAAACTAATCAGACATCGGTTTCTTTAAAACCAAAACCAAAGCAAAGCAACACAAGATGAATTACAGATGAGCGCCCTGAAGTTGCAGGGTCACCGCAAATGAAACTTTCCTTTAAGGTGCAGCGTGCTTTTCAGACACATTCCGAAAATTCATTCCTCATATTTGTGAGGCTACAAAATCAGCTACCTCTGACTAAAAAAGTCTTTGTTTGCATCTGAGAGAGTTTAAAGAACTAGAGAAGTAAGATTGGATGAGACTGTGCTGGAGGGGGTAGAGGGCCTGCAGTGTGTAAATACTCACAGCACACGGCCTCCCGCTCAGTGGACCAGAGGAGAGCACACTTTTTATCTTTTCTGGTCTGCCTGGCTCGTCCACCTGCTAAGCAGCTGCAGGACCTTGGGTGTGTGCATAAGCAACTCCATTTGGGGAAGAAGAACAGGTTTCCTTTCGGCCTGCGTACAGATTGCACAGAGAAAGAAAACGACTTCTATGACTCAGGGTTTTTAAAAAAGACAGGCTGGCACACTGCTCTTGGGGGAACTTAACACGGATCTCACAAGGCTCGCTGTCCTCGTACTTGCTCTGACATGAGGACGGCGATCCTTAAGAAGAATTTCAGCACCTTTCTAATCGTGTTGCACCTCCCGTTGGTTGGGATGACGTTTATGCTAAAGCAGAATCTTGTAAAGCACCCATAGAAACCTTCCGTGATTTAAGTTTTAACTAGCAATGTACAGAATTTCTAACTCCTTAAATCTCCACCCTCGAGGAGACTCTGGTCCTGTGGTGTTTCCTGGGGTGGCCCCTCTGAGCTCCGCCCGATGTGGGTTCTGTGTGCCTGTGAAGGCGTGAGGGTCCTTCCTGGCGAGCTGCCCACCCCCCGCCCCCCGCTCACGGGATCCTTCTCCACCTCCAGAAAACTCAGGTCTGAACAGGGGTGTCTTTCCCTTCAAAGGAAAAGGCTGAAGTGCTGGGAGTCTGTTTGTTCTGATTCAACCCAGGTCATAACTGTGACTCAGAAGGCCCGCACCGATCTCGGGACCAGCGCCGCTGGTGCCCTTTATTCTCACAGTCGGTGGTTATTTTCCTTTCTTTGATTGTTTGTTAGATGCTGAAAGTAGCTCAGTGATTGAGAGCGAATCTAAAGGGACTGGTACCCTGGGAAGGACTTAAGGGAACGGGTGGGAAGGCAGGAGAGGCAAAGGTGATGAGGATTCTGGAGGCACCTCCCCCATGGGTGGCAGAGGAGACAGGAGAGAGGTGATTGGTTTTGCTCATTTGCGGTAAACAGTGTCCTGGTGCCTGGGGAGTTTACAGAGATCAGGTTTGCTTCTCGTCATCTAGTCTGAACCTGCAGATCTTACTGAAACTTGACTGTATGCATTCTCAAGAGTGAATCATGATACTGTTTATATGTGGGGGGAGTCGTGTTCCTTCAACATTTCCATGTTCTCTGACAGGACGGCTGCCATTTGGAAGGACTTCCTGTAGGATTCCTTTCCATCGTCAATTCTCCATGGGTGGAGACTTTGCAAACCCTTCTATCCCTATCCCCAACACCCCCCGCCTGCCCAGTCCCTGCCGGGGACCCTGAGCAGTGTTGGGCGACATTTTCAGGACTGCTGCCTAGTAGGCGGTAGCCAGCAGGCTGCTAAATACCCTACAGGACACCCATAAGCTCCTATTACACAGTATAAAATACGGTGTTGCTGCCATTGTGAAACCTGCCTTAAACCTGGGGTAGCTCTTAAATGATGAAAATGCACCACGTGTATTTACCACATGGCTTTACTCCGTCTTTCCAGCACGCTTTTTAGGAGTACCTGGGGGCAGTGGATTCCCACTGGGGTCTTGTGAGCACCCAGCCTTTAGCCTCAAGACTGCCCTGACTCTTGGGAGGTGAGCAGGGGTATGGGGTGATTGTTGGGCCACAGGAATTGTCTTGAAGGACTTGATGGTGCAGCCAGTGTGAGGCCAGTTTTTTTGAAGTGCTTTCCCATCCCTTAGTTGTTCAAAGTTGAGTGACGTGAGGCTGCGTGGCCTCTCAAGCACTGTTTGCAGGCCCGGCGGAGACAGAGGGGTGCAGGGACCCGTGGTCTCCGGGGCCTCATGGCAGGGCTCGGTCTCAGGGGAGCTGTGCAAAATGGTCTCTGAGCTTTTATAAGAACGGGCTGATGGAAGTCATTAATAAACTCTTAGAACCAATCCCAGGCTTCGTATCTTCTTGCAAACTTGCTATTCTTTCTTGCATGGCTTTCTACAGGAACATTCACTTCATTATTTTTCCAATAAAATCACTTTGTGGGTGGAGAGGATTCGCTGGCGTGGTGGAGAGTAAGATTAAAGTCTGGCTGATGAGAGGCGCCCATCCCCCCATATCAAGCTTTTAGAGGACAGTAGACATGGGGGGGGGTTGCATTAAGAGAGGGGCGGGCGGGTCGATGCAAGGACTGGAAGTTCGGGGGCAGGAGCTGGAGGCCCTGGAGGTGTTTGGTGTGAGGGTGATGTGGTCGCTTTCTTGAGATACCTGAAGCGCTGTCAGGTGGAGAGGGGATTAGGCGTGCTCTGAGGGCCTCCAGGGGCTAAAGTTTGGATCAGTGATGGGCGGTTATTAAAGAAAAAAAAACAATGACGTGAAAAGCGACCCTATTCAAAGAGCTCTGCTCCAGCGAGGGTTGGTCTTCACAGGCGAGCGGACACTGTCTTGAAAGGCCGTCTCTCCTGCAGCTCCTCTTACTGGAGCGACTCTCCTTCCACCTGACCCCGAAGAGGAGGTGTCTGGAGGCAGCCCGGCCACAGGCTCCTGTTCGTGCCGTGAAAGTGGGACGTTCGCTTCCCTGTGCCGGCTCGGGGTCCCTTCGCCTCGCCGAGCTTTGGGTTTCACGGGCGGGTGTGAGCGGCTCCGTCTGTCAGAGGCGTTCCTGCCGGGGCGCCGTCCCCGGGGCGGCAGCGGGTGCAGGTTGGACGGGTCCTGAAAACCTCAGGCCTGTGAGTTGCCACTTCCCACAGGTTCAATTACCCTGACTAATCCAGTCATCTGTGTAACGCGGTAATGACAACCTGCTGACCCGGCCAACTGTTGAAAACGCACCAAAGTGGACCTGCCTTGACGGTCCCCTCAGAGCACTTGTTTAGACGGTGGAAGGCCCGTCCGGGGAGCGGCACCCGGGAGGCGTCCCCGACAGCCCTTCCTCTGAGCCGCTGCCGTTTGCGTTCTCAGTGGTCACCGCCGCTTCCCCGCGGGGTCGAGACCTGGCCGTGGCCCCACAGAGCTGGGCAGTTTGGCTCAGAACCTGTGCTCTCGGCTGCACCATCCTCCTGCCTGCGCCTGGCGAAGTGTCCCCGAGAGGGCCTGTGGGCAGCGGCGTCTGCTAAAGAGCCGGGAGCACTGCTCACCCCTTGACTTGTCCCGTGTTGTTCAGGCCAATCTGAATGGAGCCCTCGCGTGGGTGCGCAGTGTGTGCAGGGCCTGTGCAGGTGTCTCCCACGCCTCTGGCCTGGTGTGACCTTCCTCTTCCTCTCCCATGTCCCCCTCTGTCCCGGGGACGCAGAGCCTGGAGACTCGTACCAGGTGCATGTGGGCAGCGTTACTGGGGCCACGGGTGGGAATATACGTCATCGGGAGGCCAGAACTTTGGGGTCATTCTCTTCCAAGTCACTCCAGGACACGGGGCCTGCTGCTCCCAAGCATGACCCGGATGCAGCAGCCTCTGAGCAGCCCCACAGAGCGTCTCGGTGAGGAGCCCGCTGGCCGGCTGAGCTGGTGCGGCCCTGTGCTTAGGCGGCCGGAGCGCCGGGGCCTCGCGTGGAAGGCGCTGCAGGGAGATTCCGCTTCAGTGGCTGGAATGGCGAGAGTTGGGTGTTTGTGTGTGTGAAAGACAAACCTTGCGTCTCCTTTTGAAATTCAGCCGTCCCGTACGGGGCCACGGAGACCCTCGCGGTGGCTGCTCTCGGGCGTGTGGTGTCGCCGACCGACAGGCCGGGGCGGCTGCCAGGCTGCAGGTTGGGGGCTGCGTCCCTCCTGAGTGTCCGCTCCCCTTTTTTGTGTTTGCTTCTGGTTTTCCTACCTGTGTTGATTTCTAGCACTTGAATGTTTTCTTTTAGGGATCTTTCCCCCTTGTACAAGGTCCGGAGTGTCCCGCATTTTGCATGAAATACAACCTTTACCTTTATCTTAACTGTAGGCAGATAAATGGTGATTTGTTCTGAATATTAGTTATTTCACAGCTACCTGAGCGCAATTATCAAATTAAAACAGCTTTCCAAAGCCTATTGAGACTACAGCTATGAGGCAATAAACTTCCCAATTCTGATTTCTTTGGAAAATTTGTCCTTTTTTCTCTCTGAAAGAGTGCAGAGATGACCTGTGCTTCGTAATACACGGTTAGAGTCAAGTCTCATCTTACAAAAAGTGAATGTTTTTATTATAATTAAAAATGCATAAATAAAAGAATTTGCAGGATTACATGTATGCAAAGCAATTTCACATATGTCAGCATCTGGCAAAACTTTGTGGATACTAAAGAAATGAAATAAAATTAGTTTAAGTGTTTATGCTCAAGTTTGACTTCGGCCTGTCTCCATGGTAATAACGCCAGAGTCCCAGCGAGGCCGAAACACTCTCTCACATGCTCCCTCTTCTTCTTCCCTGGGCTCCTCCCTCCCAGTGTGGCCCAGTGGCAGCGGCCATGGCATGGTGTCATCTTTAGCCCCCGCAGGCACGTCCTCACAGCTTGGAGCAGAAGAAGGGCACCTCGGGATCCGGCCAAGCTCTTCCCAGCCACACCCGCGGTCACCCCGGGCCAGAGGGCCGCTGATGTTTGGTCCACAGAGGGGGCTTAAAGAGGCAACTCTCTCAGTTCAGAAGTCATTATGGCTACACAGTGGAAGTCCTGTTGGCACTTTAACTAGGAAATCCTAAATGCTTTGCAGCTGCCACTGGTTTTTTAAAAACATGTGCATTTTCTGCAATGAAGCATGAACACAATGGTTTCAGATTTGGACTTTATGCCGCTTCATTCTCAGGACCTATTGAAGGCATATTTGAAAAACATGCTTGTAGATAACCACACTTCAAAAGCATTGTTGGCCGGTGGGATTTGTGAAGACACCAGGTCCCACAGGGACTGGCGACTCTGAGCGTGACAAAGGCTGATGAGTGGCACGCGGGTGGTGATGGCGCCTGGGGCCGTGGGAGTTCAGTGCAGATGGGCTGTTGTTTATTTCAGTGTTTGCTCCTATTCTTAGACTTAAGGGACTGGAGCTGGGTAATTGGGGGTCACTTGTAGGTGGTAGTGGGGAACTCAACGTGGTGGTAGCATAGTGTCCCTATGTCAGATTCTAACCCTGTCCCCCTAAAACCTGTAGAATGTTTGAAACCAGTGCTGTTTCAGTAAAAATACTAGAGAGACAAATAAAGGACTGATAGGAATCCTTCAGGGGCCTTGCATTAACCTCAAGTCTGTGGTTGGAGATGGAATTTATAAGGACAGTGCCAAGTAAGGGAGTGTGGTGACAGTGGGTGCTGGGGGGCACCCCGTCTTTGTTTGCTCCGCTAACGCTGAGGCCCAGCTTGCCTGTGTTGCTGGGCTTGCCAGGGGTTGTGCTTATCTGAGGTCTGGAATGTCAGAGGATTGCAAACCTAAGATTTGCTTCCCTCTTTACCCTGAAGTGACGGCGTAGGCGTTTCTGGCCTTGGCTCCTGGGGGTGGGGCAGCCACATCTGGGGGAGGAGAGGGGAGCACATTGGCCAGCCCGGCCTCCCCTCCGGCCCCTCGCTGAGGCCATCTTCTCCACCTGTGAACAAAGAGTGGCCACTGACTGGTTCTCTGTCTGTGCCTTCACAGTGTCGAGCACACTTGTTTTCTTCAACTTCTCATAATATATGTGTTTATCATACACCGAAGAGCAAGAGATTTGAGAAGAGCGATAATTAGCTTTGACAGACTTTCAGAAATGAAGGGAGTCCATGGCTGGGCATGAGGAAAATGAGCCAGATGAGAAATCCTCCAGTCTCACAGCTCGCGACCCCAGGGGTGGCCCAGGTTGTCAGAAGCAGCAGATTCTTTTGTGATTTTTTTTCTTAAATTTTTTATTATTTTCATGAATTGAAAAAATCTTTTAATTCTCAAAATAGAATTTTTAAATGGAGAAATTCAAGATACTAAGTAATAAAATGGGAGGAAGAAACAGCAAGTCAGCGGCTGGCGTTAAAATTCCTTATGTCGCACGGGGCCCTTTAACGCGGGTCTCTCTCTTAGCATCAGCCTCGCATCCCTTCTGAGGAGCCATTGTCTAGGAGCCAGCTCTCCCTGCACCCAGGGGGCGCGTGCCTTAGGGGAAGTGGCCCCCAAGAAATGTGGTCCATTCACATGAACTCTGCTTCCTCGTCCCAAATTGGGGACCCTTCGTTAAGGGGGCAATTAGCCTATCTCAGAGTCCGCACAAAGGAGATTAACTGCGGGTTGGGTTAAATTACTCCTCCTGTGTGGTGCATTATTTTCTATTTTCTGGATGAAAAAGAAACTTGTGGAAGGGAGTGTGAGGTGACTGTGGCAAACAGGAGGGCAGGTCTGTGAGGTTCCTGTCCCGTCCTGGGAGCTGAGCCAGGCTCCAGGCCGCCTCTCGTTCTGTGGCTCGTCCTTCCCGGTGTAAACCACGCCCTTACCCACGTGGAGAGCGGGGGATAAAGGGTCTGGAGTGTTCTGAGGTGTACTGGCTTAATACTTGTAAGACAGAGAAAGGCTTTTGGGGGGCATTTCACCCAGAAAGGCAGTGCTTAGACAGTTGGCAGCCAAGTTGGGGATGAGCTCCCAGCTGTGGGCAGCAGGGACTTGCTTGGAGGAAGACTCCAAGTGGGTCGGGAGGGTCGTGGGGAGAGCAGACAGCTTTGGGTTTCCCTGTAAATGCACCCCGCGTCCTTGGGGATCAGGGTGAAGCGCTCCTTGAAAATGTCCAGCTTCTCTCTCTCCAGCCAGAGCTGCTCCTGCCTTCCCCCCCACCCCCATCCCTGAGTCTTTTGTTCCATGAATAAATATTATGTGGTTTGGTGCTCATTACTCTTTGATATGAAAAAAGGCAATTCATTAGGTTAGAGGAGGGGGGAGCAGACACCATTTTTCACCCGGTGCATCAAGTGCGGTTACACTGATTTGAATTCCCAGAAAAGTAATAAAACAGTGAAAACCATGATAAAACAGCTCGTGGGCTGACAGCTGGGCGCGGGGAAGGCTGAGGCCTGGCCCAGCCAGCCGAGCCGCAGGACGGGGCTGCCCAGCATATGGTGCCTGGCCGGCCAGTTGTTGAACTCTGCAATGCCTTTTGTTGGGGGGACCCTCCCAGCATTGGGTCTGCGTTAGCAATTCAGAAACTTCTAGTCTCCTTGGCAGGAGGCCTCTGGGCACCTGGCCAGCCTCGCCTAAGGTGGCTGACTCGGGCCATGCCAGAAAAGCTCATGTCATCACACCTTCTTACTTCGCTCACTGCTCAGCCCTCCTTGCAGCGGGTTCGAATCACGATCTCTTCCGGCAGGCCGGGGACTGCCCAACAGAGGGGCATTTTCTCCAGAATATCAAGGAATCACCAGGGTTGCCTCTTCTTGGTTCTCCTGCAGGGAGCGAAGATGGTTCGGTTTTGCTTGTGGTGATTCTGGACGCCCCCTGCACATCACTTCTTCGTTCTAGAATATCTAACACCAACTCCAGCAAGTACATCCAGTCTGGTGTCACCACTGCAAAGAAGAGAGAGCCGGCCTGCTTGCTTTTACAGGGCCGTGCTAAAACCGGCGCGTGGCTAGGCATGGGGCTCCATGCCCAGTGTGCGAGGCTGGCGTGTGCGCGCATAAAGGGCCTGATTAACTTGGCTCTCCTCCACAGCCATCCTTGGCTGCCCTGTTCCGGGCTGCACGATGGAGACCCCGAGTCCTCTCTGCCTTCACCTCTGTAGGGGCAGATCAGCCATTCCGGTGCCTTCACTCTTGACTCCCATGTGCAAGGAAGGTTCTAGAAGGGCCACCAGGCCCGAGAAAGCAGTTCCTGGAACCACAACAGAAGGCGAGTCTCAGACGGTGGCGGCCACGAGGACGAGCTACGTGAAGCTTGTGCTCACACGCTCCGTGAGGGAGAATATTTTTATTTCAGGAGCTTAAAGCAGGAAGCGGGGGGCTGCTCATACCCCAGTGGAGGGGCTGCAGATGTCACCCTGTTTTGGGTCTCCGTGCGACCTGTTTTTCACAGAACGCCCATAAAGGGTATGTTCCGACGCTGGAATGAATGAATTTCTTGTTCTTACGAATCAATGTCATTCCAAGGCCAAGTCTACTGGAAAAAATAGATCTGAGTGTCCATTGGTTTCCCTCGTGTTCTGCTAGAGGCCACATTTAAACACTGGGGCTCTGCTTCTTGGAGAACTGTTTTTTTTTTTACATTTTTGATCACTGACCTTGAAAAAGGATTTCTCAGTGGAGGAAATGGGTCTGTTATAAACCCGCTGCAGGTGGGGACGCCCTGGCCGCAGCATCCAGGGCGCCAGGCTCGTGGTGGGGGGCGCATCGGGAAGGTGACCCGAGGCCTGCTTTCTCTTTACCCGCGAGGCTGGACGTAGGGGCTCCTTGTCCCAGCGACCCCCCACTTCCCACCTGTCCTGGTTAGCGTGATTGCACCACCTAACTGTCCGCGAGTCCTTCTCTCTTGCTTTCCCCCACTTTTCTGAGTTAAATCTTCACCTTCCCTTCCCTGAAGAAATGGAAGCAAAAAGTTGATGACCAAAACATCTGCTGCCCTTGACTCTTCCTTGTCCTCTCCCCGAGGCCACTACAGACACTCCTTGTGCTTGGAAAGCTGAGGGTGGGAAAGAAGATATTTTGGGGTGTTAAGAATGGGTGAAAACGTGCATAGACACGTATCCTTATTTCCATTAAATTAAATTTGTAAATATCTTTCCAGACATTTCCCATTTGCACAGCAGGACTGGGTGGTTAATGGTGCAGCAGGTTTGTGGGACCAGAGCAAGTGGGGCCCCGCCTGGTCCTAGAGCATCAGCTCCGCAGGTGGCAACGCAAAAGTAGAAATGGGCTCGCGAATGTTCTGTCTTCGGGGTGCAGCCTTTCTACTTGGTTGAAGAACGATGAGTCTCAAAATCCAGCTGTGTTGTTTTACAAACTATTAGGAAATACCATCTTTAGGGACTATGGAGACAGTTCAATTAAAAGAAAAACTGGTCCCCCTAATGTGATTCATTTTGTGATCATTTAATACCTAAAGGACGCTTATAATTGAATTTTAGGGTGCTTTGCTTCATTTACATTCCAGCAAGTTAGGAATGCTCTCACTTTGTGGTCTTCTAATCGCTGTCCCAAACATTCACAAAATGCCCTGTGATTCAATTATAAGAATCTTCTGGGGACCGTGTAATTATATACTATCTAGTTATCACTATAAAGCGCCAGGGGATGGCGAGCCAGTGGGGTCACTTTAGTGGCTGGTTGTGCATAACCCTGTAATTGATGGCGCATAGTGCTCTGGGCGAGAAAGACAGATTTTATAAAGAGGCGACCCATCCTGTAAGTGGGGGACGATCTTAGATAAGGGGCTCTATATGATTTTAGGGTCAAGAAAGGGTTACCCAAATAGAACTTTTGAAAGCAAATGCTTATTGATACAGCCCTATTAAATAATTCACTGATGCCTTTGTTCAGAATAAATGAAATGTGACGCCTAAAACTACAGGCCAGAGACCCCACGGTTTGCAGCGAAAGGGGGAGGGTACTTTGTGTCTGCAAAGCTATGTCTTTGTAAAACTAAAATTAAACAAAGGACAATAGGGGAAAATACGCCACACGTAGGAAATAACTTCTAGATTCAGCTGCCTGGTCACTGTCTTTGAATTAAGGAAGGGGAATGAGTGTTTTCAAGGATGTTTGTGGGAGTAAGAAGCCTCCAGCCAGCTCCCCCCGGGCTCCGAGGCGGCATTTACTTGCAGACTTCGCCTTCTTCCCGAGCTCCTTAAAGGGGTCGCCAACTCTCAACAGCAATTGCTTCTGAGCAGTGTTCAAACAACGCTGACACGAGTCCCTCGGTATATCATTATCTGGTCTCATATTTAACCTTTTTCTAATAGCCTCCCTGAAGTCCGGCGTTCTCAGCCAGTGCCAGAGGAAGTTATAAAAGGCGTTTTTCCCCTCTTGACTGCACAGCTGTGAGGAGCATAGTTATCCGAAAGTCCTCTTTGTTCCCCTTCCTTTGTCCTGTGTGGGCCCAGGTCTGCGGAAAGCAGGGACTTGTTGTGGAGCGAGGCCGGCCTCCATGGCAGGTGTCCACACGTGAACGGGAACTTCTCTTTTTCCAGTTTCTACTGAGCCTCTTGCTTGATTAACTCTATTCTTCCGTGAGAGAAGGGCTTCCAGAGAGCGCGCGCCCGGCCTCCTCTGCTGTGCCTGGAGCCTGTCGTGGGCCACACCGCCTGCCGGAGGGTCCGCTGGCAGCTGTGGTCTGAGAGTGGTGGGGATGGGTGCGCTGGTGCCGGCCCCTCTGGGCCCTCCTCACGGTGGCCAGACCTATTGGCCCAGTTGCCACACAGGCTCACAACCACCTGTCCTTGGAAGGTTGCCGCTGTCTTGCTATGAGAAGCACATGGGATGGTGGCAGCTGACGCCTTGCATGGAAATTGGAGGCCGCGTGGGGATCTAGGAAGAGCACCCAGCACGTCTCCCTCTGAGAAGGCCCACGGAAGGCTCCCAAGAACCTTCTCCTTGGCTGTTTCACAGCCTCCTCCTGCGGTGGGGCCCGGTGGCTGACCTTGAACGCTCTGGCTTCATTGTCACCACCAACGGAGATGCAGGAGGCGAGGGGGCGGAGGGCGAGATGGGAGAAGAGAAGGTGTGCAGCGGGCCAGGGCCAGGGCGCCTTGAGGATTGGGGTGTGGACTCTCATTACCTAGCGTTGATTTTTGAACAGCGAGAGAGGAAGCTGCTCCCCCTTCTTGGGTGCGCTTATAGGAATTCCATCAGGGCTTTCCTTCCTGGCCTCTTCCTGGGGCATTTTTGTGGTCCTTGAGCACTGCAGGGAGTCTTCTGCCTCTGCACTGAGGCCTTCTCAGGAGAGGCAGCTATGGTTCTGTGGCAGAAGGGAGAGAGCACCCCTTAACTCTCGTAGTTGGGGTGTCCCTTCCCCCTGCGCTCTCTGGGTGCCTTGCACAACTGAATACTTGTGGGGTTGGGTCTCTACGAAGTCTGCTGCTTTGGGGGCTCCCCCATTTTTCTCTAGGCCTGTTCCTTTGGTTTTCAGACTAACTCATTACCACGCCAGAACCTTGCTCTGGAGGGTCCTATCCTCTCTCCGAGTTTCTGATTATCAAAATAAAAACGCTCTGTGTGACTTTCCTCCCCAGGACAGGAGGCGGCTTGGTGAAGCTGAAACAGTGTCACATTGGGAGCCGGGAAATCAGGTGTCGTCCCAGCTTTGCCGCAGTAAAATGTGTGACCTTGAGAAAGGTGCTTCGTCTCTTAGGACCTCAAAACTCATGGCTGATTTGAATGGTCCGTAGGGATGTTTCCCAGTAGAAAGGAAACAGATTTATGAAATTCAAAATTCTGGTAACTTTGTGCGGTTCCGTGGGTACCACCTGAAATCCGAGGAATAGCTGCTTCTTTCTTTCCGGCGGCCCAGAGACCCCGCCACGGCAGGAACAAAGGCCGGCCTGGAACGGGCCGCAGGTTTTTGTCCAGCAGATCGCAGTGTCCTACGGGGAATTAAGGTGTCTCCAGTTAGGCAAGTCGGCAAGACATGAAGGGGTGTCTGCCTGCCCTCTCTGCTCAGAGCCTGGGCCTCTTGTTGCTGCCTCAGTGTCTCCTACGTTCTGTGCCGTAGGGGGTCCTGTGTTGCTTACGGGTGAGTGACCCGCGCTGGGGGGGTGGGGTGAGCTCCTTTTAAGCACAGCCTGAGCCTCACTCAGAGGAGGAACACAAACTGTGCCTCCTAAATGGGCCCTCACTTCAGTGCTGGCGGGGGTGCTCGTCCTGCCCGCGGTCACTGTGGCGTCACTCTGAATTTCAGCGCGAACGTCTTCAATGTGGCTTGGAGAGGAGGCTACGTGCTCTTTCCCTGGTTGGTTAGAGCCACTTTTCTTGTCTTTCAGTTAACACTTAACCATCTGCCATCCAGTCGTGAAACCAAGTTAAACTCTTTAATACCATTTCTTTGTTGCTGGAATCAAACCTTTTTAAAAAATTTTTTTGATTGAAGCAATGTTGGTCTATCACGTTACATGGGTTTTGTGTTACATTCGGCATCTGGAGTGAACCACTTCCGAACAATTTGTAAGTAAAACTCTTCCCCCAGTAAGGCTGGGTAATAGCCCAAGGATTTTCATCAGCTTCAAAAATTCCTTCTGCAAACTTCAGTTTACATGCCCCTGTAGGAGATCTGTGAGGGGACCCTCCGAATATTTTAATGCTCAGTTTCTGACCAGTGGAATATCTTGGCCTCATCCTGTGCCACTTTGAGTTAGAATTCTTTTAGAAATATGCATTTGGGCAGCTCAAACTGTGAGACAAAAGTGAACCAGTGGTGAGTGCCGGGCTCGTCATATATGCGAGTGGGTGAGCAGCGTCATGCTTGTAGAATAGCTTTCTTCCCTTTAAGATGGTGTGTTGTAGAGTGGGTTTACTAGCACATTCTCTAGGTAAAGAAAAGAATTTCATAAATGAGAATCTTTGGAGCACCTCAATAAAGCAAGATAAGTAACGCAGCCTTTTCAGACGTAGTCATTGTCTAGACTAGCTCTGTACACATAACTATTTTTTCTGGTTACTTAAGCATATTTAAACTTATTTTCTCGAGTGATTTTGGCAAGCATCTGGAAAGACAGGAGCAGGCCTCAGAATGAAGTCGAGTTCAGTGTTTTGCTAACAACTCATATTCTTTTCCCAAGTCCAGGGTGAAAGCAGAAAGTCACTCCAATCAAAATCACGAACTTGGTTGAGTTTAATATTTGTTTTTGGCCTGGGAATTATACAGCTGACTCCATCATTGTGATGGGCGATGGCTTCTTGTTCCGCGCTACAGAAACAAACACCCAAACACTCACCTGCTTGGTTTTAGGTTTGTGGACAGAGGTTCTGTTTTCCTGAGTTAACTATTTCTTATTTCTCTCTTGCGTCTGTGCTTCAGCCAACACCTGCGTAGACTTCTCTTGGTGTCCTTCCACCATTGTAGATTCGAAAGAAAAATAGCAAATATTAGGAAGTTTTGATTGGGAAGGACTGCGCCGACTTTGGCTTTCTTACTTGTTGCCTTGATGGGCCATCAGCTTGTTCCTGCCTCTCCTCTTTGTTCCAGCTGTCTCTCCAGAAGGCCAGGGGAGATTGTTAAGAAGGAAAGAGCTACCCATTCTTTTACCTTCCCCTCTTGGAAATAAACAGTGCTGTCAAAGTCGGTTTTGAATTAATTTGATAAAAAGCAATGAGGGTCGGTGTAAGAATTGAGGGGTGTGTATTTAGCAATTTGGTTGAATCTTGGTCTTACCTGAGAATTGTGCATCACCGTGCTTTGCAATTAATCACTTCTGCAGCGCCTCGTGCGGTCTGGAAGAGGACTTCTGTGATCCTGTTGAGGAGAAAGTGAAAGCAGAGAATGGCGCACATTCCATTTCAGGGGTAGCGCTATCCTCCGCGCACTTGTTCCCTCTGGGGTCCAAAGTCAGAATTGTCCCTGGGCTAGGGCAGATCTGGAGCACCCACCATCTTGGCAGCTGTGCGTGGTGAGACCCTTTCTGAGGCCCACAGAGCACCCCAAATCCTCCAGGTCAGGAGGAAGCCTCTGTTACAAGACCCCATAGCCTGAGGGGAGCCCTGAACCCACAAACTGGACAGGAATTGACTCGTGGTCAGAGCTGGAAGCTCCACGAAGGGGGGGCTCCTGTCTCTCATCCCTTGCTGTAGCTGGGCTTCCAGTAGTGCTTTTGCACACTTAGGTGCTTAGTGCAAAAGCACAAGCTCAGTTAATCTTCTAACTAAACCTGCTTGTCCCAAGTTTTACCCTGCCCCCTCCATCCTTGTCTTTGTATAAACCCCCAGAGTTCTCTCGTGCAAGAGTTTGGTGGAATCCTTCTGGAGCCTTGTGGGTATTTTGGCACTGCACCTCTGGAGGCAACAAGTTGTCTGTTTTCATGAAGAGGACATCCTGTCTTGCCTCTTACTATACTAAAGAAGCCTTTATGGAGAGGTGGGAGGAGAAGTTTGGAGAAAACCAGAGAGGACTGTGTTCAGGTGAGGATGCAGGGCCTCCCCAATCAAAGAGGAGTTGCCTGTCAGTCACCTGGGTCTTGATGTTCTGGTGATGCCCCTGTGAAATGCCGGGTGAAGACAATAATCCTGCGAATTAGTGAAGTGACTTCATTTGGCGGTAGCAGTGGCTCAACGGTTTGATGCCCAGTGGGTTCTCTGCACCTTTTGCTCACAGCTCTTCCTATGCACACACGGCTTTGGGAATGAGAGAAACTGGATACGGAGGCTTGGCTTGCCTGCTGGTGAGTCATGGCCTTGACAGTAAACCTCCGTGCCTTAGTAAAGTGACTTGCCATATGGGCCTCAATTTCCTCACCTGTACAGCGGAGGTAGCACAGCTCCTTCCTCATAGTCCTGACGTGAGAACTGAGAAAGAATTCATGTTGAATTTTCAGTAAAGTTCTGGATACACGCTAAGCATCCTATAAATATCAGCTGTTATTATTAGCACATCGCCACGGTGCCCACTGTGGTGCCTTGTGGTGGCAGGCAGTGGGTAGCCAGCATGTTTCCCTAAAAAAAAACAGAGCACGACTCTGAGGGCGCAGCGGCTGTTGTGAGGAGGAGCCAGGCTTCGGCCGACTCTCTTGTGCTTCCTGCGTGGAGCGTGTCTCGCCTCAAGTGCCAGCCCCGTCGTGGCGACTCTCCACGTGAGTCCAGATTCCTTCTGTGCCTCCTGGGCCGGTCACCTTGGACTTGCCCCTCACTCTCTTCCACTGTTCATTGTTGGCCGTGTGCAGGAGCCGGATGCTGGGCCAGACATCGAGGCAACAGTTGTGTCTGCTCCTGCCCCTCCCTGGGGGAGTTCAGGAGGGTTTGGATGGAAGAAGTGGACGTGGAGACTTGGGGCATGAGCAGTGAACCCCGAGTGTTTTATATTTTTATTTTTTTAAGATTTACTTATTTATGCATACAAGAGCTGGGGTACAGGCCAGAGGTGTGTGTGTGGGGGGGAGAGGATTCACCAGAGACAGAGTGGGGAGCAGGACAAGCAGATTTATTGAAATCCACTGCTGAGGGGAATAGTGGGCAAGACAGGAGAGGTCTGCTGCACCATGTGGGTAGCTCCCTGGCCGGCCAGGGATCAAACTCATGCTGCAGAGGCTGCAAACTGCTTCATAGTTTGTGTCCCAACCCCCTGTGCCACCAGGGAGGCCCCAACCCCGAGTGTTTCATCAGGGGTGCAACAGAAGGTTCAGGCCAGAGAGTGGTGGGAGAACAGGTGGCTCCTCGGAGTGGAGGGCGTCCTGTGCCATGCTCAGAAGCTTAAACCCTATGGTAGATGCCCTCATAGATGAGGGAGTGACACGGGAGGTTGCACTTTAGACAAAGCACTCTGTGGGCGGGCTGAAGGGCGGGTGTGCAGCGCAGGCTGGGTGCGGGAGGTCAGGAGGTGAGTGAGTGCTGCAGCAGGTGCTGCTGAGTGGTAGCGGTGAGTGGTAGATGGAGACGTGAGAGGATTGTCAGAAGATATTAAGGAATAATCCGGTGTGGACAGGGACCATGGAGAGAAGTCTGGGTCACCGCCCGGTCTCTGGCTTGGACGACGGCATTATCACCCAAGATAGGCAGCGCCACGGGCTTTGGATACAGGCGGCCACTCATTTGCGGACAAGTAAAGTTCAATGGGCTGATGGTCCATCCAGAAGGGGTGGCCGGCGGTCATCCGGAGAGGCAGGCCTAGAATTGAGTGGAGGTCTGAGTTAAGGGTGTAGACATGGAAGATGGCTAAGAGTGAAGGAAACTGGCCAGGAGTGGGCGGCGTGAAAGGAGAAGGGAAGGACCAGGAGCCTTGGGACACACAACCGTGGTCTGTGGTGGGCACAGGAGATCCTCGAAGGCAGACTGAAGGAGTCCAGCTGGTGCAGAGCTGCCTGGCGAGGGCCACCTGGAGCATCACCTGCAGCAGGGGGACCAGACAGTGTGGGGAGGCGGGGTGGAAGCTCCCTGCTTTTTCCCTACTGGTTTTAGTGGCGGGAGCGCGCAGAGGCAGTGATAAGAAGGGTGGCGAGAAAAGGCCAGCTGGCCGGGAGAAAACACGTACAGAGGAAGGCAGGGAGTGGCCGGGGACCTCATGCACATTCAAGGTGGGGGGGCTTGCAAGTGGTTGGTCGGCCTCTTGGGCTCTTGGGGGTTGGGGTATCTTGAGTATCTGTGGGTTTGTAGTTTTTACAATGCCTGCACTAGTCTATCATCATCGTCATCATTGTTATTATTATTATTATTTTTAAAAAGGGGTCCATTAACTTGGATTATCGGGTACATAATATACACCCTCCTCTCCCTAGGACAGATATGTCAGCTGATTGGCCTCGTGTGTGAGTGACAACATGTGTGTGGTATGATGTGTGCTCTTGCAAAGGACCAGGAGGAGGAAAAGAGCCACGTGATTGCGATACATTTTTACTGCTGACTTCAGTGTTTCTTAATGTACACATTGTCATAGCTTTTCTTTTGTAAAATGTGTTCTTTTATTGAGTATCAATTTTTACCTGTGAAAATTAATTTCTGTTTTGTTATGTGTTGAGTGTCTTTGAATAGAATGATGTGTATTCCACTGTAGGATATTGAAAAATAAGCTAATGTTGAACTTAATTAAAAAAAAAAAAAACAGCCATTGCCCAGTTCCCTTAATTACAGAGCCTTAGAGAACAATTAATTTCTGTGAATCATTACTTTTGGAAGATTCTGTCCTCTTCTGCACCATCAAATCTGTCTGGGCACTGCATGGCGGGAGTTTTGCAGACTGGGCGTCAACCAGGCTGTGCTGGCTCCGTTGGGCCTCAGATCTGGGCACTTGACCGTGACCCTACTCAGATCTCTGCCATGCACTTCAGGGTGCCCACGGCCCTGCCACCTGCCCCTCAGGGCTTTGCTGTTGCAGGGAATGGGCATCTCCCCTGTTTTTTAATAGTTTGGGAACCGAAGGACAGCGAGGAAGGGTCAGCTCACAACTCTGCGGAGTTGGCCACTGGCCCAGTGGCCGTGAAAGTCCGAACACCAAATCCACCTTCCCTGGGGGCTCCGCTTTTAAAGACGAGCCTTTGCGTCTCTGTCTCCTTTGCTTTGGGCTTCTAGTGGTGCGTTCAGATTTCACTGTGCCTCCCAGAGTGACTTGTCCTGGGTCCCAGACTCTTGAGGGCACTTCCTAACAGGCAGTGCTTCTCTTAAGTGGAGAGAGACTTGAAACATCTGGTGACCCTCCCGAGTTCCCCTGCAGCCCCGCTCAGCAGCGAGGACAGAGCAGCCTCCACACACCTGTGGGGGCAGCAAAAATACGTGCTTGTGGGCCTTCCTGGTGGCGCAAGGGGTTAAGCACCACGCTATGAAGCAGTCCGCAGCCTCTGCAGCATGAGTTCAATCCCCGGCGGCCAGGGAGCAACCCGCATGGCACAGCAGACCTCTCCTGACTCCCCCGCTGCTCCCCTCAGCAGTGTATTTCAGTCAGTCTGCCTGTTCTGCTCCCCACTCTGTCTCTGGTGAGTCCTCTCACCCCCCGTGTCTCTGGTCTGCACCCCAGCTCTTGTAGGCATAAAAAAAAAGTAAGTGCACATGGGGCAGCCTTGGGTACATTTAGGGATGTTCAAGGACGAGCGGTGCTCAGCCACGAGGGAAGGGTGGGTACATCTGGATGTGGGCACAGTGGCCTTGGGGCAGGGTAGAACTGGGCTTAGCAGTGGGCTGCACAGAGTGCACATATGCGAGGCCGTCCGCGATGCTGACCAGAAATGTGTGCGGCCTAACAATGCAGAGTTACTGCAAAAGAAAAGAAAAAGTCAAAAGATGCTCGCAGGTAGGTTAGGGGCTTGGTGTTGTCTCAGTGTCGCCTTTGTCTTTTTGCTCCCCGTGGGCTGGTGTAGGATGCCAGGCAGATACCGTGGGCCTTGTGGTGGGGGGAGACCAGACGGAGACTCAAGGAAACCCTGGAGAGAAACAGCAGGACACACGATAGTAACAACCTCAGCGAGGCGGGTGAGGGAGGCTGCCGTGGCGAGCAGCGCCGTGACTGCTCGTGCTGGGAGTCGAAGAGGCACGAAAACCGGTGAAGTGGTTACTGGTCATGTCTGGAAATTTTGGAGGGAAATCTGACGGGTTTTCCCCAAAAACTGGAGGAGCGCTCAGGGTTTTCACCTCAAACCTCAGTCGCTGTGGGGTTTGTAACGAGGAGGGTTATGTGTCATGATGCTGAATAAAAAAAGACCTTCCCACCCTTCCCTCTCCCCAACACCCAGCCTGTCCCTCTCCCCCTTCTTAAAAAACCAATGAGTGCGTTCCAGGCAGAGCTGAGGGTGGAGAGTAGGACGGGGCCTCTGCCCTGACCCTCCCAGGGCTGTGCTGAGGGTGTTCTCTCTGCGGGCCGGGGAGGGGATTCTCAGAAGCAGAAAGCAGGGGGACCAGGGGAGAGTGTGTTCAGGCAGCTCACCCACTTGGACATCTTGGAATAATTGCTCATCTACTTTTTAAAAACTTTACCCTACGAAGCTTTGTTAAACCAGGCAATGGCCCCCGCCTCCCTGGTGGAGCACAGGGTTGAGCGCAGTGCTGTGAGGCTGTCCTCAGCCTTTGTGGCACGAGTTCGATCCCCGGCCGGCTGGGGAGATACCCACATGGTGCAGCAGACCTCTCCTGTCTTGCCCGCTGCTCGCCTCAGCAGTGTGTTTTGGTACATCTGCTCCCCGCTCTCTCTGGTGAGTATTCTCACCCCCTGCGACTCTGGCCTGCACCCCACTTCTGGGGAAAAAAAAAAAAAACAAAACAGACAGTGGCTCGTCGCTGCATGCTGAGAAGTGATGTGTGCTGGGCCGAGATCTCACTGTTGAGACCTTTTTTAGGACATGTCTTCAGTCATATATGTACCTTTCCCCGGTTTCCAAAATTGCCAGCCCCTTGGTACTTTTACCATTTATTTACTTTGTGTGTGTTTTTGAAAGTCACCTTAAATCTCCTTGGGGGTGAGGTGGGACACATTCACCCGGAGAGCGAGAGCGGCGAGGGTAAAAGCCAGCGCGTGCTCCCTGCTTACCTGCTGGTTTCCGACGGTAGCAAGCTCTTTAGACAGCTACAGAGCTTCACTGGGAGAAGCTGGGAATGCTTGGGATTTCCATTTTTGTCTTAATAAACACGATGACCATACATACTGGTTTAGTGGAGACTGGAGGGGGTGATCGGAGAATAAGGCGAGAGTAAGAAAAGGATTTCAGTTAAGAATTTCCAGCTATTTCCATAAGAAAAGTATTTCCCACCTTGCCATATGAATAAGATCAAAACTCGAAGGACTTGTCAATATTTTCCTAATGTCTTTCTTTAAGAAATAATACTTTCAAGTCCACAAAATGGTCGGATGACTTGGGTTCAAGGTTGATTATTCAGGATTGTATCTAAATATTTTTCTTTAGGTTAATAGTTTGCCTCAGTACCGTTTAGTAGAAATACCTCTAGTATGTTTTCTAAATTTTGTCATGGTTTATAAAACTCGTCCCAATTGCCATCTGAAGGGAACAAAGTCAATTAATTAAATGAAGTCTGTGTTTTGGCTTTGCCAGCTTGAGACTCTATAAGTTAATCGGTGACTACTATGTGAGAATAGAGGCTTCCCTCTCGCCGGCAGAGTCTGCCCAGCCCATCCCTGCTCTTCGTCCCTTTCAGAACGGCGGTTTTATCATCATTGGCAGGCTAAGAACATTTCTGATTATTTCAGAGGAACTTCGGAGCGCTCTGTGAAAATCGGGAGAAAGGCATGTTATGTTGTAAAGTGCTCTAGATATTTTTCTAAGGCTTCAGTGGTCAGATTATTTATGTGAAAATGCCTTGCTTCTCTGGAATATCTCATCGTTGACTGACTGGGACGCCTTAGAGTTGTTTGACCACAGAAGAGTGTCTGTCTTCCAGTGCATAAACATAGTGGACCCCACCTTGTCTTTCTGGAGGATGGTATTGAGGTATTTCTTTGAAAATAAGGAGTCTTTAACATCTGCAGCTTTACCTGGCTCCTGGGGAGCCTCGGTGAAACATCAGTATTTAAATCTCTCAGGCGCAGCTAGAGACAGCCCTGTCTGTGTGCTTCTGAGTCCACTGTGCAAAATAAAACAACCAAAGTCTTCAACTTTATGAAGCTAAGCTTATCATAATTGGGTTGGCCACTTGAAAAATGACTTTGCCTGTTGATGTTTCTCTCAACATCATGCCCAGTGGCAGAATTTTCTGTAAATAGCTCTTCTGTAAACTTAGAAAAGTGCAGACTTTATCAGAAGCTTCAAGTTAGGTCTGTCCCTGAGACTGGATTCAGTGTGGAGCCCAGAGGCCTTGCTGTGACCCGGAGGTGTGTTTTCCCTAGAACCAGCTTTGGTTTTTGAACAACGGTTCACGAGCATCACAGCGTCCCCCTAAGAATGTTCTCCCCCAGGAGCTGTGGCGCTGCAGCTGCCTGTGACGGAGATGCTTTAGCCCCGGGAACGTGGTGAGGGGGACACCTTTTCCTTATCGGTTGGTAATTTCCAAATGCAAAGTGAGAGTTAAAAAAAAGAACAGTTAATAACATAATCCATATGTTTCTCCATGAGGAAGATAAAAAAAGATTAAGGAGAAACTATTCGATCTTAGCTGAGACCCGTCTTTATAATGGGAAAAGATTAATTCTAACTAACTCTATTTAAAATTAGAACTGTGGGAAAAGGATGATAGGCAACCAAATGCGGAAGATTAATGTGGAGGCAGGATGCCTAAGAGTTGGAGCCCCTTAAAATATTAATCTACATCAGACAAATGTGTACAGTCCCGTGTTATCCATAAGAAAATAGAGAAACAAGAATGATATCAGTTTATGCAAAGGCTTCATTACTTTGTCTTTGAGTAATAACTACTTGGGGGACACTCCCAGCTCCATGTGCAGCTTTTTGTCTCCAGGACGGGTGCTAACCTGCAATGTAAGACTGCTCCCCACTTTCCAGGAGACGCTGGGGTCACGTGGTGGGCGTCAGCATTTAACCTCAGGAGACAAACCTGACTTGACTGGAAGTCTCTTCTCAAGCCCACAATGATTATTGATTTGCTTCTCTGCAATATCTAATAGTTGTTGACTTCATGGAGCGATTGAGAGGTCGTGCGGACCCCAGGAGAGCGTCGTGCGGTGCAGCCCGGGGTCTCTGCGGGGTGGCACTGGAGTCTGTGATGATGGCATCTGGGAACCCTGAATGCGCCACCATTTCATCGCGTTAAAGAGATTGGGAGGTGTGAGAAAAGCGTATCCAGGCTGGCGTCAGATTAGTTCGTTAAACTGGCTTCTGTCTACCAGGATCTGAGACTTGAAGGGCGGACTCTGGCTTCCTCTCACGTGCCCTGAAACGAGCAGGCGCATCGACTTTGTGGTACCCTCTTTTATTTTACTTTTTTATGGTATATACATTGCACTTTCTTTTCACATTTTTGTTAAAGTCACGTTGGTTTATAACATCCGAGAGGCTTTGGATTGCATCTCAGTAGAGCCGGCATTCCCTTCATCACCAGAAGTCTAGTTTCCACCGTCACCGTCCAATTGACTGCTTTCACCTGGGCGTGCACCCCTTCCTCATTCCCTGACAACCCCCATTTTGTTTTTCTAGTCTGAGCTTGTTTTTCTTTTGTTTTGCATATTGGATTGTTTTTATTTCTTTTCCACATGAGTGAAAATGTGTGTTTCTCTTGCTCCCTGTGGTAGCACCTTATAAAAATGGCCTCTAGAAAGGGTTGTGCCCCAGAAACTGAATGGGTCTTCCCGTCAGGTGTGACGGGCTGGGAACACACTCTGGAGGTGGCACCACGCCCAACGTTTGCCTTCGTGTCTGTGGAAATGCTGTCAGACACTCCAGAACATGTGGAAGCTGCCTCTACCCAGTCCTCTGGGTAACCAGCCCCCGTTAACTTACAAATTCCATTTCAAAAAGTAGTTTGGTTGGCTTCCCTGGCTGCACTTAGAAAGAAGGACCATGTGTCTGTCCCTGGTGCAGCCAGAGCCCTAGACAGGAGGAGAGAAGAGTCTAGTCAAGGTGGTGCTGAGATCAGAAATGACTGAGCGTGTCATGTTTGAGAGACTGGTGTGGCGCTTACTGCGTACCAGGTGCTGCACCAAGCGCTTTACAGTTGCTGACTCATTTAATCTTGAAAGCAACCGACGAGGCAGGCGTGTTTACAGATGCAGAAACTGAGGCACAGAGCAGGAAGCGTCTCCTGACGAGGTCACGCAGGGCTGTGGTGTGCTCGCAGGCCGACTCTCCCAGAGTCTGTGCTCCTGACGATTATTTTTAAAAAGACTGAACAGTTTTTTTTTTTTTTCTCTTTCCACAGGAAAAACCCTTAAATATTTTGACTTACTGGTTGTAGCTGATATCAGAGAGAAAATCTTTTGTGGCAAATGTCTAACTGTAGACAGAGAAAATCCCTGCTGAGACGGTCGCGAGTCTCACTTTAGAACATTTCGAAGCATTTTAGTGGGTTATTTTCAGGTTGTGCTGCCTTTGTGTCCTTGCATGTACCACGAGGTGTGGTTAGCTGGATGAGGCCTCAAAAACACAGACACGCTGCCCGGAGGGTCACTAGGTGGACGTCTCCCCTCTGCTGGGCATGCTCGGAGAACCCGCCCTGCTCCTGGGGAATCCCCGGCTCTGGTGACCTCATGAGCGATGGAGCTGGACTTTGGGAACTTTTTATTTGCATTTTAATAAAGCCCGGGAAGGTGGCATTCAGTTAGACCAATTTCTCCATTCTCTACTTACGACTCTGGTATTTCATGAATGAAAGACAGAAATTATATTTTGCAAAGGATTTCTGGTCTGGAGTACCCTGCTTTGCCATCGATGGGATATTGAATATTTTCTTAAAGAAATAAATATTCTGTAAATGATACTTAAAATGCTTTGTTTTTAGGATAAAGTTAACTTTGTTTTTGGAGATAGGATTTTTACGTGAGCAGCAGCTGTACAGGAAAGTGTAAGTTTAGGAATTCTCTCCATGAGAAATACCTTTTAAAAGTCTTGCATGCGTGAGAATATTGAGTGTTTAAGAAAATATGAGGGAAGTGTTTGAATCGATGTAGTTAGGAAGCCCAGACGTTTGCTTTTGGATGATGGATGGTAAATGAGGTACAGACTAATGGCCTTTCCCATAATTAGGATTTTGCTTGTAAGAGGACCTAAAAATCACCACGGAGCATGCCAAGGATAAAAGCGGAGACAATCTGCATTTTGAGAACAAGCAGCAGACCTCACTTGTTCTGCTAAAGAAGCAGAGTCTGGCGCTGGCATGTGCCGTGCGGAGAGCTAAGCGTCTTGCTCGCCCTCCCCGGGAAGGTGCCCTGTGCTTCCCAGCAGTCTCGGTGTTGAAGGGAGGTGTAAATCCAGAGTCATCTGGAACCATCCTGCGGCTCTGTGCAAGACAAGTGTTACTGATTCCATTTGGTGGAGCGCCGGCCTTAGCTTCCTGCAGAGCTGCTGCTGTTCTGTTGAGCAAAGCGTGCTTCACTTCCTGCCCTGCCCGGTAGCCACCAGCTCCGGTGGGTTAGCCTGGAAGAGGCCAAAGCTGTGGAGGATGGTGGGAAAAGGCCTCTTTAGAAGAGTGGAGCTGGCGCCAGGGTCAAGGCCACTTTCGGGATCCAAAGGCAGTGGGCCCCACGTGACTTGTGTTTGCTTTTGCTCTTTTCTTCTTTGTCAGCCTTCCTGTCCTTGTACTGTAGGAGAATAGACACCCTCCTGATTTCTGGCATCTGGCACTAGCCCCGCACATGCCAGAGCAAGCTTCTCTGTGTGGGTGTCTTCCCAGGCGACCCCACGAGCAGTGCTGAAAGGCCAGTGTGGAGGAAGGAGTTCCCTGAATGTGAAAATACAAAAAGGCTGAGTCTCAGGGGACCCTGGATAGAGGATGGCGTTGTTTGCAATACATGGGAAAAAAGTAAAAGCTCAGAATATAGGCTTGAAGTCAGACTTGATTATTTTGAGCCCAGATGTTCAGAATTTGTGGTAATTGTAATTTGTTTTTTCTGTATATGAATGAGTACCCATAAACAAATTAGCAGAGAAATAAAACAGGCGTAGGGGAGGATATTTTAATCCATTCAATAAAATAAACTACTTTCATTGAGAAGCATCTATTTTTTTCTAAACAGGGACACAATAAGATAATGGATCTTAAAGGACCATGTATTTAACAAATATTTGCTCTCTGGTTGGTTGTATCTGTTTTGAAGCAGTTCCTACTTTTTGTCTGTAGCAGCTTACCTTCAATTAGCATGAATTAGTAAAAACTTTCTATATTTAAATGGACATCTATACTTCAATGAGAAAACCTAAATTTAAAACGAATGATTTAAAAATCATGATTACTCTCAAAGTCTCCACGATATCATCGCATCTCAAGATCGCCACTACAAATGTTCACGTACTTGTTTTCCATTCTTCAGAAACATTTCAGTTGCCTCAGTTGAGTCTCCACTCACTTTTTCTTCTTGATGCATCCGTTTCAGTTCAAATCAAAGAATGTATCAGGTCATCAAGAAATGAACTTATGCATTGGCCTGCTGGGATTGATGTCTCTCACCTACTCTAGTCCCAGGTCTGCCTGGACCAGTCACCTCCCAGATTTACCCTGGCGTTGGTCTTTTGCACTCATTGACCTGTGAGACTGCAGAGATAAACATTCCCCTTCCTGTATTAACGTACATGCCAAAGTAAAAATAATAAGGTATGTAGGGGAAGGTAAAAAAGCATCAGGCTTTTCTGCCCTCCCGCCATTAGGATTGATGATGGATCTGCGGTCCTGAATGCATGCCTGATGGCGGGCACCTGGAGTAGGGTGTGGGCCTAGGTAGATGGGATTCACCTGGGCTAAGAGACTGGGCTTCTAAGTGCGGCATAACAGGGATGCAAGCAGAGCAGAGCGCATGGAACAACAGAACAGACCACGAGAGAATGCCAGAGAACCCAGAGAGAGTGAAGATTTGCTGGGGGCTGGGAGGCCCGCCAGCCTCCCGGCCCCCCTGCACCCCTGCCTGCCGTGTACCTGGTAAATCCCAATAAAACCCTGCAAAAGTCACCGAGGGCTCCAGGACGCCTCCTTTACCCCGTCTGCTCGAATCACAGAAATCCTGCCCTGTGTCTTCCTGCCGCTACAAGTTATTTCATAGCTTTGCATACTTGTTTATGAATTGTTCATTTTTTTTCTAGCCATAGTTTTATTTTAAAAGTGAAAATTTAGAGTGAAAGCATTTGTGCTAATGAAGAGTGAACACTTGAGTTTCAGGAAGGAGGAAAAACTTGTACTTAAAGACTTAAAAATAAAATGTATTGTTATGGGCTATGAATAGCTCAGAAGTAGTGCTAACTCATGTGGAAGTCTTTGTGGAATAAAATCTTTGGGTAGAAAGGTAATGAACTGAAAACAAATTATTTTACATATCTATATAGGACAAATGTTTAACAAAATCTCAGCAGCATAATTAGTACGTTGCAGTGAAATGAGACTTCGTGTTCTTGTCCTGTGGAATTTTATGGTTCTATCAGAGGAGGTTAGGGCTTTTTATTTAAATAGGACAGTTTGTTTATGAGTTGTAAAAAGTAACGGTAAATTTTCAGCATTAACAACCTAATGCAAAAGAATCAAGACATTTGGAAATTATAACAGTGATAGTATTTGATGATTAGGGGATTATTATTAAATACTTTTGAGATGTGATCATGGTACTATGGTTATATTTTTGCAGAAAGAGGCTGTAACATTCCTAGGTACATTCTGAAATATTTACAGATAAGATATGAAGACTGAGGCCTGCTTTCATATGACATGGAAGGGGAAAGTGAGAGTCATAGTTGTTTGGGCTACTATAACAAATTGCCGCAGACTGGGTAGCTTAGAAGCAGCAGAGATTTCTTGCTCACAGTTCTGGAGGCTGGAAGTCTGAGAGCAGGGTAGGTTGCCATGGGGTCAGGTGAGGGCTGTCTTCCGGGTCATAGGCTTGTCTTTGCCTCCTGACATGGCTGACTTCTCTGTCCTAGTGAAGGGTTTCTCTGGAGCCTCTTTGTAAGGCCACCGATCCCACCCCGAAGACCTCTACCCTCGTGACTTAAGCACCTGCCAAAGGCCCCACCTCCTAATACCAGCATTTCTGGGGATTAGGATTTCAACATGCAAATTCTGGGGGCACATAAACATTCAGACCACAGCACTGGAGGTGAGGTGTAGCAGAAACAGGATAGGCTGGAGGTTGGTGGGCAGTGGGCGTTCATTTCATTTTTCTGACCACTTTTGTATGTTTGAAATTTTCAATAATAGGAAATTTAAAAAAGGATATAAGATGCACAAGTAGACATAAAATTGGTACAATAGAAATGCATTGATATTTTGTCAAAGACAATTAAGGAGAGTTTCCAGGGAGGGAGGCACCTAAAAATATCAGAGGTTTGATTACATTGCAATTATATACAGCTATATACAGTTACATGATTTAGAAACCCAACAATATTGTAGTTTTGTTTAAATTAAGATAAGCCTTCCCTTAGGCGAAAGGAAAGAGAATACTTGCAGTTTTTGGTAAGTCTTTAATTCAGCAAACTTTTTCCTTAAAGCACCTCTGTGCCAGGTACTTGTCAGGTTGCTGGTAATTCAAAGAATATAGATCTGGGCCTTGTACTGAGCTGCTGAGATGTCCACATGTCCTTCCCCAGAAGCCAGTGCTCAGGGCTCTAACAGGAAACCTCATAGGGACGTAGAGGTGGGAATGATTTGATTGACTTTAGTCCGGCAGGCGCCCCTGGACAGGAACACAGCAGGGGACCAGGCCTCTGATGGGGCCTGGAGGGACAAGTAGGAGCGTTCTCAGAGGAGAAGGTGGTGTCCAGCAGGCATGGGCAGCAGCCTCTCCCCTGGAGCAGAGGTGTGAACGTGAGTTCCGACCATGGTCAGAGGTCAGGAGAGTGTGAAGTGCGGTAGGCTCACTGCGGGATGGCGCAGATGCCAGATGTGAAAGATTCAAGATGTGAGTCCTCCCAGCATAGAGGGCAGCAGCCCTTGGACCCACAGCCTGCATTTTCAAGGGGGTGCTTGTCACTGTGAAGGACCAGTTTAACCTTGAGGGGTCCCATGTACCCTGGTTACAGTGTCCCTTTGCCTGGGTAGACAGATCTGTGTGTACAGGTGACATTGGCCAATAAACGGCCAATACGACCCTCTGCTTTGCTGCAGGCAGGCTGCTCCCAGCCCTCAGTGGGCGATCGGTAGCCGTCCTGCTGGTGCTGAGCTATGTGGTAGGGTGGGGAGCCCATCCAGGAGACCCGTCGTCAGATTCTTCACTGCAGTAGAACCCAGAGCCTCTGACACGCAGACCAGTGGAGGGCAGTCTGCTGGCCTCACCGAAGGACCCTTCTCTGGCTGCTAGACCCGGTACTTCTGAGCAGAGCTGGACTCTGACCGGGAAGCAGGGACTGTGGCTAGAAAGCTTCAGCCCTCCCCTGTGCAGCCCTTTCCAAAATTCTGGGAGGGACCCATGGAATTTACATGTAGTAGTCAGGTTTTATTAGTAATCACCCCCTAAGTTCCTTATTAACTACAAAAGCAACTATTGTGACTTTATAGGAGGGAAATCTGAGGCTCACACATCAAATGACCCAACATGGAGGCAAACCAAGATCACATGACTCTTGATTTTGATGCTCAGAGGACATAGATTTCTGTTATTCTGAAAAAAAAAAAAAAAATATATATATATATATATATATATATATATATATATATTACCTGGATGTAATCGTGAGGATACATCATACAAACCCAAGATGAGGGTGATGCTATAGAGGAAAGGCTGTGTCATCTTCCAAAATGTCAAGGTCAGGAAGACCATGGGCTGCTGGAGAGGTCAGGGGAGGGCCGGGATCCAGGGATGGACAACCGGACGGGCACAAAGGACTAGTTGCTCTTTGTGCTGGTTGTGGGAGCTTCTGGAGGAGATCCCTGAATCAGTTTTCAGAACTTTTCTCTTCAAATGAGGTGGTGGTATAGCGAAGAGGCTTGTAAGTGAAGATAATGGAAGAAAAGGCATTATGGGAAACTCACAATTTGCATCTTCTCACACAGGGTGACAGGAAGCCCCTCTGGCAGTCGTAACCTTAGTTTTCCAGCCCCATCCTATGCAGGCCCCTGCATTTGTCCAGCCTGTGTTATCTCCATAATGTTTTTTCAAATTCCACCCTAGGGGAGGGAACAAAACTGGATGACTAAGTGAAACCCTACCTGGTTACATGAAAATGTTTCAGCAAACTGTTGAAGGTTGGCAGAATTGACTGGAATATTCTGGTCACTGGTTGGCCATTTTGATTGGAGATTATTCTACACCCATGTGTTTGCAAGCCTCTCTGCCCATGGTGTCCAGTAGAAAGTGACGCAGATGATTGGATTTTCCTGTAGGAGGATCAGCCACCTTTTCCTCTCATACTATCTTGTTCTGGCTGCCTGGAGGACTGGTAGTGTGGCCCAGCGGTGGTCAAGGGAGAGTGAGAAAGGCCTGTCCACCAGCCCCTGGACAATTAAGCGCCTGTGTCTTTGGCTGGCGGCCTTTCCACGCGAGTCGTGTAAGGTACGAAACGCTACATTCGACGCAGGAGGCAGGTGATGACAGTCACAACTCTGATGTTTTGACAGCTGGGTGACTGTTTTATGACTGTGGTTTATAGGATTTAACCTAAACAAAACATTTTCAGGTTTATTCTGACAGGTGTACAAATACTAATCTAAGAATTAATAGGTTCTGCTTTAAAATCATATTAATTTGTCCTTTTTTTGCGGACAAAGGATTTCACCCTAAGAAATCCCTTGTTTCCTCTGAGTAGAGTATTTCATGCCAGCCACATAGGGCCCGCTTCCTGTCGCCTCTCGGGTGGCTCATGAGTGACGGCGGGTGTGATGGTTCTTCTGTGGCGATGGCCAGAGCGCGGGCAGAGCCCTGGCACCTGCGTCCCGCGAGTTCGCTCTCCCTGTGCCCTTTCGTCCGTGATCTGCTCTTGGTAGTCAGCTTCTCAGGTCCATGTGGCTTTGACTTTGCCTTTCCATTGAATTGCTCTCTCCTTCGCCACAAGGTGCTCCCACAAAAGTGTCTGCTGGCCACAGCTCACTTGTGAAACCACCTGAATGAGGCTTTTCGCAAAGACGGTCATACCATTGCCGAGAGCACAGGCCCGGACCCAAAACGTGGGTAGCACGTGTCCCGGTGCTTCTGGGAGAGTGAGGGAGCAGGCTTGGGGAGCCCTGGGAATAACGCTGTGGGGAAGCGTCTGGTAGAAGGTCCCTGCTGGTGCCCGATGCCGCCCACCCCACCCCCCAGGCACGGCCCAGCCTGCAGCAGTCAGTGTGACTGCGGGACCCAAACACAGCAGGAGGGGACCGTGGCCCCCGTGGCAGGGTGGCCAGGGTGGTCATGGCCTTCAGAAGAGGCCAGCGTGGGGCCGCTCCCTGGTTTCCGCGCTCCCGTTTGGCGTGCTCCTCCGATGGCCGCCAGTGGACCGGGCACGTGTCTGCATCCCTCCGGCTGGTGGTGCCGTCTTGGGCTGCAAAGGGACAGCTCAGGCGTCAGCTGCACTTATACCCGTGGCAGCCTCCTCCTCCTCCCGCCCACCCCTCTCCACTTAAGGTTTCCTTTAGTTTTTGCAAAGCAGCCATGTGAGAGGAATAAAATAATTTTGAAGAGCATTATATGGTGGGAATTTTGACAATGAGTGGAAGATGGTAATTACTCTCTTCCATTAGACTCA
The DNA here is from genome assembly GCF_014898055.3 of Talpa occidentalis. Classification (NCBI taxonomy): domain Eukaryota; kingdom Metazoa; phylum Chordata; class Mammalia; order Eulipotyphla; family Talpidae; genus Talpa; species Talpa occidentalis. Next base: position 112,923,133 of record NW_023605194.1, read on the forward strand.
GTGGCTTTGGACAGATAAGCTGTATTGAAACGTGTGACCAGGGCAGGGGATCATGGATTGTCTTTCACTGTTGTCATGGCGACAGTGATGCAGGTGGCCTATAACTGCCGGGCTGTCAGATCTTATACATCAAACTGGTGCTAAGTGAAAATATGTTAGAGGCATTGGGGAAAAAATTGCCCGCAGTGTTTATAGGATCGGCTGGAGAAAAGCTAGCCTCGTTCGTTGAAGAAAAGATTTCCGTTAAAAGCTCTAGGTGATTCAGAAGAAGTCGGGGTTTTTACTTTTCATTAATAAGAGGAAAGTGGACTATTAAAAGGGGAAAGAATGCTTCTGGGTGTTGCTCTGCTGTCTGCATGCTCGTCATTAGCACGCTGCCTTGCGCTTCCCCTTGAGCTAACGTGATAAAGCGGTGTTGGCAGAGGAGACTGGACCCCCGCATGGGCCGGGGGCTTCGAAGGGGGTAGGACTGCAGGCCTGCTCGCAGAAAGCAGATGGAGCCCCTTTCTCCAGAGAGAGAGCTCACCAAACTTTCGTTAGTGAGGTGCTAAGAAATCATAGGGGTAGAATTTGAATCCAGCGCTCCCGGTGCTGTGTGTGGGATGGCAGAGGGACTGAGCCCCCGTGACTGTGAGGAGGCTTTCAGATGAGGAGAGGCTCCCCTCTGTCCTGCGGGCACCTCCTCTCCTCTCTTTTATTTCTTCTCGCCCCCTCTTCTCTTTTGTCACTGTCTTGTCTTAAAAATGTGTAAATGCCTTGAGCCGACACCTTCAAACGTGCTCAGCGACAGAGTGAGTGACAGGTGACTTGTCTCTACCTTGCCTTGTCTCTACAAGTGGAATCTGACTTGATCGTTCCCGTTTGCCCCCGACTGTCCTGGAAAAGAGGAAGGAGAACAGGTGTGTTTCCACTTCTACGCGTATTTGAGGCAAGAGAGGCCATGCTCTTCTGGGGTGTTCTGACACCAATTTGCAATGTGGGGGCGAGGGTGCCTTCCCACCAACAGGTAATTCTTGCACACCAGCTGGGTGTCAGCGACTTCAAATCGATGCTGACATTATCTACCCCAGAGATAACATCACGTTCCAAAGGTTAAGGGCCCAGTCCCCCTCCCAAAGCCAGTGGCAAGCCCAGCTGACCGACTGCTATGTCAGGCCCCCGTTCCCACAGCCCCATCCTTGGGGTCAATTAATTTGCTAGAGTGGTTCATAGGACTCAGGACACCTTTTCCTCACCAGATCACTGGGTTATTATCAAAGGAGCAGCAGGTGGAAGATGTGCAGGGGATGTGGCCTGTCAAGGGGGTGGGGTTTCTGTGGCAGCACCAGGGGTGCCGCCCAGCACCACCAGGTGTCCAACCCAGAGGCTCCCCAAGACCCTCCCAAGGGTGTTTGCAGAAGCTTCATTACCCAGGCCTGATTGATGAACTCATTGGCCACTGCTGATTGATCTGACCTCCAGCCCAGCTCCCCTCCCACAGGTCTGGGGTTGGGACTGAAGTTCCACCTTCTAATCACATTGGCTCCCTGGCAACCAGTCTCCATCCCTAGGTGGGGTCCCAAAGTCACCTCACTCACCAACAAAACAAAAACACCTGGGTCGCTCTTATCACTTAGGAAATTCCAAGAGCTTTAGGAGCTCTGTGCCCCTGGAACTGGGTGACGACCAAGACTGTATTTCTACTAGAAGTCACAGTGTTGCACATGCGGTGTAGAGGGAGTCCCCAAGGCAGGACAGGGTGTGTATGGTGGGGGGGTGTCAATGAGTTAAGCATCGGATGCTTCCTGGTAATCCCAGAGTAGGCCGTGCCGCCCAGCTGCTGACATTTCACTTGGTTATCTTCTTTCTCATTTTCGTCAGGACTGAAATCTAAGTTAACAAGAGCAGGAGAAATTGTCTTTCTACACTATTGACATATACTTGACCCGTCAGGGCACTAGTAGGGACTCAGCGTGCAGCGGGCCTGTGCTAACCCCACGTGCATTTAGCTTTTTTTCTTTTTTTTTTTTTTTTTAGCAAGTCGCTGTAACATTTGTTCAGCACCTCACCTGCTTTGTGCTAGGTAAATTATTTAATCCCCACAGTAATCTTGGAAAGCAGATATACCATTATCATTTTGCAGATAAGAACTTTGATAAAACTAAGACCCAAATGTCTGACTGCATAGTCCTGGTATTTTTTTTTTTTTTAATACTATGTGGTTTCAAGAGACCAGCTTTGCCTTCAAGGAGCTCCCAGTTTCACTGGAGCCCCAGGGAAGCATTTAGTCATCACAACACAGCTTGGTAAGGGCTGTGTCAGACACGTGAGGCCTGGAGTGCAAAGCAGGGAACATCTAACTCCCCAGAGGAGCTCCTGGTGGAGCTGGTTATGAAAGATGACTAGACAACCTGAAAGCAGATGAAAAAGAAAGGAAATTTCAGGCTGATGGGCCTTGAGTCAAGACACAGAAGAGTAAGACCGTGGCAGTTACCTGGACTTTGGAATGACAGCGGTGTGTGCTGCGGGTGGGGGAGAGCGGAGACACCCATCACTCCCAGACAAATGATTTAAATAATTCAGATGCGGATGGTCTGCGCTGTCCAGGGACCAAAAGGAAAGGTTCTCGGCTTTAACCCCAAGTGAAAAGTAGTCTCAGGTTGACTCTGGTGCTCACTGCTCCCCAGTGTTTCCACCGTGTTGTCCATGCAGAAAAGGAGGGCTCGGTCCTGTTGTCAGTGATATTCCATGCCTCTGCATGCTGCTTTCGTGAAGACACACTTCTCTTAAGCTGACTTCTTGATTAATAGATTTTATTCCAGAAATTCAGCTCAGGATTTTGCTCAGCCTTGTCTATTTTAGATTAAAAAAATAATAATGAATGGCCCACAAGCTGTCAGCATGGGTACTTCACACTGTATACTTTGCATCACCTCTGGATTACTAATCACCCCTAATTCAACAGAAAGATTATTCACGTAGCCATTCTACTCATTGTTGAGGGAAGAATGACAAAAAAAAAGTCTGTCCAGGTCTCGTTTCCACACAGTCACTGTAGGCCTAGCTTTGTGGTACAGATTTTCCATCGGCCGCCGGGTAGATGTGCAGCCGGAGGGCTGACCGTGCGCGATTTTAAATCTCTTTGATTGGGTGAAAAACAAAAGTTTTAGGAGGCCTTCACTCTTCTATTTAAGGTGCTGTATTGCTGGGTTTTAGTACCAAGTGAGCGTCTTTCTTCGAGAACAGAGGTTGCTGGCGTGACGTGTCTCTGTAGTACATCATGTACCTTTACTGGGAAGAAAATAATGGAGAAATGTCATGGTTTGAGTCATCTCCTGTGAAGTGAAACTCGGCCTCTGCTGTGGTGAAGTGGGGGCGTGCAGTTTTGAGGCTACCGTGGCCGTAGCCAGCGAGACTGAGGACAAAGTGGACGAGCTGTGTCTCCGGGTGAGCGGGTGAGGCTCACCCATTTTGAGGGGCCAGGAGATCGATGTCGTGAGGCTAAGTGTCAGGCATCACAGATCTCCTCTCCCCAAATCCATCATCCCGTCTGGCTCGTGTTTTTATAGAATAATTCACGTCGAAAAGTCATTTTGATTTTTCATCTATTTTTAAAACAATGCTGCGGCATGTCTTAAAGCTTTATAGAAAGTTGTATCTCCAATTTGCTGGTTTAATTCATACAAAGCTGGGATTTCGCATGAAAGGCTTCCTAACATACAAAGAATCTCTGCTCTCCTCAGAACCCAAACACACACATACACATAAACAACAATAAAGCATCCAATTAAGATTTTCAGAACACAAATACCCATTTAAATGCACCTTGCAATTCCCTGCTAGCAGCCCCTTTAGATTATTGTTCTTCTTAAAAGGAAAATCCAATATAGTCGAATGCTTGTGCTTTTAAAATATAAGGCACTCCCTTGCGTTATCTGACAGAGGGAGAAAAGCATGTCATGCTTTTTTAGATTTAACATGTCTTAGCTAATCAGCAAATCTCTTACTAGTTGGGTGTATGATCTATATGGCCAGGCCAGAGGGTCTTTGAAAATTTTCACTTACAAAAAGAATTGCATTGTATATTATCTTGTAATGTTGCCCATAAGCATGTTATGTCCTGCCAGTGGCTTCTAGCAGGAGAGGAGGCAGATGAAAGAGAAAGGCCTGGTCTCCAGCCCTTCCTCACCACTGAATGGCCGGGGGTCTGCAGGCTTCACAGCAAAGCCAGCACCGGGGGGGCTGGAGGGGCTCTTGGCTGAGTACGAATAGGTTTGGGTGTGAGTGCCTTTCCTGCCTCTCTAACAGTCTGTTTTTCTGGATTTCACACTTGACTTTCTGCATTTCAGCCTCCTTCCTCGCCTTTACTCATAGACTGGCCTTCACTCCCTTGACTGTGCGTGACGGGGAATGACAGAGGCCGTTTTCTGTGCACACAGAATGGAGCGGGCATAGGACCGTGAAGCAACCTGGAGCGCAACGGGGTGGATGGTGGGGCGTGGCAGGGAGGCAGGTGCACACCCCAGGTCCACCACAGACTGGCTTTGTGATCTGGGGAGATGTTACGAACTGAATGTCATATCCCTCACAATTGGGGGTTGAAGCTGTAACCCCCCAAAGTGGCTGTATTTGAAGACAGGTACTTTTGGGGGGTAGTAAAGGTTAAAAGAGGCAAAAGGTGGAGCCCTAGCCCAGTGTGACGGGTGCCATTGGGAGAAGAGGGAGAGACACCACGAGAAAAGGCCACGAGAGGGCACGGTGAGAAGGGAGCGCCTGTAAGCCAAGGAGAGAGGCCTCTGGAGAAACCGAGCCTGCTGGCACCTGGGTCGTGGACTTGCAGCTTCCAGCACCAGGCGAGGGTCTGTTTCCCAGGTGTAAGCCAGGCAGTGGTATTTGTTATGGCGGCAGTAGCAGACTGCTGCAGCAGGATTACGAGCATCTCTGGACCTCAGTTTCCCCATCTACACATTGGATGGAGTCAGAAGTCATTCTTATATTGTAGGGTTTTGTACAAGAATGAATAACGTGATGTGGTCATCGTAGTGTCTCAGTAGATGTCATCTCTTATGTGGAGAAATTTCTGCCCATAAACATAGGCTGGTGTTCACTTTCCAGCAGCCCAGATGTTTTGCCAGGTATGTAGCATCACCAGACAGCACACCTCATTACCTATGTGGGTTTCGAGCTTCCTACTGCGTTTTCCCTGGCTGATGTCTTGTAGAAGACCCAGACTTAGGACACAGGTGATTTTTTTCTAGTTCCAACAGGTATTCTGTCTCTTCAAAAGTGACTCAGATTCTCCATATATTTTATTCTTACTTTATTTGTTACACCTTAAAGACAATACAAGGGAAATCTGGCAAATGTCAGACAAATGCTTCTATGACCCAGCACATGGAATTGCATCCTCTATTTCAAGCTATTTTATAAATAAATATTTCAGGCTATATTGTAAATAAATATTTCAGGCTATATTGTAAATAAAAGATATATGTAAAATCATGTATATACATATATATGTAATGAAAAATAACCACATATGGCTGCAAAATACTGATAGTGACATGAGTTTACCTAGCACTTGGGGGACAAGGAACTGAAGATATTTTCAACACTGAAACTCACTTCACTTCTGACTCACACTGACCTAAGAGGAATCAGATAAGCGTGTCCCCATTTGATAGCTGGATAATGTGGGCACATCTTTTTCTTCCTCAAGTGTGAGGGTAGAGGACTAGCATGGAGAGTCCCTGTACAGTGTCCTCCTGGGTTGTGCCTGAAGTTATCTGTTCAGCGCATCTGTCCAAATATTAGGGACAAGTCTCTTCCCTTCTCTAGGGGGAGAGTGGAGCTGGGTTCTGTACCTCCAGGTCTTGCAAGTCAACGCTCTTTGCTAAGCTGCCAGTTAATAAATCAAAGCCTCACACAAATAGTATCGAGCACCTGCTGTATGTCAGGTCTTGTGGGATAACCGCATAGTGAAAGACGTGGGGGCTACTGATCACCTCATGGACGTAGCGAAGCTTCCAGACATGGGGACAGTTGGGACTGAGCACACACTTATAATGTGTCACGCATGTTTGTTTAAGAAATATTCCATTTCAGCCAGTATCCTCTTGACAAATGAGAGAGGCATTCCTCTTGGAGGACAAGTATTCCACTAGGGAAGCTGGGACACTGAACCAACAGTGATTAAGATTGAATCCCAGACTCCTACTGCCCCCAGCAACACATCAAACTTAGTGACTGAAAACTGCCACCATTTCCTTCCATCTGTGATTTTTATGGAGCATGACTTGGAGCAGGGCTCAACAAGGTGGTTCTTCCACTCCACCGGGTGCTCCACTCGCTGTGTGTGGGCATCAGTGATCTGGAAGGTTCAGAGTGGCTGCCCTGCCTGGCACGCTGGCAAGGATGCTTGGAAGGTTGAGTTCCCCTGGGATTATCTCCCTCTCCATGCGGACTCAGGGAGATTTCTCCATTAGGGTAATCAGATTTCTCACAGGGAGACTCAGGCCTCCAAGACCAAGCCAAAGCTGTTAGTCATGTTAAATGCAGTCTTGAAATTGGCACCATGTCACTTGTCTACCCTGTTGGTCAACTCCCATTTGAGGGGAGGAAAACAGATTCACCTTTTGGTGACAGCAGGTGCAAAGAATTTGTGGTCATCTTTAATCTATCCAGATGGCATATATCTTGGTGGTTTGTTGGAGTTTTTTAAAGCATTTTTTAAAAATATACCCAAGATTTCACTTCCAGTTGCATTTATATTTTCTTTTGCCAGAATTTGAAACACCTTGTGTCATTTTTACCTGTTGGTTCTCTCTTTGTCACATAAAAAGTGATAAAACTTGAAGAAATCTTTTTTTAATGTTTAAAATTTGGTCTCTCTCCTGGGGCTCTACCAGTCCCTGGAGGGCCATCGCAGATATCGGTGACAGTAGGCCACACAGCTGAAGTCAGGGCATGGAGAAAGGGCTCTTGGAAGTGAGCGTGGAGTCAGCCAGGAACACCAGGGTGGGTTCCACAGAGGAAGTGGTGTTGAACTGCGCCTGAGGTCTCCACAGATGGGAGGGGGTGCAGCCCAGAGAGGAGAGGCAAGTAGAGGCAGAGCTCCGGAGCAGATGGTGCTTTCTGAAAACAAAGGCAGGGAGCCTGGAAGAGGGGCTGGGTCATTCTGGGGCCAGAAGTGGGGTGGTGCTGGGCTAAGGAACAGATGGGTCCGGGGAGTGTGGACTCTGAATGCAGATTGTGGTGTGTGATCATGGCAGGGTTGTGGCGGGAGTGTTGGGGTCACGTTTCAGATTCAGAATATGCTGTTTCTCGTAGCAGGTTGGGGGTGGAGGTGCAGCCCAGGGCCTGAGACCAGGGTAAGGCACAGTCCAGCGGAGCAGGGGCTGGATGACAGAGTGGGAGAGAAAGGTTTCAGAGAGGGCATGGCGGTGCCACATCCCCTGAAGACCTCACCTGGGTCCCAGCAGTCTGCTTATATTCTTTATCTAATTTACTTCTCTCAAACTCCATTTTTCAAGCGAGGTCACCGAGGTTTACAAACATTCAAGAACCTCCTTGACGCTGAATAGCTAGTGGGACTGAGAGTCACCGCCAAGTGTGTTTGGCTACGAAGCATCTCTGACTTTCCACAAAACCTCATAACCTCACACCTTCAGAATCACTGCAAGCTTCTTCTTTGTGAGACTGGGTGGTTGTGCCAGTAACGAAAATAGGGAATGCAGAATTTTGTTTCAGGCATTGACAAATGCTCGCTCTGAGCTGGGTGTGGGGCGCGTCCAGATCCGTGGCATCCCACCGATTCGAAGATGCTTTTAAAGCACTTGAAGTTCTCAGCTAGTTTCTGTATCAGTTCTCACAGGGAAGAAAACAGCATAAAAGGCATCATGTATGTCAGTTTACCCGATACTGTATTTTTGGTGGAGAAATAATTTTCGGCTTAGTAACTGGTTTCGGGGCACATTAAAATAGGGTAGACAAAGACTCGGTTGTGCCACATATGGAACCTACCAGACATGAGGGCAGGGCCGGGAAGGGAAAAGTCAAGTGAGTCAGAGAGTAATAAGAGACACGCTGCCGAAGTTCCGTGGGAAGTTCCTCTGCGTGGAGCTGCAGAGGCCCCCCCCAGCCTTTTCAGAACGAAAGGCAAGAGGGACACAATGTGTGTCTCCTAAGTTCTGTTTCTGCCTAGATCCCAGAGGCCCTCCAGCCTCCAGGTGCCAGGGGGAGCAGCCTGGCAGGACCAGGTCTTTGGGCTCAAGCGTCAGAGCCCCAAGTGCTAGCGGCCTGATCTCACTTGAAAATGCAAGTCCTGACGCCCATCACGAAAAGTGGAAAGGAAGGGCATCTGGGAGACGTGCACCCCATCCCCTTGGCTTCGTCGCCGCAAGTGCTCAGAGCCCTTGACCAGCCCCGGTGATGTGAAGAGGGCTCAACCGGCTGCTGGTTTCTGTTGCTGAGGCTCCGTGGCTACAGCAGAGCCTGGCATGGAGCAGCTGCCCAGGAACTTACTGAATGGTCGCCTAGCAGCACGTGCCACCTCTGCCAGGTGCGTCACATCTGCCATCTTGTTAAATCCTCACAAAACCAGACCTCGTCCTCCGTTTAGCTGAGAAATCCGTGCCTCGAGAAGTCCTTGCCCAGAGAGCAGCCCACTGCATCTCACAGGGCTGGAATTCAAAGCTGGATTTGCAGAGCTCTGCGTCAGCCTCGCCCTGCTGAGTGTACGAAACCCCATACCACGGTTTCTCCTCTCTTGAGTTGCAGGGAGCTGGTCAGCCACACAACATGCAGCCAGGTATTTTGAAAGAGAGACTGGCTATTGTCACATAACTTTTATTGCAGTATACTGTTGCAGTTGTTACAATTTTAGTTATTGTCATTCACCTCTAACCCGTGCCTCTTAGAGAATCACCTTCCTCACAGGCTTGTCTGTATGGGAAAAAGGCATAATGAGTACAAGTTCAGTGCTCGCTGTGACTTCCGGCAGCGCCTGGGGGTCCAGGACGCCCACTCTCCCCACATAAGGGAGGATACCCTACCGCATGGTGCTGTTCCGGGCAGACTGTCATCTGGGTATAAATCACACGTGCAAAATAGAACTGACCCCAATTTGAAAATTCGAGCACTTAGCAGCTGCCCAGTCCAAGCTGATCACAAGAATCCCCAGTGCCACCTTCTCTCTTGTCCACACTTTGTTCCTTCTTATGGGGAAAAAGAGAAGACTTGAAGATATTTAACTTTCAGTAAAAAAAAAAAAAATATTATTTGCAAGTTAAGTTTCTTAAATCCAGGGGGCTGACCAAAGCCCAAACCAGTCGGTGCTGGCTGGTCAAGCTCCCCGTCCCGGGCCCGTTTGGTCACCCTCTGTGGGGACAAAGATCTGGGAACACTGTGGTGGCGTCTCCTCTCTTGCTAAAAGTGTGCACTCTCCTCTTGTCCTCGGGAGACGTGAGCTAGGGATGCAGTTGTGAAATTTCCGGTTTTTCAGGAATGGTCAGCTAAGTGGCCAAACTTTGGCTTCTGTCTCCCTAGTTCTCTTAACTCTTTGATGTTCCCTAGGTGACTCGGTTTCTTTTCCCCGGTCATTTTCCACATCTGCTTCCCCCTTCTGGCAATATCCTGCCTCCAAGGACATGCTCCTCTAACATCGGCACAGCCCGCAGCCCCTCCAGCCCCACTGCAGCTGTCTTCTGGGAACACGCTCCAGGTACCTCCCGTCCTCCCTCGCCTTGGACGTCCTGGGCTCTCGCTGCTGAGCCACTGATGAAACCACAGCCACGTGACCCAGGCTCCTCTCCCTGCACCCGAGCTGAGGGTCTGCGGCAGAGGGGCACGGCAGTCGGGGAGAGGACAGGAGACAGAGGAGTGTGGCTGCCCAACAGGGAAAACAGCCCAAAATAGAATCACCTCTTTGGACCGGAATTGGAGTCGTGGCCCACCAGTGCTGGGCGAGGATCGGGGGTGTGGGGCAGGCTGCAGCTGGTCGTTTGGGGGCAGGTAGGGTTTCCTGTTTCACTGTTTGTAAATAAAGCTGCCTAAAGCAGCGATTTCTCTGGGGTGTTGCTTTGGGTCGGACACTCTTGGGGAACAGGCTGTGATGTGGTTACGTGAAGCTTCCGTGTCGGTGGCGTGAAGTGGTGCCCCTTCGCCGGGGTGTCTCAGCAGTAACATTTTCAGATAATACAGTCTCTCCCCATAAGCGCTAGAACTAAGGAAAAAAACCCACTTTGATAGAAATCATCCTTAACCTAATTTCCTTTTCTCTGCTAGTGGGGAATTGGACAAAATGCAGCTCTCTCTTGCCACCCCAGTCATCATCATGAAGGTGAATATTGCACCCCCCGTGCGATGGGCTCGGCAGAGTCTGCCAGTATGGGTGGGGCCCTGGCCCTGAGCACACATGCCCCAGCCCGCTGGGTCTTCTGTGTCGTTGTCCCGCCGGTCCCTTCCGCACACGCTCTCACCACACTTCCCCCACCTTGGGGGTCCCTCGGCGCCTCTCCCCAGCCGCCCACTAGATCACATCCACCTGGCTGTGACTGGGGAGTAGATGGCACCAGTTATTGATTGTCGGAGGTGGAGTTAAGCGAGAACACATGGGCTCTGAAGCACGTCCGACGCCCTCACTAAATTCTTTCTTCAAGCTCCAGCGCATGGATGGTCTGCTGTGGATTTGGGCTTCCCAGAAGCGCTTGCTGAGGTTCCTGGCTGTGTTCTAGTTAGTTAAGGTTTCCAGACAAGTGAGCTGTCATTCCGTGACTCATCATGTACTGTTTTAAGCAGCCACAGAGCCTCAGAGAATAAAAGGATGTCTAATCATCTCCCGTTTCCTGTCCTGGTTGACGTCATTTGCATCGTCATCACCTTCAACTCCATCACATTAAGTACCCAGAGAACTTAAGCTGCCAGACAAAATATGTTACCTAGACGCAATCCTTAGTGTCTAGGAGTCTGTCTTCTTTAAATAGATAACAAGATGGATCTAATTCAGACTAAGGTATTGATTGCCCTGCGGTAGTAGACGGCATGAAGCAGCGAGCTGAAGGTGCCATTGCTGTGTGGAGCTGCGCGGGGCTGGTGCCCACTGTCTTGTGCAGGGCTGGTGCCCTCTGTGTGTTGCTGGGTGCTGAGACTCCAAGTAGATGCCTCTCTCTCTCTCTCTCTCTCTCTCTCTCTCACACACACACACACACACACACACACACACACAGTTTCCCAGCAAGTCGCTGGATGCAAGGGCAGAAATGTGCCTGAGTTGCAGGAGCCAGAGGAGGGGCTGCAGCCTGGTGTGGAGGTGCAGGCAAGCAAGATGCTGCCTGGGCTAAATCCTAGTAGTCAGCTTGTGAGCCCAGCGTGGGTGGTGGGAGGGCGGGGCCTGAGCCAGAGCTGGGAGGCAGGAAGCTTGCTCAGGTCACTCTGCAGGTCCCCCCTCCCCCTCGGTGAACCAGGGAAGGGCAGGGTTCCCCAATGTCCTGCTGAGGTGCTTGGAGAGCTGGCAGGGTGGCCACGCTGATGAGGTTAAAAGTTGTAGGTCCCTCCTGGAGGGGGCTCAGAGGTTTGCTTTGTGCACCAAAGGGAGGGCAGGACCCTGGGAGCTGTGAGTGGGGAATGGCTGTAAAGTCAGATCACAAAGCTTGCAGCTGCCGAAGGACATAAGAGGAGCAGAGGAGTGTGACCCCAGCCCGACCACCTGGAGGGCTCACCCCAAAGAGAATGGGATGGGTGTGAGGTTCAGAGGGCTGTACAAGGACCTGCGGCCTGCCCAGGCCGGGCTCTGTGTGACCCTGGAGAATCTGGGGGTGGCGGTCCCACCGATTTGCTGTCAGAGGTGGGAAGAACCCCTGAGGTTGCTGAGGCCACAGAGGTGGGCGCACCGCCTTACAGCTCCCAGCACGGGCTCTGACGACAGGGCCTGGGGGCAGGGTCCACCCCAGCTGCAGGGACGCTGTGTCGTGGGGCTGGCTGCTCCCTGCAGAGGCGGCCGCACGTGCCCCGGGGCCGGGCCTGGTCGTGGCCTGGTGGCGTCCAGGCCTCAGCGGGCAGCTCTGGGGCGAGGGCGGAGTGGAGGAACTTGTTTCTCAGCAAAGTGTCTTTTGGCTTTGAGACAAAAGGAAAAGAACAGCTTATTGCACATTTCATGACCCAGAGCGCCGGCTATTGATCAAGGGGTGGGGAGGGCGCAGGAGCCCGAGCGGGGGGGAGGGGGGCAGGGGGGAGGCGCGGGGTGGGGAGGGGGAGGGGGGGTTGCTCAGGTGAGCAGCAGGTCCGCGACACAGGCGCGCGGGGAGGGGACAGTTCCCTTGCAGGGTCCTGCCTTGGGAAGGGCCGCTCGGCCTCTGCGTCCCCTGGACGCGGCTCGCGCGCCCGGGCAGGGCTGGGAGGACACGGGCCGGGCAGGAGGGCGCAGACGGGCCCCGGGGCAGGTTCTCCGGGCCGGGAGGCCGAGCGGCGAGCGCGGACCGGGTCTCCCCAGGGCGCTGGCCAAGGTCGCCCTCCGGGCCCTGCAGACCCCTGGGGGTCGGGGGCGTCACCGGGGCGCGCGGGCCGGGCGGGGGGGGGGCAGGTGCCTCCTGACAGCCCCTCGGGCCCCTTACCTGGGTGAGGTCGGGGTGTCCACCCGGCACCGCTGGGCGTGACGTCACCCGGCCTGACGCGGCTCATTGGCCGAGAAGTTGGGGCTTATTTTAGCCGGGGCGCTGGGATCCAGCTGGAACAGGTCTCCTCCGGCTCGGCCGGGCGGCGCCGCCCCCCAACCCCGCGCCCCGCCCCCCGCCGGCCGCGGAGAGGCCTGGCAGCTCCCGGTGCAGCAGAGCCCCCGGGTGCGGGCCCTGCAGCCCCCCAGCGCCCCGGGCTGGTCCTGGCAGCGCCCCCCAACCCGGGCTGTGGGTTGCAGGCGTCCCGCCGAGCTGGGGTCACACACCCCGAGGCCCCGACTTCGCCGCGGCCGACCCACCTTTTCCTCCGGGAGTCGGGGTTTAAACCAGGCGTCGGGGCCTCGGGCGGACCAGAACCCCGCGGGCGCCCGGGCTGGGCCGCCCCTTGGCGTCCGGGCGCGTCCCCTGCAAGGGGAGCTGCTGGCACCCCGGGAATGCAGCCCCGCGGGGCGGGTCCCTGCAGACCGAGCCCGAGGGGAGGAAGCAAAGTGTTGGAAAAGCCGAGGCTTGGCTGGGGGGGGGGGTTTGGACCCACTGAGGACCCAAGGACATCGCCAGGAACATGAGAAACCCGGGGTGCGGGGCCGGCCGCTCCCTGCCCCCCTCAGTCACCTCTGCCCCTGCCCGGATCGGCTCTTAAAAATGAAACTAAGAGCAAATTGCCACAAGCCTTGCAAAGGACAATAGGATGCAAATGCAATTTTAGGCGTTTCTACTCAGGAAATTCACGCGTTTCCACACTCGAGGGCCAGGTTAGAGGCGGGTGGACACGCAGTGTGGGCGTCGGGCGCCCAGAGGGGAACGAAGGGTGGGCCCGTGCCAGCCCGTTCACAGCCCCACGTGCCAGCAGTCCTGCGGCCCCTGCTTGGCTCCCCTTGGCTACCACCTTCAGCAGCTCAGATGGCCGCCGCGTGAGCAGCACTGTCTCATCATGGACTGGGCCTTTTTTTTTTTAATAAATTTTATTTTTATATTCCCCATACAATTACAGCCCCCTATCCTTTCCCTGCCCCCCACCCCCCATAGAGTGTCTCTGGTTCATAGTTGTTTGTTGATTTTGATTTTCGCTTTCTTATAGCTATTCAATTTCCTGGTCCCTTATTTGAGTTTTCTAGATTCCTGCTATGAGTGAGACCCTCCGGTATTTTTCTTTTTCTTTCTGGCTTATTTCGCTGAGCATGATCCCTTCCAGCGCCATCCATGTTGCTGCAAACTGCATGTGCTTATCTTTTTTGAATGCTGAGTATGAGTAATCTTCCATGGTCTGGGGCCTTTTAAGCGGCAGATGCCCCTCTCCTGGGAACCAGCTCAGACCCAAGCTGGAGTGCAGCAGGAGGACCTCTGTCCCCCCAAGAGCAACCTCCAGCAGCCAGGGCTCCCCTGGCCTCTGGGAGCCCCTGGAAGTCCTGCCCCAGCTTCCTGTGCAGCCTGGACTGGGCCGGGCCCCTGATGGCACACAATGAAGCGCCAGTGACAGCTGTAATTGGCTGAGAGATAAACCACGTCGAGTGCAGCAGGGAGTTAAGTGGCTAAGTGACAATTACTGCTCTGCAGCCTCCGGGATCCGCGCAGCCCAGCCGTTTGTTCACGGTTTTAAAGGAGCAATAACACATTAATTGGAGGAGGGCTCCATGGTGAACATGCCTCACCCGACTCTCCCCTGGCGTTGTGGAGGAGTCGGAGTCGCTGGCCTGGGAAAGGATGGCTTTGCTGACGGCCCCTCCCCCGGCCCCTCCAGGGGTTTACGGCCTTGGCAAGGGGTGGCCTTGACGCTGGTGAACTGATGGGGGTTTTGTTTGAAGATTTTGTAAAAGGCTCCCTGGTCGGAGGGAGGGACCCATTAACTCACAGTCACTGGATTTTGGGGTTCACATCGGAGAGAGGGGACTGTCCTCTGTCTGAGATGCCATCCTGTCCCCCAGAAGTCCATTAACTGTCTTTTTTTAAAGTTTTATTCCTAAAATCGTCCAGTAGCCAGAGTAATGAACAACAGAGAAGGGTCTCTGCCCTTTTGGGCACAAAGAGAGGGATGGGAAATGTATGAAACAAATTGACCATTTTCCTTACTTGAAGTGAGCATCTTTTTTTTTTTTTAAAGATTTATTTATTTATTTCATACAAGAGCTGGGGTACAGTCAGAAGCGCAGGAGGGTGAGAGGATTCACCAGAGACAGAGCGGGGAGCAGAGCGGGCAGAAGGACCTAAGTACACTGCTGAGGGGAGCAGTGGGCGGCAGGAGAGGTCTGCGCGCCATGTGGGTAGCTCCCTGGCCGGCAGGGAATCGAACCGGCGCTGCAGAGGCGGCAGACAGCCTCTCAACGTGGTGCTCAACTGCTGCACCACCAGGGAGGCCCTGAAGTGAGCATCTTGAGAGAGGGCAGCTGGGGTCCTGTGGAAAGTGGCTGAGGTGGGGAGAGTGAGGTTGCCAGCCCAGGGATCTGTGAAGCGCCACTGAACCCCAGTCATGAACAGCCATTGCAATGACTAGCTGGGGCTCCAGGTAAGCAGACTAAACCAACCGTGAATTAGCTCCAGAGCCTTCTCCTGCATCTGCCTTTCGCGCCATTCACACAAGGTTGCCAGGCTGACTGTCTCTCCAGCTCAGTCTGCTGCTCTCGTCTTCTTGTCTGGCCGGCCTCCTGCAGCCTGGCCAGCTTAGTCATTTTTCACTAACCATCCCTTCTGGTTGGAAGTGTTCTAACTCCTCCTCTTGTATAAAAGAACCTGTCTTAGGAGGTATGCCACTGCTAGCTCTGCGATGCGGCTGCCTGGGGCCTTGGGAAGGCCTCTGGGTAGGGCTTTCTGCTGTGCACATTTCATGAAACCACCTGGCAAAGGTGGAGATGCTGGCTTGTCCAAACAGAAAAGATTTTCTGTCCAATCTGAAGGCAACCAAGACAAGAATCTGCAGTTGTTTAGTAGTGGCAGTAGACTGTCCGAGGAAGGGAATGCATTGTTCCTTTAACTAAAGGTTGTCTACACAGGGCAGGCCTTTGGTTGGTGCTGAGAGTTAAGCCTGTCTGGGTTTGATTTCTGACTGCCAGTTGCTACCCATTTGACCTGGTGAAATTGTTTAATCTCTCAGTTTCTCAATTGTCAAACAAGGATAACAGTGTAACCCATTTTAGGATTGTTCCCAGAGTGAAATGAGTTACTGCAGCCATTAGTAAGGCTGTGGGAAAGTGCTTAGGACAGTCTCTGGGACATAGTAAGTGCTAATTAAATGTCAGCTATTGTTACTGCTATGGTGGCATCGTTATGCCTGTTCCTTACCACTTATCTTTCCTGTGAATCACAGGAGTTATAACAGCATTCTAACATTCCATCAACTGCACGCGGGGCCTGGGCAGTGCAAGAATCATTCTCACGTAGGTTCATTTTACTCTCATCATTAGGTGTACCACACTGGCAAATGACTAGGCAGAAAGGATTCTGTAGAATGTCTGTCTAAAGATTAAAAACAACAATAACACCACCACAACAGGCAGCAAATTACTTGAATACAAACTTGGGTTCATCAATCTTGGAACAAAACAGTGATAGCAAATACAAATGTTCATCACAAGACATTCCTATTAAGACAAGTACTCACTTGTCAGGGCAAACTGCCCAGCTACTGTGTCGTCAACAATAGCATGGGGTTTGGAGAGAGTGTTGTGTTGGTTTTTTTTTTTTTTTTAACACCTTAAATCATTTCATTCACTTACAGCAGAGTTCACTATTTTCAGTGTACTGCCTTGTGGATTTTGGCAAATGCATCGAGTCACGTAACCATTCCCTACAATTAAGATCCAGAACCATTCCCTAACTCCACCCCCAAAGAAACATGTCCTCATACCACTTTGTAGTCAAACCCGTCCCCCTGCCTTTCCGCCCTAGCAACCACCGTCTGCCTCCATCCCTGTGGTTTTGCCTTTTCCAGAATGTCATGTGAATGTGATCATAGAGCATGGAGCCTGCTGCCTCTGACTCCTTCACTTAGCTTAATGCGTTTGCGATTCATTCATGCTGTTGTGTGTATCAGTAAAAAGCTTATTTTTAACTCATAAATGATTAAACTCTAGAGCTGGATGGAATCTTAAATATCAGAGCCAAACATTCTCATTTCCCCGGTGAAGAAACAGAGACCCCCCACCGCGAAGCGACTGACCCCGGATCATGAAGCTAATTACAGAAAGAGCATGAACTTGGAATTCCCTCCTCCTAGTCCAGGCAGCAGCTGTTCAACCTTGCTGGGATTAGCAAGAATGTGTAGCTGATTTTCAAAGGCAAGCTCCATTCTTCTCCTCATGTTTTAGTTAAAGCCAGATCAAGCAAATTATGGTAATTTGCTTACTTATGATAATAATTTGGGGAGGAGCCGATTTCTAGGAGGGGTGGTTCTTGAGCAAGTGTATGGGTTGCTGTCTTGCTGACACATTTCTTCATGGGGCCCATCTGTGTTTGTTCTGGTACCATCATAGGTATGACTTGATAATAAAGCTTAGCCTGGAGGCCTTTTATTTGTTTTCTGTCTGCCAAAACTTCTTTTTGCTGTCTAATTTGTAGGCATATTCTGAATATTATTCTCTTCCTTTTACTTGATGTTTTAAATACTGGTGTGTTTTTAGGTGGCTTATTCTAGAGCAGCTAGTGGGTTCAGATGGGAATTAAGAGCGATTGGCTCCTTAGTTCATTTGTTAAATAATTATTCGTGGAAATTCTACTATGTAGAAAGCACTGAACTATGGAAGATATAATTAAGACACTGTTTTAAGAAGTTTACATTTAAATAGGTACTATGAATAGGAAGTAGTTCTTTTGAGTACACTTAGACTCTTGCTCAGCAGTGTGAAGATATAAAGACGATAATACAAGCTCCCTCTCCTCAAGAAACTCATGAATATCAAAGGGAAGTACAAATAGCAGCCACCAGAAATGTGGATTCTTGGTTGGGAACCAGTTGGAAAATGGCTTGGGGTGCCTGATACCCCCAGATTTTATGTGCAGGAGGAACAAGGTCAGAACTGTGCTAGTAGAAGTTTATTTGGGAGCACCACAGAGGATGGACAGATGGAAGGGCAAAGACAGAAACTGGACAGGAGCTTGCTGGGAAATGCATTGGTCAGGGGAGACAGGAAGAAAACCCAATGGCGCAGTGGGCATGGGAGGAAAGAAGGTGAAAGAGGGAGCATTCACAGAAGATTATGAGGCTGTGCCCTGATGGCTGGGGGGCTGCCCTGGCATGATGGAGACTTGAGGTTTGTCTGGGAGAAGGGTTAATGGAGTGGTGAGTGGGTCGTGGAGAAGGTAGCAAGGGAGAGAGAAAGAGTCTTCTCTCTTTTGGCAGGTCAGTTTTGTTGTTTGAAATCTAGAAACATCTCTGGACAATTTCGTTGTACATACCTGTGAACCTATTAAGTGGGTGGGTGTTATCATTTCCAGAAGGCTAATGTATCTCATTGTCTTCAAGGAGAGAATTCTGGGCTTCATCCTAAAGAGCTGGTAGTGTAGTTAGCTATGATTAAACCATTATTTGGGGCCCGTCTCCCACTGAGGGCATGAGTCAGTGCTTAAAAAGAGGCAGTGTGAGCAGAGGAGACAGTTTACACAGGACAAAATATAGACCAGGGGTGATCTCTCTGAGCGCACACACCCTCCTCAGGAGCCCAAGGGACTTCTATTAATTCAACTTTAGAGTGAAGCTGTGTGACCAGAAAACTAGAAACAGTAAATAGAAGTTTTCAGCCCAGTGTCCTGTGAATTATGGGGAAACATCTTCACCTGAGGCGCTTGGCCACTGTTTCTGCAAATGGGTACAGTGTGTCCTGGGAGAGTCTCACAGCAATTAACAAGAGCTGAAACTGTGCTCCCTGGCAGCGCACGGACTGAAATCAGAAGGTGCCCAGTAGGTTGGCATGGCCCCTCCCGAGGACACACAGGTTTGTGAAGCCTTCCATATTTTTAAGAAAAGAGAAAAGAGCTACAACTTTACTTTTCTTTCCTTTCAACCCAAATTATGGCAAAGAGTGAAGTTTCTTATTGGCAGCGTGATTTACAACAGTGAAATCCCCTGAACAGTACAAATCCCCAAATAACAGAATGTCGAGGCAAATATTGCTTAATAGGATATTTGATTTAACTTCGACTGGGATGCTGCGGCAGGGTTGATGGTGGAGTAATATTTGGTGACCACATGCACAAGATAGTGGGGACCCTCAGATGTCAGCTGGAGAGCATGACCTCACTGAAGACTGGGGTGGGGGTCATACAGGGCCGGGTTAGCAGAGGATCTGTTTTGTGTTTTCACTCTTTTTCCTAAGTGAGTCAGATGGGGATGTGGTCAAGAACAGAAGAGTATTTCCAGTGAGGTAGTTACTGGTCTAAGCTTGCTTCCCCCGACCCTGCTCTCTCACCCCCGCCCCCCACCTCGGGCTGCAGGCTCCATCTGTATTTACTCCACAGCCAAGAGGCCATAGTATGATGAATCTTCCTCATGGGTGAGAACTGAAAGCTGGCCCTTCAGTTCTGATTCCGCAGCACCTGTGGGATCTATAGCCAGTCACATCGTTTTTGATATTTTAAATGTCCTGGTTCTCTGCGTGCTCACACTGATGCTGAGAAGATCATTGACGCAAAACAGAGAAAAGCCCTTGAAGCACTTTGACAAGGAGGCAGTGTAGTGTCTAACTGTATTGTGAGACAAAAGAAAGTAAAAGAGAGAAACCAGAGCTGCACTGGCAGGGGAAAGATGGGTGTGGGGTGGAAGGATGTAGGCTGGGGACCCCCGGGTCTGAGGGCCACATGGGTGAGGGGCCTGTTGGTGTATCGCCCTCCAGCACCTTCAGCTGCTCCCGGTGAGAGGGACTGTGGACTCATCACTGAAGCTTTCACTCTCGTCAGTATGAGCAGAAAGATGCTCTTAAATTGGAAAACAAACACATAGGGAAGGCCTCTAAGAGCCGCTCCCTGGATTCAGCCAAGACTCACGTGAGACCCGCAGAAAGACGGAGCCGCAGTGCAATGGCAGGTGGACCTGAGTTCACTTAGGGCCAGAATTGCCTCCCATCAGGTGAGCATGGACCAGCTGTAGTTAAAGGATGAAGCATCCATTTGCACTGGCAGAAATGGGAGCGGCCTGAGAAGCCATCTGTCACAGGCCACAGATTAAAATCATTGAAAAAGCTGAAACCTCTGGGACTGGGGCTGAACGAGGCCACAGCAGACCCACAGGGAGGATTTGAGGTGCTTCTGCAGGGCCTGGTGCCACCTGCCTTGTTTTGAACTGTTGGGAAGCCAACAGCCAGGTCCCTGCAGGCTAAGCAGGCCCTTGTGCGAGGAGCCAGAGAAGGAACCCAAGTGTTTTCTGAACTCTGGGTCTTGCACAGTGTGTGTACACTTTGGCCAAGCAGATCAAGAACCTCAGCTTTTCCAAGGAGCTCGTGGCAGCAGAGAGGAACTGTCAGAATTGGGCGTCCTGGGCTTTCTCTGCTGTCCTTTTCCAAGAGACTCAAACAGCATGACCCTGAGGTTGAGAGTGACAGCCACCATGTGCGCGCCTGGCCCAGGTAACCAGGGGACAGCCACCGTGTGCACGCCTGGCCCAGGTAACCAGGGACAGGGCTGCAGTGATTGCTCTCTGAGTTTCACACGGGCACCCTCAAGTCAGGGCCCTGTCCCTTGTGAAACTGATGATCCAGACTAGGGGTGTCCTTTGAAGTTCCTGGCTGTTCCGCTTGGACCAGCCCTGTGCCTGCAAAGCAGGATGAGTAACTGGTCCAAATGTTTAAATACCCATTACCTGCTGGTGAGGAGCTTGGGAAGAAATAAGCAAAGAAAACAGGAAAACAGGTTGGGCCACTGCTCGCCCTGCCTTTTGGTTTCCCCACTGCTGTGCCTGGCACGTCCACAGTCCCTTGATCTCGGGGATTCTTCACAGCCGCTGACAGCTCTGCTGTGGTTCGGGAGCAGATCCCAGGAGGCAGAAGCCTGTGGGGGGACTCCCGAGGAAATGTCGGGAACAAGAACACTCACCCACCACCAAACCGTGTGAACGGGCCTTAGAAAAATATTTTCTAAGTCAACTACTGGACTAGGTGGTTCATTGGAGGAAAAAACAAGAATGAAAACGACAACATTTTAAACTGTCAGACCTTTGTGTCTTTCCCATCGTGTGATAAAACCGAGCACAGTGGGATCCAGCCATTTTTCAGTCCTCAGAGTAGGTGAAAGGATTCTCTTTCTCTGAAAGAAGAGTTGCTAAAACTTCCTCTCTTATTTGTTGTTTGTGAGTCTTTTCGCTCTGCAGGTCAGGCAGTAAATGCCGGCTGGAGGCCACGCTTCGTAGCGATTTGAGGTAGAAAGTGGAATATTGGAATAAAACGATGGGGAAGGACATGATGGGGGAAATCCAGGCCATGGCTACTTGGATGCAGGAAGCTGAAGACTTTAAAGAGAAGTTAGCTGTGGGATGGCTGGTCTACTTGTGAGAATGTGTCATGAAATAAACACGGTAATTGTCTGTAAAAGCTGATCCAGAGCGATAACCCGGCCCGACGCTCGCCGGCTGCGTGTGGGTACTTGCGCCGTGCTTGGCTCATGTGGCCACAGAACCTACAAAATAGTTGAGGAGAATTTCATAAGCAAATCAGACACTGAGAGCATCATAACAAGCTGAATAAATGTGGCTGCAGAGTTGTGTGTGCCACAAAAGTGTCCCATCCAAGTGGCCCTCCATGCTGCGTGTCGCGTCCAGCAATTTTTGGTTTTGATCAAGAGTTTGGAAACGTTTCTGTCCAGAGCATGTTGTTAGGGTAACAGGAGTTGTTCATTCCTTGCTGAGAGCTGAGCGAGGGTGACATGGCGCAGATTTTTGAACTTCTGGAAATAACTGGAATTCGGGAGATGATTCAGCTGTTGGTGCTGGCAGTGGGGTTAGCAGTGAGCTGGCTTAGACCCCTAAATGAGTTCCGCTATTAGCAAGTTGGGTTTTATTATTATTGTTGTTGTTGTTATTGTTGTTTTAGATCCAGGGTGCTTCTTTGGCCACTGTGCTTTCAAGTCTGCGGGAGTCCGTGTGGGGGAGCGAGCTGGGGTTGGAGGGGGAGTGGATGGGCCCAATACCGGGGAACAGCCTGGGGGAGAGAGGGGCCTGCTAGCTGATGGTCAAACAAAACAACCCCCAACTCCCACATTGACAAAACATCATTTGGCCTGATTGAAATTTGGAAGACTTAGGGGAAGCTTCTGGTCAAACGGAGAGAAGTGAAAGTAGAGACTTACTGGAGTTTCCTGGAGAGGCTGATCGCACCCGTCGGGGGGCTAACTTCTGCAGCAGCCGCCCCGCCCCAAGCCCACCATGTTAGGAAATCACTGGCTTCAGAAAGTCCCAGGTGTCAGGTCCCAGAAGCGCAACCATGTCTGAGCACACGAGGAGTGTGTTCATCTGCCTGTTTCTCTGACTCTCAGGACTCCATGTTGGATGCCGGGAACCCCTCCATCTGACCTGGGACAAAAAGGAAGCGGGTGTTTTGAATACGGCATGTGGGGGGCCTCCGTGATTCAGCTGTGATTTGCTGAGCGTCAGTGACCGTGAAAGCAGTGGCGCTGTCTCCACACCGAGCCAGGCTGGACCACGTGGGGGAAATTGGGAGAAATAGTATTTCCTTTAAAGACATTAAGCTTTCTGAAGGTGAGCATGAGGTCATGGCAAGAAACAAAACTTTCTTTTTCAGTCCTCTGCTGGGTAGCTGCTGACTGGCGAGGTGGTTTGGGAAATGGCTTTGCCTTCGTCTCTCCTTCCAGAAAACGGCGATCCTGCTTCCCACCGTCCTTCCTCCTAGATTTGTTGTGAATTCAAAATGAAATTGTTCAGAGACGGACGCGCTGTGCTGTGTGTGCATCTGCGACGACTGTTAAAAGTGCGACGGTAGCGCGGCCACGCTGGGCCAGCCTCGCCTGTCGCTGGCCTCAGAGATGGTCCCTTGCTAGACGGAGCCTCACCAGGACATTCGCCTTGAAAGCAGAAACTTTTCGGGGACTGTTGGATTTTAGGGGTGTTGGTGTGAGCTCAGCCCCCCTGGGGACCCAGAAACTCCAACTTTAGGGTACCTGTGCAGTTTTGACAAGGGCCAAAGTAGTTTCTTTCACAAAAAAAAACCCCTGGGTGGTTTCGCTCAGTCCTGGGGAAAGTCTGGTGGGTACCTTCGGGGGCTTCCCCGCGTGACCTGTGAGGCTGCGGGTCCAGGGCAGTGGCTCCATGGAGTCCTGGTAAAGGGCACCCCCTGTGGGCAGAGCCCCAGGTCAGGCCCGGCAGGCGCCCCGAGGAGGGGGGCTGGCATGCCCGCAGAAACAAAGCCTCAGCGAGTATGGGGGTGGGTCCCCTGGGCAGGCCCACCTTCCCTCCAGAGGGAGCCTGCGGCCTCCCCCATGCGCGTGAGGCTTGTTTTAAATGAGACCAGGCCTGAAAAATGACAGGGAAGAAGGGGCAGAATTTCACTGGGAGAACAGAAGGAGAGGACCAGACTCCTCCCGCCGGGCCCCAGGCGGAATAAACTCGCAGGGCGAGTGGAGGAGCAGCAGCGTGTAATAAAACATTCTTTCCTTGAACCCTTTTGACTGGGAAGGAGGCCCAGGGGGAGCACACAGCAGGAATTCTTTCTTTTCTGCTGCTTCCTACTCTGCCCCTTACATTGGCTGGCGGATCTTACCGGCTGCTACTGTGTGCGAGGGAGAAGGAACCGAGCGGCCTGTTTTATGGAGGAGACTGATTAGCTTTGGCCCTGTTTTTGTTGTCGTGGGTGGTGCTACGGATCCTATTTTATGTTTACTGCCCCTTGACATTTCTGAAAAGGAGTCTTCAAAGCAGAAAGTCCTATTCTGAAGACAGGACTCGGGGCAGTAAAGTTGACAGGGAAAGTAAACTGAATAGAAAAAGAAGGCAAGATAAACAACTGCCATTCCACAAAGGCCTTTGATGGGGAGAGGCCCTGCTTGTGACGACCCAGGAGGCACGTCCCCCAGGGAGGGTGTGTGGGTCTGCTCCCCACCTTCCTACCGATGACCTGGCATTTGTAGCCGCTGCTGCATATCACAGCGTTAGATAAAATCAGGCCAATGAGACTTATGTGTTTAGCAATTGGATTTCTCAAACCGAGTTGCTGTTGACTTCTTTTTACCTCCCCGTCTATTTTTCCCTCTGCTCACCCGACATCAGTGGCCTTCGCCTCTTCAGCTGGCCAATGCCTGTGAAATGAGTGAAATTTGCGTTTACATAGCACCCTTGAAACCCACTTGCTTAATATCAGCAAGGCAGTGTCGGGGACACGCCGGCGCTTCCTAGGCAGCGACCAGCCCATGACTCGAGGAGGATTCTGCTGGCGACCTCGGGACTGAGGTATAGACATGCTCGTCCCCAGCCCTTCCGCTGGCGCTCCTGTGTGTACACTGTGGTTTTCTGGGTGTGTCTAATCTTGTGACAGACATTTCTTAGCCCCTTATTTCTTCATAAGTGGGATCAGCTCAGGTCAGGGTAACAAGGAACTAAAGCTTGAAGAGCTTGCCGTCGTCGGGGTGCTCCCCTCAAGCGGGTCATTGGAAGGTGTCTGCCCAGTCTGTGCTGAGGCTTTGAAGCTTGTTCACCCCCACAGAGGTTCCATTTTTATTTCCAGGACCTTTGTTTCGTGACTCCAGTTTGGGCTTGGCAAAGCAGAGGCTCCTTCGCTCTGTTCTTGGGGGGTCCACTGCGAGCTGTGCTCAGCGTACCTGCTGCTTGCTTGGCTCTGCCTTCCGTTGTGCTGCTTACCTCCCGCCCTCGCCGGGTAGGCTACTTTATTCTGATTATCTTCCTCAGTGAGCTGAAAAAGTAAGCTTACTTTCAAAAGGGAGAAATTTTTCATAATGGAAAAAAAAAGATTATAACATTAAAAAATAAGGATGTGGATAGGCCTCCCAAGTCCAAGTACTTACTTAGGTGAAAATATTTAGAGGGTTCCTTTCCCAGGTGTTTATTTTAACATGAATTTATGCAGCTCGTTCAACAAATACTTCTGAAACCTTTGCTCAGTGCCGGACCTTGCAGTGGGCCCCAGAAATGCAGTGTATGGAGACAGACATCGTCCCTGTCCTCGCAGAGCTTAGTGTCTTGCTGGCTTTCAGTTCAGTGCATGCGGACATTCTAAATCAGCGCTCTCCAGCGTGATTCCACCATCTGTCCACTCTGGGGGCTGCCTGCTCCCCCAGACAGCCCACCTGCGTTTGTTTCCCAGTCTGATTTCCTGTATAGAAGAGCAAGGCTGCAAAATCAGGTAGAACCTTGTCAAAGAAGACCCCACCTTCGCCAGGTCCCAAGGATAGTTGCACTTTGAGGTTGCAGCCCTCAGCCCTCAAGCAAACACGTTTTTCTTCTACAGGTGGAAGCTGATAAGATCACATATTGATGATTAATCAAGCACTTGTGAAGTCTGATTTTTCTTAAAATTACCCATCTTGGGGCATTTCCTTGGCTCTTTTTCATGCTTTTCAGAACAGGAAAGTCTGATCTGTCAAGTAGTGAGAATAGTTGGTTGTAGATGGGAGGTAGAGAGGAGAGAACAATTGGGCGACGTGGGGGTTACTGGTTAACCGCATTACTGGCCCACCATGAAATGGCCTGAGAACTTTTAAAAGGTAAAATTCATACAAGAACGACCCATTTTTATCCAGTGTCAACTATGTATCTCATCCTGTTCTTCGTCTTTTATAGATTCAAACAGATTTAATCCTCACTACAGCTCTGTGATGTAGGGGGTACTATTTATCATTTTGAAAGTGAGAGAACAGATTTTACAGTATGTTTAGAATGTGTTTTGAGGACAGGGTCAGGATTCAGTTCCCCATTTTTCGCACTCTTAAGCTGCTAGAGTAAACTGTTGGTGGAGTTAGCTTTCCTGAAGGGTGCTTGTTTTCATTCTTTTACAAATTTGACAACTGGCCCAATTAGTCTGAAAAGTGCCTCGGCAGAGATCATTGTTTACACACTCACATCCACCCCTGTTTTGGAACACTGCTTTGTGAGTTAACCAAGTTCGTGATCATGCCCTGCCTTACCTCTGAGCAAAGTACTTATGATCAGCCTTTCAAACACTCATTGAAAAGACACCTACGATGCACAAAGCCCGTGTGCACTCAAGTTTACCAGCACTTGAACGATCCCCAAGGAGTAAGTGAATGCAAAGGCCGAGAAAGCCATGGTGAGCCTGGTCAAACAAAGTGCCAAAGCCCTTGGCACTCTTCCCACTGAGAGGTGAGGCCGCTGTCTCCTTGCCTCTGGGCAGGTTGTGACCCCCTGGGTCAACAGAACACGTGGAAGAGGTACTTGGTGACTTCCCAGGCTGAGTCAGAAAAAACCACAGTAACTTCCACCCTGTCTTCCTGGACGGTTGCTCTGGGGGAGGCCAGTGCAATGGAAGAGGTCACACGACTTGGGTGCTAGGAGGCCACAGAGATGCAGGCATTGCCCAGGCCCCCTCAATCAACAGCCACCACCACTGTCACCAGGCAGAGGAGCCATGTAGGGTGTCCAGCCCCGCGCAGTCCAGCGAATGCTCAGGGATTGGTGACCACCACCCCAGGGAACCGCAGTGGGCCCTTTGGGGTTCCTGACTCGCCAAAGCAAAATGGTGTTTAAGCCACTGAGCCCTAAGAATGACTTTTATAACCACGGGGACAATTATACATGCAAACTTTCAAATCTTCCAGCTTGGAAACCAAATATCGTGTGGTTCAATGATTTTTTTTCTTTTACTAATTTTATTGGAACGGATCGTAGCTTATAATCTGAGTAAATTGCAGTGTTAATAGTGGTCACTTCATTTAGAGACGAGGTCAATTTGAAATATTTTCTATGTAGTGATTTCTGTATTCATTAAAAATTACCAGTCTTTACTATAATTATTATGTGATCTTTATCCTTCAATTCATCCTTCCTTTTCTGTTCACTGAAAGCAGACAGAATAAGGTTGACATTGATATTTATGTATTTCCTGAAAGTGTACATTTTAAATGCTTGCAGACCTTAAATATGGGCATGAATGTTGTCTTTTGTTTTTTTAAATCACAAATAGAGCTCACTGCCTAATTTTGGCAACGGAGTGTGCTCCGTGCAGAGTAGAGATAATAGCGAAAACTCACCCCTGTCCGCATCATTTACTTTTATACTCTGGGGCCTTATCATTTAATAACATAAAAATTGATAGTTTTATTGTAAATACCACATAGGCTGCCTCCCTCCCCTGACTTATTTGCAAACTCTTGGCCACTTTGATAAATGGACTCAAGTCATGTCCCCGGAGGAGAGGCAAGTAAGGAAGCCCTTTCTGAAAATACTGCATCTCTTTTTCTGTTCCCTCATTTCCTTCATTTCATTTTCTTTTATGCCTTCCCATCTCTCCCCACTTCCTCCCTTCCCCTGGGGTTGTAATAGCTGTTGATTTCCTTGATCACCACCCTGAGTCCCTCTTCCTGCTTCCAGACTAGTGAACATGTTCTAGAGAGCCTTGCTGTTGGCGAGCAAGTGTCCCCAGCGTCCCCTTCAGGGATGTCTCTGTGACCTGTGGCTGAGGTCCCTCCCACAGTCGATGCTGGCCCTGGCCTTTTCCCATCGAAGACTGGAATTCTCCGAGATTAAACGGCCCGTGTTATTCTATGTCCGAATAACCAGCACAAAAAGATTTGTGGTTCACCACTCAGCACAGATGTAGGCCCAAAGTGACGCTAATTGAGACTTAACTGGTGGGTGTCCTCCATGGAAAGCAGCAGCTGGGAGGACGGAACATCAGGTGGGCCCAGGGCGGCCACTGCAGAGCAGGCCAGGCTGTGGCTTCAGGGCTGCTCTGACACAGGCCTCCCTCCGTGTCCTTGACGCTCCTGCCTCTGGTGACCTTCATGGAAAGACAGCCTGTGCTATTATGTAAAATTTATGTAAAATTTTCTCTGTGCCTTCATTTCACTTTACAAATTATATAAAATTTCAGTTTTGAATCCCCAAATTTGACATCAGTCATTTTCAGCAAAAGGCTTTTACTTTCTGCTTCCGTTTTCTTGTGGCTGTACATGGATCCTCAACTAGGGCGGAATCCCTTCCTCTTAGATGAATTCCCAGCACACTGCCATCCACACGCCTGTCCAGGGTGAGCCCGGTCTGAGAGGCGCGTGTCTGGAGAGAACAAACAGTCAGCGGTCAGCGTGGGCGTGGCCTTGCTCAGACCTCTGTGGATCGTGAGCCGAGATGCAGACTGCCCACCAGCTGGCCCTACTGCTTTCCTCCAGGGCCATTCGGGTGCCGTGTTAGCAGCTGAGTCATTTACTCCTTGCACAGCTGCAGAGGTGGCCTCCCCACTTTTATGGCAGAACGTCGAGGCTCAGAGTCATCCCTGATCCTGATCCCTGAGAAAGTTGTGATGCCGACTTTTCACTGCTTCGTTCTGTGCTCTTTCCAGATCCTTATTGCAGCGCACAGGTCTTGAAGAACAGAGGTCCAGCTGGGATGGGCCATCACCTGCCTGATTTGTTCTCACCCCTCCTTTTTGATCTGCACAGTGCACAGACGTGTCCCTGAAAACCACATACAAGATGCTCATAGCTTCTGTGCACTAGGAGGCCTGACTCAGCTCTTACAAGCAGGGAAGGCCTGAGGACACCCTTCTGTAAAGTTAGGATGCCATTCTTTCTTTCATTTTTAACTGGAGTGACACTTGTTTATAACATATGGGCTTCAGGTTGGCTGCCTTACAGTTTGCCATCTGCATAGGCTACATTATGACCCCCCACCCCCGCAAAGGTCTAGTTTCTGTCCTTCAGCAAACAAATGACCCCCTTAACCTGTTCTACCCACCCCCCAACCTCTTCCCCTCTGGGGACCACATTCTGTCATCAGAATCTAAAGATTTGTTTAGATTGGTTAGTCCCTTTGCTTTGATTTTTTTTTTTTGTCTTCTTCATATAGTGAAATCATAGGGTGTTTGTCTTTCTCCATCTGACTTATTTCACTTAGCACCATCCTTTCAAGGTCAATCCATGTTGTCTCTGTCTCAAATAGTAACAATTTCATCTTTTTGATGGCTGAGTAGTATTCCATTGTACATACCTCTTTATCCCATTATTCAATGGTGACATAGCACCTAGTCTGTGTCCCCATAGGTTGGCTGGGTGAATAGTGCTGCAGTGAAGAGGGTGTCACCTGGGACAGGTACACATGGAGCAGCTTCTTCATGCCAGGAGTGGAGCTTTGCTAAGGGTTTGTGGAGCTTACTATTTGGTGGGGGTGCCAGGAGTGCGATGGTGGGGAGACTGGGTAGAGGAAAGCCCTTTTTCTGAGGTGACTGAGGTGATCTCACATGGATTCAGCTAATCTTTCACTTTGGATTTTCATTTTGGCTCCACCTTGAAGTACCTTTGCTTGTCCGTGAAAAGTAAAAAAAAAAAACCTCGGTGCAGATTCCCAAGGTGGTTGGGAAAATGGATCTGCTGTTTGTGTTGATCTGCCAGGAACCAGCAGGCCCAGTCTCCATGGCTACCTCTGCCTTTCCTGGAGGAATCAGCCAGACAGTTCAGTGCTTAAAGTGTGGCAAGGCAAAGCCACCTCCAGCTTAACTCCATCAATGTAGAAACAATGGTCTTGCAGTGTAATTTACTTGACATTGTTGTATGCCATCAATTCAGTAAACTTTGGGTAAGATTATGTTCCCCTTACATTTCCTCTTACATAACATCTTATCAAAACACGAAATAAGATACAATGAGCTGCTCACACCTCTGGCATCAGGGTTATATCCGAAAGCTCAGAGACTCTTACATGAAACAATGACCTATTTCTACCTCCATCTAGTCTTTCCTGTAGTGACTTTATAGGATGTATTTTTTCCTAAAATACCTCCCCAATGATCAGATTCTTCAAAGAGCCCAATCAAAGTGCTCTAAATTTAAAATTTAGGAAACAGAGGCCCACTTATGTGATTAAATATGGATTCTAATCACATTGGTGAAATAGGAAGTTTGATTCTGATTTTCTCTGTAAGTGGAGTTCTCCCAGCCACCACAAGGAGGGAGGCGAGGGGGCACGCCTGCCTCAATATTTCAAAGCGTCCCCCACCCCGACCCCTCCATAATCTGCACTTGCTCCCGCAGCGTCCACCTGCCGCCTGTTGCAAATGTTCTAGAGAGCACCGAGCCGCTCTCATGATGCTGCTGCACATTTAGCAAACTCTTAGGTTTAAAAAAAGGAGAACTTGAAATCTTTTTCCTTTTACTTGTTAAAAATAAGAAAAAGCAAGCAAGGGGAACAGTCCCAGTTTCAGCTGGTCAGGGATGCTCCATGGTAGTTATTGCAGCCACATGCCAGAAAGTTCTGACGATGTTTACAAATGCGAAGGCCATGTGTTCTCTTAACAAGCTTGTACAACCAGAAGGTCCCCAACGTGGAGGGGAAGGGAAAGCTGGGCCCCTGGGGAAGTGGATTAGGAGATCCTTCAAGGCAATTCAGAGTGTGGATCAGCTTCAGCTGGGAGACAGAGGGAGCGCTGGCATCTCCCCACCATGAGTCGGTGTAGGAGGTGGAAGCAGGGTGGGGAAAGCCATCTCTGGTCTCTGGCTGCTCTTGACTTTCCAGATGGGGCCCCTGATCTGAGCCCTTTGTCCACCCCGACCCCTTCCCCCTCCGGGCTGGTGACATCAACTCCTTCTTTGAAGACTGACCAGTTATTATAGTATTGTCCTGCTTTTGAAGTTCACTTCCTCTATCTGTCCCCCTCTGGTTCCCCTTTTTTTAGGTCTGACCTAGTCTTATAGGTCAGCGCTGGTTGACTCTGAACTAGGAAAGGGAGGATTTTGGCTTCCAGGTCTCCTGGGTGCCGCCTGTGCATCTGTGAGCCCGGACCTTGTGCAGGCTCCTCGGTCGCTCTGTCCCCTTTCTTCGCTGTCCCGATCGGGGCCAGTAATGACCCCTGCATGTTGCAGGGATGTAAATCAGCCATGCACGTAACATGCTTGCACAGCGCCTGGCACGCCGAAGATACCTCATGACTGGTAGCCGTGACCGTCATGTTGACAATATGAAGACGAACCCACAGCGACCTGCTGGTGGGCACCTGAAGCTTCTCTTCTCTACGAGCTGTTCCGCGAGCGCCGCTCCCGGGAAGGAATAAAGACAAGTAAGGTCTGGACAAGGAAGGAAGTTAAGAAAGCCTCAAAGTTGCCCAAGTCCATCCTCAAAGTCCGTGTCCCAGAGCGACGGGGTTTCCTCCTGGGGGGACTGGCCCCGTTCTTAGCAGTTCTTGACTCACTGGATCCTGCAAATGTGTGTTTCACATGTGATTGTTAACAGCCGTGACAACTGGTTTCTAAGCCCGTGGCAGATTAGATACAGCAAATTAGAAGGCAAGTCCTGCAGCGAGTCTACAGTGGGCAGAAATAAGGGTAACTCAGTAGCAGGTGGAGGCAAAAAGCAGGGCCAGTTAGAAGCTGACACTGGTCTTGAACCTCAGACGGCATGGGCTCACCCAGAGAGCTTGTTGAACACCGATGGCTCAGCCCACGAGTGTGGATCTGTAAATCCACAGTTGGCCTTTTTTTTTTTTAAAGATTTATTTATTTATGCATACAAGAGCTGGGGTACAGGCCAGAGATGCGGGGGGTGAGAGGATTCACCAGAGACAGAGTGGGGAGCAGATCAGGCAGATTTACTGAAATCCACTGCTGAAGGGAACAGTGGGCAAGACAGGAGAGGTCTGCTGCACCATGTGGGTAGCTCCCTGGCCGGCCGGCCCACTCATGCTGTAGAGGCTCCATATTGCTTCACAGCGAGGTGCTTAACTCCCTTGAGCCACCAGAACTGCCCCCACAGTTGATTTCGAGTGCTTCAGATTCTAGCAAGCTCCCAAGTACTACTGGTCCCTAGACCACAATGGTGCGGAAAAATACCCCAGCCAGTGTATACCGCCTAAAATTTGTGAAGCAGAGATCAAGAAAAAAGTTTAATTTTGTTCACTGTTTTCTATTTAAGAAGGCAACAAGATCTGTGCTCCTCTGTTCTGGGAAGATGGCACGTGGAAAGTAATGAATTAGAAATGGACCTTTTGGGGTGCAAAGAGGGATGCCCTTCAACTGTCCTGCAGAGAGAGAGCTGCCCACGGGGATGCCTGATCCGGGATACCTTGGACGACCAGTCTGCAGATGCGACCACTAGATGTGGGGTGTCCATTTCCACTCACCCGTGCCCTTTGTGATTTGGGGGAGCTATTTATGTTTGTGTGATTGCTGTGCTTCCTCCTTTTCTTCGTGACTTTCTAGACAAAAAATACTTCACAAACAGATGTTTTTTCTGCCACACCAACTGTTGGATTCAGCGTAGCTCTCATAAATAGTCGAGCTTGTTTCAGTGACAGTGTCAAAACACGGGGCTCCGCAGCGGCTGCGACGCAGGCACCATATTGCCATTCTTTTCTCCGCTCCCCCTGCCAGTCGGTGGTGCTTCCTGCCAAGGCCAGAGGCAGCCGGAGGAGCAGGTCAAAGATAAACATGCTTGTTTGCAAAGGAGGCCACTGCTGTTGGCCTCAAACCTTTTCCCTTCCAAACATCAGATTCTTAATTTTTTCATTAATACGAGGCTGACAGGCCTGGAGTGGCTAAAATGATTGCTGGCCACGGTGTCTCTTAGGAACGGCGTGTGGACTTGGTCTGGGTCCTTGCCTCGGACTGGCGTCGGGTGAGCCCTGTTTTGATTACAGAAAGCCTCAGCACCCTCTAGGAGCAGAGCTTCTCGGGACAGTTTTTTGTCTCCTGCGGGTCCAGCGGCACCTGCTCTGTCTCCTCCCATCAGAGGCAGGTTTCCACCTGGGAGGAAATGCCATCCTCCAGGCCACTGGGGGCGTCCTCTCCCGAGGCAGACCGCGCTGTGACTGATCATCTCTGTGCCTTGAGCTGCTTAACTGCCTGGGGGGGTGGGGCGCAGGGTGGGGGGGGCAGTTTTCTTTGAGTCCAGTCCTGGTAATGGAGGATGAGTCTTCCCGGCTGTTTGTTCCCTGAGAGATGAACTGGGGCTCTGGACTTCTGAGTTAAAGCCAAAGGGGGGTGGGAGAAGAGTCTAGATCTGAAACTCCACCTCTGCTCGTGGCTACCTTGCAGAAACCCACATCGCAAGTGCATGCCCTGACGCTCCGGACGCGATGAAGTCTGAGTGTATGTAAAGTCCATGACAAGCACTTAGAATAAAAACAAAGATCTCTGGGACCACAATCGCTTATTCTCCCCGCCCGTTTGGCTGAGCAGATTGTTCTCTGCTGATGTCCTTGAATTTCAGCTAGAACCTGGACCCTCTCATTGGATTTCTGTTTACATGTGATCATGCTGATCGTGGCATTAAAACTGTCATCAGGAATAGATCAAACCTTTTCTCTCTCTGTGGACATATGAAATAAGCAGGACCTGTATTTAAATAGGCCGTGGACTATGTAAGCACACGGGAATATCTTGGACTGCAGTGGTGCTTTAGGTAGGTAGTGGCTAGTCCAACACCGTTTTATAGCTTTAATGTAGGACTTGACCCTCTCTTGTAGGAGACATCCATAAAAGAAGCCAGACTCTTAATTTTCCTTTTAATTTAATGACTGGCTTTGAAATGGCTTTCTCTGCATTTACCGGGACTGGCCGTGGCAACACTCAGCCCGTGCCCTGTTCACAGAAGTCTATCCAGTGTTTTCCAGGACCTGTGTTACCAGGACCAGAGGTTGGGGCTAATGTACGCGAGGTTAGCCCGTCTCCAGTCACACTTTTACTTTGCTTTCAGGTGTGTGCTCTGGTGTGTGGACTTATAGTGGCTGAGCGGACCTTTCCTCAAGACCCTCCTAATCCCAGCTAGATTTTTCCAGACCTTTATGAAGATAAACAAAAGTTAATATCGCTTCATAGGTTACTTCAGATATGAAAAGTAGACCTTTTGAGTTCTAAACATAATAACGCTCATGTTGAAGACAAACCTTTTGCCTGGGTTTGAAATGTCTCTTACCTTTCTATTTGAGAAAGATACCTGTTTGATTTTACTGTTGCGATGACATTGACATCCTCACAATTTCTGCAAAACTAACAAATCTTTTCATTTTTTCCTATCTTGTCACGTGGTCTTGAACTCTTACAGACACGTGTAACATCATCAAGGTCAACTCTCACCCCGCCTCCTTTATCAGAGTTGACTCCTTTCCGTGAGCAATATCCTAATACAAATTTATAAAATTTGTCCTATATCAGACTGTCTACTGGCTCAGACATGGTAATCTCTTTATTGAACATTCATCCTTTACTTTACACACGTATTTTATGCTTTTTCAGTAATAAGGATTTGTTTTATTTCCTTAATAATCAAGTAATGATAATGCCAGAGCCTTCCTTGTCACCTCTGACCCAAATCCCCTGTCGGGAAGTGTTTCTGAGCACATTTCTTAGGAACAGTGTGTTGTCAGTTTTTAAAATTTTCATCCCTAAGTTTGCACTGTGGCGGTACAGCTTTGGGGGACAGGGCCAGCTCTGTGCTTCCAGTCCGTCAGAGCACCCCTCCATTGACTGAGTCTCCCTCCCAAGGGCCCGTCTTTCTGTATAGCCAACTACTTTCAGACTAATTTAAAAATGGAAAATAAACCCGCAGGAGAAATAATGGGAGTTGTTTTGGAGAGCACCGAACTCTCATTCTGGGCTATGTTTAGAATTTCTAGACATGAAGGGACAGTCTCGCCTGAACCCAGTGTGTCGCTGGCAGAACAGACTGGGCTGCCAGCATTTTACGGGCAAGACACAGCCCTCTCAGGGCAAAACGTTTCCCCGGATTTTTTCCCCCTTCCATTTCTCGTTTCTGACTCTGCATGGGCTTTTTTATTGGGCCAATAACGTGAAGATCCATGTTTAAACACAAAAGATTAATTCAGAAGAACAAGTAATTTATCTGAACAAATTCTTTGGTGTGCTTTTCAAAACAACCACCACCAAAATTTTGTAAAACAAACAAAATGCTTAATAGTAGGGCAATAGTGAAACAAAAATAAATGGAAAAGCAAGAAAAAAAAAAAAAAGGCATTCCATAATGATTTGGGCCCTGTGTTGAAATATGGAGACGTGGGGAGGAAACGCTATGAACACCTACGTTAACAACGGTGCTGTAGATATAAAATTTCCCATTTCATAGTTAACCTCCATCTATCCATTCATTAACCAAAATCAAGCAGGAATAATGACAGAACTACCTCAAGTGTTAGTTTATTTTTCTTAGCAAAGTTACTTAAGTTAGTAATTACAGAACTACTGCACCCACCAAAAAAAAAAAAAAAAAAAAAAGAAAAGAAAAAAAAAAGAAATATTTAAGGGGAAAAAAACTATTTCACTTTTAAAAAGAAATGTATGTCACCATCACCCCTTTCCTGGTCCATTATATGTGGATGCTTAATTTTAAAAGGATTTGGCACCTGATTTCTGAGATGAATAAGATAAAACTTTTTCATAAATCTGCCTTCTGACTTTTAGGAGAAGCATTGTTTTTAAAGATAAAATTAATTTTACATTTAATTGGAGGTTAAATTTCAATGGACCTTGACAATCTGGAACCTGGAAGTGAGTTTAAAAACAAAAATAAGACAAAACAAACACTACAAATAAAAAAAGCCACGGAGATGTGTATGCTGGTGGTGGGAGGGAGCCCCGGGCAACTTTGCATTTACCTGTGGCTGGGACCCTCAGGAAGCCCGCCTGGTAGGAAGTAAGCATGCAGAGTATTGTGGGGTGAAGGCAAGAATCTGGGAGAGCGAAGCGGGAAGCAGGGGAAGAAGAAACAGAGCAGACCTGGAGCTCCAAAGTCACAGAAGGTTGTCCCAGAGCCTGCTGAGTTTCATCCCCACCATAGAGATGAGATTTTCTATCTAAGAATTTGTGACTATGAAGAGGTAATGTTTTGGAACTATTTCCACACAAATAGCTTTTACTTCAGTAACTGAGCTTCAGTTATCTGGATTGTTCAGCTCTGTGGAATACTGCATTTCTCTTCAGGCCACACAAGCATTATCTTAGCCATCACCTTGAAGCAGACCAGAGGCTGTGTCTTAGATTTCTTCCATGTTAATACCAACAAATTGATTTATTTTGTCCTTTTCTGTAATTTCAGAAAAGAAATAGAGTCTGGATTAGTCTTTGGGGGCAAATTGTGCTTTTAAATTCTGAAGACATGATTTTTATTCAATACTACCTTTTTTAAAGATACTTTTTATCGTCAAACTTCTGTTAACAAGGAAAGCAAAGTTTTACCGTCTCATTCTCTGATGTGCAAAATTAAGTTGCTTCTGCATGTCTGCGTGGCACACAGGTGAGAAGCAGGCCAACCCAGTGCTTTCCTGTATTTTAACTCGGGGTAGGGGTGGAGACGCAGCTTTGGGGTTAGACCACTGGCACTAAAATCCAGGCTTTGTTGGATTTTTGCCTTCAAATGCTGAGCAAGTGACTTCACCTTGCTAATCCTCCATTTCAACTTCCAGAAAATGGTCCCTATGTCATGAGGCTGTTGGGAGAATCCGTTTCAAGTGCTGGGTTTATGTCCCCTCAGTAAACACTCAAACACTGTAAGCTGTTACCACTGCCCACTGGTTGTTGGCTTTTGTTTTTGTTTTATGGCTAAAAGACTTAGAACCTGCTAGAATCTCTTTTTAATGCCTCAAGGATGTGAAAAGAAAACCGACATTATTTGAAGGTGGTCTGTGTGTCAGGCCTCGAAATAGATGCTTTTTAGGACTTGCGACATTACCCCCTGGGAAACCACAGCACAGGAAGGCTTTCCTCATCCAAACGCGAGACTGGGGGCTGTGCCCACAGCTGCACTGTGTGCCCTTCCAGAAGGTTCTATAATAACCCCCAGGGAGAGTGCAGCGCCTTTCCTTCTGCCAGCGGCCCTGGGCCTTTGTTCTGACGCTGACTCTGTTGCTGCAAGGATGCCTTCTTCTCGTGCACCCCTGTGCTAGTCTGCTGTCGGTTATCTCTCCCCTCGCCAGCTCTCCATTTCCAGGCATTAGAACAACAAGGTTGGTCCTTCATAGAAACAGAAAGCCAGTCATGTGTTGCTTTCCTCTCTTTTAGTGACTGACCGCCCCTTTGTCAGGTGGCCGGGGGAAGTCCTAGGGTTAGGATGGGGGCTCCTCTTCAGGCTGCCTGCTGGCATCCTGTCGGAACTTGCTGGAAGAGCCCCCCGCTCCTGCGATTCTGCACTGTGCGCATTTACCCTCATGTTTTTTTTGGGGGGGTGCTAAGAGCTCCAAAGAGGTTTGTGTTTCTAAGTTTCTTCTCAAACTGGGTTTCTCAAGGATTCTCAAGGAGCTAGAAAGCTAGATTCCAGATATAAGCAAGAGACAGATGTAGTTATGATTTACAAGTTGTCATTTGGAGTGTTGATTCAAGAGAGCAACCCAATAACCTCTTTAAAAGAATCAACAAACAAACCAAAACAATGAGAAACCCACCCAGGGAGCTGTCTGAAGGGGAAACAAAAATTCTCCCTGCTCTCGGATCTTTTTTCAGAGCATTATTGGTGGTTTATCACAGATACTAAGTCTGATTAAAACAAACCAGTGAATGCC
This sequence comes from Talpa occidentalis, assembly GCF_014898055.3. Taxonomy (NCBI): domain Eukaryota; kingdom Metazoa; phylum Chordata; class Mammalia; order Eulipotyphla; family Talpidae; genus Talpa; species Talpa occidentalis. The sequence goes on from NW_023605194.1 coordinate 112,960,391, forward strand.
AGTAGACGCTAGAACTCCTATGGACGGTGTCGTCACCATCCCTGTTACTTTGAATCCTTTAATTTTAACCAATGAAGGTATCAACAAGAATAACCCATTCTTGAGTGAGAGGGGATTTTGGAGGTCCTTGGCCTCGCCGAAATAATACAGGAATTCCTTCCACGGAGCCCCTGACAGCTGGTCACACACTTGTGTTTTGAATACTTTTTAGTGTCAAGAAGTGTGTTATTTCCAGAGGCAGCGTATTTCACTGTTGGACAGTTCTAGAAGTTATAAAATTTTTCGTATCTGAAGACAAAATTTCTATCTTTCTCACTCCCCTCCACTGGCCCTGGAATATGTCTTAGCTGGTCTACAGTGGTACTTTGTGCAGGGTGGCCAAAGGCTGCCAAGCACTTGTTGGATGGCTGAGTGGAGCCTCCTCCTGGTGTGGGGTATGAGGAGACGAGCCACTAGCAGAAGGTTCAGAGGTGGACCCGGGCTGCTGGGCACTCACACACTCACAGACCACTGAGGAGATGAGGTAAACACACACTAAATTAACTGACAAGGGATAATATGAAAACTGAAGCTCTCTTGCAGCCGTGGAAGTCTTAAAGGAGGAAGCTGCGAGTGGGGATGGTGGGTCTGATTTTTCCAGGCAGCAAAAGTGAGAAAACAGGAGGGTCAGCCTAGGCTTTTGGCAAAGAATGATGAGACCAGCATCCCAGCAGACACAGAGGATGACAACAGAAATCAAGTCAAGTCAGCAGTATATGGAGGAACAGGAAAACCTGCATTAATCAATTGCTCCTTCTTTTACTGTCTTTCAAATCTTAAAAATAACAGATGCAGATAATAAAAATGTGAACCAGACAGCAATGTTTTACATTAGAAGGTGGGGAGGGAGGAGCAAACGTATCTTTCATCCCCTTCCTCATCCTCCCCAGTCCAACCGCAGCTTGAAGCGCCGTGTGTCTGTGAGGAGCTGCCAAAATGGCCCCCTGCGGAACAGGCTGCCCACCCGTGTCTGCAGGGCCCACAGGCCGACAGGGAGTTGCGTATTTGAGTGGTCGAACCTTTGCTGGCGAACTCCGCGGGGTACAAACACATGTGGGTGCTCAACCTCGAGTGCCTGACCTCACACAGCGCAGTGTTAAGTCAATTGGGAAAAAAAAAAATTAGAAATCAGAATGATAGTGGTATTTGCTGACGTGTGAGAATTCTATAAAATTCAAATTTTAGTACCGGTAAATAAAGTTTTGAATCTTGTCAGAAAAAGGTGAGTTACCTAAGAATCTCCATGTTGCCTTTTGACCTGGAAAGGCTAAGCAAACGGGCCTTTTACAGCTATGACTTCCTCAGCCTATTATAATCATTTGGGGGGAAATTTTTTTTCTTGGAGAACGAACACACTTGCTGTGTTCTGATTTGTTTGTGGAAGTGGAATCACGTGGGCCATGTTGTGGCCATGAATTTTAGGTCCGAAGCAACTAAGTGAGGGGTGGTGTTGGCTGTGAAGGTGACCAGGCTGGGGGGGCTGGGGAGTGGGCTAAGGAGCAGGGTACGGCCCTGCAACCATCTAGGGCAGGAGCCGGGGCCTCCCGGACTCCCACAGTAGTGGCAGCAGGTGTGAGCCGTTCCTAAGAATAGTCCAGGGGGTGCGGGAAGCCTGTGGAGAGGAGGTGGGCGCCGCCACAGCAGCCTCATTTCCTGTGGGAGACCTGACGCCCACTGGAAGGAACTGGGGGAGCGGCAGGCCTGGATTTGGCGGCACTTGGGGCGCCCCGAGCAAGTGCCACTTGGGGCGGCACTTGGGGCGCCTCTGACCAGGCCGGTGCCCGAGGTGCACATCAGTCTGGAGAATGTGCACCCCCTTGGCCCAGCATTTGCGTCTCGCCCACTCTGTGGGGTCAATCCCTGGCGCCTGCTCTCAGCCAGGCCCCCCTCCCATGACACCCCCATTGGTGGCTCTCTGGGCGCGGCGTTAAAACCGTGTCTAGAAAAGAAATGAAGCGCAGGGACCAATGTGGCCCCATCTACCTTCCTGAGTAGGGGAAACTTGCAAGTTTAGGGCGAATTTGAGAGGAAGCACCTCATCCTTTAAAGGCAGGCGGGCTGTGAGGGCCCGTGGAGCGGCCTTCCCTGAGGGCCCGCGTCGCAGCCTCGCCGGGGACCTCAGCCGGGTGCCTCGGCCGGGTGTGCGTGGCGCAGGCCGCTGGAGGCCTCTTCAGTGTGGGTGACGTTCTGTAAAAAAGAAGGAAAAACTCAAGGCCGGGCTGTTCGTGAGGCCACAGAGCTGGGGCCCCCCGGGGCTCCCCCTTGTGGCTCGGCCCTCGCCGCCCAGGAGCTGGCGCAGGGCTGCTCGCCCCGGAGCCCGGCCTGGGTTTTCCTCGCCCTCGCCGTCTCCCACACTCTGCCTTTTCCTCTTCACCCCTGTCCTGAGGGCCACTCATGTGACAAGCAGAAACTTTGAGAAGAAAGTCCGTGAACTGACTTCCCAGCTCTGAGACAGGGGTGCGTGAGCACGGGGCGCAGAGGCCTTCCGGACGGGGTGGCCTGTGACCCTGGGGCTGCACTGCCGGTGGCCGAGGTGGGGCTTGGGCTGGAAGCCTGGAGCTGGTTTCTGCACCACCGTGGGGCGCTCTGTGACGCGGGGGCCAGTGCAGAGCCCCTCTGTTTCCCGGGGGGAGCGAGGAGGGTCAGGCTGCTGTCCAGCTGCTGCAGCGGCGTGACAGAGCTAAGAGCGCCTCAGATGAGGGGCCTTGGCCCTGAGCGTGACTCAGGGCCCCTGCGTGTGCTCCTCTGTCATGAAGACGCTTCAGAAATCCTTTGCCAAACGAGGCACGCTCGGCCTCCTGACCCGTTACTTTAATAATCATGCTGGTTTTTTACACCTGATACCTTTATAATGTGGTTTGGGGGGGAAATCGTGGATTCTGTTTGTGACATTATGTCTAGTTCTCACCAGAGGAAAAAAAAATCATGGATTTGTAGTACTTGGGGCATTAACAGGGGCATTTCTGCTCTGCTTTCAGAACAGTATAGCTTTGACTTCCATAATTAAATCAATGAATTTTTCCTCACTGGGACAGAATTTCTGAAATCCAACTATAAACACATAGAATGAAAGAAGCCTGGGCTCTAACTGACACGCTAGTGAATAAACTATGGAAGTGGCGTGTCTTAATACCCTGCTGTGTTACGGCTTCACTGTCATATTTTTCTCCAAGGAGTAAAATTCAGTGGCTCTTGGCTACGTTTCTTTCTTCCCAGGATAATTTAATCAGGTCTCAAGAGGATTGTTAACAGATATGATTCCACCTCAGGCTTCCCTCCTCTTGCGTGGGACGGTGTGGGCTCGGAGCACTGATGTTGTATCTGCGGGTGAGACCCCCTGGCTTGGGAGGAGCTGCTGAGTTGAGGTTCCCAGCAGCTGCAGAGTGAAGGGCTGTTTCCTCATCCGGGTGTCAGCCTTGCGGAGTGAGAAATGCCTCCAGTGGATCCCACATCTGTGGGGCAAATGGTCCCTTGGAAGCATCTGGTAGGTGACACCAGGTTGTACAGCTGTGCTGGGAGCAGCAAGTGTCACTGTCACAGGGCTCCCTCTGCCCTGGAGTGAAGGGGTGAATGGGGCCTGGTGTGTTTGGGGTCATCTGTGCTCTGAGTCCTGGGGCCTGTTGACTGCAAGGGAAGGCCCCACCCAGCCCACCTGAAGGACAGCCTCTCTCTGCAGGCTAGGCTCCTGGGGGTTACAGAGTAGCTTGGCTTGGGGTGATATAGAGGTGAGATAGCCCTTCCAAAGTCTGGTGGGGGACCTAGAACAGAGGGGAAGGGAAAATACTATGAAGAGCAGTACGATGAAGGCCGGGCAAAGCACACCTTGTAATCGGCCCTGGCCTGAGACTTCCAGAACTTCTGTCATGGTTCTCAGAAATTTCCCTTCTACCACAAAGAAAGAAAAAAGAAAAAAAAAAAAATCTCTGTCTTGCAGAGGTATGCTTCTCTCCTGCCACTTTCCACTCCAGAAAGTTAATTTTCAAATGCTAAAATGGTATTTAGGATTTAGCAATAGCTACGATGTTGACTAATTAAAAAAAAAAAAATCCCAAGATTACACAGCCAATTGCTTTTTCAAGCACACCCGATTTTCTTTTCTAGTAGCACCCTGGTGTGAAAACAAAACAAAACCTAGTAAACTCACTGTGGAGTTTCAGATTCATCTGAGCTCATGTTTTTGCTCCGAGAACCCATCTCTCTGCCCACCCGCCACCCTCGCAGCTCCGTGTAATCTCTCCATAGAAAACTGCACAGAAGAAGGCACCGGAGACAGGACCTGTGCGTCATCCATACTCATTAAAAATCACTCCTGTCCAGCTCGTGCGCTCCCCGCCCCCACGGCCAGCTGTTGGTTTTTGCGAACACCCCATTAAGCCTCGCTGGGGAGGGTACCACGCTGGGCTGGGCCCCTGACCCCCCCCCCCCGCCCCCCCCCCTCCACCCCGCCCCCCACCCCACTCCCCGCGCGGAGAGGCGCGGGCCCCACCCTCTGCGCACTGGCTGAGCCAGGTGGCGGCCCTGCCCGCCGGGGCAGGCGCTGTTGCTAAGTGAGCGGCGCCCCATTATACTTAAAGCTGAGCCAATAGCATCCTGACCCCCACGGGCTGGTAAAAGCCGGAGAAAGAGGCTCCCTGCGCGCGGGCTGCGCCGGCCCGCGCCCCTCCCCTCGCCTCCACCTTTTCTTCCCCGCAGGAAGGGAGGAGGCAGGAGACAGGGGCGCGCAGGGGAGAGAGCGAAGGGGAGGAGAATCCTAATCTGTGCGCTGTGCTTGAGATAAATACCAGCTTCCCTTTGTGCGGACAGGGGAGGGTCCCTGCGCCAGCGCGCAGACCTCAGCGCTGCGCGGGGGGCCTCTTTCTGCCCCACGCGGCCTGTGCTGCCAGGGCGCGCACTCAGCGGCAGCCTCCCTCCTGCCTGCTCCTCTCTCTCCCTCTCGCTCCTTCTCTCTCACACACGCGCACACGCGCACACATGCACACACACACGTGCACACCTGCACACACACGCACATGCACGCGCACACATCCACACACGCGCAGACCTGCACACACGCACACACATACATGCATGCACACACGCGCAGACATGCGCACACACATGCACACCTGTACACACATGCACGCATGCACACACACGCAGACATGCACACACAGCATACACATGCACACATGCACACACATGCACACACACCACAGGATTGGCAGACCTCAGCAACCTCTTCTTTCCCTTCACCTTTCCTGTCCCCTTCTGCTTCCTGGTATTCTCTGCCTCCTCCTAGTCCAGAATGTGTTTCCTCGCATGTAAAACTTAACAAAGGGTAATTTCTAGATCCTCCTATGGAGGAAGTCGTCCGCTCATCCTCTGGCCGGGGCAAGACAGGAGGAATATTTATAAAGACAATTAAAAAAAAAAATCCCCTGTGAAGGATGTCCCAGTCTTTGGCAAGGTCTATGCAAGCACACAGTGAAATGAGAGGCTGTTCTTCACTGGATAACTGCCAGTGTAGACAGCCGGTGGTATCGTTCAGATTATACAGAGGAAATGACCTTTCTCCTGTAATTACCTGGATATTTTGGGCAACATCAGACCCGAGTTACCTGGGTAATTATGGCTTTGTAGATTTGACCTTCGAACAAAACAGACCCAGTGACGTTTTCCAGGAGGCTCGGTGCTGTCCTGGGGGGCGAGCGGGGAGGCGGCCCCCCCCATCTGTGGCCATGTGGAGCCCGTCCTGTGTCCTGCAGTCTCCCCTTATTTTTCTGGGGTGGCTTCATGAACTGCCCCTCGTGTGCCTGTTGAAAATAAAAAATAAAAACCTGTGTTTATTTCTCAGACAAGGGCCTTGTGGTTTCCTCCGCCCTATTCCTGGATTTGCCGGGGTGTTTGCTGGGATATCAAAAGGGCGATTCATGGTTCAACTGTCCATTTCCCTCAAGACATTTTCCGTTCCTGCTGGAACTGCTGCCCTGCTCGGAAGCCCAGCCCACTTGCTCACACAGACAGTGATCCTTGTTCTCCTGCTCCACCTGCTGTGTCCAACCTTGATACTAATTTTTGTGTATTTTTTTTTTTTACCTAAAGCAAAATGTTTTCACAACGGGAAGCCTGTGGGAACATATTAACCCAAAGGGAATTACCAGTGAGAAGCCTTACCAAATGCTGAGTAACTGGAACCTTTTCTTTTTGTTTTAAGAGTCTCTCATTTTCTTATCCTCATGAATAAAGCACAGCGAGCGCCACACTCTTGTAGCGCCATTTACAGCTGAGATCCTCATTTCTCTGCTCGCCGTGTCTTCACAGGTAGCCAAATGCTCAGCTCTGAGTGATGCCTTATTTTCTGCTCTGCCCATTTGGTGTGTGTGTGTGTGTGTGTGTGTGTGTGTGTGTGTGTTAACAACAAACTAACAAAAGCAGGCAAAGTTTACAAAAAGAGAGACAGACCAGCACTCCTGTAAAAGGACTGTCCCTCCGCGTCTAGTGGGTTGGCCTCGGCCCTGGTCCTAGCTCGGTGGCTCCATCCCTGGGGTGCGGTCCCCTGGGTGTTGCTCACTTCACTGTTCACACACAGGCGCCTGCTTCTGCCCAGCACACCTGCCAGAACCAGCTCTTCTGCTTTTCTTCTGCGAGACAGCTCTCTTCCTTCAAATCCCTGTTTCATGCCCACCTCCACCGCCCTGAGTTCCTCACTCAGTCCCCAGCCCCTGGGCGAATCCCGAAGGCCCCTACACTTTCCCAGATTTACCCCCATCCAGCTTGCTTTCTAGGCACCGGTCATCACCGATGGCCTTTTACAGGCGTGCTGGTCTGTCTGCTCTGCCTGGACGCCCCATGTGTCCTCCGCTCTCTCCCCCTGTGTCTTTGTTCAATGGGGCCTTCCTTCTAGACACTTCTCTGCCCCCAGTACCCCCCTGCGGCAGTCTGGGTTTCAGAAACCATCTCAGTCTGCACGAGGCAAAGACAAATCGTCATTAGTTATAGAAACACAAACTCGGGTGACGTTGGGGTTGTCATGGCCTGCGGCCGGCGTTTGGAATCTGTGTGTTTACACGCCCTTCCTGCACACACTACTACTTTCTTCTGTGTGCAGTTCACGGGAGGAAACCACGCGAATAAATTCTGTCTTTAAATTATTTAAGCAAAAAGTCCATTTCAAATACAGTTTCCTCTCTGAAACTTTTCTCTCCACCTCTCCCACGCCGGCTGCTGCATGCCAGTCCTCGGAGTGCCAGTGCCTCCTTCCTTGCCCCCTTTTGGAACCTTCCATTTTCTGTTGCACTTGTATTGCTGTGTCCTTTCAAGTGACAGGAGCAGGGAAGGGATCCTCAGCCCAACCCCCCTCCCCTTTCCTGCAAAGCCATGTCAAATAAATGTATAATTGCAGAGGCTGCATTTGCCATGCAGGCCCAGCCTCCATGTGCCCTTCCTGGCCCAATTGCTAAGCCTAAATTCCTCCCGTATAGAAATCCTGAACCTCTGTCTTCCTCACTTTATGTTAAGCTCCACGGGGCCACAACTGTGTCTTCCTCATCTTCACATTTCCCAAATACCTGCCTCCCCAAGTGCCTGTGCCCTCAGACCCTGAAAAATACCCACTCAACTCAGGCATAGTGAATGCCAAGCCTCAAAGGTTATATCTATAGTGCCCCTGGTTCTCAGTCTCTCTGTGCAGAGAAGAATGGACTTGTATGTGAATATTTTAAATTCGATAACTAGATCGCAAAGTTTAGTTGAATATTATTGTCTGGAGAAGCTAGTTTTTGCTCATGCTTATTGATGTTGGTGGGGAGAAGGGGGCTCTACTTATCACTCTCCGGAACGCATCCTGCTGAAACCAGTCACTATCTCACCTGTGCCAAAGGAAGAGGGTTCTGGAGGGTCCCGTGTGGCGTTTCAATGGCCCAGGCTAGAAGTGGCACCTGTCACCGCACCGCGTGTCTGTCTCTGTGGCGTCCATCTAATCAGGAAGGACCACCAAGTGCAGTTCGGCCTGTTCTTTGAAGATCCAGAGCTAGAAATATTTGAAGAGTACATCCATCAACTCCCACATTTTATTATTCATACAAAGGTTTTTAGGTGGAGTTTATATTTAGCATTGAGTTGGGAAGCAGGGAGCAGATTGACCCAAGTCCTCGCGCCCCTGTTCGTGTGGCATGCCGACCCGCGCTCATGCCGACCTGCGCTCACGACTAGATTGCATCGCTTAACTCGCTAAGACTTGGCCGCAGCAGTAAGGGGCTAAGTGGTTCTGTTGTCTCCAAGTCTAAAATGGAGAACTTGCCCATTGTTTACAGCTCTTTGGCTGCTCTTAACAATACTTCAGAAGCTCTCATGTTGGGTAAATTATGCTCCAGGCATGTATCCAACGAGTGCCCCCACCCCCCACCCCCGTTCACTTTGATTGTTGCCATCGTACGGATCATGGGAAATAAACACAAGGTTTTATGCATTTATTGTAAGAAGTTAGAGAGTATACAGGTACTATGTAGTAGCTGTATTATTTTTCATAGCCAAGAGTTGGATGCAACTTAAATGTCCAACAATAGGGGATTAGCGGTTACTTACGGTATGTGTAGAAAATGGCGATATATAGCCATTAGAATTATATTCTAGAAGAAACTTTAATGACATTGAAAAAAAAGTTCACAATATATTGACTACACTAGACTACATTAGACGACAAGATACAGCAGATTCTGCTTTTTTAAAAACACATTATAACCAGAAAGACAAATACTAACATGTGAATGTGAACAGAGTCTGTCTCTTGGTGATAATGAGTGGTTTTGTGCTTTTTTCTTTCAAGTAGCAGGAACCACGTTTGTTGCACAAAGGAGATATGTCTATATACCTGGCCTCTGAAATGTGTTAATTTCGCTGATAACACTGACATGTGTTGCGTTAACATGGTGAGAACACAGACGCGTGTTCATTTCCGACGCTGTACCTGGGGTTTGTGAGCCGTGTGAGTAAGGTACACAGAGGAGCCTGGGCTGTCATGGGAGGAGCCTGGGGCAAGACAGTTCTGGAGCAGAACCGTGGCTCGGGGGACAGGCTGACGTCACTTCACACTTGTCCGGACGCCTCCGTTTACCATCTCTTGCCCTTTCTTCTACAGAGGCGCCGTATAGATCTTCCGTGGCATTTTGACTTGACATTTCACAGCTGCTGCAAATCCACTGAGCGGGGACATGACATTGGCACTTTGAGGCCGCCGGTAGCACGTTGGTTTGTAAAGAGATGCTAAATTTGCTGAGATGGTGAAAAACTGGCATGTATTTATTTCGGGATGCTACTCTGGTGAAATCGGGGCCCGTTCTGGAAGAACTCGAGCGCTCATTCATCTCGTGTTGTGCACTGAGCTCTAATGCCACAGCTGTCACCCGCACTCAATGAGCGACTGTCACATTGTCAATCCACAATAATACGGAACAATTTTCATTCCCCATGTTGAAGTATCGCCATTGTAATATAATTCAGCTCATATTAACAATGCTTTGATGACAATTCCTGCCCGCTCCACCCTCGCGGCCCTCCCTCCTCTTCCCAACCGGAGGGAAATGTATTTTGACAATATCGCCGGTGTTAAGGGGGTTTTGCTTCTAAAACATTTTGGGCCACAGCCCTGCTGGAAACGGCAGAGAACGCGCCAGTTGAATTTTTCCCTTTCTTCTCCTCAACTATCTTGGGATTCGGTAATGCCTTACCCAGAAGAACTGAAGTATTTTTACCCGTTTGTTTTATTTATCCTTAAAACATCCCCATGGAAAAGGAGCCCGTGTTACTATTCTCCTTTTATAAGGAGCATAATTAGAACTCACCTCTTTTCGCTAGAGGTTCATTAGAAAAGGCTGCACATTTTTCCAAGTATCAGCTGCATGTCAGGAGCTGTTTACTTGGGGGAAGTCACTGCTCTAATGAATTTATATTCACTGATTTTCCCTAGAGGGGAAATTGCTTCTATGTATGAGGCTTCACCAACGTTCAAGGTACTTTCCTGTCACAATAGACTCTTTTAAACTGATTGAGTGTGTTGTCTTTGGGAGAATTTTCCCAGGAGCTGAATCTAGGTGGGCACCACCGGTAGGACCACAGTACCCTCCTGTGCACCTGTGTGGGCCCATCCAGGTACGACACTGATATTGGAGGAGAAAAAAATTATGGAGGTGATTGAATGTTTCCACATTTCTGATTTTTCATTCTTCACTGGTCCAACTATTCGTTCCCCAATATGTGGCCAAATGGGTGGGGAAGTGAAGAAGGAAGCTAGATGTCAGAACCCCCTAATTTTTTGACAAGCTCACAAATCCCCCAGATGACGGCTGGAGAAGGTTAGAGTTGTTTCCAGGGGCCTTGTTCTCAGCCTTCGTACCCACTAAAAATCAGCGCTCTCCAAACAGCGCATTCCTCAAATGCAGGGAAGCAAAATTGAGTTCAGCGGGGAGAACGCTGCCTGGGATGAGAGCAGAGCCCTGGCCAGGGAGGCAGATGAGCAGGCAGAACGCTCCTACTTTGGGTCCCTAAATGCAGACTCGAGGTGGAGAGAGGTGAAGGCTCCGAAACAGGAGAGGAGAGTGTCAGACTCTCCTCTGCCCCCAGGCCCCTCCTTCCATTCTCCCACCCACATGGAGACACCCCAGGGATTCAAGTACAGACTGTTACTCAACAGCCTGGAACAGGAAGTGGAGACCCCGCCACTAACTGAAACTCTGAACTTCACATGAAGTTGGCGCCCACATGGAATGTTGCCAGGGCGCCAGGCAGATCGCTCTCCTCCAGCGGAAGCACCTCAGGGCCCACAGGAAGCCCCCAGTGGCTCCTGGCATGCAAAGCTGCCTGTCACTTACTCCCTGGGGCCGGTCAGCCATCAGCCCTGCTCTTGACACCCCCCCCACCCCCCAAAAGGGATGACTGGATCCTGCAGGCTGTGTGTGTGTGTGTGTGTGTGTGTGTGTGTGTGTGTTTGGCTAAGGTGGTTCTCTGGCGTGGACAAGCTCTGCCAGCAGCCTGTCAAGCCATGGTTAGGAACTGCAGCACAGCTTTGCATTCATTCATTCATTCATTCACTCATTCATTCATTCATTCATTCACTCTTGAAATGTTCAGAGCACAGGGTCTGGAGAGGGCCAGCTGGTTCACATCCATGCTCTGCCATCTTCCTGCTGTGCGACTGGGGCACGCTCCTTACTCCTTATTAGTAAAACCTGGATAATAATAGTTCCTGCTTCCCAGGAGTGTTGCAGGATTAAGTGAGTTAACATGGACTCTGAGAGGAGCCATCTCTGGTTCCGGAAATAAGTGAATACAGCAGCCAAGCCTTAGCAGGTCTGACAGAGTCAGGGGCAGTTTGGAGGACATATTAACTCCTCCCTGCCCTCCTCTCAGCTCCTCTCACCTCCTGCTCTGCTTCCCGCTCTACCTGCAGAGACCCGAGAGGGCACCCCCTCTCTCCCGCCCACCCTCTCTCCCGCTGCCTCTGCTTTTCTCATTGAGACCAGAGATTCCTGCTGTTGACAAGAAAAGACCCAGAGGCAGACAGGGCCCCTCTCCTTTACCCCAGCCTCTCCCACGCCCCCCACCACGGTTCTTGAGTGCCCCAGGTCTCCCGCCACCATGCATCCCATGCCCATTTCCTCAGCCCCTGGCGCAGCTTCCTCAGGGGTGCGTCTGCTTGCTGTGGGTCCTGCCTCCCTGGCAGTGGCGAGGATCCTTCTGGGCGCTGACACCTTGTCTTTTCTCCTTGTGGTGGGGAGGCTAGTGATGATACAGGGTGCATTTGCTTCTAGTAGGTAAAAGAAAGATCTGAGAGGCATTTTGTAGTAATGCCATGTCAGCCAAGAAATACAGACATGGGGAGCGGGAGGTGCAGGCCTGGGGCACGGGAGAGCCGCACACATAAATGAGCAGAGAGAACACAGTGTGATGAGACTGTGCAAGGGCTGTGCATGACGAGCTGTGGGCCAGAGAGGGAGTGAAGGAGAGAAGCTTCTGGATCAGGGAAGGGCCTGGTGATTCTGAGAAGGGCAGTGCTTCAAACCGGGCTGTGTTGAGCACACAAACCACCCACGCCAGAGTGAAAATGGCCCTGGAACGCTGGGCTGGTGGGCAGGTGGGCTGCAACAGAGGGTGGGTGCACGATTTCTACCTGGATATGCTCAGCCCCCACCCCCGCCCGGGAACATGCCAGCAGGCAAAGCTGCAGCAATAGTCCCACAAACAGTGGTCTCACCTGCACAGCCCCACCTTGGCTCTCATCCTGAGGGAGCAGATGGCATTCTGTTTCTTGGCCTGACTCAGCCTCCACATTATTCCTGTCCAGACCCGTGTGGCCCTGTCTTCCTGGTTAGCACCCCGAGAGCACCTTCCCAAATACCAGCTGTGTTTGCCCCTGCCCGTCTCTGTCCTGTGTGTTCCGCTCCTCTGTTCATCCTTCTAAGCATCTATGAGGCTAGTGGGGGCACGGAGGAAGGCACAGGAGTGCAGCCCTTGGCCAAGATCATACGTCCAGTGGCGGAGCTGGTGTTCTAGACCCAGACACCTTGGTGCCACATGCATGTTGGAGTCCTCAAGATGCCGCATGTCTCGTAGGCCAAGCCTGGGAGTCTGGGGAGCCAAAGGCGAAACCCTCACCCCAATTGAGACAAGAGATGCATGTAAAGAAAGTAGGCGTCATGGGGGTGTGTTGTGTTGCCTTTTTTTTTCGACAATCCTGAGGTGTTATTTAGACCCCCGAGCTATACCTTAGCAGCCAGCTGTGGGGCCTGGACAAGTCCTTCAGCTTCCCGCCTTACCTATCAAATGAGGGAGCTGGATGGAACCATCTTATTCCAGCCCCCTGGCTGGGAAGCCATGCGGTTCTGCGTTTTCAGGGTGTTGTTTCGTGGAGCGCTCGGCACCAAAAACATCCAGTGCTCTCCAGTGCATCTCCCTCTGTTTCCCTTCCTCACCATGTGGGTTTCTGAAGCACCCTGCTCTCTTTATTAATCACAGAGCCTGTCATCTCCTCAGACTAGTGGAATGGCTAAGGTGCCCTCTGCAGAAGATGTGGTGGCTAATGTTCTCATTACTGACTAATTGGCTAAAGAGACTTCGCTCACATCGCATTTAGCCTGATTGATAGTTTTCTATCACCTGATGGGTGGAATGGACAGCCAGACCAATTATCACCGCAGAGGAAGCCCCGACCGCGGGCAGTGTGGCCTCACACAGAAGGCCCTGATAGAGCGTGTCTGGTGGGGGTGGCCGCCGAGAGTTTGTTAAATGAAATGATTTTCTGGAAAGTACAGTTTGCCATGTCTGGAAATCCATGGACCTCTGGTCACCCTGGGCTCTCCGGGCCTTGTCTTATTGAAGGAGCGTGTGTTTCTGGTTATGTTTCAAACGTGGGTAGCTGGGGTCACCCCACAGCTGGGCAGCTGAGCCCAGGGCTGCGGGAACTGGTCTCCTGCTGCTGGAGCGGAGGTCGGGGTCTCCTTGGCCTGTCACTCACGCCGCAGCTACGTCAGTCCTGTTTTGTAGACATAGGACATCACTCCGATTCCTTTTGTCTTCGTTTTCTCTTTCTGCTACTTGGACTATTTAGAAGAAATAATATTCAGGTCACTTGCTTCGTCATTTAAACTGAGTCCATTTCTTTTAAGTTAATCCATTCATTTCTTGAAATCTCTGTTGAAAGTACAAACTCCAGTTGTAGAGCAGAAAGATAATCATGTGTTAAGGATTCACATTAAAAATCTCAGTCAAGGAATATCCCGCTTACTTTTTTAAAAAGCAAAGGGTCAGAAGTCATTAACGAGCGCTTCTCTGTCAACAGCCTTGAATCGTGAGATTTTTCTGGGAAGGATTTTTCTTAGGAGCTCACGCTCCCAGCAATCTACTGACCCATGTCCCCCACGCAGCCCCTGCAAGCCGAGACCCAGTGTCACTTGCCCCCAAGTGACACGGTCATGTCAACTTATGCTGGGGACCCTTGGAATGGGGGACAACGTGGGGAGGCTATAAACCTTCGAGGTTGAAGCCAGTCTCCGCCAGCGTGGGGAAGTGGGCGGGAGGAAGGAACCCAGGGAACTCTGTCCTCACTGCAGGTCGGTGTCCTGCTCCTGAGCAGCATCTGCCAGGGGCTTGGGTTCCCCCCTTTTTTAAACGACTCCTTTGAGGTGTCATCGATACACTAAAAACTCTACATACTTATGCAACTTGATGGGTGTGGCGATAAGAATCTACCCATGAGACCATCACCACAATCAGGACCAAAAGTATCCTTCCCACCCCTTTATTAGATCTTTAAAAAGATTTCTAAGATATTTTTTTCTTTTAAGCTTAGAGAACCCAATAGAAGGTTGTTATCCTCTTAGAAAATTTATGTACTTATACAAGACAGTACTGTCCATTTAGACCCTCTGTCATACCATAGATTTCCAGAAAGTTCTCAACTCAAATACTGAAACCCATCGACCTGTTTTTGGCAGGTGTTTTTCAGTGGGGTTTGCGAGCATTACTCTGCCTGCTTCTACCCATGTGTATGCCCCACCAGTGCATTATTTGACTTAGTTGTATATGATTAACTGGAATTTATTGCAATCAGTCTAGCAGGGAATCGAAAGACAGTGGTAGCTTTTTCTTTTTGATTACCCTCCCTTCAAATTCAAAGCAAAACAAAAATGTGTTCAGTTACTGCGTAGTTGACTGTATAAGGGTATGAACATTGAACAGTAAAACCTCAACTTGCTAGTAAGAATTTAGCTTACTGGATCACCTCCCCCACTGCTGTCAGTCAAACCACAACCAAACCATCACACATCAGATGTTCGCATGTGAGGAACTAACTGCCAGGCTGAGGCGAGGGAGCTTTCTAATCGGCCTGTGTCTTCCATGAGGTCACTTCTGAGCAGTGAGGACCCCTGTCTCGCCTCTCCTGGCCTTTGGCTGGCTGGCCTCACAGGATTCCTTGCAAGGTCAAGCAGCCTTTTGTCAACACTTGGGCGCTCTACAACAACTGTTGTGTGGTTGTACTGTGGTGGTAGTTTTTTTGTGACTGGCCCACACTGTGAGAAGAGCTGAGTAGGGTGATGATCGTTAGTCACCACAAAACAAATCACGTTCAAGCTGTTGTATCTTCAAAGGCAGGTCGATCGTTACTACAGCTTATGGTGATTTTAAAATAAGAATTGAAACAAAGGATAAAAGTCTTAGCACAGGCAGATGTGGTTCCATTTTTATGATCAATGCCTTGCCAACATTTGAATGTTTACACATTTCTTACATGTACGTTATTCAGTCCCCCACCCCGCAGCCCCTGGGATGGGTGCTGTCACTGTCCCATCTCACACTTGTGGACACTGAGGCCCGGAGACATCCCGCGACTTGCCCAAGGCGACAGAGCTGGTAGGCCTGGAGCTGTTTCAAGTCCAGATGCTGCGCTCCAGACTCAGTGCTCGGCCCACTGCCCTCCTGCCTCGGGCGGCACCTGGCGTCTGGTGACTGCTGATCAGCGGTTGTCAGAGGCCCCGGGCCCTCTGGGCTGCTCAGCTGCCCTTCTGATCTGCTTCCCCATGGGCTCAGAACCACGTCACCTTTCTTCACCCTGTCTTTCAACGTTCATGTTTTCTTGCATTCGTTCCTTTGTGTGTTTTCTTATTTATTCTTTTAACAACAATTCTCTTGACACTGTACTCAAAACTAATAATACAGTTTGGAAAACAACAAAGGGTGTAGCCCTGTGCCGGAGGCGCTCCCAGGCACACGGTGAGGCAGCGTGGTAAGCAGGGTAACCGTGGTCTTCTCTGGGGAGAAGCTATAATTACAGCGGGGGCAGAAAGAGGAGAACACACTGGGCCCCTAGGAGAAGGCCACCTGGGGCGGATGACATTTGGGCTGGGCTTTAAAATGAGCAGGCTCTAACAGGTGGGGAATAAAGGAAGGGCAGAGGGAACAGCAAATGCGAAGGCAAGGATGCGACCGTAGGGCAAAATTCAGCATAGTGATGACAGGTGAGCCTAGAGGTTGGGGGAGAGGCTGTAGGGCCCTGTGTGCCCAGGGCCCTAGGTGTCTCTATTTACATCACTGGACTTCCTAACTCGTCCCTTTCCTGCCTGGATTTCATCTCTTTTTCAAGGCCCCAATCCTGCCTACTCTGGCAAGCCTTTCCTGGACACCCAGTGTGCACGAACTTCTCCCTTTTCTGCACTCCTGCGTTTCATGTTCAGATCTCAGCGACTGTCGCTCACCTGTGGCCATCATGTCATGGACGCAGCCTCTGCGGGTGGTGGCAGCCATGAAGGCTGAGAAGTGCTGAGGCTTGCTTCTCCCTTCTCTTGGTGCGTTGAGTTCGGGGGGCGGGGGGGAATCGCCGAATCTGTTTGGGTCTGTGGATCATGTGAAAGCCGTGCGGGAAGAAGAAACCCGGCTGCATCTTTGCTCTTCTTAAGCTTTTTGAAAGTTCAGACACCAATGAAAGCTCTCAACCCCTGTTCATAGTTACAAATTAGTGGCCTTTTCCAAAAAAACACAATTAATTTCTTTCTCTGGTCTTTTGATCAAAAAAAAAAAAATCAACCAGGGTCTCCCTGGTGGTGCAGGCGGTTGAGCGCTGCACTGTGAAGCTGTCCGCAGCCTCTGCAGTGCGAGTTCAATCCCTGCCGGCCGGCAAGGGTCCCACATGGCACGGCAGACCTCTCCTGTCATGCCCGCTGCTCCCCCCAGCAGTGTACTTCGTCTGTCTGCCTGTTCTGTTCCCCACTCTGTCTCTGGTGAATCCTCTCACACTCCTGCGCATCTGGCCTGTACCCCAGTTCTTGTATAAATAAATAAATAAATCTTTAAAAAGAAAAGAAAATCAACCAGAGCATGAGTGCTAGAAAGAACCTTGATGGTTGAGCAGCCAGTTCCAGCCCCATGTTCTTCTCAAATGAGGAGAGTTTTTTTTTGGTTTTTTTTTTCCCCCCAGTGGCAGAAGTGACACAAATTCATTGTAAGTGATTCTGGACCTTATTCAAAAGTGCAAAGAAAGAAGAATAAAAACGGATGGTATTCCTAGGTCTCGAGCAAGCCTTCCTTGGAATGCGTGGGGAAGTGGCACTGTTAGGTTCAGAGGACCTGGAGTTTAGAAGTCATTTATAACATATGGCAAAAGGCTCCCGCGCAAGCTGACCCATTTGCACCACAACATGGTGTGAGGCTGGTGCTCTTACTTTTGTTGAACATGCAGTAGAAATGGTTTCCAGATAACTAACAGGTTTGATAGGCAAAGAACTTTGAGCCTACGTAGATTTGGGGAGGAGCTGAGTGGAAAACTGAGCTGCTTTTAAAAATCTGGTTTAACAAGGACTGATTAACCAGCTCAGTCTCCTTTGAAAATTTCATATCTGAAATTTCATTCAGATTAAAATTTTTCAGCCGTCAAGACTTAGAAATCCAACAGGTTCTGAGTCCAGGTCATTGGCTGCCAAAAGAAGCCAGAGCAATTTTGTCTGGATCTCATCACTAATTTTCATACCAAGATGCTCAACCTTTTTGAGTGTCCCTGGCTCTTTAAATGAGTGGGCTGAATTAAATTGGGATTGCATTCCATTTCTGTGACTCTAGAACCGTCCATCTAAAGGGTATGAATACAAGAGCTGTGGGAGCACTATTTGGGGGCGGGAAAGTGAGACAGAACTTATTCAAGGATCCCACATTTTATCCATCGAATACTCGCCAGTGAGGGCACGAGGCCCATATGCCAGGGCAGAGACCAGTGAGCCCCAGGGGCTGGTAGAGCAGCTTCCCTTGGTAGAGAGACCAAGCAAGATGGGAGCAGACATGAAGGAGAATTTGAGCCTAGTTCCCAGAACGGAGAGGATCACACTCCGTGGGGAGAAAAAGAAAATCTTTGTGAAAGAAGAAGTTTTTCAGATGCATCTTGGCAAATACAGAGGGTAGAGGAAGTTTCTGAGTCAACTAAACTTGTCATTTTCGAAATACCACGATGACTAACCCTACGAAAGTTTGAAATCTGTGGGTAAAAGTTTCCATCCCACTGCAGTATTATTACAGATTTTAAGTTCAATTCCACGTCGACAAATGTCATTCATTGAAAATCTTTGTAGAACCAATACCGCAAAGCCTTTGCTGATGGATTACTTATTTGAATCAAAATTTAATATAACAGAATTTCCCTGGGAGAATCACGCAGGCTCACTTGTGTGTCATCTCGCTTCCTAACTAGACAGACCAGCCAACTTCTCTGCACGCGGAGCCACGAGAAATCTTTTGTTCTCTCTGGTCTTCTCTAAGAAAAAAGTTACTTCGTTCATTTAAAGATGTTTATTCTTTCTAGACTAGTGTTAGATGGCCACAGAATCTCAGCGTGGCGCTGGGAGGAGGGTAGAGGCCCAGCGTTCTGGTGATGTCATGTGCACACACACACACGACATTCGAGACATTCAGAAAGGGTAGCATGGGAAGGCTAAGGGAGACTCTTCTTTGTCATTAATCTGTGCTCCAGCCCAGTTTTTAGATTTTCTAACAGCCTATCAAGGGCGGTGCTGCCCGTGTCAGCACCAGAGGAGCCCGCGGCCCAGAAGCGTGGCCTCCACAGTCAGCTGTGCTCGGGTTGGATTTCCGTCTCTGCTGTCACTGCCTATAACTGGGGCTGGCGTTTTTCAGATGGTATTATATGCTGACGCTGTGTCACCGACCTCTGTCATTTCTGAATTTCTCATGATCAAAGGCAGGAGCCTCCATCTCTGCCTGACACTGCAGGGCCTCGAGAGGTAATAATGATGATGATTTTTACCATCCCTGGGGTTTAAAATGTCCCCTCTGATAGGAGGCTTGCCCACTGGCAGGGGGTAACCTCAGAACCCTTCCTCCTAAAGCACTTAGCTGGCAGCGGAGGGAAGCGTGGACTTTGCCTCTGTGGACGGGGAGACCAGGCTGGGGGCTGCAGCAAGGCGGAGCCGGAGGAGAGATGCTGAGATAGAGTAAAGGAGCCTTTGAGTTTTGAGAAATACAGGCGCAAACACAGATGGAAAACTGAAAAAGAAAAACGCAAAAATAAGGGAAATAAAGAAAGGCTGAGGAAGCCACGCGCCCTGAAGTGAGCTGTCTCAAGACTGCCGCTGGCTCTCGTGAACCAGCTGGCAGGGACCGATTTGATCCTTCTGTGGCTCGCTCCCTGCCGCCAGAAGAGACCCTCTCCCCTGCTGCGTGCAGACCACTGAGGGCCGGCCCCGGGCCAGAGTGGGGGTTAGTTGTCCAGCGTCTTACCCATGGTAGTTTATCAATAAATGGCTGTCGCTCTACGATGGTTTAACCCGACACCTATATGATGTCACATGCTACCAGCCGTTGATTCAATAGGAGTAAATAAATAATCAAACCCCCTCTCTCCAGTGAAACTTCCAAGAAGTTACTAACGTGGTGGGCATGGCGTTCAAGGGAGGAGGTGCAGTTATCTCAAAAGCACGGCAGAAGGCGTGGAATAAACCACAGGCGTGATCAGTGCCAGGACAGGAGAAGACCAGAGCTGCAGGGGAGGAAGTCAGGGACACAGGCCAGCAGGCACCAGGAGGAGCAGAGGGAAGGCGTGGTGGGAGTTGAAAGAGTGGCCCTTCACTTGCCTCGTGTCTTCTCATTCACAGAAAGGCCGTGTCAGCTCCCAGAAGGGAATGAGTAGGAAGGGAGTGACTCCCCCTCAGACAGAGGAGGAGAGAAACCAGCTTATTTTGTCTCCATCATCTCCGGGTAGCAAACCAAGCTAAGGGTCTTTAAAATATCCTCAGGGATGTTTAAGATGCAGATTTGGGGCCAATACACTTTGATTTATTCCGTGTGAATTTTAAAGAACATGATACATTGACACCTTATTTCAGTTTTGAAAGAAATGCACACATTTGCTAAGCTGGTATAAAAAATGGCATTTAGGTAGTAATTATGGGTGTCTTATTTCAGGCTTTTTAAAAGAAACATAATTGAAGCGATAGATGTAATATTTGCAAATAGTATTATGCTTGCTGATATAGTCATAAGCCCTCTTTTGCTTTAGTCTGTGACTTCTTCCTAGTTGGACTCTTTAAAGCAAATCCTTTTCTTAAACATTTTCCCGATTTAAAAAAAAAATGTGTTTCTGTGCTACAAGACTTGGTGCAAGCCAGTTGTAATTCATCGAGTCTAGCAAGGACCCCTCACCTATTCAGACACCATACATGTGAGACAGGAGTAAAAAGGGCAAGTGTGACTGTCCCTATGTCCAGATACAAGCGTGGCTGCCACCCAGAGCAGAGTGCTAAGTCAGAGGGAGCCTTAGCTTGTGGTCTCAGAGGTATGACAGACAAGGGAGAGTTACCACAAGTGCCAGCGGAGAGAAGGGACCTGTGCCGGAAGTGGGAAACTCATAAACAGGATCACCTTCTTCCCGGCCGAATCAGCGCCTGTGCTGTGCAGAGCAGTTGGTTTTTCTGAGAAGCGGTGCCTGTCCCAGGGGGCAGGAGCAGGTGCGTCCACCGTCACGGACCTGTGGTGGTGTTCACCTTAGAACACGGGGCAGGCTCTTCACTGTGGGGTGAGGGGGTTTCACCACAAAGAGCAGGCATCATCGGGGAACGGGAAGCAGGATGCAGGGGGCATGGACAACCTCAAAAAAATAGGGAAAAAACCAGACACCAGGAGGAAGCTCAGAGTAGATGGAGCTTGTGTGGGGGACGCCCACAAGAGAGCATGAATCATCAAAGAGGTTCTAGAGTTACAACCAAGAAGTATTTATGGCGATCAGGAGTGCAAAGGGTAATAATACAGACATAATAAAGAAGAGAAAGAAAGGCATCCCAGAGAGAAAGGAGGCTTCGCGCTAAATGAATAGGGAGATAAGCTTAATGATTATACTCAAATGACTGAGCTATTGATGGCAAAATGGCTGAGCTTCTGAACTGCTTCTTAACACTGGCCTTTAAGAAGATAAATAAGGATAATTAAACAGTAATGAAGACCCGTTTCATTAAAAAAGAAGAAGAAAACAAATAAATAGGCAAGGTCTTGGATGATGTGTTAACCAGTGTTAATGGAAGTAGTAATGAATTTATCAAAATATGGACACTCTCCTTTGGAAATCATGAAGAATAATGAGAGAGATGGGGGAGTGGAAATAAAAGATGACTATCCAAATCTAAATTGTCCAAGGCCTTGTTGGCAGAGCGATACAGATAATCAAACCACAGATTCATTCTAATATCTTCCTTTAGCCGCTCTTGGCAAAAGCCTTAGCCCGGGAGTGTGCCTATCATAGGGGCTCAGTCTCCAAACTGAGCCGTCTCTCTTGTCGCTGCCCCATCTGTGATGCAGTGATGCTAGTGGAGATTAAAAATAACAGTTGACGAGATCATTTTCCTGGATATTTCACAGAACCCCTGCGTGATTCATTTTTAAATAGAATTAGTCTTAAACCTTTTCCAAGCACAGCACCAGCCCACAGTAAGTATTCCATAGGCAGCTGGTGAATAAATAAATGAATTAGGAAACCAACGCTGCTAACAAATAGGACATTTGAGTGGATAAATACACGAACATTTAGGGGATATTAGAACCATGAGCCACAAACAGCACAGATTTAGAAAGCTTTTTATGTCAGACCAACTTAATTGATTTTTTTTTTTTGAAAATCTGAAAACAAGTGGACAAAAGAATGTGCTACATATATTATTTCTAAATACATCCAGATTTAGTTAACAGAAGAATTGATACCAGGTCTCATGAAATCTGGTTCAGAAAATGAATTCCAAATGACTTGAATGTGTCAAATTGATTGAAAATTGCCTGAAGGACTGAAAGTGTAATGATAAATGGCAATATATTGAGTCTAGGGGAGGGAGGTGTGTTCAGCATGGTCTTATTTCACATCTTCATTAATTATCTAGGAAAGGATGCACACAACACATTCATTAAACTTGTAGAAGCAGCTAAATAGAGAGGTGTTTTCAAACCCTGGGTGAGGCACAGACAATACAAGGGGAAGGGAGTCGGCCTGCCCACGGATAGGACAATGTTCATAGTTTGGGTAAAATCAGCACATGGCCTCAACGTGTTTACTGTCTGCACAGCGCAGGCACCATGGGCATCACACGATGAGTCAAAGAGGCTCAGCAGACAGACAGCAGCACCAGCAATTCACTGTGAGGGGGCATGAAGGACAGAGCAGGAGAAAGAGCACAAGGCTGGGAATAGAGGCCATGGATTCCTAACAGAGCCCCCAGGGCTGCATTTTGACTCACAGTGTAAGAAAAACAAGCAGAGCAAGAGCCATTTGGAGGCACGACTGGGGTTAGATCCAGAGAACGCCCGCCATGTGCCACCACGCAGCAGCCAGGCCCGGGCCTGCCCCTCCCAGCACACGCGGCCCAGGGACTGCAGGCTCCCTCCCAAGGGCTCCTTGACGAGATTCAGGGTTAAAGGGAAAATGCCAGATACTGTTCTTTTTTTAATATATATATATAAATCTTTATTTTTTTTTCAAAGATTTATTTATACAAGCACTGGGTACAGTCAGAAGTGCAGGAGGGCGAGAGAATTCACCAGAGCCAGAGCAGGGAGCAGAGCAGGCAGACTGATGAAATACACTGCTGAGGGGAGCAGCGGGCAGCAGGAGAGGTCTGCGCGCCATGCGGGACCCTCCTCCGGTGGCCGGGGAGCAGCCGGGGATCGAACCGGCGGCGCAGAGTCTGCGGGCAGCTTCGCAAACCAGCGCTCAACCACTGCGCCACCGGGGAGGCCCCAGATACTGTTCTTAATTCAGTTTTGTTTTTTAATTTTGCTCCGAGGATTGAGCCTATGGAAATACACGTCATCGTGTTAGAAAGTATAGCTCATCAATAGGTTCATTAGAATATTATTTATAATTGTATACAAGTGGCAATAAGCCAGTGCCCAGTATTTAGGGAAAATTTCGGCTCAGTCTACTGTTTCCTCTTGAGAGAGTATTCTCCAGCCATTACTGGGTAATTATGAAGAATTTGAAAAGGGGAATGCTTGTATTTTAATGTTAGTTGAGCAAACTAGGATGTGGGATTTGCCGTGAAGTGTGATTGAAAGCAAAAAATGTAGTGTACGTTCAGGAACGAAATATATCAGTGGTTGTCCTTGTGGGATGGGGGAGAGAAGATTCTAGAAAATGTAGTGTTTGTTGAATCTGACCAACTAATTTGTTCAGAGTGTTTATGCTGCCTCTAAAGGCATTTATTTGCATTTTAATATGTTTTGATGAGCTTTAGTAAAGGTACTTAGGGAACGCATAATGATTCCGCTATGTGGTCATTTTCTTTGAGAAAAAAAAACACCTTATTTCCTAATTATTGAGGGGTATTAACCGTCCTGAAGACAGATGTCTATTAAGCACACCTGAAATAGCAAATAGAAGTTTAGCTCTTGGTCTTATAATAAAGGTATAACCCAAGGGAGAAGCCAAAGGTGTGCATTGAAACCACAAGGAGGAACTCAGCTACTCACACACACACTTAAACACACATACATACACAGCCACATAGACACATCAACATAACACATGCACACACATGCACACAACACACACAAACATAAACAACACAGACACACACATTACAAACATGTAAGCAGTGCATACACCACAGACATGTGCACAAACAAACACACATAAACACCTGCAAATCCCAGGAATAAACATCCCTTTTAAGGACAGAGAGCCAGGCAGTGGCAGGGGGTGATGGTTGCTCCCCAGCTCAGGTGAACAGGGCCGCCTGGCTCCTTTTATTTAGTATCTTCCAAGCCGTGGTCGATGTGCGGGGTAAGGAGCATGTCTGGACTGAGACAGAGCCCACCCATCCCCTTGCTGGTCTCGTGAATCCTTCCCCCTCAGCCCCTGCTTGTCCCCCGCCCCACCCTCCACCCCAGGAACACAGTGAGGAACTTGCTTTTAATGACTTGGAAAAACAGAAAGAGTCATGGTGTATTCTCAGGAAGGAAGAGGAGTAAGAAAGTTGAAGACAGTCAGCTTAGCCCGTTGTGGTTTCCAGGAGGATTTTCCAGAGTATTTCAGGCATTTCTCTCACTCGCTAGTAAGTTTGGGCAGAGACTCCGCAGCCCCCCAGGTAGGGTCTCACAGCACCGCACAGGGCCGTGAGCTCTTGTACTTCGCTGTGTCCTTCACCATGTAAGTCAAGCCTTTCCCCTCAATCTGCTTTACTCAAACCACGAGGTCAGAAATTCTTCCCTCTGTGTCCCTTAACAATTTATGTATTTTTATGGTTCCAGTCACTTCTGAATTGAAGCAAGAGCAGTGGTATTGCGTAGTAATTAAGAACACAGACTGCTGGGTTGAAATCTCAACTCTGCCATTCCCTAGCAGGAAGGCAAAGCGTTGACTCTCTCTGTGCCTCGGTTTCCACATCAGTAAAATGGGAAAAACAGCAGTGCGTATCTTACAGATGATGCATATAGACGCTGCTTAGAATAATGTTGATCACATCCGAGGCACTTAGAGAAGTGGTCGTTAGTTATCATTAGTATGTCCCTGCTATAAAAACAAGAAAGTTAAAAAGTCAACCCCGACAATCCTTTGCAAGAAAAAGTAAAAGCTGAAATGCCAGGAGTGGCAACATTTCCCAAGAATTCAGTTGAGAACTTAGCCTAAGAATGCAGTCCTGAAGAATCCGTTGTAAGCGCTTGCTTCATTTCTCTCTACGGGGTGAATAATGTTTATTAAACTTGCATATTTAAATGAAAAAGCACAAGAAACTATTTTAAAAGCCATGTCTGAATGCCAGCAAATGTTTCAAAGGACAAATGTAAGCTTGTTTTAACAATTCTCTACAAATTCTCCCTCCCCACATACCCCCAAAGACCTTTGCAATATTAGCGCCCAGTCTCTCATACAGGGCTGAGTGTCAAAGAGCCTGTTGTCCAGGTGGCTCCTGGGGAAGCAGGCACTCGGAGAGAACTAGCTGTTCTAGAATGTTCCAGGGTACCCACTTTCCTTGCTGCTGACCATGGCCACTTAAGCAGGCCAGTTGCAGATGAACTTAGAAGCATGTGGCTGGACAGAGCCCCTAGTCCTCATGTAATCAGCTCCCTCTGGAAACTGAAGTCCAAGGAAGCCCCATGGCTGCCTGAGGCCACCCAGGAAGGAAAGATGAGAACTTGACCTGCTGTCCTTCTGAGCCAGACTTGCCATCCTCCCTCAGCACAGAGATGCTAATTGCACTTTGCATGACCAAAGGCTCAGGAAAGCCCATTGCATTTGTGAAGCAGGTGTCTCTCCTGAAAGACTTTTCAGAACCTTTAGTGTCTTAAAAGGGGGGATGTTCATGCAGCATTTCTCAGATTTATTAGCGCATGAACCCCTACCCATGCAGCCCTCTACTTAAATGAAGCACACGAGACCAGAACCGAGGGAGAAAGTGATAGCATAAGCTCATGGTATTTATAACAATCATCTTGACCTGTATTTGAACTGGGGTCATACATTCTTCTATTGAGTTAGTAGTGGCAGATGAAGACAGGGAAGGAAAGGTAAAAATTGATTAAACTGCTTATTTAGTGGGCAGAGCCCAGCAGAGATGGGCAGATTTTACTGCTGCTTCTCAATTCCTTGAATTGTATAGAGGAGATGAATTTCTCTTCTGACTATGCCTCTCCTGTCCCATCGCTTCTTCCCTGTTCTACGCAAATTTTGCTATTTCTAGAATCAAGTTAATCTATTGTTCTTTGCTAGGCATCTTATTGATCTTCTATGTTATTAATATTCACTTTTGGCTGCCAGATTAGCTCTAATGAACCATTTACGTTTATTTTTAGCACACTTAGAATGTTGGGATGTATTATCCAGATTGCATTCTGTTATGCAGGAACTGTATCTGGAAGGAATTTGAAATGTCTCCTTTCCCCCTTTTTCCTGTTTTCTCCACTTTAATTTTACCCTGAAGGAAATAAAGGTAGTCCCCAATGTAGGACCAGGCTATTCCAGGAATTTGGGGAGAGAACTCAGAATTTATGGTCCCATTAAAACAAGGTCTCTTGGCCAGCCCACTAGAAAATCATTGAATCCTTAGTGATTAAAATCTATTGTAAAATCTTATTTACAATAAAAAGGAAACATTTTTTTGCAAACATCATTAAATGTGTTCGCCCACTTTTGAAGCAGGTCTCCTCTCTTTCGCTCAGGCTGACTTGCTGCTGGCGTCAGGGGGTAACTCTGGGCCCCTCCGTGGCTCGGGAGGCAGGAGTCCTCGGGGTGGAGTTTGACCAAGGGCTCTGGAGCCGTCTCTGCCGCTCACTTTGGTAGGCATTCAGCTTTGTAGTGGCCCATTTCCACGACTGAATCGGGGATGTTAATGGCTCCTGACTCATAAATCGCCTGCCTCATAGGATGTCACTGACTAGCTGATGATGTCTTTACGACAGCAGGTGATGCTACACAGGGAGGAGCAGCTGGGTGGAGCAAGGCTCAAGCCAAGCCCATTGAGCAGACTTATTAGACCATAACTGGAGTGAGAAGAATGATTTTTAGGAAAGTTAAACTGGACAAAGAGGAGAAATAAGGGTAGACTTCCAACTTAGTTGCGACCTGGAATAGGATGAGGAAGAAGCAATCAAAGAGGGAAGGGAGGGGCCTCCCTGGTGGTGCAAGGGGTTACGTCTCAGCACTATGAAGCTATCACCAGCCACTGAGCCATAAGTTGGATCCCCAGCCAGGGAGCTGACCTACATGGCACAGCAGACCTCTCCTGTCTCACCTGTTGCTCCCCTCAGCAGTGTGTTTCAGTAGATCTGCCCGTTCTGCTCCCCACTCTGTCTCTGGTAAGTCCTCTCACCCACCCACCCCACACCTCTGGCCTGTACCCCAACTCTTGTATGCATAAATGAATAAATCTTAAAAAAAAAAGAGGGAAGGGGGGTAAAAAAAGAGGGAGTCCCTCCACCCGGAGGACTCCTGCCTTCGGAGCTAAGGAGGGGCCCATAGTTACCCCCTGGCTCCAGCAAGTCAGCCTGAGCAAGACAGAGACCTGTTTCAAAAGTGGGTGAACACATTTTATGATGTTTGCAGCAAAATTGCAATGTAGAAATAAGAAATGTAGATATATAGTTTTGCCATTTTGTAGCTTTAAGGCCAAGTCTTATTCCTTAGCTATTCTGAACCTCAGTTTTCTCATTTCATGAACTGGGAATAATAGTATGAGCCTTGCGGGATGATACAAAGATTAAAATGAGGTGTCTGGGGCGCGTGCTACCTGTTAGACTATCAGAACATCGTGGCAGCTGTTGTTCTTAAAGATGCTAGAGACTTCCAGGGAGACATGTTTTCCAGGCCTCCTTAATCTTCGTTCAGTAACCCGTGCTCACTTTTGAAAAAGTAGAAAATTAAAAATACTTAAGTAACGTGTCCAAGGTCACCAGCTACGAAATGGTCACATCTGACTCTCAGAGCTCACACGTGTAATTCCAGAGCCCGGGCCCTCGAATGTCACGACACACACGCCTGTAAGTCCCCATGGAAACAGCGTCGCTGTGTCACTTCTGCAGCCTGTACAGACAGAAAAGAAACACCTCCTGCTCCGCGCAGGTGTCTGTTTCCCCCTCCGTGTAGCTGCAGCGGTGACAGCAGAGGGGCTCCCCGCCCGGGAGCTGCCTTTGGCCTCCGCCTGCTGCACAGCAGCTCCCGGCAACCACCGAGAAGGTCTGTCTTGTGCCCTGACCCCAGCATCAACTTGGGAAAGCTAACCCTCATGATAAAACTCTCCTCCCACCTCCCCAAATCTTTGCAAGTTTTGCAATTTCTCTGTCCAACGACCAGCATCTGATAGTCGTTACAAGGCCTTCAGCCTTCTTTGTGTGAAGTAAACATGATCGGCTTTTTTCTGCCTTCCCCGCCCACTCCCCCTGACAGAATTGCTCCACGCAAGAAACCACAGCAGAAGCCCTAAACAAAGAGGGTTCAGAGCCAAGGCTTGTTTCTTTCCTCTTCATTTTGTAAAACATCCATACACTGTTTACTCCATATCAAACGATTTGAAGCTGTTATAAACAAACCCGGAATCAACTACGTTTGCAAATACCTGAACTGACCAGATGCACAAAAATCACCCATAAGCAAGAGTTTATGGAGCAATTACATTATGTGTTTCTGGAAAGTATTTTTTTTGAAACAAAGGTGCTGTTTTCTTCTTGCAATGGTTTCCAAGTCTTCTCCCTGCCCCCTGGAGAGGCCTGGCTGTCCTGGAGAAACGTAGCAGCAGCTGAGATAGCACAGGCCTCGTTAATACTTAACCCTGAACAAAACAGGGCAGGTAATGACCATTTCTAAGAACTCCAGTGTAGTATAGCAACACAGTTGACAAAGGCAGGAGGGGTTGAGAGGGATGGCATTGCTGTTTGCAGCAGAAAGAACTTTCAGAAGCAAGACATGAGAAAACAAGGGGTGCGCATAAGTCCTGTGTGTTCAGGCCTTTGTCCCTGGAGTCCTGCGAGCTCTTAGAACCCTGTTTAAAGATTTGCAATCTCAATACTGAGAAAGATGGAAACTTAGGGACAGACTTGAGTACCAGGAAATCCTCATTTTGAAGCACCCAGAGCTTCAGTATTTCTCCAGGAAAATGAAGTCGTCTGATCAGCCTGTCTAAATGGTGTCTGCTCGGCGACCTGCCACTCGCTCTTCAGCCATTCCCAGCTGCCCAAGAAGCTGCAGGGTCTCTCTTTTCAAGGAACTTGCAGCGTTTTCTGAAAGGACTTTGGTACTTCCCAGAGTAGCTTACAGGGGTAGTTTAGATTAAGTGGTGTTTCTGGACAGGTGTTTCAGCTCCTAGATTGAGGCGCTGTAAAAAGAAGAAGCTCTAAAGTAGATTGGGGGCTCGCTGCAGCTTATGTTGGTCATCTCCATAAGCAGGAGCCAGTCGCCCGGGAAAGCAGGAGCTACACTCTTCCTGTGCCAGAGGCTTAAGAACCTGCTGGTTGGTTCATTCTTGTTGTTCATCATTCTTAGATATTTATTGACTATCTGGTATGGATCATCCATTTTTCTCAATGCTGGGAATAAAATAATGAACAGAACATTATCCCTGCCCTTAAGAGCTTTAGGTTCAGTGGGGGAGACAGGCAGATAAAGAGGTCATTGCAATGTGGTGAAATAGTGACAGGACACAGAAGGCCTGTTTCACGAGGCCTTCCGAGGGACCTGGGAGGATTTATACACACACAGAAGAATTTTCAGAACCCAAAGATTTAGTAAGATGTCCTCAGTCAAAATGTTGGGTGGGGTGGTTTTCAAAACTTAGAAGAAAATATATCAAATCCCTAGGAAGAATGGCAGGTTAGGGGAACTGTGAGTGGTTCAGCAGGAAGGTGGAGTATAAGGGTAATTTACAGATGAGTCAACACAAAGCAGTAGGAACCCAAGTTGGTCAAGAGATGGAGGTTTGAATAATTTGGAAAAGAGAAAAAATCATTCTCCAATTACTGCATTTTTATATGCAATTGATATGTTTTTTATGTGTTTGAATTGCTAGGTCTAGTAAGGTTTCACCTCTGAGTAATTTTTTGATTTCTAGTTTATGTCAGTTAGTTATTACTATTCTGTGTTACTTACAGAAGTGAGAAAATACCTTGATGTGCATTATCAGGGGAGTAGTAACAAAAATGTTAGTTAAAAAATGCTATCTGTGTGCAATATGAAGACAAATGATATAAAAATTAAACTATCTAGGACCATTCATTTTTTGACCCATTTATTATTTTTTAAGTAATTAAAACACGAGTAGCCGACACCATTTCTAATCAACTTCCTTCCTCCCTCAATAGCAAGCAGTACCTGATAAAAGACTATCAAAAATGCTGGGGATGCATTAATGGCTGCATGGGGACGACAAAGCATAGCCACAAGAGACTATTGGACTTTACCTTTCACCAGAAAAATTAACTGCAAAAGAGGAATTGCATGGAACTGGACTAAACTATTTTTTTTTAAAGATTTATTTATTTATTTATTTATACAAGCACTGGGTACAGTCAGAAGCGCAGGAGGGTGAGAGAATTCACCAGAGCCAGAGCGGGGAGCAGAGCAGGCAGAAGGACCGAAGTACACTGCTGAGGGGAGCAGCGGGCGGCAGGAGAGGTCTGCGCGCCATGTGGGACCCTCCTCTGGTGGCCGGGAAGCAGCCGGGGATCAAACCGGCGCCGGAGGCTTCGGGCAGCTTTGCAACCCAGTGCTCAACCGCTGCGCCACCGGGGAGGCCCTGGACAAAACTATTTTGATTAATGTACTGTTTGACACTGGCAATTCAGAGCCAAGTAACGGCCTTTTGCTATTTTCTATTCCTTTCCATTTAGTAAAATTAGAACAGTAAGATAAACAAAATTGCTTTCCTCATTTGGAACATTTCCTCCATCACTGCTGCAAAAACATCACCGTGTAATTTGACGTATTGATCCTATCCAGTGAGTAGATGTGTGGATATTTGTTTCAATGTTCACATATTCATTTTCCTCTTTATTTTTCCTCTTTACTGCTTGTGTGAAGGGTTTTGATTTCTTATGGTGTCTCACGCATTTGTTTGGGCTTTTTAAACTGATATGTGGGGGAAGGAAACACCTAGATGTTTAAATTAGAATCAGGACTAGTTCTCAAATTTATATTTTACTTCAATTTGGGATAGCGACACCACCAAATTAACTAGCTCTAACTAGCACTGATAATCCTCATTTCTTTTTTAATTTTCTTAATTGAGCTTTTTGAGATAATTGTCAGTTCACATGCAGTTGTAAGGCATGATACAGACAGATCCTGTATCCTTCCGGAGTTTTCCCCTGTGGTGATGCCACACCCACACACTGACATCGATACTGTCAAAATTGAACTACGTGTATCCGCCCAACTCCCTGAATTCCTGTTATACCTGCTCCTCATCCGTTTGAAGAGGTTTCCCACTATTCCTAGGAATTAAGAATATGAAGAAAGAAGAATTTGAAAGAGTAAAGGGGCTTGAATGTTGTAAATCTTTTAGATTATTATTGTTTAGCTTAAGAAGTTGTTATAGATCTTATCGCTTGCTAGATAGATCAGTCTTCAAGATGTATGCTAAATAGGGAAATCCACTTAATAAGAGATTTTCAATTTTGTTTCTTCTTGCTTTTTGAACTTAATTTTGATCCTTTGTTTTTCTTTTTTTAAAATGCAACAGTTCAATACCTTTGTATCATAACTGATCAGTGGATGCCTTTTAATTCATACTTTAGAATAAAATGCTTACAGTGAGTTTATAAAAACATTTCAGAGCTATCTGAAAATAAATTTGAGGGGGGATTCCAAACCAGTCTTTGCTTTATTCTCACTTGCTTTTCAGTGAGAGTTTTTATTTTTAAAGATTTATTTATTTATGAATACAAGAACTAAGATTTATTTATTTATGAATGCAAGAACTAGGGCACAGGCCAGAGGCACGGGAGTGAGAGGATTCACCAG
The DNA here is from genome assembly GCF_014898055.3 of Talpa occidentalis. Taxonomy (NCBI): domain Eukaryota; kingdom Metazoa; phylum Chordata; class Mammalia; order Eulipotyphla; family Talpidae; genus Talpa; species Talpa occidentalis. The sequence goes on from NW_023605194.1 coordinate 112,991,880, forward strand.
AGACAGAGTGGGAAACAGAAGAAGCAGATTGTGAAACACACTGCTGAGGGAAGCAGCGGGTGAGACAGGAGAGGTCTGCTGTGCCATGTGGGTAGCTTCCTGGCCAGGGTTCGAACTAGTACTGCAGTGGCTGTGGACAGCTTCATAGGTTGCATCTTAACCCCTTGCGCCAACAGGGAGGCCCTCAGTGAGAATTTTGTTGAGAGTATGCAGCACCACTTTCTTCCATACTATCAAACACTTCCAGACCCACTCAGTAAGATGGCGCACCTTTTCAGGGAAGATGCTAAAAACTGAGCAAATATATCCTTAAATTATGAAAAAACAGCAATGGTACAAAGTTAATTGATACAAATTATACTCTGGTAACCCACCATGTCACTCTTCAATATAAATTTTTGTATTACATAGTCTCCTACATGATCGTCCAAACTCTAAGCATCTGGAGAGCAGGTATCATTTCTTTCTTACTTACATATACAAATGAGCCGCTCAATAAATATATGTTAGTTTATGATGGCTGCATAGTAGTCCACTGTTGCATAAACCATCATTTATTCAAGCAGTCCATTATGGTTGAACATTTAGACTGTTCCCAGTTTTTACAGTGATAAGCATATTTAAATCTTTGTACACCCCTCATGATTTGATGGGTCACTTCATTTTAAATCATGCCTGCATTACTTACTTTCTGGTTGTTTGATTGGAAATTTACATCAAGTTGCTTAGCAAATGAGCAAATGATAATATTTTGCTGGTCTGCTGTGGTGTTGGGAAATCAGAACAGTGTTAGATGGCTAGCCTTTAGAATCACAGGAAGATTCACCAGAAAAGATTTAAGGCTGTAACTAAAATTTATAAGACTTTTTTAGCATAAGATCGTGGGAAGTTGGTTGCAAATTGGGTAGCTTCTGGAATGCAGCTCCTGAAGAGGTGGAAGCCTTGTCACATCCTCAAGTGCTTTCAGAATGGCTGAAGGTGCAATGGGAGTTGCAGAGCGTTCCCATTAGAAGGGGCAAAGAGTCCTCGCACCTCAGTAAATACGTATTTACTGAATATCTGTCATGGTCAAGGAAAGGTCTCTTTGGGGGCCTGTGGAGAGGCACACAGATAGCACAAAATATGGTACTTACCCTCACTCAAATATCTTACACCAGATGGGGTGTGGGGCATTAGATGAAGCTCTGTGGCATTGTGGTGAGAGCTCAGGTTCCAGAATTGGACACATTTGGGTGTAAACCATTCTCTTCCAGTTTTCTAACTTAAATAAACTTTCATTTATTCACCTATAAAATGGAAATTAAGATAGCATCTAAGTTTATTTTGAAAAACAAATGGAAAATGCATATAAGACTCTTAGAACAGGGCTTGACATGAGGTAGGTGTAAATTTTTTCTTAAAAAATGAAAAATGGGCACAACAGATAGTATGGCATTATGCCAGAGATGAGGCCAGATTTCAGGGAGATTACTTACAGCTGGCAAGACTGAGGAAGGCGTTATAGAAAAAATAGAATATCACCTGATGTCTTAAAGGATAGTTGGAACTGTAGGTAACTGAGAGGAAGGAATGCATAGCCCAGGAAGGGTGTGTTTATGGGTCTGTAGGTCGACGAGATGGCCAGGGTGAATGCACCCTGAGACACATGAGCACCCTGGTGAGCTCCACACATTTGGCTTCTGAGTATTTGCAGATCATTTCCTAGTGGGAGTGCAGAGGAAAATGAATTTTCAACTAATAAAATAGCTATATTTCTTCATGTTCCTTTATGTTCAAAATAAGATAGCTCTCTCATGCTCTGCATATAACAAGACATTTTAACTTATTTGGACTTGATTTCATTTTACAGTTTGGTTTTTTTTTTACCACTCATAATTGGATGTCGTCAGTCACACTCACATGGATGGAGGCCGTCTGCGTGGCTGCAGGCATGTGCCCTCTGCCAGGGCACTTGGTGTGGATCGGAGTGGGTCTGGTCTGCGTCTCATTAGTGAGCTAAGGAGTTTGAGGGTAGAAACCTAACTTAACCACACCTATTTCTAACTTATTGGTGGTATTCCAGTGCCCCCTATGGGATGGTGCCAGGGCAGCTGTCCCGCTGGGGGTCTACACTATGGAGCCTGAGGGAGCAGTAGCCCTGCCTGGGGCACCAAAGCCTGGAGCCAGATCCTGGGGAAAGGGACTCGCTGGTTAAAAAGGCATGGGTTTATTTTCTGAACAGTGAGGTCTCTTTACAGGCTGTGAAACAGGTGCCAAGATGGCATGTAGGAACATTTATTTGGTGGTAAGATACATGAAAAAAAAAAGGTGAGGAACTCACTTGCTAGGACCTCTGGAAATATAAGTGTGATGTTCTAAGTCCTCACTTTGAGAGTTTTTAAAAATTTTTATATTGATTTTCTTCATCATTGTTAATTTTTGGACAGTATTTGATTTCTCCCCTCAGGTATAGCCCCCATAGCGCTCCCAATACTTCAGCACCCGTGATCCATCACCACAGTCCCTTGTGCTCTTCCCTACCCTGATTTGATCCCTTCTGGATGCCTCAAATCTCTGGTCATCTTGCAAGTTTCGTCTTTTTCCTGACCCTTTGTTTGGCTTCTCTATATTCCACATATATACACAACGGAATACTACTCAGCGATCAAAAAACATAAGCTCATGCTATTTGGGCAAGATGGACGGAGCTGGAAGGGATTATACTAAGCGAAATAAGGCAGAAGGAAAAAGATAACTACAGATGAGTTCTCACTTAGAATGGGAGTGAAGTAGGTGGAAGGAAGCAGAGCTGTAGGCAACAGGAAGAAAGACGAGCTGGCCGGTTATATATACCAGAGGCCGGGGGGGAGGGCGGGAGCTCAGACAACTGAGATACGAAGTCACCTTGACCTTCCAGGTGTGCCTGCCACCAATGTCTGCAGCTCACAGCTTGCGTCTCCTGGTGAATACAGTATCCTAGAAAAAATAATGTAAAAAATATATAAAATAAAATAAAAAATAAATTTAAAATAAAATTAAATAAAATAAGAAACAAACAAAGAAAAACTACAGTATCCTACATTGCCCTACATCGTAGGAACTAAAACTTAGCTTTCAGAAGCAAAACTTGTTTGGGAGTTAAACACACTCCCTCTCTTATCTCAGTTTCCTCATTGAATGGACTCCAAAGTAAAATTGTTTTGGTTGCCAATCTTGGCAGAAATCCCCATTTTTCAAAACTCTATTTTGCCCCTTCCTTGTAAGAAAAATTGTCTGACTGAGTGATAGTAAATAATAGGTAACTCCTTAACTAAGTCTAAGCTCTTGTCGACTTTTTAAAATGAGCTGTACATTCCATTTCTGATATATGTAAAAATTAATTTACTCTTGATAATTTAGAACTTTCGATGATTTAGGCAGAAAGAAATTTCCATTCTAATTCTCCATGAAAATGATTTCCCTCCCCTGCTCCCCTCTCTTTTTTTGGAGGTAGAATGTGTCAGATGAGTGGAATAGGAGAATAAATTGCTTGTATAGCACTTTGTAAAAGTCATTAATGTGTTAATGAAGTGTCCCATCTCCACATGTACAGAAACTTGCCATTCCACAAATGGTTAGATTCGGACGTACATAGCCTGACCTTAAGCCCTAATAAAAAGCATCAGTCATTAATTCACTTGAGCAAAAAGCAAACCAAAACGCCCCCTTGGGATGAAATGCAAGTAAAGTCATCAAAATAAAGTGTTTAGGGCTAACTTGTTGCTCAAATGCTCTTGAATGGAATTATTATTTTACTTTTCTCCCTTATTTCAAATTACAAGTAGCTTCATATTTTTACCAAGTTTATCCCCTCTCCCCATTCCTTTCAAAATATTTTGAATTCTTAACTTTTGGCTGATCCTAAGGATTTTTCCCGACAGGAGCAGATCTTAGGAAGCTGTTGTAGATGTGACTATACCCTCAGTCAGTGACTCGAGCCTGGGGAGGCGGAGTAGAACTCCACTGGCAACACTTACATTTTATTGATTTAGTTCTAGCTAGTAATGTGCTTGAAAACAAACAGCATTTCTTTAAATAAAAATTCTTAGTTCTAATTTTTAAATGATTCAGACTGGTCTCCTCCCTACAAAGGGAATGAATTAAAGAGCAAATATGACTCTACTAACAAATAAGTATATATTTACATGTTCACTTTGAACGAATGCTAACATTTAAAAACATGTCTACCATATGGCCCACACATGGACATTTATTTATTTATTGTATAAATTTTTAATCACCCCAGTCAACACATCAGATTTAAATTTGTTCTTTTGCTGAATGGCTAATCATGCAGCTTAAAATCAAGTGAAATGAGCTTCTTTAGAGAGATCAAGAGCTAACTTTAATTCCTTTTTTGGAAGTGGACCATGGTAGAAAATAAAGAATGACGTTTCTCTGACACTCCATCACTTTTAACAATCTTAATGCACTTTCATAGAAGTGAAGGTAAATTTACCTCTTACACTGGAAACTGAAATTTTTTAGAATATACAAGAGCCTATTTTTTAGAATATACTGCTTCCATACTGAAAACAATCTCTGGGTAACCAAAAGTTCATTACTCTTGTATTCCATCCAGCCTCTTCCCTGACCAAGGCAAGCCCAGCCTTATTGTATCTCAAATGAGCCCAGGTTAAAGCGATAAAATTCCTGTGATTGTAGATACTGTCCTAGGTACTCAATAAGTGAGTCTCGAATGAAATAATATGACTTGCCTCTTATGCCTGGAGTAGTGAGAACAGTTTCCCTAACATAGCTAAGGGGTGACTGTTAACGATGCTTAAAAATGATCACTATATTATAACACACGAGCCATGGAGTAAGAGAATAGAGAGCCATGCAAAGGGTCTTAAGCGTGGTCAGCTTGGTTCGTGGAGGACAAAAATATTTGATAGGAAAGATAGCTTGCCAAGCAGAATGGAGAACAGAGGAAATGCTGGGAGGAGGCATTCTAGACTGAACTGCGGTCCAGAGGCCCCTCCTGTCTTCCTGGCAGCTCCCAGGTGGTAACCCAAGATTCAGTGATGGGCGATGCACAGGACACCTTCACGGGGCTGATGCTCCGAGTTGGTGCAAGCAGATGCCTGTGTCTGTGTGTGGTTCCATGTGGGCCTCGTGGGGCATCCACTGTGTTCTTAGAGTAAGAACTCAAACTCACAGCCACCGTTTGATAGTTATAATTTTTTTTTTAAATTTAAACATCCTTGATTTTTTTTTTTTGCAGTGTAACTGGATTTCTCCCTTCAGGTGGGGTCACCTTAGTTTTCCCACTACCAAAGCACCCACAGTCCTCACCACAGCCACTGTGCTTTCCTTCGTGAATTTTCTACTCCCCTCTCTCCCTGGCCCTCCTGTCCTGAATGTCTCAGATGCCTTGTCTACTTTCAAGGATCCGTCTCACAGTTTCTCTTTGTCTGATCCTCTGGTTTCTCTAATTCCACATATAAGTGAAACCATCTGTTATTTCTTTCTCCTTGGGGCTCACTTCACTTCAAATAACCTCTTTTCGTTCCATGCATGTTGCCGCAAATGGTATGAGTTTATCTATGTTGATCGCTGAGTAGTATTCCATTGTGTATAGACCCCATCTTCTTACTCCACTCAAAATCTTCTGGGGCATTTAGGCTGTTTCCATACTTCAGCTACTGTAACTGGTGCTGCCGTAAACACAGGAGTGTAAACATAGGAGTGCTGTGAACATAGGAGTTTCAAATGTGTGTTTTTGCTCTTAGGAGTGGACTTGCTGGGTCATATGGTAAATCCATTTTTATTGAGGAAGCTCCACACTTCTTTTGCAAGGCCTGGGCCCTTTTAAATATTCAAAGAACACACGGTTAAGCCACTTATGCAACTGATAATTTATGAACAATTTCACTGCCCCTTTTCTGCCAAATCATTTGGTAAAGAGTTTTCATCATGGGGAAATGAACTGGTGGATCTCCTGTGAAGGCTGACAGAATTGTCTGTTTTAATACCAGGCTAGAGTGTGTGTGTGTGTGTGTGTGTGTGTGTGTAAAGGTTGTTTACAGATACAGATTCATCTTTTTTTTTTCGGTTCACATAAATTTTATTTGTTTATTAGAGGAAAACACATTAAGATTATCTGGAAGATGAACTATGTATATTCAATATCTGAAAATCAATATAAAGGCAGGCTTTTCACTGGTGAGGGGAAAAATGGAATAAGATTTGTCATTTGCCTTATCATCTCTTATCGGCCCTGCTTCTCTTTGTCACTCCTTCAGGGACTGGTGTCACGAGGGATGATAAGCATTGTAAACTGTATTCCTAATAAACATCCTTTATTTGAAAAAATGTTTGGTCAGAAAATGTTCTCTGCTCACCACGTGATACGATTCTGAAAGGTCAGCAACCTGTAAACACCATGAAAAAACATTTTTAAAATATTCTAACTCTGGGACGAGCCTAGGGTAAATATCACAAATATTAATCCTAGACATTTGGAATCTCTTTTCTCAGCAGTCCAGACTGACCCAGCAACACCCAACAATGCCATTTCTTCCTGATGAAAAACTCTCTTCCACAGCGGGGCTGAACAAATGACCGACTGACCGCACTCAGGAGGCCTGAAGGGCCGGGTCTTTAAAAAGACTGAGTTTTGGCCCCCGGGCCACGAGCAGGCAGGGTTTCCAGGCGTGAAATCTGAACATTCTCCAGGATGGTTTAGGGGAAGGCACAGGTCAGAGGGGAGCCTGGGGAGCCTGGGGGTGTCCTCTCCTTGCCCAGCTGTTGGTGGAAGGTGCTGCCGCTGGTCTCCCAAGGCCCGTGCTGCGCGCTGCTGTGCTAACAGATCTCTCTCCCCTTCGCTCCAAACAGCTGAAATTAGAAAGGGGGAGAAGGCAGAAGTAACAGGTAGAGGAACCCCCTTTCAATTGTCCCTTCTTTTTGTTTAATAGAACATTATGTTAGTTTCAGGTGTGCAATAGAAAGACGCCACATTTGTATATATAATTGTCATTTCTTTCCTGCCAGTGTAATGAAAGCGCATTTCCTCTGCTCCCAGGCCCGGTTATCCGCATCCTTGTTATTATTTGAGCTACTAGGAATTGGCATTAGGAAGAATCCCAGGAAGTGAAATCTGTAATGTTTATGATTTCTAAGAAGGACTGACCTAGTATTCCTTTGAGATTTTCGGCTCTTTAAATGTGCACGGACAATTTTCCTCAAGTTGATGACAGGGTTTTAGTATTGTGAGCCCGTTCCACCCTTTATCATACGTGCTCTTTTACATCTTACTTTTCTCCTACAGAGATTCGTGTTCTCAACAGTGGAAATTTATGAAAAAAACTTTTTAAACAAAAGGCAGGTAAGAGAGGCGCCTTCTGTAGGTCTTCGTAGAATGTTTGCCCCAGGGACACACGAGTCGAAGGCCACACCCTGAGCTGCAGGATAAATAGTTGTCCAAGGTTCCTTTTCTAAATCATTTCCCACCTCAATCTCATGTTGCCACCAACGGTAGGAAGCTTTCTATTTCTCGGGGATGACCAAGTTTATATTCATGTAAAAGGATATCAGCGCCTGACACAGGTAACCTCTATGTAAATATTAGGTATTAAGAGAGCTACCTGGGGCCTCCCTGGTGGCACAGCGGTTGAGTGCTGGGTTGCAAAGCAGCCCGCAGCCTCTGCAGCGCCGGTTCGATCCCCGGCTGCTCCCTGGCCACAGGAGGAGGGTCCAGCATGGCGCGCAGACCTCTCCTGCTGCCCGCTGCTCCCCTCAGCAGTGTACTTCGGTCCTTCTGCCTGCTCTGCTCCCCGCTCTGGCTCTGGTGAATTCTCTCACCCTCCCGCGCTTTTGACTGGACCCAGTGCTTGTATAAATAAATAAATAAATAAATAACTCTTTTTAAAAAAAAAATCTAAAAAAAAAAAAAAAAAGATAGCTACCTGCCCTTGTTTTAACTTGAGAAAAGACTACAGACTGTCGATTTCCATTCATCCTCTGCTACAGCTGGTTACAGACAGCCTGGCAGTTGTTTGCCCATCCGAGGTCAACAGAGCTACTCTGGTGGAATAGGAAGACATGGCAAGCATTGTTGCCTTTTCTCTACTTGCCCCGGAGTCTTGAAGCGCTCCCTCCTGGCCTTCTTGTCCATTCTACCACCGACCAGGAGAGAGGAGGCTGCGGGTCCCTGCGTCTTCCTCTTCTCCCTGTGGGCACCTGAGATTTAGGGACCAGGCGAGAGCGTTGTCTGGCTCTTCGTTTGTTCCAACAGAAAAAAAAAGAGCCAGCTCATTCCATAAAGTTCACTTACGTTTGGAAAACCCTTGCGTGGCACCTCCCCTTAAGTGGCAGCTCAAAGCAAAGGATGAGCAGACAACCCCCGAAATTCAAGGTCAGGAGACTCAATAATGACTGTTTACCCACCTGGTGCTTTACAACTGCCCAGCATTCCCACAGCTGTCTGGAGGGTGAATCATGTCACAGCGGTGGTCTTTAACACCCTTGGCTGAGACGATTGGAGAGAGAGCAGATTTCCTCAGTCCCTGACAAGACTTGAACTCCCTCTTGCAGTTACAAAAACAATTAAACACGAAATGCTTTTTACTGCAGAGTGTTTGCTTCACGTGTGCATATTAAGATAATTTTTTCAAAGACCTTTGAAATAGGAGCAGATCTCCCTATGAATGTTTATGGCGCTCATTACCAAAATTCATCTCCAGGATGTATGTTTTTCTGTTTTCTCTTTCTAATCTCCTTTTGGGAGGCTGGAGAGTGGGTGGAAATCAATTTTCCCAGCTAGAGCTGAATTTTTCCAGTTAGAAAAGATGTTTCATTTTAATTTGTTGTCTGATGATATTGAATTTTTTTTCCCCCCAATCTGTTGCTACTTTAAAGAGCAAACCCTACCCCTGCGCTCATCCCGGGCCTGGGCTGTTATTCAGCCAGGGCTTTGTTTGTAAACAGACAGTGGTTTTAGAAAGATGTAGACCTGCTGGGTCCAGCGCCCTGGTGGGGCTGCTGCTCAGCTGCCCTCTGGGTTTTTTGCTTTTCCCTGTTTTAGGTTCAGATCTCGGTTCTGAGTTTATTTTCTCCCCCCTACTGTTTTCTAGGCTAAGGGAGATTTTACACCAATTATGTGTGAACTCCCCAGCTCTTCCTCTCTCGAGGGTGACTGAGGAATCATGAGTGAATGAACCTGTTCTGGATCTTTTTGGGGGAAGAGGAGAAATGAAGTAGTGAAATCCTGCCCCCTGCCTTGTCTGGCCAGGCGAGCTGTCTGAACAGGGAACAAGATCGTCACTGTCAGGTTAACTCATTGACGTGGCTTAAAGCCCCTGTCCCCGACCTTTCAACACCCCCCAACTCAGTTACAGCCCACATTTTTCAACCTATGATTCTGGAACAAGTACAGATTTGAACTACTTTGCTGAACTTCATTTTGTCCTCTGAATGATTTCACGAGAAATTCTCAACTCTCGGAAACTGACATCCTCACCGGCTCTTCTGAGAGTTGAACGTGCAGCTGTGTCTGGGGGACGTGGCAGTGGAGAGGTGTGATTTCTCGTCTTTAAGAAAAAAACAAAACAAAAACCTAATTAAAACAGTAGAGATCCTTTTAGCCAGGAAATGACTGTGTGTTTCCACAGTGGAGCAGCTGCTGTGAGCCCATCAGCTGGCAAGATAAGAGCGCGGCTTTGGGGAGGGGGCTCCCCTGCCAGGCATGGCGCCTTCATTGTCTCCCCGGGAGGGAGGCCGCGGGGTGTTCTTTGTCTGCAGTGGGAAGCTGGTGTCCACGCGCGGTCGCTGGCCTCCCGCAGCCTCTGTGCAGCCCACTTCTTTCTCTGCTCGCCTCCCATCCCCCTCGCTGCTTCTCTGCCTGGTTTTACGATTCGAGGGATGGGAGCATTTGGGTGAAATCAGTGCTGAGGAGGTGCCGGTGCCAGAGCACTTCAAAGACGCGAGGAGACCAGATTGGACCCTGTGACAGGGCCCGTGCGCCTGGGGAGAGGGCAGGGCCGTGTTCCTACCCTAAGTTTGCAGTTGGAAGTGCGGGGTGGGTGGGGATGGGGTGGACATGCTGGTGCTTCCTCCGGTGGCTGGTTTCAGCCCCTCCCCCGTCGGGCTGGCGGGGCTGTCACTGCACCCCGGCTTCCGTGCCACTGTGCATAAGAGTCGAAACGCGACAGCAAATGCCTTGTGAAATTAAATGGCCAGGTAGGATGTTCAGAAAGCTTCTAGGGGTGGGGGGAGCCCACATGTATCCACGCTCGGTCTTGTGTAAAGCACTGATGGCTTGGCGGGGCTTTCTTTACTCTAAAGAGCCCATTTACAGCCTCTCCCTCTCCTTCCTCCATTACCTGTAGCTTACAGTGCTTTTTAAGTGCTTCTCTTGCCTGTGCTGAGAGGAGCAGACAAGGGAGGAAGGGTGGTTGACAAGGCTCTTAAAGCCATTTGTAATTTACACAGAAACTTTCCTTGGGGGAACTTAAAGCACTTCACATACGGAAATCATATAACTGGGACCGACTTAATTCAGGGACCGGATCCCTGATCGTTATGAATAAGGAAACCGAGCTCGGCCGAAGCGCTGGGATGCTCCCTGGACGCGGGCAGAGGGCCCACGCCAGCCTGAATCCACTGCTTTTTCAGGATGCCTCAGGGCACAGGCTGCTCGCTGATGCCTTGGCAAGGCGTCCCTGGCAAAATGTCATCGTTCCCTGTGAGACTGCACCCTCTAAGCGATTTCAGACCACGTGCGGGCCCCCAGACATCCACCCCGGGCCCCAACCTTCCAAGCGCTCATTTCTGCTGCCCTTTCCTACCCTGTCTCTCTTCCCTGACCTGCCCTCCCCCCCACTGTGCTCTTTCCTGCCTTATACCCCACGTTCCTCTCCACATTCCTCTCCCAGCTCCTTGGAGATCGCTCCCTAGGTAACCCAGGCCTGACCCATGTTCCCCAAGAAGCAGCGCCAATATCATCTCCAGATGTACCCCAATCTAGGGTGAAAGCCACTGGCCTGGGGACCTGAGGCAGGTCCTGCTGCCAGCGCCAGTTCAGGACACCTGTTAACTCCACTGGATGCCCAGGTGAATTCCCCCCAGTTTAGGGTTCCCTCAGGAAACCTAAATCCACATAGAAGTTTGCAGAGAAGGATCTTGAGGAAGATAGTCCATGCAAACATGAGCCCAGCCCAGCCATGCTGTCGCGATGCGGGCTCCCGGCGACCTGGCTGTGAGGCCGCTGCTGAGCGTGTGCCGCGTCCTTGTCACTGCTCGGCTGCTGCCACCGCGGAGCCGCTCCAACTGGCTCTGTCAGTGCCAACTCCAGGGACTGGTGATGCTGGTGCAGGAGGACCGTGGGGACTTCTGAGGGACAAGGGAGGCTGTGTAATTGGAAAATGAATTCTAATGCACACACGTTTCCTCTCTGCCAAGTTGGCTTGAGTGTATCTAGTAAACAAACCAAGGGATGTGTGAAGCTGTGTGGCTGTTATTTCAGTTGTGCGTGTGCTGCGAATATTCTGCCTCTTCTCCAGAGTGCTGTCGGCTCCTTCTGGGTGCCTGGAAAGATCTGGTGTTGAGGCAGGTGGCCACTTTGTCCTTGGTAGCGATAGCAAGTCTCCCGTCCTGAGCTCTAGTATTTCGAACCTCTCTGCTGGAATTTTAAGTCATTATTGACATCCTGATATTTACAAGTGTATCATGAAAACCATTTTGATAAAAAATCTGGTCTTTTCCTCTTTCCCATCATGACTTATTCATCATCGTGATTTGGGTTTTCTACATCAACGTCTATGTATGTTTTCCCACTTCAGGCCTCAACTGAAATAACTTTTCAGATTTTAAACTTATTCCAAATATAATTTTAAGTTAGACAAACATTTCAGGTAGAGAAAAATCCATAGCATTCATGCGAGTGACTTTCCTCCGTCCATGCCACTATGGAAAAGGCAGGGGTCCAGGTATGAATCTGATTTTATTTACCTTTTTTAAAAGGAAAACAAGTCCCCAGTATGGGTTGATAGTACCTGTTAGGCCAAGGATATGATTGAACAGTGATCAGCTTTTGTGAGACTAAACGTAAATTTCATTATTCAACACCTAAGTTATAGGACTTGGGGGAAAGACTGGTTTTCCTAGAAACATCTGGATAAATTGGGAGACCGTATGATGTTAGTTACTACTCAAAATGAAACCTTTGATGGATCAGAGGTTCACAGGGCAGTGTGTGTGTGTGTGTGTGTGTGTGTGTGTGTGCATGCTCGCGCATGTGTGTGAGTGCATCTGTTCTTTGTCACCTATAATTTTGTTCCATTTCTTACATAAAATGATGACTCAGGAAGAGGTCAGCTCAATTTTTAGATGCAACTTCAGCGACTTTGACTTGTCTCACCAAGTCTGAGACATCTTGGGGCATCTTTTAAGCTCTGTGCTTTCAGTGGAATTCTAAAATCTGTTCCTCACCTTCCCCAAATGTGAGTGTGAGATCAGTTTTCGGGCTATAGGCCATCATATCCCCCATGAAAAAGCAGCTTGGAGCCTTCAAATTGCTTTCATTATAATGAAGAAGCTCTGAAAATGTGTTTTAACATGGTAAGATCTGGTTGAGGCTAAAACTGCAACTGCTTGTGGAGAAAATTGGAATAATATGTTTCACATTTGACACACATCTATTCCGTTCGGGGCTGAAAGAACAAAATCAGTCTGTGGGTTTTTTTTTCTTTTTTTTTTTAAAGATATATTTATTTATTTATACAAGCACTGGGTACAGTCAGAAGCGTGGGAGGGTGAGAGAATTCACCAGAGCCAGAGCGGGGAGCAGAACAGGCAGAAGGACCGAAGTACACTGCTGAGGGGAGCAGCGGGCGGCAGGAGAGGTCTGTGCACCATGTGGGACCCTCGCCGGTGGCCGGGGATCGAACCGGCGCTGCAGAGGCTGAGGGCAGCTTCGCAACCCAGTGCTCAACCACTGCGCCACCGGGGAGGCCCCAATCTGTGTTTTGTAATTTATTTGAGATTTGGTTTTGTGCGCATACTTGCTTTCAAAGGAACAGAAGGTGAAATCTCTTAATTCTTGGCTCCTTGCCGTGGAAGGTGGTATTAATACAGCTGAATCCCTGGACCAGTCTCTGACCTCCTCCACTCCAGTCTTCCTTTTCAGAGAGAGGAGAGGTGGGGGATGAAGGTTGGGTAATGGCCGCGTAGTTTGGTTTTGATGGAAGTAGCGGAGACTAGCAGAGTGATTAAAGGACAAACATTCTGGTCGACTTTTCCCGCTATTGTACCAATTTGTTCCATGATCTCAGGCAAATAGTTTATGTTCCTTTAAGGGGCTGGTATTGATTTTAACTTCACCAGCTGTGGTGAGTTTTAGTTGATGTTGGCAAAGCTCTTTTCATTCCCAGGTTGAATCATGCCATAGGAAGTGCTGTGTTTTTTTTTTTTTCGTTAGGAGATAGGGGAGTAGAGATTATGGATCTTCCACTGCTTTGCTGGCTCTTTTAATCTCATAATTTCAGACATATAGCAATAAAGAGCCATTGAAAGTAGTGAACAGTCTTTATTGAGGTAAACGGAGATGACCGTGACAGTTTTCACATATTAATCAAATGCTACTGCTGTTTAACATTAACAACAGCTCAATCAGACCCTTGCTTGAGATTAACTGGAAAATCTACTGTGACTTTCAAGAGTACGAGCATGCCAAAAAGGTAAGATGTAGACACAATGGGATCTTTTTAAGGAAGATTTTTTAAAATGAGCCTTAATTATTATTAATGTGGTATTTGGTCTAGATGCTTGGTGAAACCGTGGCAGATATATTATAAAAATGGACAATATTTCTCAAAATATGTGTCGTAATTCACTTCAATGAATTGAGGGTCTCATTTACTGAGTTTCTTTTTATTTATTATTTTTAAATTTTATTTTTATATTCCCCATACAATTGCAACCCCCTTATTTTGACCCCAAACCCGCCTTTCCCTGCCCCACCCCCAATACTGTGTCTCTGGTTCATAGTTGTTTGTTGATTTTGATTTTTTATTTCTTATAGTTATTCTTTTTACTGGTCCCTAATTTAGGTTTTCTAGATTCCTGCCACGAGTGAGACCATCTGGTATTTTTCTTTTTCTTTCTGACTTACTTCGCTGAGCATGGTCCCTTCCAGCTCCATCCATGTTGCTGCAAATGGCATGTGTTTATCTTTTTTGATTGCTGAGTAATATTCCATGGTGTATATGGACCACATCTTCTTGATCCAGTCATCTATTTTTGGGCATTTGGGTTGTTTCCATGGCTTAGCTATTGTAAATTGTGCTGCTATAAACATAGGGGTGCAGGTCCTCTTTGGAATCAATGTTTCTATGTCCTTTGGGTAAATACCTAGGAGTGGAATTGCTGGATCATATGGAAGCTCTATCTTTAGTAGGTTGAGGAATCTCCACACAGCTTTCCATAGTGGTTGGACCAGTTTGCACTCCCACCAGCAGTGCAGGAGAGTTCCTTTTTCTCCACATCCTCACCTCATTTACTGAGTTTCTGCTGCACATCCACAACTGGATCTCTCGCTATTTGGACCTAAATTCTTAATTTATCAGTGGTGTTTTTATTCCACAGTTTCAAGTAGGGCCTCAGTTACTTGAAATGAAAAGTGTCTTATCAGACCTACAACGAACTATATAACATTGGACATTATAAAAATCACATTGGGAGGAATATAAATATTCCAAGTGCCTATTTCTATGTAGTATTCACAGCCTTTAAAAATAAATCCTGAGTGAGACTTTCTGGCTCTGGCCTGCTAAGGAGGTCAACAGATCCCTTTTCAAAATCTTATTATGGGTGACTATTTCAAAAAGTAAATATAAAGCTAGGTAAAATGACCAACAAAAATCATAGTAGTACTCTAGAAGCTGAATAATAGCACACACTGATCTCAAAAGTATTCAGACTAGAAAAACTGCTGAGTAGTAGGGGTTTGTGTGATTCTGGACTGAGCTGCAGCCACCCCCACCTTGATCGGTTGTCATGGAGGTTCTGAGGGTAGAAGTTCTGCCCATCCATAAGTTTGGGCAGTTTGCTGCCACCATCAAAAAGGACCGTCCCAATGGAGGATAGTGGCTGATACTCATAATTAGTGGCATTATCAGTGGACATAGTGATCTTGACAGCAAGGAACTGGGGATGGCCAGTTGCTTCTATTATCCAGTTGGAACAAGCATATTCCTCCATAAAAGTGCCCACACATGCAACACACAGCAGAGATTCACGCTCTCTATGCACCCCTAGCCAACCCTGAAGCCCAGCAAATGCACAGAGAAGAAATGAGGAGTTGTGAGGAGCAAAAAACAGACCTGCTTGAAAATGACCTTCACTTTAACCATGCTCCTCTACCTACAAATAGAAAAAAAAAAGGAAGTCTTACTGACCTGAGGTATTTGATCACCATCTCCATCCAATCATTTGCCAACCATGAACACAGTGGTGACAACAGGAAGCTAAGATTAAAAATAAAAACAAGAATTTTTAAAAGTCAGAGAAGAGATATGATAATTTCCCACTGCATGGCACATAGATTTCACAGAATTGTTCCAAGCAAATTAAAGAAACACACAAAACCAGAAACAAGAGTAAACTTAAGGAGAAAATATCACAATCCAGAATTGCTACAAAATATCCATCTTTAATGTCCATTTTCAACAAAATATTATGGAATGTACAGATAAAGAGGATAGTGTGACCTATATTCAGGAATAAAAGTAGTCAGTAGAAACTTTGAGTGTCTTCAATGTTGGGTTTGCAGAAAAAGACTTCAAAATAGCTATTCTAAATATGTTCAACATTATGTATAAAACCAATGTAAGTAGATTGAAATGTGCAGAGCAGACAGACCAGACCAGCAAGAGACAAAAACTAAAACATTCGTTAAAACATTAAGTAAACATAAAGCAATAATGAGTCAACAAATAGAGAATCTCAATAATGAGGTAGAAATTACTTTTAAAAAAAGTTTTTTAATTCTAGAGGCAAAAAGTATGATGAGTAAATCCTCAATTATACTGAATTTATACATCAGTTTAGAGAGCATTTCCATCTCAACAATTTTTAGTCTTCCAGCCTATGAACTGGAGTGTTTTTCCATGTAAGATCTTTAATTTCCCTCAGCCATTTTGTAATTTTTGGTGTACAAGTCTTGAAGTTCTGTTGTTAATGTTAGAGCTAAGTCTTTTTGTGTGTGTGTGATGGGAATGGAATTGGTTTCTTAATTTAATTTTCAGATTATGTGTTGCATATAATGGAAATTTATTTTTGCTCTATTCATCTTATATCCTACAACAATGTTAACCTCATTAATAATAATAACAACAATAATAATAGAAGTGGCAAAGAGCAAATATCCTTGCCTTGTCCTCTTAATGGAAAAGCATCTCATCTTTCACCACTATACATGTTAACTTTGGTTTTTTGTAGATCTCCTTGATCAGATTGAGGAAGTTCTCTTCTTTGCTTAGCTTGTTGAGCGATCTTATTATGGGTGACTATTAGGTTTTGTCAAAGGCTTTTTCTGCATCTATTGAGATGACAATGTGGTTTTTCTTTATTCTGTTAGTATGGTATATTACATCAATTAATTTGTGTATGTTAAACCAACCTTGCAGTAATGGGATAAATTCCACTTGGCCATGGTGCATAATCCCTTTCATTGGTTTCTGGATTCAATCTGTTAATATTTTGTTAAAGATTTTACATCTATGTTCATGAGGAATATTGGTCTTTTCTTGTGATGCCTTTGTCTGGCATTGGTATCAGGATAATACTTGGGCTAAAAAGTTGGGAAATGTTCTCTCCTCTATTTTGGGGAAGATTTAATGAAGGGCTGAACTTACTGTGTGACTCAGTAATACCATTCCTAGGAATTGCCCAAGAGAAGTGAATATATGTCCTCACAAAGGCGTACATAAGTGTTCATAGCAGCATTATTCTTTATAGCCCCAACCTTGAAATAATCTTATTGTCCATCAATATTAAATGGAGAAACAAAATATGGCATAGTTATACAATGAAATACTATGTAGCGATGAAAAGGAATTAACTACTGATGCATGGTATAACTGGAATAAGCCCTGAAAACATTATGCTAGTTAAGAGTCCAGCTACAAAAGACTCCATATCTTATGATTCCAGTTTTATGAAACCTCCAGAAAAGGCAAATTTTGTAAAGGCAGAAAGCAGATTGCTGGTTTCCTGAGAATGTGACATGGAGTCTAACTGTAACAGGCATGATGAGACTTTTTAAAGTGATAGATATGGTCTCCAACTGGCCTGTGGTGATGGCTGCAAAACTATAGCTTTATTTTAAAACCTTTTACACATACGGTAAGAAAATTTTATGACATGTAAATTATACCACAATAAAACCATTTTTCCCAGAAATTTGACAAATATTTTTAGCCTTCAATACCATCATATTCTTTTTTTTTTTTCCAACCACTTCCTTTGTATCATTTTCAAGGATGAAATTTATGGTGGATATATGTGTTAATTGATACTAGTATTGCCATTTAAAGCTAGAAATTATTATTTTTTTAATTCATGTTTTTTATGGTGGCTGCACCATTTTTGAATCCCCATGAACAGAGTGCAAGAGTTCCAGTTTTCAACGGGTGTCTAGGCTTTAAATGCTGGCTTGGGGGAGGCTGATGGTTCTGAGCATCCCGGCTTCTCTCTGGGAAATGCTCCAGGGGCCTCCTCTTTCATTCCTTGTCCCCATGGCCTCGCAACATAGATAAGGCAGCACACGGGAGTAAGAGCAATTTTGATCATGGCATGTGAGTGAATCCGTTCAGGACATTTGATGGGCAAGCAGTGCCTTCAGTGGTGCAGGAGATGGGGGTGCCCTTTGCTGAGATCCTTGCTCCTCTCCCACCCTCTGGGTTGTGCCCGGGGTGGACAGAGTTCCCAAGTCCTGGGTGGTTCTGCTGACAAAGGCAACTTGCAATTCAGTTCCTCTGTGCCCAGCCGCTGCCAGGGGCCAAGCGCACCTCAGTGTCCCGAGTGCTGCCCGTTGTGTGAGCTGGGGGACCCTGCAGCGTATGCTGCTTGATGGTGCTCACCCCTGTTAAGGTCAGGTCAGGGCTCATCATCTCTCGTCTCCATCTGAGGGTCTTGCTTATTCCAGGAGTTGCCTGTTAATAAGAGTTTTTAACTCAGCTTCGTTGTGAAAATTCACGTACAACAAATACTCCCATTTTCAGTGTCCAGTTTGAGCTTCAACAGATGTACACATCTGGAATCAGCCCTTGCTGGCAGCTGAGGACACTGCCACCACCCAAGGGAGCCCTCCTTCGCCCCTGCCTGCCTGGCTCTGTGTGCATTCAGGCCAGGATGTTGAGAGAACAAAGTGGTCTGAGCAGCAGGACGTGGAAGCTCGAATGGCCTCCAGACAGTTCATGCTTGTGTGGGAAACTTACAGAGACAAACTTCGAGAATTAAGTGTGGGCTTGTCTTCAGATGCCCACACCCCTATAATTTGTGGCCACGATTGTTAATCTCGGGGCCCATCTATGCAGTTGCTCTGAGACTGTCCACTGTTTGGACAAAGACTGGTCCTGAACAGGCGGGGAGAGAGGGAGTGGGCGGGGACTCTCAACCTTACACCTCCATGCTCTGTCCTGAGCACCCCCATATGGTGACTGGAGATGAGCATGAAGGGAGAGAAAAAGATTCCACACCTCGAGACGAGCAGAAACCCGGAGGCTGATGTTTCACTGTCTCGTGAAATTCCAGAAAGACATTCATGGTGAAGCCTGACCTGCCCAGCACGAGTGTCGCCACAAAGTGACACCCGAGCCCGAAGCTCATGGCAACTGGCGGGATTCAGAGCAGTAGGTGATGACTCTTCTGTTTGGCCACAGCCTCTGCTCAGTTCTTTTTTTCTAGGCTGTTTGCACGCCTGCAACTGCTGAGTAGGATGTCTTCAATTAAGCCCCCAAACATGTACAAACTGTCATCCCTGGCACAAGAGGGAGAAGAGAATCTTGCTGGGTTAGAAAGCAGCCCTGGTGTCAGGCAGGTGAGCGGTGACTGGAGCCTGGCGTCTGGGTGATGCGGAGAGAGAGAAGCCTGCATTTCCCCCCGCCGGAGGCGTCACGCCCCCCCACCCCATCACTCTCACACCGCCGTGAGCCTTTTCAAACTGGCAGGTCGGCAACCCTCGGGTTGATAGTGCAGAGGCGCTAAGTGTGTTTGATTGGTATCATTACTGGTCTCTAGTAATTGATTACTGTCCACGGTGAAATATTCAGGGCAGGCGCAGAGCCAATAGCAATCACTTAATCCATCATGGCTGTTTGTTCCCCATCTCCCGAGACCTATCAGCCACATGCTATCCGACCCCACCAGGCAAATTGCTGATGGCTGCTTTGTGTGTACAATTTACTGTGTATTTACTGTGTTTCCTGTGTTAACCAAAACCACTCGCTTTAGTGCACAGGGGAGGTTCTTGCTTTGCAAATGTCAAGTTCACTCTCTGGTTAACCTCTTTGGCCCCTTTTCATGGGGATTTGTGATTCATCGGCATTGAATTTTGTTGCTTTAAAAAAAAAGCCGAATGTGGCATCGTCGTTGTATTAGGAATATTAATTGTAAGACTCGAGATAGGTTGATTGGAATAAGATCCTAGAGGGTTGTTTGTAATGCAGATTTTTTAGAAACAAGAAGTGGGAGAATAATGAATAACAACCAGAACTAATCAGTTTTGTGCGAGTGTGCGTGCGCGTGTGCTTAATCCAGTGATAATGACTCAAAGTAGTTATAAAAAGAAGTAGAAATTCAGAGGCTATACCATTTTCTCGGCCTCCTTCCAAGATGCTTTATCCTTGGATCTGGGCGAGTGTGCCTGTCCGTGACGTGCGCTGAGGAACTTCAGCACTCCCCCCAGGAAACACAAAAGGAGGTCAGCTCGGGGGAACAGAGTAAACAAGTGACTCTCGTGTGTGGGAGCACTCTGGTGACAAGTGATTATACTCCTGGACCGAAACCAGCCGAGGCACAGCATGTCCTCAGCAGTCTGGGGGGCCATGGAACCGCCGGGAAGCGCATGCTGGCCTGCTCCCCTCGCCACCCCAGTCCTGCTTGGGGTACAGCTAGAAGAAATGATGTGCCTCTGAGTCTGCCAGTGAAACTGGGGGAGCCAGTGGGAGTGATCCCGGGCAGCACATAGCGGGTGGCACCTTGGAGACACGGGGGAGACCCGTCTGTCTCTAAAACGACTCTGAAAAGAGATTGCATTAAAAATTGATAGAAAATGTTGCAAGAGTTGCTGTGGGGAGCTTTGTTGTCTCTTTTGGAAGTGTTTGGTGTTGTTTGTGACACTCCGTAGTCTCTCTAGCTCATGGGATTCTAAGTCTCCCCAGATAGGGAAAACGGCCATGTGCGCTGTGCCTCTGGGTGAGGCTTCTGGTGGGCACCTGCCTATGCCTGGCAATCTCTAGAAGCACAGAATTGTGATCTTGAGGCACGTGTTCCTCCTGTGAGGCCTCTGAGCTGATGACATGGGCCCCTGGTCTAAGTGACTCCTAAGGTCCTGGGTCACATGTCGCTGCTGATCACAGCCCATCTCAGGTCAGATGAATAGATGAAGCACATCTAAAAGCAGGGCCTTTTACTGCCTACTATGAGACTTCAGTTGTCCAAGCCTGACTTACCCTTCCAGCTGTTACCCCACATGTGATGGGCTTTATGTTTGGGGATCTTAGAGATTTGATCTTCCATGTCCACAGTAAAGTGACCCTCTCTGGAGTCCGTGCTATGGCCCCCCTCACTCCCACTCTTGCGCCAGGGACTTGAGAATTAAAATAGCAATCAGTGGATTCAGCTCTCCTGCCAGGAATTTGTAGCCTGGGCCTGCACTGTGCTCGCACCCACCACCCTTCCGTAGTTCCTTGCCACTCTGTGACACTGAATGCTGCATCCAGTGCCTCTCAAGAAAGATCTGGGCATTCAAGCTGGTCTGAAACAGCTACAATCTGGGTCTATTTTTATGACGTTCTGTAAAAGGCAAAACTAGAGAGAGAGAAAACAGAACAGTGGGTGCCAAGTATTGAGGGGAAGGGAAGCATTGAATGGTTGAAGCCGAGGAGATTCTTTGGATGGTCAAACTATTCGGTAGGATTTCATCGTCATGCCTAAGGGACACTGCATTTGTCAATACCTGTTGAACTTTACAGCATAAAGAATAAAACTTGCTGGAGGCAAATAAAATATTTATATTTAGGAAGTCAGGATTCCAGGACAGAAAGCAGATGTGTCAAACCAATATGTCATGAACACATGAAAAACTTCATGAAGGGAGTGGGGTGTAAAGTGCCATGAGTGGAGATTGCGGAGCTCAGGACAAAAGGAGCTTTGCTTAAGCACTGGACTCACACTGCTGGTGTTTCCTGTGGAAGGACTGATGACCAGCGCGGAGACAAAAGCATGGATCCCGGCGCTGAATGGATGGTGCGTGAGTGGGGTTACTGTTCCTGTGAGGATAGAATGTGATGTGCTGTCCTAGATGGGCGCCTAGAGGAGAAAAATGACAGCAGGTGTAAAATCAGGAAGTCTGAATAGAGGATGAATTTTATTCCATGATAATGTGTCAACGTGGGTTCATCTGTTATGACTAATGCCCCACACTGATATGCTGTTCAAGGAGACACTGGGGCAGGAATATGGGGACCCTCTGTGCCCTCTTTGCAACTTTTCTATAAATTAAAAACTCTTTATTAAGGGCTGAACTGTGTCTCCTCCTCCTCCTCATATGCTGAGGTCCCAACCCACTGGCCCTCAGAACATAACCATATTTTACAGAGAAGGTTTTTAAAGAAGTGATTAAGTTAAAGTGAGGCCAGGAGGGTCGGGCCCTAACCAGAACTGACAGATCCAATACGGTGTCCATAGAGGAAAAGGAAGAGACACCAGCACCAAGGGGCAGCCCTTGAATAGACAGCAGAGGGAGGCCCCTGCAGGCTGTGGACAGAGGCATCAAAACACCCAGCCCCAAGGCACATCATCTCACGCTCCCAGCCTCCAGAAAGTGAGAAAATAAATGTCTGTCATTAACGCCTCCGATCTGTGGTATTTCGTTGTAGCAGCTTCAGCTGACTAATACCCTATTCTGGAAGAAAAGATTATTCTTAAAACCAGTGCTGGCGTTCTTTCAGTTCCCAGCCCGGGGCCTTTCCTGGAATTCTGCTTGTTCAGATCTTGGGGCCACCTGCAGAGGGGCCTTCTCTAACCACACTGTTCTCTCCTTTGCTCACTACCCTTCTTAATCTCCCGGAGGGGGCGGACCACTGACAGGTGTGTCTTATTCCTTCCCTGCCTGTCTTCCTGTGGTGCTCGGGGTTCTTTGAGGAGAGGAGCTCCTGTGTCACTCACTGCTGGGTCCCCAGCACCACACACCCCACAGTGGACACCAGGTAAATAATGCGGAGTGGATAATGGGTCCCGCTGAGTGTGGACTTTGGACTTGGGGCTACTTATTCATGTCTATTATTAGGACAAAAGACCTGTCTGGGTCTAAGTTACTGTGCCCTGACAAGTGTGGCCCGGCCTGGTGGATTTCCCATGTGTTCTCCTGTCTAATGAGCATGAAGCCGCCTGGAACAGAAGCCAGGGGCTGCTGACTTGGCCAGAGGCCTCCCCCTGGCCTTGGAGACTGGGACAAAACCAAGTGGAGTGTGCACAGACAGGGGCTGAGAGCATGTCCGGGGAGCAGGATGGAGCAGAGCATCGGAGCCTAAGGGTGGCCCAGTCTTTGTTCTCTGTGCCTGTAGAGGTTGTACGGTCCACAGGCCCTTCAAGATGAGGTGAGGGATCCCAGAGAGAGGCTCCAGCCTGAGGGTAAAGAGGCCGATGGGACCTCAGGCTTCTGGACAGCTAGCTGGGGCTGGGGGCTGGCCTCGGGCCCTCGGGTTGGAGAACGGGTGGGTGGCCACAGGCCGGGAGTGGTGGCAGGCCAGCCTGCAGAGAGTAGGTAGTCCCGGCTCTACAGCTCTCAGCACCCCTGCCTTCAGGGGCCAGTAGGATGTCCCTGCAGCCCACGACTGTGCTACTTGCTCTGTAAGCCACGAATCCAGCTGTTAGCAGCTGGGCCCAGAGGCTGTGAAGGCGGCCGATGGAGGGCATCACCATGGGCAGTGTGGAAGGGCCTCTGAGGACTGGGTAGGAGGACGGCAGGGCCTCCACGGAGAGGCGTGCCGCTGTGCTCCGGGCACGTGTGGGGAGGCGCGCCGACTCCAGGGAGCGGAGGATTAAGGACGGGGCTGCCAGCCAGATGGGCGCTCACTCACTTCGGGTGCGAGGAAAAGACAACTGGGACGAACATGTTGTGAAGTTCATTTACTGACGCTGTGGCCTTCGTCACCCCCGTTCTTTCAAAGGAGAGTCCAGTGCCTCCCGCGAGGGCTGTCGCGAGGGCGGTGCTCGTGGGGAAGCGACACCAGGGCCGCGCCGGTCGCCCACCCACGCCCCAGCCGCCGCGCCGATCACGACTTCTCGCGCCACAAGGGAAGTTGGCTCTTCTGTTCCTGCCAGTTTGTCTAAAAGTGACGCGTCAGAGCGCCCTTTGAAAGTGAAAGGGGACCGTGTACTTGCTTCAGTGCCAGCTGGGGAGGCAGAAGTGACAACCAGCTTCCTGATTCCGCGTCCTGCTCTGGAGCTGGTTCTGTGGGGACAGGCGGGCCAGGGGGCGATGGAGCTGGGACTGGTGACAGGCTGACCAGCAGGGCTCTGGGGGGGGGGTGTCATCATGGAGGGCCGAAGGGGCCCCCACAAGCAGAGAGGGCAGGGACCCCGGCCCTCTGCCCACCCTCTGGCCTGGACTGGAACAGAGAGGTGGGGCAGTGCCCTGCAGTTGTGTCCACATCTTCTTCGGATGTGGTCAGCCCTGGGAAGTCACGGGAAGCATCTGGGGGATGTGGTGAGGGTGCTGCTGCCCCTTTTCCGGAGCAGGAAGCGCAGGGAGACTGGCCTCTGCTGTGCATTTTTCAAAGCATTTCTAGATCGTCACTGCTGGGAGGCCCTTCCTTCATTGACAGGTGGCACTTGAGATCCACTGGCTCCCCGCTGAGACTCATCTGTCCTCCCGGACATAGCCCCTGGGGAGCTCCAGGAGTGGGAGCAGCCGAGCAAGCTCCCCTCTGCTCAGGGGGCAGCTGCTGCCACGGATGGGCCCAGGAGCCCTGCACCCCCATCAGCTCCTTGCCCTTGCGGCTGAATCAAGAGGGTGATTTGGATGAGCCCTGCTCTGTGATGGGCTTCTGTCTATGTCCCACGTCGGATTCAAACAGAAGGAGCGAGCACAGGCCAGAGGGGAGGGGATTCTAGCCCCAGCTGTGGCACTAACCAGCTGCAGGTCTGGAAGCAAGTCCTGACCTCACTCTGCATCGTCCCTGCCCCCAGCACACCAACCTGAACCCCACCCCAGTGGAAGACCAGAGGGTTGACAGGCTAAGCTCTAAGGGCCCCTTCAGCTTTGGTATCCCCTGGTTCCGTGATTGTGGATTCCCGGGATTTCTGCCCGGAACAGAAGAGAGCAGAGAATGTCTTTTTAACACGTATCTGAAGATTTCATCTGAAAGTTCCTCGTGAGCATTGCCCGTCGTGGCAGACTGTTCCAGAGCAGGAGGATCTGATTGCATTTTAAATGATGAAGTTGCCGGGTTGGGCTTTTCTCCTCCTTACTGTTGCATGGCAAGAAAGGTGTCACCTTCGCAGCATTTGATGATCTCCCCACAGGTGACTGAGGACAGGCTTTCTCGCCCTCAGCACCACTGACATTTTGGGGCAAAGAATTCTCTGTTGTGGGGCCGGCCCTGCCTTTGTAGGATGTGTAGCAACATCCTTGGGCTCTTATCGAAGAAGGTGAGTAGCTGCCACGCCCCACCCTGCCAGGGGGTAGCACTCAAATGTCTCCAGACATCTCCAAAGGTACCCTGGGGCGGCACCCTCCACTGAGAGCTACTGGTGTAGGGAATGCACTTGAAAGGCAGAAAAATAAATATAGAAGAGAACTTAATTATGCAAATGCCTCTGAGGAAAAAAAACACTGCATTTCTAAAAGGGCAGAAGTAAAATTTGAATAAGAGCAGTCAGGACTCTTAAAACTTCTTCCCTCCACGCACCGACCCACGTGCGCCTTCTCCGCTGCTCTTGAGAAAGCTGCAGAGGCCAGAGAGAGACCAGCCTCCTTTTCCTTCCCCGGAGGTGTCACTTATGCTTCCAGATCACACCGGGGGACTAAATGTCTGCTTGCCGTGTTTTAGCAACTTCTGCAGAAATGCACAGCTAAGGTGGTGGCCTCGCCCTGCAGCATCTTCTTGTCCAGCGAACGCCTGCGTGGACTGTGGACGCCACGGGCCCGCTCGCTCTGGCTCCAGCGTGTGTCATCGCAACACGGCGGAGTTGAAAGATTCTTCGTCACCTGCATTGATTATGCTCTGGGAGGAGGAGAAACATAATGAAGAGATGAAGAAAGAAAACCAAGCCCAGAGGCACAGGATCTGTCAGGCCTGTGTGCCGAGTTGTGTTCCCGAGAGCAGATCGAGAACAAATTGTGAAATGTGTGAGCTGGCCCGGCCGCTGGGCTGAAGTTGCCTTAAAAGGAGCCCCGGCTGGCTGCACTGTTCCACTTCCTTCTTTTTCAGTTTCCCCTCAGCCCCTCGCAGCCACGTAAGTGGGCAGAAAATCGCCATCAATTATGTCTCAGAAGCAGCCCAGTGAAATCTGACTGATGTTTGTTTATAAAACTTGGCATCGTTTTCTTTTCCGCACGTTTCCAGTTCCTCTTTTGCCCGTGAACGTTCTCCCTGACTGTCCCTCCCTTCCCCCGTGCCTGGACTCCTCTGCGGTAGCTCTGGCTGTTATTCCTCCAGGCCCTTCCTCTTGCTTCGGCTGCTCCCTCCACTCCACGTTTGTGTTCACCTCTAGATGCAGGTTCCCCATTTCATTAAAGGGCCTCACACCTGTCTCCACATCCACTCAGCCCTCACTCGGCCCCACCCCGGCTCCACTTGTTCCGGGCTCTGGAAGCAGAGCAGGGACTAGGAGACCAGCTGTGGTAGCATCCACGTGAGGAGGGGGGGAGGCCAAGCGCTGCATGTAGCACCACTGGACCGCAATGTTCGCTCAGTGCAAAGACAAGACAAGGAGAAAGCAAAACAACACCAGGCAGGGAGCAAACCCCTACCCTGTGGAGCTGGTTTCACTCAGGGAGACTGTCCAGATGGATACAGACATTTGACAAAATGAATGATACTGTGGGGAGCAAATGGTAGTTGTTAGGGAAAAAATAAAGTAGGGAAGGGAGATTGGGAGGGTGTATGTGTGTGTGTGTGAGTGTGAGTGAAGATGCAACTGTAGTTTTAAATATGGTGACAGGGAACGTGACTTTCAAGTAAATACCTGAAGAGGTTGTGGCAGAGCGTGTGGAAACCTGGGGGCACAACAGCCAAGGTGGGGGAAAGCCTGTGTGGAAGCTGGAAGCAGGCCTGGTGTTTGGGGAGAGGCCTGGGAAGGCTGGTGCAGCGGGGAGTAAATTGGAGGGTTGTGGGGGGTGGAGGAGCAGGTGCTGCAGGGCCCAGAGGCCCACGGCCGGGACCATAGCCTTAACCTGAGAGAGCCTGGCAGCTGCTGGATGGTTCTGAGAAGTCAGCGTGACCTGACTTACAGGCTAATAGGATCATGTCATCTAGTCATCACTTCCCCTACTTAAACCCTTCACTTGACAACATGTAATCCGCTCACCCACAGGTCAGACATGACCCCTCATCCTCCCTGTGTCTGCAAAGCACCTGTCCCACTCACCCTGCAAAGCCTCTGAACTCCCGGCAAGGAAGGATCCCACCCCAGTCAAATTCTAAAATTCTTCCAGCCCCAGCCAAAGTTTCTGCATTTCCAGAAAATCTCGGCCACCCCACAACTGATCTCTCTCCGCTCTGATGTCCTGTTGTGTTGATTATTTACAATGAACATTTGGACTTGATCAAAGGTGACCTTGTACTGGTTTCTAAGCAGGTCTGTGGGTGTCTTACCATAAGGTCCATAAAATTTGAGACTTGGGACACCCTCAGGAATCATCCATGTGGACACCTTCCTTTTACAAATGAGGAAACTGAGGTCCAGCAACGTTTGGGACATCACACAGGTTCACTCAGCTAATCATTCACGCAGCTGTGTAAATAACCTTTATTTAATATATATTATATTAAATAATATAAGTGTATATATATACTTATATATACTTTGGTTTACGACAAATTTATATATACTTTGGTGACTTTGGTTTACAACACTGTATATGACTTAGGGTACAGGTTCACACCTCTACACGGGTATGTTACCACACCACACCCACCTTCAAAGCCACTGTAATCCTCGACCATAGTCATTTGGGACTTTTTGTTAATGACATTATAAGTTCATCACGGGATGATAGCATGTCTCATATGTCTCTAAAATCCCCTATAATAATGGTCAGCATTGTGCTTATGTAACACATGCTTATTAAGTTCAATTAAATATATAAGTAACTTGATTATTTTTGTTTGGTTGTTTTCAAGGCCCTTAATACATCAGCCACATCTTGAGTGCACAGATAGGCTAATTGCAAAAAGTCATGTAAAATACTCATGTGATTGGACTTTGGATTTTAGGGATTAGCTTGTGGATCTGGCTAGATAGGGGAATATAAAAATATGTCTTTCTTGGAGGTTTTTGTTCTGATGAAGTGGTAAAAGATAATTCTATCATCGCTACATGATACAGCTATTTTTGTTACTTCACTAAGATTTATCGAAGCAATTTGGATTAAAAACAATTTTTTGTTTACCATTCTTTACACAAAAAGGAAAGATAGTCATGGCTGAGTCCCATTCTCTGGGCCTTCTCTTTGAAAAATTATTAGTTGTTTTTTTTTTTTAATTTTATTTATTTGTTTGATTGTTTGTTTGTTTTGTTTATACAAGCACTGGGTACAGTCAGAAGCGCGGGAGGGTGAGAGAATTCACCAGAGCCAGAGCGGGGAGCAGAGCAGGCAGAAGGACCGAAGTACACTGCTGAGGGGAGCAGCGGGTGGCAGGAGAGGTCTGCGCGCCATGTGGGACCCTCCTCCGGTGGCTGGGGAGCAGCCGGGAATCGAACCAGCGCCGCAGAGGCTGCGGGCAGCTTCGCAACCCAGCGCTCAACCGCTGCGCCACCGGGGAGGCCCGAAAAATTATTAGTTTTAATCATAGTTGTGAACTTGCAATGTTCGTATATGTTAATGGTCTCCCAGGACTAATTCAGGAAACCTACTTCATACTTTGACCTGGAGATATCCTCATGAAGCTTAGGGTTTACTTGAATACATAGTGCCATGTGGGGGTGACACTACACCCCCTCTTCCAGTAATCAATTATCAGCCAAACCAAGTGGCTTCCAAAAGCTTTGGGTCCAGAAGTGAACTTGTTATACCTAACTTTTAAAATGCTGACCCACCCAAACGAATCAGTAATGACTTTCCAGTGTTTAAATCTTTCCCAATAAGTTCAGCACTGGTTTGCACTTGGAGTTTGGCCTATATCTGATCAAAACAACTAACTAGAGTATGGAAGTGAATTCAGCCAGCTATTGCTATTTATGCAGCTCACGCAAAGCCAACGCAGAACTGAGGTTTGAAACAACTTGGGGAGAAATCCTGCTGGCTTTGGGAAGTCTTTGGAAGTCCGGCATCAAGTGCCCCAGGGTCTGTCTTCATGACCATAGTAGTGCTAACCAGTGGGTTGAGCAACCTGCAGGGCCAAGTTGTTTGATTTATGGCTGCGCCAGGAACACTTTCCCCAACTATTCGTGTCACAGATGGGTATCGGTGGTCACACGTCCAAGAGGAAATGCAAATGACTCCATCAGAGACATCATCTTACTGGAAGAGAATTTGGACGGTATATTCATAGGAAAGATAAGCAAAATATATGGCATTTTGGTGCTTATTCTAGGGAGAGTGTTCCCTACCACATGTTGTTGTATGTTTCTGTGTATATATCTATAGTTTCTAAATACTCTAAATGAGTGATGTTGCTGTAGAATTGTCAAAGCTTCATGCATTTCTTTTCCTACTTAAGATAGAGACAACCCCTCTTTGGCAGTTTTCTTCAGAGTTGACACCTTTTCTCAGTCTTTTAAATCGAGGTATCATTAACATAAAATAAGATTCACGAAGTTCCGGGGTACACTTCTGTACGTTTAGGTAATTGCATGTGCTCGTGAAAGTACCCTCACAGTCGCTAGGAAAACCTTCCCATCTTCTCCAAGCATCCCTTTATTTTGGCATGTTTGTGGCTATTACTTTGTTTGATGGCAACTATTTTAGTGGCTTTGACTTTTAAAGGATTTGAAAAAGTACAAGAAGCTGAGTCCAGTGATGCCTTGGCTGGTGGCCCCAGGGGTACTGGCTCTTGAGCGGCAAACAAGATGTGACTATGAGGTCATGGCATCTGTTTTTGCTATGCCTCGGTTCTACGGCCATTTCATAGTTGAGTTCCAAAAACATTTTGAGTAATGGACTGGACGTTTTTTTGTAACAAACCCTATTATCATTTCTCAGTGTGGCTACTATTACAGAGCACTTACTTGGTTCCTGAAAAGGTTGTGGGTGTTTGCAAACTTAACATTTGGTGTATTTAAGAGAAGGCAAAAGACCTGAGAGAGAGGAAGAAATACGATGCTTTGCGAAGACAAAAGTCTGAATCTTGACTTTACAAGGTGGGTGGGTTCACAAGAGTAACTAGGTTTAGTAGTGAGTGAACCTCACCCACCCCAAGACATCCCCATCACAAAGAACCATTATAAAGGTCACGTCCAAGTCTGGATGAGGTCATTTTTATAGAGTGATAACAACATGGCGGCATCTGAGAAATGGTTCCCAAAGAAACTAAGGGCTAGTCTTGGAGATGGAAATGAAAAAGGCTAAGAAAGTAATTTTTCTTAACCTGGAAAGTGTTAAGTATGGAGTAGATAAAAAGTAAATAGGTTATGGCCATAAGTGAATTTACTACATGGAGATTTAAAGAAACTTTTTAGATCATTGCAGAGAACAATCAGCTAGTGCACAAATAACTCTGTAAGAGAGAAATAAGTCATCAGGGTGGTTGGAGAGCATCCTTACTCTGTCGCTCACTTTTATGCTACTCTGAAGCTCATAAAAAACCACATGCTATTGTGTTTCTGCATCTGGGTGTTCATGAGGATGCAGAGCTTGTGTCAAATAGGAGCATCCTTAAACCTAGTCATACCTGGTGCGTGTCCAGGAATGTGGGGGACGTTGACATTTGAAATAGAATCTGTTGTGCTGGAGCTGGAGAGGGGCCTTTTGACACTCTCAGTACTTTGCTTTACGGTCCCTCGAATGGTGGATGATGGAGAGACTGGGATGAGTCACTCAGGACGTGGACGGTGCCGTGGCAGGTATTGGAAACTCGAGACCATTCAGTGGGGGGCTGTTGGCTGAACTTTTTGAGAAATAGAGAGCAAACGTGGGCTACAAAGAGATTGCTAAGCTAATCCCAAGGTCCTTAAACACAGATATGTTTCTGGAGGCTTCCTTAGCATTCCTGTAAGCTTCTAGTGAAGGGTGCCAGCTACAAATGTACATTCTTGTTTTCTCATCTGTGATCACGGCAAAGTTCACATCCTTATCTGGAAACTGAAAATGATAGAGTAGAGTCATTCCAGCAGCTGCCTGCCTGCGATGTGCTGGGTGTGCTTCTGGGTCTCTGGATATACACTGAGGCCTGGTCGCTGCCCGTGCGGCACTTGTAACGGTGTGAAGATTCGTAGCAGGAGTGGAGATTCCTGCCAGGCATGGGTGGCAGCTGGGAGATCAGGCCTCTTGTCCGTCTGCAGATACTTCTGCTCCGCTAGCTGGGGAGCGACCTCGCCTCCTCACTGGAGAAATCAGTGCTGAGGCCCCAAGAAGGAAGTCAGGACCCACAGCCTCTCATCTAAACTACTTGGCGACCTCCTTACCTCTCTCTGCCTACTAATCTTTTCATCCTCTGGTCCATTCTTAAAACCAGTGCCATTTTCCTCCTCAGGCCCCGAGTAGACCTTTCTGCTGCCCAGGAGGTGTCCCCGCCAGGGCTTCCAGGCCACCTCCATCCCCTCCCTGTACCCCCTCTCTTCTGTGCTCACGCCTTCCCACGCCGCAGCAGCATTTCCCGCTCCTGACCTTTGCTCTTGTTTTTCTTTCTTCTTCGGCTTCTTTCCACCCATCCAAATCCAGCGAAGGTGTTCCAGGCCCAGCTGCAGTGCTGCCTCTTTCAGGAAGCCTGCTGGGAGGCCCCCAGGCCGCTTCGCGGTGGACTCCTCGCGTTTCCACAACACCCATTCGCAGACAACCTGCCCCAGAGTCTCGTGCTGCTTTGATCTGGGTTCATGTTCCTCATTCTGACCCTTCCGCTGACACGCGTCTGGGGAGGCAGGGGTGGCGTCCCTCACCCCCCACTGCCCTCCTGGCCCCTTGTCAATAAAGAAACTCCGTCTAGTGCTGTGGAATGTTGCCCAAGGCGTGATGTTAGTGCAGACCAAGTCCCCCAGCCGGGTTCTTCTCGTCTGCATAGGGCTTCAGGAACTGCAGGGCGTGACGGCGCCTGTATCCGCTGCACACACCGCTTCGCGTCCGAGGCTTCCCCGGGGGGTCGGTGCGGCCGAGGGCCCGGGTCAGGCTCAGCCTTCCCGTGGCAGGCAGCCGGGGTGGTCGGGCTGATGCTGAGCGCGACTCCCCGTCTGCTCCAGCTCTGTGACTATTTGAACAGTGTCTGGAAGCTGTCGGCTGCGAGAGCAGGTAAGTTCCAATGCAGAAGTCAAGATGCAGGCCTGTTAGCATGGAGTCTGTATTGTGCGTTCTTTCACATAAACGTGTTACCGCTGGCAGAAGTGGTGTCAGGGAGCTTTGCAGGTGTCTACGTTTTAATACCCAGATGAAAAGTTTGTTGTAAATGATGAGATGGGGCCATTCTTCGTGCTGCCGAAGGTCCTTGACAAAAGGATGCGCTGAGAGGAGACTGCGCGTGTGCGTGCGTGCGTGTGCTCAGTTTCCAAGTGTACGTTTCTGACGCAGAAGATGCGGGTCGCAGAGGGAGTGAGGTGAAGTGAGGCGTGGTGGGCTCTCGGTCTTTCGTGTTTTAACCCAATCTCTGTGCATCCATTTGGCTTTCTCTGTCGGTCTGTCTCTCTCGCCACATGTCTTTGTCTTCCTGTCTGTTCCGTCTCTGTCTCTCTGTCTCTGACTCTCCCCCTGGGTCTTTGTCTCTCTGTGTCTGTCTCTGTGTCTCTCATCTCTCTATACTACCTTGGGGGTACACAGTGTCCCGTCAACCCAGCACTGACTGGCATCGAGGGGGGGTCTAGAAGAGGAGGGGCTGCAGATGGCCCCTCCTGCACCCCTGCGAGCTCCCCCCTGCAGCTCAGGCCTGTCTTGTCAGAAATTGTGCTGCTCTCAGGGAGCTTTACCTGAGGCCCCCCAGTGACCCACTTACCAGCCCTCTCCATGTGCCTGCTCCTCCCCAGACTCAGGCCACCCGCACCCGTTACCTCTGCTCCCTGGTGCCATCTTGCTTGTGGTCTGGTTCCCCCTCGCTTGTCTGAATGCTTGCAGGCAGGTCGGGGTAGCATGTGGTCAGCTCACACCCCGGATGGGGGACGATGCTGGCAGGACGAGGGATGGACAGACAGGCTTTGCTTCCTGTACCCCCGCCCCCCTGACACACACACACAATCACTGAAGGACAGTTGGAGGCTGTCTCAGCTGTGTATGAAAAAGACCTCTGCCTGTCAACATGGTGGGCACTTGACCTCACAGTCCTTGGTGTCTCATCTGTAAAAGGGGGGTACAAAGACGCTTGGGGGTGGGGTGTGAGGATGAAATTGCCATAGGAGAAGCAGCAGCACTTAGGAGAGCGGCCCACACTGAGCCCTGTGTGCTTGCCAAGCTGTTACTGCTCTGAGTGTGTTATTGCTCCTGATGCTCCGGAATTCAGCTTATGTCCCTTGGCATGCACCTGCCAGGAAGCAGTAGTAGCCTTCTAGACTGGAGGAGAAACTGAGGCACAGAACTAACGTGGCCAGCTAGTGAAGACAGATGGGGTTGTGAGGTTCCGGCTGCTTGATGTAAAATGCACATGAGGTCAGTGGGGGCCTGGCTCCCCGCTGTGTGATCTTGAGGCAGGACACCTGAGCCCATTCCACCATCAGAGGGAGCTTGGGTGAGTGTCTTTGGGTGAGGGAGGTTGACTCGAGGCAGAAGCAAGGTGAGAAAACAACAAAGTGTGGGCCGGCTGCGCAGGGTGGCCGAGGCAGGGTGGCGCGGTCCCTTTGCCCAGGTATCCTAAACAGCCTCTCCCGCCTGTGCCGACAAAGCCAGCCCTGCAGACACTGTGATGTTATGGCTCACTGGTGTCTGTTTTGCTGAGAGCTTTCAGTTTTAGGTACTTCAAGAACCCTCAGACATGGCAGGGATTGCTCCCTTGCTGCCTTCTGCAAGCAGCCTCAGAAAGGCGGGCTGCGGCTGGGAAAATGCCAGGCATGCACAAAAGACATGTGTGGGATGCATAGGGGTGCAGAAAAGACTCATATGGGGGGTGTGGGGGTGCATGCATGTGTGCATATGAGTGCATGTGTGCGTGCCTGTATGCATATGATTGGGTGTGTGCCTATGTGTGTACATGCGTGTGCCTGTGTGTATATGAGGGGTGTGCCTGTGCGTGTACATGTGTATCTATGGAGGGTGTGTATGTTTGGGTGTGGGGGGTGTATGGGAATACGTCTCTTAAAAAGAGAACCAACCTCATATATTTCATATTATTTTTAAGAAGAAATGTGCTCTAAGCCACAGGGAAATAGAGTAAGTTTGTTATTTGAATGCAGCTTGTTCTCAATCTTGTTTCCTTCTTTTCTTTCTTTTCCCAAATGCTACCAACAGCAAGGGCACAAATGGAAGAGGCGGGAAGGTGACCTTGGGGAAAGAGCTGTAAATTGGGGGGGCTGTGACTGCTTTCATCAAACACCCATAAGCGTCTCTGCTTTTTCACCATCCCCTGCTTCTCTTCTTACTCAGCAGAGAGGAATCCCCACTATCTGTGATGATCCCCTAGGAGAGCTGTTTGCCACTGCCCCGGTATATTTTTATTTGTCTGTTTCTCCTGATAGAAAATATAGAGATTTTTTTTTCGTGTTGCTGTTTATTTAAGTATAATGAAATATATACAGCATTAAAAAGTGCATGGAGGGCCTCCCCGGTGGCGCAGCGGTAGAGCGCTGGGTTGCGAAGCTGCCCGCAGCCTCTGCGGCGCCGGTTCGATTCCCGGCTGCTCCCCGGCCACCGGAGGAGGGTCCCACATGGTGCGCAGACCTCTCCTGCCACCCGCTGCTCCCCTCAGCAGTGTACTTCGGTCCTTCTGCCTGTTCTGCTCCCCGCTCTGGCTCTGGTGAATTCTCTCACCCTCCCGCGCTTCTGACTGTACCCAGTGCATGTATAAACAAAACAAATGAACAAACAAATAAATAAATAAATAAAACATGCCTCTATAAAAAAAAAAAAAAAAAAAAACAGAAAAAAAAAAAAAAAAGTGCATGGATACTCGTTTGTTTACCAGATTCTGTCGACGTGTCTTCCATTTCCATGTCCCTATTCGTGTCTTTATCTTTTTTTCCCTGCCCCTAAAAGTTCTTCACTCCCCACGCATCTTCTTGAATGTCCTCAGGTCATAGGACGGCTCGTGGGAAGTCGGAGGGCTCCGTGGCCGTCATTCAGGAAGGTCATATTGTGGATACTTTTTCTTTCGTGATGAGTATCTCTGTCATTTTAAAAGTCCTATAATTAGTCTCTGGCTCATAGAGAAAATCATTTAAAAAAAAACCTCCAATTTTGGTGATGCTCTTGTTACTAGTTTGACTCTATTCGAGACTGATCAGCGGCCAGAATCTCTGGTGACCGTGGAGGTTGGCTGTCGAGCTCCAGGCACTGGTCAGAAACGCCAGGAGAGTCGAAGGCTTTCCCTGGGCTCACAGATCCGGCGGCGGCAGTAGGAAGGCCATCCCATTAATAATCCTGTCAAACAAGAGGCAAACCTAGTGAATTTAAATGCATCTTAGGAAAGGCAAATGCAGAGACTTATTCTGCCTGTTTTACCTTTGATGAGCTCACTTCCACCATTTTTCTAACATGAAAAGCCCTTGCCTGTGTCTCCTCCCTAACATCTGGAGAGTGGCAGGGGGTGGGCCATGCGGGTCTCTGCATGTGTTAGAGTCTAGTGCATGTATCACTAGGGGGGGACGCAGTGAAAATAATTTTAAAAGTTAAAAAAATAGGAAGACTAAAACATTTATATGTGTATAAATATGTATAAATATTGGAGAGCAAATAGGTGCAAACTGCATACAGTGCAAGACACGGAGCTGAGTACAGGGAAGCTGCCTGGGAGACGATTTGACACGGTTTCTCCTCCTGGTCGGCGTCCATCAGTATTTTTTCATGTCCACTGTTCTGCTAAAATTGTTTGTGTTCAGGGTGATGGGTGAGCAATGGTGGCTTCTTACTGGCTTGGTTTTGGCTTTTGTTGATGGACAAAGACACCAGGATAGGTACGATGCACCTGTTCCCCTTTGAGTTAATTACACTACCTGGCCAGAACTTTTTCACAATGTCCTCCTATCCTATGAACCATAACTTTCTTCTAAGGCCTCACTGGCAATAAGCCAGGGTGCTTGTGGGTGAAAATATGGAAGACAGAGATGAATAATCTCAGCTTCAAAGTAGAATGAAGTAATGATATATTAGAAAGAGCCATGTATGCAAAATAAATATGCAAAAGTAGAAACTCACAGGTATGTTATAACTTTTTGCTAAACATGCAGTTTCTTCATGCTAGGGCCCTCTCGAATGCAGAATCATCTTTCTTTTTAATTTGAAGCAAATTATTCTGGATATAGGAGGGGAAATAAAGATTTAAGCTGCCAATATTCTTCAAGATCATCGTTGGGAATAAAAACTGCTGTGATTTCAGCCTTTTCTGCAGGTAGTGGCCCCAGAGACAATTGAACTGAGTCTGATAATTGATAGAAGGAAGCACCACAAACAGAACTGGGGAAGTGAACTCTCAAGGTCATATAGAGAAGCACCAACTTTGAGCATTTTTGGGTCACTGAAGTCCCAATGACTTGCTCAGTGAGATTTTGGGTCCAGGGCACAGTTCATGAGACTGTCTTAAAAAAATAAAAGGGGGAGTTATATTTGGTTGCTAAGGCATAAGGGTTCTGGTCTTCGGTAGCAGAGCAAAAACATTTTAAGAGACACACTGTCTTGGAATTGTGTACTACACACTTACCCATCCCGGGTTCCTACACTTCCGTTATGAAAACAGCCATGTTTGGTATATTGGCTTCACTTGTAATCATGGGCCAGAGCAGACTTGTATCGGTTTGTGATTATGCACATTTCTTCCTAATTCTTTGTTCAGTCAAGTCATGTTGGTGCTTGCAGTCAGCCATCATGGGAGAATTTACACCATGAAAATTGGCAAGCACTATACTCCAGGGCTTGTTTTTGCCTGTAGAGTTGGTTGTTAGATTTTTGCCAGCACCCCACTAGATGGAAAGCCTGATTGAGTTGCATTAATCCAGAGATGGGAGAAATGTAAAGTAGAAGGACCATTGCTTGGAATTTGCAAATTGTCTTCAAGGGGGTAAAAGCTAGTGGGGAGAGCCAGAAACTGAGCAGAGTTTCTCTCTCCATCTGCACCGAGTCCCGCCAACTTACACCCTTTGTATGGCAACCATCCCAAGCCAGGCGGGTTCAAGGTTGATTCGGGCAAATGGAAAAGGAATCTTGGAGCCCAGGTATATCTGACACACCTTTAATGCTGAAACAGGAAACCAGATGGATACACAGGCAGCCCAGCAGGCAGGCAGGCAGGCAGCAGCGGAACCACCTAGCCCGCGCCCTCACATCATCTCCCCCATGATCTCTCCCTCTTGCAATTCATTCATGATTCTCCCACCCCCAGCCTGGGTGTCCTAATTATAGGGTCACGGGCCCCGTGCTCACACTTCTAAGCACTTTCTTACAATAACATGACGTCACGTGTGGGTAATGAAACCTGGGAGGAAACTTCAGCAGCAGGTGGCAGTCAGAGAGGCCAGCGGCTGGAGAGGCCAGTGACTTCATTTTCCTTATGCCGACCCTCGTGGAGTTGCCACAATCCTCTCCGTGAGTTGTAAGAAGTGTTAGAATCCGAAGTGGCTGGTGGCCAGGTCTTGCCCTTCTGGAA
Source organism: Talpa occidentalis (assembly GCF_014898055.3). NCBI lineage: Eukaryota > Metazoa > Chordata > Mammalia > Eulipotyphla > Talpidae > Talpa > Talpa occidentalis. The sequence goes on from NW_023605194.1 coordinate 113,029,214, forward strand.
GGATTGCCAGGCAGGATCCTCATCTCTGCACAGGCCCCGGTGGAACATAACCAAGGTCCATCTCGGTCAATGATGTAGCACTTCTGGGAGATAGAGCCAACTTCGTCCTCTTAACTTCAAAATATTACTACTTCTACAGCTAATGTTGTGCAGATACTGAATTTGAGGTCCAAGGAGATGTGTAGTCCAAACAGTACAGGTCAGGTCACTGCTTTTATTTATTCTGTATCATCCCGATGCCTTCCTCTGGTGGTCAGGGGCTTGAATAACCGTCAAGAGTTGCTTCTCTCATTGGGATTCTCTGTGCTAATGAACAGTCCGACCCATGCATGGCACATGCCATTCTTCCAGGGTATTTTCAAATCTTGGCACAGGGATTATTGGCCACGGAGACTAGAAAATGAGTATCTGTTTTGTTGGCCACTGCTTCCCGGAGGCTTCTCAGTGTGAGTCCTGTAGATCAGATAGGGCAGTTCTGCTTCTGGCCAGTGACTCAGCCAGTTCCTGCTCCTGTACCCTTGCTACTCAAAGTAGGTCCATGGACCTCTAGCTCCGGCATCAGCTAGGTGCCTGCTTCCAACTCAGCCATCCTACACTTTCCGAGCCAGACGCGGTTTCATGTGGGCCCTGGGCAATTTATAAGAACAGAAAAGTTTGAAAGCCACTCACGGCCTCACCTGTTTGCAAGTTTCATTCCCAAACTATTGAAAAAACTCTGAAGAGCTACCTGAAGAGAATGAGGGCAACCATGAGTTTAAGACACACCAAGAAACAAACTAGAAGTTGGGCAGATGGTGGAAGAATCTGGAAGAATCAATTATATTGGTAGGTAACAGCTTCCCCTTCACCTGACTCTAGTCTCCATGACAAACTGATTTGTTGAGTTAAAAAAGAAGCCAGGCTGTAGTACCTGCAACATAGAGGGGGCAGTACCTCCAACATAGAGGGGGCAGTACCTCCAACATAGAGGGGGTACTACCTCCAATATGGAGACATGACCTAGGGCTTTAAGGGGAACCATATTTTCTGAACTATTTGGCTATTTTAAAACTTGCTTTCACCTGGTTAATCTCACACGCTCATATTAAATAGCAGTTCTCCTCATTCCTCCCTATTTCCCTCTTTCCTGCTTTTTAGAAGTTCAACGTTTTATTTCAGAACAGCCTCAGCTTTATAGGAAGTTAGTCCACACAGCTCCGTGACGCGTCCTGCCCATCTCCCTTGATTTTTGAAGGGGGTTGCATTTTTACTTTCCCTGGGTTGGCAGACTCTCCTGGCTGGGGAAGCAAAGTTACAGCACCTAGCACAAATAGTATTTGATTAAGGTTAATTACAGTGCTGTCACATAAAAAGGGGAGAAAAGAAAGCTGGCTTTTTCAACCAGCAATGAAATAACCTGCTGTCTATCTACTGACTTAATAGCTTTAATTGCCAGAGCATAATCAAGATCTGGTGAATTTGTTTGAACATATCAGCAGGCACCAAATATTTCAATGAGATCAAGTTGTGTAACTAGTTGGGCTCGAGCTGAAACCACTCTGACAAAGTGAGTTTTGTAACCTAAAAGGCAGCACCTGTTGGGAGAGGCCTTCGGGTTCGATTCTCTGCCCTCTTCCGACTGTTACGGATCTACTGTGGCTCCGTCTCTAAAATGTCTGACTTCTTGGCTTGTGGGATGAATGAGGACAGTGTAGTCACACTTCATTTGGAAACTCATTCTACTTCCTATTTATTGAGACTTTTTTCTACAGAGTGCCATACAAGAGTGGGCATTTCCTTTAATAGATGTCACTGGTACACTTTGTACCCTAAGTTGGAGTCATGTGAGAAAGTAATCACTCTTCCACATTTTATTGTCTTCTACTTTTTAGCTCTTAGCAATGCAGAACCAGGAACTCAGGCATAGTAAGACCTTCAGGGTCCACGAAGCCAGACAGGCAGTGACTCTGTCTTAACAGATGATTTTGAAAATGGGTGTAAGGGGCAAGAGAGGACCACTGAGCAGGGTTTCTAGGATCCCATGCAGACCGGGATAAAGGAGGAGAGAGTCCTGGACACCTCAGCGTGTTTTCAGGCTTTTATTGGGGTTCACCAGGCATATGGCAGGCAGAGGTGCTGGGGGGCCGGGAGGCTGGCAGGCCTCCCAGCCCCCAGCAAATCCTCACTCTATCTGGGCTCTCTGGCGTTCTCTCTGCTTCTCTGCTCTTCTGTTCATTCTGCTGCTTCTTGGCTTCTGCTGGCATCCCCTTGACGCCGCCCTTAAAAGCCCAGTCTCAGCCCAGGTGAATCCCATCTACCTATGCCCACACCCTGCTCCAGGTGCCGCCATCAGGCATGCGTTCAGGACCGCAAGGATCCATCATCTATCCTAATGGCGGGAGGGCAGAAAAGCCTGACATTTTCCCTTACCCTACAATGGGGTAGGGGGATAGGGGCTGGCTGAGCACCTGGGGGAACCCAGCAAGGCTTCTGACTGGCTCTTCCCCATTCAGGTACTGGGTACCTGCTTCAGGATAATCTAATGGACGCTTGTCTGTTGGTAGTTACGTATGTGAACCCTTGAGCTTTCTACACACAGAGGTTTGAACGAAAATAACCCTTTGTGGCATGTAAGCATCATTCCTTCCTTACTTAGTCATCAGTGAATTCCTCCGAGGAATTCAAACTCCTGACAAAGCTCCCAGTCAAAATAGTCTCAAAGGGAGGTGAAGGTGGGGGGCATTTTCTTCACTTTCTGAATCAGGTGAAATTGCAAAGAAAAGAAGTGAACCCAGCTCAGTGGTGCCAGTCACCTCCAGGAGGTCTTTCAGGAGAATGGTCATTGTGAGGTGCCAAGACCGTTGAGGGGTGAGAGTTCTGTCTGTTATCCCGTGCACAGGTCTGCTGCTGGGCTGACTGTGCCTCGGAGACTCCAAAAAGGCTCCATGCGTCCCAGCAGAAGTCTCTTGGGTCTCCTCTGGATCACCCAAGGGCTGAGCAAGGGGCCTTAAGTAAAAGGATTGGGGCTGGTGAGAATTCTCCCCATTTCTTTCCCTCTTCCTTCTTTCCCAGCCAGCATTATCCAGGTCTGTTTGCCTCCAGAATTTGCTTACAGGCCCCAACAGGCTGAGACGCCTTTCCAGGCTGCTGAGGGAGTAGTAAAGCTCTTTGTTGCTGATTTTTAGAGGCGGACCCTAGGAAGGAACAGAAATCTAGGGATTTTGCTTTTCAAGTTCCTACTGTTAATTTTTTTGTCTTCACTTTCCTTTGCTTCATCTACCAACTCTTTGAGGCTTAAGAGGCCAAAGTGAAGTCTGTCCTAATTTTAAACTTGCCTCTGTGGCTGCCCTGTAATTTTCACTCCGCAGCCTAAATTGGGACGCGTCTCCATAGGCTGGGCTCAGAACATCTCTCTCTGTGAAGCTTTTCCAAAAGACACTTGGTAGAGCAGCAAACCTCAGCATAAAAAGCCAGGGTCTGTCTTTGTCCGAAGCCCGCCCTGAGAAGGCCTCTGTCCGGCTCCCCGGGTCCTCGGGGAGAGGGGCGCGCTTCTGTTCATGCCCTGATGCCTAAAACTTGAGACATTTCATGGAGATGCTCTCACTCAAATCCTTTTTATTCTGTGTGTATTTCTAAGTTTCACACTTTATCTTTTACCATGAGGTGCATGGAACTCCCTCATTTACCGCGGGCCGAGATCCTCCAGCCTTTTGGAATGACCTCCGACCCTCGGGTTCCCTATCCCCGCCCCGAGTTTCCGGGACAGGCCTGTGCTTGGCTCTCTGTGGTTCTGTCCACCCAACTGCTGCTCTTTGCTTTCCATCCTGTCTGTCCACTGAGTGCCAGGCAGGGTTTGGGGGGAGGGCACTGTGCCCTTAGTGAATGGCTTGGCATGAATGCTCATCCACAGCCGTGGGCTGAGTCGAGCATTTTCTCACCATTTAATCAAGGGGACTCGGGGCCTTAAAACATTCTCCTTCCCTCAGAAACATGGACTGTTTACACTTACTCTGTGTAAATCTGCCACGCATAGAAAGCAGGGGCCTGCAGAAATCAGCAGCCATGATCTTCGATCTTCTATGGGTGACTCCAGGTTTCTGCAGATTAGTCCTTCCCAGGTCACTTGTTCATTTCATCAGGACCCGGCGTGCTCAGAACACCATGGCCTGCCAAGAGCTGAGACCGGAAGGCCCACCCGCTCATGACCACTCATTTGGTCTGTCATCCCACGAGTGCTCCTGCATCAGCCTGAGAGAGCAGCCCTCCTTTCTCCACAGAGCAGGCGGAACGGGCAGCAGATCTGCTGGACTGCTAGCCGCGGTGTTTCAGGGACTGGCGGGCCATGGAGGCCTCGCAATAAGGATTTCAGCCTGAAAGCAGCCCCACAGCCTGAGACATCTGCAAAAAGCTGGGAAAGGCTCTGGACTCTTCTGGGTTGTATCAGATCAATCTGTGGGCTCCCTGGTTTGCACAGGTAGATGCCAAAACCGTGGAGGCCTGAGATTTCCCCCACTTGAGAGCGACCCGATTAGCTGCCTTTCTCGCAGGAAGCTTCTTCAGATGCTTTCCTTTTTCTTCTGGAAAAGACACCCCACAGAAACCCACATGGTGCAGAGCTCAGGTGGTTAGAGGCTGGTGCTCAGAGGAACAAGCTCCTATTTTCGGTCCCGCGGGCTCGTTAGCACCACCTAGAAAAGCAGCCTGCAGACAGCCAGCGAGCACGTGCCTGCCTGGATGCAGCCGTGTGAGGGAAGCCGTGGGAGCTCAGCACACGGTGTCACGCGTGTCATTGTCAGACGTGTTAGCATCAGTGTTAGCATCACTCGTGCCGGTGCTGCTCCAGGGCTCCGAGGGCCAGTTAGGTGCTGCCCCACATGAGGGAGGAGGGACGCAGGTGCATGCATGGGTGTGGGGTCAGACCCCCTAAATTATAGTTATATTAGCAAGTTGCAAATCAATAAAATTGGAGGGGAGGAAATAAGAGAGAGCCCTTTTGGCTGCAGAGGTCGTGCGACCCAGGACTGTGTGTGCAGGCGGCCGCGATTCAGCTCTGGCTTCTCCAACGGGTGACTTCTGCGTGTCCCAAACATCGCCACATCCACTTCTGCCCATCCTTTATGTCCTGCCAAGTGTCCTCTCTTCTAAGAGGCATCCCCAGTCCTGCCCCTGCCAGGAGAGGGCTCCGCTTCCTCGGCGTTCCAGGTGCAATCCTCCACCTGCCCTTACAGCTTTGTGTGTCTACCTGATGTCTCACCTTTCCTGCTGGACTAGAAAGGCCTCGAGAGCAAACACTCTCGGGCCATATTCATGTATGCGTTGGCCTCCTGGTCTTTGGCACGTAGCTCACGGCAAGAAATGTGCATTGAAAGAATAGATGAGTAAGCGAGGACACTGTGGACTTAGGCATCGGCTCGGGGACATCAGTGGCGCACCACAGCTGAGCTTCCTGGAGGGAGAGGGTTCCACGCTCGTGGCTCACCCCCAACAGGTGGGGCCCGGAAACTCAGGAGAGAGGAGACAGACAGACACCGACAGACCTTGTCTCTAGCTCCTTCCAAGCCCGGGCCGGCCCCTAAAATCTCATGTCTTCCTCTTCGTTTGTTACCAGGGTGGGTATTGTTTGTGGAATTCACTCAGGAAAACTTAGTCATTCTCCAGCATAGTTAATATTCAGATAGGAAAAATCTCTTACAGTTTAAATGGTGAATAGATGCTAATTTATACATATATACTTATGCTCGGAATGCCTAATTAATGATCTCCCGTGTCAGTCACGGTATGTTAATGAGCTGCTTTTACTCCCGTGTCATAATTGCAGACTCCTCTCTAGCTTAAGGTTGGGAGAACATTTTAGCTGCGGATTAGCAAATGATGCAAAATAACAACAACAAAACAACTAACAATTATTCAGTGATTCAGAAGTTTAGGAAATGTGCAAGGATATGATCACAACAATTTAGTGTGGAGGAGGCAAGGACAGCCGCCAGCAACGGAGCAGAGCCACCGGCTACTTCCACGGCCCCCCCTTTTGCTGAGGCCCGAAGGGTTGCTTGCGGAGGTCACCGCGCACACAGTTCGTACCTCTTTGCTGTCTTTTTGAGGGGGACTGTCTTGGTTTGTTTCTGTGTTGGGGTTTTTTGTGTCCCTGACCGCAGAGGAGAGGAGAGGGGAAAGTAAAAGCGTTGCTTGCTTGAGAAAGGCCCACCTTTCTCTGGTCCAAGCGCCACGTCCCTCCCCCACCCCGGCCTCCAGCTCTGCGGACAAGCGGCTGCGATGGAGGGAGCACCGGCTGCTGGCTTCTCGCTGCTTGCCTTGTCTTTCTTCCCTTCTAAATGTATTTTGTTTTCTGCCCCAAGCGGGGCCTATTTTTCAGCCATAAACCTTGCCACTTTCTTCCGGCACAGTAAGGTTCGATTTGATTCCTAACTTGCCACTTTGGGGCTGTGTGAACTTGGCCAGGTTAATTGACCTCTCTGAGCCTCCAGGTCTTCACCTGTAGCGGGGGAGAACACCGGGAGGCTTGAATAGACACGAGGACTAAGTCCTGAGATGTGTCTGATGCCCACGCCGGGCCTGCAGCTGGCGGGGCCGCCCCCTGTTGCCTCCCTTTTTCGCCTCCTGCCTTGGAAAAGCTTCCGTGCTCCCCAACAGTCCGGGCTTAACTCCCGGCCCTGCCACGTTCCAGTTGTGCAACCTCAGACAAGTGGCTTAGCCTTGCCGTGCCTCAGTTCCTGCAGACCCGAAATGTCAGTGCTTGGCATTTAGTAAGTGCTCCCCAAAAGTCAGCTGTTACTCTCAGACAGCTTAAGCGCTGGGGACAATGGCCTTCTGCGAGTCGGGCTGGGCATCGGTGTCATCTGGCTGAGGGTCAGGCAACCCTTTTCCTGGCTCCTAAGCAGAGCACCTCAGCCCTTTGTCGGGGACAGCAGGGGACACAGAAGCTTCCAGAGCGCCTGTATAGAGGCCATCGCTTCTGTTCCTCCTTTCCTCTGAGGAGAAATCTGTCTTCTCTGCGAGAGGACACCAGAACAGACTTGTACTACCCCCCGGGAATGCGTGCTGCTCCCGGCTCCCCTGCGCAGGGGCGGAGTCTGGAATGCCCAGTCTCATCTCTCCCTGTGCGCTCCCTCTCCCGCCCTCATGACAGGCTGTGGGAGGAATACAGGGCTTCCAGCCAAGCCTTTCCTCCGAGGCCTCTATTTTCCTTTCTTTTTATGCCAGAGGCAAATAGTTGAGCGTTCTGGCTGGGAGTGAGGCTTCTGAAACCAGTCGGCTAGCCCTGACATTGTAAAGATAACGAATCCTTCTCCAAGTGGAATCGGATCCTGATCTATCACTGCGATGTATAGCTTGGCTTTTTGAGAATGATGAAGTGATGAATTCTAATAACTGGCCCCAAATAAGCAGTCAGATTTAGCTCCTCAAGTTCTCCAGATGTCTCCACAGCAACGGGGTTAGCACTTTACATCGAGAGCCGTGGTTTACAGATATGAAAACACTGTCAGAAAGCCCATCCCTGAATGGTGACATGCCAGAAATTATTGTTCCCATTTTATAGTTAAAACAAAACAAAACTGAAGCCCACAAGGACTAGACGGCTTGTCTACCCGATCCGCAGAGAGGAAGCCGGTTTCCTGGCCGGGGCGCTGGGATTTTAAACCAGTCGTTTGCTTCACAGAAGAGGCAAGATAATTTGTTGCAGGGACAAGTCGTAACTCTCACCCCCCCCCCCACCCCGAATGCTGGCTCCATTGGCTAAACACAGCAGCCCTCCTGACAATCTCCTCTCGAGTCTGGGACAGTGCGGGGTCTCTGCTCCCCGCGTCCCCAAGGACCCAGGCTGGCAGAAGCGCCACCGCCTGACCACAGGGCCGCCTTGGCACATGAGCTCCAGGCTACCTGCAGCAGAGGGAATGTGGGGAACTCACACCTGCGCTTTCTCTGCTCACCGCCAGTGGCCAGCCAGGTGCACGGCCCACACTCCCTGCGTGGGAACCCCGGAGTCCTCCCGAGGACTCAGCAAAGGAGGAGGCCAGCTCTGAGGAGACCGAAGCCTCTCTCTGGGCTTTTATGGGTGGTCTGTTTAAGGTCCTGGGTAACCATCAGCAAAAGAAATTGTCATTCAAACAAAAAGACACCCTACTGAATGAGAGAGAATTTTCAAGAAAGAGGCCCAGTGCTCTGTTGACTTGTGATTGGCAGAGTTAGGAATGACTCGACTCCATGCAGCAGGCGGGACCTCCCAGCCGCGGCGTCCTGTCACTGCTGGCAGGAGAGGAGGCTCCGAGGAGAAAGCTCACCCCGAGCTTCCAGACTCTTGGGAACAGCAGCCACTCCTGCCCGTCCCCGGAGTCTTCAGGGAAAGCACAGTTGTATGTGTTTTTACACGTCAACACTTTGTACTACTGGTTTTCAAAAAAGACCCAGGAGATGAACGTGGTGCCGGGGGACGTTCTCCAGGTGGCCTGCGCAGGGGCTCTCGCAGCGTTGCGCTTTTCGAATGTGACTTCCGACCGGGTGAAAATGCACGTGACAGAACGCGCACAGGTTAAAGCCAGTTGGTGGTGAACGATGAGTCTCTTTTCCATCACTTTCTTCCTGTCTGCTCCTCTCCTCCCCCAAAGGTCCACGGTCACGCTCCCCCCACCCCGGCTTCCCCGTAGTGACATCCAGGCGTGTACCAGTGCAGGCGTGTGCTTTGTATGTTTTAAACCGTGTGCTCCACAGACCACGCTTCACATCCATGTCACGATGTCTCATTACATTGATCATTTTCCTCTGTCATCACAGAGGATTTTATACAAGCAAATAACTTTGGGGGTCGAGAAACTCTGAGCCCCCAGAGGCTTACCAATGTAAGTTTCTCTCTCTCTCATGCAGCCGTCCAGTGTGGGCGTTCATTGTTCACACACCAGTTCCTTCACCTTGACGTTTCTCCATGGATCCTGGAATCTTTGGTTTCAGCCGATGACTGACAAGAGAACGTAGAGGCTGGAGGTGTTTGTGGGGGCAAACATCGTTGACCCTGCAGAGGTGCCAGGGAGCAGTCATCTGGGGTGGAAAGCTGCCCGTTCTGCCCTCGTTCTCATCCCCAAATGTATCCATAACATACTCGTTTCAGTCAGTGCCGTTTCGTTTCCTTCTTGGTCCGTGGGCGTGCAGTAGGGAACTGGGACGGGTCTTTGTACTGTAGCTGTGGCCTGTGAGAGTTTGAGAACCACTACTCTGTACAAAGATCAAGTTCAGCATTTGTCCCTCCTACGGTGTGTGAGCTCAGCCCCCGGGCTGCTCCAGGAACAGGGAAACCCACCGCCTACCTGGCCACTATCAGCCTCCTTCAGCTAAATGGCTTTCCTCCTGTCTAGCCCAGGTAGCACCAGGAATGAATGTTCCGGAATCCCCAAGTCCCAGTCTGCCTGTAAGACATTATAGTAATTTTATAATAGTTCTTTTCAAGCCTTAATTTAATCTCTCTCTTTCACGCTTTGCTTACAAAAATGCCCTTTGTTATCAGAGAATAACATTGAACACAAACAAATCAGCAGCATAAAGAACTTTTGTAAGTTCAGGGTTGGGGAGCGAGAAGCTGGTAAAGGGAGGAGTTGGTGAAGGTGTCTGGCCCTGTCCTCCTCCTCGATTTGAGCCAACAGCAGGCGGAGAGGCCGGTGTCGGCTCCCTCCTCCAAAGCGCTGCCTGCGTCAGCCCCCGGAATAGAAGCATCGGGATGAGCTGGGCTGGCCAGCCGAGAGCGAGCAGGAGGTGAGGCTGTGTGCGCCCACCGTCCGGAGCCTCGCGGGTGGACGCGGGAAGACGGGTGCAGAGGCCTGGCTCCCCTGGCACCGCCGCATCTGTTTTCTCTTCCTGGCCGGTTTGCGTGGACTCTGTGGTCACTGCTCCCCACGTCAGCACATTCAGATCTGCTGATGTGAACGCCGGAGGCAGCATGACGGCTCAGAAGAGGCCTGCAAGGAGAGCAGCCTCAGCAGCGCGATTTTCCTGGTGCGCCAGCCCCTGCCGGCTGCCAGAGCAGGCCCCACTCAAAAGTGCAGTGCGGCTGGGCTTGTGTGGGATGGAGAGGAAGGAAGAAAAGGAGGCTCAGCTCGTTGAGATCTCTTCCTCAGGAAGCACATACTGGTCTCCTACAGGGGCCCTGTCTTTGGGAGCTGAAACAGAAGAGGAACTCCACCAGCTGGCATGGAGGACTGCCAGGGAGGGAGCCAGATTACAGACACCAAACCCGGGCAGAGAGCAGTGGGGAGCCTCGGGCACGGGGTGCTGTTCCCCAGAATCTGGCGGGGAGACCCTTCCCAGAACACCATTGTAAACCCAATGCCCCGCACGTCTTCATGGCAGGCACAGGAGCCCTGGCAAGCCGGGGAGGAAGCCTGCAGTTCCCGCAGGCCAGGGCGGCGCACGACCCGGTGCGTGTCTTTGCAGCCTGCCAAACCACAGCAGTTCACAGCGGGCCTGTGGACCAGCATCTGCTGCAACCAAACTGGTGCCCAGTTCCAGAAGTTTGCTAGTATGTGCACTAGTCCATACATAACTCACCTCCAGCTTCGTGGGTTCTGATAAGAACAAAAGGGACCCAGATGGAGGCTCTGCCCACAAATAATAATTCACGACTCCCGTGAGAGCCTCTTCTGGAGCAAATGATGGGAGTGAGGTTCTGGGGTGAGTTAGCTCTGCCGAGAGAAAGAGCAGGTCGGTTGTAACACACTAGCACACACAGATCCTGTATGTGTCCTGTAGTCTACTTACCTTGCTGTATCTAGACGTCTCTATATCGATGTCTGCGTGTGTCTTATCGATCCAGAGAGTGTGGGATTTATTTTAAGGAATTGGCTCTTGTGATTGTGGGGACTGGCAAGTCCAAAATCTGTAGAGCAAGTTGGCAGAGTGGAGACTGAGGCAAGAGTCGACATGAGTCTTGAGTCCCAAGTCTGCAGGCTGGAAGTACAGGCAGGGTGTGCAGGCGGAACTGCTTCTGCAGAAAGTCTGTCTTTACTCCCAGTGATTGGATGAGTTCCCCCCACGTTTAGGAGGGGGATCAGCTGTCTTCTGAGTCTGCTGACTTAAATGTTGAGCACATCTAGAAAAAATAACCACTGCAACATCTAGGCTGGTATTTGGCCAAATGGCTGGACTCCATAACACGGCCAAGTTGACACATGAAATCCTCCATCACGTGGGGGTTCAGGAGAGTTGAAGTCCTGGAGATGGCTCTTCAGGCAGTCGGCCGGCTAGTCAGAATGAATTTCAGAGGGCGTGGATTTGTCTACATTCCATATTTTGATAAATGTCGTGTCAGTGAAATTTATGTTTGTACATTGAAACAGGAACATGATAGTCACATTCCATAGGTCCACTGGTGAAGAGTTGTGTTCTGAGTGTCTCAGAGGCGTGCTGGCAATTTTCTTGGGGTGGATTGTCTTTGGTGTAATATCTGATCTGATGGGCTTTCTGGAAAATGGTCCTTTCTATCTTGATGTCAGAGGCACAGAACAGGGGCTGGGAGAGAGCACTGTGAGAGCAGGGGTTCAGTTCCTGATGCTGCCTCCCTCCCATAAGGCCCCGAGAGCAGCTGATCACTGAGCCATCTTCTGCACTCTGAGAAGCATGACAGGAAGACTTAGAGACCGCATTGCCAGAGAGAGATGATGGGTCTGCCTGGGTTCAAATCCCAGCCCCAGTACACTCTGCCGGGGCATAGGTTAGCCTCCCTGCCCCTCAGTTTCCTGACATGCACATTGGGGTGGAATAGTTTCTACTAGCTTCTATGTCATAGGGCTCTTGTGAAGATGAAAGAAATTATCAACATCTCTAAGTGTCTCCACCTAGAGCCACGTAAGTGTTTGCTCCCACAGTGACTACTTCCTGGGAATATGAAGAGATAAAGTCTGAGTAGAGGATTGATGTGGTTGAAGAAAGAATTTTAGAATAAATTACACACTGGAACTTCGTGATAATTCAGTCCTTAAGGCCACTGTGTGTGTTGTCATTTAGGGAATTACATTTATAATCCTCTGGAAGGAACTGAAACCGAAATGGTGCCTCCTTCTATGAAATTCTGCCATGGCTGGTGGAGTCCCGGAGCCCTCCTGGGCACTGACGGTGGGTGGGGTCATGGGGCACCTCCCGGGCTCTAGCAAGACACACCGACGCACCAACGAATGTGCAAAGTCTTGGAAGCAATTTCCTGAGGAGCAAATAGCAAATGTGGCCATGGCCATGGTCTAATTGCCTAAGAAATGGTTAAATTCTTTAGTTTTTAGTCCTTTTCTAAGCAGTTACTTGAAAGCTGAAATATTTCCCCTACAGGCCGTGAATAGTTCTAACAGCTAAATGAAGCGCAGGGTAGAGGAGAAGGAATGTTTAGGGGTGCGTTTGCTCCCCTACATTAAACTTGGCAAATTGTTGGGTTTTTTCTGCTTAGGTTTTTGCCTGCTCTGTTTCCATGTTTGACTTTCTGGTGTAGAGTGGTAGCTGTTGTTCTAAAAATTCTAGTCAAAAAGAATGCCAGCTCTCTTTCACAGAGTGCCCTGTGCGTCAAGTTAAATGTGTGACGTGTCTCACCACGTGTCATCTCGAGAATCATCGAACCACGTGGGATTGTTGTCATCACTATTTTCCATTTGGAGAAGCTGAGGCCTGACGAGGTTAACCTGCCCCAGGTTCACGACAGGTGGCCTGGTCCCGGGTAGCCAGAGCACAGGAGGGCAGATGCCTTACCACTATCCTGTGATGCCCTTGACACCCCATAAATTAAAATCAGCCCTCCCCTCTACAGGGGGCTTTGGGGTGCTTTGTCAATTGGGGTTGAGTGGTTCTCTGGTCAATAAATCAGAGCTTAGGTTGACGTGTGGGGAGCTTGTCTTTCTGCAAGAGTTGTTAGGGTCTCACAGAGAAGGCTTTCCCAGGTTCCTGACAGCCAGCCTTGTGGGGAGGGGAGTCTTTGCTGGGGACAGATTTCACCCCCAGAGGAGCTCTGGAGGTGAGACCCAGAGTTGGCCATGGCGTCTCTTTCTGCAGTCCATGCAACCAACAGCCCTCACTGGTCTGAGATGCTCTTTTAATGGCGCTTTAGCACTGGAGGAGGGACAGGAGAGGCCGGGGAACAGTTCACCCAAGTTGTCAAGAAACGCTCTTCTCCAGACATAAAATGAAAGCAGTGCCATTTGCAACTCGACCAGATGTGTGTTTTCAGGAAGAGCGATTCTTTTTGGCAAAGGAGACACTGACATTATCAATGACTGAAGTGAAAAAGCAGCATTTCCGAGAGGTTGCACAACACTCAAAGTCTTCCTCTGTGTTTAGAATAAAACTTTGTGTTTGTACTGTCAGGATGTGAGCTTAATTATAGCGTGTTGCAAACTTTGCTTCTGTACAGGATGTGTGTGTGGAGGGAGGGGGGGGTCTCACATCGCCTGGGGTTCAGGTGCTATTTTTGTTTTCCTTTCAAAGCAACAGGAGAAATTGATATGTTAGTTTAAGAAATAATAGTTAAGTGATAAGCCTCCTGAGGGCAGGAAGTGTGATTTATCCATCTGTTTTAGTCCTTACCATACTACTTAATAGTATTTATTTACTTGAATTAATCGAGGCATTAATTCAACTGAGCTACTTCGATGCCTTCATTTTGATTTTTACTTAAGTAATATATTAGTTATTCTTCTAGAAATAAATTTTCTGGGTTAGAAACTTACATTTTCAAAAACCTACAATAATTCATTGAGTTATGCCCCAGAATTAGCATTCATGTGTTTAATATAGTTATTTTTGACAATCCAGGAATTTCCTTTGTGTCCTTGTACATAACTGCATGTTTAGCATTGCAAAAATATATATATTGCATTGAGATTAGTCACATTGTCAGACTCTCTGCACAGATAGAAAAGCGCATGATTCTACCCTTGTGTCCTTCCTCTCTACCATGAATATTTGCTCAAACTTACATTCCCTGAGTCTGAAAGAATGAGCCTGGATGGTTTGTCTAGATAATTAATAAATTCCATCTCACCTTAAAAAAAACCCACCTTTTAATATGAATCTGATGCATATATTATCTTTAGCTTCTGGATACAAAATTTCTGTGCACATTGCTCATGCTAAGTTTTCAATATTATGTATATTGAATGATTAATTCAAAACAAATCAAGATGGAACCAAGGAAGATGAAGCCATTTGCAAGCTCGATTTGGGAGGGTACAGTGTTCACAAAGTTTATTGGCATTTTCCATTCTGATTCTACCATCATACCATTTGGGGAAACTGAACATTTTCTCATCAGAAGTGCTAAAATAGAAAGCAGTTAATCAGGACCGAGGAGATGTGCGGTGCATACGCTTATTAAGGAGCAATCCGCTGACTCCTTATTACTGCTATTAGTTCCCAGACAGCACCTTCCCCTTCTTTTATTTGTTTCATACAGTGGCTTATTAAAAACCACTGCCTGAAAAATATCCTTCAGTCGGATATATGTGCATAGGTAAGTGAGACAGTCACAATTTAAATCAAATCTTTGATTTGTTTTTATTTATCACGGGGGAAATATGCCTTGAACAAACACTTACTAAGTCCCTATCTAGTGTCAAGCTGTCTAAGCTCGGAAAATAAAGTTTGTGAAGATACTTTAGAGTTAACATGATTTGTTAACACTGAAATATCTTAATGCATTATAACTTTGACTCTAGAATAGACAGGGAAGAGCGTTGTAGAGCACGCTGTTTGTTTGTGGTTTGGTTTTCATGTTAAAGATAAATGTTGGACTATTTCATTCATTAGCAATTATCAACCCATAATGCCAACTATGAAACTTCAGGGCTTATGGAGAAATCTTCAGAAGTGATTCCTAACAAGGTTTTAGACAAAGACACATGGATGTTTTGCGGGGATTCATTTAGGCTTCTGAACTCATCAGAAGCAGGTAGAATGATTCAAATCATCTGCAAGAACAGGAAGAATTACTTGCTTTGGGATAGTTCATTCTTCACCGAGAAACAAAAATGTAAAAAGCAGGGAAGCTCAGCTCTTCTTGATGACCCAAATACTTAAGGCAGAAGAAGGGAGGCAAGAGAATAGGCACGTCCAGAAGAGACCTCAAATGGGAAGGTCCTGGAATTCGCCTTTATCCTGTCCCAGGATTTAGGATGGGGGACTCCTCCTTCGACTGCTTTGCCTTTACAACCTAAGCTGACAATCCCATGCTGAATTCCAGAATTTTAGTAGTAGATAATGAACAGAAAGGAACTGTTTTTCATATGAAATCTAATACTGCAGGAAGACCTCCATTGTAAGCATTGTAAGCAAGCAAATCTGTGTAGGAATTAAATCCAACCCATACACATTTACTCTGGGCCTAGTTATTCCCATTTGGGTTTTAGCCAAACGATATTCTGCGTAATCACTGAGATCTAGCGCTGGTCATTCCTAGAAATGACGGGTTACATTATCTCCTTTGACCCTCAAACACCATTGTGGGCCCATCCCCCAAAGCCCACTTCCACCCCTGGCCCAGGTGACATTGGCTTCCTGTTCTGCTCCAATTCTTCCTTTGTGCCTCTCTACCTCTTCTTTCTCAACCCCTGGCAAGTCCTGACTTAGGAGCCTCAGGTTCTATGACCTGCAGTGTCTCTATTTTTTCCTGGTTAAGTCATGCCTGGCTTCTCCAGAACCCTCCTTAATCTCCTTCTGCTGTAAAGATTGTAAGCTGCTTTTCCCTACAACAGAAGAAACTTCCTGCTCATTAGTGTGATAAGGTTAGAGGGGAGGGGTCCTATTCATAACAACCCTCTAAAAGTTTTTCACTTTAGAAGAATCTTTTTATTTAAGTTAAGTATACAGTTCACATGTATACATTAATTAGATTTTGATTTTGATTTTTGTTAAAAATGACTTGTTTTGTTGAAGATCAAAATGCAAACATTTAAATAAGCATTTCACCTTGGCAAAGATTTAGTATCAGTTGTTTTGAGTTATGATAGTTGTTCTTCTGATACAGCAGAACAAAAAATGGTGCCTAAATTAACCTGTCAGGCTGAAAATGTTTTGTCTCTCCATGACTTCACAGATAGCTGCTTTATTTAGCTTTGAGGAATAAAATAACCAAATCACGATTCAGTTTTCGAATATAACTGCTCTAACATTTATGTGGTTTACACGTAGAATACGTACCTCCTTTAGATGGGGAAACTTGAAGCCTGAGTCATCTGTAATTTGAAGAATGCATGCAACAGGGGCGTGCCTTGTAAGAAAGAGAATAATGAAATTGGGTCTCCTGGAAGTTTGAGTTAAGTCAGCTCACTGATGAATGACTTAAGAAAGCTACAGCCTGGGATAGGGGTGCCAGTGGCCTCTGCCAGGGTCACAGTGTGGAGCTCTCAGATGCTGTGTTTACTCTGGTTCTTCTGGATAGTGTCATGTGTGACATGTGCCAACCTCCCCTCACACCCCTCCCCCCACCACCCCACATTTGTAGCAGGACAGCACAGTGGATGGGGCAACAGCAAGGCTTCACCTGTGGACATCAGCTTAAACACCACTACAGGGCTCATGGTCATGGACCCTGCACCCCTTAGCTGGGCTGTTAAGGACTGTAATGGCCCATTGTCTGGATGTGGTCGCCTTGGTGTTGTGCCTCTTTGTTTTGGTATTTTAGGTTTCTACTGTGATGTAGGACGGGATTGTGTGATTCATTTGGTTATATATAGTCATACTGAAATATAAGGACACATTACACTGAAGAGCCCAAATGCTCTCATTGGTTGCTCTGTGTCTTACGCTCTCCTTACACACACGCACACACACAGACAGACACACACACATATACCTCTCATGCTTATATACATACACAAGTGCCTCAGTTAAGTCTGGTCATTATTATCATTCTTTCTGCCCCCAGACCCACCCCCCACCCTCATCCTGAAAAAAAAATATTTTAATACTACTACCACCACCAAGGGCAAATTAGGATTACCCTAGCTTTGTGGACCAGGCTTAGGCTACAGCGTGACACTCCCGGAGAGAACTTCTTAACAAACATACAAGCACTGTGGAAAGTTCTATGCCTGACTCATCTCACAGCCTCTGTGTGTGGACAGCTTTGTTCAGAACTTCACTCACAGACATACATTCAGGAGCCTGTGGATCATTCTGAGACTCTCCATACTGTAGGGAAACCGAATTTCAAGCACTTGTAACAACTCAGACTGGAACATCTCACAGCCTGAAAAGAATGTTTGAAGACAGAACAAATATTATTTATTACCAAGCTCTGTAATCGGGGCAGCATATGTTGCCAATAATGTACAGCTCAAGCTAGAAATAGAAAACAAAATTAAAAAAACAGCATGTCTTTATGAAAACGAGGAGAGTCTCATGTCATCATAATGAAAGCCTGGACCAGATCGACTTGGTAGGGGTGGAGGACGTTTTAATTTATGATTGTCATTGAACCAACACAAATGTGACATCTAACCCACTCATCAGCATCACTCACATCTATATTTAACGTGAATTACAGGACAGTGTGATTGATAACAAAGTCTGAGAACCGAACCAAATTGGTGCTAAGATGCACAAGTAAGTCTGAGGAGCAGCCGTTCTTGTATCACGTCCTGCGACTGGGACAGGCAGAGCAGGGCTGACCGGCCTTCACAGCACAGGGGGACAGGGCCACGCACCGCCCCGTGGTGTGGTGTGTGCATGGGGAGACAGATGTCATGGCATCCAGGTGAGGCGAGTGAGAAGTCCAGCATGCTGGAAGAAGCCATAGGTCCCCAAGGAAGGCACCAGGCTTTGAAGTTGAGTCTTCAAGCTCATGCACAAGGCAGCTCACACAGATTTGGGAAAACAATTTGCTCACTTTCTCAGCAGACTTTTTGGGCCTAAACCACATACTGTTTCTTGAAGCCTTCTTTATGCCAGCTGATTTAGCTCCCTAAGTGCCACAGAGCTCCTCACTGTTATTCCTTCCTACAGGTGATGGGAGCCAGGCTCGGTGCTGCAAAGGCTGATAGATGCCTGGTTCAAAGTCACATAGCAAGTGAGGGCTGCAGATTCCATCATTCTTCGCTCTCGAGTAAATCTTTAGATATTTCTATAAGCTGAGTGTTTGTACAACCCGCCCCCCCAATTCATCTGTTGAAATCTAATCTCTAAGGCACTTTTGGGGATGTGATATCGTGCTGAGGGTGTATCCCTCATGAATGGGGTTAGTGCCCTTGTAAAATTGGTCAAGATTGTCCTTTGTCCTTCTACTGTGAAAGGACACAGTGAGAAGAAGCCTCAGGCCAGAGAGGGGCCACACCTGGCCATGCTGCACTGTGGTCCCGGTGCCAGCCTCCCAGCCTGGGGGTGACTTCTGTGTATATAAGCCACCCAGTGTCATCGTTGCCGACCGGCCATTCCTTAGTCATGCTTCTATCAGGGGTGGAGAAGATTATTCGGGAAATTGTGTCTGGGAAAGACAATAGATATTCCATATGTTAGAGTAAATGTGTACATTCAGACGTGCTGTGCACTGAACAGACTTGTGAATACCGGGTCATACGTTAAAATTAGCCACTTTATTTTAATTACAATATGTACTATATATAGAGAGAGACATAGATAGCTACCTATATAGCTTCAAACTTTCAACTTTTAGAATTTATCTTTTACATATAAATATATTAACATTTATTAAATATATTAATAAATAATATATTTTACATATAAATATATTAATATAGTATTTGACATAAGTATATATTAAATATATCTTTCCTATGTATGTATATATCTTTAAAGCACCTTGACCAAAGAAAAGATGTCTTCCATTGTCTTGAATTATCTATTTTTGTTTTAATTTGAGTTTTATCTTGATCCCTTATGCAACCCTTGAGGCAAAATGAAATGTTGCCAGTATTTCAAAAAAAGCATCAGGCTATTGAAATATTTCATCTCCTTTCATAATCACCATTACTCTGCCCCAACAGCCACATCCTATCTGAGCCACTAGCACTATTAGAATATGTAAGGTGTAACTGTGTGTGTGTGTGTGTGTGTGTGTGTGTTTGTTGGAACCTCACTGTAATTTCTGGTTTTCCATCTAGAGCTGCCTTGGATCACGTAGGAAACCATACTAACTGACAGTAGACCTGGGTTCTGGGCTTAGGTTGTCTCAAACTGGCTTTGTGACCTGGAACAAATGACTTCACAACTCTGGGTCTTCATTTCCTTTTCTGTAAATAGATGGAGTTGGATGAGGTGATCTCCCCTGCCTATAAGATACTCTGAGCTCCCAATGCCCAGGACTTAGTGCTGCTGCCCCCACCCTTCCATCCTCATTGTTGATCTTCCACCCAAGAACTGAGGACAGTCCACCACACTGGGCAGTCTGGCCCCTATGGGAAAGAGTATGGCGGTGTCTCAAATATTAGAAGTAGATCTACCATAGAATCCTGCATTTGCGCTCCTAGATCTTACTCTGGAGAATGCAGAAACACCGATTCAAAGGAATCCATGTACTCCTGGGTTCGCTGCAGCACTGTTTACAATACCCAGGTTATGGAACAACCTACGTGCCCAACAACAGAGGGGTGTCTGAAGGAAAGATGGTATATACACAATGGAATACTACTGAGCTATGAAAAATGATGAAATCCAGCCATTTGCCATAATAGAACGAAAGGGGGTGCTGCTCAGCAAAATAAGTCAGGAAAAAGACAACTCGTGAATGGGGCCACATACATGTGGACTACAGAGAACTAAGGGCAGGTAGAACCAAGCCAATAACAAACCTTGGGAATCTGACCGCAGAATTGAGGCTAGCAGAGGGGGAGGCTGAGGTGAAGAGCATGGGGGGGGGAGGGAGCCCAGTGGACTGAGGTGAAGGATTATGGGGCCTTGGTGGTGGGTCCCATACATCTCAAGAGGTGGGATCCTATATCACAGTCAGCGTGGCAAACCAGCTTTACCGCAACAAAAAATAATACAATTTTTAAAAAGGACTAAGGCAGTTGAAAACACTTGTGCTCTATTAGTTTCAGAAGATGTCGTTGCCTATACTCTATTTGAGACTCTCTCGGCCTCGGGGTTGACACCAGACTGTAGGGGTGAGGGTGACTTGGTGGCGCAGGAGCCGGGGAACAGGGCGTGCTGCCTGTGATCTCAGAGAAGGGCTTGTACCCGGCAAACAACCAGTTCATCAGGGCTTGTCTCCAGCACCAGCATCAGCAGGGACATCACTGGAAGTCTATGCATCTTGATCTGTCTGGTTGGTGAAATTTTGCAGCCTGGGGAACCTGCGGCAAGTGTGATGTGGTTCATGGAGGCGGTTCTCCTAAATTCACAGGCAGAAGGCATGTCTGCGCGCAGGCGAGGGCCCGGAGAGGCAGGGTGGCGGTGAGGCTGAGTCCTGCTGCTGTTGGCTTTGAGGTTAAGTAATAAACGTGTCCCTGGATTCAGCATTGTCTGGACCAGACTTGGTCATTAGCCCTTAATTCCCTTTGAATCGTCATGGCTGCAAATCCTGTGGTGTTTTGTTGTTCTGCGTTACATCTAGGAATGAGGTGAAGAATAAAATGTTTAGTTCTAGGAAACAAGAGCGCAATAATTACATATCCTTGAGGGATAAAATTGGATAAAATTATGCAGATTGAATTCAGTCCTGAAAGAAAAGTATTTCTATACAACTTTTTATTTTGAGTGTGCCTTTCCGAATATTAAACTGGTAAGAAATACAAGTTGGTGGGCCTCCCCCGGTGGCGCAGCAGTTGAGCGCTGGGCTGCGAGGCTGCCCCCCGCAGCCTCTGCAGCACCGGTTAGTTCCCCGGCTGCCGGCGAGGGTCCCACAAAAAAAAAAAAAAAAAAGAGAAATACAAGTTGGCAATTAGCCCTGCAGCCTCTCTTTCTGTTCTCATGGTCAAAGAAACAAAAATAAAAGTAAAGCAAGTGAA
Source organism: Talpa occidentalis (assembly GCF_014898055.3). Taxonomy (NCBI): domain Eukaryota; kingdom Metazoa; phylum Chordata; class Mammalia; order Eulipotyphla; family Talpidae; genus Talpa; species Talpa occidentalis. The sequence goes on from NW_023605194.1 coordinate 113,050,132, forward strand.
ACTGTAACCCAAAATTAAATTTTTTCAATTTAAAAATGAATAGCCAAGTGTTTCTGGACTTCCTTGGGGGTGGCCACATGGCTCAGGCATTGGACACCTGGTGGGCACCAGACCCTCCTTCATAAACTCACAGAACCACCTCCTGGTTCTCACAAGCAAGGGGAGTGTCTCATGCTTGGGCCTCTTGAAAAACCCAAAGGAAGCCGGGATTTCTACAGGACGCCCTTTCAGGGAGTCCCTTTTTAAAAGCTATTCAAGTGCCATTATTAGAAGGTTCAGGGGGCAGGTTAAGAGGAGGATGTGGGTGTAGAGGTATCTTAGAAAATTTCAAAACCATTCTCTTAAAAAAAAAAGCAAAAATCAACAAATGCAAAACAAAGAAACAGCCTCACTCAGGCATGGAGAACCAGTGTTAAAATACAGAAAGCGCCGTTTTTCCTAAGGCAGGGATGGCCCCCGGCGCTGGGTGTGCTGGGCTCGTGACTTCGCTGCGTTCGTGACTTTGCCAGGCGGAGGAGGGCAGAGTGCCAGCCCGATCAGCGCCAGGGTGCGGGAGTGCTCTTGCTTGCTAAATACGAAGCTCCCTGGGTATTGTTTGCTGGATATATGTTTATTGCTTAAATCTATTTCACGTATGTTATTTATTTATAACTTTAAAGATAATTTAATATGTAAAACCTCCTCTGCTGAAATGTGGGTATTAATTTCCAAGCATCATTTATTGCACTTATGGCTGATGGATGGTTATGAGTCAGAACTAATAAACTTGTAAGGATTAATAGAATATTGGGCTGAGAAAAAAAGAAGTGTCTTTTATGTTCTCCTGTGAGTGCCTCTACCGGGAAGGCTGAATTCCATGAGAAGACTGTCGTGTCTTGCTGAGGAGGGGGGTGATGGGCAGGAAGGGGCAACAGTAAAATGGGTGATTAATACCTTCTAATTGAGTGGCTGTTGGCAGCAAGATGTTGCCCAGGACATTAAGTGACCGGCAGAGCAGAGATCTTTCTGGAAACATGGTGACATTCGTGTAGCTGTGTCTGTTCAGTAGATAGATGGGTCCAGGTGATGCCTGGAAATGTGAGCCAGGCACAAGATTCAACCAACAGAGAAGGACTCTCGGCCTTGGGGGTTATCTTCTCTCTGCCACAAGAATCTCGCTCTTCATGTATGTCACAACGCGTTGGGAGGGCCACCAGGTTTAGCAAAACAGCAGCAGCCCACCAGATGGCCTTGACTGTCAGGGACGGGCATGCGTTGAGAGTTGAATGTGGTTTCTTCCCTGCCCCTGGGCTGTGGAGGCCCCTTAGTAGCTCAAGCTTCTAACCGGGGGGAGGGAGCTTTTGCTTCTCTGGACAGAAGGAGAGCCAGGAGCTGAGGAATGGACGGCTCCCTCACCTTCCCTCTGAGGGAGAGGGTGTCAGCGTTCTAATGAATGGAGAGTGACATCATGCAGCGTGGCTGGTGGGGGGGGACACGCTCATCTGCGTTTCCAGGGGACTGGACAGAACCCCCCCTCAGCTTTCACACCATCTCTCACGCCTCGTTGTTTTCCTCCATTTCCTCCCTCCTTCTCCCTCTGCACACTCATGTCCACACACACGCGTAGCCACACACATGTTCACACAGTCACATGCACTCACGTTCCTGGTCACACTGCCCCTCCTGCAGTCACCCACACTCACACTCACACCGTCCTCTTCCTCCCAGTGACTGAATGTGCCAAGCTGACTCACGCACAGACTCATTCACACTCCTATTTACACACACACACACATTGGCTCTCACAAGGCGCATGTCCTCACAAACATTCCTTTTCTCTCTGAGTTTCTCCCTCCCTGCTGTGTGAGCTGCTTGTTTTCAAACAAAGCCCCAGGCTGACCTCAGGAAGCAGAAGGGTACTCTGGGTTAAGAGTGCCTATTACTGTAATCATTTATTAGACCTGAAGTTTGACTGGCCAAATTGGATTAAATAAATATTTAGCAGGCAGAAGCTGTCCTAACTGTGAACTTCAAAGAGCCTGACGGACTCCACTACCGCCGCTGGCCCAGCAGCCAGCGCCAGCTCTCGCAGGAAGGATAGAGGAAAAGACGCTTTTGTGGTTCAACGTTGGTGAAAGTGGACACATTTAAGCAAATCCACATTTATAAGTAGGAAGGCTTTTGTATCGTGTGTTGGCTGGCTCCCCAGCTGCCGCAGCCAGGCCACAAACACGCCCTTCCTATTAAAAAGATGCTCTGGGTGTTTTAGTTAGCCGCCCTCAGCAAACTGCAGAGTAAGGGACAGCGACAAGGTTCCCCTCAAAAGACAAAGAGGTTTGCTCCAAGGACACTTGTGGGCTGGCCTCCTTGGAAAAAAAGCGACAAGGGACTCTGGGGCAAACATGCCTCGAGGGTCACATCTGTCTCTGTGTGCCTGTGGGCACCCCGCCCCCCTCCCTTTTGCCAGCGACATGTTTCCTCGTAGTACATTCTTGGAAACTGGCTTTCCCAGGCGGCTCCTCCCACCTCCCTGCTTCCCTTCTGTGTCACTGTCTTTATGTTCTGCTGCCATCGCCGGCTTCACCTGTTTCTGTGTCCCAGTACATGTCCCAGGGCCGGCGTGGGCGAGGCAGGGCCGCCCTCAAGCCAGCCTGACATAAGGAGACCACAGGCGTCCCAGGGTCAGCTGCTCACCGCCGGTCCGGTGAGCTCTGACCACAGGAAAGCAGGCTCCGGTACAAGACGTGTGCAGTTTGGGCCTCCCTTAAAATGGAGACATGGGACATGGGAGACCCGACTCGTTCTATGAGCATCGCATTCCCTCCCTCCTGTCTCAATCGAGCAAACATGCTTTAAAAAGGACTTTGGGGAACATTTCTTTAGAAATAAAGATTATTAGTTGACTCCCCTAACTTGGGGTTTGTGGTGATGCTCGCTTTTGGTTGGTACATCCGTGCCTAGCAAAGACTTGTTTGGAAATAGTACAATTAGTATTGAAAGAAATAATTTGCAAGGGGGTATTTAAAACTGTTAGCAAGCTGTTTTCCAGCTCCCCTCAAGCACCTTGGAAGTACTCATTTATATGTAAACAATCAATATGCTAATTACAAATAAGCCTTATCTATTTATTAAAGCACTTAATTGACTCCAAGTCACTGTTAACTGAGCAACCCCAACCCGTGCTTGAGGTTAGTACATAATCCTGAGATCAATGAAATTTAACTTCTTTTAAAGTAGTCTACAATTTATTCTTCCTCAAGATGACATGTCCCCATCTCCAGGCAGTCTGAATAGAAGGGAAATAGCAAAAAGTGCCGAAATATTAGAAAATATCAAGATAACCGAAATTTCAGAACCCCATAAGGAATTAATATATCAATGAAGCAATAAATGTCTACGCATTGGGATGGGGGGCATATGGGAGACCTCAGTGCCTTACCCCTCAACTTCGCTGTGAACCACAAATTGCAGTAAAAGAATAGCTTTAATGTTTTTTTAATTGGAGCATAGGAGAAAATCAGTGTCTTGATGTGAGAAAATAAGAACTGAATACTTTTTATTTGCACAATAATTTTTCTTAGTTTGATCAGAGAGGGGTGGTTCAAAACACTGTTCACGTTCTAGGTAAACTGGGAAACTCTTTCTAAAGTACTTTATAAAGACTCTTGTCATGCTCCAGAAAGAGATTCCAGAAACAGGGGTCAGGGAAGGAGACTGACTACCCAGGACTGCTGAGCTGGGAAAGTTTTAGGCAGAGGGGACGGAGGTGCCAGACAGAGACGCAGCCCGAAGACCCCTCTGGGTAGTGGACGGGAGCAGGAGGAGGCATCGGCACGTGTTGAATCACAGAGACACGAGCGCTAAAGTAACCAAGCATGAAGCGTCTCCGCCATTCCAGACAAGGCAAGACGCGTAGAGCAAACCTGTCCTTGGGGCTGGTGAACTTCAGTCGTGAGAAGGACTTCTCGGGCTCCCCCACCTCGTGCAGTGAAGGTTTGGGGAAGGAGACGAGGTAGCAGGGGAGAGCAGCGGCACGCAGGGAGCTTGGGTCTGTGTTTCGTGCCCTGCTGCCGCCACGGTGAGATTCTTAACCTCTCTGACCGGCAGGCCCTGCTGCTCGCCGGGGCCGGGCCCCGGCGTTTTGTCGTCAGCCCCACTGGGATGAGACACAGGACCCGTGACCTAAGTTGTTCCAGGAAAGAGAAGGAAGCATGGGCCCCAGGCATCGGCCCCTCTTCTCCCCTGTTTGTGGGACAGACACAGCGACAGACGCCCTCACCGCCTGTCTACGACCTGCCACTGGCCCAGGCTTGAAATATCTTCAATTTCATAATGAGACGCAAATGAGCCAAAAAAATATGTCATGGACACCGTGGATACTTGGGCACCCTAAGTCACCGACGTACTAGCATGTGGTGAATGGATCCGCCGCACGAAGCGCTGCGTCACGCTCCTCCCCACTGAGCCCTAGAGGCTGGGACTTGGAGGAGGAACCGCTGGTGCTTGGGGACGTCCTTCTAGAGACGCAGGCTTTGTCTCCAGCTCTTCCTTGCCACTGTGAGGTTTGTGACATCCCTGCCGGCCGCCTTGATAAAGATGGCTTTAACGTGGCAGCTCTGGGACGAGGGCGCTTAGCTCCTGGAGGAAGCGCTGTCTGGTGTCTCCGAGCTGCTGAGCGCCTCCAGCGCGGGGCTGCATGCCCATCCCTGCTCCTGGTCCCCCCTACTCATGGAGGCCCATGCTCCTGCTCCCCAACACCCTGGGCACCTTAAGGCATGAGCCCAGGACTCTGCCGGGGATGCACCCTGGGGGAGCTGGGTCTGCTGGTCTCCGCCTTTGTCCAGGGTAGGATTCTCGGCAGAGTCATCCTTTTGACTCCCTGGAGATGAAAAATAACTGTCTTCTACGAGGGTGAGTTCATCTCCACAAAGAGAATAGTGCCATAACTTGTCCTTCTCAGGTGAACATGATCTGTGTTTCTATAGGAGGTGTCTGTTTTAGGAGCCGTTTTAGCAGCGTCGTGCAGTGGGTGCCTGAGGGTAGAAAGACGCCTTTCCTCACAAGGCTCCGGGTTTTCTCACCTACGGTGGGGGGAGGCGACAGTGGGTGCTGACTGGTCCCCACATCTTCACCGGGGTGGGCAGGCATCCACCCCTGACCTCCAGTCGCCAGCGAACCCAGTCTTCCAAGCTACTTCAAGTTTAGCAAAAGAAAAAGGATTTCTCTGTTTTCCTCCATCTCTGCCCTTCCCATGCCCTAGGGCACGGTTGTCTGGCATCCTGCAAAGCATGAACAAATTTAGCTCTTGCCTTTCTTCCTTAAAAAAGAACATCGTATCCAGAGACCTGGGCATGACAACATTGACTGGTAGATGCTTCTCGAGCTGAAAGCCAACTCTTCCCCAGCTGGCCCTGCCTGTGCGGGCCCGGCACGTGCTGACTGCATGGAGGCCAGCATGTCTGCATTCCAGCTCTTCCCAAGAAGAACCCCATCTGAGTAGTGAGCCGACACTGGGAACAGCCGTGAGGTTACACCCTAAATTCCTTGTCCTCAGACCCCCTGTGACTAGAGTGGCATGGCTCTGCTTTAATGGCCTTCAAGTCATAATGGGTAAAATGTGGACAGTTTCCAGTTCAGAGAGCGCTGACGGCCTCACTTCAAAGAAAATACTACTTTGTGGTGATTCTCAGTGCCAAGGACTAACCAACTCTGTGGGTAAATTAATTTCACCATCTCAACATTTCATTTTGCTTTTTAATGGTCTTTGATTCTGTTTGGAGATTTGGTATTGCTGCTACAAAGTAGCAACGTTGTTAGATGTCAAGTTGGAGTGGTCAGATGTCAAGTTGGAAGGTTCTCTCCTCTGCTGTCCCCTTAGAACAAAGCAGCAGCCGATCACAAGGGAAGTGCGCTGTGTTGACTCTGCAGTTGGGGGGTGCTGGACACGTGCCCGCATTCTTGCTGATGTCCTGGTTTCTGACTCGGATCGTTTTTAATCTGCCTCCTTGAAATCTGACATTACTTTGATTCGTTCCTCGCTCACCGCAGATTCTATTGGCGGGTGCTGTTGACTGTGTTCCAGCTGGCTCCTCCTCCTGCCTCTCCATTCTTGCTGCGCTTGCCCCAGATTAGACCCCTTCTGACCCCCTAAGTTGTTCCAAACTGATTTCTTTCCTGCAGAGGTTTCCCTGTCCCTCAAGTCCCCCCTCCATTCTGAGGCCCGCTCTGCACTCCTGTCTGGTCACTTCTTGCTCATAAACTTCCAGGGACTGTTCCTGGTGCTCCGTGGCTCAGCTCCAGCCGTCATGCCCCCTTCGTACACCCTCCTATCCGCCCAGACGTGCTGTTCCCTTCATGCACCTCACCTTGCAAGCTTCCTCTCCCTGCTCTTGGTCCTTCAAACTGTTTCCTTTCCCTGGAGAGCTTTTCCCTAATCTCTGCAGACCTGGTCCCACCCAGCCTTAAGGATCCACATCTTCCTCAGGAAATCATCCTGTATTCCTGTAGAAGGCATCTTCTCCCCTTCTCCACACACCCGCAGCAATCTATGCGTTTCTCCAAACTGTCCTTCCTCCTGGTGTGACTTTCATATATATATTTCCCTGTAGCCTGTGGGCTCCCTGGAGGCAGGCTGCCTGAGTCGGCCTCTTTCACCAGAGCACCTTGTGCCTCAAACAGTACCTGCCACATTCAGACTTGCTAAGTCATAAAGCCGCTTCCAGTCTATGCAATCAGTGGCTTTGGAGCTGATCAAACATAACCACCTCTTAAGTTAAAAGGTAGCTATTATGGGCATCACGCTGATGGAGGGAAAACTTCCCAAGAAAGACAGAGGAAGGCTGAAATGAAGCCAATGCTAGAGTCAGAGTAGTCCTATCAGCTGCTGTATAGCTTTATCTACAAATAGACAGAGAGGTGTGGGTAGAAATGGGTAGAAATGCACATCATCCCAGCTCTGTCTGCTGAGAAGACCTAGAAGCCACACTCTCACTCACACCCACATCGTGTTTCTAAACAGCATTCCCCAAGAAAGGGAGCCGGCCTCCTTAGAGAAGTGGTTGATTCCAGGCCCAAGCAGGCAAAACACAAAATGAGCCCAGAACCCCTTATAGTGTCAATAAATAAGGAAATGCAACCTGCCCCCCCCAACCCACAAGGGCTTGCAAAAGAACACAGGAGTCATCGTAAATATGTTTCCAGTGACCAAAGCTGAACAACTTGGACAGCAAAATAAAGAATGGTCACACTGACTATAAATAAAACATAGACTAAGATAGATCTCTAGGAGTCCCTATGGACGTAAAAACAAAGACAGTAACAAATAGGGGAGAAGGTACGACTCTTCCTTGAGTAGAAATCAGATGATTGCTGTGGAGGGAAAGTGGGAAGCAGACGAGGGCCCGGTTAGGCACACACCACGAAGCCGCTTCAGACGAGAGCCACAGAGGGAAGCCGCCATTAGTGGGTAACTCTGAGGAGAAACAGGATGACCGTCGTCTCACAAATCTCCCCCGCAGTACTTAGTTACTACAGAGAACAAGGTAGTCACTTGGCCTGACCGAGGCAGGAACCGTCACAGGCGTAGGACACGCTGACAGCCCGAATCCTCAGCAGGAGGCACCAAGGCGACAGTCGTCTCTGCAGGTTCTTGCTGAACACGCATAACTTCATTCCAGTCACGATAAAACACCAGACAGCCCCAAACTGAGGGACATTCTACAACCTAACAGTGCAGTTCAGTACTGGGGGGGGCTTTACGAACTGGAGGACCGAGAGGAGGAAGCACAGCTGTGAACAATACTCGGGCATCTTGGACAGGCTCCTGGAACAGAAAAGGACATTCCCCGAAGGTCTGCAGGTTAATTAATAACATTGTATAAATGTTAGTTTCCTGTTCTTGATAATTTGGCTACAGTTCTGTAAGCCATGAACACCAGGGGAAGCAGGGGAAGGGATAAGAAGGGGCTTTTTCTGTAGGTCAAAAAAAAACAGTTTAGAAATTTTTTGTTAAAGAGAGGATATTAGTAATGAATGTTGTAAACATTTCTTTAACCAAAGAGGAGCCAAACTACCTTTAAAGAAAGTCAGGCAGTCACAGCCCGGCGGATTCTCGCTGTTCACGTCTGTTGTTTCCCTCGGTTCTCCATATACCTGATCCTTCAGTGAGGTCTGGAACTAAGGGGCCACTTACCCATGGACTGTTTTCTCTCCTTGGAATCCACGCTCACAGATTCAGCCGCCCACGGGTGTCCGTCGAATCTGCAGATCCTGATCCGAAGATGTGGGGAGGGGCAGGCCTCAAACAAAGGCCAAGTGCATAGGTGTCTGACAGCCTGTTCAAAGGTTCTTTCTTTCCGGCCAGAGAACACAGAACAGAGGACTTTTCTGCGTGTGGGTGTTCGGGTTCGTGATGAGCAGGGCTGAGAACGTCATGGTGCAGGCAACAGCGTTCTGCTCTCCCGGACCTGCCCGGCTTCTCTTAGAGCAATAGAGGTGCCCCGTCTGCCTGAGTTTTCTCCACCCTCTTTTCTTCTTGCCTCCAACCGAGTGCCCTGCTTTCCCCAGTCCCTAGGGGGCCGGAAGGTGGGGCCTGCATTTCTTTTGCCCTCAATGTCATGTCCTTTCCCAGACAAGATGTAGCCCCTTGTCGCCCATCCCTTCCTGCACACCCATTCCCCGGCCATCTGGGTCCCTGTTCTGCAAGCGGAGGGTGCTGAGGCCAGGCGAGCCCCAGTTCCCAAGCTTCCTTCGTACTTAATCCAGTAGTCCCGGGTTTCCAGTAATACCTTATCTCTCAGTCACTTGATCTGATCAGTAGGAGCAGCCACTTCTGCGTGGGGACCCACGAAAGACCTCCCACTCCTGGATGATGCATATTGAGGTGACCACTGGGGTGGCTCAAACATTTTAGGTAGGGTCCCAAATTTAATTTATGCTTTTACTCTAACTTCAAAACCCCATTTTGCTCTAAGGGTTTAATTCTTCTAAGAGAAGCTGACACCCCGTTTTGCTGATCAGGCCTGCCTGCTACAAAATATTGAAGGGAAAGAGTAACAGAAGGTCACCAGACCAGAGTTCTTCCAGTCGTTAATCTAAGTTTTTGCATCACCAGTAACTCAGGTGTGGGATCTCAGGTTTTATTCCTAACAAAGCGTTCCAGCACCTTCTGGTCATCAGAAAGTGATGATCTAAACAGATTCTGAAGTGAGATGAAAAAGAGGTTCATTTCCTGAGGGAAAGAAAGACTTTACATCCGTATCCAGTAGGATGTCAGGAGCGAAGACACACACCTGTGGAGAGAGGGAGTGGGGCGCGGGGCTTGACAGACGGTGGAGTGCCTCCGGCGCCTCATTCAGCGAGGCTAGCAATCGCCCAACCATGTCACGGTGGACATGATTTTCATTTCCTGGTGGGGAGAAGGGATGCCATTTCTTGGTTCAGCGTAGCAGAAGTCAAGATGTTTTACATGGAGGGAGATTTTCATCGTGTGACAAATGAAAATAACAAAAACATTTTCACATAAGTAATATGGAAGGTAAAGATCCCAGATAACGTCAATATACCTTAACCTCAAAAGCTCTTGTGTTTGCAGCACAAGGAAGCAATTGAAAAAGGGGAATCCCCTTATGTCCAACGTGCTCACCTCTCCTCGGAGCGTCTCAGCGTGGCTATTAGCAAAATACCCTCTCCTGCCACGCTTCTCCATCTTTGGAGTAGGTTCCCTTTCTGTGATTTTATATAATTCAGTTGCTGTCTCTGGATTAGAATGACTTTGCCAGATTTGGGGAGTTTCTGTGGAGAGGGAAAAAGAGGAATTTTGGGGTCAGTATCACTTTTTTAATTCCATGGTGGTATTTCAAACACTAGAAGAAAAAAAAGCCACAGCATGCTGTGGGAGTTCACGCCATGTTGAGAAACAGTTCTACCTGCAGACGTCGGGCTCCCAAGCAGAGCTGGGTGGGGCCTCCAGACAGCGGCATCGTACGCCTTCTTTTGCAAAGTTCTTTTCTTTCTTAAAAAAGGCAGGTGGAAAAAAAAAAAAAAAAGGCAGGTGACAGTATCAAGTAAGCAGTCTTTTTCTTTCCAGACAAAGAAACTAAAGAGTAGGCTTATAACCAATAACAGGGTCCTGATGAGGTAGCAAAAAAAGTTATGCTCCTTTTAATAAACTAGGGGAGCATCCAAATAGTCTTCAGAAAGCCCTTCACGGTACAGTTTTAAAAGCTTTGAAAATTATTTGGCAGCTTAAAGATGTAGCTATCTACATTCCTACTACATATTGAAAAGCATGGATGGATGGATGGATGGAGAGAGAGAGAAGCAGGCAGGTGGATAGGTAGGTAGGTAGACAGATGATGGATGGATAGACAGAGAGACAGACGGATGGATGGATGGATGGATGGATGGATGGATGGATGGATGGATGGATGGGTGGATGGATAAAACCCCAGTGGAACGCTTCATTCCCTAATGTGCAGGACAAGCAAAGCATTTATTGTAATTTCCAGAAAGAGTCATACCATAGTGTGCAAGATAGTGCACACTATGGGTCCAAGATAGTGAAGCTTCTCCGTGAAGGTTAAGTCAGGAATCCGAAGAAAATATGGGAACCCACTCCGCTATCCGAGGCTTATGTGAATGCAGCGGCGCCTGCTGGCATCAGCGTCATGGCAGGGAAAGTCGATGTCCCCTACAGTGGCATGACTGTCCCAGGCACTGACAAAGGCCGGGCTGCAGTGTGTGCACCCTGTAGGGGGTCCGGGGTGGCCCTACCGGAGCCTGATGCAGAGAGCAACCAAAAGGCAAGTCTCGGGCACAAGCCCAGGCCTCTGCCGTTCCAGGGATGCGTGTGCTGGTCTGGAGCCCCATGGACGTCTGGGACTGAGTGCTTTTCCGTGTGTTACCCTTCGGGAAGCCTGTAGGGGGGCAGAGCTCCCACCACCTCTCACCTTGGGGCTCCCCTGAGAGTGTGGACCCCGTAGCACTGGCCCCTGGCCTGTGAAGGGTCAGCCCTATCCTCCACGGGGTTGGCTGCGCCGCTGCCCGACCCTGACAGCAGCTCCAGGCTCTGTCTTACCTCACTCCCCGGTGCCAGGAACCCCGGGGTGACAGGGCTGGCCCAGCTTCTGCCCCTGGGTGCCCATGAGCTCTGGGCTCACAAGCACGTTTCTCAGTGTTGCCAGACACATTCTTCGCTGCAGTCCCACTCTTGGTGGGAAAAAAGAGCCTTGACGGGGCAGAATTTTTACATGACAGATGGGGAGAGGCCTAACCAAGCCCCCCGCCCCCTTTCCGTGTCCAGAGGAAAGCGTTCGCCTTTCCACAACTTCTCTTTCTTGGGTGAGAAATGAATTTAAATCTTGTGTCTGACTCCCCTGATTTTTCACACTTAGCTAAGGCAGGAAAGGGATCCACTGCGTTCTTCGCTGGGACCATTAGCCCAGCCCAGTGACCCACGTGCTTCGGAAGCAGCCCTGCCTTCTCCCCTCTGCCCAGTCACCCCTCTGTCATTTTTGCTCACTCTCTGTCGCCTTTGATATGGAAATGATTTTGCACAATAAAAGCCCTTTTTTTATATATAGTGTTTCAGGAATTAAAGGTGAGGGGTGGAGGGTGTTAAGCAGGATGGCAGCTTGTCATGAAGAAGTAAATAAGTGCACCCCTCAGAATCAAGAAAGGAAGGAAGAAGGAGCCAGGTGGGCGAGCAGGCGGGGTGCTGCCGACGGCTGGCTGAGCGCCTGCTCGCCGCTCCTCATTGATCCCCTGCCCTCTGCAGACCTGGCTGCAGCTAAGCCTTGTGTCCTCCACGTGATGCTGAGCCGAATCAGATTTTCCTTTTAGTTGTTCGATCAAATTTTCCTTCCTAGAGCTTAGAAGGCACACTTGGGACCATATAGTAATTGCCTCCCCATGCTGAACCGCTGATACCTTTATTGGATTGGCATAGGGTTTCAGAGGACTGTGTTTAACATGCAGTGAGCCGCAGCAATGCAAACAGCTCCAGTGTTTAAACAAGCATCCATTAGGCCAGGAAACAAGGCAGCACCGGCCCATGTGGTGCTCGGTAGTGCTGGCAGCTCGAGGTGAGCGGGGCAGCTGGGCGCTGCGCGGGAGGGGCCCGCGGGCGCCGAGGAGGTAGCCTCAGACCAGGCGCAGATTCTCCCGTGTGCGGACCAGGCAGTGGAGGGGGGAGGGGAGAGCCATGTTGTGGCGAGGGACTTGTGCAAAGCTCATTAATATCTCATTATGTTAGAATTGCAATCTCCCCGCAGATCGGCATTAACATGTACAGTGCCGGAGGAAGGGCTTCGGGGAGGCGGCAGGCCCCCCTCTTTTGTTTCTGCAAGCCCCAGCAAGCTCCAGATGCTTGTTGTGCACGGAGGGAGTGGTGGTGTTGCACTGGGGAGGGGCGGCTGTGAGAAAACCCCCGCGGGAGCAGTAGTAAGTGGCAGACTTGGTAGAGCCAATGAGACATGAAGTGCCCGGCTCCATCGCGCCGTGGGAGCCAGCAACAGAGCGGGAGGGGGGTTCAGCGAGGAAGCCAGGAAAGGGAAATGGGGGGTCTCATGTGCAAGCCACCCCCCAGCCTGGATGTGAGGGGCACCTGGAGCTAGGCAGACCCACTCCAGATTCAGAGGCATTCACAGCAGGCCTCTAGAGCGTGTGTGACGGCCGCTGAGCTTCTCTAGACTCATGGAGGGTCCTCGGGTCAAGCACGATAGTATTAACTGCAGAGGAGACGGGACTAAGGAGGAGTAGGGAAGAAAAGATGGGGTGTCCGGTAGTGGGGTTGGAAGACCACATCCTCAGCTGTTCCCACCCCCATGTTGGGATCGCTGGGGTGAAGGGTAGGGCACGGAGCAGATAGAAAGCTGGTGCACAGCGGCCTGGTGGTTCCCTTTGCTCTGACCTGTCAGCACCTGTCTGGCTCTGTCCCAGGCGTTTACTCCTTCCAAGCCAGTTCCACCTCGCACCCCTCGAATCCCAGGCCAAGCTCCCAGGGGCTCCAGCACCGGGACCGTGGCCTCCCGGGAGGAAGAACTGGAGTAGCGTTCTGTAGAAATCACGCCTTCCTCGGACACTGAATCCTGCACAAGGATCAGATGTTCTTCTCTGAACAAATATGCATCTGCCACCCGCTAGCAAAAGGCAGTGGTGGCCGCATTGGCAAATAGCAACACCACAGGATACAGCAAGCCTTGGGGAATGGACTGTGCTCAGGATGCGCCCTTCACTCCTGCAGGCCGAGGTGCTCCAAGCATAGCCCAGTTCAGGTGTTACTTCTACCTTTGAATTTTCCTTCTGTGAATGCCTACATGTGTCTGTGTCTAGCATACGTGTGCACACACACACACACACACACACACACACGACCAGCATCCTGGGAGCCGATAGCTAATGAAGGAACAGTGAGCTTGGCACAGAGAGAGACAAGGCCAGTCTTCTTTCTGGTTTGCGAAGACCTCGCTTGTGGTCCCTCTTCGCCCTGGCTTACCGCCTCTTCCCCATGAAACACAGATTACTCATTAACTTCCAGAAAGGCAAAAAAGTTCATGCCGTCATGGAAATCTGTCTGTTTTCCTTTTGGAAAAAACAAGAGCCTTGTTGGCCATTGGTTTTCTATGCACAGCTGTGCTGGTGATGAACAATAAAGGTATTTGATAAACCCAACCAGTTGTATTTGGGTTAGAGACACAGCGGCGGCCCGCAGGTTCTGCTGAGCAGCCCGCGGAACAAGGCGTTCTCAACTACGTGGCTTCTGCCGTAAAAATAATAAAATTCAGCCTTTGTGTATTAAACTCTATTATTCTCGGGGTGACACGGCTTTACCGCATCAAGGCAGAGTCGTAAGAACAAAGCTAGGAAAACCTTCAGTTGCTAGAATCTCATAGTCAAGTATGGGGAAAACACATCTTGTGTGGGTTCACCCTGATCCCATTAGGAAAATAAAGAAACAGAAGGGGGAGAGCCGTGGTCCTGGACAGTCGGCCGGCCCGTGGGGACGTCCCTCTGTGTTCTGCTCGGGCCGGTCCCTGTGGCCAGAAGAACCACTTTCCTGGCCCTCCCGCTTGTCTGCAGCAGCAGCAGGACCACGCCGATCTGTGCTGTCACGTCCTGACACCCCAAGTCGCCCGTCTTAATCCCTTTGCTTTCCGATCTGGGCGATGGAAGCTAAGTTTCACCCAGAGTTCCCACACAACAAAAAATTAATGACAATCAAAGTGGCCATTTAAAGAGAGAAGGAGCAGGATGGAGCAGAATCACGGTTCAGAGTGAAATGGAATTTAACTTTCAGTCAAAAAGAAAAAGTGAGTGCTTCGCCCCTTTCAGCTTTTGACGTGAATAAAAACTTAAAGGGGAATATCCGAAAATCCAGGGTGAGGTGGGCCCGGGGCGCTGCTGTCCGCTCTTCACCCTCCTCACCGAGGGCCATCTCTCAGTCAGCCCAGACGGCTGTTCTATTTTTAAAAATCTCCAGAAAAGGAGATTCTACCACCGACTCAGTAACCCGTTCCAGATCTCTTGTTCCTCGCTGCCAGGATATTTTTTGTCGGAGAGCCCTCGAGGGGGGAAAGACACGCTTTATCTAAGGTCGGGGACTTTACCCTAATCTCCGGGTTTTTACCCCGCAGTGCGTGTGGGGGTGCTCCGAGCCACAGGTGAAGCCGCTCTTCAGTGAAAAATACTGTCTGGCTTTAATGTAGGTTTGTGAGCTTTTGGGAGTCCCCTCAAAATTCCCCTGCGGGCCGGCTGTGCACACAGCCCCGTTTGAGGTAGGAGAGTAAGGCCTCCAACAAACATCGCCACGCTCACCACCTGAGGGGACAGGCACACACCTCAGAGCTGACCGTCTGTCTACACCGGGGTCCGTGCACGTGTGATCACGTTCATTCTTTCTTTCCTTCTTTCCCTCCAGAAATACTGGCCACCTGCCAAGCCCTCTTCCCTGTGCTAAGCACAGGCCTGCACTGTTGTGGGGGAGGAAACCAATCCCATCAAAAATTAGAAACAGGGCCTCCCCTGGTGGCGCAGCAGTTGAGCGCTGGGCTGCAAAGCTGCCCTCAGCCTCTTCAGCATCAGTTCGATCCGCGGCCGCCGGCAAGGGTCCCACATGGCGCGCAGACCTCTCCTGCCGCCCGCTGCTCCCCTCAGCAGTGTACTTGGGTCCTTCTGCCTGCTCTGCTCCCCGCTCTGGCTCTGGTGAATTCTCTCACCCTCCCGCGCTTCTGACTGTACCCAGTGCTTGTATAAATAAATAAATAAATCTTTAAAAAAAAATAAGAAACTAGTTGATTATAAATTGTGATAAATGACATGAAAAAATAAATAAATAAACCAAGTGTGGCGACAGGATGCAGGCGGGATGGTGTGGTGGGAACAGGTTGCTCAGGGACACCTTCCTGAGAAGAAATGGGCTGAAGCCTGAAGGTGACTGGGGGAGCAGGTGGCACACAGAGGGGCAGCAGGTGCCAGAGCAGGAACAGAGAATGGGAGGAGAGGCTGGGAGCGTGCAGGAGAGCAGGGGAGGCCAAGCAGCTTGGGGACCCCAGGTCGCCCAGTGCCTTGGAGACCACGGTCACGGGTTTGACTCTGGAGAAAGGGACCAGGCAGGACATCAGGCAGGAGGACATGCGCTGGTGATGTTGAGCCTCCTCTGGATGCCCCTGGAATGCAGGGAGGACCGGATGCAAGGTGAACGGTTGGCGGGAGGGCTCAAGAGTCCGGTGGGTAGGCGAGAGTGGAGAGAGCCAGTGGAGACTCCAGGCGGACGCGGCGGGTGGAGTGTGGGGCGAGACCCCAGGTGCAGAATTCCACCCACAGGTGCACCCCCTTTCCAGAAAACAACAGACAAAAATCAAAAGTAAAAAAAAGTGACAGGGCCTCCCTGGTGGCGCTAGGGGTTAAGATGCAACCTTTGAAGCTGTCCGCAGCCACTGCAGCACAAGTTCGATCTCCGGCCAGGGAGCTACCCACATGGCGCAGCAGACCTCTCCTGCCTCACCCGCTGCTCCCCTCAGCAGTGGATTTCAGTCAGTCTGCCTGTTCTGTTCCCCACTCTGTCCCTGGTGAATCCTCTCACCCTCCACACCTCTAGCCTGTACCCCACTTCTTGTATGCATAAATAAATAAATCTTTAAAAAAAAAAGTGACTAACCCCTTCCTAAAGTGACTCTCCACAAGTCTCCATTATGTGAAATAAGCAAACATGTGTATGGGACTTAGGCTATAAATTTTAATAAGAGATATAAAATCGTAATAGAAGGTCATGGAATTAGAGGGAACTGTGGGGGTCATTTCCCCTGCCTTCCAGCCAATAAAGACTCCCCTTACAGATTCCTGACAGATGACATGCAGCCTTGGCATGAAAACTCAGGGGACAGGAAGCTCATTAGCCTCACACGGCAGCCCTTTCTATTTTGAATCTCTCTAATTGTTTTTTGAAAGTTCCTCCTTATGTAGAGGCTGAGCTCTTTCCCCCCTGAACTTCCAACCACTGATCTTAGTTCCATATTCCGGAGCTTGACAGATCAAGTCTCATCCTTGTCCCACGGAGCAGTGGTCCACTGTTTCCAGACACGCGTGGCCTTCCTGTTCTCAGCTCTTCTCTTGCTCCTCCATAATATCCTCAGCTCCTTTGCCTGTTTCTCATGGGAGATGGTTTCTAGGCCCTTCTCTGCTGATGAGAAGGAAGATCCCAGAATCAAGCCCAGCCTCCCAGATGCCACCTGCACAGAACACACACAGCCTCCCTTGATCTGGAGAACATGCATTTGTTAATGCAACCTAGAATGGCAAGAGGATTTGGTGTTAAACTTCGAGGAAATCAAGACTGCTTATCAAACAGGTTGCCCTGGATCTTATTTGTGGAAGAGTGGTTCCCAAATTTTTTTGGAGGATCACGGATAACCCAGAATTGCATTGAAACTTTAGACCCTCTCTACTAAAAAAAAGGACACATGCCCACAAAAGAATGAGTTGGGTGTCTCAGAGACCCTAAAATCCGTTTTCACATAAAACTCAAGTTTAAAAAGTGAGCAGTGTCCATATCATGGAACCCTGCCCTGTCATCTAAAATAGTAGATTTCTTTACTTTATATGTGGTAACACCTGGTGTGGGGGTGAAGAATACCCAGTTGAAGCTCCCCAGAGATTATTCTGGATCTACCAGTGGGCGAAAAGGTGGGGAAAGGCTTCCAGCAGCCTTGCTGGACACGGATAGTCCTTACCGTCATCTTCTGAAGTAGGCAGTCTTAGCCCGTCTTACCAGGAAAGTGGAATTTAGAGTCTTTGATAAAGAAACAGCCCCGGGAGGCCATGCCTGCCTCATGCACGGGCCTCATGCCCCTGGCTGGGCCCCTGCCCTGTCAAGGACCAGAGCACAGCGCTGCAGATGCTGTGTGGCTCCCGGGAGATGCGAGCCTGCGCCGGGCCCATTGCAGCCATGTTGTCACATGATTCCAAGTGACTGTGGTCCGCAGGGGCCAGGGTTGGGCTGGGCTGAGTCTGAGGTCAATGTGAGACTGTTCTGAGAACATAGGAACATCCTCGAAGTAAACCCACCTTCGGGTGGTACTTGTTCATGTGTCTGCACAGGGAGGGGAGAGAGCATGTCCAAGGGTGCCATCTGCTCCCACTACCCTTGCTCCCGTCTCCTCGGCCCCCTCTGTTCGGAACAGTTTGGAAAGAAGCCTTCCATCCAGCAGTGCAAAGAGGCATGGGGTGGAGGAGCCTGAGGCTTTGGGAGCAGTTCTTGACTTCCTCACTCTGGCTGCGTGACCTGGGCCGCCCGCACGGGTGGTGTTTGTGACCTTGCAGGGTTCATGTGGGAACCAAGGAAAGGCCGTGGAGTCTCGCAATGTGTGGCGGTCGCAGAACTGATGGTTGGTGTTTGCTGATAACTTCAGGCGCGTGCACTGGCCAGGGCCCTCCTGGGCTGCAGTCCATGTGGCTCAGCAGTGCCTCAGGCTTCCTCCCACTTGGACCTGGACCCCTGAGTGAGTCCAGAGGAATTCCTGCCCCCAGACCCCCTCTCATCACCACCCGCATGGTGCTTAAGATAAGGGGGAGCAGGGAGTGTTCACCTTGGACCCATCCTCCTCGTGAGGCGCCCTGTTGCAGGGGTGGGGCAGAGAACCCCCCCATGCTGGTTAGTGTCCAGCCTCATGAGGGCTCCTGGATGTCACCGTACCTGACACACCCATGTCCAGATGACGCGCGTGGGAACGGAGCAGGTAGTGGTCTCACGGTCATGGGCATCTCAGCGCCAATCTTCGGTCAGCGGTAGGAACAGCAGAGCTAACTCCGGGCTAGGACTTGTCCTGCTTACACAGGTTCTATGAGACTGTCTGAAGGTTCAGTTTAAAAATAGAGACGGGGTCAGCTAACCTCATCATTCTGTGAGTCATTAGATGGTGGCTAGACTCGGTCATCTCCCTCTGCTAATAAGGAAACTGGCTTAATTAACTGAAGGAAATTAACTTGGATCATTTTGCAGCAAGAATCTGTTTCCAAAGAGGGGCTGAGTTTTCCCTTCCTGTGAGCAGCCGCTCACGCCGCCGTGAATTCAAGAGGCTGTCAACTCGCTGTTGATGCCAGTGGACAAATGTGTTTTCCTGATCAAACTCTCCAGCCTTTCTCCTTGTTCCTCCTGCAACCTGGGGCAGAGTAATAAACTCCCAGAATGGTTCTGCAACATGGAAATCATCGTGTGTCTTTGTGATGCAGGAGTCAAATGCCGGTTCTCAGTAAATATAAGCCCCCAATTGACTTACGGTAATTGAATGATTTCAGATTCGTGGCGTGTGTGTTTCCCCTCAGCCACCAGGTTCTCAGCAAGCAGAAAATCACATCAGCAAACCCCACGTTTGAGGCTCAAGTTGGCTCCTCTGAGCTAAAACCCAAAGTACGTAGAAATTGGGTTATCAATTCAAGGCTTGGATCCTTTGTCTGTGGAACCTCGGGGGAGCTGGGATGTGTTTCTCAGGTGACTCTGCGCAAGTGAGAGAAGAAAGGCCACGGAGAGAAAGATGCTTTCGACGCCGCTCCCATTTGTTTTGTTTTCCTTTTCCACCAATTTTATCCTCCATATAATTTCCCTCCCCATTTAATTTTGAATTTTGCTAATTTAGTTCCAGATGTTCCTGTGATCTGTTCGGGCATTCTGCTGTGTGCTCCCCCAGCCGCCCTGTGCTGAAAGCCGGGCCAAGCTCACGGCACAGCTATATTTCTAGAGGAACTGCCACCTTTACAGGATTTACTGAGGTCATTTTCTTTTTTTTTTTCTCCCCACAATATGGTTCTTTGTGAATTAAAATCCTGGTTCCTGGGGCTGAGGTAGGAACAGGGCCTGAGAAGGCCAGCCGCATTGTGATGAATAATAATAATAACTGTCTCCCTCTGCGTGCGCACTCCCAGGCCTGCGGCCTGTGTCTTTCTTAATCTTCTCCGCCTCCCACCTTGCTCGTGGAGGGCCTGGCACATAACTGATGCTCATGAGTGTGCTGAATGAAGGAACTAATTTTTGCAAATCCCTTTATAATTTATGAAAATGCTGCACAGTCAACATGGGGTGGTGATTTTCCAGACCTCCACCAAACCATTTCCTCCTCGTTCCATTATGACTGTGAAATTCGCAGTATGCTTTTCATGAAAAGCCAAAGTCTAAGTAAATACTTTTTTTTTTTCTCTCCTTAATAAGGACCGTGGATAGGAAGGAGGAGGAGGGACGAAAGTTTGTTAACTCCATACGATTCTGGTAAATAAATTTCAAACGTCCTTATCTCAGGGTGTGTCTTCACTCCTGTGGTTTACAGCTCTTCCACTAGGATGCAGGTGGACTTTAACAAAAGCAAGAGGGATGTTTGAAAAGCCGAGGAGCGAGAGGGCAGCCAGGGGAAGACTGGGTGTTTGTTTCTATGACTTGTGTTCTGACTTGGCAAACCCTCCAGGCTGCTCTACTTAAGCAAATAATCTTTGCTGCTTCCATGTCAGCAAGAGCTGGGCTCCTATCCCAAGGTCGCCAGTCAGGCTTTTCTGGATAGACACGATGAAGGACTTCAGCCCTGGCCCGGCTAGGAGTCAGGCAGGAGGCTGCCCCCACACCCGGAGAAGCCCATGGCCCCAGCTTCTCCACCGGGGAGAGTCGTGGGGGGCCAGGCCAGGCTGATTTTTCTTCTAGTGGCTAATCCGTTGAGGTGCGTCACCTGCACTTCCCCATGAAACTCAGATGTGAAAGTAGGAAAATCACTGTATTCCCGAAATCACGGGTATTTCAGCTAAACACCAAAGTCAGCAAAAGCAGACGGACTTAGACATTCTGAAAATTAGAAAAGTCCTTGGTGGTCACAAGGGAAACAAGAACCTCGCTCAGACTTTTGACTCTAAAAAAAAAAAAAAAAATTCAGTGAAATGAAATCCAGAAGAACCTCCAGGTAGTGGCACGAGGGCACAGTTTATTCATCTTTGCTCAGTGTATCCGCCTGCCCCATGCCCATGCGCACCCCCGCATGCCAGTGACAGACAGACAGACAGACAGAAAGAGCCTTTCATGGCAGTGAACTTCCCGTAGTATATACTCCTGAGACAGATGCTGTTACGGTGCAGTGTTACTTCAGGGAAATATAATCATTGGAAATTCAAAGAGGAAAAAAATGAAAAATTTTAGTGAGAACTAGAGTCAAATTAAATGTTACATTGTCTTATTACCTTTCAAAGGGACTCACTGATTTGGAAATAGCCAATTTGACCTTAACACAAGAATGACCTTGGCCTGCTGCAGATTCGTGTTCTGAGGTTCTTTTAGTTC
This sequence comes from Talpa occidentalis, assembly GCF_014898055.3. Lineage (NCBI taxonomy): Eukaryota > Metazoa > Chordata > Mammalia > Eulipotyphla > Talpidae > Talpa > Talpa occidentalis. The sequence continues at coordinate 113,070,917 of NW_023605194.1, forward strand.
CTGGGACCAAGGTTACAAAGTCCTGCGGACCAGGTGCTTATGCTCCCACCTGGCGTTGCTTGCTGCACAGTTCTTGAGGCTGGAGGTCTGCCATCAAGAGGTCAGCAGGGCCCTGCTCCATCTAGGGGTCTGCGTGGAATCCTTCCTCACCTCTCCCGAGCCTCTGCCTGTCTGCACCATCCTTTGGCCATGCAGCTACACACACCAGGTCCCCGAGTATCATCCTTTCTTCTCCTTCAGTGTCATTTCATAATAACATTGATAAGGAAACAAAAAGAAACGGGGGCAGGGGGCGGGGAGCGCTGTCTTTGGAAGTTGCGTGTCCTCCCGTGTCTGGTGGGCTTTCTCCAGGGGCTGTGGGTTCCTGCCACTTCCCAGAGGCACGCCAGGTGCCAGCGGACCTAGTCAAGCGAACACAGGGGTGCCCTGTCCAGGCCCGGCCCCAGGCTCCTGAGCGTCCGGTAGAGGCCCTGGCCACCCTCCGCCCTGTCCTCCGTTTTGTTCCACTTCCCTGTTGCTCTCTCACCAGTCCGGTTCTTCGTCTCTTTGCTGACTTCTCTCACCTAATGAAGAGGCCCGTCTCCAGCCATGCATTCACTTTCTTAGGGGATCTCTGCACCCCACTGTCTAGGCCGCCCCGCCCGTGTGAATGGATGATTCTCTAGTGAACATCACCTTACTGCTCTTTTTTTTATGTAAGAAAAACAAGGCAAAAGCAGCATCCCACACCTTCCCTCGTGTCCTCTGCATCCTCTTTCCTACCCCTGCCCTCTTCACCCCTGGTGACCTCGCCTCTGTTCTTAATGTCCACTAGTTTGTTTTTACTTTGCATTGTCAGTTCATCTGCTTTGTTTCCCCATAGGTGTGAAATGACCCACTACCTGACCATATCTTTACATCGCCTTATTTCTAAGGCCGTGGTGTCCAGTGTGGGGGGTTGCTGTGCTGGGGTGGACTACTATTCTTGAACATGATGATGATGATGTGAAAAACTTACCTGCCCAGTCTCCACCATCTCTGCCCCAGGAACTGGCACTTCCCAGGCCTCTCATAATTGTTGCCATTCATTTCTTTAAGTGATGTTGAGATGTTTGCATGAGAAGCTCCATAGAAATGTCAAGTATTATGTGTACCTGTTCATTAAATATTCATGTGGCAGGAGAAGGCACCAATGCATTTTGCTGAGTAATTTCCTTAATGCCTTTCCTCCTGGTGACCAACTGTTTTATAGGCTTAATCTGCTTAATCCTTTCCATGAGAGATAGTAGGGGTCACACATGAATATGCCCAATTTCAAATTAGGAATTGAGGTGCAGAAAAGTTAAAAAGAGCCATCAGAGTCACCAAGATGGCTCCGGTTCCAGTGCACGACACCCTTGCAAGGCCCCAGCTCTCAAGCAGAGCCCCCTCCCCTGTGCAAAGTTCCCGCTACCAGCTCCTGGATTTAAAACATAAAAAGAAATTACTAAATGTGATTCAAGGCGTACTTCGCATAATGCATTTCTGTGACACTTCATAGTAATGAGATAATTAGCATGGGTACAGTATTGGAGTATACATATTCTGATAAGTTACAGCTGTAAGAAAGAAATCTGTAATGGCCATTCATCGCTCCATGTTCATTCTGTACGAATCTCAGACTAATAGTGAAGCTGCAGAGTTTCCACCAACCTAAGACAAATTTTATAGTCATCGTTTCTGCCGTTTAGACGAAGACGTTATGAATACAATAGACTCCCTGTAATTTAAACTAATTTGGGCAAACAGCTGCCTGAATTGAGAAAAATCTGAATTGAAGTACAGTAGTAAATATCTACTACATGTGGAATATTTAAAAGTAACAAGTGCAATTCAAGCTACACTATCAAACTGTTAGTAAATAAACATCCTTGGGGAGCACCTTTAATTAATATATGAGAAGATTCATAACACATATATCAATGGTTTATTTAAATTTGAGTCTCTTGAGTCCTTGAGTCCTTGAGACCTATTTCTGTCTTAAGTAGTTTAAGCATTCCTCTTATAATCGTTATTATACCTATTTTTTTTTACATAGTAAGCTCTTTTTTTATACATAAGGATAAATATCAGGTTGGCCTCTAGCCAAGTTCCAGCTAAAGGCAAAATTAGCAGGAATTGGATTAAACAGGTTTTACCACACAATGCATAGAAACAGCGGTGAGCTCAAACTTTTTCATTCTTTCAATTTTGGAATTAGTTACATGTTTAGAAAAGAACCACAATGGTGAAAGGAGACCTAAAATGTCACTTTGGTTCACCTTCCAATTATATCCCAATTAACCTGGAGAGATCTAAATTCTAGCCTGTTAGAACTATATAGGATTATTACTTAGCCCAGGAAAAAAAGAGAGAGCGAGCGACAGGGAATGGGCAAAGGACGCCACAGAACATGCAGCTGGGGCCTGAGGTAGTGACTCTGGGGCCCCTGTCCCTCCAGGGCCCCTGATGCTAGCCTCACGTTAGACCCACATCCCCTCCCCTTCCAGTAAAACCCTTGCAGAGTAGATGACAGAAAAGGTGGACCTCTCCCCGCCATGACCTGTCTAGGGTCTATTACTGCAAGGGGCACCTTCAGACCCTTCACAAGGCTGTTCACAAGGCCGTTTACACAGCGTCGTTCGTGCTGGACGTGGGGAGAACCACACAACAGTCTGGACGTTAACCTGGTTTAGCTACGTCGTGGTTGTCTGGTTGAGGGGGCTCCTTCGGGCGCCTTCCCCACAGACACTGAGCAGCAAAACCAAGTGCTGACCAGCCTGTGGCTGTCGTTGAAAACAGGTCTTGCCAGTCCTCTGCTCCCCGCTCAGCCCCCGACACCAAGGACACTATCCAAAAGTGCAAAACTCTTTTATTTTTTTTTAATTTTTAAATTTTATATATTTTTATATCATTTTTCACTTTTGCACAATGTATGCATTTTCATCTTGGTTATAGTCCCCATACAATTCCCACCCCCTTGTTTTGATCCTATTGCCTCCTCCCCCCCATAGTGTGTCTCTCATTTATAGTTGGTTGTTGATTTTGATTTTTACTTTATTATAATTAGTCTTTTCCTGGTCCCTTATTTAGGTTTTCTAGATTCCTGCTATGAGTGAGACCATCTGGTATTTTTCTTTTTCTTTCTGGCTTATTTCGCTGAGCATGATCCCTTCCAGCTCCACCCATGTTGCTGCAAATGGCATGTGTTTATCTTTTTTGATTGCTGAATAATATTCCGTGGTGTATATGTACCACATCTTCTTGATCCAGTCATCTATTTTTGGGCATTTGGGTTTTTCCATAGCTTACCTATTGTAAATTGTGCTGCTATAAACATAGGGGTGCAAGTGCACTTTTGAATTAATGTTTCTGTGTCCTTTGGGTAAATTAGGAGTGGAATTGCTGGATCATATGGAAGCTCCATCTTTAGCAGATTGAGGAATCTCCACACAGCTCTCCATAGTGGCTGGACCAGTTGCAAAACTCTTTTAAATGAACTGTGTCATTTACATACTTGGCTTTTTGGTTTTTGAAGTTAATTGTGATTAGGACTTGAATGTAATTTTTCTTTTGGATTTACTGAAGCAGAGAAACTGTGGCAGAAGACGAATCAAGTCTTGCTCTCCGACTTAAAATGGAAGCTTAGCTACTCGGTAACTACCTGCCAATGCAGCTGCCCAGCTGGGCCGACAGTGCCATCCATGCAGGGTGACTTTGAGTGAGAACTGTGAGTCATTGACTTGAATCCAGCATCCAAATAGAGACTCATTTCAGCTGGAACCAACAGTGGAAGTGGAGCGGCCCCGCCCTCTCGTTTTATAATTGAGGAAATGGAGGTCCGGAGTGGTTAAGTAACTGCTCCCTGATCACATAATTAAGTTTGTTTAGTTGCCATGCCTTAGTGAGATCTGGGAGGCGCGCAATAGCTCTGCTTTTCAAGTTCCTGACATTCTGCTGTGTACACTCGGGGTATTTTTAAATACTGATAAGCATGTGCGTGCAGGCCTCGTTTAGGGAAGTCGGCGGTGTGGGCAGTCCTCGGTGAAGTCCTTCCAGCGCCTTGCTTGACGCCTCGTATTCAGCCCTTTCTGATTTGTGATGTTTGATTGAACCAAAGGCAACAAAACAGTCACGGCAGTAAAAATCCTCCTTTCTTTTACATGCACGTAACTTCAAAAATAGCCCTAAAGTCAGCGTACGTGGTTACCAAAACAGTTTACTTCTGAACTGAGATCAAGGTGGAAAAAATTCTGCCCCAGGAGAGTTCTAGAGCGTTCTCACCAAGCAGAGTTAGTAGTTACCGAAAACATTATGCAGACTTAACAGCAGCATTATAATGGAAGCTGCATAAATAGTATCTGGATGGCTAGTGAGACGGGTGAAGCCGTGAGGTCACGCTTTTGATTCTTCACTGCTCATGTACATTCGGAGATTTGAACACAAAGTCAGCTAGTTCGGAACCGGTTCCAGGCAAAATGATGGATGAAATAGGGCCTCGGACGGGCACAGGGAATCCTGGCGTTCGTTCTCAGTTCTGCTGAATTGTGGGGTGACCCTCATTGCTCTGCGCCCGTGAGGTCGGGGAGAATTATCATAGGTATAAAGTGACAGTCACAGAGCCTCAGGGTCCGATCATTACTCAGTCTCCTCAGCCCTGGTGGGGAGCTTCTGTCTGCCTTAGACTCGTCTCTGACCTCACTTCTTTGCTAATAGTTAAGGGATGAATGTGAAGTATACTTTGAATTTGGGGATAAAATTGGGAAGTACACACTTTGAAAAATGTATATTGGCAAACTCTGTGCCAGACAGCAATTGTTGCATTTCTTGCGTCGAGACCACGTCTGTGTTGGATCGATTTTTAAGTTCAGGTGGCTTCAGCCACTTGCTTCATCGGAGCCTCAGGAATGACATTGGGTCTCCTTACGGTTCAGTGGTGTCTTCCCCGAAACTCATGTGTTGAAGCCCTGAGCACAGGTACCTCAGGGGTGACTGCATTTGGAGACTGGGCCTTTTGAAAGGTGCTTCTATTAAAATGAGGCCTCTAGGGTGGACCTTAATTCACGTGACTGTATCCTTCTAAGAAGAGAAAACTTGGACACACACACACACACCATGTGAGGATCTGGGGAGACGGTGGCCATGTCTCAGGGGGCAAAGCCTTAAAGGAAGCCCCCCGCCCTGGTGACCCTCTCCCCGCCCCCCCCCCCCCCGCCCCTTGTGGGCTGTCTAGCCTTGGTGTTTTTTATGGCGGCCTGAGCGCATGAATACAGAGCACCTGTAACATCTCACCTGTGCAGCCTTTGTGCTTTCTTTATCCTCTGGAATCTCCACCTCACTACGAATCTTTACCCCCTCAGCCTGCCCATCAGTCCCTGCAGGGGCACTCAGCTCTTCGGGACTGACCCGAAGGCCTGTCCTGTGCCTCTGTCTCCGTGCCTAGTGCAGACCAGCTCCTTGCTCACCCGCGTCCTCCCCTTCCACTCGGTCAGAGGCTGAAAATGAGGCCAGAGACTGATTCGTGTCACTGGTATGTCCCTGGTGCCTGACCCAGACCCCAGCACGCAGTAGGTGTTCTATGAGCTGATCCACAGGAGCAAATGTGTGCAAGGCATCCCTTTACAAAACAGCTCCTCATTGCCCGGCCTCTGCAGAGCCTGAAAGGACGTCTTCGAACCAGACTATGAGTTGTGTTGTTAGTCTGGGCTGCCGTGACAGGTGGTGCTCAGACTGGCTGACTTAGAGGGACACTGGCTGCAAGTTCAAGATCACCAGGGCTGGCGTCTTCTGGGGCGTCTCTGCTGGGCCCCAGACAGGCGTCTTCCCCGTGTCTCCCCTCCGCTGCGTCTTGTCCTGGTCTCCTCTTCCTCACCCAGGTTGAATTGGCGCCTACCGCGAAGTCCTCACTGTAACTAAATGAGCTCTTTAAAGACTCCATCTGGTGAGAACCAATGTGTGGAGACTGCAGTCAGGTCACTGACTGAAATCCAGATCTGTCCTTCACCACCCAGTGTCCCTCCGTCCCCATTTGCTCACCCCGTGAGCCCTGCAGCTTAACACCCGTCATGATGCATGCCCTCCAATGACAAAAATGAGAAAAAGTATCAGAAGAAATCATCTAGAATAACAGATTCATGAGTAAGTGCTGTCTCCAGATACAGCCGCATGGGAGGTCCTGGGAGTGGGAGCTGCCGCCTGGGGATTTGGGGAGGACATGGCTCAGCCTGTAACATGAGTCACTGGTGTGGACACCACAGGTTTTTACCTCCCGGTGTGTCCCAAGGGCAAACACACCAAGGAGTCACCTAAGCTGGTGACTCCTTGCAAGGTCACGTGCTACAGGAGCTTGGACTAAGAGAATATTTTCATCAGGAAAGAAGCATGTTAGAGCTAGTTGATTGTGGTTTGAGGGGTCAGGAATTTCCCCCAACCCCCAATAATAAAGGCCCAGAGGATCAAAGGAAGCCAAGTAGGGTGGTGATAGCTGATGTTGTCATCCTTAAGGGACACCCCCATTCTAAACTGACCAGGACGTGGGGGGCCCCAGGGGAACCAAGTGGTCACATGGTCCTGGAGTTTCTACCCAAGAGATGAAAACATTGGGGGGGCAGAGGTCTTCCTCTGCTCATCCCTGCTGGTGCCCTTCAGGATGGGGAGGGGCCTGGGGACAAGCAGGTCTGTCTGTCTGTCAGCTGAGCTTGGACAGAGAGGACTGAACCTTGCACCCCATGAGGGGTCCACCCAGGCTGGGCCCGGGTGCCCCTGTGTATAACTGAAATGGCCGCCCACAGACATCCACACGAGGGACGGGGGAAGGCTGTGTGATTGCCCCTGACTGTTGCTATAACAACAGCTTCTCAGTCTAATTTCTTTTGAAAAATGAATTTCTGCGGGTGGATGAAGCCAGGCAGCCTCTGCCCGCAGCCGAAAGACCCGCCCTGCGCGGGAAAGCTGCTGCTGTGGGCGAGGGCGTGAGGGTGTGTGGGCACCGCCAGCCAGAGGCTCACACCCAGGTGCCTGAGGGCGAGGGCGTGCAGTCTGCCTGAGGACACCGTCTTCCCCAGCTGACTCGCCCTACAGAGAAAAATCCCCTAGTTCTGCTGCTTTCCTGTTTGTAAACAAAGTTTCTCTGAAGAGAGGTGTGCTGGCAGCCAAGCTCAGGGAGCCCTGAGCTTTCAGCTGGAGTCAGGCTCCATCTAGACGTAAGATGGCCTGTCTGTTTACTCACCAAAGGGGGTGCGTGTGTGTGTGCTGCAGAGAGGGAGACAGACAGAAAGACAGACAGAGAGAAAGAGACAGACAGAAAGAAAGAGAAAAGAGAGACAAAGAGAGCAGGAGGGAGAAATTGGAATTCCCTTCCAGGAGTAACTCCTAGCTTTGCTTTATGCAAACTACAGCTCACTGGGAAGAGCTATGTCCGACCTCCTTGAGGGACAGAGAGGCTTTTTATAGACTCTGAGATCTTATTTCAATTCTTGTGTTTCCCGAGGGAGATCGCGCACGCTGGGATTCTATTTGGAAGCCACAGGTCTGGGTGTGGGGGGCTGTCGCCTCCTGAGCTGGGCAGGACTTCAGGGCCTGGGGCAGGGGCGGTCCCCCACGAGAGGCCAACATCAAAACGAGAATTTCTGATGGAAAAGAAGGGACACTTTGAGTCAACAGTGAAATAAAAATATTCTTGATTCCTCCCCAAGGGAGAGCAAAGTCCTCAGCCTCCCTGAAGTATTTCTCCTCTCCCTCCCAGAAAATAAACAAATCGAAACCTCCCGCTTGGTTCTGACATGCCTGTGCTGTGGTCTGTGCTGTCGGTGCAGGCCTCCCGCTGAGGATGATGCAGATCCGATCTGATCTTTTCATTTGCCCTCTTCCTCCCTATGGCTTTCCCTCCTTCCTCACCAGCCTCCTTCCCTGGCATTTCTTTGCAGCTCTAAATAAAATCCCATTAGGAATTTCAGATTGTAATACAAGGTCATGCACGCAGGCGTGTTTGAATACATAATGTCTGCCTGCCTTCTAGTAAGCGATATCAGGAGATATTCCGAAGGAAATTGTTTCTTGTCCTTAAAAATAAATGTAATGTAATATGTGTGTGTGCTGATGTCAATGAAAAGCAGAACGGTCCAGGGCTCAGGCTGTGGGACTCTCAGGGCACCGATAGAGCTTGGGGGAGCTGTTCTGGCAGAAGCGACCAGGAGGCAGCCGCCTGGAGGATGCTCACATCTGCTCCTCCCGGGCCGCGGCGGTCATCACTTCTCAAAACATGCTACTTTGCAGAGTGGCATTTCCTGGGAGAGGAGCACAGGGCGAGCGAGTGACAGAGATTGAGAGAGAGACTTTTCTGTGAATCAGGCAGAGCTGAGTCCAAGGCACCAACACAGAGCATCCCGCAAACCTGCCCAGAATTTCAGGCGAGGTTGCTCCTGTTGCAACAGGACAGGAGTCGCCAGAGGTAGAGAAGCCGATGCGTGAGAGCAGGGATTTGACAGGCAGGTGGGGCACGAAGTCGAGCTGTGTGCCCTGAGACAATTTACCTAGCCTCTCTGAGTCCGTTGCTCGTCCATATAGAATAACCATCAGGTCACACCAGGGGAATAAATAATGTCAGGCATTTAGCTTGATGCCCCGTAGATAAGCTAAGTAGGATATTCTGTGACAATGATAGCTTGAAACGCTTCATCAGCCGTGAATCAAATTCTCTGATAAAAACTTGGAAGTTTGGAGCTTTCTACTTAAATCTGACTCAGCGCAGATTGGGGGAAAAAATCACCTGTCACTTCTGAAAATTGCCTCAAGGCCACCAGGCTTTCTGAATGGTCCTGCACCCTTGGGCGGGGGCCTAACAGTGTCTCCGGGGCTTCTGTGGAATTCAAGATCTGTGAGGCTTGAAGTATCTCAGTTCCATAGCCCTGTTGATGGGCTGACCCCGAGTTTCACCCATTAACAAAATCACCTTTCTGTTGATGTTGGGTTTGTGTGTATATGTGTACCTTAAAAAAAAAATCAAACCAACAACCTCAATATGTCAGAAATTCCACAGAATTATTAGTCCCGATCAGAATTTCTAAAAACTGGGCACCCTGGGCCAGCCACCTCAGAGTAACCTGCTGTTTTTACTCAGTTTCTTTGGGCCTGTGTCTCTCTTGACTGTAGTAGGTAACGTCTACACTGAATCTACTTTTAGAGCTGCCTCCCACCCAGGCCAGGCCCCTGAAGGCTGTTAAATCAGAGAGTGTGGGAACAGGACCAAGAAGTCCGCATCTTAACAGCATCCCAGGCTCCTTTATAGTTGGGTGGTCACTGGGAAGTTGAACCTCTGAATAAACCTCCAGAGATCCTTCCTAAAGGTGCTGAAATCTGGAAGGTGCTTCCGGACCTGCTTCGCACACTCTTCACATTCTAATTAACTTATCTGATGCATGTGTGTTTGGGGTCCCCCATCAAACACATTAACTAAAGAAGCCAAAGGCACCCGCGTCTTCAGATGCTGGTGTCTGCTGGTAGAACGAGACGAGATCATGTGAAAACCAATTCTGTGATTTGATCAGAGCAGAGCAAAATGACCAAAATGTCCTCTTGAGCCTCTAAATAAGTGACTAGCATCCGTATCAGCTTATGGAGTTGATTTCCAACTCTGGGAAATACTGCGCATCTGGTAGTTGGTGAGGGGAGCTCACTCACGCTCTGGGGAGGGAATGCTTTGGAGGGTGGAGACCAGCAGATGCCTTTGTACAGGGGTTCAAAACTCAACTGAAAATCCCCAGAATCTGGGGTTCAGGTACTTGTCAAACTGATGGCCTTGGTGATATAGTCTGGGCTCTGGCTTCAGTTTTCCCTTCCACGACTCTCTTCATCACCTCCCTGGTCTTCTCCCCAGAGGCTCCCCATAGATACTGAGGGGACATTCCACAAGCCACTTCCTGCACCCTAGTATACCCCAAGTCTTTATACACTTCCTCCCTCTGCAACACTATGGAGGTCAACGCTCAAGCCGCCGACCTAGGGCATCAACCCCATAAATTCAGTGGTTACTCTGGAGCGGTTTTCAGGATCCCAACATTCAGTCAGTGCCCTGAGGGAAAGCGGCGCTGGAGGGTGAGTGCGAGGATCACTTGAGGGCTCACGTGGGAGGGGGGCGAGGGATGAGGGCCGGGACAGGCAAGGGAGACACTGAGGCATGAAGAAACTAGAATTGGTCGGGCGGGGACACTAGGGAATACGGCACCGGAACACGCAGCGCCTCGGAGAGGGCTAAACGCCGCGGGTCCTGAAGCTGCACATCGCAGGGTGGCTGAAGGCTTAGAGCTGACTGGTGTTGGGGCCACAAGAAGGGGAGGAGCCCATCGCTGGGACGGGGGAGCGCAGTGGGGCAGCCCCGCAGGCCGTGGGCAGCTTCCAAAGAGCTGTCGGTGGGGAACGGGCATGGGCAAGTCGTGCGGGTGAAGAAGGCCACGGCCACGGCCTCGGTGCAGGGAATGGTGTGGGAGGAGGCAGGGTGGGCACAGGGGCGCAGGGACGCCACGAGCGAAGGGGTGAATCTGAACTAAGGGCCGCTGGTTTAGGGGGTGGAGGATGAGAAAAAAATTCACAGATGACAGGAACAGACAGTTCTTGGGGTTGAGCTGCGCGTGGGTGGTGGGACGAGGGTGGAATCAGCACGATTCCAGAAACAGCCTGAGAAAGCGCCTGACGCTCACGGCAGAGCCGAGGCCGCTGACGGAGGGTCCTGTGGACCGTGGAGTCAGACTCCAAATCTGAACCCAGGTTGAGCCTTCCCTACCCCACTCGTGTCATCTCCCCACACCTGGATGACCTCTTCCCAAGGGGTTGTGAGAAAACCGCCCTTAGAGTCGTTGGCACCATGCTGCAGTGGCTCTCACCCCCCACCACACACACACGCACACACCTCTGGCCTACACCCCAGTTCTTGGATGCACAAATAAAATAAATCTTAAAAAATAAATTTTGAGTTGTTGGCAGGAGTTGGTCCCCTTCTGTCCCCCTCAAGTCATCGGCAGCAGCAGCAGCTTCCTCATCTTTGTACCCAAGCCCCAGGATCCTGCCCAGTTTCATTCAAAATCAAGGACAAGACAGTAAGAGTTTTCCTTGAACTCACAATCACCGCGAGAATCTCTGCACCATGGCCCAGGGAAGCCCTAAGGGCCTGCGGGGAATTGGGGACCTCCCGGGCCAGCAGAGAAGTGGCCGTCTGAGCCGTGCCCATCCCTGTCCTGGAAGTGACCCCCACCCCCAGAACACTTTGCCCTGTACAACCTCAGACCAGCACATGACTGGCCCCAAAGGTTTGCCGTCATATCAAATGCGATCCTGTGAGGAGATGCTGTAACCACAGGGGCACAGCTAGCCTGACGCTGTTCTGGCTACTGGTCTGTGGTCACAGCACCCCTCCCAAGCCACGTCTCACACACACACACCAGTTTCACAGAAACACAAGCCATCAGGCCACACGGTAGAGGACACTCAGGCTGGAGCCCTTGTTTCCCTCAGAGTCACATTGCGTAACAGCGGCCCGTTGTCCTGGGCGCGGGGTGAGCAGCTTCCCTCAGCGGGAAGGTGCATTCACGGGGGTGACAGTAACACTGGAGCTGGGGAGGGGTGCTCATCAGGGTTTGATCCTCCACAGGGCCAGCCCATACCAAGGCTTCCCGCTTTCTAAGGCAGAAGTGCCAGGGGCTTTCTAAGACCCAGCTGTCCCGGAGGAGGCTGACCTGCATCCTGGGGGCGTCCTGGGGGCGCAGGGGCTGGGAGCACGGGAAGGCCACGTTCCGGGGGCGGGCGGCTTTCTCACTCGCTGAGCGCCGTAGGAGGACCACTTGGCCTGGACCAGGCGTGTCTGTGGCCCTGCCCGCTCCCCGCCTGGCTCCCAAGAGGGCCATCGGGAGAGAGCTAGACCCTCACGGCGCCTGCTTTCCTAGCTCAGGACCATGGACAACGAGACGGGCAGTGGGCCCTACGGGCGCTCTGCTATTTTGGCCACAACGAAACAAAACATAAAAATCGTCATTTAACTTCCTCAGTGGCGTCTTTCTTACACCCCCGAATGTTGAAGCATGAGATATATGTGGAGATTTGGGTTCAGGGGAGAACGTCAGAGCCTCAGGGGAAAGCAGGGAGCTGCCGGAAATGTATTTGATCCGAACCCCAGCCTTGGCGCCTGAGCTGCGTGTGGACAAAAGTGCGGGCCACGCGGCCGGGCGGGAAATGCAAATTTGATTTTTGTTGTTCATATTCAAAAAGCTTCACCAGATGCTTGGACAACATTAGGGGTTTGCTGACTAGGGAGCTGAAACATGATTATTCTATCTATTGGGGGTTTGGAAACCCAGAAAGTAGTCTCTGCTGCGGTTCTGGCTCTTGCTCCCCCTGGATCTCGAAAGTACTAATTGCTCGGCAACCTCATGAGCTTTGGACTTTAGAGGGATTAGTCTCTAGATATAGGGACCTTTAGAGAAAAAAGGGGCAGCGGGCATGACCTTGCTCCCGAATTTTACCTTCTCCGGGACAAAGCAGACTCAGTAGGAAGGTGGAAAGCGTGTGGCAGGTGACCGGGTTGTGGGAAGGTGGATGTTTTCTTGACATGTTTCTGACCAAAAGGGTGTCTAGGTGGGTGAGAGAAGATGGAAGGAGCTGGTGCTTCTGCCTCCTTCACCTTCTACAGGGGAAGTGAGTCCTAAGAGCCACCTCCCCCTGCGAGTCACCAGAAGCGAAAATTCAGCTCACTCACTATCATTTGTTGGCTCAAATTGACCTCGCATCTGGCTTCCAGACAGCTGTGCAGCAAGTACCATGAAACTTTTCTATGGTCAGCTGTCAAATGCTGAAATGAAAATAGTGATAGCTAAGGTGCCAGGGGTGCTGTGGCAGGCTGAGGTGAAGCTCAGGGCCTCCCGTTGCCCTGTAAGTTCATGTTCACAGTAACTCCATGAGTTCGGTGAACTCATTTTGCACATAAGGACACCAAGGCTGAGGGGAGGTCAGATAAGGGTTCCAGGATGCAGTCGCTCAGGGGTATTCACTGAATGTGCGCAGCGATCTCTGGGAAGTCAGCAGTGAACACAGAGAAATCCGACCTCGGCGTCACTCACTCTCTGATGGGGGGTCACCACTAACATTTATGAGTCCCGGCAATATTGACGTCTCTCACTCGAAGTTTGCATGCAGGCATTCTGCTTCTCTTCCTGTTTTCCTGCCCTCCCTGCCTCCTGTAGGGAGGCCCCTCTCAACTAGTGAACGTTGGGGTTCTCAGCCAGGCCCCTCTGTCTACCCGGTCTCGGCCGCCACTGTTTTCCCGAGAAACAAATAGCGTTCGTCTTTATCGGTGCATCCTGCCCCATCCAGCCCTGAGCCCAGAACGGAATGGCGGGCTTGTGCTTTCTAAAACAATTCAAGTTCATTTTTAAGATAATTGCTGTGTTCTTTAAGGTTAGTGTTGCTCGGGAGGTGCCCGGTGCCTTGTTTCCTTCAGGCCCTGAGGCTGGGGCACTTGAACTTGCCCCTTTCAGTGGGAGCCAAGAGTGAGCGCTGCTTGGCTCAGAACCCTGGTTTCCTGGTCTGCCACGATGATGTCCTTTCTCTCAGTTTCTACCTAATGGAATGGAAGGAACCAGGGCTTTCCCTGAAGTCACACCCGGTGTAGCCCAGCTAGGGCCGTGTTTGCTGCCGCTCAGGGGGCTGTGCCAAGTGACCGCAGACGGGGTTGGTGTTGTCATTCAAAACAGAAGATTCAGGAATCAGGGTGAGCCTGGAGTTTTGCTCAAGGATCTTTTCTGTTTACTTTAAAAATAGAATTCTCTACTCATGAAAGAACAGCAATCAAGTGGCTCTTCTTGGAATCCCCCACATCATCTGCAGACAGGCCTTATTGTACTCGGGCCTCCCTAAAACCTGCGGGTTCCACTTGTGAGTGCCCTGAAGTGGGGGGCCTGGCGGGAGCCTGTCTCTCATTGCTTTGCTTGTGTAACATATGACACCTTCGCCAAGAAAAGGCACAGCCTGGCCAAGTGGAGCCTGCTCTGCCGCCTCCCTCCCTCCCAACCTCCAGCCTAAGCTCTGTCAAGTTTCTGAAACCCCTTCCCGCACAACCTCGTCCTTACTGCAATCAGCAGACATTTCCCGAGTACCTACCGTGTGCCTGGCCCTGGGTCTTTGGGGCAGAAAGGAAAGTGAGAGACAGGTGCATTCAGTTTACTGTTAATAAACCCACTGAGTTAGCGAGACTTTTCTTACATATTTGTTTAATAACGATGTAAAATATATACAGAGTTTTAAAATCCAATCTACAAAGCCATTCAGAGAAATCCAGCCTTGTCCCGTCTACCCAATCCTCTCCTTTCCGCTGAAGTTAACAATGGAAAAGTTGTATTTAATTTTCTTTTCCATGTATAAGCATTGAGGTGCATGAATTCCTCTCCCTCCTTCACACTGTACAGATTTTCTCCACCTTGCTCGTCAATTTTTCTTTTTTTTCAACCCACCACCTGCATGGCTTTTTTAAAAAATACTGTATTGCATATGTGTTTATTCATTTACTTTCTATGTATCCTTTATATCTGTCATCAATTCTAGTTTCCCCACTACCATCCCTTATTCCCCCTTGACTGTTCTGCCTCCCCCTCTCTCTTAACCTCAGAAACCTCACTTCTGTCATCAGTGTGTGGTAGTTTATAGTTATTTTGTTTTATTAGTTCACTGACTTTGTTTACTTATATTTTCTCTATGTGAAATCATCCTTTGCCTTTATCTTTCTGGCTCACTTCACTCTGGATATTAACTGGGTTTCTTAACTGAGCCCACTTGGGTGAACTAACACTCGCCAGGGTAGAGATCACCTTAGCAGAACGCAGCATCTCAAAATCAGACACCTGGGTAGGTGGGTCAAAGAAGGTACCTCGTGTAGAAGAGATGGAAGAGAAGACATCCTACGGAAAGTGAAAGCTAAGAACCACCAGAAAGATAAATAGTTACTAGCCAGGGGAAGGTGTATTTTCTAAGAAAAGATCATAATATGTACACCGCCCTAGAGGTAGAAGGAAATTTAGCACATTAAAAAAGACAGAGTTTCAGAAGAGCTGAAAATGTCTGGCCCAGGGGTGGGGCAGTGACACTGAGCAGAGGCAGGGATAGCCCTGGGTGGACGAGCAAGGGCCAGTGAAGTTGGCCCAGTTTGCATTTTATTCTAAAGACAATGGAAAAATTGTGGGATTGTAAGCAGGAAGGGAAGTGTGTTTTTTTTTAATATTTATTTTATTTATTTATGCATACAGGAGTTGGGGTGTGGGCCAGAGGTGCGGGAGGTTAGAGGATTCACCAGAGACAGAGCGGGGAACAGAACAGGCAGATCTATTGAAATGCACTGCTGAGGGGAGCAGCAGGGAGACAGGAGAGGTCTGCCGTGCCATGTGGGTAGCTCCCTGGCTGGGGATCAAACTCCTGCTGCAGTGGGTGCCTATACCTTCATAGTGCTGAGACATAACCCCTGGACCACCAGGGAGGCCTGGACGTGTGTTTTTTGAAAGAGGTGGCAGCATGGACAATAGACACTGGTGGAAAGCAAGACAATGACTAAAAGGATAAAAGCGAGTGGACGGGTGGATTGGTGGTGGCAAGGCCAAGGGACCAGCCGAGGGACTGTTGTCACCATCTAGCAAGAGATAGTGGTATTCTGGCTGTGATCATGGCAGGGAGGGTGGAGGTGAGTGGGCATATTCCAGTGATATTTTGGATGCAGAATCCAAGGACTTGGTGGCTGGCGATGTGGGATGTGTCAAGATGCATTAGTTTCTGACTCAGGTAACTGGGCAGCTACTGAGCTCCAGAGGGCAGAGGTGACGACCACATTTGAGTAGCAAAAGATACCAACGCTGAGAGATGTTGAGTCTGATATGCCTGTGAAGCGTGCAGGAAGGGAGCCCTGAATTAGCGGGACTCTGCAGAGAAGGCTGGGCTGGTGCTTCCTCGGGGCTCAGGCCTGGAGGAGACGGCTGCCGGTGTGGGAACGCCTGCGATGTCTAGGTGAGCATGTAGAGTGGGCACGGAAGGACAAAGACAAACAGCCCCACCATTTAGAAAAGAGAAAGGAGACTCCAGGAGCCTGAGCAGAGAGGGGGGAAAAGGAGCAACCTGGGAGTAGGATTCCCTGGGACTTGGGAACCGGCAGCCGTGTGCTCTTAGAACCCGGGGCCCCCGTAGTGCAAGGCACCTGCAGGTCACCTCAAATAAGAACTGCACGGGAGTTTGGGGTCACATTAACCATTGATCGTCAACTCCGTGCTATTCAGTAAGTGCTAAATATCATATTCTTATCAGGGTGTTAGCGTCATCTGAAATGTGGTTGATTTCATTCCTTGATGTTCCCAATTAGGATGTGACAAGAATTTAAGACAGGCATTAGCATCGTTCCCCAGAGTGATGCCTGTTGACTCAAGTCTCACACCTGGCATTTGCTCGGAAAATAAGGGCAGAGTCTTCCCTCGGAGAGAAGCACTGCCCTGCACGGTCTTTCTTGTCCTCCACCGTCCGCTCTTAAGTTTGTCGTCTCTGAGCCTTGTGGGCTCTGCTCTTGTTAAACTCTTGTCTCACAGAATTTGAATTGAAGCCTGGCCAGTTCTGGAAGCGAAGCGCCACGTCCCTCCTCGGTGCCTACCCTCTTCCCAGCTAGTTCACAGCCGTGCCCACCCCGGGTGTGCAGGCAGCCAGGATTGGCGGCGTAGTCACTCTCTTCCCTGTTTCTTTTCCAGCTGCAAGAGACTGTGAAAAGGAAGTTGGAAGGAGCCCGATCCCCACTCAATGGAGACCAGCAGAACGGCGCCTGCGACGGGAGTTTCTCCCCCACCAGCAAGCGGCTGCGGAAGGACCTTCCGGCGGGGATGGAAGCCATCAACAACCTGCCCAACCACATGCCACTGCCTTCGGCTTCCCCCCTGCACCAGCTTGACCTGAAGCCTTCCCTGCCCTTGCAGAACAGCGGCGCCCACACTCCTGGGCTTCTAGACGACCTCAGCAAGAACGGCAGGCTCCCGGAGATCAAGCTTCCTGTCAACGGTTGCAGCGACCTGGACGAGAGCTTCACCATCTTGCAAGGCAAGGACCTCAAACAAGAGCCTCTCGACGACCCAACTTGCATAGACACGTCCGAAACATCTCTCTCCAATCAGAACAAGCTGTTCTCAGACATTAACCTGAACGATCAGGAGTGGCAAGAACTGATCGATGAACTGGCCAACACGGTTCCTGAGGATGACATACAGGACCTGTTCAACGAGGACTTTGAGGAGAAGAAGGAGCCAGAATTCTCGCAGCCAGCGACCGAGACCCCGCTCTCCCAGGAGAGTGCCAGCGTGAAGAGCGACCCCGCCCACTCTCCTTTCGCCCACGTCTCCATGGCCTCTCCCCAGGCCCGGCCCTCTTCTTCCGGTCCGCCCTTTTCTACTGTCTCCACGGCCGCCAGTTTACCTTCTGTTGCCAGCACGCCCGCTGCTCCAAACCCTGCCAGCTCACCAGCCAACTGTGCAGTCCAGTCCCCTCAAACCCCAAACCCAGCCCACACCCCAGGCCAGGCTCCCCCGCGGCCCGGCAGTGGCTATCTCCTCAACCCGGCGGCCACTGCCAGCTCGGGGCCCGGCACGGACATGTCTCCCGCGGAGCAGCTCAAACAGATGGCTGCGCAGCAGCAGCAGAGGGCCAAGCTCATGCAGCAGAAACAGCAGCAGCAGCAGCAGCAGCAGCAGCAGCAGCAACAGCAGCAGCAGCAGCAGCAACAGCAGCAGCAGCAGCAACATTCGAACCAGACTGCGAGCTGGTCGCCCCTAGGGCCCCCCTCCAGTCCGTACGGCGCAGCTTTCGCTGCAGAAAAACCAAATAGCCCGATGATGTACCCCCAAGCCTTTAACAACCAAAACCCTATAGTGCCTCCCATGGCAAACAACCTGCAGAAGACGACCATGAACAACTACCTCCCTCAGAGCCACATGAATATGATCGGTCAGCAGCCAAATAACTTGGGCACCAGCTCCCTCAACAAAGCGCACAATCTTCTCTCGTATGGCAACACCAAGCCCCTGACCCACTTCAATGCGGACTTGAGTCAGAGAATGACGCCCCCCATGGCCAACCCCAGCAAGGCCCCCCTGATGCCCTTCATGCAGCCCCAGCCGCAGCCGCCCCAGCCGCAGCCGCCGCTCCAGACGCCCCGGGCCCACCTGAGCGAGGACCAGAAGCGCCTGCTTCTCCTGAAGCAGAAAGGAGTGATGGGCCAGCCCCTGGCCTACGCGGCGCTTCCGGCCCACGGCCAGGTAAGTGTGCGCTGAGGCCCTCGGGGTGCCTCTCGGGTTGGGGGGTGGGGGTGCATGGAGACTCCGGGGCGCACTCTCCATGCTCCAGGAACCAGCTTTGATTATCTGCAAAGTCCTCGTGTTGTTGCCAGGTTGGGTTTTCGTTCTTCTTGCTTTCAAGAGATGAAAAGGGCTGGCCCATGGCTTTCCTCTGTGGGGGTGCCTGGGGAGCAGACGTCTCTGTTCCCAGCAGCAGATAAGATGCCCCCAGTGATGTCAGATTCTCTGGGTGGGGGCAGGTGGTGAGGTCATGGCGACCTCCGGGAGGTTCCTCCTCCTGTTGCTTCCGTCCCACGTGGGACAGCCCTAGACTTGGTGGAGGGGGGCAGGAAATTTTAGGGATCAGAAGCAGTTTCATAAGGCCGACCGCCTTCGGCTCACTCGCTGGTGAACAGTGGAAATACGGGTTCTCGTTCATGCTGGGAGTTCTCTGGCTGAGGAGTCCTGTTGTCCATAGATTCTTGGAAGTGGTGCCTTTGAGCGAAATGATGTAGAATGAAAGGAGGTCTCGGTACCAGCCCTCGGTTCACAGCCGCCAAGACTGTTGTTGTTTGTTTTGTTTTGTTTTTTCTCATCAACGCTGTTAAGGAAAA
This sequence comes from Talpa occidentalis, assembly GCF_014898055.3. Classification (NCBI taxonomy): domain Eukaryota; kingdom Metazoa; phylum Chordata; class Mammalia; order Eulipotyphla; family Talpidae; genus Talpa; species Talpa occidentalis. The sequence continues at coordinate 113,089,854 of NW_023605194.1, forward strand.
GATGTGCTTTAGGGACACGCTGTATTTCCAGAGTGGAGTGGTGGGTAGTTTTTCGTAGAACTATTTAGCATTTAAGCATCTGTTACTGGACTGATGCAGTGAGAAGTTGCATCAACCGTGATTTGGGGGTACAGAAAAGCCTCTCCAGTTTCTTCCCCTCTGGTTCAGAATTTGGTGGTGACTCCTGTCGCCAAATCAGAGCGTTAAGTCATCTTCCCGTCATTGTCTCCCTGACGTCCTGCTCCAGGGCTTAGGGACCTGCAGTGAGTGAAACCCCCGTTCATTCATTAATCGTCCTACAAATTGTAATAATAAATGGCTTCTCCAATGTGTCTGAATAAAGCAGTGCAGTCCTCAGTATGGCATTACAGTGGGATTTCTCAAGGTACATAAAACAACAAAACTGCAGATTCTTATATCAAGGTCATTAATTTTAGCCAGTACATCATAACTGTAGGTGTGCTGAGATCTAAGACCATCCTCTACCTTGTCAAAACTGATTATTCTATAATTCCTGTAAAATATAGCATAATAAATATGTAGTTGTCTTGAATTACACAAAAATGTTTGTTTCAACGAGTGGCCACTGGTTGGGGGTAACTGCGATACTCATGGGCCATCATTTGCTCCCCTAGTCCTGACCAGTATAGCTCGAAGCCCAGGCCCTTCCATCTAACCCAATACCTCCCTTGCCTTTTAGGGGTTGTGGGGCTCACGCTGTTCTACCCACCCTTAAGAGTGAATCGTGTCATGTTACCGCCAGTTGCTGTTCTGTGCCCCGGCCCTCTTGATGCTGACATTCTCGTCATATTTGGAAATTTTTCAGGAAAGCCTTTGCTTTCGAGGCCCTTCTGTGCAGACAGGTTCTAAGGAGCGCTATATGCCCACAATTGGATGCACAGGAGGTGTGGGAGGTAGTGCGGGCAGACCTTGCATCACTAGACAGCTGTCTGCATCTTGTAACTCCGAGGTGGCCCACCTCAGCCCCCACCCCACCCACTCCGCCTGATGGAAGCTGCAGGGCTAGAGGTGGTGCTGGCCTGCAGAGACAGGCCTGAGCTCCGTAGCTTGGTTGCTGTCCTTCCCAGCCTTCCCAGCCCAAAACCTCACATTGGCTGCTTGCCTGTACACGCCGACCCGCTCCAGAGAAACTGTCTGGAGAAATAAAGACGGAGTGTGGTCAGCATCTGCTGCAACCAGTAGCCTCAGTAGCCAGTAGAAAAAGCGTAATCAAAATGCAAACCTTTAGGCTTTATCTGGGTTTCATTCAAAAAATCTCTACCACTGGAAAGCAACCTCTCCACCCTTCAGTGTAAGTTCTGAAGCAGGCAGAGCAGCAGGCTGTGTATGGGGGGGTTCGGGCTACCCCGTGTGTCAGAGGTTTACAGCATTGCAAGCTGTCAGGAGGGTCTGTCGTTCATCTTAATACAAACCGCGCTTCTCCGTTCGCTGTTTTTACACCAACTTCAGTGAAGCATTTCCCCCGAGCCAGACCAGAGATGATGCATCCCAGCTCCCAGGCTCTGCGGCGCGTGCCTTGTAAACCCGCCTCTCCCCACCCTCACTAAATGGCTTTTGAAAATTGCAAATTTGGGACAGAGTTCCTGTCTTTGCCAGAACATGCATGTTGAAGGCATTTATTTCAGGCCCACACACTGGCCTGGTTATGACTAGCTGAAGCCTGTAGCTGCAGAGGGCATGTTCTCATGTCACGTGAAGAAACGGTGATGGCTTTCTGGATTAAATCCGGGTGCTTCTCTCTTCCACCTCACAAGATACTTTCAAGGTGGACACAATCTCCCTGTTGAGGCCTCATTAGAATAATCATTTCTTAACCTCATAAAGAACCGCCAAGCAAAAGCACATTTTTTAATGAAATATTAACTCAACAATGTTTGAAACACGCTTCAAAATACATATATAAACATGTGAATATCTTTCTGCAAACATACCGCTTATTTCATGCTTTTATCTGATTGTGGAGCAGTATTTACATAGCTCTCAGAATAGTTAATTACACTATAGGCGAGTACATTGCACAAACACTAGCAGGAATTACAGGCGAGATAGAAAAATATAATTATACATAGGTATAGTTCAGATTTGTTTTCTGCTGTCACCACTGAAAATTCACTTTGTTCTTTGTTGCCCACGAGCCGTGATCAGTATTTGTTTTAATAAGTGACTTAACGCCAAAGCCACAGGCAGGAGAACACTGGGACGTTCATTTTGAGATAATTATCTTACACAGATGTTTACTTATTTGGGACATTTGTAGAAAATGCCTTTCTCTCAGGAATGAATAGAAATTTACTCAGTTCCTGAATATTTCAAAAATCAGGAGTCAAAAATAAAGAGAAACCAAAAAAAATTAATTCAAAAATTTTGAATAAGTTCTAGCTAGTAATTCTACTTCTCAGAATTTATGAACTGGACTTTATAATTGGGGAATTGAATGAAGATTTATATACAGAGGTTGTGTGCTTGATATTATCTATGTTAGTGGAAAATGGAGACTCAAATATTTTGGAAAAACAAAGCACATAAAAATCCTGATATTAATGGTTGATCGTGGAAATGCTTATCGGATGGGTGGAATAAGGAGGTCATGCAATTGTCTGCATGTTACTATCCAGGTAGTGTTGATATGTGTAGAAAAATACTGAATAACTAAAATGTTAGCGGTGGTGTTTCTACTTGGTGAGGTCATGAATGATTAAATTACTGTTTTCTTCTTTACACTTTGCCGCCTTTTCTACACTTTTCATCATACATCTATGCTACATTCTAACATCAGAAAAAGAACTTTTTTAAGGAAAGGAAATTCTCTATTTTAAAAAGGTTTAGACTTTGCTAATTCTCTCTTTCTTTTGCTAATTGTTTTTTTAAAAATCCTTGGTTATCCAATTTGCCAGTCGGATTGAAGTGATACCATTATTGTCTATTCATTTACGTGTATTAGTTTCAATTCCCATTTTAGGAGCTAGTTCTAAGATCCTTCTCCCCACAGTCATTCTGCTTTCCTTCCCCCACCCTTTACCCCTCACCATCTTCTCTTAATTCCTACAAAATTTGAGCTAACATGGTGAGAATGAAAAAGTAGCCATAAAATCTCCACTCTTGAAAGCTTTCAAACCTTCTCTGGGCCATGTTTTTCTATTACTTCTTTGATCATTCACCTTTTCCTTTTTTCACTTCTGGAACTCTTTTTTTCATCCTGTATGCCACCTTCTGGATGGCTCTTTAATTTTTAAAAATATGTGTTTCTGTAATCAAGTAGCCACAGCTTCCTTTGAGCATGCCTTTCCTAATGCTGTTACTGGTCAGGAACAGAAGCTGGTCTCTCTCCCCTCCCCCACCCTGCTGCTTTTTGCATAACCTAACACCGTGTCTTAAACATAAGGATGTCATTTGATCGCCATTAACAAAAATGTGTTTACAGTTGATGATTGGCTCCAGTGGAGAGAGCTTTAGCACGAATAACACAGAGCTGCTCTTGAGACCAAATAGAAGAACTGGAAAAGCAGGTCTGCATAGGATCCTTGGGTAGAAGGTGGTTATCTCGTACCAGTGCAACAACAATGAGACTGTGGGCAGCAGACGGGGCCTCTGTCTGACAAACAAAAAAAAACGGTGAACGGACATCGACCACAAGCAGATGACAGCTTGATGCCCAAGGAAGGGTACAGGGACATGCAGAACGCAGAGTCGTTCCTCCGTGGGAGAGTGGGAAGTGAATTCTTTCTAAAATGCAATCTTAATTTTTAGCAGATGAGCCCATAGATCACTCTGCTCCTTGATTCTTTCCGTGGTGTTCTCTGTATTTATTGGAATGAGCCCATAGAGGCACACATTTATGTGCCGGGTGCCCTGTGGGACATGTTATTATAAGCTTTGCAGCCATGCAATACCCGCAGAAAGAACAGAGCACCTATACCCACTGCCCTGGAGGAAAGCCCTTCCAAGGTATGTTTTCTGTAACTTGGAAAACCTGGAGCCCTTTGTTCAGTCTCTTTAAAATATATATTGTTTATTTGATCAAAATAATACATGACTTACCTAAGAAAGGAGACTAGTACTCTAAAGGCTTATGATAAGAAATAGCAGCCGCCTGCGCCATCCCCTGCAATCGTACCGCCTGCTTCCCAAAGACCACTGCTTGAGCGCATTACGTTGTTCCCTCTTATTTGTCTCCATAAAGCACTGTCTCAATTTTTCAGTTATTTCATTCTACACATACCAGGACTTTGCTCATGTGCACTTCCTCCTCGCAGTCATACACAAGCCCTCCCCACACAGTCTGTCATTTTTTCTCTCCCAAACTCTCAGGATAACTAGAAATTAAGTACATTATGATTTCAGAATATTTCATATTTACGTGACTAACTTTTGGGTAATGCCTTACAATTTAGCTGTGTGATATACTCTGATTACATGGCCTTGGCTGTGCAACTTTTGTTTTCCCTGGAATTTATTGCTGCTTTTTTTTTTTTTTTTTTTTTGGTGTGGTCTCTGACCTTCAATCCATCCTTAAACTTTTCTCCCCTGTAAAGCTTTCAGTAAGCTCAAAGACATCAAATGATCTATTGTCCTTATGTTTTCTTTCCTTTTTTATCTCCTCCCTTCCCCACCTCTCGCCCCTGAGGCATTCAGCGGTTCTTCCTGTCCTGAGTCTCTACCACAGTCTTTAGCTTGAACCATCTTGCTTTATTTTGGCTCCCCTGACTGCAGAATTAGATTTAGCTCTCTCTAAGCTGCTAAATCGTTTACCACCCAACCATCTGATTTTCATCTTCCGAGATTTAGTTGATACCCTTCAATTGCTATGGCCATTCCCCAGCCTCTTTGTTCCTGAATGTGCATATCCTTTCTATTCCCCTGTTCTCTCTGTGCTGGGGTGTGGAGAAAGCCACCGCAAATGTGGGTGTTTGACCCACCCCAGACACCCTCTGCCTTTTGGTACCTTTCTGTTTTAATATCAAATTTTGTTTAATGTTGAAATGGAGAGTTTACAAATTTCGCATGATTCTGCCTAACATCTTGGGCTTTAGTAGAGCTGACTTCATAAAACCTAAAGTGCTGCTGTCTTAACATAAAATGGCAAATGTCAAATACGTGTGTTCAAAGGCACAGGCATCGACATGGTCCCCATGCTGTTTTAGGATAAGATCTTGTGATGCCAACCAACCGTTGAGTCATTTCTAGAATCTTGAAAATATTGACTTACTTGAAGGACAGTAAAAACAATTAGGCTCATGACCCTGACTGAGCCAATAGCACCTGGCAACTCAGATGCGAGGTAAAATATTGACAGAACACTCTTTGCTGACTGAATCCAGGGCCTCCCCGCTGAGGGGACCCCAGTGGGCAGAAGAGCTATAAAAACCTGGATAATAAATGAAATGTCCCTGTGGGTCTAAGAAGACATTTCCCTACACATCCTGGCGTTTATTTTGAAAATCCTGATTGATTCTGTCAGAGTCTTAGAAATAAGAGACAGCGAGTAAACAGCAGGAAAGGCAAGAGTTTAGGAAAGGAATCTGTGCTGTAACGGGCACTGTGGAGGAAAGAGGGGTCAGTGAACCCCTGTGAGAATGCTCTCTAAAGGTGGCGTGGGGCGGCCGTGCCCTTGTTTCCTGAGAGAGTTTACAATCCATTAACGGTGCTTCTGAAACCTGTGAGTCTGTAAGATCCCCCAGGGAAGTCGTTCAAGATGCAGGTGACCAGATTCCGCTGCAAAGACTCAGAACAGTCGGTCCGTGGTGGGGTCTGGGGCTGTGATTCTCGCCAGCGGCCCACACCCCCTCTCAGGGAGAAGCGGCCCATGAGCTAACCAGGTCCACGCCAACGGCAGCCGCATCTGTTGCTTTGCTCAGTGTCTGTAGATGCTCCGGCCTGGCAGAGACTGCCTGTGGGACTCTGAATTCTGCGAAGGCCAGGACTTGTGTCATTCCAGGTAAGATGGGAAAATTAAGTCACTCTGAGCTTCATAGGTTTCTTTTTCTTTGGGGGGAGAGGGTGCATATGCTAAGAGATTGATTTTGTGGATCCTAGCTGGTTTTGTAAATCATAGAATTACGCCTGTTGATTTTTTTAATAGGACAAAGGGTCCATCCTCCATGATGCCCACCCCCACTCCCACCGTGGTCAAGGGTGAGGCACCCTCTGGCTCTCCAGGAGAAGGCTGATTATTCCCTCCTGCGTTTCGTGATCTACCAAGGGTTCAGTCTTGTGCATGGCCCGCTGCTTGCCTCTAGGTCTGTAGGGAAGCCCTGGAGGAGGAGATTTCCTGGAATGGAAAGAACACATGTGAAAGGGGGCACAAGGCTCCCTGAAGACCTCTGCTGGACACTCTCCTGGGGCAGGACAGCTCCAGGCACATCGGGGGCCACATCTCGGCGTTCCATGTTCTGACATGGTTGCATCAAGGGTGGCATCCGGGCACCAGGTGTACCAGGCTCTGAGGGGGTATTGGCCAGATGCGCATTTCATGCTCCTAGCTCCCGTTCCTATGGAGGTTTATGCCCCTGCACCCCGGCCCCAGGCCCCACTGCAGGCCCCTGGCGGGGTGCATTCGCACCTATGAGAGCCAAAGGGTCTGTCACAAGTATGGGGAATTGTGGAACTCGACCAAGTACCCCCCACATGTATATTGGCTTCTAAAATTCCAAGTATTATAAACTGAAAAAAGACACCAACATGACATCACCTCAGTGTCTGGCAACGTGCAGGCCTCTTGTGAGGGTGCTGAGGAGGCATGGGGATGGGCAGGATTGGGCGAGCTTAGGCCGCTTCCCGCGAAGGCTGGTGGCCAGAGAGAAGGCGGGCGTTCATGCAGGCCGGAGCGCACTCGAGCAGCCTCTGGGGGAGAGAAGAAAGGAGGTGGTCCAGGCAGAAGCCTCACTTAGGTAACAGAGGGAAGTGGGCAGGCCGTCAGGCGGAAGAAGGGGTTGATCCTGACACTGGAGATGGGGGTTTAGGCTGAGGGTAGTTCGCGTGGGAGAGTAGTGAGGTGGCATTTGCCTGGGAGAAAGCCAGAGAACTTGCTGCGAGAAAACCATCTCTATCTGGATGTGGCCTTTAAAATGTAAGGGAAAACGGCCACATTTACAGAAAAGATAGAACTTGGGGATGTGATAAGATGAAAGGGAAGTTACTCAAATGCTTAGAATCACAAGGTTAAGTATTAGGATCGTGTAACCATTTCCAGAAGGTGACGAGCTTGTCCTCTGTTAATCTAAATATCGAATCTTACTTGTATTTAACAGCAACTCAAACACTTGTTATAATTTCTTATTCTTTAGTTTAGATTTCCCATTGGCTAAGGTACTAGTTCCACACTCAGCAAAAGGTGTGAAGCAAACTCAGCATTTTTTAAAGTTTGTGTTAAATGGAGCCACAAATAGCTGCTCCCCTGCTTCATACCTGGGCTTTCTTCTTTACACATGTTTGTTTTTCAGTAAATTCATATTATTATGAAAGTGGTTATTTTCATTATAGACAGTAGTAACAGACTATCATATGCTCCTTTTGCTTAATATTTCTATTATCAGGATTTACTGGGTCACATCTAGTCTCTCTTCAGCACTATGCGAGGAAATGAGAGAAGCAAGGTTCAGGCTGTAAAACATATCCTGTCATCCTTATCAACTCCTCACAGCAACTCCGCACTTTTCTGGAAGTTACAAAACTTGTTGAAAAAGATGCTATTTCCCAATACAGAGATGTTCTAGTCTATCTTGGTTCTTGAGCTAGTCTCTGTGGAATTAATTGCAAACCAAATGGTTTGCATCTGACCCAGTGCATAAGGAATTAAAGAATCTTTTGTGTTATTAGACTGCCAGTGCATCGTCATGATTGATTAATGTAATACATGAGATTATGAGGCCACCTACATTTTTATTTCCTAAGTGGTAAATATTGACCCCCAAATAGTATCCAAACTGATAACCCCCATTTTTTATTATTATGATTTGTTAGAAGAGCTTCCGTAACAGCTCTCCTGGTTTATTTGGGCTCCTTTTCTACACAGGACTCCCGCCAGTTCACACAGGGCAGCTGCAGCGGGCCTCTTGGCTCACGAGCAGGGCAGTGCCATGCTGAAGCCAGTGAGGAAAAGGGCCAGGCCTGTGTGGAGAGACCAGCCGCTCTGGCTGCCACCGGTCTTGCTGGTGCTTTGTGAGAATTATAACAGAGACTCCGCTCTGAGGAGGCACCCCGGTGGGAGGGCAGCCCCTTTGGCCCTCCACGGGGCACAGTATGCTCCCCACAAACGTCACAACCAGGGGTAGGATCATGCATCCACCCTAGGTGTGCCCCTGTGTGCACATAAGCACACTCGTGCATGCACGCCAATACACGTGCACATTCACACCTGCACACGTGGTCATTGGTGGACCATGTGACATTTGTGAGTGGCCTCAAAGCCACAGACACCTGACCTCACATTAACCTGTCGCTAAGGATGGCTGATGCCCTGGGCCTGTTCTCTGGGGTATTGATGAACCTCATTAATTATGTTGAGTGAAAGAAAAAGATGTGTAGCTGGAGAAGAACCGCTTAGTTCCCCTCAACATGTGCGCTTGGACAACTGACAGAGGGTAGGTCGCAGCCAGCAGGAGAGCCATGGATAAACACTTTCCCCAGGACCCCAGACAGGCCCAGTCTCTGCTCCTGCAGGCCCTTCTCCCACCACATCCAGTTTCTAGCACAGTCTGGGGGGAGCCAGGGTGACGTCCATCCTTAGTAGGGGAGTGGCAGAGAGTGGAGGTCAGGAGCCCACTCTAAACCAGGACAGGCTCGAGTCTGACTTCATCATCTCGTTACCTACAGGGCGTGGGCAGGTCACATAACTGCCTCAGAGCTTTAAGTATTTCATCAAGAAGATGGGGATGGAAACAATCAGGCATTAGGGTGAGTCCACATCTTATATAAAGTATTGAGGATAGTGCCAGACCCGTGGTATGGACTGTATGCATTCTTAAAATTAAAAAACATCAGTCATATCATTTGCTATTATGCTGAAAATCACACCTTTTTAATCCTTTCTCTTATGGATTATTTAGATTAAAACAGGGTGTTTTTTTTTAAAGATTTATTTATTTATGCATACAAGAACTGGGGTACTGGCCAGAGGTACAGGGGGTGAGAGGATTCACCAGAGACAGAGTGGGGAACAGAACAGGCAGAGAATATTTCGACAGAAATACACTGCTGAGGGGAGCAGCGGGCGAGTCAGGAGAGGTCTGCTGTGCCATGTGGGTAGCTCCCTGCCTGGGCATTGAACTCATGCTGCAGTGGCTGCGGACAGCTTCTTAGATTGCGTCTTAATCCCTTGCACCACCAGGGAGGTCCCAAAACAGGGTATTTCAATAAAACTTTTAAGAGAACTCCAAATACACAGGGCAGTATTGGAGAAATTATTGTATTCATGTAACAAATTACATCCAAAACTTAGCAGCTTTAAACAAGCATTTATTATCCACATGGTTTCTGAGGGAATCCAGGAGTGGCTTAGTAGGTCGCTTCTGCCTCCAGATGTCCCTCAGGTAGCAGTTAGTGTTCCGCGGGGCCAGCGGTTCATCTGAAGGTTGGACCCGGGATGGTGAGACATTTTCCTGGGACGCCCTCAAGGCAGCCGCTTCTCCCAGGAGTGGCTCCCAAGGGAGCCTTTATGACAGAGGCTGGACTTCGCCATCACCATCTTCGCTGTTCTACTCATCTGAAGCGAATCATTAAGTCCAGCCATACTCTGGGGGAGGGAATTAGTTCCACCCTCTGAAGAATTCATGGACATATTTGTGGACACCGTAATTATCATGAGAGGCTTTTGACATTTCGGGAAGAGCTTCAATATTATGACCACAGGGAGACTTAGGTTGGGAAGAACTGGGTTGGGACAAATAGGAAAAATCTTTTTTCTCTGTCTTTGATAATCGAGGGAGTGCGTGCATGGGGATGGTGTGCTTGGGGGTGGGTGGGGGTTCAAGGGGATAGGGCGGGAGGTGAGGAGAAAGTCACAGACTTTCACACCTCGAATTTGCTTCTTTTCCCTTCGCAGCCCAGACCTAATATCAAAGCCAAGCCCTACGGCAGGTCATTCATGTTGGATTCTGTGGTCTAATGTGAAGGAGCCTTTGCTTTTAAAGCAGGAGAGAAAAAGCTAGAGAACCTCGCATCTGAGCTGTTCTCCCTGCTACCCCCAACCTGGCTAGTGACATGAGCTTTCACTTCTGCTTTGAGAATTCTTTCCCTCCTCTTGTCACTTGAAGGCAGCGTGCTTTCTGTCCTCTTGTTTCTGTCCCTTCCCTTCCTCAGCTCCGTGCTGTCTTTCCTGCAGAAATGTCCCCTCTGAAAGGCACCACATGCGTCGTGTAGCCACAGGCTTCTGTGGCCCCTCGGAGTCCTCCCTGCCCAGCCCCATCTTCTGCACTTCCCACCTGTCAAGCATGGGCCGTGATGGTCACATAGCGCGTTCCTATTACTGACTATTTCAGGGGCCAAAGCCCTCCGTGCCCAGTGCTGTCCACTTAGTCATCTCTCTCCACGTTTGTATTATTCACAGCAAGATGCATGCACTCAAGTCCTTTAAGTCCTTCAGGCTTTTCTTTCCATTTCCCCTTCAAACATGAATCACCTAGCAACATTTATTGAGGACCAATTGCACACAGCACTGTATTCCCGTCACCACGGGCATCACTAAGGATGGAAAAGGCATAGTCCCTGCCCTTAAGCTTATCCTAGAATAAAAACTGGATTTAAAAAAAAATAGTTTTAATAATAGCAGCATGCAGATTTCTCTTTGTATTCAGCTGAGTGCTGTGCTGTCTGAGTCACAGTGATCCAGGTTGAGGGTTATTCTTTCGTACACCTTTTAATTGAGAAAACTCTTAATTCAGAAAACTGTCCTGTGCAGGAGGTAAACGCGGTGCCTCGATAAGTGTTTCTGTAAGAAAATCCTGTCTTCGGGTTGACTACCTAGAACCATAAGCACGTTTCCCCCAAATCCTGTGAATATTCAGATGTATTTGTAAAACCAAAAAAGTAAAGAAAGCAATTATGAATAATCTGTATTTTTAAAAAGCTACACCCTATTAATATAATAAATAATTAGCTACAACTGGTCATTGAAGTGTGAGCAGAATGATCTGTCAATGGTCTAGTTTTTCTTTTGTGAAAGACCTTGACCTTGTCTTTGAGTTTACTTTACTTTAATGACTGCTGTTCAGAAAGGGGAGTAGGGGGGTTGTGGGTGTGAAGGGTTGATAAGGAATAAAAAGTGCAGGCTGAGGGGGAGCCCACGAAGGGGTGCGGAGGAGTCCTGCAGGCTGCCGGGAGCCCCTGAAAGGGGTATCAGGGCCCAACCTGCTGTTGGGAGGCGACAGGTCGTCACTGGTTTCTGAAAAGAGGAGGGTGCTGTCTTGATCAAAGTGATTGGCTGCACAGATGCTGGGAAATGACAAGCCTGCAACAAAATAATTAGGTCTTGCTTATGTGACCCTGGGAACAGATCCAGAGAACAAGGGAGCAACGGGGGACACAACCATGGACCTGAGTCAGGGGCATGACGGGAAAAGAGGAGTCGAGTTTGCCTTGCAAAGATCTCCCTTAAGAAACGGCAGCCAGAGCTGACCAAGAGGCATGTTGTGACCTGTTTGGCTTCATTGTCAGTTGGACGTTCAATTAAATGTTAGTATATGTGCTGCCGAAGCAAGCACTGGACGTTCAATTAAAGGTGGCTTTCGGCGGAGAAGTAAAGCATGACAGGGTGGACTTCAGGTTCTTCTGTATCCAGGTGGTAATAGGAAATGCATGAGTTGATAAACCACTTCTTCAAGGATGGTTTGTAGAAAAATTATGTAGACTCTACAGCTAGGTCTGGAGATAACTAGAATTAACAACAGAGAAAAAATGACAAGCGCCAAAATACTTTTGTGTGTGTGTGTTTGTGTATTGTGTGAGTGTTTGTGCAAATACACACATGTATGTATTCGAGAAATATCTGGAAACCCATTCATCGTAATGTTAACCAGTTAGTTCTGTAATTATAAATGATGTTTTTCTTCTCCTATCTTTCCTTCTTGTTTATCTGCATTCCCTAATTTTTCCAGTTGAACATGTATTATCTGTGTATGTTTCCTCATAGGGAGAAATCATGTTTAAATTTTTGATGGAATGAAAGCTATAGGAATAGAACTTTCAGCTCAGAATAAGAGGGGACCTTGAAATAATGGTTTCAAGATGAGGAAGCCAAGACACCGAAGGCTACAGGATTTATTATTAAGCTTTCAAAATAACAGTATGAATTTTCTAAAGCGGGGGCTTAAAAATAAGCATGTCAAGGAGAAGAATGGCGCTCACCTTCTAGAACTTTGGATTGATCCAAAGCAGTGGTTCTTAACTAGGGCTGCTTTTGGCGAAGTGGGAAGGGCTGCTACTGACATCTTGTGTGGCAGGAGGAGACCCGGTGTGCCGTTAAACATCCTACAGTGCACAGGAGGCCCCACGACAAAGAACTCTCCCATTCAAAAAACCAGTATTGCCCAAGTTGGAAAACTCTGACCCAAATTGAGATGTGTATGAGTAGCTACCATCCACAGCCTGCTTTGTGTGCCCAGAGCTGTGCTAAGTACTTGACATGAATCACTCATTTCACCTTCAAATGATCTCGAAGCTCAGGCAGACATAGTTAAGGAGCCCGTTCAAGGTCACACTGTGAGCCCTGGAACTGGGAACCAGAGCAAAGCCTTTGATTCCAAACCTGAGCCCTTAAACACCCTGTGGTTTTCCTCCATGTGACACACAGTGACATGGGGACAAGAAAACCATCTGTAGATCACCTCTGACATTCTGACCTCATTTTTCTACCCTTGCCAGAACCACTTTTGTTCTTCTAGAATGTAATCACTGGTAAAAACAAATTTCAGCACCTTTCTGTGTCTCTTCCCTTCACTGCTTCCTCCACCCCATCTCCCAGGCGCTTATTTTTTATGAGTATTATGTGCTATCTTTTGGGCGTTTGCAACCAGTTGGTTATTTGGTTGATTGTGCAAACGAGGGCTGATATATTTCCGGTCTGCAAGCCTTTCGATCATGAAAAAACAATCTGAAAATGTCTGAAAACTCAGACTTTATAGCATCATTTTAGCACATTGGCAAGAACTCAGGCATAGATGTTTGCGTTGTCCTTAGCCAGCTTCCTGGGTCCCTCACCTCGCTCTCTGGATGAAGAATTCTTGTCTCCAACATTCTCAGGTTACCTGGACCTCCTTGTCATTTTCACTGAAGGACACTGCATATTAAAAGCAAAATGGTATTGCCTTTAGAAAGCTGACTTCCTGGGGTCCTTGAAAACATAGATCAACAACTGGGTGGATCTAATTGGCCTGCTTGTCAGCCAGGGTCGGGGAGGAGGCAGAGAGGAGGGGAGAGCAGAGTTCCCGCTGTTGTCTGCTCTCCTGTAGCTCCACTTTGCTGCCAGCATGCACCCCGTCTTTTCTGATTGAAAATGGGGATTTTTTTTTTTAATTTGCCTTAGCTCCACTGAATTACTATGGAAGTAAGACTTGCAAAGCACCAACCAGGCGCAGACCTCGCGTCCCTTGGCTAAGCTTCCACGCCAACTTGGGACTGAAACAATTAGTTGTAAGGTTGACGTGCACAGGAAGACCCACATTGCCCATTTCGGAGTGCCTGCCATTTCTGTGGCTCTCTGAATCCCACAAGACTATTTTAAGTAATAAAATGTCAACAGTAATAAATAAAATTAGGAAGGAAATTTGGATAAACCTATGCACAGGAAAAGACTATTTTAGAATTCTTTTCCTGTGAGCTTTTATTGTCAGGATTAGTTTCTTTTCAATACCAGTGTTATCACTCACAGAAAAGAGAATTGGTTTGTGTCCTTTATCCTGTTTTGGTTTTTAGAGAGAAATTTTACAAATTCATTATTTCTACACGTTCTATATCGTTAAACATGAAGTTATAAAAACTAAAAACCACCATTTTTTTTTTTTTTTTTTACTGAATCCAATGTTGCGAGCATTCTGCTACATGTTCTACTTACAAGACCTCGGTTAATCTTCGCGAGGCTCTCTGGGAAAGTGTCATTAGCTCCGGTTACGTGTGCACGACTGGGCACTTCGCTAGTTCCTGGTGAGCAGAGATTTGAACTCAGATTTCTTTGTGAATTCAGGGCCTCGGCTTTGCTTTACTTCTGCGTAAAACTACCTTCCAGGTTATATATCAAACCCAAATTTCAGTATTATTTTCTTTCAAAGCGCTAACAGCACTTTCACTTATTAATTTATTCGCATCGTATCAAGCTGAGTAGCTAAATGGATTAATTCATAATATCAGATGTGTCTTGAACGATCCTGCGGTTAACATTCCATATATATTTGACCCCAGCAGTGCTGCCTCTGAGTCCCCGCTAAACTTGCAGATAGGACTCCCTGAGGATGGAAGAGGGGACATCACAACTTCCAGCCGACACGGTGCTCCCTCTCTGCCCTCCTAAAGAGCCCCAGTTCTATCACGTGTCAGAGATTTGCTGGAAAATTTTTACATGCACACACTTATACACACACCGACCCAGACCCACATACGTGGACATGCTTACACGTGGACACAGAAAGACACATGCTCAGTCATGGACACACACTTACACACTTACACCACACACTCACAAATATATTTCCATTTCCCAGAAGACCGACTACAGCTCTCCATACAAAAGGAAAAGCTTTGTAAATACTTAAAGGGCTGAACTCATCTCTAGAAAATGGAAAGGAAAATAATTGAATCCCAGAAGAATAATTTTGGTCCATTGGAAGCAGGAACCAGCGCGCTGATTTTTGGATTAGAGTCTTGGGGATCCTGGTCCCCACGGGGGCTGAGACCACCAAGGACCATGGGCTCGGGATAATGCCTCCTCCCCTGCCCGCCCTGGGCTCCTCTGCGAGTTATCAATTCAGTGACTCAAATTACACGGAATCGCGTGCGAGGGGACGGGACAGAGGTGCTGCTTCCTACCTCACAGAAGAGACTAAATAAGGTGCCCACCGAGGGGTGAGTCTGCAGCAGATGCCACGAGTGCCAGCTCAGATTACCGTCTCCCACTTCCCGACTGGTGAAGTGTTTTCCTAGATCCTCAGACCCACTTCCTTAGCATCCTCTTGACCCACAGGTTTTAACTTACTTCCCTTTCCAACTAGCACCTCACTGTGAGAATACAGTGACGAGCCAGGAAAGCATGCATTCCCCAGGCAAACTTGGGTTCACTTGCAGGGGACTCGGAGCTGCCCCTGCCCCCGGGGGTGAGTCCGCGGGTCCGGCCCAGGGGATGCAGAGCCCATAACCATCCACGCTGGTGCTTCTTGAGGGGCCTGGGAACCCCGTCCCGGCTTCCCCGTGTCGTTAGTATGGAGAGACTTGAACAAAAACTCACTTTATTCAGAACATTTCAAGAGCACATTTATTTCATTAACAGAGGCAAGCCTCTTTTAACAAAACATATTTATCAAATGCCTATTATGTGCCTAATAAGGTGGTGGGTGTTATGGGGAACAAAAGCAGCTTAACATGTGGTCCCTGCCCTCAGCGTTTGCTTTCTAATTGGAGAGGCAAGTGAACGAGGCGGCCTGAGATGTATTAGCGGTAGATGCTGATATAATCAAGCACTAAATTGTGCGCGCTTGTGTGGGTGGGCGCACGAGCCTCGCATATCATTCTCTGACCTTGAATTGTACACAAATCATTAGCGTCAAACTGGAATTACCGCCTCCCCCGTCCCCACCCCCGTCTTTGCTTGGCCGACTTCCATCCCAGCCTCTCCCTGGTCTGCAACACACTTTAGAAAAGAGGGGGTGAAATAATACTGCAAGGGAGGGAGGGACATCAGCAAGAATAAAAGGGGTTCCCTGTCTGTGCACAGCTGCCTTGCCGATGGCTTCCATCTTGGACAGTCGCACCAGGGAGCACCCAGTCATCCCGAAAACCAATCTGTGGGACCCATAGGGCTTGTTCCCCCTGTTTACAGCTGAAAGCTGGGCCTCCTGTCTGGCTGAATCTGAAGAGGGAGGGGATGGTGCAAAGTCGGTCTGGCTGATAGGAAGGGGAATCGGCCACACTGAAGGTCCAAACTGCATTGCATGACGCCGCGGAAGTGGCTTGGGGAGTTGGTACAGGGCTGCAGGACGATCGCTGTGCTGGTGAGACAGGCCCCTGCTCTTTCTGAGCCAAGGCCAGAGTAGACATGGTGTGGGCCTGCGGACCATGAGCCTTGCAGGTAGGCATCAGGATCAGGCTGATCCCCGAGTGGGCTACGTTCTGCCATCACACCTTGAGAGCCATGGTGACTAGGGAGACCAGGTCTGAAGGTCATGCCTTTGCTTCCTGGGGGTTCTGCCTCCTGGGCGTCCTGAGCCTCCCAGTTCTCTTCCCACCCCGATCCTGGGCACCCCACAGGCATCTCCTGCATCTGTAGGCCACTCCAGTCCACCCTGTCAAGGTCCACATGCCCTGGCCTTGGCCATTCTTTGGGCCTGTGTGTCCATAGCTGTGTGTCCACCTTCCAGAGAAAAGACCTGAGGAAGCAGACTTGAGGCCCTCTGGGCAGGGTCCCGGGGTTCCCGGTATCAGGAACACAGGCTAGGGGCCCTCCCATTGTGCAGGCTACTTGCCTTGGTGGGGAGGGAGGGATATGTGCAGAGGAAGACCTGATTGGGCCCTTTAAAGATGGGCACCCAGGAAGGAGCCCCTGAATTCTTGTGTCGGGGGCATAACTGAAATGAAGAAAGAAGACTTAGGGAACAGTTGAAGGCAAGGTCATTAAAACTACTCAGTTTTTGGGGGGTGGTGCGGAGAAGACATTAGGTGGGGCCACAGAGGGTGGAGGAGAGGCTGATGGAACGGGAGGGCCAGGCCTGGACCACCTCCACAGAGACAGGGACTCTGAATTTATTATTGTGTTTAGTTAGAGAATGAAAAAAAAAAAAAAAACCTGCTTTTACAGAAGTCAAAGGGCTCTATAATTCAGTGACAAGAGATATGAAAGGCAAAAGAATGATGGTTTGGGAGCTAAAAGCAGAGACGGGAATGATTTCTCCTCAAGGTCAGTCACCTGGCTCCATCTTGCTTGACATCTTCTCCCGCCTGCCTGCTGCGCGCTGGCCTTTAACCCTTTCAGGAGCAGACAGCCCACCTGATAGCGATACCCCGGACAAGAACAGAACTGAAGGCTGATTTTGATTGTCCAAGGAGAGAAAAATTGCCCTTTAGAATCCTGAAGAATAACTTGTAAATATAAATGTTGGCTATTTAGCTGGACAAAGAGGATAGTTGTGTCCTTTGTAGAATCAAAGAGGAAAAGAGATTTTAAATTTTGTACCAATATACTTTGTAGAACTGAAGAAATTCTAATGCTAGTTCAACCTTATAGTTTGACGCCTTCTCCCAAAGGCTTTTCTGTTTTATAAATAAAACATCTGAGTGATCTGACACAAGGACGTGAGTAACAAGTGAACCTTGATGGCAAAAAAGCTTCAAGACACACCTTTGTGTCTGGGCACCTGGATATGTTTTCCTCCGGCCTGAGCTTTATGCCTCATGGGGTTAGTAGGAGGAGAATTGGGGATTCTGTGCAGATTTAACCCCACACCCATCATCCCTTTGTTCCTCGGGACAAGAGCAGGTGGGCATGGCTGACTTCCGGTGTTCAGGAATTTATCATCTGAGATTTTTCTACACCACATGCAAAATCGGACTCACGGTCTGAATAACTAACAGTTGCACTGGAGCATGAATTTGAGGGCAGTTGGAGAGCAAGTAAATCAGAGAGCTGGGATGAGCTCTGGGGCCCAGCGGGGCCCGGACTGTATTTTCCTTCAGCCTCCGCTTCCCTGTCATCTGCCTCGAAGCTCTGCTCCTGAAACGGGAGATTGTTATTATTCCCCACTAGTGTTTAGATGTGACAAATTTTGGTAAGTTCATGTCTAACGTGACCACAGTAGTGATGTCCTTGACACTTACTCAGGAAATTACTTGGGGGACAGGCAGGATTTTAAAAGCTGTCAACATTCCGGCCTCCTGTATTTGTCACGTCATTACGGATCTGAAGGCAGGACCCTCATGAAATATTCAGTTAAGCTTTGCTCTATTTTCCAGGGAAACTTCTCTCTCTTTTAGTATTTGTGAGTCTGTGAATGTTTCTGGATACACTCTCCTCAAATGTCAAGGGTTTGTGGTTCAAGAAAAATGCTTGGTCTGATATTATCACAGAAGGGGGGAGAAAGCACAGCGATTAGGGAGTAACGGGAGCACGCGACACCCATTGTAATTTGTCCACTCGTGGAGCGTTTTATAGTCTTTGAAAGTGAAGACGTTCACCTTCCTTTCGGGGGGGGATGGCGGTATCGCTGTGCACATTGCCTGGATGAAAAAAGGCACAGAGGCCAAGTGGGCGCTCTCCCCCTGAGCTCACCAGATGCCAACGAAGGAACCAGGGCTCGTGGTTCAATAATAAGAGTTGACTTGTTCTTGTCATACTGGGGAGTCAGCCATTAAGCCGCGCGCTGCACAAAGATCAGGTGCTACCTTCGCAGCACCGGAAGGAAGGTCTTTCTATTATTCTTTCCATTTCATAAGAGGAAACGGAAACTTCTTGTTTCAGCAGCCACAGAAAGATCGCGTGACTGGTAGCGGGAGCCAGGGTGCCCGGGCAGCTCCGCCCGCGCCAGACCCCGAGTTACCCCAACACTGCTTCCCCAAGTCAGGTCTCCAGGTACCTCCGCTGTCCTGTCCATCCTCCTTAAGGCGGTCACGGCCGTCCGGTCCGCTCAGGAGCTGCAGCCTCCCTCTGTCCTGTCTGCGAGAGCTGGGATGAGCTCCGGGCCCGGCAGGACCCGGACTGCATTTACATCTCCTGTAAACCACTTCCTGCCTCGGCCAGCGGTAAACCCTCACGGAGGTTAAGCTGACTCCCCACTCTTTTTTCTGTTTGTTTGGCTGTTTAATGTCACTGATATTATGTCAGTGACATAATATGTCTTCTGGCAGTTCGCATGTATCTTCATAATGGCACCTTTAGCGGCCGCCCTTCTGTCTGTGCTCTGGGAGTAGACCCGCCGCTGGTGGAGAGTGTGCTGCGCCCCAGCACACTCTGGGAGACCACCGGGTGGACAGCTCGACTATGGGGTGGCCCGAGCGGCCAGTGCCGAGAGCCAGGACAACACGGCTGGTCGGGATGGAGCAAAGGGCCGTTCGAGGGGACTGTCCCAGGACACGGGGACTCTGAGGCGGGGACTGGACAGTGGGCGCCACGGTGGAGTTTGGAGGCGCTGAGGTGCGGTTGAAACAGGAGAGCGGAAGGGCGCGAGGACCATCGGTGCCAGATCGGCGGTTTCCAAGCTTCTCTGCCCGTCCCTATAACCTGGGATCTTAAAAAAGTTCCAAACAGGCCACGTCCCAGGCACGAGCTCCCGGTCTTGGGGTGGGGCGTGGGCGCCAGCTTTTCAAAGCTGGAGGCGATTCCAGGGAGTAGACAAGTGTGGTAACCACTGGCCTAACCAGCTAGTGAGGACTTAATCCTGGAGAATGAGTAACAGCGGTTTCTAGAAAAGGAAAGACATGACCATACTTGTTCCTGGAAAACAGCCGCTCTTTCTGGTGAACCAGGCAGGGAGTGTCTAGAGAAGCAAGAGTCAGAGAAGTCTTGGACCTTCCCTACTTGTTTCCAGGAGCCCCATGGAAAGGAAATTCCTCTTTGAGAACTTTCTGGAATATGACCTTGACAAATCCCTCTCCCAAATGCTTTTCAGAAAACCCATGAAAGTGTAGAGGGTTCGGGAGTAGAGGGTGACGCCTGCGTCGAGAATCTGTTCCAGACTCTTCCCTCCTCCTTCCCCAGATTCTGGGTTATACTCAGCCTTTATTGGAAAGTGGGTCCTGACCCCCGTGGGTCACAGCCCTCGCCCCGGGAGTAGTTAGTGATGCTGGCAGCTCTGGCTGTGGGTGTTGAAATGTCCTTGTTGATAAATGAAAATCCTTCTGATTTTAAGATGTACATTTTACAGCTTCAAAACCAATCGACGGCCTCTGTCCTGGGGCCTCATGGAAAGACATATGGGGTGACCTCGAAGGACCTTGAACTCCAGGCCCAGCTGTTGTTCTCAGGACCTGGTGGGTGCTCAAGAGGTCAAGGCCCCGGGGCCACAGCCACTCCCAGACCGTGACCCACCAGAGCGGGCCCCTCCCTCCCCCGACTGACCGTGACTCAGAGACGCCCCAGCAGTCACAACGAGCCATCCCAGACCCTTGGCAGCGAGTCCTTCTGACCCACCTCCCTCTCACCTCCTGGGGTCAGACTTACTCTGCGTGGGGACGACTCGCCCAGCCATTCCAGCTATTTCTTTTTTTCTCGCACACGTTTTTCCTTTAAAAAAAAAAAAAATCTTTGCACGCTTGAAGACCTGGGCTCATCCACACTGATCTGGGGGAAGTGTCCGTGGTAGATTGAGGTTTTCACACCGCGCTCATTACAAGCGAGGGAGCTGACCTGTGTCGTCTTGTGCTTCTCTGTACAGTGGGAGCAATTTAAGTGCCTCCCTCATGAAATTGTTGTGAGTAGGACAGGAGGTGACACAGATAAACCCACCAGCTCCCTTCCTGACACTGAGTCCTCGATGTTTCTTACTTTTGAAGCTGACACTGTTGGACGCGTTCTTGATTGCAGCGTATTTCAAGGCACTTTGTATAAGACACAGTAGAACCTCAGCCAGCACTGCTGTCTGGGGACAAGGCTTGCCGGGATGGAGCCGGAGGTGTTTTTCCTGTGAGTGCATACCTGGGGGCTTGACCTGCCCTGCCTCCCGACAGGTGGCCTGGCCTGCCGAGATGGATGGGGAGGACCAGGTCTCGGCTGCCCTCTGATATTGCCGGATTATTATATTTTGAGAGCTGGTGGCAGGAGGGGGGACGCGCAGAGGCGAGGGAGAAACCACACACGGCTCTTCATTGTCCCTCTCATTTCCAGCGCCCGTCTTGTCGTGGTGGACAGATTCTTCTCATCACGACTTTATTACAGATGACCTGATTCTGATCCAGTGGTGATCAATTCAGCCTTAAGTTTTAATTTTCTAAAGTTCTCAGTGCTGGTTAGCTCTCCAGTCCCCAAAGCATGATATCTGGGGTTTGCTGGCCGGGGTGACTCGCAAACTGAAAGCAAAGAGGAGCTGAGGCCAACACCGCACGGGAGGAGGACAGGGCAGCCCATGGCCAGGAGGCCACCCGCGCCCTGCCCTCCGGCTGCAGTCGGAGCCCGGCCACCCCCTTGAACTTCCTGGGGCTTCACATTTCAGAACACAGGACTTCACTCAGCGCTTTTTATTGAGTGTTAACTAGCTGTGTGGGATGCAGAGGAACGTGACAGGCATTCAAGGAACTTACAATGAATTCATTTTTTAAATAAAATCTCCAAATGGAATCATTTCCGCTGGCATTGCAAAAAAAGGAGCCAAGAGTCCTCAGGCAACCCGGCCACCCTTCTGTCTTGGTCAGAAGTTGATGAATGACTTGGAGAAAGGCCTAAAGGGCATATTTATCAAATGGAACTTGAGATGAGGGTGGGAGAAATAATGAATGTGCATTGAAGGAAGGAATGGAGTCCCAAGGAAAACTTGACCATTCAGAATATTGGGCAGAAGTTCCCGAAATAAAGTGTATCGAGAATCAGGGTGAAGTTTGCTGCTTGCTGTGTGACCCGAAACAAGTGACTTAGCTTCTCTGTGTCTTTGGGCCAATAGGTAGGAACAGAGGGGTGACGACAGCCCTCTTGTGCACACACGTGTTCTCAGTATTGGAATCAGCACGTGTCATGGGCTCACAAGCTCGCCTTTGGGTCTGATGAAAGCATGTAGGGGCCCAAAGATGGTGGGGCTGACCCACCGTAGCTGGATCTTGTCAGACCACATTCTACGGCCTGTGTGCAGGTGATGTCACCATGAAGAGAAAGATGGAGAAGCTGGATGGAGTTCAGAGGGAAGACGCCACGAGGGTGGGGAAGTTTAAAGTCATATGATGAAAGGTTGAAAGAACTGAGTCAATATAGTAGAGGAGACAAGGTAGCACATAACAGCATTTTCTAATATCTGAAAGGTTCTCATCTTGTAAATGGTTTAGATTTATTCTTTCCCCAGGGGCCAGAGGTGGGTTTTTCAGAAAGACAAATTTGGGCTCAGTCTAAGGAAGAATTCGCTAATATTCAGAGCGGCTCAAAGATGGTAACAGCTGCTCCAGGAGGCACTGAGGTTCCTCTCACTGGAAATGCTCGCGGCTTATTATCAATGTATTAATTTGTTATAGGCCAAAGATCCAAGACTCCAGATCAGAATCTGGGGGTGGCATGGGGTGTGATGGGTGACTTTCCTTGGGATCCTAGAGCGCACACTCCTTGCTGCCTGTCCTGTCTTTCTTGGGTGTCTGGGAGCCCACGTGCTCCGATTGACTAGATGTGAGCAGACTGCTTGTTGTTTATCTTCCTTAATCTCCTGTAAACCTCTTTCTGCCTCGGCCAGCAGTAAACTCTCACAGAGGTTAAGCTGACTCCCCACTCCTTTTTTTATTTTGTTTGGCTGTTTAATGTCACTGATATTTGTGTTTCCTGTTTGCTTGGTCTATTTGTTGTTTAAAATGACAAAACCTCATTATGCCTATGCTAATTAATGATCTCCTTTTGTGGTGTGTTTTCATGACTTTCTTACTTGGCTCTTGTGCCTTATAGTCACTACTAGACTTTAAAATTTGGACCCACAAAGACACACATGCACACTTTTGCTCCCCCTTGTGCATTCTTGTTTGTTGTTGCGATTAGCCTCTGTGGGTGTGACAAAATAGCACATAGATGTGGTTTACTAGTCAGTCTCCTCTGAGCTGCAAATGAAATTCTTCAATCACAGTCAGTATCAGAATTGCTGCTTTGCTTCTGTTGGGAAGAGGACTCCAGACCTTCCACTGCTCTTCACAGAATCACAAAGGTTAGAGGCAAAGATGGTCATTTTGCTTAAAGGCACACGCTTCTGGCAGTTTACATGTATCTTCAGCCCTGGCCTGAGCGCGTCCCCGTGTCTAGAATGTGGGCGAGGCCCTGCTGCCTGGCCGTGACGCGTGGGGATGAAGCTGTGCATTCGCTGTCATCAGGCCACTTGGTCTGGAGGCCCGGCTTCCACGGTGTCTTTGTAGCCTTTAAGCCACAGAGAGGGTTGAGGTCAATGGCTGCTCGTGTCCCTCCAGGCCTCTGTGTGGCAGGCCCTTGTAACTGTCTTTTCCCACCAGAAGATCCATTCCTGACTTCAGCCCCATCGAATTGTGACTTTGTAGGAGAAACATGTTTTGTCTTATTGCTTAAGAATATACTCCACACCAGCAGCCACCATTTCTTCTCACTCTGCACTTTCCAGAAGGCACCTGTGTCCTATGAGTCTTTCTCTCTCTCACCCTGTGGACACTGAGCACTGGCCAAGGTGTCATCAGGTGGTGCTCAGTAGCTGAGCTCTGGGCCAGGTCCTGGGCTGGTAAGAAGGGGTGGGGGGGTAAAGATAAGACAGTGATTTTGCCGCCAACAGGCTTATGGTCCTTAGGGGACATAGCGAGTGGAGTCCAGAGGAAGGCCATCGCCCCAGACCATGGACAGGGAGGCTGTGTGAGGTGATTCCCTGGGAGAAGCAAGACCTCAACAGTCTGGAGGGTGAACGGGGTTCCAGAACCAACATCAGGACCATTTTTGTGAAGACTCTGTATAAGGGAGCATGGAGGGCCTTCTCCAGAACTGATTTCCTATCTCTGTAATCTCGTGGCTTATTTTTTGCTGCCTTGTGAAAATTAAACTTAGAAAGGAGAGGTTTGTGATCCAGTCTCCATGGGCCTGAACTAGTCTCACGCTTGCCAAACAATATCAAACCCTTGGAGCCCCGGCTAAAGATGAGATAAGGTCTATAAAAGCACTTCGTAAAGGCGAGGGAGTATGTAAATGTGAGGCTTCAAGCTTAGGACCAGGAAACAACCTTTGCGGGAATATTTTTCACTCCTTGTGAATTCCCTGGTGGCTTTAAACCTGAAGAACTGAAATCCTTTGGAGCTGCGCAGCAAAGAACAGCACACCACGCATGCAGATGTGCCTCGCGGTGATAAATCTAGTACCTGTGTTGAAAAGCAGGGAGGGGACGAGAGGCGGGCCTTTTAAAAATTGCTTTTACTGTCAGACATCCCTGAAGCTTTTTTATTTGGACAGATTTCTTTTCTCTCCCATCGACATTGATAAACTTTTCTTTCTGACGTCGGTTCATCTCTTTGCGTGAAATGCTTTTTATCTTGCAGTAGCTTCATTCCCAAAGACCTCCCAGAGTGTCAGGCCCTGAGATTTATTGCCCGCCAGCGTGGAGCACAGGCTGAAGTTCATATTCAAATAGAGTGAGGACAGGATTGCTTAACATGTGACACCTGCTCCAGCTGCACCCTATTCATCCTCCGGTGGGGCTGGTAGGGACCTCAGACGTCCAAACACAGCCGCCTCCAGCGGCGGGAGACACAGCCCAGCACACAGAACCACCCCCAGGATGGAGGCCATTGATTTAGAAATGAAAGTCGACAGAGGTTATCGATTAAACAAGCTTGATTTCCCTTTCTCCTGGGTGAGAGCACATAGATGATTTAGGAAATATGGGGCGCTGGGAGGGAGGCTGAAAAGGCTCACAATGAGCCTTAGGAATCTCAGACCCGGATTCCAGCAGCCTGCGGCCATGGACAGGTCGGGGTGCTCCTGCAGTGGCATGTGCCTCTGCCCCCCACCTCCGTGCTGCAGGAGCCCTAGAGGGGTGCCAGGCTCCACAGCAACCGGCCTCCATGCGCCCTGGTCTTGTGCAGCTCTGATGAGTATCCTGAGTGTGGGGTAGTAGGACCCTTGGCACAGACCCCAAACCACCTCTGGATGAATCCTCTACAGCCTGGGATCATCCACGAAAATATTCCTCCCATTAACAGAAACTAGAGAGATGGTTTGTGTGCAGCCCTGTGTTGAGTGTCGCTGGCCCGCGAGCTCCCACGCCAGTCCTCGATGACCATCTCGGGGACATGTCGGGCGTGGGGGTTAGTGCTGGGGATGGAGGGAAAGGTGACAGCAGTGTAAGATTCCGTGCATAAGTCAGGTTTTGCCGTTCAGCTGCACCGGGTGGGTCTGAGCCAGCCACTCCACCGCTCAGCTTCCTCATTGAGAAATGAAGACCCTGAATTAGTAGCAAAGACTACCGACATTTCTGGCACACTCACCCTCTGCCAGGTGCTAAGCGAAAGGCTTTAAAGACACCCGGCATCTCATCCCCTCTGTCTTCAGGTGTAGAAGTGGAGGTGTGGCGAGGGTCCGGAGACTACCTGGGGTGGCCTCACTGCTGCCAGGTGGAGCTGGTATTGAACCCCACCCAGCTGCCTTGACCTTAGGGGTCCTAGGTTTCCTCCCCCATTGGCAGCCCCTGGCCTCTGACTGGGGAGCCTTAACCCCCGAGCAGGCAGAAGCACAGAGGTGATACTGTCAGCTTTGCTGCTCCCCTCAGCACGGGGCTCACCAGAGAGCATTTGCCTGTTGAACACCTTTGCGTTCCTGCCGCCCAGTCTCCAAAACCCACCAGGCCGTCCTCATCATCCTCAAAGCTTCCATCAGCTTCTCCCTGGATGGGCCCAGCAAGCACCCCTGAGGGCCCCGCCCACTGCCCCTCTTTGTCTGAGCTTGGAAGGACTGTGTGGTCTGTGCCGGACACATCGGCATCCGCTGCGAAGCCAGGTGGCTGGTTTTTGTCATTTTCAAAGCCTCGCTATTACAGTGGCAGAAGGAGCAGCTTTCTCGACACCCCTGGAGATGCATGAAACTTTCAGTCCGCGTTAGCGTGTGCTTGTCGGTGGCGCAAGCAGAGCCGAGAGGCACGGTTTTCTGGGACATGGAGGTGCCGGGTCCGACGGAGCTCTGAGCTGGAGTCGCTTCCTGGTTTTGGTCCCTGAGTCGTCCTGTCATCGCCTCTTCCTCAGATGACAGTGACCGTTTGGGGACTGTGCGTTCCCACCCGCAGGTCATTTTCACTTTCATCACTTCTTTAATCCTCACCCAAGTGGACACGCATTATAAGGAAGGAAACTGAGGCCCGGAGGAGGTACACGAGTTGGCCGGGTCCACCCGACCAGCCAAGGCCAGAGCTGGGGGGCAAACCTCACGTGTCTTTGAGTTTCACAAGAGCTGAGTCTGCGAGGAAGGCGGAGCCATGAGCCGGGGGGCAGTCACGCAGTGGGCAAATGTGAGGTTCCTGGGACAGATGCCGGAGGGTCCAGAAATTGGAAAAGGACCCCTGAGCTAAAAACACCCAGGCCCCCCAGTCTTCACAAACTGGGCTCTTGAACTAGAAAACGGAGTTATTGGTGATGGTCTCTGCTTCCGTGGACCCGTGGTTCTTTCTCTATCTTTGATGTTTTACTCCGTGACCTTAATGTGAGTAGAAGCTGGTTTGCAGAGAGTTTATAAGAAACTATAGTACCCTGAGAATGGCTGTGTGCGGCCAAGTTGCCGTCAAGCTTTGTCCAAAAGCATGCTGATGATGTCCTTGATGAAAGACTGGTAGCAAAATAGAGTTGTGCTCCGAAATGTTTCCAATCATGTAAACGTCTGTACTTCCTCTGAGCCTGAGTCGTCCTGCCAGGTGGGCACAGCTGCTCGGACCAGGGCGAAGGCTGCTGTGTGGCCCGCCCAAGTCCAGTTTCAGTTACCGCAAGACCCAAGGTCATCCGGTCCATAAACCCCTCTCTCTGTTTGTGAGACGGTGTGTGGACTTAGACGGGCGCTTTCCCTCCTCTCTCTCCTGCCAGTGACCCCTCAGCAATGGGCTCAGAAGTTTCTGAGGTCGGTTTCCTGAAGGAAAGACTCTCCTCCCCCAAACTGTTCTTCACAAGCGGCCACTAACCTTCTTCGGTCAGCTACCCTAACTGTGCTTTCCTGTTTCCTTTGCAATCGCGAGGAGTCCTGAAGTCATGTACGCAAAATCCACCTTCTGCAGAAGGGCCGAGCCCACCCAGCCCGTCCCACCCACTCTTCCTCAGCGCCCCATCCATCCTGCCGTTGCAAAGAGACCCGTGAGCGGCCCCGCAGCTGGGTGGCAGTGTTTGAGAGGAGGAAAAGCCTGAAGACAGTCTATGTTCTCAGGCAATCTGGTTGCTCTTCCTTGCTCTTTATCTTCCTTTTCTCCTGCTTTTCCCTCCAAGCTCTAGGGTCTAAAGCCTGGGGCACTGGCACCAGAAAGCAGGTTTTCAGAGAGAAAGGAAGTGGCCTTCCTTTGAGGAGTCCCAGAACACCCAGGAGAGGCAGTCCAGGTGGCATTGAAGTCCATGATGCCAGCGTAGCCCACCTGGGCTGTGGGTAAATCGCACCCCAGAGAAGGCCGTCGTCAGGGCGATGCTCTGTAGCTGCAAAGAGACTGGCCTTCAGTCCCTGGTCTGGTCAGTTCCAGGAGACCCCCGGTAAGGAGTATGCAGAAATATAAAGCCTTCCAAAAGGAGGGAAGAACCTTCCAAAGAACCACCTGAAAGAGGCATATTTGAAAGGAGAACATAATAATTAGGGAAAGTTCTGGAAGCCAAGCAGCCAGAGTAGTGAATGTTAAAAATCCAAGGAAATTCCATCTGAAACTACCATCATTGCCCACTTTTTGGAAAAGAGTTTTTTAAAATATGGGTAATCTTGTAGGGCCAGCCATTCTCCACTTTGGTCGACTGCACCCTGCTTTCTTCCACCTGGCAGAGAGTCCTCTCTGGGTAAACACGTACAGCAAACGTGTCACTCTTCACAACCCTTTAGGAAGCAGAGAAAATATATGAGGTTGGGGTTTGTGGCCAGGCTGGGTGTTGACGACTCAACCTCACTCATGTCGTGGCTCCTAGAGCACCTCAGAAAGCCCCCGTCAAAGTTATCATCCAAGCCAGGACACTTCTGAGGGCCTAAAGGGACACTAGCCAAACGGGTCCAGGACAGGCCGTTGCTAGAGGCCTGAGCTGGTCACCACGGGGCCCTCTGCGCGAGACCCAGTGCTGACCCAGGGCTGGTGACTCAGCTGTCTGGAGGATTAGGTTGCCTTTGTTTAAATGCCTGTTTCTCTTGTACACGGAACCACATGGAGGTGCATTATTTCATAAAAGACTACCTACTCTTTTCTTTTTTATCCTGATACAGACTGCTGGAAAAGTAGCTACTCCATGGTCTAGAAGGGGAAAAAATATTGCTGAATCTTAATAAAATTGCATTTTAAGCAAGCGGGACTTTTTGAGCAAACTACAAAGATGGTCTCTGTGACGGTAGTTCTGCTGTCTGCAAAGCTAAGTGGTGAGCGCCTCGCTTTCTAGACTGTGGCAACGCCCCGGGGTGTGTTTTCTTTCTAGTTAACACACTGGACCATGTTTTCTTATAAGAGAGTTTTCTCGATAGCTTCTGTAAACACCAAATATTATTTAAAATGTGAACCATTCCAGAAAAACAGCCTTTCAGAGTTTTGTGTAAATTTTCAAGAAACCCCAAACGGACCCTAGTGGGGTTTTTGGGTTGGGTACAGGGCACATGAGCCACTGACAGCTGCCTGGTGAAGTCAGTGTCTCCTGTGGGCTGACGGGCTGGCTGGCGGGGCCAGCAGGGTGTTTTTAGGTCCAGCGATCTGCAGACTCAAAATTGGTAACTCTCCCTTCCAGTGAGCATCCCTTCTGCCGGCAGCTTCCTGGCCTTGCATTTCTCCTTCTCAGCAAGCTCCTGATCCCGCCTCTCCTCTGGGGAGAGCCAAGCCCAGAAGTACAGTTTAACCTGTTTATCAGCCATGAGGTCAGACCTTGTCTTATTTTTTTCCTCGTATTCCTAGTAGACGCAGAATCTGAGCCCTCCTTCCCATGTGTCTGCTCTAATCCTTTGCTACAGGAAGTTTCTAGGGACCAATCAGAGCCGAGCAGTTGACACAGCTTTCTCTTTAACCACTTAGTCACTGGCCTGGAGAACCCACTCATCCTGTTACAGAGACACGCTGGAGTGTTCTCACACAGCCGTGCTGCCGGCCTGGGCCTGCTCCCGCGGGCCCCTGTGTCCGTCCCTGTGCCCCCGCCCTGTGGTCAGGACGCAGTAGCTGTTACATCACTGGGGAATGACAGGACTGTGCAGTCTAGTGGCTGTGAGAGGCAATGTGTTTCCACACGTGCGTCCGGAAGAACATTGTCAAGAAGGGGAGCAGGAGAGGCGGCAGAGTTACTGTTGAGCCAAAACAAGAGAAACAAGGAGGAAACAGGAGCTCACCCTGGCAGACTTAAATCCGGGGCCTTTTCAACTCAGCTCATTTTTCTCAGTTGTTTATGATCTCGGCCACAAACAAAGGCCAGCAGGCTGCTGGGGGTACTTCCTGCAGAAAGCGTGTCCCTTTCCTGATTACTATGTCCCCTCTAGCGAGTGTCCCCCAAAGATTGACTTGCTTTTTGTCTAGTCTTTAAGGAAAATATGCCTTATTCACGTGAGAATTTAGGCAAAACAGATTCTCATCTTCCGTGTTTTCTATATATGCTTGGAAGAACATATTTTTTCGATGAAATATTTTTAATCGGTCAAAATTTTATTAGAACTTTGTTATTTTGCTTCGCTTGGGATTTTTAAGTTAACGCTTATTACAATAATTCAGGTTCATTGTAGAAAATGTTTTTTTGAAAAATACAGACAAGCAAAAATAAGAAAATGAAAAAAAATCAATAAAAATCACAATGCCCCAAAGTAACTACTGTCAAAGTGTGTGTGTGTGTGTGTGTGTGTGTGTGTTTGTTTAATGATTAAGGGACTGTTTTTGAGGGGGGACTCTGCACCTTCGACACTGTATATTTGTAGACATGTGCATCACGCGTTGCTGCCGCTGCAGCTGTATGATA
Organism: Talpa occidentalis; assembly: GCF_014898055.3. NCBI lineage: Eukaryota > Metazoa > Chordata > Mammalia > Eulipotyphla > Talpidae > Talpa > Talpa occidentalis. The sequence goes on from NW_023605194.1 coordinate 113,119,821, forward strand.
GCACGATGTTCCTGGCGACTGGAATATTTAAACAGAAAATATCTGACATGTGCAGCTTCTGTTGGGCTTTAACGGTGCCCTGGTGAGAATCCGCCGCTGATGCTGTCATCTCTGTGCACACACAGACATCCATCCATCATGAATATTTAAAATTCAATCATTAAGTGCAGCGGCCTCAGCGGCGGCATATTTGTTGCAACTGATCAGTCACTAATGGTTTAAAAACTTAGAAATTGGGGGCTGCTTTTGTCACTTAAAGAGGATTATTCCAAGCCACTGAAGCTCCTTGTCAGCGCAGAAAAGTATATCAAGAGAGATGGGATTGCACACCCCAGGGTCACTGAGGACAGATAATTTGCTATGCACACATGCTTAGGAGAAAAGCAGCCACAGGAAGAGAATGGGGACCCCTAAAACAGTCTCCTGCCCAGATCACACACACTACCAAGTAAACAAACAAACAAAATAGTCCCCGGTGTTTGTGGCAGAGTCAGGGGACACGGAGGTTGCTGGCCGGGAGGACCCCCCGCTCAGAGTCCCTGGCTTTGCTGTCCTTTCATTCCTGCCTCCAGATGAACTCCCTCGCCAGGCCAGCCTTCTTCAACAATAGAAGCAGCGCTGGAGTCTATTGTCTCCGTAATCGGGCGAAGTATGTTTTCTTTCATCACCAGGAGCTTGGTGATCAGCAGCCGGGCGTGGCTGTTCCCGAAGCTGTTCCTGAAGAGTCTCTTCTGTGCTTTATTTGAACAGGTCACCAACAGATTCCACTTCCTAGAGCAAGCCTCCGGGCCTCATTGCTTAATCGTTCCCAACTTTTAAATCGTATATTAAAGGCTTTGTTCAGAGGCCCAGAAACGGTATTCCAGCTTCCTTAGCACTTCCCGTGGGAGGGGGTGAAGGGGTCGGATGCGCACAGAAGTGCGTGTAAAACCAGCTTGATTTCGCCCAACCCTTTGGCTCTCTCAGGAGCTACTTTAAAAACATCTGGACAATTGGCTGGGCAGTTTGAATGAGCACGCGCTCTGTTCTGTCTGCTCTGCCCGTGGCACCCACTTCCCACCTTTCCCTGGACTAATATTGATCTGGGCCATCTCAGGAGGGGGGAGCGTGCATGTATTTTCTTAATGCTCTAATTCATGCAATGTGAATAGAAGAGGGGGCGTGGGGGGACGAGGGAGGCTGAGAAAGGAAAGAAGTGGGAAGAAGGAGGAAGATTTGCGGAACAGTGAAATTTGTGCCCATTTGCAAGTCAGTCAAGCTCAGTCCGCGACCCTCTGGCCTGCCTGGATCAGAAACTCCCACACGTGTTCTGTGGCTGGATGGTGTGAGATAAGGCGAATCCAAGCAGTCTCCTTGCACCGTGTGGGGGTCCCCCGGTGCTGCCTTCCTGCTCCTAAAGAGCTTCCTCGGGAAAACCACACGGTTCTCCTCCAAAATAGCAAAATGAAGCCCCTTGATTTTGTAACTTACGGGTTATCTTTCTGTAAGGCCCCGAGATACGCATCTGTAAGTACAGAGACGTGAACATGTTCCATAGAGATGTGTTCGAAGGACTGTAACTGCAGAGACACACTCCATCTGCCTCCAAAAGCCAGTAGGGAATGATTTTAAAATACATCTTTGAATGTAAAATAATATTTACACGACGGTGAATAGATCATTTATTGTTTAAACTCTTTCCCTTACAGACAAAAATGCTTAGTTTGGTGAGAGAATCCAGCTAGGAAGATAAACATAAGGTGCAGTGCCAGCCTGTTACCATCCGTAGCTTAGCCGACCAGGCTCCCGGCAGACTGCAGAAGGGAAACTAAGGCCCAAAAAGATTTTCCCGAAAAGCCGGGAAGTCGGGGAGAAAGCCTTCCAGCGCCCGACTTTGTGGTTACTGTCAAGCTGTCACAAGTAGTGCAGGGGAGTCTGCGTGGGGCATTTCAAACACTATGCATTCTGTTTGTTTGGATGTTGGGATTTCTTCCCGCTTCTAAAAATATATTCTAAAGGGTTAAAGGATCAACACGACCCCATAAACCTTACTCTGACTCAAGATTTACTTAACCCACTGTAATTTTACTACTGCACAGATTCAATCTGTAGAGCAAATAAAAATCATTTGGAAAATGACCTACCTGTGTATTTATTCAGTTTGCATTTCAGAATTATCATAATATCGGGCATAAGGAGATGGCAGTGCCAACGATGCTTCATACAGCACTTGCCTTAGATTTATAAATGGGATTGCTAAAGAGAAACAAAGAAATCACGTCCTAGGAGATGCTTTAGTTCAGAGAAGCATCTGCCTCAAATCCAGAAACACTGAGATAAAGAAAATTGTTTTCACCACAGTTCCCTGGCCTGTTGTGGTCTCAGACCCGCCCATTCCTGGCCACACCCACCATGGGTCTGAAAAATGATAGGGGTGTTACCAACGTGTCCTAATACCTCAGCTTCACAAATGCACTTGGCACACAGCAAAATATGATTTCCTTGCATTTGCTTCGTTTTTCTAACTTCATTTCCTCCCTGTGGGTGTCTCTGCCAGTTTGACCTGATCTGGACACCCTGACCTTGGATAAAGACACCATCTTCTCATTTCGTTCTTATTTTCCACATCTGTCCCTCAGAGAGCTAAGCCCTGCCCCTCTCCATCACCCCACCCGCCTCTCCCCTTGCTTCTCACACCCTTGTCCTTGGCGTGTCCTTGATGTTGGACATTGAGCCACTGTGATTCCCCACACACACATCCTCACCTTGTTATCTGCCCTCGGGATTAGACTTTTGGGATCTAATGAGTAACTGTTTCACTGAAAACCCAACAGAAAAGATTAGGAAGGAGGAGGGAAGGGAAGGAGCCAGGAGAAAAAGGCCCCCTCCAGGAGAAAAACCATGTTACTGTCATAAAGAAGGAAGGGGGTGAACAGTGCCGTCAAGAACCAGCTGCACCGTGACGGGCCTGGCCCAGCCCCGCCGCGCCAGGCGGCTGTGGCTCTCTGGCTTCCGCTCTGCTCACCGAGGCCCGGTCTCTGCTGTCCCATCTTCACATCCAGCTCAGTCTTCCACGGCCTGCGCATTTGGGGCATCTCCCAGAGCTGCTGCAGCTCCCCTCCCCCATCAGTGCACCCCCCACCACCTGATGAGCAGCAGTTGGCCATGGCAAGGGGAGGGGCATAATCTCCAGTGGAGGAAGTCTTCCAAGTCACCGAGCCGACGACGAAGAGCCGTCCACGCCACTCTGACGACCTAATTGTCACGACCCGCTTCAGACGTGTTTGCAGTGATTCTGACACCTTAGGAAAAGCGTCAGGGCTTCAGCAATTCGCAAGTTCACCCATGGTCTACCCCTCTGGAAGGAGTGTGCCCAGCTTGGTAGTGTCAGCCCCTTCCCCACCAATTCTGAGCCTAAGGAACAAGATAAAGACACCATCATGTCACCACCGTCCACGCTGCGGCATCTAATTGATTTTCATCTCAGTTCAGCAGTGTGACCAGAGTATGTTTCAATTACCACCCCCACAGGGGACGCCAGGGGCTGGTAGGGGTGCCCCCGTGCTTCCCTCTTCAAGCAGCAACTTGTGATTCTGGAGGTGGCCATCCCTGTTGAGGAAACTGCCCGACAGACACAGGAGGTGGCAGAGCCCCAGGGAGGCGCCCGGCTATAGCCCAGAGCGGACGAAGGTCTGGGGACAAGCTGGTCCCACACCAAGGGCCCCCCACCCAGCGGGGCAGCTGCTGCAGCCCCCCACTCTACCCTCACTTCACATGTTGGTTGTGAATTTGATAAATGCCATCCTGAAGAGCAATTGATTTATTAATTAGCTGATTCAGAATGTTCTTAGGACTCATTTGGGATACAGAGTCATTATAATTTAAAAATGTCAGTGCAGAGCAATAAAAGACGAAAATGGCACCTCCCAGAGGTCCTGTGGGCAAAGCTTTTTCCTTTGCTGGGTGGGGCTTTTCTCCACGGCCACCAGGCCACCCACACGAGGTCACCCCGTCATGCCGTTGAGGGAGAGCTCCACAAGTGGGGATGTTGGCCCCAGCAGAAACAGCAGGACTCGGATGAGGACGACCAGGCGGGGCAGCCGAGGCTGCTCACTCAGAAAGGCGCCATCTCAGGAGATCAACGAAGGTGCTTCAGGAGTAATTTCTAGAGAAACCCCAACTGGATACAATCCCCTAGATCTATGAAGAGGGAGCCGGCAATTTCTCCCCAACCAAGAGTAGGTGAGCCGGGAAGATAAAGCGATGGGCAGGTTTCACCTCATCCACTGTTACCTAATCCGGGTCCTGCTTCTTTAAACATGGGTCATGAAGACCTGACCATCTAATTGAGGCATCGTGCTCCCGGTATTGGGGAGCACATCTGACATCCTGGTCTGTCAAGCTGTTGGGTGTTTTCCTAATGCGCGCACCAGGGAGGGACGAGCCTCTCACACGCTGGCCTCCAGGAGGAGATGGGGCACTTTGTCTCTATCGCCTGCAGTTTCCACCAAGATGGGGAGCTGGACTGAGGGACATGAGGTCATCGCCGGAGCCCCCACATCAGATGAGCTTTGGGGAGGAGCAGAGCCGCTGTCGTCGTCATGGTGTTGGTCATCCTAGCGTTTCTTTAGACAGAACAGCTGAGGAAAGCATCTGCAGCTGCAAAAAGGAGGCACGTGGTAGTGGATGAAAGTTTTGCTGATGGAACCCGGCCTCAGATAGTCTGGAACCTTCTGGAAGGACCCAGCAGCTTGAGAAAACTTCTCCAGTGACTCCCCAAGTCTGATCGCCTGGTTTCTTGTGTAGGCTGAGTGTTCAAAATGTCGGGGAGCAGCTTGGGAGGTGACGACCTTAACAAGGAAGCCTGGGGGAAGGGTGTGAGTCCTGGGAGTGGGGGTGGTTGTGAGCAAGTCTGTTAATCTCCTTAAGCCTCAGTTTCCTCAGCGCATGTGCGTGCATGTGTGTGTGTGTGTGTATGTGTGTGCGTGTCTGGACGTCCTTCCTCTAGGCTGTGGGAATGGTTACCAGATCAGGTGTGTGAAAGAGACGGACACACAGTAGGTGCTCAGTACGAGCCCCCTTCCTTGCTCCAAGTGTGGGGTGCAGTCTTACCTCGTCTGCACCTCGCTTACCTTGTCTGTAAAGTGAGGGAAGATAACGCCAACAAATATTTGCCTGCCACAAATTCTTCTACTAAAGCCTAGGTTCTTTCGCATCCATCACCCATCCCCCCTTCTTTTCAGCTCCTCTCCTTCCTTGACATCCTTCCAACCCCCGGCGTTCTCACAGAGGACGCCGCTGCCCCGCCGTCCGGCCGGGCGCAGGCCTACGACAGCCTGAGCGTGGGGCTGGCCCCGCGTCCTCCCGTCGCCGCAGGTACTGCCCTCCCCTCCCCCGCCGCCGTGAACTCGGGACCCCTTATTGATCTGTGTGCATCTGGCTCCGCTGCGATACCGGGAAGAATGGAGGTTGCTGGCCCTGGACTTGGTCCTGGACAAATAAATGTGTTTGTCAAAGCCCTTTGCTGACATTGGCTGTCTCAAGCCCAGGTGGCTGGTGGAGGGTAATTAGTCCTCTTTATTGGAGGGACGCGCGGAACTGCCCACCAGTGGACACTGGCTGCTCCCCGCCTTTTCATCATGCTAATGGGCAGCCGGGAAGAAATTTGACTTTCCCCCACTCGCACCAAGCAACACCTATCACACAAAGCATTGTTTCTTCTCACCGCTGATAAGTGTGACTGGTGGAGGCCGGCGATAGGATGCTCATTTTTATCTGCTAAGTGCACAGTGCTTGTAAGAAACCAGCAGTGCCCTTGTTACCACTTGACATGACACTGGGTTTAGCTGTTTACATTGACACGCGGCTGCGGCGCTGTGGAGCTGCAGCCGGGGGTCGGACTCATTAGGGAGCGAAGGGCATGCAGGGAGCCGGGCGGCACCTGCGGGCGGCTCTCTGCTCCGGTTGGGCCCAGCCGAGGCGGGCGCCTGTGTCTTGGAGGGTGCGATATTAACTCTTTGCTTTGTGAGGCTATTCGAGAATCCCTGTTTGTTCTTTGCCCGTGCATGGAGAAGATGAGAGAAAAAGGAAGGTCTGGGAACAGCGCGCACCCCTGTGATGAAAAAAGGGACGCGGTGCCTGCTGAGGGCGGCTTTTCTCTGTGCTAACGTGTGGGTATTTGTTGCCCAGGAGGCTGCTGGGCCAGAGTGAAAGGCACGTGTCTTTCCTGCCTCGGCAAGCAGGGCTGAGCAGCGGAGCAAATTGAGTGGGACTCTGTCCTTAGTCCCTGGTTCCTCCTTCCACCTCCCAGTCTCTGAGTAGGTCTTGACAGCTTTGGTGACTAGGCCACCGGATGGAGCTTGAAGCTGCGTGCCTTTTAGCCCTGGTGTCCTTGGTTTGTTTTGCAATCACTGCAAACAGATGAGTTTCTGAGCTCCTGGAGGAGCTGGAGGTCCGTGGCCTCATGTGTTGCTGCATCCATGTGTCACATATGACACTGTGCTCACACATCGTGTGTCTCACATGATGCTGTGCCCGTGCACCCTTGTGCAGAAAGATGCTGGTGACAGATGAGAAACCACCCGTGCAGCCCACAGCATGGTGTGTGAGAGCCCCTGGTGACAGAGGACACAGCGTTGTCCAGAAGTTCAGGCACCCCAGCAACTAGTACATGCCGGCCACAGAGCTCTCTCCCGACACACCTGCAGGACCTTCCCACCTGGACCGTACCCGAGGGCATAGGATGACCAGTGCAACTCCTCAGGTGGACTAAGACCACGTTAGCAAGTGGCTGCCACATTGCCCTGCCCTCATCCTTGGGCACTGGGCGACCACCTTGGTCAAGAAGGCCCCGTGGCAGGCCTTTCCTTCTAGCTGCTGCTAACATGGGCTGGTGGGGCTGTCTGTCTGCATGATTCTTACCAGGTCGCACCAGGGGAGAGAATCAGGCGTTTCTCCGAAATCTATCGTGTGACATCCTTGCGCTGCCGCATCACGATGCTCTGAGCTTCATCAGCGTCACCATGACTGTCCCTGTCCAAGCGTCAGCAGTTAGCAGGCGGCAAGTTAGCAGAGCCCATGTGTCTGCCTGGCCCGGAGTCACCAGCCACTCTGGGGAGAGCACTTGGGCCCCTGAGCTGTTGGGGTCTGCGCCTTCTTTCCCATATTCCCAAGGCAGGGTCCCCAGCACCGTGGCTTAGTGTGGGCTGCATGTCGTCACGTCTCCACCCTGGGGCTTCCTGGTCCTGGCGCTGCTGGGACTTCATGTCCTGGAGGGGAGAGGTGGGCATGGTGGCGTAGGTACCCAAGGGGCTTGTCTGTTGGGGTGCGGAGAAGTTGAACTTACAGAGTCAGTCACTGTGCTCCAGAGGTTGGTCAGGAAAGTGGGGGAGTTGGTTGGGGCGCTGACCACGCTGGCCACCAGCAGCCCCCTCCCTGCATCGACCCCAGGGCCCCTCCCCACCAGGTCTCCTTCATCTCCACCATCTCCTTGTCTCGGTGCAGGTCATTTATAATCAGCAGTCGTGGCGTACAGGCCTCATTAGTGATATAGCCATTCCTTCAGTGCTTCAGAAATAATCATTTAGAAAAAAATGCAGTTTCCTTCCCTGGAGAGCCCGTGAGTGATGAATTTATTTCAGTTTGGCTGGCTTGGCTGTCTTGCTCAGCCTTATTTCCATATTTATTTCAACAAACAATGTGGGGTGGGAACGAGAAAGCACACGCTGTGCGTGCAGTGGCCGCTCTTCCCCCAGCAGCCCTTCCTAGGGCGGCGCACCGGGGCGCCGGGAGGGCGCCCTTCACTTCAAAGAAGACTGAACCCCTGGCCTGGCATGGGGGACAGTAGCACAGCTGAGCTGGCTGCTGTCATATTTGAAAAAAATGTGGTAACGTGCCAAAGCTGCTGACTCTTCACCTCCTCCCAGTAAAGAAGGGGCCCCGAGGACGCTCCAGGCCCTTGGCCCCTGTGCCGGCGGCATCGGATCCCTGCGAGTGGACAGCGGTGAACTTGGATGCTGAGGGAGAGGCGGCTCCACTCTCTGATTGCCTGGGCACCGCCATTGCGGGGGGTGGGGGGAGGGCACCAGACTTCTAGAAGCTGCTCCCCCCAAGGACAGGCAACTTGACTGAGACCTGGCACTGAGCCCACCTATCATAGGGTGAATGTTTCCCAGCGACCTCAGCCATCGGTGGGGGAAAGGACTCGGAGTGCTCTCTAGGGCCACGTCACCCACCCCGTGTCTGGTCCCCATGAGTCGCCCGGCCCCGGCCCGGCAGTCGCTGTGGATGGCAGCAGCAGCCATCACCACGGCTTTTCCGTCGAGGTGAAGGGACTGGAATATGCCAGTGTCTTGTCCTAGGCATGACGCCACTTTGCTGTGGAAAAGTTAGACCTATTGTACAGGAGAAAGATGGGAGAACGAAGAACAAAAACTTTCATTCGGGCACCTCCCCAGAAGCACTTGCAGAACTTTCGTTTCTCAGAGCTGCATCTTACTAAACTTAGGATTCCTTTCCCTAAGCACTGTGTCGTGCTTTCCCCAGGAGCCTTCAAGCGATAAAAAAGGGGTGCTCAGGGGACGGCGGACAACACCTAGTGGATACTCTCCTCCCCGAAACTGGGCTGGAAATGTACTCACATGGGGCCAATAACCACAGGCAGTAAATGTCCCCAGGGTCGGGAAATACTGCCCAAATGCTCTGGGGTTTCTTCTTGTTGTTGTTGTTTGGTTAGTCGGGTTTAAAAACAAAATCCCGACGCCAAAAGGAAAGCTGAAAATCTCGTGGCCAGTTGCAAAATTACGGTGAGCTCTGCTCCCTGCTAGTGCCCCTATCAAGAGCCACCCTGGGCCACATGAAGAGACTCGTAGCCACTGAGGGATTGGTGGAGAGGCGTGCACAGGGCAACCTCTGCACCTGAGCCATCTCCAGCGAGAGGATCGGGAGGATGGCTCAGCAGCCCGGTCTTTGCCTTCCCGACCGCCCACGCTTCTCAGGAGTGTCGTTAGCACAGGCAGGTCTCACCTGTCTCCTTTTATGTCTGAGGCAGAGAGTACCGAGTTTTTATTCAGCCCATTGTTATTATCCTAACAATGACTTTACCACGACCGTGAGCGGAAAAGGCGGTGCCTTCTCTGTGGCACGGTGTGGACAGTGCGCGGGGGCTCGTGTGCTCGAGTGGCGGGAGACTGCAGTGGTGGGCGGCGGGGTTAGGCTGGAGCACCTTACAGCTCCCCGGAGAAGCAGCCAGTCAGGGCTCGTCGTGGAGGCAGAGTTGGGTTGTGAATGAGAGTCATGATGTGTGATTCCACCAAGAACAAGTGCGTCCACGCTCTCCGGCGCCCCAGGGCCTTTGGAGACAGGTGATGGACGCAGAGAAAGGCCCTCACCCCCGTCAGGGGGGCTCCACTCTCTGCTCAGCAACCAGGGCTTGCTGGGTGGGACTGTGGCACTCCGTTGGTAACTGGTAATCTGAACACCCTCGACACGGCATTAGGACAGCAGCGGTTGGTAACTGAATCGAGTTGATCACCCCTGCTGTTGGGAATAGAACGGGCTCTCGTAACAACCCTCTGAGGGCCCCCATCGCCCCACTCCTGCTCGTGGAACCTTACCCGCGCCGGCCTGTGACTTGACTGTGCTGGTGCTTTTCTCCCGGATGCCCTCCCTGCATTGTTTTCTTTCAGAGGTTTGGTCTCTAGGCCGGAGGACGTCTTCTGAGCACGTGTGCACACCCGTCCGTTTCCGCGTGTGATTCGGGTGTACAGTTCATCTGTAGAAGCTCCACCACGAAAGTGAGGAGCCAGAGGGTGTCTTGATGTCTCCTGGGATTTTAGCCCAGAGAGCGGCGATGGGCTCTGTGTGACCCGCTCTCTCCTGTAGAACCCCAGTTATGCCCTCTGGGGCAACCCTCAGCCCCCTACCTGGGATTCCTGCACCTTCAAGGCTTAGCATAAGAGCCTTTCCCTGCATTATCGGCTTACTGTCTCTTCCATCGTATTGGCGGAATTTTTCTTATAATCTTTGCATTTAGATGTGCTTCCTTTTTAGGTGTCACTGGCCAGTAACACGATATTGCAGGTGCACCGCATAGTAATTTGGAATGTAGACTTTCCGCAATCATCACCACATAAATCTCGTTAACATCTGTCCTATACCTTGCTGTGGCTTTTCCCCTCTTGTGATGTGGACTTTTAAGATCTTCAGCAACTTTCAAATGTCACCGCGCTGTGCGTCCACCCCCACAGCATGTCTTGGAACTGGAGCTTGCTCCCCAGATTTCCTTCTTTGAAACCACAGTCAGTTCCGTCTTCGTGGAAATGATATTTGTCCTTTTGTAATTTTAGGGAGGAAATAAAGAGCCACTCCGGGAGGGTCATAGTGAACTTTGGGTGAGAAGCAGCAGAATGTGACAGGAACACTCCCTGACTGGAGTCGAGAAGGCCAGGTTCAAGTTGGGAGCTGCCACTACCTGGCCGCTCATTTGGCCTCAGTGACTACAGGTCCCTGCGTGATCATAGAAAGGTCCCCAGTGGAGAAATGAGGAGGTTGAATTGACTCATTTCTAGGCCCTTTCAGCCTCAAACCCTTGGTCGGTGAATGTGTTGTGTCCTCTGGGCATCCATAAACCCCTCACAGGCGCTGCCTGGCTTTCTGGCTCCTAGAAAAACCACAGCTCAGGGTCTGGAAGAGGTAGGACAAGAACCGACATGAAGCCACTCTTAGGACACCCCCAATGAGAAGTAAAGGGTGATTCCAGTGTCGTTGTTATGAGCCATGTTGCTGAGCCTTTGTAGGGTGATGTCAGGCGCCGAAGTGTAGCTGAAACCCCTCCACCACTGAGACAGAAATACACACTCACCAGACGGGCTTGCTGCACGAGGGGTCCCCTCTCTCCCTCAGCCTCTGCTCTTATGAACAGGTTTACTTTAGTTAAACTTGTGTTAACTGTAGTTAAATCCAAATTACAGTGCAAGAACACGCATCAGAAGAGGGGGGATCGTCCTGTCTGCTTCCCTGTCCCCGTAACTGGGATTTTTGCCAGTGTTGTCTGCTTCCTCACCCAGCCAGAGTGTGATGGTACCACGGGAGTAAAGCCTTGAACTCCCAGAAGGTTCCTTTCCTCTCGTGAGCAGAACATATCAACTTCACAGGATATAAACATAAAAGCAGGGCTGATTTCATGTTTCACACCCTTTGACCCTACTCAGCTGCCTCCCCTTCCCCCCAAAAAGGGGTGGCCACCCTTGGGTAACTTCTGTGATCAGTACTGAGTCGTCGAAACTGCTTCGTGAGCTGGTTTGGCCCAGCTGGTCTGGGCAGGATTTGAGTTGGGGCCCAGAGGGACATGTGTTAGCACTGGCTGCTCCCTGGGGGACCAGCAGCACTGGGGCCACCTTGGAACTCATTGGAGATGCAGAGGCTCAGACTCCACCCAATGGACCGAATCCAAATCCAGATCTGCACTTTGCCCATGCCCTGGAACCCCTGGCACCTTCACATTGGAAAAGGCTGCACTGGACAGCACTGGACCAGCTTCCCCAGGACACCCAGAGGGGCGGCCCCTTGGGTTTCCTAAAATAGGAACAGGCTGTGTCAGAGATGACATAGCTACAGGGTGACTGTAGCTCTCCCCTCGGAGAGCTGCCTGAGCCTTCCAGCCACCTTGTCACCCACGGAAGACAGTGTTGATCCGAGGGGACCACGGGTCGATGCTCAGCCATGCTGGAAACCCTCAGTACCATCAGTTGCTTCATGTAGACACTGATGGACGTGTGTGAGCCTCTGGGGGGAGCTTTTGTGCAGGAGTGGAGATGAGTCTTCTTTTAAACCCGCGGTGGATTGAAGTCCAATTTCAAGATGGTGGGGTACGGTATTTTCCACTTCTGTTTCCCTGGTGCCTGTCACCAAGTTACAGGGGTGATTTGGGACTTTTGTAAGCATAAAGTTTTCGTGTCAACCCAAAGCATTTTTCTATTTTCCTTTTTGAGTTTCTTTCATTGATGTTTCCTCTTAAAACTCCTGGGTATAGATTTGTCCCACCCTACCCCTCACCCCCCACTATACATCAGAGATGATGCAGGGTCACGTGTGAACAGGGAGGCAGCGATTTTCTTTCCTGAAGTCTTCAGGGGAGAACCCCCTACCCCATCACGAGTCCCCCTTGGTTCCCAGCAGCCACCTCTTTTTACAAGCCCCCAAGTGGCCCCCAGGCCCTAAGCACACAGCAAAGTCCACTTGTCCAGAAGCCACCACCTGGGGTCCTGATGGCAGAGGAGAGCAAACCTCCGCCCAGGCTTCGAAGAGGAAGGAAAAGCAACAGCTGTGCGAAGAAATCCTTTCCTCTTACCTCTCGCCTCCGAACTGGGAGTCCAGACTATTCCTCACCCTATTCCTAAGGCCTGCACCCTGACTGCCTCCCCAAAGCGTTCTAGGGTTTTCTCCGGCCTTTCCTCTCTCCCCCGGCCTGCTCCCTGTCCCCCCCACCCCGCATCCACGCCTCTGCTCTCCACTCCCCGAATCGAACATGTACAGATTTTACGGTTCACTGGAGAATAAGTGGCTGTCATTTCACAGACGGGCCAGGATGTAATTAGCCACAATGCACTGGAGTAATGGAACAGATGTCTCTTTGTAAACTGAGTTTGCTGCCGAGCTCCGCGTGTGTGTGACCTACCCACTGCTGCCGGCGTTGCCATGCTGCCCCCTGCCCCCCACGCTCCCTACCTCTGGGCCCCCCAGCCAGAGGCCGGCTCCTTTGAGAGTGGATTGTGCTGGCCAGGGCTTAGGGTGGGGGGGGTTCCCTCTGTGCTGCCCCCCACCCCCGCTCCTGTCGGCAAGTGACATAAGGAAGAGTGAGTGGGCCGAGGCTCCTTGCCCGGATGAGGAGCCCTTCCCAGCAGAAAAGGGGAGCCCCTCTTATGAGATAATTAGCAGTTTCAAGTCGCACTTATTACTGGGTGATAGCACCCCAGCAAAGTCATAAATTACTGTTATGCTCCCTGGCCTGTTGTTGTTCTTAACAGGCAATAAAGGAGCCGCGTCTCCCTCTTCCAAGGCCCTGACTGGAGAGCGGGCACCCATGTTGGCCCCACCAGCATGTGGCACCCACCCCTCTGCCCGATGGCTTCAGGGACCCTTTGTTCCCACAGAACACGGCCCCCGGGGGCTCTGCTTTTCTACATGTTTCATGTAACATGAACACCTTCTCTTTGAAAAAACAAAATTTAAGTAATAACTTTCATACATTCTTACTTTCGAGGCGGAAGTTTCAATGGAAGATACCAGGCAACACGCCGGAGTGCGCTGTCCCTCCTGGCTCCGGGAGACGACAGTGCAGACCAAAGTGCATCCACCTCCCTGCTCAGCCTCCGCACCTTTTGAGGAAAATGATCTTTATTAAAATAGGTTACATTGAGGGGCCTCCCCGGTGGCGCAGCGGTTGAGCGCTGGGTTGCGAAGCTGCCCGCGGCCTCTGGCGCGCCGGTTCGATCCCCGGCTGCTCCCCGGCCACCGGCGAGGGTGCCACATGGCGCGCAGACCTCTCCTGCCGCCCGCTGCTCCCCTCAGCAGTGTACTTCGGTCCTTCTGCCTGCTCTGCTCCCCGCTCTGGCTCTGGTGAATTCTCTCACCCTCCCGCGCTTCTCACTGTACCCAGTGCTTGTATAAATAAATAAATCAATCTTTAAAAAAAATAAAAAAAAAAAAATAGGTTACATTGAGGGGCCTCCGTTCCCCGGCCCAGCGCGGCCCCCCCATCCTCGGGACACCATGTTTGCTGTGATTGATTCTTTATTCTGGCCACGTGCTGGGAATCTCAGCTTTGGCCACACACAGGAGAGGGGTCCCGTGTCAGGTCGCAGGCTCCGCTTCAGTGCATCTGTGCTTTGTCAAAGGTCCTTGTGGTTCTCGCCCTGGCCGTTGAATCAGGGGGTCCCATCCTCTGGTGAGGAAGAGCAGACGCGGCTACGTCACCAGCCTTTCTCAGTACGCAGGCTGCTGAGGCTCGCCCCCGGGGGCACTGACCACCGCCGGACAGCAGTGTCCATTCCCAAGGCTGGAAGCAGGACCTCAGGCTTGGGTGTGGGACTTGGTGTCGATAAATCCTCAAATGTTTGGTCAATTTGTATTTTTCATTTTAAGATTTGAAGTGTTGATTATTTGTTCCCCAAATAGAGCCAAAGACCTTCATCGTTTAAAAAATCTTCAGCTTTTCAAAATCATTAAAAATTTAAAAACAGCCGTCAAAAGTTAATTTCTACCCTGAGGATTTTCTAATAGCTGAGAGGTGGAAGCAGACCTCTGGTGGATGAAATGGATACTTCTGCGGCTTGAGCAACAGGTAATTGGAAACCTCTTCTCGTGGCCTCACTGCTGTCCCTTCTGATGAAAGCTGAAACCTCCCATATTCTCGGAGGGATTGGGGTGATCGTGATTGTGTCATTGGTGCAAATTTGAAAAAAGGAACTTCTCGTCCCTTTGCTCATGCCCTCGGAGCCGGGCGGCCAGAGGGTGCAGTGCCCGCTGTGCCCCGACGCGGCCCGCTGGTTTTGAGCTGGATTCATAACTCAGAGGTGTCCTTGGGACGCTCAGACTACATCAGAAGTGCCACTGTTGATGTAACTTTCGTGTGATTTCTGCTTCCTAATTAATGTCCAGTGGGACCAGTCTGCAATTTCATCAGTCGGTGATCGCTCATGAGGTCACACTGCGGCCTGCAGGGGAGGGGAGGTGCTAGGACCGTGCCTTATTTTCCTGATCCTCCTCCCAGACCCACACGATGTGCAGAAAGAGTGGGTGATTGTTTGAACGTGAGCTAGCTCTCTAGAGGTGTAGATGACAGGGCATCGTTGGTTACTCTGAAATCACAGCTCTCTGGTACAGCGCGGGTGTGTTAGCATTTTATAGACTCTGTGGTTGAACAGCTTGTCAAGGCTGTCTGGCTCGACCTCTTGCCAAGAGCAGGAGCCTCCTCCAAACCTTGTTGTCAAGTTGGTTGCTGTGCCCTTGCTGGTTATTTATTCTCATTTTTTTTGGATATGGGATGATGACAGTCTTCCCTTGCGGTCAGCTGAAATCTATCTCCATATAACCTGCGCCTTGTTCTTACTCTGTGACAGGGAATAAGTCCACCCCCTTTTTCTCATATGCCACCTTAGAGAACCACCAAGAATGCCCTCATTTCTCCATCTTCTCTTTCCCAGCTTGGACATTTCCAGTCGCCACCCCAGTTCCCTATGTTAGCATGATTATCTGACCGTTTGTCACAAAGGGCCTGCTCACTGACACACTCATAGTAATTGATATATTTTTTTCAAATGAGATTCCCAGATCTATGTGTGAAATCCCAGATGTCATTGGAAATGCAGAGCTCAACAGACGTCAACACAACGTATCTGCAGCCTCAATGTGCTTACACTGATTTAAAACCTCCAATGTGTTCATATAAACCACCCTTAGGCACACTACAAGAACGGTTGGTGTTTGTGAAGCTGCGTACCCCAGGATAATACTTACCTAGTCTGGGAAGATTGTTTCTTGCCGTTGTCATTCTCCCTGGCCCTACGCCAGTGTGCAGACCACTGACACACGCAGAGAGCATCAGCGCTGCCCAGGGCCATACCTCACGACACGATCAAATCCAGACCCTTTGGTGTGTCATCCAGCTTGGTCCACATTCCCAGACTCATCTACTTTCCTGCCCCCCCATATCCTCTGGGGACCCCACAAATGTTCCTTGATCGCAACCTGCCCACCATGTCCTCACGCCGGCTGGGAGACTCCAGCCATGCTGTTTCCATCCACAAATTTCTCCTCATCCTTTCAGGCATAACTCAAGAACCACTTCTTCTGGAAGCTGTCAGGATCTTGACAGAAGGTCACGGTGGAGGGTTCCATGACCAACCCTAGAAGTCAGCGTTTCGTGTGAACTTTTGGTTTTATATTGTGCAGCAGACATAGCTCATTAGCAATGAAAACATGCTTTTAGAAAGAGAGAGCTGCCTTTCCTGCAAAGCATCTCTGGCCCGCTTTTAGCCTTCATCTCCCGGATCATCTCCTACCTCACACGTTCATTGCAATGTTTATCATGGACGTGGCCGCAGGGAACTATTGGTTGCTTCGTTTGGCCTCCATAGACTTTCAACAACTCAATAGTGAGGACTTTGTTTTCCTGCTGCCTTCTGCCGGTGCTGAGGATTTAGTAAGAGGATTTAGTAAGAGGTCATGTGTCACCGACATCTCCACAGCTAGAGACCAGCACTTTAGCTGTCTCTGTGCAAAACAATAATCCAAGACGTTATGTCAAATGCCTCGCTCAAGTAGGGCACCCTGACCAGCGGGTGTTGTGAGCTGACATGAGACACTAGCTTTGGTGGTTGGTTGGGGTATTGTTCTAGGCTTTCTGACCCTGTAGACCACCCCCACACCTATTCCAAATACCATGATTACTCTCTCCTAGGCCATACTGTAGTTGTTTCTGTTGAAATGTTAATGGGTTTTTTGATGACTGTAATTGCATATAGGATCCCACATTGAGGGATGATTATAGGTGCTTATTCACTTACTTTTATAGTCCCTACTATGTGTAGATCAGTCACACAAATAGCATCCAGACGGCAGGTAACGACTGAGTGTAACGAGCAGACAAGACAGTGCTGGAGCCTTCCATGATGTGCTCACTTTTCTAAGAGTTGACATTCCACCACTGTATTTATCATCAATTAAATTTCCCCATATTAGTTATTTGCAGTAATTTTTGAGGCAATCACCTCAGCTCAAATTGCCATAGCAAACCACATAATCTCACCAAATAGAATTATTATCAGCAGTCATCATCCTCATCAATTCTTTATTAAAGACTCATTTCTCAAACCATTTTAAATTGTGGCTTAGAGTAAGTCATTTATAACCACATTTTGGAAATAGGCACATTATATTTCCATTTCATAAATATGCTTTATTAGTAATGAGTAGTATAGGATTAGATTACTCTTCATATTCTCAGCATAGGTTGGAATATGCTTAATTAACAAAGATATTGAATTGGGAAAAAAATGACTGGGCATATTTCTTCTTGGCCAAATTATTGTCTGTTTTTTTCCCTCTAGACCATGGTAATTTTTAATTGCACACACCTGTCCCAGAGGGTATTCCCCAGGGTCTGTGTAGGGAACTCAAAACCTACTAGAAGCAAACTTTCTGCAATGGCTCCTGGGTTCCTGCTCAGTGGCTCCCAGTACTGCCCCAAATCCAATCCCAGCCCCTTTTGGAAGAGCAGCAGCCTCCAGTCTTTGCCAGACATAGTTCGCAAATCATGGAGCAACTTGATCCCTGTCTGGTTGTGAAAAGTTAAAAGTGGCGTTTGAATCCAGAGCTTGGCTGACCGTCACTGACTGGGTGTCCTCAGCTCTGAGAACATGGTCTCCCTCTCCACACTCTAGTTCAGCCGCACTTGTTGGAGGAGCCATGAGCTCCAGAAAGTTACCTGTGTGGAGCTGTCAGTATCCAGACAATCACATGCAGAGACTGTAGTGACCTTGGCCACAAGCATTTCCACTAACCAAAACTTTTTCTTCGTTGCCGTTCTTGTTTTAACAGTGGTAACTGGTTCATAACACTGTGTATGATTCAGAGGCATAGATCACGCCCCTCAGATGTATGTCACCACTCCACCACCCAGGTGCCCATAGTCTTCCATCTTAGGCTTTAGACCCTCTCCCCTCTTTGCTGTCCCGTGCGCCCTCCACTCCCCCTATAGTGGCCTCAAAATAGATCTGCCATATGATCCAGCGATCTCACTTCTAGGTATCTACCCAAAGAACATATTAATAAAAACACTAATTTGAAGGGATATATGTATACACTATGTTCATTGCAGCTCTAATTACAATAATCAAGTTACGGAAACAACCTATGTGTCCGGGGTTAGCAGGTCAGGTAGATCTGGATCTGCACAATGAAATATACTCAGCTATAGAAAAAACAAACTCTTGCGACGTAAACCTTGCAAGATAAACAATTGGGGACAACACGGGTAGAACTGGAGGGGATGATGCTAAGTAAAATAAGTCAGCAGGAGAAAGACAAATATTTATAGGTAGAAAATAGAGAAACAAAGCAAAGGGTCAGATAAAACCAAGCCACTGAAACATTAATTCAAAAGGGCACCTGCACCCCTATGTTTATGGCAGCACTATTTACAATAGCTAAGCTTTGGAAACAGCCCAAATGCCCCAAAATAGATGACTGGATCAAGAAGATGTACATATACACCATGGAATATTACTCAGTAATCAAAACCGATAAACTCAAATGCAATTTGCAGCAACATGGATGGAGCTGGTAGGGATCGTGTTCAGCGAAATAAGCCAGAAAGAAAAAGAAAAATACCGCATGGTCTCACTCATAGCAGGAATCTAGAAAACCTAAAAAGGAAAAAGACTAATTGTAATAATGTAAAACTCAAAATCAACAAGCAACTATACACCAGAGACACTACGGGGCAGGGAAGGAGGGAGTAGGATCAAAACAAGGGGGGTGGGAATTGTATGGGGACTATAACCAAGATGACAATGCATGCAATGTGCAAAAATGAAAAATGATGTAAAAAATATATAAAATTTTAAAATTAAAAATAAATAAAATACTAAAAAAACAAAACAAAAAAACCAAGCCACTAACAACCCTTAGAAACTGACTGCTGTTGTTGTTAATTAGCACTTCTGGTTTACTTCCCTTTTGCCTTCAACTCATATTGGCTTTGTCTGTTGTTATTTTATTTCCCGTGGACAGGTGATCAGGGGCCTTGCGCCTCCTTACTTTATCCTGCATGAGAAGTGTTCTTTCTGTTCTTTGCCATTATTTTTTCCAGGGAATAGGGCTCTTTTTCTGATGGTGCAGCGTGTTCCTGCAAGGGCCCGAATTGTGTTTCAGCCTCGATAAGGCAGTTGTGGACAACCCAACCCAAAGAAGCTTGTTGGCCCCAGCAGCACATAATCCCCCTTGTGCACAGACTGCTCTTGTGCAGATAGTTGTCCGGTGAACAGGAAGAGCCAGAGAAATATGTGAGAGACACATGACTTCTCCCCA
This sequence comes from Talpa occidentalis, assembly GCF_014898055.3. Lineage (NCBI taxonomy): Eukaryota > Metazoa > Chordata > Mammalia > Eulipotyphla > Talpidae > Talpa > Talpa occidentalis. The sequence continues at coordinate 113,138,889 of NW_023605194.1, forward strand.
GCCATCGGTTGCCCACAATTGTGTCCTAATTGCTGACGACGCCTTTCTATCCATGTTTTGTTCAGAGAGTTGCCCCACGGCTCCTAGTTAGGGGATCCACGTTCATCAGAGCGGGTCCTTCTGTTCACCCCATGAGAGAACAATCCCCAATTAATAAACAGGTAAACACTCGCAGGAACATGGCATTAAGAGACAACCTTCCAACTGCAAGCTCACCTTGGGGGGTAGTTACCTTCCCTGCCCAGGCCACCAGGGCGCCCAGCTGGGTTTGATGTGGAAGCCGGCTGGACTTGGGGTGCTGGGGGTGGGGCTGGCTCAGGGAGGCTGTGCAGTGACAACAAAGAAAGCCAGGGCTGCGGGTCTCCTCTGGGATGGGAAGGGACGGCTTCCCAGTCAGGTTTCCCCTTCATTGCCGAGGGAGAGACCAGTCCAGCTTAGCCAGGAAGATCCGGGCAGCTCCCCATTCCTCCTGCCCGGCTCCGGGGGGGAAAAGCTGGCAGGGGACACAAAGCAGTCCCAGAGCACTCCCCAGACCCGGGTGACAAATGAGGATTGATGCTCAGCTGAGAAGCCATGATGGCCTTATCACTGGCATCATCCTCAAGCACCCCCTCGCCTCTCCTTCCCTTCACAACTGACTGGTCACCTATTGTTCCTCAGCGCCAGCGGCGCTTGTTTGAAGGGCTGTGCAGCATTTGCAGGTATAAAAGAATGTGCGGCTTTTTCCCCCTCGAAGTCATTGTCTATATTTAGGTCAGTGACGTGAGGAGGGATGCTGATGTGTTTGGTACCTCAAGCTGAAAATTGCCTCCCGGATCTGGAGCTGGGACTTAGGCTCACTGGGCGCCCGGCGGTGGGCGCCCAGGGCTCGGATGGGTGGGGGCACCTGCCCCCAGCCGGGGCCTGCATGCTGGGCTAGGTGTGCCCGGAACACCCCCTTTGCCCAGGCCTCCCAAGCCATCCAGCGAGAGGGACTGTGGGATGCAGAGGTGAGAGGGAAGGTCGCAGGAAGTTGCTTTATCCTTTACCTGGAGTCCGTGCAGGCTCAGCTCTGTCAAGTAGAAAACGCGCCAGATCAATCCTTCCCACAAAGGAGCTGCGCCTTTTTAACATGCAAATGTTCAGTCAGGGAGAGTAAATAGACATCTCCTCCTTCGGGGAGCCCGGAGACAATCACAGCCACCCCCACCCCACCCCCAACACCCCTTCCTGCTCTTCCCTTTCCTAGAGAAAGAAATTCTGATTTCCCCCCATTATTCTTACTTTTTTTTTAAGGGAGGGAGGGAGGGGCTTCGCTGAAAGGCTCTTAAGCCACTGTCTTCTACCCCAACTTCCTCCATCTAGATGGGCTTCATTAATTTGATAAGCCGACACCCTAAGACAGAGGCGTGGGGGGCAGGGAAGGGAGATGCAGGCGGGGCTGCCTAGGGGCTGCCCTGAGGTTTGGGAAGATGAACTGCTAATGATGCTGAAGACTGCCTTGCTCAAACTGGGGTCCTCTTTCACTTACTCTGATTGTGCCGCGGGAACTGGAAAATAGGGAGCTGGTTGGAGTGGAGGAGGGAGTGGGCGGCGGAGGGCAGGAGCTGGGGTAAACAGGCAGATGCGCCTCGGAGGAGGAATAAAACCGGTGGGTGACACAGCTTGAATGGCCTTTGCTTTCACAGGGTAGCTGACACCCTCATGCTGCAGACTCAGAAACTAATGGGGGGAAATAGATTAATTTGCTAGGTCATTTATTGAACACCTTGCCCAAGACTTACAAACTATTGAAATGAGCGTAAATTGGCAATATGAATGTTTTGATCAACATCTGTGACCCTGGAATTCAAAGGGAGCAGGAGGCAAACCACAGAGCTGTTGACATTTCAGATGTACTAATCTTCGCCAGTCCTCTCATCTTCTAATGGGAGCGGCTGATCACACCCAAGATAACCAGAGATAGAATCTGCCAAGAGGTCCTAGTTTATGCCATTTGCCCTGGTTTGAGAAGAAAAAAAAAATGATGTATTTGCCCTAATTACACCTCTTAGCAACAGGGAGAAGTAGAAAGGTCCCCAGCTCAATATGATTTTTTTTTTTATTCTCTGTTCCTTGCATAGCTTCCAGATCATTCTCAAGCATTTACTGGAGACAAATGCGCCAGGCATTCTGGGGATGGAAAGCCATTTAAGCAAGGCTTTTTTCCTCATTTTAGGTAGTGGCAACATAAGCAATTTGCTTTTAACAAAATTCTCGACTCTTCTGGAATCACAGACCTAAACCATACACTGACTTGTTTCGCCTCTGAGACAAATACTCAGGTGGGGGTGGGGTGCACATGGGCATCATTAGTTAAGTGAAAACAACCCAGGATCCTCCGCGTCCCACCAGTGTTTCTGCTTCAGTAAATATTTTGCTTCCTCTTCTATTTTACCAGGCGACAGTGATTGCTTGACAGTGTCAGAGCTAACTGCTCCGCGGACGCCAAGAGTCTGAGGGGTCGGAGTGGGGGCAAATATTTCAAACAGATGAATAGTTCTTGGCTTGTAGGCTTATCAATTGTTCGACTAAAATCTGTGTTAGAATGGTGACTAAAATGCCACCGTTAAACAAATACTTGAGCACCTGTTGTGCACAGACCACGGTTCCGGCTGCTTAAAGTACATCTATGTACGAAGGAGATGCAGAAGCCTGGCCACGTGCGGCTTCTGTTCCCTGACATTAAACAGAGTACGAGTCAATTATGCCGTGTGTTTGACCGTGTAAGTGCTGTGGAAGAGAGAGAGCGTAGAGCTGGGTGTCAAAAGATAAACTGAGGCCTATTAAAAATGTTAAGAATTTATTCGAGCAAAAAGAACATTCCAAAGACAAACACTCAGGAGAGACCTTTGTACAGAAAAGGCGGAGGCCAAGCAGGAAAGTATTTAATTGGCTGCCCTATGTGGAGAAACCTCGTTGGCTGTTAGTGATTGGCTGTCCTTGGGTTTTGATTTCTGAAGCTCAGGACATTTACAGGGCTGGGTTTTGGCTTGCTTATGTAGGCTGCTGAGGCATTAGAGCCACCTCAGTTTAATGTCCTCGTTGTTTAATGAATTGAACAGATGGTGGAGTAAAGGACCTGCCTGGGCCATGCGTTTATGAGCTGCTAATGCCTTCAGTCCCACCCCTGTCCTCCTGCCTCCCACTGGGCAGAGCCCACATGGACAACGAGGACAGAAAAGGCCACCACTCAGGTGCAGACACCTGAAGCTGCAGACCACAAGAGCTGTGATGCAGGTGGAGGTGGCAGTAGCCGTAGGTCGTCCTCTCTCTGGTGTGTCTAGGAAAGGATACTGGGTTGGAGGGTAGACAAAGGATGGTTAGCAACCCGTTGGGGTGGAACGCTGACCTCCACCAGGCCCCAGAGCGGTTCAGGATTCCCAGGTAGAGGTGTGGGTTCCTTTTCTGCCTTTACCAGTGGTTCATCGGTCACGACACTCATGTGAGATTTAGCTTTTCCTGACAAAGGTCATAGTCATAGACTCACAAGATACAGGTATTAAAATTTGGCTGACTTGGATGACAGGAATCATTTATCATGCTCTAGGAAGGACTAAGCTAGCATTATGAGTTCCTTAACACCCAGTGACATCCCAAAGGCAAAACTATAAAGTCTCTAGGCTGCCCTTATGTTGTGTCCATTTTATTCACTTAAAAACAGTGGGTTTTTCCCCCTCCCTGCATGTTCTATACCTGCAGCTATATAGAAGCATCAAAGCAAATGCCCCCCACCCACTCCCCTGCCTTGTCTTGGAGCATTTTGGGGAAACATACTAGACAAACCATTTCTTCTGTATTTCAAAGTCAGGGATATGCGTCTTCCCTCGCTATAAAGAGGATGGCATTGATTTGTTTGAAAAGCAAAGGATAGTTCTGAGGCTTCTTTCCTGCTCCTTAACTGGGGCTGAAATTAGGATTCCTGGCTTCCTGCCTGACTAGGGTATGAGATGTGGAACAGATCACTGAAGTGGGCCTGGACGCCCCAGCACAGGCAGCCATTCTGCTGAAGTCCTGATGTCTGTGTACACTTCAGCAACTGCTTTCTTTCTGTCTGTGGTCAGCCAAAGGGAAGAATGGATTCGAAGGAGGCTCTGTTTCTAATGAAGCAGATGCTGTGCTCAAGTGTGGAGAACATTTACCCTGGCAGGAAGGCCCTGCCCATATGTCTGGGGCCAATAAAGAGTCTCCTGAGACTTAAAAACATGAGGCTGATTCTTGCTCCCGCAAACCTGTTGCCCAGAGAGGCAGACTGGAGCTGGCAGGAAGCCTGTGCCCAGAACTCTCACTAGAAACTCAGCACTATGCTCTGAGTGGGAGGCACAGCTCAGCAGTGGCCCTTTCATCCCTGAGCCTTATCCCTGGGGCCCCGCGCCCGTGTTTGCCACAGCGGTAATGACAGTGATGGTGGTGGTGATGAGGGTGGTGATGAGGGTGATGATCGTGATAGTGATGGTGATGGTGGTGAGCGGTGCTCTGGAAGATGGTGGTGGTGGTGGTGGTGAAGATGATCTCTGGTGACAGTGATGGTCAGCGCGACGTTCGCTTGTCTTACTGACAGAGGGTTGATGAAACTGTGTGAACTTTAGAAATTTTTGCTCAATAGTTTATTTCTATCTACTCCGCCATAGGCTTGCTCCATGTGGGCTGGCCAGAAACCTTCAATTTTTGAAAAATACAATTATCTGTGAAGTGCAGTTTTACAAAATGAAGCACACTGAAGTGAGTCTGGCTGTATAGCTCACGTTGGGGTGTAATGTGAAAGGTGTCAGTGTGCCCAGCACAGCACCACGAAGCAAATGAGAGAGCCCACGTCTCGGGAGACTGTCTATGGGGGGGGGGTGTGCAGAAGAAACAGCATCCTCTTCAACATCCAGAAGGAGGCTCCAGACCACAGTGACCTCTAAGAACTTTTGACATAAAGTATCAGCATAAACACTGAGAATTGGTTGAAGAAAGTCTTCAAATCTTAGTAGAGCAGAAAAAAATCCACGTCAAGAATTTGTGAGAAAGCTGCCTAATGACATCTAGCTATTTGTGCTCACCTGCTTTCATAAGTAAGCTCTGAGGACACTGGGTGTTTAGAAAACGAAGTCATAACTGCTTGTGACCACTTGCCTGGGAGCGGTATGACCAGAGTAGAAAGAAATGCCCCAAAAAAGTCAACAGCAAATGCAGGACTAGTCTTGCCAACCTAGCCAACCTAGTCTTGCGGCCCCCACACCATCTTCCCCACGCCAAACCCGAGAAGAAGTAAGATACTAGGGCAACTTCCTATGGAGGATTTTATAGCTGGACACGTGCTTCCTAGGGGACAAAATGCTAACTTCTTAGTGTTACATTCGAGATGATTTATTATCTATTCCCCAATGCCTCTCCAGCTTCTCTCCTCACTCACGGTATCTCTCTCGTCTCCACAGGCAACCACTCTTTCTTCTTTCTCCTGAGTGAGCCAGACACCCCACACTTCAGGGCACTGACCTCGGCCTTTGTGTTCCCTCAGCCGGAAAGGCCTGGAACACTCTGCTTCTTTGTCATCAAGGTCACTATCTACTCTCCGGTCCAGTCAGATGCCACCTCAGTCAGCAGTGACTGACCTTCCTGACCTTCCTTTCCGTACCTGTAGATTTTTAGAGGTGCCTTCCTTTGATGTTTCTTTCATTCTGCCGTGTGTGCCAACTGGTGCTGGAGGGCTCTCTCTCCCCTCCGTTGCCACTCCTCTACAAATGCCAAGCCAAATGACCTCGTGCGGTCGGCGCGTCATGCATGCGGGCTGCATTTAGGCAGATGCTGGGTAGCAGATTCATAGCAAGCTGTTTGAGACAGACCATATGCACAACCATATTTTTCCGACCCCCCCCCCTTAAAAATAAAATCTTGGGACAGAATATTTGAAATCAGGCTTGTCCCAGAGGACCCAGGTCGTGAGGGTCACTGTGTGAGCAACCCCTCCTCGCGGCTGACATGACCGTTCACCGCACTCAGCACTACACTAAGTTCTGTCCACACACCGGCCAACTCGCCCCTCCCAGCAACCTCGTGAGGCTCAACACTTCACAGAGAAGAAACCAAAGCTCGGAGGAGCCCCTTCACCAGGACACCAAAGGGCTGCTGCTTAGGACCCTTGGCCCGCAGCTTCCTCTCCTTCTGTAGCTCTGGAAGGTCCTGGTAGGCATCAATTACATCATCCATACGGGATAGCAGGAATCTGCCTCATTCATCACAGGGAAGTGGGCCTCTCAGCGGACGCTTGTATCTTTTATAAACAATCTCTGAGTTTGATAGATTTGCTCCAACTCTTGTTGATATTCAGCAGCTTCTGATGGTTGTCCTGTTCTGGGGAGGTGCTAGTATGTGTCGATCTGAAGTGGGATGAGCTTCTTTTAGTAAAATAACCACACATAGCAAGTGTATTAATAGAGGTTCTATAAAGAAATGATAGGATGGGCCTCCCTGGTGGAGCAGACAGTCGAACACAGCGCTGTGAAGCTGTCCGCCGCCTCTGCCGTGCCAGTTCTATCCCTGCTGGCCTCGGAGCAACCCACATGGTGAGCAGACCTCTCCTGTCTCACCCGCTGCTCCCCTCAGCAGTGTATTTTGTCAGTCTGCCTGTTCTGCTTCCTGTTCTGTCTCTAGTGAATCCTCTCATCCTCCCGCGCATCTGGCCTGTACCCCGGTTCTTGTATTAAAAAAAAAAAAAGAGGAAATGATAGGATGGATGATGGATGGATGGATAGAGCTATAGCTATTGTATCTAGTCATAGGTGTATAGAAGATTTATAATAGGAATTAGACCATGCGTATGGAGTCGAGAAGTCCTACCATCTGCCATGCACAAGCTGAGAACAAGGGAGCCAAGTGGAGCAAGGGAGCCAGTCTGAGTCTGAATGTCTGAGAGTCAGAAGCAGGAGATGCTGTCCCAGCTCAGGCAAGGAGAGCAAATTGGTCCTTCCTCCTCCTGTTCTTTCTATGAGACCCTCAGTGGACTGGATGATGCCTGCCTGACGAGTGAGAGGGACCGTCTTTATTCAGTCTGCTGACCCAAATGCTACTCTCTTCTGAAACACCATCCCGACATACCCAGATATTTCTTACCAGCTCTCTGGGGATCCCTGAGCCCAGTCAAGTGACACATAAAATTGCCATGACAGGAAGGAATTGTGACTTGTCCTCGGCCAGCCAGAGGAAACATCATGGAAGAGATTAGTCCTGCATTTGCCAATGTTTACTGAGCACACCCTGCGCCTGGGGCAGGAGCTCTGGGACGGGATACTGAATGAAACACAGATTCTTCCTAACCTGATGCAAGGGAGCCTAAGGAGTGAGAATGGGGCTCTGACGGCCCCTGAGGGGTGGGCATTCATGAAATAACCACACAGATGCTTAGGCCAGCCGCAGGAGGAGGGCTTCTTCCGTTGAAAGAAACATGCAAACGGCCATGGACGTGCACAACATAGCTGAGCAGGGGGTGGCCATCGGGAAGATTCTCAGAGTCCTGGACACCAACAGGGGGTAACTATGGGTGGCTCCAGGACCAGCAGTGTTGGTGTCATCTGGGCATTTGTTAGAAGTGTACTCGGTGCACTTCCATCACAGACCCGCGGAGCCAAAATTCTGGGGGCGGGACCAGCATCGTAGGATTTAGCTGCCTGGGCTTCCTGGAGGCCAATGCAGAGAGCCAGAGAAAGTGGGGCGGGTGGGATGGGGGTCTTTTTTTTTTTTTTTAAAGATTTATTTATTTATTTATACAAGCACTGGGTACAGTGAGAAGCGCGGGAGGGTGAGAGAATTCACCAGAGCCAGAGCCGGGAGCAGAGCAGGCAGAAGGACCGAAATACACTGCTGAGCGGAGCAGCAGGCGGCAGGAGAGGTCTGCGCGCCATGGGGGACCCTCCTCCGGTGGGCGGGGAGCAGCCGGGGATCGAACCGGCGGCGCTGCAGAGGCTGCGGGCAGCTTCGCAACCCAGCGCTCAACCGCTGCGCCACCAGGGAGGCCCAGGGATGGGGGTATTCTGGGGGCAGTTTGCATCAGGGTTGTGGCAAGGATTCTGCCCACTCTCCTAAGCACCGTGGAAAGCACTGCAGTGTTAAGCAAAAGGGTGATGTGGTTTTCATCTTGGAAATGCCCCTCTGGCCACCAGTGGAAAAGTGATAGAGGAGAGAGAGGATGTTGACACAAGGGAGCTGAGCGGGTTGAGAGACCGAAGGGCAGTGTCTTGGAATGAGGGCTAGAAGAGTCCGCCCACCCTGCCCCAGAATTTTGGCTCCGCGGGTCTGGGATGGAAGCGCACCGAGTACACTTCCTACAAGTGCCCAGATGTCGCCGACACTGCTGGCTCTGGAGCCACACATTGAGAATAACCTCTAGTTACCCCGTTGGTGTCCAGGACTCTGAGAAATCTTCCCGATGGTCCCTGCCCTGCTCGGCTCCACTGTGCGCATCCATGGCGGTGGATCCAGACGGATGGTGGGGCTCCCGGTCCCTGCGGCACAGAGCTGAGATCATGCATCTCATTGTCTCAGACTGAGTTTGAAGAACCTTTGATAGGTGAGTTAGACCTTGGTAGAAATTGAATGGATAAAAACCAACAAAAACAATAATTCTTGCAGGGAGGTTATGGTAATTGTATCAGCCAACAGGTGGAGATGGAAGTGAGTTTTCTGATTGTTTATGAATTCATTCGTTCATTCATTCTACCTATTATGCCCTCCCACGATCGTAGAAACATCAGAAGGAGAGCAGATGAAGATTAGTAGGTGGAGTGAGGGCAGATCTTGAATTCCGAGCTAATGACTTTGGACGGCCATTGAGCTACGCAGGGTGACACCATGGCAGAGGTTTGCTTGGGCAGCAGTGACCTAGCAGTCTCCTAGGCCCGCAAGAACCTTTAGGGGGAAGACCATCGCAGAACCCCCAAGGGTGCTAGAGGACCACCTCCTTCTTTCTATTTGGGGTATCAAGTAAGCACTGGGGGCGGCTATCAGATTCACATCCATCCATCCATTATATCCGTGCAGACAGCGATCTCTCCAGAGGTTTGGGAAGAGGGAAAGCTACATTTTGGGAGTGTGGAAACTAGGTCATTTTCCCATTCAGTTTTCCATCACCAAGCAGAGGTTGGGTATTTGAGTGGAAGCTGATGCTAATCAGAACTGAAAGACTTCCTCCTAGCCAGAGCCGAAGAGATCAGCTCCGTGGAGTTGGGTGACCCCTCGGGGCAGCGAGAGGAGGCACAGGGCAGCACTGGACTCCTCAAGGGGCAGGGGAGAGTGATGGGGGCCCTCACATGAGAACGAGTACCCTGGTGACCCCCATCTGTTCCTCCTTCCCTCCCGCCCTCCCCCACCGCTGCCATGGAGACAGGCCTGGAATCACAGCCAAGCCTCAGACCCGGAGGAAACAATCCTCCGTTTGAATGGCGCAAGTCGCCCTCAGTGCACAAGGCCTGCGGCCCCACCCCCCACCATCAGGGCCTCCTTACAAACAGCAGCTTTGCGCCAGCAGGTGGGGTGGGCAGCACAGCCCCTTCTCCGGGGGCCCATTCTGCCCTGGACACTTTCCACTTGTTTGTTCCTGAACTCACACCACCGCCACCACGCTGTGGGTCTGCAGGAGCGGCCGTTCCAGATGTGGCCGGCTGCGTCCCTGGGCCCAGCACCACCATGTTCTTTCTCTCTTGTGTCTTCTTGTCACTGCTGTTGACTCACCAGGCTGGGGCTGTTGGAGCTACACTGAATTAGCAACAATGCAATCAACATCTCTATTTTTATCCTTGCTCCCCCACCCCCTCCCCTCCTGACTGACTCACCATTTCTAGGTCTCCGAGCCTGGCAGTCTCGAAAGAATCATGTTGGGGCTGAGTGAAGACATGCACAGATGCGCGTTGCCACCATTCCCTGCAACGCGTCTTTTCTTTCCTGGTTGTTGTTCCTTGTGGCACCGGGTTCAGACATTGCAAGGATTATTTATTATGCTCATCGCCCCTTATTGTCACCGTGTTAGCACTCAACTGCTGTTTATCTCCTGAGGTCTAAGATGAATTGTAGGCACGGGAGGGAGCCCTGATCTGATTTCTGATTTCTGAAAAATTCAGCTCTGCACAGAAACTTTTAACTTGATCCCAGTTGAATTCTGGACGCTGAGCTGGAAACCACATGAAGTATATGCCAAGCAGAATAGAGACAGACCTGCTAGAAATGCACCGTTCATCCTACCTGTCCTTTCTCCCACGCGTCTGCATGCTGATAGCTACATTATTTTATAAAGTACAGAGGTAGACACAAGTGAAGAGTTGGGGTCTGGGGTCTGGTTTGAATTCATGCTGCCATTTAGAACCTGTCATCTTGGGTGAGTTCACCTCTTTCTGTCCTAATTTTCCTTCTAGAAAAATGGATAATTTGACTTCTCATGCGTGTCTCATGGTACATATCTCGTCCAACTGTTTTGAGGGTTAAATAAACTAATGTTTATAAAATGTGTCCAGCACATAATAAGCTCCAATAAGTGTTGGCTGTTGTCACTCAACCGGCCATATTTGCCTGTTTTAGAAAAAATGATTCCTTCCACAAGAGATTTTCCTTTCAACAAGCACAGTTCACCTCAGGAGTTTATCTTCTTCATTTGTGAATTTACAAGCCACCCATTTTAAAGACACTTACATGAACACTACATTACAGAATCAACCTATTTGTCTTTTGTTCATAAGAAGAGCTTTCTCAGCTTCCCAGCGCCTTTCATATTGCCAGAATTTGTGTCTCATTTCTTCAAAATCAGGCTTTGATTCTCATATCATCTAAATCCGGGTGCACTTTCTTCTCCAAATAATTATATTTTACACCCAGTGATTTTTCCTTGGCTTATTTAAGTCTCCCTCATTAGAGTCTAAACCCTACTGCACTCAGATTTCATTTCTCTACCAGCCACAGGAATTGCAGGGAACACTATAGAAGTGCTGCCTCTGTCTTCAGCACCAAGGCTCTCCCCTTGCTCCCAGCCCCTTGGCTGGATGTGGGAAGGAAGGCCAGCCCTGGGCTTGGCAACAGTTGAAAGGAGGGTCCTGGCACTGGGAGGAAGATGGGATCTGGAGCGTCAACCCCAGAAACAATGTTATCACTATAACTTGTCCAATCAAGGGCGGGGGGCCACCGCCCACCTGTCAGCTGTGAGAACTATACCAACAATGATCCGAACCACCATTCAAAGACCCTGTAGACACACCCATCACCTTCCTCCGATGCTGATTCAGTGATAACTAGTGGGCTCCTTGTTTTTCAATCAGCATCTTTTTCAAAGCAACACAGTTTCAGAATTTGAGAGGTCATATGTTTCTGTAAAATTTACAAGATAAAAGGTAGCAACCCTATTCCAACATCTTCCCTTTCCTAGTGCTAGTCCCCCCAAATTTTGAAATATTTCTGTTCTCTTTTCTAATGGGATGAACCTTGTATTTTCAAATAATTCATTTCTATAACTACCTTGTAATTTTGCAGGTTTTAGATACTGATTACTTACCATGGAACTTGTGGATTTACTGCCTTCTTCCTTCTACCTCTCAAATATGTTCCTCTTCTTCCATCTTCCAGATAATTGTTAAATCACAACTTTTGGTGAAGTCAATACTGTGTAAGTGTATGTGTATGTGTGTGTGAGAGAGAGAGAAGAGGAGAGAATGATGGCTAGATAAATGTTCACAGTTGAGTCAAGTGATAGTTGGATTACATTTCTATCTCATACAACTGTTGCTTTTCCTACAATTATTGATTATGTTGCTTAATTTGCTTGCTTGCTTTTCTATTTCCTGTCTGTAGCTCATTCACAGAATCTTCACCAGCAGTATAAATCTCTCAGTACATTTGCAGATGCAGGCAATCAATCCATTTCTTCATGGGCGTCCTCCTGTAGTTCTGCACCTCTCTGCTCCCACCAGCTGGGTGCCCTCATCTTTCTTCCATGTTGGAGCCCCTGTGTGTGGATCCTGAGTCTTCAGAAGCTTGGATGCAGACCTTCCATTGTAATGGAATGTATGCTCAGTAACTGCCTAAGGAAGGATATGGAGAGGCCAACTTTTAAGGTCTTGCATCTTTAAAATTATCTCTGTTTATCTCTGACATCTGACTAGATATGGGATTCCAGGTCGTAAATAGCTCGCAAAAGAAATTTGAAGCACATTGGGCATTTTCATCTGGTTTCCAGAGTCAGTGTCCAAAAGTCCATTATAAATCCTACTCTTGGAATCTTTCAGGATCTTATAAAAATTCTTGGCTTTCTGAAATTTCACAGTGATGTCCCCAAGTGTAGCCCATTTGGCATTCTTTGTTCAAGGAATTATCTAGGTCCTTTCAATATGGTTGCTTGTCTCCTTCAGTTCTGGGAAATTTTCTTGTATCATTTCATTGATTATTTCCTCCAGTTTGTTTTCTCTTGTCTCTCTTTCTGGAGCTCCTATTATTTGGATGTTGTATCTCTTAGACTGATCCCCTTTTTTTTTGTTTTCTATTCTCCACACCTTTGACTTTTGTTCCACTTCTCAAAAGATTTATTTAATCTTACCTAGGCACACTTTAGTTTAATACTATTTCTGCTACCATATTTTTAACTTACTTAAGTTTTGTTTTAATTTTCTAAATGTTTGTTTTTATATCCTCTGGTTCTTAATGCATTGATTCAACAGTTTTTTTCTGAGGCCATATTAATGATTTTTTAAAAGTGTTTTCCTCTTGCCTTTGTTTCTGTTGTCTCTTTTAATTTGTTTGTTTAGACTGCACAGTGATCCTTGCCTACACAATCATTGTTAAGAGAAAGGTATTAGCCATCTCACAGGAGCCTATGTTTATATGTGAGGACTTTCAAGTGGTGGTGACTGGCCTGGAACCCAGTGTGGGGCAACCAAGATCTATTAGGCATTTATCATAAGCTGGTTCATTTCCTTAGAGAGGAGGCTACTAGTCTCCTGTCCAGGAGATGTTACTAAATGCCAGTGTTTTTGAAGCCAAGTGGAAGAAGCATTTGGAATGGAGTAAGGTTGACTTGTAGATTTCCACTTAATTGCCCTGTATCCAGAACAGCACACTCACTTTCAACTGTGCTTAGTGTCCCCATGCCCTATCCCTCTGCTTCCACTTCCTCAAAGAAGAAACCACTATCCTTTCTAGGGTAGGGCAGGAGGAGTGGCAAGGCCATGCACAGAAGGTCTCTGAGTCTCATTCTTCTTAAAGATATTTTCACCTAACCCTCCTACTTTTTAGCCCTGTCTATAATACCCTCATCTCAGAGGTCCCTGCTGTCACCAATCCCTGAGCCTTTTAAGATACTTAACATAATTTGCTTTCTTCTCCTTGGCTTTTTGCTTTTGAAAGTTTAGATTTCAGTTTTTTTGGCTTTGCTAAATTAGTTACCACTTATCTGTCTGCTTTCCAGTCTCCAAAACTATGTTAACATCTCATATCTGTTTTAAGCTCCTTCCTTATCCTCTTCACGTAGAGTTTTGGTTTAAAAAAAAAAATGCCTTTACCATTTTTGTGGAACTTGAGGATGTAAGATGGAAAGGAAATGAAGATAAACATGTATTCAACCTGCCATGCTTAATTGTAATTTATGAAATGACCCTCTCCTTCTAAGGGATACTCTGCTTTCCTGTGCTTCAAAATAAACCTCAACCGGACAAATCCCTTACCCTGGAATATTCCATGTGGGGCTTCCAAGGTAATGTGGCCTGAATCAGGATACCCTGAAAAAATGCAGTGGGATTGGGAGCTCTGCTAACATAACTGTGGTTTCCCAGGAAGAATTCTAATTTTCAGATTATAGCTAAATAATTCTGGATTAAGACCCAGGCTTAAACTCCAGAACAACCTAAGAAACTACCCAAACTCTGAAACTTACTATGAGCTGAAGAAGTCATGTTCCTCTTTTGTATAAGGCACTTTGAAAACGCTGTATAGCATAGTAGGATAGTGCAGCATCAAATGACCAAGTCCTTGGTAGATTAAATTCAAGATCCAGTTCCAGCTCTGCCCCTTAATAGAATGTCACTTGAGACGGCATTTGTTTATTTGGAAGAGACACTCACTACTAGATCAGTCATTTCCCCATGTAATAAGAAGCCAGAGGCAGGTAGATGAGGGGAGATGAAGCTGACTCATGATGTCTTCTGTCTTTTTACTCTAGTCTGTGGCTTTTATCTACATGTTTGGTATCTCAGCTTGTAGACAAGATGGGGTCTCCATCATTCACCTGACATCTGCATTCTAGGCCAGAGGAAAAAGTGAAAAGCAGTAAGGCAGAGGCTCAGGCCAATCACAGATTTCCTCGCATACTTTCCTCGCATATTATTGGCCAGATCCACATGACATGGCCACCCCTAGCTGCAAGGGAGGCGGGGAAATCCCTTCCAAATAGAAAGGGAGGAAAAGGAATATTAGCTAGGCAGTTAACAGTGTCTGCCACACTGGTGTTATTTACTCTCACTTGGCCTCTGAGAGTTGCAGTGAGAAATAAAGGAGAAAATGTTTGATACCTAGCACCATATGTAATATGCCCTCTACAAAAGTCAGTTTCCTCCTCTGTGATCCCTTGCAAGGACCTGATTTCTGAACTCAGCACATCACCCACACAGGCAGCAAAGACTTGTCCAGATGTGTATTATTTAATAAAATTTAAAGGTTTTTTTGAGCATTGCACAAGTCCAATTACCAAATCATTATTAAAAATGAAATTAGGGACTCACAAGTTAAAAAATAATGTGTTTTTAGCATAGACTGTCAGAATATGACACAGGCAAGGAGTATGATTTTACAGTCCATGTCTTATTATAATCCTTAATCTTCCTTCATATGCTTTCTCTTTATAGCCTCCCCACCCACCAACCTCTTTTTACCACACTCTTCCTGTGATCCCTTGAGAGGTTTCGTAATTTGTATTTACTATTATTTATCTGCAAAGCTTTATTACTCAGGCATTGGGCCATGTGTGTGCGTGTGTGTGTGTGAGAGAGAGAGAGAGAGAGAGCGAGCGAGCATGTGTGTGTGTGTGTGTGTGTGTGTTTCTTTAGTCAGCCCCCAAGACGGCTGCCCCTTTGCTGGCTTCACACAGTGAAGACCTTATAAACCTGCTTGGGTGGAGGAGGTGGGAGGCTAATGTGAGGGGAGGGCTGTGCCCAACCAAGTCTACAGCCAAGGATTTATGAAAACTGCCACGGTCTATTAGAGTTTGGGTGTCAGAGGGTGAGAACACAGACAGTTTCTGTGTTTTTATGTCCGTAGAATTTTCCTGCCCAGACATATGATGGAGAGCTCTGCGTCCTGCCTTGTTTCCCACCCCATGCCAGGGACCTGACATGTGCCGGTGCACAGTCTAGCAGAGGACAGGGGCCAAGGTCGTGGCCAAACCTTTGTTTTCCTCTCTCCAGCGAAATGAGCCCTGGTCCCCAGGGAGAGGGGGTAACTGCGAGGGTCTCTGTGCAGTGGAAACAGAAAGAACATTCCAATTCCACAGGAGCCAGGCTGAGCCCTAATATATGTCAGCAGCCGCCAACACATCCTCTCTAGATGAAAACAGAAAGGAAAGAGAAAAGAAACCTCTCCCTTCCCTTGTGTTCCTTTTCGAGCCGGCCTTTGCCTACGTGAGTTCTGCCTTTCTGGGTTGCACCGAATGCCACAGTCCAGAGGAGAAGCTCTTTCACGGGGAAAACAAAAGGCAGCTGTCAGTTTAATCCCAAGCTCCCTGATAACATTCCAGCAGAGTTCCTTTTTCTGGAGATGAAATAAGAACCCTGGCAGGCCCTCTTGACTGGCCACATAAATCATTTGTAGTAATTGCTCTGAGAGAGGAGGGCCTCTCCGGCGCAGCGGTCGGAAGGGGGATGGCACAGCGACTTCTCTCCCTCCTCCCCCCCCACACACACAGAACACCGCCCCCAGCTCATCCCTCCCACATGCACATCACCCACAAGCACACCCCCACTTCTCAGGAGTTGCTCACTCTTGGGGTGGCCTCAGGAAGCCATATGTAAAAAAAAAAAAACAGAAGCCGCAGTACCGAATATGATAAGCAGTTTTCAGGTGCTTCTCCTTGGGCTTCAGCCGATTTCAGTTCTTCTGGAGGACAGTTGGGAGCAGTGTGAGGAGGCTGGCAGCACCAGCCGGAGGCCGCACACAGAGCCAGGCGGTGTGTGACGCTTCGGCTTCTCAAGGCTTGGCCGTGGCCGCGTCTTCCGTGCTGTGCCACCTGCTTCCTCCTCTGCCTTCCCTGGGGGGACGCGAGATGCGGGCCTGAAGTCCCCCACACTGTGACCTGGGGCTGCTGCTGAGGCTTGGCAGTTCCCTGAGGACCGAACGCTCAGAAGCCACAAAGCTGCAGCATGGCTTCCCTCTGTGGCCAGGCCAGGGGGCGACCATCTAGGCACAGGGTCAGGCGTGGCCGGCCCTGCAGAGACTGGCCGCGGCGGGCAGACACACCCTTCCCTGTACCTTGACTGTGTGCACGGAAAATACGGAGGGCACCAGCGATGGGGACCCCTCCAGGCAGGCACGGCTGTGTGACGCGTGACCGGGCGGGTGGCGAGAGGGTGAATGAGGGATGAGCGAGCGCTGCGCTGTGCTCAGGACACGGGCGACACGCGAGGAGCGCGGCAGAGCGTGTGACGGGCGCTCGCTTCACCCCACGCACGCTGCAAGCCGTGACTACACTGAGCGTTGCGCTGCGGGGAGCGGGGAGAAATGGGGGGCAGGAGGCACTGGACATAAGTGGGGAGCGTGTATTTGCCCCCTCACCCTTCAGTCTGACCCTGGCCTCGGCCGGCCGCGAGTCCCAGCTGCTGCCCCACCACGCTGGGCTCCATGGTCTCTTGCTTTTGTTTGATGAGAAAAAATATCCCGGTCGGGGTGGGTCACTGACTTGCTGCACTCTGTGCCCAGGGCCCATCCACCTTCGTCAGGCTAGAGAGACAGGCAACCTTTATTCCCTCTCCAGCCAGCAGTCTGACTTGAGGAGGAGAGCTGACGTGTCAGTGAAGGCCTGTGCTCCCCCTGGGGTACCCTGGACTTAACACTGGGTGTGTTCCACCCCAAGTCACACCAGCCGCTGAGCCGTAGAGTATTTTAGGGTACAGGTGCATGCCTTTGAGGTGTCTTGTGGGGTCTGAGCTCAGCCCCAGGTGGGCCATTCTCTTACCTACTCTACCCACCACCCCAGAAGCAATTTTTCCTTCCTCTCCAGCTCTCAGGCCGGTTGTTGGATGAGCACATGTCTGTGCCTGGGCCACAGAGAGCGCTCCTGTGGAGGGAGAAGCCAGTACGTTACTCTGCTTTCAGGGTGAAGCCTTCCCCCATGTAGGTTAGTCAACTTTTTCTTGACTTTGTAAGGGTGGCATTCTAAATTCACTCACACACACTAAACTAATAGCTTGTATTTTTATGACACGGTCCATGCTGCCAAGCAGCTTTCTATCTTGCAAGTCTTGTCACAAATTGTTACTATTTTTTAAGCTCAAGAAACTAAAACTTAGAGAGAGATGAAGGACTTGCATAGGCTCATAGAGCACATCACTGCCAGAAACAAGGGTGGAAGCCAAGCTGAAGCCAGGAGTCTGGTTTGCCACTGAGCACGTATTGCTCTAAATTATTGTGCTGAGCTTTAATAATTGCTTTTTGTATTGTACTTTGATGCTAAAATGTTTATTTTAGAAAAAATTTTAAATATGCACATTTCTTAAATCATGCACCAGCTTTCCATCCAAGATGATCTCTCTGATACCATTTGAAAGCGATTCATTCCAGTCATTTCTATGCACATAAGACTAATATAAGATTCTCATCTATTCAGCATCAAATCTGTATCTCACTTTTTCCACTGATCATTTTATTGAGAATTTTTCCCTGTCATTAAACATTATTTATAAAACATGATTTTTAATGCCTGCATAATTTCTCCTGGTATGACGATACCATCAATTATTTAAGATTTAATCTGTCCCCTATTGTTGAACATTTTTGTTGTTTACCTTTTTTTGTTTACAAACATCCTTGTAAACACACCTTCAGTGGAATTTCTGATTATTTTATAGGACAGAGTCCGAAAAGAGGAATTGCTGGTTGGAAGTTATTAACAACTTTTTAGGCTCTTGACAGGTGTTGAATAATTGGTTTTCAGAAGGTGCATCCGCTTGTACTGCACATCTCAGTGGGCTCAGTGGGCTCCCTCCACACCTTGTCCAGCCTTGGGAACTGACATTTAAAAAAACTTGCACTGCAATAGTGAAATATAGATTTTGAGCTTTTAATTTGCTTTCATATGATCCTTACTAGGTTGAACATTTCTGTTAAGAATTAGTGGCTGAATTGTATTTTTCATTCATAAACTGTCTTCTACTCAGGCCTGCTCCCCATTTATAGAATAGTTCTTCTATCTAAAAATTTACACATTAGAAATTGCATTTTTTGCAGCTATTGCCACTTTTTAATCTGCCTCTTAATTGTTATAGTTTTTACATAGTTTTAAAATGTTCATTTAATGAAACCTGTTTCCCTGTTCTTTTTTAACTTCAAGTTATTTTATACAGACTTTATGCAAAAAAAAATAAATAAAAGGAAAAAGTCTTCACATCCAAATCATTAAATATTGATTTTTAAAATATCTTTTGGCGTTCATTTTTTACAATTAATTATTTGCTTTTCAGAAATTGTATTTTGTATAGTTGTACGTTGCGTATATTTTAATTTTTCTCCCAACTCTTTTCTCTTTAATAATCCTTTCTTTCTCCATATTTTAAAAATATAATGAAGCCTTGAGATCTCTTTTTGGACTATCATTTCTCTTCCATTGACCCATCAATTCTTAAACTAACAGTACAATTTTTAATAATTCTAGCTTTCTAGTAAGTTTTAATGTCTCATATTGCTCATCTTTAGCTGCTTTAGTGCTTCCTCCCAGTTTATTTTTCTAGAACAACTATAAAAACATTTCATTAAATTTATAAATTAATCCCTCTGGAGTGTTGATTTGAATTGTGTTAAATCTATAAAAATAATTTGGGAAGAATTGAATTCTTCACAATACATAGTCTTTACATTCAAGAATATGAAATTTATCTCCATTCATTCAAGTTTTCTTTTATGATTCTCTAATTTTCTTCATATAGTTCCTATTCATTTCTTATTAAGGTTATTCCTGGGTAACTCAAGTGTTTAATTATTTCTGTTTCTGAAATCGTTGCAAAGTGGCATTTTTAAAAGGAGGGTCCTGATTAGCTAAATTGGGGTCAGACTCTGAGAAACCCAACAGGACCTGACAAGCTAGAAGTCATTAGTAATTAAATAATTTCCATCTGAAAACTAATTGGATTAAATTAACCCATTTTGAGGTATTATTTCTCAGACAAGAACTGTCCAGCTGCTATTCTTATGTCGCCACCGGTGACTATCCCTAATAATACACCCCTCTTAGTCACGGAGTAAGTGGGAAATAAGTGACCGTCAGGCCTGTAATAAATTCATTTTTAAACAAATCGCTATTTGTCCTTCCTAAATGGCAGGGCTGAAGACTTAGCATCCTTGATTTCTAAAGTGACACTTGCCTCTGAAGCCAAGTCACGGGCCTGAACTGAGTAGAACCTTTCTTTTGATTTCCAAAAACATACATTTTTCCCATGCAAGAGTGAACATTTTAGTTTAGTGCTATGTAAGTGTATACACCATACACATTACACATAGGCAACATATGAAATGAATACATTTGTAGAAAGAGGACATTTGACAGAATTGCAGTCTCAGGGCGCCTCTCAAGCCCACTAGCCCAGGCCATCCGTCCAGTCTTCCTGCTCCTGGGATCATGCGCCCTGAAGCACCTGGAGAGACTGTGATTGTGTGTGTAGTTCCGTCACATTTTCCTGAAGACCAGGTTTCCCATCTTTGCCAACTGAGTAAGACCCTCCACCCAGCTGGGAATGAGGGGGCAGCTCCAGGCCTCTCCTCTCCATGTGCCCAGCGCATGTAGCTCTGCAGGGCCAGAGCCCAGCCAGGAACCAGTTCTGCTCCGAGCATGGCCCCTGAGGACGCTGTCAACCCACAGCTCAACACTCAGCATGCCAGCCTCAGGTGACCTGGGCACGCCTCCAGAGCCTCTGCCCAGCTTGAGACTTGGCTCTGCTCTCACTAGTTAATGTACCCTGGGCCCCAGAGCCATCCGTGGCCTGTTTCCCACTCTGTGACATTGAGCTGCAGGAATGAAAGTATCTCACAGCTTTACAGAGGCTCTGGGGAGAGGATGTGTGTAGCTCCATGCCTACCTGGGTACTTCGCGGACTGTGAGGTGCTAGCAGCATGTGGTATTCTTCATGGCTCTGGGGGAGCCTGGTGTGGGGCGTGCAGCTCTCGGGACTTTCCGCTGCCACCCATCTCGCCTCCCCAGGGCCGGCCTCTCTAATGACCCTCTCCCTGCTGCTGCTTGGCCAGCACACGTGGTCACTCACTTCCACACCCCAAACACCTTCCTGCAGGTCCTTCATGACCACATACCCAAGAACCACTGGCTGGGACTTCCATTCTTGTTGTGTTTCACTTAGTAAGATCTGGACTTTTTTGCTTTTATTCCCTCTCCAAAAAAAACCTGCCAGGCTATAATATGGAAGGACATGGTTGGTTTAAAAAAACACACACACACAATTTTTCACCTGGGCACACTGTGTTTTAAAATTGGCACCAAAGCTTCACAGAGAGCTTGGCAGTTGGTATTGCTAAGCATCTTGGCAGAGCCGGAGATCTGGGTACTTGAGGAGGAACATTTACCAAGAGGAGTTATATGATTTCTGAGCGCGTACTATATGCTCATTTAACGCCGTTTGCTACAGAGCACTCTTAGACATGAGACGTTTTTGTCATTTTGGTAATACCTTACATTTCCAAATGCTGTGTAGCTTCCCAAGCGCTTTTACAACGGTTTATTTAATGTTTAAATACACATTTGATGTAATCCTCCCAAAACCCCTGTTAAGAAGGAATGATTATCCTCTTTATAAAAAGAAAGCATGGAGGTTGTCTGGGCCAGAGCCTCACCCTTGACCCCCAGCCCAGCCAGCACCTGCCCCTGTCCCGCCGCCTCCATCTAGCTCTGAGGCTGAGGGCAGCCTCCAGGGAGATGCTGGTCCTACCACAGACTGTCCTGCTCAGTTTGCTTTTTTCCAAGAACATAATGATTGTTCTTTCCTTGTGTCGGCTTTGCGTAGAGGGAGATACAAAGACGTCTGTGTTCAGGGAAGGAACGAAACTTAGAGTAACTGCTCTAGGGGGATGGGAGGCAGCAGGAGGCAATGCAAGGGAGTGGTTTGTGGGAAAACAGTAAACCCACCAGCGGTCTCTGGAAGGGAGAGGCGGGAAGCGAGGAGCGAGGGAGAGGACACAGTGACAGACCGCACCGGCCTCCAGGGAGGGACGCGGGAAAGGCAGAGGCTGTCCTGAAGAGGTGCGCCTCCGTCCCCCTGAGTCACATACGGTGTGCAAACCCGACATGACCACCACCCTACTCTGTCTCTGGTGGATCCTCTCACCCCCCGCATCTCTGGCCTGTGCCCTGGCTCTTGTATGCATAAATAAATAAATCTTTAAAAAAAACACACACACACAATTTTTTTCAAAGGAAGATGCATGGTGTCTCCCACTAGGAGATTCTAATCCTTTTAGGAGCCAACCAGCTCTTTCCAGATGTCCTGTCACAGGACACCTTCAGGCTGCCCACCTTGCACTCTCCCTACCCCATCCAGGACCAGCTCAGCCCCGGTGCGGACCTGCTTCCTCCAGCTCTAACCGTTGCACACTTCCACCTTCCCGGGAGGTGAGCTCTGTGACATCTCACGTGACGTAATGGCATTGTCTTTAGTTGCAAGGAGGAAGGGAAGGCTGTTTTTTTCCTCTTGCTGAGGTACTTTTTATCACATACCCTAGACGTGTTGAAGTAACTGTCATCCAGTGTCACACTTTAGATTTATCTCTTCAGTCCCAGGTGATGCTGTTAGCTTGGTAGTAACTGTGGTTTCTCTGCCCTTCTCCTGGCCCAAGGGTGGCGTCTCGCACTCAGCTGCCAGGACCACCCCTTGACTGGACCTTTTAAATAGCAGCACGTGTGTGTATGTGTGTGTGTGTGTGTGTCTTCTTTTTTTATTACTGTAAAGTGATGTTAACTTGACTGAAGTGAAGTATGAAACTGTGACATCTCACGTGACGTAGATGTCATTGTCTTTAGTTGCAAGAAGGAAGGGAAGGCTGCAGTCCCACCAAGCACCTGCACTGGGTCAGGCACCTTTGACTTGCTCTTTCTCAGGCCTCGCCACAATCCTGTGAACCTTCAGCCCCATTTTACAGATGAGGAAATTGAATTTAAGGAAAATTAGGTAACCTGCCCGGGGCTCGTGTGTCAAATAAGACCTGGACACCTAAGTCCTGACTAAGTCACCGTGCACTCACCCTCGCTCCTGATTTGTGATCCTTTTTAAGCATATATAGTGTAACCTTTGCATAATTGCTAGTGTTGAAGCACAGAACTTCTCCGCCTTATGGCTCATTATCTAATAGTCGGTGTTTGCTATAGAGGTTCTTGAAGGATGAGCTAAACCGTGGCCTGTCCTAATCCGGGCTGCTTGGTTGGCTGGTTTTTGACACATTCCTATAACTTGATTTTCCACTATGGCGGTCCAGTGCCTTTCGAGGCTGGAGCCAGGAGTTCATGCCCTAGGAACCGCAGGCCGCCCCTGCCTGGAGGACTTGAGCCGCCCCTGAGCAGCCGGGAGGGGGGCGTCCCTCAGAATCCATGCAGGATCTTCGTACCAGCTGGGCTGCATTTCAGAATCTACTGCTGTCATTACAAAATAGCTGTTTTCTCTTTAATCTGTGTGCCACATTGCAGCAATTTTCATCAAAAATATATTAAGCCCCTGCTGTAAATTGGCCCCACACACCCTTGTCAGACATGTGAAGCGTAAAATATCTTCTTTTTTCAAAGTTTTTCCTCTCTCTAAAGCCCTAGCAGATAGCGGCAGCTCCTCGCCCTCATAACAGTCCATCATGTCTGTAAGCCAAGGATTATAATGCGTGACGAATCTGATTCAGTGTCAGAGACGGATCTTATTCTTTGTTTGTAAAAATAAAAATCATAGAAAAGGCGTTCCAGAACAAATACTGAAGCCCCCCCCATGTGTCCCCTATCTGATGAAACCTCACCCCAAATTGCCCACCCAAGAGGCCCGTTTCCCGGCCTCAGGGTGGAGCAGTTCTCACGTGCTGCCTCCGGCTTGCCCAGCCCGATGTCCCAGTCTGCAGACTTCAGTGGGGTGGGGGTGTGTCTGCCTGGGAGAGACAGAGGAGAAGCTGTGTGTGTGCAGGTGTGTTTATATCACACATGGGTGTGGGGACACAGCTGGCGACACCCTCTCCCGGAGCAACCGAAGGTCTGGGAGATTCTGCGTTTTCCGTCCCAACGGCAGCCCCATGCATGTTCTCAGTGGGGTCAGCTTGATGCCTCCTTCAAAAGGGTGGGTGCAAAATGCAAGCTCGTGCACCCCTGCTCTCAGCTTCAGGACCGGCCCTCTCTGTGGTGGGGAGGTTTCCAGCCCGGCGCCAAGAGTGTCTGTCTGTGTAATGGAGACCATCAGGCCCCCATTCCTTGCTGGAAAATGCGCTTGGGGTATTTCTCCCACCTTTTCTGTTTCTTGTCCAAGAGAACACAAGAACTGTGGTGCCTTAAACATTCCCCAAAAGCTCCGATCACAAAATAGCTTTGACAATTTAACAGGAAATTGCCTCGATTTTTAAACCATTCTAATTTCACCCTAAACACTCACTAAGATGCCTTCAAACACATTTCCCATGCAGAACGCCTGACGCCCAAGGTAGGACCCCTTCGGATGAATTCAGGTTTAGCTGACATCCTTATAGTCTTGTTTTTAAGAAACAACAGCAGAAGTCGACATTTTAAGGAGCTTCCAAATTTACTTGCTCATTTTCCTCTTCAGCTAAATGTCTGTGAAATTCCACATTACGTTAGGGTGACTGTTGGGTTAGCCTCTTTTTTTATTACTATTGTTAATGAAATTTCAAGTTAGACAGTTTTTCCAGCTTCTCTGCATCTCGGATGGATTATTGTCATACCTGACAGGCAGGATGCAAATCTTCCTCCGCTGCACGGAGCCTTCGCGCCTGACTCCGTGAGGCTGCCCTTTCTCAGCCCTGGGGAAGAACCAATATAACTTCCATCCCCATCACTTTCTAAGAGAGAGGGAGGGAGATGATTTTTTTTTTTCTAAAAAACTTGAGCTATTTGGGAGTGTCGAGGTGTCATTGCCACCACTGCTACCTTCTTCCCGAAGAGAAGCCTCCAGGGCAGGTGCCCTCCTGGCAGCTGCCCCCCATCTGTCAAGTAGTGTGAGCGTAGGAATAATCTCGGCCGGCTCCGCCGAGGAGGAGGCAGGGCCAGCAGCAAGAATGCGTACAGATGTGCTCTTCCAGCATGGCATCCAGATGTGCCCCCTCGAGCTACACTGGAACCACCAAACTGGGAGTAGATAGGGCAGCGTTTTCCCAATGGAAATCCTTTCGAAAGCCAAAGGAGAGCTTTTCAGACACAGCACAGTGTAGCCCAGACATGGGTGGGGTGAATCTCAGTAAGTCATAGGGGTTCACATATAGAACCGGGAAATGGCAAAGACGGAGAGAGGGTGCTTAGAGACGGGGCACGGGCAAGCAGGGCCTGGCATGTCTCTCGAGGCAGGCCAGGGGGTACAAGGGGAGTCAGCACCCAGTGTCCAGCCAACTGATCTTACCACTTGACCAGGTCGCTGGTCCCCCGCCTCTCCGTTCTGCGCCGCTCCTGTGCCCACGCCCACCTCGGAGAGCAGATCTTCCAGGCAGAGCACTAAGCTTGAGCTGCAGGGATGTGAGGGCTTCAAAGGAACGAGGCGTCTTGCTTCAGCTTATTGGAGTAACCCCCATATCATCGATGTTCCAAATATGACATGACATTGAAATGAAGTTGGCACACCTTAATCTTCCTCTGATCATGCCTTGTAATTTCCCGGGATCATGACGGAAAGGGTCACAGCACAAACCTTGGTCCCCCATGTGAACGGCTTCTCACCACACACCTCCCCGGCATGGAGCTGCTGATGCCAAAAGGAGAGTGGCTAAGGGCACTTCCTCCTCGTTAGGAGTGTCAGGTTTCCTCAGGGCATAGCTATGGGGGTATTTTCTGAGGCCCGAGCCCGTCACCACCCTGGGAGGGACCTTCACACATCCACGTGCAGACGCGCGGTCACAGCACGGGTCGCTCTCTGAAGGTGCATTATACCCTCCAGAGCTGAAGAGCTGGTTGCTGGACTCAGGTGGTGTGGCAGGCGAGTGCTTAGGCAGGAAGCAGTAGAAATCAACAGGTGACCCTAAGCAAGAAACACTGGACAGTTCTTGGTTAGCAAAAACAGGAGCACTGTTTGCACAGAGGCTGCCCCAGCCTGCTACGTGCATCGTCCTGATACTGAGACGCTCTTAAGCTTGGAGATTCTGGGACGTCTGGCCCCCCTAGCAGATGGAGCCCCCATAACCGGCTGTCTGCATCGGCTGCTCTGGGGAGGACAGCTTCCCCGTCACTGGCCGGGAGCTAGCTCTTAACAGTAACCTGTGTTGCAGAGGAAGCGACACGAACGTGTGGCTAGAACACAGTGGACTGGAACGGCTGTAAAATGTGCTTGGGGTTCTGGAATAATATTGGTTTTGGAATAAGGTGCCCTGTGGCCAAAACCACTCAGTGGTAAACTTTCAGGTGGGGCATTTCCCTGTCTTATAAGTGAAGCTGCTTGACTCATCTTGAAATTAAGTGCATTAAAAGATAAATAAATGCACTGAAGGGGATACTTACAGTCATTGTGAAAGTTATTTTTATTATATTTCAGAGGAAACTTACAACCTTTTTAAGTCGGGGACAGTTTGTTTGGATAAAGGATACCTTGTTTTCTTCCAGGAAATATATGCTTAAAATATACATGTGTAAACAGTAATATGTATGTATGAACATTAAAGATTTATATAAGGATGAGGTGCTGTGATTATAAAACTGCTGATGAAATTCAGTACATAGTGAGTTAATAAGATATTTAAGCAAAATTACTAAATTTTCATTAAGCTTGATTTAAGGTCATGATGTCAGATTCCTTTTCTATTTAAAATTCCGTTTCATTTTTGTTGATATTGTCCTTTTTTAAATGATCTCACATCTTCTCAAAACTCCCAGGACCAAAAAAATAAAAGGGGGAGACTCTATAAAAATGTTCAAGTTTCTCCATGTTGCTGTAGAAACTTACTCAAAAGCTGATTGTGAGAGGAGATCTTCATGTAAGATTACTCAGGTACAGCGTGATTCATAAGAGCCAAGAGACGGTAACTCAAATGTCCAGCAGATGAGTGGGGAATCCAGATGTAGTCTATACACGCATGGAATATTGTTCACCCTGGAAAAAGAATGAACCTTTTATCCATGCTGTAACATGAGCCCAGAAAACATTGTGGCATGTGAAATTAGCCAGACACAGGACAAATATTGTGCAGTTCTGCTTACATGAGGTGACTAGAGTAGGTGAATTCATCAGTCAGAAAGTAGAATAGTGGTTCCCAGGACCGGGGGGAGTTACTAATTAATATGTACAGTTTCCACTTAGGATAACGGAAGGTTCCGGAAATGGATAGTGGTGATGGTTGTACAGCATCAAGAATGTCTTAAAACCACCAAATTATACACTTAAGAATGGTTAACTGATCATTTTTGTTAGGCATATATTTCATAATTTCTTAGAAAGTGCTTTTATCTACATATCAAGAAAAAAGATCACTCGAATGATTAAAGCAGGGAGGGGGAAGAACAGTATCTCCTAGGGGTTTATTAGCACTGGGCTGTCTGATGGGTTTCCCTTGAGTACTTCGTTCTTCCCTGGAACAGGGCTGGGAGCTGCCTGTAGGCTTTTTATAATTCTTACCATAGCCTGAAAAATTATTATCTTTAGTGCCCTGATTTTACACATGAAAAAACTGATATGGAGTTTACCTGGCTCCCCTGAGGTCACCCAGGCACAAATGGCTGAGGCAGGATCCACGTAGACCCCATGGGGTCCGTGGTCTAGACAGGCTGTTTCCACAAGCAGCATCTTCCATCTGGAAGTCTCCATCTCGGCATCCTTGACATTCCTCCTTCTCTTTATGACACTCCCACCACTGGTTCTTGGCCTTCATCATTGACCTCACATCCCCACTTGAATGAAATGGGCAGTTCACCTGAGACCTACCAGCCCTTTCCTCTTACTTCCAGGCCTCCTGTCCCTCACCTGCTGGCCGCCATGTCCAGTCCTCACCTTGGGATCAGTGCCTTCTGGGTCTCCTTCATTCCAGACATGGACCCTCTCTGTCTGTTTATTGCTAGGGAGAATCCTAGCCCTCGGTGCTCCTTGCCTGCCTCCAGTGGCCTGACGGAGATTCACGTGACTGGCAGCCTTGGGGAGTTGTTAGCTGGAAGGACCTGAATAAGTCGAGTTACCACTTGAGCTTCCAGGCTGGGTCTGGATATCCCACACTCCAAACCTCCATTCTCACAGTCCGCTGACTTCTCCTGAGAATATGCAGGGGCTCAAATCCAGCACAATAAAATCTACCTCACAGATTTCCAAGCCTCCCGGTCACCC
Organism: Talpa occidentalis; assembly: GCF_014898055.3. Lineage (NCBI taxonomy): Eukaryota > Metazoa > Chordata > Mammalia > Eulipotyphla > Talpidae > Talpa > Talpa occidentalis. The sequence continues at coordinate 113,166,608 of NW_023605194.1, forward strand.
ACATTTCAGCAGCCTCAGCCCCCCTAGACCTCTCTTAGGAGGTTTCAAGTATTCTGCCTCGTGTTCTTTTCAGCTGTGTGGGAAAAGCCCTTTAGGGGGATAAACCATATTTCACGGCATATTGTCTCCCAGGGGCACTTCGTCCACTGACTGGCACATAGTAGGCATTCAACAGATGAAACAGAATGGACATATTTGCAAAGACTGGACTCGATGGTCTCTGAGGCCACGCTCCAGCCTTGGTCATGGGAAACCAACCTAAGCTGGATCTTTTCATGTCAGTGAAAATTAGCTACAGCCCTAAATAATGACAGAACTTTCTGCCCCCACCACACCCTACACAATAGTGGCTTTAAAAGCTCAGTTTACTTTTCTTCCTATGAAGGAAGTCCAGGAACATGCTGTTCAGGGCTAGCAAGGCAGCTGCAAAGAGCTCTCCAGGCTCCAGCTTCTCCTAGCGTTCCCCTCCTCCATCCCTAGTTTGTGACCCTCGTGGTCTGTGATGGCGCGCCTGGAGCTCCCGCTATCACATACGCGTTCCAGGCAGAACTTTCCTTCCAGGGACAGAAGCTGAAGGCATGCCCTCTTTGAAAGACATACCCAAGATCCACCCGAACTTTCAATTTCATGTCACAGGCCGGAGCTTGGCATCGTTGCCGCATCTCCCTGCAAGAGAAGTTGGGGTTATAGCTCTTTTGGCTGGAGCGCAGCAGTGAAAAATGGGGGCAGTGAGACACGGTGAGCAGCTAGTCATCTCAGACACATTCCTACGGTCGGTACTTTTTAAATTGGGGGGATGTCATTGTCAGGTCCAATCTCCTCGCCCAGCTGTGAGCGGGAAGGAGGGGAGACATCTGGGAGGAAGAGCCAGGGGCAAGAGGCAACATATTTATCTTTTCCTGGATTGTGAGAAAAGAAGCCAAGAAATCACCAGGGAGAGGCATCTCGTGAACAAGCCAATTCTAGTTTCTATTCAATTAAAAGAAAAGCTACCTGAAGAAGGGGCACAGGAGGGCGAGGGGTGCAGGCCCGCTGTCACCCCAGCCCCAGAGGGGGCCAGGCCAGAGAATAAACAGTGGGCTGGAGCTCTGCCTGAGTTTGTCATGTAACATGCGGAGGAAGTGGGAAGCATTTAGGAAATACATTCTCAGCACAGGGAGGACGGGGCTCTTTGAGGATGACCCTGTACCTCAACTTCAGGAGAGGGTCATTAACTTATCTTGAGCTTTGACACACCCCTGAGCATAAAATCTTACCAAAGAGCGCTTCCTTCCACACCTTTTAAAACTCACTGATTTCCAAAAGTGTGGAGCCAGGAGAGGGTGAAATCTCTAAAGCAGAGAGTTAAGCAGGAAGCTTTGAATTGGCACAGTTAATAAAAAATTAAGGATTGCTGTGAGACACTTCAGGCAAAGCTAAACAAATGAGGGGATTGGGTCGTGTGAAAGCAGATGAAATTTAATTTGGTTAAGTGTAAAATAATGCACTTTGGGAAAAATAATGTAAACTTCTCATAATCTCTGCTAGGCGCTGAACTCATAGTAAAATAATTTAAGAGTCACGGCTGATAACTGGGGGGAAATATCTGTCTGGTAAGCCGTGGCAATTTAAAAAGCCAATAGGATGCTTGGGGGGTTCAAAGAAAAATAATATAGAAAATTTAAGATAACATATAAAACATTAGTGCTATTCTGTGTCCAGTTTTGGTTATCACAGGAGATATTAAATCCCAGAGAGGGAACTTGAAAATCGTTTAGAAAAGTAGTGAGACTCAGGATTTATATAAACTTACTGACTTGGAAAATGGCATTTTGGAAGAAGGAAGAGGAGGTGTCAGAGAGCCAGAGTAACTGCTGAGGAAGGTCACCTTCCTCCAGGGCCCTAGGGTGCTGCTGGAAAAAACAGCTCAGTGGATTGAAAGAGAAGATGATCTTTGACCCAGGGTGGTTCCCAGAGTCCCCAGTCCAGGGGGGAATTGTACTTGCTCAGGGGGCACGGAGTTACCTTCACCCCACGTCTGTTCAGCTGGGGATGAGTAAGCCCAGGCTCCAACCCCTGCAGAGGGACAGCCGGGGACGCTCAGCCCAGCCTTGCTCAGAGAGGCTGCCCTAAACGGCTCGGCCGCCAAACCCAGTTGAGTCACGTTCACATCTGTTATATACAGAATATTTATTTTTCCTCCCGCTCGACTCTCATGATTCAGCACTTCCCGCAGCCACCACTGGCAGGGATGCTTCTGGAAGGCAGAGGCTCTTTAAACGGTGCCAAAGGACATCCCGGATGGATGAGAAGCGAGGCTGGGAAGTGCGGCCAGAAACACCTATCATTTCCCTGAGATCAATAGCTCCTGCTCGCCTACTCCAGTGGACGCTGTACTGGCATTAACCTGGCCCTTGACCCCACTTTACCCTCGCCTCCTGAAACACATAATCCCAGGTTATCCATTTTCCAAATATAAGTAACTGCCGCGCATGCTTCCTGCTGTGAGCACAGCCTGACCGGGTCGGCCGCTGTTGTATTGACAGATGTGTCTGTTACCAGCTGGCACCTCGGAGGACCGATTGATGGGCTCACACAAAATCGAGAGATTTATTTGAAGGGCTGAGAGGTCCTTCACGGCATTTCCTCAGTCCAAGATGTCAGTTCTGCCTTAAGAACAGGAAGCCAAAGAGCAACCTGCTTGCACAGGTATTTTGGCTACAGCAAGAAGCCAGCCCCTTCCGAGTCTCAGAAATTAGCTGAGACTCACTGCCTACCCTTCCCTAATGTGTATCAGCTAAGATGAGTCTTGAAGTCCTCAAAATCCCATGAAGCTCCCTCTCTTCCTTATCCCCACATCTGTGAAGCACGTCAGCACGTGTGGCCAGGGCTGCCATAACAGAGCACCACGGGCTGGGTGTTTGGGCACCAAAATTCATTCTCCCCGAGGTCTGGAAGCTGGCCACCTCCAAGACCAGCAATGCACAGGGCTGGTGTCTTCTTCCATTGTCCTCACGCAGGCGTCCCTCTGTGTGCAACTGTGTCCAGTCAGGTTCAATTAGAGCCCACCCAAGGGAGCTCTTCAACACTATTGCATCTTTGAAGACCCTCTCTTCAAAAGCAGTTCCATCCTGAGGTGCTGGGATTAGGGCTTCCACATATGAATTTAGTGAGAGACAGTTTGCTTCCAGCTCTGCTTCTCATCCACTGGGGATGTCCTTTGACAGGATCTAAATAGCTTCTGCTTCTAGAAGCATCCCTGCCAGTGGTTCTGGGAAGTGCTGAATCATGAGAGTCGAGGCTATTTTACCACCATGAACTTAACACTCACGACACTGTGGCTTTCCTGGCCCCTGTGGCAAGCAAATGGGCATTGGCGTTAAACTCATAGCCCCCTTCTCACAGCCATGAGAAGCTTACAAATGACCAGTTGCCCCAGCTCATTTGTCCACCAGGAACCCATCTTAAAGCAGAGCCATCCCAGGACCAAACCCCTCAGTGGCATTTTAAATTCTGGAATTCTGTTTGTTTTACCACAGAAGGAAAAGCTAGGAGTGAGGCGACATGGATGAGAGCACCGATCTCGGCGCACCTGGCCACGGGGCAGCGGCCATATTGTTCTCGCTGGGAGATGTCTTCCCAGACAATTCTCCACAGGGAGACACCAGCCGAGCAACAGCCCGGCAGCCACACGCAGCCTGCTCTTGTCAGTGGGGATCACTGTGTTCCGTACAAAAATAAAAGGCTGCATAGACCGCCCCGTTCACTCATGGGGAACACCCAGATCCCAGAGCAAACAACCATAGCCGTGTTATTCCTCCCTCACAGCCTTCCCAGCAAAGTCAGGGAGACAGATCTGCCGGCACGTTTCTTTGCTGCTCGGAGCCCCGTGCAGATGAGCTGTTTAATATTTTAAACATGCAAATAGCCAAATCCCATCCGCACCCTTGATACTGAGACCTGGCTGTTCCCGGGCAGGCAGGAAGCTGAGGGACAGGCGCTGCTCGGGGGACACCCAGGAGGCCTGTGGCCCGGGGGGCATCCAGAGATCAGTCCTGGTCTTGTCTGCTTTTGTGTCCAAGAAGCCATCTGAGCCTGCCTGGGGTCTTTCTCTGGAGGCAACAAAGAAATGCAGAGAGCACTCCCCCCAGCCCAAGTTAGGAAGCCCCCACTGATCAGAGTCAAGAAGGGCCGATGCCTTGACTACCGCGTCACCGAGAGTGAAGGCCCAAGCAATGGGCGCCCAGCAGTTGTACTGGTGCCTCAGACCCGTTGCGGAGAAAATGCCGCCGTGGCAAGTGGAGAGAGGTGGGGATTTTAAAGAGCAGCACAAAGGTGGCTCCTGGTGGCGGCGTGGAAGAGCGTCAAGGTTGCACACGGCTGCACGGGCACACGCGGGAAGCAGCAGCCCGCACGCAGCGGTGGCCGAGGGCCGTGGAGGAATGGCCGGGCCAGTGGGAGTAAAGCCAGGAAGAGAAGCAGGAAGGGAGGGGTGGAGAGGGCGCCCTGGCACTGCCTAGGCAACCCCGAGCCACCAGCATGGACCCCGGGCTCTCCCTCCACTCGGCTCCTGCCCCTCCCCAGGCCGCTCGCGGTGGCCTTGGATGCAAGACGGTTTTAGAAACAGGACATGGGAAGGAGCTGCTGGACATGCTTCAGGCGGCATGCAAGAGGGAGGGGGGTGGCCAGGAGGCGGCGAGGCAGAGGCAGGGTCTGTGCGTTGATAAGCGGAGCCGAGGCCGGGGCCTGGGTGCCCTGCATGGGTGACTCCTCACAGCCTCCGCCCTCCCGCGGGGCCATTTGCCTGGACTCGCAGGACCAGGGCCTTTTTGTCTCGGCTCCTCTTCTCTGCTCCAGGGACGGCCGGGGGTGGCGTGTGGCTGCTCAAGAAAGTGACCGTCTGCATTCTCATGCCGGTGGCTCCCCTCCGCCCGCCAGCTCTTTCCTTCACCAGGTGGAAAGGCAGGCGGCCTGGCTGACATGCTGGTTAGTCTGAAAACAGAGCGCTAAATGCATAATGAAGAGCCTCCGAGGAGTCAATCTGCATGTTAAAATGCTGCTCGGCAGCCCGGCTGTCACACGACATAATTTGAAGGTGAACGTGCATCCAATCAGACGGCCGGCTGCCGGCTGGCGGGGGCCCGGCTCTTAGGATTACCTGTCTGCTGGGTGGCAGGGAGCCCCAAAATCTGCGCCGAGAGCGATGGGCCCTCTCCTGGCTCTGCCGAATCTGTGCGGTCAGGCTGATGTCAGGGCACAGCCTGGGGGAATGGGGAACTGGCAGGGAAGGGGTGTTGATCGCAGCAGAAAGATGGCTCCGGGGCTGTGGGTGCGTGAGAGTCCAGAGCCCCAGGCAGTAACCAAGGGAAGTGTGGGGTTGAGCTTGGAGCAGAAAAGCCACTGGCACTGGCAGGCGCTGCCCACCCCGCGCTGGGCATTGTAGCTGCCGCTGCAGCTCACAACCCACAACCGCCTTGGCGTGAAGGACGTGTAGATGCCACTTGTGTCCCTGAACCTTTGGCAGCAATTAGGACCTGACTCTGGGGGCAGGACACTGGAGAAGTGAGGTTAGGGCAGAGAAGTGCGCCGCCGGCCCCCAGGTAGCACATGCGGGAATGACGGGTGTCCTGGTCCCTGCCCATCGGCCTGCGCCGCAGCTCTACGGAGCCTGGAAGGGCTTAGAAGGTTTTCTGTTGGGGCCCTGGACTGAGAGGTTTCCAGGTTTCCAGGTTTTCTGTTGGGGCCCTGGACTGAGAGAGGCTGCTTGTGTCTTTTTCCTTTACTTTTTTCCCCCCTAGTTTGATGCCTGCCAGAGCTGCAGCTGAAAGCTAAGCCCTGGGGGAGGAGCGTGCAAGCTGGGGGTTCCATCAAGGTTCCCCTTCTTGAGAGTCTCAGATGCTGAAAACAGGCCACCTCCCTGGCTGGGGATCGAACTCAAGTTGCAGTGGCTACAGATAGCTTCATAGTGAGTGCTGAGGCTTAACCCTTTGTGCCACCAGGGAGGCCCCTAGAATGACTGATTCTTAACCTGATTGTCTAATCTTGATTTACAAGTCGGGCCTCTAGATCTGGCCTTCATTCTAGCACGTTCCCTCTCTCTCCCACAGCCTTCCTAGTTACCTCTCTCTATGCTTGTGCTCCGGGTGCACACCCCGCCATGGAGTTTCCGCATCTACCGTACGGTCTAATCAGGAGCTTAAGTGGGGTGTTAGCACGTGGGAAAAGTTGTGCAGGAATGTTGTCACACATCATGGCTTATGCGCCACATCCTACTCAGCCACCTTGACCTGAGGTCCAGATTTGTTTCCCTGAGTTTGAGAAGAGGACGCTTCACTCTGAATGGCGTGGGTGGCCAGCTTGCATCTTTGAGCGCTTTCTGCTCCCCTTTGCCCACCCCTGAAATTAGAATAATAGCTCATCCTGCCTGAGGCAGAACAAGTGAAGCTGGTGCAGAGGAAACAGCCCTGGTGGTGGCTCTGTGTTCTCGATGTATAAAGATGCTCCGAGATCTTGAGAAGGAAGTTCTTGGCTTCCATTCAGTCCAGTAAGGAATTGGGATATGAGGTTTCCCAGACTCAAATACCACAAGGTCACACCATTAAAACACCTTGTCTCACCTTTCAAGCTGCAGAATTCCTAGTTTTGTGTCAATTTGTAAGTATAACCCTTCCTCAGTTCGGCAACTGAGTGTTCAGGCAATATTCTGACCCAAATCAGAAAGGCTACGTTTTATTGCTCCGTGTTTCAGAGTTTTTCTGGGTTTTCTTCTGCAACTTTCTTTCCCAATGGTGTGCAGCCCCTTTGACGGTAGTAAATGGGATAAGAATTTAAGAGTCACAACCTACGAGGTCAGTGGTGTCCAGAGACAGCACTCTGGGTATGAAGTGAGTGGTGCCAGTTGTAGGGCTGAGCTTGGCAGGGCATCAGGTCTTAAGTGCTGAAATTGTGATTCCAATGGCCGTCCTCATCACATAGGTGAGTGGCCAGAGCCTCTGCAATTCGTGTCATCATAGACGGGAGACCGGGCACAGCCTCACAGGAAACCAAAAGCAGTTTTGTCACAGATGACTTGTGAGTGACACTGGAATGGTGGCAAACACCGGGTGAAGCTTCCATATGCCTTCTGCTGTTCCATGGAATAAACATACAGTTCAGGCACCTACTGAAAAGCTGAGGTTAGCTCAGTCTGTCCTTGGTTTGAGTTTCCTTGCACTATATCCTGGGCTGCAGATTTGAGGTCCCATTTTCCATAGAGATCATGGCACCCAGCGAATTCTCGAACGGACCCAATTCTCTTCTTCTTCCCCACAATGTAGTCATGCTTTCCGAATCTGTGAACAAAGATCAAAGGGCCTCTTGGAACCAAATAGAACTGTACAATAGAACTTTCTGGAATGTGACTGTAGTCTTATATCTGCATGGTCCTATCCAATAGTCCCATGTGGCTGTGTACACTTGAAAGGGGATAGTGTGACTGAGGAACCAAACTTTTCATCTGCACGGTGGCCCTGCATCCTCTGATAAGCTCAGTGAGAGCCCAGGTTGTGGGGCCAAGCACCTCAGCTGGCCTCAAGGATGGAGAACAGCAGCTTCCTACACCCACCTGACAAAGAACAGCACTTACACGCACAACATATGGCTCGTGGCCGACAAAATAAACCAAGACTGATCTGTGACAGAGCAGGGAGAAGCCTGTCTCTGCCTGCCTCCCTCCCCCTCTTTCTATTCTCAGGGAGTGAAGGGCCTGTGTCGTCGGGCCTGGTTATTGTCAAGCTCAATTTGCCATGACTTTTATTTTCCAATAAGCAATCTGGCCAGCTGTGGCTGAAAATGAAATCACCAAAGCAGACGATCCCTCACCCCTCCTCCAATTATTGATTTAGAAAGAATCCAGCCCGGGTCCCAGTCTGTCATCCCGTGCCATGCTCACATCTATCACTGGCAGATCCTAGGATAAGAGAGAGTCTAAGAAATACTTCTTGCAATGGACAGCAGATATTAACTGATATTGCTTAAATATGGGGAGATTGCTCTAGTCTTTCTCAAACATTTTAGACATAATGTCAGATGCAAAAATTAAGGGCTATAAGCCTTAAAAACCACAATTAAAATTGTGATCACTAGGGAGTTTTTTTGAGGGGGAGTCATAAAATGATTTTTAAATTAAGTTTCTGAATTTATTTCCATCGTCTTCGATCACTATCACCCAGCTACTGATCATACTTTGGGACTCGGAACTGAAAGGCAGCAAAGCCTCCCGAAAGCCTGCTAGAGTCCTGCTTTCTGTGAGGTCCAGGAGCCAATCAATCATTAGCATTTATAGAGCCCTCAATCAAAGACTGCCTTCAGCTCTTTGGGGAAATTAAGGGCAAAAATAAAATACAAGCCATTGACCCGGGTCTTAAGGCCTTGGCTAACTGGCTGGTAAGTCACCGCACGCACAGCTTACAGAAATCCTGCCGTCATGTCTTGCAGGGGCCCTGCCCATCTCTCCTTACTCCAATCCAGAATCAAAGTAGGCTCTGCGGAGGCAGCTTTAGGCTGGCTTATGAATTTCCTGTGGGAAGTGAAAGCCACAGGGCCTTATAAATGTTACGGAGGTAGAATTAGCTTTCAGAAAAGACTCAGCCTGTCATGACACTTTATGGGAGAGAAAGAGAATAGAAACCTCCATTCATCCTAACAGGTGATCCAACCCAATGGTTTTCTGGCTCGTAGTAGGCTTACTGCCCCATCCTATTCTTCTTGCACTGCGACTACGCTCTGAGACTGCAGGTCAGCCCTCTGTGCTTTTCCTCTTGCTCAGTGAAACTCTCCTTAAATTCCCCGGCCTTGGAAGGATGACCACTTAGTTTAATTCTTCCCTGGGACGTCAGGGGAATAGGCAAGTTTCCCCACTTCAAAGATGCAAAGCCCTATGAGTCTCCGACCAAGCCCAAAAGATCATCCAGTCCATTCACAATGGCTTCTTTTTCTCACCCCCCTCCGCACCCCTGCTCTCTTGGGATAGCCAGGAACCACCTGCTTTTATAGCCAACCTATTCTTTACTCAACCAGTATTTGTGGCATGACCCCAGGTGTGAGGCCCCTGCTCAAGGCTGGAGGGCACGTCGGTGGGTCTGATGGATGCAGTTCCTGCTCTCGGAGGGCACAGCTAGTGGCTGGAAAAGCCTGCGGAGGTGACACCTGCGCTGAGATGGAAGAGACAAAAAAAGGAGGGAGCCAACCGAGGAGCTAAGACAGGGGTGTCCAAGCTGAGGGGAGCAGCTGGGACAAAGGTAGAACAAAACTGGTTTATTCAGGAATAGCAAGAAAGTCGATGTGGCCTCGGGGAGCCGCAGGGAGGATGGACCGATGACCTGAGGACCCGGAGGTGGGCAGCAGCCAGGTGATGCAAGACCTTGGGGGCCACGGTGAAGATGCGCATGAATTCTGAGCACTGGGAAGTCTCTGGATGGTGTCGGGTTGGTCTGATTTATGATCTAAGCAGCCTTACGAAGAACGGCTTGAGGAAGGAGAGAAGGGTCCGCCTGGCTTGGGTCCCAAAGAGTGACGATGGCGACTTGGGCTGGAAGCTTGTAGTAGGAAACGGGTCAGATTCAGTAAAAGAGCACTGTCTTCTGGGCTTGCTTGTCACTTTTTAAACCATCCCAGGAGAGTGTCCTTTTTGGCTCAGACACCCCGATTTGCCAGTCCCACGGACAGAAGCACGTATCACGTACAGCCCCCTGGACGTGTCTTCATGTTAGAGTTCTTGCTAGACAGTTGCAAACCTGCAGTAAATTATAGCCAAAAAATCATCTTCCAACAGAAAATGAGAGCACAACACCTTCAGCTGACTGCCGCTGATTTTCTGCAAGCACTGGAGAATTGTTTGTGCAGACGCACATGGCCTTTGCCTTGGGTTAATTCATTCAGATCCGGCGTGCTGGTGGCGGGGAAGTACTTATCAGAGTGAGATTTTTATTTCCCATAAAGAAGTTCGATGGCAGAGCTTATCCACTACTTCACGGCGCTGCCCTGACTTCCCTGAGATGGGGAAGGTGCAGGATCTTCTAACAGCTGCAGAGTGAAGGGGAACTAAAGTGTTTCCGAAGCAATCGGAACCATAAAAAATGCTTTCAACTGAGCTGAAGGTATCGGGCTTTGAGGGAACCCTGAGGACAGTGGGAAGGGGATGTCTAAGGAGGCGCGAGGCTCGAGGCGCTCACCCTCCCGCAGTCCACAGATGACACGACTCCTCGTGACTCGTGACTCGTGGGGAAGGTACAGACCACATCAAGGCACCGCGGCGCGTGGGAAGCGCAAGGCTGACCTGCTGTGAGGCAGAAGTCACACAGCATCCTTTCCCCAGAGCTGTGCCCTGCGCTGCTAGCTGCCCCTTCTCTTGCTTCCCAGGCTCAGGCCCAGGATCTAACAGGGAGATTGTAAACTCTGGTTTCATTCCTCATCCTTAATTTAACTAGACAGACCTTCAAAATGGCAACTAAATTACCCTTTGGTGAAATCAAATCTTCCCTGCTAGCCTGCAGCAGAGGCATGGAGACCGCGCAGCTGGCTGATGTGTCCCCGCAGCTCCCATCAGCCCCTCATGGGAGAGGGTGAGCCTCCCGCAAGGGCATCTCCCCTGCTGCTCACCCCCCACCAGTCTTTTTCTCTTCCCCCTGCCAGCCTAGCAGGAGGTTGCTTCAGGCAGTAAAATGTTTATTACCTGTTTATTGTGTGAGTGACTGGGACCTAGGAGGAGAAAATATTTCCCAGTTTACCTAGGGCAATGAAAATAGGATTAAGAGTTCTGAGGGATGTGGAAGGAACAGTATAGAAGCCGGAGAATCACACACCACGTGGCCAGGAGAAGCCGGGCACCCCGCATTATCCTTTCTCGTCATGGTGACTTTCCCGCTTAGTCTCAGGCCCGTGTAACTGACCATTCTGGATCTGGGCACTGCTGGTATTCTGAAGGTAATTCTTCCCCAGAAGAGAGCTGGGCCCCCCTTCTGTTCTCAAATTGCACCCCAAAGACAGGCCATTGACCTGATTGACACTGGCACACGCGTTTTGTCCTCTTTCCTCCAAAGAAGCTACACACAGCTTCGTTTCCACCAGTGTTGCAATGTGAAGTTTCAGCATCACAGAACAGTTCCAGCCATCCTGCCACTGCCGTTTGCACCAAGTTCAGTCATCACGGTCTAGATAATTCACGTCTAAAAGTAAAAAAATGATCACTGTAAATCCAGCAGGTTCTTTTTTTTTTTTTTTAAATAAATTTTATTATTATATTCCCCATACAATTGCAACCCCCTTATTTTGACCCCAATCCCTCCCCTCCCCGCCCCCCCCCCCATAGAGTGTCTCTGGTTCATAGTTGTTTGTTGATTTTGATTTTCACTTTCTTATAGTTATTCATTTTCCTGGTCCCTTATTTAAGTTTTCTAGATTCCTGCTATGAGTGAGACCATCCGGTATTTTTCTTTTTCTTTCTGGCAGGTTCTTAAATGCAATCTTCTCCCTCTCCTCCTACACCTTTCCCCCTTCTCAGGAGTCTACTGTCTTGATTGTTAATGGAGCAACACAGAATTTAAATCCTTTTCATATCTTGCAAAATTATACTTCGTGATCTTTGAGTCTAAATTACGGAGCATAGGGCCGCCCTGGTGGCACAAGGGGTTAGGTCTCAGCACTAGCCACAGCCACTGCAGCACGAGTTCAATCCCCGGCCAGGGAGCTGACCCACAGGGCGCAGCAGACCTCTCCTGTCTCCCCGCTGCCTTCCTCAGCAGTGGATTTCAGTAGATCCACCTGTTCTGCTCCCCACTCTGTCTCTGGTGAGTCCTCTCACCCCTCACACCTCTGGCCTGTACCCCAATTCTTGTATGCATAAATAAATAAATCTTTTTAAAAACTAAACTGCAGGGGCCCCCTAAAAAGCTGTCACTCTCAGAGGGGGGCTACAGGACTGAGCCTTAATTACTTCTGGAGTCTGTTGTCCGCTCATCCATCCATCCATCCTTTGTTAGTTCACTCACTCACTTGTCCCTTGATCCTCTGACAGTCATGGATGGGACCCCGACAACGTGCCTACCTCAGGGGCCCACTTCACATCCTAGCCGTTTGCTTTAGATTCCAAACTGGAAAACTGCTTAGCAGTAAAGTGCACCATTAGAAACAATTTGTATAAGTGACTTCAAGTGGCCCTGCCATTTGTCATTTCTCATCAAACTGAACATTTGCCAGTCCTCTTCTCAAAGCACCCCCTTCAAGTCCGAGGTCCGGGCTGTCAGGGTCTCGCGTACCGTCTGCACATCAGGGATTGTAGTGCGGGCTGTTTGGCGTCGTGTGTCAGTGTGAAGTGTGGGGATGATTTTGCCTGGCAGCTCAGGCCCTACAGATTCATTCCCCACCTACTCTGAAGGGCTGGTGTTATTCATCCAGGAATGGCAGGATCTCCCCTTTAGTTTGCTTGCCCATTTATTTTATTTTCTTCTGTTCCCATGATCACCGAGCCTTTGCAAAGTAATGGACTGTGAGTGGCGAGTCCCCCACACAGTCGCGGCCCCCACACATGGTGGCATCACTTTCCATGAACACACTCTTGACAGTTGTAGCAGCAGGAAGGGCACAGGGCAGGTTTTCTATGATCCGGCAGGCGGGGTAAGGAGAGTCCTGGAGCCCTCAGTGGCTTTCTTCGGCCTTTATTGAGCGTTTGCATGTAGTGCAGCAACCAGGTACATGGCAGGCAGGGGTGCCGGGGGCCAGCCCCCTCCTAGCCTCTGGCAAGTCTTCACTCTGGGCTTCTCCGGCCTTCTTTCTCCCCTTCTCCTGCCTCTTCTGCCTCTCCTCCTGCCCTGGCTTCTCTTGGCAATATCTCAATACTGCAGGCATGGCCCACAGAAGTAATTAACACAACTTATAACAGTGTAACAATGCAGGTGCCCACCATCAGGCCTGCAATCCTAATGGTGAGAGGGCAGCAAAGCCTGAGACTCATTTACCTTACAGCAGTGACGTGTAAAACCTCAGGGAGTGAGAAGCACCCTGTCCCCTCCAGCACAGTCAGGTATTACCTGCTTGAGCCTGGAGACGCGTGCGCCCCTGGTCCTTTCGGGACATCCTTCTTGGGGGATGAAGAAGCAGACACACTAGAAGGGATTTAAGATTTGATGAACACCATGCTGAAGAGTGCAGGGCCGGGCAGCCATTTTGTTGCAGTCAGATCTGGAGACCCTGGGTGTGTGGAGACCAGCCATGCAGAGCTGGAAGCCAAGCTGAGGACCCCCAGCTTCTGCACTTCCGTTTTATAGACTGGTTTTCCTGCAACTTTCAGTAAACTACCGATAAAGTGTGTGGTTAGAAATGTAGCACTTGATATATTCAAGCTGCTTTCGCTGTAACATTGCCGTAGATCATCGAGCTGGAAGAGAACACTTTTGTTCAGGGCTGGACCCCTGTCCCGTGATCCTTGGGTCCTGACTGCGTTCTCCACACTCTCTGGCTCCCCAGCCTCGCACAGACATCTCCAGTGATGGAAAATCCCCCAGGCCTTTCTGTGTGGGCAGCTCCTCCTTCTAGGTCTCGCTGTAACTCAGGTGCACATGAATGTAGAGCCAAGAGTCTTAAGGAAACTTGTTTAAAATGCCAAGGTGAACTCTTGCCCCTTGCAACAACATGGCTGGAACTGGAGGGGGTGGTGCTAAGTGAAATAAGTAAGAAGGAGAAAGACAAATATTGATGCAAACCAACCCAATAGCAAACCCTAGAAATCTGTCTGCAGAATTCAGGCTACCAGAGGGGAAGAGAGGAAAGCTATGTACAGAGGGTCCAGAGGACTGTGGGGGACTATGGGTGTCTTGGTGGTGGATGTGGTAACATACACCTGGAGAGGTGTGATCCTAGACCTCGGAGTCATATACAGTATGGTGAGCCAGTGTTACCTCATTAAAAAATAAAAAAAACTGACATAGCAATAATTCACCTGAGGAAGTATAATATCTTCTAATTTTTTTTTGCCTTAAAACCGAGGGTAGGGGTGGTTAAAGATCCAACACTAAACTTCAGTGTGCAAAAGCAGTCCCCAGGTGAGCTTATTCAAAATGAAGGTTGTCAGGCCCCACCCCAGAGAGTCCAGCCTGGGATGGGCCCCTGGAATCTGAATCCCCAAAGCACCTCCACTGGTTCTGGTTCCAGTGGTCACTCTGGGCCACCTAAATGAAGAGACTCTGGCTGAGGCCTGTTTTCTCAACCAGATATTTGCTGTCTGATAAACTAAGGGTTGCCGAAGAAATCTTTCACACCTGTTTTCTCAACCAGAAAATTATTTCCAACAGCTAAACTCTGGAGACGTAGCATGCAGATTAACTGGTGAGCTTTGCCCATTATTTCACATCCTGCAGGCCCCACTACTTACCCAGGAAATAATGTTTTGGGTCTCCATGAATCTTACTCCCCACGCTTCTGGGTGGGCGAGGTAAACAGGAGCGTCGGTACTGATCCTGACGGACGCCACCCTCTTCCTCAGCAGCTGACCTGTTAGGTAGCGTTAGGTCCACTAAAGTGGCTGCTTGCAGGGACGGACAATGCCCGAGGGTCCCTTTTCGTGGAGAAAGCACCTTACCTGCTAGACCATCGCCTGTGCCCTGGGGTTCACTCCTAGAAGAGCTCCAAGGGCCAGCTTCTGTCCCTGGACCTGTCATAGAAAATCGCGCGTAACTGCCCAAGACCTTCCCCGAATACAACCTCACCCCCCCTTGTCATTTTGTAACCAAGGCTAGAACATGGGGGGAAACTTCACAAATGAAAAGAAGCTGGGAAAGACTTGCCGTATTGTAGAGGACTCTCTAGAAGGAAGATGTGGAGTAGGTCCCTCAGGACAGTCTTCGTCTCAGGCATCCTGGCCACCCAGACCTCCTAGAGAATTTTCTAGAACATACCACCTCCTCTAGCCCTTGGACCTCTCACCACCTCCAGGCAGCCTTCCCCTCATCCTGGCTCCTTCCACTCATTCTATCCATCCGCCCATCCTGCTGGGCCTATTTTCCTGTAAAACATACACTGGAGCCAGATTCTGTCAAGAGAAACTTCCTCTTATGGCTGGTGCTTTGTGTAGCAGGTTTTTTTCTTCAGGACCAGGAGATCTGAGGGTCTTTGAGTTCACCTTTGGGCTGAGGGCAATCGCACTAATCCCACAAAGAGGCCAGCAGTGAGCTGGCTTCATTCCAGGGAAGAGGCCAAAACGGGAGGGGCAGATGTTTTATTTTTAGGAAGAAAGAGCCACTTTCCGACTGAGCGCCCGCCTCGCCCTCTGCCATCGGGATCTATTCCCTTCTTGAGCCAACCTTGCTCCTCCCATCCAGCCAGAGGGGCCGGGGCGGAGCCTGTTACCAGGGACACAAACAGAATAGTCCTTTTGAAGGAAAAAGTGTAAGTTAAGAACTAAAGCTGGGACTCTAGGCCTCCTCCACCCTCATCCCGTCCATGGGATTAACTAGACTCCAGAGAGCTTCCACCCTAAGCCCATTTAAACCAGGGTGTCCAACGATTTCGTTTCCAATGCCATTATTTACCTTACTTATATTCTGAAGTAATGAAAATATATCTGAGGATGTCTCTGAATCCTTCTAGCTGAGAAAAGGAGCCTTTTGGAAGGTCCTCAGAGCCGCTCATGTGGCTGGTTGATAAGCATTCTGTGTAGACAGGCAGGCAGGCAGGCAGATAGACAGACCGACAGGCAGGCAGACAAATGATAGATGGATTCACTGGGGATTGTGCTGTAAGACACACCACTCAAAATGCTTTTCTGAGAAAAGGCTCCTTCTGTGAGCTCGCGGTCACGGCAGTGCAGATGCCTGCTCCCTGGCTCCCAGCACGGAGGGCGGAGCTCGTGAGTCAGGGCAGCCTTGTTTGTGTCCTGAGCCCTGACATGCGTCCTCAAGAGAGCGTGTCTTGACTAGCCTCACGGCTACTACCTCAGGATTTGGGGAGCTCATTGTCCTCGGTGGTGGGGGGAGCTCCCCTGGTCAGAGGAGCTCAGGCCCTGCCGACCCATTCTTGGCTCCTGGCCACATCCTGGAAATCCAGGGGCTCAGGGGCCTCCGACCTGTGCTCCAGGAGGGCCCCTGCGGCTGCTGGGCCTGGAATCCTTTTAGTGAACGCAGGCGGTGAGCTTTTTCTCTTTAGACTGGAATATTCTTCTTAACACCCTGCCCCTACCAAAGCAACCACACCCAGCACCGGGCTGAGCCACAAGCTGGGCTCCCAGCCCCCACCCCTGCAGAGTCGCCCACACTTGTGCAAGGCTGACTGGGGCCAAGTGAATGTGAACAGTCTTGTCTTGTGTGACCAAACGGGGGGATCTGGTGTAGACGCAACAAGAAGCAGGTAGGTCAAGAGCGAATGCCCAGCAGTTAGGCCAAGAGAGCCCAGAGGGCCCTCAGCCTTGACTTCTGCCCACCAGACCCAGGGCTCTGCCCCCACTGCAGTAGGACTGCCCCCCCACCCCTGGTCCCATGGCACCTTCTTGCCATCCTGTGATGCCAAGCGCAGTCCTGGGGTCGGCACTCACACTGCCCCGGTTCCTAGGTATTGCTAGCCCCGCCCGAGGGTCTGGTGCCCTTCCCCGCATAGTGTTGATGCGCGGAAGGCGGCGCTTACACGTGCGCAGACTGGCGCTCGATTATCACCGCCTCCTTCCATGATTAACAGGGTCGTCAACTTCTAAAGGCGTTCCAAGGAAAACGTCTATGATATGATTTCAAATTTTATTTTTTAGTTTTGAAGAAAGACAAAACAGAAAAACAGAAACAAAATCCCCAAAATCCCTTAGATCGCCTTCCCCGTCTCCCCACCCCGCCACCCCCTTCACTTTGGCAGCCCCAGTTACCAGTGTCCACTAGTGTTTTATTTTGCTTTGTCAGTTCATCTGCTTTGTTCCCTTATAGTTCCCATTGTAAGTGAAATTACGCAATATTTGTCTTTCTCTTTCTGGCTAACTTCACTCTATAACCCCCTCAAGAGCCTTCCATGTTGCTGCAAATGGCAAACCGTTGCTGGTGTCTGAACAGCATCCCGTTGTGTAGAGACCACATCTTTTTACCCCTCATCTATCACCTTAGGCTGCTTCTCAGTTTCCAGACCTTAAACACCTCACGCCCTTTGCCACTTAGGCATCCTCCAAAAACTATCTTGACATGAAGGAGGCCACCCTTAAAATATTTTAGAGGCTGCACGTACAACTATTATACGGAAATGCTGCAGCCCACATGGCATTTCCTTAACTTTGCACTTTCAAGCCCAGTGAAGCCCAAATCAGGGTAACCGGATGCCATTTAATGAAATGTTAAAACTCCAATTACAGTTCCTTAGAAATCATTTAACAACATTCATGACAGCATGGAAAGAGGCAAAGGAAGTGTTCAAAATCCCTCCATCCTAACACAACGAGGCATTTCGATTTCGTGAGGCTCCCTTCCAGACTGAGACAGCGTGCGTGCATATTGTGGCCCAGATGCACCCGTTACCACCACGGGGAACTCACAATTCTTGATCCGATTTAGATGTTCGGGCAGGACAGATGAGAGAAGCGGAGAGCCAAGAAAATAAATAATAAGCACCTCAGTCATGCGGGGCCGCGACTGCCCGGGAGCAGGTGGGCCCCGCTCATCCTCCAGGAAGACCGACCAGCCCCAGGGCTGCCGATGACCCCGCCACCACCCTCACCCGAGCGGGCGCCTCTACCTGCTGCCGGGCCCGTCTGCGTCCGGTGCTCCAGACCCCACCCTGCTTTGTGCGCCCCCCGCCCCCCCCCCCCGCCCGCCCGGAGCAGCTAGAGAAGAGCACAGCTGGTGACAGCGGCCCCACCGGTTGAGCTTGAAAGCGGGGATCCCGGCATCCCTGCTGCTCTGCCAGGGTGTGGGCTCGGTTTTGCCGGCCTGAGTGGGTGCCGCGCACAGGGAGCACGGTCAAGCGGCCTGTGGGTGCCACCTTCCTGCTCACCTGCAGATGTCGCTGGTCCTCCCCGCTTTCCATGGAGTGACCCCTGCCAAGGGCCTGGGGTGTCCAGCGTCACAGCACGTGAGCGCGGGATAGCTCTCCTACCCCCCAGGCCATGGGGTGCTCTTCACTAGTGTCATAGGCCAGGGGGCTGGGACCGGACACTACGCAGGAGCCCAGGTCACTGACTGAAGGTGAGGGTGTTGGACCTGCAGGCCGTCCTGTGCTCCCCCGGGACACCCACTCCACTCGCTCCCCACCGGCCGGCAGCTCTGCCAGGCCAGCAACCGACTCCGTCCAGGCCTTTCCAGCGGGACGCAGCAGGCAGGGCACGGGGATGCTGAAAAGGGCATCGAGCAAAATGATGTTTAAAAATAAACGTGCCCAGACCAGGACGGGGAGGCTGGCCGGCGGCAGGACACGCGCCAGGGAGGCGACCTCTTTCTGGCGCTGCCGTTTCTGTCTCACGTTATTAAAAAATCATATATCGACGACGGCCTTCGGTTTCCCGGCTCGGGGAAGCTATTTATTCCTGAAAAGCGGCAGAGGTAGGCAGCGGCTTCCTCCACTTTGGCTTGGCTCCTATCACACGTTTTGGGATCTCGGCGCCCACCTCCCCCCGCGCCCCTTTCTTTGTATGTTTGGAAAAGGAATTTGTCCACTCAGTATTATTTCAGCAACAAAAGCACGTCCACTGGGGCTATTTTTAGCCTGTCAGGTGCACCTGCTGCCGAGAGCTCGGCCCAGGCTTGCGTGGGACTCTGCGACCCTCTGCTTCCAAAGGTGGCCTGCCGGGCCCTCGACCACTGCCGCCCCTTCCAGGAGCCATCAGCTTCTGCACACGCAGGGATATCTTTAGCTGTGACTGCAGAGGCTTCCTGTGGAGCAGCAGGAGGCAGCCCTCCATGCACGCGGCTAAATATACTCCGTCCAGCACAGGGGCCAGCGTGGGGCTGGGATCCGTGCTGAACAGGCCCTTCCAGTTGGATTGATTAAGCCGTTTTGTTTGCTTTGGCAATTGAAGTCGTTTCACCTTCCCCAGGGCTTTTAACACCTAAGCTTCATTTTCTCTCCTGACTTATGAGCCAACCAGAAGCCTCGAGCAGGGATGTGTTAGCGCCCTGCGCCTCCTCACCTTGCACTTATAAACACACGCCCCAGAGCAGGGACCCCTCATAGGGCGCACACATTCGCACACCCACCTCTCTTTAGCTTTGCCTTAGTCTTTCGGGAGAGGAAAGAGATGCCAGGATTTTCTTTAAGGAATGGAGACTTTGGGGACTTGAAAAAGGAAAAGAATGTTCAGTTCCTTGCAGTCCTGGTAGGAGGCTTGTGGGAGGAGGCATCTCTCTTGAGTTAGTGCTTGTCCACAGGCGACGCTTGGACCTTTCTGCCTGACCCTGAAGAGTTCGACTGTGGCTCTTGATGTCCTCAGGTTCTCAAGAAGGTTCTGCTCCTCCTGACCCCTCAGAACCACTATTGTAGGTCAGTTTTCCTATAACCAAGACCAGCCCATCCCAGGCCACACGGAGGTTGGGATGAGGACTCTGGACCACCCACGGTGCGCCCCCAGCCTTGCCTCCCCATGGAGGCTGTGCACTAGCGCCTGGTCTCCCCCATGCGTAGGCACCCCTGAGAAGGTCATGAGGGCGAGGGTAGCCTGAGGACTGTTCATCCCCTCCGCCCACTTCCCACCCCAGGTGCTCCCTGGGGGCGCACACTCTGGCCATCGGTCTAGTGGCAGAGTCTTGTCTGACGCCAGTACCTTCTCTCCAGGACCATGGGAGATGCTGCCAAGGGACTCCCAGCTCGCGCCTCTGCAGTCAGCTTGTGGTTTATGATGCCGAATAGTTCTGTGCCTCTGTGCTATGAGGATGGGGGGCTGTGCCTCTGCGCTGTCCGGATAGGGGGCTGTGCCTCTGCACTGTGAGGTTGGGGCCCTGCAACTCTGTGCTGTGAGGACAGGGGCATTGTGATTGTTTGCAGTGAGCAAAG
This sequence comes from Talpa occidentalis, assembly GCF_014898055.3. NCBI lineage: Eukaryota > Metazoa > Chordata > Mammalia > Eulipotyphla > Talpidae > Talpa > Talpa occidentalis. The sequence goes on from NW_023605194.1 coordinate 113,186,567, forward strand.
ACCATTGCTTGGCACGATGCAGAAGTCAGGGGCAGTCATGAAAGCAAAGGTATAAGCAGTGGGTTTGTGAAATCAGCAAGACAGGCGAACAAGAGACGCAAATGAATAATAATAATAATAACTCTCCCTTCTTCGTGCTGACTAGAGCCAGGTGCTGCGCCAAGCAAGTTATATATAGTAACTCAGAGAACCCCCACTACAATCCTGTGAGCTTGCAGCCTTTCTGTTACCAATCTTTCCGGCAGTACAAGCATACCATATTTATTGGGCACCTGCTATGTGTTAGGCACTGGGCTGGACGCTGGGGATACAGCAGCAAACAAAATAAACAAGGTTTGCCCTCATGGAGCAGAGCAGATAGACAGGAAAGAAACCATTGCAGAAGCAATTCCTGGAGGGAGGGGCCCTTGGGATTCTGCAGCTTGGGCCAGAGCTGCTCATCGTGTGAGTCTGTGCCTGTGTCCTGCCAGCTCTCAGACACCCCCAGGGGACGCCAGACTCTCGCCCCTTCCACCCTCCCCAGGCCCCTTGTTCTGATCTTCCAGGCCCCTTGTTCTGACCTCTCACTGCACTTGCCTCAGCTCTTTGCCAGCATCTGTTCACGGGTCTGTTTTCTCTCTGGCCTGGATGTTTCCTCGGAGCCCATAGGTTCATCTTTGTTGCTTCTGTCCAGAAGCACCGGCCTCCACCTGGACACCAGTGCCAGGCAGTGCTCGTTGCATGAACAGGCACCTGGGCCCGAGGACTCGCCCCAGCACAAAGGTTAGGCGGCGGCCAGTTGTCGCTAGTGGGTCCAGTGGGAGGTCGGTGGGTGCAGACAGAGGCCATGACTGCTGGAGCGAGAGAAAAAAAAGGAAGGGGAGCGGCTGTCTGTTGCACACTTTCCCACCCCCTTAAGGCTGCCCACCCAAGCTCTCTGAACAGTTGCAGTGACCGTGACCAAGAACTTGCTGCTTCGTCGAGCAGTCTGTTCCTTTGGCACATCTGTTGAGAAGTTCTCCCTTCTGTTAAGCAAACTCTGCTGAAGACTTTTCGAGGTTTGTGCTCAAGGACAGCAGAATCATTTCGCTGTCTTCTAACAACCTTTCACGTGTCTGAAGACCGTGATCCTAGTGTGTGTGAGACTCATTTTTCCTTCCCAGTCACCCCGTTCCTCACTGTCCCCTCGCACAGCTGGACAACCTTTCAGATGCCTCCTGAAGGGGCGAGACTCTGACGGCTCCGTTTCCATCCTGCACCGACAGCTTTGCTGGAACCGCGAGGTTCCGGTCTCGCCGCTCCTGTGCGCAACAACCATGCCTGTCGTTCGGTCGTTCTGATGCCGCCAGCTCCTGGCTACCCAGCAGGCCGCAGGCCCTGAGCCAGGCTGTGCCCACCATGAGGCCTTCAGTGCCTTCCTACCGTAACCCTCCCCTCTTCACCGAGGCTGAGTGAGGTTAAGTAATTTGCTCAAAATGCTGGATTTGAACCCAGCAGACTTTCCATCCAAACCCCACATTCTATTTAACCCACTGCCCTACTTTCCATCCTGAACTTTTGTACGGCTGATTTTTTTCATGTAAATTCTAGATTTTTCTCTGTTTAGTTTGATCTGAGTTTCTACTCAAGAATTCCACATGCAGACTTTTGAGCTCATCTTTTAGGGTTCATATCACATCAGCCACCTGTTTCCAGGTCAGTGACCTCATAACTCCCCCCTCCCAGAATTTTTCCCTGGCTGACCCCTGCTGGGCACCTGTGGGCACAGACTTCCCATCAGTTTCCCAGCAACATGCCTTTGAAGTCTCTGCACCTTTTCCCATTTTGTCCAAAAGTCACCTTGAGAGAGTTTGTTAAATACCACGTTGGTCTGAGATCCGTCAATGTGGCAGGTTAACAACCCTCAGAAAGGCTGTGAAGGGGGCCTCGGTGTTCTATGTATATTCACGAGATCTGTGTTTAATCTTTCGTTCCTAACACTTTGCCAGAATCAACATCGTGTTTCCCTTTCCCCCAGGCAAAGGTGAGCTCTCACCTCGGCTCTGGGCTTCCATCTGCATGCCAGCCTTCCATCATCCGTGCATTCATGCTCAGTGTCGATAGTGTTTCCACAACCACAGATGCTAAAAAAATTTATTTTAGATCGTTTTTCCTAAATATTAGAGCAGGCATGCGTCTTATGAAAACACGGGCCGTACAAGTCTAAGTAAAAAACATGAAACAAAGTCTCCCGCCAATCCTCAAGACAGCTTCTGACATCTCCTAATTCTCTCTGTAATCTCGAAGGCAGTTTGCCTGGGGCTAGCAAGATCTACGAGCAGGATCTAGGTTGAGTTTTCCACGTGTGGATGGAGGCCTACAACCCAAAAGCAGCTAGGAAACTGGAGGAAAAGATGTGGTTGGGGTTTGGAGGAAGGTGGGGTTCTTGGGGCAGTCATGGGGTGTGCAGTGATGGGAGGCGGGGTGACCCAGTGAGTCCCAAGGACACCTGCCAGGTCCCGCCACGTCATTGAGGGGCTGCTACCTGAGGCAGCTGTGGGCCTCCGCCTGGTGGTGTTTTCCCCAAAGGGTTGGCAAACTGCTCTTCTGCTGTGGGTTCCTCCCTCTGCCGTAACTGTGGCGCCCCGCACTCTCCAGCTTGAAGTCTTATCTGGACACATTTCTCTCTTCCCCTCAAACGTCAGTTTGAACATGAGGGATTAGAAGAGGAATCACATGGGCGAGAAGGTTCCCCCTGGGTGACTGTGATAGGTCGGACATCTGTCTCCAAACACATTATGTTCGGCTGAGACGCAATCTCTCAGTCAATCACCGTGACTTTTCACAGATGGATGGATGGATGGACCAACCGCTAATAAAATGTCTTTAGATTCTCACCCAGAGAAGTTCAGGTGCAGCTGCCCAGAGGTCCCTTCCAGCTCAGTGATTCTTTGAATGTGTGATTGATATTTTAGAAGCAGGGACATCACTTGGTACAGCTGTCAGCAGCTGGCCTTTGTCACGAAGCTCCAGTGCTGTCCAGGGAAAGATGGCGAAGATACGAATCGTGCAGAAGCACTTGGGGAAGACATAGTAGCCTCGATGGAGGGCACGGGCGTGGAAAAGGCACTTTGTTAGTGGAAATGAAGGGGGCCTGGTGGGCGGAGGGACAGAAGGGTGTTTGATGACATAGAACATAATCAAGTGGTTGAACATGGCAGGTAGGAATCCAAGAAGCTGCAGTAACTATTATGCCAAGAACTTTACCCCAAAAGGCAACAGGGGGTCGTACAGGAAGAGTCTCAGACACAGGTCAAGCCCCCCCTGCGTGGGGATTCACAGTCACTGCTGTCTGTGTGGGGCCAGTCGGCAGACACTAGCCGAGTCCGGACGGAAAGTTGCCAGGTGGAGACAAGGGAGTGTAGGGGCCTGACCCTGTCGGTGGCACCCCCAGCCAGCTTAGCCCAGGCCGCATGCTACGGCGGGTCAGTCCGGGGTGCGTGATACCGCCGATGTGCACACTGGCTCGTCCAGGCAGCTTCCCTGCGGGGTGCATGCGGGCCCAGGGGAAGGTTTGGGCTTGCTGCCCTTCTCCCAGGCACAGCCCTTGGTGGTGGGTGTGAGATGGTGGAGGGGCGGCTTCTAAGACCGTCTTGCTCTCGTCAGCCCCATGTGACTCCGTTAGAGACCAGCACCCTCCCGGCTTCAGCTTGTCTTGAAGGGGGCATGATAAATCCTCTCAAAATCAAAGATCCGGGCCTCCCCTGGTGGTGCAGCGGTTGAGCGCTGGGCTGCGAGGCTGCCCGCGGTCTCTGCTGCGCTGGTTCGATCCCCAGCCGCCAGCGAGGGTCCCACATGGCACACAGGCCTCTCCTGCCGTGCCCGCTGCTCCCCTCAGCAGTGTGTCAGTCGTCAGTCTGACTGTTCTGCTCCCCGCTCTGGCTCTGGTGAATTCTCTCACCCTCCTGCGCTTCTGACTGCACCCAGTGCTTGTATAAATAAATACATAAATCTAAAAAAAAATCAAAGATCCACGTCATTCAGCACCAAGATAGACTTTAAAAGTAATAACCAATTGTCAACACGTGGTATTTTTCAAAGGCATCAACTTTCCTCACGTTTAAAACACACAAAACGACTGATGGATTGAAATCCAAAGCTTCGAGGCACTTTTCCTCTGCAGCAACCTCCATGCCGTAAGCTCTGTCCGAAGATTTTTTCCTCTTTGCTGCGTGCAGCTGCCCTGATCCATGGTGCCGGTGCGAGTGAGCAGCCAGCCCCTGAGCTAACATTCCACGTCCATCCCCACGTGTAGCTCTGTTCTCCCGACACCACTGGAGGTTTTTTAATGCAAGTTTTTCAGAGCTCGGACCTTGACTTCAAACTTGTGAAAGCTGTTTGCTCCACGGTGTCTGAAGTGAATTAGAAACCATGGGGTTAGGGTTTGGGTGGTTTTCCTATTTAAACTATTGCCTAAAAGCCAGACAACCAGAAATGAGTCAGGAACTTGCTAGTCTCTGGTGTTCACCAGCAGAACCCCCATGCTTTCTGCGGTAGGTGGATGTTCATCTAACACCAACATGCCTAAAGCTCACTGTTGCCTTTTTTTTTCGTTTGTTTTGTTTTTGCTGTGGTTGTAAACCACACATCGGGACCCCAAAAGCAATTTGAAAGGCTGAATCAAATCAATCGTAATTGCAAGAGAGCAGTGGATTCTAACCCGATTGGGGGCTGTCGCGGCTGCTGTAAGGCAGGGCAAGGTCCAAGCCAGATGACAAGGGCGGGCTCTCTGCAGTGTCCTCTCAGCGCCTACAGGTGTGACCCAGGCGTCCAGCTGCTGAAACATGGGACAGCACAGCAGCTGTCACTCATAAGAACTGGTGCCAGCCAGCTGGCCAAGCCAACGACAGGAGCAGAGACGTGCCTTTTCATTCTGATGCACAGGGCCTGCCCTGCGCAGACAGCTGGAGAATCTCAGGTGACAGTCCTGGGAGCAGCTCACCGCCCTGAGAGGCAGGGCAGAGGCCATCTGTGGTCAGATGCTGGTTACGGAGACCCGTGACTGCCCCGCCCGCTCCCCAGACTTCAAGAAGGAGAAACTGAGGGAGAAGCGTGGACGGCGACTTGCTCTAAGTTCATGTTATTTGCAGGGGCTTCCGTTCTAGTCCTTAGGAAGGAAAAATGCAGAGTTATAATTGCCCTGGGACAAGGGGCATTTTTAACACTGAATCCTAAGTGTCATCAAGGGACCTGATTAGAGTCAGGTCAGATCGAGGTTAGATCTTTCCAGAAGGCAATTCGGGACTGTGTTCCAAAACACGAGCCTTAAAAATATTCATGCCCCTTGACACAGAATTTTTACTTCTGGGAAGTTATTCAAAGGAAATAACCAGAAATATGCACAAAGGTTGAAGTACATGCTTGTCCATTCCAATGCGAATTAAAATGGTGAAAAATTGAAAATGAATCAAATGTCCACAAGAGACGATTGGCTAAATCAGTAACTTCTCTGCACAGTGAAATTTGGCTGAATACTTCAGAAGAAAATTCACCAATGTTGGCCATTTTGTGATATTAGTGATTCCCAGCAATTCTGCTTTGCTGTTTTATATTTTTCTGTGTCATCCAAAATCACCTGTAGTGGATTCTAACCCGATTGGGGGCAAATTTAGAATTTAGAAAAATTTAGAATCAAGAGGAAAACCAGTTTTAAAGAAACATAAGATCATGTTTACATTTATGAATTTAAAACCACCTGTAATTCACCCTAACCTGACTCTGTTTCACGTGTTAGCGCCTGTTGCACACTTAGGTCTGACACAGTTACAGACACACCTGCCAGTTTATATTCCGCTCTTCAGCTAACATTGTGGCTCCAGATTGCACATAGTCTATACTTTTGTCCCATGGTCTGTAAAGTCCTAACACTGCAACGTCCCATCGTATTAATGTTCAGTCACACAGTAGGTAGTACTGCTGGCCTTGGGTGAAGAGAGCTTTCATTAACTCCACCCCAAAGCCCCAGACAGAATGAATCACCCCTCGTTTGTGTTTGCTCATTACCTAATTCTTGTGTCCGAGCTTTTCTCCCCCTTGTGAAGAAGCTGCCTACAGCCCAGGCCTGGGCTGTGCTGGCCCATCTCTGCTCAGTGAAGGTGGACGTGTGAAGGGAAAGAGAGCCGGACCCACAGACAGACAGCAGACACGAGCAGGACTAGGGTTTGATGGTTTAATGCCTTCTTGGCCCGAGGAGCCTTACACACTAACTCACCTGACCATTTTATTAAATTCTATTTTATTTTCACGATGAGTTTTTGACCCTGAGTTATAAACGCCTCTTTGTAATAGCTCTTACCACCTCCTCCAACTTGGCTTTAACTTTTTAATCAGGTTTTTCCCATTAGGCATTTGCCACATTCCTTTCCAAAGTTGTGTCAATATCCATCATAGCAGTGAAAATGCTTCTAACAATCAACCGATAAATAAAATTAAAGGAAAGGGACAAAGAAAGGAAGGCTGCTCAACGGGCATAGAATTTCTGTTTGGGATGAGGAGAAAGTTCTAGAAAGAAATAGGGCAATGGCCACACAATGTGATGAATGTCCTTAAAGTCACTGGTTTGTACATGTAGAAATTATTAAAATAATAACTGTTCTGTTGCATATATTTTACAGGAAGGGGGGAGGCGGAGCGAAGGCTGGAAGGAAGGTCAGGCGGGTGGAGGGATGGTGGGCGGGAGGAGGGGAAACAGAATTGAGTCATGCGGCGCCCACTCTTCCTATAAATCTGCTTTTTATTAGTCGAGCCCTTCCCTGAGCCAGATACAAGACTGCAGTAAGTCTTTCTGAAGACAGGGAAAATAAATTTCTCAGGTTTGTATTGTATCCTATTATCTTGACCAAGCAGATAGGTGCACGTATTCCCCCAGCCTGCAGAGATGTCCCGTCCCCCCCCCCTTCCTTCCAGGCAGGCTTCCCAGGGGCGCCCCAGGAGGCGGCTGGCGGCCACCAGCTTGGCTTAGCAGCCTGGAGATCTGTGTTTATCCAGGTGGGGGGTCAATTTCTCCTCCCTCAAAACGGTTGCCTGTGCTGAGCTCTTTTTTTTCTCTAGAATCAAACTAGCGTCATGTAGATGCTAGTCTTGTGTTGGCTGGAGCAGCCGTATTCTCTGTACACACGCTCTGCGGAGGAAATACCTGCGGCACCACCCAGCGCCGACTGCACTGGCATTTAGAGAAACGCAGAAGGTTTTGTGCCGAGTCTTGCTGGGAAGGAGACCAGGAGAGGGAAGCCCGGCCTCCGAGGCCCCTCTCGCCCCCTCGGCCTCTCTCCTGCTTCCCAGAGGACAGAGGGCAGAGCTGTCGTCACTGTCACCTGGTCAGACCTGGGGTGTGGGCACAGGGGGCGCAGGGAGACCCTGTCAGGGAGGGCGCCGCCTGGGGTGGAGAGAGGCCCCCCCAAGGCCCCGGAGCCACGGGCACAGACGCCGGGTCTCAGAGCCCAGACAGTCCCATGATGGAAGTGAGGACGCAGCTCGCGAGCACAGCTCGCCCCGGGTGTGGCTGAGGCAGCGTTTGTGTTTCTTTCTAGTCATGCCCAGTGTGCGTCTAAAATGTATGAATTTTCGAGTTGGTGAAATGAGCTATATTAGGGAGAACCCGAAGATCCCCTCTGCAGCATTTTGTAGAAATCCCTGGAATTTCTGCGCACAGGGAGAGCTGGAATCCGCATCCCTGGGACCCGGCCCGAGCGGCCCGTCCTGTGTCCCACCCTGAGGAGCAAGCGCCTCTGGAAGGGAGGCCGCTTGGGCTGCGGGTGGGTGGACACCACTCTCGTCCTCATCGGGGATCGGAGCTTTCCTGGGAGCTGGAGACCCCACGCGGCCCTGTGGAGGCAGACGCGGGAGAGGGGCTTTGAGGGGACGTGTCGCTACCCGACCAGCAGACGCTGCCTGCCACCTGCTCGCTCTGCGTCTGGCTCCAGAGCCTGAGGCCGGCCTGGCTTTCACCCCGAGCACCGTCGGCACGGGAGGGACGGGGGCCTGCGGAGACAACGTGCCTGGACACCTCCCTCCTGCTGCCCGTAAAAAGATGGTCACATTTAACTCAGGCGAAAGCAGAAATGTCAGACAGCAGAAAAACTTCTCCCCAAACCTCCTCCCGCCCCCATAAAAAAAACTGTGGGGTGGGGAGGGGTGAAAATGGGCAAGGAGGTTCAAGGGTGGGAAATACTAGGATGGAAATGGATGGCTAACTTTGAAATGTAAAAGGCACTGATCTTACCTCATGGGGGGGGGGGTAACAATATAAAGGGAAAGTAACGGAGCCTAAGGCGCCCCCTTCCAACGCCCTTTTCCCGGCTGCACGGGGGTGGCTTCCGCATCAGGCCAGGCCCAGTGAGCAGTGGAGGGGCCAGTGCAGCCTGAGAGACGCCTCAGGGCCCAGGCCCAGCTCGTCTGTAAGCTCAGGGTCAAAGATTTCAGCCTTAATGTCCCCAAGGAACAAAGGGAGAGAAATCACCCAAAGCTGCACCAGGCCGACTCGCTCGTCCACACCGTTCGCCGGGACCGGCCCTCTCCCCTCCCTGTGCTGAGCATTGAACCATCCTGTGGGCCTCGAGCTTTTTCAGCAGTTTAGCGCCCATGGGGGTGGCATGTTCAGAGAGCTGCCTCCCGCCAAAGGGAAGAGCAGCAGCGTGGGGCTGCTGTGAACGGCACCTGGCTCATCCGCGGAGGGCGCCTCCTCTGTGGGCAGTGGCTGTGTGTCCTAAAGCAGCGTGTGCTTTGCCCTGTCTGAGCACACCCCTCCTCTCTGCCGAGCGCCGAGTCAAAGGTTGGGTTGTTTGTCGCAGGCAGTTTGGGGACCCCTATGGGGGAGAGAAGGTGCCCCATCTGTCCTGCGTCACTGACCGCCCCGTCCCCCAGGCTGGCGTTCTGGAAACCCTCAGCAACCAAGCACACCCCAGACTCGCCTGTGCAGGCTGGTGTACACTTGAGCTTTTCCACGAAGGGGACATTGTGTCCCCCGGGGATGGGAGTCTCCTGACAGGCCTGCCCCCCACCCCAGATTCCACCTGCAGTGTGGCCACGGTACCGGGTGCTGAAGGCCCTGGGGGATGCCTGGAGCCAGCAAAGCTTTTGCTGAAGCAGGAGGCATGTCTGAATGGAAAGAAAACCTCAGTGGCAGGTGACTTCCCCACAGCGACGCTCAGGCGCTGACTCTGGGGTGAGGCTGGCGCCGAGGGCAGGTGCTTTTGGGCCACGCATGAAATGAGAAGAAATCAAAGTTGTGAGCACAGCCCAGCCCGTGGATCTCCGTTCTGCTCAGCAAGCCCCTCGTTTGCTTATTTGTTCTGCTTGTTGGTTTTACATGTGGCCGAGTATCTCTGAGAAAAATCCACTCTGAAATCTGGAAACTGAAACTAAAAATGGCACCAGGGCTGTGAGCCTGGGCCAGCGTCCAGCGCAGGCGGAGCCGCCGCGTCCTTGAGCCAGACCCGGGACCCGGGTTGAGGGGCCTTGGCAATGGCGGCCACCCACCTGGGCAGAGGCCCTGCCCAAAGCCCTCAGCAGAAGTGAGTCCGGGCACCCACCTCGCAGGGCCCTCCCCAGGCGGGTGGGGGTCTGGCTGCCGCCTCCACTGAGGCTCTGCCCCCAGTAGCCTCGGGGGGTGCCAGCAGTAGCTGGAACCCTGACCCACAAATCTCCAGGGAGATGGTGGCTGAGACGGCCCCTCCTCCCCTGCTCTCCTTGAATGTTCTCTGCGACCACCTCCAAGAGCAATGAGCGATCTGCCTCACCAGCCCTGCCCCACGCTTCTCCCTGGGGCTCGGCGCGGCCACACGTGCGCGCGTACAGCGAATCTCCAGTCGGAAGCGAGCCCCGAGGTAAGCACAGAAGGACTGTCACTCCCCCAGTTTTTTCTCTGTCCCTTGATGGGGACCTGAGACTGATTTAAAGTTCAATTTCGAGGTTCGCCGTCCCCACCTCCCTTCCTTGGCAGGCTCCCAGCCGTTTATAGTTACTCTTCGCTTCCAGAGAAAGGCCTGGGCTCAGGAGATGCCATCACCGCAGCTCAAGAAATCGTCTGTTCTTAAGGGAGGAAGTGGAGGAACACGAGGGAGGCGTCACTGGCTGGAGCAGAATCAAGTGTGTCTGGAGAGGCCCGGGGAGGAGGCCAGGATGTCCGCGTCAGAGCTGGGCCTTGCTCAGGTGGCAAATCCTGAGCTCCCTGCCCCACGCCCACGTTCATCAGCGCAACCCCCACTCTGCCTTAACCCCCAGGGGCAGTCAAGGTGGAGAGAAGTGGTCTGGGGTCACGCTTTTCCTTTTAAAGATTTATTTATTTATTTATTTATGCATACAAGAACTTGGGTGTCCGTCAGAGGTGGGGGGGGGGTGAGAGGATCCACCAGAGACAGAGTGGGGAGCAGAACAGGCAGATTGACTGGCATACACCGCTGAGGGGAGCAGCGGGCGAGACAGGAGAGGTCTGCCGCACCATGTGGGTATCTTCCCGGCCGGCTGGGGATCTAACTGGTGCTACAGTGGCTGGTAATAGCTTCACAGAGCTGTCTTTAACCCCTGCACCACCAGGGAAGCCCCTGGGGCATCCTTGAAAGAGGGGAGCAGTTACAGATGAAGCATAGGCACCTGAGTGATTCGTGTGTTGTAAAGGGCTCTCCGGAATCAGAACGTAGGAGATGGGGGTTATTAAGTCAGACAGAAGAAGAATTAGCACGAGTCCCTTTGGGGGACAGTGGGGGGGGCTGGGCATTTGAGGTGATTTTATGGTAAGGAGGCCGGACTTGGCTTTTGCTGCTGGCAGGAAGGCCTAGGAAGTGGTGACGCATCCCAGCTGTTTAGGAAAAACATTTATGCCTTTGGTGGGTTAAGTGACGAAAGCTCTGTGGCACAGAACCCCATCTCGGAAGGCGACTGCTGCTGTCAGCACCAGAGAATTTAGTCGCCCCCAAAATGAAAGTGTCACATGCACTTCGCCTTCAGTCTAGGGTCTGGCTCCCTAGTTAGTGATCAGCTTCATTTTTGTCGTAAGCCAAAGAGTGGCGGACAGGGACATCTTCCTTGGTAACGCTGGGGAACCCGTCGGACATCGGGAAGGAGCAAAACAGGAGCTGACGATGTAGGCTCGCCCTGAAGTCTCTAACCCCTCGTGACAATTAGTGGGGGTGGTGCTGGAGCACAGCTGCTGTGTCAGGCCCAGAGAAGTAGAGGGGAGGAGCACTTGGGGAGCAGGATCCTCAGCCCTGCGGGAGCCTGTGTCTGGGTGGCAGGTGTGACGTGCCCCACAGGAGCCATCATCCGGGGAAATGCTCTTAAAGGGCTCTGTGTCCGGTCAGGCCGTTTCCATCCCAGCTTGTCCCCGACTCTTCCCAGGGGTGCCAGAAGACCGGGGCCTCTCCCATGCCTTGGGTCACCAGGTAGAGTTGCAAAATGAAGATGTGCAAATAGGGTTTCCCTCCTCCCCCTGTAGAAAAAGGGCATGTTTTTGTTTTTTTTAAATAAATAAATGATAACCAGAACGTGTTTATTGATCCTAACAGGCTAAGTGTTCAGGTCAAGTGAGAGCCCAACTTGAACCTGAAGAAGACTAAAGGCCCAGGGTGAGGTGGTCCCCTGACCTTAGGGGAGCCCCCTCCTGGGCTCACTCTCACCGTGCACCAGGTTATCAGCCCAAATCTCTAAACATGTAAGGTCCCAGCCCCAGATTTCTAAAGGTTACTAATTTTTTTTTTCTACTTTCTTCTGTCCTCCGGAGTCCTGGCCTCCGCAGACACTACCACAAGGGCTTCCTGCCCTCAGAGTGGGGGCGCCCTCCCCAGAACCAGCAGGTGACCACACCTGGCTGCCCACATAGGTCACAAACCCCACAGAGCAGGCCAAATCTTCTCTGACAGAATCTTCTGGAGGTAGGGAGAGCAGAGGGCCAAGAGCTAGCCGCTTCTCAGTGGTCCTTCCCAGGCAGCCGGAGCCCATCCCTGGAGGGCCTGGGGAGGAGGGATCTGGAGAGGACGGAAGAAGGGTCTTCCCTCTCCGGGCACCCTTCAGCTCCGCTCTCCTTCCCTCTTCCTGACTGTGGCTGGTGGTAGTGAGTGCTCCTGTGGTGGCGTGGCTGGGGCGGGTCTATAAATGGAAATGTTGGCCTCCCTCCCAGGATAACACCAGATAGGCCCCCCGGCATCGGTTATGCAATCTCTGCTTTGATGACTTCATCAGGGAGAGGGGGGCAATGAAAGTGAAAGGCACACGTTGGGGGAATAGTAGCTCCAGAGCAAATCTCTTCCCAGCAGCTTGTCTGCAGACAGCTGAGCCCCCTCCCCCCGCCCCATCTGCAAGTGAAGGAGAGAAAGGAGTCGAGGCTGGTGCGAAAGCCTAACTCCAGGTGCAGCTGACAAACCACCTGCAGGTGCTCGCGTGGACAGCGCGGCCACCTGTCTGCGGGCAGAGGCCCTGCCCGGCTCTGCGGTGGGCATCTCTCAGCCCTGGGCCTGGGGTCTGCCGCGACCCTGGAGCAGACAGCACACGGAGACAGACGACAGTTCCCACACAACTCTCGTGCTCTTAGACGCTACAGGCTGGGCTGTTTTCTGTGGAGAAAAACCACAGAGCACAGGTTGTGCCACAGAGGGCAGCTGGTGCAGGTGGGTCAGAGAATTTGAGGAGCGGGTGCCCTCAGAGCCCGCCCTGACGGGGATGTTGCTGTGGGGGAAGTCGGCCTGGTTGCTGAACCTGTAGCCAAACCCCGTTTGTTCCCGATCCTCCCACCTCCAGGTCTGGATGGAGAATTGCCGTTGAGGCTCCTCCTGCACGCCTCAGAACTTCAGGTGGGCTCGGGCAGAACAGCCCAGGTGCCAGACACGGCAGGGCCATCCCATTCCATGCTGGGCTGAGTATGCTTGGCTTGGCGAGGCTTCTGCGGTGGGCGGGGGAGATTCTATTATAATTTTATGGAGCTGCTGGAGGTTGGCCATCTAGGTTTCTTTTTTTTTTTTTTTTTTTTAATTTTTTTAAATATTTATTTATTTATTATTTTTTTTTTTTTTTAATAAATTTTATTGTTATATTCCCCATACAATTGCAGCCTCCCCATTCTGACCCCAATCCCTCCCCTCCCACCCCCGCCCCCTAAAAGTGTCTCTGGTTCATAGTTTTTTGTTGATTTTGATTTTCACTTTCTTATAGTTATTCATTTTCCTGATCCCTTATTTAAGTTTTCTAGATTCCTGCTATGAGTGAGACCATCCTGTATTTTTCTTTTTCTTTTTGGCTTATTTCGCTGAGCATGATCCCTTCCAGCGCCATCCATGTTGCTGCAAATTGCATGTGTTTATCTTTTTTGAATGCTGAGTAATATTCCATGGTATATATGTACCACATCTTCTTGATCCAGTCATCTATTTTTGGGCATTTGGGTTGTTTCCAAAGCTTAGCTATTGTAAACAGTGCTGCTATAAACATAGGGGTGCAGGTGCTCTTTGGAATTGATGTTTCTGTGTCCTTTGGGTAAATACCTAGGAGTGGAATTGCTGGATCATATGGAAGCTCTATGTTTAGTAGGTCCAGAAATCTCCATACAGCTTTCCACAGTGGTTGGACCAGTTTGCACTCCCACCAACAGTGCAGAAGAGTTCCTTTTTCTCCACACCCTCGCCAACATTTGTTGTTGCTAGTTTTTTTAATATGTGCCATTCTCACTGGTGTAAGATGGTATCTCATGGTAGTTTTGATTTGCATTTCCCTGATGGCAAGTGATGTTGAACATTTTTTCATATGCCTGTTGGCCATTTGCATTTCCTCTTCAGAGAAGTTTCTTTTAAGCTCTTCTGCCCATTTTTTGACTGGATTATTTTCTTTGTTGTTGTTGAGTCTCATCAGCTCTTTGCAGATTTTTGTGATCAGTCCTTATCATTAGTGTTGGGTGCAAAAATGTTCTCCCAGTTGGTGGGGTTTCTCTTTGTTTTTGTTATTGTCTCTTTTGCTGTGCAAAAGCTCTTTAATTTGATGTAGTCCCAGCTATTTATCTTTGCCTTCACTATCACTGCTTTGGGTGATGTGTCTGTAAAGATGTCTTTGATGTGCAAATCACGTAGTGTTTCGCCTATATTTCCTTCTATGTATTTTATGGTTTCAGGTCTTATCTCTAGTTCTTTAATCCATTTTGAGTTGATTTTTGTGTATGGTGTGAGGTAGTGGTCAAGCTTCATTCTTTTGCATGTAGCGACCCAGTTTTCCCAGCACCATTTATTGAACAAACTTTCTTTGCTCCAATGCATATTCTTTGCTCCTTTGTCAAAGATTAGTTGACCATAAATCTGTGGGTTTATTTCTGGATTTTCTATTCGATTCCATTGGTCTATATGTCTGTTCTTGTTCCAATACCATGCAGTTTTGATGATTATGGCTTTGTAGTATAGTTTGAAGTCTGGGAGTCTGATGCCTCCATTCCCTTCTTTTTTTTTCAGGAAAGCTTTGGCTATTCGGGGTTTTTGGTGATTCCATATGAATTTCATCAATAATTGTTCTATTTCTTTGAAGAATGACATTGAAATTTTGATTGGAATAGCATTGAATCTGTATATTGCTTTTGGTAGGATGGCCATTTTAATAATGTTTATTCTTCCAATCCATGAGCAGGGGATGTCTCTCCATTTCTTTGTGTCTTCTTCTATTTCTTTTAACAGTGTTTTATAGTTTTCTTTGTATAGGTCCTTTACCTCTTTTGTTAGATTTATTCCCAAATATTTGATTTTTTTTGTTTCAATAACAAAAGGGATGGTCTTTTTGATTTCTTCTTCTTCAGATTTATTGTTTGTGTATAGGAAGGCTACTGACTTTTGCGTGTTGATTTTGTATCCTGCCACTTTACTGAACTGATTGATGAGTTGAATTAGCTTTTCTGTGGAGTTTTTGGGGTTCTCTATGTATAATATCATATCGTCTGCAAATAGTGATAGTTTGACTTCTTCTTTTCCTATTTGGATTCCTTGGATGTCTTTCTCTTGTCTTATTGCCCTGGCTAGGACTTCCAGTATTATATTGAAAAGCAATGGTGAGAGTGGACATCCTTGTCTTGTTCCAGATCTTAATGGAATTGCTTTCAGCTTTTCACCATTGAGAATGATACTGGCTGTTGGCTTGTCATAGATGGCCTTTATGATGTTGAGGTATGTTCCTTGTATCCCCAGAATTTCAAGGGCTTTTATCATGAATGGGTGTTGCACTTTGTCGAAAGCTTTCTCAGCATCTATTGATATTATCATATGGTTTTTATATTTCTTTTTGTTGATGTGTTGGATAACGTTGATTGATTTTCGGACGTTAAACCATCCTTGTGCCCCTGGAATGAATCCAACTTGGTCGTGGTGAATTATCTTATGGATACATTGTTGGATTCTGATAGCTAAAATTTTATTGAGGATTTTTGCATCAGTGTTCATTAGGGAGATTGGCCTATAGTTTTCCTTTTTTGTGTTGTCCTTGTTCGGTTTTGGTATTAGTGTAATGTTGGCTTCATAAAACGTGTTGGTATTGTCCCTTCCTTCTCAATTTTTTGGAAGAGTTTGTGAAGGATAGGCACTAATTCGTCTCTGAATGTTTGGTAGAATTCATTTGTAAATCCATCAGGTCCTGGGCTTTTGTTTTTGGGGAGGTTTTTTATTACCATTTCAATTTCGCTAATTGTAATTGGTCTGTTTAGGTGTTCTATTTCTTCTTTATCTAGCTTTGGGTGATTGTAGAGTTGTAGGAATTTGTCCATCTCCTCTAGATTGTTAAACTTGTTTCCATATAACTGTTCATAGTAGTTACTGATTATTCTTTGATTTCTGCTGTGTCCGTTGTGATTTCTCCTCTTTCATTGATGATCCTGTTTATTTGTGCTTTCTCCCTTTTTTCCTTTGTGAGCCTGGCTAGGGTTTGTCTATTTTATTGATTTTTTCAAAAAACCAGCTCTTGGTTTCATTGATCTTTTGGATTGTTTTTTTAGTTTCAATTTCATTTATTTCTGCTTTGGTTTTATTATTTCTTTTCTTCTACTGGTTTTGGGGTTTTTTTGTTGTTCTTTTTCTAGATCTTTGAGCTTCGAGATGAGGTTGTTTCTTTGCGTTCTTTCTTGTTTCTTGATGTGAGCTTCTATTGCTATATATTTTCCTCTTATTACTGCTTTTGCTGCATCCCATACATTTAGGATATTAGTGTCCTCCTTGTCGTTCAATTCAAAAAATTTTTTAATTTCTTCTTTGATCTCCTCATTAGTCCAATGGTCTTCCAGTAGTGTGGTTTTTAATCTCCATGAGGTAGGAAAGTTCCTTGCCTTCTTTTTATGGTTTATTTCTAGTTTGATGCCTTCATGGTCAGAAAAGATGGTTGATATGATTTCAATCTTGGTGTATCTGTTGATGTTTGTCTTGTGCCCCAGTATGTGATCGATCCTGGAGAATGATCCGTGTGCGCTTGAGAAAAATGTGTACTCCGTTTTTTTGGGGTTTAGTGTTCTATAGATGTCTGTTAAGCCTAATTGCTCTAGGTCCTTATTTAGAGCTTTGGTTTCTTTACTTATTTTTTGTCTTGTTGATCTATCCATTGTTGATAGTGGTGTGTTGAAGTCTCCCACTACGTATGTGTTTTCTCTGATGTCTGTTTTCAGAGAGGACAACAGTTGTCTGATATATTTTGGTGCCCCTTCGTTTGGTGAGTATATGTTAATGAGTGTTATTTCTTCTTGAAGTAATGTCCCCTTGATCATAATGTAGTGACCATTGGGGTCTCTTTTTATCTTTTTGAGTTTGAAATCTGTTTTATCTGATATAAGTATAGCTGTTCCTGCTTTCTTTTTTGGTCCATTTGCTTGTAGTATTGTTTTCCATCCTTTAACTTTGAGCCTATTTTTATCTTTTGTAGCTAAATGTGTTTCCTGGAGACAGCAAAAGGTTGGGTTTTGTTTCTTAATCCAGGCTGCCACTCTGTGTCTTTTTATTGAAGAGTTTAGTCCATTTACATTTAGAGTTAATATTGATATGTTAACATCTGTATTTGCCATTGTGTTTGTCTTTCCTTTGATTTTATTTATTCTTTTTTTTTTTGGCCTTCTTTCATTGTTATTCGTCCCTCTGAGGTTCTGGCTTTAGGACTCCTTGTAGTATTTTTTGGAGTGGGGGTTTAGTTGCAATGAAATTCCGGAGTTTCTGTTTGTCTGGGAAGGTCCATATTCTTTCTTCAAAGAGGAAGGAGAGCTTTGCGGGATAGAGTATTCTTGGTTGGCATCTGTTTTCTTGGAGTCTGTTGACTATGTCCCTCCACTCTCTCCTTGCCCGTAGTGTTTCTTCAGAGAAGTCTGATGTCAGCCTGATTGGTTTTCCTTTGAATGTTATCTGTTTCTTCCCTCTTGCCAGCTTCATTATTTTTTCCTTGTCCTGGATTCTTGGGAGCTTTACTATTATGTGTCTTGCTGTATTTTTCCTTTCGTCGTGGAAGTTTGGTGTTCTTCTTGCTTCTTGTATATCAATTTTCAGTTCCTTCTTCACATTTGGGAAGTTCTCTTCAATTATCTCTTTGAATATTTTCTCTGTTCCTACATCTCTCTCCTCTCCTTCTGGTATTCCTATAACTCTTATATTTCCTTTCCTCATGGAGTCAGATAGTTCCCGAAGTCTTTCTTCGTTCTTTTTCCTTCGTACTTCTCTTTCCTTTTCTGTTTTGGTTCTTTTTATTTCTGTGTCTTCAAGATTACTTATTCGTTCTTCCATTTCATCTATTCTGCTTTCATTGCTTTTCCCAGAATTCTTTAGTTCTTCCATTAATTCTTTGATCTCCTGCATTTCTTTTACTTCCCTCTTTAGGGACTCAATTTCTTTCTTCTGACCATTGTTTTCCCTCTCTAGGGACTCAATTGCATTCTTCTGATCGTTGATTATTTTTCCCTTATCATTGTTTTCCTTTATGACTTCTGTCAGTTTTTTAATCACGGCAATTTTAAATTCTCTTTCTGGAAGGCTCAGAAATTCTTCCAAGTTATTGTCTTTGCAATCTGGGGGCTGGCTTTCTTTTTGTGGTGTGCTTTTTCTCTGGAGAGTTGCTAGGTTGCGTGTGGTTCTTCTCCTCCCTACTGTCTGTTTTCTAATTTGCCGTATGCGTTGGGACACTGTGTTGTTGGGACTGGCCGGCATCTTGGGTGGGCTTCTCTGTTCCCCTCTGGTTCTTCCAGGAGTCATCTGTCAGTTTCAAGCAGCCTTTAATGGAGAAAGGTCCCTGTTCTAAAATGCCGATGTGGGGACACACTCCCCTGTGCGCCTGGTCTGCCCCGGCGGTGGGTTCCTGCTCCCCTCTGGGCTTGGACTGCAGGCCAGAGGGGGTCTGGCGTGGGCGAACTTCCCCCGCTCACCTCTGGCTCCTGAGGAAGCCTTCTGCAGGTAGTCTTTACTGAAGAAATGTCCCTGTTCTAAAATGGTGATGTGGGACACACTCCCTGCGCGTCTGGTCTCAGGCACACTCTTCTGCGCGCCTGGTCTGCCCCGGCTGTGGGTGCTCGCTCTCCCTGTGGGCTCAGACTACTTGTTCGGAAGGAGCCAGGTGTGGGCTAACTCCCCAGCTGGCCACTAGCTCCTTCAGTAGCCTGTGCTGGGGTCAAGTCGCTAGGTGGCGCCAGAGATCTCTCCTAGAGCCCTTGGGGAGCTGATTTTCCACCCCGTGGGACAGGGAGCAGAGTGGGGATGGTAGGGTACACCTCAACGGCTTTGGGGTGCTGTGTCTGCCTTGTGCCCCACCGTCGTGGGGAACCCACGCCCCTAATTTCGTGCCCCGGGTCTCAGTTCCAAAGCCCTCAGTTCCAGGACGCGGGCTGTAGCCCAGATCAGTGGCGCGGGAATGGCGCCTTTTGAATCCCGCTCCCCTGCCTGGGCGCCTTGTTCCTGCTCACTCAGGGAGGGCCTCCGCCGTCTCCCCGCAAGCCTAGGTCGCAGGCGCGGGGACCTGGGCAGCTGCGATCCGGTCTGGATCCGCGCCACTTTCCGCGCAGGCTTACCGGGCGGCCGGGGCTGTGTGCTGGGGCTGGTCTCCTCCTGGGGGGCGGGGCTCTCTTTAATGGCGCCTGGAGTTCACCTCCGCGGCGGATCCTGCAGGGTTCGCCTCAGCTCCCGTTCACGGGGTGTGGTGGCTGCAATAGTTCCTTTCCACTCCCAGTCCCGCTTGCTGTGTCCGTTTTTCTTGTTGGCCGTTTTGGTTTGTTGTTTCCTCCTCTCTGCGGTCGGAGAGTGCCGCCTCTGTGGGCGGGGGAGGGGAGCAGGGTTCTGCGCTTCCCTCCCTTCTAGTCCTCTTTTATGGCCACTTTCTTCTTTGGGTAGTTTGCTGGCGTCACCCGTTTATCTTCCGTGTCCCAGTTCTCACTGGGACCTGCCGCTTTTCCTCCCTATTAACTTTTTTTTAATGGGAGATCTTACTCATCTTACTCGCAGAGTCTCCTCGCCGCCATGTTGCTCCGCCCCTTTTCTTCAATAATCCATCTAGGTTTCTTAACCTAAAAATTCATCAGCGGGCAAAGTGGGCTTCTTTGGGATCAAGGAATTGCAATTTAGAGAGCACAGGTTCAAGGAGAAATGCAATGTGTCCTGAAGAGTCTTCTTAGGGACAGAGAAAGAAGGGTGAGCTCACAGGTCAGGGACTAGTCGGGGGGAGTGTCCAGGGGAGGGTCACAGGTTCACGTTGGGAAAGGGCCACTCGTGTCCTTCAGATCGTCTCCCTCCTGCTGCTGGCTTCTTAGACTGTTGGCTCTCAGGCTGGCCCATGTAAGATAATTCCTCTAAAATAGCCCTGACTCCATTTTAAAATGGCTCCACTTATGTCAGCTCTTCAGAGGTCTTTGACTGTTTGCTACTCTAAATCATTCGAGCTATTCAAGACCAATCTTTGCATAAAGCTGTGATTCTTTCCATGGGGTGAGTTCTTAGAGGTGGATTGTCAGGGTATGAAGTAGTCAAGTGGGTCACCACGCCGTCCCTGGGCTCCTGTCCACCTGAACCACCCAAGACTCGGCTGTGAAGCCTCCCTGCTCCTGCCACAGTCAGGTGCTCGCACCCCGGCTCCCTTGTTGGCTGCGTCCTCACAGGAGGCCCCCCACTCTGGAGAGCGGCAATCAGCTACCCAGGAAATTCGGGGAGCCTCACCCCTTGCCAGAATTTTGGAGTCCCTTGAAAATAAGCAAATGACCTCCTTGGTGTCAATGGAAGAGATTTAATTTTTTAGAGCACCAGTTGTTTTTTTAATAATATGTACTGAAGTAGTGGGTTCACAATAGAGAATTTGAAAGAGTATAAAACTTTAAAAATCAATCAATTATAATCCTATCTAACAGGATTATTCTGTGACTGCGGTTTTAGAAACTGCTCCCCCCGCCTTTAACTATACATTGTAAGCTTTCTTCTATGTGATTAGTCTGAGAAGGCAGGATTTTTATTGGCTGCCTAGTATTCATGATATGGATGTACCATAATTTATTTAATCAGCTCCTATTGTTGCACACTAATGAACTTTTAACCAATTTAGTGTTGCTGTGGTGGTGGCATTCATCACAGGCTCAAGAGCACTCTCTAATTTACATCAAAGGCAAATGAAAAGCATAACTCTCAAAGTTGTGTTTCCAGTGAAAGGATCTTTGTAAGTAGGTTCAAAGCACTGATAAGCACATGTGGTATTTGTGTTGCTTTTCCCCCAAGACAGTCCTTGAAAGCCTGGCCTCGCCGTGCTGGCTTGCCAGTGTCCTGCACTGCACGCCTGTGTCCACGCTTTCTCCCCTCCTGGACGAGGCCCCACGCGCCAGCTGGGAGACGCCATCCATGACAGGCCCATCCCTCCTTCTCCTCCCCACTCATACGTGATACTGGTTTAGGGGAGAAATCATCATAGCCAATTAGTCAGTTCAGTTCAGCAAATATTTATTCTGCGCTGGCTGCTGGAGGACCTGCGAGAGCTGCAGACCTGGGATGACGCCGTCAGGGCCTCCCCCGGCCAGAAACTCATAACTTGTCAGCGTCTGGGCAGCTGGAACTTTCCAGCACCAGGAACATGAGCGTGGACAGTACATTCCTGTATGGGTGGGGGGTGGGGAGGGGGGTTGGCTGGAAGGACATCCAAAAACATTTAGAGTTATAATATTGCAATGTTGAAAGTGAACATTGCCCTTTTTTTCTTTATATGCTTAATCGGCGTTTTCAGATTTTCCCAGCGATCAGGGAGGAAATCAGCAAAAGATATTTTTTTAAATAGTCGCATGAATGGCTAAGCAACCTAGAAAGGAAATCACGATGAAAGTCTTGGCCTTGTTGTTTTCGGAGCTAAACGGGAACCAGACAACTCCCTGACTTTCTCGAACTTTGTGACCGAGAGGGTGTAGCAGCAACAGAATGAGAAGCTCTTTGGTATTTGCTTAGGGTATGCGGTCCCCGGGCCCAGCATGGAGCCCAGTCTCCGCCTGGCCTTGGGCCTCGCGGTGGGAACCGTCCTGCTCACTCGCTGGACCCAGACCGTGGCTGGCCCGCGGAGCAGACCTCACCCTGGGCGTGAGATGCCGCCCGTTCAGCGGCGAGCTTCCTAAACTGATGCGCTGCCTCAAAACTTCATCCTGTTGGGGCCACGCATGATAAAACCAACCTTTTTATCCAACCTCTTTACTAATCTGCTGAAAGAGAGGGGCGCGGAGGGGTAGCCTCTGCTGTGAATTTACTGGGAGCCAACGCGCCAGACCCACGGTGAGAAATGGTGCTGGACAAAGACTGGGTGAAAGACGCCACCCGGCTGAAGCCGAGCTTCTGCCTGACACTTGATCAGCTTCAAAGGCAACTCTAAGGTTTTATTTTGTTTCTTCCACTCACGGTTGAACAGTCTAATCAAATGGCCTTTCCTTAAATATCAGAGTGGGGACCACAGCAGCACCCTAACTTGGGGTATCAGGCAACACACCGAAAGTGATGTATACTTTTGTGTTCTTTCAGTTTCATCCTCGATCCCAATAGAATTTCTCTCTTTGTAGTCTGTGCTCATTCCTCTCCCTCTGCACCCTTCCCCGTTTTTTACTCCAGAATCCTCTTGGGTGATCTGCTCAGTTTAGGTGCATGTAATACTCAGTGGGAAAGCAGGACCCCAGAAACACCCCCGCCACTGTGCCGTATCAGACAAGCTACCCCGCCTCTCAAGAGACTTGGGGACTTTTCATCAGCAAAATGAGTTTCCTTGTGCAGGTGAGAGCACCTAGCGGAGCGTTTGACAAACATTAGGCGGCCCAGAAGTTATCCCCTCTGGTCTTTTCCATGTTTAAAGAACCTTTCCAGCCAGAAGCGGGGCTTGCCTCAAATCACAGCTTTCCATGGGGCGGACCAGAGGACAGGAAGTCTGGTGCGTCTGGTGCTCCCTGAGCTCGGGCACCACCAGCCTCACCCCTTCCTAGCTCAGCTGGACAACACCCGGCCACCATAGCAGAGTTGCAACTGGAGTACTCACTTTCTGGAAGAATCCTGGCCATGGGCTTCTTTCAGAATTCTTGGGTTTGCATTGCCAGAGCAATGCAATTGCTCTGAACACCTGGAGAGTTTCCGCCCCAAATGCAGGAGTTGCAGTAGACACCTCAGCCACTTAGAGCGCTGACCTGCTCTGGGGAGTGCTGGGTTTGCCGCCACACACCAGCGGAGCGCTCAGATGCTCCAGCTTGTAGGCAGTGCCTAGAAACAGGACTCGGCCCCATGGCCCTCAAACTGTCCAGCATGGCGACAGTCATGGCCTGGGGGGCTTTCAAAAATCCCTAGAGCTTCCGAAGTGCGTCCTGGGAATTTGCATTTCTAACAAGCTCCGGCTGGTGCCAATGCTGCTGGCCAAAGAAGCGCACTTTGAGAACCCCGGATCTGCAGCTCTACTTCCTAGCAGCCCACACTGGGGATAGGGGAGGTTTCCACATCTTCTTAGGCATTTCCTTTCTGTACAGCGTCATTAACTTTTATCTCCAGTGTGAAGGAGTCTTTTAAGTATGACTTTCACGTGGAGGGATGGGGGGGAGCAGTCACATGGCTTCCCTGACCTGACAGTGCCAGCTCTGCCCGCCGCCTGCAGCCAGCCCAGGGAAGGGGTGGGCGGTGGGTCCTCCTCCGGCCACCGGTGCACCCCCATACCAGCAAGTGTGATGTCCGTGAAATGGTAGCTTCCACCTGTGAATAGGCTTCCTCCTTCTGAAACTTGACGCTTAAACAGAACCTTTGCAGGAGAAACCCCTGGATAGAGAGGCTGGACACACAGGAGCCTCCTGACATACAGATCTAGGCAACATCCATTCCCGCTGGAGAGCCGGGTGGTGGTGGTTGTTTTTAATTACTTGACCCTGTTCAGTGTGTGCACAGACCTGTTTCCAGGACACCCTTGTTGCTTGGGGTATTGACCGCTTTTTCACTTTTCCCTACCGCAAGCAGCACCCCCAACCCCACCCCACGCCCCGCTCCTTCCAGGCCACCGGTTCTCACGGTTGGGGGGAAGGGAGCATGCACCCCCTCCGGCCCCCAAGCGCAGTGACCCAGTGGGGTCCTCCCCACGCGTACCGCCCGGCATTTCTTTGTTCGGTTCCCTGCGCCCACCCGGAGGCACCTCGGCCCGGCGGGGCGCACGGCCCCCCCTGACGTCCCCGAGGACCTGGAAGCACACAGGCCGCGTGGAGAGGCCAGACTGCGCCGCAGGGGCTTCTTAGTAAAACCCTAAATTCCATTTCGGCGGCTCGAGGCCGCGCGCGAGGGCACAGCCGGCCCCGGGGCTCGCCCGGCAGCGCCGCCTCCCCGCGCGCGCGGCTTTGTGCAGCCGGAGCGGGCGCCCAGCTCGGCGCCCCCGGCCCGGGCTCGCCCCGCGCCCCCCACCCCTCCGCGGGCCCCGCGCGTCCCTCCAGCCCCAGCCCTCGCCACCCCGCGCGCCCCCCCTGGAGCCGGCGACGAGGCGGTAATAAGAACCCAGGCGGCGTCGGCGGGGGGCGGGGACGCACCCCGAGATGCGCGGCCGCGGAGCGAGAGCTCATTTTGTGTAAAGAGGCCGCGAGTCACCAGGGAATTCCCGGATTGTCTGGGCTGCCGAGTGTGGTGTCCATCAGGCGCGCGGCGCCATCTGCTCGGCTCGGCGCGCGCAGTTGCCAGGCTACCTGCGGCCGCGGACACTTGACTGCCCGGCCCGGCGCGCGGCCCCGGCCGGCGGGGGGCGGGGGGCGGGGGGCGGGGGGCGGGGGGGGCCCCCGAGTCCTGATTGAGCCATCTGCGCGCGGGCGCGGCGCGGGCGCACACCACCATCTGCCGGGGCCGCGGGGAACAGCAGCCGCCGCGCCCGCGTCCCCCCACGGGCACCCCAAGTCAGTCGCGCCCGCCCCCCCGCCCCCGGCATCACCGCCGCCCCCCGCAGCCTTTTGTGAGCCCCACTTTCCAAGGAAGCCGCGCGCTTCGGGGGCCGCCCGCAGCCCCGGCCCCGCGCCCCGAACACGACTCCTGTTCGTGGAAACACTGAGACAGTTTCCCCGCGCGCAGATTTATAAACAGCTGGCGGCTCCTGGGGGGTGTTTGTGCCACAGCTGTTTTTTGAAGTAGAAAACTGCCTCTTTGGGGAGGGAGGGAGGGTGTCCTTGGCACCTCCTACCTCTCTCCAGCCCTTGGAAGATGGCAGAGATCTTTTCTCTGGAGGGAGAAGATTTGTCCAAGGGCTTGGCTGGTTTTGCTCCCCCACCACACACACACCCCTTTATTTCACTGGCAGGTGAGAGCGCTTGGGGAGGAGGAAGCGGGGTAGCCAGCCCCTTGGGGAAGAGCCTTGGAGGTGGAGCCTGGAGCAGGGGTGGTGGTTGTGCCGGGGGTGGAATGGGGAACCAGTAATTAAAACTAAAAATACTGCATCGTTTGGCTGCCAGCTTTACACTTCTGGTGAAGAAAGCTCGGCCGCTTTCCCGTAATTGCACACCCAGTGTGTGTCCGCCTGAGAAGCAAGAGCGGGGGCTTGAAGTCCTGAAACTGGGCAGAGACACTGCTCATTACGGCCTCCTAGGCTGCAGGTTAAAAGCCTCTTGTAATGTGAACCTGTTAATGGCCTCCGCCCGCTCCATTTGGAAGGCAGGTGTCTGGGTGCGCTTTGCACTTGGCAGTACACTCGAATGCACCCCCGAGGCTGGGGCTGCAGGTGCCACTGCACCCTCAAATTTGGAGAAGCTTGTTGGGGAAGCCCTGAAGGTGTTATCATCACGGATCCGCGGGTGTTTCGGGGTGGGGGGCACTCCTTAGCAGGCGCCTTACCCAACACCTCTGTCTTCAGGTCTTCAGTGAGAAACCAGCCGCCAGGACCTGGCAGAGGGACGCGCTTGGGGAAATGGGTTTTCTGTTTTCTGTCTTCCCTTTGGCCCCAGGAAGAAGCGGCCTGAAGCACTTACATGCACCAGCATCTTCTCACAAGCCTCTCGCTTTCTTTTTGGTAGAGAAAAGGCAGGGCAGGCCACGCATCACCGCTTACCCTCTGGGCACGCACCCAGTTCTGGGGCGCTCCCTTGGGACAGGAACACGGGGCCCTGGGCGCACAGGCCGGCCAGCCCACTCATCAAATCAAGCCGAAGAAAACCTTATCTTCCCATAGGTCCCCTTTTCTTTGCAACTCTCTTTATCAAAACTGGAAACTGGAATCTCCTGAAACACACATAGCCGTATAGCTGTATTTCTGCTCATCGGTGAGCTGGTCCTCACTGCGAACTGCTTAAAGTGTTAAGTCAATCAGCGTTTGTCTCTAAAGGTGACAAGAAGCAGCTTTATCCCTTGGAGCAAGTGCTTGGGAAACAGCAAATTCAGCAGCCTCGCCCAGTGTCTGTTAACGCCTGTTCATAGGTTCTGGGAAAGCACGGCTGTGAGTGAAGCGGTGGATGACGAAACCAGTCCTCTGACCACAGATTGAGTTCTATGTCGGCTGACATTTTTTTTTCTCATCGATGTTATCACAAAACTGTTATTCAAGAACCTGCTGGATGAAGGGGAAAGGGAAGATGCTAAAACAGCTTGAGCCTTTGTGGGCCAGTCATAAAATCAAATTTTGTGTTGCACACGGCATGCCGGCATGTTTGCATATAAGGCCTTTTGGTAACATAAGAACTTGATAGCTCTCCCCCTGGTGACTGCCAGTAATCTCCGCCTAGTAATTTGGAGAGAAAACACAGTAACTTCTGCAATGTACCTCGTGCTGAAGAAACAGAACGTGAGCACTGACCAGGGCCAACTGTCTGGTCTCCAGCAGCTCTCGGGCACTCTTGCTCGTGCCCGTGTTCTAGGAAGGGCTGGAGGTGAGGGGCAAATACTGAGTTTACACCCCGGTCAGTGTTCCAGTTCTTTCATTTTCTATCCATGTGCCCCCGCCCAGGTTCTACACTCATCAAACGCTGTTTCCCGGAGGAGTGCTGGGCTTTGGTGGGGTGGTGTTGCTTGCTTTGTTTTGTTTGGGTGGAGCCAGGGAAGAGGAGCACCGAAGACATCCAGGGGCCGCGCAGCTGGAAGGGCTGTGTGCAAGGCCCAGTCCCACACTAGGGTCCGGGGTGTGGCCGCCCTGGCTATGGGGAATCCAATCCTGGTCTGTGTCTCTAGAAGAGACTGAGATCAAACTCAACTGTATGTCTGCAGAGGAAAGAGCAAGCGTGGTTGACTAAATCTATGTTAAAGCAGTAGCAGAGGAGAAATATTAAAATCCAGTTTGGATTAAACCACTTGTTAAATAACCCTCGTCATTCACGTTCATTTCCTATTGATGCCACCTCATGTCGCCCCAGCAGGCCTGAGTGTGTCCTTACACATCAGCCCATTTGTGTGTGTGTCAGACACCAGCTCCTCTGTGCTCAGAGAAGTTATTTGAAACTTGAACGAATGAAAAGAAATATTTCTGCAGAAAGTTCAGACAATTCCTGCCACTACCAGGTGTGCTTGGCAGAATGAACCAGAAAGGAAATGACTGGAAACTGAATCCTTGGGCCACACCCTCCCCTTCCCAGCAACTTTTTTCCCTCGTGGGCTACACTGTCCATTCGTTACAGACTCTCCTCCGTGCACATTCTCCAGCTAGCCACTGGGGCTGGGTATGAGAAGGTCTCCACTACTTTAAAAGTTGCCATTTTTTGACTGATTGACACAATTACAGATTCAAGAAACCCGGTTTAACCCTTCCACATTTCAGTTACCCCAGACATACAAGACTCACTTCTGTGTTCAAAGATGTTGGGAGATTGTGTGTCCCACCGTCAATAACTCGCACTGGGAGGACTTTTTTTTAATATAATCAAAGCTTTCAAATGTTGCGATTTATTAGAATTCCACCAAATAGCACATCTGTCAATTAATCACGTCCAGGAGGCTTCTAGAATGTGTGTCCTGCTAGCCAAGAATTGCATTTTGTCCAGGTAGGCAATAAGGACTAAGTTTCCAGACTTAGAGTGAGCCTGAGGACTTACTCCTGGGCTTTGGAGGAACAAAGAGATGGGAGCTGAAAACCCACTCCTGGTCTCTCTGCCGGTCCCATCCAGAACAGGCTAACTTGGGCTCCGGCTTCCCGGCCACGCTCCATGTCTGTCCCGCATGGCCTCTCAGTCCCACTGTGGTCCACCAGGTTTGTCATGAAATATAACCCGTGGCACTCGGCACCACCGGCCCACAAGCCCAGGCCTCGGCCAGTTCCCTGTCCTGTTTCTCTTCAGATGTTCAGCAGCTGCATTCTCTTCTCTTCCTGTCCCTCCAGGAGCAGCACCCAGTGGGGCTCCCTCGGACTACGGGCCCCATGCCGTCCTCCGTGCCCCCTGGCTCAGGCGGCATGGTCTCGGGAGCGGGCCCTGCAGGCCCCAGCTTTCTGGGCAGCCAGCCGCAGGCCGCCATCATGAAACAGATGCTCATCGACCAGCGGGCCCAGCTGATGGAGCAACAGAAGCAGCAGTTCCTACGGGAGCAAAGGCAGCAGCAGCAACAGCAGCAACAGCAGCAGCAGCAGCAGCAGCAGCAACAACAGCAGCAGCAGCAGCAGCAGCAGCAGCTTCTGGTGGAGCAGGTAACCCACGGTGCAGTGCACCCCTTCAGCACCCGGGGTCGGGGAGGGAGCCTTGTTCATCCGCTGCTTCAGAATATTCACGGCCTGGCATTTTCCAGGAGCACAGAAGACCTGCAGGACTCAGACCTTTCAATGAGTTAGGCTTTTTCTTAGAATGAATGCGTTCGTTCTTAAAAGACCGACTGCAGCCATCAGCTTGAAGGCCCATTTGCCAGAGACATTTTTTCAATTCACCCCTTTTCTTCTGGTTTCTGGAACTGGGTCTGCGAAATCAGCGTGGGGGCAGGGGTGGGGACTGGCTGACATTCTTTTAATATTTCTAGCATGAAGAAAAAGAGAAAATAATTCAGAGAATCTTGTTTCTTAGAGGGCAGTCTCAGGAGGAGGGTTGAGAATTCCACAGACTTAGTCATGAACAATGGGCAGGAACAGTAGCAGGAGAGCAGGCCCCTCAAACTACCTGGAAACCTCAGTCAGGGCCACAGAGCGGTTGCCAACTTAGGGGAATCCCTACCAGCTTTTACAGCAGCCCAGGAAATCTTTAAAAGAAGACCCAACCCAGGCCTCCCCTGGTGGCACAGGCGGTTGAGCGCCACGCTGCGAGGCTGTCCGCAGCCTCTGCAGCTCTGGTTCCATCCCAGCCGGCCGGCAAGCTACCCACATGGCACCGCAGACCTCTCCTGTCGTGCCCGCTGCTCCCTTCAGC
The DNA here is from genome assembly GCF_014898055.3 of Talpa occidentalis. Lineage (NCBI taxonomy): Eukaryota > Metazoa > Chordata > Mammalia > Eulipotyphla > Talpidae > Talpa > Talpa occidentalis. Next base: position 113,215,302 of record NW_023605194.1, read on the forward strand.
AATGTAGTTCGTCAGTCTGCCTGTTCTGCTCCCCGCTCTGTCTCTGGTGAATCCTCTCACCCTCCCGTGCATCTGCCTGTGCCCAGGTTCTTGTACGTATAAATAAATAACTCTAAAAAAAAAAAGAAAGAGAGAAAAAGACCCAACCCAAACAAAGCTTTATCCTGGTGTCTTCGTCCACCCGTGCCATGTAATTCCTCCAGCTTTGAAAGGAAGCCTTCCCGGGGCTGTGAGGTCTGTGCCTGATTTAGTGTTATTTCAGGAAGGCCTGAGAGCGTGCCCACAGATCCCTAGAGGATTTCTGGGGGGTCTATACAGGGCATCTCGTGCTTTCTTTATAGCAGGTGGAAGGAATAGTAGGAGACTCAAAGCCCAACAGATCTGCCTCCACAGCTATCCTTCTAGAATGTTCCTAACGGAATCAGAATTCTGGCAATGTACAAGCCTCCTCCACCACATGGTTACAAGACACAATGGGGGACGCAGGCAGGTGGAGGCCCCCACTAGCAAGGCCAGCATGACGGGGACACCAGTCATTCCCCTAAGAGAAGAATTAGACAGCGCGCACAGCTCACTCTGTGTTCGATTTTTTTGCTTTTGTTCCTGAACAGCTGTGTAATTATCTCCCTTCTTACCGAGGTCAGTCAGCCGCCTGGCAGCTCTTGTACAAACAAACCTTGTCCCTCTCACCCCGCATAAGGTGTGTGACAGGGAACCTCGCTCGTGTCTCTCGGGCTGTGATAAATGGGCTGCTGAGGGGACGAGGGCTGGGTGAAGCCTCGCCACAGCTGATCCCGGGAAACGTCAGGTGTGCCGAGACCCCGGGGGTGGCCTGTGGCACCTGTGCCGTGACCACAGGGGTGGGGGGCAGGCTGACAGGCAGCCCCCTCCATGAGGTCAGCAGGCACTGGGATGAGGAGGGAGCAGAGAGAGGAGAAAGCTGCCTCTGACACCCCAACTAAGAAGTAAAAGAACGGGGGGCCTTCAGATCCCAGAAGTGGCCACAGGATGACCCCAGAGTAGGAGGTGAGAGAATGGGGCTGCCTCAGGACCCCCACCTCAGGACACACAGAAATACAGCGCTCCTTGGAAAAGGTGGGAAAAGAGGAAGCTGCAGACATGTCCTGTAATTCCTTGGCAGTTGTACCAGGAGACGGCGAGGGGCCAGGGGAAGATCACCCGCCAGCTCAGAAAGTACCAGACCTTTGCTCTTGGCACAATTTCTAGAAAAGCCACTTACCCTCACTCTTCACCTGCCAGGTTAGGGGTCACCACTTCCCAGCCGTCGCTGCTGTAAGGGTCACACGGGACCCAGGGCTGCAGGAACTGCACAGGTGTATGGGCCTGTCCTCCCACCTGCCCAACGTGACCCGAGAGATGACACTGCATGTCCCCTCACCGGTGCCCGGGGACAGGCCCTCGGGGGTGGGGCCAGAGGGAGACTGTCCACGGTCTGTCCAGGGAAGGACTGTCCTCTCAACACCCTGCCAAGCTCCTTGGTCTTTGCAGCAGCTTCGAAAGCCTTCAGTTTTGAAAAAAGCAAATTGGAAACACGGGTTTCTGGAAGGACATGGGCGGGGAAACAGAGGGATGTGGGCGCTGCAGACCCTTTAAAATGATTGGGAACTTTAAGATGATGCCGGGTGGCCTGGGAAATCGGAGCAGAGCAGGTTGAAAGGGGATCAACCTCAAAGGCCAGCGCCTCTCCTCCATCCCCAGAGGTGCCTGAATTTCACACCTGCAGGAAACATCAGAGATCTCAAGGTCCCTTTACTTTACAGATGAGGAAACTGAGGCCGCAGACAATAGGTGATTTATGGGAGGACACCGAGCTAGGCAGAAACCCCCAGGACTGCTGCGGCCCGGCCCTAGCGGGCCATCCGAGCTTATCCCCAGTTGTTGGTGGGACAGTTCAGTTCCGACATAACATGGGGAGTTTAGAAGCCTTTAAGTCCTCAGCTTCCTGTCAGTCACGCCCATCTATGGCCGCCTAAACATTTAGCTTCTGGTCTCCCCATTGTCTGCACAATTAATTAATTTCAACAGTTTGTGCAAAACGCACTGGTGGGCACCGCAGGATGGGGCGAGCGGCCGAGGCTGCTCTTTTATCTGGTTGCCAGAGGCTGGCTGGCCTGGTGGAGAAATAGGGGAAAAAAGAAAGAAAATTATAGAGCGGCTCGGGGGGAAAAAGAGAGACAGAAAATAGAAATAAACACTTGTGTGACGAAGTGGTCAATGTGTGTTATTTTTATAATGAACACTCCGCAGAGCAGGGCCGCGGGGTGAGGTCTCCGCAGCCCTCGGGAGGCGCGTCATGAATATTCAGCAGCTGCCGGAGGAGGCTGAGGACAGGCCAAGGTCACACCACCCCTTTGCAGCAGTTGGGCAGCTTCATGGCTCAGGGGGCTGAGGGGCTCCGGGGCTGTCTGCTCCAGAGCTGTGCGCGGGGTCCCTGGACTGTGTTCATTTTACGAAAACCCGCCAGCTTTCTGTGCACGGCCCGATGCACTTGCTCCTTAGTACACACTTTCATTTTGTATAACGCTGCTCCCAGCCTGGCCTCCTGCTGCCCCTCACCTCTGCCCTCTGCCTCTGTCTTTCCAGCAGCTGCAGCAGCCTCACCTGCCCCGGCAGCACCTGCAGCCGCAGCGGAACCCCTACCCGGTGCAGCAGGTCAACCAGTTCCAAGGTAAGGCCCGGGCACCTCGTCCGCCTTCTGCCCCGCAGCTGGGCACGGACACGGGTGTGCAGCCAGTGACGTGCCCTCACACGCTGTGTACGTGTGTGTGTGTGAGTGCGCACTCGTGTGTGCCTTAAATATTCAGAATATTTAAGAACAAGAGTATCAACCAATCAGAACACATGCTGGAGGCCCCTGCCATGCTGGGTGGTCCCTCCTTGGTCGCCGGGCCCCAGGGTGGGGTTGGGGTCCTGGTGGGCCAGGAAGGAGTGGGCCTGAACCCGGGGCGGTTGTTCTTTACCAGATTACACGAGCATTTCAGTAGTGAACCACCAGGAAGGACACCCTGGTCGCCGCAGCTTTAGGTCACCCGGGTGACGCAGCGAGGACAATCCTGCCCCGCACCTTACTTGCCAGTCCCCGCCAGTCAGCTGGTCAGAGCCCGCACTTCCAGCCGCCAGCGCTGGGCTGAAGAATCTGGCTGCATGTGAGCACAAACAGGGCCTGGAGTGTGACTGGAGTGTCTCCATCCCGCCGCCAGAGGAGAAAATCCCAAACCATGACCCCTGGGGGGCCCCTGGCGCACCGCACGCCCAGCATTGTCTGCCTTTGAGAGTAGAAGCTCCACTGAGTATCATACCCTCCTGTCTGCACCAGAGAGAGCCCTTGAGGCTCTTGTCGGGGGTGAGCCTGAGGGGACCCTTCCATCTCATCCAGGCGAGTTTTCAGGGATTTACAGGCATCACCTAGCACTGGAAATCCTACCTCCGCCATCCTTGTCATCTGTGCACCCCAACTTCTCAAGGGTAAAGAATCTGCCTGAAGCAATGAAGCTCCTTGTAAAAAATATGCATGACATATAAGCACATGAGGCTCTGAGTGTCCTGTCACTAGCCTTGCCCTCCTTCGTGGGCTTTGGGTGAAAAATTCATGATCTGAAAAACCCTGTTTTTCAGTCTCTGGGTTGCAACGCGCAAGGAGGTGGTGAAGACAGCTGAGTGGACCACAGCCAACACTTTTTAAATGAAATACAGTAGAAACGACCAGGGAGGTGAAAACGAGGACTTTGGTTCCTGCTATGAGCCGCCATGCTCATGGGCCAGCTCACGCTCCGAGAGCCGTGTCTGGGGGGCCTGAGGCTGTGGGTGTTCGCTGCCAGCTCCCCTGAGGCTTGCCCGAAACAAAACTAGGCTCCAGTTGGAGCCACTTCCTTCCACCCTGGGGCTTTGAACTTGACCCAGGGATGGGGCAAAAGGAATCAAGCGTCCGCAGGCATCTGTGGCTAAATTAGGCAGCGTCCTTTGAAGACTTGCCTTTCTCACTGTCAGTGGTTGGAAGTAGTTTTTGTTACAGACCCAGCGCTCCTCATACCTGCAGTCTCAGACCTTAACCTGTATCAGGGTCACCCACAGAACTTGCTAAGATACAGCCCGATTCCCAACCCACCCCAGAGTTTCTGAGCCAAGAATTTCCATTTCTACTAAGTTCGCCGGAGTTCCTGAGTCTAGAGGTGGGGGAGGGCCACACTTTGAGAACAGGTGCTTTACATTATGAACAAATTAAAAACATCAAATCTGATCAACCTGGCAGCGTGTCTCTGGGGTTTTCTAGATTCATCGCATTTATTTTATTTTTAGAATAAAGGGACCCACCAAAATTTAATAATTCTTCTATAGTATGAGTTACTTTGAATACTTTGGGTCCAATTTAAAAATTCTACTCTAGACCATTTCTAAAAACCCAAATCTTGGGTAATCAAACTGAAAATGTAGCTGCTCTTAAACTAAACCACCAGCAACATTATAGGGTCCTCGAACTGGTTAATAAATTTTTTACAATTTTCAGTGTTTTCCTAACACCCCAATATCACAGCCCCATGTTTCCTAACAGCCCCAAATATGAACAAGGAGCAGATGCTTTGCTGCAGAGAATAGCCAGTGGACAGGGAGGAAATGTCCTCCTAGGAGAGAAGTTCTGTTAGAATAACTTAAACAAGAACCTGTGGTGGTCTCACCCTCACGCACTCCCAAGGCTTAAAGGACCCTCTTTCTTGCGTTCTGAACCTCTGGGCAATGTTCCAAGCCTCTGGGGATGCTTACTTTTCATCAACACAGGCTCTTGTGAGTAAAAGTAGAACATGGACCCTTCCAAGAAATAAATTGCATATTATCAATAACCTCTATTTGAATATAGATTGACTGTGGTGTTGTGATATTAACCAGCAAACAAGAAAATTAATTTGACTGTAGCATCTCACCATAGTATGTTTTAGACAAAAAGAAAAAAAGGAAGACTGTTTTAACATTGGAATTTTTTTTCTTGTGTATATTTTAAGTTATTGAAGGCAAGAAAATTATGAAAGGCTTTTGAGTGTCTCATAGTTTGAAAATAATGATTTTTAAGTGCCCTTCCCCCCATCAGAATTACACCCCCGTCAATCGTTTACACTACGTAAAAATAAAGGTTGATGGAATAATGTTTCAGTATCTCTAAAAAGCTTCACAGTAGTTCAGTTCTTTAAAAAAAGGAACCTATTTCTCATTCACAAAATTCCTCCAGACAATACCAGCCCCTCAACTTACCCCATACAAACCTACAACAAAAATGCCCCAAATAGGAACGGCTCTCATCTGTTTCCTGCAGCCCAGTCTCTGTAATTTGGGTCTCGCTAATCAGTCGCTGAGTCAGCAATATTTTCCCTTCAGTTTTTAATAATTCAATAACCCACTTTACCACCATTGATCAGATTGGCCACGTGATTGATACAAATTTAGCTTGTTAAGATCACAGAACTTCATACGAAGATTACAAGCTGCAGTATATATGACCATTCAGTGTTTGATCAGGAACTTTTGATTTTTAAGAATCACTTCAATATAATTAAGCTTAAATCAACCAAAAAACCCAAAACAACTCTGGAAATCCCTGCGTCATCATTCCAGTTTCCCCATAGCGCCATTTTGTTTTTCCACGCAGCTTAATACTGACCTCAAGCCATAAAAATAATAATGAGAATTCCTATAATTTTCTTTCTTAAAGAAAATATGGAGATGCATTTGCTGTCCAGAAATCAATAACCCCATCAGGGAAACACAAACAGACTTCACTTACCTGCCAGGTGCCAAGTTGAGCAAACTCCCTCAGCGTCATCTGGTTTCTCAGCCGGTCACACGTGGGATCAAATTTGCTTACGATCAGGACTGGCTCCCAAGCTGCAGCTTTTCTGAACATCCATGGAGAAGCTATTTTTCTTTTTCTCACAGACTTAATCATCAGCAAGGATATAGAAAAATCCATGCGTGTGCAACCCCCGGCCCTTACAGCATTGACTGGGGTGCTGAGAGTGGCATTTCTCTTCTCCTGGCTGATCAGGAAATTTCCCGGGAATGTGTAAAAAAGGACTCAGTCTCCTGCCTATTTAGAGTTGAGCAGAACGCTCTTAAACAGTAAAACCATGGTAGCAAACCCCCAAAAGCAGGCGTCATTTGGAAGGAGTGGACTTCACTGGAGACATGCATGAAGTTCACTGCCAAGTAGCAAGTAGCAGGATGATTTCTTTTTTGAGCTCAGGAAACCGGCCAGGCTACCCTGACATGTTATGATGCAGACAATCTGGAGCATGTGGAAGTCTGCAGAGTGGATCCAAAAAATATCCCATCTGTCGAAAGAGCTTCTTAGCAGAAGCAATGGCCTTTAACCTCTCCAATCCTACTCAAGTCTTAAGGGAAATTAGTCTAATGGTCTTTATTGACAGTATTCTCCACTGAACCGTGTTCCACTTCACAAATAGAATATGCAAAGTGATCAACCGTTTTGCCTTAATTTGGCCCAGGAGGTGAATTCCCTCTCACCTCTAAGGAAATTGCTGTCTTATTGGCTGAGGATGGCAGCATATCAAAAAGAGTGAGAAACAATTTGCCTCTGAAATGCGAATAAAAATAAAATCAGGGTGTAGAGCAAGTGGGAGAATCCAACCACAGCAGTGAGTGCACAGTGTATCCTAACTTTGTGCATGTCCATTATAGGTAAACGATGGTCAGCAGTGGCCAATCTTTAGATGGTGGAATTCCAGCGATTCTAATTTCTATCTTCATGCATTTCGGTATTTTTCAGTTTTCACAATCAGCTTATGTTATAAACAGAAAAAAAAATCGCTTTTATGCAGACTTTATTTTTTGAGTAGTTTCTGTCGTATAAAAGAATCCAGCCCCTTGCTGAGGCGCATGCTTGTCGAGACGATGACCCTGCCTGTGCTTTGCTCCCGGCAGGTTCTCCCCAGGACATCGCGGCCGTGAGAAGCCAAGCAGCCCTTCAGAATATGAGGAATTCGCGGTTGATGGCCCAGAACGCAGGCATGATGGGAATGGGTCCCTCCCAGAACCCAGGGACAGTGGCCACGGCAGCTGCCCCGTCGGAGATGGGCCTGGCCCCTTACAGCTCCACCCCTACCAGCCAGCCAGGAGTGTACAGTATGAGCACAGGCATGACCCAAATGCTGCAGCACCCAAACCAAAGCGGCCTGAGCATGGCACACAACCCCGCCCCGGGGCCGAGGCCGCCTGCCTCTGGGCAGGGGGTCGGGATGGTCAGTGGTTTTGGGCAGAGCATGCTGGTGAACTCGGCCATCCCCCAGCAGCACCAGCAAATGAAAGGGCCAGTGGGCCAGGCCTTGCCGAGACCCCAGGGCCCACCGAGGCTGCAGAACCTCATGGGAGCGGTGCAGCAGGGCGCACAGAGCTGGCCGCAGAGGGGCCTGCAGGGGCTGCCCGGGAGGACTAGTGGAGAGCTGGGGGCATTCAACAATGGTGCCAGCTACCCACTTGCGGCTGGCCAGCCACGGCTGAGCAAGCAGCACTTCCCGCAGGGCCTGAGCCAGGTGGTGGATGCTAACACGGGCGCAGTGAGAACCCTCAATCCGGCCGCCATGGGCCGGCAGATGATGCCCCCGCTCCCAGGGCAGCCAGGCGCCGGCCAGGCCCGGCCCATGGTCATGTCTGGCCTGAGCCAGGGCATCCCTGGCATGCCAGCGTTCAGCCAGGCCCCAGCACAGCAGCAGATGCCCGGCGGCAGCTTTGCCACGAACAGCCAGAGCCAAGGCTACGAACGGAATCCGCCCCCGGATTTGTCCTACGGCTACAGCGGCGAAGCCGCCGGGGCTGCCTTCCCGGGGCTCCCGGACAGCACCGACCTGGTGGACTCCATCATCAAAGGGGGGCAGGGCGACGAGTGGATGCAGGAGCTGGACGAATTGTTTGGAAACCCCTAGTCACGGGGAACCCCCAGAGCCACGATTCCGGTGGTCAAAGCTTAAACCACAAAAAGAAACAGGATGTCACCCATCCTTGTTTTTTTGTTTTTTTGACCCACGTAAACTGAGCAAAACTACAGCTGGCTGACGGGAAGACAGGCGCCGATCCACCGCCCTGTGGGCCTCCTTCCACCTGATTCTCACACCGCCACCGTCCAGACGCCGTGCAGACCCTGCTGCCAGAGAGGGGGCCGCCCCAGGGCAGGTGGGGCACCGAGTGAAGCCCCTCTGCCAGGCGCGCCCTGGGGCCACCGGGCCCAGCGTGAGCTGCTCCGGCCAGGGGACTGCTGTGCAGCCGGGACCGGCAGCCCCTCCTGGCCCAGGGCCGGAGACCGCAGGTTTGGAGACATAAGAGACAGAGCCCCGGACCCCCAGAGCCGCACCGTGGCTGCTGGCGGGTAGCGGGCCAGCGCACTGTGGGTCCGCGAGGCGCTCGGCTCGGGCAGGAGCCGCGTCGGGCTGCGTGGCCGCTGCGCTGTTTGAAGGGTCGACACGAAGAGCAGGACATGTCACGGGGACACAGCAAAGGCTCCTTGAGGCCCATCTGCTGCCGTGCAATGACCCTTCACGAGGAGAACCAAGAAGGCTTGGAGAAGGGTCCGTCCAGCAGTCCGGGAGGCCCTGCAAGAGGGACCACAGCGGCCCTCACTTGGGATGGGGCTGGAGCCCCCGGGGCCGGGACTCTGCTGCCGCACCTGGCCGTGGCATCCAAGACTGAGGCCGCGGGGCCGAGTTCCCGGCCAGGTGTGCCAGCCTGGCTGCCCCTCCCTTCCCCTCCAGCCCCACGGCCTGCACTTTCCTCACAGACTATCCAAGAAGAGATGAAGCCTTTGTCTTTAGGGAGCCTGGGCAGGGCCAGAATAAATGCAAGAAGAACTTAGACAAGGCGGGAGACGCAAAGGCAGCGCTGGGTTGTCTTTCAGGATCGGGCAAAGCTGAGTGAATCGCACCCACCTGGAGCTCGGCAGGCGGCTCTGGTGCGCGTGGAGGATTAACACGGAGCCGCCCGGGGTCCTGCTGGGGTCTCAGGCTCTGGATCTCCTTGGACAACCCAAAATCAGCCTCACCCTTCCATGGAGAGACAAATCTAAAGCCCGGAGAGAGGGGCAGAACTGACCAGTCAGTCGCTTCACCTACACATTTTGACGATGAACAGGAGGCAGACACGGAGGGGCCAAGCAGTCCGCTGCAGAGCTTCAAGGACAGCTGTTCTCTCTGGAACTCACTCAAATCCACCTAAAGCAAAATCCGTCGGCTGGGACCAACCTCCGTGCCCTGATCCCATAATCAGCGAGGCCATCTCGTCCTGGCCTCCTGTCCCGTCCCGTCCCGTGGGGTGTCGACTGTCCTGAGCGGAGTCACTTCCTCTCCCTGCCCCTCCCATCACACGACCCACCACGCCAGAGCCCGGCCTCAACGCCGGCCTGGCCTCCTCTCTGGGAAAGTCCCAAGAAGGGGTGTTGGGATGGAAAGGGGGGGGTGAGGGAGGGGGCCGGGGACAGGCAGACACTGCCTTGACCTGCCCGCCATGTCCCAAGGTTATAGGTCTCCTGAGCGAGGGCAGAGGAGGCCAGGCAGGTGCAGCGGGCAGCGGCGCGGCTGCCGCTGGGAAGAGCTGGTGGCAGGTGACTCCCTGCGGGGGGCGCTGCCACCAGGGGAGCAGAAGAAAACCAAAAAAGAAAAGTGAAGACACAGACTACGTCATTACCTTTTTCTGAAAGGTGCAGGAAATAAAGATAAAAGCAATGATGAGAAACTGGAGGTGGCCGATGGAGCGGGAGGGGGCTCCGCTATCTTTCAAAAGCTTCCTCCAAGTGCTTCATACTGGGACCAACTCTAGGAAGAGGTAGATTTTAATAAGGTTGTTTTTGTTTTGGTTTTGTTTTTTCTATGGTGCTGATGTATATGTAATGTCGAAAAAAAAGTTATTTGTAAATAAGTTTTTACAATACTGCAGATATCACTGGGTCTACTATCTGTAAAAAATATACATATAAATATATATATACTGTTTGTTTAAAAATAGAGTATTTTTATTTCCTTCCTTAACTCATCATCACAGCAGTGGTATTGCACTTCAGGAGACATCTAATTACTAATTTGTACTGTATGACCGACGGCAACTTGCTCCATTTTATTCAGATTTTCTAGTTTTCTGTTTTTATTTTGTACATTGAGCATTGCTTATTTCCTTTTAAGAAATGTACAGAATTCTGAAATGTAGAGATGAAGTGATGTTGACATACCACTTTTAAAGAAAAAAAAACAATAAAAGATCCTTATCTGAAGCTATCCAAAGTAGAGTTCATTTGAGGGTTATCGCTGGTTCTCCAGCCTTAATTACGCAGACATCTCATGCCCGGGTTTTCATTGATTAACTGCAGTTCTTGTCGCAACATTTTGATATCATTATTTAAATGTTTATTTAACAGTTGCGATCCCTCAGCCATCCCCAGCCTTTTGAATTCAGCCTCACAACGAAAGCTTCCCAGGCCTGCGGTCAGAAGGACGTGGCGGTGGGAAGAGGAGAGTCGGCATGAAAGGGACACGCTGAGGTCCTCGTGCAGCTTCAGGACCGTAACGATCCAACTTCCAACCGGTGCGTTCAGAGGACTTGGAAAACTGATACACAATCTTGTATTCAAAAAAGAAAAACCAGGGACTGTATGGGGGGCAGTGATGCGGCCGTCTCCCACCCCGCAGTGGACACTGTCCATGCACAACCCCTGTGCCCGCTCCCCCAGCCCAGGCGCGCGGCTTTGAGGGGGGCAGGCAGGCCTGGCTCCGCACCGCCGAAAGTGTGAGATGTTGAAGGTCCCCAGGTTGACCTTAGCCGGGAGCGGGAAAGCCCAGAACGCTCACCCCAGGGTGGGGTGCCCGGCCCTCCGCAGGGTCCTGAGAGGCTGGGGCTTGGCCAGAAGTTGCCCCTTGCTGGGCTTCTTGCCTTCTCCCTCCTGGGGGCTCCTCTCCTGTCTCCCCGCTCCCCGGGGCCCTTTGCTCAGGAATCCTGCGCCGAGGCCGAGCCCCCCCACCCACCCCACCCCCGCCGGAGCCCTGGCCCTGGACTCCCACCAAGAAGAGTTAGAAGCGTCAGGAAGCAGCACATTTCCAAACTGGGTTGAGCAGATATAGGGGCCATGAAAGCATGAAAAAGTCATCAATGACAGACCTAAAACAAGGGGGAACTGTAACGCATACAGCCTGAGGGAAGCACGCATGGACTGAGGAAGAGGAGGCCCCCAATTCACATAGGCTGTGATTCCGACACCCCACAAACCACCCAGAGAGAGCCCCAGGCAGGGCCGAGACCCCGGGATGCACAGGCAGGAGCAGAACCACTTGGGCAGGAAGGGGTGGGGGGGAGGCCTCAGAGGGAAAGGAGCCGCCTCCCGGGATAATGGAAACCACGAGCCTGCGCTCCCCAGGAAGACTCAGCCCAGGTGGGGGGGGGGGGTGCCGGGCCCTCTGGAGGAGCTGCCCAGCCTGTGGCGTTCTCCCGCGGAAGATGCTTCTGGAGAAAACGGGTGGAGAACGGTGGCTCCGTAGCTGTCGTTAGCAGCGTGTCTCCACCACACCCGCCACGTCCAGCCCCAGGAGGCCTGTCTGTTTCCTTCCTTGCCTGTTTTCTCTCTCGCTTTCCCCTTTCAGTTCTCGCCTCTATTCTCCTTTTTGTTGTTAAGTTCTAAAGTCCGCTCCCTCGCTGGTGTCATGCGGACCAGCCTCCCGACTCCTGGCTCGCGGCAAGCAACAGGTGGAGGCAGCGACCACATGCCTGGGCCCAAGCCCCGACCCCCAGGACTGCTGGGGGCAGGCGAATGCCGGGCTCTGGTCGTACCTGGACCCCAAGTCAGTGCCCAACCCAGACAGCTGCCAAGACCCCGGTTCTAGGTTTGCACTTCCTTCAGGGTTTGAAGCTTTACGCCATGAAAAGTTTCAAATAACCAGAAAAGGCGGAGGAGGCAGCGTGCCTACAGGACAGCCCCTCCGGCCAGGTCTCAGCTCTGCTGAGACTTGGCCTCCCTCCTTCACACACGTCTTTTGTGCATCTCCAGCCTCCTCTCAACTCACAACCCCAAGATCCAGGCTGCCCCTCCCTGACCACAGTATCGTTACAGCACCCGACACGGTTAACGTGAGGCCCCCAACACGGTCACCTTTGCCCTGTGTTCAAATCACCCCAAGTGACTGCCACCCTGTTTATTTCTAGCCAGGGCTGGATTGACCCCCCACCACACACATCGCCATTGGGTATTTAGGGTTCTTAAGACACTGAAAAGTTCTCCTCTGCCCCTTTTTTCATGACATTGACTTTTTGAGGCAATGAATCCAATTGCCAAAAATAAAATCAATTTACTAATACACATCAGAGCATACGGCAAAGCGGAAACGCGGTCCTCTGGCCAGCTGGTTTGCTCCCTGGAGCCATGTCAGGGAACGGAAATAAGCAAGCGGCACCTCGGGCCAACAGTCCACACCAAGGCAGCAGCTCCTGTGATGCGGATGGTTCAAAGCACAAAGCTGCTGACGGCGTACATTGTTCAAACTCTGTGTATTTATCATTTACGTCTTTAAACAATTCCAATTTAGAAGCAAACTAGACACTGTTTGAAAATCCTCAAATGTAAGATTTGGAAAGTTGGGCTTTGTTGCCACTTTCCTAGGATCTGATTATCTGGCCGTGCCTTGGGATCGAAGCTGTGTGTTGTTGCAATGTAGGAAACACAACGTCACCACCCGAGTCACCCCAGCTCTTTGGAATAGTAAAAAGTGAAAAGACCAGAGGATCACGGCACTGATGAGTATTAGCCCCACTTTACCCAAGAGAAAACTGAGGCAGAGGTCTGGGGAGTATAGGGAGAGGTCAGCCCCCCAGGCTCTGGACCCCGCCCTCTGTGCCTCTCCACCTCTGCTGATGAGGTGCCTGGTCCAGAGTCAAACTCTCGGCGAGGAGGGAATTGGACTCGCATCTGAACACCCCATTCCCAGATCAACGTGCGCTCAGTGTGCCCTGGGACTGGAAGCGCTGCTGTTTGGGGTGTAGGCGCAGGTCCCCCCTACTCTTCTGGAAGCATGAGTACTTACTGGCCTTTATTTCTCTTTATTATTCACAGCCTTTGTAATGTCCTGTGTACACACACACACACACACACACACACACACGGCTGATAAACAGCTTTGAAAGATGCCCACACCGGAGTCTAGGCCGTGCGCCTTTCTCTGGGAAATCTGACAGTGTTGTTTTCGTGATGTTAAAATATGTTCTCTATGCTCGAAACGCCGTTTCCATAAGGCCCCTGCAGAGGATGAGGTCGACCTCATTTTGCAGAGCAAGAAAGTGAACCGAGGTTGTCTGTGTGGTGCCGGCCAACGACCGTGCTCCAGGTCACCACAGCCGCCTGCTTAAACCCCGCCAGACACGGGAGGCGCAGGGCACCAGCCCAGGCCCCACCAGACACGGGAGGTGCAAGAAAATAAAACTTTGCTTTTTTTTTTTTTTTTAAAGATTTATTTATTTATTTATTTATTTATTTATTTGTTTGTTTGTTTGTTTATACAAGCACTGGGTACAGTCAGAAGCGCGGGAGGGCGAGAGAATTCACCAGAGCCAGAGCGGGGAGCAGAGCAGGCAGAAGGACCGAAGGACACTGCTGAGGGGAGCAGCGGGTGGCAGGAGAGGTCTGCGCGCCATGTGGGACCCTCCTCCGGTGGCCGGGGAGCAGCCGGGGATCGAACTAGCGCTGCAGAGGCCGGGGGCAGCCTCACAACCCAGCGCTCAACCGCTGCGCCACTGGGGAGGCCTAACTTTGCTTTTTTTAATTGAAGCAGAATCCCCATAAAACCTTCAGGGTAAAACAGCTTCTGCGCATCAAGGAGCAAGGGAGGCGGAATCAGAAGGACCTCTTCAGTTTCTTGGCAACGTCGAGGTCCAGGTATTCATCCAGAAGGCTGTTGGCAATGCCCAGGGCACCTAGGAGGGTCATCAAGGCCAAAACCCCCAGACTCCACCGGAAGCACGTGATCCTGCGGGGCAGACACAGGGGAGCAGCTGACATTCTAGGCCACAGCAAAGCGCTGCACCTGGGTGGCTGCCCAGCATCCTCAGTGCCCACAGCACCCATGACCTCTGCCATCTGAAGACTGGGACTCGTCACACAAGCTACAAGGGACGCCTGGCCACAGAGTTAATTGATTCATTTGGACAGTCAAGGATTAGCAAGGCTGGGCAGGGTGATCTGCTTGGTAACTTCTTGGAAGCATTGCAGAATTTTGGCAAGGAGTGGAAGATGCTGGAAACGGCACATCTGGAGCGTGGTTTCCTGTTTGCAGTTTCCGGTCTCACCTCCTTGTACATGATCTGGTGAGACTTGGCCCACGGCCACATGGGTCACTTTTACGATCACACCAGCCCTGCTACAAACACACTCTGGGCAGGACACAAGGGCAGGCTCCAGCCGGCTATTTGTGCCCAGACGCCAGATTGTGGGTTCTCCTTACCTCTTTTTAGCAGCTTCTGAATAACCCCAGAAGTACTCGTGACGGGCATACATGTACACCAGGCCCAGGCCAGAAGCGAAAACTAGAGGAGGTAGAACAGAGACGACACGGAATAGGAGGCAGTCTCTCAATGTGTGAAAACTGAACATACTCACAAAACATTTATCAAAAGACTTGTGTCCAGAAGACACAGAGAACTCTGACAAATCAATCATGAAAAGCAACTTTATTTTTCAAATGGGCAAAATATTTAAATAGCTAACTCACATAGGAAGATATATAAATGCACCTATAACATAAGCACATGACAAACTTGACTGCATTCTCCATCAGCAAATTACAGCTGAAAACCACGATGTCATTATTGTACAGCCCCTGCGCCTCCCCCAGTGGCTTGAGTCTAAAAAGACTGACAGGGGCCTCCCTGGTGGCGCAGCGGTTGAGTGCTGGGCTGCAAAGCTGCCCGTAGCCTCTGCAGCTCCAGTTCCATCCCCGGCCGCCTGTGAGGGTCCCACATGGCGCGCAGACCTCTCCTGCCGCCCGCTGCTCCCCTCAGCAGTGTACTTCGGTCCTTCTGCCTGTTCTGCTCCCTGCTCTGGCTCTGGTGAATTCTCTCACCCTCCAGTGCTTGTATAAATAAATAAATAAAGCTTAAAAATAAATAAATAAATAAATAAATAAATAAATAAATAAATAAATAAATAAGACTGACAGGCAGAGCGCTGGTGAACCAGGAACCGCTCACATTATTGGTGGGGATGCAAAATGAATGGGCTGGGGCAGCAGGGAGGGAGGAAGCCGCCCAGGAGGCGGTGAGGGATAGTGAGGGATGGGCAGGTGCCTGGGCTGGGGCCTGAGGGTGAGAATGGCCAGCAGGAGTCAGCAGGTGGGAAGCTTCTGAGCATGCCTGGTGGTGAAACGCCCCACCCGGGAGTAACTCCCCAAGGCCTGCTGGGACGCATCCGGGGCAGTGAGTTGGTGACTTAGTTCACATGAGAAAGAAGAATAAAACCAGATAACCCAGAAACCCTTCCTGCCGGGCAGTCGGCCTTGTCCCGCCCATCACTGTGAAACCCAGCAGCAGAGAAGGCAGGCTACCAAGAGGCCCTCACCTTCTTAGCCGCCAATGCCTCTCACCTGACAAGGAACAACGGCTTTTTTTCCACGCCCTCCAGGGACAAAAACGGTGAGTTGGGATAAAGTTAAGACTTTCTGTAAGGGAAGTTTTATCTGAATTTCCTTCCGTGACAGTCAAAACTGCGAGAAAGAAGGGGCTGTCTTTGAAACAGCTGGGGAGTGTTTGTTTAAATTGTGGCAACCAAGTGTCCGACCCAGAACAGGCAATGAGCTTATCAGAAAGAAAATGGGGTAAAATTTCTCCAACTAAGGAAGGTGAGCTGGTCTGACCCCCTGTCGAGGGGCAGGGGGAGTCTGGGGGTGCCCTCAGTTCACTAGGATACCCTTACCAAATAGAAAGGGGTATTTGGGGGGTATTTGGGATACCCCTTACCAAGAAGTTGTAGGATTGCTACATATAACAAAAGAACTATGTCCTTGGTAGCCTTCAGTATATGAATTGTGGGGTGAGTATCTAGGGACCCTGCTCCATCCCTGAAGGCTAGCTTTCTCCTAGGTTGGCAAAACTGAAGTCTGATAAGTCACTGAACCTCTCTGCACTTGAGGTTGTTCCCCTGTTAAGTAGGAACATGGACCCTCGTAGGAAGGCTGCTGGTCCTGTAAGAGCTACTTAATGTGTAAAACTTAAAAGCACACAGGTGCATAATCAGTGCCCAGTAAACCTTAGCTCTCACGATGAGAGTGGCTGTTCATTCTGTGTTCTGTCCTGCAGGAAATCAGAATTAGGGTAGCAGCTTTGAAGACAACACTCACATAGTCTGTATCCTGGTGTGCCCAGCTTAGAGTTTGTTCCACAGTTTTTCAAAATTACTGAATTAAATTGGAATGAAGCCACATTAGTCTGTCAGCACACAGTGCCCTTGAGCACACAGATGTGGATTCTTCTGTTTTAAACAATTTCCAGGATCAGCAGACACGTGGCTTCATATCTACTCTTTTTTTTTTAAGATTTATTTGTTTATGCATATAAGAGCTGGGGTACAGGCCAGAGATGCAGGGGGTGAGAGGATTCACTAGAGACAAAGTGGGGAACAGAACAGGCAGACTGACTGAAATACACTGCTGAGGGGAGCAGCGGGGAGACAGGAGGGGTCTACTGCGCCATGTTGGTCACCTCCCTGGCCAGGGATCAAACTTGTGCTGCAGTGACTGCGGATAGCTTCATAGGTTGCGTCTTAACCCCTCGCGCCACCAGGGAGGCCCCTTCATATCTACTCTTAGTAGTTCTGAGGACCATAGTCACCATTAGCACTGAGTTGACAGTATTTTAAAATTACCTTGGTTGAAATACCATCCAGCTATCCACAGTGTGACCAGGAACACCGGGTAAAACTCCACGCAGTTTTGCCTGCAGGAAAAAATTAAGACATGGGTTATTTTATGAGAAAATTTTACTCTAGAACAATGAGTTTTATTCTAGAGGTAAATGTTCAATCTTTTCTTACAAAAATAATATAGGAGTTTACATCAAGAACTTAAATCTCCTGTCAGGTAAAATGAGTCTTCCCAAAGAGGACTCAGACTGTTAACCTCCAAGAGGGCCAGGAACCCCTCTCCTCTGAGCCAGTGGCCGGTGCTCGCAATGAATCGTGGCAGTTTTCCAAACACAGGCTTCAAGATGTCCTGATTCCGAGCCTAAAGATCATTTGGTGTCTTATCTAAAGAATCCAAAAAATAACACAATTGATCCTAAATGGATTTCTCCCTCCACATCCCCTCCTATCCATTGCCTTCCAATTGACTTACTGAGCACATTAAAATATGATCTTTAAATCATTCCCCTAAAACCTTCGTGAGAAAGCGACTGAGCACAGTTCAGTCCCGTCTTGCAGAGGCAAAAGGTAAAGCCATGAGGCCGAGCCCACTGCACTTTGCAGAGAAAGTGCAACCACGTCTCCTCCAGATTCCAAAGCTCTGTCCTACCATCGAGTCAGGTTGCCACTATTCATAGAAGACGCTGAAGGAAATCTTGACGCTATTTTAAGCAGAAGGGAATAGTTCTCTGAGAACTATAATTAATTCATCTGCACCTAGCCAAGGGAAAAAATGAATTATGCTCATCCTCCCCTCTGAATGGCACCCCCGGTGATCCTGGCCCGGTTGGCGACGCCCTTGGCTGGCAATATCACAGCCACCAAGTGCTTTGACTTGTAATGAAGTCTTGAGGTGATCCGAGTAGAAGAGTCACGGCCTGCAGAATTCTACATGATCCTGCGACCTTAGATGGGCCTTCAAGCTTGAGTACTTAAGCTTATGAGGCACTTGACCCAGAAATTGTTGATTCTGTCTCTTGAAGACCCGAGTCCTCTAGCCCAGTCACTGTGAGTGATTTTGTTTAATTAAAAAATGTGTTTTCCTTTGTTTTTGTAACAAAGATGACAACACAGAAGTTCCCGAATGTCCCGCCACCCACAGACAACCAAGTGCACAGGGCCTCAAGGAGCAGTTCCCTCTGAAATACAGAACCTGGCTGAGTGACTCCTAGCAAGGGGGCGGGTAAGAAAATACCCTCACTGAACAGGCAGGAGATACACTAACCAGAGACACCACCCCCAGCCCAGCTTCCTGCAGCTGGAAGGAATCCTCAGCTCCCAGCTTCGCTCTGAGTAATAGCTTGGATTGCACATCTGGATTGCCACCTGAGGACCAGGTTCCCCCAAATACCTAGCCCTCAACAAGCATGCACCCACGGGAGCCACAGGACCAGAGCAAGCCAAGAAGCAGTTCCTAAGAAACACCCACTGCCCAGCCGTCCCTATCGGGGTAAATCCACACTTGACAAGCTGCTGCCTGGGGGTTCAACTTAGCCTGAAACCAATGGAGTAACAATTTAGAATTTGAACCGCAGAGGATCTTTTTCTTTGAGGGTACCATCACGTTTCTAAAATCCTAGGAAGATGTCATCTTCTATCACACAGACTTGCTAGAGTAAAAATTGGACCCCAGTAATACAGAAGGATGAAAACATAATTTTGTAATTATTGGGATACTTTAATGTGTGTACTTTTGGACTTGAAGGCCTTCAGGTTATTTAAGGAAATTTGATAGCTTGGATTCTGATATTAAATCAAGTCCTAAAAGTGGGTGTCAGGTTGCAGTCCCCATGAACGAGGGAGGAAACTGGCTTTGTTCATCCCCAGCCCCTGCGTCCTGTCCCCCCCAACTTAGCCTCAGAGTCCCCAGGAAGTTTACTGAAGTTCTTGAAAGTGCTTTACATTAACGAAGTGTCTGCTGTGTGACTCTCCAATATTTCGTTGTATCGTTCTTACTCTGCTACACGTAATTCTCTCAAAATCCCCCCATTTTTGTTGAAAATGCCTGTATTTCTCCCTTTCTCAAGGCTGCGTATGTAACCACATCTTCTTCATCCAACCATCAAGCACCCTGACTTATCCAGACTGATTCAAGACATAAGTGAAAAACCCAGATAGTCCCACAATCACTAAAGAAATTCAATCCCATAGTCTAAATTTTTTCCACAAGAAAAAGCATCAGCTCCAGGTCATTTAACAAGCAAATTCTCTCAACTCTGAAGGAACACACTCTTCCACTCTTATTAAATTTCTCTGAGAAAAAAAATTCTCTACTCATTCTGTGAGACGAGTGTATTCTTGATATAAAAGGAGTCAAGGACCCCACAAGAGAGGAAACCACAGGCCAGCCTCACCCAAGAACACGGGGACGAGCCCCGGAGCGCCCCAGGAGCCAAGCGCTGCGTGAATGGGGATGTGTTTTAGAGCCGAGCTGCGGGGTGGAGTAGTCTTGCCGCAGACTCACGGTATTTGTGGAGGAACATTCTGTGTGGGCCTGAGGAGGCCAGAACAGGGAGAGCAACACGCTGAGGGCACACATGGCACGAGGCCGGCCCAGCTGCGGTGTCTGCCTTTAGGAAATGGGTCCTGAGCAGAGGATCACGCTGCCCGGCCTCAGTTCTCGAGAGCAAAGGAAGAAAGGAAGACAGGCACGGAGAGCGCACCTCATCCAGCTTGAGGCTGCTGAACCCTCTGACTGAGGCACCCCATCTGGAGGCAGGGTCTGGCCCTCCCCAGATGCTAGCCTCCTCGGCAGGTGCTCTGAACTGCTCGGGTAGGTGGAGTGTTCCCACGCCGGGAGATGTCAGGCTTCAAGGGCCCTAGGGAGGGTCCTGGACTGGCACGGTGCTTAGTTCTAGGGGGCCTCTGCTCCGCACCCCTTCCTCCGTCAGAACATGTGGACATGGCAGGTGCGGGGACCCAGAGGCTCAGGAGCGTTACTTACTGTGCACGGAATATTCTCTCAAACTCTGGTGACCCAGAGACGGCAGGGGCTGTGATTTTGTACTTTAATCTTGCTTTTCCTACATGCAAAGCAAAGTAACCTGCAAGCAAAGAGGAACTGATGTTAAAAATGTGGCACCTCTATAGAGCAGACACACTACAGTGGGGGGCGGCAGGAAGAGAAGAGGGATCTGGGTCAGAAAAAGTGGGTGGGAATTGTGTGGGGAATATAACCAAAACGAAAATGCATACATTATACAAAAATGAAAAATGATGTAAGATTTATATAAAATAAAATTATTTAAAAAATAATGTGGCACCTCACTGTTCATTAGGAGAGTACATTTAAACCACAGTGAGGTGCCACTACCCACCTACTAAATGCTTAAAACTAAAGACAGGCGAGGTTGTGAGAGTGATTGGAACATTCTCGCACCGCTGGCGGGAACCTGAAAGCACAACCATTTAGAAAACCGTCCGCAAGGAATTTCTCAATTAGACGTACTTGGACTATGTGACTCAGTTATTCCACTTGAGGGCATCTCCCCAAGAGAAATGAAATCGCGGGCACCCAGAGACTCCATGCAAATGTTCACAATCGATTTGTTTGTAACCGCTAAGGTTAGGAAAGACTCTGTGGTAGCTAATTTTATGTGTCAGCTGGGCTAAGCCACAGTGACCAGTCTAGATATTGCTGTGAAGGTGATTTTTAGATGTGATTAACATTTGTATCCATAGACTTGGAAAAAAAGATTATTCTGGTTAATGTGGGTGGGCCTCATCCAATCAGTTGAAGGTCTTAAAAGACTGAGGTGGCCCAGAGGAAGGAATTCTGTCTGCAAACTAAAGAGGCTTCGTTAATTTGCTGGAGCTTCCAGCCTTCTAGAACTTCCTTTAATTTCAGACTTGCCAGCCCCTACAACTGCATGAACCAATTTCTTAAAGTGTGTGTGTGTGTGGGGGGGGTTCTATTGGTTCTGTTTATGTGGGGCACCCTGACTAACACAGATGTCTATGAACAAGTGAGCTGGTTTGGTCTACGTGGTGCATTCATACAACGGGTGATCACTCGACAATAAACAGGAATGAACTACCCATACGTGAACAGCTTAGATGAATCTCAGAAAAACTATGCTGAATGAAAGATACAAAAAAAAGTTTACTGTATACTTTCATTTAAATAGAATTCTTAAAAATGCAAATGAGGGCCTCCCTGATGGCGCAGGGGTTAAATTAAAGTCTCAGCTTTATCAAGTTATCGCCAGCCACTGCAGCCTGAGTTCGCTCCCCGGCCAGGGAGCTGACCCACATGGCCCAGCAGACCTCTCCTGTCTCCCCACTGCTCCCCTCAGCAGTGTTTTCTGTAGATCTGCCTCTTCTGCTCCCCTCTCTGCCTCTGGTGGAACCTCTCACCACCCACCACATCTGGCCTGCACCTCAGTTCTTGTGTGCATAAATAAATAAAAATGAATCTTGAAAAGAGTATTTTTTAAAAATGTAAATGAATCTATAGGGACATAAAGCAGGTCCATGGTTCCCTGGAGATGAGGAAGACCAAAAACAAGTGTTGCTGAGGATGTGAGGATCCCTTGTGCACTGTTGGCGGGAATGAGGACTGTTTTCCAGTCCCACTGGAAAACAATATAAAGTATCCTCAGAACATTCAAAATAGACTTATCATACGATCTAGCAAGTCCACACATAGGTATCTGTCTGAAGAATAGGAAAACACTAACTCTGAAAGACACATGCACCCCTATGCTCATTACAGCACTATTAACAAGAGCCAATATGTGGAGACAACCTCACCGTCCAAGGATGTTCAAGACCAGTGGATTAAGATGTGGTCTATATTATATTCCGTGGAATACTACTCAGCTGTAAAAGAGAAAAGGAAATCTTGCCATATGTGGCAACGTGGGGGAACTGGAAGGAAATTGTATTAAGCGAAATAAGTTAGAAGGAGAAAGACAAATACATGATTTGATTTTACTCAAATATGGAATGCAAAGAGGGAAAAAAAAAAAAACAAAGGAACAGACCAAACCAAAACAAATTCTTAGAATGACACTAGAACTGAGGTTACCAGGGGGTTCAGGCAGGTGGGAGGGAAGGGTGGAGGAGGCCCCACGGACTGTGGTCGGGGTGATTGATGCTTTGGTGGCGGGGGTGGTGGTAACATACATTTGAAAAGGTGCCAGCCTGCATCCCTAAAACACACCATTGGACACCGGCATCACCTCAGTAAAAAGAACCTTCTTTTGTTCTAGGCCAGGGTGTGCGTGTCTCCCTGGGGGTCCACACTTCCCTACTCACTTTTGGTTATTGTTTCTGAATAAACCCATTTTGCTGGTGAAATAATCAAACCACAAAATGTGTGCCAGATGGTCTAATATTTTTGCACGTTCACTAACCAGACTAGCTAGAGAAACACTGAGCGGGCGTGCCTCAGGCCCGGGCTATCCCGTCCCTGCCACTCCCCAGCCCACAGCCCAGCCCTGCTTCCCAGTGCCAGCCCACTTGCGTCTTAGTAAGGAGTAAGCAGCCTCGCTCACCAGTGCCCCCCTCCTGTCATTATGTCAGGTCACCTGGTAGCTGCGATCAGGTGAACTGAGCCTCTGTGACCTCCCTCCTGGGAAAAAGCCTCAGTTTAACCAAACAATGCAGATACTGAACCGTCCTAGTGAGAGGCTTTAAAATTTAGAATGAGTTTTTTAGCTGAATCTCATACTTTGCCAGGAGATCTTTTCAACCTGATAATCATACGTGCCACTGGCAGTTTATTTAAGAAAACACTTTAAGGAAAATGGAATGGAGAAATCGCAGCCCTGGCCGAGGACAGGACAGTGTGCCTTGGGGACACACCGAGCTCGAGCTCACACCCAGGTCCGCTCTGGGTCAGGGTGCTCCCGGGCTCCTGGGACTGGCTGGGGCCCGACCACCCGCAGGCAGAATCTCTGAGCTCCTGGAACCACCTTGCCCCCAGGGGAACAACTCCTGGGCAGTTCTGCCTGTCCCCAGGGGCCTGGGTCCGAGCCTGCGCAGACTGGGCTCTGAGGAACACCAAGGCCACCAACAAGTACCCAGTAAGTGTGAAACACAACACCCCACCTCCCTCCCTCTACCACATACACCCCAACACACACCACGTCTATCAAACACACACGCACCACGCACACATACCACCTGCACCAAATGCACACAGCACACATCACATGCCTCACACAACACATACTTCACACACCTCACAACTCTCCCCCACCCCCCCCTACACACACACACTGCCTGGGACTCTTACTTTGCTGACAGGCAGAAAGGACAGAGACGGCAGCCAGCAAGACTGAATGCCCAGCCATCTTTCAACGGGACTCGCTGGCACCCGGAACTATTTGCAGAAATCCCGGGGACGATAACAAGCTGACCTTCCTTATAAGTAAACAAAGCTGGGTAGGAAGCTAAAAAAAAAAAAAAGCCACTGAAAGTGCGGGTGACCTTTGCTCTGGAACAGGCCTGGAAGGCCTCCTGCAGCTGCGCCTGCACTGAGACCCTCTTCTTGCACACCTCAGCCCCCTCCCCAACTCCAAGGCCCTGCTGAGACCTTTCTCACCTCCAGAGGAAAAAGTGAGGGGTTGAAAGCATTTCCTTAACC
This sequence comes from Talpa occidentalis, assembly GCF_014898055.3. Taxonomy (NCBI): domain Eukaryota; kingdom Metazoa; phylum Chordata; class Mammalia; order Eulipotyphla; family Talpidae; genus Talpa; species Talpa occidentalis. The sequence goes on from NW_023605194.1 coordinate 113,238,827, forward strand.
CCACTGAGATTTATTTTTTTTTAAGTTTAGTTTTTTATTTATACAAGAGCAGGGGTACAGGCCAGATGTGTGGGAGGGGGAGAGGATTCACCAGAGACAGAGCGGGGAACAGAACAGGCAGACTGATGAAATACACTGCTGAGGGGAGCAGCGGGCGAGACAGGAGAGATTTGCTCGCCATGTGGGTTGCTCGGCAGCCGGCGGGGATCGAACTCGTGCTGCAGAGGCTGCGGACAGCTTCATAGCGCTGCGCTCAACCACCTGCACCATCGGGGAGGCCCCCCACTGAGGTTTAAATGCCAATTTAAATGGATTCTGGCTTTGTTCCCATAAAAGGCAGACCCAGGATCTGAACCCAAGTCCGCAGCTGTCTCCTGTGGCAAGCTGTTCCACTGTCGCCTTCACCCACTGTGGTCTCACTTTAAAAACAAGACCAAAATACTAGGGTCTGTGTTCTGAGAAGGAAGAGGGCACCAGAGGAAATAAGAGAGGCAATATTTAAATCACCCTCAGCTGGGCCCAGGGCCCCGCCACAATCAGAAAATGTCCCCGGTGGGCCTCCCCGGTGGCACAGCAGTTGAGCGCTGGGCTGTGAAGCCGCCCGCAGCCTCTGCAGTGCCAGTTCCATGCCTGGCCCCTGGCGAGGGTCCCACATGGCGTTCAGACCTCTCCTGCTGCCCGCTGCTCCCCTCAGCAGTGTATTTCGTCGGTCTGCCTGTCCTGTTCCCCGCTCTGGCTCTGGTGAATTCTCTCACCCTCCCACGCTTCTGACTGTACCCAGTGCTTGTATAAGTAAATCAATAAATCCTTAAAAGAAAAAAGAAAAGAAAATGTCCCCAGCAAGAACAGTCCCTCCCACAGCGGGTCTTGGGTCTTCCAGAACCTTTCATCACTCTATGTCCCCTCTGTCAACACCAGCCTTTTGCTCCTAAAGATGTAGATTCCCACAAAACAAAGTTGGTGCCCCCCCCTCGCCCGATCCCCACCCCAGCTGACATGGAGGGAGCCCCTCACACAGGCCCTTGCCTGGACACTTCATGAGGACACAGCCTTGGGCAGGACACCTCCACTCTCTGAGCCTCAGTTTGACCAGAGGGGCTGGTGAATGCTAACGGAAATTTAGAGGAACAGGGCCTCTCGGAGGCTGGAGTGAGTAACGTGCACAAAGCACTTCATGTAGCACGTGGCACCTGAAGACGTGTTCTCCGTCTTTGTTAAATAAGCACATAAAGGATTAGGAAAGTACTTAGCATATAACGGACCTCCTGTCAAAGGTAGACTTTTTCAGGCAGAAAGCTGCCTCTCGAGCAAATACACAATGAAAGCACATCAAAGGTTTTATTGGGTCCATTAAGGAGAGGAGCTGTACAACATTTTAACTAGAAACACACACAAAACTCAACTAAGCAAAATTTAAAGATCTGATTGACTTTATTCAGCAGTTCATAAATCGGGCCGCATCCAGTTCACAGAGATACAGGAGACAGGACGGAGCACAGGGGAGCTGCACAAAGCGATGGGCTTTTACAGGCCCGAGGGAGCAGAACAAGGAAGCCACACCAGGCAAAAAGCTGGCGGTTCTTGCAAGGTCACCTTCATTTTGGGGGTGGCGGAGTCTGACTTAACTGGCCAGAGGTTCCTGATTATCTGCTTCAAGGAGACTTTGGGGACATGGGGCTTAGCATAAGTGGCTCCATTTTGGGCCTGCATATCTTGCTTTTAACACAAAGGAGTAAAGCATGCCAAGATTAATTTACAAACTCAGTGAGTCCTCGCCTGACATTACTGACAGGTTCTAGGAAACTGCGACTTACAGCAAAACGGGGAATAAAGAAACCAGGGCCCCCAGAGGCCTCAGCAGGAGTTACGTGCCTATGGCAGATTTCTAACCACGAAAACATCACCCAGCTTCTTAGTGAAGATCCCAAACATGCCTAACAACCAACACTCATTTGTGTTCACTCCTGCTTATCCCAGGCTAGGGTGGAGGGCGGAGGGTCCTTCGGATGCGGGAACCCCCTCACCATGGACGGGACGCCCTGCACTGAAGGGTGTATCACACACACACACACACACACTCCACCTTGGAGAATTGAGAGAGCCAGTGAACCTCGCCTGCCCATCTCTGGGGTGTGTGAGGAGCCCAGGGTGCCGGGGAAGCCCACTGGACCCCGCAGAAAGTGCCAGCTCCACACACAGCGTCCCGGCAGAGAAGCAGCTGCTTTTTCTCATCAGTGTTATAATGAAGCAACAGTGAACAACCCAGGACCTGCGTGGCTCAGGCCTCGGATGACCACAGGGACACCTGCCTGGGCAGGCCTGTCCCTCCAGGCTCCGGGCAAAAACCGGAGAGCAGAAGGGAGCTACCAGGTGCCCGGGGCGTGTGATGAAGCGAGCAGGACCAGGGTCTCCGCTCCCCTCCCTCCAGCGCGTGGGCCGGGCGGGGAGGCCTGTTTGTTGAGAAGGTCATTTTACAAAGCAAAGCACCCTTACGGTTCCTGGGAAGGCACAGATTTCCCAGAAGAATGGAAACAGCTTCCGGGTGGCTTTTGGCAGTCAGAGAAGGTCTCAGCCTGCGTTGCCTTAAGTTTGCACAGGGTTTAGGGGCGGATAAAGTCAGCAGGATCCAGAGACCAGCTGGGAGATTAGAAACCCTCCAACTGGATACCTCCCAGCACATGGAGCCCTACACACACCACACACACACACACACACATACTCCTCACACAACCACACACACTCCTCACACACACTCCACAGACACATACTCCTCACACAACCACATACACTCCTCACACACACTCCACAGACACATACTCTTCACACAACCACACACTCCTCACACAACCACACACACTCCTCGCACGTACCACACTCCACACACACCACACACACTCCACACACACCACACACACGCCTCACACAACCACACACACTCCTCACACACACCACATACACTCCTCATACACACCACACGCACACCACACACTCTTCACATGCACCACACATTCCTCACACACACACTACACACACTCCTTACACTACCACACATGCTCCTCACACACCACACACACACCACTGAAAAGTTCTGGCACAGTAAAGAGAGAGTCAGGCCTAGTTTCTGAAAGGCAGAGATTTTATTGCTCTCTCGGGCAAGGTTCACCAACCCCCACAGAGGCCAGAGAAGTCTCACCCTTGGGGGAGGAGGGTGAGCTTTGATAGGGCGGGGTCTGACCTTGGCAGGAGGTGGAGAATGCGGAGTCAAAGTTGCTTTTCTTTTTTTAAAGATTTATTTATTTATTTACACAAGCACTGGGTACAGTCAGAAGCGCGGGAGGGTGAGAGAATTCACCAGAGCCAGAGCGGGGAGCAGAGCAGGCAGATGGACCGAAATACACTGCTGAGGGGAGCAGCGGGCGGCAGGAGAGGTCTGCGCGCCATGTGGGACCCTCCTCTGGTGGCCGGGGAGCAGCCGGGGATCGAACCAGCACTGCAGAGGCTGTGGGCAGCTTCGCAACCCAGCGCTCAACCGCTGCGCCACCAGGAGGCCCCGAAGTTGCTTTTCAAAGAAGTTTTTTTTTCTCTCAGAACTGGTTGTTCTTTCATTGCTGCTTATGAGGTCCAGCTCTAGCTGGTCTCCGGGATGCAGGTTGCAGCAGTTTCAAGTTCCCCCTTTTCTGTCCCATCCCTGCCCCGGCCTAGACCTTACAACCACCACACACACACTCACACACACACTCCTCACACACACCACACTCACAATCACACACATACACACACACACACTCAGATTCATTCACATGCTCACCCATACATTCACCTAAAGAACCTCACACACTAACACACGTGCACACTCAAAACACCTATGCACACATTCAGAATACATACCCCACACCCCTCTGCACATTCACACTCCAGTGCTCATGGAGGACTTGGACCTCAGAACTAACATAATAAACAAACAAGGCCCGTTTCCAGGCTCCCACACCTTACACAAAGGCTTGCATCAAAGGCAGGATAACAGGCTGCGTGTTGGCAGCCACACAGCACCAGAAGGGGGAGCACCGTTGGTTTGCCTCGTTCCCTTAATCGTTACTCATTTTTTACCTCAAAAGTATTTGGAATCAAGTGCTTCCGCACAGGCTGTTGGCACGAGCTCCCTGTCCAGTGGGGAGAAGCAGGCTTTCCCTCCACGGGGCCGGGCGCAGAGCCCAGTTCCTGGACCTGCGGGGCCAGAGCAGCGAAGGGCAGGGAGAGGGACCAGAGACCCGAGCACCTGGCGGGGCCTCTGGTGCAGTACAGGGCCCTGCCCCCACCCCAGCGACCCCCACGCACAGAACTGTCTCCACAGTCTGCACAGTCATTCGGTGGAGTACACGTTTGAGTGATTCCCACTTTTCAGAGAGAGAGGCTCAGAGGTTAGTGACTTGCCCAGGGTCAGCCCAGCCCAACCCTAGTGGTCTCAAACCCTTGGCTCTGCACTTTGGTCACATGTTGGAGGTGCGTGTGTGTGTGTGTGTGTGTGTTTGCATGTTTGCGCGCTCGTCTGTGTCTCTCCTGCAATTCCCACCCGTGTCCTCAGGTTCAGTCTGGCTTCTGCTCCAAAGCACCCCAGGCAATGCTCGTCTGTGGCAAGGTGGAGAACCACCAGGTAAACAGTCCCACCTGGGCCTCAGCACCCACAAAGGCCTCACACATGCAGGCTGTAGGCCCTCCGGGGCCGTGATGGAGCTTTTATTTCCTGCTGGCTGCATGTGAACGGCCTCTGGTAATGCACCCTGTGAGATCATAAATGGCTCCCACTTCACAGATAAGGAGGCTGAGGCCACGGGGGGCAGCTTAGCGGTCAGCTCACAGAGAGCAGTCAGGGCGCAGGGGACACCCCCCTCCCTCTGGGTCTTTCTAAGGCTGGACAAACAAGTTAACAGCGACAGCTTAGTTGGAGAAATAACCACATCTGAATAACATATGCATGGGGAATTTTTTTAAAGGTTTATTTTTTATTATGCACACAAGAACTGGGGTACAGGCTAGAGGTATGGGGGGTGAGAGGATTCACCAGAGACAGAGCGGGGAACAGAACAGGCAGACGGACTGAAACACACTGCTGAGGGGAGCAGCAGCAGACGCGGTCTGCTGCGCCATGTGGGTAGCTCCCTGGCCAGGCATCCAGCTCGTCCTGCCGTGGCTGCCGACAGCTTGGTAAGTTGCGGCTTAACCCCTTGCGCCACCTGGGAGGCCCGCGTGGGGAACTGACATGCTTGTAAATTCTACAGAATAAGAGTGGACTTGGGGTGTTGAAACTGCATTTAGGGACGTGGCGAGTCAAGGAGTTGGAGGGGAAACTTCACGCGGCCGGCCAGGAGGGGGCGCCCTCGTCCTCACGCAGAGCCAGAGGAGCTGCTCAGCAGAAGCCGAGCTGCTCACACACCTGCTCCTGGGTGCGCCCCCAGGCTATGTCCTCCCAGGTTATGAAAGGGGAGCAAGGGTTATTTCTCCAGTGAAGACAAGGGCAGGCGCTTAGGACCTGAGGGTGTCTTCTAGGGGAGGGTGAAGGACTTAGGACGGAAGCTACTCAGCCTCAAGAGATTTCTTCGCTCTCAGCTCAAAATCCTTTGCAGGGGAGAGTGGGTGTCTTGAGACTGGTCCAGAGAATCCTTCAGGAATGAGCACCCCGATGTGGGGCTGGGGCTGGGGGGTGAATGAGCAAGCTGGTGGAAGACAAAGTGAGCACCCGGGCAGCGGGGGAGGCCGAGGACGGTGGCAGAAGGGGGGTGCTGGAAGTGTGCCCCCCACCCGTCCTCAGGAGGCAGCCCAGGAGGGAAGCTGCAGGGTGCAAGGAGGTCTCCCCCAGAGCGCCTGGGGGCCTGGCTGGAGGAGGGAGAAGACCAACGGGGAGGGAGTCAAGGCCTGGACGGGGGACAGGGGTGCTCCCAGAGACCCACAGAGAGGCCCCCCGGCCGGAGCCCACATCCCATGTCCCTGTCGTCGGCAGCACCTGCCGCTAACTATGGGTGAACTGGCTTTCCCAGAGGCCCAGGCTGCCTCTTTATATATATAAAAAAAAAAAGATTTATTTATGCATGCAAGAACTGGGATACAGGCCAGAGGTGTGGGGGGGTAGGAGGATTCACCAGAGACAGAACGGGGAGCAGAACAGGCAGACGACAGAAACACACTGCTGAGGGGAGCAGCCGGGAGACAGGAGAGGTCTGCAGCGCCATGTGGGTAGCTCCCTGGCCGGCCGGGGATGGAACTTGTGCTGCAGAGGCTGCGGATGGCTTCACAGTGCGGTGCTTAACCTCTTGAGCCACCAGGGAGGCCCCCCAGGCCGCTTCTTAAATACACACCCACTTCACCGAGGAGGCTCCTGGAGTTGGCGGCCCCAAGGGGGATCTCCCGCCGCAGGTGACACTGAAGTTTCTGGGCCCCAGAGGAGGGCCGCTCACCTGCTCCGATCCTAAACCACAGCGCCGCTCCTCGCTCGGCCTTAGGTTTAGATGTTATTTTGCGTGGGGTGCATGGCCCGGCTCCGTCAGCCTCCCGTGGAGACAGTGAAGGCACCCACTTTGGGGGGGTCGGTCGCGGGGGACAAAGGAGGCTGCAGTCTCCCCGACGGTCCCTCTGGGGCTTGCGAAGCAAAAGGAAAAGGCCAGCCAGCCCTTCTTGATGGGGAAACACAGAAGGTCAAAGCTTGAAAACAAATAACTAAAAGCCACTCTCACTGGCACAGCGGAAACTGCTCAGGTATAAAAAAAAAAAGATGAAATCTCGCCCTGCGTGACCCCAAGGATGGCCCTGGGGCGCGGTGATGCCAGGCGAGGTGATTCACGTGTGTGGCAAAGGAGCACAGAAACAAACCAAAACCAAACCCCAAACAAGTCCTCGGGTTCTGAACACAGCAGGGAGGTTGTGGGGGGCAGAGAGGGTGGGGGGCAGGTAGCAGCAGGTAAAGGGGGGCAGCCCCAGGAGGGCGGGGGGAACACTGGGCTCGGGGGTGGCCGCAGCGTGTGCAGCGCGCAGCTGTGCGGCGGGCCCTGGAGCCACGGCCAGGTCGTGAGCCGCTGTTTCTGCAGCAAAAAAAAGGAATCAATAAGGTTGAGGAGGCAGCGTCTGAAGAGACACGCGTGCACGCGCCCCCGGCTCCGGGCCCGCGCCCCCTGGGACCGCAGCGCAGCCCCCCGCAGCGCGTCTCTCCCGCCCTCGCCAGCATCTGGTGTTGCTGGTCTTTTTTTTTTTTTCTCTCTGTTTTATTTTTTGACTTTTTTTTTATTTTATTTTTATATTCTCCATACAATTGCAGCCCCCTTATTTTGACCCCAGTCCCTCCCCTCCCCGCCCCCCGCCCCCCATAGAGTGTCTCTGGTTCATAGTTGTTTGTTGGTTTTGATATTTTCTTTCTTTTAGTTATTCTTTTTCCTGGTCCCTTATTTAAGTTTTCTAGATTCCTGCTATGAGTGAGACCCTCCGGGATTTTTCTTTTTCTTTCTGGCTTATTTCGCTGAGCATGATCCCTTCCAGCGCCATCCATGTTGCTGCAAATTGCATGTGTTTATCCTTTTTGAATGCTGAGTAATATTCCATGGTGTGTATGTACCACATCTTCTTGATCCAGTCATCTATTTTTGGGCATTTGGGCTGTTTCCAAAGCTTAGCTATTGTAAACAGTGCTGTATAAACATAGGGGTGCAGGTGTTCTTTGGAATTGATGTTTCTGTGTCCTTTGGGTAAATACCCAGGAGTGGAATTGCTGGATCCTATGGAAGCTCTATGTTTAGTAGGTCCAGAAATCTCCACACAGCTCTCCATGGTGCTGGACCAGTGCGCTCTCCCCCCAGCAGGGCAGGAGAGGCTGCTGCTGGTCTTCGTATCAGGCGGTTCTCCTGGCGGAGGGGGGGGGCGTCTGGGGGGTTTTGCTCTGCGTTTCCCTGACGCCCGCGATGCTGACCCGCGCTCGTGGCCTGCGGCGCCTGCGCTTGCTCTTCGGAGAAGTTTCTTTTTAGCTCCTCTGCCCATTTTTTGATGGATCACCCAGGATGGAAAGGCACACATTGTGCAAAAATGAAAAATGACGTAGGAATTATGTAAAATAAAATGATTTTTATAAAAATGAAATCAAGCTGATCACTTTCCAGAACTCGCCCTGCGGAGGCACCCGCGGGGGACACGGCGCCGCGAGCCCGTCCCCCCACCCCCCGCCCGGCCAGCGCGCCCCGCCCGGGCTCCGGGTCTGCGCCGCGGGCCCCGCTCCTCGCCGAGGGACCCCAGAGCCGGGGCCCGCGGCCGGCGGGCTCTGCGCCTCCTTCTCGGGGCTCCCCGCCGCCCCTCGCCCGCGCGGCGTCTCCCCGCCCCCCCGCCCCCCGCCGCCAGGCGTCCTCCGAGCCGCCGCCCCCCAAAGCCACGGGCCAGGAGTTCCAGACGAAGCCGCTTCACCCGCCCGGCCCGCGCCCCGCCTCCGCGAGCGCCTTCCCGGGTCCCCCCGGCCGGCGCCGCCTCCCCCGGGGTTGCCGCGGGGCGTCCGGGGCTCCCCGCGAGGACCCGGCGCTGCGGAGGCGCAGGCCCGGGCGGGGTGCTGTGCCGCGCCGCGCCGCGAGAGGGCGCCAGGCGCCGCTGCCCGCGCGGCCGGGGGGCTGCGGGGGGGCGGCCGCACCGGGTGTCGCTGGGTCCTCTCAGTCGCCGAGGCCCCCAGGTGCGCCCGCGGCCAGCCCCCCTGCGCCCCCCTGCGCCCCACTGCGCCCCGCTAGCAGCAGAACCCAGGCCCAGGGAAATGGTCGTTTTAAAACCGAACCCTGAACTCCGGGGTGACGTGTCCCGTCACCGGGTGATGGACGGACTCGGCCTCCCGGTGTGAGGTTCACCCTCCCGGATACCCCCCAGCCCGTGGGTGGGCAGACTTGGGGGGCCCGGGGGGGCCTGAGACGCTCCCCCAGGCTCTGGGCCGGGGGCTGCGGCGGCGCGTCCCGAGGGCCCGGGGGGGGGGGGAGGGGCCGCGCGCGGGTCTGGCTGGTGGGGGGGCCGCGGCGGGGCCAGAGGGTTGGGGGGTCCAGTGTTTCTGGGCTCTGACTCCAGCAACCGGCGGGGGGGGAGGTGCAGCCTGCAGGGGCCGCGGGCCCAGAGGAGGGGGCTCCGGGAGACGGGGCAGAGGGGGCGCCGGGTCAGCACCGTGGCCCCGGGCCCGCAGGCCGCCTTGAGCAGAGGGACGTGCGCAGCCGCCCCCGCCCCGGGCCCCCCGCTCCCCGCTCCCCGACGGCGGGACCCGCGTCCGCACAAGGGGAGCTCCCCGGTGCCCCGGGGCGGGGCGACGCCAGCCCCGTGCTTCTAAAGACGGGCTGGGGGTGTCGGGGCTGCTTCCAGGCGTGTTGGAGGCGCCGCGGCCTCCCCAGCAGCCCCCCCACCCCCCCCCACCCCCCCGCCTGCGGGCGCAGCGCAGCGACCCCGGCGCCGTCCAGCCAAGGTCGCTGGAGGTCACAGCCCTGGGGCGCCCGGCGCGGGCGGGGGAGCCCCCTCGGCCCTCACCCCGGCAGGGGGAGCCAGTCCGGCCCGAGCGCCCCGGCGGGGCCCTGGTGAGGGCAGGTTTCGGGGCTCCCCCAGCCACTCCCACCTGTTGGCCCCGCACGGGCCCAGGCCCTCGACACCCTCCAGTCCGGCGCTGGGGGGAGAGCTCGGGGAGAAACTTTGGATTATTTATAAAACCGTGTCGGGGAGAGGCGGGACGGGCGTGGGGGAGGGAGGGCGAGGGCGGCCGCCCCGAGGCCTGGGGCCCTGCGCGCCCCGACCTGCCAGTCCTGGGGACCCGTGTTTTGGGGGCACGGAGGCTCACGAGATGCCCAGGAGCTTGCAGCCGAGTCCATGCAGGGCCAGGGGCCGCCTCAGGTGCCAGGCCGGGGCCCTCGCACTTTCCCCCAGGGTCTCGGGGTCCACCCGACCTCCGCGGAGCCGAGGCGCCCCCCGGGGCTTCTCCCCGGCCCAGGGCGAGGCGCAGGCCGCGTGCACCGCCCGGGGGCGCCGCCAAGGGCGCGCGGGAGCCCCGAGGCCGCCGAGACCGGGGCGCGCGGGGCGCGAGGATGTCGGAGCGGAGTCCGCTCAGGCCAGCGAGGCTGCCGCCCCCCGCCCCCCCCCGCCGCCCCCGCCGCCCCCCGCCGCCCCCCCGGGATCCCGGCCGCTCTCCAGGCCGTGAACGCTCTGGCTGCGGGCTCCTCCCCGCGCACTGCGGCCCGCAGCGCTGCTGCTCCTTCTCCCCACCCCGCCACGGCGCGCCTGGGGGGTCCAGCGGGGCCGAGCAGGCCTGGGCGCTGCCCGTGCAAGCGGGGGCACGTCCCGGCACATCCCCTGCACCCCCAGCACACGCACACCCCGCAGCCACACAGCACAGTCACACACACACAGTCACACAGCACAGCAGCCGCACACACACAGCACAGCACACACACCACAACGTCACCAGCAAAACATTCACAGAAACACATCGTGACAGTCACACATGCACAGCACACAGCACATGCCACATCACGAGTAACACCACCACACACACGCCGTAACAGTCACGCGCACAGCACCACCCACATGCACAGCACACCAGCTGCAGGCATCACAAAGGTCTCCATCACAACCGCCGCACGCAACATTCTCTCAACGCACATCACAGCACTCACACACGCACGGTCACACGTGCTCACGCGAGCTGACCTCCAGGCCTGTGGGCTCAGGCTGCCATAGGGGAGCACACACCCCCGGCCACACCCTGGGCAGCCTGGCCTGGGGGGCCTGTCCCTTCCCTGCCCCTCCCAGGCAGCCCCTGGCCCTACCCTGGGGCCTCCACTCCCGGCAGGTGCTCCGCAGGTGCTCCGGCCCCTTCTCAGGTGTAAGGCAGCCAACCCATTCCGGGCAGGCTTATGAACGGTTCTAGCAGCCACATGCTCTTCGCCGTGGTTTGTCGTCGCTGCACCCCTCGGTACACTCCACTCCTCCACCCTCGCACCGCAGCACCACCCCGCACCCTGCGGCGCCCCCCTTATAAACCAGTCTCTTAGCTCAGGTGCACCCACCTACGCAGGCCCACACCCCACTCCAGGCGCCCGCCGTCAGGCCTGCACTCAGGACCGCAGGGTTGCGTCCTCCATCCTGATGGCGGGAGGGCAGAAAGCCTGATACCTTTTACCTACCCTCCATCAGGTGTCTGCCCCGCTGCCCCCCGCTGCGTCCTCACCTGCTCGCTCTGTCGCGTCCTCTCCGAGAAGGACACGGGGGACAAGGACCCACATGAGCTGCCTCTGCTGTTTACTGACCTCTTTAAAGATCCCCCAATACATCGCCTTCTGAGATGGGTTAGGGCTTCAACACATGGGTCTGGGGGATGATTCGGCCGTGGCAGGACCCGGCCATGGGCCCGTGTGCACCCTGAGAAGCCGAGGGGGACGGCGCCGGGGCCTGTTCCGCGCGGCCGTGCATCGCAGCCTGTCCAGGGCCCGGTGGCATCGCGCAGGCTGCAGCCTGGACGCACCTCTTCAACCCACAGCTCGAGGGAAGGCGCCAGTGGTGTATAATATTCCAGAGCGGCCCCCGGGCCTCCCCGCCCAGGGACGCGGCCCCTCCAGCCCGCCCTTCATCCCGGCCCTGTCCTGGCACGCGCGGCCGCAGCGATGCCCACAGCCTCCCCTGCCAACAGGAGAAGGAGAGGCACCAGCGGGGCCGCCCTGGCCTTCGGCGCCCGGGCTGCAGTCACCGCGGTCTGGGTGTCGGCCTCTAACCGCTCCCCGGACCCCTCGGCACCGGCTGCCCGGGGTGGGGAGGGGATCATCCCGCCTCCCTGGATGCCCAGCAACACATTCGTGCGTGTTTCCATCTCGCGCCTGCACCCTCACCACAGGCTTCCACACGCAGGGGCTTTTCCCTCGTGCACAAACCCTTATGGCAGAAGCCGTTGGCCTAACCTCGTGCAAGCTCCCCGCCACCATCCCTCCTGCCCGCTGCTCTGGGCGGCGGGTGGCTGGCACCGACAGGGTGGAAACTGGCACTGACAGGGTGGAAACTGGCACTGACAGCGTGGAAACTGGCACTGACCTCTCACAAAAACTTGGAAGCCAGCAGGTGGGGGATCCGGGCCCACCTCAGGAGGGCGGTCTCTCGCTGTCTGCCGTCCTGAAAGAGCAGACTAGAAGCCTAGAGATAGAGAAAATAGATACACCCGTCAAAATAAAAGATGAAGGCGCTCAAAGCAGTGAAACTTAGAACAGAACCGCGGGAAAGTGCCCAGGTGCCAGGGGGTGACTGTTCAGTCAACGCAGCAGCGCAGCGGGAGGCCACGGGTGGGTTTCACACACAGGCGGCCCTCGCCGAGCGCCAGGCCAGCAGCAGAGCTAAAGGCGAAGTATGTGTTTACATGTACATGATTCCTGCGGCATAGAAACACATGTGATGTGTACTTACACACATCTGGTGATTCGGAGGGAAGCCTGCGAGGGTTACAGCGGCCAAACACGTAATGAATGTGTGGGACGTGGCAGAAAAGAAATGCAGAGCCTGGGGGAGGCCCGAGGAGCACAGAGCGGCGCTGCCCACGGGACTCAGAGGCAGGGTGGGAGATATAAAAAGCTCATCAATAATGTTTATCTTGATTACGTGTTGAAATAATTGAGTTAATAAGATACATGATTGAAATGAATGCTTTTTTTACTTTTCAATATGGTTTTGAGAAAAACTGAGATGACACCTGTGTTTGTGTTTACGGCTTGCCTCGGGTTTCTACTGGACTTCTGCTGGTTTGGAGTTTCATGTTGATGGGGTCTTTTTTCCTCCACCACTCCAAAAATAGGACCCCGCTTCCAGGACACCTCCCAGGAGGCTTTCCCTGGTGACTGACTCGGTCAACAGCCCATCCTTAAGCCAACCTCTGGCAAGAAAGTGGAATTTAAAATGGCTGAACAAAATCACGATGGTCCCTGACTGGGAAATGGAGTTCCCCTCACAGAGCCTGTGAAGCACAGCCAGGAAGACACCACCTCCAAGTCAGCGCCCCCCGCGGGGGCACAGGCAGCCCAAGTGTCTGCTTCATCACGCCAGTCGTGTTCGTCGTGGAGAAGCTGCCTTACCCAGCTACCGGACCTGTTCTCTAGCTAGGTGAGTGTAGACGGGTTCCATGTCTACCGCCCTGAAGACATGAGAGTCTGGCAGTTTGTAGGGACAGGACAGGGCATAGGGCAGGTTTTCTGACCCAGCAAACTGGGTGTAAGGGCCGGACAGGGCACAAGGCAGGTCTTCTGATCCAGCAGACCGGGTAAAGGAGGACTCAGAGTCCTCAGTGGTTTTTTTGCAGGTCTTTTATTGGGGTTCACCAGGCATATGGCAGGCAGGGGTGCTGGGGGGCCGGGAGGCTGGCAGCAAATCCTCACTCTCTCTGGGCTCTCTGGTGATCTCGGCTTCTCTTCAGCTTCTGCTGCTGCTTTCTCAGCTTCTGCTGCTGCTGGCGTCCCCATGACGCCGCCCAGGTGAATCCCATCTACCTACGCCCACACCCTATTCCAGGTGCCGCCATCAGGCATGCATTCAGGACAAGGATCCATCATCCATCCTGATGGCGGAAGGGCAGAAAAGCCTGATACCTTTTACCTTACCCTACACCGGGTCAAGGAAGAGTCAAAGCCCTCAGTGGCTTTTGCAGGTCTTTTATTTAGATTTACCAGGTACACAGTGCAGGCAGGGGTGCTGGCAGGCCTCCCAGCCCCCAGCAAATCCCCACTCTATCTGGGCTCTCCGGCCTTCTCTGCTTCTCTCTCGGCTTCCGTTCATTCTCGGCTTCTGCTGGCGTCCCCGTGACGCCGTCCTTAAAAGCCCAGTCTCAGCCCAGGTGAATCCCATCTACCTAGGCCCTCACCCTGCTCCAGGTGCCCGCCATCAGGCATGCATTCAGGACCGCGAGGATCCACCATCTATCCTGATGGCGGGAGGGCAGAAAAGCCTGACATTTTTCCTTACCCTACACAGTTTCACCCAAACTTTTTTTTTATTTCAAGGGTTTATTAGGGTTATCAAATCTTCCAACATGTGCCAATCAGTTCCAGTCTTCTAAAACAATATTTGTGCCTGTTTCTTTTTAGGTGGTGCTTTTTTTTTTTTTTTAACTACAGAAAAAAAAAAAAAGAACTGGTAGAATATTCCGAGGGATGTGGAGCAACCAAAGAGAAATGTTATCCTTCCTAGGAGACAGGATTTTATGGGATTCCTGATCTTTTTTGTATCTGATTGTTGAGATCTTGACAGCTTTTCAATTGAGTAAGATGGTCCTGTCTGTTAAACTAATTGTAGCTGTTCACTCCACTGTATAATTTTACAACATTTCAGCTTCAAATAGAATGGCTTCAATAAACATAAAGCAGACTGACACATCCCAGATTTGTGCAGTTTATTTTATACCAAGAAATTGCATTTAGAGATTTCCAGACACATGCTATAAACGAAGATTCAACAGGAAGTTTCTATCACTTCCTTTAGAACTGACCTAGATCCCAAAAATATCTGAGTGGGCTCTAACCAGGAATTTCTTCTCTTGCTGCCATTATTCACACTGGATTTGCTGAAGACGCTCCTCCTCCTCCGAGGGTCTAGTGGTCGTGGCGGGAGCCATCTTACAATGCCAAGCAGACATTACCACAGAGTTCTAAGCAACCCACCTCTGTCCAGTTGAAGAGGGAGCTCAGACCTCTGTGCTCCCCACTGGAATAGCTGAACCCGTGGCCTTTCCTCCTGGACAAGCTCAGATATTTCTAGGCTGAGCAGCCCCACGGGGGCTACACCCTCCCCAGACCACACACCAGGCCCCCGTGGACTTTAGGGAACCGGGTGGTGAACTAGCAGGTGCGTGTGCACCAATGTGCATGTGCACCATCATGCATGTGCACCATCATGCATGTGCACCATCACGCGTGTGCATCGGCACCGTGGTATGGCGGTGCTCGTGTTCCAAGCACACTGCCAGATCAACCCAAGAGCGTGCCCAAAATGAGGGAAGGGTCGTCACAGACAGACTCATGTAGGTTTTATGGTGCTCGAGGCCTCAACATAAACACAGAACATTCTCCCGCCTCCTCTGCCCGTCATCTACTCTGGAACAAGAACACGAGTCTGCTGCTGCTTGGGAATGCGCGTGCTCCGAGCAGGTGGAGGCTCCTTCACAGAAGCTGTTCTCTCCTGTCAGAGGCTCCTCCAGCCAAGTCGCTGAGTAGCGGGAATTCCCTCTTGTCCTTCCTTCTTTCTCTTTACTTTGCTTCTTCCTTCTTTCTTTTTCTTATCCTTTAATTAGGCAAATAAGTACTGAACATCACCACACACATCCTGGCCTCGCGGAGCTGACAGTCTGGTGAAGGAATCAGCCCAAACATTTGTATGTCCACGCCAGTTTAATTCTTTTTTTTTTAAATAATTGCCAACCAAAATATTTCTCAAAAGCCATTCAGTAAATATTTTATGTCAAGACACCACACATGCAAAATGAAAACAAAAACAATACTTCTCATGGATGACCGTGGTTTTCACTGGGAGATTTTTGCACGCCGACCACGGCTGGAGAGAAACGTGTTCCGTTTTATTTTTCAGCTGCTCTTCTTCTGCTTCTCTAGCTCAGTCGCCGGACTGAGGGCAAGGTTATTCTTGCCCCTGAGTTGTCTAGACGGCCTTCCAGCTGAGTCAGCGCAAGTGCACAAACCAGATACACCTGTGCAGGATCCCGTTTTCACCCGGAGTCCCAGCAACCGAGGCCAAGCTGTGTCTTGTTAGTAACAGTTCCCAGGAACTTAACAGTGAAACTTCCAGGGAGCCTCTGGGTGGTGCTTCACACACACCGTCACCTAGAGATACACAGGGTGGAGATTACACTGGTTTACATTTATTTTGCAGTGAAATTAAAACCAGTGTAATCTCTACCCCGCAAAAATGAAAAATGATGTAAAAAACATACAAAATTAAAATAATAATAATAATAAATAAAAAGAAGTCAGATGCAATTTAAAACAAAAATAAATTTCACTGCAAAAGATTTATAAAGGGGAATTGGATGGGAGACCCAAGAAGCCCCCTCCCCCAAGCTGAGTGTACACCCCTCACCCACATGCACCCCCACACCTTGGCTGTTTTGTTTTTCACTGCTCTGGACACCTTCCATCTACTTTGTGATTGAATTATTTATGTTTTCTGTTATCTGCTTCACGTTCGCGTGGACATATGCTGAGCACGTCGCAGTTTCGGCCTCCACCCTGCCCCCCGCAAAGTGAGCCTCTAAGAGGACGGAAGTTTTCTCTGTTTTGCTTAATGATGCATTCTAAGCCCAATAAATTTTTCTCCAGGCTCCCCTGCAACAGGAGATGCCTTGTGACTCATTTCGATAATGAGGTAGAAGCAAGAAACCTGCTGCATGGAAACTCTTGGGAATACAACATTTTCATCATTGTTTAAAAAAAACTGCAGACTCACCTAGCCCAACCCTGCTGCCCTTCACCTGCTTGCTCCACGTCCTGCTTGGAGCACAGGTGTGGCCGGGAGGTGGAGCAGCCTTGTAGGGATGGCTGAGTGGGAAGCGGGAGGTGCTGCAGGTCCCTGGTGACATGCGTGAGCAGCTGTCCCCAGACTCACCACCCCCAGCCCATTGCTACATCAGGAAAATGAGCTGCAATCTCTCGTGAGGGCTGCAACACCCCAAGACTACACCGCAGCCCCAACAACGTGGTACCGGCTGTTGTTCCCTCTCTTGGCTCTAAGAAGAGTGAAATTTCTCCACGTTGTATGGGGAAAAGATAGACAGGACGCAGGTCTTCATATGTTTAATTCTAGCATCCTTTCATGGTAAAAATACTCACCCAACTAGGAATAGAAGGGAACTTCTAAGAGAAGCTAATAAAAGGCTTCTATGAAACTCCCACAGTGAACACACTCAGTGGGGAGAAGCTGGAAGCCTGCCCTCCAGCTTGGGAAGGAGACAGCAAACTGTTCTTGTCACTTCTCTGAACACTCTTCTGAACGCTGCGGATTCTAGGTGGGGCAATCGGGCCAGGAAATAAAAGGCATACAGCTGGAAAGGAAGGTAAAACTATATTTGCATCAGATGTAATCTTGCATAGAGTAAATCCTAAATTATCCAGCAAAAAAAAAACCCTAACTATTAGAATTAACAAATGAGTTCTGCAAATTTGCAGGATACAATATCAATATGCAAAATCAATTGTACTTGTATCTACTAACAATGGGCAACCTGAGGGTAAAGAAAGCAAATCAGTTTACAAGAGCATCAAAAGTAATAAACTATCAAGGACTGAATTTAACAAAAGAAATGTAATACGTGCAGCCTGCCAACTGCAAAGTATCATTGAAAGAAATTAAAGACTCGAATAAATGGCAAAACTTCCTGAGCTCCTGGGTTAAGAGACAAGACTGTTAACACGTCCCTGCTCCCTCACCTGCTCCCTCACCCCAACAGACACAACATGATCCTTATCAATATTGCAGCTGCCCTTTTGTTGCAGAACTGAATAACGGATCCTAAAATTCATATGGAAATACAGGGGGCCCGGAATCACCAAAGCAGTATGGGCAAATCCGGAGGACTCATCAGAGGACTCATCCTTCTCAATTTAAAACTGTTTACAAAGCAGCAATACCCAACACTGTGCTTCCAGCGTAAGAAACATCACTGCAGTCGAACAGAACCGAGAGTCCAGATTTTAACCCAAAAACGCATCACAGCCCCAGGGCAGGCCGGTTCCGGGAGGACCTGCGGCGGGGACACGGTGGCCCAGTTTGGTCCAGGTCCAAGGTGAGGCGGTCACAGCCGCCTTCAACTGCAGGCCTCCCACCCACAAAGAAGACGTGACAAGGGAGAAAGTCAGAGCGCTGTGCAGGAAAATTCTTAGTGGTGCCAAATCCCAAGCCCCTGGCATCTCCATGGGCACAAGGGTGGAAAGGCATATTCTTGAAATAACAAGATTTCGCTCACCTGACATTATAGTTTTGCTATTAAATACAGACAATTCTTTGCCTTGTTTTCTTAGCTGTGGTGCTTCTCTGCTTCACTTGCTTCCAAACCCCTTAATTGCACCCTTTAGTAATTCCCTGCTCCCCGAGTCTTCACCAGCAAGCCGGTCTACCTCCTCTCCCTCTCTCCCTCTCTCTCTCTCACACACACACACACACACACAGGACGTTCTCATCACAGCAGCAAGAAGTTCATTAGCCACGTGGATTTGGGATTTAAACTGATGATGAAACTTTGCACCCAAGTGTCACTTTTGATTTACTTGTGTCCATCGGGCCTGTCCCCAAGGTCTCAGCTCATGTTCTTATCCATAAAATGAAGGTAATAAAAATACCCACCTGGGGTGTGGGGAGGTGGTGGTGTTCCAGAGGGCTGTGTATGGGATACTGATCCAGCGGCCCGCGCTCGGAGCTGTCCCGTGATGGCTCGTAGCAGCTGTGGCCACGGCAACCTGCTGCAGGGGAGAGATGTGTGCAGAAATAAACTCATCCCGGGCTAGGTTCATCCTGTTATTCAGGGGAGAAGGAGACAGACAGACAGAGACAGACAGAGACACCCTCACTCACCCATACAGGAACAAAATTGATATTTGAAAACAACAATAACAAAAATAATTCCTGTAACAGTAGCAATTTCCCTAGACATAATATCTCCCATGTTCGAGAGCTGACCTGTCTCTGTGGGACAAGGGAGCTGACACGCTTCCAGCAAAGCTATCCCTTTCCACAAATGGGGTAGGGGAACTAGGCTTCCCCATAAAGTTATTCAGGGATAGAAAAATATATGCTGGAAAGAGGTAACAGAAGCAAGACTTATTTTAGAAAAAACGCAGGCAGGGTGTGTGAAATTACTAGCTGTCCCCAATAAGGAAACAAGGACTTTGAAGCGATGAGAGCCTAGTGGTCAGCGCTCAGCCTCCAACCAAGACAGAGGTGAGGGATGAGGCGCCACGGTATCTTTAGAGATCTAGGCAGCCCTGCATGAAACACACCTAGAAAAAGGAGTCAAGGAAAAGGATAATGCAGCCCAGCTTATCCTGTAAAAAGTGTCTGGCTTTGAATTTTTAATTTTTTTTTTTTAAATAGAGGCATGTTTTATTTATTTATTTGTTTGTTTGTTTGTTTATTTTTGTTTATTTGGGTACAGTCAGAAGCACGGGAGGGTGAGAGAATTCACCAGAGCCAGAGCGGGGAGCAGAGCAGGCAGAAGGACCGAAGGACACTGCTGAGGGGAGCAGCGGGTGGCAGGAGAGGTCTGTGCGCCATGCGGGACCCTCCTCCGGTGGCCGGGGAGCAGCCGGGGATCGAACCGGCGCTGCAGAGGCTGCGGGCAGCTTCGCAACCCAGCGCTCAACCGCTGCGCCACCGGGGAGGCCCAAAAAGTGTCTGGCTTTGAAGTGAAGTCACTGACACGTGCTGAGGGGAATGTCTTTGTGAAAACAACCACTGACTGGTTTGCAGATTTTTTTTCCTGCTGAGTTGGTTCATTGCATGGATTGACTCGGTTCCCCGCGAGACGATTTGGGAGTCTTTGGTGCAAAGGCATCGTCATTAGCTTTTATCACAATTTGAACAGAAACAGCCCTTCCTTGGGCTGGTCTGTGGACCTTGGTCAGCAGAGAGGTACACATCTGGGGCCTGGCCAGCTCCTGAGAGCAGGACGGCTCTTGCCTTCCAAGGCCGACTCGGGGCAGCCCCCAATGTCCAGCAGAGACCCTGCACTGGATTTGGACTTTCTCTCCACCTCAGGTTCCAGCTGTCTGCATCTTACTGTGGGCACCCAGATGCTCCACAGAACCAAGCCACAGAACCTGCTAGAACCTTGCCAACCCAGCTGGAGAGAGAGGCCTCCTCGAGTGACTTGAACAGTCCCTCCCCATTCCCATTACTAAAAAAAAAAAAAAAAACTATTCCAGGTCCTGGCCCTGCCCTGGGAGAGTTTCTTTTCTGTAACTGAGGGAGGCTTGCAGAGGAGACGGTCCTGGAGCACCCAGGCCTCTACAGCCTGCTCCGGCGAGCTCCCCGGGGGCTCGCACAACAGAACCTGGTTTCCTCGCAGTTCTGGAGGTGGACGTCTACCTCAAGGTGCCAGCAAAAATAAACTCATTTGTTGATTCTTGCACCTTCTCACTTTCCCGGCACGTGGAAAGGGGATAGAGCGCACTCTGGAGTTGCCCCCGTTCCTTTTAAGGAGACCAGCCCCAGCGGATTGGGTGACCTCCTTGAGTCTTACCAAGGTAAAGACTTTATCTCCAAATACAGCACACTGGAGACAAGGGCTTCAACCTGCGGGCTTGGGGCCCTGCATGCACCCGTGAACCTTGAAATGTAGGCACGAGGAGGAGAAGCCATGCAGACTGGGAGGAGGTGATGTGGCCAGAGGGCCAGACTGGACAGATGTGGCCACGAGCCAAGCATGTCTGGAGCCCCCAGTGAGGGGGAGCGCAGGAAAGCAGGTGCCGAGACGGTGGAGGCTGGGGACGGAGTGTGACCTGTCAACACCTTGTTTCAGGCTTGCAGACATGTTAACAAACAATGCTCTAGTGTTTGAAGCAACCAGCCCCAGAACACGCATGTCCCTTGGCCTCACAGACCAGGACAGGCCCCTGCTGGCCGGGCCGCGGGCCCTCTGCCTATCACGCTGGATTGTCAGTGTGCCCAGCCAGTCTCCAGGCAGACCACGAGTTCCTGAGGACAGAGGCTCCGCCGTCCTTGCTCGCTGCAGCTTCCCCAGCCACGCAGGTGCGCCATAAATATCCGGAGTTGGAACTAAATGAGCTGCTACTGAGTTCTTGGCTGGGAGAGTTGTTAAGTAACAAGCTGAGCGTGCAAACAAGCTGGGGAAGTTATTCCCCCACAGGAGACAGTTCAGTCTTCAGAAATAAAGAGGTAAGAGTTTGTCCAGCGACCACGAAAAGAACTTTCAAGGGCTGTTGGGTCCGGACTGTGACCCTGGGGGGGGGTGGGGGGGGAATAAGGTTTTCCCAGCTGCTTGAGCTCTGGTGCCCTCTGGTGACAGGAATGCATTGTCTCTCATTCTAAATGGGTCCAGATTGACACGGATCTAGTTACCTTCTGTTGTGTGGAATTTTCTCATCATGGAGAAATTGAATTTTGTCCTTACAGTTAAATCTATTGGAATTGCGTATTGAACCATAAAGTCGATAAAAGTTCCATAACGCACGCAGCCTCCCAGCATTTGCAGTCTCCTTTTGAAGATATTAAGATTCTCTTGTGCAATACACAGTTTCAGATCACTTTGTCTACACTTTATCCTCAGGTAGTCGTGGTCTTTATGGTCAAATTTACCATTAGCAAAACAAACACTGTCTTGTTAAGTGGTTGCTCACAATTCTAAGACTTACAGTGATTTCCAAAGCCCTGAAATCTTTATTATGATTAAAAACCCAGTTGTTGTCTTGGGGGTTGTTTTTTTGTTGTTTTTTTTTTTTTTTAACAAGCCACACGTGTTAGACCGCGCGTGTGCTGTTTGTAAATGAGAGGTTCTGGGTCTGGCTGCCTGTCTGTAAACAGACTGACTTTATCTTCTGAGCTGGGGAAATGCTGACAGCTACATTGTCTTTGATTTTAATTCTGTGTGAGTTGCAAAGCCAGACGGTTCCACATGGCAACCGCATGTATGAATGTGCTCAGCCTCACGTCAAAGGTGTGTTGTTCGAAATGTCATTTAAGATGATTTGAGAGGGTGGGGGAAATAAATCTTTTCTCACCAATTATATAATCATTTTAGCTATAATTTATGATCCCTTCTAATTGATCTTTACCAGATCGCATCAAACTGCTAATGTTTTAGTCTGAGGTTTTTCTGATCCCAGCCATTTAGTGAAATAGCACTAATTGCACTTGAGAGCTGCTATATTAGGCTCTCAACACTGGTTTCTTCTCTAAATTTAAGAATCCTTCTTATAACGTAAACAACTACCCTCTGATTTTGTTTGTTCTATATATTCAGAGTTTCACTTTCCCATTTGCTCAAAGCATTTGTATGTACCCTCCAGTCCCTGATGTCCCCAGCGTGCTGTTAATAAGGAGCCAGAACTCAGCCTGATGATGCAACTGGTTTCTGGAAGATGCAACTATTTGCAAGATGATTTTTTAATGGTGAGACTTTACAGCTTGTTTTCTGTAGAGAGAAATGGGTTAAGAAAGATATACATATTGGAATGAGCCAGAGAGGGAATTGTTTTAAAGATTTGGGAGGCAAGAGAATATAATAATTGACTGTAAATTCTAAAAACAGTTTGCCTGGGTGTAAAATCAGTGTTGCTGCTTACTAGTTCTGTATAACCTTGGAAAAATCACTTTATATTCATATTCCCTATTTGTAAAACAGCAGTAGAGACAGTAACTATCTTTTTAAATGATTAATAATCCCAAATAGCAAAAAAAAAAAAAAAAAATCTTGGGGGAAAAAAAGCTGAAGGCATCACAGAATTTTATTTCAAAACATACCACAAAACGACAGCAATTTAAACAGAATGGTACTGACAAAAAAGACTAGATCAGTGGAACAGAACAGAGAACCCTGAAATAAATCCATGCTCATATGATCTGAACTGAGTTCAAACCAGGCAGACAACCATCAAGGCAGGAAGCAGAGGTCAGATTCTGGGTGAGTTTTGAACATGGGCCCAATGGGCTTAGGCAAGAGACCAGAGGTCAGACTCAAGAGAAAAGTAAAAGAGAGGTTAAAGACCATTGTACTTGTTTCCTGCGGCAGCCATAACATGACACCACATACCTGGCAGCTTAAAGCCACAAAAAATGTCCTCTCTACCCTTTTAAAGGCCAGAAATCTGAAGTAAAGGGCTGGCTGGGCAACTCTGTCTCTAGCAGCTCTAAGGAAGTTTCCAAACTATCGCCGCAGAAGAGTATAGTCATCTCAGGAGTCAACACAACAATTTGACAAGTGATAAAACCCCTGAATTCCACCGTCTTGACGAAAGTCTGTTTCACAACGACTGACATCTGGTTGAATCGATCTATGTCAGTAAACATCCAAACCAAGTTGTTTGTCATTCCGGGTGGAAACAGCAGTGGGATGATTGACTGGAGTTTCCACAAAATGGGCGTCCAGAAGCTACAGCTTAAATCTTAGTAGTTTCGTTTGTGTATGTTTGTTTAGTGCATGATAATGAATGGTTGAATTAGAGAAATGAGTGCTAATTCCTGACGAATCCATCTTGTAGAAATGGCTTCTGACTTCCTGTAACCAAAATATCTCAAGCTTCACTAGTCTGTGACCACAGATGGGATTTCATCAAGATGAATACCCACATCTCCATGACTCACAGCTTCCACTGGCCTGACTCGAAAGTTCCTTCCCTCTGGGAATCCTCAGGGTGTGTATTTATATCGTCCCCAAAGCTGCAAGCAAGCTTGAGAGGGGACATCAACTATGACCCCAGAAAATTTCCCTAAACTGGGGACCCCTGTCCCTGCTCCACTGGCCTCGAGCCCCTAGGCACCCCCAGAAGTTGGTCGCCCTAAAACTCCACGTGGGAGATGCCTCATCTCTCTTTGAAGTAAGAAACCCACTAGTTACGCTCAGCTGCTCAGCCATTGAAAACACGAGATTCTTGGGTCCAGGATGTCTGGAGTTGCGTCCGTCTGCCCTCGGGCTGTTCCAAGGTGCCGGCACTATAGCCATTCAACTTATCTAACTTCCTTTTAAGGCTCATTTTCCACAGATGCAACTAAGTCAAACCCCAAGATAAGCATGCACTACCAGAGACCCCTCATAAGCACAAAGCCCATGACGCTGGCTCCTGGTGACAGGGGGACACCAGCGGAATTCCCCCAGCCTTGACCCAAAGCCCAAGGAAACAGAGGGACCCTGTAAGTGGAGACCAGAACTATTTCTTTCTCCACGCTCGCTCTCTCGGAGACACCCTGTCAGGTCATTGGCAGAGAGAAAAGGATCCAGCATTCTAGAGTTTCCCAACTGTGGGTCCAATTTATATTAGTCATGCAACAAGAGGAAGAAATTTTATTTGAGTGTTTACTAAGCATTATATATATATATATATATATATATATATATATATATATATATATAAAATACAAAGCCTTATTTAATGCCTGCATGGAGCTTATGTTGTGAACTTAGTATCCTAGTTTTGCTAAAAAGTAAGATTCAGAAAGTTTTGTGACAAGGCCCCATTGCCAGGGATGCTGGACCCAGGAGCCCAGCCCAGGACACCCGCAAAGCCTGAGCTCTTTTTAAGCACACCACGTTGGCTCTTCATATTCAGATGGAAAAACAGCACCCCCAACCTGCTCTGAAGCAGGAAAGCCCTTCACAGAGTGACTTTTTTGAAGGCTCCTTTGGACATCCCTGCAGAGATTTGTTCTGTGTTCCAGAAAGACTTATCTGAGGGAGGAAAAAAACACATCCTTTATCAATCCTCCCCAGACGCGTCATGTTCAGCGGCCACAGGAGACCTGGTTCCCGGCAGCCTCCCTGTCTCCAAGGACTGGAACCTAGAAGCTATGGCTGTGTTGGGGAGCCAAACCCAGGAAGGGCTCTTCCTTGTGGTCCTCAAGCTCGGTATTTACTTTATTTAGGGGCTGTGTGTCTTCGGAAAAGTTATGGCAATGGCCAGGGCTTCCTGAACCCCCACATCTGGAGGCTAGGTGTGGTAATGCTCCCTCCAACCTCACCAGCACCCCCAGCCCCATGAAACCCCCAGGGAATGTAAGAGGGCACTGGTGAAGTTGCTTATAGGGAGCTCCAAGTTCCTGAGGAAGATTCTAGATCACCAGAGGATGCTCCATGTTATTATTTCAGAATCCAGGGAGTAATGTCACAAAGTCACCACTCTGGTGCAATTCACCACCAAGCAAGTTCACTAAAGATGAATTCAGAGATGAAAAATAAAATGGTGGTTAAATGTTTTATTGCACCACATACCCAATGGCTATTTTGAAATCAAAGGCCTGTGAAATGTTATTCTTTACATTTTTTTCATCAGATGATCGGGGCTGTTTGGTGAATTAAGTGAAATTTCACTTGAGAATTATGTTGCTTTTTTACTGCCCCCCCATGAGGGATTCATTTTATTTTAACTCTTCTCATCCAAATGGAACATCAAATTGAAGTCTAGAGGAAAAAACTGTGACAATCTGCTCCTTTTCGTCAACATAATTGTGTAAGACTTTAAAAAAAAAATCAGTTCAGTTATTAGCTGCAAGAAATGAAACAGATAATGAAAACCTCATGACACCGATGAGCCCACCATCCTTCCGGGGACTGAATCGAAGCTTCGAGGTAAAATGCACCGTCAGAACCAACTCCTTTGCATCCCTTCTTATAGGAGGCTAGATAGAAGAGCCAGCGTCTCCATGTCATTATTCCTGCCCCTCGGGCATATTGGATTATGAATTAAGGCAGCGATGCAACCTCCGAATCGCCTTAAAGGGGAAGCAGGAGGTTGGGGCGCCCCTCAGGGGTGCTCCTGCAGTCATTTACCATCACTGTGTCATCTCACTCTCTTGCCGTCACCTAGTGACATCAGAGGCATTGAATCTGGAGACTGAAGTGGCAGCCAAGGCCCCTGGGCTGCAGTCAGTACTTAGGAGACCTGGAAAGAGGGCCCGCCCCGTGGGAAGGTCAGCCAATGAGAGGCTGCTGTGGTGATGTAATGCCTTTCTCCCTGGCGCGTCCTTGGTTGAACAGAAACAAAGATAACAAGGCGCTCCAGGAGTTTGTGAATTTCTGCCTGAATGACTCCTGGCATGTTGCAGTGATGCCAGGAAGCTGCTCTGTACTTAAGGAATGGCAGAGATGTCACATGTGGCACCAGGCAGCCACCGGAAGGGACAAATAGATCACAGCTGCCTCAGAACAGCAGCTGACTGTCCCTAGGGTTTGCAGCCTCCCCCGGCTGGGTGGACCGGACCCTGGGCAGGGTGGTTCAGAACAGTTTCCAACACCACCCGGCAGTTCCCCAGCCCTCAGCAGACCCTGAGTGGGGCATCCTGCGCGTTTAACTCAGTCTGACATGCAGTGTCTGGAGCTAGACTGGGAAACGACTGGGCACCCAGGACCCCCAAACCTGCCTGCTCTAAATAGGTTCTGCCATGAGCCACATCAAGATAAAACAGTCCTTCAATGGAAAGGAACTTTATTTTTTTTTTTTAATAGAGGCATGTTTTATTTATTTATTTATTTGTTTGTTTGTTTGTTTGTTTGTTTATACATGCACTGGGTACAGTCAGAAGCGCGGGAGGGTGAGAGAATTCACCAGAGCCAGAGCAGGGAACAGAACAGGCAGAAGGACCGAAGTATACTGCTGAGGGGAGCAGCGGGCGGCAGGAGAGGTCTGCGTGCCATGTGGGACCCTCCTCTGGTGGCCGGGGAGCAGCCGGGGATCGAACCTGCGTCGCAGAGGGCGCGGGCAGCTTCGCAACCCAGCGCTCAACCGCTGCGCCACCGGGGAGGCCCTGGAAAGGAACTTTAATACAATTAGTGTGCAATACAGAGACGGGGAAGACTACAGTTCCCAAATCAAGCACCCACAGTCACCCATGCCCTCGTGGGTAAATGTCCAGCCAGACAGGGCCGGCCCAATGCAAGGCCCGAGAGCTGCCCCAAGTCTAAAGCTCCTTCCCGTGGGGGCCCATAGGAAAGGGGCAGTCGGGACCAGACAAGTCTGGGAGAAAAGAGCAAAATCAAAATCCAAGTCAGAATTGCCATCGTTAACCTCCCCACGGGTCTCACCCCGGTCTGTGTCAGCCGGTCCAGGACCAAGAAGCAAGCGCAGCTTCTTTTCACGTCTCTGCTCCATGCGCCTCCTCCAGGCCTCCTGGTTCTCCATCCTGCCTCCTGCCTCCTCCAGTCCCCTCTCAAGCTTCTTCTCCCCGCTCAGCTCCACCCTCCTTGGGGTGGTGCAGGAAACCTGGAACCTCCCCTTTCCCTGGGGACCCCCCTGTTACAGCATCACAGTAGACACCAGATTGTTAATTGTGCTTCTGCCCAAGTGGTGATTAAACCAGAGGTTCCCGCAACCCCTCTCCAGGTTTGATTGATTCCCTGGAGCGGCTGGCAGAGCCCAGAGAAACACGTCATGTTTGCCAGCTTACGGTAAGGACACTGTAAGGAATCCTGTGCAGAGGTCCCTATGGCGACGCCAGCCGCTTCTGTCCCCACGGAGCTGGTGAGCCCCACTTCCTGCACAGGGATGTTTCCATCAACCCTGAGGCTCATCAAACCTTATTGTTTAAGAATTTTTCTCTCACTTAAACTACAGCTGAGTTCATTGGTGTATCCCTGCCACCTAGAAGGAGGCCTGGCACCTAGTAGGTGTTAAATTAATACTTGTTGAATGAGTGAGTGAGTGAGTGAGTGAGTGAGTAAGTGAGTGAATAAATGCCATGACGTTACTTCTGAGGGGCTAAGGACAAAGTCCCCGAGGAAGTTCTATTTCTGCTGATGTTAAAGAAAATTTGCTCAGCTCAAATTCTACTGAACGAATGTATATTAACCACAGTCTCAGGAGACTAATGTATATACTGTTTATTACCATGCAGTGGGAGATATACTTGATTTAATATTTCCCTAGAAGCACCCCAAAAAGCTCCAAGGGGAACGATCTTTGGCATTACTAAGATTCTGTTCAGCTGAGCAAGAGTTAGAGACCTCTCAGGAAGCCACATTCTCAGAAGGTTAAAATAGAAGAGCTCATAGTTCAGTGAAACAGTAAAATGGCAAATACACAGATTTTAAAGACATTCCTCCACTTGCACAAAGCCACACACGCCCCCCCCACCCCAGGCCTTCCCACATGGATCAGAGTCTCACCCCTCTCTTGGGAGTGCTGAGGACCCGCAGGCGCAGCAAAGCTCTGTGGCTGGCCACGGCCCCTCCCCAAGCTTCCAGGCCAGGAGTGGTGGTTTCGCATTTGCCTGAAAACCTATTCTCACCAAGTCAGTTTTCTTCTCCACTCTTCTGGTTCCTGACACCCTTTCCACTCAGGAATCTTGCGTGACTCCTGTGCACCTCTTCCAGGAAGGCCTCCATGTGTTTGCCTGCTCTCTCTAGGTCTCTCTCTCTCTGTAGGACTATGCGCCTGTGTCTTGTGTGACTCTCCATGCATCTGCTTGGGTGTCTGGATTTAGAATGTCACAGAACAGTCAGGCTCCGCCTCACAGGACCAGAGGGGTTTTCACCTCATGCTGAAGCCCTCCCACCTCTGTGGCGCACACGGTGCAGACCTGTGCAGCTGAGCCTTGAAAGCCCAGGTCTGAGCTGCATGGATGCACATTTAAGTGGATTTTCTTGTAAACACAAGACAGGAATGTACAGTATCGATAAACATCATACAAGGGCTGTAAATGTATTTCCTCTCCCTTATGATTTTCTAGTAACACTTTCTTTTTGCTGGCTTCTTCCTGTACTGTGAGAATACTGAACATGGCACATGTACCATAGGAAGCGGGTGTCCTGTTGATGTGAAGGCGTCCCGTCAACAACAGGCTCCAAGGAGCTAAGCTGGAGGAAGTTTCGAGCTACATGTAGATTTTTTTTTACTACAGGGGTGCTGGCACCCCGCATCCCTGTGCCCCTCAAGGGTCAAATGCTTTTGCTCTCACGTGTCCTCTGGGGACACTTGGTGGACTGCTGGCTGCCCTGAAGTGGTCATCTGTTTAAATCAGATGAAAGTGGAGTCAAGGAAGAATCTAGAAGACCAGGCCCCACGTGGACCTGAGGAAGCTCCCCCTTGCTGAGCCACAGAGAAGAAGGGAAGGAGTTAATGTGAGTGCTGGTAGAGCTCAGAAGAGCATTTTGCTCGTGAAAACTGAAAATAGCATGTGGAAGTAGGACATTGGAGCCTTATGGAAAAGAATTAAAGGATATTTTGTAAGAAATGCTGGGAGGAAGGTAGGATCGGCAGCCCGGGGGGCCTGCCACGCTGCGGATCCGAAGGGTCATTTGGAGCTCAGGAAACACAATAAAGATAATGTCTTGAAATGAGGATTTTTCTCCATCGAACTTTCTGACTGGAGCCTGGTCTCAGGCCTCCACTTAACACCAGACGGCACATGGTGTCCTCCCAGCATGGTGCTGGGGCCGTCACAGATACCCCGAGCCCCAATAATGTTCCTACGAAGTCTGGGGAAGACGTGTCCACAGGACAGTCAGGTGGGGGAGGCGCCTCTGTGGCCTCTGCGGCCAGGAGGCTCTGGCCATCCCTGGTCAGCAGTCAGCGGCCTCTCTGAGCTGCTGCCTCCCTCCTTCCCGCTGGGACCGGCTTGGCCCCGAGCCCGAGGTCAGCATTTCCTGTGACAGGCGTGCGTGCTTAGGGCTGTACCTGTCCGCACCACGTCTCGTGACACGGGGCTGCAGTTGGTGCACATGGCACTTCTGGGCAAATTAGACAAGGTGTCCCCTCATCTGATAAAGCTGCTGTAACTATGGCAGCTCCTGAATAACAATGTTTAATTCAATGTCATTTTGTCGTGACATTGATGAGAAACGAGAGGCCCCAGGCAGAGCGAGTGTGCGGGCGTGTGTCCCGGGATGCGGGGACTTCCCGTCCAGGGTTTTGATCTTGAGCTGGCAGGAGAGTCCCTGAAACTGAACTGAAAAGAGGGCTGGGAAATGAGTGAGTGAGTGAGTGAGTGAGTGAATGAATGAATGCAAATGACTCTTGGCTATGAGAAGTGTTTGGGGTCTTTATTTTGAAAGTTGTTTCTCTCTGTGACTAGCAACCTGCCCTGAGAACTTAAGTCCTATTGACAGCAATTCGCCTGTGGTGACACCGTCCTCCTTATCGGTAGTCAGGGAACTTTCCAAGAACCTATCAAGGACTTTAAGAGAGAGGATCCGTCTGCCCGACTCCCTCAGCCCCTGCAGGAAGCCCGTCCTGGGGGTGAGTGTGCTCAAAGCACAGAGCCTAAAACCAAAGCATTTTTTTTTTTTTGAAAGTTTTGGAAATTTTGATAGAAATCAATATTTATTATTCACTATAAATTAACTGTTCAATAAAATGTATAGTTTGCCTTTTTTCTGTCAGTCATCTTTTTTTTTTTTTTTTTTTTTTTTTTAATATTAAATTTTATTTTTATATTCCCCCATACAATTGCAAACGCCCCATTCTGACCCAATCCTTCCCCTCCCGCCCCCCACCCCCAAAAAGTGTCTCTGGTTCATAGTTTTTTGTTGATTTTGATTTTCACTTTCTTATATTCATTTTCCTGGTCCCTTATTTAAGTTTTCTAGATTCCTGCTATGAGTGAGACCATCCGGTATTTTTCTTTTTCTTTTTGGCTTATTTCGCTGAGCATGATCCCTTCCAGTGCCATCCATGTTGCTGCAAATTGCATGTGTTTATCTTTTTTGAATGCTGAGTAATATTCCATGGTGTATATGTACCACATCTTCTTGATCCAGTCATCTATTTTTGGGCATTTGGGTTGTTTCCAAAGCTTAGCTATTGTAAACAGTGCTGCTATAAACATAGGAGTGCAGGTGCTCTTTGGAATTGATGTTTCTGTGTCCTTTGGGTAAATACCTAGGAGTGGAATTGCTGGATCATATGGAAGCTCTATGTTTAGTAGGTCCAGAAATCTCCACACAGCTCTCCATAGTGGTTGGACCAGTTTGCACTCCCACCAACAGTGCACAAGAGTTCCTTTTTCTCCACATCCTCGCCAACATTTGTTGTTGCTAGTTTTTTTAATATGTGCCATTCTCACTGGTGTAAGATGGTATCTCATGGTAGTTTTGATTTGCATTTCCCTGATTACAAGTGATGTTGAACATTTTTTCATATGCCTGTTGGCCATTTGCATTTCCTCTTCAGAGAAGTTTCTTTTTAGCTCTTCTGCCCATTTTTTGACTGGATTATTTTCTTTGTTGTTGCTGAGTCTCATCAGCTCTTTGCAGATTTTTGTGATCAATCCTTTATCATTAGTGTTGGGTGCAAAAATGTTCTCCCAGTTGGTGGGGTTTCTCTTTGTTTTCGTTATTGTCTCTTTTGCTGTGCAGAAGCTCTTTAATTTGATGTAGTCCCAGCTGTTTATCTTTCTCTTCACTATCACTGCTTAAAACCAAAGCATTTTAGATTCAAACTCTAGTTCAGCCTCTTCCAGGAATGAGACCTTGAACCAACTGCTTAACTTCCCCGGGGCGCCAGACTCCCCCGCTGTAAAACAGGGGTGCTGCACCTAACCACAATTCAATAGGACTGAGAACACCACCAGGGGGCCTGTGCTTGGACCCGGACAGCCTCAATAACGCATGTGTTGTGGTTAAAACCAGGGTTGATTGGAGCAAATAGACCCGCATAGACGTAACTCGTGTGCACTGGGCCCCTGAAGTCCCCTGTTCCCCCAGAGAGGGGTGCGGGTCTCCGCTCAGAGAGGCGCACCCCGGGAAGGCCCAGAAGAGGCTGCTGCCCTGGCGCTCCTCGGCGGCAGGGAGCAGGCCTGTTGGAGAGGAGGCCTGGACTCGCCTTGGCCTCTCCTTGCTGGCTAGTCAGACTCACGGGACTGCCACGTTGCTGCCACAGCGGAGGAAGGGGTCCCCCCACCCCGGGCCGGTGATAGCCTCGCCGGGGCGCACCCACGGGAAAACGCGCAAGGAGACGGGCACCCACTTGTCCACAGCAGGCTGGACCCCAGCGTGTCCAGTTTCCACGGCTGGCGTGGGGGCGGGGAGCCTGCTGCCTTAGCTCCAAGCCAGCCTTGAAATCACTAAACCCGTTAAATGTAAACGAATTCCAACTCTCTTAGGGTCCTAAGCTGGAAAGGACATTGGGGGCAGTGTCATTTGATCCTATACTTGGGACAAAGGCGGACTCAAAAAGGGCGATTTACCTGGTTATGGGTGAGAAGTGGCAGAGCGGGGCCTCGAACCTTCTCCCCATTCCATTTCCTCTGAAATGACAAGGAAGCATAGCGCTTGCCCGCAGGGGCCTGCTTCCAGCGCTCACCTACACAGAAAAAAATCTAAAGAAAAGGAGCTTCCAGAGTAAACCCATAGAGCAGTGGGACCTAGAGGTGACTGATTTTGCCCAAAACCTGCGCCCTTATCTTGCTAATTTAACCCCAAAACATGATGAGGAGAACTTGCCGATTACAACCTCCAAGACGTGGTCAAGGGCTGCTCAGAGGAAAGCCGGCCGCTTCACCCCGCTGGGTTTAGAAGGAGGGGTGTGAAGGAAGGGCTTGCGCAACGCAAGAAGATAGAAAAAGAGCAACTTTTAAATCTAAAGGAAGTGGAAGGAATCAAAGATGAAAGAGGGACACGTGGGGCTCAGAACACAGAGGGCGGCCCGGGGAGGACACTCCGGGCTCTGGCACTTTCATGCTTGGGCTCCACAGTGTCCTTTCGAGGAGGTTTGTGTGGCAGACAGCTTTGGGGAGCACCGCTCTGCAGAGCCCAGGGTACATTTCATGCACAATTCTTTATTTACAAAATAACACCATTGCCCTGGTTTCCAGGCTCAGAAGCACCTGTTCTTGGGGTAACAAGGACAGTCAGATCATCAGAAAGAGTATCTTGGTGCCTGTTAGTGCGTTACAGGTTCACTCAACCTACTGCCACTCTTGATGGTCCGTAATGGCACCCCCATGATGAGACAGCCGTGGTTCCCACCAGCACCATCAGCACCACCCGAATACACATCCTCCTGGGTTATAAAACCAAGTTATGAAAAATATAACGATGGGGAAATTAAAATATAAAATAAAAACCACAAGATGCCAAGTAACAAAAAGAAAAAAGAAATAAAACATTCAGAAAATGAGTTCAGTGGATATTATTGGAAAGTTCCAGAATTTATGAACATGGAAATGTAAGACTAGAGATAATCCAATATAAAAATAAAATAATTTCCATGGTGAAATGGGATAAAAATGTCTGAATGCATAAAGAAAATGTATTTTCAAGGATCAAGGGGTAAAACTGATTTAAGTGGGCACACCAAAGGGAAAGTAATGCCGTGGAATATTGTCCAGCACTAACAAGAAATGACTACCAAGGCACAGAGGGACCTGGAGGGCCCTGAAATGCACCTCACTGAGTGAATGACGTCAGCTGCAGAGGTCCATACTGCATGATTCCAACCGTGGGACATTCTGGGAAAAGTACCAGGATGGAGACAGAGTTTCAGGGGTTGGGAGGGCTTGGCAGGGTGGGGGTATATATGGGGGGAGTGCGGAGGCCTGGTAGGCAGCGAAGCTCTTCACCATCCTGCAGGGCAGCTCCAGGCCATTCGAACACATTTGTCAAGAGCGAGCCGGGATGTGAACTGTGCCCTTGGCTGATGCGGATGCAGGCTCGGCTGATAAGTGAGCAACACCCCATGGTGATAACACCCCGCCACCAGATGTTGATAGTGGGGAGCCTGTCAATTTGTGGGGGCCGCGTGCATGTAGAAATTCCCAATTGTGCTGCAAGCCTAAAACTGCCCTCAAACATAAAGCCTGGTTCTTAAAAGTGCAGCTTCTCGAGCCCACCCCAGACCAACGAGTCACACGTGGACAGAGGAGCCCCGCAAGCAGGGTCCCCAAGCCCCCCTCCTTCCCCACCCTGGGTCTTGGCATCTGTCAGGCCTACTTCCTGTTGGTTGCATCAAAACTACTCAAAAGGAAAGCATGCCAGTCCTGGGCGCCCCTCGCTATAAATAGTGAACACTTGGCGCGGCAGCTGGAGTCTGGCCCTTTGGCCCAGGCCCCAGCCTCCCCAGCCTCGGGGACAGCTGCTCAGGACACAGAGCTGGGGAGCAGGGAGCGCCCCATCTCCAGGGCCAGCACCTTACAGTTAGGCAGTCTTGCCGGGGGAGATTAGGAAAGCAAAGTCTCAGCTGTGTTTTATTTTTTTTAAACAAATTGAGAACCAATTAGGGCCCCACCTGCCCTAATCCTAATACCTGTGGGGTTTAAAGAAACCAGGAGACCCGAAGATCAGGCAGCCAAACTGGAAGGCCCGGAGACCTGAATCCCTTCCCTGGGTTTGTCACTGATTCACCAGATGATCTTGGGGATATTACTTAAGTTTTTTTTTTTTTTTTTTTTTTTTTTTTTATAGAGGCATGCTTTATTTATTTGTTTTTTGCTGGTTTCTTTGTTTGTTTTGTTTATACATGCACTGGGTACAGTCAGAAGCGCGGGAGGGCGAGAGAATTCACCAGAGCCAGAGCGGGGAGCAGAGCAGGCAGAAGGACCGAAGTACACTGCTGAGGGGAGCAGCGGGCGGCAGGAGAGGTCTGCGCGCCATGTGGGACCCTCCTCCGGTGGCCGGGGAGCAGCCGGGGATCGAACCGGCGCCGCAGAGGCCGCGCGCAGCTTCGCAACCCAGCGCTCAACCGCTGCGCCACCGGGGAGGCCCATATTACTTAAGTTTTTAATTCTTAAGCAGCCCTGTGTGTGAAGTCAGCTCCCGTTCTCAGTCCATCGCGGACTGGGGGGGTGGGGGGGGCTCATTACGGGAAAGTAGAAGGGTTTTAAAAGAAAAGAGCCACAGCAGAGGGGGCCCTGAGGAAGAGGGGGTCTGGCCCCGCCTCCGCAGAGACTCAGGGGGCAACTGGGGAAGGGTTTGTATTTTTAAAGCCCTTGGCTCCTAGGCCCTCGTAGCCGGAGCTGCTAACGCGCGGTGACCAGATTCTGGATTCCTGAGTTCTCCCCCAAACAGGGGTAA
This sequence comes from Talpa occidentalis, assembly GCF_014898055.3. NCBI lineage: Eukaryota > Metazoa > Chordata > Mammalia > Eulipotyphla > Talpidae > Talpa > Talpa occidentalis. The sequence goes on from NW_023605194.1 coordinate 113,273,508, forward strand.
CGGAGATGATCCTGCAGCTGCCCAGCAGGACTTGATTCTGCTTATGCCGTTCAGCACAAGGGAGTCAGCCTCAGGGCCTGTGTGCTGCTCCCCAAGACACAGGTGGGGGCTCTGTCCGAGCAGTGTCCACCAGCCTCGGGACAAGGCTGGGTCCTTTCTTGGCTCTTCTGTCCGTGAGGCCGCGCCGGCTCTCCACCCGCGCCTGGGAGCCCTCGCGGGGGCCGACGGCTTCTGCTTCATCGGCCGCTGGGGCTTGTGAGTGGTGGAAACTCACTCCGGCTACAGTAGGTCTGGGGAGGCCTTCCTTCTCAGACGGGACAGTCACCGTGAGCGTGTGGGCAGGCGACTGTCCTCACTTCTCCTGTGGAGAAAGTGCCACTTTCTACTTTCTCACGACCCGGCTGGCCGCGGCCCGAGGTCCCGTGCAGTGTCGTGGGGTTCCCTGCGACTCCCCAGACCCGTCTCCTGCCTGACACACCAGGGCTGCCACCGGTTTGGCCATTTCAGGCCTTGGCTCTTTCCTCTGACCTGGGGGACAGGGGAGAGGTGGGGCGGGCAGGTGGGGGTGCCTTTGTGCAGCTCGCTCTTGCCCATGGCTACTTCCATCAGATGTTGTGCTCCCACGGTGGGTGTGTAGGTAAACAGAGGACACCTGTGCAAAAACTGGACGAGCTGTTTCAGTCAAAGGGCCTAAGCTGCAGGCCTCATCTCTTCCTGGACAGTCTCTCCCAGCACAAGCCCTTCGAGGTCTGTGGTGACCACCCACCTGCTTTCGGGGGCTGCTGGAGAACTGCACCCTTTCTCTGCCATCCCTCCCTGCTCCAATTCTCAATCCCCATCTCTTGAAAGAAAGATAAAAGAAGAGGGCCTCCCCGGTGGCGCAGCCGGTTGAGTGCAGTGCTGTGAAGCTGTCCGCAGCCTCTGCAGCGCGTGTTCAATTCCCAGCCGGCTAAGGAACTACCCACATGGCACAGCAGACCTGTCCTGTCTCGCCCACTGCTCCCCTCAGCAGTGTTTTTGGTCCATCCATCTGTCTGTTCTGCTCCTTGCTCTGTCTCTGGTGAATTCTGTCACACCCCCCCCCCAACACACACACACACACACACACCCCTCTGGCCTATGCCCCAGCCCTTGTGTAAATAAATAAATCTTTAAAAAAAAAAAGATAAAAGAAGAGTGAATGGATTCCTGCCCACATTTGAGGGAGCCTCACACACTTTCTCCCACTTTCACCTGCTCCTTACAGGGGACAGCACCTGCCTCCTGCGCACCCCAACTGCCTGGGGTCATTGTTTCCCGAGGGGTAGGATTTTATCACCAAAAGGAGGCTGATTGTTGCTTGCACAGCCTTCTTTTACAGAGGAAACCAAAGCTTAGAGGGAAGAAACTATCTGGACCTATGCTTGGTCTAGAAATTTCATTGTTAATTTATGAAGTGATGGAATGATAATCGCTATATCAAAGAACTGAGAAACCTTCAGAAGCAAAGAATGGGTCTGGGCTATAAATGACATCTGAGCATGTCTTTGAGGAATGAAGCAGGAGGGAGTCCCGCACCCAGGACTCAGCGCTCACCCCTCTGTGACGGCAGCGAACTCAGCCGCAATCGCGGAGAGCGAAAGGAAGCTTTCGGAAGATGGGGTCCCGGAGGCCGCCTGATTCCTTCCCAGGGTTACAGACTGCTCCTCCCAATGCTCCGGGGCGAGGGAGGTGCCCTCCAGGTCTCCTGTACCCCTCGAGAAAAGCAACCAAGACTTCTACAGCCCTTCCCGATCTGACTTCCTTGTTCTACTCAATTTATGCCAGAAGCCTTGGGTTGTGTTGTTTTTTTTTTTTTTTTTAAGATTAATTTTTATTTATTTATGAATGCAAGAACTGGGTACAGACCAGAGATGTGGGGGGTGACAGGATTCACCAGAGACAGAGAGGGGAGCAGAACTGGCGAATCTACCAAAATCCACTGCTGAGAGGAGCAGTTGGGGAGTCAGGAGAGGTCTGCTGCGCCATGTGTGTTGCTCCCTGGCTGAGGATTGAACTCGTGCTGCAGTAGCTGGTGCTAGTTTGACAGGGAGGCCCAGAAGCCTTGGGTTTTGTCCCCCAAAGTTGGGCACCCTGCCAAGTGGACCCCCATCATCAGGGCGGAGGGTGGGCCTGGGGGAATTCTAAAGTAAGGGAGCCTCCCGTCTTGGCCGCCTTCCCTCCCCCGACCCCCGCCCCTGCCCCGACCGGGTTCCCTGTAGGAGCTGGTCCTCGAGCCCACCCCAACACAGCTCCGGGGCTGGAGAAGTGAAGCAGCAGCTCACGGAGGTGCGGCTGGATTGAACCCAGGTCTACTCAGCTTCAACACCCAACGTCCTGACCTGACTGCTACCTCTTCCCACGCCAGCCTAACTCCAGAGCTGTCCTGCCCACCAAGCCGCAGCTTCAGCCGGAGCTGGCTCTGCTCCTCCTGTGCGTCCCTCACGCTCATCCTGAGGGAAGCAGTTTCCTCCAGCTCTTCTCTCTGGCACATTCCCTCCCTGCCCGTCCGTTCCCCCGCCCCCCACAAGTGAACCTAATGTAATCACGGTTACTGTTGGGTCTGAAACCCCTCTTGGTTGAATACTCCCCATTTGTTCACATGGCCCAACCTGCCTTGATTCCGCTCTCGTCACATCCTCACCATTCCAAAGGGCTCTAAAAGATCATTTTGGGCTCACATGTCTCACTACAACGGGGAATTTTGAAATTATTTCTAAGGTTCAATGGAGTGCGGCCCTGGAAGAAATGACTGGTAGAACAGGGAGAGGGTGCCAGGACCCCTGGCCTAGGGCAGCTGCCAGGATCACCCTCTTTGGGTTTGTCTCTCTGTTACGTAAGTGGAATTTTGGTTCACACAGTGTATATAAAGGCTTTCCTGCCTTCTATCCTTCTTCAGGAAATCTGTTCACATGCAGAAACGCCCGTTTTCTGATGGCTGCCCTGGTCTAAAACTCTCATTTGGGAGCGATGCCTGGAAAACCTGCAAATGTCTCCGTGAGCCCCCGGGGTGGAGTTGTCAGCTTGGGCTCCAGAAAAAGAAACTCCCTTGTGTTTTTGTCATTGTAGGCCAACTCTTCCCACACTGTTATTCAAGAAGCATCTGACTTCTACTACTTTTTATCCCATGCATAATGTTTTAAGAAAAGCCCTAGAGAAGTGTAATAATAGCAAGGACGCCTCCTGCGTACATGGGAAAGACCCAGCAAGGCTGAGTAACTCGCTCCAGCCTCCCCACCTTCATGGGCCATTTCTGACAGAAAGGCAGATGTTGTCATGTTAAAAGAGGTCACTACTGTGGATCCTAATCCCATACGACTTGGTCCTTAAATGATATAAAAAAATACATTAAATAAATAAATAAATAAATAAATAATGTAAGAGGCAATGATAATCGTAGAAGTTTGGTAATGGTTATTTTGATGTTCAGTTTAATACTCTTCTACTTTGGTATATTTTGAACATTTTCTATAACAAAAATTAAAATAAGTAAACTTAGAAAAAAATGAGGAAATTAAGACACAGAAAAGACAGGCACACCGGGAGGAACCATGGGCAGACCCACAGGGAGAAGATGCCACGTGACTGAAGCGATGAGCCAACAAGCCAAGGATGGTCCAAGACCGCTGGGAACACCAGAGCTAAAAAGAGACAAGAAGGATTCCCCTACCTGTTCCTTGCAGGGCAACCCCAGGGGGAAATGTAGTGATTCCAGTTGTGAGTCCTCACCTGTGTGGGACAAGACCCTAAAGCAGATGTGCAGAGAAAGATTTTTAAAGAGGCTTATTTACAAGAAGAAATGAGAAGAGAACGCAGAGAGACAGAGGATGAAGGGCGGGGGAATTAATTTGTTGACATTTTTATATCAGCAAAACCCTCTGAGCTGAGACACCAGGGTGCAGGTGGAAGCCAAGAAAAGCAAGGAATGAAAGCATATGTGTGTTCAATTATAAGCCAAGCATGGCTACTTAACTCCAACCCTAGTTCCCAGAGGCCCCCTGTTCAGGAAGTCAGGTTCATGGCATGCCAGGAGTTGTAGTCCTTGGCTCCTGCAATTGCTTTTACATGAAGATGGGGTGGGGGGAGCGGGGTACAGTCCAGTAAAGACACAAGGGGATGGAGTTCATTTGTTTACTGGCTCAGAGTTTGCTCCTTATTGTTCCTCTAGCAGCTTCAGAGAGGGTGATGGCCCTGCTGATACCTTGATGTCAGACTTCTAGCCTCTAGAAGCAAACATGTATGTGATGCATTCCACATCCCTCTAATTAAAGAGAGATGACATATATGATATAATCCTTATTTTTCCAATGAGACCCCCCCTCCATTAGCCCAGTTGAATATATTAACTATTAAGACCATAGATGAAATGTCTAATATTTAATATTTTAATTTGGCTGCACATACACTTAAATCACATTACATAAAACAAAGTCTTCATTTTAAAATATTGCTATTTTGACCTCACATTTCATGAAACAATCTTACTCAAACACTTCACATATACTTTCGACATCTGTGTTGTCATCATCGAAAGAGCCCTCTTTTGGGATCATCTAACCCAGTTTTCCCAAGCACATCTCTGCCTAAGCACCTAAAACTCCCTATAAGTCACTGTCATTGGAAATGTTACCTCATTTTGTGTTGGTCCTCTAAATTTATGCTCACTGCAAGTACAACCACCATGATTACCTTTCAGCGAGCTTTCAGAGTTCACTGACAATGATACACAACACCACTACTGTGTGGTTCACTTTGCAGCAATAATTACTAAGTGTTCAATCTCTCTGCCTCCTACTTTATCAAGTCTATCAGGAAACCCTCCCTACAGGCTTCCAAAGTCAGGGTGGATTGCAGTTATTTAAGGTGAATGGGTCTTTCCCAAATAGAACACTTTCTTTTCAAAGTAACATGAGAGATTTTATAGGAACCCCACATCAGGAGACCCCCTGCTTTCAGAGGCTTAACTTTTTAAGTGTTGAAGGTTTTGACCTCAAAGTAGTACAAAGATCAGATGGGGGGAGAGGCCCGAAACTACTTAGTAGTAATTTCAATGATAAATGGTAATGTTCAGTGATAAAACCAAAACTGAAACTCTTTTTTTTTTCTTTTTTTTTTGTGGGACCCTTGCTGGTGGCCGGGGATCGAACCAGCACTGCAGAGGCTGGTTTTTTTTTTAATTGTATTATTATAATTAATTGTATTATTTTTTTAATTGTATTATCATGTTTAATTTTTTAATTGTATTATTTTTTTAAATTGTATTATCATGTTTAAACTTAGGTATCTCAAGCAGAAATCCCTGGCAAAACTCAGGAGTGACTGCTAAGTGCTCAGATCTTGGCTCTGTGAAAGAATTCTCCCCTATTGATTCTAACTTCCAGAATTCAATAGAATTCCGTGGGTGGATGTGTTAGTGTCAGCCCCACCCCGCACCCTCCAGCCCTTCATTGGAGGTGGATCTGGGAATGCTCCCCCACACAAGCTCACACCGGCCTCGGCCCTACTGTTCCCAGTGAGCCAACAATTTTGCCTGAGACAGGCTGGCGGTGTGGCCCTGAGAGCAGGCTTCCACCCCCGCCTGAGGTCTACCACACCCTGATCTTACCACCCACCTCACTCTCCTGTGTTGGCAGCCACTTTTCCTCAAGCCCTAGCATTCCAGACAAACACCTAAATTGTATTTCTTATTCATTTTCCCTGTTTTGATTCCTAGAATTTCAGCATTTTTTTCCACTGAGCATTGTGGGTTAAATAGGCTTTTGTGGGCTGGTCTGGGCACATTGTTTCCAGTGAAAAATGCATCCTTGTTGGAAGCACACAACATACACAAAGAACAGTCGGAAACACAACCTCTTTGTGGGGAGGCCTGTCCGGTGCATCAGCCTTAAGGCCCACAAGGTTCTCTTCAAAGCTCGGCAGCCTGTTTAAAAAAAATCTCAATGAGAGACAGAAAGCGCGAGCTGGTCGCCTGCAGGAATCCTAAGAAACAGGACATCTTGGTTCTTCACTCCTCTTTTTGACTGGGAGAGGGGAGAGGGCTAGAAATGAAGAGATAAAATTGCCTCTTCCCCATTAAGAAAACGCCAGCCCTCTGAGGTGGTGGTGGGAGGTGATAAAAATGTTGTCACTTGACAAAAATGATTTGTTCAATGAATTAAATTATCCACCACCATATATTATGCACCACACTGTGTTAGGGCAGCCGGAGCCTGCGGGTGAGGCTTGTCACCAGCTCCACAGGAAAGGTGGAGCTTCTCATTCCCCTTCCCTCGAGCTCTCAGAACGGGGGCTCCTGGGGACAAGGGGTGGAGTGGAGCTGCCCTATGGACTTTGAAAAGAGGGAGCACAGGCAGCCCATTCTCTTCTCTGCCACCGGAGGCTCCTGCTTGCACCCAGGTCTCTGCTCAGCAGAAACACTCTGGAGCAGGACGGAGAGCATCTGGCCCTGCGCTAGCCAGTAAGTATTCTTTTCCTGTCTTTCCTCTCTCAGCTCACTCCTTTCTCACTCCCTATGCAAATCAATCTTTCTAATTCTTGTTTTCCCTCTCTGTGTGTGTCTGCTTTGGGGACTTTGTCCTGCAGTCTTCAACTTGCGGGTGAGGACTCACAAACCAGGTCACCCTGGTCTCCCCCAGGTTTGCCCCTTAACAATAAATGTTCCCCTGAAAACTGACAAAACAAACAAGGTCTGTGGGGAAACTGAATAGGTAGCAGAAGAAAACAAGCAAGAGCAAGTACAGTCATGACAGATGATGGACTTAAACAGAAGTATTAAACAGGAGGCTCCCCGGGGAGATGTTCCTGGTTGGATGGCCACGAAAGACCGAAACCCCACAAAGACAGAAGGAAGAGTCTTCCATGCGATGGCAACAGTGAGTGCAAATGCCCTGAGGTCTGAGAACGAGATTATATTCCAGGATCAAAAGGGAGGAGTGTCTGCAGCAGAGTAAATTCTCACTTAACATCCTAGTAGGTTCTTAGAATCTGTGACTTTAAGCAAAACAACTTACAGTGAATCCAGGTCCTCAGATAATGAAGTTGAATGAAACAGCATGGTCTGAAGAACCTGCTGCAGAGCCGCTAAGACGGAGGGAGGGGGTGCAAGAGTTACTTGCCGAGGAGGGAGCGACCGAGTCCTGTAGGGCCTTGGGGCCAGGGCGCACCTGTAGGTCTGCTCCTAAGTGCAGGTTCAAGCAGGGCCCAGGAGGAGCAGAAGTGAACCGTCAGTTCAGATGGGTGGCTGCGGCGCTCTGCGCGTCCCGCCAGCCCGGCTCTTAAAGTCTTTCCTGCCGTGCATTGATCGATACTCACAGCCACTCCTTGGAGTGGGGAGCACTAACATTTCCATATTACACATGAAGAAAATAAAGCTGGGCCTCCCTGGCGGTGCAGCGGGTTGAGCGCTGCGCTGTGAAGCTGTCCACAGCCTCTGCAGTGCGGGTTCGATTCCAGGCCAGCCAGGGAGAAACCCACATGGCGCAGCAGACCTCTCCTGTCTCGCCCGCTACTCCCTTCAGCAGTGCTTTCAGTCTGTCTGCCTGTTCTGCTCCCCACTCCGTCTCTGGTGAATCCTCTCACCACCACCCCCCACATCTGGCCTGTACCCCAGCTCTTGTATGCATAAATAAATAAATCTTAAAAAAAAAAAAAGGCTTAAAGGTCTTTAAAAAAAAAAAAAAGAAAGCTGGGAAAAAGTAAAGAAACTTGCCTCTGTCAGTGGGGTTTTTTTTATAACAACCTTTTCATAATTATACAAGATAAAAATATTATAACTTCATGTGGCTTTTCATTTAAATTAAAATTAACTTAAGTTTTTTAATTTAAAGGGATTTTGACAAGTTTCAAGATTTCTTCCTTCAAATTTTATTAACTTGTAGCGTCCGGGGTACATTTGCACACCTCATATGGGCACATGCCTCACTCCCGCCCCACCGCACCTCCGGAGCCCGGCCAGAGGCCTCTCCCTTCCCTTCTCCGGGCTCCTCCCTCCACCCTGTTCCCTCACTTTATATCTCAGAGTGTAAGAATGATCTTTGCTGGGCTTTGCCAGTTTGTGTTCTTGGGTTATTGACATTGCACAAATCAGTATCTGTCTGTCACTTGTTGACTTACTTCACTCAGCATAATCACCTCCAGACCCATCCATTTGTCCCAAAAGGTGCTATTTCATCATTTTTAAATAGCTGAGCAGTTTTCCATTGAGCAGACACTGCACAGTTTCTCTGTCCAGGCAACTATGTCGGGCACTCGGACCATAACTACCGTCAGCATTTTGGCTTGTATCTTTCCAGATGGTATGCTATGCAAATATGTTATCTACTGTTCTCTGAGGCATGTGACTGCTTACTTCTATGTATGACATAATTCCTAGATTATAGATTTTTACATTTTTATCATTAATTTTAGGAACACTGTCTACAAGTCCATCTGGAATGGCAGGACGAAAAAATTGCCTAATTGTGATACACAAAATGGAGTATACTATTAGAATACTAATTGATATGAAATATTAATTTAGAGTGGATGTAATTGGGAAAATACAGTGCATTATGTACCCTATCAATTCATTTGTCTATGCTTATATATTTTTAGAAGTTGTCTGAGAGGATAAATACCATATTGTTTATAGAGGCCTGCTGAGGAATTTCCAGTGATTTTTTATTTTGCTGTCTTTTTTTTTTTTTTTTTGATATTCTATCTAATAGCTTTACTGTTGGAGGTAGCCCTAAATTCTTAAGAGGCGGAACAAACACAAAAATTAACATCAGACACATTAGTAAAAGAAAAAGACCAAATTTATTAACATACAAATGGAGAACTGGAGAGTTTACATGGCTGTACATTCTAATGCAAATAGGGGGAGCCAGGGGTATATCTCCTGCATTAAGGGACCTGGGCATACAGAGAGGGAAGGGGACCTCACCCCACCAGGAGGGATCACCTCAGAGGACAAAACCCCACCTCTGGGTGTTTGCCCTGTCCCTGGACAGGCTCCTCCCACAGAACGCCTGTTCTGGAGAAGACCCTGATCCTAGGTCACCTGCATACTTTAAGTAAAGGGCAGCAGCTCCTCCCGAGGCTCACAAGCCTCAACTGTCCTTCGTCCCTCAGCTAAGCTGGGGTCAAGTGGGACACCTCAGTCAAAGTGCCCCTCCAGAGTCAAGTTCAAAGCTCTCGGCCACCAGCGGCCAGGCACACACGAGCCCTCGTAGTGTCTCCCTCAAAGCCCACCTTGCACGGCTCCAGGGAACCTGACCTGAAGCTTCCCCTAGAACTTTCCCTTGCTGGGCCACCTCCTGGAATCTCGGCTTCACCTCTGTTTTCCTTTTTCTTTTTAGATATTTAATTATTTTTGCATAGGCCAGAGGTGTGGGGGGTGAGAGGACTCACCAGAGACAGAGTGGGGAGCACATCAGGCAGATCTACTGAAATACACTGCTGAGGGGAGCAGCGGGGAGACTAGAGAGGTCTGCTGCGCCGTGTGGGTCAGCTCCCTGGCCGGGGATGGAACTCAGCCCGTAGCGGTGACCGAGCTAAGACTTAACCCCTGCGCCACAAGGGAGGGCCCACCTCTGTCTTATTATTGCCCTTTCCTCCTTATGTGCCTCTTCCTGGCTTGGGCAGCGGCTGTCCACTCCCACTCTCACTAGTTACAGAAACTCAGTCTCGGATTTCCTTATCCCTGGCCGGAGATCACACTCCACAGGTCACTTCCAGGGCACATGAATCAAGCGAGACAGCGGCCCTCTGGGAACACCATCCCCTCCCCCTGTTCTCCTGCCCGTCCGCGCCCACCTCTCAAGGAGCCCCTTGTTCTTCACGAGAGGTGCAGGGTGGCTGAAGGAGAGGTGGGCCTTGATTTAAGCCCCAGTCAAGCACATTTTGTCATAGAATCCCGGCAAGTCTTTAGACCACCCAGCTCTTGGGGGTTGCTACGAAATAGAAATGAGCTCACAGATGCCAAATTACTTTCTATTCAAGACAAAGCTCTCCAAATACTACCCAAGCATATAGCAGCAAGAGAAATGGTCCCTTGGATGGAAAGGAACCTATAAATAAAATAAATCCACAGTATAACCCAAAATCTTTCAATAAACACAGGTTTTTTTCAGATAGGTTATTTTTAAATAAAGAAGTTAGTTGCAAAATGCGCAAATCTCACACGAGATTGATGAGTGGGAAAGGCAGGTCGATTCCCCTCTACCAGCTCATATGCTACCAAGACTGAGCCTGGCCTGCCTTAGCCTCCAGCTTCCGGCACACCTGCGGGCTGGAGGGCAGCAGGGCAGGTGGCCTGGAGAAGGGGAGCCCTCGGTGCACTGGAGGCACCCTGCTCCCCGCTGAGCAAGCCTGGGCTGCCTACCCTGCTGGGGAACCATGCTTCGCCCCAACGCTAGGTGTTGCCCAGAGGGCCAGTGGGAAGAGACGCTGCCCACCAAATTCAGCCCACCCTACAGGGGGCTGCCTGACTGGCATTGCTCCAGGGAGCTGATGCAGGTGGGTGCCGTGTGGATGCGTCTCTACACTCCTCACCGTCAACACGGGAGCATCATTCCTGGGCTCCATAAGTGTGTCTGGAAGATTCCAAAAGATCGGCCACAGCGTCTTTTCCTTGGAATTGTTTATCGACTCAGCAAGGAGAATCAATAGGCCCCTTAATGACCTGAAAAGGCTCTCCCTGTCATAAAGGACACAAGGCGGGTGCCAGCAGAGTGTATGCAAGGTACCGGAAGTGGGTGTCTCAGCCTCAGGTCTCGCTGGTGTGGGCACCTAGGGGTGTCATGTCAATGTTAGGTGTCCTAGAAATCCTTCCTTGGTCTCTCCAGGTTAACAAGACCGTGTGAGTATCTCTGCTCTGGACACTGAGTTCAAAAACTGAGGCCTGTTTGGACAGTGGGAATGCTGGGCTCGCCTATGAGACAGTGGGCGGCATTGGACCTCAAGGTGAAATTCACAGCAAAGGAGACCCTCTCCTCTCCCACGCAGAAGAGGAAATCCATCCCTAAGCCAGTGCCCAGGGAAGCTGGACAGTTCGGAGGACAGCACACATGGGCCTTTGTAGCCCTTCATAGCCCTGAATCTCTTCATCCAAAGTGCATCGTAGCCCAGGGGCAGGCAGGGTGCCATTGGTGACCCAGGAGGCAGAAAGGAGGAGCTTCTCCGAGGACTGGGAACCAGCTCGCTCTCAGAAAAAACTAGCAAAATGTGCCTGCACGGTGAAGTGACTAGCATTCCGTGGGAACAAACCAAGATGGCAAGTGAATTTGTGACTGAAGAGTCACAAATTTGGAGAAACCCCATATTCACATCGGTGATTCAACTGGAAGACCAGGAAGGTGGAAATACAAGGTGATGGCGACTTCAAAACAGCACAGGCGGTTGAGCGCAGCCCTGTGAAGCTGTCCGCAGCCTCTGCAGCGCAGGTTCGATCCGGGCCAGTCAGGGAGATTCCCACACGGCGCGGCAGACCTCTCCTGTCACGCCTACTGCTCCCCTCATCAGTGTATTTCGTCAGTCTGGCTGTTCTGTTCCCTGCTCTGTCCCCGGTGAATCCTCTCACCTGGCCTGTACCCCGGCTCTTATATAAAAATAAATAAATCTTTAAAAAAGAAAAACCAGCTGGCTGGAGAGAGGCTGTGTGGAGGAGCCGGTGGAAGAGAGAGAGCAAAACAAAACCCAAAGTTTCAGAAGCTGGGGGATGGGGGCGCAGCTGCCTTCCTGCAGGACACAGTGTCAGGAGCGTTTCTCCTGTGGCCCCACGCCCAGTTTCACTTTCTCTAATTCCAAGCCTCCTGAACACCATCTGGACTGACTCCAGCTTCTCAAGCACGTCTACGTAGAGCCTGTGCTTGCCAGGCCAGGCCAGCGCTCTGGTCTGCGGCCATAATTCGGGTTTGTACATCAGTCCCTGGAGTCGTTAGTGTGAGTCCCCCCAGAAAGGTGAGGACCTGAGCCCCGAGTGAGGTGGGGTCGTGTGCTGTGACAGCCCACTCGCGCTCTGTGCACTGATGCTGGTGCACACGGCGTGTCCACCCGCGGCCCGCCTCACATTTGCCTACGGTCACCTGTGCAACACACGCGTCATCTGCAGCCGTCCTTTTTTGTAAACAATGAAATAAAACTTAGGAAAACACATTTGTCTTTGATGGTCGTTATATTTTTCAAACTTCTGCATCCTATCGATTTTTCCAAAGTAATTTCTAAGCAATTGGCTCTCTGAAAAAGGTTTCCAATTTTTCTTTTTTCCTTTTTAAATTAATTCACTCAGCAGCCTCCCCAGATACAAGCCTGGCAAGGGTCGTCACCTCCCAAGTGCAGAGACCCAAAGAACCGGGCACACCGCAGACGAAGAACATTCGCCCAGACTGGACCCCAGCAGGGAAATCTGGGCTGTCTCCCATCCCCCATGCCCCAGAAGAGCTAAATTTAGTTTACTGGCTGCACTGCCATGACTGGAACATGTTGCAAGAACAAGAAGCAAGCGAAAGGGAAAAAAAAGCAGCTGCGTGTGGAGAGAGGCTCTTGAATGTCAGGACAAGCAGGGAATCTTCTCGATTATCTAACGCGCTTCCTCGGGTCAGGTCGCCCTGCCCTCTCCTGCCGCACTCCTGTTGCTGTAACCGAATCAGGTCGCCCTGCGTCCGACAGGCCTGCTCACAACGGCAGGCATGTCTATTTCCAGCAGGGTGAATTTTCTCCGTCTCTGCCTCTGCTGCCAGACCTTCACTGGTGCCCTTGATGTTCCCTTGTGCGCTGGCCCCGCGCTGTAAATGCTCCCCTTTCATGCGCATCTCCTCCTCCTCCCCGCCTGCTCCTCCCCGGCTCCTGCAGTTGTCACTGACACAGGGAGCTGCTTGATCAGTGACTCGGTGATTGTGAATCCCAGGACCTTGGTCCCCTTGAAGGGCCCCTGCGCCCCGTCCTAGAGCCAGATCAAGGTCCCTGCCTTGACTCTCAGCACCCCCGAGAGCTGCCCTCTCCTTTTTCTGCCCTGCCCTGGCTCCTTCCTGCTCTGTTTAGTTTTTCAAGGTGGACAGAGAAGACTGGAGCTTAGAATTTCTGAAGTCCAGTGTCCTCACTGACGGGTGGGGAAGGTAAGGGTCGGAGAGCTCCGCTGGCCACGTGCACGGCCGGTTCCTGCAGGAGCCCGGCCCGGTGTGAGCCGGGGGGCAACGTCTTCAGGAGCGAGTAGTGCCCGAGGAGACTCGTCGCCCATCCAGGCGTCCCTTCTCCTTGCTGCCCGGTCTCCCAGGGCCAGGACACCAGGGCCGGGGTCCCAGGGACACCTGGACCGGGTTTTCCTCCCCATAGCGCAGAGCACGGAGCCCTAGAAAGTGCCTGCCCCCCTCCAGCCCAAGCAGAGGTGGGGCGGGGGATCGGAGACCGCCTGCAAGGTGAGTCTGGACTCAGCCCTGCACCTGCTGGGTTCCTGCAGGTCACCACGCGTGCCCTTGTCTCCCGCATACCAGCCGCCCGTGACGTACAGTGGTGGCAAAACTTAAATCACTGGTGAGTGGGCACCGGTCTCTGCTGGAAAAAGACAAGGACGGCAACGTGCACGAACCATCTCAGCACTCGATGCCTGCCGTACTGGGGGGGGCTTAGGTGTCCCGAGGTGCGCGTGAAGGGGGGTGTGCCTGGGAGGCGCAGGAAGCAGCCCGCGGGTCTAGAAGCTGCTCCTCAGGCGAGCACGGGAGCAGCAGCGCCAGGCCTGGCTGCGGGTGTCCGGGGGCGCGTCCTTCCGGGGGCCATGGCCGTGCCTCCTTGGGACCTGCCGCGTGGGGAGCCGCCATGCCGCCCCAGGCACGGGGTGAGGAGCACCCCTGGTTTTCTAGCCCACGGCCGGCCGCATCGCTGGGGACGGCACGACAGCGGAGAACGGCGGGCGCCAGGGGAAGAGCCTGAGAAACGCGCTCCCGGTGAGGAAGCTGGGAGAGGACGTGATGGCAGCCCGGGGCGAAAGTGAAACAACTGCTCCCCGGCTCTGGGCCTGGGCGTCACAGGACACAGGGGAAGGCCCGGCGAGAAGGACCCGGCGCTGCTGACAGAAGCAGCACCTTCCTCTCGGCACCCTTGCCCGGGCCCGGCCTGCCCCCCTGCACCGGGCTGAGGCGGCGGGTCTGGGGAGGGGACAGTGCACAAGCCGCCTCGGGAGGGGCGCGTGGGTCTGGGGGACTCGCAAGCACCTTCTCCCCCGACTCTGGCCCCCGAGCCAGGGGAAACGCACGCAGGGAGGCCGGGCTGGGGCTGCTGCCGACCCGGGCAAGGCTGTCACCCTCCGTGCCGGCGGGAAGACCCGGGTCCCCCAGGCCTGCTCCCCTGCGGGCCACATGCGGGGCCTTGGTGGGGGTGCAGGGAGGGCGGGAGCACGAGGCAGTCTGGGTGACCAGTGCCGGGGAGGCGTTGGGGGCAACCTCACGGTGCCTCAGATGCCTCCTGCGAACTAAGGACGGGGCAGGGCACCTGCCACAGACGCCTCCCGCCCCCAGCCCCCAAGAGCCGCCACCCAGGAAGGGGCCTCCCGCTTGGCCAAAACTACCTTTTGAAGGAAGTTTTCTTCCAACCTCCCTCCACCTACCTCAGCCCCCTTTACTAAAGGAATAAGCTGGGCTTGCTTTCCCGAAGCTTCAGGGTCTTCTTTGTGCCCAGAAAATAAACTGGAAACCAGGGAAGGAGAAGGGCAGCGAGTGTGTTTCTGTGCACTGGTGTGACACGTCCCGGAGGAGGGTAAGGGGCGGGGGGCTGAGAAAATATATCCTTTCATCAACTCCGGAGTGACCGCTTCAGTACACATGACTGTCCGAAAACCAGAAACAGGACCTGCCGGGTGGTGCACGATGAAGCAGTCCGCCGCCTCCGGAGCACGAGTTCCATCCCCGGCCAGCGAGCTACCCACACGGCGCGGCAGACCTCTGCTGTCTCCCCGCTGCTCCCCTCAGCAGTGGATTTCAGTGGATCCGCCTGTTCTGCTCCCCACTCTGTCTCTGGTGGATCCTCTGCCCTACACCCCAGCTCTTGTATGCATAAATAAATCAATCTTTAAAATAAATAAATAAATATCAGAAATAAAATTCTGTCTTGTGTGAGGCTGATGCTGGAAAAGTGGCTTTTTCATCTTCCACTGCAAGAGACCCGGCCATGACTTTGCAGCCCAAATGCGTCTGCACTGCAGACCTTGCAGGAGGCTAAACTGAAGCCAGGAGACCTCGGAGAGGTGTAAGGTAAGGCAGCAGGAGACCCCTGAGTGGCCAGCCTAAGGGGCGTGGGGGAGTCACACAGCGGCTGAGGGGCAGCTGGGGCCCTCTGAGTGCCCCAGCCTGAGGCTCGCCCTGACCTTGGCATCGGGGCTGGCGGGGTGGCCCCTGCAGGGACCCAGGCTCCACCCCAGCCCAGCAGCCTTCCTTGTCTTTTTGAAGCGTCAAAGGAGGCGGGCGTCCCTGGCAGTGTGGGGGACAGGAACCCCAGCAGAGCCGCCTTTTTCTGAGAGGAAACAGGTAATTTAAGAAGAAACACAATACCTGGCTCTCCAGCCAGCAGCAGGCCGGCCTCCAGGGGCCTGGAAGTCCTTTGAAGCCCCCCAAGCCTCGCCCGTGGTTTAGAAAACAGAGCAGGACAACTTGCCTCGCGCCTCGCGCCCCGCGCCCCTCCTCCGCGGCAGCTGTTCTGGCAGGTGCCCAGGGCGACACCCGCGATGCCCGATGCCCAACGCCCGATGCCCGATGCCGGGGACACGGTGCACATCGCGTCCCCCCAAGCGGCTTCGCAGCCGCCCGCCGCTGCCGCCACCTGTGGGGGCCTGAGGGCGCCGCGTGGCCCGCGACCTGCCCCCCTAAAGCGCCGCGCTGCGTGGGGCTGGGGCGGGGGGGGGGTGGACAGACGACGGGGCGCGCCAGGCGGAGGGTCCCCCGTCAGCCCCGGCGCGAGGAGGCCCCTGCCCGGCCTCCGCGGCCCTGGTTGGGGGGCGCTGCCGCGGGGCCGTGCGGACGCCCCGATCTCGGCCCGGCCGGGTGGCAGCCCCGGGTGAAGTGGGGGCGCGGGCGAGAGGAAGTTGAGGCGCGGGGCGCCAAAGGGCCCTCCCGGCTCCCCCTGCTCTCGGGGGCCGCGCCGCGGGGGCGTCCGAGTCGCCCCGGGCACAGGTGCAGGGCGGGCGCGCCAGCCCCCCAAGTCCCGGGCCCGCGGCCCCAGGGGCCCCCGAGCCCGGGCGCGCAGCCCCGCGCGGGGCGCCCCGAGCCCCCCCGGCCGCGCGCCCCCGACGGAGACCCGCGCGCGCCCCGAGCCCCGCTTCTGGGGGCCGGCGCCGTCCGTCGCGCGGGCGGCGGCCCGGGGTGAGGTCGGCGCCTCGCCGCGCGCCGCGGAGCCGGGGCCGCGGGAAGTTGCGCGGCGGCGCCAGCCTCGGCGGCTCGGGGCGCGGCGGGCCGGGCGGGCGGGCGCGGGGGGCGGGCGGGCGCCGGCGGCAGGGGGAGGCCGCGCGCGGCTCCTCCTCTTCCTCCGCCTCCTCCAAACTCGCAGGGCGCAGCCGGCGCCGGGCCGCGAGCGCCGGAGGACGGAGCGGCCGCGCCCCGCGGAGGCCCAGCGCCATGGACAGCGACGACGAGATGGTGGAGGAGGCCGTGGAAGGTACGGGCGCGCGGCCGGGGGCGCCGGGGGGCGCGCGGGGGGCGCGCGGGGGGTGGCGGCTCCCCTGGCGCGCCGGGCCCGGCTCGGGCGCCCCCCAGGCCGCGGGGGCGCGCGGGGGCGCGGGGCGCGGGCCCGGCCGGGCCCCTGGAGACGCGGCGGCTCGCGCGCGCCCGGCCGCCCCCACCCCTGCCCGGCGGCCGCGCGCCCCGCGCCCAGGCCTGGCCCCGGCGGGAGGCAGGGGAGGGCGCGCGGGAGGCGCCCCCGGCCCCGCGCCCGCCGCCGAGCCGCCCCCGCCGGCCTCGGGCCCGCGGCGCCCCCGGCCGCCGACCGGCCCCCCGCGCGCCCCGCGGGACCGCGTCCGGGTCGGGTCCCCCCGCGGCGCGGGGCCGGCACGTGGCCGCCGCCCCGCGCTGGAGACGGGCGGCTGGAGCGCGCGGGGGGCCGGGGGGGGACCTGGCCTCGGCGGCCCCCCGCGCACTCGGCGCCCCCCCGCGGGCAGCCCGGGGCGCCCCGCGCGGGCCCAGATCGCCGGGTGACACTTAACTTTCCGGGCTGCACGCGGTTGGCTGCGGGTGAGCTCACCCCGCGTCTCCCCGCCCCTGCGCCGCGCCCCTCCCCCGCTTCTCGCCACTTTGTTTTGCTGAGTTTCTCCACCTCTTTTTTTTTTTTTTTTTTGCTAGTTCTCAAAAGCGATGTGGGGACGTTATACAATCTCGCTGTTTGTCTCATGAGATGTTAGGATTTTGTAACAGTGAACACGGGAAACGCTCTCCGGAGCATTCTCTCTCTGTATTCTACCCCAGACGGTGCGTCGTGACGCTTTGGCGGTGCTGTGCGCCTTCACTCCAGAATCTCTCAAAGCCGGCGTCTGAGGAAGATAATTTTTGGTCTTTGGTGGAATCTGGTTTCTAGACAGTTTGTGGAAACAAGTTCTCATCAGTGGTGACGTGCATGTAGCAACACCCCCAAAATAATCAAGAGCCGCAGCGACGGCTGCGTGGGGAGAGGAAATGGGGTTTGCTCGCAGGCAGGTGGGCGCCCCGTGGCGGGGAGGGCTGGGGCCGGCCAGGTGGGACAGGAGGGCCGGGAGCGGCCAGGTGGGACAGCCTCTGCGCCCCGGGGGTGCGTCCTGCTGTCACTCCCCAAACTTCCTATTTCCTCTCCGCCCCGAGGCTGCTGGTGGCGGTTCTGCACTCACAGCTGGTGGCGGTTCTGCTGTCACGCGCTCCGCGGCTGCCTGGCTCTCTGGGCTGGACTGTTGGGGCCTAGTGACAGCCTCTTCCGCCTTAAGTTGGGAACCCGGGTACCCCCTGTTGTCCGAGCGGATGACCCAGGGTGACAGGCTGTCTGGGTGGGGAGGGCTTGCTTTCTCTCGCGCTTCAAAGTTTACTTTTTCCTGGAAAATGGGATGCGGGCCCCGCCAGCAGGCTACAGCGCCTTCACCCTGGAAGCTGTTTGGAAACAGAGTGTCCTGGTCAGCAGGCTCCTTGCAGTGGACAAGCAGCTTGAGAAGTTTATGATGGAGAAGTTTATTGAGGTTGTTTTGCTCTTGACCAGTGATAGAAACGCGGAGCTGCTGGCCTGAGCAAGGTGACCCTGCAAGAGAGCAGCCAGAGTGAGTGGCCAGCGTCAGAGCTCGCCTGACGGGGCCCGGGGCACGATTCATACGCAGGCCCGGTCGGCTGGCTTAAGTCTGGAACGTGCGGAGCAACCGGGGACCCGTGCCCGCTCGCTGTCCCTCAGTCCCCAGCTCTCTCCAAATCCTGAGAAGCTTCTGAGGCTCAAACCCGCACCTGCCAGGGACTCCTCTCCGGCCACCCTTGGCTCCTCCAGGGGACTGCGGCCAGCTCTGCCTGACATGCGTGGGCGCGGCTGAAAGCTGCCTGGCTGTCTCGGCGACGGTGCCCGCCTGCCCGGCTCTCCGCAAGCAGCACCTGTCTGTTCTCAGTGGGATGGTGGTCTGAGCTCTTGCTCGCTGCTCCGGCTGGTGAGCTGCCTGTGCCCAGCCTCCCCCCGTGCTGAGCGCTTCATTCACAGTGTCCGCTTGGTCTTTATCAGCGGGTGCGGATGTTATCTCGGTTTCGCAGAGGAGGAAACTGAGGCACGGAGGAGTTATGCACTAGTGCAAGGGCACTCTGGGGAGGAGGCGACCTTGGCCTCCAGGACTCCACTCGGGCCTTCCAACTGTCCACTACATTTTTTTCTTCTTTATTTTGAATGAGTCACTCAGTATATGACTTGCGTGGTCACTGGGTTTGGAGGCCAGTTTGGAAGTCCAGGCAGTGTTTCTCCCGCGTTCTTCAGAGGCTGCTCTGGCAGTCAAGTAACCTCAGAAAGCCATGGCGGGGAGGGGCTTCGCCGCCTCTCAGAGGATGCTCTTTCTTCCTCCTCAGAAATCTACTCTGCGGCAGAAATTGGTCATATCAGGACTTGTGTCCTGTCCTACACCTGTGGGTCTCTGTCAGGGTGGAAGTGTAGCCCCGGGCAGTTTGGAAACGCAAAGTGAGGAACTCCTGCGGGGCGAGGGTGGGGGGGTCTTGCACCGGAGCAGCCTGCTCCTCCAGAAGGGCAGGGGCCCTGGGCCTCAGAGGCCAGAGGAGGCCACCTGAGAGCTTCTGTGGCTTTTTATTTTTTAAGGATCTATTTATTTATGCACACAAGAACTGGGGTGCAGGCCATATGTGCGGAGGGTGAGAGGATTCACCAGAGACAGAGCAGGGAACAGAACAGGCGGATCTACTGAAACACACTG
The DNA here is from genome assembly GCF_014898055.3 of Talpa occidentalis. NCBI lineage: Eukaryota > Metazoa > Chordata > Mammalia > Eulipotyphla > Talpidae > Talpa > Talpa occidentalis. The sequence goes on from NW_023605194.1 coordinate 113,292,895, forward strand.
CTGAGGGGAGCAGCGGGTGTGCCAGGAGAGGTCTGCTGCGCCATGCGGGTTCTCTCTGGCCGACTGGGGGATTGAACTCGTGCTGCAGAAGTGCGGATTGCTTCGTAGTACGGTGCTTAACCCCTTGCGCCACCAGGGAGGCCCTACTGTGGCTTTTTAAAAACATTTTGAGCCTCTTTGGTTCACTGGGGAGTGAGATTTAGGAATATTCATCAGCGTATGTATTTCTTTGGCGATAGCTGTGAATTCAAGATAGTCCCTAATATAATTTCAAATAAATGTATCTACACAGGGTAGATTATGGTGGTTGAGAAGGAAATAAGGGGGGTGGGGGTGTTGGGCAGAGTTGAGAAGGGGACTTTGAGCAAAGACACAGAGGTGTGGACTGCAGCAAGCCAGAGATCGGAGCACAGCTCCAGGGAGAGCGACAGACCAGGTGAGCAGGTGAGGAGCACTCAGTAGGTCTGCCACAAGGCTTCCAGGGCAGGGATAAAGGGAAAACCTAGGAAGGTCGGAACTCTCTCCCTAACTAAGGAGCCAGAATGACAAACAAGCACCTCAGTGTTCCCTTCAAAACACTAAGAATATTTTTTCATGGTCTCCCTAATGCCTTATCCCGCCTGGCTCTCCAAGACAGCCCCGCTCTGCACTCGGAAAATACTTGCTAAGAGGCTGTGGCCGCAGATTACATCTGTGCCCTCACCACCGGGCAGGAGCTCTGGCAAAGATCGATGCTCAGAAATCAAATCAGGTTTTAACAGCCCGTGCAAATGCAGCATCATGGGGACGTACTCCTGGCATTAAGCAGACAGTAAGTTTGCCTTTTATTGTGACTTTTTTGTAAGAAAGCAATTCAATTCTACAAACCAACTATGCATGTGAGGCTCAGGGTCTGCCATTCTGAAGGACACACACACACACGCACACTTAGCTCTCCTAAGGAAGCCTGAGGCAGTAACCAGCACCGTGACCTGGAGGGAATTTCTGCACCCAGGGCTCTGTCCCTGAGCTGAGCACAGACCTGGCTCTCAGCGGGTTACAGGAAAAGCTCAGGGGCAACCCGAGGGGAAAAACTGAACTTTCTGTCTGCTCCATAGATAACGGTCTTCAGAATAAAGTGAAAAAGTGGATTTGTGAGACCAATACCCCCCGCCCCCGACTTCTATAAATGTTTCAAACCATGCCGCAGACAGCGGGACTTGCGTGAGCTGGGAGGGCACTGCCAGCACAGGGCTGGTGTTCTCGTGCCTTCTCCCTGTTGTCCGGGGCCTGTCTGCTGGGGACTGGCCTGGGAGGCTCCAGGTGGCTTGTGTTTACCAATCACCCTCAGTCCAGGCAGGCAGGACTAGTGTTCCTCTGAGCTGCCAGTGCTTGGAAGGCACAGGAGTGGGCAACCGAGATACACTGTTAAGACTCCCGGCGGTTCTGCGATCACCATCGTCACTACACGAGCTCGCCACCTCTCCCGGGCCCGCCTGCATCTGCCGGCCGGGGGCGTCCACTCCCGCCATCGGCGGGGAAGGAAGGGCGGTCAGCGCCTTTGCCTTTTTATCTTCAGAGAAAGGGACCTGAAAGACTGCACGGGGGCCTGTCCTTGGTGTGCTCAGAGTGGTTCTGTGCTTCCTCCTCCATCAGACTGGAATTTGGGGGATCCTGGGGGCGTTAAATGAGATAGCAGGAGAGCCGTTGCCCCCGTCCCGGGCACAGCAGGGATGCAGCCTTTCTCTTCTCTGTGTGTCACATCCTGGTCCATGAGCTTGACTCTGGCTAACAAGTGGTCCATGACCTGCCTGCCCGGTGGCACTCGAGCGGGCGCGTCTGACACTGACGCTGGGAGGACCGAGGGCTGAGGGAGGCCCCTCTCCCCGACATTTCCTTCTTTGCAAGAGTGTCTCCCTTGTTACTGTTTTGGTTGTGGCTGCTGTTTTACATAGGAAGTTCAACTGCTAGGAAACCACTCCAGTCTACGCGGTGTTTGGGGGTAGGGGACATGAAGGATCGATACCTTTGTTTTCCAGCTGCTGTTCATTGGCCTGTTGGTTGATCACACTGTCTGAGATGGAGACAAAACAACCGAGCCAGAACAGGGGTCCTGCAGGGGTCTGATAGAGGGAGATTCTAGAACATTCTCTTTAGAATGGCAGGAAGTGCTGCGACCTTCTGTCCACACACAGTCTGGGGCCATGGAGTGGCATCTCTCCTGGATCCTCTCCCCGGGGGGCTCAGAGGTGACGGGTCCCCTCACTGGCCTGTGGGAAGAGGCTGTGACAGTCTCCCTCATGGAGTGAGGTTGACATTTTGCTTTCACCCCACTTGGGATGAGCACTGTTGGAGTGACAGGACACTCCCATCTCCTCTGATATCTGAATGCCATCGCTGAGGGCGCCCTGGCAGGGGGACTTACTCAGAAACAGGCTGGGCCTATTGTGGAGGGAGGTTGGAAATGAATCCACCTTTGTTTCCCCCCCTTCATGCTCATATCTATCAGCATATTCCTACTCATCTAAAGTAGAATAACAAATTATCAAATATTAACTTCTTAATGTCTGAAATATTAACTTTTTATCAAATATTAACTTTGTAATGTCTGAAATATGGAAACTGTTTTCTCTAAGGAAAGCATTTGCAGCAAATCAGTTCACATCTCAGGCTAAAAGGATTGCTTTGATATTTACACCTAAATTGAAAGTAGAGTATTAAATGCCTAGGCATGTTAACAGCTACATTTAATTTGATCCCAATAATGTCTTATAAAAGAAAGCTTTTAGCTATGCACTGGCTTTTTTTTTTTTAATAAAAAAAAGGATTTATTTCAATGAGAAAATGCCATCGCAGATATTTAGAAAATAATTGTCCAAAGTATTTCTTATGACTCAGGTGTCATTGAATTATGTCACCTACAGTGGGTTTGTGAAGAAGAAGAAAGCGATTATAGCCTCGTTCCCTCCTAACCATTAATTTCCTGGTTCTTGGTGAAAAATCTGTGTTAAGAGGAAAGGAACCATGTCAACTACCATTTATTTAAGTAGCCGTGTTCGATTATAATACGTCAGGTAGCTCGTTCTACAGTCAGATGCAGCCATAAAGCCAATATATTTGTTCATTGTCATGTGTATGTGATCAATAATACAAATAAAGCATTTTTGTTCTCCGTGAGAGTGCTTCCCGCCTCTTCCGAGGGGTGATGCTCTTTTATCGTTTTAGAAGAAGTCCCTTTAGGAGGCGAAGCATTCATCGTGGCGATATGATTTGTTTCTTTTTATGTCTGTGACCCATCTGGAAGCCGTGTTTAAGTGTTTACTGCGCCGGCACCACATGCAGTGGTTAATGTTTCCATACCTTCTTCAGCCGTGACCCCGGTCGTTAACCCAGGAAAAAGCCAGTAGATTAACTGCCTTCATTTTCAGCATCTCTGCAAAAATCTGCTCCCCAGAATGAGGTGGTTTCTGGGCTTTGTGAAACATCTAGACAGTGATAAAAACCTGAGCGTTGGCTGTAAACACACTACAGGAAGATGCCAGCCGCCTGTGATCCCGGCGAAAGGGTGACTGAAAGATCACAGGGTAACAGCTGCCACCAAGGCGCAAACTCGCCACTTAAATAGCCATGTAGACCCTGGAAAACCCGAGACTCTGAACACAGTCAGCGGGGCCGGGACAAAGCTACCATGAAACATTCAAAACTGAAAGATTTTGTAAAGGAAAGAAATGTGTTCAAGGTTCAACGGAAGTTCAAGTGTAGAAGGACTCTGAGTTCCCGCGTCAGGGCAGTGAGGTGGACGGATATAGGGCAGTTTCGGAGACGTGGCTCTGTCCTCACTGCGGGGGGTGACAGGTGGCAGTGGGGCGCCCCGAAGCCTCTGGCTAACCTCGCCGGACTGTCTCATGACAGGTGAAATCAGATTGTGCGCTTAGCTCTGGACTTAGCCGACTCATTCCCAGCGTCTACGCGGCAGGGGCCTCTGAGGTGGGGCTGGCTGTCTCCGGCACGTGTCAGACACAGACGTGGCTGCGCGCAGCTCGGGCCCCAGGGAAGGGACGCGCGTTCCGGGTTCGTGTGCTGGAGAGTGTCCCCTGCCTGGACCGGTTGCTCTGCAGAGTCTGAGCAGCGGTCAGGTCAACACTGCCCTGCAGGCAGAGGACTCTCCCAGGCAGGGGCGCGGCCGGCCACCGTTCCCCCACTGACCTGTGGCTCCTTTGTCCAGGGCACCTGGACGACGATGGGTTACCCCACGGGCTCTGCGCCATCACCTACTCCTCTGCGGACAGATTCGAGGGTAACTTCGTGCACGGAGAGAAGAACGGACGGGGGAAGTTCTTCTTCTTTGACGGCAGGTAACACTCTACACTTTCCATTTGTGGTCTGGGGCTAACAGGTGACTTTATTCACAAGAATGATACAAATGAAAGAATGTAAGTGAATGGCTTGGTTACAAGTTAAAGAACAAATCAGAGTAACCCTGCATGCAGGCACTGTGTGGGGGCAGGGAATGGGGGGCCAGCGGGGACGGAGCTCCCCACAGCAGGCGAAAGGGCTCCTCTGTGCCAGGTGGGGGTCTGCACAGGCTGGTTAGCGCATCAGCCCATTCCCTGGTGGACTGGCCCTGCCTGATCAGGGGCGCATCTTGGTGAAATCACCCAGGGTTTTTCTCGAGGATCAGTCGTGGAGTCACTTGCCATGACTAAACCCAGTACATGTCTTAGAAAGACCTACCCGCTTTCTACCCAAAGCAGCGCCTAAATCTACACCTGTCTAGTAACCTTTCCCCCAAACGTTCCACTGCTCGGTGGCATCAGTGCTCCCGTCCTCAGGGGCCACTTCTTGACTTGGTGAAGGAAACATGGCCGCCTCATGGTTTCTGCAGCATCATCAATTTCTTCCGAGATCGGGCAAGAGAATAAGTAGCCAAGTTCTCCAAAGCCACAGCCTGGCGGGTCGACCTAGCAGGGTCAGGATCCAGGACGCCTGGTCTTGGGTGCGGTCCCTTAAGGCTGGCATTGCCACAGCTGTGCTGTCTCTGCTCTGCCGCTAGTTAAATCATTTTCACGGTAAAGCTAAGGTCTGCTTTGGCCTCTCGTGATCCCGCTGACCTGTCCAGAGGGGACCTTCGCCTGCCTCTTGTCCGTAACTTTTCTGGAAAGTGTCACCTTCGCCTCTTGCTGCAGTTGTTTTTTCATTCATTCAACAAATATAAATACCCTATTCCCCTACATAACATTTAGGGGACAAGGTTAATAATAGATAGGTGCAGATTTAGGGGCTGCTTTTTGGTAGGTCTTTTTAAGGGGCATCCCAGATTCGGGCATGGCAAGTCACCACTGCAACTCACAAACCCGGAGTTCCCCTTGAGGGCAAGATGAGTTTGAGCTCATCTTCCGTTCTTCTTAGCACTCCCTTGATACTAAAAAAAAAAAAAGAGAAAAAGAAAGAGAAAGAGAAAGAATGCTGAATGGTTATGGGAGCTGAAAGAGAGGGGTAGGATCCATGCGTCCCTCTCGCGCTCTCTCTTTCTCTCTCTGCATCTGAGGGGTTGGTGATCCTACCCTGTCGTGGATCAGTTCTGGGGCCCACACCCCCAGCAGTCTGGCTCAGTGCAGGTCACGTCTTACCGCATACCCTGACACAGCAATAAAGGGCTAGAACAGGCTTTGGAACCAGTGTGTCAAGAACGAGCACCATGTCAGCTCCAAGACACCAACCCCATCAAGCCCAAGGGCACCACACAGGAGTCTGAGACGCCCCAGCTCCTCCCTCCCTCTGTGAGACTAGTCAGGCCAGCTCCCAGCCGCATCTCCAGTTACTCCAGTTGCCCCACGTGTGGTCCACATGCAGCAATTGGGGTGTGTGTCAGGACATGTAAAGGCTGGACCAAGCCTAGGTCAGCTTAAAGCGGTTGTCTGTGGCTCCCTGGAATGGGGATTTCCCATCAGTTGTTGACTTTTTTCTTTAAGAAAAAAACCTCCCAGGAGCCTCCCCAGTGGCACAAGGTGTTAAGTCCCAGCACTATGAATCTATCCGCAGCTTCTGCAGCACGAGTTCGATCCCCGGCCAGGGAGCAATCCACATGGCCCAGCAGACCTCTCCTGGCTCGCCTGCTGCTCCCCTCAGCAGTGAATTTCAATAGATCTGCCTGTTCTGCTCCCCACTCTGTCTCTGGTGAATCCTCTCACACCCCACACCTCTGGCCTACATGCCAGTTCTCGTATACATAAATAAATAAAAAATAAATCTTTAAAAAAAATTAACTGAAGAACAGATAAATACGTGCATGGATGGACATAAAACCTGAAACCATAAAAAACATCGAGGAAAACACACACAAAATACCCCATGACATAGGCTTCAGTGATGTCTCAATGGCAAGACAACCGAAAGAGAATACAAACAGAGGGAACTACCTCACACCAAAAGGCTTCTGCACAGTGAAAGAAAATATCACTAAAACGAAATAACAAAAAACTCTGCTGAAATATTTGTGGGGGGAAAAGTCTACATCTCTGTCTATTAATTTTTCTTGCAATTACCACTTCCAACTTTCAGAGTTGGGTGCGTTGGGTAAAGTAAATGGGAATCCCTATGCTATTACTGCCAGGCAAGAGGTTTTCATTTGGAGAAATCTCCCCACAGAGGCTTCAAAATCAAGGTTTTGAAATAACAGGTGTAGAAACCAAAAGTTTCTGTTGGGGCTTAAGAAACTCGTTGAAACCTGTACTGTGGGTTGATTTTCCCATTAAAGAGTTTGTTTCAATTTCGGAGCTTTGTTTAGAAAATCAGAGTATAGAAACAAGTTTTTTAAAAGAACAGAAAGTTAAAAAAAAAAGTTTAAGACTAAATAGAATTAAAATGAACAAAATAATTAAAGAAAAAGAAAATGGCAAAGCCTAATGACAGAGCCGGCCTGATGCATCCTAATCTGTAAAACTTGGATCCAGGTGTGTGATCTTAAACTATTGAGTTTCAATTCACATACAAAAAGCTGCACATATTTAATGTATACAACTTGATTAGCTTGAAGCTAAGTTTATATCCATGAAACTTTCACTGTCATCTATTCCATATGTTGGGTGTGTGATTTATGGGAAGTCCTTTAAACACATGAATTTATAGCAATAAAGTCCTAGAATTAATTTTCCCTTGACATAGACTGTGATACACCTGAATAGGAATTTTGAATATTCAGATCATCAGGAAAGTAGCCCTGTCACATTTTTTTAACCAAGTCCTTCACAGAAACAGAGTTTTTTGTTTTTTTGTTTTTTTTTTTAATGGGACCCTCGCCAGCGGCCGGGGATTGAACCGGCGCTGCAGAGGCTACGGGCAGCCTCACGGCCCAGCGCTCAACCGCTGCGCCACCAGGGGAGGCCCAGAATGTTTTTATTTTTAATAAAAAACTTCAAGAAACACAGAAATGTAAAAAATGAATTTTCTCCTTTTTTCTGACCCGAACCCTCCCGTCACAGGGCACCACTGTTGACCGAGAATTTAAGCCTCTTACTTCAATACACCCACGGTGAAGTGAGGAAGTAACTGTCTACTTGCAGTCACTTTAAACAGCCACGGCGCGTATGATTTCCCTTCTTACTACATCTCCACCTCAAAACATGGCTAGTCTTGAGGTCTCTATCGCGTGTCCCCTTCAGTGCACGACAAGAGGTGAAGCAGAAGAGCCTGTGGCTGCGCCTGCCCCTCGCTGCCCGCGTGCACCCCGCAGGGAGAAACGATGGGAAAATGGACCTTATTTTGAAAATTGGCTCTTCCCACAGCTGTTCTTTTCTATTTTCCCCCCTTTCGGGAGGAAAGAAGAAAACTACCCTGAGGTTGGGCCATTGGGGCGTCACTTGGTCCTGGTGCCTTTGTGCCCGAGTGTCCCGCGGGCATGGCTGGGGCTCAGGAGCAAGCTGAGGGGACACAGCTCGAGTTTATGTTGCTCCCCGACTCTGCATGTTCTTTTAATGTATTCTTTCTCTTCACTGCCCTCCTTTCAGCCAGCATCTGTGGCTATCGGGACATTTTACCTGGGCGTCTCAATCCCCAGAGTGGCCCAAGAGGAGGCGAGAAGGCTGGCGCTGGGCTGTGTGACTTTGGGGGTCACGTGGTTTTGGCCTGATTGTGAGGTAGAGATGAGGTGTTTGTTCAGTTTTAATTTTTTTTTTAAGATTTATTTATACAAGAACCAGGGTACAGACCAGATGTGCAGGAGGGTGAGAGGATTCACCAGAGCCAGAGTGGGGAACAGAACAGGCAGACTGACGATATACACTGCTGAGGGGAGCAGCGGGCGGCAGGAGAGGTCTACTGCGCCATGTGGGACCCTTGCCGGCTGGCCGGGATCAAACTGGTGCTGCAGAGGCTGAGGACAGCTTCACAGCGCTGCGCTCAACCGCCTGCGCCACCAGGGGAGGCCCCAGTTTTAATTTTTTTAAAGATTTATTTTTATTTATGCAGACAAGAGCTGGGGTGCGGGCCAGAGGTGTGGGAGTGAGAGGACTCACCAGAGACGGAGTGAGGAGCAGAGTAGGAGGATCTACTGAAATACCCTGCTGAGGGGAGCAGGCGAGACAGGAGAGGTCTGCTGTGCCATGTGGGTAGCTCCCTGGCTGGGGATCGAACTCATGCTGCAGTGGCTGGGAATAGCTTGATAGCACTGAGACTTAATCCCCTGTGCCACCAGGGAGGCCCAGTTTTAATTTTTGAATATCTACTGTGGGTGCTTCCTGATGGCCAGGTCTATTTCAGAGTGCTGTTTACTGCTCCTTGGCTGCTGCCTCCTGAGCCCTGGGCACTGCTGAGGTCGACCAGCTGCACTACCTGGTAGGGTGAAGTGCGCCCCCGAGGTGGTCATTGACCCGATGGCCCGTGTGGGGCTCCGTTCTATTGACAAGCCACCCAATAGGGCTGCGGCTTCCCAGGTGACTGGTCCACACGGGCTTTTCTGGAGAGTTTTTAGAAAGCACTTGGTCACACTTTTGAGAAAGCAGAGCAGGAATGGGCGGCTGAAGGTCCCAGATCCCAACCTCTCACAGAAGGCCAAAGTCCTTCCTGTGTTCCTGACACTCATCCACTTTTACTAAAACCAGCACAACAAATATATTCTAGGGTGACAATGTGTGTGACATCCCGGGGCGGGGAAGGTTACCCACAGAACTGGGAATACCCATCATGTGTTGGGTCCTGGGCCTGTTGGCTTCAGAACAACCTGTGAAGCCGCTTGATGACCCTATTTTATATGAGGATATTAACCCTTTGCACTCCGCTGTCCCCTCTCAGGGGACATCGGAATTCTAGCACATCACTCGGATGTCCCCTCTCAGGGGACATTGCAATTTATTAGTGATTATGGGGAATTGAGGTTATTTTAACGCAACTTTTTGAGACATGCATGTTTCCCTGAAGTCTTATCTTGAAATGGCACAAGAAATTAAATCAAAATATCATAAAATGGTTCGGAGTGCAAAGGGTTAAGGCTCAGAAGACTAACTTCCCAGGGTCGCCTGGATGCTGCGAGTTGGAGCTGTACTTCAGTCAAGGTGAGCTCAATTCCAGAGTCCTCCCTCTTCATTCTGTGCCCTGCCCTCCTCTGAAACTAGGTCTGTCCCTGCCGACCTTTCTTCCCTGCCTTAATTTCACCTGAGGTCACACCTTCACTTTAATTGTGAGTTCAAAGGAACCCGGGGCAAATGCAGCTACTTTCTTGTAGGCGTTCTCACAGGCTGGTAGGAGCTCGGCAGATTGATGGAAGGTTTTGTTGAACAGTCAGCTTAGAAGACTCCTATTCTAGGAGTTGGCCTCCTGGAATTTCTGTTTCCTCATTTATAAAAAGAGGATAATTATGCCCACCTTTCCTAGTTATTGTAAAGATTGAGAAAACCTGTAAAGGCCTTGTAGCTGAGTGGTACCTAGTTGGGGGCTCTTGGATTTTATTCTCTTATTCTCTACCTGCTATTCCCCTGGCCTTGATGTGTGGACACAGAGCATACATAAATTTAAGGGGTACAATGTGATGATTGATACATGTGTATATTGTGAAGTGATTACCAAAATTAGGTTAGTTACCACCTCTGTGCCCTCACATTGCTAATGTGTGTGTGTGTGTGCTGATAATGTTTAAATTCTACTCTCTTAACTTGCGAGTATGTGATGCAATATTGTCACTGTGTGGCCATCAGTTCCTGGCCTTGCTCTGTTCCTGAAGATGAAATGACAGGAAACCAGGCAAAAGCAGCTGAAACCAAGATGGAGAACTTTTGTAGTGAGTCACTAGCCCTTTTCCTTGATGAATGATGCCAACCCGTTCACCAGACAGCGCTGAGTTAGGATAACATCAGAACAGGGCATGCTGACCCACACAGCTCCCGCGGCCCTGGCTCGGCCAGCCTGAGAGGTGGGAGGTGGTCTTTGAGACTAGTCCACCATCTCCTCTGGCCACACGCCTGATCCAACCCGATTTCCTCCCACCAACTCCCATCTCTGGAGTTTTGGCTTCCAAGTGGCGCAGCCAGATCTGCTCCAGCAGCACCGCTGGCGGCCGCGCCCACCACGCACGTTTCCACCCTGTTCTTTAGGAGCCCCAGGACTTAGTCCTCTTCAGCTGGACTGTGTTTCCTGGGGCCAGTGCCTGCGCCTGCCCCACCTCCCAGCCCCTGGAAACCACCACCCCGGCCTCTGTTTCACGAGCTGGCCCTCGGCGTTCTGGGTGTGAGGGAGGACAGAGTGACACTGCGCCCTCCTTCTGTCGCCTACACATGCCCCTCCTGCCCACTGGGCTCCTCTGGGGCCAGATGACTAATAAAGCAGCATCACAAGGGTTAGCAAAGGAAAATCCATCCTTTTCATCACACACACACACACACACACACACACACACACACACACACACACACACACACACACACACACACACACACACACACACACACACACGGGCTCAGGCACCTGGGGCGTCCCGGAGAGGGAGAGACTCGGCCTGACGGGGGGAGTGAGACCTCGGCCTGCCCTGTGGGGAAGATTCTCGGGTAGGGAGGACATGTTTGAGGATAAGCCTACACCTGGAGGAGACCCCCAGACTATGTTCTTCTAGGGCATAAAAGGGGGAGCCGTGATGCGTCTCTGAGTAGAAGGGAGAAGCTTAGGATGTAAAGATCTCTTCTCTCTCTCTCTTTCTTCTTTTTTGAGCATCTCTCCTTGGGTTAAGGTCAGGTGAAGGCCGTAGGCAAGGACGGAAGCTTCTCCTGGCTGTCAGGGCCTTCACTGCCCTCAATGCCAGACCATCTGCATCTGTCAGTAGTGACTGGAGACTCCCTAGGGCTCGCGAGCCTGCCGGCCTCTGGTTTCCCTTTCCAGTAACTGCGGGAGACGCTCGCTGGGCAGAGCCAGGACGGCCCGGCTGACCCTTGTGGGAGCCTGGCCCCAGCGTTCCCTCTCAGTTTCCTCTTGTCAAAGCAGAATGACCCCACTTCCCATGACCATCCTTGTGTGCAGGAAACTCCTCTTAAACACACGCAGCGTTGGTGTGTTGGGCGAGGGTGCGGCTGGATAATGCCCCATTTGTTCCGACAAAGGGCTCGCGCGCAGCTGGGCCCACCGCGCGCAGCTGGCCCCCAGTGCAGGCGCGGAGAGGCGAGCCTCAGCCCTGGCAGAGGGCCGTAGCAGCGGGCCCTTGGCGGGAAGGTGCTGGGGAGCAGCTGGGGGGCTGGACACGCCAGGGGGAGCATGGGCGACTCCCTGTTATTTAACACTCCAGACACCCAGCCCTCTCGATGTGCTGCTAAGCCGGGGAGGTCTTCCTAGCCCGGCCTCTCAGGACATGATCACACCCATGCACACAGTCACGTTCTCAGGGCCGCCGGGAGCCGAAGTCTGCAGGGCTCAGGTGTAACAAATAAAGCTCCAGGGCAACTAGTGCAGTGGGAGTGGGGCGAGCCCACGGAAGAGCGCGTCACTGCGTCTCCGCCAGGTGCTCGTTGCTCACCTGACATGGGGACGCACCTGGCATCGTGTCCCTCCTGGCGGCCCTCTCGTCACACGGCTGCTGCGGTCCCTCCGGTGCCACATGTGCTCCGTCGTGAGTTGCCCTTCGCCAAGGTGGTTCTTTTCTCATCGTGGAGCCTGATGACGGTCGAGTCGCATCAGTTCCAGCCTCCCTGATGTAGAGTGCTGATTATTTATGCGAGGGCTCGGCCGAAGAGCTCGTTCTTCTCTTCATGAGTGTATCAAGCCTGTTTGTCATGGATAGTACAAACAAAACCGAAAGAGGACGATTTATCTCCTTGGGAGGCTACAAGTAGTGTAATTACAATGTAATCAGAGGCCAGCGCTGCTTAGCCTGTGCTCTTCGCTTAACAATTACAGATCATTCTGAACTTGAGGGAATGAACGATCAGAGCTACAGATCATAGCTGAACTCGAGGGAATGAATGATACCGCGTATTTTGAAATAATCTGACAACCATTTTTGCTGAACAGCTCACCTGGTAAAAATCTGACCCTGCCTTCCCCTTATTCCACACGTCAGCCTGGAAGGGAATTCTTCTTCGGGACTGCGGGGCCCAAACTCCACCAGCTGCTGATGAGACCACGACGAGTGTAGGCACGTCCATGAGCACATGAATACGCACACGCGTGTGCACTTAAGGAAGGCCCCATAGAGGTCCCGCAGGGATGGAAGGGGAGTCTCTTGACACAGTGATTATGGTTGTCCCCAATAACTAACGCGTTAATGACGAAACAGCATGAGGCATCTCCACGCTCTAAATCACGTTGGTGGCGTAGAGGCCACTCTAGACAAGCGTTTGGAGCCTGGGACGCTGCCCGTGGGCGCCGGCCTCCGCTGAGGGAGCCACGCGGAGCGGCTGTAAGCGGAGAGGCTGACTCCCGCGTGTCCATGGCCGGGGTGGTCGCGACTCGCCTTGGACACATTAGATGAGGCTGGTTCCCAGCGTCCGCCTGTGGCCCCAGCTCTGTTTCCTGCAAAGGACTAATCAGAACCGGGAGATTGGGGTTTGAATCTTCCTCTCTTCTGATCTTCCCCCGAGTCTCCTTCCCCCCACACCCCCCACCCTGCAAGCCAGAATCCGGGAGGCGCTCTGATGCCAGGTCAAGATGGAGACGGGGCGGCTCTGGGGTGGCGCCTGGGCTGACTATGCTCTTCTCTGTCCTCCCTTCCCTGACAGCACCCTGGAGGGCTACTACGTGGACGACGCCCTGCAGGGCCAGGGCGTGTACACCTACGAGGACGGGGGCGTGCTGCAGGGCACCTACGTGGACGGGGAGCTGAACGGCCCGGCCCAGGAGTACGACACGGACGGACGGGTGATCTTCAAGGGCCAGTACAAGGACAACATCCGGCACGGCGTGTGCTGGATCTACTACCCAGTAAGCCAGTCGCTGCGCCTCTCGCGGGGAAGCAGCACGTTTTAAAACGGGGCTTTGACGCTTCCCAGTGACTAGTCAGACGCCTCCTCTGTGTGAACCTGGGTGACGCGAGGAGACGCAGGCCCTTGGCTCTGCGAGGAATCCTTTTTCAGTGTTGTTTTAGATTAAAACCAAATGGGAACGAAATTGACCTTATGGGCCACTAGTCAAGACAAAAATGTGTTGCTTTTTAAAAATCTTCCTTTGTACATTGAAAGGAGTGGAAGGTTTCATTGTGATTGAATTTATTGTTTCTCATAGGTGAGAATAAATCCAGATTTTACAAACCTGTCCCCTACTTTTAAAGGTCCGTTATGGCTAATTTAGTGATTAAATGAAGATGATTATAATTAACTTGCCTTTGGGTATTTGATAACAGTTTATGCTATTTCTAGGGTTTATTAGAGTAAAAAGATGTGGCAAAAACCCTGGGTAGGAGTTAAAGCTCCCAATTTTTGTTTGCATTTCAAATGTCCCATTTGTTGTTAGTGAAGTTTCAGAAAATAGACCTTAGAAAGTATCTAATTTTGTCCAGAATTTAAGTCAAAACACATTTCTTTCTTATTCTAAACCCTGTCTTTTTTTTTTTTTTTAAGATTTATTTATTCATGCACACAAGAGCTGGGGTACAAGCCAGAGATGTTGGGGGTGAGAGGATTCACCAGAGAATTAAAAATTATTAATAAAAACAAATCACCAATTATACATATAACAAGAAAAGCAACCTCAGCTAAACCTATGTCCATATTATTGACTTAAAAAATAAGCCCATCTCTGGGAAGGTATAAGAAAAGGACATTGTAAAACACTTAGAAATCGTTCCTAAAGCATTTACCTGGGCCTTGGGCGGGGTCTGCGGTAGATGAGATGTCTTCAGCACTGCCGAGCAAGCCGGCAGGAAGGGGCATGAGACACAAGAACTTTCTAGTTTGGGAGGATGGAAACTCCCGTTGCTCTTAGCAGGCAGGCTGAGCATCTGGCTCTGACGATACTGTGAACCCTGAAGTCCGGGCCAGTGGATCATGCTTGAGAGCCAGTACGGGAGACTGGAGTGTGGCTTCCCTGACCCTCCCCCCATCCCTGCTTTGGTGACTGTGATGAGTTAAGTCCCTCGGTGGGACCAAAGACGCAGCAAGGCGAACGGGTCCACCTCACCCAATGTAGTTGCAACTTGAGACCTAAGTTTGCAGCTCCACTCTAGCCTTTACTGTCATTATTAATGCTATTAAGCACAGTGAGGACTCTGCTGTTGGAAGGAAGCACCGGGGAGCTTTCCAGTTAACTTGGTTGACAACACTAGTTTTACATACGGCTTCTCTTGGCAGTTTGGGGGAATGAATCACACCCCTTGGCTTTCTGGATCTGAGGCAGTGCAGAACTAGACCCCAGGTCTCGGGGATCCAGGTGCTGGTTTATTGTGGTGATGCTGATGGGCCTGTGGTGTGGCCCCAAAGCCAAACAGGCTTCTACTCCTGCTCTGAACTGACTAGAGAAGTTTCAGGCTCCCAAGGTTAGGGGCTGCCTGGGGCTGCTTCCCAAGCGGAGGACAGGAACGGAGAGGGACACACTGGCGGTCTGCAGCACTGGCAGGTCACCACATCAGGAGAAGGGGGCTGAAAGGAGGCATCACACCCGACCCTGGCCAGCCCTGGGGGTCTGGGCTGCAGGCCTGCCTGCTCATTACTGCAATGAACGGCTCCTCCTCCTACCAGGGGGAGCCACTGAGCAGAGGTGAGAAAGCAGCTTCTCTTCCCGGGCCCTCCCTGGGGGCTGACCAGGGTGGTTTTATAACTTGGGCCAAAGCAGGAACAAGGGGAGAAGAATGAATGGTTCACCCATAGTATTTGTCAGCTCACCCTAAAAGGAGTTTGCTTCTTTCAAAATTTAACCTTGGAACAGTGATGAAACGTTTTAAATTAAATATTCATAACTCCTTTTGGAAATAGAAGGAGCTCTGCTCTATCCATCTCTGCAAGTAAATTCACTCCTCTCAGCCAGATGTTTAAAGCCCTTGTGGGCGGGTGGGGAATGTGAGACGGTGTTCTCTTGTAACTACGGAACGGTGGTGCTGGCTTATCTCTGTCACAGGATGTAAGACGCGCTCTTGCTCTGTGGCGACCATGAAGCCTGGAGGCAGATCCTACAGAGAGAGGATCATCCCCGGTTATGCTGAGCTCTTAAGAATTAGCTTGGGGAGGAGAAAGCAATAAATACATCCCTAATGCACTTTCTAGCCATGAAAAAGAAATGCTTCCAAGCATTCCTCTTTCTATGGAAGTGCTGTGATTCGTTTTTTAATTGCTAACCTTTGTTTTCCAAAAAGCAATTAGACTTCAGTGAACTGTAGACCCCACGCATCTGAAACTGTTTATTCCTCCCTCTCTGTCTCTCTGGAAGTAGCATTTGGATCACTCAGAAGTCCTCCTACATGACTGACTTTGAGTAGCCGTTTCTGGAGCCTGGGATTTGGGGCAACAACCAGGCTTTTAGAGGGGGTCAGGGGGTTACTATTGTCATCAAGTCCACGATGGTCTTCGGTTTTCAAAGCTTAAGGACCATAAGGACCTTCTCTACGGGGAAAGAGAGAGAGAGAGAAAAGGAAATATTTCTCATACCCTAGGTTAGATTAGTTTTTGATCATTTATTTGATTATTTTGGGTGTCCCAGCTCAATTCAAACATTATTTATGGCCCAACTACTGTGCCCCAGCAATTACCAGGATGCAGAATTAGCTGCCACCGCTGCCCTACTGCACATCAGGACCCTCAGGAATAGGGCAGGTGCAGTTACAGCGGGAGCCTGGGAGGACGCAGGAGGGAGGCTAAGTGGAAAGAGCGGGAGAAAGGAGTGATGAGGGGGTAGAGCTTGGCTGACCTTCTTCCATCCTTCCAACTCGAAACAAGCTGATGGGACGGGATGCCCGGGCACATCCCAAGTCCCTTCATCTCTCTCTTAGGAGAGGGGGCGGTGCTCTCTGCTCCTGCCTGATAAACACATGAAGTACATTTGAGGTAGAGGTTTTCTTGATAGACGGGAAATCCAGGCTGAATGGTCTACACCTCGGGTGAGCCTGGTTCCCGCAGGCACCGGTCACCACACTTGCTGTTGGCCTCGGCTATGCTTAGTCACGTTTCCTTGCCGTGTCTCTAACTAGCATACGACGCAGCGCTTTTGTTTCCTACATAACAAACCAAGATAGAACAACTTGTCCAAGATGACAAAGTGTACCTCAGTCTCCGACTTTCTAAATCCCACACATGTAACTTCAGCGGTTTTGGGGATGTGGTGGGATGGGGGTGGCATCGTGATTTTCTCACTCGCGTGAAAAGTCCGAGTTTTTAAATTGTCACGATCCGCATTATCGCTGTTACCGCTGGGAGAGCAGAGAAGGCGCGCCCGTGCTGCCGGGTGACACCTTCTGGCTCTGGCTTCTCCATCAGGACGGCGGCAGCCTGGTCGGAGACGTGAATGAAGACGGGGAGATGACTGGGGAGAAGATCGCCTACGTGTACCCCGACGGGAGGACGGCGCTTTATGGAAAGTTCATCGACGGGGAGATGATAGAAGGGAGACTGGCCACCCTCACGTCCACTGAAGAAGGGAGACCTCACTTTGAGCTGGCGCCTGCAGGTGAGCTAACCCCAGAGCCGGTAGATGTAGCGGCGTGATGGGCACAGGGCAGGTTCTCCATGATCCGGCAGGCGGGTAAAGGAGAGTCATAGAGCCCCCAGTGGCTTTCTCAGGCTTTTTTTTTTTTTAAGATTTATTTATTTATGCATACAAGAGCCCAGCTCTTGGGGTCCCCTCCGCCCTCTTAGGCCTCTCAGCTCTGCTAAGGGCTATGTAACCAGTTTCCTGAATTAAATTCTTTGAAACCCTCAAATGGACTGTTTTCTGCTTAGATACTGATGGATCTGGATTGTTTTTCTAACTTTGAGTTTGAGGCATTAATTTGGGATCTGATTATATTACAGAAACAGAGAGGACCTGGTAGTCACTGGTAACCACCAAGAAATTGCTTAATGGGATTATTTATGCTGCCTTAGTGCCTAAAATAATTGACTTTGCAGGGGGGAGTCCTCTGGTTCCAAAGACTTGTGTCTTTACTTTTTAGTTTCTGCAACTGGGAGGCTTGGTTGTGCTCTCAGCTGATCCTTTGCAAAGAAATATGTTGACTCTAGGACAGTTGGGCACCTTAGTTTCTGGAATAAATTACTGATTGACTTCTGAACCACCATAATAGAAACGAGATGACTTGATCAATGCTTTATCAAAAGCAGTGCTGTTCCCCTTCATTCTGGAGAGGCTGTTATTTCAGTGAAGGAGACCATCGCCAAGGCTACAGACTGGGTCTAGTATGAAGAAAATCACAGGAGAATTTCAAAACCATTATCCAATCTGTTCTAACCAGACAGCTCACAATTTCATGACATGTTCTTGCTTTTCAAATTTCAATTATACAAGCATCTTTTAAACCATTTGTATAAAGAAAATCAAAAGCAAAAAGGGCCCCTGAGCTCCATCTGATGGCTGTTCATTGAGATCTGGATATAAACTCGCGTCCATCCCAGAAATACCATTTATATTGCAGAGTTACACTCGCGTTGGTATCATTTGAATCATGTGGGGGATATTTAACTCTCCCTCCCCCTTGGGGAGAGAGAAACATTTATGCTGCCCTCCCTGACTCCGTTCCTGCCCTGACACCTTTGTTTGTTTTCAGGCCCAGCATTCCATTTTGATAAGTCGACTTCTTCTTGCATTTCTACCAACGCTCTTCTTCCAGATCCTTATGAAGCAGAGAGGTAACCTTTCCTGGTGATTTCAATGGTTATGTGAGATTAAGTAACTCCAGGATGGAGACGAATGTTCCTCTGTGGCTCCGTGGGCCAAGTT
This sequence comes from Talpa occidentalis, assembly GCF_014898055.3. Taxonomy (NCBI): domain Eukaryota; kingdom Metazoa; phylum Chordata; class Mammalia; order Eulipotyphla; family Talpidae; genus Talpa; species Talpa occidentalis. The sequence continues at coordinate 113,311,201 of NW_023605194.1, forward strand.
CCTGAGCAGCAAAATCATTCCTCGTTTTCTGAGGGAGAGTGATTTCATCTTCCTCTAGAGCCAGTCAGTGTGAAAGAGTCTCTCCACCCATAAGGCACGGCCTAGACGCAGACACAGAGAGAAGGGAGCCCTGCGGTTGGCGAGGCCCCGTCCCACTGCCCCTTGCTGGGGCTCCGGCCCAGTCTCTGCACCCCCTGGGGCCCAGGGGAGCATTTCACACTGTTAAAGCTCCAGCCAGGGGGAACAGAAGGCTCCTTCCCCGCCCAACCCAGCCGGGCTCTGGAAGACAAGATAATGTCCTGGTTCACTTAGGGGAGACGGGGTGAAGCAAAGCAAAGAAGCACAGGGACATGCCCGCTTACAAGTGGCAGGTTCTGGACTCCACACGCTCACGCCCAGCGTTCCAGTCTTGTCCACGCGCCAGCTCCCGCGTCCCTGGGTCCCTGCCGGGGCGCCTTCTTGAGATGCTGGCCTCGGAGCAAGAGCGCCATCTGCGCTGAGCTCTTTGCCTCACTCTTTGTGAGTCCGGCGTCCACTTCACTGCTTGCCCCTGCCGTGTAGGGGTCACCCTAACCCTTCCAGGATTAATTGACAGCTGTGCCCCCACAGGTCAAAGGAATGAACAGCTACTTTCTTGAGACTAGGTTCCGGCCCCCTTACAAAGGGAGGGGCTGCTCTGTTGTTAGCCCCCAAACTCAGCATCATAACCAGTGTCTCGGCCTTGTGTTCCTCTGGGGGGACGACCTCTCACCCTGCCCGCCCTCAGTGGCTGAGCAAACTGCCCTTCGCGTGCACACTCCCGCTTCTGCCAGCTGGCTGAGGTCAGCCGCGTCGACCGGGCTCAGCGGGGCTCAGTGAGGCCAGGCTGGACTCCAGGCTCCAAGTTGGGCTGGGGTCTGTCTGCACTCTGGCCAGCACTCAGCCGTGGAAGTCACGCCCCCCGGCACCTTCTCATGGAGATGAATGGAAACCCTGGCAGGAACCAGCTGGGCCCTCACCACCCCAGACCTGGCACACCCCTGCTCCCATGTTCTGGAAGCAAAGCAGCATGTAGGGCCAGGCCCAGAGCAGGCTGGCGGGCTGCATCCTCCGATGCCCAGGGCAGAGGGGCCCGCAGGCCAGGTGGCAGAGAGGAAGTCAAGCGCTGGCAGCTGTCATCAGTGTTCCCATCCATGAAATAAGGCTCACATCAATGCACCAAAAATTATAGACCCCCCAGTCCCCCAGAGTCACTGCACCACAGAGCCAAAGAGCTGAAGTGGCTGTTGATTAAATCTTTAAATTTTTAAAGATTTAATTAAATCTTATTAAATCTTTAACTTTTTTTTCTACTGAATTCATGGTTTGTAACATCCTGTCAGTTTCAGGCAGCCAGCACTGCAGTTGGACCCCCGTGTCTAAGGCACCATGTTCACCACCAAAGCCCAGTTTCCATCCCCCACCACCAGCACACCCCTTTTACCTGATTTATCCAGCCCCTCTTCTACCTGCTATTCTGGTAGCTACGCTTGTTCTTAGCACCTGTATTTATTTTTGTTTTGTTTTGCTTGCTTGTGTTGTTTCTTCATCTGCCACACAGGCATGGTATCATAGGATGTCTGTCTCCCGCTCACTCATTTCACTAAGCGGCAACCCTCGAGGCCCATCTATGCTGTTGCAATGCAGGTTTTCATGCTGTTATTATTTTGTATAGCTGTGTAATATTCCATTGTGTCTATACCCCGCATCCTTATTCATTAACCCTTCCATGGTTACTGACATTGTTCCCAGCTGTTGGCTACAGTGAATCCTGCATAACTGGGACACAAACCTCTTGCACGTATCCTGTCTGTATTCATGGGTGGTCTTTTCTTGTAAACCATGGGCTGGCAAATGTGCTGTCAAGGGCCACACAGTAACTATTGTAGGCTTCTTCGTTCTCTGTTGCACCTACTCAGTTCTGCCTTCGTAGCACTAAGCAGCTGTAGACAATATCACACAAATTGCTGTCTCAATAAAACTCTCGGGAAGGTAAGCAGCTGCCAGTTTTGGCTCTTAGACAATAGTTAACTGCCCCATTTTCAGCTCCTTTGTGAGGAAGTGCACATTGGGTTTATCTTATAAATGATCACTCTTGTATGTAAAAGTTCCATCTTGGGGTTTCATGAACACAGACATACCCTCGTGGGTCACTGACCGACCTGAGTATAGTTTGAATTCGCTTTGGAAAATGCCTTACTTGTTCAGGAAGACAGTGAACATTGTCGTTAGTTAAAAGCAAAAAATAAATAAATAAAATAAGCTTCTATCAAGCATTGAAGTGCTTTAGGAATAAGACATAAGTACCATTTCATTCATTTCCATGCCAAATAGCAAACATTTAGTTTAATGTTTTCTCCTTTACTCCCGTCCTCGTTGGGTTATTATCAGGAGCTGACATTTTGGACTCGGGCACCATAATGAGATTTTGGCACTTGATATAGGGGCGACATATCTAACCAAAAACGTCACTGTTTGACTCTGTTCTGTTTAGGGTTTATGTCGCCGAATCTCTCATTTCCAGCGCTGGAGAAGGGCTGTTTTCCAAGGTAGCGGCGGGACCTAACACTGTCATGTCTTTTTATAATGGAGTCCGAATTACCCACCAAGAGGTGAGTGAGGCGCAGGGGCAAAGCAGCTTCAAGGCTTGTTTCAGACACCTTGGTTTCCCCATTAGCCCCTTGGAACACAGGGGAAATCTAGAAGTACGAAGAAGCCAGCAGCTGGGCTTTCTCTTATAAAAGTAATTGTATATTTCCATAGAACAGTCTTCAGCAAAAGTACCATGGACCGGGTGGCTTATAAACAACAGGAATCTATTTCTTCCAGTGCTGGAGGTTGGGGTGTCCACGGCCAAGGTGCCGGCAGACCCGGTGCCTGGTGAGAACCCACTGCTGGTTCCTAAACCGCCCTCCTTGCTGTGGCCTCACAATGGGGGAGGAACCAGCTATTTCTTCAGGGCCTCTGTTATTTTTTTTAACTGAGGTAACATCAGCTGACATTGTTTTTGGTACTTTGGAAGTACAGTATCCCCGCACCCGTTAGTGCACCTCCCCGGAGTCCACCAGCTAGTTCACCGTGCTCCCTGCCATCTTTGTTCTCACCTGTCCTCCTCCTCCGCCCCTTCTGGAGGCTTCTCTTCTGCCATCAGCTTTCAAGGGTTAGTTTTAAAGCTTACCTTTATCTGACTTTTCATTTGATCTCTCTCTATATTCTACATATCAGTGATACCATCTGGTATTTATTTTTCTGCATCTGACTTTTTTCACTTTCAGCTCCATCCATGTTGCTGCAAATGGCATGAGTTTATCCTTTCGATGGTTGAGTAGTATTCCATTGGATATATACCACATCTTCTTGATCCAGTCATCTTTTTTTTGTTTTTTTTTTTTAAAGATTTATTTTTATTTATTTATACAAGCACTGGGCACAGTCAGAAGCGCGGGAGGGTGAGAGAATTCGCCAGAGCCAGCACGGGGAGCAGAGCAGGCAGAAGGACCGAAGTACACTGCTGAGGGGAGCAGCGGGCGGCAGGAGAGGTCTGCGCGCCATGTGGGACCCTCCTCCGGTGGCCGGGGAGCAGCCGGGGATCAAACCGGTGCTGCAGAGGCTGCGGGCAGCTTCGCAACCCAGCGCTGAACCGCTGCGCCACTGGGGAGGCCCATCCAGTCATCTGTTTTGATTGCTTCTATAGTTTGGCTAGTGTAAACAATGCTGTAGTAAACATGGGAGTACAAATTTCTTTTCAAATTAATATTTATTAAATATTTCAGGTAGATGCTTAGGAGGGGAATTACTGGGCCATACGGCAGATCTAGTTTTAATCTTTTGAGTCACCTCCATGCCGCTTCCATAGGGGCTGAGCCGGCTGCATCCCCACCACAGTGTATGGGGGTTCCACATCCTCCCCAGCCAGGGCCTCTTAAATAAGGCGCTGATCCTATAAGGATGCTCTGCCTGCCCCGCTAGCCTCCCCAAGGCCCCACCCCCAAACACCATCACCTGGGGGACTAGGGTCCTACACATGACCTGGGAGGACACAGACATTCAGTCTGTCACACATGCCTTCCTCATTATGGGGCGGCAGTTTGATTGCGTGTCGGTCTGCAACTGCTCTGTAGAATGTGGGGTGGGCAGAGTCCCAGAAAATACAACTTCTCTGTAGAATCAGCGGGAGGCCGCTGCTTCGGCCTGGACTTTGCCTGGGGCCTGAAAAGTTGAGACTCTGTGGCGCTCTGTCTGTAATCACTCTGTGACCTATGCTTTGTAGGATGACCCCACTTCTGCTGGTGCAAGCCATACTGGGTAGTCTCCATCTTACCTGGAAGGGTCCTATTGCCAAAAAAGCAAAAAAATAAAAGATCAGGAGCTCGATGACCTCTGGCCTTGAAGACACAATCATTGATACATTTACCAGGTTTCACACACATGGTGTTGGTAGGAGGTCACCTCAAGAATGGCAAACACTCTCCTGGGCCTGGGATCTGAAACGCAGCTGTCAGTTTATGAGAAACCTGTTCTAGCCCCATTTAAAATGGCGGGGGGGGGGGGGGTGCCTCCGTCCATTGTTGGGAGCAGCTGCTGTTCTCACAAGAGGGGCAGAAGCAGGAAGATGCCATCATGACCGTCGTGGGTTCAGAACTTTCCATCCTTCTTTTCACACAAGATAAGGAAAAATCCTGGTACCAGCTGGGGCAGGCGGTGGGGCGAGGCTCTTCTCACCACAGGGGGATGTTCAAGGAAAATGAGTCAGCGCCTCTGACGTCCCCAGGGGTCCCGGGCCAGAGGGCTTCTCTGATGCTCCTGCCTCTGTCCTGCAGGTGGACAGCAGGGACTGGGCCCTGAACGGGAACACCCTCTCCCTGGATGAGGAGACCGTCATCGACGTCCCTGAGCCCTACAACCACCTCTCCAAGTACTGTGCCTCCTTGGGACACAAGGCGAATCACTCCTTCACCCCGAACTGCGTCTACGACATGTGAGTCTGACGCCCCCTGCCTCAATACCCCGGCCGGGGAGGGCACGAGGGCGCTGCTCCCTCAGGCTCTCCAGGGGCCTCACAGTTACCACCTGAGGCTGGGATCCGAAAGGCCCCCTCTTTGGCCTTGGCAAGCTAAGAAATGGGCTTCAAAGTAGAAACACTCTCCTTAGGGTTGCTGGGGTGTGTGTGCGCGCGCGCGTGTAAGTGCGCACGTGTGAGTGCGCGTGTGTGAGTTCTTCAGTTGTCTCCTTCTACAAAGTGTCTCACGCAAGATGGTGTAATTTGGAACAATAATATAAATTGAAATAATCCCGCATAATGGAGATCAGGGAAGCCTCTGAGGGGAAGGCAGGAGGGAGACAGCTCCAAGCCCAGACAGAGGTCTCGGTGCTGGGAACGACCTGTGGGCGGCGTCCGTAGGGCTCCACATTGAAAAGGAGTCCGAATCGGACTCGGCCACAAGGTGGGTGAGCCCTGGACGCGCTGCCAAGTGCCAGGAGCCGGGCAGGAAAGGCTTGTGTGCGGCGCCTGGCGCCTGGACGCTGCTGTGGCCAAATTCCTGGGGACAGAAGGTTGTGCAGCGACTGCCTGGGCCTGAAGGGGGCTGGTGCCCAGGAAGATGGGGTTTCCTTGGAGGGAGACAGACTGTTCTAGACAGTGACGGTGGTCCCGCCCCGGAAAACCCCTGTATCGTGCACTTCACATGGAAATTTGATGATCCATGAATTATATCTCAGCAAAGCTATTAGGAAATCAAACCATCCTGCCCCCCTGTTGGGGCTGGGCCCTCCCCTGGCAACCCCGTGGAGCCTCTTCTTAGAAACCTCCACTGATGGAGAACTGACTGCAGGCCACCGAGGCAGCTGTCTGGACAGATGCAAATAGGTGACGAAACTGCCTCTGGGCTGCGATCACAAAGTTCTCTGTGGAGCCCCGGGATTTCCCTGTAACCCCCTAGTCATCCCTTTCCTTCTCCAGCGCCCTTCAATCTCTTGTCCACACAGTAACCCTGCAAATATTTTAGCAGGTCTCATGCCTCCCTCCCCCACAGTGTTCCCGTCCCCCACCTGTGCCTGCAGGGATACAGCTGGGGTTCTGGAAGCATCATCGCTGCTCTCCTTTAGTTCATCCTGAGCATGACCTTCTTCCCGGGATCCAGGCAACCCTGCAGCCTGTTCTCGCCAGTTCTGTCTCACCGCCCCCGTCCGCCATCTCGTGAACAGACGCAGGATCAGCTCATGTGCATTCAATCTGCAGGAAAATTGCCAGAGTTTGAACGTCCCTTCCCTCATCTCTGAGATGGCTTAAAAATTGTTCTGGCAGAGCCTTGCTCTCCTTGGCGGCCAGCAGCATGTACTGAAGCCACCACTTGTGTTTAAAGGGCGGGTGGAAATGGCAGAGGACGTGTGTCATGCGAAATGAGACTGACGCTGTCATTAACGCCGAGGCTTTTGTGGCGCGTGTGAACTAGGCCAGCGTAGCAAGCCCCGTGAAGCAGAGCGAACACACTCAGGGCGCCCTTCGGGACAAATCCTTCCTTGATTTCATGCAAGGTCATGATGCTTCTCACCAAAAAAAAAAAAAGAGAGAGAGCGCAGGACACAAGAAAGAAACCATTTGGGCAAAATCAAGTCTCTGCATGTGAGGATTTACCCCCCTTTCTTTCAAGCCCAGTTTGACCAATTCATTATTGGGGCAAAGGGAAGACTCCCTGAGTAATAATCAAATATAAAATTCAGATACCAATTCATGGCATTATGCGCTTCTAGAATCATGTGTCTTGTGCTGGACACTATTGCAAGCCAGGAGATAGCTGGAGAGAGATGACGTGGACGTAGCGTTTGTGACAGTGCACTGCATGTCTGCACCAGCGACACTGTCATTGTCCATCTCTTCCTGGGCCCGATTTACAAATTAGACTTGATCATCAGTGCCCTCCGTGGGAAAAATCAACACGGAGAGGTTTCTGTGCTCTGCTTGGTCTCCAGCATCTGGGAGCATAACTCCCCCCATAGGGGGTCTGCTGTGTTTCACACAAAAGATGTCCCAAAACTACAGACACACCCCGTTCCCCACCACCCATAGAAGCAAGAGCCAAGTGCTCACCCCCTGCCCCATGCCAGCTCCCCCGAGGCCACCGAACCTTCTCCTTGGTGTCTCTGCCCTCGACTCAGTGTGCCAGTAAGTAAAAGGGTCTTCCTGGCCGGTGCGATGCTTGTGCAGCTCTTCTGGGGGTTGAAGCTCTGAGGTAACTGAGTCTATTCTTCCTCCCCTGCTGGGAGCAGCACAGGGGGCCTGGCTGGTGTACCCCGTCCAGCAGTAGCCTGGCCCTATGAGGAGAGATCACTCCCTTCACTGGCCGCTTCACAGGGAAATGTTACAGAAACAGGTTGGGCAAGTCAATAAAATTTGATTAAAAAAAATAAAGAAATGGCCAGCAGGAGCCTCTAGACTCCCCTGCTGGAAGGAAATCACCTGCTTTTATGCGGGGAAGTAAGGCTTCATCTAGGCAGGGAGAATAGAGAGGTTTTTGCTGTTGAAAATCCACAAGGCTCTTTCTTCCCCTGGAAAAGCCGCCCAGAGCTGGGGACCTGGTGCCCCAGGGCAGCGGAGGGAACCACCGGGCAGCTGCAGGACCCGTTTCCCATTAGGGACAGCCTGTGGTTGTTGCGCATGATTGTCCGGTGAGAAATGCGAGCATCAGATCTGCTCCAGAAAGGAAGACAGCGCAGTGCGTGGTTCTTACATTCTGAAGGGCAGACCCTCCGCAGGGGTGTTAAAATGCAGCTGCGACAGGACACAGTAGAATCCCTGGAGTCTAAAATTCTAGGAGATGCACCAAATTAACAGACTTTCTAATTTTTAAAAACTGCTCATGTTTTTTTAAAAAATCAAATCAAATGCAGCTGCCTGGCCAGCAGGTCTGGGGAGGGGCTAACGGTCCCCTGCCCGGCGGGATGCTCCCTGGCCCCCACCCCAGAGGTTTAGGGGCTCCACGCAGGGCGGGCAGTTCCTCGGGGCCCTCTCCCTGCCCTCGGCCACGTCCTGAGGGTCTGGCCCAGGGGTGACTGCCTGTCCTCCCTGTGCAGGTTCATGCACCCCCGCTTCGGGCCCATCAAATGCATCCGCACCCTCGGGGCAGTGGAGGCCGAGGAGGAGCTCACCGTGGCCTACGGGTACGACCACAGCCCCCCGGGGAAGAGCGGCCCGGAGGCCCCTGAGTGGTACCAGGTGGAGCTGAGGGCCTTCCAGGCCGCCCAGCAGAAGTGAGGCCCGCCGGGGCCGGGACCTGGACCAGACCTGGATCTATGCACTTCGCTCCCGACCGCGCCGCGGGCCTGCTGCGCCGCGTCCACCCTCCTGCTCCACGTTAGCAACGACCTTCTCGCGTCCTAACTAGGTTTGACTGTGTTACTCACCCCAGATCTACAATTAGCTAGCCTTGCGACCGCGTTCTGCTGCGAGGTACTGTCGGGAGGTGACATGAGCCAGCCTGAGCTCTGGGTGGTGAGTCTGGAGCTGCACCCCATTCAGAGATGCCAAACGATCAGGCTGCAAAAGGGGGGGGGGCTTTTGGGTCATTTTTTAGTCGGTGGTTTTTCCATGATTTCTTTTTCCTAGGGCCAATGCAAACTGCATTGTTCTCACACTTGCATAGGCACTGTGCGGAGAGTAGGAATTCCTCCATTTTTATTCTCGAAATGTAGTCGAATTTGCCTTTTAACCTTTGATCTGTATCTTGCAATAGAACGGCTTTGTTTTTTTCCCCTCGTGGACAGAACCCACTTTTTGAGTTATTCACCCTTCCACTCCTGTTCTCTAGCTTAGGTATCTTTTACAAGAGTAAACTTCCCAGTGGATTTTGCATCCACGCCAGCCCAGCGCGTAGGTCTCTCTGGCGCTTTCTATATCAGCGTTCCATTATCCTGTCCTAATATAAGGAACTGGCTTCTAGGGCCAGGATATTATTATAGAATTATTATTCTCGCATGTAAACAAAGATATCTTTGCTTTAAGATGTGAGAAGAAATGAATTTCATTTGTTTGCGTTAAGTTATGGAAGAGTTGTAATATATACGTTAAGGCAGAAGAGAGGGAAAAGGATGTTTCTCAAGCAGTAACTGTGGCAATTTTGCAATATCTTTAATTGCACTCGTGATTTTTTCTCCTGGGGTGCACATTAAATGCACGTACCACAGAGCAGTCTGGCTCGGGACGCAGGGCATTGAATTCAAAATTAAGTAGCAAACTTGAGTTCTAACACAGAATTCAAAAGTTGTGATTTTTTTCTTTTAATCGCTACTGTTAGGCGAGGCATACTGGTCACTAGGAACAACTCAAACCTTAAAGCTAAACCTCTTCATCATTGTAAGTTCAGGGCACTTACCTGCTTCAGAGCATCGTGAATTTCGAGTTAACACCTGTACAGTTTAAAAGCAACACTATCCATAGCATTTCAGCTATTTTGCCAGCCATGTGTGATCACAACTGCAGAAATAGAGTAGAACCCTGTTTTTTAGTTCAGCTGATTAGGTGTGTATTCTCTGGGGTGGCTCTGAGTGGACTCTGGGCGTCTGGGGATTTTGTATGCATCCTCTCCACATGCCAAAGCCGGGTCTTCTCCAGATGCCTCCAGTGGCGGCTGGGAGGTCCGGATGGGCAGCTGCTCTGGCCGGTAAGTGTCCCCCTGGCCTCTGTCGCCCGGTCAGCCTAGTCTTGAAAGCTTGCTTCTTCCCCACCCTGGCAGGCAGGGGCCCTGGGGGGAGCCGCAGGCACAGCTGGGAAGAGAAGAGAAAAGAAACAGCCGAAGGAAGTTGCCTAGTCCCTGCCAGGGGCACCTCGCTCTGAGGGGGACCTTGACAAACGTGCCTGTTCCGGGGCTGCTTCCAATTTCTGGTTCAGGTGGCCCCGGCACAGGACCCAGCCTCCCGGGAGTGGCAGAAGCCACCCTTCCCGTTGACGGTCAGGCTTCCCGGGGCTGCCTTCTGCCCAGCTCTGGGGACACAGCTGATGGCTCAGACACGGGGCCGCAGGGCCTCCAGAAAGCTCTCCCGCAGAGGGAGTTGCATCGAGTTCTTAGGTGAAAGACGCCAGGATAGGATCGCTTCTATTCTGTAGAAACACACCCTTCTGGAAACGGCCCCCCTAGGGGGGAGGCCTCAGGACTCTTGTTGGGAGAGGTGCTGTCATCCCCTGGGAACAAGTGGGCGTGGAGCCTGGACAGGGAGGCACAGTTTGCCCTGGGTGCAGCAAAGCTCAGAAGGATGCCTGTCCTGAGGGGAGACTGTTGTAGGGGGCTGAGGGAGGGCGAGTCTGTCCTCAGGGGCTCCTCTGGGTATCCCATGCAAATGGAATTTTTCCTTTTTTTTTTTTGGTAAAAGGAATTGAAGTAGTGATTAACCCACTAATCCATCCTCCGCCTTAGACACTGAATGCTAATACTAACTTGAACCCCCAGCGAGTGCCTGTGACCTTCAGGTAAACTCAAGGACACACCCGAGCGGAGTCTCCATCATTCGGGCTCTTTCTGCTGCCCCCTCTCTGCCATCTCGCTCCAGGCCCTGTGCACAGCCTCCAGCCGGCCTCCCCGCCTGCTCAGAACTCCCTCCTCTCCCACGGCCCCGCTCTCTGACCTGCGAGGGGGGGAGGCTGTGTGTGTGTGTGCACACGTGTGCGCATGCACACCCCTTGTACCTCTCACTAAGTCTCTGTCTGACTCTGTTGCTCCCTCTCCCCTCCCCACCCCCAACACACACACACACACACACACACACACACACACACACGTAAAGCTTTGTTTGGGGTCAAATGTAGCCTGAGAGTCGCTGATCTGTAGGTAGATCAAGTCGGGGGGTTAAGTTTCCACAAGGAACGAAGTGGTGAGGAGGGAGGGAGGGTGGGTGGGAAGGTGGGCTCCTTGTTTGAGCCAAAGGAAGAGGGGAGCCCCTGGGGTGGAGTTTTCTAGTGCATCTTCACATCCACGGTGGGGGGTCGGGGAGAGAGGTCAGTAAACAGCGGGATCCGGTCATTTCATCAGCATCGTAATCACTAGAGAAACGTGGACGCTGCCATGTGGCGGAGAATAAGGAAATCCCCAAACCCACAGCACCCATGAGTGGGGTGATGTGGACGACCCAGGAGTCCACCCAGAGCCAGCCCAGCCCCCGCATGCCTAGATCTTTCCTGAGCTGCTGTCCTAGAACGAGCTATCCCCTCGCACTCGACTTAGGAATAGGAACTAATCTCTGGAGGTGTGTCCCCAAATGGACACTTGGCTGGGTGAGCAAAACGAGTGTAAAGATGGAATTTCTGGCACAAAGGATTGATGAGCTTCAAAAGCAAAGGCCGGGAAGACTCGAGGTCTGCAGTACCTGTTCTCTGCCCCGCTTCCTCCCCACCCACCTGAGAAACCAAGAAGGGATTGGTTTTCAAGACCTCTTTGAACCTGTCTGGGGCTGTAGGGAAACTTATTTGGTCCTCTAGGGGTTCTTCACACTTGAAAAACGGTTTCTTTATCACCAACAACCTGAAGAGGCCACGGGGAAGCCGTGTCAGCCCTTCGCGGTGCCTGTTCCGGGAGGGCGTGACTGCCAACAGCGGGGTTCAGGGTTTTCTCAGTGGTGTTCGGTGGCACTTTTGTAACGTCCCTCTCGTAGATCCCACTTTGAATCACTCTTTGCAAAGTACATTTACGATCTTCCAAGAAGGTATAGTTTTCTGTTTTGCTTTGTTTTCAAATCTTTGCCTCAAGTTTCTGTCTTAGGAGTAGTGATTTCGAATCCAGACATCTTTTGTTTTAGAAAAACAAGCAAAAACTGTGTTGTGAGGCTGATACGTTGTAATGTTTAGTTGCCACAGATCAAAGGTTCACAAACTATTGAATTTGCATCCACTTGAGGTTCCTCCAGTGATTGTTTTTTCTTTCATCTTTCCCTTCAGAAATCGGAGGCCTCGGCAAGGTCACTGTTTTCTCTTACTTTACAAATTCTAAATTGTAATCGTTTTTATTTCGCCAAATGTGTACATAACCTGTTCAAAGCAATGAAACTATTTCAAGCCATACAACCACCGGGGTGCAACCCCTCTTCACAAATTTTAATGTGTTTGTATGTAAATAGATGTTTGTATGAAATATTTTCAGGGTAGAATGACTATATTTAAATGAAGTTGAATTCTTCCAGTGCTATTTCAACCGATCACAAAATTTTTGGTGAGAATTCTGAGTCTATTGAGATACAAATCAATTTTGATTTTTAAAAATCGAAAGCCTACAGAGAACTCGACCGTCGTGGCGCCCGGCGAGCTCGCTGGGCCGTGGAGAGAGTTCTGTAGGCTTCCCCAGTGCCTCAGCCGCTTCCTGGTGTAAGTCAGGTGCTCGTGAAGGTGTGTCCACCTTTCCGTGACATCACTCGGGGCCTTGGAGGGCCCGGTGCAGTTATCTGGAGCACAATTTCTCTGCAGGGCAGCAGAATCTGAAGCCAGATGTGGCCATGTAAACCGGGGGACCGGGTGTTTTGGGCCACCCTCCGCCGCCACCCTTACTGCCTAGTCTCACACGTCAGGGAGGCTGCCCTCAGTGGAGTTGGGGTTCAGACCCCGGGGTGGGACTTCACGGTTTGGCCAGCGGCCCCTGCCTCCAGACCTCCACCTCGAGAGAGGACAGAGGCGGGTGCCGCGGCCAGGGCCCAGGCCCAGCACAGATCACTCGCGTCTCCGCTCTGGGGACTATGCACCTCGCACCGAGCTTCCGCCCAGGGGGAGACAGCCTCGGATCACGCCCACCCTTGCTCCCTGTCCGTGACTTTCCACACCGTTGTTCCAAGTTGTTTTACCCTCAAGACCAATCGCATCCCTTGGCCATAACCCCACCCTCGGGCCCTCCACGTCAGGGGCCGCGCCCTCACAACGACACCAACCCAGTGGGTTTTGTTGTCTCCCGCTTTGGTCCTGGATCTAAGGAAATGACACACATTACGACAAATTTCACTGTGTATACTAGCAATATGTACACACATGCCAATGTATCTTAACCTATCTGCGTGGTACATTTTGGATTACTCTGATCAATCTCGATTCGTGTATGGAAAACACAGGGACCACGTGAAGCTTGTGCATCCTAGAGGACATTAGGGTCATAGCTCTGAGCTCCCTACTTCTAAAGTTTCTCCTCCTGGGTTTTTCTATGTTCTCTTTTTATCCTGAAATGCATTTACCAGGTTGTGAGGTATGTTTCAGGACCGAAAGCCAGGGGGACGCTTTCGGCGTTTATTGCCACCCGAAGCCGACCCCATCGCCGTTCGTGAGTATCTTTGATTGGTCTTTTGTGGAATCTGAACTAAATCTATGAGCCTTATTCAATATCTATAATTCTATGATTTTTTTAAATTATGGGAAATTAATGAAAGATGTTTACATGAATAATGTTTGCCCTTACTGTGTTATGAGTGAGTTTTTTGTAGTGTGTCTGGGTGCATGTGCAAGAGAGTAGGAAAAATGTTTCTGAAACAAAACTTGACAAATATTTGTAATGAAAAGTCAATTTAAAGATTGCTATAATTGCGCTATAGAAACAATGCAAGTATTAAACAAGATATACAATCATCTGCCTTCGTCTTCCTTCGGGTGTCGGGGGGCCTGCTGTGTTTCTGATGACGCGCCTGCCCGCATGCCAGAGGACGCGGGCTCCGCACTGAAGTGACTGTAAAATACGAGCCATTTACCACTGACCAGGCACTGCAGGAAGAGCTGCGGGGAGGGATGAGGCCACACACCCCCGAATCTGGAAAACTGGCGACAGCAGCCCAACCTGGGACTATGTAAATATTAAGGGTGTGGAAGGCAAATGAGGTGATGAGGACAGTTACCTGAAAGATGGGAAACATCGGTTACAGACCCCAACAACCAACAAGTGCGCGCTCGGAGACCCTCTAGGAGAGAGAGTTCGCCAGTGATTCGGCAGCCAGGGGAGATTTAGTAAAGCCGTGTGCACGAGGGCGCCAGTGCTGGGAGAGGGTGTTGTTAGCCCTGCTCCCCAATGGAAACTAGGAAGGGGGTTTCAGAGGTGGGTCTGTCAGGAAGCAGATGGGCAGAGCACCCTTGGGTGTCAGGCTGGATGACACTGGGGCACGTGCACATGGGTCACGGGCCTTCATACATTCGTGTCTCACTAGCATCTAGTTCCCACCCAGGGTGTGTGTTCGTGCTAATGAGACCTTGGTTGCTGGTCTCAGGGAGGATTTTCACCAACTGCACAGGGGAGCCCTTGGCCCCCAAGAAATTGTGAAGCAGCTGTTGGTCAGGACACAGCACCTTGTCTGGGCGGGGCGCCTTTGGGCAGCCTGTGGAGCAGGTTGTTGAAGGAGATGTCGGGGCCACCTGCCAGCTCGTGATTTCTCTACCTGCCGAGCAGGACAAGGGGCGGCTCTCACCCTGTTCACCTGAACGCGCTCACTTCAACTCTGTTTAGAGAAGACAAGGGACGTTTGAAAGCTGGTGAGGGAGATTTGGAACAACTGAGTGGAAGAACCTAGAAACCATTGTTCCTGCCCAAATCACGGCCTTCCCAAGCTCCCCTACAGTGTTTCCACAGCACACAAGCCCGGGGCATGGGGTGCAGGTCACACTGCTGTGAGCTGGGTGTGGTGTCCAGTACCCCAAAGCTGTGAGTTCTGCTAAGCTGGGCTACGTGAGGCACACGCAGATGCCAAACTGAAGCAGACGCTGAGAATTGCTTTATTTTTACCTCCCTCGGTTGCCCGATCCTTAACCTTATCACAGAGCCTTCCAGAGAAGGAAGAAAACCAAAGCCAGCGAGATGACTAAATCCAGCCCGGTGTTGGCTCAACCTCACCGCCTGGGCAAAGACACCCAAGTGCCCCGTCTTTGGGGCAGCTCTCACCACGCCACACGAGTCGATAGTCTTCCTCCTCGTGGGGGAGAGGAGTGTGAGATTAAAAATTCAATACAAACTGGGTAAGTCTAAGATGCTAAATTCTCAAAAGTGAAACATCACACAACTTTTTGTGGGTGAAGATGGTGTGAATTCGAGGGTGGTAGAATAGGCAACGTGAGGGGGTGGAGACCACATTATTTTAACCTCAGTAATCATCCCACAAAAACCTCTTACTGGGCCTCCCCGGTGGCGCAGTGGTTGAGCGCTGGGTTGCGAAGCTGCCCGCGGCCTCTGCGGCGCCGGTTCGATCCCCGGCTGCTACACATGGCGCGCAGACCTCTCCTGCCGCCCGCTGCTCCCCTCAGCAGTGTACTTCAGTCCTTCTGCCTGCTCTGCTCCCCGCTCTGGCTCTGGTGAATTCTCTCACCCTCCCACGCTTCTGACTGTACCCAGTGCATGCCACATGCTTACTACATACCTGCCTTTGGGTTTTATTACACCTGTAGAGGCCACATGAAGTTTGGCATCCCCAGTAGTGTCCGTCAGGCACACGTTCTCTCGTCCAGGGGTCACTGTTAACAAACCAGCAGGGAACAAAAAGTCAGATGTTTCTGTTGAGCTAACAGTTCTGGGACGACACACGTCACAGACGCATGGAGTGTCTGCCGGTACCAGGCAGGTATGTGAACAACACCAGGGGTGCAGTGTGGAGGGAGGGGGTACGGGGGAGACTCAGGGGCACCTCCCTGGGAAAGAAAGCACAGTGGGCTTCTGGAGAGCAGGCTTCTGGGGAGGGGTGCAGGCCCAGAGGGGCTGCAGGGAGCCAAGCCCAGGGGCCTGCACTGCTCTCTACAGGCCCCAGACAATCCTGTGGACTTTGTAACTCAGTGCGATGGGGAGTCAAACAGTGATGTAACGTACATTTGCTCTTAAAAATAAGCCAGCATTGTCCAGCCTGGCTTGCCACAGATTCCAAAAGCACTTGGGATATTTTCACAGCTATCAGCCCCTCCCAGGGGGGCTATACAGGGAAGTGTGGTCAGACCGTCCCTCCTAGCCCAGGATCAGGCTGGAGGACAGCCTGGAGTGGGGGTGGCGACCCCAGGAAGCCAGAGGTCCTGGTGGGTGAGACAGACGGGGCCACAGTGATGACAAATGACTGAATTTGGGGTAACCCACATGGCAGAAACAATAGGATTTGCAGAGATGTCTAGTTAAGTATTTTTTCCCTAATATTGATTTGTATTTGCATACAAGAACTGGGGTGCAGGCCAGAGGTACAGGGAGGGGGATGAGAGGACTCACCAGAGACAGAGTGGGGAGCAGAACAGGCGGATCCACTGAAATCCACCGCTGAGGGGAGCAGCGGGGAGACAAGAGAGGTCTGCTGCGCCCAGGGTCAGCTCCCTGGCCAGTGTAGGGGCAGGAACAGGCCCTAGCAGGTTTTCTATGATCCAGCAGAAAGGTAAAGGAGGAGTCAGAGTCCTGGAGCCCTCAGTGGCTTTTGCAGGTTTTTTACTTAGATTTACCAGGCATATGCCAGGCAGGGGTGCTGGGGGGCCGGGAGGCTGACAGGCCTCCCAGCCCCCAGCAAGTCTTCACTCTATCTGGGCTCTCTGGCCTTCTCTCGTGTTCTCTCTGCTTCTCTGCTCTCCTGCTTCCGTTCGTTCTTGGCTTCTGCTGGCGTCCCCGTGACGCTGCCCTTATAAACTCAGTCTCTCAGCCCAGGTGTGCCCACTCCAGGCGCCCGCCATCAGGCATGCGTTCAGGACCACAGGGCTCCCTCATCTATCCTAATGGAGGGAGGGCAGAAAAGTCTGATGCTTTCACCTTACCCTGCACCAGGGATCAAACTCATGCTGTGGTGGCTGCTAATAGCTTCATAGTGACTTTAACCCCTTGAGCCACCAGGGAGGCCCCAGTTAAGTATTTTTAAATGCAGGTTTTATTATCATTCGGGTGTGAAGAGGTCAGCAGGCCGGGAGACAAGCTCATCACAGCTCCCAGGGGGAGGGGCCAGCCAGAAAGCGGGGAGACGGGTGGGCAGTGTTCAGGAGGCAGGGGAGCAGGGAAAATTCTGGGCCAGAGTGTTTGCTGTGGTTTCTGGGGAGCAAGAGGGAGGCAGGATAAGCAGGCTTAGACTCACCTGGTTTGAGCAGTTTCAAGCGACTCGGCGGGGTCAGGCCATGGCGCTGTACTGGCTGCTGCTGTGGGCTCCGGGGCGGCCAGCACAGGAATTGCTGGCTCTCCCTAGGAGCTGGTAGCCCAGGCTCCCAGTGTCCAAATAAAAAGGATGCTTCCTGCCCTGGGAAGCAAGGACTCTAAGAGAACGCCGCCTTTGGCCTGAGCAACTGAAAGAAAGGAGCCATCGATGGTGAAAACAGCTAATCCTGCATGGGAGTCACCTGTGCGCCCAGGTGTCCTTTCTAAAGCAAGGCCATTCTCCGCGGCCCAGCGCCCTCTGCTGGTGAGGATGGTCCTCGCACTTTCTGATGGAGCTCCAAAAACAAAAAGCACTTTAGCAAAAGGATATTTTAATACATTTTATTTTATTTTATTTTTTAAAACTTGCCCAAGGTCACAAGTAGTGATTTTTTGAAGATTTATTTATTTATTCATACAAGCACTGGGTAGAGTCAGAAGCGCGGGAGGGTGAGAGAATCCACCAAAGCCAGAGAAGGAAACAGAACAGGCAGACTGACAGGGTTCACTGCTGGGGGGAGCAGCGGGCGGCTGGGGAGGTCTGTCGCACCATGTGGGATCCTTGCCGGTGGCTGGGGATCGAACCGGCGCTGCAGAGGCCGTGGGCAGCTTCGCAGCCCAGCGCTCAACCCCTGCGCCACCAGGGGAGGCCCCTTTAATAAATTTTAAAAACAAACATGAAGACTGGGCGGATGTTGATTTATGTTTCAACTTTTGAGTAACCAAATGGAAACACCACTTTTAAGTGGTTTTTGTTTTTATTTTGCCCACGTCTCAAAAGGGCTAATAGTACCTTTGGTGCGTGCAGTAGATTAGGTTGAACACAGATTATTTGTCTTTCTTTTAAGCAAACAAGCATTTTTATGTCATGAAGCACTTTAAAAATCTGTCTCTGGCCAGACACAGTTTTTTTTTGCAGAACATGGGTTAAGAGTCATGAGTCTGGGGGCCTCCCTGGTGGTGCAGCGGTTGAGCTCTGGGTGGCAAAGCTGCCCGCAGCCTCTGCAGCGCCGGTTCGATCCCCGGCTGCTCCCCGGCCACGGGAGGAGGGTCCCGCATGGCGCGCAGACCTCTCCTGCCGCCCGCTGCTCCCCTCAGCAGTGTCCTTCGGTCCTTCTGCCTGCTCTGCTCCCCGCTCTGGCTCTGGTGAATTCTCTCACCCTCCTGTGCTTCTGACTGTGCCCAGTGGTTGTATAAATAAAAGTAAGTAAATCTTTAAAATAAATAAATAAATAAAATTATCAAGTATCTTTAAAAAAAAAAAAGAGTCATGAGTCTGAGGCGAGTCAGACCTCTCCGTCTCACCTGCTGCTCCCCTCAGCAGTGTATTTCAGTCAGTCTGCCTGTTCTGTTCCCCGCTCTGACTCTGGTGAATCCTCTCACCCTCCCGCACATCTGGCCTGCACCCCAGCTCTTTTATAAATAAATAAATCTTTAAAAAAAAAAAGAGTCATGAGTCTGCAATACACCTTGACCTCCTAGATCTAGGTCCTTCGTAATGAGTCAGCTGTGGTGCAGGGAGAGAGTGTTGGGCCAGGGCGAGTGACCCTCCAGCTTCCCTGTGCACAAACTGCTCATGGCTTCCGGAGGCGGCAGCTGCTTCACGGACGCAGCTTCCTGACTTTCTCCTGGACGCGAGAAGCTGGCTCCAGCTGGGATGGGAGTTAGTTTCTCCAAAATGAGGAAATCTTGCAGAGCTTGAAATAAAAACAGAGCCACACCAGCTTACCATGTGGTGGGGTCTACACTGGGAGGAGCTGTGTCCCCCCCCACAGCTCCCCAACACACACCTAAATGGGAAACAATCCCTTAAAATGGAGATATTAGAGAAATCTCTCAAAATGTCATCCCAAGAAGAGCTGTTCAAATACAGTGGCCCTGTGTAGTGGGGCCTAAAGCAGGTCACCCCCTAATATGCCAGAGCATCACGCTGATTATTTTGAATGAACGTCGCTTGAGAAACAGCCAGTGTGAGCAGGGCAGTCAGGCCTGGCCCTCGCCCCAGCCCAGGAGGTAGAGACCGCCGTACCGCCAAGAGGAGCACTTCAGGGCCGAGAAATCCCGTAGCCTCTGCTCGGGCCCTTGTTGAAGAGCCCGGCCTCTCTTTGTCGTGTTGCTTCTTCACCATGTTTTTGTCTAAAAGGTAGATCAACTGGCCGCTTCGGTCACTGTGCACGGCCTCTCTCTGGGAGGGCTCCAGACCCGTGAGACCAGCTTTGGTTTTCCCTCCTGCGCCTCTGTCTGGTATCCATTTAGATGAGGCCAAGTCAAAGGAACTTAGAAGGCGAGGACGCGTCCCTCCCCGAGTGTGTGCAGCAGGAGCTCGCCCTCCCGGGGAGGAGTCTGCGCCGGTGCCTGTTGCCAGACACAGCTGCCCCCAGGAATCAACAGTCCCTCCCTGGGAGCCATTTTAAGTTCCCGGCAGAGGTAGCTCCAGTCACCAGAGAAAGACAAGCCAGCGCTCAAGCCGCAGGACTTGAGTCAATGAACCGCCTCTGATGTCTGGAATGTCCCTCGAGTCGCGGGAGGCGGGCCCGCGTGGGGACAGGGTGGCCGGGCAGAGGCCAGGCAGGGCGCGGGGCCCACTGTCGCATTCTGTGTGCTGTCAGGGGTTTCCATGTCGCAGAGTACAATGCTAGAAAGACCTTTTTAATACGAGGAAGTTGACACTGAAAAGCCAAAACACCAGCAGCACAGAGGCAGACCCCCTGCCTCAGGGAATAAGGGCCTGCCTTGAACTCCCCCGGCCCTCGGCAAAGGGAGCCCCTTGGGGGATGCGTGCAGGGCATGTGCCATTCTGGTGTGAAGCCCACGCTCTGCCTTCCTGATCTGGCTCAGGGAGCCCTTGGGATTGTCCGTCTACACACACACACACACACACACACACACACACCCCCTGCGATGCTCAGCCAGTGCTCAACCCTCCCTTCCCCAAGAGTCATCTTCATGACCTGGAGCTACTCGAAGATTCTGGGTTTGATTCTACTCTAGGGATTTGTTTGCTGCCTCATCCCATACTGAAAAAATACCCAGCTTCTGAGCCCATAAAGATAAGCACTTGGAAACTTCCAGCATCCTGAGCGTGCCCTGGTGTGACCTGGGGAAGAAGCCAGCCAGGTGGATGGACACTTCCTCCCGCCAGGCTGTTCCTTGACCGCTGGGCTCACAATTGTCTCATTTATTGGCTGTTTACTCTGCCCCCAGCGTTGCACTGGGTACTTTCCATTAGTTCTCACATTTAATGTTTACAATAGGAAGCCTGTGGCATATGAGCACTTGGGAAAAAGTTCCAGCCTAGCTGGTTAAAGGACGAAAAAATGCATGAAAGTTTTCTTGAAAGGGATTGTTTATTAACCTGGAAATATATATATACCTATGTTGAAGACTCACTGCATGTAAGTGATAATTCTATATTCTGGCTATCATGTAGATGATAGATAGATGATAGACAGGTAGGTAGATAGACAGACAGATAGACAGATAGACAGATAGATAGACAGGAGAGGGGTAGAGATGAACAGTAGAGCTAGATAGAGATATAGACTATTAAGAAGTACTTTTCTAGGTAGAATTTCATTGCAAATAATTATCAAGAGTTTCCCACTTAAGATGCTACAACTAGTAAATCCACTTCACCAGGCACTCGTGAACCCCTATGGGTGTGATCCACGGAGGGTGCAGGAACTGCTGGGCCTGCTGCCACCCTCTGCAGGAGACGCAGCATCAGCTACCCGTCTCCCCCGTGGAAAGCACGTGCCTGGCGCCCACTGTGACTCCCCTGTTGGTACCAGCAATGCCCAGCGCCCGTGTTTCCACCATCACGTCCACACACACAGATTCTCAAGTTCCTCCCCCAGCGCATCGGCTTCCACACCTGCTGGGCTCAGGTCTCCCCGCTGTATCCTTCTGTTTGGTGGAAAAATACTTCCTCGTAGAACAAGACACCGTTGATGATGCACGTGACTCTTTCCAAAGTCTGGTCTGATAACCTGGCACCTCCCGGCGCCTTTTCAACCCCGGCCATTGCCCCGTGTCCTGGACTTGAACACTGAGTCGAAGAATCTGCCGGAGACACTGCAGGCACGCGGGCCAGGCCAGGCTGCTGCTGGCCGCGCGGGGAGGGCAGGGAAAGAGCAGCGCAGCCGTGCACTTCGCCCTCCCTGACATGCAGGGCCTTGACGGAGCCGGCAACATCGCCCCACCCAGGCCCGGCTCCTTCGGCAAGAATCAGGCGAGGCAGCTGCAGACTCTGGACCACAGGCTGGGCCACCCAAAAGCCCCTCCCGAGGCCCCGCTCCTCCCCCCTTCCTGCCCTAAAACATCCCCACTCCGGGAATCCAGGCAGCGCTCGCTGAATTCATCCAGCTCCATGTTTTGGGGCTCCAGGACCAGGTGGTTACCAGGAGGAGATCCCCAATGGTGCGTGCCAGGAGCGTTTATCAGGTGCTGCTGCTTCGATTTTAAAAAGGGTTTGATTTAAAAAAGAATCTCTTGCAGCAGGGTCTGGCCGTCACACCCGGTTCCCATGCCCAGAGGGTCGCCACCCCGAACTCCCTGGGAACAGAAGTGCCTCGCTCAGGACCCTTCTGGGTCAGACCCTACATATGGCTCCATGTGACTGTTCACTCGTGTCCTTTAATATCCCCTGTAATTAGCTAACAATCCTGTAATTAGCTAGCAATCCAGTGAGTAAAGGGGTTCCCTGAGTCCTGTGAGCTGCTCTAGCGAATTAATTGAACCCCAAGAGGGAATTACGGGACCCTCCAATGATAGCCAGTGACAGCCTGGACTTGGAGTTGGCATCTGATGTGGGGGCGACCTTGTGGGACTGAGTCCTTAACCAGTGGCATCAACACATCTCCAGGCAGCGTGAGAACTGAGTTCTATTTATTGGGCGCCCCGTTAGTGTCCACTGAGAACTGGAGAATTGCTTGGAGGTGGGAAACACCACAGAAAAGATATCTATGAAAAATCTACAGCACAGCACATCTCCTATTTAATAATTAAATGCCAAAATCGTGTTAAGGTCAGGAATAAGATCTATTCAGCTGTGACGACCGTTCCTGTTTAATATTATGTTGGATAATTTGCCACGCTGCAGTGAAATAAAATAAATGTAAAAGATGTACAGGAATTGGAACAAAAGTTGTTCTATCTGCAGATGAGATGATTACACAGACCACGCAAAACAAGACGGTATGTAAATAATTAGAATTAATGTTTCACTTCCTTCCTAGATAAAATCAATACTATACAAAAACCAGTTGTATTTCCATACACGGGTAACAAGCAATTAAAAAATGAAAGTCTGTGGCTTTAAAGTGGAACATAAAGTTCTTAAAAATAAATAAAACCAAGTCCTTTAAGAAGGAAACAATAGGGGCCTCCCAGATGGTGCAGGGGTTAAACTCTCAGCGCTATGAAGCTATCCTGGCTACTGCAGCACGAATTCAATTCCAGGCCAGGAAGGAGACCCACATGGCGCAGCAGACCGCTCCTGTCTCCCGGCTGCTCCCTCAGCAGTGGATTTCAGTCAATCCACCTGTTCTGCTCCCCACTCTGTCTCTGGTGAATCCTCTCACCCCCCCCACACACACACACACCTCTGGCCTACACCCCAGTTCTTGTATGCATAAATAAATAAATCTTAAAAAAAAGAAGGGCCTCCCCTGGTGGCGCAGCGGTAGAACACTGGGCTGCAAAGCTGCCCGCAGCCTCTGCAGCGCCGGTTCAATCCCTGGACGCCAGCGAGGGTCCCACATGGCGCGCAGACCTCTCCTGCCTCCCGCTGCTCCCCTCAGCAGTGTGTTTCATCAGTCTGTTCTGTTCCCCGCTCTGGCTCTGGTGAATTCTCTCACCCCCCTCCTCCACGCTTCTGACTGTACCCAGTGCTTGTATAAATAAATAAATAACTCTTTAAAAAAAGAAGAAAACCATAAAATATGAGTGATTGTTGCCAACCTGTCATTGTCCCTAATTTAAAAACTAAATATTATATGTATGTGTACAGAATATGTAGGATTTGGTAATATCCTCAGTTTCAGACCGATACTGGGGTCCAGGAAATTATGCCCCGTGAATAAGGGGGGACAATGTATATGATGCTGGCCACAAAGGTACAGAGACCGTGGCACACACCCAGCGCGGTGTGTCGTGAGGACACCATAAGCAGAGCAAGGAGACCGGCTCTCCTCCACACCCCCGCATACGGCTGTTTTGCAGAACATTTTGAAAGCGGGCTGCTGACATCTGGACACTTCATCCCTAAATACTTCCACGTGCACCCCACCCAATTCTCCCACTTAGCCTCAACGCCGCTGCCACGACTACTGAATCAACAGCCGTCCCCTGCCGCCATCCACGCGCAGCTGCGCTCACAGGCCCCGGCTCTTCTCTGGGAGTCTCGCTCCACAGCGTAGCAAATATGCTCAACTGCCCCCGGAGTCGTGTTTTTCTGAAAAAGATTTTTGAATGTTTTCGCTACAAGTAGAGAATTTAATTCACAACCAAGCTGGGGACAGGGTCCTTTTGAAGGGAAATAACCTAACATAATTGTTTTCAAATATAATTACCATTTTCCTGAGCATTAACATTTTATCAAGTAATAATATGTGTAATTTTTCATTTGTAGGCATTTAATTAACTTTCTTAATTTTATTTTCATATTTTGGGGTCAATCCTTTTTTTGCTCAAAAACTTAAAGGCCTTCAGAAAGCTCCTGGGTTCCAGGCCGGGTGCAGAAGCTGCCTCGAGTGAAAGACGCCTGCAGGGCCTGGGAGGAGGGCAGGAGACGGGTGAGGGTCCCTGGAGGGGCACCCAAAATAGAAACGGCTTCCTGCAGGGGCTCCTCCTGACACAGCTGCTGCTGTCCATGCTCCAAAAACTGGGCTGAAGCCAGAAGTCCCGAGGCTCCGCGGGGAAGAAAGTGTGAGAGAGAAAAGCCACTTCTCGGCAGCTTCCTGTCAGCAGAGATGGGTGATCTCTGCGGGAATTGGCCTCTGACGTGGCATGAAGTCAGGCCAGAGCCTCAGCATGGGGGGCATGTGTTTTGGAAGGGTCAGTAGGTTTCTGCTTGCTTGTTTCTGCTGTGGAAGAGATCTGAAATTCGAGGTACCTAATCCAAACGCAGCCCCAAAAGAGGCCGGCTGTACAGGGCATCTGGGGCTGACAGATGCGTAAGGCAACACACAGAAGAAATCAGAGGAGCTTGTATTAGCCACTTCCGGGTCAGCTGCCGAAGAATGTAGTCCTACCCATGTCTCAGGATTTCACCGGCAGAGAGCAATCTAACGATAACAGTCTTCAGGCATAAAAGTGGGAGGGGAGGGTACTATTATGGACCCCATTTTGCAATTGGGGAAACTGAGGCTGAGAGTTGTGACAGGGTGCGCAGAGGGACTTCTTGCCGAGATTCAGCTGGCAGACCTGGACCTCGCCTGCCTCAGTGCAAGAAAAAGATGAGGAATGCAGTCTTTTAATTTCATTATCTTTTCTGAAACTAAGAAATGCTGCTGCACTTTGTTAAGCTCAGCAAAGCAGTGAAAAGCAGTGGCTACATCCGTCCTTTCATGGAGCAAAACTCCCGGAAGGCGTGTCTTCTCGGCAGTCTTAATGCAATATTGCTATGCACCGTGCTGGGCAGGAATTGCTCATTTCCACCAAGCATGACTCAACCACCAGGAATCTTTTTCTCTTGAAAGCCCTTGGAGCCGAATTGCTCAGGAATCAAGAGGAATGGCTTAAAGGATATGAGATTTTCAAATGGTAAGGAGGGTGATTGCATAGGCAACAGCTGCTACTCAAATTCTGTTACACAGAACCAAGGCCACTGGAAGGAGGCAGGGCTAATGGCTCTGGTGCCTCCTGCTCCACACCAGGGCACACCCCAGAGGAGGGGGCCAGGCCAAGGGGCTCAGTACAGACCCTCAGGCTGCAGCAGCTCCTGTCTCTGCCTGCTCCTGCTCACTAACCAGGCCCCTAGCCGCGAAGCCAGGACATCTGCTGGGCCGGTTCAGACCGTGCCTGAGCGTACCCATCACTAGTCTTCAGCCTCATTAGACCTTATCAGAAAAAGCGTGTTAGCCACTTCCTCCCTGGTGGCGCAGCGGTTTAAGTCTCGCACTATCAAGCTATCTGCAGCCACTAGAGCTTGAGTTCCCTGCCAGGGAGCTACCCACATGGCGCTGCAGACCTCTCCTGCTTCACCCATTGCTCCCCTCATCAGTGTATTTCAGTCAGTCTGCCTGTTCTG
Source organism: Talpa occidentalis (assembly GCF_014898055.3). Classification (NCBI taxonomy): domain Eukaryota; kingdom Metazoa; phylum Chordata; class Mammalia; order Eulipotyphla; family Talpidae; genus Talpa; species Talpa occidentalis. The sequence goes on from NW_023605194.1 coordinate 113,336,545, forward strand.
CTCCCCACTCTGTCTCTGATGAATCCTCACTCACTCAACCCCGGTCCCTCTGGCCTATATATACCCCAGTTCCTGTATGCATAAATAAATCTTTAAAAAAGATATGTGTGGGCCTCCCAGGTGGCGCAAGGGGTTAAGCACCGCATTATGAAGCAATCCGCAGCCTCTGCAGCACGAGTTCGATCCCCAGCCAGCCAGGGAGAAACCCACATGGCGCAGCAGACCTCTCCTGACTCGATCACTGCTCCCCTCAGCAGTGTACTTCAGTCAGTCTGCCTGTTCTGCTCCCCACTCTGTCTCTGGTGAATCCTCTCACCCCGCGCATCTCTGGCCTGTACCCCAGCTCTTGCATGCATAAATAAATCAATCTTTAAAAAAAAAATAAAAATGTGTGAGCCAGCATTTCCAAGGCATGGTTACTGGCTCATCTGAAATTATAAACACAATCTAAACTGATAATACCAAGTAGATTCAAGGATAAAGCAAAACAATGTTTTTAAATAATCATTTTATTTCTGTTCATTTAACGATCTAAGATGTTTTTATTCACACTCACGCATGCACGCACGCACACACACAAGCCTATTTTGCTGATCTCTTTGACTGGAAGAGATGAAATTAAATAGCCTCACTATTTTAGACATCTCAATTTAACACTCTACAATAAAGCAAGTCAAAGGTCTGTTTCCATGTCCAGTTTATGCTGATACTTGTATTTAATGATTCTCAAAGCTTAAAACAACTCACAAAGTTCCTTGGGTCCAAATAATAGAAAAGCATCGACCACAGTCTTATTAAACCCGGATGCCAAGTTTTCTATTCAATTCCACCCACCAGCTTTGCAAAGGTTTTCCTGGAATTCATTTGCCGGATTCCCACCTCCCTAACTGATGCTCGCGAAGTTAACTAGGGTGTTGCGTTTATATTTTTAACAAGCAGATCCCAGTCTAGTGTAAGTTCGAGTGACGCACTTACAAAATGATATTTGCAAAAGGTAACTCTTTTGGCTTGTAATAGCAAAAGACTGGAAACCTAAACGCTCATCCACAGGGGGTGGTCTAGATAGAGGAAGTCAACTAGAGGAATTCCATGAGGTCTAAGAAGGACGCAGTTTGTTTTATATATATATTAAAATGCATCTTATATTTAGATATATAAAATATGTAAATGTATATATTCTATAAGAATTCATCTCCAAGATATTTTGGTGTTATGTGACGAAACCGTGAGGACGCTGGCAGCAGGCGCTCACCCTCTGGAAGGACCGTCAGTCAGTGTGGGTGGAAAACCACAGTGTTCCACTGTGCACACTTACTCCCGTCTTTCTTGTACATCTTACAGTGTTCATGCTGCAAAGCCTGCAGTATGTGGCACTTTTTCACTGAGGTGTTCTTAAAGGAGTTGGATTACTCGGTTGCACAAATTAAAAAATGTATTAACTAATTTTAATACCTGTGTTTTTTTCCCCTTGTGAAGGTTCAACCCCAAATGTATTTACAAACACACTTCCATCGGGTGAGTTTTTGTGTGTTTCTAACTTGTTAAGTATTACTTGGAAGCCAGGGAGAAGAGATTTTGTTTTATTTTACACACAACTTAGCACCAACAAACGGAAATGAAACACAATTTATTTATGGTAAAGCTGGTTTATTGGACTTCAGGAGGAAAACGTTACAGTGACACTTTTCCACCACGAAATTATTTTACTTCAGTTTTGATTTCATGAGGAAGTGTATCAGCAATTTGCTATCAATACAGCATTATCATTAATAGTTAACTAATTAAATTCTGGATTAGCTTCCTTTGGTGTTCACAAATTAAGACTTTCCCCCAAAACTTATCTGATGTTTTCCCTTAAAAGTCAGTTAGAACAAATTCACACAGAGGTAACAAAGTGTGTGACTTGTGTGTTAAAAATGGTTGGTTGGTTGATAGTCACCATTTTGTAAGTGATTTCTCAATAGTCAATGAAATGCTTTAAAAATATTTTGGAAGGTATTTAAAAGTGTATCCCCATTCACTGATAAGTATGTTCTTTTAAAAGATAATATACATCGAAAAATTAAAACAAAACATTATAAATGAGCTACAAATATTTTTAAATAAATATTAAAGTGAAAAAATAAGTTGTTTCCTAGAACTATAAAGGATACTTACTACTAACGTCTTACAAAAAGAAATAATGCTAAATTTTTTTAATCCATTAATAACATGCTGAAAAAACATAAATGTGCTTGGAAAAGTCTGTAAACTTTCTCTCCCCATGTTAGAAAATGTTTTGAAAATCAATAACAGATTCCCTTCTTTAAAACTCTGACTCCTACACCCATCACAATTATTACAGCTGTCATTGTTTTCCTATAAAAAAAGACACAAATCAACATTAACTTAGATGGCCAAACCATTTTCAAGTCTAGCATAAGAAAAATGAATTACTCTCCCTATACATGAATAAAGCCAACTTATTTGTTCTTAAATCTAATATTTAAAATTATTATTGTTCTCATCTAGTGCATTCACTAGCATTATCATGTTTCTATAATTCAGTTAACCAGTTAGGACCACCATAACAATTAAAGAAAGTCCTAAACTAGATTTGGTTTCTGATTTAATTGGTTTCCCATATTCTGAAACTAGTGTAATTACAATCATCTTTTGGCTTAATTTCTTCTAAAATCATCAAGGACAGCAATCTAACAGAATTAGCAAACGTGCACACTTCAGTTCGAGGTCATGGCTTACACTCCATTCGTGTAATAGCTTCATATGCAAGCTTACTGTTCTCCATGTGCAAACTTGGAAATTCAAAATAAAAGTATTTAGGGTAAAAAAATCTTTTGGAATAGTCTTTCCGTCACTGAGGGGCAGTCAAGGTATTTTCCAAGATCTAGCCTATTTTTTCATGCAGAGGAGGAATAGCTTGTTGTGTCCATAAAATTTTAAGAATTGATGTGCTGTAACCTCCATAATACAATTATAGAGGTATATGTAGACTCCAAATAATCAGATGGATGCCCCCGGAGCTACAATCCAAATGGAAGATGATTCGTTAACTCAGCCTTTACTAGTTAAATGGATTGGAAGTGGGGGAGGCCATGCCAGACACAGCTTGAAATAATTAGAGGCTAATAGGTCTCCTGTGCGACCCGGAACCTTGCTTACCTTCCCCTCCTGTAATAACTCCTCAACTGCTCTCAGTTAGGTCTTCTCTGTTTAAAGATATCAAAATAAAGTATAAAGCACCTTATTATATCATTTCATTTGCAATAAAATCTGACTGACTTTTGCACACAATAAAATCAAGTAAAAAAATTCAAATCACTATTTTACAAAACAACGACTTCTGTAGACCTGATTGATAATGCTTAGAGATATCAAGTGTCTAGAACTGTTGGAAAAGGCATTCTTTGAGGACTGAGAACCAGAAAACATTCTATGTCTTCTCCTCCCACTAGAATTAAAGTCCTGGCTCTAAAATGTACCCATAATAATGCATGTAGGTACACGAATAGTACAAGGAAGGAACTCCAGGGAGGCAAATACCAGGTTTTATCTACTGAGAACACTTCCATTCAAGATTATACCAGCAAATATGTAGTAAACCCTATTTTTTTTTTTCAGCCCCAGGAACAGATTGAACTCAAATTTCATCATACCCTCATTTGAAGGCTCTTTTATTGAGCTCCCAAAGATGTTCAAATTCACCCTACCTTTGCTTCAATTTCAACCTCACCTGCAAACCTGCAACCTGCAACTTTTGCCTGGTATTGTCACAGTGACAAGCTTTATTAAGTAGAAACAAAATACAAAAGTGAGCAATGATAAATAGCAAAGTGTCAGGAAGATCCATTACACATGAGATTAAATCTTATGACTTATCATTGTCATACTTCAAAAGTATTTTTTTTTAGTCAAAATTAGATCATATAATGAAGACTTATTTAGCACCAGCACGTCATTGCAGGCTTGGGTCCAGGCTTCAGGATAATTCCATTATCTGGGGGTTGACTAAGCATTAATGGTTTGTGGCTCTTAAGCTTATGAGCCAAGGTCATAAATATGGCCTCCACATGGTCATTATCATTGGGGTTTTTAGCAGAGGTTTCAAACAAAGGCATACTGTGCGTGTCAGCAAATTTTTGTGCCAAGTCTGTAGGTACCTGAATGGCACTTCTCAAGTCACACTTATTTCCAACAAGAATCCGTGGAATATCATTGGCGAGCAAGTGCTGCTTGCATTCTTCTATCCAAGATGGCAGACTATGAAAACTCGCCATGTTGGTCATGTCATACACGAAGACAACAGCGTGCACATTTCTGTAGTAGTGCTGCACCATGCTCTTCCTGAATCGTTCTTGTCCCGCTGTGTCCCACAATTGGATCTGAAAAAGAAAAAAAACTGGAAATTTCATTCCAATTGTACATATAAAAGAATGTAATCACTTCTGCGTGGTCTTTGGTACTTCTTCACAGATAATACTGGCTTCCCTTCCATAATGGCCTTCGAGTACATAACGTTCAGTGTTATTTGTAGGGTCTAGAGTTTCTGACACTAGTCTACTTACCACATAATAAATACAAGTGTCAGGACAAATATTCTAATTTAGCATTTTAGTGTCAGTAAATCAAATTTCTTTGGGTAAAATTATACCTCAAAAAATGACTTTGAAATGTTAAGAAAAAAATTATCTATCAAGTTAGAGAGAAACATATTATGACTGATTCCTATAAATTTGGTTACTCTGTGTCCTTTCCTACCTCTTACTAGTCTAATTTAAAATAGTAAACTTAGGACAGAAGTTGAAAGTCAGGAGGTTTAGCCCTACACCAACATATAGACACATGTAACTGCACAAAATCCAGGCCCCCTGAAAATCTTAAAAGACTAGAAAACCATTTATCTACCTTAAACATCTCTATCAAGGAAGATATTCTAGTATTTTCTAATGGAATATGGAGGAAATGATATCTAAAGCTAAATATAAGTCAGACATTATAATTCCCTTAAAATCTTGAATTATCCAACCTTTGTTTACTTCCTCCACTTATATAAGGAGGGAACTGGTCACAGTGGAAAAAACTAGAAGCTGAGAGACTTGTTCTATTTGTAGATAGTCCCAGTATAGACTCTGAGTCTACAATGGTGATTTCTCATAGAGCAATAGAGAAGCAGCAGGAAATTGAGTTTAAATCTACAGATCTATTCTGACTAAAAGGAAAACAGGCACTCACTACTTATTAACTAACTGAATTGAGTAGTGCTAACTACTTTTGGAAACATGGTGATAGTTCATGAAAATGAAATTGTCTAATCATTACATTGATCATGAAAGATATTTGAAGACATAAAAGAAACTATTATACAATAATCGACATAATATTAAGTTACAAGTAAGATCGAAGGCACAAGTGCTCAGAACATGGCAATATATGCTAAGTTCTCAACTAAGATGTAATGAATGTAAAATACATTTAAAAAATGTACTACTCCCAGGCTCTCCAAACTTCATCAGTTCAGATTTTTTCATGTTTTTGGTTGCTCTTTTTCACCTAAATTTCTTCATTTTCTTAATATTCCTTCTTTCTTCTCAGTTAACATAAACCTAGTTTTCTCCCAGGAGAAACATGAAACGCCACCCAAACCTGATTTCTCAGGCTCCCTTGGAACAACGGGCGCCCACGTGACACAGTTACTATCCCGTGAACAGGCTTCTGGGCGAGGCTTCCGGGAAAATGACTGATTCGTAATTTTGCAGAAAGCAGAGCACCTGACAGGCGCCTCCTGCACCTCTCTCTCTCTACCCTGCCAGCCAAAGGAGCAGTAGCTCACATCTGGAGGTTCAGCTGTCGCCTCCTGAGCGCCAAGTCTTGAAAGCCACACACAAGGACAGCAGAGCACAGTCCAGCACTGCCTGGGCCCAGCCGACTGGGGGCACCACACGACTGCTGCCTCTGGTTCCCCTCAGCTCACCCAGAAGCTAGTGCCGTCCTAAAGCTACTGGTCATGTACAGAAAAGACTCAGTATCATCTAAGTCAGAGACAGAAGGAAACAGATGTCAGCAAAGCAAACTAAGAACTAACATCTAAGACTATTTATTTTTTTTTTCTGTTTGTGTGTTTTTTTTTTTTTTTTTAAATAATAAATTTTATTTTTATATTCCCCATACAATTGCAACCCCCCATTTTTAAACCAACACTTAGTTACGCAATGCCTACCGTGTGCTGGCAGGCTACTCTTAGAATACCTTTGGGTCTTAGCCTCAACAGTAAGAGGCAAATTTAGCTTCAACCCAGTAAAAAAAGTAATCGAGACTAGTTCCACAGACTAAGCAAAGGACTAAGAAAGCAACTGTACAATTCTTTAAAAATACAACTTTCCTTTTTTTGAAAGCAAAGAACTTTACCCCAACTAACAACGTAAGAATAAAAACACTCAACATACAATGAAAAATGCTTCAAATTACAGATGGCAAACCTGATGACAAAGCCATGGTAATAAATACTGTGTGGTACTGGCATAAGACTGGACACGGAGATCAACAGAACAAACTGGAGTCCAGAAGTAAATGGGTGTATCTGTGGTTAACTGATTTACAGTAAGTGCCAAGACACTTCTATAAAGGAAAGAACTTTCATTTCAGTAATGACCCGGGACAACATGGAAGAGATAAGGTTGGCCCCTATCTCACACCATATATAGAAGTTTTACCAAATGGATGAAAAAAAGTCTTAGAAGAAAATGTAAGGGTGAATCTTCATGACTTTGGACTAGGGAATGTTTCTTAGATATCATACCTTAAAGCACAAGCAACCAATGAAAAAATAAAAGACGGAACTTCACTAAAACTTAAAATGTTTATGCTTCAAAGAACATGGTCAACATAGTAAAAAGACAACTCACAAAATGGGAGAAAATATCTGCAAATAACATAGAGATCGGAGTCTAGTCTCCAGGACATTTACTTACTCACTAATAAAAAGACAACCTAACTTTAAAAACCAGTGAAGGATCTGAATAGACATTTCTTCAAAGAAAATCTCCTAGTAGCCAATAAACACACAAACGGACACTCAAATCATTAGCTATTAAGACAATGCAAATCAAAAGCACAACACACTACCACCTTACACACTCTAGGATGAGGAGGGGGAGGAATAATTTTTAAAAAGCAAGAAAGGTAAGTGTTGGCAGAGACGTAGAAAAACCGAGCCCTTGTGCACTGCTGGTGGAGGTGTAAGGCAGAGCAGCCACCTTAGCGAAGAGCTTGCAGTTCCTCAAAACGTTAAACATAATATAATTTCACCCTAAATGATGAAGTACTGCCACGAGGTGGGTGCGCCTCTGAAACGCTATGAGAGGTCAGGCACAAAGTCACATACTCAGTTACGTGACGGACGCGTCCCCTTACGAGACAGAACCAGCCCAAGCAGGTCCACAGAGACAGAGCCCAGACGGCCACGGCCAGGGACCGGGGAGTGGAGGAAACGCTAAGTGAGTGAGGGGTTTCCCTCGGGAGGGATGGAAATATTTGGAAACGAGACAGAAGGGGTGGTGATATAATATTATGAACCACTAACTGCCACTGAATTGTTCACTTTAAAGTAGTTAATTTTATGTTATTTGAATTTCAATCTAATATACTATTAGGAAAAAAAACTGAAGTCTTGACACACGACTCAGCCACTCACTCCTAGGTGTCTAGCCTAGAGAACTGGAAACCCATGTTCACATGAAAACTTGTAAACAGATGTTCAGGGCATCCTTATTCATAATGGCCAAGGGTGGAAATACCCAAATACCTGTCAACTGACGAACACATAAAAAAAAGTATATCCACATAATGGAACAGTATTCAGTCGTGAAAAGGCATGAAGTCCTACTATCAGCTACAACATGGATGAATCTTGTAAACTTCATGCTCAGCGAAAGAAGCCAGCCACACAGGGCTCCCGTTGCAAACTTCTATGTGCACGAAAGGTCTGGTAGAGGCAAATTCACAGAGACAGACACAGACTGGAGGGAAGGGAAGGAACATGACTGCTGGTGGGTACGGGTTTCTTTTTGGAGAGATGGAATGTTCTAGGATGAGCAGTGATGATGGTTGCACAGTCTTGTAAAATACTAAAAACTAGGGGTCTCCCCAGTGGCGCAGCAGGTAGAGCACAGTGCTGTGAAGCTGTCCGCAGCCTCTGCAGCGCGGGTTTGTTTCCCGGCAGGCCAGGGAGATTCCCACATGGCACAGCAGACCTCTCCTGCCGCCCGCTGCTCCCCTCAGTAGTGTATTCCGTCAGTCTGCCTGTTCTGCTCCCCGCTCTGTCTCTGGTGAATCCTCTCACCTTCCTGCTCCTCTAGCCTGTACCCCAGCTCTTGTATAAATAAAAAATAAATCTTTAAAAACAAAAAAACACTGAATTGCATATTTTAAAGCGTAAATCCTTCAGTGTGTGAATTAAATCTCAGTGTGTAAGAGAAAAAGAAAACCACTTCGAATGGTATCTTTAGCATTTAGAAAGATGTTCTGGCAATATTTGGATGACCTGTATAAAAACTGTCCAACAAAATCGGACCTGCTCTTTTCTCTCTTGATAACATTGCCTGTCATTCTGGTATTCAAAAATCATTCCACAAATGAAGAATGAGTTATGTTTCAAATAATGCATATTCATCGTTTAATTAAAAGCACACAGCAAGGAAAGATACCAAAATATTAATGATGGCTGTCTCTTTCAGGCCATTTCCCCCTTAATTACTACTTTTCTATTTCATCAAAAATATGAATTTCTTTTACAAAAACAAACTACACTTTAGGTCAACAGTATTATTGACCCAACAAACTCCTCTTTCCCCTCAAACCTGCTCAAAACTCTTTTCTAATCATATCAAGACTTTCAGGAAACAAGAATGAAGTAATAATGCTTGACACTTGGCTGCTGAGCCAGAAAAGCAGTCACCATGTCAATGAGGCCTTCGGGAAGCTACAACACTTCATTCAGAACTGGTAAGACAGGCAGTGGGCACAGGCAGGGCACAGGCAGTGCCGAGGTGGGGCCAGGCGCGGCGGCAGCAGTGGGTGGGTGGTTCTGTAGCGCTCACAGCAGCTGCTGGAAATGGCTCTTCCCCGGGGCACATCACTGACGTGGGGCCCTCTGACCTCGACCTGGGCTCCAAACTTCACCTTCCTACGCATGATTATTTCCCCTGGTTCCAAGCCCACATTCCTGCAGCTGAGATTTTCCATGTGAACATACCGTCTCCACAAGCAAATGACTAAAACAAAACTTTTTACAGAACCCCTCAACATGCAGAGTTCCAGACGCACTTTCATCTCTGCCGACGCCCACCGACCTGTCCAGCAGCCCCTCCTCCTGCTCACGCAGCGCCTGCTCCCCCAGCCTGTGGCCTCTGCCAACCGCCCTCTCTCTACGTGCGCTCCCCCATCACCTCAATTCTGGGATCCAGTGCGGCATCCACACACCCAACACTGACTTCTTGGGTGCCTGGGAGCAGAGCTGGACCAGGCAAGGGGACGGGATCACCAGACAGGCCCTGGCCTGGAAGCAGGGGCGGAAACGGAAGAAAGGAGGCGGCCACTGGAAGGCTCCGTAAGGTGCCAAGGGCCACGCAGGAAGAAGCGAGAGTGGAGGAGGGTGGGGAGCGCTGAAGAGATGAGCAGACACCCGAGCTGTGCATGATGCGGGGACAGCCCAGGGGAGGGGAAGTGGGAAACACAAGAGGAAGCCAGGCCAGCCCCTCGCCGGCTGGACAGACGGACGTGAAGGACCTTGCTGGGGAGCGTCAGACCGGCAGCCTGAGCGCCACGGCGGGCCCACGTTGAGGAGCCCCGGCATGCCCGGCAGGGGTGAGCCTGCTCCGGCGCCTGGTGACCCGCTGCGGGCCACAGCGTGAGGAGGAGCTGAGGCTGAGCGCAGGGCGGCAGGTGCGCTGAGCCGCTGCGGCAGCTGAAAGGGGTCAAGAGACCTGACTTAGGGTTTTGAGGAAAGGATGAAAAAGGGAAATGGCGCAGGTAGGAAGCCAGCTGCACACGGGACAGGCGCGGGGCGGGTCTGCAGGGTGAGGAGGAGAACAGGGCCACGAAGAGGCCCGCGGAGCCCCAAGAGGGGCGGTTCTGCCAGGAGGACAGCTCACCGCAGACAACCGAGGCGAAGGAGTGGATCCTCCAAAGCCCTGTCGGGACAGGAGGGAATCAGAGCCGGAGGCAGGAGGGGGCCGCACAGAGGTTTGGAAGTTACACCCCAGAAGTGACAGCTGAAGCCGAGGCACTTCTAAGGCGGGAATGGGGACAGGGACACGGCAAGGGGCAGCCCGAGTCCCGGGCGCTCCAGAACTCCCAGGCCGTCGCCCGTGAACAGAGTGGAGCCCAGACCCCTTAGCTTTGTTGTTCAAACTCTTCACAGATGTTCTTACCGACACCTCCTCCCTTAACACTTGCCACAGGAACACAACCTGTTGCAGCAGGTGCTCGTACACTCTTAGCTGCCCCCCACGCCAGCCTAACGCTGCATTATCACCCCAATTTTTGGAAGAGAAAAGAGACTTGGAAAGATTAAGGAACCTGCCCGTGGACTAGGGTCACCATCTGCCCCGGTTCGCCTGGGCCTGAGGAGGTTCCTGGAGTATGAGGTTCCAGTTTTAAAACTGGGACTTTCGCCCTCCTGCAACCATGCAGGCCTCTCTCAGCAAACCTGTCCCTTTTGGGGCAGCTCTTCCTGCACGCTTGTGTCTATACAAGTGTCTTTTACTGTCCTATCCCTTTTCTCATAAACCTGCTCTTTAAATATCAAAAATAAATAAATAAATATAAAACTGGGACTTTCTTGGGTAAAGTGGCTCACCCTACTAAGCACCCATGGCCCACCCTACCCTCCACAGGTCCAGACCAGCGGCAGCTGGCCCAATCGGCTGGGGGTCAGCCGGACTCCAAAGCCCCCGCACTTTCTGACAGAACTGCTTCTCCTAAATGCAACTCCCTCCCCAGCCTCACAAGTTCTGTTCATTTCTCCCCCCAGGTACCAGGGCCCAACCAATTCTGATGAAGTACATTCAGTCTCTTCTTTCCCTACCTTCTCCTCTCAGTGTATACAAATCTCTCTGGACTCCCTAAAACAATGCATCAAAGGACCACCCCTGGCAGCCCGGAGCAGGACAATGGACACTAGTGAAAGCCGAAGGCAAAAAAGGCCCTGGAGAGGCTGATTTCTTTCAACCCTATTTACCCTTTCCATCAGCAGCGGGGTAACACCCACTCAGGGACAGGGGTGTGCAGTGATTGGGTAACTTACAAATACACTGTTCTTGGATATGGAGGTAGGAAGCAAGCACTGAGCTTACCCCCTCCCCACCCTTCCCAGTGGGGGAATCAGGTAGAGATGATCAGTCTAACTGAAAGCCAAAAAACAAAAAGGGCAATTCTAGCGATGCCTGCTTTAAGATGGTACCAGCAGCTGGCTAAAGGGTTGCTGGCGACCTGGACTGAAGAAGCGTCTGTAAGGCTACACCACCAGGAGGCCTCGGCCCTGTCACTGATCCTCACTCCTCAGTGTCTCCAGCGCCGTCCTGGTCTTGGTGGGTCTACTGCCTTCTCCACTCTTCCCGTGTCCCCAGTCTCAGGAGCCACCAAGAACTAAAGACTGGGAAGAGGGGAAGAGGGTGGCACCAAGACATGTGCTCCTGGCAACTCAAGTGGAAACTATTATGTCTAGAAAGTTTCTGCAAGAAAATAGATTTTTCTACCCCACTCACAGTGTCATACAGAAACCACAGGGGCCAAACTGTCTGCAGAATACCTGAGCACTTCCTCAAAGGCTCAATTTCCACAATTCCTACTAGCAGCGCTCAGATGAATGTTTGCCAAACAGTGCTTATTAAATGAACCGTCTGTGCTTGAGAAAGTCACTGCTTTCCCTTCTCTTTCTTCGCTGACTCCAGGCCACGGGCCTCAGGAGCGAGGGGCGCCCGCTCCCACACGCTGCTACTCCACGTGCGGTCCGCGGACCGGCTGCGCGGGCTCTACCTGTGGCCTCAGCAGGGCGGAACCTGCATTAGAAACAAAACAAGCTCCCCGGGGATCCCTCACGCACATGAAAGTCAGGGAAGCTGCCCTGAGGTCTGCTGGGCGCACGTCCTCCGGGTCTGCAGGTCGGCGAGGGGGCGCTGGGCGCCCCCCCTGCGCCGGGCCAGCGCGCACCCCGCGGCGGGCTCGGGCGCCGTCCCCGGGGCGCCTCCCCGACGGCCGCGGCCGCTCACCTTGATGCGCTCCCCGTCGATCTCCACCGCGCGCTCTCGGAAGTCCACCCCGATGGTGGCCTCCGTGCGGTCCGGGAAGCGGCCGGCGCAGAAGCGGTACGTCAGGCACGTCTTGCCCACGTTGGAGTCGCCGATCACGATGATCTTGAAGATGCGGGAGCGCGCCGGCGGCAGAGACCCCGAGGCCCCGGCCACTGCCCCGCTGGCCGAGAGGCTGGCCTCGAGCGACGACTCCATGTCCGAGGCCATTCTCGGGACCCGCCCGCGCCGCGGCGGACGCGACGCAGCCCCGCCGCGAGTGACGCCACGGCCGCGCGCCCCGCCCGCCGGCCTCGCCGCGCGCGTGCGCAGCCCCGTCGCCGAACTACCAAGCCCCGCCCCCGGCCCCCGGCCCCGCCCCTGCCCGGTGGCCGGCCTACCAGGCTCCGCCCCTGGACACCAGGCCCCGCCCCTGCCCGGTCGCCGGCCTACCAAGCCCCGCCCCCGGCACCCAGGCCCCGCCCCTACACGCCCAGGCCCCGCCACAAGAGTGCGGCGCCCACCGCCCAGCCGCGCGAGCCCTGGTCCCCCGGCCCCACCCAGCGTCCCTCGGGCGCGCGCGCGGCCACCTGGGAAGGCGCGGGGCCGCCGGGGCCTCCGCGCGGGTAGGGCCTGGCCTGCTGAGCGCCCGGCCCGGCCCGGCTCTGGCTCCGGGGCGTCCGAGGCCCCCGCCCTCCCGGGGCAGCCGCGCCGTCCTGGGGGCGGGTAGCGCCGCGGGGCGCCCCGAGGGAGGAGGCGCCGGGGGCGGCTCGCGAGAGGTCCGGGCCGTGGGGGCGGCCCGGAGCTGGGCGCGGGGCCTCGGGGCGCCCGCGGGCTTGTCGGGGGGCCGGCGGGAGTCGCGCAGACCTGCCCTGGGCGCCCCCAGGCTGTGTGCCTGTCCCCCAGCACCCCCGAGCAGGTGGAGGGGGGGCCTTGGGACTTGTGTTACAGGCAGGGACGGGGGCGGCCCAGACCCCCGCAAGCCCACAGGTTCTGCCACCCGCTGCGTCAACACAAAACATGTGAGACTTTAATGGGGAGGAACTTTAATACAATTAGGAGACAACTCAGGAGAGACAAAGAATCTAGTTTCTAGATCAAGTAGATCAAGCACCCAAAGTTTCCCGTCCCCTCGCGGGTCACAGTCCACCCAAGCGGGACTGGCCCAGAGCAAGGCCCCAAAGCTGCCCCAAGTCTAAAGCACCTGCCAGTGGGAACCCACAGAAAAGGGTCAGAAACAACCAGACAAGTCTGGGAGGAAAAGAGCAAAAGCAAAACCGATATAAAAGCTGCCATTGTCACCTCCCCACGGGTCTCACCCATGTCTGTGTCACCCAGTCCACGACCACAAGGCAAGCGCAGTTTCTTCACCGGTCTCTAGGCTCCATGTGCCTCCTCCAGGTCTCCTTCTGGCTCCATCCTGCCTCCTTCCTTCTCAGTCTCCTCTGCAGCTTCTTCTCTCCCTGCTCAGATCCACCCTCCTTTGGGTGGGGCAGGGAACCTGGAACCTTCCCCTATCCTGGGGACAACCCCCACCCCTTACAGTTGAGCCCAGCAGTTGTTTGGAGATGACCTCCCTGGTGGTTGTGAAAGCCTCCTGTCCTGGTGAGGTCTCCCTTCTTTGTTACACGGAGCGCACGCTCACGTTGACTTGCACGCTGCTTAAGGAAAATGTTCATTGGAGAACACTCAGCCTTAATGAATCTTGTCGGGAGGAACCCCCTCCTCCAGAGGAAAGCTAATGTTAAATCATTCAACTGGTCCAAAACGTGTAAACATTGCTTTTTATGAGTTTTGTTTTGCAATGAGGAGGTTTTTGTTGTTTTTTTTTTTTTTCTGTTTGAGCAGATGATTATGTGTTTTGGAAGGTAAGGCTGATAGAGGGGAGGAACATGGCAGGCGTTAGAGTGAGGGGAGCATTAGAGCACAAAAGGAGATAAACGGTTTATTCCGATGGGTAAAATGAAAATGTAGTCAGCAAATTCATGCTAGAACCTGAGCTTGCCCAGAGTTAACAGGAATCTACAGGAACCTTAATATATAATCATGCCTATCAGGGTAGAAAACTCTATACAGTCAGCAACGTACAAAAGCCTGTTGGCCAGAAAAAAAAAAAAAAGTTTATTCAGCTATATGTTTATCTGAGTTATTTCCATGAAGCTGAATCACCCCAAAAACTATTAGAGACATGTGGAATATATTCTCTAATCTACTCGACCAATCCCATTCAAAGGAGAGAATGTGAAAATTTAAGGACAAAAAGCAGTTGAAATCAAAGCTGTGGATAATCAGGTAATCTCAAAGTATGATGAAAAAAATCAACATCTTTGCACCCCAAGACCCTTTTTTTATTTATTTTTTTGTATTCTGGCTTTCAGTTTAGCTCTTGCTAAAAACTGTGTCAGAAACTATTTTGTCTGTTTATCCAACCTTATCCATATTTCAAATCTTGGCTCAAAAGTCTTGTGTCTGTGAAGCTTTTCTGATGACTTACATTCTATGATTTATTCTTTTTTTTTCTTAAAGATTTATTCATTTATGCATACAAGAGCTGGGTACAGGCCAGAGATGTGGGGGGTGAGAGGACTCACCAGAGACAGAGTGGGGAGCAGAACAGGCAGATTGACTGAAATACACTGCTGAGGGGAGCAGCAGGCGAGACAGGAGAGGTCTGCTGCGCCATGTGGTTTCTCCCTGGCCAGCCAGGGATTGAACTTGTGCTGCAGAGGCTGCGGATGGCGTCATAGTGCACTGCTTAACCCTTGCGCCTCCAGGGAGGCCTTTTTTTTTTTTTCCCCCTTGCTTTATTCTAATATACATTTTGGGGTATTGCTCATTTGGTCTTTGAATACCACCTTCCCAGACTGTTTCATTTATGTACTGTGTCCCACTAACCAGGTCATCAACTCTTGATGTTGGACTGAAAGCTCAGTGATACTTGGCAAAATATGAATAAATGAGTGAACTAAGAAATTTCTGGTGTAAAGATGGTCAATCTGAACCAATCTTACACAGCTGGAATTTGCTCAGAGAATATTTCCAGAAATCTTGAGTCTTTGACTGAGAATGGTACTCCATAAGACCAGGCAAAGATCACCTACCAAAGAAAGAACATCTATCAGGGCCTCCCTGGTGGCACAGGAGTTAAAAACACAACACTAACAAGCTATTGGCAGCCACTGCAGTATAAATTCAATCCCTGGCCAGGGAGCTGACCCCCATGACACAGCAGACCTCTCCTCCCTCATCCCTTGCTCCTCTCAGTAGTGTATTTCAGTAGATCTGCCTGTTTTGTTCCCTGCTCTGTATCTGGTGAGTCCTCACACACACACACACACACACACACACACACACACACACACACCCCTCCTCCCCTGCGCCACCTCTAGCCTACAGTGTGGGCCTTAAATATGGGCAGTTTCTTGTGTATAAAATAAACCTTCATAAAACTATTTTAAAAATACACTTCCCTGAAAGGACGATCATTCATCTTTTAAGCCATTTTGTCTCTGATTAACAAAGTTTTTAAAATATCAGTCTCTATGTGTGAAATTGCTCGTTACTAGGGAATAAGTATGAGGGAAGCTTGAAATTCAGAGCATCGCCAGATAATGGAATAAATTGTGCTCTCACTGTCTCAGGCAATAATATAAACAGGCCGTTAATAAAGACTTCAATTTCAATCAAATTCTTCATTTACCTGAAGCTCCAGGCACTGTGGTCTAGTTGTCGATTCAGTGCATCGAGTCCTCACTTAGGTCCTCATGAGGGTCCTGGCAGCTGCGACTTGAAGGGGAATGCTCTGAAGACAGCAGGTCCTCCAGGACCCTCATTTTGCTCAACATTGCAGGACCTTTTGGTCGGCAACTTTATAACAAAACGCCGTTGAACAAGGATGTTATGAGAAGCCCCGCTGTTTACTGAAAGGGACTGTGCCCAATTGTGGCGGCTCCTGCCTCCATGGCTGGCAATACCACTGTTGCCACCATTGATCTCCAGTAATTGGATGAAATAAAGAGTGGCTGTACTGTGGATGCTCACAAATAGAGTACGTAAGACCCCCTTCCCCTGTGCGCTGGACTGGACAGTCAATGACGGGTAAGATCGGGGGCAGACTAAAGAAGGCACTGGCCAGCCGCATGTCTGCGACTCCTGACGACCTAAGACAGGCGCAGTCCCCGCGGGGATTCAGCATCATAAACTTTGGCGTTCATGTTAAGCAGAAAAGACCCCCTCTGATGTTACAGGAAAGGATTGCTGTGCATCGGCGCCATAAGCAACCAACAAACACTGCCTGAAAACACGGAGACACACACCGTTAATCTTTACCTTACAGTTCAGTAGCCCTGTGCTGCACTGCCCAGCTGTGTGCTTTAAACTGGTTTAGCTGCATTTAGAACATGCTTAAATATATGACTAAGAAAAAGTAATCATTGTGATTTTATAGTAAATGCTAATAATAATAATATGTGGTAATTAAAAACTAATGTTATGATAAATATATAAAACATGATCATAATAAAAATCATGTAGGTAATATTTAAGTTAAGGTTAGGATAACAAAGACCTCCTCTGAGTAAATCACAGTAAGTGCTTGATTCATCGATAATTGTACTTAAATGGAATTTAGGTGAAAAACAATATGTAATATTCTTGCTATGTTTCACTGCATATCTAATGTATGATTTACCACAAACTGTGAAAAATAATCTTAGGTAATTGTCACAGAAATGTATAAAAAGAGAAGGTTGATGTTAATAAATTGCACTCAGATTTTCACTCTCCCTTGAGTGTGTCTGTGTGTCATTCTTGTCCCTCGCCCTAATTCCTTCGACCACCTTTCGCTCGTTCTCAATCCCTGAGACTGTCTCGATCTCCCGCCGCCGCTGGGCTGGTCCGCGGCACCCAATTCCTCTTTTATGTTGCTGCTCAAGGACCACACAGAGGCACCGATCACATTGCCTGGCATGGGGTGTGGTGCTGCCAGGCCGCCCCACAGGTGCCTGCCTCCCCCTGGCAGGGGCTATGCCCTAGGACACCTCATGCTGCAGGCTCCCCTGTGTGTGTCTCTCTCCACATCACTAAGATGAAAGAACTCACCTGACCCCTGTCCTGAGGTGGTGGGCCAGGGAGTAAGTAGGCGGTGCAGTACAGGCTGTGGGTGCCAAGAGGACAGACACCACGTCAGCTCTAAAGGGCACCAGGAGCAGTTGGGGTTTAGGGAAGTCTAGTGGGGAGAATTTCATCTAAAATGAAAACATGGAGTAAGAGGAGGGAAGTGAGGAAACAAGAGGTTTGAGGGGTAAGGAAGGGGTTCTGCAGGGCCCTGGGAGCTGTTTCTTTCTAGAAGCCACGGGGGTTTCTGAAGGTTTTTAAGACAGGGAATGAGGTAACTAGATTTGTATTTTAGAAATGATTTCCTGGTTGTATTTGGGGAACAAATTAAAAGGTGCTAAAATTGGAGGGGGAGACTAGTTAGGTTATCTGAGTAATTTAGGCAGAAGGTGGCGATGCCATCCAGGGTGTAAACACGGGAATGCAGAGGCGAGGGTGGGTGGAAGGTGTCTTGCAGATGTAATGAATGTAACCTGCTAATCCCCGGGAACGAGGAAAAGGGAAACTCGACGGATGCTTCCATGTTTCCAGCGTGACAACTGAGCCACTGGCGGTGCCTGAAACAGAGGAGCAGGTTTTGAGGGAAATATTATAAAATTCCGTTTTAGCTCCTGCTCAGCTGCAGGAGCCGCATCTTCGCGGCATCCCAGCGCAGGGTCTGCTCGCCGACGGGTGCAGGGTGATGCCCGTGGGTGGGGAGGGCCGCGCGGCTCGCTGGCGACCGCGGACAGCGCGGGAGGGTTGGGGACCGCTGACAGCGCCCAGGGGTGCTTCAGGACTGTGCGGAGAATCAAAATGAGCAAGCACAGGGCCGGGGAGGAAGATGAGCAGAGAGAACTTGAGGCCTGGCCCAGGAGACTCCCTGTTCTCATCCCACCTCTTACAGGCAGCGCGTCCCGTTGCTCCCTGGAGCTCCCGCTCTGCACGGATCCAGGCAGCCCCGGCTGTCCCCGCACACACTGACCTTCTCTCCTCTCAAGCACAGGCTTGCAGCGCAAGCACCAGGTCTCTCCCATCACTGGATTCCCAGGACTTAGCGTAGTGCCTGGAAGACAATCTTTACAGACTTGGATGAAATAGTTTATGATGGAAAAATGCACTGAGTACTTGCTATGCTTCAGGGACTGTATCTATGAGGCCTGTCCTAACAGCCATGGCACTGAGACTCAGAAAAGG
Source organism: Talpa occidentalis (assembly GCF_014898055.3). Lineage (NCBI taxonomy): Eukaryota > Metazoa > Chordata > Mammalia > Eulipotyphla > Talpidae > Talpa > Talpa occidentalis. The sequence goes on from NW_023605194.1 coordinate 113,355,120, forward strand.
GAATAGCGTCAGTCCCCAGCCCTGGGGATCGCTGCTCTCACACTACGACACTCCAGAAGGCTGGTGAATGAAACCTTACAAAATCAGGGGGAAAGGCCAGTTGCACCTTATGCAAAGAACCAATACTGATCCTCACACTGAAGAGTGCGGCCTTCCTGAGAAAGAGCGGGGGTCTGCCTGTGGGGGGTCTGCTGCAGCTCGGGATGGGGAAGGACACACAAAGCAATGTCCGCATAAAGTGCGTCGCAAATATTAGAGGGGATAAACAGGGGTCTCCTTGGTGGCACAGGGGTTTAAGTCTCAGCACTATGAAGTTTTCGGGCAGCCACTGTGGCATGAGTTCAAGCCCTGGCCAGGGAGCTGACCCACACGGCACAACAGACCTCTCCTGTCTCGCCCGCTGCTCTCCTCAGCAGTGGATTTCAGTAGATCTGTCTATTCTGCCCTCCACTCAGTCTCTGGTGAATCCTCTTACCGCCTCTGGTCTACACCCCAGTTCTTATATCCATTAATAAAATCTTTAAAAAAATAATTTAAAAAAAGGGACAAACAATACATAGTTTAGAAAAATGCCCATTTTTTTATTTCAACAATTCTTTCTTCTAAAGAAGTTCTGAATAGCACAAGGCATTTAACTTCCATGACAGCTCTTTAGGCAAACTGACGGCCCCAGGAACACAACACGTGGGTTAGTTTGTCTTGAATGGTAAACCTGAGTTTAAGTTTCTGCTTTAACATCTACAGTTCTGTGCCCTTGAGCACCCTCTGATCAGGGAGAGACACGGGAGAGCCGGGGGCTCTGAACTGGCCGGCCGCCAGCTGCACAGTCCCCTGGCGAGAAGGGCACGAGGCCCCACACGAGGAAACTACACACAGGCGTGTGTTACTGGGTTCTCCCTTCCTATTGCAAAATGCTATCACACGTCCTGTCCCTCCTGCTTTGCATTTTCTTGTCATTCTTCTAAAAAAGTACTCTTGGGCCTCCCCGGTGGCGCAGCGGTTGAGCGCTGGGTTGCGAAGCTGCCCGCAGCCTCTGCAGCGCCGGTTCGATCCCCAGCTGCTCCCCGGCCACAGGAGGAGGGTCCCACATGGCGCGCAGACCTCTCCTGCCGCCCGCTGCTCCCCTCAGCAGTGTCCTTCGGTCCTTCTGCCTGCTCTGCTCCCCGCTCTGGCTCTGGTGAATTCTCTCACCCTCCCGCGCTTCTGACTGTACCCAGTGCTTGTATAAATAAATAAATCTTAAAAAAAATAATAAATAAAATGTACTCTTAACCTCTTGGGAGACTATAGGAACAAAACAGCATTTATTTCAATAGATGATTGTTTTCCTGCTTTGAGTGAATATTATCCAGCAAGTTTGTCAAACCACATTTTCAGTGAGGAATAAACATTTTTTTAATTATAAAAAAAGTATCCCATATAAACCCAAAATTAGCGAAAACATCAAATCTTAATGTCTTGCCACATTTGCCTCAAATCTGGCTTTTTATTTTTATTTATTTATTTTATTTATTTATACAAGCACTGGGTACAGTCAGAAGCGCGGGAGGGTGAGAGAATTCACCAGAGCCAGAGCGGGGAGCAGAGCAGGCAGGAGGACCGAAGGACACTGCTGAGGGGAGCAGCGGGCGGCAGGAGAGGTCTGCGCGCCTTGTGGGACCCTCCTCCGGTGGCCGGGGAGCAGCCGGGGATCGAACCGGTGCTGCAGAAGCTGCGGGCAGCTTCTCAACCCAGCGCTCAACCGCTGCGCCACCGGGGAGGCCCTCAAATCTGGCTTTTTAAAGAAATAAAAATTGTAGGCCTCCTATGTGCCTTTTCCTCCTCCAAAAAGAACCAATGTCCTGAATTTTGTTTCTAATTCCCAGGCTAATGTTGAAAAGTACATATAAACTTGAACATGCTGGCCAATGTACTGCAGTAGACAAATCAGGAGGATCAAGTAGGTACTGACAGTTAAGCAGAAAAGAATGTCCTTTTGCAAATACTAATGTTTATCTTGATAGGCCGTGGTGACCACTTCGTGGGGATACAGCATGTTACTTGCTCCTCCCACCTAGAAATCTTAGTATCTTGCCTAAGATGCCTGAGCCAAAACTTAAAGCTAGTCCTGTCTGACCTTAACACTTACCAGTACGCTTACAGCTGTACCAAACTGCAGTGTTTCCACTGAAAGCTGGCACCAGTCACAAGATCTGAGGTCACTCAAGCGTGAGCCAAGCCTCCCTGTGTCAGGCCTTCCAGTCGGCAAAGGTGGGGGCATCCAAGTCTGTGAACCCCAGAGTGGTGAGAAACAGCACCGACACAAGGATCCTCGTGGAAAACTCTCTCACCAGTTAAGAAGAAACTAGAGGGGCCTCCCTGGTCGTGAAAGGGGTTAAGCACCGCACTATGAAGCAATCCACAGCCTCCCAGCACAGTTCCATCCCCGGCCAGGGAGCAACCCACATGGCGCAGCAGACCTCTTCTGACTTGCCCGCTGCTCCCCTCAGCAGTGTATTTCAGTCTGTTCCCCGCTCTGCCTCTGGTGAATCCTCTCACCCCACTGCACCTCTGGCCTGTACCCCAGCTCTTGTATGCATAAGTAAATAAATCTTTTTTTAAAGAAGAAACTAGAAGGAACTAAAGTTGGCATATACTCATCAAGGATAGTGGTTCTCAGTGGAGGTTCACCTTAAAATCACCGGGGTGGTCTTCAAAGAATAAAAGCAGGGCCTCCCTGATGGTGCAAGGGGTTAAGACACAACCTATGAAGCTGTCCACAGCACTGCAGCACGAGGTCAATCCCCGGCCTGCCAGGGGGCAACCCACATGGTGCAGCAAACCTCTCCTGCCTCGCCCGCTGCTCCCCTCAGCAGTGTATTTCCATCGACCTGTTCTGTTCCCCACTCTGTCTCTGGTGAATCCTCTCACCCTCCACATCCCTGGCCTGTACCCCAGTTCTTGTATGCATAAATACTCTTTAAGAAAAATAATAATAAAAGCAAAAGGACTAACACCCTGGCCTGACTCCAGTCAGTTGAATCAGATTCGTTGCAGGTGGGTCTCTCTCAGCACCGAGCTTTGTTTGCAGTTCCTGTAACATATAGTCAGGGTTAAGTGTCTGACTTCAAAGCGCTGCCTGCCCTGAGGGGTCAGCTGAGGACCACAACCATCGGTGACTGCAGCCATTGGTGTGAAGTGACACGTTTAGGAAGAGCCTTTGCAGATCCCTGGTGTTTCCTTTCTTGAAGTGGCTCAAGTGGGTGGTGGAAACCACCTTCTAGGAAGTGGAGTGTGCTACCAGCCCCCTCAAGCGGTTTGAAAGATGAAAACAGGGCCTCCCCGGTGGCGCAGCGGTTGAGCGCTGGGTTGCGAAGTTGCCCGCAGCCTCTGCAGCGCCGGTTCGATCCCCGGCTGTTCCCCGGCCACAGGAGGAGGGTCCAGCATGGTGCGCAGACCTCTCCTGCCGCCCGCTGCTCCCCTCAGCAGTGTACTTCGGTCCTTCTGCCTGCTCTGCTCCCCGCTCTGGCTCTGGTGAATCCTCTCACCCTCCCGCGCTTCTGTGCTCAGTGCTTGTATAAATAAAAATAAATCTTTAAAAAAATAAATAAATCTTTTAAAAAAAGAAAGATGAAAACAACTAGTGAGTGACCAGTTTGTAGTAATTTAGTTCCCCTGCACAGGACGTTAGCTGGGTGGCTGGCTGCTAAGACACGTGGACTAGTCACTGCCCACTAGTGCCCCGATGGCAGGCAACTGAGGAAGTTAAGGTTGTTCTCCAGTCACAGCCATTCCTCTCACCAAGTGTGTGTGTGTGTGTGGGGGGGGGGGGAGCTGAGGAAGAGCCAAAATTAGATGTGAGGGATCTGCTCCACGTAAATGAGATATGAATGGACCTGTGGTATTTTGCAAAATTCCCCCAAGACCAAGAGAGAGGAATAAGGGGAGGATGGATAGGGTATTCTAAACAGGTAAGAGATAAAAAATTTGTGAGTCTTTATAAGGTACCTGAAAGTTAATAGTACTTTATTGCTATTTTCTACAATCTGTAGGGCAATATTAATATTCACAGCAATTTTAACAAGGATTTGAGCATCTACTATGTACTGTCCTAGTCACTATACCTTTATACTAAAATGTACCCAGTGTAAATCCTTAAGATTTCATACATCACAATAGAAATGGATTTACATGAGCCCAAACCAAAGCATTGATCATTTAACTTTATATTGTAATTAGACAGTTCTTAATTGAAAAAAAAAATCCTACTAGGTAAATGGAAAATGCCGTGTGAAATGGTATGTGTGAAATAACAAGTAGGCTCTGGAAATAAAACTTTTTAAATTATTAAAAAAATACAAGTGGAAAGCAGTTGGCTTATTCTTAGTTTCTTTCCAATCAATGAACATCTGAGCAAATACAACACAACACACACTTCTGAGTACTTCTGCTGCTGTTAACTCGCAGTACGTCTTCGTACTGAGTCCACAAAGGGAAGAATTAGCATTTAGTATTCCACCGTTCAGAACTTAAGGAAGAAAAGGCAAGCATCTGGGAAACGGGCCTTTCCATTATTGAAGATCTCAGCCAGCAATATGGCTATTCGAAGGCAAGTAAGTAGTTCAAAAGACGAGAGGTGGTAGGTAGCTCACTTAGTTGTTCACAATGAAGAAACACCGGTTCTGGAAGAACTTTAGAAAACCCAGCTCCTAGCTCAGTTATGGTGAGACATCAAGCGCTAGACAGGGGACCTGATAAATTGTCAGATGAAAGTTAGCAAGTGGCCAGTCTATAAAAGGCCAAATGTTAGGAAACTAGTGATTGGAAAGACCGCCAGCGTGGCATGGGGGCTGGGGGGCTTCTTGTTTGCTGGACAAGGAACAAGTAACTAGACAGAGAAGGCAAATATCATTAGCTGAAAGCAAGCTGTGGGATCCAGAACACGGTCCAGCAATCTTCGCTCTTACGTTGCTTCTAAATGAGAAGGAAACCTGCACTTATTGAGGTGGAGCTGGATTCAGAAACAGGAAAAAAAATCTGTGTATCACAGGTAAGAAAAATTTCCATCAACTTGTCACCGTCAGCTTTGTTTTTGTCCAGTTAGGAAGCTGTGCCACTTGCATGGCATGACAGAGACCTTTAAAATAGACACAGAGGTCCGTTCAAAAAAAAGACAAAAAACCAGTGGTCTCGTTGGACTGCCCGCCGTCAAGGGCCGCGCTCTCGGCAGCCCCGCGGCAGCCTGGGCAGCGCCCCCGGGTCCCTGGCGACTCCACGCGCGTCCCGGGTGGCCGGCTCGGGGAAGCCCTAAGCAGCTCCTCGCGCCTCTCTCCTTCCTCGGGCTCAGTCCCGAGCTGGCACTGCCGCAGCTGCAGCCGGGTGCACGCAGGCGGGGCCCTTTCCTTCTGCTCTTCACGTCCCCGCGGGCAGGGCTGGCCCCCAGGTCGCGGCGCCCCACAGCCCGCAGAACCTGGGGGCGCCCCTGGGCTCCGCCGCAGCAGCACCCCCGCGGCTCTCCGCGCCCTCTCCCGGGCCGCGGGCCGGAAGGTCCAGGTGCGATTCTACAAAGCAAAGCGCGAACTTCCCCGCAGAGTCCCGGTGCGCTCCCCGGCAGGTCTCGGCCATCACACTGCGCGCTCGCGGCGGGCTCCCCGCGGCCGCTCGGGGCGGGCTCCGGGCGCAGGGCCGGGCCTCGGGCCTCGGGCCTCGGCCGCGCGGGGGTCGGGTCGGGCCCCGCCTGAGGGCGCACCTGCCCGGCATCTCGGGAGCGAGCGATCTCCACGGGCGCGGGCAGCACCTACCGCGTCTGCGGCGTCTGGTAAGAAAATCCACCGCTTCAGCCGCTACCACCTCAACACGCCCCGGGCGGCAGCCCAGACGCTCCCAGGCTGTGCGGAAGGGGCTCCCCTCGGGCTCTCACAGCCTACCTGAGTCTAGCCACGCTCCTCCGGCCTCTCTGACCTCCACAGCTTCATTTCACTGCTCTGGCGACAGGTGCGCCAGGGAGCGCCCGGCCCCGCGAGGAGGAGCCCGGTAAGCCCCAGAAAAGCGCCCCGGCCACGCTCCCGGCCACGCTCGCTCGGGGCCGGGCAGGCAGCGCAGTGTGGACGATGTAGGACTCGCTAAGTAAGCCTGAGTGAACTAACCTAGTCAGATTTTAGTTTTTAAATGAGAAATGACAAGAGTAGTAAATATAAAGAAAAACAAAGAGAACTTTACTTTCCTATGTTAATACAGGTTAAGGGACCCTTTTCTTCTCGAAAGGGTTGGTAACACCAGTTCTTGGTAATAAACATAAGGCACTTGTTTCGAGTACAACGTCACTGCATCGTCTCCCCACTCTTCTTCCTAACCCTGTTCCCTCCCACCCCACCCCCAACACACAGAAGCGTTTGATTTGGAATTAATAGGGTGAATGAGGCAAATGTGAGATGATCCGTTGATGCTACTCAGAGCAATCTAGTACAGTACAGTGCGGTAGGGTGAGGTCTGGACAGAAAATGAACCCTGTCAAGGTCCTCTGACGCCAGACAATGTATCCACTATCAAGTGAACCTGAAAGAAAATAAAATATTTATTCAATAGTTCCAGAAAATTGGGTTGGAATACAATATACATGTCAGGAACTTAGCTCCTCGTGGGTGGCATCTGCATCGAGAATCCCGAGTCCTTACGGATATCCATCTAAGACAATCTACATCATTTGAACATTGTCAAGACAAATATATGAATTGCATTTCAATATACAGTAGAGTTTAAACATAATTCACACATACACCCCTAGTATATGGCTGGTGCCTCCTGCACACGAGTTAGTGGCAGAGATGGCACTAGTGTTCTTTCCAACAATGAGAACTTCCGTTGAAGTTTTTAAAAGGTTGGGGTTTGGTTGTTTTTTGTTTGTTTTTTTTGCCATCTGTTAAGATGTTCCTGAGACAGGGCCAGTTAACAGAACACAGCGAAGCACTGGAGTTCTACCTGAACTTCTCTTTACCTCACAAAACACTGAGACTGGGAGGTGGAACGCAGCTCACGTACGATGGAAGGTTGAGCTTAGCACGACTGTTCAGTCAGTAACAGAACCAGGTCTCCTGAAAATTCCCTTGAAATACACTTTCCATAAACTAAAAGGACCACAGAAAGGCCAATTATATATACAACTGATTGATTTTACTTAATCAGATCTTGCAAATGCAACAAGAAAATGGAGCGTGGGAATATGGAGCTAGTTGTCAGTATAAGGTTGAACATCTTAAGGCCCATTTTCTTGATTAAAATAGTTTTCCATTTTCCTTTTAAATATGAATTAAAGCACCTGCTGCCACCCTTGCCTTCAGTGACATCTTCCTGTGGGACCAGCTCCACGCTGGCACCACAGAATCCCTGCCACCGGGCCCTGGTAGTGCAGAGATGCCCGCCTGTCCTAGCCTCACAGCCATCACACTGCCTCTGGCTCACACCTCTGTATCTACCTGTGTTTTTTCACAGAAGCCCAACACAGATTAGTTGAAATATTCACACCACTGTTTTTCAAAACAATTTATTGCGTCATATTTGGTACCTTATGTTTGACAACAAAAAGGAAATTACATCTGTAACTGCAGGAAAAAGAAGCTGGTCTGTTATTGAAAAAAAAAATCTTGGGCCCTTTAAAAATTACAAAGTCTTGGGCTTGCCTGAAACAACTGAGCAAGAAATATATTCTTAGAAATGTAGGGCTTCAAGTATTACAAACCTGTGACACTGTGGAAAAATTCCAGAGGTATCTAAACTGCAGCACTTTTTTTCTGCATATCGTGAACAAGGCCTGCTGAGGTTTTAACTATTAGTCTCTTGATCAGTCATAGAATGGGAGTCAGGAGTTCTGCTCTTTAACTTCAAGCCATGGTAGATTTTCTTTTTTCACTTTTTGGTGAAAAAAAATCATGCTTGCTAATTAGTTGGTGCCACATCACAGTGCATTTGGTTCTTGCATTACAGTTTTAACAAGTTTGGCTGAAACAATGCTGAAATGTTTGCATTGTTATTTTAGTTCTTCAAGTTTTAGTTAAAATTGAGATTGTTCCAACTGGTTCCTTCAGTTAAAAACTGTGGTACAAGAACACCGAACTGATCATGTACAGTGAATTTTGGAAACACAACAAGCGTATCGAATACCCTCTAGGTTTCTTATAATTCTGCTTGGTATCTAAATGTCCCAGCTTCTACAACATCAAGCGTCTGTTGTAGGTTTCTCTGTATAGTGATTCACATTGCGTACTTCCTATGGTCAGAACCAACCCCGTAACAAAATCAGTCAGATGCTAAAGCCCCAACAACTTTGTGCTCAGTGAAAGAATCCAGTGCTAAAACAGCATTTATGCTGTCTGAGATATAGTAAAATCTCACAAGACAAATTTAAAGTAATATTTCTGCCACACACCTGCTTTGTTAGCTGTAACAGCCTCCAGATTTTATATAAATTAGTTTAAAAACATGGGTGGGTAGGTAGGAATAGGATATGGTATCTTTTTTTAACCCCTCAATTTTAGCAGCTTTTAATTTTTTTAAGAAACTGAACCTATATCCTGTAATATGTTAGATATTTTATATATACTTTTTCAGCAGGATAGAAAACGTAAAACACTATTTGAAGGCAAGAACATTTACTCTTCTCATTCTGTGTAAGTTAGAGCAATGCAGCAGGTGCGTGACAAAAATATTATACACTAGATATGGTCCAAAGTCATTCCATTTGCTTGTTTAATGGTGTTCAAATTTCATTGGCCAGTTCTTCAGGTTCTGCAGAACTATCTCCGTTAACTGTGATCTTCATATCCTCTTCATATCCAGGAGGCATGAAAGCCAAAGCATAAGGGAAAAGCTTATGACAATTTGCTCTATAAACTTCAGCAGCTTCTTTACAGTCTCCTAGGCTACCATCACACAAGGCTTCTAATACCTCCATACATGTCTAAACAAAGAGAAAAGGTCAGGTTATATAACTTGTCAAAAATAATTGTTATGGTGAATTTATCAGACAGATAAATACAAGTACAAATACAAGATTTCCAAAATAATAGTCAAATGTACATATTTACGACAGCCAAAAACATTTAGTCCCACATATACATTCCATCAGAAACTTTCCAGAACTGCATCGTTTATTCAAAAGCACCCATGTATGTATGGGGTCAGGACTCAAGAGAAGCTAGTAAGGGGTAGGGGGAAACCTCACCTCAGTCTAGCCTGCCCCTATGAATAAATGACTGTAAAGATGTACACGCCAGTGTCAATCACGGAACTTAAGTCTTTTAATTGTTTTGGAGGCTTGAAGCAGTTGGAAAAATTAAGTACTGCTTCTCAACCTTGTATTCAAATTAAAGTTTAAGGTATATTCGCTAAGTGATCAGGAAAGAGTTTCAAATACAAAGTGCATGTATGCAAGACAAACGGGTTCGTGAAAATTGATCATTTTTTCAACCTAAGTAGGTCTGCTGCATTGATTTTAAAATAATCCATCTTGACTTGTATTTATCATGTTTTTAATTTTTCCACCTTTTTACTTGGAAATATACGTTCCAGATATATAATAAATACCTCACAGACTTGTCTGTCTAAACTCATGATCACTTATTAGCAACCAATAAATAAAAGCTTTTCTTTCTTGAAGACATTTTTCCTTCTTTTGTTTTTAAAGGAATATACTTAACAGTCTCTGTGCAAGTGCTTTTTTATCTGTCAGTCATCACATGAAGTCATTGTTTTTAGTCTAAACTAGAAAACTGTATCCAGCAACACACCCATTATTCTCTCCTCTATTTGACACCGAGTACTTTCATTTAACCTCAGGTAAATACACTGTAAATGTCACTGAGGCCACTGCTGGCTCGGAAATGCAGACATGAATCGAAATACAAAACAAACTGCGGAATGTACACATCATTGTACTGAAACATACATCTAAAAAATACTATTCTAAGAGATGTGAAATGAGTTATTGAATGCCAAGTGGCATGCTGTGCATATACAGTCCTAAAGAGAGTTCAGATAAGTTTCTGATACAGATTCATAATGGTTTGAAGAATGTGTAAGTAACTAAAACAACAACGTGAAAAAACAGCCGGTACCACTACAGAAAGATGACGAAGAGCTCTTTACCTGGAGGTTTCTGTTGGTGAGGGATTCATCGAGTGTTGTTGCCAACTCTATAGCTCGCTTCTGACTAGAAGTATCTAAATAATATACCATTTTGGCAGCTAAATGAGAAGGAAAAAGGAAATTTGTTTTTCTGCCATAGTAAAACCAGAATCTTCAACCATAAACGTTAGATGAAAGTTACGTGTGCATGCAGTGTGGCACTATTAGAAAAAACAACATCTGAAACAATGTTAATTCAGAATTCCACAAAAGCACTCCAAGTTGCTGGGCTTCCTCCTCAGCGGGCACTCTAACAACACACACCACCAGCACAACAGGGCCATGGAGCCAGACCTGGGCTCAGTGCACAGACCCTTCCTTGTCTAGGAGATGGTTCCAGATGCACAGTATTTTCAAGTTGGTATCTTACAGAGCAGGAGAAATGGAAGGTAGTGGACACATCCAAATGAATTTTAAGAACATATTGATAGAAAAGTTAAATGTTCCTCCTTCATGATATGTAACAGAAAGCTAAATCCAGTTGTGCTTGTTTCACTGTAATGTCCATGCTGAACCAGGAAAAACTACTGATTTTGAGTCATAGCAGTAAGTTTGTCTAAGAAATATAGGAAGCATATTTAAGCTGTCTGTTTTCATGGGATTAAAATGTGACACATACAAGGCCTCCCTGGTGCCACAGCGGTTGAGCACTGGGCTGCGAAGCTGCCCGCAGCCTCTGCAGAGCCGGTTCGATCCCCGGCTGCCAGTGAGGGTCCCCACATGGCGCGACAGATCTCTCCTGCTGCGCCCACTGCTCCCCTCAGCAGTGTGTTTCGTCAGTCTGCCTGTTCTGTTCCCCGCTCTGGCTCTGATGAATTCTCTCACCCTCCCGTGCTGCTGACTGTACCCAGGGCTTGTATAAATAAATAAATAAATAAATAAATCTTAGGGGGAGAAAAAAAAAGTGACACACATAAATATTCCCTTTCCATGCTAAAAATGTGTAACCTTCTCAATGATCCATTAAAATAAAAACACATTGTTTTAGAAGTCTAAGATAAGAACAAAAATAAAGTGATTACCTGATAATCTGTGTGGCAATGAATCAGAATTCCTTTTCAGAAAAGTTTCATTAAAATTCTTTGGATTCGTTGCTCCAAAAAGACGACTCATTTCTTGTTTTAATACTGTTCTAACTGTATCAGGTAAATCTTTACTTTCAGACACTGCTAACGAATTAAAAACAAATTCTATTAGCACTATAGCCATTAGTTCTATATTCTGATAGTGTGCAGTTGAAAAATCACTTATGAAGACAATTATACAGAAAGACTGAAAATCCTACTGATAATTCAACAACTAGAGTTTCCCGATATAAGTTTAAAGTATGAGTATCAGGAAAATATCTAATGATTTTCTAAAGGCACTCACAGATGGTTCATTTCAAAAAAACTTCAGAAAGCAAGATGACAACAGATGTAGTTCCACCGTGAGCCCCTAGGGGCTGCTCTCCTCAACTTGAAAGGGTGTCTGTAAAGCAGGGGCTTGAAGGAACCTACCTGGTAAATAACATAACAAACAGGTAGTGCTGACAACAGCACCATGGTCCTCACCTTCTCATCTTTTTCTACACACAAGTAAGCATTCCAATTTAACCATTTTAACGGAAAACATGGTTGACTTTATTGACCTTAGTTTTCAGGGACTATGTGAACAGAGCTACCACTATATAATTAGCTCCAAGGGCGCACCTATGTATTGTTCGGTAATGAGTACATTGTAGTTATCCTACATGCAAGCCTCGGGACTTGGAAATGGAAAAGTCGACCCTGGCATCTATGAAATGAGTCCCAGGGACACCTGTGTTGTTATTATTTTGTTATAGAGAAACAGTCTAGAACTTGGAGCCACTGTGATTTGGGAATGGATCCACACTTGGACAAATCTCAATCTCTCTGATCTTATTTCTTGATCTGTAAAGCTGAAGTGATATCTAACTGCAAAGGATCACAATAAGGAAAAGCTACATATAAAAGTGCTAACTAAACATGATGCCTATGTTCCTAAACTATTACTTCAAAACTAAGCATTCTCTGAAAGTACCAAATACAGTTAAGGAACTCTGTGGGACACAGCAAAGATGCCCCTATTTTGTATCTCTGCAGTGTCCCAGATACCTCTGCAGCACACACCCATCTAACAAAGATAAGCAGTCCACCAGGTTCCCACAGGCTTTCTAAAGAGACAGTGCATTTTTATCACTGCAAATCATCACCGTTTCCTCTAAGTTTAGTCAAAATAAGGATCACTTTGCAAATCTCCTCCTGACAATGATCTCAGCTGAATACATACAACAGTGGACATAGTTAATGCTATCGACTACAGCATCAAGTAATGAAAACCAAAAGCATACCAGTGTTGAAGAGTCGGATCATACACTCGTGAAGCCAGGGGTGACTAGAATCAATAGCAAATGCCCTCTTTACTGACTGTAGCATCAAAAGAAACTTTTCTACAAAAAGAAAAAAATATATTTTCATCATTTCGTAGCATTAGATGCCTTCTTTGGACTAAGGCCTCACAAGTGGAAAAGCTAGTTTAGAGTTAATTGCTTTGCACAGAACACATCACTGAAGCAGTGATTTCCTCAGATTAGCAACAAGTCATTATTTTTTCATGGCATTTGTTGAGAAAGTTTTATGAAGTATAACAAACTTAGCTAGCATTCACCAGTATTTGAAATAATGCCACATAAACAAAGACCCTTCTTTTATCATTTATTCACACACACTTGTGTTTTCTTACTGGATATGCATCCTTTCCATGGACCTTTTCTTTTAGAAATATGATCCATCCTTTCGGAAACACCACAAATACCACATCTTTCAGAGAATAGCAGCTTACATTTATCTAATGTTTATTGTGTACCAGGTGCTATTCTAAACTCTGTATGTACTAATTTTATCTACATATGTACTTGACAGTTGCTATATTTGAACATAACATCTATTGATTTTAATGTCCTAGAAGAAATAATTGTGTCACTGTACCACCCTACATATTGTGTAACACTAACAAAACTACACGAATTACCAAAACTAATCACATGGGTATGCAGAATAGCAAAGTGGTGAGGAAGAAAGAGATCAAAAGATAACAGAGCCTGTCTCCTGTGGGCTAAGTCTGTAGCAGGCATTTCCATAGGAAACTGCACTGGTATTTGATAATGCAGACGCCAACAGTGCTGAGGACATTAGTTGGATTATGTAAAAATACAGTGATCAGCTTTGTCAGGGTGAGTATACCCTCATTGCCTACCTTTCCTAAAGTAAATCTCAAAGGCAAAAAGATGAGTTTCTATCTTGTTCTTCACCAAGTTCTTCAACGGGGTTAAAAACTTAATAGCTTCTTCCAATGGAGTTTCAACCTAACAAAAATAAAAGATATTACACAATTTAGGGGAGATGTGATTTTTCTCTATTAAAATTACCTTTTAAAAAAAAAATCACTTATCAGTCATCCAGAAATACAGTGTCATGTTTAACCTCCTATTATCTAAAGGAAGATGGTCTCGTTGTTGCTGCCTAAGTAACAATCCCCACCTAAGCCCGCAGAATGGGCACCCTAACGCAGAAACTCTGACTTTGATCTTCTCTTTCACACGGAGCACAGAGCTGAGCATGCAAGTACTCCGTAAGTTTTGGATCTACGCAGACTCTAAATTCATTTAAACAAGTGAACCACGTGAACAGAGAAATATTTATAATTATAGCTCATTGTATTCATTAATAATATACTTCAATTATTAAGCTAATAAACCATTGTAATTATAACTATTTCACATAACTATGGTTTGACCCAAGAAACACTACTATTTGTAGGCATCTCTCCCTACGAGTCTGATGGCTATACCTGAAGTAGGAAGGGGGGTTTGAAACTCAGGGATTTGTCACTGGTTCTTAATCATGTACATTTCATTGCTGTGGATAGTAATTATGCAAAAATTAAGAAGATAAAATAGAACCAGGGAAAGGCTATAGGAGAAACAGATAAGATAGGCAAGGAAAGGAGAAAAAAGAGAGAAGATGGATGTGGAATAGGATGTGGAGGGTAAGGAGGTCACCAGAGAGACCATGACATAACGAATGTTTTTAAATTCTAACAGAGTAAATATAATCAAGCTATTGAAAAAGTTACAGTAGGCATTGTCTTCCTTCATATTTATTTAGATTAAATATCCTCACGTCTTCAGATGCCACACTAATGGTAAGATGACATTTGAAAAGATTTGCATGTAGAGACCTGTCTCCACACCCTTTATTAATCCTAAATGTCACACACTACTGGGCACGGGCAATGTTAGAACATATCTGTGCTGTCGTTATACTCTGACTGAGGATGGAGACAAGACTGTTCTCCGTAGGCCCGGGTGGGCGTGGGGACTACTACCGTATTTATTGGGGCACTGAACAGCTGGATTCTGTACCGCCTTCTCTCCTTGCAGAGGCAATAATTATTTACCCTCATGGAATTTGGATTTGCATTATCTACCCAACATGCCTCTGACAATATAATAACCGTGGTTTCATCAGCACAAATTCCAAGCAAGGAAATTATTTTACAGCATTAAAAAACAAGGTAAGCAATGCAGCAATGGCTACTGGGTTGACTCCGCTCTAGTGTATAAAGCAGTTGGTATTATTCTGAAGGATGGAGCCCTTACAGAAAATAACTTAAGATGGTGCTGCCGCCGTATCCGCCATATTAGATACCAAGAGATGAGGGGTAAAAGCCTTTCTCACACATATGTAAATATTTTGCTTTTTATTCCCATGACTCTGTGTTCCACCCAGTTGGAATTGGTGGCACAAAGGGGAGCGATGCCTACCAGGGAAAGACAAAGAGCAAGACATCGAAACTGCCACCCAGGTATGTCCAGCTTCTCCTGCCTGAAATGAGGGTCTCTATACTAAGCTGGGTCAATCACACCCAGGAGATTTGGCTCTTACAAAATGGGAACAAGGAATACAGGGAAGCAGAATCAATATAAGCACTATACTCACCACTGATACCAACTATTGGAACTTGGAGAGAGAAAATAGAAATCAATTCTTCCTGTAATTCTAATAAATGAGAACAATGTCCCCAGAGGCGATCTGGATGTGACCCCACATCTTTCTGTGCACCTCTCATCTAATACTGTCAGGTGAAATGTCAGCATTTAAATCTACCCAGAGAGCCACAATAAAGGTAACTACAGTCTACGTTTGCATATATAAAGCATGGTAAGATTTTATACATATACACAAAAGCCTATAAATTAGGGTTGAGGTTCTAAAATCAGTGCTTAAATGGGAAAAAGTCAGAACTACCCTGGAGAGTCCCTTAAGACAAGCACAGAGATGGGCCTCCCCTGGTGGCGCAATGGTTGAGCGCTGGGCTGCGAAGCTGCCCGCAGCCTCTGCAGCGCAGGTTCAATCCCTGGCTGCCGGCGAGGGTCCCACATGCGCGACAGACCTCTCCTGCTGCGCCCGCTGCTTCCCTCAGCAGTGTACTTCGGTCCATCTGCCTGCTCTGTTCCCCGCTCTGGCTCTGGTGAATCCTCTCACCCTCCCGCGCTTCTGAATGTACCCAGTGCTTGTATAAAAATAAATAAATCTCTTAAAAAAAAAAAAAAAAAGACAGGCAGAGAGATATGAATCTGTAACATCATTAGCTTGCATTATGTCCATTAAAACCAAGTATTTGAGAAATAAAATCACTATCACAGTCTAAGAGACACACAAACCTCAGATGGGCGAAGCACACTGGTAATGAAGTCGTAGTGAGGCCCCCCAGCCCCTCCCCACACACTTGGCTGGGGTCCTGGGCTCACTGAGCAGAGGGCTAAACTGAACTCCAGCATCACCCACTCTTCTATGGGTAAAACAAAGTACATTCCATTCCTGCAGGCTTGAATTTACCTAAGTTAAAAGATGTGGAATGGGTCTGATTTAAGACACTGCAAGGGCACTTTTGTCACGTGTCATTTTGAAATTTATAAACTGACCTAAATTATAAAATTTAATCCGGTTGCTAAGATACACTGCATAGGCGCACAGCAACAGAGTTCAAACTTTCAGTCCTATACAGACAGAACACAAAGGACGTGTTCCCTGGTAAGAAACATAAGTGGTCCTAACAGGAAAACCAACCCTCTGAGATGAATGCTGGCAGAAAGCCAGGGGAACGCGGCATGGAGGGCGCATGAGGGAATCCCCAAAAAAATCCCGACACAGAGAAAGCAAGCACTCAGAATGGTGGGGCAGCGGCCGTGGGGCGACAGTGCTCTAGCGCTAACAGGCCGGCCAGACCGGCCCTTGCAGTCCACCTTATTCCTGAAGATCACACTTCTCCAAGAAGCCTGAAAGGTCAATCTCCTATGCTTCCTGACTTCAGGATGTATTTCCCCAATGAGCTACCAATAACAGTGAAAAGATAGGACCTTTTTTCCGAGAAGGTATGTGATTATTTGTGAAAAGGTGTCAAACATTCTTGTGGAGTCTAATCTCTGTGGTTCCTAAACGGTAATGCCGCTGTGAGGCACTACTGTCCATCTGCTGTGGTACAATTCTAAAACATTTCCCAATCTATCGTCACGTATGTATCAATATTTTCCTAGTTGTAGAGCAGTCAATGACTTTAAATTCTTAGTTACTAAAACTAAATCCGAGGGCAATGTCACCAATTATGAAATTGCCTAAGCACAGTAAACCAAGCAATTATTTTCACAAAGAGTGGGAGGATTTCAGGGGCCAGAAGTGCACGGTGTGTTATTAATCAAAATGGTTCACCTGGGGCCTCCCTGGTGGTGCAAGGGGTTAAGCACTATATTATGAAGCAATCCGCAGCCTCTGCAGCACAAGTTTGATCTTCCCGCCTGCCAGGGAGCTACCCACATGGCGCAGCAGACCTCTCATGTCTCCCCGCTGCTTCCCTCAGCAGTGTACTTCAGTAGCTCCACCTGTTCTGTTCCCCCACTCTGTCTCTGGTGAGTCCTATCACCACCCCCCACATATCTGACCTGTACCCCAGCTCTTGTATGCATAAATAAATAAATCTTTAAAAAAAAAAAAAGATTCATGTGGAAATGAATACCTTGGTCTCAGATAATGGTTAAAAATGACAAATAAGATTTTGGCTTGGGGAAAAATATTTAGGGATTTTTAAGATATAGGCTCAAATAGCAAAATCCAATTAAAAAAAAAAAGTAAACTGACTGTCTGGGTACGCGACACATCCAGGTCTCATTGACAAGCATGAGTTAGCCTGCTGATAAGCATTTGCATGTTACCACTTAAACACTACATTCTTACACGCTTTCTCTAGTCCTAACATCTTCATCCAGCAGGGACTTTTCCCTAGTTCCATTAATAGATGGGAAAACCATCAGAGAGGTCACACTGTCTAAGACACACAGTGAAATATAAGAGCTGATGTGAGAACCTAGATCACGAAGACAAAAGCCCAAACACCCCACTAGCCCATACGCTATTACTCTGGATGAGAATCATTCTTTCAAGTTTTAAATGTGAAATACAATGAGGAAAAAAAAATTATGAAGAATAAAAATTAAAAGCATATTTTGCTTTAAAATCTTTAATCAAATTGATTTTAGAAAATAGTATAAAATGGGCCCCCCAGGTGGCGCAAAGGGTTAGGTCTTAGCACTATGAAGCTACCGCCAGCCTCTGAAGCACAAGTTCAATCCCTGGCTGGCCAGGGAGATACCCACATGGCGCAACAGACCTCTCCTGTCTTGCCTGCTGCTCCCCTCAGCAGTGCATTTCAGTCAGTCTCCGCCTGTTCTGTCCTCGCTCTGTCTCTGGTGAATCCTCTCACCCTCCCCCCCACCTTGCCCCTCTGGCTTACACCCCAGCTCTTGTACACATAAATAAATCTTTAAAAAATAAAAGAAAGTAATATAAAATGACAATAGGAGGGATGGTGCTAGTGGGGGAAAGATTGATGTGATAGGATTTCCAGAATTTGTTGTCAGGTGAAGAGAGGATATAATGTTAAGGTGCAAAAGACTTAGACAAGAGGAGTAAGAATATATAATTGCATTTGTGCAAAAAGAGATGAAGAGAACTTAATAAAGACAAATTTAGTAAAAAGTCATACCTATAAGGATCTGCTAAGAACTGGGTAAAGCAGGAATAGAAGTAAAGGGTGTTTAAATAAAATTTTGTATATAATTGTGATTTTTGCACCATGTATATTTTAACATGCAGAAATAAATTTTATATTTAAATTATTTTTAAAAAGCAGTCTTTAGTACTGAATGAAAAACATTGAGGGGTTGGGAAGGAAAAATACAACCCAAATCAGCAGCTCAGTGGGGCCAGACAAGAAGCTGAAGTAACAGTCACCTGGGCTGACTGATTTGTGTTTTGGTTTCAAATTGCAAGACATTAGTCACATTAGCCACCTCTGGGGCATTTCCACAACTAAATCTTTAGTCACGATGACTCAAAAGCAGAAATCAGGAATCACAATCAAAAGAGTCATGTTTAAGATACCAGGTTGGGGGGGGGGGGAATGATACCAGGTTGCCTAATACCAGCTCACATTACCCGTCAACAACATGTATCGTTTGTCTAAGCAACAACAAATGACAATAACCAGCTGTGAGATTTTCCTCAATTGTACTAAATGCTGTGATTAAGTACCTTGGCCAATTTCTCGGGGATAAGTTCTTCTTTTGGACCTCCAATTTCCTCATCATCATCATCCTTCTTCTTTTTCTGATTTCTCTGCTGCTTTTCTTTTTCTGCATTTTTTTTCTCTTCTTCTAGCTGGGCTTTCTTTTGAGCTCTTCTTTGTTTATTACGTAGTTTCTTTAACTCTTTGTCAGACATGTTTGCTGTAGGCAGTAAGTGTTAATGACATTATAAGCATGCTTGGTACCTCATTAATAAAAATAAAAAAGAAATCATAAGCATGCTAATCTGATTTGTAATGATCAAGTGCTATTTAACATCCCCACAGAGCTTCTGTAAAGAATGCTGCGTCCCGTGCACATGCGTGTGCCTTGCAGTGGCGCCACAGCTGCGGGCCAGCACTGCCCCCTCTCCACACGTGTGTTTTTGAAGTCAGGTGGAGACCTGGTGCTGTAACCATAGCCAGGCAGAAATGCATCCAGAATCCTCCAGCATATTAAACTACTTGCAATTCCAGGACCATAACAAGCTGTCTCTTATCTTGATGGCTCAGCCCTTGCTCGCTCTCTCAGACATGGCTTCTCCATCTCACCGGTCACTCCTGCTCCCCTCTACGCTGCCACTGTCCCTTGCTTATCCTGTTCTGTCACAATACTTTTTCAGTGAGCTCCTTGGCAGTGGAGACCTTGTCTTACTTGCAATCTTTGTTTCCCCAGGGCCTAATAGCATACCAACATACAGAAAATGCAAGTATCTATTGATGGAATAATGAATAACTACACGCTAAGTTGTAAATTTGACAATGAAAATGGACGCTATCCCTTAAGATGCAAGCTCTGCAGTGCCTTAAAGAATGATTGCTTCAAGAAAAGTATGCTATAATAAAAGTGAAACTCTATATTGATTAGACTTTAAGCAATAAATCTGAAAGCTTTATGTTCACTCAGCATTTATTTGAATGACAACTATTAATAACCAAGAAGTCATGCAAAATATACCATTATTGTGTTGGTTTAAATTATGCCCACAGATCTTCCCTTCAAAGGTCAATTCCCCCATCCCTTAAATGTGAGCTATAGTACTGACTCACTTCTAGGGAATAGAATGTCATTAGAGATATTAAGTATATGATATAGAAGGTTAGGTCACTAAAAACACTGTGGCTTCCTCCTTGCTTTTTTTTTGAGTCACTCAGAGGAAGCCTGTGGCAATGTTCCAGGGAAATGCAAACCCTCCATGGACAGATCCCCATGGCCAGTGCAGGTACCCCTGGCTGAGAATGTAAGTCACCCTGCAAGGTATCCCCAACTGAAGTGCTTGTGTACCTGGAAATCACTCTCACTCAACAGGCCAATTCATTTGATGCATTTTATAAAATGTGTTGCTAACTTTCTACCTCTAAATGACTATAACATCTTCACTGTAAGCCCTCACTTGCAGCCTCTTCAAAATCCAGACTTCTCTTAATAGTCTAAGACTCTTTGAGCTTCCATCAATGCTCTTCTGCAAGTCTGTCCATGTTTGCCTCTCTGCTTCCAAAGTCACTCCAACGTTTTAGGTTTTTGTTGCAGCTGCACCCTACTTTCAGGCACCAGAACTGACACTTGCTATGTAACAAATTGCCCATATTTAGCAGGATATTTATTACCTCAGAGTTACTGTGGCCAGAAATTCAGAAGTCACTTAGTAGGGTGATTTTGAAATACTGAGAGTCTCTGAAGGATTGACTTGAGTCAGGGATACCTTGCAGGGTGACTTGCATTCTCAGCCAGGGGTACTTGCTGGAGGGGGAACACTTCTGTGTCTGGTCTTTAATCCAGGTCATTAGAAGTGTCTCTATATCTGTTCTAGGCCCTTCTCAAATTTTTGTTAGGCTCTCCTTGCTTCCAATGAAGAAGATCCTTTAACAGCTTCCATCTCTTTGTTTCTCTTCAAGATGGCAGCCGCGGTGGCATGGGCACACCTGACCGGTGAGCTACAGCCAGCCCTGGGTTTCCCCTTAGTCCTTTGTCACTTTTAACTTCATTTCCAGATCAGTCACTGGTCATGACCTCTTACCAGCAGCATTAACAGTAGCCTTCTTACTTTTAGAGGCTATGATGAACAAAACAGCATGTGACTGCATCAAGCTCAAGTGGAAAAAATGCTCTTGAGATGCAATAAATGTGAGCTTCTGAGGCTGCCACTGGCACTAAAATATGGCATTTTAGTAGGACCAAAAATTAAATCCTGGAAACACAAGATTATGAAAGAGTAGTAACATACAGACCTTGTAATGGTCTGTGAAATAACTTGCAACCTCATCTACACATGATATAATACAGACATTATTTTACTTAATATTATCAACAACTTCATAGGTCAAAGAATATTTTATGTATGAGAAAACTGAGCTGTCAAAAGAAAAAAAAACCTTAGAGTGACAGTAACAGGCAGAGCAGGAATTTAAGTCCATTTCAATCTGACTCCGAAGTCTGGGCTCATTCTTTCCACTATTCCACGCGAGGTAGCAGCAACTTGTTCAATAACAGGACAAATACTAAATACTTTCAGTTCTGCAAGTCACAGAATTTTGCTGCAAATCAAACTGCTGAATCGCTGAAGCAGTCTACATACTATGTAAGCAGAGGGCTAACCCCAACCAAATAAAACTTCATTTACCAAAACAAGGAACAGTATGGATTTGGTTCAGTGGCTACAGTTTGACCCTATCTACTATAGTTTGACCCTGTCTATTCTACGTCTGCCGCTGCTTCAAAAAGGACTTCATTAAAATAGAGTTGCCCTGCAAAACAGAGACAGGAACACCCACATAGAAAATTAATACAAAAAAATAAAAGTGCAAATCCTTTCTCGCTTAAGTCAGCACTGGTTATCTGGATAAGCACTGTCTTGACTTTACATCAATTAGCTGTTTCTTCAGTGGTGATAGTAAAGGTTCTGAATTTTAGCTTAAGAGAAGCCCAAGGAAATTTCTACTATGCTAGAAGACAATTTTATACGTTTTAAAGTGTGAGTATGTGCAGGTACATATGTGTATACATAGAAAGCAACATCTGTGCCTAGACTACATGATCCAGCCAAACTACATCCACATATGAAGGCAAAATAAAAACAAATGTGGCTATATAATGACTCTCAAGTTCACTGAAAAGACACAGACAGAAGACTTGAAAAATAACTTGTCAACCAATGAAAGGGAACAAATCTTCACTATAAATACTGATGTTTATGGTGAAACATCAGAAGCACTCTAATAAAGATTAAGAGGTTGCAAGGACACCATTGTTCCTATTAATCAGCACTGTTTTAGGAACCCTAACCGATGCATTAGGCACAGAGAAGAAAAAGAGGTATAAATACTGAAAGAAGATAAGTACTCTTTACAGACTGACATAATAGCCTACATAGAGCATTTTTTAAAACCAACTGAGAAAACTACTACACCTAATATCAGAATTCAACAAGAATATATAAAAACTATATATTAAATTTGCCAGCAATGACAATTACATCAAAAATAAGTAGAGGTTGGGCCTCCCCAGTGGTACACAGCGCTGTGAGGCTGTCCTCAGCCTCCGTGGCACCTGTTTGATTCCCAGCCGGCCAGGGAGAGTCCCACATGGTGCAGAGACAGATCTCTCCTGTCTCGCCCGCTGCTCCCCTCAGCAGTGTATTTCGGTCCTTTCTGCCTGTTCTGCTCCCTGCTCTGTCTCTGGTGAATTCTCTCACCAGAGAGAGAATTCTCTCTCCCGCACCTCTAGCCTGTATCCCCGTGTTTGTATAAATAAATAAATCTTTTTTTTTTTTTAAAAATAAGAGGTTATATACAGTATCAAAGATTTAAACATTTAGTTTCCCCACCCAAATAGTAACCTGTACATTAAATATAATTTGAGATAAAACTCCCAAAGAAATTTTCCAGAAAACAAGCTAATTTTATAGTACATGCATAACCAAAAATTTGCATACAAAATCAAGAAAAATCTGCAAACAGAATCAGATTAAGAGAAAAGCAGATTGTAAGAGCAGAATCATCTGTGTACAGATGTCAGTACCATGGTTGCCCTGTGTCTTTACCGCAGGCTTTGCTATGTTAGCACGAGACACAAACTGCCTTCTCAGAGTTTAGTGCACAATTAAAGAAGTGTTTTAATCAGTGGGGAGTATGCCGATCTGCTCAATACGGTTGAAGAGTCAGCAGTCTATCTGGAGGTCTAAAGAAAGCCACCATACACCTCTCACATTACATACAAAAACTATCTAAAAACTAAATAATAAAAAAATAAGAAAACAAATATTTATAAACATATTAATTCTGAAGTGAAAAAGAACCCAAACGCCATAAAAAATTTTTATCTCTAAAAACTTAAGCTTTTACATAATGAAAGGCATGCACTATACAGATAAAACTAACATAATGAAAGAAATTATTTACAGTCCACAAACAAAAAAGTCCCAAATGGACATAGCACTATAAATTAAAAAGTTTAAAGATAAAATAGACAAAAGGTATTAATGGGCAACTCACAGAAAAAACCCAAAGGCCACATGAAAACATGCAGATGCCCCATGCCTCGAAATCTAAGAACTGTAAATTAGGCACCCCCCCCCCAAAAAAAAATAAACCAAGAATGTAAAGGATAGATAATTTTCAATGCAGGTAATATAGTAAAATAAAAGGTGATCTCAGTAGAGTGGCAGTGGCAGTAAACACTGATGAACCTTTCATGGAAGGCAATTTGAAACTATTTCAAATTCTCATACTTTGTGACCCTGCAATTTTCACCTCTAACAATCCCCGCTGAACAAATGTGTACAACAGATGATGATACACAGTATCCAAACATGGTGCAAAACCTTTGAAAACGGAAGGAAAAAATTGTAAGTTGTACAACACTGGGTATTTAGCATCCCATTTTACTTAAAAAGTAAAAAGTGAAACCAAGCAATTACAATGAGTCACACTGAAATGTGTGTAGAGTAATGGACAGATGAGCTCTGGCAACTGTAACTGTGCACAAAGGAAAGACATCTCTCCCAGGGACAGCCTGGTGGAAGTGGATGTAGGTAGGAAAAAAGGAAAAGCAATTTTCACATTTGTTAGGTATGTTTCTGAATTGTCTCAACTTCACATAATTTGAGTAATGTGTGTGTTATTTGTGTAATGTGAAGAGGAGTGAGGGCCGAGAAGTGAACAGAGAGGACAGATGCCAGGGGCCCACGGAAGCTCCCGGCTTTAACTATAGACTGTCCCGTAGCTTCTCACTGGCATTTTCTTTCCGTGGAAGAGGCAATGAACGAGGGGCAAAGAGAGGTTCAAAAGTGCAGAGCCTCTCAGAAAGTTCTAAACTGTGCTTAGGCAATGGGAAGTAAAGTTTAATAAATTAACAAAACTATGCAAAAGGAGGAAGGATACAAAAAAAAAATAACCAACCATAACCTCAGAAGAGGATTAACTCAAAACCTAAGACAAAAAATCCAGACAGGGCCTCCCCGGTGGCGCAGCGGTTGAGCGCTGGGTTGCAAAGCTGCCCGCAGCCTCTGCAGTGCCGGTTCGATTCCCAACTGCTCCCCGGCCACTGGAGGAGGGTCCCGCATGGCGCGCAGACCTCTCCTGCCACCCGCTGCTCCCCTCAGCAGTGTACTTCGGTCCTTCTGCCTGCTCTGCTCCCTGCTCTGGCTCTGGTGAATTCTCTCACCCTCCCGCACTTCTGACTGTACACAGTGCTTGTATAAATAAATAAATAAATCTTTAAAAAAAAAAAAAAAAAAAACATTTTTTATTAAAAAAAAAAAAAAAAAATCCAGACACTTTTATTCTCAACTCCTGTAACAATTTTGCCGTGAATCAGACACTACATATTTGGAAGCACAGCTGGTTTCTATCCTTTTCCATGCCTAGATTACTTTCAATTATATGATACTGCTTCCAAATTATCACGAGTTAGACTCTTCCTTACATGTCCTGACCTGCTGTTATAAAAATGGAACGTAAAAAAACCTGTAAAAATGTAAGTTACTGAGCAATTTTACCACCACAATTCCAAGCTGACTTTCAATGTTCAAGCAATATCCATCTTTTAGCAGGTTAATGAGAGATTACAATTAAAAAGAAGCATAACTAGATATACTGACAGTCAACATACCATAAAATGTATAGCTAACAATTTACAATAGTGGGTAAACCAGATATTAAATTTAAAACTCATGAAATTCAACTTCTTAAAAGCTAATGGTCACTTACAAAGTAAATTCTTTACTCTACTTTTAAAATATAAATCATATTTTTTGTTATTGTTGCTTAACTTAAAATGACCATCATTTGGTAAGCATGGAGGCATCTCAGAAGGTGCTGAAATAAAGTTCAGGAAAAATCTGCATTACACAAGGACATTAATTCACACAAACACCACACCAACAAGAAACCTCTGAAAAGTATACCTGTATCAGCTTCATGCTCTTTATTCTCATCGGTGAGAGGGTTGTCGTGAAGCTTTAAATAGATCTCTATAGCAATTCTCGCTGCCTTGAAGTAAAATGGATGTTGTCGAAGTACATCTTCTAGTTTTAATAAGTCCACATATGATCTAAGGGTAATCTTCCTCATACAGTATGTATGAAAGTCAAACTGGTCATCAGTGATTTCTATGAAATGCTAATAAAATTACCTTTTATTATATTGGAGTATAGCGATGTCAAAAAAATACTACAAAAATCAAAGCATTAGAATTACTTCTTCTCTTGGCATGAAAAAATTAGTAAAATATATAAAATTATAGTCATATAAAATTATGATTCAACATAAATGTTTTGTGTATCAAATAAGCAAATGTAACTGGCAATCATCTAGCATGGTATATGGAATATAGCAGGCACTAAATTGTATTTCCCTTATAAAAATGAAATACAGTGCTTTAAAATATATACATTTCTTTCTTAATCACACTTAAATAAAGCTGTGATATATCAAACATAATTAATATACATAATGGTACAGTATAGTAGACCTACACATTATGTTAAACATTCAGCTTTTATGTTTAGAATGGTTGGCAAATGATAGTAATTGGTAATTTTTCTGAGGACACACCTGAATCCTATATAATAAAACTAATAAAATGCTGGTATGTGGGAAAGAAGTCAACTAGCAAGTAAATCAAGCAACAAAACACATAATTAAGCTCTGGGGTTGTTTACCTCCTAAAAGGTCAAATGCAAAATTACATAAACCTTTTTCCTGTGAAAAACACATAAAAGTAAGTAAACTACTAGTGCTAGAAATGAATCAAAGTAGAGGACTAAGAAAACAGTGAACTTATCAGAAAATGTGGAATTACATAGGGTACAGAAATACTGTGGCATTTCAAAGCTTGTACCTATACGTGTATCAGCACTCAATCCCATGACAAAGAGTTCTCTAGGATGACTTAATGAGCTTTTGTATGTGAAGCAGCAGTACCATTTGGAAAGAAAAATAAAAAAAATAGAAACATAGCCAAGATAAAACTCATCGTACACAGTACTTACTCTCTCAATCTCATGACACTTCTTAAGTGCTTCACCAAATTTATTCATCGCCTTATAAGCCTGGGCACATTCTGTCTGGAACCACATACATTGCATTTCGTTTAAATTCTCCACCGCTGATGTTCCTTCCTACATGAAAGTCACATATATTCAAGACATTTCTTACCAAATAAATTATTCCAACATAGGAATTATTTATGAAGGAACAAATAATCAACTGATTTAAATTCTTTCAAAATCATTTTCTATTACTTTACCCCATCTCAGAGTAAGAGGGAAGAGTTGATGTGAAATTTAAAATAATATTTGTAATTATTAAAAATGTTCATTATTATTATTATTTATACTTTGTAAATGATTAATCAAAAAATCAACATAATTGGGGTTGAAAATTAACATAACAAACAGGATACTCGGTATCAGCTTCCCCCAGTCTAAAAATTTCATCTGAACACACACCAATATAAATCAGTTTTGAAGTTCAATGTACAATCATCCAAAAAGAAAAAAATCATCTAAAAAAAGAAAAATAGCTTTATATTAATACTGATTTCTAATGTTTCTTCATTAAGTAACTATTTCGCTGTTAAAAATATTAGGAACAGTGAAAAACAGCAAAGTATATTCCTACAAATGGGCTTAGTCCTAAATAAGAACATCAGTTGTACAAACCCTTGTAAACTTTGAGCACATTTCTTCAGCCTCTTTTATCAGATTGGCTTTTAGCATGTATTTTGCACACTTGGAGTTGATAAATCTGTCTGCGGTGTCCAAGGCCTGGGCTTCGTCCATCCACCTCGCAGCTTCTTTAATATTCCCAGCATGCTTACAGGATACAAAAGCAAAATAAACTAATCAATATGATAATTGTATTACACAGGTAATTTGTTCCCTGCTGATTAATAACACAAAAGACAAGGTGTTCTTCTGAATCTTAAGATCCTAAATAAGTGTAGGTGCATCCACTCTGCCGTAACAGACGTTTTGATACCTTTCTAGTCATGTAGAATGTAGGTTCTCTGACAGTAAAGATTTGTTTTGAGAATTTTATCTACTCCTATAATGTCACTGCCTACAACAGCACCTGACCCATACTACTCTAATGATTGAATCAAAGAAAATAATTGCAATCTTTAAGACAACACAATGTAATTCAATGCAGAAGTCATAAATGAGAAACAGATGGTCAAATTTAAACTCCAAAGGAACCACAAAAACATTACTCATTATGAGCACTGGTAGACATTCCACAATGACCCTCATTATCATTCTCCTGTCTAATTTGCTTAGCAAAGCCACAAAGCTAATGAACATAAACTGACTTTGAAAGGTGCTTTTAAAATATTAATTTCAATGTATCTTGGTAAATAAATTATTGGTTTCTACCTTCCCCCAAAACCACTTATTAATAAACTATTTGTATTAACAGAAAAAACCCAACTTTATCTAAGAAGATCTTTCTTGGAACATATGACTGGAGATTCTCAAGCAGGACCCAGGAATTGAGGAGGCAAAAGAAAGAATATGTAAAATTCGTAACAGAGTCTTCAGTTTCATTTCATTAAGATTACCAGAAACTGATTCAACATCATACTTGAATGTTAATAGAAACAAACATTACACAGCAAATAATTACTTTTGATTATATTAATACCTCACAAGCATATATGTGAATACATCAGAATTTATACTATGAATAACCATCATATGTCTATAGGCAGTCAAACAGACGAAGTTAGCCTCACCATGACAAATCTAAAGATAATGGGACACTCCAATATCAAGGGAAATAAAAGCAAAATATCAACAAACAGGACTCCATCAAACTAAAAAGCTTTTGGACTGAGAAAGAAATTACCACTAAAACAAAAGGCAACCTGTAGGCTGGGAAAAGATACTTACACATCACACATCCAACAAGGGACTAATTTCCAAAATATATAAAGAATCCATACAGCCCCACAACAAAAAAAATCAACCAAATCAAAAAAACTGACCAAAGACCATGTGAACACCTAGACGGCCTACAGGTGCAGGAAAAACTCATCATCACTGACTATAAGAAAAATGCAAATCAAGACCACAATGAGTTATCACCTCACTCCTGTGAGAATGGCCTGTATCAAAAACACCAGAAACAAAAGCTGGTGAGGACGTGGAGAAAAAAGAACATGTGCCCACAGGGGAAGGGATGTAATTTGGTGCAGCCTCTATGGGAAACAGTATGAGGAGTCCTCAAAAAATTAAAAGTGAAAACCTCATCTGATCCAGCAATACCACTGCTACAGACTTACCCACAGAACAGGAAAGCGCTAATAGGAAGAGCTATGCACACCTGTGTTCCCAGCGGTATCCCTGACAATAGTCAGGCCATGGAACAGGCCAAAATGCCTAATGACAGACAACTAAACTGTGGAATACATGCACAATAGAATACTGCTCAGCTGTTCTCAAAGATGACAGTGCCTACTAGGACAAAATAGATGGATCTGAAACTAATTACACGAAGCGGACAAATGAGAAAGTTAAAGACAGTTATCAGATGGTTTCACTCATTCACGGAATAGAAACAACCAAAGAAAAACTGGCAAAGCACAGCAAAAACAATTCTTAGGTGCTGTGGAAAATACCAGAGGGAGGATGGAGGTGGAGGGGATGAGGAGCCCGGGAGATGGGGAGGGAAGGTGGCAACGTGCTGGCACTGGAGAGCTGATGGAGGAGTGAGCCCAGAGCGAATACAGAGGTGTGAAGTTGTACTACCCAAATTATGGTTATGTAAATGACTGGCATCAATAACATTTGAGAGGAAAATAAAACACTTGTTGTACCATTGTTATTCCATGGTTCATGAACGATCAGAATATGCCATTTCTCACTGCACTTAGAATAGAAAATACAGAAAAAATTTGTCTCATTACCTTTTAAGAAAAAAGGAAAAGATTTTTACCTTGTAGATTTTAGCTTTCACGAGAAAGAGTTCTATCAGCGTGGGCGTGCTCTCAATAGCGGTATTGATGTACTCCAGGGCAATGGAAGGCTGGCCGATTTTGTCATAATGTTGCGCCAAGTAGTACTGGACCCAAAGCAATGTGGTTGGTGGTTCCTCTTTCCCATCATCTTTAAAAAGCAGGGGAGGCAAAGGAAAGAAACCAAGATTAGCCGTTACATATATCAAGAGAACACCTACCTCAAAATGGCTCTTTATTAATAAGGAAAGTAGTTTGAGACATGTTGAGATCTTTGTTATCTAGCTATAAAACTACTGTTAAATTTATAAGATCTTTGAAAATGACCAAACTTTCTTGTATCATTACAGTCGCTAGCATAATCCCTTGCATTCAGTAAGAATTTCATATAATAAACCAAGTAAGTGAGATCAAAGTTACAACTAATTACCTACCAAGGAAACGGAAAAGGGTGGCTGTGGCAAGCTGTACACTCAGATTATGAGAGTGTCTTGATCAGGATGTTATTTATGAAGGGGAAGCCTGAGGCATGTAAGAAACTTTCCACTAATGTGACTTTAAAACTGGGGGGGGGGGGGGCCCGCAGAGCTCAGTTTTCTTGATTGGGTTTCTAGATAATGTATTAAACCATACATAAGTATATTTATAATGTGGTTAATTAGCAATCCTTAACATATTTTAATATTAAGCTGACTATGCAAAGATGTATAATTTAAGTGGAATAAAAACCATACCAAAAAATAAGATAAATAAAAATGATTACTCTATATTTCATAATATATTTCATAATTTAATACACTCACAACAAAATGTGTAAGTACACAACCCACACATTTAAAAATGCTTTTTTAATACAAATTTCTAAAATCTGATATCTGCTTTCAAAGAAAGCAACGAGTGTTCATCTTTATCCTAGTAAAAGTAGGATGGCTCAGTGGACAAACAATAGGAGTGGAACTCACCAACTCCCGATCTGAAAGATCTGCAACAAAAGTGCTGCATATTCTTGGGCATGTCATTGAACCTCTTCCACATTTGTAAAATATGTAGGAAAATGCTGATAATCAAAGGAACATCATGATGATTAACCAATGAAGCCATGGTAATAACGCCTTCTAAAATGTATTATTCAAATAATCTGAGAACCTAGATACAACGATCAACCCAATAGCAACAAGCACCCCAGGTCCCATACTGGGCTCCCCATTGCAGGAACCAGGAGGGCTCTTTGGAAAAACAACTGCTTCCAGGTTGGCTGTGGGCAGTGTACAAGATGAACTGGAATATCTTGCCATAGCAAACTGTAAGGAAGCTATCAACTACTACCATGGTGTGTTAAGTCTGGGGCCATCTTAAAACACAATGACTGAAAGTATCAAGTATGTTTACATCCATGAATTTATAATTTATACCTTTAAAACATGCTTGGGCATCTTATCCTTGAAGAATACTACTAGATCAAATCATTATATTGAAAACAGATAAAAAACAACCACAATAAAAAAGCAGGTGCAGGGAAGAAAGGACAGCATTTATCTTGCTTTCCTATATACAATCTGAAATACCGGATATAACGAAAGATAACTTCTCTTTTAAGATAATAAAAAGTGAATGACCAAGTTCCCGAAAGTTGCTAACATATAAAAACAAACACTATATGACTCCTGATGGAAGAAGACATCACCACAGGTAAAAAAAAAAATCACCCCTCTTATATTTAGAACAAAATCAGTGCATCCCTGGTGGCACAAGGGGTTAAGCACAGCACTGCGCAGCTATCTGAAGCCTCTGCAGCACAAGTTTGATCCCCTGCTGACCAGGGAGCTACCCACATGGTGCAGCAGACCTCTCCTCTCTCGCCCACTGCTTACCTCAGCACTGTATTTCAGTCGGTCTGCCTGTTCTGCGCCCCACTGTCTCTGGTGAATCCTCTCACCCATGCAACTCTGGCTATACCCCAGCTCTTGTATGCATAAATAAATAAATTGTTTTTAAAAAAAGAATCATTTGAACCTCCTTGAGCCCTTACTCAGGCCTCAGAAGTCTGCAATGCTGATGCTGCTTTGTATCTGTTCTTCCAGCAAGTCATTAGCTTTACATGGATGCTGAGCAGCACCTGAAGGGCCTACTGCAACTGAAGAAGTGAATTTTAGTTTAACTTTAAAAATTGTAAGTCAGCCAGCTAATGGCTTTCTTAGTGGACGGCATAGCTTTACAGCCAACCACCAATTTATGAAAAATTCAGAGACTAGAACACCATGGGGGGGGGGGGGGTCGGGGTGGGGGGTGAGGTAGAGGTGCAGTCAGCAACATCTAGAGACTGAAGGAAAAACACAGATTTCTTCAACAATAAGTCCCAGGAAGAGTAGATGGAGGAAAAAACTCTAGGTTAAAAGAGAGTTAAAAGACATACCAACTACACTAGAAATACTCATCTTGATCTCCACTCAAAAGTAACTTCAAAAACAAAGTGACATTTCTAAAAGCTGGAAATAAATGCAAATGTGAATCTTTTTCTTTATGAACAGTCAGGTGTGCCGGCGAATGACGGTTATGAGCTTTAGCACACTGGGAACCCGAGGATGACACGACGCAACATTTGGGATATGCTTGGGAATAACCTCAGCACTTACCATTGGGGTTAAATAACCGGCAACTCTTCAGGGAGGTTTCATAGCCCACTACCAGCTCTTCTATGATTGCCACCTGCAGTGCAAACATACACACACGCTGAATTAAAAACTCACATGTATGCAGTTACAATAACAGATATTTGCGCAAATGGTGCGCACCATTTGCTATTAAAGGGCTAAATAAACATTACCACACACCCTGTACCCATGGATGAAGATTTAAATGCTCATTTTCCCATTTTTCCAGGTGTGTATTGGAGCAAAACTTTCTTTAAAAAATTACTGGCAACTTCTTTCCTGCTAGGAAATAAAGCATCAAGCTGAACTAGAAATCAGGAAAAGGATGGACAGAAGGAGGTGACTTTGTGGGCATTTTTATTTCAATTCTCATAAATTGCACCCACAGATAACATATGCTCTTTGGGAATCAAGAATTAAATGCTATGTGGAAAGAGAAATGACCCAAGTAGATGACAGCATCAAGTGTAATTTCAGTCCGGGGCAAGCTCTAGCACATCAGAAACAGCAAACAGCAGGTGGGTTTCTGAGGTCCACAAGAAAGAGGGACCGGCCCAGCGTCTGTCTCCTGAATCATGACCACACTACTTGTTCCAGGTTTCCTAAGAGATCTGTGAGTATTTTTAATTTTTAATTCTTTTCTTTGCTTAAGCCATCTATAATGACTCTGTCACAACACAAACCACTTAAATGACTTCAACTTAACCAACTCAGCAGATTAACGCCAGCTCTTCCATTACCTCAGAAAACTGTGAGGACTGAATGGTCACAACATATAGAATTTACTAAAGACTGCTTCACAAGCATCAAAGTCTTACTCTACCCAAACTGGATTAACACAATTTTATGAATGTGATTTATGCAATAAATAAAGAGAAAAGAGTCGTCAATAAAGCCCATACCTTGGGCCTCTCAACAGAAGACTGATAAATAAGTGTTAGTTTGTCCCATCTCTGTGATTCTTCCCTTTAAACTCAATCATTTTAAATCCAATCAACATGTCTTGGTGCAAGCAAAAAAATTCAAATTAAGATTAAAATATCCTCTTAGCAAGCATTTGGAACTGACAATACATCGTTGAAACAGTAAGTTAACATACTGGGACAGCAAACTCTTCTGATGCAACTTTTTCTACCAAACAAAAAAGGACAAAGATTATGAAGCTAAAACTTAGTTTAATAAAAAGAATCACTTCTGACTTTCACCATGAGCAGAGATTAAATGCTACAGAAACCACAACCTTGCCAACCTCTCATACCTACAACTGACTCATTAAAGGATATAGCAGAAATCAAAGACAAAAAAAAAAGCAAATAATCAGTAAGTTATTTAGCTAACGAGAGAAGAGGATGAAAAGGAGCTGAGACAAGTAGAAGTATTGAAACTGCACCCCAGGAAGCCTGAGGCCTGACTCACAGAGAGTACACAGTGTGACAGAGCTGCGAGCCTATGGTTCCACATGCTGAGCAGAGAAATCATAATTTAAAAAATGTGGTTTACTTTACCTTTTCTTTATCTTTGTATAATGACCTCAAAGTATTGAAGACTGGTGGGCAACCCTTGCTGAAATTCATCCTTAGGAACTTATCCAAACATTCTTTAAACTTCTCACCTTGGAATAAAAAAATCCTGTCGGCTTACATTTACCCAAGCAACTCTAACAGACACTTTATTTAATCTGCATACTATATATTTAAAACCAAGGAAAGAGGGTCTCCCTGGTGGCGCAGGGGTTAAAGACATAGTGCTAGCAAGCTATTGCCAGTCATTGCTGCATGAGTTCGATCCCGCCCAGTGAGGTGACCCACATGGCACAGCAGACCTCTCCTGCAGTGTATTTCAATCAGCCTGTTCTGCTCCCCACTGTCTCTGGTGAATCCTCCCACCCCCGCACCTCTGGCCTACACCCCAGCTCTTATATGCATAAATATATCTTAAAAAAAAAAAAAAAAAAAACAAGGGAAGAAATTAAATCCTAACATCATTTCCGCTCCTTGGCAATTATTCTCATTTACCAGATAAAAAGTTTAATGGCAGTCTTCTTGGCACCAGTCCCCTGGGATATTTAGTCCAGGCTTCTTCATAAATTTTTAGTCGCTCTAACATATTAGCTGCAGACAAAAACAACTTCTCTTAATATGATGTTATAAATTGTACATTTTTCTAGCAAATTACAAATTTCTCAGTCTATAAAAATTATATTAAATGGAAAATTTAAGATGGAAGAAAATATTTGTAATCTAATCACCCAAATGTATCAACAGTAGTTTTAGACCATTTCTTTCTAATGTGCTCATATTTAGATATCTTTAATCATGTAAAATATGTAATTTTCCTTTATCTTGTTCTGCTTTAAGAAGACTGAAAATCTGAGGATTCTTTTACTTTCATTCTGAGAAAATTCTGGGCATTATGTCTCTATAT
Source organism: Talpa occidentalis (assembly GCF_014898055.3). Classification (NCBI taxonomy): domain Eukaryota; kingdom Metazoa; phylum Chordata; class Mammalia; order Eulipotyphla; family Talpidae; genus Talpa; species Talpa occidentalis. The sequence continues at coordinate 113,389,491 of NW_023605194.1, forward strand.
ATTGCTTCTTCACTATTCTCTTTAGTCTCCCCTTTGATTTATCTCGGAGCTTCTGGATCTACCCACTATGCTCTATTTCTCCACATTTCCTTTGTATTTTCTTTTACTCTCAGTGAGAGCTCCCCTCAGTTGAATCTTCCTCTTCACTATTTTTCCTCACTTGTGACCTCTCTTCTACTTAATCTATTAAGTTTTTTATGTCAGCAAGTAGGCATTTATTGCCCCAGTTCCTCACTGGTACCTTCTCATTTTCCTTATTTCATGGTTACAAGTTCCTTCCTTCATCTTAAGACTCCTCCACTGTCTCCACACTCCCTTGTGCTGGCACTGGTGATGACCCCCTGTGGGTTCCAAGGGCACACGCCAACTGTGTCACTATCAGTGTATCACGAAGGCTACCTACACCAGCCTTGAGGGAATATAATTTCAAATCAAGTCATCCTGGCTAATGAGCCGGCCTGTTTGTAGACATGTTTCCGGGTCTGCCCTCACAAGTAGGTCCCATACCTGGGAGAGGACTTGAGTTTACCTGCTAGGGTCCAGGTGGCCACAGAAGTTCTGCTCGCTTCTTTCCTTTAGGGAGACATCTCTTTCCGAGGAAATATCCCTTTCATGTTTTTTATGTTACTATGCATTTGCGAATCTTTTAAGTCGTTTCTAAAATACTCTTCTCAACTATTTCTAAGAATTTTAGTAGTAGATGAGAGGTTTCAGAAAATGCTGTCTTTCAGGGCCTCCCTGGTAGCGCAAGGGGTTAAGCACCGCACTATGAAGCAATCCACAGTCTCTGCAGCATAAGTTCGATCCCCGGCTGGCCAGGGAGAAACCCACATGGCACAGCAGACCTCTCCTGTCTCACCTACTGCTCCCCTCAGCAGTGTGCTTCAGTCAGTCTGCCTGTTCTTCTCCCCGCTCTGTCTCTGGTGAATCCTCTCACCGGCCCCCCTCCATATCTCTGGTCTGTACCCCAGCACTTGTATGCATAAATAAATAAATCTTAAAAAAAAAAAATGCTGTCTTTCATATTAAATGGAAGTTTGCAAAGATAGTTCTGTATTCATATTTTGAAACAATTCTTAACCACTATTTTTCCAGTTATGCTTTTCAATAAGTTAATAAAATATATATCAGCAAAGAAAGCACTTAACATTTAGAGAGTGCTGAAATACTACCTGGCTTCAGTGCCTTTTCCAAGCCTTTGTAGTAGGCCCAGTTCTCAGGATTCCTCTCTTGTAATCCCCTATAAACATCAGCTGCATCTTCCAAACGACATAATTGCAACAGAAGTTCCCCTGATAAAAACAAATGAATTTAACTAAATAAATCTTCCAATTAGAACTTTAACTTTTCCTCAAAGTTTCTCTTAAGATCTGTTCAGTGTCAGGAAGTAGATGGAGGATTTGAGATCCTCCCAAGTTTCCAATTCCCTTCAACAAGACTTTGTATCAGGTTAGGAAATTATTTAGACTATTTTTGAGGATGAAATTATTTAGAAATGCCGCCCTCTTCACCACCTCAATTCAGTTACTCGTCTAACTCCAGGTCATTTTCCCAAATTCACTGAACACACTGACACTAAGCCATCATCCACTGATCAACTATTGCTGGCATCACAGAAACAATTTCAACATGCAAACTAACTGATCTAATCCAGTACCCTAACCTTATGTCCCTGAATCAACCATAAAACAGTAACTGCTGTGGCAGCCCATAATCACGGCCACATCCAAAACTTCCCTTTTCTTTCTTCCAACCACCGAGCAGGCATCTTGCTTTATGCTCAGCTGTCTTGACTTTCTTATCTCACTAATCCTACTCTTCAACCTTAGAGAAAAAACCATTCCCTTTTCTTCAGACCTTTCAACACATATAGAGTGCTACAGCGTGGCCAATCCCAGCCCTGAATGACATTAGCAGCCTCAAATACCAAAATCAACCTTGAAATCTGGCTCCCTTGTATACCAGTGTTAAGGCCTAGATCACCCCAATTGTTTGCTCCATATCTTTCTACAAAAGGAAGCAAGCCATGAGTTGAATGGACAGAGGCAATGGTTTCACCAGAAATATATGAGCTCCAAACTCCTATTTAGTCTCAAACAATGCTTGGGGTCTTTTTCCTTATTCTTAAATGGCTTCCATTCTACCAAAGGTATTTTCAAACAATGACTTCACCCTTGGATCTGTTGTTCTCATCAGATAATAAATATAAACACTGAGTGTTTACTGTGTGCCAGTGATTTAGCTGTTTCACCTGATTATCTAATGCAGTTGTCAAAGTTCTACTAGAGAGGCCACTACTATTTCATTTTAAAATGACAGAACTTAAGCAAACTTTTTGGGGGTTAACCGGAGGAGTCAGGATTTGAGTCCAAGCAATTAGATTAAAATAGCCCATATTCTCAATGTCTAATCAGTCATTCTCAACTGAAGTTACTTTAGCCACCCAAGGGATATTTGGCAAAATCTAGAGACCTTTCTGGATGTCACAGTGAAGAGGAGGTGCTACTGGTATCTGCTGGAGGGAAGCTAACAGTGCCAAGGCGGACAGACAGCCTGCTCTATGCTAAGCCAAAGCCTACTTCAGCAAGCAACTTTTCTCCCCTACACTACACCATTCCTCATTTAATTCCCTTAATCTTTCCCCAACTTTTCTTTATGTAAAGAACTGGTATGATTAAGAATTAACAATGAAACTGTCACTGTCCACTCACCCGATCTAGGAAGTTCTCTAAGTTATCTTGATCAACTCATCCTCTCCTCCAGCTCACCACTCTCAACAATGTCTTTATTGCTGGCAATTCCAAAGATGGATTCTACTCTTGGTTCCCTTCTATTCTCTTTATGTATCCTGTCCCCAGTATCTCTCTCACTGTAGGCATTCAATGCATATTTTGTAGAATGAACCAATGGATGTTTCCTATTCGCTTACAAAGTGGAAGCAACTAAAAGAGAACATCCAAAACCCCACAATACATCTACACACATACTTGCCCACAGACGCAGCATCTCGTTTACTATGAGTAAACTATGTTCTTATCTAAAATTAATCCTTCAACATACTAGATTAATCCTTTCCTCTGTATCAAATGTTCTGTCTTGACTGAATCATTCTCCTCCGGTGAGCAGAAGCATGTGCTGTCAAGTACCTTCCTTTCATCCTGTGGACCATTTCACCTACCACCACCCTGTCTGCATCTGTTTCCCTTCAACAGCAAAACTCCTTGAGTCACTAATGCATACTATTTTCAATTCTTCTACTTCCGATCACATTTAAATCTACTTGATTTGTTTGCGCTTTTACCACCCTACTTCCAAATGATGGAAGTACTTTTGACAAGATCGCCTATGACCTCCAAACTGATAATACCCACTGGTCAGTGAGTCCTCATCTAAATGAGCATAGCTGCCATTCTTCCTCACTAATCAGGTAATCAACAGATCAAGTGAAACAAAGTACTTAAGAGCACTCTGAAAAATTATTGTGTATTTTCATAAAGAAACCGAAGCCTAAGGTTTCCCCCATGTCAGACAGCTACTAAGTAGCCCATGAAGGACCACTGACTGGTATTTTTCCGATCCTGACCTTTCCATTCTATCAGAAATCTCTTCATAACTAACTGACCACTCAGCCACAACTACTGAACTCCAGGATCTTTGGACATGTAGTTTTTCTTGCCTGTAGCATTTACCTCTACTGTTATTTCATCTATATAATGGGTATATTCACTGTGTACACACACAGCACACTTTTCTAGTATTGAAATTTAAGGGAACCAAAGGAATTTAAACCCAGCAAACTTCAGTTTCTTGTACTAGCAAGGGCAAAAAAGAAAAAAATTTAAGATTGTAATTCTTAGAAATTACTTGTATTTTCAATTTTTTGTTAATTCTTCTTTCACTTTCCATAATCACTTCCTCAACTTTGAGAACTATAAGATTTCTTTTTCTCAGCTTTCTAATAAATGGCAACATTGAAGAACCTTATTGAGGGATATAAGCCATCTATTACAATCCACACATATGAAACCAAATCTCTGGTTTCAAGCCATGTCCAGAGAGACAATGATATAATTATAAAAACCCTAGGAATGTCCTGTAGTAATCTCTGGTTTATCAATATATGCTACTAGTAATAAAGAAGCTAACAAGCAGTTTCTAAGAAATTTAATCTTCTGTCTTAGGAAATTAAGTAATTGTCTCCAATGTTGTGAGCAAACCCTGTATTTTCTGATCAAATATACTTTAAAGAAATTAATATATTGAATCACTTCATTCAATTTTTTTATTATTTGCAATTATTTTTTCTTTATCAATATCCATTGTTTAAATATTTTTCCAAATTATTCAAAGCGCATGAATTACAAATAGGTTTTCTATCTTCAAAAATGTGTATTATACACAATTTATCTGCAGCAACTAGATTTTTCAGACTTGCTCTTTGGCATAGTTACATAAAACAGTAAACGACATTCTTAAAAAAAAAAATACCTTTGGTTTCTTCTACAGCAAGTTTATCACAAATCTGCTTTTCATAGGTACAAAGATGTTCCAGGGCTTCTCTATAGAGACCTGCTTCCCGAAGAACTTGATTTTGATATAAAAGTAGTTCACTATATTCATAATCCACTTTATCAGGTGATGTCTATAAGTGGATATAAGGAATACTAATTGTAAGGATTGTTTTCATATTAGGAAATTTTTTACATACAAATGCATATAAGAGGTAAATAGATATTAGCTTATTGACGAAACTTTTTAAAAATTCCCAAATACCTGTTTAGGGAGCAACTTAGCAAGCAATGACAATAATACTTACAATCCATTGAATAAGTATCCAATAAATCCTTACCATTTCATAATCTTCTAATAAATGGTAAGCAATTAGTAAATAAAAATCCTTCTAATAAATGGTAAGCAAATAGTAAATAAAAAGGCAAGGAAGAAAAGTGCTTACTTAATGGTAAAATATTAAATAAATCTAGAAGGAACTCACGAATCACCATTTTGCAGCTGTCACAGGAATCACTGATTAACGGCAAGAATCATAATCAGTGATACCAAAATTAGTGGCAAAAACCTGATAAGGAACAACAGGCTACTCATTAAGTCTCAAGTTACTTATTAAAAACAAAGAGGAAAAAAATACCAAGTTTATAGTGAAGAAAAATGACAGAAATCACCTTACAAATAATCAGATACAACAGACATCATGTGTTTCATATGTAGACATCATGTTACCACTGTGCCTCTCAAGGTGAGAGAACAGTGCGTCTGTGATTTCCTGCAAAAAATGCACAACTATACCTAATAGTGAGAAATAGCAAACAAATCCAAATTGATGGACATTCCACAAAGGCGCCATCCCTGGATTCTTCAAAACTATCAATTGTCATGAAACACAAAGAAATCTTTGAAACTATTCCAAATTAAAAAGAGACTCAAGGAAAATAACAAGTGAATGCAAGGTATGGTTCTAAATTGAATCCTGAAGTGAAAAAGAAATTGCTAGAAAAGATATAAGTAAGACAATTAGTAAGTCTTAAATATGGCCTGTGGATTAGAAAATAATCTATCAATGTTAAATTTCCTAATGCCTGATAATTTGTACATATTATCTGTAAAGATGCAACTAGAGTTATTCTTATACCATACACTGAAACACTTACGAACAAAAGTACGATGTCTCCATTTCCAAATGTTTTGGGAACAAAATTAAACAGAGGAGTAGATATTGTCGAATAAATGTGTAAAATATTAGCAATTAGTGAGTGTGGACTCCTATATGGAGTTCTTTTTCATTATTCTTCTCTGTAAGTTTGTAAGTTCTCTGTCAAGTCTGAAACTATTTCAAAATAAAGCTATCAAGTTCATGTAATCTTCTTTTTCATTATTCTTAGACTCAGACTAATTTACCTGTTGTGTTTTCCTAAATTCTTCTAAAATCTTTGCTGCCATTTCATAATCTTCTAATAAATGGTAAGCAATAGCATAGCCGATCCATGATGCTCTCTGTGCAGGTCGAAGCTGGAGTAACTGATACCTCGTTTCCTTTAAGGGGGGAAGAAAACAACACTTTTTCTTAGATTTACAGTTAAAGCAAATTTTTCCTTAAAAGATCATATTTACCCCACAACAGTGAGGAATATGCAGCACAGAGCTTAGAACAATAATAGAAAACAGTTTCAAACAGAGGCAAAGAGGTATTTGTGAAAAGACACAAATGACGCCACGCCTCCAAGATAACTGTCTAAAATCTTTTTTTTTTTTTAAGATTTATTTTATTTATTTATACTGGGGTGTAGGCCAGAGATGCGGGAAAGACGATTCACCAAAGACAGAGTAGGGAGCTGAGCAGGCAGATCTACTGAAATACACTATTGTGGGGAGCAGCAGGTGAGCCAGGGGAGGTCTCCTATGCCACGTGGGTCAGCTCCCTGGCCGGAGATGGAACTCAGGACACAGTGGCTGCAGATAGCTTGAGAGAGACTTTAACCCCTGTGCCACCAGGGAGGCCCCTGTTTAAACTCTTTCAAAAATCCTTTTTTATTTGTGCATCTACTAACTCTAACAAAAGAGATAGAATGGAAAAGAGTACAAAAGAAAAAAATTATTCAAAATTTATTTAAAAACTACAGTGAGTGCCCAACCTCTAAGTTAACATCCACAGAAACAACTCAGTGGGTAGTACATGCAGAAGAAGATAAAATAAGTCTAAGGAGAGCCAAATGATTTCAAAGATAAAACGTAGCTACCAAGAGACTATTCTCAATGCAGGTAAGCAGAAGGCAAAAATATGTGTTTCCCTGGAAAATGTGAGAAATAAAGGTACTATTTACATGTTTGCAATAGAAGTTTTATACATACATGATAATTTTCACTGAATTAACTCAAGTCTACATAAAACCCAAATCTCATTCACAGTAAAATACATTCTTTAAAGTTGTTATTCTAGACATACATATAATCACCATTGGAAGAAAGAGATGATCCAATTGGGAAGAGGAGATAATTCAATTTTTAAAATAGAAGGTTTATTATAAAAGACGTATTCAAAAAAATTTTTAAAGATCTTAACACCAGTTTCCCCTTAGGATAAAAAAGCCTCTATTTTACTTACCCTATAACCTTCAAGATCTCGCATTTGTATCTGTAGTAAGGAAAGGTCCCTTAAGATTTGAAGATTGTCTTTATCCCATTTTAGCGCGTTTCTGTAACACTTAATAGCTTCATCATATTTCTTGTCTGACCTCTGAAGAAGCCCATAAACGTGCCAACCTAAACAATTTTGTTAAGGACACAACCTACAAGTCAAGAAATAATATTCCAATATTTACCAGGAAACTTGGAGAACTATAGCTATTTACAAACTAAGAGCTTAAAAAGGGAAGCAATATAAAGCTAGAAGGCGGTTTAATATACAATGGAAAACAGCACAGCTTCTTGAGCCAGAGAAAATTAGGTCTTGCCTGCCTTATTAGATCTGTGACCTTCAACACGTTATTTAGTCTAATTATGTTTCTTCAGTTATAAAGTATAAACAGAAATAGTCTATACAGCAAAATACAATGGTTTGGTGACTAGGTGGAATACCGTATATAAAATGCTTACTGGCTGGCAGAAATAAATGCTAGGCACGACCTTAATTATTAAAAAGAAAAAGAAGTATCTGTAACATAATTAAATCATAGATTTTCCTTTCTCTAGTTAGAAGTACACAACTGCACATAAAACAACATTCATTCACTTAACAAATCATTAAAATTTCTTTTTTTTTTTTTTAATAGAGGCATGTTATTTATTTATTTATTTATTTTGTTTGTTTGTTTGCTTTGTTTATACATGCACTGGGTACAGTCAGAAGCGCGGAGGGTGAAGAATTCACCAGAGCCAGGGCGGGGAGCAGAGCAGGCAGAAGACCGAAGTACACTGCTGAGGGGAGCAGCGGGCGGCAGGAGAGGTCTGCGCGCCATGTGGGACCCTCCTCTGGTGGCCAGGGAGCAGCCGGGGATCGAACCGGCGCTGCAGCCGCGGGCAGCTTTGCAACCCAGCGCTCAACCGCTGCGCCACCTGGGAGGCCCATCATTAAAATTTCTTAATAGTCAGGATGTGTAAATGATCAAAAAGGATAGTCTCCTGCATTCAAAGTCTGCGTAAATGACACAAATACATAAGCAAAATCATAGTAGGTCATACAAAACATTATGAAGAGTGGACATTCGTAAAAGCTGGCCCCCTAACATATGTAAGGTCTGTCTACGTTAGCGCTTAACTACTACAATACTACCCAGCTTCCACCCTCAGTCTCTCTACTTTTTTCTCCTGCCAGAGTAACTTTTCTAAAACACACATAATCAAAAGAAAATCTTCACATTCCAAAAACTTATTTTTCTTGTAGATCAGTTTCAAACTTCTCAATCTAACAACTTTCATGCCAGGGATCCTCAACACAGTCAGTAAAATACAGACTGCCTAGGGCAGCATGTATGACTGAAAACACATTTAATATAAATTTTACTGAAAAGTAACCTTTATTTAACATAATTGCTTAATATAAATGACAAAGTGCAGTTTAGCAAAATCTTTTCATTTGGTTGGAATATGATTTTAAAAGCCTAACATAAGACACATCAGCCTTCATAATCTGATCCCACTGCTCCTTATTTGTCACCAGTGCCCTGCAACTTCAAAGACTTGATCACCTCTCTCAAGCATGGGCACCAATCCTCTGGTCCCCGCCTCCTATAGTGGCAATGAAAGTTTACTGCTCTCTCCTGCACATCCAGTGAGGTTGGGCAACTCTTCTTCAACTTCATGCTGTCTGGACTACGTGACCACCACCGGCACCACTGCAAGAGAAGAAGGCCAGGGACTTCATAGATCACTTGCTTTTTGTTTTATTAAGCTAAAGGGTAGTTGCCCTGTAACATTACTTCAGGTGTACAATTTGATTTGATATTTGCATATACTGCAAAATGGTCACCACAATAAGTCTAGTTAACACCCATCACCATACATAGTTAGCAAAAAATTATTTTTCTTGTGATTGAGAACTTTTTTTTTTTTTTTAATTTATACATGCACTGGGTACAGTCAGAAGCGCGGGAGGGTGAGAGAATTCATCAGAGCCAGAGCAGGGAGCAGAACAGGCAGAAGGACCGAAGTACACTGCTGAGGGGAGCAGTGGGCGGCAGGAGAGGTCTGCGCGCCATGAGGGATCCTCCTCCGGTGGCCGGGGAGCAGTCGGGGATCGAACCTGCGCTGCAGAGACTGCGGGCAGCTTCACAACCCAGCGCTCAACCGCTGTGCCACTGGGGAGGCCCTGATTGAGAACTTTTAAGAGGTCTACCATCAGTAACTTTAAAATATGCAATCCTGTGTTAGCCACAGGCACCACGCAATACAGCACATCTCCAGGACTCATTTATTTTATAACTGGGATATGTGCTTTATGCTCCACTACCCAAGCTCCCTCTGGCAACCACCAATTTGTTCTCTGGACTTATGAACTCAGAATCTTTGGGGCTGTTCTATTGTTTTGTCTTTATTCCACATTTAAGTAAGGTCATACCACATTCTGTCTTTCTGACTTTATTTCACTTAGCATGATGCACTCATGGTCCATATGCTGTCACAAAGAGTAAGACTTCACCCTTTATGTTATGTATGACTGATTATATCCTTGTGTGTCTGTATGTGCACACACATTTTCTTTACAAAATTGTCTATCAACAGACACTTAGCTTGTTTCTATGACTTAGCAACTGTAAGTAACAGCTGCAATGAACCTGGGGGTGCATATACCTTTTCAAGTTAGTGTTTTCACTTTCTTGAAATAGATACCCAGAAGTGGAAGTACAGGGTCACATGGTGGTTTTCTTTTTCATTTTTTGAGGACCCGCCACACTGTTTTCCACGGTGGCCATGTACATATTTTCTCATCAGCCATACCAGTTTACATTCCTATCAGAGTGCACAAGGGCTATAACAGCCTTTGAACTGCCTCTGATCTCTACCTCCCAAAAAATTATCCCCGGAGTGTTTAATGTTACTGAAAATTTAAAGAAACCTATCCATCAGGAGGAACCCGGTTAAACAAATCATGGTAATATACAATCATTAAAATCAATGAAAAGATAGCAACAACAGCCGTATTAATTATTCTTTGCTTACTTTTTTAGTTTCTGTTACTCCCAACTCACTTCTGCTTTACCAGATTAGGTATAATTTTTCAATAAGCTGTAACATTTTATGTAGCACTGGAAAGTGTTCTGTGGATGCGTCTAATAAGTATCCTTCCTCAAAAGGCTAAGTTCTTTGAGAACAAAATCCATCTTTGCCTCACTATGCCAGGGGCCTGCTAACACTTGAAAATATACTGTTTCAGCACTTAAAATTGCTTTAGTACACAAAACAGATAAAGAAATATTTGTTTAAAAACTATCTAAAAAATAACAACCCACAATTTTTTTTCTATGTTCCCTAGGCATTTGTACTTGTTCATAACCCTCACACTGCCCGAACAAAATAAAATTTATGAGGTATAGGTGTACTTAGCTTTTTCAGGCACTAATGTTAAGCATCTTACTATCTCATCATTAACCCTCTACACCCCCACAGTGATGTGGATATAATTACTGTCGTTTTACAAATGAGGTAACTACACCCTAAAATCACAGGAGGAAACTGCGCTCTCAATATCAACCAGCACTATATTGCCTCTCTAATGGTCCATATTGTATTGCCTCTAAATTTATGAAGAGGGGGCCTCCCCGGTGGTGCAGCAGTTGAGCGCTGGGTTGTGAAACTGCCCGCAGCCTCTGCAGCGCTGGTTCGATCCCCCGCTGCTCCCCGGCCACCGGAGGGTCCCACATGGTGCGCAGACCTCTCCTGCCGCTCCCTGCTCCCCTCAGCAGTGTACTTCGGTCCTTCTGCCTGTTCTGCTCCCCGCTCTGGCTCTGGTGAATTCTTTCACCCTCCCGCGCTTCTGACTGTACCCAGTGCTTGTATGAATAAATAAATAAATGTAAAAAATAAATAAATAAATAAATGTATGAGGAGGGTGGGCCTTCCTGGTGGTTCAAGGGGTTTAAGACGCAACCTATGAAGCTGTCCATAGCCACTGCAGCAAGAGTTCGATCCCTGGCCGGGGAGCTACCCACATGGCACAGCAGATCTCTCCTGACTCGCCTGCTACTCCCCTCAGCAGGGTATTTCAGTCAATCCACTTGTTCTGCTCCTAGCTCTGTCTCTGGTGAATCCTCTCACCCACCACACTTCTGGCCTGTACCCCAGTTGTTGTATGCATAAATAAATAAATCTTTAAAAAAAAATTTATGAAAAGGGTGAATCTGCATAATGTATAGAAAGAATTTCCATAGACATTTTAAAAAGAAGGTCCCAATTATCTATGACTATATATAATACTAGAATGTGTAACTATATAAAAATGTTCCCTGAATGAAGGAAGTTGCTGTTATCCAATTTAAGAAAGAATCATCTCTGGAGTTACAGGGTTAGAAGACTCTAACAGATCTAACACTCAAAATTACAACCTTAGCTTAAGACACCCCAATCTTCCAAAAAGGATACACACATGACTCTTCAAGTCATTCCTCAATCCTCTACGAACCAATTCGTAAGCCTCTTCCTTTTTTCCCAAACAGTTCAGTGTTAATCCTTTCATAGCCAGGGTTTCTATTAAAAAGGAAGGAAGAAAAAGAAAAGAAATTAACATCTGAAAAAATAAACTAAAACTGTAATCATAATCTCAAAAACAAAGTCCGATTATCGTAAGTATTTAAAAATTTAAAGGAGATTACTGGGAAATTTTCCAAATTTGTACAGAATTAAAATATTTAAAAAACTGACAAACTGAGCACACACACATTTCTGAAATGTGTGTTTCAGAAAATGAGCACAAATTGCACACTGGAAAGAAAATCTGGTTAACTCATATGTCAACAAGATGCAGTGACTCTGTTACTGTTCTTCAGAGGAATTCCATGGAGGAACTTGTAAAATAAAGCTCCTTTAAAGTGTGAAAAACTTTATCTTAAAAAGACTGTTTCTGTGAACCCAAGTTACATGAAGATTAAATGTACTAGTCAATGATTAAAAGATAGACATCAATTTTCTACATTTCTGATTTTCAAACTTTTAAAATAAATTCATTGGGATTACTACTGAATATACAAGTAAAAGATATCAGAGACATAGCATTTGCAATCAACAGACTGAAATAGTTGCATAAACCATTAAGTTTTCAGAAAAGGAAAAAGATTTCTCATATGTATCTTATAAAGCATAAAAGAATAAAAAGAACTCATGATTTTATCTGCCTTCTATGACTAAAACTTAGAATTTACAAAAGAATTAGAAGATAAAGATTAGTGGTATGATCCTGAAAAAAATCAACATTAATTGGAAAATTCACATAAGGAAGTGGAAGGGAAAGGGGGCAAAACTATGTATAAATTTATTTTTTTCATGTGTAAATTTAAAGGAAAAGGTAGCAAACAAAATATTTGCCAAGTAGGCAAATTAGCAAGCTACTGCAGAAAATATCTTTGTTGTCAAAGAGGTAAAAATCTATTTCTTACAAGTTTATCGGTCACTATTAAGTGTCTTAATTTCATTCAGGGTTCCCTTAAGTTTAAAGCAAACCATAACCTTAAGTACTGTTAAAAAAAAAAACAACTTTCATTATTTATGACACTTGCTATACAGATCTGCTAAAATAGAGGAAACACCACATTTTATAAAGAATGGAAGCAGGAGCTCCACCACACTGAACGCTATCATGATTACCTTAGCAAGAGTTAGGGACTGGCAGGCGTACTTCAGAAATGAACAGAGAAAAACCTAACATCCAGCTGGCCAGCAAAAAGAAGTACGTTTTAACAATGAAAAGGGGAGAGAGAACCCTAGACACTTTTATTCCCACTGCTTTCCATAGCCAAACAATTGTATTCTCGTGAAAGAACTAGAAGAGCGCTTCAGCACCACTCCTGGCTCCACTTGGCGATACCTAGAGAACAGTAGCCAATCGAAACCTCGGGCAGCCTAAGTGCATCCAGGTCAGACGGCCAAAAGCTTCTTTTCCCTTTGCCTCTTCTCAAGTGTAGCTACACATTCTCCCCTTGCTTTACAGACATTTCACCACCCAATAGTCTATCCTCACCTAGGCAAAAGCTACATAAATTTTCAGTACATTACAAAATAAAAATTATATCTTAAATATGAATTAAGATACAATGTTCAATAGAAAGATGTTGGTTCAGAGCAAAAGACCAGACACTTAGGGAATAAGCTTGCTGTAAAGGATAAAATGTCTTCAGCTCAACTGAAGATGTAAAGCAAATTTTCTTCTAACATCTTAAATAAACTTATTTACTAAAATCAGCACATTGGTCATCCTAGGATCACCTGCTAATATATTCAATACAGAAGTAAGTCATAATTCATGTAGAATGTGTCGCTGTTTTGACAATTCAAAATACTGTTTTAAGCATCTTTTCACAGGAGTCAAGGATGAGAGTAACAGCACCCAAAAAAACTGAAGACAGACAAGTAAACAAAACTTAATCTACTTATACTTACAAGTAAGTGTATGCTATTTACACTTACCTCCATGCTCTGCAAATTTGGGATTAGAGAGGATTTGTTTACAGAATTTCAATCCATTTCTATACTGTTTATGCTCATAACATCTCTGTTAAAACAAAAAAGAAAAATTTGCGTTTAGGAAGAAATGCAAGCAATTTGAAATTCAATGCTAAGTTCTGGACTCTGTTAAAGGCAACAAAAAGAACCATACTCTCCTAAGTCCCACCAAAATGCCAGTTAGTATGTATATGCGTATCTAATATGAACACTTAGCAATAACATGTAATATATGATATTGCATATCAATCTATTGATCTGTCTAGTTCAAATACACAAAGTAAAACAAAGAAACAGAATATAAATACAGGAAAAATAAAATCATGAGCTCATCCAAAAGATCTAATATGTGTTAGATAAATAAAAACTGATAAAAAGTAAAGGTGTACAAACTGCATTTTAAAATACTATTTTTTTACTAAAGGCAAGTCTCTCAGGTCCAATGGGACAAGTGCATGTGAACCAATGGGTGGCGGGAAGGAGGAAAGACCCACACCAGTTACATCACAGTGAAATTTCAAAGCCTGGAAATAAAGAAAGCTGCTTCAAAACATCACAAAAGAAAAGAAAGTCACACAACAAATATCTACATTCAGAAGGACACAGAACTTTTATTCCAAATAATAATGGAATGCTGCTGAAAGGCTGAAAACTATATATAGCCTTCAAAACTCAAAGCAAAAGTAAGTTTCAACCCAGAATTCTATAGTCAGTCAAATTATCAATCAAGAATACAAGTAAAATAGCACTGTAAAATTTCTGAGAAAGCTAAAGTTTTATCTTTGTGCACTTAAAAGCTATTAAAATAATCAAAAACAACATGGACCTTAGTAAATAAGGAATTTAATGTAAAAAAAAAAAAATTCCAGAACAACTACAAAATGAAGCAGGAAGCCAAACATTACTAAGGGATAAATTTCCACCAATTGGTGTACCTCACAATATGGAAAATAGTATTTATAAGCACATGGCAGAATTGTAAGTACATTTGAAGAAAATGAGCAATAGATCTACCAAGAACTAGGCAGCTGAATAACTAAGACAGCTACTGAATCCAGGAAAAATAAAAGCATGTTTAAGAAAAGAATGGTCTTAGTGACATATTTGACTTAACAGTGAACATTATATGCATAATAACATAATTTTAAGTATTCAATTCAATACTAGTTTACAAACATTGTGATACAACCATGGTGAGTAATGCGTTAAAAAGAAATGGGCAAAATGTGAATGATGAGTTTTTAAGTCTTCATTTCTCATTAAACAGAAGTCAACAAATATCTAAAAGTCACTTAAAAAAATAAACAGTGATATATGTAAACAGCAAAAAATCAACACCAATGAAAGTGGCTAGCAAACCCGAGGATCCTTGACTCTGGAGTGGAAATAGGATATATTTTTTCCACCGAAAACCTTTAAGAGCTATTTGACATTTAAGTATCAACATGTGCTTTCATTATAATTTTTTTCAAGATTTTTTTTTAAGATTTATTTTTTTAAATAGAGGCATGTTTTTATTTGTTTGTTGTTTGTTTTTTGTTTATACATGCACTGGGTACAGTCAGAAGTTCGGGAGGGTGAGAGAATTCACCAGAGCCAGAGCGGGGAGCAGAGCAGGCAGAAGGACTGACGTACACTGCTGAGGGGAGCAGCGGGCGGCAGGAGAGGTCTGCGCGCCATGTGGACCCTCGCCAGCGCCGGGGGATCGAACTGGCGCCGCAGAGGCTGTGGGCAGCTTCGCAACCCAGCGCTCATCCGCTGTGCCACCGGGGAGGCCCTTAAGATTTATTTATTTATACAAGCACTGGGTACAGTCAGAAGCGCGGGAGGGTGAGAGAATTCACCAGAGCCAGAGCGGGGAGCAGAGCAGGCAGAAGGACCGAAGTACACTGCTGAGGGGAGCAGCGGGCGGCAGGAGAGGTCTGCGCGCCATGTGGGACCCCCTCCCGTGGCCGGGGAGCATCCAGGGATCCAACCGGCGCAGCTGAGGCTGCAGGCAGCTTCGCAACCCAGCGCTCAACCGCTGCGCCACCGGGGAGGCCCTTTTTCAAGATTTTTTTTTAAAGATTTATTTATTTATACAAGAGCCGGGGTACAGGCAAGACACAAGGAGGGTGAGAGGATTCACCAGAAACAAAGCAGGGAACAGAACAGGCAGACTGACAAAAATACACTGCTGACGGGAGAGCAGCAAGACAGGAGAGGTCTGCTCACCATGTGGGTTGCTCTGAGGCCGGCAGGGATCGAATCGGCGCTGCGGACAGCTTCACAGCGCTGCGCTCAACCGCCTGCACCACCAGGGAGGCCCTCATTATAAATTTTTTAAAGATCTATTATTTATGCAGACAAGAACTGGGTACAGGCCAGAGGTGTGGGGTGTGAGAGGATTCACCAGAGAGACAGAGTGGGGAGCAGAGCAAGCAGACTGACTGAAATACACTGCTGAGGGGAGCAGCAGGCAAGTCAGGAGAAGTTTGCTGCGCCATGTGGGTAGCTCCCTGGCAGGGGATCAAACTCGTGCTGCAGTGGCTGCGGATTGCTTCATAGGTTACATGTAAACCCCTGAGCCACCAGGGAGGCCCTCATTATAATTTTTTAAAGAAATGTATGTTACAGAAAGAAAGATGATACCCTATGCCAGAATTCAATGTCTCAAGTTTAAACAAATTTGATTCACAACTTTTGAACCACTATATTCAATATCTAGGAGGAATAGTTAATGCAATGCTGACACAAGTCACAGTGAAAAAAATGTGTATGTATACATATATATAAAATTCAGATTAGTATATAAAAAAACTTTCTTTCATATAATTCGAGTTAAAATATTCAGGATTCTAATTGTTTTTTTCATGGTCTTACTAGATACATCTTACATTGTTTACAGCACTACAGCTTTCAAAGAAATTTTATACTAACATCTCATTTGTTCATCATGATACTTCTAGAAACTAAGCACAAAAAGTTCTACTCTTGTTGTACAGGAAGGATTCAGAAAACAAGCCATTACCAGAAGCCATGTACGGAGAGAGTGAGATTTACATTAGAGTCTAGACCCTCTGAGTCCCAGTTCAGAATTCTTTCTAATTTTATTAAATTTTAATTAGCCTAAATGTGACTGCAACTAAGAGTTTTAATCCTTTATCAGATCTAACAAATTCAACTGTTCAACTTTTTCTTAATTACTTAAATTACAGACAAAAAATCCAAAAATAAGGTGAAAAAAATGAGCACACATACAGAATTACAAACTGAGTAACTTCCCCAAAAAATAGCTCACCAAGTAAAAATTAAAAACCAAATTCCACTTTCTTTGAATGAGGCATACTATAGCACTTGCTTTATATTATCACACTTCAGAACAGTAATTACATTTCAGTTGCT
Source organism: Talpa occidentalis (assembly GCF_014898055.3). Lineage (NCBI taxonomy): Eukaryota > Metazoa > Chordata > Mammalia > Eulipotyphla > Talpidae > Talpa > Talpa occidentalis. The sequence goes on from NW_023605194.1 coordinate 113,406,537, forward strand.
AATTATTATGTTTCCAATTAATGAAATTTGGCTGTCTTTCTTATTGAAACTATATTCAATGTCATTAACCCAATTATCTCCCTCAACCTGACATGTAAAAATAATTCATACCCGCAGACTACTAAAAATTCAGTCTCCTGCCAAATCAAGAATAGTCATGCATTTAAGGAAATGGATCTCAACTTTTTTCCTAAAGGTACCACCTTCTACAACTGGTTATTCATTCATTACAAAGGAGAGTATTATTTCCAGTTTGATTGAAGGTCACAACATAAGTCTAACGTACGTATCTCATTACATTTTCCTTCAAATTCTGCTTTGGGGAAGGATAATCTATATTAGCAAACAGGGTTAACAAGAAAAATAGGAACTAGTGTATCATCCTTCCACAACTTTCTATCCCGGATCCAACATATTATAAGACCAGATCTATCTACTTTTAACAAAAGTTTTTGTCTAATTAAAATAAAAGTTTTAAAAAGCAGTCTTAAAATAGAAGATACAGTCATGAGGAGCCTTTGAACCACTCAAAAAGTGTATACAAAATACTAGGTTTACATGTGTGTGTTTTAAATCACATGTAACACCATCACTAAAGTTGATTCTACAGGACTGTGTGGAGGGAATATATTACATTCTTACCCAAAACAAGAAGCATAATTTTTTGTAACTTAAGTTTACTTAAGTAAATGCAAAATACTACATAACATTGAGAACAGATTTCATATTTAATTCATTTAAAAAAGGTTTTGTAAAACAATGTGACAAACAGATCTGTGAATTCTCCACAGTAAAATTAAGTAAAATACAGGTCTACAACTTTTTCAAAGAAGAAATGCAAATTACCAACAGGATGACACAGAATACAAATCACAATGAGAATGCCCATAAAAATATTGGATGGGCCTCCCTGGCAGCGCAAGGGGGCAAAGCACAGCACTGTGAAGCTATCTGAAGCCTCTGCAGCATGAATTCAATCCCCAGCCAGGGAGCTACCCACTGGCACAGCAGACCTCTCCTGACTCGCCTTCTGCTCCCCTCAGCAGCGTATTCCAGTCAGTCTGCCTGTTCTGCTCCCCACTCTGTCTCTGGTGAATCCTCTCACCCCCGACACCTCTGGCCTGTACCCCAGCTCTTGTATGCATAAATAAATTTTAAAAAATACAAGACTACAATTCCATTTCTGAAACTCTTGTATTTGGGGGAAAAAATCTTTTATTTTTAGAAGATTTATTTTTATTTATGTATGCATACAAGAACTGGGGTGTAGGCCAGCAGGCAGTGAAGGGGTGAGAGGACTCACCAGAGACAGAGTGGGGAACAGAACAGGTGGATGTACTTAAATACACTGCTGAGGGGAGCAGCAGGTGAGACAGGAGACGTCTGCCTTGCCATATGTGGGTTAGCTCCCTGGCTGGGGATCAAACTCATGCTGCAATGGCTGGTAATAGCTTCATAGTGCTGACACTTTAACCCCTGAGCCACCAGGGTGGCCCTATTTGGGAAAATTTTTAAAATATTAGAACTTGTGAGTAAAGGTTTCCCTTGGTAAGGAATGACTGTTGTAGTACTCTCTTTGTTCTTGTGGGCATATGTTAATTCAAAATTAAATACAATAATAGTAGAAACAAGAGTATTATCTTTGATCAGCAGTTAAATTTTAACATTAATACTGTACTATAATAAAGCAAAACAGGACATAATTAAAACAGAATAAACTGTTCTACTAGATTAAAAAAAAAAAAAATGCCCATGTGCTACAAGCTTAGCCCTGCCTCCAAATGCATAGAAATAACTGACATCCTGTCAAGCATAAACCTGGCAAGTAAATATTAAAGAACTATTTTCAGCCATTAGACAGAGAGCTAACACAGGACTGTGTGATCTTAGAAGAGAAACAAGGTAATTCCCAAGAAAATCCTTTTTTCTGCCTAGAGGCATTTTTCAGACAGTAGAGTAAGGAGGGGGAGCCAAACAGAGCATGGCATCTTCATGGATCTAAGCAGACAGGGCTAGTAACTGCTCTGATGGCTGGAATATTTCGGAGCAGAAAATCAGTGAGACTGTTCAAGATGAGGCTTCAGAAATCTGTGCCGGAATCACTAGTCAAATATAAAGTAAAAAAATCAAATATAAGGCTGAACAAGTCCGATGCAAGCGTCTACTGAAGCTGGGTAAGGTTCAAACACCAACTAGCACAAGCTGAACTACTGGTGCTCACACGTGGCTGGGCGACCTCTGAGTTCCAAACACCCATCAAAGGATTTAGTTAAACATGCCAGGATTCAGCAGATACAGGCCACACCTTCAGGGTAGGCTAATCAAGGCCCACTTTCATTCACACTTAAAAACAAATCCTGAAAAGATCAAGCCAAATAAATAACCATAAAAGTAAACCCAGAACAATTAACAGGAAAAGAACAAACAACTTATCTGCCAAAACAAACCTCAAAGGCGACAGGATCCAGATATTCAAAGTCCTAGTGTCCACAACACCCAGTATTATGAAAAAAGATAATTATAAGAAATGTGAAACAGGAAATTGCCATATACAACCAAAGGGGATAAAAAAATCAAAAGCAACAGAAACAAGATGGAAGGAACAAAGACTTTTAAAAGTCACTATTATGTAATGGTAAAAATTTTAAGGAAAATATGGAGACAATGAAGAAACAAACATAAATCCCAACAGAGAAACAGAAATTATTAAAAAATGGAAATTTCCGAGCAACAAAATACGATATCAAAAAAGAAAAGTTAACAATACTGGTTCAAAATATTACAATGCAGCAAACTTAGAGCCAATGCAGCAAACATAAACCACTGCACAGAGGTTGCAGTACACCTGGAAACCTATAACAGACATATCCAACACGGAAAGGAACAATACCAAGTGGACTAAATGGTCTCACATATGTAAGGCACGGGAGTTCAGGAAGTTGAAAGTATGGAAATTGTGCAAATTTGATAAAAACCCTAAACTCACAAATCTAAGAATTCCAACAAAACCTATCTGGAAAAACTAAAAACATCACAGCCCAAATGCTGGAAAATAACAATAAAAAATTTTAAAATCAGTCAGAAAAAAAGGAATTGGGGGCTTCCCTGGTGGCGTGGGGGTTAGGTCTCAGTATCACCTGCCACTGCAGCACCAATTCAATCCCCAGCCAGGGAGCTGACCCACATGGTACAGCAGACCTCTCCTCTCTCCCTGCTGCTCCCCTCAGCAGTGGATTTCAGTAGATATACCTCTCTTCTGCTCCCCACTCTGGCTCTCCCCCCCTGGCAGCACCTCTGGCCTACAACCCAGTTCTTGCATGCATAAATAAATAAAAATAAAAAAGGAGGAGCCTCCCTGGTGGTGAAAGGGGTTAAGCACCGCACTCTGAAGCAAACCGGCGCTGGGTTGCGAAGCTGCCTGCAGCCTCTGGCAGTGCCGGTTCAATCCCCGACCGCTGGACAAGGGTCCCACATGATGCGCAGACCTCTCCTGCCGCCCGCTGCTCCCCTCAGCAGTGTATTTCGTCAATCTGCCTGTTCTGCTCCCTGCTCTGGCTCTGGTGAATTCTCTTACCCTCCCACACTTCTGACTGTACCCAGTGCTCGCATAAATAAATAAATAAATAAATAAATAAATAAATAAATAAATAAATGAATGAATGAATGAATAAGTCTTAAAAAAAAAAAAAAGGAATTAGGAAAACAAGAGCAATTTAAGCAAGAAGGAGGTAAGACCAGAATCAATGAAATGAAATAGAAGAAAAACAAAGGAAATCAGTAAACAAAAATTTGGTTCTTTAGGATGATCAATCAAATTGATAAACCTCTAGCCAGAGAGAGCAGTAATCACAAAAGTACCCAAAACAGTAGAGTAGTTAGAACCCCACTTTCTAGTCAGAGGGTGACAACAGTCCCAAAAAAACACGCAGCAGGAAGATGACAGAGGAGAAACCAGGGAAAGGAAACTACAAAGATGCTTATGACTTCCACAGTCCACCCCCCCAAACTGCAAGTACACAGATCTGATCCTATTCACAACAACCAAAGGCTTTGAGAACCCCACCTAACAGACACAAAATGTCCAGACCCCGGACTGGTTACTAAACAGGATTTTGATAACTGATATATCAGAACCACAAACCACATGAGGAGTTGGGACATATAGCTTGAACCTAGCCCAATGTACTGCAACAATATTCTCCACAGGATTTAAACAAGATCCAGAGTCTGATAAACTGATATTCAAAATATCCAGAATAGGACCTCCCTGGTGGCGCAAGGGGTTAAGCACCGCACTATGAAGCAGCCCACATGGTGCAGCAGACCTCTCTCATCTTGCCCTCTGCTCCCCTCAGCAGTGTATTTCAGTCAATCTGCCTGTTCTGTTGTTTCCCACTGTCTCTGGTGAAACCTCTCACTTCCCACGCCTCTGGCCGGTATGCATAAATAAATAAATAAATCTTTAAAAAAAAAAAAAAAAACCTTAAATTAGCCATCATAAAAATCCTGGTGAAAGCAATTAGTAAACACTCTAAAACACTTTTTGAGGAGAGGAGAGTTAAAAAGCCTACTATGGCCTCATTAGTAGAATGGAGTTAAGAATCAGGGGCCTTCCTGGTGGTGCGAAGCGGCCTATGGGGCGGTTCGCAGGAACTGCTGCATGAGTTCAGTCCCTGGCCGGCCAGGGAGCAGCCCACATGGCACAGCAGACCTCTCCTGTCTCGCCCGCTGCTCCCCTCAACAGTATACTTTGGTCGATCTGCCTGTTCTGTTCTCCACTCTGTCTCTGGTGAATCCTCTCACCTCCCCCACATCTCTGGCCTGTGCCCCAGCTCTTGTACGCATAAATAAATAAGTCTTTAAAAAAAAAAGAAGAATCGGTGTACTGTAAAATAGATGAATGAAATGTATCCAACCTGAAAAAAAGAGACTGAGTAAATAAACAGATTAAAAAAAAGTCTTATGCAGCTGTGACCTTGGGAAGGGGACCCTCTAGGTGGCCAGACCCAGTCCACCAGCACTGAGGCTGAGGTGGGACACTATGTCTGAGACCCCCAATGTTAAGAACAGCATTATAATGCTGAAAATAATTCCACTTATCTTCCTAGAATACCCTCTAGTTTCACTGATAAGACTATGAATCCTCCCAAAAAAAAAAAAAAAAAAGGTTAAAAAAAAACCTCCAAAATGCTTGACTGCTTATATAAATAGAACAGTTAGACAAGCTGTGAAAAAAAAAATACATAAGGTTATCAACTGCAGAGAGTTCATTATCCTCCAAATCCTTGTTATAGTAAAAACATCTCCTGGAAGTAGGAACTGTGACATGGCGAAATGAGGTAATCACATCAATAAAAGATAGTAACACAAAATATTTAAATTTAATATATATGTTTTGGATTTGGCATTAGGATGACATGGTTTTCTTTAGTATTAAATATACTTTCCCATCCTTTCCCCCAGCTAATGCAAAAAACATTTTTATTCTTCTAAACTGATGCATTGTACTGCAGCCTCAAATCCAGCTCAATAGGAAAAGCCAAAGTTGGCTTTAAGAGTCAGCCATGCTGGGGATTTCTTTTTTTTCTTTTCTTTTCTTTCTTTTTTTTTTAAGATTTATTTAGTGGCCTCCCTTGTGGCGCAAGGGGTTAAGCACAGCACTATGGGGCAGTCCACAGCCTCTGCGGTGTGGGTTCGATCCCTGGCTGGCCAGGGAGCAACCCACATGGGGAAGCAGACCTCTCCTGCCTCACCCGCTGCTCCCCTCAGACTGACTGTTTCAGTCAGTCTGCCTGTTCTGTTCCCCGCTCTGTCTCTGGTGAATCCTCTCACCACATGCACCTCTGGCCTGTACCCCCAGCTGTTGTATGCATGGATAGATCTTTAAAAAAAATTTTTTTTTTAATTAGAAAAAAAGAGATTTATTTATGCATACAAGAACTGGGGTACAGGCCAGAGGTGCAGGGAGGCGGGGATGGAAGGACATTGAGAGGATTCAACAGACAAAGTGGGGAGCAGAACAGGCGGATCTACCGAAATATACTGCTGAGGGGAGCAGCAGGGAGAGAGGGGAGGTCTGCTGCAATTGAACTGGAACTAGAACTCTTGCTGCTGTGGCTGGCAGTAGATTGACAGTGCTGTGTCTTTAACCCCTGCACCACCAGGGAGGCCCTGTCTGGGGATTTCTTCAAAATAACCCAGGAGTACACATACAGATGAAAAAGAATGAACCAAAGGTAACTGTCAAACCTGGGATACAGGTTCATCATACAGTGGTTTTTTTGTTTGTCTGGGTTTTTTTTTTTTTTTTGGGGGGGGGGTCTTTTGCATAGAAGAACTGTGGTACAGACCAGAGGTGTGGGTGGAATGAGAGGATTCACCAGAGACAGAGTGGGGCGCAGAACAGCCAGATTTACGGAAATCCACTGCTGAGGGGAGCAGCAGGTGAGACAGGAGAGGTCTGCTGCACCATGTGTGGATTAGTGCCCTGGCCGGGATCTAACTCAGGTCATAGCAATGGTAGCACTGAGACTTAACCCCTAGGCCACCAGGGAGGCCCTATACAGTTCTCTTTATTATTTTTATATGTTTAAAATGTTTCATGATTGGGCCTCCCCTGGTGGCGCAGCGGTTGAGCACTGAGTTGCGAGGCTGCCCGCAGCCTCTGCAGCGCCGGTTCCATCCCCAGGTCCCACACACAAAAAAAAAAGTTTCATGATTAAAAAGCTAAAAAATCATAGGTTTGCCAAAATGAAATCAAGCAGCACTAACTAACTTGTTAGGAGAGTGGATGGCCCTCAGTAGCACCAGTGGATTAGAACTATTTTCTAATAGTCATGGTACTTGCTGTAGAGCAGAGAGCTATAGAAAATGGACACACACAGCCTGAAGAGCCAGAGTCTAGAGCTGCAGCTATTTAACATTTTAATTAACTAATATTAAATAAAATTTAAATTTCTTCAGTAAAGATCCTCAGTATCATCACCCACTTCTCAGATGTTCCATAGCGACCTCTCACTACTGCCTGCTTTACTGGACAGTTAAAAAACAGAACAATTGCATCATCACAAAAAATACTACAGGACAACACTAATTTAGAGTTCCAACAGTTCCGTGTCACTGCCTAACTAGACTCATTGGAGCCTCAACTGTGTCGCCTCCAGAAAGTGACCATTAATGACCTTGCAGAGTGTAGGTAAGAATTAAATGTAAACACATAGAAAGCACAAGGGGAAGCACTTGATAAAAGGGTTTAAATAAAGCACTACAGTATCAGTTAGTTACAATATTTAGACCCAATCAGTTTCAATGATTAGAGAAAAACCTGAAAGCAGAAACTGAAATAAAATACACAATCAGGGATTAAGTCTCTGCTATCACTGCGACTGCCCACCTTCATAGCCTGAGTTGGAACCCCAGCCAGGGAGCTGACCCAGTATGTGGTGCAGCAGACCTCTCCTGACTCACCCACTGCTCCCCTCAGCAGTGTATTCAGTAATCAGCCTGCTTTGCTCCCCACTCTGTCTCTGGTGAATCCTCTCACTCCCTGCACCTCTGACCTATACCCTAGTTCTTCTAAATATAATAAAATCTTAAATTAAAAGAAAACAAGGGATCTCTGGAAAACTACTTTTATCCTCCCTTTCCTAAAACTATTTTAGTTGGTTCTGTTTGCACACAATTAGGTTATCATTTTCATAATCATGAAATTTCTGGTAAACTACTATGAAAACAATGCTAACAATACTTTCACTCCTCCTAGATTTTTTAAAATTTATTTATTTATGCATACAAGAGCTGGAGTATAGGCCAGAGATGCGGGGGGGGTGGGGGGGAGGAGGATTCACGAGAGACAGAGTGGGGAACAGAACAGGCAGATTGACCGAAGTACACTGCTGAGGGGAGCAGCAGGCGAGACAGGAGAGGTCTGCTGCGCCATGTGAGTAGCTCCCTGGCCGGCCAGGGATCAAACTCGTGCTGCAGAGGCTACGGATTGCCTCATGGTGCTGTGCCACCAGGAAGGCCCTTCTTCCAGAATTTTAAAATATAAGTTTGTCTCACTGCTATAACAGAAAGACAAAATAAGACCCACTGGGATTAATCAGGCTATTTTATTGGATCTCTTAGAAGAAAATTTAAGCATCATCTGTTGTGAGTGGTCAAACAGTACATATCCGGGGCAAGTTCATTCTTAACTAAAACACTTTTAGACATACTGAGTCACACAATGTCCTGATAACTTCTTTACTGTTTCGAGTAAGAGTTTCATTTTCTATCAATCAGGTTAAATGCATTTATTCTTTTAGCTGCTCCTTCTAAGAAGTTTTAAATCCTTAGACACTCTGGGTGTTCCTCTTGAGATTGGTGCAATATTGTTCCCATATTTTTATATTTTTTAGAACTAGTCGAATTTCTTTTTCTTTTTTTTTAAAGATTGATTTATTGATTTATTGATTTATTGATTTATACAAGCACTGGGTACAGTCAGAATCACAGGAGGGTGAGAGAATTCACCAGAGCCAGAGCGGAGAGCAGAACAGGCAGACTGACGAAATACACTGCTGAGAGGAGCAGCGGGCGCAGTAGGAGAGGTCTGAGCGCCATGTGGGACCCTTGCCCGGCGGCAGGGGATCGAACCGGCATTGCAGAGACTGCGGGGCCGTTTTGCCGCCCAGTGCTCAACCGCTATACCACCGGGGGAGGCCCACTAGTCGAATTTCAAACAATAAACTGGATACTTTAAACAAGGTTTCTAATTTTTTTTAAATTTTTAATACTTCTATCACAATTCACACAAGGCATTTCAATATTTCAATAGTATCAAGTATACAGTCTAAAAATAAAAAAACACGAGAATTTTACACCAGTACTTTCGGGGTATTATCAGCACTAGGGAAACAATGGTCCATATCTGGAGAAGTTTTGGACCCAGAAGTTAAGATTACAGGCATAGACTGTGACATATGTGACAATCACCATTGGCATTCTTGATCCTATAACCTGCTAGTACACTGTAAACTGTGACAGATTTCAATCTTACCTACACCCGCCCTCCACCCCCACCCCCCAGCACTGAATTGTATTACTTGAGGGGAAGAAAAAAAGGCTGAAGGAGGATTTAAGATTCACGCTTAAGGCCCTCCCCTGGTGGCAACAGTGGTTGAGCGCTGGGCGGCAAAGCTGCCCCGCAGCCTCTGCAGCGCTGGTTCGATCCCCGGCCGCCGGGAGAGGGTCCTACATGGCGCGCAGACTTCTCCTGCCGCCCGGCTGCTCCCCTCAGCAGTGTACTTTGGTCCTTCTGCCTGTTCTGCTCCCCGCTCTGGCTCTGGTGAATTCTCTCATCCTCCCGCGCTTCTGACTGTACCCAGTGCTTAAATAAATAAATCTTTAAAAAAAGAAAAAAGAAAAAAAAGATTCACACTTAACATAATCATTCTATTAAAGGAATGTTAGGAGCTATGAACTCTGCTGCTAGGGATAAGACAAAATTCAATAAAACCAAAGTGTGTATCTATGATGGCGTGGCAGCTCTATAACAGAACCTTATAATTATATTAAGGATAAGCACTTCTAGAAGAGTGTGAACAGAGCCAGGGAATGGCCCTGAGGATGCAGGACCAGACATACAGCCAACTTAATCAATTACATAAAATTTTAGTTGCAAGTTATTTTAAAGAAAGAACTATTATTTCAAGTATACCACATAAAAATAAAGATGAACTCTGTAAGACAATGGCTGCCTCTTTCTGAACACTTCACAAATCCTCATAGGAACCACACAGACCACCAAAGAGGGTAAATGACATCACCCGTAGTCAGCATTATAAGGGGAGACAACTAAAAACTCCCTTTCACATGCAAGAACACAAATATCCAATGAGGGCCTCCCCGGTGGCACAGCGGGTTGAGCACAGAGCTGTGAGGCTGTCTGCAGCCTCTGCAGTGTGGGCTCGATTCCCGGCCGGCCAGGGAGATTCCCACATGGCGCAGCAGACCTCTCCTGCCTTGCTGCTCCCCTCAGCAGTGTATTTCAGTGCTTCTGCCTGTTCTGTTCCCCACTGACTCTGATGAATCCTCTCACCCGGCGACCCCTGGCATCTCTGGCCTGTACCCAGCTCTTGCATGCATAAATAAATCTTTAAAAACAAAAAAACAAAAAACAAATACCCAACGAGTTTCAATGAGGACTATCCAAAAGAGCAATTACACAGGGCTCCAGTAGAACTGAACACATGCAGTGTTAACTGGGTGGGATTCACGCTCGGGAGAGGGTCCCACCAAGACGATGTACTGAGACATGATGGATAAAAGCAACAACCATCAGAGAGTCAAAAAGAAAAGGCTTAATAAAGTCTCGAGACCAAAGAAGGCAATTTCAGCACAGTTCTGGAAGCAACTAAGAAGGAGGAAGTGTCCCAGGGAGGTCTGATGGAGAGAAGGAAGCCATGAAGATAAAGGCCCCACAAAAACAAGACAGGACTAGAAGGTAAGAGGAAGGTCTATTTAATATAGTGCATTTCACTGTAGCAAAAAACAAGGACTGATAGTCTAAGGAAGTTACCCAAACCTCATTCCAAAAATAAAACTGCCTCCACTGATGATCCAGTAAAATACATCACAAGTAATTTGAGGGCCTCCCTGGAGGCACAAAGGTTAAGACGCAACCTATGAAGCAATCCATAGCCACTGCAGCACAAGATCGATTCCCAGCCGGCCAGGGAGCAGCCCACATGGTGCAGGAGACCTCTCCTGACTTACCCCGCTGCTCCCCTCAGCAGTGTACTTTGGTCAATCTGCCTGTTCTGTTCCCCACTCTGTCTCTGGTGAATCCTCCACCTCCCCACACACCTCTGGCCTGTACCCCAGCTCTTGTATGCATAAATAAATAAATCTTAAAAAAAAAAACACAAAACTTGAACTGAAGAAAGAACCCACCATCCATAGCAAGTTACTTATAGAATAAAATAAAAATTGGCAGATGAAAACACACCAAAAACCCTAGCAAGAGAGGAAGGATATCACACAACACTTCATCCCAAAATAAAAATAACAGATGCAGACATAAAAGAACACCTCATACCAGATAATCAAAATTTAAAACAGTGGACAAAAAAACAGAAAGATGTAAAACAGGAACTGATTTTAACAAAGAAAAATAATCTCAGAAATGAAGACTAAATTAGAAGCTATATGACTTAGAGAGACAGGAATGCTTCTCAAGTAAATGAAAAAAACAGAGGTGAAAAGAATGGAAAGAAAAATTGTAGATATAAAAGAATATCCAACAAGCAAAGATCACTAACAATGAAAACAAAGTTAGAGTATTTAGAACAGTAAGTCTCAAATTAAAAAAATAATAATAATAATAATACTTACATACAGAAACTACACAGGGGCCTCCCGGTGGTGCAAGGGGTTAAGCACAGCACTGAAGCTATCCAAAGCCTCTGCAGCACAAGTTCTATCCCCTGCAGGCCAGGGAGCTACCCACATGCTCAGCAGAGCTCTCCTGCCTCGCACACTGCTCCCCTCAAAGGTCAGTCTGCATGTTCTGTTCCCCACCCCACCTCTGGTAAATCCTCTCACCACCCCCTCCCGCACTCTGGCCTGTACCACAGCTCTTGTATGCATAAATAACTCTTAAAAAAATAAATAAACTACACACTAGGGAAATTTTATCCAGAAGAGTTGACATGGAAACATGTCCTGGTAAACCAATTCAATATCAGAAAAAAAGAAAAGCCCCCCCAAAAGAAAGACCAATTCATCTACAAGGGGAAAAAAAAATCAGGTTGGCATCAGCAATATGCAAGCAGGACAACTGCAACTGCAGGGCAGTATTTTCAAGAAACTTCATAAGATGCCAGTCAAGAATTTTATATCCAGGCAAACCGTCTCTCAAATATCAAAACCAGAAAAACAATTTTTACATGTAAGAACTTGAGATGGGCTTCTCTGGTGACGCAACGGGTTAAGCACAGCACTATGAAGCTATCCACAGCCTCTGCAGCATGAGTTCGATCGCTGGCCAGCCAGGGAGCTAACCACATGGCACAGCAGACCTCTCCTGACTTGCCAGGTATTCCCTCAGCAGTGTATTTCAGTTACTCTGCCTGTTCTGTTCCCCACTCTGTCTCTGATGAATCCTCTCATCCCTCACACCCCACCTCCCCTGCAGCTCTGGCCTACACCCCAGCTCTTATATGCATGGATAGACAGAATAAATCTTTTAAAATAAATGAATAAAATATCAAACTGAGTAACAGACACTGGGAAAGGATAATATAAAATGACAATGAAGTCAAGTCAATGAAAAAGCTAAAGTTCTTAATAAACTGTACACGACACAACAAACTATAAATACTAAAACACATTGCTTTACCACTTGCCAGGTACTTTCAGACACATCTCACTACCTGACCAGTGAGACTGATTAGAAAAGCTATGTTTTTCTCTTTCTCTCAGATTTACAAACTGAGTCTTTAAAATAATTGATTAAAAATAATGGATAAAGTGAAAGAGTCAGGATTAGAACCCAGAACTCTTCTGTTGTTATTTCCACTAAGAACTCCCCTATATTTAGCACTAAAATTGCTTGAAAACACATAATAAAGTAACATTTTATTTCCTTGTTTAAGTAACACATTAATGTTTGAAATGTTTTTTTTTAAATATTAATTTCGGCCTCCTTGGTGGCGCAAGGGGTTAAGACACAACCTATGAAGCTATTCGCAGCCTCTGCAGTATGAGTTCGAACCCTGGCCAGGGAGCTACCCACATGGTGCAGCAGACCTCTCCTGACTCACCCGCTGCTCCCCTCAGCAGTGTATTTCAATCAATCCACCTGTTCTGCTCCCCACTGTCTCTGGTGAGTCCTCTCACTCCCAACACCTCTAGCCTGTACCCCAGCTCTTGTATGCATAAATAAATAAATCTTTTAAAAAAATAAATGTCACATTTCACATTTGCTTCTAAGGGATTTTGTCAACCAAAAATACTAGGGTAAACACATAAAAACCGCACCCAACTAAAACAAGCTACACAGATAGGCACAGCACAAACACTGGCCCCCAACATCTACCAGTTACTTTGGTTCATGAGTCACACCCATCCTATCTGATGTACAACTTTCCCTCAGAGTTCAGAAAAGCTTCCTTCCATCACTCCACAAATTCCAGGTCTTGTCGGAGATAAAGTGCAGTTTCTACACTGTAGTATGTATTTGCTATCCATTTAACTTAAGTAAAAATGTGCTATCATGTTTAGTAGCTTCTTATCTTTGCCTTTTATCTTTCACTAATGAAATCGGAATGCCCAACTACACTTTTCCCACAAGTCCTGTGGCTTTTACTGCATGCTGTTGCACAGTGTAGTGACTTTGAGGATCCATGTCTGATGCAGCACCACTGACAGCATGTAAAACAATTATACACACGCTTTAACAAAGTAATAAAAAATATTGGCTATACTTATAATTTCCTCAGAGAAATGATGCAAGGTTTATATCCACCAATGTATTAAAAAAAAAAAAAACTAACAAAATCTGACTCAAAATAAAAGCTTCATCACAGCTAGTTTACTTCATTTCCAAATCTAGAGATTCTGACTCAATTTTCATGCACTGGTATCAAAGGCGATCGTGCAATCTCCAATGAGACCTCTCTGAAAAATAAAGAGTACCATATTAAGTATAAACCATTATCATGAGAGGGAAAAAATAATTAACCGGAACAATCATTTGTGGAACTAGAGAGTCAACCGTAAGGGTTTTCTTTTGCCCAGGCCTCTTTTTAAAAGTAAACTTTCATTTCTTTTTAAATATACAATCATTAAAACTCTTACAGATGCCATACAAAAATGTTTAAATGTTCTCCTCTATAATAAAATCAAATGAAGCCATCAAGATCAAAAATATCACTGGAGGCCCTCCCTGGTGGCACAAGGGGTTAAGGCTCAGCACAATGAAGCTATTGCCAGCCAATGTGGCGCAAGTTCAATCCCCAGCCAGGGAGGTGACCCACATGGCGCAGCAGACTTCTCCCGTCTCGCCTGCTGCTCCCTTCAGCAGCGTATTCCAGTAGATCCGCCTGTACTGCTCCCCACTGTCTCTGGTGGATACTCACACTCACACACCCCCACACCCCCTCTGGCATACACCCCAGTTCTTCTGTGCAAAAATAAATAACATTTTTTAAAAAGAATTTTGTTTTTTCTCTCTTCAACAGGATTACTGTCTATAAATAGAGAGCAAAGTTGTGCTTAGATGTGAATGCTGATTTTTGGCAAGACTCACTTATTAGTCTGAGTGACTTACTCTGCCACACCAGTTTTGCCTTTCCAAATTTTAAGACTTCAATTAGGGCCTCCCTGGTGGCGCAAGGGGTTAAGACGCAATCTATGAAGCTATCCGCAGCCTCTGCAGCACGACTTCCATCCCCACGGCGCAGCAGACCTCTCCTGACTAGCCCACTGCTCCTCTCAGCAGTGTATTTCGGTCAGTCTGCCTGTTCTGCTCCCAGCTCTGTCTCTCGTGAATCTTCTCACGCCCCCACACCTCTGGCCTGTACCCCAGTTCTTGTATGCATAAATAAATAAATCTTAAAAAAAAAAAAAGAATTCAAATAGATTTTAACATTTTCTCAAAATCACAAAGCAACTCTAAACTACAAAAAGGGTCCCTTCTAGTTTGTTTTCCGGTTTGATAATATCATATACATGGTCCTCACCCCGACTTTGAATCAGAATCAGTTGCAGAGCTTTATGAAACCACAGATGACTGAGTGCTATGCTACTATCTGATTCAGCAGCCTCCTCACGACATTCTCATTTAATCCAGATGCCATTTTTCCTCCAATGCTAAAACCACCAAAAAAGAAACAATGAAGTTTTCCTCTTCTTATGTTTCTGCAATGGCAGAAAGGCCACGGTAAACAAACCAATACTATGATTCATTCAGAAATGAAACTTCAAGGTCTTACTGAGGAATACAGGTTCTGCCTGCCATCCCACAATTACCTCATATAATAATGTACTCTACCATGCCAAGGCCCAGCTTAACTCTCTTCTCCAAAAATTTTTACACAAGCACACAATCCGAACATGATCTGTTGCCCTATATTCACTGTTATGAAGCTCACTTCATATTAAAATATTAAATTAAATAGTGACTATAGTGCATTACTATAACCAACGGAGATACAGCAACTAACAGAGTAAGTTTCTATACTCATAAAACTACATTTCAATTGTGGAAGGTAGGAAAAATTACATACACACACATAGGGAAAGAAATTAAAGAAGAAAATAAAAAAACTGAGGGGCCTCCCTGTTGGCGCAAGGGGTTAAGTCTCAGCACTATCAAGCTATTTGCAGCCCGGCCAGGAGCTGCCCCACAGAGCGCAGCAGACCTCTCCGTTCTGGTCCGCTGCTCCCCTCAGCAGTGTATTTCAGTAGATCCGCCTGTTCTGCTCCACACTCTGTCTCTGGTGAATCCTGTCACCCCCCCCCCAAACCTCTGGCCTACACCCCAGCACTTGTATGCATAAGCCAATAAAATAAATCTTTAGAAAAAGAAAATTCTCAACAGTCCTGTGCACATGATCACTTACATGACCTAGCTTTTTATATTCAAAAACACTTTCATGAACGAAGAAGAGACGTGTGAATCAACGCTCTGTGAGAACGGCACTGTCCAAAGCAGGAATACTAAAGGAGCCGCACCCTAAGCTATGAGATGCCCCAATCACACAGGGCACTATGACCCTCTCTGTGGAAGCTGTCTCTCAACCCACCCTGCAAAACGATAGTTGGAACGGCAGCTCCGTTACCATCAAATACTGCAGTCTGGGTAATCCCCAATAACCACCCACGCCTGTAAGACTTTGAACTGCCCACAGAAGTGACTATTAAACTCAGTTCCTTGATTAAGCTTTTGTCTGCTTTTCTGAAAATAGTGTTGTCTACTCTATTAAAAATTAAGCTGTGGTCATTCTTTTTTTTTTTTTAAACCAGAGTACTGTATAGTCTCCAAATAATCCACAAACAAGTATTTTAACTGACTCTCTTAATCCAAAGAATCACTTTTGAAACATTGCGGGTTTCTAACACAATAAGTCATGGGGGGAAAAAAATACATGCTTTGTCAATTTAAATAAAAACATTATACATAGATATCTATACATACATATATATTTGTCCATATTAAACTTCATTCCAAAAAGAATTTAGGGCAGGAAAAAAAAGAAAATTTTTAAAAAAGAATATAGGGCAGAAATTTAAAAGAAAAACAAAATAATAAACTTGCTACATTATCAGTTTTTTTCTCCCCATTTTTTTAAAAAGATTTATCTTTCTTTCTTTAATTTATTTATACATGCACTGGGTACAGTCAGAAGCGCGGGAGGGTGAGAGAATTCACCAGAGCCAGAGCGGGGAGCAGAGCAGGCAGAAGGACCGAAGTACACTGCTGAGGGGAGCAGCGGGCGGCAGGAGAGGTCTGCGCGCCATGTGGGACACTCCTCTGGTGGCCGGGGAGCAGCCGGGGATTGAACCAGCGCCGCAGAGGCTGCAGGCAGCTTTGCAACCCAGCGCTCAGCCGCTGCGCCACCGGGGAGGCCCTTTTTCCCCCCCCATTTTATGAAGTTTTCTTCACATCAAATTTTTGACATATATACTTTGTAAGTTTCATAAGAATGTGCAATATGTATGTTATAGCAAAACTGCATTTCATTTTCTAGCATACTTTATTTTTTTTGAAGTTTTTTTTTTTTAAAGATTTATTTATTTATACAAGAACTGGGGTACAGGCCAGAGGCATGGGAGGGTGAGAGAATTCACCAGAGACAGAGAGGGGAGAAGAACAGGCAGAGAGACCAAAGACACTGCTGAGGGGAGCAGCGGGCGAGTCAGGAGAGGTCTGCCGCGCCATGTGGGTAGCTCCCTGGCCCGCGGGAACCAAGCCCGGGCTGCGGAGGCTGCGGACTGCTTCCTAGCAGGCGCTCAACCTGCTGTGCCACCGGGGAGGCCCCATTTTCTATCATACTTTAAAGCAGAAACTTGTTCTAGTTTAAACATTTAATTAGCTACTCTATACAGAATGGGACCTCACAACAGCTAAAACTTTGTTTCCATTTTTTTTTTTGTTATATTCTAACATTTTCTAACAAGCAAAATATATTAGAGCCATTTCAAGGTTACCGCCCATACCCAGTTACAAAACTACAATTGTTACTAAGTCAGATGATTTTCCATGTACATATGGAAGTCTACTTAACAATTCCTAATCTTAATTTCACCTGCAACTAATCCCAACCTAAGCATCTTTTAACTGTAAAAACAGCACTTTTTCTGTAGAAAGCATTAAGTCTTGTGAAATAATTGACCTACAATAGATGTTGGTATCTCCAATGGTTAGCCACCTAACAATTATTACAACTCTTTTACTTACAAAGAACTGCCTCTCCCTAAAACAGATAAAACACTAGCAAGTGTGGTGTAAGTGGCCTGGGAGTAAACAAAAACAAAACCACTAAATATCAGTCTGTTACCCTAATAAAATTGTCTGTGCCTTAACACATTTTTGAGAATAAAAATTTCTAAAAGTCTACTATCCAAAATGTTAACCATTCACACATGGCTATTTGAATCTAAACTGAAGTTTAGGGCCTCCCTGGTGGCCCAAGGGGTTAAGGCGCAACCTATGAAGCTATCTGCAGCCTCTGCAGCAGGAGTTCAAGCCCCAGCCAGGGAGCAACCCACATGGTGCAGCAGACCTCTCCTGCCTCGCCTGCTGCTCCCCTCAGCAGTGTATTTCAGTCAATCTGCCTGCTCTGTTCCCCGTTCTGTCTCTGGCGAATAATCCTACCCCCCCACACCTCTGGCCTGTACCCCAGTTCTTGCATGCATAAATAAATAAATCTTTAAATAAATAAACAAACTTAAGTTTAAAATTTTGCTCCTCAATCGCTATCCATATTTCAAATGTATAATAACTGCCCATAGCTAATGGCAACACTGCATTAGAGAAAGCTGTTATAAAACTTTTTTCCATCATTACTAAAAGTTCTACTGTGCAGTAAAAATGGTTGCATTTTCACTAAATCACAAATATTGTTACCATAGTATGCCAACTTCATTTATGCCTTTTCTAAAAAAGGAAAAACCTGTCCTTTAGACTTTTAACTAACTTCAATCATTCTGGCAAAAATCCAAAAATAGATTAATGTACATTATTTTAAGTACTCCCAACTTAAACGTTTTCCTCATAGCTCACATTCACGTCTGAAGAAAGCAAAGCACCAACAGTCACCAACCTAACAACACTTCACCACAAGGCATCGGTGTATGTCCAACTTTTCCAAAAGTGGGCTAAATCTGAAAAAGCATGGGTTTCTCTCTACCCTGGCAGCTTCATTTTCCCTACCTTCACCCTAGGTTCTAAGAAAGAGGTAGGGAACTTCCCTAATGGCGCAAGGGGTTAAGTCTCAGCACTATAAAGCTATAGCCAGCCACAGTGTCATGAGTTTGATCCCCAGCCAGGGAGCTACCCACATGGCACAGCAGACCTCTCCTACCTCGCCGGCTGCTCCCCTCAGCAGTGTATTTCAGTCAATCCTCCTGTTCTGCTCCCCACTCTGTCTGGTGAATCCTCTCACCATCACCTTCCCCCATCTCTGGCCTACACCCCAGCTCCTGTATGTATGCATAAATAAATAAATCTTAAAAAACAAAGAGGTATGAAGATCTGGCAATGTCCCACAAACTAGTGCCACAATTTTCCCTTTTTTGGACATTTTTAAACGATAAGCCTAACATTTCTTTTTCATTATCAAATGTCTTTATTGTTACTGAAGTACCACTGTTCTACACCCTTGACAGCACTTTGATGATACAGGAATCCCCCTCAGCTGCAGCCACCACCAGACTCCCACCACCAGGCAAGGGACTTAGTGTCCAAAACTGTTACAATAGAGGTTAACTGCAACAACAAAAAATTATGAAAGATGGCTTCTGGCAAACACAAATTCCTCAAACTAAACTACCTAGTATCACATTAAATTCATCCCCCACCCTTTCTCTAGACAATTATAGACACATTTTGTAGTCCTTGGACCAAATTTAGTCAAAAGATACAATAATATGGAAAAGATGGGCTAAATATCCAACAAAATTTAATCTCAGATAGCAAGGAGACTAGAAGTCAAGAAATTCCACTGCAGAAAATCTCAATTTTCTTGCCAACAAACATGTAAACTAGGCTTCACTTGAAAACTTAAGGCCTCTTATTTTTTTTTTTTAAATACAAACTAACTTCATGGTACAAGTAACAAAGTATCAGCTCAAAAACTGAATGTATCTGAAATGAACTAACAGTTTGCACCCCCAACATTCACTAGAAGTCTCTTGGGTATGTCCAGTTCCTTTCTTTACTGAAGGGGGGTGGGGGGGAGAGCATAAAAATCAAAGAGCAGGGCCTCCCCTGGTGGTGCAGGCAGTTGAGCGATGGGCTGTGAAGCTGGGCTGTGAAGCTGTCCGCAGCCTCTGCAGCACCGCTTCAATCCCAGGCAGGCGGGGGAGATACCTGCATGGGGCGGCAGACCTCTCCTGTCTCGCTGGCTGCTCCCCTCAGCAATGTATTTCCATCAATATGCCTGTTCTGCTCCCCAATATGTCTCTGCTGAATCCCCTCCCCCTCCCCCACATCTGGCCTGAACCCGGTTCTTGTATGCATGAATGAAAAAAATCTCTTAAAAAAAAATCAAAAGGGCCTCCCCGGTGGCGCAGAGGTTGAGCAGCTGCCTGAAGCCTCTGCAGCGCCGGTTCGATCCCTGGCCGCCGGGCGAGGGTCCCACATGGCGCGCAGACCTCTCCTGCCGCCCGCTGCTCCCCTCAGCAGTGTACTTCGGTCCTTCTGCCTGCTCTGCTCCCCGCTCTGGCTCTGGTGAGTTCTCTCACCCTCCCGCGCTTCTGATTGTACCCAGTGCTTGTATAAATAAATAAATAAATAAATCTTTAAAAAAAAAAAAAAAAAGAACACAATTTAAAAAAAAAAAAATCAAAAGAGCAAACTTGCAAACTTGCTATTACAATGGAGAAGCAATGTTAAAGAACTAAATATTAAATATACTTTTGGTAAGTAGTATCTTTTTCTTCATTTTAGTCATTTTCACATTTCTTTGGCACACACCTTTATCGCAATAGTTTAGCACTTTGATTTTAGCCCCACTAGGGCCACCAAAATAATTGTTTACAATATTTAATCAAAAATTGCCATTCTATCAACCATTAAACAAACTGTGGTATATCCATATCAGAGAATTCTACTCAGTACAAAGAGAAACTACTGATACACCTCCAAAACTTGGGTGAATGTCAAGGCAACTGTGTTGATTACAAAAGGACAATCCTAAGAAAATTAAATACTGTGTGACTCTTTCCAGTAAACATTCCCGAAGAAAGAGAACAGGCCAGTAATGCTGATGGGAGAGGGTATGGGGGTGAGGGGGTCGGCTATAGAAGGGCAACTGAGGGCCCTTGAGCCTGGGTACAGTACACTGGGCACAGTACACCGACTGTAGAGGTGGCTACCTGGGCCACACTCGTGAGGAGGTAACACTGCACTGAGCTACAGAAACACATTAGTACAAGTAAAAGGGACATTTCTATACTTAATATTGGTAGAGCTTAAGTACCAATGTCAGGATACTGAAGTTTTGAAGGCACTATTAAGCATTTGAGAAACTGAGTAAAGGGTACACAGGATCTATTTTTTGCTAAAGCTACATGTGAATCCACATTTATCTCAAAATTCGCAGTCTGATTTAAGAAGCATTCCCCTAGGAAATAGGGGAATTTTAATATGACCCGGCCAGGAGAGAATACTGGGGAGTGATTGTCAACGGGACAGTGGTGATACGGGACAGTGTCCTTCTGCAAGCTCTGTCTGCAACTTACTTTTTAAAACTCCTTTATACATGTATGGGGAGAGACAGGCAAAGTAAATTTGGCAAAATTTTGAATATTAAATCTAGGTGAAGGGGAGTGCCTCTTGTACACCTCTCAATTTTTCAGCTTTAAATTTCTTCAAAATATAGAGTGGGGGAGATTAAGGAAAAGTTGCTATCCTGAAACTACACCCTAGTCCCACCTGCACTCCAATGAGTCTTAAAACAAAACAAAAATTGCTATTAAAAGATTTCAAGGTAACTAAGAGTTACATGACATTGGCTGTGACTTTGATATGTTCTTCAACTTAAGTTCACTAAATCTGTGGGGCTAACGGACAGTTTTGTAAAAATCGAAGTTAGCGGAACACGAATTTTCCTTATGTCTAGTAATCCTGGGTCTCCAGCGCGGTTCTACTTTCAAATGGGTAAAATAAATTAAAATTGGAAAAGCAAAAGCTGGCACTGCAGACACCACAAACGTCTAAAGTCTCAAATTTGGTAAATACAGTGGATCCTCTCACAAAGAAATGTCTGCATGGAAGGCACAGACCCCACACCAAATGCCAAACCAAAACGGCGCCGCACGGTGTGCCTGACAGCGCCAAGGCCACAAGACACATTCTACGACGTTCACGGTCCCCCAACACCCCTGCCCTTGCCATGTTAAAGACGACTGCGGAGCGCACGCGTTAGACACGCAGGCATCGGGGGAGCCTGGGCCTGCGTCAAAAAGGATGCATCGCAAAAGTTCTTTCTTCTATTTCTCTGCTGCTGACGCGGGTCTCGGTGTTCACACACTTCAGTCCACGAGAACCTTCGCGACCGGCGCGTCTCCGCCGAAAGCTCCCAACTTTTCACTTCCCCCCGGCCCGCCCCCCGCCACGGGCCCCACCTCCGAGGAGGGCGATGGGGTGGGGCTGCTTCCCGCTCGGAAACTAAGAAATAAATGCCTCTTCCCGACTCCGGCGAGGCGGGGGAAAGGCCGAGGAGCTGCCGGCGCGAGCGTGGAACGACCTCCGGGGCGCCGGGGTGGAGAGGCGCCCCTCCCCCGCAGGCTCCCCGCCCGCCTCCAGGTCAGTCCGTGACCCCGGCCGGGCGGGGACAGGTGACTCCCCGAGGAGAGCGAGAGGGAGGGAGCCCCCGCGCGGGGCAATGAATGAGCCGAGCCGCGGCCGCACCACCTGTTCCTCCCCGGGCCCGCCCGGCCCGCCCGCGGGGCGCCCGCGCCGCCGCCGCCGCCGCCCGGGCGCGCGCCCCCCGCTCGAGGCCGGGCCTCCGCCGCCGCGGCCGGGCGGCCGAGCGCGGCGATCGAGGCCTAGTCCGGAGCCGCGGCCTCGGGCGCGGGGACCCGGGCCCGGCCCGGCGCGCGCCCGGCTCCGAGCGGGCCGCGGGCGAGAGCGGCCCGGCCCGGCGGCGAAGGCGGGGTCCGGCGAGGGCGGCGCGGCGCCCGCGGGCCCGGGGCAGGGTGACAGGCCCGGGTCCCGGCTCCATCCTGCCCGCCGCCGGCCGCGGCCGCGCACTCACCAAGATCCGCTTGAAGAGCGCGTTCTCCTTGGGCGGGAGGCTCACGGCCGGCATCGCTCCGGCTGCTCCCGCGGCCGCGCCGCCGCCCGGCTCGGTCAGGCTGTGTGTCCGGCCGCCGCCGCCGCTCCCGGGCCGCCTCAGCCTTGATGCCCGCGCCGCCGCCGCCCCGGGCCTCGGGGGTCACCGCGCCGCCGCGCCCCGACGCCCCCGGCCCCTCGTGGTCTTTTTTCCTTTCTCACTTCTCGCCGCCGCGCCTCCCCCCACGGGTCTCCGTCGGCGGTTCACGTGGTAACTGAACAGACCGACAGAGGCAGCCAAAATGGCGGCCGCGCAGCGCTTTCCCACCCGGGTCACGCCGCGCAGCGCGCAGGCGCGGTGACCCCTGGCCCCGCCTCCTCGGCCCAGGCGCCTGCCGGGTAGTGGGGAGGCGGCGGGCGGCCGCGCCGAGCGCCGGGGTCCGGGCCGGGGGTCCCGGGGCTCCCCGGGGGGCTGGCGGGGTCGCAGCCGGAGGCCCAGTGCCGGCGCACCGGGGCCGCCCGCGAACGCGGGGCCCCGTCTGCGGTGGAGGCGGAGGGGAGAGCAACGGCGGCGCCCCGGCGGGGCCGGTGCGCAGATCTGCGGGGAACCGGGCTTCGCCGAGGCGGAGAGCGTGAAAGCGCCTGACCGCTAAGTGGGCCCGGCGGGGCCTGCGTGGCCAGCGGCATCGCCGGAGACGCGCCTGCAGGGTTATTAACGAGGCCCGCGGCGCCGTGGCGCTGCCGAAGCTGTGGCTGAAGGTGAAAGCGCGCTGTGCCTTCACGGTGGAGCCCAGACAGTGCAGGGTGGTGACTGCGTGACCTTGGGACGGGAGCGCTCGGGGCACCTGCCTGCCCCGGAGCTGGCTTCACGCTGGTGCCGCAGACTTCGACTCTCAAGGAACCCCATAGCCAGACGTCTTCAGATCTTAGAAGCTGCAGAGGAGCTGCCCAGAAGGATACTAGAGAGAACTGATGCAGCAGGCAAGGTCAAACTGGATGCTACGAAATAGGGCCACTTCCACAAATACAAGGCGCTTTATAAACAATCGACAATAAAACTGTTTTTTAAAGTGACCTTTCATTGAGGAGCTACTATTTTTTTTAAAGATTTATTTATTTATGCATACAAGAGCTGGGGCACAGGCCATGGGTGTGGGGGGTGAGAGGATTCACCAGAGACAGAGTGGGGAGCAGAATACGCAAATTGACAAATTGACGGAAGTACACTACTGACGGGATCAGGGGGTGAGTCAGGAGAGGTCTGCTGCACCATGTGGGTAGCTCCCTGGCCAGGGATCAACTTATGCAGAAGAGACTGCAAACTGCTTCATAGGTTGCGTCTTAACCCCTTGCGCCACCAGGGAGGCCCAAGGAGTTACAATTTTTCAATTCATACGAGCCATTTTTACCTTTGCCTATTTTTTTTTAATATTTATTCATACAAGAGCTGGGGCACAGGCCAGAGATGTGGGGTGATGAGAGGATTCACCAGAGACAGAGTGGGGAACAGAGCAGGCAGACTGACTGAAATACAGTGCTGAGGGGAGCAGCGGGTGGGTCACCTCCCTGGTCAGGGATAGAACTCATGCTGCAGTGGCTGCAGATTGCTTCACAGGTTGCGTCTTAACCCCTTGTGCCACCAGGGAGGCCCCACCTTTGCCTATTTTTAACCATCCCTCTCCCTGCCCTGAAGTCCACCAAGCATTCTTTGTATCCTGTATCTTAAATACATGTAATGGCTTTGCTTGTTTGAATTTACACAGATATTTTACCTTTTCAACTTGTTCTTTAACCCTACCTGGGAGGGGTTAGGCTGAGTAAAGTGTTTCCCAGTAAAAAAATCTGACACTAAAACAAGTTTTCTAGCTGCTATCTTAAATACCCTCCTTTTTAGCCTGGGTTATAAATAAGGTTTAATCAGTCAAATCCTGGAATTTCCTCAAATTCTGTAATCTCTCTTCGAAAGATTCTATTAAGGAAACTATCTACAGGGCATCACATTTGAGATTTGGAATATGGCCAGTTTTTTTAACCA
The DNA here is from genome assembly GCF_014898055.3 of Talpa occidentalis. NCBI lineage: Eukaryota > Metazoa > Chordata > Mammalia > Eulipotyphla > Talpidae > Talpa > Talpa occidentalis. The sequence continues at coordinate 113,431,058 of NW_023605194.1, forward strand.
TAAGTTTTTTAAAAAAAATTATTTATTTATGCATACAAGAGCGGGGGTGTAGTAGCCATGTGGGTTAGCTCCCTGGCTGGGGATGGAACTTGTGCTGCAGTGGCTGCCAATAGCTTCACAATGCTGAGACTTAACCTCTTGGCCAACAGGGAGGCCCAAATTATAACTTTTTTTTCAAGTAAAACTAAGAACAAACTTAGAATTCACAATACTGGTTACTTAGTGATAACCTTCAAGCTTCACTGCCCCCAAAAAATTTTTCAACTGTCTGCACTATTATTAAAAGATAAGAAAATTGTCTAGCCAGATGATTAATAATGTTAGCTCAGCTTACTACCTTGCAAACTTTAATTCTACAAAAGGGACTTGTAAAGTGAAAAATCTCCATCTTCGGTCCTCCCTGGTGGCACAGGGGTTAAAGTCTCAAGGCTGTCAAGCTATTGCTAGCCAGCCATTGCAGCAAGAGTTTGATCCCAGGCCAGGGAGCCAACCCACACAGCTCAACAGAACTCTCTGCCTCGCCTACTGCTCCCCACAATAGTGTATTTCAGCAGATCTCCCTGTTTTGCTTCCCATTCTGTCTCTGGTATATCCTCTCACCACTCCCCCCAACACACACCCCTCTGGCCTACACCCCAGTTCTTGTATGCATAAATAAAAATAAATCTTAAAAATTCTCCATCTTCATTTATATGAGATTATTGAATTTTTACATCTTATTCAGAACTTAAATTTTAAAGAAATACAGCATAAAAAAATCTATATATTTGCCACCCAAGTTGAAAAATATTTATATTTTGTGATTGCTTCTGTTTTGTTTTTTAATAAAAACTGGCAAATTCAGCAGGAACCCCTTCCCTCTCCAGATGCTGAGTTTGATAATAGCATAATATTCTCATGCATCATGAATCAATAAACATACATAGTGTTTTACATTTTATGCTGTTTTCACATCTTTTCCTTAACTCCTTGGGAGATGAGTTGAGTAAGGGGTGTTTCCCAGTGGGAAAATTTGGGGTGAAAACTCAGTTGCTATCTGCTAATTCAATTCCCCCCTCCCTTTGCTTAGGTCATAAATAAGCTTTTAGCATTCAAATTCTGGCAGACATTTAAATGAATGTCATATAACAACTTTTACCAAAGTATCATAGTTCTTAGCTCCTGGCTGGAGTTGCTTTATCAGGATTCTTTTCAAGATGGTATTTCACCTAAGACTGCCTACTCCAAATATAGGATTCCATCAGTTCCAACATACTGAGAGAAATGTGCTTATACTTCATCAGTTTCCCAAAATATGCACTAGTAAAAGGATACTGAAACCCAAAGAATGAAACAGCCTTTTCCAACAGCAGTACTGAAGTCAGTAATTTGGTCACTGGCTCTGTATACTCTGACTAAGTGGCTTCTGTTCTAACTTGTTGGATACTGGCAAACACTATGTCAGAACAAGTTTACAAGGGATGGTGTAGAAAGGATATACAACTGACAGGTTGCTGAGTGGACAAGAAACAAAGAAGTTGAGAAGCCACAACTGACTCAGCACATTACCTAGGTGGTTTGCTTCCTTGAGCAAAGCCCAGGAGCATCAAACTAGGTTACAAGCCATAAAGTGACTCAGTTTAGCAATCCATTTAACTATTGTTTGCAGATAAAAAGTGAATCAGAAAGCACAATATAGTATTTTACTTTGGTCAGTAATTTTTGGTTTAAAAATTTTAATATATTGCTAAAGTAAATATAGAAGGAAAAAGATACTTGTTAACATACATTTGCATTTTACAATGAGCCTAACTGGCACTAGGTTTAAAGGATTAAAATGTTTTATCTTTTTTACCTATGCATGTTTTTCCATGGTCTTCAGGCAACAGATTGTATTGAAAATGGAATGCACGGAAATCTGGATCACTTGTGAAAGAGCAAACCTATTGGTCAGTACTTGTCTTTGATCGTCAAAACCAAGTTAATTTACAACTAACATACACTTTCTAAGCTTTCCCACGAATCTATAGGATAGGTGGTATGTCACAGATGTAAAGCTGAACTGGGTAATAGAGAAGTTAAGTAATTTACCTAAAATGTTACAGTTAAAAGTGGCTAGTAGCAATGGGGTTTTGTACTTGGCACTTTGAATCCTACTCTACAGTGCACGGTCTCAGGGGACTGTCCACAGCCTGAGAGGTCAGCTAAGGGGGATCACTGTATCTGGGGTCTGGAGACTTGAGACTGAACCCCACCTCCCCCAGCTGTGTGATCTTGAGTCGGTCAGGGCACTTGTAAACCACCAGAATAATTCTCTTCCTCGCAGGGTTGCGAGACTTTACCACAATAGTGCATGCAACCGGCCTTTACACCTGTCACTGGTCTTTTCAAAGAGAGGGTATAACGTCACCTGGGATGACAGCTAGCCCGCTTTGAGCGTCATCTATAATTTGCGGGTGATCTCGGGACGTCAGGCGGTCATTGTGAAGATGAAATGAAACAGGCTTATAAGGTATTTGATGCATTCATGCCCAGTGCCTGGCACACAGAATTCAATCAAAATAATAGTTATTATTCAACACCACATTTCATTTTCAGTTTTCTGGCTCAGGAAGATTGCCGCAGCCCTCTTGATGAGGATTCCCGCGGAGGGGTCTGAAATACACTCAGAGAACAGAGACGTAGAAAACCACCATTTTCCCCCGTATCACCTTTAATCGCTTCCTCCCCAACCTCTCTACACGCGGCCCAGAGCTGCGACGCCCAGAGGGCACGCCCGCAGGCCCGCGCCTGCGCAGTGGGCGCGCCCGCGCTTCCGGCCGCCGACCCGGCAACATGGCGGCGCCCGCGTGGCTGCGCCGCTGCTCCCGGCTGCTGGCCCCGGCCAGGCTCCCGAGCGTTTGTGAGTGTCCCACTGGCGCCGGCCGACCGGGCCTCCCAGCCGCGGCCTCCCGGGGCGGACTGAGGGGTCGGGGGGGCGGGGGCGGCCCGACCTCGTCGGCCGTGACCTTCGCGCGCCCTCATCCCTGCGCCGCGCTCCGGGCCCCGCCGCCCCCGCGGCCCCGCGCTCGCCTCCTCGCCTCGCCTCGCCCTGCCGCCTCCTGCCGCCGGCGCGTGCTGGGGGCCCCGGGGAGCCCCAGCCCGCCCACCCGGCTTTGGGGGCGCGCGGGGACTGGCGGCCGGAAACTGACGTCCGGGCCCCGAGTGTTTGGCCGCTTAAGGGGGCGCTGGAGGGGGAGCACGGCGGGCGGGCGCGGGCGGCCTCCCCTCCGGGCGCGCCCTGACCGCCCGCTGTCCCCCGCAGCCGCCGCGCGGGCGAAGTTCTACGTGCGGGACCCGCCTCACGCCCAGCCCGACTGGCTGAAAGTTGGCCTGACCTTGGGCACCTCGGCCTTTCTGTGGTTCTATGTAAGTCTCGACTCCCCGCTGGCCGAACCCCGGCAAGCGGGAGGTCGTGGGGGCTGGAGTGGGGCCGTGGCGGTGTGGCCAGGGACGAAGGAGAAATGCTGATGTTAGGGGGAAAGGATGTCCTGAGCTAATCCCATGCAGGCTTTGTGGACTCCACCCCCACGCCAGACCAAAGCCATCAGGACATGGGGAAAGACACATCCTGTCACCACCAAAGGGAAGGTGGCTGGGACCTGAGGTTGGAGTTAAGCAGCCAGGTGGGGTATAAAACCAGACACGTGGGCCTTGGGGGGCTCGCTCTGTCGCTCGCCTCCTGGCTTCACCCTCCTGGCCCGCGGCCAGCTCTCAGGTGCCATTTGGGATTCCAGATCGGCGGATCAGGTAGGACGCATTTAAAACTTTGTCTCCCACTTTTCTCCCTGAGCTGTACATTTCCTCGTTTCCCCTTCCCTTGTGAATAACCTTTTATGAACCTTTCACGTGTGCCTGCAGTAGAGCATTGATAAGTCCTTTTAAGCGCCCGGGTGAGGACCCACAGTCAGGCACCCCGTTTTGTATCGGGGCTGCCCTGTAACACTAAGATTTCACTGGAGTGGAGAAAGGATGATGAGCCTGAAGGTCTTTTCTTTGCTTAAGCAGGGTTTGCGGGGAATAGCAGTTTTCACCAAATAATAATATTTTGTTTCTTAGAATGGATTGAGTCTGGTTGCGGTGTCCTAAGGGACTTTTTTCAGGTGCCGTGTACAAATGAAATCCCATGAAACCTCAAGACGTTAGATTTTAACCAGTGTATTAAATCCATTGTTGGAAATTGTACTTGGGTGTGCGACATACTTTTTTTTTTTTTTGTCCTTCCATGTAAGCATTCATTTAACATCTTCAGCAGCACCATTCCTCGGTGCTGCTGTTGTTGACCTTTCTCTGGTGGAAAAAAACACTTAGAGAAATTAGTTTGCTGAATCCAGTTCACTCTGACTTCAGAGCTATGTTATAAGTCACTGTGAAACACTGCCTTTTGCTACCTTTTTTAAAGTTGATTGAAGTATTTATGCTATATTTAAAGTTTTTGTTTGTGTCCAGTGGCTTTGGGCCTTCTTCCACTGCCCCCATCTCTCCAGCTCTCTAAATCGCCTAAATTGGATTTTCTCATTGAAGTAGTTAACTGTTTGACATAGGAAAGGAATAAGAGATGTTGAAAGTCACAACTTAACAGTAACTAATCTTTTTCAATAATGTTTGTTATAATGGAGTTCCCAGTTTAAAGTTGACCTTAAAGTTCACTCAGAAGCTGATTGAAGTTGGATGGTTTACTGCAGCCACCATAACCCCATGTCAACCATTGTTCCACTTGCATGTTCTGTCACAGTGGGTCTAGAAGTGACTGCCTTCCATGACATCTAATTCATGTACTTCTTTTTAAAGATTTATTTTTATTTATTTACTTATGCATGCACTGGGCACAGTCAGAAGCGCGGGAGGGTGAGAGAATCCACCAGAGCCAGAGCGGGGAGCAGAGCAGGCAGAAGGACCGAAGTACACTACTGAGGGGAGCAGCAGGCGGCAGGAAAGGTCTGCCTGCGGGCCATCTGGGACCCTCCGGTGGAGGGTGAGAGAATCCACCAGAGCCAGAGCGGGGAGCAGAGCAGGCAGAAGGACCGAAGTACACTACTGAGGGGAGCAGCAGGCGGCAGGAAAGGTCTGCCTGCGGGCCATCTGGGACCCTCCTCCGGAGGGCGGGGAGCAGCTGGGGATCGAACCGGTGCAGCAGAGGCTGCGGGCAGCTTCACAACCCGGCGCTCAACTGCTGCGCCACCGGGGAGGCCCTAATTCATGTACTTCTAGTTCAGGGAGTCATTCAGCATATTAGATGTTTAAGGCTAGCTGTTTAACACACACACATACCAATTGACCCCTTAATAGCCAAGTTCTGCTGTGTCCTGTTAATTCAGTCCTTCTGTGCTAAGGCATCCATTCCATTGGTTACCCATAGAATGAAGTGCTATAGAGCAGTCCTCCATTATCCTGGTTTCACTTTCCGTGATTTCAATTACCCTGGTCCAAAAATATCTTGAGAGCATACAGTCACATAATTTTCATGACAGTATATTGTTGTAATTGTTCTATTTATTATCAGGTATTACTGGTGATCTCATACCATGCTTGATCTACACATTATGCTTTATTCTAGACATGTATGCAGTATATATGCCTCTTAGTACTGCCCATAGTTTCAGGCATCCACTAGGGTCTTGAAATGTATCCCCTGAGGAAAAGGTGGGACTACTATATTTGGCAGAATTTCAGTTGAAACTTAAGGATTGCCTTCTCAAGTTTAACATTGTTGGATTGGGGTGAACAAGTATCTATCATTCATAGTTTTGGACTTTTGAGTTTCCTTACTTTTTATTTCTAACTAGAATAGAATAGTTGTAATTCTTTTAATCTATCATCAATCCTCTGGCAAAATATAAGTACTCGTAGTTAACCACCTCCTCTATAAGTTGCCAGAAAGATTACATTTCTGATTTTAACTGTTATTTAATTCTAGCTCATCAAGCAGCATAATGAAGATGTTTTAGAGTATAAAAGAAGGAATGGATTGGAATAAACTTTTGGAATACTAACACAGTAAGTGTACAGTTTTATAGGCGGAAAAGATTATGCAAGTTAATTTGACCTCTTTAATGTATTTTGTTGTTTTTTTTTTTTCAATTTTTACTTTTAGCACCTATATTCCTATCTGTGACAATATTTTTTTTTTAAAGATTTATTTGTGCATACAAGAACTGGGGTGCAGGGCACAGGTGTGGGGGTTGAGAGCGTTCACCAGAGACAGCGGGGAGCAGAATAGGCAGATTGAAATACACTGCTTAGGGGAGCAGCAGGCGAGAAGACAGGAGAGATTTGCTACACCATATGTGGGTCATCTCCCTGGCCAGGAATTAAATTCTGGTCATAGAAGTGATAGTGCTGCGACTTAACCCGTAGGCTGCCAGGGAGGCCCCTAGTTTCTTTAATGGTGCTTTACAGAGTACCTTCACAGCATTTAAAACTAGTTATCACACATAATAAATGTTTTTTTGACACATAGCGTGCTTGAGTACAAATGCCATGACAACAGGAACCATCTATTTTACTAATCATCATGTACTGGACAACTTGCCAGGTGCTGGCAGTTTAGTGTTGGCAGAACGGATTCATGGAGAAGTATGGTAGGTTGTCCAAGTTTTTTTTCATGACTGTCACTACAGCTGACAATTTCTGGTAAAACTCAAGCTATTAACAAGACAGCCTACTGTGTATGATCTGTGATTTAAAAGAGAGTTTATTTTATTTATTTTATTTATGCATACATATTTTTGTGGGTTCTATATATTTCTGAAAATCTTAGTGTTAATCCTTTTGTAAAATGAAAAATCAACCTGATTATCTCCTGGATTAGGTTGGTCACAGCATATCTGTCTGCTGGGTAATAAACAGCATAGTGCTCCCGCGTGCACTTTTTTCCATATTAACTCTCAGACTCAGCTTTGTAGGGTTTGATGATCCACATTTTCACTCTTTCTATTAATATCACCTTGCCCATTTCACTACCTTAATTACCCAATCAAGAGGTAAATAAAAATGAAATAGATATTTAAATCAAAACCAGATGCTAACAACAAAAGCAACAGATGCTTTTGCCATTTTTGTGGCTCAGGTGGTATTTTTTTCTAAAACATGGTAAAAGGATGGGTTGATAAACTTTTTAGATTTGTTATCTAGATTATCCTAAGGTGAATTATTCAGTGTGGTCTAATTTTAGTATTTCTGCTAGTTACTGCTAATTTTTTCATTCTTTTTCTCTTATTGTAGGTATGCTCCGTAGAGTGATAAAACAGTTCCTCTGGATCCCAGTCTGTTGAGTTTTTAATGTGAGATGTTATATGTGAATATTTGTCAAGCCAGCATTTGTGTTTTACATCATTACATGAAAAAATAAAAATCCTCCTGTATTCAGACTCTGTATATTGTGACAACATGTGTGATTCTAAGGTCCATTGTAAGAAGTATTTCACTGTGGATGGTGCCATCTGCTACCAGGGTCAGCAGCAAAGAAATCTGATAAGAAAGTTTATTAAGGAGATAGTTTCAGAAATACAGCTGAAGGATTTACACCTTATGTCAACTTTTAATTTCTTTTTTTCCTTTTTTTTTAAAGTTTTATTTAAAATCTTTATGAGAGCTGGGTTGTAGGCAGAGGTGCACAGGAGGCAGGGGATGAGAGGATCCATCAGAGACAGAGTAGGGAACAGAACAGGCAGATCTACTGAAATATACTGCCGAGGGGGAGCAGCGGGTGAAATAGGAGAGGTCTGCTGCACCATTTGGGTTGCTCCTGGCTGGTGGGGGGTTGAACTTGGTTACAGTGGCTGGCAATAGCTTGACAGTGGTGAGACTTTAACCCTGTACCACAGGGAGGCCCCTGAACCTGAATTTTTATTTTTTTAATTTTTTAAAGGTTTATTAATGCATACAAGAGTTGGGGTACAGGCCAGAGGTGCAGGGGTGGGGGTTGAGAGGATTCACCAGAGACAGAGTCAGGGGCAGAACAAGCAGAATGAAATACACTGCTGAGGGGAGCAGAGTGCGAGACAGGAGAGGTCTACGCCATGTGGCCTGTTTCCCTGGCCGGAGATCAAACTCATGCTGCAACAGCTGCAGACAGGAGGCCCTGGACCTGAATTTTTAATAGTACTTAAATTTAAATGGGCCTAGCTGTAGACTAGTAAATAACACCTAGCATTGAGCTACATAGTAACATTGATAATGCTTTCGAAATTACTGAAACCTAACAAACTGTTAAGCTAATAAGTTAAGAGGACATAGAAAAACCCAGACCCCAGGAACAGCAGTGGGCCCTAAATTAATTGGGTCCTGGAACTCATTTGTCAAAACCCTTGCTGTTGGCTCTGCTCTGCTCTGCTTTATCTCCCTCGCACACAGACCTCCCCCCAGGCCACACTGTAAAGGAAAGACCATAGTCAGCAGTTCCTGGCTTCACAAAGCCTCAGTTCAAGAGTAGCTGGACTGAACAAGAATTAATTTCTCAAGAAGAACTGTGGTACGATGGTGGATCCTTTAGTAAACCTGTGAAATGGGATCAAGTTTTTCATTCAATTAAAATCAAATAAACCTCTTCCCAGATTTATTTCCTGAGTCACTTAAATTATTTTCTTAAATTGCCATGGGAAAAACGGGCTATAAACTCAGTTGTAGGTATAAGAAACTTAAGGGTTAAATTGTGTCTTCCCAAAAGATGTGCAAGTCATTACCACAAGTATCTCAGAATGGGACTTGGAAATAGGGTGGTTGTAGATGTCAGTTAAAGTTATGTATCGATACTGAAGTGGGTGGCTCTTGATTCCATGTAACTAGTAGATTGTAAGAAGAGACATGGAAAAGACAGGCAGAGTTTGGAGGGAAGCATCCACTAGCCAACAATTCCCAGCAAAAATCAGCAGCTTTCAGAGGAGGCCAACCCTGCCAACCCCTGGATTTGAGATGTCTGGCCTCCAGAACAATGAGAAGCAATTGCTGCTGTTTGCCATTTGTTACAGTAGTCTTAGGAAACAATACAGAAATGTTCTTTATTTTACTACAGAGGAGCGTACTGAGTGACCTTCAAGTCTGAAAATTTACCACCTTGATTACCTTTTCCCCTTCATTTTAGCGTAAATATTTTAGGCCATCAAAAGCATTCTCACAAGGACTTTAATTGCTATGGATTCTTCTTCCTAGATTCTTCTAAATGGTTTCACTCTGTATTCATACTGATCTATTGAAAATACAGGTTACGGCCTGAGAATTCAGTGTTAAGGAAAACAAAGCTGTTGCTAGATTTCTGTGGAGACTCGCAAATCCCTCAGTCTTTGAAAACGACTTTCAACTACACAGCACTTAAGCTGGAATAAGTGATGAATGTTCCCCCGGAGGACCCTTGTAATATGCTTTCAAGACTGAAATCCTTGTCAACAGTCACAATTAGGTTGAGGTCATCCTGGATGAGCCAGGCTATCTCCGCCCCTCGACACATGTTTTCCCTACCGGACCTAGGAAAATGTCAAGGCTGTGCCCAAGGTAACGCTGAACAACGTGACCAACAGCCAGAGACTTGTCTGAGCCAGAGAGGCTTCTTTAGCAAAGACCCAATGTTAAATTCTCTCAGGTTTGGGAGAAAAAGGTAAACCTGCCCAGTCTTGGGAAATGTTTAGTCAAGAAGTGACAAATAGAAAACCACATTTCCTACCAGAGCTGTCAGAAGGATAGAAAATTTCTTTTCACCTCTTTTGCTTCCCACTGTGTCTCTGGTGAATCCTCTCCCCTCCAACTTCTGGCCTACACCCCAGTCCTTGTATGCATAAAGAAAATAAAAATAAATCTTACCAAAAAAAATTCCTTTCCATCCAGGAGACATTCAGCTTTTAGTAAAATGTAAAGGGCTCTGGAGAAGTGCACTATTTATCTCACAGTTGTAACCTGTCCCAGCTGGGATGGCCACCTCTGACCTGGAGGACACCACTAGCTGAGCCTCCATCTCCTGAGAAGTACGTGGGCCTGTCACAGGCTCCCACAAGGAGAGCAGTAAGGGAGCCTCAGCTTCTGCTTCAGCTGGGAGTCAGCATCCGGACTGCCTGCTCCAATTATCGGAGCACATTCCATACTTAATGCAGCTCAGGGCTCACCTCAACCCTAGGAATAAAGACATGTCCTTATGCAAGTCAGGTTTCTGGCTTCTAGACACCCACTCTTAACCACACTGTTAAACTAGCATAGCTTTTAGGTATTATGGGCATCATCAGTATCCCCTTGCTCCCCCTCCTTAGAATTGTTAAGAAGTACACAGATGTGCTAATACTTTGAGAAAAGCTTTTTAAAGCTATATGTATGTCATTTGCACATTGTTTAAACCTAAGTCTTAGCTTACTTTTATTATCAATATCTGGTCAGAGGTTTCCATGTGACCTTACACCCCAGGGTATCTCAGAGAGGATGCTGTCTGTTTAACCTGCAACCATAACCTCTCATGCCCTGGAACAGTGCCTAACGCACGCTTGTGAAAAAAATGACTGATCCCAGTGTCCTGCAAGCCATTGTCATTTTCAAAGCTTTACTAGAAAGAATCCTTGTAGGGGAGCCTCCAATGCATTAAATAACAGTATCATGCATGTGTTAATTCACTGAAATGCATTTACTGCCCTTGATCATGTATTTCCCTGTTAAAATTCAGAACTGAGTACACCAAGAAAAGAACGGGCAGGAGTGGTAGACCAATTGGGTTTAGTTGTCAATCTGGTCCGACTGCAGCGGTTCATTACACGTTCTGCACAGGGAGTGAGAAAGCTAATCGCTAGTTGCCAGAGGATGTGGGCTTGATGCTGATCAAAGGCAGCCAGCTTACTGATCTCCTCTCAGGAGCACTGGCTTGGGGGAGGAGGGTGAGTCTTGCCCCTCCTGTGCTGCTGAGAAATCTAACTCTGACTCGACTCAGAGGACCCAGAGCCCTTGTTCAGCATTTGATTAAGCACTAGGGACAGCAAACCATGCCAAGTATCAAAAACCAGCTCTGACCACGGATTTGTACTCTTCGGGTGGGAATCTGTTAAACATTAGAATCGGGTTCAGCACTAGAACCTCTGATCAATGTTTAGTCATTCACAAAGCCATAGAGCCTTTTTAACATGTCAAGTGTTGTCTAAGCAGTCAAGAGGCAAACACAGGGATCACTGAAGTGGCAGACGATCCTTCCACATGAACCATTCAGAAAATGTTAAAGCATAAATGACTGGTTTCCATATTCAAACCATGACAAATTCGTGTAGCCACGATGAGACAAGTAATTGAAATCTGGGGGGAGAACTAATGATGTTGCAATTTTTTTAAATTTTTTAAAGATTTATTTAATTATTTATCTATCTATTTATTTATTTATTTATCTATTTGTTTATTTATTTATACAAGCACTGGGTAGAGTCAGAGGCGCGGGAGGGTGAGAGAATTCACCAGAGCCAGAGCGGGGAGCAGAGCAGGCAGAAGGACCGAAGGACACTGCTGAGGGGAGCAGCGGGCGGCAGGAGAGGTCTGCGCGCCATGCGGGACCCTCCTCCGGTGGCCGGGGAGCAGCCGGGGATCGAACCGGCGTCACAGAGGCCGCGGGGAGCTTCGCAACCCAGCGCTCAACCGCTGCGCCACCGGGGAGGCCGTTTGCGCTCAACCGCTGCGCCACCGGGGAGGCCCAATAATGTTGCATTTTTAAATCGATGTGGAAATACTCATTTTCCACCCCAAAGAGGTGTCCATAGCACTGGGCAGTTTATGCTTAAAGCCCAGCCTCGGCTTTCATCCCCTGGCCTGAGAGCTTCCCTTCCGCGCCGCGCCGAGGCCGTCTCTGGCCTCACCTCTTCCCCCGGACACTTCCCATCCTGGGAAGCTTCTCGCCCTGGGAACGCCCCAGGAGTGCTCAGCCCTGTCCCTGTCTTACTCGGGGTGCGACCCGGGCCCTCGCCAGTCTGCTCCGAGGAGGGGCACCCGCGCGCCCCACGGGCCGGCTGGGACGCGATCTGGGGTCCCCAAATCTTTCCTGAGGTGCGGCCGCTCCTCAGAGCCTCGCCCTGGGGAGAAGCAGCTGGTGCTGGAGATGGGGGGGGGGGTGGGGGTGGGGGGGGTGGGGGGCGGAGCCCCGCGCCCGCCCATCCTCGCTCGCTCCCGGGGCCGTCCTCGCGGGCTGGACTGGGGTCCGCGCCCCTCCCGGGGGCGGGGCCCCCCGGCCTCCCGGCGTCTGGCTGCGGGAGCCGAGACCCGGCGAGATGTCCCTCCTCCGCGCGCTCTCCCGGGCCCTGGCGCCCCGCGGGCCGGCGCCGCCTCGGAAGCACGGTGGGTGCCCAGACGGCCAGACCCGAGCCGGACCCGCGCCTGGGGGCCCCTGGACGGGTGGGCCCGCGGGAGCGAGCGCGACCCGAAGCAGTGGAGGCCAGAAGTTGGGGGTCGGAGGTGGCGCAAGTGGGGGGAGGTCGCAGGTAGACGCCCCGCAGTTTGGGGAGACCAAGAAGCAGGGGGCTCGCCGCGCGGCTGCGGGCCCGGAGCCGTCCTCGGCAGCGGCGGGCCCCTCGCCTCTCTGCTGTGAGATGGGGCGAGCAGGAGCGCGCGTTTAAACGAATGAACGCGGAGCCGAAGGCGCTGGAGAGCCCGGGCGCCAGGGCCAGGGCGCCCCTCCCCGCGGGAGCCGGGGGACGCGGCGCGGCCAGGGGCGCACGGGCGGCGGGGGCAGAGGGGCCGGCGCCCCATGCGCCCGCCTCGGCCGGACCCCGCGGCCGGGCCCCGCACCCCGAGGAGAAAGCCCCCCTCTGGGCGCCGCGGTCGCCCTGGGGCTCGCGGGCGCGGCCGTCCCGTGTCCGTCACCTCCAGACTGGGGCTGCGTCGGGCAGGGGAGGCGTTGGGAGCGCCCCAAAAGGGAGGTCGCTGCGAGAGAGGGCCGTGGACAGACTCTCAAAGGACGGACACGAAGCGCCCGGCACAGCCTGGAACATTCCACGAGGTCTTTTCCACGCCTGCAGCCGCGGGCCGGGGCGCCCCCCCCCCCCCGCTTCCAAGCCGGCGAGGGGCGCGACCAGGGCAGCCCCCCGGAAAGTCCTCGGTTCTCCCTGCTCGTCACTTACTTTCTAGGCTTGCGAGCGAGCTTTAGCCGCCCGCGCGCCTTCCAGCCGGCAGGAGAGAGAAAAGACTCCCGCGGAAAGTTCGACGGCCGAGCCCCCCAGTTTGATGAGCACGTGTGATGGCGGGAGGGGGGGCTGTCGGGCGGGGGAGGGGCTGTCCGGCGAGGGGAGGGGCTGTCCGGCGAGGGGAGGGGCTGTCCGGCGAGGGGAGGGGCTGTCCGGCGAGGGGAGGGGCTGTCCGGCGAGGGGAGGGGCTGTCCAGCGAGGGGAGGGGCTGTCCAGCGAGGGGAGGGGCTGTCCAGGGAGGGGAGGGCCTGTCCAGGGAGGGGGGGCTGTCCAGCGAGGGGAGGGGCTGTCCGGCGAGGGGAGGGGCTGTCCGGCGAGGGGAGGGGCTGTCCAGGGAGGGGAGGGCCTGTCCAGGGAGGGGGGGCTGTCCAGCGAGGGGAGGGGCTGTCCGGCGAGGGGAGGGGCTGTCCAGCGAGGGGGGGCTGTCCCGCGAGGGGAGGGCTGTCCAGCGAGGGGAGGGGCTGTCCAGCGAGGGGGGGGCTGTCCAGCGAGGCCGCCGGCTTGCTCACCGGTGCTGGAGGGAGAGGTTCTGTTGCAAGTCACAGAAATCGGACGTCTTCGTTTTCCTTGATCTTTATGCCAACCAAGACAGAGCAAATCCCCCTCCCACGACGAACCAGGGAGAACCCATTTATTTTAGACTTCTGCAACTGTTGGGCCGTCGTGGCTGGGGCGCGGTGGGGAGCAGGAGGAGGCCCTGAAAATGACCTTATCGCTCCGCACCCCACTCCCAGCGTCTTCACCCACAAATACACCCACTTTTTTTTCTTTCTTTCTTTCTTTTTTTTTTTTGTAGCTGCACGTTTCAAAGATTTTTCCTTCCCAACCTTCCTAAGCCGTTTTGAAATTCTAAATAAGTAGTTAGCAGTACCGGCTGTGGTAGTATTTGACTTTCTCTAATTTCACTTAGCTACGATTTCTGCAGCCCTGATTTATGTATTTTCAGAACTGTCATTGACTGGAAACTTGGCTTCATTCATGGACATTAGTTAGCCTTATCTTGGTATTTTCTACTTTGATGAAAAATAAGGTTGTTTCCATTTTTTTTGAAGGATAAAATTTTCACTGTGCTTCGTCTAATTTTGTTCTCCTCGTTTTTGCTTTTAAAAATACAGCTTTTAATGAGTAAATAATTTATGTTTGTAATAGATCATCGGGGACAGTACAGAAAAACAAGACAGAACTCATTTGTAATCCTACTATTCAATAATACACTATATTTTTATATATACAGTATTCCAAACCTTTTTGCCTTTCCAGTATTTTTTTTCTGTTTGCACGTTACTTTCACAAATCTGAGATAGTTTGATATAGATTATTGTGCTTTAACTTTTCACTTAATGTATTATGAGTATTTTCTCACATAAGCAAATATTCTACAAAAATTGTGTCTAATTGTTTCACATTATATTTATTTTAGGAACATGCTAAAATTCTTTAATTATTGAATATTTGTCATTTCACCACTCTTTTAGATAACTTTGCCATAATTGTATGTAATTGCTTAACTAAATATGTTTATTTTATTGCCTTCTTTTTGATATTTACATCTGGTTGAGACCTATAAAAACTATAGATTCCCTATTTAACGATGGATGTATTTTTTAAAGATTTATTTATTTATACATACAACTGGGGTACAGACCAGAGGTGCAGGGGGTAAGAGGATTCACCAGAGACAGAGTGGGGAAAAGAATAGGCAGAGCTACTGAAATCCACTGCTGAGGGGAGCAGCGGGAGAGTAGGAGAGGTCTGCTGCGCCATTTGGGTAACTTCCTGGCCTGATGGGCATAGAACTTGTGCTGCAGAGGCTGCGAATAGCCTCATAGTGCCGTGCTTAACCCTTGCACCACCAGGGAGGCCCCTGGGTGTATTTTTAAACCAATTGATGCTCCCACTGCAAGACACAACCTTAAACGCTTATAACCTCTTTGGGCACATTTTTATGAAAAAAAAAATTTTTTTTCTAAGAGATGGGCATTTACATCCAAGCTAAGAATGTAAATATGTAATCTTCCCAATATTATGCCTGCTGAGATTAGTGGTCACTACAAATGCCTGCAGCCTTGCCCATTGCATCAGAACCTCTTCCCAGTTCCTTCCCACACTCTGGATGTCCAGCCACCTGGCTTTCCCAGACACACAGGCGTGAGCCCTTGCACCCGGAGTGTTTCCTGTTTCCAGTGCCATTTCCACGACCCCTTCTTTATCTGACAAACTCCTATTTTCCTTCCAAACTCAGCTCACAGCTCTTCAATTGTGACAGCTACATTGAGCTAAAGAGCTGAGTTTTTTCACTGCATTTCATGCTATTCTCGCAACTTGGCTTAGATCTAACATAGCATTTATTATAATGCATGGCAATTATTTGTCAACAAATATTTGTCTGTACAGCTGTCTCCTTTTAGACTGTGAGCTAATTGAGGCCAGGGACCTTGTGTGTCTTCTTTGAGTTCTGTCCTCTGTACTTCTGACAATGCCAAACAGAGATTGGTGCTCAACTGTATTTGTTGAATAATTAAATAAATGTCTGTGCTTTTTTATCTTTAAAATGGACAATGGAAAATGGGGAGCCTCCCTGGTGGCACAAGAGGTTAAGTCTCAGCACTAGTTAGCTGTCACCAGTTACTGCAGCAATCCCGGCCAGGGAGCTACCCACATGGCGCAACAAACCCCTCCTGTCTCACCTGCTGCTCCCCTCAGCAGTGTATTTCAGTAGATCCGACTGTTCCGCTCCCCACTCTGTCTCTGGTGAATCCTCTCACCCCCCAAACCTCTGACCTACACCCCAGTTCTTGTATGCATAAATAAATAAAATAAATATTTTAATTAATTAATTAATTAAAATAGAAAATGTGAGCTATATGAACTTTAAGATGCTTCTAGCTTTAAGGCTATTGTAAAAATTTTATATGGTATATAAAAATTCTAGCACTAGAGTAAACATAGTTGATATAACAATATAGTCCCTTTAGCTAATCCCATTAGTTTGTACACAATTATATTTCAGATATAAACTTGTTGCAATATTTATCTTTATAAAGTTTATATCTCCTCTAAAGGTTTCATATTAGAAAAATCAAAGTGTCTACCTATACCTACTTTTGTATTATAAATTAATAGAAATGTGACTGATTTAACATAAATTTTAAGTACAAATATATTTAATCCACTTTTGGGGGAAAAGTCATGTTTTCCATTGAATCTCGTGGTAGAGTGTGCATAGGTAATAGATTTCTTTTCCTGATCTGCGTCTCATGTGACTATCCGAATTGCCTCATATCCCTTCATTTCCCCATCCCCCAAGTGCACCCCTTCCAAGGAAAGGACGGTCTTCAAGGTTTCATCCGATGACAGGTTTCCTACAGACTTATCGCCTTAGATAGGGAGACTGTCAAGTTGAATTATTGCCCTTATAATTCTGCATCAAGCTAAAATCACTTGATGTTAATAGAGTCTAGGTTCAATAAGGGCGAAAACATTTTTTTAAGATTTTTTTATTTATTTATACAAGAACCAGGGTACAGGCCAGAGGTTTTGGGGGTAAGAGGATTCACCAGAGACAGAGTGGGGAGCAGAATAGGCAGACAGACTTAAAGCACTGCTGAGGGGAGCAGCGGGTGAGACAGGAGAGGTCTGCCATGCCATGTGGGTATCTTGCCGGCCGGCTGGGATCAAACCTGCACTGCAGAGGCTGCAGACAGCTTCACAGCGCTGCACTCAACAGCCTGTGCCACCAGGGGAGGCCCCAAAAGCATTTTTTAAACTATAATTATTTAAAGCAGTTTTGCTTAGTGATGGCGCTAACTGTTTCAACTTATTTTCCTAGCATCTCTTCGTTGGATATCATTTAACAAATTCCCTGGATCATCAGGATCAAACGTGATTTATTACCTGGCTGTAGGGATCACAGTCAGTGCTGGTGGATATTATGTAAGTGTTTGAAACAGGGCTAGGAATTCATACATTACCTGTGATAAAACTCAAAGCAATGACAAGGTCAGAACCAAGTACAGAGAATTCCCATGTGTTCCTTGTCCTTCTCAGCCCCCTTTCACCTGTGGACTATCTTGTTTTAGGTTGGCACATTTTTTGTGACAACATGAGCTAATTTAAATTGTCTAGTGGAGTTCCATGCTGTGGACGGGCATGTTGCGTGGTGTCCACATTATGAATGAACCAGTTTTCCAACCATGCACCTGTTATAGGACATCAAGTCCAGTTCTAGCTTTGGTTGTTCAAATAAAGCTACCTTACACATTGTGTCCAGGTTTTTGTGAGCCTGCAAAATTCCATTTCTCTGGAGTAAATGCTGCAGGGTGTCTGTAAACGCCTGGCAGAATGTTTTGATTCTAGTAGTTTAAGTTTTCCCCTTTGTCTTTGTCGCATCAGGCATATTTTCAGTTTTCTTGATCCCTTTCATAGCAGCTGTTTCTTTCCTTTCCTGAAACATTCTACCTAATGGCAAAGGCTTCCAAAGGGGAAGCAAAAGTATGCACAGAGCTCACCGGTCTATCTTTGAATTGTCTATACTTTTTAACTTGGCATGATGAACTTTGGAGCTCAAGCAATAAACTCGAGTACACATTTCCTTTCAGGCTTACAGGAGAATAGTCCCATCAGACCAAGCCAAACACATCGAACATGTGGCCAATTTCAGAGATAAAACTAGAGCAGAGTTACATCCTCCTCAAGGTAAAGTGAGTTGATTTTTTTTCCTCCAGGTACTAATTTTTGTCATCTTAGTCTAGTAAGAAACATTATTTGCTTTGGGCTTCTTTAAGATTTACTTATTTATGTATACAAGGACTGGGGTACAGGCCAGACGTATGGAATGGAGGGTGGAGGATTCGCCAGAGACAGAGTGGGGAGCAGAACAGGCAGACTGACTGAAATACACTGCTGAGGGGAGCAGCAGGTGGGACAGGAGAGGTCTGCTGCGCCGTGTTGGTAGCTCCCTGGCCGGCTGGGGATTAAACTTGTGCTGCGAGGCCGTGGATAGCATCACAGTTCTGTGCTAAAGCCATTGCGCCACCAGCAAGGCCCCTTAAATGACTTTAAAAAAAAAAATCAACAGTTTCAAAGCCTATTTCTCACTTTCCTTCTCCAGAGACAACCAATAACACCAGTTTCTTTCAATTCTTCTGAAAGCCTTTTGCAATATAACTACCCAGGTCTATAACTTACCCTCTTTCCCCCCCACCATCCATTACGTCCCTTCTCTTTCCCCCCACCCTCCCTCACAGTGTTTACTGACATGCATTAGTTTTTGCACTTTACTTAGTCATCTGCTCTGTAAATGTCCGGTATTTGTTTTTATCATTCTGACGTGCTTTACTACACTTAATTCTCTCAGACACTCTCCATTTTGTTCGAAATAGCTGCTTGTTATCTTTCTTCATGGCTGAATAGTATTCCATAGTGTGGACAGACCACCTCTTCTTGATCCAGTCTTCTTTTTTTTTTAAACATTTTATTTATTTATTTTAAAGATTTATTTATTTGTTTATACATGCACTGGGCACAGTCAGAAGCGCGGGAGGGTGAGAGAATTCACCAGAGCCAGAGCGGGGAGCAGAGCAGGCAGAAGGACCGAAGGACACTGCTGAGGGGAGCAGCGGGCGGCAGGAGAGGTCTGACGCCATGCGGGACCCTCCTCCGGTGGCCGGGGAGCAGCCGGGGATCGAACCGGCGCCGCAGAGGCCGCGGGCAGCTTCGCAACCCAGCGCTCAACCGCTGCGCCACCGGAGAGGCCCGATCCAGTCCTCTCTTGATGGGCATTTAGGTTGTTTCCATGTCCTCGCTGTTGTGAATAAGGAAGGCTGCAGTAGACATTGTAGACACATAGTTTTTGCATTGGTAGCTTGACATTCTGTGGATAGCTGCCCAAGAGTGGGATGGCTGGCTCTTATAGTATTTTCCATTTTTAGTTTTTTTTTAAAAGATTTATTCTTAAAAAAAAATTATTTATTTATGCATACAAGAACTGGGGTACAGGCCAGAGGTGCTGGGGGTGAGAGGATTCACCAGAGCCAGAGCAGGGAGCAGAGCAGGCAGACTGACTGAACACACTGCTGAGGGGAACAGAGGGTGAGACAGGAGAGGTCTGCTGCGACATGTCGGTGGCTCCCTGGCCGGCTGGCTGGGGCTCAAACTCACGCTGTAGAGACTGCAAATAGCTTTGTAGTGCTGTGCTTAACCCCTTGCACCACCAGGGAGGCCCCATTTTTAGTTTTTTAAGGTAAATGCAGATCACATTCTGGAATAGCTGCTCCAGTTCACATTGGTGACAATTACTATTTTCCTTTTGTCCTAACACCAGCCGTGTGCACTCTGTACTTGGTCTTTTCCTTGCTCTTCTCACTAACAGTCCACCATGAAGATCACTACTTAATAGTACACACAGCTCTGTCCACTGCATTCCCATGCTCTTTAAATTAATAATTTGGGAACTCCCTGGTGGCGCAGGGGTTAAATACAGCACTATCAAGCTATCACCAGCCACTAAAGCACGAGTTCGAATCCCCAGCCAGCCTGAGAGCAACCTATGTGGTGCAGCAGACCTCTCCTGCCTCGCCTGCTGCTCTCAGCAGTGTATTTCAGTCAGTCCGCCTGTTCTGTTCCCCACTCTGTCTCTAGTGAATCCTCTCACCTCCCACACCTCTGGCTTACACCCCAGTTCTTATTATATGTATAAACAAATAAATCTTTAAAAAAATTAATAATTTGCTTAATTGATTAAATCTTAAAGGCGAAAAAGAGAGCCTGGCTGGAGCTGAGAAGGCCAGTCTGGCTGCCCCTGTGGTCTCGTTCCTGGAAGCAGAGGTGGTAGATGCTCAAGAAATTCCAGAGGCTACGATGGTGATGGTCGCTGTCCCAGAAGAGACTGCAGCCTGCCCGGGGCAGGTCGAGGCTGCCCAGATGGAGTCACCCCCTGGACCTGAGGCTCCCAAGGCAGCAGCCAGGGAAACCAAGGACGTCAGGCCTGACCCCGCCACAGAGGCTGCGGAAGCAGCTCCTGGGGAAGCGGCTGCCATCCATGATGATAAAAGCACAGCCCAGAAGGAAAGCTCTGGTGAACCAGCTAAGCTAGAGGAAGAATGTTGTGCCATGCAGACAGAGTCCTCTGCCAGGGAGGGTGCCCGGGGAGAAGCTGGCACTGCTGCGGAGGCCTCCTCAGAGGAAGGCTGACCTCAGCCGGCTGAGAGTCTGCTAGGTGCTTTCATATTGCTAGTAATCTTAGCTTTCCAAAAAGGCTTCTTTTCTAGAAAACTTTCATGGACCTTGAGGGCTTTGGTATCTACTGCTAGACTTCAGGATTTAAGATTTGAGATTTCACATCTGAAGAGTTTTCTACTCTCTGAAATCAGCAGGGAAGAGCTTGAAAATTTCATCTTTGAAATTTTACATCCTAGGAATTGAGCTATCTGTGCCACCAGTGTTCACGTTAATTTTGCTATTCCTTTACCTTTAATGTGTGTAAATCTAGATCTTGAGTTTTGACTTGATCTCATTTCAATAAAATGGGAAAGTAAAAGTGTTGCTTCTACTTTTCTTAATGAATATTTATATGTTTAAATAATATATACTAACACATACAACATATGAACACTGCATTATTATCCAGAAAACATAATCTATGGAGAATTTTGCATATAATGGTGAACTCTGCATATAATAATATATTATTATTAGGTAGGGGACTGTGCCCTTATTTTCCAGTTCAATTCAGCTCAGTTGAAACAATATTGAGGATTTATACTTAGGGTCAGGAATAACTCTTTACTCATTCTTCATTGATTCATGTATTCAACAAATACTAACTGAGTACCTGTGAATTATCAAGCCTTGTTTTAAGTGCTGAAATTTAAAAAAAAAGATAAAAATTCCTGCCTTCTCCATTTTTATGTTTTAGAGTGTAACCAAATAATCAACAAGATAAGAAAACAACATGATGTATTAGAAACATGCTTAAAAAAGAAGCCACGGAAGTAAAGGGACTGTAAGTGCTGATTGGGGGAAAGCAGTGTTTTAATTGGAGTGAACAGAGAAGACCTTACTAAGAACGTACCTGTGAGTAGGTTTGTGTGGTGTGTATGTGTGTGTCTGTCTGTCTGTCTGAGAACCAGCTCCAGCTTCTGTCCAGACGACCGTTGTCATACAAGTGACCACAGGCAACCAGAAACAAGCCCTCCACCTGAACACAAACCAAACTGCTGAGGCACAAAATTGTGAGCAAATAATTTGGTTGTGTGCTAAGTCTCCTACACAGTTGTGTAGGCAGAGACCTCTGGGTGAGACAGCCTGGATAGAGCACCGAGGTTTGAACTGGGTGCAGATGAGGCTTCAGTGTGGCTGCACTTCGTGTTCCTCCACAGTATGAGGAGAGAATGAGTTGTCTTGGCAGATCCGGAATGTGTCTGGCTTAAACTCCCGGCCAATTGTTGCATTTCCTGACATTTTTTTTTTTTTTTTTTTTTTTTTAGGACTACGAAATGCCAAAACGTGACTGCATACAGAAGGATTTTCTTTGAAAATTTCCTTTGAAAATTTAGTCATTATTTAAAACAAACTTTTGAAGCAACAGCTACCAAGTCCAGTACCTATTATTAAACTTTTTGGTTTTAAGAACCAATGTAATGGGGCCTCCCCGGTGGCGCCGGTTTGATCCCCGGCTGCTCCCCGGCCACCAGAGGAGGGTCCCGCATGGCGCGCAGACCTCTCCTGCCGCCCGCTGCTCCCCTCAGCAGTGTACTTCGGTCCTTCTGCCTGCTCTGCTCCCCGCTCTGGCTCTGGTGAATTCTCTCGCCCTCCCGCGCTTCTGACTGTACCCAGTGCTTGTATAAATAAATAAATCTTAAAAACAAAAACAAAAACAAACCTGTAAAAAAAAACAAAACAATGTTATGAAAGTATAAGAACAGTATTCCACACGCAGAAAGTTTTTTATCAGACCGCTGAGTGATTATATTTATTTATGTATTTATTTACTTTTTATTGAGGCAAATGGTTTCAATATTGTATGTTTTAGAGATGCAGATTCACACTTCTTCAAATGTATGTCACCTCCCCATACCCATCACCCAAGCACCCATAATCCTCCACCACAGGGGCCTCCTTGGTGGCGCAAAGGATTAAGTCTCAGCACTATGAAGCTATCCACAACCCCTGCAGCCAGAGGTCGATCCCTGGCTGGCCAGGGAGCTACACACATAGTGCAGCAGACCTCTGCTATCTTGCCCACTGCTCCCCTCAGCAGTGTATTTCAGTCATTCTGCCTGTTCTGTTTCCCACACTGTCTCTGGTGACTCCTCTTATCCCCCTGCACCTCTGTCCTATACCCCAACTCTTGTATGCATAAATAAATAAATCTTAAAGAAAAATTTCTCCACCAGTCTCTTGGGCCCCTCCCCCCATGCTCCCCAATCCTACTCTGGTAGCCACAATTCTATAGTCAGATCCAAAAGTTTGTTTTGGTTTGGTTTTGTCTGTTCCTTTGCACTGTTTATTCATATTCCACAAATGAGTGAAATTATCCTGTATTTGTCTTTCTCCTCCAGACTTATTTCCACTTAGCATCATCCCCTCCATTTCCATCCCTGTTGCCACAAATGGCAAGATTTCATCTTTTTTTTTTATAGCTGAGTATCATTCCATTTTATATAATTTTTTTAAAATTTATATAATTTTTTAAATTTAAATTTATATGATCTTTAAATTTACTTTTTACAATGTTTGCTTTGTTTTTATTGACTGATTTTAATATAATAAAAATTTACATATAAAAAGCCTAAATGGGATAAATGGAATGTGAGGTCTAGAATGTGCAAGTCACTATAAAAGATAAAAATTGGCAGCAGTATCAGACAAGCAAGTTATTTTTCTTTGATGTAGACAAGGATATAAAGGAGGATTGAGTTTAGAAAATGCAACACATCAGCCACATACCCATGGCTAATGCCATGGGTACTGGACTTGGTAGCTGTTGCTTCAAAAGTTTGTTTTAAATAACGAATAAATTTTCAAAGAAAATCCTTCTGTATGCAGTCACGTTTTGGCATTTCGTAGTTCTAAAAAAAAAAAAATGTCAATGTCAATTCAACTTTCCCTTGAATTGTTGAGAGGGGTATATACTGCAGTCTTGAACAATGGAGCTGAGATAACTACTCTATTTTTTTTCTTTTAACTAAGTTTTATAGTTTTCTCACTTTTTAAAAATGTGAACTTTCTATTATGAAGTTCATTGTGTTCTAAAGCCAGCTTTTGAGAATTGAAGCTGGATTTAGGGAAGATTAGTATCTGAGTGTGCTAGTAATTTCTGTGCCAAGTATTTGGCCTGTCAGATAACATCTGTTAACCAGAAGCAATGCTCCCCATTATAATAAAGCACAGTGTATAATGTTTCTTCATTTAAAAACAACTCTAAAGAAATTTCTAGAAAAATATGTATTTTGTTTAAAACTTTGGGGTTAAGTTTTCAGTGGACATGTTAGAGGTATTTGGAAAGTTAAATATTAATATTTGAGTTTTTCACATGGATATAGGATGTTAAGAAATCTTTGCCCCAATTAATAATGAACATAAAAATGTTTATTTTCTGAGATTCTTTCTTTCTTTTTTTTTTTTTTAAAGATTTATTTATACAAGCACTGGGTGCAGTCAGAAGCGCGGGAGAGTGAGAGAATTCACCAGAGCCAGAGTGGGGAGCAGAGAAGGCAGACCGACGAAATGCACTGCTGAGGGGAGCAGCGGGCGGGGCAGGAGAGGTCTGCTGCACCATGTGGGTAGCTCCCTGTTGGCTGTGTTTAGACATGACTTTTTTTTGTTTTTGTTTTTGTTTTTTTTTTAAAGATTTATTTATTTATTTATTTATTTATGCAAGCACTGGGTACAGTCAGAAGCATGGGAGGGCGAGAGAATTCACCAGAGCCAGAGCGGGGAGAAGAACAGGCAGAAGGACTGAAGTACACCGCTGAGGGGAGCAGCCGGGCGGCAGGAGAGGTCTGCGCGCCATATGGGACCCTCGCTGGTGGCCGGGGATCGAACCGGCTCTGCTTCGCAACCCAGTGCTCAACCGCTGCGCCACCAGGGGAGGCCCTAGACATGACTCTTCAGAAGGGTGACCGAGTTGTCCTCAGCCAAAAGTTGACCAGACATGCCCAATATCTTCCTATTATTCCTTAAAACCCACTCAGAAATCAAGTCAACATGATAAAGTTGGCAGGAGAGCAGTAAGTGCCTGCGAGGACTTTGCCCAGCGATAACTCACTGCAGATGATATGTCCATGGACACAGGCGGTGAAGTAGGGTTCCCAGTACCCTCTTAGGACTTTTTGACCTGTGGGCTGCTTTGGTTCCAGTAATATTTCCTCTTTCTCCCCCAAAGTCCATTTCCAGTTCCTCCTAACTCAGCATCAACTGGAAGTAGACTCTCTCGTGTCCCATCAGCCTCTCAGTGGCCTGAAGTCAGACCCTGTGGAGCAGCGTCGTGTGGATGAGTGTGTCTCATCATGCCCCCATAGTCTGTAGACTAATATTAAGTGTGTGGTTAAAAACATATATAGTTAAGGGGCTTCCCTGGTGGCCCAAGTGATTGGGATGCAGCCTATGGAGCTCTCCGCAGACTCTGCAGCACAGGTTCAATCCCCCGGCCAGTGAGTGACCCACAGGGCACAGCAGACCTCTCATGTCTTGCCCTCTGCTCGCCTCAGTGTATTTCAGTAGATTGCCTGTTTTGTTCCCCACTCAGTCTCTGGTGAATCCTCTCACCACCTGCATCTCTGGCCTGTACCACTTTCTTGTATGCATAAATAAATAAATCTAAAAAAAAACAAAAACAAGATCTCCTTAATTTTAAAGCAAATATATATCTCACAGCTTCTTTATCTACTCGTGCAAACCCGGACACTGACTATTTCCACATTTGAGCATGTGAATAATGCTGCAATGAACTTGGGTCTGAGAGTCTTGAAGTCTAAGCTACGTTTCTGTTAGCCCCAGTGTCCCCCTCTGACTACTGACACAGGCCTCTGCCCACTGCCTGGGGCTCTTAGTGTCCTCTTAGAAGTGGCCTTCTCGGTGCAGTCTTCCCCACTGTCGCAGGCAGATGTTTTTTTCACGGGATCCCCTAGTACCCGGGAAGAGAGCAGTTGCCGCCGCGAGCACACGCCAGGACCAGTCATCCGCTGCCTCCTGCGGTCCAGGGCCTTCAAAGGGGCTGCTTTCTTCAGACAGTCCCTCCCTAGAGTCCATTCCTCTGTCCCCAGCCACTACTAACTACTCTCTGCCTCCAGAGCTTGGCCTTGGCAGCCTTGTCATGCAAGTGGAATTGCAGAACATGTGGCCTCTCCAGTCTCCGTTCTTTCACTTCTCATCAT
Organism: Talpa occidentalis; assembly: GCF_014898055.3. Lineage (NCBI taxonomy): Eukaryota > Metazoa > Chordata > Mammalia > Eulipotyphla > Talpidae > Talpa > Talpa occidentalis. The sequence continues at coordinate 113,456,580 of NW_023605194.1, forward strand.
TCATTTATTTTTAGAAACTGGAGAAAAATGCTTATGGATGCTTAATGAGTTTACCTGAAAAGAGAAAATATAGAAGAAGCTTTATGGACTGCTAGCGTCGGAGGAAGACCAGGGATGTCCCCGGCTCAGGGTTCTGCTGTTCCGCGCCTCCCCCTGGTGGTCAAAATGCAACAAGGCCCGTGTGCAGCTCGGCCTCCCGGGAGAGGCCTTGCGTTTGGGGATTTCAGTTGAGAAGTGTCAGTTTGGTTTATCTGGAGGTCTTTCACAAAGCAAAGCGGTGGGAGGCCTGATCTGCAACGCACTGTTACTCCCAACGCCGTTAGAGATGCGCGTTTACATTTTTCTGCAAGGGGTGCAAGACCAGCAAGGCCGCATCCCAAACTGGCAATAACCAAGCTGAAGACTGGCCAAGTGAGTTATTATGGTAACAGGGGGTCCCCCAGGAAAGGGGAGGTTCCAGGCTCCCTGCCGCACCCAAGGGGGGTGGAGCTGAGCAGGGAGGAGGCGCAGCCGGAGAGGAGAAGAAGCAAGAGGGAGGCAGGAGGCCTGGGGTGGGGGGGCTGGAGCAGAGGCGCGTGCTGCTTGGTCCTGGGCCGGCCAACGCAGACGGGGGTGAGACCCGTGGGGAGGTGAGCGATGGCAGCTTTTATCTCGACATTGCTTTCGGCTCCTTCTGTCGCAGACATGCTGGGCCCCTTCTGCCGCTTTTCTATGGGCTCCCACCAGGCGGTGCCTTAGACCTGAGGCAGGCTCTCCAGCCTCAGGGGCCCTGCTTTGGGCCTACCCTGTTTGGGCATTTACCCACCCGTGAGTGATGGGTAACTTTGGGTGTTTGATTTGGAAACTGTATTCTTTGTCTTTTTCTTAAAAAAAAAAAAAAAAAAAAAAGATTTATTTACTTATGCAAACAAGAGCTGGGGTACAGGCCAGAGGTGGGGGGGGGGGCATGAGAGGATTCACCAGAGACCCAGTGGGGAGCAGAACAGGCAGATCTACTGAAATACACTGTTGAGGGGAGCAGCGGGTGAGTGAGGAGAGGTCTGCTGCGCCATTTAATTTAAATGCCGCTGGCTTCTGTAATGTCTAAGCACTCTCTGCCAAATTTTGGGCTTAGACAATCACCGCCTGGAGACTGCAGTAGTTAGGCCCCACCTATAGATCCATCCTCTAGGGGCCTTCCTGGTGGCGCCGGCATTAAGTCTCAGCGCTATCAAGTTATCACCAGCCACTGCAACAGCTGCCCGCATGGCGCAGCAGACCTCTCCTGACTCGCCTGCTGCTCCCCTCAGCAGTGTATTCCAGTCAGTCTGCCTGTTCTGTTCCCCACTCTATCTCTGGTGAATCCTCTCACCCTCTCTCGCATTTGGCCTGTACCCCGGTTCTTGTATAGACAAAATAAGTCTTTTTAAAAAAAAGAATGGAAACAGTTGGCATTGCCTGGGGTACAAGAAGGCCCTGCATTCTTGTTTCTTGTTATTAGTGGGTCCTGGGAGCCCGACTAAGTTGTGTTTGTGGGGAGTGGCCCCACAAAGTCAAGCACACGCACCACGCTTGGTGTCACCAATCTCCTTTTGCAGCAGGCAGGCCATGGAGGGGGAAGCTTTACTTTAGCCATTTAAAGATTTCAGCACAGCTTTGTCCCTGGCTCTTCTGAGCCACTGTCATTGGGAGTTCAGTACATACTTGAGGGTATGAGAAAGAAGATGGGGTGCCCTTGCGCTGGTATCTAGTTCCTGCCATTTAATAGGTATCACATCAATAATAAACTATGGGTCAATGGCAAATCAATATTAAAGACTGAAAATTCAACAGAACAATATAAAAGCAATTAATAAAAATAACACAATTTCCCCACCATATAAGTCTTGGAAAAACACCAAAACTGACTTAAAATAAATGTAAAGCACCTTATAAGAACATATAGGACATCCTGATGAAAAGCTGAAAGGCAATATAAATATATATATTTTTGAGATTCCTCTTAGCTCCTTATTCTAGTCCTGCCTCAATAGCTGAGTACTGGTCATTCTATGCCTGGCTTCCTGCTTCTCTGGCTTCCACCGCTATGGCCTCAGAAAGAGGACTTATAAAAATCAGAAAGCCTGGATACAAATTCCAACTCACTTAGCCCTAGTGACAAAAACAAGTGACTTCATTTAATAATCCTAACTAAAGGTGGAGTGTGGGGAAGCATGTACCCCCTTTCTCCGCCTCTCCTGTGCTGGAAGCTTGCTTTTCTGCTTTGTACTGATCACAAAGGGACTTTCTCCCCATTCACACTGGGTGACTAATAGAACTGATAGTTAATCCTTGTTAACATTTTAATTTTCTTTCCCCTCCCAGGTAATCAAATAAAAATGCCACCTTTGTGAATGGACTTTGATATCCTCCAGGAGAAGAATATAATCAAGTTTAGGCTTGTTGAGCTGTGACCTGGTCTACTTCATGCCCTTCAGTTGCATGTCAAAGGTATAGCCTGTTCATAAGAAGAGCATGGTAGGAGTGTGGGCTCGCTAGACTTAGTGGCCTGGCCTGTTCAGCCACAGTTATTGTCACCTGCAGTTCTGCATTCCTATACAAGGTTAGAACTGCCCTTCAGAAACCAGTCGATCAATCAGTCATAGGGGGCCAAACCTTACAAGTTGCCTCTCAAATCAATCAAGAGCAGAAAGCTTGATCATGCTGGGAAGGCTATGCCTCACGAGGTATGACCGAGCCTATGCCTCGACACCTTGGGGGTCGAGGACCAATGTATGGCAAGGGACCCCAGAAGCTGTCCAGTAGAATGCCTGGTTGATAAGATTAGAACCATGGCCGGGGTTCTGGGGTCTGGTTTCGATTACAACATTGGTCGTCAAGCTGATAACAATTATCTGGTCAGCAGACTCATGCCCTCCAAGCCCTAGATGACATTCTTTAGTGTCACCCATCCATTTCTCCTTGTCCTCCTACCCCACATAACTGATGCGGGGTTATTCTATCAATAAAAAAGGCCAGGCTCTTGCTCTTCCGCAGCATCCTGCATTGTGCAGCCTGCTCCACAACACCCGTTTCTTTATCGGTGTGGTGTTGCCTGATGCAATAAGTGATGCCCAAGCAGGGAAGCATTGTAGGAGAAACTGGCCTTCCACCCCGGAGCGGACCTCATGGAGAAGGCCCAGAGGACACAGAGCGGAGTCTGGAGTGCTCCTGCTTCAGGCTTGGCCTGGCTGCATTACTCGCTTGCCACTGGTCTTGGGAAAGCTGTCCTATTCCTTTAGTTACCGCTGAAGGTTTCACTATCTGAAAATTATAGTAACAGCATCCTGGGGGGAATGTTATAAGGATTGAGAGAAAAGACGAGAAGAAAGCACGCATTCAATCGACAATATTAAGATGATGCTAAATGTTTATCTTTTTTAAAAAAATATTTATTTATTTATGCATACAAGAACTGGGATACAGGTCAGAGGTACAGGGAGGAGAGAGGATTCACCAGAGACAGGGTGGGGAACAGAACAGGCAGATAGAATGAAGTACATAGCTGAGGGGAGCAGCGGGCGAGTCAGGAGAGGTCTGCTGTGCCATGTGGGTCAGCTCCCTGTCCTGGTATCGAACTTGTATGCAGAGGCTGCAGATAGCTCCACAGTGCTGTGATTAAGCCCTTGTGCCACCAGGGAGGACCTTCATATACATTTCATTTGAACTTTTCAGTGTAAGAGTAAAGGTAAGGAAGCAAAATCTGCTTATAAAATGGGTTTTTATCATTGAAAATACTAGAAATTCTAACTAAAGTGTAATCCATCTTAAACACTTCAAATATTTTAGTAAAGCAATACAATGTTTTTAAAAGTGACCTATTTGCTGATAGCAGTAATAAGATGCTTTCAACCATGGCACTCTTTCAAAAGAAGGCAGACCTAGAAATACATCCAAGACTCAAATTATGAAACGACTGTTTATTAGAAACATTACATGGTAAGATTACAGGTGTAACTAATGAGGATTTAAATTCCCTCAAAATTTAAACTTTTTAAAATTAAATATTTATTTATGCACACAAGAGCTGGGGTACAGGCCAGAGGTGTGGGGGTGAGAGGACTCACCAGAGACAGAGTGGGGAACAAAACAGGCAGACTGACTGAAATACACTGCTGAGGGGAGCAGTGGGGAGACAGGAGAGGTCTGCTGTGCCATGTGGGTCAGCTCCCTGGCCAGGGATTTACCTTACGCTGCAGTGGCTGAGGATAGCTTCATAGTGCTCTGCCTTAACCCCTTGCACCACCAGGGAGGCCCCTAAAATTAGTTTTTATTTGGAAATTGATGATAACGTATTAGTGAATCACTTGTACCACAACCTGAGGTCTTTAGGGTGCTCCACTGCAAAGTTTCTGGGTTTCTTACTTGGCTGTCTACCCAAGGGATGTTGTTCCAAGACCCCCTGTCTAAGAGCTGCCTCAGAGACATCTAGTTTGGCATCTTCAAGGACAATACCAAGAAGCAGATTGCTCCATCTCCTACTGTACCAGTTAGTGATTGCAACACTACTTCTGGGTAGCAAATCACCCAAAACAGTGCTTACCACAACAATCCTTTCCCCTGCCTGTCCCTGTTCCATGCTGGGGAGGGTTTTATGTTTTTGTTTTTGTTTCATTTTTTAAAAATAAAGTAGAGTAGGGAACAGAACAGGCAGATCTACGGAAATACACTGCTGAGGGGAGCGGTGGGTGAGACAGGAGAGGTCTGCTGTGCCCTGTGGGTAGCTCCCTGGCTGGCTGGTGATTGAACTGTGTCTCCGTGGCTAGTGATAGCTTGGTAAGCGCTGTGTTTAACCCCTTCATCACCAGGGAGGCCGTAGAGAGGGTTCCAAGCCAGTCTCTCATTGTTCTTGGGGCAGCAGAGCCGCCAGGCAAGGGCTTCCCCGGGGGAAGGCAGGAGTGCTGGAAGGAGCAGAAACAAGCAGTGCCTCTCCAGGTCAGGCTGGGAATCCTCTCTTGCTGTCGGTCTGCCCATATTCCTTTGGCCAAAAGCAAGTGTAATGATCTAACCCCAACCTAAGTGGGGTGGAGAAACATTCCAGCCCCGATGGGGTTTGCCCGCCTGGAGAGAGGGGTGGGAGCGAGGCTCCTTCTCGCCCACCGAGGTGCACCCGGGACTTTCCTGCGATTTCCAGTTAGCAGCGGGGGAAAACACTTCCCTTCTCCGGGTGGCTGACATGACAGCAGGAGTGATTTGGAGCAGGAGAGACCTGGGCCTCACGCTGGGAACCAGGCTTTGTCCGCGCAAGCCCCTTCGGCGGCGGGGTTATTGTCAAGGGGGTGCGGTGTCTCCTCGCACCCCTTAATTCCTTGCAAAGGTCAGGGCGGACAAGGATTCGCCTACTTGGCAGATTATTTTGCCGACAAAGGGGATTTAAAATACGGCCTTGGAAAGAGCAGTTACAGGTCTGCACGGCGTGAGGCTGCAGCTGTGGCGGGTGCAGCGTCGCCGGGATTCGGTCGGGAGCCCCTCAAACTTCAGCGGAGCTGCCGGGACCCCGACCCGACCCTGCCGGGGCCAGGTTCCCCTCGATGGAGAAGCAACACTTTCCTGAGCGCGGGGTTCCCACAGTTCCTCGGCAAGGCAGGAGGCGACGCCCGCCTCTCCCCAACGGACACTCATCCCTTTAAAAAGAGGGGGCGCGTCTTCAGGGCCTCCCGCGGGCCCCCCTGGGGTTCCCTCACCTCGGCCCTACTCTGGAGTCATTTTCTTGGCTCCCACGTTACTTTCGAGCTCGGCTCCCGCTCCCATTCCTCGGGGTTTCTCCTTCGCTCCCCGCCGGTCGCGGGGCGGCGCCGGGGGCCGGCGGGGCCCCGACCCCAGCGGGCAGCGGGGCGCCCCGGGACGGGGCCCTTCCTCAGCCGCGCGGCCGGGGCGGCCCGAGGGTCCGCGCGGAGGGAGCCCGCGGGGCGCGCCGCCCGCCGCGCCGCCGGCCTTTGTGCGCTCGAGGGCGCGGAGCGGGCCCGGCCCGCGGCCCCCTTTGTGCGGCGGGGGGGCCGGCGCGCGGCCGGGGGGCGGCCCGCGCTCGAGTCCGCGGGCGCGGAGTTACTTCCCGCGGCGGCCGGCGGGCGCGACAAAGGCGCGGGCCGGGCGCCCTCGCGCCGCAGCTGCGCGCTGGGCCCCGCCGCGCCGCGCCGCCACCGCGGGCGCCAACCGCCGCGCCGCCCGGCCGTTGGGCGGGGGTCACTTCTGGGAACGGGGCGGGGCCGGGCGGGGCGGGGCGCGCGCGTCACGGGGCGGGGCCGTCGCGGGGGCGGGGCCGGGGCCGGCCGCCCGCCCCCCGCCGGGTGGCCGCGCGGGGCCGAGGGGCGGGCGCGGCGGGGACCCCGGCCAGGAGTTTCCCCGCCCCGGGCCCCGAGCGTGTCACCCTGGCGGGGGCGGCGCCGGCCCCGGGGGAGCCGGGCGGGCGTCCGGGCGGGCGCGGGCCGGGCCGGGGGCGCGGGCGGGCGGCGGGCGGCGGGCGCTGCAGGTGCACGCGCGGCCCCGCCACCCCCGCCCCGGGCCGGGGCCGCCGCGCCGGGGCGCCCGCAGCGGGGAGCGGCGCGCGCCGGCGGCCGGGCGGCGCGGGAAGTTGGGCCGCTCGCGGCTGACAGGCCCGGCCCCCCCGCGCGGCGGGAGGGGCGCTCGCGGCGCGGGCGGGGCGGGGCGGCGGCCGGGGAGTCGGGGCGCGGCGGGGGCGGAGCCGAGCGGGCGCGGCCGGCGGGCGGGGGCCGAGGGCCGAGGGCGGGGCCCCCATTGCTCCCCGCGCCGGGCTCAGCGTCGCCGCCGTCGCCGCGGCGGTTGGGGGCGCGGGCGGGGCGCGGGCGGGCGGCGGGCGGCGGGCGCCGCGTTGTCTCCTCCTCGCGCGGGGCGGCGGCGGCGGCGGGCCCGCTCCCCCCGGACGCCCGGCCCTCGGCGGCGGCGGCGCGGGGCCGGGGGCGAGGCGGCGGCGCGGCGAGCAGGTAAGAGCGCGGCGGCGGGACCGGGGCCGTCCCGAGAGCCGCCGCCGCCCGCGCCCGCCCCGCGGGCCGCGGGCCCGGCGCTCCCGGGGGCGGCGGCGGCGGGGCCGGCCGGCGGCTCCGGGCAACGGCCGGCGCGGGCCGGGGCCGGGGCCGGGGCGCGGGCCGGGGCGCGGGGCGCGGGGGAGGGGCGCGCGGCTGTTTACGCGGCGGCGGCGCCTCGGCCGGCGGCGGGCGCTGCTCCGCGGGGGCCGCGGCGGGCGGCGGCGGCGGAGGAAGCGCGTCCCGGGCGCGGCGCGGCGGCGGGGCCGGCGGCTTCCTGCCCGTCGGGCCCGGGGCCTCCCCGGCGGCGGCAGGTTGCGGGTCCCTCACTCCCCCGCCCGGGGGGCGCCCCGCGCCGCCGGCCGCGGGCTCTGCCTTTTTCAAACGAAACAAAAACGGGCTCAGCCGCTCGCGCGCCCCGGAGCCGCCCGCCCGCCCGCCCGCCTCGGCGGCCCCGCGCGCCCGGACCGGGGGGCGGGGGCGGGGGGCGCGCTCGCCCCGGCCCGCGGAGGGCGGGGAACTGGCCCCGGCGCCGGGCCCCCCGGCTCGTCGGGTTTCTGGGGCTCCCGGGGCCGCCCGGGCGCTCCGCTCGAGGGGCCTTTCTCCGAGTTCTTGGCACCCCCTCCCGTGAGGAAACGGGGCGCCTCGCGGGAAGAGCGGGCGTCTCCGCCTCGGGGGCCGGGCGCTGGGCGCGGGCTGGCGGTGCCCCCGGCGAGGCGAGGACCGCGCGCGGCCGCAGGTGAGGGCCCCGCAGGTGAGGGCCCCGCAGGTGAGGCCCCGCAGGTGAGGGCCCCGCAGGTGAGGCCCCGCAGGTGAGGCCCCGCAGGTGAGGCCCCGCAGGTGAGGGCGCGCCGCCCGGGCAGGCGTCGGGGAGCGCTCGCCGCGTGGGGTAGGCCCGGGTTGGGCCCTTCGGGAGCTGGAACGCTCTCGGACGAACCTGGAAACCATTTGAGTTGCATTTGAAGTAACTTGGGAGTCGTTGGAGTTTCTCTCCGGTGCGGCGCCGTTTGCGCGGCGCGTTCCCATGAATGCGGTTCTCCCCTGGCCGTTAAACGCGTCAAGTGGAACATGGGACGATCTTGGACTTTGGAATTTTGACTGTTTACTGTCAACCTAATTTTTATTTTTTAAAGATTTGTTTATGCACACAAGAGCTGGGGGTGGGGGGGTGAGGAGTCACCAGAGGCGGGGGAGCAGAACTGGCAGATCTACTGAAATCCACTGCTGAGGGGAGCAGCGGGGAGTCGGGAGGGGCTGCTGCGCCCCGCGTGTCAGCTCCCTGCTGGCCCGCCCGGGATGGGGCTGGAGCTGCGGAGGCTGCCAGTAGCTTGATAGCGCTGTGTCTTTTAACCCCTGCGCCACCAGGGAGGCCCCCAGCCTAGTGTTTAAGCACGGTCCCCGCTAATTGATCATTGCTGTTCATTTCAGACGTGTCTACTCATTCACACGAGAAGCAAAGCGTGGTTGGAAAGAATTTGTAACATTGAGCTTTTTCTACCCTAAGGAAATAGGGCCAACAAGAGTTGATGGCCTTATAGGCTCACAGGTTGTACACCAAGTTTTGTTATACAACAACTTTATTGAGCTAAAATTCACATGCTGTTCATTCATCAGCTTCAAGTTTAGTGGTTTTTAATATCTTCACAGAGTTGTGCAATTATTACCCTAATAGATTTTGGAACATTTCCATTACTCTGCAAAAGGAACCCTATACCCATTAGTAGTCACCCCACATTTCCCCCAACACCCCTAACCCTACTTTCTGGCTCTAGATTTGCCTGTTTTGAACATGGAGTCATGCAGTATGTGATCTGTGACTGGTTTCTCTCAGCATCATTTTCAAAGTTCATGTTGTAGCTTATGTGTTTCTTTTTATTGCCAAGTGATATTCCATTATAGAACTGTACCACATTATTTGTTTATTAATTAGTTGATGGACATTTGAGTTTCCACTTTTTAGCTATTATGAATATGTTGCTATGAACATTTGTTAGAAGTTTTTGTGTGGTCTATTTTCATTTCTCTGTGCACTTGTAAAAATTATCTTTTGGGGTTGCTTAAGAGCATCATCTCATCCATTTTGAGTGCACAATTCAGTGATTTTTATTTACTTTTTATTTATTATTTTTTAAAGATTTATTTATGCATCCAAGAGCTGGCGCACAGGCCAGAGGTGTGGGGGGTGAGAGACGTCACCAGAGACAGAGTGGGGAACAGCACAGGCAGATTGACCGAAATACAACGCTGAGGGGAGCAGTGTGGGTCACCTCCCTGGCGGGGGATCGAACTTGTGCTGCAGTGGCTGCAGTTAGCATCATAGTGCTGCGTCTTAACCCCTTGTGCCACCAGGGAAGCCCCTCAATGATTTTTAATATATAATGTAGACTTGTTAAACTGTCATCACAAGGTAGTTTTTTTTTTTTTTTTTAAGCTTTCTTTATTTATGCACGCAAGAACTGTGGTGTAAGCCAGAGGTGTGGGAGGTGAGAGGATTCACCAGAGAGAGCCGGGGAACAGAACAGGCAGATGTACTGAAACACACTGCAGAAGGGAGCAGCAGGCAAGACAGGAGAGGTCTGCTTTACCATGTAGGTTGCTCCCTGGCCTGCCAGGGATTGAACTCCTGTAGTGGCTGGCAGTAGCTTGACTGCGCTGTCTTTAACCCCTGTGCCAGCAGGGAAGCCCCCACAAGCTAGTTTTTAAACATTTCTTTCACCTCCAAAAATTACTTTTAGCTGATTTGCAGTTAATCCTGGTTTTCAGTGCGAGTCCCAGGCAACCACTGACTGGAGTGCTTTCCTGGGTAGTTCCTGTAAGTGGAATCATCCAGTATGTAGTCCCCATCATCTGGCTGCTGCTTTTTTTTTTTTTTTTTTTTTTGTGCATACAAGAGCTGGGGTGTAGGCCAGAGGGGGGTGTGTGTGTGTGGGGGGGGGGTTGTTGTTGGTGGTGGTGAGAGGATTTACCAGAGACAGGAGAGGTCTGCTGTGCCATGTGGGCCACCTCCCTGGCCAGGCCAGGCCCAGCCTGGGATTGAACTCAGGCTGCAGAGCTTCCTAGTGTCCTAGTGCTGAGACTTAACCCCTTGTGCCACCAGGGAGGCCCCTGATTGCAGGTCTTTTATTAGATCATTGATTGGCAAATAATTTCACCTAGTCTGTGATTTGTCTATTCTTTTTTTTTTGGAGCACAAAAGTTTTTATTTTGATGAATTTCTCCAGGTTTTTTTTTTTTCTTTTCATCATTTGTAGATAATGTTTCTGTTCTCACATGTAAAAACTCCCTGCCTTCTCCTAGGTATTTTATTGTTTTTGTTCTTAAACTTACATATTTTGACTTAATTTTTATGTATTGTGTGAAATAAGGGTCTAAACTCATTTGTTGCATATGTATTTGCGAACATTTGTTGATGAGACTATCCATTTCTCCATTGGCTGTAATGTAAATATTTATTTTTGGGCTCTCAGTCTGTTTTATTCTCTGTCTGTCCTTATGCCATTTGCACCCTGTCTTGACTGCTGTGCTTTTGGTATGTTAAGAAACTGGGTAATGTAAGCCTTCCTGTTTTGTTTTTCTTTTTAAAAATTGTGGTTATTCTGGGTTCTGTATACAAATTTTAGAATTGACTTGTTAACATCTTGAAATTTTGATTCTACCCCCTTTTCGACTTTTTCAGTGTACACACACAGTATTGTTAATCATAGGCACACTGTTGTGTAGTATGTATCTAGAACCTGATCATCTTGCACAACTGAAACCTTGAAATTTTTGCCCAGATTAGCAGCAGTCCATTTTCCCTCCTCACCAGCTCCTGCGCTGTCATTCCACTCTCATTCTCTGAGTTTGAGCACTGTTGATACCGCATATAAGTGGGACTTTGCAATATTTGTTCTTCTATGACTGATTTATTTCACTTAGTATATGTCCTCGAAGTTCATCGGTGTGGTAATGTAGTGCAGGATCTCCTTTTTAAGGCTAAGTATCATTTTATGTTTACACATAAAATTTATACTTAATGTTTGGTTTATTTCTAAGTATTTTGTTCTTTTCTGATGCTAGAAGAAACTTGTGAACGAAGTTTCTTTACAATTCCATACTGAATTTTTGTTGCTAATGTATACAAATAATTGATTTTTACATCCTGCTCTTACAGCCTTTAATCTTACTAAAATCATTTATTAGTCCTTACGTTATTTTTGTGAATTTCACAATATTTTCTCCTTACAATAATGAGTTGTCTGAATAAAGCAGGTCTTACTTTTCCCTTTCTAACAAGAATGTATTTATTTCTCCTTCTCTGCTTGCTTCCTTCCCTTCTTTCCTTCTTTGGCCAGAACTGGCAGTACGTTGTTGATTAGGAATAGCCAGAGCACACATCTTTGTATTACGAGGGGGATGAATTCAGCTTTTCACCATTAAGTATAATAATGCTGCATGTATGTGTGTGTGTATATGTATATATTTTAATAGGTATTGCATATTTGGAAGAGTATAGTTCAGTTTTTATCATGATGGGGTATTGTATTTCTGTCAAATGCTTTTTTTGTGTCTGTTAGCATGACCAACTGTCACAGTTTGTCCGAGACTGTCCTGGTTTTAGTACTGAAAGTCTTGCCTCTGGGGAAACCCGTCAGTCCTGGCAAGCTATCTCATCCAGTGTGTGGGATGATCTGGTGGTTTGTCTTTTATTCCATTAATTTAGATTATTGCATTTAATGATTTTCAAATATTAAAGCAGCTTTATATACATATATATAAATATTTATTTATGCATACAAGAGCTGGGGTGCAGGCCAGAGATGTGGGGGTGGTGAGAGGGTTCCCCAGAGACCGTGTGAGGAGCAGAACAGGGAGATCTACTGAAATCCACTGCTGAGGGGAGCACCGGGGAGATAGGAGAGGTCTGCTGCACCATGTCGATCACCTCCCTGGCCTGGGATCGAACTCGTGTGGCGGTGGCTGCATATAGCTTCATAGTGCTGTATCTTAACCCCATGCACCACCAGAGAGGACCAGCTTTATGTTCTTGGGGTAAACCCCATGTGATTGTGGTATATAATTCTTATTATGTATTGCTGGGTTTGGTTTGCTCAGCTAAGGTGAGTATTTTTGTGTCTGTCTCGGCACTACTGGTTGTTTTCTTCTGATGTCTTTGGCTTTTGTGTCATACTAATACTAGCCTCCTAGAAGAAACTGGGAAATGTTCTCTCTTCTATGTTCTGTAAATGTTAATGATGGATTAGTATTATTATGAACTTGAGTATATTTGATAGGATTCATTAGTGAAAGCATCTAGCTCTGGATTTTTCTCTTTGGGAAAAATTTACATTGCTAATTCAATTTCTTGTTATGTCTATTCTGTTTTTCTGCTGGTTTCTGAGTTAGCTTCAGTAATTGTGTTTCTAGGGACCTGTCAGTTTCGTTGAGGCTATTTAATATTTTTGGCAAGCAGTTCATCTTACTTCTATATGTGCTTTTAGTTTCGCTAGCATAGCCGTGATTTGTCTCTTGTCATTTCTAATTTTGGTAGCTTGTGCTTGTTTTCTTTTTCACTTGGTCATTGTAGCTAATGGCTAGTCACCTTCCGTTGCTCTTCTCAAGGAAATGGTTTTGTTTAAAAAATTTTCCCCCAATTTCTGTTTTCTGTTTCATTGATTTCTGTTGAATCTTCAAAATTCCCTTCCTTCTGCTTGCTTTGGGCTCAGTGTGCATATTTCCTTTTCTAGTTTCTTCTTTTGAATCAGCGGTCTTGTAGTTCTTTCCCTCAGTTCTAACAACTAAGCTCTGTGAGTAAAGCAAATCACGATTTTACTCTCCAAGGTGTTTGCAGTGATGTGCATCTATAGCAAAGCCCCATCCCGATAGACCTCAGCTGTCCTAGTTTTCTTAAGGTAGGAGCTTGGGTTATTGATTTGAGATCTTTGTTCTTTTCTGGTATTAGCATTTTATTTTTTTTTAAAAAGATTTGTTTATGTATACAAGGGCTGGGGTGTAGGCCAGAGGAGTGTGTGTGTGGAGGGGGGAGAGGATTCACCAGAGCCAGAGTGGGGAGCAGAACAGGCAGAAGGACCGAAGTACACTGCTGAGGGGAGCAGCGAGTGAGACAGGAGAGGTCTGCTGAGCCATGTGGGTCACCTCCCTGGCTGGGGATCCAACTGGTGCTGCAATGGCTGCAGATAGTTTCATTGTGCTGAGATTTAACCTCTAGGCACCAGGGAGGCCCCATCTGATACTGGCATTTTAAAGTGAGAAATTTACTTACGTGCCATTAACTGCATCTCATACGTTTTTACATGTCTTTTAAAAAATTTTCATGGGCCTCCCCTGTGGCGCAGTGGGTTGAGCCCTGTGCTATGAAGTTGCAGCCTCTGCAGCGCCCGGTTTGATCCCTGCCAGGGAGCTACCCACAGGGCATAGCAGACCTCTCCTGTCTCGCCCGCTGCTCCCGTCAGCAGTGTCTTCGGTCCGTCTGCCTGTTCTGTTCCCCGCTCTGTCTCTGGTGAATCCTCTTCACCTTCACGCACCTCTGACCTGTACCCTAGTTCTTGTATAAATAAATCTTAAAAAAAAATTAAAAAATTTTTTCATTCAGTTCAGAATAATTCCTAATTTCCTTGATTATTTCTTCTTTGACCCAAAGATTATTTAGAAATGGGTAGTTTAAGGGCTTTGTTGGTGGCTTAGGGGTTAAATCTCTGCACTGTCATGCTATTATTGCTGAGGTCTGAGTTTGAACTCTGGCCAGGGAGCTCTCTGGCCCTCAGCTGCCCTTAGCAGTGTGTTTCAGTAGATCCGTCTGTTCTGCTCCCCACTCTGTCTCTGGTGACTCCTCTCACCTCCCCTATCTCCGCACCTCTGGCCTACACCCCAGTTTTTCTATGTGTAAATTAATCTTAAAAAAAAAAAATGGGTTGTTAAATTTCCAGTCATTTGGGAATCCCTAAATTTCACGCTGTTGTTGATTTCTACTTTAATGCCTCTTTACTAGGATAACAAAATTCATATGATTTTTCTCATTTCACATATATTGAGATGTTTTTATGGCCTCATATGTACTGTAGTCTGAAGAATGTTCCATTTGTGCTAGCAAGGAGATAACGTTGACTATATTCAGTGAACACTAACATAGCCAATGCTATGTTCAGTATTGTATTGTTGGTTAAAAGGCGCTTACACTTTCCACAAAATTTAAAGTGACTTGACAAAGGATACAAATATTTTAGAGACATTAAAGTAGAAGAAGGAAACCAGGAACAAAAAAAGGTTGAGCCAGGGGCTGAGATCGTTGTTGTTGCCTGTTTCGTGCAGTCTGTTCTGGGGGATGACTGTGCAGCGCAGATTCTAAAAGCTGTTGCCCAGCCTGAGTGGGACTTGGGTTTCTAGACAGTGGTGGATGTGGCTAGAAAGAAGGATTTGCAATAAGCATGTAAATAAAACCTCACAAAGAAATGACAGAAAAGCTGATTTGGGGCAGGATAAATTGCAGACAGTTAAAAATAATCTGTTGACATCTTTAGTATCCTTGACATGATTCATTTAAAATGGGGTGAAGGTAATTTGTTTTGGTTCCCAAACTTGCATGTTCATTTGCATTTTTGGATTATAAAGTTGACCAAAGAATAAAACCAAAATCTTCTCTAATCTGGTAGTTTATATGGTCCATAGGCCTCTACTCGTCCAAAATCAATGAAAAATGAAGAAACCTAGAGGGGCATTGGGATAGAATATAGGGCTGGGCTTCAGAAACGATGCAGGAAAACCAATTCATGCATTGGGAGGATCACAGGCAAGTAACCTAGTGATTGCAGAATTAAAACTCAGAATAGTTAGGCTCTTATACTAAATGTCAGGGTTATAATATTTTCTTAAGTGAACCCCATTTTTACTAATTTTATTTATAACCTTTCTGTGGGTAGTTTATTTTAAGGATTTTATTTATTTATGCATACAAGAACTGGGGTGTAGGCCAGAGGTGGGCTCTGTGTGGGTGTGTGTGGGTGGGTGCCGGAGAGAGAGGATTCACCAGAGCCAGAGTCGGAGTGGGGAGAACAGGTGGAATTAACTGAAACACACTGCTGAGGGGGCAGCCGGGAGACAGGAGAGGTCTGCTGCGCCATGTGGGTAGCTCCCTGGCTGGGCATTGAACTTTCGTCGTTGCAGAGGCTGCGGATCGCTTCACAGTGCAGAGACAACTCTTGGCGCCGCCAGGGAGCCTGGAAAGTATAAAAAAGCGTGGGTGATGGGCTTGCTCCCCAGCGTGCTCTCCAGGGCGCTGCTCGGGGAGGAGCCCCCAGAGCCCGCTCAGGGCGTGCGTTGCTTCATCACCTGCTGAGCCCGGGCCGGCCGCTGGCGGGGCCGCGCCGCCTCCCGCGGGCCGGGTGCCCTGTCCTTCCGGAGCCTTCTGGGGTTCGGCTCCTGAGAGTGCCTGCGGGCTGGGCGGAAGCTTTGTGTCGGGGGTCCGGCGCCTCGTCCTGGGCCGCCCATTCTGGAAGCGCCGGCCCGGGCCGGGCCTGCTCTACCTGCCCGCCGCCCGGAGCGCCGAGCGCCGCTCGTGCTGGGGTGTGGTGGGAGCGGCGGCGGCCGGCCCTGGGGTCCCCGTCCCCGCGGCGGGGGCTGCTCGGCGAGCGGGGTGCCGGGAGTTGCGCTCCTCTTTTCTATGGGGTCCGGGCTTGGGGTGCACGTGTTGCCGGGGTGGCCGAGGGGCCGCCCGGGGTCGCGTGCCCGCGGGTGGGCGCGCGCTGCGCCTGGGGCAGGTCGAGCTGCGCGGAGCCCCCACGACGGCCGGGCCCCCCACCACGGCCGGGCGGCTGCACCCCGCGCGTCTGCGCCCCCCCCACCCCCACCCCGTGTGCGCGGGGCCGCGTCCCGGAGAGAGAAGCTCCGGCGCCCCCACGCCCCCCCACGCCCACCTCGGGCCGGGAGCCCGGCCCTCCCCGCGCGCGGAGGCGTCTTCGGGCTGTGGGCGGGCGCCCGGCCGGGGCCCTGCGGGCTCTTCTTCCCCGGCGGGGCGGCGCGCGGGACACTCGCGCCCTCTGGCCCCCGCCCGGCCGCCCTGGTTTTGGAAGGGGGACAGCTCTTTAGATACGAGGCAGGAGATGCCCCGCCACGAGCGCTCACGCTTCTGGCCGCGGAGGTCACAGCCAAGGAGGAAGCGGGTTGGAAAAAGCCTCCCCGGATAGGTGGGAGACTGCCCCTTGCTGATTTCAGACTTATTTTTAATTTCCCTGTGCGGGAAGAGCCGAGGTGTGGGGCAGGGGTGTGGGCACGAGGACAGTCGCCGCGGACAGCGGGAGCAGAGCGGACAGACGCCGGCGCCCTGCCAGGGGAGCGCGGCGGCAGGGGAGGGCTGCGCCCCGGGGTAGCTCCCCGGCTGGGGCTGGGGCTGGGGATCGAACTCACCTGCAGTGATGGCGATAGCTTCGCGAAGACTTGACCCCTGCACCCCCAGGGAGGCCCCCACAGCTTCAATTTTAAAAACTTGCAGTTGTGAAGGCAAAACACTTTCAGTTGAAGAGAAGAGACATGTGACAGACGCCTGAGGTTAACATTCTGTCACTTGCCTGTCGTTCGACTAGAGCTTCTCCATGCTTCACTTTCCTCACATGTGGACTGAGAATGCTGGCATACCTGTTTTGTGTTTGTAGGCTGTGTAGATTAAATGAATTAATACATACATGTGTTTACAACATTGCCTGGCGTGGAACAGATGCTCTATAAGTATTAGCTGTTACTATCCCTTTATTGTTTCCAGAAGTTCATTTTATTGAACTCCTAATCATCTCCTATCAAGCCAGAATATTAGAAAGATTCTTGTAAAATGCATTTCTTTACTTACTTATTTATTTATTTATTTATTTATTTATTTATTTATTTTTTGCATTTTGAAAGGGCAGGTTTATTAAGGAACGAGAAAAGGAGAAAAGGGGGTATTTGTATAGTCACAAACAGGCAGTTCTTAAAGGATAAGAAGGCCCCTTCTTCCTTTTTAAATCGTGAAAGTGAAGACACTGGATGAGGTTTTAGAATTATCTGCACTAGGGTCTCTAGGACACCAGGTGACGCACCGGCAAATTATCCTTGCTTGTAAAAGACAAATTCTCCCAATTTGCTTTCTTGAACCAGAACCTAACTAGATTCTAGGTTTTCTTAATGGCTGGGCATGGCATAAGTCTTGAATGCCTCTCTCTCAGCTTCACTGCCTTAATAAAATCTTTTTTGTATTTATTTATTTGTTCATTTATTTATTTATTTATACAAGCACTAGGTACAGTGAGAAGCGCGGGAGGATGAGAGAACTTGCCAGAGCCAGAGCGGGGAGCAGAGCAGGCAGAAGGACCGAAGTACACTGCTGAGGGGAGCAGCGGGCGGCAGGAGAGGTCTGCGGTGCCGCCTTGCGGGACCCTTCTCTGGTGGTGGCCGGGGAGCAGCCGGGGATCGAACCGGCGTTGCAGAGGCTGCGGGCAGCTTCACAACCCAGCGCTCACCTGCTGCGCCACTGGGAAGGCCCTTTTTTGTTTCTTTTTAGATGTGTAAGAGGTTACTGTAACCAAACTTGCCACTTTCCAAACATCTGAGCTATGGTCAGGGTATCAGCCTTGACTTTTGATAGTTACTTTTTTTTTTTAAGATTTATTTATGCATACAAGAGCTGGGGTACAGGCTAGAGGTGCAGAGGTGAGAGGTTTCACCAGAGACAGAGTGGGGAGCAGAACAGGTGGATCTACTGAAATACACTGCTGAGGGGAGCAGCAGGCGAGACAGGAGAGGTCTGCTGCACCATGTGGGTCAGCTCCCTGGCCGGGGATGAACTCCTGCTGCAGTGGCTGCGTGTGGATAGCTTTATCGTGCTGTGTTTTAACCCCTTGCGCCACCAGGGAGGACCCAACAGTTACTTTTTTTTTTTTTTTTTTTTTTTTTTTTTTTTTATAGAGGCATGCTTTTTATTTTATTTTGTTTTGCTGGTTTGTTTGTTTTTTGTTTTTATACATGCACTGGGTACAGTCAGAAGCGCGGGAGGGTGAGAGAATTCACCAGAGCCAGAGCGGGGAGCAGAGCAGGCAGAAGGACCGAAGTACACTGCTGAGGGGAGCCGCGGGCGGCAGGAGAAGTCTGCACGCCATGTGGGACCCTCCTCCGGTGGCCGGGGAGCAGCCGGGGATCGAACCGGCGCCGCAGAGGCCGCGGGCAGCTTCGCAACCCAGCGCTCAACCGCTGCGCCACCGGGGAGGCCCAACAGTTACTTTTTCTTGACCAGGCCTCCCAGTACAAGGGAGGTTCTTACTTGATTGGAAATATGCTTGCTTATTCACGAATATACATAGAACTAACTACATTATTTCCACAGCTTAATATTTCTTATAAAAAGTCATGGAGTAAGTTTATGGATGAGTATCATAAAGTATAGGGTCATCGATCAATAGTCAGGCCTGTGGTCCTTGTGTTCCACCCCAAGGTGCTTGGGTTCTGAGACACATTTAATGTGATCACTTTAATGTAATCATTTACTTTGACTGTTATTGTTGTTGCCCCAGAACTTGAACATAGGTGAAATGGTGGCAGAGATCAATAGGGTTAAAAATACAAAAAGAGCACACTAAGCGGCATTAGCAGCTTTTGCTTCAGGTTGATTTTTGTCTTGCTGTCTCTGTGCTCATCATTTCTTTAAGTCACTGTAAAATTTGATTATTCAGTGTTTTTAGATCCTTTTTACAATTTTACCATCACAAAATAGATTGTACAAATCAGCATTGATTAGGTTATACCCAGGAACCCGGGCATTTTTCTTTGATTGATAAAGAAATCAACCAAGACACTCTTGGCAGTGAGAGAATCAAAGTATCTTAAACAGAATTTAGTGATGTCACAAATCATCTAAATTATTAAAGTTTACTTCTTACCTATGTGTCATATGGATGTAATGATTATTTTTTGTCACATTAAGAACATGTGTATAAGATTAAGAACATAGAACTTTATCTTAGTTGGATAACTGGCAGGGCAGTATAAAAGGAATTTTAATATACTTTTTTTTTTTTAGATTTTATTTATGCATACAAGAACTGGGGTGTAGGCCAGAGGTGCGGGTGTGTGTGTGTGTGTGTGTGTGTTTGTGTGTGTGTGTATTTGCCAGAGACAGAGTGGGGAGCAGAACAGGTGTATCCACTGAAATACACTGCAGCGGGCGAGACTGGAGAGGTCTGCTGTGCCTGGCCTGTAATGGAATTCAGGCCATAGCAGTGATAGAGCTGAGACTGACTTAACCTGTAAGCCACCAGGGAGAACCCTAATGCTGACTTTTAAAGAGATAAGTGCTTAAGCTTACTTAGAGTTACATAAGTTCTTATATATTTATAACATTACACTTATTATAAGTAAATTATATGTAAAGCCAAAATTCAACAAATGCTTATTGAGCATCTACTGTGTTCTGAGAATACAATGGCCAGCAGGCTTTTAACTGTTAAATCATACTAGCTCTTACATAGTGTCAGAATAGTCTTCATGTGATAAGTGGGATAATTACACTTGTTTCACAGGACTTTTGTAAGGGAAGAAAAGTGTATAAAAATGCCTGGCTCAGTAACTAGAAAAATACATGGTTGAGACTTACTATTGAGTCTGTCATTATATTAGCATTATAAACTACCTACAAACTATAGATCCTGTCAGACTAGGTAGGTAATTTCAGAAAAATAAACAGGAACAATGAAAATAAAAAACGGAAGTACTTCAGGAATTGAGTTCCATATTAAAAGGCTTAATTTTGCCAACAAAATAGCTGGTCTTATAGAAAGAAACCAAACTGTATCTGAGTATAGATTACCAGCCACAGTTCTTAGTATTATAATAGTGTCAGTTTTGAATTAGAATCGCCTCCTATATTAAAATTCTAATTTTCAACAATGCCCATCCCCTTTACAAAGTCAAATATATTTTAGTTTAATTCACATAGGGATGGCCAACAGTAGCTGTTTGCAGGCCTGCAGCCAGGACCTGGACATGTGGGTTGGGGTGTTGACAGTATATACATGAGACTCCTTGTAATATGAAGTGTAGCCAAAGGTGGAAAGAGAAAAAGGGACAGGCTTAATTAAGGCCAGGGGAAGGGAGTTGTCCTCCTGTAGCCTATAGAACTTGAGGATATTGGAAGATTCCAAGTTAGAACTTAGCCTTTAAGGTTTTTTTTTTTTTTTTTTTAAGATTTATTTATACAAGCTCTGGGTACAGTCAGAAGCTCGAGGGTGAGAGAATTCACCAGAGCCAGAGCGGGGAGCAGAGCAGGCAGAAGGACCGAAGTACACTGCTGAGGGGAGCAGCGAGCGGCAGGAGAGGTCTGCGCGCCATGCGGGACCCTCCTCCGGTGGCCGGGGAGCAGCCGGGGATCGAACCGGCGCTGCAGAGGCTGCGGGCAGCTTCGCAACCCAGCGCTCAACCACTGCGCCACCGGGGAGGCCCTAAGATTGTTTTAAAAGTGTGTGTAAGTCAAGATAGGAGAGTAGAGTAATAATTTTAATATCCTGTTAGTGTGATTTATAACTTCATTTAGACCTTTGGTGTATGACTTCCCTAGGTCCCTTGAAAATTAGGGATGGGCCTG
This sequence comes from Talpa occidentalis, assembly GCF_014898055.3. Taxonomy (NCBI): domain Eukaryota; kingdom Metazoa; phylum Chordata; class Mammalia; order Eulipotyphla; family Talpidae; genus Talpa; species Talpa occidentalis. Next base: position 113,477,175 of record NW_023605194.1, read on the forward strand.
CAAGAAGGAGTAGAAAAGGAGTAACTAGAGAGGAAAGATAGATTTGAGATCGTTTCAAGGAAGGAAATGATCAAAATTGTCTAATGCTTCATCGACATTAAGTCCTGTGGAGACAGAATGTCCATTGGATTTGACACCCAGAATTTAGTAAAACAGCTGAGTGGTGATGGATCAAACTATCAAAGAAGGCGTACCTGAGAGATGAAGTGGAGACAGTACAGGTTTTTTTCCCCTAGAACCTTATCTGAGAAAGGAGGGAACTGTAGTGGCTGCAGTGATGGTGGAGGAGGACTCCTCCAGTGTGAGAGGATAGTCTCGTAGCTGTGTCGGTGTTGAGGGAAAGAAGCCAATGTTAAGAGAAAACCAAGGAAAAAGAGAATAATTGAGCGAGGCCTGATGAGATCTCACGTGTAGTCAGTAGCTAAGCCTCCCAATGGTGGAGGATATTTGAGGAGACTTGAGACGTTTAGATGTGTGTGGGTGCTAAGTTGGTAATCGGCAGAAGTGTATCATTAACATTGTTTTACTACTTTTTAAAAAGATTTATTTATCTATGCATACAAGAGCTGGGTTGGAGGCCAGAGGTGTGGGGGGTGAGAGGATTCACCGGAGACAGAGTGGGAGAACTTTGTTTCATAGTGGGTTTTGTGGGTGTTTTTTGACTAGATTTTATACTCCTGGGGGTCAGCTACTTACTAAAAACCTGTTGGTTGATTGAAGTACACCTCACAATATGGGGCAGAGCTTGTGAATCATGGGTCTGCCATTATTCAGTAAGTGTTAGTTAAAATTTTTTTTTCTTTTTATATGCTCAGATTACATTTTATTTTATATATATTTTTATTTTTTATTTACATCATTGTTCATTTTTAGGTGACTTAAAATGTTAAGTTTGAGAAAAACTTTTGGATTACTCAATAGCCTAGACATAATTTCTTACATTTACTACATAGGGTGTGTCAGGCTTTGGAGGTAGTTTTTTGTCATAATAAGAACATTCTGAGTCTGGGCCTCCCTGGTGGTGCAAGGGGTTAAGATGCAGCCTGTGAAGCTGTCCCCAGCCTCTGCAGCCTGAGTTCCATCCCCGGCCCGGGAGAACCCGCGTGGCGCAGCAGACCTCTCCTGTCTCACCCGCTGCTCCCCTCAGCAGAGTATTTCAGTCAGTCTGCCTGTTCTGTTCCCCACTCTGTCTCTGGTGAATCCTCTCACCCTCCATACCTCTGGCCTGTGCCCCAGTTCTTGTATGCATAAATAAATAAATATTAAAAAAAAAAGAACATAGTCACACCTATTTTGGGCAAAATGCTTTTTCAGTAGAATTATATTAATACTTTCTTCCCTCCCGCCGCCTCCCCACTAGTAGTTCCAGAGAACTGCTGGTTTATACTTTAGCTCTTGCCAACTTGTGAAAATAATGAAGGATGCTTAGAGTACTTAACATTCAAATTGTAAGTAAAAATCATTTCTGTTATCATTAGCTTTGTTTAGAAAACAAAATTTGAAAATACATTATATGATGCTAATGAGCTTTAGTGTGATGCCATTGTGGGTTTTTTTTTTTTTTTTTTTTATAGAGGCATGCTTTTATTTATTTGTTTGCTGGTTTGTTTGTTTGTTTTTGTTTATACATGCACTGGGTACAGTCAGAAGCGCGGGAGGGTGAGAGAATTCACCAGAGCCAGAGCGGGGAGCAGAGCAGGCAGAAGGACCGAAGGACACTGCTGAGGGGAGCAGCGGGCGGCAGGAGAGGTCTGCACGCCATGTGGGACCCTCCTCTGGTGGCCGGGGAGCAGCCGGGGATCGAACCAGCGCCGCAGAGGCCGCGGGCAGCTTCGCAACCCAGCGCTCAACCGCTGCGCCACCGGGGAGGCCCGCCATTGTGGGTTTTTCCTAATTTTTATTCTTAAAATACTTCCTACCCCATTTTCTGTTGTTAAAACTGCAAGGGTATTAATAGTATTTAGGTGAGGTTTTTCTTTTTATTGTACACGTTTATGGAAATTCTTCATTTTTAATTTATATAACTGTGTACTACCAGTAGTCACACTACTACAGGCTATAATACTAAATGGAATGATTTATTACAAATGTATATTCATTCCTCTTTAAATATGCTTAATTTTTCTACATTCTCTTTTTTTTTGTATGAAAAGTCCTGTTAGAAATCTGAAAACTTTAGGGCATCCCCTGGTGGTGCAGCGGTTGACTGCTGGGCTGCGAAGCTGCCCGCAGCCTCTGCAGTGCTGGTTGGATCCCCGGCCCGTGCCCGCTGCTCCCCTCAGCAGTGTGTTTCGTCAATCTGCCTGTTCTGTTCCCCTCTCTGGCTCTGGTGAATTCTCTCACCCTCCCTTGCTTCTGACTGTACCCAGTGCTTGTATGTATGTAAAAATAAATAAATAAATCTTAAAAAAAAAAAAAAAAAAGAAATCCGAAAACTTCAGGACCTCCCTGGTGGCACAAGGGATTAAGATGCAACCTATGAAGCAGTCTGAAGCCTCTGCAGCATGAGTTCGATCCCCCGGCCGACCAGGGAGCAACCCAAATGTCGAGGCAGACTTCTCCTGTCTCGCCTGTTGCTCCCCTCAGCAGTGTACTTCAGTCAGTCTGCCTGTTCTGTTTCCTGCTCTGTCTCTGGTGAATCTTCTCACCTCTCCCCCTGCCCCGCCACACCTCTGGCCTGTACCCCAGCTCTTATATGCACAGATAAATAAATCTTAAAAAAAAAAGTCAAGGAGATGCATTATTTAAAAAAAAAAAAAGAAAACTAACATTCATAAAACCAAATAAAATGATTTTTAAGGGATAATCTAATGCAAAAATCTAGGTAATGTACACACTGGCATTTCATCTATGGTAGAGGAATAAAAGGCTTGGATTATGTTTACTTGAAACCATTAGCTATATTGGATTTTAATGAATAGTAAAGTAATTATTAAGGAAAGAATAAAGTAATATTAAGGTAATCCAAGTGGTTTCATTACTTTATTTCCAAACTATTGTATTTAAGATTATAAGCAACTCTGATTAATCTGTTTTATAGAATATTCAAAATGTGAACACAGAACATGCATGCCACAAACAAAAGGCAATTCTAATTACATTGTTCAAATAAACAAACCATATGAGCCAAAGAAGAATGAAATACTTACAAACCAATAAATCTTTTAATTTATCAAACAGGCAAGTAGTCTTACAAGTTGTGTTAGTCCAGCACATTTTGTTTTCATTGCTTACAACGATCTTAAAAACTTCTACTGAAGTATTTCAGGAATAGAAGTGCATCTTAATTAAGGGAGAAGTTACAACATTTGCTCTCTTGGAACACAGATGTCATAGTACCACCCATGTACGATGACTTAGTAAGAACTTACTTGGGCACATTTATGAATTTGGCAGTTTGAAGAAGCAGAATGCCCATTACTGCCCTTTCTTGACACAGGGCCTTTTATACCGATTTTTTTTTCAGTTTATGAAAATGCTAAAAATTAGATTGCAAAATAGGTTATGCTCTATATTGTGTATTTTTAATAACTTTTGAATTCTTCCTCTTTTTAGGCTCTCTGGTTAATCATCTTTAGAAGACTGGATTTCTGGATATCTACTCCACTCCATCTCTATTGACTATTAAAACATGATAATGCAAATCTATAACACTGGCAGTCATCCATGAACCTTTAATTACATTGATTAATAGCCTTTGAAGCTTCCTCAGGGGAATAAACAATGACATCAGCAGTGGTTGACAGTGGAGGTTCTATCTTGGAGCTTTCCAGCAATGGAGTAAAAAATCAAGAGGTTAGGCATCCAATGTATTATATTTCTATTTTCTTTATAGAAATCAATGCATGAGCTAGTTTTGAAATTGCTGGGTAATAGGTATTTGAGAGTTTTCCAGAAGGGTACAATGGTTCATTATATATGTATATGTGATGTGTTATCTTATAATTTAGGTGCTAGAAGATTGAGAAGGTACTACAGAGCTCAGCAGAGTTGTGGGAACGTGCATGTATTAGAATGAAAGGGAAGGAAAACAGTGGTAGAAAGAATTCTAGTATTACTTGAGAGATAGGTTTGAATTCTTGATAAAATCGTTTGTTTTAGGTTCTAGAATGTGTGGGTATATATTGTACCAAACATCTAAACTAGATTCATCCTAAATTAGAATATTGTATTTCCTTTAGTTGTTGTCTTTGTTTTTTGTTTATTCTGTTTTTCTTTTTAAGGATTTATTTTTATTTATTTATGCATACCAGAACTGGGGTGTAGGCCAGAGGTGCAGGGGGTGAGAGGATTCACCAGAGACAGAGTGGGGAGCAGAACAGGCAGATCCACTGAAATACACTGCTGAGGGGAGCAGTGGGGAGACAGGAGAGGTCTGCTGCACCATGTGGGCTGCTCTCTGACTGGGGATCGAATTCATGCTGCAGTGGCTGCCTGTAGTTTGAGAGCGTTGAGACTTTAACCCCTGTGCCACCGGGGAGGCCCTGGTTATTCTGTTGTAATTAATCTGGTGTGGGACTCCATCATAATCACACAAGACTAGATAGTAAATGAGAAAAAAAATTCAGGTTTTGGATTTTGTATGTGTGGAATTTTGCATCATTTGCACATCTGGTTATTTTTTGTATTATTGATAATATGGTAATGGAAAACCATCACCAGAAATGCATGGACTTCAGGATGTTACTTCTCTTTCCACCATTCGATGAAGACTGGATATTGGGAAGGGTCTCAATGAAGACATAATACTGCTGTTTCAGTAATGGACACATATTTGGGCAGAGAGGTGGTAGGGGAATGCAGAGTTACTATATGAAGAAATCTGTTTTTTCTCTCTATTCGGTGAAAGATGCTGCTATTGCTGGTACAGTGACATGGCTGAGAAACAAGCTGGGACTTGAGGCTGTGGGTTCTGGAGTCTGGATTCTCTTCTTGTGTGCTTGGAGACTGTTGGGTCTTCCAGGATTGCTGTCATCAGATTCAGTGGGAAGGGGATTAAGTGAGGGTGTTGGTTTTCCTTTGTTATGGATTTGATAACTCATTTTCCTGTTGTATTTGAATCTAAACACTGGTTCAGAGTCCATTCAACCACAGCTACAGAATATGACTTACGCTCATAATCAATTTCTCCTTCTACTTTGAAGACTTGCTTTCTTTGTGATCACTTCCAGATAGGATTTATCAAAGAGAGCAGGAACTGCGGGACTCCATTCTCTTCTACATCATCGAGACTAATTATTGCTGCTTTAACTGCTGTTTCTTTGTTCCATGCTTTTACTCTGTTGATATTTCTCTTTGCGTGAACCCTGGGCAGAATATACTCAGCTTGTGCTGATTGGGTGTCATTAATATGGGGGAAAGAATTTAACAGTTTGTTTTGTTTAGACAGTTTATTTTTTCTTCCTTTACATGGAATCCTAGGTGTTGTGGCCTGAAGAACTGATTATTATTATTATTTTTTAAATGTATGATTCTTTCCTCATGGACACATTGGCTCTCATTTTATTTTACTTATTTATTTTTTAAAGATTTTATTTATTTATACAAGAAATAGGGTACAGGTCAGATGTGCGGGAAGGTGAGAGAATTCACCAGAGACAGAGCGGAGAGCAGAACAGACAGATGGACCAAAGACACTGCTGAGGGGAGTAGTGGGCGAGACAGGAGAGGTCTGTCGCGCCATGTGGGTTTCTCCCTGGCCGGTCAGGAATAGAACCCGTGCTGCAGAGGCTGCGGACAGATTTACAGCGCGGTGCTCAACCTGCTGCACCACCAGGGAGGCCAAGAACTAATTGTTGTTGAAGAAGTAATCTGAAAGATGAAGTCATTTTAACGAGGCACAAGGACAAAGGATTATGTGACTGTCACCTAAGGCCATCACAGGCACCTAAAGTAGCATGGACCAGAGGAGAGGCAGCTAACTAATCCTGGGAAACTTTTTCTTCAAATTATACATGTAGATGTTCAGTTACTTTCATTTATTTGTTCCTTCAACAAATATTAACTGACCACTTTCTGTGGTCAGATCCTTTTCTAAGTGCCAGGGATGAAGTATTTGGAAGGACCTTGAAGAATAAATCAGGCCTACAGATGGCTGGGGACATGGCAGAGAGTATTTAATAAGGTGGTCAGGGGAGGCTTCTCTGAAGAGGCGTCTGTGTAGTTTAGACCTAAATTAAGTGAGAGGTTGAGCTTTGGCGACATCTGGGGAAGAGAATTCCATGAAGAAAGAAAAACTAGTAGGACCTGAAATAACTTAAAATTTTACAAAGGAAGTTTTAGAGATAATGTTGTATTTGGGTAGATTTTTATCTCGAGAGCTACTTCTCAGGAATGTATTTCCTCTATACACCTAATAATCTCTTCTGAAATGTGGGATAAGATAAAAAATTAACCTGTCGATTTTATAATCATAGCTCCAGTCTAGATATTGTATAAGCCAGTCAGAGTCACCTTATTGATTATTAAGCAAGTGTTAAGGATTAAAAGGAAAATTAATTCGGATTATTCATCATGAAAGATAATCTTTTTTAAGACTATAGAAATACTCAGCAATATCTTATTTATGAAGTGAGGCAAATGTTTTTTCTTTGTTATGGAGATGGACTTGTATGAGCAAAAGGAAGTCATGGAAAAAGAGGAATAATCAGTTTTCAAATTAAAATATCAACATTTAAAATAAAACAGAAAAAAAAAAAACAACATTTAGTCTTCTTCATGAGTATTGCAGCTATTTCCTAACTGTCACACATTACTTTCTTACTCATTTAACCAGTCAGTGAAGTGAAATTGAAGATGTCTAAACCTTTTTTCACATGTAGAGAAAACTGAAAATAACATAGATATTACCCAACATTAAAAAAAAGCTAAAACAAAAATGGTGGACATTTGGAGAGTTACTAATGATTTTTAGGCATTATATTTTAGAACTTTTCTCCTAATCATATAAAACCAATACATTTAGGGGCCTCCCTGGTGGTACAAGCCATTAAGCACAGCACTGTGAAGCTATCCACAGCCTCTGCAGCACAAGTTTGATCCCCAGCTGGCCAGGGAGCAACCCACATGGTGCAGCAGACCTCTCCTGTCTCGCCTGCTGCTCCCCTCAGCAGTGTATTTCAGTAGATCCACCTGTTCTGCTCCCCACTCTGTCTCTGGTGAAACCTCTCATGCCCCGCACCTCTGGCCTGTACCCCAGTTCTTGTCTGCATAAATAAATAAATACATTTAATAAAGTAGAATAATTCTGTTTCTGACAGACACAAAAAAGCTATAATCTTATTAATGAGTATAGATACAAAAACCATATATAAAATATATAAAAATAAATATTACATAAAAATTAACAAGGAGGGCCTCCCAGGTGGTGCAGCGGGTTGAGCACAGCGCCTTGAAGCTGAGCACAGCGCCTTGAAGCTGTGCACAGCCTCTGCAGCGCGGGTTTGATTCCTGGCCAGCCAGGGAATTCCCACATGGCATGGCAGACCTCTCCTGTTGCACCCACTGCTCCCCTCAGCAGTGCTTTCGGTCTGTCTGCCTGTGCTCCCCACTCTGTCTCTGGTGAATCCTAACCCTCCTGCTCCTCTGGCCTGTACCCCAGCTATTGTATAAATATAAATCTTAAAAAAAATTAAAAATCCAATTACCAAATAGCATTTAGATATATAGGTATAATTCAACATTATAAGCATAGATATACTATGTCCTTACTAATATGCCATATGACATATGCTGTGTTAGTAGGGAAATAATATGACTTGATGACAAAGACACCCTGATCCTGGGCTTCCAGTCTTCAGAACGGCTGAGTTAAATTTCTGCTGTTTATAAACTTCTCAGTCTGGGGAGTCAAGTAGTCTGGAAGGACCAAGACATACACAGCAGGTGGCAGAGGACTGTGCTTCTGGTGAGAAGAGAAGGGGATCTTGCGATTGTAATGGCTTGTTGGAGCCACTTTCCAGACTTCAATTTGGGGAACAGGAACCCAGTCAGACGAGGACAGTCTCACTGAAATGTGGAAACAAACTTTGGAATTTGGAGAGGGTAACTAATTTGAGGGCCAGAGTCTCTGAGAATAAGAAGCTCCCCAGGGAAAGAATACCAGAACTCTGCCTTGCACTCTATTTGTCTAACTGAATGTGTAATATGAAATTCCATGAAGCCAGGCAGAGAACAACCAGAAAAGTGTAAATTCAGTAATTGACTGAAAAATTTTAACAGAGTTCACTTAGTACTGGGAGATATTATAGTTTCAGTCACTTAGAATGGAGGTCATTGTTAAAAGCCCAGGCATCCATTTAGAGTCCAGAAGGGCGACCCTTGTGGTAGGGCTGAATTGTGTCTAGGATAAAAGGTAACCCAGACTTGCCCTAGAAAGGTTCAAAACAGGCCATGAAAGTTGATCTCTCACTAACTTAATATGTCATTATAAACACTGTTAAAACAACAAAACATAGGGCCCAGCAATGTAAAATTTACATATCTAACCTCAAATATGTTAAATGCAAAGAAATGGGAATAATATCACCTATAACTTGAAAAAACACAGAAATATTGGGGCCTCCCTGAGGGTGCAAGGGGTTAAGCACAGCACTGTGAAGCTATCCACAGCCTCTATAGCACAAGTTCCATCTCCTAGCCGGCCAGGGAGCTACCCTCATGGTGCAGCAGACCTTTCCTGTCTCGCCCGCTGCTCCCCTCAGCAGTGCATTTCAGTCAGTCAGTCTGTTCTGTTCTCCACTCTGTCTCTGGTGAAACCTCTCATCCCCCGCACCTCTGGCCTGTACCCCAGTTCTTGTATGCATAAATAAATAAATCTTTAAAAAATAATAATAAAAAACAAATACAAATAATAGAGATGGTATAATTGACAGAACTTCAAAATAGCTCTTTTGAATGTACTTAAGAAGTTAAAAGAAAACATGAACCTCAGAGGTGAGGCATGAGAGACATTAAAAAATCAAATGAAACTAGAAATCCATGCTATTGGAAAAGAAAATTTCACTACATTTTCTTCACTATAGAAGGAAAGACCAGTGAATTTGAAGAGCGGTAGACACTACATGATGGAACGTAGTGATTTTCCCTTCGACTTGAGGACTAGTAGTGGTTGGAATACCAGTGCTGTGGTAATTTATAGTCACAGCCATCATGCTTCGAGTACTTACTTTGCTGGACACTGTGCTAACTAAGTACTTTGTGCGTATTTAATGTTCAAGGAACTTCGTGAGGTAAAACTTACTACAGTCTCTAAGAAAACAGATTTAGAGAAGAACAAACGCAGGTTGGGGTCACGGAAGAGACTAAACCAATTCCGTTTAGACACGTTAAGTTTGAAGAATTGGCTAACATTTCTGTAGTGATGTTAAGTTGGCAGTTTGTGTTTCCAGAGCTGCTGCTCAGGTACTAAGTGGGCAGTGTGGCAAGTGAGTACTTGGGGGTAGGGCCTGGCAGTGCTGCCACGTGGCCTTGGCATTTCCTGTCCTTTAGCAGGTATCCAGTCATACGGAAAGGGAGGCCAGCTCGCTGTGGTCTGATTCCAGCACCGAGTAGATAGATCAAAGTAGAACACATCCGGGAGGGGAGATTTGCACGCTCAGCTGACTCAGGTGGTCAGGCAAGGTAGAGGAAACAGGTTCACGTGAGATCTGGAGGAAGCTTACCTGGGCGATACGTCCTTGGGGACGGTGAGTGGCTGTTCCTGTGATGACCGAGCGCTGGTCTCAGGCTGTGCCACTGCAGTCTGGGCCCTCCCTCCAGCACCCTTCTAAGGAAACAACTCTTCTGCATGTTGGGCTTCCAGTGTTCTGTATGTGAAGTCATCTCCTGTTATTCTTTTTTTTTTTTTTTTTTTTTTTTTTATGGAATACACTATAGTTGCTTCTTTAGAAAAGATGGGTAGAAGGTAAATGTTTTGAGATCTTTCACGTCTGAGGAAATACCTTTATTGTGCTTTCATAAAATGGTTTGACTTGGTAAGGAATTGCAGGTTGGAAATAATTTTCCTTTAACTTCTGAAGAGATGGCTCTGTTGTTTTCCAGTGATGTTGAGAAGACCAATCTGAGAACTGATTCTTTGTATGGGATGTGTATTTTCTTTCTAGAAACTTGTCAAATCTTTTTGTTCTCAGGGCTGTGATACTTCACAGCAGTGTGCCGCAGTGGGGGTCTTCTTTACTCTAGGGTAGGGCCTTCACGTGGGAAGCTCTGGAACATTTGCTTGGCATTCTTCGATTTCTTTTTCCCTCCGTTCCCCTCTCTTTTTCTGGAACCATTGTTTAGATTTTGGACTGCCTGCCTGGTTGTCTAAAACTGTTTTCTCTCCTGCTTTCTATTGCATTATCTTTTTCCTCTGGCTCCTACCTCAGTTTTATCTTCTGAGGCTCTGTTTTTTCATTTCATCCATCATGTTTAATTGCCTAAGAGCTCTTTTTCTTTGTTTGGTGTTTCTTTATTAAACTGTGCCTGTTCCCATTTCATGGCTGTATTCTCCCGCCCTGGCAAGGAAGACGATGAGTATGTGTGTGTACACATCTGTACATTCAGGCTTTCCTCGGGTGCCTGGTGATCTCTGCTATCTGCTCATGACTCAGAGTGGGGGCCTAGAAAGCTGATTGGAAACTCTCCTGTTTTGGTGCAGCGCTGATACTAATACATGTGCTTATTTTACTTTTACTTCCAAGATGCTGGTGCTGAATGTCAGTGGAGCAAACAGACCTGGAAATCAGAGCGCCTTTCTAACAGCTTTAATGGAATGTTCCTCGCTTAACCCCTTCCTCTTTCTCTACTTTCTGCTGTGTTTCCATTTCTAGAAGTGATTGGTATTGCCTTCTGTGGAGTCTCCAGTGTAAAGTGGGTTGTTCCTCAGTTTTACTTTTGTTTTTCCTTTTGCTGCCAAGCTATGGTTACGATTTTCTGCATCTGCTCATCACTTAGTAATTACCCATCATACTTGCTCTTACCACGTGTCTTGAAGAGTTCTGAAAATTTTTCATTGGGCTTTCATAAGTGACATTATGTGCTTGTTTTTAATTTACTGTCTTGATCCTAAAGCCCTGATTATGTAAAATGTTTCATCTGTGTCTTCCTGAGATTTGAAAAGATGGTCAGAGTTAACCCTTTTTATTTCTTGTTCTCATTTTTACTTTAGTGATTAGAGTAGTAAAAGTCACTATGTGGGCTCCTTGAGTTGACAGGAAATCAAGGATGTGTCAGGGAATCAGAATTTGTGAATAAAAAGTTTGATTATTTTTTAAATTTGCTCTTGTAGGAAAGTGTGAAGGTTTCCGAATCCCCGGCAGTGATTGTAGAGCCAGTTCCCAGTGCCAGGCTCGAGCAGGGCTTCGCCGCCCAGGTTCTGGTTTATGCCGATGACACTTACATGATGCAAGATGTGGCAGAAGAACAAGAAGTTGAGACGGAGAATGTGGAAACAGGTAGATATCTTATAAAACAGCTGTTACTAATACTTTCTTGTTCTATGTCACCGTTACTAAAAAATCTCTTTTTCATGCTGTTCAGTATAGCTTGGAAACATTGCATGTTTAAGGGAATTTATTTAGCTATGAGAAGTTCTACTTTGCAATTTTTTGAGGTATAACAGTATCATGTTACGGCTCTTAAGGACAAATTACAGGTTCATAGAAATGAAAGTATTTTTATCATTTTCTTTCTATTATATGAGGCCAGTATACGAGAATAACTTTTTTTAAACAAAAAAATAAATACTGTATTCTCATTCTGTAGCAGAGGACGAGTTTCTTGACGTCAGTGTCTGGAGCAGTGGGATTCCTTTTGTATTAGGTGGACGCACCTTTGCAGTAGTCTTATCACATCCTCCGCTCTGTTTGTCTTAGAAATTTTGGTATTTCAGTCTCTGTCGGGAGACAGCTGCACAGTCAATTGGGGATTAGCGTGTATAACTCTTGGAGAAAACTTTTCATTTTTGCCATTTATTGTAGAGAAAATAGGTATTTTACCGAAAGGATTATAGTGGTTATAATAATAAACATTAAAATTTATCTTTAACTAATCCAGAAAAAAAATCCTTCTACTTGGTTTATAAGTCTAATAAACATTCTTAAATATTATGTAGCAAACTCATGATTAAAAGTTTTGAATATTTCATGTCTTTCTTCTCGAGGCTAGCAGTACTCACTAGGAGCCCTAGTTTCTTCTGTCTTAAAGCTGCTTGTTCTTTAGTTTTAGTTTCTGTTGAGCTGAGGGGCTGGAAGGTACCTTGCTCTTCGGAGTAGTGATACCCGCAGTGCCAGCAAACCCAGGTGAAGTGGTAAATTGTTACAATAGGCAGTGAATTTTTCTTTTCTTTTCTTTTTTTTTTTAGGGCCTCCCCGGTGGCGCAGTGGTTGAGCGCTGGGCTGCGAAGCTGCCCGCAGCCTCTGCAGCGCCGGTTCAATCCCCAGCTGCTGGTGAGGGTCCCACATGGTTTGCAGACCTCCCCTGCCATGCCTGCTACTCCTCTCAGCAGTGTACTTCGTCAGTCTGCCTGTTCTGCTCCCCGCTCTGGCTCTGGTGAATTCTCTCACCCTCCTGTGCTTCTGACTGTACCCAGTGCTTATATAAATAAATCTTTAAAAAAATTAAAATAAAAAAAAATAAACTTAGAAAAAAGATTTATTTATTTATGTGTACAAGAGCTGGGGTACAGGCCAGAGGTGCAGGGTGTGAGAGGATTAGCCAGAGACAGAGTGAGGAATAGAACAGGCAGATTGATTGAAATGCACTGCTGAGGGGAGCAGCGGATGAGACGGGAGAGGTCTGCTGTGCCATGTGGGTAGCTCCCTGGCCGGGGATCAGTGGCTGCGGATAGCTTCATAGGTTGTGTCTTAACCCTTTGTGCCACGTGGCCAGGGAGGCCCCTTGTTCCCTTTTCGCTGGAAAATTTTTTTTTTTAAAGATTTGTTTATTTCTACAAGAACTGGGGTACAGTCAGAGGCGCAGGAAGGTGAGAGAGTTCATCGGAGACAGAGTGGGGAGCAGAACAGGCAGACGGACCAAAGACACTGCCGAGGGGAGCAGCGGGCGAGACAGGAGAGGTCTGCCGCGCCATGTGGGTTTCTTCCTGGCCGACTGGGAATCAAACCTGTGCTGCAGAGGCTGCGGACAGCTTCACAGCGCGGCGCTCAACCTACTGTGCCACTGGGGAGGCCCCCGAATAGTATTTCACTATGTATATAAACAACATCTTCTTAGTCCACTCATCTGTCAGGGACCACTTAGGTTGTTTCTATATCTAGACTATTGCAAATAGTGCTGCAGTGAACATAGGGGTACATAAAACCGCTCAAATTAGTGATTTTTGCATTCTCCAGGTAAATACCAAGGAGTGGAATTATTAGATCATATTGTAAATCTTTTTTTTTAAAAGATTATTTGTGCATATAAGAGCTGGGGTACAGGCCAGAGATACAGGGGATGAGAGGATTCACCAGAGACAGAGTGGGGAACAGAACAGGCAGACTGACTGAAATATACTGCTGAGGGGAGCAGCGGGCAAGTCAGGAGAAGTCTGCTGCACCATGTGGGTTCTCCCTGGCTGGCCAGGGATTGAATTTGCGCTGCAGTGGCTATGGACAGCTTCATAGGTTGTGTCTTAACCCTTTGTGCACCAGAGAGGCCCTTATATTGTAAATCTTGATTGTCAAGTGTTTTATTTATTTACTTAAATAAAAAACAAATAGGAAGTGAATTTAATCCATTTAAAGGATTTTATTTTCTTATTCTTGAAGTCTGAGGGTGGTGATACCATTTCAGGACAGAGATTTGAGTGATTGTGACATTGAAAAAGAGGCTATACAAAATCTGGGAAAAAGAAATCGTTACATTTGTGAGATTTTACAAGTGACCTGAATTTTCTGAAATGCTTTTTGTGATTCTGTTTTTTTAGATTTAGATTTGATTTTTCCTTACCACTGAAAGAAAATGTTAGTAAAGAAATTACATTACTTGGCATTAAAGATTGAAAATTTTATTTTACTTATGCATACAAGAACTAGAGTGTAGGCCAGAGGAGCAGGGTGGGAGGGTGATGTGCCTTGTGGGTCAGCTCCCTGGCTGGGGATCAAACTCATGCTGCAGTGGCTGGTGATGGCTTGATAGTGCTAAGACTTTAACCCCTGCGCCACCAGGGAGACCCTGGCATGGTTCATTTGAATCATATATATTTAATTCGATTCTCACTTGTGGTTTGAAAACAAAATCTGTTTTATTCTAAAATAAAGTATAAAATGTAGCTGTTCTGGTCTCTCTGTAGAAAATGCTGTCAATATTCCAGTTCAGTTTTTTTTTTTAGATTTATTTTATTTATGCATATAAGAACTGGGGTCTAGGTCAGAGGTACGAGGGGGCAAAGGAGGGTGGTAAGAGGTCTCATCAGAGACAGAGCAGGGAGCAGAACAGGTGGATCCACTGAAATACACCATGGAGGGATGGAGGGGAGCAGTGGCGAGACAGGAGAGGTCTGCTGTACCATGTGGGTCAGCTCCCTGAACGGGGATAGAACTCATGCCACAGTGACCAGTAATAGCTTGATAGCTCTGAGACTTTAACCCCTGCGCCACCAGGGAGGCCCCTGGTTCAGATATCTTTTAAAGACAAAATGGGCCTGGAAACTTCTCTCTCACACATCTGTGGTCAGAACAATTGAAACACTCACTTTTATTCATTGTAAGGCCTACAGAGCTTGGCTACTACAATATGTTAAATTGTTTTAAAATATTGTGGCTCATGAATTTTTAACGTGACTTTATACATACTGTTAATATATGTAGATTAGTTTAGAATCAGCTAACCCAAGTTTGTTTGTTTGTTTGTTTTTAAGATTTTATTTATTTATTTATACAAGCACTGGGTACAGTCAGAAGTGCGGGAGGGTGAGAGAATTCACCAGAGCCAGAGCGGGGAACAGAACAGGCAGACTGACGAAATACACTGCTGAGCGGGCGAGAGGGGAGAGGTCTGCTGCCCCATGTGGGACCTGTGCCAGACAGCCGGGGATCGAACCGGCGCTGTGGAGGCTGCGGGCAGCTTCACAGCCCAGCACTCAACTGCTGCGCCACCGGGGAGGCCCCCAAGTTTGGTTTTTTTTTTTTTTTGTTTAAGGAATCAAATGCCTTTTGTAATGAGTTAAAATCCGAGTAAATTTTCATTCTTGTGACATCTAGAATATGTGTAGATGAATTGATGTTATGACTCATCCTAAGGCATGTTTTCTTTTAAGTAGATTAGGATCACATATCATTCTTGTGAAGGTTTAACTTTTTAATTTAAATACCAGATATGTATAGGTTTTACTGGGAAGAAAAGGAAAGAGATATTTAAAAATGACCATAGCAGTTTTTACCTGGAGAAATTGGTAGAAATGAGATGTGTAGGATAAGATTTCCTTTTGTACATCTAGGAAACAATTCCTGGAATGCTTCTACAATATAACTTAGATTATAGTAGTCTATAAAAGTTAATGCTTAAGGTTATTCACCTGCTTTGTCAGTTGTCGTCATGTTTACATTGAACTTGTTGTCTGCCTGTATACCTCTATATATGTCCATGCCAGAACTGAGTTCATGTTTTCCAGGAGGAGTACGGAAATCAGTTTTGTGTTAAATCATTTCTCATTTTGTTGGTAGTAATTATAGGCTAATTTGCTTTATCTTTTTTTTTTTATAGAATGAAAGTCTGTATTTTCCTAATCGGGCTTTTGAGTAGTAATAATCCTGATAAAGTTTATAGGAAAAACTAAGCGTGTTTTAAAACTTTAAAAATCGGGCCTCCTTGGTGGCGCAAGCAGTTGAATGCAGCGCTGTGAAGCTGTCTGCAGCCTCTGCAGCACGGGTTTGATCCCGGCCGGCCAGGGAGATACCCACATGTCGCAGCAGACCTCTCAGCAGTGTATTTCAGTAGATCTGCCTGTTCTGTTCCCCACTCTGTCTCTGGCGAATCCTCTCACCCCTTGCATCTCTGGCCTGTACTCCAGTTCTTGTATACATGAATAAATAAATTTTTAAAAGAAAACACCTCAGACTGAGAATCCCACTTTGAGGCTTGTTCCATTAACTTTCCTGAATCATTGGAATGTAGAAATAATGTGGAATAAAAAATTTATTAAAAAAAACTTTTAAAATGGACATAATGCTCTAAGCCTGTAAATGTTTTTTGGGGATAACTGAAGATTAGTAATTGTAAGGAGCCTTTGAAGGCTGGTGTGAATGGAGTGTGGTGTGATTCTGGCAGGCAGGAAATACCTTTGCCAGTGGCTGTGATTCTCTCGGTCAGGAGGCCTGTTGCATAGACACCGTGGTCGCTGTGGGAAGGGGGGAGTCTCTTGGATTCCCTACAGAGATTTGAAAATGCAGTTAGATTCACTCTTTATATTTTCTTTATATGTATATATAAAAATTTTAAAGTTGAAAAGGTTGTTATAGACTACCATTTAAAAAGAAATGAGTTTAGATCATTTAAATCAATAATAGATTATTAGAAGATTTGATAGGATAATTTTATGATTCGCCGTGATTTGAGCTTGTGTTAGCAACTAGGCATATGAAAAGCAGGAAGATCTGTAAGGTTTTGGATTGACAGCACTATGTAATTAGGTTCTTGGTAGATGGAAGATGGATCATAGGAGATGAGGCAGGAGACTGTTCATCTGACTGGAGTAGCTTGAGAAATTGTGAAACAAGGTAGAAGCAGTAGGAGCAGGAATAGAACCCAGCGGGACCTGACCTGACAGATTAGAGGGAGCAGCCTAGATAGGTAAGATAGGACTCAGGTTTTGGTCCTAAAGTGATGGCAGCAGTTATCCAAATCACATAGGGACTTGAGGAAGGCAAGATTGTTTTGGGAAGCAGGTACATTTTGGTAATAGAGAGTATTGTTTTTGAGTTGAAGCAGGAAATTAGGAAATATTTAGTTATTCAGAGATGCACAAATGTATACTCAAGGTGACATCAGAAAAGAAATATTTTCTTTTTTGTTCGCATGCTAAATATTGTATATTTTAGGGTTACGTGAAATATAAAAAGTTAATCATCAAAAAAAGCATAAGTATGCCATCTAAAATAGTATCTCAAAGCCATACTGTTACTAAAATTCACCTTAAAATGACAGGTTTTAATCATTTTTTTATACCTACATTTGATTTTTTTCCTCATGATAAAAGCAGACAGTGCCTGCTTATTTGGACAGTAATGTAAGGAATAAACAAATGGTGAAAATCACCCACAGTCTCATCAGTGAGGCGTCAATAACTACTGCTTTCTTTACATTTCCTGCTGTTTTTTTTAATATTATTTTTAAGCATGATTAACATCACATTATATAACACGAGTAGATTCCTGAATCTTTATTAACAAACATTGGCTGAAGGTGGTTAGGTAGCTTCCTCCTTCTCTCTTGATCATTGGGATCAGGACTTTTTAACTTTTTTAAAAAATTGATTTATTTATTCATACAAGAACTGGGGGTATAGGCCAGAGATATAGGGGGTGAGAGGATTCACCCGAGACAGAGTGGGGCGCAGAACAGGCGGACTGACTGAAACACTGCTGAGGGGAGCAGCAGGCGAATCAGTAGAGGTCTGCTGCGCCATGTGGGTAGTAGCTCCCTGGCTGGGGACTCATGCTGCAGTGGCTGTTGGTAGCTTCATAGGTTGTGTCTTAACCCCTTGCACCACCGGGGAGGCCCAGGACTTTGATTTTATACCAGGTATTATTGTCTTAGTAATTAGCAATAAAACTTAGGTTTTTTAGGTGACTACCAAAATTGCATTTAGTGGTAAGTTGAAAGATGAATGAAATTTTTTAATACCATTCAACAAGAAAGCAGTGCTTCTTAAAAAAACAAATGAAAGTTTAGGTTTTAAAAGTACAGCTAAAAATGCAGTCAGATTTCTCTCTTGAAAATAAGATAAGGAACCAGATTTCTTGAGGAATTTCAAGGCTAAAGTTGACTTCATGATGAGCTGTGATAACTTTTGTATTTGTTATACCGTCAGAAATCCTCCCTGTGGCACAAAAGGACTCTTTTAATTAGAAAATATTGTTGCCACAGGGAGGTAGAAGATGGACTTGAAAAAGTGGGGATCTGAAAAGGAGCCCCTATCCTAGGATTACCTGAAGGTGAAACAGATTGAGCCAGAAGGAAGACAATGCTGGTAGGTTGGTTTTTAATTTATTAAGATTGTTTTCAATTTTACATTTATATTTCAGATGTCTATACTATATATTTGTTTAAAGGGTGACTGATTCCTCCTTATGGAAGGAGAAATAACCGGTTAGAATTTTCCTCCTGGGCTGTTGGCTGCCTTGCCCCTAAATCTGCTTTTGTTACGGACCGCGCTCTGGGCTGTTTCCTGCCTCCCTTCCTTGAAAGCTACTCCTGACTGAACATCTTTTAAATTTATGTGATTTCTCTTCCTAATCTGGACTTTTTCCTAAACATTTCTTTAAGAAGTATTTTCTTGAGTTTAGCTTAGTGCAGGTTTCCTATAATGGTAAAATGTTAATTTTAATTTAATTTTGATTCTAGAATTGTTTGAATTATCATTGTACTGTGATTTAGATCAGTTTGAAAGCATCGTTAAGGGAAAGTTTTTTGTTTTTTGCTGACTTATTTAGCCCAGCATACCATCATTTTATAGGAAACATTAATTTGTAGAATACTAAGGGGGGTGGAAAATGCTGCCATTTTTAGGATGCTATCAATTATAAAATACATCCTGATTTCAGAGAGGTCAAAATGCAAAAAAAATTTTACAGCTTAGTTTTAATGAAATCCGGTTATCATACAATTATGAATCTTCCTGAGATTCCCATTTACTGTCATCTTGGACTTTAAGATACCAGGTTTATGGAAGATGGAAGTGGCTGTGGTTGTAGAAGTCCCTGTATGTGCCGAGTAAGATTTCTGAATTCTTTATGGTCTTTTAAGAGAAGATATTCAGGTAAAAAAAGCATTAAATAGTATTGTTTAAAAGTATACCAAGTAAACTGTAAGATGGCAAGTTGTGGAGAGTATAGAAGATGAAAAGCATTTTAATGACACATTTACTTAAATCAGTAAATAGAGATTTATCATAATTGTCACTTTTAAATTGGATTTGTTGACCTAAAAACAAAATGAAATGAACCTACTGCTTTTTAAACTATCGTTTTAAAATAGGATCCTTTAGAGGCTCTTTATAGCCACTGGTTTTCAGTGCATTCGAGTGTGTTTTCCAGATTATGTGAAGGAGAAAATAGTGGTGAAAGCAGAGTCACCCTTACCAGTTATTAAAGCAGAAATGAAAGGAGTGATTTTAAATAATGTTTGTATATTTTTCAGGAAACATCTAATTTTACATAAAAGGAAAAGTGTATCTAGAAAAGAGTTCATATATGATGTTTGGTTTTGGAAGTATTCATTCCTTTGCACTCAGACTTTTTTTTTAAGCACTAATTTTTCAATTTTATTTTATAACAACGTATGTAAGTAGTACAGCTTTCTTCATTCAGCCTGAGGAGGGTCAGTGCGCTTCTGTAGAATTGTACATGAGCACACACAGGTGGCAAGTGGCTCTCCTCAGTTCCCAGGTGTGTGCAGGACTGTGCAGCCTCCACTGTTTGCGGCCCTCCAGCAGTGGGGGAGCACCTGCAGCAGCCCTGCAGAGCCCAGGGTCTGGGGGTAAGCAAGACCCTGTCTTTGCCTCACCAGGCTTTCAGCTTTGTGGAGAAGATGAACAATTAAATACATTATTTGTTTTAAAAAACATTTTTTTAAATTAATTAATTATTTTTTTGTGGGACCCTCGCTGGTGGCCGGGGATCGAACTGGCACTGCAGAGGCTGTGGGCAGCCTCGCAACCCAGCACTCAACCGCTGCGCCACCAGGGGAGGCCCAAAAAAGATTTACTTTATTTATGCATACATGAACTGGTGTGTTGGCCAGAGGTGGGGTTGGGGGTTGATAGGACGCACCAGAGACAAAGCAGGGAACAGAACTGTTAGATCTACTGGTCAGTGAAATACACTGCTGAGGGGACAATGGGGAGTTAGGAGAGGTCTGCTATGCCATGTGGGTCAGCTCTCTGGTTGGGGATCGAACTCATGCTGCAGTGGCTGAGGATAGCTTCATGGTGCTGATGCTTAATCACTTGTGCCACCAGGGAGGCCCCTAAACACGTTATTACCACGAGATGTGATGAATGTTCTGATGAGTAGTGAAAGGTTTACGGGGCACACAGCAGGGACCCTAGGAAGTCGGAGTGCCTTCCTGAGGAAGTGACATTTAGATGGATTTGATGGGTGTGATGCATTGAGCCATCTCCAGAATAGCATGGTTAAGAGTCTGGAGGGGGAGAGCATTCCCAGAAAGGAATTCAGCATGGCTAGGATATGATTTATGAGATAGAAAGAGGGGATTAAGTTGAGGCTAATGAGGTTAAAAAAATTTTTTTAGCTGCTGGGGACTAAGTTTTGTACCTGTTGGACACTGGGGAGTAGATTTTAAGAGTTTTATTTTATTTTTTTTATTTATTATTTTTTTTTATAGAGGCATGTTTTTATTTATTTATTTGTTTGTTTGTTCGTTCGTTTTGTTTATACATGCACTGGGTACAGTCAGAAGCGCGGGAGGGTGAGAGAATTCACCAGAGCCAGAGCAGGGAGCAGAGCAGGCAGAAGGACCGAAGTCCACTGCTGAGGGGAGCAGCGGGCGGCAGGAGAGGTCTGCGCGCCATGTGGGACCCTCCTCCGGTGGCCGGGGAGCAGCCGGGGATCGTGCCTGCGCCGCAGAGGTCGCCGGCAGCTTTGCAACCCAGCGCTCAACCGCTGCGCCACCGGGGAGGCCCTTAAGAGTTTTATTTTTTCAAAGATTTATTTTATTATGCATACAAGAACTGGGGTACAGATCAGAGATGCGGGGGGAGGTGAGAGGACCCACCAGAGACAGAGTGGGGAGCAGATCAGGCAGACTGAGTGAAACACATTGCTGAGGGGAATAGCGGGCGAGTCAGGAGAGGTCTGCTGCGCCATGTGGGTAGCTCCCTGGCTGGGGATCGAACTTGTGCTGCAGGCATCGATTAGGTTTTTAGTTCAGTACAGCTTTTGTTGCGTGTGTCAGGGTGAATGAAAAGACATGAACCAGCACAGAATGCCAGGAATTTTTGCATTTTATTTAGACATCGACAAGCAGTGTAATTTAGCTAGAGATTAGATTTGGTGTAGGCATCTGTTTGAGAGACTTACGCCTAGAAAGAGACAGTGGAGTCAAATAGTGGTGAACCTGGAGTGAAACGTGACTGGGGACGAGGGCCCTGAGCAGAAAGACTCTTATTTCAAGTAACTAAAACACTGCAATAGGACAACGAGGGTAGAGCTTCCGAAATATTAAATTGGGGGTAGGTTAAGGGCTAAATTAAACTTGAACAATCTAGCAAAAAAACAAAAACAAACAAACAAACAAACAAACAAAACAGGAAAAAACCCTCTGAAATACAAACAACAAATCAGGATAGTGGAAATAAGTACAGTAACACCAGAAGTTGTGTTAAAAAATAGCCTATTGTGATCTTAACACAAGTATGTGGTATTTTTATCAGATACACAAAACAAAATTAGATAGAACGTACAGAAAATATATTTATCAGAAAAGTACTACGCAAAGGAAGCTGATATAATAAAATAGAATTTAGATGAAAATTCTTTAATTGGAACAAAGACTCTTTAGACTGCTTTAAAAGAATCAGTCCAGAAAATATGATAAACTTTTATGCATCTAACAATATAGCCTTGAGCACTATTTAGAGTAGGAAGCTTCAGAATTGCAAGGGGTGGACATGGCTACAAAATTGTAGGGCTTTAATATATTTCTATCAAAATTGGAAAAGTCAAGCAAACACAAAATTTTAAGTGACACCAAACAATTGAACCAAAGGATTGGCAAGTTTTATAAATGGGTGTTATGCAGACCATTGTAGTTAACCAAATAAAAGTACAACCTTACACATTTTTTAGTAACGTATAGATGAGTTTTTAACTGTGTAAGAGCCCAGAGAAGGACCTCTCCAATATCCACAAAATCAATATCATACAATATATATTATCATGCAATAAATTAGAACTCAGCACTGAAAAGACAAATCAAAATGCTTCATGATAGTGGCAACTAAAAACTAATTAAGAAAATGAAAACTATAAATTATTTACAGCTAATAACAAAGCACTGAATATAAAAATTTGAAATGTGGCTTAAGCAGAACTCACTGGAAAATTAATAGCTATAAATGTATTTATTGGAAAGCGAGAGAGATCAATATATAGTGAACATATATTCAAATCTAAACATTAATAAAGGATCAACAAAATAAATCTGAATTGAATAGAAGGTGTAAAAGTCAGTATTAATGAAATAGAAAAATCAAACAAAATTTTGTAGATTTTTATTTATTTATGCATGCAAGAACTGGGACATACGCCAGAGGTGTGGGGGGTGAGATATATTCACCAGAGATAGAGTGGGGAACAGAACAGGTGGATCCACTGAAATATGCTGCTGAGGGGAGCAGCTGGTGAGACAGGAGAGGTCTGCTGCGCCCTGTGGGTTGGCTTCTGATAGCTTGATAGTGCTGAGACTTAACCCCTTGCTTGTGCCAGCAGGGAAGCCTAGATAGCAAATATTCTTTTTCTATTTCTTTTTTTTTTTTAAATTTATTTATTTAAATTTTATTTTTATATTCCCCATACAATTACAACCCCCTTATTTTGACCCCAGCCCCTCCTTTTCCCGCCCTCCCCTCCTTGATAGCAAATATTCTTGATGCCAAAATAGGATGTCAGCTATCATCTTCACTAACTAGCATTATTGTTGGGAAGTCCTAGCTAATGCAAATAAGACAAGAATAAGAAACAAAAGGCATAAAGATAAGGGCAGGAAACAAAGTTATTTGCAAGTGGTCATGCTAAGGTTGTTAATTCTTCCCTAACTAATCTATGCATTTCAGTAAAAATCCCAAGAGGACTTATTTTTGGTAAGCTAAAATTAAAAGTTAAATTTGACAAACAGGTAAAGATCCAAACACAGTGTAGACAATCCTTCAAAAGAACAAAATGTGTGGTGCTTGCCTTCCTATCCTTAAAGAATAATTCTAAAACTGCAGAAAAAATTAAAATGTGCTATTAACTTGCAGACAAATGGTTTAGGATAGAACAGCGAACCCTGAAAGACAGCAAGTGTTCATTTATACATGGTGTATAATAGATCCAGGTTTTTAAATTGGTGGAAAAGGATAGAATATTCAATAAATTATGTTAGGCTGGTTGGCTTATTTTATTTTATTTTTGTTTTTTTTTCTTAAAAGATTTATTTATTTATACAAGCACTGGGTACAGTGAGAAGCGCGGGAGGGTGAGAGAATTCACCAGAGCCAGAGCAGGGAGCAGAGCAGGCAGAAGGACCGAAGTACACTGCTGAGGGGAGCAGCGGGCGGCAGGAGAGGTCTACGCGCCATGTGGGACCCTCACCGGTGGCCAGGGATCGAACCGGCGCTGCAGAAGCTGCAGGCAGCTTCGCAGCCCAGTGCTCAACCGCTGCGCCACCAAGGGAGGCTCTGGTTGGCTTATTTTAAAGTAAAGAAATTACTCCCTATTCAGTTCTCTTTATATACTTTGTACAGCTCATTTATTTTTATTATTTTAAAAATTTTTTATTTTATACAGTTCATTTAGAGTTCAGTGTTACTAGTATTTAACTTTATAATACTGACCTATTTTTGTATCTATTGTATCTGATTATTTCTCCCTTTTTGTTATGGATGTATTATAGTTGTACCTTCTTGATAACTGTTACTGAGGTCTATTTTACTGAGGTCTTTTCAGAATCATCTTTTGTTTTTGTGAGTCTCTACTCTTTAAAAAAATTGTTCTCTGTTTTTTCCTACTCTCTTATTTCCTTTGGTTAATTTTTCCCTCTGTACAAATCAAAAGTTTAATAGCTTCTTTATTTTTAACCTTTTTATTTCTGGAACTCTGTGTACTGTTTAGGTGTGTTAGAGTTTGACATGCATTTTTATTGTCATTCATTTCTAATATTTCCTAATTCCTTTGTGATTTCCTTTTTATTCTGAGGACTACTTAATACACGCTGTAAGGATACACTGTGTAGTTTATCATATAATTGGAATGTATTAATTTGACTACATGAAAATTAAAAGTTTTTGTAGAACAAAGGTAGTGTAACTCACCAAATTAAAAGTCAAGCAGGAAACTATTTGTGACACATCTGAATTACTGTTTAGAATTTGTTAACATTTTACAAATCAATAAGACAAAAAGTGATAGAAAAATGGCATAGGATATGAATCATAAGGGAACTATTAATGGCCAATAAGTATATGATAAAATGTTTACCCTCAATACTTATAATGTATGAGCAAATTAATACAACAATGAAAAATTTATTGTTACCTCAACAGATGGCAAAAAATTTTCAAGTCCAATTATATAATGAAATGAAGTAAGAAAAAATGGGAATGTGACATATCCCTGGTGGAATTTAGGCTTGCACAGCTACTTGGGAGAGAGTAACACATCAAATAAAAAAATGTACTTATTATAACTATGACCTAGAAATTCCATTTGTAGTTATATGCTGTGGAGAGACTGTAGTATGTATATGTTTATGAAAGCATCGATAAGATGTTTTTTGCAGTATTGTTTATAACAGTGAAAGCTTTATTTGCCTACCAGAGAGATTTTGATGAATTTGCTGGTGGTAAATGCATGCACTGGAATGCTTTCAGATATTTGGCAGGCATAGCTAACTTACTTGTACGAACATGAATAGAGTGATGATGAGAAAAGTAAATTTTAGTTTAGTATGGTGGTTCTGGGTGGTGGGACGGTGGCTATTTGTGACATTATTTTTGGTAATTTCAATTGTTTAAAATTCCCTTCAAAACGTAGATGAGAAGAGACCCTGAGCTAGGAACACAGATGACTTAGATTTCTAACCTGGGATGAAGGTAATGGTATTGGAAGAGGAAAGAAAAGAGATTTGTAAATAAAAGTACAGTGGGTTATCCACATAAGAATGTTTATCATACAATTGGAAATTAGAATCTAGAGATTAAAAAAAAGTTAAGATGGTGATGCTAATTATTTGGCATCAGTACAGAAATAATACTGAAAATACTGGCTGTGGATGGATAAGAAATACAATTCTTGAGAGTGGAGAATGGAGAATGTGGCTAAGGTTTGCATTGTAGGAGAACAGGTACACATAAGGGTTATGCAAAAGTGGATGGCTCAATGGACAAGAAACAAATAGGGAAGAAAACAAAGCCAGTCAGTTTATTATCATCAAAATGAAATGAAGGGAAGGACTTCAGTCAGGGGTGGCTAGTAATGTCATTTGTGTGGAAAAGTAGAGTCAGGTAATGCCTAAGAGAAGATCATTAGATTGGGCAATTGAAAGTCCTTTGAAGAACTTTGTAGGGTACAGAATATTGTCAGAGGGGAAGAAATTAATTGGAATATTCCTTTTGGGGTAAATCAAAATGGAATTTGACTCAGAATTGTAATATAGTTTAGTTTTGAACTCCATTGTATGTCTTTTCACAAACATGACAAGAATCATGTATTAGTCCTTGTAAACGTGCACAGGAATTGAAAAAAAGAAATCCAGATGATCCAACATTCTCTAATAACAATAATGAACCCAAACTCTTGACATCAGTTGTCCTTAGATATTATTTAAAATCTGGAGATTAGCATTTTAGCTCAGATTGCAGATAGTCATGTACATGTGGTGCTTAATAAATGCTACTTGAAAACAGTTATTTGGCATGCATTGGAAGAGACTAGCCACAGTCGTTGGTTGACATTCTCTTTGGAGTGGCTACTGTAATTAGAAGTGATGTTAGATCTACTGAAATCCACTGCTGAGGGAAGCAGCAGGGAGACAGGAGAGGTCTGCAGCACCATGTGGGTAGCTTCCTGGCTGAGGATCCAACTCACCTGGCACCAGGTGACGTGAAGAGCCCCACGTTGGGCACCATATGATGTTGTTTTGGAGTTAGTGCGGGGTCCTTGGGTTCACGCTGGGAAAGTTTTCACCAGAGCTCCTGTTTTGGCAGCACGTGGCAAGTTTCTCCAGGAGACAGAGATGGTAGTCATATTTAAAGAGCAGGTTTATTAGAAAAGGGATAGGACAGTAAAAGACAATTGCATGGACACAAGTGGGCAGGAAGAGCTGCCCTGAAAGAGACAGGTTTGCTGAGTGGTCCAGTACAACTATTTCTTAGACAGGTGATGTAGCTTAAGTACATTCTTCTTCAGTTATCCCAGGGTCACCCTCTCCGTGGGCTTGGTGATGCTTCACTTCCTGGTTTACACTCAGCAAAATATCACTTCTAATTCTGGTTGCCACTCCAAAGAGAATGGCTGCAGGCGGCGGCCTTGAGGAGAGCGGCCTCCTCTGAGGGGGGTTCAGTGAAAAGAAGCCCCGGAGTGTACAGGTCATGGGCAGGCAGGAGGCTGCTGCCCTGCGGAGGAGAGAGTTGGTGAAAAGAGGCACCTGCACTGTCACAGGTGGGCAGTGGGAGTGCTGCCTTATGAAGGCTTTTGTGTATATAAATAATTTTACCTCCAGGGGTGATAGTCCAAAATGTAGCATATGCCCATCATTCCATAATTTCATGAACAAGTAATTTTTCATGTCACCAAGGAGAGAGCCTCTATCCCTAGTAGAGGTTCTGTGTGAATTGAGAAGGCTTAAATTTTCTTTTTTTTTTGAGGGGGCGGGGTTTACATAGTTTAGTGCCACCAGGTATAGTAATAGGTGCCTACAATAGAAACTTGCTCCAATTAAGTGCTAGGGATTATTTGTTGACTAAATGAATGAAAGTGTGATTATGGTGCAAACATCTTGATTTTAGCAGTATCTTGTAAAACCCAGAGTGGTGAACAGGCGGGTTTGTTGAAATACAGTGCTAAGACCAGCAGTGGGCGAGAGAGGAGAGGCCTGCTGCTCCAGCTTTGAATTTTATTGTTAGTTTGGTTCTATCAGAAATGCTTAGACTGTTGGCCTCCTCTTAACTGTTCTCTTATCATTCGTTGCTTCAACATTTCCCCCCTAATTTCTTCAGAAAGACACTTAACCATTGCTTTAATTTTTTTACATTAAAAGACAAAATAGAAAGTATTTTATAACATATGTAAATATAATAATAGGAAATTGGATTTCACTTTTCATTTTCTAACATTTCTAAGCTTTACAGAAAATTGTTTTAGAGGACTTTTGACTTTTAAGTCAAAAGATACTATGTGACTTTGATTAACTTGTTTAACCTTCCAGAGACTCAGTTTCCTGATATGTAAAATGAAGGTAATGGACTACATAAGTGATTCTCAAATAGCTTGTCCATTGGTGGTTAAAGAGCTGATTTTACTGAAACAGAAAATTGACATCCTCCCAAATGGCCAGAAAATAAAGTTAATGGGTAGAATATCTCTTTCCTTAGATTTATACACACATGTAAACATGTAAACATATATATATACACACACATATAGATACATATGTGTGTGTGTAAAATTTAAAGCCTGCTCCCCTTTGTATCAGATAGAACACACAAGTATGTATTTGGTTTTTGAAGTGTAATATATCTAATTCATGGTAGTCAGGGAAAGAGATCATACTGTTAGGTTCTTTTTGAAAACTGCTAGGTGATTTGGTCTCTAGACTCTTTAAAACCACCACATTTTATGATTCTGTGTACTGAAGGGGAAATACAAATGAAATCAGTGTAAGGTAAAATTTTGGTACTGAAAACAATTGTTTATTTCCTGAAGGACTTTTTCCATCTTGATTACTTTAGAACCATAAAATTACTTGACTAGTCAAGGATACCTAATTATTTTTGGTTATATTAGACTTTAAAGATAATGATTATATTATGGAGACTTGTTTTCCAAATGGAGATGTTAGAAGGTAAAAGACTTGCTGTCCAAACTAATAAATTATTAAAAAATGAAAAGAATGGGGCCTCCCCGGTGGCGCAGCGGTTGAGCGTTGGTTTGCGAACTGCAGCGCCAGTTCGATCCCCGGCTACCAGGTGAGGGTCCCACATGGCGCGCAGACCTCTCCTGCCGCCCGCTGCTCCCCTCAGCAGTGTACTTCGGTCCTTCTGCCTGCTCTGCTCCCCGCTCTGGCTCTGGTGAATTCTCTCACCCTCCTGCGCTTCTGACTGTACCCAGTGCTTGTATAAACAAAACAAACAAACAAATAAATAAAACATGCCTCTATTAAAAAAAAATGTTTAAAAAAAATGTGGGCGGGAGGGGAGGGATTGGGGTCAGAATGGGGGGGGGTTGCAATTGTATGGGGAATATAAAAATAAAATTTATTATTAAAAAAAAATGAAAAGAATGGTCTAGGACTCTAGTCGAAGTTAGAGGTTATTACCTGTTTCTTTATCCAGGTTGTGAAATGTGACAAGTTGGGAGTTTAAGTTGCTCCATTCTATATTATCCTTAACAAATTATCCCAAATTTAGCAGCTTGAAACAAATGTTGGTCATATCATGTAGTTTTTGAGGTTAAAGACTGGGGAGTGACTTCTGGCTTATGGTTTTTTATGAAGCTGCTATCATCTAAAGACTTGATCAGGGCTGGAGGTCATCTCCTAGGTATCTGTCACCAGGCTATTTATTGAGGGGATGCTATTGTTCTTGCCTAATGGGCCTCCCCAAATTGTTAATAATGTGCTCAAGGACTTGGCAATTGGTGGCGTCCTCCAAGAGTGTCACCACCCCCCCCCCCAAAAAAAAGAGACCAAGCAGTTTCTGAAATTGCACATTATTTCAGTGTTATCTTTGTTAGAAGTAAATCCTTAAGTCCAGCCATCACTCAGGGGGAGAGGGGAATTAGGCTCGCTTCTTGAAGGGAAGAATGTAAAAGAATTTGCAGACAAGAAAATCCACCTGAATGCTAACATAGAAACAGGCCTTGTGGCTGGTGCTTAGGGAGTGCTAAGAGTTAAAGGTACTGGATTCAAATTCTGGCCCTACCTTCCAAGGTTAATTCTGACCTTGGTCAAGGCACCTTACATTCCACATCTATAAAGTGAGTACAGTAGTAGTAATTATTTCATAGGAATATTTGAGAGGAGTAAGTGGGGGAAAAATGAAGGTAAAGCATTTAGCATAGTATTTTTATTTCAAAAAAATTTGGCTATTTACCCTTTCATTTCCCTGCCAGAACACAGCAATAACTTTGATTTAGGGGATGCCTTTCTGTAATGTTACTAGCAGCTATGAGTTTGCTCTAAGTGTCTGCCATGCTAGCCTACTGTTCTTACTCGGAACTTTCTCCTGGTATCAATACTTGCTCATTCTTGAAGACGTGAAAAATGTAGATGTGTATAAATGTATATGGGCATATACCATGTGTGTGTGCATGTATGTATAGATTCACATGTAATATGTTTGAATCATTGTGTTGAAGAAATATATATACATATATTTTACTTCATTTAAAAATTATTTATTTATGCATATAGGAATTGGGGTGTAGGCCAGAGGTGCAGGGGGTAAGAGGATTCACCAGAGACAGAGTAGGGAGCAGAACAGGTGGATCTACTGAAATATACTGCTATGGGGAGCAGTGGGTAAGACAGGAGAGGTCTGCTACGCCATGTGGGCTGGTTCCCTGGTCAGGGTTTGAACTCATGCTGCAGTGGCTGGCAACAGCTTGATAGTGCTGAGACTTTAAACCCTATGCCACCAGGGAGGCCCAGAAATACATATACATTTAAATCCTGCCACATTTATATTTTTAGTATTTTAGTATGTTAAATATCCCGCAAACATTATTTTTAATAGAGCACTCCAGGGCCTCCCTGGTGGCTCAAGGGTTAAGCACTGCAGTATGAGGTAGTCCGCAACCTTTGCAGCAGGAATTCAATCTCCAGCCGGCCAGGGAGCAACCCACATGGTGCAACAGACCTCTCCTGTCTCACCCGCAGCTCCCCTCAGCAGTGTATTTTAGTAGATCTGCCTGTTCTGCTCCCCACTCTGTCTCTGGTGAATCGTCTCACCCCCTGCATCTCTGGCCTGTACTCCAGCTCTTGTATGTGTAAATAAATAAATCTTAAAAAAAAAAAAAGGCATTTAAAAAAAAATAGAGCACTCCATTGAATGTCTTGATTATTTCCTCAGCTAAGCCCTGGAAACGAAATTCCTGGGTGAGAATATATGAATGTCTTTCATACTCCTGATACCGCACCTTACTTTCCTGAAAGTTTGTATCAATCTGTTATTTCCAGTAGGGTATCTTAATTTTGCTTTACCTAGTATTAGCGGTCTCTAAAAAGTATTGGTGGCACTGGAAAGCCTATGGTAGCAAGGCAGAATTGCATCAAAGTCCAAGGAATTGTGCTTTTGCACAAGCTTTAAATATATGGGAACATATTCTGGTCTTGCTGCATTCATTTCTATTCAGTACATACTTTGGCATATATCATACATGGGAACTGTGTTAAGAATTATTTGGGAATAGGTATAGCTTCTATACTCTTGGAACTGAAAATACAAGGCTGACATGGACACATAATTGAGATGTACAGAGAATAAAATAGACATACACTGTGATTCTTAAGATATCTCAAGATGCAAATAGAAAATAAGGTAAAAGTTATTAGACTTCAAATTTTCCATATGGAGAAAAGAGTAGTTCTTAAGCCAAGAGTAGTTCTGTCACCTCCAGAAAAAAATACAAACTTTTGGCTAATATTCCTTTCTTCCCTTTTAATACATGAAAACCTTTTTTTTTTTTATATATATATTTATTTATCCATACAAGCACTGGGTACAGTCAGAAGCGCGGGAGGGTGAGAGAATTCACCAGAGCCAGAGCGGGGAACAGAACTGGCAGAAAGACCCAAGTACACTGCTGAGGGGAGCAGCGGGCGGCAGGAGAGGTCTGCGCGCCATGTGGGACCCTCGCCTTGAGGCTGGGGATCAAACCAGCGCTGCAGAGGCTGCGGGCAGCTTCGCAGCCCAGCGCTCAACCACTGCGCCACCAGGGGAGGCCCATGAAAACCTTTTGATAGGAGTGGAGATTAAGATTTATCAAATATAGTCATCTTTCTAAAGGCAACAATTTACCCTTCCAGTTACTTATCATTGTCTACCTGGAAAGTGTCTCTGTTTAAGATGCTGCCTGTAAGTAGCTGCTTATTTTAAATTGACTAGAAACAAAAAATAAAAGCTGCCAGTCCTGTAGTTCCTTTTGTATACCTGGCAGGTTTTGCGAATGCAAGGAAGACACTGGCTTATGGGGAGTTGTGCTTCAGAAGTGGCACGTATCAGGGTGGTGGGGCTAGGGGAAAGCACCCGGGGACCCCCGAGAATTTAGGGGAAATGAAAAAGTCGTGCGCTGTGTAAATCTACTCTGAAGTGGCACTGCCACAGTGGGCGAACTTGGAGAATGACACTGCGCTAGTAGCAGTATCTCTGGGCAATTTCCCCACTAGATTATTAGTACAATATGCAGATCAATTAGTGCAATTCAGATCATGAAAGTTATACTTTGTTGTTTTTAAATATGTGCGGCTGCCAAACCTTTTTGTGCTTATTCAGCTCCTGCAGAGCACTGTTTTACGCACATTTTGTGTAGAAACAACTTTAGGACAGCATTTTGTTTCAAACATTATTTTATATTATGAAATTCTGAGTCCAGGGGAGCATTTTGGGGGTTTGTGTTCCTGAAGCCCCATCCGCGTCACTTTGCCTGTCTTGGCAATAAATTCACAGCCGTCCTCCGGCTTCTATTGTGTGTCAACCTGAACTTCATTCGGGGAAGGCTCGTCTCCGTTGAAAGGGGCTGTGGGCAGCGCAGACGCGGGGCTGGGCGCGCGGGGCGGGCATGGGCGTCCGGAGGGGCCCGCGGGCCGCCGGGCCGGGCGCGCGCCGCCTCCCGCTACCTGCTCCGCGAGCGCCGCCGCGGGAAGCGGCCCGGGCGGCCCGGGGCCGGGGGCCGCGCTCCGCCGCCGCGGCGCCGAGACGCGCGGGGGCCGGCGGGGGCGGCCGCTCCGGGGGCCGCGCGCCGCCTCCCCGCCGGGTTACGTGTTGCATAAGCCGGCCCGGCCCGCGCGCCGCCCCGCCGCCTGGGCCGAGGGCCGCGGGGCCGGGACTGCGCCGCCCCCGGAGGCGCCCCGCCGCCCGGGCCCGCGCCCCCGCCCCCGCCCGGCCCCCCTGCGGGCCCCCTGCGGGCCGAGCGCGCTGCGCGCCGGGGGCGGCCGGGCGCTCGCCGCCTCAGGTGTCCGCGGCCGCCGGGACTTCCTGTCTGGCGCGGGGCGGAAGGATCGCGCTGCCAGCCGCCGGCCGCCGCCGCCGCCCTGCCGTTAGGTGGTGGGGTGGCTCAGCCGGCGGCGGGAGGCGGGCCGGCCGCGCTTCCTGTCGGCGGCCGCGCAAGGATCCGGGCGTCGGGAGTGCGAGTGCGTGAGTGTGTGTCGTTCGCGGGCGTGAGCCTCCGGCCGCCGCGCCGCCTCCCGCCGCCGCTCGCGGGGCGCGTCGATGTGAGGCCGCCGCGCCAGCCCGGGAGCAACATGGCGACGTCCCTGCAGGAGGGGCCCACGAACCAGCTGGATCTGCTCATCCGGGCCGGTGAGCGCCGGGAACTTTTCTCCGCGGCCGGCCGCCGGGGGCCGGGGGGGGCGGCGGCGGGCGGGCCGGGCCGGGCGGGGAATGAAGTCACGGAGGCGCCGAATCAGGAAGTGATCGCCGCGGAGCGCCCTCCTCGCCGCGGGCGCCGGCGGCGGGCGAAGTTGGGGACTCGGGGCGCGCGCGGCGCCCCGCGCCGGGAACCAGGAAGTGAGGGCTGCGCGGCGCTGCCACGCTGTCTGGCCCGGAGGCCGCCCGGCCGCGCGGGGCCCGGCCGGCCGCCCCGCCGCCCCCCGGACTTCCGCCTGGACGCGGCGGCCCGGGCCGGGGGCGGCGGGCGAGACCCGCGGGCCCGCGCCCACCTGCCCGCCGCGGCCGCGCCGGAGTAACGGTCCCGCGGGGCCGCTCGGCGGGCGGGCGGGCGGGCGGCGGCGGCGCCTCCCGGGGGCGGTGGCGGGTGTCTGTGGAGAACTGGGCGTGCGCCCCTGCCCTCGTGGGCTGCGTTTTCGGGGGGCCCGGGGGAGGGACGTGGGGGTGTCGCGGCGCCCGGCCCGCCGCGAAGGGGCCTTTTTGTGAGCGCGGCGGCCGCGGCGGCGGGGGGCGGCGGGGCGAGCCCGGCCCCGGGGCCGTCTCCGCTCGGCCGGGCCCGCTCCCCTCCCCCCGCGCCCACCCGGGCGGAAGCGCCGCGGAGAGGACAGAACGCGCGCGATTGACAGGCCGCGGGTTCCAATCTGCGGGCCCCGAGGTTCCGGGCGAGAACGCCGGCCGCGGGGGGCGGGACTCGGGCGCGCGGCGGGCCAATGGCGGCGGCGCGGGAGCGGGGCCCGCGAGGCGCGCACGGAACTGGAGGGAAGGGAGTGTAAACACGGAAGCGCCGGGGGAGGGGCGCCGGCGGAGGCGCCGGGCCGGGCCGGGCCCACGAGCGCGCCTCGCGAGCGGGCCTGGGCGCTTCCCCGTGGCGGAGCCGCCCTGCGCCTCCCTCCCTCCCTCCGCTTTTAGGCGGGGCGTCGGCTGGGGGACCAGACTCGGTCCGCGGGGTCCCTGAGCCGCGCGCCCCTCCGCGTGGAACGGAGGGGCGGGAACTTGAGGGGACGCCGCGGCCCGCGTGTGGGAGCCCCGGGAAACGCCGGGGCTGGAGGGGGCGGCGCCCTCGGCGGGCACGCGCGGAGGAGGGCGAGGACTCGCGGGCGGGCGAGGGGCCGGGCCGGGCCTCCCGGCTGCGGGGGTCCCCGGGGCCCGCTGGAGACGCTCGGCCCGCCGGAGCCGGCGCTGACCGCGCTGCGGAGTCTGGTCTGTCTGGGCGCTGAACATGGACGTTTCGAAAACGCTTCCAGGGGTTGTGAAAATCCTGAGGTCTTGGACTCACTCCTGCGGTCCGAATTTTTAAAAATGTTGTAAAGGGGAGGGGGCGTCGCTTCCGGAGGGCAGTGGCTTCCCGGCGCTGTTGGGGAATCAGTGCCGCGGCCCGTGACCTGCACTTGGCTGCCCGGGGGGTGTGTAGAGGCCGCCCCGAGTGCAGAACGTTTATCTCCTTTTGATAAGGACTTTTGAATAAAAGCCCCTTTTCCACCTTCACTGTTTCATTCTAGTGTATACGAAACTTTTCCACGGACGTTCCTTTTGTGATCGACTGTTTTGTAAAGAATACCCTTCGCGTGTGATTGTTGCCGCGTTCCCTCGGCCGCGTTCATGTAGCCCCGAGGGCCTTCTAAGCCCTATTTGAAAAAGACACTTGAGATAAGCTCGCTAGTCCGCCCAGAGTTTACCTGTGAGTTAAAAGTTGGAGGGGCAGGGTGGCCCACACAATGAAGAACCGTAGATCTAAATTTTTATCGCTGTAAGTTTCCAGGGACATTGGGAGAGTAATGTTAGTAACGTTTGTATTTTTCAAATGGACAGAGTGTCATTTTACTCCCCTGAGGAAAGCCGTCAAGTGTTAGAGACATACTCATTCTCACAGACATCTTGTAGTCTAATGAAGGAGACAGGTGAAAATATATCCAATATGTAAATGCTAGTAAGACTGCAGTGATGGCTCTCAGGGGTTAATGATCAGTGAAGTTTTCAGTTAATATTAGCATGACTTGTTTCCACTAAGTTTGCCCACCTACTTGTTACGTGTTAAGGTACTAGAAGGTAATCACTTTTGCTCTTGTAAAGGTTTAATTACCAAGATGAGCTTTTAACTCCAGCGTTAGCTGTCATCGTTTATGCTGTCAGAGGAGTTTGAGTAAGGTATGACATAAACTTAATTTATTAACGAAATCACATTCATTTTAATGTACTGAATACTTTTGTGGTATTGACTTGACCTATGAGATAAAACTTGCTTGATGTCTGAGAAAGCCTTGACCCTGAAGTCTGGAGAGGAGGATCTGGCATCTAAACTGTCACTCCGCTGGGCAGGCTGCTGACTTCAGCTCTCTTAAGCTTCATTTTCTGTGAGAGGACAGGATGGAGTAGATGATCTTTAATAACTTCTAATGTTCTAACATGTTAAGTTACTGAGAAGTGCTCAGAAAATGAGGCTTTTTTTTCTTTTACCGCGTGAGTGAATGTAAGGTTGGCTTGTGATTGGAAGGTAAATTTCTTTCAGTCTTTGTGCCAAATTGGAACTTGACGCCATGTCTGTTTGTTTAATAAGACTGTGATACAGCTTAATAATTTCGGGCAATTTCTAGTGTATGTAACTTATTACAGGAAAAATGAAGGTTAGACGTTAGTAATACTTAAGTGAAAGTATTGTGAACTCTGTGTGTGTGTGTGTGTGTGTGTGATGTATATGGCTTATTCTCAAGTACATTTTCCTTGACTACTGTTCTTGTTTGTGGAGGTAATGAAAAATTTGAGAATTAAGAAATGGGGTCACTATAAGTTTTGGTCAACTTTCATGCAGTTATTTAATGGGGGTGAGGGCATTTCACTGGAAATGTAGCCTCAGTATTTTTACTGACAAAACATATTTCTGCCTAGTTTGTCAAAGAAAATTTTACAATGGTGAAATTTGAACATGAAGAGCTTTCTAATGTACTATAGATCGGAGTATCTGATAACAGTCTTCTTGAAAAAGATTAATAAAAAATGTTTAGCAGGATGGTAAAAGATGAAATGCTGAAATAAAGCAGGAAGGGTGGCATTTTAAAAAATTGAAAAGCTGTTTAAGAAATTACTCTTTAGGGCCTCCCCTGTGGCACAGCGGTTGAGCGCTGGGCAGCAGGGTCCCACATGGTGCTCAGACTTCTCCTGCCGCTCCCGCTGCTCCCCTCAGCAGTGTACTTTGTCAGTCTGCCTGCTCTGTTCCCCGCTGTGGCTCTGGTGAATTCTCTCACCCTTCCGCGCTTCTGACTGTACCCAGTGCTTGTATAAATCCTCCCCCGGTGGTGTAGCAGTTGAGCGCTGGGTTGCGAA
Organism: Talpa occidentalis; assembly: GCF_014898055.3. Lineage (NCBI taxonomy): Eukaryota > Metazoa > Chordata > Mammalia > Eulipotyphla > Talpidae > Talpa > Talpa occidentalis. The sequence continues at coordinate 113,513,236 of NW_023605194.1, forward strand.
GCTGCCGGCAGCCTCTGTAGCACCGGTTTGATCCCTGGCTGCTCCCCGGCTGCTCCCTGGCCACTGGAGGAGGGTCCCACATGGCGCGCAGACCTCTCCTGCTGCCTGCTGCTCCCCTCAGCAGTGTACCTCAGTCCCTCTGCCTGCTCTGCTCCCCACTCTGGTGAATTCTCTCACCCTTCCACGCTTCTGACTGTACCCAGTGCTTGTATAAATAAATAAGTAAATCTTTAAAAAAAAAAAAAGAAATTACTCTTTAGAATTCATTGCAACATTAGAACTAAAATTCACATAGAAACAGTTAAAGAATAACATCAGTGTGTAAATGGGATAATTGAACAAAACAGTTTCCTTTAGAAACAAATTTAGTTGGTAGAGAAGGGCAGGCAAGAGTGTTCTTCACAGTTAAACTCATTTTGTTATCTATAACGTCAGTGTTCAAAGGAATGCAAAGAAATATTTATGAAAAGCATTTAAAAAATCCTTTATCATAATTTTTCATCTGCACACTGATGCTTATGTATAGAAGCTCAAACAAACAAGGATAAAATTTGTTATTAATTATATTTGATAATAAATTACAGCTGCTGTTCTTAAACTAAAATCTCTGATTTGGGGTTCTAGGAGTCCCAACACTTTCAGAACTTATGTGAAGGCAAAATAATATCAAGACATTATTTCTCACTTTCACAAGTGCTCAGAGTTTGCTTGAGAGACTACATGATTCAGTATTATCACAGGTTGGATGAAGAAGCAAATATGAGAATCCACTTGTATTTACCAACTATAAAAATTTTGCAAAGATGTAAAACAAAATACTCACTAAATTTTCCTCAGTGAATTAAATGTTTAAAAGTTTTTTTTTTAAGATTGATTTATGCATATGAGAGTTGGGTACTGGCCAGCGATGCGGGGTGATATGGTGGGGGCGGGGGTGAGAGGATTCACCAGAGACACAGTGGGGAGCAGAACAGGCAGATTGACTGAAATACACTGCTGAGGGGAGCAGCGGGGAGACTGGAGAGGTCTGCTGTGCCACCTGGGTTGCTCCCTGGCCGAGGGGGGATGGAACTTGTGCTGCAAAGGCTGTGGATTGCTTCATAGTGCGGTGCTTATTAATCCCTTGTGCCACCAAGGGAAGCCCTGTTTTAAAGTATTCTTAATTTTAATTTTTTTAAATTAGATTTATTTATTTATACAAGCACTGGGTACAGTCAGAAGCGCGGGAGGGTGAGAGAATTCACCAGAGCCAGAGCGGGGAGCAGAGCAGGCAGATGGACCGAAATACACTGCTGAGGGGAGCAGCGGGCCGCAGGAGAGGCCTGCGCGCCATGTGGGACCCTCCCCTGGAGGCCAGGGAGCAGCCGCTGCGCCACTGGGGAGGCCCTTAATTTTAATTTCAAATGGGATACATGGATTTATATATGTAGAATCTTACTGCAATCTCCTTTGACCAAAAAAGTTTGAGAATAGTTCAGTTACAGTTTTATTCTAGCCATTGACCACTTGTGGCTATTGGATATTTCAAATGTGTCACAGAAACTGAATTTTAAATTTTATTTGATTTTCATTAACTTACAAAGGGAAGCAGTGGAAAATTAGTGATTAGATTACATGTTGAACTGACAATATTTTGGATATACTGAATTAAATGCAAGGTATAACTTTTTAAAAAGTTCATTGAAATGACATTGGTTTATAACATGATACAGGTTTCAGGTGCCCAGCCCTCTCAGTCAGCATCTGTGTATGCCGTCTCATGATCCCCACCAAAGGTCTGGCTTCCACCAGCGTCACTCCGTCGGTCTCCTTTACCTGACTTGCATCCCCGCCCCTGCCCTCCCAACTCATTTCATCCTCTGCTTTTTTTTTTTTTAATGTGGTTATTACTGGAAATTGAAAAATTTTGTGTAATTGACATCTTTTTATGGAATAGCTATGCTTTTGAGAATAATTTTAGTTCCCCTTTCATACTTTATAACTCGACAATACTGGTTAGAAAGTCAAGCAGAAAAGATAAAGGTGGAGTGTCCCAGACCTTGATGATTTCCTCCCTTTTCTTTGCATCCCTTTGTATTCTTCATTTACCTGTCAGTGTTGCAGCTGTGGGCATTGGAGGGAAAGTGGTGGTAAGTCAGGCGAGGTAGCTGAGCGATGACCTTGTAATATCAGTTATGGCCTTGCCCCTTCCGCTGTCACTTCATGAAGGGTGTTTTCTAATTTTCCCCCCATTGTGCTCAGATTAAATTGTTAATTTTTATTTTTGATTTAAAGAACATTATGATGAACTAGATCCACTGCCAGCATTCCCTTCTGCAGAGCATAGAGATATATCTCTTGTCAGACTTAATGACCAAGTTTGGTATTTTGTAACAGCTGTTGAGTGAGTCTGGAATAGTCTACCACACAAACACCAGTTGATTAGAAAGCTTGAAATGGAACAACAAGACTCTGACGAGTAGTGAAGGAGGGCATAAGCAGATTAAATTTTTGACATTGTGATTAAAACTGCTTTCACATTTATTTGATAAATTTGTTTCTTCAAGGAGGACTGACCATCAACACCCATCTGTCAAATTAGCTTCATTGTTTGTTTTTACAATGAATTGCTTATTTTTTCTCCCATAAATTTATCAGTAAGAGAAAAGAGAAAAGAATGTTTGCCCTTGCTCACAGTCTGCTTGCTTTGATTATATAGCATGGTTAGATTCAGACTTAATCCTAGTTGTGCTGAATGTCAATTTAAGCTGTCTTTGAATTATTGATCTGAATAACATATTATTGAAAGATTTAAAAAGTTACAGAAACTTGAATAAGAGAACGATTTCTTAATCTCCTGTTATCAAATATCACTTGTTGACCAATGTCAGCAAATGGAAAAAGTGAAAAGAGCTCACTATCTTGGATACTGTCTTGGCTATGTTATTGTAAATTGATAAGTATGAACTCTTTAGATGTTCATGTGTTTGAATGTGCTAGGGTTATTATAGTTAGTGAATAAAAGTGACAAACAACAAAAAAAATCAGTGTTTATAACATCCTATTAGTTTTTGCAGAATAAATTATTTTGTATCTTGAGTTTTGAACTGTTTTGCTCTTTGAAATACTAGTGAAGATTTGATAAGGTAAGAGATCTGTTCACGTTAGGAAGGACCAGAGGCACCGCACACACAGTGTCACCCATGATAGATGTTCAGTAGCCATTTGTAGATCATACAGAGAGTCTTAGACTTCTGGGTAATAGTCTCAACCTAAAATTAAAATGGGAATAAGTAGCTTTTTTTTTTTTTTTACTATGTTTTGTAGGTATTTTACTTTGTTGTTGCTTTTTAAAGATTTATTTTACTTATCCATACTATAACTGAAGTGTAGGCCAGAAGTGCAAGGGTGAGAGGATTCACCAGAGACATCGTGGGGAGCAGATCAGGTGGATCTACTGAAATACACTGCTGAGGGGAGCAGTGGGTGAGAGAGGAGAGGTCTGCTGCGCCCTGTGGGTCACCTCCCTGGCCGGGTGTCGAACTTGTGCTGTAGTGGCTGGTGATAGCTTGATAGTGCTGAGACTTTACCTGTGCCACCAGGGAGGCCCAAGTATTTTACTTTGTGCATGTAAAATATTTCTGGGAAATATGTTGAATTTAGGGAAGGTGGGAGGTTGAGGGCAGGAAAAAAAAAACCCAAGAAACTAGACTTTTAAGAAATAATTTCCACTGACACAACTAACATAAAATCATGGTTATGAAAATGTACCTCAAACTGGTAAACATTCAGGGCAATATATCACATAACTGTTGGCAATACCATTATCAAATACTGGAAGGCATTAGATGGAAACCGTGACTTTGATTCAGTGGAGTTTTTAGGGTATGTCTTAATACAATCACAGAAGGATTTAGTTTATCCGGGATGGTTTATTAATAGCTCTCAAAACAACAGCTAAATTGCAACACAAGCCAGACTTTAAAGAGAATGAAATTCCTGGAAGCTAATGTAAAAACCTGAGAAATTGCTTTCCAGGTTCTTTAGTGTATGTGAGTATTATAGGGAGATACTTTAAAAAAAAAAAAATACTTGAGGATGATGTAATATATTTTATTTTTACTAAGTTTCTTAAAGTTGAGTTAAACGGACTGATTGAATCCTTTGCTGCAGTAAAGCTGCAGATAAAGAGTAAGCAGGGTCACCTAAAGATAGATTTACTTAGAGGTTTGGCTGCCTCTCTGGAACTTTGAGCAGTTAGCTTTGAGCAGATTGCCATAAATGGAAAGAGCAACCGGAGAGACCCAGTACCTTGCTTGAGAGTGTGGATGATGTGCAACAGGTGGTAAAACAGTCACTGGATTTTTTATAAACGCTCTCCAAATGACTGGTGTTCAAGGTTGACGCATTAGCATTTGGTGACTTTTGGGACTAGGGAATTTTTGTTTTTCAATTAAAAGTTTCTCGGGCACTTTTATATGTTTAGTGTGTAGAACTTGTGAATTTGTAATGTGGTTTTAGGAAATTTGTAAGACTATTTCTTCCTAGAGAGGACATCTTGAGGAAAATGTATCAAATTAGAAGGTGTTCTATATTCTTGTTTCCGGACCTCTTAATAAGTGAAATCTTCGGGACTTTTAAGTCAGGATGTGAAATTAATATATTGCTAAGATAAAAAGTTTGTGCTCGAATCACCAATTTTCTTGTAAGGTCAGTGGGTTGTCCTTAGCTTCAGTACATAAAAGAGGTGTTTACATGCCTACTAAAAGACAGCCCTCTTTACCTCCGGCAGTCTTTAGGGAATGATAAATGATCCCCATTTATTGGATTGTTCTCGATATGCCAGACACAGTACATACTTTCTTTATGGAAATTACTTCATACTGTATGAGGTAATTAATACTCCTGTTTTGTGGGAGAGGAAATTGAGTCTTACACGAAATTATGTTGCAGGCTTAGGATAATAGAAACTGTAAGTGGCAGCGATTAGAACCCAATATTGATAGCCCAAACTGCTGATGTACTGTTTCACAAATAATTTAATCAGCAAACCATAAAGTAATTAGCTAGAAGAGAAGTTTAGAAAAGGCCTCATGGGGGGAACCCCCATAGAAACACTTCTGAAATTGTCTTAGGTGAAGCCCAGTGATGTCCAGAAAGGTCCTGAAGGAGAGAGCAAGTTGGTATTTATTGTGACGAGTGTTCCCAAGTGCTCCCATGCTAAAGCTAATGAACTCACCGAAAGGGTCTGCAAGAACTGAATTCATGACGATAACTTAGAAATGTGTGTTTCTGCTGCATTCTCTTAGGCTGTGCATTGATTTTAGGGGCACTGTATCAAAGTACATAATTGATCACATAGATGCTAGTCTACAACCATCCTTGCCCTCCCAGCTCTTATCCAGTTACTTTTGGCCTAAACTTGATACAGGGTTCAGATTTCAAGGGTCTTTGTTTTCCTTTGGATAAGATTCAGAAATTTCTCAGTAATTTCCAGTCAAGTTCAATAGTTGCTTTATAATCAACACTCATTATGAAGTATTGATAATAGATTGCTTTGGTTTTTAAATTATTTCTGTAAATTTATGCAGACAAATAGATCAGTGATTTATTTGGAGTGATTAATATTTATTTTTCTTGTATGTTATTTGGTACATTTTTAATTGAGTAGAGCTTGTCGTCCCCCCCCCACCCCCCCCCAGTGGAAGCATCAGTTCATGGCAGTAATGCTCACTGTACAGATAAGACGATTGAGGCCGCCGAAGCCCTGCTTCATATGGAGTCTCCAACCTGCCTGAGGGATTCGAGAAGTCCTGGTATGTGAACTGTTCTTTCTCATATGAAACACTGTCGCTTCACTTCATATATCTAGAATGAATTTTATTCTTATTGGATTATTGTTGTGGTCAAGGCCTGTTACACATGAATTCCAGGGATAGCAATTATTTGATCTATATTTGCAAAGTTCCCATACTTTAAATACTTACCACAGTAGATGATGCAGAAGATACCTGCTATGGGTGGAATGTCTGTTTCCTTTAGTTTCCTGGGTAAATTAAACCTTTGTAGTCCTTAAGGATAAATGGGGGACAGTGGATTCTTGGGGCCACTTTCACTCCTTTATTCAGTGGTTCATAGGCAGAAACTCTGTGGAAGTGTCTGTCATGGAGAGAGGAGCCAGTGCCCACCATTTCCTCACACTTTCAAACAGCGAGTTTTCCTTCCATTGTCCCCCTTTTCTTTTAAGTCTGCCACTGAGAGAGTCAGTTTGTCCTAATTTTGACTTGTCCTACTTTCAGGTGACTGTCCAAATGGTAATTTGACTTAATACAGTAAAATTGACCCTCCTCAAAGGGTTTACAATAAATGCTAAGAGCAGCCATCCTTTTTAATTAGACCAGCAATCCCATGTATTATGCACAGATGTGAGAAGGAAATTAGGTCATATTGGCCCAATGTATTAGCCCATGATAGTAACTAATGACTATCCCTTAATAATATCCTTGTCGTGCATACTGGCAGGAAGGTGGAACAACGTTTGTTTATGTTATTGGATACCAAATAACACTCTTTAGTGCTATTTTAATGAGCCAAAATATCGGGTCTATTCTATTAAATAAAGTTATAAATTTTGAAAAATATATTCACTGGACCGTAATGACCAGGTTTTGTTTTACTTTTCATTGCATATTTCTTGTTTAACATTTTCTATGTTGTGTGTTTATTACCAGTTGAAGAATAATGATGGGTATGTGGAAGGGCAGTAATTCCTAATGAAGTCACTTTTAATATCACACTCAAATGTAAATTGTCAAAATAATTCAGTCTTCTGTAATGAACTTGGACGTATCTGAAAATGAGGAATCAGGGGTGACCACCCATGATCACTGTCTTACCCAAAGGACTAACATTTCCTTCAAGTCCGTTTTCTTTGCATTTATTTATTTATTGTAGCGCATATTGCATATTCAGCAAATTCACTTCAAGCTCTTCTCTTGCTTTGATGAATTCCTAATGAACCTCATGTCTACTAAATACTGAACTGTCCTTAATTAAGAAGCATTTGTAGGGGTGGGAAGTTTTAATTTCTCAACTTTTTTTTATAGTGGAAGTATTTGTCCCTCCTTGTGTATCAACTCCAGAATTTATCCATGCTGCTATGAGGCCAGATGTCATTACGGAAACTGTAGTGGAGGTGTCAACTGAAGAATCTGAACCAATGGATACCTCTCCTATTCCTACGTCACCCGATAGCCATGAACCAATGAAAAAGAAAAAAGGTAGAGTGTATTTATATGTTTCTGGAAAAGCTGCTTCTGCAATATTTTTTGCTGTCTTTTTTCCCTTCAAGGACATGGGAAATATATGCTTGGTGTTGTCTTAACTAGATATTCTCACAGAATCAGCAAATTGAGACTTCAATTTTGTATTTTAACAAGCTCATACTTGTTGCAGGGAGCTAGTATTTGGGCCCTAAAAGAAGTTGCCTGAAAATGGTAACAGGTGTTAGACATGCAGAGGGCAGTCAGTCACTGCCTATTTGTCTACTTTCTGGTCCTTTTAGCTACTTAAAAAGTTAACTATAAAAAATCCATTCTCTTTTTCATAATCTTAGCTTTCTCACTTCTGTGTGGGCATTACATCCAGTGTTACTCAGTTTCCTGGACCTGCTGTGCTGGAACACTGAGGTTCCCCGTAGAGACTTGTGTGTGGAATTGACTCACCAGTGGGTGAAGGGCCTTCCCACTTAGTCTCTGTTGCTGAAACCTCTGCTCATTTGATCCCGCTGGGTGAGACACGAGGCTCTAGCATGTTTTCAATAGCTGGAGGAGCTGGGTAGCAAGTGGGTCCTTTTCCTATTTGAATCAAAGACAAAACCTTCAGGAGATGTGTGCTCACCTAATCCCGCTGTTCTCACATTTCAGAGTTGGGGGAGGAAAAAGAAAAAAATAAGGGGGAAATTGTGTATTTGTGGCTAAGGACTATTACACGGTTAGGTTTAAGAGCTGAGCCTTTGTATTTCCAGAGCTTTTAATAGATTTGTAAATGTGCATTCTGCATTTCCTAGAGAAGATATACCATGCTGTGCTCTAAAAGTTAATTTGACTACAGAACCCTTCTTCCACTGAGGAGCAACCTGTTTCTTAGGGAATATTGATTTGGAAATGCTGCTTTATAAGAAAAGAAAAGAAAATCCTTTGGGGCTAACCTTCCCATTAAGGGAGTTGGGCTTGTGTGCTTAAATTTAGGAGATGGCTAACATCAGTTTTATTACTGATGTTTATAGCATTTCTATAAATGTTCTTAAATTGAGAAATTAAGCTGTATCCTAACAAGGAGGTCAGTGAACTTTCCATTTTAATTATCATCAAGGCATACTTTTTATTGACTATAGAATTACCATAATAAAATTCTAGGGCACAAGAGCTATGCATTTGCAAATGTAAATTAAGACACTTTATAACTTTTTTACCTCTAGATAATCCTTGTTAATAAAAAATAGAGTGCCATGGGCCTCCCCTGGTGGCACAGCGGTTGAGCGCTGGGCTGTGAGGCTGCCCGCAGCCTCTGCAACGCCAGTTCGTTCCCCGGCCGCCGGCAAGGGTCCTACCAAAAAAGAAAAAAGAAATAGAGTGCCATGTCTGTTAGTAATAATATATAATCTGAAAATAGAACATACTGGAAATTCCCAGCCTCCTTCTGGAGTTTCCCTTACCTGCCAGCATTCATCCACCAGTGTGCAGGATTGAATACAGTTCATTCCAGACTTTGTTGTCTTTAGTGTAAAGAAGTCTAGTCCTCACTGTCCTGGCTATCCTGATGCTAGTCGGTCTGAGAATATATGCCTTATGGCAGAAATGCGAAACAAAGGGCATATTTATTAGACATGAAATAATTACTGAGAAGATTATTGGCCTTACAAGGTACTCACACATTGAGGTGGAATGAAAATTTTATGCTTAAATTCTGATTGATTGGCTCAGTCAGAGCAGTAGAGTGTTTAAAGTAATATTTTTTACTTTTCCTCATTTGAGCTCAAAGGGCTTTGCAGATTATCAGATCCTCTTCATTAAGTAGGTGACATTTCCCCTAACAATTCTGTAGAACAACAAGTAAAAAGTTGTACTAGAAATTGTTTCCATTGACCCATTATTGGAAAAGGTTTACAGTTGGAGACTGACCATAGAAGTAGATTTTGTAGCACCCGACTTGCATATGCACAGACATTACTACCAAGTAACTGCTATAATGTGAAATTGCGTAAGTGCTTTTAATGCTCTTTTTTTTTTTTTTAAAAAAAAGATTTATTTATGTATACAAGATCTGGGGTGTTGTAGGCCAGAGGTGCAGGGGGATCAGAGCGTTTACCAGAGTGGGGAGCAGAAGAGGCAGATCTACTGCAATACACTGCTGAGGGGAGCAGCGGGCGAACAGGAGACATCTGCTGCGCCATGTGGGTCAGCCTCCCTGGCTGGGGATCGAACTTATGTTGCAGTGGCTTGGGGATAGCTTGATAGTGCTGAGACTTTAACCTGTGCTCTCTTTAAAAAGAATTTATTGTATACGTTGAGCATATTACACTGCAAACAAGCATCCAGTTTCATGAGTAGTGTGTTAGCCAAGAGTCCTGCTAATCGTGCTTCTGTTGTTACCTTTCCTGCATTCAGTGTATGGTTTCAATATCTTATTTTTTCAGTTGGCCGTAAACCAAAGACCCAGCAATCACCAATTTCCAACGGGTCTCCTGAATTAGGTATAAAGAAGAAACCCAGAGAAGGAAAAGGTAATTGGGGAGAGGGCTATTTTGGAGGTGAGATGACTTTCTCACTCAGGTGGCTGAAACATACTTGCCTTTCTAAAGGAATTCTTTCTAGTACATGTATATGTGGGAGTCCTGTCTTTGGTATATAGTTAATCAGGGGCTCGAGCAGCACTACCTGGGGAGCTTTTTCTAATTCTCCATGCCCAACTCTTATCTTATTGGCTGTGCTATGGGCAGGCATTTTTCTTTGGAAAAGAGCCCAAGAGGAGCAACCTGTGCACGTTTAGAAGCACCATCATGGGGCAGGGGAGTAATCGCTCATTCTCACTGGGCCCTTAGAATTGAAAAAGGTTTACAAGTAAGACTTATTTCTGATACATAATTTCTTTCCTTTTTTTTTTTTTTTTTAAAAGATTGATTTATTTATGCATACAAGAGCTGGGGTACAGGCCAGAGATGCTGGGGGTGAGAGGATTCACCAGAGACACAGTGGGGAACAGAACAGGCAGACTGACTGAAACGCACTGCTGAAGGGAGCAGCGGGCAAGTCAGGAGAAGTCTGCTGGGCCGAGTGGGTTGCTCCCTGGCTGGCGGGGGATCGAACTCGTGTTGCAGAGGCTGCGGACTGCTTCATAGTACTGTGCTTAACCCCTTGCACCACCAGGGAGGCCCCTGATACATAATTTCTTAACTAATAGAAGCTATGCAAGAATTTAAGGCAAGTCAGTCAACATTTTTCAGTCATCTTGGTTACACCATGGTTTGGTTTGGAAATGTGTCTATATTTTCATGTATCCCCATTGAAAACAAAAATAGCAACAAGCCCTTGTGCACGCAGTCTGCCCTCACTGCCCCCCAGGCTCTTTATTTGTTGGATAAGTTGATTCCAACCTTTTTTTTTTAAATAGTGGTTTTAGAGAGTTCTGATAATCTGACAGCTAGACATTTATCACTTCCGTGAATGAATATTCAGACCAATATTTAATACTTGAATATACTTTGGATAAATACATTCAGATTTATTCTGTCCTCATTAGGAAGTCTGACTTATAATAATTAAGTCCTTAATAAAAAAGTTCTAGTAAGCCTGCCAAGGAATTTGTTGTTTAGACCTACAATATCCAGTTACATTCAGCTCTTTATTTATTCAGGAGTTTATAAATCAATTTTGTCAGATTTGTCTGTCTGTGGTCACTTTACATTTATAACATCTTAGGTTTTATCATTTAATTTTATTTTAAACTTACATAATAGTAAATACTAGGAAATGAAACTGTAAACATACAGTTATTATTTTAAAAATAATCATCATCACTGGTGTCTCTGGGTTTCTGGAACTCAAAAAACCTTTTGCTTAGCACTGGAGAAAAATTTGCAGCAAATTGTTTACCAATCAAAATCACTTTGATTAAAATTTCAGTCTTGTATTAAATTTGAGGCAATATGTTATATAATGTGAGGATTAAAGTTACTGGTCCCACCTGGATTAAAAATCCACCCAGTAGTTCTGCTTCTGCAAAATTAATGCCGATAGTCTCCTAAGCTTAGTGAATAGTGTTTGATGAGGGCTGCCCAATCTGGTTTCTGTTTCCTTAAAAAACCAGAAATAGAATTGTAGGTTCTAACTTGGGGAAAGGGGCTGGGGTGGAGTGAGCATTTAAGGGTAACTTGAGGAATGTCAATGAATCTAATTAGTTCTACAAACACGGAGGCATTCGGTTCCCTACTGTGTACAAGACATTGTATTGTACAGAAAACTTCCAAAGTGAATTCTCTGTCACTGTTATATGTTTACTCATCAGCCCTGAGGATCTCCTGGTCATAAACAAAATAAAAATCCTCCACTGCATATCTAAGTTGGTTTGAAATAGCAAGTGATTTTAGGTACTGCTGATGTAATAGGGCTGCAGACATGGAAATGTAACATTGTGAGGTTGAAGGGTAATCTTTTTTAGATCAGGAGAGGCACACTAGACTCACCTGTGGGCTAATAAATACTCAAATTTCAGGGAAATCAGGATGAAAATGAGTGGCCAGCCTTTAGGTGGAGTAGCAGTGGCTCCGTTTCAAAGCTGGGCACCCTGAAGGTCTCGTGTAGCCAGTAATTTGTATCTCGGTTTGAGTATGATAAAGGCACAGTGAGTTGGCGCCTAGGGAGGACCCTGGTGAGTGCGTCTTTGCCTCAGGATTCTTCCCTGGTTCTTCTAGCAGCTATAAGCGCCTGTGCTCCCTCAACCTTGCAGGGGGAGTAAAGAGTCACCTGAAAAGCCCAGCCTGGTTGTCTTAGCCACTGCCGACTGCGCTTCCCCTCCAGAGGGAAAAGCGCTGATCCCTTCCTTTCTGGGATTAAGTTCCTTGTGTTCCCTGCCCATATCCCACCTTTGTCAGCTTTGAACACTTCATGACGTCTTAAGATGCCCTTTTTTTTTCTGCTCCTGAAATCCCAAACATTATTTTCCTCTCATTGATTTAGAATATAATTATATGTTGAGTTGTAATAATGTTACATTGTTTCAGCTTTTATTTCTTGTATTGTTTAACTTGCCATCTACTCTTTTCTCAACTAAGTTGTAAAATCCTTGAGTTGCAAGGACTTATGTCTTCATTTTCAAGTTTTGCTTTAGTGTGATCAATTGTTATATGTAGTTAATGTTTGATGAATACTTAGGAGTTGCTGAGTTACTTTTTAGTCTTTTTAAGGAGCTCATGGTAAGAAAAATGGTTTTAAATTACTGAGGTATTCATATGTAATAAAAGTGTTCTGTTATATTAACTTTCACTGTACTGAGTATGGTCACTAAAAAGGGACTAGCAATTTTTAAAATACCTGTTTTTAGGGGTTGTAGCTTTCACTGATACAAAATTTAAATTGACTGACAGTCCAGAGGATAGTAATGAGAGTCTATTTCTAAAGGGTCATATGATATTTTACACTTTTCTTAAGACATATTTCTCAGAATTTGTGCCTATAAGTTAATCAAGGAAAAGTGTTGCTGCAAAAGGACCCTTTTAGATTGATACCTGAAAGTTAAGTGATTTGGTGCTTTGTATAAATTTATTTTACTGAGAATTTAAATCTATGTGAATGAATAAATTTGATTGTTAAATTTAGGTTCACTTTGTGTTGTGCTTTTTGCCCTTTCACTTTCCGGAACTCAAAATCTAGGCTAGGGTGGTAAATGCATATGAGCTAGTACAGACCCCAGGATCTCGGTTGTATTAATATAACTGGCAGCGTACAGTAGCATATGAATGTTAAAAACCAGCCAGTCAAGCATATTTTGGATTTTCATGTTAGAATGAAAGGTTACTTACCAAACAACACAATTTGAGGTTGTACAAGTGATTGTTAATATAGTCCAGTATTTAATGACAGTCGAGGTACATTTATGTTTCCCCAGTGGGAAATAAATTTTTTACCCACCATAATTAAATATTTTCATTAGTGAACTTCTAATCAATGTCTATCATTGTTTTCAAAGGAAACACAACCTATTTGTGGGAGTTTCTTTTAGATCTACTTCAAGATAAAAATACTTGTCCTCGGTATATTAAGTGGACTCAGAGAGAAAAAGGCATATTCAAGCTTGTGGATTCAAAGGCTGTTTCTAAGCTTTGGGGAAAGCATAAGAACAAACCAGACATGAATTATGAAACCATGGGAAGAGCTTTGAGGTAAGAACACCAGAGAGTGTAGTTTTCAAACAAAACTTATCATTTTATACTGTCTATGAGCAGTTTAAAGAGAATCTGTAAAAATTCCTTATTTATTGTAACTTTTAGTTTTGGGGGTATTCTAGAGGGGTTTCTTGGATTTGGAGGTAGATGAGAGGAATTTTGTCTAGATGTCTAATATCTTGGTCATTGGGCCATCCATTTTTGCAGAAAATGAGCTTTTGCACTTAAGTGGAACGTTAAGTTGTATACCTCTAAGAAAATTAAACCCCAACAAAATATAGTTTGCAGATTGTTAATTTGCTTTTTCAAAAAGTTCCTGCAAATTTATTTTAATGGATTTGTCTGCATGTGAACATTTTCTCATCAGTTTTGTCAGTTTGAGACACCACAGATCTTTGTGATGAACGTGGCTTCTTCTGTAAGTGAATGCATAGTTGATGTGACAGGATTCGCATACCCCACAGGTTGCCTCTATTTAAGCATGGCTTAGATAATTTTTCACTTAGCGCAGCTTGTTTTTTATAGCCTTCAAAAATCACCAGTTTTTACCAATGTGTGTAAAATTAGGTTAAATTGCTTTAAGAGAATGAGCTTACAACACAGTGTGACAGAGCTCAAGGTCATAGGACTCTGGCACCAGGTCCCAGCCTCAATTCTACTCCAAGCCCTCAGCTCGTTGAACAGCTCAGGCTGTATTACAGGAACAAGTGAACGTTTCTGTTAGCATCCACTCTGTATGGTATTTTGGGGTTTGTTTGGGTTTTTTTTTTTTTTTTTTGGGGGGGGGGGGAGTGGCCGGGAAGTGATACATCTGATTCAGTTAGTGCTTTTTCCTTGCAGATATTATTACCAAAGGGGTATTCTTGCAAAAGTCGAAGGACAGAGACTTGTATATCAGTTCAAAGATATGCCCAAAAACATTGTGGTCATCGATGATGACAAAAGTGAAACCTGTAATGAAGATTTAGCAGCAGCTACAGATGAAAAATCATTAGAACGCGTGTCACTGTCTGCAGAAAGTCTCCTGAAGGCAGCAACATCTGTTCGTGGAGGGAAAAACTCATCTCCTCTGAACTGCTGCAGAGCAGAGAAGGGTGTGGCTCGGGTGATGAATATCACTTCCCCTGGCCATGATGCGTCCTCCAGGTCCCCGACCACCACCGCGTCCGTGTCAGCACCAGCAGCGCCAAGGCAAGTGAGGGAGCCGCTGACAGTAGTGTAGGCACTTTCTAGAAAGCTCCTTTGCTGCACCTCCCCATGTGTCCCTTTCACGTAACATTCTAAGTACCCACTATTGTCAGGGACTTTGAAAAAAATGCTTCCTGACTTAATGTTAAAGTAGATGTCTCTTCTAATGTGACATCTAATGTCTCATCTAATTGGTTTTTGTGATTTTATAGGTGGGCCTTAATATGAGTTGTTTTTTAAAATCTGTTTCATATTCTAAAATTTAGGGGTTGTCAGTACATCGGTAAACTTTGGGAGCATTAGTGTCCATTTTGGGCTTCCGTTCACCTCTTTGCTCACCATATTCTAACTGAGCATTAAATATAATCAGCTTCTTTCTTTAACCTAGGACAGTTCGCGTGGCGATGCAAGTACCTGTCGTCATGACGTCACTGGGTCAGAAAATTTCAACGGTGGCAGTTCAGTCCGTTAATGCTGCTGCGCCGTTAATAACCAGCACTAGCCCAACCACAGCAACCTCTCCAAAGGTGGTTATTCAGACAATCCCTACTGTGATGCCTGCCTCCGCTGAAAATGGAGACAAGATCACCATGCAGCCAGCCAAAATCATCACCATCCCTGCCACACAGCTTGCACAGTGTCAGCTGCAGACAAAGTCCAGCCTGGCTGGGTCGGGAAGCATTAACATTGTGGGGACTCCACTGGCAGTGAGAGCGCTCACCCCGGTCTCCATCGCCCACGGGACCCCTGTAATGAGACTCTCCGTGCCCACCCAGCAGGCCTCCGGCCAGACTCCCCCCCGGGTGATTAGCGCCGTTATCAAGGGGCCGGAGGTTAGGCCGGAGGCCGTGGCCAAGAAGCAGGACCCTGACATGAAGACTCTGCAGCTGGTGCAAGAGGAGAAACCGGCCGACGGCAGTAAGACGGTGACTCATGTGGTGGTGGTCAGCGCGCCCTCCACCATCGCCCTGCCGGTGAGCATGAAGACGGAAGGACTGGTGACTTGCGAGAAGTGAGTGCAGCCGCCGCGGACTCCGCCCGTTAGCGTGGTACTGACGTAAATATTCGCAAGGGATGTTAGTAAGGAAAGTCAGAGGAAGACTTTAAAACATTTTTAATGCAGATGAGAAAACAATCAGACTTACTGGAAATAAATTACCTATCCCATGTTTCAGTGGGAAATGAACTCCATGTTGAGATGCTGACAGAAAACTGCCTCTTCCAGCAGGAAACAAGCGAACCCATCAGTATGGATCAGGAGGGACCAACAAGCAGCTCACTACAAAGTCACGTTACACTAAGACTTGGAACACTAACATTCTGTGAGAGGTTACACAGTTTCCGGAGGGGAGGGGTTGGGGTGGGTGATCTCATTGTTACATATAGCAATTTTTGATGCATTTTATATGCATACCAGCAATTATTACTGTGTTCACACAGAACTCACTTAACTGGTGCTATGTGAAGACTCTGCTAATATAGGTATTTTAGAATGTGAATTGAAGAACGGATCCAAAAGCTTCAGAAAGAGGATAGCAAAAAAAGATCTAGTGCGATTTTTTTTTTTATATATATATATATATATATATATATATATCATATAGCTTAAGCTGATTTAAAACAAAGGCCTTAGACTAAAATTTTTGGTTTTCTTTCTTGAAATAAGCTAATGGCTTGTTTGTGTAAAGCTTTTTTATTAAAAGAAAAATTTTAAAAATCTTGTACCTAGCACAGTATTGTTATAGAATTTACATGTAACATTTTATATGGTAGTTTAAGTCTGTCAGTTTCTTAATTGTGGACGAATGAACAGTCGGCCCCGGCCTCTTGCCTCCAAGCCTGTCGCTCACGCAGCCCCGGGCACCTGCGCAGACGTGGCAGCAGTTTTGCTGTCACTTGGAAGTTCAGGCTCAGCATGAATTCGTGCCAGGTAGCTCTAATACCTGGAGTTTTCTTTCTTTCTTCCTTTCTTTTTGTTTTCTTTTCGGTTGCCGTTTGAGGGACAGTACCAGTGTTCAGACCTGAACTACAGTAGTTTGTATATTCAACATTTGAAGTATATTCTATTTTGTTGTACTCTTGTTTCAAAGTGTATTCAAGTAGGTTTTCTGAAATATAGAAATGAAATTTATCTTGTGTTTTGGTCTCTGGTGATAATTTATAACAATATTCAAAAGCTAGGATAGAGATTGTTTCACTTACAAAGTAAGAAAAAAAAAGTCCTATTTCTCCTTCCCAACTACGTGCGAAGAAATTCTGCTTTTTTGTTCTGCATTAATATTCGGCAGGTACCTGCATGTTGCTGCTTCCTTTCTGATTACTCTCACGAAATCGAGAACATTCTACTTAACAGTGAGCTCACTGTTTTAATGTTGGCCATACCTATTGGACGTCAGACTATGTTTCTCAGTCAGACCTGTGCACAGGGTCGGGAAGAACAAGAACTACCCTAGCCCTTCTACAGATAAGGAAAGGGAGCACCAAGGGGTTCTAGCAACTTCTGATTTCATACCAAACTAAGTCCTATGACTCCCCATCTTGACTCTTTCTATTCCAAAGAAAAGCTGTCTATTTTTACATCTTTTAGAAATTTAAATAAACGGATACTTAATATTTTGTGGCCTTTAATTGTCTATTTGATCAGATACTGCTTAGGTCGACATAATTTTTCTAACCTTACTGTCCTTTTTTTAGCTTTCCTAACCTGATGGTACTTACAGTATATGCTCATAGAAATACTCACTTGATTCTTATACCATTTGGGAGTTAATCTCAAATTCTCCCTCCTTCTTAAACTCTCCAAGTATTTTAACTTGTAAAATGGTGTCCTGTGCGCCTTGGTATGTACTCATACTGTCTTCTTTGTACTGTCCTTTCACTCGTCAGCCTCATCCGCCTCGTCTTCTGTATACTGCACCTCCTGCCCCCGCCCTGCCCCAACCGTGGAGTGCATGCGATTGCAGACCTGACTGAGTTAGGTGCCTCTGCTGAGCTGTGCTACAGAAGATAGCTAAAAGAAATGAATTTAAATAAATCATTCTTCCCCTCAAGTCACATTAACTGGTTCTAATTAGGTCAGGCCAAGGTGCTCTAGCATGCCTCCACCACTCTGCCTGAACATTTTTTGTTTCTCTTTTAGAGTAAGTACACCGAAGGTCCAGATTTAGAAACACATGTTGAACAATGTCTGTGATCAGTGTTCTCTGCTGACTGAAATTACCAGTGGTGTGGCGTTTAGGCTCAGCCCTTCCAGACTCTCTAACTCCTGTGTGCATTTGTGTCCAGCATATGAGAATGACACTGTGATGGCTTGATGTCACTGCGCTTCTCAGCCTCACCGGGCTTTTGGAATTTGTTCCATAGTTCACCTCCCAGTAACAGTTCCAGCCTGCACCATTCTTACCCGATGGTCCACGGCTCGGGCACCTTGATGTAAGAGCGTCTATGCACCCAGCAACCCTTGCTTCTTACCCGTCCTCAAGCGTTCCTCTCCTTTCATACCTCCTTAGTCTCCCTCCAACACGTAATAGCCCCTTTGTCTCCTCAGTGTCCTTTTCTTCGCTTGCAGTCTGAATTCTGGCTTAGATATGGCTATCACTGAGGTCTCCAATGGCGCAGTCGTCAAGCAGACCTGTCATTGCTTCATGTGATCTTGTGCATCAGTCTGCTGCATCAAGATGCTTTGGTTTTCCCCAACGCCTCTTTGGGCTCACTTTCAGCCTGACCAATCCTTTCACAGTCTACTCTGCTTTTCCATTTAACCTTAGTACTCTTTGAGTCTCCAAGGACTCTTCTTCCTCATAGAGAAGTGGTAGGAATTAGACGAGTGAGTATGTTAACGACTTAGAACCAGCCCTTTCAGCAAGCACCCTATTAAATGCTATTATTTCACCTCAACATAATTGTTAGATAATCTCTCCTGTCTGTGGTTTTCACACCCAATCTATTGTGCTAGCCTGGACTTCTTAAGTCTTGGATCACTTGATCTAATTGTCTACTGGCTCTTTTCTCCTGAATGGCCAATTGAACTTTTCTATCTGAACTGTTCTTCTAGCTCAGTGGATGGCATCACCAGCAGCCCATTACTCTTTCCAGAAGAAAAGGCCATTCTGGACACCTGACCGCCCACATGCCGTCATTCAGCAAGTCTATGGGTGGTGGCTTCCCACCTTCCTCTCCACTGTTCGTGCCAAGCTTCTCTAGTCCATTTTCCCGGTTACCAACTAAGCGCTTTCTAAAATGCAGATTTTACCACTTCATTGAGATTGTTAAAAAAACATTTCACTTCCTTTGATCTGCCCTCTGCCCATCTCCCCAAACATACTGTAGCCACTTCTCTCTCGGGCATCTCTAGGCCACAAACACAGCAGGGTTGTCGATCAGGAAAAATCTCAGTGACTTTGAAGTGACATTCAATGACCTGGTTTGTTACAGATCATCTTGCTTGAACTCAGTTTCCAAGAACCTATTCATGATGTTAAGTGAGGACTTTATTGCCATGTTTAATTTTCTCGAATACTCTAGGCATTTATACCTGCTCAAACCACTGGTTGATGGCTTCTTTCTGGACAACCCTTCACCTAAATATGAGTTCCCTTTAATCACTGAGTTAGAGGTGAACAAGGTATCAAAATAGAAATTTTTGAGAGACTTGGAGGCCATCGGATTGTGAACTGCGTATGAAGCCTAGACTGTATGAATTACAGGAAGATAAGGACCAAGGGAAAGAGAGACACCAGCCATGGAAATCAAGGACTGTTGGAGGATCAACCTTTCAAGGCCTGGTAGGTAGCAATATCAAGCACAGCAGGAAGGGCAAAAGGGAGTGCCTCAGGAGCCGAAAGGGCAGTTCTGTGGGGGGAGGGGGGTGAAGCCAGAACAATGCAAGGATGGCCGCCTAGCATGTCGCAGTGGTGCCTGTGATGCCCTGCATCTAAGCAAAGCCTGTTTATAATCTCATGAATCTCCCAAAGACAACATTTTGGGGTTATTTACCGTATCCTTTGATGCTTCTCCTGGCCCACTTCATGGGGGCACTACAGAGCATTCTTGAGAGGCAAGAATAGCTCTTTCAGAAACTTCGCAGCAACTTTTCCTTTTGTTGTAGCTTTCATCCATTCCCCGTATGTGTCCTGGGTGTGGTGAGCCCTTGGTACCTCAGCTCTGTTAGCTGCCTCCAGGAAAGCCTGCCGAATCCTGGAGGACCTTGGTGCAGCTTCTGGTCTTGAAGGGACAGCAGGCGCTGTTCACCCTTGGCAAAGGCCCTGGTGGGCTTCTCTGTCACTGCCAAGCCTCTGCGAACTCAGGTGCAGCAGGGAGGCCGACTTGATTTATTCATGTCTGCTTCACTTTTTAGGCACCATTTTGGACACAGCAGCTCTGTAGCGATCTGTGGGCTCAGGACTTAAAACGCTATGTCACAACTGCCAGAGCGCACTTAAAACATGATTGTTTGATGCAAAGTACTCATCAACAAAACAAACTCCCAAGACTGTCTTCTTCCCTGTTTAGCTTTGTCATGAAAGGTAAAATACTATTTTAAAGATTTATTTATGCAAAAAAGAGCTGGGGTATAGGCCAGAGGTGCAGGGGGTGAGAGGACTCACCAGAGACAGTGGGGAACAGAACAGGGGAGCAGCGGCCGAGACAGGAGCGGTCTGCTGCACCATGTGGGTCCGCTCCCTGCCCAGGGATTGAACTCATGCTGCAGTGGCTGTGGATAGCTTCATAGTCCTGAGACTTAACCCCTTGTGCCACCAGGGAGTCCCCGAAATACTATTTTACATAAGCCACAGATCACCTCTGGGTGTAGATCATGAATTGACCATGAGACATTGCTAACTTTGCCGTGCATTAGAATCACGTGTGTCGGGGGGTGTGGGCTCCCTGGTGGCCGAGGGGTTAATTCTCAGTGCAATCACTGTTACGGCCTGAGTTGGATCCCCTTGGATCTCCGGCCAGGGAGATGACCCACATGGCGCAGCAGACCTTGCCTGTCTCACCCGCTGCTCCCCTCAGTTGTGTATTTCAGTAGATCTGCCTGTTCTGCTCCCTGCTCTGTCTCTGGTGAGTCCTCTCACCCCTCCTCCCCGCCACCTCTGGCCTCCCCAGTTCTATGCAAAAAAAAAAAAAAAAAAAAAAAATCACGTGGGAAGACTTAGCAATCCTGTTGCCCAGGTCACCCTCCAAACCTGTTAAATTCCTGTGTGTGTGTGCGCGCGCGCGCGCGAGGGAGCTGGCCACCAGTTTTTTAAAGCTTCTCTCTAAGTGCAGCCAAGTAAGGAAAGCACGGTCAGGACTGTCGTAAACCCACCTTTTCCAAAATGTTCCAGGAAAAGGTCATTTGAGATGTATCTGTTAAGTCCTCCAATGGCTTTTTAAAACCCACATACTGTATTTAATTGATTCTAAAGCCTTTTTTCTCACACTTATCACCTCTTCAGTACTCATGAGTCTTCAGTGTTAGGAAGCAGCACGTCATGTCATATATGCGTGTCCCTTCAAAGAGAGGACTTTGGGAAGCTGCCAACGACGCTACCATTGTTCAAAAATACTTCTGAATTACTTCCTAGGACAGAACCTAAACTTGTAAACATACTTAATAGAGGCAAATTTCCTGCTGAGGAAGACTTCGGTTTTAGGAGTAGCCAAGTCACTTGAGGTTAATTACATGGGTGTGAACCAAGCCTGGCAATGCCATGCTGGGCCCAAGGTGGGATGAGGCTATGAAGGCCCCGTTTTCCTGAGGCCTTCCTAGGCCTAGGCAGGGAAGCAGCTCCAAGGAGACTTGAGTGGTGCTGGCAGGAACCACCCAATTGCTTGGAAGTGCAAATCAGTTTTTTGACATTCTAAGGAAACTGGACGCCTCCACCTCGGTTGAGCTGCCAGTGGCAGCTGGCAGATCTAGAAGCACAACTCACATTCTAACTCCCAGCTTAGTTTTAGCCGCAAAGCCCCCCCCCCGCCCCCATAAAAAAGGGGACGAAGTTCATTTCTGAACAAGTGATCACGTAGTGGTCCTTACTTTCTCACAACTACATTTTCAATGTTGCAGTGTCTGGAAACCCAAACCAAAAGTCCCCTCTAGTCCTGTGTCCATCCTTCTTGAGTGGCGTGTCCCCGCCTTCCCTGTGCGTCATCCTGGTATGCAGCTGTCTACACCTGGAAGCCTGCATCTGGGTCATGTGGCAGGATGATTTACGCTCTGCTTTGTTACCAAAAGAATTCCAGATGATTTACAGGAAGAATAAATGCAAGGCAATAAAAACATACAGGTAAAAGAAAATCAGGCAGATGGCAAAAGAAAATACACAATACATGTTATAAAATGTTACACAATAATTAAAATTCAGCTATAGGGTTTGGTTTTAAATGTCTTGGCAGCCAAAACAAAAAAGATAAATTCTTCGGTAAGGAGATTCATATAGTCCAAGTTCCCCAGCTGCTTAGAGGCAGCAAAGCTTCCAGCCTTCTGTGAGGAGTGGCTGTGTCTGCATGTCTCACCTTATACGAGTGTCTTCTGAGAATTCAGTTTTCCACAGAAACCTGGGGGCCGAGGGCCTGGAATTGCAGACGCTCACTGCACTATACACAGTAGGGCTGACGCCTTCGCATGGACGCGAATCTCTAACCCACAACCCCATATCTGCCTGAAGGAGCAATTAGGAAAAAAAAATCTTGCTGTTCTCTCAATTTTTCGCCTCTTTTGGGCTTAATATTCTGCCACCACTATTCTGCCCTTTGCAGCTGAAGGCTTTTCTCGTCCATGAGCACCTACAAGCAAGTACAATGGCCTCCTCTCGCGCTTTGCTCACTCTAGTATTACTCCCGGTAACTTACAACACTGGTTTACAAACATCGATCTGTGGGGCTGACGAGGGCGGGTGTGCTCTGCTCTGTGCATGAGAAAACTGAGGCCCGAGATGGAGCGGCCTTTTTTGCACCCTGGTCACTGGAGCCTTCTCCCTCGGAGCCTGTGCCCTTGCACCTGAGTGGCCTTTCTTTCCTCCCGTTTCACGGCCTAAGTTCCCGGCCTCTGCCGTCCTGCATTCGCCCCCTCTAGACAAGAGGCCTGTTCGTGCCGTACATTTATATGCGGCAAGAAAAGTTTCACCAGGGCGCCTGTGGTTCAAAGACAGAACATTTACATCAGTTTCTTCCTTTACCTTGAAACACCGCGAGTCACTGTTCTTGCTGTTTCCTTTGAGAAAGTGATGACGAAGCCTGCAGCCAACGAAGACGCGCTGCTTTTGGCAGAACTGCTTGCACTACCTGCCTCTGATCCTGCTTCTGTCACTATGGCACGGTCACGACAAGACGAAACTGACTTACGTGCTTGAACTTTTCATGCACAACCAAACCCCTCCAGGGCCCCCATATCACTTCTCTCCCCCCCGCTGCTACTCACCCAAGCCATGGGGGCGTGATGGCGGGGAAGAGCCAATGCTTTGTGTCAAGACACACCTGGGTTTGAATCCTGGCTCCGCTGCTACCATGCTGTCACTTTAGGCAAACCATTTGACCTTTTGATGCCCACGTTGAATAGCTGTCGGATCACGTGTAAAGCCCCACATGTAAGGTGCTCAAACAGTGCTTTCTCCTCATGGAAACACCACTGCACTTTGTTTAAATAAAAGTCAGCTGCTGCCACCACTTGGCATGGAAGCTACTGAAATGTGGCAGGGGGAACGGAAAGACTCCTGGCAGCTCCCTCCCGCTGCAAATCTGCAATTGCCATCTCGCTTTAAGAATCTTATAGCTACAATCAAAAGGTTATGGGGCATAAAAGGAAAAGTTGAACCAAAAGGTATCTAGGGATGGAATAAGAGAAACAAATGGGACACACTTAAAAATTTAGAATACAGATTTGCCATCATGACGCCTCTAGGTTACGCTGAAGTCCACAGAGCAAGGAAGACTTCAGGGGAAGCACAAATGAATCATGAAGTGCAGCCCGACAAGATTTGCTTATTACTGAGAATGCTCAGTTACATTCTGAATGGAAACTAAAACAAACGGCTCAAGGCCGGTGAGCAGATGCAACAAGTGTTTAGCCACTGCTGACGACTAACTCTGAAGAACTCAACAGAAAAGTTTCTACTGCAGCTGCATCTCCAACTCCTTGATTTACCGGCACATTTCAGTCACTGGGGGCCTGCCAGGGCCCAGTGTCCTCCCACCCACCTGCAGCCGGGTACCCTGTTTGCACAGACACGCGGACACCTGAAACCCAGACAGTGTTTGCATCCTTCGTGCTCACCCGGACTTGCTTGCCTGAGGCTGCGCCATTGCTCCTCCCGGGCCGTGCGGGCATCCGGGAGGCCAATGAGTTGCGCCTGTCTCCACTGCATGGGAGCCCACTGGCACCTAAGAGGACAGCTGTTCTGCCTGTTTGCCAGTCCTGCCAGGTCGCCCCCAGGTTTGTGTGAAAACGTCATGTTTTTTAAAAAGTGGTTCCAAGGCAAAATACTTGGAAGAGCCATTCGGGGGGCCCCCAGCCCTGGCGCTGAGGGAGCACACAGGTGGCATGGATGCCTTCGGCGCACCCACAAACGGCATTAGAAGACCTACTCCACCATCCTTTTTTGACCAAAAAAGACATTAAAAGCACTAGCTTTAAA
Organism: Talpa occidentalis; assembly: GCF_014898055.3. NCBI lineage: Eukaryota > Metazoa > Chordata > Mammalia > Eulipotyphla > Talpidae > Talpa > Talpa occidentalis. The sequence goes on from NW_023605194.1 coordinate 113,537,464, forward strand.
AGACCATTTATTCATCTCAAATATTTACAACTCGTGAATTAAAATATTTATCAATTTATCACCAACAGGAGGTGTGGGAGGGACTTCGTGTGGAAGGGCTTCACCTTGTTATCTTTACCACTTTTATTTCCGATGGAAGAGAATTTCAGGTTACCTTTCTAGCTTTTCACATTCTTCTTTCCACACATGTTGAACCAGTCACCTGGGTAGCCAAGGAACCCTCAGCCCATTAGCAGGTGCTCTGGTTTTCCGTCTCTGGCAAGAAGGGCCACTGACTTTCTAGCCACCGCCACCTCACACTGTGAAAAGCGCACCCCAGGGCACATGACCATGACGCTGAGCACCACCCTGCTGCTGACTGGCACTCTGGTGGAAAGGGATGTGTGGCAGTGACTTATGAGGACTGATTGGCCATGGAGTCTCTTCAAGAAAGGGGCAACACGGAGGTACAGCAAGAGTTGTTCAAGAAGCCTGCGCCAAGGAGACCTGATATTTCCACTTAAATTACAAAAGCCTTTCCAGGCCCAACAGATCCTTTGTATGCTACTATTTTATGAGATCCAAATAGAAACATTTTGAAGCTCTAAGAAGATTACTATAAATTACTCTATAACTTGTTTTGCATGGTTTGAAAATGTTTATAATGCTATAATTTACTTAAATTTACATGAAGTTATTAAAAAAATAAATATTGCCATGCAGATCTTGCTGACATTCAAAAACCCCACAAATAAGTAACTGGAAATGCTGCGTGGAGAAACTGCTCTTGCATACTTATTACTGATGGAGGCCGCAGGCAAGTCTATTTTTACATAGAACCCTCACTCTGAAAAAGCTTCAAGACGAGGCTAATTCAATGCCCTGAATGGATCAAAGTGTAATACCGAGGGAAAGAAAACAAGACAAGCCTATGCCGAGTGCCAACACCTTTCCCGTGACTGCTTTGATTGGAAAGACGGTGTGATCAGGCGGGCTCCCGGCCAGGGCCTGGGTCGGGGGCAGGGCGAGGCTGAAGGGGAGCCCCTCCTCAGGGCCTGGGGGGGGGCGAGGCTGAAGGGGAGCCCCTCCTCAGGGCCTGGGGGGGGGCGAGGCTGAGGGGGAGCCCCTCCTCAGGGCCTGGGGGGGCGAGGCTGAGGGGGAGCCCCTCCTCAGGGCCTGGGGGGGGGCGAGGCTGAGGGGGAGCCCCTCCTCAGGGCCTGGGGGGGCGAGGCTGAGGGGGAGCCCCTCCTCAGGGCCTGGGGGGGGTGAGGCTGAGGGGGAGCCCCTCCTCAGGGCCTGGGGGGGGGCGAGGCTGAGGGGGAGCCCCTCCTCAGGGCCTGGGGGGGCGAGGCTGAGGGGGAGCCCCTCAGGGCCTGGGGGGCGAGGCTGAGGGGGAGCCCTCTCCTCAGGGCCTGGGGGGGCGAGGCTGAGGGGGAGCCCCTCCTCAGGGCCTGGGGGGGCGAGGCTGAGGGGGAGCCCCTCAGGGCCTGGGGGGCGAGTCTGAGGGGGAGCCCCCTCCTCAGGGCCTGGGGGGGGCGAGGCTGAGGGGGAGCCCCCTCTTTAGGGCCTGGGGGGGGGCGAGGCTGAGGGGGAGCCCCCTCCTCAGGGCCTGGGGGGCGAGGCTGAGGGGGAGCCCCTCAGGGCCTGGGGGGCGAGGTTGAGGGGGAGCCCCTCCTCAGGGCCTGGGGGGCTAGTTTGAGGGGGAGCCCCCTCCTCAGGCCATGCGTCCGACGACGCCCGAAACGTCCCAGGCCGGCAGCCCGCGCGGGGCCGCGGCGGGCGCTCAGGGGGGCGCGGCGGGCTCCTCGTGGAAGCTGAAGTCGCACACCAGGGACAGGTGGTCCGAGGGGTAGTGGAAGGACGGCAGGCGGCCCGGCCCGATCTGCTCCTCGGTGAGCAGCGCCAGCGCGGCCCGGACGCAGAGCGCGCGGCGCGAGTACCAGATGTAGTCGAGCGTGTGGCGGCTCTCGCCCGACGGCCGGATCTTCCAGGTGGTGTAGGGCGGCTCCGACTGCCCGTCGGCGCTCAGCAGCTTGTAGGCGCTGCTCAGGCCGAGGCTGGAGGCCGCGAAGCGCTGGTAGACCTCCTCGCTGGGCTCGGCGTTGAAGTCCCCGCACACGATGAGCGGCGTCTGCGCGCCCCGCGTCAGCGCCTGCAGGTTCTCCAGCAGGTCGCCGCCCTGGGCCGAGCGGAAGCGCTCCCAGCCGGTCCGCGCCTTCAGGTGGGTCACGGCCACGCAGAAGCGCCGGCCCGACGCCCGGCACTCGAGCGTCTGCGCGATGGCCACCTGGTTGGTCTTGAGCGTCATGGCCGTCAGCCGGATGTTGGCGCTGTCCAGCAGCCGGAACCGGTTCTGGAGGAAGAACAAGGCGCAGCCGTCGGGGCCGTTGTTGTGCTCCACGTCCAGGCAGGGGGACCAGGGCTTGGGGAAGAAGGTGCCGTGGAAGCCCAGTCGGCTGAGGAGCGGCTGGAAGGTGTCGAAATAGTGGTCCACCTCCTGGAGGCACAGGATGTCGGGCCGGTAGGCCAGGATCTCCTCGAGGATGAGACACTTCCTCTCTTCCCACTTGAGCGCCTCCACGGGGCACTGCACAAAGTTGTCTTTGCCTTCCCCGAGAGCTGCAATAAGAAAGCCTGTCAGTCCTCGGCCACCACGCAACCACACTGAGGCCTGGCACCGCCTGGGGCCTGGCACTCCAGCCCTCGGGAGCGGCCTGGCAGCCGGTGGTGACCATCTGCACCGCTTCAGCCTCTACGGCAAACCACCTCCATCCAGGTGAAGCAAGCCACAGGTTTTCCTTCACATTCAGACCCCTCCCCTAGCAAGGCCGCCACATCTTAAGTGTCGCTCTCAGCGGCGGTGTCTGCAGTCCCGGGGCGCCTCTACACTATGTCGGAGGAGGCATGTCAACGCCACATGCTAATCCCACCGGCCCCGCAGGGGCTGGAGAGCCCGGGCCACCTCTCGGGGTGAATCGCTGGGACCGACTTGAAATCGGCCGCTTTCCTGACTCTGAACACCTGGGGAAACAGAAGCCTGGCGAGCCGGGGGGATGCCCTTCTTTCCCAGGGGGAGAGGCTCGTGCGCTTTTCCTAAGGATTTCCTCTGCTGTCCGGGGAGCTGACTCATCAGGCTGCTTCTCACTGGGGAGAGGCAGGAAAGAGGCCTGTGAAGGAGCAGAGAACCCCACCCCCTGCAGAAAGGCCTGCACCCCCCGCAGACTCAGTCCCTGCGGTCCGAGGCTCTGGGCTGCAGCGGAAGGCGCCAGGCTGCTAAGAGGGGGCCTGAGTTTGGACGTGTTGGGAGGAGACGCCGGCTGGCAGCCCACGAACAAGGGGAAGGAGACATCTCAGGCTGCGGGACTTACTGGTAAAGTCAGGTGACCCCTCACGCCTGGGCAGGAGCTGCTCTCGGCGCCCCAGCCCCCCTCCTCCTGCGGCCGCACTTTCTGCCCTCCTAGGTGCCAGGCCTGGGCGTGCGGGCGCAGAGGGCAGGCGTACCTTGGGCGAGGATGTTCCACTGCATGACCCTGATGGGCGGGTGGCTACTGGGGCAGTCTGTCCTCAGATCCACAAAATCCCGCTGGAACCGGGGAGGCCGGCTCTGCAGGACCGCCCTGCACTCCTCCAGCAGCTCTTTAGGGTCCAGGGGCTCCAGGTGCTCCGGGTCCGGGGCCACCAGGTACTCGGGGTGCTGGGCGGCCGCGCTGCTGTGCAGGGTCTTGGCGAGCGCGCCATAGAGCCGGCTGGTCCCACTTCCCATGGGACAGGCTGCGGGGGGGAAAGCACAGTTACTCGGGCCTGGGCCGTCCTCTGCCGCCCTCCCTGGAGGCGGGTCCACGGCTCTGAAGCCCCTTCTGCAGACGCGGCGGAGGCCCCGGGCTGGGCCCCACTCGCAGAAGCGCTGTTGGGGGGCCGGTCACGGTTAAGGAGAGTCGCCTGGGCTTGGCGGCCCCTCCTGAGGTAGGACTTGTCCTTGGGACTTTTTGTCTTGACGGCCTCTCTCTAAGCCCCGAGGCTGGGGCCGCGGCCGGGCTTGCCAGCAAGGCCAAGCAAGGCCCTCCCGGCCGCTGCATTCTCCCAACCGGCACAGCCGCCAGGAGCTGGAGCCAGGGAGCCCCGGCTGGCCCGGAGGGGAAGGAGCTGACCAGAGTGCCCCCCACGCCGCCCACAGGCCCCGGGGCGGGAACGGCCTTCCTCTTCCCCGGGGCTCAGGGCCTGGCCTCCCGGGCCTCTGTGAGCGTCACTGCGCGAGGGAGTCTGGACAGCAGCCGCTCGAGCTTTAAAAATACAGAGGAGTTGGGGGAGAGGGCGAGAGGCTGCAGGGGGAGGCGTGGCGGGCAGGACGCCGGCCTGTCTCGGGGGCTTGTCCTGTGCTTGCTTGTAGCCCGAAGTGTACGAGCAGAGCAGCAGAGCGCTCGCCCCGCCACCACCGTCAGAGGAAAAGTAGGGGCCAGTCTGACTCCGAGCAAGTGCTGGGACTCCGGGCGCCCTGAGTCCTGCCAGGGAGGAACCTGGAGTCCCCGGGTCCCCGCCACACTCACGTCGCCTCTTGAAAGACGCACGTTTTCTTTGTGAGGCACATTATCTGGGGGGCGCCTCCGAGGCCAGCCGCCAGTCACACCCACTGGCGCGGGTGCCAGTCACCACCAAACGCCCTGGGACTCCCGGGGCCACACAGCAGGCGAGCGCGTCTGTGGCTCCTTCATCACTCACGGCAGGTCTTTGTTCCCCAGTAAAAAGAAAACCAGACGGAGGCAAGGAGCTCCAGGGGCCCCAGCATGCACGCGTGTGCCCGCGGGCCGCGTGTATCTCGCACACGCACCACGGCGCCCCACGCCGACGGCCCACGCCCCTGCGGCCGGCTGCCCGCTCAGGGACGCCCCCTCGCCCTCTCGGGGACGGGGCCACTTTGGCCCTAAAAGCCTTCAAAAACCCGGCCGCAGGGTAAATGCGGACGCTCAGGCTTTGGGGCCCTGGGCCTCGCGGCTCTCGCCCGCGGCCGAATGCAGGAGGCGCGTGGGAGCCGGGCTGGGGCGCGCGGGCCTGGCGGCGGCGGCAGACCCCTGAGTGCGGCGTGGGCGCGCCCGGGCCGGGAGCGTGTAAGGGCAGTCCGGAGAGCGGCGGGCAAGGGCTGGAGAGAAGAGACCCAGGGAGAACGCCAGGGAGCCCAGAGCGGGTCAAGATGCGCGGGGGGCTGGGAGGCCCTCGCCTGCTCCCCGCCCTACACTGCCCTCAAAAGCGAAAGCTCTGCAGCAAAAAAGATGAAGGGCATCACGCGGCAGAGCTCAGTGCCAGGGCCTGGAGCGGGATGGGCATCGGCGGACCGACTGCGACCCGGCTCCACGGCCACTTGGCCCCCGCCGGCTCTCTGGACCCGCCGCACCTCACATGGGGCCTTGCTAAGCGACCGTAACTTCTTTAAGGTTATTTGGAAAATGCATCCAGGTTTGCCAGGAGGCAACTTCCAACTCGCATCTGCTACTCACACAAGAGACGCTTCCGTCACTCACGCTGCTCCGCCAACAGCAGGGCCCCTCCAGGCGGCGGGGCGCGGCCAGGCAGCCCCACCAGTTTGGGGACACACTCCTGACGCTGATGGAGTCGCCTCGGGCGCGTCTCTGAATTTGTCCCTCTCTCTGGATCTATCGTCAAGTGACGCATGACCCTTTCTCTGAACACGTCATTCAGAAGGACCGTTCCCCTCACACTGGAGACCCAGAAGGGCAAATCCCACCAGGTATGGTAACATCACTCGGGTCTAGAACACACTGGAAATTGCCATCACAGAACGTTTTCCTGGCACTGACCTGCTCTTGGTACCAGAGAAAGATGGCTGAGGCCAAGTGTGGGAGAAGGGCTAGGTGGAGGGGAACCGCTGGCACTGACCACGCTCTGCTCCTCAGATCACACGTGGCCAGGGGCACACCCAAGGACCCCCGGAGACGGATGAAATCAGCCGGAGCATGAAATGAGGACCTGGACAGACGGTCTGGAAGATGTGTCCAGCGGGCCGCCCTCCTCCAGAAGACCAGGCCTGCTCTGAGCCGCCCAGGTGGGGTGGGCACCGCAAGGGCTGCTGTCATCTCAGGGCTGGGGATAGCTGTGGCATGCTGACAGGACAGTGTCTTTCCCTAGTCTGAGCCTGGGCAAGGGAACTTCGTACCAGTAAAGCTCCTGCCCCAGGGCTGGCCCCTTCTCCCCACCCCGCTCCGTGGAGCAGTTCAATGAGGGCAGCAGATTTATTAAATTATCTCCCCACAAAGGAAATCCCAAACCTGATGGTGAGTTCTGTTGAATATTAAATAATGACACCGATCTCACAAATTTCCACTCATTGCTGACATGGCGGCGCTCCGGCAGACGGCCCGCTGGCGTTTTTTTTTTTTTAACAAATGAAACACAGACTTAGCATAAGGCCGACGCTCACGCCCCCAGGTACTTCCCTAGGCAGCTGCAGACGTACGTTCACCTGAGGATATGCACGTGTTTGCAGCCTCTCCGCCAAACCCTGCGCCCGAGCGCCCTTCCTGGGGAAGGACCACCTGTGGCGCCACCGCGAGACGCCGTGGGTGAAAAAGGCACGCGCTGTGGCTCTGCAGGATTCGGTCACATGCCGCGGAGAGTCTCAACTATATTTGGTGAGTGAAACTAACCCTAACAATGGCATTGTGCGACTGTTCAGGTGACACCTGGAAGAGGCGAAACTCTAGAGACAGGTGGTGGCTGTGGGCCGGGAGGAGCCCTGACCCGGGGGTTTTCGGGTGCGGGACCCGCTCTGTCTGGAGCGAGGGTGGTGGGCGCAGACTATGCGCCGCCCAAGGCCCAGACGTGCCGGCACAGAGGACAGACCCCCACGCCTGCAGGTTACAGCAGCACCCGGGGTGGGGAGAGCAAGGGCAGCCCAGACTGGCACGGGGCCGCCTGCGCCTGCACTGCAGGGGCTCAGGAGAGGAGGGGGACCCGAGTAACTGCAAAACCGCTCTCTGCTGCGGCCAGTCTGGCCGGGGCCGAAGGAACTGCACCCTGGGCCAAGGCAGGGAAGGTTCTGAACTGCTCCGCCTGTCAATGAATATGGGGGGGGGGAGTGGATGGTGAGCAGGGGGCGCTGGAACGCTGGAAGGTGAGAGTTGTTGGCAGGATGAATGGAAAGACGCTCCTCTAAAGCCATCTTGTCAACCAGCGTGACATCTAAGGGCTTCTTTGTTTGGAGTTTGCTGTTCCTGGCAGGTCGCGGGGCCTTGTCTAATCACTGCCCAGCAGATGTGGCTTTTCTGTACAGTGAATATTTTCAGTTAAAAATGTCATCTTTTAGAGCTGCTATAAGGATATATAGCATGTGAATATTTATGTACGTTCATGTATCATCTATACGATGTGTATTTAAGCCAGTAAACAGAAAAACTGAGGCAACAAATCCATTCTACGCCCCCAAGTCAGCGCACACGTGCAGACATAAAGAGCTAAAGAGCAAAACACCGACTTTCCCGTGTATTTCACTCCACTTTTAAAAAATGCTGGTCTTGACCCACCTACAGTCAGGCTACAACCCACTAAGGAAAGATGCCTGGCAGCAGCTTCTAAGTGGGGGTCGGCAGACGCCTGGGGGTGGGGGGCTCAGTCCCTCTCAGAGGGGCTCTCGGCCAGAACTGTGCCCATGACCTGGGGATGTCGCTGGCTTCTCCCCTGAGGGGCTACTGGTCTCGCCCACCGCGCCACTGGATGCCACAAGCCGTTGCTGGGTCTCCGCCACCAACTCTGCTTTAAACAATCACAGTTTTACTCAAAAGTGTCCTTAACGAGGCGGTGATTAAGTATTCTTGCTAAATCTAGAACCTTGAAGACATGTCTTTCTAATAAGTACCCATGCAGCACTTTGCCACAGACCACAACACGATGTCTTAGAGAAAAGCTCTCAGCTGAGCGCCAGCTGCAAAAGGCCTGGGCCTCTTCCTTCACCCAGCACCATCTCCACCTGAAAGAGCAGCGGGCAGGCTGCAGCTATCGCTGAGATACATGATGTGAGTCTGTCACGTGAAGGAACGTGACCAACAGTATCTGTGTCACTGATGAACACTTTGAAAATTTGGGAAAACTTCTATTTGCCGCCAGGAGCTTAACAGGTTCCCAGTACAAGATTTTTCTGACAAGCCTGGAGTTGATACTGCTGGTAGAGGTGGATATTGCATAACATTTGGAAGATCTGCTTAGCCCAGTTAACCAACACTTTCCAAGTGACCAATGCAAAATCACACTGGGTAGAGGAGCCCCACAGAGTATACCAGACAGATCAGTGGGTTTCAACTCAAACACAGAAAGTTCACTGACAGGTTCCCAGACTCGCCCTGAGCGTGGGAGCTAACGTGGCAGCTACCACGAAGAACACTGGAATGTTTGCTCTAAGCACTACCAATTACTGCCCGTTTCCAGAGCAACAGCAGACCCCAGTGCACGTTCTGGAGAGGGCTGACCGTCAGAGGAAACGACCAGGGTTTAATGAAACCCAAGTAAGCAAAGAGCAGGCTGAGGCCCTAACAGCCAAGCCCCAGGCAGAGCGGGCCTCCCTCCCCAGCAGTCCCCGCCGCGCAGACACCCAGCAGCACCTCCTACCGCTTCTCCACTCACCGCCTCCGGTTACCACGACTGCTGATCCTGGAGTTTGCCAGAACCATCCAGCCTGTGAATAATTCCTCTCACAATGAGCTCGAGCTCCGTGTCTTGAAACGTGGCTTGGCAGCCGTTTAGAAACTGAAAACCAAACACAAGCCAAGCTTATCTGGGAGCACACCTAGGAAGCCAGGGAGCCCCAACCTTGGGCTCCGGGAAACCTCGGTCAGTGCAGAACAGAAAACCCGGAGGACGGACGTCACCGGCAGACTCCCCGGGAACAGCAGCCTCTGCTGCCACCTACGGGCCAGCGCTGGCGCCTGGAAGGCTTCGCGGGTTGGGTGCCAGTGCAGGGCCAGAGGCTCCTCAGGGTAGGTGGGTTGGGGGTACTCAAGGCCGCCTTGGAGACAAGTGAGGGGAAGTACTCACAAAGTGACCACCCACACAAACCAGCTGGGAAGCTGGACACAGACACATTTAATATTTACTTCAGTAAGAGCCACAGTCCCCAGGCCTGCGGGGTGCTGTGGACCAAGCTCGAGGCTGCTTTTCCTGCCTGATCTGCTTTTCAAACAGTGGCCTGGGTGTCTGCATTAGTCCAGACTGCAGGCTCCACGAGGCTGCGTGTGTCTGTTCACACCAGCCCACACCCGGCCCCGATGAAAGTCAGGACAGCAGGCGACAGCGGAGCACCGGCTCCCGTCAGGCCTGGGAGGGTCTGCAGTTTCCTGGGCTCTTCCTTGCTGATGGCTGTTGCCCACTCACGAGCCCCTTGGCTGTTGTACAGATGAAGACTCGTGAAGTTTAGACTTGTCCTGACTCACTATTACATGAAATCCATCTTCTGGGGTTTTCTGAGGCTGTCACCGGAGACTGTGTGGTATGCAGCCATCAGCTCAGAGCGCAAACTCCACCACAGCGCGAGGGGTCCCCTGCCTTCCACCTCACAGATGGACCAAGTGCGGACTTGTGCCTCAGGTTCCTGGACCTTAGGCCCTGGGTTCTGAGTGCTCGTCCAGGGATATACTATTTTCTGACACGGATCAAATATTTTAGTGGCCTGTCTTGCGGGAGAGCTGGGCAGTCAGCGTGTCAGCAGGTGCAAGCCCGTGGCTGAACTTCTGCTTTGCTCTTTGCAGTAAGATGAGGAGAAACCACGCACAGAATTAAACATGTGACTGGAGTCAGGCTGCCTGGTTTCAAATCCCGGCCCCTGCTTTGACGAACAGGACCCTGAAAAGTTAGTGACCTCTCTGACCCCTGGGTTTCTTCGTTTGGGGATCCCTGCAACCGACCTCACTGGCCGCTGCGAGGGTTCACTGGGTCAGACCACATTCCTCAGAGGCATCTAAATGTTAGCTCTGCCCCTGTCAGTGGCCTCGCTCTCTGGGCTGAAAGAGACGCCTGTTAACTCTGGAGAGCTGAGCCACGCCGTACGCCTTCCACGCGCCGTCACTGGCCGAGCAGCTATTGTTTTGGCCATTTTACAGACATGGCCCTGAAGTTAGTTACAGTTTTCTTCAGACTGTCAGTGAGCCAGGGGTCTGGGCCTGGGTGTCCCCTGCACCTTGGACCTCTGTTCACCGGCCTCCCCGACAGCCGGGAAGCAGCCGTGGGGCCTGCCCGGGAGACGCAGGAACAAACAGAGGTCGAATTCCACCCCCTGCCCGGCCCCAGCCAACGTCACTGCCACCGCACGCTGGCACAAAGTGTACAAGGCAGTTTAATGACCCATGTGGCATTACTAGAGCCACCGAGTGAAGGTCGTGACTCTCAGCCTAGTGTGTCTAAAAATACAGCCATCTGCACACTGTGTGACAATCCAAGTGGCCTTTTTCACTGGGCAGCGGCGACAGACCAGGCAGAATGTCAGAGTGTTTTCCAGACAAGGCTGAGCTGTGCCTCAGTCACGCCTGATGGAAAATACCACCGAGAAAAAGCAATCTCTCCACAGTACAAGCCCAGCTTAATACGGAACTAGTGGGCAACTGCTCGCTGGCTGGACAGTCACTCCCCCGAGCGGGGGTTTTGTAGCATGAAGCGCCAAAGAGGAAGGAGAAAAGGCAGAAACTCAGTGGCTCGTCCACGAAGACATCAGGTCCCTGTTACTACGCAATGCCCAATGAGATGACACCTTCACAGCCCTGAATGCAAACAGGAAGCTGAGCCGGGCATCCTGCTGACTGCACGTGGGGCCCCTGCTTCTAGCCTGGGGTCCAGCGCTGCGGCCCGTGAGCCAGTCTCACGCTGCTGGTCTTGGGCTGCCTGTGACCTTGCATGGGTTTTTTTTTTTTTGGGGGGGGGGGTTGTGTATGTTAATTTAATCGCACAAATATTCATTTATATAGTAAGGAAAAACCTCCTCATCTTCATCTCCTCCCGGGCACCAGAAGGCCCCACCACAACACACACCCAGCTTGCTTGTTACACACCAACTGTCCAGGTGAAGGGGCAGCCGCTGCTGCCCAACACTCACCCAAGGAAACAAAGGAAAGGCGAGGCAGGGTGGGGAGGGAGGGAAGCAGCTTGCATCACCTTTCATGTTTTTTTAAGGGTTGAAAAGAAAATTTCACAATGTGAAAATCATATAAAATTCAATTTCAATGTCCATAAAGTGCTGTCGCCCGTGGCCACGTCCACGCCAAGAGAGCCACGGCTCGCTAAGCCTAAAATATTTGCTACCTAGATATTTATACCAGAGAGCGTCCAGACCCCTGCTCTGGATTCTATATCACAATGAACTTGCATTGTTTGTATGAACAGCACAAAAACAGTGAAAGGTTTCCATCATTTAAAAGAAGGAGAAAACGGTTCTCACGGGCAGTAAAGGCAGCTGTCGACGGCCTTAAGCTCTCCAATCCCACTGCTTGCTTCTAAGACGGAGACTGCTACGTTGCATATGGTCAGTGGGTCAGGAGCCCGGCACTTATTCTCTCTCCTTCCTGAGAGCTTTCGGGAGTAAAGTACATGTACGCAATTTTTTTTGCCCCCAAAGATTGAAGCAAACATTCTGGAAACCCAGAAAGGACGCCATCGGTTGGTCAAAGACGTGGAAGATGTCCAGGGCGGGGCTGAGTTCAGAGAAGCCAGAGTGAGGGGAGCAGGGGTTAAGGTAAAGCAGTTTACCCAGAGGTAAAGCGAAGGTGACTTCCCAAGGGGAGACCCAAGAAACTAGGCTGCGTCAACAGAGGCAAAGGGCTGGGCACTGCTGGGGCAAATCCTTCAAGGTGGCGCCTGGAACAGCTGGGCTAGTTACGTCACTTCCCTCACACACAGGCCGGCCTGGCGTATTCCATCTGGGAGCTGGAACCAGAGAAAGTTTCAAAAACAGAGGATGCCAAGCCCCAGAAAGAGAGCAGCTTAGACTGGGTGCTAGCTCTGCACCCCTCAGGACAGTTTCAAAAGAGGAGGCGAGGGGCTGACACATGTGCCTTCCCTGGTTGGGCAGAAGTGGTGGTCGCCACCTGCTCTCATCTCCACCTGTTCTCACCTGACCTGCACGCTGCACGCGGCGCCTCTCCTCTTCAGGAGAAAGGCCTGAGGGGGAAACAAGCACCCCCCCACACACACTGAGAGCCACAGGAGGAATTAATGGACACAGTCCAAGGATGGGCCTCTGAAAAAAAGGGCCATGGCAGAAGTAGAAAATGTCCAGAAATAGAAATTTCAGAAAATCTCACAAAATGGAGATGTGAGAGCCATTAAAAAGTGAACTGAGAGACGTGGGGTCCAGACCCACATGGCCAGTGATTTGTCGTATGGGAGTTCAAGGACACGAGGACCAGAGATGACACAGTGGATGAAAGATCCAAGAAGCAAACTTTTCCTGTATAAGGATGGCATGTCTCTAGATTGAATAAACAATTTATCATTTATCCTAAGTTACATATACATATACACATATAAGTTGCATATACACAGGAGAATACTACTCGGTCACGAAAAAGGATGTAACCTTGTCATTTGCAACATGGATGGGCCTCACGGCTATGTGAAATAAGTCAGAAGGAGAGACAGCGTGTGATTTCACTCCTATGTGGCACATAAACAAAACAAAATGTTTAGACTAATAACCCCATGGTGGTTACCAGAGGGGCGGGCAGCCGGAGGGAGGCCGAGCGGGGCCACTCGGTTGGTGGTGACTGTGGTGAAAAAATGTAATCTTCGAACCCATATGGTAGCTAAACGAATGTTACCTCAAAAACTTTTTCCCATGAAATTTTTCCAAACAAATTCAGAAAGCAACATCTGAAAGAGAAATTAATTCTTGAATACCTTTGTGTGTAAGATTTGAAAGAACCTCTGCCTTTGGGTACCTCATGGGTACATCATACCCATGAAAGCAAAACCTAAAAGGAAAGAAAGATTCTATCTCAGCAGCTTTAGAACCTGCACAGTGGTTCGCCTGGCACCCTGGATGAGGTACTGGGAGATTTGGCAAATGGACCCTCCCGGGTACCGGAAGCTCAAGATCTGGAGGAAAGGACAGAAGAGAAGGGACCCGAAGACGGGGGTGGGGTGGGAGGGATGGGACCGGACAGGCGACTTTCCAGACAGCCTCCTGTGACAGTCCTCACTGTAAAATTCCGGCCGCCCGTAACCTCTGAGCACTTCCTTTGGGCGTCTCGGCCCGCTCCTTTCTGCACAACCTCTCATTATCCAGCAGGAGCCCCTAACATTAGGAGGCACAGCTTTGAGGCATCAGGAAGAAACTTCTAGCAGCCTTGTGTCTAGTGAAACAAGTCTCACGAGTGGACCTGGGCTACGTGTCACAGCCAGCGGACCTCAGGCCCCCTCAGACACCAAAATCTGGATCTTCACGGGGTGCAGGTATTTTTTTGATAGTGAAGAAGAGAAAAAGGAAAAGCATCTAAGGCCACTGCGGGGAGGGCAGGCAGGCATCGCCCTCAGCCCCTCCCCTGGGCCTCGCTCCCACACTCGGCGTCACTTGAGACCACGCAGAGGGGAAGAGTCACTCGAGGGCCTGCTCCTTCCTATGGAAGGCAGGTTCCCTCTAATCTAAGAGTAACAGTAAATCCCAAATATTTAGGCTACTTTCGGGAATATGCAAGTGCACCTCCCCTGTCCTGCTTCTGAGAAACCAGAATGTCAACAGCTCACTTCCCTCGGTAAACATCACAGACCAGCCAGGTGTTGGTACCCAACGCCCTGCTGCAGTGCACGGTCACACCTACGCTCACACCTACGCAGCGTCAGCCTGTTTCCTTCTCACTGAGCTTTCTGAGGCAGTTCCGGTCCTTTTGTAAAGGCTGCTCTGGCTTAGGTGAGGAACGGTTCTTGTTCAGGTCCTCAACTGCCTCAGGCTCCAAGCTCAAAGACCTTCACACTCTTCTAGAAGTCTCCCCAGTTTTCTCCAACTTTCCAGGACTAGGTACCTTTAGCACCCAAGGAGGCGCTCACAGACTACCCCCCCCATCCTCCCAGAAACACCTGGGGCCTTGCTAAACGGACCCCATAACAAAGGCTCCCCCCACGAAGAAGGGACTCAAGCAGCTAGGTTAGACATCAGTGCTTTTCCAAGATTCTGCAAGGACCTATTTTCGCAGGGGGTTCCGCACTGCTCCACACCCACCACCTTCTTGTGGGTGCGTGGAGTCGAAACCCCACATCCACTGCACCCCCTTCCACCCAAGAACCCTGTCACCGATTCAAAGTTTTCCCCAATAAATCCAGCCACGCTGATCTCTCTCTTCCCAACTCCTGCCACAGAGAATCAGTGACACACAGCACACTGTATGGGCCTCCAGTATGTTGTGTCCAGTACGGCTTGTGGCTCCACTCAGCAATTTAGCATCATCTTTAGTTTTTCTACAGCCCGGCGCTCAGAGGAGCAGGTGAAGGGGTCTGCAAATGTCCACATGCGCGTCGGCCGAGGTGCTCAAGTCAGTCCACTCTATTTCCACTCTCGCACACGCGCTACAGGGAAATGATGCCTTAGTTCTCCCACAAGGACAGCAATTTATTCTGTAGAAGCTTGATAATTACAAGCTTTCCCCCTTTTCTCTCTCATAAGCAGCTTACTCTCAGAGTTAAGGGACATACGAAATAAAGCCGCCTCCTCAAATGAGCTGGTATTTGCTTTTAAAATTGTACCAAGAAAAAAAGCACCGTGTTCCAGGGCTGGCGAACCGTCATTCGGCCGCCTCTCCATTATCTGGGGATCTGGAGGCCGACATTTCCAATTCCACACAAGGCTCCCCTGTGGCTTCTTGGGGGGCTGCTGTCATGCATGAGAAAAGGTAGCAAAATAGCAAGACTGGCTCCAAGGTGCCCCTGAAATTCTCCTAAGACCGGCCGACTCCCAGGCCATCCATGGTGTTTGTCTTCTGTCTTCCGGTGACCTGACTAAGGCGCTAAGTCAGGAAGGAACTGATTATCAGAGGGGGCCAAGTGTTGGGGCGCATGCGTCCATCTTACAACCCAAAAGAGTAGAGGAGCAGTCATTTTCAACTCTTTGAAACATCTCCAGCCAGATGTTTAAACTCTGGGGCAGAGAAGAACAATCTGGAGTTACGCTCTGTTATTTTGTTAAGCCACGTGGACAGGGACCTGCCCGGAAGGATTCGGTTTAATAGGTGCACAGCAGGATCACGAAGCCGCATTTTTTTTTTAACAAGCACATAAGGCTGCTTGAGGCTCTCTGGGAAACCTCTTGCAAAGTGCCTCATTCCTTCCTCTCTCTTGGCTCCCAGCTCCTTTCAATACCAAGCCTGCTTCAAGGCCCAGCTCAATACTAACCACTTCCTCCAGCCTAGAAAACTCAGCCTCGCTACAAGGGACTTCCTGTCCTACCCCAGCACCTCGTGTGGGGCCTTCACAGTCAGAGAATAAAAGGTGTTTCATTTCATTAAACACTCATTTCTTTGTGCAACTCTCATCTCTCTTCCTGGCAGTAAACTCCTTCAAAGCAGACTCAAGTTGACATTCTCTCAGCTTCCGTCAGACGGCCAGCCTGCGGGACACTCTGGAAAACTCCTCCCGCGAATGAGTGATCAAGCAATGAGCGAGCGAATGAATGTATTCACCCGTTTCTTCCAGCAAGCACCTGAAGCTGAAACTGCAGCAAAACAGCACCAAACAGGAAAACCGCCTGTATTGTGGAGGAACTGTCCAGAGCACTTGAAGTATCACAGAGTTCAAATTTTTATCCGTTCATGAAACCACCTTTTTGTGTCAAAAGCCTAACTTTCCAGATGCTCTATCTGGCCTGGCCACCTTTTCCTCCCGTATTTTAAGAGCACAGCTATCTGCATCTGAGCACACAGGCCATCTGCGTTCCCAAGAAGCACCCGCCGACGAACTGCCTCCAAGGGACTTCGAGGGACTTTTTTTTGCTCGTACAGGAGGAGGCACCAACTGTTTTTTTTTTTCCCTTCTCACTTCTCCCACCTCCAACCTAACAATGTTCCTCCCGAAAATTTCCAGAGAGAGAAAAAACACTCACAGTTGCTGGGTGGTACTCACCCTGGCAGCTACTTCACCATGTGACAAATGCCTGCAGAACTGGGAAAAATAGGTGACTATGACGATCAAGCTCACCCTTTGGGAAAAATAATAGTTTAGAGTCTCCAGTAACCAGTTGAACTGGCTTAATTTTAAAAGTCTCAGCCTAAATCTCCACTCCAGTAACCCCGAGCAGGTGGCTTCCACCCCTGGCTGGATGGACACTGTTGTTAATTTACAAACGCAACATGGAATGAGCGGGAAGGGATGATGCTCAGCGAAATAAGCCAGAAAGAAAAAGACAAATACCGGCTGGTCTCACTCATAGCAGGAGTCTAGAAAACCTAAATAAGGGACCAGGAAAAAGACTAATTATAATAAAGTAAAAATAAAAATCACAAGCAACTATGGGGGTGGGGGTGGAGAAGGGAATAGGATCAAAACAAGGGGTGGGGGTGGGAATGGTATGGGGACTAGAACCAAGATGAAAATGCATACATTGTGCAAAAATGAAAAATGATGTAAAAATATATATAAAATTAAAAAAAGAATAATTAAAAAATTTTAAAAATGACTGCAGGTAAATAATGGGGGGAAAAAAAGATAATAAAAAAAGAGCCACAGGGACACGCACCCTCCCCATCTGTCCTGCACTTCATCCAGACCTTGCAAAGCCAGCGCGGCTACCGGTCACCTGCAACCGCCCTCGACGTCCTCCGCGGCAGCCCCCCGCCCCGGGCAGCCCCCCGTGCAGTCTCCCCTGCGGCTGGAACGGCTGGATTTGAAAAAGCAACTTGATTCCTTGCTTGGAACCGTGCGATGAATCCGGGGGGACTCGGCGGCCGCGGGGACGTGCTCTCCAGACGGGGAAGCCCGGGGCGCCGGCGCGCGGCGAGGGGGAGCATCTCCCCCCACGGTCCCCCCAGGCCCGCGGACAGCGACCGACCCCAGGACTGAAAGCCCCCGCCCCCACCCGCGCCAGACCACCCCGCGCCCACGCCCCGCCACGCGGCCGGAAAGCCGGGCCCGCCGGCGCCCCGCGGGGAGCAGATGACGGGTCCCCGGGTGCGCCGGGCCGGGCGATGTCGGGGCCCGCGCGCGCCCGGCCCCCGCGCCTCACCTGCCGGGGTCCGCGGCCGCGGGGCGCCCGGGGCGGGCGGCGGGCGGGGGCGCGCGGGCGGCGGGCCGGGGCCGGGGCCGGGGCCGGGGCCGGGGCCGGGGCGCGCGGGCGGCGCCGGGCGGGCGCGTCCCTCCGCAGCAGCGCCGAGCACAGCCGCCGCGGGCTCTGGAACATGCCGGGCGCCGCCGGGTCTCCGCGCGGGCCGGGCCCGGCGGGCGAGGGCGGCTCGGGGCCGTCGGGCGGCGGCTCGCGCGCGCGGGCGGCTGACAAAGCGGGCGCTACCAAGCGGGGCGCGGGGGGTGCGCGCCCGAGCCCTGCAGGCCGGCGCCGCGGGCCGGGGCGCGCGAGGGGCGGGAGGCGGGCCCGACGCGCCTCTGGGGCGGGGGCGGGGGCGGGCCGGGCCGGGGGCCGGGCGGCGGCCGGAGGGACCCGCGCGCCCCCGCCCCGGCGGCGATGGGCGCGCCCCGAGGCCCGCGCCCCGGCGGTGGCCGGCCGAGCCCCGACACGTGCGCGCGCGGGGGTCGCGCGGCGCCGACGCGCCCCCAAGCGCCCCCGTGGCCAGCGAGCCGCGCCCGCGGGAGGTGCCCCTTCCTGGGGGCTTTCCTCGGACTCCCGGGCCGGGGGCCAGACCGTGCACCCCCCTCCAGCGGCCGGTGGGCCTAGAGCTTCGCGGGCTGGGGCTGGGCTGCTTGGAGAGCTGGCATCGCGCTCGGGCCAGGGCCTGGGGAGCTGGCAGTTACGTGGGCTTGGAGAGGCGAGGGGGGGTTTACGCACGAGGAAAGGAAATTTATGCCAAAGCCCCGGCTGGTTTGGGGAACAGCTCCTAAGAGCGTGGAGGCCAAGCCAGGGAGGGCAGGGGCTGGGTGGGTGACCTGTGGAAGGCAGAGATTACCCCAGGCCTGACTGGATAGGAAGCTGCGCGGTGGTGGTCTGCCAGCGGGATGGACTGTCACTGCATGGCACGTTTGTGAAACCGGGAGAGGCAGGAGAGGGACCAGCTGAAATGGAAAAAAAAAAAAAAAAAATTCCGGAGCTGAATGGTCCTGAAAAAGAATGGCTGCGTTCACTGGAATAAAAGCCTCGGTGACACACACAGTTTATTAGGTAATCAGAGTGAGCACTGAGTCCGGGAAGCAGTTGGACGGATTTTACCCAGTGAGAACTGTTCCAGCATGCACAAGGCTGAGTTTAGTTTATGTAGGTAGGAGCAGTGAATCATTGACGTGGAAAAAGTAATTATTCTAGGGCCGGGGGAGGGGGGGGTTCTGGTTCTGAGCTGTTTTGACCTAAAGACACCCAGATGCTGCGTAAGCACAGAGGTGTGCAATGCCCCAACTCATTTCTTCCTTCCTGCAGAATGTGCCGCAGGGGTGCAAAGGCTGGGTATGTCCATTGTTTAAATCATCTTTATCCAGGGCCTTGGTCATTAGTCGGGGCTGAAAATCTGGTTTACCCACAGGCAGCAGATTCTGCTCAGCTTTCCAGACTTCCAGCTGGTGCAGGTGGCGTTGCTCTTTGTCAGCTTCACCAGGGAGGGTCATTCCCAGAGCACTTTACAGTCTGTGCGCAGATGGAAGAACCATCTCTGCTGGCTTGAGCAGGAAATGACTAGCCAGGAATGGAAGTGGGTGAGAGGGAGAGGTTCCCGGGACTGGATTCTTCTCTGAATGACTTAGGAGCTAGAAGTGTTTTCTGATTTTGCTGATTCTCCTTTCTCCTGTTTCGCCCCCAACGGTATTGAAAATATTTCCCTCTCCTGGGTCGTGTATCTGACTCCCAGAGGGTGGTGATGAGTCAGTGGGTGCAAGCTGACGCAACTTCTGGAAGACAAGCTCTCCTTATTTTGGGTTTCCTTACGATCAAACAGACAGAATCATACCTTAGTCATTAGGTGAAATAAAAGGCTGTAATAACATTAGCCCATAAAACGTGTTTGCAAATCTATCACAAGATGCTGCGTTATGCTCCGGGTGATGCGATGTGCATTTGGGTGTTCGCTTAACAATTTGTTTTCCTTCCCTGGTGCTTAGAACTCTTCGTTGTGAAGTGTAGGGAATAAAATGCTTTGAAAAACTGAAAGTACCATTCAAATGCAAACTGTCATTATGAAAGGGAAATCACAGAACAGACTGCCCTGAAAATGGGCTACAGATTAAACACCGCAGACCTTACCAATCCCCAAAATAAACTGTATTCACTTCAAAAATTCATTCGGTCAACAGTTGTTGAGCACATTCCATGCCCGGCTCTGCTTGCACGTACGTGATGAACTGAATGCAGTGTGCGCGGTTTAGTAGGTGAGACATTGTGTAAACGCAAATACTGATAATTATGCGATAATAAATACAGAATTATGATGTGAAGAAGGTTCTGTGGAAACCAAGAGGAAACACCCCATTTCCTGGAGAAGTCAGGCCCCGCGGTTTGAACACATGACTTCCCCGAGCGGGGAAGGATGCCCACCCCGAGGGGACAGACACCGAGAGGGACGGCCCAGCGTGCAGGCACCACACTCTGCCCGGGCGAGGCCACGGCCCTGGGCGAGAGCCCAGTGGGAAGGGTGAGCAGAGGTGCTGGGACTTTATCCTGGAGGTCTGGGAATCGTGGAGCTGCTGAGCACACAGGCTGCACCCTCAGGGCTGCATGTTGGAAGCGCTCCCCACCCCTCCCGCGGGGGGGCAGGAGAAGGACAGGAGCCTGGGACAGGAGCAGTGCACCCCGGGAGAGTACAGGCTGGTCGGGGATCTGGAGGGGGCACACTTGTTTAAAAGGAAAATCACAACAAATTTAGAACAAGAAAGAAAATGAAAAACAGAAAAATTGGGGAAAATTGAATTAAAAAATAAAAAATAAAAGAAAAATTCAGATAAAAGGTGATAAATTAAAAAATCACACAGGTGATTTTGATATACATCTCTCTTCTCTCGACACCGCCTCCCAGACAAGTAAATTGGGGGCAGGGGTGGCAGCAAAGAGATGGCTTTTAGAGCTATGGAGGACACAGAAACCACAGGGCTGAGTGACAGGTTAAATCTGGGGCAGCAGAGGAGGAGACTGAGACTAGGCATGACTGGGGTGGCTGGTGGCCAGTGGCGCCCAACAAGGAAATCAGGCAGAGATGCTTCTCAGGGGAGGGCCCTGAGCTGAGAGGAGAATGTGTGATCGAGGTGGACCCAGTGAACTTTCAGGTGGATTCACTTCACAGGTAAATGAAGCTGCTGACCCCGAGTTCAGGGCAGGGTCAGGCCAGACACAGCAGATGAAGCTGTGTAGGGAGATTGCCCACGAAATTTCTTTTAAGTGAGCTAAGAAAAGTCCTGGGGATGTAATCCTCGGGAAACAGGCACCTTTAAAGATGGGCAGAAGGGAAGAAGACTTGGCACCAGGTCGGAGAAGAAATACCAGGAGAGACCGGCGTCTTAGAAGTAAGGGCTTCAGAAATTTCCAGAGTGGTGTCACAGTGACGAGTGCACCCAAGAAGTCAAAGTGGGGACTGAGTCTTTTGGATTTGGCAATGCTGACAACTCGAGGTCACTCTACCTCGGTGGCGGTTGAAGGAGGGTGTGCTGGTGGGAACCAGACTGAGGTTGTTGATGACGTTCAAAGGATGAGACCGAGAGGGAACAGACTGAAGACCCAGGTGAGTTTTCATTTTCTCTTCAAGTAGGAGCAAACTCAAAATATTTATACGTTAAGAAGGAGCCAATAAGGACAGGAGAGGTTGGAGTTTTTTTACTGTGGAGAGCTTTTGTTTACTGTTTGCTGGGAAGTTGCTCTACTTCCCTGTCCATTAATGTCTCACTTCAACTATATAAAAATAACACACATGAGGGCGGGAGGGAGGGGAAGTCTCTCTTCCTCTGCCTATAAACCCACCCATTCTTTTTTTTATTGAAAGATTTTTTTTTTTTATTTTCTTACATAGTAATGAGGACTCTCAAATTCTGCCACTGGAATTATCCTTTAGGCCTATCCTGACAGAAGGGATATTGTCTTAAACATATTTTTTTAAGGATTTATTTGTTTATGCATATAAGAACCGGGGTACAGGCCAGATGTGCGGGAGGGTGAGAGAATTCACCAGAAACAAAGCGGGGTACAGAACAGGCAGACTGACGAAATACACTGCTGAGGGGAGCAGCGGGCTGGCAGGAGAGGTCTGCCACCAGGGGAGACCCTTAAACATATTTTAAAATGCAGAAAAATCCCAATTGTTTGGACTAGGTTTTCATAGTTAATACAGAAATTCATTCAAAAATCAGTGTTGACTCTTCGGAGTTGTTTCACTCCCTGAGGCCCTGTTCTCAGCAGGTGACACATTTTAGATGTATTTTCACCATCACGATGTCCTGAGTCAGGAGAATGTCTCAGCTCTCGGACCCCCATGGCAAGGTAAGCTTTGCTCTGCTCCTCAGTAGGGCTGTGGGACCTGGGCCTCGCTGCCCACCAGTTGCTCCCCACGAGACTCAGCACAGACTGGGGTGGGGGCCGGTCCTGCAAGGCAGCTCAGCTCGCGAATTTGGTCATGGGACTCCCAAGCCTGGCTGGGCTCTGCCACCCACGGTCCTGCCTTCTCCCTGCGTCTCTCCTCCTCTCCCTTCTCTCCTGCTCCCTTTCCGTTCCCTTTCTCCCCTCACACCCCTTTGGCCTCCTCCACAGTCCTCCAGGCCTTGCCCTCATGGGCCTTGCGCAGGTTACCAAATGCGAATTCTCAAATATCACCAAGAAGGTGACTCTGAGTTTGCTGCTGAGGGTCGTGCGGGAGAATCACCGCCTCGAGAGTTTTGGGAGCGTCCCTAATGGGGAAGGCAAGTCTGATTTTACTGAGATCCTGGAGTGTGGTTTAAGGCAGGTATTTCAACGGGAGGGTTGGGTATGAGCCATGATGTGACAGTGGCAGTGTTAGGATTTATAGGGCGACAGGATTCCGTCTCGTATGTATTTGGTCTTGTTCCGCAGGAGCTGGCTCACAGCTCCCTAAGACCGTGGAGTTTCCTCGTCGTAGAGAGTGATGAAGATGCCTTTTCTGGGAAGAAGTGACTTTTGGATGCAGGGGTGGGTGGGGGCTGGTTGCCAGGGGAACCAATCCAGCTGGGACCTCGGGGGAGCAGAGGTGGAATCAGTCACCTGTGCCAGTGAGTTCACCCGGGAAACCTCAGCAGCGCTTAGAGGACAGACGGGAGGGAGCAGAGGTGCTGCGCCAGCGTCTCCAGGATGGGGCACGGGGCCAGCGCCCCTTCGCGCCACACCCTCTGCATCTCTGCTCTCTGGCTGTCCCGAGCTGCTTCCTTGTATAATTAACCAGTGTGATCTGATCCAGTGAGTAAAATGTTAACTGGCTTTTGTGCACCATTCTGGCAAATTAATGGAACCTCAGAGAGAAGGGGGTTGTTATAACCTCTGAGAAATGCACCGTCACCCGAAGTCCTGGAGGGCAGCAACATCAGCAACATCTGCCAGCTCTGAAAGCTGGGAGGAGGGTGCCCTTTCGTAAGAGTGTTTTTTTGGGTAAGGTTTTAGAAAGGTTACACTGGCAAAGGACAGCTCCCTCACCATCCCGGGGAGACCTAATCTCTAACTTGTCTGTGGAGAAGGCAGCCCTCAAATCTGCACAAGGGTTAGGCCGTTGCTGCTGGGGCTTTCCCCACTGACCTCCCCACTCCCAGCATCCTTTGTCTCTAACTGAAGAGGTTTAGGGTGGTGCCCAAAGCCGTTTTGGTGAGTTACTCAATCTTGGTGGGTTTCTCCCACATGCACTGGAGGGATACATGTTATGAGGAAACTTCTTTTGGGCTTTTTTCCCCTCTCTTCGTTCGGCCTGATGTTTATTTGATTATTTGCTAGCCTAGAAGAAGCCAGAGGGTGTGGGAGGTTTTCCTCTGTGTGGCCACAGCCCTTACCTTGTTGGTCAGAAGCTCAGGGAGCAGCTTGGGCTTGTGATTGGCCTCTGAAGGGGCGAGGACAGGGCAGTTCTGTGGGACTGAACCCTTGACCCGTGGAATCTGATGCTCTCCAGGTAGATAGAATTGAAGGAAATTCTCAAAGATAACCTGCTGGTGTCCCATAACTGCTTATTTTTGGTGAGCAGAAGTTTCCACACACCCCCATGTTAAGATTGGGTGCAGGAGCTGATTGAATAGGAGTTGAAGAGACACTGAAGCAGCAGGCAAGGGATATGAGTTGCTAAGAAAATGGTGGATGTGTCCCATGAAGCAGCTGATGAGCTTTCAGACAGCTTCCCTCATGATGGCAAGTCACACCAAATGTCTCCTAGACTAGTAACGTGGCGCTGACGAGGAATGTAGCAGTGAGACCAGCTCATGTTAGAGGAGGTGCAGCCCACTCAGTGTGGAGTGGGGCTGAGCAGCCAGGTGAAGTTACTTTACACGGAAGGCAGGTGGGCTGGGGGAGCCAACGGGCACCTTGGGAAGGAGACACTGGAGGAGAGACATGTAGAGACATTTGGAAGACTTGGGTGAGACATGTGGAGGCTGCCATGTCCGCCATTACTTCCTTCTGTCCCAGCTTTCTGGGACATGTTTGAGAACCCCCTTCCTCAGGGTCCCTGCCAGAGGTGCCTTAGACTTGTGTCAGGCTTTCAGGCCTCAGTGTCCCCCTTTGGCCAACCATGTTTGACTGGGCCTTTGCCCACGAGGGGATGGGCAGTTTTGGGTATTTTATTGGGAAACTGTTACCCTTTCTTCTCTCTATACACACTAACCCTGCTTGGGCTTTGTGTACATGGATTGTCAGATTCCTGTAGAGCCTGCAAGTCTGCAGGTCCAGGGAGGCCCCTTGGTCTCAGGCAAACACTCATATAGACCCAAACTGGGGGGTTGGTGGCTTCAGTTTTCACTGTTAATTACATCTTGGCAGCTGCTTCTTGGAGGTCACAGGCTTGCACAGGCACAGATACAAAAGCAAATTAAAAACAAACCTTTTCATCTTTTCTGTGACGCAGTCACAGACACTCACACTCTTGTAATAGACCATGTCCAGAAGTTAATCTTTAATCTTTTATCTAGACTAAGTTCTACCTGGGCACAAAGGGGCCATCAGATTCCCTCTCTATTTCTGAGGCAACATTTTTGAATGGTCCGGGTATTTCATGGTCTTACTCACAGACATTGGCGTTCAGTGATGCTCATGGAAATTGTTATTTTTCCCCTTTCCTGTCGTGAGAGACAAGGTCTGCAGTTAGGAAATCCAGTTTTATTCAGAAAACCACCTCGATGATCTGGATGAGGCATGTGGCTTTTCCAGCTAAACTCAGTGGTGACCTGCTGGTCAACATGACTCAGTTGTTCCCGTTGCCTGGAAAAGGCACCCCCGTCCTGGGAGGCTGTGGTGATTGTGCTGTGCTGTTCAGGTGGAACGCGCAGTGTTTTTGTGATGCTTCCTGGATCTTCCATTCATCTGTCAACAGAAAATGACTCCACAGGAGGGGCTAGTGCTGGGAGGTTTGTTCAAGTCTGCTTTCAGGATGCTGCCGGGTCAGCCCCTGGAGGAGGGTCTCTACGGCCCTGGGCTGCAGCAGTGGCCAGCTCAGGCGTTTCCTCACTTGCCTTGTTCCTTTGTGCTTTTGCTTCCTGTCTATGGACCAAGCATCTTTTCACAATTGAACTTAAAATATGGCAATCAAGGACCTCGTAGGGTTATTTTGCATCAGAACTGAATGCTGCAGAAATTCTTAACCCTGCGTGAACTGGCTGGGAAATTATATTTTGTGGCAGCAACAATAATAAAAGAGTTCTATCCAAATGTGATACCAGCCATTTGCAAGCTTTCAGAAGCATTAGAATGTTTCTATTAAAAATCTGTGTGTTTTTGGTGGTGAGGTAAAAACAAAGAATTTATATTTACTGAATACTGTAGTGTGGCTATGTCTCTAGCAACCCATTTAATCTTCAAACAACCCCTGAGAAAAGAAAATTTATTACTATGCTCTTGAAAATCAACATGTGTATAAACTATATTAAATTTGCCACTTGAAGTCCAAATTTATCCTTCCTGATTGACAGACACCCTCAGCCACCTTCTTTTCTGGTAACCACTAATAGTCTCACAGTCCAGAAGTTTATTGCACGTGTACTCAGGAAACCACAGCGTGTCTTCCACTAAGGGAAACAGCTTCTAGGTCCACCCATGTTGTTGCAAATGACAAGATTCCATTTAAAAAAAATGTAGTCATTGAGTAATATTCCATTGTGTGGATGTCCGCATCTTCTTTTTATAATTTGTTTTCATCGCTATTGAAGTGCTGTTATTTTACATCCTTGCTAGTGTTTTGACAGTATCGGGTCCCTCCCCACGGCCGCCCCAGGTGGGGCCACCATAGCTCTCCCCTCACGAAAGCACCCACAGCCCTCCACCACTGGCCATTGTGCTCTCCCCAGCCCCCCTGTTTTCACTCCTCTCCCACCCCCACCCCCTCTGAAAACCTAAGATCAGCGGTCAGTTGATGGACACTTAGGTTGTTTCTAGTTCTTGGCTATTGTAAATAAGGCTGCAATAAACATAGAGAGGAGATATCTTTATTATATCTCTATCTGTCTATCTATCTAATCTATCTAAATTCACAGTTTTGAATGTAACTCAAAAGAAACTTGTTTCCTATCTATATTCTAGCTGCAGCATCCTGAGAATCACCTGGGGTGGAGACAGCACACACCTGTCTTTTCCACTCCTGGGGGAGATGTGGGCCCATCCACTGTGCGGTCTGTCGTCAGGTGGTAAATCACCCAGTCTCACCTGTCCTGCAGGAGGGACAGGGATTCCTTATCTGTAATTCTTGGCATATTGAGGATTTGCCTTTTTCCTTAAGGACGAACCTTAGACTGTAAATGCTGGTTTGGAGGATGCTTGTCTCTTGTGAGGTGGTGTGTGCGGGGAGGCACGTCGCTAAGTCTGTTTCTGGGCGAAGGGCACCAAGCTCTCTAAGCCCCAACTTGTTCACCCCACAGACACTTGTGTGGGGGCTGCAGCAGTGAGTAAGACAGACCAGGGTGCCCTTCTGGAACTGACATTCCAGTGAGGGAGGAGACCCAGCTAATAGCCAAAAAGATGAACAGGATAATTTTCGTGTGGTCGGTACAACGCAGGAGTGAATAGAACATGGACGTGAGGGACAGTGACACCTGACCTGAGGCTGGAGGAGGCCTGGGACTCCCTGCTGGGAAGAACTGGGCAGGGCATTGCCAGGGTGATGGGGGGGGGTGTGCGGTGCGAAAGTCATATGATGACTTTGAGGGACAGGCAGAGGCGGTGTGACAGGGGTCAGATCATAACCACCATGGGCGGGGGGGGGCTTGGAAGAGCAGTGGAAAGCCTTTGGAGGGTGAGCCAGAAAAAAATAACAGCTGATTTATGTTCTTAAAAATAAAAATTCACAAACAAAATGTTTTGCATACCCTTCCTTGATATTAAAAAAGAATAAAATATAAAACAAAACCTTTGGCTGCAGAAATAGGACCCACAGGAACATGCCTGACCAATTTTGAAAAGGATGTAAGAGCAATTCAGCAGAGGAAAGGGAGCCTTTTCAAGAAATGGTGTTGGGAGAACTGGACAACATCCACAGGCAAAAACAAACAAACAAACAAACAAACAAAAAACCCCAACACAAAACAACTTGGCAAAAGTCTTACACCTCCTGTAAAAATCAACTCAAAATAGAGCAACAGACTTAAGAGTAAAATATGAAACATAATATTTTTAGAAAAAAATAGAAAAATTTCAGCATGTAGGACCAGGCAAAGTAGTCTTCGATTTATCACTACAAGCGTGATCTGGAGAGGTTCAAATGGATAAATTGGATTTCTCCAAAATTAACACGTTGCTCTGCGAAAGACTGCTATGAGGATAGAAAGAAAATATTTGCAAACCGTATCCTACAAGAACTACCACGAAATCATCCAGGAGTGGATTGGCAACTACAACAGAATATGTGAAGAACTCTCAGAATGCAACAGTGAACAGTAAGTGAGCCAGTTGGAACACGGGCAAAGATGCGGAGAGATATTTCACCAAAGAAGATATACCGATGGCGAAAAAGCACATGACAAACCTCCACAGCATTAGCTATTAGGAAAATGCAAATTACAACCGCAATGAGATATCATTGTGCTATCATTGTGATAGGATATATAAAAAAAAGTGGCAGCACCAAATGTTGGGGCGTGTAGGGGAGAAACTGGATCACCCCTCCACGGTGGGTGGGAATTTAAAATGCTACACTCACTCTGGAAAACAGTGGCAGTTTTTTTTTTTTTTTTTTTCTTAAAAGTAAATATCCAACTACTGAACAACTCAGTAATTGTACTCCTGGGTAATTCTCCCCGAGAAATGCAGAATGAGGTACAAAAACCTGTATGTGAGGGTCACCCCTGGTGGCGCGGCAGGTTGGACGCAACACTGTGAAGCTGTCTGCAGCCTTTGCAGCCCTGGTTCGATTCCCGGCCGGCCAGGGAGATTCCCACATGGCAAAGCTGACCTCTCCTGTCACGCCCGCTGCTCCCCTCAGCAGTGTATTTCGGTGTCTGCCCGTTTTGCTTCCTGCTCTGTCTCTGGTGAATCCTCTCACCCTCCTGCATCTCTGGCCTGTACCCCAGCTCTCGTATGAAAATAAATAAATCTTTAAGAAAATAAAAACCTGTATGTGAGTGTTTATAGCAGTTTATTAGTAATTGTCCCAACCTGGAAACCACCCAGATGTCCTCTAACAGGAAAGTGGCTAAGCAGGGCCCAACACGGAATACTGCTCAGCAGTGAAAGAAGTGTTGATGCAGGCAGCAGCCTGGGGGAATCTCTGGAGAATGCAATCCCCAGAGGTTATAAGCTGTAGGATTCCATTTATATAATAGCTGTACTGACGAATGTATAGCTATGGAAAACAGATTAATGGCTGCTGGGTCTAAGGAAGGAGGTAGATGTAGCTCTAAGTGGTCACCACAGGGGCCTGTTTGGTGATAGAATTTTCTGTATTATTGTTAAAATCCTCATTGTGAGCTTACAGTGTAGTTTTGCAAGATGGCACCATTAGCAGGCAGGTTGAGGGGTGCCCCAGAACTCCAAAATGTGCGCACTGCAAATGGATTCTGTCATGTGCTGCATAAAGACAAAGCAACCTCTTAGTGTGAAAGAGCTTTAATAGAATAGTGTGCTTGGAGAGAGAAGAGAGGAAAGGATAATAGTTTTCCAATAAAACACCCCAAGTTACCCACCCCCTTCAGGGCGTATGCCCAGTTACATATGGCTGGCCCAGAGCAGGGCCGCAGCAGCCCCAAAGCTTGCCCAGCACTGAGAAGGAAGTGAGGCCTCTTCTCCACATGTCTCTGCCCTGTGCCTCCTCAAGTCCTCCTAGTCCTGGTCTGCTGGTCTTCCTGCTCAGCGCCACCCCTCCTCAGCGGGCAGGGTAATGCAACCTCCCCTTTTTATGGCCGCCTTGTCACGTCACCTTGTCACATTCCCACTGGGGGAAAGTGGGGAAAGATCTGGGGACTAAGACAGAAGCTAGCTCTCTATTATTTCTTATAACTACATATAAATTTATAATGATCTCAAAATAAAAATTTCAACTAGAAAACAAAAAGGACCAAGTCACTTGCCTGTCCTCGGGCCCCCGATCATGGGGGTCACCGTGACCTGTGGGAGGCGCACCCCTGCCCGCCTGTGCCCAGGCCCTGACCCCCGGCTGCGCTTCTGCTTGCCAGCCTGTGGCAGAAGCAGCGCAGGCCTTTCCTTAGCAGATTTCCCCGATTTTAAGTGGCAAAAATATTGGCAACAGGGATAATAGCGAATTACAACATGCGCTCCCGTGAGAGAATCCATGAAGAGAAAAACGCGTGTCCAGAGCTCCGTGCTGTACCCCCAAAGCCACGTGGAAAGAGGTGGAAACTGGCCAAGCGGGTGTGGCCACATGGGGACTCTTACTCTGGCCGTGACTCTTACTCTGGTCACGGGGCGCCACCAGTCTTCTTAGCTTATCTGTTCATAGTCCTTTTATTTTTCTATAACTTCTTGCATTTTTTAAGATAAGAATTGTGGGCCTCCCTGGTGGCGCAGGGGGTTGAGCACAGCACTGTGAAGGTGTTCGCAGCCTCTGTGCATGAGTTCCATCCCCAGCCGGCAAATATGTCATTAGGTAATTGCAATGTAAGACGATAAGCGCATTGCTATCAATAGATACCTCTAGAAGGCAC
Source organism: Talpa occidentalis (assembly GCF_014898055.3). Taxonomy (NCBI): domain Eukaryota; kingdom Metazoa; phylum Chordata; class Mammalia; order Eulipotyphla; family Talpidae; genus Talpa; species Talpa occidentalis. The sequence continues at coordinate 113,566,834 of NW_023605194.1, forward strand.
TGACGGTGAGCAGAGCATGAAGGCCGCCTCATCACATGTAAGAGTGATAAAACGGGTGACACCCGGAGATATGAACAGGTGTGTGGACCCCAGGGAACAACCCACATGGCACAGCAGACCTCTCCTGTCTCCCCCGCTGCTCCCCTCAGCAGTGTGTTTCAGTCAGTCTGCCTGTTCTGCTCCCCACTCTGTCTCTGGTGAATCCTCTCACCCCCCGGCATCTCTGGCCTGTACCCCAGCTCTTGTATGCCTAAATAAATAAATAAATCTTTAAAAAAAAGATAAGAATTGTATGTATTTATATGGTATATCATATATATTATATAACTTTCTATATATACATGTATGTATTTTCTCTAACTTTTTTATCGTCATCAACTGTCCATCTATCTGTCTTAGGAGAGCTGAAAAGACTCAGGTGTGAGCATATAGGGCACACCTTGGGGCACCTAGACCTTGGGGGGTGGGAGTTCTTAATTGAGTATGTAGGCCCCATGCCAGTAAGTGGGGCAGGTTCAAAGGAATTTGTGCTGTTACGTCTACTCCCGGCTTGGTGTGATGAAGAAAAGGCGGGTTAGGAGGTGGTTTCTCCCTGGAGACATAAATTATGATTTAACCTATGGGAGGTAATGAAACAAGTGTGCCAACATGGAACTTCACGCGTGATGACACCCGTGGAGAAGCACACAGGGCGCCCTGCCGTGGTGGAATGGTGTGTGATCTGGCCTGGGGTGGGGTGCGGACCAGAATACTGAAGACAGGGTTTGCTGGCATGCGAAGTTTCCATCGGGGGCAAGAAAATCAGGAAGCAGATGTAAACAGGGCAAAGAAATAAACTGCGGGAGGGCAGCAGACCAGAGGAGGCTGGTGAGATGCTCCTTCTCTGGCCTGCGTCTTGAAGGCATGGTTGCAGGCGTGACAGCAGGAGCGAGGCCGGAGGTCTGTCTGCGGGGGGCTCAGCCTGGCCTTCCCAGGCGCGGGCGGCATCCAACCTGCGCGCCCAAGCACTTGCTTGACTGTAGGCAGAGTTCATACCTTGGTTCTTCTCCAGGCACAGGGCATGAAAAGGAGCCGTCTGCCCCATGTCTCCACAGTTCCTTCTGTGCTTAAAAAAAAAAAAAATCGAAGAGCAGCTTTGAAGGAACACGGTGTCATTTCACTCTTGGGGAAGGAGCTTGCCCTTTGAACTTGCAGCTCCTCAGTGTCCTGTCTTGGCTGACTCACACAGCCGGTCTCACGACAGGAGGGCTGAGTTGGCTAGTCCTGAGCTGGACACAAGCTGCCCTTCATCACCCAGCCCCAGGCGCTTCTGCCTTGACACACCAGCATTCAGAGGCGACCAGGCCGCGTCCTCACGCCCAACCCCCTCTTAAGCCACCACCCTCCCCCCCCGGGTCAACTTAGAGGGCAAATATGTCATTAGGTAATTGCAATGTAAGACGATAAGCGCCTTGCTATCAATAGATACCTCTAGAAGGCACTGACGGTGAGCAGAGCATGAAGGCCGATCATCACATGTAAGAGTGATAAAACGGGTGACACCCGGAGATGTGAGCAGGTGTGTGGACCTGGCAATGCTAACACGTGGGTGCGGCCGAACGGCGGGTGAATGTGCTGCTGTGAGCCCAACTTCAACAGTGAGGTCGCGATTCCAAGGCCCCCAGGATTGTCCTTTCACGCCATAAAAGAAAAGAAATTAATAATGGTTGTCAGCGTGGGGTGTCTAAGGAGCAGCCCGGGATCTGCGCATCCTCAGCGACGCCGACTGCTCGGGCCTGTCCCTTCGCCTCATCAGGTGAGGCGGCCACTGTCCTCCCTCGGCCACTTCCCGCGCTGTGTCCCGTCTGGGCAAGGAATGAGCCCAGCTGTCTCTGACAGCAGACACGGGAGGACACTCGGGTCTGGGGTGGAGAAATTCACTAGAAACGGGGAGCGCCGTCTGGGGGTGCAGAGCTCGGAGCTCCCCACTTCCCTCTCGCCTGGGCTGAGCACTTGCTAAAGGAAAAGGGATTGGCAGCCCCAAGCGCAACGCCTCAAATTCAGAAGCAAAACAGGACTTTGGTGCTGGCCGTTACACATTTGCCTGCTCCACCTGCGCCAGCACTTGCAGAGACAGAGGGGCCTGCCCGCTGCCACTGGAGAGCACATTTCTGAAAAATTGTTTTCCACGAATCTTGCGAATTACCGCGCTCAAGTATTCCAGGCTGCAGCCAGACCGACCTCTGGGGAGCGATTATCAGGGAAACAGCCACGAACAGCAAGGCCATCTGCCTGGATCTGAGCGGGGAGCACCCTTTCTGTGCGGGGCGCAGCCTCCCTCAATTGCCAGCAACGCTGCAATTAATGGGGTGCTAGAGAAGGGCTTTCTCCTCCAGTTGCTAATTAGACCTCCCGGAGACGCCTGCACGCACACCCAGGGGGTCACGTTTCCGCTCTTGTGTGCAGAGCAGTGTCGGGGAGCAGGGCCCCTGCCCCCCGACAGCCCTCCCCAGGCCCTTGCATCTGCCCGGAGGGGTCACGCTGGAGGAAAGCCGAGGACGGGCAGTACCTTTTATTTCCCGGTGGGAGGCGGGGGCATCATTTCATTACAGTGTTGGGAGAATCAAAGATAGTGATGGGTGGTGTTTGCTTCCTTTGTGCTTGCATGGTGTCCGCATGGTGAAGGTGACCCGGGGACACTCCCACCTGTAGTCGTAGCCATGGGAAGCTCCCGGGTGGTTGCTGCTTCCAGTCGTGCAGCCTGTGTCCTGCACAAGGATGCCAGCTGAAGGGGCCGTGGGGCCAGAAATCCAGCCCATGGACAACCTGACCAGAAAGTCGGTGATTTTGTGAATCTGTGGATTAAGAATCTGAATCCTTAAGTACACACCACAGTGGGTTTATAAACTAGTAGTTACTGGGCTTTTGCATCCTGGAAACCAGCTTTAACATGTACCTGCCAGTAGCCAGTGAAGCCTCACAGAAGCTGAAGGCCAAAGCAACCCTTTTAAAGCTGGGATAGTGTCTGTGACTGGTGCTTCCTGGAGAATCATTCACCTTAGTACACCAGACAATGTTTTACTTTTCACATTCAATCTGAAGATCTATTACTACAAGTAACTCAATGGGGTTATTTATTCACAATCTCAGCCTTATAGTTAACTTTCAGTTGTAGATATAGGGTTTGCAAAGAAAGCAAACACTAATTTTTTTTAAAGATTTATTTATTTATGCATACAAGAACTCGGGTACAGGCCAGAGATGTGGGGGGTGAGAGTATTCACCAGAGACAGAGCAGGGAACAGAACAGGCAGACTGACTGAAATACACTGCTGAGGGGAGCAGCAGGCGAGTCAGGAGAGGTCTGCTGCACCATGTGGGTAGCTCCCAGGCTGGGGATCGAGCTCGTGCTGCAGTGGCTGCGGACAGCTTCATAGGTTGCATCTTAACCCCTTGCGCCACTAGGGAGGCCCTGCAAACACTAATTAGAAGACATATGCACATAGGCACTATCACAGGATTTTTTACTTGTCACAGTCAAGTCTTGAAAACAACCTAAGTACCCCAAAACAGATGAGTGAATTAAGAGGGTGTGGTATGTATATACACTGGAATACTAGTCAGCTATGAAAAAGGATAAACCCTTGATTTTGTGACAACATGGATGGAGCTAGAGGGGGTTATGCTAAGTGAGGTAAATCAGAAGGAGAAAGACAAAGACCAGATGATTTCACGCCTATGTACAATATAAGGAAGCAAAGCAAAGGAACAGACAAAACTAAACCAAAACCTAAAAAGGGGCCTCCCTGGTGGTGCAAGGGGTTAAGACGCAACCTACGAAGCTTCCACAGCCTCTGCAGCACAAGTTCGATCCCCTGGCCAGCCAGGGAGCAACCCACAAGGTGCAGCAAACCTCTCCTGACTCACCCGCTGCTCCCCTCAGCAGTGTATTTCAGTCAGTCTGCCTGTTCTGTTTCCCGCTCTCTCTGCGGATCCTCTCACCCCCCCCGCCACTGCACCTCTGGCCTGTACCCCAGCTCTTGTATGCATAAATAAATAAATCTTTAAAAAAAAACCCTAAAAATCTGACTGTAGATTTGAGGCTACAGAAGGGGAGCAAAGTGGGAGGGGGCACAATGGACTCTGGTGGAGGACAGTGGGTGTTTGGTGGTGCGTGTGGTGACATACATCTGAAGAAGTGTGACCCTGCACCCCTAAACCATAGACTGTCGCAAGCCAACATTAATAAAAAGTAATATAAGAATAAAAACATGTCATGGGGCTGGAGGATGTGATGGCAAATTACGAAGCGTTGGCACTCTAAGCAACACTGCTGGGCAGTTGAGATGTTGACATCCCTTCCTGGGGCTGGGAGGTCGAGTTCACCAGGGTAAAGGTTGCCGGGTGACTGATGTCAACGTTGTGCTCACAATTCTGCTGACTCAGTCTTGTCCGTGTCCCTGGCACATTGTGAGCCTTTGGAGCAGAACCCTAAGCTCAGCCCTCTCTAGCTGAGGGAGCCTAGGCGTATCACGGTGATTCTGAGCTACAGCTTCCTCTGCAAAATGCCTCTTTCCATCGTCACAACCGAGTAGGACGGGCAAGGCGTCTAGCATGAACGGAGAACAGCGTCCTGGGCTCTCGATCACGACTGGTCTCCCTCTGCCTTAAAAGCCTTCCACGACTTCTGTGTAAGTTTCCGAGGGCTGCCATCACACAGGGCCACCAACCGGGCGTCTGCAAGCAACAGATTTATGCTCCAGCTCTGGGGTCGGATGTCCCAAATTAAGTGTCAGCTCTGCTCCTCCAAACCCTCTGGGAGAGGCACCTTCCAGCTTCAGGAGGAACATCTTCCAGATGTTCCTTCTTTTATGCAGCATAACTCCATCTGGTCGCCGGCTTTCCCGTGTCTGCGCCCGTGCTGGCCCTCTGGGTCTCTGTGTCCACATTTCCTCTTATTTGTTTCTCATTTAACCACAAATCAATGTTAAGTAAGGACCGTCCAACAGAGCATTCTCTCAGCCACTTGTGATCTGGATCCTGGCGTATGAGATCAATTTCTATCTGGTCCACAAAAGTCTCGAGACACTTCTGTTTCGCATACAATAAGTCAGAGCTAGCTATTTCTCACCAGCGCGTTCTGGAGATAAGCTAGCAACGCTTCCTCCTGCTTTCTTCTTAATGCCAGTGAAGATTATTTTTGTTCCAGGGATATACTTCCTGGGATACTCCAGGCACTCCATGATGGGGTCCTCTCCCCAGGGGCTGCATTTGCTCTGCTGGCATGTGTGTCTTAGTCAGCTCTCAAGGGCTAGTTTTCAGCTTGTCTTTGTCTTCCACACTTGATATTGCACATACTGGTGACACCAGCCCGTATTTATCTTTCATTATTTTTCCCCGTTGCAACATCGTTTTCATAATTCTCACAATTGTTACAGAATCTAGTTGATGTACTGCTATTTTCTGGATCTTTTTAAGTCCCTCATTAAGAATGTTTTGATGGAATCAAGAATTCAATGATGTCATAGAACTATAGGATGCTGCTAGACCAGTCTCCCCAAATTGGTACTTTGGTCTTAGCAGCTGTGATTTGGAAACACAGCAAGTGCTGGAGTCAGACCACCAGGAGTCACATCTCAGACACAGGTCTTTCCAGCTGCTGAACTTGGTATGCTAATAACAGGTAGAACAATGGATAAAGCGTGCATGAAAACTGCATTGGTCCTCGCCCAGGCCAGGACGTGCAAGGGCCCACACAGAAGCTGCTAAACAGGCTACATAGCCCTGAGCAGTGGGATGGAAGAGATAGAGGGGCAGGGGGTGTTCCCATTTTACCACATGTACGTGTATTACAATATTTTTCGACAAGCAAGTATTTTTCTGGTTTTTAGAGAACCAATTTAAAATGAAAAAAAAAAAAAAAAAGCACCTATTTTGAGAACAGGTAACCATTTGGAAACTAAGGGGATCTGACATTTTGAATTTCCCTGTGCCTGTTCCTCTGAGTTACTTACCAATGGGAAAGGTAAAAATGGGCAAAGGTTACTTGCAATGGAGAAAACTTTATTCCTCCTCCTCCTGTTGTCTCTGATTATAATTTCTTTGTAGCCCACTGAGAGCTCATTCAGGCACCTGAGTCTCACTACCTGGCTTCCTTTTTAGAGAATGAGAAGACAGGAGCAGGGGCGGGGGGTGAGCCAATACATCCTTTCATTAGAATTGCTGAAGGAGTATTTTGAATTTTTGTTTTTGTGGTTGCTGGTGTTGTTTTTAATGGTTTTATTTTTCAGCTGAATCCTGATTTTTGTGATCATAAGCAAGTATCTTGCTTTTCTAGACAACAATCCTTAGTTTCAAAAATCCTGGAAAGTAAAAGTATATATTCAGTAAAATTTTAGATCATTGCATGTCTCCTGGATATATGAGTGATGATTCCTCAATTATTTTTCTACAATTATGTTAAATTCTGTTTTCCCAAAGAATGCAGACTCAGGTTTCCAAGCCATGCTCCTTTCAACATCCGCTTTTAAAAAAAAAGTGTGTACTAGTTTTAACATGACAATTCTTTCACTTGACTGCTCTCACTACCATATTGGATATATTTACTGGATATATATGCTGGATATATTTACTGGAAATATATTTACTACATATATTTGCTAAATAGACTTACAGATATTTCCAGTAAATATAGCAAGTTTCATCTTCAGTTATAAACAGGCTGACGCAGATCAGTTAATGTTATTTGAATACTTGACAGAAAAAAAACCTGTTGTCATTCTGCTGGGTAAATACAAGAGCTAAGTGCAGGTGGAGCAGTCAATGGGGGTGTCTGGAAACAACCTGTACGTCAGTAGTGGGAATACAGCGATGGCTTGAACGACCCGTGCCCTTATATGGTCGGGCACTGATTTGAGTAATGCTGCTTGTGGCCGCCAGTTCTCATTATCCTTTAACACTAACACCACCAACCTTGTTTGGAAAGAATTTACTGATCAGGGAACTAAACATGATGGTAAACATGGATGACATATGCTGAGCTGAAGGCTGCTGTGAAAACAAGGACATCGTGTCTTCTGCGGGTCCAGGAGCACGCATGGCTTTGCCCTGAGTTCATAGATAAAAAGATAAGACCCTTCTGATCCTGAGCTGCTCCCGTGAATGGAGGACGGACTGGTTCTACTGGCACTTGCAATCGCTGGCCACAGCAGGTTTAGAACCAGGCGCCTGGGAGCCGCCTTTCAAGGTGACCTCCAAACAAGAGCTGAAAGACAAACCCACCTAGGAGACAGAGTTGCAGGAAGGTAAACTGAATATTGGGCCACATGCCACAGGACCAACTTGAGGACTTAGATTTTTTAGAAAGAGAAAAAAAATAAAAACATTCTTTTGTGTAATTAACATGGCTTTGGACCTTGGAAAAACAGATTAGATTTTTATTTTCAACTCTCAATAACGTGGGGATAAAAATATTACGTCTTTTGCATCAGAAATTTGAGACATAATGAAAAATTGAGAAATAGGACTTCCAGGAAAAGAATGAAATGTCAGCTTGAGGAAATCCAATAAAGCAATTCACATATTAATAAATTAAAAGAGAATAATCAAATGATCTCACTAGATGCTGAAGGGACACTTGAAGAATTCAATGTGCATTCCTCATTTTATTTTATTTTTTTATTTATACAAGAGCTGGGGTACAGGCCAGAGATGCAGGAGGGTGAGAGGATTCACCGGAGACAGACCAGGGAGCAGAACAGACAGAAGGACCGAAATACACTGCGGAAGGGAGCAGCAGGCGAGACAGGAGAGGTCTGCCGCGCCGTGTGGGAATCTCCCTGGCCGGCCAGAAATCGAACCCGTGCTGCAGAGGCTGCGGACAGCTTCACAGTGCTGGGCTCAACCTGCTGTGCCACCAGGGAGGCCCTGCATTCTTCATTTTAAAAGAAAGTGTGAATAAGCTTTGGTAAAGGCAGAAGCCACCGCAAATATCATAATAACGAGACATTAGGCGATTCCCTTTGAAGATGGGGACAGGTCAGGAATTCCACGGTCACCAAATTAGTACGCGTTTTTGTTTCACAGGATGCTCAGAAGCATATTCCGACTGAATTGAAATTCAAGTGTGATGTGTGAGTCTCACCCCAGGGAACTGAGGGAGATGAACAGGTTTTGAGTTTTTTACTCTACATACCTCTGTATTATAAGAATTAAAAAAAAAAAAACAACAACAGCAAGTACATTATTTATAGTGTAAAAACTAACTATACGGAGAAATCGGGTTTACAGAATGTGTAGACTGTTTCTGTGAGCAGACATTAGGATGCAACCGAGGTAGGTAGAAGCGTTTAGGACTTTCGATCCCTTGTTTTTATCACACGCAGGGGAATTGTTTTCTCATGGAGAAGATATTTATTTCTTTAAATGGCACTGAACATCATTTATGCTTCTCATTAAAAAAAAAAAAACACACAACAAAAACACGGGGTTGTGTTATCCCATCAGGAAGGGCAGGTCTTCACGGGATGAGGGAGAGAGTTCTGGCCAGCGGGGAGGGCCCCAACTTAGCAGTGATGAGAGGGCTCCCCAGGACCGTGATGACCAAGTCCCTGCCAGGGAGCATCTTGGAGATGGAGGGGTCCTGGCTGACAGATGTGGGCTTCTCCGTGCCCTCACGCTCCTGGGGACCCCATCCACGTGCTGGCGTCCTCAGCAGCGTGGCACGGTGCCGGCTACGGAGGTTGATCAGTACTTGGGGGTTGTTCTTGACCGACTGTGTGAGCATGAAGGGTGGGTGCGAGTTTGAGGCCTCCTTCTCCCCCTACCCTGCTTCTGTTTCCCCCCTGGGGCATCTCCGTCTTGGGCATTCGGACAAGGCTCAGGGGGGCCTTGCTGTGCCCCCCAGGTCACTCTGTCTCCACCTTCTTGCTTCTCATCTTGGAACAGTTGCCTGCTGGGAGGAACTCAGTGATATGCCGGGAAAAGGAAACCGTTCACAGGCGTGGCTGGTTGGTTGGAGATGCTGTGAGTGTGATGGCTGTTGTGAGCTCTCGAACAATAGAGATCGATTCCTTTCTTCCTTCCTCTCTCCTTTCCCTTCCCCTTTCTTCTCGTCAATATTTTTGCTCTTGGGCAGGCCAGGGAAGGAGGGCAGGAAATTGAGTGACGCAGTGATATCACAGGTATGGGGCGGAGGTGGGCCTGGCAGTGCACTGCACATCCTTGAGTTTCCAGCACCCTTAGGGCATTGCAATGACCTCAGTCAATCTGGAGGACACCAGTTGGGAGGTAAAGGGACGAATCTGGGACTAGTGACGGGGAAGGCGCCTGGGGGAGGGGTGTGCCTGGCCCATCACATTCTAGGATTCTAGGTGGAGAGGTGCAGGGAGGGGCTGGAACAGTGACAGGAGCTTAAGAACCATGCTCTCTGCCCAGGGGAGCTGCAGATCCCCCAGACTTGTGGGATTCTCCAGAAAGATCTTTTTCTGAGAGTGATTCAAGAGACATTTTGAATTATTTCTCCAGAAGATGGTTTGGTTAATCAGAATTAAAGAATTGTATCAAAGAAGTAAAGAATTCAGAGAGAAGGATACAGGTCCAATGGGAAGAACTGATGACCACAAACCTGTTGACAAAGGTGAAATCCTTCGCTTCCTAAGGCAGGTTGTTCACTGTTTCCAATGTGAAGTTGCTTGTTACTGCTCGTTTCTTTGTTGGTTACAAGTTCCCACTAACAGGGAGACAGGTGGGCGTGTGGGCTCCGGGGATGTTTTGTTCTGTAGCCCTGAAACATTCATCTCTTCTCCTAACTCAGGGTTTCTAACACCCCTGTCTCAGCACGCCTCTTGCCCTGGCACTCCATTTCCTATAGAGATAGGATTCTGGGAGTAAAGTTATTACCCTTAGCAGGATCTATTTATAATCCCACAGGGCTGGCAGGGATGCAGAAATATTGTTAGAACAATATTGAGGTATAAATCTTGCTCCCTCTGTTGTCAAGTCTTCCAGGCAGGTCAATCATTTGCTATTGCTTAACTGCACCTTGATGGCTTTTGGTATTGATCATAGGTCAATTAGCAGGCTTTGGCCAACCCAGCACTTTCAGTACTGAACATTGGCTCCTGGGGAGGACATGTTCTGGAATCTAAGGATACAGGTGTTTATTCACAACCTTCCCTTAGCTCACCTGTGGCTGCATTCTTTTAATCTGTTTGTTTTTATGCAGTGACATCACCTTGACCTGGCATTCCAGTGTTCCTTTTTTTCCTCTTCCTTATGTTTGCCATTCATATCTCTGTGTTCTTGCTTCAAAACAAACAAACAAACAAACAAACAAAAAACAAACAAACAAAACCCAAGCCCGATTCTGTATAGGGTGCTTCTGATTTAGATGATGGGGTGGGGGTGGAGAGAGGTTCCTTTACCTTGAGTGTTGTGAACACATCTGCTTTTCTGAGCAGAGCAGGTAGCTCTGACCATCCATTTCCTTCTTTGCTTTGAAAATCATAAGTGAATTAAGTTAGGGTTGGAGATTCCACTGGTTTGGGGGAATCCAGTAATGCTGGTGGGACATAAGCCAACTTCAAAAACAAACAGTAAGATTCTCCATAGGTGAGAAGCAGAGTCCAGGTAAGGTGTGATCTAACAATCCACTCCTGGAGATGCTGGTGAGAAATGAAAACCTAGATCCACACGAAAAAATTATGCATGGTGTTCAGAGCAGAATGATCAGGAATAGCCTCAAACTGGAAATAACCCAAATGTCCATCACCTGACGAATGAATAAGAAAACGTGACATACGCATGCAATGGAATATTATTTGGCCACAAACAAAAATGAAGTACTGACACATGGGCCAACACGGATGACCCTTGAAAGCATTATGTGAAGGGAAGGGAGTCGGAAAGCACTGGATGGCCTTTGTCTGGATGTGAAGTGACCAGAACGCGCAAGTCCACAGCGGTGGAAAGCAGACCCGGGTTGCGAGGGCCAGGGGCCTGGGGAGGATGGGCAGTGCCTGCTAACTGGCGTGAAGTCTCTTTCATGAAAATAATCTAACATTGAATTGTGATCACCATGCGAATATGCTGAAACACAATTCTGTACTTCGAGTGGGCGAACTGTACGGAATGTGAATTACATCGCAACAATGTGGGTTCTCTTTATTCTTTTTTCTTTTAAATTTTTATTGAGGCGACATCAGTTTAAAACACTCTGTAGGCTTTAGGTGCCCAGCATTATAGTCCCACATCTTTTCATGCCACGCTACGATCTTCACCAAAAGTCTAGTTCCCACCCAGCTGATCTCCTCCGGCCTACCAGCCACACCATTGCTCATCGTAGGGCAACCGTCCCACGCCGGGCAGGTTCACTGTCCATTCAGGCAGACAGAAAAAGGAGTCCGGGGCCCTTGGTGGGATTTTTATAGGACTTTCACGTTGAATCAGGGAACCAGGTACAAAGGCGCACCAGCCAGGGAGGCTGGCACGCAAGGGGGCAGATGGGGGGGGGGGCTTCCAGGGGGTCTGGCAGCTTCTCAGCCCTCTCGAATCTCCAAGAACCCTCACTCTCTCTGGCCTCTCTCGAGTGTTCTCCCCTGAGTCTCCGGTAGTCTGCGGAGCCAGCTCGCCCTTTCTCCGTGCACTCTCAGCACAGGGGTCTGCGCTGACACACGTGCACGCCTGTGCCGTCTGGCCCAGGTGTCCGTAATCACAGACATGCGTGTCCCTTGCCACGACTCTTCGCCCCAGGCGTCCACAAAACCTAGGAGGCGTGGAGATGGCTGGGGGGAGCTGAAGAGGCAGGAGAGTGTGAAAAACCCTGATTCCCTTCCTGTGCCCTACCCCCGCCTGTGCGCCGTGTGGGCATTCTGCTTGGGGCTGACAGCTGGTTACGTTCCAGCACATTCAAAACTTTACATGTTTGCTTCCCCTCCCCACATTTTATATTTTTGACGCCTCATTTGATATCTTTATCTTATATGTATCCTTTAATTCTGTGACTTTAGTTACTGAAACTATCTTTAATATAAGATTATATATATATTAACTATAACGATCCTTGTGCTTCCTTTGGCCTTATGTTTAATGAGACCGCACCTTTAGAAGGAACAGGTGAACAGAGCATTGGCAGCAGGTGTTTGGAGCCCCCCTTGTGGCCATTGGGGAGCAGAGTTGCAACTGTGTTTCCTTCCTTGCCATGCCTCCTGCTTTCCACCCTCAAACTGATCTTAAAATCTCCTGTTTCTCATGTCAGCGGGGGCTCAGAGCCTACTCAGCGCCATCCTCCGTCCCGCTGCCCAAGGAGTCTTGGTCTCCAGGCCACTTTCCCAGCGGCATGTCCTGCGGCATCCTCTGCTCTGAGTTGCCTGTTCTCAACTCCGCAGGACCCTTCCTGTTCCTCACAGCCTCCTGCCTTCGCTCTCTCTGTCCTTCAAAGCTAAACTAGCACAGACCCGCCCTCTTCTCTGAGCACCCAAGTGAAGCTTCAGGTGTGTTTGTGCAGGGCCCACCTTCTCCACGGCTGCGGCACTGCCTTCCCACAAGGGCACACTGCCTGCGCGGGTAGAAAACTGCCTCTTACCTCTCATCGGTGTATTCCAACCCCCACCCCCTCACACGCATTTATTTTGTGGGGGGAGAGAACGGATACTCTCTCTCCACCTGCCCAACTCACTGCACCCATCAAATGATAACTCCCACTAGGGGTGACAAAAAGCTGCCATTTACAGCAAAATGGAAGGAATTTGATTATCCAACGTGGAAATAAGCCGGAGAGCGAAAGACAAATGCTGAACTAATACAAGAACATGAACTAGATGAACTGATGAAAGAAAAAGGATTATAAACTTGAGGGCATAACTGACCTGAGGTTCTGAGGTTAAGAGGGAGGCTGGAGGGTGACGGGTCAAGGGGTCTGGGGGGAGGAAGCAAGTATTCTACTTAGCGTGCGAGGGGTGGGCTCGTGGCCATGGACGTGAGGGGTCCTGGCTGCCTCAGTGCCGGGGCATCCGCTTCTGCTGCTGGAGTGTTTTCTGTTTCACCCCACGCGGCTGTGGCTTGGGCTGTGCTGTGCTCGGGAGGGTCTGGCTGGTGTCTAATGACAGCGTGGGTTTTAGGATCCACTGCTTTCCTGTGCTCATCAGTGGCTGGACAGGATCAGATCCCAGTCAGTGCAACCACCAGCTTCCTCTCTATTTCCCTGAGACAAATCATGGAGCTTTCTCTCCTGTGCAGACCTGCTTAGTCGTTGTAGCCTCGCAAGTGACACAGGCCTTCCGCAGACACACCTGGGCTGCTGGTGCTGCAGCCATTTCTCCTGCACTTGCGCCTCTGGGTGTTTTTCTAGCAAGGCTGGCGTGTCTGAATTGGTTGTCAGTCTTTTGACGCCAGGGTAGGGCCACAAACTCAAATGTAAAGACCAAGACATGCCTTTCAGTTTTTCAGTGAATGTCTTTTCCAGAGAAAAAGCAGCGTGGGTGGGTGTGGGGTAATTAGATTAGCAGGCTCCCTCTGGAAGCCAGGGGCCTGCGTCTGTGGGGCAGCCCCGACCCTCTCTCTGGAGCTCCCTTGGTAATGGGGTCGCTCCAATGGACTTGGTAGTCAATTCCCAGACCTGCTGATTCCCCTTCTTTGCAAGTTTCCTGGAAAATGGCAAAGTCAATCATGCAGAGGGGGATTCCTCCCGAGGGTTTTCTGGGAAAACAAATGCATTCCTTTTCCCTTATAAAGTCTGAATTCACTCATCCTGACTCATGCTCCAGTGCAATAGCAGAGCTGAACTTGATGGCTGTTGTTCAAAGAATGTAGGTTGTGGGTTATACTCATTTTGAGGCTCTGTTTAAACCACAAGACATAAACAATGGGAATTGCTCTTTTGCAATAGTAAGAAAGGTCATGGTGTAATTTTTAAATTTAACCCAAGACACATGGGTTGAAATGAAGTCCTGGATCAGGGCTGATAAAAGCACTGTTTCAAGAATCAGATTTCTAAATTGTCTTCTGGTTTCAGCTACTGTGGGTTCTAGAGGAATAAATCCCTCAACTAATGAATGACAGGGCTAGAAGGCTGGGCTCTGGCAAAGAAATGACTGCATTATCTAATCATAGAAGCAGTGGAAATACGTTGGCGGAACATGTTTATCTATAGAAAATAATGGAAAAAACAAAAACATGACATAATTCTCTTATGACTCAGAATCAACCTGTAAACTTTCAGGTTCATATTTAAAGGTATTTTCTTTGAGTGTTTGATAAAGATGATTTTTTACATAGAATATACACTTTGGAAATCTAGAGAATGTGCTAAATAGTCACCTCTTTGTATTCAAGAAATTAACATGCAGAGTTAGGAATATTTTTAGCAATCTGGAAGGCTTAGGACATGTAGGAAAAGAACTTGGCTGGCAAGCTTAGGTAGGTAGGGATGAGTCAGTGCTGGTGAGTCACCTAGCGGCTGCCGGGTGTCTACTCTCCATTTGACCTTGATGTTCTCCACGGGGACAGGCAGCTAAGTGGTGATTTGCGGTGAGCGCTGCTTAGGGCTTCCTCTAGTGCACACACCCTCCCCCCGGAGTCACTGGTTAGACATATTGTCACCCAATTAAAAGAAGACATTCCTGATTTCCTTGGGAAATATGGGATTTGGTCTTGTCTTAGTGGGAGGAAATAGACAGAACTCCCGAGAAGGACAGGTTTTCCATTTCTCCTGGGTGGAATACGATTGCTGTGGCTGGAACTCAGCAGCCAGTTTGGACCTTGAGGAAGAGTGCCACCACCTGGAGAAGGCTGACGGCGAGCTGGGGAGTATGCTGGTCCCTAACAGTTCTGTGCAGACAATGTCACTTACCTTTGTTGGTGTTGGACTGCCTGCCCCTGATTCCTTTTATGTATGAGAGAATGGCCTCTCTATCTTATGTAAGCCAATGTAAACAGTTTCCTTGTTCTTATATTCAACTAAACTTAATCCTAATGGATACAGGCACATCCGCTAATATCACTTACCTAATGTGGAGAGTTGTTGACTAACCTGTGGGAGGGAGGATGGAGTGAGCTCATTGTGGAGGACAGAGCCAAGGTGTCTTGGGTTTGGATTAGTGTCTGTTCAAGTCTGTTCCCGCAACGTGCTGTCTCCCCGGACCAGGCTCTGTGGACCCACCTGCAAGCGCAGCTTCGAGGGCTGGGTCTTGCACTGTGTTTTGGGTAGGTTGGGGCAAGAAGTCCATCCAGCCTCCTGGGAAGGCCAGGATGGGCCCAGGAAGACAAGCATCCAGGGGCAGTCAGAAGCTGCAGAAGTTATTGGGGAACTTTCCTAAGGCACTGTCCTTAAATTATGTCCAGGGAAACTTGGGGTCTCCAGCTCCACTTGAGAGTCTGATGTCAAAATCATTTTCATACTCACATTGACGTGCCCCTCAAAGTCCATTTCTGCTGAGCTGTAACTCCTAGTGCCTAGAAGTGTGACCTGCTTTGGGAGAGAGTGATCACAGAGATGACCAAGTTAAGGTGAGGTCCCTGGGCGGGCCCTTGTGACCCCTCTGATTGGTGTTCCTGTCAAAAGAGGAAATTTGGACACAGACAAGTACAGAAGATGCTGTGAAGATGCAGACATGAGTCTGCCATGTCCAAGCCGAGGAAGACAAAAGGTGCCTTCAACGGTCTAAAGAGAAAGCCACCTTTCTCATGACTTACCTCTTCCTGAGACTTCCGTGACCTCAGCCTTGCATTCCCCCCTGGAGTTATTAGGTATCCGGTGGACACAGGTTAGAGTCCTCGCAGCCCAGATCTCAGGCCCAGTTACGCCTCAGATTCCTCAGTGACACACTAGATGTCACTCTTCACCTGGTGAATCTCAGAGCTGAGCAGAAGAGAAAGCTCTTTGGAAGAGTTCCTAAGTGGATATAAAACACATTTTCAATTACCTCCAAATAGGATGTTTCTCCTGCAGCTGCAGGAGACACTCAAGATTTCTTTGGTAAAAAGAAACCTTCAAAACCCATTAAAGGAAGGAGTCCGGCCCAGGGTGGCCTTTTCTCTTTCCAGCCCCTCACTTGGGGCACCGGGTGTGGACAGAGCCTGTCTCTGAAATTTTTTCTTCAGCAGAGGACAGAACTGGAGGACTGTGGGTGCCTGGCTCGGTTCCTAGAGAGCAGGGGTCTGCACCCCAACCCTCAGCAGCCCTTTAGCAAGAATCCCTGACTGAGAAGGAAGGGACTATTCAGCTGTTATCTGTACCTACCACCCATCTATCATCTACCTACCTGTCTACCTACCTACCTCCTTACCTACCTGTCATCTATCTGCCCGCCTACCTGTCATCTACCTATTATTTATCAAAAATTGTGATCATGTTCCGTATACTATTTTGTGAACTACTTCCCCCCATTTTGCCTTGTAATTAACTATCCTTCTAAAACATAATTTTTAATTACATAGAAGTATTTATTTGGACAATTTTAAAAATATCAATTTCAGTGGTTGGAGAGTCTTACATTCTGTACATTCACAATTCATTTTTTAGGCTAAAAACTAAGTAGAATGTTGGTGGCCAAGGGCATATGTATCTTTAAGGTCCTCCATGGGGCAGATTACCTTCTTTTGGAAGTCAACTTACATTATGTCTACCTGCAGTATACCAGTGCTCCTGGCTCTTTGCACCTTAGAAATCTTTTCCTGTGCGTTCCCTTAGTCTTCTCAGTAAAAAACAAACTGGGTTGTAAGCATCAGCTCTAAGATAAATGCCTTAGCACCTTAGTAAAGAAAATTTTATATTAGATTAAAGGAAGAGCAAATCAACAATAAAAAGTAATAGTATTGCTTCTCTGACTGCATTCTTTACAACAGGAGCAGTTTAGTTTTAATTACTGGTGATAATACTTCATAGTTTACTAATAAATGTCCTGCAGTATATCTTGAAAAATGCAATAAACTGTCAGGTGAGAATTCACTCTAGTTCTTGGATTCTAAATCTCAGTTGAAAAGAAGGATAAAACTGCCATTTTTCCTGGTGAGAATTATTGAACAGACTCATAAGGAATTGAGACTTAGCAAGGTCCTGAAATACTTCCTGTCATCGGACAAAATTGGGAAAATACCTGCATATTTAATATAGTGGTAATTTTGGGTCAGGTCCATGCTTTAAAAATATTTTTATTTATTTATTTCTTATAGAGGCAGTTTTTATTTATTTATTTGTTTGTTTTGTTTTTATACATGCACTGGGTACAGTCAGAAGCGTGGGAGGGTGAGAGAATTCACCAGAGCCAGAGCGGGGAGCAGAGCAGGCAGAAGGACCGAAGTACACTGCTGAGGGGAGCAGCGGGAGGCAGGAGAGGTCTGCGCGCCATGTGGGACCCTCGCCCGGCGGCCGGGGATCGAGCCGGCGCTGCAGAGGCTGTGGACAGCTTCACAACCCAGCGTTCAACCACTGCGCCACTGGGGAGGCCCCATTTAAAAATATTTTTTAAGCATTAAACATTGTACTTGGGATAAGAACAAGTTAGTTAAGGAAAAAAACATCTTGGTACATGATTACATTTGAAAATGTGTTTCTGAATAAATAGATTAGGGATGAACAGCATTTGGGGGGTTTTGACATTCTGTTCCCAGTAAAGTTGGCAAAATTAGGGCACAAATATTTAAGTAAGAAAAGCATAAAGAGGAAAGTAAAAATCATTACCAGTTCTCAAAGATAAGTACTGTTAATATTTGATGAACATCTTTTCACCCAGCTAACTCTTCTCTGAATAGACACCAATTTTACACCAACATGACCATGTTAGATATTTATTATTGAGCAACCTGCTTTTCTTTTTGCAGAAATACAAATGGCCACTTAATTTACTGTAGAGGTGTGGAGTAAATTATCGTAATTAATATTAACAGTCAAAATTTAAAATGTTACAGGAAGGATAAATGCTGTGAAATCTTTTCCCTAAACATTACAGCAGTGGATAAAGAAAAAAGTAAGTTGTACTTATTTCCTCTCTTCTGCAATTAATTCCACCTCTAAAAGTTAACCCTAATGTATCGTCTCCTCCAGAAAGATGCTAGGAATATATAATCTTTTATGTAGACATTGTTTTTCCCAAATGGGATCATTTTATGTTCTATAATTTTCTTTTTCTTTTTTTAAAAATATTTATGTATTTATTTATACAAGCACTGGGTACAGTCAGAAGCACGGGAGGGTGAGAGGATTCACCAGAGCCAGAGCGGGGAACAGAACAGGCAGACTTACCAAATACATTGCTGAGGGGAGCAGTGGGCATGGCAGGAGAGGTCTGCGCGCCATGTGGAACCCTTGCCCAGTGGCTGGGGATCAAACCGGAGCTGCAGAGGCTGCGGGCGGCTTCGCAGCCCAGCGCTCAACTGCTGCACCACCGGGGAGGCCTTCTTTTTCTTTTTAAAGATTTATTTATTTACGCATATAAGAACTGGGGCGTAGATAGAGGTGTGTGGGGGTGAGAGGATTCAACAGAGAAAGAATGGGGAGCAGAACAGGCAGATCTACTGAAATCTGCTGCTGAGGGGAGCAGCGGGCCAGGCAGGAGAGGTCTGCTGCGCCATGTGGGTTGCTCCCTGGGCATCTTGAAAGCACTGTCTCTAACCCCTGTGCCACCAGGGAGGCCCTGTTCTATAACTTTCTTTATGAAAAAAATCACAATTTCTGGTGTACATTTTCTAGATAGGTGTAAAGTTATCAAATTACTTTTCAACATCTGCATATATAGTATGGATTTACCAAATTGGATTAATCCTCTACCCTGTAGGTGGATTTGTAGGTGATTTTAATTTTTAGATGTTCTAACCAATGCTGTAGTGCATAATCTTGCACATTCGTCTTTATAAATGTCCTATCATCTCTTTAGTGGATTCCTCAAAATGTTAAATGCTATTCCTGATTTCTTTTTTAAAAAAGCAGTTTTTTTTTTTCCTTTTCTCTGCGTTGCCTTGTTTTACTGCTCACTGTGTGTTTTCCGGGTACAGATTCATACCTCTTCAATTATATGCTATCACCCACACTCCTCCCACACCCCACTGATCCTGCCTCCCACCCGCCCCTTGTTCAGTGTTTTGGTCTCATTAGCTGAGAGTTTTCCGGTTCCACCTCTGCTGCTGCTATTTTCATTTTTGTGTTTTCTACCCTTCTGGGTGGGAACCTGTATGTCCTGGTTATTTTATTTGCATTCTTTTACCAGTGAATTTAAAAACATTATTGTTGGTCAAGTGCCGTTCTTTTGTGAACGGCTTATTTGTGTCTTATTCCCATTGCTTTATTGGGGCGAGCTTTTAAAATGCGAAGGAAATGTGTTATTTTTCTGTCAAGCTTGTAAATATTTTTCAACCTGTTTGTCAACTGCCTTTAATTTTCGGTGCTCGTCAACAAACACGCAGAAGCCGAAAAGCCCGAGGCAGTTAGGGACTCACACCTGCTTTGCCCCATCGGTCGTGTGAATGTCGCCCTGGGCACGGCCCTGGCCCACGCCTGGCCCCTGCTGCCCGCCCGCGTCCCCAGCAGCTGCCCAGCAGAGTGAATCCTCCAGGCCAAGCGGTGTGGAGGCACATGTGGCCTCTTTTGGGGGGCTGCTGTTGGGGTACCACTCCCCCAGGCCTGGACGTACTGAGTCACGCTGAACCCCGCACCCCCTGGGAATGCTGCTGGGGGCCTCCCAATGGCGGGACGCGGCACACAGGGTGTGGGAGCACTTGAGCCCCTCGGTTCACGCTCCCTTGTGCCTTGAACTTCACCTGGAGGCACAGGTTCGAGGATGAAATTATTAGGAATTTTAAGGCAGCTGCCATGGTTGGCCCTTTGGGGACCCCATGTTATTCCTGCTGCTGGGCGGACCTGGGCCCTGGTTTAGGGATCCAGGCTGCTGCCGAGAAGGGAGGCCGACCCTGCCGGGCCCTGGCCGAGGTCCCGGGACCTTCCTGCCTGAGCGGCCCCTTCCAGAGAGCACCCCAGAGTGCCCGCAGGCGAGGGTCCCGCCGCACATCAGACCCCCAGCAGCTTCCCTTGGGACCCCCCCACCCAGAAATGCCGGGAAGGAGAATGGCAGCCTGCTTAGGAAGCAGCCTTTCTTCCTGAAAACACAGGCCGTGCACCCCAGCCGCCTTGCTCCCAGAAGCGTCCAGAAGTCACCCTGCAAGAGGTGGCCCTTGTTGGGGGGTCTGTTTTGTGACAGGCAGCCTCCCCCGATGCCACCTAGGCCCACTGGCTTGTCCCTGCTGGCGTGGTGGAGGGGGGAGCAGGGGCCTGGGGGGTGAGGGTGATGGGGGGCTCCTCTGGTTCCCAGCGCTTCCCTGCGCAGGGTCCTGGTCTCACTGTCCCGATTGGGAGGAAACCAGCCATGAACACAGTGGTGAGGGAGGTGGAAGAATTCTCTCCCTGCCCCCCAGAGAGGAGGCCAGCACCCCAATCCTTCAGCTCCCCTGGACAGAAGCCACACGTCTTGTTTTGTTTTGCTCAGCATGTTGGCGCTGTGACAAGTTCCTGCTTCCTCCCAGCTAGATTCTCTGCAACATCACCAGCTCTCCACGGGGTCACAGAAAGGGCTGCGGCAAATAACCCCGGAGGCAGGACCTTGCTCATTTATGTCTCCACCTTGTTCTGTAAACCGTCCGCACCCGAGACCCTTCTAGAAGAGCTTCATAAACAGTGACAGTCACGGACACTCGCCACACACTAAGCTTCTCCCTCCATTTCCTGTTTCTTTACTCGCTCCCTGCAGAGGACCCCACAGAGAACTCGGGCTGTAGCCAGACAATTGTGCCTTCACGCGCGCGCCCAGCTGAAATGCTGCTGCCTGAGGGAGGACCCGGGCATGGTTTGCGGTGCCTGCACCTGCATTCGGCCACCACCTTCCTTGCCCGCGCACCTTCCCCATCCATTTCTGACATCTCCGATTCTCCGGGGGCTGCAGGCCCGGAGGAAGAAGGTGTGGGAATAACAGCACCCATGGCACTCAGCGTCCGCGCTCGGGAAGCTTCGAAGCACTTAGCAGTGCAAGCGCCCTCCATTTCTCTGATAAAAACGATGAGAGTGCTTGAGCCGCGGTGATCGCGCCCGGTGAATTCTGATCAAGGTGGACACACGCACGGGTGGCGGACTCTGCGACGGAACATTTCCAGCTCCCTCCTGCGAGGCGGGAGGATGTGCTCTCTCGCCTTCTCCCTGTCTTTCTTTTTTTCTTTGAGGAAATACAGATATTTGGAAAATGGATTAGATGATCATTTCCCTTCAAGGTGACAACAGATCGGTCTTCTGGGTGTTGGAAGGGCCCCCCTTGCAAACTCCCTTCCTTGGGTTTGGATCTGGCCAGTATCCAGATGGGTGGTTCATCGCAAGGAGGCTGGAGCTGGTCAGGGGAGGCTGGAAGCTCTCCTGAATCTTTTCGGAATTTTCTCTCTCTCCCCCTCTCTCTTGCTGTCCCTCCAACGGGGACAGGGACTCCCACGTATCTCCTGTAGCTCGATAATTTTTGTTTTTATTTTTTTGGTAACTGGTTGTGTTGCCTGGCCTTGCCAGGGCAAGTATTAATCATTGTTAAGCAAAACTCAATGGAAAGTTTAAAAATAAATATTTCAATTGTAGTGATTTTCTAAAATTGTAATAATGAATTCAGACTTGTAGGCATTTCCAGCTCAGTCATGCAGCTGCTTTGTATACGTTTCTCATTTCATGAGCTGGAACACACAGAAATCACTATCACTATTGCCCCCGATGAGCAATTCGACCAGAACCCCCTGTGTGCAAACCTGAATGTCTGCCTTGAGGTTTGGAGAGAGCACACGGCTCCCGGCAGGCATATGAGTGCAAATGGGGGTGATTTGAGGGAGTCACTGAGTCCAGGAACTTATTTTTCGTGTCTGCATGCTTTAAAATTGTACTGTGTTGGGCCATGTTGCCACTTTTTAATTATCTAAGCTCTGGACAATAAGATCAGAATTGGTTCCGACTCCTGATTGGCATGGCCTTTGCTTTAGGTTTTCCTTTCTATTTTAGGACTTGAAGATGGAGATGAATTTCAGGTCTTGAACACATACAGAATAATCAATTTGGGGCTCATTTGAAACTCTGTTTGTGTTTCCTGCATTGGCACTAGTCTTCAGATGACTCCACATACGTGTGGCTGGTCCCTCCCAGGGGTGTCTCTGCCAACGGTGCCAGCTTCTGGGTTCCAGGAGGTGGTTCCTCCTCCGCGCTCAGAAGGGCACCTGCTTCTCCAACATGGGCACCCCATGTGGCTTCGAGAGGGTACTGCCTGACAGCCGCTCCTCCTGTGCAGCTCTAGCGTCTCTTGGTCCAAAGGAGATCTAGGAGGCACCTGCTCTGTGTCGTGTTTTGCACCAGGGATGGAGAACACAGCAGAGAAAAAGGCACACTTTGGACTTCCCAAATTTTCGAATTTTCAAAGCCCTTGCCAATGAAGATCTAAGCTTGATTGATCTTGAACATGACATCTACCCCCCGCCCCCACACACACATGATTTCTTACATGAATGTGCAGGAGAGGTGGAGCTTGTGTGTAGTATGCTTATAAATCAAAATTTAAACAATATGTTTTTAGGATAAAATCGCCATGCACTTTTGGGAATTTCTGCTTCCTTCTTTGCCTGGAGCCTCAGCCATGCCCTGCCCATGGCGTGCATTCCTGCAATCCTGGACGGTGGAAATGTTTGCTCCTTGAAAGCAGGTTCTGGTCTGAGTCCACCCTGATGCTTCCCTTCAAACCTGCAGCCCAGGAATTTTCTTCCTGGAGAAAGACCCTCTCCACCTCTACCCCACCCCGCCTCCATGTGACCTGACTCTGTGTCCCTCGAGATCAGGGCTTACAGGTGGTGCAGGTGGTGCAGGTGGTGCAGGTGGTGCAGGCCGTGCAGGCCGTGCAGGTCATGCAGGCCTCCTTTATTCCCTGCGCAGGGACTGGGCCATCGCCCCCGCCTGCCCAGCTTGCAAGGACAGCCGGGGCGGTGTCATCTGCTCCTGGCTGTGAGGCAGGGAGACTGATCTGAGGCATTAGAACCGATTTTCCTCCTTTCACCCGGCTACCTGCGTCGGCCACAGCTCCCGGCACCGCAGAGCAGCGCGCACACGCCTGTCCGGCTCGGGCAGCGGCGAGGCGGCAGCTGACTTATCTTCCCACTTCGAGTCTATCAGCGGAGGATGGATAAAGTCGTCACAGAGCAGCGTTGTCTGACCCTGACCTGACAGCAGGGATCGAATCGCCTGCGTGGAGGGAGGCCGCGGGCTGGGGGCATCCTGGGCTCGGGAAGCCGTGAGCGAGTTTAATAACGGGAGAGTAAATAACGAAAGGGCAGTCAATAAACAATTGTGGATTAATAAATTATTCATTTTAACAATCCTGGTCGCCGGGAGAAGGGGAGAAGGGGCGGGCGGGCTCCTCGCGGGCGCCCGCGCTTCCCGCTCCCGGCAGCAGGGGGCGCGCGCGCCACGCCGCCGGGCCGGCTGCACCCCAGCCCCGAGGTGGGGAGACCCGGGGGCTGCGGGCAGCGCTGGCTGGACGACTTCTCGCAGGTAGATTCCATGCAGCCCCGGGCTGCAGCGAGGCAGAGGAAAATGGACAGAAAACAGCTGTTCCGTCTTCCTGGATTAAAATAAGATATTTGCATGAAAACCGAATCGTGGAGGTTGGGACAGGCAGGGCGTGGCCCAGGGGATGGATGGAGAAACCCCACATCTCTGCCCACCTTGACGCCCCAGCTCTGAATTTCAGAAACAAGGGGATTCTGGGGCTTCTCCCGCCAAGGAGCAGAGCTGCGGGGGGGTGCAGGGCGCTGTGGAGGAGGCGCCTGCGCTCCCGGGGCGCCCGGCGGAGAGCACCCCCCTCGCCAGCTTCCGAGACGGGCAGCCTCGCAGGGGCGCCGGGCAGGGGGGGGGGGGGCGGCTGACCCGCAGGGAGGCCGGGAGGCTGGCCCCCGCCCGGGCACGGGTGCGCTCGGGGAGTCTGTGCGGTGGCCCCGATGGCCGCCCCGACGGCCGCCCCGACGGCCGCCCCGACGACTGCCCCGACGGCTGCTCGTCGTCAGCCCCGCCAGGCCTGCAGCGGCGCAGCCTCCGCGTTCAGTGCCAAACCGGCTTCGGCTTCTCATTCTGTGGTTTTTGGTCAGGACACGTCACCCCCGCACAGGCCGCAAGCGCGCTCCTGCGGGGTGCTGGGAAAAGCCGCGTCCCCCCAATAACCCCCAAACAACCTCCGTTTGCGCCTGCTGAGGGGGGCTCTGCCGGGTAGGGTGAAGCGCGTGCGAGGGCGGCCCCAGGGGTCCCGGAGCCGGGCCCGGGTGTCCCGGTGTTGCTGACGCTGGTGCTCTTGGGTCGATTTTAACTGGGCGCCCGATGAGGGTGGAGGGTATTTAAAAAGACACTTTTGAGTTTTAATTTCAGATGGCCTTTTCTTTTTCTTAATAAATTTTATTTTTATATTCCCCATACAATTGCAACCCCCTTATTTTGACCCCAACCCCTCCCCTCCCGCCCCCCCCCCCAGAGTGTCTCTGGTTCATAGTTGTTTGTTGATTTTGATTTTCACTTTCTTATAGTTATTCATTTTCCTGGTCCCTTATTTAAGTTTTCTAGATTCCTGCTATGAGTGAGACCATCCAGTATTTTTCTTTTTCTTTCTGGCTTATCTCGCTGAGCGTGATCCCTTCCAGCGCCATCCATGTTGCTGCAAATTGCATGTGTTTATCTTTTTTGAATGCTGAGTAATATTCCATGGTGTATATGGACCACATCTTCTTGATCCAGTCATCAGATGGTCTTTTCTCAGCCCTAAGCAGGCAGATGAGGTGACGGCCCACCCCCACCCCCTGGGCTCATCCCCTGGGCTCATCCCCGCACGTCTCTCCCAGGAGTAGAGGCAGCACCGGGACCAGCTTCCAGCCAGGAGAGCGGAGGCCTGCGATCAGGGGTGCGCGATCTGCAGCCCCACCCTGCTGGAGGCTCTTTCTTGCTGGGCTTGGAGAGGCAAGAAGCCGCCGGCAGGCTCTGGTGGCACAGCTCTGCCCTGCCCTGGCAGCTGAGTCGGCCTCTAAAAACCCTAAAGCAAAACACCCAGCAACACCCTAAAGCCACTTCCCCACAACCACTAGAAGCTGCGATTCGCCAGTAGCCCAGTGAGACTGCGAGCAGATCCTTCCCCGGCGAGTCTCACAGGAGAGGAGCCCCATCAACACGGCCGTGGCCTGGGTGGAGGCCTGGAGCAGCCGCCCTGCTGAGCTGTGTCCCCAACACACGGAACATGAGCTAACACAGAAGTGTTTCTTGAAGCTACTACGTGCGTGGCAACCCTGTTGCACAGAATAGACAACACTTCGCACCATGTCCTGCGTCTCCCGGGTCTGTCCCATCATCCTATTAAACAAGAAATTACTTCTATAGGGAGTCGAATGAATTTTCCTGCTTAATCAATATCACTTTAGATCTTTAAGGCAAATTTGCCAGACCATCTGGAGCAGGACCTGCTTTTTGTTCCGAATAAACACGAAAGTCGGGTACAAAGTGAAAATAAATTGCAGTGAAATGGAACGTATGTGGTTAATTGAGGCTGCTTTTAGGACGGGGTCCAGTTATCAGCCAGATGACTATTCGTTGGCTAAAGGAGAGCTTCCCGCAGAGCAGGCAGAAGTGGGGGTGAGCTGCTGGGGGCTCCTGGCCCCACCGTGGGGGTCTACATCATGCTCAGTTGTGACACCTTGTGTAGTCTGAGCCCTGAGTGGGGCGAGGCCGCGGGTCACTTACTGGGCAGAGAAACGCAATGGTGAGAACCACAACGATGGGGGAGGAACAGGGCAATGGAAGGTGTTTCCAATCAGCTAATGTGAGAAATAGAGGCTAAGGGGCGGCCCTTCACACAGCATAAGCACCACAGGGCTTCCTGCCTGTGCACTGATCATTCTCTTCTGGAATGTTCTCTCCACCCACGGATGCATGCTCGTCCGCCCCGTCCGGTCTCACTGATGTCTCATGAAATCTCCTCTGGCACCCCCCAGCAGCGCTCATCGCTGCGGTCTCTGGCCGCTGAACCAAACCACGCTGCTGTGGAAGCTGCCGGCACTGGGGCCGGCCCTGCACTGGCACCTGTGGGCCGGGGGCGCAGTCGGCCTCGGCCCCCTGGCTCGCTGGCGCGCGGCCCTCACCTAGGAAGCCTTGGGCCAGGCCAGGAGCGGAGATGACCCAGCGGCTGGAGGCCCGAGGACGCCCGGGGCTGCGCACCCCTGAGACTCGTGCGGGCTCCACCGGGATGGCAGAGCTTGCACCCACTTTCCTCTCTCCCCCATGCCGACGGCATGGGGTTGACTCAGAGGCTTCTGTTGGGGCTGTAGGTGGTGGTGGGTTTCACCTGGACAGGTGGTTCCCCCCCCATGCATGCAAATCCCTCCACTCCGGACACATGGACGACGCGATGCCAGCGAGGACCCCGCTGCTCTGTTGGCACAACCTTCAGAAAGCGCCAGGCCCGGCGTCATCGACGGCAGCAGTGCTCAGCGGGGAGAGGATCCAGAGCTGGGGGACTGGATGCCAGAAGCCTGGGATGCCGGGTTACATGGAAGCGCCTGGCAGGCTCCGGGTGGACAAGCACAGCTGTGTTTGGGAAGCGTGGACGCCTCGGTCTGTTCTTGACATTGGCGCTTGGAGAAGAGCTTCTGCAGGAACCGGCCTCAGGGCCGCTCGCCGGCGCCAGGAAGGTCCCTCCACCTCAGCCTGCAGCTGGGGGCTCTGCCTTTCTTCTGCTTTTCGTTCTCTCTTCTTGCCGATACCCATTTTCTCTAGTTTCGGACTGCTGCATTCAGGAGAGAGAACCGAGGCAAAAATCTTCGGACCCATTTGCTTGCAGAGGCTTTCTTTGCTGAGCAATGGTAGAGGTTCTTCAAGGTCTGGCCACAATAAATGGGGCACTTTTCAAATTCTATTTGATTTAGGAGCCAGCTAGCCTTGCTCTCTGAAACCCTGCAGTACAAGCACGCGCACACGCACACACACGCACACGCGCACACGCGCACACACGCTCTGACTCTGGCCGGGAGTCCACTCCGGCCGCAGGGTGCTCTCAGGAAGCTTGGATGAGTGAGGTCAGAGCCACAAGCTTCACTCCCTCTTCCTGGGCAGCGGGCGAGGGTGGTCCCTGGTTAAATGAGGGCGTCCTGCACAGCACCGCCGCTGTCTCTGGGGCCAGCTCCCCTCACTGGCTTCTGGTGCCATTGGCGTCACGGATGTTTAATTCAGGCAGTGCAAGCGGAACAAGCCCTTGGTGGACCCCAGCAAGTTTCTGCGGTTGAGAGACACGGAATCCATCACACGGTCCTGGAGGACACTGAGGACCCACGAGAGCCCCTCACCCTCCGTCCCAGGCCGCCGCAGCGTGGCCCGTGGGAGAAGCTGCAGGGACATCAAATCTGTCAAGATCTAATAATGAAATGCCAACAACATAGAGACACCCCCAATTTGATTATAAAGTTTCGCCCATTATCAAATTCATAGGGAGAAATTAAAGTTTAATTATTAAATCTTCCTGAAATTTCAAGTCCAGACAGATGAAAGCGGAAGGATGCGGAGTCAGAAACAAGCATCCTCTGCCCTTGAGATAAACATCCCGCTGAGAGCCTCCACTTCCCGGCCTAGCATGTCCCATTCAGCCAAGTGCCCCCACCCAGCACACGCCGAGCCCAGCCGCGGTCGAGTCCCAGCAGCTGCCTCTTCTGCAGAGGCCTCCCTCCCTCCGCCCTGGGGCCTTGGCTGAAGGCCCAGTGGTCTAGCGCTTTTCCTGGAGACCTGCAAGCCTGGGATGCAGGGAGTATTTGCTCAAGGTCACCACACACCTGACCTTTTTTCCTTGGAAATGGTCACCTGGCTGGGGACAAAGCCACCGTCGTCGGCAGGCGGGAGAAGCAGCTCCCCCTTAACACAGAACAGTGGACTGTCGCCCAGCGTCTAGCGAGGCGGGAGACCCACAGATCTCAGGTTCCACCGCAAGACCTGAGCTGGGCTTGGGGAAGCACCTGGGAATTGCATCTCAACAAGGTGATTGTGATGCAAGTTGGGTCCGTTGCCTTTGATGGCGGATCCCTTGGTGGGTCCCCGTTTGTAGACCAGCATCTGGAACCCACCTGGAGCTCAGGACCTGGAGCTCAGCGCATCTTCGTGTCCTGAATCAATCACTTTGAACCCGAGTGGTGGCAAGGGCTGCGGAGAAGCCCAGGAATTCACACTGTCCCGCGCTGGCTCCTGGGCGTGGAGCGGAGGAGGGTCCTTGCCTTCCTAGAAGGTATTGATTAGGAAGTTTTTGGGTTTCAGGCTTCGGCTGAGGTGGAACTGGGGAGGAAGCAGGGAGGGACATGACTAGTCGGTGTCTCCAGAAGGAGCTGTGGGTGCAGCAGATCATCCCCGTTTACTTGAAATACATCACAAAAGCTGCGCGAATCTCCCTGGGACAGCGGGACCCACCGGTCCACCATGCTGGTTGCCGCCGAATGTCACTTTCCATAGAGACTGGAGCCATTAACTAGTCTGATGGCACCAACAAGGGGTGCAGGGGCTGCTTTATTTCCTCTCTAACGCTTCCTGATCATAATTTTATGTAGCTACTTCTGGTTTTAGCTCCCGACCGTGTTCTGCCAGCCCGTGCCCTTACCCCCTGTCTTCTAAAAACGTCAACATGAGAAGCTGAATTCCTGTTTTCAGGGAGGTTCCGCGCCTCCTGTCATGCTTCCTCTTGCTATCCTGCACCGAACTATCTAAAATAGTTCAGTCTCTGCAGTTTGATCCTGTGAAAGATCACGGGAAAACAGCAGTCTGTACAGACTGGCTCTCAAACTTTAACCCGCCCAGAGACTGTACATTTTCCAGAGAGCCACAAACTTGCCTCCCCGTGGCCTGGCAAAGGTGGGTCTGTGGGCAGGAAAGCCGTGGCCAGACCTGCCGTGGGTGCGCAGCTGGTGTGGTCAGTCACGTGACCCTCTGGCGCAGCAGGGCTTGATGCCATGAAACTGATCACTGCACCCGAGCGTGGGTGACCGTGGGGCCCCTGTGGTCACTGCTGGGAGGTCGCTGGGGCTCCTGAGCCTCCTGGCCCTGCTGTGCAGGCTGGGACACCTGCGGGGAGCTTGCTGCCCCCGAGATGGCAGCCACGGGGCCCTTGGCCACGCTGGTCCTTTTGTTTCTGACTCTCCCACTGCGAAGGGATGACCCCAATCCTAAGGCATTTTATGTCTTGCACTCTTTGGAAAGGCTTCTGAATCTTTCAGACACACCCTCTTTCACCTCCGAAGCGAAAGCCCAGTGCTGGGCACGGACGATGTCCCATCATGATGCAGCCCCTGGGCCCGGAGTCCCAAGAGGGCAGATGCCCGGCCTGGCCGGCCCCTGGGCCTCCGCCTCTGCTCTTAGCCGCTGTCTCTGCTCGTCGCCTGCGAATCTGTGCAAACCCTAACCCGGGAATAATTCATTTTCTTAAAAAAACGTGTTTCCCATCTCCCACCTCCACCACCAGTTTAGTTGCTCAGAAGTGAGGTCGCCTGCCCCTTCCCCCGGCCTCCCAGGTTAGTTTGCACCAGAATCTCCCGATGTTGAAACATCAGAGCTGCCCACACTCTCCCCGCGTCAGAGTCGGTGGGTTTGGGCTGGTATCTGAGAATTTGCGATTGTAATAAATCCCCAGGCCTTCCTGATGCTGTTGCTGGGCCAGGGGCCAGCCTTTGAGAACCACTGCCCTAAACCAGTTTTATTGATTCTGATTAACTTCTGGACTGTGACAAATTTAAAATGCCATCAGGCTAATTTTGATAACATCAGGTGGAGATGAGGTTTAATTAAATTAGAGTAAATAAATTAGATCGATTTAAAATGCCATCGGATATATTTCAACAACCTTTGGGTACATTTTAAATATCATCAGAGATGAAGGTTCACCCCCGGGTCCTAGGAAAGGTGGCAAGATGGCAAGAGTGAGTGAGAGCTTTGAGATCCTCTTGTTCCCACAAAATCTTAAAAAAATAAACAGGACGAGACCCAGGCAGCACATCGTATGCCTTTGCGTGTTGATACAAGTGAAACAGAACATGCGGTGCCGCACTGTCGTGTGGGCTCAGCTGAACTATGGATGGGAACAGAACCCTCGGCCTGGCACTTCCTACCCTTGACGAGGCAGATTAGTTCTGGGTCTTAATTCAGGACAGGGCTGTTGGGTCCAGGATGTGCAGGGCTCGGGTTGGTGACAGGAGACAGGTGTAAGAGCTTGCGAGCCAGCACGTGAGGTTAGTCACGGACAAGACCAGCCCTGGCGCTGACTCTCGTCATCACTGATGATTCCGTTACCAAGGAGGCCTGGAAAGTTCCCTAGCAATAGTGGGCAACGCTAATTGGAGGGCAGCTTTCCTTAAAAAAATCTGTGCCCTTTTTCTCAGTGTCATTCCTGCGAAGTATGCCTTGGGGAAGAGACTTCAACAGAGACAGAGAGAGAGAGAGAGAGAATTTATAGTCTTATAAGGTAATGCGAATGGAGTAATTTCTTTTTCTTTCAAGTTTTTCAGGAGACTTGTGCAGGGTAAGCAGAGGAGTTTTCTGTTCCTGTCTATTTTATTACTTCCGGGGTCTCGTGTAATTGGAAGTGAGTTAGACCCTGCAAGAAATGGCTTGTTCTTGGTCGGAGCTTGCGCAGTGTCAGTTAACACGGTCCATTTCTGGCCAATTTCACCACCAGACAACTCCGCAGCTCCTGAAAGAACTAGATGGGGGTGAAGGTGAAGAGAGCTGGTAAGAAGCGTGGCTGCGACCCCTGTGTCATCCCCAACCACGCTCTTTGTTTTTTCACAGTTTATTTAATAAATTATTTTTTTATATAATTCTTACATCATTTTTCATTTTTGCACAATGTATGCATTTTCATTTTGGTTATATTCCCCACACGATTCCCACCTGCTTTTTCTGACCCTAATCCTTCTTCTCCTTCCCCCGCACCCCCCACCACCCCATAGTGTGTCTCTGGTCTATGGTTGCTTGTTGATTTTGATTTTTACTTTATTGCAATTAGTCTTTTTCCTGGTCCCTTATTTAGGTTTTCTAACTTCCTGCTATGAGTGAGACCATCCGGGATTTTTCTTTTTCTTTCTGGCTTATTTCGCTGAGCATGATCCCTTCCAGTTCCATCCATGTTGCTGCAAATTGCATGTGTTTATCTTTTTTGAATGCTGAGTAATATTCCATGGTGTATATGGACCACATCTTCTTGATCCAGTCATCTATTTTTGGGCATTTGGGTTGTTTCCAAAGCTTAGCTATTGTCAACAGTGCTGCTGTAAACATAGGGGTGCAGGTGCCCTTTGGAATGGATGTTTCTGTGTCCTTTGGGTAAATACCTAGGAGTGGAATTGCTGGATCCTATGGAAGCTCTATGTTTAGTAGGTTGAGGAATCTCCACACAGCTCTCCATAGTGGTTGCACCAGTTTGCACTCCTATCAACAGTGCAGGAGAGTTCCTTTTTCTCCACAACCTCGCCAACATTTGTTGTTGCTAGTTTTTTTGATATGTGCCATTCTTACTGGTGTGAGGTGGTGTCTCAGTGTGGTTTTGATTTGCATTTCCCTGATGATAAAGGATGCTGAACATTTTTTCATATGCCTGTTGGCCATTTGCATTTTCTCTTTGGAGAAGTGTCTTTTGAGTTCTGCCCATTTCTTGACTGGATTGTTTATTTTGTTTTTGTTGAGTTGTGTGAGTTCTGATTTTTTCCCAATCAGTGGGGTGTCTCTCTGTTTTGGTTAATGTCTCTTTTGCTGTGCAGAAGCTTTTCAGTTTGATGTAATCCCAGGTGTTTATCTTTGCCTTCACTACCACTGCTTTGGGTTTTGAGTCTTTAAAGATGTTATTGTGATGCATGACTTGTGGTGTTTTACCTATATTTTCTTCTCTATATTTTATGGTTTCAGGTCTTATGTCCTGTACCCCTATGTTTATTGCAGCATTGTTTACAATAGATAAAACCTGGAAACAACCCAAATGCCCAAAAATAGATGACTGGATCAACAAGATGTGGTACATATACACCATGGAATATTACTCAGCAATCAAAAAAGATAAACTCATGCCATTTGCAGCAACATGGATGGAGCTAGAAGGAATTGTGCTCAGTGAAATAAGCCAGAAGGAAAAAGAAAAATATTGGATGGTTTCACTAATAGCAGGAATATAGGGGAACCCAATAAGACATCAGTGTAAAAAAATAATAACAGAACAAAACACAACAAAGCAACAACAGACAATTATAAACCAGAGACATCCTGCAGGGGAGGAGGCGGGAGAGTGGTGAGAGGGAGGGAGGGAGGAGCACAGGGGGCTGAGGTGATGGTGCACGGGGCCCTTGGGGAAGGAAACTCTATGGGGACTGCACCTGAGGGCGTGGGGGGAGGCAAATATTGTCTAAAAATGAACAACGAAGCAAAAAAAATAAAAAACTATATAAATATATATAATTTTATTATATATAATACATAATAAAATTATATAGAATATAATAAAATATTTATAATAAATAAAATTTACTATATATAATATATAATAAAATTATTATATACATATATAAATTATATATATTACATAAAAATTATTATATACAATATAATTTTATTATAAATTATATATAATAAAATAATTTTATTATATATTATATAATATATAATAAAATTACACAGAAACTTACATATAAATTATATATATTATGCATAATATATATTATTTATTTATAATTTATATATTTATATATGAAGAAATTATCATGGTGACTTATTTGGTTTTGCTTCGTCTTTTTCTTACAAACAAAAAAACAAAACTCCCAAAGCTCCCGCCCCCCAGAACTCTAACAAAACCACAACCCGAGCGGGGCGGAGACGGACACGCTGCCAACGGGGTCGCCGGGAGGCTGTGAGGACGCGGCCGTCATCCCCCAAGCGGGAAAACCCACCGCGTCTCTGCCTCGTCGGGAAGGCGGCTGAGGTCTGCGAACACCGTGGACCGGGGGCCCGGGACAGGCCAGAGGCGCCCCCCGGAACCAGGACGGCAGTCAGGGTCCCCGCTGCCCGCTGGACTGATCTCCTGTCTCGGGGCGCTTGTGACAGATCCAGCACAGCGGAGTGAACTGGGGGGACTCGGGGACGCGGCAGCCCCCGATGCAGAGCTTGGGTGTGGCACAGCCGTTCCGAGCCGGGAGTGGGACTAATTCCAGCAGTTGATTTCCCCAGAATTTCCAACCCACTGTTCCTCCCCGGAGACAATAACCCAAAGCTGGAGGGGAGATTTCTTCCTGAAAAGACGGCGTGGTGGACGCAGGGCCGAGCAGGCGAGTCACAGGCTGGGGTGCTCCGCGGGTCTCCCAGCGCCGAGCTGCAGCTGCCCCTGCAGAGGGCCCCTCCAGGCCGCCCCTTGGGGAACCAGCAGCCCCGCTTTGGGCACACAGCGCGTCGTCAAGCACCACGTGCGCACACTGGGCTGCGAGGGAGGTGCCATGCCCCGGCCCCCAGAACCACCTTGGACACGGTCCTGGGCGCTCCGGGGAGGTCGGGGTGCAGCCCAGGGGCCAGGCGAGGCTGTGCGGCCAGGGGGGCAGGCGGCCGAGAGAGGCCTCTTGCCCTGTGGCCAGACGTGCCTCCGGTGCTGCTGGGAAGGAGACGGTGGAGGAGAGACACGTGGAGATGTTTGGAGGAGCCCCGTGGGGGAGGGTCTGGGTCAGGTAGGGGGCCTTTTCCCGAAGGATGCTGGGGGGTGGCCCGCGCGGGGCTGTCCTGAGGATGTTTGTACGGCATGCAAACACCCAGGCGGTCTGGAGGCGGAACACACTGAGTCAGACTGGTCTCTGGGTGCTGCGTAGCCCAAACAGGTGGTTGACTGGACTGGTCACTTTTTACCCCGCGCTTGGGAGTCACGGGGAGAGTGTGGGCATGTGGCTGGCCGACGTGAGGCCAGGGTCGGCGCCTCCAGTGACAGGCCAGGGGGGTCGCCGCGGGGGAGCGCTGGCCATGGGAGAACAGACCGAGAGACATGTGCTGGGTTGACCTACAAAGTTGACTGAACCCCAACTTTGTTGTTACCCTTTTGGTCTTAAGATAACAACAAAGGCAATAACAACACAGGGCCCCCAATAAGCAGTCGCCCTGGTAGACGGGAGGCAGGGCCTGGAGGCTGGGGGATGGGGTTTTCAACTGCCGCACCCCCCAAGGCTGGAGCGCTGCTTGTTAAACTTTCTGGAAATTTGTGAACTGATGGTTGAACAGTCATCCTTCTTCAGAATTAAATATATAATTTATTATATACGGAACATACGTATTATATATGGAAACAAAGGTAACATGTGCTGAAAAGTCACCATTTCCTATTTGTTTGCAGTGGACTCTGCCTTGGGCTATTTATGTGTGTTGTGTCTGTGGGGCTAGCCAGGTTGAGGGGAGAGAGAGAGGTGATCTGGGGGTGGTGGTGAATACGCACCCTCTTTCCTTGCTACTTTTGTCTTCCGAGTCCCTTTCTCCCCCCCTCTGTAATCTCCCTCTGTGGTGAGATAATAGCATCAGAGGATTGGAGTTCGTTCAGTTGTTAAGGAATATCATTATCACTTTTTGTTATTTGCCTGCTACAAACGCCTTCTCCTGACATTAGCCTCATGTGGCCACCTTGGGACCCTGGATGATTTTCTGGCTTTGTGGCCCCCCTGTTCCCCACCCTGGGAGGAAGGAGTGGCAATCACTGGAAGGACCCTTATTTTTTTTTTAATTTAATTTTCAAAAATTGAAGTACTGTTGCATCATAACACTATGAAAGCCTTAGTCGTACATCACGGAGCGTCACCCTGTGCAGACACTACCTTGATGGGGAGCCCTTCTCAGGCTGGGCGAGTGCAAGCTCAAAAAGTGGCTCAGACCAGGCTCCAAACTGAGCGTTCCTTGCATGAAGGATGGCAATTAACCTTGGCAGTGGAGCAGAACTCACTTGTAAGTCTGCTCCTCTCCGTAAGCAGATATGATGGGAAGAATCCAGATTTTCATCAAAAAATAAATTAAAAACTGAGTCCTCACATTATGAAAGAATTCACAGAGCTTTCTTCTGCGAGTGACACTTCCTGAGTGTATTGAAGCCATGTTTGGATTCACGTAAATGCATTACCAAGGGGGCTGTTTCACCCACCCCCTCTGTAGGCACAGCCTGGTTAAGCCACCAGGGCAGCCCGAATCTTCAGTGGGTTATTAACCCGTGTTAATCCTCATTCCTCAGGCATTGTACTGCTTCTTAAGTTTCCCGCTTTCCAGGGGGACGTCAAGCCCAGGTGGGCCCCTTGTTTTACTTCTGCCCACTGGGGCCGAGAACACAGCCCATTTCTTTGAGCTCCTGGCTCTCTTCTGTTTCACTTTAGGCAGGGATTTGGGTTTCAGTGATGTGTGGAGTGGGAAAGTAGGTCACTGACGCAGCTCTCCATGCCACGGATAAATGGTCTGCGTCCCAGCAGCACCATGATGCTGACTGGAGGAGCCGTGCAGAAAGAGAGCCAGGGGCCGTGCCAGCCGGGGCAGGATCTCCAGGAATTGGCCAGGGGGCCGCTGGAGCCGCCTGTCCAGGCGGGGTCCCTGCACTGTGGGAACTCTGGCCTGGAGGCAAACGCACACTTAGAGCCTCCCGGGTACTAGCCATGGTGCTGAAACCCGAGCCGCCAGGGAACTAGCCACGGTGCTGAACCACGCCTTTGGGGCTGAGTTTCATAGAGGTTACCTGGGGGGATTAGAGTGGTTGCAGCTATTTCTCCAATTATGTATGCATAGGCCTCGTCTCCTGTATCTCCTGCTACCCTCTGGTATTCTGGAAGGTTGGGGACCAGGGAGAACATGCAGGTTGAGGAAAGGCTAGAGCAGCAGGACATTCTTTTTTTTTTTTTTTAATTTTTTTATTGAGGTAACACTGGTTTACAATGCTGTTGATGACTCCAGAGGTCACACCTCCGTGTATGACACCACACTCACCACCAAGGCACCCATAGGCCGCCAACAGAGTCCACTGGGCTCTCCCCTTCCCATCTTCCACCCTCCCCCTCTGGTAGGCTCAGTTCTGCAGTCAGATCCCTAGGGTTTGTTTTGGTTGGGTTTTGTCTGTTCTTTTTGTTTTGTTTCTCTACATTCCCCATAGAATGTACCAGCTGATGTTTGTCTTTCTCTTTCTGACTTATTTCACTTACCACCACCTCCTCTAGTTCCACCCATGTTGTTGCTAATGGCAAGAGTTCATCTCTTTTTACAGCTAAGTAGTATCCATTGTGCATGTGGAACACATCTTCCTAATCACTCATCTGTCATTAGACACTTTGGTTGTTTCCATAACTAATGTAAACAGTGCTGCAGTGAACAAGGAGTGCATGAATCCCATCGAATTAGTGGAATTGCTGGGTTATATAGAAAATCTATTTTTAATATTTTGAGACACCTCCATACTGCTCAGGAAGTGCTTCTATAGTGACTGTGATTCTCATGAAGATGCTCCTATTCCCTGCAGCCGCCCTCTCTGCCTCTCCATATTTGTCTCATAAGGTTGCTGAAATGAATCACCATAAACCAGGTGGCTAAAAGCAACAGAAATGTATCCTCTCACCAGCCAGAAGGTCAGATGTCTGAGGTCAGCATCACTGCTCTGAAGTCCAGGCATCTGTGGGCTGCATGCCCTCTGGGGCCGAGGGCAGAGCCTGCCACTCGCCTCTGATGCTTTGGGCTGCCACATCAGCTTCTTTCCTGCCTGAGTCCCGGCTCCCCCGCCTTTCTCATGTCAGGATGCTTGTGCTTGCATTTTGGACCCACTGAGATAATCCAGGATAATCTCTCATCTCAACATCCTTTACTTAATCACACCTGCAAAGTTTTTGCCAAGTAAGGTGCCATTTACAGGCTCCAGGAATCAGGACCTGGTAGCTCTGCTATTATATGACTTCCTACTATGCTACCTCTTGTAATTTTCCAGCAATATGGTATTTTGATGTTAGTATAAAACACATCATTTATAATGATCATAGCATTAGGTGTATGCATGTGTGTGCATGTGTGTGTGCTCATGTGAGTGTGCATAGGTGTGTGCATGTGTGAAAACACCTAGGCAAGGGTGAGCATATTAGCATAGACTTTGCTTCCGGCCACCTTTGCATGATGCTAATAAAGAGCAGGCAGAGTGGCCTGTATCATCGTTTTAGTCAGCTGGCGAGAACACACCCCGCCCTCCTGCGCCAGGCTGGCCCTGGGACACCCCTGCTCTGGCTGATTTCTTAGTAGACGGACCGACTCCTGCTTTACTCGTTGTGAGTAGAGGTGGCCATCCCTGCCCACGGAGATGGGTGGGTGCCGGGACCCGCGCCCCTCAGTCCAGCCCAGGGCTGGGTTCTTGCTGGTGTCCCTCCTCTGCTCTGAGACTAGTTCTCCACTTACTGAGCCAAGAAGGCTCCAGAGGCCCGGCCTGGACCTCATGCTCCTCTTCTGGGCTCTCGTCTTTTGAATTCTCCTGGGCGACTGGTTCTTCTTCCCAGTCTAAATCTATTTGCAGGGTAGGAGGCTCTTTCCCAAGCTTTCCTGTGCTGCGGCCGAAGCACTTGGTCTCGGGGTCCCAGGCTGCTCACCCCAGGGAGACGGAAAGAGGGAAGGGGAGCAGCCGCAGAGACGGAGCAATGGTTCCAGGCAGCAGCTCTCCGCCCGGATCTGGTTCTCCGCACCGTGCGCCGTCTCTCTGGCTGCTCGCGGTGTCCTTTTCCTTTCACCTGGCCAGTTCCCACCCCCAGGCCTGATCCCCAGGACGCTGCGCTCAGACTGGCTGGTCCTTGCCGATGTCTCTGGTGGTGGAAGGGGTCGGGTTGCCCCTGCTCAGCTCCTCTTGCAGGGGTGTCTTTCCCGGGTGACACCCTCCGGGAACTCCCTGAAGGCGTCTGTGTGGGGCACAAAGCAGGTGGAGACACCTGTCTTTGGGTCAGAACCCAAGTCCCCGTGTCGTCTCTGGCGAGCTTGGGTAAAAGCCTGAAGCCACCCTGGCCCTTGGCTGGAGACAGGCGTGGTGTGGCTTTCAGCGCCAGCGGATGCTCAGGAACCTCGGGACCTGCCTGCCCTCACGGCGAGGGCTCTGCTCTCCTCTTTCCAGACCATTCTTAGGGAGGAGACAGCTCCAGGAGACACCTCTAAGCGCGGAGACCGTCCCCACGGGGCCTTCCTCTAAGATACGGCTAGTCTCCAAAGAAGCGAACCTATTTACTGAAAGCTCCTTCCAGAAAGGCTTGCGGCTCTCAGCTCGCCCCCTCCTGGTCCGCGCGCGGGACCCAGGCCGCGCTGCTCTGGGGCCCGCGGGCGCAGAGGGGTTTCTCGCAGTCTCCAGCAGCTGAATGCCTCTTTGAGCTTCTTGTCGCCTCTAAGAAAATCTTCGGATCATAGGAGAGAAAGAAATCTGAACAGTCTCAGAAAAGCAAAGCGCTCAGTGCAGGCTTGCTCCACAAAAGGAAAAAGATCTTGACATTTCCCAGGAGTGAACGAGCAGGTGGGCAATTGTGAGAGCTGATGGCGAGATTCCCGGAGCCCAGAGCCCCCGGTGAGGGGAGCTTTGCAAGGGCCGCCTCCAGCCTGCAGAGGAGAGTGCCTCGGGGGAGGCTGCTCCCTGGCTCCCGCTCCACCTTCCTCCTCAGTGGCTGGGGGTTTACCTGTCCGTGCATCTGTTATGCATCTACCCACACACGCGTGTATCCACACACATGCACAGCTGAGTCTACACACACGAGTGTCTGTGTACAACCCAGCATACATGCATGCTGTTCCTCTCCATGTGTGTCCATCTGTGCATGGAGCCATCTATGTATCTATGCATGAAGTCACACATGAATACACCTACATACACACACCCACTTGTACCCACGCATGCATGCAACCACAATCTCTATACATGCACGTATCTCCATCTCTCCATGCGTAAATCTGTATGTGCACACACCCAGTCATATATCCACACACATGTCATGTATGTTTGCATGTACCCACACATGTATCTATTGATGCACACGTGCTTGTGTATGTTTTTTATGTCATTATACACATGGGCACCATCCTATGTGTGTATGCATGTGTGTTTTTCCTCCTATGTATATATGCATATCTCCACGTGTTGATCATTCTATGCGTGTATAATTTTATTTTGCATGCATGCCTGTGTCTGTCTGTGTGGATCATCTAGTCATTATTCACATGCATATCCACACATGCATGTGCGTCTCTATGTGCATGCATGTTTGTATCCACCCATCGTTCTGTGTATGCATGGATCCACGTATGTGCTGATTATCCTGCTTGTTTGTGTGCATGTTCACATCATTCTATGTATGTATGTGTCTGTCCATCCATCCACCCAGCACCTATATGTCATTTATCAATCATGAGAGGCATGCATCTACCCATCTGTCTGACGGTGTGTCCATCTATCCATCTGCCTTTCTGTCTCTTTATCTCACTTGCTCGCTGTCTGCCTCTTCTCATTTTTGTCTCGTCAGGCTGAAATTACTTGTCTTCCCAGTAAGGATGAATAATGAAGCAGTTTTTTCCCACCCGTGGAACGTCAATCTTTCTCCTTAGTGGACTGTTGAGATACTTTCATTGAATTAAAATTCCGAGTCTGCCCTGCAAGCCGAGGCATCCATCTCTAATGCTTCCTGAGGGTGTTCAGAAATTCCGAGACCGCTGATTGCGGCAGCTGAGGGGTTCTCATCTCCCAGGGGTCCTGGAGGCCTTTTTGTGCGATCATCAAGGAGGCACCCCTGGGGCTCGAGGGGGCAGGAACAGAGTCCACCTCTGCCATTCAAATTCTCTCGTCTCCCAGGGCAGGTGGAATCTGGTGCCTGCACAATCCTGAGGACCGCTTAACTCCCCTCCTCCTGAAGGAGCTTGGGGTCTTAGAAGGAAGACATACATTTCCCGAAAGCACACATAGTCACTCCACGTCCGCAATGGCCCAGTTTAGCTCCCGGCCTCTACTCATTCGGCTTGCTAGAATTTAGCAACTACTGCGGGCATTTATGTTGGGCACATACAAACACACTAAATTTTTGCAACAGCCCAGTGGGGGTGGATCCTACGCGTAGTCTTAGTTTACAGGACGGGGGCTCATGAGGTAGCCGACATCTTTCTGAAGGTGAGGCACCATTCTGCTTGGGGGTTTAATAGACAAGGGCACCCCAAAAGTGAACCTCAGTCCTACCCACATTTTACTTTGAAATTCCCTACTGACAGGTGAAACAATTTAAAAATAATTTAAAAAGTAGGTCAAGAAGGGCAAGTAGGGCAGGGAGGGGATGGGTTCAGGATCTGCTGGGGCTGATGTGAGTGGCAGGGTCCCCGTCACCCAGGGCCCACCCACCAGACACTCATGGGAACACCCCAGGACGGACCACTTGAGTCATGCTGAACCCCCTCCCCTGCGGCACCATCTTCATTCCCATCGCCGCCGACTCCCGCCAGTGACAGGGCCGTGGTGAGTGAAACAGGATGTGGGTTCCCATCACTTCCAACTTGAGTGTCCTTTACTCTTACTTTCATATCCTTAAGACAGTGACGTGTCATTGCATCGTTGCCCGTAAGCTTCTGCCGTGCGTCCTTGAGGGTCAAGCGTTGCATCTACTGCGTTCAGTTCACTCACAGGCCCAGCCTGTCCTTCCCTGAGCGCTGGCCCCTTGGTCCCGATGCACCCGCCCCTCACCCTTTCCTTCCGAGGACCACTGACAAGTCTTGCAGTCCTAATAGGTCTTTGTATTTTACTTAGTTCGTCTGTTTGCTTTCTCTACATGCCACACCTGAGTGAGATCACAGAGTGTCTTCTTTGGCTTCCTTCACGGCCCTTACCAGCCCCTGGGCCCGTCCATGTCATTGGGAATGGCAGGCTTTCATCTTCTTTACAGCTGAACAGTATTCCGTTATGCACACAGACCTCCTCTTCTTTATCCATGAGTCAGTCAGCGGGCACCCACTTCTTTCTGGCACTTGGCTATTGTAAATAATGCTGCAGTAAACCTGGGGGCTCGCATATCTTTTTGAATTAGTGTTTTTTGGATCAATGCCCAGACGTGGGGTAACTGGATCACATGGAATTTTCCACTTCCAGTGTTTTGAGGCGTCGAGTTCTGCTTCCGTGATGGCGGCCCCCAATGGGTCTCCCACCAGTGTGTAAGGTCCCGTCTCGCCACATCCTCTCGCCACTGCTGTTGGCCTTTACTCTCAAAGTTTATTGGCCAAGGAAGGGAATGCCCAGGGCCATCTTCCCGCACTGACCATTTGCTTCTGTGTCTGTTGGCAGGTGCGGGGTTGTGGGTGGGGTTGGCGACCGGCCCGGTAGCTGCCCTGGAGGCTGACGGCTCTTTGCCATCGCCTGCCCACACCATTAGTCACCAGCGCTTTCAGACGGGCTAAACTTGTCTTTTAAAAAAAAAAGCCTTTAAACCAGAACCTGGGGGACGAGGCCCCTCCAGGGCGGGGCACTGACAGCTCTGGATGTACAGCTGGGGGGGTGTGGTTCTGCATATGTCCTTTCCTGATGCCAGTTGGCACTGTGGCACTCCGCACAGGCCGGAGCTTTTCCCTGCAACCACCCCCCCGTTCCACCACCCCCACCCCGTGTGATCCAGGCTGGCTTCAAGCAGGTGACTAAGCCCCCAGCAAGAGCATTTTACAGATTGATTTGAAAATGGTTCCTTTCCAAATACCATGAGATCCGTTGCAGCTGTGTCTCTGGCCCTCCGGGGAAATGCCGCGTCTCTGGCAGAGCGCTCTGAGGCCCGCGCTTCATGTGTTGCCAGCTCCGTCCTCTGCCAGGCCTGGTCAGGGCATCGGCTCCTGGCCTTCCTGCCAGAACCTCGCCCCTGAATTCCAAGAGACACCCTCAGGGGGACCTGACGGGACGCAGACACTAGATGGCACCCAAGGTCCGCGGAACGTGTTCGTGGCGGCTCTGCAATTCCGCCCTCGGCGTCCTCGCAGACCAGACCTTATCATCCATCCCACCCGCAGGAACGCGTTCCTAATGCTGCCTAGTGACTATTTTTTTCTCCCTGAGAAATAAAAATTTTCTTTCAATGCAGAGGATGCTTCTTAACACCCAACATGTGTTCACGTTAAATCCCTTTGCTAGGAGGTGGCAAATCTGGCCTCTCCCTGCTCCCTGACCAGGCCCAGGGCTGGGTCTGCGGCGCGAGCCGGTGGATGGCGCAGGGCTGGGGCACAGAGCCACAGTCTCGGCCTCCTGGATGGAGTGGACGATTGTTTTCCCCTAAAAAATGAACACTGGACTCGTCAAAATCATTTTCTCATCGATCCACCGAGACAGGATCTGCCGGTTAGAGACGCAGTTCACAGAAAAATCTCCTTCCATCTGGAAGGGAGGGACAGGGAGGCGTCGACTCTGGTTTCTTCCATTTAAAAAGCATCGGCCTGTTCCAGAGTGAGTTTCGGAAGAACAGGAATGTGGGGCAGAAACACGTCCCTCCTGTCCTGCGGGCCACGCCCCGGGGCGGTGGGCTTCACGGAAGGTTAACAAAGTCACCAGCGGAGAAAAGCGACAGCAGAATCCGCGTGGAAGCAGGACAGGATGCGCTCCCCGAGGCGCCGCGCTTCATCCCATCCGGCTTCTGCTGCCTCAGTGACAACACGCAGTCCTTGACTTTTCTATTGCTGTCATCGTCATGCCCTGGACCCTGTGTGTCTTATAGAAGAAATAGCTTTTTCTGGACTCATCTGGAAACACAACTTATCAACAATCTTTTATGACTTAGCTTTAGTTTTACATTTTCGCTGAGAACGCACTCGAGCAGTCTCCCGGGGGTGACTGACTTGCCTGTATTCTTTGCGTCTTACTATTCCTTTCTGAACAGAGGTCACGTGGGCTTACAACACCGTGTGGTTTCAGGCGCAGTCGCACGCCTGGACACCCGTGCTCGCGACACACACCATCCTCACCAGCCCACCCCCACCTGCTCTGTAACCCCCTGGGCCTTCTCCCCTCCCTCTGGTAGCCCCATTCTGTAGGCAGAATCTAGGGGTTTGTTTACTTGGATTCTTTATCTCCGCCTGGTGAGCTCCTCAGTATCTGTCTTGCTCTGACTTACTCCAGTGAGTGTCGCTCCAGGCCCGGCCAGGTCGTTGCAAATGGCAGGATTTCATCTCCTTCTGCAGCCCAGTCCTGCTGCATCGCGCATCAAACCGCGTCTTCCTCTGCACTCACACGAGGCGGGAGAGGGAAGCCCTGTCATGAGAAGACCTGGCCTTTCACCCAGACTTTGTGGGGAGGCTTTTGGGGTAACGACCCCGTTACTTCTACCTCATTACAGCGCCTTTTTACTCAAATAACAAACATCACAAACCACAACAGCACCAAGAATCTCAAGGGGAGAAAAGAGGATTCTGGAGAGTAAATGGCATCCCTTGATTTTGGGAGAAAGGAGGACCCCCATGGACGGGGTCGGGTGGGGTGGCGGGACCCCCGTGGGACCTCCCTGGGGCGGTCGCAGCACCCACCAGGCCTGCCTCTCGCAGCTCATCCTCCCCGGCCGGTGGAGGAGGGACTTCGGAGCGCGAACTTGGGGGGCTCACAGCGCAGAGCTGCCACTCAGCCGGGGTCTCTGCTCATCTCAGTTTTCCCCTGGCTCCGGGTCTTGGGGGCCCACATCATGGCCCCCCGGGGGGCCACTCAGTGCTGCGGGGAGCCCCGGCACAGGGCAGGGTGGGGGAGCCCTTGCAGCCCCCACCTGGCATCGCGTGCAGCGCTCAGGCTTGGGCCTGGGGGGACCGTCCTGCCCCGGCCCCCAGCTGCCTGGGGTACAGGACAAGAAGCCACGGTCACACAGGATCTCCACGGGGGCTCCCAGCCAGGTGGGGTGAATACCTTGAGAAGAACAGAAGGAAATTTGGGAGGAATCTAGAGCCCCTGGGGGGCCTGTGTTCCGAGGGGCTTCTCTGGGGACCAATTCCGAAGCATGCAGAGAAGTTGGAATGAGGACAAGGAGAGGGACGTCTCCTCGGGGTGGAGAAGCCGGAACTAGCCTGGCCCGGCTGCAAATCGACGCCTGGGGTGGCAGCGAGACGTGGAGGGCGCCCCGCGGACCCGCCGGGTTCCTGCGCCTCTGCTGCTGGGCGCGAGCCGGGCGCGGCCGGGGTGATGGGGAGCAGCGCAGGGAGAAGAC
Organism: Talpa occidentalis; assembly: GCF_014898055.3. Classification (NCBI taxonomy): domain Eukaryota; kingdom Metazoa; phylum Chordata; class Mammalia; order Eulipotyphla; family Talpidae; genus Talpa; species Talpa occidentalis. The sequence goes on from NW_023605194.1 coordinate 113,611,033, forward strand.
AGTCCACCAGGGACTGCCTCGTGTCCCCGCGAGGGTGCTTAGATCTCAGCCAGCTGGTTAGCCGCCTCGAGGCCACCTGCTTGTCTGGAACACGCGCAGTCCCTTTCCCTTCGCAGGGAGAGGGAGGAAGCAGTGACTTGGGTGATAATTTTAGGGCGTGATTAAATTTGGCCTCTTAGGCTCCAGCTGAAAATTCAATTCCGGGGACTGGTTTTCCTTTTCATACATCAGTGAGCAATCCTGTGTCCTGCCGGGATGGGCCCTTCACCCGGGAAGGCAGCGTCCAGGCCCTCCAGTTCCTGTACCTCCGGCTGGGGGATGTGAGGAGGGAACAGGCTCACCCCGGAGTGGGGGCCACGCTTAAAAACAATTAGTGCTCACTTTACTACAGTCTGTGGAGCTACTTAATACAGTAATGTTGCACCTTCAACCTCACAAATGTACAGGCATTTGCACATTTTATGGATTCTCTTAAGTATTAAAATCTTGATTTACAGTGTCCACCAGTTTCTCCAAAAGATACCCACACCCACCCCCCCCCACCCACCCACACCCATGCCTGCCCCACCCACTCCACACCTACCCACATCTGGATCCGCCAGCATCTCCCACCTGCCCCGGGCAGTGTCTCCTGAGCGGCCTCCCAGCTACTGCCCTTCCCTCCTAGCAGAAGGGAGCTCTTTAAAAAAACACTATTTGGCCTCAAAGCCCCTTTTATTAAAAACGAGCAATGATCACACATAATAATTAGGTTGAACAGCAGCTCTTAGCTGTGTCTTCTGGACCCCAGAGGCCTGGTCTCTGCCGCTGGCTGGGTGCGTTTCACGTCTGTCTTGAAAGCTTCAGGCCCTTCCGCAGGGCCTTTGCTCTGGTGTTCACGCTGGGATGTTCTTCCCTAGCAAGGCGTCATCCTCTTTATTCTGGTTTTAACTTAACTGTCACCTCGGAGGAGGTGACAGTCTTAGCTGACTGTTCAAATGAGAGCAGGCGGGTCCTCTGTTGTAGTCCCTGGTTTTTCTTCACAAACACTGACCACTGTCTTCTGGTTCTTAAAAATATGTTCAGGCCTGTTTCCTTTACCTGCACGTCAGCGCGGCACGCTCTAGACTGCTCTGCATCAGGGGCGCCCATGCCTAGAATAGTGTCTCACAAATTCCAGGCCCAACCGCTGGTGACCTAGTAAAGGAAAACACAAAGCCTGGCCAAAAAGAGACTTTCTGAAGCAACCCAGGGGCAGGACGCTGATATGGGGGGTTTCGGCTGAGAGCGGGGTGGCTTGCTGCAGGCGAATCTCCATCTGCAGATATTTCCTGAGGCCCCGTGTCTGCGGTGCTGTTAAATGTCCTCAAACGATGACAACCTCTTATCTGGAGGAAATAAGAGGCTGACCTCATCCTCAGCCGATCTGATCAACTGAAAAGCAAAATGTGCTGTTAATTTCAGGGTCTGTTTGGGGTGACATTTTTGTCTTGCTAAAGGTTAGGGGCCATAGGGGAGCTGGAGGAGCCTGCTAACCAATGGGTCTTTACTCGCTGTTAGAAATTAGCTGGGCCCGGGCACAGTCCATGTACTTGCTCTGATTCGAGGTCTAGGTCTCATTTTTCCAGGCAGGGCTGGTGATGTGCTGTGTCCTCAGTGGCGAAAGTCTCTTATTCATGCATAAGCAAAGGGCAGGCAGGATTCACACAGGATGAGCCCTCGAACCTCACAGGCAGGAGAAAAATGGAGAGTCGTGATACCTAAAACATTTCTCAGTCCTAGCTGTCGGTGCTGGCACCCACTTCAGCACATTTCTGAAATGAACTCTGCAAAGGCGAGGTCAGCAACGCCATAAAGAGAATTTTGCAATTAAAAAGGCTGAAAGGGATCACTGGCAAGATGGCCTCTTCTTTTTTTTTTTTTTTTTTTTAAACCAAGTCACTTAAGAAGTAAACTCAATAGAAGTCTTTCCTTACACCCGTTTTGCCCATCAGTCAAAGTGATGGGATCCAGGCTGAGAAGACAGGCCACTGCAGAAACTCTACAGGGCATTTTTAAGACCCTGGCCTGTGCCTGGGAGGCCACGTCTCACCTAGTGAAGGCTGGCCTCTAAGGGGTGACTTCTGCGTCCTCACGGTTTGATAATCTACAAGGGTAATCAGACCAGGAAAGAAGATATGGATGAAAGAGCTTGCTGGGGAAGTTCTACCTCTATGAACAGCTATCAACCTCACTATCTGAATTTGCCAGTTGGATTACAGGGACTTAAAATATGACCATAAAGAAAAGCAATCTAAATGAAAATCTACCACGAAATCACATAATATTCAACGTACATTTTACTGCACCTGACGCTTTGGGGCCTCAGGAATGAGATCTGAGTGACTGTTTAATAAATTAGCCAAAATACCTGAAATCAGAGACAGCAGAATGAATGAAAGAGCCAGATGTGCCCAGAGGCCTCTGGGTGTCTGGAGGATGCAGCTGCTTACCTGAGCTAACCTGTACCGTCACGTGTCTAAAGGAGAGGACTTGAGTTCAGCTTCTCCCTTGAGTAGACAGCAGGTAGGGCCCACAGGGAGAGATGACCCCACAGGAGGAGTTTAAAGTCAGAAACTTTAAGTTTAAGAGCCTCTGACCTGAGCGCCCTCTTTTGCCAACAAGGAACCAGATCTGGGGTGGAGGTAGGGGGCTAAGAGATATGCCTCCAGGCTAGTGACTAAGAGCTGGGTGGGGCTGAGGGGGTGATCCATTGTCTTTCTAGACAGTGTGGAAAAATTAAAAAAAAAATACAGGAAAAGCATTATTTTTAATGCTCATTGCATTCTCTCTTAAGTGCTGCCTTTCTTCTAGGAATTTTACACATTACATTTCATATGTCATGCAAGACCTACAGCATCTGAGTTGAACACAAGACCTGCTCTTAGCTGTCTCACCTGGGTAGATTATTTAACCAATCTGGGTTCCTGCTCCCTGATAAGTACAAACGTGGTCTGTGGCGAGCTTTAGAGAGTAAATGCAAGGGTTGGTGACTATCAAACACTGGGCAGATGGTAGGTGCTACTATTAGAGAGGAATATTGTTTACTGGCTGCAAGTGGGTACTGGTGTCAGACTGACAGGTTCAAAATCCCACCTCTACCATTTCCTTCTCCTGGGACCTTATTAATCTTGTAAACCTTGGGTCCTTCACTTTTAAAACGGGGAAAACAAACATACCCACTTCATAGACCTGATGTGGAGATTTAATGATATAATTTATGTAATTAATGATATAACTTATGTAATTTATGTAACGGTTTGGTGGCCGTTATCAATTATTTTTAATTTCGCCATAGAGGTTGGAGGGCAAGAGCCAGTGCATGTTCTGTAAAGGGTCAGCTGGTCAGTGTCAGAGGCTTGCCTAGTGGGAGGCGGCCATTGTGATGACTGGGCTCAGCCACGGTGCAGGAACGCACTGGAGACAACGTGTAAATGTATGAGTGTGTCTGTGTTCCAATAAAACTTTATTTGCAAAAACAGTCAGTGGGTTGGTCTTGGCCATTGGCTCATAGTTTGCCAACCCTGCTTAGGAATGCAAAGGTTTTCAGTTTTTCTTCCCCTGTCTGCAGGATCTGCTGTTGCTCTGATTCTTAAGGCACTGTAACCTTTGACCTTGTGGGGGAAGGTGGAAAGGAAGCTTTTTTTTTCCGTTCAGGACTGAATAAGAGGAAAGTGGTAATGATTTAAGGCATGGGGGCACTGTCCATCGCTCTGGCTCTGACTACATCTTGCAGGCTGCGGAAAGAGAAATGTGGTCCTGACCACTTCCCCCTCTGGTGTCAGGGCTCTATTTCCTACCCATTGATCTAAGTTCTGGGACTGTAGAAAAGACTCATCATGGGCAGAGGCAAAACTCACGGCGGGAATTCAAAGTGTGGTGGCTGCCCATCGCGATCTAAATGGCCTGAGCTGATCACTGGGGAGAGCGCCAGGCCGACGCCTCGGCAGTGGTGCAGGGCCAAGGGTCTCCACGGGACAGAGAAGCGACGTAAAGGGAAGGAACCTGACCCTTGAGGTCCCGCAGAAACCTGTGACCATGTCTCCCTCGTCAGAGATGGGGCTGGGTGGGGCATAGTTAAAAGCTCCATGACGTTGGGTAGGAGAGGAAAGCTCTGACAGTGACTCTTCATCCTGTTAAAGAACCAGCATAGAGAGACATTAATGATAACTTTCTCCAAGCCCTTCTTCCTGGAGACCTTTGGCTCCAAGAGCTGTGCAGTTGGTCATCCTTCACAGGGTTCTGAGAGTTAGTGGAATTTTCTAGATTGTTTTGATGATGGATTAGTATCATGTATTACGTACACATGGATCACGTATAGACTATGTACAGGCTTATTTCCCAGGCCGTGCTTTTTGTTTGCTCCCTGTACACAACAGAGCTGACATTTCTTCAAAGTGGACTTGTTCGAGTTCCATCTCTTCAGTGGCTACTTCCTGAGGTAATAAGTATCTTTCTACAGGATGAGCGCACATGCAAGCGTTATCAAGGCACTTATTTTCTGCACAGAAGGTTCTGGAGATAGAACTCTCGAGTGACATATTGGGAGGTGGGGTTGGGGAGCAACCGCTCATCAGCTGTGAAGCCCTCTCAAGCTGGCTGCCCCACAGCTGGTGGGTCCTGCCCAGTGAAGCTGAGGGAAGGGAAACAGACAAGGAGGGGTTTGGTGTTGGGAGCTCGTAGAAAAGAAAAGGGAGGAATTCCTGTCCAAAAAGCCCAAGGGCTTAAGAGTTGATACCAACTACTTGATTTGGCAGAGTTGGATTTGACACTCTTGAGAGGAATGTCGGTGACGTGGTTTGTCAGCTGCATTTTAGACATTGAAGGAGAGAACGGGGGTGGGGGAGAGAGGTGATGATTTGGCTGTTAAGGGAAGGACAGAAATACAGTGATATTTGCAGGCTGGAGCAAGGTCGCGTCAGAAAGCCTGAGGAGAAATGGTGCTCCCGTGCTTCATGGTGTCTTGGCGAGTTCAGGCGCGAGGGGGCTGGAGCCCACCCTCCTGGTGTCCATCCTGGAGCGTGTTCCCCAAAAGAGGAACGTGTGGGTACTTGAGGACAGAAGGAAAGGACCAGGGGCGGCTCGCTTGAGGAGGCTGGCGAAGCACTTGGCTTTTGAGAAAAAAGAGAGACTGTGCTTCATTGAAGCCGCGTGAGGAGACAGAGGGTAGAGCAGGGACGAGGGCGGCAGATGGAGAACCCCTGGCGTCATCAGAACCCTGGGGTGCATGTCAACGGGAAAGGAAACTCTCCCAACACACGGGCATGACACACACATGTGCACACACAGTACATGCACACAGAAAGTACGTATGCACACGCCCCCGCATGCACACACCCACATGCACGCAACGCCATGGTGAGAACAAAGGACAGAAGTTCAATAATTCCTGCCTGCACCTATTCTGCTCTTCGCAAGGAGTTAATCATAAAACTGCTGCCATGACGAGTACTGTGGTTTGAGGTCGGGAGAGAAGACTGTTCCCTTTTTCCTTCGTCTCCTCTAAGTTCAAGAGCTCTCAGGACGGTTTTGACGTGGTCCTTCGCCTGCAACACAGATCCATTGGGTCAGCCACAGCCTGTGGAAACAGATTATTTTTCTTAATTATCCTCCCGCCCTTTCTTTCTCTTACAAACTGATTTCTGAGGGTTGAGTCCCTCCCAAGACGAGGCCTGTAAAACAGCCTTAACAGTTTTTCCAGAACTAAGGACTGACCTTGCTATCTCTGCAAGGAAGGATGAGACAAACCATAAACAAAAACCCGACCACGGACATTTTGTGAATTTTCTTCCAGGGCTGTTGCGTTTAGCCGGCTGGGAGGTGCTATGGGAAAATAATGCTGCTTTGTAACCACCATGAAAGAAGACCCAGGATCTTTCACTTCACATGTGTTGTGACGACCAGTTGTCATTCCCACTCCAGCTGCTGAGGCCCATCTGCACGCTGGGCGGAGAGAGTGAATAGCTCGGATGAGCCTCTTCCTAGATTTGTGAGCTCAGGGTCAAGCGCAGATCCCGGACATGAAGCAGTGACTTCCTGACGATCCGGAGGTCGAACGTCCCCAGAGCCCACGTCAGCCGCGCGGCTTTCCCAGCTCGCTGGCCAGTCGCGGGCGCGTCTCTCACGGTCCCCAGGCCTCAGGGGCCGCAGGCGCCGCCTGGCTCACGGGAGAGAGAGGGCTTCTGCCTTCGTATTCTCCGGAAATTCTCTCCACTGGACTTGCTCATTCTCTGAAAATGGATACAGTCTGGTTTGTCAGATTTTAGCGGGAATCTCCCAGGAGCAGGGGCGCTGAGCGTCCGGCTGCTCTGTGTGAAGGGGCGCTGCGCCGAGAGGGAAGACCAGGCCTCCACGCGCTTTCCCGGAGGGCCGCAGGACCAGGGACGCCAAGTGGTTCCCTCAGAACAACCGGAGCAAAGTGAGCAGGGAGGAGAAAGGCAAATTCAGGATCACTTCACGCGTGTGTGGAATGTACAGACACGAAACAAAGGAACAGAACAAAAAATACAAGTAAACCAAAGGAGCCCTGGAAACCTGGCTGCAGAGCTGCAGCCGCCAGGGGTGGGGGGGTGACTGTGGGTGCCTGGCGGTGGGTGCGGTGTGGCGCCATCCCTCCAAGGAGTGCGAGCCTGTACCCTTAAATCATGCAAACCACTGTTGCCCCAAGAAAAAATAATACAGTAAAAGGAAAAATAAAGTTTAGGAAAACAGAAGGGCCGTGTCTTGCCCACCGCAGCCGCCGGATTCAGTCACAAAGGGCAGTGGCGACCCCCCAGCGGGCTCCCTGCTAACTCCTGAGCTGCCGGAGGCTCCTCGGCCTAGTTACCTGCTCCCTGGGGGCGGCCAGCACCCGCCTGTCCCCCAGCGCAGGCTGGTGTCCCCTCCCCTGCCACCGCAGGCCGCTCCCGTGGCGCTGCCCTCCGTGCTCCGGGCGCCGCTGCACACTCGCCGCCAGCACCATCCCGGGAGACCGGGCTGGACGGGAGCCTCTCGGAGCTGGGTTGTCTCCTGTTCTGACTTGCACTTGAATAATTTTCCATCAACGCCTCGTCTGATGGAGTTGGCATCACAGACCCTATTGTGCGCTGTTTTTTTTCTTCAAGAAATACTGAAGTCTGCGTGAGATGGGAAGAGCGGCCGGCTGATCTCATTGCATGTAAATGCAGACGTGCTTGCAGGGGGGTGACTCGCAGACTCAGGGGCGCTGAGCATACTGATCACCCCAGGAATGGGCCTGCGCCCCCCACTCCTGTCCCCCTGTCCCACCCTCCCCCCCTCCCCCCCCGCCCCCCTCACTCCCCACAGCGCCCAGAGCCAGGCCTGGTGGGAGCCGGGAGGCGCTTCTGCTCTCGCTTCGCGCCACGGGTGAGGTGAAAGGACCCGGGCTCGGGTCTGCTCTGCGCTCCGGAGCTTCGCGTGTTCCGATGGATCCGAAAGACACAAAGGCAGAAGGAGAGACATTTGGTGCTGGCTGAAAACCACATCCATTCTCCGCGTGAGCTCTCCGCGCGCGGGAGGACGGCTGGGATGAGGCAGCTCTGCGCAGGGAGCGGCTGAAAGAGCTTAAAAAATAACAGGCCCGCCACCCAGTTTGAGCTCTTATTTAGCAAAAGCACAGACACAGATGGTGCAGTAGGGGAGGTGCTGGGGGTGGGGGCGCCCTCCTAAGGTGGGAGTTTACTGGTTATTAGCCTTGTCGTCTGTTCTGGCCGCCAAGGGGCAGGCAGATGCGTTGAGCGCATCCCCCAGGACGCATGGAGGGTGTGATTCCCAGGGTGGGCTGAGCGCCCTGGAGAAGTTTCCTCCTTGTGGTCAGCGTTACAAAAAGGAATTGGGTGGTGGCGAGGGCAGGTTATACCGCTCCCACCCCCGGCTGGGGTCTAGAGGGGCATCCATCTAAAGGGGCATCCATCTGCCTATTAGGCCAGAAAGAAAGGTGGGGGGTCCTTGGCTTATTCCACTGGCTTGGGGTTATTAGTCTGGTTCCCCTTCTGTTGTCCGTTTTAGACACTCTCAAAATACAAAATAACAGGCAGAGTGTAATTCTTTGGCAAAGGGCGGAACAATTGTCAGACATGTTCTGCTCATACTTGAAAGTCTTCACGCCGGTCCTCGGCCAGTCTGTTCCTGCTGTGGGGCAGGGAGGGCGCCGCCGTGGCCACCAGGGTTGAAGACCGTCGGTTTGCCCACTCTCGCCCGGCTCTGTGTCTGGAGCGGAGTCCCCGGGGGGGAATCCAGACCAGGGTCCTTGGCCACAGCTGGATCCATTAATGCCCCAGGACCCTGCGGGTGCCTGAAATGCTGCCGGACACACTTCCCTCCGTCTATTATGTGCTGACATTTGTCATGCCATGGCCCCAGGGGAAGAATCTTCATTCTCTTCTGGTGCCACGGAGCTGTTGGGGTCTGGGGGAACGTTTCCCCCACTTCTGCTCTGACCTCCTTGAATGAGCACAGTTGAATAGACATTCAGTTGCTTGCAGAAATTGAGTGTGAGAACCCCACCTTCTTGTATCCTCCCCCCATTGCCACGTGGGGAGCTGAGAGAAATCCCAGTCTAGTAATTACATGTCCTGGCAATACGCAGTTGTCTCTCAGGGCTCCCTCACTCCTATGGAAATAAGAATAAAACTATGATGACGACGATGATTGTAAAATCCACCTTCTCGGAGCGTGTAACGTGTACCAGGATGTGCTCCATGCCGCACACTTTATTTCATTTGACCCTCACAGCTCCGGGAGGTGGATACTATGATGTCATTTTACAGGTGATGTCACAGATGGGAGCTTGAGGTTCAGTGGGAGAAGGTGGGTTTGTGGCTGCAAATATTTGGCAGCTATGTTGAGAGAAGATGGTTAATATGGGAGAGAAATCTGAATAAATCCTTCCTTCTCTCCATTCCTTTGCATTTATCTAACTAGTTTTGACAGTGACTTTGTCTTCAGCTTCCATTGTTTGGGATCCCACACGGGCACAGCCCCTGCCTCCCAAACACCTACCATTAGCAGGCAGGTAAGAGTTGAGCATTTAAACACCACCACATGGAATGGCGCTGGGCTGGCCTCTTGGCTACCGGGCCCTGACTTTCTGTGCTGAAGCACCCCTTTAAAAGTGACAGGATTGGACTAGAGCAGAAGTTTACAGCCAGAGAGTAACTATTTCAGGCTTTTTTGGCCATACGGTCGGCTCTGCTGTGGTGGCAACAAGTAGCCCGGACAGCGTGTCACGGAACAACATTTTATTTACAAAACACCCGGAACCTGAAAGTCAGGGGGGCCCATTCAGTTCATTGCCCACCTCCGGGCTGGCTGGTGGCCGTTGCCCCTTCTGACTAGGCAATGCTGTAATTTCTTCACATCCTGCAGGGATGCCAGCCTTGAAATAAGGCTTTTCTCTCCTCGAGGAGAGTGTATTAAATGGCAGTCGCAGAGGTCCTGGAGGGGCCCCGGGAGGGTTCCCAGCTATGTTCTGATTGGAATCGCCACGGGAAGGCCGTGAGGAAAGGTGGGGAGGAAGGTCCTGGTAATCAGAGAGGGGGGCTCCGCTCTGGCTGAGATTGGAGATGAGCTCTGCAGGAAGGTGGGGAGACAGCTGAGGTCTGGGGAGACGTGGCTTTCCCAGAGGCAGCATGCGGCAGAATTCTCTTTAGAACAAAATGTTAATGTGATTCCTTATACGAGTCTTAGAATCCAAGGCACAGTCAGTAATGAAATTTTGCTTGTACTGGGAAATAGGAGCTGACATAGCAGTGGCACAGTACAGCAGCCCAGCGGACTGGATTTTCACTGAATATATCTTATCCTCTATCTATCTGTCTAGCTATCTATCTATCTACCATCCATCCATCCATCCATCCATCCATCCATCCATCCATCCATCCATGCATGCATCATCTATCCATCTGTCTGATCTTTTCATTTGAAAACTCCCAGTTTTTATTTCTACATACTTGAATAACTGGACTTTCCAAGGCACTAACACAAATGTGCAGTCACGGACTCTTGCTATTGCAAGTGACCGAGAACCCTGCTCACACCGGGGACACATGGAGTTAGGAGGCAGCACCGTCTAGGGGAATGCTGATGTCATGGGGAAGAGTGACTTTGATCCAGAATACTACGCGAGGAATCAGTTTCTCGTAGCTTCCTTTCTACCCCCTTGTGTCTCCACCCTTGTTGTTGGCTCCTTCTGGGCAGTAGAATCCTAAACATCACCTTTTCCAAAAGCCGCTTCGTAGACACCTCGTGTCCTTGGCCCTGGCTGGCCTATGTGCCCACTGCTTGGCCCGTTCCCGTGGCTTTGGCCCCATGGGACCCGCTGTTGGCCCGGGAGGGAGGGGCCCTGAGTTGAGCTGGGCTGCCCTTCTCAGAGAGCCGGGTGGCGGGTGGGGAGCCGACAGCAGATGTCCGGGCAATGATACTTTGCAATTTTCAGAGCACTTTTATGGCAATAGGCTCATTTGATTTTCAACAATTTTATGGGAATATGTTTGTCAGCCACTATTTCCGTTTTCAGAGGCGAGCGCTCGGGCTCAAAGCACGTGAGTTGTTGGAATTCACTTGGTCAAGAAAGGGGGGGTGTTCACTCGTGGAGCCGTGTCCAGACACCACCCAGCCCAAGGCCTGCCCTAGGCCTGCCCTCTGCTCTGGACGGCTGCCTGTGCATGTCCTCTGAGATGGGATTAGCGTGTGGGGCAGCCCCATCACCTGGGCTGATACTGCTGGTGTGGCCAAGTGCGAGTCTCACTGATTTTTCACATGATTTCCTGCTAATACGTGATGTCCCTAAAATGGCTTTTTGAATTTAAGTGCCGGGCTGCGTTATTCCCATGATTTCTTGGATGAAATGTCCCCCGTGGCTGTCCAGCCCAGCAAGGACTTTTGAGTCGGAATCCAAAATATCCACGTCTCCCAGCCGTGTGCCATTTTCAAGTTTAACAAATACGCTGCGCAGTGACGCACATGCAGGATCAGTTCAGTGGATTTTTGTTGGGAACGGAGGATGCTGCGGAGCCCTCCCCCGCGTCGAGAGAGGACTCCACCTCGGCTTTGTTCGACAGTTTTATCACTGACCTGGATGGAGGCTACACGGCCACACTGAAGACGGGACGCGCCTCACACATGGAGGGTGTCTTCTCGTTTGACTTCTAGTCTCCTGTTTTGGCAGTGAGCCAAATGCCGATGCAGAGCAGCACCTTTGGAGGTGAAGAGTCAAATAATTGGCCTGGAGTCAAGAGCACCCTTATCTCTTGTAGACGGGGAGATGGCGGCCATCCGGTTAGTGTTAGATTTCTGCAATGAACCCGGTAAAGTGTCCGAGGGGTGATCAAGCACCCTAATCTGTGAAACTTGGGTGATAAACAGAATAGATAATTCCCCAGGGACTTAATTTCCTTTTTAAGTAAAAAAACACTGAAATTCTGTCGTAAGGATTCTATGCAATCGAAGGATTTGGTAGAAATACTAACCAGGGCTTTTGATGTCCAGTCTTGAAGAGTCTCGGGGGGAGGAAGGTTGGTGGCTTCTGAAGCAGCTGGTGGTAGTAACGGCAGGAGACTTGACACAAATTTGCTTCCATTGCTTAACTTCGATTTGGGTTTAGTTCAAATAACTTAAAGGGAGGAGAGATTTTTAGCAGAACCAGAATCAATTAGTGTTGTTGTAGTTTAGACAGGATGGAGAAACACCTCCGCATCTCTTCATTCTTGGACAAAGGCTCCTTCCAGGAGGCGGCCCCACTGCAGGGAGGTGTGGGGAGGGCCCCTGTGCAGCTGCCCTCTGTCCCAGCTGACCTAAGCCCGCCCCTGCCCCCCACAAAGGGCAGGAGGGGGGGGGGGTCCTGTTCATTCCTTCCTCCTCCAGTCCCTGCTGCCTCTCCCTGGCCCTTGGATCTTGTGCAAACACCGCCATTACTTAGTATTTCATAGAGACATTTTGCTCTCAAACTAATGAATAGTTTCAGAGAAAATGAATGAAAGCTATTCTTTTCTTCCCTTTGCCATTAAGTGATTAACCGTGCAATCTGGAAAGTACTGTTTACAAGGAGAAATATTTAGAGAGCTGCCTGCCTTCACCTTTCCCAGCTGCTCTCAGAGAGCAAATAACCCAGCAGCTTATTCTCCTCTGGCTCAGCGCTGTGACCCGCCCCCCGCTTTGCCCAGGGCGCTCCCCCCCGCCCCCATTCTTCCTGACACCCCTTCCTTAGCTACCAGAACAGGTTATCAAGGTGGTAATAAGTGAGAAAATGTTTCAGCCTTGTTTTAAGCCCCAGCCTCATCTCGCTGCTTAAAAGAGGTTAAATGCCTGTGTGAGCCGAGTTCTCCACCCTGGCCAAGCAGCCCTAAGCCGGGCGGATCCTGCCTGGCCCTGCCTGGCCCCTCTCCCCGGGACCCAGTGGTGAGGGACGAAGGAGGGGCTCAGCCCCCCAGCAGCGGCTGACTTGCATGTGGAAACAGTCCTCTCCAGGCAATTCCTCAGCGTAGAAGAAACCTCTAGGGACACGCTGTGAATGCACCCCCCCCTCCACCCGCCCCACAACAGCCTGGTAGGGGTGCGATCCTCCATGCCACCCCAGGCCGGAGGGGGCAGCGCACTGGCCACGAAGAAGTCTCCTGTGGTCTTAAGGGGGGCCCGCCTGGGTCTGGGGAGGCTGCTGGTGCCTGTGGCTGATTTGGGGCGCAGACTCCAAGGCTTATAGGGCCACGTGGGTGCTAAGTTTGGAAAGCAAACCTCCTATGACAAGGGGGGGAGTGACATTTAGTGCTGTGACTGTCACCGCCTGCAGGCTGGTGGGCATGGGCGTCTTGCACGAGCAGAGGCGCTCCCGGGGCCTTGCGCTCCAGCGGGAGGAGTTTCTCTCTCTTCTCACCTCAAGAGGGGTCCCCAGGCTCCGTGGCAGGTGCCTCCGGAATAGTCTCCTGCACCGCGGGGCGGGGACAGGGTCTGTGCGTCCCCACCCCCTGCAGCTTCTGCTCAGGAGTCTCAGGACTCGCAAGTGGAAAACCCAACAGTCCCTGAGCCCTTGCTCATCCCCCCGCCCGCACAAGCCTGTTTTCATCCATCCCTTTCTTTAGGAGGTAAGAAATAAAGCTGTTCCATTCTAGGCATAAATTAGCACTTGTAACAAAGCGGTGTGGGAATGTAATTTAACTCGAACTGATTACAATTTTGACTCCCCCCCCCCCCCTCCAAGCAGAGGCTGACCAGGTGAGAGCCAGCCCCAGGCTGCTAGTGCTTCTGCTCTCAGTTCAAGGCCTGGGTCAGGCTTCCCAGACATTCCCCTTCATTAATTATTCACTCCTCGCTCCATAATTGTCCAATTTAAGGACAAACTGTGAGTTTCTAGGCAAAGCCACGAAGACAGCTGAGGGAGGAGGTGACAACCTAGATAAAAGTGCGTTTTCTCTTTGTGAGCGGATTCACCAATTCAAGGCCTCCAGCCGGGGAGCTATTGTTCGCCTCTGGCCTTGCTCTGGTCTTTGCAAGGACTGAACTGCTCCCATCTGTTAGGCAGGGACGAGTCGGCTCCAGGCTGGCGCTCTGGGGGCGCAGGTGCCCCCCGCCCCTGGTCCCCTGCAGCCCGCGCCAGGTGCTCCCGCCCCGGCCTGGCCTCGAGTGCTTTCTTCACTGCGTCACCCGGGGAGGGGCCTGGGTCCATCTGAAAGCTTCATTTGCAGCCTTTTCCTCCTTTGCTATCTGGGAGTCTTTTATTAAGAAGTTGCAAATGTTGCCTGCTTGTTTCCCGGAGCTGGTCAATGAGCATCCGGGGACTCCTGCTTGGATTGCTCGGGGCTGTTCGTGACCTTCAGCTTCTGTTTTACTTATAGATTATTGACAATTCAAAGCAGTTTATCAGCCCTTGCTTCATTTTGCTATTAGCACATGGCCCTCTCCAGCACGCAGATGCGAGATTAAATCAGGAAAGGTGATAAGTTAGACATTGCCCCCTCCTGCCCCACCCCAGCTTGGGATAAGGCATCGTTTTTAAAGGCAGAATCGTGGGTGTGTGATAGTTTCCACGGCGCCCTCCTTGCCTGGGGGCATGTTGTGAATCAGACTTGATCAAATGGGGCTTATAAAGTGAAGGCGCATTGTGTGTGATGCCTGGGATGGCGCGGGTGACCCCTGGGATGGAGAGGGTGACCCCTGGGATGGAGAGGGTGACCCCTGGGATGGAGAGGGTGACCTGGACTGGGGTCTCCTGTGGCCTCTGTGTGGGCATCACCACCTTTATTTTTGCTGCTGCCTGAAAAGGGGCACCTTCTCCCCTTTGAGCTAAGCCAGTGGGCCCAGCCAGGCAGCCACGCGGCTCCCCATGACTGAGTGAGTCAAGCTGGGACTGGGGAGTCCCACCCCAGGCTGGGCTCTCTCCGGGAGAGCGCCTCGGGTGCCCCAACTTCCCAAGAGGGAGACAAAGGGCAGGCTGGTCATGTGGGAAGGGTTTGTTGAGACCTGGCTGGAAGGTGCAGCGTTTGATTATGTCTGAAGGCCTCTCTCTTCTCACAGGGGCTGGGCCCTCATTCCCCTGCTGAGGAGACTGGGCAGGGGGAGACACCACGCCATTCTGAGACCCAGAGAAATGAGAACCAGTCCTCCACCTCAACCGCTCTTAGACCCCTGCTGCCCAACCTCCTCGCTGTGCTTCTCTCCAAGCGCAGTGCAAAGGAGGCAGGTGCACCATGGGGGGCTGTTGCTGGTTTTTACAGTGAGGATTTTGGTTCTTACGAATCGTGCTGTTTAGAAACAAGAGGATTCACTACCTGGAAGCCGACACATGACAACTGGATAGAATACCGTGTTTGGGTAATTCTTTCTGGTTATGTTAACTCTTGAGCAACTAACTAGATTATTTCTCTAATACGAACAATGACTGCACATAAAATGATCGGGTAACTGTTCTGGGGGGGGGCCTTGGCGCCCTCCCAGCCCCTCTCCCCGAGCAAGCTCCCCTTCCCTCTCTGCGTGAGCAGTTGCCCCGCAGCCCCTCTCAGGGAAGACAGAGCCCTCAGGGGCCATAGCGACGCCGCTGCGCGCTGAGCCTCAGCAGATCTCCACATCTGAGTGTATGTTGTGCTTCCCTTCCACGAGCCTCCCACGGTATAAAGTCTCCATTATTTTGGTGGCTTATTGGAGCGGGTGGTTCTCCCAGCAGCCCTCACCCCCCGCCCGAGACCTCCCCGCTCACCTTATCATAATATTGGAAAGCAATTTCTCCCGACTGCTGTGAACTAACGCCAGAAATCCAAAATGCTGCCACAGTCATTAAGTGATTTCCAATTAGTTAATCGGTTTCACAGGCTGCCTCTTTCTAAACTGCACCTTAAATGAGAAGCAGAACCATTCATTTTTGAAAGAGGAAAAATCCGGGGGCTTTCGGGTTTTAAAATCCTAAAGCAGAGGGTACTTTGGAAGAAAAGTCACCAAAAACACCTGTCCTGCAGAGCAGAAAATGTGGTTCTTGCTATGATGACAGAAAGAATGGAATCTCTCCGCCAGTTTTCCCAGTGGTCCAGGGCTCACCTGACCCACGTGAGGTAGGCAGGTGATCACAGAACAGCACTGAACTTGGAAGTTTCTAGATCAACAGGGCTCCGTCTGCAGGAGGCTTCTGGGGTCAGAGCAGCCTGGCTGCTCAGGGAGGTGCAAGGTCACTCGCGGGGCAGAGGTCCAGAGAAATGGCTCTTTCCAAGCTGCTGTTGCGAAAGGCCATAGTGTGTGATTGTGTGTATCGACCAGCCCGGGACGGGGTGGAGGTAAGAGGTTGATCCAGACCAGCTCTTGTCACTAATGGTGGGGGCCACATTGTGAGCTAATTTTTTTTTTGAGGTAACATCGCTTTACAACAGTGTTGTGTTCCAGAGGCATGGGGTTGCCTCCTTCACGTGTCGTTCCACACCACACCACACCCACCAGCAAGACCACTGTTTTCCACCACGGTTCATTGCACCCCCTTCCACTTGCCCCCCCCCCAGTAGCCTCAGTTCTACAGTCAGATTTCTAGGGTTTGTTGGTGGTTTGGCTTTATCCTATCCTTTGTTTTGTTTCTCTACATTCCACATAGAAGTGACACTCTCCAATATTTGTCTTTCTTTACCTTATTTCACTTAGAATTATCCTTTCTAGCTCTATCCACGTTGTTGCAAGTGGCAAGGCTTTATCTTTCCTAACAGCTGAGGATACACCACGGTCTCCACCTGGCCCACGAGTCTGTTTGGGGGCCTTTAGGTTGTTTCTGCACTTGGCTTCTGTAAATCGTGCTGCAGTGAGCCCAGGAGTGCATCTATCCCTTCCAGTTAATGTTTTTGCATTTTTCAGGGAGATACCTAGGAGTAGAATTGTTGGGTTTATGGTAGATATGTTTTTAATATTTTGAGACACCTCTGCACTGCTTTCCACAGGGGCTGGACCAGCCTGCTTTTCCACCAATGGCAGAGGCGGTTCCTGTTTTCCCACAGCCTACCCACATTTCTATCTGGCCTTTTGGGTATAGACCATCCCCATATGGGCGTGAGGGCGTATCTCATTGTGCTTTTAATTGCCTTTCCTGACAATAAGTGGTGCTGAACATTCCCCCCTGTGCCTGTTGGCCATCTGCATGTTCTCTTTGGAGAAGTGCCTCTTAAGTTCTCCTGCCCATTTTTGATTGGGTTGTTTGTTTTCTTTTTGCTGAGCTGTATGAGCTCGGATTTAGCCCCTCATCAGATGTGTGGTGAGCAAATACCGTCTCCCCTTCAGTAGGGTGTCTTAATGTTAGCGATGGTTTCTTTCGTTGTGCGGAAGCTTTTTAGCTTGATGTAGCCCCAGTTCATATTCTTTTGTTTTCCTTGCCGTTGGAGACGGGTCAGCAAAGACATCTGCACTGTGGAGTGTTTGGCCTGTGTTCTCATCTATGTATTTTATGCATAACCATGACTTTTAAGCAACAACTTACGAACACAATAGGATATTTACCTAAGAGGCTAAGTGGGGTAATAATTACCCAGGAGGGTACATCGGTCATCTATTCTTCCTGATAGAGAAAACCTGGCTTTAATGGGGGTAGAAAGCATAACAAACGAGCGCTTACTTGCCTCTATTAGACAAGCACGCTGCCCACCAGGAAGCAGCAGCAGAGCCCAGCGGTTAAAAACCTCTGGGACCAACCCCCCGGGGGAGCCTCACGGCTGCTTCCCAGTCGTGTGACATGGGACGGCTGCTTGGCCTCTGCCGCGTGGCAGGGACCTGGGGGAGAGCAACCCCTTGCAGCGGGGTGGTCACGAGGGCAACCAGGAGGTGAAAGCTCCCAAGTCCCTTAGTGAAAGGTACGGCGCGGAAAGAAGAGCCAGGCCAAGCTTTCTCTAAAGGAGGGGAAAATTTATTGCTCCCGGGTGGAATTCACGGACCCAAGATGGGGGTCGGTGGACTCGCACGCGTTATCAGGGCAAGACAGGCTTTTTACAGAGTGAGGAGAGGTGAAGTGGTAAACTTGGGGGGGGGGCGGGAAGCTTGTAGGGCAGATGAGGCTCATTGTCCGAATCCGCTGAGTTCCGCATTCCTGCTCCCAGATGAGCCTCCTGGTGGGCTTTTGCATCCGGGCTTCCCGCGTCCTGCATCGACCTTTCTCTCAGAGCCAGGCTGACATTACTTTGGTAAGGAGCAGCTATGAGATGCTGTGTTTAGAAAGGTCCCCCTTTTGGTTGCTCATCTTCTGCTCCATTGCCCGTGAGAACCATTGCTCAAAGGAGGAGCCAGTTGCCCACCTGCTGTCCACGCTCCCTGCCCATGCACCCTGGCCACCCTCCCTGTCCACACTTCCCTGTCCACCCTCCCTGCTGTGGCGCTTTACAGTGATTTCTCCCCCCAAACCCACAGCCTGGTCTTCTTGTTAAGGAGTGACGTGTAGGTGAGAGCACAGGCTGAGTGAGAAGGTAGAGGAGGCAGTGGTTGGAATACTGGGTCAGGAAGAGGCCAGGGAGAGAGAGAGAGTAAGGGCCGGAAGGGACACGGTGCAGGTTTTCTAGGATCCAGCAGACCGGGTGAAGGAGGAGTCAGAGTCCTCAGTGGGTTTTGCAGGTCTTTTATTGGGATTTACCCGGTACACAGCAGGCAGGGGTGCTGGGGGGCCGGGAGGCTGGCAGGCCTCCCAGCCCGCAGCAAGTCTTCGCTCTATCTGGGCTCTCCGGCCTTCTCTGCTTCTCTCTCGGCTTCTGCTACTTCTCTCTCGGCTTCTCTTTCGGCTTCTGCTGGCATCCCCGTGACGCCGCCCTTAAAAGCCCAGTCTCAGCCCAGGTGAATCCCATCTACCTGTGCCCACACCCTACTCCAGGTGCTGCCATCAGGCATGCCTTCAGGACTGCAAGGATCCATCATCTATCCTGATGGCGGGAGGGCAGAAAAGCCTGACATTTTTCCTTACCCTAGAGAGAGAGAGAGAGAGAGAGAGAAGGGTCGGGCCAGAAGCTCCTCTCGGGGTGCAGGAGGAGGTGGGCTGGCCAGCTGGTGTGTCCCCCCTCTGGGATTCCCCAGCCCCGGCTTCCACCGCACGAGTGTGCCAGGTGAGGAACCGGACATGCAAATGTTTCAAGACTCACCCAAAAAGCAGATCTATGCTGACAAGTCCCTCCCCAGGCCAGGAAATGTGTACCCCACTGCTCCACTCATGGCACAGCCATGTCCCCTAAGATGCCACTGCAGGAGGGGGAGATGGCCCGGGAGGTGGCTGCGGCTGAGAAGGGAACAAGAGTCCAGAGTCCAGGTGCCGGGAAGGCAGTGGAGGCCGGGAAGGCAGTGGAGGCCGGCTGGCAGTCTGCCTGGGCATCCTGCTGTCTGCTCACAAGCGCTGGTCCCTCGCTCGGCGGCCTGTAGCCCTTTATGGATTAAAATTTAAAACCAAATGAGGTGTGTTTACAAAACAGTGCCCACACTGATACGAAGCTGCCAGCCTTGGGCTCACAGTCACCCAGGCCCTGCGTGCAGCCCCTGTGGCCGGTCCTGTTGCTTCACGCGGGTGAAACCGCAGCGCCTTCCTGCGGTGGCTTCTTAGGGGAGGGACGTGGGTGAGTCTTGAAACATTTGCATGTCCAGGTTTCCTCACATGGCACATTCATGCCGGTGGAGCCAGGGCTGGAGAAATGCCAAGCGGGATCTCACCCCGCGCCACTCTGAAATGGAGTTTGGCAGTGAAATGCCCTCGGGGTGATGAGGCCCCTGCCCCTCCCCCACGCTCCTCCCCGTCTCACCACCTGGTTATTTCTGAGTCTTTCTTCCAGTTTTCAGGCAGGGGATGAAGTATTTGCAGCTCATATTTTTTAGAACAGGAGCCGTCGTTTCCCGTTATTAACCGGCACCAGGACAGCGGGCGTCCAGGGCGAGCTGCCCGCCTTTCTGAGGAGAGAAGTCGCTTTCCTTGTCTCGGACGCGCCGATAGATTCACTCTCTGGGCGGGCGTCGGGTTCGTCGGTATTAGGCAAGCAGCCCTCCCGCCCTTGAGGAACTTGGGGTCTGCAGAGACAAAGTGGGGATCACTTTGTCTTTAAGGCTTCTTTGCCCTTCTATGTGCGGGAAGCGGGGTTCCCACCCAGGGATGCTGACGACGTTTGGGTCATTAGGCACTCACGTTCATTTCCAAGCCAGGATTTGGTTGGCGTGATTACCTGAGCAATCAGAAGGGTGTGAGGTGCCTGCTCTATAAAAAGAGGGTGTTGAGCCAAAGATAACACCGCAGCGAGGCTGCCTGGGGGCCGAGGGGAAGAGGGGCCTGCTAGTGCCTGACTGAGGGGGCACCCTGCGCCCCCCTGAGCTTGCAGGCTCCCAAGGGCCATCGGTGCTCAACAAAGCAGACTTAGTGTGCAAACACTGTAATAGAATTATGTACAAGTGAAAGAAGAAGGGATAATCGTTTCCCAATAAAACACCCCAAATTGCCCGTCCCCAATCAAACAGACTTGGCCTGAAGGGGGGCCTCTGAGGCCCCAAAGCCTTCCACAAGTCTAAGGCACCTCTGGTAGGGACCCACAGGAAAGGGGCAGATGGGGCTAGGCAAGTCTGGGACGGAAGGAGCAAAATCAAAGTACAAATCAAGACAATGGCTGCCACTGGCAGCCCCGCCACCGCTTCTCACCCACACCCTGGGGCAAGTCCAAAGCCCAGAAGCAACGTGTCTTCTCCCCGAGGCTCGGAGTGTAATGAAAGCTATGGTCTCTCCTCCAGGCGAAAAAAAAAAATCTGCCCAGGTTTTCACACAACTTCAGGAACCTCAGGGATCCCTATTCTCCAGACAATAACCCCTTCGGGGTGTTTGATCCCTGGGTTAAGTGTCTCCTCCCTCCCACCCAGCACCAACATCTGCGAGGTGCTTGCAAAGCCTGTGGTCAGGGCTGGCGTGCAGGAGGGAGGGGCTGGGCAAAGCCTCTTCCTAAATTGCAATGCGAGCCCGCGACGCCTGCAGGAGAGCCCCCTCCCTGCCTCTCACCCCCTCATGTTAACTTCCAGGCTATCAGGGGCAAGTGACAGACACACCTCTGAGCAGAGGGCCTGGCGGTGACTGACATGCTTCCTGCTAGCCCACCCTACCTGGTTGGGACACATTGGCCTTGTCGGGAATCTTCCTTTCTTATTGGACTCTCGCTAGCTTGCGTGTGAGCTGTGATCCCTCTGGGTGACTTGTTGGGCTGACGTGTCTGTCTTCGCTGTTTGTCAGGCACCGATCGCCCGGCCTTTGCTGGGTCCCGGCCTTTGCTGTCTGTACTGTGGCAATCATCCTGCCTCAAAGCCGCCACCTCAAAGCTGCTGCACCTCCGCCACAGCCCCATGTTACCCCTCGTTAGAGCCAGCCTGGTCCCGGGGTTCCCTCTCCTGCCCCTCCCTTCCCAGCTCTGCTTCTGCAAGTTCCCCTCACATTACGGATAGCAGCGCCGGAGGACAGGAGTTGAACTTCTGAGCCCCGTTATCAGTGACCCTGGATTGTTCCCGCACCTCAGACTGCCTTTACGGCCGTGCTCCCTTGATGGGCCCGCCTGGCTGTGTGCAGCGAGTAAATGAACTGGATAATCGCCATATTTCTATTCCACCCCGTGCTGTGTGGCCTGCGCCTCTGGAAACGAAAGTTTTCTCCACAACAAAGTCACTTCTCAAGAACAATTATACCCCCTGGGGGTGACTATCCCTGCCAACGTGTACCCAAGGATGACTAATCAAACTCCTCGGGAAGCACCTTCTCCCCATCTGACTTCACTGGATACATTCACTGAAGATCAACAAGGACAAGAACAAGAGCCTCTAAAAATAATCAAGCAAGCAAACCAGACTTTGGCCCCAGAACCCCTGCCAACTCATTCTGATGCGTCTCATTCCAGGCCGGCTCGGGGTTATTTTGCTCTCCTGGGTTGTTCGGTTCTCCTCCGGCTGCACTTTGTGCTTCTGCACCACTGGGGATGCTGTGGGCCCTGCTTCTCAAACCTGAATGTGCACTTGAATCACCGGGAGGTCTTGGGAAATGTCGATGCCGAGTCAGTGGGTCTGGGCTGGCTGAGAGGCTACGTGTGTCTTACTTCTGGGGGTGCTGAGGCCACAGGCCTATGGGCACCCCTTGGAGAAGCGCATTGCAGCTTCCTCCTGAAGAGTCCGTGCAAGGGTCAGGCCAACCTGCGTGGCCCATTCGGCCGTCCATGTGGCCTTGGCCAACTCTTCCTCACAACTGGGCTCTGTTTTCTTAGAAGATATGCAAGTAGAAAGAGCGTGGTCTTGAAAGACGGGCAAACAAATTTTCCTGAAATGAAGGCAGAACCCACCTAAATATATGACCCACGGAGCAGGCTCCGCATCTGCAAATCCTTACGGGCTTCTCACTTGTTATTTAAAGTTCTAAGTACGAAATTGATCATCACTCAAAATTTAGAACAGCCTCAAAAATTGCAACGAATGTACACTTTCTAAACTTGAGTCCTTGAGGCAGCAAAGAACACATTTCTGGAGTCTGAGTTCAAGAGAAGGAAAACTCTAGTGATAGCCACTCATTCTTCCCCACGCTTATTGAACCCCATTCTTTCTGCTGTCTTCTAGAAAATCACCTGAACTCTTTCCTGGAACAGGTTGGGTATGTATTAGCAAATTAATTACATAAACATTTATTCTTTCAAGACTGAGTGTCTACTGAGTATAAAATAATTGTGGTAGTGACTTTGCTTCTGAGTTAATAAAGCAAGCCATTAACCTCAGCCAGCTCCCCTTTTCACGTCTGAATAATGAGGGCCTGGATGGACCCTGTCTCTGGTAGTGTGTGAGCTGGAGCATTGGGGGAAGCTAAGCGGTAAACACTCTGCCTGGGTGGATTTTTCCTCCAACACAGAGGCTCTTTCTCCTTGGGGTGCAGCAGGGAAGCTACCCCTTGTTTGTGTGTGTGTTTCAGGGTCACAGGGCGACTGTGGAGGAAAGGAATGGGCTTCCGTTTAGGAATGTCCCTTTGGCTATGAGTGGCAGAGTGTCCTTATGAAAGACGAGTCCCACAGGATTCCTATCCAGGTTGCCCTGGCTATTTGAAAGTCGACTTTTTGTGAGCGGAAATGAAGTAAAGTAAAGGAGCGATTACCATTCACTTAGGTGGACACATTTTTGAGTAATGCAAGACCCAGTCACTCCCCAACCCATGTAGATGACACCCAAGACCTGCAGCTAGCACAGCAGAAGTGGGACTGGAGGACCGGCTGCCTCCAGAATGGCCACTGCAAGACCAGCCCCGAACACTTGTACTTGATGCTCTGGCGATAAAAGTAACAATCCTCTCCAAATTTCTATTCGTGAACACAGGTACTATTGTAGGTTTTTCATAAACTTGAACTTTGAAGAAGTGGGGAGAATCCCAATATCAAAGTGAGAAAAATGAGGGGATCTGCAGCCCATCCTGGGACCTGCCATTTGCCCCCCTGAGGGGGTCCCGGGGTCACCCCAGTCTCTTGATAATGGGTGGAAAACCACTGCTTTGAAGTCAGTTCTCGAAGGTGCAAATTCTGAATCACTCCACACTGTTTCTGCGTCGGCACTGCTGGCAGGGGACGCTCAAGGAGGGAGGGGTGCTCACGTGGAAGGGCGTGTGGGCTGAGCAGGTCCAGGTGGACAGAAGTGGGGCGCGGGGCTGTTCCCTGCTGAGGGTAGGGAAGGAAGTTGGCAGTGATCTGCGGCACCCAACCAGGGTGTGGAGTCTTCTCCACATTCAGCCTTCTTCCCGCGCCAGGGCTGGATGTGGGTTTTGTATTGAGAGGGTGGCCCCTGGGCTTGTCTTAGACAAGAATGAGGGGCAGGTGGGGGGAGAGGCAGACAGACAGACAGACAGACAGACACAGAGAGAGAGGCCTGTGCCCTGGGTCTGGAGGCAGGGGGTGAAGCAGCAGGGGCCTGGCATGGGCCGTGGCTGGAGGAGCCCCACGGCCGCCTGGTCTGGGAGCCCCAGTCTGCAAACCGCAGGGGCTGGGTGGAGACGCGAAATCAGGTCTCTCTGACTTCACTGCCCCGGGCGGGTGTGAGCTGCTTGCGCGCTGAGTCAGAAGAGGAAGCGGAGATTTTACTTAGGCCCCAGGGCCAGGCCTTTGGACAAACGTCTTCCACTACACGTATTTATACGAAGCGGAAAGCCCAGGAGATTGCGCTGGCTGCAGGGAGGCTCAGAGCAAGGCTCCCGCGGCAGCGAGGGCTGCGTCTGGGTGAGTTGCTTCTCCAGCAGGAACCGCCAGTGTCATTCATTTCCCTGGGCCGGCGCGCGGGAGGCTGACGTGTTTGTGTGGTTATCAGCGGCACCGTCCTTCAGAGATGGATTGTGTTTGGGATCAGCTTTTGCGTGAGGGTAACACCAAGCTGGAGAGAGAGCCAGGGAGAAACAGCCCCACGGGTGGCGGCCTCGGCCGCGGCGCAGCCACCTGGCGAGATGGGTGCTGGGGGCCCATGCAGGGCAGGGGGCCTCGGTGACTGGGTGTGCCTGGGCCGAGCCAGGACGGACTGGGGGTAAAGATCATCACATGAGGGTGAGCGCACCGACCACACCCAAGAGAAATTGTGCTTTGTGTGTGACCTAGGTGCTGTCTTCTGGAAAGGCCTTTGGACAGAGCATTTGGGGTTATTCTGTCTGGCTCCTGGGGAAACTGCAGCCTGTTTTGGCTCCATTTGTAGGTGAAATGTTTGACTGGAAGGAATTTCTCCTCATGTCTCCTTATGTCAGCGCTTTAAAGGATGGATGTGGTCTGGGATGTGTTTGGCCGGGGTGGCCTCTGGGAACCCCTGCAAGACTGCCAGACAGACCCCGCACAGCTCACACATTTCCTCCCCATGTTGGTGATAATGCGTGAACAATTTGTGGTCCTTGCAACTAGCTGTCCTGCCCTGCACAAAACCTAGTTTTCTATGGAAGTGGAGTCCTACAGAATTTTATTTTTTTCCCTTAAGAAGCAAGTTTAAAAAAAAAAAATCTGTGTTTCCATGTAGTTGTGGTAGAAAAGAAAGAACTCAGAATCTAGAGTGAGGTCCTAGCTGAAATAGCTTCTTGCTGTGTGATCTTGGGCGAATCCTAAGATTTTTAATTCATAAAATGGAGCTAATGATGACACCTCTATGGGGTGGCGAGAAGCACAGACGAGATGATGCTATACAGCGCCAGAGACGGCCCTCAGTGAATGGAGGCTGCCTCGTCTATCCTCCCAGATACTCAGAGGTGGAGCAGTCAGTTCGTCAGAAACTGCGGGCTGGGCCTCCCCTGGTGGCGCAGCGGTTGAGTGCTGGGCTGTGAAGCTGCCAGCAGCCTCTGCAGTGCCAGTTTGATCCCCGGCCGCCGGCAAGGGTCCCACATGGCGAACAGACCTCTCCTGCCGCCTGCTGCTCCCCTCAGCAGTGTATTTCATCAGTCTGCCTGTTCTGTTGCCTGCTCTGTCTCTGGTGAATCCTCTCACCCTCCCGCGCTTCTGCCTGTACCCAGTGCTTGTATAAATAAACAAATAAATAAACAAATAAATAAATCAATCTTAAAAAAAAAAGAAAAAAAAACCAACTGCGGGCCAATGTCCCGGGTGAAAATGGCTGCAACAGCCTCAGCAAAGGAGCACACACTGAAGGCAGCGCACAGGAAAGGGCTGCTCATACTCCATCACTAAGTGGTTCACCCCTGGGCTCCAGTGATGGTTGATGCGCGCGAAACACTCAATCCTATTCATCCCATACAGAGAATGCAAGATCCAAATCACGTGACCGTCTAAGCTAACAGGGGAGGAGGCAGCTTCGTGTCTGTCTGCCCTGCACATGTCGTGGACCCAGACCAGTGAGGAGGGTGGATGAGTGGGGGACACGCGCGGCGACCTCAGAAGTAGCCGAGTACCAGGCTCCTGCACGTTGCGGCTCAGGCCACAGCGGGCTCCCCTGTGGTCCTCTTTGCCCGTTTGTGGTGAGTTTGTGTGTGTGCGCCTACATTTTCCTTCCATTTCTCCTCGGCTCCAGCTGTGTGTTGCTTCATTTCCTCTAGGGCAGGGTCCCTCAAACTCCACTGTGCATGGGAATCTCCTGGGCCCTTGCTAAAATGCAAATATGGAGTCAGCAACTGTGGAAGGGACTGGAAGGCTGCCTTCCTCACAGGCTCCAGGCAGTGCTGACACCGCTGGTGAGCACCACACTTCATGGAAATGTTTCCAGCCCATGAACCCTGCCTGCGGGAAGCCTCTGGAGCCCTGGCTAGTGTGGCCATGACTGTGGAGATTTGCCTGCCTCTCGTATCTGCCAGGATTCAAGGAGAATGTTCCCTTATCATCTTTTTGTAAGGCTAAGGCTCGTTATTACCACGCATCTCTTTCTCTCCAAAGATGGGATCTACTGCACCCTAAAAAGTCCACATTGGGGCCTTGTCCAGCAATGCATCCTTTTCTCGGAGTGGTGCAGATGTCGCTGATGGTGAAGCCCTAAGCACAAACGTGCTTTAGGAAGGAAATTCATCTTGTTGGAGGGAGCTGGGCTACTTACAAGGCAGATAACGTTCTGCGCTTGCTGAATTGATGGAGAGCGGCACGAGGCTTCAGACTCACCTATTTTTCATTCTTTGAATGAAGTCCATCTTCTGAATTACATGAGCCATGTGGAGCAGGGACGAGAGCAATGGTTCTGGAAACAAAAACAGAGTTCTTATCTTTTAATACAGAGGAGAATGCCTGGGGATATTATTATTTGTGATTTATGGGGTGCATGGTGATGTGACTGGCGTTCCACGGGAGCAGACAGAGGACGCTGACCCTCTACTTTTGATGAACTCTTGAGGCTTCCCAGGGGCAAATTTCCACCGAAGAAGAGCTGCTGCAGCCCCAAAGCCTGGCTTAAAAGAGCCATACCTAGCGAGCCGCAGGAAAACCTGGTTTCTCTTGCCAGTGCTGCCTCGGACTTATTCTGACTTTGTCCAAATTCTTTAAATCCGCTGACTTGCCAATCAGTCGGTTTATCACCCGGGCTATCAATATCTGCTTGTGGAATAGCTTGAGATGCGTGTTCGTGAAATTAGTCTCAACCATTTATGAACACTCGCTTCTGAAGATAGATGAGGTTTCACTGACAAGATCAAACTCTGTAAATGAATAAAGCCAACTACGCAGCAGAACAGGAAAGATCACCAGGGCATCCTTTGTAAGGCAAGAGAGGAAGGGACACCCTCAACTCCTTCAGATTTGTGGAAATGTTGCAAGAATAGAACAAAGATTTTCTGTGTAAACTCCACCTGGACTGTCCAAATGTTAACACTTGACCTCATTTGCTTTCTCTTTCTCGTCTCTCTCTTTGTGGACCTAGAGTCCACATATTTGGATCCAACTGAGAGTAACTGGAAGACAAGCTGGTGCTTTTTTATGCTTAAATTCTCCAGTAAGTTTCTAAGGATGTTTTCTTATAGACTCACAATCCAATTGTCAAAATCAAGAAATGACTTCAACAGTACTAGTCAATCTACGGACTTTATTCAACTCTTATCAATTCTCTTACTATGTCCTTTGCAGGAAGACAAAAAAGAAAGACTTTTTTTGGTTCAGACCCAGGCCAGGTGTGCGTCTTTTATATACTTGTCCTGTTTCTTGTCTCCTTCGCCTGAATCATCAGCTCAGCTTTCTCGGTCTTTCATAGAGAGGGTAAATCCTTGACCTTAGGAGATTTCCTGGGAGTTGTATGGACAAATGTTGCTTTATCTTAACAAAACCACAGAAAGCAGCTGGGAAGTCTCCAGACTGAATTCTGAGAATATTAGGTGGTTTTTTTAAAAAATTATAAAAAAATACCAATTAAAATGATACAGAAACGAATCAAGTCAAAATTAAAAGCCCTTTCTCCAAACTCATTTTCACTCAAGCATAAACAGTGTTAAAGATTTATGTCTGTTACCTCAGATCTTTTTTTGGCTCAAAGAACATATACCTTTATCACGTGGGTGTGCTTTTGAACAAAAGCAGCATCATACTATACATATTGTTCTTTAATTTTATTTTAAAAGTACATCATCGACACTACCCCTACCTGTCTCTGTGCAGATGGGCTTGTAGCTTTCCTGCTGGGGAGGACTGAACCTGCATCCAGAGTCTTCCATCTTGCTTCTGGGGTGGCCCTGATCTAGCAAGCTTGGAAGTGACTTTGGGCTCTGGGAGAGAATATTCCTTGAGTGCAGCTGGCTGTTCAAGGTCACAAGGAGAGTTGGGATTCCTGCCCTTGTCTCTCATGGTGCCAAGAGCCTTCTCTTCACCGATGGCCTTGGTGGAGGGCCCATCCTGCGGCTATAGCCCTGGAAGCTTGGGTCTCCATGTGGATGGTACAGC
This sequence comes from Talpa occidentalis, assembly GCF_014898055.3. Taxonomy (NCBI): domain Eukaryota; kingdom Metazoa; phylum Chordata; class Mammalia; order Eulipotyphla; family Talpidae; genus Talpa; species Talpa occidentalis. The sequence continues at coordinate 113,638,839 of NW_023605194.1, forward strand.
CTTGAAGTTGATCCATTTCAAAGGTTGAAATGAAGTATGAAAACACGCCTAGAATAGTATGTTCAGTGCATTTAAATCTGCAGTGCAGCTGGGACTCACGCTAATGTGGCATGGTCTGTGTGGGTACATTTGCATGCACACCTGCTTTGTTTTAAAAGTTTCTGTGATCACATATCGGGGTGCCATCCCCATGGATGTTAATTTCTTTTTTTTAAAGATTTGTTTTTATTTATTTTTATTTATGAATCCAAGAACTGGGTGTAGGCCAGAGGGTGTGTGTGTGTGTGTGTGTGTGTGTATGTGTGTGTGTGTGTGTGAAAGAATTCACTAGAGAGAGTGGGGAGCAGAACAGACAGATCTACTGAAATACACTGCTGAGGGGAGCAGCAGACAAGACAGGAGAGGTCTGCTGCACAAGTGGGTCACCTCCCTGGCCGGGGATCGAACTCATGCCAGAGTGGCTGGCGATAGCTTGATAGCACTGTGTCTCTGATCCCTGTGCTAGCAGGAAGGCCCCGTGCATGTTAATTTCTGACTGTTATTTAGAAACTCTTATCTGTAGCCCAGATTAGAAGTGCAGCTGTTCTTTTCCAGTCTTAGACACACTTGCCTGATCTCAGAGCGACATAAGAGGGTTTGTTGCAACTATTGGTTGCGATCTTTAAGGAAATCAGTCTTAAAGATTGGTCGAGGTTGGTTTCCCTTTGATTCTTGGGCAGATTTTCTCTGGACCTTCCTGACCTCGAGCTTGATTCATTCTTTGCTTATCCTGACCCTCGGGGGCCTTTAAACCCAAGAGGGCAACTCAACAGTGGTGACCCCAACTTCTTCATGAGCTTCTTAATGGTCGAGGTTTCCCCATTTTGCCTCTCTCCCTGCAGCCTTTAGCCCGAGAGCCCTTTGCGACAGGGACTGTTTTCCTTTAATGCCTCCTTGCACTTGTTGGGTGAAATCAGTGCAGTGATTGAGTCCTCAACACCCTTATGGCACTGCAGAGTAATAACATTTATCACACTTCTTGTTTAAGCCCTTTAGAGAATGACATTTCACAGTGTAATTTTGCTTCACAGATTTTTCCCTTGAGAGTTTTAACTTTCAGGGTAGAATTCTCTCTTATGGCTTCACCTTTTTCCTCTTTTGTGCATCTGTAAGAAGTTGCACAAATAAGGCTCCCTCCGCATAGCAAATGGAATCAGGTCATGCTCCCAAGTGCCCTTCACCTCCAGATTCCTGATTGTTTCTCCCCTGTCTGTGGCAAGCAGGCCCAAATTGCTTCACCTCCAGCTGCCCTTTCCACTTTATGAAACAAGAAACTAATAGCCACGCAGCTCTAAAAATCCCCGGATGACCTGCATTTTGCTCTTTTTATTATCTCCTAAGAAATGTCTCGGTAATTGAAATCTAGAGCAGCAGAGTTTTGTGATCTTGTCATTTAGCATTTTACGTACGTTTGGTTTATTTATACTGCGCCGTTCAACCCCAGCACGGTCAAAGTCTGACTAAGGGGCCCGTGGGTCTGAAAGGAAGAATATCGTCATTAACTCAAAGGCGAGAAGTTAAACCGAGGTCCTCATGTCCACACTTGTCAGGGCGGGGGGGGCTGGGGGGTGCGGAGAGGAAGCTGGGAGCCCCAGGAGGTAGCAGCCGGGGAGGCGAGCCATTGCTGCCAAGATTTATGCTGCTTGCTGCATTTTATTTATTTATGGGGACATGGGTATCTGTTTCATCCCCTCCACGGTAGTTTATCAGAGAGCCCATCCTGATTTACTAGTGCGTGGAGGACCCGCTGCTAATTCCCCTTCATTGCGTGTGTTTCTTTTACCTTAACTCATAGAGTGTCAGCACCGCCAGCTCCTTCCCCATCCATCTGTATCTCATCGCAGCCCAATTCTTCTTGATCTACCGAGCAAGCCCTCCTGGCCCGCCCCCTTGTCCCCTCTCCACAGATTGCATTCCTCAGTATTGACATTTCAGTCTTTTGATTTATCCCAACAGCTTCCCCGAAGCCAGTGGGACTGTAACTCCCTTTCGGGAGCCTCCCGCCCGCCCTTCCACCAGCTCCCTGGGCTCGGGCACCCCGGATTCATGGTGATGAGGCTCCTCTTTTAGGCTCTGTTTGCTTAGAGGATCACCACAGGTGGTGACCTCGGTGGCCTGAGTCTATCTGGAATTGTGTGAAACCTGAACTTTGTTCTGCTGGAATGTTCCATCACAGCATCCTCACAGAAGGATCCTTCTTGGAACTGATTTAAACAGAAGCATCTGCCCATAAGCACCCCCCAACCTTTGTACATTAAATACCACCCACCTGATCTCCCTGAGAGCTTTTGGAGGGGGAGAGTCTGAAGATGGGCTTCAAAGTGGGTTATTTTTTTTCCAAAAGAGGAACACACCTATAAGGAACTCTAATTTTGGGGGTAGAATGCTCCTCTTGGAGTGCCGCTTGTTTTTCACCAGTGCTCTGTGTGATCCCAGCCACACACATGCAGACGGACACGTACCGGTACATACCCTGGGGAGACACAGGAGAGTCTCCCGTGAACTCTCACGATGCGTTCAAATACTGGACGCTGCATCAGCACGAGACCTTCAGCTGTCCTGATTTGCATTGGTGACATAGATTTCTCATGTTCGACAAGAGAAAGCCGCACAGATATATTTTTTCCCCTGGCCCTTTTAGCTTTCCTTAGACAGCTGCTGTGATTTCACACAGAGAGGCTTGTGCATGATAGATTAGATCCTGGGCATATTAGGATAGTAGCCTCTTGCCTTTTCCTTAAATTGAGTGTGATCTAGAAACTTACTCATCAGTTAAAATTATAATGTGGTCCAGCCCCTGTGGAAAACAGGATGGAGGTTCCTCAAAACACTAAAATTAGATCCATAGGCTCCAGCTGTTCCTCTCTTTGGTATCTGAAGAATGCAAAAACTCTCTTGGAAGGGACAGATGCACTCCTGTGTGCACTGCAGCCTGAATCACACTGGCTGAGGCAAGGACACAACCCAAGGGCAGATGCGTGGCTTAGGAAGATGGGCACATATCCACAATGGAAAATGACTCAGTGATGAAAAAAGAGACAAACTCTTGCCATTTGCAACAACATGAATGGCGCTCTAGGGATGATGCTAAGTGATGTAAGTTGAAGAAGAAAGACTATGACCAGATGGAGCCATAGATATGTGGAATACAGAGAAACAAAGCAAAGGATCAGACAAAACCCAACCAATAATAAGCCCTAGAAATCAGACTGTAGAACTGAGGTTAGCAGAGGGGGAAGAATTTCCTGATACCCATGATGTCAAGTGGCTTGATTGTTGTATAATCACATTCTTGGTGGACCTTGGGAAAACATTCTAATCTCTTGCAGAAAACTGAAGGCAGAGAGAGACCCCATGGGGAATTGAGTTCCTTAGAAGGCAAGACCACAAAGGTGGCATGTGTCAGTGTGTAATTTCTGATGATGGTCCATGGATTTCTGCTCAATATCCACATGCTATTGATGATAAAATGTTCCTGGAATCCTGTGAAATGAGTTCAAACGTATAGGTACAGTAACAGCAAATAGCAGAGCAGTGACAAAACTCTCCAGGGAAAACAGCACGGGGAAAATTCCTGATGATGAAAATAGTTTAACATCAGCAGTAAATCATGAAAAAGCCCAACACATTTACATTAAAAAAATCCATTTGCAAAAAGAAACAAACATTACACAAACATAGAATTTAAAGCTCAACTTTGAATTAGAGTCCCCTTGGGGTCAGATTTGAGGGCACAAGGGAAAAATAGTGTTAATGATTTTTCCCCCCAAACCATCAGGAGATGGAGTCACTGGAGAAATGTGGTCTACGCGTGCATCATCGGGCACTGGGGTTACAATAATACGTATTTGCTAGCTGGAATTACCAACAAGTAGACAGCAGTAGAAAAAACAACTTTTATCACTAATCTCCAACATTTGGGATTATTTTCATAGCTTCAACCAAACTTTAGATTTAAGTCCTTGATTTATGGAAACTAGAGAATGTAAAGATCCTATTATAATAGCATGTACACGCTGCCATTGGGAATGTTCTGCAGGTGTTGACTGAAAATTCACAGGCTGATGTCTCTTACCACGTCCGGAAGACAAGATTTAAAAACAAAACAGACTCTTACGTGTTGAAGCTATGGCTGCTCCTCCAAATGGCTTCTCACAAGACTCTTTTTGTCAAACCGAGAAATAATGATTTTCCGTTTCCATAAGGGGTATTATTTATCTGCACTGATTAAAATGATCAAGTAGGCAGTGACAGCTCTGTCTACACCAGGTAAGTGCTTCCTTTGTGTTTTTTTCAGACGAGACTTTCTCATACAATGTGGGAAAAACTGACAAAGTCAGGCTTAGTGTATGTTTTTTATCCAGGAGGTGGCTTGAGATGGATGACTGGCAAATCACAATAAATTATTTATCAGATAATAAGTGTGATAATTGTTCTTATTTATCATCAGTATAACTTGCCTTGTTCTCCTGTCATGCTTTCAATCAAACTGTCCCCAAAGATTTGCTGGTTAAAATACACAGCTCGAAGGTCATCCCGACAATTTTTACTCATAATGAATGGCACGCTGATTATCTCCTAATTGAAAAAAATAAACTAGAGCTCTGTAAGTAATGTGAGTGACCCCTGCATTTCTAACCCAACGAGGAGAATCTCTCTGTGTCTTCCCCATCTTACCACCGAGAGCAGCACAACTTCCAGTCATTTTGATGGTGTCCTGAATTAATTGGAGATAACTTTTGTTTTCGTGGAGAAGGGAAGAAAAAAAATAAAAACACCCACATGACCAAATTCGCTGAAAAGGTAGAGATGCAAAATAGCACTTACTATCTACTGTCCCGCCCGCCCTGCCCACTTCTGTGGGCGAGACTGAGTCTTGAGCCTGTTGCAAAGTTTCAAGTTAATTCATTTCTCCCGGCGCTGTAGTGGGTCATTGGTCATGGGCTATTTTTGGACTTGGTGCAATGGGAGAAAAATAAAGTAACTTGTGCAGAATTCCTGCAAGGTTGCCTGTGTTGTGAAAGAAGACTGGACACACGCAGCCCCACACTCTTGTGTCTGAGCCACTTGGGGTCCAAGTGGCCCCGGGTTCTTTCCTCTGTGGTTTACCTCTTCACCCAGAAATCCAGACGCAGCGAGTCAGCCTGGCGAGGGCTTCCCAAACTTCCTGAATGGGGCTAATGGCTAAGCTAACAAAAAAGCACCCCCATTTGCTCCCCCTTCACTTGTTGTTGGGGCAGGAATCCAACTCCGAGAGGACGGTCTCCTAATTACCTTTCCCCTGGGCCACACTCAGAGCCTGGTGTGAATGTGCTGCCCCAACGTGGCTCCCAGAACCTCGCCTCTCCCGCACGCCCACTTCTTTCACGGGAGCACTCGGCTTCTCCTGTGTGCTCTGGGGAGTGCACACACATGCTGGGGCACATCACCCCCTTCCACAGTTGCTGAGCTGCCTCCATGGCCCCCCTCTATAGGGTCCTACTGATGTGCTGGGCCACCCCCTTCTAGACTCACTGCTTTGTGCTTGTTTCTCAGGCCTAGACCCCCTGCTCTCAGCATCTTTTCACATCTCTGCACAGTGTCAGACCCTGGGAATTGAGTCTCTTATGCCTGGTTTTGCTTTTGCCCTTGGAGGCTGCTCAATTTCCTCTGTTCTAATGTTTTACAGGCGAGTGCTGATTGCCCTCCAGGCTCTCAGCCCAGTTGCTGTGAGATCCTCGATCCTTCTGCTTCACCCACAGCCCCCTTGAGACAAGATCATGTCGACTTCCCCAGGGGAGCCCTCCTTGGACACGCAGTAACCTGGTAAGTGGGGTGCTTTCTACAAGGGTGATTGACAGCTGTTTGTTATGTCATCAATTCGTTCTGACATTGGTTGGCCCTAACTAAGAAAAGGAAGACGACCTGGCGACCTGGGTGGTGGTAGTACAGTCTCAAAGAGAAGCTAGACCTCTTTTGGCTCAGGTGCTGATTGAGATTCAGTGACTAACCCTGAGTACAGGCAAGCAGCTTTCCTGGGATCAAATGAGTTGAATCTTCAAGTTAGGACACATGACTAAACAACAGGATGAAATATTTGAAATCTGGAAATATCTGGGATGTAGCATTAGTTACCTATTGCTGTGTAACAAATTACCGCAAGACTCCAAACATCACACATTTATTTTTCACACCATTTCTGTGGGCCAGGGACTTGTGGGGATTTAGCTGGGTGGTATGGGCTCAGGCCTTCTCACGGGGTTGTGCTCAAGGTGTCAGTTGTGGCAGCAGCTGCCTGAGGGTGACTTGGTGCTGCTCGATGGCTTGGCTGTAGGTAGGAGGACATCTTTACCAGGCAAGTCTCTCCATAGTGCTGCTTGAGTGTCCTCACGACATGGCCACCGGCTTTCCCAAGTAAGTGACCCACAGCAGGGTAGAAACTGTCATGTCGTTTATGACCCAACTTTGGAGGTCACACCTTGTTACTTCCACAGTTGTCTATTGATAGCACAAGTCAGCCCCTTTATTGTGGAAGGCGACCACTCACCGGTAGGAATAGCATGAGCCAGGGAACAGAAGGGAGCATCTTAGAGGCTAGTTTCCATAAATGTGCGGACTCATGCCTATCACGCCTTACCCTATCCTCATTGTCTTCCAACCATACTTTCAAGGCAGCGAGGAAGACTGTGCCTTGCTCAACTTAGCTGGAAGAGCCTCTGGGGCCCATGACATCCTTTTAGCACTCGGATCAGAAAGCACAAGACCCCAACAACCATCTTGGTTAAAACAAAGTAGAACTTCAATTCATTTTCTTTTTTGCTGTCTTCCGCCAGCCCTGGTGTTCCCCAATGTATCCTTTCCCGAGCACTAGTCCAGTGAAATCCTCTACCATCAAAAATCATTTTGTAGTCAAACTTAGAGATTCACAGTTGTCATGGCCTGATCGATGACTCCTGCGATTCTTGCAATAGAGGTACTTTTTCACTTTGTTTAACTCAGCATTTCTCAAATTTATTTGTCCACAGAGTTCTTTGTCTTTTTTTTCCTTTCTGCTATACCTAAAAACATCCTCCAAACCTAGTGTTATTTAAAAAATATACAGTTTGAATCACTGGTCTAGATAGTCGGGTGTCCGTAGCCAATATTTTCCAGGGCTGATTTAAGATGGCTCTAATATAAGAACAGCGCATCAAACCCACCTGGAATCCTGCAGCTGAGTGTGGCCGCGACACACAGCCCTTGCAGGGCGCTCATAACCAGGGACCTAACTCAACACCTGACACTGTTTGCTGGGACCATTCCTGTTACAAGGCTCTTAGAGCATCTACTCCAATGTTTCTTTGGCCCTGTATGAAATCTCTATCGAAAACTGGCCCTCAAAGTCTTTGAAAGAACATTAACCTTCTTCCCCCAGGAGGAGGAAATTTTCTCCACCTACATATAAACTCCAAGAAGCATTGCACTGCTGAGATTAAGCATCTCTTAGCTGGTGTATTTTATGGCTGAATTGTTTGTCTTGGTATGTAAGCCTCTGGGGCATAACCATTTCTTCTTATGAGTCTGGTAGAGCACTCAGCACACTGTCAGCACTCAACCCAAAATAAATCATCATAATAACAGTCATAAACATAAATCAAGGGAGCACAATTCAGTTTATTTATAGCCTTACAGGAGAAGCACAATAGAAAAAGTGCAGTTCTTTTCCATCACATTATCCTATATCATTTCCAAGCAAAATGTCATATTGTCCACTAGTGTGTAACCAGGTAATGAAGGATCCTGGCATAACCTGCACAGTCCATGGGCCGGAGTTAAATGATGTGAGGCTGGAAGCTTGCATTTCCCAAGTTTCTATAATTAAAATCTGAATTTCTAGGGCTTATTAAGATAATATTTAACATATAATTATCTTGACATTTTGAAAAGGAAAAGTGTTTAAGACAAATTATGTAGTATTATTTAATCACAAAAATCCACTGGTTCTGCTCATTTCTTCAAAGGTTCATTGTCTGATTTCCAAGGTGAAAGCTGAGAGCTTAATGAAGATTTACATCTAACATTTAATCTAATGGATAATAGTGGATTAGTTAGTGGGTTATCGCTCCCTTATAATATGCAAGGCTCTTTGATCTTCTTGAAATCCAGGCCACTCTTAGAACTGGGATTGTCTTCCCTGGGACCGACTATCACACCGCAGTAGCCACATTTCCCGCTTGAACTTGAGGGATTTGGAAAGCATGGCCCCCTCACGCCCCCCCTCCCCCCACATATCCACACCTATTGTGAAAATCATCCTAAATATCCCACCACCCATGATAAGCCACTTGAAATTTTTGGCAGTCTTTTTTCTGACCTTTTTCTCAAGTGCATGCTTTAAAAAAAATGCAAGTAACGCACAAATTCCCTTTCCTTTTTGGTTTGTTATTAAAACGCCTGAGATGGAGAGTCGAGTCCTTTCACCTGCTCTCAAAACCTCCCCTTCCCTCCTGTTAGTGGTGTTCCCTCTGTGATGGTATTTGTAGTCGTGAGTTTGCTTTATATTCTTCCAGAAAATAGTTTTGCCCTAACCTACGTATTATGTATGTGTATATTCCACAAAATGTATAGATTGTTTCATAACATGAGAGCCATTATAATTACATTATGCTTTATGTATTTTTATGCAAATTACTTTAAAACCAGAACCACCTATCGCGAGGCACACAAAAGTACACACACCTGTTTATTCATTTACCCACTGTGTAGTATTCTACCTCTTGCACCTACAACATTGTATTTAGTAATTCTACTATTTCTACTACAACATACACCTTTGATGTAGTAGAGTTTTTGTCCTTTTTTAATGGGTAGTTTTTGTCCTTTAGAAGCATAAAATCTAGAAGCATAAAATCTGGGTCATAGGCATAAACATTTTTTTATTTTAACAAGTGGTGCAAAGCGACTGTTCTAATTTTCTTAGCCACCACTGTGGAATAGACCTTCTAGAAATGTCAACATCCCTTCCCCTCTGATAGTGGGAAAAGCCATTTGTGATTTCATTGGCATGTCCCTGGTTATTAGTCGGGAGGAACTGGCCGTCATATCCCTGGACCACTGGAATGCCTCATCACTCAATTGCCTGGTTATGTTCTTTGTTGATTTGCCTACTGGATTGTCTTTCTCTTGATAATTTGTATGAGTTCTTCCGAAGTGCTGCATGCAAACACTTTGTCTTTCAAATTTATTTCAAATATCTCTCAACATCCGGTTTTATCTTTGAACCTGGCTTAGGTGTCTTGTTTAAAAGTAGCTAACAGTTAACTACTACCAGTAGTTTTCAGATCATCAAACTTACATTTTCCTGTTTGGTTTTTACTTTTCTTAATTTTAGAAAGAGAAGTTTAGTGCCCCTTTTCCTCCTGAGTTATGTGTTTGCGGTAATTATGATCTTAGCTTCATCAGATGTAAAATTAGTTTGGAGTTGAAACTCAATAACTAGTTCTATGGACTTGATCAATAGAGAACTGAGACAGAATCTCGCACACGCAGCCCATTTCAGTGGAGCCAGGGTGCCTTCCCCATCAATGATTTGATGCCTGAACTCATCATCTTTATCAGTTGCTCCCCCTGCCTTGATTTTCAGCATCATCTAAGGTGCCTTTATCCTTCCCTGCTTTGCTGGGTCACGCCCAGACAAAGAGAGCACACAGTGTGGCGGGGAGGAGGTCTCCTGTGACTGGCGTCCACGTTTCCAGCATGGAGGTGGAGTTGGACACAGGGTGACAGTGAGACACAGACCCTGGGCTTTCTCCAGCGCCCTGACACAGGCTAATTTAAGACCATGTGGACAGGTGGACAGTGACTGCTTTGGTAGTTTTGGGTTTATTGTAGATATCGTTGGGTCACTGGGCTGGCGTTGAAAACATTTTTTTCAAGGAAAATGTGAATGTAATTATGTAAATTAATTTTATATAGGAGGTTCTTAGTTAACGAAGAGCTTTCATAGGCTATTTATTTATTTATTAATTTATTTTTTTGTGGCTCTGAGCAGACTTTATATCAGGTCTTCAGTCACTTCCAGTTCCATCAGGCCAATCTCTAACCTCCCTGCTTGTCCTCCTCATTATAAGATAGGTGACTTGTAGTAAATCACCTCAAGGGCCTATCCAGATTAGAGTAGAGGCATAGGCCTTTTATTTAATCTTCACTATGAACCTGATGTCTTGTTTTTAATGGCAGCTTTATTGAGATATAATTCAGATATTGTGTAACTCACCTATTAGACATGTACAGCTTAGGGGTTTTTAGCATATTCATGGAGTTATAGAACTGACATCACAGTCAAAGTTAGACAAGGAAGCCCCTCTACCCACTTTGCCATCACTTCACCTTCCTTCTATCCGCCTAGTCCTAGGAAAGATTCATCTACTTTGGGCCTCAGTAGATTTGCCTTTTCTGGACATTTCATGTAAATGGATCCATTCAAGATGTGCTGACTTATTACTCTTAGTTAATAGCATGTTTTCAAGGTTCATCTGTATTATAGTATGCATCACACTTTACTTCTAATGAATGCCAAATAATATGCCTTTGTGTGGATGGGAACCATTTTGTTTCCCCATTCAATGGAAATTTTGGTTTTCTATCTTCTGATAGGTATTAATACCCGCACTTGATAAATGAGGGGGGCTTGCAAGAGCTCACTCAGGTGACCTGCCCCCAGCCACACAGCAATAGACATGAAGTCCATCATGCAGCCCATAACTAAGAATATCTCTTCTTGTATCTTTCACTTTCTCCTTGCGTCCTCTTAAAATTAAGGACACCCCTATTTTTTTGGAAATATTGTTATTAACTTGCTGTCTTTGAGGCTAAGTCATTTTCTTCAATCACCTGGGTGGGGACTCCCTTCCTGGGTGCCATGAAGGCAATGAGATATAGATACATCTAAAGTTCCAACATGGAATTCTCCAAGCACCTATCCTTTGGAACCCACTCATTATCGTCAGGCTAACCTGTTCATTTTCCATAGTTTGGTAGTTGACAGTGAACAGATTCCTGACTGACATGTTACTTATGATTTGAAAGCATGGAGGAGTAAAATGTCTTAAAATTTGTTCCTAGTTCCAAATTGAACACACTTAGAAAACTCGGCTTCCTTGCTCAATATGTCAAGTGTGGAAGAATGTCTGAAATGTAATAACAAACTTGATGCTTGTGCTGAATGGTGTAGTTTGTCATTCTTTAACTTACTGGAAGATCACTTCTCTGGTGTTGAGCTTTGTTGTAATGGAACTATTGGAACTGAATCTGGACCATGCAATAAAAATCTTTCACACATGGAAGAAAATATCTATCAATTTAAACAAACCCATCTTAAAACCACACTGAGATACCACCTTACACCAGTGAGAATGGCACATATCAAAAAACAAGCAACAACAAATGTTGGCGAGGATGTGATGAAAAAGGAACTCTCCTGCACTGCTGGTGGGAGTGCAAACTGGTCCAACACTATGGAAAGCTGTCTGGAGGTTCCTCAGTCTACTAAAAATGGAGCTACCATATGACCCGGCAATTCGACTCAAAGGGATCTACCCAAAGGACACAAAAACATTGATTCAGAAGACCACCTGTACCCCTATGTTTATTGCAGCACTATTTGCAATAGGTAAAACCTGGAAACAACCCAAATGCCCAAAGATAGATGACTGGATCAAGAAGATGTGGTCCATATACACCATGGAATATTACTCAGCAATCAGAAAAGATAAACTCATGCCATTCCCAGCAATGTGGATGGAGCTAGAAGGAATTATGCTCAGTGAAATAAGCCAGAAGGAAAAAGAAAAATATCAGATGGTTTCACGTATAGCAGGAATATAGGGGAGTCAAATAAGACATCAATGTAAAAAAATAATAACAGTATAAACACAACAAAGCAAAAACAGACAATTATAAATTAGAGACATCCTGCAGGGGAAGAGGCAAGAGAGGGATCAGAGGGAGGGAGGGAGGCGCACAGGGGACTGAGGTGATGGTGCACTGGTGCCTTGGGGAAGGAAACTCTATGGGGACCACACCTGAGGGGGTGGGGGGAAGCAAATATGGTTTAAAAATGAACATTGATGTAAAAAATTAAAAAAAAAGAAAAATTTAAACCCATATTCTTGGGACTTTCTGCTCTCATGCTATGTCAAATACGCAACTAATACGTTCAGGTGGATTGGCCTAATGTGTCCATATTTGGCGATAGTGCTCAAAGGTGGATCTTATACTCACCTGACTGCCCTCTGTCCGCAAGACTCAGTGGTGCCTCTGGCTAGACCATTCCCTGTATCTTTCCTCAGTGATCCTTTCATTTCCCCAAACTTCCCAGGATATTATGACTTGTTACGTGACCTTGGAATGCGAGCTTGACCATGTCCTGATGGCCTGTGTATCCCCAGGGTCTGCACAAATCTGGGCATCTGATGGACGGTCTAGGAATGTTCTTTGGGTGGACAGAGCATGAAAGTGCATGCTGGTGAGCTTTTCAAGCAGCTCCCGGAGGAGATACAAAGGTGTAAACCTACTTTACTTCAATAAACATAATTTGGGAAACAAACAAATATTTCGTCTCTGAAAAATATTCTTTGAATTAAGTGAATTTGTTTCTCTGACATTCTAAGCAGAGATATCTCTATATCTGGCCGTCTGTCGCTCTGTCTCTAAAACATTGGGTTACAGCATTGCATATGATTTGGAGGTACAGGTACTCTCCAGGTAGATGTCACCCCCTCCATGCTCTCTGCTGATCCAGGGTAGGGATTTTCCAGCTCTGTCTTTAGATGTGGGGCCACTTCCTCTTCAGTGGTGTCTCACAGGAAACCCCAATACATAAGACAGATAATCTGGAGGGGTCAGCTAGAGCCCCCTTCTCTCTCATGACTGTCATGAGGATGCTGTGGCCCCAGGGTCTCAGCTGGAAATGCCCATGCAGACTCTTCTAGAGAACTAGAGCTGAGACGCGGGTGGGAACAGCGGCTGGACCTTTCGAGTCCGCGCGCTGAAGAGTGGCGTCCCCCTCGGCGAGTGGGGCTCGGGGCCGTCGGGAAGTGGAGGCTCCTCGGAGCCTCTCATCAGGCCTGCAACTGTGTCCTAGGCGCTGTTTTAACAACTAGGGATACAAAACTGAGCAAAACTTACCAAAATATTTTCCTTCATGGAGCTTAAGAAAGACAATAAAAAAAGATAAAATGCATATAATGTGCTTGATGGTGGTAAGCGCCATAGAGAAAAAGTAGGAACAGAGTGCAAGGTGTGTGTGTGTGGGGGGGGCGGGGGGGGGGTGTGTGTCTGTGGGGGGTCGTAAAGGAAGGTGGTGAGAAAGGGCCGTGGCACTTGGACCCAGGAGGGAGGGAGCAGCCCTGGGCTCTCTGGGAGCTGGGGTGCAAAGCCCCCGGGATGCTGGCAGCGTGGAGGGAGCATTTCTTTCAATCTCCTTAATGTGAAAGGCCTCAGATTATGGAGAGCCACATCATCTTGATCAAGGAAATGATTTGGCTGGATTTCCTTAGTTCGGAGCCTATAAATAGGCAATGGATAGGAAAGCACTTTCCTCCTGAATGATCCAAGAATCACTTACCTGGTGTCACGGATTCAATTTTATTTGGCCAATTATGGTGACTCACGGATATGCTGATTTGAGATGTAAATGAACTTTCCGGCTCTCTCTCTATCCCTGTGCAGGAGGGAAGAGTTAAGAGGGCTTTAAAATAGACTGGAGCCTCATCTGGGGGACGGTTTAGAAGAGGTCTGGCTGCAGGCAGATAAATCTCTGAAGTCTCATTACCGCCCAAGGAGCCTGGCAGCGCGGGCCGCCGCTCAGCCGTCTTCAAACTCCCTCCGTTAACGAGCACAAAATTCTTCCACACGGCCATCCCTTCCACTTTCCCTGCCTCAGCTGCAGAGAAAATACTGGGGCATCACAGACATTAGGGGGTGCGGGAGGGCAGGCCTCCATCCGTCAGCCTCGCAGCCTCGTTAGGGCCACGCCAGGAAACGAGTCCTGGGGGTGCCGGGTGATTCCCGGGGCCGCGCTGGCTGCCGACCCTGCTTTCCACAAGGCCTCGTTCCTGTCTTTCAAGGGAGGTTGTTATCTGCTGCTCTAAACAGCCTGCTTTGGAGCTAAGTCGCTCGTGAGGAAGGCAAGTTATGAGCCTTCTGAGCCAGCCTGGGCGGGGGCCGCCGGCCTTAAAGCGGGGCTGGGGTGTGAGGTTGTGTGAGGTTGTGTGAGGTTGTGTGAGGTTGTGTGAGGTTGTGTGAGGAGGCCCCGGAGTACAGTGTTTATGTTTGACTTAAGGAGCAAACTGAGAGACACTCCCGGTGGAGCTGCCGGGGGCAGGCTGCGGAGGGTTGGGGGCTGTGCACAGCTCCACAGCGCTGCGCTCCACCCGCTGCGCCACCGGGGAGGCCCTAAAAAGACAAATTTTCGTGTGAAAAAATTCAAACATTAGCTAAATGGAATATAGCCCACAAGTATCCACTACCGATTATAAAAACTGGATTTGGGTAGTACAGATTGCATGAAAGCAGGAAACAACTTTAAGATGCCTTGTTACAATTCATTTGAGCTCGGCTCGGGGTGGTGAAAGTATTTAGCTTCAGACAAGAGAGGGATGGGGCTTGAGTCTCCCCTCCCCTCTGTGCACACTTGGCGCCTGTGGGTAAGTCGCTTTGCTTCCGAGTCTTCCGTAGATTCTGATAGACGTTAAGGGCAAGGAGGGTGGTGCCTAAAGAGAACGAAATGGCCACTGTGCCCAGGACACACTTGCCGGAGCAGATGAAGGACAGAGGGGAGAAAGGCAGCCCCCCCCCCTCCTGCCCACCCCCCCCTCCAGGCTGATACAGGCCTAGGAGAGCACGTGGAGAAAACGATCCCGGTGGACGTGCTCCATGCAGAGTTGCCACAGATCTTCAACGTATAGAATGCTGCAACAGGCGAGGGGGCCTCCAGCTGTGTTATTAATACCCCCCAGGAACCACTGTGGCCATTAATGTGGGGTTCGTGCTCTTGGTGGAACCGGCTTGTGCGGGCAGCTGAGGCCACTGGTTGTGTTGGGCGCTCAGCCGCAGGCGCCTGCCTTTGTTTCTGGAGCTACAGTGACCTCGAAAGCCGAGGGTCCCCTGCACTGGCTCGTCACGCCTTTCCGCGCAGCTTCTTCGTTGGTCGGTGTCCCCAAGTCCGTGGATTCCCAGCTTCTGTGTCAGGGCTTCGGAGAAGGGCCTCGCCTCCTGCCCCCGCCGCCCTGCCCCGTCACTCTGTGGCCAGTGGCGGACCCTGCTGTCATCCTGTTTTTCTTCTGGAGCAAAGCTTTTATTTACTTTTTCCAAATTGTGTGTACTGCGTAAAGCGGGAGGTCGCGTCTTCCTGTCTGTTCCGGGGTTACAGGTGCCAACCTCTGCTTTTGCTGAGCAGCATCAGGAGCCGGTGCCAGGACGAATTTGCAGGAGGGAGGGAAGTCACTCAGGAAGACTGATGAGTGACCCAGCCAACCCCGGTCCCCGGGCACCAGGCTTACTTATGCTTCAATAAAGTCTGCTTCAAAGCGATCTCCATCCTTCATCAGAGAGATTTCCAGAGCACTCCCAATGGGTTAACATAAATCTTACTGTTCTCATTCTTTTTTTTTTTCTTTCCAAGTTGCCTTGAAAAAAAAAAGCAGTCCTTGTGTCTCCATTTCTTTAAGTCTTTTATCCTCGGGCTGCTACCCCTGGCTGCACGGATTACACATCAGCCGTTAAGAATATTCCACAAAGTCCTGGCTCGTTCTCGCCCCGCGGTGCTTGCAGTCACCGCCGCGATGAAAGGGCTTTGAAAGGCCCGGCCCGGCAATCCCGCCCGCTCAGCGCGGGCCTCTCTGCGGCTTATCGCGCCGGGGATGTGCCTTTGACCAGCCATCAGTCATGCCTGAAACCTTCCCATCATTCCTGAGATATGAGCCCCTTTGATAGGAGTTAACAATACAGCACAAGGCGGCTCGGCCAAGGAAAATACTTTTGACTTCCAGTTAAAGACGGCTTTGTTCCAGCTCAGGTTTTTGCACTTTCCTAGCGTCCCCTTTTCTTGGGCCACCGAGGTGGCCCCTGCCAGGTAAGCCGAGTCTGGGCTCCCGGATGCTTCAGTGGCTGCCAAATCAGAGAAGAAGGTACCAGGCGGGAGGAAGGGGAACAAAGCTAACACAGAGGGATGGGCAGAGACCGCAGAGGGAAGGCGAGGCAAAGAGGTATCAAGTAGAAGACGGGGTGACTGAGGGAGCTGCCAGGCACTGGTGCTTCTAGAAGGGGCTTCCGGAAGGAGGAGAAAGCCTGCCGCCAGCACACCTGCGTGCTCTGTCCCGGTGGTGCAGGGGCCATTCAGGAGATGCTCTGTGGAGCGGGAGGTTGGTTTGTTATTCACACCCTCTCCCCTGTGATTCCTTTGCTGTTTTTAAAACTTAGACTTTGCTTTAAACATTGAAAATGGTTGATGACTGCTTCAGGGTAACAGGGCAGATCACTCTGCTTTGCTGCTGGCAGTGAGCATAGTGCTGACCTCTGGGGGCTAATTCAAGAATCGAAAGACGTCGAGGTAGTCCTCACAGCCATCAGGCGGTGTGCACTCCAGTTACTGCCAGCTGGAGGAGAGCAGAGGAGGCGTCTGCAGAATCATGGCCCTGGCCCCACAGCTCCATGCGTCACTCTGAGTGGCCTGTGCTGTGGGAAGACTGTTCATCAGCCGAGCACATTAACACTCAAGTGACACCCCCGTCCCTGTGTGGAGGGTTGGATCCTGGAGTGAAATGTCACCCTTTCTCGTCAGCTGTGCTTGGAGGCTTCCCTAGAGGGTGGACTTGCTCCTGGGTTAGAATAATTTCATTAAAAGTCTTTCACTTAGTGAAGTCAAGCACCCCAGCAAGTGAGTGGCGTCTGGCAAACTCGCTCTCCTTTTTTGATTTTTCTGGTCTATTGATCTGTGTCTCTGGAGAAATTCTGGAAACTTCCAGAAGTCTTTTAGAGTTAAAAATATGATCTCTCTGGTGGTTCACTGGACTCAGAGACTAAGAAGATGAATTCCTTCCTGGCCTCAGTGTTCCTAGGCCCTCCGTCAAGCCCATTAATCCTCCAGCTCTCGGACACGTTAGAAACACAGACATTTCTTTGTCACCAGTGGGAAGCGAAGCTATGGAACCACTCAGTGGGCCAGATAGAAATAAACACCTTTGCAGGAAATGTAAAAGGCACGCACTTGGTTTTGAGAAATTGGAAAGCATTTTGCATAGAAGAGGTGGCAGAAGACAATTATATCCTGGTCTGTGGTCAAGTTGGTGAGGTCTGGAGCCCAATAATCTGCCACTAGGAACCAAAATGGCAGAAAAATGGACATGCCTTTCTTTGCACTGTATTTAGGGAACACCAGGACTGGCTTTTGAATTCCTGGAGCACATGACAGGAGATGCAGGAAGCTTTTTCCGAGTCTTTCTCCTCGGGAGAAGATAGCAGAGAATGAAGGATGGGCTACTTCTAATTTGTAACGATGGTCTCATCTCTCCCAGATATTACTTTAGTTCCTGGGTGAACGGCGCTGCCCACCGAATCCTGATTGCTTTTTAAAGATGAAAGAGATCATAAAGGCTGCAGAGTCCATTTCTAGCCCGTACAACTTGGCAACTTATACCCTGCTTTTGCGATGAGTTTCAAATTCTTTGAATAATGAAAATTCCAGTGTGTTTTAAACTTTTTTCTTTGCTCTGTGGTTTAATCAATAACCACACTGTCCCCAGCAAAGCTGGTTGGTTCATGTCTCCTTTTGAGTTTTGTGTTGAAGCCCAGATTTTGGGTCTCCTTGACAACGTTATCTTGAACATAATTGGTGGTCTTTTGTGTTAGAGGAATCCAAAAAGCAGGTGCCTCCCTGGTGGCACAGGAGTTAAAGTCTCAGCTCTATGAAGCTATCACCAACCACTGCAGCATGAGTTCCATCCCCAGCCAGGGAGCTACCCCCATGGTGCAGCAGACACCCCCCCTCTCTCTGCTGCTCCCCTCAGCAGTGTATTCCAGTGGATCCACCTGTTTTACTCCCCAATCTGGTGCATTCTCTTACACCCTGCACCTCTGGCCTATACTGCAGTTCTTCTGTGCAAAAATAAATAAATAAGAATCTTTTTTTTTTTTTTTTCAAAGAAACCAAAAAGGCAAGATGAGAAGCCCTGCTGATATATCTGCCACCAGCAGGAGACAGAAGTTGTCGTCCAGTGCTAAAGTGACGTGTCCTGAATCAGTACTTACTGTTTTTATTCTATTATTATTATTACATTTTTTACTGTGGTATCATTGGCTGACATCACCGCTAGCATTTTGGAAACAGGCCTCCCCCTTCAGCTGCGATCTCTGTCCCCACCTGCCACCGAGGTCCCGTGGCCATGGGGATGATGC
Source organism: Talpa occidentalis (assembly GCF_014898055.3). NCBI lineage: Eukaryota > Metazoa > Chordata > Mammalia > Eulipotyphla > Talpidae > Talpa > Talpa occidentalis. The sequence goes on from NW_023605194.1 coordinate 113,657,292, forward strand.
CTGGCCTGAGAGTTGAACATGGGTGCTATCATTTGTGGGTATCTGGAAGCTCTCGCCATTTTTATACACATTTATATTGAAAAAACCTTGAGGTGCTTTTCAAAATAAATGGTAATGTCTGATATGTCTGATGCTGCCTTTTTTTTTTTTTTTTTTTTTTTTTTTTTTTTTAAGGAAAGACAATTTGATCTTTAGCAAAGGACAAGGAGAAGATTCATCTATCAATTCAGGTGTCAATCATACCATGGCCTTGGCCCCGATTTGAGGCTGTGCCGTTCCCTCTGTGCCAACCCTCTGTTTAACCCACAGTCTTTCTTTCACATGGAGTGAAGGAGAAAGAGCAGAGGTACAGGGGCTGGGGGTCGTGGGCACAGGAAGGTCATGGCTTCTTTGCTGGCAGGACCCACGTCTTCTTTGGCTTCTGTTCCTCCCCCAGCTGGTGTCTCCCCACGGGTACTTAGAACAGAGCTTGCCAGTCATTCTGGCTTTGTTGATGGGGAAGCGGAGCATGAAGACGGGTGTGTGGGTAGGTCTCGGCCAGGAGTTCTCGAAGTGTGGTTGTGTGGTTGTGCCATGGGTCTAGAACACAGAAGGCATCAAAATATTCTGCATCAAGAAAATGGGTTGAGCAATACTACAGGTAGTCTTCACTTTGGGGAGTCAAATTCCACATTTGAGCACAGACTGTGACAAAGTCCTGTAGGAGAGACCAGGAAATAAGGAAAAGAACCGGAACCAGGAGAAGAAGTAAACGCGGGTGTCTTGCATCTATTTGCCCAGGGAAATTTTCTCCTCTTTTCAAAAACTTCCTCTTCGCCTGCGCCCAGAAACGGCGCCGAAGAACGTCTGGGTTAAGCCGGGCTGGATGAAGAAGGCAAGTCCTGTCTTCCTTGACCACATTCCAGGTGTGTTTCTGGAACGTGCCTGTGTCCAGGCGTCCCTGGAAGTCCCGTCGCAGGAAAAGAACGCCTTCCTTTCCCACCAGGCCTGGGAAAACCAACGGGTACAAAGATTGGGGGGAATATGGCTCGGGGGGAGCAGCCACCACCTGCAGACGCACGACGAGCTTTCATGGGCGCGGCCGGCTCCGCTGCCTGCTGTCGCGGAGGCCCCGGCTCCCACGTCCCGCAGAGAACATCTCCCAAGGCTGGGACGCGTGTGCTGGGGCAAGCGGTTGAGCTGGCCTTCGTGTGTGTTTGCTTTTTGTCTAGATGGAGAGTGGGCTGTTTTTCTAGATGGAGAGTGGGCTGGAAAAAAACAATCCGTTGCTAATTATTTTTTCTGGAGTTGGGAGGCCCGGGAAGAGCTTTACCATCAAGGGCCAGGGCACAGTCTCGGGCCAGCTGGCGGGACTAGCTCTGTCCTGTGCTCGCTGCACCCTTGTGGAGACTGGGGGGCTCCAGTGCTCACCGCTCAGGCCTGGAGGAGGGAGAGGGCGTGCGTGACTGCGGGGACAGGGCAGCCTTGTTCCCTTTATTTCTGCTCTCCCTTCCTTTTGGGTAATGAATCGGGGTGTCGTTAGCTGCCTGCCTTGTGTTCATCACTGTCAGGGTAACAGATAACGGCAGAGATTCAAGGCCACCCAGGGAATGAAGCCTGACAGGACCTCATTTATCACTCCCCTTTTAGGGGGTCTCTGCGGTAGAGCTAGCAGCAAAGCTGTAATCGAGGCTCACCAGGTCGTGCAGGGGCCGGGCAGGAAGGTTCCGCCAAAAAGCAACGGGAGCTGTCAAATCTGCTTTGTAAATGAAGTGCTTTTCCAGAGACGGCGTGTTTGTAATTGTCATCCCGTAAGCCGTCCCGCAGCATCCAAAGGCTGCTCCCCACACGCTCCCCCTCTTTTCTTTCAAACAGATGAAACTTGTGTCACGTATTGGGGAGCTATGCCAGAAAAGGGACTTCTTTGACCTTGGGGAGACAACAGACTCTGCTGCTGGGGTCTGTTCGTTGGCCCTAGGGGCCGAGTGTCCTCTTGAGCAGCCCCAGCATTCAGACCTGCGGGATTCTCCGTCCCCACCAGTCAACAAGGGCCGGGTTTCAGCCGCTGCCAGTTGGGGTCTCCACCCTCCATCCGAGTCTCCACCTGGGCGCCCCAATTCATGTCCCAGGCCGTCTAATCATCTTTACTCCATTCCTGCTTCCTATCTACATTCTTTTTTTAAAAAAGGATATTTTTTCAGTCGCGGTGACTTTGCCCCAGGGCCTCAGGTAGGTTTCAGGTCCGCTTTCCTCCTTTCAAGCATTGCCTCATCTTCCAGCCGGAAAAGGACAAGGATCCTACGCTCTTTGCTCGTTGTTACCCATCCTTAAAATCCCATCAAAGCTAGATTCTAGCTCTTTCCTGGTTACTGTGGTGCGAGGCACCAAGAGCAGCAAATTCTTCCTTGAAGTGTCTCTGAGGCGGTTTGGAGAGTCCTGAACCAGCGTAAGTGCTGTGGGTTTTTGGAGACGGCGCTACAGATCAGCTTGGAGAACTCTGGCCCTCGGGAGGACAAACATTTCTTAGGCACCGTCAGACTTAAGTCCACTCCTGCCCCAAGTTCTCCATGTGTGTCCTGGGGGGCCAGCTGGGCGGTGGGAGTGGGTGGCCCCCACATGGGTAATGAGGCATGGGAGAAACTCAACAAGAATAAGAAGTTGGTGAAGAAGTTGGCCAAGGAGTGCGATGACTTCTTGGCTTCTGAATGTCTGATCAGGTCCTGTGAATCTGGATGCAGGTCTGACCAAGGCTGGCAAATTCCCTTCCTTGCTGATCCACAATGAGAACATGGTGGCCAGAGTTGATGAAGTGAAGTCCACGGTTGAGTTCCAGATGAAGAAGAAGGCGCGGTGTCTGGCGGTGGCTGTGGAGCACACGAGGATGACCTATGACAAGCTTGTGTGCTACATCCGCTCAGCTGTCAACCCCTGTGTTGTTCATTGCTCAGGACCCACTGGCAGAATGTGTGGACTTCATGCATGGAGACCGCCTTGGGCAAGCCCCAGCGCCCGTACTGAGGGCACAGCCCAGTGCGACCTCACCCTCCCGCCCCCCAGAGAAACACACAAGAAGCAAAACTAAATTCCGTTGGCACCAACTCTTAAATATCTCCAACAATCATTCCATCTGGATCTTTTTTCTTAATGCTCTCCTGCCCCCTCCAACTTTGCAACTCTTGAAGTCGAGCTTGCTGCTTTACTTCTCTATTTCTCCCCCACACCCCCGCCCCTGGCAGAGCTCTGACCCCTTGCCATGCTCCCAGGCTCCTGGTCGTCTGGCCTTCTCCAGCAGCCCCCTCCCACCTCTGGCTCTGCCTTGGCCTTGAGCTCTGACGATGCTGACTTCCCGCATGTCCAGAGGACGCCAGGCCCTTCGCGTCTCACTGGCCGTCTCCTCTCTTGTGCCCACTCGGCAAGTCCCACTTGCTGTCTGAGTGTCGGTGCAGAGACAGCGCCATGCAGGAGACGTCTCTCTAACGCCCTTCCAGTCATGGCCTTCCCGAGGTGGGAGAAGTCCTGTCGCGCTTACGGAGTCCTTCCCACTGCGCTTGTCTCTTCCTACTTCTATTTCCTTCTCGTCAGCCATACGGAAACCTTGTTAGACCACAGGTATAGATGATGAAACTGGGGCTTGGACTAATTCGTTTTCCCAGATCTGTAACATAATAAGCGCTGGGGCTGGGCTTCCACTCCAAGTATGTGCGACGTCAAGCTGCTCCGCCTTCCACTCGTCAGCTGTGCTCTTCGCGTCTTGAGAATAAGCACTGAGTGTTTTCATTTTCATTTCCCTGGTGCTGAGCCAGTGTGGGGCACAGAGAAGACAGTCAACCAATAGTTTGTGCACGCGTGACACACGGCCCAGCCCTGGCCGCCGAGGCACACTGCGCGTGATCTCAGCCATCACGGCCGCCCTCGGTGTGGCGCTGCTGGTGCTGTCCCGCCACGGTGGAGGCTGAAGACGGAGCAGTGCAGTGACCTTGCCAAGGTCATTTCTGAGGTGGAGTCCCGGCTTCCTCCACTGTAGCCCGCTCTCTCAGCATGTCTCGCTGGTGCCTATGAACGCGCTCTCTGAGGGCAGTGACAGAATCAACGCCCAGGAAGTGGGGGGACAAGGAGCTATTCAAATTCTTCTCCGTGCCCTTCAGAGCTTCTGGTGGTTTCATTATATTCATTCTCTCCAGCTTCTCCCCACAAACTCTGCTCTATCCCCCCCTTTTTTTCTTTTTTAAAAAGATTTATTTATGCATACAAGAACTGGGGTACAGGCCAGAGGCGTGGTGGGGTGGGAGGATCCACCAGAGACAGAGTGGGGAACAGAACAGGCAGATTGAAATACACTGAGGGGAGCAGCGGGGAGAGAGGAGAGGTCTGCTGCACCATGTGGGTTGCTCCCTGGCCGGGGATCGAACTTGTGCTGTAGTTGCTGCCAGTTGCTTCATAGGTTGCATCTTAACCCTTTGCGCCACCAGGAAGGCCCATATATACCCCCCTTTTATTTTTGTGTAGAAGAACTGGGGTGCAGGCCAGAGGTGAAGGGGTTGAGAGGATTTACCAGAGACAGAGGGGGGAGCAGAACAGGTGGATCTACTGAGGGGAGCGGCGGGCGAGGGACGAACTCTGACCACGGTGTTGGTAGAGGGGAGACTTCACCCTCGGCCACCAGAGAGGCCCCCTCATTTCTCCATTAGGCTGGGACATTCCTCCTGGCAGGTGAGGTTTTGCTGTTCTGGCCCAGGCTTCATGGCCGTCTTGCCACAGCAACTCTACCACGGCCCCAGCCAGCCCCAGGCCTCTCTCAAGGACAACTCAAGTTCCATCTCCTTGGTGAACTATTCCCCAAAGCTCCATCCCGCCAGCCCTGGCCAGACATAATGTTGTCTGTGCCTGATATTTTGGTCTTGGTTACATAATTTTATGGCGCTGCTCTGTACCATCTTGCGTCCTGTAATTACTTCAGCATCCAAGTTTTATTCCCAGGAATATTGCAAACTCCTTGACAGGAGACTGTGCTATATATTTCTTTTATATTCCACACAGTGCATAGCACAATTCCAGGTGGGCGCCCAATAAATATTTATTGGATTAAATGGAATATGGCGGAGACTACATTTAAACCTACACAAGATCCCTTTTCATAAATTAGCGGGGCCTAGACAGGAGGGTTATTGGCGGGGACCACTTGAATAAACGCAGCCTGGTGAATACTTGCAGGCCTATCACACAGGTTCTCGGAGGAGATGTGGGTGAAGTGGGGTTCGGAGCCAAGGGGCGGGGAGCCTCTGCCAGACGAGTGGGGTGTGGCAGCAAGAACAGAGAGTAGGAGCTCAGACCCAGAGATGGCCCCCATGGCAAAGAGCCCCCCAACATGTGCTACTTTTTGAAGTTAACAAGTTCAGTAATTTGATGGGGTGTGCCTGTGTCATGGGGGGCGCGGAGGGGCCTGCTGACGGTGCATCTTGCTGGGTAAAGCAAGGCTGTCGCTGTGATTCTGCACCGGGTCGTGTGGTGTTTCCAAGTTTTATGCATTAAAACACGTCTGTTTCTTTTTACTGCTCCCTCCTCCCTTCTCCTTCCTTCTCTCCATGCACACACGTTCACAGTCTCTCTCTCTCTCTCTCTCTCACCCTAAGTGTTTGGGGGTGTTAATAGCCTCCATAAGAAGCTAGGGAAGATTTTGCATTCTTTCAGGTGTGTGTCTTTGGGTGTGTGTCTGGGCCACGCAGGAAGTCCTTGCTTAGCACTTGCCCCATCGGGCGAGCTTGGCCTCACCTGGCCACCGGGACACGCGGCGGCGCCTTATCCCGCCACTCCCGGCGCCCGCGTGTGTCCGGGGTGTCTCACTGTCTTCCCTTTGTTTTTAACATCTGGCATTTTTTTCCCTCTTGGCCTCATTCCTGTAGTAGGAAGCACCAGTCATCACCAGGAGCACTTTCCTAAACGGTTCGGAGAGGAGAGAAACCCAATATCCCAGAAGAACAGATAGAGACTAAATAGCGTCTGGGGGACTCATTTGTCCATTTCCTTGCTTTCTAGTCGGGGAAATGATATAAAATTTCCATCCACACGATTGTCATCAAACATCCTTAACCACCCCCAGAGAGAAGCGTGTCAGCGCCCCGCGAGGAAATAGTTTCTGATGTCCTGTCAATGTTATCAATTATCCAGAAATCACTCTCGCAGGAAATGTTTCCCACCCCCTCTTTGCTCTCCCTCTTTTACTCATTGGGGTGTCTGATAGTGCAGGAGTGGTCTGTCTCCCTCTGCAAGCTTTCTGTTTCCTCCAAGGAAGCAGTTCTGGGGCCTGGGACCGGCCCTGAGGGCTGCCGCCTCTCGGATCTGCAAACCTTCCCCTCCCAGCCCGGGGTTCCCGCCGCGCCAGGTGTGGCCAGTGAGTGTGACCCGCGGACCTGGTTCCGGGCTCCAGCACCACCTGCTACTAGCGTTGTGTGGTTCGGGTCACTGATTGTGCTCTAGCTTGGTGTGGCTGCACGGGGAGGTTACTCCTCTGTAAACAATCCCACACGACTCCCACCAACGCCCTCTTCTCGCCCCTGCGCCTCCTAAGGTGATGCCTGTGGGTCTTGTCAACCCAATGGAATTTTAGAAGATTCAGTAAACACAGGCACTTACTTAATTTCCTGTTTCTCCACCAGAAGCTGGGGAAGGTTTTGCATTCTTTCCGGCGTTCTGCCCGGGCCTGGTGCATGGCACCGTCTCACACCTGAAGACGGGACCAGGCGGCCCGCTCAGTCACATCCCGCATCACTTTCAACTTAAATCACCATAGCGGCCCTCGGTGCGTCCCACCCTACCCGCACTGCATCCCTCTGGCTCGGGAGCCCTGACCTTTCTGATGCGCCACTTCTGCCAAGTGGGGTCCCCATCAAGACCCCACAGGCTCTGCGTTTCCTCATCCGTCATGTGCAGCCTTCCGTCTGGCTTCCCGAAATGGAGCCTGCTCTGGATTTCCGACCTGAGCGTGGCCTTTCTCTTCGGCTGGGTTACTCCTTTCCCTCTCTCCCAGCTTCCATGCCTTAACAGACCGTGTCCAGCCTGGAGTGGCTGCCTCCCCACCACTGCCTCCATCCCGTCACTCACACACTGTGCCTTCTTTAAAGTCCAGCCCCCAGACATCCCTGACTCTTGACTTCTGGCAGCTTTCCCTCACCTCGGCGGTGAGGGAATTTGTGAACTGAAGGACAGAACATGCAGTGGTAACACGCATGGATTCATACTTGGCCAACCCCACTCACGCTGCCCTCTCTACTCCTCACCCCACTGGCACGGAGCCGGTGCCAAAGATTCTCCAAAGAGCTAAGTGAGGGTGGAGAGCGGGTCCAGGCACTGTTAACGGGGCCAGATCAGAAACCTGGGCATCCCCTCACCTGACTGGCTGTCTGTGGCTGTGCCTGGCAAATGTTGGGATTTTATTTCCCTGCTTGATTTCCCAGGTAGTTGTCTTGGATTCCCCATGGGCTTCTCCTCCCACCCATCAGTATGCAAGAGGCGTCGTCATTATCATCACCACTGTTGCCATTATTATTTAAAGCTTCCAAAATTTTCCTAAAACTATAACTCAGATATTGGGTCTGCAATGTCCAACTTGCTGGGGGCCGTCTGTCTTTGATATTTAGTCATTTTTTTCTATTTAAAATGTAAACACCAGTTTTCTACCATGCCAGGCCGCCCCCTGTCCTCTTGGGTTACAGGTCATGTAGCTATTCCTCAGTTCTTGTCCTAGAAGATTCAAGCAAAGCCTGACAACCTCAAGTTCACAGTCTATTTAGGTGGGTTCCTGAACAAAGATGGTTTCTCCTTGAGAACAATTCTACTAATAATATATATATTTTTTCACTTTTACTATGAACAGAAAACAAAAATCAGGATTAATGGTGAAAACCGTAAAGTGTTTCTACTCTTTATCTTTGGGTGTTGGGATTGTTAGTAATAATTGTTTTCTTTTGCTTGGGCATTTTATCTTAAAAAATTTTAACTAGAGGGGCCTCCCTGGTGGTGCACAGGATTAAGACTCAGCACAATGATGCTATCCACAGCCACCGCAGAATGAGTTCGATCCCCGGCCAGGGAGCTGACCCACATGGTGCAGCAGACCTCTCCTGTCTCACCCGCCGCTCCCCTCAGCAGTGTATTTCAGTAGATCCACCTGCGCTGCTCCCCACTCTGTCTCTGGTGAATCCTCTCACCCCCTGCATCTCTGGCCTGTACCCTAGCTCTTGTGTGCATAAATAAATAAATCTTAAAATTTTTTTTTAACTAGAAAAAGTAAATAACCACCTTAACCCAAAACAAATGTAAACAAAGAGAAAATTATCAAAAGCAATCAACATGTGGACCTCCCTGGTGGTGCAGCGGTTGAGCGCTGGGCTGCAAAGCTGCCCACAGCCTCTATAGCGCCGGTTCAATCTCCGGCTGCTGGTGAGGGTCCCACATGGTGCACAGACCTCCCCTGCCGCGCCTGCTGCTCCCCTCAGCAGTGTACTTCAGTCCTTCTGCCTGCTCTGCTCCCCGCTCTGGCTCTGGTGAATTCTCTCACCCTCCTGCGCTTCTGACTGTACCCAGTGCTTGTATAAATAAATAAATAAATCTTAAAAAAAAAAAGCAATCAACATGTAGGCATTTAGGATCTATATTTTGAAATATTTATGTCCTTTAGTTTTAGAATTCAGTAACGTCTAAGAGAGACAGATGATAAAGAAAGTTCTTTGTAAAGATCTAATGCATGTAGGTCTTTGATAAATGTGAAATGGTATCTCCTTGATTTACTCCTTCAGTGGACATATTGGCACTGCTTCAAGATATTAAACCATTTTATGGGGAAACTTATGGGTACAAGTTATTGCCCCATTATCAGTATAAGACACAGAATATAATACCCTTAAGCTGGGCCCAGGGGATAAGATCTGTAAAGCAAGAATAACTTTGAAGAGAAGACACTGAAGTGATCAAAGTGGACACCTGATGTATTGCAAGCACACGTGGATTAGAGAATGCTGCCACGAGACACAACAGCGTAATACCACGTGACCCTGGAATATGGGCTTTTTTGGCTCAAAACTTTTCCTCTTTTGTCCGTGGTGCTATCACTTTGCTAAATCAACACTTCAGTTGGGCTAGCTGCTCTAGCAATAAAGCTTTAAATAAGGATGTAGAAATAACCGAGACAAACGATGGTCACCTTTTACTATAATATATTTTCATAATGGCTAACAGTCCCCCATTTAATCAAGAGATTGGCAGGACAGGGAACAAGTTGGTAATTTGCAGTTGGGATGTAATAAAAATGTTGTAATTCATGGATGAGACACCCAGACTACATTATGTGTTATGAGTTTAACTTGACTTATAACTCTTTCTGGAATTTAAACTGTCATATCCAACCATATGCGTTGACTTTTATAGTGATTTAATGAGTTGTTTGGTGAAAATAAATGTTGACAAAGTTGCAAAATTTTTTGATTATAGTCTTTTTCTTCCCTTTTTTTGTTAGTTGTTGTCCCTTTGGAGAGCCAGTGATTCTGTTTTGCAGTGACCCAAGGGTCCCCTTCTCCCCACAACCCATGGACAGGGTCCTGGCTTTGCATGTGCTTTGCTCAGACTGCATGTTAATCGCTAGCGGATGGTTTGTGCCGGGAAGTACCTAACAGAACGCGGTGATCAGCCTCTGGAGGCAGCAAGATGGTAGTGGAAGCTTTGGAGACAGGGAACCCAAAACCCTTGTATCTGAAGTATCAGTTGATTCCCCAGGGAAGTATCTCATTTTCAGGATGTGGCTCGGGTTCAGCTCAGTTTGGCTGAGGGGCCACGTTGCTATATTGCGGGTGATGGATCATGATGCTTGATTTGAAGGGGGGGGTGATGATCTTGTAAGGACAAGTTCAATTCCCGTGGAATCTCAAAGGACAATCTCAGCGACTGGATGGATGCCATCAATACTGAGGGAAATGAAATAATGCCAATTTGTCGTGGCGTAGCAAAGAATCTTATCAAACAAGCAGTAATTTGAGGCGGTGCACATTATACACTCATTAAGAAAAGTAAGGAACAACTAATTGGCTTATTATGTACCCTTTAATTGGTTCAACTAACTTTCAGCTTCCGCATAAGGGAATAAATGGGAGCGTGTTTTGGGATTTGGCTGGGTCAGAGAGACCTCATGAAATTTCCCTGCATGATAAAAATGATTAGCTATATCGCCATTTAGCAAACATAAGAAGGAAATAACCATCATCTATTAAGAGCTGCCAAACTGTCCTGACTGTGTGGCCAATGAGCCGGCATGAGGTAAAATTCCCTGGGAATACAGTGAATTGAAATGTAGGTGGAATGACCTCCTCTGGGGTGCCAAGGATCCTGAGGTGTGAGTTCATCTCCTGTCTTACAAAAACCGGTGGACATTTTGCTTTTCCATGAGCTTCCCCCGCAGCTGTTGTGGGTATCTGTGTCTGTAAAAGGAGGTGGACATTTAACCTAATTACCTATATAGATCATATGCAGCCCTAAAACACTGTTTAAAAAAGATTTATTTATTTATGCATACACGAACTGGGGTGCAGGCCAGAGGTGTGTGTGGGGGAAGAAGATTCACCAGAGACAGAGTGGGGAGCAGAACAGGTGTATCGACTGGAATACACTGCAGAGGGAGCAGCAGGTGAGACAGGAGAGGTCTGCTGCATCATGTGGGTCACCTCCCTGGCTGGGGATCCAACTTGTGCTTCAGTGGCTGCAGATATCTTCATAGGTTGCATCTTAACTCCTTGCGCCACCAGGGAGGCCCCCTAAAACACTTTTTCTTCAATTGCCTACATATTTCAGCCAAAAGTTTTTTGGCTCAAATGATGATGACCCAATTTTGGATTTGGGTAGGTGGACTGCACGATGACCGAGGAGGGAAAAATAATTGAGTTGCAGAAGACAAAGTCATCCCCGGTGGTTTAGAGAGAGCCCAAAATACTATGCTGAAAGATTAGCTGCCCAAGATTGCCTTGCAAGGATAGTGGGTGCCTTGCCACACTTTAGGATTTATTATTGAAACTCAGGTGGAATATTTAGATCAATAAACCTGGCTTATCATCTGGATGCAAAAAAAAAAAAAAAAGAGCTAGATATTTGAACATCAGAAGCCAGCTACTCACCGCCTTCGTGGCCGAGCCTTGTCTGAGGTACTATCAGATTTTATTTTGATATTAATTGTTTGATAGCAGTAACACTAGCTTCCAAAGCAGTGTATGATTCAGAGGTACAGGTTGACACCTCCTCAGGTGCATGTCACCACAGCACACCCACCACCCAAGCACCCATAATCCCCCACCATAATCCATTGGACCCCCCACCTACCGGCTCTCTGTCTTCTCCCTTCCCCTCTGTAACCTCGGTTTTACAGTCACACTTCCGGGGTTGGTTTGGTTTAGTTTTGTCTCTTCCTTTGTTTTCTTTCTCTCTAGTCCACCTGTGAGTGAAACCACCTGGTACTCGTCTTTCTCCTCTGGCTTATTTGCTCTGAGCATCATCCCCTCCAGTTCTACCCATCCTGCCGGGATGCCAGCAGGTGTGTCTAAGCTGGTCTGCACGTCCACCATATTTGTCACAAGGCAGCTAGAACTATCCTAGTAAAATGCAAGTCAACTTTTTCATTTCCCTACGACAAATTCTTCATGATGGCCTGTTTCATGCACATCCAAGTCTATGTCCTCACATGGTCAAAGGTCCTGTGAGACTGGCCCCCACAAACTGCTCTGTCTCCATCTTGAGTCCCAGCTGCTGCTCCAGCCACTCTGGTTTCCTGCTCAGTCTGGCCTCACAAAGCTCTCTCTCTTGCGAGCTTTGCAGGCCCCGTGTCTCCTGCCTGGAGTGCTCCAGTGTTCCAGAACCTCTCCTCAGATGGCTCCTAATCAGAGTTGCCTTTGGTGACCACTCACCATAAAATGCACGATATCCTCAGTGTCCCGCCCTTTCGCTCACTCTTCTTCCGAGAGAGACCATCACCTGGTATTCCGATCTTACCTCTTGATTTTTTATTGTCAGACTTCCCCTGCCACTAAACATATGGGCAGGGAATTTGTATTTTTATTAACTCCTAATGGCACAGAGACTTTCCCAAGATAAGATAATCTTACCTGTTAGAATGTGACATTGACGCTCTTCCATCAAGAGATGTGGGGGTCTGTGTTGCTTCTTGAATTCCTGCAGGCCTGTGGCTCTTGGCAGTAGGGATACTGTGTGATTTTCAAGGTTGGCTCTTCCTTCCTCTTGTGATACTCAGGCTTGGAACCAGCCACCATGCTGTGAGGAAGCTCAGGTACGAGAAGAGGCTGCACTGGGTTGTCACGATGGCAGTCCCAGCTGAGGTCCAGTGAATAAGCAGGTGTGTGGTTGAGGATGCCTTTGCGATGATTCTAGGATCCACACATTGTGTGACTGCCACTGGGTCAGAGACCCTAAGGGACACGGCCTAGGTTACCCTCGTCAATCTCCAGAACTGTGGGGCATAAGAATAAAGTGATTGCTATTTTTCAATCATTAAATTTTGGGATATCTAATTCAGTAGCAATACAGATCCAGAACACCGTGTCCCCCAGGACCTAGAAGAGTACCTGGAACATACTTCCTCAAGAAATATTTCCTGAACAGAAAAACAATGCAGCGTTCTGAAGGGGAAAAGATACTGTTTCCTTGGCAGAAACTGGTGGAAGCTCCTTTCAGTCTAACGACAATTCTTGATGAACTTACGTACATCGTGTACATCCCCTTTTCTATTTAGAAATTTCATGCTAGCAAGTCCTACTGAATTCCTAAAAGTCTAAGGCATTCCTCGTTTTATTGCATCTCACATATATTTCATGTTTTCTCAATTAAGGGTGTGAGTCCAGAAAGTCTATGGTTGCCATTTTCCTTACAGCATGTGCTCGCTTTGTTTTTAATTTTTTAGCAAAAAGGTATTTCTAAATTAAAGTATGTATATTTTTTGACATAATGGGATTGCATATTTTAGACCAGAGTGGAGTGTAAGCATAATTTTTATATGCACTGGGAAACTAAAAAACTCTTATGACTCAATATTTGCTTTATTGCCCTGTTCTGGAACCAAACCCGCATTATCTCTGATTTACATAAAAGAGCAGACAGCTTGCCAGGTCTGCATAAAGGAAGGTAAACTTCAGATGAAGCAACAACAGATGGCCTTTTTTTTTTCCCATGGTGGGTTTTGTTTTTTTTTTTGTCATTTCATTGCATGTAAACATGCTCAACAGAGAAAATGTTAGTAAGTTTGGAAAAAAGCTTCATGAGGAAGAGGGAAAGTCTTGGTGTGAGGGGCTGACGCCTTCATTGCTACACTTATTCCCAGTTGTCATTGCTAATCCTGACTCACCGAGGGGGCAGAAAGATCCAGTCTGGTTGACACTTTGTACTATGAGGACAGCGGCATTTTAGATAAAAGCAGAAAGCGAAGGGAAAAACCCTCGGTTTTCAAAGTCACCATCACTCACATGAAGGAAAGTTATTTTCAAAAAGGCTCTTTACAAGAAAGACCATCGCACCCGGGGCTGTTGGGCGATGCTCTCCACTACCCAGTGTCAAAGCAACGGGGTGTTCGCAGACCAGCCCCGGAAACGTCCCCTGGCTCCGACCTTACAAGTCAACCCACCTGATTCAGTCGCTTGACTTTGGACATGATGGAGTGGAGCTTCCGCACTGAGGCAGCTCCCAGAGGTCGGCTGGCATTTCTGTTTCATTCTTTGATTTAGGGCTGCTGGTCTGGCCAGCATCTGCCTGGCCGCGTGGCCCCCGCTGGCTGTTGCGGCCCTGACAGCCTTGTGGACCCGGGAGTTGCGGGCTGGGGCTGCCTGTGTCTTTCTCTTGGAAAACACGCAGGAGCAACCTGACAAATGGCCGTCCGTGTGCAGAGACATCTCTGCTCAAGGAGGAAGCCCGAGCACCAAGAGGGGGTGCCCAGGGTGGGGACCCACAGGAACCTGGCCGGTTCCATGCGCTCCTCTCCAGAGTTGCCTCTGGGGAGGGAGGAGGCTCCTCAGGCTGTCCACACGTGCTGTGCCTCTCCGGCTCTTCCATCTTGATGGTTTTCTCTCTTGATCCTGGGGGCTGACGGCAAGTTTGCAAAACAGCATGACTGAAGCCATGAGAGCGAGAGAGAGAGAGAGAGAGAGAGAGAGAGAGAGAGAGAGAGAGAGCTGGAGAGTGAGACACACACACACATACACACACACACGCGCGCACACACACTGCTCTGCTTCTACTCTCTATTGAACAGCCCAAGCTCTTCAATTCTGCAAAGTCTTCATTTTTATTTATCAGATGATTTTCTCAGTTATCTCTTTCCTATGTGATGTATGTTTATCTATATTGATTCTCTGGTTTTCTCACTATTATTTTTTTTCTATTTTCTATCAATTTTCTTGATCGGCTTTCTGATTTACTCTGTCTTCCAAAATTTTATTGATTTCTAAATTTCTGCTTTTACATTTTTAATGTCTCTGAAGTCATTAGTTGTTCAACGAATGCGTCCGCTCTCCACGGCCTTCACTCTGTGACTGCAGCTTCGCTCTCAGACGCAGTCCACACGGCTCTTGCAGCTTCTTCTGCTCGTGACAGTCCTTGGGTTTCTTGTGGTTCGCTTTCTGGGGGACTTGCCCTCTGGCTCCCCGGGCTAGGGCCTGTTGCCACGCCCCACTCATACTCTGAGAACTGGGAGGTTCATGTATTTTTATACCTTTCAAATTAATATTGGTGGGATTTCAGGAAGGCACAGAGATGAACAATAGGTTTAATTTCCTTGTAGAATCAGAAATCAGATCCCTGAAATATAATCCCCAATTTGTATTTATTTCAGCTTTTCAATTGAAAACCTTTTAAATGCATTGAATGGCTCATATACCTGAACAGAGCTCTGTAGTCTTGTAAAGAAAAAAATACTATGGAAAGATTATGGGAAAACTGGTTAATAGTTCAGCTAATTTTGCAGGTGTATCGATTTATTGTAATCAAACACTTGGAGGCCTTGATTAGAATGTTTTTTGTAGTTTACCTTGATTTTCTTAGCTTGGAATCAGAAGCCATGTCCAGGGATTTTGCTTTATCTTTGGGCTTGGCGGATATCTTGGTGCCTCCAGCTACTCACTGCTCAGGGATCAGCTGCAGGCCTCTCCTGGTCTCCTCTTTCAGCGACTAAAAAGGAGGAATTGCTAGAAGGAAGAAACACTATCTTATCTCAGGTTCCCAGCTCTCAAATTTCTTCTGTCATTTTCTCACACTAACTGAAAAGGGAGAGTGCCATTACAGCTCTGCAAAACTTTAAAAAATATGAAGTATTTCACTATCCTTGATTACTTTTTCCTGAATTAAAAAAGAGCCAATTTCGTTACGGTTGATAATATTTCTAAGAAGAATGAAAACTCTCTTCCCAACTCTAATTTAAAAAAATTTACCTTGGTATTTATCTATTCCTTGCATTATATTTTTGTTTCATGTATTCATAAATTGCACCTGGGGCTTTCTCTTGGGATGAGGGGTGAAGAAGGGGATGGGGGTGAGGAGGCAGGAGGGGACAGTCCTGTAATTGTGATGCTGTGCAAAGGGAAGCACATGTAGCAAAATTCTAATGTGGATTTTCATGGCGGGAATGGCTACTTATGGTATCATTTCTTCTCTTCTGTATTTTTTTTAAATTTTAAAATTTTATATATTTCTTACATCATTTTTCATTTTTGCACATTGTATGCATTGTCATCTCGGTTACAGTCCCCACACAATTCCCACCCCCCTTGTTTTGATCCTACTCCCTCCTTCCCTGCCCCGTAGTGTGTCTCTGGTGTATAGTTGCTTGTTGATTATGATTTTTCTTTATTATAATTAGTCTTTTTCCTGGTCCCTTATTTAGGTTTAACTCTTCTCTTCTGTAATATTTTTAAAGTAATTTTTTCAAGTTTCAAAGAGACCTTTTTCCAAAAAGATGGCGCTGGCCAGCTGGAGCAAGGCCGAGGGAGGGCAGGAATCTGGGGTCCACCAGTCTCATCTTGGAGACTCCTTTATTGGCTCCTGGAGTGAGGAGTTTGCATCCATCACCATCCACTTGACCCGATTATCTGATTTATCCATCCCTAAAAGCCCTTCCCTTCTGGCGATCATGATTCCGTTCTGATAGGCCAAGATTCAGTTTATTTTGCTTGTTCATTAGTTTTTGACTTGCGTGGCATCGCTCACTGTCTCCATTCTGACTCGATTCCCTTCGTGCAATGTCCTTGTCCCTGAGCAGGGACCACACAGATCCTTGAACTCCACTATTCAGAGTAGCGGCAGTCACGGCAGCCAATGTCTTACACATTTTTTGAAATCAAGGATTTCAGGTAAACCAGATGTCTGCTAAGTGCTCAAACTGTGTGTACATAACTGAAGCCTTGTAACAAGGAGAGAGGAGTGTTTTTGAGGTCTGACCCTGTCTCTTCCTCTGATTCATGCAGCTGTTAAGCTTCCATACCTGGCTGGTTCTCTGTGGATGTCACCCAACGGATGGCAAGAAAATGTGAGTCTGCCCTGGACCACTGTGACTCACAGAAGCTCCACGTGGAGCTCTGCCCTCCAGGCTCCCAGTTACTGCTCTTTGAGAACTTGCACTAAATGGCCAATTCCTTTAGGGAAAGGAGGCAGTTTCACCACATCTGGGGAGCTGGCAGAGAGCCAGAAGTAGCAGACTGTCACTCGAGGTGAGGATGGGAGTGTGAGGATGGGCGTGTGCACTCTGAATCCAGAAAGCTATGGTCTAGAGGCCACGCTCACAGGCTGACCGACTTTGGGAAAACTATTTAGCCTCTGTGAGCCTCCATTTCCTCCTCTATAACTAGGGATATTAGGAGAACTGACCTCGTAAGGAAGCTGGGGTTGAGTGATTTGAAGTACTCAGAACAATGAGCGGCATAGGAGAAGAGCTATGTCTGCTAGCTATTTGTGACTACTACATTTTATTAATGGGAACTCAGTAAAGTTTGTTGAATGAATAAATGATTGAATGGCTGCTGGATTTCACCTTTTGTATGTCTTCCCATAGTTTTCCTACTTCCCAGGTGTATTTTCAAGGACGCCGCCTTCCACAGGGCTACGGACACCCCATAGCCTCAAGCTGAACATTTACAAGCGCACATATTTTATTTGCTCACACTATGGCCTTCCAGAGTGCAGGACTTAGCTCCTTCTGTTCCTTCTGAACTGGTCACCCACAATAAGAACATATTTAAGGCCGCGATGAGCACGCCTTGCCCTGCTTCTTGTCAGCCTCTCCTGGGTTCCTGGATCTGTGCTACTGGTCTCTGTCATGGGTCACAACACTCACCTCCAGGTTACGGACTTTTGTCTGCTCTGGTCAATGCTCAGCTCGCTTCCTGCATCTTTTGGGCTCGTTCCCACCTGCGGGATGTGGATGCTGTGGCTGCCTGGCCAGGAGCCTCTGACAGATGAGCCACAAGGTGGTCTCCCTCGGGCTTCCCAGCCCAACCTCTCGGGGCTGAACCTCCCCCCAATCTGGAGAGCATTTGTCTGAACCCTTCTTTGGATTAGAGATATAAATGGGAGAACACATGCTATTGTCCATCTACCTGTACTCGTTCAGCTCTCTATCTGCTTCCTCTACTTATGTGAAAAGCGTTTTGCTGAGAAGAATTGCGTGTAACGTCTTGTACAAGGCAGGGATTGTGTCTGTCCCAGGTCTGTGTCTCGGTTTCTGATAGAGCCACTTTGTGGATTCCATCTGTTGGCGGAAATAAGCAGAGTGTGGAGTCTAACCTCTGGGCTCGAGTCTCTGTTACGTCTGGCCCAGCTTCACGCCAGTCTGCCAGAGACCTTCCCCGGGTGTCTGCTCCTGGCTTTCTCTTATGCACTGGACGCTGCCCAGGCCTCGGTGCCAGGAGATTTTGACTGACTGTTTAATCCCTTGGACAATTCATTTCACGTCTTAGGCTCAGTTTTCTAATTTGTAAGAGTGGGGCAACAATATCTCTCGGAATTGTCTGAGGATTTCATGCAATAATTCTGGCCAGGCTGGCTGCGGAGCAGAGGAGCCTTTGTGAAAATTAGAAAGAGGGGTCCCTACCTCCAGGCAGACGCAGTCCTGCACCAGGACAAATCCCCAGTGTGTGGCGTGTGGGTGGATGCCCCCCACCTCCTCTCTGCTGGAGGGGCGTCCGGGACCGGTCATACACTACATGGCCGTACAGAAACCTGGAGACTTTCAATGTTCAGTTTGTAATGACAAAGCATCACACATTATTGGGAATTATTGCTAATCATAAGTTCTCTCTGTCTGTTCTCGATCATCTATCTGTCTGTTTATCTATCTATCTGACACTGGTTAAATTACAGAATCAGCTAATATTTGCACAGTGCTCTTTCATTGACCCGAATTACTTACTTCAATCCTCATGGAGGTCCCAGGGGGACCTCTCACTTTGCAGATGAGCCGAATGGTTCTCAGACATCTATAGAAAGTGTTGGAACCAGAATGGAAATCCAGATTTTCTGACTTAGACCCACATTCTCTTCCCAGTATGACACCATTCAATGATCTGGCCCCAGGGATAAAATAAGGTATAATATAACTACATTCTTTTTTTCTGTATTATAGCCCCCCAAATTAGCAATGCTCTTCAGTAACTGAGACCTAATGGAAATCAACATCTTTTAGCACGAACACAATGGAGACCTGCAGTATCAGTTTCTCTCGGCTTGCATACTGTCCTCTGCTGTTAGGGAATTAAATATAATTTATATGTGAGAGAAGCGGTACACTCAACCCAAAGGATGTGAGTGACATAGAAATGAGCTGTGCTCAAAAGGGACTCAAATAGCCAGAGGAAAGGGAGATGCAGACCACATTAATTCCTGCAGCGTAAGTCATCACTCCCGTCCCTTGTTGTGGCCACGATACATTGTTGTGTAAATATATCACATACGATCTCCGACAAGGGGGATTTCTATAAGCAGTATTATTGCTAAACACAATTGGATTTTAGATAAACCTCATACATCTGTTCCATATCACCTTTTGTTATAGGATTTCAAAATGCTTATGAAACACTAAGGGAATGAAACGGTATCTCGCTCTTATCAAAAGAGCGAGAGCATTGCATTGATGGTTAAGAGACATGTGAGTGAAGAGACATTCTGGAAGTGCGTATGTGCCAGTCAGAGCCAAGCCCTGGGCTGCAGAGATCCCCTGTTATTAGATGTTTCCCCAGAAAAGACATTTCCCTGATTCCTTTTACTGCAATTACTCATGCAGTTCTGACTTCATTTTTTTTTTTTTATTGTTCAGAGTAGGCATTGCATTTTTTATTTCAATTCAGTGGTATCAGTCTTGGGAAAATGTCACAAAGTAAACAGGATATAGTTTCAGTAATCTCTGGCTTTGGGGCATCAGGTGAAAGGACATGGTTGGTGCCTCCTCTCTAGAGAAATGTCATAGTCATGTGGCTTCTGGAACTAAAAGAACGCAGGCTTCTCAGGACTGATGTTGAATAAAAGAGGAAAGACACTGACCCCTTCACACAGCTTTGTTAGAGAACAGGACAAACACCCACACTCTAGTCTAAATTTGTCAGCTGAGACATGATTTGATTTGTGGCAACACTGAATCCAGAGAGCAAGAGAGCCCATCTGGTGCTTGGTATTTTGGCAAGAAATGTGAGATAGGAACTTACTGGTTTTAAGCTCAGAGTCAATGAATTATTTTAAGGATACCAGGAAACTTTAGGGTAGGTGAGTGCAACAGTTTTGTTTTCTATAAAGAAATTGGCTCCAGAGTCACTCAAGGACTTGCCTAGCACTGATACCAAATCCAAGACCTTCCAGACACCAGCCAAGGCTTTCCTCACCACCCATTCAACCACCTTCTTTGTTTTTTGAGAACATGTGTTTATCCTTGTCTTGAAAAAAAGAGCATAACTAGGATTTCTTTAGAATCTCTTTGTATCGGGTTGTTGAAAGTTGAAAGTCATGACGTATGTTTTCGATGCAAAAATGTGTCATGACTTTTCTGACACCCCAATATATTGGGCTCCCTGCTTTCTTCATGATTTCATCTCGTCTTCCCCAAACCGATGTGTTTAAGGTCTATACCAGGGTTATCCCATCTTACAGTATGATGGAAGAACGTCTGGGGTTAGCAGATGTGACTCAGGACCTTGGCCCAAGTGGACACCCTGTGAGAACCAGGGTCCGAACCCAGCTTTATCTCAGGTACCTGAGTCTCACCCGCCATGGCAACGACTCCCCTTTGCGGCTGTCTCTTTGCTTTGGGTGCTGCTGCAGGAGCTCCTGCGGAGCAATTGCCCAGGGCCGTGTCGCAGTGCGGGAGGCAGGGACCACGGTTCCCTTTCCAGCTGCCTTCTCGCTGCTTTTGCTTCTCCGCGCTCACCTTTGTTCTGCTTCGCACAGCGGCCTGTCCTGGGCATTCTCGAGACCTGGCCTGTGCCAATCTGGCTCCCACTCCAGCCCGGGGCTTCATCTGCCGCGCTCCTTCTGGATTTCTTTATACTTTAGATTGTAAGGGTCCTTGGGGCAGAGGGTTTATGGTCGGTCTGGTGCAATCTTATTTACTGTACAAGGCGGCCCAGACTTGGGCACACATATCAATATTAAAATAACAATATTACTCACTTTGATGGAAGGGCATTCCCTGTGGTAATTCTTTACCAGGGGCTGGTGGTTTGCGCCACTGCTGTTGGGAGGGAGGTTTGAGAGCACTTCTTGGCTTTTCCCAGATGCGGACATTCTTCCCACGGTGGGCAACGCAGGCGGTGGCTTTGCCGCTGATGACTGCAGTCCGCAGCCTGGAGAATACTCGTCGCATTAAGAACATTTCCCTATTTAGGTGAATGGTTTGCTGCTTTGGGTTCTGTACTGAAGAAAATACACTGTTTGTATTGAGGAAACTACACTGTTTGTGGGTGGAGAACTTACCAAAGAAGTCCTTCGTACCGAAAGCATTTCTCCAAAGCACTAGAGCTTGATTTACGGGGTGAATATTATTTGGGGGATGATAAATATGCGGTGTGGATTCATTCTGACCCAAGCATCCAAGTCACACAATTTCTTTGCGTCCAGGTTCACGCAGTAAGTGATATTTGCACACCTGGAGCCAGAGGCGGGTTTGCGTCTCGGTGGCTCAGACACTTCAGCCATCACTAATGAAGCAGGGGCTGGGCAGATTGAAGTTTTCGATTTATTTTCTCTGGGGCTGTGTAGCTTCCAGGAGCGTCCCCTGCTGTGTGTAGACGTGTCTGGGCATCTCTGCTGGCCTGTAGGCGTATCCGGGAGGGCTCTGTGCAGGAGGAGCCAGGAGACTTGCGGGGGAGCACCATCTCGGGTGAGGGGAGAACCAGGCATGAAGACACAGGAGTGGGGGGGACACTTAGGCTTCTGCGTACTGCTTGTGACTTGGATTTGTCTCCTTGGCGAGTCTTCTGCCCTCAGGCTAAGCAGAAGAGATGTTTCTTCAAAGTGCCGAACACGGGACACAGACAGTGTGGCTTGGGGACCCTCAGGGCTGTCCACGGGGGACTGCCCGTTCTCCTCCCTGCTCACTGTGCTCGCTGCCCAGCATGGCTCTGGCAGGCCCCTGGCCTGTCATGTATGTCTAGAAGCTGACACCACTCTGTCTAAGCAGCTGGGCCAAGTTTGCAGGTTAGTTACCCTCCTGGGTCCAAGTCTTGGACCAGTGAAGAGTCTGATGACACATTCTCCTCTTAGCATAAGTTTCTGCAACTTTGTTCGCAGCTCTTTTCCCTTCCATATGGCCATTGCCTGTCTCTGTTCCTCCCCCAGCCGACGGCCATCTCCGCCCCCCCGGGGTGGCTTGGACTTGGAGGGCAGCAAGGGAGAAGTGTCCGTTTGGAAGATCATAAAATGGCTGCTGCAGTGTATTTGCTTTCTGGCTTGCTTTGGATGGAAGAGTAACTTTTTTCCTCCAAGAAAAACAAATAACGTTGTCTATGACAAAATGACTCTAGTGACAGCATCTGCTATCTCCACAGCACCATTTAAAGGCAACTTTTTGCAGGCATTATCTAACTCACCCTCCCGTATTCCTTTGAGACAGGTAAGAAGCTTTTCTATGAGCAGCCCCTTTCATGTAGCTGCAGAATTGAGTCTTCTTTGTTGGAAACCACAGGTGCTGAGTGGCCCAGAGACATTTCAATAGCAGGCCACCGAGCGAGCGTCACTTCCCAGACTGATGGTCAGAATGCTTAAAGGGAACGAATCCTGGCTCCCACCAGCAGTCTCAGAAATTTAAAAATAAATCTTGCACTTAATATAAATGTGGTCTTTGATATTTAAAGATCTGACATCCTCATTTGGGTGGTGAATACGAGTCCATTGAATTGCTTGGAGAGGAAAGATCCAACTCATTGCTAGTAATTATCTGCTCAGCAAGGGCAGGGGTGTGGGAGGGCTCAGAACGGCTTTCTGCGGGGGTTTCCTTGCAAAGCGGCCACATTCCCGGGTTCGGGGTCTTGAGTTTCTACTGGATTTGACTGTGCTTCAGCAACTCTCTACCTTTCTGTAGATATTAAAATACCCCTAGACGGAAAGGCCTAGCAAAGTAAAATAAAACAAAAAAAATTCAGAATTCTTATGGATAATCACCTCAAGAAAACTTTTTGGCAAACCACTGTTATTTTTTAAATTTTGTATTTCTTTTTTGGTGATCAGCCATTTTATTCGGCCGTCTGGGTCAGTGGCCACATAATGCCTTCACCTGTTCATTTATTCGTTCATGTCCCACGGAGCGTTCCCGCGTGGGCGGGCTCTGTGCCGGCTCCGTGGGTCTGGCCACCAGGCCCTGCTCTCCCCTACCTGCCGTGCTTCACAGCCTCAGCTTATTTCCCACTAAAGAAAAGTAAATTTATTGTCCAGTCCATATAGTGTGCTGAGGTTTTTTTTTTGCTTGTTTTCTTCCGGTGTTTGCCAAAGTGCACGTCGTTTGAAAGCAGCTCTGGGTTGGTGCAAGGCGTGACATCCGCATGTCTTTGCAGTAGAGGCCTTGGCCTTCAGCTCTGCAAGGTGCTGACTCCCCTTATTGTGCACTGCCAGCCAGGAAGCCTATTGGTGATGTGACAACAGAGATAGAATGTGTTCGGGACCTTCCCACTTCCCTTCTGGCACCCGGGTGCCCAGATCCCTCATCCTGCCCGTGGCTGCTCCAAACCCTGCAGAGTGGGGCAGAGTGGGGCCCCCTGGCACCCTCCCAGGGCACCGAGGCCTCAGAGCACTGTCCTCTTTATCCTTTCTGCTGTGGCCCCACCACTTCCTCCTCAGTGTGCACAGCCCTCCTGAAACAACAAATCGAGTTGATTAATAAATTCATACTGTGATATAAATCAATGGTAGGCATTTGGATTTTATGAATAAAAGAAATTTAGAAACTTTCAGATTGCCGTCCTTTCTATTCAATGTCTATCCTCATATATTTTTTTAAAGATTTATTTATTTATGCATCCAAGAACTGGGGTGCAGGCCAGGGGTTGGGGGTGAGAGGATTCACCAGAGACATAGTGGGGAGCAGAACAGGCAGATTCACTGAAATCCACTGCTGAGGGGAGCAGTGGGGAGACAGGAGAAGTCTGCTGCACCCTGTGGGTCAGCTCCCTGGCCGGGGATCGAACTCATGGCACAGTGGCGGGTGATAGCTTGATAGTGCTGAGACTTAACCCCTGCACCACCAGGGAGGCCCCCTATCCACATAATTTTACAAACTGAAGGCCAGCTAAATGTTTTCAAATTAAAATAGATAAAAATCTTACAATAAAAGAGGGTTCAGCCTCAGGGGGGAGAGTTGGTAACCTCAGACTGACATAAAAAAATAGGATCTATTTTGAAAAGCATTTTAAAAAATGACAGCCTTCATGGTGGTGTTTGCATTTTCCATGTAATCTGCGACTGGGCCATGGACTTCAAGGGCCAGGACAGCCTCACAGGGCCCAGAGCTCACGTCAGCTGTCATGGCAAACACTAAGTTTCACATGGAGCAACTGGGTAGAAGTGTGAGCTAACCCAGTCCCTCCACTGAAATGTCCTCGGTTAACTTAGAGACTCAGGAACCTCAGCCCTCAAGCGGCCCTTTGCTTTCCCGCAACTTCTCTGCAGGGCTGGTGAGAAACCTGAGAAATGAAGCTGTGAGCCGGGTGTCTGGTTGGCAAGTTTTCCAAAAAGGAGCTACAGAGCAAGCGCCACTCAGCCTCTGCTGATGTGCACATTTCTGTGCAACCTGGGCCCTCAGCAGCACCCTGGAGGCCCGGGACAGTACCTGGTGGGGGCTTCCTATGGGCAAAGCCTCTGCATACACCGGCCACACGCCGAGCAGTCTCTGGAAACTGTAAAAGGCATCTCCATCCTTCCAAGCATCCTCTGTGTTGGAAGAGCTTCTTGAAAGAAGCAGCAGCCAGCGTCTTCGTCTCACTCTGCTCGGGCCTCAGGGGAACGTGACGAGAGCCCTAGACGCGCTTTCAGAAAAATGTCCCAGGCATATATGCAAATTGTCCATTTTTGCGTATCATTTGAGAAGATGTGTGGACTTCCAAAGCCTTACTCTAATGAAGAGAGTTTGGGAGGTAGGAGGCTGACACGAAGCTGTTCAGCGGCAGAGGAGCACCGTCAGGGATCTGGACCCATCTGTTGTGCTAAATCTTGTCCATAGCGGCTACGCGTACCCCTGTCATGAAGGCCTCAGGGCTGTGGGTCGTTTTCATTATGCGTTTTCCTCCCCTGCAACTCGATATAAATAGGAAGAGTGTAATTACAATCTGACCTGAGCAGAAAGATAACTTCTATGTTCTTCTGGCAAATTAAAGGCTGGCTGTAGTTTAGCAAGCGTAGTTCCCGTCTGTGCTTTTACAGAGAGAGAAGAAATGATTGTCTTTTAGTCTTTGGGGTCCTCTTGGCATTCAGCCACTTAGAGCCACGCAGCCTCCCGAGATGGTCCCGACGGACTCAGTCTTCAGTGTGACGCAGGGACCCGCTGGCCTGAGAGCCGACCTTCCGCGAACTCTATCCTGTGACCGTGCGGTGAGGTGGTGCCGCGGAGTTAAGACTTTCATAGTACCCTTGGCCTCCAGGTTCCCCATATGTGACAAAATATGTGCTTATTAAGTCCTGCAGTTTTGGTCTCCGATATTGGTGAGAGGGAGACGAACAATGAGGGAGCAACTGCATTGCTCAACCTGCTGTATACATTATTCATGGCCCCGCGCGTGCTTCTCCCCTCCGGTGCTGACGCAGGCCATCCATAAGCGACAGAGGTTATCCGTAGGTCCTTCCTGTCTGGACCGATCTGTTCAGTGTTATCAGGAGGGCATCTCCTCCTGGACACACACACACTGTACACTTTTTTGCTCTATTTCTATTATAAGCACATAACAAGGAATGGCATGGTATTTTATTTTGTGGTTCCCCCCACTCATTTACATGAAATTCTAAATTTTGTGAATTTGTTAAAAGCATCAGCCAACAGGTCAGTGCACATTTGGGTAGATCTTTGAATTCTCTCTCCACTCACTGCCTTCCACCTGCCCTCCCCACCCCATCGCTTTATTCCCCTCCACCCTGTTCCTGATCTCCTGTGTCTCTGATGCAAATAAGAAAGTTTGGATGCAGAATGCAAACAGAACTTACTTCTCATGGTTAGAGATTAAATTCTACTTTGGTTTTGCTAATTTTTTTTTTTTGGCTAATGTAGCAGATGTGATTTGCCTTCCAAGCTAAGCTCTGAACAGAATGCTGCCTCATGTAGCTTGGAGGAAGAAATACTGAGTCAGGCTGACTCCAGCCTCCTCAAGTGGCAACATACCTGACTTTATCTAAGACAGTGATGCTGGTCAGATCTAGTTGAGCGAGTTGGATGCATGCATTGAGAACTGGGTGCACTTTAAGTCAAGCTACCAGCTCAATCATAAGAAAACTGGGTCTTGGAAACCCTTATGGAACTACTGACTTGAGAGCTTGTGTATGTATTTCTGTCACTGTTGGGAGCTTGTTCTAATGTGACCTGAAGAATGTTTAGTTCTCCATTTATCAGGAGAACAATCAGAGTGACAGCTTCATCTGTCAGAGGTGGGTTAAGTGTGCTTCCTTTCTCTGGGTGCACAGGAAAACCACATTTCCCAGTCTTGCTTAGGTGGGGACCATAGCTCCTTCTTCTGGGTGTGTTGGAGATGATGGTGTCATTTGCATGGATTAGTGTCACTTAGGAGGGCTGCCCTACACTGGCCATGATGAGAGAGAACCTTTTTCCTCAGCAGCCATGGACATGCTGGGTTTGTTGGATACAGCAGCTGGTATCACCTATTAAAGTGAAGGCTTCATATTACCTTTGGGATGCTATGGTTAGCTCATGGGGGAGCTGTGCCAACAGTTTTTTAAAGCCCTTCCCCACACTACGGATGCTTAGGTGGGGGGACCACTATGGTGACTACACCTAGAGAGGAAGAGCCTGTTCTGCCAGGGTATTAACAATGATGAAACCACTGGCATGGTGATAAAAAAATTCATGAAAAAACCCCAAACTATCCTCCAATGTTTTACTTTGAAAAATTAACACCTACAGAGAGGCTGAGAGAATGAAACAATAAACCTCCTTCTAGCCTTCATCTAGCTAACCAGTTGCTAATTTCCCCACAGTTTGAGTATCTTTCATATTTAGCAATCTAATTTTTTTCTTCTACTGAACATTTGGAAAATTAGTTATGAGCATCAAGATCTACCAAGTTTTCGTTCCAATTTTATGATTAAGATGATTTTGGTAGAATGGGCAAAGCTTTTTTTCCCTCCAAAATCAATTATTTGCGTTCAAGTGCTTATCTTGAAAATGAGTTTGTGAACATAGGTTTTGTACAATTTCTATTGTTACATAACTTTGAAGTTGTTTATGGCATAGAGCATACAACTAAAGATATTTGAAGAAAATGTCACATTTCCTCCTGCTTTTATAAACAAATCCTTACTGCATGCTTGCTAGCTAAGGTATTTATGGGAGGCAGCTTCTGACCAAGCTCTCAAGGCTGCCAACTCCTGCTGCCCGTGCCCTTGGTTCACACCTCCCTCTGTGTGGGCTGGACCGAATGATTCACTCCTGACAAATAGAATGCGGCAAAAGAGTTCTACCACGGCAGACTGTAATGTGTCTTGCGAGCTCTCTCTTGATGGCGTTCTCTGGCCTTCTCACTTGCTTGCTCTGATGAAACTACCTGCCATGTGTGATCTGCTCCATGGAGAGACTCAGGTGGTAAGAAACAGAGTCAACAGCTGAGGTGGAACAGACTCCTGCCAATGACCACTGGAGCGAGCTTGGAAAACAGATCCACTCCCAGCTGAGCCTTCGGATGAGACTGTGCCCCCTGCCAGCTCCTGGATTGCAGCTAATGAAAGACCCAGAGCGGGCCCCCTAAGCCATGCCCAGACTGTGACTCACAGATAGTGGAAGATAATAGCCGGTGCTGTAAACCACCTCCTTTGGAGCTAAAGTCTAGGTGCAGTGTAGGTAACTAGTAGAACACGTCCCCAGGCGGTCAGGATGGTGATGGTGGAACTAGTGCTGTAGTGAAGGACAGTGTACTGCAGAACAGACAGAGTAGCTGGCTGGGCAAAGTCTTAGGCTGGAGAGGAGAGTGCCACTCATTCCCTGTGTTGTGCTGAGCCACTCGTCCACTTTGAAAGATCAAAGTGCCAGGATTTAATGGCATTATGGAGTGGGAAGAGGGCATCCAGGTGAGGGGAGCAGCACAGGGGGGTGGGAAAGCATGTGGCAGAGCAAGGCTGCGGGACTTGGTTTAGCCTGCAGGCTTTGTTCTTTAACTGGTGATAGTGGGGTGGGTCCTGGCTTGAAAATGTCTGCTAAAAAGCAAACAAATAAACAAAACAAAACAAAAACAGGCCCCCAGATTCTGATGACAGAATGGTGGTTACCAGAGGGAAGAGGTTGGTGTGAGGGTAAATTAGGTAAATTTTGATAAGAGACGGTAATACTGTTTATACAGATATCGAAATAAATTGTCGTGCACTTGAAACCTAGATAATGATTAAAGCAATATTACTTCAATAAAAATAAAAAAAAATGTTTTGTTGAAGTTCGTATCAACCAAGATGTGAAGAGTGAAGAGCCCAAATCTGGAGCAAGAGAAAAAAATCCTTTGATGTTTGATCATCCATATAGTTTGTGCCTCAGTAAAACCAAGTGAGCTAACCAAAAGGTCATCATGTTATTTGGTTTGATATTAAAAATGGCTTTGTCTAATTTTCCATCAAGTTCTTTTTGAGTAGGGGTAAATAGAGTTAAGATTTGGATGTGCTAGTTAACCTTGTTGTGTTAGTTTACAATATATACATACATCAAATCATTCTGTTTTATATTAAACGTATACAATGTTAGATGTTAACTATAAATCAATCAATCTGGGGTAAAACTATCTGTATAGACAAAGACAAATACCTTTTTTTTTTTTTTAAATAATAAATTTTATTTTTATATTCCCCCATACAATTGCAAACGCCCCATTCTGACCCCAATCCTTCCCCTCCCGCCCCCCACCCCCCAAAAAGTGTCTCTGGTTCATAGTTTTTTGTTGATTTTGATTTTCACTTTCTTATATTCATTTTCCTGATCCCTTATTTAAGTTTTCTAGATTCCTGCTATGAGTGAGACCATCCGGTATTTTTCTTTTTCTTTTTGGCTTATTTCGCTGAGCATGATCCCTTCCAGCGCCATCCATGTTGCTGCAAATTGCATGTGTTTATCTTTTTTGAATGCTGAGTAATATTCCATGGTATATATGTACCACATCTTCTTGATCCAGTCATCTATTTTTGGGCATTTGGGTTGTTTCCAAAGCTTAGCTATTGTAAACAGTGCTGCTATAAACATAGGGGTGCAGGTGCTCTTTGGAATTGATGTTTCTGTGTCCTTTGGGTAAATACCTAGGAGTGGAATTGCTGGATCATATGGAAGTTCTATGTTTAGTAGGTCCAGAAATCTCCACACAGCTCTCCATAGTGGTTGGACCAGTTTGCACTCCCACCAACAGTGCAGAAGAGTTCCTTTTTCTCCACACCCTCACCAACATTTGTTGTTGCTAGTTTTTTAATATGTGCCATTCTCACTGGTGTGAGATGGTATCTCATGGTAGTTTTGATTTGCATTTCCCTGATGACAAGTGATGTTGAACATTTTTTCATATGTCTGTTGGCCATTTGCATTTCCTCTTCAGAGAAGTTTCTTTTTAGCTCTTCTGCCCATTTTTTGACTGGATTATTTTCTTTGTTGTTGCTAAGTCTCATCAGCTCTTTGCAGATTTTTGTGATCAGTCCTTTATCATTAGTGTTGGGTGCAAAAATGTTCTCCCAGTTGGTAGGGTTTCTCTTTGTTTTTGTTATTGTCTCTTTTGCTGTGCAGAAGCTCTTTAATTTGATGTAGTCCCAGCTGTTTATCTTTGCCTTCACTATCACTGCTTTGGGTGATGTGTCTGTAAAGATGTCTTTGATGTGTAAATCCCGTAGTGTTTCGCCTATATTTCCTTCTATGTATTTTATGGTTTCAGGTCTTATGTCTAGTTCTTTAATCCATTTTGAGTTGATTTTTGTGTATGGTGTGAGGTAGTGGTCAAGCTTCATTCTTTTGCATGTAGCGACCCAGTTTTCCCAGCACCATTTATTGAACAAACTTTCTTTGCTCCAATGCATAGTCTTGGCTCCTTTGTCAAAGATTAGTTGACCATAAATCTGTGGGTTTATTTCTGGATTTTCTATTCGATTCCATTGGTCTGTATGTCTCTTCTTGTGCCAATACCATGCAGTTTTGATGATTATGGCTTTGTAGTATAGTTTGAAGTCTGGGAGTGTGATGCCTCCATTTCCTTCTTTTTTTTCAGTAGAGCTTTGGCTATTCGGGGTTTTTTGTGATTCCATATGAATTTCATCAATAATTATTCTATTTCTTTGAAGAATGCCATTGAGATTTTGATTGGAAAAGCATTGAATCTGTATATTGCTTTTGGTAGGATGGCCATTTTAATGATGTTTATTCTTCCAATCCATGAGCAGGGATTTCCATTTCTTTGTGTCTTCTTCTATTTCTTTTAACAGTGTTTTATAGTTTTCTTTGTATAGGTCCTTTACCTCTTTTGTTAGATTTATTCCCAAATATTTGATTTTTTTTGTTTCAATAATAAAAGGGATGGTTTTTTTGATTTCTTCTTCTTCAGATTTATTGTTTGTGTATAGGAAGGCTACTGACTTTTGCGTGTTGATTTTGTATCCTGCCACTTTACTGAATTGATTGATGAATTGAATTAGTTTTTCTGTGGAGATTTTGGGGTTCTCTATGTATATTATCATATCATCTGCAAATAGTGATAGTTTGACTTCTTCTTTTCCTATTTGGATTCCTTGGATGTCTTTCTCTTGTCTTATTGCTCTGGCTAGGACTTCCAGTATTATATTGAAAAGCAGTGGTGAGAGTGGACATCCTAAGACAAATACCTTTTTTGAAGCACCTTAATCTTGTCTATGGGCCCCAGAGCTTTGACCAAAAGCTGTTGTCCCTCTCTAGAAATCAAGGTGGGGAATCTTTTCTTCACTTAACTTCCAAGTTCACTAAACCTGCTATTCCTATATTCTTGAACAGGTAGCAGGTGGCAGGGATGAGGCTATGTATTTATATTCAAACTCACCTATGGAAAAATCAAAGTGCCAGAAAATTATTTCAGCCTTAAATTTCTAAAGGTCACAGCAAATAACAAAATAAGATATATGAGAATTTGATAGCTCTGTCGCATCAACAAGGCTCATGTCTCCCAACGACAGGTATTGGTTGAGAGGACAGCAATTCAGCCTGGAGCAGATACTGTAAAAAAAGGGTAGCCTCTAATCTGTATTAAATGGGAAAGTTAGAATTCTGTGCTGATGCCCACTTTGTTGGAGAAAAATGTACCTGTGGATGATCAATACATGACTTCAAATTTTACTAAACTTGCATTCAACTCTCCCAGTTAAATGATCAAATAGTTTATCATCACCTCTTCTGCTCATGTTTCTTCCCAAGTGTGACATTATTTTTCCTTCCTTAGATTCATTTGCTTTATTCTTCGTTCGTTCTTCAACTTGGAGCTAATATTAATAGCCTTCTCGGACAACTGATAGTTGTTTTATTAGTTGCCTAAAATTGCCCAACCAGTGTTAATATTGGGATGCCTATTTCCATGAGAATCAGCAGGACTTTTTTTGGGGGGGGGGAAGGGGAACCTTCCATTTGTAGTTGCATCAAGTGGGACTGATGTAGTCCTGGACTCCCCAGGGCCAGTCAGGCTTGGTTCAGTCTTTGGAGTTCAGAAATGTTGATTCCGATGATGAAGCTGGCTAGTTGGAGTCGCTTTTTGCTCTTCCTGCTCAGCTGGGGACATTTATTCAAGAATCACTGCTGTGGCAGGCTGAGTGAATGGGGTCACCTTGGTGGATATGAGGCAGCGGCACATCTATCACTCCAGGTCTGGGCATGTGTGAGCCTGCTGCTTGAGAAGGGACAGACTCATTCCCTGGGCTGAGATTTAGCTGATGCCTGATATCAATTGCACTTAAATCTCCACTCCCCCACCTGGAGTTCCTGCTGGTATCCGAGTCCTCCTTTGCACACTTCAAGTATGGTGGCTGCAGTTCCAGAAGGAAGAAAGGTTGAGTGGAGGTCAGGGCTATAAAAATATCAGAGCAAAACTTAGGTTGGTTTGAGAATCTCTGCGAATTTTTACCAGTTCCTCTGCGCCCTGCAGTCTCACAAAATCACATTTCTCAAAAAAACTCTAAATCCAAAAAAAAAAACAACAAAACAAAACCATCTCTTTTATTCCAAGTCACCGTCTACATAACACCCTAACTACGTGTTTGATTGTACAGTCTTATACATGGGTGAAAAGAATGATAGAATTGCCCTTTCTTTTGTTTTTGGAGTTGTGTTTTCTACAATGTTGTTACTTGCAGCAAGCAACTCGCTATTCACAGGGCATAAGAACAGTAAAGGGGAGACCCCCCCCCCCATTCTGCTCCTTCCTCGGGCTTCTCTCATTTGGAGCCATATTTCATGGGCAACTTGATACTTTTTCTCAAGAAAGTCAGCTTATTTTGGAGATTTGGTTGGTGTTTCTGTTAGCGGGAAAGGATGTCCTGAGCTAATCCCATGCGGGCTTTGCAGACTCCACCCCCACTCCAGACCAAAGCCATCAGGACATTGGGAAAGACACATCCTGTCACCACCAAAGGGAAGGTGGCTGGGACCTGAGGGTGGGGTTAAGCAGCCAGGTTGGGTATAAAAACCAGACACGCGGGCCTTGGGGTCGCTCTGTTGCTCGCCTCCTGGCTTCACCGCTCCTGGCCCGCGGCCAGCTCTCAGGGTGCCATTTGGGATTCCAGATCGGCGGATCAGGTAGGACACATTTAAAACTTTGTCTCCCACTTTTCTCCCTGAGCTGTCCATTTCCTCATTTCCCCTGCCCTTGTGAATAAACCTTTTATTAACCTTTCCTGTGTGCCTGCAGTAGAGCATTGATAAGTCCTTTGAAGCTCGTGGGTGAGGACCCACAGTCAGGCACCCCGTTTTGTATTGGGGCGACCCTGTAACAGTTCCATCTCCTATCCCAGCATCTCCTGCTTTCTGGAAGTTCATGCTGGAGGCCCTGGCTTTCACCAAAGACCTACCTTAGCATGTGTTTTCACTACCTGAAAGAAACCGGAAGAGGACTTTCTGCCTTTACCACAAAAGGCAAAAATTAAAAATCGTGCTCAGCAATGGTTTTGTCACAGCTACTCTTTTTTTTATTGTTTTGTATACTTTTTACATTGTTCTTCGTTTTTTACAATGTGTACTTTCTCATCTTGAGTGTAGTCCCGTGGGATTCCCACCACCCGTTCCCCCATGTGCCATCATCACAGTCCCCTGTGCTCTTCCCACCCCTGTTTTGATCCAACTCCCTCCTTTCCCGCCCCCCTCACCCCCCCCCCCGAGAATGTCTCTGGTTTACAGTTGCCTGTTGGTTTTTTGGGTTTTTTTTTTAAAGATTTATTTATTTATACAAGAACCAGGGCACGGGCCAGATGTGCAGGAGGGTGAGAGGATTCACCAGAGACAGAGCGGGGAACAGAACAGGCAGACTGACGAAATACACTGCGGAGGGGAGCAGTGGGGGAGCCAGGAGACGTCTGCTGCTGCTCCATGTGGGTATCTGCCCCGGCCGGCCGGAATCAAACCCGTGCTGCAGAGGCTGCCGACAGCCTCACAGAGCTGCATGCTCAACTGCCTGCACCACCAGGGAGGCCCTGCCTGTTGATTTTGATGTTCACTTTATTATACTTACTTTCCCCCCCCCCTGAACCCTTGTTTGGATCCCCTGCTCTCCAGTAGAGAGAACGGCCCCGCCTGCGCCTTCCCGGGAGTGGCCTGCACCGCCTGTGTGTTTATCCTGCCGTTTCTGCTCTTATTCTGTGTGAGTGTGATTTTAGGTTTTATGTGTTGCCTGGTACGATCTGGTAGGTTATTCTGGGGATCTGCACGTGCTCAAAAATGTTTCCATATGAGTTGATGTTAATTGCATCTTTGATTTACACCATTTCAACTTAGGAACCCCCCATTTTTGGGTAGGAGGAGCCTGTATTTTTAGAGCCACACGCTTCCTGTCCCATGGTCACCCTCTGGGAGCATTTCTCTGTAGGGCACAGGAAAGTGACCTGGTGTCGCTCCTTTTCCAGGGTGGACACTCTTTCTGTGCTCAGAGCGGCTCCCGGCTGCACTTGGCAGGATGTGCTTTGGTAACGATCAACCACAAACGTCTTAGTGTCTTAAAAACAGGTCTATTTTTTGCTCAGGCTAAGTGTCCATTGAGGGGTATTTGTGGGGCTTTTCTCTGTGTCCTCTTTGCTCTTCCTTGGAACAACACATTCTTTTAGCACATTTCTGCCTCAGAGTCTTCACAGAACACTCTAGTAACTGTTGTGTCACTGTGAGACACAGGGTCTGTCACCCTGGCCGCTCTGTTCCCGGGTCCTCTCTGTCCACTCCCTGACCTCATGTTTTAGTTTTTTTTTCTGGGTAGAGGAGAATTCTGCTTGTTGGTTGCAATTCCTGAATCAGTTGGGTTGGTGAGGTTAGGCTGTAGTAAAGGACAACTTTAAAATTGCAGTGGTTTAAATGACAAAGGGTCATCTCTTACTCCAAACACACGTTCCTTGTAGGCCAACGGACTCTGCTTTCTCTTCCAGGCTTGAGGGAGAAGCTTCAGCTCTAATTCTACAGTTGCTCAGGATGACTTGCAGCTACCTGTTGTGGTGTGACGAGCAATTCTAAAACTCACTAGCTTAAAACAATGATCTGTTTGCTCACTGTTTCGCCAGGTGGGTTGAGTTTAGTGGATTAGATCTGCTGTTCTTGCCCGGGGCCATGCTTGAGGCAAGTTGGTGGATTGACTGGGGACCTCAACAGTGAGGACTAAAGCAGCTGCCTCTAACCACCTGGTCTTTCATCTTCGAGAAGCCCAAGGTGGGCCTGTTTTCACGGCAGCAGTGTTCTAAGAGAGGGTGAGAGGTGATGTCTTCAGGCTTCCTCAGGACACACTCCTCACAGTGTTGACTAGAGCGCACTCACCCTCCCCATCCACCACGCTCACTGCTTCAGGTTGTGACATGAGCAAGAACATCTCCTGTGGGTCTGCTACTCCTAAACGGCCTGTCTGGCCACCATTTTGTTACCTACAGCCCTAAATCCTAAGCAAGGTCAAAATGACCCGTTCAGTTAGGTACAGGAGCCCAGCCCTGCAAGGTGCCTTTCAGATCAATCAGGAGCACAAAGCTGGATCACGCTGGGAAGGCTGTGCATCAGGAGGTATGACTGGGAACGGCTGTGCATCAGGGAGTGGGGCGAAGAGCGATGTATCAGTGTATCAGGAGCTGATCAGTGGACGCCTTGTTGATAAGATCGAAACCAAGGTTGGGGAACTAGAGCTTGATCTCCATTACAATACCGAGTCATCAAGCAGATGAGAAGTGCCTGGAGGGCAGGCTCACAATCCCTGATTTTCTAGTTACCTTTGTCCCCTTTCTTTTATCTCCTTCCCCTCAAAACCGATGCTGTATAATTCTTCTATCAATCGAAAGGCCAGGATCTTGCACTTCAGCTTGCAGCGACTCCCGGTTCTTTCTCAGTGTGGTGCTGCCCAATGCAACAGTCTCACTTTGAAAGTGTTTCTCTCTACACAAGAGCAATCATGTAAGGTACTTAGATAGTCCTCAGCTTGGCTCTCCCCATCCATAGATGGGGGCAACTAATACCCACACCCTGGGGCTTTTGTAAGGATTAAAAGATGTAAAGTTGTAAAGTGCTTAACATAGTGTGTAGTATGGAGTAAATGCTCCACAAATAGTAGGTATTATTATGAATACTAATAAACTGGGAGGCTAGCGTGTTTCCTTTTTGAAGTTGGAACAAGCTACTTTTTTTCAGTTTGTCTTAATGAACTAGGAGATTAATTATGGTAAATAGCTTTGGAAAATCAGATGCAGAATTAACAGTTTATTAAACACTTAGTTGGATACCTTAGGCTAAGTGGAAAAAAAATAGAAGGGAACCCGACTTGATTTATTTCTTTGGCGGGGAGGAGTGGATCAAACAGAACAGACCAGAGCAGGCACGTAACACTGGCAGCTCCAAATGCATCTTGCAGCCGGCACCCATGAGCCTTGGGAAGAGACGGTGTAGAGAACGGTGTGCGCATCACCTCCGTCAGCTCCTTGTCCTCCCTGCTTCCGCAGGAGGGAGCATTTTTATTTATAGATGCTTCATAAATTCCCTTTTTACAGACGAGGAGATTAGGCCCCAGCTGACATAAGGCAGAGCTGGGACTGAACTCAGAGCCTGGCTCCAGGGCCACATGCTCTCAGACACCTGCAGGGAGGGTGGTGGGACACCTGCCCCCACCTGAGTGGTGCCTCTGCAGGGAGTAGTTGCTGAGGCACCACGGGTCACCGCGTGGAAGCAGAGCCTCTTGGTGAGCAGCCAGATCCCTGGTCCTTCTACCGTATGAAGATAGGATGCAAGGTGGTGGGAGGGCCAGAGAGCTCTTGGATCTAACAGAAGCTAAAATTAACCCAGGCTCCTAGATGGTTTCACTCCTGTGTGGACTATAAAGAAACACAACGAAAAACCAGAGCAAACCCTAGAAACCTGACTGTAAAGTTGAGGGTACCAGTGGGGGGATGGGAGAGAGGCAGTTTACCAAGGAGGGCGGGGGACCAATGGACTGTGGTGGAGAAATAGGGGAGCTTTGATGGCGGGTGTGGTTTGGTGACATCCATCTGAGGGGCGGGGGAGCCTCATTCCCTAAATCGTGCACAGTGTTGCATACCAACCCTAGCTCAGAAAAAAGACAATTACTTTGTATTTTTAGAACTGTATTTACTTTGTTTATAAAGGATAAAATAAAACAAGTGCTCACAGTGAATTAAGGCAGCACTCAAGTCCGCCGGCCAGCACAACCTCTGTGAGCGCAGCGCTTGCTCTCCTTCATAACTGCTGGCACCCCGCTCGCTGGCTCGCAAGCCGGCAGGCGCGAATGGCCAGGGCAGCCTCTGGAGAAGCTCCTAGCGTGGCCTCCTCTCGGAGTAGGCTAGTGATGGGGCTCCTTCTTCGGCACTTTCCGAGGCTGTGAGGAGAAAGAAATGTCACTTGAAACGAAAGGACAATTTATTCTTCATATTCCCCAAATCACTCTCCGAAGCTTATCTGCTTTTCCAGCAATTTTGCGATAGATATCATTGCTTATTTTGTGTTACAAGCACCCCACAATTGGTGATTTTTTTTTTATAAGAGATCATAAGGTGAGTGACAGGCTAGCGGCCTCTATCTGTCTCCAAAGGAGTTGGAGCACATCTATCTATATATAGATCTATGCCCGTGGAGGAAATAGACCACGTTGACCTATGATTCCTTTCTTCCTAAAATTTCCCTGTGCCTGTGTGACATAGCTCTGATCTTAAATCTTATTTGGCAAGTCACAGAATGTGCTAGTTTATCAAAGAGATAAAAAATGGACTTTTTTTGCCTTCTGAATTTCAATGAAAGAAGAGTATTTGTCTCGGCTATTGATCTATTCCATTGAGCAGTTTTTGTGATGATTACCACTTTTCTGTATTTATAGAGAATCAGCACTTCATAAATGTCAAAAGGCACTTTGCTTTCCATAAGTGCCAGTGTTCTCACACTTCACAAAGTTAGCAATTATCACAAGAACCACATGTGGAAAATGGAAAAGAAATAATTACTAAGGGAAGTAATTTTTTTCTTGGGAGAATTGGAAAGTGAGGAAAGGTCCTTCAGCATCTGTCTTATTTTGATTATCCGGCCTTGACCACAGTCCCTGGTATGTGGGGACATTTGCATTTTCATTTCTGCTTGCTTCTGTGCACCCCAGTTCCTCCCTCATAGGGCTTGGACATCAAGAGGTCCATAAAGTCCCTGCAATGTGGGCTGCTTGCGCAGGACAGGGCAAAATGACACCTTATGAATAAAAACCAGAAAGGGCAATTTTGGGGGAGTACTATGTACTTACTGTGTTAAGGTTTATAAAGAAACTTTGGGGTGTGCTCAATCTATGACAGCATAAGCTTTCAGACAATTTTCAGAATTGGGGGAGGTGCTTTCTAAATGAGGCTTGAGAACTGTCCTGACCATTTACTCTCTGCTGAATCGACCATTTCTTCCATGCTCTGTAGACATAATCTGCTCTTGGAGGTTTTGTTTTGTTGTTGTTGTTGCTCTCCAATAAGGTTCCTTTGAAAAGTTGTCATAGCAACACTGGCCACTGGCTGCAGATAATGTAAGAGGGTGAGGAGGGTCTCCCCTGGGCGCCACACTTTGTTAGCTCTGGCTGCTGTGAGCAGGCGGGCTTGTGCAGAGGCAACATTTCATTGCAGCAAAACCACTCGATGGTGGGGACCCCTAGCAGATCCACATCTTGTTCTCAAAGTCGACAGTCCATGGAAACTTCCCCACTGCCCTCTGCACCCCACCACCCCTACTATTCAGGGGAGACCTTGTCCACTCTGCTAACTTGGGCCTGTGGCCTCAACAGCTTTGGATGGAGCCGACAGTCTTGAGCTTTGTGGGGGTGTCCTGTGCTGCTTTTTTATTTTGATTTGTTTTGTTCAGTCTGCCAGCAAAGTTTAGGATGTCCTGGGTATTTTTCAGTAGACTTATGTCACCTACATATGGTGGTTACATATGCTCTGCCTCTTGCATTTGACTGTGTTAAATGATGTTACTCTCATAGTTCAGAGGGACAGTTTGCAGAGCTCTGTGTATTTCAGGAAATTGCCCAGGAATGATGGATTCCTCCTGTCTTTCTGGCATACATTTTTGCCTCAAGTTTTCTGTGCTGAGGGTCCTGGGCTGTCACATTTATGTTGATTGACTTTTCATGTTTTTTCAATGGATGAGAAAATTTCTGCTTTCATATTTTTGATCTCATTTGATTTCGGTACTGAGGCCCAGCGTTTTGAAAAGTCTCCGGGACTTCCTTCGGAGTTGCTTTTCTCCTGGTCTATGCTATCTGCCTCTGTCTCTTCCGGTCTTACTTTTCTGGCTCCTCACTTTCTCCCTGTAGGTGACAGGTGCCTCATAAATTTTGATTATGTTGTGTTATAGAAGGGAGAGAAGGAAGCGCGATCGGGCAAGTGCTATTTTCGTAGACCGTCTTTATGCTGAAGCTTTCACAGGGGTAGGGCCTCAGGTCAGGTCGCAGAGTGGAGTGACCTTCTCCTGCGGATGACTGACCATTCCCTCGTTTGAAATCAAGAGCAACTGTGCTGGCTATCGGGTGAGTATGTGGATAGACACAATATTACAGGCTGATCTGATAACTCGGCATATTCATACATTGGAAAGATGTCTGTAATCCCATGGAAACTAGCAAAAAAAAAAAAAAAGTAAATTCTGTCTCTAGAATAAGCCATTCGTGTGTTCGGGTATTCCCATCACATTTACTGCCATGATTATTTCAATGGTCTCACATGGACCCAACAAAGAGTGTATTTTGCCTTTCATCCCAGTAGCTCTGGTGATCTGTGATTCCTGGTTTTGATCGGCGGAGGTCGTGCTGTGGGACACAGGGGTGATAGATGAGAAGGCCACGTTCAGACGGCTCAGTCCTGCCCACACGCCTCCCTCCTTCACACAGACCCACTAGCCCAAGAGCAGGCCGCAAGCAGTTACCTGCACCTCCAGTAGGGGCACTGTGCCCTGCACCCCTGATGGAGGCTCCTCAGGACTCCTTGGGGACCAGGCCTCCCCGGTATTAAGATACCAGACCTCCCCCGTATCTTCATGACCAGCATGCGAGGGCCACAGGCCGCAGCCACCTGGAAAAGAAGTAGAAGGGATCACAACCCCCAGGTTGCCTGCTCAGGGGCTGTGCCCTCAGGACTCACGCAGAGGACAGGAAATCTGGGTGTGGTAGGGAGCAAATCACCAGGCACGTTGATGTTATTTCAGATTCCTACTTTCCTCCAAACCTGCAGTGAGTGCCCCACACAATGCAGGGATTGGATTTTTGTAATCGAGAAGGTTCTAGGATAAAACATTCTCTTTTCTACTTTCCCGTTGGGTGAGTGGGTGGGGTTCCTGCAAAAAGACTGTGGGCAGGTCTAGGGAACTGACTGACAGCTCAACTGGCCAAGTTGAAGGACACTAAGCACCACTCTGCTGCTCTTCTAGGGTCCGTAATGATGCTGCAAGCAAGGAGGTCTCCTCTGCTATTTACAAGGTGTGACAGAGAGGAGATGCCTGGCGGCACATGAAACAGTGCCTTCGGGTTCACAGCTGGTTTTCAGGAACCGTTTGCATCAAAGATGAGTCACGAAGCGGGTCTGGCCTGTCATTCGCACCATCCACATCGTTCAGTATATTTCTGTTTCATTCAGAAATGATTTAGTACTAATTATGCTCAAGGCTTCCTGTTAGGGGCTGAGAGTCAGATACAATCTGGCGTTGGCGGTGGTAGAGGTCAGTGCCAACATGAGATAAATAAATCCATGGAATATCCATAACACAGCCCAGTCAACCCTGCCAGAGGGCCAGCATGTCCCCCAGGGCATCATGTGGGGCATGAACAACACTTCAGAGCCAGGTCTGAGAAGCAGCCACGGGCTAGTCACTCAGTTAGGCTGAAGGTCACTCAAGATCAAGTGCACATTTGCAGTCCAGAATGACTATGTGGCGGTTTTATTGACCTTTCTTCCTGGAAAGGATGCCACAGGGTCTACCAGGGTGAAAGCAGATGTTTTTAGTGCAATTAACCTGTGTTCAACCCATATCTACTAAGTAGTAAGGGTTGTGAAATTGTAAATTTCTCTTATTCTCAGTTCTTTCAGCTCCTAATAGAAATAATATTCCTATTAATACTAACTCGCAGTGCTGGTGTAGGGATTTTCAGAGATAATACATAGGCTTGATATGTAATAAGATGTTTTAATATATACTTAATATGTAATAATAGGCTTAATACAACATCTGCACAGAGGAGGCCCTTAGTAATACTCCTTTCTCCATCTGCCTTCTCCCTCCCACAGAACAAGCTTGTACAAGTCCAGCTGTTTGCTACTTCTGCCCTGTCTGTTCCATGGAAAAGGGTAGCAAATCCTTTTCTGGACTGTTTACTTTTCAGTAGCAGTAAGGAAGTTGAGAAAAGAAAATTAACCTGTAACTAGTGCGATGGGCTTTCCCCCATGGAGGGGATCGGCTGTGCCGGGGTATGCTGTCTTTGTTTACAAAACCCTTGCATTGAGATTCAGAGAATTACTTGAAGCTTCTTCATACACATGGCCTACATTTCACGTCCTTCTCTGTTGAGTTATAGTTGAAAAGTAGCCAGCCTCTGATTATGAACTTGTTTGCTTGATGGATATATTATTCACAGTGTAGCTGGGATCTATTTTACTTTCAATATTTGGATTTTTTTTTTTTTTTTGGCTAAAATCGAATAACAGTGCACCCGTGACTGAAGGGGCTGTGCATTTACCTCCCTGACCACTTTTTCCCTGGAGTTGGCGTCTGTGTCAGGTGTTACATGTATCATGCTGTGTAGTTTTGCCTGGTATCTTAATCTGGACGTTTCTAGTTTGTCTTTCTTTCTTGAAGGTTTTCTTAAAAAACAGATTCCTATTTAGCCCCATATTTCTCTTTTTCCCTTTTCTTCCTCTTAAGATTCTTATTGAAGACTACCAGGCTATAAGCTCCCTGAAGGAAGTCTTTGTATCTTAAATCTCTTTGCTCAATCTATAACTGTGTCCATATCTATAACTATATCTGCAGTTATGTTCTCATTGGTTTACATCCTTGTTAGTCCTTTGGAAGTAAAGGATCTCCCCCCTCAGGTGTAGATACGTAGCTCACCCACCACCAAAGCACCCATAGTGCTCCACCATAATCCAGTCCAATAAATATTTACTGCCTAAAGCCTGGGAAAGTCTAATAAATAAAACTCTCCACTTGCAACATTCCTGTCTTCATGCTGGTCACCAAGGCATCATACTCCCCTTCTCCTTAGGAATCCAGAACCACAGAACTCTGTACCTGAAAGTCATGGCAAATGAATATTTTCCCATTCTCTACAGTGTATATTATAGACACCTATGTATTAATTTGTGGACAATCTTAAAAATCCACTAGATCACAGAAATGGTAATATTTATTTAAATGCAGTATTTTCCCATGTTAAGTGAGAAGGAATTGCTCTTCTCTGTTTCTGCTTTCTTATTTTTGTCCTTCCTCTACCTCACCCAGGTCATTTCATGAAAGGGGGGAGATATTCTGTCACTGTGGCTGATTTTCCAAGCTTCATTGTGTTGCTTGCTCCACATGTTTTTATTTCATTGAATTCATTTCTGATAGCTGTAGCTCATATTTAAATGGAATCACAAACAAGTAAAGATTATGTGGCTATTCCCCTCACATTTAAGCCGTGCCCTCTTGCAAGAGACACAAGGGCTGGCTATTCTTCATCACGTAACTCAGGCTAACGAGCACTTCTCTGCCGGCTCTGGGCTGGAGTGCAGGAGAGACTGGGAACACGGGTCCCTAGGGAGAAAGCCGAGCTTCTCCAGGCCCCGGAGTTCACATTCAGTCACCGCATTTGAAGAAATACAGTCAGCTTCTCAGAGGAGTGCAGATTAGAGATTCTGCGGATGAAACTGCCCTGCTCAGAGTTCCCTGAAATATCAATAAAGAGGAGAATACTTTGCTTTCTGAAGTTCAGCAAAAGAATCATTTTAATGATTTAAGCTTCAATTTAAAAAATCATTTAAGCTTCTTCTCATTCGAGTAGTCCTCATTTGTCAGAAAACCCGGCCAGGCTGACTTCCAGTTCCAGTCTGAGAGGAGCAGTAAGAGCTGGACTCTGACGGGCTCCATTTTGGAGAAGTTGGTGCTAATAGTTTCCTAACAGCATCCTTAATAAATGATAAAAATAACCTTTTAGACACTTAAATCATTTTGCTGCCAAGGGCATTTAATCAGGCCCATTGCCAAATGCTAATTAATGATACAAGTGGAGGATTTTATTTAAATTTGTTATACTAATATGTTGAAATATAAATAGAAGCTGCCAATGGAGAGAAATTTGTCAAAAGGTGGGATGGGTAAGGTGAGGACACCAGACATTAAAATAACAGATCTGCCGGGTTACAGTGATTGAAATTTGCAACTTCGATTTGCAAGAGAGAGCTCATTTATAAAGAGCTTTTAGGAGCTGAAGGTCTTCAAGTGCCCGCCTTGCTTACATATATAAAATATGCACAATAATGACTTCAGGCAGCCACTGATTAGCAGGATGCATCGAGTCAGTTGTGAGAGAGGGGCAGGCTGGAAGTGGGGGACAGGCTCTTTTGTGGACCATATTTGTTCATCCCAATTTTATCTTCCAGCTGGTGTTTATCCTGAGTTTATTTTCCAACACCGGGCACCATGATGTCATGTTTTAGGTTTTCCTGATTTGCAAAGAAAGTTCAAGGTAACCATGTGGCATCGCCGATGGCCAGTGGCTGGCGAGAGCAGTCTGTGCGGTGAAATCCTGGCACATCTGGGTTACTTAGCGGAATTTCTGCTGGCTAGCCCCATGGTTTGTCTTTTTGCCACTCATGTTCCTGATCCATTCCAATGACCTCATGGTGGATGTGAACTATTGGGTCAGCGAAAGGTGGGAGACCCCATAAAGCTGACGGGGTGCAGGGGCCACAGCTGTTCTAGTCTTACTGGATGTGAGCAGAAATGGAAGTTCTGTTTTCTGTTTCCCGTATTAGTGAAAAGTTTGGATCTCTAAACTGTAGTCCTGCAACTCATCGCTTAACAAAATGAGTAATTCTGGTTATTGCACAAGAGCCTCGAGTTAAGGGGCTATGGATGACCACTGGTCTGATGGGGTCCGATTTGGGAGGTATAGAAAGAGCCAGCAGGGACCTGTGGGGGTCGCCAGCTTGGGCAGTGGTGTGCCATGTCTCCTGGTGCTTTTGAGATTTCCCAACTTAGCTGCCTCATTACATTATTTTCCCTTCCTGGAGTAAACTCACTTCCTCCTTTTATGTTCGTCCGTTGCATTCAGCGTGAACCCCACGTTTGCTGGGAAAACTTTGCGAAACCGTGTAGAATGGCCGTGTCACTCAGCTGCAAAGATATCACATCAACTTAACTTCCACTGGCTAAGGGGCACTTATTGCCCGGAAGCACGCTGGGCCACTTGTGAGACACTGTCTTGTTGCATAATTGCACGAGCACCTAATTCCTCAAATTCAGCCCACATCCAGGG
The DNA here is from genome assembly GCF_014898055.3 of Talpa occidentalis. Lineage (NCBI taxonomy): Eukaryota > Metazoa > Chordata > Mammalia > Eulipotyphla > Talpidae > Talpa > Talpa occidentalis. The sequence goes on from NW_023605194.1 coordinate 113,701,169, forward strand.
ACGGCGACCCTGCACGTCCACATCTGGCGTGGGGCCCGCTTTGCAAGGTCACGCCACAAATACCCATTGATGAACAATGAATGAACAAGGAGGACTGAACTCAAATGCCTGGTGCGGCCAATGAGCTGGTGACTTCAGTGCGAGCAGCTCTCTGTAAGAGAAGCTGCCCCCTTCCTGCCCTGTGGCTTCACCTGTGGCTCCAACACCAGAAAGGGCCTCGCTGCATCTTATTAGCAAAACACTAACTTCTTCCCACACATCCAAGCGGCACAAACATCTGGGCAGGCTGAAGATAGACGCACTCAAATCTGTATCACCAAACGACTACAGAACGCCTGACGAGGCTTTTCAGCGTTGCTTTCTGTTTAGGGAGAAGCTCAGCCCACATTAGGATCCTCGCTCTGCGGGGTGATGTCACTCTCTGGCATCTCAAGGAGACGGTATTTTTAGTTGCTCTTCTCCAGACCTGAAAGCTTCTACCTGGAACCTCAGGGATGAAATAGCCCTCACAGGCCTCTTCTCTTTACAAAGGCGGGGAGAGAGGCTCACAGAGTCTGAAGGACATGCTCAAGGGCGCCCAGCCTGCCAGGGCAGAGCAAACCCGCAGAACTGCTGTGCTCTTGCCGCCACCGTCTGGGGACGAGACCAGTTTCGCCCCCTGCGCTATTTGACCATCAGCCGTAGAGCAAGTCCTTAATTTTTTTTGACTCTTACGTGCTCTTTTTCTATCATCTTGAGCTGTTTTGGTCTTTATCTATCCAGCCTCTGTCCACCAGGCTATTGCGCCGACGAGGAGACCATCGTGGATGTAAGTTCAAGTTGCTTGTTTGAAGTCAGTGACGTGAAGCCTGTGGAGAGACGAGTTTCCCACCCCTTGAGCTTTTCTTTTGCCAGTTATTTCTGGCAGGGAGCAAGCTCTCTTGTCTCCCTGCTCCTGCGGGCCTGGTCTTCTGGGGACCCAGAACACGCGTTTATAAAGGGAACTGTTGCTGAGACTGCTGTTCACCCTGCAGCTGCAAAGCAAGGTGCAGGCAGACCACGAACCCCGGGTCCCTCCTCCCGCCCCTCACCCTACAGGAACCAGCTTTCCTGCCGAGACCCCTCCAGGGTGTGGCTTCCAGGGACACGTGCTGGCTTTTCCGCTTTAGACGGGAAGCAGCGTTTGCATGTCTGCCTTGCTTTCTGTGCCGGCTCCTGGCCCCTAGCCCTCAAAGCTGGGATGCTTCTACTTATTGGGGTGTTTTACTTACTGGGGCATTGCCAGTTCTGACGATGGCAGCTGTATGGCCACTCATACTTAGGCCAAGGGCTCTCTCTGGATCCTTCTAGAGATGCAGTGGGTCCCACACAGGAGTGGAGACTGACTCCCCAATTCTTCACCTTACCTTGTTGCTTGGGCCCTCGGATATCCCGATTGCGTACACAGTTACAGGAAGTGTCTAGAAAACAGCTCCTTTAGGACGTGGCCCTATTTCCTCCCCGGGGCACACACCATGAAGTCAAGTGGCAGGAAGGGGGCCCCGTGGTCACCTTCTCCAACCCCTTCATTTCCCCCTCTCTCCCGGACCCCTCCCCAAGCCCCATCTCTCCGTCACGGAATAACCTTCCTTCCTCTCTTCAGCAACAAGCCCCAGAGACTCAGGTGGACGCACACGCCAGCCGTTGCAGGAAGGGGCTGCAGCCGCCGCTCCTCGGGGCGTGGGGGGGAGCCGGTCCCTGCGGCCTTCACCTTCTCACGCTGCCACGCTCTCTGACTAACGTTGCCGTATTTAATTCTCACGGCAATTTGAAGGTGACGCTATTATTCCAAATTTGGAGATGAGAGAGCTGGCTCTCCGAGAGACGGAGCCAAGGTTAAGGAATTGCTCACGTGACCCTGGGGCAGGTGTCACTGGGACACATGCTGGAGGCCTGTGGCAGCCCACCAAACTTCAGGGGGTGTAAGATTCCCTTGGGGGGCAGGTTGCTAAGGCCAGTCCCTCTCCCAAGCCCCAGCACTGTCCTCAGCCCAGGAGATTCGAACCACAAATGATGTGAGACCAGCATGTGGGGGGTGTCGACGGGCAGGGAGCAGAGCGCAGTCACTCATGTGGAGGGGGGGTCTTTCCACCCACAGCTCTCATCTGGGCAGAGGTCACCCCAATTGTTAGCACCTTTATTCAGGAGCGTGCCTGGTGAGTGCCCTGGGGTCCTCAGGGCCTCTGCCTCAGATCTGGCACTTATTAGCCCCTGCATGCATAGCTCCACCGACCTGTTGAGCCCAGGAACCTTCATTTTTAATGCACTTCTAGCTGGATATTACGTGACATTAGATATAAAAACAAGCAATAAAAAAACCAAACAGGAACAGATTCGAAAATGACAATTTCTATGCTGCTTCCAAAATTAGTCTGTGTTAAATGGTAAATAATGGAAAAAATATGACCAAAAGCATCTTTAGGCGTCGTTTCAATTAAATCTGTCATCTGGGCTATGCCTACTTGCTTGCGTCAGAACAACAGAGAGGCTGGAGGACAAGGCTGTGAGGAAGGAGCACAGAGGTGATGAAGTTGCATCATGCACTAGCCCACCTGAGTGGCGTGGACATTTCCTGGGGTTGCCTCCATGGACTTGCAGAGGAGATGTGGGGGGTCAGAGTCCTGGGAGAATGCAGTTGATTGAAACGGCAGTAATATTGGAGCAGAAGGGCTAGAATTAATTAGCATCCCTGAAACAGCAGCACTGGGCCCTTGAATTTGGGGAACATATGAATGGTAACTGTTGATTTCTCAACCCAAAGCAGAACATCTGTTCTTTTGCAGAGAGTCTAGCAGACATTGCAATGCAGAGTCAGGTGGGGAAGCGTTGTTAGGAAATGCAGTTGGTCTCCTAGCTGTCCATTTGGATTTATTATTAGACTGCGCTCGGTATAATTGCTTTCTCAAGAATTTTTAGATGCCTGACACACACGCTGTACATCTTGTGGGATTTTATGGGACCCTAATCCTCTGGATGTTACTCCACTCAGAAAGGCACTGGAGAAATGTCTATAAAATGTCACAATCTGTATTCAGAATTAATTTTACATTAAATACAACCGGTGAGCTCCCATCCAATCGTCCCCTTGGTCATCTCGCCCATCTAGACCTTCGGGAGATGTTGGGAAGTCCGTGGAAAAAGGGAAGGAGGCAGGTGAAGCAAGAGAGGGGTGGGGGCATGGCGAGTTATTTCTCAAGATAGGACCCCATGGAAGAATAAGGCGATAAGGTAACAGCAAAGGAAAGTGAACCATTACCTATGTCAAGCATAGCCTCTCTTCTGGGGCAGAATTATAGGTAAAGTCGTGATTTTCTTGCTTCATTCATTCCCATTTTGACCCATGGAGCTGGGAAGCCCTTGGGTCTCGGCTATCCTGGCTTTGCCGCGGGCTTGGTCTGTGATACTTGGGAAGGGCTTTCAGCTTCCAATGAAAAGAGCATCTGATGAGCAGAGAGATCATTGTTCCTCCTTGCAGGGGTCTTGTGAGGATATAAAGGAATCAGCAAGAACAACAGGTCCCCCCTACCTGTGGGGAAGGCATTTAAGAAAACACCAGTTACTTCTCTTCTGATTTCTGCTAAGGGGGAGGCGCCTTTATGTTCAGACTTGATAGAATTGGATTATTTAGTTGCTGCCCTAAATTAATTGGAAAGCAAATGACTGACGACATTAATTTTCTGTCTGGTGCTTTACTAACAGAACTGGCTTCTTTCTCTGAGCTGAAGTGGGTGGAGACGGGAGCAGTTGGGAGTGAGAAGAAAAGAGATGCTTGAAAGCCAGTTCATTTTCATTTTTATGAACTTGGTTGGTTATGGTTTTTTCCCCCTTGGAAGAGAAAGGAAGCATCACGCTGCTGGGTATCGCTTCTGTTGCATTTTCCACCTTCCTTTTGGGGATCTAACGCAGACTTTGAGGACAGGGCTCAGCAGTGGGAGGTGTGAACTGACATGGGGTGGGGCGCTCGGGTAGTCTTGGGGTTCTGCTCTTTTGGTTTTGGGGTACTTCTGCTTTCCTTGTAAGGGCTGACATGTTGGGAGTCTGTCTAAGCATCAAAGAGGCTTCCTCACTAGTATTTCCAAACTTTACCAACTGCAGAGTTGATGAGAAGGTGCAAGGCCTAAGGAGAGGCGAGTGGTCAACCACCAGATTTAGAGCTCGAGGGTCCCTAGGAGCTTGGCGTTCAGTGACTACTTGATGGTTCGACCTCTCAGGCTGACTTGAGGGCGTGCCGAGCCTGCTGCTGCGGGCAGTGCCAGCGTCTGCCTTCCATACTGTGCTTCCGTAGCAGGCCACTATGCCATGAATTCATTCTCATGATTTGATTTCTCTGCCCCCTTTCGGGACTGGGAGCCATCTCTGTCACAGGGAAAACCTACCAGGCACTTCTTACCTACTTAGTCATCCTGGTTAGGCATCTGAATTCCTACACAGCAGGAAGAGAGAAGATACAATCTAAAAACAAAAGTTAAGCATTTTATCTTTTCAGGTGTCACAGAAAATTCCTAAGACACTTTGTAAGCATTCCTCATGCATTATTTAATCTCAGGTAAGAAAGGTCCATCGTGGGGGGCCTCTCTGCTCCCTGGTGGCCTGGGTCTCAGCACTATCACCGCTGCTGCTCTCCTTAGTGGTGTATTTCCGCCTGTTCTGCTCCCCACCTGTCTCTGGTGAATCCTCTCATCCCCTCACCACCCACTGCACCTCTGGCCTACACCCCAGTTCTTCTATGTAAAAAAAAAGAAGTCCATCTTTTTATAAGACAAAACATGTTGACAAAAGAAGTTAAATAGGTTTGTCCTGTTTTACTTCCAATCTATAAGGTTGAAATAGAGACACAGGGACACCAGAAGTAATGGTGCTTTAGGGTTAAGTGATAGGATTAACGCTAGGATTAGGCACGGATGCTTTCAATGCCACTGGCAATAGACCAGATTTATTTCTATGGAGATATGGAAATGATCAAATCTGGAGTTTTCTGCAGTGGTCTCTCTCGCCATTATCTGTCTGTCTATCTATCTATCTATCTATCTATCTATCTATCTATCTATCTATCTATCTATCTATCTATCTATCTATCTATTCATCCATCCATCCCATCCATCCATCCATCCATCCATCCATCCTTCCTCCTCACCTCTCGTCTATCTATCAACGAGATTCTGGTTACATCTATGTTGGTTGTCAGTGAGGCTGTAATGAATACAACACTCTATATTGGACTTAGAAGATACTGAAACAAACCTAAATTTTAGAAAGAAATATGTGGAGGCTGTTCTGGCCCAGATAACCTGGCAATAAAACACATCTGTTTTCTTGATACCTTCTCCCGTGCCACCTTGCATGATGTATATCATTCTCTCTTGGCAGGGTTTTGGATTTTTTCTTTTCTCTCTTTCTTTTTTTTTTTCTTGAGTCAGTGCCAGAAGGAAGACACACAGGTGTCACAAGTGTCTATTTTTCCAGAGCCTCCAAAGGAAATTTCAGGCAGATTTTGTTAGGAAATGGTATTCATTGCTGAACTGCAAATTAGATTGCTAGTGCTTTGGGCATTCTTAGTAAATTATATAGCGACAACCTGGAGCTATACTAAACCCTTTGAATTTAATTTGACTGCTGGCAGCGAAACCTGAACGCTAATGCTTGACTGTGTTGGTAGGGGACATTGTAGGAAAGACAGGTGGCTCAGGGAGCCAAATAAAACACTGGCCTTTTACAGATGATTCAAAAACTAATACAATAAAAATGGATATACAGCATAATATCACAAGCGGAGCGCATGTAATCAAGGCACACCCAGCCTTCCAAGATACAAGTTCGTATTCCACCTTCTGAGTTATTAGCAGCACAATTTACCTCTCCCTCCGCAGGCTTCATTCAGAGAAGGCGCGTCTTCCCCGGATGGAGGCTGAGTCTCTGCATGCTAATGCAATGTTCTCTTCTAACCCGACACTAACAGATTAGCAAGTATCTCCGATTCCCCTTCTTGCCTAGTGCAATTCCAGCCCTGCCGGGAACCTGACGTCCGTCTTAAACAGTCCTAAGCATTTTTCATATGAAATTCAATTAAGCTATTTCCTGGTCTATGTGCAGTTTCTTACTTTTCTGCAGAATGAAGTTTTCCTTCCTGTGAAAATACTTAAAAACCAGCAATTGAAGGTGGGGGGGGAGAGGTGTGTGAGGTGTGGGTGGGAGGGAAGCACGCGGTGTGACACAGTCAGCTAATTGTTTCAGTCTTTGTTTTTCTGTTCCCCTTGAAGATGAGCTGTATTTTAATTACCGCATGAAAGATTTGTCTTGATTAGGTGACGGGGAGGTGTCAGCTTCTGGGAGAAATGAAATTGGGAGGCGGAGGGGAAGGAGGCTGGAGGAGCAGAGGCCTGTTGGAATTTCTGGGCTTCTGCTGTCCTCCTGGGCACCCTGCAGGTGCTCCCAGCACAGGGCCTGGAATAGGCTCCTCCTTGCTGGGGTGAGGAATGTGTGAGGGGAAACGCTGTTGGATGTGCCTTGCAAGAAATTAGGCAAAACCACTGTGTCTTAATGATACGAGAACTAGGAGGTAACTCCGTGGGGCTTTCTGCACTACTCACCCCCACCCCCAGCCCCCCCACCCCCGCCATGGAAAAAAAGCAGTTTGCCAACTGCGTCCAGACACTGGGTAGGTGATGTGGATATACAGATAAATGGGCCCGAAACCCTCTCTGCTCGCATTGCCCTAGTTGGAGAGGGCGAAGCGGGGGTCAGGCTGCAGTGGGCGCTCTGAACATGCGATGCCCCTGGGGTCTCTGGGGCATGATTGGGGTCTTTGCGGGCTCAAGGTCACACTTGTTCATCTCTAGACAAGAGCGGGGGTGGGGAGGATGGGGGGTGGGGGGGGAAGGCCAGCCTGTATCACTAGGAGAAGGCCTGGAAAGTTCTCCAAATGTGCCCACAAATCCCCTGTTTTTCAGTTTTCCTTTGTTATTAAATTGCATGCTGTTTTCAGTATTTTCAATAAAGTGCCTCTTAGAACGCTGGTTGTGTTAAGTGATTGATCATAGTTTTCCCACGATTGAGAGAAAAACCATCTGAGGATAGTTTTTGGAGCAAGGTAAGAGGCAGAGGGAGCTCAGGGGCATGTGTGAGGAGACCCGGCCCTTGGCCCAGCGCTGGGCTCAGCTTGACTCGGGGTGAGGGTGAGTGTCCCCTTCGGAGTGAAAGCTCGGAGGTCGGGGCTAGTGCCCACCAACTGAAATGAGGTAAAAGAGTAAGCAAAGTGTTAAGAATAAAAAAGAACATTGCCAATTCTAGAAAAATTTGCATCAGAAAATGGCATATTTTTTATCATAGAAAGGCAGAATTATCCCTGTCATTGCCACCAGAATTTGTTTTCCTTAAAGTGAGCAATTATTGAATGTCTGATGAATATGTTCTATAGATGGCACCTTCATTCACATCTTTGTGGGTGCTATTTATTTTTCCAACCCTACTTCTTGAAATTTTCATTTTTAGAAAAATAAGAGGCATTTTGAGATCCCAAAAGATCAATACATGTTGAAGCTGCGTTTTATGGAATGTAGGAATACTATAGTAAGACCAATTGGATTGTTTCTAGGCAGAAAGTATACATTTATCTTTTACAAATGTAATAAAGTTTGGGAAAAGATTACCTCCGGAGTCTGGAAACAAATGTCTGAACTTGTGGGCGTTGAGTGTACTGTTTCTCCTCTCCTGCTTCCTGCGCAGGGGACGTGGCTGTGAGGCTTGATTTGAAATCATCGCATACTCAGGAGAAAGTCTCTTTACATACAGTGAAGTCACTTGACCAGGGAGAGATGCCTGATTATTTAAAAAAAAAAAGTCTGTCGGAAAGCAAGTGTGCTTTCTGGATTCTGGGTGATCCTTTTCTGCATTTTAATTTTAAGAAAAAATAATTTTTCTATTAATTTTTATGATGCTGAGAAACTTCTTTTTAAAATTTAATTTAATTTTATATATTTACATCATTTTTCATTTTGGCACAATGTATACATTTTCATCTTGGTTATATTCCCCATTCAATTCCCACCCCCCTTATTTTGACCCTAATCCTTCCCCCGCCATGTGTCTCTGGTTTATAGTTGCTTGTTGATTTTGATTTTTACTTTATTATAATTATATTAGTCTTTTTCCTGCTCCCTCCCTTATTTAGGTTTTCTAAATTCCAGCTATGGAAACAATCCAAATACCCAAATATAGATGACTGAGAAACTTCTTGAACCGAAATAGAGATCGCTGAGGATGGTTGCTCAGGTTTTGGCTTCTAACTTGGTGACAGTGACTCCCGACGTGTACAATGGAATATTGTTGGAAACCAGCAGTTCACAAATCACTTTCTCTTAGACACTTCAGTTTCTCTTGCGTGACTAATCTCTTTTCGGGTTGAGGTTAAAATGGAACATTTTCCGGGGAGGGGGCAACAAATTGTATACAGTCTTGGTAAAAAAGTCTTATCACTTTGCAAAAGGAAAGACTAGAAATTTCTCGGTGAAACGTCTAGGAAAGGCCATTTGAATCTCCTGGTGAAGAGGCAGATTTTGATGTGCTACCCAGTGCAAGAGGAGATATTTAGAGTTATGCCATGCACCTGATGTTGTTATTCAATATAGCATAAAAGAATTTTAGTCTAATTTATCTTACTGGTATGGGGGGGCGGCAGGGGAGCAAAGCCACACAAACCACCAATCTAAATTTATAGTTATTTTACAAAAGACAGAGACTTGAAAGAATCTTAAAAAGTTAATGCAGTTAACAATCTTGTCAGTCCATGTATGATAGTCCCTCAAAAAAAGCAGTTTTAGAGAAATGATATTTCTCATAAGGTCTGAAAAGTCCTGTCTTAACTTCCTTAATTTCAAATTTAAAATGATATATGTGGACATATGACGTGTCAGAGACATCTGTTAAATCAAAACATGGACACTGATAGGCTTTATGCTTGGGTGTCAACATGTATGAGTGTAGAATTTCTGTAGATTGGCTCCACTAAAGAAAGGTCACCCAAAGACACATTTTCCTTCCAAGTTTTAGAAACCTAATAATTTTAGGCTATTGAATTTTAGGTTAATTGCATATTGCTTAAGGAGGTTGATCTGTTATATGGAATGGTAATGACTATAAATAACTCATTTAGAATTTAATTTGATAGTTCAGTAGGATAGTAAGATCAAGAGAAATAAGATCATTACTTATTCTGTGCTTGTAGGGTGGCTGGGGCAGAAATGGGGCATCACAGGAGCAGAGTTTTATTAGTGACATAAATGCTATAAACATGATGTCAAATAAATGGAATGTTTTAGGCAATGAATATTTAAAGAATGTTGAGGGTCTTAGGTGGAGGGTGGGGGGGTGGGGGTGGGGTGGACAGTTGCACAGACAAGCTCCAATTCAGGCAGATCTTGATTAATCAGAAACCAATTCCCCTGAGCAGGAATTCCCCAGGGATTGACAGCTCTGGCTGGTCATTCCACTCCCTGTTAGCATAATCCTCAAGCAGAGGAAAGGGAACTGGGAGATAAAAACTGAAATGGGTTCTGCTTCTCACTTAGGACTCTGGCAAACTGTTGACACTTCTGGCTGAAATGAAGTTTGGGTGTTCTCTGTGGATTTTTATTATTTATACTGTCCTTGTCTCCACCGATAATCAACAGTTCACTGCAGAATACAGATGCAACTTAGCTCATTTTTTTGAGGGAATAATCAGTGTGCATGCAAATTAACACCGTCACCTCAGGAGAAAAAAAAAAAGCCTTAGAATTCACCCTGTTGAGTAAATAGAAGAAAAAATCTTAATCATAGGGTTTTACTGCTAAAGGATTCAGACAAAAAGCAAGGCATTTTCCTCCTACTTTTTCAGTAGAAAATATACATTCTAATTATCTTCAATATCTACTAAAATGAGCCAATTCAAGTTGGGGTGACCCTACATTTAAATGAAATAGAATAAGAAACAACATATGTAAAAACAACTTGTGTGAATTCTCTCCTCTCTTTTTTTTCTCAACAGCTGTGCTGATAATTAATATCAAGGAATATTTACTTATTTGAGATGTAAAAGTAGTGCTGAAAAAACTTTCTATTATTATGTATTTTAAGTAGCACATATTCATTGTACAAATGTTAGAAGCTACATCAAAATATGAATAAGTCAGCAAAAATTTCGATTTTCTTAATTTTGCTTACTTATATTTTTATAGTACCTTCCCCAAATGGAACCATTCTGTTCATAATATTTCATTTTTTTCCAGTTCATATCATGTTATAAAATATCATGTTATTAAATACACCACTACTTTCAAGTGGTGAACAGCATTTTTTTTACCCCTCTACTAGATTTCACTCAGTCTCCTAATGCTGGACATGGGCTGTTTTCAGTTTTTTACTACTGTAAACAAATGTAGGTTGAACAGTCTTACAGCTAAATCTTTGCATAAATATTTGATTGATCCTTCAGGACAAATGCCTAGATGGGAAATTTCTGGGTTCAAGCACACACATAGTTAAAAGACTTTTGAAAGTCATCACCAAATTGTCCTCCAGAAAGGTTGGTATTTATGCTTGTGACAAATACCGCAAGGTCTATCTTAAAGACAGACCTAAACCAAGGGGCAAGCTTTCTAGAATGTGTATTTGAGCTGTTTGAACGCAGGTGAAATATAAGCCTGGCTGTTTGGGGACATGCGGGAGGGCTTGGGGCTCTTGTCTTGGCTGCTGGCTGGTCTCCTGGGCCTGAGAGAGTCTCCCACCTTGGCTGGGAGGGAGACCCCTTTGGAACCCAAGGGGAGTATGTTCAGCTAGGTCTGCACCTGTTCTCTACCTCCTCACCCCCAAGGCGTGTTTCTTTGTTTTCCCTTGACATCCTAAGGTCCTTGTGGGTGGCAGGCCAGACTGTGCCCGGTCTGGCAAGAGGCCAGTTAGGACACAGGACCCCTCCCACAGCCTCACCTTCCTCAGGGGGTCCTCCTGGCAGAGACCCTGCCCCCATGGAGAGACTTCTTTATGCAACTCCATGGCCATAAGGACCAAAGTCTTGGATTTTTCTGTTTTAATTTAAAAAATATTTTTCTCTTGGCTTCCATTGCCTTTCACAGAAAAATGGGTTCTTTATTTGACCATAAATGACACTGTTTGTCTCAGAAATGGTCATTACCACATTTGTGGGCCTCCCGCACAATCCCATCTCTCCCTGGAGTCACACTCATTAGAACAGCTTGGGTGGGCCCCGCAAAGACAATACTGGGGCTTACAGAGGTGACGAGCATTTCGCTATTGAGCTTGTGCTGGAGCTTCAAGTTCTGTTTTCTGGTGCCTCATGCACTCCGGTGGACGATGCGAAGAGAAGGCCACACTCGTGGGTCCCAAAGGGGAGACAGCGGGGCCAGCTGGTTTTCTACCTGCGCAGGGTCTCTCTCTGGACTCGGGGGAGTCACATGTGAGGATGCTCTGGGCCGCTCTGCCCCAGGGAATCATCGCGAGGCAGCCTGCCAGAGGGATGTGTGAGCAAATGACAAATGGCACCTGACTCCAGGGGAAAATAGACTTTGGGAAGCTTTTAATGCCAAGCTTTGTAATGTTAAGGATGAAATACTGCATCAGATTTCTCATGGGGATGGAAGCGACCTCAGATCAGTTTAACAAAGCATTTTCCAGCAGACGAGAACATGCTTGAATAGAAAAAGCAAAAGAAAATAACCTGGTACTTCAATCTTGGAGAGGGCGTCTTCCTCTACCTAGCACTGTCCCCTCTTTCATCCTGACTCTCTGGAACTCCCAGTCACACTCACTTGAAAAAACAGTGCCTGGACTTGGGTTTTCTGAGTTGGCCCCGAGACCAAATATTCTGCCCGGTTGAACTCAGAAGCACCCTCATGATGGTCAGGCCCTGGCCCCTGTTATTTTTCTGCTCAGAAAATGCAGGCTCCATGTTTATAGCTAATCAGTCCTCAGTCCCTTCCTTTGCATCCTTTCAAAGCACATCTCTTCTCACCCCTGTCCTGGATGTTCTGGTTTGTTCTGTCTAAGCCCAGATCTATATTCCTCGCCTGGATTGAGGTTATTCCTTACTACTTTCACCTCAATTGATGAGCATAGAAAGGGTGGAAGGATGTGAGAGATATTTTCAAGGTGAAATTCACGTGACCTGGAATTTGGTGCAGAGATGAAGGGATCCACAGTCCTTCCTAAAGGATTACAGCCTCACCTGGTGACACATGTCAGGGATATAGAGAAGAATCCTGCTCTTGATGGCCAAGGGCGCCACAGCACCATAGCAATTGCTTAATTTAATATCTTCATCTATGATGCTGGCTCCAAGACTCCCGTGATTGTAGCTGATGTGAAGGCTGTCTGTAACCACCACCTATGGCAAATTCCTCCCCATTTTGATGCAAAAGTATGTGCAAAATGAAATGGCTCTATTTGTATTTAAAGTATCTTCCAATCCCTAAATGCTATGAATTGTGACTTGTATTCTTAAGATATAAATTATCTCTATATCTGTCTGTCTGTCTATCTATTCATTGATCTATCCATCTGTCTGTTCTGTTTCCTAATTGTGTTGCCTTCTGTTTAAGAATGGAGATCTTTTCCTGTCTTTTGTTCTTATCTTATATCTCATGAATCTGATATGATAAAGGGAGCAGAGTAATAATTAATATTATTGATTAGGCTTTAGTTAAGAGGAAGAGGGCACTGAGTTTTAGTGAATTAATTTTTTAAAAAATTTTCTCAGTAATGAATTACTTGATGTTATGTTTTCTTGCTTGGGAGTTGCTATTGGAGAAGACCCTGCTTGATGCCATCAGTGGAAGAAATGAGGCCAGGGAAGGGGAAGAATCATGTCCTAGGTCTCTTGGGGCCTTCCAGAATCTCTTTCCTCCTGGTGGTTTTGTGGCTGAGGCTGATGACCATTTTCTTGGCTTCAGTCAACTTCCATATGATGAGAATGTTTGCAGAATAGCTCCATCTGAAGAAAACGTGACAGAGAGCCGGTTGATTTTAATGCCTACACTAGACTGAACTGCGCTTTTAGAAAAGTTAATTAGTTTTTATGGTGTTGACTTCTTCCATTGTAAAAGGAATGCATGCTCCCTGCAGAAAGTTTAGGAATATAAAATAGCTGGAAGACAGGCAAGCATTTGCTACAAGTAACTCTTGCAATATACAGTACTGACTTGTTGGGCATCTAGGTGATATTTAACTTTTCATTATCTTAGATAATGCTGTAATGAGCATCTCAGCTTTTCCAATCATTAGGATTAGTCTCCTAGGATGGGTTATGCAAAAGGAATGTTGCCAATAAATTTTGCCAAATTAGTTTGAAAAGTTCTTCTACCAGTATGAGGTTGTGTCTTTTTCATCTCATCCTCATCAGTGCAGGATCTTCTTAGTAAAAAAGATACTAATTTTAGAAGCAAAAAATTGTGCTTAATTTAGTTTTTCTTAATTTCTAGTGGTGCTTACAATTATCCATAGCTCATTATTATTGCTTGTTGGGTGTCCGCCTCTGTGAATTATTTGCATGTATCTTTGACTGCTTATCGATTGCAATCTTGGTTGGTTTCCATTTCCTACTGAATTGACCAGGCAGATTCTTCATCTGCTGAACATTAGTCTTTGCATCATTTATTTTGAATTTTTGCATGTTGTTTCCCTTTTTGTTTGCATTATTCCTTTCTTAGCAGACAATATCTTAAACTTTTTTATGATAATATAATTCCCCAGCGTTCTTAGTAATGAAAAAAAATCTAGGTTAAGCGTAGAAATTTACCTTCTTCCCCAAACACCATCCCTCAGATGAAGATGTGAAATGAGTGCAATTAACGTTTGTTCTAGGAAACCAAAATCTTGGAAAATTTAAAAAAGCATTACCTGTATTCTGTCATATGATTACAGATAAATAATCAAAGGATTAAGGATTGAGCTTTTATTCCCCCCACTGAACCTGGGCTTCCTAATGTTTTTCCTATAGGAATTGTGCCCTAGAGCAGTTCTTTACTTGGGTGCATGTTCCCAAGGGACATTTGACAGGCTCGACACATATTTGATCATCACAACTTGGCCACGCTATTGGCATCTAGTAGGTGAAGCCAGGGATGCCGCCGACCACCCCACAAGCCAACAACAAAGTGCCCAGCTCAGAATGTGAGTGGTGCTGCCGAGGAGAAATCACCCATCCCGGGAGTGCTGGGCGAATGGTTCGTCCTACTGTATGGGTGGGGGAGAAATTCAGTGTCTAAGAACTGCAATTCTTCTCCTTTCGGAGGAGAGAATCCATTACCTCCCAGTTTGCTTTCCCTCCAGTATTTGAATGACCTGCTTTTGCCCCCTTCAGGAAACTGGCCTCGGAAGGGAGTGCCGGTGTGGGCCCAGCCTGATCCTCCTCCTGGTTTCATTTTCCTGCCATGGGGGCCCAGCCCAGTTCCAGGGCATGTGCGGTTAGACCACGGCCCATCTTTTCTTGTTGGGAAACCATGACATTGAGCTTGTGGGTGGGACATGTCTGCACGTGGGCGGCGGCAGTTCCTCCAGGCTGCCCCCCAAATCAAAGGGAAAGGGTAAGAAAGGTTTGTCTCAGCCAAGTTCCTTGGGGGAGAACCTACAAACAAGTTGGGGTGAGTCAGCGCCAACACAGATCCAGGGAGAGGGATGGAATAAATAGTGACTAAGAGGCAGCCCGAAGTGGAAGTCGACTGGGAGCGCAGGAGTCACCACAAACTGCAAGGGGGATTCCCGGCGAGGTCTCCACCCAGAAAACAGGGCACAGCCTTCGTTTTCCTCCGTTCCCATGCTGGGATGCTCATTCACGGTCTGTCACCAAACAAGCAAACAAACAAAACATCTTTTTGCAATTAAATTTGGAGAACAATTTAAATACATTTTAACAAATTTAAATATAATTAAATTGGATGTTTTGTGGCAGGACTTCCAGAGTCCTGGGTGTGACAGCGTGGGCGGGGAATCTGGGAGAGGGGTGCATAAATGATCGCCCCCCATGGAGAGCCTTGTCTTTTAGGGAGCTCTGTGCAGGGCTCAGCCCTGGCTGTAGATTGGAATGAAAATGGTGGAGCTGGGGCTTCCCGACCCCGGACGCTCCTCTCTCAGCCTCTGATGGATTGTTCTGACAGGGCGATGGTTTGCGTCAGAGGTGACCCTCTGTGTGGGGAGATGAGCACCCTAACACTCATAGGGGAACATGCTTTGGGAAGAGCCAACTGAGATAGAATAGAACTGATCCCCAAACTTGTCAATTTATAAGGCTCAGGTGATGCTCATTGAAACTGTAACCCCAGCTCTTGCTCTTGGAGATTCCAATTCAGCTGAGGGCAGGCTCAGGAATCCACATGCTCAGAGGGTCCTTGGGGTTTGCAGGTGCCCCAGGGAGTCTCGGAACCACCCGCTGTGCCGCAGTCTCCCAGCCCCAGTGGAGGGAGCTCCTTGGCCGGGAGTGTCCCACAGACAGCACTGGAGGCTCCTGTACCCCTCCAAGGACTCTTTCCTTTTTCATTCAAATTATGAAAGCATTGTTTTAAAAAGCTTTAGCATTTGGCCACATTTTTTCTTGATTTTTTTTTTTTTAAAGATTTATTTATTTATTTATACAAGCACTGGGTACAGTCAGAAGCGCAGGAGGGTGAGAGAATTCACCAGAGCCAGAGCGGGGAGCAGAGCAGGCAGAAGGACCAAAGTACACTGCTGAGGGGAGCAGCGGGCGGCAGGAGAGGTCTGCGCGCCATGTGGGACCCTTGCCGGCGTCTGGGGATTGAACCGGTGCTGCAGAGGCTGCAGCAGCTTTGCAGCCCAGCGCTCAACCACTGCGCCACCAGGGGAGGCCCTGATTTTTTTTTTTTTTAATTGAGGTGATACTGGTTTACAACACTGTACATGATTCAGAGGTTCAGGGTCACACCTGCTCCGGTGTATGTCACCACCCCACACCTACCACCAAGGCCCCCACATTTCCCCCCCACCCCAAGCTCCTTTTCCCCTCTGTCTCCAATCTCTCCCCTTCAGTGCTCCAGTGAGATTCCCAGGGTTTGCTCTGGCTTAGTTTTGTCTTTTCCTTTCGTTTGCTTCTTTGTATTTCACATATGAGTAGAATCATCTGGTATTTGTCTTTCTCCTTGTTTTGCTTAGCATAATTCCCTCTCTCCATGTTGCTGCAAATGGCGAGATTTCCTCTCTTTACAGCTGAGCAGCATCCGGCTGTGCTTCTCTGGCACCTGCTTTGTCTCCTCATCCACCCCTGGGCACTGCTGTTGCCCTAACTTAGCCTGGGCGGGGGCGCTGCAGTGAGCACAGGGCGCGTGTGTCCTTTGAGTTTGTGTCTCAGCGTTTTCTGGGTGGGTGCTGGTGGCGGCCTGCTGGGTCGTGAGGGCGAGCTCTGCTTACTACGGTGCAGAACCCCCACACTGTTTCCTGTTAGGGCTGCCCTGGTCTCTGTTCTCTCCAACAGTGCGCGGCTTCCTCACCCTCCTTGGGGGGCTACTTTTGGTCCCTCAAAGGTCTATGAAGCTCTAAGTATTTTTTTTTTTTTAAACCAAATGCTTGGATTTGTCCCTTCAAGGCTTTCTGGGTGCTCAACAGTTCCTTCTCCCTTCTTTGCTGTCAATACCTCTGGGAAATGACTCGCTTCAGGTATGTTTTGGAAATAAAATACATTAATGGTCTTAAATATTGAAAGGCAAATGGGGGAGAAATATGTGTGTGTGTGTGAGAGAGAGAGAGAGAGAGAGAGAGAGAAAGAGAGAGAGTAGTGAGATTGATTCCAAGGTGTAATAAGGAGCAAAAACCTGGTCGTACAAGGTGACCTGACTTAACAGACTCTAGTGTCTGCCCCAGGTCAGGAGCCACACCGGTGCCCAGAGGCTGGTAAATCTGCTGACTCTGGAGGTGAAATCCAAACTGGGCAGAGTTTGAGGCTGTTGTTATTATACCACTGTAATATATTGCATTAATCCTGTTTATACTTTTTATCTGATTTCCTTCTAGACTTCTAAAACCAAACTTTGCAATTATTTTAAGAGGTCACACAAGCAGGCTGAGGCTACAAAAGATTATTGCTGCTTTGGTTAAAGCTTCTAGGAGCTGTTATCAGCTAAGTGGTAGGTTTGACTCTAAGTGAAGTGAAGAGTCAGAAAACATTGATTATCCGGGCAACTCCCTTGAAGGAGCAACAGCAATCTTGTTAAGGGGGATCGAGAACCTGCTTACCCTGCTGTGACTGACAAAGGACCTCGGGATGGGTGATCTAGGTGATCTAGGTGGGGTGCTCACGCACGCCCCCTCAGCCTTCCTCAGCCGTCCCCCTGGCTGGCCTTCTGCTGGGCAACTGCTGTGACAGGGGGTTTGCTGACTTCCTGGGAGACACGGTGTCATGCAGTGCACAGAGGTGACTAGTGCTTAAGGCTGTGTTCCTGGGAGAGGGAAGCTGCTGCAGCCATGACCCCAACCTTATTGCAGGGAGCGGACGCCGAGTCTCAAGGTGGTTGGGATCCATCGCACGCTTCCCTCGGCGTCTTGGAATCGCTGAGTGTTAGGTAACAGTGGAGGCTGGCAGGCCAGTGGGTGAACTGAAGGTGCGGCGGGGTGGGGGGAGTTGGCTGGGAGAGGCAGAGGAGAGTTGGGGTGAGGTGCAGACAGGACAATGATGATGTGACCTTAGGGCCTCTAAGGGGGAGATGGAAGGAAAGCCTTCAATTTCTTTTTTAAAAATTATTTTTGCTGTGGTAACACCGTGTATGACCTAGGGGAACAGAGTCACACCTCTTCAGGTGAACGTCCCCACACCACACCCACCACCAAGGCCCCAGAGGACCAGGCCCCAGAGTCCTCAACCAGGTCCTCTGGCTCCCGCCTCGCTTTGCTCTCCACGTCCCACCCTCTCCCTCTAGCAGCCTCAATTCTACAGGAAGATTTCCATAGTTTGTTTTGGTTTCATTTTGGCTATTTTTATATTTCTCTGTTGTTTCTCTGTAGTCCACATAGGAATGAAATCATCTGGTTTTTGTCTTTCTCCTTCTGATTTATTTCACTTAGTACAATCCCCTCCAGTTTCATCTACATTGTTGCAGATGGCAAGATTTCATCTATTTTTACAGCTGCATAGTATTCCTTGTGCATCTATTCCACATCTTCTTTATCCAGTCACCTGTCGTTGGGCACTTAGGCTAGGAAAGACTTCACCTTCTGATGGCTTCTATGTTCTGGCTCCTGTGAGCCCCTGTTCTCAGGCGCCTGTAGAGCCTCTTCCCAACCAATCCTTGCGATGATCCCCACTCAGCTTGGTCTGGCTTGAGGGCGTCTCTGCTCTTGGAGGAGAAGGAGAAACACCAAGAAGAAAGCAGGTGGTTACCAACTTGTGGGCAGTGCTGCGATGAGGAGGGGCCGCCTGCCAGAGCAGGGATGGGACCCCAGACCACGGGGCCCTGGGGGGCGGTTCCTGGAGGAGGCAGTGTCTCAGGTGAGAACTGAATGGATAGCTGAAGGCAGAGTTAGCTGGGCAGAGAGGGCTGCCGAAGAGCAGGGAGCAGGACAGGCCAACGAGGACGGTTGACAACAGCAGACAGCTGGCCCCTCTGAGATGAGAGTTCAAGGAGAGGCGGCTGGTGCGAAAGAGAGCAGAGGCCCTTGTAAGTCACGTCGAGGCGCCGGGGGCTCATCCCGACACTGAGGGGACATGTGAGGATGCTAAGCAGAGGACTTCAGTGATATGACCCGCTGGGAGGTCGTGGCTGGGAGGGGCTGCGGCTCCGGGGAGGGTGGTGCGGTGGACTGTGGTGGTCTCAGAAGGGGAGCAGAGAAGCGGGGTGGCTCGGGTGCTTGGAATGTAGGGTTGCCAGAACCTGTCATTACTTAGAGGTGGGGCGGATGGTGACGGTGGAGTTAAGAAATAAGTCAGAAGGAGAAAGGCAAATACCAGATGGTGTCATTGTGGTGGGGTATGGAGAGACCAAGCAAAGGATCAGGTAGTGCCCAGCTGACACACTGTCAGGCTGATTACAGAGCTGTGGCTGTGTGGGGGGGGGTGGGCGAGAACCAAGTGGGGAGGGGCTGGACTGCGGGCGCCACGGTGGGTCTGGTGCAGTGCCCACACCTCAAACACAAATAACCATGGATACCAACATTAACCAGATGAAAAAAAGAAAAAGTATTTTTCTCTTTTTTCTTGGGGTGTTTTCCCTGGGGCCGGCCATCTTGAGCTCTCGGGGTTCAGCAGGTGATGTCAGAGACGGCCGTGGCCTGGAGGGACAGGTCCAAGCAGCCAGAATGTGGGGCAACGGATGAGGGAGGAGAGTGTGAAGACACCTGGGGGAGGAGTTAGGGGCCAGGTGGGGCGGGGGGACCCCAGAACTTGCTGAGAGAGCCAGCCCAACCCCCAGGGTGCTCCCAGCCCCGGGACTGTGGACTGGGGGGCAGACGCAAGCTCTGCAGACGTGAGTAGTGAGAGTTAGGGGCGCGCACAATTTCCTGGAGGGGGCGTCCCTGAGAGGGGGCGAAGAATGAATGACCCCTCGCCGGGTGGGAAGGGCGGAGGGACGGGGTGTCCCAGAGAGAGAATGGACCTTGAGGTGGGGGTGCGGCTCAGAGTGTGGGACACAACACCCACTGTCCCCGCTGCAAGTGTGGAAACAGCCCAGGGAGGGAAAACATGGCCCCGGACGGCTTGGCCCTGGCGCAGGCTGCCAGGCACCCCAGAGGCGCTCTGCTCCCCCTGCCCTGCTCACCCCTTCTCCGCCTCCCTCTGTGAGGAGTGTGTGTCCACGCGCCTTCCTAGCTCCCTGGGCTTGCTGCCGCCCCACTTACTATGGGGGTGCAGGACCTGTGCTTGGCCAGCCCTTGGCCCCTCACCCTTGTCGAGGGGATTTTGCTCCTATCTCGAGGCTGTAATTTGCAGCAATGAATGCGCTAAGGACAGCAGCTGCGGCGGCGTTAGCTCCTTACGCTGCGAGTAGAGAAGTGGATGAGAGATGAAGACAGCCTACGTGGTTTTCTCCTGAGAACAAACCCTCTAAAAACCCTGCCTTTCTGCTGCAGCCAGGGTCAGGGACACGGCCCTTGCCCACTCCCGGGAGACTTCTTCCTGCAGAAGGGAGGCCGGGGGAGGTGAGATGCAGACAATGACAACGAGACAGAAAGGCTGACCCTGGCCACCGCAGAGACGTCCACCCTCACCGCCAGGCCCCGAGGCCCCCGGTGCAGGCCGCATCTGAGCTCGCAGAAGCGTGTTTCCAGCACGCGCCAAACCTTCTTGGGAAGCCAAGCCGGAGGGGAGCCGGGGCCTGCTCTTCTGTTGGAGGGAGGGAGCCATTTGTTTTAAAATGAGATGAGAGGTTGCTCAAAGATGTTAATGGAAATCTTTGCAGACACAAGCTTCAAGTTTCTTCAATCCAAAGACTCACTCAGCCATAAATGTGTGGGTTATTTAGACGCTTCCAAAGGTTACTCGAAAATTGCCTATTTTTCCACAAAGAAGTGAGCTGTTTATTGCTTCAAAAACGTGCCTCAGAGTGAATGTTTGCTTCATCCAAGAGAGGAAGAAATACTGTCATTCATGCAATGCTGGGAAGCGGCGACTGGGGCTGGGGCTTTGGGACGGCTGCAAAGTGGGGTTCCCTGCAGCCTGAGAGCTGAGGAAGGAGCGCGAGATGTGTTCAAGGGGCGTCAGCAAGTGTTGATGGCCTAGTGGGTCACGTGTGGAGGCAGGCGTGGGGCCCCAGGCAGGGCCTGGTGGGGAGGGGTTCTGCATGGAAACCCGGGGTGAAGGCCCCAGTCCCGGGAGCCGGCGAGCTCTCCAGGACACCTCATGCATGTGAGAGCGCCGTGGAGAAGGAACAGCATCCTCTTCTGATTCTGTGGGAGACCCGACAGCAGGGAGGTCTTCTGGCCACTCAGGCGCATTTACGCTGGAACCCCGCCGCGGGGAGGCTGATGCGGCATTGTTCAGATGCATCTTTTCGTGGGCTGGCAGGGCCTGCGTTGGGTGTGGAATGGTGCCCGCACCAGGGTCCGTGTCCCTGTGCTCACAGGCAGGGCGCGTGGAGGGCACCTCTCCAGGGGAAGGTCAAAGGAGATCAGGAGGCGACGTGCTGAGGATTTACTAGAGGCTGCGCTGGGTGAGGCGTTTTTCATGGAGTATTTTAATTTAACCTCAAAAGTATCCTGAAAGGTATTTCCTCATTTTCGTATATGAGGGAAGGAATTTCAATCCAAGGTTGCAGGGGAGATTCGGGCTCCGGTCTGGAGCATCCTCATGCTGTGCCCTCCGCATCCACCCCCACCGCCCCCCCTTGCAGGGGTCAGCCGGCCTCCGAGTTCCCTGCAGCACCTGGCAGTGAGGACAGTCCTCTGGGGCCATTTAACTGACACCACCCGCAGCGAAGGTGCTGGCCCGAGGAATCACAGCAGGCGCCCTGCCCTCTGCTCCAAGCGGCGAGGGCAGCGTGGGCCACACTGATGAAGAAGAGAGGGCTTCCCTCGCCTCTCCCAGCGCCCCAAGGACTGAGACCAAATGGAATCACATAGTGTTATTATTTGTACACTAACTGAAAAATTTATGACTCTTCGTAAAAATATAGACAAATCTATTGTCTGCTGAGAGCTAAAGATAAGAAATAAACCAAGTTATTGGCAACATTTCCCACGGGCTCCACTTGCGCGAACATGAATCATTCATGGGTGTTCACCGCCACCCTCACCACCAACCTTGCTGCTTCTAGAAACCGATGGAAAAGTCAAATTGGTTGTGGTACTGAAGCAGCAGGGAATAATAAAGCAAGTTACTGTTGGGTTCACGCAACCCCCAAGTCCTCTGTGAGGGGTGTGGATGGAGAGACCGCGCAGCCCTCTCCTACCCGTGAGGTCTGATGTTTGGGACCGCGTGGAGGGGACCCCTGCAGGCTGGTCTCAGATCCTAGGTCTGACCATTTTTTGACTCCCCAAAGTCTGACTTGACTTGTAGCTTTATGCAGAGTAGCTTGTCTATAGCCCCATTTAATGTGAATTTGGCCCATTTTCCCCTGGCCTCCAGGCATGCAGAATCGCTGCACTAAAGGTTTAGGGTTTCGTTGGAATTCCGTTTTGATCTTTCAAATGGATAGAAGATAAACTGCTTAGCTGCTCCTCATAACCACATAAATTGGATACCCAACAGTGCAAAACTCTAAAATGCATCTTTTAAACCGGTGAACAGAAGCATTAGAGGCAGAACTTAGAATTTGTTTCAATTGAGTTGACAGTAATCCCAGACACGAGGGAGTGTCCCCGTTACTAGTTACTATGCATGTCTTTGAAAATTGATGTGTTGTGGCTGAAACCAGTCAAGAGCTCTGGAAAGAAAAGCTAACCCATTCATGAGTTATCCCGGAGTTTTGTGCTTTTATTTAAAATTGTTAAAGTCACGCTTGACTTCATGTGAGACTTTTGACTAACTTTGGCTCTTGGGTAAAATTAAGTGAAGTTCAGTGGATGTTACCATCAGTTTTATATATTAATGCCAATTAATGAGTTGGAAGTGTGTGGTTACAATAAAAGAGAAGCGGCTGGTTTCTTCCATGATATGTGAAAATATTTTATAAATTTGTCATTGCTGCTTCTTTGCTAGAGGCAGATGTTTCCCTAGTGGTACAGGAGAGCTTCCAAGCTATTTCCTGCTCAAAAATCTACAGTAGCTAATGGTACTCAAACTGCAGGAAAATACCCAAATTCCTGAGCTGCCCTCAAGGCCCTGCCGTACCAACCTCATTAACAGGACTCTTCTTGGAGTCATTCCCAAGTATTCACCAAATGCTAATGACACATGCTCTGGCCTAGGTATTGGGCAAAACTGAGCAACAGCAAATATGGTCTCTGTCCTCATGGGGCTTATAGGCCAGTGGGGGAGATAGATATTAACCAACTTAACTGGGAACTGTGGTATGTGCTAAGAAAAAGATGACACCACAAGGGTATCTAGCAGGTGCACTTCACCTAACCTGAAAGATGGCTAAGAGTAAGTGAAGTGGTGAAGAGGATCCTGCATGGGCAAAGGCCCTGTGGCAATGATAACCATATTTTTTAAAAAAGATTTATTTATTTATTTATACAAGCACTGGGTACAGTCAGAAGTGCGGGAGGGTGAGAGAATTCACCAGAGCCAGAGCGGGGAACAGAATAGGCAGAGTGACGAAATACACTGCTGAGGGGAGCAGCGGGTGCAGCAGGAGAGGTCTGTCGTGCCATGTGGGACCCTTGCTGGTGGCCGGGGATCGAACCGGTGCTGCAGAGGCTGCGGGCAGCTTCGCAGCCCAGCGCTCAACTGCTGCACCACCGGGGGAGGCCCAACCATGGGTTTCTTTTAGGAATTAGAGGAACACCAGTGGGTGTGGAACCCATAGAAAAGTGGGAGATAATTCTATGAAACAAGACTGTCTGGGTAGGTGTAGTAGGTGGAATAATGTCTGGAATGTCATCTCCCTTCCATTTCTACCCCCTTCCCTAAGAGTCATGTCCCATCTCTGGAATCTGAGAATGTGTTACCTTAAGTGCAAAGGGATTGTGCAGAAGTGCTTAGGGTTTTGGATGGGAAGATGATTTTGAATTATGTGTGTGGGCTCAGTGTAATAACAAGGGTCCTTATAAGAGAGAGAAAGAGAGAGAGAGAGAGAGAAAACCACATTGTCACAGCCACAATTAGCCTTCCCAACTAGAAAGTAA
Organism: Talpa occidentalis; assembly: GCF_014898055.3. Taxonomy (NCBI): domain Eukaryota; kingdom Metazoa; phylum Chordata; class Mammalia; order Eulipotyphla; family Talpidae; genus Talpa; species Talpa occidentalis. The sequence continues at coordinate 113,724,893 of NW_023605194.1, forward strand.
GGCTCGAGAAGATGTTTTTGAAGTGCTGGTGATAATCTCAGTGACAACCATTGTGGCAAGTGTCTGACTTTTGGCTCCAAAGTTTCATGGTCCAGATGAATCAACGATAGATGACACATCTTTTCAACTTCCCAATCACATCCATAAAAGGCACTCTGTAAAATGGCCCACCCGCATTCACATGGAATCAGATGGTCTATTAATTCAGAGTTGAATTAAAAACTCTCACCTCTCTGGCTTTGGCTGCTCAGGATGCAGTCCGCATGTGGTTATTAAAATGCACACTTAGAGTGACCGCAGCCCCGAATCTGAGACTCCATCTGGCATCAGAGCGAAGCCTCCTGACATGAGCACTTTTGTCTTTGGTCATTTCAGACTGAAAATACAATTAGACTTGGCTGTCAGACAGATGAAATCTGTCATATTTCCCCTATAGGACCTGCGCTTGGTCCAGATCAATAAATACAAAACCACTTGCACATAAATTGCCAACTAAGCTTGCAGCTTCAATACATGTGGGCTTAAATTCACTTGTATCTGGCAGCCGGGCTTCCTGGCCAGTGTGTTTCTGTGATCGGTGCAATTTCATAGGGGGACTAGGGAAACCAGGCCGACACCCCCGCGATCAGTCAGCAGATGGCTGGGCCACTCCTTCCCTGTAAAGGCTGTTCTCCCAGAAAATGGGGTTTTAGCCACTTGCTGTATAGAATGAGACTTTAAAATTGGGATGAGCTCAAGTGATTTCCTGAGGGTAGCGGCTCCATAAAGCTGTTGTTATTTTTTTCTTTTCGTTCTCGAGATCTCAGGCTGAATCTGTGATAAGCTTTGCCTGGACACGACTTGTCACATGGAGGAGACGTGATTTATATTCAGAGCTACAAGGCCCTCTGGCTCCGCTTCCCAGGACCCCTCGTACTTGGCGCCGTGCACATGGGGAGTGAAGTGTGAGAGCTTTTTCTCCAGAGAAAGGTAAACTCGGACACCTGTTTCCTTTCCCCACTAGTTTCACTTTGAGGCCCAATTTCATACAAAGGGGATTTTTTTTTCTCGAATAACATTGAATGAATGAGGCTGTAGCATTTGCTGCCATAGGATATTAAGTGAAGCAATTAACCTAGACTATTTAGAGGCGAGAATTAGACATTCGCTGTCTCTGAAAAAGAAGAACATCTCTATTTTCAGGAGCTTCTGTGGAATAGAAACCTCCAGACTTCCAAATATGGTGCTTGCTAAGCAAAGTGATTACAAAATCAGGTCAAGAGAAAAAAAAAAGCCCTAACATACCATATAAAAAGACATATCAAACGGGGTGCTGACTTCCTTGAGGGCCGGGCTGTTGGGGTTGGGGTGCTTTGTAGGGATGGCTGAGCCCACCGCCTGCTTCGGGCCCCGAGCCTTCCTTGTTGCAGCTGGCCGTTCCTCTCCAGGGAGCTCAGGGACGTCCAGCAGCTTTTCTGAGGCTGCCTGTTTTGAGGTGTTAGAACAGAAGCTTCTCTCGAGTGGTAAATAGGTGCCTCCCTATCGTGGGCCAATTAAACCACTGATTCCACGTAAGCAGAAAAAACATCTGCTGTATCTTCAGGGCTTGTGTTCTGGGGACTCAGACCATGCAGGCCAGTCATTCCTGAACTCACCTTCGGCGTTCCCTTGTGCTGCTTAGCGGGGTCTGAGGGAGGCTCGGGTCTTGCTGGGCTTCAGAGGCCGTCACAGGTCAAGGGTGCCGCGCTGGTCCAGGAATGAACTTCAAACATGAAACCCAACTTTAGGCCTCATTTTATTGACTATACATTCATTACATAAATCAGCTGGTTTGAGACTGTCCCCTGCCCTCCCCAAACCCAGCGCCTATCTGAGCACTTCAGGGCCACAGGAAACACTCAAATTAGGGTGCTTCAAGGAAAATCTGAGGAGGTTTATTTACAAGGAGGGTAGTTCAGGAAGCCGGAGTTGGCCACAGCGGGGCCGTTAGCACCGCCGGGATGGAAAGGCTGTGAGGAAGGCAAGGTTGGCGGGCCTGTAAGGAGAAGGGACTGGGGAGCCGCCAAGAGAAGAGCAGTGACCTCTGGAAAGGTGCCTCTTCTCCACACAGCCTCACTGGGAAGCAGCCAGGGGGCCGCGAGCCTGCGCACCTGCTGGCTTCCCCTTCCCGCTTCCCCCAACTTCCCGCCAGGACTTCCTATGGCCAGAGGACACAGGGCCCCTGGTGATGAGCTCCCGAGGATGAAAGGGCAGAGTGTCTCCAGGGCTGGCGCCGGCCTGACCTCCACGTGAGAAGACCAGCAAGGTTGCTGTCACCTCGTTCCTGCAACTCAGCTGGTGCCAACACCCCGCAGGACCTGTCGTTTGCAACCAGTGAGCATTTCTAGGACAGGCGGATGTGTGAGGATGAGGAGCAGCCAGAGAGGGGCTTGGCAGCCGGGAGGATCCTCACCTGAATGGATCAGACTTGGTGCCGGGGAGCCAAGCGGCTGTGCCCACGGCCGGCCGCGGTGGGAAACGCGCGGCTCACCCCCCCACCCCTCCCTGCGGCAGCGGCCAGGGCCAGAGTTTAGCGGGAGTCACGAGTGAGTCACTGCGGGCTCAGGAAGTAAATTCTGGTCCCGGAACTGCTGTTTCTCTTCTCCGTTCTGGCCGTCTCCTGACGAGTAGACACAACCCAGCGTTTTCCTGAGACGCCTCTTGACAGCGGCTACGCCAGGGTGAGCCACGTTTGCAGTGTCACGTCCTGCGCTTCAGGACGGAAAACACAGGAAAGTAGACTTGGAAACTGCTTACTGCTCGTCTATATTTTGTCTATCTGTTTGTCTCTCTGTCTGCCTGTCTGTCTATCCATCCATCCATCCATCCTCCATCCATCCATCCACCCATCCATCCATCCTCCATCCATCCATCCACTCATCCATCCATCCGTCCATCCTCCATATATCCATCCATTCTCCATCCATCCATTCTCCATCCATCCATCCATCCATCCACCCATCCTCCATCCTCCATCCATCCATCCATCCATCCATCCATCCATCTATCCTCCATCCATCCATCCATCCATCCATTCTCCATCCATCCATCCACCCATCCATCCATCCATCCATCCATCCTCCATCCATCCATCCACCCATCCTGCATCCACCCATCCTCCCATCCTTCCATCCACCCATCCATTCATCCATCCATCCTCCATTCATCCATCCATCCATCCTCCATCCATCCATCCATCCATCCTCCATCCATCTTCCATCCATCCATCCATCTACCCATCCATCCATCCAGCCCCATCCATCCATCCATCCATCCATCCATCCATCCATCCGTCCATCCTCCATCCACCCTCAATTCATCCATCCATCCTCCATCCATCCATCCATCTATCCATCCATCCATCCACCCATCCATCCATCCGTGCCTCCATCCATCCGTGCCTCCATCCACCCATCCATCCAACACTACTCCATCTTTCTTTAATCTAGGTGTCAGGCTAATACTTATGATGTCTGCCCTCCAGTGGTTTTCCTGCCGAGCTGTCTGTCCCCTGACCTTGATCCTCACCGCCGCTCTGTTTCCTGTGATGTTTCCTGGGTTTGGGGATAGCCTCTCCTTATTCTTCTCCTGATCCTCCTCTATGTCTCCTCTGGGACCTCTGACTCCCCTGATTTTTTCTGTGGCTTCTGGGATGACATTTCCTTTTTCTCCTGTTCTTCTTACCCAGGCCCATGGCTCCTCTCCCCCCCACCCTTTGTGGGCTTGAGTGCTGGTGTTCCCTGCAATCAGTTCCCAGGCCTTGTCTCCCTGGGCTCACTGCCTGAGAGGGGGTGATTTTACAGAAAGGAACAGGGCATGAAACCCCCGGTTTGCCCAACTTCATGTTGACTGATCTGAAAGAACTGTGACTGTGGAAGAGCAAGACATCTATAAGTGATGTGTGCGCCTCTGAGATGAAAAACAAAGCCACGATGACCTCAGAATGCAAGGACTATATTGGGAGTTCCTCTAACTGTCTGATAATTATTGCTGGAATGCGTTGAAATCTCCCTTTGGAGCTGAAATGTCCTCTTAAAAAATTGTTATGGCTACAAAACCTTGGAACCCATGAACATTTATATGCAGGAAAAAGAGATCGTGAAGAAATGACCTCAGTGGAGAAAATAGAACCTTAGACAAAACTATAAATGATGCATCAAGCTAAGTTAATAGAAACTGCAGCCCAGCATGTCCTGCAGCGAGTTGTGGGCAGACCCGGAGAAATCCAAAGAGAGGAGGAGCTCCCTGGGAGGAGCTTCTGGCATCCAGGTAGGTGGGCGCCGCATGTGAGCTAGTTTCTGAAGGAATAAGTCAAGACAGAAGCTAGCCCCAGTCAGTTTACTTGATCTGCAGATTTTACTTTTCATTTACACTGAAAAAAGTGCTGCCTGTTTCTTTCTTTAGGTTTCCGAGGACACACTACGATCTGAATTCCCAGCTGATACAAGGTTAGTGGTGAGATTTACACTCAGCGCCTGTGACAGTGAAATCTCATAATAAACCCACAGATCCTGGTAACACGGGTATGGCTGGTCACACAGGCATCCTGGTAACACTCAGCATTGCCCTGAAATGCAATTGTGAGCCCTGGGTGGGACGCGGCCCCTGGGCGGGGGGGCTCCTGGGCCTGGTGGCTGCAGTGTCACTCTGCACCAGCTTTTCTGGGACCATGATTGTCCTGGATTTTACCTCCAAGAAAGGAGGCTGAGTTTGCTGAACTTCGGGACTTAGAAGATTGCTTAGCTGAGCCGCCATGTTAGGCGGCAGATGGGCACTCCTGCTCCGTGCTTAGACAGAGGGGAAAACGAGAGAGACTCGCCATGCCCATAAAGTACAACGGGCATTAGAGCTAATGGGCACAGGGACCGTTTGGACTGTGTCCTTCCGTCACCCAGGACGGACGCCACACCTTTGCGGGTGTCTTTGTCGCCGGAGAGGCAGCGACTGGCTAAATGCTTCTGGGGGGAGGGGGGCATGATTACCACCCACTGGCCTCCTCTGGGGGTCAAGATGTAAAAGTGGGTGCTTACAAGAGTCAGCAGGTCTGATTAATATCCTCCAGGCAGTACTTAGGAGGCATTTTTGGCCCATCAAAGGACTAATAATAAAGTACAGCGGTGCAATTTGTATTTTTACTGCAGGCCAATTAAGGAGGGGGGAGAGAGCGGTAAGTAAAATGACATGTCCTTGCAAAGCAGAAACAACATCACAGCAGCAGGAGGGGAAGAGAAAGATCCGAGAGAGGAAACAGGCAGCCACTTAGAGCAGTTAAAAGGGTCAGGCTGCTCAGTCTCGCTGCCCACCCCCCGCCAGAAAATCCCTTTTTCCTGCTGGTTTGTAGGGCAGCGGGTATTTTCAAAGGGGAGTAATTGTGTGGTAACATATGTTCATTCAGACAGGGATTGGTGAGCTTCAAATCAAACAGTTTTTTGAAAAAGCCAGTAGAAGAAGGAATGGTTTTCTTGATATTCTTACCAGGTTTGAATTCTTGGGTTTTATGACTTGATCTCGCCTGTGTTTCTATTCAGTCTTTTTAAAACCAGGGAGGAAAGCTTGCTGAAAACTTTAATCGTTGGGTTATGGTTTTTTTCCAGTCTCCATCGAGGGCAGATGTTGGAGTGTGGGTGTACAAAAACAGGCCCTTTCTGGGGAGTGGGGGTGTGCTAATCATTCAGGGCATCTCACCGTGCTGCTGCTTCTGAACTGGTTTTCCTTTGGGCGCCCCGGGAACACTGAAGAATAGGAACAAGAAGACAGATGGGGAAGGGAGGCAAGATAAAGAGACAGGGAGGGACCCAGGGGCTTTGGGAAATAGATCAGGACGGCTTCAGGCAGTGATAGGAAGGGAGGGCGGAAGTAGGAGAGGCAGGCGAGGCAGAAGCTGGCAGCAGTGGAAATGCACTGGAACCACCCAGAGACTCTTGCCACTTAAACCAATGAGAGGAGATACATTTGTAAACTCTGCCAACTGCCTGGAGGAGGAGGAGGTCAAGATTTATGCATGCCCAAGTCTGGCTGGTCACTGAGGACATGACTGATCCTGAGAGAGTGAAGCCACTGACAGCCAGAATCTAAATAAATGTGTGGCTCAGAGAGCGCTGTGCAGGGATCGGGGTGTGCCCGAAAACACAAAACATCAAGCTCCGGCTGACCCCCCAGCTCCTCTGCCTGCAGGTTGGGAGGTGGCTCTCAACAGGTTTTTAGCCAAGTCACATCTCTTGAATTCTACAAATTTTACCAGTGATTGTCCATTTCTAATATCCATTATGCTCATTAACAAACCATTAATTTCCCCTATGAAAATCCATTTCTGAAATTCAGTATGCTAATTAGCAAAAAAGTATTTCTTGTTGATGAGAGATGCAGATTACAGAGGGCTTTTAGTGCTGGCCTCTGGAGTGTGGTCTTTCTGATAAATGCTGCCTGACCGCCCCAGGGGGTGGGTTCCTGATTAGAATAATTGTCTCCTAAGATGCAATCTAAACAATAAAGAAAAAAACCACCCACGCCCATCTATACTGTACTGTAATATACTGTACTTGCTAAAATATTTAACCAACCATGGATAGCATAGCCTGTGTGCCTCCAACCTTTGTACTCTAGTTCTGGAATACTCAGCGGCAGCATAAGAGTGTGTGTGTCTCATAGTAACTAAGTCCCTTTTGTTGGCCATTTAGGTGGTTTCTGGTTTTTGCTATACAATTAATGACATGAGTATTCTTATTTTTACTGACTTTGGTTCCTTCCTTAAAATAATTCCCAGACACAGCATTGTGTGGTCAATGCCACGTGATGCCTTTGCTAATTCCTCCCCAGCAGGGCTTCTCTTGACTTAGACAGGAGACACGAGAATGTGGTTTTCTTGTACGCCTGTCAATGTGTTGTCAGTATTCCTAATCTTTCCTCTTGTAGTCTCACTTGGTCTTGTGGCCTCACCAACATACTGACGATCTCCAAATGCCCATGTCCAGTTCAGAGATGGAGGTGAGCTCTGGAACGTACCTGTTGATCCAGTGGATCACTGGACGTTCTGTGGCGATCCTAGTCCATATCTTAAAGTTGACGTCTGAAATGAAGCCTCTCAATGTCTTCCCCCAAATCTGCTTCACTTACAACGTTAATGGCTGCCTTGCCCTACGCGGCACTGGCCAAAGCCTTTCGCTTATCTTTCAGACGTCATATCCAATCCTCTGCAATTGTTAGGGGAAAAAGGCTGTCCCAAAGCTAATTCCATACAGGCTTTGTGGACTCCACCCCCACCCCAGTGTTAGGGGGAAAAGGCTGCCCCAAAGCAAATTCCATACAGGCTTTGTGGACTCCACCCCCACCCCAGGCCAAAGCCAAAGACACTGGGAACTCTACATCCCATCACCACCCAAGGGAAGGTGGCTGGGACCTGAGGGTGGGGTTAAGCAGCCAGGTGGATACAAAAGGCAGACATGTGGGCTTTGGGGCTCTCTCCATTTTGGGGCCCTCGGCCAGCTCGCGGCGTCCGTCTAGCTCTGAGAGTGACTTTGGGTTTCCAGGTCGTCGGATCGGGTAGGACGCATTAAAGACTTTATTTCCCTATTTTCTCCCTGAGTTGTACATTTTCCTTATTTCTTTTTCTCTTGTAAATAAACCTTTTATTAACCCTTTTGCGTGTGTCTGTAGTAGAGTATTCATAAGTCCCTTTAAAGCGCGCGGGTGAGGACCCACAGCCAGGAACCCGTTTAATATCGGGGTTGCTCTATAACACTACCACTGCAGGCCCAAGTCACTGTCATTTCGCACCTGGATTATTGGAATAGTCCCCTTGCAGGCTGTCCCACTTCCGGCAGAGCCCACTCTCAGCATGGAAGACAGAGTGAATCTGATGACTGGTAACTTGATATCACCCTGTAGTCAAAACTCTCCCAAGCCATCCCATCTTGTTCATGGGAACACCTGAACTCTTGCAAAGGCCCGCCAGCTCTAGGTGATATTTATTGTTGTAGAGCAACCCTGATACAAAACGGGGTGCCTGACTGTGGGTCCTCACCCGCGCGCTTAAAAGGACTTAGTAATGCTCCACTGCAGGCACACGCGAAAGGTTCATAAAAGGTTTATTTACAAGGGAAGGGGAAATGAGGAAATGTACAGCTCAGGGAGAAAAGTGGGAGACAAAGTTTTAAATGAGTCCTACCCGATCTGCCGATCAGGAATCCCAAATGGCACCTGAGAGCTGGCCGCGAGCCAGGAGCGGTGAAGCCAGGAGGCGAGCGATGGCGAGCCCCCCAAGGCCCACGTGTTTGGTTTTTATATCCAACCTGGCTGCCCAACTTCACCCTCAGGTCCCAGCCACCCTCCCTTTGGTGGTGACGGGATTTGTCTTTCCCAATGTCCTGATGGCTTTAGTCTGGAGTGGGGGTGGGGTCCAAAAAGCCTGTATGGGATTAGCTCAGAACATCCTGTCCCCCTAACATTATCACCCAACCCCAATTTCTACTCTTCACTTTGTGTACCTTGTGCTTCACACTGGCTCAAAGCTCTGGCCCCAGCACAGAGACCTTGTGGAATTATCTTCTTTTAAATGTCACCTGTCCCACACTCCAGCATCACCCCCCCCCCACTTTCCAGCTCAATTTTATTTCATAGCGCTTATTCTCTAGGGTATTTTCTAATTTACTTATTCATCTTATTCATTGTGTATATGGACCCAGTAAAATATAAATGTCACAGGAGTAAGTCTTCCCCCCTTTTTCCTGGATCCCCAGCTCCCTTGTATATGCTCGTCACAGTCACATGATGAACACTTGACAAATATTTGTTGAGGAAATGAGTCTTATAGGTAAAAAGTTAGATCTTATTTTTATTTGCATTTTTTGATTACTAATAGGGGACATTTTCATAATCTTGGTGTATTGAATGTCTTTCTGAGCTTAATGATACATTCACAAAGCATAAAGGAGAAAATTGATTACTCATTTAAAAACTTCTGGGAAAAAATCCCCACCACAAACAAAATTGATAAATAGGGAATCTACCTGCAATACATTTTTCAGAAAAAAAAAGGTTAATACACTGAGTGCTTACAAATCAATACATAAGATGATCACTCTAATAGAAGAATAAATAAAGGAAAAGCACTAGCCACTCACAAAACCAGAAATTCATAGAAGTACCTGAAAAATTTTACCATCATTTCACTTTTTCTTAAATGTGCCTTCTTTAAATCAGGGAGAATTTTCATTTCCTCTTGCTTTCAATTTCATCTTCCCTGAATTTAATTTCCAAGAAAGTTTATTTTCTCTAACAACCATGGTGTATTTCCAGCTGTTTTCCCTCAGCAAATAGAGCCCTATATCCTGTCTCCCTCAGTTTTACAATTGCTTCCCCTCCTCCCTCCACACTCTCCAAAATGTTCTATTATCATGGGCAAAACTCCCTAGAGCTGTATTACTGGGTATGATGCTTTCCTTTGCCATCGAGAAAGAACTGGAATGGGAGGACCAATGCCATGCTTATATGTTTAGTAGCAGTTATATTACAAATATTTTGAATCACACAAAATGTGCAGATTTGCTATTTCAACAACGATAAAGACCTGCTTGACTTGCACAGCATTTAATGAGCAAACGTGCCAGGAATGCTGATTGACGAAATTTGGCTGTAGACTTCTCTAAGCTTATTTTGCACAAAGTTTGTAAACTTAGGCTTGAAATGATTTTTCTTTTGTGCATGCCAACTGCAGTGCCCTTGTCTCACTGTGACATTTTAGAACGAGCATCGTGGGTTTTCTAGAACTATGTCTCTCCAAAGACAAGGAGAGATGAAATAGGAGAGAATCATTAACCAGGACATGCAGGACTGGAAATAAGTAGCAAGCAAAATGAGCACGGACTATTGAGGCCAGAGATGTTTCTGAGGCTTTGATAATGAGAGAATCCTCTGGCAGACACCTACTCTCCCTTCTAATTGGACCACCCCAATATTCCCAGGAGGAATGGGCTAAACAAAGTACAACTCTGTCCATGAGATGTTCATGTCTAATCCCAGAACCAGTGAATTTTTTATTTTACACGGCAGAGGGAACTTTTAAGATGTGATTATATTAAGGCTCTTCAGATGGGGGAGATTATCCTGGAAAATCCTGAGTGAGAGAGGGAGGCCGGGGACTCAAATTGGAATATGGAAATGTTGGCTGGAACCTGGGCGAGGCCCACAGGTGGCCTCTAGCACCTGGGAAAGACAAGCAAACAGATTCTCTCCTGGAGCATCTAGAGGGAACCCAGTCCTGCCACACACCTGGATTTTAGCCTCATAGAACCCAATTTGGGCTTCTGACCTCCAGAATTATAAGATCATAAATTTGTGTTGTTGTAAACTGCTCCCTGTGGGGTGAACGCGAATAGAAGGAGGACAAGAGGTCCTGCCCATTTCACTGTTGTTTGTCTCTAACGAGCAAGTGGCTTATCTGGAGGGTGCGGTGGATGAGAATTTCCTTTTTTTGGGAGTTTCCATCCATGACCACGCCCCTACACAGAGACCACGCCCCATTCACAGAGACCACGCCCTCTTCACAGTGACCACGCCCACACAGCGGCAACACCCACTCACACAAGCCACGCCCACAGTCCACCCCGCCCACGGCCCCGCCCACGGCCCCGCCCCAACCGCATTCCGCCACGCCCACCTAGGAGCTCTCCGGGTCCAGCGCGGCTGCACAGCAGCAGCATCTGTGCACAGCTGCAGAAACACAGCTCCTCCCACCCCCGCGGAATTTCATGCCCTCCCCTTGGGCACCGAGTCTCGAGTACTTTGCTGGGTTCCGGGGTGGCAGTGAGGTTAGGAAACCGCCTCCTTGTCCAAACTGGGGTCCAAACTGTCCTCACCAACGACAACCTGCAGGTGCACAGGACCCCCAGGTCTTTGCCCTGTCACTGTCCTGGAGCAGCCCTGGTGACCAGCTGGAGGACTGCAAGCCCGAGCTCCTGCCCCAGGCCCACTCAGGGCAAGAGCCTGGCAAGAGGCGGTGTCCCAGGGCCTCTCAAGGATGGAGTGTTTCTGTCTGCATGCGGGACACGGTTAGTTTTCCCCTGTTTCTTTCCCTTTTCTTTCATTAAAACCACACGCAAGGAAGACAGCGTGCCCGTACAGGATGCACGAGAACCTGACAGCTCTGATTCCAAAGGGAGCAGGTTGTCTCTCGTCTAAAACACACAGAATCTCCTGCCATGACGCTGGCTTCCTACTCTTGGGAGGCGCCATTATGCAGAAAAAGATCTAGTTATAGGGAAGGAAAACAGAGTTTTGGACAGACTGTCAAGAGAAGTCCTAAAACCATCTGCCCCTCACTTCAAACATGCCGAGGTCAGGTGTGCCTGGGGGTCTTGCCCTCTGGGAACCCCAGCCTTGGGTGCACAGGGGCATCTCCATGCTACTTTGGGGCCTCCAGAGCCCCCCAGCCATGAAGAGTCTGTGTCCAGAGGGGAATCCAAGAAGGCAGAGCCCGGGCAGGACGGGGCCGGGAGGAAAGATGGGGGTCAGGGTGATGGGCTGTTGTTTGTGTCTGGCCGGGGGTCAACAGGGCTATTGTTAGGGTCCCGCATTGGCTTAATCCGTCGGTGTGTTTAAGGGTGACTTCGGAGCAAGGCATTCCTAGGTGGCAAGGACGTGTCATCTTAGGGCTTTCTTTGGCACAGGATAACGGCAGTTGAAGTCCTTCCATTATCGTCACACGGAACGCTTTCCTAGACTTTTGTTTTTTCTTGATCCATGTTAGTTCTTGGACAAGTCTTTGAAGAAGGAGAGAAATGGAAAAAAAAAATCTGCATTTTATGGGAAGCTCCCAAGATATGGTACTTATTCAAGTGGATAAGTGTGTCATTATCATTGTTTTCCTTGAGGAAAACATTATTATTTGCAGGAGGGAAGGATACATTTGTTGGTTGATGAAGAATACGGTTGCTGGTTACCATAGTTACCATGGAAACATAAATACAAAATAATAAAAATGTTCTAATACATTCATTTTTCGGTCTCCCACACCAGCCTACCCTGCCGGGGGGGGTGTGTGGCCTGACAAGAAAGCAGCCCTGGCCAGGCCACTCTTCCAGATGTCACAGGCCCCCTCAAGCCTGCCTGTCCTCTCCCCGTCTCCTCGGTGGCCAGATACCTGCTCTAAATGCACATTTTCGGTGTGCAGTGGTCACCTTGGTGCATGCAGGAGATCCTTAGGCTCCGCATAAGCGTGGTAGCACCAAGCGCACTGACTGTGGGATGTGGCTGAAGAGTCCGGTGGAGCGGTCATTTGGCATGGAATCGGGGACCAGGGCAGTCAGGTTCCCAAGTGGACGATTTCCTCAGCCTGTAGATGATTGCATTAGCTCCCCTCTGCCTTGCTTGTGGTGTGAGAGGGTGGAGCTGCGGATGGTGGTAACCTGTTTGAAAGCTGAATTAAGACAACTCCGGTATTCTCTCTGTGCTCATACGTCTTACTTAATTCACTTGTTTGGAGACTATCGTGTAGATGAGGGAGCTTCCCTGGTGCTCGGGGCCAGCATGAGGCCAGCCAGGAGCACCGGGATTTCCCTGCCAGCGCTCTCGCTAAGCAGTTTGCTCAACAGGGGCAGGTAGGTGAATTGCTGTAAGCCTTGGTCTCATCACCTGAAAAACAGGGCCAACCCGTGTCATGTGCTTTTTGGACTCTTGCTAAGACAACTCTGTCTACACAAGGTGCTCAGCGCCTGGCTCGCTCCTCAGTGAGTCCGCGGCACAGTTTGGCTGTGATGACTGAAATACAGCGTGTCGTTGAAATGTGCCAAATGTGTCGGTCACCCCATGGGGTTTCCAATGCAGGGGAAGACGCCCCATGATCGCGGTGGGATCCTCAGCGCTTCCCCACTCCTCAAAGGAGGCCCAGGTCTCCGCGGGAAGCTTGTTAACCACCACCTCATTTCACTGTGATGCTGGCTTAAGTTTGAAAATATTTCACTGAATTCTCCTAAATAATTGCACTTCTCTCATTTTTATTTATTTGAGAAATAGTTATTGAGGGCCTGGTATGTGCCCGTCCCTCTGCTAGGTGCTGGGGATAAAAGGAAGAGTAACTGACCTGCTTCTAGAGGGGACCGTCCCAAGCCTGCCCAGGTGCAAAAGCTCAGGTAGCACGGGTGCCCCACCCACCACTGACCCCCCGCGGGACTGCCCGTTCCCTTCTTTGTGTCCCCACAATATTGCAACGTCCCTGAGAGCAGACGCACTCCGGATCCCCCTGGGGGTCCACTGAGTCTGTCATGGGACTGCAGGGCTGCGCGGGGTCTCCCCTGCCCATGCACCCCTCTGTTCCCGTCTGTCACGCTCGTGGTCCCCAGATGCCCCTAACATGCATCTGTTCTCAAAGTTGGCGCTGAGGAACCTGACCGGGACACCCTGATAGTTCAGCCCTAAGGAGAGCCGAGCAAGAGCGGTGGATACACGTAGCAAAGACAGGCTGAGGCCGACTTCTGGGAGAGCAGGATTTGCTCAGGCCCTGACACAATTTGTCAAGAAGGAAGATTGTCCAGTAGGGAGACCAAAGCGGGCATAGACATCTCCTCCCTGAACGCCATATCTAAGGCAGAGAAAGACTCAGCCAGTGGGATTAGCCCCTCACATGGAGCCCCGTGTGCTGAGAAGCATCATCACAAGATGCTGCTACACCTGCGACCAAGGACACACATTCAGGTTCTGTGGCTACACCCCCTTTCACTTCCCCGAGGGTCCCCCGAGGAAGGCGGAGGCACATGGTGTTCCGTTGCGGTCACATGGCAGACCTATTTTTTGGAAATGAATATTGTGGTTTTATCCATCTCGGTTTCATGTCAACCTCTGAGACGGACCTGGGTCCACTCGGTGTCACGAAAAAATTAGGTCTCTGAACAGAAGGACTCGCCTCTTTGGAGGGAACCAGCTGACCTTGCCTGGGAAGCAGCACATGAAATCCCTGTGCTCCTTTCCCCCTTAAATCCACCCCCCTGTTCTTGACCCTACTTGGGCTGGCCCGTCCTCCACGTTTGCGGATCTGAAATTCACCTGGTTGCCTCTGCCGAGCGCATCAGCTAAAGGGGTTTTGAGTGTTGTATGTGCAGGGGAAGTGACTGTTGGAGTCCAATGGATCTTTTCTAAAAGGCTTTTTTTCAGTGTAGGGAGCAGTTGGCAGTGAGCAGCATGTAGGGGCGATGGGGAGGGGTCGAGGGCGGGTGAAGCTCGGCCGTCGAGTCGTTGTGTGGCTCTGGGAAGGCGACTTTCCTGCTCTGGGCTTCCAGCTCGTCATCAGGTTGTTGGGGGTGGTGAGGGGAGTCGTGTACGTTAAGGACCCAGAAGATTCCCTGGTTCACGGAGAAAACTCAGGAAGTGAAAACTACTCTTACGATAGAAAAAAGGTTCCACGATGGTTCATCACTCCTATTGCAGCCATTTCTACTGTGGGGGCCATAAACTTTGCATCAGGATCTTATATATATATTTTTAGTGTTAAAATAAATAAAACCTCGACGCTCCCATCCCAATTAGATTTTCAGTTTCTCTTGTTAGAAATATGAGCAAAATAAATTTCCCAGTGTGCCCCAGGTCGCAGGGCCAGGTCTGACCGAAGGGCTGGGGCGGCAGGGTCCACAGTGGCACGGGTGACGGTAACTGGACCGCACTCTGCCAAATGTGCACACATGGTAAGTTTGTGGCATGTCATGTGGTTTCCCCCCTCCATCTCCTCCCAACTGCATTTTTAAAAGTAATGCAGTTAATTTTCATGAGCATTTAAAGCTCAGATTAGTTCTCATAAACATGGCTGCAGCCGAGAAGGATCTTGTTAACGAAAGCAAATGACTAAATTCCCACAAATCTGAATCAGGTCCATAGAATTCAAATGTAGGGGAAGTACATTGCCTGAAAAATTCATGAAATTTGGATTCACTTCTGCAGGATTAGTAAATGCAGGTGCTCTGGGCTGCTGGCAGATCTGTGACCATGGCATCTAATTGCAGCCGCCTTTAAACCTTGAGCAGGTCAATGGAGGCTGATGATCTCCGGGATAATTTGTCTTTTATGTATTTCTCTGGTGTGATATATAATCTCTCACTGAAAAGGGTCCTTGTGGGTGTCAGCTTCCATTCCTCTGGTAATAGAATAAGAGAGTGGTAAATAGGTGATTCTTTATATCTACCTCTGTTCAGGCAGCAATGGGGGCATTCAACCTGTCAGTGCCTCTGGATCTGCTTTATGTTGTGATTGGACTCAATAGTGTGTGCAGAGAGCCAGCGAGCCTTTCTGCTTTGCATCTTAAGTCCTGCTTCCCTGCTGGTTCTGGAGATTGCTAATTACCTCTGATGGTGTGGAGGAAAGAGATCTGAAGGAGTAATTGTGCAATCCAAAAGTGGAGGAGCCAGGGAAAGTGAAGAATTCATTTTGCCTGTGTCTGAACATATTTGAAGAGCACTGCTGACGGTGGATGGCCAGACCATCAGTGGTGCTTGCAGGAAAATGAAAAGCAGAGAGAGAGTAACACCCCTGGAAACACAACTCAGATCCGTGTTCAAGAACAGTCAGGGTTTCTCCCCTCTTGACCGTACAGCTGTGATTGGGCCTCAACTAAGGATGCTGAGAACATCACTTGCTGACCACCTGTGGCCATTTTAAGCTGATAACACCCAAGAGTATTCCAGGAAGGTCACTGATAATCCTGTGACAAACTGCTTCAAGAATTCCAGTGCCTTCCCAGCCCTGAGAATGAAGAGACCCTTCTCTGCACCTCATGTCCACACATTCCTTTCTTTACTGGACACCCTTCCTTCACTCAGCCCTTGAGGAATGGTTTTTGTAGAGACCTAGTTGCAATCTCCTGTGGTGGCACCTACGTTAATGAGAGGCTCCCTTCGTGGAAACAACCTTGTGGAGCAGAGCCTGGCTTTCTGAATTTGAGCAAGATGGCCTGGTTAGGTTGGCCACACGATCCTCTGTCCTTGGCCTACCCCCATACCTGACTGTCCCCAGGATCTTTGTAGATTTGAAAAACTGAGGGGTTGAAATACTTGTCGTAGGAAAAGTATGGGAAGTCTTAGGTGCTATGTTGGATGTAGTTGGAAAAAAATTTCTCCTTCAACCAGGAATTTCTCCCCATGACCTTGTCCAGTGTTGGGGGCAGACAGGGCATCAGCTCATAGCTCTGTGGGTTCTTCTGGTAAGGAAACAGGTTTCAGAAAGATTGATAGGAGAAGAGTCCATGGAGAAGTTTAATGCTAATATGGGTGCCTCCTGCACAGATGGGAGAGCAACTCACCTCCATAGCCTCAACCACCACCTCAAGTAGCTTAGCTAAGACAGGAAGCTGGGGGCAGAAAGACGTTCAGCCAGAGTTTACCAGGAAAGCACCTTAGGCAAGTGAATGCGGATTTGAGTCCTGCCTTCTCCAAGGAAAAGTGATAAGAGGATTAGCTCCTGGGGGGAGGGGGGCTTCACGGGGGAGAAGTTTATAGATAATCATCAATGGGGTGGGGGGAAGCAAATATTGTTTAAAAAAATTAAAAAAATGATAAATATTAAAAAAAAAAAAGAACAGCCCCACCCAGCCTCCCAAGGCCCTGCTGTGAATAAACCTCTTGCCATAAGGACATACTTTGAGGTCCCCAAGATTTGCTCCTCTCAGCAGTGCCCGTGGATCCCTCACTGCAGGCTCGTCTGGGGGATCCACAGGAGGACAGCTGAGCCGGGAAGTAGTAGCCCCCCCATCTGAGAGCCCCTATGTCCCGCGCCCCCGCCAGCGCTCAGGGCGCACTCTGCCTGCGCTGCTTTCTCTCCTCCTCCTCCTGTCTCGGTCACTCCAGGCTGCCCTGAACAAAGCACCCCTCCTGCCCTGAAATCCACTCACCCCCTGTCTCTCCCTGACCTCCGCTTCCGTTTCCTTTCTTTTCTAATCACAATACAGGGAAAGTAGACAAACAGCCCACAGATGAGGCCACACGGGAGTAAACACAGGAGTCCCTGGAAAGGTCAGCAATTGTGGAGAAAATAATAGGCAGAACCTCCAGGAGGAGGTGGCCCCCGAGCCTCTTGGGGCTTGCCTGCTGGGCTTGCCTGCTGGTAGGAAGAACACACCGTTACAGAGGTCGGGGGACAAGGGTTACAGGTCAAAAGGTGTATCCTGGCCTCCAGGATCATTTAGCTCTGTGACCGTGGGGAGGTCGGGGCAGCTCGCTGGGACTCTGGGGCTCAGCTGTAAGATGGGGATGGTCATCCTTGGCTTCCACAGCTGCTGCAGGGCTTCTAGTTAACAGCTCCATAGGTGGGGCCTCCCTGGTGGCACAGGGGTAAGTCTCAGTGCTGTGAAGCTGTCCGCAGCCACTGCAGCCTGAGTTCAATCCCTGAGTTCAAGCCAGGGAGCTACCCACATGACTGCAGACCTCTCATGTCTCGCGTGCTGCTCCCCTCAGTGTGTATTTGGTCTGTTCTGCTCCCTGCTCTGTCTCTGGTGAACTTGTTAGGGAGAAAGGATGTCCTGAGCTAATCCCATACAGGCTTTGTGGACCCCACCCCCACTCCAGACCAAAGCCATCAGGACATGGGGAAAGACAAATCCCATCACCACCAAAGGGAAGGTGGCTGGGGCCTGAGGGTGGGGTTGGGCAGCCAGGTTGGGTATAAAAACCAAACACGTGGGCCTTGGGGTCTCTCCCTGTCCCTCGCCTCTTGGCTACACAGCTCCTGGCTGGCGGCAGCTCTCAGAGCGCCATTTGGGATTCCAGATCGGCGGATGGGGTAGGACGCATTTAAACTTTGTCTCCCACTTTTCTCCCTGAGCTGTCCATTTCCTCATTTCCCCTTCCCTTGTGAATAAACCTTTTATGAACCTTTCGCGTGTGCCTGCAGTAGAGCATTGATAAGTCCTTTTAAGCGGCGGGTGAGGACCCACGGTCAGGCACCCCGTTTTGTATCGGGGTTGCTCTACAACAAACTCTCACCCTTGCACGCCTCTAGCCTGTACCCCAGTTCTTGTATAAATAAATCTTTAAAAAAAAAAAGAGGGGGCCTCCCAGGTGGCACAAGGGGTTAAACACTGCACGGGAAGCAATTCGCAGCCTCTGCAGCACGAGTTCGATCCCCAGCCAGGGAGTAACCCACATGGCACAGCAGACCTCTCCTGTCTTGCCCGCTGCTCCACTCAGCAGTGTATTTCGTCAGTCTGCCTGTTCTGCTCCCCGCTGTCACCCCCCGCACCTCTGGCCTGCACCCCCGCTCTTGTATGCATAAATAAACCTTAAAAAAAAAATAGGTCCACAGGAGCTGACAGCGCCGCCTGCGCGCAGTGCAGGGCCCAGGGAGGCAGGGATGGCCTCGCCTTCCAGCAGCGAGAGGAGAGAGACGAGTAAGCGAACAAGTGAAGGTCCAGTTACCACAGGAAAAGGGCCCCGGAGCTCTCCGCGGTGGGGTCCCACACCGCGCCCCGAGTGGGCGTCTCCCGGCCTCGCTCTCGGGGTGTCCGGGGACAGAGGCGCGTCCTCGACGGGGCGGTGCGCGCGGCGCGGTGAGGAGACTCGGCCCGGGGCCTCCGGCGCGCGGGCGGGCAGGGCCGGGGTGTCCTCCGGGCGCCTTCCCGGGTCTGCCGCCTGCGGGGCGGCCCCGACGGGGTGTCCGCGCCCCCTTCCCCGACGGCCGCGCCTCCCTCGGCCTCGGCCCGGCCCCGCAGTGGCGGATGCGCTCAAGGGGCGCCCTTGCGAATCGGGAGGAGCCGGCGGGGGCGGGAAGGGCGGGGTGGTGGTGGTGGGGGGCGCCCGCCGCCCCCACACCCTGTCTCGCCGCTGCCTGAGGGGCCGCGGGGCCTGGACATCACCAAGGGGGTCGCGGGCGTCGGGCCCGGAGGAGCGAGTCCCGCGGGCCGAGGTTGGCGCTGCTCTCTCTCCGGGGGGCGTGGACGAGACGCCCCGGGAGGACAGGCCTTGGGGGGCACCCCGGGCGGGGCCGGGGCTTGGGGGGGGGTCTGTCTGCAGCGCCCCCTGCTCCCCAGCGCGGCCCGGGGTGCTTCCTGCCTCCCCCACCCCTGGCCCTGCTTCCAGGAGACTCGGTCAGAGGCTTCAAGGCACGTGGGGATGTTTTCGTGGCAGCTGCGGCTCCTTAATTGTGAAATTAATTTCATATAAAGAGGTCAGAGGTCAAATGTTTTCAAAGGCCAAGCTCCGACGTAGCCCGTCTGCAGCCAAGGACAAGGAGGCTCAAGGGGAGCGAAATGTGTTTTGGGGACGTCTGGGGGGCCCAGGAGGACCCGGGGACCCTGGGGGAGGTGGGCTGACCCCTGGGCGGGCGGCAGAGGGGACAGGCCAGGGCAGCGAGGCCGCCCGGAGCCCCAGGTGAAGGGTGGGCGGGCAGATCAGCGCTCCCTGGAGGGATGATGATTATTTTTGCATTTGGTTGAAAATTGACAATCTAATTGCTGAGCCCATTGTCAGAAAAATGGCACCGCATTAGAGATGATTGTGAGCAATTTCTCTCTATTATTCCTAATGAGCCTGGGTTGGCTCCTGTGCCTACTGCTCAGAGCGCGAGGGTTTCCTCTGGTCTGCGCTGGGAGCCCAGAGGGCCGGGCACCCCTGCTTCAGCGCTGGGCTGGGGCCTGGGCTCTGCTGCCCCTGAGCCCAGGCGAGGCCTGCTTGTCTGACTCCCTCATGGTCTCTGCAGTTTCCACCTCTTTCGCCCCAAACACCCCTCTCACTCCTGGCCAGCTCTCAAGACTCTATTAATCGGAAAACCAAGAAAGCAAAATTGAAACACAAAACTAGAACTATCTGGGAATTGAAACTTTCTAGACTGAAGGCAAAAGGCGTCTCCGAGTCTGATATTTCAGAGCTGTTTGGAAAAGACCAAAATATCCTTGAAAAACTACTTAGCATTTTCAAATATCAGAGTCAGAACTGGGGTGTCGGTGGCACACTCGGGATTTTGATTCTGAAAGGGAAGGGCATCGGAAGGCCTTCCGACTGGGGTGTCACCACCCAGAGTCGGTGCTTGCGAGCCCAGCTCACAGGCAAGCCAGACCTCCGCCCGGCATGGGGGGGCTTCTGCCCACTGTGGCTGCCGCCCACTCTCCACTGCCTTTCACAACGAGGGTGCACGTACCTCCCTCTTTTCAGTGCCAAAAACGAGTTCTGGCTCACCTGGAAGGTAAGCAGATCAGGAAGGTCCCTTTTAGGGCAATTTTTTCCTCATTTAAAAACCCATTTCCATATAGGGGAACCAAAGAAGACATCAGTGTAAAACAATGACAACAGGACAAAACACAACAGAGCAACAACAGACAATTATAAACCAGAGACATCCTGCAGGGAGGAGGCGGGAGAGGGAGCAGAGGGAGGGAGGGAGGAGCACAGGGGACTGAGGTGATGGTGCACGGGTGCCTTGGGGAAGGAAACTCTATGGGGACTACACCTGCGGGCGTGGGGGGAAGCAAATATGGTTTAAAAATGAACAATGAGGGCCTCCCCGGTGGCGGTGGCGCAGCGGTTGAGCGCTGGGTTGCGAAGCTGCCCGCAGCCTCTGCAGCGCTGGTTCGATCCCCGGCTGCTCCCCGGCCACCAGAGGAGGGTCCCACATGGTGCGCAGACCTCTCCTGCCGCCCGCTGCTCCCCTCAGCAGTGTACTTCGGTCCTTCTGCCTGCTCTGCTCCCCGCTCTGGCTCTGGTGAATTCTCTCACCCTCCCGCGCTTCTGACTGTGCCCAGTGCTTCTGTAAATAAATAAATAAATCTTAAAAAAAAAAAAAAAAAAGAAAGGACTAGGAGACCAGACTTTCTTGCTGATGTAACTGCCACAAACTTAGTGGCTGAAGAAACACAAGTACATTATCTTACAGTTTGGGGGGGTCAGAAATCCAAAATGGGCCTCGTAGGGCTGCTTCTCTGCAAAGGGCTCACTGCCCAACGGGCGTAGCCGCCAACACCGAGACGCTGGCTTTTGAGAAGAGTCTGTTGTGATTGACCAGCAAGGAGGCAGGACTCCAATCTCTCTCTCCAACCTGGGACTAAGAGTGGTTTTATGGGCGCGGAGGAGGGACGGTGAGGAAGCATGGGCTTGGCAGAGGCTGGTCATACACGGCTGGCCCACACTTAGGGAGGATTTGCAAATAAATTAACTTCCTCATCAGTGGCTTCTTGGTTGCAGTGGGCTTGGAATTGAGCATGGGACAAACTGCTTCTGCACACGCTCAGGTTGCAGGATCTCACCTGGCTGCTCTGAGAGCCCCAGGAGGTGCCCCTGGCCCCCTGGCATCCCCACGAGTGGGGCTTGCCCCCACCCAGTGCTGGCGTCTGGCCCAAGCAGCCACAGATCCCTGCCTTCGGGGCCAGGCTCCCCCTCCCGCCTCCTGTCTTCTCAGAGGTGGGCCTGGTTTCCCACCAGCAGGGCCTGGTTTCCCACCACCCCGAACAGCAGCCAGGTCTGGAGAGAGGGCGGCTGGGGAGCGGAGGGGCGCCTCAGGGCTGATCTGTGAAACAGTCTTCAAGGGACTTGGGGAAGCTGGCCATGAACACCGTGTAGTCTGGAGGCCCAAGGGCAAACTGACTTAGGCTTTAGGAGTAGAATCGAGGCTCGGCAGGTTACCCGCCTTCCGGGATTCCAGGCGAGCACCTGTCTCCTGCCCCTTCCAGTCCCGGAGGCCCTTCCATCCCCAAACCAGCAGTCACTTCCCTCCTGCCTCTGTTTCCTCGGCAGAGGACACGAGTCCCCCAGCTCCCACCACGGGGCCTTGTGATGACATCACATCACGGGTGACCCAGGAGGACCCCACCTCGAGGTCCTTGACTACTTAGCATCTGCAAAGTCACTTTTACCTTGTAAAGTAACAGGCTCCTGGGACTGGGACGTGGACATCTTGGAGACCTTTATTGTGCCAAGCAGCAGATGCCGGTTCTTAAGAGGCAATGCCAAGGCAATGCCAAGGCCCTTTTTGGATTCCTTTGTTTTTCTTCACTTCTTGAAACAATTGTTTTCATTTCCGTCCAGAGTTAAAATGGCAACAACATTAATTAGAGTTTTGCGCAGCTGTACTCCTGGGGCTGTGTTTGGTGTGCAAGCGGCTTGGTGTTGCTCCCGCTTGGAGAAATTACTTCCTAATCTCTTAAAGGTCAAGTGGCCAACAACTGGTTTTCCATGCAAGTCGCCCACATGGAGCAATTAAGGGACGCTGTAACGTGGATGGGTTTGCAGATGTGACGAAGAAGATTCACCAAGATACTGGCGATGTGGGAAATTCAAATCCGGCTTCTGAGAGAATATTTGGATTCATCTATATTTTTTTTGCAATTCATTAAAAAAAAAAAGGCACCGCTCTTCTGAGTGTTTATCACTGAATTTGCAACTTGCTGCCTTTTCAGCTGGAGAGAAACACAGAGGCCAAGTCTAAGGCGAGTCTCACCCTTGGCCTCTGTGCTCGCGCTGGCGGTGGGCACGCGCCCGCTTTCGCAGAAGGACTGAGCTTCTCTCGTCAGCTCAAGCATGTCCTGTGCGCCCCCCGCCCCGCCCCACTCAACGGACAGACCCGAGCTGGTGCTGGAGCCCCTCGGGGTAAGCCGAGCCTCTTTCCGAAGCAGCGCGGTGCTCAGGGAGCTGCCCCTGCAGGATCTGGTCTCGCTGCTCGGCTGGACGGTGGGGGGTTTCTCGGTTCTCGCATGGGCCTGCTCCCCTGTGCCATGGGCAGGAGGGAGATTTCTTTTCACAGCTGCTCTCTCTGGGGGCCTGGCTCAGCGGCGCTGCACAGGGCTGCCACCCTCGGGGCTGCCACCCTCGGGGCTGCTGCTTTGGCTCTTTCTGCTGCTGACCCAGCGACAGCACGTGGTCAGGTAGAGCGCGGAGACCCTGGTGCTGGCTCCTCGAGGCCCAGCCGCTCCCCCTCCGCCTTGGCTGCTCCTGCAGTGGCTCGTCAGGCGGCAAAGGGCAACAGTGCGAGCTAACCTGTTGCTGTTGGCACCTGCTGGGTGGCTCTTGCCTGCCTGGAGACCATCTCATTCTGCTGGCCCCTGGGCCAGCGCCTGGCAAGACACTCCGCTCACCCTGGCCTGGAATATGGCTGGTGTCAGTGGCCACAAAGTGATAACAGAGAGAGGCAGGCGGCAGTCGCTCCTGGGAAGGGAGGGAGGGAGGCAGGGCCAGGTAGTTCAGAGGGGGAACACGGGGGTGCGCTTGGACAATGTTGGTTTCCTCCCTTCTTCTTGTTTGCTCATGTTGGCGGCCTGTCCCGGCCAGGACCGAGAACTGGGCAGTTCTCGAGGGCGCTTTTCTTCCCACGCAGTCAATGTTTCTCTTTCATGGGTCACTTCGTGGAGGGTGGCTCTGGGGGAGAAGTACAATTGGAAAGTGTCTCCAACAGTGACCCAGGGGTACTGAGGATTTTGGTCGCGCATTATTGTTTACGGTGGGAGAGTGTCTTGCACTGTAGGTGAGATCCTTTAACTTTGTAGAAAACCAAGGAAATGTATTAATTGATAAATAGGATTATTTTTTGTTGTTCTGTAGCTTGATGCAGGCATGTATTGGAGATAGTGCGGGCACAGTTCCAGACACCACAATAAAGCAAATATCATGCTAATGTGAGTTGCACGAACATTTTGGTTTCCCAGTGCATATGTTTGCACAATACTGTGGCCTGTGAAGTGTGCAATAGCATTATGCCTAGAAATGCAACCATCTACCCTCATTTCGAAACATTTTATTGCTCACATATATTAGCCATTATGCGAGCTGTAATCTTTTTGCTGGTGAGGCATCTTGTAAAAAATGGAATATTTGTGGCATGCAATAAAATAAGTTCCTGAATAAGAAAAGATTCGTAATGGAAATTAAACATTTTATTAAAATCAAATCCATGATTCTCAAAGTTTAGGGTGCATAGAGTTACCCAAGAACATGGTAAAATGTGGACCTCCAGATTCTGTGCGGAGTTTTGGATTTAGAAGCTCTGCATGGGGGCCCCAGAACCCCAGATTATGCTGAGGTGGGGGTTGGGGCCATGGTTCAAAGGGGACGACAGCAGCATCCCCTTGGCCTTGGCTGATCATGGGGTGCTGCACCCCCCCCCTCTTCTTAGGGCATAATTTTCTCTAGGCTGGGAGTTGGGTTTTCATGCAATTCAGGAAGGAGGCTTCTGAGAGTGGAGTGTATCACCTGCATGATGATTTCAGAGCTTTCTGTCTCAGGCTAATTCCCACTACAAAGATTGAAGGATGAACTGAAATCAAATACATTTGTCTGGGAGTTGGATGTCTGTCAGAGTCAGGCATTGATTTGCTCGAGCTTGGGTTCTCAGTAAATGCCTCTCCAGTGAGAATTCCTATCAGGCTTCTAAAGGTTATGTGGAATAGGCCTGATGTCTGAGCTTCCTCTGGGGAGATCGCCTCATTTATAAGCAAAGAGGGAGAAATTCACTCACCAGCTCCAGCTTGTTTTGTAATCGGTGCACAGCTGAGTGGAGACTCACATGGTATGTTGATTAGCAAGGTGAACGAGCCTGAGCCGGAAAATATCTCTGCGCAGAGCATCTTTTAGGGTGAAATAGGTGCACTTTAGAGAGCGAAAAGATGGCAAAATGACGCTTAGGCTGAGCAGCAGCAAGTTGGCGGTGGGGAGAGGCCGGCTTTCTGCAGGTGCTCTTACCTCAGGTAGTCACCAGGGGGCAGCATTGCACCGTGGTTGGAAAATGGCTTGTGTGGCAACAGCCCTTTAAAGGAAAATACGTCCAAGTGAGCAAAGCTAAAAACCAGAACATTAGCAAGAACCAGAAAACCAACAATACAGAACCCAAACTCTCTTTGTTATAATGTGCTTTTCTTGGTGCACAGAGTTTAATATTGTAGTATTAGACTCTCCAGGGCATACTTTATCGGTCCATTAAAACACACTTAGGGGTGGGATTATTTTTCATTTTTCCCATTTTTGTTGGCTCTTCCAACTCATCCCCCTGTCCTGTCTCGCTGCCAGGTGGCCACTCTCCTACCTGCTTCCCTCTGGGAAGAGCCAGACGGGCGGCTGGCCGCGCCTTGGTCTCACAGGGCCTTGGTGGAGCTGGAGGTTATGTAGAGAGCGGCTGCAAATCTCCTTCTCTTCTCTTTGGTGTGAAACCAGGCTCACCTTTTGCTTGATTCTGGAAAGTTCTTTGGGGATGACAGTTACTTTTATGCATGCATGCAAACACATTTATAGGTGTGAAACATCATTTCCTAGGGAGTGATAAAAAACATGCATGCTAAAATTTTGCATCTTTAAAATAGACTCATTTTTTTTTAACTCTTGAACCATTAATTTTATCTATTTATTTTTAATTTTTTTTTTTTTTTTTTAGTGTGGTAACACTGCATCATGATTCAGAGGTAAAGGCTCACACCTCTTCAGACTCAATCTCAATGGAGAAACTGTGAGCAGAATAAAAACAAATCGGACCATCTGCTTCCACCAGTGGGGCCCACCTGTTCGGGGAGGATCTGGTGTCCCTATTACTGTGCCTGGGCGGGGATGGCGCTCAGCACCGGGTGGAGGAAGGATGTGGACCTCGCTGGGGAGGGCCGGGTCCCTGCCTCCCTCTGCCTGAGACCCTGCTGGGGACCTGGCTTGGTTTCCTTCCTGCTCTCTCTCTGTTTTGCTTCTTTTGCTTGGGGCTTATGCAGCGACCATTTCTTTGTCTTTTTAAAGTTGTGTAATTCTTTTTTTAAATGAGTAACCTTTACAAAACTTTATTTTTATTTATTTATTTTTAAAGATTTATTTATTTAGGCATACAAGAGCTGGGGTACAGGCCAGAGGTGTGGGGGGTGAGAGGATTCACTGGAGACAGAGTGGAGAGCAGAACAGGCAGATTGACTGAAATCCACTGCTGAGGGGAGCAGCGGGCGACACAGGAGAGGTCTGCTGCGCCATGTGGGTGGCTCCCTGGCCGGCCGGGGATCGAACTCGCGCTGCAGAGCCTGAGGACAGCTTCATAGTGCTGTGCTTAACCCCTTGCGCCACCAGGGAGGCCCTGTAAAACTTTATTTTTTTTGACATTACTTCCTTTTATTAACATACAGTGTACTTAGTAGTCATACAGTCAGATAACACGTACTTCCACAGTTGCAGAAGCAGCACAGTAGTTTGTATCATAGTCTCCAGATCAAATATCTTAAGGCATAATTTACATAATAAAGTTGTATAATTCTTGGTGCGGTACCGCGTCTGCAACACTATAGGATTTAGGGGTTCAGCTTCCCACCTCTTCATACCAGCTAGAACGCCCAGAAGCCTCCCCCACAGTCACGCCCCCTTCCGCACCCCACCCCAAATCTCAGGGTTTAGTTTCTTCAAGAAAAAAATTCAACCTCCGAGAACAACTGGAAACCCCAAATGTTTCATTTCTCTGGAAGGCGCTTACAGACCACGGCTTGTGGGGTTCACCCGCCGGGCTGGGGAGGCCACAAAGACCAGATGGACGGGGCGCACCTGCCCCTGCGGCTGCCCTCTGCTTGCAGCTGCCGCGTCGGAGCCAGCCCTGGGGCTGGGCGCACTGCAGCGGCCGTCCCTGCCGTCCCCACCTGTCCCCGCTGTCCCCACCTGTCCCCACCTGTCCCCGCTGTCCCCACTGTCCCCACCTGTCCCTACCTGTCCCCGCCGTCCCCACCTGTCCCCACCTGTCCCCGCTGTCCTCGCCGTCCCCGCCGTCCCGCCCGTCCCTGCCGTCCCTCCGGGCCGGGGTGGGTGTGGGCTAACGTGGCTTCAGGCGGCCTGAGGCCTGGCGGGGCCGTCACGCCGACTCCTGTGCTGAGGCGCCGCGGCTGCAGGTGCTGCAGAGGATCCACTCCTGCCCTTGGAACAGCAGGTTGGCCTGGAGGGCCCCCTGCCGGGAACTCGCCCCCTTGGGGATCGCCAGCTGATCTGATGGGACTAAATTTGTAATGAAATCAGAGTCAGGCGGTTTCCAGAGCCAGGGGTGCTGTGCTCGCCATGGGGCGCCCACCCGCCCGTCTAGAGAGCGATTTCCTGCCCCTTCAGGGCCTGGCTTGCGGTCCCCGAACCCCACCTGGCCGCCTCTGCCCCTGCGGCTTCCTGGCCAGGTCAGGAGAGGGACGGGGCGCCGTGAGCCAGCTGCGGCCTTTCTCTTGGTTGAAGGTGGAATTATGGAGCCCGAGTGAGTGGCTGCCTCTCCCCCACCAAGGGTGCCCCATCTCCCCTCCTCCCCCCAGACCCCCCCAAGCTGGTCAGCTCATTATCGGTGGCTGCTGCCATTGACTGCCGGGGGCGGTGGGCCTGGGGCCCTAGTTGCTGACATTAGGAAGAAAGAAAACCGGAGCCTGGAGACCCTCCCCGTGCTGTGCACCTGCCGCTCCCTGCGCGGCCTGCTGGTCCCCGAGAGACAGGAGCAACAGCCAGCCTGAGCAGCGCCCCTGCCAACAGCCCTGAAACCTCCCCAGAAATGCAGCAGGCCCTTGGCGCGAGGCCAGACTGTGGAGCACTGAGGCCTGCGGGACGGGGCTGGGGCTCGCCAGGCTGGAGGTGCAGCTGGGGGACCAGCCTGTGCGCGGGAGTGGCCGGGGAGGGCGGGAGGACGAGCAGCTGCAGGGGAGAAACCCCAGGGCCCAAGGAAGCGTCCAGAGCATAGCCTGGATGGGCCCCCAGAGCCCCAGAAAGTGGGGGGCAGAGGCAGAAGGCCACAGAATGGGGATGAGAAGGGGCGTCCCGGGAGGGAGCGGGAGGGAGGGCAGGCGCTTCCAGCTGCACGTGTCCCTCTGCTTTCCGTCATTCGAGGGGCAGGGCTGGACGTCAGGTGACTTCGACAGGCAGACGGACAGACAGAGCTGGCCAGGCCCAGTTCCTCGCGTCCATCTGTCCCGTCCTGCTGCCTAGGGCAGGTGATCCCGGAGCCCCAACCCCCGCTCCTTTGAGAAGGACCCCGGGCCCTAGAGATCCCGCTTCTCAGGGGAGCAGAGACAGGCTGGGGAGTCTGGGCAACTGGGCTGAGGGGTGAATGTGGCCATTTAGGGTTCGGGGCTGCCGTGGCCTCACTGCGTCTGACGAAAGCCCCATGGGAGGACTTCTCCGCGCGTGGGGGAGACGGGGCTGGCGGGAATGGGCGTCCCTCCCCGGCCCTGGTGGTCCTGCCCTGCCGGCGCTTTCCTGGGCTGGCGGGGCGGGCGTGTCCCTACATAGTCTTTACTTTGCAGTCTGGCCCGGGGGTTCCCTGCACCCCTCCTGAGCTCTGAGAACGAGCGTCCCCCAGAGGACAGCTCAGAGGAGCCGTGTCCGGGCCTGGGAGCCTTGGCGGCCTGCAGACAGGCGGCTGGTTGTCAACGGCGCTGTCGCTGTGCGCAGGAGGCCCCAGGAGGAGCAGGCGGCTCACATGCGCCCCGACCAGGCAGGTGGCAGGCTGGGGGGCAGGACCTGCTGAGTTGCACCCCGAGCTCTCCGGGCGGTCTTATGGGAAGCAAAGCGACCTCTTTGCTGAGAGGGGTCTACCCCGAGAGTTCAAGGTGTCAGACCTCCCAGGGCGCCTGGCCCTTGATCCGCCCCGGCAGCGCCCCAGATGGAGAGGCAGCGCCTGGCCTGGTGAGCATCACACACGTCACACTCACCGACAGGCCATCAGGAGTCTAATGAGGGCAGAAGAGTTTAATTCAATAACAAACCTATTAGAATCGACAGTGCAAATGTGAGCGGACCCCCAGGGCATCATCGGCGGGCCTTTCCGCCTCTTGGCTGGTGGCGAGAACCATAAGCAGCCGTGGATGCAGCTGGTCCCTGGGGAGTGAGCCCCAGCACAGAGTGAGGGGCTGAGCCCGGCCTGGGCGCTCCGGGGCCACGCAGGCAGGACGTCTCCTCCTTCTGCTGGGCCGGGAGCCGGAGACTGGGCACAGCATCAGCTCTGAGGCAGGCCGGGTGACCTCCTGACCCATGTGGGTGGGGCATGCAGCCCCCCACGCCCACCCAGCCACCCAGCCCCACACCCACCCAACCCTGTGCCCACCCCAAGCTTTCCCATCATGTGTCTGATGTCCTAGTGATGTCACCTCATGCATATTCATGGGCCCTGGGGTCTTCCTTGCTCTGACGTGCACAGTATGAGTTTTTGAGCAAATGTAGCTCTTTCCTGACATTTTTCAAGGATAGGCTGAGGATGGTTTAATAAAATCACAAAGGTGTGGGTAGGAAAGCGGGAAGCTGCAGTGACAAAGTCCCTGGAGCCCCAAGCTCTGAGAGACAGGACTGGGGTGGGGTGTTCTGGGGTCTGGAAGGGGAACTATTGTGGGGTGGGTTCCACAGGACCATACCCCGTGGGTGGAGGTTTGCAGTCGCTGATGCTCTCTATTCTTCCTCATCTCCTTGAAGGGCCTTCCTCTTTGCCCGATTCCAGCAGAAGCTGAAGGTCAAGGGCACTAGGCAGAGGACAGAGTTTTAATTCAAGGCAAGAGGACACCCAGAGCCTGACAGAAGTCCCCTCCCCGGGGTCTGAGTCTGCCCTGATCTTTGGTTGCTCCCTCGGCATCCCCAGGCTTCACACTAGAGCAGAGGTGATCATGTCTCCCTTCCCCAGAGCTGTAGCCACCCCACCTCTCCGTAACTGGCCCACACACCTGACTAACTCCCCAAATCAGTAGCCACGAGGATGTGAACTCAGCTGGTGATTTACCACCTAGTAGCAAAGCAGAGGGATCTCCTCGGCTTTGAAATTTGTCTGAAAAGGTAAAGTCTCAGATAATGAAAGACTATTTAAAAGCTTGTGCCCAGGCTGTGAGACCTGGAAGCATGTAATACAGAGAAGAAAACACAGTTGACAAGTCCCGTGGCATCAGCAGTGGAGGCGTCTTTGGGGGCTGACCCCCTTGGCAAGGGAAATGAAAGCTTAAATAAACAATCGGGAACGCATCAAATGAAAAGGCTGCTGCATAGTGAAAGAAATATCAGCAGAATGCAAAGGTGATGTATGGAATGGGAGAAGATATTGGCACAAGGTACATCCAAATAAGGGGTTAATATCCAAGGTATATAAGAAGCTCACACAACTCAACAACAACAAAAAACAACAAATCCAGTTAAAAATGGGCAGAAGATCTGCATAGGCTTCTCCAAAGAGGACACACAGCAGGCCAACGGGCATGCGAAACCATGCTCACCATCTCTATCATTAATATTAGAGATATGCAAATCAAACCACATCGAAATATCATCTGACCCCTGTAAGAATGACTTATAGCAAAGACTAGTGACAAGTGTTGGGAGAGTGTGTAGGAAAAGGAGCCCTTCTCCACTGGTGGTGGGAATGTAAGTTGGTGTAACCATTTTGGAAAACAGTATGGATCTTCCTAAACAACTAAAAATAGAGCACCACATGGTCCATATTATTCAGCACCTATCCAAAAATATGCAACTATTACTTTCAGAGTTACATGCACCACAGTGTCCATTGCCACAGTAGTTACAATAGCTAAGATGGACACAAGCCAAGTGCCCACTGATGGATGGTTGACTAAAGAAGAGAGGCACATAGATACACACAACGGAATACTATTCAGCCATAAAAAAGAGGAAGTCCTGTGGCAAAATGGAAGGATCTTGAAGGAATTATGTGCGGAGAAATTAAGTCAGAAGGAGAAAGACAGATATTGGATGATTTCCCTTGCAGGTACAAAATAAGAAATAAAGCAAAACATACAAATAAGCCAGTGGACATTGACAAGGGCCTGGGGGGTGGGAGCAAGGGTCGACAGGGTTTAATGAATGGTGGTGGGTGTTTTGTAAAAAAAAAGACTGTGCTTAAAGGACTTTACTGTGGTCACCTTGAGTGGGATGGACAGTGACATTTGTTGGATGCCTGCGTGTTCAGCTCCCACCTGCTGCTGGGGGATTGAACGTGGGGGTCCCTATCAACCATCACCAGTTTGCTGTCGCTCTGTTAAAAACAACCATGGTAGAACTTCCCATCTGTGTGTATTCTGTTAAACTACAGAATTTTGCAAAGGTTTGAAAAATTAAACTGATGTAGAACCTCGGTGGGGAATTGTTGCCACAGCTGGAGAGAATGCATCAGCTATTAGATAACAACACTTCACGAGGCAGCCGAGCACGGAGCGTGGGGTCCCACGGAAGCCGCAGAGAAATCTAAGTAGACAGAATGCAGACGCGCAGTAGGAATCTGACTAAGCTAATAATATTTCATGGGTACATAAACCTGTAATTTAGCCTCGGGATTTCTGCCCTTTGTTACCCTCCTCTGCTTGGTTTCCTCATGTCCTTTCTGACAAGGAAAATAAGGTTGTCATAAACTTCCCACCTGGCATGGCGGATTAATTGCAAGCTGTTTAGGCTGCTCATCACACGCCATGCGGGGGGACAGGGGGTGCACCCACCAGGCCGGGTTTGTCACAGTTGCGCCCAGCAGCCCTCTGCCTGCCTGGAAGTCTCTCCGGACCCTCTTCCGGGAATTTTGTTTTTGCAAATGAAGCCAACCAAAGAGATTCCCACTTTGACCACGTTCTTCAACTTAGTCATGTAATGGGGCTGGTTGTGCTAACAGATCTGTCCCCTAGACTCTCCCATTGTCCAAGTCCACGCTCGGAGATGCAGCCACTCATGTGCAAGGAGGCAGAAGAGTGTGTCTCTTGAAAGCTGCTGGGCGAGAGGCGCGCTGGCCGATGTTGTCATCAGGTGATAACCTGCTGCAGCTAAAACCAGACCGCTGTGGTGGTGCCAGGGGTGGGAAGCTCCTCTCTTGAAAGTCTAGGTCTTCTGCAAAGCTTTTCTTCAACAGGACTCTGGTGGGCCTGATGTCCAGTCAAGCACACACAAATGATATTTTAAAGCCCGTCTGCACTGCGTGGACTCCTGCTCTTATTGCGGTACACACGCAGCTCCTTGCGAATAAAATGGCGCATCCTACTCTGCCTGGGGTCAGCGTGCCCGAGGATTGTGATGTGCTGCGTGGTGGGGGCCGGCCAGAGGTGCAGGCGTCACTGCAGGCGGGAGCCCAGGGGGAGAGGCCTGCGTGAGGCCGGAGGCTGACACTCTGGCAGGCAGACCCCGCCGTCAGGGAGTCAGCCAGAGCCCAGGCTGTGGTGTTGAGTGTAGGAGTGCGGTGCTGCTTGTGGCTGTGGGAGCGTGGTTGGAACTGGGGAGGGCAGGAGGGCAGTGTGCACTTGCTTCATCCCCTGTGGGTATGTCCCCCAAGACCCCTGCCCAGGGCTGTCGGGGCCCTGGTCTCTAACACCAGCCTGCACCCATCAGAAGCGTGTCAGATGCTTCCCTGGTGAGAGGTGCTGCCTCAGGGAGGCAGGGAGGCCATTGCACTGACAACACAGTTGTGCTGTGTGAGCCGAGGGCTGTCTTCCACGGCAGCCATTTCCTCCGCACACAATTCTTTCCAATGTGCCATTCTGGGATCCTTCCCAGAAATGTCATCCACGACTCCTGGGAGGAATTTTTCCAAGCAGGTGTCACTGCTGTGCTGCTGACAGAGGGAGCCGCTGAAAGCAAGAGGGTTGCAGCTCAGGCCCTGGTGTCCCAGGCAGGAGCAAAAGGGCCCTCACAGGAGAGGAGGAAGCAAGTGTCGCTCGGGCTTCAGCTGGGTTTGCCTGGAAGCGGAAATACGGGGAGCAGTTGTTCTACTGGTGTGCGAGAGTCACCGGGGCCACTTGCAGAGAATACACCCTTGGGTTTGTGGGACCTGGCACCCCAGAACAGCTCTCTCCAAGTACTGTGCAGCTGTGTGAGCCTGTGTTCAGATGGGTCCTTGAGGGGGTCAGGCGGTGCCGCAGAGGTTGGGGAGCAGCTCATGAAGCAGGGGAGTGCGGCTGGCAGCTGGTCCACTCACCCCCCACCCAGGAGATTTCTGTCCTTCTAGTTTTCTTGAGAAGTAATTACCACACATCTCTGGAGGCTTGAGGCAAAGCGCCCTGGTTTGATTCCCGTATATCGTGAAATGAGACAGTAGGCCCAGCTGACGTCAGCTTCTGGTCGGGACACAGTGGGGAGCACGTCTTAACCCGCGCGGCTGGCGGGGGCCGTGGGCGGTGCACGGCCGGCCGCTGTTGCCAGTCGTGGCAGCGAGCACCGCGTTTTCATGTCCAGAATCGCACTTTTTAGCTCTGGGTTGGAATACTTACGATCCTTATATTTTATTTGGGAATGAGCATTTGTTCTGGACTCACAAGCATGGGACATTCCCAAAGGCCCTCAGGCAGCAGCGAGAGGACCCTCCCCTCCGCCGCCCAATGCCGGAGAAGTGGGCGCCCTCCCCAAGGGCTCGCCGCTGTGCCTGCCCCTTAGGACACACCCCATCCCCTCCTGAGAGCCTGGACCGAGCGTTGTCGCCTTGCATCTGCTTTCCTTTTAGTCTCCCTGAGTGCTGGTGTGGAAGAGGGTTCTGGAATAGCTGCTGCTCACCTTGGGCACGAAGCCTCGGGTGGCTGAGAAATCAGAGGGTGGGTGAGAAATCAGGGCATGGGTGGCCTCACAAGTGGCTGGTGCTCCCGGCCGGCCGCCCTTGGACGGCAGGCTCTTGGAGAAGAACAAAGAGCTGGTAGAAAGTGATGGGGACACATCGCAAAGTGTATTTTAAATTCAAGGTCAGGGCAGCCAGGGGTCCTTTGTGGTTTTAGGGGCCGAGGGCACCGGGAGCGTGTGGGTCATTATTTCAGCTTAGAAGGTACCGACATCACCGGAGGACCTGCCACGGCGCACGCGGGGAGTGGGGACTTCAGAGCGAAGGAAGAGGCTCAGATTTAGATGGTTCGCGCGTGATAGCAGGACTGCAAACATTTTGAGAAAAGATAAGGTGCTTGGAGAGCTGTAAAGACACAGGAAGCTGAGAACAAAAGGCGACGACCCTTCAGAACTTGACCTTGATGTTCCGAAATCTGATGGAAGAGCCAGGGGACGTCTGTGGGCATCGGCTCGGCCGCAGGGCTGTGGACCAGCAACGGCGCCGTCCCGAGGGCCTTCCCGGACTGTGGGCTGCAGTGAACGAGAATACGGTTAAAATAATATACGAAATAGAGGACAGCCCCTCACTTGCCAGGGGAAGCCCCCACCCTCGGGGTGGCGTCTTTGTGAGCGGGGCCTCAAGAAGGAACCCACAGAAGGTCACTTTTGGCGCGTGGGCATAACTGTCCGGCTGCTGCCCCTCTGCGAGGTTGGGGCCTGCTGGGCTGGTGTCGGGATGCCAGTTGGGTTTATTTTTCTTTTCTTCTCTCCTGCCCGCCCTTCCAGCCAGGGTGTAAGTTGCCCAAGAACAAGGTCCTTGCCTGTGTGGGCCTCTGTGGTGCCCCCAAGGCATGGCGGTGCCCGGCTCACCTGCCCACACGATCCAGGCTGCTTCCCTGAGCAAACGGATCCGCTGTCACGCAGAGTTCATCTTCCCGTAACTTTTGGAGGAGAAACATAACCCCCCACCCCCCACCCCGGCTAGTCATGTGACATAGCTTTCCAGAAATTGGAAATTTAGAAACAAGCCCAAGGCCGGTGAGTGAAGAGGAGGGAGTGTCACTGCCCATCGTCCAGGAGGACAGGGGGTCGGACCCCAGACCCAAGGGCACCAGGCCGCGTGGACAACGGCGTTGACATGACACCGCAGCCTCCTGGCTCGGAGGACAGGGCAGGCCCTGGGTGTCCAGAGTCGGGGCTGGCTCGAGTCAGCTTCCCCACCGCCCTGCCCCGTTGTGGGGTGCGTGGAGGCCAACCTCCTTCCCTAGGACAGGACAAACTGGTGACCAGAAGATGAGCAGTGAGGCTTTGAAAGCGTGGCTTCACGGGAAAGTGGGAGAATCTTCGGGAATAACTAAAGGTTTACAGACAATTCCCAGCTTCCAGGCTGCCTGAGCTCCCTGTGCACAGGCGCAGGACCCCACAGACAGGGATGGTGCTTTTTCTTTTCTCTTTTAACTGTTAGACACTTGTCGGCGGCCCAGGGCCCTGTGCTGTGTCTGGTAAGCCGCTTCCCTTGTAAACACAGACTCGGCCAGTTTCTCTTCTGAAAGTTGCTGCTCCCGGGCAGACCCCAGACCTGTGGGTGAGGGTCCCTCCCAGCTGCTCATCCTCATCTACTTTTTGCAGATGAAAGGTGGGCACGGCCACGAAGGGGTCAGCCTCCACTGTCTAAGATCATTGATCCACAGGCAGCCCCCCAACCTGGCTGGGGGCCCTCCTCCTACCGCCCCTCACCTAGTATTGCTGGGAACCAACAGCAGAGCGGCCGTGGGTGTCCTGGTTAGCTCTGTCTCAGGGCAGGGCCGCTGCAGGTGCGCACGAGGCCAGGGGGCTGATGCACCGTCCGGGCTTCGCCCCCTCCAAGGCGGGGAGCTGCCCGAGTGGGGGCTGCCCCTGGCTCAGCGCGCTCGGCTGTCCTCGCTGCGTCCTCGAGCCGTGGGAGGGGGCGCAGAGCACCCCCCGCCCCAGCGCCTTGGTCAAGACCCCACCCTCTTGAAGTAATGGCCCCCCAAGTCCCATCTCCAAAGACCCCGCCCTGGGGTTAGGCTTCAGTAGATGACTTTTTGGGGGGACGCAAATGTTCAGTCCGGGCACGCGCCGTTCTCTGCGCGCAGGGAGCGCCCAGCAGGGCAGGTGCTGGGCGGGAGCGCGGGGGCGGGTGGGCAGGAGGCGTGGGGCGTCCACACCCCCACCCGGGCGCACCCCGAGTGGCGCTACGGGACCGGCGGCTTTTCCTCCCGGCGCCTGCGCTCCCCACCCAGGGGACCCCGCCGGGCCGCGGCCAGGCCTCCCAGGGCGCTCGGCCCTCCCGGCCAGGTGGACCGGGCTGGGTGTCTGTTCTCGGCCCGCGGGGGCCGGTGCGCGCCCCCCTTCTTGGTGACGGAAACCCCAGGGCAGCCGCCGGCGCCGGCGAGGCCGGCTCGCCCCGGAGCGCAGCGCACGCGCCAGGCGCACCATCCTGATGTGCAGGCCGCTCACACCAGCCTTAGCCCAGCCCGAGTCAATCTGCTTCTCTCTCGCTGACACACGCCGCACCAGCAGGCGTGAAATATTTAAATACAATAGTCCCTTCAAGAAATCATTCATTTTCCTATCACCGCTGGAAGTGATAATTGGATGGGAATGGATCGGGTTGAAATAACCGAGTCACCCGGGGAGGATGCTCCGGGGAGGCCTGCGGGGCGCGCAGAGAGGGCCCGGCGGGGACCAACCCGGGGCGCCCGGGCCCCCCAGCGCCCCGCGCCATCCCACCCACTCAGCCGGGAGCCGAGCCGGGCGCTGGAAGGAGAAACGTTGAACATCCAGGAGAGGAAGCGAAGCCCAGGCCCAGCCGCCTCGTTACCGCGCCCGCCCCCTGCGTCTCCTCCCCGCCAGGCCGCTCCCCTTTCATCCCGCTCTCCGCCTCTCCCCGTGGCTTCATCTCTGGCTCTTTGATCTTCCCCTTCCCTCCATCACAGGCTCCCTGCTGCGTGTGGCTGCGCTGAGACTGAGGACGGTCCTGGGTCTCCCCAGCTGGCGCCCTGGAGAGCCCCGGGTGGGCGCGACCCTTCCCTGCGCGCCCCAGCGGCAGCCTGGGCCACTTTCTGCAGCGTGAGACGAGGCCCTGGCCTGCAGGCGGCTCCTGGCGTGCCCGGGACGCTTTCCACCGGAGGGGCGAGCTCTGAGCAGCTCTGCGGCCGCTGCGTCCCCATTATGCTCTTCACAAAAGCAGAGCGTGGCCTTTCTGCTCCACAAATGGCTCGTCTCTTTGAAGGCGAGGCGAGCAGCCAGGAGGCGCGCTTCCTGCCTATTTCTTTTCTTTTTAAATTTTTTTTTGATTTATTTATTTATGCATAAAAGAGCTGGGGTACAGGCCAGAAGTGTAGGGGTGAGAGGATTCGCAAGAGACCAAGTGGGGAACAGAACAGGCAGACTGGCTGAAACACACTGCTGAGGGGAGCAGCGGGGAGACAGGAGAGGTCTGCTGTGCCATGTGAGTGGCTCCCTGGCCGGCCGGGGATCAAACTTGTGCCGCAGAGGCTGCGGAGGTTGCGTCTTAACCCCCTGCGCCACCAGGGAGGCCCAATTCTTAATAATTTTTTAATGAGTCTTTCCCCTGTCCTGCGCTGGATTGTTTGGGTGTTTTTCCTTTCTTCCTGGCTCCGTCAAGATTTGTCACCAAGAAATATGCAGGAAAAAATAATAATAAAATAATAATAATAATAATTCAGTGTACAGGGAAGTTGTCATTTTGGGTCTGCCTTGGCGTCTTCTTCTTAGCTCTGCCCTCAGTGAGATCTGCAGTGGAGACAGGAAACAGCCAAAAGGCTCAGAGGTGAGAAGCTGAGGGCCGGGGGAATGCCTCCTGCAGGGCCGGTCAGCCCTCCAGGACCCCCTGTCCAGGCCTCCTCTCTCGCTCCCTCATCTAAACAGTTGTCTGGGGTTTCGCAGTCCCTCTGTCCTCACTTCTGACCTAGAGCCCACTCCAGCCGTGATGACCTCTTAGCTCTAGGCCGTTCCACACAAACAAACAAACAAACAAACAACCCCCCCTCCCAAAACCAAAACAGAATAGTGACTTAAATTCTGAGTTCAAAGATCTTACAGCATATTTGGAACTTACTGGAAAGAAAGTTAACAGATACAAACAAAGCATGATTAAAAGTGTAAGGCGTGAGCTGCCGGAGCAGGGCCCTCGCCCCGCTCCCCTCCAGGTCCTTATGGGCCGCAGATAATCGAACACCAGACAGATTGAAGAGAGAATAAGTCACCAGGAGCTCAGTACTCGCATGTAAACCTCCTCTGTACGCGCAGGGACCCAGCTTCACTGCGTCTCGGAGTAACTCACCCAGTTGGCTCCAGGTGCCGTTGTAAACAGAAAAGATGAAGGACTTTGGGAGGTCGGGGGAAAGGGAAGGTCAGTTTGGCAGCTGACCAGGGAGGGCACAGCACACAAAGGCCTGGCGTTTAAGTTCTGCCTTCCCCATGGAAAAGCGATGAGGACATTAGGTCTTCCCAGTACAGAAGTTTGCCTGTGAATATCTTTTTCCGAAGCAACCTTCAGAACTCCCGTGAGAGCAACCTTTGGCCAAGACGGCATGTTGGGGTGGCAGACTTTGCTCCCCTACAAAACGAAGAGGGAGGCTCACTCTGAGCTGCCGTGGAAAAGGTTCTGGTGGGAGGTGGGTGTCTGAGTAGAGCCTGGAGCATCTACCGGATCAGAAGTGCAGAGGAGAGAGCGGGGTCCCTGGGGGAGCTGTGGAGAGGCAAGAACAGAACAAGGGCTTGGCGATAGGAAACAGGTGGCACTTCGTGAGCATGTCAGGCCCCCAGAGTCTGCCCCCACAGAGGGCTGTGAGCGGGATGATCACACATGGACAGTGGATTTCCGACTCCAGGCCAGGTGGGCGGCCCTCACGTCCAGGCTTTCTCCTTGAACACCCACGGTGAACCCTGCAGGGAAGGCTAGCAGGTGAAGGCCTCGGCAGGCTCGTGAGCAAAGGCTCCTCCATGAGTGATCTTCCCTCTTCATTGCCCTGGACAATGTCATTGTAGAACTCCGCGGGACTTACTGAGGGCAGCTGTAAGACGTACCTGCAGTTATTCCTGATGAGAAAGCCGGTTAGTCTCCGGATTCAGCCTCTGAGTCCCTGAGGAAGGCGTGGCTAAGCTTGAGGGCTGTTGAAAGCGACGGCCAGTCATCTTAGTGTCTTTCTGAGTTGTCCTGCCCAGCCCGTGCAGAGCATGGAAGGTCTGAGCTGGCAAGGACCTTAGGCACCATCTGACTCAGTTTCCCCAGCTAACCTCCCAGTCTTGTGAGTTGTCCACAGGTATCTTTACCTGTAGAGTCTGCCTTCAGTAATAAGCTGAAAAATGAATCGGGCTGTATCTGAGTCACCTCCTGACCCCCAAGTCCTGATCTTCTAGTGCCTGACGATGCCAACAAGTTGGCAGTATGACGACTTGAGTTGTGCTGGCTGGGGCTGGAGAAGAAGGGCTGGTCTTCCTATGGAAAAGATGCATTTGGGCCTGTTGAAGGCCAGGAGAGCTTATGAAGCCATATGTGAACCAAGATTTGACAAGGCTTCAATACGAATGCCTCTCCCCCGCCCATCTGCTCTGGCACAGTTGGAGATACCTGCTTGGCACTACCAACATCAGCCCTTTCATTGCAGAGACTGGGCTCAGCAGCTGGGCGATGTGGAAGATGATTCTGAAGAGAAGGGATGGCGTCAGAGAGGGCTGAGATCAGCCCTCGGAAGCAGGGAGAGGACAAAGGAGCAGGGAGAACATGGCTGAGTCTTTGGAGCCTCAGAGAGAATCTGAGTGGAAAAATTGAAAATAAGGAAGACAAAAAGAGGATTCAGGTTAATTTTGGCATGAAAATTTTGGAAAATGAAAGGGAAATGAGATTTTAGAGAGAGCTGCTCTCACTCACAGGGGGCTCCTCTGGTGCATCCGAGCCCCCAGAAGCATGAAAATCCCAGGTGGTTCAGCGCCACGGGGAGTTAAGTGGTGACGGTGCCGGCTGGCAGCCTCCACTCATCTTTCCACGTGAAAAATGTTTTCCCTTTTAAAAAATTCATCCATTAAAAAAATGAACCACCATTTCATATCCTTGTTAATATTTGACAAGGGCGTCTCCCCCCAGGCGCGGTGGTGTGGCTTTCCCACCGCCAGGCACCCGGAGAACCCCCGCAGTCCATCGCGCTCTCTGCCTGCCGCCACCCCCCCACGGGGTGCCTCAGATCTAGGACCAGATTTCAAGACAGGTTTTAAAGTTTGTCTTTGTCTGACCCTGTGTTCAGTCTTTCTACATTTCACATGTAAGTGACACCGCCCAGTGTTTACCTTTCTCCGTCTGGCTTACTTGGCCCGTATGAAATTTTAACGAAGGCTGAGCTTTGTGAACTTCGAAGGGCTTTGGGTGTTCTCCTCACAAGGCGGGAGCAAGGAGGAGGGCGAGAGGGTCAGAGATGGCGGCCAGGGGAGCTGGGCAGCAGGGTGGGCTCCCGGCATCCCTCCCGGAAAGGTTAAGACGTAACAGATGCCACTGAACAGAAGGGAAGGTCTGGCTGGGCGAGGGGGAGGGAATGGGAATTTGAACATCTCCAAGTAGATGACCTGTCGGTGGAAAAACCTGGGCAAGTTCTCCTGGAAGCCTGGTGCTTGTTCCCCTTCCTCTGCCGGTGCCCACTTCTCCGTGCATGGCACCTTCACCACCAGGGACTTTCACCAGAAGAGCTGAGCGCCCTGGCCTGCCCACCCTGCGCCAGGAGGCGGCAGAGCTGCCAGAGAATGGCTGTCTCTAAGGTGAGGGGATGAAGGGCGAGGTTTAAGAGATGGATGCCCCCTGCTCTGCCTGGGTGCTCCGCGGGTGGGGGCCCTCGCGTGGCGCAGGCAGTGGGGTGCTGACAGCCTGGGGTGCTTCCACACGCGCCGGGGCAGAGCAATACATCATTTGGGGCGACGTGGCACCAGGTCTGTTTACCAGGGGCTGGAAAGATGCTTGACGCTGGGCGAGAGCTCGGTGACAGTTGCAGCCACGCTGTTTGGACAGCAAGATGGCAGCTCCTCGAGCTTCTCAGCCGGGTCTGAAGTCTCTCTAAAGTGAAGTGATTTAAAAAAAAAAACAAAAAAACTGCAGCTGATGGTTCTCGCAAGTGCTTTCTCCCTGAAAACCAGCCTCGAGACTTACCAGGAGCTGCAGAAGAACTGAGTTCTTGCTGGAAACAATGCACGTCAGTCCCGTTTTCCCTTCTTTTTCTAAAGCTTCTGGGTGTGGTGCTGGCCAGCATCTGGGCAGCCGCGTGCTAATGAAGGTCTCAATCAGGGGAACGCGCTGCTCTAAACGCTCCTCTGACCACCAGTCTCCAAGGCCCGGAAGCCACAGGCGCGGCTCCAGATGCCTCTTTGTCGGTGCCTGGACGGGAGCGTTTCCTGGAGACTGGCCAAAGGCAAAGCTGGTGTAACAATATTGCAGACATTTTATCTCCTTGCCCTGGCGGTGCAGCTAGGACGTGGTGTGATCTGGCGTCGCGTTTATATACTGTCTGCTTCTTGTTTTTTTACTGTTCTCATTGGCCCATGACAATGAAAGTAATGGTATTTGGCGCCAGTTCCAGCATCGTAATAGATTCAAAAATGGACAATGAAATCACAAAGCATTTCTGGCTCAAATAACTATGCGGGGCTTCTAGCTGG
This sequence comes from Talpa occidentalis, assembly GCF_014898055.3. NCBI lineage: Eukaryota > Metazoa > Chordata > Mammalia > Eulipotyphla > Talpidae > Talpa > Talpa occidentalis. The sequence goes on from NW_023605194.1 coordinate 113,766,010, forward strand.
TTGTTTAGATTATATTAATAAGTTATAATCAATATGAAAACCAAAATTAATATTTGAAAGTTTTTATAAAGAACTTGTAAACCGCTGAGAGTGTATTTGGAAAACCCAATGCTAGTTGCCTACTCAACACACACATTCTACCCTTTGTCCTTGGGACCTTGATTTTGTTTTTCTCATCTTTCCAAATTACTTTTTATCAAGGAATATGTTAGTGGCACGGCGTTGACTCATGAGATATAAGCAGAAGCATCTTATAGATTTCAGGGAAGGTTTCACATTACTTTTCTCCTTCACTCTTTTGTTCTTGTCTGCAACTTGGAGGTGATGGCGGGAGGCACAGCAGCCATCTTGCAACCACAAGGCAACAAGAATGAAAACCAGGGCCACATGGTCAGCTGGTGGAGTGGAGGGTGAAGGAGCTTGTTTCCTGATGACAACACCGTTTCATCATCCCTGATCATCTGCCCCTGTGCTCCAGTTGTGGCGATCCCTATCTGATTAGGGTATTAGAGCAGGTGTCTCACTCACAGAAGAATACAATCCTTCGTGATCTCAGCTTGTTCAAATCTTTTTGCAGTTGTTCTTTTTTTTAGTAAAGCAAGGAAATAATTGATGGGAAGCTTCTAGAGCTGACCTTTCCATACATTTATATACTATTATTAGCAACCTTCAGTGTCATTTCTCTGAGTTAACTGACCCCAGTACCCCTCTGATAGCCAGCTTTGCAGTGCAGCACCGTCAGAAGTGTTCAAACTTGGAACAAGAGTCAGAGTTCAGATTAGGGGCGCTCTAAAGCTAAGCATAATGAGCGGTTGGAGTTTCAACCTGCTAACCGTCTAATTGGGCACCTGGAGTCGTTGCTGTTTCATTAAAAGACACATTTTGTGGCCGTCAGCTAAATTACTTCATGGCATATCCGTATGTCGTGTTCCGTTTGGCTGCCATATCTTATGTTTTCTCCCTTGGTATAGTTGTTATTTACATATTTAATATTTTGTTAATATGCCCTCAGAAGAACCTGCCTGGGCATCACAAACAGCAGGAGTTACACTACTGAGACTCATTCCTAGGGGTTCAACCCCATAACTGTCTCATTTCCTGTGAACTGCTCTTGGGCTCCTCGGTTACATTTATTCTAGGGTGTTCGGCTCCCAGGACACTCTTCCATGAAAATTCTCTTATCTTTCCTGTTTTGAATTTTAAAAATATTTGCGATAACTTTATTGGCGGTGCATTTTTTGGAATTCCAAGGGATCCGTTTCATTTTAATAGGAATTTTTATGATTGAGGAAACTGTAGGAATTTATAGTTAAATCTGACTGTAACCATAGCCTCTTCTTAAAGGGGGGAGGATAAATTAGTGGCTTTTAGGGTGCCAGGAAGAGGGTGTTCTGGCAGAATGCACATTCTGTTATCACAACACATGGAGCGCGAGCGGGGACTGAGACCTCAGAGCTGCAGAGAGCAGACGGATCTTCCGGAATCAGGGAGGGTGTTTGTCCTCCCTGCTGTGGGGGGCTGAGAGAGGGAAAGGAGGGTCAAGCAGACTGGCGCGTGTCCGGAGCCTTGCTTGTGGAAATATCTGAGAACTTTTAAAAAACATAAAGCTATATTGAGATGTAATTTGCGCACCATACCATTCACTCTTTTAAGTTTGCCATTCAGTGTTTTTAGTCTGTCTGCAGCACGGGCACCCTGCACCTCTGTGTAATCTTAGAACATTTTCTCTCCCCTTAAAGGAAACCCTTCACCCATTACCCCTCACTCCCCACCTGATGGACTTTTGTCTCTATGGATTTCCCTGAGCCACACTTCCATGTTCATCAGTGGAATCCAGATGGGGGTCTCTCGTGTCTGGCTTCTTCCCTTTAGCATCGTGTTTTAAGGACCCTCGAGGTTGTAGCATGAATGAGCGCTTCACTCTTTCATTGTCGAAAACTCTTCCGTTAAATGGCTATTTCATATTTTGTTCATCTCTTTACCAGTGTTGGGTCTTCGGCGCCGATGAATGATGCTGCCGTGAAGGTTCATGCGCCAGTTTGCTTGGGTGGACACAGCCTCTTGACCAAATTATACTCAGGCTCCACTGAGCCCACTTCAGACTAGGCCTTGACCTTCGCCCTGACCTTGCCAGGCAAGCCTAGAATTCCGCTAAGCGTTCAGCAAGAACTTTTCTTCTCCTGAGATCTGATCATCCTCTGGCTTCTCTGCCCCACTTTTGATGTCTGAGTCCTGATCTGCCGGCAGCTGGAGCCCTCTGAGGGCAGTTCGCCCAGCACCACATTACCCTCTTAGTAATTTTCCATCCATTAAACGCCTCCGTCTGTCCATGGGCTACACCCCGCCCCCCAGCTGCCTTTGCATGCCTGGTTTTTCTTGCCTATTGTGTTATTCTCGACACCTATGACAATAGTCCTGAATAAATTCTTTTTTACCATTTCAAGTGTCAGCATAATTGTTTCTCAAATGGGACTCCTATTTTCCTTTTTCTTGGGAATGCACTGATGAGGGAAATTGCTGAGTCATGTGTTAACTCTACATTAAACGTTTTGAGGATCTGTTTTCCAAAATGCTAGATCCATTTTACATTCCCACCAGTAACATATGGAAGTTCTGACTTCCCTACATCCTTGTCGAAATGTGTCTGCTATGAAATGTTTTAAGAACAGAAAAGCCAAATGTTAATTCTTGAGGTCTGCTGCTGTTCTGTGATATGATTTCTTTTGATCGTTCCAGCAGTCAAAGAATAGTCTCTCTCATAAATGGTGCGTGCAGCGGGCCTGGGAGAGAGGAGAGACCCAGGCCCTGTGTCTGCGCTGCTCTGAGAACTCTTCAAAACCCCCACTGTATTCTTTTTTTTTTTTTTTAAAGATTTATTTATTTATTTATGCAAGCACTGGGTACAGTCAGAAGCGCGGGAGGGTGAGAGAATTCACCAGAGCCAGAGCAGGGAGCAGAGCAGGCAGAAGGACCGAAGGACACTGCTGAGGGGAGCAGCGGGCGGCAGGAGAGGTCTGCGCGCCATGTGGGACCCTCCTCCGGTGGCCGGGGAGCAGCTGGGGATTGAACCGGCGCTGCAGAAGTTGCTGGCAGCTTCGCAACCCAGGGTTCAACCGCTGCGCCACTGGGGAGGCCCACCCCCACTGTATTCTGCACCAGTGGGGGCTGGGATGCAACAAATATGGCTGATCGATCTTCCCACCTTCTGCTCATTCTGTGACTAAACAGCTGTAATATGTATATTTTTTTCATAAGCCAGGCATGGAATATTTATTTTCTTTTGAAACAGGCTCTTTATGGACAAAATGTTGTAGATGAATGGCTTCAGTTGAAAAGATTTGTCTTTCTAGAAGTTAAAGAACAACAACAAAAAACCTACCATCTTATTGATTAAAAATTGTAACTGAAGACCATTTTTATAGCCCTGAAACTCAATGCCTTTGAAGTGTTGAGATGGTTTTCCAGGAAGACACAGAACTTTTAATTAATATTCATAACAATTGATATGTATGATTTTGGTCACGGGAGGGCTACTACAGTTTCCCATTGATGCAATAGAAATATATTGAGGACAACGAAAAAGTAATTAACAACTGTCTATGAGGGTCATAAAGTTAAATTATTCCCCCATTCCTAGTAAGTTCTACATGCATACAGAATTATTTTCTGAAAGTAAGACAACACTGAATGTCATGATTTTCTGCCTCTCCAAACTGTGTGTTTAATGTTTTTCTTGACTACGGATGACTTTGGGTGTAATAAGGATAATTAAATGTCGAACAGATCAAGCTGGGGTGTGCAGAGGACTTTAGGAATAACTAGCAGATACAACCACCTAGCAGTGAAAAACTGCTCTATCTAAATCTCCTACTTTTGCAGCAAATATTATTTAAATTCAGAAACTTGGAACAGTTTAGTGTTTGAAAGGGCCACATGGAAATATCCATTTTGACTCTTGGTGGTGAGAATCGATATTATTTATGTGTGGTTAAATGTTGGTTCGAGTCATTTTCTTTGGGCTCCGCGCAGCCCCAGGACACAGCTTTGAGGAAAGCTGTGCGCGTGGCTGTGGGAAGCGCTTGATGTGGAGGCAGAGCTGCTGGCTAGCGGGGGACGCCCCGTGAGCTTTGCACAGACATTCGAACAGAAAGTGTGCCAGCTGCGAGTGAGTGTTCCTCTCACTCGCTCCTTACTGGTCCGTTCGGCATGCTCTCGAGAGTGGCCTGTGTGCTTGGCACTTTCGTAGATGCTGAGGCTGCAAAGGTGAGAAACCCAAGCCCCGTTCCGGGGACCGCCTCATCTCAGGGGGACACAGATATTCACATGTCCTGGCGCAGGCTCCAGACACAAGGAGGACAGGGCAGGAGCAAGTCATTTGGCATGGTGGGTTTAGGTTGGATGAGGCTCAGCGGGGTTTTTGAACAAAGAACTGGAACTTTTCCATGAAAGACAGGACAGAGCATTCCAGGGGGGCCACAGAACGCATGGAACTTTCAGAGAGGATGAGGGGGTCTTTCACTTCGAGGTGGGTGCTGTGGGTGGGTGACTCTCAGGAGACCGGCCGGAGGGGCAGTGGGGCTGGACTTCATTCTGGAGGTTGTCTGGGGTGATTGGAGGCTTTATCCGAGAAGGCCGCCTGGGTTAGACCTCCCTGTTGCAAATAGCGCTCAATTAGGAATAAACCAGAGCGTTCAGAGGAAAGGAGAAAAGTGAGTGCCAACGAGGCGGGTCAGACCACTGGCACCAGTAAGTGCCGGCGGGTGCCAGAGACCCCTGGGTCTGTCTCAGACAGGACTGAGACTCATGCAGAACTCTCCTGACTTCTGTCCAGCGCCTCTTCCTTCCTCTACCCCGTGCCTGTCACCAGGAATCGGGGCTCCCTTGGCCATGAGGAAGGGACCTCAGGAGGTCAAACTGCTCCTGGCCCCCAAAGCCCCCCTTGGTGGTGAATTCCACCTCCCCTGGGCCTCCGATGCCTGCCTTCCTGCGTCTGTGCTGGGCTGGGGTTGGAGCCCACTGGGTCTCTAGGCACTTGGGACGCAGCTTTCTCAGTACGCGGGTTCCATGACTCTCTTTCCCTCCTTCAACATTTGTTGGTATTTCCCAGCCCGTGTTGGTTCTGTTGTCTTTGTGCTGTGTGGGGTTGCCTCTGTTAAATGTTGATTATTTTTGGTTTGATTTGGGGAGTGAAGGAAAATGCATGTGACGTTTCACTTGGTGAACTGGAAAGCAGCCCCCAAATGGCACGATACCCACACTCATGACCAGCAATGCCTGTTTTAACTGTTGAATGTACCTTCACATGGATCATTTCATCCGGTCCTCAGACAGCCTCTGAGGATGGTGGCAAGGGGTCGCAGGCTACTCCCTGGACTCCCATAAAGGGGTAAAGTAACTGGTCCAATTTTGTAGGACGAGTTGGTGGAAGAATTGGGTCCAGTTGGTGGTTATCTGACTTTCAACCGAGGCTTCTTCCATTAGCCTGGAGGATTTTCTGGAGGTTAATAATTTCAGTGAAACACTTTTATTTCTTTTAGACATGGAACTGCAGATAATTTTAATAAGAAATAGGTCAGTTCTTTTCCTCCATGACTGTTATAACTTTACATCATCGCATATTTCCAACGATAAGCATCTTTGCAGCATTTGTAATGTACTGCTTGCTGAATAGATCCTAAAAGCACAAATTCTCCCTGTGGGCTGATGATCTAATGAGACATAGAAGACCATAAAGGCAGAAAATGAATGAGGAGAAGTTGAGTAATTCTTGGGTAGACATATTTGGCATCTGGCTTCGTGTTCAGAGGCATTTTCTTGGTTGAATCTTCAGACCCTCCCCCACAGCCACTTAGTTATGGGAGAGACATTTCAAGGGAAGGGGACAGGAAATTGCCATAGACTTGGAGGGAGAGCAAGAGTTTAGGCTTCGTTTTTGTGAAAGAACATGCAAAGCCTTCTTGGTTTATACACGACAAAATAACTCACCTAAAATGAAAGCTTAATTAACGCAGGGCGAGTGTTCCCGAGTGTTGTATAAATGTTTGCTCCAAAACATTTCCTCTCTCTACTTGTGTTCTTGAGGGTGTTATTCTGGAGACATCTCCTTTATTTTTTTTTTTTTTTTATTTTATAGAGGCATGTTTATTTATTTATTTATTTGTTTGTTTGTTTGTTTGTTTTGTTTATACATGCACTGGGTACAGTCAGAAGCGCGGGAGGGTGAGAGAATTCACCAGAGTCAGAGCGGGGAGCAGAGCAGGCAGAAGGACCGAAGTACACTGCTGAGGGGAGCAGCGGGCGGCAGGAGAGGTCTGCGCGCCATGTGGGACCCTCCTCCGGTGGCCGGGGAGCAGCTGGGGATCGAACCGGCGCCACAGAGGCCGCGGGCAGCTTCGCAACCCAGCGCTCAACCGCTGCGCCACCGGGGAGGCCCTGGAGACATCTCCTTTATAGCTTAGAAACAGTTTCAAATGAGGGTGGAAAAAAAGTACGAAGCTGGTTGCCATGTTGACTCATGAAATGATCACACTAATTTTATACCCTACATTTTCCCAGTCTCTAATTTGATGTGCACTTTAATATTAGGGAAACATTGCCAAAATGAATATAGGCTCCAAGGCCTTTTCAGGGCAAATCTTGGGGGTTACTGAGGTAAGGGAAGGAACAAGAGGACATTAAACAAGGGAATGCTGGGTAGGAAAGGTCAGATTTAGCATGTCAAGTATTCTAACTCTTGGATTCACCAATTACAAGGGTTTCCTTCTATGATGGAATGCGGGTTACTGAAAGGATGTCTCCCCAATGTTCCCTTGTCTTTATTCCACATTTCTAACCAACTGTGATATTTTTTTTCCATGGGACAGTCTGGGGCACAGCCTGTCATGTCAGCCCACTCCAGTCTGGTTCCTTCCCCTGGAGTCTGATCAAGTCATCACAGATCTCTCTCCAAAGCATTTCATGAGGACACAGTAGGGCAGAGTGGAGAGAACACCACTTCTAGTGTCAGATAAACTTGGCTTTGATGCCTGGCAGCCCCATGTAGCTCTATGATCTGGGACTAGCTACTTTCTGAGACTCAGTTTCTTTAAATGCAAAATGGATATAAAGCAGCACCTGCTGTACTGCACAGTTTTCTTGAGAAGATTAGAAGATGTCAAGAATGTGTAATGCTAAATCACCACCTGGCATGTGGTAGCCACTCAAGAAAAGGCAACTATTCTTGCTAATATTCAACATGTAGCGTCAAAGGGCCCAATTTATGAACAAAATCCTGTCCTGTTCCAGTTCCTCAAGTCACAAACAAAATACAACATCATGCCTAATCTTTAACTTATAAAACTTTTGTGCAAAGTATAAAATTAAAACAATCAAAATAAAAAATAAGTATCAGATATTGACTTCAATGCTGGTATGAGTGATCCTACAGACTCATCAGAATAAACATTTACTCAACAGCTAATATATAAATAAAAATAAGTCTCTGGCTTCACAACACTCATAATCTCGAGGAACGTAAAGCTTGCCCCATAACTGCCTCACGGTGTAAAACCCAGTGGGGGCACAGAGGACCCCGCTGCAGCACAAAGGAAGAATGGCTGGTTCCAATGTGTGGCGAGAGTGAGGGGGCTTCAGAAGGTGGTGGGTGAATTTTGGAAGAGTAGGTTTGGATTGAGTCAGACATGGAAGGGAAGGGAATTCCAGGTCAAGGAAGAGGCACCACAGAGGTTGGAGTCGTGGGACCTCATGGTCCATGGAGAGATGTGTCCGGCAATGAAGCTTCATGGAGAGAGAAGGAACGTTTGGCAAAGGATCTTGAGATCATGGTCATATTCTCAAGGCCTTATAAACTTTGTAAGATGTTCCTCCTTCAGTTAGGAGGTGATGGGGGGTCACTGAAAGTACTTGAGCAATGACATGACTCAATCAGAGTGTGTAGAAGGCATTTGAATTGCAACATGCTGAAACAGAGTCAGGGAGCTCACTCGGTCATCAGGCTCCGGGGCTGATCTGTTACCATCTGGGAAGTGCAGAGTGTGGGAGGGAGGGTGGACAGCAGTGGGAGCTGCTGACTGGGGCCTTATTTCACATGTGGAATCTGTAGCTTCAGGTGATGAATCCAGGCAGACTTGTTGGTGTTCAAAAAAATCCTCCTTGGTTTTCTTTAGAGCAATACACCCTGCAGGTGAACATCAAAATATCATCAAATATTGAAATGTGGGAGATTAAAGTCCCCCAGAAACACCTTCTGGATTTGGGGATATTTTAGGGGAGAAACTCTGAAAAAGACATGTGGATTATGAGTTTATATATTGTGTGAGCTTTGCTTCAAGGTGCATTTCCAGAAATGGAACTGCTGTGGGGGCAGGGGTTGATTCCATTTTGTGAAGAAGCCAGTGTGAAGGAAAGGGAAAGAGGCCGTCACAGAGGTGGGTACAGACACAGGTACGGAGACAGGTACGGAGACAGATGTGGAGCTGTGTCTCAGGTGAGCCAGCGGGGCTAGGGTTGCCATGCTGAGCTCAGGGTTAGCTAGGAGAGGAGCAGGCCGAGGAGGGAATGATGGATGAAGGGACAGGAGCATTTTGGAGGGGAAGGCCTGGAAGGTGAGTGATTCTGACATGACTTTATCCTATTTCAGTGAACTAATGGGACAAATCCTTGCTAAGAATCAGTAGGGTTGGACATTTGGAGGTAGGGAGGGGAAAAGGCATGAAACGCTTATTTTGGAGGATAGAAAAGAGAATCCGTTGGGAGTGAAGTGAAATATCTTTAAGCAGCGCTAGTTGGGGCCCAAGTGAGGTTGTAATGCATGAATTTGTAGAACAGCCAATATGCCTGTAACATCTGAATAGAAATGGGCTATCATTTTCAATCCTATTTCATAAAACCTCAGAAAGTAATTCAGGCTGATCCTGAAGCTCTCTTGAGAAGGCAGAGAGGAAGAAATTATATCATGCAGCCGACAAGAAAACTTCTTAAAAATAATTTCAGGTTTTCTCTCTTTGATGTCTCTCATGGCAGCTGCGGCCCAACTCCACCCAACTTTGCTCTGGTCCCCATTCTACTGGCTTCGCTCCCTCTGCCTCTCAACGCCCAGCTTTTTTACCTAACTTTGGAGGATCATTTCACAGCCTGTTTTATATAAATCAATCTTCTCTGGATTTTCTCCAGTTCTCCTCTCCACTCATTACCGTGATCATTTCAGCAAAAGCCCAGGACTTGAGTGTCACCCGCAGAGGATTCCCTAGAGCAGGCAGGACAGGGAGGGGTGGCAGACTCTTGGGTTTTGGTATTTCCTCCGTCGCTTGGCGGTTCTCGGGGACTGTGAGTCACGGAGCTGATGTCGTGTTGATGTAAAGGGACTTGCTCAAGCAACCCAAGTGCTAAACATGCAGCTGCAGAAGGTGAAGTTGAAGGTCGAGCCCTGGGAGAGCCACACACTTGTCCCTGTGCCACTAATTATCGCTGCTCTGTAAACAGGCCGAGGGAAGAGCGCATGTGAATTATTTTGATGTGACATTCATTCCCGAATACTTTTCTCACCATGCTTTTATTTTATGCCACCACCTTCTGGCCCAGCTCTAGGTCTGTCACGGTTTCTCGTAGTTTGGACTCCTTCCTGATATTTGACTTTATTCTCTAAACAGATAATATTCTCTAAGAAGGCAGACCGCCTGGAGGCGGTGTCAACCAGGTGATTATTTCACAGGATAAAGGTGACTTCAAAAGGGAAGTAGTTCAAGAAGGAGGGGGCTCTCGGGAGGGGGTGAGGAAAACAGTTACCCAGTGTGGGTGCAGGAGCTTTCCTATGATGCAGATTTTAAAGGCACAGAAGTAGGTGGAGAGAAAATCAGACAAACTCAGTCACACAAAGAAGATGCCCAGGGTTTAGGAATCACATGAATGGCTGGAAAGAGGCTTGTGAGGCTGCTGCTAAATAGTGCTCCCTTAGCTGATGTGCGGAAAACGGATGAAGGGAGAAGGCAGAGAGCTGAACATGCTTCTCTCTCATGGAAGACAGGGAGTTGTAAGCTGGGAACCGGGAGCAAAGGTACAGGCTGGGTACTGAAAAATCACGTCACACTTCTATTAAGGAAAGAAAACCTCGTGTTTTTGATGAACGATATTATCCAGGGCCACTGGCAGACCTGCCCATGTTACAGTAGATTTTTAATTTGGGTTATTATTTTACAATCATAGAAAAATGATGAGCTTCCAGAAGCTCAAACGTGGGATATGGTGCCTGGATTATCACAAGGGGAAGCCTGTGAGGCCTCTGGATGTTCAGCAGGTTCTAGCAAGTTCCATGAATCGGAGTAGGGAGATACATGGCTAGTTGGTCTCCTTTCCTGAAGAATTTTGCCTAATGAGTGACTCATTCACCTGGAAGCACATGTAGGAACTTTCTCCCTGGGCTCTGACATCTGTCTAAAGTTTGTTCAAAGCCTGTCTTTTACGTTTCCTTTTATCTACGACTCGTATAAAGACATAGAGGTTTTGCTTATCAAATCTGCGGGTGACAGAGCCTGGGAGAGGTAGATAACATGATGGATGTGAGTCATCATTCAAAAGGAATTTGTCAGGTTGGAGAGAGAGGTAGATGGCAGCCAGATCATGTGGCAGGAGGATAAACGTAGCATCCTGGACTTCAGCTAAACACGCACGCACACAGAAGAGCTCTACAAGTCTTGGTAGGCAAATAGATGTGATGGAGACACCTGGGCATTCAGCCCGTCCCAGGGAGAAGCAGGGCGCCTTTGCATAGTGGGGGCGTGGTAGGAAGACCCGAGCTCATCTGGCCACATCTGGAAGATTGTGTTCACTCCAAGGAGGGCGCTGACAACACCGAAATCATGGCCCATGTGGAACAACTGGGGGAAACCTGGACATTTAGCCACAGCAGGAAGGCGACCTTGAAGGCTCTTCCTAAGTGTGTAAAAAGCACGAGGAGGGAGCGCAGTGTGAGTTCATGGCGCTGCAGCTGCCGGCTGTTGTGATTTAGTGTTCTGGTTTCCCAGCAAAGACTCAGGATAATTTCTTATGACTCTCTTGGGACATTTGTACCCTACTTTGGCTTCTTATGTATTTTTTCATCGCCTGTCATTTGTGCTACCCCACACTGTGTAGAGTTCAGGGGTGTGATAACATGTGCATTGATTTGATCCTCGGAGCCCGGGTGAGGGCGTGATCATCACTGTGAGAAGATGGCGTTGTCTTTCCCCACGGCGAGATGGCTTTAAGGGATGAAACTTTCGCTAAGATTTTGGATTTGTGACTCCCAGAGCTGGTGCTATTCCACTGTCATTGGCTTCTCCTAAAAAATAAGGCCTTTCCAGTTGATTGGGACTCAGAACAGAGGGGGTTTACTTTTTGACAAGAAAAACGACCAGCTCATGTTCTTTCCAACAAGCCTTTCTTTTGCTCACCGTGGGTGTTAACTGAGGTGCCACCACACCTTGGATGAAACGTACCAGGAGCACCAGTGAGCACAGGTTTTACGGGAATGGCAGATTCCTTCTTTAAAAAAAGCAGGTCAGTTTTGAGGCCAGGACGAGCTGGGAGGATTACTTTGCGTGTTTTTCCTATTATACATTTTTTTTTTTTTTTTTGGGTTTCAGCACCTTTTTGCTTTCAGCAAATTGTCTTCTTAGAGTGATTCATTTATGCAAGTTTGCATCCTAGTGCTTGTAAATCCCCTAACCGAGGTGGAGATAAATTTTAAATTGTTGCTCGTTGCCTTCATTTATAAATGGTAACATGTACTATTATTGCCCAACGGCCAAATCATTCATGTTCATGAATATTCTAGCAGTTAAGAGTGTGGGTGTTCTGGCGTTTTGTTGCTAGATTCCCCCATTTTCTACCTGTAAGGCCCTGAGCAAGCTACTCAGCTCCTCTAAGCCACAGTTTTGTCATCTCTAAGATGGGTCTGATAATACCTACAGACCAGAGATGGTGTGAGGATGGAAGGAGGTAACCCTTAAACGCCTGGATTAGAGTAAGTGGGCTGTTCCACACACAAAAATATTTTTTCTTATTGTTTGCTCAGTAGTTCTTAATTCCGATTGGGATGACAGTAAAGAAAAATAGTGATTAGAGAGTTTGTCCTCTGTCCCCGTGTGATTGGTCTGGAAGTGTCGGTGGTACCAGAAGGGCAGCCTGGGTCTGCGAGCTGGCTGTCTCCCTGGGGGCATCCGCAGAGTATGTGGAAAGCACCTCGAGTTTTGTGCAGCGTTTGGGAGAAGCCAGCCCACTGCCACAGATGCATCTCCTAAGCCGTCTTGTGAACAGAGGGTGGGTTCCCTCTGTTATAGGATGCCCTATAAAAGATGGGATCCTCTCTGTCCAGAATGCACTGATATTATTTATGGCTTTTTCATAAGTGGGTAGGCTGGCACAATGACTTAGATTTACTTGAAGGGAAGGGACTGCAGACCTCTGCTAACTGGCCTCTAGATATTACCTAGAAATTTAATTGTGCAGCTTCAACCAGAAACTTTTCCAGTAAAGTTCAACATTCTAATCATAAGTGGGGCTATGAAAAAACAGAGCTTCCTTGAATGTGATTAGCAAAAACAGAGCAAGAACTATCTGAAAATGTCAGGCATTAATGATGAACTTAAATAGTTTTTTTCATAATAGAGTGATATTTTTTGACGTGACATTTGCAAGTGAGCTCCCAGCCCAGATGATGGCTTCAATCTTTTTTCTCTGAATGATGACTTTTCAAATGGCAGCCATTGATACTCTGGACACACTTATTGCTTGGCCTCTGACTCAGTGGCCTGTTTGCAGGGTTGAATGCTGAGTGGATCTTCTCTTCCCACTTACACAGACCCACCGCCGGCTCCTTGAGCTGCCGATGACCCCTGGGCACTCGGTGGGTGGAGCAGTTAAACATTTCCTCCAGGAAGCCCCAAGCATCTTAACAACTGATGAAGTTTCTGGAGAAGTGGCTTCAGTTCAGAATCACCAGCTTCATCACTGGGGTGCACCGTGTGGTCTTTGGTGGGGGTCACAGGTGCATGGAGTTAGAGACGGACCACATCGAGGATAGAGCTCTAGTAGCTCTGTTGTCCAGCCTCGGCAGGGAGCAGGTCGGCTGCCCGGGCGTGCGAGGTTGCACCGGCGACCTTGTGCAATGACAACATGGGACCAGACAGCAGCTCCTCAGACTCGGTCCTGCTGTTAAGTGACCCAGGCTGTGAGGGCCTCGCTTTGCTGGCATTTGTTTTGATGCTCTTTCTGTCCTTTGTGGCCACATGGTCACACTGCTGATTTCGGGGTGCAGTGTAGTGTCCTTCTCTCTACTAGGCCGCTGCTCCTGCCCACCTGCGGGTAGGATAAAGACCGGGCGTGTTTAGGATGGCCTATAAAATATGGGAAAATGAATGCCCAGGGCAGGTGTCAGGCCCTCCTCGCTTGAGTTCATGTTCAGATTTGCCTCATATTGTTTAGCCACAAGACATTTTTTTCTCTTTCTTCCCAGTTCTTGACCATGTGTTGAGCGCCAGGGAACTGGGTTTTTAGGAGGTGGGTGTTCCTGTGATGCTCAGGCTCTGGCAAGTTCATCTTTGTTGTTGCAACTGTTTGTACTTGTTTGTGGCTTTATGGAAGAACTCCTGTGCTGACGTGACCTCTTAACACCTGCAGCAGGTAGGAATGAGAGCTCTTGCACCATCTACTCTTTGTGGTCTGTGTGGGGAACTGCTCTTTTGGGGAGTCACATTGTATTCGTTTCCTATGGTGCTATAACAAATTATCACCAACTTAGTGGCTTAAAGCCTCAGTTATCTTATAGCCCTGTAGGTGAGAAGAACGGCTCAGGTCTGGCTGGGCTGCCACCCAGGTGTTGACAAGTCCATTTTCTTGCCTCTTCTATTTCTAGGGTTGTCACACCCTGTCACTTGTGGCTTCCTTCCATGTTCAAAGCAGCAAGGGCAGGTCAGTGCTTTGTTACATGGCGTCCTTCAGACGTGAGTCTCCCTCCCCCTCCATCATTACAGGACAATTGTGCGTCCTTCGGTCACCCAGGAAGAGCCCTTGGAATCGGGTCAGCGGATCTGCAACCTTCATTCCATTTGCCCAGTCCCATAACATATCTCAGGTTTCGGGACACAGACCCGCTGTCTGCTGGGAGCCATTCTGCAACCCGCCGTGACCCCCGAACAAAACACACAGGCTGAGGCTCAGCGGAGCGCAGATCATCGTAGACTTTGATGGTTGAACCAGCTACAGAACAGGATGTTTGAGCATGAGGGTTCGAACAGGACTAAGGGGAAGGTAGCCCAGGTCTTTGAAAGCAGGCGAGCCAAGGGTTAGCAGGCCCCTGCCTGCAGTGCAGCTGCGTTCTTTGTCTCCCGACCCCTGCAGCCCCCCCCCACCCCCGGGAGCCACCCTCTCTGCAGCTGTTGGGTGGCGAGAGTTCCTGGGGGCTGCAGCAGGCTCTTCTCATCAGGAGATGGCATGATTTTGAAAAGAATTTGAATGGAAAGACCGAAGGTCTTTATATCTAGGTGACACCCTTTACTTTTTTAGTATTAAGGAGAAACTGAGAGTTTGAGAAGTGAAATAACCAAAGACGATTCATGGCGAATTGAAGCACACGACCTGAGGTCCTTTGTTCCAGGGGCTCCACGGGTCTCGTCCCACGGTAAATGGAAGAGAATGAGTCACTTATCCACAGGCTTGATTCAAATAGAAGGCTGAATTGTGGCTCAGATAATAGCTAATGGAATGCAGACCTCCCCCAGGAACTGTGGAGATTTCAGATCAATATGTTGTCAAAGAGTCCATGGTGATGACTTTCTGAAAACTTGATCAATAAGTAGACATCACCACGATCAGAATTTATTTAAAATTATGAACAGCTGGCAGCCTGCCCAGGCCTGAGTAATAACTCCAGGCAGTCCGAATGCAGGCCAGCTTCCTCCATTTATATAAATTGCTGGAATCGCTCATGCCTGACCCCTCTGATGTATCAGCTTTGTTATGTCAGTTTAGATATAGGTAAATTTCCTCTGGGCATTTATTAGCTTTATTAAAAAAGAGGCAATTGTCCAAAGGCCCCTGGGCATATGCACCCAAAACATAAAATAAGAGAATGAAATTAAATACCCGGGCTGCCAAACACCTCATAAAAAAGCCAGGTCAGTTCAGCCTGCCGAGGAGTGCCAGACTGGCAGGCTGGAGCTTGTGCTTTCCCTGAAGGTTCACAAATGCTTCGACTGTCTGGTTGGACAGAGAAATGAACTGCAAAGGCAGAGACCTCGTCTTGGGGCTCTGTCTCTGGCATCCTTTATTACAAGTCGGATGGCTGATCTTAATATATTTGAATGAACCAGTGCCTGGGAGAAACACTCTAAGGAACTCTTTCTCTTTATTAAAATACCCCCCTCCCAGCCTCCTCTGCTTTCCTCTGCTAATTTACTTGATGGCCGCCTGCCCTCGAATCCTATGCGTTGTCCCTTCCACAAAGCCCGACACGCTTCCCTGTCTGCCTTCCGACTAAACCGATCGCTCAGAGACTGCGTTGCTCTAAATCAGTGATGTTTAACTCACAGTAGCCCTTACTCCTGGGGGGCATTTGGAAGTTTCTGGAGACATTTTTGGTTTTCATAACAAGGACAGCAGACGGGAGGTCTTGGCATGGAGTGGATAGAGGCCCATGGGTGTTGTGATGATCACCAGTCTGGAGACCCTCATCTACGATTTGCTCTATATTTGGCCAAATCCACACTCCTTTTTCACTTAACAGTTTTTTTTTCCCCAAATGGAACTCACTTCTAAAAAAGTCCAATGTGTTTATTTTAAATAGAGCCTTTATTCAGTAACATAACGAAAACAAATATCATAACTTCCATAAAAGTAAAGTCACTGGGAGCAGACCTAGAATGAAGACAAAGCAATATTATCAAGACCCAGTTGATACGTGATGACAGCTAGTGAGGTAAAATGGGGCCTATTTTTTTTTTAAAGATTTATTTATTTATGCATACCAGAATTGGGGTGCAGGCCAGAAGTGTAGGGGCGTGAGAGGATTCACCAGAGACAGAGTGGAGAATAGAACAGGCAGATTGAAATACACTGCTGAGGGGAGCAGCGGGCCAGTCAGGAGAGGTCTGCTGCACCATGTGGGTAGCTCCCTGGCTGGCCAGGGATCAAACTCGTGCTGCAGTGGCTGCAGACAGCTTCATAGGTTGTGTCTTAACCCCTTGTGCAACCGGGGAGGCAAAATGGGCCTATTAAAGAGAGAGAAGCACCAAACTGAGCCTCAGCCTTTGGTTAGATGAGATGGGTGGGCCCTTGGAAAGAGAATAACTGACTTATCTTGAGATTCACTGGGATTCAGGCCACGTCTCACCTCGGGCTCGTGCTGCAATCCATCTCCTGCATTGGGTGAAGTTGTCAATACTCGCCCCATTTTAGGGAGCCCCGGAGTGTCGTCTCCCTCCTGTCCATGCCCCCCGCCTGAGCTCTGCCTTCCCGGTCGGCTGGCACAGGCTTGAATGACAGCTTCCGAGCTGTTTATCGAGGGTAGATGTCACAGTGGGGTGTGCAGATTAAGGGCTGTTCCTTGAACCCGAGAATGTCAGAGAGACCTTTGATCACGAAATAAAAACCTATAGTCTGTAATTGTCAGCCAGTGGCATTGCCCTCTTGGAGTTTTATTGCCCACTCCCACCCTGTCAAAGGCCATCGAAAATGTACTTGTCCTCTTCCTGCAGGATTAGAGTGGCTGCTTCCCGGTGCCCCCTGGGGCCACTGTTCTGGGCCATAATATTCTGAAGGACGCAAGAGTCTTTGGTGTTAGCGCTTGAGCGCTCAGTGTCCAGGGCGTGCTGGCATCGGGCTGCTCATCTCTGCTTCTGCTCTGTCTGGTTCTATTTTGCCCTGCTTACCGGTAGCACCGTCTTTGCAAACTGCAGGATACGCTGCAGGGGAGTGATGAGTTCCTGCCTTCTGGCTCCCAGCAGAAACTGCAGTACAGTAAGCTCGGATGCGTCTGCCTTTGCGGGAGGGGAACAGGCACTGCGGGCCCCTGTTCCTGGGCTTTGCCTGGTGCCCTAAGCTGCGGCCTCTCAGTCCAGCAGCAAGAGTTTCTCCCCCTAGGGAAAGGAAACCAGTTAATGTTTCACATTCCAAGGAAGTACACGGTCTAAACTGGGCTGAATTTTCTCTCTGGAATTGGTTCTACGCCTGCAATTATCTTCAAGCACCTCCGTGGAGCCCCCCACTGCTCCCCTCATGTAGCGCTTCCTCAGAGGCACCAGGTCTGGCCCCACCTTCTTTTCTCCCCAGCCATAATTAGTAGAATTGTGTTTAATAATCCCTCCTCGTTCTGGCGGGAGCAGCGGCAGCAGGTAATGAGGCTGCAGGTTCCACCCAGATGTGGGTCATCACCGGCCAGCGAGCCGTCCCCGCCACGGCGCCCAGTGTGAGCCTGAGCAGCCAGACACGCACGCCCTCCATCTCTCCTCCTCCCTGGCACTAAAAGAGCCATCGGCTTAAGAGAACATGCCTGGTGCTGCTCTGTTCTGCAGCTGGGAGAATTTTCTAGGTCAGGAACAAGGTATTTCCAAGTTTCTGTCAACATAGGCCCAGGCGTTGCATTATTGATTCACTTGACCAGCGGGATTCTGGCCTCATGGACGAGAGCAGGCTTGAGGATGAGATGAACTAAACCAGACCTCGCCCACCGCAGAGTCCGTGGCTTCGCTCCAGCGTTGACCATCCGTGTGCCGCCCTGGATGCCATTAGAATCTATTTTTGTAGGAAACCAACACTGTGAAATAATTTCCCCAACAGTAAAAATATCGGAGGCCACCCATGCTCCATTTCTCCATACTTCCACAAAAGAAAACAGATCTTCCAGCGACTGGGTTATTTTTTTCCTATTTGTTCTAAAAGGATCCTAAATAAAATGGCTTTGCTGTTAGATTTAGCGGATGTCCCACCTGACATAAGCTCAGATAAAAGAAAAGCATTTAAGTGTAATCTCTAGCAGCTAGTGGAACTGGTTCTTATATAGAGCCATAAATTTTACTGTTGGAAGGACCCGAAGGAACATTTAGTCCAGCCCCTTGCGGGCGGTAAATGGAGGTAACGCTATGATGCCTTCAAGTTTGAAGTTAAAGTTGCTTGCGAGAGGAAGTTAGGAGAAACAAAACAAGACAACCGGCTCACGGAATGAAGACATCAGTCACGCAGAAGGCACTGACCAAGGGAGAAGGTGGCTCTCTAGCTCGGGGTCTGGAGCCTGGGCATCCTGTGAGGTGTGCGCAGGGGGGACTTCCCCCACAGTGCAGTGCGCCCAAGTTACAGGTGCGGGGCTGCAGGGGCGCGGGCAGCTTGCACAGAGACAGAGGGGCCGAGCGTGTCCATGACAGTCAGAGCCGAGTCCTTGGCGTGTGATAAGAGATGACACCCGCAGCCCGACCTCAGCACGGCCCCTCCGCCACTTCCCTTCCCTTCTCTCCTGCTGTCCCTAGGCCACCTCCCCTGGGCCAGAAAGGAGTAGGTGACAGCTGCCTGACAGAAAGACCTCAGGGGAATATTTTTTGTCTCCAGTGAAAACCAAGAAAGGTCAGCCAGGCCATGGCGGGTGAGGCTGCCTGTGACTTGATTGTGGTGATGAGAAATCTTGGCGTCAGGGCTGTGCAGCCTGCACCTCTTGGGGTGCTGCGGCCACGCGGGGCAGGCGTGGGCGGCCCTCGGAGAGACCGGGCTTGAGTTGACTCTATCGTGTTTTGTCCTTGTCTGCGGGACTGGGTCGCCCAAGTGGCTTCTGGGGTAGAAGGAAAATCTGTACATCAGCTTTCTTTAAGGGGATTAAGAAAATGAATTTTGTTAGGCAACAAATATTAGTCCTAGAGTTTTGTCTCAAGGTCAGATGTGCGTGATACTTGTAGCAGTTAAGAGGCACAGAACTTATAGGAACGGGAGCACAGCTGGCCAGGCCCGGGGTAAGTTGAGGTGAAGGATAATGACCTGGGCAGTTGCTCCACCGTGATTTCCTCCATAGCCCCAGGCCGGGAACCTGCGGGCAGGGCGGCTCGGCAGGCCTGGTGTAGGAGCAGATCTGCAGCGCCCAGAGTTACAGGGAGGGAAATTTGCAGATGGGTTGAGACAGGTGCTTGTTGCCTGCTGGCCAGCCTTCCCTCCTTCAGCTTTGCAAAACGTGGGAATGAAACAGGCTGGACTCATAAAACAGGGGCTCTCAGGACTGGAACAGAGTCTGGGATGCAGCCTGCCCTTAAAAGGACACAATAAAAGGTGGAAGGGCGTTAGTAGGAAAGGAATGCTAAGAAGGTGGTGTTGGAACGATGAACCTCTGAAAGACATGGAACTCTTCTAAAGCCCGCACAGGCCCGGTGAAGACAGCTGGTCCCCCGTGGCCTGATCTCCAAGGTGCAGCTCCCCAGACTCGCTGAGGCCGCTCTGCGGGGGCGAGGCCAGTGTGGTCGGGTCGGGGAGTCTCAGTCCTGGGTCAAACTCCCTGTGGATGGCTACAGGGGATGCACGACGCCCTGGTTTTGAGTTTTCTCCTTTCCTTTTTGTGACAGTCATTGGTTTTGAAATGGAGAAGGAAGAAAAATTTGGGGGAAGGGGGAGATTGAAGAGCTAGTGATCTGGGTGATTCAAGTTGGGAGTGCCACACCCCATGAGGCTGGGCACTTCACATGGTGAGATTGTGTTGGCAACCTGGTGGGCGTGCTTGGGAAGATGGGCAATGTGCTAACCACTGGAAAGTGGGGTGGTGGGGACCCCAAAATCACCACCCACTTGATGCTAGTTGCCAAGCAATGTCAGAGGTGAACTTGGGAACGGGTGCCTGAGTTCACCCCCAAACAAGCCTTGTTAAACTAACCACAAATACCATTTGATAGAATGAACAGACTTGGATAAATTAAATGCTACGGGCGAATGGTTTTATAGAGGCTTTCGGGATACCTCACCGTGGTGCCCGGCAGCCAGGAGATTAAGGAATTTTATCCCCCAAAGGAGGGCTGGCGGTTAGCGCCAATCTGGAGGCAATTATTTAGTGGCATGCGGAAAGATTCTGTTCCAATTTTCTTTCGTGGTGGTGGTTTGTTTTTGTTTTCCTAACTGCTTGGACTCAGCCATAAAGTACACGCTGAGCTAATAAGCCAACCTCTGGCGCTGAGGTCAGCAGGGACTCACGGGAAGAAACACTCAGAACTGAAGAGATGGCCCATGTGGTAGGACCGACGAGTGGAATGACCTGCAGGTGTCCAACTTCCAAAGAAAAGGCTAGACTCATGAGCGGGAGAATGTGAACATGGCTTATATAAATTCACCACCAAAGAAGGGTGCTCGGCGCCCTCCGGCCTCCCTGCGCAGCGTGGGGCTTTCCTAGTTTGTCCTTCTGCCCGAGGCCCCCCGGCATGTCTGGGGAGTACGGGTCAGACTCCTCGTGGGTCAGGCTACTCGTGCACCGCTCAGCCCCAGGACTTCTCAAAACACGGCTGTGTCTTCCGAGCCGTGTTATGTAAAGAATCATCGAAGGAACCTGGGCTGTTTGCTGGAAAATCCAAGCACACGGCGTTTCACACCGAGAACACAGGCTCCAGAGGGAGCGTTTTTCCAGATCAGGAGGTGAAACAGCAGGTGTGCGTGTGCGGTGGGGAACACCTGAAGGTGTTGCTGCCAATGCTGGCGCTGCTGCCAAGGCTCCACGGCACCATCAGACGGCTGTTGATTCTTCCCACCCAGCCATCTCATTGAAGGCAAATTTCTGGCTTTCCATAAATTTATTACCCCCAAATCCACCACTTTGCAAATCTCTGTGTTCGTCACCATCCTTCGCGTATTACCCATAGAGCACAGAGCCGATGATAAATATTTGTTAGGCTGAGTCCAAGGCTGCAGGGGATTTAGCTTCATTATCATTAGCAATAAAACCACACTGTGCCGAAGAAATCAAACACTGCATCAATCTCAAGTTTTGTTTGGAGTTTGCTCTCAACAGTCTGCACGTTACTGCTGCTGTCCCCGTGACTGCAGGGCGCTGGGGGGCTCCTGGCCACGACCCAGCAAGGGTACGAGGGACGGGGCGGAAATCTCTCCCGAGTCGTGGGGCTCGCGCAGCCCGGGCTCTGCCTCCTGCGCCAACACGCATTCGCCTTTGTAGAGACTGGATTGATTTCTCCTCGCTCCGCTCCTGCGCCACCCCCTTTCGCCCTTCTCTCTCTCTTTCCTTGGCTCCAATTGGTTTACAGGGAAAAACTTTTCTATCAACAAACAGGGAGACGGATCCCCCTGAGCTGGCCTCTTCTTGGATTTTGGAGCCTTTGACTGGTTGGGAATATGCACAGGGGCCTTGGATCAGTTTTGGGGAGGCGGCCCAGCGGAATGTAACATAGACCTGGGGTGTCGGGAGCATCCCAGGGGGATCCTCAGTTCTATCTGTGTGATGGGAGCACAACTGTGCCCCTTAACAGCTGTGAGGATGACTGAGGTGACAGGCCCCCTATGCTCAGCCCTGGGGCCAGGCAGCAAGCCCCTTCAAGCGAGGTGCACCCCAGCCTGCAGATGTCATTAGGGGCCGCGGACGGGCCAATTCTCGGAGCCAGTGTGCAAAGACCTTTTCTGGAGGACACATTGCAGGTTTTTCTGCCTTCGTCCCTGCTGGCCACCCCCTGGCCGCCCTTGCCTTTGCACGCACGCAGTTGTGACCTCACGTGCGCCCTCCTGACTGCAGCTCTTGGGGCCATTTGTTGCTGCTGAGCTTCCCTCAGTCACTCCTCTGACGGAGGACCCTGCCCAGCAGGCGTGTTGTCAGCATGCCTGCCTGCGTCTCAGCCTCCAAGCTTCCTATTCTCTCCTTAATCTCCATGAGCGGTCGTTTGGGGTCTGCAGGGATCTCCCCTCTGTGGCTTAGGGCGCCAACTTGGGCTGGGGTGTTTGAGCGAGTCTTGTCTAAACGTGACTGGCACACGTATTTGACTGTGGTTCTTATGGAAATGTTCTGAGCCTCTGTGATCTCGCTGGTAGATGGGGGCTGTGATGTTTGCCTTGCGGGCTGATGGGCGGCGTAGAGGGCACGGAAGTGTGGTTGTTGGCACACGCGCACAGGTGCCGGCCTTTGTCCCGCCAGGCTGCCTGCCCCCTTCCCCGCTCTTTTTTTGCACCAAGGTCTTCTGCCACCCACGGGTCACCCCCCTTACCAACCTGGGGTCTATACCTTCCCACCCGCCCCTTTCAGCATCCCTCATTTTAAGACAAACACCATTATCCTCGAAGGTTGCAACCCAGACTGACAGCAAACGCGAACGTGACACAGTAGAGCCTTAGGATTTAACGTGAGCAAGAACAAGATTTAACGTTTCCCCATTCGCCTCAGTTTTAAGGGGTGTGCTTCCTCCTATTGGGGACCCCAGTGGAGAGAAAATGTGGTATAAATTACTGAATTTAGGAGAAGCAAGCACAGCGGGGCTCTTCCCTCTAGTACCTTCCAAGAGGCCACCAGAGGCCTTCGTGCTCCCATGTCTCTGCTGGACTCCGCGCGCGGCGGTGGGTCTCCTGCAGCTCAGAGCTTAGTGACGGTAACACTCACTGCTCCCCCGTACGTCTTCCCTGTCAGGATCACTTCCAGAATATGCCTAGCGTGGGAGCGTTGTT
Organism: Talpa occidentalis; assembly: GCF_014898055.3. Lineage (NCBI taxonomy): Eukaryota > Metazoa > Chordata > Mammalia > Eulipotyphla > Talpidae > Talpa > Talpa occidentalis. Next base: position 113,788,654 of record NW_023605194.1, read on the forward strand.
GGTAAGGAGGGTGGGAATTATGGAATACCTGCGCTGGGACAAGTGTTACTTAGTTTAAAAGTTTCATTTGGTTTGTTTTGGTAACAACAGAAGGTATAGATTCCATTTGGAATTGAATGTCCAAAGCCTCTCATACACTCCTTCCAACTCAGTGTTTATTGAAGAAGGAGATCGGTTTTAGTTATTTCTAAGAATTAGAAATAATTCTTCAGGTTTTTGCAAGGCTCAAATGACTGACAGTTGGGTGCACAGTATTTGCATCTGCTTATAGAAAAGGGGCCACCACTTGAGTCTTTTGGAAACACAGTAAGAAATCAGAGTCCAGGACAGTGAAAAGGTCTTTAAGAAATTCAGGGGCAGTTCATTTCATCTGACAATTCCCCTGGGCCTTGTTTTTCTCCCCTTACTCAGCTGTGCCCCTTCCCAGGTAAGGCTTGAGCCCAGATGTCTCGATAATTTTTAAATTTTAGCTCCACTACAGCATCAAGACCTGTCACACGGCCAATTATGACACTGAAGATTAAAATGAAGCGATGAGACTCGCTTCTGCTGTTATTTCTCAGCTGGCATTTTGTCAGTGGAGGAAAACAGGCGTTCCCAGGCTCGGAGGCTAAACCAGCCTTCGATCATGTCGGGTTCCTCTGTAGTATGAAGAGGGGAGTGAGACGAATACAGTAAATATCTTAGTAGCCTTTCCAACAATCAGACACTTCAATAGACCACGCACAGTTCTTGACTCACGCACAACATCCGGGAACCATGGTGCTGGGGATGTTCATCTCGAGTGTTCAGGTGATTCGACCATGTCTTCCTCCACCAGGACGCGACACGACATTCACTCCACCCTAATCATTCTGAAAATTGACAAGTTGCCTTTGTGATATATGACAAGTCTTACTCTTCTTAACAAGCTGAGTTAGCTGTATATCTGCCAGTGTTGTGATGGATCTTGTGAGTCCTCAAAGGAGATGAATTTTAGTTTATTTTTAACTGGCGTCTCCCTGGACGAACCCTGGTCTTGCCTTCCTTTCTCTTGGTCTGCTGCTCCCCTGGATGCACAGAGGAGAGACACTTGTGCACTATTCTCCTCAGCTTAGGAGTCAAACTGGGTAATGGCTGGGTCAAAACCAATCAGTTCTAGAAAGAACGAAAGCTCTTTAGCCTATACTGGGTAATAGCAAGATTATGCTTATAAAGTTCATGGGGTTGATTTGAAAGCTTTTCAAGGCAAGCTGCTGCTCACTGGCCTAATCTTCTATCCAAATTTATTCACGCCTTACACTTTGCCTCCAAATCCCCCACTGAAATCCAGCCTCCTCCTTTGTCTGGTTGCACCAGCCAGAGCTAATAGCAGCATGAATTCACTTAATGGACAAATCACTCTCTCTTTACCATTTCTTATTGCTTGCATCTGAAGTCAAGCTACTAGAAGTTATCCCCTTGTCCAATGTCAGCCTCTCCTCAGCAAAATTCAGGCATGCTGGGTCTCAGCCTCAGTTCCAGCTTTGCTTCTGGTCTGGACCACATGCAGCTGCTACTACGCTTTCATCTCCTACTCTGCTTTCACTCCCCATTTATCCAATTTTAGAAGGAGTTATAAGCCTTGGATCACAAAACAGGAAGAATTAAACTGTTTCCATATTAACCCCAAGTACTGCTTTTGAATATCGATGCCTTTAGCTTTTCTTCCAGCTCACCATCCATGCCCAGAACCAAATTCTCCAAAGACAGCACGACCAAAATCTTCGAATAAGCTAAGTGATATTTAATAACCTAAGCGATGTCATTTGGTTAGATGAGAGCACTTCTTGAGAGAAATGTAGTGGGAAGGAAAATAGAATGAGCTTAAAAAATTATTTTCTCTTAAATTTACCTTGGTAGGAATTTATCTTCATAATATAGCCTTTTATTTGGAATACAGCTTGGAGTCACTGAAGCAAACATTGCTTTATATACACCATGATAGCAGATCAATAATGCAGCTGGAGCACTGAGCAAAAGCAGCTCAAGATGATGTTGCTGTTTTCTTTTACTGTTCAGTCAACAGGAGAAGGGGCCGAAAGAAAAGAAATAAAATACAAAGAGAAACGTTTTCGTCTCCTGTTTTCAGAGCTCCTATTTCTCCATCTCCCAGGGAACTGGTGTGTAAGATTGTATAATTACCATTTAAGAACGGTAGCTATAGGACTTAATAAAAAGCATCTAGGATGTTATGCTTTATGTAGGCGAATAAGGAGGGCTTCGTTAATCATATGTTAGTCAGACTGTTCATATCTGATTAGCAAGCACGTGGTCATATCATTTTCCATTCTTTTAACCCATTTGTGGTCTTATTTTTAGAGTGGGCTTCTTGTCATGGTAATACAGTTGGGTAGTGCTCTTTTTTTAATCCAATCTGAACGTTTCTGCTTTTAAATGGTCAAACCATTTACATTTAATGTGATTATTGATAGAGTTGACTTAAAATGGACTCTTCCTATTTGTTTCTTATCTATGCTTGTTTTCTTTGTCCCTTTTTGCCTTCTTCTGGATTATTTTTAATCACTCCATTTTTATGTCCTCTGCTAGCTAACTAGCTCTGACTCTTTGTTCTGCATTTTTAGTGGTCATTTTGTGGTATAGAGTATACAAATTTTACTTGTGTCAGTCTGCTTTCAAGTGATATTATAGCACTTCCTGTGTGTATAAAACATCACAAAAGTATAATTGTAGCATTTTGAAAATAGGGATTAGGTTATGATAACCATTTTACTGTCTGTGTTAATTCTACCAGTTGTAGCACTTCTGAGTCAGTTTTGCTTGATTTATTATTACTCTCATTATGGACCATTTTTTCATAGCTGATAATTTTTTTTTTCAGATGCTAGACATTGTGATTTTACCTTGCTGAATGCTGGACATTTTTGAAATCTTTGTAAATACTCTTGAGCTGTGTTTTCGGATAAAGTCACATAACTTGAAAAGCTTGAGCCTTTCAGGCTTTCTTTGAAGCCTTGTTAGATAGGAACAGAGCAGCATTAGCTTGCATGTAATATTGTCCCAGTGTAGATGCAAGACCTCTGGACACTATTTGATATCCCATGAATTCAGGGATTTCCCCTTCTGACTTGTAGGAACAAACAAACAGACGCTATTTCTAATATATGTGGTGCCAAAGTTTCTTCCCTCTGCTTCTTTTGGGCTCTGCCTCTTACTTCAGGTAATTTCCTCAGATACTTGTGCTGACTGGTATCACCCTGAAATTTCAAGTGGGATCATTTCTGTAGGTGTCTCTCTGAGAGATGTCTTTTCTCTGGCAATCTGCCCTGCAAACTCTGCAGTCTTGTCCTTCTTGGACTCTCAGTTGGTCTGTTTGTTCAGCTCAGGGATTTTCTGTGTTTCTCCTCTGGGTGTGCCATCCTGAATCTTTCTCCAGGCAGGTAGCAGGGGCCATTGCCACATTTGTTTTTCCCTCTCTCGGGAATCTCTGTTCTCTGTTGCCTGATGTTCAATGTTTTGAAACTATTTCATTAGATGATTTGCCTGCTTTTTTTTTGTGAGATGATAAATTAGTTTTCTAATCTCCATTGTGATTTATAGTAGACACCTCTGTGAATTATATTTGATTTAAAGCTTGTCAACCTACCTAAGTACATTTCCAGAACTGGAAAATTTTCACCTGCTTTTGGTGAATACTCTGGAAGTATTTGGTTCAAGTTTTTCCCGTAGCTGCCTGGCCATATGTTAATCTGTCATCTGTTAACAAGAATATAGCAGCAAGTCCTTCACATCACTTTATTACTCAATTTTTCTATATACAAAGTCGGTATAACAATATCGGCTTTCTACTTATATGTAAATGAGTAACATTAGGTAATGGTTTGAAAATCTTTGGAAGTAGAACTTTCTGATTGTGCACTAGAACAATACACATTTTGTGGTTAAAAACCAAAGTTGCACTAGTTCTTTCCATGTCAGGTTTCTATACTTCTGGATTATTTTTTATGGAATTCTGGTTTTTATGGTTTTATAGTTTTTATGGTATTATGGTTTTTATGGTATTCTCAGAATGAGACACACATTTAGAATTATTGTCTTTTTAATATCTGCTAAGAGAACTCATCAAAAGGAAGTCCAAGATGTTCAACATAGACTATCAAAAACTTTAGCTAAAAGGAAACAAAAGATTTAGCCATACAAATATTACTTACATAATTAGCTTATGGAATCAAATGCCAAGAGAAATGACAACAAATGGATTCTTGAATTGTATTTTTCTTGAGGCACAATTGGTTTTTGAGTCTTTTTCTTTGCTGCATGCACGTTTGCATAATTGTATCTCTCACTCTGTGTTTGTGTGTGTGTGTGTGTATGTATGTAAAATAACATTGCAACTGGAAGATCATCTTCCACCACTGTAGCCTCTTAGGGGACTTTGTACCTAATATAATGTCATGTTGCAAGTTTTCCACATAGTAAGATTAGAACACACATTTTTAAACTCCAATTCCACTAAAGTTTCTTCCTCTCTTGTTTCTCTATTTCTCCTTCATTTTACAATGGAAATACAGAGGAACATGTATCTGGAAAGTCTTGTTATCTGTTATCACAACTTAATTTTTCCTATTGAAATTACCTTTTTGTACCCATTTAAAAAATTGATGTGAGAAACAGCTTATTTGACAATCGGGTTAGGTTAACGAGGCCACGGGTTCATCATAGCATGTATTCAGTGTGGAATTACAAAACCACTTATATTAGATATTAGTATTGGCATCGTATTCATTAATCCATCAACATGTAATAGTCATTAACAATAGAAATAACGGTCTCTTAAAGTTTTTGTTACCTCTTATCAAAATAATTTACAAAGAACTTAGCAAGAATTTGATCTCTTTCTGCATCTCCCACCCTTAACAAAACACAATGTTCAACTCAAAGTTGTAAACTGCATTTAGTCACTAATCACTCTTCAATGTTTGGGTCAATAGTCTTAATGAAGTGCAGTCTCTTCAGAATGAAAGGTCTTGTGTTGCATGAAGAGTAGTTTTACGGTAGTATCTTTGGTGGCTAAAAATGGCTGCAATTATTTTACAACTTTTCCTATCATGTAGTAGGACCTATTTCTCCACTGCTTGTGTCTAGGCTGTCTGTGCCTTGCTTGATTAATATAATCAAATCATCATGTGAGATCTGAGCATGAGACCTTATAAGGCTTGACGTTTTAGTTTTAACCCTTTTGGAACACTGTGTTGGGGAGTGAGAGACCGTGAGGAGAAAGTTCCAGACACCCCAGTCATTTCAGCTGTTTCACTCACACCAGTTGAGACCCCAGACAGGTGAGTGGGCCCTTGTGGACACCACAGGGAGAAGAGATGAAATATTTCCACTGACTCCATTGCAACTCACTGGCCCACAAATGCAAATGCACAAGCAAATTCTTACTTGAAAGCCCTTAAGTTGTATGTGTAGTTTCTTACACAGCAAGATGACACTGGATATTTTGGCATGTGCCTTCCTTTCTCTTTCCTTTCAATCATCTCTCCCAACAACTTGAGTTTCTCCTCTCTGGGTCCTTTCAAGGCCTTTTATTTCCATTTTCATAGGCCATCCTCTGCAGTGATACGCTCTACAATCCGTTTGTTATTATAATACATTATGTTATATTGTATCCCATGGACAAAGTCTTTAAGAAAAATCTCAGTTGATTTAATTCTCCCAGAACTGTTATGAAATACACAGATGGTGATGATATTCCATTTTAAGATGATGAAGCAATGTTCTGCATTAATATAATACCTTTCTTTGGTGAGGTCCACTTTATAGACATGATCTCACCATGCCTCTCATTGTGCAATCAGATGGATAAAGTGTGATGAGCAAATATAATACCTTCATGGAATTTCTGGCACCCCTTAGACCTTGCTAGTGTTCCTCTCTTTGGCTGAATTATTATACATGATATGATGCATGGTCCATGAAGTTCTGTGAGGGATGTAGTCACGAAGTCAGAACAGGATGCTCTACTTTGCTTACATGGAACCAAAGGATCAACAAATTTAAAGAGTTATTGGAGGATGATAAAAAATATTCTTGCTTTGTTATTCTATTCTGAACATTTTCCTTCTTAAATTCTCCAATGTCAGAACTTAAAATGATCTGCTTCAGTTATTTTTAGGTATTGTGTGAAATGATTAGCTGCTTAGATCTATTTTACCTTAGAGAGTTTGGAAGGCTTGTGTTTGTCAAGTAGTGTCTTGTTTTTTGGATGGGAGACTTGCCTCATATTTGACAACACATTTATTTGCAGCCACCATCTCAACAGAACACACTGTCTTTGCATTCAGAGACTAATTATTTGTCCTTCATTTATGACCTGGGAACATGTTAGTTTAGGATGGAAATCTCTACCTCGAGGTCTTTGAAGCTACCAAAATTGCATAAAATTTGTGTGGATGCACCTTTTCTTGGAAAAAATTTTCATGAGCTTTTCAACAAGCTTGTTTCCCCCTGATTTTGTAACCAATTTCCCAGGAGCCTGAGTTTTATGACATTTCTCTCTTTCTGCTTCTGTTCCACCATGAATTATGGCTTCAGAGCCTCACTCCGATAATCCAAATGTGTAACCTCCTTCGAAAAAGCGGTCCCTTCAAGGGCATGCAAAACTGGACAGTCAGTCTCAGGAAATGGCCACTGAAGTCATGTCAGGGAGGATATTATTTATGTGACAGTGTCTTAGTCAACTCAGATTGTGATAATGGAGTACCACCAACTGGGTAGGCTAGACAGCAGACATTTCTCGATAGTTCTGGGGGCTGGAAGTCCAAGATTAGGGTGCTGGCATGGCTGGGTTCTTGGGGAAGACCCTCTTCCTGGTTTGTAGTCTGACAGGCTAGACAGAAAGAAAGATCTCTGACCTTCTCTTCTGAGGACACTCATTCCATCCTGGGGAACCTGCCCTCATGACCCAGTTACCTCCCAAAGACCCCACCTCCAAATACCACCACATGTCAGCACCAACACATGAATTTCTGGGCACAGGGCGACTCCATCCATGGCAGATACTATGCTACATAAGATCTTCACTAGAACTGTAGTGCAGTATTTGTCAAACTGTGGTGTAGAAAGTCAGATTTACCTGGACTTTACACCACAGTGAATAGGAACTTCGAGGCACAATGCTCAGGAGTCTGTATTTGGTCAAGTTTCTTTGATGATTCAAACATATGCTGACATTTGAGACATTGACAGATGGTGGTCAGCAAACGAGTCCCTGTTTCTTTCAATGACCAGTGGAATCAAATACACCAAGAACAGAACTTTTCAAGGCCCAGCTAGTTAGGTGGTCAATTAAATCTAATGAATATCACACTGGAGTTAGTTATTTTTATTTACTTTTTTGGAAAGTGGTGTCTTCTCTGCGTGGACAGGGAAAGGTGACATGCCTTTGCTACAACTGTTATGAGACAGTATCTTTTGAGAGGACATTTAGATGGCACTGTGCCTGTCCGGTGGGGAAAGGTTTTCAGCTCTTGTCTGTTGATCTGGAGCTTTTGTTGCACAAGGGAATGAAACACTCAGCGTGTTATATCCACAGAAGCAGAGAGTGCTTTCTTTCCCCAGCCCCTTCTTCCTAAGATGTCATATCTTGAAGAAAAACAAAACAGAAAAGGAACAAATTTATTCTCAGGGAGCTTGGAGGCACATGAATTATTTATTCTCAGAAATCCTCTCCTATCTTTGCATGAAAGAGAGCCCTATTATTAAAAGTGAATGTTTCTTTTTCTGCATGTCAATAACTGGGAGATCAGAATGGCCTGGCTGTTGGAGAGCATCCTCCTAGGAGATTGCTCTCCCCAAGGCAGCCTCTGCAATAGCCAAGTTATTTTTAAGACAATAAAATCATTTGGAACTGATATATTAACACCCCAAATTGATGTGACAGGGGCCTGCCATTGAGGCAATCTAAAAGGAAGAAAAGGCCATTAAAATGATCCCAATTACCTCTTAATTATGAATTAGCACATTTGCATAAATCACAGCACAGAGAATTTCTGGGTGCTTGTGAACGTGTGTGTTTAAAGTGCCCGGGTGTCTGAGTCTCCGTATTTTCTTTCAGCTAGGTGGAGCAGTAAATTCTCCACTCCCTCCATCCTGAGCACAGGAAGTCAATTTTTCTTGCCTGGGGAAAAATTTAAATTTTCCCCTGATGCCAGTAATCTCATTTTCTTTCCCAGCAGTTGTGCAAAATAAGAACAATTTTCTTGTTCGTGTCCAGTTCGTCCCCGGGTTCTGTGGAGTTGAAAAAATATGGTGCTTCCTTGAAAACATAAATTTTGGTTAGGAAGAGACTGCTGGGCGTTTCAGTCCCAGAGGGATGAAAAGTAAAGGACTTTTGCACGTTGGGTTTGCCATTCTGCTAGGCAGTGTTTTTGGGTCACAGCCTCTGGGGACCCACCTGGTAACCTGCTTGTCTCAGTTGTAGGGTAGGTGCTAACCAGAGACTGTCAGCATTTTGTTCCTGAAAATACAATAGCTGCTCTTAGGAGTCAGCGCTTGACTCTTTCAGAGCTGAGGGAGGCCAGCAGCGTCTGCATCATGGCTCCACGGCCCAGGCGGCCCGGCCAGCGTCTTCCCACGCACACATTCCGCCCAGGCTCTATGGGCAAAAGGCAGTGTTTGTTAACTTCTCCTTGGTACAATAGGTAACCTTTCAAAGAAAAATGTCAAGGCTGGTGGAAGCCACATTCTAAAGGAAATAGCTGATGCGGCGTCACAGCCAGCGCCCCTGAGACACCCCCACCCCCACGAGAACTCGGCCTTTGTGCCCCTGACAATCTTCCTCACCCCATTTTCTGCGCCTCTTTCTTGTCTCCCTTCCTGCTCTTTCTTATTATTATCGAGGAGCTTGATAGATTTCTATGAAGCCAAAGATTAGAAACAACCCAAATGCCCATCAATAGAGAGGGCTGGCCAGGAGAGTGTGTGGCACTTCATGTAATGAGATACAGCGGGCCCTGATAAGGAACGGAGGTGCTCTGTGTGCTGATAAGGAGAGATGGCCCCGATTCATTGTTGGGTGAAGAAGAAAAGGCGCAGGACAGCGTGTCTATCTTATCTTTTGTGCAAAAATGTAGTGTGTGTGGGGGGGGTTAAGAATCTCTAAGAATCTTTATCCTCCATTTTCTTATACATGCTTGAAACGGCCATTTGGAACGATACTTAAGAAATTCCACTAATAAGGGGCTGAGGCTGAAGTAGGATGTGGTTAGCTGGAGAGAGATGTGTCACTACAGACCCTTTGTTTTTTAATTAATATATATATTTAATTTCAGTGACCACATCTATTTAGAAGATGGCAGAGGGTCTCACCTACAGGTCAGTGTGTGTGTGTGTGTGTGTGTGTGTGTGTGTGTGTGTGCACCCAGATCGGGGAGCACCCAACCCTGTTGGGGTGCAAAGAAGACCATCCTGTACCCCGCTGGGTTCTTCTAAGCTGGAAAATACTCAGACAGCAGCAGGAAGGCTGATAAGAGAAAAAGTGAAAAGGAGTTTAATGATGACATGTCCCTCCATGTACCTGGGAGACACCCAGCCCCAAGAACTCGCCACTTGGCTTCAGACACCATCTCAGACAGGGGACTTGGGGGAGGGGAGGGAAGGTCAGCTAGGGAGCTTACCAGGGAAGGCACAGTAGACAAAGGTATGCAGATTAAGTTCTGCCTTGTCCACTGAAAAGTGATAAGAAGATGAGATCTTCCTGGTATAAGCCCTTACAGAGAGAAGTTTACAAAAGCAACCTCCTCCCAATTCCAGAGCCCTGGCATGAAATTAGCCTTTCATCAAAAGGGCATTTGTTGGGGTGGCAGGTTTTTGTTCCCATACAGCCCATATCTAGAAATAGAGCACATCACCTCCCGTACACACCAGAAGTCTCCTTAGCTCAGGCGCCCTCTGTCACTCCCTGCTTCCAATGTCATGACTGCCCACTCCTATTAAAAATTAATCTTTAAAGGGAGGTAAAATCACTCCTGTCATACAAACACAACATGCGTATGGGTTACAGGTTTGTGTAATTCATTAATGCATGAAGAAACAACAAAACAACACCCCCCCCCCAGATTCAAAGAGAATTGAAGAACAGACACGTAGGTAGGAATTAGGAATGCTGAAATGAATTAGCTAATAGATACAAAACTAGCCAATATACATAGAATAATAATAATTATGACTTCACCTGACAAAATCCTTTTGTGTGTCTATGGACAAGAATAATTTGCTTTACTATCTATTGTAAATTTACAGTGCTAGAAAGTAGCTCAGGACAATGGAAGGCAAAGGCGTCTAGGCAATCAGATGACCCAGAAAGGTGTGTTGAACAATGCCCATTATCACACTGAAAGAATGCCCACTAATCTTTTTTTGTTCATTTCAATGTCTTTTACTATTTTTTTCCTGATACATCATCCATTCATTTTGTCTGTTTTTGAACATTGTATAAACAGACAAATACATAAGAATTCTGAGTACTTTTTCAATATTGCATTTATTAGGCTCATTCTAATAAACAGTTTTTGTAAATTTTCTTCATTGTGTGAATATACTGCAATTTATGTTAATTCTGTTGTTCATGGATGTTTGGATCATTTTCTGTTTTGAGAAACTAAATCAGCAGTCAACAATTTTTTTTTTTTTTTTGTAAAAGGACAGAGAATAAATGTTGGGTCTTTCAGTTTTAGTTGCAACTATTCAACCCTGCTGTTGTTGCATGAAAACGGCCACAATCAATACTTAAACAATTGGATGTAACTGTGTTCCAATAAACCTTTATTTACAAAAACAAGTTGAGGGCCAGATTTCACCAAGAGACTGTGGTTGGCTAAGCTCTGACCTAAACTACTACATATACAATACCTACTATTTTCATGTGAGTTTGCTATTTCAGGAAATGTTTTACTAGGAAGATACAAGTTGTATGTAACTTAATTGTTCAAGGAACTTATCAAACATTCCATTATTTAAGCAAAAATCAGACTTTAACTTTGCAAAGAATAACACGAAAAGATGGTTTCTTTCCAAGACTCTAGGAAAGCCTAATCTCAAAATACTTGGTTTCCTGTGTCCATCAACCCTAAACTATTATATGGAAATACTTGCCAAATCCTAATCAAGCTTCCCACATGGAAATACCCACCTTGAACCAAACCCAGGACATAGTAAATATCCCTCCTTCTCCTGAGATGCCACTAAGACTCTGGCAAGTACATGGTCTCTTGTATTGTGGTAATCAATGCACTCAACTCTGTCCCACCAACAGATTATTAGGAGGTTTTATTGGGAAGCTCTTACGAGTACGGCTCTGACATTCTCCTGGGTGTCTCTGGTGACATATGTGTACCTCCCTGCTGGGAGTGTATCTGCGGGAGGAGTCCAAGTGTCACAGGCTGTGTGGATGCTGAATGGCCAATACTGAACGGTTTCCAAAGCACCTGGTGTTGGACTTGTTGATTGTGGGATGCATCATCTATTAAAAAAATGAAAATGCAAACAAAGAAGATTTTAAAATAATTAGAGTCAATATAGCCAAAATGTATGCTCTCTCAGCAATCAGTAAAAGAAAAACTGTATTTTCATGGACAAGAGTAATACCGATTTTTAGAAAATGTGTTTTATGCTGAGGCAAATCAAGGTCTGTTGCAGCCAACAGTAAATATACCACAAGGATGTTTGACTCTTTCTGCTCCAATTCCACATTCATTAAGCCCATTTTCAAATATGATTTGGGTTTCCCGAGATACCTGGCGTGCCAGACACCCTTAAGATACGTGCTATTGGATTTACTTCTGATTTCCACTAGAGCTAGAGGAACTGGCTGTGGTGATGAGGGTTACTCTTTCAGCTGTGCGCACACAGTGTCATGTCTCACGCATGTGTTGTGGACTTTTGCACATGGCTCTGTTGGGGGAAAGGATGTCCTGAGCTAATCCCATACAGGCTTTGTGGAAGCCACCCCCACTCCAGACCAAAGCCATCAGGACATTGGGAAAGACAAATCCCGTCACCACCAAAGGGAGGGTGGCTGGGACCTGAGGGTGGAGTTGGGCAGCCAGGTTGGGTATAAAAACCAAACACGTGGGCCTTGGGGGGCTCGCTGTCGCTTGCCTCCTGGCTTCACGGCACCTGGCCCGCAGCCAGCTCTCAGGTGCCATTTGGGATTCCAGATCGGCGGATCGGGTAGGACGCATTTAAAACTTTGTCTCCCACTTTTCTCCCTGAGCTGTACATTTCCTCATTTCCCCTTCCCTTGTAAATAAACCTTTTATGAACCTTTCACGTGTGCCTGCAGTGGAGTATTGATACGTCCTTTGAAGCAGCGGGTGAGGACCCACAGTCAGGCACCCCGTTTTGTATCGGGGCTGCCCTATAACAGTTCTAGGGCTCCCCATTTACGTGGTGTGAAGGGACATAGAGGGACCGAGAAGTGGGAGTGGTGGAGAGTTTAGCTTTTCCTGCGACAATACTCAGCCATGGAAAATGACGGGGAAATGTGGATCAGGACCCGAGTCAGGCCTAGCTTCTGCGTCACTTCCAGAAGGCTGGTCTTAAGCAGCGTGTAAGTTGGATTCTTTTACCACTGACGCGCCATCCACACCAAGATGCGTGCATTTAAATTGCGGGAAAAGTCTGTAAATTCTCTGTGACGGCTGACGGCTGGTCCAAGGAGAACTAATTTCCAAGTCCATGGGATGACCTCCCTGGAAGGACCGCTCCGTCCTCCCTGGACTTGGAAGGCTCCTTTGGAGGTTGGAAGGTGCCCTTGGAGGCTGGAAGGTGCCCTTGGAGGCTGGAAGGTGCCCTTGGAGATGGTGCAGCCCCCCCCCCCCCATTCTCCCCGGCCACCCGCGCCTGCCAGTGGCCATGACGACGCCCAGGCTGCGCGCCGAGGCCGTCTCTCTCGCTGGGCGCCCGTGATCTCTTCTCAACCAAATGTTTCTCAAACCGTCACACAAAACAGGTCCCTCGTAGAAGGACAACCGCAGCGTCAGCAGTTCAAGTCCCCCACTTTTAGGAACCTCTCACACGCCGGCTGGCCTCAGCGGTGCGGCTCACAGGGTCTCTGCCCCGCTCCGTGGGCGGAACCGGCCCGGGGACGCCATCGGGTGCCCGCGCCCTGGTCCTCACGCGGCCCGCGGTGCTGCAGCAGGAACGCGGGCAAGTTCCCGGCTCTTCTCAGCGGTGAAGGTCATGGACGGGGAGACGCCCACCCTTCCCGCCCTCGCCAGGCGAGCATCTAAGGACCCCGCCTGCACCCCACCCCGTCTGCGCCCTGCCCGGGGCGGTGCGCTCCGGCTGCCAGGGCGGGCCCGGCGGGGGGACCCGAGGGCAGGAGGCAGGGGCTGAGCTCGGGCCTCACCTTCGCCGGGACTTGCTCGGTGAAGCCTCCCCGGGCCGCGCCGAGGAGCGCCTGGGCCTCCGGCTCACCCCGCGGGGCGCGTGCGTCCTCTTGGCCGCGGTTGCTGGTCCTTCCCTCCCGCGGAAACAGCCCCTTTCGGATCCCCTCCCTGGTTTTGCTTCCTTAGCTGGAAATTGCCCTTGGGGAGCGACTGGATCGCCGTCGAGGTTTCACCGCCTCGTTGAAACGCGACGGGGGCGGCCTGGCGCCGGCTGAACTGGCGGGATTTGGTCCACGGGCCGGTTGCGCGCGTGGCCGAGGCTCCGCGGCCCGGTCCAGCGGTTCTGGATCGGGGCGCGCTCGCGCTGGCGGTCGCGTCGGACCTCAAGGCCGCCTGTCCCCGCGGGGCGCAGAGCCGGGAGCCGCCGGGCTGCACCCCGTCTCCGGGCAAGCGGGGGCCAGGCTCCGCGCCGGGACGCCCGCTGGGGCCCGCCCACCTCTCCACGCTCACGGCTTGCCGCGTCCCGACGGGCGGCTGTTGTGGGAGACGCTGGCCCTGCCGCTGTTCCTGTAAGTCTTCTCAATTTTAAGATGCTGGTAATGGGAAGTGATGACAGGTTTGAAGACAAACTCCGCAGTGTCACATGGAGGGGATTAAATAAGCGTCTTGGGGGGTTTACAACACCGAGAGTCATGTATCCTGTCTTTAGGCACCCCACTCGGGAGGGCGGGGCCGGGGGAAACCGCTCAGGGTGTGCACCTGCCCCTCACCTGTAATGGGCGAGTGTGGAGCCAGGGTGTGCACCTGCCCCTCACCTGTAACGGGAGAGTGTGGAGCCAGGGTGTGCACCTGCCCCTCACCTGTAAAGAGCGAGTGTGGAGCCAGGGTGTGCACCTGCCCCTCACCTGTAAAGAGCGAGTGTGGAGCCGGGGTGTGCACCTGCCCCTCACCTGTAAAGAGCGAGTGTGGAGCCGGGGTGTGCACCTGCCCCTCACCTGTAAAGAGCGAGTGTGGAGCCAGGCGCCACGCCGGATGGAGAAAGCGCCGCCCAGCAGGAAACCTTCTGCAAATGCAGCTGCCACCTGGCACAGGCTCAGAGGGTGGGTTTGTCCTCCTCAGAGAGGGACCTCTGGCCTCTGCGAAGTGGGGGTCACCAGGTGCCAGTCAGCTCACCGCTTGGAACGTGAGGTCCTGGCCCTTCCTGGGACCATCCAATCCAAAATGATCTCCCTCGGTGCCTGCTATTCCAGAAAGTTTGGAACACCGAATGCAAAGCCAAAGAAGACAAAACAAAACAAGACAGAGCAAAACATGTCTTTGGACCATCAGTTTGCAAATCCTGGAACAGAGATTGGAAATGAGATGGTCAGAGCTGCGGCCGCCTGCTGTCCCCTGTCCAGCCCTCACACTCAAAGGGCCTCGCTTCTCACCAGGGCCCTCCCTGGGAGGCTCAGCAACCAGGGAAGATGGACGCTGCCCTTTGGCTTCTTTGTCACAGACTGACCAGCTTTGTCGCGAGCCGTCACACCACCATTCGCCCAAGGGCTCAGTCGCTTTCTTAAAAATCATTTACTTTCTCTTAAGTGGCTTATGTCGCCACTACCCTTTCTGGGGTGTTCACGTTTTCCCCTGTGATGTTTCCATGGATATAATACTGAAAAAATAATGAATTTGTATATTTTTTCTCCTGTTAATCTGCCTGCTGTCAATTCATTTCGTAGCCCTGGTTATTGAACATAGGAGGCCAGAGGGGGAGTCTTTTCTCCCCTGCCTGAGGAAGCTCGTACATACCCCATTGATGTGTTGAGATCTGTCACCAAATTTTTCCAAAATGATACTGTGAATACATTTACCTAAATGCCACAATTCTAAGTTGACACTCACTTTAGTAATGTATCTTAAAGTAAGCTAAGTAGGATTTTTTTAAATCAACCAAAACGTCTTAATTTTTTTCCCTCTCTCTTGGATGCATGTCGTATCTGGCAGAAACTCTTCCTCATCACTGAGGCTTAGCATGTGTAACCCTAGGATAGAAGCTATACAGCCTCCTCTATTTCAGAGCCCCTGGGTGTCAACAGACTTCCCATCAGTTTGAAATCCTTGTTAGTCTCGAGTTCTTGTCCCGTTAGGTGCTGTCGCTGCTGAATGCAACCCCTTTGGAGAACACAATTGCATAGCTCTGTCTAGCTCAAAGTGGCTACACATGCTGGTTCTCTCAAGTGATAAACAAAAGGTTTTCCCTGGCAAGGGCTACAGAATCTTTGGCAAAAGTAATCATCGGGGATTTCCCTTAATCATTGCTGTAGAGTCACAATCATGCTACAGAAGTCCTGATAATCTTGGGTGAATACAACAGAAGGATTTTAAGATTTTTTCATCCAAAATCTATTTTCTTGTATTGAAAATAGAAGGTCACTTCTTTTATTCTGAAAAATTTATTCCAATACACCTTTCACATTATTTG
Organism: Talpa occidentalis; assembly: GCF_014898055.3. Lineage (NCBI taxonomy): Eukaryota > Metazoa > Chordata > Mammalia > Eulipotyphla > Talpidae > Talpa > Talpa occidentalis. Next base: position 113,804,491 of record NW_023605194.1, read on the forward strand.
ATGAGTAAAATCTCTGGTTGATGTAGGGGCATGACCTTGAGGAATTGGAGAGGTAGGTTTTAATCCAGAACTTTTATTATCTGTGGCCTTGGGCTGTTAACCATTATGCATTTGTTTCCTTTTTTTTTTCCCTCCAAATGGGCATCTTAAAGGATTTTGTGAGGACTAAATGAGGTAAGTAATTCAAGCACTTAGCTAATTGTAAGTACTTTATAAATGTGAACTTCCTTACTATTCCACTCAGTACAAAGTTATTTTATCATGGAAATAATGAACCTTTCTCTCCAAAGCTATCACTGAAAGGATATTGTGGCCATTGATTTTCCTCATAAATACTGATGCTTCCTTTATAAGCAATAATAGATTTGCTATAAGGCTTATCACTGGCCTTTTCTTCTGCTTTTTGTATTGGACCAGCAAAAAGGGGTTTGAGGATAGGCCATAAACTAAATAAAGTTTATCAGCATAAGTGGTTCCTGCAGAGAAAGGGGGAAAAAAATCCTTTCTGGTCACGTTCTGGAAGATGCCTGAAATTTTGTGTGGGATCATTGGAATATTGTTTTCTTAACAGCAGAAAGTCTAAAGCTAATATATTCCGATCTCAAACGACCAGCCATGGGATTGATCCAGTAATGTGTAAGTGACGGTGGTTGGTTACCGTCATGGAGAGAACAACTATTGGTTGACTAGGCTGCTCACCAGATAGGCTCATGCTTTTTTCTTTCTAGATGAAGGTCAACTAAATCTTGTTGTTTTCCTCCTATTTTCATGACCCATAAAAATGTTGACTGAAAAATCTCATATTCCTATTTAAAAACAAAGGAGCCTTGAAAAAAAATTTGAGTCCTACAGTACCTCACATAAAATTTTTTCTTTATGTTTCCTTAGATGAATAAAAGTTTCTAGCTAGAATATTTCATCATCAGAATATTCTTCACAATCCCAGGGGGAACTCAGATGTGAGCCAAGCCCCAGATTTAAGTTAGGTCTCTTTGGAAGTTATTTAAAATAAGACATAACATAATGTACCACTGAGGCTATAATTTACTTTAGTGTTATGTTCTTACCGCAGAAGAGTTAAATAGCTTCAGAGTATAGCTTCTGAGTTAGGAGAACTTGTCTCTATAGATAATCATTAAATTTTATATGAATTTATATATAAAATTATATTATGCTCACAAGTCTTCTTATACATTAGCATCTCAAAAGTATCAAATATATTCATTTTAACTTTTACTAGGACTGGAATTATCTGGAAGTTTCTTAATTGTGAGGGCACTCTGTACTAAAATGACTTAAGCTGTGGTTTGGCTAAAAGACCTTTGGACCATGGTGACCTGGGCATGCCACGTCCCCTCTCCTGGCCACTGCAGCCTTGTCTATAAAACAAGGGGCATTTCTGATATTGGGGTAAAGGAAATCATCTCGTATCCCTCTTGATTCTTCTGGACTGGAAAGTAGTCAAATAAGCGTTAGACAGATTGATAAGAGTCAAAAGGAAGTGTAGTAATAATAAAGTGTAATAGTAAACTGCATACCACCTGTATACCAGGGAGCGACTCAGCATGACTGAGGATCTCACCCTTATGGCTGCTGATGCTGTTTTAAATAGCCAAGACAAGGGCAGTTGGGGAGGGGGTGGAAAGGGCAGGTCAGTTAGGGAGTTTAAAAGGCGCAGTAAACAACAGTATGCAGATTTGTGCCTTCTCCATTAAAGAGAGACAAGGAGATGCCCTTACAGAGAGATGTTTTCATGTAGTTAACCTCCTCATCCCAGCAGTCCTACTCCTGGGCATCTATCCAAAGAGCTTAAAACCATCACATCAAAAACTATGTTTTCCACAACACTTATTGTAACACTCTTTACAGTAGCACCTGAATGCCCATCGATAAAAAATCAGAACAGACATGGTCTGTTCACACTAGGGAATGAGACTCAGCCATAAGGAAAGCGGAAATCTTACCATTTACAGCAAACTGGAAGGCATTGGAGGGAATTGGGTGTAATAAAGCAAGTCAGATTTATTTATTTATTTAAAAGATTTATTTATTTATTTATTTATACAAGCACTGGGCACAGTCAGAAGCGCGGGAGGGCGAGAGAATTCACCAGAGCCAGAGCGGGGAACAGAGCAGGCAGAAGGACCTAAGCACACTGCTGAGGGGAGCAGCGGGCGGCAGGAGAGGTCTGTCCAGCCATGTGGGACCCTCGCCGGCGGCCGGGGATCGAACTGGCGCTGCAGAAGCTGCGGGCAGCTTCGCAGCCCAGCGCTCAACCGCCTGCGCCACCAGGGAGGCCCCAGGCCCTAATTTTTGATCAGAGAAAAGGGAGCTGGAGGTGCGCGGGGCGGGATGAAGGCGCTTCTGCAGGGGCTTCTCCAGGATCTGCGGAGTGGCCGGAGCGCGCGGCCTTTCTGTCCGCAACCCGGGCCTGGGGGCGCCTCCCAGGGCCCAGCAGCCTGATGAACTGAAGCTGCAGGGGGGCGGGGTCCCCAGGGCCGCTGGGGTGGAAGGCACATGCCCCCCCACCCCGCCCCGCCCCCGCCCCCGCCCCCGCCCCCAGCCCCGTGGGTTCCCTGGGAGGAGACCCTGCGTCCTGCAGGCCGCGCCCCTCGGCTCAGCTCCAGACCGGGAGCGGTTTCGGGGCCCTCGGGCGTGTCAGGCTCTGGCAAGTTCCCGGCAAGTGTAAGAGAGGCCGTGAAACTCGGGGCTCCCCTGCGGTGCCCCAACTGCCGACTTCACCCTTTAGAAGAGGTGGGTCCCCCTCCAGGAATTCTTCTGGGTCCCCCTCAGATCCAGTTGATGGATCCCTCATGTGCTTTGTTTCACCCCCACGTCCTGGCACCCCGAGGGAGACGGTGGCTTTCTGTTCCCCCTCCACGCTGCCCCAGAGGCTGGGGTGCAGAGCGTTCGTCTTCTTTTTTAACTGAAACAATGCTGCGCCATAATACAGACGTGCCAGGCGTGCGCCATGGAGCCTCAGTCTGCGCATCGGCCACCTGAGGTTCCCCCTAGATGTCCGGTTTTGTCCTTCACCAGGCCAGCATCGCCGCCGCTCTGCTTCCCCTCCCTCCCCTCTGCTAACTGGTCTTAGTTCAAAATTTTATTTTTATTTTATTTAGTTCATCTGTTTGTTTTCTCCGCATACCACAGGAGTGAAATGACAGAGTTTGTCTTTGCCTGACCTATTTCATGAAGCATGATGCACCCTGTAAGTTCATGTTCTTTTCAAAAATGCTGGTTGCATCAAAACCACGATGAGGCACCAGTCACACCTGTGAGAACCGCCCTTCTCACAAATTGCAGAAATAGGGCGTCGACGGTATGGAGAGACAGGACCCCATTACACGGTTGGTGGGGCTGCCGACTGGTGTAGTGTCTATGCAAAACAGTGTGAAGGCTCCTCAAAATACTAAAACTACAACAGCTACTATATGATCCAGAAATTCCATTCCTATGTATGGATCCAAAGAATGCAAAAAAAAAAAAAAAAAAACGGTTTGCAAGGGCGACCTGCACTCCACCTTCACTGGGGCGGTGCTTCCAAGGGCGAAGCTGTGGAAACAGCCTCCGTGCCCAGACAGATGAGGGGATTAAGATGTGGCCTATACACACAATGGAATACTACTCAGCTATAAAAAAGGTGAAACCCAGCCACAGCATGGAAGGAATGGGTGAAATGCTAGGTGAAATAAATTAGAAGGAGAAAGACAAATAATGGATTATTTTGCTCATGCGGAATATAGAGAAACAAGACAAAGGAACCGACAAAACTAAATCAGAACAAACCCTAGAAACTGGACTATGGAATGAAGGGTGCAGCGGTGGGGCTGGGTGGGCTGTGGTGGAGGATTCAGGGTGCTTTGGTGGTGGGGTGGGTGGTGATATGCATTTGAAGAAGGGTGAGCGGCCTGGCTAAAATACACATCGTGCTGTGCACTAGCCCTGCTGGAATCGTCCAAGTGAAAACAGCGGGCTCCGTGCACATCGCACCTGAGTCTCATCTTCCATCAGCCCCGCAGCTGCAGCTGACACTGCTCCCGTCGTGCTTGCTGCGCCGCCTCGGGCTGGGAGGTGAACCACACACCCTGTTTCCAGGACTCCTCGGCGGGTTTGGCCTGCGTCCTCGGGGCGGGGTGGCGGGTGGGGGGCTGTCACGTCCAGGACTTGGCTCTGGCAGCCCTATTCTTGCGGGGTGCCTGGCGGCCCCGGCCCAGCCTAGCCCTTCTTCTGGGGAGAACCCTTGTTCTCGTGCCCGGTGTCTGGGTCGAGTCACTGTGGAGTCCGTCCCCAGCCCCGCTCTCACACGAGGTCGCCGCCAAGGTTCTCAGGTAATTCCTTCGAGTTCTTTAAAGTCTGTGTTTTCCCGCCTCTCATCCCTGGCACCGCTGCGGCTGGGCCAGGACGTGGGCTTTGTGCCTGGCGAGTGGTCTCAGTGGGCGGAGGGCTCCGTGAGGGAGTCGAGGTTGTGTGAAGGGGACGCTCCTGGGGCAGGTGACCGGGCGGTGTGGGGCTCTGGATTCCGGTCGGGGGTCGCCCAGGTGATGGTGGTGCTGGAACGGCGGGAAGGCGACTCACAAGACATCCTGTGGCCACTGGCATCGCCGGCCCTGCCAGCCTGAGTTGTCCAGGTAGCCGTCAGTCGTCACTGATGCTGGGTCTGTAGCCGCCGAGACTTGAGCGATGCTCTTTTTTGTGCTTCCCGGGGGTCCTGTCCTAAGTCTGTGAGGTGGTCTGTCTCCCCAGCGCTCTAGTCTGAGCTCCTGGTCGCACAGTCCAGCAGGGCCTCTGTCACCTCAGAGCGCCCGTCCGCTCCCTCGCTGCAGAGACTCTCCTTGGTGCGGCGGGCGCTGTCTCCCATCCTTCTCAGGCTGCCGAGGGCCTTGGCTTAACTCCCCACAAGAGCTGACACCCAACCAGCCATTTTATTGAGAGTTCAAGGACAGCGGGGGAGACGCGTGGGGATTAATAAGCTCTGAGTCTGTTCCACGCCTCACAGGCCCGCTTTGGCTTCTGGCTGGAGCCGCCCACCTGGACTCTCCCTGCTCCCGCTTCTGGGGCTCTGAGCAAGCCAGGCCCCATGACCCCACAGCTCAGAGGGGAGGGTCTCCTCAGACTGTTTTCTGGTTCAACTTGAGTGGGTGTTGTAGAGGCTGGAATGGCCACAGTGCAGGTTTTCTGATCCCATGCAGACCGGGTAAAGGAGGAGTCAGAGTCCTTAGTGGGTTTTTGCAGGTCTTTTATTGGGGTTCACCAGGCATATGGCAGGCAGGGGTGCAAGTCTTTACTCTATCTGGGCTCTCTGGTGTTCGTTCTGCTGCTTCTCGGCTTCTCTTTCGGCTTCTGCTGCTGCTCCTGGCATCCCTGTGACGCCGCCCTTAAAAGCCCAGTCTCAGCCCAGGTGAATCCCATCTACCTAGACCCACACCCTATTCCAGGTGCCCGCCATCAGGCATGCATTCAGGACAAGGATCCATCATCTATCCTGATGGTGGAAGGGCAGAAAAGCCTGATATTTTCTTTACCCTACAGTGTGCACTGCCCTTTTACTTCAGGGGGAGCCCAGGGGTCTGTGGGACTGTACCCCCCTGGCCTAACCTGGGCATCAGGGCTTCCTCGCCTTGGGAACACCGTGGCGTCCAGAGCTGCTCCTCCTTCCCCGTCCCTCCTCCATGTGAACTGAAGGGAACATCCCCAGTTTTGGCCAACGCGTGTCCTCAATGTCCAAGCTCTGCTGAGGCGAGGGGGCTGGGGGGGCGGTGGAGCCTGGGGGAGGACTTTGGGTCTGAGGTGGTAGACCTGGAGTGTGAGCCTGGGCTTGAAGAGGTCTCAATCTATAGCCCCTGAAACAGGTAAAATGATAGAAACCAACTTGACTGCCAAAAAACCTAAGAAAATTTTAAAAAAGGCAATAAAAACCATAAATGATCAATGATACAAGAAAAATTCAATGAAAAGAATCCCCTCCACCACTAGAGGGATTCACGCGAAACTGCCGAGTCCTGCAGAGCCTGGACCTACACCCCCTCTCGTCCCACACTCTCTCTTCTCTCCTCCTTCAACCAGGGCAGCTCCCAGGCTGAGTCCTGTTTGCATTTCTGAACAACATGTTCAACTTGTCCAAAATATCTTTTCTAGAACATAAAAAAAGTTGATGGTGACTTCAAAGTCTCCCTTGGCAGCCAAGGCTCCATCCTTTGTGTTTGTGTAAATAAAGGCCCTGCTGGCTCTTCCACAGAAATACCCCCTTCGGCCCCCCACCCCCGGCCCCCATGCGTGTCTGCTCCCAAGGCTTTGAGGTGACAGTTTTTCTGGCTTCTCACTGAGGCTTCAAAACTCTGGTGTCCAGGCCTTGGTCATACCCGAAACCCTCATGTAAAGTCTGGCAGAGCCTGTGACTGCTCAAGGTGATAATTAGAGGAGAAGAAAGGCTTAGATTTTTAGCCCAGGTGTGGGGGGTGCGTGAGATGGGCCTCCCTCCAGGAGGGGGAGTGGTTTGGGGTGATCAGGGAAATGGTTGGAGTTCAGATAGTAACGGAGAATTTTTTTGGGTCAACTTCAATCCCCAGGTGTGGAATTTGCTTGCGGCTTTAGCTCAGCTTTTGCTGTTTCCAAATCCAGGGGCAGACAGAGGAACCTCAGTTCAATTTTTGCAATTCAGAACTATTTTTTAAGGCAGAATTCTTATTTGAAACAGGATTTTCCAGAATTGACAGTTTTCAGAGTAGTCCCAGTTAGAAGAGCTAGCAGACGGCCTTAGTGCAATTTTAAGAGCTGTATTAATAGCCTTATTAATACAAGTTGAAGACATCTGTTAAAAATCATTATCTTTATTGCCCAATGTTTTTTAAAGAATTTGATCATATGAAGCAAGGTCTCGCCAATAACACTTTATTCCATTTGCATCATTACGCTTAATTATATTACTGCTTTAGCTGCATATAACAATCTAATCCATTAATTATAATTTAATTTTAATTAAAGAGCCTTTTATTTTTGAAACTACCCCAGAGGGCTATTTTGTTTTGTCAGGTGGTAAGCAAATAGCCATCCTCGCTTTTATTAAAATGACTTGTTTTTTCTTATCAGTCTTTAAAAAAATCTATAATAGTGGCGATTAGTCTTGATATTTGGTATAGTGTATGTGTTGATTTTCTGTTTTTTTAAAGAAAATGTTTTCCTTCCCCCATTTTTTCTTGCTCCTAGACCTTTCTCTTCTTTAGAAGCAAACAGATGCTTAGCTCATTAACAGTACCCTTTAATCTTTCTGAAATGTATTCCTTGATGTCTCTCTTAATCTTTAAATAAGCTTCTCTTTCAATTTCAGTCCACTGGAAATAAGTCCCTTTAGCTTATTAATGACTTATTTATTGACACCCATTTTCTTGTTGGATTAAAAAAATACTTATATTGGCATATGCTTGATAAACTTCTTAGTAAATCACTTCAATGTTCTTATCCTTCTGTCTTCAATTTACGGTAATGAAAATTAATCAATCTGGCATAGTACACTGAAATGTAACTTTCCCCCACTGGGTCTCAATAACCTTCATGCATCTACTACCTAAAAGGCAATAATAATTCCTCATTGTTTCAGGAAAAGTTGGGAAATGATTATTATTGATAGTCTCTGAAAGTGTTCTCACTTTCTCAACATTCATTCAAACTCATTTGAATTGGTGATAACCTTAGCTATTCTTTGAAGCACTTTTCTAGGGATTAATAGGAAGAGAGCTGGGAGGAAATATTTGTAAAACATATGTTGGATAAAGAACTTGTATGTAGACTATAAAAAGAACTCTCAGAGCTCAACAATAAAGAAACAAACAATTCAATTAGAAAATGGGCAAAATATGTGGCCAGACATTTCACCAAAGAGAAGATCTGGAAGGAAAATAAGCACACCTATGAAAAGATGTTCAACATTATTAATCCTTAGGGAAATGCAAATGAAATCCACAAAGAGCAATCACCAAACCCCAATCTGGGCAGCTAACATTCAAAACAGAGACATTCAAATGCTAGCAAGGACATGGAGAAACTGGGGCAGTCATACCTAAGTGGTGGGAATATATACTGATAAAAAAACTGGAGGAAATCATCAGGCAGTCTCTTAAAAACACAACACACACTTAGCATAAACCCTAGGACTTGCACTCTTGACATTTATCTCAGAGAAATAAAAATCTATATTCATGCAAAAACCTGCCTATGAACACTTGCAGTAGCATTATTCATAATCGCCCCAAACTAGAAACAACCCAAATGTTCCTCAGTGGGTGAATAGTTAAATCTGGTGTAGCCACGCAATGGAATACTACTCAGCAGTGAAAAAAGAACTATCAATACATACAATATGGATGGACTGGAAGGGTATTATACTTAGTGTGAAAAAATGCCAATTCCAAAGGTTCCATACTATATGGTTGCATTTGTATGACAATCTTGAAATGGTAAAATAGAGGTAAAGAACAGTGGCTGCAGGGGACAGAAACAGGGTTGAGGAGTGGGTGCAAATGTAAGGGATGAGGGAGCACTTCTGTGTGGATGGGCCAGGCCTGTATCCTGATGATGGTGATAGCTCCATGCGTTGTACATGGGCTCAGTTATATAAAGTGTCACCACTGGGGAAACTAGGAAAGTGTTTCGGGAACTCTACTGTTTCTGTATTCTATTGTTATAATTTCTGATGACTTTGCAATCATTTTATGACAAAAAGTGAAAAAAAAATGAGCACTTGATAACTTAAACTATTAGCCATTTCAGTAGGAATCTGTGTAGAAAATTCTTTAAAATAGTAATTGCTAAGGGAAATGAACAAAATAGAATCATTTCTATAGTATCTCACCATGTCATAACACAGGATTGCTTATGAATTTATTATTGCTTAATTTGATGAAATAAGACTGACAATCAGAATTTATCAGACTCTTGTGCTTTATTTGCCTTGTCAAACGGCAGTGTCTGTTCTCTTGGGAGGAAGGAAAAGGCATAGGAACAGGATTTGATGCGGAAGAAGTTGTTACTTGATAGGTTACCTGATAGACTCCAAGATTAGTGGGAACTCTAATTTTCTGGAAGACAGGGAGTCTGTTAATCAGGGTAATTAATGCTGCCAGCTGCCACAGGAAACGCAAAATCTCAGTGACTTACCATAGTGAAGATGAATTCTGTGGGATGTTTTTCAGGGTCAGGCCTAGAGGTCACCTTCATTCCTTCTGCTAACACGCCACCTGGTAAGGTAACTTGAAGGGAGGCCGTGATGCCAAGGGAGTCGTGGGCGTTGGGCATGCACCCACGGTCTCTGCTGGAATGAGGATGCGCTTTGATACAGTTGTTGAAGGGATAGTGAGGTGATCACTGAACTTGGCATGTTATGCTAACAAACAAATGTATTCTATCGGCTGAGTAGATGGTTAACTATTGTCTCCAATTTTCTATCTGCTGCTAATGAGCTTTTTCCCTTATAAATTGAGAGTCTCATTGAGAGAATTATCTGAGGGTTTTTTTCTTTTAAATTTAACCTTGCAGCATAACCCTTAGTCTTTTGTAGTCTGTAGTCACCGGCTCCTGTCTTCCGACGGGCCCTTACCTACTACATTAAATAGCAATGTAGAGTTATAAAGACTAAAGTTCATCTTTAGCAGAACCAAACTACTCAGTGTTTCGCGATTTGCGTAATTGCAGTGTGGACAGCATGCCCTCAGTGTGTTGCTCATAAGTCCAGCGCTCCTTGCATTTCCCACAGTCTGCAAACCACAAAATGCAGGTGGGTAAATGTATCAAGTCAAATAATTCTACACTCTTCTCTGGAAGCCATGTCAAGAAGCTTCCATGTCACTTCACAGCTGACCTTGGAGATTAAGTTGGGGCTGGAATAGGCTCAAGGGTTTCCTCCAGGACTTCCTGGCCCTTAGAATCTTATATTTACACCGGATCTGAAATTCAGGGGAACTTCTGGGGTTCAAGGAATTGGGGGCCATTATGTAGCTCACAGTGGGAACTAAAAGACAGGTTTGCATGAGTCTGACTGCCACTGCCTTCTTGGGCTGTCTCTTCACTTGTCTCTGCTCTACCCTCCGACCTTGAGTTCTCTGCCTGGAGCACTCACCTCCTGAGGCTATACCCTCCTACAAGGTTTTTCCTTTTTTTTTTTTTTTAATGAGGATTCCCTTGGTGTCTAGCCACAATCACCCCTTTCCTATAGGCAATCTACCCCTTACCCTGAATTCCTCAGCCCACTTCCCTGTATTTTCTCTGGCTCACTTATCACCCTGACACTTTGTCTTTTTATTGATCTTGTTATGTATCTTTCTGTGGTTCCTCATCTCTCCAGGAGGGGAGCTGCTTTTTCTATCTTTTCCACCATGATGTCTCCAGCACCTATGAAGCCACTGAACACATAGTAGGTACACAATGTGTCTGTTAAATTGATCAATGGATAATTGCACACCCAGAACAAAAATCTCCTAATGAAGCAGAACGGCTGAAGAGATAATGACATGAGCTGAAAATTATCGATGTGAGGAAGCTCCATTATTAATAAATAGGCACATTTGAGCTAAGAAAAACCAACAAACGGGCCTCCCCTGGTGGCGCAGTGGTTGAGCGCTGGGCTGCGAGGCTGCCTGCAGCCTCTGCTGCGCCGGTTTGTTCCCTGGCCGCCTGTGCCACCGGCGAGGGTCCCACAAAAAATAAAAAAAAAAAAAAAGAAAATAAAAGCCAACAAAGCAATGATTATTTCTCAACTTAAAATTTGATAAACTGAAAGGGAAATTTGTGAGACCTGAATTTGAGGTCTGGAAGACCAAGTGGAAAAATAACCTGAATACCTGGGTAAAAATAAAGAAATGAATGGGGAATTAGAAGGGAAAATAGATTTGGTTAACACATTGTGCTTTCCATCAAGTAAACAAGAAGGTTGCAAGAGAAGAAAGCAGGATCAGCTGGAAGGGAAGCAAACTATGGATTAAAATTCCCCTGATTTCAAGAAAGATTGAGGCTGTAGATCAAAAGAGCTTGCAAAGTTAAGGTTAAAACTTATATTCAGGGCCTCCCCGGTGGCGCAGCGGTTGACCACTGTGTTGTGAAGCTGCCCGAAGCCTCCGCGGCACAGGTTCGATCCCCGGCTGCTCCCCGGCCACCAGAGGAGGGTCCTGCATGGCGCGCAGACCTCTCCTGCCGCCCGCTGCTCCCCTCAGCAGTGTACTTCGTTAGTCTGCCTGTTCTGCTCCCCGCTCTGGCTCTGGTGGATTCTCTCACCCTCCCGCGCTTCTGACTGTACCCAGTGCTTGTATAAATAAATAAATAAATCTTTAAAAAAAATAAAAATAATAAAATAAAATTAAAAAAAAAAAACTTATAGTCCATGCCCCAAGAATAAAAAGAAATTTTTTAATTTTCCAGGAAGAAAAGCAAGTTACTTTAAAAATAAGAAATGATCAGACTGATGTTGGACTTCTCATAGATCAACGAGGAGCTGAAAAGTGAGATCCCTGGGGAAAAAGACTGATTTCCCTCTTGGGCTGAAAGAACTCTGTTCATGTATATGAAAGGTTTAGGAAAAAGTGCTGTCTACTCATCCCATCTGCAGAAAAGGCTAGAAGGTATAATACTCAGTCAACAAGTAAATAAGAGGAGGAATTAATATAGGAAAATCTTCCTGGACTCTGGAAAATGTGGTAGGATCTTTTTTTTTTTTTTTTTGGTGGGACCCTCGCTGGCAGCCAGGGAATGAACCCATGCTGCAGAGGCTGCGCCAGCAGGGGTGGCCCAGGAAAATGTGGTAGGATCTGAAACCAACATTACTGAAAGCCTTGTTGCAAATGACCCAGTAATGGTCTAAAATTATACTATGAAGCCATGTAAGCAAAGTCGAGGGGTCTGTTAGTTCGGTGTGGGTAGAGGGCTGAAGCAAAACTCATCTTGTTGGGTGTCATTGGCTGGAGAGTCGGGATGATGAGATACTCTAAAGGTTTAATTGAGTTTGGATGAGAAGCAAGTGTGACATAAAACATCTCATTGGTGAAAATAATTGGCAAATGATGAATTTCAGAGAGAACGATGCCATTAAAAGTAAAGAGCATGGTAAAATGCCCAAATTAAGAAAAAAATGAATGAGTACCAATTTTGTTAAACTAGCTCCAAATCAATGAAATTAAATGAACACTAAATGTCTCGGGGAAAAAGACCTAGCAAATCCAATGTGTATAGTATGTTAAGGATAGTTGTATCAGGTTAAAAACAAAATCCAAAAAGATAGAGTTTACTAGAAACACTTAATGCAAAATCATGGAAAAAAATATTTGAAAATGTTAAGTTGGATAAGGGTGAAGGCAACAGTGTCAATGATAGTATTAGATCGTAATTAATAAAAACTAAAGACTCTAAACAAGGTAAAAAATATTAACAGGGGAGTGCTACACAATTGCAGAAGGCAAAATTATAAATAAATTATGACCCTGGGTGTGCTTCACATTGGGACATTAGTGGTGGGGTGGTATGTATGATCACATACATTTGAAGAAGTGTGAATCTGTACCCCTAAATCACGTACCGTGTTGCAAATTGTTACCTCAATAAAAATAATACAATAAAAAATCTGTTTGCAGTGAAAGCCACACTAAGGAGAATGCAAAACTGGACGACATTATTAGAGAACACAAAAATAAAGGCACTTGATGCACAATTTTAAAAATTTGAAAAAGCTGCAATGACATTAACCAAAACAGATCGGGGAGCAGTGACAAAGATAGAAGCTGAAGGTGGTGGAGAAGCAACAGCAAAAAGCGTGGGATGTGAAATACATCTTTGGGCTTGTTCTGTGGAAAGGCTGAAATCCTCCATGAGTTTGATAAAGAGTAAGAGAAAATATAAAATAAGGCACAGATATAGAAGGACTTTAAAAACTAACATTTATTGCTACTCTCTGCTAATAAATCTGAAAATCTAAACAAAATGAAAGTTTTAAACGAGAGGGTATGTTATGCCAAGGAATAAAAAGTTTGAACAGACATTGGCATAAAAGGCTTTGGAAGGGCAATTAAAGATTCGCCACTAAAACTGGCTCCCGGGTCCACATGGCCTCACAGCTGAGTTTCTATATACCCTTTACAGAACAGATGGTTCCAATGTTATTTAAACTATTCCAGACCTCAGAAGTAGACTGAAAGTTCCCCAATTAATTTTAAGCAAATAGATGAGCATTAGTAGCAAAACTTGATCAATTTAATACAAAAATAACCTCCTAGCTAAAGACTATAGTCACTTACTAATAAAGATGCACATATTCTAAATAAAGTGAGCAATTCAACAGTATAGCAAAATAATCTACCTTCTCCCAGTTAGGGTTTATTCCATAATGAAAATATAACTGACATCAGGAAGCCTCTCAACATAGCAACATAACCACAGCATAGAACACAAAGTCTCCTAGATGTTAATCTGCAGGAGGGAGAGAATTTGGCACATTCGTCACTGCCGTAGCCCTGCTCCCCAGGCCAGCACCTGCCATATAGTGCCTGCTCAATAAATACTGATTAAAGGGATTGTTAAAGGAGAAAAGCTATTCTTCTCTCTTGAGGAAATATTTAATAGCGAACTCTCGAAAACAACAACAGAGATTTGTTGCATGTTCTGCTTTCCATGCTGCACATACTGCCACCGCAGCCATTTAAAAGTAGTTCAGCCAGTAGCCACCTTGCTAGCCCTGAGCGGGTGGGAAGGTGTCCCACACCTGGGTTCCCCCGCTGGGTGAGCTGGGTCAGGTGTGCCGCAGGGAGGTAAGTTGTTGCAGAAAAGGCACTTGGGAGCGTTAGCTGCCAACCCTAATGGAGGGCTATTATTTATGTATGTTATATTCCCTGAAATGCCCAAAGAAAACAAATATGGAACCACTAAAGCTATTTAAATTAAGATCAGGAACTCACAGATGTAGCTTCCTTCATCACACCCAACAGTATTTTGGAAAGAGGTTTGCAAATGTAGAAAAATGACAGTACTAGAAAGTTAGTGTATGCTGGGAAAATGACTTCTGTGAGCAAATCCTACACATCTAGAGGAAGCAAGAGTATCTAGGAAGAAAAACAAATCAAAATGGTATAATGACAAGATGAAATAAAGCAAAACAAAGCAAAAATCTGCTTGAGTCAACAGGAAAATTTGAAGTGTTTGGGTGCAAAATGAAAGAGTGGTACTTTATCAGTCTTTTTTTTTAATGAACTTTTTTTTTTTTAAGATTTATTTATTTATTTATTTATTTATTTATTTATTTATTTATTTATTTATTTATTTATTTATACAAGCACTGGGTACAGTCAGAAGCGCGGGAGGGTGAGAGAATTCACCAGAGCCAGAGCGGGGAGCAGAACAGGCAGAAGGACCGAAGTACACTGCTGAGGGGAGCAGTGGGCAGCAGGAGAGGTCTGCGCGCCATGTGGGACCCTCCTCTGGTGGCCGGGGAGCAGCCGGGGATCGAACCGGCACCGCAGAGGCTGCGGGCAGCTTTGCAACCCAGCGCTCAACCACTGCACCACCGGGGAGGCCCGGTACTTTATCAGTCTTGAAGAGCTCAAAATGGAAATGGTGAGAGGAGTCCATTTGCGAAGACTAATTTTCTATGACTGACCACATCCATCCTAAGACCAGTCACTACTCAGAAAAGCGCCCTTGATTTGGAAGGAAATACCTAAAAGATGAAGGGCAGGTCAAGGCCGTCTAACTAGGGCACTGGGGAGAGATGTGGGGGTGAGCGTTAGTGATACTCACGACTTGGAAATAGTAAAAAATCAAAATTAAATGGTGTTTGTTGTGGGGGTCACAAAGCAGGAGCGAGTTTGTTTTGTGTTTGCTCCTGTTGCCAGATAGGATGATTGTACTGACTTTTCATACCTGGACTCTCCACAGAGCCCCATGGCCTTTAAGGTTCTGGGCAGCACAGAGACACAGTGGGCTGGTCTGGCTTACAGGCTCTTGAGAGGTTTCATGTCCCCCGGATCCCTGGTGCATCCAGGGAGCATGATAGATCATGTCCAGCTTGTCTCAACGAAGCTCTCTGGAAGCTGCCGTGCATCCTCGTATTTCCACATTTTCTCTGTGTTCTCCTCGTCTGTCTGCTTCCTCTCATCATCACCCCCGCCACGTGCTGAGGTGTGAGGGCGTGGACACGCTTCCATGGATGTTGCTGGGCCTTCACTTCCCTGATGATCAGGGTCTATGGCACTTTCAATATTGAGTCATACATTTCCAGTGCTTCCAGATTTTCTGATAAATTAAAAATATATATAGTCTTTGATTTGTACATAAAAGGTTTTGCATTTCACACATTTCATGCAACAGACTATGAAAAACAAATCTTGTGCAGGAAGCTGTAAAAATAGAGGAGGTGGGGCTGGGGTGCAGGAAAAGCAAGCCAGAGCACTTGTTTCTGCTGCTGGCTGTGCTCTGATCACATGTGGATGTGTGGGTAGAGTGGAATGAAGTTTGGGCACCTACAGGAATCAGTTGAAGATTTCCTTATATAGGGATTTACACATTGACATAGATGGGGGTGGTTCTCCCGCCACTGCCTTGCCTCATGGTGGGTGACATTTAGAGGGAGGTAAAGATTCTGCAGCTTGTGGGCACATGTCACAAAGCTAGACAAGTTGTCTTAGCAGCCCCACACGTGAGCGCCACCAGTGGGTCTTTGTAGAAGGTTGGGGACGCGGGTAAGTATGTCTTCAGCAAGATGCCTTTGCACAGAGACTACCAGTTGTGTGAGGGGATGAGTATATGGCTCTGAGGCTGCATTTGGCTTCTGGTTATTTCTTAGACTGTTCCACTTTTTAATAACTTAAAAAGTGATTAGTTATTTGACTGACTTCTGCTTGACATGTTTTTAAAAGAACAAAATTCAAAAACAATGTTCAATCAGGCAAATATCACAATGAAAATAACATAAAATGGAAACCATCTGAGCTGGTGGGGGTGGAGAGTAGGGCCGTGTTCTGATGAGCCAGATCATAGGAACGTTTCGAGCATTTGAGCACTGCTCCCGGGGATGGTCATAAAGGGGTCCACATATGGCCTCAGTAGGATGACCACATGGCCTGGTTTTTCTGGGCAGATCCGGGCCTAGTATCCCCACTTACTGTCAGGGTGACCTGGCTTGCACAAAACGGTCATCTCATGCATAAGTGTTTGAGGGCTAAGATGTCAGGCAGGGCTCGGGAGACCCCTGCATGGAGAGAGGGGCAGGAAAGTGGTGGAAATACCTCGAATACCTTCTAAGCAGGGATCGGAATCAAAGGATTACTTGTTCTTTTTTTCTTGTATTTTTTAATTGCATAACATTGGTTTCCCGCACAGTATATGAATCAGAGGTACAGGTTCACCCCAGATATTCTCGAGATAAGTCAATGTTAAGGACATGACGATGCCTGGGACTGGAGGAATGATGCTCAGAGAAACAAGTCAGCAGGAGAAAAACAAGCACCGGATGGGTCACTCAGAGGTAGACCAGAGAGGAGCAAAGCAAAGCAAAGAAACTGACTAAACAAAAACAAACCCTAGAAATCTGACTTGGAGGGTTGGGAAGGGGTCCACTGAGCTGTTGGGGCCTGAGGGGTTTGGGTAGGGGGGTGGTTGTGATAACATCCCTCTGAAGAGGGCGTCTCCTGGGACACTAAATCATATGCAGTAAGACGATGTTTCCTGGCTAAGAAATAACACAGTTTTAAAAAGGCATGTTCCTTTATCAAAAAGGAAATAGCCTGACTGGATTATGCTCTATTTTACAAGATACCCGGAGAGCCGGGCCGTGTGGCGAGCGCGCAGGGCGCACGGGGAGGGCTGCGTAAAGCGAGGCAGCGCTGGGAACGCGGCAGGGCGCGCAGAAATGCGGTGCCGGATGTCCAAAAAACAAGAAAAGAGAACTCCGGAGCCTGTAATTACACTATAGATGACACGAGCAGAAAGAATGTGTCTTTTGAAACATTTTTTTACAAGCCCGAATGAAAACATGTATCACCACCCCAGGTACGAGAAATTGGACAGATGATGAATATTAATGAATCTTTGCCAAAATAGAAGCTTCTGTTTTAAGACTCTAATTTGAGAGCTTATAAAGCTGAGGAGGGAGGGGTGCTGAGGAACTGAATTAGCCTCTGGACAGAGAGCTCGGCGAGCTCCTCATCCACACGCGCTGGCCCCGGGCCGCGGGAATTTTCCACCGTGTGCGTAATGGTGAGCGCGGCCTTTCATCCCTGGACACGCTCGGCCGCCTCGCACCCAGGATCTTTTTAAGAAAATAACCACCTTAAGTTGGAGTCTCTCCTTTGGCGCTTTAATGATACACTGGGAGGATTTTGCAACAACAGAAGAAGAAACCATTGATCTTGCGCTTCCCTGGCAGGGGCCTCGCCGCCCCTGTAGCTAATGGGGGTGACCCGGGCTGGGTGAGTGTCACCCACAGTGGCTGGGGAAGCTGCGCAGACGGGGATCCCTGCCGTCCGGGTGGCCATCTGGTTCGCTTGCTGGGGGTCAGTGGCTTCCCCGAAGGGTGGTCTGTGCGCGGTGGCCATGTGCTCCGCCTGAGCCTGGGCCCGTTCCCCGTTCTTGGCTCCAGGATGCCGGGTCACCAGGAGAACGTTCTCCTGGGGCCTCTGATGCGGCCTGCAGGACAGCCGTGGACTTGGCGTGCATGTGGCGTGTGCACCCGCCGAGGCGCCACGTCGCCCCGAGACCTGGATGCCACAAGCAGCGCTGCGCGCGTGCAAATCACCCAAAGGATCTAAAAAAGGAAAAAGCAGAGGCCTGAGGCTCCCCGGCCTGGGGGGGCTTCCAGGTGGCATTTCTCGCTGCAACTCGTTTCTGTAAACCACAGGGACATAACCTGATTATCCAGCAACCTTTACAGAATACGAGAGTCCTGTTAGCCCACGGGCCCTGCAGAACGGTCAGGAGCATTACTACTGCCCGCAGCGCAGGGATGAAATAATAAATGGCCCCTGAGCTCCTGGGTGATGCCCAGTCTTGTTGATGCCTCACTTCCTTGGGCCTCTCAGGTGCCAAGGACGGTGCCTAGGGCCTCTGGTGGACAGATGGGGGGCCGGGCCTCAGTGGAGTGACCCTCCCATGGCCACACAGCATTTGGCAGGGGTGGGGAGCCCCATCTCTGGTGGCAGGGGCTGAGTCCTGGGGCTTCTGAGCTCCACCCTCCTCCCCCCCATGGAACTCAGGGTCTGTTCTGGGGTGCACTATACCTCTGGTGTTGGGGAGATTCCAGGTAGGGTGGAGAGAACATGTGCTTTGAAGTAAGATTGACTTAAGGTTTTATTAAACTTTTGTCACTTTCTATTTGTGTGATTGTGGGGGACCAGTGACCCCCGAGTTTCAGTAATGTCATAAATAGAATGTCAGTAATTGTACTGGTTCTGAGCTAACAAACCAGAGAGTACTGCTTTTAAAACTAATACTCTCAGTCTGCTCACTACAGACCCCCCACTGGTACCTTGAAAGATGGCCACGTGGCAAATTTTATTTGACATTTAGGCAAAACTTTGACATTCAGAAATTCGCTTCTTAAAATTAATGTTAATATTTGCCAGATATGCTTGATATTAATCAAACATTCCAATGAAGTAATGTGCCTCAGTACAGGAGACATGATTATTATTGTGACCATTTTGGAATGAGGAAAACCATTAGGTTTTATACTTTCATTGTATATTGAGGTAGATGCTAGTATGTTGGAGGTTTGGTTTAACTAAAGTTGAATAATTAAATGACAATGGTGACATTAACTGAACATTAGCCATGTATGAATACATGGCAGTAGATGAATTGCTTTGTATTATCTCGTTTAGTTCTTGGAGGAAACTGAGGCATGGAGAAGCCTGTAGCTAGTTCAAGGTCACACAACTTGGAAGCTACTGACTCAGGATTAGAACTCACCTTCTCCAACTCTTGTCCTCTTAATTCCTATGAATGCTTTGAAATGGAATCTAATTATAGGTATGATTCTTATAAGATTATTCCAGTTTTTTAAGAACGGTGAAAATTAACCAGCAGAAAAATCAAAACAATGAAAGATTATGTTTCTTTAAATAAGGAAACATTTATGATCAATTTATTGCTTATGTATCACGGTACATCTCACTTGTAAAATTAATAGTAGTTAACTCATTAAAACCAAGTTCTGTGTTTGCATGTAGACTGTTATGCAAAATGCATCTCAGGTGAAAAGGAATTGGACATTCATACTGAAGAGACCAAATGAAGTGTGGGTGAAACCAAGTAACTTATCTTTCAGAGGCATGAAAAATGTGAAACAACGTAATGAATATTTAATTTTCATCTAACATTTTCTCTGTTCTTTAAATCATGATGATTATGAAATGAAATTTGTATCTAAATTAATCTCTACCAGGCTCCCCTAAATTTCCTACCACATTTGATCATGGTGACGACAGTAACTTAGAATATACTTCCAGTATGCTAACAGGTACTACCAATACTTTGTTATTAATTTTGTTTTAAATATTTAACTTAGCAAATTTGTCTGGTACTTACAGTGCACTAGATCATATTCTGGGTTATTGCTATGAATCCATGTGACTTATAAAGGGTGAGTTATAAATACCCTCCAATACTCCTTGAAGTGTCCTGCTTGTATGTGAAGGGTGGAAACTGTTTACTATTATTGTTCTAAAAGACCAGTATTTGTCAAGATGTGTGTGTGTGTGTGTTCTTAGGAATCTGAGGTAGGAGAGACTCAAATGTAGAACTTGATTTGGATTATAACCTAAAAGCTGGTATAAATATGGATGACGCGCATTTCATCAGGCTTTGGTGCTTGGGTGCATATCTGTGATTCTTGTGGCCCACGTGAATGCTAACTAGTGCTCTAATACACTGCATGTGGGGGTTTTCCGCGGTCATTCAAACACAGGAAAACAGTGGGCAGTAGTTAAAGTGCGACATGTTTCCATGTAGGGATGCGCAATTCAAAACATCTATGCCAAAGAAATGAGTGATCTATTATGATTATGGCAAGCGCGTTGCGTGGACTCCACTATCCTACAACATTTTATCGAAAGTTTAAATATTATCAGAAGTATATGGACAGATATGTATGTATGTACACAGATATATGAAACTTTCTTTTCTGGTTCTTGCTATAATTGTACTAGGTTTCAATTTCAGTTCAGAGTCTAGTAATACCGTCAATCTAATGTTCAAGGAAACAAGATAGCATTATAGGATTATCAAGAAAAACCTCTTTTCTTATTTACTGATGTGTATAAATGTGAGATCTGATTATTCTGAAATAGGACACAAAGATTGAGGTTGTTAATAACTTTTGGGGAAAACATACTTCTGTGAATGTCATTCTCTGCATGATTGTCATTGAAATGAAATTGGAGATACAATAAACAGAAACCAGATCTGAAAATATATCTTTGTCTTTAAAACTGCTAGTTAGTTGCAACAAAACATCATTTGTCATTTGAAATTAATTAATATGATTTTTATATTGTATGAGAGTGATAGGTATATGTTTGTACATTTTGTATTTAATTTCAGTGTACATGTTGACACTGGAATATTGTGAATTTAAGTGCATATTGTGAGTCTGTGAGGAACTTTTACTTTGCAAGAACTGTATATAGTACTCATCAAAATAGTCACGAACCAAAGAATATTCCCATTGAAATATTTTTTTTATTATTCAGCCAATAACTATGTAAGTATCTTTAGCTGAAGAATTTAATTGTTTATCATATAAGACAAACTCAGTGTATGAGGGGGACAGCATTCACAAAATTGTATTTTTAGCCTTTTCCAAAATGCCTGCATCCTGTATTCCTGCACATATTAGTGCTTATTCATGTATGGGGAGTTAAAAATTTGCACATTTTCAAAAATTTTGTCTAGCAGACATCTGAAAGCAGTCGTCGTATAAAATCAATAGGTAATACCTTTGAGTTCTCCATAGAATTTTAGTTGGATTTCTACCCAAATTTTATTTTATGCAGCGAGGGCTGGTTCCTGATCTGCTCTTTCCTAAAAAGGAACTCCTGGTACCATCTCCTGTCATGCTGTGATTTTCCCCATTTTAAATCTAGGCTACGTTTTGACTTTCTTATACAAAGGGATGAGAGTAGGATGATGGACACAGGGATTCAGTGGTGATTATACATAATTCTTGACTTAATCTGCTTTGCAACTTTAAACTACTCTGCAGCTCGAGGTATTGTCTCCTTTTTTATAGGTATATATCTAATCTGGGGATAAAAATTGAGAAATAAATGAGATAAAAATAAAGCATTGTTCAAAGTAGCCTTTTTACTGCCTTGAAGTTTGGGAATGATTGTTCTCTACATTGGCATTTGAGAGAAAAATTTAGCTATTATGGTTTTTCTTGTTATTTTTATTAAGCGAATGAAAAAGGATGGTAGCAGTTCAGCCACTGGGGTGTCAGAACGGCAAATTGAGGGGCCCCCAAGGACCTTGATACCCATTTTTGAAGTTCAATTCCAGTCCCTAAGATTAGAGCAGCCCTTCCAAAATGAGGGTCACAAATGCATTTGTGATTTAGACTATTTGTCTCGATGCTGTCAGGGAAACAATTGGCTATTATTGAACAGAACTGCTGATTTTCTCCCTGTACCATTTTCCTTTTGTTTTGGTCATCTCTGAATGGTAAAGTCTGACAGCAAGTAAGAAAAATACTAGAGTTGTGGGAGAGAGAGGGACCTGGAGAGAAAAGGAAGAGACCAAAAGAGATGAGGGAGGAAAAGAGCTTTTCAATTTCATATGACAGTGATTTTAGTCTTGAGTAATTTAGTTTAATTGAAAATACATTATGGGGAATATACAATATATTAGATATTGTTTATTGTTGTAGGGATACAACTTGGAAAGGATGAAATCCTGTGTCATGAGGGAGCGAAATCCATAGCATGGTGGAAGGGGTTGAACACAGAGATGGTCATGGACATGCTTCTAGAACCTGCCCTGTCACAGCTTCTTGGGGGTTGGCCCTCCACCCCAGAGCTGGTCCTGATCCCAGCTGCCGGCCTGGGACTAGAGGAGCCCAGAGGAAGCCAGTCCGTGCACTCAACAGTGACTCTGGTGCCTAAGGCTTAAACATGAAAGGGCAAGTCTGTTATCAGAATCTCTCCAGTCAGTAGGTCATTTTCTCCCAAAAATTGATCTCAGATGGGCCTCCCTGGTGGCACAGGCAGCTGAGCACAGCACTGTGAAGCAGTCTGCAGCCTCTGCAGTGCGAGTTTGATCCCCGGCGGGCCTTGGAGGCACCCACGTAGGGCAGCAGACCTCTCCTGCCTCACCAGCTGCTCCCCTCAGCAGTGTATTTCTTCAGTCTGCCTGTTCTGTTCCCCACTCTGTCTCTGGTGAATCCTCTCCCCCTGCCACGCCTCTGGCCTGTACCCCAGTTCTTGTATAAATAAATCTTTAAAAAAAATAGATCTCAGATCTGCCCATTTCTCCAGCTCCTATTCTATCACTGCCAGCCACAGCCACAGACTCTTGCTTGGTCTCTTATGGGCGGCATCTTACCCGTCCAGTCCTTCCTGCCCTTGGACTCACAGTGATGTTTTAAGACCATTGACCTGTCATTCCTCTACTTAGAAGAGTCTCAGCGCTTTCCCTCTGCCCTTGGAAACAGCCCAGGACACGACCCCACGTACAGCCCCAGGCCCCTCCTCCCCGATCACTGCTTTGCTGGCCAGCAACACCCCCCAGCCCCTTCCAGCTGCAACCCCCCATTAGGGCGTTTCCACGTCCCTGTTGCTGGTCCAGCCTCTCCTCGTGTGTCCTCCCCTGTCCGCACTTCCCCACAGGCTCCCTGGAAGACGTTGCAGTGTCACCTCTGCATGACGCCTTTCCTCAACCCTAGCAGATGTGCTCTGCTTGCTAGTGGCATGACGTGTTTCTTCACAACACTTTATTATTTTGCAATTTCAACCCCCCTTGCATTCACTTACGTGAGAATGATCTTCTCACTAATGCACAAGTCACATTCTTCCCCACTGTGGCCCCTGTCCCTTCTGCATTGCTCAGGCCCCGACAAGCAACACAATAAACATCTGGTTAATAAATGAATTGACATTAAGAGGTGGTGTCCACCACTGGGGAGTTGGGGAGGCAGCCCAGGGTGGTGCTGGCAGTTGAGGGGGGCTCTGGTGTCCCCAGTAGGGTTAGTATATCAGATAGGGCAGTCAGTCCTGGAGTCATCTGGGCTCATGCTCAGCTCCACCACTGGTTAGCAGGGTTTCCTGAGGCCAGTTAGTCCCCTCTGTGAACTCTTTCCTGATATGTAATGGGGAGGGAGGCGATGATATCTTTCTATGGGGTTGCTGTAAGGCTGTATAACAACATGTGCACGTAATCAGCGCGAGTAACAATGAATAGCATTTGTTTAATACCCTGGCTGAGGGCTCTGACGTGCTCTCACTGGGTCTTGGTGTCAGTCCTGCCACATACCATCTGCCATCCTCATGTTCATGTGAGAAACTTGAAAATGCAGGTAAATTTAAGGTCATGTAAGTAGCGAGTGGCAGAATTAGGATAAATTTGTGACTTTTTATTTTTATTTTTTTATTTATACAAGAGCCGGGGTACAGGCCAGATGTGCGGGAGGATGAGAGGATTCACCAGAGACAGAGCGGGGAACAGAACAGGCAGACTGACAAAATATGCTGCTGAGGGGAGCAGCGGGCGAGACAGGAAAGTATGCCGCACCATGTGGGTAGCTCTATGGCTGGCGGGGGTCAAACTGGCACTGCAGAGGCTGCAGACAGCTTCACAGTGCTGCGCTCAACAGCCTGCACCACCAGGGAGGCCGAAATTCAGGACTTTTAATTACAGAATCTAACAAGCACTGAGTTACACTGACTTCCATCTACGTGGGCTGCAGAGAACGACTTCCAAACGGAAGGAGTTATTACTTATCACTAATCATTGCACTTGGTGTGTAGATAGACGAAGGTGATCTGAAAGGAACCAAGAATCAAGGAGAGGTGCAGGGAGAAGCCACACCAGGTAATGGGGCCCCCATGGAGCCTGCTTGGCCGCAGGTGGCTGCCTTCTCTTTGCTGGGCCCTTGGTTTCCAAGTGCAGCAGGACTTGCTGTCCTCGTCCCGTATCGGTCACGTGGGTCCCCACGTCTAGAATTTGGTGAACTACTTGTCTGTTGCATCTTCTCTGGTCGCTGTGGATGGTTTTCTTTTCCGGGGTTTATAATATTCTACTGTAAAGGCATCTTCTGTGGGTGGTGTTTGGTCCTGGGACCTGGCCCAGGAGGGGTTCCCAATGCTTTCTGACTTCACATTGTAGACCAGTTTTTATTTATTTTCAACAGAGTAAGGCAATTGAGATGCAGCCCATTCTGCATGGCCTCAGGTTTTGGCCTCTGAGGGGCCGCCTCCCCAGGAAGGCCCATGGCCTGCCCTGGAGATGGTCAGGACTCTTGGTTCTTACGGGTGGGCCAGCTCGTTGAGGCTGTTGGATTGATTCAGGGTTTAGATTCGATTTCCTTGGTTACAGGCCAAAGGCTGTGTATTTTCTCCACGGACAGATGTCAGAACCTTAGCCCTCTTCCCAGAGTCCTTAGCTGGGGGCTTGAAGCCTGCAAGGACACCGTCGTCTGCTTGTTGCTACCATCCCTCATTGTTCCTACCACCTAGGCTGCACCCTTCTGTGGTGAGGCATGTATTTAAATTTATGGGTATATTTTAATTAGAACATCTATGTGTTCGTTAGGAGAGGGGGCCTGTTGACGCCCTCTCAGTCCATCCTGAGACCAGAGGTCCAAAGCACAGGAGCATGAAGCGAGTGATCGCCTGTGTGTGGCAGGAACTTGTGAAGGGGAGGCGAGGTGGCTCAAAGGTAGAGTGAGCTGGAGCAGCCACACATGAGGGTCGGCTTGGTCCGGCTGCCACGGGGAGCCATAGAAGACTTCAGAGTAAGTGTATACCATAGTAAATTATTTTAAAGAATATTGTAAAGAAACTAGCCTGGTAGCATTGTAAGGAATGAATGGAAAACAGAAAAAGTGATGACATGTGAATAAATTGGAATGGCGTGGCAGATGTCTTAGTCACAGAGCATCGAGAGCCTGGACAAAGCAGCAGAGACAGAGGGAGAGGACGGGCCCAAGACAAGGGGAAGGGTGCACCTCTCAGCTCCTGGGGAGGAGGAGCAGCAGCAGTCGAAGGGAATCTGGCCTGGATGACTAGGAGGCTATTGGGTTGGATTTGTAATATGTTTATAGGTTATCCCCAATGACAGGCCTGGCATCACCCCATTCCTGGGTATTGCATGAAGTACCCCAATTTATGCTGTAGCTAGCAGAACCCCAGATTGGGGCGGGTTGGGCACCTGGCAGAGGAATGGGCTGGTGGACCAACTCCTGCCTCAAAGGGAATGTTTAACGACCCTATTCAGTGGATTATGTTAAGCGCATCCAAGCCACGAGGAAATTCTCTCATTTGTGAGTTCCGTATGTGCGCACGCTGTCGGCCAGCTCCGGCCCTCAGCGACACTCCAGGCCAGGCATGTCCAGGTTCCTGATTTCTTATGTGATGGGAGGATAATGGGTTTCTAAGGTGAGCCTTTTTTTTTTCTTTGTCATGGAATGAAATATTTCGTCGATAGGTGGAGAAAAGTGAAATTAAATGAAACCACACAAATTGACTGAAAAACTCCCACTGTATGTTTGCAGTTTATAAGGGCTTTGTGCTGACACAGCTCAGCAGGCCCGCACAGATACGCCCGCGCAATCGAAGGCTCCACTTAACTGCGGCAGGAACCGGCCCAGCACAGGGGCTCGAAAGCACGACCTGAGGGGCTCACCCTTTTCTTTTGAGGAGAGATGTTCGGTGGGCAGCACACAGACGTCTCCACGGTGCACCGAGTCTGCATGGTGGACAAACTCAGGCCATTTCTTTGTCTTCTAGAGCTGTGGTAGGAGCCAGGGCAGGGCCCAGCTAGCTGGGAGTTCACTGAAATTATCTCCATCACCTAAAGCGCTTTATCTGCGCCCCCGTCTTACTCAACCCCCCCCCCCATTCATTCTAACTGCTTTGATTGCCTTCGGGTTGAAACCCAGCCAACATTAAGAGACTTGACTTTCTGACTTGAGAAGGGATGATGACAAGCAGGTTTTGTGTTTTCAAACACCGGAGCTCCAATGTGGCCCTGGGCCCCGGGCCCAGCAGGTCACCGGCGCTGCGCGGGAAGCTCGGGGTCGCTCGCAAGGGCATTTCGAGTGGAGCAAGCTTTGAAGATCAAGATTTAAGAAACAATCCCACGGACAGCCAGCTGTTTAGGAATCGTGATCAGAGAACGTGGAGCCCCAGTCACAAGAGCTGGGTCTCCCGGCCTCAGCCCCCACGGCGCGCTGCCCCCGACCCAGTCTCTTCTTGTCCTGCGGCCTCAGTGTCTCCATTTGTGAAATGAGGGAGACAGACCCGTTCGTGGGTCCCAGGTGCTGGCCCGTGCTTGGAATGAACTCAACCCCCCTGAAAAACTTCAAAATTCTTTAGGCAGAACATGCAGAGACTGTGATCTGCAAGCCCGTGGTGTGCATGTCCTTGGCCTCCTATTTGCACAGCTCCGCTGGGGACGCAAGGCCAGGGCCAGCGGACTTTTGTTTTATTTTATTTTTAAAGTTCACTTGAAAAAAACCCTCAAAGCTAAAAATGTTCCAAGGGAGCGCACCTGATTCCCGTATCTTCGTCTGTGCATTGGCCACAGGGAGCTGCGCCGGCCTTGCGGTCTCCCAGTAGATTCGCGCAGAAGCGCATTCGTGTTAGTGTGTTTTGATACACTTGTCAGTCCACTGCAGACGTCTCGATGCTTCAAGATACCGCGCCTGTGTCTCCTTGGAAGAGGACGTCCTTAAAGCATCAGGGAACAAAGACCAAATTCAAGAAAGGCAGCGTCAGCAGCGTCTGTTCCCAACCTCTGCCAGTTTTCGTCCTGCTCTTCTTGACAGCAAGTATTTAAATGTATTTTAAAAAATTGCATTATTGCAATGAAGCACACACGTGCAGAGAAGTCAGAAGGACGGTGGGAGGAACGTGGTTCCCGAGCCCCCAGGGGTGCGGCCTGGCACGTGCCCAGCCCGTCCTGCGAGTCACCAAGTGTCTCAACAGCATCCTTGATGGAAAATCACCAGTCCCGCCTCGCGTGTTCCATGGACCTGTCACAGCTCTTAGGCTCCGTCAGGGCTGCTCAGACTTCCCTGGGCCGTGGGCTCTGAAGGTCGCACCCTGTTGATGCTGCAGAGCCCCTCAGCCGAGCTGGCGCCGTGTTGCGCGGGAGGCGGCTGTGCCCTCACTGTGCACGCCCGGCCGCGGGGCTTGCAGGGGGCTCCCCTCATAATTAATGAGTATTTTGAGGGGAGCCACTTTGAAACTATGTAAATGGCTCATCCATCACCAGACAGTGGGGTTATTCATTCGTGGCCTCGTGGTCTCTTCTCTCCATCCTGCCGTTATCCCGGCGCCCACCCTACACGCCCTGGCCGGGACCGGGGTCGCCGTCGGGGGACAGCCTGGTGCTCTAGACCCTCTGGTATTTTCCTTCCAGGTCCTGCACTCAGGCAGCTCCCAGCAGGGGCTGGTGCTCAGGACCCAGGTGGGTGGGGTTTGCACGTGTGTGAGTGGACACTGGGCACTGGACACTGGACACCCGCTCACCCCCCCGTGCGCCACAGCCAACGCGCAGACGTGCATGTGCACCTGTGTGCTTCTGTGTGCTGAGAAACACGAGTTCACACAGATGCCGCCAGGCCTGAACAGCACCGGGCCGTCCTGCTGACCCCCGCTCCAGGGTGAGAACCTGCCCATGGCCTCATCTTTTAGCTCCCGGGTCACCCCCTTTGAACCCCATGCCCTCAGCCACTGCACCCCACTGGCTCCCACACCCCCATGGTGCCCTTCATGCCTGGGAAGCCCAGGGCTTCTCTCTCCTGCTGGGGTGCGGCTCTCCTCTTGGGGTCCTCTCCCAGTGGGGACACTCTCTCCACTTCTCAGGTTCTGTCTCCCCACCCTGGCTGCTCGGCAGGTGAGGCTCAGCACAGGCGGCCCCACGGGGTGCCCTCCTACCCCACTCAGGATCTGAACCACGCTCTGGGCCATGGGATGCTGGCTGGTCCTTCTCCAACATTCTGCCAGAAGGGAAAAATGGCTCCTTTCAGCTCCTTGAAATGTAACATTGAAGAAGTTAGAGAAGGTCAGACAAACTTTATTCACCCCCAATCTAGAATTAGAAGGGGGATTGAGGACATTTAATAAGGGCTGTTATAAAATGACTTGTAATACATCGGCTGACCCAGAAAAATAATCATTACTTAAAAGTATGTCCAAGTCTGAACAGCCAAGGCTTGACTGACATGCCACTGTGTTTGGGCAATATTTCTCCAGGTTTATGATAATCTGAAAAGGCTGCCCCTGGTTTAGGATTCCAGAGCAAACACTGCCCTACAGGGGTCTCAGAAACTCACATTTGGGGGAGGAGACAATTCATTAAATCAGGTTTCTTTGGGGAACTTAAAATTTGGAAGCAGGAACTACTTATGTGAATAAAACTCTCCTAATGTCTCTGAAGGGATTCACCTTCAGAAAATGCCTTGCATGGCAAAAGGATGTGTTTTGTTCTAGCACAGGAAGAAATTGTGACCTTAAGAAATGTACTTTTTAGAATGGGTGACTGGAGAAGGTCAAGATCTTCTATGCCGATTTCTGACAAGAGAGAGGACTCGGGAGAATAAGCTGGAGGTCTAAGGAACTCTGGTATTTCAGCTGACACATGAGCTGACACCAGATTGGTGTCATAGATTTTGATATAGGCAATAATGATAAAACCAGAGATACAGACTAAAAGTTACTTGTTTTTAAGTTACAAGTTTGTTTTCATTGGGACAATATCAAATAATCCAAAAGAATGCTGGGATGATGAAGAATTCCTGAGATTTTGCCTTGATTCCAGATGCTCCTGGTGCCAGGACTGCCCTTGACAGCCTGGTGGACTGTGCTTGGGCCCGAGGGGCCCTGCATAGACAGGAAGGGCCGGGGAATCTGCATTCCCTGTCTGCTTCCCATCCTCCTGCTGCAGAGGAAAAGCTCTGGACCCAGGAGAGGGAGAACAGTTACTGCCATTGGCGAGGTTGAGGCCCCTTCCTGCCTCCTCCTCTGGCCTAAAGCCCGTGCCCAGCGCCTTGGAGTAGGGGGACACGGTGCCACCCAATGTGTGTGCCAATCCCCTGGCACTTAAGTGATGGGAGAGGCACGCACTTGGTGTATCCGTAGGAGGAATTAAAAAGGAATCAGCTTTGTGCAGTGTAATTACGTTTTACTGAATTAGCAAAGCAGCCTGACCTTCGAGTTGGTCTCGGGTGCCAGGAGGTAGCGCGTGCCAGCCCCATGCCTGCTGACGCCGCACCGGCTGGACCCGCGAGTCCCTGCTGCGTGCGTGTGAAGGAGAATTCCGTGAGATTCAATGCCTTTTCCATTAACAAAAAAAGGAACACTTCTGTAAAGCCGGTCTCAGCCAGCAGAGGGATTTGAAACACTGGCTGAGATCATTTCTGAAAAATAGGCTGAATCTTGAGCCCACCGCTGAGTCCACTGGTGGGGCCCCTGGCGCGCAAGGGGCGAGGCCTCAGGGCTGTCTGCAGGGGCTTTCTCCTTCACACTGATGCACACACTTCCCTTTGTTTTTCTCTTTCATGGAAGTCACGATGGTTGGAACAGCACACAAGCTTCTGGTGTGCGTCCTTGAGAGTTGCGTGGGTAGAGGGGAGGCTACCCAGCCCCTCCTCACCGCACCCACAACCCCGGCCCTTCTGGGGAATGTTAATTCATCCTATAGCCCCAGTGTTGGGCTTTCTTTTATTGAGCTCGTCTGCTTGTTTTCTCTACCTACCACCTAGGAGTGAAATCATATAGTGTTTGTCTTTTTCTGTCTGGCTTATTTCACTAAACATAATTCCCTCTAGGTCCACATAATTCCCATGATGTTGCAAATGGCAGGATTTCATCTTTTTTAAGTAGCTGAAAGGTTTTCCATTATGTCGGTAGACCACGTCTTCTTTATCCACTCACCAGTCAGCGAGCATGTAGATTGTTTCAGTGCTTGGCTGTTGGGAATAGTGCTGCAATAAAAGCGCCGTGTATATTTCTCTTCAAATGGCCTTTTTTGTATTATTATTATTATTATTTTTTTTGGTAAATAACCAAAAGTGGAGTAACTGGATCATATGGCATTTCTATTTTCAGTTCTTTTGAGGCATTTCCATTCTGCTTTCCATAGCGGCGGCACTGACGTGCATTCCCGCTGGCCGCGCTCGAAGCTCCCGTCTCATCACGCCGCTGGGACCCTTGCTGTGTCTCGTCTTTGCATAATATCCATTTTCACAAGTGTGGGGTGGTAGCTCAGTGCTTTGATTTGCATTTCTCTAATAGGAGATGATGAACCATGTTTCTTGCATTTTGGACATAGATTTCTTTTTTTAAAGATTTAGTTATATAAGAACTGGGGTGCAGGCCAGAGGTGCAGGGGGGTGAGAGGATTCACCAGAGACAGAGCAGGGAACAGAACAGGCAGACTGACAAAATACACTGCTGAGGGGAGCAGTGGGTGAGACAGGAGAGGTCTGCCACGCCATGTGGTTATCTCCCTGGCTGGAGGGGCTTGAACCGGCTCTACAGAGGCTGTGAACAGCTTCACAGTGCTGCCCTCAACCCACTGTCCTTTTTTGGACATAGATTTAAGAGAATTAGGGAACTGAGCATTAATCTGCTTAATGACAACCAACACAAGTAGCCAGGAACGTGGTGGCACCGTCGAGGCTGATTGCCCGCCATGCCCTGCGCTCGGCTTCCCCTCGTGTCTCCTCATGCCTCATGTATGTGCTCGAGATGGGTCCTTACACCTAAGGTATCTTCAGTTGCAGAGTCACAAGATAGGAGATCTTCATAGAAACCTGACACCTCAGGGTAAGGGTAAGTGAAAACAGACTTGTCCCCCAGAAGAGTAAAGACAGAAAATTTGCCCAAGTCGTAGGTTGCTTGTGGGCTCAATCTCGGGCCTGGCTGCAGGGAGGGTAGGAGTTTGTCCCGGCAGGAACATGTAAAAATCCTTTCTGGCATAAGTTACCTTCCCTTCAGCCCAGCAGCAATTGTAATACACAGGCCACAAATGTTAAAATGGGAAAGCTTTAGTCTTCCAGGTAATGAAGGAGTGCATCTTCTATTTCACTTTACAGATGAGAAACTCAGGTAGAGAGAGACAAGCTACTTGTTTCAGTTTATTAACTAAAAGAGATGGTTATAGAGCCTGACCTCTTAACCTCTGAACTTGACCCTTCCTGAGGATGGGAATTTCCTGAGGATCATACAACCCAGGATATTAATGACGTGGGTGAGAGAAATGGTTCTATTAGTTATGTCAGGGAGGTAAGTGACCAGAAACTCAGGATTCTTTGGTCCCTCTCATCATGCTTTTAGACAGAAACATTTTTTTAAACAGTCTAGAGTCATAGTCCAAACTCCCCACCCCCCAAGGGCTTTTTTTTTTTTTCCTTTGATGCTCTTGTGGCTGTTTAATTAGAAGTTAGAGTGCAAAGTTCACTCCACGTTTTTTATTCCTAATTAGCAAAGGACACACTATGTATTTCTTAGATTGAAAATGTTCCTTCTAAAATGCACCAAGAAGATGTGAAGAATATCCTAAGTATTCAAAACTTATCTAACACAGGACAATTTTTTTCTCATAAAAATATTCGAAATCAAAATAACTAACAGTATGGTAATTTGAAGATAAACATTTATTTCCTCAAGGTATTTTTCTAGACTTTAATTTCATTTCCTTCCTTTTACTTCTCTTCTGCATTGTTAAATTGAAAGATAATAAAATGATAACATGTTTGACTTGCTTTGGGACGCTCTCTTATTAGTATTTAAACAGCATTTTCAACAGAATAGTCTGGTTATGAAACCATAGGATGAAGTGGGCCTGTAAAGATGGAGATGCTTCTCGGCCATTTGAATTAATGGGGTTATTGTTTCTGATTTAGCTAAACAGAATTAATTGGCTCCTGCTGAGCGGGTACAATTTCTGTCCTTCTGATCATCTTAAACTCCTTAGAGGAACATGACCCCAGGTCACAGTTACATGGTTTTCATTATGGTCTATGTTTTCACATTAACTTTACCAATATAATTTTTTTTCAAAACATGGAGGTATATCAGTGACTCTTAAATATTTCCTAAAATCTCTCTATTACTGGGCATACACTAATGATTGCTTTTAGTTTCCTTGTTTTCCCAGAGTCAGGCATTCACTTAGCCTGGTAGTAGGTCTGGACAGTTGACAAGGGCCCCTTCCTGCTCTAAAGAATCCACATTCTGGGACCAACACAAGTATGTAAATAGCTACTGGAAAGGTGATATACGCTAAAACAGGGTTCACTTAAAGTTACAGTTTGCTTGTAGGGCAGAAAATGACCTGAGGTTCAAGTAGGGTTATTTGAACAAGGCCATCACAGAGGGTAGACTTTTACCAAATAGAAGGCAGAAACCAATTATGCAAAACTATGGGCTTCTTTTGCAATGATGCTTCGCCAGCTGGGTGCATGCGTGGGTGGGGCTGGGGCACCACAGTAGTAAAGGGAAAGGGTAAATTTGCAAAAGTGGTGGGGCTCAGATTAGCAGGAGCTTTGCGTGTGATACCAAATGTGATTAGTCATTGCAATTTTCAAATACCTTTCCAGTCTTTTTAAACCGTTTTCATTTTCTGCCTTATCTCAGTTTTGTGAGCTTTTGCATTTCCCCTGGTGCTCTGGCTTTGTGATAGGAAAACCACATAGAGAGGAATTTTCCAGTGAAAGGTTTGTCCTGGGGCCAGCTGGGGTGGGCAGAGCTCATTAAGCTCATGGTTTGAAAGCACACACATGATTTAATAGTTAGGAAATGTGCCCAGGGTCTTGAAGGACTGAAATACTGAGGGCTGGTTGCTAAAGTTTCTGCCTGTGCTCCCGGGACATTTGCTGTGCTGGGAAATGTGAAGAAAGTGCTAATGAAGGTTGACATCCCCCGGAATCCTCCATTTCCGGTTGTCACCCCAGCGAAGGGCTGGAGAGTGTAATGAGGCGAACCATCAAGTTGCTGGAGTCTGTAAAGGTTAAAGCAGCTTCAGGGATCACTGTTAGTGCTCCGTGGGCCCTGGAATGTCATGCCAGTAATAAGCAACATGCAATCCAGAGACAAAGACACAATCAGTGCTCAGTAGGGGCAGAAGGCTGCCCAACTTCAGGAGAGATGGTGAAGACTGAATTCTTTTCCTTTGAGCTTGCACTGAGTCAGAAAGACTCAGGCCAGTGGTGAGTGAATCTTGCCAGTCTGTCAACAGCATTTATTCAGTTCCCACTGTTCCCAGGTGGTAGATTCTGGTCTAAACAGGCCCTTTCAAGCTCAGGGTCCATACTCTATGATGTCAGTGGGTAGCTTTGAGTCATGAGCCTAACCAACTCTGCTCTTCTCCTGTTGAGCGCTTGCTTTGGGACAGACCATAAACGCCAGGAGATAGATTGTTGGTAGCAATGAAAGTGTGAGGGGAGGCAACCTTTTTTAGACTCCCCCAGAAATCTGGCTTGTGTTGCTGGAATGTTCACATAGTTCATCAACAACTGTGGTGCCATTTGGACTCTCTTTGCAACTTATTGGCCAATGCCCATCATATGTCTGGCACTGCCTTTTGTACCACAGATGATATGGTAGAGAATGGCTAGTTGTTTTTGTGGAATTCAGTCATTTGTGTGACCTGCCTTTGAGTACTAACTGACCCCTCACTCCTCTTGCCACGAGGGAAAAACACGGGCTAGAGCCCTCCAGCGTGACTCCACCCAAGACACCAGGCACCATCTCTTATGGCAGAATCAGGATCTCGGGAGCAGTGCAGGGGAACTGTGCACGTGAAGCTCCCCCTTGCCCTTGTAAGAACTGCTTCTCGAACTTTGGAATGCATGCTGCTAAAATGATAAGACAATTTAGGTGACATAAACTTTAATACCTCATGAAGCACACAATCTCCGTTTGGAGAACTGCAAAATGGGGTGGAAGGCAAGAAGTTTTTATAGGATAAAGGATGAAGAACAAGAGAAAAACAATCTCTTTGATAAGTGGGCAACAGATCTGAGCAGACAACTCGCCAAAGAGGATGTCCAGAAGGCCAGTCGATACATTGAAAAATGTTCATCTTTGCTCCCAATAAGGGAGATACAGGGTAAAGCCATAACGAGATGTCATCTCACACCCGTGAGAATGGCAAGTATTAAAAAGACCCCTAACAACTAGAGGATGTGGAGAAAGAGGAATCCTATTGTACTGTTGGTGGGAACGGAACTGGTGTAGCCGTTATGGAAAGCAATACGGATTTACCTTAAAAATAGAAATACAGTATGCTCCAGCATCTCCACTCTTGGGCATCTATCTAAACACGAAACTATCAGTATATACAACTATGTGTTCTTCAGTGTCTAATGCACCACTACTTATAATAGCTTGGACATGGAAGCAACATGCTCATTGATAAAGGATTGGATTAAGAGGATATGGCATTTTTGTATACTGGAATAGCATTTAGTCATAAAGATAGCTGAATGTCATTTACATCAAAATGGAAGGAATTTGAGGGAATTATGTGTAATACAGCAAGTCAGACAAATATTGGACATTTACATGGGGATGAGTCAACAAATATTTGTAATAACTAGCAGACATTAATAAACGAAGTTAGGTTTCTAAGGTTAAGGTGGGGGAAGAAGAAAGGGTCAAGGTAAGAGATGGTGGTGAAGGAACAATATAATCTGTTAAAAAAAAAAAAAAAAGATTATTGAGGGCCTCCCCGGTGGCGCAGCAGTTGAGCGCTGGGTTGCGAAGCTGCCCGCAGCCTCTGCAGCGCCGGTTCGATCCCCGGCTGCTCCCCGGCCACCGGAGGAGGGTCCCACATGGTGCGCAGACCTCTCCTGCCGCCCGCTGCTCCCCTCAGCAGTGTACTTCGGTCCTTCTGCCTGCTCTGCTCCCCACTCTGGCTCTGGTGAATTCACTCACCCTCCCGCGCTTCTGACTGTAGCCAGTGCTTGTATAAATAAATAAATAAATCTTTTAAAAAAAAAAAAGATTATTGAAAGTAGAAAAAATAAAGAACAAAGAAAAGACAAATAGAAAATATCTGATAGCTGAGGCCATGGAGTCAACCTTGCTCGGGGTGAGAGGGGACAAGGAAGTGTAGTGCCCAGAGCTCGCTTGGTGGCTGGGTTGGGGTAGGTTGACTGAAATACACTTACATTTCTGGTCAAATGGCAAATTTACAGGGACACAAACATCATCAGAGTTTCAGTTTTCTGGACGAAAGCAGCTCTATCTTGGGCCTAAAAGTTATTTCAACACGCAAGTCAAATGGGGTTTTGTTAAAATGCATTTAGAGCTTGTTATCTTTTAGGTGATGACATGGATATGGATGGTTCTGGGGTGTAGACCCCATTCAGAGCTGTGTCTCTGCCTGAGAGCATGCCAGCCAAGCACTATGGCTATGGGGCTTCAAGCCAGTGCTTTTCTAAGGACTATCCACTTTTACTGATAAGGCCAATGGGGTGAAAACAAATGTGGCAAGGTAGAAAGACATAGACTCAAAAAATGTCTTAGTGCAGAATTGACCTTTCTGAAGAAATCAATATTAAGGGTGGAGGATACCCCAAAGATACTTCAAATCAATGAATGCAGAAGCAAGATGTGAGCTGGAGATGAATGTAGCTAAGTGGTGTTTTTTTTATTCTGGGGATGTGAGTTATCTTCCAGGTCAGCAAACTTCAGTGTTTTTGTAGGGTTTCTTGGCTGACATGGCTTGCTGAAAGGGAAGCATAGGGCTTGTAAGCTTTTAAGAGGTAGCAGAAATTGTGAGAGTTGCAAACTATTGACTAATATTTGTGCTACTCAGCAAGTTTATTATTTGATTCGCCCCTCCCAAGTTGACACCTTGGGGGAGGGGAGGTATAGAGTTTTTGCAGAGGTAAGTTTCCTAAAGATTTTTAAAAATGGATTTACCTTTGGGAATGTGAGGCCTAATTGTAAATAAACTCTTGCTGCATTCACATCAGCAGTCCTGGATTAGTTAAGAGCTTCACTTGTGTGTGCCAAAAAACATTTTTCAAGAATGGCTGAAACTATATAATCAGCAACTTTGAGTTTGACAGTAAGTTACACAGAAATCAGACGTGTTTCTCTTTGTCCTTGCACCCTCAGCTAACGGAAACCTCCCTTCCCAGGAAAGCTTTGATGTGATGATGTCCTCTGAGGATCTGCAGGATCTCACCAGGCTTGCACACGACACATACAGCCCATTTTGCTCTTTTTTTTCCCCTCATCTTTTGTGTTCATTTGAAATCAGAGCTCAATACTTGATTTTAAATGGTTGATTTGATTTTACTTGATTTGATTTTAAATGGCAGTGTCTGCCATTCCTTTATTTTTGTTTCCCTTAGAGTTAAAGCAGCTACTTCTTATGAAAATGAAGTGTAAGAAACTTTTTAATACCCTTTGGATGAAATCTGGAACTGGCTAAAAATATGTCCTTGAACAGCAATTTCAACTTGGCAGCTGCAATACCAGCGTCTGTTGAGGGCTGGTACTTTTAGAACTGAATATGAACTCAATCCCCCCAAAGACAGCTGAGAAAGGTCTCAAACCAAGGGCTGCTTTAAAAAATAGATCATATCTCTGTGTAGTTGTGTTTCCTGTACTGTTTAAAAATATTTCCTCTAGAAGTAGGCATCCATGAACACCAGCAAGTGAAACAACAAAGAAGCTAGAATATTTTTCAGACTCCTAGGGCAAACACATGTCATTGAAAAAAATCACAATAAAGAGAATACTTGTCTCAGAAACGTACTATTATCCTATATTTCTCCACTTTACAGAAGGGGAAGAGTCTATTGCTGTAAATCCATGATGTCCAGGCCATCATTTCCCTGGGCAGTGGTGTGTCTGAATGGGTGGGCCACTCTTGGGGAGTATTTGTTAAAAATCAGATCTCCTCAGTGAGAATGACTGGTTCTTCATGTCAACAAGCCTTCCTCCTTCAATATTCTGCAACTGAAGCACAAACTACTACCAAATTGGGTTGCAGGGAAAAGTCTGCCTGATCTCGCCGGTGATGAGCAAGGAAACTCTTTCCAGGATGGTGGACAAAATTAGTGGTGTCATCCACCTCTTCTCCCCACCTGAAATTCCCAGAAATGTTCCTTGTATCCTGCTGTCCCATGAAAGTCGGGTTCTAAATTTATTGATTAGTTAGAAAAGTAAGTAAAAGCCCTGAGACATCTTTTCAGAAATTTTAAGCAACTTACTTGGAGCTTAACATCCTAAGGGTCTTGGAATTTTTCACTATTTATGAATAAATTGTGAAAAACCAAGCAAACAGACACTTTCCCTTTTGGAACTAAAAAGCAGGATCTAGATTTAGCAAAAAGAAGGATCTAGATTTAGCAAAAGAATAGATGCCATTCTAAATTTAATTTAAATTCAGTGAGTAAAATCCTTTGTCCTGCGTGTTAGTATTTCTTCAAGTGTTACTCTACCTTGGATCTGGGCTTACATTCTGAACAAAGTGGAATTTAGTTAAATCTTATCCTTTTAATAAAAGTATATCTTTATAATATTCATTGAACTAGTTTTCAGAGTTCAATTTGTGTTGTTCAGTAGCAAAACTGGGTTTGCTACATCAAATGTTTATTTGTAGCATACAGCTTGGAAGTCCACCCAAATTTTGGTTTAAATTCAATTGTTACATGTTCATCTATAAAATGAGAGGGAAAGGAAAATAAGTCCAAAGAGGTAAAATAAGAGGACATGCATGTCATATTCTTGTGATCTTTCTTTTCTGGTTTAATATATTAATTCACAGAGTTCTAGAATATTCAAGTAATAGTTCATATGTTGGTAGTTGGCCTGCATTGGTTAAAAATATCATTAATCTACTTACTAAATCAGACTTATTTCAGTCCCCTGAACCTAGATAAAATGCTATGAAACATGCCTTTACATTACAGACATTTTCTGCAATTTTGAATCTATCTCAGCCTTCTCAAGTCAATAGAAAACTTGGATACTAGCTTCCATCTCTCTGGCGCTTTCCAGAAAAAGTTTGCCAGTCATTCTTCCAAGGGGGCGTGCTAGACACACATCTCCTGCCCGTGCGGCTCAGCCCCGCCTGAGTGTCCGTGCAGCCTCTTGGCCAGCTGTTGTTCTTCGTATTTTCTATTTGTTCCATGCCTTGAGAAGGTGAAGACGCCCGCCCCATGGGAGCATGACTCAGCTCTTGTAGAACAGGCTTTACATTTATTTCCTAATGTATCAACAGCGAGGGACACAATTCTTTATGTGTTATTTGCTGCCAGGTTTTTTGTTTTGTCTACATTGTTTGGGTTTACCTTTTCCCTAGTAAGGGTTATTTGAAAACCACATTACATTTATTTTTAAACAGAATTAATTCTATTTCATGGGCTTCAGCTAATTGGAGGTGGGTCCTTGTCAGTCTTGTCCTCCCTGGGACTTGTCACTGCAGTGTAACTCCTAGGTTTTGCCCTGAGCTCATTAGAAAGTCCATTTTAGCAGAGAAGTAGCTCACTGCAGTGCCCCGTGTGTCAGGAGAGAAAAAGGATGCAGACTGTTACATCGAGTTCCATTCTGTGGGTCTGTGATGGACCGGGATGAAAGTAGATGTACCGACTACCGCCCCCTTAAACACCCCCTGAAGGTCCAATACAGTAAGTTCACTGTCTGTTGTCCTTCTCGGATGAGGCTGCCTAGCAGAGGGCACCATATTGATCTTGCCTCTTGGACGGTGGCTTGCCTGCTGCTGGAGTCCCTTCTAAACCCCAATGAGCTGGTTTTCTCAGCATCACCGAGAGGAGCCAGGTGTGAGCTACCCCCAGGCCTGTTTCCAAGCATCTCTGGCACTGGAGTCAAGAGCCTGGTGCTCACTCAGCCACCCCTCCCAAGCTGGCGACATCAGAAAGGGGCTCACACCCAACTGTCTGTCCCTTCCACCTGAGAATGTTCTAGAAGCAAAGACACTTCTTTTGGGATGCTTGTCTTTCCTGGGAAAGCCAAATGTAGTAACCTAAAAGAGAAAGGATCTGTGGTCATTCATTCACTTCTCAAATAAATGTATTTGAGGCTAAGTAGTTTCACATTTCTCAAGGTCCATAGATATTTTCCTTTTGCCTGCAGTGAGAGAGAAACTGCCTACTTAAAGAAATTCCCTTGTTCCCAAGTAGCCTGTAGCCTGCTAAAGGAAAGCGCATGTGCTGAGGAACGGCACTCGCAGGAAGTGACAAGAACCCCAGCTCCTCTTTGTCTCTCCTTCCTCAGAGATACCTACAAGAGCATCTACCCTGTAGGGTTAAAATGTTGGCAAGCATCTGTTAATTCTCACATTTCATTAAACTGGAATATCATGGGGGTGGGGTACAAAGGAATGAAAAATATAAGCCGGGCAGGCTTCTCTCAAAATAAAAAGAGTATTTTTCTGTCAATCTGAAATCTAGCTCTATTGCTTCTCTTGACATTCCTGGTCCCTTCGTTGATGAATGTATTTCCCTCGGCTTCTGTGGTATTTGCATAGCAATTTACAAAAGAAAGACATTCATAACTAGACAGATTTTTAAAAATAAAATCCACAGCCTTGAAGTGGAAGATCTTTTCCTTCTCTCCCTTCAAACCTTTTTCCAGCCTTGATCGTAATTGCTTAATCGCACCCATTCTTTATCCATCCCTCTGTGTCTTCTTAGCCAGTCCCCAGGTGGTTAGAAATGTTATTTGAAAGACGCGGATACAGATGCATGTTATGCAATTAATAGGCCTTCACTAAGTGCAAACAATAGACCATTAAAATGAATCTGTGCTGTCCAAGTTCCCTCCATCGTTTTCTCTCTAACAATAACCTGACCCAATAGCTAAAGAGACATGAAAATCCATCTCTTCAATCCCATTCTGTTTTAAGTGTCAAAGAAGAACAGAACACAGATAACGATTTCCTGCTCTCAGCAACAAATGTGCAGCTCTCTCCCACCCGGCTTCGCCTCCTGTTGAGGCTGCTGACGTGGGCTTTGCACCATGTACAACAGCAAATGGAAAAATTTGCCTAC
Source organism: Talpa occidentalis (assembly GCF_014898055.3). Classification (NCBI taxonomy): domain Eukaryota; kingdom Metazoa; phylum Chordata; class Mammalia; order Eulipotyphla; family Talpidae; genus Talpa; species Talpa occidentalis. The sequence continues at coordinate 113,844,710 of NW_023605194.1, forward strand.
TCCAACCTGGGGAGAGGCAGTCTCTAATAAATGGCCCCACTGTATAAGTAATGAAATAAAAATGGCCCTGAAGCTGCCGGAATTTTTGTTTGCAGGAAATAGGATAACTCTAAGCAATTTATGGCACTGTTTCCCAGCTAGAGTCCAAGGGCTATTTAGTTAGTAATGGCAATAACAGGAATGGCCTCATGTCAAGATGGAGCCACAAGTGCTAGGCAGAAAGAGAGCAACGCCTATTAAAAGATGTCAACTGCCAGCACGAGTTGATTGCAACTTGGGGCCCTGGGGAAATGGAGCACTCCAGGGGCATCAGCCGCAGAGAAGCAACCGTCAGAAAACCTCCAGGGCCAGTAGCCCCTCAAATCTCATGGCTCCCTCAGTGCTTGCTGAGGAAGGAGAGAAGGAATCATGGGCACTGGGGACGTGACCTGGTAACACATGATTACTTTTGTCAGTTGCAGTGATGACTGGCCTGACGATGTTGTGGGTATACATTCAGAGTGACCAGGGGACTGCAAGTTCAGATCTCAGGTTGCCAAAGTGTCCTGTCCACTCTTGTGTGTGTCCTGGAGTACAAAGGAAGAACATTCTGGCCGAAACATTCTGGCTGAGGTGTTGAAGTACAAGGGAGATACGCGGTCTTGGAGGTTTCTCCAAAATTTATGCAGCAGCAAACCTTCAGTCTTTCCTGGTGTCAGATTCCATGCTCAAGATAATTTTAGTTGCTTCCATTTGTTGGGTGCTTACTACGTGCAGGCGTGCCAACAGACTACATGCTGTATCTCAATCAATGCCCGCCGTGGCCCTCTGAGGTGTCCATGGCTATTATCTTTGCTTTACAGATGAGGGAAGTAGGCATAGGAGACGAGGTAACTGGGAAACACAGCTGATAAAGGTGGGGTCAGGAGTCGGGGCCCAAAGTCTGACTCCAGGGCATGGGCTTGAATGATGGTAACATCCCCAAATCTTTAGTGTCTTAAGATAAGAATTTTGTATTTTGTTACCATGTGTCACAATCCAAGGCAGTGAGCAGAGGGGAGGTGGGCAGTGGCGTGAAGGGCTCTGCTCCATATCGTCATTCAGAAACCCAGGCTTCGGCCTAGTGAAAGTTCAGCACGTGGACTCGAAAGCCGCCATAAAAAGCGAGCTGGTGAGGAAGACACGCTTGCCCTTGCCTTAGTCTAGCACGAATATGGCTTTTGGACGTTCTGTTGGGACGCATGGCATGGTTGATGGCGCATGACATGTTGATGGCGCATGACATGGTTCACACGATACAAGGTGGCAGCCAATGTCATGTGTGAGGAGGAAAGGAACGTTTGAGCAACTAGCTCACCCTGACTGGCATTTTACCCACATCAATTCATATTTCATGTCGACGTTGTGAATTATTTCATGCTATAGATGAAGAAACAGGTATAGGGAGCTTCCACTTTCTGAGGCCACAGTCAGTAAATGTTAGAGGTGGGGACTGGTCAGTCCCCTTGTACAACAAAGGTAACAGTTTAGATGATTTACTGGAATCAGCATCAGCATTTTCCTCTGCAGTCAGCCTCTATACCCAGTTGCTAGTTCTCCAGCTCTATCCTGCATGAGCTTTGTTCCTTCTTAACTTGGGGCCTTTCCATGAGTTACTGGCCCTCTGTCTCTTGACTTGGCCATGCTGATGCATGCTTCACAGCTCAGTGTAGCTAACACTTCTCTAGAAACCCCCCTCTGATTTCAAAGCACCGCCTAGGGATTCTGTCCCAAGCTCCCTTAGCACCTTGGGTTTTCCTTACCCTAAGACTTGTCCCACTGCATGTTAACTTCCAGTGAATGGATCTGGCTCCCTTGCCATGGGTGAAGTTCCACCAGGAACCAGATTTTGCTTAGTTTGTTTACTTCTGCATCCTAACATTTTAGATGCCTGGTACATCTTAGGAGCTCAAGAAACACTGTTAAATAAATGAATGTGTAGGTAATTTCTCAAGTCTTTCAGCCCAATCCCCTCTCCAGGACTCTGGTTTCAACAGCTCACTATTTCTATGTATCTGAAGTCATATTGCAGGGAGTATAAGTACTTAAATATGCTAGGCACTATATTATCTCTTGGGCAGATTCCAAGACAAAAATACTTACTCTATACCCTCAAGAAGATTCCCAGCCTAGGGTCAGTGGAGATATGTAACTCTGAACTGTAATGTGATATAGTAAGGCTGCTATAGAGAAATGTGGGCGTGAGGTTCTGTGGAAGCAGCAAGAAAGGAGCCGTAGGGGATTTGGGAAAAGTCTCACTGAGTGTGGGATCGGTGAGCCAGACTTTGAACAAGCATATCAGATAGAAACAGAGAGAAAGATCATCCAATGCATAGTGGAGCCCATGGGACAAACCAGGAAGATATAAAGATTTCTTTTTTTGAAGAATAGAAGACAAACAACCCAATAGACAAATGGTTTGAACAGATTATTCATGAAAGAAGATATAAGAATGGCCAATAATACATGAAAAGATGTTCAACATCAGACACGAGGAACACGCAAATTAAAATCACAGTGGGACACCTCTGTGTACCCACTTGAATGGCTAAAATTAAAGAGACTCAGTACCCAGTCCTGGTTTGGAAGGAAGTGGAGCAGCTGGAGCCCTCGTGCACTGCTGGGAGGAGAAGGTGGTCCAGCCATTTTGGAAAACAGTTTTTGTCTGTTTTTAGAGCATTAAACATATGCTTTCCCTAAGATCCAGCCATTCCACTTCTAGATATTCACCCCAAAGAAATTATCTTTCTGTCTGTCTACCTGTATGTCTGTCTACATACCTATCCATCTCCATAGAAAGATTTATAGACACATTTTCCTTGCAGATTTAGTCATAATAGATAACAACCTCAAGCCCAAAGTCCCTCAATAGGACAATGAATAAACAAATTGTAATAGATTGGTATAATGAAATATTCTTCAGGAATGAAAAGAAACTACTTCTATAGCCAACAGCATGCATGAACTTCAAAAGCATTACTCTGAGTGAAAGAAGCCAGACACGAAGAGTACAACATGGTGTTTGATTACATTTCTATAACTTTTTTTTATGCAATTTTTTAAAAGATTTATTTATTTATTTATACAAGCACTGGGTACAGTCAGAAGTGCAGGAGGGTGAGAGAATTCACCAGAGCCAGAGCGGGGAGCAGAACAGGCAGACTGATGAAGTACACTGCTGAGAGGAGCAGCAGGAGCGGCAGGGGAGGTCTGCGTGCCATGTGGGACCCTCACCAGCAGCTGGGGATTGAACTGGCGCTGCAGAGGCTGCGGGCAGCTTCTCAGCCCAGCGCTCAACCGCTGCGCCACCGGGGAGGCCCTCTATAACATTTGTGAATGGGCAAAACCAGTCTCTAAACAGCAAGCAGATCTGTGGTCCTGAGGTGATGGAAATAGTCTCTATCTGGATATGGGGATAGTTACATGGTACTGTTGTGTTTGTTAAAGTATCAAATCATATCTCTGGGAACAGAAACTATAGAAGTCCCTTTCAGAGATGCTTATCCACTTCAGCCAACAGCACCTCTTGTTGATTCCAAACGCCACGTGCTTTCCTGCATAGGGTCTTTGCTAATGCTGTTCCCTGCGGTAGGAGTGCCCAGCTCAGGTCTGTTGAGGGAAGATCTATCAACAGTATGAGGCTTCCTTTCAGCAATGTCCATCTATTTAATTAGATGACCTTGAGCTGGTTCTATCTCTGACCTCATGATTATGCTTCTCTTTTCGGTCTTTTTCTGCCTGTGTGATATTTGTTTGTGTCTTTTACTTGTCTAGGTCTCCAATGAAATGCCCTAGAAGCTGCCTGGGCGAGGGCTCTGTGTCCCCAGGGGTTCCTGCCTAATGTCGCCCTTGAGAGAGTGCGTGGTGTTGGTTTGCAGACGCAAATGAATTGCAATGAATTGCTTTATAGGTCTGATCTGAGAGGTGTGTGAAATCACTTGTTTTCACCTGGAGATAACATTTGAAAGAGATCCAGTGTTTTCCACTGTTGTTCCTACCAGGTGTTCACAATTGAATCAGGAGGCTTTGCCCTTGGATTCGATTTTTAAAATGGAAGCAGCGACATGTGAGTTGCACCCAGAAGGTTCTATGACAGTTTTATGGAGACATGTGGCAGCTGGTAGTGAACAAAGGGTTGCCAATGTGAAACTGTTATTTGTTCTGGGGAACTTTTAAAACAAAGGAAAAATAATTTTGCTTTTGTAAAACATGAAAACTGATAGATGGTAATTATTTTCTGCTTGGCTGCAATTACGACTTCATAACGTAAAGTAGCATAATAATGACTGCTGCGCTAATTGGAGAAACAGGTAGATTAAGAATATAGAAGAGATTTGAACCCTGGTGATGTATTTGAATCCTTAAGTCCTTGGAAAATAGCGTGAAGCATTATTTTTCAAAACCATAGCTTTTCTCCTCAAAACCACAGAACTCGAGTATTGAGTTTATAGCCTTCTCCACACAAAGAATTCACTAATTGACAAATTTTTACACAATTTGTTACAAGAAATGCTAAGCTTGAGATTGGAAAGGTGGACATGCTGTAGCCCCTGGTTACAGAGGAGAGAAAACCCACCCCACAGCTTTCTTCCAGCACCCCCAGCCATTCGTGTCTTTGTTGTAAGGTTGCTGAGAGGTATGTTTTTGGTTTCATAACTAGACATAGACACAGATTTAAATTTTGGAGCTCATGGTTCTAGAACCCAGACTTTTGGGGGTTCATGAACAGGTGGTCCTCAGCATGTGTCCGCCTCTTAGTTGTACTTAGGGACATTGTCCCAGTAGGCCCTGCCTGCAGGGGAGGGAGACAGAGATTATAGCTAAAGAGAGAAAGAGAACGTAATCTTAAGGTCCAGGGGCAGGACACAGTAGGGCAGCAACCTGGCCTTCTCTGTTCATAAATGGTTGGCCCTTCCCCTTCGCCATCAACATGATGAAAATAGTCACCATTTATTGAGCACCACAGGGTGCTGAGTGAGCCCTAGGCACACAGTGCTGTAAGACAGGCGGGGTTATCCCCCCATTTTAGAATTGAGAGAACTGAGACTTAGATTAAGTCAACTTACCTACACTTACATACTAGTAAATGTTGAGATTCAAACTGTAAATATTTCCTTATTTTTGGGTCACTTTTAAAAATGCTCTGTCTCCACTATGGCCTTTGGCCTTGAAATGAGGTTAGAAAGATCCTAATATACTGTCTGAATAACTTTTGCACAGGATGGAGCAAAGTGGGAAGCTTTGTTCATTTTTTCTGTCCTCTAACTAAAGTTAGAGCCTATTGAGTCTGCATAAATATACCAATATAATCAATATATTTGTCGGTTGAGTCTTTGGACTTGAAAATCTAGTTTTAACAAAAATCTGTCTATGCACGGTTAACAGTCAATGTAGATGCCCCCCTGCAGCCCCATGGGTTAGCTTATGATTCTATGTATTTGTCATAAGTGACTGCAGCATCCATATATTATTGGAGGGAGCTTTTCTAATGGGGATAAATGTACTGCACTGTGGATTCTCAAGATGGCAAGAGCCACAACTCATGCTCAGCGGAGCAGGGGGAGATGTATTACCCCTCTGGCATGCTGTGACATGCATATATTCCACGCCAGCTTCGCGAGGGCATTGAATCCAGAGAGAGATCAAAGGAAATACAGAGACAGACCCCATTGCTGCCTTTCTAGCAGCTTCTGTGGGCTCAGCGCTATTTGCATAGAGTGCAGAAAGCTCAACTGCTTCTTCACAAGAGAAATTTGGTTAAAACTTTATATTTCATAATTTTGTTTCCTCCTACAAGTTACACTTTCCACAACTGCTTGAAAAATCCAAGGAGATTTGAATAAATGATAATGCAAGGGAATGAGTTCTGTTCCAGGGTACTAAAATGAAAAAAAAATTTTTAACTTACAAATTACCAGAATAGCTTAAGTTCAAAATTTTATTTCCTAAAAAGAGTCTTTACTGAACTTGTTTCAAACAATTATCTTTGCTTGGTCTATTTCCTTTCTTCCTTTACATGGTAGCCCTTTAGAAATGAAAATAAAGGTTAGCTCATGAATTCTATGGGCACATACAGTTGGCTTTATTGAGAGTAGCACAAGGCACAAGAGCAGGATTTGGAAGTCACCTTTCCCAACAGTTATTTCCAGTTCTTGGCGTCTGCGTGGACTGTTTTGGTGGGATCGCTGTCGTGGTGGGGTGTGGTAGCTGCCACACTGGCGCCAGCATTGCTGGGGCTGCACCGGAGAGTCACATGTGATGACCCCCCACCTCTGTGCAAATGCCACCATGAAGAATGGTGTACAAACCTGGGCATCGACCCCTTTAGCAACACTAGACAGATTTCAGGATGGTATTAACCCATGAGATTTTTCATTCTAGCTACTGTAGATTCTACTACTGTGACCTCTGTTACAAAGAGGTAGTAGCAGCCCTGTAGATAAGAACTTTACCTTTGCACAGGAAACTTGACAATAGCTTTGAAGGAGAGAAAACTGAGACTTAAAGACTTATCAGTCTCGTGATAAGGTTGAGTTGGCACAATAAAGACAGAGTTCTCGCTCACAGGGCTGAAGACTGGAGTTAGTATCCCACCACCATGGCAACCCTACAAAATTATTAGGACCTTGGGCTCCCTTTAGCTCCCTGCTTCACTGTTCTCAGAACTATTCCATATGATGCCTAGAACTCCAACTAACATGCAGGAAGGGATCAAAGGAGGCTGAGGAGTGTATGTGGCATGTGTATGTTTTTGAAGGAAGTTTCCTAGAACCTGCCTCATCTGACTTCATGTCTGTTGGTCCAAATATAGTTCCATCGCCACCGCTAGTTACAAAGGGCATTGAGAATGGCTTGGTCCTGGGAGTCATCTGCTCAGCTAAGAACCAAGAGTTCTGTTACTGACTGAGTGGGATGGAAGAATAATTGGGTGGAAACCTCCTTTCTCTTTGGCAATGAGATAAATAATTGCATAGGATCACATTATTCTAATGGCAGAGATTAGATGCAGGTCTCCAGATAGTCTAGTGCTCTTTGAAGCCAAGGAAATGACCCTCTAAGTGTAAACAGGGCATTTTGTGTAGAGGGAAATGAGAATAAAGACCATCAGATTTTAAAGTTGGATTGGGAAGTTTGGTTTTGAGCATTCTTCATCAAACATTTTTATCTATTATAACATGATTCATATTCAATTTACTTTTATTCTCTTTACTTCAAATATAGAAAATATCTTAGAATATGAAGACAGAAGCCACATTTCCCACCCAGCAACACTGGTGAGCAATGGGAGGTGCTGACCCCAGCCTGGTCCACAGCTCACCTGCCTGGGGGAGCGAGTCCATCGCCCCCTGGGAGGCCAAATCACTTCCCTCATGTCTCCAGCATCTCATGCCTTTCCTTCCAGCTGAAAATCTTGTCTGTTGTTTTGCTAAAAAAGTAAAGACAAACAAGAGAATATCACAGATTGGACTGTTCCTGGATCCATGCACCTGCTCCTCTTTGGTGTCTGTAAAACTCAGAGATACTCTCGTGGACTAGGCGCCTCTGATTGCTCAAGGATACTCAGGGATACCCTCTGATTGCTCAAGGATATTGCCCCTGCAGGTACGCTCTTTCTCTGCCTTCATTTTCTCCTTCTCTAGCCAATCATCCCACCAGCATTTAAAGATATTCTCAAACACTGACAAAATTGCTCACTTTAGACCAGATTTCCTATCTTCTTCCGGGTATTTTCTGATATCTTGAAAGAAGGGTTTTGTGTTCCTTCCCTGGCTTCTACTCCAAGACACTGTATATACTAGGACTTCTGGTGTCTCGTTGTCTCTCTATGGTAAACATTCTATGAAGGCAGAGCCGTTGTCTTGCTGACTTTTTTATCTCCCATGCCTAGTATCAGCTGAAATAAAATGATGACAAAGAGTAAGCGTTTGAACCCAGGAATCAGTCTGACAGATTGGACTCAGTGAGAGCTGTTCCCATAATCACAGGTTTGAATTTAGTTTATATGCACAGGAGGAAGGAGTCTGTGATCTCAAGAAATGTCATCCCTCTCAGGGAGGGGCTTCCTATAGGTCTAGGTCATTTCATTTCCTAGGTTACCTTGACCTGAAGATATGTCGAAACGATGTGCTGTGCCCACAGAGCCAGGCAAACGCTGGGATGTGATCACTTCCCTGATTTCTGAAGCACGCACAATGGAGACACAAAGCTGGGTGCCCATTGTTTAAACATTTATCTGCTTCCTTGGCCCTCAGTGGGGCGAGAATGCCCTCTTCACCTGCAGGCGGCAGAGTTTTGCACAGCTACTTCACAGGACAAGGACAGGAAGCAGTTCTGACTTAAAAGTCTGTGACTTTGCTCTCCTGCTAGACTAGTGTGGGGGTGGGGGAGCTTCCTAGAACACTCAGAATATATACACTCTAAAAGGGCTCAAGGTGTGTGTGTGTTCACACACGCGTGTGCAGGAGCGTGATATGCGAATGCATGATTCTGCAGCCTCACACCGGTTAGTTTCTGAAGAAAAACAGTCATTCATTTTTCATTTCCTTCGCTCTGTGCTGGGCGGTGGAGCCCCGGGCCTCTCCTGTTCCAGGAGAGGCCCGCAGCAGGGTCCAGAGAGGCTGGGAAGGCGAGGTCAGTCTCACGCCCGCACCTCTGGCTTTGCATCCACAGATGGCACCGTGGCCAGAGACAGATCCATTAGCTGCCTGAGCACACGTTGCACTTTAAACAAGGACGAACAGGGAGAATTATCTTCTGAATCGAGCAATTCACTGGAAAATCTTGGCTGCAAAGGAACTTGGACAAATTTCACCTTTTCTCCCAAGCTCCTCTCACGGTTTCACAGAGGCCTCCATTCCACACTTGTCGAAATGTATTTGGTTTGAAACTCCTTCTCGGGATGCTCAGAGCGCATCAAGGGCACCTGAGGGGAACAGTGGGGTTTCTGCAGAGAAGAGAGGCTGGAGGCCCGGAGGCCCGGGGAGTGTGTCTCTGGCATCCGTTCAAAGTGTTCTTTGTGTGACAGCATCACCTGTGGCGGCCCCTCCCCCGCGCCTTTCCTTGCCATTTACATAAAAAGCAACAGGCATAGTTTTCAGCCCCCAGCAACTCCTGACAGGTTGTGACTAGGTAACTTGAAGGCGGTGAATCACAGCCATTTTAAAGGGGGCGGTGAAAACAGCTGTTTAATCCCTGCCAGAGGGAGGCTGTTTCCTGGGTATGCACAAGTGCTCCAGGGCCCCAGGCAGCTCGTTTTCTGTCTAGTAAAATACCTGCACTGCAGATCAAGTGGACAATATCCTATTGGGTGGATTTTTCCCAGTTTTGTCAAGCGATGACTGCCCATCACTTCGTGCTTCTCCTTGAAAACAGTTGTCCTCCGAGGTCCCAGGCCACTTAGCTGGAGAGGCGTGGCCCTGACTTTGGGCTGTCACTCAGGGTTCTGGGGGTGCCTCCCTTTCCTTGTGGGCCAACCTGGAAAGAATATGTTTGCCTTTGGCAAAGGCAGTGGGGGTGCCTATCCAGGCACCAGGCGTCTGCCTGCCTTCATCATCACCCCTGAAAACCAGCCCTGAGCAGCCCCAGTAAATAACGCGTCTAAAGGTCAACACTGGTTAGAACCTGTCTCACTGGGTCTGGCCATCCGCCTCTGAAAATGCAAACAAAAGGCCTAGGGGCACCCCCACCCTCCCTCCCTGGGGGGTGGTGAAGCCCAGCACACAGCAAGGGACAGCTTTCCACAGCCTCCCTGATGAAAATAAAGAGCCCCCCAGTCTTGTTCCCTTTTAAAGGCTCACAGATGGCCACTCAGCTACACCGCCTTCCCTGGCAGCCCCCTCGCTCAGGACATCAGGGCCCAGTTCAGAGGGAGGCACTGTCTGGCTTGGGCGGTGCCAGCCATGAGGGGGCGGGGCTCGGCCCTGCTGTGCACCAGCCCAGAGCCACTTCTTTCCTTTCTCCTCTTCCTGCTCCCTGCGGGAGAACAATATCTACTCATAGCTCAGTTAGAAGAGGCTCCAGCCATCAGATCAGGGCAGCTATCTCAAGGAATCAAAGGCAGTTTCATGGGGTACTTCACCCCTGAATGCATTACTAGGAGTAGGCGTGTCAGTTGGACTTGTAGGCTAAAGCTATTTTGGGAGTAGGAGAAGGAAGAGTCTCTAGAACCTTTTTACTTTCTAGAGGTTCCAGTTAAGTGGTCCTCGCCTCCGGAGTAACATTAGAAACCAGGCGAGGTTCTGGTTGGCTGGTGTCTTTCTAATTAGTCTTCAGCCTGTCCTTTGCCGGGGTAGATGTGGTGCACACACATTTGACTCGAACATTTAATTTTTTTCCCAATGGATATATGTCTTTGGTAATGCGTTGAAAAGCATTTCCTTGTAAACTTAGCCAAAGCCTCTGACTCAATTAGAGATAACCATTAGCTTAGAAAATGCCTTATTATTTTTGTAGATGGCAGCTGCTCGTGAACAGAGCAAGTAACTCACCTGGAAGAATTTCAGTAAGATCAATGGAGCATCCTCCAAAGAAACACACCCATCTGGGCATACATCTACTATTTTTAGTGCTGGATCTGAAATCCCTCTTTCTCTAACTCTTTGGCCATGATCTCTGTTAAAATAGCCAGAGCTTCAAATCATAGATCATTAGGCGCTTTCATAGGGGGCTTTCATCCCAATGCAGAGGGCTAGAAGGTGCGGAGGGCTGGAAGGCAGGGTGTTTTATTTTAAGTTTCTCTACCTGGCCCATAGCAGGATGATTTCTCACTGAACTAAATCCCTTTTGTCGTTTATTTTTACGAGAATATTGAGATCTGTGAGCATATTGGAGGGATAAAAGAAAGTATCTTTAACTTTCACTACACTTGCCACTCGGGGACACAAGTTGTTCCTTTTCTCTTAAGACATCACCTAAATAGATTAACCGCGCCATATGGCTTCGGAGAAATGGAAAATACTGATGGAAAAGGTGCTGGTGACCGCAACAATACACTTGCAATTGCCATTTAGCTGATCCCTGTGTAATCCTGTGTTCCACCTCACTGAGGCTGGTAATGTGAAAACCAAACCCAGAGCCCCAACACCCAGCAGAGGGATCACTGAAGCTCATTGCACCCACCCCACTGCCTCGCTCAGTCCCTGCTTCACAGGGATGCAATCTTTTTATGGGCAGAGAGTGCCCCTGAGGCCCCTCAAATCTACTTCTTTATTCTCCCAGGCAGGCAATGCAGATATGGCTTTTGCTTCTCTTGTTGGAAAACCCGCAGAGTATCTGCTGCTATGGCACCCCATGGTCGGCCCTTCTAGAAGGAGCCACGACTCTTGGTACTCAAATTGTAATCCATGGACCAAGAGAGTCAGCTTCACCCAGAAACTGGTTAGAAACACACAGTCCCAGGTTCCAGCCCAGACCCAGTGTTCTGTCGGGTTCAAGATTTCTAGAGCACTGGCCTTCCTGAAACAGGAAGGGCAGTTTTACTTTGGACTCCAGCCAAAGGCATAAACCACAATATGCCTGTGTTGGATGCAGGGACGTCCATGTTACAGTAATTTAAGTGTTCAGTTCAGTTGGCCTGAAAGGGGGAAGGTAACAAACCTCTTGGCATAGTTTGGGAGGTTGGCACCACAGTGGGCAGTGCCCAGTTCAGAGTCTGTGCACCTGCAGGGAGGTTGTCACTTTGAGGGGTGAGATTCCCCAGAGGCGCTTGCTGAGCCTTGGAGAAGCTTCAGGATTACAGGTATGGAGTCCTCAAGCATGGCAAATTGCCTCCAATTTGGTGCCTATATTTATGCCACTTTTCAGAGGCATCTTGTCAGGACCACCTGACAACTTTGACTTAGGTGCGCCTTCTCTGCCCAGCCGGGTTTCGGTCAGTCCTGGCCTTTCACACATCTGCATGTCAGTGTCTCCTTAAGCAAGCAATGGCTTTTTATTGATAATTGATAAGTTGCCCCCACCTTTCCACCAGGCAGGATCTTTCCAATACCAGTAGATAATGTGTGGTCCACTGGTGGGAGCTGTGCCTTTTTGGAAGATACCTGGTGGTTTGTAGCTCACGAAGGTGTAAGTTTCAGAAGCAGAGACCTGAATGGCCTCATCTGTTTAGCTCCGGTTTCCCGGAAGATGGTGGCGGGAAGTGTGCCAGGCTTTGCCATTCTGACGTGCCCCTGGGCCCCTGTGTTCCCCAGCAGGAAAGGCTGGTTTCCCTTCTCTACCTTCTGTCCTGCCTTTGACAGTGTAAACCTTGTGATTTCGTGTCCAGGTGTCCTTTCCTACTTGATAGATCTTTGGGAAAAGAAATCAATATTTGCCCACAAGTCATTCCTTTTTGGGCCCATTTCAAAAGAAGAAAAGGACTGACGAAGATTCTTAGCAGCTGCCACAGCCTTTCTAAAGCTGCAAATCTCTTAGGTCAGCAGAGGATCTGCGATGACTACTAACGTGTCCAAATACCGTTTGAAAAGGCAGCGCGCGGCTTCCTCCCCAAGGCCTGCCTCTTCATCCCTTCCCTGAAGCAAGCACACAAAGACCACTGGGGCAGGTCTTCAAAGGGGGCAATTCTCTGCAGAAAGCGGCTCAGTGGGATTTGCAACAAAGGACTTCTCCACATCAACAGCCGCTTGCTGACACGAGAGTGGGTTGAAGGATTGAAAAAAATGATTAAAGAGAATGAAGACACAATGGCAGTCGTGGGGAGACCCGGTGGGGCCTGGGCAGGAGAGGAATAGCCAGCGGCTTTCTGGAGAATGGGCGAGGGGGCTGTTGAGGGCGGTGGGCTGAAGTGGCTTTTCTTTCTGTGTTCTTGAAAATAATTACGATTCCCCCATAACTACCAGTAAACACATACAGTCTATAATGCAACAATAATGGGTTGCTAGGAAGTTTTAAAATACTTCAGTTGGATATCGCTAACCCTATACTATACTCAAATAAGTATCGTTCTTTGAATTCAATTCCTTTTGCAGGTTCCTGGTTCAGTTAACACTGACTTTTCCAGCAAACCAAATGACAACATAAAATGCACTTACTTAAGATGGGGTTTTACGTTTCTATCACTGTGCCATTGTTCTCCACTATCAGTTGGGAAGAGAAATTAAGGTATTAAATTCTTCATGGATATTTGAAAAGCCAAGAGTGAAACAGGACTCCTGTCAAGACACAGACCTCGGGCTGGGAAGACAGGCGGCAGCAGATGCCCATAGAAAACGTCAGGGACTCAACGAATGGTCACACACGTGTGCGCCCAACACCTCCAGGGGCGACACTTCCATGGCCTCTGAGAATGTCATCTCCCAGTCACTCAATGTGCCTCTGTTCCCAGTGGGCTTGTACGTTTTACTCATTTGTGTTTAGTAATATTCACAATTCTCTAATTAGCCTAGAGCCATGCAAACTAAAAAGTGCTCTGCAAATGCTGTTTACATATGTTGCTGTTTACAGATGTTTGAAAAGCTGGCGCTATGTATACATATTTTTTATGGGGAATGTGCTGGAATGCTGATTGGGAATCCCTCTCTCGGCGTTGCTGTTGTAAAGTGACCTCTAGGCAAAGACAGGAGTGCAGGTGGCATTTACAGCACAGCCCCTGGCCAGTGTGACTGTCCTTTGAGGTCTAGGAGTGTGGGTCTGGAGCTGGGATAGAGCCATTGTTCTTATATGGAAGCTTCTTGCCTCTTCTGAGCTTTCCTCACTTGGAGAGTGGACATGATTGCAGTATCCATGCACACTTCACGCAAGTGTGCAAGAGACAATACAAACCGTTAAGAAGAGCGTCTGGCATCAGGCCTAAATCAATGTGAGGGTCTCATGTTTCAATCTAGTGTTATCAAGTGTGTGCTCAAGGCCTCTGAATTTCTCTAGGACATTTTGCAGGTGGCCAAGTTCACATTTTGCAACATGGTAGAAAAAACAAGAGGAGGGCAGCCTTGTTTGAAGCTGTGTCTTTGCATTTCTGCACCAGGGATGCTGAAACAAAAAGCAGTAACTCTTGCTCTAGTCACACCCCCTCCCTCTGGAGTCAGAATTACGCTTCATAGATGTAATTATTTTGTGATTTTTCTGCAAAGAGGAAATAATTTCTGTAGGGGTGGGAATGGTGGTGTTGTTCGTTGTTGAGTCCACAGCGCACTGGCCCGAGCAGACACTGAGTGAACATGAGTGACTCCACCAGGAGGGCCCCGCTCTTCGCCTCACACCTGGGGGTGTGCCTTTGTGTGCACCCGCGTCTCCCTGTGTTTATTTAGAAAAATATTACCCTTCCGCCTCAAAATTATTCTTTGCTTATTTTGCTCATTTTTCTGCTCTGTGCTTTCAGGCTCAATTACAGCTCTCAGGAATTCTCTGACTTAAACTGATTATATGTTTGATGGCTCAGCTTACACCACCTTTAAGTCTACTTTTCCTGCAGCCTTTCACGTGCTTTTATAAAATTCACCCGACCTGTGTGCGTGCGTATGTGTTCGTGTGTGTTTTTTAAACAATTCCCTGAGGTTTAGGTTCTAAATCTTTCCCAGAATATTGCTCTATCTTGTGACTTCAGCTAAGAGCTTCCTAGGTGAGTTCAGAGAGCGTTCTGACAGCTGGCTTTTGATTTTCAATAAAACCCAGGCTCTCGCCGCTCGCTTTCCTCCTGTCTCCGGGGCTGGTGGGCCGGCGTCGCTCCTGCGGCCGTTACTGCCAGGCTTCAGCGGTGTCCACCAGCCCTAGTGCAAAAGTGAGGTTTTATCACTTGCTCTAAGTGCTTTATCACTGATTTCTCAGGAGCATTCCATTTTGCAGAAGAGCAAGCAACTTAAAGAGCACCCCCAAGCAAGACTGTCTGTTTCTGTGCAGATGGGGAGAGGTTCTACAGGTCACGTTCAAAAAGGCCAAGACAGCCCACACGTTGACATCTCATTGACTTTCTACCGATTTGCCTTGGAACTGTGGAGCAGCGGAAGAAAAATATGAAATGCTTGGACTTGAACCAGGGAGTGTAGATTCTCCAGAGCAGCTGGTTTGGCTCCACGTGTCATTTCTGAGGTTATACAACATCGGATTGGCCCTCTGAAATTGCTGGAATCAGACGAGGAAATAGTCTATGTCAGGGAATCACAGATGCTGAAGTTCAGCCTGACTTTTTCCTGTTTCCTTCATTTTAGTTGCTTTAATGGAACAGAGTTATTTTTCATGTAAAACTACAGGAATCTTAACTGTACCTTCTCCAGGCAATCCATCTCCCCCGGCCCTACTCCCACATCTCATTTTATCTGTTTCTGCCTTTTTCTCTGTCCCTGTTTCCATTCAGGACAGTACACGTGTAGCAGCTATTTTGCTGGAAATATCATCGCCTTGTCTGTTTTGTTTTAACATTCAAATGCTCAACTTGAATTCCTGCCTCTAGATATCCGGTGAGAATGGTGTGCATTGGAGTTTTAAGCTGTAATTTCTTTTCTCCCTCTCTCTCCTCCTTGTCTCCAGCAGCCCTACAAAATAGCTCTTTTGCTTTTCATTTCTCAGGCATTCAAGTGTTTATAGAATCTAACGATCCTGATCTCTCCCTTCCTTTTTGTAAGCAGAAAATGATCGCTGTACGTGGCTTGCTTCCCGGGAAGCTGCATGAAAAGTGGCAGACAGGCTGATGCCAGGGAATGGAAATCAGCCGTAGGTGTGTGCTTTTAAAGGAGTTGTCCCATCAACTCAACTGCCACGTGTAATGGTGTAAAGACTTTTCAACTTCATTTTCTAGGAGAAAAGAAATTTGAAAGATGTATTTGAAAATTTCCCTGTTCAGTCTCCTTTTGAAATTCAGCATAATAGCCCATAGTGGCTGGATAGCAAAGGAAAAAAAAAAAAAAAAGAGTAAATAGCCAATGAATTAAACAGCTGGTCCAAGCGGGAAGGGAGGGTGACGATTGCGGGAGGATCGTCCACGGAGAGACAAAGCCAGATAGGAAAGTGATTAGTAGCTATTTTTCTGTCTACACCACACACAAGAAGTAGGATGTGGCAAGGAAAATGGGTCAAAATCTACAAGAACTCTTCCAGCACCAGACTCGTTTTTCTTTAGGTTACGAGCTCGCAGCTATGTAAGCTCTGGGGTTCCCCAGTGGGAAAATTCCAGTGACCGTAGCTAGCTGTGAAAAGGGTCAGGCCGTACTCAGAATGGTGGGGTGCAGTGACTCAGGGACTAGATGTAGGGTTGGAGATTGCAGGTGCTGATGCAGGTAGACCCAGCGAAGGTGGAGTGGGGTCCTGCTGTGGGGGTGACGGCAGTCTTGGGGTGCATTGACCAAACTCATGTAATGGTGGTGGAGACATGCCTGGACTTGATCTGAGCATTTATCTGAAGTATGTTATGACTCTGCATCCAGCTCAGGGATGTGACACATGTTCACACTTCACAGAGGAGGAAACTGAGGCGTGTCACGTTTAGGTTATGTGCCTAACATCAGTGCCAGGATCAGGGGTGACTCCTACACTATTCTTCAAGCAGGCAAACTGCCCCAGGGAGACCCAGTCTAGAGCAGAGAGTGACCACCTCAGAGACACAGGGCGGGTGTGTGAGGGGAGTCGCGGGAGGCCCTGGGCCTGTGGCAGCCTGCAACTCACTAGTGACTCGGTGTGGTCCTTGGGGCTGGGTGCCTGTCCATGTGCCTGTGAGCCCCTGCCCTCCTCTGACGGTCGGCAGGGACGCAGCTGCAGCCCTTCTGGGCCTTCTCAGTGGAGAAAGAGCTGCTCTCCTCCATGTCCAAAGGACCCAGGAGGTAGGCCTCCCCTGGTGGCACAGCAGTTGAGCGCTGGGCTGCGAGGCTGCCTGCAGCCTCTGCATCGCCATTTCATTCCCTGGCTGCAGACGAGGGTCCCACCAACACAAACAAACAAACAAAAAAACAACAAAAAAACAAAAACAAAATTAAAAAAACCCAAAAAAAACAACCCTACCAGAGGACCCAGGAGGAGCAAACTGACTCTCTGAATGCAGTCACATGCCCCTGGCCAATCTAGGCCCAACTGAGAGCACGAGGCTGCATCTGGGCTGGGAGGGGCGGGTGGGGAAAACCAGCCCTGGGCTGCGAGGACGTGTGGGGAGGCCTGGATTCCTAGATAAAATTGCATGTCTCTGAAGGAAAAGAAGGAGGTGTAGGAGTTAGGGTATCGCTACTCTGGGGAGGCCGTCCATGGGTCCTGGAATGGTGGTTGATACATCCATAAAGGGGCCCACTTCTTAGGACTGGCAAAGCTGGTGAAAACTTGGTACAAAGCTCAGTTACTTGACTTGATACATACATCTAGAATGGAGCTGTAAATAAGGCAAATGAGACTCTGTGTCTTTTGTCTACCAACTGCGATTTCTTTTCTCTCTTCTGCTAAGGAGAACTGGTTGGGGGCTGTAGAAGGTCAAGTGGACCTTCTGGAGCCCTTTGGGCCAGTCGGTCATAACTAGTGAGGCTGGACGTTTACATGTCGATTGTCAGGCCTGGTCTATGTCAGACAGTACAGATGGTGTATTATATTTCTCAAAATTGATTTTTATCATCAATGCCTTAGGTTTTATTTAGGGAGTGAAATTTTATGGATTGACTCATTTTTAGAGGTTTTCCTAAACACAACCGTGAAGGTAGTAAAATGTTTCTTGGTCCCCGATGTTGCGCTTCGGGGCAGTGGTGAAAAATGCGGTGTCTCACTCAGCCACCGTGGCCTCCAACTTCCATGGCAGACATTGGTCGGTCATTTATCATGGTCCTCTTTCCTGCTGAGCATGGCTGCAGCTAGAAATTATTCTCCATTTAGTGCTCTAGGCAGCCACTGCAGAGCTGGGCCAAGAAGCGGAAATGATTTCCCATTCTTGCTGGAGGAACTCTGAGAGGCAACGTGGAAGAGGAGAGGAACATTCTAGAACTACCTATCAACTGAAGTAACTGAGCATTGAGTCGAACATATTTGGAATTGAGAAACTTGGGTTTGGATATAGACTTTGCTAACTTGGCAAGTTAACTCACTCCTCTGAATCTATTTCTTCTTTGTGAAGTGAGATTAATGATACCAATTTCCTGGACTTTTTGGTGACATTAAATGAGATGGAATATATTCTATTCTTACCAGGTTGCATCGCTCTCTAAATGTCAGTTCATGTTGCCTTGCTGTGAAAACTTACACCAAGGAGACAGTAACACAAGCTATTCTCAGTAATGTGGGAAGTATTTTCATCTTAACAGGGAAGTCCCTTTAATGAAAGGCATTTGTTGTGGTGGTGTTTCACATATCATGCTTAGGAGTGGAAGAACATTTTGAGTGAGGACTTCACTTGTCCTAGTTGCTCAGTCCATCATTGGTTCTAACCAGAGACATGGCTCGATTTCAGTTTCTGAAATGTCCAATGTATCAGAGACTAGTGTTTTAGGGAATTACAGAGGGAGGAGAATCCATAATGTTTGCCCTTGAGGAAATCAAACCAGAGGGATGCAGTAACCATAAACATACTGTAGTATACAAATAGCTGCAGTCTAGAAATAGACCCATGTATGCTAAATTATTGCTCCATAAATGCATTCACTTCTAAAACCTTCACATAGGAAGACAGATCAATGGAACAGAATAAAACCCAAACAGGTACAAATACTTCAGGTGTTGATACAAGTGGCATTTTACATTGTGAGGAAAGATGAATTATTTAATAAATGGCATGGTGACAACTTTTTAGCCATTTTGGGAAAAAAATTGGATCTCTGCTTAAAGGGAAAATGCAAAAGTAAACACTTTACAAGGTACCATAGAAAAATGTTCTTAAAGTAATCTTGTTTTTTTTTTTTTTTTAAATTGCTAGTTTTTCTTTTTTTTTTTTTTTAATATTTATTTATTTATTTATACAAGCACTGGGTACAGTCAGAAGTGCGGGAGGGTGAGAGAATTCACCAGAGCCAGAGCGGGGAGCAGAGCAGGCAGAAGGACAGAAGTACACTGCTGAGGGGAGCAGCGGGCGGCAGGAGAGGTCTGCGCGCCATGCGGGACCCTCGCCGGCGGCCGGGGATCGAACCGGTGTTGCAGAGGCTGCAGGCAGCTTCGCAGCCCAGCCCTCAACCGCTGCACCACCAGGGGAGGCCCTCTTAAAGTAATCTTGAAATCTAGCAGTTCTTTTGAATAAGAAATAACCTAGGTAGACAATTAAAAAGAATGATGGAGATTAATGTTGTTATAAAATATTTAAATGTCTGTATAGAGAAATATAGTGATGAAAATAGAAAAGCAGACTGCACAACATGTCTGTATATGTCCTGTTGTATCGCAAAGAATTGGTACTGATTTTTACCAAATTTGCACCAATAATCTCCAAATATATATGTGGGGTTCTTATATATCCACAATAAAAATACAAACAGATCTCAGAAAATAGGGAAAGGATATGAAAAAGGAGTGCAGAGAGAAAAGTGCCTTTCTAAGCACTTGAAGAATCATCAGTCTCATTCATAATTTAAAAAAAAATGCAACTTGAAACCATGAGACAATTTTTCACCTATCAGGTTGGTGATAGTAATGAAATTTGTATAGTCACAGTGGACATATGAAGTGAAAGAGTGGTAAAAACTTGTGCAACCTCTTAGGAATGCAAATGGAGATTTTCAAAATTAAATATGTGCAAACCTTGCAAGTCCTGATTCTTGAACTTTTCCTCTGGTTTTATTTTCACAACTATGCAGAGAGGTCTGGACAAAAATTGTTCTTTGCAGTATTATACACAATGTTTAAAAAAAAAAGAAAACTACAATAAGAAACTACATGCTCATCAACAAGAGACTGACCGAACATCATCATGTTTTTAAATTGTTATACAGCACATTTGTAAGATTTGTATTGACCTTCAAGGTACATTAAGTTAAACAAAAGGAAGGCACTCAATAGTGTCTATAGACATGCATTTGCATGAAAAATTTCAGGACAGCAGGAGGGAAGGAACCTTGGTGTAATTAACACACTGTATCAGTTGGAACATCTTGGCCTCTTCTCTGAGCTTGCATTTTCCTAGAATGAGTCTGTAGGGGTATGTGCTTATAGCATATGAAGTACCTGTACATACTGGGTCCACAGAGGCAGAGCAGTATCAACAGTAGTTTTGATTAAAAGAGAGGAGCAATCATTGTATCTCACCAGGCACCATGACCCACCATAGCTTTGAGCAGGCTAGAGTAGAAATACCACAGAAGTGCCATTCTCAAAACAAAGGTGCTCAAACAGCCACCTGTGGAGACAAGCATCTGTGAAGAACTGAAAGAGCTGAAGAGCTAATCTCTACAGAAAAAGAGTTAACATAGCAAACAGAAGATGTTAAAAAGATATCATTAATGCCTTCAAGGTTGTGCAATGAATTATTAAGGATATTTCAGCCGGGTCTCCCTGGTGGCACAGGTGGTTGAGCACCACACTATGAAGCTGTCCGCAGCCTCTGCAGCATGGGTTCGATCCTGGCTGGCCGGCGAGAATCCCACATGGCAAAGCAGACCTCACCTGTCTTGCCCACTGCTCCCCTCAGCAGTGTATTTTGTCAGTCTGCCTGTTCTGTTCCCCTCTCTGTCTCTGGTGAATCCTCTCACCCTCCCATGCATCTGGCCTGTACCCCAGTTCTTCTATAAAAATAAACAAATCTTTAAAAAAAAAGAT
The DNA here is from genome assembly GCF_014898055.3 of Talpa occidentalis. Taxonomy (NCBI): domain Eukaryota; kingdom Metazoa; phylum Chordata; class Mammalia; order Eulipotyphla; family Talpidae; genus Talpa; species Talpa occidentalis. Next base: position 113,865,362 of record NW_023605194.1, read on the forward strand.
ATTGCAACCATGAACTATAAAGCATATTTAATTAAAATATATGTATTGCCTAAAGCCATATGGTAATTCATTCTTAGTATTACAAGTAGTTAATTTTTCCATTCATTCCATGAGTATGATGGGTATTTTCAGTGTCAGGCACTGCTAGACATTGCTACGTCTAATAATGATATGTTATTTGAAAAATAATTTCTTCTTTGCATCTCAGAACACTGGTAAGGCGAGGAAGGCAGGGCAGCCTTTATTATTTCTCATTTTACAGGTCAGGAGATTGTGGCTTGGGCTAGAGTTAAATGTCTTGCTTATGTAGAGTTGGAGGGGAAATGTTCCCTTACCCCTTCAGGTTCTTCTTGGACTGCTCAAGCAAACAAGCCAATTAGGAGAAGGGAAAGAAAAATTTAATTATATGCATATGGAGAATTTACAAGGCTGTACATTCTAGAGTGAATAGGATAGACTGAGAGCTTTTATTCTTGAGCTAATGAGTGGGATAGGAATCTGGGGAATCAAGGAATAGGGAGGGACTCACACTATGAGAAGGTGATTCACAGGACTAAATCAGATACTCTGCAACTAGAAGTCTGCCATGTAGGTGGGTTTCTCCAATCAAAAGTTACCTCTGGACACTTGGGTTGTGTCCATAGCTTAGCTATTGTAAATAGTGCTGCTATAAACTTAGGGGGTGCAGGTGCCCTTTTGAATTAATGTTTCTGGATCAAGAAGATGTGGTCCCTATACATAATGGAATATTACTCAGCAATCAAAAAAGATAAGCTTATGCAATTTGTAGCAACATGGATGGCACTGGAAGGGATCATGCTCAGCGAAATAAGCCAGAAAGAAGAAGAAAAATACCGGATGGTCTCACTCATAGCAGAAATTTAGAAAACCCAAATAAGGGACCAGGAAAAAGACTAATTATTATAAAGAAAAAATCAAAACCAACAAGCACTACGGGGCGGGGGTGGGGAGAGGAGGATTGGGGTCAAAATAAGGGGGGTGCAATTGTGTGGGGAATATAACCAAAATGAAAATGCATACATTGTGCAAAAAATGAAAAATGATAAAGAATTATATAAAATAAAAAAATAAATCTCACACAAAATAAGTTACCTCTGGAGATGATCCTAAATCTGGACAGTCTTTATTCCTCTAGGTAGCTTAGGTGCTACCCGTTTCTCTTGAAACCTGCAGGACCTCGTTTGACCTTAGCACCATGCCTAGGTGCTGTGAAAGAAAAAACCTGTTCCGGAACGCTGTCCTTTACTTCCATGAAACCATCAGCTCTGAGGCTGAGTTTCACATGAAGCATTTTTAATTGCAAATACACAGTCCACCTCTATCACGTGGTCTTTGTAAGGAGCTCATCTTACTCTATAGAGTGAAATATCCCCTATGGCTTTTCCTGAAAATTCTGGCCACCACTGCACCAGAAGCAGCACATGGGAGGAATTGTTGACTTTTGTCTCCTATTTGTGTTTCTTAACAGCACCAAGTCAAGTCCAAGATTCTTGGAGCTGTTTCTGTGTAGACACAGCAGCTTGGATTGATGGTCTCAGGGAATAACTGTGTAGAAAACTTAGTGACTGTCTTAAAAAGTTTTGTAGGTTGTCTGCTTTAGCCTGAAAAAAGTAGGTCAAGACGGTGATCAAGATTTATCAAGGCATTTAAGATTTTTTAAAATTTCAGTCAAAAGTCTGCTTTTCCCCAGATTTTGACAGTGATGGTGTGAACTCCGGCTGAGGGAGAGCTCCTGATCCATCTGTGCCTCTGCTTCAGGGCTTATTTTAGGACTGAAGCTCCAGTTTGCAAGGATGCTGGGGTGGCCGTCCAACCCCATCACACACGTTCTTATCCCCATGGACATCTTCCAGGAATAAAATAGTTTCCTCAAATTCTATTTGGACCCCAAGAACTTGTAAATAGACCCAGCCTCTGCAGGTAACGCAGCACAATGGACGAGCTTGGTGCCATTGAACTGTAAAGTACCATGAAGAGTGTCTGAAAGTTGAAATTAACTTTTTATTAGCATGACACAGCTGTGGGCTGTTTCATCTTGTCAGCAGCAAATTTCTGGTTCTCTCATTCGCCTTTTCATAGACCTCACATTGGTTCACCTCCAGCTATTCCTGCCGTCCTAACAGGCACTGTCCTGCTCCTTGTCAGCTTTTTCTAGTCCTACCGCTTCTTTATGTGGCCTTTTGATGTTTCAAAAGAAGCGTGGAATGTGATAGACCTTTCATTTTCAAATGTGCTTTAGCTGGCTTTGATGCCATATCAGAGCAATAGCCTGGAAAGATTGGGTGAAGGAGAAATGGGGGACAGCTCTCCAAGGGCTGCCTGAATAACCTCTGTGAGGCTGTACGTCAGGCTGAATCTTCTCGTTTGTGTTGAGAATGTGGGTTAAACAATAAGTCTTCGCTTCCTCAGACTTTGCTAGCCACCTGCTAGCTTTGTTGCCTAGACACCTGACAAAATACAGGCCTCCAGTAGTGTGGTCAGACTCACCAGATCCGAAAGGGAATAATCCTGATTTAACAGTGGAGCAGTGCGTGCTGCCTCTTTTATTTCTCTCTTCTGAATAATTAGGGTTAGGTAGGCAGTTCGAGCCTTGTCTTTTATGGACCTCATTCTTCTCCCTTTGGCCACCCAAATAGGCGTCTTGCTTTTGCCTGTGAGTATTGAAAGCCACGACCTCTTAAAAGAAATAACCTGAAACAGCCGAGAATGTGCTACTGTTTGCTCTCTTATGCAGTTTTGATTTCTGGAACAACATGTTTCGAATTGCAGTGGAAATAAAAGGCCCCTTTATGGTTTTCAGTAAGAGAACATTTTGTTCTCAAAAGATTAGATGCCATACAAGGTCTCTTAAGGTTTAAGCTAGAACAACAACAACAAAAATCGACTGAAATTATAAATATTTCTGCTTTTAAAAGGTCCAGTTATGTGAATTTTCTGTGATGTTAGCAGCTGGGGAAGTGCTTACCTCTGCTTTGTGGAGCCATGTCAAAATTAATGACAGTGAAGAAGTTCTTCCCCGAAGGACATAAAGCTGCCTCCATGTGGACTCCTTCACTTAAGTAACTGTAATTTCACACGACAAATCTGAACAAAAAGTCAAGTTCACAATTAAAGCCAGCAGCAAAATCAATGGGCCAATGTTACTGCAAGGATAACGGAGTTTTGATGGTCTCGTATTTCGACTCGAACCCTCCTCACTTCATTAGGTTTCCCCAAATTCATTGAATATTCCTGTCACCTTGAGAACAATGATTCATTTGTCTCAAAGGAATCTAAGAGGCATATACATCAGACAAGTTAAATGAAAGCACCATCTAATTACCTAAGGAAAACATACCCCATTTATTCAAATTACTATTCTGTTCTGCAGGCTTTCTGAGTGTGAATATGATATGGAATTGAGATGGGAATCCTGCAGTTCTTTGACAGTGGATGAAACTCTTCTGAAAGTGTTCATTTGGAGAATATGAGATGTTACAAATGACACAGGTTCAATAAACTGAGAAGTGCATCCCAATTCCTACTGTGAATGGGATAGGAAAGCTTTGATGGTGAAGAACATCTTTCCAGGGTATTCCAGGCCTGCAGACCCAGGCCATTTTCTTGGATTCCCAATGCCCAGATGGTAGGGATTTGTCTTCCTGGGCTTCCTGGGGCCAGAACCCCTTTTCACTGATGGCGTTCCCGTCCTGAGGAAGGCTGCCAACCCGAAATACTATTGGTGGCTGTGTTCTCAACCCACAGGGTAACCTCTGGTTGTATAGAGGTTTTTGCTAGGTATTTCTAAGAGTTATCTTTGAATTCTGTTTTATGTATTAAGAGCTGAGTTTCCCATTAATGGCACAGTGTACAGTTGATGTAAAAGGCTTTAAAGAGTTAGCCTTAGACATTTTATCACCGGAAGCCTGGCCATTCACCTTGTGGAGTTAGTGATACAGACTGCGAAATAAAATACCGTTAACTATGGAGAGGAATATCAATTGCAAAGGATGTTCAACTCTAAAAAATATGGAGGCAATTATGCATATGGGCTTTTGGTTCAGACCCTTCTGTGTTTAACAAGTAAGTGAGCCTGTTTTCCCTAAGTGCTTCTAGGAGTTCTCTTTAAAGAAAAACACAAATTTAGGAGGAGTAGAAGAGAGTAGAAGGACATTGCTAAAAAACCCAGAGGTCAAATATTTAAAACTGAAAATTAGATATTTTAAAAATGGTCCAATTTAATTTTGAATGCTGCCCTGGAGAAGCGACTTACTCCATACACGGGATATTTCAGCTTCTGTGTTGGAACGTGACATTGACTTTCAGTTCTAAAGGTGAATGTGAATTTCAGTCATGCTATGGTTTTGAAGAATGTGTCTAGAACTTTGAGGGATTCCTATTTATGTTTTTCTATACTTCAAAAAAATATGTATTCTCATGGCAGATGATTTAAACAGTACAGAGTACACAAAACAAAATGCTAAATGTCTCTGTCACCTTCTAGTCTTCTACATTTTTTCTAACTAGTGTTATGCATTTTTGCAGCCTCTTTTCTACATAAATGTGTATTCATACATACCAAGCTGTGTGCACACTTATGCACACAAACACATATTTTTAAATACATGGGATTAAATATACAAGTTGTTCTGTGATTTGCAATTTGCTTTATTATTACTTTTTTTTTTTTTTTTTTTTTTTTTTACTTACTATCATGACATTTTTCTACCTCAGTCCATTTAGGGTCATCTTGTTCTTTTTTAAGGGCTGTGTAATAATTCCTATGACATAATTTAACCACTCCATTTTTCTGATAATTAAGATTGCTTTCATTTCTTTTTCTTTAGCTATTTGAAACAAGGGCAAAATAAGCATCTATATACATATATATTTGAGATGGATGCTTAGAAGTGGAATTGCCAGGTCAAAGGGCGTACACTCTTTATTTAAGTCTGGGCAAATTCTACTGGGATTAATGCTCAGCTGGGATGTTGGGGAAGAGAGTTCCGGCAGGGCATTATCACCTGGCTAGAGCTGGCGTCTGCACTGAGGAACCAGGACTGTGCCACATTGGCTGACAAACACTTTGAATTCCATCTTTGAAGCTGCCATCCCAAAAGATTTTAATGCTTTATACTCATCCCCAGAATGTACAGGAATGCCTGCCTTTTGCTTTTCTCACCCAGCCTCACTGTGTCTTTTCAACTATTGCCAATCCCAGAGAGGAATACGAGAAACATGGGGAGCAGCTGCTCACTGGTTGTCAAATTTCAGTTACCAAGATGAATTCTTCCCAAAGATCCGCTGGGCCAAGTTGTGTCTGCAGAAACACTGCTGTATTGGGCATGTGCGGACTTAAGGGTCAATCTCTCGGTAGGTGCTTTTAGCACACACACAAAAAGCATTGTTTTAAAAAACTTGCTACTTCCCTAATTACAGCAAAGTCCTGTCATAAATTCAGTGGCCATTTTGCTGCTTCTGGGAGTTGTCTGCTCATCTGTGTTTATTTTCTTTTGGGTTGTTTGGCTTTCCTTGCTAGATGGGCAAATCACTTTTATATGTTGTAGATATCAGACCTTTGTAGAACAGGCTATGGCTGTTGTCTCTGTGAGTCACTTGTCTCCAGCTGTGTTTTTTGGAGTCTTTATTGTCAAGATGCTTTATATATTTTAAACCACCTTACCCATATGCTTGACATACAGAAAAGCCGCACATATTTAATGTAAACTGCTTGATGAATTTGGATAAGTTGTACTCCGAGAAACCATCACCACAGTCTATGCCGTAAACGTCCATTACCTCTCAAAGTTTCACCAGCCATCTTCATTATTATTAGCATTCTTAAAAAGACAAAATTCACAGATTGAGTGATCTCATAGACTTCATGAAACACTCATGAATTGGACAGCATCCTGCCTGGCAAGAAGGAAGGTATCAAAAGCCACTTGAATGAAATGGAGGGTTTTTATAGACAGAAAGAGGGTGGGGTGTGGTTATGAGCACAAGAAAAGAGGGGTTATTTCAGATAAAGTCACCTCCCCTCAGGGGAAGGGGGGAATCCTATCATGTGGATGCCCCACCTCTCTCCAGATTGATGGGTTAGGAGAGAGGTGGAAACTGCAATTATGTGAGATGTTAAGTCTGGGTGGGGGCCTGGCATGAATGACTTTATTTTGGGCCAACAGTAATAAGAACATAAGATGAGATTTAGCCTTTAAGCCACTTTTAGGTATTTAATACACTATTGAAAGCATCTGTGTGGTAGAGCTCCAGGGTTTTTTATCTTGTATAATTGAAACTTTACACCTTTTGACCATACCCCCTGCTCCCAGCCCTGGCAACTACCACTGTACTTTCTCCTTCTATGAATTGGGCTCTTTTAGATTCCTCATGTAAGTGGGATCAGGGAGTATTTGTCCTGCATCTGGCTTCTTTTACAGTAGCTTAATGTGTTCCTGGCTCATCCATTTGTGGGAATAGCGAGCTTTCCTTTTTTAATGCTGAATAATGCTCCCTTGTATGTATGTTGTATTTTCTTTACGCATTGATTCATCAGTAGATTTTGCTTGTTTCCACACTTTGGCTTTTGTGATTGATGCTGCAGTAAGCATGGGTGAGCCACTATCTCTTCTGATACTGGTTTCAATCCCTTTTGGTTTATGCCCAGTGGAACTGCTGGATCATATGGCAGATGTAGTGTTGAGGAATCTCTGTCTCCCAAAACACACTTTGTGAAAGTGGGGCTCACCTGGAACCTGAACTGGTGGTGTGAGGACAGACAGGTGATAGACAGGTGGAAACTGCCTGGCTAGAGAGAGGAAGAGTGAAAGGTGACCCAGGAGTCACCACATGAGAACAGAGTCTGGGTGGCTCCAGACTTGGGGACCCAGCAGAGGGACAGGGGAAGTAGGATTTGGACAGAACGCTGTGGGATTCAGTGACTGATAAGACCCCTCCACCAGGCTCCCCTAATACCCATAGCCTCTGCCCAGAGAGGAGGGGGCTGGAGAAACGAGCAAGCTGGCAGGAGAAACGACTGGTTGATTAGGTATCTGGCGTGTTAGTGGCGCCGATGCTTCGCCCAGTCCTGAGCAGGCCTCTGCTTGCTGCTCTCTAAGCATCACATCAGAATTCACATCTCAGTCCTGCTTTTCCTCCCATTTTGCTCTCCAGGCAGGTGTTTCTGCTGGTCTCTCCTGCCCTAAGCCTGAGTAGGCAATGACACTGCTGGGAATTTTCATTTCTGAGGCTCTTCCGCTAAAACAGCGCCTGCTTTCATTCATGCCCTAGCATCGTCCCCAGGACAGACACAAGAGAGAGCTCCTACAACCCACCCTCCACCTGCGCTCATGGAAATCCATCCTCTTCAGCCTGCTCTGTCCCATCAGCCCCTCCAGCCTCCCTGGGGGCCCTGCTCGCTGCTGCTCCTGTCTCCCCCCCAGCCATGCGCCCTCCCCAGCCCACAGCTAGGGTGCTAAATCTTAATGTGCATCAGTATGCAAACTTCCACAAGCTTCCCAAATGCTTATTTTGCTGCACCCCTCCCCAGCAATTTGAATTCAGCAGCTCACCCTCGGGGGTGACTCCCTGCTAATGTTCTTGCATCACACTAAGAAACATGGAGCTGGAGCGTCCTGTCTAAATCCCTAGCGTAACCTGCATGGTCTTAAGGCCCTGTCCTGTCACCCGTTCTCTGGCTCCCCGTGCTGCTGAGCGTCTCAGGCTTAGCCCTTAGTTGTGCCGTTTTATTTCATATCACGTGCATGAGACCCCATCACACTCACTTCAGGATTTCTGTGTCTAGCTCAGTGCAGACACATGAGATAGTTCTTACCCCAGAGTTAGTGATTCAGAATCCTTGAAGCCCCCAAATTGATATACAACATTTTCTGCATTTAAAAGTGTGTATGTTGATCTGTAGATGTCATTTATCTAGGAAGTGGGCTCATTAGATTTCTTTAGATTCTGAACTCTCAAAAGAATAAAATTTGTTGAACTGAATTGACTGAATCCAGTTGAATGATTAAATTCTCCTCAGACTGACCCAGTTAATGATGTGTGTGTGTGTGTGTGTGTGTGTGTGTGTGTGTTTGAGAGAATAAAACTAAAACCAATATAGTTCATTTACATGACAGTAAGATGTTCACTGGTCAGGACTTTTTATTGCATCTTATTCTAGTTTATGTCCAGAATGAACACATGTTTAAGACTAGACCTGGCTAAAAATACACACGTCAAATATCCATTGTAGGACCACAGTTCATGTTGTTTTTAATATGAAGGCCCTGAATAAGCGACTCCACTCTTTCCCCACTTAGTGTGTGGATTAATAGGACTAACAGGATTGATTGTTTAGATCGATTGAACTCGCTTTCAGATCAATGCAACGCTACAATTGGCTTTTCCCACCACTTCATTGACTGACTCTCCTGGCTGTTTTGGTGCAGGGACAAAGCCTCACGTCTTTGCCCACGTCCTCCCTGCTGATCGTGGTCAGTGCTGGGGCCTACGTGCGTGATGAGCCACCTGGATAAGTCAACTCCCTAGTTTCATTGCCTTGGATCATCCCCATTTCTGCTTCATGACCCAACATTTTCTGGTCAGTCTTGGTTTCGCAGTGTGCCATTGTGCCATGCCATCGCCCCTGTCCTTTGCAAAACATTGGGCAGTGAATGGTTGGGTGAGCTCGACGAGCTCATTGGAACACTAAGTCAAGACAATGGGCTCAGTGAGGGCTCTCTGCCCTCTTCCTCAGTGTTACGCAGTTAAATGCCATCCATCATTTCTTTAAAAATTTAAATTAGTTTTGTTTAAAAATTTTGATAAGTTCTGACACTTCATGTCTAACAAAAAGAGTTTAAATGTGTAGTAAATTTATTAACCAAATGCCGACCAAGTATGTTTTCTTTTTTCAGTGATGAAATACTTTTATTAGAGTGGTTTTAGGTTTACAATACAATGAGCGGAAGGCCCAGAGATTTCCCTTATGGCACCCACACACATGGTCTCCCCCATTCCCAGCACCACTCACCAGAATCCTCTTTTCAAGGATAAAACTACTTCCACCCATCATTACCAAAGTCCCTCATTGCCCTTAAGAGTCACCCTTGGTGCTGTTCATTCTATGGGTATAGACAAATGAGACAAATGTGTTAATGTCATGTGTCATTGTAACATCACATGGAGAATTTTTACTGCCCTGAAAATGCTCTGTGCTCTCTCTTTGCATCTTCCTCTCTATTATTATTATTATTACTAATTTGCTGTAGTCACAGTTTTTCCCCCCAGAATATCATTTGGTTGGGATTATACAACCTATACCTTTCAGAATGACTTCTTAGTAGTATGCACTGTGCATTGGAGTTTCCCCCAGATTTTGATAGCACATTTTTCTAAAAGCACAGAATAATATTTCTGTGTCTGCTTGTAGCATCGTTTATTTTTCCATTTATCTACTGAAGGTCACTTTGGCTGCTTCCAAGTTTTAGAATGATGGAAAAGGTTGCTACAAACTTCCACATGTAGGGTTTTGTGTGGACATATTTTTTTTAAATATATGTTCAAATACCAAGGAGCATATGACTAGATCACATGGTAAAGGTATGTTGAGTTTAGTGGTTGTACCATACTGCAGCCCCACAAGCGAGCTAAGAGAGTCCCTGTTGCCCCACTTGCTCACCAGAATTTGGGGTTCCCAAGGTTGTTGGTCTGGCTACCCCAGTGGGCGTGTAGTGGGATCTCATTGTTTTAATTTTCATTTCCCGTAGTGTAGTGATGTGGGCCATCTTCTCATGTACTCACTATCCATTGCATATCTTCTTTGGAGAGCTCTCTGTTAAGGTCTCTGACCCAGTTCTGAACTGGGTTGTTTGCTTTCTTATTGTCCAGTTTTAGGAATTTCTTGTATATTTTGAGTAACTGTGCTCTATTAGGAATGCCTTCTGCAAGTTATTTTCTCCTAGTCTGAGGCTTGTCTTCTAAGTCTCTCAACTTAGGCTTGTCTTCTAAGTTTTTCACAGAGTAGAACTTAATTGGGTTTTAATGAAGTCTAGCTTATCAATTCAACCCTAAGCCATCTAGGTTTTCTTGTATGTTATCTTCTGGTGTTTTTTTTTTTTTTAATAGTTTTGCATTTTACTTTTATATCTGTGATCCATTTTGAGCTAATTTTAACGAAGGGTATAAGTTTTGTGTTAGTTCTTTCTTTTTCTTCTTCTTTTTTATTGCATGTGGATGTCCAGCTGTTCCAGCACCATTTGTTGAAGAGACTATTTTTGCTCCATGGTGTTATCCTTGTGGCTCTGTCAAAGATCAGTTGATTATATTTCTGGGGTCTATTAATATGCTTTTTGTATTTCTTGTTTCTCTTTCTAGTCAATGTTGGCTGGATATGCCATCCTGGGATCTAAATCAAGGAATAAGTAGATCAACATAAATTCTGTCAGAATTCAGACACCCAAAAGGCAGTAGGGGAATGTCCAGTGTCATTTATTGTATAATACCACGGGGTGATAAAACACTGTGTTGGTCTCTTTCTTGTCTATGTTCTCTCCATTGCTATATTCCCATGGTGTTGTGGACCCTGGTATGGGTAGAACTTAAATGATACCCACGAGGAGCTGGAGGGAACTCGGTCTGTCAAAAAGAGGATTCTTTTTTATTATATTTGGAGACATTAAAACTTAATACACATTCTACCTCTAGGTTTAAACACTAAATTTAGTGTTTGTTCTATAACTCTGCATTTCGTTATAGTGGTTGCCATAGAGTAAAAACTAAGTTTGGCTTGAGTAGTTTTGAGAAAGTGACTTTTGCCCTAAATTCAACCCTAATGATCCACAAGACTCAAAATTTTAAGATGTAAATGAGGCCAGAAATCTTAATAAATTGTGGGGACCCTGGAGAACAACTCTTAATTAAATTCCCCTTGGATTGTAAGTGCCTTACAGTTAAAGACTTGTGTCATGCCAAGTATCTCTCACCCCTGGTTCAAATCCTAGTTTATATTTGATGTTCAGGAAATACTTAAATGAATAGGAAGAATAACTGAGTTTTCTCAAACAGAGACATAAGATATACCAGGATCACCCTCCAGTACTGTTGAGGGAACTTCTTCGTTCTAAGGCAAGGGCTACTAGCTTTGGCTTGTTGGACCACGATTGCATGTCATAGATAAGCTGAAATTCTGTGGGTTTACATGCCTTGGGCAAAGTTGAGATTTAAACCCAGTGCTTTCCCCACCTTATCCCAAGGTTACTGCTAACCTATTTATAGAAATTCAAATTTGTCACCTTAGATGGGGGAATGGGGAAAGACAAATTATTATGACTGAGCCATCACACTAGTAGAATCATCTCGACGTATCTGAATAAAGTAGGAAGCAAATAGGAACATGTTACCTCTTGATGATAATCCAGGCCCGTGAGCCCCAGGGCATGTTCTCTGAGGCTTCCTCCACTGTCAGTCTTCCCGAACACTGCTGTGTCGGGGAGTTCCCCACAGTACCTACGCCCTATGCCTTGACTTTACCATGTATGAGAGAGAGCACAATTTCTTTCTTTTTTTTTTTTTTGAAGATTTATTCATTCATTCATGCATACAAGAGCTGGGGTACAGGCCAGAGATGTGGGGGGTGAGAGGATTCACCAGAGACAGAGTGGGGAACAGAGTAGGCAGATTGACCAAAGTACACTGCTGAGGGGAGAAGCGGGCGAGACAGGAGAGGTCTGCTGCGCCATGTGGGTTTCTCTCTGGCTGGCCGGGGATTGAACTCATGCTGCAGAGGCTGTGGACTGCTTCACAGTGTGGTGCTTAACCACTTGTGCCACCAGGGAGGCCCGAGAGATCACAATTTCTAGTAAACTAACAGCGATCAGAACAGGCCCACTGAGCAGAAAGATGGAAAGATAATAGGTAAAAAGTGGGAGGGAGTGATAAATGGCCTTTGCAAACAAAACTGAATTATAGTATTCATTAACTCCCCGATTACCAAGAAATTAGAAACTGGATATTCCATTTCTAATTCTGTACCCCCTACACAGAATGCATTTGAAATCCACTCTGCTTTTTTAATTTCACAAAACCATTGTTCTTCTACCATCTAAATTTCCAGAATTGATTTTCTTTGTTACTTCCCTTCACAGTGAAAGGATTTTCACATTCAACCTCAAAGCTTTCGCTTAGAGAGAATTCTGAGCAGAAGAAAAACCACAAGTTAGTCTCTCTGGGCAAAGTTGAGACGAGAGTTGTTTTGTAAGAGGAGAACACGATTATGGAAATTATGTTGATATAATTTTTTTTTATACAAGTAACCTTTCCTGTGGCTAGAGTTTCATGGTTCAGCATTTTTAGATGTAAATATTTTTTCCTGACCATGGCATAAATAATCTTCGCATAGCACAGAGGTGTGTTTGGCTTTAAATAAGTGACCTCTCCTTTCAAGGGCTGCCTGCAAGAGGCCATGGAGGGGAGAGGCGGTGGGTGAGAAGTGGGTTGTTGATTATTTATCAGCCTTCTCCCGGGGCCCCCAGCGTCGACCAGCTCCGACTGTCTGTGAACTTGTCACATTAATCACTTTCTCTTTTACATTCAGGAGCTTCTTACGTGGGGTACAGGGTCAAAGACAAGGTAAAACAACAAGAAAGTCAATTATGGTAAATCAGCCTCTGCTAGTAAGTAGGTGTTAGTGCTCCTGTGATTTTAGCTTCAGCCATTGCAAACAGCCTGCTTTCCATTCCTATCGTTATGAAGAGCTGAGTTTATAATCTCTGTTTGTCAAATTCTGTGTCTGCGGAGGGACAAGGTATACAAGGTCTGTTCACTTAGGAGGTTCTGAAGTGTAAATGTGCAGGTCTCCGGAGAATCAGACACTGCGCTTCAACAGGAGAGATTTTTGTACCAAGAAGGCAGAAATGGTCCCGGAAGGTTCTCTCTGCTTCCCTGCTTCCACCCTCGGCGACCCTCAGCCTGGTCTCTTGTGTGCAGATGTCAGTCCTTTACTGTACACATTGTCCTGCAAAGTTGCAATTCTCTTCTGAGCAGAAAAAAGTTGAGAAATAATTTTGTACAAATAAAACTAATACCAGGAATTCACAGCAGACAGTGGTTTCTAGTGCCTTTGGGGATGAGGACTTTTAACACCGATGGATTCTGTCACCCCTCCCCAGGAGAGGAAGCTGCAGGCCACACGGGAACACAGCAGGGACGTCTTGTCATTTTCTGGATTTCTGTGACTTGGGCAAGTGCAGCAGGCATGTCTGCTATGGGGGAGACGCTCTGGGCTGTGCCTAATGTCCCTGAACTCGCCTGTCGCCCTGGGGCCACCTCGTCCAGGGCCTTGGCTGCTGCCTCTGGATCTGCCCGGCCACTCCAGCTCAGGCTGTGTACTTGCTCTTCCTCTTGGGGAGTCTTCTCCCCAATGTCTCCCCGGGACTGGCTCTTTCTAGTTCTGGATTCAGCTGAAATATTTCCTCCAACAGAAGCCTTTTGATGGCTGCTGAGTCCAGAGCAGCTGCAGGCCCCCACACCTCCCTCCAGACCCTCCATTCCTGCCCCTTTCTGCATTGCACTGGCCAGACCTGCAGGCATCGCGCGGTGCATTGACTGAGCTCCCTGGCTGGCTTTTCTCCAGGCAGCGGATGAAAGAGCATGGATCAGCCTGCGGACTCCTTGTGATCACCCTATAAACTGGAGTGCACTGGCCGAGTGTCCTCCTTCCACATCCAGGCCCAGTCATCCAGCAGGTCCCCCAAATGGATACTTCAGGAGTATTTTGTTGTCTCAGAATTTTCAATCATGTCCCAAAGTTGAGGTTTTATAAAATCCCGAAAGCACTCTCAGGAGGTGTGGCCTCTCGGCCTGCTCGCCCAGCCCCAGCCCTTGCAAGGAACGCAGCTCATCAGATCCCCAAGAAGCAGGATGAGCAGGGGAAGACGCGCCCCTGCAGGCCAGGTGAGGGGAGACGTGGGTCTCCTGACCTGGCCGGGCGCGGGGAGGGGGGCGTGGGGGTGGACAGGCTGCTTGGGGAGCAGTACAGAAAACAGCCTGAGAAGCGCTGCCCTGGCCGGACAGCGCGCTCTGCCTCCCTTCTGGGCATTTCTCTGGTCAGCCTCGGGCGAGGAGGGCGCGTGCCCGCGGACATCGCCTGCACCCCCAGCGCCCATTTGGGCCCCGGGTCATGTCTGGCCCATGGAGATGTGGTCTTGGACCGTGACTCTTTCTTAACTAACTGGGGTGACTTTTGTCCCCCAGGGGACATTTGGCGTTTCCCGGAGACGTTTTGGCCACGGCTACTGGGGGTCCCGCTGGCGTCAGCCGGGGAGGCGCCGGGACGGGCTGATGGGAGTCGGTGATGCTGAGGGCCAGGGCGCGGCCTGGGGACCCGGCGGGCCTCGTCCGGCTGTGGCGCGGGCTCAGAGACAGCGCTGGGCAGGGAGTGGAGCCTTCCAGCACCCGCGAGCGCGCCGGAGTCTGCGCCTCCCTCTCGGCCGGAGGCGGGCGGACCAGCGGCCAGAGGACAGGGGCGAGCGGGTTGGAGCTCAAAGGCGAGGCCGCCTGTGCGTGTGGGTCCCCAGCCCGGCGCGCCCCAGCCCACCAGGCCCCGTCGCCGCGACCGTGCGCCCTGGGCGCGCCGGGGGCCACCACGACGCCCATGTCCAGCTACCCGCAGCTCTGGCCGAGCCAGTTGGGGCTCACAGCGCTTGGAGGGGGGCCAGGGCGGGCGTCCCCGGGGGTGGTGGGAGCGGCCCCTTTCCTTCCAGAACGACTGTCCCCTTGGATCACCTGGAGGCCTTGGGTATTTCTTTGTGGCCCGACAGGTTGCACATCCCAGCAGGGAGAATGAAGCTTCCTCAAGGTGCGTGTGGAATGAAAATGAAGCCAAAAGCCCGAGTCTTTGAATAGAATTGACATCAAGAGAGAAAAGCATCCACCGAGCCAGCGCCCATCGACGAGGGGCACAGCCGGGATTTGGAACGACAATGACAAGCTTCTCTCCTCAATGACAAGCTTCTCTCCTCGGTGCCGAGCCGGGGCGGGCACGCACGCGGCTGTTTTGGGCCCTGCTGGTTGCCGGAGCTGTGCGCACACGCCCCGCGCCGGGCCGGGAGCTCGTTGCTGTTTGCATCCACCGGGATTGTTCTCCGAGGTATTAAGATGATCATTAGATGAAGCTCATCAATCATTATTATTGTGGCTAAGCTTCATTTGATCTGCCCTTCAAGAACATCAGAATAAGAATAACAACTAGTTCATCTCACTTGTTCTAAATAAGGAAGAAAATTCTTTGGCTTATTATAGGCACAGGGCAATGGGAAAATAAAACCTGCCAAGTGGGTCCCTTGTTTCACAGTTCACACCGGGAATCCTTTTGAAAAGGTTAGGTTGCCTGTGAGATTTCAGCTTTCTAGAGTAATTATCACTTTTAAAGTTGGATGTTTTGGGTCAGAATGGATACTTAAAATAGGGGCCTGTTTAGAAGTCTGTTTTTACTGTTCACTCGTATTTTAGGTTCAGGATTTCCACAAAGCTAGGCTTTTCAACAACTTAATTTGATATATTTAAAAAAAACCACGAAATCTAAGCAAACAATAAAATTGTGAACAGGCGCTGATTGATGTGTGTGTTAGGAGATAATTCTGTGTGTCGTTCTGCAACTATCAAGATCTCTGTGTCTGGAAATCCAGCGTCACCAGGGAAAGACCTGCCACCTCCCCTGCTTTTGACGGAACAGGCTTGAGGCCAGGATTTGCTCTCTTTCATGAGAAATAAAAGATGCTGTTGGAAAATGCCCTGCCCACGTCGTGCTGCATCTTAGAGAGTGCAAAGGGGTTGCTTAGTCAGATCCGTGTCCCTTTCATAGCTCATTGTGATTTTGGTGAAAATGCACGGGAACAGACCGTGGTCCTCGCTTTCATTTCTTTAATCCTTTCAACTTCACTCCTGGTGAGGAGCCGTCTTTCAGTGTCTAAGCGCCATCAGCAATGGCAGGAGATAACCTTGTTTTTATTTTTTATAAACGTTTATTTCTGAAGAAGAAAGAGTCGCTGCACTCCTCTCAGGCTGGCGCTGGGAGAGATGAAAGGCCCGGCTGCGGGATGCGGCCAGGACCCGCAGGAGGGAAGCGCCGGGGACAGGGAAGCAGGGACAGGGGCTTCCAGCCGACCCTTCCAGGTGTGTGGAGCCACAGCGAAGCCGCCTGCGGCAGGGCAGAGACTTTCCAGGTTATGTTTAATAATCACCTGTCCCTGGGCCCCAAGGAAGATGTGGTTATCACTTTATGAAATAATGTGTGTTTCCCCAAGCCCTGAGAGAGAACAGGGTCATAGTGAATGAACAATGAAGGCATGAAGAACGATCATTTGATATGCTTTTGTTTATAGGTGGGCTAACATGTTCATCCTGGACTAGTTCGCTGTCATCAGCACCAGCGTGAGTGACAGAGATGCCTGGACGGATGACCCTGGGCTAGGCGTGCACGGGTGAGGAGGCTGGCAGCGCTTCGTGGCCCTCTGCAGGTATGGGGCAGCCAAGGTCGCCTCTTTTCTCCGTGATGGAAAGCACATTGGCATATTTTATTCCTCTGAAATTAGTCAATTAGTGAGCATGTTGCTTTTGGAAGGAAAGTTTCCAAAGTCTTCTGAATAGGAGACCAGAATCTCTCTTATATAATCTTACAGGTTCAAAGAAAACAGGATCCCTGGTTTTGAAAGCTCTCTTTCAAAAAAGATTGCAAATTGGGTTCTAGATAATTTTTAGTGACGTGTAACTGACATACAGGCAACTGACATGTAACTGATGTTCAGATGTCTGACATAGTGATGCAATATTTGTATGTAGCGAGATGCTCACCATGGTAAGTCTAGTCCCATACATAGGTATGGACCTTTTTTTCCCGCTTGTCATGAGGGCTTTTAAGATCTACTCTCTTAGCGACTTCAAACATGTGATACAATCTTATTAAAAATAGTTCCCCAGGTTGTTCATTACACCGTAGCATTATTTATTTTATAACTGAAAGTTTGAACCTTTTGATTTTCTTTTTTTTTAATCCATTTTACCACCCCCCACCAGCCTCTGTTCTCTATATCTATGAGTTTGGTTTTGTTTGTTGTTGTTACTGTTTTTAAAGATTTTGCAGGTAAGTGAGATCATATGGTATTTTGATTTCTCTGTCTGGTTTATTCCCTTAGCGTCATGACCTCAGGTCTGCCCTTGTTGCATGCATGCATCCATCCATGCATCTATCTGTCCGCAGATCAACTAATCATGATTAATCATGCCCACAAATTGACTAATTTCAGAGGAATAAAATATGCCAATGTACTTTCCATCATGGAGAAAAGAGGTGACCTTGGCTGCCCCATACCTGTATAGGGCCACGAACGCGCGGCCAGCCTCCTCACCCATGCACGCCTAGCCCAGGGTCATCCATTCAGGCATCTCTATTACTCATGCTGGTGCTGGTGACCATGAACTAGCCTGTATACCGCAACTTCTTTTTTTCCTGGTGGCTTGAAACAACAGCCATTTATTCTCTGACAGTTCTGGAGGCCAGAAATCCAAGTGGTTTTATTGGGTTAAAGTCAAAGTGTTGTCAGACCTGTGCTCTTTGGATGTTATAGTATGAGAATCTGTTTCAACGCCTTTTACAAATTTCCAGCCACAGTCCCCGCTCATGGCTTCTGCTTGGTCTTCACAGCACCAAGGGTAGTGTCTTCCCAGATGCTTCCTTTGCTGCTTCTCTCCTGCCTCTGGTCTACCATAGCTTCTTTGTCATTCACCCATCCGTGGGCACTTAAGCTGTTCCCATATCATGGCTATGATCAAAAATGTTGCCACGACCATGAGGGCACATCTGTCTTTTCAAATTAGTGCTTTTATGTTCTTTGGCAAAGGTCCAGAAGTGGGATGCCTGGGTCACAAGAGAGTTCTCTTTTTAGTGTTTTGAGGAAACTCCATACAGTTTTCCATAGAGGCTGCACCATTTTCCTTTCCCATTAATGGTGCACAAGTTTCCCTTTCTTGCATCCTCACCAAAACACTATCAGAAATAGATTTAACCCAGTATGTGACGATAAGACATCTCAATGGCTTAGGCAAATTTCTCAACATAACCGAGATTATAAAGTGGAGACTCTTGGGAGCTCAGTCATGCTAAAGTTATTCCATGCACACATTTCCTGGAGCACTCCCACCATGCTGACACGTTCATCTCTGTGTCATCGAAGTATTTTCCAATAACTTATCAGTCTGAAGTCTGTCGTCACCCTGCCTCTAAAGTAGCTGCTGAAGTCCGCAAAACAATCATCTCTTACGCGATGGCAGAATCACGAGCAGTCCCTAGATAAGTGTCTTCTTTTGGACTTCGTTGATCTTAATAATTCCATTGCTTATATATAGGTTATATATAGGTTGGGAGAGGGGAGTCATTTCACAGGTTGGAAGCTTCTCTGGCAGTCAGAATGGAGACTCTGCTGGGGAGAATGCTGTCAACATGCCACCTCATAAGACCCAGGTGGAGCCAAACTTAGCAGCCCTCCAGCTCTCTGATGAATCAGGTGATTAAACAGATAAAAAATAAGAAAGCATCTGGAAATGATATCATCCCTGCCAAATGCTCACACTAGAGAAAAAGTAGCTCCTGTAATGTCTCTGTATTCTTCCCCGGAGATGCAGAATGAAAGAGAAAGTGATACATGGCTTTGGGAATGTGGATCAGAAGAATTTTACACCCTATCTTCCATGGCAGGCTGGATACCCATTCCTGAGCCAGCTGCAGAGCATATGTTTGGGAGAAAGAGAGTTTTCATAAAAAAGTACCCATGAAAAAACTCCAATTTCTATTTTGGAAAGGCAGTAAGTTCATCTCTCAAATGTGGGGGTTTCTACACACAGATTTCATCTCACTCTCTAAAAGGAACTTCTGTTTCATCTAATCTATAAAGCTTTTCTTAGGAAATACTATATAAAAGTCCTTCAGTTCCAGATTTTTTTGGGGGGCGGTGGGGGAAGCTCATGAATGGCTTGCTCATTTGAGGATATCAAAAGCTCCTGCTTTAGAGGATATCAATATTGAATTTCTGAGTGACACAGTGTTTTCAAGACTGTAGAGACAACGTCCTATACTTTCTACTCTTTAGAAGGCTTGAGAACAGCTCTACTTACTAGACTTGCAAAGAAAACCTAAATAGAATTCCCACTTTCACTTTCTGGTAAATTGTTGCACCTGCTCCTTCCCTTGATCTTTCTCGCCTAGAATTTAGGAATTTTATCCTGTTGACTCTTTTCTAATTTATTTTCAGACATTAGTTCACCCTACACATCCTTTCATCTCCTTACTCCTATACTCTCAGTCTTACTTATTTTTTTAAAAAGTTACTTAGATTATTAATTTTCTTGTCTTTTTTTCCTACCTTTTATATACCTCAGTTGTTCATTTCCACCTTTCTATCTTTTTCTAATTAATATATATTCATTAGTTGTTCATTTCTCTCTAGGTACAATTTTCCTTGATTCTACAAGTTTAGACATATTGCATTTTCATTTAAAATTTTTCTTTATTTTTGGACAGATGACATATACACATGACTGAAATATCAAAACTATAGAATAAAATGTAGACTGAAGAATCTTCTGCCTTCTTTCTCTGCCAGCTCGATCCCCTGACTTTTTATGAGTAATTTTTGTTTGTTTTTCATGCTTTTTTCCCACTGTTTTTCTTTCTTTAAGATTTTATTTTTAGAGAAATTTTAGGTTTTCAGCAACATTAAGAGGCAGCTACCGAGATTTCCTGTGTGCCCTCTGTCCCCCACATGCATAACCTCCCATATTACCAACATCACTTAACAGAATGTTAAATAAAACCGAACCTACATTCACCTGTCATAGTCCCAGTCCATACTTCAGGGTTCACCCTTCTGTTGTACATGCTGTGGGGTTGCGTGAATGTATAATGGTGTGTTTCCTTTATTGTACTATCATCCAAAGAGTATTTTCACTTCCCTAAAATCCCTCTGTACCCATCCTGTTTACCGCCCACCCCACCCCATCCTGCTAATCACCAATCCTTTTTACTGTCTCCATAGTTTCATAGTTTTGCTTTTCCAGAATAACATGTACCAATACTTTTAGAATCATACTGTATATAACCTTTTCTGATTGGTCTCCTTTACTTATGTGTGTGTAAGCTTCCTCCATGTTTTCCCATGGTGTCATTGCTCCTTTTTGGGGGATAAATATCAAAGAATGCCATCACTGGATTATATGGTGAGAGCATGTTGTCAGGTTTTATAAGAAATTACAAACTGTCTGCAAGACTAGTTGACCATTTTGCATTCCTACCATAATCTAGGAGAATTTCTGTGTTTGGGATTTTCGCCAATCTGGACATGTGGTAATGGTAACTCATGGTTTTAATTTGCATTTCCTGATGACAAATGATATGGAACATCTTTTCATTTGCTTATTTTCCATCTGTGTATCTTTTTCAGTGAGGCATCTTTTAGGTGTTTGAGCCATTTTTTAATCTGTTGTTTGTTTTCTTATTGCTGAGTTTTAAAAGATTTTTTTTTTAATCAGTTTTCATTTATGTATATTCTAATGCTTCAGAATTATCTTGTTAACTTCCCAGTAATTCTTCAGGGATTTTGTTCTAATTACATACTGCTTGTTGATGAATCTTGGGAGAGTTTAGATATTTATATTATGGAATCTTCTAATTTAGGGACATAATGCTTTTACTTATTTAAAATTTATTTTAAACATTCAATAAGACTATTTTTTTGTGCAATTTTTATCATCGTCATTCTTTCTTAATTCATTTTTTGGATTCTAGATATTCTGAATTGTATTGGGGACTTATAATGGGACTTGTAGTTGATATCCACGGTGTATTCTCTCTCTTCTTTGTTAGAACTCTTAATTTTTTTATTGAGGCACATGGCCATCTTGGTATAGCCAAGTAAGTTGTGGTCAATGTCATATGAGCAGAAACATGTATTATTAAATAATGATAAGCTCTAAAGCAAGAGCCTTTGGGGGTACTTCGTCACCAAGACATTGATGAGGTTTTATCCTCAAAAAAAAAAAAAAAAAAATCTGGATGTGAAGGGCATTTGTAGAGAGGACATGAAACCAGATACTGGTTCTTAACAGGAGGGGGCATGTCTTTATGTCTTCCTACTTGCTGGATGGAATGCAGTAATGCCAAACCCAGGAGTCAGCCTGCACCATGGAGACAGTCTCTAGGAGTATGAGGCTGTCATGCTCAGAGATTTGGCAGACTTGTCATTCACCTCCCAACTGGACTCTCAGCACAAGAGGATAATCTTTGCATATTGAAGCCACTGTTTATTACAGTTAGTTTGCCATTTGTGTCAAAATACAAACCTCATTGCTGCAGTGTTTTCTTCTTTTTAGTTCAGGGTTTTAAGTTAATTTACTGAGTGCTATATGTTGAGCTATAAAACCAGATGCAAATAAAATAATTTTTGTCTTCCCTTTGCAGTATTTATATCTCATTAGGTAGAAATTTGAGAGCAATGCCCCACAAGAATGACAAAAGGGGAATTCTTCTTGTATTCTTGACTTTAATGGGGAGGCTGTTACAGTTTTACTATTAAATATGGTGTTGGCTGTGGAGATTCTTAGAATTTAAAATGGAGATAATGATGTCTGTTTTTTTCAAATGGAATTGTTATAAGGCTTAAACGTGCTAATAAATATAAAAATGCCATGTAACTGCTAAAAACTATGCCACATTTTTCTGGCACATAGTTTATACTCAACAAATATTTTCAGTGGTATTATTATTGTTTTTAATAATTTATAATCTCCTGTGTTTAATGCCATAAAAAAAGATCTCGGAGCTTCATATATTATCTCTTTGGTGCCACTGTCTAGATATAAACTGGGCTAATGGATGATTAAATAACATTTTTATGTCAAAACTTGTGTCAAAAGTTAGAAAAGAAATGTTTTCCATTACAATGAGAAATGACAGATTGACATTTTGGAGAGAATGAAATTTTGGAAAGAAATCAGAATTTCAAATTTGGGATAATTGCTATGGAAGGAGACACTTAGAAACATGTTTGGAAAATATACTTAAGCCTGTTTAACTGAGTTGATTGATGGTCAACTCGCTTCAATTTTCAGCCAGTGTATTAGGTCACCACGCATGTCATCTGGTCCCCAAGTAAGCCCCCTCTAGGCCTTTGAACGTGTCCCTTTAGCTTTATATAAGCCCTTCCTGATTCCACATTTCTAGTCTGTTCTTGTAGCAACAGGTTCTATTTAAAATTTTCCATGGAAGGTATGACTTTATGTCAAAAATTATTTGCTACATCTCATAAAGTGTCCCTTTTCTCATGCTGTTCCATAGCAGTGGTGTTCATTTTAAAATTAATCACCTTGCTCAATCAGTGCCAGAAAAGGTTTGTGGGAGAACGAACTGGATCTGTTGAGTTAAATACTTTTGGCATGTTACACTGATCTCATCTCTGGAATGACTGAAACTTATAATCTGGTAGCCTGACACGTAATATATTGGATACAGTTTAAATTTAGTGACTCTACATATCGTTCTGTGTTTCTTAGTGAGAAAAATGCCATAATTTAAAATATTTTGATGAAAACCTTTCATTATATGTATATGTATATATATATGCAAAGTTGAAATTTGAGCTAATGATTTAGAAAATTGAAACAAAATCAATTAATAACCCCCCCCCCGATTGTTTTAAGTTGGCTCTGCAAATTCTTCTCTATTTTCTGAATAATTACCTCAAACCAGTTTTTTTTTTTAAAGATTTATTTATTTATGCATACAGGAGCTGTGGTATAGGCCAGAGATGTGGGCCGCGGTGGGGTGAGTGGTGAGAGGACTCACCAGAGACACAGCAAGGAACAGAACAGGCAGACTGACTGAAATACACTGCTGAGGGGAGCAGCGGGCGAGACAGGAGAGGTCTGCTTCGCCCTGTGGGTTGCTCCCTGGAATGCCAGGGATTGAATTCATGCTGCAGAGGCTGCGGATTGCTTCATAGTGTGGTGCTTAACCCCTTGTATCACCAGGGAGGCTCTCAAACCAATTCTTTAATTAATAACTTCAAAACAGTTTGTTTATTATGAGATCAATATAAACTCAACATCTACTGAACAACTATTAAGCACCTTGAATTCTGACATGTGCTGATAATAGTAGTAAAATAGCATTATTTAGCACTTTAAAGACTTCCTTTTTAAAATAGAATTTATTATTGGAATCCAGAACTTCTGGCAAAAAGGTTTGGACAGTTTCCTCTCATCTTCACAACCTTTTTTATTTGAGTCCAAATCTGCTAATTGAGTGTTGAATGCTATTCTAAGTGCACTCACTACACTAGTTCACTGAATCCTCACTACCTCCCTTGGTGGGAAGGGCTTTTAGGTCTGTTGGAGTAAACCGAGGCCAAGTAAATTTTGCCTGAATGACATATTTCTTGTGGAAGGTTAAGCTTCCATTGGAAAGAAAATCTGTCTGGGTTTACTTGTTTTACAGCTAGAGAATACTGGCTAGGTTTTGAGTTCTGAAAAGAGATTAGATACTGATTTTCTTGGATATGAGATAAAATGACATGCACAAATGTAGACTTTTGCAGAATTGTTTGATTTTTTTTTTTTAAAGATTTATTTATTTATACATACAAGAACCAGGGTAAAAGCCAGATGTGCGGGAGGGTGAGAGGATTCACCAGAGACAGAGAGGGGAACAGAACAGGCAGGCTGACTGAAACACACTGCTGAGGGGAGCAGTGGGAGAGACAGGAGAGGTCTGCTGTGCCATGTGGGTATCTCCCTGGCTGGCCGGGGACCGAACCCACACTGCAGAGTCTGCGGACAGCTTCACAGCGCTGTGCTCAACTGCCTGCGCCACCAGGGAGGCCCAGAATTTGTTTGATTCTTCAAGCTGACCTGTTCTTGGTTGCTGTGTTCATGGAAATAAATGCTTGGGACTGAGTGTAGCAAACCCAACAGTGCACACTGTGCAGGTCCAGCCTGTATTCAGCTGTTCCTATGCTCGCTCTTATTGCTTTCCTTGGAAGTGTCGCCGGTGTCTTACTGCTACCACACACCGTGGCATCCACAGCCGACCAGAGCTTTCCATGTGAAGTTCTGTTCAGAAACATGATTCCTTTGAGCTTACATCAAAATTACATTAGGCGCCCCTCCCCATCCTTCTGCTTCTGTGTCATGATGCGAGCTCATCTGTTATCCTTTCCTTTCTTCTCTCTACGTCTTCTTTGTCATTACTGACTTCCAGGCGTTTTCGATTATTTTATCTAAGATAAATTTAGTTTGCTTCATCTGCAGTAGAACATTATTTTTCTATTTCCTTCCTCTGTTCTTCAGACTACTTCTAAATTTAGAATCACTTCTAAATATATGTCCTGATTAGCTCTTTTCATAGCATAAAAAAATTGTAACAAAACAAGAACTATGATTGAATTAATACTGTAATTTCTTTCTTATTTGGTTTGGTCACTAAAACTTTATTGTTTGTTTCTGAACAATTAAAATCACTTGCTATTTATTGGTAATTGAATGCCTACTATGTACATGACATTTTGCTATGAAAAAAACCACCCAAGGTCTCTCTGTCATGTATATATGCCACATGAAGTTATGTAGAAAAATGTGGTACGATGCAGCGTATTTAAAAGAAATTCTAATCTATTCAAATTTTAAGAACTCTATGGCAATACCACCTTATGTAAGGCTGTGGGTAGAGCAGTACACTCAGCCCTGCTGGTGCCCTTCTAAAATGGTGCTATCAGTTAGGAAAAAGTTCTGGAAGTTTTTTTTTAATAAAATGATACATTTTTGTATGACCCAGAGATTCTCTTTTGGAAAATTTCCCAGAAGAAATCAAAGCATACATCCTCAAAAAAGACTTAACATAAGATATGAAAGAAGAGTTAGAATTATCTCTAAACTAGTCATCAGGAGAAGATTGGATGTCATAAAAATATAATGGAGTACTACTCAGTAATATAAAGGATGCTCTTTATATTGCACAAACAAAGCAGCATTTTGCTGAATGGAAGAAGCCAACATAAGAGTGAATGCTGCATTATTCCATTTCATATAAAATTCTATGTTAGGTAAGACTAATCTATGGTGAAAAAGTCAGAATGATGGTTGTCTGTGTATAGATCAGGTAGAAATGGGGAGATGACCCGAGGGAACTTGCTGGGTTGATGGATAAAGATTTGGGTTACTTGGGTGTATATATATTTTGCAGCTTTTCAAATGGTAAAGATTTGTGTATTTTACTGAACATAAAATTTTAACCTAAAAAAATAAAAAGCCGTGTTGAAAGGTTTTAAGGTGATGGGTAATGATGTCTACAACTTACTTTGAAATACATCACAACTAAAGTAGATTATGGAAGTTTAGATGGATAGACAGATGAGGACAAGCCTAAAAAAAATAACAGCCCACATGGGAAGTAGGTGAATACCATTCTATCCACTTTTCTGTAGGCTTGAAAATTTTCATAATAAAATGTTGAGAAAAAAGACGATAGAAGTGGTAGACTTTCTACAATGTTCACCCCCAAGTCATTCCCCGAGCAAATTGGTCTTCATGTACCGGGTTCTATCACAGATCCTTCAGCACGTCCTTAAAAGCTATAATCTTTGCTAAAGGATAGATTGGCAGTTTGTTTTCATGTTCTTGCTCAGCAAATTTCATGGGTGGATAAACTGAGCCAGATGGTAGTGATTATGGAGATAAAAGATGGAGGATGTTTGATTCGACAGAGATACTGGAGATAATGTCCCACAACTTGTGATCTTACTAAAATCTTTGTTCCTAGAATGGCTTTGCAATGCATGTGGTTTTGGCATATGTTTTGGGGATGAAGTCAAAGTATTCTAAATAAATGAGATACTTGTTAGTTGATTCATAGCCTGTTCATTATAAAAAAAGAAGTATTATTTGAATATAGAGAAATCTTCAAACTTTGCTTATCCTATGCTGGATACTTGCAAAAGGATTTTACAATAAAGTATCTTCCATTGACTCCAAAAGAATACAAACCAATGATTTTATGTTTAATCCTATTCACTTGAGATCCTACTAGAAGTAAATATACATAATTAAAGAGTATGGAATAAATGTTTTTCTCTCTCAGGATTGAGAGATATATCAATTATCGAAACTTTTGCAGTATTTTTGTATTAGGCAATGTGATTGATTCTCACAGTATTTTATTAATTCAGTGGGATAATATAAATTTGTTTTTATGTACTACATAAATCATCTATAATTTATTTGATACCTTGAAATAGATAAGCTGGGGTTTGATGATAAAATACACGTACATTTTCAATTAATATTTACTTTTTGCCTTCCTTCCCAAACAGTTTTGAATGCATTGAATTATTCTAAGCCTGATCTATGGACCCTGCTTGATTTAGCATCTTAGATATTGCTATGGATGCGGAGGCATTATTGGAGAAATATCTGAGCTCTGGCTGAGAATTGTGGGGCTTTATATTTGGTACTAATTAGATACGTGATCTTGACAAAGTTCTTAATACTTTATTTAAAATTTAGGAGTTTGGATAAATTGAATTCAATATGTCCTTTGATTTTTAAAACTTTGCTAAAGAATTTAGGCAAATCTAAGCAGAAGTTTGGAGTAATTGTGCCTATACAGTATTGCCTTGTTTTTTTTAAATGTGGGATGTTTGTCCTGGTTTGTGACTGAAATGCTCCTCTTTGTAATGATCAAGAAATTTTAGAAGTACTATAGATTGAAATTTAGCACTGAGCACCATGAAAATAGTAGAGTCATCAATCATTTTGTGAGTAGATAAACTATCAGTGACTTTTTCAAGGTCACATCTAGTTAATTTCAGAGTTAGTTCTAGAAGCCAGCTTACTATCTCTTATTCTTATATTAGTTCCAGTACCTCTAGTTGCTCCTCCCCTAAAATACCACACAGCTTCGCAAGTTTCCTTCTGCAGTGCTTAATACTTACCCAAGCTCAAACTATTAAGACTTTATTAAAACCTCAGTTCATTTACATAAACTATACATTATCATAGAGAAAATCACCTTCAGTGTTAATAATCTCACAACAATTAGATTCTAAAGGGAGCATGGAAGGTAAAAAAAAAATCACATATAGTCAAACTTACTAAATCACCCTTGAAAGTTCGTTAAATAGACCATCAGCAAGTGAGGTGCTCACCCCATGAGAGATACAGGAAAACTGAAGCCAAGTGGGCAGAGAGCAGATTCCGGGTTTTCATTTCTCATTCACTCCGGGGAAATGCTCCTGGGAAAGAATGGAGGATCCCCGGGACACTATTAAAATAGGTATTCCACCATGATGGGTTTGCAGTCATATTCCTTCCTCCCCTCTCTCTCTCCTCCCGCCCCCGACTAAGTCTCTCTGAGTCTGCGCACAGACCAATAAAGTGAGCATGTGTTCCCTATTGAATCCTTAGGATTTTATGTAGCATCTAATTTGACCAGAATGGAAATTTACGTGGAAGAGTGATTTGGCCAGGTTAACACAGTTGAATTGTAATTACTTCCCCCCAATCCAAACAAAACTCTATTTTTTCCCTTCTCAATCATTTGGAAAACTCTGATCTTTACACTGGCCTGTGGTTATTGGCATAAGTAAACATCAACTCTAGCCGTTTGCCACTGGAGCTTAGCCATAGATCCATTAATATGAAACTCACAATCATCTGTACGTGTTAAAGATGCATTTGGGGGTATGTGGCAGCTAAGAAAATTGCCTTTGTGATGAGCTGGAAGTAATCATTGTATGATAATCAAGCATTTAAAAATATCCATTGTGTAATACAGGAAGATTTTAGCATTTGCCATTTTCCCCCTATAATACTGGATTTGCTGCATTTATTCTTTATTTGTCTTTCCCGTGAATACATTTATTGCTAATGTTTTTAGTATGATTGTTAGCTTCATTGCATAATTAGTGGTATTCAGCTGCTGCTTTTTAGCCTGAAAAAACTATAATTCCTTTTCATTCACTAGTGGCATTTATGCAGTACCGGGGTCATTGCCAAAAGGTGTGAGCATTATAATTCTATTGCTAGGTTTTAAATTTCTATAAATTTACAAATCTATTTGGTTCATCTTAAGTAAGAAAAAGGGGGGTAAGGATCACACAAGAGAGATTTAATTATGCTTGGGAAAAAGGGCATTGTGGGATTTGATGAGTGATGGGTTTGTGCGAGGTGTTCCCTGTCTCATGTGGAAAATCCTATTCCAGGATTTAGTTGCTTAATTCAAAATAACCCAAATCATGTTTAAGAGATCGGCTCTTTTCTACTCTCTTCGCTAGTTGCATAATCAAAAACAAAACGTTATTGGTGAGTAACGATGCAGGTCAGTACAGCCACGCCATCCTGAGTTCCAAACCTGCTGGATGTACTAAGTGGCCCTTGAAGACTAGGCCCATGCTCAGAAACCCGAGTGACCATTGTCATTTCTTCTTATTTGCACCATCAACTCTGTAAGTCTCTAGAGGACGATCAAAAGTCTCTGTCCCAGGGGCTTGATGTCAGAAAGGCTGGGGAGGGTCAAAGTGTGCTGGAATTCTCAAGAGGAAAGACAGGGGTCAAGGGAGTCTCCAGTGCAGGGGTGAGCACGAAGACGGGTTTATTTACTGTTGTCTTTGTGTGTTGTGTGAATGTGCATTGTGTGTGTTATGCATGTATGCATTGTGTACAGGTGTTGTGTGCATGTGTTGTGTGTGTTGTGTACACGAGTGTGTGGTGTCGGGCACAGTTTGGTGTGGGTGTGTGCTGTGTGTGTGGTAGGGAGCAGCCGGAGCTGAGGTCAGTTGGAAAGTCCTGGAATCCGTGTCAGGAACTGCTTTCCCTTTGGTGGCTCACACGCTCCATGTCCTGTCTGGTGCCCCCCTGCCCCACTCATATCCGTGACACTGTGTTGCCCCTTTCATTTTCTTCATCCCTTTTGGGATGCTCACAAATTAATGGTACAGGTCACACCTCACTGCATATTTTGCATATGAAGTTCATATGCCAACAATGATTCCAGAGTTTGCAACGAAAGTTTTTGGGGGTGAAGCAACTCTGGAGAGAGCAAAAGTGAGGGGCTTAAAAATACTTGCCTGCCCATAGCTGATCGTAATCATGGACGCGGACACTGAAGTTGCCCTTTCTCCGTGTGCCAGGGGCCGCTACAGGCCTTAATTCTTGCAATAATGCTAGGAGCGTTGTCTAATATAACTGTACAGACATCCAGAAAACACACAACACACACACAATGCATAGCACCCAAAGGCGCAGCTCACAAAGGCACAACACACAGGCGTGCATATTCTAACTCCAGAGCTCCCGTGTCACAGCGGCTATCCTCCTTTCACAGAGGAGCAGCTGGAGGGGGCGACGAGCCGCCCTGGCCGGTCGGGGCTTCCCCTCCGCCTGGACATTCCTGCTGCTTCTGTGATGGCGGCAGGGACATCCTCGTCCCTCCTTCTGTCCATTTCCACTGACCAGGACCGTCCATTTTCCGTCCTACCACCAGCCAATAGAATCAATCTATAGGCCTTCTTTAATTACTATTTATATATATATTTAATTTACAAAAATAAATTTATTCCTCAGCCTCTAGAGCTCTCTCCCGGGCATCTACCGTCCCGAGACGCTGCTTTTCTGTGGAGAGTGTGAGAGGCGAGCACTGACCCTCGGCTGCATGACTGGATACTGAAGCAAAGGGATATACATTTTGAGGAAGAAAAGGCGATTCGAAGCGCCTGTGAAAGTCAGAAACCCCTGAACCGAGAGGTTCTCATTCTTGTCTCTCCAGCTCCGACGGAGAGAGGCTGAGGCAGAGTCGGGAGTTTTTTAATCAGGAAAGCGGACCGAGAGGACGAGAAGTGAGGGGGCCGGAGGGTTCAGCTTCTGGCTAATGGTTTTCAACTAATTGATAATTGGCTAAAAACGAGTGAACTAATTATTTGTTCAAAGGCCCCATCTCTTGTGAGGTAAAGTTTCAGGAATAAAACACGGAAGGCCTTGTTAAAACTCTCAGAGGAACGCTCGCTGGCACGCACGCACGCAGCACGCACGCAGCACGCACGCAGCACGCACGCAGCACGCACGCAGCACGCACGCAGCACGCACGCACGCACGCACGCACGCACGCATCTACCTACCTCTACTTCCCTCTAGACGCCTCCTGTGGAGAGTCGCGCGACCCCCTGAGGCGCACATCCAGGCTGGGGGGGGGCACCGCGCCGGGGGAGGCCCCACAGCTTTTCCCGCCTTCTCAGTCCCCGTCATCCTCTGTCTCCCCTGGGCGAGAGCCGCCTTCGCCCTCTGTAAAATGGGGTGATACCTGTGCCGCCAACCCTGTAGAATTGTGAGAGAAGCAAAGTAAACTGTGATCCCCACATCATTAAAGAAAACTATGGGCGACAGGAAAGAGGGGGGCGCTGTGATGGAGCAGGGGCGGGGACGCCTGAGTAAACTCGGTGGGGGGGGGAGGTTTCAGCTTGGGGAGGGGAGCGGTCGCCCCGGTGGGCAGTGCAGGCCTGACTGCACCCCGGGGGCGCTTCCAGGGGTGCTGATGGAAATGCCCGGGGATTGGCCCCGCTACAGGTTTCCCCCCAAATTTCCGAGGAGTTTCTAAAGAGCATTCACGGTGAAGACACTAGCTGCAGGGTTTCTGGAACAAATTTTGTGGCCAAAATGAACACTCATTTTTAATATTATTTATTTATTTTTAATTTTTTATGTCTAATTATGTTTATTTTTTAAATATTTTATTTTATATAATTCTTACATCATTTTTCATCTTTGCACAATGTATGCATTTTCATTTTGGTTATATTCCCCATACAATTGCATCACCCCTTATTTTGTTTTTTTTTTCTCCATCTACCATTCTTTTTTATTTTTTTTTATTTTTATATTCCCCACACAATAGCGACCCCCTTATTTTGACCCCAATCCCTCCCCTTCCTGCCCCCACCCCCCCATAGAGTGTCTCTGGTTCATAGTTGTTTGTTGATTTTGATTTTCACTTTCTTATAGTTATTCATTTTCCTGGTCCCTTATTTAAGTTTTCTAGATTCCTGCTATGAGTGAGACCATCCGGTATTTTTCTTTTTCTTTCTGGAAGGGTCATGCTCAGCGAAATGAACGCTCATTTTTAGGTTGAAAAATGATCACTCTCCCCTAGAAGGGGTTCAGTAGAAGTGAAATTCATGAAGATTCCGTGTGGACGAAACGAAACAATCTCGAATCAGAAAAACTGTCACAGACCTAGGAGCTGTCTTTCGCAGTTGGAAGTTCTAAACTAAACGAAAAGAATGTGCTTATTTAACTTTTACGATAGTTTTTCACATTAATGAGCCTTGGAAGCCAGGTTGGTGGAGCTCCAATTACCGAGAAGACTCCGAAAGTGTGATCCCATACATCATGAGGAAATATAATAACTTTGTTAAAAAAGAGGGCCAAGGTAATAAAATTATCATAAGCACTTGATTCAGTTATGCTACAGAACATCTAGTGATTAAAAATTTCTATCCCTGTAGCTTCACAGTTTAAATTCAATTCACTTATATTTTTGCCCTGTTGCTAATTGCATTATTTGAAAATTCAATGATATGTAAAATATAAAGGCAGCAATTTAAAACTAAATGTATATCTGCTCTACGATGTCTCAATTTGCTGCTTAATGTGAATAATTTGGGGACTGTTAGAAAGTTGCTGCAAAGAATTAGTTTAAGAACATTTGGGACTATTTTCTCTCAAATATAATGATGCTTAAAATAGAAAAGCGCTGGAAATTATAATCAAGTTTTATCTTCTGGCCTCCCATAGACTTTAAAATACAACTTTTCCAGTAAATGGCCAGGACTCTGTGAACTGAGCAGAGGAATTCCTTGGATGGAACCGCAGCTTGTCTTCCCAATTTGCAGTAGAAGAAACTGAGACCAGGAAACACAAAATGACATTCCAAAGCCACCTGGCTTATGTGGCAAGAGAAATTAAAAAAATTTAAAAATCAGAGGGATGGTATTTAAAGATAGGATATTAATTTAAAAATCAGACAAATCTTATCAGTAATGAATGTGTACGTGCTTGGATTCCCACATATTTAATACAAATTAGTGCTGGGTATAATTCTATAAGTCCATCCTGGGTATAATGGGAGACTGTGAAATCCAAGGTTTATTCCCAATTATACTTGTATCATCTGAAGCTTCAGAGGGGATCCATTCTTCTGTCTTCTTGTGTGCTTCAGATAATCGTTTTTCTTTTAAAATGTCCTATTTTTAAAGATTTTCTGTGAGGGAGATTCTCAGTCCTTTAGACACTTACTCCAACCAAAAGAGCTAAAAAATATAGTCAAAGAGGAAGGGAGTTGGCCTTCAAAGCCGGGTCTTCTATTTTCAGAGCCTGGCCTCTGACCACCCCTGGTTGCTGCGAAATGAGCACCCGTGTCCTGTTGCAGCTTCAAGTGGACAATGGCTGAGGGCTGGGGGTCCTCTTGGGCTCAGCTAAGACTTAACAAAATGATGCAGCACCCCTCGGCTCGCATGTTGGTGTCACCAGTCTTTCTCTAGGTCAGAGATCAGAACTGTGTCAGCTCTGAGCAAATTCTTTGGCTTAGGGCTTCCCTCTGACGGAGCTTGGTCTGTGGGATTGGGGGCATGGCTTGGAGGATTATTGGTAGTTTCATATAAACTTTGTTCATCACTGTAATTGTCTTCTGCACCAATATCCAGTGACTTGTCTCAGAATCCAGGAAAGAAGGTGGCCACAGAAAGTGAGTGGACTGGGGCCTCCCCTGGTGGCAGAGCGGTTGAGCGCTGGGTTGTGAGGCTGCCCACAGCCTCTGCAGTGCCAGTTTGATCCCCGGCCACTGGCGAAGGTCCACAAAAAAAAAAAAAAAGTGAGTGGACTGGAAATGTGCCCACAGGAGGCCGCTACGGGCCCTGTTCATATGGTTGCCCAGTCACAGAGTTCAGGGGTGTAGGTGGGGCTGCGGGGAGAGCTGCTGTGCCCTCTGGACAGAACATCCCATCCAGGCCAGGGGGCCTGGGTTCACATGAGCTGCCAGGGCCATGAAGAAAGGCGGCAGCTTTCACAGGGATGTAACAGGACATGCAGAGGGTACTCGATGGAACAACAGAGGAAATGGAGGACAGGTCGGAAAAAATGGTGGTCAAAGTCAGGTGAGGGGGTTGAATGAAAGAAATGGGCAACTTTTTGGAAATAACTGAAGGAGATTTTACAACTTGAATTTCCGGCACTTTTGCTCTTTGTCTAAACCAAGATTTTGGGGGTTGTAACTGAATCATTTATGCTGTCCTGGTTGATATGAGCTAGGGAAATACAGTTTATACCAAAACTACCAAAAATAGTTCCTCTTAGTAAGTTGCAGACTTATTAACTCAGATCATTTCACACTCTATAATTACTGTCATTATTGATGTCTTCTTTATAGTATTTTCTTGTGCTAAGAATCTGATATCATTAAAAAATTTTAAAAAATAGCAGAAAATAAAGCTGGGCAATGGAAAGCAATGAAAATTCCTTCAAAAATCTAGGCAACTATCTGCCTGTAGGCGCCATGGTGAAGTTTGACCAGAATGTCCTTAAATAAACAGTTCTGGGAGGCTTAGCAGAGTTTGCTTTTAGATTTTTTTTTTGATACCAAAGGATATTCTTATCATATGCATATCAAGAGTATTTTATTTTGTTTTTGAGTAGGAGAGATGCAGCTATCATCACAAGAACTTTTGGAGGGGAGAAAAACTTTTCATCTCTTTCTCAGTTCTTTTTGACTGTCTATTCCGTCAGCTGACACGAAACAGGAGAAAAACATTAAATTTCATTTGTACCTTGGCCTCATAGATTTGGGACCTAAGAAGTGACCTGAAACAGGCAGCTTTTTTTTTTTTTTTTTTTTTTTTTTACAAAAACAACAATACATTTGTAAAGCATTTACAAGACAAGGAGACCTAGCCTTGGGTGTTAATTAGTAAAGGAATGTAGCACAGTTTATAGCTGTCTGGGCTCTGAAATACCTATCCCTGGAGATAAGGGCATCTCTCCCCCCTGACCTGGGGGCTCTCTTCACAGGGGAGATTTATTTCCTGCTTTCAGGGGCCAGAGCAGGATCAGGTATCCTTGCACCAGGAGTTTCTCAAGTAATTTTAATTCAAAATAATCAGTATGCCAAAGTGACAGATTTTAGGGTGTGTGCTCCAAGCCCCATCACTTCATAGCACATGTTCCGTTAAGAACTTCACTAACAAAAATTTAATTTTTACTTCCTTGAACAAAGATCATGACTCCTTTATAGATCTTCTAACAGTATTGTGACCTCGTTTTAACATGTTATTAGTTTCTCTTTCAAATAACATTTGAAGTGTGGTAACTTGTGAGTTCAAGGGCACTTGAATGTCATGAGGCCCTTCCTCCCTGTGGACCACAAAGCCGCTCCTAGGGGCGGGGGACGTTGTGATTTGCCCTTGGATCAAAGACAGTCGTGCAATTGAAGTGGAGAGACTGAGGTGTGGTAGTGACCCAACTTCAGGTTGCTGGTCTCCCCTCTTATTTCGTCCTTCAGTAAGTGACAAAAATCTATTTAAAAACTTCCAATCATCACGCCTTTCTCCCAAACATCTCGAAGTCGGTGAGTCGGAAGATTGTGAACTGGAAGCGAATCCCTAACCGCTTAGGATGCGTCGGGTGATCTCACCGAATAATTCCAAACAATGCTTCCCTGCACCCCCATCCTACCCCCATGATTCACTGATTAAAGATTAAAATTGTACAAGTGAAATCAAAAGCTTTGTGAGACCATTATGGCCAATATCAAAGAGCTGTACCATCTGCTGGACTCTGTAAAATTTCAGCAAAATTTAGATGACATGTTGTAAGAGTGCCCTGCTGGTGGACTCCATGACAGAGCCTTCCAGTGAAGCTCCTAACTAAACCAAATTTAGTGTGTTTTATGGCCCAGAAAATGGTCCTATTCAGGGAAACTGGTTTTGTAAATGCCTTAGAAATTAAAGGAACAATTCCCAATACAAATGTTCACAATGCAAATGCACTCAGTAAAACCCAA
This sequence comes from Talpa occidentalis, assembly GCF_014898055.3. Classification (NCBI taxonomy): domain Eukaryota; kingdom Metazoa; phylum Chordata; class Mammalia; order Eulipotyphla; family Talpidae; genus Talpa; species Talpa occidentalis. Next base: position 113,900,502 of record NW_023605194.1, read on the forward strand.
GACCAGCCCGGGAAACCTGCAGCATGTGCTTAAAGACTCACTTACTATTCAGTTCAGAAGTGTTGGCTTAGCAGTGTGCTGGAACCAGAGTCAAGATTATGGAAAGGAAACATTTGCAAAAAAAATAAATAGGAAGGGCACCTTGAGCGAGGATGATGGTCAGAAGACGTCGGCATGGAGACTGAAACGTGAACAGCGAGGTGGAGCCTGCCGTTCGGTGCTGTTGACTGTACACGTGTTCCAGGGGCCGGGCTCGGTGCTTCTGTTTAGTGCATCGTGCAGAACCCAGCAGTGAAGAGCAGCACAACAGCCATGCCTGGTGGCATCTGCTGAGCACTTACCCAGCACAGTAGGGTGCTCCACGCTTCTCCTGTGTGCCCTTGCTTCTTCCTCATGAGCCTGAGTCAAGGGCTGCTGTTCACCTCATTTGACCAGTGAGGAAACTGAGGCCCAGCAAGTTCAGTTGAGTCATCTGGTCAAGGTCACCTAAGGATTGGAGGCAGAGTCTGATGGAGGCATTGGACTCTGAGGCTGTGGCGTTCACCCCCTTCCATCTGCTCACCTCACAGTAGGTAGCCGGTGCCTGCTCGGCCCTCTGGCACTTACAGGCTGGGAGAGGAGAAGTAGACACTGAACAAATACATGAACATGGGGGGCTGTAACAACAGGAAGAGAGAGTGGCAAAGGGGTGGGGTCGAAGGAGAGAACGTTACCTTATCGCAGAGATTAATGAAGGCCTCTCTGAGCAGGTGAGCGTGGATCCTGGAGTCAAATGAGGGAGCAGATCCTGTGGTTTCCTGGCAGATTAGAGGAGGGGCGGGTGGACATGCAGCCAGAGTGACTGCATTTCAAGGAACAAGGAGGGAGAGGTGGGGGGTACAGAGAAAGGGGGTGTTTGGGACAGTGAACCAGCCCCTCCCAACCCAGCCCCAAGCTGAACCCTTCCGGGAGCCAACCCTGCAATCTTTCCGGGCTGCTCTCTGTTCTGACGAGGGTCTGTTATCGTAAGTGGACCTTTCACAAATGTTTTTCAAGCACCATAGCCAAGATGCGGTAAACCCAGGCACGTTGTCCAAGATGATCATGATCATCCGGTTAATGAGGCTGAAGAATTCCCCTGCCATAGCAGACCCTCTTCTCCAGGGGCAGTTTACTAGCTGGAATGAGAAGGAGGCAACTGATTTTGAAGACGTTTCACTATGGGAAATTGTTCTGGGGTGACCGACCATGCCAGCTGGCTTGGGACTGTCCCAGTAGTGTTAGCAGAGAATCCTCCATCCTGGGAAGCCCCTCAGTCCAGAGCAGATTGGCTCGTTGTTTGCTGTCTAAGAGTTCTCCAAGTGCTTCTTAGGAAAGGGTTGCTAATGAGGGAGAAACAGAGGCTGCCATCTGGGCTCTGGCAGAGTACCCACTCACAGGCTGGGCATGGTGGTACCTTTTATTCTATAGATAAACCATCAAGTAGAGATAACACAGACTTGCAAGCATCCTTCTGAGTTTATGGAAAATAATCCCTGGGCTTTTTTCCCTGTTATCAAAGCTCGAAATTGTTAGCTTCAGTTGCATGTTATAGGCAATGCATTCAAGGATTGAGAATCACTTCCAAAGACAATCTCAGAACATTCTAGAAAAAGAGGAATATTTCTGACCACATTTTCTAACTGCAGTGCAGTCCAATTAGAAAAGGAGGAGAAAAATGAAGGTAATAATATTTTAAGAGGTTGAAGGGAAAAATAGATGAATATCTCACTCACTTTGTGCTATGAAGGCATTTGCTCCAGTTCAAAACTATTCCTGATGTTTAAAACATTATCAGTAGATCCAAACGTCTATAGAAAATTAGCTAGCCTTTATTACAAACCAATACAAAGCAATCTAAAAGTCATTATTATGAAATTGGAAAGTATATCCAAATACTAACTCTGACTAATGTTAAACCTTATGATACAGATAATTTCACATGAAAAATGATTGATACGACAAGTGAAAGAAGCTGCATACCAAATATATTTATTAAAGAACAACAAGAACATATACACAGTACCCCACAATAATTATTTTAAAGACTATATGAAGACATGCTAATATTTTATCCATGGTTATGTGTGTGTGTGTGAAATTGTGAGAATTTTTTTTTTCTGCTTTTGTAAATGCAACACTTCTCAATATTCACCAGTGTGACTCTACTACTTTTCAAATCTGGAAAAATAAAATTAGGAATTTTAAGAAATGCATTTGTTCTTCTGTTGGGGCTTTACCAAAAAGGCAAATAACAGCTAAAGAAGAATGATTAAATTATAGGTGAAAAATGGACTCCTGTCCCCCAGGGCTAAAGCAAAAACGCCAAACATGGAAGTAAAGAGATGACCTATTTTTATTGTTCTATGGAATTGGAATAGAGAAAATAAATGCTATTTGTTGAAGCAGAGCATAAGGAATCTGGAGAAGAACTGTAGGCATTTGACAGTAAACTTTCAGACATGTTTTGGGGAATGTTTACAGCAAGTGAAGGGAGAGAACTTGGAACCACCAGCCTGTGCATCACACCGAGAAACGAACAAGCTTCCCCTTGGCTCGCTCAGATCTGTGGGGTTAGGATTCGTCAGAGGCCTTCGGGACCCAATCTTAAATCGCCCCTCTCTTGAAATGGTTATTTTTTTCTTTGCCACTCTCTCTATTTACATGTGAGGGTAAATAGCCCATGGAGAGAGAGGGAGTGCTTTCCTGTAACATCATACTTTCTCTGTCTTTTTTTTTTTTTCTATTTATTTCTTTTACGAAGATGGAATCTCCTCATTGAAATACTGTAAGAAAGGGCCTCCCTGGTGGTGCAAGGGGTTAAGCACTGCACTATGAAGCAATCCGCAGCCTCTGCAGCACAAGTTCGATCCCCCATGGCCAGAGAGCAACCCACATGGCGCAGCAGACCTCTCCTGTCTCGCCTGCTTCTCCCCTCAGCAGTGTATTTCAGTCAGTCTGCCTGCTCTGTTCCTTGCTCTGTCTCTGGTGAATCCTTTCACCCACCCCCTGCTCCAGCATCTCTGGCCTGTACCCCAGCTCTTGTATGCATAAATAAATAAATATTTAAAAAAAAGAAATACTGTAAGAAAAAGAATATCATGCATCATTATTTTAGATGACTTTAAAATTTCCTACAATTTCATTTTCATTGTCTTGTTGGATCTTAATAACTTACAAATTAGATTGGATTGGTATCGCTTCAGCTTTTTTTTTTTTTTTTTTCATTTTAGCTTTTGAAAGATAAGCCATGGCGAGGCAAAGTCTCTCATTGGGTCCTCGTATTTCCCAAAGTGCAAAGCCTTTGGGGTGTGATTCCTTCAGGCCTCGGAACACATGCAATCAATTAGGCGGTGCTTCTAGTGAAACAAAACGGAGCAAATACACACCTATATTGGACAGTTTTATAGATCACTGTATGAGTTCACTAATGGTGTATAAAGAAACAAACAAATATGTGAACTAAATAAAATAAAAATAGGCCTTGCAAGCCCCCCAAACCCTAAGCTCATATTTATAGTGAATAGATTGATGGTTGCCAGAGATGGGGGATGGAGTGGGAAGATGAAGTGGGTCAAAGGGTACAAATTTATGGTTACAAAATAAATTCTAGGGCTATAATGTGACTGTAATTAATAATCTTACATATTTGAATGTAGCTAAGAGTCATCTTCAATCTTCTCATCACAAGAAAAAAAATTGTGTCCCTATGTAGGGTGATGGGTGTTGACTAGACTTCTTATGATCCTTTTACAGTAGATACACACATCACACCATGATGATGCGCTCCTGAAACTAAGCTGCTATCTGACAGTTATATCTCAATAAAATAAATTAATAAAAGTTGATCGCCTGTTTCATTGGAGTGAAGCAGGTGTTGAGTCTTGACAGGTTGGGAGAAGGTGTCCACTTAGGCCAGTTGGGGGGATTGACATATAATTTTGGAGTTTCAAAATTTAACATTATTTCAAAACTTTCAAAGTCTTTTTCTTGAATGCCATGGAATTCCTTTGTTTTTCATTCACTCATTAAATACGGGGCAAGATGCCTTCAAATTAACAGTGAACAGTCTCATAAAACTACTTTGGCCTCCTTGTCCCCCTTCACTCCCCCCACACTCAGGAAAGCAAAATTATAATCTTATAAGGCAGTCTAGGTCATTCAAGTTCTTGATTTCATATTGTCATTTCTATCTTATGCTTAAACCAGTGTGTGTTTCCAGTGCGTCCAGGGGACATGCTTTGTGTGCTTCTGTTTGTTCTGTGGAGCGTGTCTTAGGTGCTGGCCATGTTACCCTGTGGGGGTGGGCTGGTCCTCCCTGGTCATTATTTAAAAGGATAATTACATTAACCTCATGAGACTCTTCACAGTTGGGGGGACGAGGGGGGCAAGGGAGAAGCATTTGACACGGTTCCCTCCCAGGAGTCTGGGGACATGGAGACCTTTGACCCCGGGCCCAAGGGACAGGAGAGCTGTGAGGGGCCCTTGCAGTCCTCAACCCGGACGACAGGTGCAGGGCTTCCTGTCTTGGTGGTTTCCAAGGATTCTGGACCTGCCCCTGAGCTGGCTTCTCCCAGGCCCCAGAGCTGACGCCGCCTCCTGCCTCAGCTGGCCCAGGCATCTTCACTTCTGGGGAAGCCATTTTGGCCCAGGATTCACCATTTTCTCTTCCAGAGAGCAACCGCTGCGCTGAACAGAGCTACCTGCAGACAGCTCTCAGAAAGCAGCTTTGGTTTTGTCACACTCTCTCCTTTTAAACACGGCCCGCCGACCTTCCCCTGTCCGGGTGAGAGCCAGGCAGCCTCCATAACTATTCTGGTCCCTCTTGGGCAATACAGTTTCCTGGTAACTTTGGGTCACGGGAAACTCCCTCGGTTTAGCTATTACTGTCAGCTGCGTGTGTTCATAAAAGCTCTCATCCAGAGTGAGCGCTGAGGCTTGTCACTGTCTGGCAGCTCAGTGGAAAGTCTGAAGTCCGAGGAGAGTGGGGGTGCTGGCGTCGCCTACTCCTCGTCCTCCAACTCCCCAGCAGGCATTTCTGCTCCTCAAGGCGGGGGGTGGGAGAGGAAGGCCAGGCAGCCGAGATGTTGCCCAGGGCTCGGCGGGCTGCGAGCCAGCATCTTGGCACTGACAACTTGACAGATGGTTGCAGCTGACTCGGGGCGGGGGATTTTGTGTTCCTGTCCTCCCTGAAAGAGCTCAAGCAGGGGTCAGCTTGTATGATTAGCAAACGTGTCTCTCTCTACTAGGAGAGGATCCCCTATCCTTCACTCTGTGGCACAAGCCATGCATGTTCTCCAGTGCCTGCTGAACAGAGATGATCAGCTGTAGACAAAGAAACAACACCTTCAACAGGGCCGCTTCATCAAGCGAGGGAAAGTTGGTCATGACAGGGCAGTCGAGGGTGGGAAAGTGCAGAGCAACGCAAGGATGCAGACAGCCTTGATATTGCGCATAGTCGGGAACAGAAAGGATGGGACTGAAGTCACCACGAGGGAGATGACAGAAGGGGTGACGAGAGGGGAGAATGCAAAGACTTTGCACATGATGTCAGGGCTGTCTGTGACTCAGAAGCGGTGGAGCTGGAAAAGAGGAAGTCCTGCGAGCATCTCGCGTGTGTGGCTAGACAGGAGGTAGTTTCACAACAGTGTGGGACCTGGCAGGATTCATCCACTCCAAGTGTCTTTGCTCAAATGCTTCTAAGGATTTAGGTTGTCAATAAAACAGGGAAGAAAAGGAATCAATGGGTATCATCCTTCTTTTATGAGAAGCTTTATATGCTGCTTTTCAAAGGATAGAAGTGTAAGTTATTAGCAGAAATTAAATGGTTTGAAATAGGGTTTAATTTAAAGGCAATAAGACCATTAATGTGCTCATTAAATGCCAGCTGGCTATTAGAGACCTATTTAATGAGATTTACCAACCACTAAACCCACCATGTCTATCTGTTAAGTAGCCGTTAAATATCAATGATTTTGTTTGTTATGCGGTTAAACTATTTCAACACAGCAGGAAAGCTACAAATAATAATAATAGGCAATATTTGTGCAGTATTTATTATAAGCCAGTCACTGTCCTAGATTTCCTAGGCTTGCTCTCCTTAGTGTTCTGGGACTTTCAGGTCAGTGGTTTCGCAACTTCATTCATGGTTGGGGAAACTGAGGCCTGAAAGAGGTAATGAACCTGTCTGCGGTCACACAGCTGGTCAGTGATGTGACACTTGAACTCAGGCTGAGTCCAGGATCCATGTTTCCAACCAACGAGTGACCCCTGGGACTTGTCATAGACTGTATCTGGAAATCGTAGGACCAAGCTCATTGAGGCATCTTCAGCAGCAAAAGCCTGGGTGAACTGACTTTCAGCCCAGAAAGTCTGGGTCACTTGCTCTGTTGAGAGCGCTGCAGGGAAATCAGTTCTTACAAGTTGTGGCTTTCACTTCTGCTTTCAGGTTGAGTTTGATCAAGTCCTAGGGGGGAAAAGCAGGGCTCCTGAAATCTCTTCCCTCACTCTGCCTCGGGGTTTTCAGTCTTCCATCAGCTGCAGTCGCTCAGCTCTGTCTTCTCCTTGTTCACCATCCACAGGTCCCTTTGCATCCTTCCTCATCAGCTCATTTTGTATCTTCCTTTTGGCTTGCTCCAGGGGGGCGGTAGGCAGTGGTGTCAGAACTTGTCCCAAGACTCCCTGATTCCTGAGGGCCGAGTGTCAGTGTTTGCACACGTGTGACTGTGCGTGGGGAAGACCACCTGGAGTTGTGCATCTGTGGTTTTGTGTAACAGTTCACAACTGGGGCAAACTTTAAAACATCCTGAAAAGGAATGTCGTGTTCACATAATTGTTGCTTGTTAAAACCACTTTTAGGAATTATAGCCCATAGCAGGATTTTATTCTCTGCAACAGTTAATAATTAATCCTCTAAATGTATTGTTGACTGCTAATGAACACATTCCAAGCCTATTACTCCCGATTCTTGCCCAATATATCAATTTTTTCTTCTTTTTTATTTTCCCTAAATTTTGAAAGTTGAAATTATTTCATTTCATATCGCTCCACAATGCTTCTAAAACCTCATTTTCTCTCTACACTTTACCTACAATAGAGGATTTGAATAATCAAATTATAACCATCTCTTTATCTCTCATTTGGCTAAATTTTAGATTATGCCCTCCGGTAAAGAACTGCATTGTTTATACCTCACTGCAGTGCCAATTATATTGTTACCTTTTACAAGTGAACACAACCTTAATAAGAACATATATGAGATCTTATTAACCTCAACTGAACATATACTTTTAAGGAAATAATTATGCATACACACCAGACTATGTGGGAGTTGAAGGTCTGGAAAGGATATAGCGAGACCGTTATGCAAGCTACTCAGTTAAACATATTCAGCTGAAATAAAGCACGTATTTCTAGAAATAGCACACCATGGCTGACACCACCTGGCACGTACCCTGATGCTCTTCTGAGCTGGCGGTTCTGGAGTCACCCTTTGGGAGCTCATCTCACTGCCTGATGTGGAAGCCCTTTGCCTGTCATGGTGATCTCTGGATGCGCCTGCAGCCTGGCTTTTCTTGGAACCACTTGGGAGAGAAAGACGATGGCCAGCTCTTAAAAGAAGGCCTCTTTGGGCCTGAGGACTCCTATGAAATCAACTTTATACTTCTTTCTCTAAGCTAAATATCTGCTGTTGTTCATAGCTCTGGTGGGCTTATTTGACCCACGAGTAAGCTGTGTTCACTTTACAGTTGGGGTGTGTGCAGAAAGGCCCCCTTACCAACATTTCTGTCATCTGGAATGTGCTGACTTAATTGGTAAGATTTTTGACCTCAGCTTTCCATTTTCCAGGGTTCAGCCGTCCAACGACTGGTGATGTTAGAACACCAAAACTGGGGGCGATGGCCCTCAAATAGATGTTAAGGAAGAATCGGATTCCATTGCAGACTGAGGATGCTGTTGGTGGATGCAGCTGATTACCAGTCCGGAAGCCTTATGCTTATTCCCTCTGGCTTTGCTGTCCAATGAGGCAGCCACTAGACATGTGGTTATTTCCATTTAAAACAATTAAAATAAAATAATTCAGTTCTGTCACAGTAGCCACACTTCACACTCTCAGCGGCTCCATGTGGCAATGTTGGACTATAGAACTCTGAGCATTTTCCAACATTGCTGAAAGTTCTGATTTGTGGCTTCTATGGCAGCATGATGTTAGTAGAGAATGACGTCACTGTTTTTGCTTTTGCCTTCCTGTATCTATGTTTTTAATCTCAGTGTTTTCTTTGAAAGGAGGTTTTAAAACTATAGGTGCTTGTTTGCCTCCCTGCTTGGTGGTGTGGTCCCCACTGGTCGCAGGAGCCTCCTGACAGGCACCACACTCCAGTAAAGATTTCAGTTCACCATTGGAAGGAACTGATATTTCAGACTCTATTTTTTTCTTTTTCAATCTTGGCTCCTAATGAACTTCCTTATATAATTAGTAAGTAATGCAGAATGAAATATATTGCTGTTACTCAAGAAAGGCGGTCTACTCAAGAAAGGCTTCGGTTTTTCAAAGATAATATTTAGGGAGGGAGTTACAAGGGGACATAGATCTTTGCTGTGTCTTTAAGGTTCTAGAACTTACTGTTTAAAATCCAGATGAAAATATGGCTGCCTTAATTTGGCTCTTTACTAGACTTCAACTCTTTGCCAGTGATTGCCAGGGCCTGCTTTCTTCTTGTGTCCTCAGGTTGATGAATTCATTGTGACAAATGTTAGGGGTTTATTTAAAATTTTCCCCCACAAAGATGTGGTTCTTCTTCAGCACCTGAGCTTCTGGTAATGCTGTTTACATCTGGCTTGGTCATGTTGCATGTGGGATCCCCGGGGGTGAGAAGATGAAGTGGCGGAGGGCAGCAGCTTCATGCATTACATTATCACCTGTCAGTATGTCTCACGTTCTTTGCAAGAACAAGATGGCCCTCTCCACTCAGGCCAAGACCTTGATCACCAGCCAGATGCCCAGCGGCTTGTGTGACCTCATTAAAATTGAGCGATCATGTTAATGTTTGAGTCTGAGGCCAAACCTCTTAGAGCTGTTTAAATTTTCTGAGGATATTATCATAGGATTTAGTTTATGATCTTTTCTTAGTATTTTTTAGCAAATCTGTCTGACCAGAAATGGACCAAGAGGGAATTAAGTTTAGAAATTGGGATTAAAAGCCAAATGTGCTATCAAAAAAAAAAAAAAAATGCAGCCCACACATGGCTACTTATATCATTTTAGTTTTTGCTTTTTGCTCTAAAAACCAGTTTATAATGTAAAAGCCTAGGAAATATAATTCTTAAAAGTGATATTTAAATGGAAACTTGTAATCTATAAAGTATGGCCTTGGCTGGGTAAGAAGGCAAACAAGCGTGTTTAGGGTGATGACAGCTTCTGCCTGATCCTGTGCTAACTCAGTCATGACCTCTGCTTCCAGGCCCATCTTGCTGAAGGTCAAAAGAGTGATTTTGGATCCTAAAGGAGGTGGGGTGCAGGGAGCAGTGCTATGTCTAGTGGTTTCTTCAAGACCACTGGGATTGGTAACTGATCAGATTTTCTGAAAGCAGCAGGTTTTCTTGATCACAAATAGGAAGGATAAAGTTTTTACTTCCAGTTTAATTATTTACTGCCAAAGGACACGCTTCCTCCCCTGCCCGGGGCCTGGGAACTTCCCTGCACAGCGGGCCTGTCAGGTTGGCGCAAATGCCTCCACTAATTGGTGTCCTGCCCTGCTGTCCTCATGCTGCGTTCAGTGTGAAGCTGGCTTTGCTCAAAGAACAGCCTTTGTGTGAAGAAAGCCCTGTGAAGCCACAGTGCACAGATGTGCAGTGCCCGAATGTATTTATTCAGCCAGCGTGAACACCTCCAAACACAAATAATACAGTTGATCAAATTTGATTGTTATTTTTAACTGGCACAGAAATGGTATTTGCAGCACTGGTGCTCTGCTATTAGCCTTCCATGCCCCCAGGACTAATCATTCCTCTTAAGCCACAGCCATGTCAGCCACAGAGGCAGCTGGGGGTGCAGGCTGAGGCTGGATCCCCACCTGCCATCACAACTCACTGCTTTGCTTCCATTGGGTCATTCTGGTGGCCATTGTGGTCACTGCATTTCATTTCTTTCCCTCAGCATTTTTGTTTATAAAATTAAAATTTGGGATTAGAAGTTGACTAAAGTGGGCCTCCCCTGGTGGCGCAGCAGTTGAGCGCTGGGCTGCAAAGCTGCCTGCAGCCTCTGCAGCGCCGGTTCGATCCCTGGCCGCCAGGGAGGGTCCCACATGGCGCGCAGACCTCTCCTGCTGCCTGCTGCTCCCCTCAGCAGTGTACTTCGGTCCTTCTGCCTGCTCTGCTCCCCGCTCTGGCTCTGGTGAATTCTCTCACCCTCCCGCCTTTCTGACTGTACCCAGTGCATGTATAAATAAATAAATAAATCTTAAAAAAAAAAAAAAAAAGAATTTGACTAAAGTGATTTCCAGATTACATGACATAAATGGAGGTCAGGATGGAAGTAAATATTAGAGAAATAAGTCAATTTGCTACTTTCATCCCTAAAGACATTATAATCATGCACTTGATGTCTTTTTTTTTTTAATCATTCTCTCATATAAAGAATGAAGATATGTGTTACATGTATGTTTGGAAGGAGAAAGAATAGAGAATGTAACAGGTAGATGAGAGATAAATAAGATTGATATATGATAGAGAAGCATAATAGACACCACAAAAATATTTGTGTACATAGATATTGTATAATAACATATGCAATATATTTATATTACATGGTCACCTGCAAATAATAAGTCCTACTCCACCTAGTTTTCAAATTAAAACTACTTCTAGTACACACTTGCTAGATTATTAAAAAAAATTGGAGGTTTCTGAAATTTTTAAGAATCTGAAGTCTTAGAAAAAGGCCATGACTATTAGCTAGGAGAGAAGAATAATAAGCCTAAAAGTGGAGAAGGATAAGAATGGTAGCTTTCACTGAACCTTAACAAAGTCATAGTGCCTTGCATTTGCATGGTAACACCTCACCTTTTTCTGGATATATTGCAATTTATCTACCACCTTTATATGTGATGATTTGATACACAGCCACCCAGTGTAGTAGGTGAATAGAGAAGCTATTTTTAAAAAAGATTTATTTTTATTTATTTATGCATTGAAGAATTGGGGTGCAGGCCAGAGGAGCGGGGGGTGAGAGGATTCACCAGAGGCAGAGTGGGGGACAGAACAGGCAGACTGACTGAAATGCACTGCTGAGGGGAGCAGCAGGCAAGTCAGGAGAGGTCTGCTGTGCCATGTGGGTAGCTCCCTGGCCTGGGATGGAACTCAGGCCACAGTGGTGGCAGTGCTGAGACTTACCCCCTAGGCCATCAGGGAGACCCTACTAAGCTATTTTGTATAAAGTCTCAGAAATCAAGCTGGAGAGGCCACAGTCACCAGTGGCTGTACTGGTGGGGACTCCTTTCTTCTGTTACTGGAGCGGTACCTGTTCTGCTGTGTTACTCAGCCTCGCCCTTTATTTACTGCTAATAATCCTCTCCTTTTCCAGACTTTAAGCAAATAGACTCTTGTAAGATAGAGGAACTGTGTTTGCCTTGAGCTCCATATTTTGAAAATTATATTATAGAATTTTGTGGAAATTGCTTAATTGTTACTTTATTTTCAAAGGTATGTGTACGTTTTTAACTTCTTGCAGGTAGGAGTGAAAGGAACCTGTGGGTCTACCTTTGCAATGAGAAACAGTCTTGGAGAGGGCTTCGCTGGGACTTGTGGGGAGTGACTGGTCATGAAGTGACCTGGTAAAACATCGCTGTGTTTTGAAATTCAAGGGGCAATTGTCTCCTTCAGCTGTAATCCTAGGAAAGTATACTGAGATTTGCATTTCACATTGTGGAGGGGTGTACCGCCTTTTTGTTTGTTTTGTTCTTTAAATTCATGAACAACATGGCAACCAAACAATGGGCTGTATTGGAGATGTTGTTTGTGAAGTGACTTTCATTTGGAGACGGCTCGGAGTTATGATTCATTGGGAAATCTAGATCCCGAGTTGTGACAATCACGCTTAACTTCTTGGGGAAGTTTATCCTGCAAGCAATGATACTAAATCGCACCTGGGACTTCAAAAACACTAGTCTTCCAATTCAAAGAACAGTTCTTTCAGAGTTACCCTTTGAAGGCGTGGTTGACTTTCTAACAACCATTTCTTGGTGCAGCTAAAACCTCTAAGAAAGAGGAAGCAAAATTTACACATGTTTCGCCGGGATCATGCAAAGTTTTGCCATGCAATCTTTGATTTCTGGAAACTCTGGAGTAGACCTTTTTTTCTAGGCTTGCATTCCTTAGATTAACCTGGCCACTTACAATACGTGAACACCCCCCCCCCCCGGAAAAAGACACCTTCCTGGGAACCCCATCTGGATTTCTGAATGCGTTAGCCTGAGCAAGACGACCCCACCTCCGCTCACCCCCCTGGTGGGGCTGACCTCCAGCCGTTGGCCACGGCACCTTGGCCTTGTGATGAGGGAGAAGACTTTGATTCTTGTTTCGAAAATCTTGCTGATTTGCTTGAACAAACCTCCAGCCAGATCTTTTTCCTTTGTAAGTTACGTAAGTCGTGCTGTGTGAACTAACATCCTGTCACCCATTGTCCTAAAGCGAGAGCTGAACTCCAAGAGACACCTGCTGCTGATAGCAAACCTGGGTCAACAAGCAGCAGCATCACGCTGGCCCCCGGACAGCCCGGAGCAAACAGGACTCTCAGCTGAGGCATCAAAGGGCCCCCCCCCAAGCAGTGGACAGGAGGGCGGGAGGGGTTTTCAGAAGGTGGGGTGCTATGCAAATAAAGACATCCTTCCTTTCCTTCTGGCTGAAGCAATTTTTATTCAGTGGATGGAGAAATGACAGGGGACCATGGTTGCAAAAATTTTGCTTTCCATTCCGTGTGTGTGTTTCTACTTATATTCTTATTTTGCTCTGAAAACAATCATGGCGTCTCAGCCGACTGCATATGTAGATTTGAATATAAATGTTTAATAGGGGTGTGTGTAAGTATAAACACGTTATGAATATTAACAGGTTTGTGTGTTTACGCTTATATTCTTGTTTTGCTGGGAAAACAATCATGGCATCTCAGTCTATTGTGTGTGGGGCTTGGCTCTGTATATGTTGTGTGTTTGTGCAGTTGTGTATGTGTGTATTTCACATTTGTCATTATGCGTATTTCACTTCGACCTTCTAGCTATCTTTAAAAAATTTGCCCTAAGTTTGAGATAAAATTGACAGTTAACATTGAACTCACCTTAGGTGTAAACCAGAATGATCCAGTGTATGTGCAGACTGGGAAAAGGTAAGTTTAGTTAATGCCCGTCACCATGTATGGCTACCATTTTTTTTTTCTTGTGATCAGAAATTTTAAGATTTATTCTCTTAGCAACCTTCAAATCCAGAACACAGTCCAGTTACTGTAGTCATCCTGCCGTCAGTGACACCCACTGAGCTTTGCTCTAAGTATGTGCCTTTTGACCATCTTTGTTTCCTCCCTTTACCACCTGCTTCTGGCACCCCCCAACCTGCTCTTTGTTTCTGGGTTCCCTGTTCCATACTAGTAAGTGAGGTCATATAGTATTAGTCTTGGTCTGACTTACTTAATTTAGCATAATGCCCTCAGTTCCATCTGGTTTACCACAAATGGCACAATTTCCTCCTTTTTCACCACTGCATGATATTCCATCGCATATCCTTCCTTTACATACACATCCAGAAGTGGGGTGCATGGAGCATGTGTTAATTCTATGTTTAGCTATTTTGAGGAACCTGCCACTCTCCCCTATATTGACTACACCAATTTACATCCCCTCAGAAGTCCAAGAGGGGCCCACTTTCTCCACAGCCTCCCCAACATTTGTTACCTCTTACTACAGCCATTCTAACAGACGTGAGGAAGGATTTCATTGTGTTTTTGATTTATAGGTTATCTTTTCTAGGTAGAACCAGCAGAATATTCTACAACACTCATCTTAGCAATGAACTTGATCAGAAACAAATGTTTTAGTGTCATCTTACTCTTTCAGAAAGTTCTTTTCTGTTGATTCATCTGAAATGTTGATTTTGCAGGATACCTAGAGGAAATATCTTGGTACAATTGATCTTTCACTAGGTAGTTAATGATTAATAACTAAACATATGTTCATATAGACTCTTGTGAGTGATCATTGTTAGATATAAAATACAATATTTCTGTAACTTTGACACTACTTCAAAACCTTCAGAGAAACTATGGTTTAGAAGATAAAAATGTACAGGTTTGCAGAAGGGGTGACTTGTTGCTTCTAGTTAGCAGGATTCATACTATTTGCCTTATTCAGTCATTAATCCTGCCTGCTGACTGACATCACGTCCCGTCACAGGCCTCCAAACATGGAGACTGGGATTCCGTTTGGTGTGGGAAGAGGATGATGGTATTGGAGGGCAAGGCAGACACTCAGGCATAGAACACAGGGCATCCCGGCTTGTTTTCAGCCCCTTATGAGATGCACCCAAGGTCTTGATTGGCTACATCTGTTGACATGGGCTTTGCTTCAGCCTCAGCAATGTATTTGAGCATTCTGGGCCTTGCTGTGTCGTGCCTGCGTTTGCACCAGCATCAGGAAGTGAGGATTCTCTCCCGCCCCGTGTGGCTGTGAATGTGGAGGAAGATCCACTGGAGGGACATGTGGCCCCTGTTCGTGTCCGCACGCCCTGACTCTGCCCGGAAGGCGAAGTGTAACCGTCCACCCCGAGGGCAAGAGTGTGGGGCTCGGCTGTCTCCCTGGGCCCCGCCTGTTGCCCTTTGCTCCTGGCCCCCTGCCTGTGGCCGCAGGGGTGACCTGGCCGAGTCCCGATCGTGCACCTGCCCACAGACCAGCCTGGTCCCTGCCAGCCGTCTTCGGGAGTGACGACTATCTTTCTGGCTCAGACCGCGTCTTCTTGGATATCTTTCAGTTGCTTTTGCTTTGGGTATTTTCCGGGCTCCTGAGAACCTGCAGGCACGTGTTGTCTCCTTGCTCTGTCCCTTCCTTTTTTTGCTTATCTTTCAAACTTTCTGTCTCCTTGGTTGGGCCCCTGTCACCTGCAGCACCACAGGCCGAAACCGCCCCTGAGCACGGCTGCCTCCCACCCCCTGCAGGGCCCCGGGGCACACACGAGTTCGCCAACTCCCCAGCCCTGATGGCAGCACCTGGTGCGGAGTCGGTGCCCAGTAAAGGTCTGTGGCGTGCAGGGAGTGAATTGTGATGAGGCCCAAACCATTTTTAATCCACCAATATCTAAACATGCCAGCAAGCCCCAGGGTCACGCATGGCGCTTATGTTCCTGTTCAGCAGCTGGCTCGGCTGGTGGAGGGTACATGCTTTTCAGGCTTTTCTGCCCTCCCACCTTTAGGAGTGCCCTGCCTGCTGGGCACCTGCAGTTGTTACATTGTTGCAAACTGTCATGTTTAGGTCTGTGGGCCATGGGAGGAGTAGGGGAGATAGTCACCAAGAGGACAGGAGCAGGAGACAGGCAGGAGAGAGGAGGAGAGACAGGGGCCAAAGCAGCCCAGAGTGAAGACCTCCCGGCCTCCAGGCCCCCGGCACACCTGCGTGGCGTGTTTGCCACCACGCCTGTACAGCACAATAAAAGCCCGAGAAAGCCCCAGGGCTCCAGGACTCCTCCCTTACCCGGTCTGCCGGATCATAGAGAACAGCCCTGTGCCCTTCCTGGCGCTGCAGCTTGGTTATCTCAAACCACTTCACGTGAACCCACATCCTGAAGCTTCGCCTCTAGGAGGTTTGTTCTGAAAACTATTTGAGCCCCAACTCTGAACACCTTAGCAGGGTGGAAACTTGAGCCTCTGTGCCTCCTGGCCGGTGCTGCGGTGTGGGCAGGAGCAGCCTGTCAAGTAAGAGGCGCATGGCCAGGGACGTGCACCGCTGAGATGGACGCTCTCTCTGGGCTGCAGGAGGGCCCTGCGCTGCAGCCGGGAGGCTGGGGGTGTGCTGTTACCCCAATGAGGATGGATCTCAAGACCCAGACTGGTAAAGTGGCTCATCTGAAATCAGTGCTTTCGAGGTGATGAGCAAAGTAGGGACGAGAGATTGACTCAGTAGGTCGGTTCTGGTCTTAAATCCAAGAGCAGCCTCGTCCCTGTGCTCTGTGGACCGGGCACTGGCCTTAGTCACCTGCTCCGCCCGCCTTGCACATGACTGACAGCTGCTTACACCCAGGTCAGCATCTTGTCACGTGTCTGTCCTGTCCTCCTACTTGGGTTGTTAGCCCCTGGGAGCAGGGGATCTGGGTTGACACCCCTCGTTGTAGCTTCCCAGTCTGTTCCTCAGCGCCTCGCACATACTTGATGCTCACAGGGAGTTTGGTGATTCATGTTTCCCAACACAGACCACTGAAGTGACTTCAGCTTGTGAAAAATGAAAATCATGGTGGAGCTCTGTCTGGGATCCCTAAAAGCTAACGGGAGTCACCAAGCATTGCTTCTCTCATTGTGTCCCTTTTCACCCCCCCTTTGTGTCAAAATAAAGCAGATTTTTCTGCTAGTTTAAGTAAAGAGTTATTGCATCTACAGAGAAGGATGGAAATCCTGGAATGTTTTAGGGACTTCCAGGTTCAATATCAGTAAATAACGATCCACCCCTGCGTTCTGGTAGAAAATAAATGCTTCAGCTTCAAAAACTCTCTGTTACGCAGAGAGACAGGTGTATCATGTTTACAAGGAGTGTGACATTATAAACTCCGTCGAAACAGCCCATCTAGATGTGCCGTGATCTGTAGCCGTGAACCCGGAGCTCCTGGGCCAGGTTTTATGGGTAATTTTTGTTTGTGAGTGTTTAGACACCGGCACAGCCACCTGGAGTGGGGCCAGGATCAGTGGCAACGCACAGATGAGAGACCATTATCTAATCAGCTCCCATCAAACCAGTCAGTGGTGAAACAGGCCTTCCCAGAAACACTTATCACAGATAACATTTTCGTTGTTAAATTTATGAAGTGTAAAGTTATAGATCTGTTTTTTTTTTTTTTTTTTTTTTGGAAAAAGTCAAGACTGCATTTTCCTACGCACATCCACCCACAAACACAGTTTAGCAGTGGAAGCGCTAATAAGGTCACTGACAAAAATAAATTACATAAATTGTATTTAGCGATTGTCAACTTCACTGGGATTCACCACACCAGGGACACGGCCTTGCCGGGGATGAAAAATATTCTCCTGAATAATTAGCAGACTGTGCTGGCAAAAATGTCGGTGTTAGCAGAGGGATGCTCTGTACTTTATCTCCTGGTATATAGGATATACCTCCCTGAACCCACAGTTTTGCTAATGTACATGTTTTCCTCTTGCAGGCCGACTATAAACACTAATGCAAGTCTGGGTAAGGTAGTGATGGTCTCAGTGATGATCTCAGAAGACTCGATCTCTATTTCTTTTTTTTTTTAAAGATTTATTTATTTATACAAGAACTGGGGTACAGGCAAGACGTGCGGGAGGGTGAGATAATTCACCAGAGACAGAGCATGGAACAAAACAGGCAGAATGACTGAAGTACACTGCTGAGGGGAGCAGCGGGCGAGACAGGAAAGGTCTGCTGCGCCATGTGGGTTGCTCCGTGGCGGGCGGGGATCGAACCGGCACTGCAGATGCTGTGGACAGCTTTGCTGCGCTCAACCGCCTGTGCCACCAGGGAGACCCTCGACCTCTGTTCTTATCATGGTGTTGGTCACGGGCAGACGTGACTGCATTGATGCTTTGGGTAGTGGGCTGGCTCCTCTTTCCTGGGGTTCCGATCTAAGGAGTCCCCCCAAGAATGAGCCCATATTGACTTGATATCTTTATGTAAGGAGCCACCTGTCTGCAGATCAAATATTCACTGGACTCAAGTTCAAGGACAGGCAGCCCCTCCCCCACATATACTTGAGCTCCCTAGGCGGGCACTCTGGCTGGTGACTGTTTCGTTGGCCTGCTACCTTTCGGGCTTATTTGATTTGTTGTTCTTCCCTGTAATGTAGAAACACCCAGGATAAAGGGCTAAGGAGGTGGCATCGTGGGGTATTGGATCCATAGAGAAAGCCCTAATATTTTCATTTCAATATGTTAACTTTTGATTTAATAAGACTCAGAAGCAAAACCATTTTTGAGATACACAGTATTAATTGCTCTCTTAATTATTCTTCCCAAAGTCCACACTCAAAGGTCAGAGGCTGTGACCACAAATCTGAAAATTCCCCTTGGCACCCGTGGGTGACAGATTCGATTTTGCCCACGTCTCCCTTGGGCACCTCTGTGGTTTCTCTACCTCCTTCATTAGCATCTCTTCTTCCCTTTCTTTCTTTAAATGTAGGAATTTCCTACATTGCATCTTTACTCTTTTCTTTCCAGAACTCACACGGCAGTTTCCTTCTCTGTTGAGGCTCAGCTATGACTTGCTTGTAAATAGCTTTCAAACGCGGCCCCTGCCTGCCAGTGCTGGGCTCCCCACCCACGTGTATTCTATATGTGTCGTGTTTCGCTCCACATGTTAAAAAGCACACCAAGCATTTTCACCTGCAAATTGTCTTCTTGTTCTGTCCTCCTCATCCTTGTTCACGGCGGCATCATTATAGTCGGTGGGGAAGTGAGCACGGAATGCCGTCTTGACTCCTCCCTTACCCCTAACGTCTGACCCTGTCACCTCCTTCTTGTTGGATGTCCTGGGTCTCTTCTTTCTCGTTGTCAGCCCTCGGCTCCTGCGTTTATGAACTCCTCTCGGAAAGCTAACACAACCTTCTAGCAGGCATCTGAACCTCAGTTTCAACTTCAGTTCATCTCGTGAAACACCTTCAGATCTGTTTGTGAAAATAATTGCTTTGTATAACTTCCCTGTTTCAAAAATCATCTGTTTAACTCTCCAAATATTTATTGAATGTGTTCTAGAAGCTTAGGACTCTCATAAATCCTGGACTACAAATGTAAGTGACATATGATTTTCATCCATAAAAAAATGATGAAGTGGTCACCAATAATTATAATACAGTGACTCGTTTAATGAAAGATACATCTGATTATGTCTAGATTAACCACTTAACATTCCTTCCTTCAGTTTCACTGTACAAGTGCTGCCCTTTTCAAGATCCAAGTGAAATAACATCTCCTTCATGGTCTCACCTAATTATATTTCTTTCATTTCAAATCCCATGTAATTTATTCTCTCTGAATCATTTATTTGGAAATCAATCATCTACTGGTTTGTCATCTCTTCTATCACCAATTTTAACTAATTTATGCCTAGTGTTTTGTCTTGTATTTTCATAAATTCTTAAATCGATACAGTCTCCTGGCCCTCTATTGTTATTAGCTATTCAAATATAAACAATAAGTACATTTTATGGTCAAATAGGTTAATATCTTTTTTTTCTGCTCATATTTAAATCTGATACTGACATAAAATAGTTTGAAGTGTTTTCCTACCATTGAATTTTTATACAATCAAATTTCTTTATGTAGGTATTTTTCAAAACTTGTCCTGGCAATTTCTAAATCTCATTTACCTTTACGAGTTTCCACCAGAATTATTTTAGAAATGAAATCAGTGTAGTCTCCTGAGAGGTGGAATATGCCCTTCACAACAGTTTTACCACAACACACTTTCTGACTCAGGAGATTTTAATTTTTGTCAATTTGGTCTCAAGGCAAACCTTGAGTGTTAATGTAATGAAATAAAATACAATCCTAATGATACAAAGATGGCAAATTCCATTAGATGATATTCTATATCTAACTCATGCAAGATTTTCATATTATCAAGTGTTTAAAAGATTAAATTGCCATGGTGATTATAGTTTTCTCTTCCCATTATAACAATTGACCACAAACTTAGTGGTTTAAAAGAACACAGATCTCTGTGTTCTTATAGTTCTAGAGGTCAGAAGTCTACCCTGAGCCTCTGGACTAACATCAAGACATTTTCGGGCTGGGCTCCTTCTTGAAGGCACGAGGAGAGAATCCATCTCCTGTACTAAAGCCTACAGGCATTTCCTGTCCCCTTCCTCCGTCTTCCAAGTCAACAATGACTGGACTGAGTTCTCCCTACTGCCATCTCTTGAGTTCCCTCTTCATAGTCATGTCTCTGTCTGACCACAACAATGTTGTCCCATGTAATGTGACAGTCAGTACCCATGTAATTAGATTGGGGCATTCAGGGCCATACAAAATAATTTCCCATCTCAGGGTCTTTAATTAAATTCCATCTGCAAAGTCTCCTTTTCTGGGTGAAGTAATATATTCACTGGGTCCAGAGATTAGGTGAGGGACATTTTTGGGTGGCCATGATTTTGCCTATCACAGATATTCTTATGCATCTATCCAATTTAATCTATTTTCAGTGGAATGTACTTTAATATTGTTAATATTTCTTATAAATTCCCTACTATTCTAAAATCTCAGAACCAGAGTCCACAGAGGTCGTCTGTGGTAGCCAACATTCAAAGTGGCCCTCGTGGGTCACACCTCTTGACTTTCATGTTCTTGCATAACCTTCTCCTTTGCTGAGTTAGGGTTGGCTTTGCCACCAGCGAATGTGGCAGAGGTGAGGGTGTGTACCTTAGTAGGCTGGGTACAGAGAGTGCTGTGGCTTTTGGAGTCTCTGGGGAAACCAGCTGCCATGTGCTGAGGACATCCCAGCACCTTTATGAAAAGGGACCAGAAAGGAGGACCCAAGGCCACCCTCGCTCGCTGCTCATGAAACACGCTACCTACTCGTGAAACTTCCAGCCCCATCAGGCCTCCAGATGCTTGACCCTGGCTGACATTTCATCTGTAAGGGTATGAGAGGCTTTGTGCCAGAAGCTCCCAGCTTAGCTACCCTAACTTCCTGACCCACCAAAGCTGTGACAACTAAAATCTCTTTTTAAGTCGCAGTTTGGGGTAATTTGTTACACAGCAATAGGTAACTAATGCATTGTCTAATTCACCCTTTCCAACATGATTCTGAGAAGCACTAATTCAGTTAGATGCTCTGTTAAACGGTAATTCCTTTGTTCTAATAATTGTAAGGCACATTATATATTCAGCGCCTACTCTTAGAGAATTAAAATACATATTTGTGGGAAATAAATGTATTTAACTCAGCATGAACTGAATGCTGCGCGTGAACCCATTCTTACCACCGCTGCCCCTCCCTCCCAGCCACCCACTCCAGTACTGTCTGCTGGCCCCTAGGATACCTTTTATGCAGCTCAGAGGTCATCTAATTTTTCTCTGTTTTTGAAGTCAGAATTGAGTGGTGGAGATATTTCAACCTACAGTCTGTTGATTTAAGCAGCGATGAGTCTGTGGCAGAATGAAACCAGAGCTCCCAACCTCCCTTCTGAAGTCCTTTCATTATGCAGATTAGAGCTTGCTGTGGGGGCCTGTGTGAGCAGGTGTTTACTGGCCTTGAGGAGAAATGCCTTTTCCCTACTGACTCACCTCTTCTGCTCTCCCAGTCTGCCGAGGCCTGAATTCCACCATTATAGTGTTCGTAATGGAAGCGTTTAATCAAAAACATCGTCTTTGGGCGGAAAACCAATTTGTGCTTTGTCAATCAGCTCTTGGCAATTTAGGGTGACGTGCCTGAGGTTTTGATGATAAAACAGGCCACGCATGAATTTCTAGGGAGTGCTGCACTGGCCTGGCCAGGGGGCCTTTCCCTAGGGGCCTGCCTCACTCACATACCCTCCCTAGGGGATGGAACGTTTGTGGGTCAAGGAGCCTTTCCTACTGGAGCCCCATGTCCCTTCCAGTCTGTCCTTCAGGTGCAGGGACCCCAGTGTCACCCTCTTGAGAGGCCCTGGGGCTGCGTCTGCCATGGGGCCCCCTTCTCAGACAGACCACATCATTGACCCAAGGAGTGTTGGCAAACCCCAGGCCCCTCACAGTGCAAGTCAGAGCTGAGGTGGGAAAGAGGGGGTGACAGCTTCTCCCAGATGCTCGATATTTAGGCACAAAACAGAGACAGCACAAGTCTGGTCTCGTGGGCTCAGTGCCTTTGGCTAAAGTGTGTTTGATTTTGAGTTTCCTTATTTTGATGCTGAGCAGTGGGCCAGGGGATAGTTTCTGGTTTTCTTTTTGTTTTCCAGGCCCAAAGGCCCTGAGAGTGATGCATCCAGGATTGAAACACCACCAAGTGGAATCAATAAATTAAGTTAAAATCAAACTTCAGAGATGGAGAATAGAGAGCAAATGCGACTATTTTTCCACATGTAATTTAATTTCTAGAAGGAAAAACAAATCTGTTGCTTGTTTTTTTCCGTCTGAATAATTTCTCTGATCACCATGGCAACACAAACCCACCCTGATAATCATTGTGAATTGAATGGTAGTAAAAAGGATGTGTTTTTATCCGGTGGCTGGAAAAGAAGATGGAAAATCAATTGTTCTTATTTCTGAACATGCACTAGGGATACTAGTTATTAATTCATCCTTGATGTTTAAGATAATTTTACTTACGTCTTCTTAGAAAAGCAGTAGATTTGTGACTCCCTTTTAACATTCAGTCTTCTATTACTTTTGTCTTCATTTATCATAAATCCCAATTTTATCTTCTTTCCACTAGAAATGTCATTAATTTTTGAAGTCATTTGAAGATTTTTTTCCCATTTATGTCTTTATGTTAGCTTTGTAAATATTTCCTGTCTCTGCCTTCTGAGGGCTTATATTTTACAATTGAATAATAAAAAGCTGATTGCAATTTGACTTACAAGATACTTACATGACAACAGCAGCTAGCCAAGACTGTAAATATTTTTGCTATTTTCTCATTTCTTATTAATTTTGAAATAGGATCTGGCATTCATAAGCTATGGTATATTTTCTCAATCCTATGTTAAAAGCTAAGAAATCTGGCCTGGAATAGGATCTAGGTTTTCCTTCTGAGATGCCACCTCAAGCCTGGCTTTGCCTATCCCTCCCCCTTGATGTGTAGGTGATATTGATGATCAGCCACCAGCCCTCATTTTCTCCTTCCTCAGATATAAAAGATAAAATTCTCCTGCTGATTCTGGAAGATGGCTTCCTTGCTTTAATTCATCCTCCCACCACACGTTCCTGGTGTGAATGCTATCAGGTGTTCACCTTCTTCCTTCAGGGAGAGACTGAAAATCCCAGGCTCAAAGTTGACTTGTGGCAGGAAATCCCTCAGAGCCTGGTCTTAGCTGCCATCGTGCCTGTGCTACAGAATCAAGAGCGGTGTCCACGTGGGCGTTGTGGCCCTGACGCCCTCCCGCGCCTGGTGCGGGGTGACTGTGAAGTGGGGCCGGACTGTGGAGCCGCCTCCGGCTTGACCCCAGGGCGTGTTCCCAAAGGACTGCCACACCCAGCAGCAGTGTGTGGGTTGCACTTAAGGGCTTGTGTAAGGGCAGGAATGGCACAGTGCAGGTTTTCTTATCCCATGCAGACCGGGTAAAGGAGGAGTCAGGGTCCTCAGTGGTTTTCTGCAGGTCTTTTATTGGGGTTCACCCGGCATATGGCAGGCAGGGGTGCTGGGGGGCCGGGAGGCTGGCAGGCCTCCCAGCCCCCAGCAATCCTCACTCTATCTGGGCTCTCTGGCGTTCTCTGCTTCTGCTTCGGGCTTCTTCTCTTTCGGCTTCTACTGGCGTCCCCGTGACGCCGCCCTTAAAAGCACAGTCTTAGGACAGGTGTACCCACTTCAGGTGTCCGCCATCAGGCATGCGTTCAGGATCACAGGCGGGAGGTGGGATGGGCAGAAAAGCCTGATTTTTTTTACCTTACCCTACAGCTTGTTATTCGTAATTATTCTTACTCGTGTTTTGTGTCTATAATTTGTTCCTACACATTTATTTTAAACTCTTCGGTGTCAAAATTCTTTTTCTCATTTGCATTGCTATCAGCACCCCATAGTTATCTATTCTTAATGGAAATTAAATAATTTCAAGCTAACATATTAGCCCACTCAAGTGATGTCCAGTTGACTATCCAGTTTCCACCAGGTGTATGCCTGTTCTCATACCCTCTGGTCTGATCCCACCGATATGCCTTAATATGTCAAGCTTGCCTTTCCTCACATAGGATTTCTATGATATATAGTAGAATTCTTAAACTCAAACTTTCAAATTAAAAATACAGGTTTACTATGTGTTTGCTCAGAGGAAGGAAGTAGCGAACTCATGGACATTGCATGTTTTACAGAGAAGACAGACGGAAAAGGTTGTGGGTGTAGAACTATCTAGGGAAAGGGAGTATGCTGGTCAGAGATTTATGTACAGTATCAATAAGTTGACCTAAAAAAGAGCTGAGGTCAAGTATTTTTTTTTTTTGCTTTATGCTTACAAAATAATTTCCAAAGTCCAGTCTTTGTTTGCTAAATTGTTTTTATGCATATTTGGAGATTAAGATGTTTCTCTTCAAAAATGAGTATTTATCATTAAAAAATAAGAAAGAATGATTTCTACATCTTCTAAAATTTTCTGTAATTAAAAACGAGTCCAAAGGCCTATGTGCCTCATGTTTATTGCAGCGTTATTTACAATAGCCACTGACTGGAGACAACCCAAGGGCCCATCCGCTGACAAATGGGTCAGGAAGATGTGGTCTGTACACAGTGGAATACTTTCCAGCTATAAAAAAAGATGAAAACCTGCCATTTGCTACTGCACAGATGGACCTAAAGGGAATTATGTTAGATGAAATAAGCCAGACAGAGACAGACAAACACCATATGATTTCACTCATATGTGGTACGTAGAGAAAAACAAACAGATAAATAACACAAAAATAGACTTTTGGACTATTGAAAAACCTGGGTCCATGCCTTGATTCTATTTTGAGAAGACTGAATTTCCCAATAAATATTATAACATCGTAACATATAATATACATCACCTGCCTGCACTACGCTTGGCTCCTTAAGAAATGATCATCAGGAAGGAAGACCCATAAATGTGGATTCATCAGATGGAACTTTGGGTTTTTGAGTTGCAATTGTTTAAAGCCTATATAAATGAGAATAGTAGCCATGTTAAAACTTGACCAATATAAACAAGTAACACTCTGCTCTCATAACAGCAAAATGGACTGAAAAAGGAGTATTTCATTTTAATCCAAATTTCGTTCAATCCTGTGGCAAACCCATATACAGAGGGTCTTTCTAGGATCAATAGTTACAAGCCTGAATTAAAAAATTTCTTTGCTCCAAAGTAGCCTATGATCTAGCAGAGATATAATAACATACAGATAAGTAAATATAAAGCCATTTATGACTCTTTCTACACTGAGAATCTGATACTATCAATAATAGTCACTGGGGTGCACTTGGCTAAATTTTTTAATTCTGAATTTATCCTTGAGTATGAAATTCAATTAATGTGTCACGAACAATGGTGATGGAAATGGAGAAGATGAAGAACTGTTCATCATTTACACTGAGATACAGGTTTAATAAACTTGCTCTTTCTATACAAAATAATTAGCTAACCTACGTTGGGAAGGTCAGGCATTTTTGTAATGTCTCATAAATAGAGAGGCTATATCTAGAATTATAAGATAGTACTGTCATTTTACACCCAGAAAGTTAATTTTGTATTACAGAAGAAAATTCAGGCCTTATACTCTCATCCTTGCTTGATTTACTGTGCAATCATTGAAGCATAGTTTTAGCTTGGTCTTCAGCCAATCCTCACGAGATGCTGAAGAATGTTGGGTGTGTGTTGATGTACTCTCTGCACATCCAAAGCCATCCTGCAGTGTGGAAGGGCCATGAATGTGTTATAAAAGCAAAATAAAAGTTCTGCAATTGGTATCTCACAACACGATTTGTGATGCTCCAGACACCTACAGGCGATTCATCCTCCCTGTCCTTCTGGGATGGCCTGGTGTGTACACTTTCATTGTATTTTATAGATGGGATAAATAACGAACTTCGGGTTGGCTGCAGAATAGGGAATAAAACAGAGCTCTTTTTATGGCTTATCCCATAATTTAGCAATGCTGCTACTTCCCCTAAACAAGTCACTGTAGTCTTTCTTCCAAGAGGCTCAAGTTATTTCTTGTCCTGACAACTTCTCAGTTGGCTTTGAGGCTGGGTCACATCTCCCTTATCGTGTGACATTGGTCTCATAGTTGGCTCACAGTATTTGGCATTTATTTTGAAGTTTCTAAGATTTTTGTTTTCTGAGACTAGCTGACACCAAATGGAAAGATCGCAGTGTTGATTTGTGGGGTTCACTGGCCTCCTCTGTGGGCACTTTGGATACTGACTTTCGCTTTGTGAGGTTGGCCTGTGTCTTCCTAACACTTGTTGCCTCTTAGAACAACTGAGCTGCTGTTTTCTGACTGTTGAAAATGAGAGGTTCTATAGACTGTGCAAAAATTGGTTTCAACCCTCTGAGAAACTTATTAGGTGAATACACATTATTATGATCCTAAATAATAATAATTTATTTTCTGAGGCATGATGCCAGAGCAAAAGTCATTTGGGTAGGCAAACAAATATTTGTAAGTTGTATGAAGGTTTCATCAAATATGATCTCTACTCAGAGATAATAGGTTCTTCGATGGATTTTTCTTTTTTATGATTGTACCTCAAGGTTTGGGAGCAAATAAATACATTGTTAAAGTATCAGACTATAGTAACAATAATCTTTCTAAAATCTTGATGCCCTGCCAAATTTGTAGCATGAATACAGAAGAAAATCACAATCCTTTGGGGGATCAAATTTGTTTCCTTTTCATTTATTCTGTCATTTACATTAGAAATCCAAATTCTTCAGATTGGCTGGTTTTAGGTTTTTATTAGACATAAGATATTGTAGATTTGAATATAATTTTTATGTTCTTTCATGTCAGAGAAAAACAAATTGCCTGTCCATTTTGTAAGATTATTATAGCATCTCACCATAAGACTAAAGCAACAGTCAGAAATTCTCATAGCCAGGAGATATTTGTGGTGCTCTATTAAGCTTTGATAATATGAGAAGTTTATAAGTTACAGTAATGAGAGAAACCTGCAGAAACTGTACTTGAAAGGCTGAAACGGAAGGGAATTCAATGACTATTATATATGTCTGAAAAATTACCACATGGGAAGAGGACATGTCTTGCTCAGTTTGTTCCAGAAGGTAGAAATGGAAATTTTAGCAGCAAATTACAATTGAGCATATTTGAATCCAATGCACAGAGGAGTTCTTAGTAAGATCCCTAAACAGAGAAGTATCTGCTTCTCTCTTAGGAATATTCTAGAAAGGATTCCTAATCCCACTGGGAACTTAAACCCCATGGAACCCAAAGGTCTCTCAACTCTCAGATTTTGGAAATTGCATTTGAATTTCTGTTTTTCACTGCAAAATCCTTCATGGCAAGCTTTCATAGCTCTCAATTTGATGTCATCCTCCAATTTCCCAAGTTTGCTTCGCTAAAATGCCACTCTGAATTAAAGCATTAAAGTCATCTTGTTCACATCTAGCTTTCCTTAAGTTTCTTATAACTCAGCAGTCACCAAATCCCACAGAAACTTCTCAAGGTAATTCTCAATCATGATGTTGCTGCTTCTTATTCTATATAAGATAATCAATGGCCTTGTCATTTTATAACTATCGCCACGATAATATCTTAATAAGCCTTTCTAACATTTACATATTCGTTCCTTAATATGTCATTCCCTTGTGGACCTACTTTTATTACATCACTGTGGTTAAGAATATAACATTCCTTTCCAGGAGGAGGAGAAATTCCCCCTACCCTCTGTGTTCTTCTTGGGATGGTTTAATAACCGACCTAACATTAGACAGCTTAGTAGGTGGAAAACCTGGTGCAGGGAATCTGCACAGACATGTGGATTCCAAAGAAAATGAGGCAAAACAGGGGTATAGATCCTGAGCAAGGGAAGGGCTGTGGCTTCAAGGATAGAGCAGGGGTACTCACAAGGTGAGGAGAAGGGGACTCATGATAAAAAACTAGATGTTCTGTAACTAATTTGCTCTGCATATAGAAAGATTATTTATGGTAATAACCCTAATTCTGGATAAGATCCTGATTTTCAATCTTTAGGTAGTTAAGGGAGTGGTAATAGTTTCTGGAACACACAGGGTCTTAGTTGGCCTCGCTTGGAAATAATCCACATGTCACATGAAAAGATTTGTTCTGATTATGTTAGGGAGGTCTCTCCTCTACTTCTTTAGCTATTTAATGTAATTCAGATTTTATTCCCTTTAGTATTTAAAATCTCAGTGTGGATCCATCTTATTGTATTTTCTTTTACTTCTTTCAACATCCGCCAATTTGTTCTCATCAATGCCCTTCAACCCAATGCAGTAAATAAGCCATGTTTACTCTTTTGTGTTCCTCTAAGAAAATTTCTTAGACTGAACTTAGTCCACAATGAACATTTAAAAAAATTTTGAAGTTCACTTAACCCCACCATTGAGCTGCAGTCTCTACTTTTACAAATAGTTCACCTCTATTTCATGTACCTGTGTATTTATTTATACGTGTGCATGGAAGTTGTCAATAGTATCTTGCTAACTAGTTTCAGAGTTATGGCTCACTCTTTCTTTTAATCTTACATTTTTTCAGAGTCTGAAGCAGTGTATTCCACAAACATTTCTTGAATATACATTAAATTCCTATTAAATGAGGGAATGGAGAATTTTAAGCAGTGAATGTTAAATGGAGGAAAGGACCAGCATGGCTCCCAGAGAGAAACATCCAAGATATCAGCGGGCGGATGTGCTTGCAGTCATTCTCATAGAAGTGGAAAGTCAGTTGCAACAGTCAGCCTGCTGATGTCCCTTGGTCAGTTTTGATGAGTGCTGCGCCATGGGTTATTAGCCCACAGAACATTTTGGGTTAAATCAGATAACTCACTGCACAGAATTCTCATTTTGCTGTGAGAACTTTAGGCTTTATTACATCTGAAATAGTATGAAGCACATCATCTTAACTTTGAGTTTTTACAACATAGATCAAGATGAGCAGAGATTTTAGTGAATTTGATTCCTATCATCAGTTCATTTGTTAGCAAATGTAATGATGGAACCATAAACTTGTCACTCCAGGTGGCACTAATGAACTCCCTTTTTGAACTCCCTCAGCAGTGACATTTGAATTAAAACGAATACAATGTCTTTATTTCTAAAGGTATAAAGAATGTGTTTGTAGGTGACCTTGTCCTTGTTAGTGGTTGACATGTCCTTTGAAGAAAAAATGCTGTCTCTCACCCCTGGTCTTAGTCTCACTTTTATCTCAAATCTAATTTTCTATATTTATTGCATACTTAAGTGGAATTTTTCTTCAAAAGTGTCGAGAAATAGAACTAGCAAATGTAAATATTTTTAATGTCTTTGCTTTAAAAGAAGCTGGTCACAGAAATAGTGGGCTCAGAAATGACCATCTACAAAACATTAAATAATTAATTAGCAATTCACCAGCATAACACCAACAGTGTTGATACCATGGATCATATAATTGAGAGTTTACTGTAGAGGTTCATAGCTATAGAAAGGGTTATTTAATTATGGACAAAGTAAGTGTTATGAACAAAATGTATGTTGTGGCAGAAAATTGTATAACAGAGGACTGGGTTAGTTTGGGAGTGACAAAGGATTGGTAGAGGCAGGGTTGGGGATGCTTCTCTGAAGAAACAATATTCAGTGTGAGCAGAAGAAAGGGATTGGCTAAATGACCCCAGGGATTGACGAGGGAGGGGCCTTCGGATACAGCAAACTGCATGTTCGGTAGCAGAAAGTTATTTAACTCTTCAGAGGAGCAGAAAAGTCATCCATGTACTTGGAGAACACCAAGAAAGAAAAGAAGAATGTATGAGATTGGGTGGAAAAGTAAGCAGAGAAGGTCTTCCCAGTAAAAAGAGGGGGGTGGGTTGAATTTTACTCTAAGAATAATGGGAAGCTTTCCTCTTAGGTTGTGATTTGTCCTAAAGATTACTCTGATTGAAAAGGGGTCAGGCTGGAAGCAGGAGACCAGTTAGGAAGTTTAGGCACTAGTTCTAGAGAGAGGTGATGGCAGCTTGGTGGAGACCGTGACAGAGAGAGAGAGAAGGTAGAGTTGAGCTGGACTGAGGAGGAAGAACATGGTGGCTACTCTGAGCTAGAGGACAGGGGAAATGGGGCTGTTCTCACCATGGGGGACTCAGTACCACGCTTTACTGAAAGGAAAATTGTAGGAGAAAGATTTTGAATTTAACTTGGGACAATCTGAGATTTAGTTGCCCGGGATATGAAATGGCCGTGGTCTAGAAACCCGAGGGATGGGAGGGAAGCTCAAGGTAACCGAGATCTAATGAGATCGGATGCAATGGCCAGTCTACTGAATTTGTTGAGTTGTTTGCCCAGTTAAAAAACACGAATAATTAAGTTTTTTCTTGAAAGGAATCTACTGTTTCTGTCTTTGCAGCAATGGGAAAGTTGGCTGGACACATCTAGGTGAGAACACACCTAGTTTTTCCATGAATTTCTTTTGCTTGAACACAATGACATCATTTTCTTTTCCTTTCTGCTCTAAAAGTTGTTAATTTGAAATGACAGTCCTAGTTCAGTATTTCCTAGTGATCCTGAGATGAAGGAAGGCAGCTGAACACGACAAGTTTTTAGCTGACAGGCGGGCCAGGAGCCAGGCTAACGGCTGAATGACAGGTACACCGAGCAGGTCTTCGGTGAACGCAGGAACTTCTGAGTCTTGGGGGGAAACGGGGCCCTGAAGAGCAGTAATGCATTGGAATGGAGCTGCCAAGCAGACTTGCTAAAATGCTTTCCAACTTTTGTAGGCTCCAGAAAGGGACAGAGAGGACAGTGGCTGATACGGGATTCACCCGGCATCGGTTGTGCTGATTGGCCTGGCTTTCCACAGGCGATGAGCTGTGTTCCCTGCCAGCCCTCACCTGCTTCTCCCGGTGTTTTCCTTCTTGCCCTCACTTGCCCCAGAGGGGAACATTGCTGGGTAGAGCTAGAGCCTGATTTTGGTCTTTTCCGGAACGCACTAGATTCTCTCTTTCTTCCTCATTCTGCTTCTCATTGGGAGTTGATGGCAATTGCCCGAGAAGGAAGAACAAAACCCAAATGATGCCATGGGGCAGACTCAGGAATAAGGACGGGCCCTGGGAGTTTTACCTGGCACATGGTTTGGACCAACCTGGATCCAGTTCTTGGAAAAATCTGGAAACAATAAAATATAACCACCACCCTCCCAAAGAGCTGCCAGCAAGCTTCCCTCTGAACAGCAAGGGGCCTTGGCAGGGCATTTGCCCCGGTGCCTTCCGAGCTGGGTGCAATGAGAAAACATTGTAATTCATTGTTTTATTGTTGGACCTTTATATTCATAACCTTTCACTCATGTTTCTGAGCTCAGGCAGGTCGGCTGGGGGTTCAAGATCAGAATAATAATTTGAGGGTTATGATAGTTAGGCTGGTCCTTGCTACTTTGCAGATGCCCCCCTGGCTGCTCAACAACCCATCGGGCTTTTCCCAGCTTGGACCAAGAAGCTGTCAGCCTCTTTGGGTGGAACCAGGGAAGAAAGGGCAGTGAGCAGGAGGGGAGACGCCTTGGCCCAGCTGTGGGCTGCTGCCTCTTCAGAGAAAGGTCGTGCCAATCTCTCTTCTTCGCCCGCATCCGACTGTGATGGGTTGCCACGAGTCAGGCCTCACACTTTGTCACGACAGAGAAGCAGGTGACTGTACACGGCAGCGCGGGTGATTTGTCAGGCGTTTGGCAGCCGATCAAGCCCTCGTGAAGGGGCCGTAATATCCCTGCTGCGCCGAGGAGCTTGAAAGAATGTGAAATGGGGATGGCAGTGCTGGGGTAGCTGACGGTAAATCAGATTTGATTTTCCCTCTGAGAACACAAAATGAACCTTGTCGTTATCAGGATGAGAAATGAAATCTTTAAATATTTCTCAATGTTTTGTCACTTCTGCCTGGCGGGATGATTTAACATAAAATTTCCCCAAAGTAGGAAGCACAGGTATTATTTCATTTCATTTCAAAGATAAACTTCACAGTTTTTCCCTATAAATTATTTGAAAAGCCCCCCATTTGCAATTGTGGAGGTAGCTGGAGATCAATGGCTTTTTAAAATAAAATATTATTAGCAGAAAAATGTGCCGTGACCTGCCCCAGCCCACAGCCTGCAGAGCTGGAATGAATGACATCTTAGAGACCTGCGGACACAGCACAGGGGCCAAAAGAAACCGTGTGTAAATGGTTTGAATTAACTGTGTTGCCAGACAGTTTGTTTATTGAACTTTTGGCTGCATAGTTCTTAGTGTGACTCTTGGTTTCCGATTTTCCTGTTTCAAACTCCTATTTGCTTTTTATCTTTTCTCCCATGCTACTTAATGACACTAAAACTGCATTCTGTTTACCCCCCAGACTAAAATGCCACTTTAAAGAAAAAAAAAAAAACCCTTTAAAAATAAATTAATAGGTATGCATATGAATAATGTATGCTCATGGCAGCAGGGAGGGGAAGAAAATAAAAATAACAGCAACAAAAATCCTCCCGTGACCCAGAACCTTGTTGACATTCTTGTGTGTCTCTGAAGACGCTACTCATGGGAATTTTTTAATTTAACATTGGATCATTCATTCTCGTTTTCAGAGCTTTGAACATTTCTGTTCTTTGGTCACAGAGTTCAAAATGGAGTATTTGAAAGATTTCATTTGGAAGCTCTCTTCAGGATTTTGATGCAGAATTGATACCCATTTTCCTTCTGGTTCTCCTAAAGAAAGAATAAGAGTGTGGTGTCTGGTTATACCTGAAGGAAAATTTCTTGATGTGACTCTTAGTTACGCGACAGATCCCTTATCAATCGTTAAGGCTTGCACTGGCGGCGGGGCTCCTGTTTGTCGACTGGCTGACTAACTTGACCAAGTGAATGAAGCTTCCTTCTAAATCCCCACCCAGCAGTGCAGTACTGGGTTAAAGTAAACAAACTTTTTAGTAGATTCTAACTCCAGATGGTGTCATAGATAAAGAATTGCAGGATTTTAGATATCTGAATATAAATTCTGAGAAAGGGTAATCATTAATGAGTGCTTCATTTCTGCTCCGCAGTTCTCTCTCGGATATTCTAGTGGGAAGCAGGTGTTAGAATCCCTTAGAATCCTGAGAATTCAGGTTCACTGGACTAATCATACCATGCTCATTTTCCTGCTCAAAACAATCTAGAAAATTAGTTACTACAATCATGTCCATATTATAGACTCAGGAACAGGATGAGGTTTGTTTGGTCAGCATTTAGGAAGCGTAGACCACATGCCAAACAATGTTATTAGCTAGAATTCGGCAGCAAATCCACAGACAAAATCCCAGGCCTCTGGGAGCTTAGACTCCAGAGTACAGAGGGGAAGACAGACAGTAAAAAAGTGAACAAATAAACGACATTGAATATAAGAAGTTGATGAATAAGGGCTGTGGTGATAAATGAAGATCCAAGGAGATAGTGTTCTGATACTAAAGTAGACAGGACTCCTACCCAGAAATTCTGTCTTCAAATCCTGTGCTACTGTGATTTCTCTAAGACATCAAGAATGTGAGATTATTGTCTGAACAGATTACCTGAGATGGATTCCTAAGGAAGGATAATTTTTTTGGTTCATTAATTATTCTTCAAGTAAGCAATAAAGACTCAACAACTCTCATGGAAAGAAAAATGATTGGGGTACCCTCAAATCAAAGAGACTTAAAGAGATTTATTTTCAAGCAAATAAAAGCTTTGTTACTTGGCTCCTATTGAAAGACTCAGCTCTGGATTCTTGTTTACTTACTAGCACTGTATCAACAAGTCTTTGGAGTACTCAAAACACCAAACCAGATGTTTCACATGTATTTATTTTGTCAAAACATCAACATGGATTATTTTTCATGTTATGAGTACATCTCCACAACTTCTGCTCCCTGCCCTAGTTTTTCCCTATCTGGGTATTTCCCTTTTGGTTTAGCTAAGTTCAGAAGAAATTTCATACTATAACAGTTAATATAATTTAAAAAAAACAAACATAGAGGTATTAGGGTGAAGAAGGAATATAGTATGTGCCAGAAGATGATCCTGTCTGAAATAATTTGTGTCTGAGTGTATCACTCAAAGTTCCAGCAGAGAAATAGAATCAGTAGGATGGATAGATGGATGGATGGATGGATGGATGGATGGGGTGGATGGGTGGATGGGTGGGTGGATAGAGTGATAGATACATATAGAAGATAATCGATAGTAGATGGGTAGGTGGGTGGATAGCTTGATAGACACGCAGAAAGATAACAGGGGAGTGGATGGATGAATAGATACATGGGTGGGTAGATCCATGGTTGAGAGGGAAGGAGGGAGACAGGTAGAGACATTACTACAAGGAATTGCCTTACTTGAGCGTGGGGGCTGGCTAAACAAGTCCAAAATCCTTGAGGACAATCATCAGAAAGGAAGATAGAGGGCAAGGTAGGACATAAGGGCACTGGTGGATGTTGTCCATAGCAGGATTTCTTCTCAGTGAATTTTAAGCCTTGCTTTTAAATTCTTCCAATGGATTTAGCCAAGCCCACCTTGTTTATTCAGGTAATCTGCCTCACTTAAAGTCATCTGAGGAGGGACTCTGAGTACCTCTGCAGGGTTCTTTCCCAGTAACACCTAAAAGGGTGATTGATTGAATGAATGGAGACCATTGTATAGCTAGCTTGACACATGGAAAAAAAAAAAACCCAAACTATTCACTCTATATGTTTGTTTTCTGAGAACCTCTACTAGGATATGTCTAGCAAACTCCTGAAATATACAACTTTTCATGTAAGACTTTTTGAACTGAAAAAAATACTTTTTCTTCTATGTCAAAAGTATGCTTTTGTCTTTCTAGCAGCCTTTATGTGTCAGGAACACAAGAAATTTATTTTCAAAAGTGAGGATGAGTCTGTCAGTCCATTGTCTTTGCTTGGTAGATTTAGAACGCCAATGCCTTTCAGACTCACTTCATATGGAAAACAAAGGCAAAGCAAAAAGAGTCTGTGTTTGTCTCCTGCAGTGCCGGAGCACACACCCACACCCCTCACGTGTGCTTACTTAGGGCCAAGGGGAGGCAGGTGGACATCGTGTCCAGCCCAGTGGATCACGATCAGTCAAAAGCAGTCACAGAAACCTTTTTGCTAGCAACTGGCCCGGGTCTGGACATATGACATACTTTTGCCAAGAAGATGGGCATGGAAATGTAATGGAGGCTTTCCAGAAAGATTTATGACCCTGGTAAAATAGAAGCACAAAAGAAGAAAGTCCTTCTCTGTCCCTGCTCTGTCTTCATACTTGGGAGCCAGCGGAGAGAGCTGGTAATGCCTGAAGCTGTGGCCCATGTGTGGCCTTGAAGAGACAGTCCCTGGCAATGTGTGGGCAGCTGAGCAATAGAAAAAGCCATGTTCTGATGATCCCGCGGCCCTCCTCAGCTGATCTGAGATAGCTCCTGCCTAGATGTGAGGTTAAATTTTGGGCCATATTGTAGCGCCAGGCGATAAGGGAGTGCTCAGAAAGATCCTCCAAGGACGAGGTCATGTCGAAAGGCCACCCGGGGAAAGCTGCCTGTGGCCCAAGCCAGAGCCATAAAGCAAATGAAGCAGCACTGGATTAAAATGCTAAATATCAAATAAATACCGTGCAGATATAAATGACTGAATAAGTAAATGGGGGAGAAGAGAACATTTCTTCCTGCAGAATTCCAAATTACCGGTGTAGATACTCAGCCTTCAAGGAAGGGGAACATCACTTCGCCTCTCAAGTGTGGTGCCTTCCTTCCAAAGAACAGGCTGTGAAAAGAAAAATCTGGTAGTAGCTTCTGTTGCTATTGTAACAAATCACAAACTTAGCGGTGTGAAACAATGAAACTTGACTATCTCCCAGTTTTGTGGGTCATACGTGCAAGGATCAGCTGATATCAAGGCATTGGTAGAGGTAGAGGTGAAAGATACTTCCTGGAGGCTCCGGGGAGTCTTTCTTGTCTTTTCTGGCATCCAGTCTGGCATGTTCCTTGGCTCACGACCCCTTGTGTCTGCCGGCGAAGTCGGCTGTCACACGTCTGTCGCCCAACGTCCAGCTGCTGGGCCATTGCTTTCTCGCTTCTGCCTTTTGATAACATGGGCCCCCCAGGTAGGGCAGGGTAACTTTTCTACCTGGAGGTCAGCCTTTCTGCAACCTTAGTCTCCTGTGTCATGTCACCCGATACAGCCTCAGGTGCAGGGTCGAGAACACAGACCCGTGTCCTAAATATTCTGTCTACTCCTGTGACACACGCCACCTCCGCGGGGTGGCCTGGGAGCGCACCAGCAGTGACAATCAGGTGGATGGCGTGAGTCCTTCATACGAGATGTCAGTGTTGCTTCACCAGAGTGATCTTCTCCCCTTACCCCCGGCCCCCCTCCCAGGCTGATTGGGAGAAAAGCATTAGACAAATCCCAGTTGAGGGACATCTAAAAAAAAAAGCAGAGTTTGTGTATATGTACGTGAAGAGGAAGAAGACTGACAAGTCAAAAGCTTTAGGAAAAAAGTCTGGAGGAAGCGCATGGTCCAGGAAGGAAATAGAATTAAATCCTAAAGACTGCAATTCTGTCTGTCCGTCCATCACTGTATCCTCATTGCTGCCAACAGAACGAGTGCACGGCAGTTGTTCCACAAACACTGGCGACTACGTGAAAGGAATAATTTCTGAGGTTCTTGAGTGCCAAATGAATGAGTTGAGACACTTTAAGTTTTTGAGAAGAACATGATTGGAGCTGTAGTAGAGAAAGATTAATCTGGCCAAAAAAAAAAAAAAAAAAAGCAATTTAGATTGAAAAATGCAGATTAGAAAGAAAAGGAGAGGAAGAAAAGTATTAAACCTGTACAGGCAAGGAATCACAATTATATTAATCTTATTTATTTGCTAACACAATCACTAGCCTATTAAAAATTAATTTGATTTTTATTTATGTCAAACTAACACATATTTTAAAAGTCAGAGAAGTAAGTCTCCTGCTGGAGTTGGCCACTGCAGGTCTGTCTCTGTGCTAACAGCTTTCAGCGCTTTTACCTGTTTTCTTCCAATAGCCACTTGCTTCTTTTTTTTTTTTTTAAGATTCATTTATTTATGCATGCAAGAGCTGGGGTACAGGCCAGAGATGGGGGGGGGCGGGGGGTGAGAGGACTCACCAGAGACAGAGTGGGGAGCAGAACAGGCAGATCTATTGAAATTCACTGCTGAGGGGAACAGCAGGCGAGTCAGGAGAGGTCTGCTGCGCCATGTGGGTAGCTCCCTGGATGACCGGGGATCGAACTCGCGCTGCAGAGGCTGCGGACAGCTTCACAGTGCGGTGCTTAACCCCTTGAGCCACCAGGGAAGCCCTACTTGCTTATTTCTAAATTTTAGATGTAGCTGGTTTGTTCTTGACTTGAAATTTTAGTATCTTTTGGCTGTGCGCTCTGGCAATGCGTGTATGGCTTTCTTGGCGAGTGACTGTTGGGGACAGCCCGGCATGTCCATCCAGATGTTCGGTCCACACCCAAGGCCCTTGAGGTTTGGCCGGTGGAAAGGCCGGTGCTTAGCAGTCCCCGCGCACCGTCGCCTGCCTCACCTCTGCGCTCCCAAGAGCAAATGCACCACGCACCCCTCCCGCCCTCACCAGCCGCCAGAGCCTCTGCCAGGGTGGCCTGTCTCCCCTGGGCGCCAGCGCTTCTTTCTCCCTGTCTCCTCTGCCCGTGTCCCTGCGGTGCCTCCCAGGCCACCCGGGAAAGCGGTTAGCTCGGGACTGGACAGGGCAGACGAATGCCATATTAGTAAGAAAAAAATACACAAAAGTTCTATCATGTCCAGTAACAGGCCGCAGGGGCGCTGACAGCCCAGTGCGCTCAGAAAGCGCTGGGCGCACGGCTGACGCGCACGGGCCAGGGCTCAGATCTTGCAGAAGAGCAGGGTTTATGTTCGCTCTGCATGCCAAGGAGAGACCTGCGTTAGAGAAGCACGCAGGGAGGGCAGGTTTAGGGGGCACCCCACGCTTCGGGGTGGACGGATGTGTCGCTGGCATCTGGGTGCATGGGGTGGGCCCTTCATACAGCCACGCGCTGCCTACCCAGCTGCTGGCCCAGCTCTTCCTTCCAAGCTTGTTATGAGGCTATAGGGATAGGAATGTTTTCCTGATTTCTTTTACAGATAGGTCATTGGTACGGTGTGAACCGCGATTGAGCTTTGTATGTTGATTTTATATCCTGCACACAACTGAATTCGTTTAGTAGTCTTAATAGTTTTTTCTTAAGTACTCAGGGTTTGTTACATGTAAGATCACATTATCTGTAGGGAGAGATAATTTTATTTAACATTTTGCCTATTATTATATGTATTATTTATTTATGGTTACTGTTAAGTAGAGACATAACACAGCCAGATCCCTGCAAGTGAGTGCTATTGTGTAGACAGAGTGCTCCAGAAGAAGCCAGATTTAATGGGAACTTAAATCCTGAGAGAGAGAAGTACAACCCCCCACCCCTTGAATTCACCACTAGCACCCCCACCGCTCCCCAGACAATTCCATCCAGATTTCTTGAAGATTTCTGATATAGCTTCAAGAATATTGGAGAAATTAAAGAACTTATTGAATATCTTTTACAAAATGAAAATGATATAAATAATAGTTACTTAATCCATATGTAACCTCGTAGGAATTAAGGCAGTCTCCTTATCCAAAATATACTGAATTTTCTGTTTTGGAACATGTCTATTCACACTGGGAGGGGTGAATAAAGACTATAATTAGCTTTACATATTTTAAATCATTTTGATAGTAAGTTAATTCAGATAATCACATGTTCTATGTTAAGGGGGTTAAAAAACTCACTTTTCAGGAATTTTAGACTTAGGAATTGCAATAAGGCCTTTACTTCTCAGCCTTGGAGGGTAACTAGTACCTCCAACTCGTCAACTTCTCTGCTTTTTTTAATGTGTGATGAGTGTACACCATTGCCTTTTGCCTTTTGTGAACTTAGGATTGTTCCTGCTCTGTGAAGTTCAACTGTAGGGGGCTACATCATGCCCTATTACTGACCCCCCTCCCCGATAATAGGTCTACAACCTAGTCTCCAGAGCTTGTGTGTATTTTTTTACATGTCACCCTCTTCCAAAAAAAATGTGATTTAGTTAAAGAATTTTGAGAGGAGAATTTATTCAGGATTATCTAGGTGGACGCTCAGAGAGGAGGTTTGGAGTTAGACCCACACAGTGAACACCATGTGAGTGGGAACAGGAAGCTAGGAGGCCACAGACCGAGGGATGCCACCAGGTGGCCCCTGCTGGGAGTCAGTCAAGAATTAGATGCACCCTAAATCCTCCAGAGGGAGGGCAGCACTGCTCACGCCTTGATTCCAGACTTCTGATCCCAGAACCAAGAGGAAATACATTTCTGTTGTTTCAAGCCACCCAGCCTGTAGTAATTTGTTCTGACACTTCTAGGGACAAAATCATTAGCAACACAGGGTTGTCCTGTTCTCGCCGAGGGACAGCAAGTGCCTGTTGTGTGAGACAAGTACACATGTCAATCTTTTACTTATAATTTTAGGCAAGCTGGTTCTCCTCAGTTCTACAAACCTCCAAACTAGGGTTGGTGTCAATGATTTGAAATGACTCAAATTCCATAATATTCTTAGTCTGTGCAAATTGCGGAATATGCTCATGGAAAAACTGACCTATTGGTACAAGGA
This sequence comes from Talpa occidentalis, assembly GCF_014898055.3. Taxonomy (NCBI): domain Eukaryota; kingdom Metazoa; phylum Chordata; class Mammalia; order Eulipotyphla; family Talpidae; genus Talpa; species Talpa occidentalis. Next base: position 113,940,251 of record NW_023605194.1, read on the forward strand.
ATATATAAATTTTGATGAAAATAAAGGTTATTACCATCTTGGGGTGCATTTAAACATATTTTTCTTCTGGAATAGCAATTTAGATGTACCTGTATGTGAAAGTACTAGTATATTCTATACGAACTACCTGCTTGGTTTGATTGGAATACCTAATCTAAAGTTAACTTTTTTATATAAAATGTGTTGTATATAGACTAGTCTACATTTTTATTAATCTTATAAAGAAATTATGTAAAAAAATCAAATAGTTATATTTTAAAATCCCCATTTCGGTTGTCTGGATGACTATCTACTTTATAAGACTTCTTAATTGAAAATTTAATGGATGACTGATTCAATCAGAAAAATTTAAATGTTCATGAAAAACACATTTTACTTTATTGCCTTAATTTAGGGACCTTTTCCCTTCTTGCATGGAATCTCAAACCAACAGCCTTAGGACTTGTTCCCTTTCATGCCTCTGAAGGCTTTTGTTTTCTTCTTTTTCAAAAACATCTTCGAAGGTCCTTTCTCATTGTCCAACAAGACCACGGAATCTAGTCACTTCCCCTATTTTTCTTCTTCACGCAATGTTTAAATGTCTGTGTAGACACCATAACTAATGCTTATTAAGCACTTACTATGTGCTCCCAAACTCATTACTTCTCCAAGTTCATCACTTTTATTACACCTTGTGAGACAGGCACATTATTATCATCCCTACTTTACATGGGACAGTTGAGGTACTGAGAGGTGAAATAATATACTTAGTCATATAACTACAGAGTAGAAATGAGACCCAAAGTCATGGTCTGAACCACCTACAACAGTGGGCTCGTGAGGTCTCTGAAGGACTGTGTGAGCTTAGAGGAGTCTCACCTGCCCAGCTCATGGAACTCTTCAGCAAGACCCCCAAGATGTTTCAGGAGCTGCTGCCTAAGAGGTTTTGGGGCTAGTTCTCTATGATCATTGAGTAACTGTGATTTTTACATGTTTGTGTTAGCAGTAGAGAGTATGGCAATCCCTTGAGCTCTACTTAGTTGTCCAAATTTACAAACACATCAGACGCAAACTGACACATGTTCTCTAATTAATATGTTGAGTGATAAGAAAAACCACATTCCTATCTGGGCCCCCAGTCTTCCTGTGCTTTGGCTGTGGGGTGTTTCAAGGCCCTACGTTACAGCTTGACAGGCAGACAACAACCCTGCAGCCAGTCAGCCCTACTGAGCAGAACATCTGTTAACGCCTGTGCATTTTGCAAATGGGGATTTTCCAGATTTGGGTCAAGGTCATTTCACCTGATTGCTGAGCCTTCTGCAATCTGCTGCCTGAGTGAGGCTGGCAGCACAGTGCTCCCTCTTCTTCCCTCTGGCTTCCTGGCTCCTCAAGATGTGGAAAAGCTGAAGTGATCTCAGTCATGAGATACCTGTGAATTCTGAGGGACAGATACTGTGCAAAGGGTGGCTATGAATGCAGGAAACTTATGTCTTTGTGAGACTTCTTTTGGGATCTGAAAGAAAAGAAAATCAAGACAACAGCTCTTTACCTCAGAACCTTGCTGTGCTTCTCTATTTGCCCAGTGGCCTGAAGCAAGTAAAGAAATGGTGCCTGGACAGAGTCAGAGCCAGCCAGGAGTTCACAGTGTTGGCGCTTTCCTCAGTTCAATCAAAATTCATTTTCACCGTTAATCAGGTTTTCTTTCTGAGCGTCACACCCTCCACTATTCCTTTGCGGTGAGTCCCTGAGTTGTGTTTGTTGAGTGCCCCCACTCTGTGAACACACCCCTGAGTGAGACTCATGATTATTCCAGTGGATGGTGCTGTTCCCAAACTACAGTGAACTGTTGGCACTACCGCATCCCTCAATTTTTCTAAATTTCCAACATGTTTCTTTCCCTGTGTTTCCTCACGTCTATTTAATAAGTAAAAGAACAAAAGAAGTGAAATATGGTATAATCAATCTTGTGGTATATGATAAATATTTGTTTTATTTATCATGTATTCAAGCTTTCCAGGAACTCAGAAATGTCCATGCTAAGGAAAACATGCATATTGGACACTTAATGGACATAAAACAATCAAATCAATAAAATATTTCTCCAGTGTGACTGGTTGCGCAAGACCATGCTAGATTCTGTGCATATAAAAATGAATATGGTCCTCACAGAGTTTTCCATTGACCATAGAAGCTCACAGGCTAATTTTATGTCAACCAATGCAAGTGTTTTATTAATAGTGTTGTTCTTAAAACATTTATGCCTGATGCAGAGTTAGAGACATTATTATATACAAGTAAAGAGTGAAATGAAAATAGTGGGATACAAAAGGGAACAAAATACACTCTACTCTGGCAGGCGCCATCTTGCTAGTTCTTATTCTGGCTGACGTGGGTGGTTGACTAGCTGGCTGTCTTTTCTCACCTCCGCATGTGAGCCCCTTCCTTGCTGTGTTCTTATTCACTAGGACTTAGACACTGACCTGGAATGAGGGCTTTGCAAGGAACTGTATGCCCTGCTAATGCCTCTAAACAGGCCCAAGTTTCATTTATGGAGAAGAGAATCCTCATTGTTCCAAGTCCTATAAATATATGGTGTTTTTTTAAATGACTACCAACAAGCTAGTTTCTTAGTAACCCTTGGTGATCCTGTGCTGTTCTGTTGAGCTAGATCTTTCAGTAGATAAGGGCTGGGGTCATTTCCACTATCCAAAGTTGAGGTTACATCAGAGGCATAGTTGTGGACCACAACTGGCAACTTGCAAGTACAGCTCTTATTCTTTAAGGCAAGATGCAGAAATCAAATTTTCTTGATTATATTTGGTGGAAAATCAATTCACCCAAGAAAACCCAGTGACAAACCAACTATTCTCAAGTTAATAAAGTGGAAAAGGGGCTACAAAGCTCCCAGAGAAAGTCAACTGAGGGAGATTCTGCGTTGAGTATTGCCAGAGTCTGAGAACGGTCAGAGTAATTATCCTACACAGGCAAAAAGCAATATTGTTTTGAATGTACCACGAAATACTTCTGTTTCAATATTTGGGAAGGGCAAAAAATATGATCAGGAAGTTGATGTATTTCATGATATTTACTTATTTCAAAGCACACATTTAAAAAATATATATAATCATTCATCTTTTATTTCCTCTGGACAAACTGAAGCAGGACCCTGAGCATAGTTGCAAGGGAGCTCGGGAGCATGGAAATTAACATTTCTGCCCAGGATTCACTGTGTGTATGGACTCTGGTGGATTTTGTTTATAGTATTTAAAAGTTGGTTAAATGTTACATTGTCAAGTAGAGGCAAAATTTTATATATTTGGATCACTTTTGGACCTGCTTCCATCACAATATGAACATTTATGAATTCCTTTATTGTGGTGGAAATACAAGTAAAATCCAGAACTCTACAGTTTCGTCCTGAAAGAAAAATATCCTGAGCTCTGCTAGTTGAAAATAACTTCTTGTCTAGTTCTCTGCATCAGAGATTCTTCAATTACACAGCTGTGGCAGATTACACCTTAGTTCTCAAAAGATGCGCAAATATAGGTTTTGCTACACAAACAGACTTGCCACAGAGACTGCAATTACTCTGCATTTTGAGATTTACAGCATATTTCTCAATTTTAAGAAATACAACAAACACTTTTCAAATACTTTAAACATTTATTATTTTGCATGCAATTTATAACCATAGTCTCTCAACCTTAATCAAATTACAGATTCCAGGATCATTTTCATAGACAGGGCTTTTGTGTCATTGTGACTTAAAGGCATAAGCGGGCGTAAGTCCTTGAATTTTAGGGTTGAGTATCTCTAGCTTGCTTTGTGCTTGGAGTCAACTTTCAATTTCCTCTCCTTAGATGAGGCACGCGTTTCTTCTTGACCCACTTTGCATTTTTGTCCTTTTTTGGTGGCAGTGTTATAACTAAGGATGACCTAGACTCCACCTTCTTTGCTTCTTTGCTGGTCTAACTGGTTGCCACTTTGTGGAAGAACATAATATTCTCTTCGCTCCTAGTCCTGCAATGAATATGTCAGAGCCCTTGTCTTTGGAGAACCCACAGCTCTTTCTGCTAACATCAGGTGATGGCACAATGAAGGTCGTATGCTCTTCCAGGTGTGACCATCTTCCTTGGGGGGGTGACCCGAGATACAAGCCTGCGACTAGACTACTTCTGACCTTAAAACAGTTCCAAAAATATCCTTGCTTTATTTCTATGAAATGTATTTTGGACCTTATAAAAAGACACATAATACTCTTATTGCCCCAAAGTCACAATTTTGACAAGTCTTTGTCCTCTTTCCAGCCTCTTCCCTGCTTTTAAAGTCATATGAAAGGCATAGTAGTTTCAGACTCATTTTTAAGTCTTCCAGCCAAAATCATTCACATCTATGTTTCATGAGTGGTGGGCCGAGCTAGGCCTCAGAGATATTATCCTCATCATTTCAAGTTCTGAATATTATATGTAGGTTACAGATAAAGTCATAAGGGCAAATAATGTTCATCCATCATTACTACTTATATTTCACTGCAATTTCTATTGCAAGGAATTAAATTTAAGGTTATGTACTTACAATAAATAAGAAAGGGATAAGAGCTAACATTTACTTGCCATTTCCCAAACATTAATTAATTCAACAGCAAAATAAATATTATACCTTGTGACAGAAAGCTGCCTCAATTTTACAACTACATTATTTATTACTTGGGAAATGTTTTAGTTGAAGGATGACTAGATAAATGGGGGGAAAAGATGGCCTCACAAAATGTTCTTTGAGATAATTCGATGGGCTTGCCAGGGGATTGCCTATAATTTACCTTACGGTGGTAGTCACAGCTGGGAATAACCAGCTCGTGTATACTTGCAAAACTGCAAATCATAAGCAGTCAAGAAAAGTATAAAGTATTGGTTAGAGGTAAGCAAATCTGGAACATTGATCTGAGACTAGTGGTTTGCTAAGGGAGAATAAATGGTAAATATCTTTGCTTCTTACTGCATCTGTGATCAATCATCCCAAATTCAGTGACCCCAAACAAGGCAAATTTGCCGTCTTACAGTTCTGGAGGTCAGAAGTTGGAAATGGGACTCACTGGGATAAAATCAAGGTCTCAGCAAGGGTGCATTCCTTTCTGGAACTTGGAGGGGGACTGTGTTTTCATGCCTTTTCTAGCTTCCAGCACCCCGTGGTTCCTGGCCTCCTTCCATATTCAGAGTCAGCAATGGCTGTTAATTTTTCTTCCCAACTCTTCCTTCCAACACTTTTGTGCATTCGAAGTTCTCCTGTCTCCCTTGTGCATATTTGAAGGTCTAACCCTCTCTTGTTAGGGTTGATTGAGGGGTGAATGAAGCCTTTCTTATAGCAGACCAAGGCACAAGTAACTCTGAAGAGTCCCCAAGAGTTCTCTCCAAAGCTCCTTCCTCAACTCTTACATGTTCTTCATGTGAGTGAGAGACTTAAGAGTCGTTCAGAAGTACTTTTATTCACTTTTTCTTGGGTAATTGTATGTGCAAATTGACTGGCTATATGGCACCCAGGTATTTGGTCAAACATTATTTGGGTATTTCTGTGAAAGTGCTTTTGGATGAGATCAACATTTTAATTTTAACGGGGATAATGTTGGTCTGCAACACTGTGATTCAGAGGTAAAGGTTCACACCTCTTCAGCAGTATGTTCCACAGTAAACCCATGAGATCACCATTTTGAGTTAATAGGTTGAATAAAGCAAAGTGTCTTCCCTCGTGTAGGTGGGTCTCGCCCAATCAGTTAATTGAAGAGCTCGCACTCACATAAGGTAGGAGACATAGTTGCTACAACCTAAGCATATGTCTGTAAGGTCGAGGCTGGGGCAGAGATGGGTAGAGGAGGGGGAACATGAAACTGCTGCCACCTGCATCCCGGGAGCCCGCTCTGCCCGGTTTGCACGGGCACTGATAAGCAGCGTTGAAAGTACAACCAGTTCTGAGAGAAAAAACTTCTTTGAAAAGCAGCTTTGACTCTGCATTCTCCACCTCCCTCCAAGGACAGACCCTGCCCTATAAAAGCTTGCCCTCACCCCCCAACGGGTGCGACTTCTCCGGCCCCCATGGGTGTTGGCGCACCTCGCCCGTGAGCACAATAAATTTCTTGCCTGTGAGAAACTTAACCTGGCTTTCCTTTTCTTTACCGCGCCAACCCTTTCAATGTCAGTCTACCCTCTCAGGACCTTTATGAAGTAGACAGAAAATCCTAATTTTCGAGCTCCTAGGTCACCATAAATAACTGGCTGATATTAAAACAACCCTTCATGAACTGGCCCAACAGAGGCTAATTCTCAGCCTAAAAGATTCTAGTTAATATTGGTGCTGGGTCCCAAGTTGGGAGACTCCCTTCCTGTGTCTCCTGAGGGTCTGAGTCCTTCTAGTCTGTGACTTCACTATCTCTGAGACTTTTATTTCCAGATACACAGACCCGGGACTATGGGCTTGGAAGATTACTTGGAACATATTAGGAACCAGTCCTAAGGAAAAGGTGACCTTGACTGGCACAAAATCTCTAAGAGGCTCACCCTTTAAAAACAACTTTTCATAATTAAGTCAATACGTAATGGTGCTCTTTATGAAATGCAAGTTCAATGACAGAGATGAGTGCAAGAATTTATTATGTATATTTGTTGGTGCTCCAAATAATTTTCCTATTGCCATGAGATTTCTTGGTAGGAATTTCAGGAAAGTTATAAGCACAAAGCTTCTTGTCATGTAGGTAGATCTTTCTTAATTCCACTAATCACTGTAATAGCCACTGCAAATAAACCACTGAGTAGACCTCAACTACCTGATACTAGAGTTCATGCTCTAAATATGGCCTTTGTTTTTCCAGTTCATGTGATAAGCTTTTATTTACTGCAACTGTTAGTTACTGTATCTCACATAACCAGTAACTCACAAAATGCTAAAATACTTAGCAGGTAAAAAATAGCAAATCTGCCTCACTGGGTGGTTGTGGACCTACGGGAAGTCACTGAGGTTTTAATCTTGGCCAGACTCTTGCTGTGTGAACTTTGGCAAGTTATTTCTGCTCTGAGAGACCTAAGAATGAGGACAGAAAAATCTGACATTTCTGGGGGGAGGTTCATATGAGCAAACATATTTTAAGCCCTCAATACAGTAACTGATATATTGTACCTTCAATGGAAAGTATCATAGTCATAAAAGCAATCATTGTGAATGTTATTACTGTTATCCTAGTCTCAATATTCCTCCCTGTAAGATGGAGATACAGATAGCCACACAGCAGCGAGAAAGAAAATACCTGATGTGCAATATAAACCCAGTTGACATTCTTTTCCCATTTCTTTCTGGACCAAGCAAGACAAGGATTTATCAGTCCATTCAGTTGTAGAACCTTTAACATTGTTCTGGGTCAGTCCTGTAGGCTCTTTAAGAGTTCTTTAGCAGATTTTAGCAAATATTTCTGTATACTCTTGGTGTTGAAGGAGGCATACTTGGCGTTCAATATTTCTGTTGCCAACATCTTTTTCATAATCACCTTCATTTTGGGCTTGTTTTGCTGGCTATTGCGGTTGGAAACTGCCAACCGTGAAGACTCAAACATCTGGCAGGAAATGCTGTTTCTTTGTGTTTACATTGCATTAAGCTTGGTTGACCCTAAAGCCTATATCCTTTGTATCCAGTTCTGCAGATAAATTCATTTCTTGATCTTTATCCTGTGTACATAGAACATCGATTGTCTGTTATGGGCATAGTAGAAGCAAATAGGTTCCAATTTGTTGGCATTCCTGGATTCAGCCGTCATGTCCTGCTACTCTGGAAAATGTGCATTGCCACTTCCCTGGGCTGTAATTAAGAAGCACGCCAGAGCCAGCCAAAGCAGCTTTACACACTCGAGTCGAGAGCTTAGCTCCCCATGGTCCTGGGTCACGGGCATCACCACTCAACCCTGAGCCCTCAAACAGAAGATCTTTAAGTGATGATTTGAGCAAAGATGACATCATGCTAAGGGGAAAATAGCGTTTGATGCTCTCATTTCAAATTTAGTTAACGCGGTGGTAGAATTGATCATTTTTAATTCCTAAATACAAATAAACTTCCTTTCTGAAGCTGTGAAGTTTTGCAGCACTAGATTAAATTGAAATCTTCAAACCAACTGAAGAAAGTAGATCTGAGTAGGGATTTAACTGCATCTCTGCTTCCGTCTTGGAGTGGAGGCCGCTCTTGAAAGTAGTCCCTGCCGTTTGATAATTTCCCTTTTCTTTTGGATTATGGAAATAGCTGCCACAGTAGAGTTGTTATCCTTCCTGCTCTGTATCGCAGCCTTTCGCCGTGTCCCTGTATCTTTCTTAATTAGGATTATCTGCCATCTTTTACTACTGATAATGAGGTGAAACCCATGATTCTCCAGGCTTCTGAGCAGCCACGGGATCAGTAGGACCAGCGTCTGGCAGGAAAATTAAATTATTTTTAATGTTAAACAAAGGGATGGCAAGATTCCACCTGTAGCCAAGCCTGGCTGGGAAGTGCTGAAAGGAGAAGTCAGGTCATTACTCTGTGATCAAACGGATTGCCTTAGACATGGCTATTAAAAGAGAATCCCACCTCAATAGCCACACAGCTGGGAGTCCAAGAGGCAGTGGAAATCAGCCACTTGCAGGAATTGGAGATTAGCAGAGCCTCCTGAGGGACCCAGGTAGGGGCAGCCACAGCAGGGCCTCAGTGTGCTCCTCCCATGGGCCTGGATCCTGGAGGGATGCAGGCTGGGAAAACACACACACACACACACACACACACACACACACACACACACACACATACACACACAGCATCGCATTTGCTGATCTCTTGGATGTCTGGCCCTGCCGTGCATTTGTCTGTTTGCCGAGACCCCAGCTTGCACGTCTCTCAGAAGGGCCTGGGGGAGGTGGAGGTTGACACAGGCACCTGGAGGGTCTGCAGGAGATGGAGCAAATGGGTACAATGGAGAAGTTGGCATCGTGACCCACAGATCGCAGGCTGGTACTGGTGCTCCTTAAATTGCTTGCTCGGGTGCAGGAATCAGCGTGGCTGTGCTCTTGTGAAATGAGTGAAGAAACACAGACCTGTTCATCTCAAAGGGCTTCATTTTCCTGACCCAGAGAGCAGCTGGCTGGGCCAAATTTACGTTTTGCCTGAAGACCTGAGCTTCCCCAGGGAGGGCGGTACTTAGGCTTGTAGATGAAGGGTTCTGATGTGGGTATTTGTGTGTGTTGAGGCCTGTCTGCTCATTACAGAGCAGCATTTTTTTTTAAGATTTATTTATTTATGCATCCACAAGCTGGGGTACAGGTCAGAGGTATGGGGGTGTGAGAGGATTCACCAGAGACAGAGTGGGGAACAGAACAGGCAGACTGACTGAAATACACTGCTGAGGGGAGCAGCGGGTGAGTCAGGAGAGGCCTGCTGCGCCATGTGGGTAGCTCCCTGGCCTGCCGGGGATTGAACTCGTGCTGCAGAGGCTGCGGACAGCTTCATAGGTTGCGTCTTAATCCCTTGCACCACCAGGGAGGCCCTAGAGAGCTGATCTCTAGGTGATCTTTATATTAAGAGAGCCCGGGATGATGAGGGATGGCTCCCTCGTGAATTGGTGGTGGGGATTTCGCCGGGCCTACACCTGAGAGGAGAAGGCACGCAGGCATGCGTTGCACAAAGATGAACAACGATGAAAAAATAGAGAGAGCAGGATTCTCTGTCCTTGGCAGAGAGCCTTCGCCAACAGCCCCGAGCATCCCGGGCAGGTGACTCCCGGGCAGGAGACTCCTGGGTTGAACGGGCCACCTCTGCAGCCCTGACTGCCTCGCGGCTGGTCCTGCCTGTTCCAGGGGTTCCTGCCTGGTTTACAGGGAGGACTGCAGGGCTGTCCATTAAACACACGCACGAGCGCACACACATGCACACGGCGTAGGCACACACACTCATGCAAGTGACGACCTGAGTCCTCCTGGCAGATGTTGCCAGGTGATAGACCGCGTCAGCGGTGGAGCCAGGCCTTGGGGTACCCCGCGAGCCGCAGGCGCCCCCTCATGGGAGCTGCCGCCGGCACAGGTGGTGAGGCCGCCCCCAGGTGGGATGTGGGAGCCTCTTTAAAGACACTGTGGTCTGTGACCTTGTGGGGCTCGCGCCGGTGACCGCCCTCTCTGAGGACACCTGGTGCCAGCGGCCTGATTCAGGCTGCTCCCTCCTGCGCTCGGGCCTGGGGGACCATGGCAAGTGTCAGGCCCCTGTTTTGGGGGTTAACCTTTAAATGGTTGAGTGAGGGTGCAAGGACAGGCCCACATGCTACTCTGGGCAATGAGGTCTAGGGTAGGAAAATGATGGGGGTGGGGGAGGGCGTTCAGGGCCTTCAGGAGAATTCTGAGTGCCGCAGAAGCTCGGGCGAGCTTATCCAGGGCAGGTTTGGGCTGACTGGTAGAAATATAAAGAAACTTTTGGGAAGTGGTCCCCGGGCCTGCAGAGGAAAGCGTCCCGTTGGCCACATCTTCGGGGTTCCTGGACCTTTCACAGCGCAGAGCCCAGGGTTGGGGGCCCCATCAACTGCGTCTGTGACAGCCCCACCAGACACCTTGCTTCGGGCAGACTCGTGTCGCCCCCCCGCGCTCCCCCCCTGGCTCTTAGGGCCCCCCCACCCCCTTTTCCTTTCAGCTCCAGCTGCTGGGACAGGGAAATAAATCATGAAAAATAAATCTGCACTGCCTCACTCAGAAACCATTGCACCTCTAAATAGAGGGGGAGCATCTCAGTCAGAAAAGTAGCTGGCCGGCCCTCCGGGGCTGGGAGAGGGGCCGAGGGCTCTTCTGACGGCACCCACTGAGCTCTCAGGAAGGCAGGGCTGCCCCGGCCCTCTGCTGGCAGCAGTGCGGGGGGTGTCTGAATAGCAGAATGTGCCGGGAGCTGAAGTGGGGTGCATTACTCCACACATAAGGGGAGAAGCCTTGGGAAATGCTGAAGAAAACCTGGGACGAAGGAGCAAAGAGCCCAGAGTCTAGAAATTGCAAGAAAGGCGGGGAAGAGCAAAGAAGAACAGAAGCGTCCGAGGAGGTTTAGCAGAGGAGGACACTGGAGGCAAGAGTCTCTCCGGGCTTTCCTTGGGGTGATGTGGGGTGAAAAATGTTACCTTTCTCCAGGGTCTGTCTTATGCAAATGTTAGAAAATGCACAGAGCTTCTTCCTGTGAGCGCGGTCGTGTGTGAATAGGAGTGCAAAAGCGTGAGTGTGAGCGTATAATTGTGAGTGTGAGCGTGTAATTGTGAGTGTGTGAGTGTGCACGTGAGAGAATGCCAGAGCACCGCTGTCAAGGCATTGGATGCTGCATCTCGCTTTTCTCAGAAAAAGCAAAAAAGTGCTCTTGTCAGTCAACCCCAGAACAAGGGGATTAAGAAAAACCCAGCTGGAATGTGAACATTTATTTCAGTTATTGCAGAGAAATCAAGCCAGGGCACGGTTGGGGGGGAGCAGGGAGGGCCCTAATTGTGTTTGACACTATCTGACCTAAGGAGGAAAACACCTAGGCGCAATTACAGGGAGCCTGGAGGAAAGCAAGGAGGGAAAAAATGATTTTCATTGTTATTATTGCAATTATTAGTAATTATTTTTAAGTAGCGTGATGCTGAATATTTCCACATTACTTCACTATTCCAGTGTTGTTGCTGTTTTATTTTTAAACTCCTTTTGATTATCTGAATCCTTCATGTATCTGAACCCAGAGCCCCTTCCAGCCCTGGGGGATTTATGTTGAGGTTGAAATAACAAGCTCGCTGCTGTCCTGAGACGCCAGTTCAAACAAAACGAGGAGATCAAACACCTGATGGCCGAGCAGGAGACTGGAGGTGTTTACGGCTGCATCACATTCTGGTTTTCTGTTGATGTTCTTCCCTCTGCCCTTGAAAACTCGGGGCCTCTCTCTGCTCCACCCCCGGCGGCCTGAGGGCTGTGGCGTCTGAGGCTGGAGGGTGCCCGGGGGTGTGACGTCTGACAGTGCAGAATCCAGATCGAGCCTCTGCTTGGACTCCGAGGTGTCCACGGGCTGGTAATTACATTTTCTGAGAGCTTTAATGAGTGAAACATTTTATATCAGCGATATTGGCTTTCTCTGTTGCCTCCAGAGAGCCAGCGCTGGAGAACAAGTCTCTCTAAATCCTGGCGTGAGGCCTGCAGGCCAGGGGGGCGGCCCTCCCTGCCCTGGCCCCGCTGTCCCCACCCGCAGGTGCGTGTGCCGCGGGCGGTGAAAGCTCAGGGGAGACACGCCTCGCGCCTTCTGCGTCCTGGGCTGGGGAAGAAGAGGAGGTGTTCCCCTCCCTGCCCTGGGGGAGGCCCGGGGGGCTCTGGTCGCACTGATGTGCTGGTCAGGCTCTTGAGGCTTGACAGTGTCGTGATGGGGCTGCGGCTGAGCCCCACTAGTGGCACCGGGGAGGGGAGCTGGGCCTGGGCTGTCCTTGCTCAGCTGTGTCCACGCCAGCCTGTCCGCGGGCCCGTCCCCAGGGCACTGAGTTAGGTCAGCACGAGAGGATCCGACCCGAAAGGACGGCCCAGAGGGGAGAGGGACCAGCAGGAGGGACAGCCCCGAGCCAGCTTATTCTAAGCAGCCACCTGGAGGGGGGGCCTTGCTCGGGCGAGGGGGCTGCGATGGGGGGCTCCTCAGTAGAAGGCCTCCGAGGCGTCTGCAGAGACACCAGGGACATGAAGGGGCTCCCAGAGAGCCCGCCCCCCACCGTGTGGGGTCCCCCCCAGTCCTCTCCAGACGCTGGCCCAGCACCCCACGGCGCGCACAGGGAGCAGGACACAGGTGCAGCTGGGGGAGTGGCCGGTGACCCCGCGCCCGGGCTCCCTGCCGGGGTGGGAAGGGGAGGCTCCGACCTGGCTGATGCGAGGCCATCGGTGTCATCGGATGGGCCTTCACCGGGCTTTGAAGCAGGATTGGTCTTGCAATGGCACAGGGCGGGGGCCGCCCTGGAGGTCACCTCGGGCCTGACCCAGGGAGGCGCCGGGTCTCATGGGCAGAGGGAACGTGTCCTGCTCCCTTTCTCCCTCCTTCCTTCCTCCTCACCCCCCACCCCCACTTTTTCACTTCTCTGTTTGCTCCTGGAGTGCAGGGGTCAGTATACCAGCTACGCGTAGGCCAGTAGTGACCTGGTTTCCTTTCATGTCACAAGACTTTGGTTGTATTCTTATCTCTGCGGACACACTGACACACACACACTCACCGTGTTAACTACTTCCAAAGGTCTCAAATAACATTCATAAGGTCCACCCCTGAAATCCTTGCTATTCGAGGTCCAAGATCCCCTAACTCTCCAGCCATTTCCCCGACAGCCAGGCCCACACGCCCGCGCGCTTCCCTGGCCTCCGCCCCCCACCCCCCCAGTTTACCCTCCACATGCTCCCTGAGCGCAGGGAGGCTCGGGCTGGTCAGACCACATAGCGTCATTATCGCAAATCTCCAGCTCACCCTGGGATGGTTGCTCTAATCGTTGTGAGAAAGCAAACATTCAAAGTCTAAATGACTAGTTTTCATATGATATAGTGATAAAGATCAAATTCTAATCAGATGTATTTAAAAAAATTATTCTTAATAGAAAGATTATTCTCCCATTAGGTGGGTGGGCATTGTGGTATGATGTCAAGATGTACATTCTGCAAAAGTTGTTCCTATTCTGAAGCCCAAAGTGCTCCTGATTCTCAGCTGGTGATTTCCAGGGGCCATTTATCAGACATCGGGACAGGCCCCGAACTTTCCAATGGACATTTTTCCTTGACTGAAGGATGGGGAGCTGGTGGACTAGGTTAAATTCCTCAAATATGTACTGCAGGAGATGTAAGAATCAGTCACTGCATTGCCCTATGAGAAGCTCTGCTTCTGTTACAGGGCAGGGAGAGGGGCACCCCAGAGCCCCCAAACCTGCCTGCTCTAAATAGGTTCTGCCATGCGCTACAGCAAGACCAAGCATAGGACCTTCAATGGAAAGGAACTTTAATACAATGAGTGTGCTATTGCACACAGAGACGGGGCAGACTGAAGTTTCCAAATCAAGCACCCACAGTCACCCATGCCCTCGTGGGTAAATGTCCAGCCAGACAGGGCTGGCCCAAAGCAAGGCCCGAGAGCTGCCCCAAGTCTAAAGCTCCTTCGGGTGGGGGCCCATAGGAAAGGGGCAGTCGGGGCCAGACAAGTCTGAGAGGAAAAGAACAAAATCGAAACCGAGACAAAAGCTGCCACTGTCACCTGCCCACGGGTCTCACCCATGTCTGTGTCAGCCAGTCCAGGCCCAAGCAGCAAGCGCAGCTCCTTCCCGTGTCTGCTCCATGCGTCTCCTCCAGGCCTCCTTCTTGCTTCCGTCCTTCTCCCAGTGTAATCTGCAGCTTCTTCTCCCTGCTCAGCTCCACCCTCCCTTGGGTGGGGCAGGGAACCTGGAAACTCCCCCTTCCCTGGGGACCCCCGTTCCAATTCCTTCCTGAAAGTAGCTCACCAGTGAAGAGAACTGGACACATGTCCAGCCAGTGTCGGTCGGAGCAGACTGGGGTGTGCATCTGTTGGGCTGTGGGGCGCAGGGAGGCCGGGAAGGAAGGCCGTGGGACTTCCCAGCCTGCAGCTCTTCCACGTTGTGCTGCCTCCCATTTTGAGAGTTTCTTCCCTGCGCAGCTTTCTTTAGAAACCTAAGTGTTCCTAAGGTGTCAGGTAGTGGGTGTAGAACGCCTTCGTGTTAGTGAATCTGTGCACATGAATCTGTCATTTTCCCATGGACCGTCCTGTCACGCGTGGGTATCCCGGAGCAAAGCGTCTCCTAGGGAATCAGGTCGAGTGCGTGTGCATGGAGCGGGGAGCAGGCGAGCTGTCCGTGTCCATGTCCATGGCATTTTTAATAGCGTCAAGTCACTTTTTGGATTCAGTGCAAAGGTTTGGGCATAGGCAGGTACATCACTCGTTCAAGAGGGGGGTGTATTGGCAGGAAGAAAAGAAGGTGCTGACAGAATGTCCGAAGGATGAGGTTACTGTCCTCACCCACTGGCTCTCTATTGGAGCCCACGTGGTGCTGGGCACTGATGGGGGGCACGTGGCCAGCGGGGCCACGAGCCGCAGGGTCTGCAGCGTGTTCATGTCGCATCTCCGCAGACACTGATCTCAGCCTCCACCTGCACAGCTAATCGGTCTCAGAAGAACGAGATCCTACGAGTCATCCTCGGGAGTCACGTGCCATCGGCCCATGCCTTCTCTTACCTGTCGTTGCTTCACATGTGTTCCGTGTTTAGCACCATGATTTAGTTTCTTGATTACTCCCCTCCTTCGAGTTCCTGCTCTCCCATGTTCTCTTTATTGCTCGCTTTTCACCATTTCTTGTTCTCTCATCTGAATGTCACCCCCAAGCCAATGAGGTGATGTACGAAGGAGTTCATTTTATTTCCTCCTCGGTCTAGATCCTGGGAGGGAACAAATCTGCAGCACCTCAGAGGTTGCTGGAGCTGGCAGAGGAGCGAGAGGGAGGCAGGGCCGGGTCACAGGGCAGGTGGCCAGGAGGGTGGAGGGGGGCTGTTCGTGCGGAGTGAATACAGAGCTGGTATTATCACACCAGCAGAGCACACTCATTAGAGTCCCAGAACTGCCCGGGAGACTAAAGAAGACTTTTAATTATCTGAGCTTGATCAAGAAAATCTCGGGGCCGCCTCTAGATTCTAGATGGGGCGTGTGGGAGGCGGGTGGGGGCTGGAGTAATCACCTCTAATGGGCACCTACAGGCTTTAAAGAACGAGGTTGTTTCCTTTCTACCCCATAAGTCTTGCTCATTCATCATATTAGAAACTTACAGCACTTCATTGGAAAAACTCCTAAAACTCCTAGTTTATTCTCACAAGGGGCCGATGAGTTCAGTGGTCGGACGTCTGTGATGAATAACTGAGATGGACAGACGTCCGCTCTCTGGCGTGGAGCTGTTTCTCTCTGATTTCAGCGGTGGGCTGTTAGTGATACCTGTCACTCTTCATTAGTCAACAAGATTTTTGAAAATATTACATTTTTCAGTTAGAAATCCAAAGGCACACATTTGATCTAAGGCATGAAAAGGTCGCTTCTAGAAGATCTATTATGAGAGATTTCACTTTCTGCTCGAAGGTTCTGTTTCTGCCACTTTCCGAGGTAGGAGCTTTATGTCCCCATGGTTAATTTCAGGTGTCCTCTTGGGTGGATGGTGACCAGGCATCACAGCCGTGTTAAACGCAGTCGGAATTTTTCATGTCGTGTTTTTATCAGCCTCAGTAACAGCCAATGAGCTGCATGTATAAGATACATGATTCGGTCAGTCTTGACATATGTATCCATTCAGCTTTGAAGCCATCAAGACAGTAAAGATAATGAACATATCCGATGATTTCCAATTTTTTTCCTAATGATTCCTAATTTCTTCAGCATATCTAAGGCTATTCAGGCTTTTTCTTCTGGAGTAAGTGTTGGCAGTTTGTTTCAATGAATTTGTCCATTTGGTCTAAGTTGTTAAATTTATCACCATAAAATTGTTCATAATACTCCCTTTTGATTCTTTCACTATCCATAAAATCTATAGTGATATCTCCTCTCTCATTTTTTATGTCTTTTCTCCTTTTTTTCCCTGATCAATATGATTAGTGGTTTATCAGTTTTATGAATCTTCTAACATAACCAGATTTTTGTTTCAGTGATCGATTTTCTCTATTGTTTTTCTCCTTTTTATTTTATGGCTTTTCACCCTGACTTTTGTTATTTCCTTTTCTCTAATTACTTCAGATTTAATTTTCTCCTCTTCTTTCTTCAGGTGGACCCTGAGACCTTTCTGTTTTTCTACTATAGATGCATTTTGCTGTATATTCCCCTCATATTTTGCGTTGGCTGCATCACATTTTGATATTGTGTTTTCATTGAGCTCAAAATACTTTCCAATTTCACATTTGATTTTTTTCTTTTATCCATGCTTTACTTAGTAGAATATTGTTTAGCTTCCAAGTATTTATAGATTTTTCCCCAAGATCTTTCTGTTGTAGATTTCTAACTTAATTCCATTGGGTCGCGAGACTTTCAACGAATTGAGCTCTTTAACTTGTCCCTTCCTACACTACATGACCTGGACTCTCTTTGGGGAGTAAGTTGGGACATTATAGACAGAATCTTATCTGGTTTCTATTTCCCAAGGATCATTGTCACTTATGAAGGGAGCAAGACTTCTCCTCTACCAGGTTAGGGTATGTAGCTGGGTCAGAGAATTAGGTTGGCATGTGGAGATATTGATGGGAGAAAAGTGTACACATTTTATTTTTATTTGTTCTTAGATGTCTTCAGTAGGAAAATGAAGACAGTTGCCAGACCTATGTGCTTATATACTAGATTGAACCAAGAGTAGTCATTGTGGGGAGGTTAAAGAAAAGTAGGGGCTATTTTAACGAGGTTTGTTTGTCCAGATTTCTTTTGTCCTTGACTTTCTCTCTCTCATGATAAGAATGTGATTTTCCTCCTAGTACAGTGAGGCATTTTTCACACGGGACTTTTATCCCCTGACTTTAGGAAGAAGGGGGGATAGGCACACCCTTTTTGTGTCTGCTATTTCTCAGATGCCTCTAGTTCAAAAATGTCAATATGCCAAACCAGCATATTTTCGGGTAACATGCTCTGAACCCCTTCAGTTACCTAATATCTAGTGTCTTAAAAACTGTTTTTTATAGACTTGGTACAAAATTCAGTTCTTAGAGACAGGAAGGAAAGTCTGTTATTTCCTATAGACTGTGTTGTTTAGAAGTACACATTTACCTTGAAGTTTAATATTCTTTTTATGTGTTGTCATTGAAGCTGGTAAGTCTGGACTCTTGATTTAGCTTTTTCTCTGTAAACAAAACAGTGACAAAGTAACCGGAAAAAACTCTAGAAAGTAGGCAAAATATATGCTTGGGTGTTGTCTACCGGAAGAATCTGGGGAGAGAAAAATGGTAGTGAGGTTCACCAAGTGTACAGAATCAGACCACAAGATGTAAAAAAAAAAAAAAAGCTAATCAGAGTCCCAGGGATACTTGAGTATGTAGCATTGCAATTGATCACAGGGATATAGCATGTGCAGACAAGGTCCAGTTGAGACACAGGAAACACAGCATCTAGGATTTTTGCTGCCACTGTGAGTTATGGGCAAGCTGATGAAACTGAGCAAACCCAGGGGAAAAGGGAGTGACCTGGTTGGTGGGCCCTCACCTGCAGGACTTAGCAGCAATTGGTCATTCGAACAACTGAACTCATCTGAGTCTCAAGAAAAGGAATACATTAGGTTGAGCTAGGTTTCTGGACAGTGTTGACAGAGATTCAGCTCTAGTAAGTTTGAAGTGGGGTCTTGAAATCTCCACTTTTATGCAGCTCCAGCTAGGCTATAGTGATGCAAGACTAGTTTTGGGATCCACTAGTCTAAATGATTTCTTACATTACTTTTGAGTCCTAGTCTGGAAGCCGTGCACACCTGGGGGTGACGTGTTCTAACCCCTGCACTTGCAGTTGTAAGGCATGACTCAAACACAGAGTGTAACCATAGGTTTATTTATAAGGGGGCAACTGGGAGTTTCTAAGAGTTTCTAAGGCCACAAACAGCCATCTGTCCTACCCCAGATAGTGTCAGAGTGTCCACTAGTCCAAACCAAAATTTGCTCGTGAATGAGGGCACTGTCCCTCTCATGAGACCTGGAACTCAGGGCACAGCGGTGGACCGGGACCCCGCTCACAGCAGCAGCTGGAGGTGATCACAGGTGGTGACCCAGAGGCCGGGCTGGCGGCACTAGAGGCAACAGCAACAGGAGACAGTTGTGCAGGTGGTGTGTGACCTATGAGGTCAGAGGCGCTGCTCAGCAGGTGGTGCTGGGCATGCTGGAGGCAGGAGCAGAAATTAATGATTTGAAGTGACAAGAGATCAGAAGCAAAGCTTTTCCTAGTAGACCAGGGCAGAGGGTCCAACTCCGCCTGCTCGCTCACCCTCCATGGCTTACGGGTCCCTTCTGACAGCAGTGTGGGTTTCAAACCCATATGGCAGCTTTCAAAACTGGTGTGAGTTTCAAAACCTGGAACCCAACAGTGTGTGAAACCTGCCCCGCTCGGGGGGTGGGCCAGGTAGCACCAGGTGTGGCGTGGACGGAGGGTGTGTAGCAGAGCGCCCCCTGCAGTCTCACCTGGTAATAACAACTACCATTGTAGGACGCCGTGTGCGTTGTCTTGGGCACCTGACCTGGGTCTCCTTATCCTCATGTTCTGAAAGTTGACACTTGTGTGTTTGGAATTCCCAGGAATTTGCCATATAAGGGGTCCACTTAGAAGATGATAAACTTATCATACTGTTGTCTTAATATTATTGGTTGACTTCAGTCAAGTTTGTCAAAGGTGAAATTATTATTTTTTAAAGATTTATTTATTAATGCATACAAGAACTGAGGTGTAGGACAGACGTGCAGGGGGTGAGAGGATTCACCAGAGACAGAGTGGGGAGCAGAGCAGGCAGACTGACTGAAATACACTGCTGAGAGGAGCAGCAGGCGAGACAGGAGAGGTCTGCCGTACCCTGTGGGTAGCTCTCTGCCAGGCCGGGGATAGAACTCATGCTGCAGTGACTGCAGATAGCTTCATAGGTTGTGTCTTAACCCCTTGCGCCACCAGGGAGGCCCTGAAAGATTATTTTTTAAAGAAAGTTTTACAAACTTTATGAAAGAGAAGTATGAAGGGACATAATCTACAAATAGCAGCCTAGAAATTTTTAGACCCTACTACTTCATCAAACATTGATTTATTCTGGCCGTGAACTGTATTACGTTATTTATTTCAGTGACTTCACATATTCCAGGGTTTCTTAGTGAGAATTTGTCCATTATTTCTCGGTACTATAAACTGAAAGCATTTCCTGACTTAAGCCTGCCACAATATCTTAAAAATATGAGACTTTGTGTCCTTAGTAACGCCCATGTCACTATAGCAATGCCCACGTTACTGTAGTAATGTCCCTGTTACCACAGTAATGTCCCTGTTACCATAGCAGCGCCCACGGTTACCGTAGTACTGGCCATGTTACGTTTTTCATCTGTCTCTTTTGAGACTCTTCTATTTAATATCCTTTTACTTTTTTTGTAAAAGTTTCTATCTTTACCATTTTTCCCCTTTTCCTAGCTCAAGGCAGGGCTGAGAGGTTCCTTCTAGATATTTATTCCCTTTTTCAAATTTAAAGCCCTTGATATTGTTATTTCTTATTAAAGTTTTATGGATCAGACATAAGTAAACAGCCTTTCACCCTGTGACTCAGGTTAAGAGGATATTTATAGTTCAGATGCCAAGATTCTAAGGAAGGATAAAATTAAAAAATGGAAACAATTTTTTTGTTAAACTGGCCAGATTTTAAAAACTATTTGTAATCTTCACATGTAAAGTGCTTTGAGTGTTTTTGGGGAATGCTTGGGATTGAGGTCACTGATTTAAATTCCATCCATCCCCTCTGTTTCCCACCCAATTGCCTTTGTCTCTCCTCTCCCCTATTTAATTGGAGCTTTTTTCCAACTTGAACTGATCTGAATGGAGTTACAAAGTGAAATTAACCAATTCCCTAGGAGGAAGTGGGGGTAGCAATACTTTAGAAAGCTTGTTAATTTCTCTCCTCACTTTGCCTCCCTGCTCCCTCTCAGGCCTCAGTTGGAACCCCTGGAGAAAGGAAATTAACAAGCCCCCTGAAGCTGAACCACTGCAGCCTTTCCAGGGAATTGGTTAATTTCACTTTGCTGCTCCATTTAGAGCAGCTGGGGGTCCTGGTCTGAAGGGAAATACTAGGACCCTGTGCTTGAAATCCCTTTACATTTTTAAGCAAAATTTCAAGTTTACCCTTCCGACTCAGAGGTGGCGTTCACCATTATTTCTGCCATACTAATTTACATACTGGCGCCGACTATTTCTATTTTTTCTTCCGTTTTCATTTTTTTAGACCCGTCTGAGACAACTTTCCAAATTCTTCTTGATTCCTTTGATAGAATACATTCCTTCCTCCATGTTCAATGACTGTATTTATCAGTGAGCAATAAACAGTGGGTCAAAGATTTCTTTTTTCTGGCATTGTTCTGATTACAGTTCTTTACCTCTCTTCCCCTTCCTCCCTGCAAGAATCTAAAGTTCTTTTTATGGTCCTTGCCTAGAAAACCCAAACCTGGCCTCTTTCCCTGGACGTATTCTCCATCAGCGGGGTCCACACCTCACCCTGGGGACACTGGTGTAGGAAGGACTCAGGTGGCTCCTTGCAGCTCTTCAAATTCTCTTATCATGAATTACTCCTCTGTAATGTTAGCAAACTTTCAATCCCCAACCCATTCTCAGGTTAATAAATTAACTGAACATTAACAGTTATAAAATACATTCGAGGAGAGACCCACCCTTCACCTTCACACTCCAAGGCTTGTCAGCTACTCGTTCTGAGTTCCTCTCCAAGATCACTGCCTGATGGACTTTTATCATTTTTGTCTTACGGTGACCAAGTTTCCTTAGTTCCCACTTGTGAACTTTTCAAAAAACCCTGCTCAGGGCTTCAAATAAATTGCTTTTTGTCTTTCTATGGATGACCCTTGATGATTTGAATTAGCTCCAGAATAATGTGAGCAAACTTGAGATGGGTTTGCAGTATTTAAGATTCAAAAATGATCACACTGTTTAAAATAATCCCCATAATTACCCACAGGCATTTCTGAGAATCAGATGTAATGATTCTTTTTGATATTAATTTATATACAGACCTGTGGCTCATCCACTGTTGAGCGCTATTGTGTTGTGAAGGCATTAAAAGGCACTCTTTCTGAAAATCATAGAAAGCTCTAGCCTGGGCATCAGGGTCTCTGATGAGTAAATCTGTTCTCATTATCTCGACATCTATCCTGGCTTGTAAAAATCCTCAGGTTTATGACGCATCACGGTACCCTTCACTGCATCCCCTTGCTCTTCAACATAAAGCTGCCACTTACACTAAAACCAGCTTGATAAGACTGTCTTATAGATCCAATTCACTTTCGCAGAGCGCTGCTGCAGACACTAGTGTCCTCTGGCTGCAGGTCCTCTCTGCCCGAGTCAGAGCGTTCTGCTCGAGAGTCAGGAGGATGAGACACAGACATATTATATGCACTGAATTACCATTCGCTCCTAAAGGGTTAGAGACTTAAATATCAAGATATTCATTCTAATGTGAATGTGGGAAAAGTGCTGTTTTTGCACTTTCTCAAACGAGGCCATCGTCTGCAGCCATTTACGGCACTATCTTTACTAAGTGGACAATAAGAAGAATAATAAACCATGGTTCATTTTAGATGTTAACCCACATCCAAATGCCTGAATGACCTTCTCTCAAAGCTGTTTTAAATAAATGGTGTATAAAATACACACCAGGAGAGTCATAAACCGCCAAGGTGATATTTGAGGCCTTCTGGGGAGGACTCATTTCAAAAATTCCATGCTCTGTCACCTCTAATGATTTTTGGTTCTTCATTTAACTGAGAGTTGGCTTTTTAATGAACAAATGCCTGAACCAGCCTAGCGGCGTTCTTACTACAGCCGTATATTTTGGAGGTGTGAGAGCAACGACACTCACACAAGGAAGTAAAGAGAAGTAAAGAAGCCCTGGGGCGTGGGGGCCTCTCTGTCCCCATCTCATGATGAACTGCTGGAGGCATGAGGGCGCTGGGTGCTGCCTGGGCCTCCCAGATGATGGGCGAGTCTGACGTCTGCACCTGTGAACTCTGGGGAGAACGGGCTTAAGTGAGAATGTGCTTGGTTATAACTCTGAGCTAATCAGTCCGTCATCAACGGGTGTCGTCTCCTTCCCTCTCCGCTCCGGAGATCTGGCTGTTCCCTGGGGTTCTGACACAAGGCTAGGTCTTTGGTGGTGGTCCAGGATGTGCGTGACCAAGTGAACTGCTCTTAAAGTCGAGGATGCTTGTCCCGTCGGGGGTGCTTGTAGCTAGGAAAAGAAGAGGAACGACTCGGCAATCACTTCTCTGGTTTCTGCTGGTTATCCTGGGCCAGCAGCTGCCCCCACGGAGCTAAGTCTTGCTGGAGTCCCCGAATAGCACGTCCTGATCGCCAGATTCTGGTGTGGCAGGAGGGGTTCCCGTACCATAAACAGGCAATGCTTGGGCACCAGCAGGGGGCCTGAGACTTCACCTTCATTCAGCTCATATCTGACACTCCCTGCCAGGAGGTCAGCTCTCACAGGCTAGGGGCCCAGTCTCACAGGACCACCCCTCTCTCCAGGTGCCAGTCTCAGCCCAGATGCTGCTTGTGCTTCTGACCGATGACCATAAATCAGAGGGCCCTCGCACCGGCCTGAGCTTCAATGAATTTGCTAGAGTGGTTTGCAGAACTGGAGAAACCCACTTTCTGAATGCTGGTTTCCTACACAGGATACCAAAGGATATAAAATCAAAACCAAAGGAAGAGAAACATGGGGTGAGGTCCCAACCAGGGAGTTTCTGTCCTTGGCGAGCCTGGCCCCAGCGCAGTGGCATGTGGGAATTCTCTCTTCCCCAAGTTGGAAGATTTCTGAGCCTTTGCTGTTGGGTTTTTATGGGGGCTTCATTACATAGGATGCCCGAATGGGTCTCCAGTTTCTCCCCTCCTGAGTTCTGGGAACTGGGCCTGGAAGTTCAAACCCTCTAGTCACCTGGTTGGTCCCCCTGGCAAGGGCAACCTACCACCAATGCTGGACCTTCCCAGAATCTTGCCTCATTAACATAACAAGAGACCCCTTTATCACTCTCGAGGCTTAGGAAATTCCTAGGGTTTGGGGAGGTGTGAGTCAGGAACTGTGGCTGAAGACAGCAAGTGCCTGAGAGATGTATGTTGTTCTTATAAATCAACTTTGCAGACGCTCTAGTTTTCCCAGTCTTCACTCATGGCCACAGAAGCTCCCAGACTACAGTGGAATCCAGGCAAGAGTTAAATATAAATATAAATACTACAAGACCATCTCCAGCTTCCACTTCTCAGTGATGTAGCAAGAGGGACTTCAGCAGGCATCACCTCCGGAACCCTGGAGCAAAGGGATGTTTGAATCTCCCTGGTGATTGTGACTTCTGAGCAGCTCATTCCTTATGAAAGCATCTCTTCTTCACATTTCAAACTTGTTGGGAATGAAGGACGCTAGCTTAGGTGAGCGACTTGAACAGACTCGACACATCGCACTTGATGAGTCTTGGGCTTGGAGTTGATCACACACCCCCTTTTTTTAAAGAATTTTTATTTATTTATGCATACAAGAACTGGGGTACAGGCCAGAGATGCAGGGGGTGACAGGATTCACCAGAGACAGAGCAGGAAGCAGAGCAGGTGGATCTACTGAAATCCACTGCTGAGGGAGAAGCAGGGAGACAGGAGAGGACTGCTGAGCCCTGTGGGTAGCTCCAGGGTTGGAGATCACACTCATGCTGCAGTGGCTGCTGATGGCTTGATAGTGTTAAGACTTAACATCGGTGCCACAGGGAGGCCCCATGATCACACACCCTTTTAAAGCACACTGTGCCCACAGCCTGATGGCGGTGACACCGAAGGGATGGGTGGTTTCTTACTATCAAACAGGGACTTCTGCTCTTTCATTACAGAGGGGAGACAGCCTTGTCCTCTGGGTCCAAATTGCATGAAATCGTTGCTTTAATCAAATTCCATGTGAGTTCTTTGTCATCAGGTAAAGAGTAGACCTGCATGTTTATTTTCAGCATTTTGATGAAACATATTTCCAGCAACTCTTAGAATTCTTCGCTTAAAAAATGTGCATAATATTTTGATTTACTTTAGCAGACCAGAAGTTAAGGGGAGGTAGCTTCTGGGAATTCCTTTCCATGTATTATGAGAATCCGGATTCAACTGGTATTTATCAAGCGACTATTATATATCTATTTCAGAATGCTGCCATTTTGTTGATTGATAGAAAGAAGCGAGTCGCTAGCAGATGGTTCTGCCATTTACTGTATTTTTCATCCGGATGCGTGTTTGTGCCCTATGCTGTCAGGAAGATGAACTCAGGTCTGACAAGGGTACTGGTCAGGGTGTCTGTAATTCACAAGTGATGAGAAGGGAAGAGTTAAAGGAATTTTTTGGTATGATGAATAGGTCTTTTCTGCTGAACAGCACTGCATTGTCTGAGCGCAACAGCTTTTGAATATTAAAGCAGAACCATTTTGTCTTGCCTTGTTGCCATGGAAGATGAGAGAGGTGAATTTGGAAAAGCAAATAGAGAAAGCCTTAAGAAATTAGATGGTGTATTTGAAGGCAATTTGCCCTGTTGTGCTCTTCCTAGCCCAGACTCATGCGCATGTGTGTGTGTGCAAGTGCGTGTATGTGTGTGTGTGTGTGAGAGAGAGAGAGAGAGAGAGAGAGAAACAGGGCAAATACCTCCTCCTTCCAGTGTTTGAAGACAGCTTCAGGCTTCTGTGTTGTCCTTGAGACAGCCCGGGGTGGGGTATGGGGGTGCTGCCTGGGCCTGGGGTGCCTCATGTCTCTCCTTTCCCAGAGTGCTCCCAGGTGCTCTTACCACACCAGGTTAGGGACAGTGCAAGTTACATTTTGCATTTATGTCACCCTTACCTCTCATTCTTTTGTTTTATGGAAGGAAATTTTAAAAAATAAGCTTTTAGCTCTGTGGCTTGGATCTTTCTCTGTTGAGCTCCAATAGAAAGTGAGTGGGCGGTCTGAGCAGTTACCCAAAGAGCAGCTGACTCCTGTGCATGACTCTGAGCGTGGACAGGACAGCTGTGGCTGCACATCTGGCTTCTTCCTGGGAGGGGCCCAGAGGCTGGGAAAGACCCGAGTTCAGCCTGGTTGCCGGGGAAGGAGCCACGGCAGAGCCAAGGGGTGGCCCATGGAGCATGGCCCGGGTATGGCACGTGACCCTGACTCCCGTGGCGTCCGCCACATAGTCTGTGAGGCCAGCTGTGGTGTCTGTGGCTGTGATGGTTTGTCTTTCCTGAGAAGATGCATCGCAAGCCACGTGGCAAAACAAAGGGACACAGATGCCTCTCTTGAGCAGGGAGATAAAACTGAATAATTGGAATGAATAACCCTATTTCCATCACTGATGACGAAAGGCTAATGGCAGTGCCACGTGACACTCTGCAGGCCGCAGTTTCTCCTGTTAGCCTGGAAGAACACGAGCTCACAGTGGTTCCACGTCAGAGCTCCTTGGACGCCTGCATGACTTGTTGAAAGTGCACACTCCTCAGAGCCACCTGCTACCGACTGTGCACACTCCCACTCACTCAAAACTTCTCGATCATTCTATGAGGCAGGTGTCACGACTCTCATCCCCATTTTAAAATTGAGAATCTGAAACCCAGAGGTGCAGGGTCAACAGCAGAAGAAGGACTTAACCAGGCGGGCAAGTCCAGAACCTTGTGGTGGAGCAGGTGCTGGGCGGCGTGCGCGAGCCTCCTTCACTAGCACACCTTCGTCCAGTGCCTGTTTGAACAAATATCGCAGAAGTGGAGAAAGAAACAGGAACAGTAAAATAAGCAAGCACAGAAATGTGCTGGCCGGGAAGGGCTAAAGGAAGTGGTGAGGCTTCAACAAGGAAGGCATGGCAGAAATTTCAAGGGGTGACTCTTGAAGTACGTGTGGGCAGTTGCGGGGCAAATCGGGCACAGATGAGCATGACTCAGGGCAAGCACTGCAGAGCAGGGAGAGTGTTGACAGCAAAGGAATGAGGCATAAAGTAAACAAATGTGTCTGGGCCCCTTCTGTGGAGCAGAAGCAAGGAGTGAGGGAAGGTTTCAAACAAGGCAGAAAGTTGGAGGGACGGGAACGGGCCGTGCAGCTGCTTGGGCTTGTTCTGTTGACTCACCTCACGCAGCATCACTTTCCTGGGCAACAGCACTGACGGCTTGTGCAGAGCTGAAACCAGGGACTCTGTGTTTTTAAAAAATCGCCGAGTTCCTTCCTATCCAGCTTCCTATCCCCAGCCCTGGCTGCAGGTTTGGGAGGTCCCTGGGGTCTGGCTTCAGTCTTGAATGTTCTGTGGAGCACCATGGATGGTTTTGTTCATCCTCTTGCAAGGCCCGCTCTTGCCAATTTATTTTTCCATTTGGGGAACGAGTCCCGACTGTGGAACCCCATCTTATCTTCCTTCACGAGAGAGGAGTATCTCTGGGTTCTGTTCTACACAGTTTCACAGTCCCAGGCTCAGCAAGTTACTGTAAAGATGAGGAAAAAAGGGATTTGCCTGCACCTCCGAATGCAGGCCATGTTCTAAACCGGCATTAGCTCAATTAAAGAAGAAAGAAAATATTTGGCCTTTAGAAGGTCAGTGTTTTCATATTTCATCGTGAGCCTACCATGATCTTTTAAAATTTACTTGCGTGCATAAATGACCGTAATGCCTGCACTTTGAAGCTGCCTGGCGTTTTTCACACAACAGACCCTATGCTTGTGGGGAGGGGCCAGAGACACGGACACTTAATCTCACGTCAGGTTTTCCCACTCTTGGTTCAGCACAATTTTCTGCCGCATCATGTTCCTTCTCGCCTGGGTGAATCCTGGAGTTTTCCCTTTGATGCATGGCCCTTCTTCACTGTGATCATTCTCACACATGGTTTTCTTTTCTAGAAACTTCTTTCCCCTCCTTTTCCTAGAACCCTTTGGTCCCAGCTTAGAAATACTTCCATTGTCAAGTCTTCCTGGCCTTCAAAACTGTAGTTAGGTGTCCATCCTGTCCATCCCCTCAATAATCCAGTCTTTACATCTCCTCTTGCCAGGACCCCAGCAATTGAGTGTCTACCGACCTGAAATCTCCCTGAAGGGAGGAAGACTCTGTTATGTTACTTCTGTCTTCCCAGTGCCCACAGCAGTCTCTGGGTTCATACCTGGGTGTGTTTTGGTGACTTCAGAATCATTGAATGAACACACGATGTATTGCCCAAACTTCCCTGCATGAGGAAGAGGTTAATTCACACACATTCTGATAAACCATAACAGATTTGCACCTAGAGGAGTCTGTTCTTTTGCAAGGGGCTGCCTCGGCGCAAGATTCAGTGCTGTTTTTGTGATAATACTTGACATTGAAGATTACATTAAAATTGATGTTGGTGTTTGTACAGATATTTTTCAGTATTAATCAAACACATGACAGGAAAAAATATTGCTGCAAGTTGTCAAGTAGTTGAGGAGCGATAGAACCAAAGTAAGCACAGTAACAGCTCCAGATTTTGTTCAGGGGAAGATGTAAAACCAGGACTGCTGATCCCGCCTCCAACTTGTCATCTACTTCTAGAACCATAAAATACTAATTTGTAAGTGACTGTACACATCCTCTATCCAACTCCACATGGCGTAAGAATTCCTGTAAGAATTCCTGTGGAAAGTGGCCCTTTAATGCTTCAGTCAGAAGCATTAAAGCTTCAGTCAGAAATTTCCAAATAATAATAACAGTGTCATTAACACCTCCCTTACCTGAGGTTCTCAGCTCTGTGCAGGATGTTCAAAGTGGGGGTATTAGCTCCGTTTTCTGAGGAGTAGCACTGAAGGGAGAGAGCAATTAACAATGAGTCTGAGGCCCGGAGCTGGCGGCTACCATGGAGGAGAATGAGACTCTTGTCTCTACGAATCAAGGGTCCAAGCCCCTTCTCATGGGGTACCCAGCCTTGCAAGCAGTGCATTTCTAAATTGAAGCTTTTGACTGCCTTAACTTCATATATTCATTCTGGTGTGGTCTTGTAGGACAACCCAGAAAAAAACTCATCTTTTTTCCAGCCAGTTCCTTGAAAAATTGATAATCATTGTTACAGGCCCTTCAATACTTTCCTTACTAAACTGGGCTCTGTGGACTGAACTGTGTCCTGCCAAATGGACGTGCTGAGTTCTAACCCCAGCACCTCAGAAGGGGACCCCACTTGGTGAGGGGTGTTTACAGAGGAAATCAAGTTACAGGGAGGCCATTAAGGTGGACCCCAATCCAGGGTAACTGATGTTCTGATGACAAGGGGGGTTTGGACACAGACCTTGGTGCAGAGGGAACCTGAGGCGGAGCTATAGGAGGGAGGCCGTCCACGTGACAAGGGCAGAGACATGGGACACCAGCTGTGGGAAGAACCATACTGCCCACACCTCATTCCAGGGATCAGCCTCCCCAGGGGCCAGCCCGTGTGCCATGTCTGTTGTTTAAGCCCCCCGGGGTGTGGCATGTGCTACGACAATGCTAGCAAGCGAGGCAAGAGCCACAGGTTCTTCAGCTGTGATCTCATGGCCTTTGACCGCAGTCACCTAATGCATCGATATCCACTTGAAATTTGATGCCAAGATTAAATATTATAAATCAGAGAGACGGTCTGACAAGTGAGTCCAGGAAGGATGGTGAACAGATTATGGTGCTGCTTCCTAGTGACTGCCCCTAAGTGGACTGTCTAAGTTGCACTGAGTTTTGACGGCTCCCAGTTCTGACTCACAGTAAGTTCTGCTTGGCAGACTCCCATGTGATGTTTCCAAGCCACCACAAAGTCACATCGTTGGTCACAAAGTCAGCAGCTAATTGCTCAGAGATTCGGACTGAGAAAAAAATGTTCCTATTTTCCTCCATCTTCCCTCTTGGATGACACAGAAATGGACACGTCCCTTAAAATCTGTCTTAGACCAATAAATTGAAGATACCCTCGTCGACCATGTGGTTGATTTCAGAATAAGGGAAGACGTTTTCATCAAGGCAGATACAGCCAGTCACAGGACCTGCATGGCCAAAGCAGGGCCCTCTCAGGGCAGATACGAGAAGGGGCATTTTTCATTAGCCTGGAGTGTGCAGTAGCAGAGTGAAGGCTGAACGCGTGTGCTTAGGTATTTTCCAGCAAATGATTGCTCTTGAGAAGGAGCATATGAGCCTTGGTGCTGACCCTGTCTTTGGAGGTCATCTAAGATTGATTTCAGAAGGGTGCCTTCTTTATGCACCTACACATGTATATGTTGTAGTACACACACACACACACACACACACATCACTCTAATACAATTTGGGGGTAATTTGTTATGTAACAATGGATACCAAATTCAATATTTATTTGTATGTAACACAGAAATAGGATAGCACTTGCAGCAAAATTTTTTTTGCTTGCAAAACTAAGTAATCTGGGGCCTCCCCTGGTGGCGCAGTGGTTGAGTGCTGGGCTGCGAAGCTGCCTGCAGCCTCTGCAGCGCCAGTACGATCCCCGGCCACTGGCGAGGGTCCCACATGGCGCGCAGACCTCTCCTGCCGCCCGCTGCTCCCCTCAGCAGTGTACTTCGGTCCTTCTGCCTGTTCTGCTCCCCGCTCTGGCTCTGGTGAATTCTCTCACCCTCCCGCGCTTCTGACTGTACCCAGTGCTTGTATAAATAAATAAATCTTAAAAAAAAAACCCCAAAAACTAAGTAATCTGCAGGAATATCAAGCATATGACTTTGAATTAAAACTGTGGTCCAGAAAAGACAGCTGGTCAGATTTTGAAAATATTCCACGTAGAATCATTCAGGAAATTAGGCCTTATTTTTTAGTTTTTACAAACATATTCACATTGCAGACACATAGACGATAGTCATATCTTATACAATATTGAAACAGTGTGACATGGCATATTAATCAAGTCTTACGTATGGGTATGAACTAGTGCAAACCTCCGTCTCTTCATGTCGAGTCATTGCCTGAAAGCACGTCGGAATGAACCGTCCCCTGAGCTGATGCTCCTGTCACAAGTCGTGCCCCTTACCTGGGGCCCACGCCTGCCATCTTATTGCCTCCTGGACCCACACTGTCGCGAAATATCAGTGCCCCCGCCCTTCCCTGTGGGGCATGGTGGCTTCTTTGCAGATATTTGAGCACTCGCTGTGGCATTAGAGTCCTCTGTATCTTCTAACAATGTCATACCAGTATTTACTAAGTAGTAAAGCTTATGCTAACACAGAAAAGTGCTCTTGAATATCAATAGTGTTGAAAGGAAATTAGATGCAACGTAAAGGATGAAGAACTCTGTGGCAGGTAAACTTCTGAGTCCGCCTCAAATGATAGGAATGGCTTCCAGGTATCACAGCCTTTTTAATCTCTCCTCCTGGAGTGTGGGCTGGACCCAGGCGCTCCCATCTATGAACAGTGGATGAGATGAGATGTGGCTTCTGAGATGGTTACAAAACCCTGACTCCAGTTTTGAGCGTGTTCTTTCTCCCTCCCCCCACATCCTACCTCTGTCCTCTTCTCTCTCTCTCCTTCCCTCTCCCCTTGCTCGCGTGTTTTGGTGCCGCCAGCCGCCATGTTCTGTGTGGCCACATGGAGCCAGAGCAGCAGGGAACTGAGCAGCTTCTGGCCAGCGCCTGTGCAGACCTGAGCACCTCAGCTCACAGGCCACGGGGCACTCACTGGCTGTTGCCAGAAACCACATTCCTAGGGAGTGTGGAATTCAAATCCTTTCCCGGCGGAGTCTTGAGAAGAGGGCAGCTTCGGTAGAGCCTCCACTGCATCTTGGTTGTGAGATGCCCTCAGCCAGAGGCCTGCTCAGCCACGCCCAGATTCCAGACAGACAGAAATATGAGACCGTAAATCACACTGTTGTTTCAAGACCCTGAGTTTTGGGATGATTTGTGACACAGCAACAGATAATGAATTCGGTGCACAAATCACCACCACCTTCCGTGTCGTCAGCTTGGCAGAGCGGACTCCGTGAGATGAGGGCTGTTGCCACAGAAAAGCAGCAGAACCAAAGCGCAAATACATCACCCTGGCTTCAGAGTCAGCCTCTCTAAGAGTGCGCTTCCCCTGTTACATTTATCCCTGAGGGAAAATTAATCTTGCAGTGGGTGAATTTGTACTGGATGGGCTGTTCGAGAGCACAGTCTCTCCCTGCTAAGCTATCGGATCCTCTATCTTTTAATTGTGTTGAAGATGACAGAATCTTATTTTTCTGTATAATCTAAAATGGCACGTTGATGGAATTTTTAGATATCAAAAAGTCTTATCCTTGAACTGCTAGTGATTAAAATTTGAATCTTCCCCGACTACATCTGTCTATAAGCTGCTGAAATAAGTAACAAAATGTCGTAGGACGGCTTAGTTTGTGAGAAGGGGCTGAGAAAGACCAACTACCTTTTCACGGGAGCACCATGTGCTGCGGCTAGAAAAAGTAGGACAGTTTGGGCCGAAGCCAGCATTTTTTGGTTTTTGTTTTTGATTATGTTTGGAGGGCGAGCCTCTTGTTTCTCTCACCTAGGAGTGTGAGAGGTGGCGTCCACGCTTTCAGGGGACCTGGATGCCAGAATTGGCCATGTCTGGCCTCTCGGCAGAACAGATCTCGGGAACGTGAGCTGAGCTATTCTATCTGCAAGGTTGAGCTTCCCTCTCCCGGCTTCCAGATCAGCCCTCTCAGATGTTTAATTCATTCACTCGCCTTCAG
This sequence comes from Talpa occidentalis, assembly GCF_014898055.3. Classification (NCBI taxonomy): domain Eukaryota; kingdom Metazoa; phylum Chordata; class Mammalia; order Eulipotyphla; family Talpidae; genus Talpa; species Talpa occidentalis. The sequence continues at coordinate 113,972,641 of NW_023605194.1, forward strand.
AGGTCAGGATTATTATCCCTATTTAGAGAATCTGGAAGCCGAGGGGAAAGGTGGAGTCATTTATCCCAGGTCGCAGGAGGGATCAGTAGCTGAGCTAGGATTACAGCTCAGAAAGCCGCAGATTCCGAGGCCTCTGTCCAGACTGCACTTATTTCGAGCCGGCTTGGCCTACTTAAATAAGTCCTCCTCCTCACCCTGCCCGGAATCTCAGAAGGGGATTTGAACTCTGTCAGCGAGTGAGAGGGAAGTCTGAAGGCGCAGCCTGGAGAAGAGGCCGGCAGCTGGCTGCCTGCTGGTCGCGCCCCCTCTCAAACTGGGTGTCAGAGGCGGGAATCTTTTCTTTCCATGTTGAATTAGTAAAACAATTTAGTGCATCTTCATGAGCCCCCATCTTGTGCAGAAGAACTAGCAACCTGGAGCAGGAGGCGCCTGCCGTGGGAGAGGGATCACACTGCGGGATGAGCCTCTGCATTTCGCGCAGCTTTAGGGAAATATGGGGGTGCGCCTGGCTTCCCATCTCAGGGCTCTTCCCAGGGAGGCCTCTGCATCTGCCACTTAGACTCACTTGCTTTCCAGAGCTATCAGAGACATGTACTTTGTAGAAGAGACAAGAAAGACAGGGCGTGTGTGTGTGTGGGGATATTATTAATGTTATTAAAAGCAATGAGGCCCCTGATGTGCGAAAGAGAAAGGGAACCACAGAAGTATGTTTAATTACTGGAATTTCAGTCAGAATATCTGGGTTTCCCTCTGCTTTTTGCCAGTTTGTGAGCTTGAGCAAACCCTACAAACTCTCTGAAAGAAGAGGTCAGGCGACGGGGTCTTCAGAAATGGCGGGGCAGGTCGGGTGCAGGGTGGGGCCCGGGTGTGACCCACGTCTTCCTGCTGCATTGGTGCCCAGGACAGGCTGCCCCGGAGTGCCAGGGGGAGATTGAAGCCCAGTCTTGAATCCACAGCGTGGAGTATAGGGCAGGGCCTCATCAGAGACCATGACAAGGCCAATCTGTAAAACTGCATGGCCAGTATGTGCAAGGCAAGGCCTGGATGGCTGGACTATTTGAGGAGAGTTAATAGATGAGGTGGGAAGAGAAAAAGGAGGTAAATCTGAGACTTAGCTAACTAGCCTGAGTTAAGAGGTAACAAGTCTACATTGTCCTGCGTGGGTCTGCTACTGCTAAGCAGCCTGTTTGGCCATCATTTTGTTCTAAATCCAAAGCAAGGTCAAAATGGCCAGATCAGTTAGGTACAGAGCCCAACCCTTCAAGGTGCCCTTCAAATCAAACAAGAGCACAAAGCTGGATCACGCTGGGAAGGCTGTACATCACGAGGTATGACCTGGAACGCCCCGGGGGGCCGAGGACCCATGGAAATGTACTCCCGACTTATACATCATGAGGTATGACTGGGAATGCCCAGAGGGCCGAGGACTGATGTGTAACAAGGGACCCCAGAAGCTGATCACTGGAATGCCTTCTTGATAAGATTGAAACCATGGCTGGGGGATTAGGGCGTGATCTCAATGACAATACCAAGTTATCAGGCAGACTCACAATCCCTGATCTTCTACATTCTTCCCCTTTCTTTAATCTCCCACCCCTTAATCTCCTTCTTCTTTCCTTTTCTCCTCCCCCTTACAACAGATGCTGTGCATCAATAAAAGGGCCAGAATCTTGCTCTTCAGCAGCATCCTGCATTATATAACCTCCACGACTCCCGTTTCTTTATCAGTGCAGTGTTGCCCGATGCAACAGTCCTGTGAAAAGAAGGCAGCTGCTTAGGAATCCTGCCTGCCATCCATCCATCCTCTATCCATCCATCCATCCATCCATCCATCCATCCACACACCCACCATCCATCCATCCCTCCATCCATCCACACACCCACCATCCATCCATCCATCCATCCATCCATCCATCCATCCATCCATCCATCCACACACCCACCATCCATTCTCCATCCATCCGTTCTCCATCCATCCATCCTTCCATCCACCCACCGCCCATCCACTGAGATTTATAATTCAGACACCATGATGTATGTGCAGCAGAGAGACACAGGTTGAAGACAGAATGCCCACTTACAGGCAAGTGTGGAAGGCAGAATGGTTTAAAAGATAGAAAACAGGCCAACGGAGGCCAACAGACAGGACGAGGGGCCTCAGGTGAAGCCTATGAGGAAGGCAGGGGAAAAGGAAAAGAAGGAAGGGGAGGGAGACTAAAGAAGGGAAGGAATTTGGGACATAACGAGCAGTAGGAATGGAAATGAACGTCCCATTTCAGATGAGTCGTAAAGCTTTGTGGAAATGTTATTTATTGTTCCAACTTGCCTCGGCCTTGTGGCCACCAGGAGACACCTCAGGCTGATGATGCCACGTGAGGGGTGCCGGTGAGGAGCAGAGAAGAGAGAACAGTGTACAGCAAGCCCCCGGGGGCCTCAGACAACACTGGGATTCAGACATGAATTCATGTTCTTATGCCCACAATTTTTTCTTGCTTCAAGTCAGGACAGTGGAACATTAATTTGTCAAATGAGTTCTAATGATGTCGCCTCTTTCAGTGGTTTTACCGGTCAGGAAATAATGTATTATTCTCATCCAATTAATTGTGAATAGATCAGATCCCAAGCTCCAAGAAGGGGCTTGGGAGGGCTGATGCTGAAGGGGAGAGTATTGCAGAGAAGGGGTGGTGGGCCCCGGGAGGGTGGGCAGCACGTCTGTCTCCCTCTCACCCAGACGAGAGTCCATGGAGCCCATTAAAAATAAATGAAGTTGTAACAGGGTGGTCCCCAGGAAAGGGGGAGGTTCCCTGCCCCACCCAAGGGAGGGTGGAGCTGAGCAGGAAGAGGAGAAGCAGAGAAGAGACTGAGGAAGGAAGCAGGATGGAGCCAGGAGACCTGGAGGAGGCGCATGGAGCCTAGAGACACGTGAAGAAACTGTGCTTGTCTTTTGGTCGTGGACGGGGTGACACAGATGTGGGTGAGACCCGTGGGGAGGGGACCATGGCAGCTTTTATCTTGATGTTGATTTTGCTCTTTTCCTTCCGGGCTTGTCTGGTTGTTTCTGACCCTTTTCTGTGGGTCCCCACTGGAAGATGCTTTAGACTTGTGGCAGGCTTTGGGGCCTTGCTCTGGGCCAATCCCGTTTGGATGGACTTTTACCCACGAGGGGACGGGGAACTTTGGGTGCTTCATTTAGAAACTAGACTCTTTGCCTCTCCCGTCTTGTTTCCTAGTTTTATTAAAGTTCCTTCCCATTAAAGTCTCCTATGTTTTGTGTTGATGCGGCGGATGGCAGAACCCATGTAGAATAGGCAGGTTTGTGGGGTTTCGGCTGCCCCTCTCCCTGTCCTATAACAAAGTCACTCAAAGAAACTTCCCAATCCTGTCTCATATATTTAATTATGAAACAAATTTTATTATTTTCAATATTTGTCCTTTTCTACAAATCTTCAAACTTCAAGTAATCTTCAAACTTCTCTATTTCCTCTCTTTTTAAAAAATAACTTCATACTAGTCGTTTACTTCCTTTGAGAGTTAAAATTACTTTGAGGCAAACATATATTATTTATAGGGCAAGTGCGACTGCAGTGGAGAAGCTCATAAACCTCTTAAAATTTGATATTGACAGTGAAATAGGCGTTGTTTTAAGCAGGAAGCCAACTGGAAGATGTGTTGGTTGATCATCAGGTCTTAACGTAGCAAATAAAAGTTCAAGTGTCTGACAATTATGTATACTTATTATCCAAATTCCTTGTTGGAAATCTTGGACAATGAAATAGTGGTCTTACTATGGCAGATGATGATGAGTGCAAATCCATCCTGATAAAATTCATTCCACTAACATTCACACTCTATTGTAGCATATTCTATTTTTTATTCTTTTGATTTCCATGTAAATATTACATCTTTGATGAATGCACTTCATTTATAGATCTCTTTAAGATAAAACAAACAAAACGCCATTTTTAATCACTACCTTAATTTTAGTCATTTTTAGGAAGTTCAAAATAGTTTATGCTTTTCTCTACAAGCACACTGTTAACAGTCAAAATATATTCACTGTATTTATATGTCTACAAATTTGTAATACGGAAAATAAGTGTTTGATGTGTGATTTTGTGATTTGGTGAGAGGGTTATTTCTCTAGACAAGACTTTTGGAACCCACAAGGACAAATACAGTGAATGTAAATAAGGAACAGAAAGGAAATGTGTGGAAGTTCTTGGTGTATGCCTGTATTGCAATTATCACAACATAATTATATCTAGAAAATATTCTGGCCATAATGGGAAAACAAATCATAAAGCTCATCTCTTGCCTACTTGATTTTAGATGAAGTTACTATGTCTCAATACTCAGAGAAATTGAAATGAAAAGTTTAAAGAAGCGCTTAAATCTGCAGGAATTGGGGGAGCTTTTAAAACACCATATTGTAATCCAAGAGAAATGGCTGGCACGTATTAAGCAGTCTGGACTAGTAAAGCAAATCTCTGTCTGGCTAGATGTACAGTTAAAACCAATCAGTTTTTGGGGGGTAAAGTGTGTGATGGATCCGCTCACGAGGACAGATGAGAGCAGGAGGCAGGAAGGAGAGAGTAAGTACCATGGGCCTCAGGAAGCCAAAACAAAGACCTGAGCTTTGAGATTCTGGAGTCCGGAAATGCCCCAGGGCAGGGAGGACATTTCCCGAGACTCAGTGGCTCATGGATCCTGCACCTGAGGCAGGGAGAAATCAATGACTTTAATAAACTTGGGCCCTTTTTCTAATCCATGTGTAGGTGTTAAAACTTGTTAATTCATAAACCTGCTTAATTGATAAACTGTGTTTTAGCTGGAGTATTTGTTGTCGCTGTTATTACTTGTTATCAGAATCCCCTTGCAGCAAGATTGGATGGTAAGATCTAGGCCATCTGAACAGAACTGGAGTATTTTGAAGAGAATCTGAAATACAAACACACAGGTATTCAATTTAGAAATCACAGAGCACCCACTGTGTTCACAGCACCCAGAAGATGCTCTGCAGGGGAAGGTGAGAGGGAGTCGGAGAAATCATAAGTGATAAAAGTGTGGGTTCATGACCAAACTAACATTCCTTTCCTTGGAGAATCTCAGATCTTGGTAACTGGGCTTCCTGGTAACTGGAGGAAGGGAGAGAGACATGTGGCATTTGGACCCCCTACTCCATGGCCCTGGGCATCCCTGATTTCACTGCCATCCACGAGGAATATCTTTCACGATGAGGTTAGAAGTCCCAGTGCGACCAGTTGTGGAAAGAAATTGTAACCTTCTTCTCCAACTTCCAGCTACAGCTGCGTGGCCGGGGCAGTGAGGACAGCTCGTGAGTGGGTTGGTTAGAAATAGGTGTGAAAGCCTGTTCCCTCCCTTCATCGCTGACTCTGCTGGGCGATGTCACTGACAACGAATGGGCTCCCTTCTGAGTCAGTGACTTGGACTTGTAACATGCTGGTATGATTCATTCTCCCAGATGTTGGCAAACCGCTAAATATTACGGGTCACCGTGATATTTACGAGTAACCGCATTACTGTAGACAGGACCACTTACAAGGCCCCAGGGAGTATCGCATCCGTGAACTTATGTGTTGGGGACCCTGATTTGAAAAAAATGACAGACTCAGATATTGGAAAGATCAGGAATCAAATTCCCAATTCACCACACTTGATCTCGGGTAAGTGGCTTGTCTTCTTAGCCTGAAATTTCTTTGACTTGTGTGGAAAATTCCATGAGATGATGAGGGTGGTGGATAGTTCATCTACCTTGGTGAGTGCTAACTGTGAGCCAAAAAGGAATAGGTCGGCCAAAATTGGGGTTGTCAATAGCAACTCGAGCCTGGCTGTCAACAAATTCTACCCTAAGAATCTCAGATAACAAGAATGACATATGCAAGTGGCTACATTTAACTGCATTTGCTGCTGGTTTCTATTAATCACACACTTTCACCAAAACCTTTTGATACCTCAACGAAAGGTGAAAAATTATAATTAAATGGGAGGAGTTGTGTGTTTAGATTAAGTATAGGTAAGGCTTGTAAGAGCACAGATGCATGCGTGTTGAGAATCCTATTTGCTAAGTGGCTCCTGACGTGAGCTTTGGGGAATTGGCCCTTTTATAATTTTAAACAGCTTGCAATTTCCCCTTCAAAGCAGGATCGTCAAGGGGAACTGAGTATAACCTCTGTCTAATTCCACTTGGTATTTCATTTCTCTTTTGTTTGCAAGGTATTAATTATTAAATGTGGCTCATATTGATAATTATACTGCATCTTATTTATTAATGACTCACTATTAAGCTAAAACTTAATATCTCCAGAGGTTCTCAGGTCTCAGTTTTTGCAGGTTGCTGCTCCTTTTCTCTCCGAGGGGCTGAGAGCTGAGGCGGTGTGAAGCTTGGGACACAAGGTAGTGGGTCTTGATGGCGCGATCACCCGTGACAGGTCATTACAGCTAGTGGAGTCAGACGTGGGCCAGAGAGAGAAGAGCGGGCCTGAGAAACAGCGAAACAGAGAGTAGGAAATAAGTTATTCCCCGGGGGGGGGGGGCACTCATACCTCAGAGCAGTGAGTGACCAGGATCCAGTACAAAAGGGTTGATTTTTGACTTTGCTTGAAGCTCGGCTCTCCTTTTGGTTCTTTTTCAGAAGGACAGACCTCATTTTCAAACCACAAAATCCTTTTTTTAGTCATTTCCTCTTTTGATAAGCACAGCAATGACAAGAGATACAAAATAACCAAGGCGAAACCTGAATGTGCTCCCTGTAACTTCCTAAAGTCCTCATTGCCTTGTTTGGCCTCTCTCCAGTGTGCTGGTAGCTGACCCCTTGCATTCAGCAGTCAGGGGCTTGGAGTGCAAGTGCAAATGATGAATGGACAAGCGTTCACGACTTGCAAACACTATAGCTGAGGTTTTAGAGAGAGATCGCATTAGCAGCAACAAAACCCCATAAATCTCAGGTCTACACGGCCTATGTGGCCTATGTGGCCTCCTCCTATGTAGGACTCCCGTGCTGTGGGATTTGGGTTCCTCTCTCTCGGGAACCTTCCCCCTTGGGGTGTCCTTTGCTCTGAGTCCTGCTGAGCAAACAAGATTTCTTCCCCTGTACCCCAAGGCCTCTCCAACACCTGCTTCCTGTGGTTACTGCTCCCAGAGCGCCCCTGTTTTTGAATCTACTCCCAGCATCTCCAGAGGATTCCCTTCTTGATTTTCACCTCGCTCGTCAGAGGCTTTCTCAGGCCTGAGGACATGAGCTCCCTGTCGCCCAGCGCACAGCTGAGACTGTGAGGCTCCTACTCATCCCTGAAGCTAGAAACCAAGCCCTCTCACCCGCTAGCTGCGCTGGCAGCCTCTCTCCAGCGTGGCCGCCAGTCACCACACACTTCTGACACAGGCCACATCCTTCCTGGCACTTTTTGTTTGAATATCTTTTTTAAAAATTTATTATTTATTTATGCATACAAGAGCTGGGGTGTAGGCCAGAGTTGCAGGGAGGGTGAGAGGATTCACCAGAGAGAATGGGGAGCAGAACAGGCAGACTGACTCCCCTCTTACACACTGCTGAGGGGAGCAGCGGGCGAGGCAGGAGAGGTCTGCTGTGCCAGGTGGATCACCTCCCTGGCTGCCTGGGAATCGAGCTCATGCTGCAGTGGCTGGAGATAGCTTGATAGTGCTGTCTTTAACCCCTGCACCACCAGGGACGCTGCTTGTTTGAATATCTTCGGGGCCATTTTGCATCGTAGTTTTTGTTGGAGGATGGTGAGCATGCTCAGTCAGGAACGGGACTATGTCCTCATAGAAATTTTGTCTGGTTAAATTTTTTAATTAAAATTTATTTTGTCAAAACATTGCATGAATTACATTAAGTCTCGGATGTGCATCACCGAGAATGAGCCTGGGTGTCGGCTTCATGAAGGCCCGTCGCCGCTGCAGGTCCAAACAGAGCTCGTTATGACTAACTCAACCCGCATTTATTTGAATCTCACTGTTCCCCCTCGTGTCCCTTTTCTGACTCAGGATACACGCTGCGTTTAGCCCGCCTGCCTTCTTGGTTTCTGTGTGTGACAAGTTCTCTGACTTTCCTTGTTTTGAGAAACTTGACCTTTTTCTTTTCAAGTTTACTTGTTCTTTTCTTTCAAGCTTTTTCTTTTTCTTTTTTTTTTATCTCATGGCATCAGTGACTAACACTGTGGATTTCAGGCGGCGGCCCTGCCAGACAGGATCTGTATGGAGGACGCGGTGTTCACCACCGAATGTCTGGCTCCCACCCGTCCTCTACCCTGCACCCCCTCAAACCCAATTTCCCCCCCTCACCCCTGCCCCAGGGTGTTATGCTAAGCTAGTCAGTGGCAATGAGCTGGGTCTTGGCAGATCTGAGGGCAGCTTGTTGGGACTTCGTGCTGCAACCAGGGTCCTGTCCGTGGGGTTGTTTGTGGAGGCCACGGGCATGAGTGCACAAGCCGTCCACGGACTCAGCCCTGGTGATCTTAACCTTGAGCACCGGCCTGGCTGGGTGGCCTTGCTGCTCAGTGCTGTCAAGTCCTGCTTCCCCTTCTCTGTCTTCTCTAGATTCCACTCTTGGGAAGAAAGTCAATTTTACCCTCATTCCTGAAATAGGGTCTCTGGCTCCACGACCTCTAGAGGAGCATGTCTCCACGCAGCATCCTGAATTCTTTGGTAAGGCAGATCGGCCACTTCTCCAGTTTGCTCCTTCATTCATGCGGTCACTCACTCATTTCAACAGCGTCAGTATTTAGGCCCTGCTCAGTGCCTCCGCTAACCCCATGTTCTGATAGCTCAGTTATCTTTTAAATCTTAAATGAATTGAAGAGACCCTGGGTCAGAAGGACCTCCAGTGTTCTCTGATAGCTTCTTCAATCAAAAATCCTGGGGCCTTTGTATTGTTTGTTATTTATTTTTTAAATCTGTAAAATTGGGGAAGCCATATCCTGCAGCATTGCCGTGGGGTCATGGCCAGCCAGCACAGTTCTGGAAATCCGCGCAGTGCCCCAGGACAGCGGTTACCCTTATTGTCCAGAGATGTTTATTATCCACCTCAGAGGTTCACGTCTGTGAGGGAAAGAATTTCCAACCATCAGCGGGGACCAGGCAGCCAAGACAAGTGTTTCAGCAAACAGTCTTCTTTCAACATCAATGGTAACAATAGAAACTTTTCTTATTTTGTTCTTCTATTGCAGAGGTATAAAGTAAATGCCAGAGGAACATGTAGCTTCTGGAATGAGAGAGAGAGGTGAACTTTTTGAGACCAGTGTCAGTGTTTCTTTACTGTATTCCCAAATGCTAACACAGTTCCTGGCATATAAATGTCATTTGCTACATGCTTGTAGAATGAATGGATAAGGAATGATAAAAAATGCGCCTGTCTGTTCCGGCCATTAAATGCGAATGCCAAGTCACCTCCGAAGGCCAGGAGGCACGGAACACCTGCGTGGGCTGAGAAAAGCGGTGTGGTGGGGTGTGGTCATCGGCTTCAACAGGCAATTCATTTTTCAACATAATTAGTTATTTAATTGACCACTCACGTAATGTTAATGCATGTGGAGTCCTAATTAATCTCCATTTCATTTGAGGCATTTTATATTCAACCCCCCAAGTGTTTAACAGAAAGTGGTCTTGACTCGTGTTGTGTGGTGGCCACTAAGGACATGTGCGGCCCACAAGCTCCTTAGAAAATATTTTTTAAAAATATAAATTTTTTCAAAACTTAAATATTTACAAATATTTCCTAAACATATTTTAGGCAATATTTTTTAAAAATTAGGCACATTTTATTAAAAAACCCAAACTATTCAAATTTTTAAGTTCTTTTTCTAGATCAAAGTTTGTCAGGCAAAGGGGCAGATAGTAAATGTTCTAGCTTTCTCGGGCTGTACAGGCTCTGGCCCAGTTGGTTGAGACGTAAGTTCATGGACATGATTGCGTCCCACTGAAGCAGCATTTACACAAGTGGGCAGTGAATGAATGTGCCCACGGGATGCGCTTTGTCAGCCACAGCTCTAGGCCCTCTACCTGACTGAGATTCATCCATCTGTTGCCAGATCACGAGGACTCTTGTGTCATCTCCAAAAACCACTTCTCAGACCAATGTCTTAGAGCTTTCTCCTGGAAGACCTACAATTTCAGGTCTGACGTTGAAGTTTAATCCATTTAAAGGGACATTTTGGTGAGTTATGTAAGCCAGGGCTTCACTTTCATTCTACTCGTGGTTACACACTTTCCTCAAAACCATTTATTGAAGAGACTCTCTCTTCCACAATGAGTAATCTGGGCTCCTTTGTAAATATTAGTTGACCGCATATGGAGGGATTTATTTCTGGGCTCTCAATTCTGTTCCACTGGTGTATGTGTCCATTTTTATGCCACCGCTACACTGTTTGTTTACTAGAGCTATAAGGTATAGTTTGAAATCGGGAATTATGATGATTCCAACTTGGTTCTTCTTTCTCAAAATTGCTTTGGCTATTTTGAGGTCTTTTGTGGTTCCATATAATTTTTTAGAATGTTCTATTTCTGTGAAAAATGTGACTGGAATTTTTACGTGAATTGCTTTGAAACTATAGATGACTTTGGGTAATATGAGCATTTCCCCAATATTGATTCTTTTATTCCATGAACATGAGATACATATTTCCATTTATTTGTGTCTTCTATTTCTTTTATCAAAATCATAGTTTTCAGTGTACAGGTCGTTCACCTCTTGGGTTAAATTTATTTCTAAGTATTTTATTGCTTTGATTTATAAACAGGATTCTTTCCTTTATTTTTTTAGATATTTCATTGTTGATGTATAGAAATACAACTTTTCTTCTTGTATGTTGATTTTATTTCCTACAAGTTTACAGAATTTGTTGATCAGTTCTAACAATTTTTGGTGGAGTCTGTACGATTTTCCATCTATAGAAACATATCATTTGCAATAAAAAAATTTACTCCTTCATTTCTGTTGTAGAATATCTTTTATTTATTTTTGTTGCCTACTTGCTCGGAGTACAACTCCCAGTTCTGTGTTGACTAGGAGAGGCGATTCATGTCTTGTTTCTGATCTTAAAGGAAAAGTTTTCAACCTTGACCATCAAGTATGATGTGAACTGTGGGCTTGTGAGCTGTTGCTTTCGTAATATTGATCTATATTCCTTCTGTGCTCATTTTGTTGAAGTTTTTATAAAGACAGGATGTTGTTTCTTGTCAAATGCTTTCCTGTATCTATTGAGATGATCGTACACTTTTTTTTCTAATCTTTCATTCTATGAAAGTAAATGTGTTGTTTTACATTTACTGATTTGAACTATTTTTGCATCCCATGGATAAATCCCACATGGCCATGATGTATGAACCTTTCACATGTTATTGGATTCAGTTTGTTAATGTGGTGTTGAGAATTTTTGGTCTCTATTTATCAATACTTCAAGCTGAAGGGAATCTCTTACAAGCTGTCTATCTTTGGTTTTGTTTTTCATCCATCCAGCCGTTTACCTTTTGATAGGAGAATGTAATCCATATGTACTTAGAGTAATTACTGATAAGCAGGGATTTACTAATGTCATCATCTTGTTTTCTGGTGCTTTGTAGTTTCTACTTCCCTCCCTGCATGCCTTTTGAATCAATAATTTCCCATTACGGTATGTTTTGATTTTCTTTATCTTTTATGACTCTATTATGGGTTTCTGTTTTGTGTTTACCATTAGGTTTACCACCTTATAGACGTCAGTCTATTTTATGCTAGTATCAACTTAGATCACATATAAAACCTCCACTGTTTCATTCATGATTTTGATGTCATAATTTATCTCTTTTTAACTCTGTATTCACTAACAAATTGTTGTAGCTATAGTTATTTTCAAGATGTGTCTTTTCACCCTCATGTGAGAGTTAAGTGGCTAACACAGCACACTGATACCGCATAGTGGTATCAGAATATCCTGAATCTGACTTTTTGCCTACTTTGCTGGTATGTTCCATATTTTTAGTATAAAATTTGTTCCTTTACATTCCCCTTTTGGAGTAGCTCATAGCTAAAATGGCCGTGCTAACATGATCATACAGAACTGCCAGGAAGGCAGAGAAATGTAGTCCTTTTATTGGGTGGCAAGCATAGAGCTAAAAATTGAAATTATGTTGATAAGAGGAGAGAATGGATCTTGAACGGTGAATAGCAACCTCTGCCATGGGCCTAATTTCTCTGCTTTTCATTGAAAATAATGTAATGGGTAATTAGTGTTAAGACATCTTGTTATAATTTAATTCGGAGCTTTGTAGGAATAAGACTATTTTTTAAGGTTCAGTTTGGTTCAACGAGTGTTAGTGAACAACATATTTTGTAATGTCCAGGGGATGTAAACAGATATTATTCCTACCCTTGGGTGCATAAGTTGTCCCAGAATAACAAATAAATGATTTGAGGGTGAATGATAACTAAAATGATAGCACTACAGATACAGCTCTATGTACCTGCAATTTATGGCTCTGTTTATACAAAAACATTTTAGTAATGTGTGTTTAACTTATTTTTTTGCAAGTTTTCTTCTTTGAAGCAAAAAGACTACATGAAAAGGAGTTTTCAGAAGGTTGCATACACATTCACACAAACACACACACACACATACACACACAGAGAGATCATTTCTTATAACATTTCTCTTGGCATTTCAGCATTCATTTATTATTGAAGTTGAAAGGTATTGCTTTTCTTAAACTTGGTTGAAGGAATGTCTTTTCAGATTTCTCTTGCAAAGCCTCAGAGTAATTCATATTGTAGATTATCAACAGTTTCTCAGTTTCAATTGCAATGATTAAATTTCCTCTTCCTAGGATTTTGTTTAACAACAAAATGACCCCTCAAGTTCAGCATTCACCCTAGTGATGAGAAGACAATTTTACACATTTGCTTTCTGTTTGACATACCGATGTTTTCTTGTTAACACCACTAAATAGTTTCCACTATTTATGATTTTATGTACTTTCTTCCATTTTCATTAAAATAGGATTGAAGGTCACAGATCTCATCACGAAGCTTTCTGTATAACGGTGATTTCATGGTAAGCCATCAAGATTTGCTGGGTCAAGTTCATCAGAAGATTTAACATGGGTACTGCTTGTTACTCGTCACCTTAGATCCAAACCAGAATGAAAATTGTGTCTGGCAAGTTCCTTCTGCATATCTTCCTATGCACATAGAAGGAAGTCACAATTCTGAAAAGTAAAGACATTCACATGTAGCTTTCCGTACATTCTATCTGACCATTTTAGAAGTGAGGAAAGTGAAAGAAATTGCTAAGCACATCACTTAGGTTCTTGATGTCAAAGTAAGGTGTATTAAACCTTTTTAAAGTTTTTATTGCGGGAGTCCTAAATTACAAAGCTATGAAAGGGGCTGAAAATTGGAAAAGTCTGTAGTCTTACTAATAGTTGTCTAGTCAATATGTAAATCTGAAACTATAATTCCTATTTAAAAGCCATAATCAAATGATCAATTTCTTTTTGGTTTACAATTAATATTTTTCTCTTCTTTCCCATGAGTATATTGTAATGACTATTTTTGCTTTATTTTTAAACTTTTATATGAAATATAATAAATATATACAAAGTAAATAAAATACATATTAATATTTTTCATTTCTATTTCATTTATTTCTGCTGTAACTTTATTTCCTCCCTTCTACTGGCACTTGGTTTGTTCTTTTTCTTTTAAGGTGAGAAGTAAAATTACATATTTGAGCTTTTCTTGTCTTTTGATGAGGCCAATATTGCTATACACGTCCCTCTGAGTACTGGTTTTGCTCTGTCCCATAAGTTCTGAAAGGCAGTGTCTTCATTGACTTTTATCTTGAGGTATTTTTAAATTTTTTACTTTCATGTCCTCATCAACTTAATACTCATCCAGCCGTGTTGTACCTTCTCCATATTTTAGAGATTTTTTCTAGATTTCTTTTTGTGGTGTCCTATGTTTGATACCTTTATCTTCAGAGACGGTGCTTGGTGTGATTTCATTCCTCATGAACTTGTGGCTATTTGTCTTGTGGCCCAGTAAGTGGTGAATCCTGAGATTGTCCCAGGTGCACTTGAGAAGAATGTATATTCCATTTTTTGGTGATTCAGTGCCCTAAATATGTCTATTAAGCTCATGTTTGTTTAGGGCTATTATATGTTCATTTATTTTCTGTCTGGTTGATCTGTCCATTGGTGAAACTGGGGTGTTAAAGTCCCCTGCTATGAAAGTGTTTTTCCTGATGTCTGTTTTCAATTTTGCTAGTAATTGCCTTTTATATTGATGCGCCTTCATTTCACAAGTGTATAGTGATGAGAATTAAGTCTTTCTGATGTTTTTTCCTTTAATCATTATGTAGTGGCCATCTCTGTCTCTTGTTACCTTTTTTAGCTGGAAATCTAGTTTTCGTTTGTACTAAATTTGGGGGTGAATGGAAGAACAAGTGGGGATGTGCACTGAACTAGTAGTCCTTGAACCTGTTCTAACGCTCCTCAAATCACTTTATCTTTGTGTCATTTTCCTAATTTGCAGAATAGTGATGGATGATGTGTTCTTCAAGTTATCTTCCAGCTCAAAGCTTCATGATTTAAAGATCTCTTTTCTCAAAGATTAAATTCTACCTAAGTCCAAGAAATTGAGTTATCTACTGTTCTGACTTGACTAGCTCATACTAACCAATGGTCAGGAAGTGACTACCCTCTTCTCAAACATCAGTCATCAAGGAGCTGTTCTTTGCCAGGTAAGAATCCTAAATTACAGGATATCCTTTAATAGCTGTTTTGAGAGATGGTCTTCTTACAGCTTCATGGGGTAAAAGATAGGGGAACTTTTCTTTGCACTGGTGTTTTATGAATGTGGGGGTCCGGGGGCATCTCTGCTGTATCCCCTGGTTTAGAACAAGGGAGAAGTGTGTGTCTTATTGTGGAGTCTGTATCTACCTCTCACATTCATGTCATCTTCCCTGAGACTTTATATTCTTTCTTTCTGTAGACCCCAGAGATTCATTTTTACTTTTCTTAATAAAACAACCACGACTCACTTCATGTCTACAGGATCCATTCACACTCACACATCGCAACCACACGTCTGTTCATGCAGTTACTCATTTTCTTGTTCGATTGATAATGTCCCTCCCTGACTCCTCAGACCCTTTTGTACCCTTGTTACAGGCCAGGGAGAGGGGCACCCCAGCCCCCCAAACCTGCCTGCTCTAAATAGGTTCTGCCATCCACTGCATCAACACAAAACATAGGAGACTTTAATGAAAAGGAACTTTAATACAATTAGGAAACAATACAGGAAAGGCAAAGTATAGTTTCTAAAACAAGCACCCAACATTACCCGTCCCCTCGTGGGTAAAAGTCCACCTAAGCAAGATTGGCCCACAGCAAAGCCCCAAAGCTGCCCCAAGTCTAAAGCACCTTCCAGTGGGGACCCACAGAAAAGGATCAGAAAGAACCAGACAAGTCCTGAAGAAAAAGAGCAAAATCAAAATCAAGACAAAACCCGCCATTGTCACCTCCCCACGGGTCTCACCCACATCTGTGTCACCCCGTCCACGACCAAAAGGCAAGCGCAGTTTCTTCACGTGTCTCTCTGCGCCACGTGCCTCCTCCAGGTCTCCTTCTGGCTCCATCCCGCTTCCTCCCTTCCTCAGTCTCCTCTGCAGCTTCTTCTCTCCCTGCTCAGCTCCACCCCTTCCCGTTGGGTGGGGCAGGAAACCGGGAACTTCCCCTTTCCTGGGGACCCCCCCCCCCTTACACCCTCAACAAGCTCCAGCTCACAGCTTTCTACCACGCACCTCAGGCCGAGCTCCCTTTCACCTCCCGGGCCGGCTCCCTCAGGCTGGGTTGATTTTGCCTCTTGCTGCTGGCAAGGCTGATTCCTCATCCTAAACGCTGCATTTCCAGACAGGCCTTCCCCGCAGCCTGCGGCAGTCCAATTTATTTCTCTTCTCACAACACATTAGGCCTCCCTATTGCTTTTTTCACTTTGGGGTTGAATCTTTCAACTTAAGAGAACAGCAGCCCTGCAGGAACCTGACCAGGAGCAGGTCTCTCCGGGAAGTGGGTGCAGCCCGGCTGCTTTCCTTCGTCGCAGGTCTTTGACGTCATCACATGCGCCATATTTTTTCCAAGATGGCGTCCTCCCTTGTATTTCCACCCCTGGGAACAGTTATCTTTTCCTTTCTCTCTTCAGTGCCTTTGACCCCTTCCCAAGCTCCTAACCTGCGCCTGTCTTCAAAAACACTGGCGGGGCCACAGCGACGACGTCCCCGGGGGGCTCTGGCCCCCACGCCTGCTGCCTTCGGCTGCTTGCCCAGTGGCCTTGCGGGGCAAGCTGCTAACTGTGATGTGTCTGCAGACACTTCCTTTTCACGGTTTTTTGATCTCTCTTAAACATTAATGCCGACAACTCGCCCCTGAGCTTTCTTACAGCTTTCCATGCACAGAAAGTTTCAGCACATGCTGTATTCTCGCAGGGAGAGAGTAAACGCCTCCCCGCCGCCCTTCTGATAGCCGCCCGCCCTCCACGCGTCATAGTGGCCAGTTCTAACCCGGACTCCTCGAATCCTCTCTGGGGAAGGTCCAGAACTCCTTGCCCCTTTGTGCCTGCCTGGTTTCCACGGACGTGTGCACATCCTCTCTCCTGGCCTTTTCATTCCAAGAGCTGTGTAATGGCAACGAGTGCTTTCAGGAGGGAAGGCAGGTACCAAGGCTTAGGGTTTTTCCTTCCTTCTTTAAGAAAAAAGTTGAGTCTTTTGAAAGAAAAAAAAAAAAAACCGAGTATCTGAGGTGGTGTTTAAGTATCACTCTCGACGTCCTTTGTCACAAGAGCTCCCCAGAGACGACAGGAGTTAGTCTCCTTGGTGAATCTCCATCAAGGCTGCCCTTTCTCCATTCCCACTTGAACTTCAGCCCAGCACTTAATCCTGAAGTTTTAAAGAAGGGGCTTCCAAGAAGAGGCTGCGGCGTCTTCCCCATCATCATCATCTTAGCTCTCTGACATTTCCCAAACCAGCACTGATTTCTGAGAATCCACATCAAAACTTTTGTTTCTGTCCTCAAAGAATATGCTACGGCTGTTATTCAAAACCCCGTTGCATCTATTTCTCAGATGCTGGTTATCAGTCTGTGTGGAGATGAATATGCTCCCCAAAAGAACTGATGACAATCAAGGGTTGTATTTGGACGTTTTATCAAGTTCTAGACATTTCATGGTCTTACTGAACAAACCGGAAATTGATGGGGTTAAAAAACATGAGCCTGTTTTACTTTCTTTCTTGTCACCCTTTAAAGAGATGTATGACAGACTCTAGAACATTCCTTTCATTTTTTCATGGAATAAATAGTCCAGTCTGCTGTAGACTAGTTTAGAATTTCAATTTCGGTTCTGGCCTAAACCTCTCATTTCTCCTCGCCCTGGCGGATCAGTCGTTTGTTTGTGAGCGGAGGGGAGGAAGCACTGGCCCGCACCCGCGTCTCCTCCTTTTCAGAGCAGGGTGTTATGTTTAGCAACCAGACAAGCAAACAAACAAAATGAAACAAAACAACAGATGCGCAATTAAAGTGGAATTTTAGTTAAATTATTTTTAGACAATGCATTGAAAATACTGCTCGGTGCACATTTACACTGTGTCTTGTTATTTACCTGAGAGTCAAATGTAAGCAGGAAGCCTCTATTTTGTTTGAAATCCTACTCTTTGGATTCTTCAGGGTGTTAGAGTTGGAAAGGGTGAGAGGTAAATGTCTTTTGTGTGATGGAGACTTTGATAGTGAGAAATTCCCTTTTGATGGATTTTCAGGGTTCTGGATGCTGGGCTGAGTGGAGGAGTTCAGATGAGGCCCTGTGCAGGGGAGGAGAAAAGCACGGAACACTCTCTCCTCAGGCCACTGACTCTGGATTTCATGCATTCTCTTTGAAAGTTTAGTGTGTTTTTATATAAGGCTGGAATTGTGAGTGGTAGTGTCTGTGAAGTTGGGGTAGCAGACAGAACCTGTAATTGATCTCCTGGAGAATGTGAGGTGTCTTTAGCACCTGTCACCCTCCACTCTGGGATTTTAGCAACAAGTTTCAAGACGATTGGAAGAGTCCTATTCAACATCTTGACTCACCTACACATGAGGGGGAATTATTCTTAGTATACTCCTTAGAGGAAGATAAGGTTTTGTGTACAAATTTTTAAGGATACTAAAGTATGAATACAGATTTAACTATGAAAGAGACTATTGATATAGAATTAGACAACCTCAACAAATTTTTAAAGTTGGTGGATTCCAAGGACATGAGAAAATCCTCATTCCGGTGAAATAATTTTTCCTCCACATTTGGGCAGATGAGTCATATTTTCTATAACATATAGAGAGATAATCCAGTCTTTCCTCGGGATAGTTAATTTAAATTTTATTTTATGGATAATTTCACTAGTAAATATTGATACCAACATGTCAGTTTTGGGGATGGTAACATTTAAGAAAACCTCCATTGTGTATTTACTATTGTGGATGCTCATAGATCAAGTCTCTTCTTGATGGGAGTCAATTCTTTTTGACCAGATGTCAATATGAATCAAATTCTCTGCTTATTATTGTAGTGGCTGGAAACATTTCCCACAGTCTAGCTTCTCTCTCTACATTTCATCCCTTGTTTCTTCCACACTCACGTGAGCTGGTCCAGGTGCTCACATTGTGATCTGGCCTCTATGCCACCAAGCCGGGTGTGTCTATACAGTCATATGTTCCAAGAAGCCTCTCCCAGCTACTGGTAACCGAACTACCCACACAGCTAGCTGGGAATCAGAAATACATGTCACTGGACTCAATGCAAATGTCTCTCAGTCTCAACCACTACTTCGCTGAATCCCAAACTTGCCTACAACCGCCCCAGCTCCAGAGCAGAGACTGCGGTAGAAGGCATTGGCAGTGTTCAGTGGTGGTGTTAGGACATCTTATGTTCACCAAACTTTCCAATATCCATGAGCGTGGGAATACTTCTTTGGGCTCTCTAAGCTCACACATGGTCCTTGAAGCTGAAGTTTCATGTGCTTCATGATAAACCTGTCCCTGCTCCCGATGCTTTCATCCTGGAGCATACAGGGTGCTTGCTGTGTGATCAGAATAGTCAGGTTCTCCTTGGGATTTCCTCTTCAGGCATCCAGCATCTGGGACACACTAGTGGTGCAAGGGGTTAAGTTTCAGCGCTATGAAGTTAAAGTTATCAGCAGCCACTGCAGCACGAGTTCCATGCCTGGCCAGGGAGCTACCCACATGGCACAGCAGACCTCTCCTGTCTCCCTGCTGCTCCCCTCAGCAGTGCATTTCAGTCAGTTTGCCTATTCTGCTCCCCACTCTATCTCTGGTGAATCCTCTCACTCCCCACAACTCTGGCCTGTACCCCAGTTCTTGTATACATAAATAAATCATTTAAAGAAAAGATTATTCTTATTGGGGAAAAAAATTAAGACACCCAATAAAGACAAACTCCCGGGTAACTGAGAGAATTTTGGGGAATAAAATAAAGACAAAGGCTGACTTCAGCACAGTGTAGCTCATCTGACCTGTCCTCTCACTTCATCTGCCTGCTTGTTCTATCAACAGTGACACTTTCCCATCAATTGCTATTAAAATCTTTTTTCCATACAATGGACACAGTGATCAAAGATATTGGTAGTTACTTAACATTCTGAATGAATTAAATAGAATTAATATCAGAAAAAAGGCGAAAGAACTACTCCTTTCAGAGGTTTGTGGTTTTATAAGTCCACGGGTAGTTAAGATTTGTGTTTCAGTTGCAAACTTTAGATAAAAAAAAAAAACTGCACACACTATGTTAATTTTTATTTGTAAGACATATTGATATACATTCATGTGGGTGGGTATATACACAAATAATAAATAGAAACAACTATGTATTTTTAAACATTGGGCCATAAAAGACTTTTATTATGCTGTTTTATGATGTGACATCCTAGTGCTGGCAATAAGAGGTAGTTTGTAAACAAAGTGTTTTATTTACTAGATTAATTGAATTGTGAAGAAATAACTCCTCTGCCTAAAAGAATTGGGAGCTCACACCTTTCAATACTTTTTAAACCTTAAAAAACTCACCCTTCCAAGTGTTCTGACAGCTTAAGAGCACAGGCATCTATCAAACGGAAAAGCAGATCCAACATCTGATTTTCATCCTAGCCCAGCACAGCCATATTTCAGTTTATGCCTTTTTTAATTGATCCAGCAGGCCTGACACAGAGCGCCACAGGATGTGGCCAGTCTGATGAGGTGTGACCCGTCCTGAGGTCGTTGGGTGACCTGGAGGAAACTTGCACATGTGTTCCTAAGTCCAGGACTTCAGAGTTGGAGAATATTGCTTACAAATAGATTCAAGACTCAAGTTCCAATCGCGATGCTCTTTTAAGGCACACTTTGCTGGAAAAGAATGTTCTTTAGAACAAGCAGCAATACTAGTGACAGAATCAAAGAATATTCACAATAGGCAATATTGAATGATTGAATTCTGCACATCTTTATGAAACTGAAATTCTTTTGCTTTTAAATGGGGAAGTAAACATAATTGTGCCATTTCCTTTCTCACTCTGAAAGTCTAAATAATAGAGATTAGTACATAAGAAGAAATGCAATAGAGTCACATGGACATTTTCTTCTTATGCTTTATAGCTTGGATCTTTGTTCAAACCATATTTTCTTTCAATAGAAGTACCCTAAGCAGGAATCATCAAACTCAGATCAAGCAAAAACAAAGTGATGAGGATAAACCAGGAAAAAGCCCAGAAAGGCACCTGATGTGTTTATAGTCAGACCATCCTTGTTCATTTTACTTTGATGTATGTTGCTAAAAATTCCTTAGCAAAACAACTTCTGAATTGGTTTTAAAGTGGTTAGAAGGAAAGAGAAAAAATAATTTGATTTCCACTCTCCCCGATGTTTTTCTTGTCCAATACAAAAATCTTTTTTTTTTTTTTTAAGTGTTTAAAAGCTGTTTTTTCTGATGGCTGTGGCAGGAGAGTCCACATATGCTTTCCCACAACTATCAGATATGGAATCCAATTGAATAAATTTCTGGTATTAACCAAATTTTTTATTACAAAATTTTTGTAATAAGACATTAGTCCCCCGGCATCCCAGTTGTTAGAGTCAAATGTCTCTTATGTCTGGGTATGTTTTGTAAGGCCATTGAGAAGCAGAGTGGATGTGGCCCTTCATCAAAATGGTGCCAGTGTCCATGCTTGGAAAATGGGTGTGATTTGCTCAACTATATCTGTTTGCCTTTTGATATGTCTCCCAGCTCGAGCAGGATTTATAAGGTGACAGTAGAATAATGAGGCTCAGAAGCAAAGGAAGAGAGAGAATTTGGCAGGAAAATTTGCATCCAATAATGGGGGAAACAACCAGTCTTGTCTTACTGAAATATATTTAATTTTTGTAATTACTTTAAAGAAATAGTTAATTTTTATAAAGTATCCAATTGAAAAATTATGTGCAACATTTGTATATGATCAGGCCTCTTCCTGATACTTTCTTAATATAGAGATTATTTTTCCATAAAGATCAAGGAAATATTTATTATAGAAACATTCTAACTAGGATAAATTAGAAAGCTGTTCCGAGTAGCATAGGGGCTAATGCAATTTCATTAGCACTGCAGCACTGCAGCAGTAATTTTCACTTATGAAGTATAAACACCACAGATATAAAACATACTTTATAGTGACTAAATTAAATCATTCTGATGAGTAATATTTTACCAATCTTTTGAAAAATTAGATGGAGTTTTTAGGAATTTAGAAAGAAATTAGGATTGTGCCAGCCTACTCATTTTGCAGATGCTGAAATGGAAACATAGATGAGATAAATCATTTGCCTACCATCCCAGGACTGTCCTCCCTTCTAAGTGCTAACCAGACCCGGATGCTGTTTAGCTCCTGAGGTCAGGCAGGGTCAGGGAGCTGCGGGGGTAGTGCACAGGGCCATTCATAATCTAGCACCCTCCTCTCTGTTGCTTGGGGATTTTTCTAGGATGTTCCACTGTCATAGTCCTATGTATCAAATGTAAATCTAGGCTCTGGGACATAATACATAACTTCATATTGAAAATGTGTGTAATACTTCACAGACTCTGATGTAACATAAGTAAAATATCTGATGATTCTAATAAAGGTTGTGATTCATGGCACAGCACTTTCTAAATACCAAGGTGATTTATTATGTGAACACAGTGTGCTGCTTGTAATTGCACACTCCACTCCAGTTATTAGGCGCACCGCATACCATTTATTAATGGATGGAGGTATGCTTCTGCTTTTGAACTTCAGACCTGTTTAATGGAGGGAAAAGAAGTATTTTTGTTGCAGATGCATCTCCGTGGAGGGGCGGCTCCATTTTCCTCGCCCCCACTAAACTGCAGCTGCCTTGGATTACAAGTCACGGTTTGCCATGAACCAGACTTCCTGAGTGGGGCACTACCGGGCAGTCGGGGCAGAGCTGAATGGCCGACGGGCCTAATACGATGGAAGGCAGGTGGGCTGCTCTCACTTCTGCAGCCCCACTTGCCCCTGATGCTGCTGGGGGGAGAGCTTGAGGAGACATGTGCAGGAGAGCCATGGGGAGACTTGGAAGAGCTACTTGAGAGACACATGGGGAGGCTGCTCCTGGTGGTCGGCAGAGACAGTGACAATTGCTATCTTGATTTATACTTTCAGTTTTGAATTTTGATTCTCTTCTTGTGTTGCAATTCACTTTCTTGTGGTTCTCTACAGAAAGGTGCCTTTGACCGTGGCAAGCTTTCAGAGGCCCCTCTTCACACCAAGCCTGTTTGGCTTAGCATCTGCCCAAAGGGAGATAGAGGGGTAGTTTTCAGGGGTTTTATTAGAAATATCCTTGATTTTCTTCTCTCTGCACGCACACCAATCTTTAAAGTTAAAAATCTTTCACACTAAGGGTAAGTTTCCTTTGCTTCTGAGTGTGTGGATGGTCAAATTCCTTTTAGAGAATGCACCCCTTAAAGGTTTGGGGTCCCTGAGTTCCCCTTGGTCATGTGTTAACAGTGATCTTGGGAGTTTGTTTCACAATTGTGCATTACTTAGTATAGTTAGGAATTTGAATATCATAATCAAACTTTTTTAAACGATTTATTTATTTATGCATATAAGAACTGGAGTACAGGTCAGAGGTGCGGGAGGGTGAGAGGATTCACCAGAGACAGAGTGTAGGCAGATTGACTGAAAACACTGCTGAGGGGAGCAGGTGAGACAGGAGAGGTCTGCTGCGCCATGTGGGTAGCTCCCTGGCTGCCTGGGGATTGAACTCATGCTGCAGAGGGTACGGCTAGCTTCATAGTGCTGTGCTTAACCCCTTGCGCCACCAGGGAGGCCCTATAATCAAACTTTTAAAAGTAATGTTGCTTGAAAACAGTTTCATTCTTTGGTGCCTTTTGGCCATATTTGCAGTGTTCTCAACACAGGTGTCCTTAGAAGTTTCCAATTTATAAGAAATTGGAGACTTTGTAGAGAACAAAAACTGAGTCTATAGATAAAGTTGCTACTTCCTAAGACTCCAATAGAGAGAACAATAGATGTGTGCACTTCTCAATGCAAAGAAAATAATAAAGAATATTAAGGGGTCAGGGATTATATAGGTGGGTTAGAGATTGAAAAGAGGTGGAGCAAACCCTACAAAGCTTCAGAAAATAGGTAGATCTTGAAATGAACACTTAGCCAATGCAATATGCTTCCCTGGAGTTGTTCCTGAAGTAAGAACTACCTTGGGCAGGGATTTGGCCAACACTATGAAGCCAGGGAGCATACCGCAGCAAGGATGTGAAAGAGGGAGCAGAAATGTATGGGAGAATCAGATCTTCAAGAGATCTGTGTCCTCTCCTGCCACATGATTTCTGATTTCATACAGTTCATACTAGACAAGAAAGTGGAATCTACTAGACAAGAGTGTAGACAAGAGAGTGGAATCTTGAAGCATAGTAATTTCACATCATTCTTCGTAACCATAAAACATGAATGGTACTTCTACTCACTAAATGGTTAGCACTTTTGAATTCTTATGAGTCAGGAACTAAGAATTTTACAAGTATCAACTCATTAGACCTCAGGATCATCCCTTGAGGTCAGCTCAAATGCTCTCGTTAGAGGATTCAGTGGGCATGTCGATGACAAGAACTTAAGTGAATTTAGCAGATTCTCCAAAAAGTTAGCAAGTAGCATCACCTTAATGAGATGGTCTTCAAATTACAATCAGTGGGGTTTTAATCAGTATCTAGTGGTCATTTTTGGTAGTGATGTTACCGATGTCAGAAGAATAAATGGTCAGTGGCAGCTGGAATCATCGGTAAATTCAAAATTCCCTGTAGTACCAGAAGATCAGGGCGAATCATCCTGTCCATGGAGTGATGCTTCACATTTGTAGGTCAACTATTTTTATTTGTTTATTGCCTTTCAGGAGTTGCCTATTTTTTTTTTTAACAGCATACAGATATGCCTTGAGAATAGATTTCCAAGGAACACATTTCTGTTTGACTACCCGCTTCTGTGGTGTACATAATGTCATGAAATCCATTGAGTGTCATAACATTTCACGTTCTGTTTGAATTTAGTTGGTCCTGTAAGAATTTCCATTCCTTGTCTGCAGTAATTCTGAATATGTCTTCTTACTGTGCCAAGGGCTTCTCAAAGCTCTCATCCTTCAAAGTAGAACTTTGCAGATAGCTTGGGTCAAGGTTCTCCAACATGCTGGAGTGGATGCTGACTCTGAGCTGCTGGAAGTGAATGGCTTTAGCTAAAGCTGAAATTTGTTTCCACATCTCCCTGGAGTGTGACATAACGCAATTAGAATTCAGGAAGATTGCTAGAGAGATTCTACTTTATGGCGCATGAAGAGGGATGGTATCAATTTGGAAAGGAAGAAAAGGGCAAAGGTCAATACCTCCTGAATATTCACCCTAAATCATGAGTAAACAGAAATGTCTTTCATGGTAGCTTTTGTGTTTTGATTAAAGGATAATCGTTTCCTTAAGATCTTTAGCTTTTCCTCATTTTCAAGTATTATATTTGTATACTGCAATTTAGCCAATTAAAAGAGTTATTAGTCAATATGAAGTACATCATAAAGTGATTTGCTCTTTAGGCACAGAATTATGACCCTCAAGAAACCTGTAATTGGGCAAACATTAGAGATATATTTTAGATATAAATTTTTATTAAATAGGAGAGTGACTTGAGTCCCCAGCAAGCAAACATCCTTGGAGCTTGTTGTCAGTTATTTGTGCAATTCATCCAGTTCAACGTGATGGTGTTTTTCTGCTATGGATAAGTTGCAATGGCTTAGACATAACTGTTGAAGATGATATGTTGAAAGGCATATTGTAAAAGTGGAGAAGCTGAACTTTGATGCTTTTCAGAGAGCAGGAAATAAAAGGAAGTGGAAATAAAACTTGAAAAATATTTGTGAAACTAAAATGATGAGTTCAATAAAAATGCATAAATAAAATGTAGGCTGTGCTCTTAGAAGCGAGCAGCCTCCTTGGCTGGGTTTTAAGTAAGGCTCTTTCTGGTTTGCCATTTCTTTTCTTTAGGAAGATGCCGTATACACATTGATTTGTCAGGAAAATGAAGCTCTCCCAAAGCCATCGGTGGCAATTCAACTCTGACACTGAGACTTTTATATGTGGTCTGTTATTACTTTTCCAGAAGGCTTTTTTTTTTTCACACATGGAATGTTTTCTCCATTTTTATTCCCTGGTACAGAGACTCTGTGTCCAGTCAACTGATTTTTTCCCTCCTTTCTTTCGCTTCAGTGTTGGTCATATTCTTTTGAGAACGTCTCTGCTGGTCATTGACTCTATTCCTTAGTTAACTTTATAAATCAGCTTCTGCTGGGATCCAACTTAAATCTTAAATGGATGTCCTAATTATTCTGCTGTCCCTTTATCAGCAGAAGTGGTGAGGCAGAGAGGATCCTTTGCTGCAAATTTATATTTGGAGTTTGCACATATTATAAGAAACACAAAAAGAAAGCATTTGTCTTTATGGGAAATTGTACAGAGGAGAAATCCTTTTCACATTCACTTCAATTACTAGCTGTCTCTAAGGAGTCAAGGAGAGAATGTGATTTTAGACTTCTAGACTTTTTGAAAATAATGTAGATTTTCCACAGTTGAAGAGGCAGTAAAACAGAGTGCTGAGAACAGACTTCGGAGAGGGACTTCTCTGTTGAAATCACCCCTCTGGGGACTTACTAACCGATTGTCATCTTCCTTCAGTGCTGACTCGGTTCCCTCATTTGTAAAATAGGAACTATGTTATATACCCACGGAGTCATCTCAAGGTTTAGATGAGATAATGTGTGATCAGTGAGTAACACATTGATAGTAGGTGATGACTGTTATAAGGGAGGGAAAAATTGATTATTATAATAAGTTTGCAGCTTGTCCCACTCTAGAATGCGTTCTAGTTACAGTTGGTCTTGCTCTGTGAGAATTAGGAGGTAAAGTACATAATCTGTGTAAGTGTAAAAATGTTAAGAAGGAATCCATATAATCCTGTTACTGACAATGGAGTGAGTTAATAGAGGAGCGAACCGTGGCCATGTCTGTATTGGCAGAAGAACTTCTCAAGGAATGCCCAGATTCTGGTCTTGTTCTCCTTCAGGAGAAAGTGAAAGCACCACTTAATTTTTTACATCTTTATGGCATTATACCTGGCACAGGCGGTGGAGCAATGAACAAAGAGACTAAGTGCCCTGATTTCTTAGGGTGGGAAAGATGGCAACAGGGGAGATAAATAGGTAAATTATAACATGTAATGGGCCAGGACTAAGTGTTTTAGAGGAAAATCAAGTGTAAGATGATGGGAAAGCCAAGCAAGGGTAAAGAGCTATTTTTTTAAGTGATCAGGGAAAGTCTTCTTGCTCTGGACTTGAAAGAGGGGGAAGCCCATCGATTTTGGGGGCTTATATGTCCTAGAAAGAGAAAAGAGCCAGGTAGGTGCCATGAGGTGGGAAGGAATGGGCTTTCCTTCAAAAACCACAGGAAAGGCAGCCTGGAAGTAGAGGGGGGGATGGGGCAGGACCAGAGGGCAAGCAGTCCAGCTTCCATGTTTCTGTGTTCTCCAGGCCTGCAAAAGAGATAGGGAGATGATTTATTTAAAAATCTTAAAATGGGAATTTGAAGAGTAAACGAGGAGTTGTAGACTATTTCTTGAAAGCTTTAAAATGTGGTTAAACACTGTATAGATTTAATATTACATGGCCTCACTCCTCACAGCGAATGTAAGTGCTGATATGTCTGGTATAGGTTGTGTAGGTAGGAAGGTGAGTTTGCAGAGTGTAAGCTTGTCTAAGATCGCAGAGCTAGTGGGTTAAAGTAAGAAGATTGTAGATTCTGGAGGCCAGATCTAATGTATTCCTTCAAAGGGCATTAGATGAGATTTTAAAATTTTATATGTGTCTGTATGCATTTAATTTTTTTCTTTAAATTCTGTCTCTTTTCCACTTATGAAGCTTAATTATTAGCTTTTAATAAAATACATTGCCTTTCCTATTAATGACCACAAGTGAAAGAAAATATCTTCACATTTCCACCTACTGTATTTTGTAGGAGGAAATGAAGGTCAGCAGACAGTTTTCTGTAAATAGCATCAGATGTTACTTACATTTACATATGGCTGTTCAGCAATGGGAGGATATTTAAGACACTGATTCACAAATGTTGCTTTTTATGTCTTGAAAGTCTTTAGCTAGTTCAGGTGAAAAATAATCTTGCTCTTTTTTTGATACATAGTCTACTTATTTTCTCATGTTGATGCATGACTTGGCAGCCTAATTAAATCTTTGCAGGAAAATGCCAGATTTTGAAGTGTATTGAGGGGAGTAGATAATTGGCCTTCCATTTAAGCTCTCTTTTTCATCTTCTGCTCAGGTTCCAAAAAGCAGTGGTCAGTACGAATTTAAGTTTCTGCCAGCATATCAGCATTCATTTAAATAGCTTCTGTCACTCAGGATGATTGTTTTGAGAGTCATCCACACTGCTGAATGTGTCCATAGTCGGTTCATTGTATCATTGGATCTACCACAATTTTTTGATCCATTTACCTGGGAATAGATATTTGGATCGTTTTCAGCTTGGAGGATATTATGTTACAAATGAAACTGTCTTTATTTTAAAGACTATTTTTGCTGGATATAAAAGTCAAATCTTCTGAATATTGATGCAAAGTACTAGACAAAATGGTTGCCGAGAAGTCTAGCACCTCCTGAAACACATCCCCATGACCAGTTGGAGTTTGTCTAGGGACACAACAATCACTTAGTATTATAAAATTTATATAAATGCCTCTTGTTACAAGATCTAGGGGGGAGGGTGGAAGCTGTAAACATTTTTCTAGAGCACTGAAACGACCTTAAAATCCTGGTGGAGATGTGACTGTCATGACCACATGTGTTTTAAGCCAGTAGAGAGGTTATCTTATTTTGAATTTCACACAAAAAGACTAATCTTAGCTTGCTCCCTGTGGCAGGGATATGAGCAATAGTATCCAAAGATCTCCATAGCTTCACCTCAGAACTTAGAGATATATTGCCTTGTATCACAAGCAGAACTTTGAAGATGTAGTTAAGGATTTTAAAATGGATGATTATTCTAGATTATCCAGGTGGGCTCAATGTAAGTACCAGGGTCCTATAACAAGCGATAAAGGGACCCAGGCTAAGTGACTGTGTTGGGTTTGTGCAAGGTGGTGGGTGGGATGTTTCCAGAACTCTTGAGAGTGATGAAAAAATCAAGGGCTCACAAGATAGACATGGTCAGGATAGGTATCTACAGCAGAAGAGAGTATGTGGAGAAACCTAGAACCATAGTAGCAGCTTGGGCTTGTGGGGGACTGGCTCCATCTTCTCTTTCACCATGGAGGGAAGTGGTGCAAAGATTTTCTAATCCTAACTCCTAAGTGAGTGAGTGAGGCTGAAAATCCATGACCATCTTCAGCAGCACTGGGCAGAATAAGAGAGGAAGGAGTGACGTGGTGACAGCTTGAGATCACAGTGCTACAAAATGAGTCACACTTTGTCAGGTTTTAGCAAACGCCAGCAACGCTGGGAACGTCCGTTGTGTTAATTTGTGCTTGTTCTAAAAGCATGTGGAATATACGGCTTCTCTGTCAGAGGGTGTTTTGAACACGTCCGTGCAAAACCAAGCAGAAAATCTCAAACAAACAAGTTTGCTTACACGTGCATCAATTGATGTTAATTAGGAAATACCCCTTTAGAGGTTCGGGTGTGTATCAACCCATCACACTATGAATTTCTGCAGTGTAATTGCCTTTTTAATTGTTATTTGTAAAAGAAAAAAGGCATTTTCATGGAAGAAATGATTATTTTACGTTTAGGGAAAAGTGGATTAAGTTGGGATTTCAGTAGATCAAAAACATCGCAAAAGAATTCGGCTAACAGGAAGGAAAGGATGATTGAAGGAAGTCACCAATAGTTTCCCGAATTTACTGTTTTCCTACATGTGTCATTGAGAAGGTTCTTTCTAGAAGACTTTCCAAGTCACAGGTCGCCAGTACTTTATCTTCTAAAACAGCACAAATATTTTGATTCTGGCAAACCCATAAAGATGGTTGGTTCCAATTTCTTTCCCTCTTACGTTTAACATGCATCAGAGACACATGAGCTGTTGTCTGC
This sequence comes from Talpa occidentalis, assembly GCF_014898055.3. Lineage (NCBI taxonomy): Eukaryota > Metazoa > Chordata > Mammalia > Eulipotyphla > Talpidae > Talpa > Talpa occidentalis. The sequence continues at coordinate 114,002,356 of NW_023605194.1, forward strand.
AGAGGCTCTTCTTCTCCTATGGCGTTGTCAAGGAAGTGACCGTGAAGCATCCAGACAAGCAGGCCCTTGTAAGGCCTGACTTCTTCCCTCCTCTGTTTCCTTTTCCCTTTTTCTTACAGTGTCAACCGTTGCTGACTCAGTTTGGGGGGAGAGAATATGTTACCCGAAGGTTCCAACTTGAGCTTATAATCCCTGGCATGTTGAATAACAAGACTTCAAAGCTGCCATTGGTCCAGTTTCCTCCCATTTCTTATAAAGACGTGCAGCCACCAGAAGGCGGGCCTGCAACTGGTATTGACAAATGCCCCGAATGTGGGGTTGGGCCCCTCGCCGAGATGTCTGCATTCTGACCTGACGATCGTGGAGGGAAAAGGCTTCTTTGCCCAGTTACACACTCAGTTCTCGCACAGACCTTTGCAAGGAGAAGTCCTGGGCCGTCACGCCGCCCCTGCACGCGCGGTCCCCAAGCAGAGCGTCACCACGCGCGTCACTGCGGAGAGCGAACACGCTCTGAGCTGGGCCCGCCCTCTCCCTGCTTTTCAGCTTCTCATCCGTGCCCTTCAAGTCTTGATTCTTGGTCCCTTTCTTTTTCAAAAGTATGGTTCCACCTTCAGAGTCATTTCCCAGCACATGACGGATGCTTTTGGACAGCTCCGACTTCCCTTAAAATGAGCGTCAAGGTGACCTTGCTACTGGCTGAGGCACGGCAGGTACTGTGCATGTTGGCAGGACCTCTGAGTACATTGACACCCTGACCTGAGTGTCAGGTTGTGCATGTGTGTGTCGATGGGCAGGTGGAGAAAAGGAGAGAAATGAAGAACAGAAGAGGGACGGAGGAAGATGGTGCACCAGGAGCGCAGGGACTCCCTGCCAGTGCCCTTCTCTCTCCCTTTCCTGCCTAACCGCCCTGTTTTTTCATCTCCTTTTGGACCTGTTTCCATCCCCTCCCTGTTGCTCTCTGGTTTTCCCTTGCAGTGGAAGACAGGCAGGGGTAGGAGAGGCCAGGAAGCATTTGAGGGGAAGGTGGCTTCAGTCAGCAGCTCCCCACGTTCTCTTTGGTCTCACGTGCTGCGGGGAATAACCACACGAGTGTTTTCTGTAGGAGAATTTGCTCATTCAGTGGGATCGTCTACTTGCCTTGGTGTGGAGAGGGAGGCTGAGGAGGCGCTCCTTACCGAGGAACAGGATGTGGGAGACTGAGAGGGAGAAAAAAACTGAGTAAGGTCCCCCCGGGCATAGCATTGGTTCTCAGAGACCAACAGTATTGGACTGGTGGGGTGAGATCCTTGGGGGATGGGTAGAAACTGGGGGTGCTCCTGTGTTTGTTTCAGGGACATGTTTCCTGACTGTCAGATCATCTCAGCATTCACTGTCATTGCAGTGACTCCCTCGTCGCGTCTTCCCTACTAGAGAGTGAACTTGGCGCAAGCAGGGGTTGTTTGCATGGGGCTGGGCACACACTACTGCTGTCGATACTGTCATTATTAGCTGTCACCTCACGGGGCGGCAGCATTGAGAGTGGTGCGAGACAGAGGAAAAACAACTCAAAGTCCAAGCAGTGAGAGAGAGAGGCCTAGAGGGGCTTGCACTTATGGAGATGCAGCCCTTCTCCCCCCAGTCTTACATTTATTTGGGGGGCAGAGTCAGAGAAGTTTGGCAAGTCGGTAGAGGAGTGTGTGGAGGAATGTGTGCCGTGGGGATGTGGATTGGGGATGCATAATAGTCCAGCTCAAGCGAGGGGAGAGTGAATAGGGGCTGTTGCTTGGGGGGCACCATGTTGCTGCTGATCAGAACATCCCATCTGTAGCCGCTGCCTGTCAAGGTGCTCTAGCTGGTCATGCTAACCCGGCCATCACGTCCGCCTGCTGTTTCCAGCAGACTTTTGTCCTGGGGAGAGGGTCCCTGCCGGACTACATTTTAGCTTGACCAGCAGAAACTTAGGGCACCAAGACTACATCCCAAGAACAAGGGGGGCTGGGAACCCATAGTTAACCCCGAAATATCCCCATCTACAATAATGCCTGGCTCGTGGCAGTGATTCTTTCAGTGCTTGCTGAAGGGAGGGGTGAACGGTCAGGCGCGTGGGGCAGCGCAGAATGAGGAAGTTAATGCAATTTGGTTCAAAGTAGACTTACTGTATCATTTATATGCCCTCCAAGGATCTTTGGGTGATTTCAAATGTTTACTACCATAAGCCACATTTGCAAAACCCCCAATTTTAGCAAAATAATTTTGTGTTTACATGATTTTTGATTTTACACCTTATGTATTGCTCTGGGTAAGGCCCGTTATCATGACTTACCCATTTTACAGAAATCGTTTGGGTGAATTCTGGCCCTGAACATCACATCGAATGTTTCCATACAACTCACAGCTGAACTTAACTAGGTTTGAACTCACAGTTTATTACTTGTTTTGTTTAATAGATAAGATATGTGAATTTGTTTATGTCAGAGACAAGGATTCCGCCCCCTTCCTTGCAGTGATGCTTTTATTTGTAAGTATCCTCTGGCAAATTCCTTTCGTAAAAACCTTTCCCAGTACAAAGTGTGAAGTACAGGGCCTCTAACAAATTATCCTCGTGCATGTTGACATAAATCGTATTGTGGATAGGCTGTTAGGAGTGGTGAAGGGTGTATCCTTTCTAGAGATTATAAGATTTCCTGCTTCTTAGAAGAACAAGGAGTGGAAATCCAAGTTGAGACTTGCTGGTAGTTAGGGTGCGATGACTTCATGTGATTGAAATCAAGACACCCGATTCGCTTACAGCTTGAATTTCTGAGATGGAGACACCCTAAGAATCCTGCTGCTTCAGCTGTACACACGACCCATATTTATATCTTTGCTTCTCGCTTCTGAATATTTTTCTCTGGAGTTCACACCTTTTCAAAATACCACAGTGCAAAAAATTAAAGATGCTAATTTCTAGGTGTTTTGAAGTTGCTCATTTAGAAATGATTTTGCTTTATTTGGGCTTAATACAACCTCACCCATCTGTTACCTAACAGCACTTTCAGGCAGTCCCTTGATGATTGATACAAATTTATATTACGGGAAGCTAAAGACTCTTCCCCAAATCACTTTCATGTCACAGTTTGGGCTTAGTTGAGTCAAATAATTACAGGCAAGATGGGGCACATCTCAGGATTCCATGGATTTTAACGCTTCCCTTACTGCTGCGAGCTGCGAGTCCTCACCGGATGTGACGGTATGCACTGGCCCTCGGGTAGAGTTTGCAAGGTCAGATTATTTTGTCCTGGAATACAATGAAATGCTACTGATGGGATAACTCAAACCTATGGAAAAAAAACTGAGAAAATAATATAACAAACCCAGTGTGCTGTATTTGCACTTAACATATATTTTTTTTGTGATACATTTCCTAGAGCTCACACCTTATTTTTATTTAAAGAGACCAGACATTAAGGACATCTGCAAAACCTCACCCCTGTCAAACTTTCCTCACCAGCTTCCTCAAGGATAGTAATTTCTCTGGAGCTGGCAATATCCCAGTGTGTGTTTTTGTTCTTTGCATACATAGGGAAGGGAAAAATAAACACAACTGCAAATGAAATGCATAGACTCATACTGTGTACTTTGAACTTGACCTGAGTGGTCTCACACTGGTTGCAGCCCACTGCAACTTGCTCTTTTTTTTTCACTTAAGCTTATGTTTTGGAGATATGAATCCCTGCAAATTTAGGTCACAAGTTTTTTCACAGTTGTACCACATTTTATAGGGGCTTACCACAGTCTATCCATTGCTTCATGAGAAATAGGATGTTTTCACAGTTTGCTTTAAAAAAATTACTGGAATGAAAGTTCCTTGCATCTGTCTCCTTCAGGAACTTTAATGGCATTTCTTGAAGGCAGATTTCTGGAAGACAAATTCCTAACTCACAAGCTAAGGGTGACTTGTTAGCTTTTCATAAAATCTTGTTACTTTCATTGTTTCTATGATCACATTTATATCAATTTCTATTACTACCTTATTATTCTAGCTTTCTCTACGTTCTTTGGAGCTTCCTATATTGTTTTTTGTTAAAGTTTTTGCTGTTGCTATTGTTAAAACAGTTATCCAGTGATTAAAGACTAAATAGCATCTTAAAAGGTGCACAGTGGAAAGTTCTCTTCAACTCTGACTTTATCTGTTCAGTTTCCATGCAGACATCAAATTTACATACACACAATCATTGTCCTTCTTTTGTTACTTAATATATGTTATACTTTAGAAATTGATCCTTATCAACATAAATAAATTTTAAAAGTTTTGTAAAGAATAGCTGATTATTAATCCAGCATATATTCAAAGAATTATTTAACCATTCCATTTCTGATGATTACTGATATTGTTTTGGAACTTTTGCCTCTATAGACTACAATGCAAAGTTCATATTTTACTGAATTTGACTTATCTCTCTTCACTGAACATTTGGAAATAAATTGCATATGTCATGATACCTTCATGTATATTTCACATATCTTTGAAGAGTAGTGATATTCTTTTATACAATCATAACTGCATTATCACATCTAAGAAAATCAGTGAGGTTCCATATATTATCCAAAATATAATTCTTATTCAAATTTCCTCTATTGTTCCAATTATGTCTTTTATATATTTAAAAAAATTGAGGTCCTATATCAAGTTTCACAAACTGCATTAGGTTGTAATGTCTCTTTAGTTTCTTCTAATATAATGGTTCCCTTATTGCTTTTATTGCACTGAGTGTTTTTGAACATTCTAGGCTAGTTGTCAAATAGGATTTTCTCCTGTCATGGATTTTTCTGATTGTTTCCCCATCATTGGATTTAGGCTAACCATTTTTTGGCAAGAAATCTACATAGGTGTTACTGGGTCATCAATATTTGTAAATCGGTTTCCTTTCTAGACTACTTTCAATACCAACTGTCTTTGTTCAGATTACAGAAATAGGACCGTGTGTTGAGGAGTCATTCACAAATGTTTTGCTAAAGAACTGCTTTCTTGAATAATGATAAGGGAGTGTCGATAGCAGGGCAGGGGAGGTTAAGAAGACAAAGATGCATTTTCAGGTACAGTCATAGCCAGTAATGTTAAGGATATAAGGACAAATGATATAAGGAATAATATGAAAATGATATAAGGAAATCTGGATAGATCAATAATTCACAAGGGATAATACTTTGTCTCATTGATTTAGCAAGTGTGGAGGTAAATGTGTCGATATCCCCAACTCAACTGTGTAATTCTGTTGAATTTGCCTGCCCTGTTTTTGTTAGGGGGAAAGGATGTGCTGAGTAAACTTCATACAGGTTTTGTGGACTCCACCCCCACTCCAGACCAAAGCCGTCAAGACACTGGGAACTACAAATCCCATCATCACTAAAGGGAGGGTTGCTTGGACCGCAGGGTGGAGTTAAGCAGCCAGGTGTGGTATAAGACCAGCCATGTGGGTTGGGGTCACTTTTTGGCTTTTTGCCAGCTCTCAGGGGGCCAGTGGGATTCCAGGTAAGCAGAACGGGTAGAACACACTCACGAATTTATCTCCCTCTTTTTATCCCTGAGTTAATTCATTTCTTCATTTCCCCTGTTTTTGTAAATAAACCTTTTATTAACCTTTTTTGTGTGCCTGCAGTTGAGCATTAATATTTCCCTTATAAGCTCGCGGATGTGGACCCACAGTCATGCAACCTGCTTCATGTTGGGGTTGCTCTGTAACATTTTGAGGCTCTATTTGTCGGAGCACAAAGATTTTTTTTTGCACAATGACTCTTCATAGCTTTTATGGTCTTAATGTATTTTATTTTAAATTCATGTGTTCTTTGTAAAATTTTATGCTGCTCATATTTTAATAATCGAGTCTACACCTTTGCTTTTAACTGGTGATTTTACCTATTTAAATTCATTGATCCTACTAATATATTTAGATATATTTTCATAACCCAATTTTATGCATTTTTGTTTAGTTAGTTCTTACTTTGCCCTTGCCCTGATTCCTGATTTCTATTTGGAATGATGGAGATTTTCCTGTTTTCTTCTGATTTAGAAGCTATACATTGTTTTCTTTTTCTTTTCTTTCTTTTATATCATTACTCTTAATTTATTCACATAAATACATGACTTTACATGAGCTAAGTTGATTACTATCTTTATCCTCTTATCCCAGAGTAAAAGGATCTTAGAAATCTTATTTTAATCACTTCCTATCTTTTGATGTTATTTTTCTAAGCTTCACTACCCTTCAATTTTTTTTAATTCTATCCAAGAACAAGTGCATAGGTTGAAGAGTCAAATAATTCTACAAGGTCAATAACATGAATAGGTGTTCATGCCTTCTAATGTCTCTTTCCAACCTTCCCTGACCACAGAGATATAGTTTCCCTTCTTCACCTGATTTTTCTCTTGTTCTTTGTATCCATATCTTTAAAGAACATGCCCATCCTGTTATTTTACAATTGTAGTTTGGTATGATCTATAGCACTTTCTACTATGAAAAATGATGATTTGGCCCTTTTGTAGCACCTTTCTTCCCCTAAGCCACACCTTTCACTCAGTTAATAGATCTAGATAACAATATTGAATATGTTTTTGAAAGTTAATAGTTATCAAATATACATCTGGTACTTACTACTCTGTAAAAGATAATGGACTAGACAGTCTGAGATACAGAAATTAAAATTCAATCCAAGATCAGGCTGTTCACAATCTAATGAGAGACAGAGCAGATTAATTGAAACTAACTCTGTAATGTAATTATTATTGCGGTGGAAGTCAGTACAGGCGGTGAAAGAATGAAATATGTAGATGTTAAGAGAATAGAATTTCAAGCAGAGGGACTAGCAATTTCAAATGCCCCAAGGCTGGAGCATGTCTGTCTTGTAGGAACAGAAAGCACTGCATGTGTAAGTAGAGTTACCAGTAAGAAAGAAAATCAAAGAAGAAATGGGTTGTCAGTTCCCATATGTTCTCTTAAGCCAAGTCAGCAAACTTTCTCTGTCAAGAACCATATGGCAAACATTTTTCACTTTGTGGGCTATTCAATCTCTGTTGCATTCCTCACTCTGCCGTTTCAAAGGAGAAGCAGTCGAAGATGATAAAGAAATGAGTGGGCATAGTTGTGTTTTAATAAAACTTTATTTGCAACCCCCTCCCCCCCGACTAACGCCATTGCAGTGGATTGATTGATCCTATTTGCAATCAAGGTGTAATTTTACCAAGCACTGGCAAACTACACAGGAGCAAAGAATGATGTTAATAGTTTTAAAGGGTGTTACATGGACAGAGACCATGGCTGGCCATAAAACCTAAAATATTTACTACCTGATTCTTTTTACAGAACAGGCTTGCCAACTCCTGTGTTAAACTCACAAAAATGAGTTGGATAGTTTTTCTTCTCTTAGGTAACTTCTGTAAATAAGGGATTATTTATTTCATGAAATCTGGTAGGCCTCACCCCTAAAACAGCTGGGGCTTGGTTTTATTAGGTTCTGTTTTGTTTTATTGAGCTAAGGGTATCCTTGATTAACACTGCAAAAATGTTTTCAATTTTCTATTTTTTAAATTACTTCTAGTGTCACTTCAGGAAATAATTGTTTTACAGAAATTTGTCCATTTTTCTAGGTTCTAATATTATTTGGCACATGTAGTTCTTTCATTATATTCCTTTATTACTTAAAAATACTCTCTAGCTCTCTAAGCTATTTTCTCTATTTTAATTTACATTTAATTAGTTTCCTAATTTTTTTCTTGTTCATTTTTGCTAGACTTTATTGGTCTTTAAAAACAATTAGGTGGGCCTCCCCAGTGGCGCAGCGGTTGAGCGCTGGGTTGCGAAGCTGCCCGCAGCTTCTGCGGCGCCGGTTCGATCCCCGGCTGCTCCCCGGCCACCAGAGGAGGGTCCCACATGGCGCGCAGACCTCTCCTGCCACCCGCTGCTCCCCTCAGCAGTGTACTTCGGTCCTTCTGCCTGCTCTGCTCCCCGCTCTGGCTCTGGTGAATTCTCTCACCCTCCTGTGCTTCTGACTGTACCCAGTGCATGTATAAACGAAAAAACAAACGAACAAATAAATAAAAAAAAAAAAATAAAATAAAAAAAAAATAAAAACAATTAGGATTTGCTGTGGGAATATTTTCCGTTGCCTTTTTGTTCTTATTTTCCTTACACATAGAATTTTTTTTTATGTTCTTTGAATATATGCTTTTATCTCTCAAATTTTGTATTGAATATTAAGCTTATTTGCACTAAATCTTTCTTATTTTCTGATAAATATAACCTGTACTTAAATTGTTCTTTAAGTAATTTTTACTGTAGCTCAAAAACGTGAATATATATTTTCATGATTATTCAATTTTAAGTATTTTGTGAATAGTCTTTCTTCCCATATTTCCTTTTTAATCTAAAAATGAGTGGCTAGTATATTTTAAAATTTTAGACACACAAGATTTATTTTTATAATTATTTTAATTATAAAACAAGCAATTATCTTATAATTGCTGTTTTTAATTTATTGCATCATGGCACAATCTATACTCTATAGCTGACATATTAATTCTTTGGAATTTATTGGGGTCTCCCATGTATCTTATGGATTAGTACTTTATTAGCACTTCACATATGCTAAAAAAAAAAAAATAGTGTTTTCTATTTGGTGGGTAGGAATTTCTCCCTAAAATTACTCTCTTAGTTTGTCTTACTCTGTAGTTTTGCTCATCTGTTATAGTTTTGCTCATCTTTTCAAACTTTCTATAGTTTTGCTTTATCTATTTTGGGAAGGAGGGCATAATTTTTCAAGTAGAATACTTGTCTTTAAAAAGTGAAATTTGGGCCTCCCCCGGTGGTGCAGGGGACTGAGCGCCACACAGCCTCTGCAGTGCGGGTTCGATCCTGGCTGGCTGGCGAGGGTCACACATGGTGCCGCAGACCTCTCCAGTCTCGCCCGCTGCTCCCCTCAGCAGTGTATTTCATCAGTCTACCCGTTCTGTTTCCCACTCTGTCTCCAGTGAATCTTCTCACCCTCCCATGCACCTAACCTGTACCCCGGTTCTTATATAAATAAATAAATAAAAAGTGAAATTTACCATAAATACAGAAACACAAAAATATAAATGTACAATTTAATGCATGATCACAAAATTAAAACACTCAGGTAATTACTACTCCTGTTAGAAAACAGTACATAACCAGGACCCTGTGTGCTTTCAGCCACTGGAGTCTGCCTAGCCCCAAAGGCAGCTGTGAGAGCTCTCATCCCATGGGACCATTTGGGTAGTTTTTAATCTCTTTGTAAATCGAATCATGTGGTATGCAGTTTTCACCTGTCTTCTGTCATCATGAGTTATTCATTTTGCACATAGCTATTTTCATTTATTTTTATAGTTTTATAGTTTTTCGCTGAATAAATACAATCATACATCTATCCATTGTATAGTTTGTGGACATTTGTATTATTTTCAGAACTGACTATTATAAATCACACTGTGAATGTTCTCCCCCATGTCCTTTGGTACATGGAGGGCCTGCATTCTTATTGGCCACATGCCTGGAAGTGAGCAGATTGGTCAAGTGCACATGTATGTTTTGCTTGGGTAGATCCAGCCAAACAGCTTTGCATAGCGGATGCAGCAACTTCCACTCCCCATGCTGGAGCCTGAGTTCTACTTGTTTTACTTCCTGGTCTCATCAGTCTTTCTCATGTGAACCACTGCGGTGGTGGGTATTAATGTCCTGTCATGGTTTGGGTTTTAATTCCCCGGTGACTTGCAGTGCTGAACAGTCAGTTTTTCACAAATGTTCTGGTCATTTAATCAAAGGTCTGTTCAAGTTTTTGGACCACTTTCTATTGGGTTATCTAGCTTCTCCTATCGATTTGTAGGAATTGTTTATTCTGGATATAAGGTCTTTGGAAATATTTTCTCTCATTTTATGGTTTCTCCTTGCAACCTTTTAACTGTGCATTTGATGAACTGAAATCATTAGTTTTAATATAATGCAATGTAGTCTTTCTTCTTTTACGGTTAGTACTTCATGTGTCTCTTTTAAGAAATGCCTGTTTGTACCAAATTGAGGGATATAGACTGTTTTCTTCTAAGTTAGCACAATGTGATCCACAAATTTGAGCCACAAATGGAAGTTTAATTTTTGGGTTAAAGAATAAAAATAGAATAAAACAAGTGAAATTAATAGGGATAATAAGATAAAATTATTAATGAACATCTTTTAAGCGAAAATTTCAAATTCCAGTGGATATTTTACCCTTTCTCAATTTGTACCAGTCACATTTTATGTGCTAATCACCACATGTGGTTAGTGACCCCTTATATCACATGCCAAATTCAACCCAATCCTAGAAGCTTTAGTGAGATGCTGCCTACACTTAAGTCTAACCACACTTGTGTAATTTTTGTGTGTGTGGCATGAGATGGCATGCCTAATAAGGAAACTAGTCACTCATAGAATTAAAGGAAGAGGTGTAGGTTCTTGAGTCAATCTGGGTCTGACAGGAACTAAAACAGAACTTGATGTTGCTGGAACTTTCTAAGTATCACAGCATGTTCTCTGTTTCACAAGGCTTTTCTCAAGATCACCCATTGTTCTGGGGTCACACCTTTACAACTCCCAACAGATGAGAAAAGAAAAATCTGATTCTTTTAGAAGTAAGTCAGTGCAGGTCATATTCCTGTACCTTTCAGCCAGGGAGACGATTATTTTTGGCCAGGTCATTACATGCCCACGTGAATAGTCAGGGAAAGAAATTAGTACCAGGGAAAGGTACCAAGCACTGTATATCATGTCTATTTTTTCTACAAGATGCTCTTAGGGTGTTGGGACTATTGCTTATGCATAGTGAACACTAAATAAATATTTATAAATAGCTCCAGAATAATCTCTTAATTGAATAGGAATGTTTAAAGTAAGGGCCACAGGAGGAGGAAGAATATAAATAAATGCACTTGCTTGGAACTCATTTTTATGATACATATTTGAAGACCATCCAAGTTCTTAATTTATAAGTTTAGGAATGTTGATTATGAGGGTTTGTTAACTTTGAAGGTAACTCAACATTTTATTTGTAACCTGCATTTTCTGTGAATTTCTGGGTGATTGAAAAAGGTATCCTAATGTCTTTAGTAATTGCAGCTTTGCAGGACTTTTTTAGGGGGACTCTGTTTTATGAGATGGTACAATCCTTCAAGTCTCACTTTAGTAACTTTTCTTCCTAAACATATATATTTTAATACTGCCAAGGAGGAGAATGCTACTTAATAGTGGAAGAACCCTTTTCTCCTTCAGGATTTCTCTGACTTCTGCTGAGTGGGTCTGCATCTCACTGTATTAACACAGTTATTTATCATGAAATTTGAAGTTGGAGTGTGTCTCTGAGGTTAGAAATAAAGTTCTTCCCTGGAATTCTTAGTGTTTGTTCTACTTTCACTGGCACCGCTTCAGAACTCATCTGTTCCCCTTTCAGGGAAATCTTGGCCTCCTCTCTCTCCCTATGTGCATTCATCAGGAGAATGGGGCCAGGAGTAGAACTTGTAAGGGAGAGAGAAGAAATTGAAGAAGAACCATAAATCAAGTGTCCTTTTTGAGGAATTTCAACATTATTGATGACAACTATTCTTATTTTTTGGAAAGACATGACATCTGGCAAAAAATGTATTTATTGGCTTGATAAAACCTTGCCATGGGAGACCCAAGTTCAAATTATATAGGGTTTAGGTAGATCATATAAAAAGGAAAGGTCATGACCTCATTTCTCAGCAGCCACATAACAGAAAACACTACGGCCCTTCTCATCCTAGTGAGCTTTCTTGAATCCTCTGCACCCTCCCTCCCAACTCTCACATCATTTCTTTGCTCATTCCATGCAGACTCTCGGAAGCATATTTCATGGTGCTTGTCCAATGAGCTTCAGGGCGATGCTAACATCCGGGGCTCCTCCCTGAACCTCTTGTCACCACAGCCAGAGGGGACGGGTTTTGCAATTGGTGTTTGTGGTGTGGACACCTGATTAAGAAAGTTAGGATTTAAAAATGTTTTGCCTTCTTGCCGTTTCATAGTAAACATTTTAAACTCAGCTTACATTTCCAATTCATTTAAAGAGAACCATTGTATTTTAATAATAGTCTGTATCTACGAGGAAGAAATCATGCAGCATATCATCACCTTCCACCATCATTTTCTGTGTGTTCCTTTCCAAGTTTTGTCTAGACCATATTTTTAGGTCATTGCAATTATTGCCTTATTTTGAAATTAGATTTCTTTTGGTAATTCAATGGAACAACAGGCACAGGAATTTTTCACTTCCTGCAGGAGCTAACCTAGGCTGCCAGTGTCAGACAATGGCTGTTTTCTTGAGTCACTGCGGTTTTTTACTTCATCTGACTCAGTCGGTGATTTAAAATGCTGGTTTATTATGGGTAGTAAAATGTCCATTTTATCTTGTCACAGTGAGTACGGTTCCCCAACTGCTGTATGCATGACAGCATCGGTGCAGCGTAGACCAGTCTAGCTTTGTAAATATTAGATTTGACTGTGTTGCTAGGAAACTCCAAATTAAAAAAATAAAAAAAAAGCAGGAGCATAATATGGAATCTCAATAATGCCGCTCCCAACAATGCTGCTTTGGGGTCTGTGCAAGCAGCTCGGAAGACTTGTGTGAAGTGCTTTCTACGTGAGCTCCAGAAAAAGAACTGCAGAGAGGCGGGGAGCATTTCCTGTTTCATTTTTCATTTTCTTTCACGTCAAGACCTTTTGTCCCTCCCTTGGAGTTGCTTCAACTCTCGGGGAAGGTCTGTTCTGAATTTACTCCTGCTGGATTGGTTACGGTCCCTTTCAAGTGTGGGCTTTGTTCTCAGCAAAGCTTGGGTCAGTTGAGCAACACGCTACTGTTAAAAAAAAAAAAAAAAAAAAACAGCTGAGTAATGCTGGAGCCTCCTCCTGTGGCTGATGCAAACCTGGAGAATTTGCATCATCATTTAGCTCCACTAAGTTGGTGTGACAGGCAGAAGCTTAAATACCAGCCCACGAGGAAGCTGCCCGGCCTGTAATGATAGACAGCAGCGGGCTGCAGCCACGGCCAAGGTCGGCAGAGGCGGTGCAGGGCCCGGAGCCCCGCGCCACGCAGGTGTTTCCCAGGCGCCCCAGTCAGCTGTGAGGAGAAACACACCTCTGAGCCTTTACCTGTCAACACAGTAGCCCTGAGAGCATCCGAGGGCAGAGAGGCAGCGGCCGCTCAGTGAGAGCAGCAGACACACCAGTTGAAAGTGTGCCTCACGTGCTTTTTCCTGTCTTATTTCCCCCGTGGGTGGCTGCAGAGATGGTCAGGAAGCCGGTGGTGTCCGCCGTCTCCAACGGAGGCTACCTGGCCGGGAGCGCGAGCGGGCAGCTGCCGGCCCCGGGCGGCCAGGAGCCCCCGGGGCCGCAGAAGGTGGTGCTGAAGCAGAAGATCACGCTGCTGCGCGGCGTGTCCATCATCATCGGCACCATCATCGGGGCCGGCATCTTCATCTCGCCCAAGGGCGTGCTGCAGAACACGGGCAGCGTGGGCATGTCCCTGCTGGTCTGGTCCCTCTGCGGGGTCCTGTCGCTGTTCGGTGAGTGCGGCTGCTCCCCGGGGGTGTGTCTGGGGCGCAGGGGGCTTTGCTGGCTGGGAGACTGATGGCTAAGGAGGGAAGGGAGAGCGAAGGCTGCACCCCCTTTGCACCCCCTTTTAGCTGCGCTCCGGGCGCAGCCGACCCAGACGCAGCTCCCTCGGGACAGGCGCTTGCATCCCCTCTCTCGCCTCCTGCAGGCTGTGGCTGTTCCCTCTTTTTCTGACCGGGACAGAATGTTTTCTGACTTTTCCCTGGGGCCAGAGAGCGAAGGTAAACTTTGATGACCCAGTAAAATGCACGTGCGCTCTCTGGGGCTGAGTGACTCGGTCCGGCCTCCCGCAGCTGGCCCTGGATGCTGCACCTGTGAGGTGAGCCCGGCCTGGCCTATTTAGACGCAGAACTGGCTGTTCAGCAGAACTTTTACTGTCCTTTTATTGGCAAAGCAAACGGCTGGCAGACTTCTCCTTTCTGGGCTTGGCGGCTTGTCGTTGCTAATATTCTTTCACAAGTCCTGACCAGGGTGGATGCCGGGTCCTGTCACTCAAGCGCTCATGAGCCAGGCAATTGCAAGGGTCTGAACATACTTCAGATATTTTCAACCTTTCATCTCTCTCTGGTACCTATAAAGTTTTTTTTAAAGATTTATTTATGCATACAAGAGCTGGGGTACAGGCCAGAGGTGTGGGGGGTGAGAGGACTCACCAGAGCCAGAGCGGGGAACAGAACAGGCAGACGGACTGAAGACACTGCTGAGGGGAGCAGCGGGCGAGTCAGGAGAGGTCTGCTGTGCCATGTGGGTATCTCCCTGGCCGGGGATTGAACTCATGCTGCAGAGGCTGCAGATAGCTTCATAGGCTGCATATTAACCCCTTGTGCCACCAGGGAGGCCCTCCCTGGTACCCATAAAGTTTTGCAGTAGAAACCGTAAGCATGGAAAGGGGTGTGTTTGTTGTACTTGCTCAGATCTGCGGTCCTCATGGAGGGTTCGCTCGCTCACTTGGGCTCCAGGAACTGATCATTGCCTACCTGTTCCCAGAGTTAGCTGGTAGGAGAGGCATGATTATTCTTTCCCCCTCAAGATCTCATCTCTTTTATTGACTTAACATTCATAGTCAAATGGTAATAAATGCCCCCAGTGGAGTAGGCATGTTATTCGGAAGCTACCTGAGTTGGTTGTAAAAGTGATTAAAACTGGTGAAGAGTCAAAAAATTCGCATTTGTTTATGCTCTGGTGCAAGTGGCTGAGATACATTTGTTCTTCTGTCACACCTGGTGTGTTTTGATTTCAAAAGACACTACTCTTTAAAGGTACTAACGCGTGGTCCTCCGCGTACCAATCTATTCATTCTTAAGGCTTTGCAATGTTTGGATGCACAGATTTGGGTATTTCTGTAGAGGAGTCATATGTCCATTATCAGAAAGGATTTTAAGTGTGGGTTTGTCAATACAAAGCCTTATTCTAGAAATTTCTATTAAGGAATCATTTTGGGGTTTTTAAGTGTTGGTGGTGTTCTGTGTGGCTCTAGCATGTACATCCACAGGCAACGAGAATGGCAGTGGTTGATGTTCGTCATGACCTTGTGCTACCTCGACTTTTAACCTTCTCCAGCACTTGATCCATTCAGGAGAAATCAATGTCTAATAACAAACGCTGCAGCCAGTTTCCTGGACTGGCACCTGGCCTGCAGCTCCCACTGTGTGGCTGTGCCCTTCATGCTGGACAAGGGTTATTCAAACACGAGATGAACTGCTCTGTGCATTGACCTAGTTGAAACGATGTTGATTTATACTATGAAAATCTACTACAAGTGGATCATCACGAGCAGACACTCAGAAAAAAAGAAGTTAAAGGGACTAGCTAAAGTTACGCTTGCCCAGGTGTTATTTGATTATTAATCGCAGGGAGTATGCTCCTGTGTAAACTCGCTTATCTTTATTTACATTGCATTTGTCACTTAAGTGCCTCAGAACTTCTTGACAAGAGTACTCCCTTTCAGGAAGCAAAGCAAAATGTATGAGAAAAGTCCTCTGGAAAACTCTCAAACTTTGGTACTAAGGGGAAAGAATCTCTATATTTCGTTTACTTTTTTTTTTTTTTTAAACCATGGTCGATACATGGATTTTCACATCCTGTTTAGAACTTTTTTCATCTGGGTGAAATAGTTATGGAGCTGGAGACTTTTAAATGAAAATCTCATTCTTCCAGAACTTAATTTAAACCTAAGGCTACCATCCTAGAGTTTCAACAAAGCTTACATAGGTCTGGGATAGATTCTCTGGCAATAAGCGCAGAGATATTTTTTCAGTAACATTTTATATTGGATACTTTTCTATCCAGTGCACCAGTATGGAGATGGATTTCCAGGAGAGAATGAATCCTACTAGTTAGAGTTAGTTAGCAGTGGGTGAAGTGCACCAGCGATCCCCAAATAACAGTCTGTGGACCAGCCACTTTAGAATCATCTGCAACTATGAAAATAGATTTTCTTGTGTCCTGTTCTCAGAGCTTCTGGCCTCCCTGGGTTAGGGAGTGACCATAGGAGGAGACCTTAGTCTTCCGTTGTTTGTTGGGTTGTCATTGACTTTGAGACAGTGCTAGGTGCAGAATAGGATACATGAAACTACGATTTCACTGAGTACCCAGGTTATATTCACGTCGGACAGTTCTACCTGAAGCTTCACTGATGCTAATTTCCCACACAGGAGTGGCTCAGGCGAAAATTTGCGTGTTCTATTTGAGTTCTGAGAGGTATGGCTAGAACTCTGCACATCACATCAATAAATACAGTTTTTATTTTCTTGATCATTAATTGGTCAAATTAATGAGCATGACTGTATTTCATGAGGTGCTTTTGGGCCTGTGCTACCCATTTCATGTTCATACACGAAACCCCTGTGTAAGGGGGAGTCTGAGGTTTCTACTTTACAGAGGTCGCCATTTGGGCCATTGCAGAACTTGCTCAAGTCCATGTGAATTACATTGCTACATGCAAAAATATGGTTTATAATTAATTTTATGTACATAAACATCGTAGAGTATCTTTTATAAAAAATATTTCTTTCAGGGCCTTCCCAGCGGCGCAGCGGTTGAGCGCTGGGTTGCGAAGCTGCCCACGGCCTCTGCGGCGCCAGTTCGATCCCCGGCTGCTCCCCGGCCACCGGAGGAGGGTCCCGCATGGCGCGCAGACCTCTCCTGCCGCCCGCTGCTCCCCTCAGCAGTGTACTTCGGTCCTTCTGCCTGCTCTGCTCCCCGCTCTGGCTCTGGTGAATTCTCTCACTCTCCCGCGCTTCTGACTGTACCCAGTGCATGTATAAACAAACAAACAAACAAACAAACAAACAAATAAATAAAAAACATGCCTCTATATAAAAAAAAAAAAATTCTTTCACCTGTCCCGAAAACCTCCAGAGCAACCATGTCCAGAACTAGATTAAGAATATCTGAACCAAAACTCATTTTGTTAACAAGACACCCTGCAAATTATCTGAAGCCTTGCCAGGCCTATAGAGTTCATACTTTACTGACGAACAGATAAATCTGATTTATTTTGATGTGCCTCAGAAATTATTTATTAAAAGGATTCTGCGCATGCTGAAGTCAGTGTGGGACAGTTCCTTGTCTTGGTGGTGTGAATTTTTGATCTAAAAACAGGTTCATATTATCTTTCTGTCTTCTCTTTTCCCCCTTGTTCTGGGTTTGAGATTTAAAATTTTAGAGAGATGATTACTATCTTAGAGGCTTTTCTTGCTCGTTTTAAGTAAAATTGCATTGTGTGGCTAGAATGAGCCAAACAAATTGAGGAAGTGACACAGGGGGAATTTGTTGGTTCTTAGCAATTCGATGATCTTGAATTCTTTTGAAATGAGGGTGTTATCCAGCCCAGATGGTACAGTCACATGTCACTCAGAGAGGCTTGAATCAGTTCTGCTGTTGGATGACTCGATGTTATTTTAACTTTGCCCCTTTTTACTATACATATTTCTCAGGTGCCTTGTCCTATGCGGAACTGGGAACAAGTATAAAGAAATCTGGTGGCCATTACACCTACATCCTGGAAGTCTTTGGCCCCCTACCAGCTTTTGTCCGCGTGTGGGTGGAACTACTCATAATACGGTAAGAACAGGGAGTGAGAGAAAGGAATCTCTTCAGAACATTCTTCTTGGAATCCCCTTGGTGGCTTTGAACTAAGTAGCAGCATGCCTGTCACGTGACCGTGTGGTCCATCTGCAAATTCCCTGGCAAAACACCTTCCTCAGTGCACAGCTTGAACGCAGTTTTGCTGCCGCAGTAGCTCACTCACGCTGTGCCTGCCTTGCAAAGTATCTGCTTTTCTTTACTCTTTGGTTCTTCTCTGTGACACTTCTAGGAAAGGGGTGGGCTCTAGAGGACAGCAAGGGTCCAGCTCACCTCAGCAGGTCTGTCTTCGTCAGGCCCAGTGAAATGAAAAGCCAGGCTGGGAACGGGAGGTTTCCTTCTTGCAGAGAACGCCATGAAGTCATGAACTTCACTCAGTTTTTGTGACTAGCGAAGCTCTTGCCTGTCAACCCGGGATGCTGCCTTGTCCATACTTCACAGGAAACCAAACTTCGCGTGTCAGAAATGACTCATTTCCTCACGTGAAGCAAATCGGTGAACCATGATTGTGAAAATCTTTTTTAGTCTATTGTTCTAAGGATTCTAAGGATGTTCTCTTTCCTGACTTGGTTTAAAATCAATGCAAATAGTGCTGAGTCATCCTGAACTGTAAATTTCCTTGCACTTGGTGGGGGTGGTGTGTTGTTGCATGAGAGGAGCATTGCTCCTTGAGGCGTCTCCAGGAGACGTGACCTGCACGTTCTGAACACAGAGTTGAGTAGAAATAACTGGGGAAGCCAGCCCTTCTAGTAAAAGAGTGACAAAGTTAAACTTCTCAGACACACACACACACACACACACACACACACAGAGAGCTCAGAGCTCCTGTGAGTCTCTATCCTATCATTTGAGGCTAAGCAGCAAATGCAGAGCTAATAAGTATTGACTTAACACTAATCATGATTTTTATAGTCCTGGGAGTCTCTTTTTTAACAAAGTGCTTCAGAGTCGTATTTACTTCTTAGTTAAGTCTGCTCTCATTTAAAACAGTTCTGTGCTCTTTCAAACTTGTTTTAATGAAGCAATGATAAACAAGTATTTTGTTCCTTTTCCAAAATCTGCAATTTGCCTGGACTGTACCTTCTGTTCTTTCCTGATGATCTGAATCTTACTTTTCAAAGGTCAACTTAAATCCTGTCGTGCCACAGTTCAGTTGCTGTGCACACGTGTGCTTCTTTCCTCTCTTAATTCTTCTGAAAAATGCAGTCTCTGGTGCTCATCTGCCATTGAACAGGACGGCTTGTCTTCTTGCTTTGTACTTTAGGTGTCTGTTTTGTTTCCACACTGCAAGCATTTCAAGCACAAAGACTAGTGCTCATTGAATACCTACTTACTGCAGCAGCGTGGGTAGCATAGACATGAAATTCTTTGTGAGTAAGTGCTGGAAGCTTAAAGTAGTATTTTGAATGCAACCTACTCAGCATTCAGAGAAGTACACCACTTATTTGGGATGCCGGCTTGTCAGGATGAGGGGTTTTGGAGTCTGATATAGCTGAACTTGAATCCCGTTTCAGTCTGAATTGGTTGTGAGGACTGGCTAATTGTTTGGCATATTGAGAAACATAATCATTTGCAGTAGCACAGAGAGAGTGATCATTCATTGATTTATCCATGCCACGGGTGTTACAGAATGAGACTGAAATTAAAGAGACCTGCTTGCCTAATCTCAAGTAGCTCATCATCAGATGTCACTTTAACAGCACTGTATTTATTGGGTTTCTACTATATGATAGCAACTGCCCTGAACACTGGGCCAACGGCCTTATACTCAAGGAACTCAGGGTCAGGTGAGGGGAATATTGTCATTCAAACAATCACAGGAGTGGACATAGAGTTGCCAATGTGGCAAGGACTGAAAGAAGCGTTGGAGTCAAATAAGACAGTGTATTCTGGGAGATCTTGCCCATCCCAGAGCTTGGAGAAGTTTCCTTGGGAAAAGGAAAGCTGAACCTTCTTTGGGAAAGGAAGGTTGCTGGAGCTCCAGGCAATGGTTAGGTAGATCTTTCTAGTAGAAAGCCAGAAATGGAGAGAAAAGCTGGAAAGCATAGCCAAAATGGAGCCTTGAATGGAAGGATTTGTGCTCATGCCAAACATGCTTGCAAAACACTAGACTGGCATGATTAGATTTTAATTTACATATCAAAAATTGATAATATCATGGAGAACAGGAAAAATAGTCTGTTTTTGGGTGAGGAGGAGAAGGTCTCCAGGAAAAGAAGAAATCACATAATTGGTTTTCTGACAATCTAGAGATCAGGCTTGGGTGTTAGGTGGCCATGAGTAGGAAGAACAACTGAAGGGGAAGATTGGCACTAGGGAAATCCATGGACTTGTGGATCTTAAGAATATGCATTCTCACATACATGTATCAAGCTGAAATAATGTGTAATTTTCTCATTGAAATATTTGAAGAATTAAAGGAGAGGGGTATATTACCTATTTTGTTGTATGCCTGAACTTATTTCATTTTCTAACCTCACTCATGTTTTCTCAGTTGTACAAAATTATGAGTACTTTTAAATTTTTTGACTTATACTTTGCCTCTAAGTATTTCTATGGAATCAAGGATGATCTCTTGGCCCTTCAAGTTTTTATCTGTATAGGAAAAATAAAAATAGCACAATGTCAAACACATAAGCTTAGAGCTGCAAAGCAACCTTACTGATGCTAATTGTTTTCATTGGGTTTTGTGTTAATTTTCCTGGCCATTCCCTGACCCATTAGATCTGTGCCATTAACCCTTTTATACTGTGATTGGAATTTAATTGCTGACTTATTGAGAAAGAGGCTGCTTTTTTGCGAGGCCCAGTTCTATCAGAATGTTAATAAGCTAGATATTTAAAGGGGAAAAGTCAAATATGGGTGATCAGAGGCAGAGGTGGTGCTTCCTAGCATATGTGAAATTTA
This sequence comes from Talpa occidentalis, assembly GCF_014898055.3. Lineage (NCBI taxonomy): Eukaryota > Metazoa > Chordata > Mammalia > Eulipotyphla > Talpidae > Talpa > Talpa occidentalis. The sequence goes on from NW_023605194.1 coordinate 114,022,977, forward strand.
AAAATTGGCTCCCGAATTATAGGCAATATTTCATATGGAATATCTATGATAACCTAAGAAATAAAGAGTTCCAAGATTTTGAGACCATCATGTTTAACATGTTGTCTATGCTGAATAACAGTACTTCAAGGAAGAAGTTTAAAGAAGGTGCCATTTGTTTTTCCTGTAGTTAATCTAAGTATATGTTTTCTAGCCCTGCAGCCACTGCTGTGATATCATTGGCATTTGGACGCTACATTCTGGAGCCATTTTTTGTTCAGTGTGAAATTCCTGAACTTGCAGTCAAGCTCATTACAGCTGTGGGCATAAGTGAGTATTAAAGATTTAAATATGAAAAAGGAAAAATTCACAAATGTTTTTTGAGATACACTTTTTTTTGGACTTTTTGCATGGTGAGATGACTCCCCATAGTACGCCCTATTTGCTTACCTTTCCTTGATGATTTGCGTTGGAAAATAAAGACAGGAATAGGGATTTGGAGTGATTCCTGATAATATATTCTAGGCCAGTATTGCATCAGATCAATTGTATGGTTAACCTTTTAAAAATAGAGAAACAAAGACCAGGTTGTTAGTGAGAAGGTGTTTTATGAGGTTTAAATGATATTGATAGAGACTATATGTGAAGTGTTTTGGGTAATGAGGGCAACTTATTAAGAACAAATTGCAAATGGTAGTATTTGTACTCTTGTGGAAAAATACTATTTGAAATTCCATGAAGCCAGAGACCTATTCACTGTAATATTTTCAGCAACTTACATAATGCCTAGCATGTGTTCTATAAATATTTATCTATTGACTGATTTTTATGAGAAGTCTAAGAATTTCTCTCTAGCAGAGAAGTCTATAGAATATCTACTTGTTAATCTTGAAGGATTATACAGCTTCAATTTTCTCAAGCAACAGGAAAATGGTGGTAAATGAAATTGAGTTTGCTGGCTGTCAAGTTCAGGTTTAATAACAAGAGCTTTTGTGAGATGGGCCATGGTAATTAGTATGGTGGTTCTAGCTCAGACTGGATGAGACAATCTGGAATTGAAACTTAGTGTTACAGCTTCTTAGTTATGGCACTTGGGGCTAAAATAGTAATCCTCTTTAAGCATCAGTTTCATTTTTTGTTAAAATGCTTGTGAAAAGATAATCTATCTTGAGTGACTGTAGAAAGATGAATTGTGTCCAATTTTTAAGGCCTTGTCCCTGGAAACTTCTTCATGGAATCTGGAGTTCCTGCAGGACCCGGACAGGTTCTGCAGGACCCTTGATCATGCAGGCAGAATCACAGCACAGTTAGTTTATTTAAAAAGTTAAGGGTAGGGGTAGTGTTCTTGTGAGGTCATTAAATTGACAATACAAATTAAAAGCTATAACTAGCAAAAGTTTTTACATTTTATGCAAACATTTATATATTTACAAATATAGCCCAGCTTGGAGCTGAAACAAAATGGGTGATGATAGCAGCTTACTATTTTGTTAAGTCTAGATGACTTTGCCTGTTTATCCCAATTCTATTAAACATATTAAAGGGTAAATTTGTGTTCTGGAGGAGTTAACGGAAACTTTAAACTACAATTTTAAAGCAATTATATATAAGGATAACTATATTCTGGTTTACAAAACTTCCCTAGTAGAGACTAGTGATAGAATAGTTAGTGAAGAATCTCAGTAAATCTTGGATGATTCTAGACATTTCCTTCTATTTTTGCCATTAGTTATAATATTAGTTTACAAAGTTTGACTTTTTGCAAGCTTGAGATTCTAGGAAATGTGTTCATAAAATCAAACACTGAAAGAGAAATCTGGATGTGCTTATGATTCAGTGGTAGGTAATGTAAATCAGTGGCCTAATTGGAAAGTCAAGCTGTCTTTGAGAAGAACTTAGCTTTAATGGAGCAACAGGGAGTGGAGATGGTGACAAGAGGAGAAATTTACCTGGGGGTAAATCTCTCATTTCTGCATCATTCAAAGGAGTCTAGGTGATTTCTTCCTGTTAGGGGCAGAAGGTTAGTGAGAAGTAGAAAATGGAGTTTAATTGCATGAATTGCTCCCTTGTATTCCCTGGGGAAGAAAATCATTTGTGGTAGTTGGAAATCTCTAGTTCAAGTGTAATAGAGCAAACTTGAAGGGTGTTTTTATAATCGAATCATAGAAAAAAAGTCCAAATTTTGTGAAATATTAACCAGCCATTTGAGAAATGATAGCAAGTAGGGTGGGTAGGTACTAATTGCTAATTTCCTCTCCTTCCCTTTTCAAACTACTCTTCTTTACCCATCAAATTAATGAAGAGATGAAGGTGCTTTACTTTAAAGGACTTTGGGTGCTTTGATGGTGAGGGAGGTGTGGTAACATATATTTGAGGAAGTATGAACCTATATCCCTAAGTCATGTACAGTGTTGTAAACCAACGTCACATTAATAAAGGGGGAAAAAAAGATTTTGTTTATGCAAATTCCCATCTAGTCTCTAGGCATGTCAGGTGCATGGAAGTGTGAGATGTTCATATTTAGTGTTCTCTTGTAGCCTAAAACTGACGTTATACTCTTTACCTCTATGGAACTCCAGAATGATCACTGTCCTTGTAGATTCAATAAACGTTGAAGTATGTTCACCACCTAAAATATTCTTCCATCTGTTTCTAGGGTCTCTTCAAACTAGCTGCTCTGTAAGTAAACACTTTATGGCAGAATATTATTAAAAAATACTTACCTGAACAGTGAGCTATAGTCCTAGCTCCATCCCTAGCAACTTCTCTGAGTCTCAATTTCCTTGCTAGTTTATTTATACAGGTGGGGGTGGGGAGTAAGAGAAGTAACATTTATGATTGCTTTGTGAAAAAAAGTAGCCAGTTTTCTACATGTATTGCTATATTATCTTTTTCAAAACTATTTTCCTGGCATCTTTAAATGACATAAAAGAAAACCTAAGATGGATTTTGTGCTAAATTTTGTGTATAGCATGTGGAGTGCTCTGTATAAATCTTTTTGAAGTCTGGCTGTATTTATCCTTTTATACCTAACTAAATTAGCAAGACAATGAATTCTTAGATACACGTAGTATTGAAATACACAAGTACTGCAGAACAACAGCCATATTCTTCAAGAGGATGACAGACAAAATATGAGTCAAAGTGTCCTGAAATCCCAGCCAAGATAAACATGAACCTTAGCAGAGAGGAAGAGCCGTCAGGAATTTGAAAGAACTAAGTATACTCCTGAGATCACATGTCTTTGAAGCTACTTCCTCATTACTGTCTGTGAACTAATGAGGAAAGTGTGGACTTTGGAATTAGCTTACCTGAATTCCAGCTGTAGCTTACTACCTGTGTGTACATAGGCCACTTAAACAATATCTCATGTCTCACTGCTCATCTGAAATATAAGGCCAGTGTTGGTAGCCATGCCATAAAGATACAAAGATTGGATGATATCCATGCAGAGTCTCTGCACAATTTCTTCCATATAATAAGAGTCTACATTTATTTAATGATCACAACCGTTCTTTCCTGTAGCAAGGCCCTAGCTATGCACATTCTGTCTGCTTTGGGCAGGTGTTTAGTGCTGCACATCCTCTCTGAAATTAATGCATCTAGGAGATGAATGCTGATGGAGAGATAAAGAGCTCAGGCAGCTCTAACAAAAAGAACAAAAAAACACACAAAACAAAACAGTAAAACAATCCATGTTAGCTCACTGTAAAGCATCCATCCAGCTTTCACACATTTTATCAGTTTAGCATGAAGCAGCAGAAGCCAGAAGGCAGGCAGAACCTGAACTTGGGAGAAAGCTCAATATATCCAGGCTGGGTAATCTCACTTTGTAAAACCGGACAGACTTGAATTACAGAAGTGCAGAAAGAAAATCTCCCCGGTCTTTAAATCACAGCATCAGTCCTTCACGACTCCTAAACTTTCTCCTCAGAGACAGCTTCTCAGCTCTGGGTTTCTTCTCTCCAGAATTTATACATAGAACTTTCATAGTTGCATTTCAGTTCTTTTGGAAACTGCGTCATAAATAAGTAAATAAAAATGAAATGTCCCTGTGTTTTCATTTTGGTAAAATATAAGGTGAGCTAAAGAAGCTGCAGATAAATAAAATGGGCAAGCAAGCCTGAGCTGATACAAGTATTTCCTGATATGTGCAATTAGCAGTTGCTCTTCAAAGGGACGCAAAGGAGCCTAGGGAGCTTGCTCACATTGCTTTGATTATCACAATGTGGGTAAATAGCATAAATAAAAGTTGCTTTTATTTGTTCTAGGAACTCAGAATACTCCTGTATTGGGTCAGTCCCAAATCCGCCTCCTTGTTGTCAGATGAGCAACACGCATGGACTTCAATGTGGCAGTGGGCACGAAGGGGGTGGGGGGTGAGGCAGCAGTCGCAGCCCCGGGACAAGGTCCCCTGCTCCGAGCTGGCGCCCAGCTCCTTGTTGAGCTGTGTCCTTCAGGGTCACTGGGGCCGGGGTTGGTGGGGGGAGCCCCAGTGGGTTCATGTTCCACATCACTGGTGCGCGCATGTCTGCATGCCCAGATAAAGCAGGATTTTGTGAACCCTTTGAGAGAAATCAGTCTTAACCAGAATTTTTATTTCAGCCTTCTGAGAGGAAAGCAAGTTTAGATTATCAATCTGTGTATTTGATTTTATCTTCTATTTTTCTAAGAAAACTTTACAAGATATGAAAGAAAAACCTATGGACTCATTTTTCCCCATTCAATAGGCACTCAGTAAATAAACTCTTTATGAAAGTCACAGCCTCTTTCCTCTTCTCAGCTGTGTAGACAGATGCTCGAGAGCAAGACTACCCCTCCCTGCCTGCCCCTCCTCCCCTGTTCCCTTCCTTCCTTTCTCCTGTCCCCCTTCTCTCTCCGCAGGCGCCCCTCTATTCTGGAATACTTTCAGAAAGAGAGAGCCCTGGGGTTTAGAAGCTTTATTTTTTTAAAAAACCCACACTGCTCTTTTGTTGCTGGAGGGAATGTGAAACCTTTTTTTTTTTCTTTCAGGCCAGTGCTGAACCTCCCTCACTAAAAAAAAAAAAGTAATCCTTTTCATAGGATGATGACTAATTCATCACAGAGTCATTTGCATAGAAAAAGAAAAAGAATCACTGGATGAGGAAGGGGGAACAACCTTGCATTAATTTTCAATATATAAGTGCTTTTTATTGGGGAGAGAGAAATGATTTACTTTTATCCTTCCTCTGACAACATAATGCACTTTGCCATTCACCCTGGGATTGCCCGTTTCTTCAAGTCTTCAGCTTCAAAAGTAGATGAAGTATCTCCCGGAGCGCCCACATGGCTCTCTCGGAACTGCTACCCTGCCCAGCCTGGGGCCTTGGAAACATTTCTTCATTAGTCACCCTGATTGAACTTTGTGTGGGGCCTGCTTATCTGTGTATCTCTCATGTTTGAATTTGTAAAAATGGCCTTATTGATTTTTTACCTGATATGATGCCTATTTATTACAGAAATTAAAATAATGCAGAACATAGACAAGAAAAAGCTAGGAACTATTCAATATTTCATCATCTATAGAGGATATGTCAATGTTTTGACAAATACACATTCACATTTTCTCCTTTTCTTTCCTATCTGCCTGCCTACCCACCTACCCACCTACCTACCTACCTACCTATCATCTCTCTATTCCACCCACCCACCCACCGCTCTATAACTTGTTGTATTGGGCAGTAATATATGATGAATACCCTTTCATGTAATAAATATATAGCTGTATCATAATTTTAAAGGGTGGCATAGCTAACCATTACAAAGCTATACCTGAATTAGCTTTCCTTTATGGGTCTCGGTTATTTAAAACTTTTTTTGCTATATAGGATGGGTTGATCACAGTTGCACTCATTTTTAAATTCTGAAAGGAGCTATTGATTTGATCAGGCAAAGAAAGCCATGAAGATAACGTATTGCTGTGCGGGGGGGAAAACTTCCTATTGCAGCTGCAGTGACAGGAATTCATTAAGTGCTTGTTTCATTTCTTGAGACGTACCTTCATATGTTTTTGTTATTTGTTTAGAGGGAATAAACTTTTTGAAAACCGAAGTTTATAGATAATAACGGAAACCATCATGTATGTAGTATTTTTTTTGGGGGGGGATGGCATTAAATATAGGATTTGGAAAGAATGTAAAGTTGAAATACACCGTCTAGAGTAACAACGGCCCTTCCTGCACTTGGGAAGGAGGCCTGAGCAGATCGCCTTTCATATCATGCCCCTGAGCTGAGGTGGTTTTGTTGTTCTTTTTACTAAGGATTCAGCTCAGCAGTTCCCTGACCTCCTCCTGGGTGAGGCATGAGCTGTTGCTAGTGATGGAGGTAATGCTGGGGGCTCCTTGGGGGCCTCTGCCCCAGTGCGGGGAGCTCAGGGAGCTGAGTGGGGCCCAGGCCTGCAGGGAGCTTGGAGGAGACAGGAAATGCCTTTGCTTCAGACCCTTGTCGGTTGTCACTGGAAACTCTTTTGACCTTTTTTAAAAGATTCATTTTATTTATTTATGCATAGAGGTAGGGAGTGGGGTGGGAGCATTCACCAGAGACAGTGGGGAGCAGAACAGGCGGATCCACTGAAATCCACTGCTGAGGGGAGCAGCGTGTGAGGCAGGAGAGGTCTGCTGCGCCATGTGGGTAGCTCCCTGGCAGGGATCGAACTCGTGCTGCAGTGGCTGCCGATGGCTTCATAGTGCTGGGACTTAACCCCTCGCGCCTGAAATTCTTGCTCTTATCACTCCTACATTATTCTTCAGGAAACATGACTTGGAAACCAACCTATTTAGGGGGTGAAAGTCACTCCTGTGCTTACCTGAAAGTAGGGAGTTAAACCGGCCAGCGCAGCGGGCTGGCACTGAGCCAGGCGGGGGTCTCTGCACTTGGCCCTGCAGGCCGTGGTCCTTCAGGATGTGACCCGGAGGTGTTTTTATCTGACTGTCCCGGGGTTGCAGTCGGAGGCCCCTGCCCTCTGCAAAGAGCAAGTGGCGACCCGTCCTGTCTGCAGCTTTTAGCCAAGCTTCGCAAATCTTAACTTGCATTAAATCCACCCAGAGATCTTGTGGAAATGCAGATTTCTAGTCACTAGGTCTGGGGGCACCGCCTGAGATGAGGGTTTCTGAAACGTCCCGGTAGCCCCAACCTGGCGGGCACTTGGGGAGCAGCCCCCCCACCTCCTGCAGGGCGCCGTGTAACACGTGTCTGTTTGCAGCGGTGGTGATGGTCCTGAACAGCATGAGCGTCAGCTGGAGCGCCCGGATCCAGATCTTCCTGACCTTCTGCAAGCTCACGGCAATCCTGATAATTATAGTCCCTGGAGTCATGCAGCTAATTAAAGGTATGGACTGAAAAGTAAATGCTTTTTAAAATACCTACCTGCTTTCCGTCTCTTCTCGCAGGAGCGTTCCCTTGCTCTGGCAGATTTTCTTAATGAGTCTCTGCTTGTGGAACCTTCACTCTGCTGTCATCCCATTGATTAGAAAGGCTGCTGTAGGGGGGAGCAGGGGGGCTTGCAGCTGAACGGCAGCAAGAGAAGCAGCCGGGGTCAAGCCACAGGAGGGGCAGCAGTGACTCCTGTCTGGTGTGAGCTGTTAAGAAGGAAAACTCAAAGTGTGTGTGTGGGGGGAGAATCTGCTATTAACGACGGGAAAGTATGTCTTCTTGTTTTTATTTTAAAATAGTTCATGATAGCAATAAAGACTAGAGAGCAAGAGACCTGAAAATAATGAAAGGTGATCAATCATCCTTTTATGATTATTGTTCCTTTGAAGATTATTTATTTATGCATAGAAGAACTGGGGTGCAGGCCAGAGGTGTGGGCATGAGAAGATTCACCAGAGACAGAGTGGGGAAAAGAACAGGCAGACTGATGAAATACACTGCTGAGGGGAGCAGCGGGGAGACAGGCAAGGTCTGCTGCGCCATGTGGGTAGCTCCCTGGCCAGGGATTGAGCTCCGGCTGTCAGGTGATACCACTGAGACTTAACCCCTAGGACACCAGGGAGGCCCTCATTATTGTTCCTTTGATCTGGTGGGTAGAGTCTCCACAGAAGGGGTGTCGGCAATGGGCATAGCATTCCAGACAACCAAGTATGACAGGACAATAAAAACAGTTGGGGAAATTTAATCTTTACTGTGCCAGTATTTTTACTCTCAAATCTGCATTTCTTTTTTTCTTAAGATTTATTTATTTATGCATGCAAGAGCTGGGGTGTAGGCCAGCGGTGTGAGGGGGTGAGAGGATTCCCCAGAGACAGAGTGGGGAACAGAACAGGCAGACTGACTGAAACACACTGCTGAGGGGAGCAGCGGGGAGTCAGGAGAGGTCTGCTGCGCCATGTGGGTAGCTCCCTGGGGCTGCGGGGCGGTTGGGGGGGATCAAACTCTTGCAGCAGAGGCTGCGATGGCTTCATAGGTTGCGTCTTAACCCCTTGCGCCACCCAGGAGGCCCCTCAAATCTGCACTTCTTATAGAAATGCAAGAGCCTTTTCCCTGGGAGTGCTGTTTTGGAGTGTGCTATTGAATAAGGAAGGGCGAGCTGGGGGAGGGAGGCTGGCGTTTAGAGCAGCGCTGTGGGGCAGGAGGCTCGCGCGGTGCGTGGAGTCCGTGGGAACGGCTGGAAGAGGAACAGCCCCCGGCAGGTACCCGCGGGGCCTGGGCACCATCTCAGGGCACAAGCAGGGGAGCCAGGGGAGGCGGTGGAGGAGCGAAGCATGGCTGGGGCATGCTAAGTATGTACTATTTACATTGCTACAGCCTGTTCCAAGACAGGAAGTTTATACGGGCATTTAATGAAGTCGCAGAGGCAGAATTGCACAAGGCGAAAAGAAATGCCAGCCTGCAGCAAGACGCCCTGAGCTTGGAGGCCCAACAGCCGCCTCCGAGGGCGGCCGCAAGGGGGCGCTGCGGGGCTCTGCGATGGGATGGGTGGGCATCCTGCCCACCTGGGGGGCGTCGGCCTCCAGCATCCTCAGCCCCTGGGGGAATCAGACCAGATTGTTAATACTGTGGTTCGCACAGAAGAGGCCCTGAGCTCGCTGCCCTGGCTCCCACCCGCCCTCACAGGGCCGGCCTGCTTGGGTTAATATCTGACCCCTGGGGAATGCAGGCAAAATCATCTGTTTTGTTTGTGTTTTCCTTTTTTTTAGTCTTGTGTATCGAGTTTCTTCCATTTTTGGAAAGACAGAAACTCTGGTCCATGGATCCTAGGTTAGTCCAGGTTTAGATTAGAAAAGGTGATCTACTATCCTTGCAAACTAAGATTTTTTTTCTAGCATTTTCTTTTTGGTACAATGTCAGAGAGCAGTCAATTTGTTCTGTGTGTGTGTGTGTGGGGGGGTGGCGAGATTCACTTGCTCCCATGTTATTGTATCTCAAATTCCTGGAGAGCAGAGGTCATGATGTATCTTTGGACCTTATTCTAGGATGATGCTTTAATTAATACTTAAGACACGTTATGTAAATAAGCTGAAAGGCTTCGGCTACACCTCATTGCCTCATAAATGCCCAGAGAGCATCACCACATTTCAAGTAAATTTTAATACTTTGGACAGCAGTCTTAGCTGGAATGTTTACTCTATCGGTATGAAACGGTGATTTTTTTCCACCCCATCTCCCACGACCACATATTTTTCACATTAATTTGAAACTCCAGGAAGAGAAATACTTCACTAAAACAGACTGTGCTTTCCTTTCTACTTTAATCAGATCCTGCACATAGTGGTGTGTTCTGCATTTACTTAAGAGGATTTGCTAAACTTTCCTTTGAATATCATGACTTTCATCTACCCGAGAGGCCTCTGTAGGCAGCAACCATATTCCTGAAGTTTAGAAACGCCTCTTGCAATACTCTCGAAATAGCACTTTTCGGCACCGGGGACCTGGTCTTTACCAAGTTTGGTTTCTCCTATTGATTATTCAGTGTTTGACGTGTAGGAACAGTGCCCCTTTAGGTCACGAAGATCATAGTTCTTGATGAAAGAATGTCCAATGGATGTTTCCCATATCTCGGTTCCAGTATTTACATTTACCTCTGTGAGAATACGGAGATGTTTTAGTGACAACATTTCTGAATTCACCATAGCACTTCAGAAATGAACTGTACTGGGCAGCCGGATGCGTCAAGGGAAAATCCATTTAGTGTGTAACTCACTATGCTTAGTCTGAAAACTTGTACCTATTTTGCCGCTACGGTGTGAGGTTTGGTTTTGAAGAGAGTCTCGTATCTCACCCATAGTCTGCCTTCCTTGCAGAAATTTTTATGAGGACCAATTTTGAAACAAAGTCTCATTTCCCATTTGGGTGCTCTCATTTGCTGTTTTCTTTGGGAAATAAAGACATTTTGCTGCTTAACTTTGATATTGGCTGAGTAAAGTAAATCTGGATTTCTATTTTTTTTTTAATTTTCCAAAATATGTACAAGAAAAAGGACTTAGGAGGCACAAAGTAGTGGAAAATAAATGCTTAATCTGCACATCGAGGCAAAACTTGTTAAAATCTAATAAATTAAATTTTTTGTTGAGGTAACGTGTTTACCACACTGCATACGATTTAAGGGTATAGGTGTACCCTCCTCAGATGGATGTCGCCACCACACACACCACCAAGGCCCCCATATTCCTTTACCCTAGACCTTTGGAACCCCTTCCCCATTTCCCCCCCCCCACCTTTACTTTCCCTCCCCCTCTGGTAGCCTCAGTTCTGCAGTCATGTCTCTAGTTGTATTCTGTTTTGGTTTAGTTCCTCTGTTTTGTGTCTCCATTTTCCACCTACGAGTGAGAGCGTCCAGTGTTTGCCTTTGTCCTTCTGACTTATTTCACTCAGCAGCCACCCTTTCAGGTCTGTCCATATTGTCAGAAGTGGCAAGAGCTCATCTTATTTTTTGACAGTTGGTTTTCCATTGCACATCCAGCCCTGTCTTCCTAATGCACTCACGTGTCTTTGGGCGCTTGGGTTGTTTCCACAGTGCTGCAGTGAACACCTTCCAGTAGTGTTTTTGCTTTTTCCGGGTAGATACCTAGCAGCGGGACTGCTGGATCACACGGTAGATTTATTTTGAATATTTTGAGTAACCTCCATACTGTTTCCCAGAGGTGCTGAGTCAGTGTACATTCCCACCAACGGTGTGAGAGGTTCCTTTTATGCACCCTCCTTACCCCCCAGCAAAAAGAAGTCTATGTAGAGTTTGGTGTAATTTCTTTCCAGTGTTTCTAGATGAAGCTGTGCAGTTTTCTAGGGCAGGATCTGTGGGCTTTCTCTACAAAGCGCTGCATGGTATTTTTAACTTTGAGGCCACAGGTCTCTGTCACCACTACCCAAGTCTGTTATTTCTGGGTGAAATCAGCCATGGATGGACAGTATTGGTGTAGCCCAGGCACACCTGGGCCTGGCTGTGCTCTGGTAACATTTGATGAGCAAGAAAGCTTGATGGGGTTGGGGAGTGTTTGGTCCAAAGGGTTTTCCAACCCCTGTTGGTCTCTAGTGAACTATAGGGGGAAATACATATTGTCACCTCCTCCTTGAGAATGTCTTTCCAGGAGGTTTCTTTGAATTTCTTCTTAGGAAATAGAACCTCCTCATGTTTAAGGGTTCTGTCACAAGTCTAGAAACTATTGTTGACAGAAGATCCTTAAGTTTTCTTTTGTGGTCAGACTGTCAAGAACAGAGGCAGGTCCAAGTGAGAGATTGTTTTGTAAATGCCGTTGCTGTCTTTACTGCAGTTTTATGTGAAGAGAAATGTGATGTGGTGTTAGTAGTGGTCAGTACACTTTGGCAGCCCTTTGTGGAGAATGGGTACAGTTGTAACAGCTGAAGCTGGCAATGAGCAGAGAGGGTAAGATGGCTAGACCTGTAATAGGATTGTTCCTTCTCCCCGCCCCCACCTCATGTTTATGGCTCAAGAATGAATAATCAACAATTGTTTGAAAAGTCCTAGAGTCTCTCTATTCTCATTGCAGGGCAAACACAACACTTCAAAGATGCCTTTTTGGGAAGAGACGCGAGCCTGATGGGGTTGCCGCTGGCATTTTATTATGGGATGTATGCGTACGCAGGCTGGTGAGTCCATCTCTTTCCATCTGGTGGCTTCTACATTCATTTATTCCTTCAAATACTTTAAGTGCCAAGGAAGATGTGAGGCAAGTGTGAGTTGCCCCCCTGCAGCATAATCAGCTTTTCTCAAGGTGGGAAAGATGGCGGCCGGGCCCCGTCCACCAGGCCAATCCATGTGTACTTGATTTAATGTCAATGTAACTGGGTTTTCTAGTCAAGGTGACCGCTATGCTTGGCCTGATGTTCAAAACAAAAGAAAACAAAACAAAAGAAAACAAAACAAAACATGCTGGGTCTTAAGAACCAGTGCAAATCACTTCTAAGCATGTGCAGTAAGGATCTAACAGTGCCAGGAGATACTAAAGTACTTTGCTTGCCAAAAGGCCTTTCAGGGGAAGCTCCAAGGGGGATACAAGAGTGATTAATTGATTTTCTCCACCTTCCCATGAGAAAGAAATAATTCAGATCTAGAAATAAGCAAGACATTCCCAGGAGGTAAATGGTTCTCTAAAGTCAGGGAAGGAGAATCTGAGATAAGGAAATCATCTGCACTAGATAATCTGTTATAAAGGACCTTACTAGTTTCTTAAATTTTACTTGCATTTGAAAAAATAAGCAGCAAAGATGCTTAAAATCGCTAAGTATGGGGTGTGCTGCTTTCTTGCATACCCAGCTGTGCAGCAGTACTGGCTAAAGCAGGAAGAGTTTGTGATACCTTGCTTTGGCCAGAAGCTGAATGAATCACAAAAATCATGGTGAAGAGTGAAATTATTTTTCTTAACTCATTTTTATTAATCAGGTAAAATTTAGTTGAAGTAACAGTTGCCAGAAAGCCCACAAGGTACAAAGGTATTATTTGAACATCAAAATCATTGTAGTAAGATTAAATTTCATTGTTTTGGAGTAATTAGTAGCAGCAGTCATTTTGTATTGTGCACATATAGGCATGGTTATATGTGTATAATATAGGCATGGCTTTAGCTGCAAGAAGGTTCTAGAAACCTGAAAACAGTATCGGGAAACTATAGTAGCTCCAAAAATTATGTAAATGTCATTCAAACACGTTCTCTTTCTTTTTCTTTAGATTTTAGGCTCTTACCTTCCAGCAAATGCATGGACTATAAAGATATATTTCAAAATAAATGGAGTGCTTACCCTATTAATCTCATTGAATTATGAACCTATGGTAGTAGAGCAGAATTAGAAGAGTCCAGGACCTTACAATTTTAGCATGTCTTTTGAAGAAAAATATGTTGAGGGTTGTAGCTCTGGGGAATCTGGTGTAAAATATGGGTATTTTCCTGGAGTGTTTTTACAGTCGTTATGTGTAAGCATTAGCTGTGAATCACTCAGTATTTTTGAAGTCTTTATTTCCGTCCTACTCAGAGACAAGAGCAGAGCTGTGATCACACGGTTGGTGCAGAATCCACTCTTCTAGGGCTATTCAGCCGGGATCAGAGCTCGGGCGCCCTGGGGCCACAGCCAAGCTGGGCAGAGGGTCACCAGGGGACCCCGGAGCCAAGTGGGGAGCTGACAAAAGCTTTCAGCTAGAGCCAAGTGTGGGGAGCCAGGCAATATTCAATCAGGAATGTGGAATGCGGTGATAGTCACAAGGGAGATTTGATTAATTCTGCTGAATGGGGTTTCTTTGGCCTGTGAACACCATGCTGCTTTCCCACAGAATCTTGACATGTCCTTCCCCCAGCAACTCCCCCACAACTGCACCGAACATGCAGGTTCCCTGCTTCGGCCAAGCCCATCTCCACCTCTGAAGGCTTTGGCGGGCTGGTGGATGCATCGGCTGAAGATCCTTCTCATTTTATGTTGTCTGAACTCAACATGTTACTCCTGTTCAAACAATTTAAAAAGATAATTTAGATGATACAAACTTTAATACTTCATGAAGCTGCTGTCTCTTCTCTCAAGAGTCCAGAGAACAGCAAAATGAGGCCGAAGATTTCTTTATAGGATAAAGATTAAGGAACGAGGAAGAGGAAAATAGAAAATGAATAAGGCATGAGGCAATGCGGCTTGAATCCGGGTGTGACTTGGTTGTGGGGCTGCTGATGGACTGGGCTGCATTTCTTCTCAGAGCAGGCATGTCCTGGACACCAAGGCTCACCTGCATCGCTGTCTGTGGATGTGACACCTGGTCCGGAGCCCCGCTATCTTTGGCCTATAAATTTATCTCAACCCTCTGTTTACAATGGGGTTTAAGTGAACCTTTATATATACTTGACCCATATAAATAATCCTCACAGTCACTTCTTATTTTAAAGAAGAGGATGCTGTTGATTTTCTTATGCTCTTGAGAGTTTATTTATTTATTTATTTAAAGATTTATTTATTTTATTTTATTTTTTATTTATATAAGAACCAGGGTGCAGGCCAGATGCATGGGAGGGTAAGAGGATGCACCAGAGACAGAGCGGGGAGCAGAACAGGCAGACTGACAAAATACACTGCCGAGGGGAGCAGCGGGGGGGACAGGAGAGGTCTGCTGCGCCATGTGGGATTCTTGCCAGCAGGATTGAACCGGCACTGCAGAGGCTGCAGACCGCTTCACAGTGCAGCGCTCAACTGCTTGCACCTACCAGGGGAGGCTCTCTTGAGAGTTTAATCAAAACTTGAATTAGTTTTGGAAACCAAGGCCAAGCTTGCTTGCATTAAGAATCTGTATGTGTTTGCACTTTGAATTTTTTTTTGGCAGTAACATTGGTCCACACTACTGTCTGTGGTTTAGTGTGCAGGTTCACTCCTCTGAAGAGGCCCTCCCCACGCCATACTCACCACCAGCCCCACTGCCCTCCACCACAGCCCATGGGGCCTGCTCCCCACTGCGCGTCCCACCTGCTCAGGCCAGAACTTCAGATGGGGTGTTATCGCAGGGAGGAGAAAGGAGTCAGCCGTGTTATAGGCGAGGCTGTTCCGCTACCTGAACCCCATCTTGTGAGCAGGTAGAAGTAACGTGGCTGTTAATTGACAGTCGTCAGTCTTAGAAAAATGGAGTGGCTTAGGGAGAAAGCGTCTGTTGTTTTGGAGTTCTAGAGGAAACACTAAGATCTGCATGTAAGTGAAACAAGATGGAGGCTCAAAGAGTTCTCAGAGAGGGGGTTGTCAGTCATTTCCCGAATGTTCTGCCCTCCTCACCACCCTGTCTGTCTTGGTGAGTTGGCAGCTGGGCCATGGAATACGAACAGGGTCCCACCCGTCAGCCTCCCACTCTGTGCAGGGACTGCAGGAGATGGCAGTGTTTGATGCAAAATCAGAGTGGGGGGCTTTGCAAATCCACAAGACAGAAGCAGCCTTTGTCACCAGAACTTAACCACCTACTGCGCAAGTAAGAACAGCAAGACTGAGGTTGTCCAGGCATCCTCCCTCGCTCAGCAATTCAGCTCTGTGGGCTGAATAGAAGAAAGACACCAGCCAGCCCTGGCTCTGAATAGAGTAGGCCCTTGGCTTTGAGGGGTACAGGACCTTTTTAGAATGATAAAAACCCCTTCACAGAAACATGATTAGGGGAAAAGAAATCATTAACCCAGCCAGGTCGCAGAGTTGGGTTAGAACGACTTTAATATCACTGCCAAGGCCTGCGTGCAGAGAAACAGGCCTGCTGCTCCCCGGGGACCGCGGGGGAACTCAGCCAATTTCAGTCCCATCTCCCGATCCAAAGCCGAATATTGCTTGGTGCGATTTTTTATTTTTTTTTAACCGTGCGATAGAAAATAGTTTTTCAGCGCCTTTTTTTCTCCCCTTTAAATCCTATCCTCAATGGATTTGGTCTTTCTAAAGCACCTGCTGGGATTATTTTGTACCATTGTGTCAAATCTAATCTAAAGAATAAGCTGCTTTTTAAAATAATTCACATAGTTGGGTGTTGGAACGCGTCACCCGCTTCGTGGAGTCACAGACACAGTGGTGGGGAAGCGGGGACAATAGGCCTTGTGAACATTCTCTAGAGGCCTTAAGGAGACAGAAAGCACAGGGGATGCTCCAGGCTCGTTGCTGCAGACCCGGAGCACAGAAAGGAGCATTTCCCACAGGGTGTGAGTGTTCAGACCAGAACAGAGGCCTCTCCCTCCCGCCTTCAGCCCCCGGGCCCCTTCCTTGCGTCTGTTCTCGGGCAAATATTTGAAACTGTGTTCTGTTCTTATAAATATGTCCTTTCTTGCCTTAACATTGTCAGAAAAGATCGGTTTCTAATACGCCTCTAAAGAAGGAACTGTCTGTTTTAGACATGAGAAGCCTGGACATTTCTCTCTCTCCCGCTCTCTCTCTTTTTTTTTTTTGGGGGGGTGGGGGAGGGAAATATTTTCTTCCTGTACTTCCCACTGCCTCAGGCTTATAACAAACTCAGCAAACCCCTCAGAGTGTATATTCCAGATATAAGTATTGATTGTTGCTTGCTTTCCTGGCATAACTACAATTTCTTTTTTTTAGCAACTATTTTCTGTCATTAAAAAAGTATCTGGGGGCCTCCCTGGTGGCACAAGGGGTTAGGACACAACCTATGAGGCTGTCTGCAGCCACTGCAGCATGAGTTTGATCCCCAGCCAGGGAGCTGCCCACATGGTGCAGCAGACAGACCTCTCCTGTCTTCCCACTGCTCCCCTCAGTAGTGTATTTCTTTTCCCCACTCTGACTCTAGTGAATCCTCTCACCCTCCACACCTCTGGCCTGCACCCCAGTTCTTGTATGCATAAATAAATCTTTAAAAAAATAAAAAGTATCTGGGGCCACTAACTTTTCAGGGTACCTTTATTGCTACTGTTCTCTCAGCTATTCTACTGTTTCTACTTAAAACGTAGTTCTTGGTTTGCTGGGCAACTGAGACTTGCTAAAATATAAACTGAGGCATGTTAAAAACTCTAAGAGTTTGTTTTGAGCAACAAAAGATTCAGATCAGGCAACACCCAGACTAGGAGCTCTGAGGAGCTGTGCAGAATACAGTGCGTGGCTGGGAGGGCTGGAGTCTCCAGGGAGCCAGACTAAGCAAAAGCTCAGGTGGTTATTTCGAGGTTACATCCACTGGGGGTGGCAGATGGTCTGACTAGCACTGCTTGGGTGAGCCCTGATTGACTGGCTTAAGGTTCCATGCCTGGGAACAGTCTCAGTTTAGCGGGTGGGGCTTAGTATAAGTAACTCCATCTTAGATTTGTCTTGTTTTTAAGTCTTCAACATTGACTGCCTCTGTGAATTTGGTTGGGGTTTTTATAAAGCTAGAACAGGACAGGATTTTTTTTCTCCCCTTTGTTTTAGGTTATGGGATACTTTAGTGCATAGAGAGGTTTTAAGGCTTACTGATAGACTCGTGCTTCTGAATACCTGTAGAAAGGCCATCTTCCCGTCTAAGGAATAATGAAGGAATAAGAGGACAGTCGAGTGTATTGAAGAACTTTTTCAGTTGTGGAAATTTCCTATAAAACAAAGAGGTAAGCCTCTGCCTTTATGGTTAGCTTTTCCTAATATAGTCCTAGATTTCTCGTCCATGTAACCCATGTGCTCACTGGAGCTAGGGTCTGCCTCAGGCTCCCACCTTGGAGCCTGACAGAGAACTCGAAGGGCTTTAAAGGGACTGTGGTGGTCCCTTTAGATGGAAAAAGAAGTCAAGGATGCAAAGAGGGCGACATTCCTGTGTGACCTACGTGGAGTCACAATGTGAGGGAAAGGTGTCTGCGTATCTCTGCAGCTCTGCAGAACCTGGAGGGTGTCCCTGCACCTCACTTGCTTCCTGTCAGGCAAGAGACCCGGAAAAGTGTTCAGGTTTTAGGAGCTGCCCCACGTTTTCTGTTCTTTAGTATCAACTTTAGTGTCATGACAAACCACAAAATTGTGCTGCCTGTTATCCAGTTAACACAGCGGCTTGATTGTCCTGGGACTTGAGGTTGTTTGGCTGGAACACACGCTGGGCTGCAGTACATGGAAGGGAAAAATACAAATGGAGACTTTATCATCTTTCATCCCATTCTTGGTTTCTTTTTGCTCCCTGCATTTATATCTGGGAAACCAGTTCCCCATAACTTAGAGATGCCTTTGTCAGACTTCTATTGCCGTATAAAGTTGGTTTTTTGTTTTTTTAATCGCAGTAACATTGCATGGTTACATTGTGCACATGTTGGTTGTGTGTCCTTGTGAGTCAGCAGGTGCATCTATCACTTAAGGTCTCAACTCCGTGTCCAGTGACGGACCCTATCCCCATGAGGACCCTGTCTCCACTAATGAAATCTGGACCCCAGAAACCAAAGGTGCTCTCGTCCTTCAGTTCTGCTCTTACTCTACCCACCCCCCACTTTGTGCTGTGAAGGCCAAGTGCTGCCCATGTGCTGCCCCTCTGGTTTGACACCCCTGGGCTGTGCTCCCCTGCACCCCTGAGTTCCACTCCATCTGAAATGTATTCACTCCACTTTGTGGCTTGATGCGAACATTTCTAAAGAAAACTGGGGTGATACCCCTACTGCCAAACCTTCCTTGACTGCCAGGCTAGGTGACCATGCCCCGGCCTGCCCAGATGTTGCCTCCAATCCTGGACCATGAAGTTCCACGGCCGTCTAGAAACGGGGCTCCCGGAATGAAGAGACTCGGGGTGTTCCACTTTCCTAGCCCATGACCGATGCTTGATCATCTCATATATTGTGCGGAGACACAAAACAGGAGATCCACTTCGGGCAACAGTTGGCAGTTCAGGCACGTCCAGCCCGCGCATAGCCCCGTGATCATATTGTGAGTCTGTGCCGGAGAGGAATGACCGCAGGGCCCGCCGGCGCTTGCTCGTGGTGTCTAGATTCGTAATAGTATAAATTAAAGTGAAATGCCCATGAACAATAGAATGTATAGTGTAAGCCTGTCCAATAAAAAGAAACATGAAAAATAATGAATTGCTGGATGAGAGAATTGCTGGATGAGAGTCTTACACATAAAGCCCAATAAAAAGCTACACACCAAAGACCAAATATTTTGAAATAGTCAAACAAGCAAATACTACCCTATTATGATGAAACAGGCAAAAGCAAACTAAGGTGATAAAAGTCAGAATAATGGTTCTTTGCAAGGCAGAGGAGGGATGAGCTAGCAAGCGTGAGAGGGAAGCTTCTAGAATGCTGCTGTTGCTTTACCTTTTGGTCTTGGTGCTGGTTACTTAGGTGCATCATTAAGTCAAACTTTATGGAAATATCCCATTAAGGTTTGTGCACTTTGCTGTCTGCACTCGCTGCCTCTATGAAAGTATCAAGAAATAAGGAAGGATTCCATTAATATGGTTTGAAAGAAAAAGGATTTATAGAAACTTTGGGTTCTTGGAGATTTTCATCTTGTTTTAAGTATTTGTTTACAAACATTTTATAATTCTGAATTTGATTTTAAATATGCAGCATGTGACTCATCTATTACTATACTAATAGACTGAATTCCTTTATATCTTTTCAGGTTTTATCTCAACTTTGTTACTGAAGAAGTGGATAATCCTGAAAAGTAGGTAGTCGTATTTACTCAAATATTAAAAAGGGATAAAGTGTAAGGTTATATTGTTGAAAAAGTAAAGCTAAACAGGGAATTAACTGTGGGTTAATCAATTGCTTATTCTTGCTTGTCATCATATCATCACATTGCTCTTAGGCAGATACAATCTATTTGATTTTATTATGGATTAAATGTAACTGACTGTATTGTATGTTTTAATTCAACATGAAATGATCTGGTAATATGAAAAAAGAAAAGAATCAAGTTTTACTCTAGGAAACCAATTGCATAAAAATAGATGCATACAACTAAGCGTGGACACTCAGCTGCCCACAGGTATCCCAGAAAGTGTGAACTCCACAAGCTGATCATTTCTAACATTATTTGTGTGAATTTTCCATAGCTATCCAATTTAAAAGAAAAATTTATTTATTAAACAGTAATAGACCTTAGAAGTAACTGCAGAATATTATAAATTTGTAACTCTTCCATGCCAAATGAAGATGATTGCTTTAACTTTTGATGATTAGATGATTTGATGATGATTGATATAATGCATTTTATTTATTTATTTATTTTGTGTGTGTTGGTTTCTAAAGCTTCCATTATTTCTTTTTTTTTTTTTTTAGAATTCAATAATTTTTTTTTAATTAATAAATTTTATTTTTATATTCCCCATACAATTGCAATCCCCCCATTCTGACCCAATCCCTCCCCTCCCACCCCCCACCCCCCAAAAAGTGTCTCTGGTTCATAGTTTTTGTTGATTTTGATTTTCACTTTCTTATAGTTATTCATTTTCCTGGTCCCTTATTTAAGTATTCTAGACTCCTGCTATGAGTGAGACCATCCGGTATTTTTCTTTTTCTTTTTGGCTTATTTCACTGAGCATGATATAATGCATTTTAAATGAATTAATTTATGATTGCATCACACTCAACTTTGTATAGGAAAATAGCATAATCTATAGACAGAAGAGAGGAATTCTAAGAAGTAAGATATAGACAGAATCACATGATCATTTAATTCAGCTGACATTTATTGAACAGCTACCATATCCCACTCATTGTGCTAGAAAGTTCTTACAAGATGAATAATAGGTTAGTTACCCACT
This sequence comes from Talpa occidentalis, assembly GCF_014898055.3. Classification (NCBI taxonomy): domain Eukaryota; kingdom Metazoa; phylum Chordata; class Mammalia; order Eulipotyphla; family Talpidae; genus Talpa; species Talpa occidentalis. The sequence continues at coordinate 114,043,585 of NW_023605194.1, forward strand.
TTGCCAGAGAGGACGGGGGAAATGTGTAAGTCAAGGGACATGCAGCTTTATGAGTAGGTGTTCCCTAGGTAAGTATGGAGGACAGACAGAGAGCACATACCCGAGGTTGGCAATTCAAATGAGGGTAGGCTGAGGAATGCTGGCATTTATTATATTGGGAAATAACAAACTGATTACTGATCAAATTTCTACAAAGACTGTAAGAGTTTCAACATGTAAACCAACCACTGAGGTTAAAATGGTGTTTCATACTATTTGAACCAAGTGTTATGCAAATCAGTATGGAATTTAAATATGTAAAGTTATTTTATTGAGGTATGTGACAAACTGATGACAGTATTGTCATATTTATAATTGGAATTGTGGTAGAGAACCTACACTTAGCAGGAACTAGCTATTTCCAGCATTACTTGGAGATGGTAAGCTGCCTTATCTGGGCCAATTGAGTACAAACATCATAGCTTGATTTTTCTTTTTTGTTTTTTTGAGAATAATTAGCATGTAAGTGGAAATGCAAATAAAACATGGGTCTTACTAGATTTTATGTAAAATACATATTGAATTTTTGTGGTGCAAAAGAGATTGCTATGGTTTTCATGGTTTACAACTGTCTTAAGTCAAAAAATGAAAACAATGGCAACTTTAGGCCTGTGTCTCTGGCCCATGATGCGACTGTTATGTTGTGTATCAGTGGCATATACACAATTCATGTTCTCTTTTAATACTATTTAACAGTTTTAGATAGTTTTTATTTGACGTGTACTATTGTATGTATTAAGCATAATCCCAAACTCTTCATGGCCTGATGCCCCGGCCTGAGATCCTGACGTATTCTTCGGAGTGGTGTGGTAGTGCACGATTCTCTCTCTGCATCTCTCTTTTCTAATTTAAGGGCCTTAGTTTCACACACTGCTCACGTCCGTGATTCAGTCTATAAAAACACTAAAGAACAGTGTTGTTTTTCCTCTTGAACAGAAATTTCCTCACCTCAAAGATTGAGGATAATAATACCCTGACCTCACTGGGTTGTGGTAATGAGTTAATATGTATAAATACTCAGATTAGTGACTGTCATGTTTTAATCATAATTGTTTGACTATTGTTGCTATTAGCATATCCTTATTTTAGGTAAAATGTTATTGAAATAAGTGTTTCCAAGGTTTCAATATTCCCAGAAATTCTTTTTCTTCATTGTTTTTTCAAAGAAATTAAGGAAAAATTATTTTACACCATGTTGAAACCTGCTCTTTAAATCTGTTCTTACATAAACTTTTTAAGTTTATTTAAAAAATAAACTAAAGTCTTATTTCTTATACACAGAAATCTTTCAGTATTAAAATTGAATAAGCGTTTTGTTCACTTCTATTCTCATGTATAGGTTTCATTGAATTTTTTTAATTTAGAGAAAATAGACTCAACATTTTAAAGGAAAACAGGAGAGTTTTGTAATAATTTAAAAGTAGCTGTCAAAGCCTATTTGAAGTAAGATTTATCACTGATTATGTTGGATGAGATATTTTTACTTTCTGGAAATCAGGATTTCTGCAAATTTCATTTAATATTCCTAGGAAACCTTTAATTTAACATTATGTTTAAGGTCTTAAAGGAAGTTACTTCTCAGGAGAGATTACTAAGAATCTCTAGATTTTCCAGGTCAATATGGTAAGTAACTGCTTAGGCTATAGTTGATACCTTCTTGTCCTTTCATAACAGATACTCAGACAGGCAATTTCTGCATGGAGTCTTCTATGTAAACCTTAGCTAACAAAGTTATTTCCTCAAAATCAAAATATGAGTTTATAAAATCTCCTTATGGAAAGTAAAGGTTAAATTTGTATTATATATTTAGCAACCAGAGAAATTCAGAGTTGTGAGCAAGTTATCCTCTGTCTTGAAACACCACACTTCTCTGTGATGTTGACAATCAGTCTAGGTCTTTCAAAACTAAGTCTTATTTTTTAAACACAGAAAATGCTTTGGGAAATATTTATGGTTGAATATAGAGAGCAGATGGTAAAATTCTGTGGGCCCTGTCCAGATGTGTAATTTGTATTATTTTGTAGATAGAGAAAGCTCCAAAATACCTTTTGTTACAAGGGAGAATAATTACAATTCCATCTCCTTTGTGAACTGCCAAGATAAATGTGTTTCCCAATCAGTCACGGTGCGTGTATCCAGGTGTGCAGCAATGTGCATCTTTCTGGCAGCTGGCGAAATGAATCATCAGCTGAAGATGCGACACCTTTCTCTACTTTCCTCCACCTGGGCAATAAAATTTCCTAAAATTGCGACCTAATGGAGAAAGTGATCATGAACTTAGATCAGTGAAAATCACAATGTGATTGAGAAGATATAGAATGTGGAATAAGGTTTCCTGAGCCAGCTGACCACCCCTTACATAGGATTTCATGTCAGGGGCAATCTCACAGCCCCTAATGTTCCTCTGGAATAATTTCAGATATGGAAGAACATGCCTTACAGAGCAGTTCCTTGGTGCTGTAACAAGTGAGAGCTGAACTGAGAGATTAATGACATCAGTATAAGGAGCTCATGACTTCTCACTTCTATTAAGTCTCATCTACTCTGTGAAACCTAATCCTAAAGTTTTGGGTTTATTTGATTACACTTATAACGTTAGAAATGTTTTCCCTGATTTTTTCTCATAACTTTTTTAATTCAAAGACTGGTTTTGGATCTATGGAAGAAACAATCCCTTTATAGTTATTTAACATTTTTATGTGAAAATACAATAATGATCATTGAAATTTTTGTGATAATAGAAATATGTTGGATTTGACACTCACCTGTTTATTGCATAATGGCTGCATGCTTGAATATTTTGGCACAGGAAGAGTATTTTGAAGAAATGAATGTCCAACATCTAGACCACGAAGGTGATAGACTCCCAAAGAACATATGAATTTTAAAATGTTATTTTCCTCCCAATTGATATGTGCAATCCTAATGATTGCTAATGTGCACATTTGTTTTTTTAAAAATGAAAGTGTTTTTATTTGCAAATATAATGAGTTTTGCCTTATGACATTACTTTGGCGACGACCCTGCCATCTGTCATTGTTCAGGCAGTTACACAGTACAAAGAATGTATCATTGAGATGTATCGTGTTTGTGATCCTACTCTGAGATGGATAAATCATGTCTTGTGTTGATGAAAGCCAAGAAATGAATTGCTTTCCTTTGACCTTGGGGGTCTGAGATTAGTTGGTTTGTCTATTAGACTTGTTCCAGTGTTCTTCTCACTTCATTTATTCCTTCTGTTCTGTAGAGGTGGAAATAGTAGTCTTAGAGGAAGCCAGCAAAGCTTGACATCATCAGTCATTTCTGAGGAGCAGGTTATCAACATGCTCTGAATAATCAACTTTAATAGAAGGTTTAAATAATCAGAGTGTCATGTTTAATTAATACTTTGCCTGCTTCCAGTTTGTATTAATTGATGCTAGAAAGTCATCACACCTTGCTCCAATGATAATTTAAAAGAAGAGAAATCTGGTCTGGAAAAAATACTCGAAAGACCTTTCTGGTCATGTGATGGATTTGACTGGTCCACACTATGGTCTCCAAACAATCAGGTCATTTGTATCTGTTTGGGATATTACAGTCATTTGGATATTACATTCTTAGTATATTTTTATTCCTTATTGATTTGTAGTAAGCCGAAGTAAAGGCATTTATTAATAATATTATATTGTTTTATCAGGCATGTTGCTTGTAGGACACAAAACCATGAACCTGATTGAAAACGTAGAAAAAAGAACGAAAAAAAACTCACCCAAATGTGCTGTGGCAACATTACATGAAAAAAAATTAAAGATTGTTTTGAAGTCTTTTATCTTGCATTTTGGCATTTTAAGGATGCAATGTTCTATAAGAGACAAATGGTCCTACTTATATGCTTTATGCTTTCTAACTTAACAGTTGCTAGAAAATAGCATATAATGTCTTGACTGTATATAGCCAGATTACAGAAGTATTATATTTTGTAATTTTTTTAATTACAAAGTAATGTTATATACTTTCTTAGAGTATTTCAAGAGTTTATTATATAAAGACTCACATTACAGATCTTCTTAAAATATATAAACTAATATTTGGAGAAACTTACCTAACTTACCTAAATGAATCTCTTAGAAATGAGTTCTCCAAAGGGAGTTAATTTGTAAAATTGAATTTATACCTAAAAGTTTACAGAGATCTCTTTGCCAAAATAAGACATTTCTTTATTTGTGACAAGAGTCATTGTTAGAATTATCTTGACATGTGACAATGTTTGTCTTCAATTGTTGAAATAATACCTAAAGTAAAATAATTCTATTATTGCATTTCTTCTGGAAATACATACAATGTTTGAGGTACACATTATTGAATATTTCATAGCAAGAATATACTGATGCTCATTGGGCCCCCCGGGTGCACAAAGGTCCAGATGTCCTAGAGAAGAGAGGGCTCTATGTTTGTGAACGTCACTAGGTCGTTCTTCCTTGCTTTTGCTCTAAAAATTTCTCACTGAAATTGAGGTTCATCAAATGTGGTTGATATACACAAGGGATCAAAATTCTTGCATTTTTCAGCTTCACATATGCATTAAAAAATACATTTCACCCCAGCGCAATTTGTTTAAATATGGCTAAATTGTCAAATAAGTGGTACAGAAATTACAGGATTTATATTATAATATTTTACCAGGCTGTAATCAAAGAAGACAGATATTAATCCTTCAAGTGCTTTGTGGAGCCATTTAGATTTTTTTAATTTTAAGATTTCTCTTCCTCAGGAGGCAAAAATTTGAAGGTCAGTGGTTTCGATGTTTCTAAATCTTTTCATAATCATTTCTAAATTCTAATTTTAATTGTATTGCAGCTCATATTTTGAGTCCAGAGTCATAAACTTAGATTTCGCATCAATAACAGTGGCCGATTTCATTTTATCCATTGTTTCTGTTACCTTCATCCACAAAATAGGAGACCACAAGGGATATGATGCGTAGACTCGTAGCATTTCAGGATTGGAGGGGATCTTGGACCAGATTCACAAATCTTCTCTACAATATCTTTAAGCAGAGTAATTTATATAAAATAAAATGAGATGCTGACAATAATGGCCTTGAATGGGCTACCAGTATGTGTTACTTGCTGATTAACAACCTGCTAGTTGGCTATGACCATTTCAAGCTTCGTTCTGTCATTGGTTGGGTGGCATGAGTAGGATAGGTTAGATGTCTTCACTGCAATAGATACAATCCAAACAAAGAATTAAATGACGCTCTCAAGAGGTTGCAGAATGAGAGTCCTCGATCAGAAAGGAAATACCTTAATAACCAAAGGTATTACGTCAGACATTAGATTGTCCCTGCTTTCAAATTCAAGTCAGTAGCTGCTCTCTTTCATATTTGCATATATGCAAATCAGCTGCCCTCTTTTGCCTGGATTTTAGAGTTAATGAATATACCAGAAGGCGGTTCATAAGTGAATTTTACTTCCTGGGTTATGTGGTGAAAACCTTCTTAGACCATGAGCGCTAGTCTTGGCCTGCTGTGTGGCATTTATTCAGATTCAGTGTTGTTTAAGATTCTAACAGAAATAGAATAATATCCCTTCTTATTCATTTTGGGCAGAGACAGGATGCATCCAGACCCTTGTATTTATACTTGCCACAAATGGAAATAATTTTGATAGTGTTTTTTCTAGTCATATTCAAACATTAACTCAGCTTATCCATCGATTCAGGGAATGAGTAACAGCTGCAGGCACATAGGCATGAGTGAAATTGGTGTTACCGGTGTAAACATCTGAAATGAAGCAAATGAAGTCGAGATTTTCCAATAAAGAAAGATTTCCTTCACTTTCATGACCTGCAAAAATATTTACTCATGGAGCTTTTGAAACTAGCACTGGTTCAGGAAATCAAAATTCTAATTCTGTTTCCTTTTAACTAGTTGTTTGACCTTGAGAAGACTTCCAAATTGCTTCTGAATCTTTGTTTTCTACTTTTAAATAGAGGGTTATAATCCCATGGTATAGTTCTCATGGGGTTGTGAGGATAAAATATGTGAAATTCAAAAATGTTAATGGGCTTGGCAAGTAATGTGCAAATAACCCTTTGCATCCAAACCTATAGTCAAAGATTAGATTATTTCACAATCTTTGGAAAAAATTAGAGGATTAGCATAATTGTTTCATGAAAGGGGGGAGTGCCTTTTCTACACACATGACCTATTAATCAGCTTGAAAAGTGTTCTGCATCATCAGCAAAGTACCCAATTATTAGTAGTTAAAAGGTCCAGAAGATGATGAGATTTGCTTTTTATTTCATGGTCTCTAAACTTCCCCAGGTGGCAATATAATCACACATCATAATCAGAATGAATTTCTTGGCAGATTTTTTTTCCCTTCTGAATCAAGTATTTGTATTCCCCTAGCCCTACTGTCTTGTCACACCGTTGGCTGATGGTGCTGATATAATGGATGGATTATTTGTATTTCCACTGTAGTTACTATTTTTAGGTTCTCTATCTTATCAAGAAACTCCTTTATGAAATCTGACAAACAAGGTCTGGATGTGAGTGGCTACTCTCATGTATTGAAAATTTCATTTTTATTTCCAGAAAAGAAGCTATTGAGTTAATACAAAATAGAATACAAGAATTAGTTTACTTCCACATGGTTTTTATGACTTTTGTATTAGAAAAACAAATAGTATGTATTATTGAGTGATTGGTGGATTACAGGGTGGTGCTTCAGATTATTTTTAATAATACGTATATTTTTTCCATTCTTCCATAGTAGAGGGAAGTAACTTGGTGCATGGAAAACTAGGAATATAATCCAGTTTGTCTGGTTCTAAGGCTCATAATTTTCCCAACATGCTATTGATCTTGTTGGGAAGCAAAGCAGAAGTGGTCCCTGGAAAGATAAGGTGGAGTAATGGCTGACTAAGGAAGTAACTTCACTATAGAAGTAGAAGTTGGAAGAAGAATAGGACCTAGAAAGGTGGAATAAAGAAGTGGAGACCTCTCAGGCAGGAAACGGGCATACACAAAGGCCTGGAAGCATCTAGGGACTGCTATGCAGACTGGTTGGCTAAAGCAAAGGATTACGAATAGGAGGCGAAGAGATGATGGTACTCAGATGTGGTTCATGGGATGTGGTGAGTCTTACCCTTCACTATAGGAATTTTGGATAAGATCCAGTAGGCGGGTAGGGACATGCCAGTTTTTGGTGTACAGGAAGCAATGCTTTGGGAAGGTGAACCTGCTGGCAGGGCGAGGACCACCCATCAAGCTTAAAGAGTCACAGTCCACAAAGTCACCTTCACTCTCCTTTTGTGTGTTTATTTTTAATAAAAGCAAGCATCTTTGAAAAATTAATTGCCTCCTGGATTCAAACCATTACTCGAGTCAGAAAAAAGTGATAAAATCAGCCTGGCAAATTGCACCATAATCCCTACACGCTCCTCCCCAAAGATATGGATTAAACTGCCTAGAGAAAAAGAATGAGTCGGCACAGAGTTCACATCCTCTCTTCAAAAATACAGTTGTCCTTTACTAGAGTGAAAAAGATGCTGTTATTTACTGTCCATGCCAATGGGAGAGCAAAGGAGATTAAATTAAGCAAGATAAGAATTTTAAAATAAAATTGATATTAAAATAGTGTTGAAACAAAGGAATTTGACTAAGTGTTGGTAGTCCCCATTTCCAAATTGGAGATTCAAGAGGTGACTAACCAGTGACACTCATCTGATCTTCAGTTTGAAAAAAAGGATAGTCCCATTGTCTAAGGTTGCCTATGTTTCAATAGTGTCACCCATTTTTTTGGTTAGTGAATACATAGGAACCACTGTGGGGAAGTAAAGACCATTCATTATGTCTGGGTTATTTGGGGAGTTTTGCATAGTAGTGAAATAGATGAAACCCTAAGTTAGATTTTAAGATCAAGTAGAAATCCTACATTGGAGACACTTCTATGAAGATGTTTTGAAGGTCTGACTTTCAAGCTCGTAGTGCCCTGAGAGGTTTGTGAGTTCGGGACAGAGGCTAAGCAGGGCCAGGACAGCACAAGGGCCTGGAGAGGAGGCACTGCTTGCAGGCACGGTGAGTTGCTCAGGGGTGTTGTGGAAGGGTCTGCGAACTTGGGGTCAGGTGACTGAGGTTCTAGTTCCAGGTCTAGAAATACTTAATTTTGTGATGTTGGCTCTATCTTTCATCCTCTCTGAGCCCCTCACTTCTCAGCTGTAGAAAGGAAGTGCAGCAAATTCTGCGTTTCCTTTCAACTCCAGTATGTTCCATGTTCTTGGAGGTGATGCACCTGTTTAGCATGTAGAATCTGTCATTTTGGAAGCAAGGCCAAGGGGTAGAAATTTAGACAGAAGACCCGTATCACAGAAGAGAGAGCATCAAGAACACAGATACAGAGAAAGGGATTCTGTGACCAGTTTCTAGATCCCATAATGATGGGGAGGTTGGACAGGACTACATCGTTATGAGTTATTTTGGAAAATGATAAGAAGTTGGAATGGATCCATGCAGAAAATGAGGTCAGGTTGGCAGCCCACCACATGGGAAATTAATGACTACATCTGAAGATGTGGGGCAGAGTCAAGCTCCGGAGTCAGCTTAAGTACAGAGCCGGGTGCTACGTGGGTGCACGGGAGGGATGTGCATGTTAATATACCTGTGAGGTGGTCAGTAATGGACGCAGTTCTGAGTTCAGGATGCTATTCACTGGATTCATCTTCTGTGCCCACAGAAGGTATAAAATGGTCTATAACCTCTTTGTCTAGGCATGGGGGGAGGGATATGTTTTACTACAGAAACTATAAATAAACTACTTAAATTTATTTACTACTATAATATACCTTCACTACTTGTTTCTTGTCTCAATGTGCATAGACATATTTCTCAAAAGTCTAGACATATGTTATGAGAGAATGCCTATGGAGGTCTCACCTCTGCTCTATCTTCTGCATTGGACATTTCCAGTAATCTAGATAGCATTTCATTCATTCATTCATGCATTCACTTATAATTTTATGCTGCCTACCTAAGGAAAGAGAGGGAGAGAGCTTTGCAACTTTTAAAACTGTGTACTTATTCCTTAATCCTCAGCCAATTGTCAGGGGGTATGCCAGTGCTCATCTCGCAGAGGCTTTGTGGGAATTAGAAACTCTGAGCTGACGTGTCTGACAATTCCATGTTCTTAGTGGACACTCATTTGAAGGGAGATCATTTGCTTTTTACTGCTGTTGTCGAGCATCATGCCATTAGCTCAGTTGTGACCTGGTGGGGATTTGTGAACCTGCCCCACTGTCTCCTTTCTTCTCACGGCTTAAGTGTGGGCTTTGAAATCCATTATGACAAGGTCAAGGACACTCTTGTTTGAAACGCCTTGTTATGGGAGGCAGCAGTGATCTCAGTCTCCGAGTTAGGCATCTCCGATTTCTGACACTGGAGGTTGTTATCAAAAAATATTCTGTATTTCGAATTGGTTAGAAAAGAGATGGGTTCATAGCTTTTTAAAGTTAGATGGTCTTCCTGGTTAACTATTGACTAGTATGCCATGTCCTCATCCTTCCCTTACGTTCTCTGTCTCTTTCCAAATCGTAGGCATGGAACAGAGAGGGCTCTCTGTGGCAAATCTCGACGATAATCATACGGTGCATGTTAGTCGAGAAAGCAGAGATCAAATACGAAGGCCACTGTTCTTTACAGTAAGAGATGCAATATTATGTGGGGAAAGTTTATGACATTAAGTGTATGGCCTACCACTCAATGATTTCATACTGTTGAAAAACTCAAGCTTATGCTGTCATAGCACCCCAAATCAGGAAGAGACTCGGGATTAGAAGGCCTGGCTTCTTGGAGACATTTCCAGGACCCCATGGTCTGCCCATCGCCTGGTGTCTTCTACAGGCATCCCAAGCCCCAGCTTCCCCAAAGTGTCTCTCTGTTGTCCTTTCCTGCCGACCCCTTTCTGTCCCCCCTTTTCTTCTGTCATGTCATTCTCTCCGGGACAGATAGCAGAGGATGTGATAATAATATCTTTAAATTTAAAAGCTGTATCCATTTTCATGTTACCTGTTCTCCACCCACTGGCCTTCTTCCATCCACACACTGGCATGTCTAGCCTCACCTATTATGCTAATTCACTGACAATTATAAACACAATGAACTTGACCTTGAGAAAGCAGACCTCAAAGACCTGGGAGTTAGAATTCAAAAGAAGGAGCTATCCAGTCTTCCAGTGCTTTCATTGCAGAGATAAGGAAATTGAAGCCATGGAGATGGATTAATTTGCCTATATTTACGAGTTAAAATCCTGATCCCTTCTCGTCCTCTTTCCAAACATTTGGTATTGTTGCACACAAAAGTAAGAGAGCTGGAGGTGGCAAGATGTTAGCCTTGAAATTAGCAGGGAGGAAGCATGTAATCATTAGGAGTGACCTGCATGTCATTTGAGAATAGAACAAAACTGCTTTTAAAAATGTGTAAAAGCATTAACATTTGCCTGCATTCAACTTTCTAAAGCTGTTATTCAAACAGATAATGAAAGAGGTCCCTGGCGAGATGAATTAAGTAATCTATTCCAGGTCTTTTATTGAAGGTCATTTGGTTACAAGATGAAAACAAAAACTTGATGATTAAGAAATGCTGAAATGTTCAAACATCATAAAGAAATAGTTGTCTTTTCTTTTCTTTTCTTTCTTTTTTTTAAGCATTTATACAGATAGCCTGTTTCTTAAAATAGTTCTGAGACCTCTTTGGGGGGCAATATTTAATTTTTTGTATTGATATTGTCACACCAAGGTCTCACCTCCTGTATTCTGGGCTGAGGCAAGCAACATGAGAAATGGACAAAGCAGACACGATTAACTTTGTGTGGAGTCAGAACATGACAAAAGAAATGAGTGAGAGAGTCGCAGGAGGAGGTCACAATCTAAAATGCTGTGGGGTGGCTGCTTGGCGGGAGCGAGGTTAAATGTGCTCTCAATGGATATAAGTGCTCAGCTCCTGGACCCTCGCGAAGTCCTGACCCCGAGCCCGGGAGAGGCGCTCAGGTAGCAGATGTGGGAGAAAGCAGCTCCGGGTCGCATGCAGTGATGTTTCTCTCTGGGCCACGGCTCAGTTTATCTCGATGCCAAGTCCCAGCCAGAATTCTGAACTCAGCCAAGGAGGAAGCTTCTGTTGGGCCACACAGCTTTGCCCAGCCCTGGGGCTTAGGGTGAGCCAAGTTTGGGGCTGAGCAGAGCCAGAGGTTCCTGTTTCCAGGAGCTAGTGTTACTCCTGCTGGCGCGCTGCTTACCATCTCCAGGGCCACGCCTGGGCCGACTCCTCTTCCTCTCAGCTCAGCTTCCCAGCCCCACGCCACGAGGGCACCTGCAAACACAATATATCCTGATTATCTCCTCATGTTTCCCCGAACAGATCAGTTTATTCTGTTTTTCAGTGGCTGGGTACAATCTGCACCTCAGAGCTGTGGCTCAACAATGCATTTAGTCAAGTGACAGGGAACTTTCTGAGTCTTCTGTACCCTGAGAGGAAAAGTCTAAGTGAAACCTTATACATCTCGTCGTGTTTTCAAAAACAACATGTAGCCTTTTCCTTTTATTTTAATAACAAATAAAAGCCTTTCCCTTTTATTTTTAAGAATAATAGATGATCCAGTTTTCAATTGCCGAAAGACACATAGGGGAAAATCGTAAATCAATAATTATTGCAAAATTCCAGCTACAGTCCTCACGGAACCTCATTTGATATTTTGTTTTTATCCCTGTGCATGTGTGTGTCCCTGTGCATGTGTGTGTCCCTGTACATGTGTGTGTCTCGGGTGCATGTGAGGGTCGTGTGAGATGAAAACACACGTTTTTCCGCATGACCTTGCGCGTCTGTCCCCTGTGAGGTGGGCCTTCTGGGGTCTCTCCTTGCTGTGTCTCCACAACTGGGTGCCTCTCCACGTGAGCCCCACCTCGAAGCTCAGCTCTAGCTTTTCTGTGCTGCTTTCTTTACCTGCTTTCACTTCATTAGTTTTTCCTAGGTCATCACAATCTTTGCAAGCACCATTTCTAAAGAGGGTCTAATACTTCCCTGGGTAAATGCACCGATAGTTACTCCCTTTCCTGTCAGGCAGTAAACATATCTCATCTTTCCTTAATGGTGTAATAATGCTCTATGATACCTTTGATATATGAATTTTTGTGCCTATCCAATTATTTCCTTAAAGAGAGAGAAGAGAATTCCTAGGTCAAAGGCAGACAAGTGTTAAGTCTTTTTTTGTATTACCAAGTTGCTTTCCAAAGTGGGTATATCAGTGTCCTCTGCCGACAGCAAGGGTTAAGAATACTTTTCAACATTGAGTATCATTATGGACAAAAATCTATCTTAACTACAAAGAGAAATTACACCTCATTATTTTAAATTGCATTTTTTAAGTCACGCATGACGCTTAATACTTCTCATTATGAGCTATATATGCAGTGGTTATTTTGGGATGGGAATATTGATGATTCAACACAATTCTTTGTTTATGATGAACACTTATTCTTTATTTAGTGTTTGCAAAGATTTCATCAGTTTTTCACGTAACTAAATTTTCTTTATATTTCAACTTTCATTGGAACTTTGCATTTAGGTATAGTAATTATTATTTAAAATTTAACCACATTTAAAAATGGCCAACAGACATATGAAAAAATGTTCAACATCACTTGTCATCAGGGAAATGCAAATCAAAACTACCATGAGATACCATCTCACACCAGTGAGAATGGCACATATTAAAAAAACTAGCAACAACAAATGTTGGCGAGGATGTGGAGAAAAAGGAACTCTTCTGCACTGTTGGTGGGAGTGCAAACTGGTCCAACCACTATGGAGAGCTGTGTGGAGATTTCTGGACCTACTAAACATAGAGCTTCCATAGGATCCAGCAATTCCACTCCTAGGTATTTACCCAGAGGACACAGAAACATCAATTCCAAAGAGCACCTGCACCCCTATGTTTATAGCAGCACTGTTTACAATAGCTAAGCTTTGGAAACAACCCAAATGCCCAAAAATAGATGACTGGATCAAGAAGATGTGGTACATATACACCATGGAATATTACTCAGCATTCAAAAAAGATAAACACATGCAATTTGCAGCAACATGGATGGCACTGGAAGGGATCATGCTCAGCGAAATAAGCCAGAAAGAAAAAGAAAAATACCGGATGGTCTCACTCATAGCAGGAATCTAGGAAACTTAAATAAGGGACCAGGAAAACGAATAACTATAAGAAAGTGAAAATCAAAATCAACAAAAAACTACGAACCAGAGACACTTTTAAGGGGGCGGGGTGGGAGGGGAGAGATTGGGGTCAGAATGGGGGGGCTGCAATTGTATGGGGAATATAAAAATAAAATTTATTATTAAAAAAAAATAAAAGTTAAACAATGTTTATGGAAAAAAAAATTTAACCACATTTAAATATAGTAACCATTTTTGTTTCTGCATATATATATGTATATATATAAGATTTATTTATTTATGCATACAAGAGCTGGGGTGCAGGCCAGAGGTGTGGGGAGTGAGAGGATTCACCAGAGACAGAGTGGGGAACAGAACAGGCAGACTGACTGAAATACACTGCTGAGGGGAGCAGCGGGCGAGACAGGAGAGGTCTGCTGCGCCATGTGGGTTGCTCCGTGCCTGGCCGGGCATCGAACTCGTGTTGCAGAGGCTGTGGCTTGCTTCATAGTGTGGTGCTTAACCCCTTGCACCACCAGGGAGGCCCCTGTTTCTGCATATATATTATAAATCTGTGTGCCTAGATCATGTGACTTGCACTCATTTTCTGCTTTCTCCTGATTCCTTTTAACTTATCTGGAATGCATTTTTAGTGTGATACAATGTACTCATTTAATTTTCCCCTAAATTTCCTGCTGTCCCAGCATTTATTGAATAGTCCCATTACCCCTTACGTTCTGATGTTTACTGGGTTTGTCACACTTGCTGACATTATAAATTATGATACTTGGGATCCTACTATGTGCAAAGGTTTCGTTACACAATGAATTGTATTTCAAGGTAATCTATTAAGCTTTACCTCTTTTTTATTGATATACCAGGCAATTACTACAGCTTTATAATAAAAAAAAATTGTGATTCTCTTTTTATCTGGAGAGAAAGAGGGTGTCCAGCCTTACTCACCTTCTCTGAATAAATGAACATTGAGCATCACTTCTATTTGTGTGGAGGCAATTTCTGCTCTTAGCTTTTCATGTGCGGGAAGAAACCCTAGAGAAGGCTTTGAAATTTTAAAGCTCAGAGCTTTTCAAATGATCTTGGCATTATGATTTCATAACCGAATCTGCACTATAAAAAGCTGTGTTCTGCAAGTATGACTCAATCTTTGATAGTCCAGAATCTCTTTACCCCTGTATTATGGTTAATTCTTGGCTGGTTTCTCCTTTTTCTTCTTGCAGAGTTAAAAGTATGAAATAACCTACAAAGTTCTGGCTGATGATATTAATCTGAGGCTTCCCTTTTGGTCTTTTTTTTACTTAATACGCACTACTAAGAGGACACCATTTATAATAAATTTCTATTTTCCAGATTATTTGTAACAAAACACCAAATGTCAACATATCAGTTAAAATATTAATGGAAATAGGGCCTCCCCGGTGGCGCAGCGGTTGAGCACTGGGTTGCGAAGCTGCCCGCAGCCTCTGCAGCACCGGTTCGATCCCCGGCTGCTCCCCGGCCACCAGAGGAGGGTCCTGCATGGCGCGCAGACCTCTCCTGCTGCCCGCTGCTCCCCTCAGCAGTGTACTTCGTCAGTCTGCCTGTTCTGTTCCCCGCTCTGGCTCTGGTGAATTCTCTCACCTTCCCGACTTCTGACTGTACCCAGTGCTTATATAAATAAATAAATCTTTAAAAAAATATTAATGAAAATATGCAAAAATATTTCTCTATGATTCTTATAATGGTTGAAACTGTTGGAGAAGGAACTAGACATGGATGGATTTAATTATTATATTTGTGTCTAACTAGTTGGATTTGTAGTCCTGGAAAATAATCTATCATCACGGAGATTATACACATTACAATAAGCACTGTTTCTAAAGAGCAGACTTCAGAAGGAATAAGATAGTGACCTCTCTGACATCCTACTCATCTCTGGGCACATTCTATTCACATTTTTATACACCTTAGACATTTGCTACTTTTCTTACCCAATGCAAAGGACAGGGTGAGATTGTTTCCTTACTAACCTTGATTTACTCATGGTGGTATATTCTAAACTTAGGAATCAAAAGTGGAAAACATAATTGTGTTGCACTTTGGAATCCAATAGTCCATCCTGAAGCTCAGTGTCTTGACAGAGAGTGAACTGGCTGCTGAGTCTGCCCTCCTCGTTGACATCACTTCCGTCCGCTGGCTGCTTCCCTGGCAGGGTGAGCCCTGGTCCAGCCTCTCATGCCTCTCCTGCCTCTGCCCCTTGCCTGTGTCCTGGTTCAACAGGGAGATGTTCACGAGTGGCCACTGTGTTTGACATTAAATGTGAGATGAACTTCAGTGGATTTTTGCTTTCTATGAAACGGGATGTTGGCTAGTGGCTATGTTACCTGTTCATAAACCAGGTGTTCTCCAAGATCGAATCTTTCAGAATTCACAGGAGAATTCAGTGGAATAAACGTCTCCTTGTAAAACTACCTCCTAACTTTCCTCTTTTTCTTTTTCTTCTTCATTACTTCCACTTATTTTTAAAAGTCTTCTTTTGGGAGGTTTGTACACTTTATCTTATGACTTTGAAAATAATATAAAAACAACTGTCAAAATAACTCCAATTGGGTGTAGGAATTTAAATTTGGCAAGTTTTGAGTTTTCCCATCTATTGGAAGCATGATTTTATTTTGTTTTCTTTTTTAATCCCAAGCTTTACCTTCTAGAACAATCACCTTTTCCATCTGTCTTAATGAACCTTTTCTTTTAGGAGATGTCCTAGAAGTTCTAGAAATAAAACAATTTTATTTAAAAACAATAAAAAAGAATAGTCTAAAATAAAACATGAAGAAGATAGAAAACAAAAGTGTGAGGGAGTTCAGAGGGGCCAGGAACTGTCCCATCGGTGGTATACCAGCTTTATGAAGAGCAGAGTTATTCTTGATGGTGACAGATAGTGCTGCCACCTGTTCTCAAAATTGTTGCCTTCGAGATATCAGGGACATCCCTTAAGGACACATTATAATGCTCAGTGAGTGGTCTTAATTTCATTGTAGAATTTGGTGAGTGTGAATGCATAAATAAATAAATTTGAAAAGACCATTAAGAGTTAGGAGACATTTTCTTTTGTTTTCCCTTATATTACAAATGATATTATTTTCACATTATGCTAAGTGAAGTAAGTCAGAAAGAGAAAGACAAATACCATATGATCTTGCTTATATGTGGAAACTAAAAGCAAAGAAATACACAATCCCTGCCCCCCACAGGCACACAAAGCAAGCTCACAGATACAGAGAAGGTTGGTTACCAGAGGCTTGGGCTGGGGAGTGGGAGAGGTGGGTGAAGCGGGCCAAAGGCTGTGAACTTCTAGTTTTAAAATAAATTAGTCTGGGGATGTCACACACAGCACTGTGACCATGGTTAATAACACTGTATTGCATATGTGACAATTGCTCTGAGAGTAGATCTTAAAAGTTCTCATCACAAAAAATGTGTGTGACACTATGTGATGAGGGGCGGTAACTAGACGTATGTGATGGTCATTAAATAGTATAGACAGGTGTCAAGTCACCACGTTACACACCTGAGATTAATGTAACATGCCATATAGCTTATAAAAAATGGTATAAAATAGTATCGGGAGGGGAGCTTTGGGGTGGAGACATACTTAGAAAATAAAAGGAAGGGTTCTCTGGGGGGCTGGCTTGTGATCTGGGACTAACAAGAAGGCGGGAGGCTCTGGGTGCAGAGAGCAGTGTTCCCGAAGTGGGTCTTCCTGTCTTATTCTGTTTGGATTTTAGATCCCACAAGAAAATGAATTTTCTGTTATAGTTGATGACTTTGACCCTTTACTACTACTAATGTCTAGCGCAAGGAAGATATTTGATAAACATTGAGTGAATGCCTCTTTATAAAGAGCTCTGATGCAAATCACCATGTTTACTATTATGACTAGAGATGCTCTCCAGAAATTCAGCTGATTTTTAAAATCTGTGTGCAGTGAAGTGATCAAAGCTAAAAGCGTAACATTTTATGACTCATAAAGACATTCCTGAGTGTCTCTGATAATGGGGGGTGGGGGTGGTCCCTGGGTGTGGCCTTGCAGGAGGTCTAATCCGCAGGCACTAATTTGGAATCGAGAGCAGAGGACAGGCCATTTCTGCTTTCAGTGATCTTCTGGACTGATCAGTTTTATTTTTCAGCTGACCTGACACTTCGAGGTTGTAATGATGGAAGTTGCTTGCTGGTATTCCTGATTGAGGGTAGAATCTTAATGTTCAGGACACAGGAGGAAGGTTGTCAAGCTCACATCCTGCTGTTCGTCCTGTTCTCTGTGGTTCTACCATGTGGATTTTCCACTCTGTCTAAAGCTGGCTCATGGCTATTGCTTGCTCGGTCAATTTCATATCCCTACTAAAAACTTTTTCCTCAATTCCCAGAGGTGTATAAATAGGGATCATTGTGATGAAAATTTATTTTCAGCTTTCTGAGCTCAAATATCATTCCTATATGGACACCTTATGAAAGGTCATGTATGTTTTTCAGTCTGAGTACACACTTCACAGTTTTTGCATGAATGTGTTTGATCAGATTCCTAGCTTTTGCTGAAGTAACATAGCAACATAGCATTATATAAGTTTAAATTGGGCATCGTTATTAATCAACATGGAAGGACACTATAGCACGTTCAACCAAAAGTCCAGCTCTGTCCTTCACTCTCCCACTGTCCCTTTTACAATTTACACTTCCCCTCTCTGCTGGTGACCGCTGCGTGGCTGGACTGTCCAGAAGCTTTTGTTTTATTTGGTTCATCTCTTTTCTCCTCATGCCACTTAAGACGAAGTCACTCATTGCTCTAGGCAGTCAATCTGACATACAAAAATATGACCTAAAGACATAATTTGACTTGTAGTTTCTGAAACAGTGGCTTCAGAGCTCTTGGAACGCCCTGAACGCGTCTGTTGTGTGGCAGAATATCAGTACGTGAAATAAGTTAAGGGACTGATCTGCTGGAAAAGCGCGAGAATGGGGTGTTCTGCGTTCCTCTCACTTGTCCACCTTCTATTTCAATCCCGGAGCACCCCGTTGGAGCTACAGAAGCAAAATAATTACTAATAATTAGACCTGCGGTTGCTGTCAGCAACGGTGACTCACTTTTCAGTGGAAGAAGCAGAGGCTCATGTGGTGGCTGAATGCCTGTGCTGGCTGTTCCACGCCTTGTCACATGGCCGGTCAGTGCTGCCGCCGCACTGATGTGTGTGTGCACAGGGTGTGCACGGGAGACATGCTATCAGTTGCTTCTCAGATATATTTATGGCTGGAAGTCATTTCAACTCCAGTTTCCATGTACTGAGCCAGAGTGGGTGTGCTTACTCCCTGTTGCGTGTCCTCAGGGTAAGAGCGCACCGATCCCCCCTCACACGGCTCGTGGTGTGTCCTTGGGCAAGGCAGGGGGCACCTGTGCTTCGGGCTTCACTCCATGGGTGGCAACTGTCAGGCGTGCGGGCCGGTTTCTGCTCCAAAACTGCCAACAATGGGCTCTGTGTCTGCGAGGTTGGAATCATTTTTTGCTGTCTTAGCTTTGGCAGATGTAAATTTTTTATTTGATTGTGTCATTTGGGAGACTATTTTAAGAATTTGATATCATATACTGTTCTTATAAAGCAAATAAAGTAGCATCAAATAAAATTTAATGAGGACCCATGGCAAGTCTTCTGTCAACGAGCCGAGAGCTGCAGAAAGCCGTCTCCGTAGAAGGAGGCCGCCATTGCTTTATCAGTTCGGGGGCTGCCAGCTGTTCCAACAAACAAACCACAAATCTGCGAAGGCTTGAAAGCATCACGAGTTTAATTTCGAAGTCACATCACAGCGCTCTGCTGGTGTTCCTGGCTGGCGGGTGGGCTTGCTTCCAAGTGTTGATGCTGTGACCCAGATTCCGCCCCCGTGGGGTCTGCCCCCCGATGATGCAGCTGTCAGGGAGCGAGAGGAGGTGACGAGCCAGTCCACATCCTACCGCCGCGGTCATCCGTCGGCACAAAGATGCCACCCAAGAGTGGGTCCCCAAGAATGGGTCACGAGAATCTGGAAATGTGGCGTCTGTGTGGGTAGCTGCTTCTCGGGAGTAGCTCACACTTTGCAAAGAGGGACACAAGCTTGCGGTGGCAAGTTAACAGTGTCAGCCAAACATCTGAGTCTCAGGAACTCTTGTAAGAAACAGGGTGTGCTGAAATTTAGCCTCATCTTACCATCCTTTTCACGCCAAAGGCGGAGGAAAATAATGAAATTTTAAAAGGTGCATTGTAAAAACAATAGGAATGGAGCATTATTGTGTGATTTAATTTATTGTTATTAAAATATCTTGTCTTCTTAGTTATTTACTTGCTGACATTTCACTGGAAACCAATTTAGGCTTGTACACTGGACCTCGCCTGGCAATAGCTCTGTGTTTTCCCATGATAAATATGGATAACTGTAATAGATCTGGAAGACACACTCCACATTTTTAGAAAATGAGAAAAAATGGGATGCAGACAATGCAAATGTTTTGAGTTGTTATGAAATGCAAGCAAATGAAAATTTACTCTCAAGCCACATTGTGCTGAATAATTTTATTTAGGCATGAATTTATTCTCATAGTAGGATAAAAGAAACGTATTTTAAGGGATAAAACTACTTCTAATGTTGTTCATTGCTTATTACTCTTCGTAAGTTTCCATTTGAGTTCCTTTTTTATGTGGCTTTGGGATACTTTCCTCTCTCCCTTATGGTCTATGTGCGTTTTTCTAGAAGCTTCCTTTACCTCTGCAGGCTTTCCCTGCATTCCCTGCAGGTCTCTCTGTCTTCTCTGTGTTTATGGAGCTCTTCTTCTGTGAGCAGTGGAGAACGGTGAGGTGTGATTTGGACAGCAGTGGTGTTGAAATGTAAAATGTCTCAGTGGTCCCACCTCTAGCCTTGCCGTGGGTCTGGAAGGAGTAGAGGGCAAATGCTTAATGCGAGAAATCAGCAGGGGTGGGGCAGGCTTGTCTCATCCCTGTGCTCAGCCCTGGCCTAGAAAGAGTCATTAAGTTAGAACGTGAGGGAGGTCAGATTCTAAAGAATGCTCATCAATGGGTTTCTGCAAAGAAGCTGTTCTTCATCAGGCCATGGTTTTGCTTCCAGGGCAGCCCACCTCTTCACCGAGTCTCTTCAAGTGCATTTCTGTGGTCATGTTTTAACAGCTGGCTCCTGCGGGGTAACTAGCTGAGTGGCAGCACTAAAGGACGAGGCAGCAAAATCACTGAAAACACACCGAGGAATTTGTATGATTCCAGTCATCTGTAATCTCATTGTTTCAAGTCTGGAAAACTAGCAAGACACTCACTTGTTATTCAGTCCCTGCTAGAGCTGGTAGAAATCACAGCCAGGCAGGACAGCTCCACGTCGGAGAGTCTCTGGAGGTTTGGGACTGAGAAAGAAAGACTCAGAGAAAGTATCTCAAAATGTATGGGGGAAAAATCATGTGAACAAATCCATAGCTACCTTTTCTTTGACACAGTCTCGTCTTAATCTCTCCGTCAGTAGCTCAGGGCTGAAGCTTGAGGGGTGGTCATAAGGAGTAATCCTACAAAACAATGGTGAATCAAAAAGAAAGAAGTAAGAAACACTCAAGTCATTTCTAGGTCATCTGCAGAAAAGCATTTAAAGTCTCTCCAGGGTCATTATAAAGAAAATGTGAAATCAGTATGATTCAAAAATAAATACTCAGAATCAAAAGGAACTTAATACAATTTTAAATATTTTATGCTGAGATTAATCACAGCTACATTTCAATTATAGATAAATTGTTCCTAGCACTCAGACAGAATAACCTGTTTTCCTTTTAATTTTGTGTCTCACGTAGAGGTCCTGGCAACTTCCTTGCCCTTCTTAGTCTCTCCTTTACCTGCTTCATTTTTGCTGAATGCCAAATACTCTTATTTCTCCGGCTTGCTGTGAATTTTGTTTGTTGTTTGTTCATATGCTGACCTGTTCCACAAAGGACCTGACATGGGCTCTGTGTGTGTGTGTGTGTGTGTGTGTGTGTGTGTGTGTGCGCGCGCGCCTGCGTGCTTTGGAAGATAAAATCAAATGCAATTGCCAGGGTTTTGCAGATCAGACAAATAGAAGCTACCAGCCCTTGCTATGGGGCCATTCAGAAATGTCTGTCCCTTAAAAAAAGGGGTTCTCAGTAGGGGCTATCGAGACCTTCATCTGATATTCCAATAAAACAAACATGTATCCATGGGTGACCCAGCTGGTTATAGGTCCCAACTTAAAATAAACCTGTGCCTTTTGATTGGAGACCTTTCACAACTTAATAATACTTAATTCCCATTAAGTATCAATGCCCTCTCCTACTTAAGGCCCATTAGTTGCAAAGACTATAGAACGTGACAAAAAAGCTCTGAGGATTAAGTACCTTTCCCAGGGCTTTTGTGGTTTGTGAATCATAGCAAACATGCACAAACATTGGAGAGAGCAGGCGTGAGTCACCTCTGGGTGTGAGTCACTGGCGTCCAGCTGTAAGGGGAGGCTTTTGTTACCCTTAGAACCTCGGATAATACTGCACAGAAACCTGGAGCTTTGCAGTAGCAGCGGCCCACCTGTTCCTTTAATTCCTCTTCTTTTCAGGGCCATTTGCCTTCGTCTTGGAGTGCTGGAAAGCCTCCAGAGCGATGCCCCCCATGGCCTAACAGCTTTTATCAGCTCACTGGTGGCTCTTAAGCTTTGATGTCTGAAACCCAGGCGTTAACCGATGGGGCCCTTCTGCACAAGTTACCCACTTTCCTGGGTTCCTGGGGGCCTCTTCTGCCAGGGCAGCCCAGAGAACACCTCTCTTCCTTCCCTTTGTCAAAGTGAGGTGGCAGCTAAGGCCTGAGGCCCCTCACCGCTCCAGTTCCCAGGGTGTCATTTTCCTGCAAAGAGGGTGGCTGGCAGACACGGCAAGATTAGACCTGCGCACGCCTCTGGTCTAATTTTACCCCCCCCCCTTTTAGCCTCTAACAGCTGTTCCATTCATTTGGCCAGTAGTAAAACCGCTACTCCAGTCCACGTTCACCTGACATGCATGCAACTGTTTCCCCTTTTCTGCAGGGGTTATCTAGGGAAATGTAGGAAGTAAGCCTCTGTTAGCTCTCAAATGAATAAAAACCCAAAACTATTACCTAAACAGTGTAAGCTTTTGAGCGCAGTCCCTGGGCATTACTGCTTACACGGAACAATGCCAGACACCATGGAACAGAGCCGTCCCCCCTTTAGAGCCAGTCACCCGCATTTCAGCACCCACGGGAGGAATGCCTCTTGCTGGCGCTTGCCAAGAGCATCGCATTCAGCGGTTAGGATTTCCTTGAAAATGAGTCGAGCCGGAGCCCCGTGTGAGAGGCAGAGCACCCTTCCGAGGCAAGCGAGCTCGATCCCCAGGCAGGAGCCTCTGCCGCGAGTCCCGGTTTCTCCTTCCAGCTGCGTCTCCTCGAGCGTCGTCGTGACTCTAAGACTCACTTCCTCATGTACGAGGTGGCAGAGATGTTCCTGACCGGCAGGTTCTCCAAGGATAAAATGAGGCAAATATGTAAAGTGCCCAAAAAAATGTGGGGGCACAGGAGGGGGAACAGCAGCTGTTGCTCTTGGTTTTTGTTACTGACAAGCTTAAAAAAAAACAAAGGAAACAAACCTGGAAGGTTGGATTTTTGAAGGATCCCTTCGATGAGATCCCTTAGGAAGCCTCCCAGGAAGACCCTGGTCTCCAGGCAGGAAGCACAGGGGAGGCTGAGGCAGAACAGGGGGGTCAGGCCCCCCCAGGCCCTGGGCTCCCATTCAGACTCGCTTCTCTCTGCTGTGGGGTGTGGCGTCGTGAGTGTGGTAGCTGCCGAGGGGTCTCCTCACTGCGCCGCTCGTGACAATAAGTCACCTCACTTGGTCTTGATGGAGCTGACATTTCTTAGTCTGAAGCCTTGAAAACATGAACTCTGTCCCCTCCCACCCTCTCCCCGCTCCCCCCCCCCTTCCCATAGCTGGGCCTGCGTCCCATTTGGAAGACTGTGCAAGCCGAAGGCTTCAAGTGTAACATCAACCGTGGGGGGCTCCCCGCAGCTCCCCGTGCCTTCTCTCTGCTTTGCGATTTGTCTTTAATTTGCTCGACGCCGTTCGCCCTTTGATCTCAGCGGCCTGGTGATTTTCTTCTTTGCTTAAATTTAGTATTTATCCGTCACAGCTAGTGATGCATGTTATGGTGTTAACAGAACATTCTGCAGCACCCCCTTTGCACCGGGGAGGGGACATTTGCTACTTTTGTATTAGGTCGCCAGATTTCGAGGTCAGGGTGCTTCCCCACCAAGGTTGAAGGCTTGGGGGAGCAGGGAGGTGGCTCCAAGCAGCAAAATGGATGGCAGTTGCTGCCTGGCTGGGTTTGCCTGTTCTCAGCAGGGACAGCGCCGCCGCGTATCGAGCTGGGCCTCAGTCGGCCCAACAGGCCGCTCGGGAGGGAGGCAGGCTCTGCCCTTGGCTTTGCTGGTCTGAACCGCATTTTCATCTTGGAAGAAATGATACTGAGGTTTCACTAGTGGCGCCCACAGGGTGGAGGCGCCAGGGGACACGCTCTGGCTAAAAAACACCCCATCAGCCTTGGGAGAAGGAGCTTAAGGTTTAAGTTGTTCGATCCAGAAAGTCTGAGGAGGTGATCATGTTAAGCAAGGATGTGTATCAGTAACATGGGATCAAATGATTGGGGTCAGTAACTCCCCGGCTCTCCGTGCACAGCCCACGGAGAGGTAAGCTTCCCTCACGCACGGAGTTGGCGCTGCCCGGCCCTGTACCCTTCACACTGTGTCTCCTCTGATTTCACGGGGTTATCTGTGCTGCTGCTTGAACAGATCCCTGTGGTCTCGAGCTTCCTATGAGCTCACATCAGGGCAATACAGTCATTATATTGTGGGCGTTTATGTGCCTTTAGTGTCACCTACAAAATGACCATGACACTCCTTGGAAACGTGGACGTGTCCAGCAGGGACGCTCCTCAGGCCGCTGGGTGGGGGGAGGGACACTGACCCGGGAAGCTGTTCTCAGGCCCAGTGTTAGATGAGAAGGCAGTGAGTATGTGCCAGGATGGAAGGACACTGTTTCTCCAAGTGGGCTCCTTGGCCAGTATCAGCAGAAACACCCAGAAGCTGGCTAGAAAAGCCAATCCAAGCAAATCAGAAGCCCTGAGATGGGGTCCGCAGGCCACGTGTTAACCAGCCTTGGGGGGGGTGCATGTCCCAGTTTGTGCAACACTGCTTCAGCCCCCAGGAGCATGAGCAGGGGGGTGTGCATGTTCTGGAGAGCACAGACTAAGGATCTGTCCCGTCATCATGATCTGGACCATCATCATCATTTTATTCTCTTTTGGATTTCCTGCTGCTTTGGTTTCAGAACATAACTGATGCAATTGCCTGACCAACCCTCGCTTGTGCATTTCAGAACCATCCCCCTGGCCATCTGCATCTCCATGGCCATCGTCACGGTGGGCTATGTGCTCACCAACGTGGCCTACTTCACCACCATCAGCGCTGAGGAGATGTTGCTGTCCAAAGCCGTGGCCGTGGTGAGTGAACAACCGTCACCCGGATGATCATGAGCTTTCACCAAATTCAGAACTCACCTTAGCATATTCCTCTCACTGATGCTGCTAACGTCCTATATGATTTCCCTGGACTATTAATTCTGCGTAAAACATTTCCACATATACAGACTTGAAAATCCACCCTGTTGAGTAGACGGTATTATTCTCCTAATGGATCTTTAAGGACAAATGGGCAGTTATGGAATGAAAATGAATGCGTTTGGGATATGCAGAGTTGCAATGGATTCTAGCCTCTTTCTTGTTTGAAAACTTTCAAATGCTAATTTAAAATTCTTTCCCCAAAGTATCACTTAAAAATTTCCAAGTGGAATATATGTATGTTTCTAGTGTATCCTTTTGAGTACTAGTCCTGGGATGTATTTAATTTTGGGAGATGCCAAGTTTTTCAAAGTTAAATAGATGTCATCGCTACAGTACTTCTCAGATATTAAAGATACTTATCTGCCTTTTAGCTCCCCAAGAAGTGGATACTCATAATTTTACAGCATTTTCTAAAATTTATTTGACTCCAGGACTCTCTTTGTTCCTGAAGGTCCTGCTGCGAGGCTGTGATTTTGTGACACACGCTTTGATTTGGTATAAAACTTAGCTGGCAAGAGAGCATGCATTCGCGACCTCATAACAACCAAGAGTCAACAACTGACTTCCTCCCCATCGCTGGGTGTCAGCTCCCATTAAAATAGTCACTATTACCTCATATCAGCACCACGCACGGGGGCCAGATGATCTCATTCCACGTGAACCTGTGTGCCAGTTCACGGGACTTAAAAGCCCTCTGCTCTGGGCGCTCCCGGCAGCAAATGGACCAGCCGGCTGATGTCGGGTCACTCATCCCATCTCACTAGACAAAGGGCGCCACTTACTCTTTGAGCCTAATGGGGTCCATTAATTACCCAGCACCAGCTGGAACAAGGACAGCTAAAGACTCCCCACCTATTATTTTATTTTATTTTTTTTGAAAAGACATCCTTCCCGGAAATTTGCAGCGTCGTCCATGCTGGGGTATAAAAAGAGATTTCAGCAGTTCTCTTTCTCCTTTATATTTTCCGTGGCTTGAATTCTTCAGCCTTGTATTTGTGATCTAGCCTTTTTATTAGAAGCTGCTGAAGGAGTTGCTATACCTGAGAGGTGTGGGAGAAAGCCCCATAATCAGAGGTTTGGCGAATGGGCCCCACATTTTCAGAACTCCTGTGTTCACAGAGCCGATGGTCACCGATGCTTTCACCCCACTTCTGTGTCCAGACAGTGGGATTAGCGGACGAAAACAGTATCTGTGGCGCCTCTTGGTGCACGTTGGTGCTTCGCTGAAAAAAACGTGGCCTCCCAGGCTCAGGAGGAGGCGTTTTGTAGAGTCTTGTCTCTGAAAGTGGGACTTCTGAATTGGGCTTTTCCCGCTGAGTTGAGTCATCGGATATGTCGGGCCCTCGTTGATAAAGAGTCAGAGAATGATCGAGGCTTCCTGAAGGTAGGAAGGTGCCGGCTTAGACCTTTCGCAGCGCATCTCAGCAAGCAGCGGCCCCTGCCTTCGAGCTGCCCTTCACCAGTGGGAGGGTGACAGAGCAGCCACCCAGCCCAGTCTCACGCAAGGTCACAGAGCGAGTTTGGCCTGGACTGTTTCATTTTATCCACTTTCCGGCAAAGCATTAATTTGCCTCCTTATGTCTCACACTAGACCTTTTCCGAGAGGCTCCTGGGAAATTTCTCATTAGCTGTTCCCATCTTTGTGGCCCTGTCCTGCTTCGGCTCCATGAACGGCGGGGTGTTTGCTGTCTCCAGGTGAGTGAGTTCAAGCATTTCCACCAACACATTTCTGTTTTTGAGATTGGATGTGATGAGGATCCATTTAAAGGGAAAATACAGAGAGCTTGTCTGAGTCTGCAGTTTTTAAAGGGATAAGCAAGAGCGAAGGCCGGGTCCAGGTGGCGACGGCATGTCTTGTTGTGCCCATTAGAGGGCGCTGGCGACTCGTGGATACTCACCACGGGCGTGTGGCCTGAGAACAGGCTAACGACAGCGTTTTATTTCTGGTGATAAAATCTTTTGTTTATCGAAAGGTGGCAAGAAAAGCAAGTAAGAGACACCAGAAATCACCATCCCACCATCTGGATCCCTTTCATTTGATACAAAAGCCCCTTCTGCCTTCACAAAAGATTAAAACCTCGTCAGACACATCTGTGTGTCTGCACGTGTGTGCATTTGTGTAGGAGGCGGGACTGGACGTACAGAACACACACGGTTCTGGGAATCTAGAGCTAAATTCGCCATCAGCAAAATTCATACATGGGGAGAGCTGAGCTGACCCAGATGTTGCTGCTGTTCCTCCTCAAAGAATAATGCCAGCAGATTTTACACAATCTGAAGTCAGATTTCTCCTGATGTTCTTTATCTTACCTGAAAACTGACACCAAAATTAGCCCTGCAGACAGGCCAGACCATTTGGTATGAAAAAGATGCGCCTTTCCCCCTGGATTCTGGATCTCTCCTTTGGAATGATCAATTTCAAAGCAGTCCTCTCCACCCACGTTTCTCTCCCCTCAGGTTGTTCTATGTGGCGTCTCGAGAGGGTCACCTTCCGGAAATCCTCTCCATGATTCATGTCCGCAAGCACACTCCCCTCCCAGCTGTCATCGTCCTGGTAATGCATATTAATAGGGGTATCTGGACGTAGTCTTGAATAACAGGCGAGCACAGAGAATTCAAACCAGACTTCAGAGCGGACTTGGCTTTCTGGTTCCTTGCAAAATCAGCTTGACGGACATAACGTGGGCTTTGGGAGGCCGGATATTTTCCTTGTTCAGTTTTTCTGATGCATTAAGTGACCCTGGGGCAGTAGCCACATCGCTGGGGTCTCACCTGGGCACGCACGTCTGAGGGGTAAGGGTGTGGGCTGGCTTGGCTCCTGCCATGAACACTAAGTCCCAGTCCTATGTACAAAAACAAAAACAAAGAAAAAGTGGAGCCAAAAGCTCCATATCTCGTCACAGACCCCAAATGGAATGCACACGAAATGATAGAAAAAATATCCAAGGACTCGCAGACAGAGTCTGTGATTAAAAGCCAGGCATTGGCGAGCGAACACAAAGGGAAGGAAAGAAAGGGCAGAAACGTACATCTGAGCTGCAGAATCCTCTGCGTGGAGAAAATGGGAAATGTAGGGCTCCAGAAGATTGCGGGAAAGTCCTGAAACGCCCTCTGGCAATGTTACGTTCATTTTTACCTGTTTTGTAACATTGATCTCAAAGGGAATGCGCTATCAGGAACACCACTGGATGCGCCAAACAGTTATTTTCCCCCCAAGCATTTCATTTGTCCCACAACGTCGCCTTGAAATTTCTCTGCGAAGGGCTCCGTGGAGTCTGGAGGAAGGGACCGTCACTTGGGGGAGCGCCACGTGTCCTCCTTGAGAAGGGCTTGCTGGACGCCTCTGCTGCCCGGGGCGTGGGCAGCTGCGGGCTCCCTCCTCGGCGCCTCTCCCCGGGGTCAGGGTGGCGAGCCCCGGGGGAGAGACGGGCAGAGGGAGAGGTCGCGTTTCTGCATCGGGGAGACCCCTAGCAGGGCTGGGTGTCAGTAGCCACTCCCAGAGACTCCACCGAGATCCGATGGGGTCACTTTTGATTGTTATTATTATTTACTCATCTCAGCGTGTGGGTCTGAGGCGCTGAGTACCCCCGTTTTAACTCTTTGAGAGCTGCTTCTCTCTAATGTGAAAGCAAGGGTGACCCACACGTCCACAGAAGGCCCGTCTGCCGAGTGGCAACAGTGGTGCGCTCTCTGCAGAGCCTCTAGGCCTCAGCCGGCCTGGTGGTTGTCCATCCCGTGGTCAGTCAGGAAAGATAATAATACCGAGTGGGGTGCTGTTGTTCTTCTCTGCTGGGTTCCCTCTGAACTCATGGCCTCTTTCTGTCCCCCGCCCTCCCCGCAGCACCCCTTAACGATGATAATGCTCTTCTCGGGGGACCTCTACAGCCTCCTGAACTTCCTCAGTTTCGCCAGGTGGCTTTTTATTGGGCTGGCAGTGGCCGGGCTGATTTATCTTCGATACAAACGCCCAGATATGCATCGTCCTTTCAAGGTAACCTTCGCCGTCCTGATGGGTTTACATAAATCTTCCTGCTAATGCCTAGTCCTCCCGTCCTCATCACGCCATGATGGGGAGCTGGGGCGGGGGCCGCCTCCTCTGGAATGAAACCTTTAACTCTTGCAGGCAGCGCTGCCTGTCGGATTTATTTTAGCTTGGAAAAAGTTGTTCATCTTTTCTTACAGGATGTACTGAGCTTTGTCCCATTTTTGAAAAGAGATGGTTTGAAGAGGGGCTGTTTGGCATGCAGCTTTTTCAGCAATGTGTGCGATGACCTGATATGTTCCAGGCGGGGGTCCTGGCCCCTATTTTTAGGCTGAGCATTTGGGGCCGGCCACGCCGGGTGCGGGCAGAGGCATATGGAATCATCACTAATTAAAACTCCAGAGAGGATGCCGCCTCACCAAGTGGGCATTTCAAGTGTTCTTCCATGCCATGCCTTGTTATATTGCTCTTTTTCTACATTGCTCACTCGAGAAGAAAGAAAACGGTGACATTTACCAGGAAAACCAGGAAGCGTGAACTTTGCCCCTCACTAGAAAGCCCGATTCCTTCTGGAGGGGCCGGGAACCTGCTTCTCATCGCCTTCGGCCTTGAAGCCGCTGGGTTGATCTGACTCAGTGTTTATTTGCTTTGAAGCAACAGCGCAGATCACGGCGCCAGCCATGCCAGCTTGGCTTCTAATTCTACCCCGGTCCAGTGCTGGCCACAGCTTTGTTAGCGGTTGAACAGGAGTTGGCTCGTTTTATTCCCGTCCGTTCTTAGGGAGAATCTCCCATGAAAAATCCATATTCTCTGAGAAGGTTTTACCCCTAAGAAGCAGCCCGCCCTCTGGGCTCCACATTAAGGTGGATGCTCATCCTAATGATCAGAGAGCCAGGGTTTTGAATTCAGAAACAGAAACCATGATGGTATCTAGCTGGAGAAATAATTCAGATGGAGCAGCTGAGAATCCCACGCATCTCTAGAGGTGATTCTCTCTTGAGAGGAAGTCAGGGGTGTGTTGAGTGCTTTCTGGGCCCTTTAAGGAGCCCGAGGGTCAGGTGGAGGTGGGATGGTTGTCCCGGGGGGGAGGGCTGGGGGGGTGAGTCCCTTCCTGCACCCTTGGCCTGGAGCCCTGACGCGCCTCCGTGTTGCAGGTGCCGCTCTTCATCCCGGCCTTGTTCTCCTTCACGTGCCTCTTCATGGTGGTGCTGTCCCTGTACTCGGACCCGTTTAGCACTGGTGTGGGCTTCGCCATCACCCTGACCGGGGTCCCTGCGTACTATCTCTTCATCATCTGGGACAAGAAGCCCACATGGTTCAGAAGAATATCAGGTAAGGCCGCGAAGGGGGTCTGGACCTTTGGGGGGGCCTCAGCACAGGCGTCTGCGGCTGGTGGGTTTCCTGCTGGCTCTAGATTTGAAGGAGCATTTTGGAGCCCTTGGCCTCGTTTTCACAGGGTTTAAGATCAGCAGGGGCGTTGAGCCAGCGGGGAGACAGCAACTTGAGCCCCTGCGAATCTCTGCACGCGCTTTTCTCGGCTTTCTCTGGCGTCTCTTGTGGGCTCGTCTCTCGTGGCCATTCCTCCATCGCTGTCTCTGAGCGTCCTGCCCTTAGGTGCCTGGCCTCTGGGCTCCGGGGCGCACACTTGCACACGCACGCACCCATGCTCAGGTGTCCGTAGTCAGGCACGCGGGCCCCACACCCACGTGCCCGCTGCGTTAACAAGATCAGGGCCCTGGTGAGAGCCGCCGAGGCCGGTGGGGTAACAGCCTGGCCGACGTCCTTTACCCTACACCTGTGTGGGTACCTTCCCTGCACGCCTCAAGGCTTAGAACTAGAAGAGGTTGCTGGCTTCGATGCGCTGCTGCATCTTCATTGGAACCAGGAGAAGAAAAAGTGGGAAGGATGTTTAGGGAAGAGCCACTGAATCCTCCCGGGCTCGGTGGTTCAGGCCGCTGTGGGCTTCTTAGCAGAGCTGCTTCCTTAGATGGTGTTTCATCAGCGCTTCTGTCGGTGACCTAAGTGCTCTTCTGAATCCCTGGGGCGTCCTCTTTAACCCAGGGCAAATGTGGTTCTGAGATTCTACGCCATTAACATACTTGAAGAATGATAGGACATTTGATGGAAGAGGAGGAAGGCAGAGACCCGCACAGGTTTTATGTGAGATCACAACCCTAGTCATAGGTGTGCCAGCTGACGGGGAGCGAGAACAATCAAGACAAGAGTAACCTCCCCCTTTTGTTGTTTGATTTCCACGTGTTAGCACATTTGTGATCTGATTTAATCCTTAAAACGACCTTCAGAGGTAGGAAAAAGTATTTCCCCAGTTTATAGGTTTTCAGCTATACCATGGGACAATGTACATAACCTGTCCCAAGTCAAACAGAAATGGAGTAGAAGCTCTAGAATCAGGCTCGGTTTTGGAATCTAGAAAAACCCTCCTGGGGCAGTGAAGATGGATCAGAGAAGGTGATTACTGTAGTGATCTTTTTTTATATTATTGTTATTTTTTAAAGATTTATTTATTTATTTATTTATACACGTACTGGGCACAGTCAGAAGCATGGGAGGGTAAGAGGATTCACCAGAGACAGAGGGGGGAGCAAAACATGCAGACTGACGAAGTACACTGCTGAAGGGAGCAGCGGGCGAGACAGGAGAGGTCTGCTGCGCCATGTGGGACTGTTAATTTTTGGACATTTGGTTTCTCCCCTCAGATGTAGTCCCCGTAGCTTTCCCACCACCATAGCACCCTTAATCCATCTCCACCGTCCTTTGAGCTCTTCCCTCCCCTGTTTTGACTCTTCCCCCTCCCCTCTCCCCTGCTGTGTGCCTCAGATCTATGATCAGCTTACAGGTTTTGTCTTTTTTCCCCCTGACCCTGTGTTTGTTTTCTCTATATTCCACATGTAAGCAAAACCATTTGGCGTTTATCTTTTTCCTTCTGACTTCTTTCACTTAGCATCATCCCTTCCAGCTCCATCCGTGCTGCTGCTAATGGCAAGAGTTTATCCTTTTTGATGGCTGAATAGTATTCCATTTTGGTTCTATATACACCGTGGAATACTACTCTCTGTGGTGAGCTTGAAGAGATTAGGGGAGTCTGCACATGAACCATGTCAGCAGGTGTCCTGGAGGAAAGGACAGACATTTCAGAGGAAAATCTATAGGGCTTAGTGACCAGGGGCGCTAGGGGAGGGGAAAACAGAGTGGCTTAGCAGGTTGGAAGGGCTCAGGAACAGGTTCCTTGAAAACCCTTCCCTGCTTTCCCGAGCATTTCCCTCCCTCATCAGCTCCTTCCACCCTGCGCAACATCCACACGTGAGGTGGTATTTCTAGGCCAGTTGGACAACCAGGACTTGCAGACATGGAGCATTTATTTTTGAGCATAAAGACTCTAAGCCATTGAGCTAGGATTTGACCCATGTTGACTGGACTCTGGAGCCCACGCTCCTTCTCCATCCAGTGACTGGGTGGGGAGAGACACAGACACAACACACACAGCCAGCGGAGTGGGTGTGGCTTGCTGCTGAGTTTAGGGAACAGCTTTTGTATTTCTCAATTGTTTTCATTGGCTTCCTTCACCGAGTGGAGTTTTAGAAGCCTAGTAAAAAGCTTAGGGAGATTCCTGATAAAATTGTTGAGCAATAATATCTGGGTTACTGAAAAAAACATCTTGGTGTCCATGTGGACTCCTAGCGTGCTTCGCGAATGCATTTGGAAGTCACGCACTGGACATATTTTTCTGCTACTCTTCATCAGATTTTAATTGGTATTTGGTATCTGTAGACCTTCCACTAATATTTATACCTGGTTTTGTTTTCTAGCTGGAGGCTCATCCCCCAGCACAGTCACTCTGCTCGCTCTCTGCTCTCGGGCAGGCAGCACAGGCTTGGCTCGCCTGCGAAGGGGTCTCGTCTGTTTCTTGCCGGAGCACACTTGTTTCCTGTAGGCTATTTCTGTTATGTCTTTTCCGTTGTAAGTGTAAATATAGAACCTTATCTGGAAAAAAAAAAAAAGTCTTGTTAAGCAACATCCACCACCGGGATTGCCGTCCTCGTGACCACGCTGAGGACAGGGGCGTCGCTGTGCAGCAGATCCTGGCTGAAGGAGTTACCTGCTGAGCCCCAGGGAGCAGGGAACGTAGTGGGAGAGAGCTGGCAGCCCGGTGGGCTCCAAGGGAAGGGAAGTGATGCCAGAGCCTGTTTTGCTCTCCCAACCCGTGTGCTCTCGCTCTCCAGCCCCGAGGCTCCTTCCTCTTGAGCCAAGACTTATCAGGCGGCGGTTCTTGCAAGCCTCCCGGAGGGATCTCCTGGCTTGTGTCATTTTGAGGCATTCTTTGGTGATTTTTCTGTCTCATATTTTGGGTCCCAAAATGAGAGGCAGCTTTCTGTGAAAGACGCAGCAACGTTGTGGTCCTGGATGGCCCTTTGGCGCCTGAGGATGCTGCTCCATCTCCCCGGGAAGCAGCTGCATCCAGGCCTTTCAGCTGCAGCCGGTCTTCGTGCCCCTCACCTCTGGGGCTGCCCACAGGGAGCTGCAAGACGCAGCCTCCTCTGTGATCTTGGTTGATTGTCCGCAGGCAGCATCCTTTTGGTAAATAAATAAATAAATAAATAATCGTATTATTTATGCCTGCAGTAGCAACCATTTTCCTAGCCTTTGGCCAAAACAAAACACACCGGGCAGGCACCAGAACAGCAGAGTCCCGAAACCCCGCCTCACCTCTCCTCCAAATGCCTCCTCGTTGCTAGAGAGAATTTCTGTGAACTTGGACTTGGCGACCAGGAGTGTCTGCTTGGAGCAGTTAGCTGACTTGATAGCAAATGCTTTTACTTGGTAACGTTTGGGTTTTCTATTAGCATGTAAGTGCACCCGCAGAAGCTCCACCAGATGAGACTTGAAAACCTTCCTTTATCAAAATGCATTTTACCCAGGGCGCTGCGAGAAAGAGGTTGCACAACGTTTAGAAAACGGGGAATGGCTGTACAGTCAGGGAGATGTGCTCAATCTGAGGTGCTGAGATTTTCAGAGGTTGGAGGAATTTTTCTGGCCACAGGATGCCAGTATTGAACCACGGTTTGTCTGAGGGTGCTTCTCGGTGAGATGGAAATGTGCTCTGAAGGGAATATTCAGAGACACAGAAAGCTGCTTTCCACCCTCTGCGATAGAGTGGTTAATTCTCCCGGTGACTGATAGATCCATCGATTGATTGATTGAGATATGAGCTTCTCACCCCAGGAAAATGCGGCGCAGACCGCGGGGGCCCGCTTGACTCCCTGGGGGTGACTGCACCTGGGACCAGGGCCAGCGCGGCTGGTGGCAGCTGTTTTATTTGGCTGCTTCGCTTCTCAGCCAAGTCTCGTCACCGCTGAGCGGGCGAGGGGTGACAGCGCGTCGGTCCCTGGTGTTCGGGGTGAGACGCAGAGAGCAGCTTTATTGAAACCGAATCCTTTGATTCTGGAGCTCCTGCCGGGTGTCGCCAGCACGCGGGCTGTCGCCCGTCATGGTGGACGGAGGCTCTGCGGTGCCCGCGTCCCAGCGGCTGCTCAGACCGCGACGCCTCGCCCAGGCGCCCCCCGGGAGCGGCCTGAAGTGCTTGGCAGCCTCTGTGCCGACGCTGCGGTGCGACATTTTCAATGAGCCCAGCTTGCTTACTTTTCCCCCAGTGCCTGAACCGTCTTTCCAGTGAGCATAAAATGAGAGGCGACCTGTGAAAGGGCTGTGAAGCCTTTAAAACCCAACCAGACTGTTACTCGTGTTACGGCTCCCGGGGAAGGTTGGTTTTATGTTCATCCTTCACAGATTTATTCAACTTTGGCCCCCGTTGCTAGGCGTGAGTGGGTCCATCCGAGCTTGCGAGCTCAGGTGTTTGACCTGACTTCAGGGGTCCCTCCTGCGCGGGAACGGGGGCGCTGAGATGCAGGGGCACCTGGTCTGGGGGCTTGCAGTGCCTCAGGTACCAGAAACCCCGCATGCGGCTGCAACAGCTCAGCTTTCCCTAGGGACAGAGTGCCGGGGGGTCGAGATCCCCAAAGGCAGAGCCTCTCACGAGTGCGAGGTCAGGTGCCACCGGCTCTGTGCACTTCTGGCAGGCCGGAGGCTCCCGCCGGGGCTACTCGTGTGTGCTGAGCCCCTGGCTCCCCTCCCCGCCCTGCCTCAGGTCCCCCGTTCGATGAAAATTATTCAAGGCCTGAGGTCCTGAGAGGCAGAGCATGGCCAAACCCCGGGGAGGATATTGAGCGTGGAGACAACTGGATGGGGGTGGCGGAGGGGTGGGGGGTGGCAGAAGGGCCGCACGGGCCTGCCCAGCGCCGCATCTCGCCCTCCGGGCTGCTGGGTTGAGGACCTGACGGTGCTTCCAGGAGGAGGTGGTCGCTCTGGGAAAGCAGGAGCTCTGAGGGGCTCCCTGAGTTTGTCCAGAACGGACTCAGGGTTGGGGAGAGGGAGAGTACAAAGGGTTGGGGGGTCTAGGACACAAAAGAGCACTTGGGGAGCAGGCTCTGGGTCTGGGCCAGAACCGGCTGTGTGAGAGAGGTCTTTGCGGGAGGAAGAAATCCCAGGAGACGAGCGCACAGAGAGTCACACACACGTGCTCTTGGCAGCCCTTGCAGGGGGTCAGTTCGGGGAGCTGCTGGCGGGTCCCATAGGTAGAGTGGGGGCGTCCCCCTGACCCCGCCCGTCCAGACTCTTCATGGTCCATCTAGGTCAGGCCCAGCTCCTCTGCCGCTTCCTTCCTGTTGATCGCTGTTTGCTTTCTCATGAGCCTATTTGTTTCCAGGATAATTTTACCACTTCCTTCTCATGCGAACATGGACTTCAGTCGCTCTTGAGCCTTTCCGTGCCCCGCGGACGGCCCTGCCCGGAGTGGCCTGTGACACACACCGTTTATTCAGGCGCACTCGCGGCAGATCCCCATGGGTCAGCCCCGTGTGATTTATGTGGCGGCGACATCAGTGTGCTGAGGACGCACTGCGGGGGAGTGTTGGAAGCAAAGGGTGAGAACATAGGCCGGTGTTAGCGACATGAAGTAAGCTGGGAAGGGACTCTTCCTAGTGACCATTACAAGTGGTCAGTGAGAAGGACGGTCTGTCTGGATAAGAGGCGTTGCTGGGATTGAAGCCATCAATAAGATAATAGCTCTAGAGGCTCCACAACCAGGATAGGTTTGAAAAAGTTCTGCAGGGCTTGATAACAAAGACAAGAGGTGAGCAGAAGAGCTCATGTTCCCAGGAGCTAGAGTCTCAGAACTCAAGGGCTGGCCAGGTGAAGGGGCCGAGGCCTCCTCCTGCCCGGCGCCCGGCATTTCCGCCGAGCTGTGTCTTCATCTTCTGCTTCTGTGAGTCTAGGCTGGGGCTTGGGAAGATGCATTTCTGGTGTCTTAGGTGATGTTCGTGTTGCCAGTCTGGGGATTACTATACTTTGAAAAGCTGCTGATTTCATCCAAATCCCTCCTTTTATTTTTTTAAAAAAGATTTATTTATGTATGCACACAAGAGCTGGGGTACAGGCCAGAGGTGTTGGGGGTGAGAGAATTCCCCTCAGAGTGGGGAACAGAACAGGCAGGCAGACTGAAACCCACTGCTGAGGGGAGCAGCGGGGAGGCAGGAGAGGTCTGCTGCACCGTGTGGGTAGCTCCCTCACCAGGGAGGCCCAAATCCCTCCTTGTAAACATGACTTTTATTGAGCTGTAATTGACATATATCCTTGTGCCAGTTTAAGGTGTTGGCTTGATGCGTTTCTGTATTTCGGTGTGACTACTGCAGAAGCCTTAGCTATATCCTTTCAATGCACTTATTTCCTTTCTGTGTTGAGGACAGTTAAAATTTAGTCACTTGGCAACTTTGAAGTTTATAATCCAGAGCTGTTTGTTGACTTGTATTCCTGGGCTCTGTCAGATCTCCAGGACTTATTTACCTGCTGATTGTGAGCTCGTACCCTTAAGTGACACCCCACCCCCCACTCCAGGCCCTGGTGACCACCGTGCTGTTTTCAGAAATGAAATTTTTGTTTAGTGTCCACATAAAAGTGATATCCTGGAGTATTTGTCTTTCCGATTTAGCCACGTTAGCAAAACACCTTCCAGGTCCATCTGCTTATCACAGTGGAGGGATGTCCCTCTCCTCAGGTGCAGGTCACAGCTCATCCACTCACCCACCCGCAGACCTTAGGCTGTGTCCACCTCTGAGCTCTTGTGCGTAACACTGCAGCGGCCTGGGGGGTGCGGGTCACTCCTGGAGATGCTGCTCTCACTTCCTTCACACATACACCAGGGTCGCAGGATAGTTCAGATTTTAAAGTCTGAGGAACCACCACTGTTTCCCACAATGACCGCACCAGTTACATCACCAGCAGAGTGTGTAAGGAGTGCTTTTCTCTGCATCCTCACCCACATTGATTCTCTGACCTTTTCGAAAAAAAAAAAAAAAAATGCAAAGAGGGATGAGGTGCCGTGTGGTGGTTCTCATCACCGATGACGCCTGCCACCTCCTGTGCCTCTCGGCCACTTGTTTGTCTTTTTGGGAAAAATATCTATTAAGATCCTTTGCCCTATTTTAAAATTAAATCATTTTCTTCCCTCTTTTTTTTTTTTTTTTTTTGGCTGTTGACTTGTATGAATTCTTTATATGTCTGGATACTAATCCCTTATCAGCACATGGTTTGTGAATATCTTCTCCCACTTCATAAGTTCTCTTCTATTTGTAGGTGGTTTCTTTGCCATGTAGAAGCGCTTTAGTTTCACGTAGTCCCTCTTGTTTGTTTTAATTTTTAGTTTTTAGTGTTTTTAGTTTTTTGCCTTTGCTTTTGGGGACTTATCTAAGAAATCACTGCTGAGGCCACTGTCAAAAAATTTTCCCTTCAGTTTATTTCTGAGTATGACAGCTATAGGGATGGACTGATACAGGCAAATCCGCCTTTTCTCTGTGGGCATCTTTGAAGCTTGAGCTCTGCTGGGTTTTTACTGCTTCTTCTTTCTTGTCTAGCGCTTTTCTTGAGATGTTTTCTTCAGTTTAAGTAGGTAGCTCTTGAGGTATTCCTCATGGGGAAGGTGAGTGTTGTTCCCTTCTAGCCCCCCATCTTGGTGACCTCGCCCCCCAGATACCTCACCCTATAAAGTGGATAACCGAGGCCCTGAAGAGATGACATCCACTCAATAACACACCACATGTCTGGAGCTAAAATTATATCCTGAATCTTCTGATTTTATTGAGGAATTGCTTATAATCTCATAGGTGCAAAATCAGCAAAGAAATTTTAAATGGAATGTGAAGTGTATTTTGAATGTTTATTTGTGTCTTCGTCTCAAACTATTTCCAGACTCCTGGTTCATGAATAAAAGTCTTATTTGAATACAAAATATTAATGTATTCTTGCTGAGAAGCTATCATGGCAAGTTACAGCAGTGACAAATAAATTAATTGAGCATGATAGGATTCTAATGAAGAAAATAATTCTTGAAAGTGCTGTATGAAATGGGCGGTTGTGTGTTCTCCGTGTTCAACCCCAAATAATTCACATTTAGCTGTTTTTTGTGCATTCCTGATTTCTGTGCATTTTTAATTTCTCTTCTTTATTTTTTTTGTAGACAAAATAACCAGAACATTACAAATAATACTGGAAGTTGTACCAGAAGAAGATTGTCATAAATTATGAATTAGTGCATTCAGAATCTTGGCCCTCTGTCCTTGGCCTTGTTTCTGCCCAACAGGTAGAAACACAATTTGGATCTCCACTTCATTTTCTGAAAATCCAGAGGATTGAAACTTTGGTGATGGACTAAAGGAGTCCATTGTTTCTGTTCATCTCTTTTAGTGTATTCAAGCTGGTTCTAAGAAACGTAGTCATAACTCCATGCAGCTGCGGGAGCTGAGGCGTGGTTGGCTCATGAGTTGACAAGGCTCTTGCGTCGCCCGGGCCTGGCTGGTGGGCGAGGGAGTCAGGCTGTGGTGTGTTCAGGCTGTCAGTGGCCATTTTCTGTCGCGGCTCTTAGCCTGGCTAAGAGCCTTCAGACTGAAGACTGACATGGCTTCTGTATATATAGGAATTTTTGTAAAAATGGCGGTTGAATACTATAGATGACAATACTGTGAAAAGTGTTTTCTACTCTTCTGGAAAAAAAAACCACACACTCATCATTGTGGCCCAGAGGAAAGACAGACGTTTATGTTACGTTTATTACACTGCATTGCTTCCTTTGAGTGGCCAACTGAGGCCTCACTCATCTTCCAGTGGATTACACCGAGAGCAATCTGAACAAAGGAGAGAGGGGAATATATCCAGTTTTCTTGGATACATTAAAGAAGAGTTTCTAGGTGGCTTATGTGTAAGTAAAAATCCTTGAGAATTTATGACATTAAGTTTTTTTTTCACTCATGATCGGGAGGTTTCATTATTACGTGCCAGTTTGTTTTGATATCACCTCTGTTTATATCACAGAACACCTTTCCTGAAGCAAAGCAATAGTTAGTTTGGTGTTATTCTCTTAAACACAATCACCAGTTTCACTGATCATTTACCCCTGGATAAATATGTCTAGATACGTCTCGAATTTTTATATTCTCACATTACAACATTGATATAACACAGAAATGTCCAAAAAAGAAAATGTCCAGAATACTATATCCAGCCTACTAAACATAGCTATATGCAAAGCTCATAATGCTGAACAATCTTTTTATTTCATAGCTATATTTACATGATGATGGATTTTGACAGTTTGTATATTTCTTTTATACATTTTAAATTCTGTTAAGATGGCTCTTCAGATAAAACTGTCCAGCTCAATTAGGAAAAGACATATATTTACATAAAAATTGAGGAAGAAATGTCACTGCTAAATAAGATTTACAACTTGATGTTTCTGAAAATTTTCCACTTCTATCTCTAGGCTTTGTCAGTAATTTCCTCACCTTAATTATCATTCAACTTGCACAAGAGATAACGGATAATAAATTCATTGAAAGAGGGAGAAACTGCGCCAGAGAGTTGTATATTCAGACAGCGGTTGTTCGGCCATGTTCAGAAAACAGTGTGGAGTTTTCAAATGCAAATCACATAATGATCACATCTGTTAACTATTACATACTTCTGAGATTAACTGTTTAGTCTTGGCCAGGCAACGGATCCTCCTTTAATTTTTCTTTTTCCATTTGCAAATAAGAGTTTTCAAGAGAATTACACTGATTAAAATCATTTAGAACAGATACAGAGTTCATAGACCACCGGCCAAAGAAAAAACGACAATTTATCATTTGAAGTCTTTCCAGTTTACTGATTTAAATTTTTGCTCTCGGTAACTTTGAATATATATCTCCAAGCTTTTCCATACAAACCTAGTGTTTGGGTCTCTAAGTGAATTTATAAAAGTTTCTTCCTTTTTCTTTGACCAGAGGGGTTTTGGAATTTGATCTGCAGTCTCTGCTTCCTTGATCTATTTGTCCGTGTCTCTCTCCACAATATTGTTGCTAGAGGTTAAAATAGATTTTCTTTATATTCCCCCTTCTTATACTCTGGGCCCATATCATTGGAACCAGCAAGCTGTTTTTGACTTTTCTCTTGTCTAATGAAAAAAAAAAAAATGCTAAGCCTCCTGGGGAGGTTCATGTAGCTTTGCTTATTCCCGAGGTTAATGTGCTGATATGGACAGTGGCAGGTTGGTCTCCTCGCTATGTTTGTTTTTGCTCTACTGGCTCACATCTCTTAAAATACATCAGTGTGCACGCTAGTTAGAATATGGATGCACTGTTCTTCCGTCCTTTTCAAAGTGATTTTGCATCTTCAATGTTTAATGCCATTGTAATGTATTTTAGCCAGACAGAAAGCCAGTCATTTTTAAAAAGTGATGGAGATTATGTTGTACTTCAACATAATTTTAGGAGACATCATGATGAGTTACAGTGTTTCTGTAACCAGGGAATTAATATTCATAATTTTTATTCAGAATGGTATCATGTCAAGCAGATTCTAGTTTGAATACTACACACACACACACACACACGTGGGCACACACACATTTTATACTAATTTCTCATATATTTAGAATATGTTTATTATAACGCAAAAAGTAAAAGTGGTGAATATATTTTAAGAAAACCAATATACCATTTCAAATGTTCTGATTTTGGGGGGTACATAGAATCTCTAGTATATAAACAGATCTGACCCATTTTTGTAATGTTGGATTGATAAACCTGAGATTTTTTTTTTTTTTTCAAAAGAAACTAGATTATCTAAATCATGATTCAGCCAAGGGGAAGTAGACCCCCTTCTTGTCTTTTGTTAGGAGATTAAACATTGTCCAAGATGGCTGGCTTCAGTTCCAACGTGGGTTTGCACCCTCACACACGTGCCTCACACACGTGTCTCCCTCACGGTGCTGGCCCGAACTAGGACAGGCTCTATTCCCTTCTCCATTACACTAGCATGTGTGGTACTTTAACACTAAAAATGGAAGTTGAAGAGAATTTCCAGATTGTCTTATGTGTCCGGTAAACTTGATTCCCAGTTGCTACTTGATGTAGCAACAGATGGTTGGCATGAATGTCATTGTGTAAGTTGACAGAATTCCTCAGTCGTGAACTGTCATCAGTCTGCAGGAAACTCATTTCATCTCTGTTTGCAGGTGAACGTAATGTTAACTAAGGAGGTAGACATTTTTGACCTAGAGTTGTTTTCTTGTAATTGAGGTTCAGGTTATGAAGAAACACAAAACAAGGTCAGCATTACAGGAAATCAAAGTTAGTACATGATTAGAGGTAACAATAATTTGCTGTTTAGTCAGAGAAATATTAAAAATTAATTGTTTGCTGGGCAAAGATGGATTTGCCAGGAGCTAAAGAAATGCAAGCCTTGGGTCCCTCATTTAGACATGTCTACTCCAGCTCCATTCCTGTTGCACATTAGGAATTTTGTACTGACTTTCTCAAGAAAACCAGCAAAATTATATATACTTCTGGCCCTACAAAATCTGTATCTGTCTCTATGCGTGAGGTTAAATAGCTACCACTACATTTTTTCTGTTAGGAAAAAAAAATAATTATGGGGTCTTTGTAGGATTTTTTTAACAATGTTGTGCTTTAATTAAAATATCTTTATGTAACTCTAAGTGGCTTTCTCATAGATATATCATGTGGTATGTAAGGAGAGAGTTTCACCTTTGACACATTTTATGTGTCACCTCTGAGATATAGAAACACAAAGAATAGGATTTTAATGGTAGCTCTTTTTCTTAGTTTGGAAAGCAATAGAAAGAGCTTCGAGATGTGAATGTAGAGGGCTCAAGAAATTTGATTTTACTTGAATAGAATCTTGGTTCGTTTTACCAATGTGACGTGCAGTTTGTTGGTACTGATGATGTTTACAGACTTACATTTTACTGCCCTGAGATTCAAAGTCAGGAAGGAGAGTGGGCATTGTGTAAATGGCAAGGAGTTGGCGGTGGATGTAAATTAGAGGAGCTAAGGCATTATCTCGACAGCTTCTGTTGACGTTATTCAAAAACGGATTCATCAATGAAGTAATTATTTGAGGTTAATTTTTCCATCAACAGTATTTAATCCTTGTATGTGTAACATATAATAATGTAACCCCTCCATCGTTTTAGTACTGTACCTAAAAGTGATATTTTAACAATGTTTGAAGATGATCCTTCCTTTTGTTGCATTTTCAAATGAGTTGGTGTCCAAAAATAAACAGGTGGTCTATTTTTAGATCTGATACAAATTCACAAATCCTAAGTGTGGTCTCACGGGGAAGTCACCAGTTTTCCATCTGTTGTGAAATATTGTCCCTCCTGATAACCTGGTGAAGCTATTAACTTGATCTTTTGAAGCCATTGCTGCCTTTTCTTTGAGTGAATCAATGATTCAGTCACTGTTTTGTTTTTTTTTTTTTTTTTTTCTATGATATCCTCAAGAAAGGGGTGAGTTTTCATATGAACGTAAACAATTACCTGGATGTCCTAGTGCCAAACTATCGCTTGGGGTTCTGTCTTGGAGAGACTGACCTGCCCCTTTTCTTTGTTACTATTATCTTTAAACTATCCTTGGAGAATGGTCACCGCGCAGTTCCTTGTCTGTTACATGAGTGTATTTCAGTTACTTGCATCAAGGACACATTTATAGCATCCAACCCCGCCTTAGCAGCCACAGAGCTAACAGGCCTCCCAGAACACTATAGCCTCAGGCATCTGAGAGCTGTACAGTTGGACACCCCGGTTTGAAAATGAACCTGTTTTTTCCCCTCAACATATATACACTCCTGATTTTCCTTTTCCAGTGTGACCTTCAAGTGCCTTAATTTATTGGGTAGAGACCTGCTTGCTAAGTCCTCATGACCTCTCGTTGAAGCCTGTTGAGGCCAAGCTGAAAGCTGGAGAGGAAAATGACTAAGACCAGCACCCTCCTGAGCCGCGCTGCTGGGTAGTGGGTGGGGTTGTGAGTGCCTGACTCCAGCGTGGGATGCGACACTTGCCCTCTCTCGCTGCTGCCCCTGCAGCCCTGGCCCCAGGCGCGTCGTATGTCTGGGAAGCGATGCTGTGTGGCCCTGGGTCTTAGGGCGGAACTGTCTTATTTCAAAGAATGTCGGAACGAACATTCCTCTAGCAGTTCCTCTTCCAAATTTGCATTTGCTGGATAATATAACATAAAGGGTAGGATATTAAAGTGGAAAACTGCTTTGGAGAAATAAAACGTTTCAAATGGATGCATGCTTATCAGAATAGAAACGACCGACATTACACTACCGTGTACAGCAACGCTTGCAAACACGACCACGTGGCGCCTTTTTATTCTGGAAGCAAAGCATCGAGATACACACACACACACACACAAACACACACGTAGCTATGGCCAGTACACAATCCACAAAAATCTTCCAAAATGTTTTAAGTAGTCTGGGATTATTTTAATCCTCTCTTTGGAGGAAATTTGTTACCTAACAGTTCTCCCTGTAGGTATTTTTACTACTGCTGTAAATCTGTCGCGAAACTATTGATACTTACATTTCAAAACTGGGTTCTTCTCTTGACATTATCAATGCTCAGTGAATGAACCAGCAATCTGCTTTTCAGGGGTCAAGACCAGTGTTGAAAATAAACAGGCATTGTTTGGGCTGGTCGCTTTGAACACAGGCATCGTGTCCAAATCTCCAGCTCTTTGTAGGGGGCTTGCAGCAAAGAGAACAGGTTTTCAGCAGAGCCTCTCGACATTTCGAGAACTTTTTGAGTGTAATAAGCATTAGCTGTGATGGGGGCACTGCCGAGGACCTGAGATACAAGTCTTCCCGGTGCCAGTGGGTGAACAAACACACGACTGTGTTTTACTGATGCCAAGTCTTGGTACCTGTGGTTTTACAACAAAAGCACGGCAGAGCAAGGCAAGGCGATGGCCTCTAGAGCTGTGCTGTGGGCCAGCGCAATTCGTCTTCCTTTTCTGACACATTTTTGACTCTCCACCCCGTCCCAGTGCTTGGCCGGGCTCACCCTGGGGTGGGATGGCGGGTCGTGATCCACTGGCAGAGACAGTTTGACGTTTTTGACTCCGAATTCATGTCATGATGAATCTTCTTTTTATTTTAGGTAGCTCTATGTTTACTTTAAAAAAGGGGTGGATGAGCTTTGGGTTAAAATT
Source organism: Talpa occidentalis (assembly GCF_014898055.3). NCBI lineage: Eukaryota > Metazoa > Chordata > Mammalia > Eulipotyphla > Talpidae > Talpa > Talpa occidentalis. The sequence goes on from NW_023605194.1 coordinate 114,088,134, forward strand.
TGAATTAGTAATTTCTTTTTTCAGTAGCAAGGGGTAGAGCAACCTGCGTGCTGGTGTGCTGGTATTAACATTATTAACATGTATGTGAATGTACTTAAAAGCCTTTTATTTTCTTTGGCAAGAATCAGTAATTTTGCAACAATGGAACCACTTTAGCCCAGAGCAAGGGCTTCCAGGCTGCTCTGGGGGGCTGTGCCTCAGGCATCTCTTTGATCTGTCTTTGAAGTGCCATTCACAGACCACTTACACCTCTTAACTTGCCTCTGGAATCCATTGTCATCCTCTCATACCATTCCCCAAACTGGGGCTTTTGGGGAGCAGGGGGTTGACTTGGTGATCTAAAAGACACGTGCAGAGAGACCCAGCAGAGAAAGACAGAGGCTGGATCTCCTTAACGGTCTTCCGTCTGTGCTGGGGTTTCTTCATTCCAGCATTTGATGTTGAATTTTGGTTTATGCTAACCTTATACAATGTCTCCTATGGATTAATTCCTAAAAATCAAGAGTCCTTCTCTGCACCTACGTCCCAACCAGATTAGAGTACCAAGATAGAGGACTGTGAAAGTACAAATGGTGCAAAGGGACTTGCAGTTATGGATTGTGCTGTGTTCTGTGGGGTCCTCTGGCGCTGATGCCTGTACCAGCATGTGACATGTGAAGTAAAATAGATTTTTCTACAGCTTAATGATTTCCCTCTGGGGAGAGTTCTGGTACAGCAATCACACTGCCAGATGGTGTTTATGGGCTATTTGTGTAAGTGGTGAGATACTATGAAATAAGCGTGCTTTCATCTGATGGAAATGATTGACGTGTGTATTTTTATATGGAATAAATTTTGGTGCAATATGATGTCACTCAATTTTGCATTGAATTTAATTTCAATTGTCCTTACATATTTGTACACTTATCATGCTTCCATTTGCTTCGACCTTTGTATGTCTATTTTTGTGCATATTTTTACTTGAAAGTATTTTAAATGGAAATTTAAATAAACATTTGCTAGTTTACATAATCAAAGTTATGTGTTTGGTTTTTTGTTTATTTTTTTTTAGCAGCATAGATTCCTTGGTTGTCATGACTGAATTGATCTATTGTTGATTGTATGAATTTGTTGGAAGGAAATCTAAATCTCACCTTCAGTTTCCTGCCCTGAAAATTTAGAGTGGCGGCAGGCGCAGCCAACACTGAGTACACTCTTCTCCCTTCCTGGCCCACAGCCACACATCTGTCTGAAATATCCAGTGACTTCTGGCTTTCATTTTCACCTGTCCTAGTTGAGTCTTTGTAATTCTTATCTCTTAACAAGTCTTATGTTTTGTCTAGCTCTAATCCTACCTACACCCATTTCCCCAGAAAGTTCTTCCTGAAACACAAATATAACAAAAATGTCAATGTCTTCTTGTTTATTTATGAATAAAATCAAAACTCCTCTTTGTAGCATATTGGGCTTTTCTTTATCTGCCACCTGCCTCATCTGTCTGCAAATCACCATTTCCTCGTTCTTTGCCGCCATATTTAATGCAGTTTGACAAAGAAAAGATGCCATTTTCTCACTTGACATGCTGCAGATGCTTCAGGAATTCTATTTTGCTGCCCTGTTTTCATCTTTTACTCCCCACATAGGAAACTTCTACCCAGTCCGTTCTTCCAGAAACCATCTCTAAGCTGGTTCAGGGCCTCACTCAACGCCCTCGCCCTCCGGGCACACCCTTCTGTAGAATTCATCACACACCATTGCAATTGATTTACTCGAGTCTTTTCTCTGTCTGGATTTGCAGGGCTTTTTGTTTTGTTTTATTGACTAAAGCATAGAGGGAACTAAGTGTTTATTAAATTCATAAATTCAATAAATGAACGAGAGAATGACTTTTATGCATTAGATTTCATAATAAACTTTCTTAGAAGCAGTTTTTATTACCTCTAAATTTAAACAATCTGTTAGATTCTATGGAAAGAGTATTTCCTTGAAACCTCTTATCTCCAGAATGTAAGAGAAGTGGGAGTTCTAGTCTCCTCCCCTTCCCCCCCCACCCCGGCCTGCCCCTTCTCCCTGTGGATCTCTGTCCCCACCTCCCCCATCTTCGGTTCTTGTAGGCCGTTGGGTCTTGATGGTCAAGGGAATGAGCAGTCAAACTTCCTGTGAAGAGCCAGGAGGGTCTTACATTCTTGTTAAGGTGACTTTTTTTTATATTAATAACTCAGAAAAAATGGTTGGGCATATCAAGTGGAGGGAAAACTAAATTTTGATGATCCAACTTCTCCTTGAAATAGTTTAAGTAGCATTTTTTTTTCCATTGAGTTGTTTTGGGAGAACAGTAAAAAAGGAAACCAATTACTTTGGCACATACTACATTTAAAACACCGTGATTAATATTCCTAGAAGTTCCTCATCTTGTAGCTGAAATCTGCACCTTTGACTACCTTCCCCATTTAGAGTTTACTCAGTATAGTCATCTCCAAACAAAGGCAACTTCACTTTCTTCTCATTTAGATGTCTTGTATTTCTCTGTCTCCCCTGATTGCTCTGGCTGGGGCTTCCAGTATTGTGTTAAATAGGAGTGATGGGTAAGGACACCTTTGTCTTGCTCCTGATCTTAGAGGAAAAGCTTTCAACCTTGCACTGTGAAGTTTCATGATAGCTGTGGGTTTGTTGTCTATTGTTTTTATTATGTTGGGATATGGTTCTCTACACCCAATTTATTGAGTTTCTGTTATTTATCTAGCATATTCTACTTTGTCAGATGCCTTTTCTGCATCTATTGAGATCATAGGTTTTAGCCTTCATTCTCCTTATGTAGTGTGTTGCACTGATTGATTTGCACATAATGCCAGCTTGGGACACCTATCACTTGCTCATTGTGTCTTATTCTTTTAATGGGCTGTTGACTTCAGTGCTAATATTTCACTGAGAATTTTGGAATCCATTTTCATCAGACTGTGTTCCTGGCCAGATGGTGTCCCAGGCTGGACTCTGTGGTCAGGCTGAGCGGCAGACAGAGCTCAGTGGTTGGACAGTGGGCTGTGCTCTGTTGGGTGAGGTCTGAGTGGGATTCCTGTACCTGGCCATTGGGTGGGCTGCCAACTATGCCCCATGATTGGGGTGGGGGATGGGTTGCAGGCTGCATTCTCTGCCTGGACAAGCACGGGCTATGCTCAGCAATTGGGCAGGGCCCTCAGCTCTGCTGATGACTGCCTGGGGTGACTGAGCTCCTTTGCAAACAGGCTGGAGGTAGCTCTGCAGTTGGCTAGGGCTGCTGGCTTGGCTCTCTGACAGGCAGAACAGGAGACTAGACTTGTTAGCTGCCCAGATTGTTGACTTGCTGGTCCGCAGTTAGATGGCAGTGGAATTGCTTCTCTGACAAGGCAGCTCTAGGAGGTGCTGTAGACATCACAGTTACTTCCAGCATTTGAGTGGAGTTGCTGACTTGCTTTGCCTCTGGCCTGGTCATCGAATGGGCTCAGTCCATGCAATAGCCCACCACTGGCCATGGACTCAAACTGGACCGAACTGCCAACCAAACATCATGGACAAGCATGGCCAATAGCTAGGCCTGCAGAAGGGCAGCGTGTGAGTCTGGGCCTCATGTTCAGGCTCCAGTGCAAATAGGAACCTGCTACCCACACCTGCCAGCCATATGCTGTGGGCCCTGCTTCCCGTCTCTGTCTCTGGTGCATCTCCTGGGAAGCACCAGGAATGCTGGGAAATCTGGGTGTCTACCTTCATTGCTCCTTTTCCTACTGGAGAAGTTGTAGGTGGGGGGTCAGGGGGGACCCTTTGGTAAAGTGGGCATGGCATGCATCAGTCTTAGGGATGGGACCACATGTGAAACATTTCCTCTAATCCTTCTGATGTGGATTTTTGTGGCTTTTGTGGGTCAAGGGGTCTTGCAGCCTCACCCCAGGTTCTGAGATCTCCACAAAGCCATCTGTCTATGGGGAGTTGCTAGTTGCTCTTTCCATGAGGGCCTGAAGTGGGAACCTCCTATTTCACTTTGAGAATATTTTTCACATCTAGGTTTCCCTTACCTGAATCTCCATTACCAGATGTTTCTCTATGCGCTTATAGTGATATATTGATTTCCTTAAGAGAATAATTTGATATCATCCAGGTGTGCCTAATGATAAGAAAAGGTTAATGTAGAAAGTCTATGATTATTAGTAAAACACTTTCTCAAATTAAAGCTCTGAGATTTCAGAGAGAGAATATTGAATCAAAGGACTGAAAGGGCAGAAGAAATTGAACAATGGTTCAATTTTGTAATAGATGTTATTTATCATTTTTATTAAACTTTGTATCAGCCATGTGCTTTGCATTGACTAGCCAACTCCTCACCACTTTTTATGAATAAGACAGATGACTTCCTTCCAATTTTGGATTAAGAAGATGAGTCTAAAGTAGCGAAAATGGCTTGCCCAGAGCAACAGAGAAAGTCAAAGAGGTCAGAGTAGAAATTCTGATATAAAATCACACTTCAATTTCAGACTATTGAATCAAACCATCTCTTAGGTGAAGACAGTTACTTCCTTTTATTTATAAGTCACTAAATGTTTGTCTCGTGTCTCCTGTATCATTAGCAGTACATTTTATGCTATGGAAAATGTACCATGATTCTTCAACCCCAAGAACTCACAATAATTCATCCTGGGTAAAGAAAAATCTATAAGAAACCACGGGAACACATAATTTTATACAGTGTGAGGTTCGTTATGAATCTGTGCTGGAGTGAAAATGGGCTGAGAATGAGGGATGTTGGGCTTTGCGCTAGTCCTCCAACACTTGGAGGAGGTGGTCAGGAGGGTAGAAGCTAGACTTGGAAGATGTGTGTGTGGCTCACAACCGAGCAAAGGCATCTATTCAAAGTATACTCTGCTTTTGCTTCACAGAAGAGTAGAATCAAGGATAGTAAATGCAGAAAGGACAAGTGTATTGTGTCCACTCATGGCAGAACCTTTTCTTTTTTTTTTTTAAAGCTTTATTTATTTATTTATTTATTATTTATTTATTTATACAAGAACTGGGGTACAGGCCAGATGCACGGGAGGGTGAGAGGATTCACCAGAGACACAGCGGGGAGCAGAACAGGCAGACTGATGAAATACACTGCTGAGGGGAGCAGTGGGCGAGACAGGAGAGGTCTGCCACGCCATGTGGGACCCTCGCTGGTGGCCAGGATCAACCCGGTGCTGCAGAGGCTGCGGACAGCTTCACAGTGCTACGCTCAACCACCTGTGCCACCAGGGGAGGCCCCATGGCAAAACCTTTTCACTCACTAAAAGAGATTGATCTGAAGAAGGAAGCCATTAAAGGCACTTCTGAAGGGAATAATAGGGTTGAAGTGAAAACTGTCAGTTCAACAAATGGGTTTTTGAGAAATCTGGCATCAGCATAATCTCGTTGATGAGCTTTCACAAAATGGAGGCATGAAGAAGTTGAGATTGGGGTTGGAGATAAAGAAGCAGATGAATGAGAAAATCTGGAGAAAACAAGAGTCTCTGTGCCATCTTTATTATGGAGGATGCAGAGGAGGAGACAATGGTGACCCCAAGCCTCAATGAAGTAATGACTAGATTTGGTGCCAAACTTCTGATTTCCTTCCGTGAGGTAATTGGAGTGTGTTTCCTTTTCTGCAGGGCTGGAGTTGAGGTAGTGAGAATCCATCTTCTCATTAGATGACGGGCAAGAGCTCAGAGGAGAGGAGATTCACACGTGTCAGGCGAGAGGGGTGTGTGTCAGAGTTTTTGGGAGGCTTGTACTTATCACTCTGTTCCCCACAAGCATTATGAGTTAATCAAGACATAAGTCAACATCCTGTGGCAGATGGAAGAATGAAAATTTCACCTTTACTCTTGTCGCAGTTCACTTGGAGAATGGAATTCATAGCTGCAGTGAAGCAGCTTCTGCTATTGGATCTAGGGTTAGAAGGATAAAACCACCCATCATGGCAACTGTGGGCCACATTCGGTCTCTCCCCAAGGGTCTCTGACCCTGTAAAACTCATACCAGAGACAACACAGCAGAACACACAGATGCCATCCGAGAGAGGGGTGGCTCCCAAGAGAGAAAAGATACGTATTTCTGTTTTTTTCTTCTAATTCTCAAAAATAAGAGTCAAGCTCTACTCTCCTAGAATGACGCTAGGAGTCTGGCTCCTTTTACGTGGAGGTGATTATCAGGTAAGGGAGGAGCCGGCTCTTCCTGCCACCCATTGCATTCAGGAGCGCCCTGCAGAGACTTGTACTGGGTGTTTGGGTTCAGAGAACAGGTCTTCTGCACTGTCTCCACAATCTAATGCAGACATGGTGCCTAGAAAATATTGGTTACTGGGCCTTCCCTGGTGGCACAGGCAGTTGAACGCAGTGCTGTGAAGCTGTCCGCAGCCTCTGCAGCACTAGTTCAATCCCTGCTCGCTGGCGAGGATCCCACATGGCGCAGCGGACCTCTCCTGTCTCGCCCGCTGCTCCCCTCAGCAGTGTATTTCGTCAGTCTGCCTGTTCTTCTCTCCGCTCTGTCTCTGGTGAATCCTCTCACCCTCCCGCGCATCTGGCCTATACCACAGTTCTTGTATGAATAAATAAATAAATCTTAAAAAAAAAAATTGGTTACTCACCAGATACTCAACAAGTGATTAAAAGAGTAAGTGAAATTGGCAGCTGATGATGATGTGACTTGATGGCGTTCGCCATGTTGTGATATAACATGTTGTGCCGTCTGTCAATTATGCCTCAAGTTTTTAAGAAAGCACAGACTTACCGTCTTATGGTCTGAGGGCTGGAAATCTGAAATGGGTTTCACAGGCAGGTGTCAGAGCTGCGTCCTCTGGCCAATTGGTGGTGGGGGGGGCGTCTGTGTTTGCTTTGCCTTTCCCAGCCTTCCCATGTCCCTCATCATCACTGCCCCTGTCTCCCTTCCCTTCCCCGTTTCTTTTATGGGGTCTGCTCTGACCGTGCCCCGTCCTCCTGATGGCCATCACACTGGGTTGAGCTCACCCGTGTGGTGCAGGGTCCACCCTCACCTCAGAATTCGTGCCCTAGCACCTCCACGGAGTCCCCCTTGCCATGGAGGGAATGCATTTTCAGGTCTAGGGGATCGTCAGACGTCGGCATCGCTGCTGGGCCGTTACTCTGTCAACCACAGGGACAAATTGAAAACAGTATTTGGGAGGCCCTGGGCATTTATGAAGGTGGTGAGGGAAGAGTGAAAAAGAAAGTTAAAAAAAACAAGCACCCAGGTATTTAATTCAGCTGACTTTAAGAAAAGAAATGTTATCCACTGCAGTGAAGCGTGGAGGAGAGAATCACTGGGGTGTGAGGATCCTCAGCCAGGTGTGAGGAAGAGCCAGTCGGGTGTGAGGTGGGGAGCACGAGCTCCAGGCCCTGGGGATCCGGAGCGGCTGGACACGTGCCCCAGGTGTGTGCTCTCTGCTCCTGCCGCCTGGTGGGGACTGTAGCTGGCGTGGACGTGGGGTTCTCGGCTTGAGGGAGCAGGTGGAAGCCGGGTTGCGTCAAAACCAACTGGGAGGGCCGGAGCGAGAAGAACAGCAGGAGGCTGGCGGTAGAGGCTGAGGAAGCAGAAGAGGAGCGCTGGCCAGGAAAGGGCTCCGGAGAAGAGCCTGGGGAGGCCAGAGGAGGGAGCGGTGGGTTTTGCACTGAGCTCTCCAAAGCCCCCAAAGCAGAGGAGTGAATAGAGGGGCACAGGCCTCCCCCACTCAGCGATTGCACTTTCACTTGCTGTTGGTTCATTTTTCTCCGATAGAGCAACTGTCCTGTCACTTGTCATCTGGTCACCTTTTCCATATGGTTTTACTTACGTGAAGGTTCTGAGATAAAATTGCATTTACAATCAGAAAATCTTAGGTAGAAAGTTAGGCAGAGTCAGACACGCATGTAACGGGTCCCGGGGCTGGAGCTCCAAGGGTGGAGCCAGACAGCTGGGCCTCTGCTGACTTCCCCCCACCTGTATGGGAACAGCGCCCCTGGCTCTGTGTTCCCCGAGAATTCGTGGGGAACCCTGTCCTGGCACATTTCTTTTTTTCTGATATTTAAAAAAAAAATTTATTTATTTATGTATATAAGAAATGGGGTACAGGCCAGAGGTGGGGGGTGAGAGGATTCACCGGAGACAGAGTGGGGAGCAGAACAGGCGGATCCAGTGAAATCCACTACTGAGGGGAGCAGCAGGGAGACAGGAGAGGTCTGCTGTGCCCTGTGGGTCACCTCCCTGGCCGGAATCGAACTCGTGTTGTGGAGGCTGTGGTAACTTCATAGTGCTGAGCCCCAACCCCTGTGCCACGGGGGAGGCTGCTTCTTTTTCTCATTGTTCATTGAAGTGATGTGATTATGAAACTCTGGGAGCTGCAGGTGGGCCCCTGAGATGCAAAGGGCGTTTGTACTCGGCCAAGTCATCCTCAAAGGCCAGCGATGAAGGCATGGACGTCTCTGCGTGGCCTTCTAGAGTGTGAACCTCGGTGTGACGCGCATCTTTGTATCTTAAATGTAAAAAAGTGAAGTCAAGTGTCCTCAAGAATCCGGCTCTTAAGGAGAAAACCCCTCAAGTAAAGGGAGACAGACGCATCTCACACAAACATGGCACTCGCTAGTCTTGGAGGCCGGAGACAGAGAGAGACGCTGCTTTGCTCCTGGGGAGAAAGGAAGGGAAAGCAGGACCCAACGGCACAAAGAGAAGAAAAGCCCTTCGCCGCCTCCCTGGCCTGGGCACTGTCGATGATGTCGCCACACGTACGAGGCCTGTTCTTTACACTGATGACTGACCAAGGCTACGAGATCTTGGCTGCGCTGGCGCAGAGCAAAACAGACATGGTGTGTCCAAGGCGGCACTGGACGGCGGGCCCGTGAAAATGCAACAACTGGGAATCCGGAGGCGGCACGAGGAGGCTCTGAACTGTGAAAGCAAAGAGTATTGGGAGGAGGCTGTTTCAGACCAGTGCCAGCCCCAGAGAAGCGAACCGTAGCCACGGAAGCCAGACCGAGTCTTTCTCAACATTCTTTAATGCAGTCACATTAAGAAAATAAAAAGACATCAGTGAAATAATTTTAATGTTATTTCACATATTAGATCCCAACTATTTTCATTTAGGCAAGTAATTAATATAACAATTATTAGTGATTTTACTTTTTTTTTTGGTCTAAGTCTTCAAGATCAGGTGGGCACCTCCCTTTACATTAATTAATTAAATAAAATGTCTCCATTGGAACCAGCCACGGCTCAAATGCCAGGTGCTCAAATGCCAGGTGCTCAAATGCCACATGCAGCTAGTGGCTTCCTAATCAGACGTGAAAAATTACTTCTCCATAGTATAGGAGGCCTGCAACCAGTGTTAAGATTTCATTTGCAGTATTCCCTTAGGACTGCTGGATTTGGATCAAATAGGAAATTGTATCTTGGGTGACACTTACAGGAATACACTCACACCCTCGCTGCCTGAGAGTTGGATGCTTGCAGTTAGGAGTCAGCGTGGCATCAATGAAGGCAGGTTCTTGAGTAGGAAGGGAATGGCCAGGCATCAGTTCTTCAGTCCACTCTCTTCCTTTACCTGGACAATGCCTCCGAGGAAGGGCAGGTGCCCAGGAAGGACAGGTGCCCGAGGAAGGACAGGTGCCCAACACTCTAATTCCAGAGCTCTTGGGAAACATGCCAGTGGTGTTTAGCAGCGGGGGAGACTTTTGTCTAGGACTGCATTTAGCAGACGCACCTGGTCTGTTAGTGATATTTTGGGGTGGTCTACCAACTTTCAGGGAACTGAATCTATGGCTCTGTGGACAGCGGTTTCCAGGAAATGTCATGAAAGCCATTTGGGTATAAAATGGAACTCGTTCATGGTTAAAACAGACACCTCGGTGTACATAGTATAGCTGCAGACGTTACTCGTGCTCTCATGTTAATCGGGGCCAGAAGACATTTTGATGTGGCCAGAAAGGAACAGGGCAGTGGCATTAGGGACCCAGACTCCCCCATGGATGATTTCAAAACTCAACATTATAACAAAACTTAAAAGTCTGATTCATGTGAGTTTAGTTGGATAATTCAGTCCTTTGTGCTTTTTCATTAAGAAATTGGATATTTAATAAGAAGAAAATGAGGTCTATGAAGATACACTTAATGACTTCATTGCAAATATAGTCCTGATTATTAAGTTCTTGAATTGCTGGGAGAGGTTGCTTTATCTGGAGTGACTCTCCTATGTGGGAGTCACGAGACTCGTGTGACTACTTTAATTTAAGTGAATTGAAACTCAAAAAAAATTCCATTTCCCACTTGCACTAGCCACATGTGCAATGGTCTAGCTGCAAACCACCAGCAGTCAATGGACAAGATGGCCTTTGAGCGTTCCCATCATTGCAGAAAGTTCTACTCAACAACCCTGTCTGGAATCTAGAGATAATAGGGGGAAATAAGAGTGTCATAAATTAGAGACTTTGTTTTAAATTAGAACATTCAAATGAAATAAGGCAGACATGTCAGCCATGCAACTAGAAAAATAATTTTTCTTGGTCTTGACAGATGGAGAGTGGAGAAGAGATAAGAGGGGGAGACTGAAGGAGCTAGAGAGGTAGGAGGAGACCATGCGTCCTGCCGGTAGCTCTGTGCTTGTGAGCACTGGATTTTCAGCAGCATTGCTGAGCTTCAGAGTAGGTAGAAGTGTGTGTGTGTGTGTGTGTGTGTGTGTGTGTGTGTGTTCTTAGCTTAAAGGAGCTAAGACCATAAATGCTCTGGAAGCAGGTAACACAAGAGAAAGCTGGGCACTGGAAGCACAGTGATTGTGCGACTGCCTTTGTCTCTTCCAGAATTGTGGAATTTGTGACTCAATACATCTAGGCCCCTAAGAGAGACAGGGATGATGCACTTACTATTTTAATTATATTATTTCCAGACATGATGTCTGACGTAAGCTAGACCCTCTATAAGATGGTCGAATGAATGGATAATCCAGTACCAATTGGCATCTTGAAGCAACTTTTGCTCACAGATAGCTATTAGTGCAGCGGAGGACGGCACAGCCCGACCTTTGACTTGCTTTGATTTTGAACTGACAGAGTAGATTTAGATCAATGGCAGTTGAGACAGGAGTACTGAGAGAAGCTGAAAGGTAAAACAGCTTGTCCTGAGGGCCTCTTAGCTTCCAGAAGTCTACAGTGCTTCTGTATATAGATTTATTGCTCCGCTCCACTCTGGAGTAACCAAGTATGCACTAATCTGCAGCAATCTTCTTCAACAAAAGAATAAACCTTACACGTCGAAAAGATTTTGCAGACACCATCAAGTTGAAGAAATGCAAAAAGTGGATGACATGAAGACATTGACCTTTTTGACTCACTCGAATAAAGACAATTCTAGACGCGCTTCTCAGTTTATATCCAAGCAAACCGGTACCGAGGACTGACTTAAATGCCAAAATTGTCCTGTTTGCACACTGGATTAGATTCAGTGTTACTGAACTGAATAAAAAAAGACTTCATTAAGTTGACTTCCATTCTATTTATGCCTTTGTCATTTCCTTCAGTGTTTAAGTGAAAATAACACATAAGAAATCATTGTTGACAGGCCTAGAATTTATCTTCTATTATTTATTGTGATACTCCTCTCTCCACCCACCATTACATTCTAACAAGTCAAATATCAGTTAAAGGGATGTTTAAGACCCTGTAATTCACAGCATGGTATCTGTTTTGACTGCATTTAACGGCCAGCACTTACCCCAAATGAGTTAAAGCGTATTATTGTGTAAGCATTTATTTTCACTACTTTATTGCCCGGGTAAGGCATTTTCCTATTTCTCCACTTACTGCTTTTCTTTTCTCGTGTAAGTTTAAACCACTGAATGTACCAAGATTAGACCTGCACAGCCAGGTAGATAAGTGCAGGAATTATCCCCATACCAACAAATGGACATCCTCATCTACACACCGAACACCTGCTCCACGTTCTTCCCACCCTCCTGTGACTCCACGAGACTTGTCCTCCCACATCAGCCCCTCAACATGGGTTTCTCTCTTTTAGAGACTGATATTGTCATTTATCTTCTTGCTCACATCAAAAAATTTCACCTATCATTCCAAACCATTGCCCACACTCTTGTCTCAGACATTCATTACTTTTGCTGAATTTAGAGTCTAATTGTAAGGGTTTATAAGATAATTGGAAAGCAAAGATTTCTTTTTCTTTTTTTTAAAGATTTATTTATTTATGCATACAAGAATAGGGGTACAGGTCAGAGATGCAGGGGGTGAGAGGATTCCCCAGAGACAGAGTGGGAAACAGAACAGGCAGACTGATGAAATACACTGCTGAAGGGAGCAGCGGGTGAGCCAGGAGAGGTCTGCTGTGCCATGTGGGTAGCTCCCTGGCTGGGGCTCGAGCTTGTGCTGCAGTGGCTGCGGATTGCTTCATAGGTTGCATCTTAACCCCTTGCGCCACCAGGGAGGCCCAAAGCCAATTTTTCTTTACCCTCTTTGAGGATGATTTATGTTGTCTCTGTGAACATATATTATTTATAGATGATTAATTACAAAGACTTAGTCTTTTTTTTTTTTCACTTGTGGTATTTTTCTATTGATTTAGTAAAATCTTACTGTGTTTAATAGTGTTTAGCTATTGAATAATGCAGGGAATTGGGATTTGGATAAATTATAGTATTGGTTTTGCCAGTGAAAAAATTCTAAAGAACTATGATGAGAGCCTGACCATCTATATCAAATGTAGGCTAAAACTCGGTGTATATGCGAGAATTAGTCACCCGATAAATACATGCAAATGTTTATGCTGTTAAGTCAGCCATTCAGCAGCTTTGTTATGAAACATTCCACATCCTGTCAGCTATCTCTGTAAGAGTCAGAGAAAAGTATGTTTATAGCTATTTGGTTACTTGGCTAGTTATAATTATTATGTATTAGCTCTGTGTAATTTACTGGAATAAGTATCAAGGGAAATTAAGAGAAAATAATAAACATAATATGTCCCTATAATGAGCTCCCATCAAATGCAAGAGACAGTCCAAAAGAGATTTTTAAATAAGCAAAATTCAGTCAACTAAGGTTGCAAAATTACATACATTCGAAATTTGAATACAAGGGGGAGATGAAGATAGTTTTATAGTATCACTGAGAACGGTAAATAATAGACAATCGGAATGTCAGTGGCACCATAAATAAATAAATGGGATAGAACCATGAACATTAAAAATGTTAATTTCCAAAAGTGCTTACATGAACGATGCTCATACCATTTCTTTCATAAAAATGACGTGTAATTCAAAATCAAATGTGTAGTGAAAAAATTCAGTCTATACAGCTGCCAGAAGTTTACCTGATGTAAGAAAACTCTTGTGCAAATAACAAAAGCAAAACAGATCTCTTTTATAGCTCAACTCTGACATGGTATTCTGCCTGACTCCTGCTGTGGGTGTCATCTCTGCCTCTCCCATCGATTTGGGGAAGCTTGGGCACCCGGCCATATCATCAGAAAAGGTTGTTCTACACTGCAGTAACAAATAACCTAAAATCTTATTAACTTATAATGGTACATGTCTACTTCCCTCAAGATAATACTCTTCTTGGTGATTTCTGATGCTGCTTGTTGTGTTTCCTTTGGATGGAGCCTTTCTCTTCTGGAACTTTGTCACTGCATAAAGGAGGAACATGGCAAACCACAGGCTTGGCATCTCATCAACTTGCACTGTTTCATGCACATTTCATTGGCCAAGGTAGGCCCGAGTTCAGTCAGGTGGGGCTGTGGAAGCTCCTTCCAGGAGCACTCGGGAAGAAGGGAAAGAGTGATATTTGATTTCTGAGGAAACAGCGACATCCACCTCTCATTTCCATTACTTCTTCACAAGAGTAATCTCTCACCTTGAATAATTTTTCGCCTCTGCTCTTCCTTAGGTCTCCATACTCAAGTCACATCCTTTCTTATGACTTTGCCCTCTCAAAGGAATTCAAATGCTATTTCCTGTACAACCTCCTGACTCCTTATTCAAGAGGAGATGGAGGCATATTCTTAATGAGCCTCCAGGGGTGTTACTCAAAGCAAAACTTGCATTATCATCCACTTGAAAATGGACGGGCGCTTTCTTTGTGCTGACCTGGAACTTGGTGGCCTGACACGTTCCCCCTCTTAGAGATGGCCATGCTCTTCCAGCCACCCTCTCTCCCCCTTTGGGATAATTCCCCGCATAACCAGGTAAGTAGAAAAGGGATGGAACCAGTTAACTCGTAACAAGAATTGAGGCAACTTCGCTCCTTCTTGACTACCTTGAATATTCTTCTTTCTGAAATGGTGACCTCTCCTTGCAATGAATATATCAAAGTTTAACCTTATTGGACCTTTGACCTGGAAGTGGAAAAAAGTTTCCTAGTTAATATTTCAGTTGCCAAACTTTTAGACTTAAACACAGTGCGGGTTCTCTAGCACGTGGAATTCTATATGTTAATTTTTTTAATTTTTGTGATTTACCAGATTTTCTACATTTTTATTTTACAATAAGCAGAAGCTTGCTTATATATTTAGAAAAAAAGCAAAGCATTTATTTAGAAAAACTACATTAGGGAAAAATTAACTTGCCCTTAGAGAAGGCTGGCATCAGTGGGTGCGGGTGATTCTAGATCATGTCAGAGTCTGTAAAGCATCTTACTCATCTTTATCTTTTTCACGGTTCCCATTATTAAAAGCTTTTAGGGTGATTTTTCTTTGGTAGTCTTCCTGGGGAACCCACAAATGGCTAAATATACCCTACACAAGTTAGCCTCTTTTTTATTTTCATTTTTCATTTCTGGACAAAGGTGAACAGAGATGGTGACCCATGGGGACAGCACACTAGAAGCTTCAGGGCTTTAGATTGATACTCATATGTAGAACACTGTGGGCTCTCTTGGACCAAAACGAGAATGTTTTAGATGCAGTTGTCCCTCCAAACCATCTAGGTTTTAAGACCCAAAGTGGCAAAGCAGACCACATGTCCAATCTTGTTACTCTCCTTATTCCGTTACTGAAGCACACGTATCAGCCAGCAGTCATCAGAAGAGAGGGCAAGAGGCAGATACCAAGAGAAGGGTTGCAAGCAAGGCTGCCTGTTGGAGCATTTTCTTAGGTATTGAGAAGCTTTCTGCTCTTGGGTTTACTTACCTCACAGAGAGAGGGAGAGGGAAGAGGAGATTTTTGAAAGAGGTTTAAATCACGAGCCATTATTTTATGATCCTCTAAAGAAAAGATTCAGAAGAAGTACAACTACAAGCATCCACTAGCAAAATGCACAGCAAAAAACTTGCACATTTCATGGTAATACTTTCTCTATGGAAGAAAAGTGAAAGCTGCTCTGGGCCCTCGGTAGTCAAGACTCAACACAACTGAAGACCCTCATCACTGCAACTAAATGGATGATTTATCATGAAATTGTCATGCATACATTTTATGAAAATATTTACCAATCCTACCCTGTAACAGATCTTCTAAGAAATCTTTATTTGGATTATCAAATTAATAGTCACAAAACAGACAAAGCTAATAATTCAAATAGACAAAATCCTGTCATATTGACAGCTTTACTAACTAATATTTGCAATATTTTGCAAGCAGCTTTTAGGCATGTTATGGTTTACTGGACCAATGCATGTGTATCATCATGGCTTCTACTGTCTGTGACAAAATTCCCATTTGAAAATACTTCAGAAGACATTTCTGACTGACAAAAATAGAAGGCATGTCAACTGATGAAAATTAAAGCAATTCTGAAGTCAAATTTGACCTGTTAAGAAAAAAAGTGGAATTTGGTATAAGAAGAAAAGTGAAAGTCATCTTTTAAGAATTTAAAGGAAAAAAATAGCATTTTCATATAGAAAGAGAATTCTTTACCACCTTAATCCATTATTAAGGGTGGTCATTCACCCTTAGTAATCAGATGAATTTATGCTGAAAATTTAGTTCTATATGTGTGAATTGGAAGTGATCTTATTAGTGTTCTACTACATCAAGTTTGATAAAATCCCCAATCCATTTCAGTTACGTTTCTATTGATCCACTTAAGAGATCAATTTGGATGTGTTCGATTCTTTTGTCAAGGGATTTCATCTGGCTTGAGTTTAACGTTATGAAATAAATGTGATTTAGAAATGTAAGCCGGAATGAAAAGGAGCTGAGGTGAGCACTGACAATTATTTCAATTGGAGTTTTTGCATCTGTGCATTTGATAAAACACACAAAAGGAGCGGAGAAACGTCAGGAAAAGGAGTAAGAGCTCCTTTCAGAGTAATTAGTGCTTATACTCTCCCTCCCCCGGTGATCTTCTTTCCAATGTCTGTCACTTACCAATTTGAAATCCATTTGTCAATCACAGCTACTTTTAGTTTTATTCTTAAATGGCTTGCACCTACATTGACTGACTTTCAGTAACTAACTGCATCCTTCCTTCCTAGTTTTCTCTTTATTTTCTGTTTTATACAACTATTCTTAGAAGAATGGATTTTAAAATATGTAGAGATGTAGATTTCCACTTGATAATCATTTTCATGTCTCCTTCCTTCACTTGGGAACAGTTTTAGAAGGGGCCTGATACAGAGAACAGCCCAGAAATTTCCCCATTTCATCTCTGATTCTATCCTGTTATTTGTAGAATAAATGAGGAACTGCTCTTGGCAGGAAGCAGTCCTCAAGACCTCATGTTCTTGAAGAATAGGAGTGCAGAGCTGCCGCGGTTCTCCCTGTGTTCTTCCAGCAGGAGCCTTCAAAGTGAGTCAGGGGCGAAGGGATTTGCAGAGAATGAACACAATGTGGAAAGATCAGAGACTACTGGCCGCCATCTTGCATACCCATGAGTTTTCAGTTAGAAGAACTGCCCCACAGTGGGTCCATGGGAATGAAGGGTTTTTGAATTTGTGGGAAAAATTAGCCATAGACAAATGTAGAGATGTGCTGGAAAGTGATGTTCTAGAAAGGGGATACTGGGGGATTAGGACATAGTTACTAAAAATCATGAAAATATTGTGACAATCAGAAACACTGGATCTTTGAGAAAACCACAACACTGATCTCCCCAGAAGCCAAGTGAGACCAGAAGTACATACGGATTACACCCACGTCAACAAGAGGAGGGGAAATGAAGAAAGTGAGGTTCTGAGCAAGGAAACAAATAAGATACCTGCTTTAGCCCTATTTTTAATTTCAATTATTATGATGAAATACTTATTCAAGGCAAAATTTCAGGACCTCTCTTGTGATAGTTCTTTTTTGGATTACTAGATGAAAGGCAATAGACTACAGAGAACTTTTACCCTGACTTACATAGAACATTTTTTTAAGTTCAGTTTGCTTCAGCTTAGAGATGAACAGATTGAAACCTAGTAATGTAGAGATTCATTGACAAATTAGTCAAGAGAGTGTTCTGTCAGCACCTACCTCTGTCTGCTCTCCCTGCTATACCTTATTCCTCCTTGAAAAGGCATTTGACTTACTGGCTGGCCAGGTCTCACACTTCAAACTCTCTGATCCTGTAACTGGCTCACTGACATTTGTCTCAGTAAACCCACTTTTCCAGGCTTAGTCCTGAGAAGCAGGACGATCTCTTGTCTTCCTGGAGGCCATATTGAAAGAGACAGGTGACAAAATATAATCACTCTATCCTTTCAACACAAACATTCATTTTTTTCTATGAAAGCAACATTGGTTTATAATATTATATAGGTTTCAGGTGTATAACCTTATAAGTCAACATCCATATAAACTACATTTTGTTTATCATCAAATGACGTGTTTCCACCTTTCACCATACAGTTAACCCCTTTTGACTGACCTGCTTGTCCCTTCTCCTCTTTGCCTGCTGCTGAGAAACATTTGCCGCTATAGCCCAAGGGTTTATTTTGATCATTTGTTTCTTTATCTACCACATATGAATGAAATCATGTGGTGTGTGTCTTTCTCTTTCTGATTTAGCTTATTTAGAAATTCTGAGAAAGGACTGCATAAGAACCACCTACTACATTAGGCAATGGAATAGATGCAAAAAATCGAAATCAAAATGCCCCCTCTGCTTCGGGAGACACAAGTTTCAGATAATTCTATGGATTCATTCTGTTTTCTTGTGTCACATTCAGCAATCTTCCTGTCAGCTTTTTAAAAATTGAAAAATGTGCTTGCTAAAGTGGAGAGATTAAACTTTCAGTTCAAATGTATGCCAGTAGGAAAAAAGAAGTAAAGGGAGTGAAAAGGGATTCAAGAAAGTATTTCTTTTCCAAAGATACACAAAGATAGGAAAAACTTACAATCACTGTGGGCTAGAAGTGAGCATGGAAAAACTTGAAGCCTTTGAAAATCTGGAACACACTATGACCCAAAGTCTACCCTCAAATTTCTACAACTAAAAATCAAACTCTACCAGTTGCATAATCATGTAAATCAGAAAGTCTACACAGTTGGACCACTTAACCCCTGTTTTGTGTTTTGTCTTCTGTACTTGAACAAAATTACTACCAAATTCAGCTGTTCTTGTTGACTTTGTGCCGTTGCTCTGTTCACGACAGGTAAAGTGGTAAGTTGCCTGCACCATGGATCAATCCCCAGAGTGACCCTTGGGGCTTAATCAGTCTTGCAAACTGTTGTTTGTGTAGCACATTGCCAGTGTTACAAAGAGATCTTTCTTTCCATACGTTTAAAATCACAAAAGAATTACCTTTCTTTGTCCTCTGAGGTGGTGCCTGTTCTTTCTCTGACTTTCTGGAAGCCATTGGCAGGAATGAATTACTGTCAGCATTTCAATAATTTCCTAAAGGCGAGACCCACTGTTCATAAGACGAGGGGCCTCCTGCCATCCCCGCTGTCATGCCCAGAGAGAGTTCAGAGCTAAAGCATGTTGGGCAAATGAACGCAGAACTGATGGCAGGTATGCAGCAGACCCTCGGGGGCAGTGATGGGAGCGTCCCCAGAGGGAAGGGTGGTGAGTGCATATGCAGCCCTGATGTCATGTGTCTGCTGGTGTCTCCTGCTCCCTGTCACGAGAGCCCCTGCAGCACCTCTGCCCACTTGCTCTCTTAGCTGCAGTGGCAACTGGATTCGTACCCTGGTCCCATATAAGTGGGCGACTTTGACAAGCACTTGGGTGCACCTGAATCCAGGCTTGAGGTTGGTGCCAAGAGCTTGGCTGCTTTATGGGACATGAACATGGAGAAAAGGCAGGAGAGACACCCAGTGGCCGGTGTCCCCTCTCTCGGTTGGGACGTGTTCCCTCAAGCTGAGGAATCAGGCTGACTCTGAATCTCACTTGGTTTAATCTCCTCCTTAACCTTGTCAATATTCATTTTCTTTCTACTTCATAAGGGAGAAGAAAAACTGATTTGAATGTGCCCATGTCTGAGACTCTTACCCACTAAGAAAATAATCACTCAGTGACATTGAATTTAGACAGCTGACAAATTGTCTAGGAGGGGCCTGCAGATGATTAAAATTATTGGGAAATACAGACATGTGAGAAAATATGTTTATCAAAATGGAGGCATTGTGCCTCCCTGGTGGCCCAGGGGTTAAGGCACAACCTATGGAGCTATCCGCAGCCTCTGCAGCACGAGTTCAATCCCTGGCCAGGGAGCTACCCACATGGTGCAGCAGACCTCTCCTGTTCCCCCTGCTGCTCCCCTCAGCAGTGTGCTTCAGTCAGTTCTGTTCCCCACTCTGTCTCTGGTGAATCCTCTCACCCCCCACATCTCTGGCCTATACCCCAGTTCTTGTGTGCATAAATAAATATTTTTTAAAAAATTTAAAAAAATGGAGGCATTTATCATAAAGAAAGGAAAGAGATCAGGATGGCTGAACACGTGATATTACAGATCCCACCTGTTCAGGACACTACTTACCCAGAACAGCCCCTCGGGATTGTCGTTCTCTCAGCTGGTGAGGCCCTGGGAGTGACGCCTTGGTTCCCATGTGTCAGAATCATACCCCATTCTATAATCATAATTTTTTAAAAAAAAACCCTTCCGATGTTCTCTCTTTCATGAAATCTTTCTTCTTAGTCTTTCTATCTCAGAACTCTTAAGACACTTTGCTCTCTGCTCCTTCGAGTCTGCCTCCAGCTACTGCAGGAGATTTTATGCACCCGGGACACATTCGTGGTGACTTTCCAAGGACCCAGAGCTCCTTGGCAACAGGGATCTTATTCTTTTAATCTTCATATAATTGGAAATCTGTGCTAGAGTTTCGTGTGTAATTGGTGGAAACGAAGACTTGAGTAGAAAAGGTCTAATTCACATGGATCTCCATGTGCATCAGGAAGCAGGAAACCCCAACATTCAGATCCCCCCCACCAGTCTCGAGTCTTTCTTCAACTCCTTACTATTCCCCTTATCTTCTCTGTCATCTCTAACTTGATAATTAGCTATAGAAATGAACTCAAATCACAGTTTGAAAACCTCAAAGAATGGAAAAAAAAAAGTGAGCCCATCCAAGGTGGCCGGCTGCCATTCACCCTGATTCACTGAATGTTCAATAGACTCCAGAGCACCATGTGGATGTGCTGAATAGCTGATCTGTGGGCAGGAAAACTGAAGCTACCACCCTTTGGACATCACTGGAAACAAAACAGTGCTGAGAATATGTTTACTGATGGAAGTTGGCCCATCAGGGCCAGGGAGAACCATTTGTTCAGTACTCAGTTATTTTTATGACTGGTCATAATTATGTCCTCACCAATCTAAATCTCCAGAAAGGGTGCTCAGTCCTTTCCCTGGGTCCTTGTGGCTTGTGGCCGCCTTCAGAAAAAGCAAATCAGAAACAAAGCCTTGACCTCTTGAAGTTTGTTTCTGACACGTTCAGCACCTCCTTTTCTCTGAGATTCTCAGCTTCCTGCTTTTTTTGTGAACTTGGTCACCGGCCTTAATAGAGAGCTCCTGCTTCAAGGAATTTAATTCTTCAGTCTAATGGCACAAAGAAATCCCAGGTTGCTTTTTTCAAGGATTTTGGGGAAACTATGAAAAGAACACACAGAAGAAGACGACTGTTTTGGGATGAGCAGGGTGTTCAGCAGCTCTGAAGCCTGCATCTGGAGCCACCTGCTCGCCTGTGCGGGTGGACTAGCCATGGCTAAGGGCCTAGCAGGAAGCGTTTTGATATTTTTGTTCAAATTTAATGGCTGATTCATTGTTTTGAATAAGTGGGTTCTTAAAGGAGTTTATAGTCTCAGTCTTAGTGGATCCCGACCACGTGAAGGGTAGTGAGGCCCGTGGTGGATAAATAGGCCCAGCAGGCTCTAAATGAGTGGAGTGTTGACCTCTCCTCTTCCAGAGTGTGGCAGAGCAGAAAGGAGGAGATGACTTATGAGGTGAGGTCACCACATTAATTTAGGTGACATCCTCTTCCCTTTGCAAATAGCTTCCACATCCCCGGCCCACACACCTGTGTCTTGAGTCAGCAGCAAGGTAACATTTGCTCACCTCCACGCATTTAAATAATGAGTTCATAAAAAGCATCCTAGGGCGTTTGTTCGCGTGTATTTAAAAAGAATAGGTTTTGTTTGTGAAATCTTACATCACGTGCTGGCCTCTCAAGGCTTGTTTTTTGTCAAAATATTAATTTGGGGAGCATTTTAATTGGAAACGGAAATACCTACGTAAAAAGCAGATGTCATAACATCACCAAGAATATGAAAGTTATAAAAAAAGAAGTTGTGACAAAATTTCATTACACTTGCAATAATTTTGCTGCTAATCAGCTTTAAATTCTGTTTTTATTTTATTTTAGTGAAAGAACTACACATTTCAAAAGTATAGTCCTCAAGGAAGATCTTCTGAATAGTTGAAGAGTCAGTAGAGTTTTGTATTTATGATTTATTTTCTTGATGCATTCCTTCTCTCTTGAAAAGCAAGGTTCCTAATAAATATGATCACTCTGCATTTCTTAACATCTTCCAGCTCTGTAAATATTGTAAAATATTTTGAGAGTCAAGATTTCTCACCTTTCTGCTTGATGATAGAATTCTGAGAGTGAGGTGGGTAGGCAGGTGAGGATTTTATTTGTCTTACCCTTTTGAGGAGGAAGTAAGAGATAAAATTGAATAAATGGCTTCCCTCTATGTAATAAATAAAACTTCCCTCCAGCCAGTTTTAAAATCATTTTACTTTCAAGAAAAGCTACATGAAAGTGGTTTTCTCTTTTTTATTTAATAATATTACACTGCCGTGTAACATATTTGACTTCAGGATATTGAAGTATAAGTAAGAGTGGATCACTTCAAGTTTACATGTTTATTATTTATACCCTACATGGTTAAAATAAGCATTTAAAGAAGCTTAATCACATAGTGTTGTCAACTAATGTTACTCAATTTAAAAAAAAAAAGTAATAAAATTACAAATAACAACTTTCTACAAAAAAAGACTTTTTCTTTTTTTTTTCAAGCAAGAAAATTGGAGACCAGGAGAGTAGGTAGGAAAAAGGAAGATAAACCTGGGAATAATATTTAATCATAAAATATATTTTGTAATGTTCAATAGGCTTTGCTGTTGCTTAACTGAGAATTTGACCTCAATCTTCGAAGTAGTTAACACAGAGACATCCAGGAGTACCTGCTGCTGTGAGGTCTTCCTATCACTCGTCTGTATGAAATGCCTATTTCTAGCACGTATTTCCAAAATGATAAGCTTAACAAAGGGGTAATATAGTGGGAAATTTAAGTTAAATTAATTAAGTTAAATTAAAAAAGCATGTCCCATTTCGATCAAGACCTAACCCCAATTAATCTTGGTATCAGACTTTTCTGGTGGGATGAAATGATTTCCTGGACATACCAAGAAAAACGGAAGAGAATATTAAAATGGACATTTCTATGGTTCAGTGGGAATATTGATTCAACACCCTCCACCTACCTCCAGATTATCGGGAATTTTATTCTGAAAAATTAGCAGATTGATGGAGTAGGTCCACACGGAATTGTGGGCAATACGCTATGTAAGATAAGCACATACAGTTTGTGCTTTGAAGCTTGGATTTGGGCTGCCCAGGCCAGTGACCGCCTGGGAGAGATCCAGAAGGAGCTTTGGACTGGACATCCTTGGCCTCCTTCCACACATCATGCAAATATTTGTTCCCTGTCCAGGTATTAAAACCTTAACAATATTTGTTGAGTGACAATTATGTATCAGTGATTTTAGTTGTCGATATTAAGAAAGACCAATCCTGCAGTGTCTCTGTTACAATAAAGGCAGGAGACAAATAAACCAAAGACCAAGGCACTCAGGTAGGCTCGAGCTGGACAGAGGTGTGCGGAGGGGCAGGCTGGCGCCTGTAAAGCATGGGGGGTGTTTTGTGGGGAAGGTGTTTGAGTGGGATGTCATCAGACCCAGCAGAGCGAGGTGGTCCAGGCAGAAAGGCCACGATCACAGCGCTGGGAGTTGGGTGGATGGGAAGGAAGGGGCATTTAGGCTCTTCACATCCCGAGGTTGGCCCAGAGTCAGAGAGGCAGAGGCTCTGCTGACAAGGTGATGGGGCCCCTCTGCTTCCCATGCCCCGTTCCCGCCGGGTGAAGCCCTTGTCTCAGCCCCACTCCAGACTGTGGGCTCTGGGGCCTGGGCTCTGCTTATCAGGGCCCTGGGGACCAATCATGCAAGACCAGTGATGCTGGGACCCATCAGGGTCACCAGGAGCCAGAGACACCCCCCGGGGTGTGTGGGTGCAGGCGGGAGAGCCCCAGCCTGCTGAGGTGGATGTCTGCGAGGGAGAGACTGAGAAAATGGTATTTGATTTAATCAGAACTGGGCTCCACTGCAGCATTTTGGAGCTGGGTTTACAGTCTGTGCTCATTTCTCTCTCTGCCTCTGGATACGGCGTGTGTGTGTGTGTGTGTGTGTGTGTGCGTGTCCCAGGGTGCATTTTGATAGGGAAAAGGCCGGGGTACCCTTCCCCACTGTGTGCACAGAGAAAGGCTTTGTGGAGGTGAGGAGAATGGAAACTGGAGCACAGCCCTTTCCAGAATGTTCTTTCATTGATGGCTCAAGTATCCTTGAGAGGGGAACCTATTGCTTATAAAAGAGTGAGTAAACCGTGCCAGTGGGAACGGAAATGTGCATTTACCCCGTGGAAGTCTTGAGTTTGAACTGGCAGAGACTGGATGGAAACTGAAACAAATCTCAGAGCTTCATGCTCGGATGACAGCAGAGATGTGGTTCAGTTAGCTTCTCGCCGAGTGTTTAAGGGATATTGAAAGCCTTCCAGTTTACAGTACATTTGGCAGCTCTCTGTTGGATAATGTTTTTTATGTGTATTCTGTTTGGAAGTGAATTGTACACCAGTTATCTTAAGTAGTATTTTTAATCTGTTACTGTGTTAATTATGGCCGGGACTGCAGCCCCCCAGCCCTGCACGGGTGTGAGTGTTTCATTCAATGAACCAAAGAAATATCCACAAGGGCTGCATAGAAATTGCAGTGGACTGAAAATAATGAAATATGAATGGGTTTAGGTAGCCAATGGCACTGACGGCTTATGAAGCTGAACACTAGATTTTTTCTCCGACTGCAGTTTATGTGAGAGTCACTGAAGAAATAAACCCTTGGCGTGATTATATTTTCTTGTGGAATGTAACTAATTTCACAGTGGAATAATTTTGACAAGAGTTCTTAGTTTCCTTCCATATGTTTTATTTCATTTTCTAGAGAAAGGGTCTCTGCCCTGGCACATTTGAGTGCTATTAAGCATCATAGGCCAATGGTTTATTTTTTTTATGCAATCATCGGTGGCAAAAGGAAAAAGGAAAAGAAAAAAAGCACACAAAGGGGAGCTGCATCACCCTGAGGCCCCCGCCTGCCAGCTGGACACCCCCAAACCAAAGGGAACAAAGGGACATCTTGGATTCTCATCAAGGTCCAAACCAAAGAGCAAAGTGTGGGTGCACCTGTGGATGGAATGTGGGTGCCATCCTTCTCTGCTGGCCATGTGCGAAATAGTCTGTGCTCTGAGGCACCCGAGGGGCCCTTCGCCGCAGGGAATAGCAGCCCAATGCTGGAGGACTGTGTTCTAGCTGTTTCCCTACACCGTACCCTAAACGAGTAGCTCGGTTCTGGAGGAGGAAAATAAAGAAGCAGCACACGCGGTCCTGACCCGTCTTGGATTCCTTGAAGGGCGGGTCTTTTGTTTCCTCGAATACTCTAAGCATTTGCTTCAACGTTGTTTCTAAATAGGTTTCTGGGACTAAAGAACCTGGCACAAAATCTTCAGTATCTACCTGAGCCTTTACTGTGGTATTTATTTATTTATTTTACAGATTAAAAAAATAAGTGTAGGCCCCGAAATGGCTCCGACCCTGTCAGTGTCTGGCTGTTGGCTGCGGCCTGGTCAGTTCCCCGTTCTCTGCTTCAGCCAGTCACCTGTGAGTGCGTGGGCAAGAGCCATGATTTTTGATTTTCTCCTCATAGCACCATTTTATTGCCCCAAGAGTTTGATTTCCCGCTTTAAGGCCAATAGATTGAAGATTCTGGAGCTGATCTGGCTGAAACTGCTTTCAACTCAGTACATGGGAGTCACCTTGGAAGAAAGAAATGTGACCTTTTGTACATTTGGAATGAGATCATATGAAAGTCCCTTCAAGTTCTAGCTTTTCTTTGTTTATGACTTTAATACTCTGCAAACACTGAACAGGTGAATCACCTGAGGATGGGCTTATTTTAAGAGTTTCTGCATGTTCCCATTGGTAGTTCTTCCACTTTTCATTGTATTAGTGAAGCCATTTTCCTGGATATCCAGGTGGTGTGGGCTGCCTCAGTGACTTCTGTCTATCAACCAACTTCAGAATTGTGTATCTGAAAGATTCATGGACTGGAATTTGATATTACGTGGACCCCAATGGTGCAGACAAGTGAGCCAATGGAAACAATCTCACATTCATATCAAATTATCTTGGCATTCTATTATTCATCTATTATTCTTTTATATTTACAGATGATCAATTATTGCAGAACAAGAGTTCATTTCCTCACAGAATGGCTACTTCGCTCTCTCTAGAATTGATCAAAACACATGACATGTCTTAAAACTCAAGCCGACGTGTCATCATGGTTTGGACTAAAGGTTCAGGGTATCCTCAAAGTGGTCCAAGTTAGTTGAATGTGGAGACATGGTGCCACCCTAAGAGTAACTGATCCCTAAGATCAGTGATTTCATGGTTAACGCCAAGCTGGTGAGCCAGCTTCTGGCTTACGGCAAAGGCGGACTGATGACACTTACCTGAAATCAACATTCTCGGAGCATTTGCTGAGGTGCATTGTTTAGCAGAAGAGTTCACGGGGCTCGGGACTCCCTTTATCCAGTGAAGTTGATTGGAAAGAGTTAATATCCCACGCTTGAGTGGTTCCGCGTCAGCAGTGGCTTGATGTTGCGCTGGGGTGTCAAGGAAGTCCCTCTACGTGTGCCCAGGACTGGCACCTGTTGCTGGAACCAGCAGCAGCCTGTGGTGCTATCTTTGAAGTTCCGGCAAGCGCTGTGTGTGACTGGCATGGGCTGTGGGCTCGAGAGTGGCCAGCCTGGACAGGAGTCAGAGGGCCTGCGAGAACGGTATCAATGGCCTCCACAGGGGATTTCTCCTACAGCCTGCCATCTCGTCAACATTGTTTCACTCCGACAGCTGAAGCTTTTGCCAAGTATTGAACATCTCACCCCACTTGGCCATCACTTTAAGCTGCGGCATATTCTACACACAACGGCTGACCCTCTGAAAAGCTGTAGTCTGAAGCTGAGTTTGGTTCATCACCAAGTTCAAGATGATTATCTGAAGTTTGCTTAAATCTCAAGGGAGAATAAAATGAACTGAAAATACCACCAGAGTGAATTTCTCCAGTGATTTTTGACTTTTTGACTTTTGCTTAGAGATGCCAGGAAAGCAACTTTTGTCTCTCACTGCTGGGGGCCGGATGGCGGCGATCAGACTTATCACATGCCATCCTGGTGATAAGCCAGCAGGGAAAGAAATGTATTGAATCATTTCTGAAGTGAGAACGAAGACATGGAGTTTAGTCTCAAGTCAGAATATTTCCTGGTCTGATAGGTATTGTCATTTACAGTCATGCATCTCAGCTCCTGGACTCTGAGATTTTTCCTTCTAAAACTTTCACAGCTTGAATGAATGCAGTATAAGTCTCAGCTCGTCAATAAGAACGCAAACCTTAAAAGTTAGACCTGGGTTTAAATTTTGGCTCCCCCATTTCTTAGAGAGGACAGCCTGAGCAAGTTATTAACCTCTTTGAAATTCCTTCTTCTTATCTCTGAAACAGGAGGGGCATGAAGCTTATCTGACCTTCCAGTATCAAGTCCTGGTCACAATAGATTCTCCTGAAACACTATTTTTATGTTAATAGGGTATAGATGAACCTGCTACATGTGCAATTAACCTACGCATTCTTTTGGCCAGATTGCTACCATCCCTTCCAAGGCAAGAGATTTTACTAAAAACAATAAGGAAAGAACTGGAATGGCCCTTCAGAGGGGGTGCTTATACTAAGTATTGCCATTTTGCTTGATAAATGTTTACAAGACAAGAATCATGTCCTTATATTTCTCTGAAGAGTGTAGCTATTTGCTCTTTTTTTCCTTTAAAATGTCTGTGATGCTACGGGTCCTCCATCAGCCAACATTGGAACAATTTCCAAAGAACAATAATTTTATTCATAGCGATAAGAAAGGAGAGGCTTTGCTTAAATTGGAGATTATAAATTCAAGGGTGTTAATCCTCCGAATTTTGCAGTCCTAAATAGAGGAACACGACCTTTTGTAGAGATGTAAACAACTATGGCAGGAATGGATACTAGGCCCAAGTAGGTCACAAAGTTTGCATTAGTGCTGAGTAATTTAAGGTGGCACTGGAGGACCGAATTGTATGAAGTAGCTTGTGGTGTTTCAACAGGATGATGGAGGCACCTTTTCTTCCTAAAAGGTTATCTGGTAATATACTGTAGCCTCCTGGAACCAAATCAATAGTAGAATAGGGGTCGATTGGAGAGCTGGTTCATTTCCCAGAGACCATGCACAGAGCACATGGCGATGGAAAAATGTAAGGACCAGGGCCTGCATTGCAATTTATAATTCTAACAATGCATTTGAATTTTTATTTTTATTTATTTAAAGATTTATTTATTTATGCATACAAGAGCTGGGGTACAGGCCAGAGGATCAGGGGGTGAGAGGATTCACCAGAGACAGAGTGGGGAACAGAACAGGCAGACTGACTGAAATCCACTGCTGAGGGGAGCAGCGGGCGAGACAGGAGAGGTCTGCAGCACCTTGTGGTCAGCTCCCTGGCCAGCTGGGGATCAAACTCCTGCTGCAGTGGCTGTGGATTGCTTCACTTCACAGTGCTGTGCTTAATCCCTTGTGCCACTAGGGAGGCCCAACATTTGAATTTTTAAAAGTAATTTTTCATATGACTCTATCAATAAAGTAAGGAGGCAGCAAATATTCAGTGTAGAGAATATTTATTTTGATCTTTTGGGTGAAACAGCAGATTTGAACTATTTCATAGGATACGGCAAAACTATCATGGCTGCCTCCTAGTATAAGGCAATAGTCACAAAGTCCCAAAAGTGCCATTTTCCAAATACTTAGGGCAACCTTCTCATTGGAACAACAGGTTCCCATGGAGGTTTCTTTGAAGACAAACACCCATTTGAATGACAGGAAGCTTAATGCACAAGCAATCTGTTCCTTTGTAGCAATACACCATTTTTTTTTTCTTTAACGATCTTTGTCTTTCTCTAGATAACTAGACCTGTGATGCCCATTTGCCCAGTATCACTCCTGCAGAACACTGAAAATTCTGAAGTGCAGAACTGAAAACTTTATTTTTTTTAAAGATTTATTTGTGCATACAGGAGCTGGGGTACAGGCCAGAGACATGGGCGGGGGGAAAGGAGGGGAGGGTAAGAGGATTCACCAGAGACAGAGTGGGGAACAGAACAGGCAGACTGAAGAAATACACTGCTGAGGGGAGCAGCGGGCGAATAGGAAGAGGTCTGCTGCGCCATGTGGGTTTCTCCCTGGCTGGCCGGGGATGGAGCTCATGCTGCAGAGGTTGAGGGTTGCTTTATAGTGTGGTGCTTAACCCCTTGCACCACCAGGGAGAACTGAAAACTTTAAAATTTCACATCAAAAGAAAACTGTGTGTTATTAGTAGCCAGTCATTTATTTGTTCCTGTCACCCTAAAACAGCAGTCAACTGTCGCTGGAAAATAAGAATGGAATGGGAGCCGTCATCGTTGTTAGTTCTCTAAAAATAGGCACTTAATTTCTCCAAAGCAAAATGAATATATTTCCCCCCAAGAGGGGTGTGGTTCGGTGTACATGTAATCAAAACAAACAACTCAGGGACAAAAGGCAGTAGCTTATGATCTAGTCCACTTACTTTGTAAACTGTGTCACAGGGGATAGTCGCGGGGCAGAGCCCGGGAACGGGCCAGAGGAGGATGGTGTCAAGCCAGGGCCCGCGGGGGGAGGCTCTGCACACCCAGGAGAACGGCTGGTGACTTTCACGTTCTGTGTATATTTCCCCGAATTTGACTTTGGCATCTAATGTTACATTTTCAACTTTTTGGGTTGTGTTTTATGAATTATGAAAAAGTTGAATTTCCCGTTGCCAAAGTCTGACATATGATAAACTGTTCTCTCGCTCCAATACATGCTATTCCCTTTTTCAAAAATATCATCTACCTTCATCTATTCTCTCCTTCCACCTCTGTGATGTTTCTATCTTGCGGATGATTTGAGGAATATAAACTGGCCGCCGTGCTTTGTCAAATATCTAAATCATCCCAATGGCCCCTGGCTTCCTCCATGAAAGGATGAGTCTATTCAGCAGGAAAATGGCCTCGTTGCTGTGATTCATCACACTCAGGACAGCAGAGGTCCGGTTTGTTTTAACAATAGCATGACCTTTTCAGTAATTTCTTTTAATTCTATCAGAAATATTTTGAAAAACCAAATGCATTCTTTCTAACCTCTTCCTAGCTGTGTTCTCTTAGCCCCTTTTCCATTCATTGGTGCTGTTCTGACACCATTTCAAGCTACTGAGGATGGCTGGGTATTCGGAAAATTAGAAAAACAAATGTACGAAACTGATTCAGTGCTAACTAAAATGTTCCAGAATATTTTATTCTTTCTTTATTAATCTTACAGGAGCTTTAGCTTATCTTTCTCTGAAGGGTGGAGTGGATAAAGAATGTTGTCATTCAAATGCCACTAAAGTGAACCTTAAATAATCTCATTGATGGTTCTCTGTGCTATGAGCCCTGTCTCCAGCTCTCCACCTGGCTCTCTGATTCTTCCCTCGGTGCCCCGGCTGCAGGGGCAGCAAGACCCTGTGCTCTGCGGGTCAGTGTGGGTGGCAAATGAAGTGGACGGAGACATGCTCCATACACTGGCACGAATTTTAAGAAAATATCCTCCCAAATACATCCTGTTGAAGGCATAGAGGTGCTTCATGCCTATTTTTCTTTCTCCATGTTTCCGTAATTCTGCTCATTTTGCAATTACTAGCTGGCTCCAAGGAGCCTCGATGTTGGGTTGCATTGAAAGTTGAAAATGTAACATTAGATGTCAAAGTCAAATTTATACTTTTATTTTCCTAGCAACCTTCATCCCTGGCCCCTCCAGCCTCCCTTGCAGGGTGCTATTTCCCAACTAACCTCCTACAGAGAAGAAGAGGTGGCTGCCTCCAGGGCTCATCAGAGTCTTTTAATGACTCAAAGGCTTTACTTCCCAGCCCAAGGCTATAGAAATCTTGATTCCATTTTCTAGTTCCCACTTTGAGCTCGTAGGCATTGCTGGAAAAGTGAACATTTCTAGTCTAAAATTTAAAAAAAAAAAATGACAAGTCTAATATAAATTTCATAGTCACTATTTCCTAGAAAATATAACATGATAGATACTGGGAAAAGCTTACCAAGGAAACAGGCACACAATTGGTCATAGATTTTGAGCCAAGGAGAGAAACATAGAGGGTTGAGGTTTAACAAAAAATGTTTTCAATCTCAGAAAAAGTAATTCGTATTCTAGGTCTATAGAAAATCCAGTGGACAGACCAAAAATGATGTAATTCTCTACCCTAAAAAATGGTATAGATGAGAGAAAAATGAAATAGTTTTTAGGGAAAAAAAAATCACTAGAGTTATCTTTGGCCTTTGTACGGCAAAGGGTGATTAACCTCATCTCTGAAATCCTGAAAGTGCCCAGAATCCGATTTTCTACCAACAACTAGAACCCTGTCACCATCGGAACGTAAAATGAAATTTCAACACGTGAACATCCGACCTCAGATCTTCTCATGAGCGGATGATAATCGGCAGAATTAATGACAGTGTCAGTGCCAGGCAGCCATGTTCACAAACGGTAGCAGGAGACACTTCATTCCGCATCTCCACCAGCGGCGTTGCCATCTCGTGCCTCTCGGAATGAATGCAGGCCCTCAGTTTAGTGAAACTAATTTTGGAATCATGGTACCATCATACTGTCTACTGTAGAAATAATTTATAAACATTAATTGCAGGAAAGAGAGGAGCCATTTGCTTCAAAGAGCCCATCAGCAAGCTGTCCTTCCTGTTTTATCAGTAAGCAAAGCTGAGAGCAAATAACAGATGGTTCTGTCCCTCGGTGGCGGGACAGAGCACGCATGAAATATAACACAATCTTCCTCCAGTGTGTTATGTTTTGAACAGTGGCAGATCAGAAGCAGGCGGGGTGTGGGCTGGGTGAGTGATGGCCCTGATGAATCACCCTTTTTTTCTAGGGAGATTCCTGTAGCAGATTGGGCTTGGCAGTCGATCTCAGTGGCCTGATAGAGTGTCATTACGAAAGGCATCCGGAAGATTCTCTGGACAAGGGACAGGCCTCGGGAGCCCAAGGTGAATCGCAGACCCTCAGTGGGTGACTCAATTCTATCTCCTTTAAAAGGCCATCAAAGTCGCCACAGGGCCACCATAAAACTGCCCGACTGTGAAACATGGTCCTTGGTTCCCATCTGCCACGGCCATCCCAGCGCCGCCATATTTTATTCTTACTATAACTACAAGAAAGGACTTGTGCATTGTGTGTGCGCGGGTGTGTGAGCAGAGCTGGTCCTGGTCAGGTGTTTGCACCATCACACTGAAGCAGGGAAGGTGGTTTAGTGCGTGTATATCTTCTCCCATCATGGAAGAAATCACTGTCTATGATCATCTAGCTTTTGGGGAGTCCACTAAGAAATGACCCGTGGTTCCTCTGGCAGGTCATTTCTTCCCGCAGGCTCACGATCATGGCCCAAAGTGGCTTTTCTGAGCATTTTCCCCTCGCTGCCGGTGACTGTCTCTGGCCTTGCCTTCAGCCTTGAACTCTGCTCTGATCTATGAAGTAAAGAGCTCCAGGCTCCTCAGTACACTGCAGCCTGCTCCCCCTCCAGCGAGGGGGCCCTGTCTCCACCGCCTCTCGCTTCCTCTCTGCTTTCAGGCAGGCCCCTGTTCGGCTCCTAACCCAAACTCAGGTGTCCTGAATTTTGCATGATCCATTCATTCTTCAGTGATCTCCTTAATTACTGCGAGAGTCTGCCCTTTCCTCTTCCATGGATCCTTTGGATGGCTTGCATTTTCTCCTCATCAAGGAAAAGAAACACCTATTACTTCTAAAACTACTTTTGCTTCCATTCCAGACACTTGAAAGATTAGTCTACGATTCCTGTTTTGTTCTTCCTCATTTACTCCTCACTTTATTGCAATCTACTTTCTACTTTTTTATGGCCATACTTGGAAACTATTCTACGTAGGCGCATAATTTCTGTGTATCTACTGGTATAATTGTCAGCTCTAGACTACTCGGCATCTGTGCAGTGTGCATGTGGGGGAAACCCGCAGCGTCCACGTTTGGCAAAGGAGGGGCTTCAGGGCCCGGGTGAAGAGAGCAGGGGCTCTGTCTTCCCCTCCCCTGCCCCCCAGCTACAGCCAGGCGGGAGGCCCAGGCTTGCCTGCTGGTGGGGTCCTACCTGGGGACAGAGGGGAAGGTTTTCAGGGCCCGGCAAGGGGAGGGCAGCGAGCTGCACCCCTACCTGGGCCTTTTCTCCCAACGCTTCCTGCTGAGTCCCCCTTCCCCCTCCGGAGCTGGGCGCTCTGAGTTTCACCTGTGAGCTCACTGCAACTTCACCACTGGTTCCTCCCACGCCCTGGTGGGAACGTGTGTGGCTGTGTTGGAGTGGACGACCTCATGGACGCAGAAATGCTGGGGAGCGGCTTTCATGGAACGGAGTCTGGGGAAGAGAAGTCAGGAGAGGTGGGCTGGGCCAGAGAGCGAGGCTTCCCATCCATCTCCCGCAGGCCACGCTGGCAGTCCTGTGGGCGCAGGGCTGGGAGCGCTACTTAAACAAAGTCTCTGGGGTCTGGCATGAAAGGCCCCCTTGAAGGAGATGCCTATTCAAGGTAAGGCGCAGGGGAGAGTGAGGTGCCATCGCCGTGGCCGACGAAACTGGACAGTGGGTCCCAGGGGGTCTGCGAGCCCTGGGGAGCTGACGGGCGTGAATGAGGAGCTGCTTTCTTTAAATTCTTGATTAAGGCCAGGATGGCCCCTCGGGAGCTGCAACAATGCCCAGTCAGCCTCTCGTCCCCCCTCCCCTCAATGTCCAGGTACTTGAAAAGGAAGCCTGGGCCTGACGTGGTCGCTGACGGCATCCATCCACACGCCTCGGTGTTCTTCCCCGGGACAGTGAGCGTGTCCATGAGAAGAGTGTAGGGTCCCAGCACCAGAATGGACTGGTTTTCAAGACTTGTTAAGCCCGAGGGGCTGCCTCTGCCTGAGGGAACGGCCCCTGCCCCGGGGGTGCGCCCTGCAGTCAGTGCTCTGTGGCTCATGAGCATCCAGGACAACACTGGCTGCAACTCGGAGTAGCCGCAGTGGAAGCGCAGTGACCCCTCCTGGAGAGTGGGCTCCTAGTCTTTATGGGCCCATCAGGGTCTTGGGGCACAGAAGTCACACCCTCCTTTGCTGGGGCTGTCCCTCCCTGATAGTTTGGAGACTGCAGTCCTTTTCTACAAGCTAACTTTGTAAGGCAGAGCCAAGTCACCACTTGGAAGGGACAGACCTGTCATTATCTCCGGACTCCTAACAACCAGGTAGCTGCCGCCATGTCCCGGAGGACTTGGTTGCCTTGTCAACCCAGCTGGAGACGTGTTTTCCCTTTATTTAATGATACAAATTGGGAATTTAAAGAATGATAATGATCAGGAAGAGTGATGGACCTTGGACAGGCAAAGCATCCCTCTTCAGTGGAATGACTCTCAACCTGTGTTGACGGGACAGGTCTGATTCTTGGCTCATTTTCTTGACTGTAGTCTGGATTCAGTGGAGGCTTAGGGTGGTAAAGTTGAGATGCTAGAAATCCCTCCATGCAGGGAGGGGTGTCAAGTGTTCTGGAGTGGAATTGCCCCTTACAGATCACTTGCGCCCTAACTTGTCTTGAAGATAACTCCATGACCAAGGTCTTAGAAGTGTGTTCTTGAAGAAGGGGCAGGAGATCTAAAAGAGTTGGTGCTATCGTGCATTCTAGGCTAAGGTGTCCGTGTTTGATGCATCAGTTGAAATGATAGACAGGAGGTGGAAACTCTGCTTGGGTAGCAGAAGCCCAGAGGCAGCATCCAAAGGTAAGAGGTACAACTCTTACCAAGGTGGACAGCACAGAAAGTTCCTCTGTCAGAAGGTTCTGAAGTACAGGAGGCCCTGGTTGCACTAGACTGAGCACCTGAGCCCTTCTTGGTGCGTCTTATGGAAAGTGCTCTCTGCTGGAAAGCAGAGGTATGACATGGAATCCAGGACAGAATGCTGTCATTCTCCCCTGGGTCTCACTGCACTAGTTCCATCATCAAGAATGACGTGATGGGCTCTGCAATGACGTCACTTGTATGTGCACTAAATCTCCTCAGCCTTCACCAGGGGTATGTGGCCATTTACTAAGCATTGCAGGAAAATACCTCTTTGGGTTAGAGTATTTTTTTTTTTTTATTTTGGGTTTATCCAGTATGGCTGAGAAATACTGTCCTCTTGGAGAAAGAATTCTGAAGACCTATTGCTCTTTCATACCAATGATCTAGTAAGCATCAAGAATAGTGATCTTCTATTCTCAGGGTAATGTGCTTTTCAGGAGTCAGCATTCACATAAACATTTTCGGGTACCCAATATTATTGTTTTGACTTTGTGACAAAAATAGACCGCTGGCATTTCAGGTCATGCTGATACAATCGCATCCTGGAATCTGGCTACACAGACATTTCATGCCAGGTGTGTGTGAACAGAATACAAAGGAGCTGTAAAATTCCACACGGTAAAGTACAAAGAGAGCGTGGGCCCAGCAGAGGGGGATAACCAGAGCTCTGGGATATTGTTAAACACTGGCTGGAGCTGCCTAATACCCGGACACTGCCAACACCACCGCGGTTTGCTGATCGTGAGGACAAATTGTACTTCAGATTATAAATTGAATTTTGATCTGAGTCTGCCTCTGGGTGGTCCAGTCTCGTGGTTATTTTTCTGAGTACATAACTGGAATAGGTCTTTTAAGCAATTGGCAGGATCCCCCGCTGGGCCCTGTTCCATGAATAGGGCTATTATGGTTGGAAACACCAAGTTTCTGGAGTGGTCCTTACCGACTAAAGTAATAAAATCCAAAGCAGCTGGAGCCAAAGGTGCTGCATGAAAATGAACGGCTCCGCTGCAGCTGCAGCCTGGAAGACGGAGGGTGGCGAGTCCCTCCTGTCCGCAGGCGCGGGGCGCGCAGGCCGGGGAGACAGTGGCAGTGAGTGATTAGCCTCGAGCTCGCCCTGGAGATCTCTGCACGGCTGCCGTCGGCGCGCCCTTAGGAGTGACTTTGCTTTTGTGACTGATTTGAGCAGGGCAGGCTGGTGTTGCCTAAGAAAATGTTGGGAACTGTGTGGGCCCCGTGTGTCCTGGTGTGTGTGTGTGTGTGTGTGTGTGCACACGCAGGGCTTGGGGGGAAGGCAGCAGGGACAGTGAGGGACATCTCCCTTCAGGTCAGCAAGTGACACTTCCCATGAGCACTGAGGCAGCAGGTGGTCCCTGGAAGGTCAGGGCGCAAACACTGCAGGTGGCGCAGAGGAGAACGTGCCAGAAGCACTGTGCGGGACATAACGGTGCGGGGTGGCCAGAGAGGGCCCAAGCAGACACAAGTTGCAGAACAGAAGGAGGTGCCATCGCATAGGGGACTCCTCTCCACCCCCCACCCCC
Organism: Talpa occidentalis; assembly: GCF_014898055.3. Taxonomy (NCBI): domain Eukaryota; kingdom Metazoa; phylum Chordata; class Mammalia; order Eulipotyphla; family Talpidae; genus Talpa; species Talpa occidentalis. Next base: position 114,124,353 of record NW_023605194.1, read on the forward strand.
ACCACGGGCACCGTCGTCCCTGCGTGGTCTCACGCAGGCCAGAGACCACGAGGAGACGTCTGGACGGTGCCACTCACGCCGTGGTGCGGTGCAGCGCTCCGAGTGCCAGCGTGCTGTGCGCGTGCAGAAATAGATGCATGAGGTGGGCCTGGTGGTGACGGGGTTGGTGATGGTGCCTGGGAGTGTCTGGCTCCACTGCAGGGTGCGCGCACTGCATGTGCCTTGTGCATAACGAGGGGCTCATGGAGTGTAGATAACATGTTTACATCTATCTTATATTGAATATATTTTTATATGTGGCTAAAATCATATACATAAGCCATGTTTTGAATACGTAAACCACATATGAAGCATCCATACATTATTTGTAGGCATAGTTATGATGCAGAGCGAGGTATGGAACACACAGGAGACGGTGCATGAGAAGAGGATCGGACGGTGACCACCAGTTCATTCTTGGGCTTGTGGGTGGCTCGTTCATGCGGAGAGAGTGATGGGGGTTGAGGAAGGGGATGATGATGAGGATGAAGGGGGAGAACTGGTTGGGCGATGGCACAATAGTGGGGTCCCTGGCCCAGGCGTGGATGTGGGAGCATGCAGCGTGAGGAGGGGCGCTCCCGGCCTGGAGGGCGCAGCCAGGAGTCACATAGCTTTATGGGCTTGAAACTCCCCAGGCGCTGCGAGCAGGAGCAAACCCCTTCAGGCGCTCTTGTTTGTTCCCGCTTGCTCCACAACAGCAAATGCAAAGAGAACGTTCTGGGCTGGGTTGTGACGTTCCTCTTGATGCCTCTGCTTCTGATCATGCCGGTTTTTAGGCATCTGATCTGGGGGTTCAAATAAAATGCAAAGTATTTGTCATTCGTGAAGTTTCTCCTGAGACTCTCACTGGACCCCCGTCCCCCTCTCTCTGCCATTTCTAGCGCCCGGCCTGCTGTCTCGTCACTCAGGCACCCGCAGGGATGGCCCAGGACGCCTGCGCTCCCTTCTGCTCTGCTCCTGTCAGTGCCTTGCAGGCCTCCCTCATAGTCAGTGCTTCTAGCTCGGTATCAATAATTTTCTTCTTTACAATATATTTCAGCCTAGGCCTCCCCTGGGGGCGCAGCGGTTGAGCGCTGGGTTGCGAGGCTGCCCGCAGACTTCGCAGCGCCAGTTTGATCCCCACCCTCCAGCGAGGGTCCCACCAAAAAAAAAAAAATAATAATAAAATATATATATATATTTCAGCCTTTGATGCAAACAAACAAACCTATGAAGGGATCATATTGCTTTTTCCTGGAAGCAAATTGACAAAATTTTAAATTCAAGCTCTCATTTTTATCAGTTGACTTAAAAGTGAAAGGCAAGGCGGGGACTGGACGAGGTACCCCCAAATTCTGCGTTCCCCAGGCCTGGCCTCCTCGCTCTAATAGAAAAATGCCTTTCCCAGCCTCGGCCACTGGGAGGAAGCAGCTTGCAAAGCTGGGGCTCAGCTGGCTTCCCTGGGCGCTGGAGCTGCGCCTTTGACATGTGAGGGTGTGTGCGGGGCGTGTGTGTGGTGTGTGTATGTGGGGGTGTGTGTGCATGTGCGTGTGCATGTGTGTGTGCATGTGTGTGTGCATGTGTGTGTTTTCGTTTTCCCTTTGTCAAACTGTGTGTGTGTCTGCCTTTAACCTGAGAGAGTGTGTGTGTGTGTGTGTGTGTGTGTGTGTGTGTTCCTTTGTGCAATCCTTTTCGTCTTTCCAGGGTTCTCTGTGGGTTAAAACTTTTTCATGAAACTTCCAGGCACTTAATTAACGAACATGGAAACCCGGTCGAAGCTGGCACGGTGCCCTCTTGTGCTCGGCCACATGGGCCTGCCACGGTAATTGTAGTTATTTACATTTGGCATCCAACGGACTCACCGGGCAACGTGGCCTTTTTTTGTCCACGAGGACTGAAGCTATTCAATTAAACAGGTTAATGTGGCTGCAGCGCTTTGCCCCCTCCGATCCCCACTGCTGTAGGAAATCTGCCACCTGTTTATTTCCATAAAAATTCAATTAGGGCGCCGCCGCTCCCCTTCTGCAGGTGAGCAATTAACTTCAGGCCGTTTCCCGCCCAAGAGGAAGACCAGGCGGGCCTCGGCTGCTCCACGCCCGCCCGCTCTACCCCCGTGGAGGGTCCCCCTGCTGCAGGCCCGCTCGCCCGCGCCCCTGGAAAGTGGAGACATCAGATGCGCCGGGGCCCGGGCCCGGGACCTCGGAGCAGGCAGGCCTGGCTCCCGAGAGGCTTCCCCGTCTTCTCCCCTGTCCTCGCAGGGGGAGCCTGTGCAGGGAGGGGTTGCTAAGCCCTAGCAGCCCCTCCGAGCATCCCCCGAGCGCGCGCGCGCGCGCCCCGCAGCATCCATCCAGGATGGGCGTCCAGGCCGGGGTTGCGCGGGTGTTTCTCTCCCCTGAAGGACGCACGAGCAGCCGCAGGCTGAGAAGGTGAACTTTATCTTTATTTCAATGTCTGCTTCTCTTTGTGGCATTTTTTCCCCCCTCTCCAAAGCCGGCCGATGACAATACAGACGCTGGACCTGCATCTAGCGATTTCCGACGTGACCTAGTGGTGGGCTGGGATTGAGGGACTGTAGTCGCCGTCACTGACACGGATTTTTTTTTTAGATTTATTTATTTACTTATACAAGCACTGGGTACAGTCAGGAGCGCGGGAGGGTGAGAGAATTCACCAGAGCCAGAGCGGGGAGCAGAGCAGGCAGAAGGACCGAAGGACACTGCTGAGGGGAGCAGCGGGCGCAGCTTCGCAACCCAGCGCTCAACCGCTGCGCCACCGGGGAGGCCCAGACACTAATTTTGTCTGAATAACGAGAAGAATAACAGGAAATATGTGAACAGCATTATGAGCAAACTGCACTGAGATGATCATGAATGAAATATCTAGAATTTTGGGAAAACGATGCCTCTCCAGTAAGCAGCTTGGCACCAGCCGCTCTCCAAGCGCAGTTACTATAGACATGTCCAGAGACTGCATCATAGAAACAGCTAGGGGTTCAGCAGAGCCCGAACCCCGCCGACTCAACTCCTGGGCAGCGCGGAGGCTGGAGCATGCAGGTTACCCCCAAACTGCCGCGTGTCGCGGCGGCTCCCCAGCGGCGTCTGTGCAGGTGTAGGTGACCAAGGTGGGCCCGCGCCAGACTATCCCCGGGGGTGAAGCGAGGCCCCGCGCATCTTCCCTTCCTCCTGCATCTGAAGGTGCCCCGTGGGCGTCGGCAGCACCGCGCTGCTGGGTGGAGGAACGTAATAAAGTGGACTTTGAAAGCAGCATGTCAGGGGAGAAAGATACCGTCTAATTAAATTTAATCTTCTTTTAAATGGTTACTCAAAAGAGAGACTCTATTAGAAGTTCAAAAGTGCCTCTATAAATCCTCCCCAGGCAAGTCTGTGCCGAGGCCGAGCGCACCTGTGGCAGGTGGAAGCGCGAAGGGGGGTTCAAGACCCGTTTCCTCTCCCTGGGATGGGATTTTAATGTCGAAAGAGTGATATTCCGAGGCCCTGAGACCACATCCTCTGCTGTCAAATGGGTTCAAGTTCATGGTCTTGAAAATCGCCCTGTGCCTGTCTTCCAGCCTCCTCCTGAGTCTTTCCTTCCCAGATCAAAGTAGAAATTAAAATGGGTTGTACGTGTTTATTCTTCAGCCTGGATTTTGGGCAGATGCCTCTTTCCACAGCTTCCTTGCCTCCTGAAGAGTTTCAGGCTTTTGGCTCCTGCCAAAATGAAGCCAACATGCAGCTTGGTACTTTGAAGTCTGAGTTAAAGCAAAACTAAATGGACCGTGTTTATCTGATCAATTAAAGCACTGCCTCCACCCTTAGCTCTGATGTTTCTCATTAGGCGGCATTCTTTGCAGTCCTCAGGAAATTAAGAACAGAGATTGAGTTTGGGGAGCGGGGGGTCTGCAGACAAAGAAATGTGGGAACAGTGGGGAGGGGTTCCGCCAGGCTCCAGCGGAAGCCACGACAGGACCACACTCCAGCTAGAGGCAGGGACGTCTTGGCCGAAGGGGGACTGTAGGAAAATATTAAAGGCAGTTCCCAAAATAAAATGTGATTGAAAACCCCTTTATGTAAAGTGAGCTACTAGATTGAATAGTCTTGGGCATGATGGATGCGTATAATGATCAGATCCTCATCTTTCTCTCCAAGATTAGCTTGTGTGCAGCTCAACTTAGCCATGGTGCACAGGGCCGGCTCAGTCAACAGCACTGGACTTCACAGAGTATTAGATTTAGAGAACTAAGAAGAGCATACATTAAAATTCTATTAGAAGTTCACAAATGGGGTGCCTCCCTGGTGGCGCAAGGGGTTAAACCACAGCACCATGAAGCTGCCCACAGCCACTGTGGCAAGAGTTCGATCCCTGGCTAGGGAGCTACCCACATGGCGCAGCAGACCTCTCCTGTCTCGCCCGCTGCTCCCTTCAGCAGTGTATTTCGTCAGTCTGCCTGTTCTGTTCCCTGCTCTGGCTCTGGTGAATCCTCTCAACCCACACCTCTGGCCTATACCCCAGTTCTTGTATACATAAATAAATAAATCCATAAATAAATAAAATCATCCTAAAAATTACTTAGGATGATATAAAATGGTAGATAGTTGAAGCCTGGGCCTCCAGTCAACTATCTGTCCACTGTCCCAGGAGGTAACTGGAGATGACACCCACGTGGCTTCCTCCCCCACAGCCTGGAACCTCCATCCGCTGTGCAGAAACCCTTTGAGATGCCTCACGTTCTTGATTTGAGAGAGTTGCCTCCTCCAACTGGTGCCAACAGATTTCTCTTGAAGTCGCCTGAGGGATAATGATTGTGTTGTTTTCCATTTTGGCAGCCTGTTTGGAGATGGTCTCCAGAATCGAGTCTTGGCAGGAAAACGAATGTACAATCTTTCTGTGTAGGTTTTTGATTTTACTTGGTGGGAACGCCTGTGTACATTTTCAATTAAATGAACTTTTTCACTTGACTGTATGTTATACCTTACTATCTAGTCATTGTTAGTATATACCAGATGGAATTATTTATGAAGATTTTTTTGTGTGTGCCTGTAGGATTAAAAAAATGATGGTCTGGAGAATATTGCTTTAAGATGGTACATTTCTTGACAAAGAGCTATATCAGTTTAATGGAAAGCTTATTTCTTAATGTATTTAGACATAAAATTTTATATCATTTAATGGCAGCATCTGAGGTAAATTTGTCAACCAAATCACTTGTATTTAGGAAAAATTCGAGGATATTTTAAGTACTGAGATAATGGTCCTCATTATGTTATAGCAAACTCTTTTTTCCCCTTTGTGTAAGCCTTTGATTGAATTTCTTGGTTTTTCTGGGCTGGATGTAGGTGCTCTTGACTCTTAAGCTATACAGATTTCCCTAGAACTCAAAAGTAGAGCAGTCCTACTTGATATGATTGGCAGGTCATTTTGGGGGGCCTAAGAATGCTCAAAAATTATTTCATTTTAAATTAACAGTTAAATCATTCCTAGACCTCCCAAGTAATCTACCAGTTCACACCAAATGGGAACTCTTTTCGCTTAGTGGGGGAAGCCTGTATCCTTCTATATATTAGCGAGATAACGATTTTGAATAGTGAGAAAGAGTAAGGAAGTTTTTATTCTATTTTGAAAGTGATGATTCTTTTTTCATCAACAGATAATTGATAGAATTTGGTTTATTTTCCATTGAGAAGATTGTGGGTCTTGGAGTTTCTGGTTTGACTAACTTTGTGAAGGAGAAAAAACAACAGCAAAATATAAAATCAGTGGGTTAAGTGGGTTAAGTGAGATATGTCATGAAAAGGGCTACCCAGGACCACTCCAATATAACCTTTTTTTGCATATTGCTTCCAAATACTTAAAATACAATAAGCGCAGTGAGAGGTATTGGGTTTGTCCTTTCAAACCAACTTTGAGTTACATTTGCTTTGACAGGTAATTTTCCATCTCCATAATGACAGGGAATTTGTCAATATGTGTACATCTTAGGTCCACCTTTGATTGGAACACTCAGCTGCTTCAGAGAGTGCAGTTAAGTAAAACGTTGTAATTAATTTACCAATGTGAGGGCTTGCATCTTCAGATATCTGCTTCCTGAAGATTTAAAAAAATATATAATCCTGACAGCAACACTTTCTCTCCTGAGCAGAGTATATTTTGTCCCATGTTCACGCAAACTTCTCTGAATCTTAACTCTATTAACTCTATTAAATGTTCAACCCATTGCATCTGCATTTTGTGTGTCTTCTGACAAATTACAAGTGGGACACCCTGCAGTCATTTTGTTGTGTGAGGAACAAGAAGACGTGGGCCTTTTTTAGGCTACTAAACCTATTCAGATATGGGCCCACGTCACTCTTTCTGTCCAGAGAATTTAAGACAAGAACACCAGACGGCCTCTTTAATTCAGGACTGGACTCTGGGGACAGGGACATTTTATCAGTTCTCTTCCAAGAAGTCACTGTGCACTCCTGGTCACTGCTGCTTCTATTGAACCTCAGACAGAGCCACGAGAGAGCCAGGTTAGTTGAAATGCTCTCAGTGATACTGCAACTTCAGGTTTTCAGGCCTAGTCTCCCAGCCAGGAACGGAACCCCGGGCTGCAGGCAGCGCTGAGTCCCAGCCACTAGACCACCTTGGGTTGGTGTCTCATGAAGCTGATGCTCACTTTGCTGATGCTCAGGTTAGAAAACAAAGAGAGGCAGATTTGCTTAGAGAAAGAAAACGTTTATTTTATTTTATATATTTTTACATCATTTTTCATTTTTGCACAATGTATGCATTTTCATCTTGGTTATAGTCCCCATACAATTCCCACCCCCCCCCCTTGTTTTCATCCTACTCTCTCCCCCCACCCCAGTGTGTCTCTGGTTTATAGTTGCTTGTTGATTTTGATTTTTCCTTTATAATAATTAGTCTTTTTCCTGGTCCCTTATTTAGGTTTTCTAAATTCCTGCTTGTGAGTGAGACCATCCGGTATTTTTCTGGCTTATTTCACTGAGCATGATCCCTTCCCGCTCCATCCATGTTGCTGAAAATTGCATAATTCAAAAGGGCACCTGCACCCCTATGTTTACAGCAGCACTATTCACAACAGGTAAGCTATGGAAACAACCCAAATGCCTGAAAATAGATGACTGGATCAAGAAGATGTGGTACATATACACAATGGAATATTACTCAGCCATCAATTAATGTTAATTAAAGAGAAAAGGAACAGAAATAAAGTGGGACTCTCAGGCCGGTGGAGCCAGGAGGGGCAAGGGAGCAGGAGGGAGGGCAAGGGAGCTGAAGTAGAGACATGCCTCAGGGCATATACACCTGCTTTCTCTGATTATTCTAAAGCCTAGTCAGCCTCTTTGTGATTGGTTAGTTCTCCGTGGACTCACCCACTCGGCCTTAAAGTCTCTGAGCCCAGAACTAAGTCTCTGTGTCCCAGCCCTTATCCTAGAGTCCTTTTTCTTTATTATCCTTGTTCCAGAATGTCCTATTGCCCCTAGTCCTGGTGTTTGATTAGTCCCCTGAGAAGTTTGTTACCCTTATCTCCGGAGCCTTCCTTATTCCTCCCAAGGTTTTCCTATTCTATTCTGACCCTAGGAGCTCTCCACTTGCCCAGTGTCTCATCAGGGCAAATTAAATGACATTTTTGAGATGTCTGACTCCATCTCATTTTAAATGTTATTTCAAGACTTAAGAACTTCTGGCCTCTTTTTCTACATAATTTTGAGGAAAGACTGATGAACCTCTTTCAATAAACTTCATGTAACTCCTTACATCTTCTGAGCTTTATTCTGTTATTATTCATTTGTTGGCATTGGTCAGCCTTGAGATAAGTTCAGTACTCTGCTATTCTCAGCTGCTGCCATCCTTTCTCCATTCTTCTGCAAGTCACTAGGAAAAATATCAATTTTATCAAAATCAAGAACAGCAAAATCATACAACTTCTAAATGTCATGGACATCTCTCACAAAACTCTCCCTCTACCTCTCAAAATATTATCGACCCTTCTTAGAAGGCACTTTGGGTGTAAGAAGAGTTGTCGTAGTGTTGTAGAGAAAAAAAAAAACTTTGCTTTTCTAACTTTAAACAAATGATATTGGTCATATTAGGCTAATTTACTGCTTAGCTTGGCTTGAATGGACAATCACTCCTGTTCTCCAGTTACTGTGCATAGGAGTGCCTCAGAATGTCAGTTAGGAACCAGCATCATTGTACTGGATACCATTTTCTAAAATAGGTCAATTCATCTGGCTACTTTGGGACATATTGTATAAATAGCTAATCCTAACAGATGTACCAATTGGCATCTTGTTCACAACAATGCTTTATATAATTTAATGAGAATTTTCTATGACTATCTTCATCAACTAGTAAACCTTTATTCACAGGCTTTCAAAGATTAACCATTTAGGCCAAAACTTCTTAAATTACCTGTGAAAAAGAGATTTTGTTGTTGTTGTTATGACCTGTTCAGTGTTCACATACTCACAGGCATGCAGAATGTAATTCCAGGTGCTTGAGGACATGACAATATCAAATTGTTTAGAAGCCATGTAGTGCTTATCCCGTTTCTGCACGTGTCTTGTGGTAGATGGCGGGGGAGGGGTACTGGTGGGATCTGCAGGCTACTACTAGTGCATGCTCCACCTCTTGAATAGCACTGATGGAGCCTGTTATCTCTGGTGTAGAATCCTGAGGGTGGGGGTTCATCAGTAGATTGTCCTATTGAAAAATTAAAATATCTATTCAGAAAAGAGTCATCTCTCCTAGAGGACCACTTCTAGGCCTCCACTGACCCAGCCGTCCAGGATGGGATTGTGGTTAGGATGTGGACTCTTTTTTTTTTTTTAAAGGTTTATTTATTTATTTATACAAGCACTGGGTACAGTCAGAAGCGTGGGAGGGTGAGAGAATTCACCAGAGCCAGAGCAGGGAACAGAACAGGCAGACCGATGAAATACACTGCTGAGGGGAGCAGCGGGCGGCAGGAGAGGTCTGCACGCCATGGGGGACCCTCACCGGTGGCCGGGGATCGAACCGGTGCTGCAGAGGCTGCGGGCAGCTTCACAGCCCAGCGCTCAACCACTGCGCCACCAGGGGAGGCCCAGGATGTGGACTTTTTAAACGACACCAGCTCTGTCATTTACTAGTGTCCTCTGCAGGGAGCCGTCTGATGTGCTTGTGGGTTTCACAGACGTGGCTGGTGCAGGCGGTTTTCGTAGCAGGTGGCTGTGGTGTTGCTGGAGAGAGTCCTCTGGCATGGTGGACAGGAAGGTGAAATGTTGGAGCTAAGGCTGGAGACTCCTGCTAGGAGTCAGGACCAACCCTCTTGAAAGCCACGAGCTCAGGTCCATCTCCTCAAGCTCAGAGGCCCACGTGAGCATGAAAACTTCCAGTGTCAGTGAAATGTCATCATAGAATAATCATTTCTTCAGCTGTAGCTGCAAACGATGAAGGCGAGGATGGAGGCTGGCAAGTCTCTGGTGGGAAGATTTTGGACAGCTGGTTCTGAACCTTGTAGGGAGCAGCAGATCTTCTCGCGTTGACAACATTGGGGCAACATTAAGGTTTTACACGTGAGCCTGTTTCTCAGCTATGCTGGGGAAGGGAGCGGTGAAATGAGGTGCAGCTGAAACCATGAAGCCACCTTGGGAAGGAATTTATGCTCCAGGGTGGAGCAGGTTTTCCAGGACCCGGGGAATTAGAGGCTGAGGAAGGGCAGGGTCAGCAGAGCCTGAGGCCAAATCAGTTGCTTCCCCTGGGGCTCTGCCACTCAGATTAGGGAGTGTCAAGGGAGGGCACAGAGACAAAGGCTGCCTCCCCACTCCCCAGGGGTAGGTGGGGTTCATGGAAGAGCAAATGACAATAGCACAAACCTGCAGTGGAAATTCAAATCCCAACTTTAATGGGATTTGAGGAAACTTTAATGCCTGCCTGGTTAAATCTGAAATACATGTTACAACGGTCAGTGATTAAAAACCCCAGAGGCGATAAAAGTGGGTTTGTAAATAATCTCTAAAGAACGAATAATAATTTTGTTAGGGAATTCCCCAAGAAGCCAAGAGACCTTATTCAGATGAAATCCTTGTGGATCCTGTAATTTATCACTGCGAATTTGCATCCCCACACCCACCTGGAGCAGCAGAAACTTCTCCTCAGAGGTCGCCTTGCTCTCCCTTAAAATGCTCAGATTGCAAGCCAGGCTTAGAAAATATGTGTCCGGAAATTGTATTGTTCACTTATATTTATAGACCGTCTTTGTCATTGGTAATTGAATTTTCTCACGAACCTTGTGATAATTAACCCATGGGCAGCGACCCGGGGACTTGTCTTTATTTATCCCACCCCTATAGAGCCCGTGGACATTTTCTTGTTAGTCAGAGAATACCCTGGACCTTCAGTCTGTTTTTCTTTTCTCCTGATCACGTAAGGAAAAAACCAGGACAGCCTGAGGCAGAGACTGCTCCCCACTTTCCTTGTCTCCCGAGTATATCAAACCCCCGGCTTTATTCTGTGGCAGTTAGCCCCGTGAAGCAGGTTTTGTTCGTATTTTCTAAATATTATTTTTAATATTTTAATTTGTATTACTTTTTGTGGAGGCAGCCTTGGTTGACACACATGTGATTCAGAGGTGTAGGAGGACAGCCCTTCAGAAGCCTGACCCCACCCCTCACGAGGGGTAGGGCCCCCACATCCTGCTTGGTCTCAGCAAGGGAGACCTGGGAGAGGTAGCTCAGCTTGGGAGGAGCTTAGAGACCGGCGCGGGCGGCCAAGCTGGCTGCGTTTCCGAAGCCTCATGGCACCGGACAGAGCCCTTGGGTCACCCGCCTTCTGCAGGATTTCTGGGGGGCTGAATTAAGGTGCAAAAGAAAACTGAAGGGAAGATTATTGCACTTTAATATTTGACTACTTGAGCTTACAAGGAGACAGGATTTTTATGTGACATTTTAATTTGTTTGGTGCAGTGACAGGCAATGTTGTTTACTATGTTCAAATCCGGGGGAATGTCCCATTCTGGTGTCTGGAATCTGACGCCCGGTCGTGTGCCCGAGACATCTGTCCTGCTTGGCGCTGGCCCTTCATCCCGCCTCCACAATGACGCACTCCTGCCCCTGAGCCCTCTCAGCTCTCTGCCGCGATGGAGGCCGGCCGCTCTCGGAGGCTGAGACAATTCCAAGCCCCGCGGACCAGAATCGCGGGTCATTGTCCCACGGGTGGGCGCATGGGGTGGGCTCTTAGAGCATCTCTCTTTCAGGATTAGCAAAACAGAAGGGCGGCCGTCAGGAGGGCACCATGTTTCCATGGCTCCCTGCCTGGGGAGAGCCCCGCCCAGGTGAGCTGGTCCCAGGTGAGCCTGTGTGAGGCGAGTCCCTCCGAGAAGCGGGAGATGGGAACGGCACGTCCTGCTGTCAGGCTTGGCAGCACCTGAAGCTCCGCCACATCTGCATTTTCCCTTGATGTGAAACAATGCATTCCGTCCTTTGCTGAAACTTAGCTGGAGGTGCCCTGCTGCCGGGATGGGCAGGGCGGGCTGACTCGTGCTGCTGCGGGGCTTTTTTAGAACCTTGTTGGACCAAAAAGCTGAGCAGAAACAGACCAGGGGACCAGCAGGGAGAGAGGCCTCTGGCGAGGACGTGCTCCCGAGCCCGTGTTGTGTGATGCTTGCTGGCCCCAGGGGGCTTCGGGGCCCCTCTCCTCCTGTAAGGGCAGGAAGGACACAGGGCATGTTTTCCGATCCAGCAGACCGGGTAAAGGAGTCCTCAGTGGTTTTTGCAGGTCTTTTATTAGGGTTCACCAGGCATATGGCAGGCAGGGGCACTGGGGGGCCAGTAGGCTGGCAGGCCTCCCAGCCCCCTGCAGGTCTTCACTCTCTCTGGGCTCTCCGGCCTTCTCTCACGTTCTCTCTGCTTCTTTCTCGGCTTCTGCTGGCGTCCCTGCGACCTGCCCCTAAAAGCCCAGTCTCAGCCCAGGTGAATCCCATCTACCTAGGCCCACACCCTGCTCCAGGTGCCGCCATCAGGCATGCCTTCAGGACCGCAGATCCTCATCTATCCTGATGGCGGGAGGGCAGAACAGCCTGACATTTTTCCTTACCCTACAGCCGGTCTCTCGGGAGGGTCCGAGAGCAGCCGAGTGACCAGGTCCCTCCCGTGAGCGAACTGAGGTGGACACTTCCTGGGCAGGAAGATGGAGGACCCGAGGAAGCTCCCCGCTCCGGGGAGAACGCCCCTCAGCCGGCTCTCCCGCGTGGCTGCTGCTCACTCCCGGGTATTTTAAAATATGGGCCGTTGATTTAATAGGTGGGATGCAAAGAAGTGAATAAACATTGCATAACAATGCGCACCTTTTACAGAAACGAGAATGTTTAATCAAGAAAACATGGTTTTCTGTGTCCTCCTATCTTCTCAGTCTCAGTCTCTGGGTGGGAGCACCCCCTGGCCTTTCCAGGTCACCCCTTCTGTAGGGTAAGTAAAGCATCAGGCTTCTCTGCCCTCCCGCCATCAGGATGGATGACAGAACCCTGCGGTCCTGATGCATGCCTGATGGCGGCACCTGGAGGAGGCTGTGGGCGTAGGTAGATGGGATTCACCTGGGCTGAGACTGGGCTTTTAGGGGCGGCATCACCGGGACACCAGCAGAAGCAGAACACGAGAGAAGGCTTGCCGGGGGCGAGAGGCCCGCCAGCCTCCTGGCCCCCCAGCGCCCCTGCCTGCTGTGTACCTGGTAAATCCCAATAAAAGCCTGAAAAGCCACCCAGGGCTCCAGGACTCTCTCCTTACCCCTTCTGCTCAGATCATAGAGATCCTGCCCTGTGCCCTCCTGCCTTTACACCTCCCCTCCCCTCCTCCCCTCAGGTGGGACAGGATGGGTGGCGGAGGGGCTGGATGGTTGGGGGCTGCAACTGCTGTTCCCTCCCCAGGCCCTCTGGCCACTGCGGACTCCCAGGTGGCCTCACTCTGGCCAACAGCCTCCCCTGGGGGACGGTGTTAAGAGGACACAGGGCCTGGGGGTCAAGATGGTTCTTCCCCACCCACCGCTGGAAGCATAACAGGGTCCTGACCCCAAAGAGCGGGTGCTTGGCCTCTAGGGAAAGAACTCCCTGGAGAGCGCGGGGTGCAGCTGAAGCGGGCAAGGCTTTGTTGGCGGCGCCCGAGGGAGCCAGCCTGGAGAGCAGGCCTGGCCGCTCCTGCTGGGTGTTAGGAGCAGGGGGTGCAAGGCTGCCACAAGGCCGAGGAGAGCGGCGTGGCAGCCTGTTCTGCGCTGGGCTCTCCCCGGCAGGCGCAGGTGTCTCCACTGTGGGCTCCCGGCCTCCTCCCTCCGAGACGGACATGATCATGGCGCCCTCTGGCCTGGAAGCCCAGTTGCTCCCACAGGGCCCGCAGCCCAGATCCATGTCGGCTCACCCAGCACCTGGGGCAACTCATCCTACCCGCTGGCGGTTTCTCTCACCCGGACCGTCTGGAAAGCAGGAGTGACTGTCTCAGTCCCTGTCAGGATGTGGTGGAACTCCGGAAGGCGAGACTCACGAAGTGTGGGTCTTCCCAGTGACCGGCCCCCCTGGGGGTTCATCTCAGATTTGCCCACACCGAGCCCCCAGCCTTTGGTCCGTCACAGCTCAGGGGCCCACAGAACCTTCGGCTTTGGGGTCCTAGTTCTGCACGTGGGGTTCTGTGCGCACCTGTCAGGGACCTATGAACCCCTCGTCCCTTAGGAGCCCAAGAGAGCTGTTGCGTTTTCAGCTTGTTCAGCATTTTGCTGCTTGTTGGAAGGGGGCAGCTTCGCGCCTTCCTGCAGGAGGAACTGGGAGTCTTGGCTGCATTATTAATAGTGTTTTTTGTTTTTTTTTTTTTTTTTTTTTTTTTTTAGGAGACTCAAACTGAGGCTGTTCGGAGAAAGCGAGGACGTGAGGACGTTTTGCTTTTGCACATCGGATGGCAGTGGGTCAGCGCCAGGCTGCGGTGAGTAAGGAAAGGGCCAGCGCCGAAGGCTCCCTCGCTGATCCTCAGGTTGGGAAGGGGGCGTGTGAGGGGAGGGAGCTACCCCCAGGCTCTGCTCTCTTCTCTCTGCTCGGGGTCCGCCCCGGAGCTCTGCTTGCTCCCAGGGCTTCTGAAATCCTGTTTATTGAGACCAGTTGGTTTACATCGTTGTATTTTGGGGGTTGTTGGTTTAAACCGACAATGTCCTGACCCAGCCGGTGTAGAGCTGAGATACCCCCTCATTTCAGAAGAGGGTGTTCTCAGTCCTTGGGGGTCGGGTGTAAATTGAGCAGCCCCTATGGGAAGTGGGCGACCACTTCACAAAATACCAGTGGAAATGCACCGACACTCCTGCTCCGACTTCTTGAAGACTGTGAGAACACTGACCTAGGAGACGCGCACACCCGACCTTCGTGGCCTTAGTCACAATAATCAAGACGTAGAAAGGATTTAAATGCCCGCTGCCCGATGACTGGGTGAAAACAAACAGCGGAATCTGGGCTCAGTGGACACCCTCTGCTCTTAAAAAGCGCTGGTGCCTCCTGCGAGAGGCCTGGGCGCTGGGAGTGAGGGAGCGAAGCAGAGGCGGGGAAAGTGAAGGCGGATTTGGCTTGGCTTCCCTCACGCAGCACCAGTCACCGAAGCAGACAAAGCGATGGTACACAGCAGAGTTAACTTAGAGTCTGTGAAAAAGGTGACAGTTCCCAGAAGGGCCGGGAGTAGGGGTGGGGGACAGGGGCGTGGTGTGTGTGTGTGGAAGAAGGGACGGGGGTGGATGTGACCGTAGGGGCCACCGGAACTGGAAACTTTGGTGGAAGGCAGATGAAGTGTGTGCACGCCTTGAGGGGTGAAGCTGTGTCCTGAAATAATATCGCCTTATAAATAAATGGCAAATTAATACAACTTGATAAAGACAACACAAGCATGCTCTCTAAAGTCTCCATTCCCCCATCTGCAAGCCCCGACAATCCCTGCCCGCTGGCGTCTCCATTTGCTTTGTTTATTTTCTTCTTCTTTAGCAATGGTGACAATTTCTGGGAGTTTCTAGGTTGCGCACCCTCCTTTCTAAAGCCGTAACCCTCGCTTCCACCCGCCCTCTGCTCCACTCTTTGTCCTGCTGTCCGATCAGCGCTCCAGATGACTCTCCGGTGGGCAGGCGCCGGTAATTACCTTTGTCAGGATGAATTGCTTGCGGTGGGGTGGAGTTGAGCTGAAAGGTGGCTCCTCATTGCAGGGGGATAACATTCCCTATTTTAACACAAGTTCCTGGCCAGTGGCGATCAAGACACCGCCTTCATGCCTTCATCCTCTTCCCTCCAATACAGGCAGCAGAGTTGCCCGTGTCCCCAAGAAAAGCTCTAACGTCGAAATGATGATGCTTTTCGTTATGAAGACTGAGAATCCTATTTGATGGTGTGTGTTCTTTAAGGCAAACTAATACGTTATTTCACAACCAAAAAGCTATTGCTTGTTACTGCATTCAGTTTTCAGTGGGTTTGAGTGGATTTGAAATGGATGAACTATAAGTGACTGGAGAAGTTAATTTTCCTTGTGGAGAAAAGATGATCGTAAAGGAACCAAGCTGAAGTTTCACACCAATTTTGATTCCCTTCTACAGCAGAGAGAATGTTATTTCTAAGCTGCAGAGCAATTAATGACTAGCACTGCAGGATGTATTTAATTGAGTATTGATTTAAGGCCAAGCTGTTGTTTGGCTGAGGCCTTGTGTTATAATTAATGGACCTTAGGCAGAGTTTAATTTTTCTGTACTATACCTGATTTTCAAGCATTGCAATAGCAGCCCTCAAACAATCCATACAGGGAGACTTGGACTTTGCCCATTAACTTTTTAAAGTTTTGACTGAATTTTTAACATGCCCAGAAGACTTTGGGCTTGTGATAGTAACTTCAAAGTCTGCTGCATTTTGAATACATTTAAGGTTTAAATTCTCCCATTGACATATTGCCATTTAGTCAATAAATTTATTTGTATTACTTTAGTACGGGGTGATATGAGTGTTTCCTGATGAGAATGGTTCCTAAAACTTCTCTGGGGTTCTATAGAAAGTGAATAGACAGTCGTTTGTCCAGTGTAGTGTTGGATGTTTAATGCTGACTGCTCCCTTGAAGGGGTTGCTCCTTTCAAGGGTTCAGCCATACTAACATCCAATGATTAATCCCCCATAGAGTGACAGAAATATATGAATTTATAATTTTTAGAATAGCCATCTGGTCCCTCTGATGGCCCAATGCTTGAACGTTAGCCCTTGCTATGTTTAGGACGATGACTTCAATCTTCATTAGCTTGGAAGAGTCAGTAAATGCATCTCAAATGCAAAGCATTATGGGCATTTGCAGGCATATGGTAATGAGCGTTGTCCAGCTGGGAGTGGCCACCTCTAAGCCAACAGCCTGTTCTGAACACAAGCCTTGCAGATGCAACCACACCACGTGGCTAGGTAGCAGGCTGTAAGGATTGCCTGACCAACTCTGTTTACCAAACTTTCTAAAATGATGAGTCTTCTCTGTTTCTTTGTCCTACTGGCACATTCTGACCTTTCTCCCCAGTCACTGTTAGAGCAAAATCACCTTCATTTCAAGCCTTGTCAGTGTTATCCAAGGGGTGCTGACTGGGCTCTGCAGTGTAGAAGTTCCAGGCTCTTCAAGCCCGTCTTGCTATCCTCACATGTCAGACTAGCTGCTTGTTTCTGTGGTGCGGTGGTTGGGGAGTCTGCTGTAATCCCAGCAGCGATTTCAGGTCTGGCAACTGGCACTCCCTTTCTGAAGAGGAGAGCAGCTGCTTTGTGTCAGCTCCCCAGAGAGCTACCACTTTGGGGAAAAAACCATGAAACACTCACAAGAAGGGGTGTACTGGCTGGATTTTATAACTCTTCAGTGGATTCAAGGCTCCAGCATGTTTGCACGATCTTGCAGCTCAGGGCGTAACTGGGTGAATCCATCAGAGTAGGTGTTCAGGATTAACCATGTGGATTTTAATGAGTCGCTGATCTTTAATTTATTCTGCATCTTCAAAATTAGGTGGTGGAAAGAAAAATGAAGAGGTAGGTGGTAGATTTATCTCCATTTCAGAGCTACCACATCACTCACTGGTCAAGCAGCATAAACCTCTTAGCATGCTGATAAGCTGTATTTATTTTGGTCACTGATCAGTAAATTTTAGGGAGTGGAGCCGTGTGGGGATATGAACATACTGATGAAAAGGGCATTTTTTTCCTCTTTGTGAATGTGATTCATGTATTTCCAAGTCTGAAGGACATTTACCGTTACGGCATCGTCGACTCACTGAGACCTGCGCTCTTTGCTCGTCCTGCACTGATGCTTAACTCGCTTGGGGTTTATATGATGAAAATTCAAGCATGTGTGTAGGTACGAACCCCCTTGACTCTCCAGCCACGTCATAGACCAACCATTTTTGTAAATGATTATCATTAATACATTCCAGCAGAACAGTGCCTTTTATTTGTGTGTTGAGGTATTTTGACTAGAAGCACAAAGCAAGTACCACGGAAGATACACGCGGTAGAGAAATCCTGGGCTCTGGACTTCTTTCTGCCTTACAGAGCTCGGGCTGGGGCAGTGACTGTCTAAGGCATGTTCTGTTATGAGCTGATGAGACGTGGGCATTCAGAGAAAGGAGGTGGCAATTTGGCCTGAAAGTGCTTCTGGGGTCATTCACGTCCTGGCCACAACCAGGGTAAATTGTGCAATGGGCAGAGTCTATTGTTTAATTAATTCATTTGTGGTGGTCACATGAATTTACAGCACTGTGGGATTTAGGGGTGTGGGCCACAACTCTTCAGCTACATGCCACCACCCCACCCCCACTGCCGAGGCACCCACAGTTCTCCACCATAGTCCGCTGGGCTCCCTCACCTTTGACCCAGTCCCAACCTGCCCCCCGAAGCCAGGCAGGGCATCTTGTTGAATGAATGATAAGTAGTGAATGAATGGCAGGAGGGAAGGACAGCCGGAGCTGCTGTGGCCTCGGTGACCGCCTCCCCTCTGCCTGCCACGGGTCCTGCTGTGGTCCAGGGCACAGATTACACCGAGACGATCCCATTTCAACGCTGAGCATCACTCTTGTAACCATGGAAACTGTGTATATACAATGTAAGCCCACTCTCCCTCAACTCCCATCTAGAAAGAGGGTCATGGTGTCTCTGCCTCCCAAAGATGGCATGGGTGTTAACTGATCTCAATTGTATGAGTATTTAGATATTTAGAGTACTTCTTGACACATTTGAATAATTTTTATTTTTTTATTATTTTTTCTTTTTTTTAAGATTTATTTATCTATGCATTCAAGAACTGGGGTACAGGCCAGAGGTGCAGAGGGGTGAGAGGATTCACCAGAGACAGAGCGGGGAACAGAACAGGCAGACTGATGAAATACACTGCGGAGGGGAGCAGCAGGTGAGACAAGAGAGGTCTGCTGCGCCATGTGCACAGCTCCCTGGCTGGCCAGGGATCGAACTCTTGCTGCAGTGGCTGCAGATAGCTTCACAGGTTGCGTCTTAATCTCTTGCGCCATCAGGGAGGCCCCTGAATAATTTTTAAATACGTGTGATTGTTATTCCATCTTGGAATCTGGAATGATTCTCCTTTGTGCCTTTAAAATGCCCTTCCTGAAGATCTTGCCGTTGCACCACTGGGCTCTGGCGTCTGGTGCACTGTTGTGTTTCTCTGACAGGCTGATCTGAACCCTGCTGCTCCTCCTGCGGGTCAGCTCTGATGTCCCCCTTCCTGTGTGGTCCCTGACCTTTCATCTCCCCTTTCTGAAATTCCAACTGAGAGAAAGTCTATCCCTTCCCCTTCTAGTAGAAGTCGTGGCTTCCTTGGTTGCTTGCAATGCCTAGATAATGAAACAGAGCTTGCTGGCGTTACCTCTCTCGTAGGTCTCCCTGCAAGATTCCCCAGGGACCCACTGGAAAAGAATGAGCCTGGATGCTTAGAAGTCTATTCCCTCTCTGGGCAGCCAGGCAAGCGCTGACCTGACCTCAGCTTCCAAACCACTGGCGGTTTACTGCTTCAGGTATGTTTGCTGCTCACTCAGAATGCATCTAAAGGTAATAGAATGTCCTCCTAAGCCTCTTACTTGAAATCCATCAGTTTGATGCTGTAGGCTTGAATTATTCCGAATATAGCTCTTGAATTTCTCTGAAGTTGTGACTTACTCCTTCAATATATAAAGGAGGCGGCTTGGAGACTAGGATGGGTATAGCCGAAGGCAGGAGCCTGATGTGGCCGAGCTTTTGCAAATGAAGGCACCTCAGAGCCTTGGGTTTCAAACTGGAGCAGATCATGTGACTGTGTCACAAATGGCTCTAACAGTGCAGAGCATGAGATGTTTTACATAACAGTTTTTTCAACTGAACTCTACCCCATATGCCATTGAGGTTGGGAATGGTTTCGGGGGACAGTACACTGTAGAGAAATGATGATTTCTCTTTGAACATGCATTGCTTTCTCCATGGAAGACTTGTACTTCTGACTAGTCATGGCTTGTTTTTGAAAAGCCTGGGTGTAAGTCTAGCTGGTGACCAGACAGGGGAAGCGTTGTTTATTGTTGTATAGTAAGCGCCAATGGGAGAGGTTAAGAGAACAATTCATTAGTCTGTCATGAGGGATTCAGGAAAAAAAAATTGCTGTCATTCAATAGAACTGATTGGAGCCTAGTTATGGAGAACAGAGTCTGCGAAAGGATGAAATTCACAGAGAGGCAAAAAGGGAACAAAATGAAGGCTTGCTCCAGCTATGCTATTTCTTGCTCTTAAAAGGGGAGAGATGATACGGGGATGTAAAGCAATGACTTTGAGAGCAGATGTATGACAGTGCGTGTGCCGTTCTGTCGGTATAACTCATGAAAATGCCCCGCGATGTAAATGTTTAGGATCCTTTTATTGAATTACTGCAACAATCATAACGTGCCATGAAAGAAAGGCACCATCTATATGCTAATTAAGAAAAGGCAACATGCTGTAACTACTGTGCAAACCATAAAATATTCAGTGCGTGTTTGTTAAGAATCCAAAGAGCTTCTGTTTTAACTTGATAGGTGCAATTTGGCTGGAAAAGAGGTGTTTCGAAGCAGATTGTTAAATGCTCTTTTATGGTCGCTGGCTGTTTAACAAGGAACTCAGTGTGATGAGAGGGAAGGATCACTTGGACTTGAAACACTGTTTTAAATCACTTGGAGGAGTTTGAAGAAGGATATTGACCCAAAAAAGAAGTGTCTGTCTTGGCTTCGCAAATCACTGGGATGGGATGAAATCTATTGTGTAGCCGGGGACCAAGGAGACATGGTTCGGTCCTTGAGATGTTTGGGTCTCGTTTTCATTGCACCTATTTTTTGTTGGCATGTTCCATTCAGAATGAAAAACCTCCATGACACCCATCGGGTGCTCCTGAGTGGCTGAACCACGTCCCACCAAATTACCGCTGCTCTTTCTGCACCTCTGCAGGCGCATGCCTCGCTCCACATGATGGAGAGATAGATGCCCTTCCCCTTGTCAAATTGAGTTCACTGGAGAGATCTTTCCAAATGTGCTGTATTTCCTCACCTGCTGTAGATTTCTTTTAGTGTGTCGATATTTCTAGTCTTTGAACCAGACTTGTAAAGGTTTAGGGCTGCAGGCTTCACGTTTTCTAAGTAGATGCCCAAATTGTTTTTGCTTTGGTGACTCTCTGGATACAATTTGCTCCTTAATGTCTTCCTCTTCAGACTGGTCACAGGCTAATGGTCCCGAGCAGGTGAGGTGTTGAAAATGGGTCAAAGCACTCTGCTCAGGACTGCTATTTTGGGGAGTCCACCTCTCTTTACTGGCCAGCAACTCTGTGTTCTGAGTCCTAGAGGGGTCGGCACTGTTCTAGACCTCGTGCTAATGGCTCTGTAGACCAGCTGCTTTCACTCATGTCCTCACTGCTGCCCGAATTAATCCTGGCAAGGTTGCTAGACAGACATGAGAAGGCCTTGGCAGTGTGGAAACTTCTGCCCCAGGCTAGTGCTCTGGCTGAAGAAATTCCTCATCGGCATACTTGCAGAAACACATTTTATAAAAGAAAGAATTTTGTGCCCTGATTATAAATTTGCTATAAAACTTACCAAGGCTGAAAAAGGCACATAGATGTAGCTCATCACTGAGCAAACCTAGTCTTCCTCAAGCTGATTAGAAATAAATGTGGATTCCAAAATGCAAACTCATTCTTCTCTCCCGCAGGGCCTATTTAGCTGGTGTAGAGACTGCTTTGAGTCAAGGCTAGCAGTAAGTCCTCTGGGATTTTCCCTGTTCCTTTTGCATATCCCCTTCCTGAAGGGCCAGTTTCATCCTCCCCTCTCCTGTTGGGATGACACTGGCTTGAGTCAAGTCATTTTTCTTTTTGTCTCTCCTGGAAACTGCATTGGGTTTGTTGTGAATGTCACATGCCTCAGAGTGGAGTTGTAATAGACTAGGGTGGCTTTGTAATGTGTCAAGTTGGCAAGGGTTTCCTATATTTTCCTAAAATCTCCATGCTTCTGGTTGGGTGAGATCAAGAGATTATGAGGGTGATTTGGAGGAGGGAGTCAAGGACAGTGACTGTGTCTTGCAGTCACTGCCTGGTCCCTTACCTCACGTGGGCAGACGTGGGCATAGCTCAGTGAGGACGGGCCCTGACCTCTGCTGGACACCCACTTCCCGAGGTCAGAGAGTCCTGCTTGTCCCTGTGAGCTCCAGCTCATGCTGTGAGTCCGGCCTGCTCGTTCCGTCCACCACATGAGGTCCTCTCTTTCTTCCCTAGTTGCTTGTCCTGTGGATTTTAAGCTCCTGAATCAAATGCAAAGACAACTGTGAAATCAGCTCCCCGAACTCTGTAAGGTGAAACCCTTATTACAAATGGATTGATTTGTCTTTCTACTTCCATTCTGGTGGTTCTACCTCTCTAACAAAATCCTGATCTATACTAATTTGGTACCAGAAATGACTCTAGAAGAGCAGAATCTTAAGTTACTCAGTATTGGTTCTGGGTTTTCTGGAACTGGTTCTTTATCTGATTGGTTGTGTAAGTCTCAGTGACCCTGTCATGAATGATTAAGAGGATACCAGTAAGCTCCGCCTTGCAATGGTAAATGTTAGGTAAATTCACATTCCGATACTTGTAATTAAGTAACTGTAGAAGGCTCCAGTTGACCAAGTGCTTGCTGTCATCACAGATTTTCCTGAAAGTTGGAGTTGGCTCCTTATAACTGTGCTGGAGAACCTGGGAGTAATAAATGATAAGTACAGGTCTTCAAATTCCTGGCTCACAGTCCAAGCACCTGGAAGGTTCTTTGACCTCCCTGAAGATCCTCCCTTATGTCCTGTAGTTACAATGATGAGATTGCTAGAAATCAAACCTAGAATCTGATCTTGAGGGTGATTGAACTACAATGCAAATGACTTCCCAATCTGTAGGGTCCCTCTTATTAAAGCTGAGGCCCTGTTTGGAAGGCTGGGACTGTAAATGGCATAGGGACAAAAGGGCGATCCTGATGATGCTAGAATCTTGAACCCTAAATTTCACCACATCTTTGCAGTTGAAGAATCCCTGTTTGAATAGCCAATCTCCTGTTTGAATAACCTAAAGAAAGCTTCATCTGAGTTGCTTCACTTGCAAAGCATTGCTAGTTTTTTGTTTTTTTGAGTGGGACAATGCAAAGTATTTTGTGTGGATGGAGAACATTTGGATGCAGGCGGGCATGAATAACCTTGACCTGCGATATGACCACCACACAGGGAGCAAGATGTTCTCCATCAGGACACAGCAGAGCCTCTGTGACCTGTGATGGTGTTTTGGGGGGCCAGAATGATGATGAAAGGCCAGAAGGGATTTGAAATGCCAACTGTCATCTGGACCCACTTGCATTGGTGGAGACACTTGCACAAAGAAGCATAATGGGTAGGATCTTGGCTTCTTCCCTCCTTACTTGGACACCTTGGGAAAATGCTTAACTGATCTGTTGCTTCATCACTCCTGCATTTTCCTGAGGGATGCAAGATTGATGCCAGCAACCATCACCATTATCTGCTCCCTCCACATGGGAGGGCTGGGGCAGCCTAGGACATGCTCTGGCAGCCCTTTCCAGGCCCTCACACTGGCTGTTGCACCCCCTGTTGGGGCTGCTGAGGCTCCCAAACACCAACGCTTCTCTTCCCCGGGGCCTATAGTCTCCAGATCCTTTTCTGGAGTTTTGGGTCTCCGAATGTTGATTCAATGTCCAAATTCTTTGCTGAAAGACAGTCATGTTTTCCTCCACGGGGAGCTACTCTTTCTCTACTTGTAGCTTTTCTCTTTGGCCATCTGAAGGGTTAGGGCCCCTTTGGGAATCTGCTTTGATGGGTGCATAGCGCCCCCTGCTGGGCATAGTTATAACACAGCACCAGCTGAGCACTGAGCTCCTGCCCGGTGCCCGGCTGGGTGCAGGTTGGTGAACACAGACGCAGAAGTGGGTGCCTGGAGGGACTCTGCACCGACATGCAGCCGGTCAGTGGATCAGATCCAGGTCGTCCACTTCCAGAAAGTGTGCATGTCATCGCTGTTCGGTAGGAACAGCTACTTTGGGCTCTGTTAACATTGGAGTGGAAGCCTTTGCCACCCACCAACTAATATATTTCTACAGCTATTCCATGTGTGACCTTCCCAAAGGGGTTTGAACTCACATGTTCAGGTAGAAACATTGACCTCCCAGGGTTGCTGTGAGGATTGAAGGAAATATTCTACTGGAAACAATCTAGCAAAACACCTGGCATGGAGTACAGCCTAAATTGACATCACTTACGTTACCTTCTTCCAGATCCTTCCAGGATGCTTCCACTTTCATCTAACTGTGAGGAAATTTCCTATGGTCTTAGAGCATCGTTCCAAAGAACTAACCCTTTCATCAAGGAATCCTAAACCTCGTGATCTGAGCCCAGCCTTGTTCCCAGTGCTCTGTCCAGCTCATTCCCAGCCCCACCTCAGGACTTAGAGGCCTTAATACAAATAGGACTTGTGATTAAGTGCCTTGATATTTCAGTACCAACAGGGCACAGACAGAGCTTCCTATATCCTATATTTGGTGATGTCAACACTAGTTTGTTTGCAAAACTCTTTTTAAGTCCAGATTGGTTTTGGTGCAACAGAGGTTACTGAGGATTATTTAGAGTAGTGTGCAATTCACTGTCCCTTGGATTAGCCAATGGGAAACAGGAATCAGTCTACCTGCCATCAGATCACAAAATATGAACGACAGATTCACTCTCCTGCCTGATGTGCAACATATACATTCATTTCAAGATCATGAGGGAATTTGCCTTTGTTTCTAATGCTGACTTGGCTAAAAATGAGTGATATTTAAACACGCTGTGCCTTTGCTATTTTAAATGTTCTGTGTAAATTAGAGGGGTTGGACTCTGATCTCTATGGTTCATTTACTTTGAATTCAGTGGTTTTCATATTTTAGATCTCATCCTTCATATTTACTAGAGAATGACCTTGACATCCTGCTGGGGGCTTGTTAATAGGATTCAGAAATAGTCACTAGGATTTCTGTTTGCATATAAGCTGAAAACTACAATTAATAATGTACATATGAAAGTTAAGGTACTTCCGGTGACATTTTACGATGTTTATTGCAAGAGAATCATTTTCTTAAATCTCGGGTCATCATGTTCATTAATAAACAGCTCAGCTATTAAATTTTTTATCCAGTTCTTATCGGAAAGTTGTATAGGCTTGAAATGTAATGGAAATCTCACACGGCTGGAGATCTCACAGATGTTCTCTGATGATGTGATGTGCTTGTTCCTTTAAAAATGCCACCCACCATTCCCTATGATCTGGGGTTTCTGGGTCTCTGGATATGTAAGTAGACTTGTTACAACACAAACAACCAGAATGCTTTGCATTTGTCCCTGTCTTTGTGGGAGGAGAGTGACCTAGTGGAGGCTAATGATCTGTGTCTCTGATGCAGACCTTCTTTATCAGAGAAGAGGAAACTTTGGAGAATTTCAGGATATTCTTACCCAAAAGAGGTAACAGATAGACTAGAAGAACTGGATTTGTCTGGAGGATCGAATGGCTCGGTCATTGCTTTGCGTGGGTGTGGCACGTAGACTAGCGACCCTCCTGCTCGCCAGGGCTCAATGCACAGTGTCTACCATGCTGGTATCTTAGTGCCCTCACCCATCTGTCCTTTCACCGTTGACATTGTATGTTGCGATGAGCGTGCAGAAGTCTCTGTATCTGCTGTGTGGGCCCTGCTTCTGCTCTGCCGTCTGTCTCTCAACAGATTGCATCAAGGACAATACAGAAACACTTTGATTTTCAATCTCAAATGGTCCTACTGCTGATAGATGCCGCTCTGCTGGCTCCTTGTTGTTCTACATCTCAAACCACGTGGCCAAGAGGGCAAGAAAGGGCCAGTGGGTGCTCAAGGGCACACCACCATCAGCAACATTCGTGTGCCATTCTGCTCCTGTGGTTTTCAATCTGTAGTATTTCCTATTTCTATACTTAGAAAATAAAATGAAATCAAGAAATTTGAGTATATGTGTCTCGGGGGAAGTCCAGTAAACTCTACTTATATCGGAAAGGTAAGAGCTAGTGGACATGGCCCCTCTCCACATTTGCTACAGACTCTGAGAACATTGTACCCTTCAAAGACGATTCATTTCCCTCCCAGGACATGGGACCGAATGTTCTGTGGTACATTTATCATACACCAGCATGATTTATATGCCTGCACATTAGAATTCCTAAGCTTCAGAGACGAAACAGCAACCTAATACAAAGTTAAATATTTGAGGTAGGTGAGTAGATAATAAAAGTCCTAATATTAATTATTACATAACTTAAACATAGATAGCAAGGACCGGAGTAGTTTGGAGAAAGGGTGAAAATAAAGCCTTTAAGTCATCGTGCTTATCGGAATTTCTTATTCCAGCTATAATTCTCCTTATAAATCAGTACTTTCTAATCTCAGTCTTGATGGAATGCTAGAGCTAACGGTGCTGAATAATAATTTTGTTCTCAGGTAGAGAGGAATGAAGGAGGAATAAGCAGACATTCTAGATAATTGCATCAGCCTCCCCACCACCCAGCGCCATGCTAGCATCTCAAGTAATGTCCCCTTTGTCTCTCTGAGAAAAACTATTTCATGATTTATTATGCTGGCTTAAAGAGTGTATAACTCTGGAGCTAGAATATGACTGAAGGGAAATCAGACATAAAGAATGTCACAGCACTGGGTATACATAAATTTTTCAGAATTTCTTATATCAACTGTTTGGGCTGCTTTTCCAAGAAAATAGTCAAAGACAAAATAGATAGATGTTATATAAACAAAAATACATCATAGAAAGTAGTGTCTAGTTATCTCCATAGTCTAGCATTAAGATAAGGAACAGGCTCTGCCGACAGCTTCCTTGTTTTGAGATTTCTCTTTCATCAAATTTGTCAAAATGAACCCCCTGATATGAGATATCAGTGTCTTTAATTGGCACTGAGGTTGGCAACCTGAGTTTTTGCAGCCATTGTTTTAATGCACAGAAAATGCCGTGAAAATGAGCCTGTGGTTACCTGTCCCTCTCCCGACATGCTTTAAAAAAATATAAAACCAAAGCGTATAATTTTCCACACTCTGCACACCTGAAACTAGATGGGGCTTCAGTCAGTCTGCATGTGAGGAACTTGATTTCCCATTCCCAAGAGTGTGGTCTCTCTCCAGATAAGCAAGGTACCCATTTCACCTGTGTGATCCTCAACTGATGGCCTCTTTGATGAAATAAGAAGATAAATAGGTTTTCCCTTATTACCTAATAGGTATTTCCCATTCCTTATGGTGCTCTTTAAATTGTCAAGAGCAAAAGGAACAGTTTTATATCTGATGTCTCAGAAGGAGAATGGAACCCTCTACCACATATATTCTTTTTTTTAATAAACATTTTTTTTAAAGATTTATTTATTTATACAAGAGCTGGGGTACAGGTCAGAGAAGTGGGGGGGGGGTGAGAAGATTCACCAGAGACAATGGGGAACAGAACAGGCAGACTGACTGAAATACACTGCTGAGGGGAGCAGCAGGTGAGACAGGAGAGGTCTGCCGTGCCATGTGGGTATCTCCCTGGCCTGTTGGGATCAAACTCGCGCTACAGAAGCTGTGGACAGCTTCACAGTTTGGTGCTCAACCACCTGCGCCACCAGGGAGGCCCCATATATTCTTTTTTTTTTTAAGATTTCAACAGAAGGCCATTCTGCTCTTCTAACTCTGTGGCCCCTCCACACCCTTTCCAGATGAGGAAATAGAACCTTCCTGGCCAGACAATGACCTATCCAGTCAGGTCATATATCAGACAGTGAGAGACATTGTGTTCTGCTTGTGTTCATTCTGATGTGTTCTCTTATCCTTTATTAATCCATAATTTCAACATAGGAAGGCAGCCACAGCATAGCATCCACATCACCAACAAAATTCTGCTAATCAGAGAAACCCTGTGTTTCCTCAGACTTAATCTATTCTGAAAGCATAATTCCAAAATGGTTAAAAACTTGGTTCTTACCCAAGTTTGAGCATGAGTTTGGCTGAGCATGAGTCCAAGATTTATTTGACTCACTCACGAAGTGCCCAATAGGATGAGAAAGCTGATTAAAAATGTATAGATAAGACAAGTATTGATAGTCCCTGACAGAATATTGATAGAAGATTGTTGGTTGAAATCAAAACTCATCCCGCCCATTATGGATGTGTGGGTGTAGCTTGTGTCTGGCAGAATAAACTAATGAGACCTACAGAGAGCCCCGAAGTTCTTGGGGGACACTCATCTTTGAATAGTTTCTTTCCTCAAAATGTCAAGGGATAGAATATTTGTCAAAGAATGAAAGGACTCTAATTCAGAGATGGAATCCTTAAAGCTAGCATTCTGAATTCTGGCAAAATGTGGTTCATTATGGTTATTGATGAGAGGGAGAAACTATTCCCCTCCTGAACATAATAAGAGGTTACAGGCAAATAATTCTGTACCACAGATAATATCTTGAACGCTTGGGTGAATTCTTATCTCCCCAATCTCGGATGTATGACAGCCAGCTTGCTCTGGTACTTGTGAGCAAATTTGTCTTGACTTTTACAAACATCTCTAGATCACTTATGGCATTACTGGGAAGGGCTAGAAATATAAAGTAGGTTTCCATTCGCAGTGGATTTATAATCCAAAGTAGTGTGGACGAAGAGAAACCTGTAGGAGTATTTCACTGTAATTTTAAGGCGAAGTGCAGAGAAAGGACAGGGTGGACTGCACACCTAGCAGGTGTTGCTGTGCAGACTTGCTTCTGACACCCATTGATGAGCGAGCACAAGAGAGGGCAAGACAGAGGGGACCCCGAGAGGCACAGTTGTCTGCATGCACTGAGGTTTCTTGCACATGGATTACAGAAATGACATACTTGACCCCACAGTTCATATTGAACTACAAGTAAAAAAAAAAATCTACTTACAAAAAATCGTAAACAGGTAAAATAGTACAAATTTATTACTTGCACGGTAAGGTTTTTGTTACCGTTAAGCCACACATTTTATTCACGTAGATTTACAATAAATGCGATGACTAAATTTTTGACTTGTCATTAGTTACTGGGCTTGTACTGCTCATGGAAAAATACCCACCTATTTTTTAATTTAATAGCGGTTTGCTTATCAGAATTCTGCTGAGTGTTCAGAACAGAGCCTGATGACGGCGCCCACAGGTTGCCCGGGAACCACCCTGGATGACGACGTGGTAGCTCAGCTAATAACGGGGACCTTGTATCCTCATCTGACCCAAGTGGGCACCGAAGGTCTCTCTTTAAGGCCTTTAGATGTTGTCTGCTCTCATTTATATTCTCGTATTAGCTAGCGGCTGACAGTTCTATATCCCACAAATAAAGGGAATTATTTTCATTGCTAAATGATTAGTTGACATTTCCATTCTCCATTGTAAGCACTCATTAGCCAACTGCTGATGGACAGATGTTGCTGGATGATTATGTTTAGAAACAACCCACTAAATTTTCTGCAAAAGATAAAATTCCCAAATAAAATATTTGATATGGTTGTAAAGGAAGACATGATAAATAGATAAAAACTGGCAAGTAGGGAGGAAGCATTAAAACTATAATTTTATCTTTACTTCAGTAGAAAATAGTGTAAGTAGAAGGAAGCAGGTGTCTATCTTACTATATTCTATTCCAGTGTTAAATTTTAACTTGATAGTTTTACTTTGTGATTTATTTTTCTATAGCAAATGCTTTGGCTAATGTAGCAGATATGGATACCGAGTTAAATTTTTTGATTGCCTTGTGAAGTGTTAACTTTTCTGATGAGATCCTTGCTTTTGTGGTGGAAACATATAAGAAAAAATAACTCACTGAAAGCAAACAAACCAAAAATTGTTTCTTAAAATCTATTGTTTCTCAATAGTTGAATTTATCATAAATGCAATTTCTTATGTTACAAAGAGATTATTTCCATGTCCTGCAACCAGGAATAAAGAGACATGGAGAGACCATCACTGGGAACAAATGATGATGCCATTAGGTGTTTAGGGGAGGTCAGAAGTCAGCAGGAGACCCTGCAGGTCTTCGTGTTGTTAGAGACAGAAGACTCCATGTTCTTTAATGCCCTCCTCCTCTGTCACTGTCCAGGTCCTCCTCTGTCCCCTGTCCGAGTCCTCTTCTGTCATCTGTCCCAAGGGCTGTCCTCCTGTGGAAACCGTCCATTTTAACTGTGGAAATGGTACTGCAGGAACCATTTACACTGGCTGGTTTGCCTGCGCTGAGATGCCATTTCCATGGGCATCAGAAGGAAATTCTCATTAGCAGATGCTACCTGTGGTTGGACTTGACATCAGTGCTCTTCTGATGCTTGATAATCTGAGAGATGGCATTTTGATAGAGCTGTTTGGAATTGGGGACATTTTCACAGCTTGAAAAATTAATCATGGGAATTGCAGTGCTTCCAAAAGAGCAGGTAACAGGAAATCTACATTCTTAGTGCCCCTCAGAATCTTGCCTCCTTCCTGCCTAGGAACGTTAGGGATGTAATTTAAAAATAAAATGATAAGAATAACAGTCAACAGGAGGACTGAGTTAAAGTTAGGAATTGACTATGGGCTATGTCTCTTAAAATAGATTATTTTGAAATAAAAATATTTAATGACTTAATTTATGAAGTTTCTCATTATTTAAAACTCTCATCTACAAAAAGGTGAATGAGGAGACAGCCCAGAAGTTTAAGGAAAACAATGAAATAAACTAGGGTGGGATCTACAAAGCCTCCAACTTTTATTTATACTTTAAAATCTCTTTAGATAATTGGAATGTGAAAGTTAAATCAGAATAATAAGCTTCTTTTTTGTTCTTTGGAGTTATAGCTGAATTCTTACAGCTTTCACTCTGTTAATCTAGTTGCTGACTTCAATATAATAGTTGAGTTAGATATTCTTAAGAAATTGACTTAATACTGTAAGATATTAATGACAAATTTGATTGAATATTTCCCTCATCTAAGAATTTCTTAACTTTTGAATTATTAATATATATTTAATAACTTTTCTAATATTAAAGCATGTTGACCTTCCACCTTCAAATGTACTTAGTTATAAATTTATTAAAATTTTAAACTGAAAATAGCAGGTAAAATTTGTATGCTATCTTCTTTCAGTGATGGTTTCTTACAAGGATTACTTTATTTAATAAAATAAATTGGCAGCCTAATGTATTTTTATTTGGGGAACTTTTATTTTGGATGACAAATTATTCTTTGCAAATTTGAAAGAACTTATGCCTAAAATACTTGGAAATAATTGTATGCTGTAGATGTGTTTTTATTTCCTGGTTTTGGTTTGTCGAAGGGTTTTTCCTTCCTTCTGCATTGTGTGTGTATGTGCGTGAATGCATATATATATATATATATATATATATATATATCTGTTTGCATAGGATGAATATGAAGTGTGTGTGTGTGTGTGTGTGGTGTGTACACACTGTATACCTACAGAGATTCCAAACCTCAGCACTATAAACACTTTGTATCAGGTAATTGTCAGAGGAAGCTCCTGGAGATTAAGCAGTTTTGCATTACTAGTCTCTACCCACTAGATGTCAGGAGCACCCCCCTGCTACCCCCTCCCCCACCTGCCTCAGCAAACTGACAAGCCAGTATAAGTCCAGATATCACCAAATGACCCCGAGGGGGTGCAAGATCACCCCTAGATAAAAATCACTACTCTGACCTTTATGATGACATCCTTTCTTTATTTTACCATGTAACCATGCAGCCTTAAACATCCTCAGGTGTGCTTGAGAGGATTCTATATAAAATAACCTATTAAATAGACCCTGATTATGAGCCCTTAAACTGTCCTTAGAGGTAGAATGACCATGTAATTACAACCAAATGGGAGCCACAGCACTGGACATGACAGACCTGGGTCAGCTCAAATGGCCACATTTCCTGCAGGGACGTGGGCAGTGAACACGGTGCCCACGGCTCTGTGTTTAGGATTTCTGCTTCCAACAGATAATTGCACATGAAATGACAGGAGGACAATTAAAAACAGGGCATTCTCAAGAGCCGAATAATGGGCCCAGCTCGAAGTGTCAGGGATGCAAATCTGCAGAATACAGTGTTCATGTGATTTGGGTTATCACAAGTTATATTCTTCAAATAGTTTTCTCTGCCACTCCATACTGCAACTGTGCTCACCACATAGCATAACATGGACTAAAATTAACCTCTGTCAGGATTCCCACATAAGTGATAAAGTCTCATAACCATCACATTTATAAGATTTGAGGCCTGGGGTATGTGTGTGTTTTACTGAGATATAATTCACATACCATTCAATTCACACATTAAAGTGTGTACTTGGGCAGTTTTTAGTACATTCACTGAGTTGTGTGCCACCATCACTACCTACTTTAGAATTCCAATACCCCTTACCTTGCATGGAGCAGTCCAGGATCCACCCTCCTCAACGTCATGCAACCCCTGATTTTCTTCTCTCTCTGTGTGGGTTTGCTGGCATGTACCAGTATGCCATTCCTTTTCATTGTCAAATAATATTTATTTGTGTCCCTATTTTGTGTTTTGTTTACCCACTTATTTATATTGTTTCATTTATTGGCTATTATGAGTGATGCCGCAATGAACCCTCACAAGCCAGGACATATGTTTTCATTTCCCGGGGATAGAGACCCACCAGGGGAATTGATAGTCCTGTGGCAACCCTATATTTTACATTTTGCAGCACTGTCAAACTTTTTTTATTATGTTGTTGTAACTTCTAAGTTCCCCATTGTTTGACTGTTTATATCCATCTTCTCCCCGACGTTTTAAACACATTAGAAATAGATACTAAACATCCTTCCTTGCTTTTTGAATATCAAAATCCTCTGCACATCCGCTTCTATTGGTTATGAATCCTATTTCCTTGTTTCTTTGCCTAACTACAATATGACTAACCTTTGGAAACTGAATGATCATTGACAGGTTGACCGCCATATTATCAGACAGTTGATTTACTATTGCCTTGCTCTTTGGGAAGGCTGGTTGTAGGGTTTGTAAGGTTAGACTGTTATAGGAATGTCCCTAAGACCTTGGGTACATCCTTTACTCTGAAGGTGTGGTGTTTCAGGGTTGACAAGGTGTTTCAGGGTTGACAAGTTTCAGGTTGACGTGATAGGACCAACAAACTGCCTTCTGTTTACTGAACAACAGCTGAAATTGCTGTCTAGTTCCATAGCTTCTAGATGTTGCTTTCTGCTTAGTTCTGTGGAGAAACTTGAGATCCATATGCAACTTAGTCATTGGTCAGCACTTTGGACGTAAGCCTCTGAACTTGACGTTTAGAAATGATTATGACTGTAGATGTTTTTGGTATTTTATTTGTATTTTGCCACAATTAAATATGTGAGTAATAAAAAGGCAAGCTCTCAAAAAGAATCATCTATAATATGATCCCAGAAGCAAAAGCAGGAAAAGAAAAACAGTTAATTTAGACATCAAATTAAAAAAAAAAAAGTTTTTGTCCAGAGACATTCCCAAGAGAGTAAAACATAGCCCACAGGATGGGGGAAAACTTTGGTGAACCATATTTCCGACATGGGATTACTATCCAGCAGCTATAAAGAAATCCTACAAGTCAGCAACAAAACACAAACCCCCTAATTGAAAAATGGGCAAAGGACTTAAACATACATTTTTCTAAAAAGATGTATGATTATCCAATAAGCACATGAAAAAGATGGTCACATCCTTCATCACTGTCAACTAGCAAAACTGCATAACGTACCACCTACACTCACCAGGACAGCCATCAACAAACAGGTGAGCAAAAAATGTAAAATGACAAGTGTTGGGGAAATTGGAACCCTCAGACAGTGCTGGTGGAGTGTGGACTGGTGCCACCAATGTGGAAAATAATTTTGTCATTCCTCAAAAGTTTAACATAGTTACCATATGATCCAGTAATTTCATCCTAAATACATAACCTAGAGAATTGAAAGTAGGGACTCAAACAGATACTTGTATAACACTGTTTATAGCAGCATTATTTAT
Source organism: Talpa occidentalis (assembly GCF_014898055.3). NCBI lineage: Eukaryota > Metazoa > Chordata > Mammalia > Eulipotyphla > Talpidae > Talpa > Talpa occidentalis. The sequence goes on from NW_023605194.1 coordinate 114,157,944, forward strand.
AACACCCAAAAGGGGAAACAACCCAAAAGTCCAGCAACAGACAGAGGAATAAACAAAATGTGGTATAAATTGAAATGCAATGTTATTCAGCTGCGAAAGCTACACCACTTGGTGAATGCTCCAGTGTGGATGGATCTTGAAAACATCTTGCTAACTGATAGAATCCAGACCTGAAAGATGACTCTGGTAGGATTCCACTGCTATGAGGTAGCGTGCATGGGCCAAGTCACACAGACAAAGCAGAGTTAGAGTTGCAGGGGAGGGAGGGACTGCTTAAGAAACACAGTTTCTCTTTGGGATAATGAACTCAATCATGGTAATGACTATACTACACTGTAGATGTGCTTAATCCCCTGTTAAAATGGTTCAAAGGTAAATTTTACATAGTGCCAATGCTTCTTCTAACATTAAAGAAACCATGTGGGGATGTTTTATAAGTGAGGAATTCAGTGACAGTTGAATACGTTTAATAATAATTGGTAGCAAAGAAAGTGTTTTAAGAAACCATTTGAATATCGGTCCAAGCCAACTCTCTGGTGACAGGAAATATATGATGAGATAGGCCTTCAAATTGCTTCATGCCTGGCTCCAACTTTGTTGGAAGTTCTTGGAGACCTGGGATGCATCGTCTTCTATGCTTTTGACTCATGCATTCATATTCACTTGATGTTTCATAGAAATGTCTCTTATCTCTGTGATTTTTTCATTTTTACTCTGTGATTTTTTTCATTTTTACTCTCCACGTAAGTGTATATTCAGAAACCGCCTTGTCCCGTGGACTCACCCATGTCCGTACAGATTTTAGAATAGTGTTTTGGTTTTGTGCAATTATAATCCATCTAAGTTGAGATAAAATGTCTTTTTCTTATAAGTTACTCATCCTGCTCTTGTGTTTGGATAGCTTGTGTGAATATTTTTGTGTTGGGGATGTGGTTATTTAATAATGCTTAGTGAAGACACTCTTTCCCGACGGACTCTTTTCATCCCTGCTAAGCACTATGTCAGCACCCCTCCCCCAAAGTCCTGCTGATTGCCGGGTGACCAGTTCAGTTCCTGACATCCATATTTTTGAAGCTGCTTAAATACAGTTTTTGACTGAATGATTTCAGTTTTTGATTGCAGGATTCCACTGCTATGAGGTAGCGTGCATAGGCAAAGTCACACAGACAAAGCAGAGTTAGAGTCAAATTCTTTGAAATTTATTTTTGAATACAGTCTTTTTACAAGTTTATTTTATTATAAAATCAAGTAAATAGACTGAAGTGTATGTAGTGGTTGTGTACTTCAGAATGAAGTCAAGTATCTGTTAGACTCCGCAGGGGCATTGTACATTCAGAAGGGGCTTCTTAGCTGTTTTGATACTTCCCTTGGTGTCCTTGTCAAGTATTTCAATTTTCACTAAATCGTCCCTCTTCTGTCCCTACCCCCATCATACTATTCCACTTTGGCTGCTATTCACCAGAATCTGTTATGTCTTAATGTGATACTTAATCTTTTAAGATGTGTTTCTATAGGCCATGCACTGTTTTAAGAAGTCCAAGACTGTTTTCCCATTCTTATTCCTCAGATATTCTAGAACATTGAATTCTAGTTTTAGGTTAGAGGAATGTCATTACCATTAATGCTTATCAGATTTTACTCATGAAACTACAAGACACCCTGTTAAATCAGAATCTTAGATAATCCACCTTTTTTTTTTTTTTTTAAGTGTAAGTATGTCCCATACAGTGTTTGGGACATACTTAAACTAGATTTTTTTTTTTAAATTGGAAATTTACATTTAATTGGGTTTCCTGTATTTTATCCTGGAAATCCTACTGATAAGCACACCCAAGACGGGTCATTTTAGTTCCTCTTGGGATGGTAATTTTACAGAAACTTATGCTTTCTGAATCCAAAATGGCTTATGGTAAATAAGACTCATAGTTGAACAATTCCATAGGTAACTCTTCAAACATTTGAAAAGATCAGGTTTATATACTCATTAGGGTATTTTCCTGAGTTTTTTCCAATGAACAAATAAAAGATACCTTAAAAATTAGGCTCTGTGTGTGTTTTAAGGAATAAAAATGAAGACGCAAACATGGATGTGTACCTATGAGCTGGGCTGAATTGAATTTCCTGTAAACTATACAAAAACATGACTCCATTTTGAAAATAATAAAACAGCCTGTGATCATTTCTGTGGGACTATATTGTTTTTAGCAAAAATGCTTTTCTTATTATCAAGAAAATTAGGACCTACATGCACATCAATTCTGAAATGACTTTTCTCCCAAGTTTTGTCTTTTTAGAGCTAAAAATAAAGAGCTTCATAGCTCATATCATGTACTGTACACATGTTCAGCCTAAAGCACAATTTTATAGCTGAATTTTAAGCCCCTGTGAAATGGGGTTTCTAATGGAAATGCTGACAGACTGCTAGCTGCAGGGACACCAGCAGGCACCATTGTAATAAATGGGTCTGAGGGAGACATGATACAGGCCCACAGGTAATTAATGGTAGGAGTAAAATAAAATATAGGCATACCGTCCCACTGAGAGCATGACGCAATGGAAGAAACTCGTAATAAAACACAAAGAATGTCTTTAGCAAAGCACTGTAAGGAAAGACTTGTAAAATAAATCATGAGCTGAGACTCTAGCTATAAGCCATCATTGCATATTCCTTTGTAATTAGGATTTTTAAAAACACACTATAAAAATCATTTTTGGCTGAACAAAATGACTGTGTAATGGATTGAGAAGTCAATGAAATATAAACTCAACTACTCAAACAGCTAATAATAACCAGGGCTTTCTAGCTGGAAAGTCCAGCTGGAAGAATTCCATGATGGAGACTCCACGCTGCAGAAGAACGGACAGTGAAATATGTTCTTCAGAACACAGGCCAACACGGCAGCTTTTTCTTTCCTGTGCATGTCTTGATTCAGTTTACTGGTTGCATTTTTTGTTTAACTTTGGAGATCAAGAAGGTCCTAACCTCCCATTAGAAGCTCCATTGCCCTTGGGGCCATAACTCACCTTGATTTTTGAAGTCTGAAGTAACTAACTCTGGGTTCTTTCTTTCTTTCTTTTTTTTTTTTTAATTTGAAGAGAGCTGCCACCCTCATAAGTGGTTGAAGTTGACTTGAACTTCATATCTGTATAGGACTAGAACTTAGTCATTTGCTTTCAGAAAGAGTCAGTGTGTGTGAGTGTACAGGTGTTCCATCCAGACTCAATGGTGCCCCGAAGGGCAGTGCATACAGGTAAAAACTACTGTGCAATTGGAAGGATATAAAGAAGGTTGGGTGGGTGTGGTGGGGTGGAGTCGGGTGGGGTACAGTAGAAAAAAAAAGAAAGAAGGAGAAAAGGTAAAGAAGAAGAATTACTATGACAGGTAATTAACCTAAAAAATTTAAGAAATTTCCATCAACCCTCCATCTTGTTTCCTCACCTCACGGTGGCAATAAGTTAACCCTGTATGATGAATGGAATGATGGAGTCCCCATAAGTTCAGGTGGTTTGCTAAGGTCTCATAATCAAAAAGTGGAGCAATACTGACAAATAGCACCTGCTACCTCCTGCTAAGCTTTTTCTATTTTAATATATTGCCTCTATAATTTTAGAAAAAAGTAAAACTTTACCCTGAGCTAGATATATTCTCAATTGGTTTGCAAGCATAGATTTGGGTTGAATAACTCAGACACAGTGGCTTCAGCTGGCAAGATCTACATAGATGCAGAGTAACAGTTTTCTATACATAAAACCATCATCATTGAAAGTCAACTGCCATTATATTCTCTTAATTATTAGAAAAAAATTTACCTCAGAAAGTGACTTTAAAAAAAAAAAAAACAACCTTTTCAGGTTTTCTTTTTTTTTTTAACGTTTATTTTTATACAGGAACTGGGGTATGGGCCAGAGGTGTGGGAGGGTGAGAGGATTCACCAGAGACAGAGTGGGGAACAGAACAGGCAGACTGACTGAAATACACTGCTGATGGGAGCAGCGGGGAGACAGGAGAGGTCTGCTGCACCGTGTGGGTAGCTCCCTGGCCAGCCAGGAATCCAACTGGCGCTGCAGAGGCTGCGGGCAGCTTCACAGTGCTGCACTCAACCCCCTGCGCCACTGGGGAGGCCCAGAAAGTGACTTTTAATTTCCTTTTTTCCTAGTAAAATTTGTAAGACACATGCTTATAGTATTAAAATTTTGAAATTGGAAGTTCTGTTTTCTTCCTTTCCTGTTTGACTTAAGAGTGTTGTCATCTTGATAGTATTTCTGAGCTTTATTGTCTGAAATGAAGAAAGAATAGAAAACATGAAAAACTCATCAACCCTTTATTTCTGATTATGAGAAATTGTTTTTTTGAAATTTATGTAAATGTTTCAATTATATCTGTGTTGGGGTGACTCGTATGAACTCCTTCCAATTTTTGGGTTAGTAGAACTATATAGCTGGAATGTGGTGATAAAGATAACTCTTCAAAGTGTGTATTTTAAGAATAAAGTAGAAGAAAATAGGGTGGGCTAGCATTCTTAAATTCTAGTTTAATTTAATTTCTGACCTTGTCTGAAAGTAGGGAAACTCCTGTAACATGAAAGCTAAACTGAACACAGGGCTCTCAGGAAATGACTAGAAGAAAAATCAGAAGTTAAATGAGGAAAAATATGGATCACAGACTGGAGAGAATGTTTATCAGTGTACAAAAGAAATTGGAGCATTTAGGAAAAGGATGTAAAACAGCAATTCCACAGGTCACTCAGAGCGGTATTCATACTTGAAAGGCTGCCGAGCTACAAAATCAAACTGTACATCTGCATTTTGATTACAACTAGAACAAATCCTCTAAAATTGGAGTTTGTGCTCTTTCCAAGAATATCGACTTGTAATATCAAGAGAAGAGAATCTACACCTCCGGTTTACCTTGAACGGCTTTTCAACAGCCACATGAAATGGGGTTAGAGGAGGCAACATCTGGCCCAACATGGATCTAGGGTGTTGGCATCAAGCAGCAACACCTGAAGGCTACACCTTCAGGGAAAAACAGATTAGAAGGACCCAGTGTCTACAGAGAGGCGGTAGGGACTGGCCTCTCCCAGTGGGTGAAAAGTGTTTCTTATGAAATAACTTCATGGGAAATTCACAAGGCAGTCTCCATAGGTCCGTAGCCCCAAGACACATGGCCTTTGTGGTCCAGGATCCCTTCAGCCATGTCAGTTGTTGATGATCTCTGGTGGACAGATTGAAACACTCACTGTGTAGCCAGGGAGCTGCCTGTAACTCTAGCTTTTGCCTTCTTCACACCAGGATGCTTGTATCAAAGTTTTCAATCAAATACTTTACCCCTTGGTAGGGTGTCTTTTTGTTTCAGTGCTAGTCCTTCATCGTATGTGATTTAGTTCCATTTGTTTAATTTCGCTTTGTTCCCCTTGCTGTTGGGGTCCAGTCCCCTTAACAGAGACACGGAAGCCAGAGACATGGAACACTTTGCTTGTGTTCCATGTACTTTATGGTTTCAGCTGTACTCCAAGTCTTTAATCTATTTTGAGTTAATTTTGGTGTAGGGTGCAAGGCAGTGGCCTATTTTTATTTTCTTACAAGCGGCTGTCCTTTATCACAGCCCACTGGCCCCCCTATTGGCTCCCCTCCCCCTTTTAATAGCCTCAGTTCCACAGTCAGCTATCCAGGGTTTGTTATTGGTTTGGTTTTATCTGACACTTTTAGATTTGATTTTAAAATTGAAACCTACAAAAATGATTGGCTTTTTACCTTCATAATTAATCTGTTTACAAATTCTTTAATTGTTTGGTACATTTTCAAAGGGAATTTTTAACTCATCTACTATAAAAGAGAAGAATGCAAAATTCAAAACCTTCAGAATAACTTCACAGATAAAACATTTTCATTTTAGGATAAATACGTGGATGATTAAATAGATTCTTATTCCACGTGTCAAGTTTTATAGTCTGTTCAATTTTTACTTAAAAGAATTCTACATTAAAACATGGTTTTTAATATCCATATAATATTTTATTCCATGAATATAACCAACTTAGTTAATCTCTTATTGTAGATATTTGATTACAAGTAATGGCTCAGCAAAGTCTCCTTTTTCATTATCTATAAAATCTTTTGACTTTTTAACCTTATTTGAAACATGGAATTCTAAACCCTGCCACAAGTTGTAGCTAAACTCTTTGTTATCGGAGTGCAATGAATACAATTCATACTGCAGATCGTGGTAGTAAAACTCTCTGCTGCTCAAGTAAAAAATAATTGATTTCTTCATGCTTTTTATATTTTACTCTTCTGTCTGGTTGATTATCATTTTGTACTTATTGGACTAAATTCCCTATCTTGCATAATAAACTACCTTCAAAATTAATGTCTTGTAACTGGTCTAGTCACCAGTGACAATAGCCAATTTCACGTTCTTGGTCACAGCGAGCTAGTAAACTAGCACCGTAAGGTAGGAACGTGGGGGTCCAGGTGTTGGCTGTGACGTGCCTATTCTCAGGCTTGGCAGGGCATCTGCCCCAGGCACTCAGGAGACTGGCAGCTGTGCTGGCTGGTGGCTGGAAGTGCAGTCATGTCAGATGGAGAAAGTCGACTCAGCACCCCTGATGCTGGCTCACTGATGGGGGCAGCTGACGGTGGTGGGTTTATTCTATGGAGGTGCAGAGCACCTGGGTGGGAAGCTGCTCTTCCTTTTGACCTGGCTGTGGGAACCACGTACTGTCACCATCTCCACGTGCATGGTCAGGATAGTCACGGGTCCCTACAGAGTCAAGAGGAGACCACAGATCCCCACCTCACGGGAGAACTGCCAAAGATAATACAAGTTCCATACATATTTATTGATAGTCAGGCTCAAATGAAATTGATTCAGAAAGAATGACTTATCCAATCCTAACGTTACATTTTGTACCATTTAAGTCAAAGTTCTAGAAAACTTTTGTGTGTGAGTGGACTGTTTCAGCCATTACATTTATTGCATAATTTTGCATCATAAATTGATTCTGCTCATTTAAGTGGCAAACTGTTTTCAGTGGAAGAGAGGTCTTCATCTGGGTTCAGTCTTCTAGTCCTTTTCCACTGGAGAACATTTTTACATTATGATATTATTTTACAAAATATTTCCTCCCTACTAGAAATACGACAACCTTTAATTGATTAATAAAACTTTAAGGGCCTTATTACAGATGTTACAAACAGAATTTGTCACTGGCACCTCCCTCATCAGGAAAGCAAACAGTGCTTGGACAGCTGACATTTCCCCGATAACACTGGAAATAAGAATCCCACAACCTGGAGGACAAGGCAGAGGCTGCGAGGAACTAACAGCCAAAGAAAGACATTTTAATTTGAATGCACTGATGCTCGGTGATTTGATCACCATCAACCAGAAGCGTGTGTTCAGGTAGCAGATGTTTTCCAGCAACTTCTAGAAGCTCAGGACTGGATTCCCACACTCACTACTACAAGGAAGAATCTTCGCGAGAAGTAGGTGGCATATTTGGAGTCTGGGGCTGACCGACTTGATACCTCTTTGTCTTCACTGCTCCTGTCACTGCCCCTGTAGGGCATGCCAAGAGTTTCTTCCAACATTATCGACAGAACATTTCTCCTTCAGAAACATTATAGATCAGCAAGTTTTGAGAAAAACTAGTTTCTTCATTTTTCAATATACTGAAAGATTTATGAGAATAGTTTACCTCCGACACCACCCGCCCTCTTGTCCCTCACCCTCTTATTTACAAACTAAATCATGCGTCTGGCGATGACTAGGTAGATTTCCCTAAAATTTCAGTTCTGCTAGATCGTGGCTGAGCTGTCCTCTGTATCTTCCTCTGGTCTCTCTCATAGCACGAGCACTTTCTTTAGCTTCCACTCGTGTGAAACGCAAGTGACACAGACGTCATCTGTGAGATGCTTTCACCTGCTGTTCCGATTCTCAGGCTTCAACATTGTCCAGGAGCGAGAATCCCTTTTCTATTCAACGTTGGCCAAGTGCAAAGAGGTTGCACAGAGAGTAAATCCTGCTGGGAGTCCTGGGCAGAGTATAAACTCCCATTTTCCCATTGTAAAGTCGCGGTCATAACACAAATTTATGGTTTTGTTTTCGTCCTTATGCAGCCCTTGAGTTACGAGCACCACCCTGAGTGCGTGCGGCCATAGTTTACAGGCTTTTCCTGGCCACTGCAGTTTCATTTGCGCACAGATTAACAATAAAACCGATCTATAAACCGTTTTCCATATCTAATTTCTGAAATTCTGTCTGCCTCCACAGCCAGCAAATATATTTTTAGAATATGACAAACACGGTATCCAAAGAGCAATATCCTTGGTTAGGTTTTAAGGATCCCATGACTTGATTTGGAGACTTCTGACACAGCAGTAAGCTCTTTAACTGAGGAAATATGATCGCTTAGTGTCACTCAGGATACACCAGTAGAAAATTGGAGCATCATAAATGTAAATGCCAGAATGGTTAAAATCATATTGATTACATTTCACATGGAAAAATCACCTCATTTGACATTTTATGAGAAGCGGGGAAAACTAGCTCTGTATCCTTTTTATTTATTCAGCTCAAAGTTCCTTGCACAAAAATGTTACTTATTTGCCTCTTGGAAGGACATCTTTGTGAGCAGTGTGGTAACCTAGCTGTATGGGCGTAACGAAGAAGCTAAGGTCCTTCATAGTTTAAATTTATTCTGCGAAGGCCTCTGCTTATGCAGACACACTGGCGGTGCTGCCTCTGTCATTAACCCGAGTCCCTTCCAGAACGCTACGCTGAAAGATGATTTTCTGCGATTATAATCTTGGGCTTTCAGTTCCATGGCCTATTTTTGAGTGGAATGTCATTTTTTGTCACTTAGCAAAACCCCAGCGTTTTGCTAAAATGAATTAACTCTGTGGCTGATGGCGTCCTGACTCCGTATTCTCTCCTCTGAACCTATGGCCTCTTCCCGAGCACAGCACTGTGCTCCGGGTCACAATCGGCGAGCCACTGTCTTCTCTGTAAATGCACTCACCGCCCCCCTCAGTCCAGCGGCGGCGGCACCCTGTGCGCCTCTCAATTCTGCTCACACATCCCACCTCGCGGGTCTGCATTCAGATGAGCAGCACCTTGGACAGATGACCTCCTCGGTCGGCCGCCCTTCGCTGCTTTAGTTTAAACACAAACCTTCTGTTTCATGGTAAGAACAGCGTGAGGGAGGCACTGGGGTGATTTGGTAGAATCTGAATAACCCTTCGACATACTCGTGTTCTTTATTGCATGTGAATTTGTACCTGGGCTCGTTAAAGCTGAGCTGCATCTGGGATGATATCCCCTGCCTACCTGCAGCTCTCTCCATCACATGCCAGCGTCAGCAGGCACTTCGCCTGAAACTCCACTGTGTTCCCACCTCTGTCTCTGTCATGGCTGCCGGTCACCCAGGTGTGAACGCGGGAGTGACCTTCCTCTTTGGGTTGTAACGAACACCCCACCCTGACGCTCAGTGGGGCCTGTTCTTACTCCTTGTGTTCCTCAAGTTGCTCTTTCTTTGCATTTGCCCCTCTGATGACTCCGTGATTTCACTCAGTAAGAGTTGAACTCCTCAAAGGACCCACATGATACGCCTAGGGAATCTGTGACCAGGACATATTTCCTAAGACAATAACCCAAGATGGGCCCAATTTTTATACACGGAGGCAGCACACACATTTAAGGCAGCTTAGACTCTTAACTCTGCCCTGGATGGCTCTTTCCTGTGTTGTCTTTCTGTGGGGCCGGGTACCCAGGGGGCACCTGTTAGCATGTCTGCCTTGGAGAACCGTCAAGTGAACTATTATTTCAGATGTTTGCTCTTCCTGCCATTTCAGCTTTTACCTTCATTTCAACCTACTGTTTTCTCATGGATTTTGCCTCTCGTTGCACATGTGTCATGTCTTCCTGCGTTGTTCTGTCAGAATGGCAAAACTTCTGTCTTGGAATTGTTTTCTGGATACAGCAGTACAATATTTTTTTTCCAGATGCCACGGTAGACTGTTTTCAGAGGTGTTCACTTTCCATTCATTTCTAGGATCGCTTCATGGCTCCCTCCCTTTTTTTGGTTGTTCCTCAGTCTTGAAGCGTTTGGCTTTGCTCACCATTGGGTGATGTGCGCTCTTACCAAGCTCGGTTTGATTCAGAGGTGGCAGCGGGGTTAGAGGCCCACAGCTGGAGTTTAGGCTCATTTTGTGCAGTGGCCAGTCTAGCATTCGTGTTCTGGAAAATATTTTGCTTTTCTGAAATGTATTTTTATCTGACCCCATTACCCCAAACAGACACGAAAACAAATAAACCTTCCATTCCCTAAACTCATTATCATTATGGTTATGTTTTCTTAAAAATAACCTTTTGTTTTTGGAAACATTTATTTCAAGAAGCAGTAGAATGCAGGCAGCACCCCTTCTTTCTCCTCTCTCCTCCCTCCACCCCTTCACCCCACTCCCACCTGGACTGATCTGTTGCCTTTAAGACTAACTCTTTCAAAGTTGGTTTAGAAAACTAGAAGGGGAGACAGACAACTCTGTTTCAAAAATATTTAATTAAAAAAACAACCACCTGATTTTTGTGGTTGGTGAAATTCTAGATCTAAGACAGGAGGCAAGTGTGCACTGTGTGATTCTGTGTATTATTGGGGTTTGATTTACTTGCTTTATGCTACACCCCCAGATTTTCACCGCTGTCTCTCTCAGACCTCAGTAGTGAGAGCAGACACTCAGTTTGAGCTCTGCACATATAAACTCTCAAGGCTGCAGACCATTCAACCATATTGTTTTAAAGAGTTTGAGCTGGAAATATTTCTTCCCATTTAAATGTATGAATAGGTGGGCTCAGCTAATTTAATTTAACAGCAATGGTTCCACGATAGGAGGTGGAAAGATTGAATACCATTTCAAGAGGGTAGACACAATCATCATGAAACATTTGACAACGGTGTGCTTGATACTTTAATATGTGTACACAAATAAGGCATAACTCAATTCAGTCACTCTGGCACAGAGATAAATTAAATGCTGAACTTGAGTTTGAAATGTGCAATTACATGAACTTAGCAACTGCTGGGTTTGTAGTCCTTACTAAGGAACATGTAATTGCCAATGAAATGAAAGATAGGACTTCTGGCCTTGGGAAATTTGTAACTTGATGGATATTTCAAATTTTTGCTCTTATGCAGACAAAATAACTCAACATATTTTTGAGAAAGAAAAGTCAGACCTATAGTTGATCCTTGAAAAGTTGATTTTTTTAGTATAGATCAAAACAGTAATAAACAGAGGGAAAGGATGTGTCATATTTTCTTACAAAGGGTAAATGACTTGAACATACTTACACAGAGTGTCATCAATTCAGGGTATTTTAAATGACTTCAATTTATTCATAGATGTTTGTCTCTCTACACTGAACCCGCAATGGTCAAAGACTCATGATATGAATACATAGTAGATGTATATTAAATATTTCTTGAGTGATAAATATATGAATGACTATATAAAATTATTAATTTATAATAAGGAATCCTGATTCACCTGCATTTAAACTTTTTTGCATGAAAGAAGTTTTTGAAAATTTTATGTAAAAATGTCAAACTTCTAAAAAATATTTAGATGAATAAACTTATGCATTGATTAAATAGTAGGTGATTTAATAATGCTTTGAAAACCATGCTTTGATTCATTATTAATCTCTTATTGTTTACTGGTGGTGTTTGCTGTTTTCTTACTAAAACCTGCTATGAGAGGTTTCCAAGGATTTTTGTGATGAGGGTTCTTGCATAGCAAACATTCAGCAGCATATGTTTGTTCATTAACATATGAAGAATCTAGGAACTTCCTGCAAATTGCTTCATACTAACTTGATCTCACTAATGGATCTCATGTCCATTCTCTTCTCTGTTCTGTCTTGTTCTTTGCTCCCAAAGGTTGAGCTGGGTGGACACCATTATTGGCTTCCATAGGCATTGGTGCTTGGAGAAACTAAGAAGGATATTGGAGGGAGGGGGAAGTTGGTGACAGAGGCTGTGCTCTTTGAAAGGTCCCAGCTCCTCCCAAGTCTGCCCTTCCTGTGACTGTAGTAGCTTCCCCTTCAAATAGATTGCTTCCCTTCAAATATATGATCTGGGTCTAGACTCAGGGACCTATCTGGCTGATAGTTTTCTTAATACACCCTGTGTACTTGTTTATGAATGCATTTTGTTGAATCCTTCTAGAGTAATCATAATTTGAATAGTCAGTATGTTTCTTTTTGGACCCTCAAAAAGATATTCTTGAGTGGTAGTTATGAAAATTCAACCTTACAGGCTCACTTAACACTTGATTCAATGCAGACAATATTTATTATCAATATAGATTTTTAGGGAATGAATATTTATTAGTCTTCTTCGAACACCCGTGTTTAGTCGGTCTTCTGGTGTTGGCAGTACAGAAGAAAACACCACCTGGCTGACTTTAGATTAAATGAAGCTGAAGCAATATCAAATTTACCAGATAAGGAAACATACAGAGTCTTAATAATTGCTAATGCCAAGATTTTGCGATGTTTTAATTCATCTTAATACTTTAGGCAGACATTTCATAAGCTACCGATGGTAATGTATTTCAGTTGGCCGTTCCCTTCAGTTTGGTCCAAAGTCTCCAAAGACTTCTCAGCTCCCCTCAGCAAAGTGAGATTTCTAGTTATGACAACAGTATCTATTGCTAGTGCCCTGATCGATATGGCAGTGCCCCTTCTTTTGTGTTCTACACCACAGTATTGAGACTCTTTACCAATAAGATTCCAATATGATATGATCATTTTATGAGAGCCGTTAGAAAAATAATAAACACAACCTTCAAATCTTTATTTGAACGTCTATAAAGGTTTTTTTTTCCTCCTTTTTCAAAATGAAATGACAAAGACAAAAAATTTCTTGTTCAGTGCAAGTTTTTCTCTTATCTGTCTTTTTCCTTCACGTATATTTATCAGAAAGAATGCAATGATCGTGCATTATAAGCAAAATCTTTCAGTGGGAAATGCTCACAGTCATCTAAATTAATGAGCTGTATCTGTCAATTTCAAAGTGCTAAACTCATTGGCTATTTCAAGGAAATAAAAAAGGACATTCAATTGGAACACTATCAATTGATATTATGAAACCTATTTTAAAACTGCAGTATAGTCATTAGTGTTTTATAAATCAGACTGCTTTACACTATTGTTACTCATCAGATTTTCCTCTTGAGAATGTAATCCATTGTTGAGTTCAGATCTTACGAATCAAATTATACTCATGATTTTCAAGTAAACACAGTCCATTTTCATCTTTTGGTTACACTGTGTTTTCTTAATGCCTGTGCAAGCGCCCTGTGCATCTTCTTCATTTGCTCATTGTGGCCGTGGACTGTTTTTTCCCAAGATTTTTTCTCCAAGAAAAATGTTTCATCTCTATATCAGGGCTGAGAGCTCTGGTTCAGGAGTTGTTCCCTGTACTTCTTTAAGACTCCCTAAATGTGAAATCGCATGTTACAAAGCGATCCACATGCTGCAAATGCTTGTTGATAGATTTCAGTAAATATATAAGGAGTTTACAAGGACAATAATCACATCCAATTTGCATACATTGTGTAGTAGTTTTATGCAATAATGAATACTAACTCTTAAGTAAACTTTAAAATGCTGCAAATAGAAACACTTCTGTCTTTAAGTTAAAAAAAAATGCTAGTAGAAACAGTGTAATACATTTAACAATTAATTTCTACACTTTGTAGTCCCTGACTTTGAGGCGTTTGTAACTTCTTGGAGGTAGACAAATTTCCATGTTTACCTTCCTTATAACAGGATGGTGCCACCCTCAGACAATAATTGAAACAGGTGTTTCACTAAAGGAAATCATATAACATGGATTAGCAAAAATCTAGTTAATCTCAGTCCAGTTTGCGAACATCTGTCCTGACCCTAAACTAAATTGACCTTGAGGAAGAGAAGGAAGTGACTTTTAGGTCACATCAGTGGCATTACCACCCTCCAGTGGCATCGGAAATGAATGAGCTTATGGAGGGGGCATTTTTCCACAGTGAATTTAATTTTCATTATTCCTTTTGAATCTCACTTTTTTTTTTTTTACATTAGTATACCTATTTCTCATCTGCACAAGGTATCTGACATGTTAAGAGCATCCTAAGCACCTTCCATAGATTAGGAATGATATTAAAATTACCCATTTAAATTTATCTTGTCTGTTACACCATTTGGGGATCTCTTAAAATCATGTTTATTGAGTGAGGTTTATAAAAACTGTCTTGATGATTTTTTCTATTGTTCTTCAGACTGATAAATATGTGTCCTATCTCTATCCTTTGACAAATTTAATAAAACTATCAATTGTAATATTTTTATAACATTGTTATTTAGTAATTGAAGATTATCAAAATATGGTGGCAAACCAGTATTCCTCTGAGCAATAAGTGGTCACTGTGGTTCACTATTGATTATATTAATGATGAATTTCTTATTTCCCCAAACCATTACAACAGGCCATTAAAACAATGGCTTCTAATTTATTACACACTGCTTCTTGAATTATACTGAATTTCTTCGCTGAAATATACATTTCAGTATATTTGGGATACCAATAATTACTGCTTTTGAGTTCAATGAATATGAAATAAAATTGTCATAATTAAACATGTAGTAAAAACTAAAACTTTAGTAAAAACTAAAGTGAATATATGTATCCTATATTAAAACATTCTACCTATACTTATATAAAAAAAGATTGCTTCCCTTCAAATATATGATCTGTAGGATTTTTTTCATTATGAACTAGTCTTCTCAATTTTGGAAATAATACAATATTTGAGACAGACTCAACTTTCAACACTTCATGTCTCTTGTAGTGGTGAGAAACATAGTCACAATCACATTCAATTTTGTGTATATTTTTTACTGAAGTAAAGTAGCAGGCTGAACTTTAAAACAAAAATAAATATTTTAATCCACCCTTTGGTTTCTTTGTATTATTATTTCATCAAAGCAACCACTTCGCTGTGAACTCTGGATGAGATATCATAATGGAAAATGCCATCAATAATGGATTATCTGTTTTTTCATAGAAAAGAATAACAAGGTGTCCTAAAATTCTGAACCTGCTTTCTTATATTTGATATATGTCTACTAAGGACCTTTTCTTCTGCTGGATAATATTTCTCACACATATTTTTGCCTTTAGTATTAGAAGAATCAAAAAATGAATGATAGCAGTCTAACTTATACTTTGTTTGTAAATATAAGGGCAGAAAATAACATTCTGTTATTTTTCATATTATTAGACTTCAAGAATTCAATGTTAAGCATTATCACATGCAGGACTAGTAATCCTACTCCCTGAAAATAACCTCCAAGTCATTTTTCTCGTGAATCTCACACTCCGTAGTGACAACGCAACCTGGAGGATTGAGGTCAAGCAGCATATAGACCACATGTAGAAGCATGAAATTTCACAATAACTCACTAGAAAAAAAAGGTTTTTATCAGCCTTGGGAAAGACTTTTTTGCCTTATGTAGTTTGTGATGTTCTCTTGGAAGAAATTCGTTTTCCTCATAAAAAAGTTGAAGCAAATATGTGATGAATTTTAATACAAATAAGTCTTGTTTTAGGAAACTGCTCACCAAATTGCCTCAAGGTTGAATGTGAAACAGACTGTCTTTTAAAATGTTTTCATTTCTTATTGTATGTAGCTTAACAATGGCTGTTGGATGATTCTCTTTTCCTATAAAATAATCTTACCAAAAATAGATGCTTCAATTAATTTGTTCTTGGTTTTTAAAACATTTTCAGAGATGTTTTAGGTTTATAACAAAACTGAGAGGAAGGTACAGAGATTTTCCATGTTACCCCCACCCCCCAAATGACAGCCTCCCCATTGGCAACATCTACCCCCAGAGTGGTTCATTTGGTCCAACTGCTAAATCTACATCGACAAATCAGTCACCCGAAGCCCAGAGCTTCCCCTAGGGTTCACTCTTGGTCGTGTACATTTGCACTTGGACAAATGTACAGTGATGTGTATCTATCATAATATCAGAGAGAGAATTTCCTCTGTCCTAAATATCCTCCATGAACTGGTTATTCCCTCCACCTCTAATTCCAGTGACCTTGCTCTTTTACTGTCTACATGGTTTTACCTTTTCAACAATATCTTATTATTGGAATCATATAGTATGTAGTCTGTTCAGATTGACTTCCTTCAGTTAATAATGTGGGTTTCTTCTGTGTCTTTTCATGACTTATTTATTTTTTAGCACTAAATAATATTCCATTGTCTGAATGTACACTCACTTCATTCACCTACTCTGGACCTCATTGTTGCAATTATGAATCAAGGTACTATAAACATCTGTGTGCAGTTTTGGAGGGGACATACATTTTCAATGTATTTTCATAAATACCAAGGACCATGATTGCAGGATTATATTTTAAAAGTGTTAGTTTTGTAATAAACTGCCAAACTGTCTTCCAAAGTAGCTGCACCATTTTGCATTCTTAGAATTAACAGATGCGAGTTCCTGTAGCTTTATACCCTCACAGGCATTGGCTGCTTTCAGTGATCTGGATTTTGCCCATTTTAAATGATGTGTAGTGGTAGCTCGTTGTTTTTTTAATTTGTATGACTCTGATGGTACATGATGTGATACACTTTTCATATGCTTTCTTGTCATCTGTATATCTTCCCTGGTGAGGTATCTGTTAAGACCTTTAACTCATTTTTTTAAAGACTTATTTATTTATGCATACAAGAGCTGGAGTACAGGCCAGAGATGCGGTGGGTGAGAGGATTCACCAGAGACAGAGTGGGGAACAGAACAGGCAGACTGACTGAAATGCACTGCTGAGGGGAGCAGCGGGCGTGACAGGAGAAATCTGCTTCGCCATGTGAGTTGCTCTCTGGCCGGCCGGGGATCGAACTCATGCTGCAGAGGCTATAGCTTGCTTCATAGTGTGGTGCTTAACCCCTTGTGCCACCAGGGAGGCCCCAACCCAATTTTTTAAATCAGGTTGCTTTTGTTTTGTGTTTTAAGAGTTCTTTGTATGTATTAGTTATCAGTCTTCTATCAGATATGTGTTTTGCATTTTTTTCTCCAAATATCTGATTTATTTTCTAATTTTCTGATATTATCTTTTGCAAAGAAGAATTTTAATTTCAATGAAATCATATGTATAATATTTATTGTTAATGGATCATGTCTTTGGTGTTTTGTCTAAAAACCTAACACCATACTCTAAGTCATCTAGATTTTCTCCAACGTTGTCTTCTACCAGTTTCATAGTTTGGTGTTTTACATTTAGGTCTTGATTCATTGAGTTTATTTTCTGGAATAGTCTAAAGTCTGTGTTTGCATGGGGTTGCACTTGATTCCACATCATTTATGGAGCAGGGTATCATTAGTTGATTGTATTGCCTTTGCATTTTTGTCAAAGATCAGCTGACTATACTCACGTGGCTCTGTCTCTTGATCTCAGTTCAGTTCTATTTGTTTGTTCTCTCAACAGTGCTGTGCTGTTTTGGCTCTTATTACTTTACAGTAAGTTTTGAATCAGGTTAGAGTTGGTCATGCAACTTTAATCTCCTATTCAATATCATGTTGACTGTTCTGAATCTTTGGCTTCTCCCAGTAAACATTACAGTCAGTTTGTTGATCTCCACCAAATAACTTCCTGGGATTTGTTAATAACTTTTGGGATTTTATGCTGAGAAAATACCTAAATTAAAATACCCAGTAACTTAGAATCAAAGCTAGTAGTAAAGCATTTGCTGTTGAACTCTGTAAGCTGAATACTCCTGATTACATCTTGAGTAGTTCATACACATTGGTCAAAAATTAGGCAGAAGTTGCTCATGAACTTATCTGGTGGAAAAAAATGAGAAGGCATTTATTTATCCTGCTTTCCCTCCAATAGTATCTTTATTAAGCAGTTTGGAATGTAAAGAAGGTGAAAAGAGAAGCCAAGAGGGGAAAATTTTTTAAAAATTCTAATTTTTAGAGCTATATAGAACGAGAGATGTATGACAGATGAAAAGTTAAAAAAAGATGATGAGAATAATTTTTTGTAAGAGATGTTTAGATACGAAAATGTTGTTACAGTTTGCCTTTTTCAATGTGTAACATTTGAGTTAACATGAAAAGCAACACATAGCAAAATGAAAATGTATGTTACTCAGGAAATGTAATATGGTCTTTTGGCATATATATTTTTTTTGTGGTTTGAGTGCAGAAAAGGTCTTTTATAGGTTTTACTATAAATATAAATAAAGCTAGAGTTCAAAACCTAATTCTTTTTTATTTAGACTTTTAAGTTCAACATGGAAAAATTAAAAACTTTCCGCATGGAAAAATCATTCTTTTTTATAAACTTGGCAGATTTTAGCAATTATATTTAATTGAATATTGAATTATGTCTGGCCTCATTTAAAATTTTATTTAAACATTTTCCAATATTTTAAACTGCATTTGTAAATTTAACATTCAGTTTAAGTAGTTCAGCTTTTAAAAATCTGCATACTTAAGTAGTACTTATAAATATAATAAATTAAGTAGGATGAAGCTGAAAATATATTTCAAATTTGAATATTTTTTTATTTATAATCATATTTAAATTAATTATTTTATTACATATTGCAACGTGAAGTTACAGAATGCTAATTTGTGTTGGGAGAAATGTCAAATGTTTGGAAGGGACATAGGTAATTATAGGGTATAGATTCATGGACAATGTCAACTAGTCTCTCTGGACATTATTTGATTCTGTAGAAAAGTCACATTGTTGATTGGTTAACGGCTTCATAGAAAAGAAGTTAAATTGGAAAAGCTGATAACAATGCAACTTTGCTTACTAAAAATATTAATCATTCCTGCTGATGAGATTACAAATGAATTTTGAGTTATAGAGGTTATAAATAAGTAAAGTTCTCATTTGAATGACTTTAATACTTTGCAGATTCTCTCAGTAATTAGTAAGTTAAATAAAATCTTTAACAGTGTTCATTTTATATTTTTATGAGAATCATGATTTGACTCTTTGAAAATTCTACTGTAACACTCTAATAGGCCAAATTATGTAGAATATATTCAAATACATAAAATATAGAGAAAAGGAACAGTTTTTTCTTAGCACAAAACTATAAAGAGTACTGTTTTCTTTTAAACTTTACTGTAGTTAGTTTTCTTCCCTGCGTTGAAAGGTGCTCACATACCAAAAAGAACACAAAGTTCTTTTTGGCACCAGAAAAGTTCCTCCTGCTGAGAAATCCAAGATGGCAGGTATCCTCATCTCGCAAGTCATTACACTGAGCTTTGGTTATAGAGTCACAGTGTCCTGGTCTCAAAACCATTAACCTGCTCACATTAGCTGATTGACATTTTCTCCTGTCTCACCTCTCACTTAGGTGATTCCCTTGATGGGATTATGCCTTGTATTTTCTCTTGAAAGATGTCAGTCACATTGATGAATCTAAAACTACAGAACTTGATGGCTTCCTATACTCTTCCATGTTTTTTAGGATCACTCAATGTCTAAGGATATTTGAAACATTATGCAGTTCATTTATAGATATCTTTTTTTTTTTTAATAATATATAGCTTTTGCTTTTTTTTTTTTTTTTTTTTTTTGTGGGACCCTCGCCGGTGGCCGGGGATCAAACTGGTGCTGCAGAGGCTGCGGGCAGCCTCGTAACCCAGTGCTCAACCGCTGCGCCACCAAGGGAGGCCCCATTTATAGATATCTTTACATGATTTTGCCTGATGTGTCACAATGGTGAGGCTATTCTGCTGCAGGTTGACCTTTTCATCACAATTTTAACAATACTTGACAGAATGAAATAATTTTAGGGGAGATGGTTAAACCTTATGATCTAGAGAATGCTTTTTTTTCATTTTATATAATTTTTACATTGTTTTTCATTTTTGCACAATGTATGCATTTTCTTCTTGGTTATAGTCCCCATATAATTCCTACCCCCCTTGTTTTGATCCTACTCCCTCCTCCCGCCCCCCCACCCCGTAGTGTGTCTCTGGTTTATAGTTGCTTGTTGATTTTGAATATTACTCATCAATCAAAAAAGATAAACTCATGCAATTTGCAGCAACATGGATGGAGCTGGAAGGGATCATGCTCAGTGAAATAAGCCAGAAAGAAAAAGAAAAATACCGGATGGTCTCACTCTTAGCAGGAATCTAGAAAACCTAAATAAGGGACCAGGAAAAAGACTAATTGTAATAAAGTAGAGAATAGTTTTTAGGGAGAAAGTGGTATAATAAATATACATAGGTGATAAAGAATTTCTGGAATAAAAATTGGTGCTCATGTAACAATTATGTGCTATAGTGTTCCCTTCAAACTTTCAGTCAAAAAAAGCCCCTTAATGTGAATTAAGTAAATTTTAGAAGATGTGTTATTCTATTATAAGCCTAATAAATGGCGTAAATCACATAAAACACTGAAAGTTCATATGAATTCCAGATACTTAAATTTTTTATTTCCCATCAACTCATGAGATGATGAAAGTTTACAAAAAACAGATCTTGACCTTGAGTGGTGATTTGTATTTTATTTTAAGCCCAGATATGACACCTTCACACAGTGTGGGTCTGGGATGCCGAAGGTCCTTTGCTTAAGGGAGCTTCAGGGCAATTTCACTGGTTTGTAACAATAATGAGCTCTCTATAAGGTTGACTACGGAAACTTATCTGTCATTCTGACATGTTAGGAGAAATCTACTGGAAATGTTGGTGGCAAGAACATGAAATGGACTTGTTGAGATATAAGATATCCAAAAGGAGATACATTTTAAGACATCCCATTAATCACGCTGACAATGGAAAAGCCCAAACAGAGGAAAAAAGTACAGATGTCTTACTAAACCATGGCTCATTAATTTTTCTTCCTCCCCTTTCTTTCTCTGTACTTTTCTGTTGGAACATTTCTTGAATCTGAATAGGGTCCGTCTCATGCGGCTGCTTTGAGGCTTGGCAGTTACGTTATATAGTCATTTATTTCCGAAAGGTAAATATTTTTTAAAAATTCAGCCTCACTCTTGAGATTCAAATTTCTTTTTTTCCTCATTTACGATTAATAGAGTTGGTAATGAAATGTTAGAGGGGAGACCCTCGAGGGCTTCCACCAACAGGTGTATCCAGAGTGTTAATGAACCAAGTTCTCTGCAGAGGGTGACAGAGCCAGCACCCATCACAGCGCTGACTCTGCCCCTGGCAGTCGCTGATGATGCAATGTGATGTAATTTTTAAGATTAAAAACTTTAAAAGCATTTTTTAAAATTGTGTTATGATAGTGAACTGAACAAACATGACTCATGCCATGTGAACAGCAAGAAACTTATCTTTTCGCCACTAGCACTTTGCAGAGCCTTGTCTGTCCTCATGACTGGTAGGAGGAAGAAAGCATTTGGTCCCTTCAACTCATGGAAAACAGACTCCACTGGGGACGTGACATGCCTGACCCAGGGCTACGGTAAGATGAATTCAGATTCCATTTGAATTCCATTCTGAGCTGCGTCAGGCTGTCCTGGGACGGGGCCGGCAAGGTCAGGCTCTTGTCACTGCATTTCGCTGGCTCCAGTCTCTTTACACACTGAGTTATTCTGGCCCTTGAGCAGGAAGGAGAACAGGAACGGGCAGGGCCAGGCTTCCCTGGCACTGTTCTGGCATCTTCCTTTTCTTAACCAAGTACACGCTCATCAGGTGCTCTCATCTTCCTCTGAAAATGTTCCCACTTACTGTTGTCTGTCGCAGATGGTCGCTGGCTGTGGCTTTTGTGACCGGCTGACTGGAACCCTGGCCCCGGCCCTTGTGCATCCTCCGAAGGCCGCACCTCCAGTGTCCACTTCAGCTTATTTTTGTGCAGTTTTGTTCTTTCCTCCACGTGGTCGTCTTGGTCATCTAGTGAGGCTCATATTTGGTTTCAGGAAACATTAATTTTCTTTCCTTGCAATTCTGGAAATAAAATTCTCTTAAGACTGTGGCTCCTGTTCTGAGATCAGAGAGTCGCAGCCGGCCCCTGCGGGATTCAGATTTCTAAGGAGTGACCCAGACACTTGTTTACTGATTCTCTCTCCAGCAGTAGGGGATGAGAGCAAGGTTCCATGGAAGATTCTGGAGCCCTGCTGCAGGGCTGGGGGTCCCGAGGCGGGGAGCGCTGTGTTCTTGGGGCATGGTGAGAGTCACTGAGCGGTTCAGCCCTCTCTGGATCTCAGCCCAACTTTCTACTCACTTTAGCCCAGAAGTGTGACTCGCTGCGAGCACATGCCTGGGTTCTTACTAGGGTCCTGTCATTTCTCCCTTCGCCGTGTCTGTCTTCAGTCTGTTCTGCAGGCAAACGAGGGCCACCCGCTCACTGTGCTGGTCGCTGTGGTTGTCTGTTGCTTTTCCCTCCAGCCCACGCTCAGGCCGCAGGGAGGCGAGACCAGGCCCGCGGCGCGGCGGGGCAGGGGTGCGTGAGGGTGGGATCAGGGACACCCGAGCTAGATTTTCTTCTCTGCCTGTAAATGGCAAAAGAAAATCGGGTAAGTTATTTTTCTCACTGAGAATGAGAAAAAGAATTGGCACAGATCAATAAGTAGTAAAGCAACCGAAATGGTCATTGAAGTTTTCCTCTCTCAAAAGGCTGCGGCCTGGGGACGTTTGACATGTGAGTTCTGCCAGACTTTCCAAAAAGAGTCGTTTTCTAGTTTATATTAATGAAAAAAAACAACACACACAAATTATAAACTCTTGACTAACCTATGGTAATAGGTGATGAAAACGTCAGCTTTATCACAAAAAATTTTCACTCTCATAAAATTGATTCATGGACTTAGCAATATCATATTCAATGAGAAAAATATCATTTCAGTCAATTGATAAAGGTATTTTATTTTAAATAAATTGTAAAGAATTAAAATTTTAAATTAATAAAATTTAAAATTAATGAAAAATTAAAATTTATTTAAAATAAAACTGAGCATATAAGGATGAAAAAGGAACTTCCTTAATTGTAAAATTTTAATATCCCAGACTTTAGATGTTGTGTCATTCCCTTGAAGTTGGGTAAAGGGACAGAGATGTCCATTGTCTTCTATAGTATTTGAGAGATCGAAAGTTCTGACGTATTTTATAAGAGAAAGACATGACTAAGAGTTGAAAGAGAAGAGCTACAACTTTCTACTTATACATCGTGTGACCATCTATCTAGAAAAAATCCAAAATCCACAAGCAATTAAAACGAATTAGTAGGTCCTTTATTTCTGAGAAAAAATTGACAAAAGCAATAACCAAGGAGAAAAGCGACATGTTCTCTCTATTAAGAAACTCTATATTAACAAAAGTAAAATTACAAATGAGCTCTCTGAGGACACAGAGGGCCAGGAGAGTCGGCACAAGGTGGGAGAGGATGCAGGGAGCAGGGGGTGAGGGGCTGGTTCCAGCCAAGCAGAGGCTGGGCTGTGACTCTATCCAGTGCCAGGTCCTGTCCAGCATCACTGTCCATCTGCCCTCCTAGACAGTGTCCACACAGCTGTCTCTCAGCCGAGCTCACACTGGGACACGCTTGGGGATCATGGGCAGGACAGAGGTGCCACCGGGGAAAAGCTGTACATGGTTGTCAACAACAATCTAACATTTTCAGTCAATGTAAGTAGGGGGCCATGTTGAGAAAAAACTTTTTTTTCTCTACTATGCAATGATTTTAGAGACCAGCTCTAATTGTTGATCAAGTTATTATTTTCAAAGTGCATATTAATTACATATATTCTCTATGTGAGGTGTGCCTTCATTTACACAAGAGAAAATATGTATCCATGTTTTCAAATATACATATGAAGTGTTTTTTAAAGTACATTAAAATAAAGAAAGAGCAGCAGAGCTCTGGAGAGTTCTCCTATGACAGCTGACTGCTGCTAGGGTGTGAGAAGGGGCTACCAGTTAGTGTCATTGGGATCGTAATGATCATATATCTTAAGTCTGTTCTAAAGATGTGAATTTGGAAGTAAGAATTTATAAAACAAGGAAAATATCTTCCTACTTTGGGGTAGGGGAAATTTTCTAAAAAAAATCAAAGATGAAACTTTACAAAACAGGGGGTCAGTTCAGTTACACTAAAATCGAAAATATAGATCAAGTAAATACAATATGAAAATAGCCTGTAGACTGGACGAAGGTATTCACAAACACTAATATTCAGAATCACAAAGAATTCCTACAAATCAATAAGAGGAACAAAAGTCTGCAGAAGAATGCACATCATGGGCAGAGAGCTCTCACGAGAAGAAAGTTGAGTTGCCAATGAGCAAGTGAGATGCTCCACTTTGCTGGATAACTAGGGAAATCCAACTTGGAACCCTCATGATAAATCACATACTTGCAAAATTAGGAAGCATTAAAATACTAGAATACCACTTTTGATAAGAATGTAGAATATTGTGAGCACATTAACTTTCCTTGTGATACAATAAATCACAGAAATAAACCATAGATGCAAATACTACAGATCATTCAACTACTTTTTTAAAAAGTTTGGTGATTAGATTGGAAATGCATGTATATTTTTATCTAACACCTTCTCTCCTGGGAAGAGTCAAATTTAGATAAATATTTTCAGGCACAAGAATGCTCAAAGCTGCATTTTCTTTATAGTACAGAAAGAAAAAAATCCTTGAACTAACATAAATTAATAAATACAGTGAAATGATTGACGTAATGTATATAAATGTGTGTAATTCTCAGAAACTCTTAGAGTGAAAAAAGCAAGTCACTGAAGGATATAAATAGGGTGATGCAATTTATGTAAATGTTATAAATATTGAGGCAATGTTATATATTACTTAGCTATAGTTGAACAGCAGGGGTTTGAACATATGGGTTTACTTATTGCAATACATGGATTTTTTTCTCTAGCCATGGTTCCCCATTTGGGAACCATCTGTGGCTGGTTGAATCCTGGTTGCTAAACTGGGGTGCATGAACTATAAGTGGCACGCAGATGTTTGACTTCATGGGGTTCATGCCTCCCCCCACCATCCCAGCAATGTTCATGGATCCCTTGTATGTGCCTTGGGAGCCTGTGGAGTTTGGGTTGCCTCGAAGCAAAGGTTGAGATGAAATTTTTTTCAAAAGTGACTTAAGAGGTTGCTCTCAGCAGGGAAAAGGTGCAGAAGGAAGGATTGAGCAGGAGGAAGAAAGCTAAGCAATGAGGTGGTGTCTGCTGGAAAGTAAATCCTGCCTGGTCTTATAGGAACACTGGAACACAGAGAATACATAGTAGGACAGCGCCCCTTACTTCAACCTGAAGACCTCACAGCCCCCCACCCTCTCACTGTGTGAGAAAGACTCATCATGAACTGCTGGCTTTGGAGAGACCCAAGTTCAAGAAATAAGTGTGGACCCAAAAGCTGCCCAGACACAGCGGTCAGATCATTCTCCATCAACAGCCCTCAAGGACCCAGACCTTCCCCTGTCACTGTACAGGTGCCCCAACGGCACCACGTCTCTTGGGGAGCAGACTTAGGGAGCACTAGCCTCGTGTTCAGAGGCCTTCCTGGGGATCCGGTCTCTCCTGCAGTTGATGGGTTCTGAGTTTGAGGCCTGGCTCAGGTTTGCAACCAGGGAAAGGACCTTGTTTTTCCATCTGTGTAGCTGAGAACGGCCTTCTCGTCTCGTCC
Organism: Talpa occidentalis; assembly: GCF_014898055.3. NCBI lineage: Eukaryota > Metazoa > Chordata > Mammalia > Eulipotyphla > Talpidae > Talpa > Talpa occidentalis. Next base: position 114,183,648 of record NW_023605194.1, read on the forward strand.
TGCTTTCCTTTGAGTCTGTGTATAAAGAAATACCCGTTGGCTGCCCGTGGAAAAGCGCGTTCTGCTACAGTAGGTCCCTGTCGATAAAGCTCCCCGAGTTGCTGTTCTGACGCGCTGTTGATGACACGGCCACTGCCGATGGAGGACACGGCCGTCTCACTGCTGCCGGGGAGCCCTGTGCGTTGCCAGCGTCTCTCACCAGTGGCCCCAGCCTGCAGGGAGCTGCCATCGCGGGCATCTCCACATGCTGGGGACCTTTGCAATTTGCTTTCCTTATTGCCAGGGTGAATGGATTGTGCTCCGGGCTCTTCTAGTAAACACAGCCAGCTATTGTTTTGTCAGTTCTTAAATAGTAGAACCATCGCAGGACGCCCGCTGATCTACGTTTTCTCTCTTCCCAGTCCGGATCTGCACTCCTGGCATCTCGAGCTTATGCAGACCAGACATCACTTCCCTTCTAACTGTGCATTGGGCTCATTTCCCCAGGAGTGACATCTTGTGTCATACTGACCAGCTCTTCCCTGTCTAATCTGATGTTCTACCAACACCCTCGGGGGGCCCTGCTGGACATACGCCTCCGTTTCTTGCAAGGATACATTAGAAAAATGTGTCGCTCCTATGGGGTAGGATCCTCCCCTCTTACAGCAGTCTTGCCAGGCAGAATTTGCTGAAATTTGACCCGGAAGGCCTTCAAGCGAGGTGGTCTCTGTGTGCACACGAAGGGGCGCGGGCCCTCCTGTTGTCACAGGGCTCCGGCATCTGGGAGCGCAAGTACCGAGAGCATTGATCCCAGATACTAAGGCCTCAGGGGGCCACTTCTTGCCTACCAGGCGAAGGTCACAGGCCCCTCCTTCCATGGAGCGTTGTCCATGGCCATGGGGCCACGTTGCCCCAGAGACTGGGCCTCTCGAGAGGATGCCGGGCAGCCAGAGCCAGTGATTGACCTTCCTGGGGTGTCTCAAAGTAGGGCCAACTCTGTGATGCAGATCATCAGGGGTCCCCCCCGAGAGTCCCCCCAAAGCCTGTCTCCAGCAGAGACCACATCCTTGCGGGGTCTTTCCCCTGCCCCACACCGCTTAGTCCCGGTGCCGTGCTCCTGAGGACGCAGGCTGTGCTCTGTCCAGGCTCTGCCTCGGGAGCCGACCTCTGGCCGCAGGTGCCGGCGGCCTTGGCCTTGAGCAGCGGGTTCGGGCTGTGCCTCGGGGTGGGTGGGCTGGAGCGGGCCTTGCAAGGGCTTACGGAGGCAGGACACTCAGGGACCTCAAGCGCAGGATTTTATTTCTCAGCCTGGAGTTTGGGCTACTTGCCATGTATTCTCGTTACATTGTATGTTGCCGTGTTTTCTCGTGGCAGCTTTTTTGTGGTTGGTTTACACAATTGTGTAAGTTTGAGGAGTGAAGCATTCCACGTTGACAGCAGTTTCTGTCCCACCACCAAGGGCCAGTGCCTGTTCCCCAACATTCAGTTGAGCAACTCCATCCACCCCCCCAACCCCACGGACCCCCTGTAATCAAGGGACTGTTTGTGTTTTGTCTATTGGCTTTGTTTCTTTCTTTTCCACGTGAGTGAAACCATAGCGTTTTCCTTCTGACCTGACTTACTCAGTGAGCTTTCTCCCTTCAAATTCTACCCATGTTGTTGCAAGGACAAAATTTCATCTCTTTTATAACCGAGTCTTCGTGGTGTGATAGACCAAGGCTGCTTTATCGGCTCGTCCACGACAGGCCCTCGGGTCTTGCCACGTCTTGCTGTTGTGCATGATGCCGCGTGTGTCTTTCCAGATTATTACTGTTTTCAGTATCTGTAAGTGAATACCCAAAAGTGGGGTTGTTGAATCAGATGGTAATTCCACGTTTAGCGTTTAGGGGAATCTCTGTTTTCCATAGTGGCTGCACCGATTCACATTCCCACCAAGTCTAGGGGGCGGTGGGGGAGGTCCTTTTCGCTAATAGCAGTTCTGGCAGGTGGGAGGTGAAAGCGCAGTGTGCTTCGGATTTGCCTTTTCCCTGAGATGTGATGAAGAAAATCTCTTCACGTGTGCTTGGCCATCTGCTTGTCTTCTTTGGTGAAATGCTTATTTAGGTCCTCTGCTCTTTTCAAAATTAGGTTGTTGACAATGTTTTTATTTTCTTTAATTTAAATTTTATTTTTATATTCCCCATACAATTACAACCCCCTTATTTTGACCCCAAGCCCTCCTTTCCCCGCCCCCCGCTCGCCATAGAGTGTCTCTGGTTCATAGTTGTTTGTCGATTTTGATATTTTCTTTCTTAGAGTTATTCTTTTTCCTGGTCCCTTATTTAAGTTTTCTAGATTCCTGCTATGAGTGAGACCATCCGGTATTTTTCTTTTTCTTTTTGGCTTATTTCGCTGAGCAGGATCCCTTCCAGCTCCATCCATGTTGCTGCAAATTGCATGTGTTTATCTTTTTTGAATGCTGAGTAATATTCCATGGTGTATATGGACCCCATCTTCTTGACCCAGTCATCTATTTTTGGGCATTTGGCTTGTTTCCAAAGCTTAGCTATTGTAAACAGTGCTGCTATAAACATAGGGGTGCAGGTGCTCTTTGGAATTGATATTTCTGTGTCCTTTGGGTAAATACCTAGGAGTGGAATTGCTGGATCCTATGGAAGCTCTATGTTTAGTAGGTCCAGAAATCTCCACACAGCTCTCCATAGTGGTTGGACCAGTTTGCACTCCCACCAGCAGTTCAGGAGAGTTCCTTTTTCTCCACACCCTCGCCAACATTTTTTAATTTGTGCCATTCTCACTGGTGTAAGATGGTACCTCGTTGTAGTTTTGATTTGCATTTCCCTGATGACAAGTGATGTTGAACATTTTTTCATATGCCTGTTGGCCGTTTGCATTTCCTCTTCAGAGAAGTTTCTTTTTAGCTCTTCTGACCATTTTTTGACTGGATTATTTTCTTTGTTGTTGTTGAGTCTCATCAGCTCTTTGTAGATTTTTGTGATCAGTCCTTTATCATTAGTGTTGGGTGCAAAAATGTTCTCCCAGTTGGTGGGGTTTCTCTTTGTTTTTGTTATTGTCTCTTTTGCTGTGCAGAAGCTCTGTAATTTGATGTAGTCCCAGCTGTTGATCTTTGCCTTCACTATCACTGCTTTGGGTGATGTGTCTGTAAAGATGTCTTTGATGTGCAAATCCCGTAGTGTTTCGCCTATATTTCCTTCTATGTATTTTATGGTTTCAGGTCTTATGTCTAGTTCTTTAATCCATTTTGAGTTGGTTTTTGTGCATGGTGTTAGGTAGTGGTCAAGCTTCATTCTTTTGCATGTAGCGACCCAGTTTTCCCAGCACCATTTATTGAACAGACTTTCTTTGCTCCAATGCATAGTCTTTGCTCCTTTGTCAAAGATTAGTTGACCATAAATCTGTGGGTTTATTTCTGGATTTTCTATTTGATTCCATTGGTCTGTGTGTCTGTTCTTGTTCCAATACCATGCAGTTTTGATGATTATGGCTTTGTAGTATAGTTTGAAGTCTGGGAGTGTGATGCTTCCATTCCCTTCTTTTTTTTTCAGGAAAGCTTTGGCTATTCGGGGTTTTTGGTGATTCCATATGAATCTCATCAATAATTGTTCTATTTCTTTGAAGAATGACATTGAAATTTTGATTGGAATAGCATTGAATCTGTATATTGCTTTTGGAAGGATGGCCATTTTAATAATGTTTATTCTTCCAATCCATGAGCAGGGGATGTCTTTCCATTTCTTTGTGTCTTCTTCTATTTCTTTTAACAGTGTTTTATAGTTTTCTTTGTATAGGTCCTTTACCTCTTTTGTTAGATTTATTCCCACGTATTTGGTTTTATTTTTGTTTCAATAATAAAAGGGATTTTTTTTTTATTTCTTCTTCTTCAGATTTATTATTTGTGTATAGGAAGGTTACTGACTTTTGCATGTTGATTTTGTATCCTGCCACTTTACTGAACTGATTGATGAGTTGAATTAGTTTTTCTGTGGAGTTTTTGGGGTTCTCTATGTATATTATCATATCATCTGCAAATAGTGATAGTTTGACTTCTTCTTTTCCTATTTGGATTCCTTGGATGTCTTTCTCTTGTCTTATTGCTCTGGCTAGGACTTCCAGTATTATATTGAAAAGCAGTGGTGAGAGTGGACATCCTTATCTTGTTCCAGATCTTAATGAAAATGCTTTCAGCTTTTTGCCATTGAGAATGATACTGGCTGTCGGCTTGTCATAGATGGCCTTTATGATGTTGAGGTATGTTCCTTGTATCCTGAGAATTTCAAGGGCTATTATCATGAATGGGTATTGCACTTTGTCGAAAGCTTTCTTGGCATCTTTTGATATTATCATATGGTTTTTATATTTCTTTTTTTTTTTTTTTAATTAATAAATTTTATTTTTATATTCCCCATACAATTGCAATCCCCCCATTCTGATCCCAATCCCTCCCCTCCCGCCCCCCACCCCTCAAAAAGTGTCTCTGGTTCATAGTTTTTGTTGATTTTGATTTTCACTTTCTTATAGTTATTCATTTTCCTGGTCCCTTATTTAAGTTTTCTAGATCCCTGCTATGAGTGAGACCATCCGGTATTTTTCTTTTTCTTTTTGGCTTATTTCACTGAGCATGATCCCTTCCAGCGTCATCCATGTTGCTGCAAATTGCATGTGTTTATCTTTTTTGAATGCTGAGTAATATTCCATGGTATATATGTACCACATCTATACTTTCAGGGATCATTTCTATAGTTCGTTATATTTCTTTTTGTTAATGTGTTGGATAACGTTGATTGATTTTTGGATGTTGAACCATCCTTGTGTCCCTGGAATGAATCCTACTTGGTCGTGGTGAATTATCTTATGGATACATTGTTGGATTCTGATAGCTAAATTGTTATTGAGGATTTTTGCGTCAGTGTTCATTAGGGAGACTGGCCTGTAGTTTTCTTTTTTTGTGCTGTCCTTGTTCGGTTTTGGTATTAGTGTAATGTTGGCTTCATAGAATGTGTTTGGTATTATCCCTTCCTTCTCAATTTTTTGGAAGAGTTTGTGAAGGATAGGCACTGATTTGTCTCTGAATGTTTGGTAGAATTCATTTGTAAATCCATCAGGTCCTGGGCTTTTGTTTTTGGGGAGGTTTTTGATTACCATTTCAATTTCGCTGCTTGTAATTGGTCTGTTTAGGTGTTCTGTTTCTCCTTTATCTAGCTTTGGGTGATTGTAGAGTTGTAGGAATTTGTCCATCTCCTCTAGATTGTTGAACTTGTTTCCATATAACTGTTCATAGTAGTTACTGATTATTCTTTTGATTTCTGCTATGTCCATTGTGATTTCTCCTCTTTCATTTATGATCCTGTTTATTTGTGCTTTCTCCCTTTTTTCCTTTGTGAGCCTGGCTAGGGGTTTGTCTATTTTATTTATTTTTTCGAAGAACCAGCTCTTGGATTCATTGATCTTTTGGATTGTTTTTTTAGTTTTGATTTCATTTATTTCTGCTTTGGTTTTTATTATTTATTTTCTTCTACTGGTTTTGGAATTTTTTTGTTGTTCTTTTTCTAGATCTTTGAGCTTCGAGATTAGGTTTTTTCTTTGAGTTCTTTCTTGTTTCTTGATGTGAGCCTCTATTGCTATATATTTTCCTCTTTTTACTGCTTTTGCTGCATCCCATACATTTAGGAAATTGGTGTCCTCCTTGTCATTCAATTCAAAGAATTTTTTAATTTCTTCTTTGATCTCCTCGTTAGTCCAGTGGTCTTCCAATTGTGTGGTTTTCAATCTCCATGAGGCAGGAGAGTTCCTTGCCTTCTTTTTATGGTTTATTTCTAGTTTGATGCCTTCATGGTCAGAAAAGATGGTTGGTATATTTCAATCTTGGTGTATCTGTTGATGTTTGTCTTGTGTCCCAGTATGTGATCGATCCTGGAGAATGATCCGTGTGCGCTTGAGAAAAATGTGTACTCAGATTTTTTTGGGCTTAGTGTTCTATAGATGTCTGTAAAGCCCAAGCGCTCTAGATCCTTATTTAGAGCTTTAGTGTCTTTACTTATTTTTTGTCTTGTTGATCTATCCATTGTTGATAGTGGTGTGTTGAAGTGTTGACAATATTTTTAAATAGTTATAAGATCTTTGTTTTCTATAGACTGAAAGTGTTAAGGAAGGTGGATAATATCCCCTTTCACTAACGTTAAATTCTGTATTTCCATTTATTGTGAACAGAGAGTTGAATTGTCTAATGAAAATAAAACATTCTTTCAATGATATGGAATTGAAAATGCATTTATTTTTAGAGAGTCTATAAAGAGTAGGAAGCATGGAAAAGAAGCTAAGCTATTGGCTTAGGCTGCAGAAAGGCCTCTTCTTATTAGAGCTAAGAATAAATCTCCACCATTTTCTACCATGCCCCGTCACTAGCCAGCCAGAGCTGTGATAACCAAGCACCGCGGGCCCAGGCCTGCCACAGCAGGAATGCGTTTCTCATGGTTCTTAGGCTGGAAGACAGAGATCGGTGTGTCCAAGGGGTATTTCCTTCTGAGGACTGAGCAGCTGGTCCTGCCTCTTTCCTGGCCTTGTGGGGATGCCTCCTCCTCACAGTATCTTCACTCCGACCCTCTGCCCCCCATTTGTGTCTGTGTCTAAGTTTCTTCTTCTTGTAAGGATACTGGTCCTATTGGGTTAGAAACATCAAAATGGCTTCATTTTAATTTAGTGAGCTCCTTGTAGGCCCTGTCTCCAATATGGACACCATCTAAGGTACAGGGGTAAAGACTTAGATGTGAGAATTTTAGGGAGGACAGTTCATTACAGCCCCTCACTCCCCTCCCCCCCCCAAACACACCTTAATTTGGTATCAATATCTTTTTTTTGGTGTTAAAGACTGGTGCACTTTTAAATGTGTATCAGGCCAAGGACATTTTGAATTTGGAACTGGAAAATTAAAGGAACAATTCCAACTTAGTTCTTACTTTTCCTTTTCCCTATAAATGTTCATCTTTAAATACCAAAATTAAAATATTAAAATGAAAAAACAGTAAAGCATTGTCTTTCCTGGAAGTAATTAAGTGAAAGAGTAATGTCAGGTATGGACTTGTATCTCTGAAAAGCAAGTACAGGGATTACTTTTTGCAGGAACTAAAGCAGCAAGGACCAAATGTAGTTTATTTTTATTCACTGTGAGGTTCCATTTAATTAGAAACTGAATGAGCAGAAAACACATTTCTTACATATTAATAAAATATTACTTAGTTCAAATTTGAATACCATCTTCTAAATTGCTTAGTTTTAAAGCTTGGATTACTGAAGATCACTATCATGTAAAATTTCATTGGTCTGTGTATGAAGACAGCCTGTGGTGTGGAGGATGGTACAGTAGGTTTTAACTACAAGAAAACCAGAAAACAAAGAAACAAACAAAAACACCCAAACCAGGTATCTAAGGGACAAATATTTATTAGCACAGAAAATGGGCAGTTTTTTTAAAATGAACTTTAATGTCTACAAAGATGAACACTTAATGTGGGAGAAGAAAAGGAAGAACTTGACAGAAATCAAAGTTAATTTATACACAAATGCAGAAGAAATAGGAACTAATGAATGTATTTTACCCTAGGGTTAGGTGAATAAGGGAATAGCGATAAGAATCTTATCATATAGACACTTAGAAAGTGTTCCTTTAAACAATCATGTGAAACAGCAGGATTATTTTTGTTCTCATTTTTAAATTAGGAATTAGGATTTGATCTTGGCTATTTTTTTTTAAAGATTTTATTCATGCATACAAGAATGGGGTACAGGCCAGATGTGCGGGAGGGTGAGAGGATTCACCAGAGACAGAGTGGGGAACAGAACAGACAGATCTATGGAAATACACTGCTGAGGGGAGCAGCAGGCATGACAGGAGAGTTCTGCCTCACCATGTGGGAATCTGCTTGGCTAGCCAGGATCGAACTTGCACTGCAGAGGCTGTGGAAGCTTCACAGAGCTGTGCTCAACCGCCTGCGCCACCAGGGAGGCCTGGTCTTGGCTATTTGATTCCAAATTCTATAAAAGCAGGTTATAGAGAGACTCCCCTCTGTTAAGAGGAAAGAACCTGTTTCCCTGGGGTCAGTGAGTGCACCAGGGGCTCTTCTAGTCACTGGGAAGACAGCAGTGAACAGAAGTGATGAGACCCTTCTCTCTCAGAGCTTTGAGTTGAATGTTTTTTTTTTTTTTATTTAAAGATTTATTTATTTGTTTGTTTGTTTATACAAGCACTGGGTACAGTCAGAAGCGCGGGAGGGTGAGAGAATTCACCAGAGCCAGAGCGGGGAGCAGAGCAGGCAGAAGGACCAAAGTACACTGCTGAGGGGAGCAGCGGGCGGCAGGAGAGGTCTGCGCGCCATGTGGGACCCTCCTCTGGTGGCTGGGGAGCAGCCGGGGATTGAACTGGCACCACAGAGGCGGCGGGCAGCTTCGCAACCCAGCGCTCAACCGCTGCGCCACCAGGGAGGCCCTGAGTTGAATGTTTTAAGAACAGACTGTCTCTTGCCAGGAAATGATCAAAATAATATACAAACAGAAACAGGGGAAATAAAACCATCAGCATTTAAATAGATGGGTTTAAGCACAGGTAAAATGTAGAAATAAAAACAAAAGTAAAAAGGACTATAACAAGCTCAAGTCAGCCTTATAAGTAAGAGTGGCCAATGCAATGGGCAATTTCAAGGTGAGTGTGAAGGTCATAAGGGCTGAGATGGAAGACAAGCTGAAAAGAGAACTCTTGAGCGAAGGAAAATAACATCGGAGGGAAATTTTCATCTTGGACATCCAAGAAATGGTCTGTGACATCCTGATGGGGACTCTGTCTACAAAGGACTGAAGTTAAGCAATTTCCAAGAGAAATTCTGCTTGAAAATGGATGCAGGTTATATAATTCAATGAAATATTTTCCAAACATTCTATTTTTTAAATTTTATTGAAGTAATATTGGCTTATAACACTATGTATGTTTCAGGTAAACTGCATTAACATTTGACATCAATATATACTACTACATTATTTTTTGGGGAGGAAAACAAGTCAAATTTTTTGCAAAGATTATTTTTAACTATTCACATTTTGTGAATAGTTTGACCTTAAAATTTTATATGTATCTTTAAATCTATGGTGGTTAAATCTGTTGAAGGACTTTTGCAGTGATATGCTCGTAGGGATGGCAAAGGGTTCTAGAGTTAATTATTCCTGGGTTTGGGCTCTGCCTTGTCCATTTCCATAGACCTTTTCAATAGTCTTTCAACTTAAATTTTGAGAAACTTTTCTGTTTCGAGTTGGTTGATTCCTTCTAAAAAGGGTCCAGATAACAGTGTTTATATTCTGTAAGTGCTCCAACGAGCTGACAAGAAAAGACCAGGATTACTCTGACTTTGTGTTGACATCTAAGGGAAGATGAGCTTACTCATCCAGGCAAGGTTGAGAGTTGATGTGTAATGTGTTAAAGTGCAGCTTCGGGGATTACACTGGAGAGAGCCCCAGACCTGAAGATAAGCATGGGATAAAAGTGCCAGGAAAGGCAAAGGGTCAGCCAGTGTTTCTCATTCAGTGTACCCCTTTGGAAAAAGAGACCACATGGTGACAATAGCTGATACAAATGGAAAACGGATTCATTCACCACTTCATTACTTTAAACTTATCAGAAACATGAAACACTGTCAGTGACTGTCAGCGACGATACTGGTCTCCTAGGTCTGCTGGTATGGCAGGGATCTGGTGATCCCTACAACTAGGATCAGTTCCCTCTTTGCCTCGGGGGGACAATAAGAGCCTCATTAGTCCTTGTGCAGATTAAATGTGTGCCAAGCTGTAGCACAGTCAGTGGTAATTCTTAGCATTGAAAATGATAGTTTTAAATTTGATTGCTCTATACTTTTTCCTCTCATTCTGGATTCCTTCCCAAATAGACTTGATATACTTAGATTTTTTCAAAGAATTCTATTCATGGAATGGTAAGGCACCTGAAGGACCAGACTCAAACTCACCTCGGAGGAGCACCCCCCCACCCCAAAGCCATGAACTAGAACTAGCTTGCTGAGTGAACTGTGAATCAGTTGACCAAGACAGCAAATTAAAGTGTATCATTGAATTTTGGACCCTTTGAAGAAAGACTATCTGACTACATCTTTCTGCTTAAAACACTAACAGGTTTGCTATAGTTTCTGCATGTGCTGACTAATATTGGAAGCACCATACAAGCATTTAACCATTTAACCCTCACAACAAAACTATGAGTGGGTGTGATTCTCAACTCCATATCACAGATGAGCAAATGCAGGCACAGAGACTTTTAATAACTTGCCCAAGGCCAGCTTGCTGATAAGGGCAGATGTCAATTTTGAACTTGGCAGTATGATTTATTCTCTACCCCCCAAATGTACAAAGATTTAGAAAATTCAAATTCTGATATCTCTTAAGATTGAATTCCAATTCCAATTAGAAAGTATATATATATATATATATATATATATATATATTTTAAAGTTCTATTTTTAATGTTTTGAGGACCCTCCATACTGTTTTCCATAATGATGGCACCAGATTGTATTCCCATCAAAAGTGCATAAGGGGGTTCCCTTTCTCAACACCTTCAACACTTATTTCTTGACTTCTGGATGACAGACATTTTCACAGGCATGAGCTGATACTTCACTGAGGTTTGGTTTGCATTTCCCTGATAATAGGAGATGATTAGCCTTTTCTCATATGCCTGTTGACTTTCTGTATGTCTTTGGAGAAGGAAAACTTCTTCCCACTTTTGACTGAGTTATTTTGTTGAGCTGAATGAGTTATCTTATCATATAGTTAACACAGTGAGTTCTTTGTAAAATAATATCCATTGGGTCATAAACCCCTGGTGGGTGTGTGAGTTGCAAGTTTCCCATCTACTAGACTGCCTTTTGGTTGTCATGGTTGTGGCCTTACTGTGTGGAGGCATCTTAGTTTGCGGTGTCTCCTTTGTTTATTTTTTCTTTTGAAACACAAGTCAAAGGTTGATGTCAAGGACTGTATCACCTGTGTTTTCTCCTAAGTATTTTATAGTTGCAGGTGGCAACATGGATGGAATTTGACATGATCATACTAAGCAAAATAAGCCATAAAGGGAAAGACAGATACCTGGTGATTTCACTCATCTATGGAATATAAATAAATAAAGCAAGCAAAACAATGAAATAAAATAAAACCCTTAGAGTCTGACCAAAAAAAAATATGATTCTCATAGGGAGAGAGGGATGGAGGTGAACGGAATGTGTAGAGGGGGTCAATTAGAGAAACGGTGAATTGTACTAGCTCTTTGGGGGTGGCTGTGGTACGTATTTATGGCGCTATGAAGGTGTCCTCCTGACTCTACTACGGCATCCTAAACCAATGATGCATTTAACAAGTTAACAAAGAAAAATAAAGGCTAAACCACAAAGAAAAGTTTCTTGCTTTAAAAAGATAGCCGCAATAGGGGCTGATATTTACACTAGTGAACAAGATAGACAGATCCACAGTCCCCTAGATTTAAAAGCTCAAAAGAGGCAGCCAGGAGAGCCAAGAGAGAAGAGAGCAAGGAATGCTAATATAAGGGAAATACAAGGACCTTTGAGGATCCAGTCAAGGATATGATTTAATCAAACAGGCCAGAGAAGGTCTCCTGGTTTATGCAATGTTTAAACTGATAAGCGGATGACAGGCAGGAATCATCCAGTGGCTGGTGGATACGGATTTCAGGCAGATGATACAGAAAGTCTGAAGATGTGATGGTCAGAAATTGTAATTTATTAGAGGAACCGCAGGCAGTTTAACGCAGTGTCTGCAAAGGGCTTATAAGCACATCCGTGCTGTATGTGTGTCTGTAAAAATGTGTAGGGAAAAATTTATGAAGTGAATTTAAGAAAGATGGGCTTCATCTCAATGGAATAGAGAAACCATCAGAATTTTTAGTTAGCTTTATGTTTTAGTAAGATGATTTGGTGTGCAGAACGGATTGTAATGAAGCAAAAGTGGAAGCAGAGAGAGAAATTAGAAGGCTTCTCTGAGACCCACACAAGACGAGCTGGTGGCTTGCTGGGAGGCTTTCACCCCAGGAGAGAGACGTAGAGAGTTGATGGGAATATTGAGGGGGTAGAATTTGGAGGTTGGGCCCAAGTAGATGTGCATGATGACAGAGAAGACATGCAGGTGAATGCCTGGGTTTCTCACCTGGGTACGGGGCAGTGCTGCTTCCTGAGAGAGAACCCCATGGCTGACTGGGCTTAGGAGAGGATACCAAGCTCAGTTTTAGAAAAAGAGCTAGATGGGTGCCTCAATAAGGAGCAGGTTATGAACTCAGGAAACATTTAAGCTGGGGATGGCCATTGTGAGCTCATCCCTCACAAAGTAGGTGTCACTACGGAGACTCTGCAGAGAAGATGCCTCATTGTAGAGCGCTCCAATGACAAACTATTTTAAAGGGTCCCAGCTGTGGACCTTTGGCCAATTACAGGACACATTTCGGAAATGATAAATATTAGTGATGTTTGTGTAAATGCTTTTTTAAAAAAGATTTATTTATGCATATAAGAACTGGGGTAAAGCTTAGAAGTGTGGGGGGGTGAGAGGACACACCAGAGACAGAGTGGGGAGCAGAATAGCTGGATCTACCGAAACACACTGCTGAGGGGAGCAGCGGGGAGACAGGAGAGGTCTGCTGCACCATGTGGGTTGCTCCCTGGCCAGGGATCGAACCCGTGCAGCAGAGGCTGCAGATAGCTTCATAGGTTGTGTCTTAATCCCTTGCACCACCAGGGAGGCCCATGTAAATGCTTTTTTATGAAAACAGCAAATTCGTTACTAGGAAATCTGCTGTGTTTTGATATTGTTGACAGTCTGGGGTAGCTTGAGTGGTCGACGGCATCATGTTATAGAACAGGAAGGCAAGAGTTTGGGTGTTGAACTGCAGAGCAGGGATTCTGAAGAACAAAGGTGACAGCCTCCTCCTACTGACAAAGTGATTAGCCTCTCCCTGTGGGACTGCTCGGAGGAAACCAACGCATGACGCTGCAGAGTGCGACGGTCACTGAGCTGGTCACTGAGGATGCGCGCGGCCCGGCGGGCAGGTGCAGGGCAGCCCATGCACAGCACACTGCTCGCCACTGCGTCCACCTTTGTTGACCACAATTCTAAATGCACGTTCTATTTCATTTCACTGGCGGTCACGTGTGTGAATTAGCAAGGACCAGGCAGCTGGATGAACGCGCCGACGAGATGTGTTGGATCTGTTCACAGGAACCAGTGTCTGGAGAAGGGTCTGACCGTCTCCAGTGGACAGTGGCTCTTGGGGGTGCCCACAGGGCAGCCGGGGCAAAAACGAGTTGGGAAAGAGTTACACAAAGTCACGAGTCTGCTGACAAGAGACACAAGTGCTCTCGATGTTTGTTCCCTAAGGATAAGGAAGTGTATGGGTTAGAAATTAGGGGTGACATAGGGGCTCACTTAAATAAGTAATGGACTCTTGAAATCACTCCACCCAAATGCCCCATCTGACTGTAAAGGATTTCAGCTGTCCAGTTGTGCACAGTTGTCCACTGGGCGGGAGGCCAGTCTGCAGGTTCAGCTCTGCCTTGATCTGCAGATTCACACCTGCCTTCACCTGCATACTCACCTGTAGGCTCACCCCTGCCTTCACCTGCATACCCTCCTCCACTTCCATCTGCATATCCTCCTGTCCCTTTATGATTTCGTGAAGGATTTGGCTTCCAGCAAACAATTAGTTTTCGCTTTTGCCAAACATTTCACCATAACAAACAAGATATAAACTTTGCAAATAAGAAAACTGTTTTATGAAGCACTACCATAAGCTATATAGATGATGTTTATAAATATACAATACATAGTTTAGTGAATTAAAATTCACGGCTCAATGCACATATACCTAATATGGAATTCTGAAAAATCTAAAACATTGTAAGCGTAATGCTTTATGTATGTAAAGTATATACTGTCTTGCAAAACTTTACACAGTTAGGGTTTGTAATTATTCCACTTAGCCAATTATATCTAGCTGAAATTATTCAAGAATTGTTGAAAATGTCAATTCAGTGTAAGGTGATGAAATGACATTTGACTAGAATCTATTATAGCTGACATTGGGGCTCTTGATTTATTTTCTGTGCTGAATACAGATATCATTTATTTTAATATTCCTCTTCTCTGGCAATGTAATAAGAATCTAGTAAGCCAAGACTTATAAATAAAGCATGTGCTGCTTTCATTAATATTTTCATGATTAGCTGTTGGGGGATTTATGGGTATGTTGTCGGGAACTAAGATTGAGCTAGAGTATAGTTTCCCTCCAGACAGAGCCAGATGTCTTGTACTTTTGTAAATATGCATACATTGTGTGGATTGCCAATTTTTTTATTATAACGATAAATACTCAAATTCCCTTGTTTTATTAGTTCAAGGATAATGAAACAAAATATAAGAGTGCTTTATTTAAAAGGTGTCTCATAATTGTATGGTGGAGAGAAAGATATTCATCGAGGTTGTAAATGCTTCAGTGTATATGTGGGTGTGTAAAATGAAAGTAAAGGAAGAGAAGACACACCCACTTGTTACTGCATGCTTTCACATCCCTTTGTATTCTCCAGTATGCTAAGGTCAAAACTATTACTGCACTATTTTCAGGACTTTCTTGTCTGTTTGGGGTTTATGTTATGATAGTTTGCTTATGGTTGAGGGAGCATCAAAGCTTAGCTATTAATAAGCATTAATACATGGGTTCCCTATGTCTCTGATAATTTGAAGATTATTTATACAAGAACTGGGGTATAGGCCAGAGGCGTGGGAGGGTGAGAGGATTCACCAGACAGAGAGCAGGGAGCAGAACAGGCAGACGACTGAAATACACTGCGAGGGGAGCAGCGGGCGAGACAGGAGAGGTCTGCTGCACCATGTGGGTATCTCCCTGGCTGGCCAGGAATCGAACTGGTGTTGCAGAGGCTGTGGACAGCTTCACAGCACAGCATTCAACCCACTGCGCCACCGGGGAGGCCCCAACTCAGCAAGTTTTAATGCCTGCACATTTTCCTTGCATGTTATTCAAGTTTTATAAAGACATGATTCAGTAAGTGTCATGAGAAAATAAGAGTTTGACTAAGTATAGGTTGTGATTTATCTTTGAATAGTATTATTCAATAGAGCATGTTGTGAGAATCTGTCCCTTCAATTTTCATATTCTTCCCTCTGTTCTTTTACCAGACATACATTTATCAGTGGTGTCCTAGAGCCTTTATTTTCCTTCTGTAAAATGGGTCAGTAATTCCCAGAGATGATAGCTTAAATATTTATTGAATAGAAATACAGGTGTCAGAGAGAGGAAAGGTGCTGATTAAGTCTTGCTGGGCAAAACACCCGAACCACACCTGTGAGGTAAGATGAATATAAGAATTAAAATAAATGGAATAGGACACTATATGTAAAGAGCCAGGAAAAAATGTCTCACAGCTGTTAACTAGGTTTAAAAATGTTAGCTACGTGCTTTGTTTCCTTATTTGGCTGAGCTGCCAACATTAATTGAACAGAATTACAGAGTAAGATATTTAAAAATGTTTAGGATTGAATCGAATCAAATCAAGGACTGATAACATAGATGAATAAATCTCAGACCTTGTTTAAATTTGGCAAAGGCTAGGTAAACTATTGCAAAAGCCAGAAAAAAGTTTCTTTGTACTATGATGAAATTTATAATGTAAATTCCATGATAAATGGAGGACCCAAGAATCAATATATTTTCTGCTTAATCATGACCTCTTCTTGAGCTTATTTGCAATTCCCTGATTGCCAAAATAAAGCTTGATAATTTAATGCCTGTGGAGAAAGCACATTCTAATCTCCCTGGAAAATCTTAGTGGAAGACACAGCAATGAGGACTGCATCCTCAGGTTCAAGTTGATCCTGTAATAGTCGTGGGTAAATTTCAAAAGCATAAAAAAAACAAAAACAAAAACAAAAAGCCTCAATGAAAATGAGTTTCTCTCAAAGGCAACAGCTTAGGAGAGTTTCCTTGGCATATTTGAATTAGATATTATTCACAAAGCAATTTGTTTAGTTTTTTAAGAGGGCTAATGTCTAGAATGCCACGAGAACTTCTATTTTAAACCTCCATTACCGACTGGGACTATCCATCCTACACAGCAGTTTACAATCTTTAATAGCTGCTTGTATCATTAGTTTCTCAACTTGTAGAATTCCCTTCTTTTTGTAACAAATAGATCAAGGGTGTGCATAGTGAGACGTAAAGGAGTTTCTATTAAATTTTCTTGTTTAAATCAGCAAAAAGCTTGTGACTAACATGTTGAGCCTAGACAGTTTTTTCTTTAGTCTATGGCTACAAGAGGCTGCTGTGTACAGAGGAGGGTGTGATCGAGATTGCCCAGCTGTGCATCAAATTCGTTTACCTTGGGTACAGAGCTAATTTTTGGATAGTTGCACTGAGACTGGTTGCTGTAGCTATCTTTGCATTTAGATAATGCTGGCATGTTAGCCGCATAGAATTCCGTACTCAGTTCCTTCCCGAGGCTTTGGACGTTCTCTGTTATTTCTTTGAACAAGCTCTTTGCTGCCATTTTCTTTTCTTTACCTTCTGGGCTACCCATAACCCTTACACTGCCTTTCCTAATGGAGTCATATAAATAGAGTGTTCCTGCATTAAAAGGGATCTTTTCTCTCTTTCACCTGAATAATTTCTAGGTTTCTAATCTTCAAGTTCACCGATTCAGTCTTCCATTTGATCTATTTCTGTAATTTCCTGTAGTTATCTTGGCCTCATTTATTGAGTCCTTCAAGTCCTGCATTTGTTAGGAATAAAATTAACAAGCAGAAGAATGAACCTGAGTTCTCTTGTATGTCTCTGAATTTCTTCCTGATGATTGTTTTTAATTAGGGTCTATTCTGCCAAGTATTTAAGTTCGGTGTCTGGATAGTTGTCCCCCCCTTGTGAAGTCACACTACGTTGACGTCTCCTCTGCTGGTATATTCCTCTGTCTGTGTATCTGAGCTGTCGACCCACTTTCTCTCTGTCATTTTTTAAAATGACACCAGCAACTCAGTACTCAGCTGTTTTTCTTTTATAACACTGGTGCTATGACTTTAATTTTGGATTTTTGTTGGCAGCTGTGGATGCCAGTGATGGGGGATGGTGGACAAGCTGTCGCTGGGTCAGCGGGTGGTAGTGGGACATGGCGGGGATCAGTGCTGTTGGGGACACCTGGGGGAAGCCTGGTTTGCATGTGTCATCCTCGTAGCTGCATCTCGGACCCCAAAGAGAAGGGCTATCGGCTGTTGGTACCCCATCAGACACACTCCCTATCAGCAACTTAGAGGCTAAGGGAACTTAAGCAAAAAAAGAGGAACAGTCCCATGTCTCCGTTACCCCATGGCAGTCACCACCAGGGGAGCCTGACACGGACGGCTTCTCCCTGCTCTCGCGTCGCCACTGAGAAAGCCGCACATCAGGATTTTTTATTTAAGATATATTTATTTATGCATTCAAGAGCTGGGGTGCAGGCCAGAGATGCAGGGGGTGAGAGGATTCACCAGAGACAGAGTGGGGAGCAGAAAAGGCAGACTGACTGAAATACACTGCTGAGGGGAGCACACACATTAGGATTTTAATGCCAAATTTGAGAAATGGCTCACCCTAAAAAATGGCAAAAATCTACCTCTATGATGGTGACAGAAGGTGGCCTGGGAAGAAGGTGAAACCGCAGGCTTTCTGTTGGGGCAGGGCAGGGCTGGGCCTGCACTGTGCTCTTCCCACAGGTGCTACGGTCTTGGTGTCTGGTCCTGTTTTGCAGTCTCTGAGTAAAGGAAAAGGGCTGGGAAACCCCAGACGCTAGTCCTGGAAGTGAGGGCTGAAATTTGCACACCCATCGTATATCATCCCAGGTTGAGGGCCGAGCAGTGGGTACATCCTGGAGCTGATGTTCTCAGTGTGGTGTGCAGCCTCTGGAGCCCAGCAGTCTGTTGAAAATTTCACTGATCTGGGCCTCCCTGATGGTGCAAGGGTTAAGACGCAACCTATGAAGCTGTGCACAGCCTCTGCAGCACGAGTTTGATTCACAGCCAGGGAGTTACCCACATGGCACAGCAGACCTCTCCTGTCTTGCCCACTGCTCCCCTCAGCAGTGTATTTCAGTCAATCTGCCTGTTCTGTTCCCCACTTTGTCTCTGGTGATTCCTCTCACCCCCCCCCACATCTCTGGCCTGTACCCCAGCTCTTGTGTGCATAAATAAATAAATCTTTAAAACGAAAAGTCAAATATTTCACTGATCCTAAGTCATTGTTAAGGTCTCATGTCTCTACCGTTTCGTGGGTTCTATCCCCAGAGATCCTGACTTAATGGGTATAGATTTAGCCCAGGCTTTAGAAGGTTAAAGCTACCCACTGTGTAAAGCACTGGGGAAAGCTCATCTATACCCGAGACTGACTGTGTGCAAAGATGTACCTTTCCAGCAGAGAGGTGTGTCATTAGACTACAAAAGCCATCCTTTTGGGGTCTCACCTGATGGGGGACTTTTAGAGCAGTGGGCTGGTGGCATTTGCTCTGTAAATTATTATAATTCATTCAGTTTAAAGAATCTACTTAGAATTTTATTTATCACAAAGAAGTAAACATTAAAACTAAAAAACTGGAAAAGTACAATATATGTACAAGTTTAGCGGGCATGCTCACCCATATGTTTCTCAAAGATAATGATAGTAGTCTTTAAAAATGGTTTGGAAAGGGTTTTTATTACTACATGCAAGCATGGCTAATAGCTCCTGGATGTCTATGGCATACGGGCAAGGAGGTCTGTATCCTTATTTAGCAGGTGAGGAAACTGAGGCAGAGAGTCCTTGGATGTTGTCCAGTGTAGCCAGAGGCAGGCTGATTTCAGCACTTCGGAGTTATTGAAAGAAAAGTACAGGTTTTAAAAGCAGTGAGAATGTATACATGCTTATATGCTTTTCATCTGTTAAGGGCATACAAAATATTTCAACCTATGGCCAGCTATAGATAAATGAAAGCAACATTTACTTGTGTGTGGATCGGCCACCCAGCACCAAAAATACAATGGCCCTGGGCCTCCCGGGTGGCGCAGTGGCTGAGCGCTGGGCTGCAAAGCTGCCCGCAGCCTCTGCAGCGCCGGTTCGATCCCCGGCTACCGGCGAGGGTCCCACATGGTGTGCAGACCTCTCCTGCCACCCCCTGTTCCCCTCAGCAGTGTACTTGGTCAGTCTGCCTGTTCTGCTCCCCGCTCTGGCTCTGGTGAATTCTTTCACCCTCCTGTGCTTCTGACTCTACCCAGTGCTTGTATAAATAAATAAATAAATCTTTAAAAAAAAAATACAATGGCCCCTTTGTGTGACGGCGCACCTATCCTGTGTATTACTGCAGTCCACCTCACTCCACATGTTTCTCTATTTCCTTGCAATTCCATGGATATCTTAAGCTCTTTAACAACCCTATCCACTTTCCTCTCATGTAGGTAATAATGCTCCTAAATATTGCTGATTTTCTTCATAATTTAACACATATGTATTTATCCCCAAATAACACATTGTTTATTTAAAAAAAAAACTGTATAGATTACATTATATACTGTTTAAAACTTTGCTTTTTCTCAATATTTCTAAATTTCATTTTCATGGTACTACTTCTAGCTGTATTTAAGTTTTAATTTTCAAAGAATATATTAATGTAACACAATTTTATTGTTTTGATCTATTTGCTTACAATTTATCTGCTTTTCAAGTCCTGGTACCAGAAACATTTTATGTATGTCTCCTTACATGTTAGGGTGTATGGCCTGAGGAAAGCCTGGCTCATAAAAGATGTACTTCTCCTATCGTCTTGTGAAACTTTGAAATCTTGCTTAGTTGGTGAGTACAAATTCTAGTATCAGAACTTGTTGAAAGTTTACAGTGTAATGCACCTTTCATGCCTTTTGTCATTTGCCTTTTACTCTTGCTATAAAACGAGTATCGTTTCCAATTTTACTAGAGGATTATCTGCTCTGATCCCATCGTGAGTTTAAAAAATTACATATTCTGCTTAACAATCCTTTCCAGTTTTATGTGATGCAAATGTTTTACCAAGTTTGGTTTATCTTTTATAAATGTAGCTTCTACTTTTTAATGCACTGTTGATTTTTTTTTATAAGTATTCCCACCAATATCAGATACACATGGTACAATTTTATCTTTTAGTGACTTCGTGGGTTTTTTTTTTTGTATTTTCACATTGATATTTGTGTATGAAATTGAATCCCCAGTGCATACCATTCTTTGACACAGGTAATTACTCTAATTCCTTGTTGGAACACCATTTTCAATTTTCCATACACAGATCTTTCTATTTCATTGGATTGTCCCTTTTTGCACTAACACTGTTGTTTCTCTGGCATAGAACCTAGACTAGACACATCTCTACATTTGTTTGACTCTTCAGAAGTGTCTCGGATGTTTAACTTAATTTTCTCATTTAATTTCCCAGTAGTGAGTCACCTTTTAGTGGAATGCCAAACTCCAATCCAACTTGCTTGCAGCTTACCTTGACTTTGTATTGAAAGGTCCACCCTCCTGATTATTAACTCAGGATTTTGTTTCCATAATTGCCAATGACAATGTGCTTATACGTTTTAAATTCTCATGTTCTTCTATGATGCAGATGAGATGATGCTGGTTTTGTACCAGCATTTCATGAAGATATTTCCTGTTTTCTATTCTATGAAAAAGCTTTAAAGAATTGCAATCATCTGTCTTTTAGTTATTTGTAAATACTGATTATTAGTAATCTTGATAAGGGATATTCCTTAGGTCAGTGGATTTTGGTGCATTCTATTTTTCATGAAGTTCAATTCTTACAACTTTCCAGATTTATTTCAAATACTACATCCAAAATTTGATTTATATTTGCATTTTCAAATATTTGCATCTCAAGAAATACTACTCTAGGATAACCTAAAAGGGGTCCCCTTTTTTTCTTTAAAAACCTTCATGGGCCTCCCCTGGTGGCGCAGCGGTTGAGCGCTGGGCTGCAAGGCTGCCCACAGCCTCTGCAGTGCTGGTTCATTCCCCGGCCACAGGCGAGGGTCCCACAAAAAAAAAGAAAAGAAAAGAAAACCTTCACTGAGACCAATCCATTATAGCTCCATCCATGTTGCTATGAGGGGCATGAGTTTGTTTTTTGAGTGCTGAATAGTATTCCATTGCATATACACACCACAGCCATCTATTTTTGGGCATTTGGGTTGTTTCCATACCTTGCCTATTGTAAACAGTGCTGCAATAAACAGAGGTGCAGGTGTCCTTTATGAATTAATGGTTTTGTGTCCTTTGGGTAGATTCCCTAGTGGAATTGGTTGGTCAGATGGAAGCTCTATTTGTTAGTAGTTTGAGGAAAAGTATTGGTGGTTTCACTTATGGGAGGAATGTAGGGAACCAAATAAGGGACCGGGAAAGAAAAATATAATCCACAAAATTAACAGGCAGTTGTTAATCAGAGACGTGTGTGTATGTGTATGTACAGGGATCAAAATAGGGGCAGGAATATGTTGGTATACAAGGGGCTGTGGTGATGGTGTATGAGTGAGTTGGTGAGAAGAATGATGTAAAATATATAAAAAATAATTTAACAAACTTTAGTGTTTATTCATTATGTTGTCATCATCAACATGTCTTGTGCTCTTCCCTCGCCCCTGCTGACCATAGATGAGTCACTAAATCAGTGTAGAAAAGTGGAAAGACATGCTTTTATAAATTGTATGGGCTTTGAATGTTTTGCTAAATATGGTCCCATATAAATTTTGTAATCATGGGACAAAAAGCTGTTGTATTCATGAAGACCATTGGGCATTTTTTTGAATTTCTGTTTATCAAAAAATTCACATTCTGATTTAATATGAAATTTTTTATTGAGGAATCCTTGGCTTACAACAGTGTATATTTTAGGGTTACAGGTTCATACTATTGCCTCAGCATTAACAGTCGTTCAGTATAGTTGACGGGGCTCCCTCCCTTTGGTCTCTACACCCTCTACTCGTTGTATACAAATAAAGTTCATGTTTGCAAAATTTCAAGTTATGGCAGTTTATAAAGTGGTGTCTCAGATTCATTGAAAATACTTAATGGGATGTAGTGATCGTAGTTCCCAAACGAGGCCTACTTTAAGTATTTTGTTCTGCACCCAGTGTTGTGATTTCCAGCAAGTAGAAGTGGAGGGTTAGTGAAGTGCACTAATGGGCCCATGTAGCTGATTAGATACAGGTGGTTTAAGTAAGATTGGCAGGACCTGACAACAAGCCCTTAATCCTATTGCCCTAGTAATAGGTGCTCTAAAGTACGGTAGGTTGGAGGTCTCTCCAGTGGCCTAGGGGTTTAAGGCTCAGTGCTATCAATGCAACAGCCTGAGTTCGAGCCCTGGCCAGGGAGCCTCACGCAGCTATAGTGCAGCGGACCTGTATGCTGATCTGCTGCGTGTCTAGTGTGCGTGTCTAGTGTGCGTGTCTAGTGTGCGTGTCTAGTGTGCGTGTCTAGTGTGCGTGTCTAGTGTGCGTGTCTAGTGTGCGTGTCTAGTGTGCGTGTCTAGTGTGCGTGTCTAGTGTGCGTGTCTAGTGTGCGTGTCTAGTGTGCGTGTGTGTCGGGCTTGCATCCAAGAGGTGGAGTAGAGGGCTGGGCGCCTACTTGGCCTGGTTTCCGCTTACTGGAAAAAGCTGCCAACTCCGTTGTGTCCTCCTCCTGTCTGTGCCAATAATAACAGCTGCTACTGTTTGTTGCCTGCCTTCCCAGATGTTCTTATTTTAGGATGGCAGAGTAAGAAAGAGCTGTGGTCATTTTTCAAGGGTTGATACATGAACCACTGAAAGCGGAGTGTTGCCCCTTCCCTGTGGCTCCCTAGGGGCCGATTTCTTATTTCCCGCTCTCCGTGGAACCCTCCCCCGTGACTCTGACTCCTCCAGAGTGGAGCTGAGCACTGCCATCACCGTGTCCACTCTCCCTTGTAGGTGGTACATTTACTGAAATACTCAGCCAGGTATGCGGCTTTATATACTTTTACACCTACCTGTGTCATTTACCACCCCAATAGACAGAAAAATTACACTCACACACCTTTAGAATAACCATCATTCTGACACTTAGTACTGTCAGGTTTTTGCTATACCTTTATATAAATGAAACAGTATTTTTTTTTTCTTGGCAAGTGAAATTTCTTACACTTCTAAAACCACGTTCTTATGCTTTGATGGCTGGTGCTCATCAGGACATAAAGGTATACAGTCTATAGTAAAGGTATTAGCTTTAGCTCTCCATGTGCAAGGGACTGTGTTCTTGGCAAAAGTCATCCTCACAATCACAATATAAAACCAGTGCAGATGGCTTAAGGTTTTAAACAGAAACTGAACTTAACAATTATCAACAAAAACTGACATTGCTAATAATGTTGCCACTGGAAAAAAAATTCCATGAGAGCTAATTTCAAAGCATTTATGAACTTGGTCATATGGCCTCTAACCAATGCCAAATTTTCCTAAAAGGAAGTTTCCTTTTCCCTGACCCTAGTTGGTCTTTTTTGAATCCATCTTTTATTAAATACCTAAAAAGTTAACTTGTCGGCAGAAACCTTATAAAACTTAACAAACACACAAAGACCTTATATACTTTTCTTGGAGATCTTTAGCTACACGCATTAGTAAATTCTTGTGTTCAACTAATTTAATATGCTGGAGAAAATTCTTTCTATTAAATACTTAAGATATACAGAAAGGGAAAATGTGAGATCACATTTGTGTT
This sequence comes from Talpa occidentalis, assembly GCF_014898055.3. Taxonomy (NCBI): domain Eukaryota; kingdom Metazoa; phylum Chordata; class Mammalia; order Eulipotyphla; family Talpidae; genus Talpa; species Talpa occidentalis. Next base: position 114,207,463 of record NW_023605194.1, read on the forward strand.
CTAGCATCTGGAGTGTATTATTTTCACTAACTTGATTTAACCCTTATGATCCACTTAGTTGTAGGCAGAATATAGGTTCATCTTTTGTGCAATCTTCACCTTTCCACTACAGTGCTCAGCGAGCCTTTTCTGCTCCCTATTATTTTTTTAATCTTACCTACCCTTTAAAATATTTTTCATTCATTTCTTTGCATTTTTGTTTTTCCCCAGTTTCAGTGAGAACTAACTGATGAAGGTGTGGACAGTTTGATTTGCATGAGTGGGGCAACCACCACCCATTAGGTTGTTGCCCTCTGTCTTGTAGAAAAATACAGTAAGATGATAAGGAATGAGGCTTGGCTGGGATCTCTGGGTGTGTTTTCTGATAATGTGCGTGGGGCTTCCTGCTACTCTCTTTTGGGGCAAGGACTTTGCTCCAACCCTCAAGATGGTGTCACTTGAGGAGAACAGACCATTGCTATGGTTCCCTCCCACATGGGCTACAAGGAGGGCTCACCTGGATTCTCTGTTTTGCTAGATGATTGGCACAGGGTACATTACCAAGTGGACTTAAGGTCAGTACAACTCGATGTCTGGGTTGAAGAAGGCCTGACCGTGCGCTGAATCCCCTGGGCAGGTGAGCTCACCAGCTGGTTCTGCAGACAGGGAGGCCACAGGCTACTGTTCTCTGTTCTTCCAATGTCCCATGGCTGTGCAGCCTTCTGGGGGTGCTGGTTAGATTCTGGGTGAGTGGGGCTATGGCTGAATCACTCCTGTGCTCCGGGAGTCTCTCCATTGTGTCTTGTTCTTGCGTAGTTGTTCCTATTGTAAAGGGAAGCAAAGCCAGGAATAGACTCGGCCGCCATCTTGTGCTGTAGTGATATCCCCAGGACTGAGGACAGCTGTGCACTGCCCAGTGTTCACTGGCTATAAACCAATTTATGACCTAGTTTACTTGTGTATTAGCTCTGGATTTTGAGTTTTGTTTTTCTAATGATCAATGCTGAAAATAACACTTAGGTTTAATCATGTTACCCACTTTCTAAAAGGAATTATGCTGATTTTATTCCTTTATGAGTGACAAGATTCTGTGGTTTTTAACTCAATCCTCATAATTCTCTGAGGTATGCACTATGCTCAACTGAATATTGAGGCACAGAGTTGGTTAAAGGGTTCAAGCAAAAGTTGAGTCTGGCAAACTTTTCCTATTGTGCAGACATCAGCATTTTTGTGCCGTAAAGTGCCTGCTTGTAAATATTTGGGCTTTGTTTGCCATATGGTCTCTGCTGCCACAACCATTCCACTCTGCTGCTTAACATAAAAACAGCCATCGAAAACAAGCAATTGAATGGCATGGCTGTGGCCCCATAAACCCTTACACATGGGCATTGAATGGAATTTTACATAATTTTCACATGTTACAATATTCTTCTTTTGAATTCCCCTAAGCCCCCTGCTGACCATTTGAAAACATGCTTTGCTTGTGGGTTGTACAAAAAAATACTGGGCCAAGTCTTTTTATAAGACATAACTGTGACCAAAAATAAACCCTGAAATAGGGAAGGCCAGGTTACAATATGAGAATGAATTAGAAGCAACTGGCTTGTCTCAATTGAGATCAATAATTGCAAAGAGGCATCAAGTCCCACACTAATAAAATCTATCACTGGGAAAGTCAGGCATTTGTTAATAATGAATCTCAGCATATTGTAGAAGTTGATAGAGGGTGGGTGGAGGGAAACACGGACAGATGGGTTTCTTTTTGCATTCATTTATGAGCCCAGATGATGGAGGCTCCACCATCTCCAACAGAGGTCCCCAGTATCACCCTCGGAGTCTATATTCACCTGAGTTAGAGCCCTTGATGGCCATATTTTCAAGGAAAATGCACATGTCCGACTAACACTCTGAAGGTCACCCTCCATCTGGTTGTGTGACTGCATGTTCAACCCTTGTGGGATTCCCGACATGCTTTTCCTTACAAGAAGATACTGCTGGATAACAAGTATGTTGTTTTGCCTGACTATTTTAAATAATTTATTAGCATTATAGATGATCCAGCACTAATTTCCCCACCAACTGTGAAAAATGATCAAATTGAGCTCACACAGTTTGTAGCCTAAATAGTCTAACTCATCTCAGCTAGCCTGAGTTCACCCAATTCCTTGCCATTTCAGGCCATTTGGTAAGTTAGTGAGTGACATGATATGCAGAGAGAGGTGGGGAGGGATAGCAAGACGAGAGATGTACAGAGAGAGAAACAGCATAGAAAGAGATCGGTAGAGGGAGGGAGGGCTAGCAAGGAGAAGCACAAAAACCTTTCAGGAAGGAAAAAAAGTAAATATAACATTATTTGTGAAAATAATGTTGGAAATTGTATATTTTAACCTTAAAAGGCACTCTTCCATATGAAAGACCTTTAAGTAGCTGCTGCTTCATTTAACTGTATAGTCTCTCAGTGCAAGAGCGTGACTGGCTGTTAATGTGCCCAGCAGTGAGCTGGAGCTCTCTGGGTTTTGCACGAGGGTGCAGGGCTCATGACTGCATTTAGAGCCAAGCACAAGCCTTTGGCTGACAGTGACTCACCTCCTGGGCAGGTAATGGATGGACATGTGGATGCAGTGCTGCACCATCACTGCTCGTTCCAGGAAATACTAATCAAACCATGACCTACAGATACAGTCAAGTGAGCTAGATTCAGTCCATAAAGTGAGCTTCAAAAGAGATCTGCCCAATGATCAAAATGAGAAATGAAAATCTGGCAATGATGTTACTGTCTGACTCAGTGAAACAACATGGATGAAGGTGGGCTATTGATAACAGACGATCTCTGTTTCTAGCCCAAGAAAACCCTCATGGTTAGAATCATGATGCTGACAGGACACAAGTGTCTTTGGGGGCTGAACTGAGTACTGGAGATCAGGTCTCACGGTGAGACAGAGCACCTCTGCGCTCGCAGGCTTCACTGAGAAGCACCATCCTTTGTCCAGGTGGCTGCTTGTCCTGAGGGGGACGCCCAAAGCTGATTTCTCAGCAGTTCCTTCTTGAAGTCATGATCCCAGGTTAGTGCCCATCTGCTTGCTTTAACCTTTGCTGAGCAAACAGCTGCACCACATAGAATTACCTCCATCAAAGATAAAGTAGAAGCAAGAAGTTCTAACACTAAGCTTATGCACAGATATTGACGAGAAAGCAAGTAATAAACATGATAATCAAAAGAGATGAATAACACATTTGACACCTCTACATCTCCATAGCCTTAAAAACTGAACCATTTTCCTCCTTAATCTAAAAAGAAACTTAAAGGATAAATATGAACAAGGAAAGCATGAAACCACAACAAAAAGGAAAACTACTTTTGAACCAAAAGGCCATAGACTAAATACTGCTGAAAACAGACAAGAATAAAGTTAAAAAGATGGGTATGCAAAAGGAAATAATTTAAAATGCATCAGTAACTCTAGTAGGACATACAAAGATGATCTGATTTCTAGAGAAGTATAAGAAAATAAAAGGAATAAGTCATTTCCAGAAATAGAATCTGTAGACCAAAAATACAAAATATATTCCAGAAAAAAAGATACACAATGAACATTTATGCATTTGTCATTATTGTTGAACTTAAAGGATTAAGAAAGATTCCTATACTTTCCAGACAAAAGAAATCAAGTGTAAGGATAAAGTAAGAAACAGCAGGATTTAGGGTTCTCTTCAACAATTTGATGTCAGTCCACAGTTGAGCGGTGTGTAGAGTGTTCCAGGAAGAAATGTAAAGTTTCTCATAATATTTTTCTTCACTCCCATAATCTCTTTCAATAAGCCATCCATACCTTTTGATAAAGAAAAGTTACTTGATGCCCACCACACCATGATGGGAAATCATGATGTGAAAGGAACTGTTTCTTTACATAAAACCATATTCTAAATATAAAATAAATATAAATATAGAACAACTTTGAAGATTATGGACAGAGAAATGACAATAGTGTGAAAAGAATTGAGAAACAGCAAGCAGAAAGCTAGAGAGGTTATAAAGTCTCTCATTTCCTTAACAATTTGCATTAGTCACAAGGTACATGGTAAAATAACATGAAGGAAAAACAATTTCAAACAGAACAAAACCATCCAGCAAAAGCAAAGAAAAAGTACAGAATCTTTATAGTAAAGACAGAATAAAAATACAAAATACAACAAATTCAAATTGGATAAAATTACTTATTAAAACAAAATAATTCCCATACTGGATGAGAAAGCGAATCCAAAATATATGCTCTTGAAATAAAGACAAAGTAGGCCAATCCCAGCTCTTCCGTTTTCCAGCTTTGTGAGTCCAGCTGCATAATTTAACTTTTTGTTTGTTTATTGGTCTGTGAGGTTAATCAGAGTATATTCCACTGGATTGTTCTGGAGATGGAATTATGTATGTTTGTACAGTACACAGAACAAGCTCATAGAGCTAGTGTTAAACTGTGAGGCAGGCATACTTTGAAAGGGGCAGGTGTAGTCATAGGAAACTGTGAAATTGTACAGTGACTAGTTGGGGAATTGTGTGATATCTGCGTCTCCAAGGAGGCCAAGACAAAATAAAAGACCACTTTACCAGGGGCTACTGCTGGGGTGTGGGATTGTAGTTCTGGATAAGTCCACTTGCAATGAAACACTATTGTTATTTGGATTTTTCACAACAAATAGCCATGATTTTATGTAAATTGATGGAGGGAGAACAATGTGAACAATATGAACATTTGAGACAATGGTAATAAATATGCTCATCTGTGCTGTATCTGTGGCAGGTGTGAAAGAGACAGGAAGAACAGGAGACACCCCTAATGGTGCCAGATGCTGATGGAACCCCCACCCTCGGTGTCAGAGAGGCACAGGTGTGGTTAACCGACCAGAAGCAAGATCCTCTTAAGGCTACAAAATTGGGGAGGTATAGCTCCCTGCCCCTCACGTTTGCATAGGACGCCTTCAAGGACTGTCACTTGCACACCATCAGGACCCGCACTTGCACACTAGAGGGATAACAGCATATTTTTAGTATATTCCAGGCCTACCTCAAACCTAATTGGAAAAGCCTCTATCAACTAGAAGATGAGGCGGAGCCGGAGGCCTGGAAACTTCCCCAGCAAAGCCTCACAGGAGAGACAGCTCTCTGTGAGGTAGCCTCCCTGGAGCTCTGGATCTGGCTCTCAATAATCTAAAGTGTTCTCACCTCACTTGTCTCATTCCACTCTTTAAGGGGACACTCAAGGGTCCCTACACCTTCTTTGGTGATCAGCTGCCACACCCGTGGCCTCTCCTTTCACATGGAAAACCAATGTTGCAAAGTCCAGTTTGCATCTTCTGCTGCTTCAGTTGCCTGCTGAGGATGCAAAGTTAGCCAGTCCAGTGAGCTCAGGGGCTCGCTGCCTTTTCTCACTTGTTCCTTGTTAATCATCTCCCCGAATCTATTCCTTAGTGCTCATTTCTGACCATTAGCTATCTGATTCACTTCCATTTTATTCTATCTAAAGGCTACCAAAAGGTCATAATTTGCTCTCCTGAGTGTGCACAGCAGAGAGGGTTTTTAAGCTGTTTCCTCCCATTTGCATCTCTTTGAAGTAGAAAAGTATGCTGTAACATGTGACGGCTTAAGTGTAAGACCGGAAACCATAAATATCCTAGAAGAAAACATAGGCAAAAACCTTCCTGACACAGGTCCAGACCATGGGAAATGCAAACCAAAGCCGGAGGTATCACTCAACCTGTCAGAGAGGCGCTCGTCAAAATGACAGGATAACAAATGCTGGTGAGGACGTGGAGACAGGGCGCCCTTGCACACGGTTGGTGGTGTCGTCACCTGTTACACCACTATGGGAGACAGCCCACATTTCCTTAATTAAAATGAACTAAAAACTGCTCAAGCAGTTTTACTTCTAGGAATATATCCAAATGAACAAACTCTATGTTAAAGAGATCTGCTCTCCGATGTTACTGGAAGAATTAATTACAACCACCAAGACTTGGAAACAGTCTAAGTGACCACTGAGAGATAAATGGATAAAGACATAGTGGCGTGCACACACAGAGGAATATTATTCAACCATGAAAAGGAGAAAATTCTGCCTTGGGGAGAAACATGGATGGAGCATTGAGGATATTATGCTAAGTGAAATAGGTCAGGTAGAGAAAGACAAACACTGGATGATCTCGCTTATATGAGGAATCTAAGAGAAAAGCAGATGAGATTTGTAGTTTTCTGAAATAAAAGTTGGGGGAAAGGAATATGGGAATGTGGTTAAAAGGTACATTATAAGACGATACTAGAGATGAGATATACTTGATGACCATATAAAACCTGATGGCTATATAAAAATTACTGTTGAGAGTAAATCCTAAAAGTTATCATGCCAAAGAAAAATATTTTTTCTCTTGTTTCTGTATGAGATGGATATTAACTGATTGTGACCATTTCACACTGTATGTAAGTCAATAATTATGCTGTCTCCCTTGAACTTCTGCAATGCTATATGTCAACTGTATCTCAATAAAACTGGCAAGAAAATGAACAATTAGTGATGATACGATCAATAAAATTTAATAAAGGACATTAACTCACAAAATATGATGATGATTAAACTGAAAGGTGCAATGAGAAATCACCAAGCTCAGTGCCTGGGATGTATCAAATGCTCAACAATTATTTAGTTTTCTCTTTCCAGAGAACTGGCTGCACAATCATTCATGTGAACAGCTCCACTCTCTACAAGGTGCAAAGCCAAGTAAACAAGCGAGCAGTCCCAGAACAAGATGACGCCAGCCAGAAATCATTTTAGGGAATACAAACCTCTGTTGCCTCCTTCCTTTCTGCTCTGACAGTGTAGCTTGGACACGTCTGTCTCCCATAAAGTGGCTTTTTGGCCTTTCTTCCACCTTCCTACTTGTCCAAACCCTAGCACCTGCCAATTCTATTTCAAGACTGACGTGGTTCCAGGTGCTGTAGCTGCCAGAGCTGCCATCTCTTACCTGCTGCCCATCGCAGAGCTGTAAGGAGAGTTTTTAAGAAAGACAGATGCCGCGTGCCGTGGCGCGGCCCTCCCCGAGTCAGAGTGGCTTTGCGCCTTCTCTGGGCTGAAGCTGCCTCGACAGTCAGGTTACTTAATGTTATTGTCTTGGATTTGGATGTGGCGTTTGAGTGTAATATCATGAGCCTTCTCTCTGAAATTACCCAGCGTGTATTTTTCCATCAAATAAATGTGCACAGCATGATCGTCATTTAGCAGACATTTCGGCAGCAAAAATTAATTATGCTAAGTATTAGAGACATAAAAATAACTAAAGATGGCGCCCTACTTCAAAAACTTCAATGAATAAGATCCTTATTTTCTGACTATTTGAGTTATTGAGAACAGATTCAGGATCAGAGACTCCACAGCTAAACTGCTGTCTCGGGTGTGTGTCCTCCGCAGAGATGCACAGGGGCTGCTGCAGGCAGAGGCTCAATGAAGTCAAAGTAACAACCGACACTGACCAAGTGTATTCCTTCTAGAAGTGCTTCGTATGTATTTACTCATTTATCCCATAATCAGTCATAGAAATGCCATGACGCCTGTTTCACCGATGAAATGGAGGCAGGGCAAACATTAACCCACATCACATCACCACTAAGTTAGACTCATATTGTGAATTTAACTATCAACAATCACACATGTGGTCAGAAAAATCAGCCACTCTTGCACACACAACCACTAGTGAAAAACCGGCTTTAAGGGCTGCATGAATATCACCAGACCACGACGTGGCTATTATGTTCTGAGTCACACACTACAGAGTTGTGTTCCACAGTCTTCCCAACGCACACACACACACATGGGCTTTGATTGCAATGAATGTACAAGCTGTTCAGTGTGCGTGTCTTCAATGCACAAAGTGGTGTGATTTTCGTGTTTCCCCGACATACCACCAGCCCACAAAGCCACAACCCAGCACACACACCACCTGCCTACTGCAGAGTGTTTACCTTTTTGATATCCCCTATGTGATGTTTACTCTTCCCTGGCGTCATTCTACCCTGCGGACCACCAGGCATTCTCCAGTCAAATGTCAGAGGCCTTCCGAGAAAGTGAGTTTCTTAAGATACTCGATGCTGTCCCTTGGGGTGGACAACTTATGCTCAGAGAAATAATAATTGTGTTGATGTAAATGATGACATTTCCAGATATGTACATCTCATCTAGGAAACTGGGAAGGGAAGAATTTTATGAAGACGATAGGCTTTAGCATTGGAATGGAGCAATTTCTCAGGAAGGCTGTGAATTTTAGAAGGGGAATGACTTCAAATTACCAGACACAAACAGAAAGAGTTAACTGTAGTTTGTGGAAGAGCTTTATATATTTGTTTTATGTGATTATTACTAGAAGCTTATCATTGCATTTAAATTGCTACAGGGCAGGTTCCCAAGGAGAGAGAGTGACGAGTTCAGCTATTTTAACAGCTCTGGACCCAATATCATATTTTATAGGTTGCTCCTCAGAGTTTTTCTGGGTGAAGCAAAGCAGCCCAAAACCTATGGCCTGATATACTCTGTATATTAGCCCCGTCAGTGTTGTGCTTTGATTTGAATCTCAGCTAAATCCAAAGTTCTGAATTTCTAAACTTTAGAAGAAATCAGTTACCTAAACTCCATTTTATATAATCGCCAGAAAATGCATAGTGGCAGTTATTATTTTTCTTTCTAAAAGTATTTCTTCAGCTCATCCCCCCCTCCAATATCTACAAGCAAGCTTTTTATGCCTGACTGATTTTGAAAAAGTCAAAAAGCTCACACTGGGTCTAAAAACAGCTCCCATCCCTTGGGCTTTCTCTGTCAAGCCTCTCCCAATGGGCAAAGTACCCATGAATAGGGGAGAATGTATACAGGTAGGGCAAATGACACCCTTTAAAATAGAAAAATGAGGGGCTTCCCTGGGGGCGCAGGGGTAAAGTCTCAGCACCATGAAGCTATTTGCAGCCTCTGCAGTACAAGTTCTATCCCCCACCAGGGAGCTACCCACATGGTGCAGCAGACCTCTCCTGACTCCCCGCTGCTCCTCTCAGCAGTGCTTTCAGTCTGTCTGCCTGTTCTGCTCCCCACTCTCTCTCTGGTGAATCCTCTCACACCCCCATCTCTGGCCTGCACCCCAACTCTTGTGTGCATAAATAAATTTTTTAAATATATATATATAAATGATTTGCATGCATGGAGCCTCCCCATACCTGTCCACTCACAGCTGAGCGACCTGGAAGACAGTGCCGTGGGCCCAGGTGGGGAGTCCATCTGGTCTCTCAGGATACATGGAGCTGCCACCCACGTGTCACACCATCCTGATCACCCAGATGTGGAACCCACATTTTAGGAAATTGTTTGCCAGAAGTTCAGGATCTCCTCACCCAGCTGAACAGTGGGTGCACGCTCACCACCCCCAGAGAAGAGAAGAGAAACCAACATGGCAGTGCAGCAGAGGCAGGGCTGGGAGGGGGAGCACACTTTCATCCGTAACCACATGTGAGATACGCTCCGTAAATTCATTCTTGCCAGAAACAATGGCCGCGGGTTGAATCCTCGGCCTTTACACGTTGACAACTGGCCTGACTTGTAAATATGCGGTCAACACCACACCTTATTATTTAGGAATGAAACGCTCCTTTCTTTATGCTAATGCTCGTGGAGGGTAATGCTGTTACTTAGCTCTGATGTCAGCCTATTGGAATATTCTATTGGCGAATTCTATACAGAATATCCTATATTCTATATAGAATATTCTATATTCTGTATAGTAGAAATACAGACATTTCACAACTTGCAACTAAGTAGCTCACTTTTTGGAGAGAGGAAACATTGTTAATAGATATTATATGAGCTTCAAAAATCCATTGGGCACACAACTTGAGCTACAAGATCTGACAAATCTGGGCAGTGCTGCTTTAGATGATGCATTGCAGTTTATATCGCCTTATCAGCACAACTTTAAATACTGTGGCCCGTGGGTGTCACACAGAGCATGTGAATCACTAGAATTCCAAGGAATGCAAGAGAAATCCCATGTGGATCTTGTGTTGTATTTTGATCTTCGGTAAGACATGTGCAAGCATGGAAGACATTTTTAATTTGCCCTTTTTTCAAACTATGGCAACTCTTTAATATTTGATTTAATAAATGCTTGGTATGGTTTAATTCCCCTTTAATGAGATAATGAGCCTTTTCTGAATATCTCCCCTGTTTTGTTTCTCATTAACAAAAGCTCCTGAAGCATCTGCCATAGACTTTATATCCAAGAGAGTGTCCTTTACGTGGAATAATGAAGAGCCATCTGTCTCAGTTTTATAATCATTAGGATTGTACCACCTAAAAATGAGATTTAAGATTTCCTCAGGATTAGGAAATTCATCAAAAATACAACCGCAATTTGCAATATAAAATTATGTCTTTAAGTGGGAAGACAGAACTTTTGGAAAAAAAAAAAAAAACACCCTTAGTTAGCTTTTCACTCCTAATATCTACCCTCTGTTTTCTTGGTCAGAATACTGGGAAAGTAACAGTGCAGGTGACACTCTGTGAACACAGGCCTTTCTTTATACAACGAGATTAACTAAACCTCATGGGGTATTTTAAAACATTACTACCCTTGTCTTAGTCCTGAATTTTGTAGCCTTCTCTCAGCAGACCCAATGGTGAAGGTCCTATTTATTTTCAAAGAAGAATAAATAAAATACATAGGAAAGAGCTCCTCTATCAGAAAATATGTCCAGTAATCTTAAAGATAAGCCAGAACAATGAATCAAATAAGAATACACTGGGCGGTGGATGTTGAAGATGCAGATTCGACGAAGGGAGAGAGCTGGATGGCAGGACGGGGTGTGCTCATGGAGAGGAGCAAATCAGTTCTAGAAAAGACTTGCCAGGCAGCGTGAGCAAGCTGGACACAAGTGCCCCAACAGAACAGCAATTGTAGAGGGTCTTTGCATGGGTATGATTCAAGGCTTAATCCAGAAGACGGACAGGGACTATGAAGTGCACTGAGGGGAGCATGCAACTTCATCCCACACTCAGTTTTTTCACTATAAAGTTAAGTCTTTGTTAATCTGTCTTCTGAAAATAAAATAGGAGAGCAGATGTGTGTGAGGGCATCACATGCCAACACACGGGGTCACAGGGTCATTTCTTATTTTCTTTAACTAAGGGACTGAAATTCAGCATCCTCAGAGCACGCCTGAGCCTTCATGGCATCAGAAGCCAGCTCTACCTTTGCTTTATCCATCATTAACACATGACTGGTTTCCCTGCGAGGTCGGCCATGGTGCTACACAGCATCCCTAGCCGGGATGATCCTAAGCAGAAGGCAAGTGTGGGAGGGAGGTCAGAAGATGACATTGTTCTTGGAAGCCACGCAGGAGGGGAAAGAGCTGCCCTGCAGGCAGACAGCAGTGTCTGCCCTGACACACTGCCTCATTTATCATGTAAGAAACCAACACACAGGTATATTTACTGTGTATATTTACCAAGCAAATTTACTTAAAGGTTTTAAAGCAAGGAAACAGAAATAATCACATGCCTGTATTTTAAAAGTTGGAGAAGAGGAGGAAGTTTGTCGTTGAGCTATATCCTCATTTTGCCAAGTAATGGCTATAGATGGTGGTTAAAATTAAGAAATATCAACGAGATTATATTTTTAGATAAAATTAAGTTCCCAAAAAAATTCAGAGAGTTCAAAGCATTTTCTCCTACAAGGACAGGAGAAAATATGGAATTGAATAGGAACAGCTGTATTTGATGTCAAGTAAATATGTTCCATTAAAAAAAAAAAGCCTGTGAATATTTTAGCTGATCAAAACTTAGAACATTTCATTTAGTTCTCCACAAGAATTTCCATCAAGATAGAAGATAACTGTCATCATCATTGATTTTTTATTTCCTACTTTAGGTTTATTAAAAAAGAAATCTGTCCATTGAAAAATCCATTTCTTGTTGATTTGATTTTTGCTTTATTATAATTAGTTTTTTTCCTGGTCCCTTATTTAGGTTTTCTAAATTCCTGCTATGAGTGAGACCATCCGGTATCTTTCTTTTTCTTTCTGGCTTATTACGCTGAGCACGATAACCAAGATGAAAATGCATACATTGTGCAAAAATGAAAAATGATGTAAAAATGTATAAAATAAAAAAATAAATCTTTAAAAAAATCCATTTCTTCCTGTTTTTAGTTTCTTTGACGCATTTAACAGTATCTCAGAAATGGATATGCCACATCTTCAACTGACGTAATAATTCAGGGAGAAGGCTGCCACCACTCAACTCTGAAACAGGCTCTTTCATGTTCCCCAAACACCACTGATTCTCAAGCTCACCGGGAAGTGTATCGTGAAACACTGTTATCTTATTCTTTGTCATTTTCTGACTCACTGTGAGTCTGTTTGTTGCTCTCTCTTTCTACACACACACACACACACACACACACACACACACACACACACACACACACACTCCTAAACGATACAATTCTTCAACTCAATGATCCTTTCAATCCTCCATAGTTCCTTTCAAACACACTCAACAATGAAGGGGTCACGGGAGCTCCTCCATAGAACTCTCGCCCTTGCCTGGAGCTCCACATGGCCATCTTCTAATGTCCTCGACAAAGTCCCAGCATGGGTTCGCCTGTGGATTTCAGGTCAGAGTATTTTCTAAAGAACTCTACTTGTGAAACACAGCATCTGGTAACTTCCAGGGGGTTTTGCAATTGGCACCCAGGGCTGACTCCTGAGGACTAAGGGACTTTAGGCACCTCAGTTCTAAGAGGAGCCACAAACAATTGGGACCAGACAACCTCCAAGACTTCATAAAGGGGCAGAACTAGTACGGCCACAGTGGAGCAGTGCTAGGACTGCTGAGGAGGAGACTCCTATATCTAGGAACCACCTGGGGTCTTCCAAAGTGGCACAAGAACCGTTTAAGGGGAAGTCAGTGCTTTCTGCTTAGTGCAGGAGTTCACCAAGCACCAGATGGTATGAGCTGAAGATGACGGCAGTCAAGTCAAGAGGGGGGCTGTCTGCGGGCACTTGACTTGAAATAGAGCAGAGATGGCAACTTCCCTCCATACACGACAGTGACATAAAGGGTGCTGTAGGGCCAGTTCCAGAACAGGCAACTCCACTTTCAGGGGCTAGAATGGACAGAAACGAGAACAACTCTGGATGGTGCTTTCCAGAAGTAGGAGAGGAGGGATGAGGAAGACAAAGTTTAAGCGGATGGGACTCTCCATAACCACCACATTATGAAGCACTTCATACACTGTGGCCAACACTCCAAATACAGGGCAATAGCATTTAATTATGTATTGTTTAACATTCCTCAGACATTTGACAGAATTGGACTCAGTGGTTCGAATGATTTCCTGAAACAGAGAAATCAAACAAGCACTCCATGTCGAGCTCTCTCTGTCAAGCACGTGGGGACAGTCCTAGAAACTAGTCAACAGTCAGAGTTGACATACTTTTCCTTAACCCCTGACCCCACAGACATTTATAGATTCTTTTTGTGAAGACACAGACACAACCCAACAACAGTTTAGTCTGTGCTGGAAAGGTCAGACAGGAAAAGATAAAGACAAATGTAGAAAAAAATGACAAAAAGGAAAAGAAAGGTGGATGGGTGCATGCACTTCAACAAGAGGTACTGGGGTTCCCCAAAGTTGGTCTGTCTCTTTTCATTTGCCAGGGCAAAATCCTAATTAACAAAATGGACAGGTTGGACATCTCTAGAAAGTTTCTTTATGTCATTACTGCTGTAAATCTGAAGAGTCCCTCCCCAGACCCCTGCTGGAGCAAGACTGACCTTGGCTTTCAGCCCCAAATGGCAGGACAATCACTTCTGCTCCAGGGCGGTCTGTGCAGACCACACACACACCAAGGAGTTGTAGTGAGTGATTCTATCTGTTCAAATGTCAGAAGTGGTGTTAAACCATTCAGCCCAGTTCCACAGATGGTAGAAATCTCAACAGGCTAAAACTTTCCCTATTTTGAAAAAGACTAGAACTACCTCCACTGGCGAGATTAGGAGGGAGGGAATCAAAGCAGCTGTTTTTACGCAGCATTCCTACCAATGTTATCTTTCTAATTCAGCTCATCTGTGGCATTTAGCAGTGCTTGAAACTTGCTTTATTCTATCACCATTTCACTGGTTCTTCATTAAATTTAAGAAAATCTAGGGTGTGTTCTGAAAATAAAACTTTACAAGAATTAAGTTTTATGGTCACGGAAGTTTTCCACTGGGCTAACGAATCATTCGCTCGACTTCACAGAAGCAGTAAGCAGGTCCTTGCTGCTGCCATTTACATTATCAGAAAGAGGAGGAAAAATTTGCAGCTGAAAGTTCAACTAAGCTTTGGTGAGATTTCCTATAAAGCAGCATTTATCACTCTTATTGATAAATAATGTGCCCCGCATGTAAATGCTGCATAATCCATTTCCACGCCTCACTTGACACAGCGCTCAGCTTCCTAATTAGGCATCTGCTAGGCATGAGACTTTGTTTTCCTGCACTGAGTATTGGTCTTTTTACTAATGTAGCTTGAATAATAACAACAACTTCTTTCTCAAGAGAGATTAATTTAATGCCCAAAGTGTCAGGAAGAAAGATTCAACATTTGCATTCTATTAATTGTTGGGGTGAATATGGTCTTGTGATTACGCAAAGCCACCAACTTTAAAATAATGGAAGCCAAGCCCAACAATTGGACACAGGAAGTACTGAATCAGCAGCATCAGTGAGATGCTGTGAAGGGCTTCCCACAACTGCCTACTGCACATCCTCTTATTCCATCAGGTGACATATCTTCTTTGCTATGTCTGGTAAATATGGGCACACAGAGCCAGTCCTTATCTGGGTTCTAAAAAGAATGCACTTCCATTAGAAAATGCACACTACACAAAAATGTCTATGGATATTTGGTTATTAGTAAAAGAGTATTTCAGGGAAAATACAAGTGAAAAATGAAGTGTTAGCAATACGTGGACTCTCAGGAACCCAACGCAAAGCAACAGCCGAGCCTGGACTCACTCACTGTCATGTGTCTCAGGCCAGGCACGCTGCCCCTGTTCTAGTCCACCTGGAACAGCAAGGTAAAAGGGAGACACAGTGCAGATGGGAGACCTTCTACCTGCCCAGGGGGTCTAAACAGAGCCTTGCCTTCCCAGGGACCCTGGAGGCAGGAGGAGACAGAGGGGAGGCTACAAGTGCAATGCGCTGAGCTGGGGTGGGAGAAGGTGGCTCAGGCCAGGTGCCTGGGTCACCTCAATAGAGGCTTCTGAATGGCAAAGTCAAGGCTAGAATACAGATGTGTGTGAGCTCGGCTGATCCACAGGGCCTGGAGTCCTGGACCACAGCTTCAGCTCCCTCCACTAAACTCTCCTGCACAGACCTTGCACCCATCCTGCTGTAGGGAGAGCAGCTTTCCCCATCAGACCTGTGAGGCAAAGCCAGTGTGATCACCAAGAGCCAGGCCTGGAAGGTCAGTCCTCAAAACCAGGTGTCAGATTCTACAGACATTCTAGACTCTGAAGACCTGTGACCTTCAACAACAGGGTTGTAGAGATTACTTTTGCTATTTTCATCACTGGAATTCAATTTCATTTGCTGATTAAAATTTATAATTTTCTATTTATAAACAAAAACTGAAATTCAGAGTTCATAGAATGGCTGACCTCTGATATATGGTGGGTGGCCATAACAATCTGGATGGAACTGTCTGAGCCTATGAATGAGTGATGCTTTCTTGGGTTGGAATTTATTGCAGCACAAGGTACAGTTTCTCTGAAAGAAAATAGTATTTTAAGATGCATCATTGTGAACCAAAAATTATTGGCTATGATGCATTTATACACCAACCATGAGAAAAGCAGAATTATTGTGGAGTAGAAAGTCTTTGAAATTAATAAATAGTTATTCATTAAAGAGAACTGTACATGAAATGTAATAAAGATGAAATTTTACTGAAGTAATCTTCTTCTAATTATGGAAACATTTCTGACAATATTGAAAAGCATTATAAAGCTAAAAGCAATCCAGTTCAGCTTTAAATTATTGTTTGAAAAAGTAATAGATCAATAGAGAAGTTGTGTTAGCTCTAAATCCAAACAATTATTACTAGCTTACTAAGAAATCAAAGTATTTAAGCAAACACAGTTCCCGTTTTAAGTTAGATTTTGTGAAGCAAAAAGGAATGTGTGAGTTATATACAACAGAATCATGAGAAAAACAGGGATACTAACTTAGTCTATATTTGTATGTATTATAAATATACACCCCACATACAAGCATACACCTGATCCTTGAGGAGACATTACTTATCATTTCTTAATTAAGCAGTATTTTTTTGCTTTTGTAATTTAGTTTTAAGAATTTCCCCTGACACCATATTTCAGGGCATTTGCCCAAAGAATAAAAAACACTAGTTCAAGATCAGATGCTTTTAGGTTGGACAAAAGGCTCTGCACAGTGCAAGAAACTCCCCTTGAAATGAAAAGATACCCTACAAAATGGGAGATGACATTTGCACATCATATATCTGACAAGGGGTTACTATTCAAGAGCTACACAAAATTCATATAACTCAACAAAAACCCAATAAAAAAAATTGGCAGAAGACCTATTAGATGTTTTTCCAAAGAAGACATGCAGATGACCAACAGTCACACGAAAAAAATGCTCATCATACTTATTGTCAGGAAAATGCAAAATAAAACCACAGTAAAATATCACCTCCCACCTGTGAGAATGGCCCAGAAACCACAGAATGCCAAACACCCATTTGAAGGGGCATGTGCATGCCCGTGTTCACAGCAGCGCTGCTGACGATAACCGAGTCATGAAATCCCCTGAATCTCCAAGGACAGATGAGTGGAGTAGGAAGATGTGGTTCATCTGCTTGTGATACTAAAGGCAGATGCACTAGGAGAAAAGAAAACTATAAAGCAATAATCCCGATGAATATAGTTAGAAAAATTCTCAAAATATTAGCAAACCAAATTGCAGAACTCTTTAAGAGAATTACATGCCATGACCCAAGGGATTTATCCCTGAGATTCAAGGATGGCTCACTATAAACACTTCCATGAATTCAATATATCACATTCATTGAAAGATAAAATCACATGGTCCTCTCAATAAATGCAGAAAAAATGTGACAAAATACAACATCTCTTCATGATGGAGACCCTCAGTATTTGTGCACAGGAGCCCACCTCGACATAATAAAAGTTGCATAAGAACAAGGTCACAGCTAAAATTAGTCAACAGGTGAAACACTGTCAGCTTTTCCTCTATGATCAGAAACAAGACAAGGAAGCTCACTCTCACCACTTTAATGCAGTAGTGGAGATTAAGTCAGAGCAATGACACTGGACAAAGAAATAAAACGCATCCCAACTGTCATTTGCAGATGTGATTTTGTGTTCAGAAAATCCCAGAGACACAACCAAAGAGCTCTGGAATTAATCCACAAATTATGAAGTTGTAGGATATAAATTCAACATACCGAAATCCATTGCATTTCTACACAATGAAACATCTGAAATAAGAAAACCACCCCATTCATAATAACATCAAAAACAATAATTACGCAGGAAAAATTTAACCAAGGAAATCAACCATCTGAATAGCAAAACTGCAGGACTTTGTGGAAAGAAATCAAAGACAACACAGGGAAATGAAAAGACATCTTGCGTTCATGGAAAAGAAAAATGAAGACAGTTAAAATGTCCACACTATTCAAAACAATCTGCAGATGCTTTCCCTGAGAAAGCAACCCCTATGAGCATCCCAATGGCATTCGTCATGGAAATATCATCCTAAAATTTGTACAGAACCACAAAGGGCCCCAATCAGCCAAAGCAATGCAGACACAGAACCACCAAGCCAGGGTCATGGCAGTTCCTGATTTCAAACTGCACTGCAAAGCTGTAGTAGTTAAGCCATGAACCTCCATAAACATGCCTGCAAAAATGCCACTTTTGCCATTAATTTGTTTTGGAAAAATAGAACTATTTTTTATAAAAATGCTTTGATGCTCAATATAATAGAAGTATGAACCTATTTAATTGAATTTGCATATTTTACAATTTATAATTTCTTACCTGATAAATATTGAGAGCTATAATCCACATTTTTCAAAAGTTCTTTGGGGTCCTCAAGATTTTTAAAAATAGTGCAGGGGTCCTGAACCCAAAAACCTGAGGACTCAGCCTAGACACGCTGCTTAAGGGCCTATAAACAGCACAGAAATTGTGCATTAGCAGTTGTGTCTAAAGTGTTTAACATAGTATGTAAATACACAGACACAAATGCAATACTATACATACACATATGCAGATGTGTATGTGTGTGTGTGTGTGTCTCCTAACTGCTATGTGCTACGTGTGGATTATTTGGATATATTCCTTCTGGAGTTTGTACTTTTGAGAAAAAGAATAGTGCAGCATACACAGCTTCCAGAGGCGATTTCTTTCATTTTTGGGGAGCACTACAAAGAGAAAGGTCTTCGTTATTATGAATGCAATGTTCTAAAATTCTGCCATCTAACATAGCTACCATTCTATTAATACTGGCTACAATGTATTGTCCAGAATGGGTTGGTATATTTATGTTGATGTTCAACTGAGCTTGATGTCCAGTGTGGTAATGAATATTCTAAGCCTCACTTTCTAGGTTCCCAAATCAAATTCTATTTTCTTCTACCCTTTTGGGAACCAAATGTAATAGTTCATATTACTCACATTCTAGTTCATCCTCCTAGACTCACCTATTACACTGAAATTCCTTTAGATGCCAATTACTTCCCTGATGACCACCTCCTGTTATTTACAAATCATGTAATATGTATCCCATATCATTTTCATATTATTGGTTAAGATGTTAAGAAAAATTCTTCCATAAATTGTTCTGCACCCCCTCCCACAATTTTCCCTGACCATTAGGTTACATGAAATGCCACCATACATGCCTTGCTACCTCCATATTAAAAAGAGACATTCAGATTAGTTATAATGACATTTACTAAACGATCCCATTACTACCCCTGGTGATTAATGGCTTCATTTTCAAAGCACACAAGTTTTACATATCTAATTCTAGAAACTTGCTCAGGGTCTGTATAATCTCATCTGCTTTTCCTTTATAAAATGTAACTTATTCTTGCATTTAAAAAGCTACATCTCTCCTTCTTTCTCATCGCCATGATTCTTCTTCCATCTGTAAACCACCTGCTTAGTGATTTTATCTGAAACATCTCTCAGCGTCCTGGTACGTGGTACCCATTGGAGTTTTGTGCAAGGATTTGTGCATGTTCTTCCTGTCAGGGAGGCTCCTTCCTGCCTCTCCAGTGAAGGCTCCTGTTCTCAAAAAGAGAACATCCTTGTAGCAAAGAAAGTGCCTCTGCCAGAGTCAGGCCTGCCTGCAAATGCCAGAGCACCCCCTACTGGCACCACAGGATGAAGGCCTGAGGGTTAACTGCACTGAGCATAGCCAGGTCCTGCTACATACTACATACCAGACCCACCAGCTGGCAGGGTCACCTAGTTCCCAGGTTCTAATTCTTATATTTCCCTATTCTCTGTGCTTTTTAAAAATTTATTCATGGCTCATGTTTATATTTACTTGTAGATTCAAAAAATCAGATTTTCACAGGTTTGTAGTGTTACACTGGCTATCGTTTTTGTAATCAAAGCTCTCCTTTTTTCTTCATGATATTTTGCAATTTGCTTTTCTTTTTTACAGAAAAGCCAGCCTTGAATATTCTGTTTTGGCCACGCAAATATAGGTGGGACAGAAATAGTCACCTATAATAGCATTTCTGATGCAATATAGAAATATATTTGAAGAAAGTGAGAAACTGGATGTTGTATTAATGGTTTCAGTTACTCTTGTTCTTTTTATCATTTATCCACATTGATGACATAAGTTTCCTAAAGTAAATAATAAGCTAAAAGACATATACTTAGGAGTCAAGGGTGAAAGATATTTTTCATTGCTCATTACACTTGCCTTTTCTAGGGACTAAATATGATTTACGTGAATGCACTGAGGCTTCAAGTAACATCTTCCTTACCCATGTGAGTGATGTGCTTGTACCCACAGTGATTCAATTCAGAACAAGGCAATGAATTCCTAAATGCCCACATGACCCTCTATAGTTCATGAAGCTGCTTTTATTGCACTTGCCTTTGTACATTGCATCATTTTATCCACAATGTATTATTTGTACAGGTTCTTAATATCATTATTTTCACATTTTCAATAGAGTAACCGAAGCTTCACCCGCATGTTAAATGACAAAAAGCAGCATCAAAACATTCAGTTTTTTGTTTAAAGCAGCAATGTTGTCCTTTAGTCAATTTGCTTTTCAACAGCAGGGGACTAGAACATGAAGCCGAGGCATTTATATTATCTTACATGTTTACTACAGTAAAGAAAATACATGTGCAAAAAAATGACAACTCATTTTGACATTTGACTTTATGTCCTAATTTTGGTTTGGCTTTTTGCATCCAGATTTTTCTGGTTCGTTCAGCTGCAATAATAACTTTATTCTTCATAAGGCAAGTGAATATAGTGTTACTGCAATCACAAAGGATCACAGGAATCAGAATGGATTGATTTTTTTTTTTTTTTTTTTTTTTTGCTTACCTTCTAATCAAAACCTCTGCTGCATGTTAGTGCTGGCTCGGAGTTTCTAAAGTTGAAAGCTGCAGAAAGTGAACATTTTTCTTTCTCAAGGCTATGACTTTATTTTTCTCACCTAGCTCTTGAGGGAGGCTGCAGAGGGAGAGGGGTAAGCATTCAAACCTCGGCTTTGTGCTGCTGCTCACAGAGCTAGTCTGACTTTGGCTGCTATTGCAGAAGTGGTAACAAAAGGCTTTGCCTGCAGGCAAACGTCCAGGGAAGCCATTTCTTCCCCAGCTTGCTGGAAACCCTGCTCCAGGCTAAGCTTAAGGCTTTGGTTACTTTTCAAATCTGCATTTTCAACAATTTTAATTGAATACCAAGTTCCATTTCAGGTTTACCATAATACTAAAAATTGATCACTAACACACCTCCAAAAATTGTTCAAATGATAAAAATCTTATGGGGCAGTATACAATGAAGTCGTACTAGACTCTCCAGATCTCATCCTATTAATGTCTACTCCTCAAAAGATTCGTAACAACAAGCAAATGATCATGTTTACAGAGCTGACATAGGAGATGGACTCAGGACTCATGTGTGGTCATCATTAAGGTCACAATCTGTTTAGTTTTGTCTCTACTCAGTTTTCTTCCTCTTTCATGTCCTCAGAGTTATATGGGCAAAACTTTATAATCAAAACAACCAAGGCAACCCACTCATAGCCTGCACGTCCAGTTGCTTCATAGATGCACACGCACAGCACTATCTACTCTGCAAAATTGATATATTGAAAATGTACATATGCATATTTTTATTAATATGCTAGTAGAAAATTAGCACATGCATATGATAAATAAAAGGGGGCATCAGAACATACTTTTCTATACCGGACTTTCTAGGGTTCTTTCTGACAAACAAATGGTGTTAATATTTTGTGTATCCTCCACACACATATAGGTACATACGTGTGCATCTATCTGTGTGTCTCTCTATCCATCTGTCTAGATACTCTTTGGATATGCTTCTCGTGTAGTGCTCTACTTCCAGTAGATACTGCAATATATATGACAATATATATGTCAATATATATGACATGCTCATTACACGTCACCAAATTAGATCCAGTATTAAACAGATTATTTTATTATGCAAATGTGTTACGATACATTTTATGAGCATTATGCTAATGGGCATTCCTTTCCAGTGTTTTGATAGTACAAATTGCACTACAGTGAATCTCTCGGCACACCTGTGTTTGCACAATTGTGCTTCTGTGATGGGCTTTCATCTATGGGAGGGGGGCGACCAGACTTTGTTTACCTTTGTGCTACAGGAACTCCCTGAGAAGGTCATGCCCTCCCAAACTGCAGACTTGGAGTTGATAAAACAATGCTTCAAGCTACTAATTTTTATGGTAAGTAGTCACACAGGAATAGATAACCAAAAGAGGTAGCATGACATTCGAGACCTTTTGTTGACCAAAAGACACCATAAAGAAAATGAAAAGGGAAGACAGGATTGGAAGAAGACATTCACAATATACAGAACAATGAAAGGATTTGCAATCAGATGCTATGAAGAACTCCTACAACCCAAAAACCAGACAATCCAAGTAATCAGTGCACAAAAGACAAGAAACACTTCACAAAAGAATAGATTAAAATAACTGAGGCTACCAGTGGGCAGGTTGGGGGGAGCAAAGGGTAGAGGGGAGCCAATGGCCTATGGTGGAGGATTATGGGTTCCTCAGTGGTGGGCTGGGAATGGGTGATTATATACATTTGAGAGGAGTGGATCTCTTTCTCAATCATACATAGCGCCGTAAACTAATGTTACCTCAAAGATAATTTGAAAAAGACTGTGTCAAAATAGATCATAATGATATCAAAGGTGCTTAACAACATTAGTTATCAGAGAAACATAGATTAAAGTGCAGCACAATACCAATACACAACCATCAGTGCCTAAGGACAAGTGTTCTCAATGCCAGATATTTCCAAGGGTTTCTGCAGCAGGTGAGGATTGCTTACATAGTTAACAAGAGTGTTACCAGATAAAACCACATGACTTACGTTTTATGAACATACTTGTAGGGATTAAGAAATGTGAATTTAGTATAACTTTCCTGTTTGCCGCATATATTTTACCTTGCTGAATGAGTAGAAGAAATAGAGCTACAATTTTTTAAAGATAATCACTTCTTTATCAGAAAACAGACTCAGTGTCATAATCTAGAATTCACTATTGATCTATCAAACTGAAATTATGTTGAACAACATATAAAAATAGCCTGCATTCTCCTGACACTTGCTTTCCCTTAGCTAAATAAGCAGCTCCCAACTTGTAGATGGCATTTTATTGAAAAAAAAATGTATTTTCAAGTCACTTACTTTATATAGTTTTGCTTGGTAATTAGGATTTATATTTCATTAAGAAAGATAAATCCTCCTTATTATATGATCTATTTGTTGTTAGATATAAATATATTTTCTTTTTAATTAAACATTACATATTTTAAGATACTGACCACATGCCCTTTATCATTTTTCTTAGCTGATTTTTAATATAAATCTCAGACATCATGGTACTAAATACCTATGTACTTTAGCATATGTGTGTGTGTCCATATATATATACGTATATATATATATATATATATAAAAATTTAAGCCTTAAAATCTTTATGTCACAGCATCACCTATATCCTCTCTCCAGCTACAAAGGAATACATTTGAAGTATGATTCCTGTAAATGTCCCTATATTCTGGAACATCAACCACACTGTTATGGGACATTTCTTAATTATCAACTATTGTTCCTGTAACTTTACA
This sequence comes from Talpa occidentalis, assembly GCF_014898055.3. Taxonomy (NCBI): domain Eukaryota; kingdom Metazoa; phylum Chordata; class Mammalia; order Eulipotyphla; family Talpidae; genus Talpa; species Talpa occidentalis. Next base: position 114,230,951 of record NW_023605194.1, read on the forward strand.
TATTTAAAATATATATTCACATTCTACAAAAATAGTGTCAAATTTAATTATTTTTGCACTGTTTCTAATATTGTCCTTCAGATGTGGTAATTTTGCTTTGATCATGAAATTGATTCAGGATATATTTAATCTAATTTTCCAGCTTATTTTTAAAGATGCAAATCATTTACCATATGAAATAAAGTTCACGACAGCAGCGTGAATAATATTTAAATTGTTGATATGTAGATTCTGACATGAAAAAGAAGTTCTATCTTTTGCCTCTTTGAGGATATTTGGTATTTTAATATAAATAATAAATATGAAATTATTTAGAGAACATCATAGCTGCCCTAAAACTCAGGGAAATATGAACTCAAGTGACAGAGACAATTTCATGAATCCTATATTTTTAAATCATATACAGTGTGGTAAAACCAATGTTAACTTAATAAAAAAATTTTTTAAAATTTGTCATACCATCAGTTTGTTAACAATGTAATGGTCATATTACCACAAGTGTGGGTGAGAAATACACTGCCTTGTGCAATTGGTGGGAGTGTGAGAAATAGAAGTAAAGACTTAAACAAGACCGATACACTCAACCTGAAGTGCATCATTACTGGTCATATCACCGCTTAAATTTCATGGCATTTACTGAGTTACATGCCCAGTATTATGTTAAGCTTTTTATGGATTGTCTTACTTATATTTACAAAAACCCTAAGGGGTAATTGCCATGACACACACAAAAAATTAAACACAAACTAGAAAACATTTTAACTAATCCTTAACTTTTAGTTCACTATTTATCCAAATATATCCAATGAAAAGTCAACTATCATATTTAATTTTTCTAGCTATGATTCTCATTGATGACTAGAATCTATTAAATCCAAATATACAATGCATAGAACTTGTAAATCACAAAGGTGAGTTTTTCTAACATAAATGCAAGTAATGTAAACACAATTTTCTAATATTTCTGTGAAATTACTGAGAATATTGACATTCCTGAGGAAATGAAGTCTCCTTGTGGAGGTTGATTGCATATATATATATAAATATATATAAAACATATCGCATATACACACACATACACATATACTCACATCTGTGGAAAAAACTATTAATGGAAAATGTTCATGGAGAAAAAGTAAAGTGGTCCATATGTATGTAGTCTGTATTCTATGGAAAAATTTAGACCTTATATAAACACACATAATTAGATGAATGACATTTACTCTAGACATGATTGTAGATGCATAGTTATAAATACTTGATTTCATTTACTCTTGTACTAATTTATGAGTCTTAATATCAGAAATACATGAGGAAAATCAGGGAACCACAGAACTTCCTTGAAAATGAAATTGCACACCAGCATCACTTAAAGAAGCAAGAGGTTTATCGCACTAAGGGCATAATTCAACCACGCACTCTGTCCTGCATACCATGTCCTCCGCGATTAAACTGATACCTCTACTGTGTTCTTCCTTTTCCAAGTCTCTTTTGCTCAGTAACAAAAACAAATATATTTGAAGGTTAGGGATTTTCTATGGAGTCAAAGGAGTAACTGATTGATCGAGTCTAGAGAGGTTTATCAATCAGGGTAGATCCAGAAAGCAGGGACTTGTTTCCCCAGGCATCACCCCTGTGATAAATCAGCCCAAGAGCAAACTGCAGGAAGGGTGAGTCCAGTTGGCTGAATCTGAGTCGTGTCCACCCTCTGATGTGCTGGTGGAGTACCTTGAGGAAGGTCATTTCTCAAGGACAAATTTTACTACTGTGAATGAGAAGGGCCATGGGTACTCTCCGGACGAAGGACTCACATTCCTTCCATCCCTTTGGAGAGTCTATGCAAAAGGAATATATAAGTGTAGCAACACTAAATTAATAACTTATTTGATACTAATCTAATCTGCAGTAGAGGAGAACATGGCATGAGTCTTAAAGAACTTTCCATATTTATCTGGTATTTGATAAATATGCAGAGGTATAAATTGAGAAGTTAGACTCAAAGTAAAGCAGTAAAGCGGGACATTTAGAAGTCAATAAAAAATAAGTTAGCAGTTTGAATGTTTTCAAGGCCAAAATTCATGTTTCTGGGTAGGTAGGATTCAAGAGAATTGTGTTCTTCCTTGTTTAACTTTAGTCTATTATATTTCTCTGGCATTAGCACGCTTCCAGCAGCTTTCCATCATCATGTCAAGGCGGTACTTCATAATATTTTTCACATTTTCTGCCTCATACATCAAACTATAGAATTTTATCCATAAGGCAGAGCTGTCATTCTGTAAAATTTTTAGCAATGTTCTCATTTTTATCTGACATCTAGAAATACCTAAAGTAATAAAAAATCATTTTTACCTCATATTTGCTTTGGTTTTCATTCTGTCCCTGTCAGTCTATATACTGTATAGCAAGGGAAGATTTATATAACATCATTTTGGGTGTTCTAGAATCAGAAAAAGAATCCTAACCTTACCTGGTTTTTCTATTCACAACAGAATTTTATACAAAAGCATAAAACCTATACAAAAACCAATATTCTTCCCTTAAAACTTTACTTTCTTTGCCAACAACACTTCCTTTAGTATAGAAACTATATACATGTTGGGCCTCCCTGGTGGCGCAGTGGTTGAGCGCTGGGTTGCGAAGCTGCCCGCGGCCTCTGCGGCACCGGTTCGATCCCCGGCTGCTCCCCGGCCAATGGAGGAGGGTCCCCCAATGCGCGCAGACCTCTCCTGCCGCCCGCTGCTCCCCTCAGCAGTGTACTTCGGTCCTTCTGCCTGCTCTGCTCCCTGCTCTAGCTCTGGTGAATTCTCTCACCCTCCCGCGCTTCTGACTGTACCCAGTGCTTGTATAAACAAACAAATAAATAAATAAAACATGCCTCTATTAAAAAAAAAAAGAAACTATGTACATGCATTCACAAATACATAAACACACACACACACACACACACACACACACACGACTTACGCACAAAACATTGAACGGTTCTAAGACTTTCCTCTAGAATGCCAAAGAATGTCACTTTTGTTGAAAATTTAAGATGGGGCTCTGAGTATTCAGTTTTTCCAAACTGTGTTCCTTAGAGAACCAGGTGTGTGTCCCAGGGAAGAGGAAGGCAGAGGGACCCACATAGTTTGGGGAGTGATGTATGTTCTCGGTACATGTTAACATGTTATAAAAGAGAGAACACGGAGGCCTGCTTACCTTTCTTGCAATTTCCCGAGCATATTTTGAAATAATTAACGAGCAAGCACATAATTTGGGAAATGATACTGAAGACTGAGGACTCTAATTATTCTGCTACATTGTTCGAGGTTTGGTTTGAAAGCTCTAACTAGGGGATATTAACTCTTCTGAAAGCCGTTGTGGACATAAAACCAGATGGAATGACTAGATTTCATCAAGCATTGCTGGAGAGTGTGACTTATTACTTCTGAATGCTAAGGATGTAATTGGGCGAGTTAGGAATAACAGACATACATGAATACATTATCAATCTAGGAAGATAGGCTTTGTGTTGTGGTTTTTCATTGAGTGCATGTGATACTAGAGGAGACAAAATCAACGTGCTTGCAATTAATTCCACAATGTTTCTTTTACTAATGGTCCAGTTAGCATACTTTTACTTATGCACATGACATAGGGCTATTTTGTTTTCAATAATGACCACACACAGCTGACTATACTCCCAGCACAAGATGAAGGGCGTTTTTCTTGCCTTTGCATTTAGCCTGCCATTATGAAGATATAGACCAAAAGTACTTTCACTCTTTAAAATAATATTATTGGGTAATCTTCATTCCTAAATCATTTTTTAATCACAGCTTGGTTTTGTGATAGCACCTACATTATCCTCAAAATTAACTATTTAAAACATTTATTGAGGTAACATTGATTTATAGCACTATGACTTAGAGGTATAGGACCACACCTCCAAGCAAATTTTGAAATATACATAATACATAGAAAATGATTTCTCGTCAAATAATTGAATACAGTGATTGCATTTCTAGGCCTGATTCTGTAATTCAGATAACTTGCCACCAGGTGGAAGCAGTGTTTCCATTATCGAATTTAACAGTCCTTCAGCAGGCAACTGATGAAACATTAATTTTTCATCAAATATGATTACGAGTTTATTATATAAATAGAATAACAACAAATTTATATGATCTTGAAAATTGAGACTTTTTGCTATATGTTCTAAAGGGTAAAAAAGATGGTTTTTTTTTTTTAAATGAACTGGCAAATGAGGTTTTGGGTTTTCCTTACAGATATAATTTTATTCATAATCATAACTAGATGACAAAAGAAGTATTTCACTTTTGCGATTTTACCAAGGAAGAAACAAAATTTGGATAAGTCCTAAGGATTTATAATATGGATCCAACCAAAAAAAAGTTCTTTTTTTCATGCTTTGTCAACTCTCTCATCCACTGACATCAAACCCCAGGGGAGAGCCAAGTTGCAAGTCTCCACTGCCCACCTCCACAGCATCTATGCAGACTCGACTAGACGACCCTTGAGAGAGCCAAGAAAATGGTTTGTTTTCTTCATATTGTGTTCAACGCCTTTACTCTCTCCAGTGCACCGTGTCTGATCTTGTCCAACAATATTGCCTCTCTAATTCCTGAGCATATTGTGTTTTCCTGGCCTATATGACCACAGTTCCTGCCCCACCGGGGCCACCCGATGAAGCAGGCACATGACTGACATGGAGGTGCTGAGTCAAGCTCAGCCTCCGCCACCTGGCAGCTCTCACTTCACCTCTGTGGACTTCTGGCTTTTTCTATATAACATTGTGAGCTTGCTCAGATGGAAAATGATCCTTTCCAGTTTTAATGGGCTATGATTCTAGCTGTGAGTGGCTATCACACGAGGGACCTGGAGGGGGTGAGTTCGACAATAGTTCAAGTTCCACGGTAATTACGATCAATATGTGCTAACATGCTTCTTAACAACAGAATGCTTTTGCTACTTCATGTTTCTCAGCCTGCAAAATCTCTAAATGGGTTGGAAAGAGTTTCAATCTCAGTAGATCTAGCCAACATTTAATTAAACGATGCAGGACCTTGCAGATGGAAAGGTTTGGGGGTTGGAGCAGCACTGACAATTGGCATCCCCAGATACCAGGGGAAGAATGCTCTGCCCACCCACTTGTTGGCAAAGCTGCAAGTCTTGACAAGCATCTCTAGCCAAGTCAGAGTAAGCGGATTACACATATATGTGCATACACACACACACACAACATAAAAATGTATGAGTTATATATATTTAACTTTTTTATAATATATATATAAACTATATATATTTAACTTTGGCCTATTTGTTTACAACACTGTATGTGATTCAGGGGTACAGGATCATACCCCTTCAGATGTATGTCACCCCTCTACACTCACCACCAAGGTACCCACAACTCTCTACCACAGACCACCGTACCCCCTTAAAACCATCAGACCTACCCACCAAAAAATAAATAAGAAAGGCAGGACTAAGTATATCTGTTTAAAAAACCTTTCAAAAATGACACCTTAAAGTCGTTATGAGTTATATGCTTGGTGTTACCAAATATATCAAAGAAGTTATAGCTGCTAAGAAACAAAGCTGGGATCCAAAATGGGAATCATAATTGACATGAAGTTAAAAATACAAAAGAACTGGGCCTTGCCTGGTGGCGCAGAGATTGAGTACTGGGCTGCAAAGCTGCCCGCAGTCTCTGCAGCGCCGGTTCGATCCCCGGCTGCTCCCCGGCCACCGGAGGAGGGTCCCACATGGCGCACAGACCTCTCCTGCCGCCCGCTGCTCCCCTCAGCAGTGTACTTTGGTCCTTCTAGCTGCTCTGCTCCCCGCTCTGACTCTGGTGAATTCTCTCACCCTCCCGTGCTTCTGACTGTACCCAGTGCTTGTATAAATAAATAAATAAATCTTTAAAAAAAATACAAAAGAACTGATCCCAACCACCCACCTCCACCCCAGAAAAGAAAAAGAAATGCTTGGAAATACAAAATATATGAGTAACAAAGACTATATTTGAAACTTTTGGAAATGCAAATCAGTGATTTGAAGTACACACTTGAAAGATGCCCCAAGAATGCAGTGGGGGATCAAAGGCAGCAGCTCAGGAGGAAGCAGAGCAGTTGAAACTGCTGTCTTAGAAAACAGCACAAAACATAATTTGGACTCAGTAAGCCACAAATGAATTTATAAATTGATATGAATTACTACATTCCTATATTAGAGAAACACTGATGTAAGTATTTGATAAAGGAAACTACTATTAGAATTTAAGACAGTTTTCTGCCAAAATAACCATGAAATTTGAGATATTAAAATATAATCTGTGTAGTAAGAGAAACTGCAAAGGAATTTCCCAAAATTTCAGAAATTGAGCTAAATCTTTCGACTCTGAGGATATACATATTTATTCTTTTGTAAGCACGTAAGTGGAGAAACATCCAATGTTATATTATCAAAAAAAAAAATTAAGCTTGGGGGTTAAACTTTTGTGGCTACGTTTGCCCCCGTATTAACAGTAGAATAATCATAAGTCTTCATGTAATACATTAAAACTTAAAATGATAAAACTTTTAAAAGTATCAGAAATCTAGAGAAAATTATAGAGAAAAACACATACTGCTAAGCTATTAAAGAAAGGATGAAATCTTGCCATTTTCAACAATATGGGTGGTGAAATAAGTCAGAAAGACAAATACCATATAATTTCATGCATATGGGGAAAATAAAGAAACAAAGCAAATGAAAAAAACAAAAATTCACCCTCAGTCAAAGGTGGTCCCCAGAAGGGAGGGCAGGCAGGCAGGCAGGGAGGGTGGAAGAAGAAGGGGCAGAGGAAGGCACTCTGATGCTGGTGGACAGTAACTAGACATTGGCGGTGGTGGTAGTGGTGTGGTTCATACATTTGAGGTATGAAGCTGTAGTCCTCAAATTTGTAGAATATTATAAGGCAATGATACATCAATAAAAATGTTTAATAAACTAAAATGGCCAGCGTTCATATATTTAAAATGTAAAGGAGTTACAAGAGTTAACAGTTTTTTAGTCTTTGCCACATTAGACTACAATGAATAAGAAATCCAATGTAATTTTTAAATACATGTATGATTTACATACAGAATGGGATCCTTTACCTACACAGGATGATAGGACGACAAAAATACTTCTCTAAAATTGCTCATTAAAGCCATAAGATATTTATGTTGAAGCCGTCACAATTTATTCAATATCTATTTTAAAGATAATTTTTCAGTTATGTTACAATAGAAACCACAATGAGATTTTTTTTAAGAAAACACTATTTCTAAAGTCCGTTTGATGAATTAAGAGGAAAATAACTTAGACACTGTTGAAATGAAGACATGTCAGAGGGCCCTTGTATTGCCAGTTCTAGGATTACATGAAACCATAGTAATTAAGGACATGAACTGACTTAGCAAAGGGTGGATCAATGTAACTCAGCAGAAAGCTCTGGATGAAGTCTACCTACAGACTGAGCAGGTGACGAGGGCTTATACATGGGGCAACATGGAGTTGTTAATTGACTATTTAAGATCTTTGGTGGGGAAGACAGGCTATCTAGGCGTTACAAGAAATTTATCTCCACATATACTAAAATAAGTTGCAGTTGGATTATAAGTGCATGTGGGAGAAACCACAGAACACTATAGAGAGAAAACATTATTTAACTATGCATGGAAAAGTTAACATCTTTCAGAACGTGATAGCAATGGGAAAATAAAAAAATGAAATACTGATAATTTTGATCTGCACTTAAAATGTCTCCATGTATCATCTTGAAACAATATTTTAATGCTAACCTTTACCCAGTGCCTACTGTGCGTGAGATAAGACGAGCCCAGATCCCAATGAGAGCGTTGTAAGCTATGGAGACTTGGGAATGTCCTACTCAGAAGATGGGAGATTTGCTAAGAGTTTTAAAGCTTATTGACCTAAGCTTCATGGTGACTCCGTGATAGAGGGTCACCACTGCCTGCTTCTCTGGATGAAGAGAAGAAACAGAGAGGTAAAGGCATTTGCATAAGGTCACAGAGCCCACAGGGACAGAGGCAGGATTGGAAGCCAGAGGGTCTAACTGTAAAACCCGTCCTTTCACGAGACTGTAGCATATTGCAAGGACAGTGAAAAAAAAAAACTAAAAATTTTTCTTTCTAATATGACAGGGAGTCATTTAACATCATGTACACAACTCCAGTACATATTAGGAGACCCTGCAAAAATGCCAAAGACAGATACTTAGCAAATATGAATTTTTAAATAATTAATGCAGTATTTGCAAGACTCATTCTCATATAGGGTGTCAAATTTCTAGAAACTAATTTGCCTATATGGATTAGGAACTTTACAAAGCTTTCAGTTTTGGCCTTTGGTCCCGGGATTTCAAATCTAAAGAGTACCCTAAGAAAATATAATGCAGGGCCTCCCCGGTGGCGCAGCGGTTGAGCGCTGGGTTGCGAGGCTGCGCGCGGCCTCTGTGGCGCCGGTTCAATCCCCGGCTGCTCCCCGGCCACTGGAGGAGGGTCCCGCATGGCGCGCAGACCTCTCCTGCCGCCCGCTGCTCCCCTCAGCAGTGTGCTTCGGTCCTTCTGCCTGCTCTGCTCCCCGCTCTGGCTCTGGTGAATTCTCTCACCCTCCCGCGCTTCTGACTGTACCCAGTGCATGTATAAACAAAACAAACAAACCAGCAAACAAATAAATAAAAAGCATGCCTCTATTAAAAAAAAAAAAAAAAAAAAAAAAAAAGGTTGTCTTTAAAAAGAAAATATAATGCAGAATGTAAAGTGTTGCATTATTTGTTCCACTGGTAATTTGGAAAGAGCTAAATGTATTATAGTGAGAGACTACTTTTCAGCCTTGGCTGAGGACTTCAGATTCTCACAGGGTTTCTGCATAAACTCACAGACTGAGAAATTTTAAATAAGCCCATGGGTGACCTGTTGCAGAGTCACTGTTAAACAAATTATGGTACTTCGTAGAATTATTTAGTCCACTAAATAATATTTCTGAGTAAAGTTAATAATATTGTACAACAAAATGTTGACTATTTTAAAAAGTAGTTGTAACTCAGTGATATCAATTTCATTGTTTAGAATATGAAGAACAGAGTAAATATGTTGTTACATGTTAAAGAAATACACCGCAAAAATTCACTCTGGTCTACACTTTCCCCAGGAGGAAAAAACCCTGAGACAGTGTAGTCCTCTATTCTAAGACTCAACTAATTTCATGGTCAAGTAACATACATTCTATTCCTCATCTTGTTTATCAAGATAACCAAGAACTATTCTGCAGAGTTGGTATTAAAAAAAAATGAACCAATGTATAAATGAATGAGAGGACTAAAGAATGCAGAAATAGAGACTGGTATGGGACATCTTACATAGTCATCTGTCCTTGGGCTGTCTGGACTTATTGTCTCAACATTTACTTTGTAACCTGAATTTCTCTACTTTTGTGGTTTAGATTAGGACTTTTTGGAGCAGTTATTTTTCCTACTCTTTACACTAAAAACATTCATATTCTAAAACATGTATTTCCCTTTTGATTTCTTAATTGCCTCATGCTCTTTTTCTAAGGTTCAGAGACTTGAGTTTATGGTCAGAATTCTCTGTCAAGTATTAGAATTGCAAATAGGGCATACTTGCTTTGTATTAAAAGAACAAGAGCTGCCAGTGTCTGAAAAGTTAATTAGACAAAACAGACAATTAATTACATCTTATTAACGTGTAAAAGACCTGTGACAAATTGCACTAATTGCATACTCTTATATATCTGAAGAGGTCAGGCTACTTTAAAAGTATGTTGTTAATGGAAGACAAATGTATCTTTATGTGCTTGATAAGAATATTATAAACTGCATTATTTATGACTCCATTGGAATACTTAATAATTTTAAGCTTTAAATCAAACTGCTCATTAAACAGAAGAGCGAGAACCGAGTCCTTAAAATAGGTCACAAAAGCTGGCTGCAGTGTAAGATAAATTTGAAGGTCTTGCATTTCCTCTGAATGTCTTTATACCCTTATTTTTAAGTATTTGAATGTTAAACTAGCAATGCTAAACTCCAGCAATGTTAAACTCATCTTAATGTGCCCTTAGTGAAGGGGCAAATCCTTTCATTAAGATTATTCACCCCCAAAGAGATACAGCATTCATTTAAAAAAAAGTCCTCAACTGCTTGAACTGGGATGTATTCAGTTGAATACAATCATTAGCTCTTGAGTTTTATTTCCATACAAAAGAGATGGGAAGAAAAAAAAGTATCAAAACTATGAGACTGTGTTGTTTGCAGGGACTAAAGGAATTTTAGGGGATGGGCACAATTAAAGGCAAAGAAAAATAATGGTAAAGGCATACATTGGGAAAATGGACCCAGGCGCCCTAGAAGCTCAGAGAGACAAAGAGAATTAGAGGGAAACAATTGAAAATGGGGAATGAGTCACAGTGGCTTCAGAGGCAAATACTTAATTACATAACAGCACTTTGGCTGCTCCCATTGAGTACCTGTCAAGGGGAGGGAACACTAGTAATTCCGGAGGAAATTGTTTCTATTTCAGTTAACAAAACCGGGTGCCCACTCAGGGCTCTCAGAGGGGCTCTGCTATAATGCACGTTGTTGTTCTTCAGTTGCCCAGAACCAGAGACCTTCCCAAGTGAACCTGTCACCACTCCCTCAATGTTTATGGGGGTGAGCCCGGCCACCAAGCCTGTGGGATGGGTCGTGGCCACGGGCCAGCCTCACCACCAGGACCGCAGAGATCACACAGACTGAAGTTTAGGGAGGGCTCAGGGCTACAGGGTAAGCTAACACCTTCTCCATCTCTGACACCTCTCCCCGCAGCTTCATGCTGCTTCAAAGGGCAGGTAATCAGAGTCTCCCAGAGCCCCTGTGCCTGAATGAACAAACTCAGCAAATGTCATCTAAACACTCAGCATTCAAACGTGTTTCAATAGCGGGTCCACAGAATTTTTCTTTTCCCTATACCTTTTCCTATGTGCTGTCCAGATTAGGCTCATGTCAGATGGCATCAATTTATAGTCTATAGTATCTACCCTAGGCCTACAGTGCCTGAGTAAAATACATCTTAACACAGGTAAAAGGGTCTATTATGATAGGCCCTCAAATAGGAATAATAGTTCAGCCTGAACCTGAGTCATGGGAAAATCAATTCCAGAAAAGTTCTTCCTAAGATATTGGCAGAGTGTGGTAAGATTTATTCAAGAATAAGCAGAGTGAGGACCTCTGAGATGACACAGGGAAGACGTAAGGGGAGAACATATATTCACGTGTCTCTCCATTTCAATATTTCAGCTGAACAACTTTTGGATCACTAAGAAATCTATCGTTAGGAGAGCATGCATTATATTCGTTGTCCAAATGCGTGGAGAATGTTGTTATAAACGATGGAATCATGATCAGTTTCTTGAGAAATTCTTGGTATATTTTCCATCCCGAGCACTTGCTACAGTGAGTTTTCAACAAGACCATCTGTTCAATACTGTCATGTTTTATATACTTTCTTCCTAGTGAAAACTTGCCATTATTGTGAATTGATTCTCAGGATATTTTTCAGGTAAAAAGTTAAGTTTCAAAGAGATTAAAGCCTGCATTTTGGAGAGGAAGATTCATGTGTAAAATACTGGCAGAAAAATGTTGGCATTAGCATTATGTTGTGGTTTATTTAAGGCACTGTTATCTCCCTCCTCCGGGGACAGGAAAGCTGAGATCAGAGTTGGACAAAAAGACAAAAAGAAAGGTCAGAGATGGAATTTTAAAATGTCACCAGCTAGAATATGAAGCCAAGGATCCAAGCACCAAAAGGATGAAGTGACTTAAACTATCAGGTAGTAAGGTGACAGGTTAACTGGGTCGTGGTCAGGGAACTGGGGTCCATGTGGTCACTGGTAAATATTCATGTGCACGCCATGCTAGAGCTAACCCAACAGCCCCCGCCATCTAAGGGGGAGTAGATGGCACGTATATAAATGCTCTTTAAAGTTGGTCATAATTCAGTGTGTCATGAAAATAGCATAACCACATTCTGATGCAAAGCAGAAACGATGTTAATAGTCCTATCTCCCTGATTCCATCTTGGTAAAGGTTCAGTCATCCTTTAAGCAATCCTGGACACATCTCTTCCATTCCTGGAGAATTCACATGGGGTCATTTCTTGTTGATGCTGTAACAGATGACCACAAACCAAGTGGCTTAAAATGACACCTATTTTTAATCTCACATGCCTAGTGGTCTACGTTTTAAAAGGATCTGGTGGACTGCATGCCTTCTGGATGTGTTTGGAGAACATGTTTCCCTTTCTAGATTCTAGAGGCTGCCCTGGCTGGGAGCCCTGGCTGGGAGCTGCTGCCCAACAAACCTGCAATGCAGTGTCTTCAAATCGCTGTTCCTTTGTTTAGGTCAGCACATCATCTCCTCTCTGATTCAAATCCTCTTTTGGACTGTCTACACTCAAATTTACTTTGTTTTTCTCCTGGTCAGTGAACCTGCTTTCAGCTCTAAGTACCATGTAGGGGTCTATGGTTAAGTCCTTCTAACATCTAAACATCTTGCAGTTGAATCACATCTCAAGAGACCTGGTCAGGTTGTGTTCCTGTGAAGGTCCCCAATGGTTGGAAGTACTGAAAATTGGAAAAGACCCTCCAGCTCCCTGCAACACACATTTCTCAGCTGCTCCTTCCTACCTGTTTTCATGACATTGTTCCTAACACAAACACAGTGTCTGCTAGACCAGTTCAAGCAGAGGACTCAGAGGGAACCTCCATGAGAAATTCATCAGAAACCTACATCAGATTTTCCAGGGCCATCTTGGGATTGGTGAAATCTGTTTCTCAGTGGGAACTGGGATTCTTATTGTCAATCAACCAAGTCTGTTCTCTTCCCTGCTCTGTCTCTGGTGAATTCTCTCACCCTCCCGCGCTTCTGACTATACCCAGTGCTTGTATAAACAAATAAATCTTAAAAAAAAAAAAATCTGCCAGATATGGGTCCACCTCACCATTAGTTTGAGAGTCTTTCTTTTAAATGAAAATCACACTTCAATGAAAAAGGGGTCAGTTGGCAGCACTAGTCCCAGGGAAGCTTGTCCCGAACCCCACCAGACATCCCACAGTATCCCTAGTGCTTCGTGTGTTTTCCCATCATGTTACATGACATTAAATAGATACATAGTTAAGGCTTAGATTGAATAACATTAGCAATTCTTAGGACTTAAGAAAAAATGATTTTCAGTTCTTAATGAAGCTACTCTCTTGTGTCGCTTTATTTTTGTAAGTGTGTGATGGGAAAGAATATGACTGCTCCTGAGGACTTGCCACAACTGCCTTAATTCACACTGAGGAAGCACCAGTTTTCTCATAGGTGGTTCTTTTTGTTTGTTTTTGTTCTTTACCAACACTGCAAAGGTCAACAATGAGAAAGCAGACAGGACTTTTATAAAGAATAATTTTGACATCATGGGTCCCCTAAAAATAACATGGACACCCCTATATGTTCATGACCTCACTTTGAAAATAGCTGCCTTACTTTAAATACACACTAGTAAGAATAAATTTGGGGGATGCACCTACCAACTGCTGGGCTACAAGGCTGGTGATGGCTAGCGCTGTGAGTTAAGTCTGTATATAATATTTTTGTTAGTCACTGAGGCTCTAAGTCTGTCACCCAAAGCCTTTTACAACGAGACACTGCTAATAGTTAATTCTTTAAAAGGAGAGATTTACTCATCATGCACTTTAGCCCTAAAAGTGGAACTGAGAAGTATTTACCCCCCGGCCAGTCTTTCCATTTTGATCCCATCCTGATCTTTTCCTAAGAAACAAGTTTTGCCGCTGCAGATGGCATCCTGGATACTGGGGCAGCTTGGAATTACAGACTCCTATTACCACCCAGGGAGTTTAGTGAAGAAGTAAGTCACTTACAAACATACAAGAGCTAGCTTCCACATATACTAAGTATAAACAGAAAATATAATGGAATGAATAACTCTCTGACAACCCAATAAAAATGCACAATTTCCAGCAATAAGCTTAATATGGAGATGCAAAACTGCTCAAGGAAACGACATGAATTTACAGAAGGACATAAAAGGGAGACTTGGCAATAGGTAAAGGCAAACCATTGTACTAGGTAGAAAGAAAAAACAACTGTAAATACTGTACCTCCTGCTGCAATGAAGTCATATATTAAACCCAATCACAGTAAAGCCAAAATGAAATTTTTCCTGAGTTTGACAATAATATTTGCAGTTTTTCCAATAGAATATATGAGACTAGTTAGAATAATTTTGTCAAAATAGGGAATTTTCAGTTATTACAAATAGGTAAGCCAATGCTACACCCACTGAAACAACCTTTGGGCAAAGATTTACGAAACGTCACCAGAGCGCGGAACCAGAAAACACACCCTCCTTTCTTGGTGGCGTGTGCTGGATCAATGGCCTTAACGTGTGTGTGTAATTTTTAAGCCAACAATTATGTTTTTAGGAGATCCTTACCAGGAATCAGAGAAATGAGCAAGGATATATATGAGATATTCAGAAATATCTTTATAAGCATCATAAACTGGATGTAACATAAATATCCAAGAATGGCCCATTAGGATGGCAACCGCAGTACATTCATGGAGTAAAGTAATAGGCTGACGTTACAATGAAGCTGAAGACCTGTTTATGGGCAAGAAAAGATGTTCCATTATGGGGTAAGTAAAAAATACTTATTTAAAATGTAATAACTATACGAAGTTTGCTTCTGTGCTTCTAACACATATACACACACTTCCTAAAACAGCAATTCCTAGCCTCTGCTGCATGTTTGAGTCACGGGGTGAGATGATCCAAAACCCAGGACCCAGACTGCAGTCAGACCCCTCAATCCCTTTATCAGGGCGGGATAAAAACACCAACGCTTCTTCAGGGCTGCCGGCCGGGTCCGCTCTGCAGTCAGGCCTGATAACAGAGGCCCACGCTAAGGTGTTGGTCACTCGCTATACTGCCGTGTGTGCTTCCAGCTTTATCAGTGGATTATCCGAATGTCGATGGCCGGGGGAGGAGGTGTCTGGTCCCATTTGTGACTCCTGATGGCTTCCCGCCTCTCCCACCCTTTCCCTTGGGGTCCCACCTCTGCTCAAGCTCCTGTGTTGGCCTTCCTTTGGCGCAGGTGGGGAAGGAAAATCCTGCCCACCCCTTGCTGTACGTGAGCCTCCCCTCTGGCCCAGCATCCCAGTGCCGTCTCCCTTCTTGCTCCCTGAAGCCTCGGGATGTGCTCCGGTATAATGTCGGGGGGTCAAAGAGTCCTTCGGGCACCTGCCATTGGTCCAGTTCCTTCATCTGGAAATGCTAAATGAGGTAAGGGGACATATTTGGGGGTGGTGTGAGCTAACTCTGACAGAGCCCATTGCCAGAATCTTCTCAGAGTAAGGAGGAGTCATTCCAGGAGACAGGGAGGGAGAGAGACAGAGGGCGAGAGGGAGGGACAGAGGGAGAGAGAGAGAAACCTGGGAGGCACGCAAGGCTGCAGGGAGTGGCTGTAGAGGCTGGTGGCGGGAGGCAAAAAAACGTTTTCCTTATAACTATGCCAAGTACCGTTTATTCCCAAAGATGGAAAATGCCCTTGGAAACACTACGTGAGTAATATCAGAGCAGCAAGCCCTTTAGATAGGAGTTACATAGATTCTTTTATAAACTGCATTAGCAATATATTGCTGAGATCAAACATTTGTAGGCCTGAATTATTTCTGTTTAGTCACCCTTGCCTTATACAGCCTTCCATAAACACTGAAGTCAGTTTCACGTTGGACTGACGGACGTTCATGAGAAAAGCCGTCACAGGGAGAGCGCCCAGTGTTTACACACAAGAAAGGACAGCGGAAACGCACACACCGTCAAGGTTAGCCTTGGACAGTATCATGTCAATAATTTACGGGTTCCTACAGTGTAAACCCAATTTTAAATAAAGCAATGGAATCTATAAAAAAATGAACGGACCTCAACATTTCCTTCGGCTGCAGACCTTACGACTTGCATCATTTCACATTTCGCCAAAGCAAGCCCCTGCGACAATCTGAATCAGCTTAGAAAAATGAATTCCTTTCGAGACATCTCAGCTCACAAGTGGCCAGAAGAAAATTGATGCTTGAGTTTTCGCCATGGCAACGGACAGCCCAGCTCACACTCTCTCTGCAGTCACTATGCCCCGTGGCCATTATCTTAGGAGACCAGAGGACACCACGGAAGCTGTGAACTGGAGACCGCAGCCTTATCAAGGCATTTTTCAACAACAGAACGGGCCCTTTCCAACCCCCGAAAGGCAGAAGCTGCGAGGGGCAGCCTATTGTCAGGGGGGGATGGAACCCGCAACGAGGTTGCTCTAACTTCGCGTCCCGGTGCAGGAAGAGCCACACCTGCGCCATATTGCAACCTGGTGCGCTGAGAACCACCCATGAGGTGGTTTGTCAAACTGGCCTAGGTGATGCAGAAATGATGCCGTTTGTTTCCTGATGCCATCTGTGGCCGGCGACATGCCTCCTACCTGTTCTCATTGTGGTCCAGGTGCTCAAGGTGGCGATTTTCTCTCCTCCCTGCGTTTTGCTGGAAATTGGCTGGGCTGCTGGAGCTCATTATTCAGCACTGCATCTCAGAAATGCAATTTTCCATTTACTTCCTATGGAAAGGAATGAAAAGACTGGCGTTCCTAAAAGTTTATTCAAACAATCATTTGCTTCTCTTTTATTTCCTTTGGGAAAGGGTCTGTTGACTCTGGCGGGCATTCTGTCTTTTTCATTAGGAACCTTTCACTGATAAGTAGAAAGAAAATGTATCATATGGGAACTAAGGGAATCTCTTGCAAAATTCTCCTGCTGATAGTCTTTGGTTATTCTGAATTTCTAAAAGCTCAGAAAAGAAGTGTCTATCAGGTTATCCAACCAAATAGCTGCCTAATTTTCAAGCCACACTGCAATAGGAATTAAACAAAATCCCAGAGGAGGTTCAAAATATATGTTGTGAACTCAGTGTCAGTAACGATTTATGACAGACAGCTGTAAAAATAAAATTTAACCAAAAAGGGAATTTTATTTGTTATACTGTGGGAATAAAAGCTTTTTAGTTTTGATAGAAAGTGGGAAGGAAAAAAGTGAGTTTTGAAAGAATTTCCTGTTTTTCCCTCCTATCTCTCTTTAGAGTTAATCCACCTATCATAACCAAAATGCCAGGACATTCTATAGGTGGAACTGCTGTCCACATTTAACTACATCATGAATGACAGCGTATAGTTTTCTTTTTTCAAGATTTATTTATCTATCCATCTATTTATTTATTTATTTATTTATGCAAGCACTGGGCACAGAAGCGCACAGAAGCGCGAGAAGGTGAGAGAATTCACCAGAGCCAGAGCGGGGAGCAGAGCAGGCAGACTGATGAAGTTCACTACTGAGGGGAGCAGCGGGCGGCTGGAGAGGTCTGCGCGCCATGTGGGACCTCACTGGCGGCTGGGGATCAGACTGGCGCTGCAGAGGCTGTGGGCAGCTTCACAGCATGGCGCTCAACTGCTGCGCCACCAGGGGAGACCCATATAGTTTTCTAAGACAGTCTCTGGGCTATGTCACTATTGACACTATTGAGAAATTTCAATCCATTTTGTAAGTTGAGTGTAATTTAGGGAGTGTGTGGGCTGGATGTGCCTTGAATTCAATTGAAAAATACTGAGAGCCAAGGATTTGCACATCGGTGACACCCAAATCAATGAGGTGGCTTCTGCCCCTTCATAAGGAGAGAGTTACTTGCAACAAATGTGTTAGACGAATTCTGAAAAGCACTATGACTGATCCACCCCCATAGTGACTGCATTCCTGCCAGGTGACAGGCACTATTAAAAGCAGCGGTCCTGCCAGACCAAAAGTCAGCCCTGCTCTCAAGGGACCTGCCATCATCATTTACATAGAGGAAGGACACAATCGATGCTTATGATAACTGAGATAAAGAAAACTGGCATGTGTACCGGGAGCCTCTGAATCCCACCTCTATCAAAGATGATACACTGATCTACATCTACATGACACGATTTGACTTCAGTGGCAGAGATGAGTTCTACAGCACCAAGCCTGGAGAGAACCTTCTACCCACAGTGTTGCAGGTGGTGACTGCATATTACATCACACCGACATAACAAAGCTATTCTCCACCCACCACCTACCACCCACCGTCTTCTTCAGCAACTGTTTTTCAAAAAACATGATCTTGGGTGTGCCAGGAGGCCCAGAGCTGAATTGTCAATCAAACTCATTCTGGCCCAGTTTTCAGTGCTATATATTTATTGCTTTTTCATCCATACTTCAAACACACACACATTCTGTGGCTCCTACGTACCATCTTAGTGTTATGCTTTTGCTTTTCTGTTCCCTGCCATGGCCATCACCAATTCTTATGGATGCCTTTCATGGTAACAAAGGAGCTGCCTATCTGTGACCACCTTGATTCTTCACCCAAATCTAGATTCTTCATCAGGTTTTAGTCTACGTCCATGATGGCCTTCAAACTTAATTTTTAAGATTTTTGATTTCTTTGCGATTTAATCTCTTTAGTTCTGTAACAAATATCTGTCATGCTTGAGAATCAAGAACAGATTTCTGTTTTCCAAATTATAATCTTAATTCTTCAGTCTAGCAACTACTGGGCAGATTCACATGAAGAGCCAACCCCAGTCCTGGGAGACAGGTAACACACACTGTTTCCTGGAAGACAACAGTACCTTTTACAAAGTAATGGCAATGGATGACACCCTGATTTGATTCTAGGTCTTAAATCTTCAAGTATGGATTTTTCAAAATAGAATGATTAATAGCATTATACATGCTAATGTCCCTAGAATGATACCTTTCTTCCAATTAGTGGGCTACCTAAAAGTTTATATAAATTAATTCATTTTCTAAGTCCTTAGGAACTATTTAGCATTATTGCATCTTACAGTCCCTTTTCTACAAATTGAGAGAACCAAAGTTAAGCAATTAAACTTACAGAAGAATGTATACAAATCACTATTTTGATTTTATTAAATGTATACAAATCACATTCTTCTGTAAGTTTAGTTGCTTATGATTAAAATTAAAATATTTTGATTTTATTAGAATTAAAATTAAAATATTGATTACAATTCAAGTTAAAATTAATTTTAAATTTAATTAAAATTTAAAAATTAAAAGGAAAATTATTTTATTTAAAAGGAAAAATTATTTTATTTAAAAATAAAATATTAGGATTATAAATAATCCTAAAATATTTTAATCCTAAAACATTGACGGTAGACTATTTAAGACATTACACTACAAAAAACCCTTATGCAGAAGGAAATCCTGATGTGCTTCTGCTTTAAATATTGTGAAGACATTCTTTTAAGAAAATTGTAATTTTGAGTGACCTTTATAACATTTGGGTTAAAACACTGTCCCTCAGCACACAGGATTGGGAGTTCAGTGGGCTGGAGACCAGATGGAGGGTGCACATTTGGGAAGTTATTTTTGAAAACTAGCCTATGTTTATGTAAGAAAGTTATTTATAGATCTGATATTTAGTAATGCAAAATGATAAGACATCAGAATGCTAGTGTTTTAAATTTCTGTCAACCATATTATGTACCCTTAAAAGAGATACTCATTAAAAACATTTTAAATATCTGTTATCTTTAAGCAAATATATGCACATTTCTTTATTCACCAAGATTGTCTAGTCCTATTAATGCAAAACTATGTAAATTATGGTTAAATAATTGAATCTTTTTATATTGGAATCATTTTCTTTATAGCGCATCTATCCTGTATTTGATGGCACCTCCCCCCTCCTCTGCCCAAACTGTCAGAATTCAATCACTTTAACCAACTTCATCTCTTATTTTTGTTTTCCCTCAATCACAAAAATTTCCTGATAAAAGCTTTGAAGATATTTTGAAGTTGCTCTTTAAAATCTCAGTTGGATCGACCCACATTTAAATACACACAAGCTGCCAAAATGAGTGTGCTTGAGTGCACCTTGCAGTGGGCGTGGCTGCTCCTCCTTGCCCGCACTCCCTCTGCTTGGTGTGTGCTATGTACTTTCCTGGGTTAAAGAGTCAAAAATCATTTTAATTAGCTCAAGCGGATAAGAGTAAGGTACTAAGTTTGCTTTTAAGGAAAATGTATAGACGTTTACTCCGAATTTGAGTGAGTCAGAATGAAGACGAATCACAGCTGTTAAAGTCAGCCTGTTGATAATGAGACATGGGAAACCTCCAGAAAACTTTAACCTGGGGAGGGGGTGTTGCTAATCTTGGGGGGGGTGCTCTAATCCTGGACAGGCAGGGCACTCTTTCTGCTAGTCTCCAGATCATAAATAGGACATAAAAGGATGTTTCATATTTATGAATACTCAAGAATAACTAAGATAGTGTAAACAAGTCAGGCACCTGTGCTCTTTGCTATTCAACTGCAGACTCAAGTGCACCTGGCCGGGCAGAGAGCCGGGTGGGTGGTGGGGGTGGGGGTGGTGGAGGGTGTTTATCTGAATCTCTTGGGCAGATCTGGCCAGGTGCTCACCATCTCAGAAACCTACGTTCTAAATCTTGACTTTATTTTAATACCTGCTATGAGTATTGTGGGGGGTTTATATTGACCAAAGCCTTACAGGCATTTCTCAAGTCGAGGGTGGATGGATGTGCTGCTGTAAGGGCAGGAACTGGCCACTGAGCAGGTTTTCTGATCCCATGCAGACCAGATGAAGGAGGAGTCAGAGTCCTCAGTGGCTTTTTTGCAGGTCTTTTATTGGGGTTCACCAGGCATATGGCAGGCAGGGGTGCTGGGGGGGTCGGGGGGCTGGGAGGCTGGCAGTCCTTCCAACCCCCAGCAAATCTTCACTTTATCTGGGCTCTCTGGTGTTCTCTGCTTCTGTCTTGGCTTCTGCTACTTCTTTCTCAGCTTCTTTTTCGGCTTCTACTGGCGTCCCCGTGACGCCGCCCTTAAAAGCAGTCTTAGCGCAGGTGTACCCACTCCAGGTGCCCGCCATCAGGAATGCATTCAGGATCACAGGGTTCCCTCATCTATCCTGATGGCGGGAGGGCAGAAAAGCCTGATACCTTTTACCTTACCCTACAGCTGCTCTCTCAGGAGGCAGAAGCTGTGAGGCACAAAGTTAGGAAACGTTTCTCCTGCACCCTCATCTCCTGGCAACCCTCAACCCGCCTCACCAACGGGGCACATTTGCACGCGCAGCCCCGTCATAGCTACTGACCTGGGGCTTGTCCCGCTCCAGGGCTGACTTAACTGTTACTGTAGCCTCTCAGCTAAACAAGCTGTTTGAATCCATCATTGACCTGCGGCCCGTGGTTCTCCTGGTGACACTCGGGCCCCCTGGAGCTGCCGAGGCTGGCACAGCCGTGTTGTTCTTCACTGGGAAAGAGACGCGAGTGGTGACCTTTCCTTGGGTGACCATAACAATCCAGAAAAACCGCATTAGCAACAGAGTATGGTCATTTCTTCAGTTTTGCATTTTGAATAGAAACCTTCACATTTCAATCTGACTCAGAAAATTCACACATAATGTGATTTCCACATGTTTCGGGAAGTATTCTTTGCTCTCTGCTGCCTACAGGTCAAACACAGATGCTTTCCCCAAAATATTTAAAAAATAAGTTACCGTATTTTATCATGTGAGAACTCCGTATCACCAAATAATCAGACGCAGACAGCGCTTGCTAACTCCTAATTCAGATCGATATAAAATATTTCCGAGAAAAAAAATTGTAGCTTGTTCAGGATACTCACGTTTCTGACAGCTCAAATCTAAAACTATCCATTTGGAGGAGGTTTTTAGGGGTGGCGTGGACACACGGACGTGCCAGCAGCGGTGCCAGTCACCAAAGTTCTCTTTATCTTCGCGTTTTGGGGGCTGCGGGGGTACATTTGGACCTAGGGCATCGTAACTACCTCACAACAGCAACACAAACCAACAGGAATCGCTTTACTCACCGGTGGGCAATTCGCGAAGGCTCAGCAGGCCCCTCCTCGCTCCGGTTCGGCCCACCCGCGGCTCCAGGCCTGGCTGACCCTCTCGGGCTGGATCTGGTTCTGCTGCGTGGCTCAGGCTCCTCCAAGGCTGCCGAGGCCCCGCCTCTCCCAGCAGGGCTTGGGCCCAGGGGCCATCGCAAAATGCAGAAAATGGAACCCCCCATTTCTTAAGCCCCTGCTCCCCGTACCAGCACAGAATCGCCTCGGCACCCCCGGACTGGGCACGCTGTCAAGGAGCCGCAGTTTAATGCAAGGAGAAAGCGCAGAGACCTTGTCAGCAGGAAGGTCAGAGCACCCCGGAGTCCCGCTCTGAAGGCGCCACTTAGGCCCCAGCTCGGGCTCTGTCCACCTGCACGCGCGCTCCGCCCTCGGGACCGCGAGGCGCCCGCGCTCCTGGCACAACCGGCTGCAGGTTCCAGGCCCCGAGTTTCATGGACTCCAGCGGCTGCAGGTGCCGGCGAGCTCCGCCGGTCTGGCCTCCTGGGGGGACTTACTGGCTTCGATTCTGCTCCTCTGCAGGCCGGGCCTTTGCTAAGTCCGTTCCCTCCCTGCGCGCACGGCCCAGAGCGCGCGGCGCGCCCAGGACAGCGCGGGCACAGCCGGGCAGCGCGGGCCCCGGGCTCTGCAGGGCACCTCCAGCCCGGCCAGCGGCCCGTGAAGACGCTAATAATGCGCCCTCGGCAATATGCTCTGTGGGTCTTTGCCCTCTGAGCTCATGATTCTTCCCTTTGAATGCTTGGCACCCGGCTTCCTGCCCATGCAAGCTGAACATCCAAAAGCTTCTTTCCATTTTAATTTAAGTTGGACTGACTTTATCCAGAACAAAACTCTTAAAAATTGTGTGGGTTTCCACAGATATCATTAGGGCTCATTCTGTTAAATAAAACTCACAACCACAGTCTCTCTGTGAAAACCCTGCTCAAACCCTGGGCTCTGCAAACTACCCAGAGCGAAGGGCTTGCAGGCTTGGAAGCCCCGCTGCTTAATGGGGAGGATTTGCCAGACATCCCCTTCTGACTCCGGGGAGCCTTTCAGTCTGCCTGAGCAAGTTCTTGAGTTACCACCTCGGCTCTTTCTGAGATAGTGAAAGCGTTCTCATAATTCCACACAAAATTCAATTTGAATCAAGGAGTCTTCATAATTGTGAGATTTTTTTGGTCATAAGGAAAAGGCTGGAGAGAGAGTTTTATTTTTGAACCTAGCAAATTCTGGCTCCTTTATATTGAACCCTGCAGTCTTTTACCTTGGACGTTTGCTGCTTTTGCATCTCGTAGCTGCCAAAATGCAGCTGGGGAGGACATTCTTCTAGATCTTGGAAGCCTTAGGGTCGCCCCCAGCCCCCTCCTTCCCACCTCTCAGCTTCCAATGACATTTGCTTCCTTTTCCTGTAACCCCAGGATCCTCCGTGATGCTGGGACATTTTGTTAGGGGGAACAGGCTGTCCTAAAGCTAATTCCATACAGGCTTTGTGGACTCCACCCCCACCCCAGGCCAAAGCCAAAGACACTGGGAACTCCAAATCCCATCCCCACCAAAGGGAAGGGGGCTGGGACCTGAGGGTGGGGTTCAGCAGCCAGGTGGGTATAAAGCCAGACACGTGGGCTTTGGAGGGGTCCCCCATTTTGGCTCCCCGCCAGCTCGCAGCGTCCGGCCAGCTCTGAGAGTGCTTTTGGGTTTCCAGGTCGGTGGATCGGGTAGGACACATTCAAGACTTTATTTCCCTATTTTCTCCCTGAGTTGTCCATTTTCCTTCTTTCCTTTTCCCTTGTAAATAAACCTTTTATGAACCTTCTGTGTGTGCCTGCAGTGGAGTATTCATAAGTCCCTTGTAAGCGCGCGGGTGAGGACCCACAGCCAGGCCACCCGTTCAATATCGGGGCTGTCCGATAACAGCTTCACTAAAACTCTCCTCAGGCCCCTGGCTTCCATGTGCTGCTCCCAACCAAACCAGTAATCGGTGCTGCTTTTCATGATGGAATCAGCCCTTTGCAGGTGACAGATTCGCCTTGGGACGGACGGCTGTGCAGCAGACCAGCCCAAAACTCAGAGGCTGAAAACAGGAATAATCATTTATTTTACTCACAAATCTGCAGTTTGGGCAGAGCTTACCAGGGCCCATGTCTTTCTTTTTTGAACAGGAGGATTCATGATTCAAGGTTAGGGACCATGTTTTAAAACCTAAAATGTCCAAGTATAAATGAAGACATTTCGATTCAAGATCCAAACCATTCCTCGAAAGGTAACCTAAAAAGTCCCAATGTGTTCATTGAACAGCCAAGTCAAAAGATTATGAAATTCTCATCTTGCTCTAAAGGAAAACCTCATGTTAATCTCATTTCTGTCTTGCCACCAGTGCAGGAAGAATTGGCTGTAAGGTTTAAACTGAGACTTACAGCCTCCCTGGTAGTGCAAGGGGTTAAGATACAACCTATGAAGCTATCCGCAGCCACTGTAGCACGAGTTTGATCCCTGGCCAGGGAGCTACCCACACGGTGCAGCAGACCTCTCTTGAGTCGCCTGCCCGTTGCTCCCCTCAGCAGTGTATTTCATCAGTCTGCCTGTTCTGCTCCCCACTCTGTCTCTGGTGAATCCTCTCACCCCCCCACACCTCTGGCCTGTACCCCAGTTCTTGTATGCATAAATAAATAAATCTTTAAAAAAATAAACTGAGATAAGAAGGGGAAATACTTTGGTATGAATCTGCAGAGAAGAGGCTCAAAAATCCTTAATAAGGATATTTCCCTGCGAGAGTTTACAGGATCAAAGAAAGGAAGCGGAGAATTGGGGGGGTGGTTTGCCTCTCCAGAATGAGGGAGAGACAAGAGCAAGAGCTGCTGGGATTGTTGACCAGCACACGTACTGCCCAGAAAAGACAGCATTTTATGACTTAAAAGGACCCTGTAAATGAAGTATTCTCCATTATGTAGGATTAGATTTCCAATGAGAAGTCTGTCTATAATTGCTTATGACTGCTTAGCAGTTTTACTAAGAATTCTGCGGAGTGATTTTCAGTTGTCTTTCTGTTAATATTGTGATTTCCAAAATAGATGAAAAAATCAGTTAAATATATACGTATACATTATAGAAATGTTAAGTTTAACTTTCCACTAAACAATGAACCAACTTCCAGGAAACAAGTCTTTTTCCTGTGATTTACTCAGAACGGAATACCTAGGCAGCCTGTGATAGTTCTGAGTTTTCCTTAATATTTAGATATCAGAGTCTGTCCTCAGCAGACTTTTACCTGGGTCTAGAAGAGATCACAGTGATCTATTAATAATGCCTTTGAGGCAACATGGAAATTACTAGAAAAGTCTATAAAATTTTTAAATGATGACAAAACAGACTGCAGCACAGTAAACATTTTTTCACCAATGAATTTGTAAATATCTCAGCCTTTTCATTACAAAAGACTCTTCTCCACTTCCTATCTTTCTTTGTTCATATATGTGGTCCTATAACTACATTAACATTCTGAAACAAAAGAAAAAGGGAACTTTGACTTTCTTTTTAAGAAGGGCGAGAAGTTTATTGCTGTTACTTTGCTAGGAATTCATTTATGAATTATGTAGGATGTTTAGCTCATACTGGATTATTTAACTGCTAATTTTTATTTACTTTTAATCACCACTGGGAAAGATGTAACTAAATGCAAATTTAACAAAGGTTTTAGGGAAGGCATCAACAATCAGAGTAAAAATGAGGGTTGGTCTCTCCTTCCACGCATCTGCAAGTCATTACCTAAACCTACATCTCTCTAGCCAAGTGGAAGATATTTATTGAAAATATTAGTTTCCACCATTTGTACATTGCTTCACACGCATATATAATGTCTAGTGCCCTGGTGATGACATCCTGGGTGCCCTTGGGCAGACTCCCTGGGGACGGGTAAGGATGTCAAAGAGGAGGCGGAGACTTCCCCGGGGTTACTGCCTGAGCTCCACCTCCCATTGTGTGCAATTATTTCTCTCCACCGGTGGGTTCAGAGATGTTTACTGCCAGAACCAGTCTCTGCCACCGCAGGACCTAAATGCCCAACAAAATGCCCCCAAATAAGCCAATAAAAATGAATTGTCACAACTAGAAATTAAGCAGAAATTCTAGGACTCAGTGGTAAATATCCTGATTCCTGATGATGCTTCATTTTGAAAACCAACTGCCTTTTCCTTTTTGCGTATCTTTTCTTTTGATCTTATATCTGATTTTAAGTTTGTTTCATTCACACTAATTATGTTTTCTTTCTCTAAAATGCTTAGCTGTTTCCAGATTCTATTTCTGGATTTAAGGTAAAATAAACCTTGAGACATCATGGGGTGGGGGTGTGAATGTGCTACATTACCAGCTTGATGACAACATAAAAAGGCCTGCATACGCTTTGGGACAGCAAACAATTGCACGGTGTGTCCGCACATGTGAGTTTGGCATGCAATAGAGCGATGTCACATACGTCACATCATGGGAACACTACGTCACGTCAGCGTCACCCCACACCCCAACGGGGCCTGGCGCTGAGCGCCCACGTTGAGCATCGTGTGATGGTCCTCCTGGCCTTAAACGTGCAGCTTCAAGTTTCACTTACACTTTTACTGAGGTCATTTTAACTGAGGCAGAGGCAATTTACCAGAAATCTTCTACGTCATTTCATCCCCCTCCTCCAACACCCCCATCCCTTTTGCTTATTTCCATAGGGGGTAAGTTACAGGTGTATACAGGGGTATACAGGTTACAGGTGTCTACAACCATACTCAGCATTAGTAAAAAGGGTTGGAAATGTTTTCATCAATTCTTTGCTTTCATAAGACAATCAAGTGTTATTTTTCTTAAACCTTTAAAGAAGCTTTTCTAATAGGAAAACCTGAGATTAGAAAACAAAGTTAATTTAAATTATATTGAGAAGAATCTAAGACACTTTCCTAGATAAACAAGACTTACAAACTGTTTTATTTAATGAACTAGAACTACTTTTTTAAGGTATATTTGATTGTTTGAATAAATTATTTTAACTTTAACTTTTCTTTCTGCAATGATTTATATACACTTTGAAATGACTCACTTCATGATCCTTACTAACACCGCTTGTATATTTTCACTCTTACAGATTTCTCAATAAAGCTTACTTGAAGGGATACCAACCTTAATCATTCAGAAAAGAATTATATTAACTTTCAGATGACTGGTGCTATGGAAGATTTATAAATTAGAATAGTCAAAGGCTGACATCTAAACATCACAAGTTCACATGTGAAATAACCAATGATTAATTCATTTTAACAGCAAATAACAGTTTCTCCTGTGCTAAGGCCCACGATTTTGGCTTCAGTATTTTTCTGCACGTCTTACTGTACCAAACCCTTTAACTATATAAATCTATTATTCTGAGTCTTTGTAAATCAATGAGTTCAAGTTAATATTGAAAGTCTGGCTGAACTTTCATCACATATAAGCTTCATTATTACCAATATGCTCTGTACTGAGTGGTTAATGTCCATGCTAGAGATTTGAGAGTTTACTGTTAAGCAAGTGACTTTATTCCTCTAAACCACATCTATGAACAGGAAATAATAATAGTATCTCTCCCTTATGATGGCTAAATCTATTACAGATAATGTATGGAAAATGCTTTACATATAAATGAAGAGCCCCAAAATGTTAAGTGTTACTGTCAAAAAGTTAAAAGACATATCAGGAATTTTAAAATCACAACTCTGGATTCCATGGACTGTAGTGAAGGGTTATTGACACTCATGGGACAGACATTTGAATAGTTGTGACCTCATACACCTACACTATACACAGTGTTTGATACCAATGTCAATTCAATAAAAAGAAAATAAGAATAATTAATATAAAATAAAATAAAATCATGGCCTCTGATCTGTCTTCAGGAAGAAATCACCTAGAGTTTAGTTGTTGGTATGAGGGTAGCTTTTGTTGGCATTATAAATGGATTAAATTATCATAAGAATAGCCTTAAATAAATTAAAACTGTCATAATGCTATTTACATTATTGCCTGGTTATGCTTTTAAATTAATGGAATCTGACTATTAGTCATTTAAATGTTATGTTCCTACTAAACTTAATTTTGATATCTTAATTGGTTCTTTGTAGACAGACCAGAGGAGGAAAAACTCATCTGGAGGATCAATATAACAAAACTTAATTTTGCATTGGATTTGAGGTAGTGTGAGTTGCTCCACTACTATCCTAACTTAATTATTTTAATATGAAGTAATATATAAGAGTTCTTAGAGTATGTGAGCATGATGATGTGAATTGGTGAATTTCATCATAATAATTTACACAACTGTACTTGTGCAGACCAACCTGAATATAAGCCGACAGCCCAGTGTGAACACATCACACCAAGCCTTCCCATGATCCCGCTGGGCGAGGCTCTTGTTTTCTCTACGGAATTGGAATCCGCAGGTGTGTTTTCTGTTGATGTCCTGTAACAGTGTGAAGTGTGAGAAGAGCACATTAACTAAAACTGTGAATTGCATGAGTCAGTGAGCCACATGTGTTTTTACCCACAGAGAACAACACACATGAAGATAATATAAATTTCACTGGATAGATGATAATGTTAGCATGCACAGATCACTTTCTTATAAAATTTCAAAGTGCATAACAAATGTTCAAGTTACTCTTTATAACCCTCTAGCAAACAAAGATTATTACGCTCATTTTATATAATAATGGATTCTAGAGAATAAGATATTAAAACATGGAGTGGTTGACAGAGCATATAAATGGGAATCTGGACAGCAGTCAAATGGAGAGAAATAAAGTGATTCTAATTATCTAGCCCAGTGTGCCAGATAAATAAAGTACGATAGTCTCACAATAAAATAATCTTATATGTTAGGAGAATAGCCTTATTAATATCAACACTTACAATATGAAGTCATACAAGCAAATATGCCAATTTCTTTTTTTTAAGATTTACTTTTTATTTATTTATGCATACAAGAACTAGGGTGTAGGCCAGAGGTGCGGGGGGGTGAGAGGATTCACCAGAGACAAGAGTGGGGAGCAGAACAGGCAGACTGACTGAAATACACTGCTTAGGGGAGCAGCGGGGAGACAGGAGAGGTCTGCTGCGCCATGTGGGTCAGCTCCCTGGCTGGGGATCCAACTCAGCCCACAGTGCCTGGCAATAGCTTGATAGCACTGAGATTTCAACCCCACCAGGGAGACCCCAAATATGCCAATTTCAAGTTGTTGTAGAACTAAAGCATCCAGAGGATGACACCATTTTCTTTCTGACTCTGCCTAAGTTTGAACCACGCTGATGTCAGTCTCCAGCAGTGATCTAGAATGCCTGCAACCCTCACTGGAAATGCACTTTTCTTTTTTTTCTGCAAATCATAATTGCTTTTTATACTGCACATATAAATGTGTCAACTACTTCCACAGTAAGGGAACAACCTTTAATGTTGTTTGTTAAATGTGATTTTTCTAACTGCCTTTTTGACTTTGTCATTTTTTTCTGACATTTTAATGAGATTCATTCAACTTAATGGAGCTTTGAAGTCTTGCCAAAACATGTTATTTGGGCTCAGTAAACAATTAAGAAAACTTTGTTTGAAAATTTGGGTTAGATGTGAAAAGATGTGCAAAATCCTCTTTCAACAGGAACCCTGTTTCTAAAGAAAACCTTATGCTGCTGTTAGACCTTGGGTAGCACTTAAATTCTGTTGGCTATCTATAAACATTACATTCCAGAAGAGAATTTTAATTTTTTTGCCCCAAGACATCCAACATAGGAGAAAAACGGTTGCTTTTTATAAGTAGAATTTTATCAGATTATACTAGGAACAAAGGAAAGAAAGAAGGAAGAAGAAAGAGAATTCCGTGTATTTTAGCTCCTCTGTCGACGAGCAGCCTGAAGAGGAAGGCAGACAATGGCCTGGAGATGGAGCTGTCTGAGCCCTCCCCTCTGTCCAGGGCAGCATTTGACAAAGACTTGGTCATTCGTGTTGGGTTTTCAGAGACCGAAGCCAGGGCGGACGTGTCCCTTCTAAGGAAGCCCTTAACTAAAGGATTTGGAGTGATAAATCCATTAAGGAAATCCTATTATGAAATAGCAGGAACTTCCTCAATTAACTAAAGGGCATCTAGAAAGTTGCCAAGAATAGCACTAAATTGACTGGTGAAATACTAAATTCCTTCTCCCTTAATCAGAAAAAAGGTAAAAATGACCTTCATCACCACTTCTATTTGACACTAGCTGAAGTCTGACCCGGGCCATCAGGCATAAATTGTAGGGAAAGTAAAATGATTTATTTTTGCAGAATATATAATCTAGATCTACTGCGTGATGGAGAACTATTAAGTAAGGTGAGTGCAAACAGCATTTTCCCAGAGGCCTTTGTCCAAACCCACCAGGGGCAATTCTTGAATCTTAAAGTAAGCAGTGGCAATTGTTTCACACTGAGGAGGTAGAGAGCTGGAATCTCTGCCTTTGTTCATAGTGTCCAAGTCAATACCTCCCCCTTTTGATCATCCTTAGAGCCTGGCTTAGGTCCCTGACGCATCAGCAGGGGAGGGGGAGGGAGAGCAGGGTCAACATAGGGGACAGAAGAGCAAAGGGACAGTGGAGATGGGTCAGGGGTGCTGTGGTGGAGGGAGAGCTACAGGGACCACACCCGAGGGGAGAAATCAAATCCTGTCCAAAAATTACCAGAGTTGTAAGAAAATAGATAAAACAGTCTAAAATAAAGGGATCAGCACACCAGAGTGCTGTAAGAGAATGTGCCACCTCCCTAACATATAAACCATTTCACTCCACCGTGTTGACCTTCAGTATTCTCATTTCTTAAATATTCTTCCTTCCCTATGTTACAAGCGTGTCAGAGAGAATGCGGGACGGTGTTTGTAAGCACGATTCGTAAATTACACTGTGAAGTGTGTAACTATTTTGAACTCCCCCCTTTCCCAGATCTCAGTCTCCATTAACATTTTCCTGAAGACCCTTGTGGACTGTGTTGCTCACGCACGTGGCTTCCCTTGAATTGACTTGGGGTCCGGCGAGAGGAAGCGAGGAAGCAGTGTGTGGCACCAACGGGCAGATGGTGCAGAGCACAGGACCAGATCCTGACCCAGCTGCCTCCCCTTAAGGATGTGAATTGAGTCCTAGTGTTTTCAGATGATGTTCGGGGTCACAGGCTCACAGAAAGTGGTGATCGGTGTTGGTTCAACATTCAGCCCAATCCTCTTGTCAACTGAAATGATGAGGAAGTGAAACTTAGAATCTGGAAGAAGAAGGTGTTGGAGGGAGAACAGAGAAGAGCAGAGAGAGCTCAGGGAGTCTGGCACCCCGAAGCTCCAGTCTCAGGGAGAGGGGGGCGTCACTGACCCCCATCTTGGGATCTGCTCCTCCATTCTTCCTTAGCTTGGCCCCTTCCCTGACATTCCTGGGCCGGGTTTTAGTTCGTAACAACCAAACATTTCTTGATTCACCTCAAACTTTCCTTGACAAAAACAGAACATCAAACTGAACCTTCCATCTAACTCTTCAAAAATTTCTACCTTCATCTTTTGAGACTTAGATTTTATTCTTTTCATTTTTAGTGTATGTTCAAAAGAAGAATATTGCTCACTTAACTATAATGGTGACGCGTATTTTTAAAATGATTTCTTTTGTACACGCAGGAAAGAGAAACACGCTATTTCTGGGCAATAAGAAAGTATTAGGATTCTGGCCTATTTTTTTGCTAGCGGTACAATTCCTTTCTCTCTTCCTGTTTTTCTCTTGCTACCAAGTTTTATGCTTTAAAGATTGCCCAGCTAATGCAGCACTTGCTGGGAAGTTGAGGTATTATCTGTGCAGCTTAAATATTTATGAGTAAAAAGAAACTACTAGCTAAGGGGTGTGCCATTTCTGAAAGCTTTAATGGATGTAGTTTAGCCCAAACTGAAACCTGTTTGGGGAGCCCAACTGCATGTGTTTAATGATACATGAAAATATGACTCTGCACTCGGCATAGCGCCCGCCAGTAATTGGAAAGCAGAAAATGCCGAACTGTAGTTGGTGAGACTTTTACTGCTGGAAGAAAAACTGCTATGATTATAGCAGAAGACTGTGTTAGCTAAATAACTGCGCTTCTGGGGCTTAAACGCAGGGAATATTATCGCACATTTGTCTTGACAATGCAGTCCCTGTCTTATTAAGTGTGGGTTTGGTCCCACGTGGGCCATGGTGAGCAAATATTGGATAGAGTTGGCACTTGGCAGTGACACCTGCAAAACAAAACACAGACGTCACTGGCAAATGCTGCACTCTTTCTAATTCAGAGCCACGCGGGCTTCTAATTAGGCTTCTGAGCAACAGTCAGAGGTGGGTGTTCTCAGCTTCCAACAGACAGAGCGGGAAGGGAAGCGAGCGTGGAGGGAGATGATTCTAGAGACTTTGCTTTGCTTCACTTGGCATCTACCCCACCCGCTTCCTCACCACCTCCCAAACCCCAACCCCCTCTTTTCTGTCCTTTTCCTGGAGAGACAAAGGCCTGCTCAGGCTGAGCGGGGCTCTGTGATGTGTTTCATGTGTGGGTAGGACCTAGAGACAGCTGGTTGAATTTGCTCTTGTGTGTCTGGGGGGGTGGAAGGGGTCAGATGAAAGGGGAAAAAAAGGGAAAGACCGTTCTGTGGAGGACTTAGAAGGTCAGCTGGGATTTCCTGTGTCCTCTGAACTCAGGAGTAGGCCTTCATGAAAGCTCTTTTCTGTAGACAGGAAAAGGAACCCTCTTGATGGACCCCAGACCAGACACATCGGGTCCATTCATCGTGTCCTCAAGGCTTCTAGACTTCTGGACTAAACTGTAAAGTGTGAGGCTAACTATAAACACATCTATTCAGGAAGCAATCTTAAAACCTTAACTCCTCATTAAATAACGAAAGCTTATCTTCATTACTTAATGTGATAAACAATGATTTTGATCTATCCCAGTATTGAAAAAATCCATAGCTTATACTCTATCTGTGCATATAGATAAACATTCACACTGTGGTGTTCTTTTTCAATGCAGTAATTATGTGTATTAAAGAAAAACTAAAATGACAAAAATTTAGATGTACGTATTTTCAAATAGTTTTGCAGGGTGAAAAAAACAAAGCAACGATTTCCTTTCCTTTTTCCCCAAAGAAGGCCCACTCTCTCTACCCCGACCTCTTACTTCTAGAAGCGACGATTTTGTACTCCAAATGTCTCTATAGGTCTGAGAAGTTACTACTGGAATTATTATTTCAATTTTGAAGATAAGTCACAGGAGGCATCGAGAAGAAAGCAGGTTTGGTCAATGTTTCTGTGTCCAAAGGGTGTAGAACTTTAACTCAGATGCTGTGATTTCAAATTCCATGATCTTGCTATTTTAATTGATTTGCCTTTTTTTTGTTGTTGTTTTTTGAGGTAGCAATGGCTTACACTTACACGATTTAGAGGTGTAGTTTCATACCCCTTCAGATGTATGTCACCACAACACACCCACAAGGCCCTCACTTCACAACACACCCACAAGGCCCTCACTGGCCCCCCACCATGATTCCCACACGCCCTTTACTTCCAAGCAGAGAGAGAGCAGTTTGAACATGTTTTTCTACATTTCTTCCTCCTACACAAATGATTCTGACTTTTGTTGCTGTTGCTTTGTGTGTTTTACATTCAGTGACAAGATAGGCTCTCTTCACGGGTGAAACTGAGTTATATCCTAATGGCGGCCACTGTGCATGGCCCATAGAAGCTCTGGACTTGAATTATAAGAGAGGTTCAGATTTTCCAAGGTTGAGGAGAAGAAGATTCCAGGGAGAGGAGAATGTATTACTATTATGGCAAAGGAAAAAGCCTTACAATGCGCTAAGACATAAATACGAAGCAGGAGGAGAGCCAGTGTTGGGACAGAGAAGAAAGGAAAATGACAGGTGGAGCCAAAGGTCCCCAATCAGGAGTTCGCTATAAGGCAGGACCAGAAATTTCTTCTAAGTGAGTGTGAGGATTCGAAGCACGTAAGGATTCTACATGACGGGGGGAAGTCTCTGGATAAGGTACATGAGCTGGATAATGCATAGGGGTACACCTGGTTCGATTTCTAAAAAGAACACCCTGCTTGGGTAGAGGGATGGGGAGGGGGGTGGTATTTTCAGAACCCATTCTGGACGTTGCGTCACAGGATTTGCTAGGGGAATGGATATGGTGGAGAGTGAAAAGGAGGGATCAAGATTAAGTCTTCAGTGTTGGCTGGAACAACAGGCAGGTCAAGGTGGCACCTGCTGAAATGAGAGGAAAGCAGAGGAGCAGGTTGAGGGGCAACAAGTATTCAGTGTGTCCCTGATAAGCTCAGGTGTAGCACCCCCCACCCCCGCCCACCAAGGAGAGACTCCAGTGGACAACCTGGATCTGAGTCTGTAGACCACAGTTTCAGAGAAACAGACTATAGAATATTTCAATATTATGGATAGCCCCTGCTCTCAGTGAGACTCATCATCTAGAACAACAGTGACTTAGAGCAGAGAAAGGGACTGAGGAACTGACCGAGGGCACGTCAACACTGAGACGTTCATGGAAAGGGAAGCGGCAGCCAAAGTGAAGAAAAGAGCCATGCGCCGTGGCCAGCGTTAGGATGAAATCAAGAGAAGAAAATGTTTTAAGACTTGTTAACGCTGCGAAAGGTAAAGAAAGATAAACTCAGGTAAGTGATTATTAAATCTGGCAAATGTGCCGTGAGACAGCAGCCTCTATGAAGTGTGGAATGTGGGGTCATTTGAAGTGATTTTACGGGAAAAAGGGAAGATGAAAAAGCAACCATGTGAGTGAAGATAAAATTTTCAGTGGTTTTACTGCAGAAGGATCACAGACGTGCAGCAAGACATGGGAAAAGTGACTGAAGGGGAAGTTTACTATTATTATTATTGTTATTTTTGAAGACCGATTTAATGCATGTTTCTCTGTTCATCTGAACTGGTAGAAAGGAGAAAGAGAAACCTGGGTTGCTAGATACAGGGTTAATGAAGGAACATTTCTGGCAAAGGCAGCAGGAGGGAGGCAGAGGGTTCAAATGCAAGTGCCCTGGGGGAGTTCATGGAGGTGAGTGACCAAGTTCGTTTGATTGTTTTAATAGCATCATTAAAATGGGCACAGAGTTCAGTGCTCAGACAGTGGGGTGAGAGCTATATTGGCGTTATCTCCAAACTGAAACTTGGACTATGTTACAAACAAATGCCGAAACACAATGCATTTCTCAGTATCACTTGAACATATGCCAGCAATGAAAATAAAGATTTATGGTCCTCAAGGTGCACATCTCTAACCATGAACAACACTTCACTCTGAGATAAGTCCTGGCATATTGTCTCTACTCATTTAACTCCAAAGTTTCCATACTAGGGTCAAAACATTAGCAAAGTGATGGTCTAACCACAATGAGTTATGTTCTCCAGGAGAAATTTTAAAACTCATCCTGCTTTGGGTATGCCATGTAAATCATCTGCTCTCATTCCTGCTGTAGCTATAGTGTCTACACATCTTCCACGTGTGCCTATGTGAGCAACGGAATGACAGAGCTTAATCCACACAGCCTCTATCCATCATCATCACCAGGCAGCCTTTAATAAGCACTAAGTGCTATTAGGAGACACTTCTGCTACCATAGCCCCAAACAATGAGGTATTTAACTGTTTAATCCTATTTGAGAAAATGTTTTATTTTCCCAATAGAGCCTCTAAGATATTCCATTAACAAGAAGAGAATAGAAGCCTGAGGATGTAGGAAATAATTTCCATATATCCCATTGTAGCTTAGTGGCATAAGATGCCAAATCTCTGTAAACGAGACTATCAGAGAGAGCTTTGAGATTTTGTTAAGTAACACTTGTTTCCATGAAAACACGCACACACCTATTTTTCTTGGTAATGTCTGCTTTAAAATGAAAAGGATGCAAGACAAGAAGCCATCTTGTCTAGGTTTTCGACAAGGAGACCTTTTAGCAGAGAGTTATTCATTTTAATGAACGTGCCCGATTGGGCATAGCCTCTGATTTAGTGTTTTGAGGAGAAGGCTATTTGGGAGAAAATGAAACAAGTCTATTCAACTGTCTGGGACTTAGTCATAATCAATTAGTTGATAATAAATAAATGGGTGCATTTTTTAAAGGTCAACAGTGAATCATCCTCTAATGCAAGATGCAGCCTATCTTTGTAAATGAAGTGAGGGTCACGTCCACAGCAGTTCCAGTACACTTCTAGATTTTTATGACATGTTCAACAGAATCTCTTTACACAAAAGTTATCAGTTTGAAATTGAAGGCTTTGGAGGGGGAAGAGTTAATTAGGTAAACTGAGGCCATCCACAGATGAAAAGCATACATGGCAGGATTTGAGAATTCTCTCTGAGTGATCTCATCGCTCTACACCACATTCTCTTCTTATCTCACCCAAACCAAGCATCCTGACAGAAAATAAATGAATAACATTAAGAAAGAAAACAGATGGAGCACGGAATCTTCCGAAAGCAACCGCAAGGGCACGCAGCTCCGGCTGCCTGCACACCCTCTCATAACCCTGCTCACGGCTCAGCCAGCTGAGTGAAATAATGCAGGTCATCCTCCCTTTGCATCACATTTTCTCCAATTATGAAAAGAGAATTTTGGAATTTGTGACCTCTATGAGGCCTTGAACTAACAGCTTTTATCATTTGGATTGGATCACCCAATGGAACCACACTGGGCTCTTGGGATGGCTCTTGAGCTAACCTGGGGATGATTAGGAGTGGGGGGAGGGCAGGAGCATCACACAGTTACAGTCCCTGTCACGTTTCATCAGTCCATTCACCTGAACACTGAGCATCCAAGCACACTCCCTTCCATCCTCACACAGGCCATGCACCAGATCTAGAAAATTTCAAAAATGCTTTTGGGCTGGATTTGACTGTGTTTGCACAAAACATTTTCCCAAACTGGTGAGGTCAGGGTTGACAATAGAAGGCCCCAGGGGGAGGAGAAGGCAGTAGCATAATAAATGATGTCATTAGCCCCTGGAAATGTTACGTTCCCCATCGAGCCAGGCAACCATGTAAATTTGTCCATGGAACCAACAACATCTTGTGAACTTTCCATGCAGATGGACTAAGCCTTGCACAAAGAACTGAAGCTTGAAATGAGTTTAAAATGCAGGCTCATAATTCTTAGGAAGCTTATTTAAAATCAAGTAAAGAACATGTTTTGGGGGGTAGAATAGGAGAGGTGGTGGAAGAGGACTGTGAAATTTTGTACAAGCCCCTGTGCAATATCCACGCCATTCTTCTTCTACAATAAATGTGCATATTCTTTTTTTTTAAATAAACTTAGACTTATCTAATACATAGAAACCCAAGAGGATTTTCTCTCACATGAAAAAAAAGTGCATTTTTATGACATGGTTATTTTGTATAGTGAAATCTAGTCTTATTGATGGCAAACAGGAAATAAAAACATTAAGTCAAGAACGAATTTGCAAAGCTGACAGGTATTTCCCACAGCTTCCAACTTTTTGACCTTTTTGCTTAGCTCAATAACTCCTCTGATTTTGAAACTACCACCAGTGGGACTCCACCACCTTTGTGGAAAGTATTTTCATTTAGCGCGCAGCACTTAGCTACTTTTGTGCCAAGGGTCTCAAGTTCATGGCCACTGGCAACATGCAAACTACTCTGTTTTGAGCTGCAGGCCACTTTCCTCTGGAGGTAGGCAGCTTGGAAGGGGTAGAAAGATCACAGGGAGAAATAGAGACATTTAGCTCTTTTTCATTATTATTTACAATTTATTTTCTGAAATAGCAGTACCACTGGTCTAACAGTAAATATCATTTCAAACTTCCCTTTGCGATACGGTCAAAGATCTAGTTCTTACTTTCTTCATCTGACCCTTTTCCATTGACATTAATGCTTCGGCCATCACTAGGCTTAGTTTTCAATTTTGGTATATTCATTACAAATATATTTTGGCATTTACCAAACCTCTCTAAATACAAGCTTCCCAGATACTGAAAATGTGAATTTAAATGAGGTGAGTTTCCCATTTACTCTCACTTTATTTCAGGATTCAAAGGGATATTTTCATATAAAACCTGGTTTTGCTGAATTCAGTAAAATAAAAAATTCTTGTTTAGATTATGTTGTACCAAAGAACTCACTAGATACAAACTTTTATTTTTATTCCATTGCTTGGCTTTGCAGGCGTTCACTTATTGCGTACATCTGCGGTGGAAAGTACATTTGCTTTTATATTGCATTTCTTTCAAATTGTGTTGAAAATCATTTCTTACTCAAACCATCACTATATCTGTTCTTTGGTCCTACCTGGGGGAAATATATCATTGACTCTGGCAGTAATTCTTATATATACATCAGTGAATTTAACTGTAACAAAATTTACTTGAAACTTTATTTTATAGGCACAGACAACTATAAAAAAATCAGGAATAAAATAATTTGTTTTATCGTTATTTTTTAAACCTTACAAGATGAAGATACATATATATGATCATCATGAAGGAGGCAGTGCAATTATACCATATCATGGATCTGGAATTTGCCTCTCAGAATTTACACATTTAGAATTTATCTAGTATAGTTTTACATGACGTTAAGATCGAGCTTCCTTTATCCTTAATATCTTAAAAATCCCCAGCAACTTACTCTTTTCTGCTCAGTGCCCTTAAATCCAAGGCAAGTGTTTGGTGAACAATTTCATGGTGAATGAAGGCCTTCTGGATCAGGAGACTAACTGGAGAACTCAAAAGAAAAGTCATAGGCTAAAGATGCTTCTTCATAGAGGCTAACAGGAAACCTAAAAATGTTAAAGGGTCCACACGTTGTCAAAATAAAACCCCAGTGTCTTGCGTCACATTCTGACCACGACTGTAAGAGATGTTTGGACAAAGCCGGACACAGTAAGGCATGCTGCCCTGTGGGCCCCTGGCCTTGCGGGAATGTTTCCCCATGTGCGACACCCAGTCTGGTCGCCCTCTGCCCTGTGTAGCTCCTGAGCTCTTGAGCTACGCTAGCTGACTGGGGAAGTTTGTGTTCTCCAACCTAATCTCGATACCTTCATATATTTATCTGTAAGACAGAAAGATGGAAGACATGGATGGAAGCCACAACAATCCAAAGTAGCTAAGACTGGAAGTGAGCAGAACCGTTCTCCCCCATTTCTCATCATTGCTGGTCATTTGTTCCTTCAACAGATCTCACGCTTCAAGAGCGGTGTCAACAGGATCCGTTATTATGTTTGCAGAAACTTAGAAATGATGCCTCCTGTGACTATTTCCTGAAAAATGTGCATAATGAATACTCCAGCTGGGAGACAAATAAGCCTAGATAAAAGAAAGTTTTCTGTTACTAATGAGGCAAGTAACATAGCTTTGTCCAAAAAATGACTTTATATATATGTATGAAGGAAACAATACATATGCTGAACGAGCTTGCTTTATATTTATAACCAGCAGAAAACAAGACCGCAAGTGTTGAACACTAAAAAGTGGTGTTCCGTTGTCGCTATAGTGTATCGGGTAAAATAAAGGTATCCTATGCTGTGAAGTTGTTCCAGAATAAACTCAGTTCTAGGCATTAAAAGGGGACTTGAGTCCTATTCTTTGTTAATGGAAGTATAATACCTTTCTTTTAAAGTGGCTTGTGATGCATTTTTAAAATTGCATTTGTAACACTGTGTTTTGTAAGGCAGGCATTATTATTATGATTATTAGTTTCAGAGGTAAAAACTGCAGAGAGTTTACGAATCTAACACCACACCACTTAGATAATAAGTGAGTGGAACCAAGACTTGAAATGGATTCTTGGGAAGTGAGTCAGTGTTCTACTCTATATTCCTGGTCTTCTATTAATTATGATGATAGTGAAATGATACTATAGTAGTGAAATAATGGCTTTGATGATTGTCATTATTTATTAGGGCCATGGATATTTTATAAAGACATTTATACATACCATATTTTTTTCAAATTGCTGGATCTTCTTGAATGATAGTACAAAATTTCATTTGTCTTCATGCTACGTTTGAAATATATGCCCTTTTTAAAATTTTTATGTCATGTTCAAATAAATTTTTGAAGTTCTGTTACATTTTTCCCTACCCCATGGTATTTCCTCACATATTATATTTGTAATATCCCAGATTTCTGGCTATGATCTTAAGAATCTTTTAAAAAGCTTAAGAATAATTCAGTTTCTGACAATTTATTAGAGGGTTTAAGTCTATAGATTCTATGTCAAATACTTTTGTAATACACACCAATGGACAAGTTACAACTTTAAATGT
The DNA here is from genome assembly GCF_014898055.3 of Talpa occidentalis. Lineage (NCBI taxonomy): Eukaryota > Metazoa > Chordata > Mammalia > Eulipotyphla > Talpidae > Talpa > Talpa occidentalis. Next base: position 114,271,333 of record NW_023605194.1, read on the forward strand.
ATTCTGTTTTATTTAAATGAAATATGACATGGACAAATCAATTATTAATGGAAATTTTAAAAATACCCAAAGCATATAATTCTCATGCTGCCTATTACACAGATAATTATCTTTGTGATGAAGCTTTGTGTCTTTACCATTTAATTTGAATAAAATTTAATATTGTTTTGCATTACATTTATTCTGACACAGGGTGCTAATATTAATGTAATTAGCAAACTGAATTGATATAATTGAGGAACAGATTAAATATTTTGTCATTATGGCTAATAAAACAATTTTCCCCCATAAGAGTTTCCCTGATTTGACATTTTTTTTAAGATTCTGAGTAATTTTAAATAATGGTTCATTTCCTAAACACTCTAATGCAACACAATTGCTTAAAAAGTATATTTGTTGAGAATTTGAAAAGTAAATGTTCTAATTACGTTTCGTGGAGGGCTTTATCGAGTGTTCATATAATTATCAAATAATGAGACCATTACATTGTTATTTCCCATAGTGGAAATATTTACTTTGTTCAAAAATATTATCTTGGAAACACTAGCAGGCAGGCTCACACTTCAAGGGTTTAGTAATTACTGAAACACTATTAACAAAATCAGAGGAAACCACAGTAGGTAAAAAATACACGTCTTTAGGAATGCATGACAGGCGGACATTAAGTTTAATATTGCTTAAATGAATTCCCCTCTCATGTCCAAAAAGGAACAGAAATAAAAAGTAAAAAAAGGGAGGGGCATGTTGATGGCCATGAGGTCGGTAGACAGAGCTGCCATCTGCCTTCTCAGTGTGATGTAGACACATATGTTCCCGACATTATATGGGCTTCAGGATGAAGCTACAGGTGTAAAATAAAGGCACTCCCCAGTGCCTGAGGAGGCAGAAGGCAGCAGGAGCCCACGGAAAATGTCATCTCCCGTGGCCAGAGGCCACGGGAGAAAGCTTGGCACTCTACCCCCAAAACTTGAGATGACAGAATAACCTGAAAGGGCCTCGTAAACTATAGATGCTTTTAAATCATCAGAGATAAGAAGAAATGTAAACTCTGATGACAATAAAGCTCATTATGAAATAAATAGCAAGAAGCTTTGGAGAAGACCTAATGGGATATCTAGAAATAAGTTAGGGTGTCATTGAAATTAAAAACTTAGTGCATACCTTGGGTAACTCAGTTTAAGCCAATCACATCTTGGCCTTCTGGCTAAGACCCTTTGTGGTCAAGCAGATCACAAAAGAAGAGTGTGCACTAATACGCAAAGTCTAACGACGGACATATTCCAGGGGAAGTTCATGGCCTCTGTAGCTGTAACAGGGTGGTCCCAGGAAAGGGGGAGGTTCCCTGCCCCACCCAAGGGAGGGTGGAGCTGAGCAGGAAGAGGAGAAGCTGCAGAAGAGACTGAGGAAGGAAGCAGGATGGAGCCAGGAGACCTGGAGGAGGCACATGGAGCCTAGAGACACGTAAAGAAACTGCGCTTGTCTTTTGGTCGTGGACTGGGTGACACAGATGTGGGTGAGACCTGTGGGGAGGTGACAATGGCAGCTTTTATGTTGATGTTGATTTTGCTCTTTTCCTTCCGGGCTTGTCCGGTTGTTTGTGACCCTTTGGTGCTACATCCTGGGACTGAGACTCTGTTTCCCTAAGATTCTCCACCTTATGTCCACAGGGGCCAAGAGGAGACCCAAGTTCAGCAGAGCATATTTCCCAGACGTCCTCATCACCATCAGTCATCTTCAGGAGGGAGGCATAATTTCTCCAAACAATCCCACGAGACCCAGATCAGCACAGCACCAGGCACTGGGATTAAAACCAGATTTACCCACAGTGCCTGGATTTAAGCAGCACAGATCAAAGGGGAATCTGCCTATAAATCTGCTGCACCCTCAACAGAGATTAAGAGTGTACCTTGCATTCTAGGACAGGGGCCACTCCTCTGAGGAAGATTTACTCCTGTCACCAGGTGCTGAGAGGGGTAACTCATTCAGAATAAAAGCTGACTTTGCAGATAATCTTAACCTAGGGTGAATGTGGCTCCCAGCTGGCCGGAGACAGCCTGAGGTGTGGCTTGCTAGAATCATGCGAGTGTCTTCTTCCTTTCCCAAATACACAAGGACGGTCAGTGTGTTCTATGGGCAGCTGAACTAAACATCATCAGCACATCCTTTGAGTCAGTAGGTTTCTTCTTTAAAGGGGGGCAGGTGCAAGTCTTGGCTTACATTTTATCTTCTGGGTTTTGTCCTGCACAAGGAAGCACAGTTTCTATTTTGTCCCCTTGTTCAACTCCTTCCCAAATTGTGAATCCTACTCCCTTCAACTTCTGGGAACAAATGTCTGTCATTCCTGACACTGTCACATAGGCTGTGGCACCAGAAATCGCTGGTTTCCACTTCACAGCAGAAAGGAACACAAAGCTCCAGTGCTGGTCCCTATTCCAGCTGCACCTGTTGCTAGTGATCAAGTCTCAAAAGGTAACTGAACTTCTAATATCTAGTCTTAAAATTTTTCCCGCAAAAACATTAGCTTCCTGGGACCATGACTTTCACGTGTTCTGTTAAAACAGTGACGCAGCTTTGTCCTTCCGACACAGACACAGACGCCCATACACACCCTTGTGTCTGGATAGTTTATTTGGAAATCAATGGCAGGAGCAGGCTGAGGAGCCAGGGAGAGTGATATAAAGGAGCAAATCCCACACTCAACGCTCTTTGCTGAGTTGCTCACTGTTGTGGATAATTGAGGCTCAGTCATCCCAAGAGACCTGAAGAGGCAGAGATCACGTGCTTCAGAGCTGTTTACCCAATGGAGTGAAAGTCAGAGCATCTATCCACCAGCCCCCAAGCCCCTTTGGTCAAGGGCCACTCCATAGGTGAAGTTACTTCCCTGCATTTCTAGATTGCACATGCGGGAGAGCGAGGTAACCCAGGCTGCTGGGATGCAAATGACGGTCACCAGCTCGGTGGCCTCAAAACAGGGCAGTTCAGTGAAGCCCAGCAGACGTTAAGTGGGCAAAGAGGTGTCTGTTGTAACAGGGGACACCCAGAACTTAGCATAGATTTGGGCGACGTATGATGAATGAATGAAGATTGGGAGCCCCTAGCACCTCCACATAGCAATGGTGAGGTCAGCGGAGAAGTAGCACCTCTAAACTGCACTAGAAATGAGTATACAGGTTTGAGTTTGATGACGCAAGGGTGCACGTCTATTTTATTTTCTATTTTGTAACAGAATTTAAAAAATCTCACATGCTATTTTGCTTGATGGACAGAAACTACCATCATGTAGCTGGTTTGAGGGCAGGTGGGTAGTGCTGAGCCGTCGACAGGACATTTTCTCAAGTTCTAAGTCAGTATCTGTACGGTCCGGGCTGTTCGTGCCACTACTAAGCTTATTTTCATCCTCTCCTTGAGCCTCTCAATAGATTGTTTCTCTTAACTAAAGTCTGAAACGGGAGGGGAGATCCTGAAAGTCCTCCGTGGCAATCTGAAACCCCAAGAATGTGGAAAGTTCACCCTCCACCTCCACCCCCTCCGATCCCAATCGGCCATCCCTGCTGCACTGCGGGCTGAGTCCGCTGCTCCGACATCTCCTCTCACCTCTGATCCTCAACTCCTAGAGAAACTATCTTTTTCTACTCTGTGTCTGAGAAAAGAAGGTTGGGAGGACTGGTTGTGGGGTGTCCCTGCCCCCAGAAATACAAATTTTCTAGGGACAATTGTGATTTCAATACCTAGTCTGAGAGATGAGAGGATACACATGGAGGAGAAAGTCCATGAAGCCCAAGTAGGAAAATCCACATTACTGCTTCCCCCTCGATCCCACTGGACTGGACGTGATCGCTTAATCCCAATACTGAGTATAAAGTACGACATACCTAAGATTTAGTAAGATTGTTTATTTAGTGAAGAACTGAAAGGTTTTTTGGTGTGACATGTAACATCTGTTCACAAGTGTCTCGAAGCAGAGGAAAGCAACGGAATGTAATTAGAACTAGTTATAGTCTCATTAATTCCTATCACTATATACATTTGGGAAACTTTCGACATATCTATTTGCTATTAAGTAGATAAAATTATAAGTTAATAGGAGTCTCCCTAATATTTTTGCAATTACCCTAATTTACAGATGAGTTGTTGCTAGTGGAAGACATGGAGGGGAGCTTTAATAATTTCTTCATTATCATAGGTTTATGTGACATAATTGTTAATACCTCACTCCATTATTTTATGTTCTTGAGCTAAAATTCAAGAAGAAACTCTTACAATCAAGTTTTAACAGTACCAGATGCAGCACTGGTGGTGGAACAACTTTTATTCCCTTTGCGCTTTTCTGTATGTTCCAAGATCCTTTGTTTTTCTCTCTTCTTACAGTCAACATTCATTACCTTTGTAAGTAGAAAAATCTTATTAAAGCATCTACACTCACCTTTCTTGTGAACTTACCCCCGACTGCTTCCTGCTGGGATCTGGCTTCTTTCTATTCCGATTTCCCACTTGCCTCAACTTTTGTAAGTGTCTGTGCCATCCACCTGCCTGCAATGCCTCTCTCCAGCCTGGAGCCCGCATTGCCCTCTCTCGGCTTATGTTTTTAAAGACAATGTCTGTGCTCATAACATTAAATATGCTGATGAGTCCTGGTACTCAGTGGGTTGACAATCCCCTGCCAACCTCAATTGGCAGGCGCCCGGCTCTCCATCCTCTCAAATGGCTCTGTTTGCTTCCCCATGCCGACCGAGACTGTCATTTTCACGAAGCCCCCATTGTTGCAAATTAACGGTTGCTGGCAGTAGTTCACAGCCTGTTTCCAGGCATTAATTTATGATCTGTGCATCTATTTTCTCCATGCAGACCAACACAGCACAGAAGGTCTTCTGAATTTCAGCCCTTACTTATCCAGGCAACTTGATTGGAAAAACAAATCTCTGTTGGTTTTTAGCAACTTCTGTTATCTTGCAGTTATCATCACAATAAAGGGCAATTGAGTTTCTCTTCCTAAGTGCACTCATTTTATTCATTGCATTGATTGAATTCACATACAAAAAGGAGACCACTTTTTCTTTATGTAAGTTAGCTCCATAGTCATACACAGTGGCTGATGACAGCATTAGTAAGACAAAGAGTGGACATGGGCTCAAGAAGGCGAAATTTCTTCTACTTCATCTATTGTTTTCTTAATGTAGGGGCATGGAGAAATCAAACTATATCTAATGGAAAGAACTGAATCTAATAACACAGTTTTTCACACTAGCTTTTTTTTTAATTCCTTAGGAATGAGTTGAAATACTACTGCTTGCTGATGCAGTTAGCTTAAGACAATTTTAATTTATCATCTTAAGAAAGTAATGAGGTAAACATATAAGTTTTTCCTCCTCAAGCCTCAGACCTCTCAGAGTGTGTCGGGTACACAGCAGACACGCCATAACCATGCTAGCGATGTAAACTCTGGAAGGACACGGCTATTCCATGAAGAAACACGTCAGATTTGTCATTCCCAGTCATAAGCTCAATAATTCTCATAAAAAGAGCAGATTTCAAGAAACCTATGAAGTTAGAGTAACTTTTGTGTGGTGTGTATATGTGTGTGTGTGTGTGTGTGTGTGTATTTAGAAGAACTGGGGTACAAGCCAGAGGTGCAGGGGGTGAGCGGATTCACCAGAGACAGAGTGGGGAGCAGAACAGATGGATCTACAGAAATACACTGCTGAGGGGAACAGCAGGCGAGACAGGAGAGGTCTTCTGCGCCATGTGGGTAGCTCCCTGCCGGGCATGGAACTCAGGCCGCAGTGGTGACATCGCTGAGACTCAACCCCTAGGCCACTAGGAAGGCCCTCAGGTCAGAGAAACTTAACATTAAAAATGGGATCTCCTGTTGGTGGGAGTGCAAACTGGTCCAACCACTATGGAGAGCTGTGTGGAGATTTCTGGACCTACTAAACATAGAGCTTCCATAGGATCCAGCAATTCCACTCCTAGGTATTTACCCAAAGGACACAGAAACATTAATTCCAAAGAGCACCTGCACCCCTATGTTTATAGCAGCACTGTTCACAATAGCTAAGCTTTGGAAACAACCCAAATGCCCAAAGATAGATGACTGGGTCAAGAAGATGTGGTACATATACACCATGGAATATTACTCAGCATTCAAAAAAGATAAACACATGCCATTTCCAGCAACATGGATGGCGCTGGAAGGGATCATGCTCAGCGAGATAAGCCAGAAAGAAAAAGAAAAACACCGGATGGTCTCACTCATAGCAGGAATCTAGAAAACCTAAATAAAGGACCAGGAAAAAGAATAACTATAAGAAAGTGAAAATCAAAATCAACAAACAACTATGAACCAGAGACACTCTATGGGGGGGGGAGGGATTGGGGTCAAAATAAGGGGGTCGCAATTGTATGGGGAATATAAAAAAAAAATTATATTAAAAAAAATGGGATCTCCGTGTATGCTCAGTTGTTCAGTCTCTCTCACAAATACATAAACACACGAGCACACACTTTGAAATTCTAAGTGAGCATTTAGGTTTTCCTTTTTCAACTACATATTAAACAGATGTGTATTCTAAGGACTCTGGATATAGACATGAGCGGGAAGGCAAGGCCCTGTCTCATGAGGCTCATGTTCTGATGGGGAGGTTCAAGACGACCTTCATATCAATGGAAAATTAAAATGTCAGGTCGAAAGTGATGGGGTGTTTTGAAGTTGAAATCACTTAATTCTGCTTTATCTTGGATCAGTGGAGATTGTTACTTCTTCTAATGCTTTAACTGTTACTTTGTACGCTTGAATGAGATTAGCCTACATATCTCTCACATAATTAATCTATGCCTTTAAATAAGCTAAATGAGAAAGTGAGTTATCCACATACACTTGAATACTGTCAACTCATGTCAGATAAAGCAAGAAAATATAACCTCCATGAATAAAAATATCTTAATAAATATTAACAAACATAGTATTTTTTCAGTTGGCAAATACTCCCTAAGTAACAGAATGATGAATGTACAAGTGGGAGAATTCTGTAATTCTATTCACTGTGCCTCATATGTATTCAAACAAATGTTTTAAATAAACATCCTGTCCAGCATGTGGTTACTTTGTGAGTCTTGATTTTTCCCTAAAGTTCTTTCATAAAATTCTTTAAATACAAAAGTCTTGCAAAGCCTTGAGGCTTTGCATAATAATCAAAGCCAACAAAACTATGATGATCTAGACATATATATCATGGGATGAGAAAGAGTCGCCTCGATTCCCAAGCTAGGAGAAAAATGCTCACCTTTTTGCAGGTGTAAGTTAGCGCTGCCAATTTTAAATGAAGCTCATTTGAAGGCTGGGTTATATATAAACCATTAGTATAATAGAGCAATTAACTCTCCTCCCAGGGTAAATGAATAACTTGCTGATGCAAGACTTTATAAATGCTGTCACCGAGCACCGAGTAAGAGGATATGTATTACATAAGCATAAATCTGCCCATGTCAGTGTATGAATGAGTGGAAAGACACACGCATTAAGGACACTTCTTTGTTCTCATGGAGACATCTGGACAAGTGGGGAAAATCTGCAGGGGAAAGGTGAAGTAGCCCTTCTCTTGAAAGTGAGTTTATACTTTCGCTTCATAATTTAAGACTTTTTTCTCTTGATGATATAAGAAAATGGTGAAGACCAGCTGATAAGGTAGAATATGGGTTTTCCGATGGGGCAGGGCTTTGTTTACAGGGAGAATGGAAAGCCGGTCTCTGAAGGCATCGGGATCAATAACAGAGTGCAATTCCCCATTCTGCCTTTAGAATTCTGCCTCTGTTCACAGAAGGAGCATTTAGAGTGGAAAAAATACACCTAGTGTCTCTAATATAAAGTCTCGAGTGAGCCTTCTGTTAAACAGACAGCCTCTGGCTGTAGAAACATTAGATCTAGCATGTCTGCTGGCCCTGATGACCCCAGGCTATACGGGACCAGGACAGAGGTAGGAGAGGGGGCAGTTAGAACGCCGGGTCTGAACCATTGGAAGTCCGTCTACAGATGTGAAGTAAAGTCTCAAATAAAAGGAAAACACTTGTAAAGTTGGCAGAAGCCACAAAAGGCCCTCTCCCTGCAGGGACGCGTTGTGGAGAGAATGGAAGCGACAGCAGCGGTGGGTGAGCTGTGGCATGGGCGTCACCGACAACCAAAGAGGCTGGAGGAACGCACAGCACCCGGGGAGAGGAGCCAGGGACACCCGTCCTCTCACCGCCCCTGGGTGCCCGGAGAACACACACATGTAAAGGAATGTGAGCTTGATTTGCCCCGCGCTGATAAAAAGGCGCCCTCTCTTCACTCAGCCCATACAGCACCTGGACAACAAACACCACCTTGCAGTTCCAAAGAACCGGAATGTAACTATCCTGTTGACATGTTTCCATGTACTGTTATGTTTTCCAGAGACTTTGATTTGCTTTCTGAGACTGGGTTGCCGGATCAGAGTCTCTCAGAAGGGGGGTGCTTTTGTTCACCATCCACGCTGGGTGTGCGGGCCTGAGTCTTAGCAGCCTGACAGGCTTAGGTGTCAGTACAATGCAATCCCTGTTTCTGTTGGTGAAAGGACAGGGGATGAGAACTCTACGGCTGAGTCCAAACAGGGCGATGTTCTCCAGGGCAGGGTCTTGGTGTTTAAGGGGACAAAGGAGAAAGTGGACCTGAGCCCTACATCCTCGGATGCTGGTTACTTCCCTTCTCTCAACTTAACCTATTTTTCTTTGCTTTTCTTTGCATATATAGAGACTCTGAGGTTTGACTGTCTCCTCCCCTATCCGTCGACTATTATCACCTGGTTTCCTGTAGGCGCCACTCTCCTCCCTTCGCAAACCAGGTGGCTTAGATGGGGCTGCCTCCCTGCCAGTTCCGGGGCTCGCACTTACCTTTGTTCAGTCACAGTCACTTGGGAATGGTTCAGTCAGTCAAAAACACAGAAATCATCCCAAGACTTTTCCTGCAACCAGTGGGTACCAGGATCTCTCTTTCTGCGGAGGGTCTTTAATCTAGCAACATCTATGCCTGGAGCTCTGACAACCATACTGGGAGAAGGTCCTTCCAGAACAAACCCAATGGAGAAGAACTGGAGCCAAGATTTGGCATATGTAAGGAAAACAAATTCCTGGCAATACCATTTGAGAAATCGTAAAGCAGCCACTGAAGAGGTGGACTGAGTATTTCAGTACTGGAAGCCATCACCTCTCTGCTTCCTTGGAAATAGGCTGAGTGATATTTCTGATTTACTCAACAAGGGGACTTTCTAATGTATATATTTTTTTTGGGTCTAGGTTTCCTAATTATTAAATTAACACATTTTGGTTTGTATAGTTCCTCACAATATTAAATATGTTCTCCTACATTTACTTTTGTCTTTGAATATCTGCCTACCTTTGAACACACTGAATAATAAAAATAACTTATAAATATACTTGCTCCATTTTCTCCTGCATCATGGTCTTGGCTAATTCCCCAGGGATTCCCTGGGGGAGCCTCTACTGTGGAATAATTTACATTCCTCCTCTTTCCTCTTTGCCAGTAACTTCTTTTTGTGGCTCCTCCTCCATCTGGAGGGGAAGCAGGGAGCTGTTCTGCCAAAGAACAAGGGGAAACCAAAATACACGCCGCTCCCCCACACCCAGGAATTTAAAAGGAAAAAAGAATGCTTAGTCGACTGGAAAAAATGCAAACAGATTTTCAGCATTCTACAATCGTGTCAAAATGACATTCCTTCAATCATGAATGAAACATCCTTTTCGTAGAGGGGGAAAGAAACTGTGGGAAAGAGCAGCATATTCTCTGTGAAATGATCAAAGTGCTCCCACAGCCTCCCCCTTCCTGCTAGGACCCTTCAAGAAAACAAAATGGAGGCTTTGCCTTTGCCTTCAAAATGGATGATGTTCAACATGGCCCGTGAGGGCTCCTCAGGTATTGTTGCTGATGAAATTATCATAATCATTAAAATGGAAGCGAAAGATTGGATACTGACCCCTAGGAATGGCTACTTCAATAGCTCTCTTGACATTATAAACCTGTGCTCCTGGCTGGCTGAACTCCAGACACAGGGGTAATGAATTCCTAGTTCATCATGACAAGGCATTACTCCCTAAAAACAAAAAAGCATGCAGAGTAATTTTTACAATATTTTTGTGTCCACGGGAAACCACCTGTCTGCCATAGAACCAAATAGTTGAATCATATACACATACATGCGTGTACACACAGACACCCCACGCTTTGCTGATAATATACAAATATACACCAGCAAGGGAGACGGGATTGGGTGGGGTGAGTCATCACTTTTTGAGGTTTAATTGTTCAAGTGCATTTTCTGCTTAATGACAGAGCCAAAAATTACTAAAATAGAAAGAAGAGAATTAGCTCACAGAATGAAACAAAAGTACAAGCATAAGCATAATGATACAAGTATAATCGTAAGTACAAAAGTATAATTATAAAAGTATAAACACAAAGGAATTATAATAATACAAGTATATTATGTAATTATATTGAATTTAGAAATGATTGTTTTACCTTCCTGATTGTGAAAACATTCATGCTTTCTTATGAGACAAAAAATTATAAAATACAAGGTGAAAATCCCCGATAATCCCCTCTGCCCCAAGTAAATCATTATCAATCGTGTGACTCCTTTTTTTCTGACTTTTTTGTGATCACACATATAAGCATAACTTTATTTTAAAACAAAATGTGATCATGCTACACATAATGGTTTTACTTTTTAATATTTTTTTAAATAGAATCTTTTTAAAATCTAAACACACATTTTTGAAAAATTAAGAAGATGTACATAGATGGTGGACGACATGGCTTTTCCTTATCAGTACATGGGTGTTATCTCAAAGTTCTGACTCATTGCATCGTGTTCCATGTATGACTGATACGCATAAATGAAGCTTTAAAAAAGATTTAAATAAAATGGAAAGGAAAACTTGAAACTACCATCTACTCTCCCAGTACCCATGTGAAAAGGGGATATTTATCCTGATATTAATGATAAATAAAATCACCTACCATAGCTTTTATTTCATCGATGAAATAAAGAAAGAGTATGTTGGTGGGTTTATAAATAGATAGAACGTGCGCGATTGAAGCTGGAGCCCACGCTAATTCGGGTCCTGGAAGACTCAGACACCAGGTGGAGTCTGAGGTTTAGCAGCAGAAGTTCCACCGCGGCGACGCCCGGGCAGGGCGCCCTCTAGCGGAGCCGAGGGGAAGCGGCCGCGACTCACCTGTGACCAAGCCGGCCAGGTAGATTCTCAGGGTTCCGGAGAGTTCTAAATGGGTTTGTCCCAGTTATTGGCAGGTCCTGGAGCCAAACTGCTTGTAGGAGTGTCTCGTCTGTCCTGGCAAAGCCCCGCCTCGGTCTCCTGGCCGTGCTCAGGGGGGTGCGCCCTCGGCGGTGCGCGGGGCGCAGGTGCCGCTGCATCCAGCTCTGCAGAGCCGAGATGCTGAGGCGGAGTCTGTAGCCGCGGGAGGTGAGACACCTCTCAGCTTGTGTGGTTGTCTCCTGGGGAAGGGTGGGGTTCGGCACACTCAAAGCGGCCTAAGTCAAGACATCATTTCGGAATTGGAGACCGGCAGGTCGGGACCAGGGCGCAGCGGCCGGCGCGCAGGCCTGCACGCAGGGGCCCGTGGACTGCAGGTGTCCCCCGGCCTGCGGGTGGCCCAGGTCCAGCTGGGCGGGTGCAGCCGGGAGAGGAAATGCCGGGCAGCACGGCCCAGAGCCTGGTCAGCTCCACCTGGTCACTCCACCGGGCAGCGCCCACTTCTGACTTTTTCTGTCCAGCCCGAGGAAACACATTCTCTCTTCATTCTCCGGCCGTGATTGTGGAGGGAGGAGGATTGGAGCAGGGCGAGAGAGCAAGCACCCCACGCCAGCCCGGGGCACTCCTGGGCGGTAGGAGATGGTGCTGAGCCAGGGCCGAGGGCTCCCCGGGGGCGAGAGCGCGCGGGCCGCCTTCCCTCTCCCTGCCGGGCCGGCCGCTGCCGGAGGACGCCCAGGGCCCGGGGCTGAGTTCACAGTTTAATTATAAAAAAGACACCAGACATCTGTGCTCTGCCATTTGACGCTGTATTAATTTCGGATGACAGCTTCTTGGGTGGAAACCCCTGCGCCCCTGTGCGCTCCAGGCCGCACCCCACGGGGACTGCGTGGCCACTGTTCGTACCAGGGTGGTCCACAGCCACTTAACACCTTCTCCCACCCTGGGATCTCTGCAGAAGGCCTCATTAATTAGGTGGACAGAAGATAAATGTATCTGTAACCCCGGCAAGGAGCCAAGCCCCACTCCGCCCAAGTGTTCAGAGAAGTTTCTGGAACCCAATCCATCTTCAGAGAGTCAGGAAGGTGGGTTCAAGAGGGGAAAACACTGACATGAGAGAACGCGATTTCAAAAATCATTAAAAATGAGATGGACTGGCTTATTCCGATGAAATTCTTTTATCTAAATCTCCCCCAAAGAGTTCCTAAGCAACAATCTTGGAGCCCGTCCAGTTTGGAGCTCATGCAGCTTCCAGAAGAGTCCTGGCAGGTTCTAAGAGATGCCACTTTAGGGTCACTTTATTATATTTCAGGATCTAACAGCAATGAAGCTTCTCATAAAATATGCCCAAACTGGCATTCCTTTGGAGAAAATTAGGGAGGCTTTTATGTCTGGGAAACGAAGTTCTTTGAACAAGGAATATTTTTTCCCTCACATGTTCCTCTTTCCCGAGGTCCTCTATAGATCTCATGTAGTTAGATTTTCCTTTTTTGGACTGTCAGTTTTGAATCAGTTTTTATTCTGCATACCAGGATGAAAAATGGCTTTTTGTTTGTTTGTTTGAGAATAGTTTTACAGTTATAATTTGCAAAATAGTAGAGTTCCCATATTACCTCAACCACATTCCTCTACTGTTAATATCTTAATTAATAAGGTACATTTGTGACAATGAATGACTCAATAGTTGCATTATTACTATTTTCTGAGGAAACTTTGGTGGACACCACTGTGTGATTCAGGGTTAGAGGATCCCACCTCTTCAGATAGATGTCACCACCCCCACCCACCAAGGCACCCACAGTCCCCACCACAGGGCGACAAAGTTTGGTCGACAATAATTTATTGTCTATGAAGCCCCATTTTCAAGATGTCTCTCCAAAACAAGACTTTCTACAACACGGGATAACTTGTGTGAAAGGTGGTGATGGCCGGGACAATGGTCTGACTAGAATGTTGGCTGAAATGCTCTACAAAAAGGAAATCTGGGGTGATTTTATGGCTTTGTGTATCCTGTGCATATATTCAAAATCATCAGCCTCACTGAGACAAGTTTTAGAAAATCAAGTTAAGACACCAAAAGATAAGGTGAGTTCTTGGGGACATTGCCTAACCCTAAGGACCCACCTAGGAGAAACTGCAAGGGGGTGGGGTAAAAGGAGGGGCAGAATCTGGGAATAAAAATATTTTGATTCTGAGGAAAATATTCTTCCTCTTGGCCTTAAACTTGAGGGATAAACTACATGTTGCTATTTAAATTCTGCTGCAATCAGACATTTATTCTTAATGTTGCAAATGAATCAAGCACTGGGAAAACAGTGATGCTTGGAATGATGCCTAATAGTGAAGCCAGATGTGTCTCCTGTCACTTCCACTGTTGATCTTACGGTGTTTGAAACTGGGACATGTGTCCTGTCAAGGGCTGTGTGCTTTTGTTAGCCTCTTCGCTTCACCTTCACTATGTCTTGTTTAGTCACCAGAACGAAAACTGTGAAGGACTAGTAATGACTTGCCAAAGCCCAGGCTTCCCAGTATTTGAAAATAAAACTTCCCCCCAATTTTTTTTTAAAGATTTATTTATACACGCACTGGGTCCAGTCAGAAGCGCGGGAGGGTGAGAGAATTCACCAGAGCCAGAGCGGGGAGCAGAGCAGGCAGACTGATGAATTACCCTGCTGAGGGGACAGTGGGCAAGACAGGAGAAGTCTGTGTGCCATGTGGGACCCTTGCCAGTGGCCGGGGATCGAACCAGCAATGCAGAGGCTGTGGGCAGTTTCACAGCCCAGCGCTCAACCGCTGCGCCACCAGGGGACGCCCAAACTTCCCAAATTTTTATGGCTTGCCATTGTACTTATTTTCAGGTATATTTTTACCCATGAGAAAGCAATATGTTAGTGTCTAAAACTTCTCTTTTTTTTTTTTAAAGAGCAACTTTTTTGGGCATTTGGGCTGTTTCCAAAGCTTAGTTATTGTAAATAGTGCTGCTATAAACATAGGGGTGCAGGTGTTCTTTGGAGTTGATGTTTCTGTTTCCTTTGGGTAAATACCTAGGAGTGGAATTGCTGGATCCTATGGAAGTAGGATGTTTAGTAGGTCCAGAAATCTCCACACAGCTCTCCATAGTGGTTGGACCAGTTTGCACTCCCACCAACAGTGCAGAAGAGTTCCTTTTTCTCCACACCCTCGCCAACATTTGTTGTTGCTAGTTTTTTAAATATGTGCCATTCTCACTGGTGTGAGATGGTATCTCATGGTAGTTTTGATTTGCATTTCCCTGATGACAAGTGATGTTGAACATTTTTTCATATGCCTGTTGGCCATTTGCATTTCCTCTTCAGAGAAGTTTCTTTTTAGCTCTTCTGCCCATTTTTTGACGGGATTATTTTCTTTGTTTTTGTTGAGTCTCATCAGCTCTTTGTAGATTTTTGTGATCATCCTTTATCATTAGTGTTGTGTGCAAAAATGTTCTCCCAGTCGGTGGGGTTTCTCTTTGTTTTGGTTATTGTCTCTTTTGCTGTGCGGAAGCTCTTTATTTTGATGTAGTCCCAGCTGTTTGTCTTCAGTATCACTGCTTTGGGTGATGTGTCTGTAAAGATGTCTTTGAGGTGCATGTCATGTAGTGTTTCGCCTGTATTTTCTTCTATGTATTTTATGGTTTCAGGTCTTATGTCTAGTTCTTTAATCCATTTTGAGTTGATTTTTGTGCATGGTGTGAGGTAGTGGTCTGGATCAAGAAGATGTGATACATATACACAATGGAATATTACTCAGCAATCAAAAAATATAAACTCATGCAGTTTGCAGCAACATGGATGGCGCTGGAAGGGATCATGCTCAGCGAAATAAGCCAGAAAGAAAAAGAAAAATACCGGATGGTCTCACTCATAGCAGGAATTTAGAAAACCTAAATAGGAGATCAGGAAAAAGACTAATCAATACAAAGTAAAAATCAAAATCAACAAGCAACTATAAACCAGAGACACACTGGGGTGGGGGGGAGTGAGGGGCGGGGAAAGGAAGGACTAGAGTCAAAAAATAGGGGGGTGCAATTGTATGGGGAATATAACCAAAATGAAAATGCATACATTGTGCAAAGATGAAAAAAGATGTAAGAATTATATAAAATAAAATATTTAAATAAAAAAAATAAAGAGCAACTTTTTTTGGGGAATCACATGTGTCTTTAAAACATCTCTGTCCCTTCCTTTCTAAGAAGAGTTGTAATTTTTATGATTCCAATTTTATTCTCAAAAATATTTGACTTTGGGCCTCCCTGATGGTGCAGGGGTTAAAGTCTCAGTGCTATCAAGCTATCACCAGCCACTGCTGCATGAGTTCGATCCCCAACAAGCCAAGGAGCTGACACACATGGGATAGCAGACCTCTCCTGTCTTGCCCGCTGCTACCCTCAGTGCTACCTGCAGTGTATTTCAGTAGATTCGCCTGTTCTTTCCCACTCTCTGGTGAATCCTCTTACCCCCTGCACCTCTGGCCTGTACCTCAGTTCTTGTATGCATAAATAAATAAATCTTAAAAAAAGTTTGACTTTATATTGGTATTTTTCATTCCTACCAGAAAAGATGCCCTGGATTAAATGGTCTGTGGTTAATAGGACACATTTTGAAATCAAAGGAAGCTAAGAGATATTCCTCAGGTATTTTCTGCTCTAGGAGGTAGGGAAACATAATGTCTGCTAAGGATTACAGAAGTCTGAGTCTCAGTAGGAAGAAGAAACTCTAGGTTAAGGTAAGCGAGAATTGGATTTTGGGGTACAAAGACACAATAGTTTTTTTTACACTTTGTAAAATCTTTACATACTGATACTTGGTAATCTTTCACTTGATTCAGGTACAATATAAGCAGATCTGTTCTTTAGTTATAAAACAAAGAATAAAAATGTCTACTATTAATGTAATAGAGGAATGACTGATAGAATAAATAGGCAGTAAATCAAAAAGATTTCTGCATTTGTTGATTGTGGCATTAAGAAAAAAAATTATGTCTTATATTTATGTTTCCATTATTAATGTTTGTTTTACAAATTGAATATTTAGTCACATGCAAACCTATTGCTTGATTCATTAACATTTAAGAATAACATTACTTTTGATTATCTATATTGCACATAAGTGACATCATCTGGTATTTGTCTTTCTTCTAATTTATTTTGCTTAGCATAGTGCCCTCCAGTTCTATGCATGTTGTTGCAAATAGCTAGAGTTTATCTTTTTGATAGCTGAGTAGTATACCATTTTGTGTATATGTGTATGTGTGTGTATGTGTGTATATATCTCTCTATATATATATATATATGTCATATCTTCCTAGTTTGTTCATCTGTCTTTGGGCACTTATGTTGTTTCTGTAACTTGGCTTTTGTAAACAGTACTATAGTGAACATAGGAGTACATCCATCCTTTTCAATTAGTGTTCTTGCATTCTTTAGGCAGGTCTAGGAGTGTAATTGCTGGATCATATGGTAAATTTATTTTTAATATTTTGAGACATCTCCATACTGTTTTCCATGGAGGCTGAAGCAGCTCACATTTCCATTAGTGATCTACGAGGGTCCATTTTCCCTCACACCCTCACTCACACTTACTGTTTCTGATCTTTTTGATATGGGCCATTCTCAAAGGTGTGAAGTGACATCTTTTTTTGGTTCTGATTTACATTTCCCTGGTAGAAAGTGTTGATGATTTTTTTTTCATGGGTCTGTTGGCCACCTCTATGGCTTCTTTGCAGATGTGCCACTTAGCTCTTCTGTCCATTTTTTGATTGGAATGTTTTCTTCTGTTTAGTTGTATGAGCTCTTTGTTGATCTTGGGTATCAGCCCATTTGTCATATGTATGGTGTGCAAATTTTCTCCTATTCAGTGAGGTGTCTTTTAATTAAGTGATATTTTCTTTCACTATGCAAAAGCTTTTTAGCTTGATGTAGTCCCAAGTGTTCATAGTCTCCTTTGTTTTTTTTGCTATTGGAGATAGAGCCAGAAAGTCAATGTCATAGTGTTTTGTCAATGTTTTCTTCACTGCATTTTATGGTTTCAGGTTTTACAGTAAAGCATTTTATCCATTTTGAGTTTATTGGTAAGAAAAAGTACCTGTTTTAACTTTATTAAATAGAATAAAATGGATATCCTCTGAAAATATTAACCAATATTATTTCTTAAGTTCTTGGATTAATAGTAATATTAGCTTTGCCTATATTGGCATCAATGATGAATTTGAACAGTCACTGCAATGTCTTTTATCACAAATATATTAGGGGACAATGATATATTGCATCAATATATTTAATTTTCATTAAAATAGCATAAGTCTTTGGAAAATAATGATCCTTCAGACCATAAATTGACTCATGTTTTTTTAGATCACATCATATTATCTCTCCAGACTCTCATCTCCATCATCTGGTGGAGGAAACAGCATATCAAAGCTGACCTTCATACGAGTGCCAGTTCATTTTTATTGAAAAAATTCATACTTACTCTCAGTTGACCACCTGCTTTTATTGTAGTGGTCATTAGCAATGTGAACTTTGGTCATTTCCTGGTCTCAGAAACTATGAAACAAAATAGATATTCAAGAAGGAAACTAAGAGTTAATTAATTTTATTATACATCATGCATCCTTGTTGAGACTATTTTTCATTCTAAAACATTTGGGCTGCTATGCACAATCCATCTGCAATTGGGAGCTGGCATGGTGCTTTCCTCGGAATCACTGCATATCCCTATTATGTCTTCATCATCTTGATAGCAGAGAGAAGACCACTTTCAGCTCTCCTAACGCCAGCCACCTGTTTCCATTGTCTGGTTTGGTCCACATGTTTTAGTCATTTTCAGTATTTTTATAAACTTACACTGGGAACAATTCTGCCAAAAGACGTACTTTTATCGAAGCACAAGCTTCTGCTCTTACCGTCATGCTATTCATTCTCTGACTGCTGCCAGCCATTTGCCTTTGCTTTTCATCCTCTTTTTCCTGTTAATTTTCACAACTAGGTTACCTACCTATGAAGTAATACTCTAAAGATTTCCTTGGTTCATGTATGACATAGTCTCTGTTCTAGTGATGATCAGATTGAGCTGAAAGAGTGCTGGTTTAGATTCTACCCACGAAAACCTTGAAACTATCCTGTAATTTTAAAAAGTAATGTCAGCCTAGTTAGCAATCTCACCTGTCCTAATAGGATGCTTTTATGTAAACTCCTTCTGTATACCTCAATTTATTTGATTTTTATAAAACCCTACAAATTAAGTATAGTTAATTATGTTTCATAGTTCAGGATTGAGGCTGAAAGAGGTTAAGAGAGCTGCTGAAATGTCAAGGTACTTCTTAAATTAGTTATCATAAAATTATGGATAAATCTTCACTCTCTTAAGACATTTGAAATAACTACGCAAAGTAACTTTTAAATAATGTAATATGCTCCACTAAATGTCAGAAGAAATAGCTCTAATATCAAATATTCATAGTTCAAATTGATTCTTAATATTCCTGAATCAAAAAATAAATGGAAATTTTATTTTTTAGATACGTGCCTAGTGTCTTTGATTTACAGTAAATAAATTCTGACCCTTTGATTTATAGTAAATAAATTATAAAACATAATTCTACATCTGAGTTCTTGGTCCCATAAGTGCTAATCTTGTATGCTTCTTTGAAATGAAAAAGAGAACATAATGCCATAAAGAAATGAAAATACAATACTGTTTATTGTAACTCATACTACCTGTCAATGGATGTATTAATAATTTTGATACATTTTACTTCTACATTATTTATGATGCTATCATTTATTTACATCATTGATACAATATTCTGTTTGAAAAAACCTGTCCTCTAGACAACTATAATCATATAATGCCAGAAAATTTTAAATGTACAATTAAATAGCATATCTAGAAGTATAAAAGCTAATACAAGGAGTAACAATATTATTTTAGTAAACATTTGAGAAAAGGAATAACCTTTGCCAATTAGGAAAAAAATTCTTATTTGCACAGAACATAATCAGAATTTTTTTAATTCTCAATATAACCTGGGTAGTAAAACAAATGGAAAAGTTAGCTTTGTTTGCTGTGCAAATTCATGTGTCAAATATGCATCAATTGCCTAAGCATCTTGCCAGTGCTTCCTCCGACCCTCAGTGTTTGATTCAGCCACCACTCCACCAAATCAGGTCAGAGATCATAACGGATCTTTAAGTACTTGTGTGAATAACTCCCAGAGAGAATAGTCTTGAGAATTTCATGAAATAGTTTATTTCCAATCTTGTCTTTACCAATGCACATAAAAAATTATCAAGGGTTTTTGAAAATCTGACTACTAGTTTTGCTGTGCTCTTCATGGTAAGCTCTGTCCATTTCATTAAATACAACTGACAACCCAGGATTCCTCCCCTACCCCTGGGAACATGATCCTAGTGTGGAAAAATTATCCATTTTGGAAAAATCTTTCTTATCCAACTTATACCTTGATCCCAGGCTGTGGCCCAAGACAGCAGGCAACTGACATTGCCCAGGGCTGACCCTTCTCTAGGGAGGATGCTAGCACAGCCCACTCAGCTGCTGAAACCAAGCGCCAGAGACTGGAGGGCTTGACCCACAAAAATGTATGTTCTTAGGGTTCAGGAGCTGGAATCTGAGGGGAAGGTGTCGGGACAGAAGGTTTGGTAGATTTTGAGACCTGTCTCCTTAACTTATACCTGACGGTCTCCTAACTGTGTCTTCACCTCCGCTTTCCTCTGTGCCTAGTACTGTCCAGTTGTTTTCTTCTCTTAAGGCACCAGTCATGTTGGATTAGAATCTACACTAATGACCTCGTTTTAACCTAATTACCTCTTTAAAGGCCTTATATGCAAACATAGTCACATTCAGAGGTCCAGGTTTCCATCCTTGAATTTTGAAAGAACATAATTCATGCCATAAATGAAGCCAATATCCATCCATCAAGATACTCCAGGAATCCATTCAGAGAACTTCTTGAAATATCATTTCTTGTCCTCCCAAAGCTAAGAAGCTCATCCATTCTTTGCCACATCATTTGGGAACTTCAAGCATCACTGTCAAGGCTGTTCTATATCCTAGTTATTGTGTTGATTGTACATCTGCATAGAATTCTTTGGTGGGTATTTATCTACTTTGCATTATGCATCATGCAAGTCAGTGGAGTTGGCAGGTATCTTGAGGAATAAGGTCTGGAATTTTAGAGAAGTTCTGTCTCTGTATATCTGAGTGCATTTGGTGTCTTTTTCTTTGCAAAGCTGATTCCCTCTATTTTTTGGCAGGATCAAAATATCAATAGATATTGTCACCTGTCTGACCACTTAACAAGGTATGTGTGTGTAGTGTGTGAATGTATGTGTTCACTTTTTGATTAATAATTTTCTTGGAAAAGGAATTTAGCTTGTCTGCTTTCCACACTGGTTGATCTCATTAAAACAACAGAGCTAGGCTCCCTAACCATTCCCTCCAAAAGAGTAACAATTTTCTGCCTGACTATATTTAGAAATTCACAATTTTCTAAATGAGCTCTCTAATCTTAAGGTAGATCATGAAGTACTCATCTTGCTTATTTTAGATATTTCCCTATTCTATACTCCATCTTCTTAATGTGCTTATTAAAAGCCCCACAATTTTTTCACAGTACGCAAATAGTCATGCACCCAGTATTTCTGCTGTTCCAAGAGGAATCCCTGTCAGTTGTCTTTTGCATCTCTATCAAAAGACATTTTCAGAGTCCCTGAGTATCACTCAATTCTAGAAGGTTCCTGTCACCCTTGGATGGCCAAGTTTTCATTTCTATAATTATTATGGCAGATTTAATACTAGAAGCTACATATTTTTCACCTGGTCCTCCTATTCAGATTTTCTTAGTTATGTACTATGCTGATCTCGAACAGCTTATATATAGGTTTACCATATTGGATTTCCTGATCCAGGAACGTCTGTTAGTGATGGAAATGGAAAAGTCCTAGAAAGATTCCAGCCTAGGCAAAATCCTACAGAACACGGTTCCTACAGATTGGGACAAAAAAATTAAGTTCTATAATAATTTAAATCGGACAGAATTGTCTCATTATTATTTCCTCTTATGTTTAAAGGCAATGCATCTCAGATCATTGAATTGACCTATTGATGGCCCTAGAGGTTTAAGAAAGAACTGAGATTTGAAGCAATGTTTCTGGCTATTTTTAATACAAGAAAAACTAGAGCAATTTTAGGGAAGGTAGAATTATGGCAAGTTAATGAAGAAGTATTCTCCACTATGTTCTTTTGGAAATTCAGCCTCAACGACATCAAGAGTAGCAACAGTCAGGCACTATCCTGTTTATAGTAAGGAATTACTTCTTAATTCCTCCCTCATGAAGGAGCCCAGCTGATGATATGAGAATGAACTTAGGCCAGTTTTCACAAATAATGGCTTCCTGTCTGAGACTGAAAGACAGCATTCCAAGGAGAGTATTAAATTACCAGCGTGAGTCAGTGCACTGTTCAACTTTCAATTCATTGTCAAATGAAATTGGTATAGTGTCAAAAACCATCAAAACCCTAACACAACAATTTTTCCCTGGAGTAACATACTGTAACTACTACAAGGCACTTTTAAGGTTTATTGATTTGGAGATAGGAAGCGCAGCAAGATGGGAGAGACGACAGAGATGAAGTGCATCTCTCAGACAAGCATAATAAACTTGCTCCCAAGTCAGGGATCATATAAATGGGGAAACAGAGCACCACTTCATTGCCTTGTGTTCTGCTTTCACAGCTGCCTTTGCATCAGTTTATAAATATTCAGAAGACAAAGAGCGTTTCTCAAATGATGGTACCATGTAATATTTACCTTATCTCTAAGGATGATTGCTTAGAAAACTCTACAGAGCTGGCAGATAAAGAAACCCGCCATAGTGGAGGGAATGTCATGACCCAACGCAGACAGAATTCAGCATGCCCGCCCCCCAATGTGCCATTTTTGTTTTATTTCTATGTAGAATCTTCCTGCAAAGCAGGACCTCAGGAATGTGTTTCTGGGTAAAAGTGACAGTTGAACTGCATTTTTTTCCTAAGTAAAATTATCTATAATGTCTCTTTACAGTACTAAAAAAAAGTGCCAGTGGAGTAAAGTATATTCTTAAATATACTCTCTTCAAGAATATGCTGACTTTTTCATGCAGTGTAAATAGTGATCTTCAAAATTATTTCATCATATTGGAATTCAATATTAAAAGTGGCTAATGAAACTTAAACTAAAATATATATTAGCAGATGCATAGCCACTTTCTAGCTCAAGAATACCCAAGCACATTTTTCCTTATGTTTTGGTGTTAGAATGCTATATCCCTTATGATAATTCTAAACAGATTATGTGTATTGGTGATAACAACAGACTGACTCTGCCTCATTATTCTAAATGTTTGTAATCAAATGAGTATAAGTATTGGGTATGAAAAAGTCTGTGATGAGTAAATTAGGGTAAATGGTCTTTGAAAATCTAAGAATATTTGAATTTTGTGAATATGGCCAAGGTACTTTATGTCATCATAAAAACTAAGATGTATAGTTCTCACCAGATTTTCAAAGGAATTTTTGACCCTAGGACATTAATAGCTACCCCAGTATTTCCATCCGATTTGTGAACAAAGAAGTGATACATGCCATCACCTATAATACCCTATTTCTAAGCATCACATTTGAAGATGTTACAAAAATAAATGATGAGGGAGATGCCTCTACTTATTAAAGATGTGACGTTCTACATGATAGCTGAATAATAAATGACTAAGTTTTAAAGAAAGTTTAGTGCAATGTGTGGGTATAAGAAAAATTCTGACATGAAAATCAGTAATTCTTACATGCTGCAAAGATTAGTTAGAAACATAAAATGCAAATCTCCCTCATTCAAAATAGCATATATAATCTCAAAATAATTGGAATAACCTTATGAATGAAAGTATGGCTCATACATGAAGAAAGCAATAAAAACTAGCACATAACAAATACACAAAAAAGAATGAAACATGAAATAGAGCATATCACAGAAAAGAAAGGTTGAATATTTGCAATATAAGTTCTTGAAAAGAATGCAATTTCAACCTGCATCAGAATTTTTAATTTTACTTTAGAAATTTGAAAAAGAGCTAACTTAAATTCCTTTTACATGGAACCCTTTTACACTGTTGGTGGGAATGTAAACTGGTCCACCCCTGTGAAAAGCAGAATGGAGGTTTGTCGAAAATAAATGGATCTACCATGTGACCTAGCAATTCCACTCATAGGTATCTCTCAAAGAGCACAAATACACTAAGTTGAAGGGAAACTTACACTCCCATGTTCAGTGCAACACAATTTACAATAGCCAAACTGTGGAAACTAAGTTCCCCAAAACAGACAAGTGGATCAAGAAAATGTGGTATACAAAGTGGAATACTACTCAGCAATCAAAAAAGATAAACCCATGCTATTTGCAGCAACATGGATGGAACAGAGATTATGATAAGTGAAATCAGACAGAAGGAGAAAGACAGCTACTGTTGGTGTCACTTGCAGGTGGAGTATACAGAAACCAGCAAAAGGTCAGATAAAGCCAAACTTGAAAACGATCCCTTGAAAGCTGACAGTAGAACTGAGACATTCAGGTGAGGATTGGAGGCGGGCGGGGCCGGAGAGGGGCGGTGGGCACACACTGGGGAGGGAGAACAATGGATCATGGCGGTGGACTCTAGGTGCTTAGTGGTGGGAACACTATGGTAACATCACAGGAAGGGAGGGAGCCCACACTTTCAGAATAAAAACAACAATCTAAACCAACATTACCTCATCAACAACAATAAAATAGTTAAAAATATCAAATAGGTGAAAATAAAATAAATCAAATCCTATAGCACATTAGACACAATAAGCAGAGAATAATTTATGTTTTGGGAACAGAAAATATTAGCACATAGGACTGAAGAGGCAACAGAGTTAACTGGGAGTGGACTATGATTTAATAAATAATGCCGGCACTCTTTGGTGAGTTATTGAAAAATCTGTGACCCTAAGATATGTGAAAAGAAGTCCACTGCAAATTAATAAGTAGCTTTTTTATATGTCACTGTTACATAATTTAAAGGTATATAAAATTAGAAAATATACTTAACTCTAACCACAAAAATATATAAAATATTTAAGAAAAAACTGGCAAAGCATATGTAGGTTGTATGCAATTTTACAAAAGGTCCTAAAAGATCTAAGAGGTGGAGAGACATGCCAAAACCATGCAGAAAAAAGACTAAAAATTCTAAAGATGCCAATTCACCGAATATGCCCGAAAAACACTACAACTAAGAATTTGTCTGAAAATGACTCTCTTTGGAAAAGAAAATGAAAATTAACATCCTAAATATATTTGCAAAATGAACAATGGAGACATCTTTTCCAAGGGTCAAAGATTACTTTTAAATGATAGAAATTCAAAGAGCAGTAATTGCAATAAAGAAACAAGGGAACCCAGAATAGAATTTTACACATCAACTAGTCTTTATATGAAAATTTACTGGGTGTAAACATAGGATTGCAAACCAGAAGGGAAAATGCAACTTATTTAATATGTTCATCTAGTTATTCAAACCATATAGATAATTCCTGAAAGTTACATTTCCATTTATATAGAGTTGTGTCCATAATATACATAAAATATATAGACATTAAATTTTACCTATAAACATATCTGTTTAGAGGGATATCATTTACAAAAAAAAATATTGGGAAGGGAGATATTTTTCTAAGTAAACACTAAACCCAGAAATCATAAAAAAGGATAATAGATGTGGCTACATAAATAATTCTCTACTATAAGTGCTGCTGTATTCAATGTTGAAAGGTCTTCTACAAATCAATAAAAAATTTTAAAAAGATAAACAACCTACTTCCAGAATAAAATATGACATAGGCCAATGCATTTATAAAACTATGACCTCACACAATTATTCAGGGAAATTAAACAAAGCAACACAAAAATGTAAATTTGTTTTTTTTCTCAGATATTAAAATACTAATCACAAGAAATATATATACTAATGTGCTGTTAAGGATATTATAAACTGGAATAGGCCTTCTAGTGAACAATTTGGTGGGGAGTGTGCTGAAATCCATCTGAAGAGGTGTGACCCTGGACCTGTGAATCAGTGTGTATCCCCCAGTTCCCCTTGTTCTTGGGATTTTGCTTGGTGCCAAAAGTTGCTGATGGTTAAGGTAAATGTAGAATCAGGCAGGGAGCCTCTCACCAGGACAAAGTCTTGGTATGAGGATATCTGCTGAAAACAGCAGGCAGACATTATGGCCAGGTTAGCATAACCAGCTAGAGCACCTTGACAGGAAGTTGAGTGTAAACAGGGGCTAGAGATAGGATGTTCTGATCAGCAACAACAATGGTGCCCCTCAAGCAACAGCCCCTACTCACTCTCCCCTAGCTTGAGCCAGACTATTATGCATCCCCAATCCACATCCCCATGGCACACATTCTTCCATGGACTTGCCCACCTTCCGGGAATCTGACCCCCAATAAATGTGAGACTGGCTGGGGGGAAGGAGCTGCCTCTCCAAAGATGTAGCCTCTTCTAGGTCTTCCTCTCTCTCTCTCTCTGCTTGGACTTTGGGTTGTTTTTCCTCCGTCCTGCGCTGCTCCCAAGGTTGCCACCCTACTAGGTGACAAATTAGTGTTTGCCAAATACAACTTTATATAAATAAATAAATTACAGTGCAACTATA
This sequence comes from Talpa occidentalis, assembly GCF_014898055.3. NCBI lineage: Eukaryota > Metazoa > Chordata > Mammalia > Eulipotyphla > Talpidae > Talpa > Talpa occidentalis. Next base: position 114,297,384 of record NW_023605194.1, read on the forward strand.
GAATGGCAGAAGTTCTACAGAACAAGGCAAACCTCTCTCTGCCAACCTGGAGTGAAACCCAGAGTACATAAGAGAGCAAATGAAAGAACAACATGTAAAACATAGGTTCATTTCTGCTAAATAGAACAAACTTCACATTAGGGCCTCTCTGGTGGCCTAGGAGTTAAGTTTCAGCGCTATCACTGCCATGGCCTGAGTTCCATCCCTGGCCAGGGAGCTGACACACGTGGCTCAGCAGACCTCTCGGGTCTCCTTGCTGTCCCCCTTAGCAGTGCATTTCAGCAGATCTACCTGTTCTGCTCCCCACTCTGTCTCTGGTGAATCTTATCACCCCCTCACCCCTGCACCTCTGGCCTACACCCCAGTTCTTCTACACACACAAAAAGAAAATTACAAACAAAAACCAAATTTAACATTAACTTTAAGTATTTCATAGACCATGTGACAAAAGACTAAGTATTAAAGTTTTAACTATAGTTGCCTCTGGAAACACTAGTGTTTGAGTAACATTGAGTAACTGGAAAAACTGAACATTTAATCAAGTATAAATACCTACTCTTTGAGATAAGAATGAATGTAAGTACTAAATACAATTTTTATAAGTCAAAAATAAAGTTTGATAAAACTGATAAATATCTTAAGATCTACCGTACAATATGTATGTAGATATATTTACGATAGTATGTGTATTTACTAGCCTGACTTATTTTGCTGAGCATAGAGAATATTTAGCACATACAGCATATTCTTTCTGTTAAGAGCACATATGCCAAATCAAAGATAGAACCAAAACTGAGCTAAACTGAAAAAAACTAACAAAACTTTTCAAAAATTGTGAAACATTTGAGAAAATAGCAAGGCGACAAAGGGAAAATTGACAGATGGAACGAATTTAACTGAAGTGGTTTCCTAGGACCAATGATATGGGGGAAAAATCAAAGAAAACCAACTAAGAATATGCTTGAGCCAAATACATTGTAAGAAACATTAACATTCTTTATAATGAATTTGTCCAGAGGAGTAAGAAAACAAGAATCCGATTACTAAGAAAACCAAGTATAAGAGGCAGATCATGACACAGGAGTGTTGATTCGTTATTCTTACATGAAATATGTAAATTCAAGCATGTTCCAGAGCCGGGAAGTTCTGGCCTCCCTCAGGCCCCGCTCGCTCCAACGCAGCTGCAGGGAAAGTGTTCCTCAAACCAGCTGAGTCTACTCATGCTGTTGCCTGGCAAAGGAAAACTCTAGCAAATAACATGTGATCAAGGAGACTTCACCTTTTGTTTTGTTTTCCTCAGTGGAGAGTTTGAAGTTGGAAACTGGGCGACTTGCAGGAGGAACTCAGGAGCTGGGAGCGCAGCTTGGGGATGAGCCAGGTTCTCCTGAGGTCACTTTCCAGTCGTTTTTGAAACCAGTGATTTTCCTGGAGCATCTTCTGATCTTGACTTTCCAGAGCTTGTGGGGTGGGGTAGGGGGTATTGGGGGGAGGGCGTTTGTGGGTGGGGTGAATAACAAGTCAAAGTCCACAGTTCCCAGTCCCTCTTGCACCCCAAGATGTGAACTCAGTCCCTGACCTTTCCAGGTCCTCACCCCCATCACTGCACAGTCTGTCTTCACTGTTAATTGTACACGATTATTTTTCTTTACATAATACCACCTTCCAGTCTTACCCACGCAAATAACTGCACTCGATCTCAATTTCTGAATTTTTTAAATGGATAGATAGATATTTAGTATCTATGACAGAGAGATATTTGTAAGGTTTTAATTATTTTAAGTAGAAAAGTTTGATCCATGTTTGCCAAATAATAATAATAAATCATCATCGTTGCCACCCTTTTCATAATCTGTGTTATTATCCAAGTTATTATTTAAGATTTCTGCTTAAAGCTTCAAGATTTCTGCTTAAAACTCTAAGAAAAATGTCCCCCCATTTCCTCAACCAAGATTGTTTTGCCCCCCACCCTTCACCATCAGCCATCTTAAGAATTTGTACAAATTCCTTTAAAAAAAGTTGTATTTAATCCCAAGCTAACTGTCTTTTTCTGAATACACTTAGATTTTTCTGAAATATCATGACAGAATAAAAATCCCTTATAGTCTAATAAGAGCACAGCATGGGGAATTCCCCTACAATGCACAGAGCTGGGCCCCAGCAGCCAGATGGGGAGCAGAGTGTGGGCGGCCTTGGGCTTTCTGGGTAACAGCCTCCTTCCAGGGGAAGGGCTGGTGGAGCTTTCTCTCAACTGGTTTTGTTTGTTTTAGTGAAACGACTGTCGTCATTCTTTGGCATCTGGTTTCTTTCTTTCAGTGCTGTGTTGGGAGATTTATCTACACCATCGGTGCTTTCTAAAGCTTTTGTATTTTACATCCCACACTGATGAGAAGCTTAAGAGTCACCATGGGGACTTTCTTGGACCACCTTGAACACTCAAAATACTCCAGACTCGGACAGATGCTCAGTAAAACCTTCTTGAAAACATATTCTGGTTCCTTTTTTCCCTAAACAATAATTTCTCACAGAGTTTTTACCTTCCTGTCACACCAGCCTAGTCATCATAGTTTTCTTCTGTAAACGATCATTGTCCTTTTCCCCTAATGTCCGACTCCCTGGCAAAAATTTTATATATTGATGTATATTTAAATTTTATACTTGAAGAAAAAGACATAAGAATATTCAGAATTCTCCATTAAACAGAGAGGCTACCATGTGACTACTGGAATCATACTCTTACTGAATTCTGTGTTAATTTTAACTTGGTCACACGTATTTTTGACAATGTAATTGGATTAACTCAGGTGTCACTGAATCACCTTTTTTGTCATCTCTCTCCCATTCCTGGATCAAATATGCAGATCATGTTCTCTATTATCTGCACCACTTATCATTTCTAATTGAAATTTCTAGTTGATTGATTAAGAGATAAAGGGAAGATTGGTATTTTTAAGAAAAGGCTAGTCCTTATACATGATTCTACTTGCCTGTTAAGACCAATTTTAAAAGTTCTTTCCAATTTTGGTTTATGAACATGATAAGTTTCTCAACAAATTTTTATCTATTGCTTCTTAAAGTACTTGCAGAAAGTCCCTACTGACCATTAGAAAGAAAGATCAAGAAAAGCCAATGGTAAGAGAGAAAAAAACATTACAACAAAACAGACGCTAGTTTTTAAAAGTGAGGAAAATTAAAACCATGTGGCTGAGGAACAATTACTTCTTTTCATTCTTGTGCACTAAAAAAAAAAGAGATTTAAATGTTTAAAGTAAATGGAAGATATTTTGGTTTTCTGGGAACACAACAAATGTGCTACCCACAAGTCTGTTGCATCCTAGCCCAAGAGCTAGTTCAAAATGACGAGGGGAAAAGCACCATTAACATTTCATAATTCTGCTACCAAACAAACATTCTAACACCTGGTGAACTGAGTATTTGAGGAAAGGTAGAAAAAACTTCCAAAAAGGAAACAGAAAATCTTCTGATTGCCTGCAGGTGTAGCAACCATACTTTGAAAAATATGTGATTTTCAGAGTACACAGAGATCTTATAGATTAGGCTGACATTACTTAATCATTTGGAATATTCTAGAAGCTCAAAAAGTTACTCAGGTAGTTGGGGAAAAGAAATGCCTTCTTTGAATTGTTTTTTACTGACTATTTTAACTCACCCTTGAAAAGAATGTGAATTTGAGGTTTAGGATTAAAGCACAAATTCTCAATGTCTTTCCTATTTATGAATTCAGACAAGGACAGCTTTTCAAAGTTGAGGAAAATATCTACATACATAGTATCTCCATGTAAACCATACTGGAGAATACACAAATGGTGAAGCTTATTTATTTTATTAAGGAAAAAATCATTTATTTTATTGCTCATACCTAGGGTTTTTCTGTAGTCATGGGGCCCGTTGGCATCAGTTGCATTCTGAGAGTTATCAACCCCAATAAAGTTTTCCCACATATATATTGGGACCGAAGTTCAAGATAATTATTTCTCATTTCAGTATATTTATGCTTTTTATTTATGCAGAACAACAGGTATTTATATTCCTTAAGAGAGCTTTGAAACACACACAGACCTGAACTTCAGGTAACTGGAGTTCCTACTAACAACTTCCTTACTCCCCTGATCAATATTTCAGAAAGAAGGAGAAGAACTTCTCTCCTCTTTAAATATTGACTGCTTGCTTGAATGTCATATAGAGTGAACTTTCTATCTGTCCAGACCTTTGTAGTCAGTTGGTTGCCAAAATATACTCTAGTTTCAAATTATTGAAGTATTTTCTTCATTTCCTATGTCTGCCAACTTTACTTGTTTGCAAACACTTTGGATTTTTCCCCCTCAGACAAAGAAGCTGAAAAAAAAAATTAGCACTAAACATTTTGAACAACTTATTTCAATAGTCTAACAAAAGACATAAAAAGCAGAGGTAATTTGTTTTCAATTTTTTTTTTCAGTAGTTTAGGGATCATTTTAATTGCAAAATATGTATTATTTTATTTGAATGTATTTGGGTATTTCATTATATCTATATTTTTAATTGCATTGTTTTTATTGAGGTAACATCAGTTTATAGCACTGTATATGATTTAGAGTAATAGGTTCACACGTTTTCAGATGTGTGTTTCCATACCACACCCACCTTCAAGGCCTCCATGATCCTCCAGCCACTGGACCCACATCCTCTTTGGCTTCTCCCCTCCAACCTCTCCCTCTGCTAACCTCAGTCCTGTCATCCGATGTCTAGGGCTTATTTTAGTTTAATTTTGTCTGTTTCTTTATATTCCACATACCAGTGAAATCATCTGGCATTTGTTTTTTTTTTCTTTTGACTTATTTTGCTTAGCAAAATCCACTCTAGTTGCATTCATTTTGTCACAAATGGCAAGTGTTGATCTTTTTTCCAGCTGAGTAGTATTCCGTTGTGTGAATTGACCACATCTTCTTAATTCACTCTTCTTTCATTAGGCACAAAAGTTGTTTCTATCATTGGATATTGTCAATAGTGCTGCAGTGAACACGGGAGTGCACATATCCCTTCAAATTAGTGTTTCTGCAGTCTTCCCCTAGCAGTAGAATTGCTGGAGCACATGGTTGATCTTTCTTTAATATGTTGAGAAACCTCCATTTTGTTTTCCACAAGTACTAGACCAGTCTAGTGTCAACAGAGTATGCAAGTTCCTTCTCGCCACATCTTCACCAAAACTTGCTGTTTCTAGCTTTTTTGATATAGGCCGTTCTCACAGGTCTAGTGAGCTAAGATGTCATTTTTAACTTGGAGTCATCGACCCTTGAACTAATACATTAGATATGTCAATGAACAGTACAATGCACGGGGGTGCCTAGTAAATTCCTCTGGCAATTCTTTTACCCTCCAAAAAGAACTAGAGAACATTTGAGTTTTAAAAAAAAAAATGATGTTTTCATGCAATACTGCAGACTCTGCACCGAAACTTAGATGATGAAGCTGTAAAGCTTTTGTTTTAGGTAGTTTTGGACATCTGACCTGTGAGCTCACGTATAGTGTTCGGTTCACCAGACTTTATGGTGGTGAATTACAATAAACCCTCCATGTTATATTCCAGGATTATTCCCTTTCAGAGGAAGGGTCTTTTGTTCTTCAAATTAACAAATATGTTGCTGAATACATCCGAGGGCATGGAGACAGCCCAGAGATCTTACAGATCAGGTCTTTGCAAAGATTTGTGTAAACTGAGTTGACTGAATGTGGCTTATTATTAGAATTTTGGTGATACTTACGTGAGCAGAAATCTAATGTAGAAATTTATCTCTTATTCACATTGATTATTAGGATGACATTGGTTTCTTTACATAGATTTCTTTCAAGTCAATTTCTTTTTTTTTTCCTTTGATTTATTTATTTATGCATGAAAGAACTGGGGTGTAGGCCAGAGGTGCAGGGCGGGGGAGGGTTGAGAGGATTCACCAGAGATAGAGCGGGGAGCAGAACAGGCAGATCTACTGAAATACACTGCTGAGGGGAACAGTGGGTGAGACAGAAGAGGTCTGCTGCGCCCTGTGGGTCAGCTCCTTGGCTAGGGATAGAACTCATGCCATGGTGCTGGGGATAGATAGCTTGATAGCACAGAGACTTTAATCCCTGAGCCACCAGGGAAGTCTGCAAGTCAATTTCTAAGACCCTTTCCATGCCAGTAAGTGAGGACTAATGTGTGCGGTTCTGATAGATTATGTAAGTACAAGTTTGCTCTGCTTGAGGGTGTTAATGCACCAGCAGGACTTTTGTGAAACTGAGATCTAGCAGTCGAGTTGTCAAAAACAAGTTGAAATGACTGTAATGTTGGTATAATCTGAACAGACCCATGGTTGCTTCTGTGTCTACATCCAGACAGAAAGATGACCCAGAAAGCATTTTCAAAAGGTCTCTTCACAAATGGTCAGTGCTTATGCCACAGACATTTCGAGAACCTGTCCTGAGAACTGGTATGTTTTCAAGGGACCACTTTGGTTTTGAGCCCTGAATTGCAGGTGGTGTTTCCCCAGGAGGAGATGGTAGGGAAAAAAAAATCTCTGTTTGGCTCTTTTAGCCCTTAGTAAGAGCCCTCTGCTTGGAGTCCTGCCCTGTCTTCCTCCTGCACAGCACTTGGCAGCTGCCTGGAGGGATAATTGCATGCAGAATGTTAGACTCACTTTTCTTTGATTTATTTTTCTCAGGGATTCTGGTCCCTCAGGCCCTCCCTTTCTGGATGCCTTGGTTTCTTTCCAATGCTCCCCTTTAAAATAAATCTAGCCTTCGTAGTTATTCTGTGTTGGAGGCTTAGTTTGATACAAACTACTCCAAATAGCCTGTGGGGGTTCACCGGAGATAGGATTTTGTTTTAATGTTAAATGTATAGATTTTGAATAACAGGACAGGGAAGTTAAAAATAGGTTTCCTGGTGAAGTTTTGATATTTGAGGGCCAATGGCAAAATAAGAGCAGTCATTCTGATTATTGTTTTAAACTCTAGAAAAACTATTTAATTTTATCTTTGGTGACTCAAGTCTGCTGACAGGTGAATCTTTCTGGGTTGATAACACTGCAGACCATTTCAGGAAGGTCCCAATACTGGGGGAATAAATCTGCTCTTTCCTCCAAATCTGCACTCTCTCTCTATTGCATGGGGCTTGCTCTGCAGAGAGCACATCACTCAGGGCCTCCAGTTCACTGTTATAGACATTTCCTTTCCTGACACAGGTTATGGGACCCGAACATTATTTCATTACTTTTAATTTTATAAAGATATCTATGTTAAAATTTTCTGTTAATACTTAGATTTTTATATTGAGAATTTATTCCAATTTTCATAATGTGTTGTGTTTGTGGGAGGTGGGAAAAATCTAACAATTTGCTCATTTAGCCCATTCCTGAAAAAAAATCACTGAAGTATAAAGGAGACTTTGTACATATTTAATCTATAAAGGTAATTTGTCATATGCATTCACATACAAACACATGTATAAATACATAACAAAGACTAGATGTATCATATAATCATGTATGTGAATATAAAACATGCAATATCACACAGACACGCAGCATTATAGTGCATGGTGTACCAGGAATCCTATCCATATTGTATATTTATTCCTTAGAATTATTTCCTAGCTTTTACTAGAAACCTGTTAACATTATATTTCACAGAAGTCACAATGATCCATGAATGTTTCCTAGAAGAGGCTTCACCCACTGTTTTCTAGATCAAGGTACATAATGCTGCTTTGCTAGGATGAAATCTACAATATTAAATATTTGTAAGATTTTGCTTAAAGTTTTTTTGCTTGAAAATGCTTTCCATGATTTATTAAAATTATATTCAACAAATATTCCTGTATATCAAATATACATAGGATTTTGGATGTAATGAGCAAAATTGTCTAACTGTTGCTCAGACCTGATTTGCAAGCCAGAAGAAAATTAAATTCTCTCAGAAGATGACAAAAATGTTCATTTTTTCCATGTATAATGTCCACCTTTCAAAGAGAAAAACACAATGTATGGCATACAACAGGAAAAAAATGAATGCAGAACAAGAAAAAACTTATTAAAAATATAAAAATATTAGATGATAGGTATGAACTTTTCAAAATATGATTATAAAGTTCATAAAATAATAAAAATAATTTTCTTAGTGTATTTATGAAAATGATGAACCATAAGTCATCAAAGTGAAAAATAAGGAATTCTACATAGCATACAGCAAAAGGGAAATCCACAAATTAGATGATAAATCCAAATAAACTCTCCAAGTGAAGCATCCAAAAAGGGATGAAAAGCAAAGTGAGGAATATGAGAGATCCATGGGTTACATGGAAAGATCAGACCTATAATTTGAGTCCTAGAAAAAGAGGGAAAAGACAAAGGAGCAGAAGGAATAATTAAAGAGATAATGTTTGAAACTTTCTAAAACTGATGAAAGATACCATTCCACATATTCAAAAACTTGTTGCACTCCCAGAAAAATAAACAGAAAGAAAATTGTATCAAAGACAACACTCTGAAACTATTGAAACCAAAGACGAGCATATAAGTGAATAGCAGACAGAAATAAGACATGTTACTATAAAAATGCAAAAGAAGTGCTAGCTAATAATTAATTTAAAAAATATGGTGTAGGTAGATAGCTGTTCTATTAGATACAACAGAGACAGTATAGAAGACACCTCAGAGTTTCCCCAACAGAGGAAGCAATAACTGAAAGCTGGTGTATTTATCTACTAGTCCCTTTAATATTTGGTTGGATTGTACATCCTGGCACTGCATCCTTCCCTTTCTGCAATCAGAGTAGCTTTGAGAAGGACAAAAAATGTCTTTCCACAACCACCTTGCAAATACTTGCGGTTGGTCACCCTCTGATGGACAATGTTGGTTCTTTGGGGCTTAAAATATATGTAAACATTGTAAATGACAGAGTAGCAGGAAAAGAGAGGGGGGAATGTAGACATAAGTATTTTAAGGTCCTTGCATTGTTCAGAATATGGTAAAAGTCTGCTCTGAAGTAGTCTGTATAAGCTTAGAACACAGAGAATAAAAATTAACAATAGCAAGAATATATGAAAACAATAATAAAAGCATTATAACTAATAAGCTAATAGACAGGCAGAAATAACAAAAGATGATTAACCCCAAAAAAGGCAAGAAAGAAGCAAAAAGAATAGCTAATATAATTATAGATGACAGATTAATAAATGGAAATTGTAGATGTTAGACTTAAACCCACCTATATTAATGTTACTGGACTAAATGTTGTAATTAAAAGACACAAGGGTGATCAAAAGAAAATCAAAAACAACACAACCAAAGAGGAGTAAGAAATGCAACTCTGTATAAGGTCAATGTAAGAATGCAGAACAGTTTTAGCACACAAAGACAATCAGGTCAGTTGCAGAGTCCTATGCACGGACCTTAAAGCAAATACTATTACTAGAGGTAATGATGGCATTTTATAGTATCAAAGGCAGCATAACGTATCTACCTTAGCAATTTCTCAGTAGGCAATTACATGAGACCTTTGAAATAAAATATTTCCAATGAAATTAGAAATATTCTATTAGCTCTCAAACTTGGTGATTTTTGAAAGGTCTTTAGAATATCATATTATTGAAAAGCAGTGGTGAGAGTGGACATCCTTGTCTTGTTACAGATCTTAATGGAAATGCTTTCAGCTTTTCACCATTGAGAATGATACTGGCTGTTGGCTTGTCATAGATGGCCTTTATGATGTTGAGGTATGTTCCTTGTATCCCAAGAATTTCAAGGGCTTTTATCATGAATGGGTGTTGCACTTTGTCGAAAGCTTTCTCGGCATCTATTGATATTATCATATGGTTTTTATATTTGTTTTTGTTGATGTGTTGGATAACGTTGATTGATTTTCGGATGTTGAACCATCCTTGTGTCCCTGGAATGAATCCTACTTGGTCGTGGTGAATTACCTTATGGATACACTGTTGGATTCTGATAGCTAACATTTTATTGAGGATTTTTGCATCAGTGTTCATTAGGGAGATTGGCCTATAGTTTTCTTTTTTTTGTGTTGTCCTTGTCTTTTCAATATAATACTGGAAGTCCTACCCAGAGCAATAAGACAAGAGAAAGACATCCAAGGAATCCAAATAGGAAAAGAAGAAGTCAAACTATCACTATTTGCAGATGATATGATAATATACATAGAGAACCCCAAAAACTCCATAGAAAAACTAATTGAACTCATCAATCAGTTCAGCAAAGTGGCAGGATACAAAATCAACATGCAAAAGTCAGAAGCCTTCCTATACACTAACAATAAATCTGAAGAAGAAGAAATGAAAAAAACTATCCCATTTATTATTGAAACAAAAAAAATCAAATACTTGGGAATAAATCTAACAAAAGAGGTAAAGGACCTTTACAAAGAAAACTATAAAACACTGTTAAAAGAAATAGAAGAAGATACAAAGAAATGGAAAGACATCCCCTGCTCATGGATTGGAAGAATAAACATTATTAAAATGGCCATCCTACCAAAAGCAATATACCGATTCAATGCTATTCCAATCAAAATTTCAATGTTATTCTTCAAAGAAATAGAACAATTATTGATGAAATTCATATGGAATCACCAAAAACCCCGAATAGCCAAAGCTCTCCTGAAAAAAAAAGAAGGGAATGGAGGCATCACACTCCCAGATTTCAGGCTATACTACAAAGCCATAATCATCAAAACTGCATGGTATTGGAACAAGAACAGACACACAGACCAATGGAATCAAATAGAAAATCCAGAAATAAACCCACAGATTTATGGTCAACTAATATTTGACAAAGGAGCAAAGAATATGCATTGGAGCAAAGAAAGTCTGTTCAATAAATGGTGCTAGGAAAACTGGGCCGCTACATGCAAAAGAATGAAGCTTGACCACTACCTCACACCATACACAAAAACCAACTCAAAATGGATTAAAGAACTAGACATAAAACCTGAAACCATAAAATACATAGAAGGAAATATAGGCGAAACACTACGTGATTTGCACATCAAAGACATCTTTACAGACACATCACCCAAAGCAGTGATAGTGAAGGCAAAGATAAACAGCTGGGACTACATCAAATTAAAGAGATTCTGCACAGCAAAAGAGACAATAACAAAAACAAAGAGAAACCCCACCAACTGGGAGAACATTTTTGCACACAACACTAATGATAAAGGATTGATCACAAAAATCTGCAAAGAGCTGATGAGACTCAACAACAACAAAGAAAATGATCCAGTCAAAAAATGGGCAGAAGAGCTAAAAAGAAACTTCTCTGAAGAGCAAATGCAAATGGCCAACAGGCATATGAAAAAATGTTCAACATCACTTGTCATCAGGGAAATGCAAATCAAAACTACCATGAGATACCATCTTATACCAGTGAGAATGGCACATATTAAAAAAACTAGCAACAACAAATGTTGGCGAGGGTGTGGAGAAAAAGGAACTCTCCTGCACTGTTGGTGGGAGTGCAAACTGGTCCAACCACTATGGAGAGCTGTGTGGAGATTTCTGGACCTACTAAACATAGAGCTTCCATATGACCCAGCAATTCCACTCCTAGGTATTTACCCAAAGGACACAGAAACATCCATTCCAAAGAACACCTGCACCCCTATGTTTAGAGCAGCACTGTTTACAATAGCTAAGCTTTGGAAACAGCCCAAATGCCCAAAAATAGATGACTGGATCAAGAAGATGTGGTACATATATACCATGGAATATTACTCAGCATTCAAAAAAGATAAACACATGCAATTTGCAGCAACATGGATGGCGCTGGAAGGGATCATGCTCAGCGAAATAAGCCAGAAAGAAAAAGAAAAATACCGGATGGTCTCACTCATAGCAGGAATCTAGAAAACTTAAATAAGGGACCAGGAAAATGAATAACTATAAGAAAGTGAAAATCAAAATCCACAAAAATCTATGAACCAGAGACACTTTTGGGGGTGTTGGGTGGAGGGAGGGGAGGGATTGGGGTCAAAATGGGGGGGTTGAAATTGTATGGGGAATATAAAAATAAAATTTATTATTAAAAAATAAAATTTCCCACTTGTTCAAAAAAAAAAAGAATATCATATTATTGTTCAGAGAAATGCAAAAATTTTTTTTTTTGAAATATTATAAATGAATAGTACACAGAGACCACTATGGACAGTTAACAAACTACCTGCACGCAGTTTATTAAACACAATCGCTAAGACAGACACAACAGATACGAGGCAGAGGAGACGCAAGGGGGTCATGACTCATCATTTCAATCTATTTCCTATTGTTTTCATTGAATTTCTTGTCATTCTTTACCGTCTCTGTCACAAATGCCTGCACCAGAGACTCATCTTAACACCTGTTTTCCGGCCACAGCACCAAGTCACTGAACTGGAGAAAGTGTGCAACCAGGCAGAATTTGTGGTAGCTGCCAGCAGATGATGTGTCAGTCCCTCTCTCATTGACAAGAGTGGGTGGATCAACATCCCTCTCTTCAAAGCTTCTCTGCTAACTCTCCCAGAAGTGCCTGTACTTTGAATGAAAGTGTGTGTGTGTGTGTGTGTGTGTGTAGGTGTGGGGGTGGGGGGTAGGTGGGGGGTGGGTGGGGTCCTCATGACCTGCTAACACTCTAATGGCAAGAACTTAGCTTCTTTTAAATTTTTACCATCATCAGGGTAGAGAGAGTCCCACCTGCATTTAGAATCAGAAAGACTTACTGCATCCAAAGCACATTTTGGAACCGTGTCCTAATTACAGTGTAAGTGCGATGAGCTGAGGCACCATTTATTTATGTACAACACAGAGGCGGACATTATCCTCACTCCTGTCGCCCTAACCGCTCACTCTCTTGAGTGCAGTCTTTGTTGAGCCTCCACTCACATGTGATGGCTCCCTCTTTGCTGTTTCATTGGTGCTTTTCCCTCAGACCCTGTTGTATTCTGCGTGTGGCCATCTTATCCAGCTAGTGGATTGCTGATTCCTAGGACATTGATTCCCAAAGCAACAACGTTTGCGATTCACTCATCAGTTCATTTCTGAAAGTAGCACTAGCACAACTGTTCACCCATTAAATGGACTATTATGAAACCATGCTTAGATTTTTGTCTTGGCAGAATACTAGAGAGTAAAAGAATGTATTACTTTCAATAACTTCAGTAGAAACACAGGATCTCTTACTTGTTTGCCATGTTTTTCATTGGACAAAAGTTTAACATGAAGAATTATGATCGTACAACAAAACGTAACTGTGGATTTACTATTAAAAAAGAACCATGTTAGGTTGTGATGACAAAAACTAAAATAACCCCAAAGCCACTAGTAAGCAACATTATTTTTTTTTGTGGCAGATGACATTGCATTGTAGAAAATATCACCACGCCTACATGTCTACCTGACAGTTGGGTTATGATCACTGTGGGGCTATAACTTCACATTCATAATACACAGCTAATAGTTCAACATTTATACTGTTCTGAGCAGGGTTTTATGCATAATAATTATATTATATTTTTGTTTCATTTTTTAAGAAAGTAACACACTTTAAAATCAAAATCTGTTCTTTCTATCTGGAGGCTGCATTTTCCCCAGGTCTCTTCTGGCCATTATTTTACAATGAATCTGGGTGGAATCTCATGAGTAGGAAAGAGGTAGTGCTGTCAGAGGTCTTGCTCGCTGCCCTCTTTTAACATACTATAAAGGATCAAGAAGTGCTTCTGTGTGCTTTAGAAAACACTCTCTAATTACGAAGAAATGACGATATGCCAGTTTTTAAGATGAAATAACAAAAGTAAATGTTTGAGTCATATTTTTAATAGAGAATTATTAGAGAACTATGAATCCAGAGCCAAATTTTGACACAATTTTTGATAGTAAAGTTATGGAAGGAAAGGTGGCTGTAATTTATTATTTTCCCACTTTCTGCATCCTGTTTCCAGTTTCTCTTCATTTCATACTCAGATATGCAGGTACTTTATTCTCAGTTAAGGTAAGAATAATTGATGATGGCTTAAGACATTACCCCAGAAAGAAAAATTTATTTACATAACCATCACTATTTTAAATGTGACTATATGTATTTTTTTTTTTACATGTTAAAGGGCAGGTTTATAAGAAAATGTCCTAAATGCCGGGACCATTCTCAGGGTCACTTACCTAGTCACAAACCGTGATTTTCATGTGGTCACTGGGTTTCAAAAAAGGAAGAATATACAGATTTTTTTCTGAGTGGCCACTGTTCAGTGTCCTCATTCACAGGGACATTTAAAGGAACGAAAGGGCAGAAATTCAAAGCACCAAAAAGCCTGAATATTCTACCAAGTGGTTTTCCAAAATAGTGTTGAACCTCATTAACATGGAACCCAATAAAAAATCTAATGAAACTGAAATAAGTATATTGCATACCATACCTTAATGGGAAGAGTTTTGCTGTATTGTCATGGAGCAACTGAAGGTTCTGCTTAAGTCAGGAAGAATCTATTGGGAAAAAGAAGAAAAGTGTAACTATCTTTTCACCTTTGACATTGGCAGATAGCTTACAAAATAAAACCAAACAAATAATAACCCACCAAAAAAAAAAAACAGAAATGAAAAAAATTGAGGCCTACTTAAAGAAAGCAGTGAAATTAATTGGCGTCCGATGGGGGCATAGCTCCATAGTGCTCATTTTCTAGTATTTTAGTATTTCTTGAAACTGATTTTTTTGCCACCATCCTCTGGGCCCCAGGAACACCCCACCATGTAATGTTGCAGATGAGCAGAAATGACCGTGAGCTGGAGTCAACTGATTTCCTGCTCCTTTGTGTGGTTAATTGCTAAAAGCCATACTTAGACAATTGGTTTTATTTTTTAATTTAATTGTTTTTTATTAGGGTAATAATGGTTTATAACACTGTATATGATTCAGAAATACAGGGCCCCATCTTTCAAGTGTATGCTACCACACCACACCCACCACCAAGGCACCCACAGTTCTCCGCCACAGTCATTTGATTAATATTAATTTCTATCCTGTCTTCATTAAGAACACCACACCTTCAGTGGTCCTTCCTCGCCTATTCGTTTCATCATCATCTGTCGGGTTTACCTCTCACATCATATTTCCCCCTGCATTCAAATGACTACTTCTGTGGTTTCGGCTACCTGCAGTCAACTGAGGTCTGAAAACATCAGGTACATCCAGATATTTTAAGACAAAGACAAACAGAGTATTCATATCACTTTCATTATTGCAGATGATGATCCTTCTCTTGTGTCATTGGTATTGTAGTTAATCTTTTACTCTGCTTCATTTATGCATTTTTTTTTACATGTTAAAAGGACAGGCTGATTAGGAAAAGGAGAAAGGAAAGAGAGATACAGGTGGGCAGCAGGGTTGCGGAGACTCCCTAATTGAAGAGTTCAGCATAGGAGGAAGAGTGTATACAGGGATAGGTACCGTCAGGCAAAGACCAGGGATCTTGGGACACACCCCAGCAGGGAGGGAGGACTACAGCATGTGCTGTTAGCGTCTTACCCCATCAAACCCAATCCGGTTGGTTGGCAGGCGCTCCCTGTCAGGCGGTGCCAAGTGCTGCTCCCTGCACACCCATGTGCACTGAGCTATTCACATTCTTAGCCAGCATTTGTGCTCATTTCCTTTGGTCTCTTCGTTCAAATCATGCGCACCCACTCATGCAGGGAAAAAGAGTTTCTTCCCCCTTTACTTACCTACGCCTTTGTTCCAAGGTTTGTCCCATTGAAATTGCCTCTGATCAGCCTCACATTGATTTGTTTTGCCACCCTTAATATTCTGTAGTGTCTGGGACCCTTCATGACGCATCGCCCTTTCAGAATAAGCTGGTGCTTTTGGTGGTTATTTTGTGTGTTGCTTTTACTTGTTCAAACCAGTCTGCACTTGTTAAGTTTGGGGCAATGTCTTCCGCTTCCTTTATTTACTTTCTGCACACAACAAGATGTGCTCAGATCCTTGGTGACTGATTGATTGAAATAATTGCACACCAGGAGGCTGTTTTTGTCATTAGCTGGCAGAATTGAGTTTTGGGGTCTGCTTAATGCAGATGCGGACAGCAGTCCTCAGTCTTGGAGCCAGAGACTCCTGGACTCCAAAGGGATTGTCACGTATCAAAGATTATCTTTATGGATTTGATGGATTGCATGAAGCTTGATTCACCCCTTTGTATTCAACCTATACATATGATGTAGCTAGAAATAAATTTACTTCTAAATGCATAAAAAAATTGCCACTCATTTCCTGGAATTGTCATCTTAGTTTACTTTTAAAAAAGGTTAAGGAAGGGACAAGGAAAAAGATGAATTATAATAATGTAAAAATCAAAATCAACAAGCAACTATAAACCAGAGACACACTAAGGGTGGGGGGAGGGAGCAGGATCAAAACAAAGGGGGTGGGACTTGTACAGGGACTATAACTGAGAGGAAAATGCATGCATTGTGCAAAAATGAAAAATGATGTAGAATATATAAAATTAAAAAAATAATAAAAAATAAAATAAAAAAGAAATTTATAGCCAAAAAAAGATTAAGGAAGAAAAACACATGACTTTAGCCAAAACTATTGTCTACATAGTGCAGGAGAAGCAGAATTATTTCTTTAATGATTTCTAAAATAAAATAAAGAGAGGAGCTTATTGGGAAAATGATATTCCTTGTTAAAATAAATATCTCCATGCTAATTGGCTTAAATGGAATTGAACCAAGATATTATTTTTTAAATATGTTTTTTTAGATATATGGCTTCAAACATAAAATAGATACATAAGATAGAATGAACAACTATGAGTTTTAAATGAATATTGTATTTTAAAATCACAAAACTTGCCCATTTTTTTTTTTCAGTTGATCTTACACATCTTTAGGAATGTATGGATAAAAAAATAAGTACAATTTGGGGTGAAATTTTGTTTTTTAAACATTTTTAGAGTTTTTTAATAAAATTTAGCAGAGGAAGATTCACTTTTCACTTGACTTTGAATTGCTTTTGGTCACTTGCATTCTTAATTCCCAAAGATTTGCTGTCTCATTGATTTAACCTTGCTGATCCTTCTAATCCCCAGCTGTTTTATTTTTACTTTGGGAATAGTTTTCAGTTTTTTTGCCCTTCCTCTTCCCATGGACATTTTCCTTCTCTGTGAAGACAAGGGGAGCAGATTTCCCAGCGCTTCCAGGCTCTGTTTATTTCCTCCCCACACATTTGTGTTTTTCTGTTTTCCACCCTCTCTTCGCTCCATACTTGCTCTGCATGCACCTCAGCAGACTTGAGACAATGAAGCTGACCCACACAGGTGCGCACAGCACCCATGCACACACACGTACACACCCAGCTCGTGTGCAAGGAACACCTCTCCTGTCTGCCCACCGTTACTAACGCACCACCCTTCAACGGGGTGTCCTTTAACTCTACTTTGAAAAACAAATGAAAGGAGAAAGGAAATGACTCCCCAAAGGTGGATCTGTGGTCAGATGGTGCCCTTAGGAGGACACAGAAAAGGGGTGTGGGGAGCAGAGAGACTCAGGTCCCCACGGCCGGTCGCCCCACTCGATGGGCCTTGCTTGCTCCTCGCGCTGCCTTGTCCTGTGTTCTGGTTTTTGGTGATTTAGAAGAACCAACGTTCTTCTCTGCTCCGTATTTGTTTTAAATGCTGCCGCTGCATTAAAATTAAGACTGATAATTAAAATTAAGGTTGGTTTGAGTGTGCGTAGAGGGCAGATGGGGCGCGCAGCCGGGTTTACCCTGGAGTGCACACACCCCGGGGCACCCACTCCCCAGGAGCCCCCAGCCCTGGGGGAGGAATGTGGGTCCTTCCTGCTGTCTTCAGGCTCATGCCACCTCTTCAGGCACCAGGGTCAGCACCCGGTGATCGATGCTATTTTTTGAGCTTTGGGGGTGATCCAAGAATATAAAAAGGGACCATCTGGATTTCCGTCCATTTCAGTCATGCTGAAAAGCTCTTTATAGCATGTGTTTGTTTTTATAGACTCAAAACGTTCTCTAAAGTTATTTTCCGAGACAGCCACATTTCAGAACCGTGGCCTTTCTCTCATTTAGTGCTAAAACTAAACAGAACGTCCTTTAAGCTCCCACGCGAAGTCCCCTCCTAAGTCGCTGCCGAGAACCTGTGTTTCAGGCTCCATGTCACTCTGAGAAACACTCCAAAAAAGTCTGCGCCCACTGTTGAATGGTGATTAACTTTCAGGTAGGTTATTTTTGTAGTCTTTCAAAAACAAACAAAAAACCCTTGTCTGAAAAAATATGTGCAATTGCTCCTGGAAGCAGTTGGCCCCTCTGAAGTAAAATTTAGGGGTTTTATTCCCCAAAAGGGCTGGAGAATAGGGGACACAATGTCATCATCACTGTTTGGTCACTAGCTCTCAAGTCCGTGAGTAAAGAGAAGTTGCCATTGAGAAAAATATTTCTAAAGTCTCCAATTCTTCTTTTTTTTAAGGTTTTAACTTATCTATAAACCAGGAAAACCATTAAAGATGAGGGAGTTTGCCAGCAATGTCACCACTTCTCTGTAAATGGAACAGGAATGTCCTTGATGCTGATGGTGCAGTAACTACCTCGGGTTATCTCTGGCTCCCCGCTGACCAGGGCTGAGTGAAACCCCGGACACTGGGCTTAAATATCTTTATGACACACTTGCAAATCCCTGGAGCAGTAAAATTGGCAGCTTAAATTTCTTAATTTCTTCACATGCACTTAAACCCCATTGCGGGTTTTACATTTACATTATAAATCTCAGGGGAACGAGGTTTTCAACTTCTCCATACAAAATTCAATATTTGGTATTGACAACTGATAAATAGGAATTCATTTTCCTGCTCTATCCGAATAACCTTTTTATAACTTGAGCAACATTGCAAACTAACAGGATCACGGTCATTTAAACATGTTTCCTGCCCACATCTCTTTAAAACAGACTTCGCTGTTCAGTTTTATAAGTCTTACTTTTCCTCCCACGCTGAGCAATATGTGAGCATTTCCTTTAATGCTGGTTTTTAATGAGACTGTTAAGGTGTTTCTGAGAGGCGGGAACTCGCCCAGTGACACCGTCCTGGGCTGATGAGGTGGTGCTTACCGACACTTCACCTCCCAGCACTAGCCACATATGCTCACAGGGGCCCATTTGATTCCAGGGGTAACATCCTGGCCTGTTCGGGCTTCCGTGTGTACTCAGACATATGGCCGGTGGCTTTCGAGAAGAGTCTTCAAGCTGGCAGGCTGTGGCTGATGTCTCTGGGCTCACATGCCCCATTTCAGTCTGGGCTGTTCCAAATTGGAGGCTGAGTCTTGTCAACTTGTGCTGAAATGTGAGGACGTCCAGATTTTTTACAGCTTCTAAGCCGCCCAGACAAGTATAATTATCAGCAGTCCAAAGAGCGAGGAATAGAAGCCAAATGCAAATAAATGAGGGAGTGAGAGCAGAAGAGCTGCAGCTGGCGGGTCAAGCTGGGTGCAAAATGGTTTAGCTTTTTCAGAAATCAGAGAAGAATGTCACCACAGTGAACCTGTGGTCATCAAAAGGACTCATTCTTTGGCACTTTGAAGGAAACAGCTCCAGAGAAGAGAGTTTTAAATAAGTAAGAAAGTGGCGAAGAAGAATGGGCAGAAGTGCCAGCACTTCTGAGGAGGTGAGCACGCCAGGCTCTTTGGGGATGGCAAATTTTCTTGGAGAGAGAGAGACATGACTGATAATGCGAAGACACGGTTGTCTGAAACTTTATATTCTGGCCCAGAGCTGGAAAGACTGTTCAATGAGCATTAGGAAGAATTGGAAACTGTACCCAAATTAGAAAGCCTGCTTGACCTTTCTCTCAATTACAGTATTTATTTTACCACTTCTCTTCTGAATGCATATTTTCTGATTTCAGGGCTTTTTTTATTTTCTTGCGACTCCATCCTCACTCGACTTGCTCTTTTCCTGGAACGCTGCACACACGGAAGGACTGGCAAATGAAGGACTGCCGTCAAGCTTCCCTCCCCAACCCTCCCTCCCGCTATTCTCCGGCTTGGAAGGCGCCTTTCACTGGGCGAGATCTTTGACAGTTTCATTTCTGTAGTATCGGGGCTCGATGGAGCCCTGGGGAGCCAATCCGGCCATGTACAAAGCGGAGGAGAAGATGCTGGCGTGCGGAGGGCTGTGGTGGGCTGGAGACATGGCCCCTGCTGAGCATCTTCTGTCCCGACAGCTGAGTTCTGGTCATTGCGAGGGGGCATGTAGACAAGTGATCTCCGAAATCTGGTTTATTATGAAGATGCTGAATGATTTTTAAGTGTTGACAGGTTGTTATTTCCTATTTTAAGGAATATTTATGTTCTTGAGCACTGGGCCCATAGGAGGCCGTGAACAAAGGCATGTAAAGCCCCCCCAGCCTCGTGACTATCAACTCACAGACTGTTGTAGAATAAACTGTAGAAACAAACACTAGAATTCTTACAAAGCATTCAAAACTTTGGGTTTGTCTTTAAAAGATTGGCAAATTTTCTCTCCTACAACCTCCATTTCTCTTCATACGGTCCAAAAAATAATTTTTTTTGATAAGTTCAGTAAAACTTTATTGAACAAATGTAATGGTGAACGGGATTTCACCAAAGTCTCTGGCTTGCTGATCCCTGACACAGACTTCCAACTCTTCTAAGTCTTTCACCTACCTATATATCTACCCATTTCTATATCCACTAAGTCCCTGCTGGCAACCTTTTAATGAATTTTGTTTCTTTTTTTTTTTACCTCCAGAACATGACATAAACTAGGCCCAGGGACTTTTTATCTATTGACTGGGTAGCAGGTCAGCAAACTTCTGTCCTGTTGAGCACAGAGATAAGGTTCATTTCTGCAAACACAAACAAGCCTCTTTGGATGGATGTCCTTGCTGGGGGTTTCTTTGCTGTCTCCCACCCTCATGGCCCCTGCCATTTCCCTGCACAGCCGCCACCAGCATCTGCCCCCTTTGAAGCAGCCTGAAATCCAGGCAGTTACTTATTTCTTTCCCTCTGGAATTAACATGTTTATCACTGCACCACTCGGCGATTATATTTCACCTTCCCCAAGGCTTCCTGCATTTCTTACACACCTTTACACTCTCAGCCGGAACCCAGCATTTGCAGACCAGCCCCCCAACCCCCCAGGGGCTCTATACATTTTTGCAGCAGCATGTTTTCTCTGAGTAAATTCCTGTCCTCTAGACCTTTCTCAACCAGGATGACTTTGTTCCCACAAAAATCTGACAGTGTCGAGAGAGCAATGATCATCATAACCCGGTTAAGTGCAGGCCATCGTTACTCTGGTTAAGGAGTGAACAGAGGTCATAGGTCCTGCTGACCACCCTGAAGGGCACAGCGTTGCCCCCAGGATGAAGGCTGATCCAGTCCAAAGTGTTAGTACTGCTGAACTGAGGAAACCATGGTCAAGATCAGTCAAGGATATTCCTTTGTATTAAAATTTTGCTTATTTTATAACAAAGGTCTTAGGTGATCATCTATTCTATTCAGATGGATTATATTCTGTACTACAGGGCTCTTTATCCAATTGTTTTCATAATAATGAGTTCTGAGAACAGACACCTTAAAGAAATCAGAGTTCTCTGGGCCTTTCTTGGGCCATTTTTATTCGACTACATTAATATTTATAGGGCAAGTGTAGGAATGTTTGATAAGCAGAAGAAGTCAGAATATGCTCTGATGCTCACTGACAAATAGTAAATTCATGCAAATTTCTAGCAGCACCTTAGGGTGCAGCAGGCCTGCCTTAGGGGTCATGAGGGTTTGGGAATGAGAACACTGATGTACGATTATTTAAGGATGAATTACCAAGTAATACTTCCCCTTTGTGTTTTTGAGTTTCAGAATGAGATGATATTAAGGAATCATTTATAAAGACAGTAAATTTTATGAATAGTCATTGTAAAAATTTAAATATGAACAGGTTAATTCTTAGAGTGAAGGAGGAGAAGGAGAGAAAGAAAGGAGGGAATGTGGGAGGCAGGGAGGGAAGAAATACTTGGTCAATTGGGACAGAAAGCTAGAGGCTTGCATCAGGCAGAGGCCAGTTTAGATTTAGGCTGTGAAACTAATGAGTGGTGTGACCTTGGACAAGTTTCTTATTTTCGTCTCTATCCTTAGCTGAAAACCAGCGATAGCATTGTTATGGAAATTAGATGAAAATATATACAGAAAACATCCATCACGGCATTGGGCACATAGAAAGTGCTAAATATATGTGTAAAAAATAATGTTTGACAATCTGTAGAGCATAACTTGCTTAAAGTAATAGAATGCTTCAAGATAAAGTAGTTTAGGATCAGGCAGGCCAGAGATATGATTTCTATGAATATATTTGTCCCAGTAGCACTGAAGTTAATAAAAAATCTCTGTTCCCTCCTTTCCCCAAAGTCAGTCAAGAATTTTAAGTGAACCCCCAGTTCAATTTCTTCCCCTGCCAGTTTCACTTTGAAAGTAAAACGTGCTACAGACAGACGCTATTACAGCCTCCTGGCCCAGGGCACTGCAGCCCGGCTCCTGCTGGGGATTCCTTATTTTCCTGCTTCCCCTTTTACTTTCTTCAAACTCAAAAAAAAATTCAACTTTCCCACAGGACTGGACCAGTCAACAGTCTCACCAACAGTGGACAATGGTTTATTTTTCTCCACACGTCTATGGAAAATAATATGGAGGTTTCTCAAAATATTAAAATAATCCAGGAATTGTATTACTAGGTATCATCCAAAGAATGCAAAAGCACTAACAGGAAGGGATACTGACACTCCTATGTTCACCACAGCACTATTTCCTGTAGCCAAGCTATGGAAACAACCTAAGTGCTCACTGGCAGATGAGGGGACTAAAAAGATGTGACATACACAGAATGGAATACTACTCAGCTATGAAAAAGATGAAATCTTGGCATCTGCAGCAACATGGGTGGAGCTGGAGGGGTTGATGCTGAGTGAGATATGTCAGAGGAGAAAGAAAGACACTGGATGGATTTACTAGTATGTGGGATATAAAGAAAACAAGGAATAGATAAAACTAAACCAAAACAAACCCTAGAAATCTGACAGCAGACTTGAGGGTGGAGGTGAAGAGTAAACGAGGGAGGGGGAGCAATGGGCCACACGGCAGGACTGTGGGTATTTTGGGGGACGGTGTGCTGTGGTGACATACATCTGGAGAGGAGTGGATCTGCACCCCTAGATCTTAGGCGGTGTTGTAAACCAACATTACCTCAATAAAAAAACCCTATTTTTTAGTTTCCAGTTTCCTAAAGGTAGAAATCAATTCAGTAGGCCTCTATTCACTCTCTACACTAGTTTCTATGCTGCACACACAACCCCAATTTCTTACCAAGACTCCTGTCTTGCTTGGCCCCAGACCTGACTGGGGACCGGCCCACCATCATCTCACCCCCAGCACGGTCTTTTCCACAGTTCCAGATACAAGAGCTTCTGGACTGTCCTTCCAGTGCACCAAGAAATTTCCCCTTGCAGCTTTTCAGAGGCTCCTTCCCAGCTATTCCCTACGCTGACATCTTATCCTGCAGGACTCAACTTAGAGGCATAAACTGCAGGGCCCGCACCTTTGCTCCCATGCCAAGTAGGATCTCTACTGCTGAAAGTCTGCACTCTTGTTTTTTTTATTGATAGCAAATTGCATCCAGATAGGCAGGTTTCCCCCGCTATTCAAAAGCAGAAGATGCCTCTTGGCATGACCTTGGCAGGTTATTTTTGGGATCTGGGAATGCTACACCATTCATTTACATGGAAAAATTTCATGCCCTCCCAGATGCCAAAAATAACCTACCAAATCATACCAAATAGGAACATTCTACTTTTGGATAGCAGGGAGACTGACAAATTGTTTACCTACATATAGTTTGCTTACCCGACTAGGTTAGAAATTCCACAGAGGGAGAATCAACATGTGTGTCATTTGCAGCCTCAAATCCAGAATCTGAAGTTCTGCCATATATTCATTTACGTCCAACCATGTACCCACCATGCCTGGCAAAAAATAATTATTCAATAAATATCTGCCATGTGACTGCATGAATTAATAAACAAATAAATAATGGAAAATAGGATGTCATGTCGTTTGCTTAGGAGTTTATCAAATGTGTCTTAGATGGAAGATTCGTATAATGGGTATTTTACACTATCTTCACTTTCAAGATTTGATTTAAAATTTATTAATAGAAGTGTATGCATAGCAGCATAAAGTGATGACTCTTAGTATTGTATCTCATGAGGACTTTTATTTTTCTTTACAGATAAAAATATGCCTGAGACAGAGTAGGTTCTCCATAAATTCTGGTTGAATTACAAATTGGTGCAAAGAACTTTTCTAGAAATACCAGATGGCTTTTGTTTACGTCTTAGTCTCAGCTCTTTTTTCTTGGTGGGGATATCTGTATGTGGTTCCATATTATTTACGTAATGTAGTGATTAAATTTTTTAAGAACTGAAATAGGATTTGTGCTGAAGTAACATATTTTAATATCAAAATAATTCTCAAAGTCCTAACTTCATATAGCCCAAAGCACTTTATCACATTTATTATTTAAAGCCAAACCCTGTGGAACAAGTTTTATTATCTTGCATAAAAAAGGAGGCTCAGGAAGGTTAAAAAATATAAACATGTTCTCTAAACTGTACCTCCATGAAGAGACAGGGTAGGGAGCAAAACTCAAGTCAGACTTTAAACTCCATGTCTTCTCCTGTATGCGACAGTTGGGACCCTAGAAATGCTCACCTTTCCCCACAAGTACATGCCATTGCAAGCCACTAAAGAGAACTTCACCATCGTTTTAAAGTAATCATTTGCTCTTTCCCTGGGCTCTGTCACCTTCCCTGAAGCCAGCTAAGTGTCGTGACACAGTTCCTGTGGGACTGCCAGTGGGTGTCGGTCACTAGGTACAGACTGTGGAGAAAAGTATCATGACCTCTCAGCTATCTGGGGCGATCGAGAAGGCAGAAAAGAACTATGAGACATAAATGCTATATTGGACGTGCACACGTTACAGCAATTTGGTTCCCCAAGTGTGTGTAGTTCCTGCTGTGTGCAAACAGCCACAGGGAGCCCCGGAGCCCGCTCTGGAGAAACAGGAAGCACATCACTGGGCCTTGAGTGACAGGGAACCGACCCCAGTGCTCATGGTGTTCAAGTAGGGTACAGGTGAGTATTGGAATATATTTTTTTAATATTTATTTTATTTATTTATGCATACAAGAGCTGGGGTACAGGCTAGAGGTGCAGGAGTGAGAGGATTCACCAGAGACAGAGTGGGGAGCAGAACAGGTGGATCCATTGAAATCCACTGCTGAGGGGAGCAGCGGGAAGATGGGAGAGATCTGCTGCGCCATGTGGGTCAGCTCCCTGGCCAGGATTGAACTCAGGCCACTGTGTGGCCTGTGATAGCTTGAAAGCCCTGAGACTTAACCCCTGCACCACCAGGGAGGCCCGAGTGTTGGAATATCTGAGAACAACTAGCTAGAAAATACTGGGACTAGGATATTAAGTTATTTTATCCATCTGAGATAATAGATGGAACTCACTTAGAAAGACCTGGAAGAATTAGAAGCAGAGTTCACATGACAATCAGTTATTTTCTACCTGTCTTTGGGACGACAAGACATCAGAAGGCAGTGCCTCTAAAATCCAAAGGTTCAACTATATATTTACAAAAAACAAAAACAAAAACAATTACTCATCTGAAAAGTCCTGCTTTGCAACAGGGTTCCCTTGCATGCTAGTGCCCAAAAGGATGAGGTCCGTTCCCCACTTCCCAACAATAAGACGTGTGTGTGTGTGTGTGTGTGTGTGTGTGTGTGTGTATACCAGACAGCGTATACATCCATGTGCTCATGTGCAATCCCACCTATGGAATCTGAGTTATCTTTAAAGCAAACAAGTTTTAAAGTTTCAATGTTATTTTCTAGGTGCTACCTATATGTTCATAAATATTTATTTCATTTTTTATAACGAGGCATGAGTCCCCTCTGATTCTCATCTTCATTGTACAGATGGCAATTCTGAAGCCCGGGAAGGCTAAGTAACTCACAGAAGGCCGCAGAGCTAATAGGGGCCAATGTCGACCCGAGCTTCGGCTCCTGCGCCCATTCTGAAACCACCAGCCCGCGCTGCGGTGGAGTAGTTTACTCTGAAAGGTGGTGATGAATTAAATTCCACTTTCTTCTTTTGTTACAGATTAAATTTGGGGCCCTGTGCTACTTGCAGAAATTGCTGGAATCTCGGAAGTAGCTGACAAGTTTTAGGCGCTCCTCCCCAGGGCCAGGTGTGTGATAAGTTTCTTTGTAATGACTCCTTCATAATAAAGCTCCGCGTTACTTCCATGAGAGCTACGGGGAAATATTATGACCCTGTTTCCAAGGCTGATCTTTCTATTTAACTTCATAATTGCATGATGTCAGCAGGACATAAATACAACCTGCAGGCTCCGTGGAAGCCGATATCCTGAATAAATTTCCAACAGCCTTTTAGAAATAATGAACTACAGAATTGACTTCTCTTAGGTATCTGCACACACGTACTGAAGGCAATGTCACCTCCCACACACAGGTCAATACCCTCATGGGGTTCTTCAGCCCCACTCCAGGGCTGCAGGAGGGATGCCCCCGGGTGCTGGGCTGTGACTCAGTTTCCACAGTGGAGGAAAAGCTTCACCACCCTGAGTTCTACCATGAGCTCTGCTGAGCAGCTGCCCTTCTGTGCCGTCACCTCACCCCACAAGCCTCAGTAACCTCACCGTTTACAAGGAGCATTTCCTCTTTCTCCCCAGATGAGTGAGGCCCCGACACCGACCTCATTCCATCCCATGCCTCTGCTTCTCAGCATTTTTGCCTACAACCAACTTAGCATCTTCTCTGCTCACCAGGGAGGTTCGACAGTGTCCAAAGCTTCCCCGTGGGCTAACGATCCCCACGTCTTATAACTGCAACCATCGCGTTGCCCCCTCTCGTTCTTCGTCATCCCTTTTCTTTTCATTGATTCCTTTCCTTTAACACAGACTTATTTTCTTTCCTTAGCACATTCCTTAGCATTGATTCTTTTCCTTAACACATAACCATATTTCTCGAAAAACAATGGAATGTTCTTCAGCTGTTACGAAAGATGGAATCCTGCCATTCACAACCACGCAGATGGGGCTAGAGGAAATTATACTTAGTGAGGGAAGCAAGACAGAAAGGCAAACACCATATGCCATCACGCCTACGTGGCACACAGAGAGAATAAGCAGATGAACTAAATAAAAGAAAATAAACTTTGGTTCTGTAAGACAAGTCAGGGGTTACCAGAAGGTAAGCGGGACTGGGGGTGTGTGAATCAGGGTGCCGAGGACAACAGGGGTGGGGAAAGTTGTATTTGGACTTTGTGTAGTGAACTTAATGCCATTGATATACGAGATGATTCTCAATGATGTACCCTGGAAACGTCAATAAAAAACCATTAGTGATAGGGCCTCTCTGGTGGCGCAGGCGGTTGAGTGCAGTGCTGTGAAGCTGTCGGCAGCCTCTGCAGTGCCAGTTTGATCCCCGCCGGCCTCAGAGCAGCCGACATGGCGAGCAGACCTCTCCTGTCTCACCCGCTGCTCCCCTCAGCAGTGTATTTCTTCAGTCTGTCGGTTCTGCTCCCCGCTCTGTCTCTGGTGAATCCTCTTACCCTCCCGCACATCTGGCCTGTACCAGATGTGTACAGGTTCTTGTATAAATAAAATAAATCTTAAAAAAAAACTATTAGTGATAAATAAAATTTGAAAATAAACGCGACCCTCACTTGATCCTGAAGTCTTGTCTGCTCTCTGTCTGCTCCTGGGTAGTCTGTCAAGTTCTCTGTGATGGCTTCCTCTTTCCCACTGGATTTTCTTTCTCTGCAATTTAAATTTTCTCCTAAAATCTTCAAAGAAACAATGTAGCTTCCAGAGCTGCTTGATTGCCAAAGATCTTCACATCTGTAACTTCACCTTTTGAATTCTTGTTTGTACTTCTTTAATTTTATTATCTTATCAAAACTTCTTTTTCAACTCAGACCAACATTAAGTTCTCTTTCTGAGGCATCTCTCTAGAAGGTGACCCAAGCAATCTGTCGAAACCAAGCTCACCATTCAGGTATATTCTCAAACCTACATCCCTTATTTCCTGTCTCAGCTGCCAGCTTCGCCATCGCTTTACCTCCCAAGCTTGAGACCTGGGACGCGTCTTTGATGTTTTCTTGAGACCTGGGACGAGTCTTTGATGTTTTCTTCGCCCTATTCATTCAATCCAATCATACCCAAAAATTTGATATCCTGAGCACTCCCCCTTTATTTTTCTCCTCCCTCTCTAGCATAATGTCTCTCCTGAACCGAAAGTAATAGTTTCTGGAAAAGGATTAAATAATGATTCCCAAATATTTATGTCTACCTTGAACGTTGGTATGGGGTTATTTGGAAAAATAGTCTGCAGGTGTTATTTGTAAACAATCTTAAGGTGACCTCATCCTGGATGTAATGTGGGCCCCACATTCGATGCTGGTGTCCTAATAAGAAGGGAGGAGGCCACCGAGACACTCACAGAGAAGGTCATGTGAACAGACTGAGGCAGAACTGTGCTGCAGGAGCCAGGAATTCATGGGGACCCCAGAGGCTCAAGAGGCAAGGAAGGCTGTTCCCTTGGAGCGTTCAGAGGGAGCACGAGAGTGCTAACACTCTGATTTCAGGCCTCTCACCCCAGGAATGGAAGAGATGCATTTCCGTTCTTTTACTTCATTTATTTCATGGTCCCTTCTTACAGCTGCCCTAGGAGTTCCTAAGGGATCCATAACCTCTTCTGACAACATGGTTCTTCATGGGACACTTTGATGACCAGAAGAAAACCATGTAACTTCTCACAGGAGAAATCCACAAAACAAGAGTCACAATTTCACAGAAGTTTCCAGAACCTCCAAGGTCTCCTATGGATCTTCTTAGTATTCAAGCAGTTGATTAAAAACTTCTTTCCTACACAGAGTGCTTAGGTTAATTTCCTACAGTAAAATTCTGATGATTTCATCGTCTGATTGAAAAACATTTATATCCCTCATGAACCACAGACTCCACACAACCTGACAACATTCTTACCAACTGCAGTTCCCAGCTGAAACGTCCTTTGTTCTTAATCCTCCTACCAAATGGCCAAATTTCCAGAACATACCATGCCTTTGTGCCTTACAAATGCTGAGTATGCTGCCTGGAATTCCCTCACCTCACCTGTATCCAGGCCCATAATGAATTCCTAGTCACTCTTGATATTTTCTATCCCTCATCTCATCTGTGAATCAAATGATTTCACTGGCAGTGTCATGTTGCTTTCACAGGGTGATTAAAATCCTCGGCTGTGACAAAGTTTGGCATGCAAGGTACTTTACTTTGTAAGAAATTTTTAATTATAATATTACATCATAATATTTTGTTCAGATTTCACTATTGAGCCACTGTGCTTCCATTCCTTAATTACTATGGCATATCTAGTACTAAATATGCAACAGTACTAAATTGTTGTAGTGACAGTACTAAATTTTTGGCTTTTATATAATTGTTATAACTGGAATTTTAGAATAATAACTTGTGGACCTTTGTTCCTGAACAAATGCTTAAACTTTGTTTCTCAATTTGCTTCCTTGTAAACTGGTAAGAGAATGTACTTAACTCATTGGGTTGTTTTGAGGACTTAAATCTAAAAATTTAGCTCAGCATCAGATATGTATTAGGAATTAAGGTTTTATCAGTTATATTCTCCAGTTTATAATTTTAAAAGATTATAAGAAGTAGCCCTGGCCCTTTTTTTTTTTCCTTTAAATTAGCTGTTGAGGAAGCTGGACTTTATTGCTTGCTCATGGTCTGGTTGAATGTGACTTTTCTTCCTTCTGTGCTTCCTGCCAATGGACTGCAGCATCTCAAAACTTCCATTCCTTGGCTATGTTTATCTGTGATGTTTGGTGAGGTCCAGAGGAAGCACATACTCTCTGGCTGCCTCTTTTTGTGAGGTGAGTAGCCGCTCATGCTAATGCTGATGCTAATTCACTGGAAATTACAAAATGATGGTATTCTAATCCTCTCACTTCTCTTAGTAATTTGTTATCAGGGATGCTATTATGAATAAATGCATCCCCAAATCCATTATTTAGTAATCCAGAGTCACAATTTACATGAAAAGGGGAGCATAAATGTAAACTATGCTTGTTCTTTCTTAATCTTTATTTAGTGTTCATTTCAGAGCTCAGTACAATGGCTGCGTTGATGTCTCTTAGTCATTTGTTTATCTGAAGTATAATTTTCAGTTGCCTTCTGAGAAATACTCAGGACAAAGTTACCCATCTTGTATGTTAACCTTATTCCCGTGTCTTTTATATTTGAAAGTCAGTTTTGCTAGATATAAAATTCTTGGCTCCCACTTTCTAGTTTTGGTTTGCCTTAAAATGTTCTATTTTATTTTTATTTTTTGACATAAATCATTACAGTCCAGAAATCTGATGTAAAATCATGGAGTTTTTTTAATGTCAAAATGATATTTTTAAAATTATTTTCTTAGAATATCTTGACACTCAACAAAGGGTGGCTTCAAACAACACACATGTATTGTCTTCAAGTTCTGAAAGTCAGAAGTCCACAATCAGTCTCCTTGGGCCAACCCAGTCTCAGCGGGTTGATTTCCATGTAGGGAGGGAATCCATTCCCTGGCCTTTCCAAACAGAGACTCCTCACTCTGGGGTTCCTGGCCTCCCTCACCATCAAAACCAGAAATGTGTCATCTCCATGCCTCACTCCAACCATGATCCTCCTGTCTCTCTTTTTTCTTTGTGATTACATTGGCCCACAGGCTAATCAAGAAAAATCTCCACCCCCAGCACCATGAATCTTATCTGTAAAATCCCTTTGCCATATAAAGTCACAAAATCATAGGTTCTGGGGGACTAGGACACACATACACTTGAGGCAGTCATTATTATTCTGTCTATCACAGTGGATATTCAGTCAAGTTCTTTTTAAAGATTTATTTATTTATGCATACAAAAACTGGGGTACAGGCCAGAGGTGTCAGGGGGGGGGTCAGTGAGAGGATTCCCCAGAGACAGAGTGGGGAGCAGAACAGGCAGATTGAAATACACTGCTGAGGGGAGCAGCAGGCAAGTCAGGAGAGGTCTGCTGCACCATGTGGGTCAGCTCCCTGGCCAGGGATCGAACTTGTGCTGCAGGGGCTGCAGACAGCTTCATAGGTTGCGTCTTAACCCTTTGTGCCACCAGGGAGGCCCAATATTCAGTCAAGATTTTAAAAAATGCTGCTGCCATCTTCCCCAAACCCTCTGCTGAATGATCATATTTTCTTCATCATAGATAATATTGACATCAGCCTAAAATTTTGAAAGAAGATGAATCTAGAATATTACTATTCTATCAATTCTCCTTTAAAATAAAAAAAGGACTTGCCTTTAATAGGAACAAATTTATTTCATTATGTATCAGCAAAATAATAGACATCGTGTATGTGTGTGTGTTCAAAAGTGTTGACTAGAACTTGTTATAGTGCTTCACAAAAAACAGATACATTTACCTGATGCGAGAAGTATGGTTAAAATTCATAAATCACTAAATCATGATACAAAGTCACCATTCCATCTACCTCTGGGTCACAGACAAAAGTGACAATAGAAAAATCATGCCTCTGCGTTTGGTTTAAATTAAAATTCTTCTGAAGAAGGACGGGAAGTCATTCAGGCTTGCACATTCTTTAATTTCTTTTATTAAGGCCTGCCCAAAGTCAGTGTAGGCTTCCAGAAACTACAAAGTGTAACAGCTGGTTCCAATTATCCTCACTACCCTGTGACCATATGTACCAATGTTCGATTTTCTGTTTAAGTTCATGAAATAAAACAATGAATTCCTTGTAAAAATTTGAGAAATGCTATGGTGTGTGCATGCATTTGTTTCTGCTCTGAGTCAGGCTCCTGTGTTGGTCAGATGTGTGGATGAAGCAGCTCAAATAAGACAATGTGAGGTGCGGGACAGAGTCTTTTCTCTCTGAGAGCATGTGACTCGAGAGTCTAAAAAGTTCATTGGAACAAAACTTGTTCCAAGAAATGTAGCATTTAAAGGTAATCATTTACAATGAGATCAATGTTAGGGCACTATGAATACAGGCAAGTTGGTAGCTTTTATATCAGCAGAGTGTGACTCAGGATATCTGGCATTTCTGACTCCGTGACCTTTATTGAATCAGAGGTTTTCTCTTAAATATATCATGGGGCCAGAGATAACAAATATACACGCTGAAGTGACCTTTTTCATAGCAATCTGAGATGGAAAAACCACACCTCTTCATTTTTTTTGAATTTCAAAGTACATTTTTTAATACTACAGTTGGTCTCAGCTAATCTGAATTCTTAACTGTATTTGAACCAATATGGTTAAGGCCCGTTAATATTGCCTGTAGTAATGAGTGGAATGTAGCTGTTAAGGCGAAGGTAGCATTCACCAACATTGAAACTTATTATCTAATAGGTATTTCAAATAAGGTATGCCTTACTTATTTCAGTGGGAATATAGCAATTTCTTCACATTAGGAATATGCATCAGCTCTTAAAGGCAGTGACAAAATGATAATAAATGCATCTCTGATGAGCTAATTGGCATTATGGAGAAGTAGAGGAAAATTTTTACAGCTGCATTGAAAATAGATCTCTACCTAGTTTAAAAATCACATCAATATGAACAAAAACTATGTTTATATAGGTAAGGAATCTCAATACAATCCTATCTTTTGAGTAAGTATTTACGATTTGAACAATAATGTTTTCTGAAAAAAAAAATTAGGCATTCACAGGCACAGATTTATAATTACAGTTATGATTTATAGGAATGGTGGTAGGTGGATACTGTTTAAGTGGCCCTAATGTTACTTCAGATTTATATGTTTGCATAGTTTGAAAAGGGAAAAATGGAATCATCAGGTCTTCTTTCCAGACATATTTTAGTTAATATGAATTTTGAGGCCAGGAAGTGAATATAAATTACTGGAAGGCAAATGGATTCCCATTTGCATAGTTTGGCTTTTTCCATTTGAAGTTTCAATCAGCATAATAGAACATATTAATATGCTTACTTTCTGTATAAATCTGTTAAAGTGGATGAAGAATATTTATCAAAGTTCCAGGATGTAAATTTTATTAGAACCTTTGGCTATTCTCAGAACAGAAAATGAAGCATCCAAGAGGCGCTCGTCTGTTCTAGGAATTCTATCTAAAAGGGGTTCAACCAGCCCTGTTCGTTGCTCCACGCTCCAGCATTCTGAGGAAACATCCTTCTCTATCTTCTCCAGTATCTAGGGCACTAACTCAGAAGCATCCGACACCACCACCACTCACTGGGATTGGCTGGAAATGTTTTCTTGCAGAGTTCTCTGACATAAGATTTTTGTTTAGTTTCCCTAGCTTAAGGGAAAATTTAATATAAATTTTACATTGTAGATTAAGAGCAATTACTTAATCTCTTGGAACTTTTAGCTGTTCTAAACCCAAATAATACCTAGGATTGCTCCGGCCCAAGGATTCTGGGATCCGTAGAACTCAACACAGTTCTGAAACCTGCAATGTCCCGTCAATCATCAACCGAATCTCTCACCAAGCCACAGAAATATAAACACTAATGATCTATTTAAAATTCACTGTCAGAAATATTTCAGGTTGCTAGAAAAACACCTATTTCATATTCGTATATTTCAGTAATAGATGATCATTCAACTTCAACTAATGTGTCAAGCACAATATTTAATATTCTTCTGGGAAGATTTTTTCAAATTATAAATCAAAATCCAAATAAACAACAGTGCTTCACTTGAAAATCATAAATAACTGTCAAATATCAATGAGTGGTTTATTATACAGATGTCAAATATTGATAGATGGCGTGACTTGCACATTTGTTATTGCTATTTTCAAATCTCTTATGCTCAGACATCTCTCAATGTGATCAATAAGCATCTTAATAGGGCAGCCATGAGCCTCAGGAAAGATGTTGCTTTCCTTTCTCGACACCACCATTTACTTTGCATGTCTTATAAAGTTTTCTATTTCCTATTTATAATATATTTCAACCAGACATTTAGAATACTTATATCTAGAGGAAAAAGTCAACAATTTTGGGGGTAGTTGTAAGTCTTGGGTGCATAAGGGAATAAGTTGTCTGCATGGTGCCCCTTCTGAATGTAAGGCAAGGCCCCACTCATGCTGCAGACAGAATGTTTTCAGCCTCTTGAACTCTGTGCTGCCATCGTATTTTCCTGGAAAGTGGAAGACATACAGCTAACAGTCTGAAAAAATATTTATTATCATTGGTAAGAGAAGATCTTTGCAATAGAATTACTGGATTGTCCAGTCTCTGCACTGTCCATCTTCCTCACTTCATTCTGATAACTTCTCATCTTGTTATGATGGAGCAAATCTAGGTGCTAACCGTGTGTCTTTCCCATCTGATAGAGAAGTACTGCAGGCCTTGCACAGCTCATAAAGCTACAGATCATGAATTATTATGCCATTACAAAACTAATGTATTTTAAAATAAGGCAACATGAATAAAGGTGATTAAAGATGCAAAGAACCACCTGTTGCAGCCCATGATAATTCATGTAACTGTTAGAATCAAAAAGTCTCTACTTTGGAGGGAATTTTGCCCAATGGACACTTGAATTCTCTATCTTCTCTATGCACACACACACACACACACACAAAAAAGCCATGATCAGTTGCAAGCTTACTTTAGGAAACATTAGGTTATGTTTAAATAGATCATTTTTATAGCATTGAAGGATAAGAAATATACAGGTAGGATAGCAATAGAGGCATAGGAAAAGTCATATTATTTAAAAATCCATGTCATATAAAACTCATGGAAAAGGAACTCTGTCTCCTCCCTTCCCTCTTTCTCCTCCCCACTAAAATGACTTTAAAATGAACTGTAAAGGAAGGAATGAAGCGTGCATTAATTCAGAATGTATATAAAACTGTCCAGGGCCTCCCCTGGTGGCGCAGGTGGTTGAGCGCCATGCTATGAAGCTGTCCACAGCCTCTGCAGCCTCGGTTCGATCCCGGCTGACCAGGGAGATTCCCACTTGGTGAGGCAGACCTTTCCTGTCTTGCCCGCTGCTCCCCTCAGCAATGTATTTTGTCAGTTCTGTTCCCAGCTCTGTCTCTGGTGAATCCTCTCACCTGCCCGCACCTATGGCCTGTGCCCCGGTTCTTATATGCATGGATAAATAAAACTTTTAAAAAATAAAAATAATTAAAAAAAATGAAACCATGCAAACTCCTCCCCTTGCACACTGGAGAACAGGTTTAGGTTGATGGTCTCTTTGAAACTTTGCTAAAACTTCAGTTTCACCCAAGTCACCACCATCTCTTTGGGGTGGCTGTACCCTAGTGACCTGCACTATTACTCAGGTTAATGAATGCTCCACCTCCGGCTGGTCAGGTTAGGATAGCAGTGGACGTTTAGCTGCCCAAATTTCACCCAGAGATCCCATGTTGAAGTTGGCAGTGGCTGAGCCATCTTGGAAAAAGCAAGGCGACAGCTTAGTGCTTGAGCGAACTTCCACAGGGATTATTTTTCTAGTCTTCCTCAGGGAGTGTGTATTTTGAGGCTATTCTGTGTTGCATTCACAGTCCTATTTTCCTTCCCACATTGGAAACACACTCATCTCTGGGGGCTCTTTGTGGAAGAAAGAGGCCTTTGGGGTACCTGTGAAAAACCTGCACGTGGAGAGACGAGTGCAGGTTGAGAGTGGAGTGGGGAGCTCTGGAATAGGCTCTCAGAGTAATATTTAGTATGAATAATTCCCAGTGTAGGAAAAGTTGAAGGGAGGATTATGAAAGTCCTAGAGCACTGGCTTTTTATAACTTTGATCTCTATTAAGTATTCGAGAGCAGCATCAACAGCCATATCTGAACATTTCCCCAGTGCAAAACACTTCTCATTCTAGGAAATTTCTTTCCTCGGGCCAACTCCAAAAAAAGCCACATCAGGGGAGATTTTAAGGGGATTTTCCCCTAGAATAAAAAATTCATTAACAGGAATTAACTTGCCCCTGAGCCAATTCCAGGATGGATTGTTACTTTTTAATATATGAAAATGTGCTCTAACTCAACCCAGGATTTCAGGGTTGGGAGGAGTTTAGTCTGAACCACTGCCCTGCAGGCCCAGTGTTCTCTTAATAATGAAGATACCTGAGAGGAAAACAAGATGCAGTGGGATAATTATGCTTCTAATTGAGTCTAAGAGCAGAACTGAAGACACGTTGGCTCATCAAAACCATAGCAAACTTGATACTAGAGTTTTCTTCTTAGACAAATCTCTGGTCCGGTCTTCTAAACTCAACGGGAGTAAGACAGAGGAGTCACGCATACGGTTCCACCCCGTTAGTGTGAAGAGAGCGGTCTTCTTGTTCACTCTGGTGAATCAGAATTGGGATGTCAAGGTGCAAGTGCCATATATCCAACATCAGTGTTCTCTTAGATGCCTTTAATTTTATAAATAGAAAGGGATAATTCCTTTCACCTGGACTCAGTAAAGTAAGAATTGCTGACTCAGTAATTAAGCCATGGCCGAAAAATAAATATCTACCAGCTCCCCTTTTGTTCTTTTTCAGTGCTATTTCTTTTTCTTCTTTCTACTCCACTTTTTTTCTCCATCTTTTTCCTTTTACTCCTCCCCAAAGCCCTCTTTGCTCCTTCTATGCCTGCCTCTTGTGCTACTCCTTTACTTCTTTTAGTTGGAAATGGACAACAAAAACACAGATAACTGGGGTCATGCAAAGAATATAATCTTTACCAGTTCTTCACGGTCCCAAGTATTCCCTGGCTGATGAGCAGCTTCAGTCCAATGCCAGTGACTGCCTTCTCATGTGCTTCTTGTCTGTGAGTGTGTGTTACTAGGTCCTCTTTCTTATAAGGGCATCAGTCATAGGATTTAGTTGCCACCCTAAATCTGGGAAGCTGTCATCCTGAAATCTTTAACTTAAATCTGCAAAGATCCTATTTCCAACATGGTCACATTCACAGATATTGGGCTAAGACTTAAGACATCTATTTTCTTTTGTGGGGGAAGAGAGAAGTGTGCTTCTAAAGGCACAAAGTATGTTGAACACAAGTCAACACAAAATGGAGAGTCTAGACAAAGTGTTCTGTGAGCAATATTAAAAGATGAGGCTTTTTCTAAGTCCTATTTTATGAATTTTACTTGTACTTTGCACTGAAGTAGTGCTCATATCTTAAATGCCAGAAGCTACATTGAACAGAACCTGCCAGAGAAATGTAACGTGGACATGCTTTAACCACAAGTTCAAGAGAAAAAAGGGAAAGAGCAGGGAAATAAAACCCCTGAAAACATAGAGGTTTTCTAGCCATTGATACAAAAAGTAGACATTGATAAATTCTTTAAAATATAAGAAATAAAATATAAGTGGATAAATTGTAAAAAATAAGCAGTACTTATTTTTTATGTTTCTGCCTTACTCTGAAAAAATTTGAAAGCCTTTCCAAAAATAAAGTGACACAATAAACAAAAGCAAAGAAAAGTAAAATAGTTTTAAGTCAGAACATGGGCTATTTGAATATAATCAGAAAGCCAACAAAGGGGAAATACCAAATACTGACCATACATAGGTTTGGTCTTATTTATGATCATAACACATGATATATTTATATTGGGATGTTGAATTAGTCCTCAGATTTTTGGCAGTGAGATAAAAAGTGAAAGAGAGGGAATCAGCAATAATGACTTATTGAGCTTTTCAATATTTGGCAGGAGATAAAGTGTTTCAGAAAAAGAATCTCCCCCTCCCACAATCATGTAGTCACACTAAAGATTTCTCAAATCTTGAGAGGCACAGAGTAAATTTTTCAAAAATATGAAAGTAAATACTGTTATAGTGTTCACATGGCAGGTTCCTCCAAAATAAGTTTAATAAAGCACAAAGGTAGTATTACGACCCAACTAAGAAAAAGATGAGTCTAAACAAAAGATAATCTTGGAGGGCTTAATCCAATTCAATTTTAACTTCTAGAAGAGAATAAGTGATTTATATTGATCCAACTCATTAATAAGTAGCCTTTTATCTTTTCGCCATTAAAGGGAGTTATCTTCAGATAGCACCACTCACTGATGAAAGCAGTACATCTATTCATGTATTAGTTTGTAGCTGCTGCTATAACAAACTACCACAATTTTACTGGGTTACAACAACACATTATCTCACAGTTTCTGTCGATCTGGGTTTCAGAATATAAAAAATGGAAGCTATCTAGCATACGATATTGCCCCCTTAAAATGAAAGCTGTAAGGAAAAGATTTTTAAATTTATGTAAACCTCTTCCACTTACATAGTCAAGTTGTGATAAACTTGGGTCCTTCTGATAGCCCAGGATAACCTTAACATCAGTTGATTAGTGACCTTAAGCCCACATAAAATGTCAAGTAATGTCCTCCCAGGTGTAACACCAGGGTATGAAGCTCATAGAGACCCACATCCTGCCTACAATACAAATCTTGTGTACCAGCTAAATGATAATGCCTGTGTTTTAGACACCAGATGGGTAGGAGATGAGTTTGTAAATCTTCATGGAAAACTGCAACGCTTCATTGGGTCTCCTTTGCCTGCAACGAACAGAGTGCCTGAAAGCAAATGCAGGATTTCTTTTTCCAGACATTTCCTTATTTATCTCCAATTCCACATATGAATAATTGCTTGAGGGGCCTCCCTGGTGGCACAAGGGGTTACAGTTTCAACATTATGAAGCTATTGGCAGCTACTGCAGCACAAGAGTTCAATACCTGGCGAGGGAGCTGACCCACATGGCACAGCAGACCTCTCCTGTCTCCCCGCTGCTCCCCTCAGCAGTGGATTTCAGAAGAGCCACCTGTTCTGCTCTCCACTCTGTCTTTGGTGAATCTTCACATACCCCCACCTCTGGCCTACACCCCAACTCTTTTATATAAAATAAATAAATCTTTAAAAGAATAATTGCTTGAGTTCATCAAATTTTACACAGTGGCACATGACAGATATAGTTCTTGCTTGGACAAAATGTAATGTCATATAGAAAGACCTTCAGGACGCATTCAAGAAAGGTCTGTCTGGGCGACTAGGCTCCCAGGACTGCCCCGAATTGTTAGTTTCAATATGACACATATAAATAAAATGAATAACCTGCTATATATAAAATAGAGATCAACTGAACTTTGTAAAATAGTTACCACAAATTAAAATGTAAGCTTTAGATTGTTCAGTATGAAGTTATGTGGTTGAGAAAACTCCCTTTTTTATATTGGCTTTTTATTAAGATATTATATTGTTTCATATTCTGTGTAAGCATTTTTATGACTATATAAATCTCTCCAATAAGGTCATATTATTTTCTTATCTCATTTTTTATTCTTGTGCATTAAATACTGCTTCTTTTGAAAAATATCAAAATGTAGACTCTGAAATTACATTTTCAGGCACCAAGATAGCCCCTTCTTTTAACATTTTGTGTTCTTTGCTTATGACATATTTTAAGATATGAGATTACTTGCTTGGAGTGAAATGAGACAGACTTGCTAGTTATTTTCCCAAAAAAGAAACCATCAACATTATCTCTAGTTATTTCTCTATCTCTTACCTTAAAATACCATTATCATTTTTTTAAGTTTTGCCAATTTTGAGAAAAGTACATTGACTTTAAATATGGAAAACTCTATAAGTTCTAGTTGTTTAACTTGCTTTTATGAGATTCTTTTTCTTTTTAAAAAATCCGGTATCTGGGAATAAAGACTAGAGGAGGTAGTTTCCTTGGGGAATTTTGCACACATCTCTGCCCTAGGCTGAACATAGTTACGCATCCCAAAGGGGACTGTTTGAGTCAGGCTTAGAAATAACTAAATGAAACAATGTTAGCCACCGCCTGAATTTTTATTTATTTTTTTGCTTTTTTTATTTTATATATTTTTTACATCTTTCTTCATTTTTGCACAATGTATGCTTTCCATCTCAGGTACAGTTCCCGTGGAATTCCCACCAACACCACAGTCCCTTGGACTCTTCCCACCCCTGTTTTGATCCTACTCTCTTCACCCCACTGCAGAAAGTCTCTGGTTTATAGTTTCCTGTTGATTTTGATTTTTACTTTATTATAATTACTTCCCCCTTCCCACCCCGATGCCTTATTTGGATCCTCTGCATTCCTCCTGTAAGTAAAACCATCCGGTATTTTCTTTTTCTTTCTGGCTTATTTCACTGAGCACGATCCCTTCCAGCTCCATCCATGTTGCTGCGAATGACATGAGTTTATCTTTTTTGATTGCAGCCCGAATTTTTAAAGAAATATATACCCACACACAAACACATGCACACACATACTTACGTATCTATGTACACATGCATATATACATGCATACACATATACATACAGAGCTTAATGTATTTTCACCATAATCTATACAATGATCTTGAAAGAATGTTTCCACAAAGGCTTTGCTTTATATGATAGAAATCAACAAGTAAAATTATACTATTATGTTTTGAATTTAGCTAAAATAAAATTACGACCTAAAGATTTGGTCTTTGACTTGTTTTGAACCTAAGAAACGTCACTTCTTATTCATTTATTTTCCTCTCAAAATCATAAAATGTCTAAAGAGCAAGTTTTGAAGTTAGCAAAGTAGGAGAAACCTTGCTTTTCTATTAATTCCCTCATTTGTATTGCAAACATGTTTTTCTCCACCTAAAGTATAAACACAAGGCGATTTACGAACAACTCTGGCAGTAACGACGGGACAAGCTCCGGTTCGGGTTACCCTGGCCACCTTGGCCCTCAGGTGCCGCTCGACCTGGAGCTGTGTCTCAGACTTTTCTTGTTTTTGGAGAGCAGGACAGAGTGAAGGAGTATCTGTCAGGTATCTTGCAGAATGGTCATGGAGACTTCTCCGATGTCTTTTCTCTCAAGGAAACTGGGATTGTGGGACTCTGGGAGACCCCAGAGGCCATCGCCACTTGCGGACATCACCTCCGGGCCACAGCCTATGATCTGACGTGTTGTGTGCACTGCCGGTTGATGCTGTGACCTGACCTGTCACAGGCGTGGTAGGTGTCTCCTGTAATGTTCAAGTTGTCCTTTTCTCCTCCTGCCCGCGCTGTACTCGCTGGAAGGCAATTTCCACGGGCATCCCTCATCTCAGGGCAGGGAGTTAGCGTGGCACCGCCTCCTGAATTGAGTAGTTACACAAATCATTGCGAATTCTTCTGCAAGGGAGTTCTATCTTTTCTCATTTATTTATTAACTTACTTCTTATGCTAGTACAGATTTATGGATATATATTTTACACTTGAGGCAATAATCTAATGCTCTCTGGCCTGGGAGAACTCTTTAAGTCCACACAATGATAGAGCCCCATCATTGTGGATTTGTCTGTCTGTCTGATTATTTGAGAACATCCTTTTTTGGGGCACTGTGATGTAAGCCCCTGCCCTAGATTCAGCCATTTCTCCAAGTGTCAGAGTTCTTTTCTGAGTAACCAAGAGCTGAGACGAGCTGCCCTGGGGTACTTCTGATATCCAGCCTGTCCTATACGCTGAAGCTCCTGGGCCCAATCTCAGATGTGCATCTTTAATTAAGTCCCCAAAGTGCCCCTCTGGTGAACGTTTCCAGCTCTGAGCAAATACAGGATGTCAGTCCCAGGAGTGTGATGGTGGCTTTGTGATCTGATAGGTGCGTCAGTAAATAATGCCTCAGCATCACTGGTTTCCTCTTCTGCAGCATAACACGGATTATGAAATGCAAGAATGATTAGCACGAAGGGCTAAGATTGCT
This sequence comes from Talpa occidentalis, assembly GCF_014898055.3. Taxonomy (NCBI): domain Eukaryota; kingdom Metazoa; phylum Chordata; class Mammalia; order Eulipotyphla; family Talpidae; genus Talpa; species Talpa occidentalis. The sequence goes on from NW_023605194.1 coordinate 114,339,293, forward strand.
GACTAAGTCTCTTACCCTCTCAGCTATCCCTCAGGGACCTCCTCTGGCGCCAGATACCAAAATATCCAACATCTGCGTTCGCCAAACCCACCGCAGAATCACTTACAACACCACAGTCTACTCCATTTATTTATTTGAGCAAAAACGGTTGGAACATTTACCTTGATTCAAGTACTTCGAATACAGCGTTGAACACAAGAGACTTCCCCTCACCCTACCCTGCCCCAGTGGTGTACTGGGGGAGAACAGAAAATAGAGATAGGTATAGAATTACTAAAGGGAAATGTCATTAAAAACTAGAACCATGGTATATTGTACTATTCAGGAAGGTGACATCTGGAGTAAGACCCGGATGACAGGGAGGACCCAACCAAATAAAAATTGTACACATGAGAATTTTAGGAAATGATTAGATCAGGTGGTGTGTGAAAGGAATTAATTAATGACTGGGGAGGTGGGGAGAAACAGAAAGTGAAAAGTGGCACAAAATAGAAGCCGTTAGGTAGGAAACAGGGACTTCCTACGTGGCTTTCAGGAGGATGGTGATCTAGTCTAAGAGTGATTAGGACCCAGGAGATGGTAATAAGCAGAGAAATGATGTGATTTTTTTTTCTGGTGAGGAAAGTGTGAGAACTGTATTTATGTAGCTCTTAGACATGCCATGTACCATCTTAATAACGTACATATTTTATTTAGATCACTATTTTCATTTCATTTCATTAGATCATTATTTGAAATAGCATTACCAGCTAGGTATTTTTTTTTTTAGATTTATTTATTTATTTATACAAGCACTGGGTACAGTCAGAAGCATGGGAGGGTGAGAGGATTCACCAGAGCCAGAGCAGGGAGCAGAACAGGCAGACTGACGAAGCACACTGCTGAGGGGAGCAGCGGGCATGGCAGGGGAGGTCTGCGAGCCATGTGGGACCCTCACCAGCAGCCAGGGATTGAACTGGCGCTGCAGAGGCTGCGGGCAGCTTCACAACCAAGTGCTCAACCGCTGTGCCACTGGGGAGGCCCATTACCAGGTAGGTATTTAAGCTCAAAGAGATTAAAAAAATGAAGATCAAGTATCTAATAAGTAGTGGAGCCAACATCTGAAACCTACTAAATTCGCAGCTATTCTGTGTGTTCAAATTAAGAGCAAAGCATGTGATTAGGCAAGTTTAGAAATTTACATTCTGCTAAATTTTGTGGGTTTTTTTTAAGGATTTATTTATGTATACAAGAACTGGGGTACAGGCCAGAGGTGTGGGGGGGTGAGAGGACCCACCAGAGACAGAGTGGGGAACAGAACAGGCAGACTAACTGAAATACACTGCTGAGGGGAGCAGCAGGCGAGTCAGGAGAGGTCTGCTGCACCATGTGAGTAGCTCCCTGGTTAGGGATCAACTCACGCTGCAGAGGCTGCAGATAGCTTCATAGGTTGTGTCTTAACCCCTTGTGTCAGCAGGGAGGCCCGCATTCTGCTAAATTTTGAAGAAAGGATTATTTAAAATGTGATTTGAAATACTACTCAGGTGATCTGGGCTAGTAGCAGCCACAAGACTAATTCTGAGCAGTCACAGCAACTTCACTCACAAAGTCCTTATGAGGGATGTTTGAAGACGGGAGACCAATGGCTGATTATTGTCAACTACAATGTTTTCTGAATCCTCAAGAAAAATCTTGAGTAGTTAGATAGGGACAGAGAGAGGATCTGAGTTAATCACACCTTCTGCCTGGAGGCAGAACGCAGAGAAAGTCATTTTCTGAGGCAGGTGTAAGAACTGCCTGTGCCTTTCTGGGGCAGGAAAATAGTTCTTGGCTTAACTCCTCACATTCAGAACTTGTAGGCGCCTGTGTAGACCATCCAGGAGCATAGAGAGTGGAGATCCTGCCCTCGTGCATGCTTCTTAGAAATTTACCGAGAGCTATGAGAGCCAGTGGCGACTCCCTCAGGGACATCCGCGTGTGGAGGTGTGACTCCTGGCCAGCAGACTTGGTGAACTTTGAACTTGCCGCAGAGTTGAGACACTACGTATATTGTGTTCTTAACATTGTAAAAACTCCAAGATCCTTGCAGTGTATACATATATATATTTTTTTCAGAAATTGAACTTAACTTTTATGATGTTTTGAACACAGTTATAAAACAATCACTAAGCAATCAGATACTGTGAGTGTGTGTGTGTGTGTGTATGTGTGTGTGTGTGTATAGAAGAATTGGGGTGTGGGCTAGAGGTGCGGGGTTGGGGACAGGATTCACCAGAGGCAGAGTGGGGAGCAGAACAGGCAGAAGGACTGAAATACACTGCTGAGGGGAGCAGCAGGTGAGACACTTGGCCGGGGATCAGTCTCGGGCATCAGTGGTGATAGTGCTGAGACAGTGCCCAGGCCACCAGGCAGACCCTTGTACACACAGTATTGTACGAGGCACTGATTGTTAGCACAGAAGTGTACAGGTAAGGCGAGTGAGTGGATCTTTAATGAAATGCTTGAATTTCCCTTGTCAAGTTAGGCAACACTGTAAGTCCTCTGTGTGTGAGAAAGTTAAGTTCTATACGTGTACTTTAAGTACTTCAGGTATTTACAAAACTTTAAGTACAAAACTTTAAGTTGTCTATGTGAGGAATAAAGAACCCTCTGACATCAAGAATTTCCACAGCCGTGAAATAAGAAAAATTAAACATGATGGCTGACAGCACAGGAATAACAGTAGCAACAGGTTTATAAAAGAAGACAGAAAGCATTTTTATTTATATTCCCATATAAATATTTGAGCGCTATTCACATTAATGAGAGGCTTCAGGGTGGGCCAAAGGAAAATAAGTAAATGTTGCAGAATGTCATCGAAACAGAAAGCCTGTCTTTCTATATTAGGAAATGGTCTTGAACATGGGCTTATATTGAGAAGTCAGTTGTGATTTGGAGTTTACATTAGTTGTGTAACCGGAAAGTTGTGGACTTTCCAAGCTGCAGTGCTCTGAAGATGACAGCTACAAAAGATGCTGTGTGCAAGGGAAAAAAACCAGACCCCGGATCCTGGCTGCTTTGCTCCCTGGTCCAAGCACTGAGCTAATCGGAGTCTGATTCACTGCCTCGGTCCCCACTTTCTCTGTACTCAGTGGCCACAGACCGCGCCCCTCCCCCAGCCAGTCATTTTATACCCACAGGCTATTTATCACAACAGGCTCCAAACTCGGGAAAGCACACAAACCTAGAATAATGACGTGCCAGCAGTTTTTTAGAAGACCCAACCACATTATTTTTCTATTTCATCTTTTTTGCTGTTCATCAAAGACTATCAGAATAGATTCTGGAAACATATTGCTGGCATTGGATAGACTAAACACCGTTTTAAAAAACAGGATTTCATATTTTTCTATCGTTGTAAGAAGACTACAGAGTGTTTATAAAGAAATCCTTGGTTTAATAACATTCCTGTATTAACAGTAAACTTGCATTTGGTGCATCCTATTGCTCAGCTGCACGGCCTAGGGTTTAAGCCAGCAGCCCTGTCTTCTGTCTCATGCATTTAAAAACAGCACTAAGGAGGCGCTGATTCATCCAGGTCATTATTAGGTTTTCCTCCAACTCCACACACTGAATTGACTCCTGATTATTTAGTAATAAACCCAGGCAGTTCGAGACCCTGACTTCAGTGAGCCTACAGTCTAACTGATAAGACCTGTACGCACAACGACACAGAATGCACACGTTGAGCCCTAACGCAGAAGCGTGACAGTGGCAGTGACCATGACCGCCGAGGTTGGCAGGTGCCGAGGTGCGAGTTGCGGCTCCCCGAGCTCATCCTTCTGTGCAATCTAATAACCCCCGTGCAAGCCCCAGGAGCACACAGAACGATTACAAGCAGCACGATGAACATTCCATGTGCATCCTGATTGTTTCAAATTAAGGCTTTTGAAATATTAAAGGAGATCAAATATTCATGCCAGGTTGGCATCTCTGCTGAAGTTTCTAGGGGAACAGAACGAGTGCCCTCTTCCTTAGTCATCGAACTTCATTTTACAGCAGAGACTTGGCTCGACTTCCTGTTCACATTCAAACCCAATTAAGGTGTCGCTGGCTCTCTGGAAAGCTTTATTGTCCGAGCCATCGCACCTGGGGGGCCACTTACCCAACTTCCCACGGCAAACTCAGTGGAGTTCTGCTGACAGCTCTTGCCTCAGTTCTGGGGGCTGATGACGCAGCACCCCTCGGCCACCTGCCCGGGTCTGCACTCCTGTTCCACTAGGACCTGTTCCCGAACTTGAGAAGACACCGCTTAAAAAACGTCCTGAGTAAAGATGTTTTTTATTCTGTCGTAGCCTTCCTAGATGGCACCTCACCTATCGCTGAGCACAGACATGGAACAGAATATATTACTTGAGCTATAGATGGTTCAAACAGTTTGAGAAGCTTGAATTAGATAGTTCTAAAACACAGTAGTACAGGAATGTGCCCATAATCAATTCATATCAGTCCTAGGAAGTAAACGTGTAAGGCTAAATTTCACCTCACAAATCATGAGTTATTGAGAAGGTGCTTTAAGCCATAAATAAAAATAAACTAATGTGAGTGACTAAAAGAGGCAAATCTTTTATGTATTCTTTAATACAGTCTAAAAATACTGGTACTAAGCAAACTATATTGTTCTTATTCATCTGAGCAACTGGAGAGGGGATTCTAGAAGTATCCTTCAAAGATTATTTTATTTGATAAACTTGTCCCAAACAAGTCCTTTAACAAGAAAGAAATCAATACTTAAAAAATAAAGTAATATAGAAATTGGTTTTGCTCTTCTGATTAGTGAAGTCATTGCATCTTTGTGGGCTTCTGCTGAGCATCCATGAAGGGATAGGAGTACACGATGCTCTTTTGAACTTTAATCATGATTAAGTAAAACATGCATGTCGTGAGTTGCCCATATGATAGCAAACAATATTTCTAAGTTCTTCAAAATACTCAGAAATTGTGCCCCATGTTATATACACCAGCCTGATGGACTGTGTATATTGACTGTTCCTAAGGACTGTTTTAATTCATTTGACTATTCTCTTTCTCTTCAATGTCAGAGACTCTCAGGACACTAACACATGATGAAGCTCACACCCAATTTCTAGAACTCCCACTAGCGTAACACGTACTCAGCTGTCCTTTTACTTTTTTGCTTAAGTAAATTTTCTTTCCAAAGGGAACTAACTAAAGTTTCAAGACTACAGGGAAAAAAATGTCAATTTTGGCTTTGTAGGAAGATTTACTTCTATACTTAATTACCTCCACCCTCTACACTAAGTCTGTTGAACACGATCAATTTATTTCACGTCTCTGGTTATTGCTGTCGGTACAGTGAAGCATGGCAGAGTGAAATGAAACTCTGGGAACAGAATGTAAAGGAGGTCAGGCAAATAAAGAATATAAATGATCAGTGGAAGTTGTGTGATGATATTTGTATTTTAGGTCTTCTGATTCCATCTATGACTTGGCTGTACTCGTGTAAATTATTAAATCTCATTTTCAATTTGCCTATTTGTTTAGAAGACAGCTTAAGATACACACGTAGACGTTATTGCCAAAGAGAAAATGTTTCTATGACTGAGAGGTCGTAGGTGGGACCATAATTGCTGGGAGAAGGGTGAGGCCTAGTGGCTTCCTCTCTCCTCTTTGCCAACAGGTGAGGTTAAAAAATTTGGCATGCATCACATCACGTAGGGGTGGCCCATCAGAACTGTGGTATGAAAATAAAAGGAGCCATCCCAGAATTTTATGAACTGAAGAGATGTGAGAACCTTGGGAAGACTGGTCTGAATATTCAGTAGGAGACTAATTTTAAGAGAAACAAAATGGGGCCAGAAACCATTATGTGGTAATGGCACCTATTGGGACATTCAAAAATGATGACATTTGTACTATAATAATCATAATAATAACACCATCATAGCCTGTGGGTTACTCTTTCTGTTTTCCTTTTACTCATGTGGAAGTTGAGACACAGGAGGGTGAAGTAACTTACCCACAGTTATGAAATAGCAGGAGACAGTGCCAGTATTTTTAGAATATGAATGTGTGGGTGTCTAACAGATACATATTATATTATATATTATATCATATTATATATTATATTATATTATATGGCATCTGAGTCTGGAGGTTTCTACATTACACTGTTTCTAAGTTTAGGGACAGAGATAGACTGTAGAGTCCAGGAGGATTTGTAGTTGGGATTGAAAGGTCACTAAAAGGAGGAAATTGTGGGGGGGGGTACTTTGACTGAATAAGTTATTTGGGAATAATTAGTATCTATTTTTCAACAAATAAACTGACATCTAAAAATGACACCACAGAAAACCACAAGATTTGAAAGTGTAATGGCACGTAAGGAGGCTGTGATGGTGATGAACACGAACAATGTCGCAGAAAACAAGAAAATGGTATTTCTAGGAAGCTGCTGTCAAGAGAACCAAATTCCAGACAAAGAATCACATAACTAGGGTAAGTTGCCCATTGCTGTTCTTATTTAATAATGAGCAGGCCACTGGTGACCACGGAGAGAATGATTTCTGGATAGAAGAGGCCTGATCGGATTGTCTAACTTAGATTACCGTGGACTTGAAACTTATATTCTGGAAAGGATATTTTGGGCTAGGAAATATGGGGGTGTTACAAGTTTTGCAAGTTTCTGCTAAAAATAGATATTACCTGGGGTGGTAAACCAAATGATTTGTTGGGAGAGAGAGAAATGAAAGATCCAGACAGAGTAGGAAAGGGTATATCATCTAGAAAAAGTAGATACAGATGCAAAGGGTAGAAAAATAACTGATAAAGGACGATACACTGAAGGAGCTGAAGGAGCTGAAGGAGCCCTGACAGCTGAGGCAATTGACAAACATGGGTTGTTCCATTTACACCATATGGGATTGGTTACACCTGAGTTCTCTTTGGATTTACCACTTTTGAAAATTTTCTTTTCTTTTTTCAGTCTTTGTGCTTTGTCACTTTGCTGTCTCCAAGCAGGGTCTATACTGACAGAGGTTTTTGCGCAGAAAACAGCACTTATTTCTCCCTCTCTCTCTCTGTTTATGTGAAAGTATTTAAATTGTGAAAATAATGTTGAGTTGCTGTGCTTTATTATATTTTCCTTAAAAATAATAATTAGAGTCTCATGCTCTGATTATTATCAGTTATTAGTTACCCAGGTGAATGATATAAGAAAAAAAATTGATAAAAAATTGATAATAAAAAAAGAGAAAATAATAATAATAATAATAACTTGAGGCTTTACCCACAGCTGGTGGAATAGGAGCTTCTGATAAACATCTCCCCTAAATAAAACTATGGGAAAACCAAATTTGACTCACAGAAGACATCACCAATTCAACACCAATGACAGGAAACCAAAACACACATGTTCCTCCAAATTCCTGAGTGCTGCTGGGCAGCGCTGGTACACATGGGGGGTGTTTGGCCAGCCAGGGTCTGGGACTGACAAAGTGGGGCACACAGACCTTGCTCATGGATCTTATATTGTAAGCAGGGAGGTTAGACCTTGTCCCCAAGTTGTGGGACTGTTGATCCAGTTCTGGGCGATCTGGCTGCCAGCAGCCCAGGCAGCAGAGCATGCCCCTTGCCAGGGGGAGAGCTGAGAGCAGGATCACCGCAGCTGGGGTAGCACAGGACAACTGTCCTCCGGTCCAACACAGTGTGGTCCGCGCCAGGCCCACCCTACCTGTGCCAGCACTGGCCCAAGACTCCAGGACTTGCCCCAAACCTTGGACACCCCCTCACTCAGCCCTATGTTCCCCGAGGCAAGTTTTTCTGCACCCCAAGTCAGGGACAGGAGCAGCAAAGAGGCAGGGCCTGGAAGTTGGGTTCCATGAAGGGGTGAACAGTGTTCGCTGTACAGAGGGAATACAAAGAGCTCTGTAACCTCCCTCTCCTCCAGGCTGATACTGAGTCTGGAGGATTCGCTCCATTCCTCAGCTGCCGCCAGAATTAAACAAAGATGATAAACAAACAAAAGTGGAGACAAGCTCTCCAAATGGGCAGGCGGTGAGGCAACACACATGCCTGGCTGACAAGGAGCATCTGAGCACAAAAGGAAAAGCTCCATGAGAATATGCAGAAAATTTTATAAAGGACAAGAATTGAGGGCCTGAAATATCATACATACAAGAAACCACAACACTGCTAAAGTCAGACTCAAAGTGGGGTGCAGGGGAACTGGGGTGGTGCCAGGGCAGTGGAGTTCTGGGGAGGGTGAGGCATGTAGACACACAGGCAAGTGACAGTCCTTTGTGAAACTGGCAGTGAATCAATTAAGCTCCAATACAAATTTTAAAAAGTGCCTTAAATATGAACTTCAAATTAACTACATTTAAGTCAATGTGCTATTTTCCCCTCACCTTTAAAGTCTTCAGGTGTAATTAGATTACGCATATTTCTTTTGCACCTTCAGGCTTAGGGACCAAGAATTTCCATTTTATTTAATTTTATTGAGTTGCCATTCATTTATTATATAATCTAGGAAGGACAATTTTACCCCCGGATGTGCATGTGCTTCCTTACCCTCCACCAAAGCATCGGAGCATCCATCGGGGCCCACGCTGGCACCTTCAACGGGTTCCACGTATAGGCCGAGTGGAGGGGCACCCCTTAGTGTATTTCTAGCTGACTGTAGAGAAGGACAAACATCTCACAACACTCTCTGCTGGTCACGGAGCTGCGATCATACCATTCCGATGAGTTCATTTGCTTTCAGTTATAACTTTAATTGTACTTATGGCCGAGTTATTATTTTTCAAAGTACACATGACTCATGTCATGTGTATGTGGAAGTTACACCAGAAATCAAGGACAAAATAAATGTGTGCTTGTTTTCCTTTTATAATGACTTGAGTGTCTTTCCAGAATTATCCTGGGCTGAGCCACACTGTTGTCTAAATACTCCGTTTCGGTATGCAGTTTTATGACAGGAAGTTGGCCTTCAGAGCAGGAATGTATGTAAACAAAGAATGTGGCTGGCGGGAAGGTTAGGCTAAATCCAACCCACTCTCAAGGCGGCTCCTGCTCTGAGCGCCTATCTGTATCTTGATTATTTGCAGATGCTTCACATGAAACCGGAGATGAAACCCAGTTGTGAACCCCCCTAAATTCCCCTGGCAGTTCGGGCAGCCCCAGTGTGAACCAGCTAAACCAAACAATGAGAAGGAGGGAAGACGTTTGCTGTGCTGCTGCTTCAAGATGCAGGAAGTCCTTGTTTTCTCTCCAGGAATCAAACCTCAAGATGGAAATCTTAAGAGAAACTAAAAAATCAAATAATGGACCATCTAGAATGATCATTCCAGACATGCAGAGTTGAAAGTTAGAGGTGTTTGCTCCCTTGACGTTGTCACGTGGCCACGGGGCTGCGAACCCCACTGTCCTGTGAGAAGCGCTTAGCTCTGCCTTTCTTGGCTGTAAAAAGTGCAGATGCAAAGGACTCCAGATTGTCTTATATAAAGTCAGGGGCACTTCATAGGATAAAGGAAGGAAGAAAAAAAATAGAAGACTTTTCTGTTAGTCTTACAAAGTCTGCCTGCAGAGAGAAAGCAAAAACTCCCCTCACGCCTGCAATGCTGTCTGACACAGGCAACCGAGCGCATTCTTCTAGAAACCGCGACTGCTGTGTTTTCCCCAAGCCAAGATGCCAGGGAGAGCTACAAGAAGGTAGAAGGATACAGCATGGCTGGACGTGGGCTGGTGTCGGGATTTGTGCTCAGAGTTCACCAAGAAACCAGTTACAGGAAGGTGCTGTGAGAGACGGGGCTGAGGGGCTGGTGGGGAGGACCACCCCACTCCTCTGGGGGCCTCCACTTTCCAAGCTTGGTGAGAGGGGCATCCTCTGTGCCCCAAGAGCTGAACCAACACCCTCCGATAGCTGCAACGGGTGGGGGGGGTCCTCAGCTTTGCTGGGTCTGCTGCAGAGATTGCTGCTGGAGCCCCCACCTGGAGCCGGGCCGGGAGCATGTAGACAGGCATTCTTGGGGCTCCCGGTGTCCAAGCGCCTCTCAGAGCTGCCATCCCTGCCTCTGGAGACTGCGGAGGCCACGCTACAGCAGCAGGGGTGGCTGTGACCAGGGAGGCGGCTCCATCCCTCTGGGAAGGAAGGCCCGGGGCTGGCCCTGCTTCCACACCCAACACCCCGGGAGCTGACACCAGCAATGGAGTAGGAAGAGCGTGAGGGCCACAGCAAAGCCACCCCATCTGGTAGCCATTAGGGCCTCAGATGAGACTTAACTGGGGGAAAGGAAAAGTTTTTTGTTTTTTTTTTTAGAATACGAAGTGGAGTTTTAAAATAACAGAGATGAGTCATGGAGACCAAGTGGAGACTGAATTACTGAAAGTAGCTGAAAAATAATGAGATTGGGCCAGAGAATTATTAATAAGTGTGGCTTTTAGCCAGCAAGAATATGAGCTTCCACTTTTCATAAATGTGGGCAGCTCATGAAAAAATAAAACCGGCTCATGTTTAGCTGTGGCCGTCTGAGGTGGCCCGGTGCACACAGGGCTCCGACGGCGCAGAGCTGAAGCGAATGCACTCCACTCCGACGGGGCGACGGCATCTCACGTTTTGCTGTTAAGAATTGTATTTATTTTGAAGTGTTTTTTTTTTTTTTATTGAGGTGACATTGGCTTACAGCAGTGTATATGATTTAGGGGTGCAGACTCCCACCGCTTTGGATGTATGTTACCACACCCCACCCACCACAATCCACATAATCCAGAAACCCACTGGGCGCCTGCCCCCCTCTTATTCATCTCCACCCTCCCCCTCTAGCAGCCCCAGTTCAGCAGTAATATTTCTATGGTTTGCTTTGTTTTAGATTTGTCTGTTCCTTTTTTGTTTCTTTATCACCCGCACAGGAGTGAGATTAGACAGTCTTTGTCTTTCTCTGTCTGATTTATTTGACTCAGTGTCATTCCCTCCAGCTCCATATATGGAGGTGCTTCAAAATATTAAAAATAGATCTACTGTAGGACCCAGTAATTCCACTCCTTGGTATTTATCCGAAGAATGCAAACACACTAATTGGGAGGGGAACATGCCCCCCATGTTCACTGCCACTTTATTTATAGCAGCCCATATTGGGGACCACCCCAGAACCAGGGCCAGGGAGCAGGTCGGGAAGGTGCGTGTTCACCCCATGGGCTTCTCCTCACTTGGGAAGGAAGAGGAAATCTTGGCATTTGCAGGGTCTCATTTTTGTGTTTCCAGCTGATTAATGTTGAAAACAGTGAGTTCTTTATGAACAAGTGGGGCATGCATTTCTACATCTGGGTATTTCCTGAGTCTTTGAGGACATAAATATTGATATGATCTTCTGAGGAGAAGTGTTTTGCCTTTCTCACTGTGACCACATTCAAAACTCCCAAATCCTGTGGGCTTGATGACAGTTGGGACTTCAAACAAGGCTAACTCCACCACCTAGAATTGATTTCTATTCACACATGTATTTGCCAAGAAGTGCACTTGTGCAAACACATATGCATATGCACACACACACACACACACTCAGGTGCACAGTTCTGAGACTGTTATACTTCACAGTGGCCTGGCCCTGACAGTGCAGTGGGTGGAACAGACACAGCTCCCCCCACTGACCACAGACAGCTGTAGCCTGCACTGGCTTTTGCACCTTTTTCTATTTGGATAAACCCTCCCACACGAGGCCTGCTGTCTCTCCTTCCTCCATGAGAAGGGGTATTTCTCTACCTGGGACTTATCTTATAAAATGGGACACTTTTTCCACTGTTAGGTGATTAAGATTTCATATCATTAGTATTTTTAAAATTGCTTATCATTTGATTGGTTAGGATATTTAAGATTGTATATCAACCAATCAATTTTTTTTAAATAATAAATTTTATTTTTATATTCCCCATACAATTGCAACCCCCCCATTCTGACCCAAATCCCTCCACTCCCACCCCCCGCCCCCCAAAAAGTGTCTCTGGTTCATAGTTTTTTGTTGATTTTGATTTTCACTTTCTTATAGTTATTCATTTTCCTGGTCCCTTATTTAAGTTTTCTAGATTCCTGCTATGAGTGAGACCATCCGGTATTTTTCTTTTTCTTTCTGGCTTATTTCGCTGAGCATGATCCCTTCCAGCGCCATCCATGTTGCTGCAAATTGCATGTGTTTATCTTTTTTGAATGCTGCGTAATATTCCATGGTGTATATGGACCACATCTTCTTGACCCAGTCATCTATTTTTGGGCATTTGGGCTGTTTCCAAAGCTTAGCTATTGTAAATAGTACTACTGTAAACATAGGGGTGCAGGTGCTCTTTGGAATTGATGTTTCTGTGTCCTTTGGGTAAATACCTAGGAGTGGAATTGCTGGATCCTATGGAAGCTCTATGTTTAGTAGGTCCAGAAATCTCCACACAGATCTCCACAGTGGTTGGACCAGTTTGCACTCCCACCAGCAGTGCAGGAGAGTTTCTTTTTCTCCACACCCTCGCCAACATTTGTTGTTGCTAGTTTTTTTAATATGTGCCATTCTCACTGGTGTGAGATCTACCAATCAAATTTGAGGCCAGAGCCTGGGGGCAAGTCACACACTGGTCCACTCCCCAGATGGCCTACGGGAATGACAGGAACAGCGGGTGGAGGCAGTTATGCCAACGAAACTTTGCCTCAAGTATTTGACTTGGTTTATATCACAAAAAGGTCAAAATAGCGTTTATTTTAGTTATTTTTCTAAAAGAAAATTATTAGTATTTTACTTTCATGATGCTTTTAAATTGTAGGAGTTCCTGTAATTACCTAAAAACATTTTAGTTATTCCGTGTGATGGACATGAAATACCTATTTTCGTGAATGCCAACATTTTTCTTTTTTGGGTGACCTATAAGTGCCCTGCTTTTTCTTCATTTGATGTATTGAAATGCGTCTTTATTAGTGAATCTGTAATAATAATACAGACTTCTATGAGATTTTTATCTCCACTAGCAAAACCTATCCAGTGGACTTGCTAAGCTCAGAAGAGTACAGCCGTCCATCAAGTATAGTTAGTATAATAAGATGGAGGTGTTTTGGGGGAAAGGAAAATTATTTTAAGCAAATATTTATGTTCAGATGAAAAAGAGCCAAAGGCACAGAACAATGGGGCCACGTGAGTGTAGAGATCAACCCCCCAAGGCACCATATTATGGAAACTGATGCCAAGAGAGAAATTATTTTCCTGGGGTCACCTAGTTAGTTGCAAATCCAATCCTTCTCCTATACCCAGAGCCTTGATTTTGCCTCTTCTTTTACTTTTCCACTGACTTACTCACCAAATCATACTGGGACTGCATTTTTCTGGATTTGAATATTTAATGAAGAGTGGGAGGTATTCTGAGAAGAGAGAACTGCTGTGTGAAGCTGTAGACTTAGAAGTGGAGGAGGCAGAAGCAATTCTAAATTACAGTGACTTCCTAGGAGAGGGCTTGTCTGGGAAATGCTGGGGAAAACCACCCGAGAAGCTGTTTGAACTCACTCTGAGTGCTGTTCCCTGAACATGGGGCACAGGGAGGTCATGGTCTTGAAAAGCACTTTGCTTTGGAGTCAGACATTTGGCAGCAGGGTTCCCAGGCTGGGGCTAGAGCGCTCTTCAACAGTGAGGACTTGGAAATGCAATCTGAGCCCTCAGCGTGGAGGAAATATTTAGAGTCATGAAAATGTATGGATTCTCGGAGGGGGTGGCCTGGAAGGGCCAGTAGCAAATAGCTCACACACAAATGCAACTCACAAATGCACTAGCAGGTGGGAGAGGCGAAACCAGAAGTGACAGAGTAGGGAAAGGCATAAAAGCTGAAAAGGAATTCAGTTGTGCAACATCAGAGGAACAATTGAACAGTTTCAAAAGGGAAAGATGCATTAAGGAGAAAATGACAAAGAATTGGATTTTGTTTGAAAAAGCTCCATGAGCTCGCAGACTCTATTTTCAGTAAACTGTACAGATTTTCAATTGTTTCAAAGGGGTAAAGGGAGTGAAATTATTCCTTTATTCATTCAACAAATATTTGCTTGAGCAGCTAGTAAGGGCAGGGCTTATGCTATAAATGTTTATCATCATCAAATGGGAATATATTTGAAATTTATCATCATCTGAATATTCAGTCATGAAATACTAACATTTGAATATTCATCAAAAAGTCATTTGATAGACCTTAAGACAGAGGATCCTATATTATGGTCACTCCTGTCCTTGACCTACCTTGAGCTTTTCAGCAAGTGCACGGCTAGCAAGTGTAGAAACACTCTCTTCAAGCAGCTCAGTAACAGGGAGGCCTCTCCAGAGGAAGGATTCACAGAGGAAGCTCTCACGCGGAGGACCTTGGCAGATTTCTCTTTGGGATTGCAATTTGGCTCCAGTTGGTAAAAATCTTTAAGGGCCTTTGTTAAGTTCCTGTTAATTAGCTGGGAGAATGAGGATATGCTTTCTTGGTGAGCAGGTTTTCCTTTTTATTTGTTCACATTCGGGAAGACATTCAGAATAAGAACGTTTGTTGTGTGTGTTTTGTAATTTTGTATTTGGTTAGATAAATCCTGTAGCAAATACCTTTCTGCAATGGATCTTCTTAAACTCTAAGGCAGTGTTCTCAGGAGATAGGGAACTTCTCTTGGGAATGATAAGAAGACACAGTCTGAGATCATAGGGAAAAGATAAATATAGCTAAAATTACTAAAATTGTCTTCTTCTCCAGACTCTTAATGGATTTTGGCCAGACTCCTATGCTAAGTGATGTCCATTTATTCACCCCACAAATATTTACTGAGAACTATTATGTGCTAGGTAACAGGGCTAGGGCAAATAACAACAGAGATGGGATCATTTCTAGCGGCTCTTATTTTCTAATGTGTAGAGTTATATAATAAACAAGTAAATAGATTTTGGTGTTTTTCTGTGGAGAAAAAAGAAGACGAGGAGGAAGAAGTCAAGTGCATGGGGTACGGAGCCAGGCGATAACTCACTCTATATCCTGAAAGTGTGAAATTGCAGCTTGGACTGTTGCAAACTGAGAAGGTGTGTGATTAAAGATCCAAAGGAAAGAAATTCCACAGAAAAGAAGAAACACACAGGCAGTGCCCCTTAGGGAGATGAGTTGGGGCATTTCTGAGAAACAACAAGGACAGTGTGGGCAATGAGTGGGAGGCATTAGTCCTAAAATCGCCCCCATCCCTGGGCTCAATGGTCCTTCATTGGGATTTTATTCTAAGGGTGAGAGGAAGTCTCTGGAGCATTTTGCACAAACAACTGATATTATCTGATTGTATTTTTCAAATATCAGACAGTCGTAGAAAATAAAGTGGGACAAGAAAGGAGCGGCATCAGATGTGCAAGAGCAAGTCGATCGGACTAAGATGGCAGCTAAGAAGGGCAAGCGTTGGCCAAGTCAGGCTGTGTCACATAACCAGGAGGAAATTCCAGGCAAGTCTCCTTTATTGGCAAATTTTATTACAAATAGGAGAGTTGTTCTTACAGCATGGTGGTAGCCACTGAACCAAACAGAAAAGGATCTAGACTCATGTGAACATGAATAAACAGAAGGAAAAAGAACTCTGGGAAAGTAAATCTGAGTTTCCTTAGTTCAATAATAACAGAAAAAATAACTTCAGATGATTAAAAAAAGAACAGTGGAATCTTACAATCCTTAAACTTAGGGATTTTACAAACCTTAAAATAAAGAAGCAATATAAGGATGTCCTCTTTTTATTTATTAACTGAACATATATTACAACTATAGTGAAAATATCACCTCTTCTACTGTTTATTTACTTAATTGTATTTTTACCTTTTTGTAAACTTGATCTCTTGTCTTCATTTTTCTTACTATTCATTGAAAAGTTGAAAATGTTTCATTGACAATTTTTTTTCATTGATAACATTTCATTGATAAAGTTTTATTGTCTGGCCTTCAAATACTGCCCTGCCTTCTAATGACACATAGCAAACTTCAAGATTACTTTTTAATTTTAAATTTGACATCATTTTACTCTTTCAGAATATTAAATTACAAAAAACCCTTTGATTATATGCCATTTTCATACTAAAATTAGAGTTTCCAGGTAAAAGATAAGGCCGCCAGTTAAATATGAATTTGAGATAGGTTTTAAGTAGCACTGTATTCCAAATATTTCATTAAAATGCTTGTATTAAAATAGCATTTTCAATTTACATGAAATTGAATTTGAGCTGAACGCCCTACATTTCTGTTTGCCAAATCTGTGGACTCTAACCCAAACCCCCTCAAGAAGTTCCTTGCGCCTTTTCTTTTGTAGTTTACATTGACCTGCTTGCTGTCAAAATGTGTCTATGCAGTCACCAGGAATATCTGGGAATGTTGCAATTTCCAGATTCCTACTAAGAACATGCTCCCAGTCTCTCTACCAATCTCTGTTTCTTTCTCGGTATTTTCTATTCATAAAAATAATGCAGCTTATGTACTAAAGTGGAAAATCTTAACTTCTAATCACTGTCAGTAAAAGGTGCTGTGTTTATGATGCTAATGCATATGCATGATTCCTCTGAAACCTCTGAGTGAAGGGCTTAAAGGAAAAGCATCCCTAACTTTTAAGGGAATTTATTACCCTGGATAGTTTGACCTACTTTGTAAATGCATTAATCCGCTCTCTCTCCTTGGGTTCTGTATACGATCATACACCCCCTGCCAGGCAGCCCGTGATTAGATGCATGCTTTTTAATAATTGGCATGGAGGGCTATTCTTCACGCGTGCACACGTGATTGCCCAGCTACTGCCGTTGGTATCGCTGTGCCTATTCTGCTTCCTTACACTAAATCCTAACACAATGGATCATTGGGTGGTATTTCCAGAGAGTGGAGGGCCAGAGACTTAGGATGCTTACAAAGAAATGTTGCTAACCCAAAGCTACTTGTACAATTTTACATCTGATTCTGTTTTCTATTTTTAAATGGCATCTTCTTTAACTGTCTTTATAGAGGATGCAATCTTTATGTCCACTGAAGTCTATTTATTTTTTTGGTAGGAAAGTAGAAGGAAGACTATTTTTTTTAAATTATACTTTTCATCGATCTGAAATAGTCTCAGGCAGTGAGTCGGGAAGCCTTTGAGAAAGGAGTGGGGACAGTGCGGGAATCTGAGGGAGACCTTATTTCCTTGCAATCTGCACGTGTAATTACCATGACTATGGAGGAGGAAGCTGAAGCAGCTGGCATGGATTTATCACAACCACATTTAAATTGTTTATAAGAAACTCTCTGCGGTAAACATGGGAGTTGCAGATGCAAGGAGAGATGGTGGGATCTGAAATCTGAGAGAGGAAATTTTAAAAACCAGGTCTCGTGCATTGAGTGCAGACTTGGAGCTCCAACAGCATGAAAGCCACAGTGCAGGCCAGACCTCCCAGCAAGCGCTGAGCATCAGCCCGCTTCCCCCACGTGACACACAGCGGAGGGACTCTGGGCACCAGAGGCCCACATGCACCAGCTCGAGGGAAAAGGCAAGATGACTCTCACAGGCTTCTCATGCAGGAGTACATTAAGACAGCACAGGTATGCTCGGCAAGACATAGGCCCTATTATTCAGCACCAGCAAGAAAAATTCATACCTCTCATCCCCCAGAATAAATTACTTCGTATTTGAAAGGTAAATACTGTAATTTGGAGCTTAGCAATGCAGACAGATTTAACACATTTATACCCCACATCTGCCATTTGGGGAACTTGTGATTTTTCAGTTCTGGGGCTCCTGGAGAAATGGAAGACTAGGAAGAGAGCGCGCTTCTTAGGAAGACACACCTGGCTGGGCTCCCACACACCCACTTATGGACGCTGCCGGGCCTGGCGTGTGTACTCTGCAGGACCCGGAGACAGACACCCCAGGGAACCCGAGGGATCTCCAGCAAGTTCCTACCTGGCCGCAGAGAGTTCCTGGTCCAGGGCACAACTGGCTCACCTGGGCAGGTGACTCAGGTCACTCTCAGTTTCTCCTGTGAAGCAAATGCAAGTAACATTTAGCTTTGGAGGTTTTTTTTTTTTTTTTTTTACTTTTCAGATATCAACTGTACAGGCTTTTCTTTCCGTCTTTCATGCAGTCAATTTCAGGGATCTTGGTGGTGACTTTCGGCGAATGTAGACAACAGAGCCACCAACACACATGCATTAGAGAGCTTGGCGCGTGGGATTCCAGCGCCTCATGTGCCTTGCCTCCCCAAGGCACGTCTCCCAAACCCCAGATCTGCCTCCTGACACTTCAGTTTTTCATCTAAGCATTGATGGAAAGGTTTATGGGAAACTCACACATTCATATTCCTTTTGTATTTGGCTTCCTTCATGTAGCAACATGTTTTTAGAATTTACCCTGTTGTGGAAGTGACGGTTTTTATTGAAGGAATGACAGTTTATAGCCTTAGTTCTATGGACCCCGTTATAACTCAACATCCACGTGGGCTACATTATGTCCTCACCAAAAGTCTAGCTTCCATCCTTCACCAAGCAAGCAACCCCTTTCCCACCTGTCTTGCCCAGCCCTATTCCCTGCCCTCCCGAGCTGCCAGTGTGTTCGCCTTTGTCCTCTGGTGTGTGGGTTTATTCCATCCTGTGGACCAGCAGGTGTTGTTCTGAGACTGAAGGCACATTCTGATTTGTGTCAATTCTCAAATGCATGGTAACTACTGTATCAATAGTTTTCAGACTCCAGATACTCTTTTCTGTTGACATTTAAGGAACAAAACCACATTTGAGAAATAATAGTGTTTGGGATTAATGCACAGAGTCTGGTTATAAAAAATGAGAACCTGGGAAATGTAAACATTATCTGGAAAATTGGGGCTTTCTCTGATTCAATTAGAAGACATGTTCTTTAGACTGATTTAAAGAGTTGCAGGTCTCAATTCTATTTTCTCTCTGTATGGGAGATAATGCCACACTTAGAAATATATAATCTCCCGGGGTCAGTCTTTATCGTCACAGACATGACAATTTATGTTGTTGCAACTGTAGTCGACGAGGAGCCTGTTAATGGCATCATAAAACTTGACATCCCATTTTTTTTTCCTATAGGGAAGAAAATTAGGAAGTTTAATTTCAATATAGAAATGGCACTCAGAAAAGTGGCCACAGATAAATCCAGAAGCTATTTCCAGAAAGAGGTTTCACTGCCTATGTCTTCTACACTAAAAGTATGCCTCCAAAATTAACTCATTTTTATATGTGATCAAAATCCAAAGCAATATCCATGCTGTGATTTCTGCCATCTCTGAGTTAGAGTCTATTCAATCCCTAGAATTGGAGGCTAAATTTGGGAGGTAGCTTAGCCCGTCTAGCTTTTCTATATTCAAAAGGGAATGTAGACCAGCTCAGAGCCTGGAATTTGAATTTGGATTTTGAGCTGAGAACTGGTGATCAGGATTTGCAGTTTGCAACCTCACTCGTAAATGAATCCAGGATTTATGACTGAGATCAGAACACCGCCTGCAAAAGGCCAAGGCTTGCTGCTTATACTTAAACACAACTTAGCTGAGAACAGCTTAGTCAGAACTTGTGGAAATGCCATCACCTCTGCACATGAAAAATTTGCTCTACCACATATTGCATTTATGCCTCGAATATTATTTTGCATGTTAGTTTCACTTTTGCTAGTAAGCCCAAATTTTGACTTTTTTAACCCTTTGTTATGCAACCACTTGGTTGAACAGGGTCCATCCTTACTGTGCTGGCTGTGGTGGGAGCAGGGCGAAGGAACCCACTTGTCTTCCCTTAACCACATCATCCGCGTGAAAGCGCGAAAGAGGAATACCGGTAAGCTGAGGAAGCGCTGGTGTTTGCAGCGCTCACTGGTGTTTTGGCATAGATCTACTTTCACTTCTTTGAAGAGGTGCTGTTTCTGAGTTTGCGATCCCCGCCCAGTGCTGAAATTTGGAATCATGGGCAAGAAAAGCTCCTTCTGCCCTCTTGGACACCAGCAGGGATGCGCCAGGGATTTCCTCTGGCTGTTGTCCTGTGTCTAGGAAGCAGGGGCTGCTGGTGGGGATTCTCATCTACTCCAAGCTTCCCTTTACTTCTGTTTGGCTCACTTTGTGAACCGTGTAGGTGAGCTGTGAACTGTGAGCCTCAAAAAGGCACAGTCACTAACAAAACAAAACAAAACAGGAGGGACCATTAAGATGGGGAGACACAGACCTTGTCTATTACACAAACTACCCCCAAAAGTCAAGCTGTGGGAGACGGCGCTCCCATGCATTTGGCTGACAAAACGGCCCATCTTCCTGGCCTTCCAGTGCCATCCCAAGTCACAGAGTTTCTGCCCTCATTGTGTTTCTCGCCATCAGTTTCTTCCCTTGTCTCCTTTGGGACTCCATCGGGTGAACTTTCTTAGGGAATTTGTCCAACCAATGGCTTTAAAACTATTTTTTTATGGCAACCACAATAAAAAAATATGTTTTCTCTCAATCATATACAC
Organism: Talpa occidentalis; assembly: GCF_014898055.3. Lineage (NCBI taxonomy): Eukaryota > Metazoa > Chordata > Mammalia > Eulipotyphla > Talpidae > Talpa > Talpa occidentalis. The sequence continues at coordinate 114,359,748 of NW_023605194.1, forward strand.
ACACATATATATTTTCACTTTTATTTACATTTACTTTATGTTGAATTTATTCCCTGCTCATAAGTTTGGTTTCTGCAGTTTCTTCTGTTATCACTTCCTATTGGCTTCTGTTACTAAATAGAAATTTATAAATAATCCAGACACATTTGTTCATTTTTCTCTATGTTGTAAAAATAACATGGTAAAGATATATAAAAATAAAGGACAGGGCCTTCCCCTGGTGGCGCAGCGGTTGAGCGTTGGGTTGCTAGGCTGCCTGCAGCCTCTGCAGCATCGGTTCGATCCCCGGCCACAGGGCGAGGGTCCCACATGGCATGCAGACCTCTCCAGCCTCGCCCGCTGCACCCCTCAGCAGTGTTCCCCGCTCTGGCTCTGGTGAATTCTCTCACCCTCCCGCACTTCTGACTGTACCCAGTGCTTGTATAAATAAATAAATCTTTAAAAAAAATAAAGGACACACAGCCCAATGCACACACATACTCTGTACATGCACACACAAAGGTTCCTCTGCAAGCTTCTCCTCCTTTCCAGGAGGTGCCATCCAGTGTGGCAGGGGCTCTGTGGGAACTCGGCCCACCAGGAGCCAAACGTCTTGGGGACTCTGTTCGCCCAGATGTGCTCCATGACCAGAGAGTGTCCCTCTACACCCTTATGTTTGGCATCACTCTCTGCATTTTTAAGCAAGTGAGGTGCATAATCAGGGGCCTTTTCGGGCCACCAATCGTGCATCCATCCCCGTTTGGCCTGGGCACCCCAGCCACCCCACCCTGGAAAGGACGGGACGGCACACACTGCTCCTGCAGATCACACCCCACATGTGCTGGGGGGCTTTTCGGACACTCTTGCCCCCAGTGGCCTGGGCAGTCCACACGAGTGCCCCTAATATGAACCTCTTAGTAAAGTTTTCTGGGTCAAGTGAGCAGGGAACCACGGTCAGAGATCGCTAAGGCCACTTACAGGAAGAGGACACACACTTTCTTCACTTTGTAAAGCAAAATATAGAGAATTTAAAGGTTAAATGATTGTTTTCCAAAATTCTGTGTACTTGTCCCATGAGTGATACTTTGCTATTTTTTTAGTCTATTCTATTTTTTAAAAAATGCTCTTCACGATCCACTCTATTGATCTCATAACCCACTAATGGTTTGCAAACCACTTAATGGAAAAGACTGGTATGAGGGATGTGTTTGCATCCTGCCACGGGCTGCTGGACCTGGGTACCCCTGCAAGAAGGGGAATTCAGACTTTTTGTATATAGTTGCCTCGAGTATAGAACTCTGTCCTAAGAGAACACTAAAGAATGTTTTTATTGATTAACCTTTCGTCATAGTAAGCACATGTTTACAACGAAACTGCTATTTAAATATGGCATAATTGGTGGAGGAATCCAGGGGCCTGGCTGGAGCGTACCCTCCTTACTGGCTGTATGCTGCTGCACCCCATTTTATCTATAGGACTTCCCAGAATTTTCTCTTTGTGTGTGCAAGTACATAAGTATGTGTATGCATAGGGCTGTGTGTCCTTTTTCATAGTTTTATATATCTTTTACCATGTTATTTTTACAACACAGATAAAAATGAACAAACGTGTCTGGATTATTTATAAATTTCTATTTAGTTAAAAAAGCCAATAGGAAGTGATAACAATGGGGTATTTCTCTGGCAGAGGTCACAGACTGCCCAGCTCCACAGCCTTCTTCCTGGCTGGTTCTCCTAAGAGATTCATCTTTTCAGTCAGAGCTATTTTGTGGTGCATAGGATGGTTCAGAAAGTACAAGCCATGAAAGAGTCAACACACCGTCTCTGCTTAATGTCGAACTTCAGCCTTTAATCCTGACTCTACTGCTTCACTCTTTTTCTTCAAGAGATCTGTGTCTCTATTTCCTCAGTGAGGTCTCAGGCTACTCTACATGAGACAGTGAAATGGGAACCATTCAATGCAGAGTTTCCCTCTACTGTATTAATCTTTCAAGAACAATGACTGAGTAAAAGCCACTAAGATGGGGGTACCCTGAGAAATGATTCAAGCCTGTTTTCAAGATTCAGTTGTATGCCACTTAACTATCTTTTCAACAAGGGTGGTATTTAATGAGATGTGATGAAAACGCAAACATAACACTTCATCTGTTGTTATAAACTCTTCACTTAAAATTTTTTCCTCCTTCTGATGCAAAGCTTTCAGATTTTTTTGATGAATTATACTTTAGACATGATGAATAAGATGTCTCTATTAAGTACATTGATTCTTTTTCAAGACATCAATGCATTGTTTGACCATCACAGAATCCCCATATAGTGACTCAAACCTCATGTTTCTGTGGTGTATTTAAGCCAGCTTGTGACATCAAAGATTCACATTATACTGTTATGAATTGAACTATAAGACTAAAGAATAGCCTTTTGTGGGGGAAAATAAAGCTCAAAAGAAATAGCTAAGTGGCTCCGCTTCGCCCTGTCAGACAGTGGAATTCATATTCAGAGCTGTGGATGGTCTTTCCTGCATGGAATTCATTCCTCGTGTCTGCTGGGGCGAGATAGCTTGTCTCAACTCAGGCTAATAAAGTCCTTGAGAACTGGAAAAGTCTTAATGCCTATACCCCTGTCTCTCAATGTGTCAAAGGACAGAAATTGAATTAAAGTCCAACTGAAAGATATATATTGAATTTTGGTTCATGTAAATATTTGGTTTAAAGGTAAATTTTTTAATTATTGTCTTCATCATATTAGTTCCATGAAAGCTGTGTGACAGACATGGTGTCTGAAGAATAGCAGAACAGGAGCAACATTAGCCACTTCCATGTCAGGATCTCAGAAGGCACCAGAGCTCTGTCTCGTTATCCCACTATCAAAAGCACTTGGATTCACTTCTCAATGTGTGAAGTTTTTGGTGATAAAACTATAAAACTCATTAAGAAAAATAGCCAAATAGTGTATAATGTTTACTCAGTACTAGTTTTTGGGCCAGAGGACTATCTAAGAGCTAAAGGTTTTGGTTTTTTGTTTGTTTGTTTGTTTGCTTGTTTTTTGTTGTTTGTTTTTAGTCACAAATAGTTTTCAAAATGGTGGTTCTATCAGAGGTGGAGGGCAATGTGGGAAGAGAGATATTGTGGTGGCAATTCAGAAAGGCTACACTACCATCATTTAAATACATCTCAGAATCTGCTGAATCACCTTATTTCCACCAAAAATTTCTTTCAGATGAGAAAGATTTAAATAAGATACAAGAGTATTTAGACCCCATGACTCTAGTGTGAAGCTGAGGAAAATACCAGTATAGATGAAAACCTTCAAATATTACAAAAGGTGGATATGCGTGGTTTCATTTATGGCTGTAAATGATTACAGTAATTCATGTATTAGCAAACTAACAATGATAATTAGGCCATTGTTATGTATCAGTAAGTGTATATCATATACATTAGGCTCATTAAGGAAAACAGAAACCACTTTAGATAAGTCAGAGACTTAATACAAGGGTTTGGAAGCTTACAAAATCATTGAATGGCTTAAAAGAGCGAATATTGGAATGTTGGTGGGGTGTCACTTTGTTTCAGATTTCCCCTTTCAGTTTTGGTGCTGAAAGCCAAAAATTTGTTGCATCCCCCCCACTCCAAGTTAGAAAACTATGGGAAACAGGACTAATGACATAGTTGACTTGTAGCCTCCAGGACGGGTATTGGCAGAGGAACTGTCATCTGGCTGGCCATAACAAAACTTCTCACCTGCCCAAGCCCAGAGTTCTACTACCTTCTGCATCTACAGCAAATGGCACAAGGTGGCAGCATGGTTGTGCTTGGTATATTGAATCAAAACTATGCCAAGAAATATACTAGAAGAAAATTCACTAACATATAAACAGTGTCTCATCTATGTCTTGAGAGTAAATGCAATTTTAGTCTTTAATGTATAATTTTTTTAAAAAATTGGATGGGATCATTAGTAACAATTCTATTTCTACTGATGTATTTGTTTTCTATTATCACAAATGTAATGGCATAAAAAAAGCCTCAATTATTATCTTAGAGTTTTCAGGAGTCAGGGGTGTAGGCACAACTTCAATGAACCTTCTACTCAAATTCCACTAAGCTGAAAACCAGGTGTCAGCCAGGGTTGAGTTCTTCATCGAGGTTTGACTAGAAAAGAACCTACTTCCAAAGTCATCAGCTTGTTAGAAGAATTAATCTTCTGGCAGATGTAAAACACACATGGTTTCTACATCCTTAAGGTTTCTCTGAGCTCAGCGGAAGTCTCACTCTGCTTTTAAATAACTTGAGTGATAAGGTCAGACCTGCCCTGGATAATCCATCTTTTTATTAAATTAAAATCAATTGATTAGAGTTCTTAATTATATCCTTTTATCTTTGCCATATAATTAAAATAATTTTGAGTGATAGATATCCCATCACATTCACAGGTCCTGCCCACAGACAAGATGAGATTATAAAAGGACATGGGTCACTTTGGATTATTGCAGAATTTGCCTATCCTAATTGCTAAGAGATCTTACCCCACCAAGAATTTTCTGCCTCACAGCGCAGCACACACCTTTCTATGGTGTTCTGTGCTGTCTCCATCAGAATGAGGTAGCAAGTTGCTGAGGTACAAAGTGAGGAATCACAAAAGTATTACTTTTTTCTACAACAGAGTAATGATTTGAATTGGTACTATTGGTACTAATGAATTCCCAATTCTTATATTATTCAATACATCATTCTAGAAGTTTCTATAGAATGCACTTGACAATTGCTATCCTTAAAAAAGTAGAACTTGGATATGGGTTCTACACAGTCGAATGGAATTAAAATGTAACAATGATCAGAGTGTAAGTTCCTTAACCTCCTAACTCAGTAGTATTTTTCAAAACTTCACCCTATATTTCTCATGAGATTATGATGGACAAATTTATTGGAATTAACTATTGTTTTCCAGTTTCAATACAAGAAAATGATAAGATTTAAATCTCATGCCTAATTTTTTGTCTTAACTGTATGCATTCCCAAATGAGACCCTGCAAGTATTCTCTTTATGTTACACCAAAGTATGAGTATTTGGTGTAGAGATGCAAAGACAAGTAGTATCAAAATAGAGATTACAGGTAACCTGATCTCCCCCTGTATCTCCACGGGATGCTCTCTCATCACCTTTCGGACTCTATCCAATGTCAATTTATTATTTAAAATAGAAACACTCTCCCAATTCCTGCAATATGCCTTTCTCCAAACAATCATCAACATGTTTGTTGGTCGTGCACTTGTCTAAGTTCTCCCGGGAGAATGGGCCTGCAGGATGGCGGGGGTTTTCTGTTATGTCCACTGTTACATCTTTGATACCTAGACTAGTGACTGCACAGAGTAAGTGCTCCCCAAAAATGAGTGATCCCCACATCTTTCCGAGTAGGAAAAAATAATGAAAGAATGAACAAACAAGTATTTGCTTGTAAGAGAGCAGGCTCATCCTGGGAAATAGAAAGGTCATGAAATGCACGGGAAATTTGGGCATGCGTCTGCGCGTCACTGGGGAGCATTTGTTGCAAGCTTAGGTGGTAACAAAGCTTGGGGGCACTTAGGGCTTTAGACTCTTTGCTTTGGGAAACACAAACCTATCCCACATTCACGGATTATCATGGTGAATGATTTAGAATATCAAGCAGGACCCGGGTGCTTGCTGAAAGGAGTAACCTCCACCCGGCTATTCCGGTCCTGTGACTGTCTAGCAGAGAGAATCACTTTACATGATGACATCTTAAGGAGACATGTTAGCTGTTTACTCTCTAAGTATGTGATATAAATAACTCCCCATAACTTGCACCAGCTCTTTAGATGCCCACAGAATTACCTTTATTTAGTTCAGTTCTATCATTTTCTAAAAGTCAATGTTATAATTAACCCTAGGGTTTCTATACCTGTTTTTTTTTTTTGAGAAATTGTCAAAAAATTTTGTATATTACACAATACCTCTAGAATACTGCTTAATCTGGCTAATTTTTCTCCAACTGTAGTTGCTAAAAAAGCATGCCCCCAGTTTCCATAGAACTGATGTATTTTATTCCTCATAATAATGAGTTACATGATAAACCACAACTGTTCATTTTTGTCTTGGCCTTCAGGATGTTTAGAACAACGCCTGAGAACACAGGCCTTCCAGCACTACAACTGGTTGGTTTCAGGTTAGTTAGGAGGGCTGGGCCCCCTGCTTTTGATTATAAAAGGAATATACACTTGTCAGAAAACTTTAAAAATTATGCATTAAAATGTAGTTAATAAATATATAATACATCAATAAAATGTATGCAAACACAGTGAGTTGTAAACACACAATCTGAGTGGGAAATTCTATTTGACTGGTTGGATTAAGGAGCCAGCACTGAGGGCAGGAGGGAGTGGGGGAAGCAGAGGCTGGAAGTCATTGATCTGGAGGAACAGATGGGCCTTTACGTGCCCCTTGAGAGGGGCAGGGGCATTTACCAAGAGGCAGACAATAAAGAAAACCGGAAGGAAGCATCTGTTTGCATTATTGGCTAAAGCTCTTTTATGTCCTTTAAATTTTTTCTTATCAAAATCTTATGTCCCTTGATAATTCCTTTATTAATTTTCACACTTTCTTTAAAAAAAAAAAAAAAAAAAAAAACCAAGATTTCCTCATCTTCAAACAGTGTTAACCATTAATGAATAATTAGATGCCAAATCAGGAGAAAAGTCTACACTGAGATATGCAAGAGGTTTAGGCCTAAATATATCTGGTCACTGTAAAGAGGCAAAGCTCTAAGCAACGATGTTTGGGTTGGAAGCGAAGCAGAAAGAGCCCTAGCCCCAGTCACATATTGCAAAGTACTCCCTGGTGCCTCTGCCTCTCCACTGTCTCAGCCTTACTCAGCCAACATATTGTTTTTCCGTCCAAGTAATTTTCAGTAACACCCACAGAATCCCCAGCAGTGACTGCCCCTAACATAACACCTGGCAAAAATTCAACTTAATGTGAGCAAAATGGCATCCCAGAAGCCATGCCCCCTAATAACATCCTTCCTCCACATTCCACAAGTGAGGAAAGGAAATGAAGCAGCCCTGGAGTATAAAATTCAGGAACCTTTAGCCACTAATTCCAAGACAAAATAAATAAATAAAACATGCATATTTTATATTCCGGTTCCAGCCTCATAAGGAAAGCAAAATTATACTATTCTAGCCACCCAGAGAGCATCTGTGTGATGCGGCGTTTAATAATTAAAACCAAGACTCTTCTGGAGGAGCTCCTGCCCTTTCTCAGATTCAAGACACATCCTAGAGGTCTTGGGGGTCTTGGCACCGTGCAGGTTGCTCGCACTTAAACGTTACTGCCACGGGAGAAATTCCACCCAACAGTTGACTTGCAATTTTTAAATTCACTTTGCATGATGCCATGACTAACAGTCCATGGTTTCCCACTGGAGTTCGTTTCCCATTCATCAGGGCATCAGTTTTGACAACGCAGAGATAAAAGAGAAGGGAAGCTGTGAGCGTTGCCAGAACATTTGTTCTACGTGGCTCAGCTTTTTAATTCAATACGTTGCTCTGTCACATGGAAAATCGGTCACCTAAATGTAGATTTTTTCATGCACGAGACTTGATGCCCACAAATCCCATTATAAATAACAGGATCTTGGAGGCCTGGTTGGAAAATACATGCTCGACGGCCGAGCTGGGCGCTGTCATGCGGGTGAATGGCCCCGCTGCTGGCTCCATCTCCACCAGCTGACAGCTCCAGCTTGGCCCTGGGACAATGTGTTTTGTTTGTTTTGTTTTTAGGCAGAGTCCATAATCACATTAGGAGCTATTATAGGCCCCAGGCTGAGACTCCTTCCTTCGAGCGGCCTCTGTCCCTATGTGGGCATCTCCATGCCATGAAAGAGCTGCCACTAAGCCCCCTGCTGTCCAGCAGTGGACGCAGAAGCCCAGGCCCCATGTGGAGTGTTCCGACCATTGACAATAAAGAAAACCTCTGTCCGCACACATCACTTAGGTTATTGTTTTATGTATTTTGTGTCCGTGTAAAGGCAGGAATGGTCACTGAGCAGGTTTTCTGATCCAGCAGACCGGGTAAAGGAGGAGTCAGAGTCCTCAGTGGTTTTCTGCAGGTCTTTTATTGGGGTTCACCAGGCATACGGCAGGCAGGGGTGCTGGGAGGCCGGGAGGCTAGCAGTCCTCCCAGCCCCTAGCAAGTCTTCACTCTATGTCTGCGGCCTTCTCTCGGCTTCTGCTGCTCTTGCTTCTCTCTCGGCTTCTCTTTCGGCTTCTGCTGGCGTCCCTGTGACGCCGCCCTTAAAAGCCCAGTCTCAGCCCAGGTGAATCCCCTCTACCTAGGCCCACACCCCATTCCAGGTGCCGCCATCAGGCATGCACTTAGGACCGCGAGGATCCATCATCTATCCTGATGGCGGGAGGGCAGAAAAGCCTGACATTTTTCCTTACCCTACAGTCCTGTTAAAGGAACTCTCAGTATCAACCCATTTTTTTACTATCTTATCCAAGGATGGAAAACAAATATTTTAAAAATATTATCATCTTTACTCCCATCGCTCTGAAGTTTTCTGTCCAGGTCTGGATATTACTAAAGCACAGAGGTTAAAAGTCAAAAAGGACCTAGGTCAGCAGTTGATCCTGGTTTTGAAAACCGGCTCTTCCTCCTCCTACCTCTGTGCTGTGTTGAAAACCGGCTCGCTAAATAGTTCACCCACCTGCAAAGTGTGAATGATAATAAGTAGCCACCTGTTAGCAGGTTTAGGTGAGTTAAGGAAATAGTGCAGGCAGAGTGAGTACTGTCACATCACTACCGCTTCAACGGCTGTGACTCTTAGAAAAACACTAGAAAAATTATTTACTTGCCTTGATTGGGTTTTTAATTGAGGTCATGCTAGTTTACAGCACTGCATCTGCAGAGACAGCTCACACCTCCCAGATGCTGTCACACTCCACAGCCACCACCAAGGCCCCCAGTCCTTCCCCTTAGACCACTACCCCCACCTTTGCTCCCACCACCCTCCCGTCCCTCTTGGGACCTCAATTATGCAGATTTCTAGTGTTAAAAAAAAGTCCAGTTGGACCGTCAGTGATGAATATAATGTAGATTATATATTAGGACCTCAGCGGTGAACACCTACAACTCACCCAGAGTCCCAAAGCAATGATACTTCCATTAAAAAATTAAATGAGGGCCCCCCGGTGGTGCAGGGGTTCAAGTCTCAGCACTATCAAGCTATCAGCAGCCTCTGCAACATGAGTTCAGTCCCCGGCCCTGGAGGTAACCCACATGGCGTGCAGACCTCTCCTGCCTCCCCGCTGCTCCCCTCAGCAGTGTATTTCAGTCTGCCTGTTCTGCTCCCCACTCTGTCTCTGGTGAATCCACTCACCCCTACCCCTTTGGCCTGCACCCCAGTTCTTGTATGCATCAATAAATAAAAATAAAACTTAAAAAAAAATCATTAAATAATTGGCGACAGGAATATCCCCCACTAAGGACCCATCAGACGCTGAGCATGACCAGGCTGCAGGGGTGATGGACAGAGGTGGGCAGCCATGGGTGACGCAGGAGTAACTGGCGACACTCGTACCTTTAGCCTTATTGCTGGGAAGAAATAGCTTCCCTCACCCCAGCACATATGTGTTCCCGTGACCAGGCTCTTTTTCTTTCTATGCCAGGAAGAACTTGAGCAGACACTCCCCGCAAGCCCTGGGGGCTTCCTCAGGAAGCTGATTAGCAGAGAGGCCAAGACCCCAGGCAAGGCCGGAGGAGAGGGGGTAGCTGACACGGGTCCCCACTTCTGCTCTGACTCAGGCTGCTGTTGGCCATCTTCCAACCAAGGACAAGGGGGCTGCGAGGAGGACAGTCAGAAGATGCTCAGGTTTGGGGGCTCTGGTCAAAAAAAATTGGAATTTGAGAACCAATTATAGGGGGTAGTTGTTAGGGTCAGTGAGAGAGGCAGAGAAAAAATGTGTAGAAATACAAAGTCTGGGAAGACGAGGACAATGAGAGGGCAAAGGAGGGGTGTGGATGACGTTCTGGACAACTGTGACCAGCAAAGTGACCGTCCCTGGGTGGGGTCATGTGCAATTTGCTGAGCTTAAGCTCAGGTTTTCTCCTGTAGTGAATTATTTGGAGTTGATTGAGATAACAGAGGGTCTGAGACTACTGCTTAAAATGCAAGCACAACATGAATGTGCAGTTTTAGTTGTAAATTATTGTGGTGATTTCGCCAAAGGAAAGACCTAGGGGTGCAGGGGAGGGTTAAATTAATAGGACGTGATTCTTTTATAGCTCGCTCATTTTAAACTTCTCTGAGAGAGAGAGAGAGAGAGAGAGAGAGGACCTGAAGTGTAGGTATAGAAAAATCTGTTTGCCCAAGATATCACATCCCTCTTCATCTCCTCCTAGTAGCTGCCTGAGTCTTTTTTTCCTATTGTGTTACTTGCATTGAGGTGACAGCGGCTCACAGCCTATGTGTTCCTTGGAGGTAGGGGTTCTCCCCTCTTTGGATGGGCGTGACCCTGCGACCCCACACCTCAAGGGTCGTCACCCCCCACCGCAGCCCTGGGGGGGGCCCTTCCAGACTTGGCGCTGCGCCCCACCCTCCCCCCAGGCCGGAGGTAAAATTACTGAAGTTGCATGTGCAGCCACAAAACCCCCCACACGAGCAGGTGCCCGGAGACCCCAGAAACCACCAGCGTCTGGGAGTGCACAGGGGCTGCGCCCACGAGGCTGCCCGGTACTCACCCCTGACGCCCGTCTTTGCTCTCCAGGTGGACGTGGCCGGGTGAGTCCTGGCGTGGACGCCCGGGGGCACCTGCTCTGGCCGGGGGACTGGCCGCATTATGCAGTTTTCCTTCTGGGGGAATCTAGTGTGTTGCGCTTCCTCTGCCGCTTGCCTGGGCCGCGGGAGCTCTGGCAACCAGACCACGGCAGAAACGCCGGTGAGCGGGCTCCGTCGAGGCCTCGAGGGGCCGGGCAGGTCTCACGATGCTTTGCTAGCGCGCGGCCAGGAAGCTTGCAGGACACGCGCCATCAAAGCCGGACGAGAGACACGTGGCGAGGAGTGGCCCAGGTGAGTCTCATCCAGGTGAGTCTCATGCAGGTGAGTCTCATCCAGGTGTCTCATCCAGGTGGGCCAGCCCTGCACTGCCGGCTCTCTGAGTCCTGGGCGCCGAGACCTGGGGCTGCGGACACTGACCCTCCCAAATGAGCCCCTCGGGCACCGGGATGGCCCAGGTCAGGGCCACACCCTCAGACCTCCGCGCCCTGTCCCCGTTCAGATTTGGGTCTCTGTTCTCGCTGCTCTGCATCAACAAAGCCATGCCCCAAATCCAGCTGCAGATTCGCTATTTGCAGCCAAGGTTAAAAACAAACAAACAAACAAAAAAACTTCACTTCGAAATAATAAAAGAGGGAAATGCAAGTCCTTTTAAAGACAAAGGATCAAAAGTCCCCAGAGGGGCTCCCTGACTCCTGGCCCCAGAGCTACCTTGAGGTTTCCATGCAGAGAGACAAAGATCCAACCTCCCACCGGAGTCCAAGCAGATGCTTCAACCTGGAGGTGGCTCGGCCTAAGGGGTGCAGGGGTGGGGGGAGGGGTGTGGGGTGGGGGGCTGCGGACTCTGGGCTGAGCACGGGGGCGTCCTGGGAACCAGCCACTGTGTGCGCGGGAGGCTAAGCACCCTCCCCGCTCGCCGCGCGCCTCGGCCTGCCTTGGCCAAACAGGCACAAGGTTGTCACAAATGAGAGAATCCGGTGGGAGCCATGGAGCAAGTGAGCGCCCCCTCCATGCCTCTTGGTACCCCACCTCTGTGTCCCAGGGTGTCTCCATCATGCCCTCCTTACTGTTGCTGGAGCAACTGACAGGGTCTGGGGAGACAGGGCCCCAGATCACCATGAAGAAGGCACCTGGCCCTGTGCGCAGGAGCCGTGAAGTCGCCCAAGGATGCGTCTCCCAGGGCCCTGCTCACAGGTAAGTCCCTCAGTTTTTACTTTTTTTTTTTTTGGGGGTTCAAATAAACCCCAAAGTCAAAACAACACTCAAAGAATCCTCTCAAGTTTGTCATTTCCTGATAACTTTGTTTCCTGTATTCCTCCCTGAGCGCCCAGGGCGGCTGAGGACAGGATTCTGCTTTTCTTGACCCTCCTCTCTGGAAAGTTCACAATCCTCAATTTGCCTGTTGGGCCTAAGACAGGCTTTCCCCAGAAAACTCCAAATTGGTGAAATGGCAAACAAAAATTAGGTTTACCTGATTGTGTAAAAAAAATGAGTAAGTACTAGAGTACTTTAAAATGTATCAGTGCAATGTTTCCTGTTGTAGTTGTGAAGATGGTGAAAGTTATGGGCTATATTTTTTACCTTAGTGCTTTTTCTAATAAGCTAAAAGAAACTATGAAAAACTGTATTTCAAGAATTTCTCTGCTAATACACCTTTAGATGCTTACAGACAATAGAGAATTTTTCAAAGATTAACCTTTGGAGAAGTTGTCTTTTAGTAAAGAATAACAAAGGACAATAAAAGAAAAAAAAAAAAAAAAACTATGTAGAATTTCCCAGAAATGCTCCTTCTAATTTACACTCATGGGTATGCAGGTCTTATGGAAATTTAAACACCAGAATCGAAATTTTCAGGGCAAGAGAATTTATGCACACAAATCCTATTACACGCTAATGGGATTTGTCAGGATTCCCCAGTGAGCAATTTGGAAAATTTACCCCTGGCTGCTCCAGATGCATCTATCAAGCAAACGAAACCTGGATCTGCAGGCCCACCCTTGGCTTCCTCCGGGTCGGCCAAGGATCCCTCTCTGGTTTCTGAGAGGTTGGCAACCATGTCAGTGTGCACAGCTGCCTGACAGTGTGAAATGGCACCTAGCTTTTCTCTTTTAAGTTCTCCAAAACATGTTTCAACCAATTTTTTAAAGGCCCCTTCCTCCTCCTACTTCTCCTTGACTGTAGAAAAGAAACAGTAAGTCTTAAAGCTTTAATGTTCTCTTTGTGTTGTTTTTTGGTTGAAGAGATTGGGGCCCATGACACCACCATGGAACAACCACTGCCCCAGAATATTCTGTGATATACACACACACTGTGATATACACACACATTTTTTTGTATTTGTAGGTCGGGCTTGTCATTCTGCAAAAACAAAATAGCTGGTGGGTCAACATTGGTGGTGGTGACAATGCTTCTTCCCTGCGCAATCCCCCCTTCCTAACACCTGTTCTCTCTGGGTCTGGGGCACCAGTTGCTCTCCGGGTCTTCTGTCCAGAAGAGTGACTCTGCAAGTGGACTTGGCCTGTCCTTCGAAAGAACATGTTTCTATTTACCGGCCAATGAAGATATTAGCTCTTTGAAGCATAAAATTCCAAAATATTTTTGGGACATGCAATCTTCTTAAAATATAAATAGTCATTACATGATCACTTCTTAAATATGTGAACTTTAAGTATGTATTTATAACTGAAGCTTATGGAAACCATTTGATAATGAAGAAACACATTGCCAAAAATGTGGAGTAAGAGAAGTGTTCTGGCTGAGGATCTTGGTACGGTTCAGGCCAGCATGCACAATCTTACAGAGGATTAGCCTTATGAATAAATTCGAGATGGGTAAAACAGTTACTCAAAACCAGATTGTGCAGAATGGTTTGCAGTCAAATAAGTTTATATAAGTTCTTTCTCACATTATTTATCTTTTAGCAATTTGACTTTTTGAAACAAATGGAAATCATCCTTGGTGTGTAGATTCAGTTTACTACATAATCTACGCATTTCACGTAGCAGTCAACTTTCCCTCTAGACTCCAAGGCAGCCTCACAGATGCATTGAGAACATAGTCCTCGACTGTGCTCTGTTGTTGGCGGAACCCTGACCTCTTAGCTCCATGACTTTACCTCTCAATATTGGCTCCAAAGCCATAGAACTCAATTTTGTGTTTGAACTATTTCATGAGGATTTTTTTAAGGTTTGACATTTCATGTTTTTTTATTATTTAAAAAATAGCGAAATCAAGTTTTGGAGAACTTAAAAAAGGAACTATAGATGTCATTTTACACCATCAGATATGCACAATAAAATTCACTCTATTTTATAATTACTATATATAGCCATTAGATGATTTTATTTAAAAAAAGATAAAGAGATAAATTATGTGATCTTAATAATCTGTTTTTTTTTTTTTGTATATCATAAAATACTTTGGTGTTTCATAACCCTAGGAATTATTTCATCTTAACTTTTCAGGGTGCATCAATTTTTCTAAATTATATAAAAACCCCAAAATAATAAGAATGAAACATCTAGCAGAATAAAACAAGCATGAAATACATTATTTTCTTCAACTCTCTTACTGTGTTGTCCAAAGCATTGCATTATCTTTCAAGAAGGGATACAAGAAATCTGTCTGTCATTATTGTAGTTGGCCTTTTTCTTTCAGCTTTCATTGAACATAGTGAATATTCTGAATTTTATTCTCTGCTATATTAGCAAAGAGGAGGAAGTCCTTTCACAATCATTAGATAAATCAGAAGATTAATGCAGAGACAGAGAACCACACTCGGAACTATGTGGTGTTGAAAGTGATCATGTCAGCAAAATTTCAGACTTTGGGTCTTTAGATTGATGACACCTTATAACAACTTTCTCCAACTCAAAATTGATGAATAAGTAATATATTTCAAATTAATGTGGTTTTCTCATTCGGTTAGCAGAGGAACCATCGCTTTACCACATAAAAATTTTGAACACACCTCTATCATGCCATTTTGCTAGATGGCTATATGATTGTATTGTTTTATATTTTAGATGTTTCATGCTATCAAAATGTGTTTGATAGAAACTGTACTGCCTTGATACTACTGTTAAAACTTGATAGTTTGGTGTGACTAAATGATTACATTTAAGGAAAAATCAGTTAAAATTTTACTTTAAAAATTCTGTGATTACTTGTAAAATAACTTAGAATATTTTAGAAATTGAATTAAAAGCCTCATTAGACCCAGATGTAAATTATTATGACTGTTTTTCTAGCAAACTGAGGGTTAAGCTGTATTTATTCTGAGGGAGAGAGTTTATGTGTTCTAAATTAAAACTCTCTAGTAAATCTAATAAAAGTGTGCTTCCTCCTCTTGACTTCCTGCGTTGGCTAAGGAAGGAAAAGGATCGTAGGCTGATCACTACTATACTTGGACCTGCAATGTATGAAAAACAGTAGGGCCAGACACCAAAACGAGAAGACAAATATCATGGTGTGACCTACATTTTCTCTGCATGTATTTGTGTTTCAAGTATAATTTTCCGTATTTATTTCATATGGAACATATTACTGTTGAGTTTGGCATTTGAAAGACAAATGCTATTGATCATATTACCACGTAGGTTGGTTTCATCAAAACTTTTGGACCACAATCCCAGTTCATCTCGGGGCAGGCAATCAACACCTGAGACATAGCAGGGGAGTGATATGAAAGGGTCCTTTGTTGTCTTATGACCAGGTGCCAAGCCAAATCCCCATTGTGCACCTACGCAGCCAATTACCAACATCACTATGTCAGTTCAACCATAGTGCACATACATTTTCCTTATTTTAATAACTATAATTACTTACATTTAGTTCATACTTTAATTTTAGAAAACAGCCATAAAAATTTTTATTGGCCCTCCATATGAGTAGGCTTCATTTAAGTTGTTGAATAAAATTTATCAACCTAGTTAAATTAACCTGAAAGCCGTCCTGAGAGGCAGAGCTCTAGATGTAGTTCTTTAGATTATGTGGTAGCAAAACACAGTATCTGCTCCTCAATCCTGCTCATGTGTGTCAAGAACATAGAGTTGGACACACACCTTGGTTAAATCTCATCTACTTGGTCTTTATTCATGAAGCTTTCCCAACTGTAAGCCATGAGTAGCAAGAACTAATTCAAAGATGTTGTGCAATTCTACCTCCTACCTAACCCAACCTCTGGATTCCTATTGTAAATTCTGTTTATTCTTCACGTAGCCCAAACAGTAAACTTCTGGATTTGCTGTTTCTTCTAATGATAGGGCTCATCCTCTTTTGTTGGGTTCTTGGTGTTTCCTTTAGTTTTCAGGCAAAAGCTGACTCCTACATAATCAATCTAATAATTTCTGTGTTCCTTGGAATAAAACCCAATACTTCCTTCTTAGGAACAAATGATTGTTAAAGACTTTTCTGACTAAACTGGTGTTATTCATTGCACCTAAATATGATTGTTATTCACCACAACTCTCTGCCCCTTGAATAACTCTACATCTCACCTTATCATGCCCATTACAATGGCCACTTTCATCTGTGTTCCCA
Source organism: Talpa occidentalis (assembly GCF_014898055.3). Classification (NCBI taxonomy): domain Eukaryota; kingdom Metazoa; phylum Chordata; class Mammalia; order Eulipotyphla; family Talpidae; genus Talpa; species Talpa occidentalis. The sequence goes on from NW_023605194.1 coordinate 114,376,065, forward strand.
TCCCTTGTAGCCAGCTAAAAGGCTGCCAAACTATAAAATAAATATGCTAAACCCATTTCCTATTTTATAACTTTTACAACACACAAGCATAATCCCCAATAAACCCAGTAGGAGATGATGACTGTTAATATAGGCTTCATTGTTCACCCAAATTGTCAGACACATGCAAAAGAATGAAACTAGACTGTTATCTCACACCATAACAAAAATCAACTCAAAATGGATAAGAAATATATATAAGACCCTAGACTATCAAATAGCTCCCTTCATTTTTAAACTTTCATAGTTTTTCAGAGGTAAATTGAGTCCATGTTGTATTAACAGCCACTTGGGTGTGGGTGTGTTTCAGTATTCAAATATCTGTGAATGTCACACAGAGAAAAGAAATCCACAAAGTCCCATTCATTAATAAGAAATATTACAGAGGGAACAAACCTGGCCTTAGTGGTGGCTGTCAACCTAAAAATGAAAATGTCATCTACTTTAAAATTCCAGAACATTCCTTTCTTTTTCGTGAGGATCCCAGGGTGCAAGGAACAAAGAATGGAAAGGTAACTAGAAATCCAAGTAGCCACAGCCAGTGTTGTTTACACAGATCAAAAACCATACTGGCATCAGACTTGAAGTTTTTAGTTTAGACCAATTACACTCCAATAAAAGATGCCTTAATGAGACAGAAACACAAAAGAGGAAGTACATAAACCTTGTGTATAGGTTAACTGGAGATCACTATTTTCACAGGAAGGGTTTTACGCTTTGTCATTTTCTACCTGTTCTACATGACTACTGAGTAAAGTACAAATGGAAAATTAAGAAAAACTTAATGAACTGCAATTGAATGCAGTTGTTTTTTGAAAGCCTTTTTCAAAATAATTACAACAAAACCACTGCTACATGTGAATGTGAAAAATCTGTGCATTTTGGGGGCATATGTCTTCTTGTTACTCAGGAATTAGACATCACTTGTGGAAATTCATAGTTCATCTCGTCAAGACTGTACATGCATTTAATTCACTATAAATATTTGAGTGGATTTTAGACTTTCTTCTTGAATACAGAATAAGATTCAAAATCAATTTCATTCAGCAGAAGATAAGCATCTATTTTAACAGCTTTATCCCTGTTACTGTTTAAGAAAGCTTGTTCCCTTGTGGCTTCAGTTGAACAAACAACCTATTCAATGGATTTGACCTTATTTACTAAGTCTTTGAAAAATAAGATAAAGAATCCCAGAGGTAATGGAAGCCTCTATAAACATTTATCTTGGAGCATATTTCACTAGAATGTTCTATTTTTGTAATTTTTCTATACTTTTACATAATGAGAAAAACCATTGTACCAGTGGAAATGTATTTTTACCTCAAAGTCCAAATGAAACAAGCTTGAAAGTAGAGTACCTTTGGAAGAGGAAGGTTTAGTAAATTACTCAATTTTTCATTGTGCTCACCCCAGAGTCTGACAGCAAAAAGTTAGTTATTTTGGAGACTGTTACTCCTTATAAGGTAGGATGGTGGGAGGTGGGTGGAGTAGGGGATGCCTGCTTTGACTTTTGAAAGAGGGTCAATTAGCCTCCCTGGTGGCGCATTGGTTGGGCGCTGGGTTGCGAAGCTGCCCACCGCCTCTGCAGTGCTGGTTTGATCCCCAGCCACAGGCAAGTGTCCCACATGGTGCGCAGACCTCTCCTGCCGCCCGCTGCTCCCCTCAGCAGTGTATTTTGTCAGTCTGCCTGTTCTGTTCCCCGCTCTGGCTCTGGTGAATTCTCTCACCCTCCCGTACTTCTGACTGTACCCAGTGCTTGTATAAATAAATAAACAAACAAATAAATAAAAAACTTTTAAAAAATAAAAATAAACAGGGTCAATTATTTAAATTAAAACAGACATTGGCCTGGTTATAGTATACACCAGTGTATACACACACACACAAACATATGTATATGCATGTATGTGTGTGTATAGTATTATACACCAGGCACCATATTATATATGGATATATTATAACTGTCTATATTTATACATGGTGATAAAACAAAGTGACAAGCCCTATCGCTCTTTAAACATTGGCCTTTGAGTGGTATCATCTCTTTTGATTTGCCTTTTAACTATGGGTTGGCCCTTTGAAACTATGTTCTGAGAATGCATAATTTCCCCTTGTATTTTATATGTGTTTCTATTACTTAGCATTGAATACAATCTGTTCTTGGAACTGTTAATGTGTATTTTATACAGATATCACACCCAATGGACAATTGGTTCTGACAGTACTGAGGCCTTATAAGAATTTTACATTCATTCTAGCATGAAGCCTTCTGATGAGTAACTGTTTAGACAATAAGTGACTGCAGATTTCAAAATCATGCAAATGTTGAATATAAACTTTCCAATAAAAAGAAAGCCAAAATACTGCTCCCCCAAGTATCACTTCCCTTGATATAGAAGTTGAAAACTTCCTTTGTTCAGTTGTTTGGCTACATCATGAAGAAAACTTTGACTTGATTATATGATGTCATCACTTCTTGGCAATTATTTTTATTATTTATTGGTATTGTCATGCACATCATTTGTGGTAAATTGGTACTCCAGAATTAGCACGTTCTAGCCTATAAGAAAACTTGGAAAATTAAAAAATAGAGAAAATTGAAAGTGGATAAGTCTCTTAGCAACGAAATAGATCAAGAAATTTATATATTTTTTTTTATTTTATATATTTTTTTTTTTATAGAGGCATGTTTTATTTATTTATTTTGTTTGTTTGTTTGTTTTGTTTATACAAGCACTGGGTACAGTCAGAAGCGCGGGAGGGTGAGAGAATTCACCAGAGCCAGAGCGGGGAGCAGAACAGGCAGACTGACGAAGTACACTGCTGAGGGGAGCAGCGGGCGGCAGGAGAGGTCTGCGCGCCATGTGGGATCCTCTGCCGGTGGCCGGGAAGCAGCCGGGGATCGAACTGGCGCCGCAGAGGCCGCGGGCAGCTTCGCAACCCAGCGCTCAACTGCTGCGCCACTGGGGAGGCCCATAAATTTATATATTTTTTAATATAGGCTACTTGAGATACATGCAAACAATATGATTTCTAAATGCTTTATTTTTCTCCCACTTAATAGAACTTGTTTTTCAACCAACCCAATCAATTACTAAGTTAAAAATGTAAAAATCAAAGGTTCAGATAAGATTAAAATAGCTGAAATAATTCTGGCGTGATGTTAGCAGTTTAATTAGTTGTTTTTCCCATTCCCTTAAATGAAGATGCCTACAGAAATAGTAACATTTTCGTTAGAAAACAGAGACCCCAAAATGAAACCATATGTCCAGCTGAGGCCTGTCCTTAAGCTCAGGAAATACCAATTATCTTTGTTTTTTTTTTTTCTTTTAACTCCTAAAAATTTAGACATGGTTTTGAATTCAGCTTGGCAACTGCATGCATTTCCCCATCAATGTCACTTAATTTTGTGCCTTTCATCTCTTTTTAAGTTACGTTTGATGTTTCCTTAAAGAATTTTTTTTTTGCTGAATGAAAGAAAAAATGTGATTTCAGTTCACAGCTTAGACTGATATTTTTTTCACATACTCAGGCTGACTATGGGCAGAATTGAAAATATCTCCTGTTCTCGGTTAAAACTGAGTTTTCTCGCTGAGGAAGATGGATTACCCACTTTTAATTTTACAAGCGTTTTATGGACTAGAATGTACTTTATCTTGACTATGTCTCATAGTTATTTACATGACAGTCCAATGACTAATGAAAACCATTAGAATGAAAGAAAATATCACATTGTTCCTTCTCACCGGAGATACCTCTCAGACCTTCTCTGTCAACATTTCCTGGCTTTTATTTTGAAACTTACCTCCTCCCGACCCACCTCTTCCTTTCTGTATTTTCTGGGCCACTGCTAGTCTTCACTTAGAAGGTTTTTATTGATGAAATATGGGATGAGAAGTTTGGCATGGAGCAGCTGTGTGTGTTCATTCTAGCTTGTGCCCTGGGGTTATTGGACAGAGAAGAGCTTTTGTTGTCTTTCTCTCATTTACTCTCTTACATGAACCAACAGGTAGCAAGTGGCATGCCCTGGGATTCCTTCTGCAAGCTGTTCTTCTTTACCATTGCTGGGTTTCAGTATTTAGTTTTTAAACATTTCAAAGTTTTGTTTGAAATCAGTTGCTTGACAATTGAGAAATATCCAAAGAAAATGGCAGCCGCTATTGTTGCTAACGTGCTGGGATTTATCATTTGTTCTTCTTAGAGAGTAAGTAGTAGATTTAATTCCACTAAAGTCATGCACTGTTGCTTATTATTATTCCCCTGCATCCTAGCTGAGTTAATACCTACAGGCACATCAGACATGAGACAAGGCCACCCAGCTGGAAAGTAGGAGAAACAGGATTAAAACCAGTATCTCTAATTTTTGATTATATTGTTTAAATATCTTCTGTTTCTCCTGTCTCCACAATTATCTACCACAATGACACAATCTAGTCAAACCTAGAAAAGCAGGGAAACACAAAATTGTTTTCTGCCTTTCTAAGCAGAGTAACACTGAAGATTTTCCTTTCATACCTCACTCATCATGTCTAGATTGTTAGCTACTGAACTTTAAAAATAGGAGGAGGAGCAGAGATTATGCCCATAATTCATTCTTAAAATTGTGTTTAAGAGGTTACTGAATGCACACAACACAGAAGAAGCCAATGCTGACTTTTAGTCAAAACTAAAATCTTGGGTGAAGAGAATGTCAGGCTATTTCTGTAAACTTGAGTTATTCTTTTGTAAAGCAGTATTAATATCTGCTCTACCTTCCTGAGGAACATGTGACAATCTAAGGAGCTAATGGGTGTAAAATCACGGGGTAAAATGTTAATGTCACAGAAATAGAAAACACAATCTATTATAATCAAGCATCACATTATAAGATTTCTGCAATGCTTTACTCCTAGATAGCGTGATCATTCTTTCCAATGTCATTTGCAGGGAGTATAGTTTTTAAAAACTACAATTTTTGAGCTGAACCAAAGAAGACAAAGTGATATTTAGTAACGAGTCCAACTGGGAAAACAGTCCAGGCTTCCTGCCTCCTAAAGAAACTTCTCCACGTCACCGTTTACTTTGAAATGAGGGCACTTGAAAGTGAGAGTGATGGAGTCTAGAGCTACCCCTCATCACAACTCCAGCGGGATAGGCCAGGAGGAATGTCAACTGCTGTTGGTAAGCCTGGTTTCAGATTTCTGGTTCCCAAAACAGATTTGAATCCCCAACTCTTAAGAAGGAAAGAAACACTTTTCCAAGTGACTAGCCGCTCAGAGCTGTTCAAAATGCAGTGGAGGAGGAAGGATAGAACCTTTCAGGATGGAGCAGAGACCACGTAAGCAGATGTGGGTACAGCGAACAGATAGGGGAGAGTAGTCACTTCGTGGGGAGCTTTCTGGTTGTGCCACTGAGGGTCCCCCACAGAACCCCTCCCACGATGGTCTGTGTGTCACCCTCTGGCTGCAGAAACACACAGAAGCTGGCATTTGGCAAACATCCACACCCTCTGTCTGGGCTGTTTATTGTAATGAACATTCCCTGTAAGACCGAACACTTACGGTCACATTGAGAGAGAATTCATGAAGAACTTAGCTGAAAAGTCCATGTCATTTTCCTTTATAATCAGCTGACGTAACCCTCAGGCTCAGCCTGCATGGTCAGCAAAGGGACATACTACGAAGGCTCCCCAGTTGCGTGTGTTACTGACATGTATTAAACGACTTTACAGCTAAAAGAGAGGGAAGGCACATTCCTAGGACGCATTTCTGAGCCCTGTTTATGAGGGAAACAACATATTAAAATGAGCTGGGTAGGCTTCTCTCTAGAAGGTTCTGGCTGAAATGGACATGGCACGGTTCAAGCACTCTACACATGTTTATTGATTTATTTCATGAGGAACTGTTATTGTTGTCTGCTTGTAAAAGGTCAGACACAGGAATTTGGAAACATGCCCAGGTTCCTTCAAATAACCTCAGGGGCCTGGCATTTTGCGGTTCAGGAGGCCTTGTTGTGTGGGTAGGTAGGTGGGGAAGGGTAATGAGAGCTGGGGGGTGCCAGCTCCGCCTTCTGCTTTGCTCTAGAGTCCAATAAAGTCCACGGGCCTCTCAGGCCCCAGCAGCCTTCAGCAACAAAGTCAAGGGCGGCTCCTTCACAAAGGGAGTGTCACCCCAGGCTTCCCTGCTGTGGATTCTAGTTCATATGGGACAGAATCAATGAGTCTCTGGGAAGCTGGTGGATTTACAGCTGAATTTACTAATCTTCAAGCATGGTGTTAACTTCACTAATAAAAAAGTTGTGTCTGCTCTGCAGAAGTTCTCCGCTGGAACAAACCCACACACCCAGGCACAGGAGAGGCTACCACTTCAAGAAGAACCAGAAATAAGAAAGGGGGACATGTGGGTGACGTGCCCCTTTCCAAGTGGTACAACAAATGATGACAACTAAAAGGCATGAGCTAGATACTCAGTCAACTTGCTAGAATCACAGAGAATCCCCTTGGTGCCTTATCCTCCTGCCTCTCCAGATACTCTTCTTTCATAAGTTACTTGATTTATGTGAGTATCCAGAATGTTCCACAGGAGAAGGAAGCAGGTGTTTCTGAGAAGAATCTCTTCCCCCTTGTGTGTTCAAACGTGGGTGGGAGTCTGTGCTCTGCGGGGTGTGGAGGGTGTGTCTGTGAGGGCGCTTGCTTGATTTCTTGTTCTGCCTCACACTTTGACTTGGTCATTAATTAACCAATATGATTTAGGTACAGAACTTAAAAAAAATGGAAAAGAAGAAAGGACGGGGCAGTCTGAAGAAAGGCAAGTGTGGAAGCAGGCGGGGTGCTCCCTCTTCCCGCCAGCACAGAGGGCCTCAGCCCCCACCCTCCAGACATGCCGGCGTCGCATGCATTCATGGGCTCTTCCACACACAGCCCTTTTGTGTGGGGTCAGAGCTCACCCCCCTTGTCTCAGCTGCCATATGGTGCAGGGAGGCGACGTACAAAGACAGACAGGGGGAGCGAGGACTGAAAGAGAAGGGGAAGGAAGAAAGAAAAGCAAGGAGAGGGCAGGATCACTGATTTATGTCCACTTGCTAACAGGGCAGAAGGTGGGGCTCACGCAGGAAGGAGGGGTGTCATGCCGTCAGCCTGGGGAGGGATGTTTCTGGAAGATGAAACTTCTCACTAACAGTCAGACACTTTGCTGTGACAGGCAGCTCTGGTGAGTCTCCAAATAAGGTGCTTAAACCTGGAAAACCCACTACAGCTGCTCATCTTTTATCATGCTTCAAATTATTTCTTTTGTTTTGTTGTAAAAAAAACGCACAAACACATATTTAGAGCGCTATTGTCTCTGTTCAACGATTCATGATGCAGGAAGCCAGGCTCCACCACATGGAGGGTATTTGCAGACAGAAAGAGGAGGACAAGGTAATTAGCCAAAGAAAGATTATTCCAGGTAAAACCATCTTCCCTCGGGGACAGCAGGGGTTTCTCATACTTGGGACCGCGCATGTGCTGACTAGGAGACGCGCTAATTGGCTTAGATCACACTATGGCAAAAGGTGAAAATTCCAACAAGCTTGGTTCTTGTGGGGGGTCAGCAAGAAAGACTCCGTTTGGGCCTGGGATTTTCCCTTCTATGTTTAAAAATTCCTAATGGTCAGAACTTACAATATTTTATTTTATTATAAAGCTACTGTCAACAAAACCGAATAGACTGCATTTTTATATATATTCTCATGCCCTTACTCTGTGATCATTTTTAGGGTTTCGAGGAGTCACTCTTTTCCTAAGAAAATGACACATGAGGACTCCCTGGTGGCGCAGCAGGTTGAGCGCAGCACTATGAAGCTGTCGGCAGCAGCCGCTCTATTGCCAGTTCGATTCCCGGCCGGCCAGTGAGCTACCCACATGGTGCGGCAGACCTCTCCTTTCTCGCCCGCTGCTCCCCTCAGCAGTGTATTTCAGTCAGTCTGCCTGTTCTGCTCCCCACTCTGTCTCTGGTGAACTCTCTCACCCTCCAGTGCCTCTGACCTGTACCCCCAGTTCTTATATAAAAATAAATAAATCTTAAAAAAAATGACACACGAGTGCTTTTCCCCTTTAGTCAGCAGATCAAGGACAGAGAGTTCTACACAGGTGAGGTTATTTTGATAACATTGAGGAGTCTACTTTTTCAGGAGTCTGTGAGCATTGTGACATATGCCACACATTTTTAAAAATTAAAACACAAGACACTTTTCATGGATAGATTTGAATAGAAGTATTTTGAGATTTCAAAGCCAGAGTGACCTGAATGCCTCATGAGTTTTTGTGATTTCAAAAAAGTTTATGGTTACTATGGTGAAAACGTTAATTTTCCCTTCTTTATTTTTCATATAACAAATGTACTATCATATTTATATGTCTGTGTGTGTGTGTTCCTTGAATCAAAAGTACAGCATTTTTGCCATAAAAATAGCTTGACAACTTCATCATTTCTTCAACGTTAAATTTTAGTTATTATTTTCTTTATTTAGTAACACTGATTACAACTCTGAATATGATTTAGGGGGACAGGTTCACCGTCCTCAGAGTATGTCACCACCCCACACCCCTCACCCAGGCACCCACACTCCTTTGCCCTAGCCATTGTAAATAGGGCTGAAATGAAAGTAAGAGTGAATTTCACCCTCAGAATTAGTGATTTTTGTGTTCTTTAGGTAGATACTTAGGAATGGAATGGCTAGATCACATGATGGATCTATTTTTAGTATTTTGAGGGACGTCTTTATACTGTTTTCCATCGGGGCTAGACCCATCTCCGTTCCCACCAACAGTGTATGAGGGGCCCTTCTTGTCCACACCCTCATCAGACATGTGGTTTCTGTTGCTGATACCAGCCACACTCTCACAGATGCCAGGTGATATCTCCTTGTGGTTTTGATATGCATTTCCCCGATGATCAATGATGTTGAACATTTTCTCCATGTGCTGTTGGCCATCTATGTTTCTTCTTTGGATAAGTGTCTATTTAGCTTTTTGTCAGCAAATAAGTTTTGAAACAAGTAGTACAGTCGCCCATATTTCATAATTAATTTTGACTTGGCAGCATTTGACGTTAGGATGTTATGTGAAAATATTATTTCACACGTCATGGCATTTTAAATACCCACAAATTACAGGGACGTAGAAATTAGCAAGCATTTATTCAGATATGATTATTTAAGCTATCATCAAAATATAACCTGCTTAGAACTCATCGTTCATTTGAAGCACAGAGGACCACACTCTATCTAGTCTTTCTCCTGCATATTGACAGTACTTCCCAGTGCTCCAACTTTGGAGTTCTTCTCATGTCTATATTTACTTCCTTGGGGGTCTCATCTAAGCTCAAGATCATAAATGTCACCCCCATGATGATACCCAAATTCACATCTCCTGGACTCTACCTCCATATTTCTCGCTGCCATCTTAGCATAGTCTTGTATTTGATTGGCACCTTGAAGTTGCCATGTTCAAAATTAAATTCCTGATGTGCATCCACTGTACCTGCTCCTCGTATGTGTTTCCCAGTCTCAATCAATGCCAAGTGTATCTTGGTGCTCTAGGCACCAAGGTGTATCTAAGCCAAAATTTTCGAAATCATTACTGACTCCTCTCTTTCTTTCATACCACATACCCAACAGCAGCAAACCTGTGGAGTTTACCTTTAAAATAGACCCAGAATCCCACCACGCTTCACCAATGCTATTGCTGCCATTTTGATCCTGCCATCAATGTTTATTGAATTAGTGCAATAATAATCTCATTTGTCTTTCTGGTTCCATTTTCTCTTCTACTCTATTCTCAATAAAGCAGTCAAGGTAAACTTTATAATATTTTTTATGTTATCTCCTGTCCTTCTAAAGAGAAAAACCTGTGAACAATCTGGTCACCATTATCTTGTTTCGGTCATGCTGACTTCCTTCCTGTTCTGCAGGCACAGGCGTTAATCACATTCCTGTCCATACCTTTCTCGTCTGTCTAGAAGACTTCCTAAATTTGCTCAATTCTTTCCAGATCTTGCTTCCAAGCCATCTCGGTGATACCTTCACAGACTTCCCATTTAAAAGTCCTACACTTCTCCTAGCACATGTTATCCCACTTCCTTGTTATATTTTTATAACATCTTTTTTTTTTTACTTTCTAATTTCCCAAAAAATTCTCCCCCTAAGAGCAGCAGCATGAGGCACTAGAGTCATTGACTTCTTGTGGTATCTAGATTATAGTTACCATGTGTCATTACTATCAGAAATATATCTAGGAGAAATAGTGGTTTCATTTTCCTTCTACCCAAATATATATGATTCACCAAAGTATGTTTCACACTTGCTATTTATTTTCTCATCCATTCTCCAAATTGAAGAATTGATATAAATGAAATGCCAGGCCTACTCCTCTCTAGAAGTCCCTGAACTAACTTTAAGATAGAAGAAATGCTGCTAATAAAAAATTAATTTTAACTGATATTGTATAAAAGGAAAGTAAATGATATTTGGAAAAATGAAAATAGTACCTGCAGTAATGTAAATATTCTCCTTCAATAAAAGATAAATTAAATAAAAAATTGGAATGAAAATATATGACTCGGGCCTCCCCGGGGGCGGAGCTGTTGAGCGCTGGGTTGCGAAGCTGCTCGCGGCCTCCGCGGCGCAGGTTCGATCCCTGGATGCTCCCCGGCCACCAGAGGAGGGTCCCACATGGCGCGCAGACCTCTCCTGCCACCCGCTGCTCCCCTCAGCAGTGTCCTTCGGTCCTTCTGCCTGCTCTGCTCCCCGCTCTGGCTCTGGTGAATTCTCTCACCCTCCCGCGCTTCTGACTGTACCCAGTGCTTGTATAAACGAAACAAACAAACAAACAAACAAATAAATAAATAAAACATGCCTCTATAAAAAAATAAAAATGAATAAAAAAAAGAAAACATATGACTCACTATTATAATCAAAATGCTTGCTACCATCTGCTCATTTAGCAAACGATGGGAAGAGAATATTTCTGTGTTTGAAAAAGGCAAAGGTCATAACTAGTGTATTTCTTGTCCTCATTTTTCAGTCCTCTGTTGCCAACATGTATTGCAAGAACGAGCTGAGGACTAGATCTCTAGTGAAACAGAGTCAAAAGGTGGAAAGATGACTGTTCAAAATCAACTGAACCAAACAAAATCTTACAAGGAAGAATATGGATCTTGGAGGCAGTGGTCTTGGGAAATCCCCCAGCAGGAATGTTTAGTTGCCTCAATAGTTTTGACAAGATACTAATTACTCTAGCTGCTGAATCCTTGTCTGCCTTTCAGCTGCAAAGTCTCTAGCATCCTTCCTCCAGCGAGGCTTAGCATGGTGTCCGCCATGTCATAGTCACTCCGTAAGCATATACTATAGAAGGGAACATAGAACAGATGGCTAGAAAGGGAAGGAAAGTCATATGCTAGGGAATCTTCAGAAAACAGCTCTGAAATTTCTCTCCTTCAGGAAGTTCTTTTTTTAACTGAGGTATAGAATAGTTGTAAACATACACTTTCCAATCACTATCATTTTTTTCTCAATCTGATCATAACAGGCCCAGTTCCAAAGAATAGCCAATTTTTTTCAAGCTGTACCTTTAAAAAAAGATCTAAAACCCAAATGAAAACATTTGTGCTCTTCACTGCCCGAAAGATTCCCATTCTTGGGTCTCCACATCCTGTTCTCTCTCTCTTCCTCTCTCTCTCTTACTCTCTCATGCACACACACACAGGCATGCACGTGTGCGTGCAAACTGTCCATGCATTTATAAATTCACTTTTCACAAAATTATAATATGAAACTCAAGCCTTCTTGGGGAAACTCACAAATTAGCTGAGGTGGAATAATTGCTTTCATTTTCTTGTTTCTCCAGGAGACTGACACATGCTGAGCTGAGGAAACAGGACCCCGCACGTGTTCTCCATGAGGACGGCGCTCGCTGCACGGTGCTGAGCTAGCGCCAGCTTCGTTCCCCTGTGCACCGCACAATTTGGAAAATGAGCTGGAGGAGTCAGAACTGCTATTTCTCAGCCTGCTTGGACCACTGACAGACTCATTTTCCATCAACTGCAGGGATCCCCAGGTGAGGCAGACACTCTGGAGAATTCTGGGGAAACTCTGCCTTCCACGCGGCATTACGTTATGCTCATTCACATGTTCTAATCACATAAAACCTGTTTCAAATTTAAATAACTTTTAGACTCTTTGGTAGAGTGCCTGAGGCTCATACCTTCACCACCCAAATCTCCCCTAAAGGACGCCCACTTTGTCGTTCGCCATTACTTGAGCCTAATTTAGGTGACACTGTCCTGGGTAGTAACACTCGGGACCCTATTTCATGAGGTCAGGGGGCTCGAAAATCTGGGCCCACCCGTGAGTAAATCAGCAAACCCAGAACCCAACACACCTTGACTCTCCCATGCGCAATAATGCGGTTCCCCTCTGGTGGATCTGAAGGTGGTGTTGCAGGTTGTTTAGGGGATCATTTGTTTTGGATTCAGGAAAGAGCATCAACACATTCAATGTTCCTCTCTACTGCTGGGTTTTTGGGATTTTTTTTTTGTTGTTGTTCCAATAAACTGCTTGTTACTGCAGTAAGTGGTTGCTTTGGCTTGAGGTCCACTATCTGTTTTGTGTCCTGATGAATTTTCTGAGATATCACTGACCGTTCATCCCCAGGTGTCTTAATAAAGTCAATGTCCTTATTTCTTTTCTTTTCTGAATTGCACACACTGGAGTCATCACTGGGATAGTGACAGAAACCAGGACGTGTTGTCCAAAACCTGGCACTGCAAGGGAGTGGCAATCTGACACCAGAAACGTGTCTTTGGCAAAAGATGGATTTCATGGGAGAGTCTGAAGGCTGGGGGGAGACCGTGACAGGCACTCTTCTCTCTGTACGCATCCCACCAGCCCAATCCCGGTATCTCTCTTCAGTGGAGAGGGCAGAGCTCAGTCTGTGTACGTCTGTCTTCTGCCTGCCCAGGTCACCTCCCTGACCTCCTTTTCTATCCACCAATGTCGGGTCTTAGAGAAGCTTTGTGAGATGGTGTCTGAGGCCCTGTGGCGAGTTACTGGTTTTGGGCGTGCGCAGGAGGTACACGTGCTATCATTAAACTTCTCTTTGACTTTTTCTCTAATCAATATGTTGAATGCTTGTTTGATACTTTACCTGCCTGGAGTAACCCAGAGGGTATGGGGTGATGTTTGCATCCTGACAACATCCGGGCAGGCGGAATGGTCCAAGATGAATGGATTTGAGAAATGCTAAGTAAGGACCCTGACTCTTCCCTGAAGCAGGCCATGAAACCATCTTGTGAGGGTCCCCCGTAAACCCGAGAAAAGAACTCGCTAGTTCTAAAGAAGAGCAGGAGGCGGGACCTGAGCCATCAGGGAAGAGAGAGGGAAAAAATAGGTAAGAGGGAGGGAAAAGACAGGGAGCAGGAATCTGAACCAACACACCTTTCTAAGGCCCCTCAGTTCACACCCTTGAGTTCCTGTCCTTTGTCCTGTCACTTTGCCTCACAAATTTCCATTCTTCTCCAGACCTGGCGTAAAAATGTTGGTATTTAACAATTTCTTTAGGTCTCCATTTCCTTATGAAGCCCCTTTTCACATAAAACTTACATTAAATACATGTGCACGCTTTTCTCTGTTCCTGTCTTTTGTTACAGAGACCAGCCAAGAATCTAGAAGGGTGGAAGGAAAAATGTGTTTTTCCTCCCCTAAATGTTTGACTAAGGAAAGTGCTGTTATTAAATACAGAATAAAAGTTGTCTCTCTATAACTTTATAGTTGAGGAAATGAAAGGTTATATATAGTTCTTTTAGTAAAACTTATTTTGAAATTATGGGTTGGTAGTCCATATTTCAAAGAGATTAAGTTATGTTTTGAGCAAAAAATACCTTTTACTGCATCTTACATGAGGTGGATATTTTCATTTCTAGAAGCTCTCTTGGCAGTTTGATCAAAAGTCCAGGTAGAATGCAATTTATTAACCAGAGTAGCTCTCTGAGCCTCCGATTACTAAAACGTATTCCTAAATTCTTGAGCAAATTTGGAAAGAGATCTATAGTTTTAAAAATTCTACCGTTGAACATAACAAAAACAGTCTGTCACTAACCATGCAAAAAAGAAAGTGTCCTCTGGGTGTTTGAATAACTTTATTTACCTAACATTTATTCCCTTTGCTTATGTATTTCTATAGGAGACTTTTAAAACAGCTTAAAGCCAAGGGAAGGAACAAACATTTTCTTTTAAAAGGATGTTAATAATCCCTTGAGCTGGTACAGTCCCTCTTGATGGTACAGACAGACACTCACACATCGCACTTCTGATGTAGTTGTATATCAAGTGCCTGAAATTTGAACATTTTATCTAATGGATAAAATCAGTCACACTAAGGAAATCTAATGTGAAGGTACTTTTGCATATAAAAGGCATATTAACAGTTTGTGCAATTTTATAAGAGTGTATTTTCACTCTGAACTGGTTTGTACAGGGAGCTATAAGTGGGGATAATATAATATAAAAGGAGTATTTCTCTTCCCTCTCCCCCTCCCTTTTTTCCTAAAAGACTTCATAGTGTTGAATATTCTATCTTCACTCCAGTCAAGATACTCAGCTAATGGCGGTTGGGACTGAAGCTTACAAGCTGGTGATCTGTGGTGGACTTATGCAAACATTACTGTTGGAAATAAAATCTCTGCTTATTACAGATTCCCAACAAAAGGACTATCACAGCTATGTCTAACACCTGATTTTCATTACTGAAGAGGAAATCAGTATTATATATTTGTGTCCATGTACTGTGGAATAAACATGTCAACTCATCTTTAATGCATTGAAGTTAACCTGCATTCTGAATTAGCATATGCTTGTGGTCTTAATTATTGAAAGATTTCCATGCCTACAAGCCAGAATCATTTTTCCCCTAAGACATCGAGGGAAGGAACAGACCAACTTCTTCAGATAACTGAAAATATTAAGCCACTTGGATTCCTCCCACTTAGACACAAGCAGCAGCATCCCAACACCCCCCTCCCACCCCGCCGCCCTCCTACCTCCTTCCAGCAACTCTAAATGAAAAACAGATTTGTAAAATATAAACCAATGTTTTAGGATAAGATCTGTTTCTCATACAATATAAATCTTCTAGAAACATCGGAAATGGGGGTTCATGAGAAAGAGAATTGTCTTTTATGGTCTTGTGGCCCTTCATGCTAAAACTAAAGCAAAGCGATTGTATTCTTCACAAAACTACAATTTTGTGACTTCTGACCCTTTTCTCATCCGGTCCCCAAGTGTTCTTCATTCCAATAGTAATAGCATAGCAGGGGAAAAAGACCCACATTTACAAGAATTTAGCTTCTGGCAAGCATCACTGTAAAGAATTTACTTCCTGGCTCATGGTTTACATGACCTGTCTACTTTTGCTTTTTTTCTCTCCTTCCCCCTTCCCCCTCTCTTTATAGCAAACTGAGTTTTAACTCCTAACATTCACTGCTGCTTCCTGCTCTCTTTGTTTTCCATTTTCAAGTCCATGGGAATGAAATCTGCTGAGCTCTAGCAGCCCATGTCCCCACTCCTCCGCGGTTGCCTGGCCCACCAAAGACTGAAAGCTTTAGCATAATTCAATGAATCAGAATTAAAAATACATCACATGATTTTAGCAGAGCTACCCACTGTATTCTGTCTTTATTATTTTTGGGGGGGGGTGAATTCTTTTAAAAAACTTATTTCCAATGAATAATTTGATTTATGTTAAGTTCTAATTTCTAATTTTCTTTTAGAGTACAAAATACTTGGTCTTGCTGTTAATGAATAAGTTAATTTACTATGTAATGTGAGTTTATATTTCTTATACAACATTATTTTAATAACCAAGAAATATTCTCACTTAAAAGTCATACATATGAAGAGCCAAATTTCCAAATTTCCATTATTTGTTCTATCAGGAAATGAAAGAAGCAACTTTGAGGCAAAAATCTTGGGGGTGGGGGGAAGCAGTTATGCCTCAGTTTATAAAAATCAATGCCTCCTTAAAACATTAGGAGCAACACACAAGAGAATCACACCGGCAAACGGGACACATTTTCAGTTGCTCCATTTTTAAATAAATAGGATAGCTCAGTACTTCCTCTAACTTGAAAAAATTTCCAATTAAATATAATACTACATACCTTCTCTTTTAAAAGAAGTTAATTCAAAATGGAAAAGAACAGCAGCAATTTGGCCTTGCAACTATATTCAGTACATTTTTTATATTATCTACACCAACTTTGCTTGAACTCTAGCTACATTCGAGTTTGGAAACATGTGTTTCTAATAGGATGTGGAGGGTGCAATTAAGTCGACATTTTTGAGGAAATTAACTCTTTCCTCCTTCTAGTTTTGTTAATATGATCACCCTCATCTCTTGAGCTGTTTCTTATTATCTATTCTCTCATTTCTGGTTCTGCTACACGAGGCTGTCTTTACATGTTTCCATGTAAGTTGCAGAGAAAGCAGGTGGGACTAAGTTGGTCTGTCCCTGTCCCCAGGGCACGGCGCCCGGGAAGGCTCCAGCAGGTGTGCTGACCTGCACCCTCCTCCCAGGTGAAACCGTGGTCACGCTCCTCCGAAGACAGCCCTCTTTATTGCTCAGCGTGTCCAGCAGCAAAGATTCCTCAGAGGAGTGGGGTGGAGCAGGTGAGGGCTGAGATCCACATTCCTGAGCAGTGAGAGGGCTGTGCGGGGATCTGTGCACAGTTCTTGGGAGAAGCAAAGGGCTTCTCTGGAAGCAAAGGGGGAGGTAAGTCCAGGGAGTAGCATGAAGGTCTCCTAAGGTCTGAATGACCATGATGGCCTCATTCGGAACGACATTTACTAAACTTTTATGGAGATTTCTTGAGCTTGTTTTTGACTACATGCAATGACATGATGTTAGACTGACCCCCGGGCAAACTTTGATTTTCATGTTTCACAGGAAGACATTTTATTTTGACATGGAACCATGAATTGAAGCCAGCAGCTGGTGCTGGATCAGTGGCCATGTTTTCCTGGTCTTTGGTTTAGGAGAAGCCATTCGTGTCCCTGCCTCCTCTACTGTTTCCAAACTGAAAGCTCCAATCCCTGCGATGAACAAAATCATCAGACCAGATACTCCCTGGATTCCTCTGGGCTTCCCTCGTGCTCAGTAGTTCCTGCCTGTGACATCCAGGGAGTTTTTCTTCTTTTTTTTTTTTTTTGGAATTTACCTCTTGCCTTTCCTCAGGCCCCTCCCTCCGGCTTCCCTCCCTACCATTTTGTTCATATTTACTGGCAGGTCTCAGATCTGAAGGCAACTTGTCACTGGGCACCTCTTCACTCATTTCGACTGAACTATCAGTATTTCAATACGATCCCAACATTTAATCTCATCTCCAGCCTCTGTCTTCTCCAATCCATGGCACAAACACATTCAAATTGTCCCCTCCTAAAAAATACTGATAACATGCCAACATCCCTGAATTATTTTTTCTGATCTGATTGTGAAATCGAGCTGACCATGGGAATGAGCAAGTAGCTCAAGGTCCTTACAAGTGTTTTTAAAGAGAGAGAATGTTACATTCCTTCTCCCTGTGAAAAGAATCACTCAGGGGCAGCGCACTGGACGGCCATAAGGGGAAGGATTATTCATCATTAGAACAGTTGAGCATCTACATAAAAGTGATTATCGGCAATTATTGCTCCTACGTAGGCTAAATTTTAAATATTATTGACTCTTAGGCAACTATCTGGAAATATCTCATTGGTGATATATAAGGGACCCAGTTTCTAAATTCTTAGAAAGTTATAGAGTTTATGGGGCCTCTCCCATGGTGCAGCGGGTGAGCGCTGGGTTGCGAAGCTGCCCGCAGCCTCTGCGGCGCCGGTTCAATCCCCGGCTGCTCCCCGGCCACCGGAGGAGGGTCCCACATGGCGTGCAGACCTCTCCTGCCGCCCGCTGCTCCCCTCAGCAGTGTACTTCGGTCCTTCTGCCTGCTCTGCTCCCCGCTCTGGCTCTGGTGAATTCTCTCACCCTCCCGCGCTTCTGACTGTACCCAGTGCATGTATAAATAAACAAATAAATATTAAAAAAAAAAGTTATAGAGTTTTAATTCTTTGTTATCTATCCTAAAAGAAAAATGGGCAAAATAGCTAATCTAAAATACTGTTTCATATGAATTGATTGATGTCTCCTTTGCATGAAACTATTATGTTTTTGATGTGTTTTCTCTGCATCTAAGCACAAATTGGGCTCCATTCCCAGATGGCCCACATCTCTGTCAGAGAAGGAATGAAGTCTGGTTATGGTCTCAACTGAAAAATTCAGCCATTTATGGAAAAAGGAATCAATGGGACATTTACATCTACCTGGGTGGAAATGGACTTGATTCTCCTCCTTGGCTGGGAGGTTGTGCTGGCCTTGTCTCTGCAGCTCCTTCTCCTGGGCTCGGCTTCTCCAGAGTTGTGGGTCTCTCCCAGGGATATTCCGTCATTCTACCCAGTAGATCGTATTTTTAGGGCTCCTGCATGACTCATGCCGAGGGTGTTACAGTTCTAGTCATAGATTGCTAAGCAGGATAGTACATAGACATGGAGTTTTCCCTGCTTTTTTTTTTTTTTAATTCAAATACAACCACCCTAACAGGTACAGTTTTTAGCATTATTTTACAGATAGAGAACATGCCCAAGATCGCACAGGCAGAAGTGGTTCAGAGGGATTTGCTCTGATGCTTGCCCTTAATCCCTCGCACTTGACAACAGTTGTGTCAACTGCTTGGTCCACTCTGAGCAAACTAACTGCTCTATTGACCTAGTTGGAGTGGTAGGTGGCTGAGCCCTGCACTCCCGGGAGACCCTCCAGGATGGGCATACATGGCACCTGCCTGCACAGCATCAGGGTCTGAACTCCACGCCTGCATCTGGCATGGTTGCTGCTGGGAAGCGGGAGGAGCCCAGTGGCCATTTTGGGAGCTTTATAGGAGTTATGCTTATGGGCTCAGTCTTTTCTGTCTGACCTGCTGCAGAAGGAAGTTTACTTCCTCTACCCTCTTGGTTAAAATAATTTGTTTTTTACCGGCACCAAAATCTCTTTTTGTTTGCATTTGTGATGGTGGGTGGCCAGATCCAGAACCGGTGAGAGAGGTTCTGACACAGCGACAGTTTTTAAAACCCTTTGCCCAGTCCCAAAATGAATATTGTCTCCGATTTAGATGTAGATCTTGTCTTTGTGAAATATTTATGATAAACAACTTATTGGTGTGATTAACTGTATCATTGTTAAAGGATTATTTTATCAGACT
The DNA here is from genome assembly GCF_014898055.3 of Talpa occidentalis. NCBI lineage: Eukaryota > Metazoa > Chordata > Mammalia > Eulipotyphla > Talpidae > Talpa > Talpa occidentalis. The sequence continues at coordinate 114,395,402 of NW_023605194.1, forward strand.
AAATAATTTCCAAGAGCAATGGAAAAAGATGTTATCCAAGGAATTTCTTTATTCAGGAGAATAAGTTCAGTGCTGTCCTTAATTCCTGACAGCAAACCAAAACGGATGAGAAAACCTAGAAATTAATCTATGCAATTAAAAGAGAAAATAATGGTTAATTGTATCACTGCCTGTCCCACTTTATAACCTGCAGATGTTTTCAAAGTAATTGAAGAAATAAATTTTATCTCCCCAACTGATGAAATGTGTTTGCTACCCATTGCTCTCCTTGCTGCAAGTTTTAAAGGTTTTTTAATCTGACTATAGGGGCTGGGAACTGATCAAACAGTATGAGAAAATCCTCCAGCTAAATGGAAGGAAACGTATTTTCATAAGCTCCAGATTCTAGTACCGAGTTTCTTTGTAAACTCTATGAGGAAAAAACAAATAGTAGGCACTATAACCAAACACATATGCTTAAAATTACCACTGCTAGTCTTCGGAGACATACTCGACATTATCACATAATTCAAGATGCATTAAAAAAATCACGATATGATCAGCTACCCTAAGGAAACATTTCTAAATGTGCTCTGTGTTAAGCTTTTTCATTTCCCAAAGGGTGATTAGAAGAAAGGACTAGTTAAATGGTGAGCTTGGTAAATCTTTGAATTTCACACCCACATTGCCCATTTTTGCATTTAAACTGATCATTTACTGGCAGCAGATGGGTAATAGGATGAAAGTTTTCAGTATGGTGTGGTGGGCATATATATTTCCAGTCACAACAAAGCAGCGTTCTTAATGTGATTAACAAAGAGGCATGGAATCTGCTATCAATCTTCCTTGTTACTGTCATAGCCCTTTCCAGGACTGTGAGAGAAACTTCACAATGGCTGAATGCACGTCACACATACAGATGGGGAAGAGCCCCCGGCAGTTGGACGAAATTGACTAGGAGGCCATTTTTTGAATTTCTGCTTTCTGAGTCACCATTTCATCTAAGTCTGACATTTTCATCTCAGACATCCTCCTAACTGAATGTTAATATGACACATAATGACAAGGCTGTGTTATCATCCTATAATCATATTTGCTGCATTTGAGAAATTTTATCATAGACAATGTACTTCACTGAATTATAAGATGGAAGTTCATTTGAATCTATTTGGGACACATTTCTGCCCCTACAGTCCAGGGAAATCCCTCTCTCAAGTTCGATTTTTTTTGTTTGTAGAAAGGAAATAAAGCATATTTCTATCATGAGATTTTTGTGAGCAATATTCTAATTGATGCATTATTTAATTTAAAAAATGTATGAACAATTCACACTAATAATTTTTTTTATTTTTTTATTTTATTTTTTTAAGATTTATTTATTTATACAGCACTGGGTACAGTCAGAAGCATGGGGAGGGTGAGAGAATTCACCAGAGCCAGAGCAGGAAACAGAACTGGCAGACTGATGATACACTGCTGAGGGGAGCAGCGGGCGGCAGGAGGGGTCTGTCGCGCCATGTGGGACCCTCCTCCGGGGGCCGGGGAGCAGCCGGGGATCGAACCAGTACCGCAGAGGCTGCGGGCAGCTTCGCAACCCAGCGCTCAACTGCTGAGCCACCACACTAATCATTTAAAAAAGTACCATTCAAAGTAGTACTTAGGTTGAGCAGAGGTATGTTTACTTACATATTATTGATATTAACTTCATCTTTTCTAAAAGCACAAAAAAGCCCTTGACTCTGGGGGGCCACTAATCTCTTCCCATCAGAACCATACTGTTAGAGGCAAGATTTCCTAAAGAAAAGTGCTCAGGACAATGTTAGATAGATTTTCTGTGGGTTAAACTACAGTGGATGCACCTTATGTTTGCATTTCTGCTAGATAAGTGTCCTATTTTACCATCAAGATTCCTAGTTCCAATTTGGAAAGAAACATGGTTAAGATTAAGAGCCTGGTGACAGGTCTATTGTTACTTCAGAGAGATGGAAAAACAATCTATATTTTTTAGGTAAAACAAAAGATAAGAGATAGCATTTCACGTAAAATTCATCCTCCATACATGACAGGAAGATAGGCTAATTTCAGAATGTTAATAGGAGTTTAGGCTAATGTCAAAGAAACTTGAAAACACTTGAAAGAGAAAATATTGAAATTGGGAATTCCAAATTTACTTAGAGTAATTCAGATCTAGGTAAGACCTGGTAGTGAGGCTGCATAGTGTGTCCAACCTATGTCTTTGTTAGCTTTCTCTAGTGCTCAGAGGTCAGGACTAGGATTTAAGACATTGAAAGACATTGGAAGACATTGGACATTCCAAGACACTGAAAGAGGGAAAGACTGAATAATGATAACACAAAAATATGTGGCCTGTTTATACTACAAACATTGTATCATTATCAAATTTCACAGAAACCAAGTCCTTAAAATGCCAGTTTATGAGGCTGCTATATTTAAATAAGTGTGGATCTTCATTTTTACACATTATATTTATTTACTAAGTTTCAAGCCTAATTAACAAGTCCATGCTTGAATTCTAATTTCACTCAAAGGATATCCTAAAGGCACAGAATTCATCTCAGACATCAATTTTTCCCCACCCAAGCCAAAAATCTAGCCTAATCCATATCCTAATAGTGAGACAAAGTCTCTCCAAATTAGGGTATTTTTCTTTGTACATTGGGAAGGGCAAATTCAGACATTTTATGTATGTGTGTGTGTTTAAATAATGAAGTTACCCCTCCTTTAAATGCATTTTAGGGCCTCCCTGGTGGCGCAAGGGGTTAAGCACTGTACTGTGAAGCAATCCACAGCCTCTGCAGCATGAGTTTGATACCCAGCCGGCCAGGGAGCTACCCACATGGCGAGGCAGACCTCTCCTATCGCGCCTGCTGCTCCCCTCAGCAGTGTATTTCAGTCAGTCTGCCTGTTCTGTTCCCCACTCTGTCTCTGGTGGATCCTCTCACCCCCACATCTCTGGCCTGTACCCCCGCTTTTGTATGCATAAATAAATAAATCTTAAAAAATAAATGCATTTTTAAAATCTTATCCTTTTTCAAAAATCGTTGACTGTTAAGTGTGTTTTACATTTATTAATAACCTTTTGGAAAGTAATCCACTCTCCCTTCATCTTTCTTTTTCTTTTTCTCTCTGCTCTGACACTTTAAGTCTGCTGACATCTTTCAATTCATAATGAAAAACAGCTCTGCCTTTTTTCCTCTGGTTTCCTCATTTCTGAATACTATGGCAACGGATGCTAGTTGACTTAGTAAAATTTGAAAATGTCACATTGCTCTTCACTCTTTGATGAATGCACATTCATGAATATTGCTCAACGCCAGAGCAATTAGGCAGCCTTCGCGAACCCCAACCAAAGTCACCAGGTGCTTCATTTGGATCAAAGCTTGGAGCCTCTCCCCATGTGACAAGGACATGGTTTTTGTCTCTGAGAATGGTTAGCAATCACTTCTAGAAACAGCTTTTACGAAACACAATGATTTCTGTAAATAAATCTTAATTCTAAACCACTGAATTCACTGTGATTATATGATGTCCTCTAAGACTAATGAAATCCATTAAAAATTTTAAATGAGGAAGAAACAAATAACATAGTATTCAACTCACACATAAATTACAGCTCAAGCTTAATCTCACTGACACGTACAAAACACACAGACCCAGAAACTTTGACTTTCCTCGTTTTAACAAGAATTTGCAACACAAAAACATATTTAACAATGGCTTGCTCTATAAAGGCAAACATTCGGCAATCAGAGAGAGACTAATTCTATTTCTATTTAATAATCTATCCCAAAATGGCTACACAGTGTTATAATAGCAGTAATAGTGTAGATTCACTGTTTTTAAGTTTAAATGGAACATAATTCATCACACTTACAATGAGCACATGCTTTGTTATCATATTATATATACATTTCTGGTATTGCTATATTTTAATTGATGATTCTATATTAAATAACATGTGATTTTATATTTTACAGGGTACCACTAACACATTACATACACTTACCTTACTTTATTTCTTCAGTTCCATTCCAATTACTGCAAAATTTGTGCTATGAATAAGAGGCGTATTTTATTATTCACATTTTATAGATGAGGAAGCCAAGATGTGAAAACTTAACATTGAAATACAAAGCTATGAATTGTGAGAAATAAGATGTTACCTTGGTCTCCTGACTTTCTACTTCCTTGTCCTCCTCTGTCTTCCATGTTGACTCCTTCATCAAAAACATTTCGAAATAGTCACTATTGCTTAGCACCATGCCAGGTGTTAAATAAGAATCTCCTAAAACCACGGTGGTGAGGATGCTCCTTGAACAGCAAGTAAACTTTGCGACAGGTCCCCGCACTCTGCAGCCCACAGAAGTCTTTGAAGTGCCCAAAACACCATATCTGGAAGAAGCAGGAGCAAAGCAAAAATAAATACACCTGAGGCTTGTTTACAATTATTAATCATGTCATTGAAAAGCATAAGAAAAAGTAGAATGAAGTTAGTGTTTGCAGGTAAAGCTACAATTCTATAAATAATTGGTACGTATCAAAGAATACCATGGGTTTGAAAGCCCACATGTATGAAAAGAAAATTTCCTTCAGGCAATTCCCAGGGGTTTGAGGAAAGACAAAAAGCTTAAAGTGAGCCTGTCACAGAAGCTAGAAACATGGAAATTAGTGCAGTTTTAAAAAGCAGTCATTCTCTGCAGGAGGAGGTCATACAGGAGGTTCATGTAAGCGAGGATTTAAATAAGCAATCATGGGGGGCATCTCACTCCTGGCAGCACCTACCTAGAAGGCAGAGAAACCTACTTCGACCCTCATCAGAGAGGACCAAGACCTCCTCAGAGGCAGGTTAGCTTGGGGGTCTGAGTGCTAACTCTGAAGAAAGCTAGTCTGGGCTCTCTGCTCAGCTCTGCCCACTTCTACCACCTACACTTAGACTAAACTTGTAACCTCTGTGTACTGGTGTTCTCAGAGGTAAGAAATGAGAAACAATAGTGACTGATGTTGGGGTGTTGTGGAAATGTGTCCTGTTCTATCAATAGCAGCATTTTCAGGCTCTGTAAACCTCTGAGGACAGTCAAATTAGTGGAGCCTGGTCAGTCTGGGACTTCCCAGATGTTTCCCGGTAAAGTCCTCAGGTCTCAAAGTAACATAGAAAACCTCCCACGACTACATTATGCCCACAACCTGAGTACCCATAATCCTCCACTGGCATACACTGAGCTTCGGGACCCCTAAATCATTTACAGTGTTGTGCACTGTTGCCTCAATAAAACATGATACGAATAATAAAATAGAAACTATGTCATAATTTTTTAATTAGAAAATCACCTATTATGTTGCACTGAATGCCTTTCAAATATATTCTGTATCAGATAATATGAAGAGAAAAATGGAGCTGAGCACATGGAACTAAACATGAATGGCTAAAATATAATCACGGTTGAGAAATACACATTGGGAAAGAGAATTTACAGAAATACAATAAAGAACTTTCAATATTCTCGGCATACAAAATATATATTTTCTATTTTCAAATAGAAAATAAATTTAAGATGAACACATACTTCATCAAATTTAGAATATATGTGGACAAAGTGCTATAAAAGTATTTTCGACCTTATTATGAACCAAAAGTAAATATGAAAAAAACTACACGAAAGGAGTATTGTTCATTCAAAATGGCAGAATTTCAACACGAAGAACCAACAGGAAAGAGCTGTAATGGACTCTCACAGCTTGGGGGGAGCGTAGAGGTGACATGTGTTTTTAAATATCATAGAGTAAAATAGATCAAATTGAAGCCCCCAAAACATTCATACCATTTTCCAGGTATTCTATTGTTGAAAATTAGAATATTTCCAGCTTTACAATGCAATGCTTTTCACTTAGACTTTGGGGAAAAAAAGGGAATAAAATATGCATAATTTAAAATAGAATTGATTAATCAGACAAATTGAAAAAGTGATCCTTTAAAAATCATGGTGTAAATCTGTATTTATTGGCATGGAAAGAAATGTTCAACCTCGTATTAAACTTACATGGCAGGTTACAAAGCTGTATTCTACCCCATTGCTTCTTTAGAACACAGAGAAAAAGAAGTAAGACTGCCAGGGGGAGAGAAAGAGGGAAAGGCAGCAAAGAAAGCAAGTAGGTAAATGCACCCCAGCCCCACGGAGTCTCAACATGCAGCTGAACAGTGAGGAACAGTGTCTGGTCACTGTGCTTTTCGGGAGGCAACCATCCCTTCATCCTCAACGCAAGATGGTTCATCTTCCTGGAATGTCATTTTGTCCAATGATTTTGATGAACAATTAATTTTATGTCATTTCAATGTTTTGTGATACAAAGATCTACAAAGAACTCACACGACCCAACAAAAACAAAGTAAACAATCCAGTCAAGAAATGGGCAGAAGAACTTAAAAGACATTTCTCCAAAGAGGAAATGCAAATGGCCAACAGGCATATGAAAAAATGTTCAACATCCCTCATCATCAGGGAAATGCAAATCAAAACCACATTGAGATACCACCTTACACCAGTGAGAAAGGCACATATCAAAAAACTAGCAACAACAAATGTTGGCGAGGATGTGGAGAAAAAGGAACTCTCCTGCACTGTCGGTGGGAGTGCAAACTGGTCCAACCACTATGGAGAGCTGTGTGGAGGTTCCTCAGTCTACTAAAAATGGATCTACCATACGACCCAGCAATTCCACTCCCAAAGGACACAAAAACATCGATTCCAAAGAGCACCTGCACCCCTATGTTTATTGCAGCACTATTTACAATAGATAAAACCTGGAAACAACCCAAATGCCCCAAAATAGATGACTGGATCAAGAAGATGTGGCATATACACACAATGGAATATTATTCAGCAATCAAAAAAGATAAACTCATGTCATTCCCAGCAATGTGGATGGAGCTAGAAGGTATTATGCTCAAGTGAAATAAGCCAGAAAGAAAAAGAAAAATATCGGATGGTTTCACGTATAGCAGGAATATAGGGGAACAAATTAAGACATCAGTGTAAAAAATAATGACAGGACAAAACACAACAAAGCAAAAACGGACAATTACAAACCAGAGACATCCTGCAGGGAGGAGGCGGGAGAGGGATCAGAGGGAGGGAGGGAGGAGCACAGGGGACCAAGGTGATGGTGCACGGGTGCCTTGGGGAAGGAAACTCTATGGGGACCACAACTGAGGGCGTGCGGGGAAGCAGATATTGTTCAAAAATGAACAACAATGTAAAAATAAATAAATGTTTTGTGACATAGGATCATTTGTCTGGAAGAATGCATATGCATTTTTTTTAAACTACCTTAATATAAATAAAATTATTTTAATGAAAGAGAGGCTCAAAAATTATGTTTCGTGGATTTTATTTCGAAAGAGAAACTATTCTCACGTGTGGCAGCTAACTTCAGAGAATCAACCTAACAAACAACAGGTGAGAATTCAGGCAAGCCATTGACAGATGTCAGGTGTCTTTGCCTATGAAATGATTAAATATGGTTAGATGATGGAGTTCTCAGGGCAATTAAACCGAAGAATGTACTTGAAAAATACTTTAACAAGTATAAAGGGAACTGTATTTTGTCAATAGCATCCATATTTCCCACCCTCGCTGTTTCTTCTTACCCCATCCTGGAAGCTTCGTTTCTATAAACTTCTTACACGTTGGTTGTGTAACACCTGTATGTGGAAGGCAACTCCATTTTACACTCACATAAGAGGTGATAGGAAGGAATATGATGTTCATTCATAAGCCCAGACTGAGACAATGCCCCTTTGACTACTTCTGGGTTTCACTTTAGCAAGTTGCTTATAGAGAAGAATGATTTCACATAAAAATGACTAGAGCTTTATCAGTTATGCTTCCACAACGAGTACTTAAAAAGCTGTCCTTTAAAAAATGACACGGGTTGTTTATAAATTCCCGTATTCCTTTCGTCTTAATGGTAACACAATATACGATATTTTATAACCCCTGTAATTTCCATTATCAGTCTGCAACTCTGCATTTCTTTCTTTGTTCACTCATATATTTGCAAATTATTTATTCATCCCAAGATATTTCCATGCAGTGAAAGAAAAGAATAATGCCAAGTCAGAGCGCAAGTAAGTGACTCAGTAAAAGGTACATAAATCTTTCCTTTCTCTCCCCATGTCTTGAATTAGAGTGGTGCTAAAGTTCTAGAAGAGCTTTTGAAAGATGATTTCTGTGAACGAAAGGTCGTCTTGTCTGCCTTGCTCATGGTATTTCCACTTCTTTTTCTATCCCAGGGACTGTCTGGCTGTACAGTAAAGAAACACATTTCATCATACTTTCTGAGATTTTCCCATGGTAGATTCTTCTTGTTGGAAGTTTTATTTATTTTTGTAAATTTAGTATTTCACATGAATTTCTTTTGAAGAGAATATGTCAGGATGTCCTTATTTCCAAGAGTATTTTTTCTGTAAACTTCCCTTGCCTTAATCTTGTTTGTTTCTTCTTAGAATGACTGATTTCATTGGATTATTTTAACTAGATTCGTGGCCTTGAAGGTCACCATCCTCAAACTTACTTCCTCGAGAAATTTCCAGTTGCACATGGAAACTTGTATAAGGCTATAATTAACTTTCTAAGATCATTTAATAATATCAAATAATACTGTAACTATGATACTCAGGTACAGAGTGCTCAAAAATACATGGTTTGGGTGATTTCAGTGCTGGGTATTTTTGGCAGTAAGATCTGCCTTCACGCTGACTCTGGAACACAAACTGCTCCATCTACCTCACTGCTCATCATCCTTGAAACAGCTATTTGCTCTCAGAAGCAATGATCTCTTTTGGACTTTTCTTTGCATTGAGATGACCTTACTGCAGGAAGCATTTAATTTTAATTTCCCAGTCACATGTTGCAGTCGAGCATTGATCTCCGCATGGATCTCAGCATGATGGAGACCAAGTGGATTTTCTCATTTGTAACAAACCAGAAACAGAGAAAAGAAAACAAAGCTTATGATTCAAGGCTAGCCAACTTCACACATGCTCCATCCTCATCGTGGTCTGTTTGCAAATTGTCACAGCCCCCACCTCCATCAGTCTCATCAATGACAGCATAAAGTCATTCTCATAGAGAAATCAACTCCCCTTTCACCCAAGTTTCCTGTGATACCATTTGTTCCGAGTATATAATGTCCCCCAAAATAATAACATCTAAATGCTCACTTTAAAAATCACTACATGTGGGGTTCGTCTCTCCCATCCTGTTCTGTCTGGAATTTCTATTTGTTATCAATATTTCTATGGCATAGTCCAGTCCCAAATTCAACCTCATCAACTCAGCCTCATCATTTTGTCTTGTTGTTATCTCTTATTTTTCTCAGCATTGACATTTTGTCCTATGTTGAGAACTATTGATGTTTTCTCACCTCATTCCAGTTTTGTTTCCATAAGTGTTCAATCTGACCAGCACTATCATAGCTATTTTGAGAAATTGATAAAATAGAGAAATGAAGTATAACTTTTGAGTGCGTGTGGATGACTTCTCTGCAGTTTGTTTAGGTGTCTATATCTGGCCCATCTCTAAGAATAGCCAAACCTTCAGGCCCTACTGTTTTTTTCTTTCTGGGCACAGCACATGCCTTGAGATTTCACAGATGACATAGTGATTTAATGTGGGGTCTACTGACTCGTGGATGAAGTGGAACATTCATAGAGTGATGCCCAACAGAAAGTTGGCTTCATGGCAAGAGCAATCATATGAATATTATCAACATGTCCAGTATCAATGGATTTGTGTTTCAAGATGCCAACTTGCCATATTCTTTTAACCACCTTCTCAGACACCAGTGAAATAATACAAAAATAATATTTAAACCAACAACTCCCCTGTAGCCATGCTGTTTGTTATTAGTCTCCCAAGTTGACTTTCTACTTGACCATGAGACCTGCTTTGAACTGTGGATGACCATGCATTTGATGCAAGTAGAAATTTGAAAGAGTGCTTGCACATTTTGCCTTCCTTTTTAATCTCTGTAAATTGCCATGATGATATGCAAGCAGAACAGGGGTAGACTGCTGGAGGATTATGAGAGATTGCATACATGGAAAGCTGGGAAGCATGGTTGACTCAGTTTGCTGAAGCCACACAGGACCAGCAATTTCCAAGCTGACCTAAAACACTAAATATAAAGTTCACCCAAGATCAACCAAGTTCCTCCCAGTCATCAGTCTGTCCAGCCTACCCATAGTCTTAAGCAAAGATTCAGTAACTCTTGGGTTTTGTTTGTCTGTTTGTTTTTAAATTTACACCATTAAGTCACCACTAAGCACATATTACAAAAGGAGGCTCAGTTAACAGACATAAAAGCTAAAATGTGTTTAGCTTTGGAGAGCGAGATGGAGGGATGAGAGGGAAATGCTTCCTTTCTTTATAGCTTTTTAGTTTTTAAAAGAATTAATATATTTTAAATTTTTAAAATGTTGACAGCTAGGACTCTACACAAATAATTTTATGCCACAGGAGTTTTAATGTTTATGTTGTTGCTGCTTATTTTGTTTTGAACAAGAAAGGAAAAGTCTAGAAATACACTTAGGTTGGGGAAGTTGAATATTGATGCTGTTTTCTAACCTGAAAATTCGAAAACATGATGGTCTAGAATAGTAAGTAGCTGACAGAAACCTAGCAGTCCTCAGGAACTGGGGTAGGTTTCTATGGGGTGAAAACTGAAATTGATTTCATTTGTTTTCCAGGAAACAGCGTGTCCCATGGAGGATAAATCTTTATGGGTAGGGGAATTTTGGAGACAGAAGTTGACTGTAAAGAACTGTGCTTTTGCCTTTGATTGGAGAATGAGGCATGAAAGAAATGAATCAACTTAACTGGCTTCCCAACCCTGAATATATCTCTGTTGTAAAATATTTTAGGGTAAGAATTACTTGAAAATTCCAGATTTTTCTGGAATTAGATTTCTGCAGAAATTTTATAAAGAAAGAGTGCACATGCAAAATTAAATTGTATTTCAGGCTTGAATTTCAGTATCACATATACAGAGATATCTAACTCTGAATTAATAAACTGGTGTTTGTACAAGAATGAGTGGATTACGGCTGTTATCCAAAGAAAATGCATCTTTTAAAATTGTGAAAATAGGAGCTTCTCCTTTATCTGAAGAATATATGGGAAGCAAACGCATGATTGAAAATTCCAACATATCATTTAAAAAACAAAGTTAGGTTTCAAAGTCTCATTTAACTGGAGGATAAAACTTTTAAGTATAGTGTGATGTAAATGTGCCTGAGTAAATCACTGCTTTGATGGAGTAAACATTATCATTTAAAGTAAACCTTGTTCTCTTTCTTTATGAAAGAGACATTACAAGAGATAAATAAGCGAACAACATAGCCATTAAGAGAGGACAAAAATGTTTAGTGATTCTGTATTTGTGAGAATATATTAGCAATAACTTTGAGTGTATCAACCACCAAAATCTCCTTCAGCCCCCCCTTGAGTGCACACAGAGAGGACTTCAGTCACGAAAACACAAGCACAAATTCAAGCAAATCAGTGCATCTCCACTGTCCACCCTCCCACCCTCTGCCCTCATGTAGGCACTGTGGATAAGGAGTGATTTCTCTGGCCACCCACACACACTGTGAGCCCTCAGGACCCTGCATGCATATTAAAAAACACTATTAATTTCTCTCATCTTATTTTATCCATACTTGATAGCCCAATCATTCAAATTGATTTTCCATATATCCTTCAAACTAGCCATGCTCTTCAACAAATAATACGGTGACAATATAATATCATCTACTCACACAAAGAGGAATCTAAAACACTGTGACTGTGCTGCTTTGTAACATGCATCTGCTGCCTGGGACCCTAGGGGAGCAGTGGAAAGCAACATAAATATGTTTTCTGAGTAAGCCGTTTGAGATCTTTACTCCTGCAAGTTACACTGGGTGAATTCAATGAAAATGTATATTACTTAGTATCAAGAGAAAATAAAATGCAATATCCACTACTTGTAATTTTATATACATCAAGAGCAGAACTGAAAATTCTTTTTTCTTCTTTTGTTAAAAGAATGCTGGAAAACAATGTTTGTAAGAACTCAAGTTGAAAGTCACCAACAATCAGGTATGAATATATTTGAAAATGCAGAACAAATAATTTATATTGATAAAATTAGGAAAATTAAAAAGAAACAGGATCCAGGGCCTTCGTGGTGGATCAAGAGATTTTAGTCTCAGCAATATGAAGCTACTGACAGTGGTTGCAGCCACTGCAACATGAGTTCCAAGGAGCTGACCCACATGGTGCAGCAGGCCTCTCCTGTCTCGCCGCTGCTCCCTCAGCAGTGTGTTTCAGTCAATCTGCCTGTTCTGCTCCCCATTCTGTCTCTGGTGAATCCTCTCACCTACCTGTACCTCTGGCCTATACCCCAACTCTTGTATGAATAAATAAATCTTTAAAAAATAATTTAAAAAGGCTAAGTTTTTAAAAAAAGAAACAGGATGCATTTGGGTTGACAATTACTCATGGTTTTGGATATCTGTAGACAGAAGAGAATCAACCCATATGCAATGGCATAACTTGAGTAGTGTTAACAGTAACCTATACTGTCAAACACTCTACCCCATGGACCATGGTGGAGGACAGTAGGTGCTTCGGCACTGGGTGGGATGTGCTGACATACAGCTGAAAAGGTGTGATCCTATGCCCATAAACAGATAGTGTTGTGAACCAACATTACCTCAATAAAAAAAAAAAATAATTTAATAAAATGAGTCACAGTTGACTCAGGACACTTTTTGAACCATCAAAACTCAAATAAGAAATTGACACATTTTAATATAAACTATATCATTCAGTAAAAGTATGTTTTATTTTTGTTTCTGAGATTGGATAATATGCAAATCTCAATTTTGTTTAAAATATACCTGAAAAAAAATATATCTACCTGAACGTAACCTGAATGAGTAGTTTAAAAAATGAGTAGGCTGGAATTTTTGTTTTTGCCTAATTATGCACCTGATCATGAAGCAGAAGTAAATCATTTCGTTATCATCACTGCAAAGGCTCTCCTCAAGATCCTTGTTTTCTTGTATGTTTATATCTGAATATAATCACAATTGTTGGTATTTCAAGCTCTGGATTTCTACACTTCAAAATGCTCAAGAGCTGTTCACACACTACCGTTTAAACACAACCTGCTTCTAAATGACCGAGGGAACCATCATAAGACATGGTTTAAGAGTTTTAGGTGACTCTTGGAAGGGTGTAGTGCCAGGAAGGGCACAGAGCAGGTTTTCTATGATCCAAACAGACCCAGCGGATACAGGAGGAGTCCTGGAGCCCTCAGTGGCTTTCTCAGGCTTTTATTGAGCTTTTAAATGTAGTGCAGCAACAAGGTACATGGCAGGTAGCGGTGCCCGGGGGGCCAGGAGGCAGATAGGCCTCCAATTTCCCCCAAGTCTTCACTCTGGGCTTCTCTGGCTTCTTTCTCCCCTGCTCTCTCCTGCCTCTTCTGCTTCTGCCTCTCTCCTGCTTCTGCTTCTCTGGGTGACAAACCAGTTACTATGAGGTCTCTGCATTGACTGAAGTGTAGGTCATGAATCTTACATGGTCTCATCATCAGTGTGATGCAGAGGAATCACCCTGAAGGCAAATGATCCTAAACCGAATGACACTAGGACTCCACCCCAGAATGGATACCCTGCATTGCACAGGTAGACCTGTATTCATCACCAGTCAGTCTGATATGTGGATATGGCATATATATATGTGTGTATATATATATATACACACACATACATATATATATATATATATATATATATATATATATATGTTCCTATACTGAAAAAGAAAGGAAAATCCTGTAGGTTTGCTGTGATAACAGGAGTAGAAACCATGGAGACAGTTATTACAGCAGAAGTGGAGAACTATCTCACAAGGAATGCTTTTAAACCACCAGTTGTTATCTCACTATTTAAAAACAAATCCAAATGGGTCCTTATCGCTGAGAATGTCATCTTAATTTCTATTAGAAATTCCTTTCTTTAACCCCCCTATCTTCTTCACATATTTAGATCAAAAGTCTGAGTTGTGCGAACTACAAAACATCTACATTCACATAAAGTTCAGTGAGCAGGAGAGGAATTTTGCCAATTCCTTAGGCTTGAACAGCTTAAGGTCAAAGGAAAAAGCTAAAGGAAACAATTTATATGAGATTATTTTTGCTTGAAAGGAAAGCAAGCTAATACAAGCCACCATTGTTTATTCTTTCATATTCAATGACACCCAACTTCCTTCCGATCCTTACCAGGATTTCCGCTTTCTTTGGTTTTTATCTATTCTAGTTTCCGACATCAAGCGTTGAAGATCCTAAAATTGATTACACTGAACTGGAAACTTGGGGGTTTTTATGTAAACATCATGGATCCTTTTCTTCACTGAGATTGGCTGGGAATTTTCAAACGGGGGTTATGGATAGACGTGGGTTTCAAAAGATTGTATCATTTGTTCCTTTACTATCATGGGGTATGTATTAAATAACACATTTCTATTAGGGGAAAAAAGTAAGTAAGCCCATTGAAGAGCGGAAGAGTCTACTAACAGACAATAAAAGCAGTGTAGTGTTTTATCGGAAGTTGGAAACTGTTCTTTCTGTTAAAGTTTGAGGAATTATCATTCTCCAGGATTAATTAATTAGTTTTCTATACAGAAAAGATAATTGACAATGCAAGTATCTGCTGAAAATTAGATTAAAAATTTTTATTAGCTGCTTCTCTACCCCTATTGCGCTCTTAAAATATATTTCTCCTGTTTTAGTTGCCTCAAGTTTAGCAAATGAAAACTTAATGGAGAGTAGGTAGCACAATATGTCTTCAGAATAGCAGTGTTTACAGAGCAAATTGTTCCATTTCTGCAGCTGGAAATGGCAGTTCAGAGGGATTCTAAATGTCAGGAAACTTACAAAGTGAAAGCACATTTTAAAGTTCAGGGTTTTTTTTTCTATATATTAAATAATCTCATGTTTGTTTGTTTTTTCTTTTACCCTACTTTTCTATTCTACATATTTTTAAATGTTCCAATAAACCAGTTACAAATACATCTAGATATGTACAGATATATGCACATTTGGATAACTAATTGACATAATGTTAACTATTTGAATTATTAGATAGCTTTTTGTATCTTGTAAATTGCCTTCACAATTAGGATGATATCCATGTATTAAAAATAATGTTAGTCAGTAAGAACATTTTGTATTAATAATACTGCCTAGAAACCAGAAGCCAGAGGAGTCAAAATGATCAATGTTATTATTATAAAATTGTCAATGTGGGCTATTTGCCATATGTCAAGTATAGTAAATAGATTTAAGGTAATGTAACAACTAATGTAGTTGCCTAGAGTGCTAAGTTGAAACAGAATGTGAGGCTGCCTTAGCTGTGTGTGTTTTTTCTTTTTACATGACTGAGAGCTAAGATTGATAAGCATCACCTGCTATGGGAGAGAAATAATAACTCTACTGCTTCCGATTTGTCATTCCTGATATAAGGTTAAGATCAGAGTGATTTATTATCTAGAAAGTAAACGATCTCTGATCAGTTTCCATTAAAAAGATTTCTCTATTTCCCACAATATTTTCAGTGTCTTCCTTTCACTGATGATTTTCTCTGTGCCTTCAAATACTGGTGCATTCTTCAAAGGAAAGCTCCATTCACCAGGCTCCATGGCCGCACCCTGGAGGTCTTATCACCTGGAGCTCCCCTGGCTGCAAAAGAATGTGATGCAGCCATCTCAACTGTCTCTGCAGCCCTTGGGCAGCTACAGCTAATGTCATCTTTCTTTGATCAATGAAGACTCCACATCTTGATTGCCATGTTTTGTCCCACATGTCAGTGAAATTCATGGCTTGCCTTTAGAGCGTAGATGCTACTATTGCTCACTTTAAACTTGATTATTCCATTATTTCATCATCTCACCTCTGCACCTCTGGCCTACACCCCAGTTCTTCTATGCAAAAATAAATAAAAGAACCCTATCTCTTCTTTGGCATTGATAAATAGTCAATGACTGTGAAGTAGTTGGTGTGCCTTAAGTTTAAATGACAGAGCACATTAATTTAATACATCTCAATCTCACCCCCACGAGCCGTGACTATGGTTAAGAGTGTGAAGAAAAAAAACAATGGAGAATAGAATAGAATGGAGGTAAAAAAAAAAAAAAAAAAAACTTTCCACATGTTTCCAACAGTTTCCAACAGTTTCGCTGTACCTTAGAGCTGCTGTGTGCCTCTTCTGTTATTTCTGATTCTGACTGTCCCTGGTGTAAACGCTAAAATGCCCTGAAGATGTAGTGTGACATTAAATACAAATCTGGCAAGTGATTGGCGAAAATTGGTTTGTCTTTTACTAGCTCTCCTAATGGTATTGTAGACAAGGTAAAAGTCCTGTTAATAGCAAATCCGTATGCTACTTTGGCCTGCGATAGCTTTACAAAACACGCAAGACAAGGCGTGTGTTTTGGAGGACATTACTAACTTAACACGACTGTCAGCACAGTTCCCAAATGCCCAGTGTGAACGGGGACAAATCAAGAACGTAATCATCGGTCGGTGCTACCGCTGAGGGTTGGTGATTGGATCCCATGCGGGTGCCGACTAAATTTGATGCTCTCATTCAGATCGTCTTCACCAGGATCCTCTCCTCTTTCCCCAAAGTGACTCTGTAATTATCTCATAATTCTGACTTTCTCACAAGATTTTGAACTTTTCCTGCTTGCAGTTAATAATCTGGAGAATGTCACAGTATCTCTCCCCAGGGTCGTCCGCTATCGCCTTCCTTATAGACGCTAAGGGAAGGTAGAGGTATGTGACAATAAAAAACAAACAAGGAAATAAATGCTAATACATTCTTGCTATCTTTAGAATAAAAGATTGGGTCAATTCTTGATTCATTTTATGTAAATCTCTCTTTTTTTATCTAAAAAAAATCAACTACAAGGACCAGTGTGGAATCACAACACACCATTGAAGTTCACATGAAGGGGCTTGAGAGTCCTTCATCTTCCTCATTCTCAAAATAGAAAAAGAAAAAAATCTATAGTTTTTTTCCTTAAAAAAAATGCTATTTCTGCAATACTTGACTGAGCCGTGTTCAAGCCTCAGGTTGTGAAGGCAGTTTCCATGAACCATCGGCAGACAGCCACCTTCAGACCCCTGGCCTAGCCTGAGGAATTAGAGCCCTGCTTCCAGGCTTCTACCTCCAGTTTTTCTGAAGCACCTGTGTGGTCCTTACCTGCCCAGCCTCCCCGCATCTGCATGCCTCTCAGCCTCCATTTCATTAAGCTGTCAGTGTCAGGCTAAAAGAAACTTTTCCTTATCTGAGCTGATAGATTGCGGGGAAGCTTGTTCCCTTGTGTCTGCATCTTTCAGTGAGAAGGCAAGATTGGGAAACAGATTTATAACAATACATGGATGCGCTGAATTAGAAAAGACAGTTTCAGAGCAATGACATGCTTTTTTTCCCCTCTGATGCACACTCCGCAGAGATATGTCAAATGCACTAGATTAAAGCTTTACAAGTTCTGAAAGCTCCTCCAACGGCTTTCTTTTGTTATTTTTGCTGCCATTGTTCTTTTTGTTTTCCCTTGTTTTGTTTTGTTTTGTTTGTTTCCTCTGAATTAGGAACACCCTTTCTAGATGGCTGTGTTTGGAAGGTTATAAAAGATAGTTTCCTTCTTACATTATTTGCTTAATTGTTAAAAAAATCAACTATATTTCTTAAAGGAAAACCTTTAAAAAAAAAAAAAAACAAGTAAATCCATCAGCAGACAAGCCCACATCCATCTAAGAGGGATGATTATAACCAGTTTATCCTAAAATAAAAGCCCTTTGAAAATCGTTCCAAAAGTGAACTCATTCACTTCTTTGGATGAAATGAAAATAAGCTCGGTAGCTTCACTTTTAAGATTTCAATCTGTATATTCAGCACAATAAAACGGTATGAATTTAACTCATGACATACTGTCATTAACTCACCTCTGTCTACATGTTCTGCGCAGATATCAGAGTTAGTCACTCTTATACTCCATGCTCTATTTTTACATTGTGTCAGTCAGATATTATATTTCCTAAACAAGATCAAGCTGGGTGAGACATTTCTACTTGGAGTCTGAGAATTTTCTTGAGTCCAATATTATTTCTATTATGGGGACCTTTCCAATAATATGCCAGAAAGATGGTTCTCACAGTCTGTTTTACACCCCTCAACCCCACTGTGGAGACTTCTAAACTATAAGCAGCACAAAGAGAGAACACACTCAGTGACTCTTGGACTGGTAAATGGCCTTGCTCTAATATCCACTTAGACTCAAGTCATTCTGAAATGTCTCTCATGAAATTCATCACTCCTAAGTCCCCAAAACTGCCACCACCACCCCACCCCCCACCACCCAACACACACACTACAAGGTCATTTGTTTGGGAACACTGGTTAGTCTAGGACTGCAGCTGGTTGTGAGAACACAGGTGAGCAGAATTGACCCAATCCTTAGCAACTTTACAGTGTAATTTGGGCAAACGTATGTAGGTTATTACAAAACAATAGGATTGGTAATTTGATGAAGATAGATACAAGTAGATATGCAAACATACAGGACAATGACACCCCATTCTGTGCTGGGATTCTGGGATGCTTTCCTGGGAAAATTAATGTATAATCAGACTGTTAAGTGGTGAGTAAGCCTTAAAGTGAAGCAATAACACACAAAAAACCAAAACCAGTTGAAATTGAACTTAAAGTGCTCAGCAAATTGTGCTTCTACGTTGATTCTTCATAACAGGTGGAGATGATAACACATCCTCTTCACAGGTGAAGACCTGGGGCTTAGAGATACAAGTGGACTGTCCAAGGTCAGAGCAGAAGACAGTATATCCAGCTAGTGAAGCGAGTGCAATGTTTGGGTTGTCATTTCCAGGAACTATGGAATCTGGATTACCCACTTCATTCACTAAAATCAATTTATTTTCCTTATTTTATTAAGATGATGTGGGCTTGTAACACAGTATAAGATTTGGAAATATACACTCTCACCTCTTCAGATGTAAGTTCTCATACCACACCCACCACTGTGAATGATTCCAAGCTGCTCCTTTATTGCTATATTTTGCTTTTATTTTACTGGACAGAGAAAACAGTTTGTATAAATGCCCGGAGGCTAGGTAAAGCATGATTGATGCTTTTCGAGATCTAAAAGTGCTTTAGCCTAACCAAAACTTTTATTTCTTATTTAAAAATTCCCACATGTAATATAACACATTTTTCCTCTTAAGTTTTATATACCTTGCATGGTTAGACAGAAGCCTGGTGCAGAGTACCAGTTGTCTCCCTGTAAGTATGATTTAAAAAGTAAAAAGTGAGATTTGAGTCTCAGGGAATCATCTATTATATTTGTGATCAAGGAGAAATAAAAATACGAAAGTTTCCCCACTTGTAAAGCACCATAAAATGATCTCTTTCCACCAGCCCATTGTAAGTTTGAATTGAAGCGCCTGTGTGGCCTTTCTTAGACACCTGCCAATATAGAGCATTCAATCAGTGTCAGTAGCCTCCCCCTGCCCAATTTTTGAACTTAATTTATTACTTTTTGTGAGTTGCTTCTGTTTTGCTACATCAACCTGAAAATCTGGTTTCCCCAACCTGTACATCCATTAGTATAAAACCAAAAATTTGGGGAGGAGAAAATAGGTGATGCAGAGTTAGTTATCACACTATGTGGAAGTTGGCTTTGAGACCTTTTTCTAGGCATGTGATTTATTTTAAGGAAAACGCCAAGTGTTAGCCTATATGTTGCTTTGGAAAACAGAGACTACAAATTATAAATTCTACCATCTTTACTTCAACCACTGCATGTGGCATGGCTAACCGGCATGGGACACACATTCCCCCAGGGCATAAACTCATGAATATGCCTGTAATCCAGTTGGGGCTGCAGGACAAGTTCAGTAGCAGTGGCAAGAAATGATAAGCGGAGGATGAGAAGCAGATATTGAACTATAGGATCACAAAATTTACAATAAATACTGCTTAATTGTGTTTGATTTGAAAGAGTAAGGGATGAAACATGACTGAAGTTTTACATGGGATAATAGAATGGCAGGATTGTAAATGGATGGATAGATGATAGATACATAGGCAGATGATAGCGGGGTAGATAGATTATAAAGCTAAAAATGGAAACTGAACTCTCAAATTTTGATTACAGGTAAAGAAATAAGATTCAGAGATATAAGCAAATTATCCATGGTCACATAGCCGACCAATGGAATAGCCACCTAATTAATTCATTTCTCCCCCATTAGACTGTAACTTCCAGGAATGATGGAACCACTACATCTATAGTTTGAAAGAAACTTACATCTGAGAATAATAAAAGCTTAGTATTTTTTTCATAGGTGAGGTACTTTTCCCTGAACTTCCCCAAACCTCCCAAAAGTTAAATCAATGAAAATAAGACCTGCTCTAATGATCCTTCTCTACTCAGGAAAATTAAAAAAAAAAGAGAGAGAAAAAGCTCTAATCTAGAGGATTAATTATCTGTGTTGCTTGCAAATATATCTCTCTCTCATTGATATGTCTAATAATATATGTAGTGTAAGGTAAACAGTAAAAACCGAACACTGAATAATGAACGACACTGTATTGACCAAATGCAACAGCCCCTTTACATCTTTTCACTTTTTAGAATTCTGTAGTGTCTTTAACTCCAGCAACAATCCTTTCTTTCTGATCCTTCTTTTCTCTACTTATATTATTCCCTCTCCTATTTCCTTGATTAGCTTATAAAATTCCATATACATACCTATTACCTGGTATCCTGATATCCAAAAGAAGCTTTTATTGCTGTTGTTGCTATGAAGAAGCAAACTTGGCTAATGATTACAAATTATCTCATTTTACTCTATTGCTTTGGTTGCTTAGCAAGAGTTTTCTTCCCATGAAACTTATGCTAATTTTATCAAATCTACTAAAAGAGGCCCCCAAACACGCTTTCTTTGGGAAGTTATTGTTTTTAACTTGCCATCCATGTATTATTAATGCTTGAGGAATAGTCGAGATAAGTAATTTAATGGCATAGAGTTTTTGCTGAAATTCAAAATTATGGCTTAAATGTAATCCTTTGGTATATATGGGACCTTTCATTGTTAGAAATTATAATTCTAGCTGTGCTTATCACTGAATTATTATAATGCTTAATAAATTGCCCCAGTCAATGTTGACAAACTAGATTTGATGTTTTATATGATCCCAAACTTTATACATACATGATCGATAAATTTAGGATAAAGAGATGTATTTGTACTAATAGGACATTTGTTTATTCTATGAACATGTGAAAGAGAATATGAGTATTCACATATGCATAGAAATACCATGGCCTAGTAAGTTAAAATTAACAATGGCTGCAATGGTTTAATGAAGAACTAAATTTAGTGTACTGAGCAAGTAATGGGATGTCACTGGCCAGAACATTTGCAGTTCCCAACATTACTTCATCTGATTAAATTCAACTTGTGCTGAACAGATAACCTGGAGGCTGCTCCTAGAATATTTGGAAGCTACTATGTCCCATGTTTCCAGAAGGAAAGCAACATAGATCTAGATATATCTAGTGTGCTTATTTTTTTATTCTAACTTTAAAGGAAAAGGGTGGAACATTTTCAGTAATACAATGCTATCATGTTTTTAATTTCTACCAACTGTTGTATAGAAAAAGAGTAAATCAAGGAAACCAAGGAGAATGCCATGTTGTAGGACAGAACGACATTATTTACATGAAGTAAGTTTAGAGAGGAGCAATAGAGGAGTGAGGGACTGGATTCACTATGTATTTTGGAAATGATGCTATGAAACTGAGGGGGCAGAAGAGGAGATTGTAAATAGTATGAGAAAGATTAAGGATGAAACTGAGGTGTTAGGACTGTTCATTCATTATGACTGAACTATCAATATTTCAATATGATCCCAACATTTAATCTTGTCTCCAGCCTCTGTCTTCTCCAATCCATGGCACAAACACATTCAAATTTTCCCCTCCTAAATAATACTGACAGCATGCCAACATCCCTGAATTATTTTTTCTGATCTAATTGTGAAATCAAGCTGTCCATGGGCATGAGCAAGTAGCTCAAGGTCCTTACAAGTGTTTTTAAAGAGAGAGAATGTTACATTCCTTCTCCCCGTGAAAAGAATCACTCAGGGGCAGCGCACTGGACGGCCATAAGGGGAAGGATTATTCATCATTAGAACAGTTGAGCATCTACATAAAAGTGATTATTGCCAATTATTGCTCCTACGAAGGCTAAATTTTAAATATTATTGACTCTTAGGCAACTATTTGGAAATATCTCCTTGGTGATATATCAGACCCAGTTTCTAAATTCTTAGAAAGTGATTGAGTTTTAAGTATTTATTATCTATCCTAAAAGAAAAAAAATAGGCAAAATACCTAATCTAAAATGCTGTTTCTCATATGAATTCATTCACCCCTTGCTACCCCTCATTCATTCACCCCTTGCTACCCCTGAGAGCTGCTGGCATGTTAGGCATTAGAGATACAGAGCTGAACAAAACAGCTATGGCCTCTGCTGAGTCCTAGTGGAGAGGCAGACAAAGTCAGGGAAACAAATGTGTAGATACAAGAGTAGAATTTATAGGCAAAAACTCCATGAGAAATACATAAGGAGAAGAGATGGCTTTAAATAACATGGGCGGGCCCCCCTGGTAGGGCAAGGGGTTAAGCACTGCACTGTGAAGCAATCTGCAACCTCTGCAGCGTAAGTTCTATCCCCGGCCAGCCATGGATCAACCCACATGGCGCAGCAGACCTCTCCTGTCTCGCCCGCTACTCCC
The DNA here is from genome assembly GCF_014898055.3 of Talpa occidentalis. Classification (NCBI taxonomy): domain Eukaryota; kingdom Metazoa; phylum Chordata; class Mammalia; order Eulipotyphla; family Talpidae; genus Talpa; species Talpa occidentalis. Next base: position 114,418,329 of record NW_023605194.1, read on the forward strand.
CTCAGCAGTGTGTTTCAGTCAGTCTGCCTGTTCTGCTCCCCACTCTGTCTCTGGTGGATCCTCTCATGCATCTCTGGCCTGTACCCCAGCTCTTGTTTGCATAAATAATCATTTAAAAAAGTAACATGGTAGTCACTAGGTGATGGCCAAAGGGACCCCACTTTTGCAAGGAAGCAAATCCAGCAGAGACTTCAGGAAGGATGTTGAAGAGGTATGATCACATACAAGAGTCTTGTTGCTAGAGTAGCTTCATCTGTTAAAGGGGATGATGATCGTCGTTATAGACATTTTTCATAATCAAAAAACAGCATATGCAGGACGGAGTACAGTCCTACAGGCCCTTTAGACATTGCATAAAGTTATAACTCCCCAGTTAGTAGGACCATTAAAGGAAGTCGCTGTTGCCTTGATGCTGTGCACCCCGGCTTGGCTTTAGTGCTCATGGCTACAAAACCCGGTCTCCCACATACAAGCTTTAGAATCTCAGGCAAATTGCTTGCTAAGATCATGGAATCTCAGATTCCACTTCTGAAAAGTGGGGTTCACCCCAGGAGGTTAGCCGCCCTGGCAGGAAGGCAAAGTCAGAGCTACAAGAGCAAACAATCTGCACAGTGTCATTACGTGAGTTCTCCAGGTGACGAGAGGGTGGCAAGGACTGTCACAGGATAACTGAGAACCAGAGGCAGAGTTCAGGCTCAGAGAGCAAATCCAGGGTCCACAGCAGGTCACATAATTGCCTCATCGCCTGTATCTTGAAACCTTGAGCTCTCCAGGCAGTGAAAGTTAAAGCTGAGAACTACACAGATGGCTGCAGATCCATTTAGGAAATAGAACTTTTTTTTATGGTTTAAGACAGATGATCTCAACCTGGGACAGGAGCTTTGCGTGTGGAGGGGCATTGCCCAGGGGACACTTGATAATTATGTGGAGACATAATTTAGCTGTCGCCAGGAGGGGAAACTTTTAGCATCTAGAGGGTAGATGTAGGTACTACCAAGCACCACATAGTATGCAGGACAGTCCCTACAACAGAGAATTCTCCTGCTCTATACCTCCTCACGCTCAAACTAAGAAACCCAGAAGTAAGATAATAAAGAAGTGCGCATTTTATTAGTGATGGAGAAGGTGACAATATAACAATAAAAAATTACAAGTAAGGTAAAAAAAGGATTCAGGAAAATACAAAAAGTAGCTTCCTAAGCCCCAAGAGATCAGCGTTTTTACTTTCTCTGGAAGTTGTAACCTCTAAGAAAGGCAGAAGAGATGGCCTCTATAAATAACTGCTTTTTGATGTAACTCACTCTTCAAACATGATATTGCTCTCTAGAAGCTGTAATATGGAGGAAAGGAATAAGTTTAAAACCTAGATATTTGGCAGACTCACTGATCTTATGTATACTTTTTGAAGGATGTGATGACAAGCAGATGAAAAATCAGGGAGCACTCTTTCAGGTATAAGAGATAAAAATTCAGAAGGCCCATATTCAATCTTATTGATATACTTGCATCTGATTCAGAATTTGAAAAATCTAATAGTTCAAAGTCTTGTTTCCATCCTGAATTGGCTCTTTGTCAGTATTTTTTTTTTCTCTCCAATAATTGAAGATGCTTCTGTGTCCCTACATTTGGCAAGGCAGCTTTTGGTGGGAACTATCAACTTCAAACATCTTGGCTAATAAGATGAACTGGGCACTGGGAGTTGAGTGAGTCCATAAAACTGGGAATTGTAATAATCTACCCAGGACTCTGACAGAAGAGTTAAAATGATCATGTGCTGAAGTTGAATGGAGGGGTGGTGAAGAGTCCGCACTCTAGGGCCAAATCCCTGGATTCAAAAGCAAATACAGGCTCTTGCTATGAGCTTGCCCCTGTGCAAGTTACTGAATGGTGCTCTACCTCATTTCTTGAACAGTGAAATAGGCAATTATAAGAGTAATTGCTTCATGAAGTTTAAGTAAGGAACACACTGTATAATAAGTGTAAAGTTACTAGAAGATCTATTAGTGTTTCATAAGTGTTACCTTTAGTTAAGAGTGATCAATCAACTAAAAATGAGTATGGTTCAACGTATTCCACTGTAAACCACATAGTCCAAGCAAGTCTCTCCATACAGAGGAATCCAATTTCAAGCTGTCGCCTATGCTACGGTAAGAATAACTAAACAGAATCTGCTGAGATTCAGCAACATTTATTAACAATGCAAACAGAAAATAATTTCTAATACATGAGATAAAAAGAATACTAATAATTGATATTTGTTCTGGGATTGATATAAAGGTTACCTTCAGGGCTAGAAGAAATGTGGTCTCAACTGAAATCCCAAAAACCTTAAAGAGAAGGATGCAGCAGCAAATGAGAACAATGGCCACCTCCCCCCTGGTGGACTCTCCCGTGTTCGCTTTGAAGAGTTGTCCTTTTCCCTTTGACTAGAGAGCACAGATTTGCTTAAGGAGCAATGATTCCCCAAGAGATGCTTTTTGGAACGGGATACGGCCTGCCTCGCTCACCGAGGGGACAGATGATGCTTTGTCTCCTGAAGCTGAAGCCAAGAGATTCACATGCTAGAGTGCACTACACTCTGCTCTGTTCTCGACTTGCGATTTCACGCTGCTCCTAGTTGTGTAGGTGAGTTTGGATCTTCAGTGGTTGCAGTGCTGGCCAACAGCCTTTCACACTCTGCGTAAGGAGAGGGGCGTGAAGAGTTTGTGAGCCTCTCACCCCACCTCATGCTCCTCCTTTACATGGCACAGTTGGAGTGGAGGAGTGAATTCCCCATCTCCGTTTTGAAAGGAGTAACATCCATTCCAGACCTCTGCCTTTTTAGTTTTGGTTTTGCCGCTAATCGTGGGAGAGAAAGACTTACCTAAAACACACGCACAAAAGAAAAGTGGCCACTGCAGGGAGAGAACAGATAAGCAGAACAAGGAGATAACTGAATCCTGCCGGGAGGACAAGGTCAGCAGGTGCAGCAGGAGCAGTGTGCGCCCGTTCCTCAGGAGCAGGACATGGCGTCCCACGTCAGACTACTGAGTACGGGACAAAGCCGGGCGACCTGTGCCCAGTGTTGGGACTCCTCACTAGAACTCTATAAAGGCTTTGACAACAGCACAGCGATGCAACTACAATGGGAGTTATTTTTCTTTGTTTCCTCTGAAGTAGAAGAAAAATAGAAATGGACAGTCACTCAGTGATGAATACAGAACATCACAAAATCCCATCCCATCTGCTAGCTAAGTAGACAAATAACCATAAATCTTTTAAATGATAAAAAGATAATGTAGTAGATACATCAAGAATACTCTGAAATCTCCTACCAGTCACCTCAAAGGAGATATTTGTTTAATTTTCAATGTGTTTCTCCCCCCAGTGAAATGAATGCTGTGTCATCATTTTTTAAAAGAAAAAAGTACTTTTAATTAACAGAAATTTTAAAGTATTTTATAACTGTAGTACTCTCTACTCTCTGGGGTAGATGCTTTCTAACTAATGAAAATGGCTTCAGTTCATGTTTATAGTGAAAATTATGAACAATGCTACTGCTTAATTTTTAAATAAAATAGATTGTATTTTATATCATCCCTTTCCTATCATAGTATTTTAAGTCAGATTTTTTTTCAGGTTTAATTTATCTAACTTTCACCCCCTAAAGTATATAACTATTCATTTTCACAGAAAAAAATGACCAATAATACACAAGATCCTGAATTCCTAACTTTTCCCCCCCCAATTTTTAAAAATTGACTCTGAAGCTTGCTTGAAAGTCCTTGAGAGAATATCAAAATTGAATCTTTGAGAAAATGAATACCTATTCAGAACTGAAGTGAAAATACATATATGCATAAAAATGCCATTAGCACAATAAACATAAGAAGGTGATCACTGATTATTACTATATTTTGACTGTAAAGTTCTACTGATTTCCTAAGCCTTTAATGATACAGATGTGTGTTATCAAACATTATGTCAATCACATAACATCTTAATTGAACACATGTTGCCCTCTCTAATAAAACTGTGTCTTGCTTCCACTTAGTGTTGATTAGTTTTTTCCTAATATCCTTCCATTCTAACTGAGATATTGAATATTCAGGGCATGTATGTGTAACATATGTCTTTCACAGCTTAATAATTTTAAGAAAAGGATATACATTCTTTATTAAGATCCATAAATGATAAAATAGATAATTTTTTCAAATGTTTTAGTTGGTTGCACAAGAAAATAATAATGGCATGATATCAGGATAATGTCATATATTATGGCAAACGAATAACCTCCAGGGCGCTCAGATGCCACGAAACTCATTTCATATCTCATCTGCTGTAGAGGATCCATGAAAAAGAGTTTACTGTTCCCCTTCTGAGATATTTGGCAAGGCAGACCTGGCTCGTGAAAGCAAAGAGATTAGATATTGTCATTTTCAAAGGGTAAAATCTGTGAAAGCTGTTTTCTAATTCAAGAAATGTCTGAGTGATAAAAATCCCTTTATGCAAATAACATGGGAGGAAAAAAACTCAGTCATTTTTTTCTCAGCTTGCAAAATAGATATATTCTTTTCATCTGAGCAGCACATTTTTCAGAGAGGCCTTTTCTACATGCACACACATGTGCACACACCTACATGTTCACACACGCACGTGCACGCCTGTGCACGCACACACACATGCACGCACACACACACACACACACACACACACACACACACACCCGTGTGGAGCTGCAACCGTGCTCAACAAGGGTTTCATTCCCCGCGTCCAGACGCGCCAGACGAATTTCAAGTCCACGGTGCAGCCGCAGCTCCAGTCGGGGATGGTGAGAGTCACCTGGACAAAGAAATCATTCGCGCTTGATCATACTTTCATAATTTTATTTCCTGTCCCCTCGCAATCAGAACTGACTGATGCGTGAGTATCTTTTGCAAAACACCCCCTGAAAGCAGCGTGGGCGAGAACGGAGCCCACCGACTCAGCCAGACCCGCACCCGACACCCCAGACGCCTTTCGCCAGGGCCCGGGTCGGGTCTCGGCCTCCACACTTGCTCGTGGGCCCGGGTTGCCAGTGTCCCCCTGGGAAGTACCTTTCCTAGAACGTGTCCTGCTTGGCTTATTCCTCATGGGTCCTGCTCCGACTCCGCCTGCACCTGCACCGACGGGCGGCCTCGGGGTGCGCGCGCGGGTCTCCTGCGCTCTGCGGTGACACCCCAGGACTGTCTCCTGGGAGGAGTCTACGCAGCCGTGACCCAACCCAGCGCGCCCTGGTGGGGTCCCCCAGGCGGCCTTTCCTTGGCTCCTCCAAGAGTCCAGCCCTGAGCCTCCCAGGAGGACGCGGCAGGTGCGCGCAGGCCTCAGGTGAGCGCCCGTCTCCAAGTCCTGCCTGCCCTGCCTTCCCGAGGGAGTAGGGGAGGGAATGAGACGACCCTCGCTTTCCAAGCTTTGTCCGAGTGTCCGCCTTCACCCACCACCCCTCTCCCCCCTCTGCAGCCTTCCCCTTTAGGGGCATCGGGGAGGAGGTCTGTGGCGCCCACTCCTCGCCAAACCTCAGCTCACGGTGACCTCACACCTGGCGACGCTTTCTTTTTCCAGCCCTTGAATTTAAAACACAACTGCGAGGCCAAACATGCTTCCGTGGGTTTTTGTGGATTTTCTTTCTGAGTCTCTGCAGATGTGGAAATGCAAAGGCAAGACCACGGGGCCCCCACGCGTCTCCTCTGCCCTGTCACGGTCCTGACCACATGGAAAGATCTTTGTGACACAGAAGATCTTCCTTCCCACTATGAATTTTTCCACAGGTGCCATTTCTGTAGCTGTGGGGTTTTTGCTTTTTCCAGATTTGAAGACTGTTTGGCAAAAGTCACTGACTCTTCCAGCCGGCAGGTGTCCTTGTCTCCCTGTCTCCCCGGACAGCTCGTCCAGATCGCCTCACCTGCGCAGGGGCCGCCCTGATTTTCATCTCCTGAAGCTGTTTTTTCTGCTGCCCTCCTTACTGCAGTCTCGTCCCTGTCACAGGGTGACCCCTGAGCTCCCGGGGATCCCTAATAATGTCTGTGCCTTCAAATGATGGACTGGTGAGCAGACAGCCTGTTTCTCCTCGTCCTGGGCCATCCGAGTGGGGGGAGCCCTGGGTCTCCCGTAGATCCCTCTGGTTTCCTCACCACAAACCTCTCCCTTCTGACGAACCCTTTCTTCTCAAGGCTCAGTTCATCTGATTATATTGTAAGTTATGAAATTATTGTCTCTCTTTGTTGTTCCTTGTTCACAAATACTCCAGTTGCTCCCAGTCATTCACTGAAATCTTCGGTAGACAGGGTGTTTGATGCTTTTCTAACCCAATTCCTTCTGTTATTACACACTCCTTTGTATCTATGCAGAGGTCCCCCCAATTCTAACTCTACTGCCCCTTGACTTTCATTGGGATCTACTCTATTCTCCAGTCTCTTCCAGCTGATAGAGAGCGTGGCTCCTGAAGCCAGAGCACTTATCTTACAATATCAATGAAATATCGCCATATCACTGAGCAGCTGGATGTGGCTTTGGGAATATTACTGTCTTTTCCAGAGATAGGCTGAATGATCGATATTTCAGGGACCTGGCTTACAACAAACCTGGAGATCAAGTTTGATCGCTCCCTCCTTCTGGGGGGACAGAGGGAGATGTGTTCACAGACTTCTAGACTCTTCCTCACAGAATAGAATTTTCCAAACTCATTAAAGATAATCCAGTTAAGGAAGGAACAAGATTAACAAGAGACTCTTGAATTTAAACCTTTCCTCAAGAATTCTCAGTTCCTTTCTACACTGGACTCTCCTAATTTATTGACAAGATCTGTGACATAAATTTCTCTTCCTAGTCTACCTGCAGTATCACTTGCTGAGCGCTCACTAGACGCCAGGCACTGGGCCAGATCCCACAAGTTTGTTATCTCACTCCGTACAGCAAAAGCAGGAGCTCAGGATTTTATTATTCCTGTGTAAGAGGGGATATTGAGAATGAGTGCACATTAATAACTTGGCCATGTTTACATGACTGGTAAGTACCAGACGCAAAACTGGGAGTCAGACCGAGTAAAATCTAACTCCACAGTGTTTGTGCTTTTCACCACTGTGTGACAACACCCCCCCAACACACACACACACACACACACACATTTCCACAATACACATACACACATTTATAGACTTGTGTAAACATTCCCAGCCAGGCAGTTATAAATGCATATGTTGGAAATAATATAAGTGAATGTTTTACAAACTTATGACCTTGGATGATGAAGTACAAAACAAGAAGGAGCTGAATTGATAATGAACTTGCTTCAACAATCACTTTCCATTTCTCTCTTGTTTTCCAGTTACTCTGGGATCTGTTTTCTACCTATTCATTACACAATATCAAATGTTTGTGTTTCTACTGAGCAAAGCACAAATATGGGCACCAACCGCCTGGAAATGACTTGTTAGCACACAAATCAATAAGAGATTATAAATTCCTAGTACATTCAGATTGTATGTCAGATTCAGGAAGGACAGTTGCCAGAAAGCCACATTGCTTGGAACAGTCTCTGAATTACTGGCACTGGGTATTGCCATATCGATTTATGGATTAAAACAGCAATCCTCTCCAGGCTTAAGTGGCATCTGAAATAAGTGAGCAAAATTGGGGTGCTATTAATTGTGCAAGTAGTTTTTTTAAAAACATCAAACTATTCCCATGCATTTCATTATTTTTGTGGAAATTTTCTTTTGGGATGCATCTGAGACAGCAGGAAGGGCTGAAGGAATGCTTTTCCACTGAATTGATTTTTTTCATGAGGGTTCTTTAATCACACAGAAGTCACAATACCATTAGCTGTTGTTAAAAAAAAATCATCAGTATTATATAAAACTTGCCAATTGTTTTATTTTTAAAGTTTCCTTTGTTTTCTTGAAATGCAAACAACAACAAGAAAATTATGATTAATTGAAATGCTGCTTAATGTAAAATTTACCTTTCCATCTCTAATTTTTCGAACTATTTTGTTGAAGATGCAGGTGATTTTGCTGTTGAGTTCCGAAACGCTGGGATCCGCTGACTACACCCCAACAGTGTATTTTGCGTGATTTTCTTCCCCTGCATTTCCTACAGTTTGGTACTCAGGTCCAGAGGATTGATGGGGCTTCTCCAGGGGCTTCTGGCAAGTCCGCTTTCTCAGAGCTGGTGTGTGTGTCCAGCGGGAGGCACTGGTGTGATCAGTCGCTGATAACCATTGCCAAGGTCCTTTATTTTATTATAGATTAGAAAATAATGAATTCCATTTTAACAATCCTTTTATATCATCAGATAGAACAATTCTAAAAGGAGCAACATTCCCTTTTCAAATCTGATTAACTACAAGTAGAAGTTATTTAGAAAAGGCAGGATTCATCTTGGTTCTTTCCCTTTGTTTACAAGATACCTGCTTCTTTGGCATCTTTAAAAAATGACCAATAAATTTTTATTTGTACTATCATTCCAAATGCATGCATTTAAACATTTTTGATGAATTCCAATGCATTGCAGCTGTTCTCCTTAATGATGCTCAAATAATTGCATGCTTGGCTGGGCAGGGTCAGGGTGGGAGGGCAGGCAAGGAGGGCTCTACGCAGTTTCCTCTGGAACCCTGGCCACATCAGCCTTCCAAGATCTGCCAACACTATTACTGTCTGTTAAGCAAGATGATCTGGGCGTATCTCACAAATTTCTGCCTCATGCCTGGAAGCAACCGGATCTCCAAGGAACCTCCAAGGTCTTTCCAGGGGAAAATGATTCAGAGAGAGCACAACTAGAGCACTGCGGCAACTCACTTCTATTGCAGTCGCCATTGAGTTGAAATCTTCTCCGTAGCAAGAAATTAGAAATGTGTGTATGAATGAGTGTGTGTGTGAGTGTTTTAAAATAAAATACATATTTGTTTCATGTTATTTTCTTCCTCCCTCTTTCCCTGACCCCTTCCTTCCTTCCTTTCTTTTTTATTGAGGCGACATCGATTTACAATGCTGCATATGATTTAGAGGTATACGGTCATGCCCTAAAGGTGTTTTTGATTTTTTTAATTCTCTTCTGTTTTAGGATCATAGATTATATTCACGTGATTACAAAGTTCAGTACATCCATAACATGTATATTCAGTGAAATCCAGTTTATTTTCTCCTAGTATCCCTCCTAATCTCTTGCTCTTCCACTAATAATCTTTTTTAAAAACTAAGGGTTATACCTCTAATATTTCACAACAAAAGTAAGTACCCCCCACACACATTTGGGCATCCATACTTTCCTAGATCACCTGCACAAAAGCTGTATAACTTTGTCCATATCCTACAGTCACTCTATAGAATGACTACTCTTCCCACTGCCTAGTCTTCCCGAAATGTAATTTTTTCATGGTTTACTTACTCAAGCAGTATACTATCAATAGCTCTTTGATTTAATTCTAGTTTATTTTTATTTCATGATGGTAAGTAATGCTTTGTCCAAATTTATTTTCTATTTTAGCCACTCAATGACTTGATTTCTATAACCATCATCATAAAGTAAGTAGATGATGACAATTGGTCAGAAAAATAAAGTTTTAAAAATCATTTTAACCAATTAATTGATTGATTCGTTAAGTAGAGGTATGCATACTAGCTAAAGAACTTAGGACAGAAAGAAGGTGACATCTCTTCATATTTAATCTGCCTGAACATCAGTTCTTAAATCCCAGCCATCAACCATGATAAATCAGACCATCGTTAACATGGCAGCCGTCAGGCATCTTCCCAGCCAGACCAGACCCCAATTGTCAGACCTCATTGTGTCCTCCAGTCTTTGCTTCTCCTGGCTCTTTTCTGTCAGTTGGTGACCATAATACACCAATTAGGTGAAAAAATAATATTTAATAATCTCAGTGGTTGAACTCTAAAGTGAGGTTTCAATGTCACATCACTGCAGTAACCTGGAACTTGTTTAAGGTGCTCAATAGTCTTCTAGACACGCCTGCAGAGACGGGGGGAGAGAGATCCCTTCAACTCCTTAAAACTGCACCTTCTGCCATCCCGGTTCACCTTGTCTGGCCAGAATATCCATCTCCCTGAGGATGCTGACCCCCTCCTCAGAGAACATTGCATCTAAACACATGTTTGCGAGGGCCAGATGGCTTCCCAATTTGCCTCCATGCGTCTTTATTTGTCCCCTTTCACAACATTTTAAATGAATTAAACTGTAACGTTTGTATTGGAACACATCTCTCACCATTGCCTCTGAACTGACAGTTCATTTTTCAGGGAAAGTGAAGGTGACTCTTAAACCAGAATGAAGGATCTGATTTTTTATCCTCTTAGATGCTTGAATGGAAATATGAGGCATCATAGATGAATCTTGCCTCTGCCCTCTCCCAGGTCAAGACGCTACTTGGTTCTAGAGACTCGCTAGAGGATTTGTTTCCAAATTGAAACTTTACTTTTAAAAGATGGGTCAGATAGGTGTTTGAAGCTATTGTTTGCTATTGTTTTTCTTCCGATCTGTGCCCATGTTCACAGCATGTGGATGCGTAGGGGAATTGTAAGAAGATAAAGGATCATAAGGTAGGAAAAATTGGGCAGAAAAGCTCTTATTAACCATCTCTTCAGCTCCCCCCACCATTCTCCTGCTCACTCCCTTCTGCTCTTCCACAAAGGATCACTACTCCCCCTGTCCTCACTATGACCACTCTCCTGTCTCCTTCCATCACTTCTGAAAAGAGATACCCATAAACCAATTTTGCTGTCAAATCAATCTGTTTCAATGTTTCCCGCATAATACAGTCTTCTTCACAGATAGTCACCTTAGTTGTTTACAGAAAAATCTAATGAGAAAATTCTCAGCCTTAACTACTTATTATTATCACATGGGGAACTTTTCAAACCATCCAGGAAGCAAGACAGACCAACCCCCTGAATCTCCTGGGGTAAGATCCAGGCGTCTGTAGTTTGTAGTCTTCCAGGGATGCCAATGTCTAACCAAGGTGAGAACCGCTGAAAAAGGCATTTCTCCCTGGCTCGTGCATTCTCAGCTGAAAACCGCTGCTAAGTAAGTAAGCCAAGGTCAACAAGGAAAGTATCTTTGACCCTGAGCAGAAAAAGTTTCATAAGTCACTGTCATCAGTTCTGTAAAACAACCATTCATCAAAAATCTCATTAGCCAATCTATCATTTATAATTACAAAATAGCAAAGGTAAAATAGTATCTTGAAGAGTAAAATAGAAATTGTCCTTATAGTGTGGTTTTAAAAAAATAGTTAAGTGCTCATATTTAAACTACCTGTTCACGTACAGAATAAAAGCTCTAGGAAAATATTCAGCTTACGCATGGAATGGACCAGTGTAGCATTCAAATAGCTACTCTCCAAATCTGTGTAGACCCTGATATTCCATTTTACAGAGTTTTACTTTTATCCACATACAAACTTCTTCAATGGAAATTGTCCATATGCCACATAGTGCATGGTTGACTTACTTTATATTTGCTTAACAGCCTTTTCCCCATGATTTAAGGGGACTTTTGTAAGGGCAAAACAGTCAAACAATATCTTAAAAACATGATGGTTTTAAAAGGGCACTCAAAGGCAAAATGTGAACATGACATTTTAACATTGATTAGTTACATGAGTATAATGCAGATATTGTACCTCGAAACGAAAACTGACACATCGATTTTGTTAGTGACATACAGATATTTTTGTAAGAAAATTATAAGATTTTATTTTTATGAGGAAAGTGATTTTTCCCACATGTGAAGAATAAGGTAGCATTACAAACATTGCATTTATATGCATGTTAGGCTTTGAAAATTCAGATTATTTTAAATTCTCATTATGAGAATATTTAAAAGTGTGTATTTTTAATTTGTAAGAAGGGATACCAGCTGCTTCGTTATGCATTGTATCTGTTTAGGGATTTCACTCGTGAGCATGAGAGCATATGCTTTTAGAAAATATTTTAGTAAACATTTGGATATTGTCATACTTATAACTCTGGAGAGAAAGTGCACTCTATTATTTTAATTAAATTTTAACGTATGATTGTATGTCACTGTATTTCTTTGAAGAGTTATGTTGATATGTGGCTAATAATATACTTAAGTAAATAAGCATATATGCATGTATATGCATAACCACACGCACACACACCCCTCTATGTGTATTCATATACACACGTTAGAATCCTTAGAGAAAATATAGCAAGTGTGTTTGCTCTGATGGTTATAGTGAATTTGTATTTATTTAGCATTTATGATTTAACCAACTACTGAAGATGACTCAATGCAGAACTTAGTGGATGTGTCCTCACTCACTAATATAAGTTTGTTTTATTTTAATTATGCATTAATCTTATACCTGAAGTGTCACTAACATGATTCACCAAGAATAACTTACTGCTTTTGAAGACGTAATTGTATTAGTAACATGTTTGCATTCCATGATTGCAAACAAAATTCTGAACTATGGGCCACAGCACTATATGAAACAGAATTTAAATAGTTGGCCTGTGTTGTTTCCATGATGTTCACATGTTCTGAATTGCAGTCAGAGGTAGAGATTTTGCTAAAAGCTCACTTTTGTTACAGGCAGGGGCAAGCATGAAGAGCAAGGCGTGGCTGCCCATGTGAGGGCACAAGATCAGGAGGGGAGGCAGTCTGTAAACAAAAGCTCTTCTAGGGCTGGAACAAATGCTCGAAGACTCTTCCAGGGCATTGAAAAACGATCCAATGCAGCAGGCAGAACCTCAGAACATCTGACAGAGGACCACAAGCTGCCCTCCCCGAGTCCTTGGCAGGAACTTGAGATGGCGGTTCTCTCATTAGCGGAGCAAACAATGAGGATTCCAGGGAATTTCCCAAGAAGCGTCAGCAACAAGAATTTCACCAGCTGATCAAAGGACAACGGCGCAAGGGTTCAGTGTGGGATTGAATAACTTGGATTTGGGTTGGCAGGGGAATAAAAGTAGCAGAGCCAGGAGCATGTGAAGGTCAACTATTAGGATGGGGACAGTGGGCGAAGATGGCCCATTGGGTATAAGAAAGAAGGCCAGCTTGAGCTAGGGCCCAGGCTGAGAGTCAGACTCGATAGAGCACCAGTGACTGGTGAGCACCATCCTTTTTACATCCTTCCTGACTCAGAAAAGGATTGGATTCAGATCCAATGGGCCAGAGCTCTGGGGTATGGGGTACGAGGGGCAGAGTCCAAGGGGTCTGCATGGGAAAGAAGAGAGTAATACGAAGGTTGTGAACCAGGCAGCGTTTCATACCAGAGCTAGAATTTGAGAAACGAATAACAACAGACATTTTTCCATGGTCACAACTTGCAAATCAATCTGCAACCAAGTTCCCGCACAGCAGGGAGCACATGGGATCTGGGTCTTGCCTTGCCCTCAGGATCTAATGGGTGTTGTGAGAAACCAGAGATTTCCCCACAAGACTCCTAGCTCTCAAGAAATTCTAGGTATATAAAGTCTCTTAATGGAGTATTATCAAGACCAAGACAGGGAATTTAGATGCCCGCCTTCATTTAGTCTACACAGCCTGGGGCAATGCATTTTTTCCACGTGTAACTCCACATAGCTTATCCTTCAAACATGAAATATACCAAACGGTAAGACTTGGAATACAAAAGTGAACATTTTTTTCCGTTCCCGTGATGGTGAGTTTCAATTATACCCCATTGCAAAGCAGCTTTATTTTCTCTTGTGTTTCACTTGAGAACATTTGAATTTTGGTGGACCATGTACAATAGTACAAAAAATTAATAGGCAATTTAACATAATTGATAAATAAAATAATACATGTATCATTGCAAAGAAAATTTCATCCCTCGTACCAAGCGAATACATGTACATGAAGTTGCATGTTTCGACTTAGGGACTGCAAAGGCAGGACAGTGCAAGCAAGATCAATCGGATTGCATACCATTTCTATGAAAATATGAAATGCAATAAATGCACCTTCTCAATTGTGATATCGTATTTTTTTTTAACTGTAGTCATTGGAGTAAAGTCATTGCAGTAAGACAGTTTTGTAGTTTCTTTCACAGCCTAATTTTTCATAGCAGTACAAATATAACTTCAGAGCTTGCACCTCATAACAGTGCTTTTTCAGCTGTTAAAAGCCTAATCATTCTTTTGTTGTTTCAAACAAAGAAACCTTATTCCCCCTGAGCCAAATTGTTTTAAATGCTTCTTTTTCAAAACTAAATTTTATCTTTAAAAAAAAAGGTGCTGTGCTTCTATCACTTATTTAATAACACCGGAGATTTTCCTTTAACCTCCTTGTACCCTACAATACTGACAAACTTGTGCTTTTTAAGCTGGAAAAAAGTCCTATTTTCTCCCTCAATTGCATCCCACATAAACTTGCTAAAAACTCAAGTGTGTGAATATTAAACATGAGACAGTGAGACTTCAATGAGCAGGTAGCAGAAGATGTTGCCCTTGAGTGCTGAGTCTTCAGATGGCTGAGCCCTGTATGTGTCTTGTCTTCTGTGAATCTTTCCACCTTGCATTTCAAAACTCCCTTTTAATCTTTCCTGAAAATTACTCAGAGCACTTTTTGTAGACAGTCTTGACCAAAGTTTCTCCAGGAGGCAAAATTAGAGTGGAGAGCACATAGGACAGTGGAAATAAGACTCATAAAGCGATTGTAGCTCTTTAATCAAAACTACTGGAACACCAAAACCCAGGCCCTTGTAACACGATACAGCCTTGGGAGAGGTGACGTGCTATTATAAAATAAAATGAAATTCCACATTTCAGTCTCAGTCCCTTCCAGGTGCTGGTGAGGGTCCTCAGCCTTTTTAGCCTCTTTCCCTCTTGATTCCTACAGCTCTCCAGTGTGTGATCTGTTTTCCTGAGAAAACTTTCCGCTGAGTTGAAAGCCTGAGAACTCTTAAGTTCAGATGAATGATAATGAGCATTGTCAAAGAGGCAGTAAAATAGAGTCCTTGGTTCTGGCGGCTGAGCTGAGAGCCCCAGGAGTTAATTGTGTGAATGGTAATGAGACCGGAGTGGCAGGTGCTCGCGTGCCTTTACAATCCCAGTCCCACCCACAGAAACTTTGAGGGACATCTTGGCACCCTGGAGATGGAGTTAGACCCAGCCACAGCCACATGCCACCTGCTAGACCTATTGTTAAAAAAGGGGGGGCATTATAATAACAAAGTTGTTTGCTGTCATTTGCAATGACTTGATGGCCCGGTTTTACCACACCAGAGGAGTGGAGGAAAAGGAACATCTGATTCTTGAGAGAGAAACATTTGCCTCCAAAACAGTTCATGACTTACAGGGAAGAGACTAAGGCTTGATAGATGCTGCTTATTCTTCTTTCACTCCCTGCCTGCCTGTCCTCTGGCGAGTCCCCTGGGCAGAAACTAAACTCTGCAGCAGATCAACAAGACCCACCCTCCCCCCAGGCTGGGGGACTGGGGATGATGGCAGTAAGAGGCCATTTTTATCCCTACAGAATAGTCTAAAGTGAAAAAACGGTAGCATGTAGAATTGAGATATGTATTCTCTCCCAAATAAAAATAAGAACTCTTGACCTTTGAAATCTTAGTCAAAATGCGCTGTGGATGGTCTGTTTTTCCCAAGTTGGGGCTGTCTCTCCCCACTCATGGAGTGATTTTCATATGTTCAAGGGTGACCTGAAAGTGCCATCTTTGAAAAATGAATGAGCCACATGGCAGTCAGCAAAATTGGAAGGGCTCCTCACATATGGACGCTTAGGGCTGTGTTGTGGGGTTTTAAACCATATGGTGTTTAGGGTTCTCCCTGGGAACAGAAGGGCACCACCAACTGCAAGGAGCTCTGCCTGGTATTAGTGACATGCCTTAGGAAGATGTAGATTCCTGCTTTTCAGAAATCTTGGTGTCGTCGTGTCTGCAGGAAAAGTCACCTATTCAAGCCTCAGAAAAAGCATCGGACGGTCAATCAGAGGTGACTGCTGATGTCATGGGCAGGTCCTGTCCCCGTGGCTTGAGAGAAGCTTCAGGTCTCTGCCCAAGTCCAACAGAATCTGCTTCAACTCTTGCTTTTTGTCCAGCTGGTTATTATAAAAGCAATTAGTGAGGCTGGAATTTCTGAGTCCATTGTGGGCAACCTTTGATGATTGTGCATTCATAACAGGCTTTAGATTGAAATACTCACATGCTGCTTAAGTTGATATCATTATTACCAGCTCGGGTTTGGACTGGATGAGTCCTATGGTGCTGGATTATTCTATTTGTAAAGATCCAAGATTCTATAGTAAATAAAAAGCTGTGTTCTTTTCATAATAATAAAATATGTGCTTCTGACTTACTGAGAAGTCCTATATGGAAGCATGTGGGAGCAATATGTAAATGCCAAGCAAGCTGTTTATACTGGGATATGCTCCTGCATAATAATCACCATCCAGTGCTAGCAGAAACCTTTCGAATTTAAAACATTGCAGAGTTACCGCAAAACAGAAAGAGCCTCAGCAAATGCAGTGGCTGATTCTTTGTGAAAAAAATTCAAATATGGTTTGTTGTTGTTTTTTCTTTTTCTTTCTTTCTTTTTTTTTTTTTGCAAATCATGGATTCCTGTAAGTTTAACACTATCCAGCAAACTCATTTTTAAACTGTGATTATACTTGGGGGAATGCTCTGACTGAAAAGGGAGGGTGAGGTTTGCTTTTTCCTATTCCTATGGCTGGAAGACACGTGAACCCCAGTGCACAGCCATTTTGTCTAAGGAAGCTCAGGAAGGGTGATGTGAAGAAAACAAATAGTACCTTCTTATTTCATCAAGTTAAAGTTAGAAATTCAGAAATTCTCTGCAGACTTGATGCAGATGATACATCCTTTTCAAATTTAATGTAAGATTTTTTTATTGTTTGTTATTTGTTTGGATGGTTACAGTCCATACCTTTGGCTAAGCAAGAAAAAACACATTTGGTTGTCTTAAATCATGTTATTTTCTTTGCCAAAAATGTTAGCGTGTTTCATTTAGCTTCACAACAGAAAGCAGAGTTTCTAGAAAAGCATGTCAAAATGAAGAACACGCTCTTGATGACTCAATGAAGCAGGCTATCCAGGTGTGCTGTTCATGTCTCTCTCCCATACTCAGGAAGGAACTCGGTGGAGAGTGGCTGAGCACCTGGGGCGGGAGGCTGCACGATGGGTGATGAGTGATCAGATCACTGCTGAGCCCAAGAGATCATTGATCAGACCATCATCTCCTAGGCTATTTTATACCACACCCTTGGGAGAGCGCCCTGGTTAGCGTGGCTCAAACTTTGAAATGCTTCTGATTGTAACATAAAGAAGAATCTGAGTGTCCACTCGCCTCAGTTTCTCAGAGTTCCTCGCTACTCCTTTCCGTCTGCAGACGATTCAGTGTTTCCTTCTACGTGAGCTGGTCTCAGGGACATCCGTGGTATGTGAGAACATGGATGGCCTATGGATTATGGGGTACCTGGTGTCAGAAACATCCCACCTCTGCCTTCCCCTCCTCTATTTCCACCCAGCTCTGCCCAGGAACTAGCCCAAGGGACCCTTAACTTCGATCATATGCAAGGACACACCCAGGGTCACAGCCTTGTCTTTACTGCAGAGGCTGCACCCCAACACCCTGCGGCGACAGTATCTCCCCCTTACCACCACCACCGCAGCTTCAAAGCTTTGGAAAGGGAATGGATGTAAAAATGGCTGTTTTAAGATCCTAACTTTTAAATGCTATGGGAGATGTTACCTTTTATTTACCTTTTTAAAGATTTGTTTTATTTATTTGTGCATATAAGAACTGGGGAGTAGGCCAGAGTTGTGGGGGTGGGGGTGGTGGTAAGAGGATTCACCAGAGACAGAGTGAGGAGCAGAACAGGAGGATCCACTGAAATCCACTGCTGAGGGGAGCAGCAGGGGGACAGGAAAGGTCTGCTGTGCCATGTGGGCTGCTCCCGGCCAGGACTGAATCCATGCCCAGTGGCTGGTGAGAGGCAGCTCTGAGAGTCAACCCCTGTGCCACCAGATGTTACCTTTATGATTTTTTTTTTATGAGTAACTCATTCAAAATGTAAACTCTTATATTTGCCCTCAATTATACTTTGCAATAGATATTTTCTAAAATTTTTGACTGCTTTTGGGCAGATACTTTCTAAAATGTGTTCCTGCTTCAACGAGAATCTTCTCTGGAAATTAGATCACCTTATTTGGAGAATATCAGTTGTAAGTGATCAGGTTATTAAAACTAAATTAACTTATCCAAATTCAAAATAAACACTACATGGTAATAAAATGGGACATGGTGCTTTCACCAATGGTAGCCTGCTCTGTGGCCTGTTGGAAGTAGGCAACATTCTCAATGAGGATCTAGTAACTTTCTTCAGTTTTGTTACAATGGGATATTTTCTGTGTAATTAATGTATATTCAGACATTATTATATAAAAGCCCATACAAACTGTTTATTGCCATCATGAGTTGGCAAAGGAATGGTAAGTCACTCCTTCTAGAGACCAGCTAGAGAGCCAGGTATCACTTATTTCCTTCATCCTATGACATTTTACTCATTCTTCATAAAAGTTACTCTTGACAGTAACTTTTCCTTGCCTCATCAATTTATGAAAACATTGCTTATTTCACTGGAAATTTCCTAGATTGTTCCTCCTGGAAAGTGGTTCAGCTGGTGGATGGTAATTGTGAAGTGAATAAGTGTCCAAAAATTTGAAGGACTTGGACACTGAAGTTGCACTTAGTCTAGCTGTATTTACCAGTAGTAAATTTGTATACATAATTGATGAAAATATTCAATAATCATTTATTTAAGTTTAGTGTACCACACTAAAAATCCTTTTAAAATGGTCTGATCTAATGCAATACCTCATAAAATGTTTTTAATTTGATTTTACTAATCAAGCAGATGCTTAAGCTCTTAAGTCAATATTAGAACTCCTGTATACTTTTAGACATTTTTGCTTAAGAGCAACACCAGTACATATAGAGTGGAGTGTTCCAGGTTGGAAAAAAAAAATAAAGATGATTGGCTACATTAAACATTTATTAAGAGTATCCAGAAGTATCATACAGGAAATGGATTCTAATGTGATCACAAAAGACACTACTATTGACAATAAACTTCTGTCACACTTAAATTTCTTTTCATAATCTGAGCTTAAAGTAGTTAGAGATAAATGGTCTTCTAAGAGTTGCTTTCTCACATGACTGGTGAGGACTGTTGGTACGAAGAAGGAATAAAGAAAACTTGGCATTTATATGTAGTTGACAGACGTGAAACACTCAACCCCAGACTCCTGAGCGTGTACACAGGGACAAATATATGTACATGTAACAACATAGGAAAAGGTTTTACCTTCAGAAATAGCTCTTGAAGAAGAATTAGTTTCTCTTGCTAAAAAGTATTTCCTCGCCTAATGAAAATGGTACTTCCAAAATGGAGTGAGTGATAGCTAACAGAGAATTGGGGAGACGGGGGACTTAATCCCCTCCTCTCTTTCTGTGA
This sequence comes from Talpa occidentalis, assembly GCF_014898055.3. Lineage (NCBI taxonomy): Eukaryota > Metazoa > Chordata > Mammalia > Eulipotyphla > Talpidae > Talpa > Talpa occidentalis. Next base: position 114,437,820 of record NW_023605194.1, read on the forward strand.
AATGAATTAACAAGGACGTTTTCCTACATGACTTCTAGTATTCCTGAATAAATGGTATCTGTGTCCTGCTCCTTTCCTTGGTAATCGTCACCACGTAGCAATTGTCTAAACTCCTGGAGGAGCAAACTCCCAGCGCCTAGGATGTAAATACACCATGTTAGGATTTCTACCACTTCAGACAATAGATCACTCTTCATGGCAATGTCTCTCAAACTTCAATGTGCATAGGAATCAGCCCAGGATCTTATTGAAATGCAGAATCTGTTTGAGTAGGTCTGAGGTGCTGTCAAAGATCCTGCATTTCTAACACGCTTATAGATAATGCTCTTGCTGCTGTTCTGTGGACCATTCACTGCATAGCAATGGTGGAAACTGAGAACTGAAACTCAGTTCACTTAACTTATACCCCATCCCCGCCCTAAGTCCCTGGCATCTTCTCAGCAGCAACTTTGGAGCACAGTTTACAGTGTTCAGCCTGAGACTTCTGCCCTGATGAGGAGGGATTCAGGAAACTCTCGAAAGGTCCGGATGATGAACCCTAAAATCAACCTGCTGCCATGTACTTCAACTTGGCGTTCTGGTCTCAAATTTTCGCTAGGCTCCCAGTGTTTGACTGTTTTCAGAATATTGGATCTTAGGTGCCTGCCTTGTTCTCTCCATTTTAATCTTAATTGAATTACCTGCCTGGACCAGAAGTTCAAAGTTCTGAAATGAATAGAGCTCACCTGGCCGTCTGCATCTGGTCACAGTGGCCTGCCCTGTGCCCAGACCCGGCATCTGCCAGGAACTGGCTGGCCACCCTTGGCAGGACTTCTCAAGCACTGATTGCCCAGTTGGACAAAGCTGACCCAGCACCTGTCACTTGTTTCATGGACTCCTGCCCTTCCTGGCTCCCTGCTGATGCCACCTCTTGGCATCTGCATGGTCTCGGCCGCAGGTGGGCAGGCCTCCTAGGCCAGTAATTCCACCACATTTTGATCAGAATCCAACGAAGCTCTGCTTCTGTTCTCTAAGTCTGAGGAAGGCTTGGAAGCCACTCTCATTTCCCAACTCCTGATCTGATAGCGTTGTTCAATAAAGAGTTCATATTGTTCCGGGGTGATTTTCATGATGATACTCTTGAATAGATTAGTAAATGGAACACAGGGAGAGCAACATGGGGAGCTGGAACATGGCTGATAAAAGCCTGATAGGGCTTTTAAATGAAAAGCCTATGAAAAGCCAACGTCTAATCTTCCCTTATTATTGGCAAGATATAATATCAAATATATCCCCTTGTCTTCCCAGTATAGTGACATGATATTAAAAGAAAATGTTTAGCTCAACTGATTTTAGAACAGGTAAATATTAGATATATAGCCTACCAATATAAAAAAATAATTTAGCACCTGGCAGACTAGACTTCTTTTAACTATAAGATCAGATAGGTTTCTAAGGTAGAGGGTCCGGAAATACACTTAAGTATATTTGGTAGTTTTTGTGGAATTTTCTTTTGAGTTAGCAAGTTTTCAAGATCATCACAGATTAGTGCTATTAGCTTTGCCAAGTGTGTTTCTTTTTCTTTATTAGAAGTAGTGTTATCTTTTTTCCCAATGATTGCTTTTATTTTACTTACTTATTTTTACTGAGTAATATTGGCTTATATATATATATATATATATATTTTAAAGATTTATTTATTTATTTATACAAGCACTGGGTACAGTCAGAAGTGCGGGAGGGTGAGAGAATTCACCAGAGCCAGAGCAGGAAACAGAACTGGCAGACTGACGATACACTGCTGAGGGGAGCAGCGGGCGGCAGGAGGGGTCTGTCGCGCCATGTGGGACTCTTGCCCAGCAGCCAGGGATCAAACCAGCACTGCAGAGGCTACGGGCAGCCTCGCAACCCAGCGCTCACTGCTGCGCCACCAGGGAGGCCCCTGGTTTATATTTTTGTTTGTATTTTGGAATTATAATCTGCCCCTTCCAGTGATGTTGCCACAGTACACCCATCAGCAGAGCACACATAGTCCACCCCTATAGTCCATTGTGCCCCCCCACAACCCTGTGTTTGAGTTCTACAGTCTGCTTTCAAGGGTCAGTTTTTTAGTTTGATGTTATCTGACACCATCTGGTATCGGTCTTTCTCCTTCTGAGTTATTTCACTCAGCATAACTCCTTCTACCTCCATCCACATTGTGGTCAATGACATGAGTTTATCATTTTTGATGGCTGAGTAGTATTCCACTGTGAATATATACCACATTTTCTTGACCTACTTGTCTGTTTTTGAACACTTACTGATAGATTATTTCCATGGTTTGGCTAGAATGGCCTACATCAAAGAGACCTAAGATGACAAGTGTTGGCAAGGATATGGAGGAAAAGGAACACTTTGACACTGTTAGTGGGAATACAGGTGGGCCCAGCTCCAATGGCAACAGTATGGAGGTTTCTAGAAAGATTCAAAATGGATCCACCATACAACTCAGCAATTCCACTCCTACGTATCTGCCTGAGGATCACAGATACACTGATCTGAAGGGAAACTTGTGCTGCCGAATGTTTCAAAGGTAACTTCATACATCAAAAATGGGAAGAGCTTCATTTTTAGAGTATACAATTACATAAACATCTAAACAAAAGCCTGAAAAGAAACCAGGACTGTGGATAACCCACTTTTCTTTCATAGATTTTTCTTCAAAGACTGTTGGGGAGAAAGCAGATGCAAGGGTCTACAAAAAAGAAAGGAGCCTTTGTTGTAGTTTACTCTAGACAAGCTTCTGAGAATCATGCCAATTATCTAATTCTTACAATTCTTTTGGTAAATTATTACTACGCCCAGAGGATTAGACAGACTTAGAGATGTTAAAGAATTTTGTCCAGGATTATAAAGCTACCATTTGATGGTACCTGCATTCATACATGTGTGGGTTTAATTAAAATGTTGAGTATATGCAGAGAAGCTCCCTAATTTCACCAACTTAACATCTGGTAAAGATTTTGTTTTTATGTAATACCCAAGATACAGAGCAGAGAAATTAATCAGGCTTGTTATGGCCACTTATGTCGAGTGCCAAAGAGTTCCTCCTTCGCAGTAAATGCTTTGAGTGAGTATTGTTATGTTATGACAAACTACACAAAGATCGTGAGATCCCATATTATTATTTTTTAAGATTTATTTATTTATGCATACAAGAACTGGGGTACAGAACAGAGGTGCGGGGCAGGGAAGAGGATTCACCAGAGACAGAGTGGGGAGAACAGGCGGATTGACTGAAATACGCTGCTGAGGGGAGCAGCGGTCGAGTCAGGAGAGGTCTGCTGTGCCATGTGAGTTGCTCCCTGGCTGAGGATCAAACTCTTGCTGAGTGGCTGCGGATAACTTCATAGGATGCATCTTAACCCCTTGCGCTTCCAGGGAGGCCCCCATATTATTTTTGATATTGGAAAAGGTAAGATGTGGAACATGGAAGTAAACCTTTTTTTGGGGGGGCCAGGCATTTCATATCTGCTAATAAAATACAAGTGAATAACTAAAAATGTTTAAACAAAATCCACATCTGCTTGTAATGAAATTTTGGTGACTCTAAACTTGTTTTCCAGTATCAAAAAGGACATTTTTCTCCATATGATGGAGAGATACTTGAGCTGTGCAATTGAGTCTTCTATGTCCCTTTTCTTTAGGAGGCAGGAAAACATTGAAGATTTAGAATTAAAAAGTTTCATTTTCCTGAATACAAAAGTAATCAAAATAAGTCGCATAATGGAAGTATTACTAGAGGTGACAGAACGTAATGCAAATACCAGCTCTTTCTCGAGATTTAGCAATTTTCAAACAACTTTGGCAGAAATGGCAAGAGGAGCTTTGTGGATAACATATGCACAACAGAGTGGAAGTAGCCACGGTTCTCCTCCAGGGTTCTGGGGCACTTTGCTCTGGCTCCCACCATGACGCACAACACCAGGGTCCCTGGAAGGTAGCGCCATGTCCTTCCCTTGTCAAGGACGGCCACATCTTTTTCTTTTTTTTTTAAGATTTATTTTTTATTTATACAACAGCTGGGGCACAGGCCAGAGGAGCAGGAGGGTGAGAGGATTCACCAGAGACAGAGTGGGGAACAGAACAGGCGGATCTACTGAAATATACCGCTGAGGGGAGCAGCGGGTGAGACAGGAGAGGTCTGCCGCGCCATGTGGGTGGCTCCCTGGCCGGCCGGGATTGAACCCCACTGCAGAGGCTGCGGACAGCTTCACAGTGCAGCGCTCAACCCGCTGCACCACCAGGGAGGCCCTGAAGACCGCCATCTTGGAGAGATTTTAAGGAATGCCATTTCATCAACTCTCCTGTGGGTGTCTGCGGCGTTGTTTCAGAGGGTCTACCACATCTTCATCATTTTTGTAAAATTCCAGGACAGAGTTCAATCAAATCACCAGTAGATAATAACAGAAGCTCATCCATTTTTCCTCCCCTCATAAAATCCCTTCACAAGTAGCAAATGATGAGGGAAATATTTTTTCCTAGTATTTTCTTTTTTTTAAGGGCAACAAAATGAGGACATTTTGAATTGCTGGAACTACTCCAAAGAGCAAAGGAAAGATTTATTTCTGTCCTGTACATTTTGAAAACAAGTTTGCACAAGAGAGTTGTACATTCTAAAGAGAAATCTCAAGCACAATATTATCATGTAGGTATATATAATTTGTCAGGAAGAGATTGGCAAGCTGAAAGTGAAATGCTGTTTGGTGAGAATGATATCACAAGTGAAAAAAGCCTTTTTCCAGGAAAAGATTCTAAGTTCTTTAAAGACTTACTCATAGAAACACATTCTTTATCAGTATATACTAATTTACAACCTAATTTAAATTATGCTGAAGCTTTTTTTTTCATAATCACTAATCTGCTCACTCCCATTGTTTCAAAAAGTGTAAGTTTTTTTTTTTTTTAATTTTACTTTTTAAGCATTAGGAAAACATATCCTCTCCACTGAGGTAAGCAAGTCCATTGCTCTGGGAGTTTTTTAGGGGATGGCTTGTCAAATCCACCAAGAAACCTCTCCTAGAAGTTATAAATTACATTACCCTTGAATTTTCACCCCAACTTTGAATACTCACTAATTCCTTTCTTTGCTCTTTTGGTGTTTGCAAAGGGGTTCACCAAAGCCTGAACTGATATAATTATTGACTCAGATTGTTAAGAGATCTAGGCCAGATGACTATGGGTTTCTAAAGTTCCACTTCCTCTTGCAAGTATTCCTCCTTTGCCTATAGGGTTTGGGGAGCCACAGTGTGAAAGGGCTGCAAACTTGTGAAACAGTATTATTCATGGGGGCAGAATGTTCATCAGCGTGACCCAGCTGTAAATACATTCATTATAGGCATTTCTATTCTGCACAATTTGCCACACAGCACTGGTTTCTGGAGGGGGGGGTGGGAGAAGACAATGGCTTATAAAATCCTTTTGAATGCCTAAAAAGAAGGGGCGTTCATGCTGAGACACCTCTGCTTTCTTTTTTGGAAAGAACCTTCTGACTGACTTTAGCTGAGCTCTGCTGAGAGTAAGCAAAGTGGAAAAATCAGAAAATTACCTTTTTTATATGTTTCTGGGGGGCAAAACGGAGTCGGAGAAAATAAATGGGAAAAAGTGACAGTGAGATTATGTGAAACAGCAAATATGCAAGTGGAGGAAGGCAGCTGAAGAATAATGCAAGAGGTAGGAAAAAAAGCTAGCAGAACAGAGGCGCGACCATAAACTTAAAAGGAATTGCAGAGCAGAAAGAACATCATAAATAATCATATTTTCAAATAAGAATACCAGATCAGTCTCTGTGACCTGGGTAGAGCTCCCGCCGCCCATGGTATTTCCCAGCATTTTGATCCACACAAAATGACATTTTCAGCTCAGGCATTTTATTCTTCAATGTAAACAAGCTCTGGGTTTTTAAAAATACATGTCTGAAAAGAGTTTTCATAAATTATACATCCATTATACAAATTTGACTTGTAAACGATGTAGTGCACGGTCCCCCAGCATTCGTGGTGGGGTGTCTTGGGCACCGGGCAGCACCTTTTGATAGAAACTGGCATGCTAGAGCATGCACTGCCTCCCCCCAAAATAAACAGGATTTTTTAAAGTCCAGGACAAAGAAGCGCCCTACCCAGTTTTGCCCAAATTCGCGGAGAGAAGGGATGGAACGTGGAACTGTATTCGCGAGTTTCAGACCCGAAGGTGTTCCCGAGCCCCGGCTAATTACGAGAATTCAAGAATGGAAAATAGCCTCTCCCTTCTCTTCAAAGGGTAAAGATGAAAGAAAACCAGAAAGTGCAACCCCTTCCCTGGTTCCGTGCTTCCAAACCGGAGCCCCCCAGAAAGCGCGCCGGGCCGGGAGGGGAACCCCCAAGCCTCGCCGGGGCGGGGACGGCGGGGTGCGGGGGGAGGGAGGCGCTCTGGGCCGCCTCATTAGAAGCAAGTTTTCCAATTTTATTAAATCCCTGCGCCAACAGAAGGCTCGGAGAGGCAGGGGAAGTTAAACCAACACTTAGAGCCCGCGGAAAGCGAGATGATTACATGTTTGTGGAGGAAGAAAGGGCAATTAGAGAAAACCAGCGCAATCCGAAATGCCATAGAAAGAGGGGCGAGCAGAAGTTGATTTAAAGTTTTGCTTCTGTAATTTGTCTCCCCTTTGTCGTGGCACGCTCGGGGGGCGCGAGGCGGGGGCCGGGAGGAGGGGGCTGGGGGGGCGCAGGGGGCTGGATGGGGGCTGGAAGGGGGCTGCGAGGGGGCTGGGAGGGGCTGGGAAGGGTCTGGGGGCTGGGAGGGGTCTGGGGGCTGGATGGGGGCTGCAAGGGCGCAGGGGGCTGGGGCTGGATGGGGGCTGGATGGGGGCTGCGAGGGGGCTGGGGGCTGGAGGGGGCTGGGGGCTGGGAGGGGTCTGGGGGCTGGATGGGGGCTGGGAGGGCGCAGGGGGCTGGGGCTGGATGGGGACTGCGAGGGCGCAGGGGGCTGGGGCTGGATGGGGGCTGCGAGGTGACTGGGAGGGGGCTGGGAAGGGGCTGGGGGCTGGGAGGGGACTGGGGGCTGGATGGGGGATGCAAGGGCGCAGGGGGCTGGGGCTGGTTGGGGGCTGGAGGGGGCTGGAGGGGGCTGGGGGCTGCGAGGGCGCAGGGGGCTGGGGCTGGATGGGGGCTGGAGGGGGGCTGCGAGGGGCTGGGAGGGAGCAGGGGGCTGGACGGGGGTGCCAGGGCAGGGAGGGTCCAGGAGAGGAAGGGGCCGGGGCTGACCGGGGGCTGGAGGAGGGAGGGGCCAGAGGAAGGAGCTAGCTGGAGGGGGCCTGGGAAGAGGGGATCCGAGGGTGCTGGGGGGGCCGTCAGGGGCCGGGGGGGGGGGAGAGAGCGTCCTGGCGGAGGACTGGAGGCTGGGGGGGCCCGGGGAGGCCGGGGCCGCGGGGAGCAGGGACCCGGGGCCGTCCCACCCCCGCCCGCGCCCCGCCGCGCGCGCCCCGCCTCCCGGCTCGGGGGCCGGCCCCGCGCCCCGCGCCCCCCGGCCGCGGGGACTCCGCCAGCCGGGCTGGGGCGCGCGCTGATTGGCCGCGAGCGGCCGCCCCTCGGCGGGGCCGCAGCTTTGTCTGAGTTGGGGAGAAGTTGAGCGGCTCAGACCGGGTCGCGGCGCCGGCAGCGAGACACCCGCGGGCGGAGCCGCCGCACCCCGCGCCCCGCGCCCGCCCGTGGGGCCGCGCCTCGGCCGGGGGCAGCCGCGCGGGTGAGGCCGAGAGCCGGGGCGCGCGAGCCGGAGCCGGAGCCGGGGCGCCGGGGGCGGCGCGGACAGCGCGGGCGGCCGCGGATGGCGCGCGGGGCGCGGCGGGCCTGAGGCGCGCGGGGCGGCGGGCTCGGCGGGGGCCGCGGGGCCGATGCGCGCGAACATGCCCCCGGCGCTCGCCCTGGCGCTGCTGCTGCTGCTCGCGGCGCACCCCGGGGCGCGCGGCCGGAACCTCAAGTACAGGATCTACGAGGAGCAGCGCGTGGGCTCGGTCATCGCCCGGCTCGCCGAGGACGTGGCGGACGCGCTGGTGAAGCCGCCCCACCTGCCCGTGCGCTTCCGAGCCATGCAGCGGGGGAGCGCGCCGCTGCTGGCGGTCAGCGAGGACACGGGCGAGATCCGCATCGGGGCCAAGATCGACCGCGAGCAGCTGTGCCAGAAGAACCTGAACTGCTCCATCGAGTTCGATGTCATCACGCTGCCCACCGAGCACCTGCAGCTCTTCCACGTCGAGGTGGAGGTGCTGGACATCAACGACAACGCCCCGCAGTTCGCCCGCGCGCTCATCCCCATCGACATCTCCGAGAGCGCCGCGGTGGGGACGCGCATCCCCCTGGACAGCGCCTTCGACCCGGACGTGGGGGACAACGCCCTGCACACCTACGCGCTCGCCGCCAACGACTTCTTTGACATCGAGGTGCGCACCAGGACCGACGGCGCCAAGTACGCGGAGCTCATCGTGGTCCGGGAGCTGGACCGCGAGCGGGAGGCCAGCTACGAGCTCCAGCTCACCGCCTCCGACATGGGGGTGCCGCAGAGGTCCGGCTCCTCGCTCCTGAAGATCAGCATTTCCGACTCCAACGACAACAGCCCGGCGTTTGAGCGCCCGTCCTACATCATCCAGCTCCCGGAGGACGCCCCGGTGGGCACGCTGCTGCTGGACCTCAACGCCACCGACCCGGACGAGGGCGCCAACGGGAAGATCGTCTACTCCTTCAGCAGCCACGTGTCCCCCAGAATTATGGAGACCTTTAACATCGACCCAGAAAGGGGACATTTGACGCTTTTCAAGCAGGTGGATTATGAGCTCACCAAGTCCTACGAGATTGATGTGCAGGCGCAGGATCTGGGTCCGAACTCCATCCCAGCGCACTGCAAGATCATCATCAAGGTGGTGGACGTGAATGACAACAAACCCGAAATCAACATCAACTTCATGTCCCCCGGCAAGGAAGAAATCTCGTATGTTTTTGAAGGGGATCCCGTGGACACGTTTGTGGCTCTGGTCAGGGTTCAGGACAGGGACTCTGGGCCGAATGGGGAAGTGGTGTGTAAGCTCCACGGACACGGCCACTTTAAACTTCAGAAGACGTACGAGAACAATTATTTAATCTTGACAAACGCCACCCTGGATAGAGAAAAGAGATCCGAGTACAGTTTGACTGTCATCGCCGAGGACAAGGGAAGCCCCAGTCTCTCCACCGTCAAACACTTTACCGTCCAGATCAATGACATCAACGACAACGTGCCCCACTTCCAGAGAAGTCGATACGAGTTTGCCATCTCGGAGAACAACTCCCCCGGCGCTTACATCACCACCGTGACAGCCACCGACCCTGACCTTGGAGAGAACGGGCAAGTCACCTACACGATCTTGGAGAGTTTCATCCTGGGCAGCTCCATCACCACATACGTGACCATCGACCCCTCCAACGGGGCCATCTACGCCCTCCGCATCTTCGATCACGAAGAAGTGAGCCAGATCACGTTTGTGGTGGAAGCGAGAGATGGAGGGACCCCCAAGCAACTGGTCAGCAATGCCACCGTCGTGCTCACCGTCATTGACGAAAACGACAACGTGCCTGTGGTCATCGGGCCGGCTCTGCGCAACAACACCGCAGAGGTCTCCATCCCCAAAGCGGCCGAAAGTGGCTTTCACGTCACAAGAATAAGGGCGATTGACAGGGACTCCGGCCTGAACGCTGAGCTCAGCTGCTCCATCGCGGGAGGGAATGAGGACAACATCTTCGTCATCGACCCTCGAACGTGTGACATCCACACCAATGTGAGCGTGGAGGCCCTTCCCTACACGGACTGGGAGCTCTCGGTCATCATCCAAGACAAGGGCACGCCTCCGCTGCACACCAGAGTCCTCCTGAAGTGCACCATCCTTGACTACGCGGAGTCGGTGACCAGCACGGCCATGACCTCCGTGAGCCAGGCGCCCTTGGACGTCTCCATGATTATAATCATCTCCTTAGGCGCCATCTGCACGGTCCTGCTGGTTATCATGGTGCTGTTCGCCACGAGGTGTAACCGAGAGAAGAAGGACACCAGGTCCTATAACTGCAGGGTCGCAGAATCGACTTACCAGCACCACCCGAAGAGACCGTCCAGGCAGATTCACAAAGGGGACATCACGCTGGTGCCCACTGTGAATGGCACCCTGCCCATCAGGTCTCACCACAGGTCCTCTCCGTCTTCATCTCCCACCTTGGAACGGGGGCAGATGGGGAGCCGGCAGAGCCACAACAGCCACCAGTCGCTCAACAGCTTGGTGACAATCTCTTCGAACCACGTGCCAGAGAACTTCTCATTGGAACTCACCCACGCCACTCCCGCCGTTGAGGTAAGGCCGCTGTGCACTGCACAGCCAGCTGTTCGTCCTCGAGGCTGTGTGAGCGTTAAGCTTTTCCATAAATAACAGTGCTGTTGTGCAAATTAAGTAGGGCACAGGTTGCTTCAGGTCCCTGCCTGAGATACAAGGCCTCTGGCAGCCTCTTTTCAGTTTTTCTTAAAGAATTTACTTGCATGCACTATGGGAAATAAATGGGGTGCTCTTACAGGGCTCATTAGACTCCCTTTACTTCCCAGATTAAGGAACTGGAAGCCAAGAAAAAGGGGCTGGCTTTATGCTCATGGCTGTGGTCTCTACTAAAAAGTCAAAACCTGGCACCCCTGGCACCCTCTTCCACGCAGGTCACACTGGCCAGCTTTTGAAAATGTCCTGAGAGTACTTCAACTACGAGCGTTCGACTGGCATGCTTTTCAGCCTCTGCCATGTAGTTTTCTTCCTGATCACGTCTCTAAACTAGCAAACACAGAAAATCAATCATTTGCTTATAAAGGGATCCTCTTTCAAACAGCAAATGCCAGTTGTCTGTGGTCCTGCAGTGTCTCTGCTGTGCACTTCTGTCTGGTGGGGGGGGGGGTGCCCGGCCTGCCGCAGCCCTGTGCTCGTGTCTGGAAGGGAGAGGATGTGTTCATGATTTGGGTGGAAGCAGCAACTCCCAGCCCTTGCCTAGAGCTGTGTGCTTCCAGGTTTGTTTCCAGGAATCAGCCCTGTCCGCTTGGTTTCCAGCAGGTCTCCCAGCTTCTCTCAATGCTCCACCAGGGCCAGTACCAACCGAGGCCAAGTTTTCGAGGCAACAAATACTCCAGGAGCTATAGGTATGAATGATCCTAATGTTTCCCATTAAGTCTCAAATGACATGAATGCTGAAGAGTGAAACCTGTACTTTCCCTGATTTCTCTCTCCAGATACGCCCTCCAAGACATGGACAAATTTAGCTTGAAAGACAGTGGCCGCGGGGACAGCGAGGCGGGAGACAGTGATTATGATTTGGGGCGAGATTCTCCCATAGACAGACTGCTGGGCGAAGGATTCAGCGACCTGTTTCTCACAGATGGAAGAATCCCAGCAGGTAAGAGGGTCGTGAGAGAGAAAGCCTAATTTTCAGATCTCCTGCACCGGGCAAGTGAACAATTTCTTCCCTCCTTGTGTTGCTTCTCTGTCCTTGCACTAAAGCATCTGTAGTCTGCAAGCCCCTCCGGCGAGCATAAACTGAAACAATTTAAAATGATTTCCTTAAAATTGATATGAAGCAAATGATAGGGAAGGAGAATCAGAAGGGAGCTTGGCAGGACAGGGAAGAAACAGCAAGCCAGGGAAGGGAACAGAAAAGCCCTCTGCTTCCCTCCTTTCTCTGCTGCTTCCCACCCAGCCCTGCTTGGGGACACTCTTGAACAACTCTTTATAAAATTACTGGGTAGTTGTTTTTATTCAGAAGGACTGTTTGGTGCATCGTGGTGAACTGGGCTGTAATTTGAAGGACACATTTCCTGTGATGGAAACCAACTCAGAATCAGAGATTAAAATACACTCGGAATGGTACGCTTTACTTACTAAAAACAGGAGAAAAGTGCACTTGGTAGGTGGTAAACACAGCGGATTTTTTGTCACCTCTCATTTTCTGTCTGCATGGTTGTGGAACAGGCCCAGGAGCCCAAGAGGAGAATTTATAAGGTCACAGCTTAGTGGGGGAGATCCTATTAAATATGCACCACATTTTCCTTCCACTCCCTGCTCTCTGCTTGTGCAACTGAAACTCTCTAAAGCAACTGGGTAAATCCTGACAGCTTCACCCGAGCATCCTGGTTACAAAAGAAGGCAAGAGTAAATCAAGCTTTGGGGCACATAAAAGTTTCTTCAGCTACTTGTATTTCTAAGTTCCACTGAATGTTGATCAAGTGATTGGCACTTGATCAATGAGAGAGGCAGGACCAAACTAGCTACCTGTCTGCGTTCCCTGGAACTTCTGATTTCCAAATACAGATAAGTAAGTGGGCTTGAGAAATAGACATGACTGAGTTTCAGAGTCACAGAAATTAGGCGACATCAGAAGACAGGACATGAGACACCCTCTAGCCCCACAAAGGCCAATGCACTCTTAAGTAGGGGTGGGTGTTCTCCCTTCAGCTACGCTGATAAATCAAAAATTTCAAGGACTGACTCAAGTCTGTAAGTCCTGGCAGGGGAGGAGCCGTGGCCTCCACCCGGTGAGCAGGGCCAGTTCCCAGGGACGTGCCAGCCTTTGCTCTGGTCCGGGAGTGTCTCTGTCCATTCATTCATTTGCCTGACACTTGGGCATAGGAAGTGGAGTAGTAGAAAGCTCAGAAGAACTGGCAGTAAAGACTTCTGAAATGATCAAAAGAACTCTGCCACATCCAGAATGATCTGCCACATCCAGAGTGATCACAGTGCTCATTTATTTTTAGGCTTAACACTGAAGCTTATAAAGTTAAAGTGTCTAAACTCAAGCAATTTATGGATGGTAGAGGTGAGATTTGAGCCAATGCCCATCCTTGTAGATCCAACAAGAGCAGTCTGCAGTAACAGGTTTTTATGTAGATATGTAAATAAGTTGGGTGACATGTGCTCTTATATCTTGAGTCCCACACCCACCACACGGCTCAGGCTGCGTACTGAGCTCTGCCAGTGCAGTAGTGGTCACTGCATTCCGGCAGGGCCACGTAGGGGAAGGGCTTCAGGGCCTTAATGGCGCAAACCCTTGAGAGTTGGTCTTTGCAGAGACCTCCATGGTCTCTTCATTGTTGCTTTCTTAATTCACAAGCTCACTAGACCAATTTAAAGACACGTCTCTCTGAAGAGCCAGGGGATATGGATGGTGCCAGACACCTTGCTCAAAGAGAATGTTTTATTTTAGCCATCAAATAAAAGCACAGGCTGAGTCTCTCTGAGCCTGTGATCCTGAAAGTGCTCTACTTTTGAATATTGATCCCACATTTTGCATAATGTGCTTTTTCAAATTATATTCTTTCATGAAACTGAAAAGTAACATAATGAACATACCAATATTATATGTGATTTTTAAAATGATGTGAAGTCTCACTGAAATTTTGATTCATCAGCATAGCTGAAGGGAGAATTCCCACCCCTACTTAGAGTGCCTTGGCCTTTGTGGGGCTAGATGGTGCCTCAAGTTCTTTATAATTTCTGAACTTGTATAAGTCTAATGGCTAATATGGCTTCTTTTTTTAAAAGAGGGTTTCAAGCCTCTTCTTTATTTAGCTTTCAAAATTCCCACCATTAGCCATGTTCATATGACAGTTACTAGTGCTTGAATTAAAATAATAATAATGATGATGATGATGATGATGATGATGATGAATATTAAAGAATAACGACACTGGGGAAATGATAAAGATAAAACTCTAAACAGTCTTATTTACTGAGTGACTTTAGACTTTGTCCAAGTCACTCTCTTCTCAAATTTAAAGGCTCCCTTTATGTTATCATTAATAACAGCTCTTCATAGATAATATATCCTTGGAAAATACAACTCATATTTACACAATCACACCTTACTGGGGTGTGTGGTGTGCGTTCTGCTGGTGCATGGATTTATGTCACAACAGATACGTCTCTGTCCTACTAACTCCCGAGCTCCATGTGGGGTGTGGTGGCAACTGCTATAGAGACAGGACACAGAAAATCACCAGTGATCCACAAACTATTTTGAGCTTTGTGTTTGGCTAGTACAGAGAGGTAAGCATCCTTAAATCATGACCATCGTTCTGTGAGACCTCACCATATTCTGGTTTATTTTTCACCCTGGCAGCTGCTTAAAACTTGTGCTTTGAAAATCCTATTTCCAAGGAGTATCCCATGTAGTAAAAAAAAAAAAAAAAGTCAGTCCGCATCTGAATGCCACTAACAGAAACCAGCACAGTTTTCTACCGCATGCGTATTTTTAGGACTTCGGTGTCTTATTCCAACTGTTTTCCTGTATTAGACTGCAATCAAATATAGATTATGTTACATGGCGCCGCCTGCCAACAGGGTCACTTGTGGTCATTCATTCTATTCATTCCCACAGAAATATCCTGCATTTTGAGCGGTAAAGTCAGCAGGCATTTTTGTCCTTTGGCTCATATTTGTCAACATACTTTCTTCCTTATTCATTCAACTTTGAAGCACAATCCTCCCCAGTGGCTGCAAATTCTCCATCTTCCCCGAGCGTTCACTGCTCCTAGGTGCTTGTGATTCTCCTTGATTCATTTATTTTCACTTTCCATCTGTCTCTTACCTGCAGTCACTGAATTCAGACGCTTTTTATTTCCACGCTTCCTGGTGGCTAGTGTCTGGTCCCGGCCTTTGTTCCACGGCTGTCTTCCATCGCCAGTGGCCCTGCTCTTTGTCAAGTCTACCTCTCCTTCACTCAAACAACCTCTCCTGAATATTTTAATTTACAGTTTTTGGTTCAAAAGCAATAGTTGACTTTGTTGCCCAGCAACACACCATTAAACTATTTATCTTGCATTCCGAGGCCAATGAAGCCCACTCTTAGCTTCTGAACGCTCCATGGCGGCTCTTTTGTATCTTCTACAAAAGGCAGAGCCAGCTGTTCACACAACACTCCAAACTTTTGCTCCTTTGTTTTCTGACCTGAGAGTCTGGCTTCTCTCCATGATGTCTAGGGAAATCCTCATCCTCGTTGAAAGTTTATTTCAAGCTGCCTTGGCTTTCAGTCCACCTTCACTCTCTCTTCTCTCCTTCTCGTGCACGCTGCGTGGTCGGACACTTAGGGCGGGGTCTCCTTGGCTACACTTGACTCAGATCTGAAACCACTTGAGGGCAGGGAACTACCCCCTCATTCCCGACACGGCAGGTTCTGCACAATGACTGATGGAGCACCCCATGGCCAAGGGATTGAAGCCGTTGGCTGGCTGTTTCTCCTCCTGTCCTCGGCGCTTGCTTCCTACCTCCCTCTGCGGTGTGTATGGTGCAGAGACAAAACTGTCAGTCACAAATGGCAAAAATGGCTTGTCTGCTTCCCTAAAGGAAATTGAACCACCTGCCAGAGCTTTCCAGGAGAGACAGAAAGATGAGTAACTTGCCCCACTTGCCAGAGTCCCTTGGCCGCGGCACACAACATCTGCAGCTCCGCTCTGTCGCGCCACACTGAGAATGTTCTCAATGGCTGCGTCTCCAGGGAAAAGGCTGAACTTGTCAATGAACTTGAGAAAGGTCTTGTGCGTGATTGCTCTTGCATCTCCGTTGTTTTCAGCCTCCTTCTCTCCATTCACCTTTCTTCATCCATTTTTCATATTTTCTGAAATTTTACTCTTTTCCTTTGTTATCCTGTAATTAAAGTTCAGTTTACTTGTTGGGGAGACAGAATACAGTGTTCCCTGTTTAAAAATCATCCCATGACCAAACCAGTTTTTAACATGTACCATCACTTTAATTTCCCAGATTGTCTTGGTGGTTACTTTCAGTATCTTCAGTTCTCTCAAGAGTTGCTCACGCCCTGGATTCTTCGAAGCCTATGCCATTTCTCCTTCCTCCCCGACCCGTCATTAAGCATTAAAACAAGACAAAGACCATCCGTCACATTCTTCCCGCAGTGTTAAAGGCCAGTAAACAAATGAAGAAGCCTCTTGAGGTCTGTTCTTCTTCCTTCTCACAGGATGTCAGAGAGACGATAGAGACAGGGCTGTTCTGCAGCCAGAGACCCAGGGAATTAGAGAAAAAAATTAATTGCCACTTCGATAGTGGTTTCGCTGATGAGAAAACCTCATTGCTATTAAGCCTTTCAATTACTTTCAACTCCTTTTAGTTTTGTCCACACTGAAGGATGCACAAGAGTTGCTACATTTTCCAAATAGTAATAATCCATGAAGTCACTTTTAAACATCCTCTTTTTAAAAAAATATATTTTCTTACGTTGTTGTTCATTTTTGTACAGTAATTGGTTTCTTAAATCCACTGTGCTTATTTAAATTTAACCTTTCTTCCTAGTAAAATTATAAAATGATTCTCTATTCACCTTCTCCCTCTTCCCCCAGTAGTTCCTGTGGAATCAATATTCACATTTATCTCCTGTTTTCCCTACTCCCTCTGTGTGCCTCGCCTTCCCAGAAAACCCTTGTGTTTTTCTCGTACACACCTTGCTTTCACTTTTGTTGCTCCAATTAGCCCCTTCTCTATGAAGAACTGAGGTTCAGAATCGCTGAAGAACAGAATTATCTTGAAGGTTCAAGGAGGCAGAGCAGTGACTGCCCTCTTGAACCCGGGGAAAGGCAGCGTTTATCCTTCACTTTTATTTTGAACAAAAGATGTAAAAATATTTTATTATATGTATAAGACCCCTTAACATGAGATGTACCCTCCTTCTCGCTTCTCACACCTCCCCCCAGACTCCCCTGTTTAACTCTACAATACCGTGTGGTTAACCTCACAACATCGTAGACCGGGTCTCTAGGACTTACTCATTTCGCTTACCTGAAACTTTGTGATCACTGCTGAGTAGCCCCCCAGCCCCCTCCTCCATCATCCCTGTTTGAGTCCACTCTGGGCTTCAGTCCACATTTGGCCAGTTCAGCTGCCTCCTGTGTGTGGACACAAGGGTAGTTGTCCTTCTGTGGCAAGCGTATGTCGCTACGTGCGTTGCCCTCAAGTCTCATCCATGCTCATCATAACATGCACAATTTTCTCCTTCTTGAGGTTGAGTGATCATCCACGGTGTACACAAACCATCGTAACTTCATCCACTTATCCTTTAGACATTTGGGTTGTTTCCATTTCTCGGCCGGTGTGAACAGTGCTGTAGAGAGCAGGGGAGTGCTAAGCTCTCTTCAAGATCCTGATTTTAGGTAAATACCCAGAATTGGATAATATGATGTCTGTTTTTAATCTTTTGAGGAACCTCCATAATTCTCCATGGCGGCTGCACCATTTTGCTTTCCCAGCCACAGTGCACAGGGGTCCAGTTAGTCCAAGTCCTTCTCAACACTTGTTACTTGTGTTTTAGAACAGCCCTCCTGACAGGCCTGGGGTGATATCTCATGGTGCTTGTGAATTTCATCCCCTGGGTGACTAGGACGAGCTCAGTGGTTGCCTGTTCTGTGCAGATGCTGTATCTGGTCCTGGAGACACAACAGAAACCACCATGGCCAGCTTGCTTCTGACAAGGGATTTGGCTTGTTTGGATTATTTAAGAGTCAGTTTTAGCAATGATTTGGAAGGAAGAGAAATCTTTCTTCAGTGTCCAGATCTATAGAATTAGCTCTGAATATGTAAGAATTGCTATGACTGATATCAATCCAGTTTTGGCTCAAATTGGTGATAACTTCTTTGTTTTTTCTACTTTGTGCCATTGGCTCCATAAGGAGACCAGCTTCTCACTGAAAAATGATTTGTGCAGTGTATTTTATATTTCTCATTGTTAGGTAGTTTGGTTGTGTTTAGAGATTCATCCCTCTCTATTTTTCTGCTTTTCTCATATCTCCTATTGTTTGAGGTGAGTGTGACCATTCACATTCCTCAGACCTTCATCACATCTGGAAGACCTAGCAGTGGAATTTTCATATTCTTCATCTCTTGATGACTTTTCCATCTATTTGAATTCCAAACATTGAAAAGACTTTTCAACAGGGTAACCACAGATGCCCAGAATCGAGGCTACTTTGCACTGATATTTTAAGTAACCAATCAATAAGTAATCCAGAATACCTTCAAGAGAAATGAATAAGCACAATGATCTCATAGCTGAGTGTAGTCAGAGGCTCCATTATAAGAAAAGTAGGGCCACACTGTCCAGTCACTCCAAGTCATTACTCAAGGATTTGCTGGTGGCATTTTAGAGTTAAGGATGTCTCCTAACAGCTGTGTTTTTTGTTTATAAGAATACATGTTTAGCAAATCGCCAACACCATGCTCTTTCCCAGTCACACTCAGTGAAAGTTCTCCATGCGTGTTCTCCTTCCTTGAGTAGCACAAAGGACAGTCCTGAGAATATGCATAGTAACCTCCCTTTCTTATTTAATAAGCCGGGGATTTATGGGGGTCCAGAGAACCACTGGTTGGCTGCCATCCTTGTAAAGAACGGGTTAGCTTCATGGTTCCCAAATGGTTCTCCCGTAGGTAACACCAGTTTACAACATCCGGCAAAAGTTAGAGGTGGGGGATCCCCCTTGAGGTGTTGCTACCACACCACATCCACCACCACGATGCCCACAGTCCTCTGCCTAGTCCATTGCACCCCCTCCCCTTGCTCTTTCCAGCCCCCTCTGGTGTCCTCAGCCCTACAGTCAGATTTCCAGGCTTTGTCCCTGGTTGGTTTTATGTGCATGTGGTTGTTTAATAAAAAGAAAGCCCTGTGCCGGCCGGTTGCCTGCCCAGTATATTGCTGCCCGGTGTAACCCTGCCAAGTGGGGGTTGTAACGCTGCCCCAGGTAACCCTGCCCTTGCTCCTGCAGCCATGCGGCTGTGCACCGAGGAGTGCCGCGTGCTGGGGCACTCAGACCAGTGCTGGATGCCACCACTGCCCTCGCCCTCCGCGGACTACCGGAGCAACCTGTTCATCCCTGGTGAGGAGTTCCCAGCCCAGCCCCCGCAGCAGCCTGCGCACCCCGGCCTGGAGGACGACCCCCCGCCCGCGGATCCCAGCCAGAAGAAGAAGAGTTTCTCCACCTTCGGGAAGGACGCCCCCAGCGACGAGGACGCGGGGGACAGCAGCGCCTCCTCCCTGCTCTCGGAGATGAGCAGCGTGTTCCAGCGCCTGCTGCCCCCCACGCTGGACGCCTGCACCGAGTGCCCCGACGGCGAGCGCACCAACTCGCTGGAGCACCGCAAGGGCCCAGCGCCCCCCAAGACGGCGGGCTACCCCCCGGGGGTGGCGGCCTGGGCCGCCAGCACGCACTTCCAGAACCCAGCCACCAGCTCGGGGCCAGCGCTGGGGGCGCACTCCAGCGTGCAGCCATCCGCCAAGTGGCTGCCCGCCATGGAGGAAATCCCCGAAAACTACGAAGAGGATGATTTTGACAATGTGCTCAACCACCTGAGCGACGGGAAGCACGAGCTTATGGACGCCAGCGAGCTGGTGGCCGAGATCAACAAGCTTCTGCAGGACGTGCGCCAGAGCTGAGCTGCCCTCCTCAGGGTGCCGCCCCCCCAACTCCCAGTCAAGGGGGCGCGGGCCGGGGAGCTGGCCTTGCCAAATCGTTGCATTTATCATAAATGTGTCTGTGTATATTGAATATTAAATACTGTATTTTCGTATGTACACAATGCAAGTGTGATTATTTTAATCTGTATTTTAAAAATACATTTGTACCTTATATTTATGTGTAATTTAACAGACAGATTTTATTTTTTTACTCCCATGACAAACATGTTTTCCTAATCATGTAGAAACTAGCCATCCTGCCGATCCGATCAGCCGTTCAACCACAAAGCTAAGCCCAGCATTGCTTCCATGAGTTATATGGGGCAAGAAGTTGTTTTTCTCTAGGGACAACCCCACTAAAGCATTATACAATTCCTAGTTCCATGAAGTGACCCAACTTGTTTTTTCAATATTTAAAAAAAATAAGTATCAGTAAAAATGCTACACTCATTTATTATTATTATTATTATTATTATTATTATTATTACTGCTCTCTGCTTGTTCTGATAGTTCAACTCTCACAGCAAACTTGAAACAGAAGGTGAAATTTTCTTTCATGTCTGGGACGTGTCTTATGCAATTATGAGAACAGGACTACAGTGGCTCCTCCTCCGCTCCCCGGCCCCTACAGCTCAAGAATAGTCACAGTGGCCTGTTCTTGGGAAATTTCTCCCAAAGTATCACTGCCTATTCTAAATCAAGGAAAATGGAATCTGCCCCTTAAACGAATAACACTCATTTCAAGGGTCCAGCATTCTCTGCATGACCCCTCCCCGGCAGTACATACAATTGAATTATTCTGAATTCTATTTGAATCTGCCCCTCTCACCATACTTGAACATTTTCTCTTTGGCAATATTATTTGTTCTAACTATTTACTATTAGCTTTTGTGTAGTGCATGAGCTCATATTTTTGCTTTTATATTTAGTATAAGAACATTGATATAATTCCATTTTTGTTATTCCAATTGTTTTATTTGTTGCGTGACAAACCACAAATGCTTTATTTATTGTGCTGTTCTCTCTCTGTGTGGAATTGCCTTGGTGAGGATGATTGTTATAACGACTGTTCTCATTTATGACCAAGCTTCTATTAATGTTATTTCTATGAATATGCTATCTTGATTGTACTCTCCAAAAAATTTGACTGTCGATGAAAATAAAAGGAAAATTAAAGCAAAGCTAAGGAACTGTTCACGTATCCATCCTAGTCCCACATATAGGTTCAAAAACTTTGCAGGCAGCATCCCCTTCAAGAGAGGGTAGCTCAGGGACAGGGACAGAACACTCGCTTGGCTGAGCAAACAGGAAAAACACAGCAATGAAGGGGGGAACTTGAGACCCCCCAAAGGGAATGAAAGTAGCCTAGGTATTCCCACTGGATTCAAGAATTTAAATGCA
The DNA here is from genome assembly GCF_014898055.3 of Talpa occidentalis. NCBI lineage: Eukaryota > Metazoa > Chordata > Mammalia > Eulipotyphla > Talpidae > Talpa > Talpa occidentalis. Next base: position 114,458,711 of record NW_023605194.1, read on the forward strand.
TTTGGAGCATAACCGCAATGAAAAAAATCAAACCATAACTACTTAATAGTTTTCAAATTAAAAAACTGCTTTCTCAGAACATTTTGTATTAAGTTGTATCAGAAAAAAAATATGTACCCTTACAATGTTTCCAAGATTCTGAGAGGTGGAAATATTACCCTTCTTGGCTCACTGGTAGGGAATTGAAATATGGGATATTTAAATACCCCAAAGTGGTTAAAATTCAGCCATTTCTCTAGTAAGTGCCATGTCACATAGAATGTGCTGTCTTTGAAAGGCACATTTTCCTTTCTAAGAGGCATTGCAATTACAAGTAAAATTTCAGTTTAGTTTTCAGTAGATTGCACACACAAATGCTAACCACATTTAAATACATTTTGCTTTTCAACTTGACTTCCAATCACTACATGTTATCATTAAGCAATAGACTTTTATATCCTCACTGTTCCTCTTTTAAAACACCAACAGTAACTGAGGAAGCAAAACTGCGAATCAGTGTTTGAATGATGTGAAGTAAATAAAATGCTCCGTGTCTCAGAGCCCTTGCTCTTGGTCTGCACATCTCCTTGTTCCCCATGAGCACAGGCTAAGGAGATATTAGTGCAAGGTTTCCACTGTTCACACTTGTTCCTATCACGCATTGCTGGTGGGGAAGAAAAGCTGAAATGTCAGCTGATTTCTCAGCAACATCACCTTCCTCAAGTTTCCATTTCCTCTGTTTTGATATGAGGCCCCTCCTCAGAGGAAAACAAGCCAAAAGCACTTCGATCAAGGAGATTCCTTTCTGCATCATTTCTTTTTTTTCCTATTATATATTTCTTACATCATTTTTCATTTTTGCACAATGTATGCATTTTCATCTTGGTTATAGTCCCCGTACAATTCCCACCCCCTTATTTTGATCATAATTCCTCCTCTTCCCCCTGTCTCCCATAGTGTGTCTCTGGTTTATAGTTGATTGTTGATTTTGTTGGCCCCTTATTTAGGTTTTCTAAATTCCTGCTATGAGTGAGATCATCTAGTGTTTTGTTTTTTTTTTCTTTCTGACTTATTTCTGCATCATTTCTTAATCCCATGACTCCATTGGATCCTTCGAATGTTCTCTAATGATGACCAGCTAGTAGGGGAATCCCCTCCAAAAATGTAATTCAACACTGAATCTGTTACTTAACAAATCTTCCTTTAAATGCTTGCTACAGGATGATTAGAGCTGGCTTTCTTCCAATTCTTACACATTATTAAGGTTGTTATTTATTTCTCCCTTCCCTCCTGTCCTGTCTTCCTTTCTTCCTACCAGGAGGACTTATAACTTTGTTAGCCATTTAAATTCTTGCTCCTCCTTTCACCCACTTACTGGTCAAATGCTACTAAAGCAAAGATGGGTAAATTACTCTTTTATTGAAGACACATGAAGTCTCATTTGCGAAAGTCAGCTGAAGCTCCTTGTTTCATTCTTTAATTACCAAATAATGTCAGAAAACATTCAAAACTGAGTTTCAACTATTGGCACATTAAAATTCAAAGAAATGTGAATCTATTTTAAAAGTCATTGAATGGGTGAGAAATGTACTGACTTTCAATCCACTTGAACTTACGGAACCCACTCAGAATAGTTCAGGCATTTTGCCAAATGACAGAAAAAGTTTTGATCTTTCCCTTCCAACTCAATGTATCTTGAAATCATATCATCACTGTATCAAAGAGTAGGATCCAGTGAACTCTGAATAGGCAATGAATATTGCTATATGCAATTAAATCAAAGCATATAAGTCAAAGATTTATGTTGCATTTTAAGAAGAAAAAACAGCAGGCACTGCAAAGTGTCACATACTAACTGTCTTGATTGCAGGTTAAATTCAGAAAACAAAGCTATCTTGTATTTGTAATCTGTCTTCTACGTTATGAAAGTATAAGCCACCAGACTGATTGTAATCATTTATAATATATTAGGATGTCTCTGGGAATGATAGAAATAATTCTAGGTGACTGCATAAAGTTTTAATGTAATAAATTAGACTATTCGGGTGACTGGCTGTTCATCTGATTCTGTTTAGTTCCCAGAAGGATAAGTCACTTTTATGAAATAACAGGATGATATCTAAAGTACTACATTGTGATTGGAAAAAAAAGCTTTCTTGCCCAAATTGTGCTTTCATTCTTCATCTGTGAAACTGGAGTGACTTTGAATACCAGAAATAACAGGACCTGTGATATAATCTAAAACCCCCAAAATACTGACTAGTAAGGTACTCTATAATAGATGTAAAAGTGATAGCATATACTTTTCACTAATTTATATGTTATTATATGCTAGCTTATGCAACTTGTAGAGCTGGTAAAATAATTTTATGGGAAACTGGCTTTGTAAAAATTGTAACTCAAATTTACATACTTTCTGACTTTAAAAATTGCAATAACACATCCTATGGTGGCATTTTAAAATAATAGTTTTTGATTTCCTTTTATGACTTCTGCAAGTTGTTCCTAATTCTTGTTTGCTTTTTCAGATTTTATCTCCTCAATTTATTTATCTTATGGTACTTCTCCTTGATAATTCATCTTACTGTCCACATTTTACAGCAGTGTGCTCCAAATTTTCACATGGATATAGTTCTTTATATAACCACCTAGATTTTATCAATTCCCCCCATATTTTCTGTTATTCATATTCTAGAGATAATATTTTTGAGATATGAAGCTAATACCTTCTCATTCTCAATAAACCTTGCTCCTCTGATTCACTAGTTTAATGGAAGGGTAAATCTATACAATTAAGAGCCAAGAAGGCATTTCTTTTGCTCTGTGTTTTAAGTCAAATGTTTCTGAGTGCCGAAGCACACACGGATAGAGAAAACTTGATTCACTGGGGGAGGAAATAGATTATTTCTTTCCCTAAATATAAAACTCTTCTCTTTGTGTATTCAGGGTTGGAATGGGAAAGCTGGGCTTGGCATTTTATTATAAGCCAAAGTGAAATGCAAGAAAGTGAATCTCGGGGGCCTCGCTAGTGGCACAAGGGGTGGAGCCACAGCCTGGAAGCTGTTCGCAGCCACTGCAGCACGAGTTCGATCCCCAGCCAGGGAGCAACCCACATGGCGCAGCAGACCTCTCCTGACTCACCTGCTGAAACTTAATCTGCTCCAGTGTATTTCAGTCAGTCTGCCTGTTCTGTTCCCCACTCTGTCTCTGGTGAATCCTCTCACCACCACACCTCTGGCCTGTACCCCAGCTCTTGTATGCATAAATAAATAAATCTTTAAAAAAAAGAAAAAGAAAGGGAATCTCAGTAAGAAATGTCCTCCACCACAGAAGCAAAAGATAAGCACGAAGCCCTACAGGAGGAGAAAGGGAGAAGGGACAATCTCAGATGCCAGTGGCATCTCCAGGCTGGCTCCAGTGATCTTTAGCAAAATTTGGAGAATAGAAAACTTCTTTGGGAAAAGATGTTTCTTCTCTCCTCACCATCTTTGTTCTGAGTTCTGACATGGAGGGGAGGGGAGCTGAGGTGTGTGCCCGGGTTGGGAGAATGTGGGTAGCATCCTGGCTCCCGCTGTCTATTGACCTTCAGATTTTCTTCTTGGCCCACAGAGGGGAGGGACTGAGATCACAGACCATACAACATTCCAAGGTGCTGGCCCCTAAAGGAAGGCAGGCTCCCTAAAGCCCCAGGTACAGTCTTGTTTTTCTAAAAGGTACATTTAGCAGCTTAAAATAACTAACCACAAGGTATACTAGACAGAAGAAATAGCGACTTCCCTTTGAAGGCCTTTGTGCTAGACTGTTTTATGTCCCAAATAACTACACAACTTCCAGGAAACTTGGTTCTGTGAATGACAACATACCCCCCACAGGCAATTAAGACTGTTTCATGAATTCTAACCAGAAACATACTCTGCCAGTCTCGGTCTCTTTTGCAAACTGATATCTGGAGGCTGCTACTTGGTTGCTGTGAACATTCTCTGCAGAACATAGTCGTGCCTGAGTGTGTAGGGTGAAAAATGCAGCCAAGGCCATGTGGCCACCAGAAAATTGTCTGTGTAGGAAAAGTCTCCAAAGGACCAACCTGTGTAACTAATTACCCAATCCTTTCTTCACTGCTTTCTATCCCTCGAGCTTCTCTCACTTTCTCTTTGGTGGCATCTAAATAGAGAGGCAGGACATAAATTACAGCTGATCCTTGAATAATATGGTGCTAAGGGCGTCTGTGCCTGGAGAGTTGAAAGTTCTCCTATAACTTATTGACTCTCCCTATCCATGGTTCTGTATCTGCAGATTCAACCCGCCGACATCCATGGTTGCTTGAATCCATGAATGCAGAGATTCCTTTGCTCAACAAATATTCATTGTATGTTTATTATGTTGCAGCCCCCCAAGTAGGTGTTTGATACATTAATGAACAAAACAGTCAAGAACAAATGATGACCACTGCCCACCTGTTAGGATGGCCAGAATCTGGAACGCTGATGCCACCAAGTGCGGCCAGGGCACGGAGTCAGAGACTAATCGTTGCTGATGAGAATGCAAAGTGGTGGTCACTTTGGAAGAGAGTCTGTCAGTTTCTTACAAAACTAAATACACTCTAACCAGCAATCATGTTCCTTGGTATTTACCCAAATGAGTGGAAATTGCATATCCACAGTTGTTTATAGTAGCCTTATTCATAATCGCCAAAACTTAGACACAAGCAAGTACACTGTGGTTCAACCAGAAAAGGGAATGCTACTCAGTGCTCCAGAGAGGTAAGTTGTTGGGCCTCCCTGGTGGTGCAGGGGTTAAGTCTCAGCACTATCAAGCTATCACCAGCCACTACAGCATAAGTTGGATCCCTCCCAGGGAGCTGACCCACACGGCACAGCAGACCTCTCCTGTCTCCCTGCTGCTCCCCTCAGCAGTGGACTTCAGTGGATCTGCCTGTTCTACTCCCCACTCTGTCTCTGCTGAATCCTCTCACCCCCGCGCCTCTGGCCTAAACCCCAGTTCTTGGAGACATAAATAAATAAAATAAATCTTTAAAAGAGAGAGAGAGAGAGGGGCTGTCAAGCCAGGAAAAAAAAAAAAAGAAGGAACTTCCATGAATATTGCTGAGTGAAAGGAGCCACTCTACATGCCATAACATGGTTCCAACCATATGACATTCTGGAAAAGTCAAAACCATGGTGATGGTTAAAAGATGAGTGGTTACTAAGAGTTGGACTGAGGTTGGGTAGAGGGATAAACAGCCAAAGCATAGAAGAATGTTAGGGCTGGACACACACACACCCCCTCCCCCCAGGGCCAGCAGACACTTCATTCACACCAGGTGTAAAGAGCAACAGGACAGATACCTGGCCAGAGGCCCTGCTTCACCCACCACACATCCCTGTCCCTCACACAGTCGCTGCCCCCTTCCAGAGCTCCAATAAGTACTGAGTGTGTACGTGGGGAGCTTGTCCTTCTTGGGCCCGAATGCTGCTCATGGAGAAGACACCACATGGGCCACGGCATGTGCTAGCGCCCTGAGCTCAGATCTAAGGTAACAGAAAATAAAATTCAGTGTTTTCTTCCAGCAGCAGGAATTGGTATGAGACCAGGTATGAGTGTAGAAATCTGTTTCTTTTCACTTTTCTCAGAACTATTTAGATACTTTGTAATAGTTGGCCCCTTTCCTTGGCCACTTTGTCCCCCAGATCAGTCACAAGGAGCCACCCCTTTCTGGAGGTTTTACTTGAAGTAAATCCCACAGCAAGTAAACAATTTGGTGTCCACACCAGTGCCACTATGTCACTAAGAGTAATGACACTATCCGCCTCAAGGGTAACAAATCACGAAGCCTTTAAAGGAGAAGAGAGAAACACAGGACAATGGCAAGCAGGGCAATCTGTTTCCTTGTGTCTCTTTTCTACAGAACCCACCAGTTCAGATGCAGATCAGGAGAATCACATACATTCCTGCCCCATCCGAGATTCAGCCAGATGGGTTGAAAGGAGACATCATTTCATATTAGAAAGAGAAGCTATGGGTTATATCAGTATCAGTGGGTAATTTTTAACAATAGCAAACATTAGACTCAAAATAAGGAGCTTCTTGAAGAAAGACACTTCTTTCTTCTCATGTAAGAGTCTTATGGGAAGGTCATTTAAGGACTCGTCTGGAGACACTACTGCCATTCCCAAAGCTATCTGGAGAGAGATGTGCTTTCCAGTCAGACACAAGGGAAATGGTGTCAGATAGTATAATTAGTTGGTCACTGGGGACCAAGCCAGAACATGTCCTATGTCACTTCCGACGAGAGTTCACTGGCTGGAAATAGTTTTCCTCTCACACAGGAGGCTGCAAAATGCAGCCAATGCATTTTGACAGGCAACAGTCTCTACCACACAATCCTCAGGAGTCCCTGCCTTTAACAGTGTCACTACAGGGCCTCCCCAGTGGCACAGAGGTTGAGCGCTGGGTTGCGAAGCTGCCCGCAGCCTCTGCAGCGCCGGTTCGATCCCCGGCTGCTCCCCGGCCACCGGAGGAGGGTCCCGCATGGCGCGCAGACCTCTCCTGCCACCCGCTGCTCCCCTCAGCAGTGTACTTCGGTCCTTCTGCCTGCTCTGCTCCCCGCTCTGGCTCTGGTGAATTCTCTCACCCTCCCGCGCTTCTGACTGTACCCAGTGCTTGTATAAATAAATAAATAAATCTTTAAAAAAAAACAAAACAAAAAACAATGTCACTACAAGATATGTGTATCATTTCTACAGTCATTTTTAGTTTGCCCCTCTAATTTCCATACTGAAACCCCAGTATCTTTCCAGAGCACATATTTTTGTTCTAGGTTTATTTTTATGTCTTTAGAAATTAGTACCTTTCAAAGAACTCATTCGATAAATAAGAACAAAAAAGAATAACATCGCCACCAGTGATCTTAATGTCCACCAGTGATCTTAATGGCCGAAGTAGACAGGCATGTGAGAGGAAAAGGTGGATCGTTATCAGAATCAGCTTTTTGTGCAAAATGAATATGAGTTCTCTTTCCCAAATCCTGAGATGTGAGAAAGCGCTCACGCGTCTGCGGGTGTAGGGAGAAGGGGTTGCCCACCACAGAGTGAGGGGGAGTTTATGGCAAAGAAAATGTTCTCTCTTCATTGCTCCATTACATCTGTCAGAACCCACTGGAATGTGCATTTACTGTCTGTGCATTGTCCTGTTTGTAAATTATACTCCACAAAATGGGGGGGAAACACAGTTAAAACATTTGGCTAAGCAGCAGAGACCCAGGTGACCATGAGGACATCTCACTGAATCAAATCTCAACGCTCCTTCAACAAGGCAACTCAGAGAAAGTGGCAGTGACTCAGGCAGTGACCTGGTTGCTGCTGTCTTCTTGTTACAACTCCAGGTTTCTTAGACGACAGCGTCCCATTAGACCCAGTCAGGTAGTGTCCCCCACATGAGCTGTGACAGCAGAGGGCTGGAAACTGCAGCGGGAACACTCCGGGCCACCCTGGAACTCAGGAGCCTCCCCACACTGAGGAAAGACAACCTGATTTTGTTTCAATCTGACAGAAACCCAGATTTCCCCACTGGGGAGAAATGCGTGCGCATCACGAGGGTAGGAAATATTGTGGGGTGGTAGGTATATGTCTCCAAAAATACATCTATATTGTGTGTAGAGTAATACGCAGGATGGATTCAACAGCCAGGATCCTTGCCAGCATTTTCTGAAAGCACTTTTCGAGTATGTCCTGTCTGTTATAATCTAAGAAAATATCTGAAACTTTCCTGGAACTATCACATGAAGATTCTGAGCAGCAACAAGACTGTCACTCCAAGTTTTTAATAATGAAACAGCCTGGAAGGACCCCAGTCTGTGCTAAGAAGCGCCCAGTGAGCTCTGCATCCCACAGTCAGCAGGACTGAGAAGCACCCCCCACCCCTCGCCTCCCAGAGTGTTCCGCGCCCAGCGGGTGAGTCACTGTCAAGGTCTGTCATCTCTACATTAGCTCTTCCATGAAAACAGTCAACAAGTGGCCAAACAGAGCAAAGCAAAACCTTAAGTCCTCTCCATACTTTTCAGCTTTATTATTATGCGTCCAGTTTGTTAAAAGCAAAATTGTGCTGTATATCAGTACCCCCGATGAAGGACCGCCTCATGGAAATGATTTACAGACTCTCTGGCCTTCCATACAATGCACCTCTCGACTCCATAATTCCTTTTTATGCGAGGAATGCTTTCTGCAGGTAGCATGAAATATCTCCACTGACACCTAACTCTGAATTTCAATGAAAATATCCAAATTCAAAAATTTTCACTCACTGTCCATGACTTTGAGGGTGGCTTAGAATGTAACTAGGAATAATTCGTTTCATTCCATGATAGAATAAATGTTCTCTTTACAACATAATTGTTATTGGATGCGTTCCAGTTTCCTATTTTCTGCTAACATGTCTTCAAAACACTAACCACTTTCAGAATACCATACCCTGCACATCACCTCCTCCTATGAGAAGAAAATTCGATTGACTCACACCTCTCCTTGATTCTTCACACTTGGCTCATTTTATTGGGTTCTAGTTTAGGCAAAAATCTCGTGTTGGTAAGTGATCTCCTTCAACTTACCTGTGTCCATATATAGGTCGGGCATGTCTTTATTTAAAAACTCTTTTGATTAAAATCATAAATAATGAATCATAGGATGCACCACTGATTAGTTTCAAATAAAATAAAAACTAATAGCAGAAAAATATTGATGCCTCTAGTGCTTTGCAATACATAAATCTTTCTAATCAATACCACACTGTTAATTGTTGTATATTTTAAATGGCAGGACTAGAAAACATCCTTCCCTTCTCGGATTCTTTTCTGTCTACTTTTAGTACATTTCTGACTATTTTTAATCCAATTTTAACTTTGGAGTCAATTTGTCTAGTTTCTAAAAAGACGCTGTGTATATTTTGACTAGGATCAAGTTAAATGTATAGATTAATTTGAGGGAGAACTGACATTCTTACAATGTTTGGTATTCTTTTCCAAGAATGTGAATCTCCCTGGGCTAAAGATTCCTTTTGTGTTTCTCACTGGCTTTTGTGGTTTCCTTCACATGAAATTCTATGTGTAATTCTTGCTAAGTTTTATGTTTTACCCTTGGTGTGTTATTCTTGTACCTAGTTATTTTCCACTCGAGAAGCTCATTTATTCCTATGTATTATTTTGCGAACCCAACCTGGAAACTGCTGTCTCATTTTTTATCAATCTTCCAACCGACCCTTCTAGATTTTCCAAAAGAAAATACATTTTTTCACAATAATTCAAAATTCTTCTTTACAATGTTTGCATTCATTCCATAATATATTGCTGAATATCAATTGCTAATATCTCCAGAACAATTCATAATCAAAATGTTGACAACACATTTTGTTGCAATATTTATTATTGATGTAAGACTGTTTCTAAAAAAATTCTTAATGTATTTTTACATGTACACAGATATAGTCATGTGGGAGCTCCCCTATATCTTTATGATTTCAAAAATCAAGAACAGAGGTTCGATTTTATTCAAAGCAAATTTGTTTGCACCTACTGAGATATATATGACTACTTCTTTTGACTTGCTTTGTTGATTTATATTTATCACTCTCATAATATTCAGCCATGCTGACAGTCCAGGAATAAACTGCACTTGTTTCACTACTTATTAAATAACAGCTGAATTTTGCTAGTTATTTTTAAGATTTTTAATTTTATTATGCTTGCAAGTTCCATGGTATTCTTTTGTGTGAGTATCTTTAATGGGCTTTCAGTATACATATGAAGCATGTATTCTAAAAGAGGTAGGAAATTGTCCTTGTTTTCCCCTGGGTTCCAAACAACTGGAGTTTAACTTCTGTTATCTATTATTTGGGCTTCTGGAAGAATCTGCTATGAGGCTCTCTGAGCAATAACTATTACACAAATTTATCTCCTGAATGGTAAATTTTATATGTAGTTTTCCAGACCTCCTTTCTTGGGTTGATTTTGGCAGTTTTTAGTTTTCAAGAAAAGCATTCATTTCATCCATGTTCTCCAATCAATTTGCAAAAAGTTGAAAAGATTAACATTCTTCTGATTTCCTCAGTGTGTGTTATTAGGAATTTTATTCTCAAGAAAGAGCAATAGGTTTTAATTATCTGTTCTAACTGGGTACTATTTAAAACTGGGTGCTTAATTCTTTTATCTGGTCTTTGTGGCCCACCTCTATCCTTTTTGCTTCTTTTCAAACATTTAAAATTGAATGCTGCTGCTTCTGCTATAGATTGTTTCCTGTGCCATTTAGCTGCATTTTTCACATATTTAGAAACATGCATTTGAGCCATCATTTTAGAATGGCTTAAAATTTTAGCTTGATATAAATGATGTAGAGGGAAAAAATTACATTTCCCAGTAGAAATAAAGTCCTCATTTATTATTAATTTCTACCTTACTACCTTGTGATTATATTGTTTTTACAATCCCTTCTCCACGTCTAATGCTTTTGACATCACATTTTACATCTTTTCTCATTGTGCATTCATTGAAATTAATGGAGCTACAGTTATTTTCAATACTTTAGTCTTTAACTTTTATACTGGAATTCAGTGGCAAACACACCATATCACAGTGCTGCAATGTTCTGGATTGAACTACTGTACCTTTACCATAGGTTTTCATTCTGATATTTTCATTTTGCTAACAACCCTCCTTTCATTTCATCCTCAACAACGCCTCTCAGTCCTCTGAGGAAGGGCTGGTGCTGATGAACTCTCTTCCTTTTGCTTCCCCAAAAAAGTGTTAATTTCTCCTTAATTCCTGAAGGACACATTTTCCAGGAAACATATTCAGGGCTGATTTTTCCTCTCTCAGTACATTGAACATATCACCCCAATCTCCTGCCCAAAAAGAGTAGGGCTGAGAACCCTGCTGGGTTCTGGGGAGGAGGCTCCCTCTTATGTGATTAGCTTCTTTCCTCTTGCTGCCTGTCAATATCCTGTTGTGGCTTTATTACACTCTGCTGTGCATATTTGTCAAGTGGAAATAGCCTGTGGATGTTTTCTGGTCTTCAGTTTATATGACTTTGTAGCCTATTTGACATTGCCAATTATACCATCTCTCCTTAAATGGTAGTATGGGGGCCTCCCTGGTGGCACAAGGGGTTAAGACGCAGTACTATGAAGCTACCCGCAGCCACTGCAACATGAGTTTGATCCCCAGCCAGGGAGCTACCCACATGGTGCAGCAGACCTCTCCTGACTCACCCACTGCTCCCCTCAGCAGTGGATTTCAGTCAGTCTGCTTGCTGTGCTCCCCACTCTGTCTCTGGTGAATCCTCTCACCCCCACAGCTCTGGCCTGTACCCCAGTTCTTGTATGCATAAATAAATCTTTAAAGAAATAAATAAATGGTATTATGCCCTTCTTTGGCTCTTGTATTAATTATATGTAACAACTTACCCCAGAACTTAGTGATTTAGCCACACACACATTATCTCATGGTTTCTGTGGATTAAGATGTGGCAGAGATGGTATTTCTGGCTCAGGATCTCTCAGAAGTGTACAATCAGGGTCTGAAGGTTAAACTGGGGTGGGGAGGGGGTTGATTTCCAAGATGGCTGATGCCACGGCCACAAGATGACGGAAGTGACTCCTTACTCTGTAGACCTCTCCTTATCACATGGCCACCCTCCGACTGAGTGACCCAAGAGTGAGATGCGAAATCCACGGTACCTTTTTTCCCTAGTTTCCCAAATCACACTGCATCATTTCAGCTTTATTCTACTCATTAAAAGCGAGTCACCAAGTCCAGCCCCCGTGAGAAAGGGGAAAAGGTGTTACCTCCTGAAGGGAAGAATAAAAAGAATGTGTGGACTTATTTAAAGACCACTGCAGCTCTAATCGCAGCAAGCTAAGTGCCCTTCTGAGGTTTTTCTGGTTACATTTTTTCCATTTTCCATAAGCACCTCCCTTTAGCTCTTACCTGCTGGCAAATGAATGGGGGTGCACCTCAGGCGTCTGCTCCATGTGCTCTCTGGTGACCTGTCCACTCTGTAGAATCCATCCTGATGCCGTGACAGTAGATTATCTAAATGGAGGAAAACACAGATTATCGTTGTAGCTTATTTTATTAAAGATTTATTTATTTAGGCATACAAGAACTGGGGTACAGGCCAGAGGTGCAGGGGTGAGAGGTTTCACCAGAGACAGAGTGGGGAGCAGAACAGGTGGATCTACCGAAACACACTGCTGAGGGGAGCAGGGGGCAAGTTGCAGAGGTCTGCTGCACCATATGGGTAGCTCCCTGGCAATCTGGGGATCGAACTCATGCTGCAGTGGCTGCAGGATAGCTTCACAGTGCTGTGCTTAACCCCTTGTGCCACCAGAGAGGCCCTATTGTTGTAGCTTAGCTGGTCCAACGCAAGCACCCGGACACCTAGATTTCTCACTGTGATTCTCACCCCAGGGCTCAGCTGGGCTGGACTGAGAATTACTGGAATGCAGCAGAGTTCTGTTTACTAGAGAGGGAGCACATCCGTATGAAAGACTTCTTCCTCCACTGATTACCTTGTATTTGTTTGTACTTGTGAGATTTATTCTAATTTGCTATTTCAAATCATTTTAAGACAAAAACTAGGTTTTACTATTTTTTATTTTTGCTGTTTGTCAGAACGAGACATGGGCTAGACACCTTTGAAGCACTCACTTAAAGAATGCTACTGGCCAAGGCTCATTGCCTTTGGAGGACACTACACATTATATAAGCAGCAACGTCCTGGAGGGAAAAAAAATGACAAACTATTATGCATACTCCTATTTTTTACTTAAAGAAAATCAGTAGAGCTTAATGAATTTAGCCTTTGGAATGGAACCAGAAATGTCTGAAGACTACAAATTGCCTATAGCAGAGGAAAGGGTAGTTAGCAATTATTGTTAAAACCTTTGCCTCCCTGCTTCATATATTAATGGTAAGGCATCTGGAAAATTTAACCTTTTCCCCTCAGGCAATATTTTGTCTTGATATTCTGAATTCCTGAAACTTTGTGAAAAGATCATTATCCATTCGTCTCATTTCAGAAATTCTCAAAGAATGCAAGTCTCAAGCTGATATTATAACCAGTCCTGGGTCCTCAGTTCTCTGTTTTGTACTTTGAAGCTGCTGGATTTTCATCGCTCACACAACAGGCGCCATATTACCAGCCTGAATATTTCTTGGCATAAATACCGAGGCAAAAATGTTGACTCTCTGCACTGATAGTTATTTTTAACTCTCTCCAGTTAAAAGAAATAGTCAAGATATATGCCAAAGTAGCTGTAGCAAAAAAAAAAAAAAAAACAAAAACAAAAAAAAACAAATTTCCCTTCTCCTGTTTGGTAATAGATGTTTAATGCATTTTCTTTCCATTTGCAAGACCCACCATGGGAATCTCAGCATTTTTATTTTCTTCCAGGTATAGAATAAAAATGGCAAAAGGTTATTTGGGGGCAGATTTTTGGAGAATAATTTGAATTAGCATAAAGTGAACATTTCCTAAATGGTTATTTCAGAAACTAGACCATTAACCTTTAGAGAAGACAAAAAAAGAAATATATTGGAACTTTGCTCTAGTATTATTAGCTTCAGACAGAACTTGGAATAAGAAGCATATCTCTTGGACTGACTAAAAACAGTACTATTCATCAGAAAACTAATAAAACTTCATAATAAAATACTCCTACCTATACAGTAACCCCACACATACAATGTATTAAAAAGTATTATCTAGAGTTAGGAAATAAAACAGCACAAAAAATTATAGACGTATCTTTTTCAAGTCAATGTGCAACATTTGTTCTAGAAGAAATTATGGAGTCTGTCTGATAAAAGGGCAGAATGTAAAGGAAAAGTATAATATGTAGGTGATTAATAAATTTTTGTCGATGATAACTTCTGAAATTAAAATATTCTTTCATAAAAGAATTACATGGAAGAAATAAAGCCTCTATGGAAAGTTCTAAACATGAACTGAATAATCTGCTGTAAGGACTCGTATTCCTGTGCATCAGTGAGGAAATATGTGAGCAAATAGCAACAAGGGCTGAAATGTTTAGGGTTGCTCATGGGATAGGAACCCCAGAGGTTGCCCTGGGAATATGGGGTGTCGGCTGAGAATTGAGGATCATCTCGTCAAAGGGAAAACTGACTTCTTGCAAAATCTTTGGGAGCTGAAATCTATTCCTCAGGAAGCAGCTAGACTGCAGGTGAAACCCTCAGTACTAGGGGTGCAGGGTGATAGCTCAGAGCTAGAAGCCGCAGCACACCTGGCACACCTGGCACACCTGCACGGGCAGACCGTGGCCTCTGCTCCTGCTGACGAGCTTGTGCTTCCTTGAATACGAAGCTCTGCAAACCCCACTGGGGACAGGATGCGCTCTCTCGTCCCAGCGTTCCACTAAGTGCAGCCTGAGAGGGACGGGCCAAGGGAAAACCAGTGCTGCTGCTCCTGCCTCTTGAGGTTTCCAAATAACAGTGCGTCTGGCCACCGCTGCATGTGGAGGGTCCTCCAGCGTATTTGATGAACAGCTATTTTGAATAAGGCAATGGACTTGTACTGCTCAAACTCGGAAATGATCCTACTACTTAGATCTCATAAAAATGAATTAAGAATGCGTCAACCATAAGACGCTATTACTCGTACGTTACAATTGCTACTGCTTATTGTCATATTTTCATTACTAGATTTTAAGCTCTTAGAACAAAGAATTGCTTAATTCATTGAATGAAGTTATTCATTTTTACTTTATGTCACCACAGCTTTTAATTATCCTCTCACTCTCTTCATATATATATATATATATATATATGGAGACTGTATTTCAATATATACATATTTAATTTAGAGAGATACATATGTACCTTCTATGTGCATGTATAGATACATAAATACATATATAGAGATGCATAGATCTCTGTCTATATACTTTGTGGGGGGCACACACAGAAAATGAGGATAGAAATTTTCTAAAAGAGGGACAGGATTTTTTTTTTCTAGATAACCTCTTGTACCCCGTGAAAGGCAATAATATATAGCTGTCCACTAAAGAGTAAGAAAACTGGAGTCAGCTTGTTTGGATCCAAACCCAGCTCCTTCCCCTGTGTAAATTGCACAAGTCCTTTTACATTTCTGTGTCTGAGTTTCCTGACCTGTAAAACTGGCCTGCTGCTACCTACGTTAGGGAGTTGCTATGAGGAGCAAATAAGTGTAAAGTGTGTCTTGCCATCGTGAAATTCGATGTTTATTAACTGTCATAGTTAATTCTGTCATTCAGCATGTAGCTGGGTGTGGCCGCTGCACTGGGGAAGACAGTCAGCCCTACACAGACACTATCACCTGAGCACTGCAGGCATCTGGGACACAAGAGAGAAGCAGTGTGGTGCTGGTATTGCACTGGGTTGAACAGTGGCCCCTAAAAGATATGGCCGTGCCCTAAACATGTTCTGGAAACGTAAGTTTATTGAAGGTTCTTTGCTGATGGACTGGAGTTACGGATTTGACACAAACTCATCTTGCATTATTGGGGTGAGTCCTAAACCCAACGGGATGTCACAACAGAAGACACAGAGATTAGAAGCTACAAGAAGACAGAGAAGAGACTGGATCTGCAGCAGGAAGCTGAGGGAAGCCAAGGAGCCTCCGTGCGCCCCTGGAAACTCAGAGGGGTACAGCCTTGCAACCCCTTGATGCTACTATACCTCTGCTCCTAAAAACCATTAGAAAATCTTTATTTATTGATTTCAACCACCAAGTTTGTGGCGATTTGTTACAGCTGTCCTGGCAAATAAACCCAGTCATAGATCTGGTAGTTCCTCCTTTAAGTGCACAGGATATATAACTTTTTGTTGGCTGTCTTCTTGCCCTAAGCAAAACTGTGCAGGCAACAGCTAACATTCAATTTCACAGATTAGTAGCTGTATCTGCTAAATATTTTTGATTAAACTGCCATGTGCAGCTATACCTCCGGACACAATTTAGAAACTAGAAATTGGGGTATTTGGTCTCTAAATTGCTCTTGGTTCAGGAAGTCTATGGTGCAGGCAGTGAGGCGAGTATATGGCAGGGAGGATGCAGCCTCCACGAATGTGATCTACTTAAGATATTTTAATACCCCTAGAGAAATGTGCTTTTATGAACATATTGTCCTTTCACATAAGAATGCCAAACAGTCATCGCTATATTTATAAACTGATCTTGATCATTCTTTCCTTCCTGAAATAAATAGTTCTGCTAAGACTATATGGCATCTTTACTTTGGAACTACTCATTAATGTTACTAAGAAATGTGTTTCAAGAGCCCAGTTGAATGGATATTATGGATTAGATTGTTTTAACTCATCATCATTCATATTAATATCCTTAATACATGTATATCACTCTCTGAATGTTCAAATTTAAGAGAAAAATCAATGTGTATCTTTTCTAGACTCCACATAACTGGTAGTTGAATTTACCTGGGTGCATTATTTATGGAGGTTATTTGTAGCATGAGGAACTCTGTTTATTACAGCACTGATCAATTTGTCTTTACATAAAAGTAAAGTTAGGAAGTCAAAGTGACTGCAGAAAGTCTGTGAAAAATGAATGCTGAATCATTACAGTGGTTCCCCTGTGCTACCTTATATCTTAAAGTTTACTTTCTGGAACTGGCTCTAGAGGAGCAAATTTCCAAATCTTGATCCTGACCAACACTAAATGTGGAAAATGTTTACATGTAATCCTTCTAAAGTATTCTACATTGTACATAGACACAAATATAATAACACTGTCTTTGGGGTTGCTTTCAATTCATTATCATAAAGTGGAAATTATAATAAATTTTAATCTGCTCTCTTTAAGTTCATTTTTTCTGAGGAATTTAAAAAATTAGAGTGGAAAAGTTTTATGTTTTGTAATAAGTACAATACAAGTATACATTATGTTTCTCAACAAATATTTGTTAAATAAATGATAGAAAGTATAAAGCTGTATTTATGGTGCAATGTCCACAGTGCTTCAACATTCTTAACATAAATTTGTAAATGCTTGGGCCTCCCCGGTGGTGCAGCGGTTGAGCGCTGGGTTGTGAAGCTGCCCGCGGCCTCTGTGGCGCCGGTTCGATCCCCAGCTGCTCCCCGGCCACAGGAGGAGGGTCCCACATGGCGCGCAGACCTCTCCTGCCGCCCGCTGCTCCCTTCAGCAGTGTACTTCGGTCCTTCTGCCTGCTCTGCTCCCTGCTCTGGCTCTGGTGAATTCTCTCGCCCTCCCACGCTTCTGACTGTACCCAGTGCATGTATAAACAAAACAAACAAATAAATAAATAAAAAATGACTCTATAAAAAAAAAAAAAGATTTAAATTTGTAAATGCAAATTCTAATTTTTGACTTAGAATATGAGGTTACCAGAAAAAACTTTAGATATATTTTTTAATACAGAATATGATATTGTTAAATTGTAACATAGGCCTAAAGTTAAGCACCCTTTTAGGTAAGTGGGTAGACTTATATATTTTTCTCCTTTCTCCTTTTTTTATATTAGACATGCCTGTGATTATTTGCACTAATGAAAAAATAGCTTTTCATTTTAAGTGACTCCATAATTAAATGCTGTTAGATAGGAAATTAAGTCAATATAAAAGTTTACAAAGCAAAGAAATGGGATAACATACTAATTGATCTATCAATTTAGATCAAAAGATTTCTTAGACTTTTCAAATTAATGTACTCACTTTTTTTGTTAAGAAAAAATTTTTCTAAAACTATAGTCATACTTCTGACTTAAGAGCATTATAATAAAAATATCCATTTTCAGCATTAGAGTATTTTAAGCTGAAGTCATGGTAAATATTTTTCAATGATGCAAGTGTCCTGCAGAGTCATTTTATAGCACAATCTCAGAAGTAATTCTTACACAAGAATAAGCTTTATTTGGAGGGAGAATAGACATCAGCTAGGAAATGGTGATCTTAATCTAAATAAGAAGGGTTATTTATTCCATATTGAAAGTTTGGAATGCATCAAAGAGTTTAAAAAAATGTATAATCTGTTGGCATAATGAAAAATTTTGGAGATAGGCAGTAGTGATGGCTGCAGAACAATGTTAAAAAACCTAATGCCACTGAGTGATATACTTAAAAATGGTTAATAGTAAATGTCACATATCACAATATGAAAGAGAGATAACATGCCTGTTTCCTTTAGTTCATCATTAAGGAAAACACCACTATTAGCAATACCTGCTTTCTCTTCTAACAGACCACTGTCGGTTGCCCTAATGGATGTTCCAATGTACTAGCATCAGAGAATGAATATGTAACAGCAGCATTTTATAAAATTTCTGCACTACTACATAGGCTTTCTTACTTTTTTTGAAACATGATCTCTGAAACTGTGATGCAACTTATGGATCATGTTCTTAGAAGAAAATGCACAAGCTCATAAACTCTTAATATTCAAATTCAATATTTAATTACAATTAACCTATGATTGCAACAGAAGGACTTTGAGATTGATCTGTGATATTTCTGTTATCATTCTTTTCAGAGGAGGTGGCAAAATCTGTTCAAGCCAATGTGATATGGTTAGTGTATGATTATCTATATTGCATTTGCAACTTTAAAACCAATGTGGGGCCTCCCTGGTGGCTCAGGTGGTTGAGTGCCACACTATGAAGCTGTCCGCAGCCTCTGCAGTGCAGGTTCGATCCCAGTCGGCCGGCAAGAAGACCACATGGTGCAGCAGACCTCTCATGTGTCGCCCGCTACTCCCCTCAGCAGTGTATTTCTTCAGTCTGCCTGTTCTGTTCCCCACTCTGTCTCTGGTGAATCCTCTCACCCTCCCACACATCTGGCCTGTACCCTGGTTCTTCTATAAAAACATAAATCTTTAAAAAATAATAAAATAAAATAAAACCAATGTGTCAAGCAATAGGGGTTGATCAGCCTTAGACTGTACAGAAAGGTGAATCACCTAACAAGACGCTAACCCAAAAGTAATTGCTATAATTCAAGAACACATCTTCCTTCAGTTGTGATATATCTGCGATATTCTTTTTTTACACTTCCAATAGTCTTATGAATTTTTAAATAATTTTTATCAAGGTAACATTGGTTGACATCTTTGTTTTTATTTTAGAAGTATGGGAACTCCCTTTAGGTGCTTTTGCCATGGTGTACCCACTACTAAAAAAAAAAGCAGAAGAGCTAAACAGGCACTTCCCCAAGGCCAACAGGTGCATGAAAAAATGTTCATCACTTATTGTTAAGAAAATGCAAATCGGGCCTCCCCAGCACAGCAGTTGAGCACTGGGCTGCCAAGCTGCCCACAGCCTCTGCAGTGCTGGTTCATTCCCCGGCTGGCCAGCGAGTGTCCCATATGGCACGGCAGACCTCGCCTGTCTCGCCCGCTGCTCGCCTCAGCAGTGTATTTCGTCAGTCTGCCTATTCTGCTCCCCACACTGGCTCTGGTGAATCCTCTCACCTTCCCACACTTCTGACTGTACCCAGTGCTTCTATAAATAAATAAATCTTAAAAAAAAAAAAGAAAATGAAAATGCAAATCAAGACCACAGTAAGTTACCATCTCACACCTGTAAGAGTAGCCCCAATCAGAGACCAGAAACAACAAGTGTGGGTAAGGACATAGAGAAAAACAAACCCTTGTACACTTCTGGTGGGAACAAAGACTGGTCCAACCACCATGGAAAACAGTATGGCAGTTTGTCAAATCATTACGAATGGATCTGCCAAACAACCCAGCAACTCAGTCCCAGGTATCTACCCGAAGAATGCAGACACTAATTTGAAGGGAGATTTGCACTCCTGCGCTCACTGCAGCACTATTTACAAAAGCCGTGCTATGGGAACTACCTCAGTGCCCATCCAAGAAGCAACGGATTTAGATGTGGTGTATCTACACAATGGAATACTTCTCAGCTATCAGAAAAGATAAATTCTTGTTATTTTGGTCAACACGCATGGAACTTGAGGGTATGATGCTAAATGAAATTAGCACGAGACAAATACTGGATGGTGTCACTTAATGTGGCACATAGAGAAGACAACAGAGGGTCAGATAAAGTCAAAGTAAAAACTAAAAGTCAGACTAGAGTCAAAAAGTTGACCCTGGAAAGGAGGCAACCAGAAAGGGAGGGGCGAGGCCAAGTGGGGAGGAAGCACAGCCCACTATGGCGGTGAGCCAGGGTGCTTTAACCTGATGTCATGACACATTAGTAAGGTGTAGGCAGTTTTACCCTTGCTCTGGGAATTTACCTTTAACAAGCAAACACCTGGTTTTGTGTAAGTTCCCTGTGCAGATTGAAGGCATGAAACTAATGTACTTGCCAGATGATGTGACCAATTTGATTCCCTTGGACATTCATAGGTCTAGAACCCTGCAAGTAAATCTTCTCCTCGTGACTCTTGCCTCTTACAACACAGAGATTAAATGAGATTGATATTAGATTGCCAGTTTTCCCCAAGCCACCTTTAAATTTCTCTAACACCCAAGGTTATTTATCCTATTTCTGAACCATCAGTTCTAGAATATTAAGAAAAATGAGGAAATTATAGGGTTTTTTCAAAATTGTTGTTAGGATAGGTAGTATGAATTCTTTAGTAAGATTTTATTCTATATTATGAACTAAAAGTACTATGTGAAGTCACAAGGGAAATAATTTGGCTTAGGAAATTTACTTCTTAGCTTATTTCTTTAAAAAAGAAATCTTTGTTGCAAAAGATCTCTATCTCTAGTGTAACAATTCAAAATACGAATACTAATATTGAAAATAAGAAACCTAAGTTACTCTCTAGAGGCAGAAGAGCTAAGTGAGCCTGTGTTGAACTCCAGCCTGGCAGAGGCTGGAGAACTTAGAACAAATTACTTATCCCTGTGGTGCTTGTGTTTCCTTTTGGGGATAATAATATGATTGGCCACATGCAGTTATGAGTACTGCACATACGCAGTCCTTAGAATAATTTCCAGATCCTAATAAGTACTCAATAATTGCCTACTAGCTAGTTGGCAAGTAATTTTGGAGTTTATCCAAAAATATAGTTATTACTCTACAAAAAAAAAAAAAAAGATCATGGATCTGGAGAATTTATACTGTAATTTCTGTTATGTTTCTTTCAACTTATAGTTTATCAATGACTATTTGCTTAAATCTAGTAAAATTCCCAATAATAAATCAAAATTCCTTTTTAATAGTTAGCAGTATGACTACATATCCCAAAATTTGAATTATTTTTCCAGATTTGGCCACATTTTAAAATATAAAATTTCTAATAAACCAGTACCTTGAGAATTATTCTAATGTTCTGGACCATTTGAAAGATATTTCTGTGATCACTGAATTTTGAAATAGGAGTGGGATGGAAGAGTTTCCTCCCTCGGCTTCCTCGCCTTCCACCTTGGCACCAAATTACACAGATTGTATAGCCCATCTTAAAATCTTTTAAAAACAAAAATCTTTTCTGTCAACTCATGTGAGCTCTGGCTCGTTAACATTCTAAACGTGCTATGGAATAGTTTGCGGTGAAAAGAAAATAAATGCCTTTGGCATATCAAACAAAAAAAAAAGAAAAAAAGAAAAGAAAAGAAAGAAAAAGAAAGCAAAGTCCTGAGCTCACAAATAGACTATTGTAGGGCCAGCGCCGACAGAGGGGCTGCTATTAGGTATATTTCATAATAAGAAAAGACAGGCGGACTCAGGCCCTGGCCTGGTGGGCTCAGACCTGTCAGTGCCATTTATTTGCAATCCTTTGTGATTTCTGTACCCCACAACCCTTTTGCATGAAAATGAACCATAAAAGCAGTCAAAACACCTGCTTTACTGACAAGACCGATTAATGGTTTGATTTATTCCTCAAAGTGTGAGCTAGTCTGCCGCTGCGAGGACCTTGGGTTGGCATATAATTCATCAGACTCTGAAACTCTTCTGTGTCCCAGAGTTTCAGCTGGGAGTGGCTTTGTGTGTGCTAGAAAGTTCTGTTACCCCCAGACACCGCGCAGCTGGAAGCCAACGTTTTGAGTCACTGTGGGTTCAGGTATCTTAGGTTATCAATGCCTATAAATTACTGGATTCACTTGAAAGGCCTTCAGTGGACATGGTGCCACTCCTGCTTAGGCCCCCGAACCCAGAAAAAGAAAACCGATGGGCTTCTATAGTTCACTTGAAATCCGTTCCCTTCGTCGACTTCCAACGTTGATACTTGTCGTTTTTCACTTGTGTTCTAAGCAGGCAGGCTTGAGAATGGTGTCCTTAAGCCGAAAGCCGGGAAGGCAGCCTACATCTGAGGAGCGGGCAATGCCAGCCCCCTTCAGAGGCCATGAAACTGGGCAGCTGATTGATATTCTAGAATATAGCTGCAGAATTTGGCAAAATATGGTAATTTTGAAAAAATAAATCAAATAAATGTGTCTGAGATCAGAAAACGTTGCTGGGAGGATGCCACGCTCTACTACTGTCCACTTACAGAGCAAATGTCTTTTGTCCTTCCTTGAGGCTATGGAGGGTCTGGTGGGTGTGGGGGGAGGGGCGGCGCTATGGGGGGTGGGGAGAAGGTGGGTCT
Organism: Talpa occidentalis; assembly: GCF_014898055.3. Lineage (NCBI taxonomy): Eukaryota > Metazoa > Chordata > Mammalia > Eulipotyphla > Talpidae > Talpa > Talpa occidentalis. The sequence continues at coordinate 114,481,263 of NW_023605194.1, forward strand.
GATGACTGCCGGGGAGACCATGGGGCTTCTTTGGTGCCTGTGTATGACAACATGCATTTGAAGAGATATGAACCTGTATGGTCAAAACATAGACAGTGTTGTAAACTAGAGTTACCTTGATTGCAAAAAAAAAAAAAAGTAAAAATAAATAATACTTATATGGAAGACAGAGAAAAGCAAAACAAAAATAACAATTATTCACTCTTTTCCGATTGACCCTTTATAAATAATTTTTACCACTCCACCTTTAACTCCAAACCTTCTGGAGCCTTTTCAAAAAGCTGAAAAATTTGGTACGTGATGCTTCAGCTTAAATAAGTATGGAAAATTCTTTTATGAATGCGCTACAAATATGAGTGCTTTTTTTGTTGTAAAAAAAAAGAGTCTTCATTTAAGGAGGGCAGGAGGGAGTGGTGTGAGAGCAGCTAGCAGAAGGCTGTCTCTGGAAGCACAGAAAGGTACAGAAGGAGGCTGATGCTTATATATTATTATAGAAATGAACAAGCAGAAGGACACAATTCTGAATGGCAGTAAAGCAAAAGGTCCATTTCAGCCTAAAAATAATAAAAGTATTTGTTGATAATTGACTATTCCAGAATCGTACAAAGCAAAACAAAAAAAAAAAAAGCCATGAAGCTCTGAGAAAACAGAGGATACAACTCCACAGATTTGCCACAACCCGGGGCAGACCAGCCTGCCAAACGTGTCAAGCTGCAGAGCTAATTTTCTTTCCATCATAGCCCATAGCAATGAATAGTTTAGGCAAAGATCTGGGGGGTTTCTGCATGTGTCTTTGGAGAAGTCAAGTAATTAAAGTTCAGAGATCGTTTGTATTTTTCAGCTTTTTGAAAGTGCCAGTGTTCATAGTTTCAAAACCTTCTGCAGCTGGTCCTATTCCTGCAAATGCGTTTCTGCTGAGAGTTTGGCTCCCATCCAAGGACATGCAAAGATAAAACCCATGGCCTGGGTACCGTCTTAGCTTCAAGTCAGTTCAGAGACCGGAGGGGACAGCCAATTTGTGCTGTATTTACGGTTAGTTAAAATGACCTGGTTTAAAGTACCCTGCAGCTTCGGAGCAGGATGCACTTTGTAAGGACGAATAAGTCAAAAAAATAAAGACCAGAAAAGCTTGCCTTCTCATTTTGCTTTGTTTTGAATCAAATTATCAGCAGACAGATATCAGATTTGCTACAAAATTATTTGTGAGACTTTTAGGTATTTAAGTCAGAGAAATATTTATCACTAAAAGTGGAAGATTGGCTGCACTTATGAATCTCTTCACATCTGAAAGTCTGAAGAGTTTTTTTAATAGAAAAGAACTGGAGTTAATCAAAATCTGGTGACTTCAGTGAAACCAAATATTAGCAGAGCAGTTGAGATGAGAAAGTCCAACCATTTCTTTGAGGATAGGAGGATATAGCCATAGTTGTCATGAGCCTGAACTCAAATATTAGACTACCCAGTTGTCTATTCCCAAAATATACACCATCTACTATGTATTATGAGACCTGGATCTCAGTGTTCTGCTCAGAAAACAAAGATTTTAATAGGACTCAATAAATAGGATATTATATCATTTAATAGATGCAGGGTGCTATCTCTGAGGAAACACTCAGTAAAAGCTATTATTGTCTCAAATAAATATTAATAATGAGTGAGTAATGCAAGAGATTTAAATCTCATTTTTAAGGAGGAAGAAGACAGGACTCAATGTTTAGGTTTAACAAGACAGATTAAAGAGATCTGGTTTACCCCAAACCTCTCTGTGAGTGCTAAGATCACCCAGTACTCAATTAGGATACAATGAGTAGAGACACAGTTTCCACAAACAGAATTCTTTGCTTTCAGTTAAATGAAGTATGTAACACTATGCTCTATTATAGCATTGATGTCATTGGATCCATGACTTGAAAATCCAAAGATTTGCAAATCAAAACCACAGTGAGTTACCACTTGACCACTGTGAGAACAGCGCATATCGAAAGGACCAGAGACGACAGTGTTGGTGAATGTGTAGAGAAAAGGTGCGTTCACTGCGCAATGTAGACAGGTCCAGCCCCTCTGCAGAACAATATGGTGGTTTCTCAAGATGTCACAAATACATTGACCATATGACCCAGCAATTCCACTCCTTGTTATTTACCCAAAGAATGCAAAAACACCAATTGGAAGGGATACATGCACTCCTATGTCCACTGCAGTACTACTTGTAGGAGCCAAGTTAAGAAACAACCTAAGTGCCCAGGACAGATGAGTGGACAAAGAAGGTGTGGGCCACACACTCAGTGGAATCCTACAACTGCAAGAGCTGATGAGATTCTTGCTATTTGCATCAGTAAATCAGATGCTAAGTGAAATCGGTCAGAGGGAGAAAGACAAATAAACACCAGACAATTTCACTCGTGTGGAATATAAAGGAGCTCACAAAACTGAACTAAAAGAAACCTTAGAAGTATTGAAGCAGGGCAATGGGGGGAGGTGTGGCCTCAAAGGACAGTGGTCACTCTCTGTGGGTTCTCACCTGCCCACCCAATTGCAAGACCATCCAGACTCAGGGGACATCACTGGGGTTTATTTAACAAACTGGGAAACAGAAAGTTCTTAAGCCTATGAGCGGCCAGATATCTCGCCCCAGGTTGTCCAAAGTGTCTAAAAGTCCCAAACAAAAGGCCGCTTATCTAGGATGGCGCTGTCCCACTGAGGGCCTGGAGTCCTGAGGCAGCCGGCAAACGGCCAGCCAGGGTCCAACTCACCGTAGCTGGAGGTGCTCACAGGGGGTGTTGCGATGACGCCACAGCCCCAGCCATGGTCTGGAGGTCAGAGGACCACACTGGACGCTGGGCCAGACAGCAAAGGAGGCAGCTGCACCGGGAGCTGAGCTGGACGCTCTGACACACCTTGTCACCAGCTCTCAGAGGTGACCCGGACACTGAGTGCCAGTCACCAGTCAACAGTGCTGGGTGGCCCTGGCCAGTAGCGGTCACCTGGCAGTCAGCAACAGAGAGAGGCAGAGTCTCTTCTTTGCTCAGAGGCCAGAAGCAGCGTCCTTTCCAGAGCCTGAGGGTCTGAGCCTCCCACACATGCTCCTGCCGGGGCTTGTATCCTCTCCCACCTGCAAGCCTGAACAAGCCTGATTGGACTGGTTTCCATCCTGGGGCCGACTGGACCATTCGCCAATCTGCTCATAGCTTGCACCTGACCAGTACATTCCACGATCCAGGCACCACATCACAGGCTTCTGCACTCCCTGAAGCTCAGGAGCCACAGCGTTGAGGCTGCCCCAGGGGCCCTGCTTCTCCCTGCAGTTTGACCGAGGGGCTGCCTGCTCTGGAGTGTGTGGTGGGGAACTGCTGCCGTCCACCATCACCGCTGGCCTCTGCCTGCAGCCTGAGCCCCAGCGGGGTCACCGGTGGGAGCAGTTACATACCCACCACCCACTGCTACTTTCACAGTCCACAAGCAGCTTCTGGAGACAAGCACTGGAGCCCCGAGGCTGGAGGGGTGTCCCCCGTTTCAATGTGACTGCAGAATTGAGGCTCCTGGAAGGTGAATTGGGGCAGGGAGCTCACAGTGTAGGGTAGGGGTGGAATGGACTATGTTGGGGACTATGGGGGATCACAGGGTGTGGTGATGTCCATCTGAAGAGATGGGAACCTACTGCCTTAGTGTTGCCCACCCATGTAACCTCAAAATAAACGTTATAACAAGTAAATGAGTGTGTTATAAAGTGTATTTTCAGCCAAAGGACAATGATTTTAACAAAGAAATTAGACAAGAACAACAACAACAACAACAACAAAAAATGCACCAGTAATCCCATCAAAGAAAATCAAATTAATATTTGGGTAAATTTCCTTTCAGTCATTTCTTGGAATAATGGCTGTTTGTGTCAAGGCACTCAACTAGGCTTCTGCTTATAGAAGGGGAGAAGGAAGCTGAAATATCCCAAACAACACCATTTACACATCTCTTTCCTGCATGTGATACATGTTTGCACACTGGGGAAATGCTGGGTGCTCTGAAGGGTGTCAGGTATTAAATGAAAGGTAATTTAGTTCACCTCTTCGGCTGTTTAAAAAGATGCGTTACAATAGTTGTCATCAATAAATGCCTCAGCAAATTTTTCCAAATCATTTGGTGATCTTTATATACAAAACCAGTGTTGCTATGAAGGATTAAAAAAAATAATAAAGATTTATACATCCAAAATTTCTGCATTTCTCAGAGAAGACATACCCATTGCTCTACTGTTCATTTTTTAAATACTTTTAAAAATTAGTATTGACTAACCACACAAGCATCATACTTTTGAGGCTACATCCAGTCACACCATGGCTTGGAGTCCTACTGCACACAGTTGTGGCAATACCTCACTTTGGCTCAAACGCTTCATTAAACCAACCATGTGGGCACAAGTTCCACCTGGGTCACTGTGTGACCACCGTGGGCACGTTTTATGCTTCACTTTCCCTTTCAAGGTAGAGAGAGAGATACCATAGAAAGACAAGAGCTATAGAAGCAAAGAAATAAAATTAAGCTATGCTCCAGAAAAGTTCTAAAACATTAAAAGAATAGGCAGTTGGATTCTTTCTGCTTTTGTTTGGCTTTGAGGGACTATTCTTTGGGCTACAGTGCTTTGGGGCAGGACCAGCCTCCCCTGTGAGCACCCAGACTGTCTGGACACAGTCACTCCACACAGTGCCTGTAAGTGGTGCAAGTTTCAGAATTAATTTTTAAATAAGTGAATAAATTAGTTTGTGTGGCCAATGAAAGGAGGGATTATGGGTTTGGTCATGAACATTAATGGGCTGGGTGATAAAGAAATAGACTAAAACAAACTCCATGTTCTAGACCGAAGCTCGGGCCAGGTCCCCTTTCTGGGAAGGGCCACGGAGTTAACATCATCTGCTGTGGGGTCACATCCGGCTCAGTGCAGCTACTCAGCCCTCAGCGTCCAAGGCAGCCCGAGGGGGTGACAAGTGATGGCTGTGGCTGCCATCCCATGAATTACACCTGCAAACGCAGATGGTCGCTGTCTTGGGCTATAGTTTTCTAACGCGCGTTCTTGAGAACAGAGTTATTTTTCTCCGATACCAAACAAAATCGATATGTACAGCATCCAGCTAAGATGGGGCTTCCAGCCTTTCAGAGCTGGAGATTTAAAATCCTTTATTTTCGACTTGCTCATAAGATCGCTAGCTGAGGATATATTCAAAAGACTGGAAGTTCATATGTTAAGACAGATGGATCAAACTTTCCAAAGAAAACTTGAGCTTACTTCTGACTAGGGAGTAATTATCTTTATGGGATTAAAATTGGAGGAAACCCACTTTTGTCAAGAAATCCTACAAACAAGAAAAATAAAATTTAAATATTTCTGAAAAAATGCTGCACTGATTAATTACTAAGTCACCGGGGAAAGAAGTAAGTTGCATCTCGAGAGAGAACAGGTGTGGGATTTCTTTTCAGCAATGATATTTTTTGGAATCAAACAACAGAATCAAGTGAGTGTGTCATAAAAAACCTTCTGAGGATTAGAATTCTGACTAGGAAACATGGATATCAGTTTGAATTCAATTTTATCCCTTTGGTGATCAGACTGTATTTTGTATTCATGAGCTATAAAATAATCTGGGAGCCAATTTAGAGTAAATGAGACAAATCAACTTTGTTTAGTGTACTGTCCTTGGCCTAAAATTCCGGAGTTAAACATAAATCTTTTCATTCCACATACTGGAAGATTTAGAGTTGTCAATTTAAGTAGTAAGTATCTAGTCATCCTTGGAAATAGTAACCTTAGAACTTGTTTGTCTAATTGGCAAAACCCAGGGAAAATCCAGGCTCTCGGAAATTGATTTGCTTTTGTTGATACCGAGTACCTTCTCTTTTTCTTATTTCTGGTAGGATTCAAACAATCTTAAAAAAAAAAAAATCAAAAAAACACTGTCCTTGTAAACCAGTCCTGATGTCCAATGGTGATGCTCAATTGCTTTTTAACAAGGAAAATGTGAGGCAAAGAAACAAATCTGAAAGCAGCAGGACTGTTAGAGCCATTGAGCGAGGCCGCCAGCAAAGTGACTCATACTCAGGTCGCCTTTATGAGTAAACTGAAACTCCAGGCAGAGTCATTTCCTGTCAACCACTCAAGAGAAAGGGCAGCCAATCACCAGCAGATTTGTGTTGTTTGGGATATTTCAGCCTGATTTGTGCACAGGTCCTTACTTTTGTCTGTGGCGCGATCTTAACTCCTGGTTTCAAGATGTCTGATTATAATTTTTGATTGGCAGATGAGACAAATAAAACAAAAATAAACTTTCAGATTTAAAGACCAACTAGTGGTTACCAGAGGGAAGGGGAAGGTGCAGGGTAGATGAGGACAAAGGGAATGGTTATATGATAAAAGACAGACCTGGACATGGGGTGGTGACGTTAATGTGGCATTTACAGGTGCTGATTCTCAGGGACACGCACCTATAACTCTGTAATGTTATCATAAAATGTTACTTCTGTAGAAGTCACTACCCCACACATGAAGAAACCAGAGTAGAAATACACACCAAACCTGAGACTGGGGGTTGAAGTTTGAAGTGATTTAAGGGAAATTCAATGAAAAAACTAGTTGCTTCTTTTTATTTTCTTTTTGCCCAAGTCTAAATAGCAAATTGTTTCTCGGCTTTCAAAAATCAAATCAAATCAAATGCACATTGGATTAAATATAGCTTTAATTTTAACAGGCGTCAGTTTGAATTTTAACAGGCCCATGATCTAAATCTCTGTAAACAATAAAAAAAAACAAGAAGCCACTTTCCGTTATAATGAGTTCCACGTCCCCAAGCCCAGTGGCATTTTTTGGTTTGCGCTGGTGACATTTCAGCTGGGCTGGGGCAGGGCTGACCACTTCTTCCTGGAGCCTGGCCCGCAGCATTCAGCCCCGCCCAGGCCTGGCTTCACTGCCCCTCCCTGCTGCTCAGTCCAGGGCTTATTTGACCCATTCACCTCCATCCAACTAAAGTCAGAAATCCTCAGTGTTTAGCCGTAGTCCCAACTACCAGTCTCTTACATTCCTTCCTGCATGCCCTAATTATCTCCTTATCTGTCCAGACCTGCCCTAAGGTTCCTCAATTCTTTATAAGCAAAGAGTCTGGGGAGGCCCCTCCTTTGCTCCAAACGCTCCGGGGACTTACTAGCTGAAGCCAAAGGTCAGTACCTTTAAAAGGGTCCAAAGAGCACCTTATTAACTGGCCCTTGCTTCTCTCTCATCTTATGCCACTTCCCAGCCTCCCTAGGAGCAAAATATCACTGATTTGCCTTATTTGATACCTCAAACAAGCTTCTCTCTGCTGCAGGGTCTTTAAACACTTATTATTCTTTTACCAGAAAAGTCCCTCACCCTTTCTGGTTTTTCAATTCTTCTTCCCTCATTCAGATCAGATGAGGTAGCTCTTCCTCAGGGAAGAATTATCTCCCCTTCAACAACTTAAGACCCTTTCCCCTTATTTATTTCTCTTCCCTGCCACTGAACGCTTATCTCACAGGGCCTGGCATCAGAATTTGAATTAACTTTTTTCTCCCTTCTTGCACTGACTCATCCTTGTGTCTCTAGGGCCAGCAGAAGACGCAGCACGAAGCAGCTGTTTAAGGACCACTGGCTGAAGGAGAGCAGGAAATGACAACTTTCATATCTTGAAATCTCACAGCAGCTCTTTGAAAACAAAGTATTCCTGTTATTTTTATTTTGTCAAGAGGGATCTGAAAGTGGCAGGAATACAATATCTGCCTTTGCTCACCAAGTAGCTTGGCCACAAACACATGGAGGACACATCACTCACCATCTCAGTTCCTCCTGGTACTCTGTGGAGCTCTGAGAAACTTTGCTTAGTCCTGTTCTGTGCTCTCCCCCCACCCGCGGCCTCACGGGGTTGGGGTTGGGGGGGTGGGATTTGGTCAAGACTCTGAGGCTGAGCAGACTGGGCTTCACCTTTGATTAGGTTACTGACTTCCTGGGGAGTTCGGGCAAGACACTTAAGAATTGGTTTCCACCTTCCCTCTGATTAATGGAGCACAGGGGACTGAGGTGATGGTGCTCAGGTGCATTGGCGAAGGAAATTCTATGGTGTCTATACCTGCGGCGGGGGGAGAAAATATTGTTTAAAAATGAACAATGATGTAAAAAAAAAAAGAATTGGTTTCCTTATCTGTAAAATAGAATTAATTGCAATCCCTTAATAGAATTGTGGCAATTAAGTGACCTAACAGGTATATGGCAGAGAGTCACCTACAGGGTCATTAATATTGATATTTTCTACTCCAGAACTTCTGCCTAAGTTTTGAATAGAACATCAATGTTATATATATTTTTATACTTTTCCCTCTAAATAGCACATAGTGCTCATTTTCTAGCCTCAGTTGTGCAAATACTTCAAAGACACAAAGTCAAACATATGAGTCCATCACCTTAAGACAAGCTAAGACGGACCATTTTCTGATAGAGCAGAGAGTTAGCTGTTTCTGCTCACTGCACATCTCACAAATGAACTGACTTCATTCTATGTAAAATCATATACACACATACATGTAACAATAACAGTACAGATCTGTTTTAAAGAAAAATCTATTTAAAGTTACAAATTCCATCTCAAAATTATGTGTTCTTCTATACAATTTCACAACAAGAGCTATTTCTTCAACTTTGAAATTATATTGTGCTTTTACCAGTTCACATTATTTCATAAATATATTCAGAATTAAATTTAACATTTTATGGCTAAAATGTTAATCTAAATAGATGTGCAAAAATCTTTCCTTATTCCTCTGTTGTTGGATATTTAGGAGTTTTGTAATGGATTGCAAGTCTAAATCATACTGTAATCAATACATTTATATTTAATTTTCTTCTGTTAACTTGTTTTCTTTAGATAAAGTCCCTAGGGTGGGTAATTAGTAGCCTTCTTGCCACCAAGTGTTTGGTGGGCATTTGCAGTCTATCTCAAGAAGCTAAATAATAACATATACAAATTCTGGTAACCTAAAATGCATAAACATAAAAATCATAAGCTGTACATTCCCATAACACTCTGAGTGTACATTATTAATGAGGCACCTAGACTGTATTCTAACTGTGAGGGCAATGATAAATATCCCCTTGAGAGACAGTTCTTCAGTGAAGAGGAGTTGTCAAAGCCTTGTTGTACTTCCTGAGAGAAGCAAATGTAGGGAGCTCATGCTCAATTGGCCAGGTGATCTAACAAGTAGACAGTGAGTAGCAGAGAATTATTTCAATTTCAGATACAGAGCAAGTTGAAGAAATCCTTTTTTTTTTTTTTTTTTTTGAGTCAATCATACTGTCCTAGAGTTAAGAGTTTTGGACTCTAGTTCCAAGATATGCATTTCATTATTTTTTTAAAAAGATTTATTTTTATTTATACAAGCGCAAGGGTACAGGTCAGAGGCATGGGAGGGTGAGAGGATTCACCAGAGACAGAGTAGGGAGCAGAATAGGCAGACGGACTGAAGACACTGCTGAGGGTAGCAGTGGGTGAGGCAGGAGAGGTCTACTGTGCCATGTGGGTAGCTCCCTGACCATTACTGATCTCCTCTGAGGTGCCAAGACTGAGCTAGACTCATTCTCAACCTGTCATTGTGAAGATCTTAGACTAAATCTTGGGGTTGTTTTCAAGTTGCTTGTGATCATTGTATTACCTTACTGTCTCTGAGCTGATGACATTACAAGTGAAATGTTGCCCATTTTAGTTGGAAATCACAGCAAATGATGTCACAACTCTCACTAAAGCTTTGGTGTAGGTTAATCAAAAATATTTATTAATATTACCTAAATGGTCACAAAATTATTGTAAGGTTGTGTCAGACAAATGAAAGTTCACAGGATAAAACTCAAAGTTTTTAGCCAAAATATTATATAAAACACCAAAGTTATATTGTTAATGCAACATGTAAGTCTCTCTCAGTAAAATGCACATTTTTCCCTTTAAAAATGAATTTTAAAATGGAATGGAAGATTGTTTTCTGATGCAAGACAGGGTTTAGTTATGAATTTTAAATCACTTTGCCATGGTATATAATAAAGCTGGGAAATGAAACACAACTGGCTTGAATAAAATGTCATCTTTCTCTTATTCTTTAATATATTCCTTAATTTCTGGGACATTTTCATAAATGCATAAAACATGTACTTCAAAATGCAAAATTACTGGATTTATTTCTCTTCCCATAATTTATGATTCACCTACATTAACTTTATTCCAATACAACTTGTCCTCCCCACCAGTGCTGGGCGGCAGATCAGCAATTTCATAAGCATTGATTTGGGGTGTTTTCCCATAATTTTTTAAAAATCAACTTTGTTCAGCCACAAGTTATTTCAGATTCAAAAAAAAGGAAGATGTTTCCTTTTTCTCTAGTTTATAATCATGCTTCTCTCCCTACCTCCTCCTACCTCCCCTCCTATATATATATAAAAGAAACCACCATTCTCTTGTTGCCCAGATATAAAGCAATTGCCCCAAATCCTGAATAGAACATGTTAGTGGCATCCTCTCCTACATATTTTTTTCTGCAGCTAAACAATCTACAGGTGGGATTCCACAGAGTGGAATCAGTAAGGGTAGCAGATATACATCTATCCTCTCAGAGAGGAATTGTTGAGCAAAGCTCTCCTGATTGTTTTTCAAGAGGAGATAGGTGTTAAATTTCTAATAAGGAGAGAACCATTTCATGAATAATATGTTTAATCAGGTTCATTCCCTATTGCTAATCTTATAATGAAAGCATAACCCTTTTGCTGCTCTTTTTAGAATCGATTTGCCCAATGATAGAAACTGGGAGTAATTAATCTTCGCCACAAATAAAAACGGAGAAGCAGTGAACGAGATTACAAAACAGCAACAGCAGGTGACCTGAGTATGAGGACCTCACGTGGAGTGCATTTCCATTTGAGGCCACACCAAACAAATTATGCCAATCTAATTTTTATTATGATGTATGTTTTGTTGCTACCACTTTCTAGAGAAACTGCTGAAGAAGCAGAATAAAAAGTATCAATATAGGAAGAACAGAAATGATTCAGCCCTTTGAGCTTTAACTGTTCTTCATGAGATTGATATTTGTTTTGTGACTAAAAGTAAAAAAAAAAAGAAATAATGTTTAAATTATCTGCGATTTGCAGAGGAAACTGGCCCAAAAGATGTAGACCAGAAAAGACCAATTAGGATAGTCGAATACTAGGAGTCATGGCAGAAGAAGGGTCTTAGCGAAGGCACTCACTGCTTATTCTAGATGGTAGACACCGGGCTTGTGAAGGGACTTGACCTGGAGATGAACTTTGGCTCAATTTGAATGATTCAGAAACGCAGTGGCATGGGCTGCCTGATAAGCAATGAGCTTCCAGTTATATTTAAGCAATTGCCGGTGACTATTCAAAAAAAGAAGAATGTTTTAAAGGAGTTTGATATCGTTGGTGGAAATTAATTTTAACTATCTGGCATATCCATTCCTTTTTTTAAGATTTATTTTATTTATTTATACATATAAGAACTGGGGTAGAGGCCAGAGTTGTGTGTGGGGGGGGCGGTGAGAGACAGAATAAGGAGCAATATAGGTAGATGTACTGCAGGTAGCAGTACAGGTAGAAATACACAGGTAGATGTACACTTCTGAGGCTGAGGGGAGCAGTGGGCAAGACAGGAGAGGTCTGCTGTGCCATGTGGGTTACCTCCCCTGCTAGGGATGGAACTCACGCCTGCAATGGCTAGTGACAGCTTGAGAGCACTGTTTAACCCCTGCACCACCAGGAGGCCCCAGCTTCCCAATCTGAGATTGTAATTTTTGGTAATAATTTCTCTTAGACAAGATGCTTTCAGAAACTGTTATGTGGCAAGGTGAAATGTTACAGGAAGAATGGTTACTAGCTAAGGAGTGTGTGTGTTCATTTTTAGCTTTTGTTTATACTTAGGGCTATGTAATAGTACATGTGAAATGAATTGAAATTTCAGATGCATCTATCCATATAGGATTTCATTACCAAAAAAGACACAACAAATTTCAACATTCGCATTTTCCTAGATATAATTGTAGATGGTTGTTCAAGATAAACTATGTAGTAGTAATAATGTTGGAAAAGTAATATAAGAAAAATATTTATTAATATTTAAAAATAAGATCGCATTATAAAATATGCATATATTAATAACATGAGTAAAGTCATTTATTGTATAATATCTTATGGTAATATGTAATTTAAAATTAAGGCATCCCTAAATACTCTTCACCGTGATATTTTAAGAACATCTTTGTTTCACTTTGGAAGGCATAGTTACCCAAGGAGTGTTGTGAATAATTCAAATTTTTAATGTTGAAAAGAATCTTGAATATGAGCGGAGAATTATTTTTAAGCCCTAAAATAAACACAAATAACTTTAAATGTTTGTAAAAATTATTCACTGAATTAGTTAAAAATAAAAGCTCAACAACCAACTTTCTCCCATCAATACTAGTTATAATAATAAGAATAGCTAAGTTTGACAGAGTGATTACTACTTGGCAGGCATTTTTTGAGGCACTTCACATGACTAAGGCTATTTTTTTCTTCCTAAAAGGCTTGAGAAAAATATCATCCCATTTTATAGATAAAAAATTGAAGCTTAGTGAGGTAAAATGACTTGAAGCTTTTTCAGGTAGGAAGTAGCAGCCTTGAGATTGGCATCTCGGTGTGGCCACGCTGTGTCCTGAACAACCACACTGCTCTGAGTCTCCAAATGAAGCATTTTGCATGAGCCTTTGAAAGATTATATTCATAAAATGTTTGAGGATACCTTCAATTCAGTGAGAGTTGGCGAAGGAATTGGCTGAGTCAAGTATCCTAGATGAGCATTAAAGTAAGTTTCAGCATCTTGTCTCGACGGTGACCTGCACCCATCCCCAAGGGGAGCTCTGAGGCTGGTGTGGGGAGCTTCTTCCAAAGAGAAGCCCCAAGTTATCTCAAATGCAAACTGAATATTGACAGTTCTGGAAGAGTGAGACTAGTAGGTGTCTGGGTGAGAAACCCAGCAAAGCAAAGGTAAAGTTCCTGTTAGAACAGAAGGCGCCTTCCCGTGGGGAACCCAGCCCCAGTGAACATCACCAAAGGGAAGAACCCCGTGACCTCACTGAGTCTAGGGCAGTGGTCTGAGAGAGGCAGAAGAACACCACAGAAGGCTGCCAGGACAGCACGGAGGCCTTGCAAGTTCAGCGAGAGCAGTAGCCCTGAGTGGACCCAGCTCTCAAGGACGGGGCCTTTGTTAGTTCTCCAGAATAAACATGGGTTCCAAGAAGATGACATGCGGCTTAGAATAGAAAAAGAGAATAAAAGCAAAACTAAGACAGAAAGAGCAGTGTTGACTGTGGCTCCAGGAGGGCGGCCCTTCACGGGGTAAGTTAGGTAAACACTTGTGATGTTTGGGTTTTCTTGTTTTTGTTTTTCTTACTATTTTTAGGTGTTTGGATTTGGTTGTACATTTGTGTCTGACTCTTTTTAGTTCACTGATACCCGTGCCAATGGAATTGTTCTGAATCACAGCAACGAATCCTTGTGACTTTGTTACGGGTAGAGTTAAAGAGCTCCTGAGCCTATTTTCTGGAAGTAGCCCCCAGGGGTCACAGGTCACATTTGGGAACTGTCAGCTATTGTTTGACACCCTTCAATAGGAAGAGACTTCTGTAAAATGAGAAGTTGGTACAGACATTCAAACTGTGCTATCGTTGAGAATATTCTGTTGCCAGAATGATTAGTCTACAAAGATTTCAGGATTCTAAGACATTTCCAATCTGTGCATTTCCTCTCCACCTTTTCTGTCTATTCTTTTTCCAGAAGCTCGTTTTCTGTAGAGATTGCAGGGATTTGCTTTGTTTGTTTGCTTCTTTTATTTTAACTGAAGTCCTACATTTGTAGTATTTGCTCAGAGGGCATTCATTTGAATCATCCCTGAAAAGGTTGACATGGAGAAGGGAGGCTTCTGAGAACGGTTCGGTGCCACATGCCCTTTTGTCTCGCAAGAATCTGCTTCTCCATAACTCTTAAATGTGTTGCTCAGAGAGAGAGGCAGCACATTCAATTATTCATGTTTTCTAATTAAGCCCTGCTGATGGTGCCTAAGTGGAAACTCTGTTTGGGAGAGAATGTGTTCTTAATGCTTTTCACTGCAACACACATTTGTTTGATGGCGACATCAGTTTCTTTAGGTCCTCACATAGCCTGCTTGATGGGTTTAGAACTCACATCTAGATATTATCTGTCATGTCTTAGGTCCCTCAGCTGTTGGTTCCATGCCTTGTTTAGAGATGACAACAATATCTGATGTTTTGTTAATGATCTTTTGGTTATTATCTGGATTGGAAATATCTGGAAATTACAAAGCCAGATTCTGATACTGTGCAACTATTTTGCAGTCTGCAAAGGGATTCAAATGCTCCATTTATGACTTTTCTCTTCTTTTGGTTTCTCTCTATGGATGAAAGTGTGTCATCTTGTAAAAGTTGGCCAATCTTCATCTCTTTGGGCAATGTTCATTTTTAAAAGGAAGTTTGATTTTAAGCACGAATATTTCCTTTTTTTTTTTAATAGAGGCATGTTTTATTTATTTATTTATTTGTTTGTTTGTTTGTTTTGTTTATACAAGCACTGGTTACAGTCAGAAGCGCAGGAGGGTGAGAGAATTCACCAGAGCCAGAGCAGGGAGCAGAGCAGGCAGAAGGACCAAAGTACACCGCTGAGGGGAGCAGCGGGCAGCAGGAGAGGTCTGCACGCCATGTGGGACCCTCCTCTGGTGGCTGGGAAGCAGCCAGGGATCGAACTGGTGCTGCTGAGGCTGTGGGCAGCTTCTCAACCCAGCGCTCAACCGCTGCGCCACCGGGGAGGCCCTGAATATTTCCTTTTTATCACTTCCCGTTAAACTCCCTTTAAGTGAAATTTCCAGAAGTTTAATTGATGTATGATTCTTTAAAACACCAAAATTTAGATTATTTTTAGCCCCTTGTCCTTAAATCAAAATGATTGTATACATTTCTTATCATTTCATTTTTGGTTTTCCTTAACTTTTATGATCTTTCTGATATTCTTCCTTGGTTTATCACATATTTCATTTTTCTAATAAAATGCAAGATGAAAATAATCAACTATATAAATCTATTTAACTTTTTTGTATGGAACTCATTGATAAGAGTGAAATGAATATTCCAGTTAGTCGGACTAATAAGAGGGAGACAATAGGCTAATGTTCTGAATTGTCCATTTGGTTAACAGTTTTAAACACATTGCAAAAAGAAAGTGCAGTGTTAGCAAAAGTAAATTCCCCCTTACAGACTCTTTTTTTTTTCCTTTAAAGAATTTATGGTGATTAAAGACCTATCTTGAATAAAATGATAGACCTTTACTAAGAATAAAACCTGTGGATGTATTTGACATGCAAATATCTATTATAATTAATACATTGCCATCAGATTTATACTAGTATATATAATACGGTATATTAAAATTGAACAGAAAAAGTGTATTTGAATTTACTCACATTTTATCTAACTTAGGAACTGACATTTAAGGGTCTGTATTTTATGCGTATTACTTCTTTAAGCAATTAAATATTTAATTTTTAAGGAAAATATCTATCTTTTCACTCAGGTTAGAAACACAAGGTGAAGAAAATTATTGTATGCACAATGTGGTTTTCTTATTGTTCTATACAGAATGTCTAGCTCTTTAACCCATCCATCTGGGATATAATACAAACTGTTATTAAAAAAAGCGTTTATTTTAGAAGTAGTTCCCTATTTCTTGCTATAAATGACTCTATAATGTATGTTGCTTGACAAGTGTGACCCGACTTTTTTCTTTATTTAGACTTCAGAGGATTTAATTTTGATTTTAAGCAGTCAAACTGAAATAAGATGAACTATAAGCTCCATTTCTTTTCCTGAGCAGACTTGTCAGGTGGGAAGGGAGAGAGAAGAAAGTGCGCCAGCAATGGACAAAGATTAGCTTTTTTACCATGTCTGCTTCTAGAAAAGGAAAACAAAATAGACAAAGAAAGATTCCCAAATTAATCAAATTAAAGAGCTTCTGCACAGCAAAAGAGACAATAACAAAAACAAAGAGAAACCCCGCTGACTGGGAGAACATTTTTGCACACAACACTAATGATAAAGAACTGATCACAAAAATCTGCAAAGAGCTGATGAGACTCAACAACAGCAAAGAAAATAATCCAGTCAAAAAATGGGCAGAAGAGCTAAAAAGAAACTTCTCTGAAGAGGAAATGCAAATGGCCAACAGGCATATGAAAAAATGTTCAACATCACTTGTCATCAGGGAAATGCAAATCAAAACTACCATGAGATACCATCTCACACCAGTGAGAATGGCACATATTAAAAAAACTAGCAACAACAAATGTTGGCGAGGGTGTGGAGAAAAAGGAACTCTCCTGCACTGCTGGTGGGAGTGCAAACTGGTGCAACCACTATGGAGAGCTGTGTGGAGATTTCTGGACCTACTAAACATAGAGCTTCCATATGGTCCAGCAATTCCACTCCTAGGTATTTACCCAAAGGACACAGAAACATCAATTCCAAAGAGCACCTGCACCCCTATGTTTATAGCAGCACTGTTTACAATAGCTAAGCTTTGGAAATAACCCAAATGCCCAAAAATAGATGACTGGATCAAGAAGATGTGGTACATATACACCATGGAATATTACTCAGTAATCAAAAAAGATAAACACATGCAATTTGCAGCAACATGGATGGAGCTGGAAGAGATCGTGCTCAGCGAAATAAGCCAGAAAGAAAAAGAAATATACTGGATGGTTTCACTCATAGCAGGAATCTAGAAAACTTAAATAAGGGACCAGGAAAAAGAATGACTCTAAGAAAGAAAATATCAAAATCAACAAACAACTATGAACCAGGGACACACAGTGGGGGGTGGGGGGCGGGGAAAGGACGGCTTGGGGTCAAAATAAGGTGGTTGTAATTGTAAGGGGAATATAAAAATAAAATTTAAATTAAAACTAAATAAATAAATAAATAAAGATTTCCAAATTAATTATTCCAAGTCACCTGGAACTTGCCAGTGGTACTGATAGACTCCAGTGCACCTAAGTCTGTTTGGGAGACTTAGATGACCTTATTCTTGGACTTCCACAAAATATCCTTGTGAAGACAATAGCTGGGAAGAGTTAAAATTCCATCTCATTATAAGTAACTTGTGAACGTTGGCTATTATTTTTCTCTAGTGCCTGGAAAGCTTTACTATCGTGAGAACTTCTAGTCCTCGCTATGCATCCTGTGCCTGGGATGCTCATGAGATTTGACATCTTCCATTTCTATTTCTCTCCATCACTGAGTGATCCTATTTTTACTAGCCTTTCACAAAGTTCTGCTTGGATTTTGGAAACAATAAGGGAGGCCATTTCCAAGCTGGCCCATAGATGGAGAATCTGCTCTTCCCATTGTTGAGTGAACAAAATGGATTCTTCAGAAAAGACATATTTTAAATGCTCTAATAAATGCATTCTTTTGGATTTTTTAAAGAAAAGTCTATAGCTGTTTGCTGTCCATTAGAAAACCTGCTACTAGCTCTGTGGAGTGATACCCAGGCCCCCTTTCAACCCTATCCCCTTCACCTCTTCTTTTGTTTTATTACATGAAATCAATTTAATCATTTTTCAAATTTGGAGTGATGGTATGTCACTGCCTCTATCATGCTGTAAACGGATCTGAGTGTCTTTGATATATCATAGTAACTACACTAAAGGAAATACTTGAAATTGAAAATGAATGAAAATAATGCCTGCCTGTGCTCAGGAAGAGGAGATTGCTTGAGTCTAAAAGATCTCTCATCCAAATAACCGAAAACTCTTCCATGTTGTGTGAAACTTCACTAGTATTTTCAGGGTGACTGGGGGAAAAGAGTCAACTTTTAGCGAAGAATAATACCTGATGAGAGGATGTGGTGTTTATATGATTTCCCCCCAAGCAATTAGAATGATAATATAAACTACTCAAAATAGTGTAGGTTTAAACACATGATAGAAAACATCATCACACCATTGACCATCTCCCTGGTGCTGGTAACCATGGCAGGTCAGGTAGGCTTCCCAGGGTCAAGTGGACCAGCACATTTGAAGGTCATCCATTTCCAGACGTTCACCTCCATGCTGGTCCTTTCCATGGGCGAGTCAAACTCACACAGCTTCTCCTTCTTGCATCTCTTTTTTGTAATTGTCATGCTCTCAGCTTACACATAACAGGAAACCACTCATGGATTCTGTATTTTGCCGTGATGAGTTTCATTTAATACCTTACCTTGCTCACTGCTGAATTCTAGTCCAAAACGCACTGCACTTAAGAAAGAAAGCAGTGGAGCATTTGAACATTAGGACCAGCTCCCTGCCTGGCTGGGGGCTTTATCGCTCCATGGATCCATCCATTCTCTTATCTAGCATATCTCATTATCTATGTATCTTGCTTAGAATCCAGAAGCCAGGTTGTTGTGGGAGGCATATAAACATTTCTTTCGGTTGGAAGAAATGAGACTCTTTTTTGACAGGTAGTGAATATATTCTTACTATTTTTTTCTTGCTGGTTTTTGTTTTTTTGTTTTGTTTTGTTTTGTTTTTTGTTTTTTGTTTGTTTGTTTGTTTGTTTGCTTGTTTTTGACTGAGGTCTGGCTTGGGAATCAGGTTAAATGTCAGACATTCTTCCATTAATTGAATGTTCTAAAACATCAGCTCCAAGCTTACAAAGTGCAGGGTGCATGAAAAGTATTTTAGGAAAAAGCTAAATTAAATAAATTTTGATTTTTCTCAAACCTTTTCTGGATGTGACTGGCTAAAAATAGTGCCTCTAAATAAAAGAGAAACAGGTGTAAGTGTTGGTCACTTAATATGTCTAGGTAAAATCTTTTTTTGATTCATAGAAAAGGAGAAAATGACTAATTTTAAGAAGTCCTGTGATTTTCAATCTTTTGCTTTCATTAAAAATAAGAACTATGTCAGTGAATTGTTTGTCATAAAGAAATATTAACTAATTTGGTTTTTAGACAGATTTGTCGCACTCAACTTATAAGTTCATACAGCATTTTTTTTTTCCTGTTTTTTGGAGACAATATGGGACTTTAAAAAAAATTAAGGAAAAACCTGTTAAATTAATTAATTTGATTACTAGCAGTTTAATTGCACCCTAGACAACTTGACTAATCACTCATCTCTAAATCATGAGGGCCTCCTCCTCCTCTCTTAGCTCCTGACAGGCACACTCCCACAGTACAATATGGAGGACAGGTGCAGATACAGAGTATAGAGGTGATGTAGAGATGTGGGTTACCTGCTCATCTGCTTTCTCATGTCTGGTCATACTTACATGGACTCGTAGTGTCCCATTTCCAACTAGTAATGGACCTATGCTGGTCAGAAAGTTGTATAATTTTCTAATGCAGACCACATGGTCTACACTCAAACCCCAAGGAAATGAATCATGAGGCTTTCACTGGACCTTTCTATAAAGCTTCTCCTTTCACCTCTGAAAACTCCAATTCCTAGGAGTCTTCCGGACATTGCGATTCAAGCCAAGAACTACTTGCACTGTAGCCTGGATCAGCTGTGAAGCCCTTTCCTATTGAGAACCACTCAAAATCTAACAGCCTCTGAGCTTCCTCAGTCTCCAAAGCAGTATTTCTAAGTGTAGGACGTGTTGCCTTTGGAATCCTAAGAGACACTGGACGTTGTGATTCTGTCTTTGTGACAGTGGATACAAAATGAAGCAATCTAACTTTTACTCTCCATAGTATACATGTCCAAATTGACTTTTATTGTCCATTACTTTATCACGTTCCCTCCGCAGTGCATCAATAAAACTTAGAAGTACCCATCTAAACCCACTGTCCTTACAGCATCAATCCAATTCCCATCACCCCAACCCCCTTATTCAGATGATTGGATCACCACACCTGCAATAATGTTCCTTTCCATGGGGGCAGTACCCTATGTCACCACCAGTGAATTATCAAATTTGGGGTCACTGTTATTTGCTCCATATTTTTCTCAAGATTTCATTTTCCTGTTCAGCTAGGTAGCAAGTGAACCAATCCTCAAATATATTGTTTAGCTTCTTTTCTTAAACCACTTTCAGTACCAACTTTGTTTACCTTGTCTGATAAAACATCAAGACATGATTAGACATAAAGGAGATGTTGTGGTAAATGCTTGTGAGGTAAAGACAGAGATGGGGAGTGGACAGCCAAGCCCCCACACATGCTACGGGTCTGACATGTATGAAAACGGAGAGGAGAGAAGTGGGTGGGCCAGGAGGAGCTTGTGTTGTAGAACTGCTTTGAGAAAAGTGGAGAGATTTTGAGTGAGTGAGTAGGAGCAGAAGTGGTCTATCTTTAGTACCCTTTGTAGGCTCAGGCTTGGTCTGCCACATACTGGGGGAGTACAGCCCCAGTTAGAGCCCTGTGGGTCCCCTGAAGGTGCACTAGCAGGAGGCTGTCAGGCATCCTGGCACAGCAGGTCCTCTTGAAGGGAGAGCTGAGAGGTACAACACGAACAGACACCACAATGGAACTTTAAAAAGCCTCAAAAATCCAGTGATTTGATGACATTATTATTGCGTGTGTGTGTGTGTGTGTGTGTGTGTGTGTGTGCGCGCGCATGCGTGTGCGCTGGCCATTTTAAAAGGGGAAATGAACCAAAGAAGACAAAGAAGAAAGAAAGCATGACTTTTGAATCTGGCAGGAAAACTTGGTAGTAAATAAGCAAAAAGACAAAGTTATAGAAATTTTAAGCTGGATGAGATAATTCATGCCATCTAAAATATTCAATATTTCAAAGAGAAAGTGGAAAGTGGAAAAATTAAGATTGTTTTACTGGTATATATTCATGTTTCAAAAGGATTTGATATGACATAGAGCTAGCGATTTACAGAGGTGGAAATACATGGTGTATAAAACACACTATGTTTGTGGTATTCACAGCGATGTCATACCCTTGTATGCATAGCTTTTTTACACTCTGTAATCAAGAACTATGACAGGTGACTACAAAGATGTGTTTCTATATGTTTGTTTTGTAAGAGTTTCTATTTCTTGGGAGAAATTCAACTTTCTGTTTCTTGAATATGTTATGTGTGACTTCTGAGAACATGAGACTATTCATAGCATACACGTACAATTATTCCAGCTATATTAGCTGTGAGTCCTCCAATTCTAAAGACCAAATATGACACTGAAATAAAATTAAAAACCCAAAGAATAAGTATATTCGAGATAAAAAGTCTCTATAGTTTCTAGTCTTGATTCTTGTTTTGCAGTTCAGTGTCAATACAATCTTCTATTACTCACTAGCATAGATGTAAATGTTCCATATTGATAATTATTTAATTTAAAAAAAATATTAGTTACATTGCTTGAAATTAGTGTAGTTAAAATTTTAAAATTTAATATGAGAAAAATAGCAGTGATGAACAATAAAAATATCAAAAAATACAGATGAATTAAAAATCACCAAAAATATATAGCAATTATTATGATACTTTGAAAACATAAAGTGGAAATGATCATAGGAGCAGGATATTATTCTAAAACATTGTTCCCCATCCAATTCTTCTACAGGATGGAGAAATCTAAAGATTCATTTCTCTGAGATTAATGCTTCAGTTCATTTGAAAGTATTTTCATTTTCATAATAGAGAAACCTGATTGTTGTGGGGGGAAAAAAAGAGACTAGCACATTTATTCAAGAAAATGGTGCATTTACAGCTCAAATTGTTCACTGATATTTTATTGTTGAGTGGAGTCATTTGTCTCTTCTACTCCATTCTAATTCTGAGAACGCCATTTCATTGCTTAGTCAGTAAGAGCACCACAATAAACTCAAATGCAAAACCAAAATGGTTTTTATTGTTTGTTTTTCTGTCAAAAGCAAACACGTTTCCTGAGTTATGTAGCTATTTGTTTGTCTTTAAATTTTCTACATCGTATAAAACTTTGAATGAATACAAATCAATAGTTTTGCCATAAGATTAAAAAAAAATTCCATTCAGTGTCGCAAAATGGCTGAAGTTTTAGCCAACAGTTGTAAAATGTTTAAAAATAAAACTGCCTGCCAGACAGCTTCTTCCCATTTGGGAACTCAACTTTGCTTCCCATATTCTGGCACGTGAAGTAAAGTTTCCACATTCCCAGAACCTATTGGTAATTGCACATTGCTGTTTCTCTCCGGGGATTTGCAGCATATGTATCAAATTGCAACCTCTCCCTAAGTTCATGGTCATTTAAAATCTTTCCCCACCTTGAGCTTTATTTGTATTTCACATTCCATATTATTTTTCATGGGCTTAGTTTTTACAGAGAAAAGAATTTCCTTTTATGTTACTGCTTTGGTAATTATGAAAATCTTCGATCTGAAATATAAGTGATGTTGGTAGAAGAGGATTTGTAGAGTCCGTCCAAAATTAAGGCACATGTATAGTACATTAGATCTACACTAAAAATCCCTCCCCTCCACAAGATATTATTTTTATTTTATGTTCCATTTTGATAAATCATTTCTATGTGTGCAAATATGTAATGACAGGTAGATGACCCCTGGTACTTTCATTCTTTATAGATTTAGAGGCTGAATTACTTATGTTAAATGTGAATTAAGAACATAAATACTCAGCAATTTAAGTGTGGCTTTCATATTTGAGAATAAGTGGTTTGGTCTAAATGACTTGCCTATATTGACCAATCATTGGATAATGACAATACAAATTTCTGATTTACTCTGTTTTCCAATCATAGTTTGTCATTAATAGCCAATGATTATATCTAATCAAATTCTATGAGGAAATGCCAGTCAAAACCACAATAAGATATCCCCTCAACCTGTTAGAATGGCTACCTGTAGACAGGTACAGTCACTATGGAAAACAGCATGGAGGGTCCCCCAAAAATTAAAAATAGAGCTATCACATGATCCTACAAGCCCACTTAGCCAAGACATGGAAGCAGCCCAACCATCTGTTGGGGAAAGAATGGATGAAAGGGACAGGGCATACAATAACCATGGAGAAGGAAGGGTGTCATCAGACAACTTATCACTGTGTGAACGTCATAGGTGTAATTACATAACCCTAGATGGTCCAGCCTACTACATACCTAGGCCGGCTGCAAAAGCCCACAGGGATCACCATCCTATTTGCAGCCAATGGTGGACATAAACATCGTTAAGATAAGATGACCTTGAAACCATTGTGTCACGTGAAATAAATCAGAGAAAGAGATATACATTGTGCTGTCATGTACACGTGGAATCAAAAACCAAACCAAGACCAAGCCAAACCAAGAAACTTAACTCATATATCCAGCGAACAGATTGGTGTCTGCCAGGGGCAGTGAGGGGGGAGAGAGTAGGGAAGTAAATCCGTCCTGGGGTTGTCACAGACAGCATGGTGAATATCGTCTGATTTGAAAATTGCAAAGAGATTAAGGCTGAACATATCACAATAAACCAAAAATGTGTAACTCCGCACGGTGGCAGATGTGCTGGCCACTGCGATATATACAAACACCAAAGCATTGCTGCACACTGGAAGCCAATTTGATGCCCTATGTAATTATACTTTACTAAAATAGAGATGCTTGACACTTGATAATAACAATTTTTCAGATTTCTAACAAAGGTAAAACAACAGTTTCTAACAGAGACTTCAGATGACCCTAAGAAGTAAACACTTTGCTGCAGAGGCCACATCACCCCAGACTGACAACCTGCTGAAGAATGCAGGGTAACGGTGCCCACAGAATGCAAAGTGAGGAGCCTCCTCAGTTTTGAAGGGAAATTTACCAGCCAGTAGTTTATGGATCCACCTTTATTCCCCCAACTCGATACACTATTTATATGGCTCACATATTCTCTCGTTTGCTTACTTGTCAGAAATGTATTCTTGCTCCATTTTGTGGGTAAAAAAATAATTTCTATGTATAGAACTACAACTAGGTTAAGTGGAAACATATTTTAATAAATGCTTTTTTTGGATGATAATGGAAAATAATGAAAGAGTAATTGAGTTAGCTTTGTATTTTAGCAAATCCAAATTAGTTTTGTTAAAATGGATTTGCATAATTAGAACATTTATAATACAATCCTTATAGATCCTGAGGTACACTTTGACATAAGATAAAATGATCTTGCCATATAGAAAAATTTTGAAATGTGTTATATTTAAAAAAAAGAACAGATTAAAATATGCATTTTCTGGTAGCCCTAAATATAAAATTAAACAGAAAACGAGCCATCACTGAGCAGGAATCTGTCTACTAATCATTGCCAAGTAGATCTTTATAAACATGGCCAGAGCTGGGGGTGGTGCACATGATAACAAAGGTATGATGCAAGAAATTGTGGAAATTGAACAATATTTTTCTCCATATGTGACTCTTCCGCAGAGCTCATGTTCCAGGGTGCGCTGGCTTATTTATGCACTCTTATATAAGTTTACTTGTTCATGTCTTGTCCCTCCACTCCTCTATCAGGAGAGGTTGTCACCAATGTGCATGTTTTTTATAGACTGTCTTAAAATATCAAAATCGGTATTAATGAACCTGGTTTAAATTTTTTCTGTTCTGTGAGGTCCCATTGCCTGAACTATTGCAACATGAATCAGTATAAAGTGTGTGTTACTTTATTTTCCTAGGTATGCTGCTGATGAACTTTCCAGGTAATGACATTTATATGCAGCATTTTTTATTGTTGCTATTGCCTTATATATAGTAACAGGATTCAGCAGACCTCCTGCTGGACCATAAAAGTGAGTTTTAATATGATACATTCACTAATGTGAGCCATGCAGAGTGTAAGCACAGTTAATTGCTCACATTAACAGCAATATGTACCAAGTGATAGCTAGTCAAAAATGCAGTAACGATATAGCAGTCCAAGGCTTCAAAAGATCAGTCTCTATTTAACCCAGGGAACTTGGGCAGTGAGCTCAGAGTCTTCTCTTTGTCTACCTGCTGCTATCTGCTGCTTCCCTTGCTGTGTGGCATTAACTCTGAGATAAACAAGCAAGTTATTTTTATAGCTAGTGCAATCTCTCTGCACGATTTAAAGAAAGCAAAGGAGGAAGTCTGATGATGAATAACTGACTATAATGGAAGTCAGATGCCTGTTTTCTCTGTAGGGAAGGACTAGAGCAAGTGGCTTTATCTACCACGGGCAGTCATGAGGGGCTATTGCACTCATCAAAGCTTCCTGAAACCTGAGTGCTGGTGAAAGCAGAGACATTGAGCAGGTGAGTTCCATTCCAGGTAGTAGAATCACAAACCAAGATCAGTGAAGAATACAGTACTGTTTCATGGACTGTCCCAGCTACTCGAGTGTATGAAATTTCCACCTCATTTAGAAAAGCTATATTCTAGCTTCCTGAATTTTATGAGACATGGTCTTATGAGATCTGCTACATGCTTAGCAGTAGGCATCATCACACTCCTCAGTGGGCTCAAAGGAAGAAGACTTTAAAAAGATGTACATTACAAAGCACCCTACCCACATTGAAAAGGTCTTAAAATTCATCAACTCCTTCCTTCTATTACCCATTATCCACCCTGTGGCAGGGCCTGCGACTTTGGGGAAACCTGAAAGCTGTGTGTTTGTTGAATATTTTGAAATGCTCCTACTAATGGGAATCTCCTGAAGTGAAGACTTAACTGTGGTCTCAGTCCAAAGAATAATGAGAAAAGAACAAATGGAGAGTGACATTTGACATGACGTTCTTGCAACAAAATAAGGAGAACAGATTGGTTAATTCTTAGTGAAGACATTCCCCATCCTGATCATGGAAAAACTAACAATGGTTTTCCCATTGCACAAGAGACTCCAGGTACAAATGACTGTGATGGCGATGCAATCCTTCCATCCATTAGGCTTGAAGCTATAGAACAGCCTTTTTGCTACAGAATGGAGTGACGGGTACTGTGCGCTGGGGAGGAACATGACGTGGTCCAACCTGAGCTTCTTGAGACACTCTGTCAAGTAAATTAGTGGAAAGTCCCAAGCTGGTCAAGAAAATTATGAGAAATAATAATTGTCTTGGAAACCAAAGTTCTGTCAGAGGGAAACACCATCCTGAATCACATGAAGGGTAAAGTGTGACAAGCTTTGCCACCTCTGGCCCTAGTAAGTCCTGAATACTAATTAAACTAATACAGTTGTTATGACTATATTGTGAGAAGGAGGTGAGGAGCTGTGAAGGGTGTGTTTGTCTGTGTGGGTACTTGACTGGCACAAAGTAGTTTGAAACATGGAACAAAAGAAAATTTAGTTTTTAATTGTCAAAGAAGGAAGTCAATAGGTATTGGCTTAAAAATATTCCCAGAGTAGCACTGCAAGCAATTTATTTATAGATACGAAGATAATGCTTTAAGAAAGAACTAAAGGAATGATAAGGTCCGTGACTGCCAGGGATCCTAATAGCTTTATGCAGCCATTTGATTGCTGAAACTATGTTAAAAATAAAAACTGGTTAAAGAAAAAGAATGGCTATTCCTTAGTACTTGGTATGATGGATCAATAGTAAGTTGTCTCTAAGGTGCTGTTGCAGAAATGTCATTGTTGTTCATTGTCATTGTTTAAAGAAGAAAGGAACTTTCCAGGAAATCTGGCAACTGCTTTTAAAAGAATCCATATATAAGTCTTTTTAATTGTGCATGTTCCTCCTATGCCTGACAAAATGCACAGGTTTAACTCAAAAATGCCACAGGTTTAACTCAGAACTGCCCAGGCAAACTGAGATGCAAGGTCTTCTTGTTATGACATTGTGGAATTAACACATCACAGGTGCAGGAGAGTATCTGGTGGGCAAAATGAAGGTTATCTGAGCACACAAGCCAACTGAAACAAGCTGGTGGCATGACTGCCAAATGGTTCATCAATAGCAACCTTGGCAAATGTTTAAATGGAGGGGAAAGTTCATGAAAGAGAAGCGGTTCAGACATTTAAAAGATACAGGGTAGCAAAGCTTAGCAAGATGGAGTTGGTTGGTTACGGTCCAGTTGTCCAGGTGATCAGCAGAGGGATAATGAGAAGCTGAGCACCAGCAATGAAAGACACAGTCGGGAGTCCCAGGGACTTGGTAGCTAAAGGCAGCTTTTATCTCTCCAAGCAGAGGAGCGAACTGGGCGTCACAGAGCCTTAAGGCACTTCAGGGCTCAGAGGTGCACTGTGCTATGGTTGGTCTCCCAGATGGAACGACCTTGGACTAGACCTTGAGAGGAAAGTACATGCATGTATATTTGCCCCAAGGATATTTTTGCCCTCAAGGCTTGCCGTGGGGATTACCTTTTCCTAGTAAGAACTGGCTCACCACTGTCCTAAAGGCACTGAGAAGCTACTTCCTCTCCGGACAATGGGTAGAGGAGTTTCCCACAGAGTTGCCCCAACCCCTTTCCTACCCCCTAAGTAATAATTGGGTATTAGGGGAGGAAGTATTGAAAGAAATAACCATCAGGCATAAGATTCAGGAACCCCCTCTGAGTTTGGAATTAGATGAAGGATTTCTGAATCCAAGCATTGGGGAAGGATTCGCTGACTTTGAGTACCGCTTGGGGACACAGGGTTCAGCATTGTAGCAGAGACATTGGGTGATGGAGTGTTTCACTGCTGGGGTGACTGTTAGAACCCAGGGGAAAGCTGCGGTCAAGGCCAAAGGGTGTGGTAGTGGCGGAGTCTGTGCTAGAGCAAGGCCGAGAGAGGTGGAGTGAGAAGGGAAACCAGACAGGATGCTGCAGGCGTGAATGCCAGAAGCCACACGAGGAAAGAGTTTTTGGGAGGAAGACCCCCTCCCGCAGACGAGACTGAGGGTAGAGGAGGTGGGTCACAGAGTGAGTTCAACATGGGTGACTGGGCCCTGAGTTAATAGAGGACAGGTGGCAGCAGTCAACAACAAAATAGGTCAGGAAACTGAAGAAACAGCAACGTTGTAGGAGTAGAACACAGGACGGCGTCACAAAGATCTGTGGGATGGCGCAGACTATGCCGATGAGCTGTTGGGAGGAAATGGTCTCATAACGTGGGTTCCATCAGACCTCGGCTATGATCTGGATGCCTGTGCCTCCCCCAGACTCACATGTCTGAATCCTGACTGCTGATGGTGATGGCATTATGAGATGAAGCCTTTGGGGGGTTGATTAGGTCATCAGGCTGGAACCATCACTGGTGGAATTATAAGAGGCTCCAGAGAGAGCCGAGTGCCTTCCTCCATGTCAGGAGATGAGGAGAAGTCGCTAGCTAACAGAGACAGCCCTGCCTGATTGTGCTAGCACCATGGTCTTGAACTTCCAGTCTCCACAACTGTGAGGAAAAGTTCTGTTAATTATAAACTACCCAGTCGGTGGTATTTTGTGATGGCAGCCCAAAGAGACTTGGGGCACCCTAGACTCATAAAGCTGTATGGACGCAGACGGCACTTCGTCTGAAGGTGGACACTGCACACCTGAGGTGGAGCAGCAGGGGTGGACTTGTCTAAGCTGAGAAAGCAGGGACCCAAGACACCCCATGGCACCAAGGCCTCCTCCCACTACTCATCAGTGGCCATATCTGAGGGGCATCCCTCCCAGTTATTAAGTGAAGGAGAAATGCCCCAGTCCTGACTCACGGGCCGGCAGTCTGGCCTCATGTGTCAGCTCAGAGTCGGGGATTCTGTGACAGCCACATTCAGGGATGATTCTGAGTGACATTGGGCAAAATCCCTTTGGGTGGGCTTGTGAGCAGAGCATCTGGGTACCCACTGCACGTGAGAGGAAGTGACTGAGAGAGAGTGTGTCCACAGCAACCAGTGTCCTGACTGTTTTGTCACAGACTGGAAGAGAAACTTATCAGATTATCTCTCTAAACATTATAGTGTATTGAGGGTGTCGTGTCCAAAATTACAGCTTTCCACTTGCAAGAGAGAACACATCACATTTACAGAGTTTTCTCGATGTCAAAAAACATAATCCTTTGAAAAATTCCAAATTTTCTATTTGGACTTAAAAATATCTTTTAGTACATTAGAGCTTTTCAACTATATTTGGTAGCAATTTTCTTGTGTGAAAGAGAAAAATAACAAACCCACCTTTCTCCTTTGCGTGATAGACAAAGGCAGTTGTCTCCGACCTCCACAGGCCTGACTTTCTTCTGCAGCTGCATCTTGAAAAAGAAAGATTCAGGAAGTGATGAAATATATATTGTCGCCAAATTCTTTAATTATCACATTTCTTAATGGAACTTTGTGTTTTCTTATAAGCATCCAGCACAATGAGATCTCAGAGATGCAAGAAATTAGACTTGCTTGATCTGCCTAATGCCAGGATTTCCCTAAGTATCTATTAAAGTTTCATTCTTTAACTTTAATTATTTTCACACTGTCAGAGTTGACATACCTACAATATTTCATTCAGCTACCCTTGTTTTCTATATAACTGATGGGGAAATCACCTATTTTTCAAGGCTTTTTCAACCTCCTGGTGCATATTTCCATATGAGCTGATTATCCATCATTGTGACAGAGGAAGGAAAGGAGATATTTTCTCAAATGATAGTCATTTGCAGTTAGGTGCCTAGTAGAAAGGTTCCTAGTGTAAAATATTTCAGCTTTCTTGCATACCTTTCAATGTAGTAATTCCCACTAGCATGGGTGTTTTAAGGATTAGCAACACTTGTGATTTGAAATCATTGTATGTGAAGCTTCACAGAGCAGTTCTGGGCCTAGGTGGCTTTTGTTCCAACTCTGGACACATTTGATCATTTTTCCTCAATTTTCAATAAAGAGGTTGAACATTTGTAGTCACCTAAGTGATTGTCTAATAGTTATTCTCCCTTTTAAACTTTTAAACTTCCTAAAGTGTATGTCCAAAGCTCTCGATGACACCTTGATGCATGACATTCAAGAGCCCATATGAAATATCCTAACTTCAATTTCTCCAGCCAAATTTATTTTATTTTTTTAAAGATTTATTTTTATTTTTGCATACAAGAATTGGAATGTAGGCCAGAGGTGTGGGGGCTGACAGGATTCATGAGAGAGACAGAGTGGGGAGCAGAACAGGTGGATCTACTGAAATCCACTACTGCGGGGAGCAACCAGGGGATAGGAGAGGTCTGCTGTGCCATGTGGGTAGCTCCCTGGCCAGGGATCAAACTCAGGCCACTATCACAGATAGCGTGATAGTGCTGAGACTTAACTCCTAGGCCACCAGGAAGGCCCTCCCCAGCCAAATTTATTGTTATCAAGTAATATTATGGGATAGGCAAGTGAGAATTCCTATCACTGTATCTCTGTTGGTACATTCAAGGAGTTGAATACAATGAGTTTCCCATTTCCCCAGTCCCTGCAGCACCTGCCCAGTGGCTTGGACCTCTGTGGGTCTTCTCTACTCCCTACCTCAATAGGCAGGATGTGATGACTGTGTGCACGCCATGGACAACATCTGGATGGTTACCTTTTCTTCTGCATGAAAAGACTACTACAAAAATGAGGTAACCTACTGGAATCTAGAAAAATCAATCCAAGTTGTATTCCCTGCCAAAACTAAGCATTCTTTTTAAAGAGAAGAGTGGTGGAGGTGAGAGGCTCAGGCCTTTGGAAGGAAGACACAGGTAATTTTGAACACACCTGATTCAGAATAATAATTAAACACAATTAAAATAGAACACACCATTACAATCAGATATTTTTGTAGGTAGAATTGACTTTTGTGACCTGCTTGGGAACATGAAGACTAGCCTATTGCTTCCATAGAAACAGGCATCTGAGTTTCTAAGGACAAAGTTAAAAGACAAAAAGCTGGGTAGCTATTTGTAGAATGGCAATGTCTGTGTTTTCTACAGTACCCACACTCAGAGGATTGTATTTTAATTTAGAGATGCTCATGGGTAATATGGCAGAGCCTATTGGAGAGCTTGTTTACACGCTTGCAACGAAGCAGGGAATGTTCAGGTTCTCTGCTGTGTGCTCGTAACTCTTTATGAAATCTTATTAGCATATATTTTGATGATGAATCATCACCTTTCTACATTAGCAGTGTAGTACATCATTCCTCACAAAGATAAATAGTTATATATTCATTTATTTATTCACCATACATCTTTTGAGTCCCTCCATACCAGCCAGGAAAGAATGCAGGAAAGAATAAGATGCTCTCTGCATGAAGCAGCTTCTAGAACACCAAAGTAGGCAAGTAAATGTGGACACAAATCCATGGCAGCTCATTGTGGCAGATGCACACTGATGGTACAGTGTTATCAGAGATACAATGATAGTTCTACATATGAATGTACAAAAGATTTTCTAGTTAGAATGTCAGCTAATGAGGAGTACTAGAAGTACTCCAAGAGCACTGTGTGTGTGTGTGTGTGTGTGAGAGAGAGAGAGAGAGAGAGAGAGAAAGAGAGAGAGAGAGAGAGAGAGGGCAACTATTCCCAGCTGAAGAAATATTACATATAAAAGAATAGGGGTGTAAAAGACCTATTTTACTAAAACATAAATTTAAAAGGGATAAGACAGAAGATATAGATAGGGATAAACCCAAAAAGGATGTTGTAATCTAAGCTTACATACTCTTTATGTGTGTAATTAGAGCTTATAAGTATTATCAGCCATGAGATAAAATTAAGGTTTGTATTTTAGAGAAATTGATTTTATGATAACGGGATGAATAAAGTAGAAAATAAGGGAAAGACTAGAAGCAGAACGATATGAAATACTTTGCAGCAGAGTTGATGAGAGATTGAACTAACATGCAAAAGAAAAATCTAGTAATAGATAGAGATATTAAAGCAGGGAAGAGTCATTGACACTGATGACAAATAAGATGTGTGGAAAGCAGACAAGGAGGACGTAGCTATAACAACATGGCTGTTAGGTTTCTTTTTGGGAATTAGAACAGCCCAAAAAGAACACTCAAGAGAAAGAATAAATTCATAGAAAATATTCTTAGTTGAATTCAGAAATGATGCACCTGAAATGTTCTGAGAAATCACTCTCAGTATTCAGTAAATTATTTCAGCTGAACTGATAAGCTCATCACATGAGCAGTCTGGGCTAGAAAGGAGATTTGGTAGCCATCACTGAAAAGATTGAGCCCAAATCATGGCAGTTGCTGACACTTAAAAAAAAAAAAATCCAAGATATTAAAGTACCAGTCGCTAAGACATTGACATTTAAGAGAAAGATGAAGAAAAGGCTCAAATTTTCACAAAGAGAATAAAGAGTAAAAGGATCAAGAGAGCACAGCATGGTGGCATCTGGGTTCGGAATATTTCCCAACAAAGAATGTTGAACTCACCTGGAAGGTAAAGTAAGATAAACAAAGAGAAATTCCCACAGAAGACAGCAACCAGATCACTGTTAGCTTTGCCAATAGGTCTGGCGTAGAGGATAAACTCTTATGATCTATGAATTGCAGTGAGAACTCGAAGACTATTCAAGATGTCCGCTGAGATGGAAAGACAGGACAGCAGGAGTTCAAGAAGGGTCATTTGATCAGCCAGAAACTTGAATAGATTAAAGTATAACAGGCAGAAACTAACAGAGGTAGAGATTTCAACACAGGGAAAAACAGATCAAAGAGCAGACATTTCTTGAGCTGGAAACTGGATGACACATGTACAACCCAGCTTTCAGCAGACAGATTTTAGAAGGGGCAGGTATTACATAGATGCAGGTTTAAGAATAAAGTGGGTAGATTTGTAGCTTCTTCTTCTTCTTTTTTTTTTTTAATGGCACAAAAACGTTTGGAAAGGTCTCTAAAGAGTATGGGAGCCGTTGTTGTCCTAGCGGGTTGCTCAACATTGCTAGGAGATCATGAATTATTTTTTAAGTCATGCTTTTAAATAAAATGACTTTCTCCTATG
Organism: Talpa occidentalis; assembly: GCF_014898055.3. Taxonomy (NCBI): domain Eukaryota; kingdom Metazoa; phylum Chordata; class Mammalia; order Eulipotyphla; family Talpidae; genus Talpa; species Talpa occidentalis. The sequence continues at coordinate 114,514,184 of NW_023605194.1, forward strand.
TCAGTTTCACCAGTGCAAGACGATGGAAAGCAGAAATTAGATTCAATTCAGGACTGAAGGATTGAATACCGAGATCCACAGATTAATTTTACAAGTGATCTCTATGTGTGTGTGTAATATATACACATATAGTGCATATGTATGTGTGTATTTGCATACAAACACATATATGCATATGTTTTCTCTGTCACATAAACATATACACAAATATGTATATGTAGAGATATCAATTTCTTTAAATGAGCATCTCAATAATTATTTGAGTGCATTATTGCAATGATACATGCAAAAGAATTCATAGAGAATTTTTACATTTTATTTGGTAACATGTTTAATATGCAGTAGAGTTGGAGAAAAATAAGTCTTTGGAGCACTAATCCAGGGCAATTTCAACTTGGCAACATTTGCTCTCACCAGCTGCCTATTAAATTTATTTCTTGTTATCAGCAGGGTATGGTTAATGAATGTTAACCAAAGAATACTTTCCCCAAAAAAGCTCCAATAAGCCACAGGATTTGAAAAGACCCAGTATGAGAGCTTGCACATGAATATGTTCATTATTCTATTCGCTCATCTTTGCTTTTTTGAGAGAATTTGCTGAAACCTCTTCAAAATGTGACTTTGTGCAAGTCATCTACATTTCGAATGATTTGCAAAGAGACAGAATGACTTTGTTAACATATATTAAAATAATAAGTCAGGTTTTCTGGGGGAGTATCTGGGTCAGTCTTGTCAGCGAGAACTAATGGGAAGGCCAGAGCTGAACTGTCAGCACTATTGATTGTGCAGCCAACATATTTTAAGCAAACAAAATCTTAAAACCACCCATATTAAACATATCAAAACAGTTATTAACCAACAACACTGCAATCACCCCATCTTTGTAATGACCCCCTTCTTGTCATCAATACTGTCAAGAACTGGAGAGACTCAGATTTTGTCCATTTGCAAACTCACAAGCCAGCCTGACAAAGTTTCACGGCAGCTGGGGGATCCATGAGGCGCCTGGGTCGGAGACAAAGCTTTACCCAGGTGCAGTAAGAAAGGGGCCGCATATGTGCACAGGCTTCGCAAGCCCCAGGTAGACACACAGGCCCTGTGTGCTGCCTCATGGAAATGGGCTCTAAGCTTAGGCACCCCACTTGTTCTGGGGACCGGACAGCCCTATCCTATCTCTTGTAGGAGTTATCTTTATCATAGCAGACCTTAAGATGCCTGCTCTTTGCTCTAAAGACATATCTTTAACTCCCAAGGCTTTCTGCTATACCAATATCCTTAGAAAGACCCTGCTTCTGCGCACAAAATGTAAAGAAATATTACATGAGCTCCATGGAGAACTGGTCACTCACAGTGGCTTTTGTTTAGATTTTTTCAAGTAAGTCCTAGATGATGGAGATGCTTAGCATCCTGTCCTCTCTCAAAATAACATTATGTCCGTGCACTTAAACCTCCAAGTGATTGGTTCTTAGTACCATCATGGATATTGTCTGTGGGCTCATCCATCCAGAAGTCTAGGCCCCTCGGACACATAACAAAAGGGAATTCTATTGCCTTGTCTCTGTCCTGCAGAGGATGTCATTGGTGCTTGCATATTTGCTTTCTAGACTGTTTTATTTTTTGCTAATTTGTTTTGTTTTTGTTAAGGAGTTGAGACACTCAGCTTATTTTATAAGAATCAATCAGTCAGTATGAGAGCCTTCTGTGTCTCAAATAACCCAGATGTCTTTTGAAATTAAGCATTTTTACTTCTTTCATTCACTTTCCTTTAATCCTAAGTCTGGCTTTTTCCAAAGCTCCACCAGTTGCAGTGATGAGAATTTTGTTGAGGTGTGTATTTAGCTGTGTAATGTTGACTTTTTCTACTGCTTCATCTTGTTAGATGTTTCTTTATATTTAACTATACTTTATTATTAATGTATTTTTATTAGTTTCTGAGCAGCGGGGATAAAGTAATAATGGCTACTTAATTTCTTTGCTATGTTGGCTAGTAGATCACTGTTGTATTAAGATGATAAATAAGCAATGTTTGGTTATTTGATTGTGGTGCAGTGTTTGTGTAATAGAGAAAGCAGAGACATTTGGGGGAAAAGCCTTCTATGTAGATGATATCATCCTCATTTCTTTAAAAAAAATGTGATCTTCTGTTTGGCTCATCTGCGGAAGGGCTTCCTATTTGAAGTTATATTAAGACTCTGTGTGGAATAGGCTATATCCTTCAGATGTTTTAACCTTTAATTAAAATTGAGATACCAGAGAAATCTCCAAAGAAAATCATGATGAAAGTGATTTTGAAAAGCATGATTGGAAAAGAAAGATTTGTCTCCTGCCGTTAGAGAAAACAGAAACCAATAATAATAATTAAAAAAAAAAACCTCCCTGAAAATTGAGTGACATTCTCACATTTATTCCATAAAAAACAATTTACATTTCCTTTAAAAATGCACTATGAATATAAATTATGAAAGTAGTACATGCTATTTAATTCAGCAAATCAATCTAAAGTGTAAAGCAAATGCCCTTAATCTCCCTCCATTATACTGAATTTATTGATGATAACAGCAAGTCTTATACTTTGCTATATCTCTAGGAATTCTCATGTGGACATAATAAAATATGCATATGTAAATTCATGATTTTTTATAGTTGTTTAAAAGAAAGATTTTTAGACATATATACTTCCAGTTTTACAATTCATATAACTAGCTGAGCTTAAAAATATGGCCGTTTTTCCCACTCAGGTGATGTACAGCTAATGCACATTTCATATGACTATTACATAACTCTGTCTTTAATGCTTAATACTTTTTCCTTTTTGATGCCACAGCCATAATAAACTCCTTATAAATAAATATCCTTGCAGTAAAATTTTTTGCACATATGTTACAGCCTGGCTATCTTATTCCTACAGGGTCATTCAAAATATATTTCTGATTCAAATATTGTAGTATTTTAAATGTTAATAGCAACTGACAGATTTTTTTAATGCTACTCCCCACATTACTTCCAAAGGTCCCTAAAACTTCTATTCCCATCCATTAGCATGACAACATTCCCCATCACTAAATGTTATTCCTCCTTAAAATTTTTTGTCAAACCTAACTTGCTACATTAGTTCAAAAACTTATATTTTCATAATCTAATGGCTGATACTAAGCATCCTTTTACATACTGTGGTTATTTGGTCTTTTCTTGTATGAAATGCCAGATACCCTGTTCAGTGTCACTGGCTATTTGTATTAGTTTGCATTTGTTATTTTTATGTAAGTATCAATCTCTGTCTATCATTTGTGTTGCAAATATTTCCAAAGTTAACACTTCTGTGTATTCTAATTTTTGGTGTCTTTTGCCACACAATTGAACAAATAATGCCGAGTGCCATATATTTTCCATCTTGCTGATGGCAGCTACAATTTCTGTGTTGCTTAGGATAATCAACCCTTTTAGAATACTTCAAAAATATGTCCATGTTTGGATGCTATTATATTTTCTTCTAGACTAGGTCCTTTTCAGCCAACAGAAAGCCCAAATATATTCATATATTTTCAGGGACTTAATTGACCTAGATAAGTTATCTATGAAATGGGGTTAATGTCCACAAATAGAGTTTTGTTTATCATTTCTGATAATGTATTGTGTAAGTAAACATTATAAATGTATCTGAAATTTTAGATATTATCAAATTAAAAAGCAAAAAAAATCAATTATAACTCTTTATATGTATATATATTATATCTATCTATCATCTATCTCTCAGAAGTCCCCATTACATTCCAAACATTACACCAGTTGCTTTCACGTTAAGCTTTAGAATAACCGTAAACACCTATGAGGAAATCCCTTTAACCATTCACCAAAATCCCTTGATTTGTTTATTGGTTACCATTTTTGGTGAAGGGTAAAAGATTTCAACAGTGAATAGGGTGAGGATTACCACTAGGTTTGGGAACGGGAGGATGACTACAGCCTTCCATTCTGAGTCTATCAATATAGACAAAAAATAGAACAGAAATCACCAGATTTGAACACTTTAGTTGCTCACACATACACTAAGAAATGAATTTTTTATTTGATTTTCTCTTAACATATCATTCAAGTCTCTAAACATAGTGTTGCCCTCCTCTAAGAATTTCAGATTTCTAGTCAAATGAGATTCAGTTTCTGATTGAATCTTCTTGATGGACAGCTCATATACATATGGTCAATATATACCAGAAATAAATATTTAAAAGTAAAATTAAGGATCTGTCATTCTCTGTTTTAAACTCCTCAGTGACTTCCTTTTGCATTGAGAATGATTTTTTTTTTTTTTATGAAACTCCATCTTCTCATGCCTGCATATCTCTCCCACCCATATCTCTGACTTTCTTGGTCATCTCTAGACAGAAAGATCTTCATTTTATTCCTCAAAAGTGTAAGCTTATTCCTTCTGACTGACTTGAGATTATCTGCCTGGTGCTTCTCTATGTCCAACCTCTCATCAGGCATCGGTCTGAACTCAGAAAAGTCTCTCCCATGTGTCCAATCTGAAGACACTAGTCACTTTTTATTGTTTCTAATTTTGTTTTCCACATGCAATCACATTTGTGCGTATGTACTCTGTCCCCCTAAGTAGAAAGACATAAATTATCAAAAGAAGAAATTAAAACAGTGCCTGAGTTTCGCAATTCAGAGAAGGAACCCAACCCAAACACATGCATGAAAAATCCAGTGTCCTTGTGTTAACCAGTATTTTGTATGTGTTGAGAGGAGAGGCCAGCAATGTGAAAAGCTTTCATGGAGAGTGAGTGCAATGAAACCAATTTTAACTAGGGTTTGTAGAGCTTGGTAAGAGAGTCACTGTTCATTTCCCCAGAGTGACAGAGACAGGCAACAAATCATATACAACTAAGTAAACAAGTTTTGAGGAAATCAGTGCAGTGACAAAGTTTGTTGAAGAATCACGGGAAAGGTCTGAAATAGGAAAGACTTGAGTCTTCTATGATGAAGAGAAGGAATCAAAATGCGATTCTGAGATTGGCTGTGTGGTGAGAGGGATACTCCATTGAAGCAGGCCCTTGGGAAGATGGAAGGGGCGGGAGTGAATGGGGAGGGTCAAGGAACAGATTTGCTATAGTGTAGAGAAAGACAGTTTGGCGTAGTGATTAACAAAAAAGTAATTTGGAGTTAAATAGATCAAATTTAACCTTTAACATCAGTTTTTCCTTGACTGCAAAATGAAAAATGCAGTAACTGCTTTGAAGGGAAGTTGTAAGATTTGTTGAATTCAGAAGAAAGTACGCCTTGGAGTGCTTACATGTGGGAGAAACTCAATAAATGCTTATAATTATCAAATATTGAAACAGCATACCCAAAGTCACTTACCTGTAAGTGTTGAATCTCCAGCACAAGCCCAGGGACCTTTTTACCATCTTCTCTGCCATCCAGAATAAAGTTGTTTTGAGATATCTCCATGTGTCTTCATCTTAAAAGGGAGCATGTCTTTCTCGCCTACAAATACAGACATGTAACCCTTCAAACATTGCTCATATGACATTTCACCTGGAGCACTGGAAGGCAAAGGAGACCATGAGCAAGTAAGTGCTCAGAATGATTCATCACAGGGATCATTAATAGTAATTATCAGCATGGACACCAAACTGCTATTTTTCTGGATCGACTGATATCAGCTCATCTGAGGGCAACTGCCTGACTCTGCAAGAAAATAGCTCAATTGTATGCTTCACATTTACCTCATCATAAATATGTTGTTGATGGCAAATGAGATTCACTCAGGAATAGGAAGTTTCAATTAAGGTAGCAAATGGGTAGCATTGTCCATGTCTTGTTCCACCTGCTCTGATTCTGTTTGATATTATATTTTTCTTATATATAGGTGCCTTCTTTCTACAAGCATGGGTTCCCAAGTCACTCCTACTGGGTCTATTGATCTGAATAGATAAACTGGAACTTTTGGACAGATTGTACTGTCTGTTTCAGCCTCTGGGTTCATCTGCACACATGCAAGTAGCCTGCATCCTGGTGTGGCTGGTCCAGTGAAGGTGAACAACGCAAGCTCCATGCCTCGTGTAGAGCAGGCACACTGCAGGGACCGGTTGCTTTTCTTCCTTCTTTGTTCATCCCAAACAATCCTGGGGTTTTAACTAGGCCTTGAGTCAAGACATCTCACAAATGTGTGTCTCTAGTTTACTATTTTCCAATTGCATATTTTTTCATTCTTCAAGGTCCAAAACAAATATTACATCCCAAATGGCAATTTTTGTTAACAAACCTTAAATATAGACTTTCTTCCTTTAAATTTTTTATTACTTTTGTGATATTTTTTCAGTTTTGCCCTAATCCCTCTTTCTAAATATAGAGTGTATAAATGAGAATTGATGCCCAAATCCTGTTTAATCAGACAAATTATTAACACAATGACCATTATCATACCAGGTTGTCTTAAGAAGCCACATAAAATCTAACAAATATATTCATTACTTACAGTTCCTATGAAAACAAAAATGTAGCTGTCATTATGGGTTTTGGCAGTTATCAATGTTAACTCGACTTGTAAGATCACTATTAAGACACATGTTCATTTTTAGCAGCAGCTCATTATTTATATAGGCTTGCTTTGTTTGTTTTTTTAATGAAAAAGTAGTTACCACATTCATATAACCACAGAATTTTGAGATAGAGTATATCTGTTTTTTTCATCAGTCAAATTTTTCAGAGGAAGTAATCTTTTGTCTGTTTATTTCTACAATACCATATCTAGAATTACCACTTATTTCCTAGACTAGCATATTTATTTTCTGTTCATAGCATATAATTCCTTCATCATCATCTTATGATTTGCTATCAGCAGGTTTCATATTTTTCAGTCCATTACATTGCCATCCATAAAGTTTAAAAAAATGTATTTTCACTAAAAAAACCTAATACACACATTGCTTCTGATAATTGATGGTCAAGGTCATCTACCTCTATGTATATATTAAAATCAAACAAATTTGGATGTGACATGCTGATCCTTAAGTCCATATTTTATAAAATGGTCATCATAATGGGCCTCCCTGGTGGTGCAGGGGTTAAAGACAGCGTTATTGAGCTATTGCCAGCTACTGCAGCACAGGTTCGATCCCCAGCCAGCCAGGAAGCTGACCCACATGGCGCAGCAGACCTCTCCTGTCTCACCTGCTGTTCCTATCAGCAGTGTATTTCAGTAAAATCCACCTGTACTGCTCCCCACTCTGTCTCTGGTAAAGCCTCTCACCCCCACACCTCTGGCTTACACCCCAGTTCTTGTATACATAAATAAATCTTTAAAAAAATGGTCATCATAATATTTTCTGATCTCCATCTCCATATTAGACATTATTTCTGGCATATAGAGGTTATTCATAAAGTACTTTCAAATACACTGAAAAAAGTATATGTATACATAGATTATTATTATTATTGAGTAGTTATACTAAATAAAAAACCTTCTATTAAATGTGGTTTAAATGTGGTTCTAGTAACTACATTCTTTAGTTTATTAAACTAAATTAGAACGTTTTCATCTAACAAATGCTATATTTTCTGCATTAATATATTTTGCATTACATATTCAAATTAACTCTAAACACTGATAGAATGTAAAGGATAAAAAGAACAAAAGATTTATTTTCAAAGAAAACTTCTAGTTCTAGAAACAACTCATACCATTTTCAGATTAAAACACAAAACTTGTAAAATAAAATCCCATAATTTTCTTTATGACAATTGAAATTGGAAGTATAATGAGAAAAACATTCTTACTCAGTTAAATATATTTCACTGGTTAAATTAAATACAAAATTAATATGAGTCTGTAACTGGTTTTATTAAACAATAATTTCACAACAATTTATTGTTTGAAATGGTCAAGTCTGTTTCACCAGATACCTTCCCTAATTCTTAATGCTTATTGTATTTAAAAATTGGATCTGCTTCACAGTTTTCTGGATTTTTATTTTATAAGTGACATGGTTAAGAAAAATACATTTGCTGGAAATTAGAGCATGTGAGTAGGGAATAATATTGTATGACATTAAACATAATTAATTAGAGCCTTGATTATCAAAGAAGTCAATTAAGTGCAAAGCACTGGCTTTAATTATGTAAAAATAAACAGTTTCCTTTGTTTCAAAGGGAAAAACAAATCCAGCAAAGGGGTAACACAGGCATTATGTGTTTTATATAAAAATAATGGGTATAAATTAAATTTCTGAAATCATAATTGAGTCATAGAGCTGGTTGCTTTCAAAGCTGTAGACAATGTTATCCTATCTAATATTCCATGATAATGAATATAATTCTTCAAAATCAATATTTACATCTATGCTTTACTGTTTTGTCAAAGATGAGACTATTGATGATAATATTGTTGTCTGTCTTTTTATGTGGTCATTTAGAAAAACCTGAGATGGATTCCTTATAGGATAATGACTCTCTTAAATAATTTCTTGATTTTGAAAGAGCTGAGATCCACCAGTCCATTTTTGTTTTAGTTATTGCTTTAACTTTCAATGTTATGTCTAAACCACAAGACACTTGAGAAATATATATTACATAAATACATGGATATTTACTTATTTTGATTTTATTAAGAATTTTACCACCAATTGTATTACATGAAGCCCCACTTATTATTACTGAGACATTATTTTAAAAAGAGAGCGGGACACTAAAATTAGCAACTACCTTGCATAAGACTTTACAAAACTGACTCAAAAACTTTCAATGTTCAAGTCAGTATGGGCCAGCCTTTGAAGACAAAGAAGCTCTCTCTGAAGATATATAATTAAAAAACATTTAGAGAGAAGCTCTAATTTTCCATGGAAATAAATTCCACAAAATTACAGCTGTCCAGTTATAGCTGGTTTTATAGGCTCTCCAGGAGGAACTCAGGGCTTGTTGAATTTTCTATAAACATTTAATCTTAATTTTAAAGTGTCACTTTTGTCTCCCCAATTTAACACAACAACTGAAAAACTCCGATGTATTTCTTAAGTTTTCTGGTTTATAATCAACATTTTCTTCTTGGATGAATGCCCAGTTCTTACCGGCTAGCAGAGCATGGGAAACAGAATTATTAGCTTGTGTTGCTTGTTTAAGCCCCAATAATTCCCAGGCCAAACAATGCAAGTGACACTATGAAAGTTAATTTAATAAGGATAAGAATCAAGCTCCAAGATCACAGGGAAGGACATTTGTCTCTCAATCTTTTTTTAAAGTCATTGCTATCGATAGTTTGGTGATGACATCACTGAATGTCTTGTGACCCCAAGTCCTTGAATCCAGACCCTACCCCTATATAGCCTGAGAGCACTTTACTCTTCCTAAAAGAAAGTGCAAAGTGTGACTATAAATAATTGCTTTTTATAAATCTGCCTAAATTTATTTCATCAAAGGAATGTGGTCCTTTAAAATCAGCCTTTTGGGAGAGGGTCTGTGAATCCCTTATACAAAGAATTTAGAAACCTTTTATTGTATCTTCTTGCAAATATGTGAGTCATGCAGAAACAAAAATCAATCTTAGGAGTATTAAAAAAACACAGACTATTTGGGGGCTAAAAATGGCACAGTCCAATTCCATCACTTACATTTTTCATGAGTCTTGGTTCCAAATGAGCTCCATCTTTTTTTCTCAAATGAATTCCAAATTGAAAGTATAAAAGTCCAGCACTAGTGGGAGAGTCAATAACACGTACCACAGACAATAAAGCTGCTTTCAAAAGAGATGTTTTCCAAAATGCTTAAAGAAATGGAACTGTATTGAATTGGGACTTTAAACTCCTGAGTGGTTAGATGAGTAGAGGCTTAACGAAACCACCATATGTATGTATTTTTAAAGTTTCTCTTCATAAATGATGGTGCACAGCAAATGTTAGAAGTCCTTACTTTTTTCTTGAGTTTTAAGCTACGTAATACTTAAATAGCAAGGTGGTGTCCTAAGAAATAATTTGAATTTGAGAATCTCTTTGCACATATTGTGAAATGCTTATAGTTTTTTAAAAAGATTTATTTTTATTTATACAAGAACTGGGGTACAGGCTAGAGGTGTGGGGAGGTGAGAGGATTCACCAGAGACAGAGCGAGAACAGAACAGGAGGACTGAATGAAATGCACTGCTGAGGGGATCAGCGGGCAAGACAGGAGAGGTCTGCTCTGCCATGTGGGTATCTCCCTGGCCAGCCAGGGAGAATCGAACTTGCACTGCAGAGGCTGCAGACAGCTTCACAGCACTGCGCTCAATCTGCTAGGCCACCTGGGAGGCCCAATACTTGTAGTTTTGAATGGGATTCAATAAATAAATTTCTGGATCCTTGTGCCACGTAACTAATTAGAGGCAGATCTCCAGAATGAATTCAAGGATCTTCATTAACTGGCCCCAAGTCAGGCTCGCCAACAAATTGTTGGCCCATCTACACAAATTTTCAGACAGTCTTTGAAGGAATCATTCTAACATGAAATATGCTACCAATCAATAGCTGACTTACAAAATATTTACAAAATATAATTTTGCTTATATTTTGTATAAATTAATTATCTTTACAAAATATAAAAGTCTCATCAGGGATTTAAAAGAGATGACTTTTATGCAGAGATGAAGGAGGGATTGTGTGTAACTGGATTGAAGCGGTGAAAAATTAAAGATGCTCTTCAGAGAAAAAAATAATACATTTTCTCTTCCTCAAATGTGGTTTTAAATTGGAAGACAAATTATCCTCTAGAACTAAGAAATACTCCAGGCATTTTTTTCAAATATTAAAATCAATTAATTAGGGGAAATTATCGACTTGTATCTCATAGGCAAAGCTACTTCCTGGCCAAATACGTAGGCAGAGCTATTCCCTTCTTGAACATTTTCCAGATTTTCAATTGATATTCCTTGAGAGCAAGCTCACAATAAAATTGGGTAAATATTCTCGACATATATTGAATTAAATCTTAGACACATTTGAGATATGTTTGCCTACAGAATATTATATATTTCACTTAAGAGTAAACATTAACTTGCAAGGATACCTGGTACCTAGAAATTCTGGCGGCAATAAATTCACCCACAGTCCATGACTCTTAAAACTATCATATACAGGAATCAAGTCATCTACCAACATATCACATTTGAGAAGGTGCTGTGTGCAACACGCCATGAGGATCCACAGAGAATTCGTGAACTTGAGGATTACAATATATGTACAATGGGATCACAGCAGAAAATACGGACTGTGAGTATACCTTAGTTCCCAGTGATCATAAATGGCATCTTATTAAGTAGATAAAGACACTGAGTCAATAAGAATCTAGGCTCTGCTTCCAATGAATGGACTTAAAAAGTATTTTAGTCACAGAGAAGAAAGGATTTATTTCTGATATAAAAATGCAAGGCATGCTTTTGATCCCCAGATGGGGAAAGGTGACAGGCAAGACCTGAGGGGCAGGTCAACTACCACAGCCTAGAAGCTGAACTGCTTCTGGGTATTTGTATGCTGACCTGTGTTCATCTAGAACAGAAAATTTCAGTGGTGGGGAGGGTGATTTTGCTCCTGCAGGGGACACTGGAAATGTCTAGAGTTGTTTGATTATCAAATTTGAATGGAAGGGGCATGCTACAGGCATCCAGTGTGCAGAAACCAAGAATCTGCTAAAAATTCTACAGTGCACAGGACAGGACCTCACGGCAAAATCATCTCTGCTCCCCAAGGTCAACAGTGCTGAGGTGAACTCAGCAGATCCATTGTTTTCTCCCTGTTGACAAGACCTGAAGTTGAGATCCCATCTACTGGTAAAAATAGGGTCCCTGAAAGCCTCAATTATCCAGGACTGTGAGCCCTCACCTGGCCATGAATATATATGCTCATGAGTGAGCGTCATGAAAAGAAGTCAGAGGTAGGATACAAGAGCAAATGCCAATACTTATTTTTTTGTGGATCTAATTATTCTCAATTTTAAGGACCTGTTGGTAAGAATATTCAATTAATCAGCTCACGGCAGTTGATTTGGGAAGACTGCATTTTTCTGTCTGCCCTGTCCATAAATCACATGTAGACTCAGGATGCTTCAGGGTAAATAGAGAAGAGCTACAATCCCCAGCAGGGGAGAATGTAGACATGCTTATAGGGGATCTGGAAAGAGAGGTGAGTAATTCAAAACAAAAACAACATAGAGAAAATCATTTTTTACCTCCAGGCTATCAAAGTAGTTATTTACTAAATATTATGTGTCATAATACAGGGCTCTTTTATTCATTATTTTATATACTAGATACTATTCTTTGCCACATCTTCCAGAGACATAAGAATCTTGGAAAATTTCTTCAAATAAATACATTTGAAGGCAAAGGCATTGAGCAGTCACAAGATGGTGACTACAGCCTTGTCCATTTCTCGCACCACCAATACTTTTTTGAAACAGTAAATAAAAGAGTTTGACAGGTAGTGGGTGCCTAATAAATATTGGCTGGATGAATACAAGACTCCTCCAAATGTAAACTCCCCTTTAAAGCACGAGTCCCCTCCTTTTTTTACCCAGTTGTCTTCAAGCCCAGATTTTTCTATCTTCATAACTTTTCTAAACATTTTTTTTTCTTCATTTCTCATTTAAACGTGACTCCCTGGGAGAAATTTTCATTCTTGCCAAGGTTATCGGATAGTTTCTCAGGTCTTTAATATTCACAGGCTCTGGCCACTTTTGCTTCCAAATAACTCCATTTAAAACTCATGCCTGGGCCTCCCGGTGGCACAAGGGTTAAGACGCAACCTATGAAGCGTCCGTAGCCTCTGCAGCATGAGTTCGATCCCTGGCCAGGGAGCTACCCACATGGTGCAGCAGACCTCTCCTGTCTCTCCTGCTGCTCCCCTCAGCAGTGTGTTTCAGTCAGTCTGCCTGTTCTGCTCCCCACTGTGTCTCTGGGGAATCCACTCACCCCGCCCAACACCTGTGGCCTGCACCCCAGTTCTTGTATGCATAAATAAATAAATCTTAAAAAAAAAAACAAAAAACAACTTGTGCCTGTATACTCTTTGCTCCTGTTAGCACATTGAAAATTCCCTGTTATTTATAATGAAACTTTTTCTAGTCTAACAAATTTCGCTTCGTCACTTTCATTTCACTGGTTTAGAATTTCATTAAATGACAACATTTTTTAAAAATGTTGGCAAAACAGGTAAGAATGCCTGTAAGTCAGAGAGTAGAATTGCCATTATCTGGGAATTAAGAGACTTCAATTGTCAATCTAGGTTTTAACATTAAATAGTTGCGTGAATTTCCATACACCTCTCCCATGGCCACTGAGGGATCCCTTCATTATGCAATGCTTTATGTCGCTATGATTTGGGGGGAGGGAAATAATATTATTTGACATTTGGATTACCCCCCAAAAAATACCAGTGCTCCACACCTTCATGAAAGAAAAAATACATGAAAAAGCAGCAATTTAAAGACTTGGGATCCACTTGTTACTTTAACTACAAATACATCTTTTTTGATCTTTATCTTTTTTAAAACAATTAAATCTTATAAAAGACTGTGTTACAGAAAATATTAGGGAGATGCAAATAAATCATGGCCACGTTATCAAGGGGAAATTCATTTTTCACAAAGAAAAAGTTGAAGAGTGAGATTCTCTCCCACTCACCTTGGCGTCCCTCAGCCCAGCTGCCTTTTAGCTGCCAAGCAACACATGATAGCCAGAGATGGTGCCTGAATCCTCTGGCTTGAAGACGAACTCATGGAGGAAAATAGCTTGAAAGCAACACATCCATACACATTGGCATCCTTCTTCAGGAGCTCCTTGTCAGTGGAATTGCTTTCACGTCAAGTTGGCGCTTGTCCAAAACAAAACATAAAAAGCAACAGTTAAACAGCTGGTACCAATTATCTAACTTCAGGGGAACTCACTCATCAAGTGTCCAGGCAGTAAGCTGAATCCGGGCAAAATGGGCTGGCTGTTCTCTAGCCTGACCCAGTACTTGTCTCGCTTGGCTCATTGGCTCCTGTTTCAGGTAATTTCCAGAATTATAGACCTACATGCGCCACACCAGCAAGTGTCATTATTTTTTTGTGTTTTTATAAGCTCATTGAATTACTGCTTAATTGTATATCCACATCGTGTTCCTCCCACCCCCCCTTTCCCGAGATTAAAAAACCTGAGAAAACTGGGTATAAAAGTTTGAACTCATATTTATTTATTTGATAAATAATACTCTATTTTGACACTAGCCTAGGGACATGGAACTTTAGAAAGAGAAAAAATACTATGGTAATGAACAAAATGAAATGTGCGTGGCATTATTTTTTCTAGCATCAGAACTTATTAAAAATATAATTCTTCTCAAGTTCCCTTATAGAAAGGATGGAAAACTAATATATTCTATATTATTAATTCGGTTTCACTTCATAACATATAAACATATAAACTTTATGGAGTATAAAGTTGACTCACTTTGTGAGGCAACAGTCTCTCTGCTAGGGTTACAGCTCCATTTCTCTAGAAACAGGCAGTGGAGAATGCAATATTAAACAGGAGTTGCACAGGAAAATCCCAGATCATAATTTTCGTCCCTAAGAAGTACAAGTTCTAAATTTGGCAAGATAAACTGGTTTGAATATGTTCTACTCTGAAATAGAAACTCGTGTATTTCAGGGGGAAAAAAAGTCCATTGCTCTCCATCAAGATGAGCATTTCACAAATCACAAAGAGGATTTGGTAACTAGGCAACCAGGGTCAGCGAGACTATGGCCATGGTCTGGAGGACCAACTGAACACACACCAGGAGGAGTAAGGGTTGGAGCTGGAAGGAAGAGAGGAGCATCGCATTTTGAGACAGACCTTTCAAAACCTGCCCTTCAGTACCACTGGACAGGGGGACACTCTGAAAAACAGCTGGGAAATCTGTCCCAGCTCCACATTTTGAATAATAAAACCATATTTTATTCAAAATATTTTTCACTATAGGGGCTTCCCTGTTGGCACAAGGGTTTGTTAAGACACAACCTATGAAGTTATCCTCAGCCACTGCAGCATGAGTTCGATCCAGGGAGCTTGACCCACATAGCACAGCAGACCTCTCCTGTCTCGCCTGCTGCTCCCCTCAGCAGTGGATTTCAGTCAGTCTGCCTGTTCTGTTCCCCACTTTGTCTCTGGTGAATCCTGTCACCTCCACAACTCTGGCCTGTACCCCAATTCTTGTATGTATAAATAAATAAACCTTAAAAAAAGATTTTTCACTATAAATATACTCTGAATGAGCTCAGAAACTGAAAAAAACAACAAATAAACCACCACCCACAAAATCCTAATCAGGCATTTCTATAACAAAGTTGTGATACATGAATACTTGAGTTCTTAGGCAGGTACAGTGCCATCAAAAAGGATAAATCTGCTCACTCCTATAGCGGAGGCTGTTAAGATGGATGCAATGCTTTTAGGAGTACTCATAAACTTTTCCAAGTAATTGAAATTGATGTTTGTGTTTTTTCTATCGACACAGAACATAGCATATTGATCAATACTACAAAATTATGGTACCTATCAGAATTCTAGAAGGCAACAAATATGACCAAAATCAAACTGTTATTGATTTAAAGTTGACTGTGGAGTTGTTCATTTCAGAAGCTCAAAAATCATCATAGGCCTGTGGTCCAGGTCATTATGTCAGAAAATTATATGGAATGTGGCAGCGATTTGCACGGCTAACTACTGGAAGATCTCATAGACTGAGCAGTACTTTAACAAGCTTTCAAAAGCACAGGTCACTTGTGGGCCATCTACTCTCAGCTGAGTGAATTGGATGGGCAGCCTGGATAGATACATTCACTATTAGTCTTACTTTCCATTCTTTTCTCCCAAAGTTCCTATTTGTGCAAAGACACTGTGATTGAAGTGTATGCCACACGCTTAGCAGAGCTATTAAGTGTCCCTGGCTGAACTGAATTAACATTTTGTTTTTGTTTTATTAAATCACATTTAAATCTTTCCAATCTGAACCGATTGCCATTGTAGCAATCAGTACTTTGTCCAAGAAATATAGCACCGAGTGTTCAAAGGCATGAAAAGAATGTAGGATGTATTTGTGAATCAAAAATTCAAATTGTTTTCAGATGTTGCAAAGGCATAGGGCGGGCACGGATAAGCAGTTCCTTTTATCACACACTCACCTCCTCTGTCCCTTCTCTTCCCACTTCTATTTTCGCCCAGGGCACATATAACCCCGCTCCAATGAGGCCATAATTAAGTGTAATCTTGTTGGTTTAAAGAGAAAACTGTATATCACAGGATGCTCTGCTCACTCGACCCTGGTGTTATCATCTCGGCGCAGATGCCTGACCCGAAACTGCAGGCAACTACTCAGGCCTCTATGTGATATTGAAAATATATTTGCACACCTGTAAGTTTATAGGTGAAATCATAAGCTGCTGGTGCAGCAGTATTTTCTGAACTTGTAACCTTTCCCTCTTCGCTGACCCACAGGAAGCAGTAGGCTGTTATCTTTCAGGGATTCTGGATACCCTTGAGAATTTATGACCCAGTGGCAAGAACAGCAGGGAAGCAAGATTCAGTAATTTAGGCTCTGGAGGATAACAGGCTGTATCAGAGGAAACGCAGGGACCTCATTCGAGTTCACTTTTATACTACATTATCAGTCAGGTTATTTTTAATGCATAAGATGGTCATTGTGAGAAAACTGGCTATGGAAGAAAATTTAAATATAACTACTTTACATATAGATATGTGTATAGTAAATACTTTTTTAATAGATATTTGGTGTTATGACTGGCTATATGTCTATCATTTAAAAGATCTACTTTTGCATTTTTAAAACCAAGTCCTTAAAATATATATACTTTCTAAAGTTAAATATAAATTATCTATTTCAGGCCTTATTAGATGTCAATTTAAGTGGAAACAAAGGTCGTAGCAGAATTTCCAAATTAACCACAAGCCAAAACTTAATGAGAACATTTAAATAGTAAGTTTTGTCTAATATACTCACTACATATATCCATACATCCTTTAGTAATAAGAGTAAATTTCTTTAAAATATATATTTTCCAAAGTTATCTTTAAGACTGGTGAAGACAACGTGTTGAATATTATTTTAGATGAGAATCATTAGTTGGAAAGTCATTAGCAATGATTTTACTAATCATTTAGCAAAATAATGATTAAGATTTGATAAAATATATAAATAGAACTTCTATATCTACTTATTATTTCACTGTGAAAATGCATGTGTTGCAAAACAGATTAGCCATAAGTTTTCATGTATTTCCAATTTTCATGATAAATAACATCTGTGAGCCAGATGGAATTAGGAAAACGTCCTTTTGCTTCCTGTGTTGCTCAAGAGAAAATGATACTGGTCATTTTGACCTCAAAACAACCACAGTTTTATTGTCTACAGATTGCATCATCTTTCACATTTGCTCCTAGAACAAAATGATTTCCACATTAGCAGCTTTTTCAGTTGACTTTGTCTTGTTCTTAAAGAATTCATGCTCTTTTTTTAAAATATTAAGCAACACTTACTGAAAGGTAAGAAAACTTCTCTACTAACCTGATAATAAATTATCTGGACTCACACTGCAGACCTAACTCTCTTTTGTCTTTTTTGCATTTTAATTTATTTATATGTAAAGAACTGGGTTACAGGCCAGAGGTGCGTGGGGTGGGGGCGTGTGTGAGAGGATTCACCAGAGACAGAGTGAGGAATAGAACAGGTAGCTTGACTGAAATACACTGCTGAGGGGAGAGCAGGAGAGACAGCAGCGGTCTGCTGCGCCATGTGGGTCAGCTTCCTGGCTGGGGATTGAATTTGGTGCTACAGTGCCTGGTGATAGCATGATAGCTGAGATTTCACTCCTAGGCCACCAGGGAGGCCTCCGAACCTAAGTCTCTTAACGCTATTTCATGATAACTGTGGCAGACCAACACCATAAATATGAAAGGAAATATATGCATAATTTTTAAATTAAGTATTGATATATTCATTGTATAGTTACAAGCAAATATACAGAATCAAATAGCTAAAGTTACAATATAAAATTTATACTAGAAAAAAACTAAATGGAGAAGTTTATAATTTCCGGGTCAGTTCTTTTGGAAATAGGTTTTAGTGTAAATAATTTGACTCAACATGTTTAGTACTTCCGCTGGTAATTTTGTTTTGTCTTGTTCCAGGCATGAACAGAACAGATGCATGAAGGATACAGAGAGCACTTAGCAGAGGCTTGCAAAACAAAGCAATCATAGAAGGACAAAGGCTGTCATTCCAGAGTAGAAATTTCACAAATTCTTGGCAATTGCAATGGAGAAAAGTGAGAATATATATGGAAAACATGTTTGACGGGTCAGGGATGTTGACTCTTTGGAAGTCAGCATTTCCCACTACTGGAGTCTAGTAAGATGAGATAATACTACATTCATTTCTGAATCCTGAGAATTTAACAGATTGTTTGAAAATCAGTAAAGAAACAATGCAAATTGGATAAATAAACAGACTCCTTTCATCAGGTCCTTCAATAACCACGTGCCAACAGGAATTAATTTTGAAAATATAATTAGTGAACACATTTAGAGAATGGAAATGAATAATTCTGTCAAAAATGTATACAAATCATGTTTGTTAACTCTAAAAACACTAAAGAATTGTTAAATTAACTTTTTTTTCATGTATAAGTGAAATTACAATGGAACTGGTCTGATGCTCCCACAATTCTTGGATATTGTACTTATGTTAATTTTTTAAAAAATAAATACATGTTCAATGAATATTAATATACATTAATATATATCATTAATATATATGCAAAACACTCAAGTATAATTAATAGTCTTTCAGGTAAAGAATAAATATATATATTATAATGTGTAAACAAAATTTGTATTGTAGGCTTTACAATACAAATTAAATATAAAATAGCATTGCTGAAACTTATTTTAATCTTATTTTGTCAACAATATTAATATATAGTAAATATTTGTCTCATAGGATAATAAGATGACTGCATTATTAAAAGGAAACATTGTCAATGTCTTTACTGTGTATGTAAGTCATTCTGAAATTAATTTATAATATCAAATAATTAATACAATCTTCAGAGTCTTTTTACAAATTTACTGACCAGGTTCATAAATTCCAAGTAATCTTATATTGTACAATTGTGTGTGTGTGTGTGTTTGTGTGTGTGTGTGTATGTAGGGAAGGAGGACCTAGCTAGAGAGCTATCATTGATCTACCTATCTACTGATCTATCTATCATGACTCATCTATCCTATCATCTGTATATTCATCTTTTGATAATACTGACAACCATAAATACTCTGTTTTTCTTCCTGTGAACTAAAAAAATACTCCAGAAACTCTAAGCAATTGAATACCCCACATATTGTCAGTATTTTTCTTTAAATTATTGTTTTTTTTTCCATAGAGTTCATCAACAAAAATAAATTTTATTGTTCCACAGTGTTTGATACTGTGGTGAAATTTTTTATATTACATTTATAAATGATTTGTATAAACACATGTACACATACAGCAGAGATAGATTATCACCACCACATAAAAATGTGAAGCAATAAAAGGAACTGTTTAGGTTTAAATATACCCTACCCTAAAGGATGAGTTAAAATATCGTGTTTTCCAATTCACTCTGTTCTGGTCCAAGTATTTGTCTGACAGGGAAGGAAATAAGCAAACAAAATGCATAGCAGTGTTCAAGCATCTTCCTGCAGGCGTCTTCTCCAGGAAAGTACTGTTTTCTAATTATTACAGTTGTTACACTTACCGCAGTTATTATTATTGTTTATTATCTAATTTTTCTTTATACATAGAGCATGTAAATAAATGTGACTACAGTTTGAAACAAGGGGTGGTCCACAACTTGAAGAACAGGCTCTAACTGGCCTTAAATATTGAAAGACTCTTTGGGTAAATCCCTATATTTATAGCAGCACTGTTTACAATAGCTAAGCTATGGAAACAACCCAAATGCCCAAAAATAGATGACTGGATCAAGAAGATGTGGTCCATATACACCATGGAATATTACTCAGCATTCAAAAAAGATAAACAAATGCCGTCTGCAGCAACATGGATGGGGCTGGAAGGGATCATGCTCAGCGAAATAAGCCAGAAAGAAAAAGAAAAATACCAATGGTCTCACTCAAAGCAGGAATTTAGAAAACCTAAATAAGGGACCAGGAAAAAGACTAATTATAATGAAGTAAAAATCAAAATCAACAAGCAACTATAAACCAGAGACACACTATGGGGGCGGGGAGAGAAGGGATAGACTCAAAACAAGGGGGTGGGAATTGTATGGAGACTATAACCAAGATGAAAATGCATACATTGTGCAAAAATAAAAAATGATGTAAAAAATATATAAAATAAAAAAAAACTGACCAAAAAAAATATTGAAAGACTCCTTTGAAACCACATAATTGTTATATTGTTCCTGTTAGAATCCCATCCACACAATGCCAAAGTATAGTCTGCAATATTTAGAATGTTTGTCTTTTATTTTGTTTTTACTCCTTTCGGTGTAGGTTTGGTTTTTCAAGAGAGCTGTATTATGATATTCTGCAAACCAGCACTGACCGCTGTCTGACTCAAATGGCCTGATTACTTCCAAAGTGGAGAGACATGATTTCATTTTCCTTTTTTTTTTTTTAAGCAGATTTAAAAATGTTACTTATTCAATTCATTCTGTGGTGGTCCTGAGAGTGAACTGAATACGCAGATCAGATTCCAAAACGCTCTGGCCAATATTACCTCCAATTTTCAAAGTGGAGAGTGATAGTGCTAGCATTTACAATTTTTCATGCCATGTTATTGTATTTTCAGGATCAGAACAATGCAACAATTGATCATTTTGCAAATTTTTAAACATAAATGAGTTACAAATTTAAGATAGCCATATGACTTACATTTCTTTAAATTCATCTCCACTTAAGCATGTAATAAGGGTTCAGACTTGGCCAACTATTTTCTTTAAAAGGTCAGAGAGTAAATATTTCAGATTTATGGGCATAGTGCCTTGGTCATAACTACTGCGTCTTCCACTGAGATGTGAAAGGACCTGAGGACCACATGTAAAATGAGGTAAGGCTGTGTCTCAATAAAGCTTTATTTATAAAATGGACTGCCCACTGTAATTTGAAGACTCCTGATATAGATCATCATTGAAGATTATTGGTGATATACAAGTTGGTAATATAATCATTGAATGAAAGCTATTTAGCATAATATTAAATCTTTGATATTCTGGTTGATATTTTTGTCTGCATGTCCTACCTATAATTGATAGGGTGTGTTGAAGCTCACTCTGATTTAGAAATATCTATTTATCCTTTTAGTTCTGTAAAGTCCATGTATGTTGAAAGTAGGTAACTAGACAGACACACATTTAGAATTGCTATACATTCTTGGAAACAGTTTCTTTCATCACTAAAAAATGTCACTTTTCCGTTCACAGTGATTTTTTCTTTGTCTTTAACTTAAATTTCTTCACTGATTATAGAAAATCCTTTAACCACTTTAACTATTGATTCTGTACAATCATGCTTCTCAACTCATAGCCTTCTGAGACTACAAATTAAATGTATGTTAAATTTGCTGGTAAATACCATATTTCCTATTCTCTTTTTCCTTTGTATATACCACTTTTATCTCAATTTGTTAATCTGCGTACAATCTGTTAATAACTTCAGTTATGGTATTCATCATGCTAGAAATTTTGTGCAATATATTTATAGCTCTCTGACATAACCTCCTATTTTCTCTTTTAGTTACTTGAACACTTTTAATCACAAATTATTTTAAAGTTTCCTTCAGGAAGCTCTAATGCATGGCCATCTTGTATTTTGGTTACTACTCTTTGCATTTGGTCTTGATTTTTATCAGCTATCACACACTTTGATTCTAGGTTAATTTTGCTCAAAAGTCAGATGTTACAAATGAAAAAATTTTGACTTGCTTAAAACTCTATATAATTTATACTCCTCCTGAGAGCATTTGGTTTCATTTCAACAGGTTTAATTGCGGGGGAAAAAAAGCTAAATCTAATCAGTGATTGAGATGATTCAAACCTGAGATTCGTTACCTGTGAAGAATTTTATTTCCCAAGAACTGTCAGGGAGCACGTCTTGGGGGAAGAGAGATCCATCTGCCCGAAGAGCGAATGGGCCAGTCACCGGCACTCTACTCTTGTGCCCTCATCTAAACCGAATTACTTCCCAAAGACTCCACCTCCTAAGACCATCACATTGAATGCTATGCCTTTTACACATGAATTTGGGGGAGACCCAGAGATTCAGTCCACAGAAAATGAAAATGTTTCATTTTCACATGCCATCTTAGCATCTCTATCTGGACGTCAGGGTCAGTTAAATCTCTTTATGATGTAAACCAAATATTACACTCTATACATTTGTGTTATTCACTTAAACAGTATCCCAGAGATAAAGCAGACTAGCAGGGAGTTACCGAAAAGTGGGCACTATTTTCTAATGGATCGACTCCTTTTCCCTCCACTTCTAAGTGTCACTATTTCCTTGTTTGGGGGTCACCTGTTCTACTGTGTTTTTCTTTCTGTATGGAGTGCACTTAAATACTATTTTGTTAAATTCTATACATTTAGTTTGATAATGCTTCTCACATTTATAAATGTCTTTTTCTTATATCGAGTCTTCCAATATTTCAAGCTAACTTGTCTGTTTTAATTAATTCTTTCCTCCTTCATATTTCTCTCATCTCAGAAACATCTTACATCAAGGTGAGAGTGGATGTAGCTCATCTCAAAATAGTCCCCATTCCACCCATGAACAACAAATCTCTGAAGCCCTTCAGAAAGTTAGGGTAAACTTGGGTCCTCCAATGTATCTGCTCCATCTCTTTTAAACTCCACAAAAATGATGTTCTCTGTTCAAAGCACCTCTTTTTTTTAAATATCTTAACTTTAATCATGTTATTTCTTTTTTAGAACATGATTCTTTTCCCCCTCATCTATAAGTCTTAAATTGCACCATGATTAAAGATTGTACTGAAATATCATGCCACACCACCTGCAGCTGTTTGTGGTACTCCTAAACCACACAGGTGTATCTTTTCATTTTCCAAATTTTATTGATTTATGAATTATTTACAAAAACCTACATAATTGTGGAAACACCGTCCACACAGGTGCTTCTTGTGCTGGCAGAGCCTCTGAACTTTGACACATCTCACTAATGACATGAATTACATGCAAGGTTAGGATGCTTGCATGGCAAAGCTGAAAAGGCAAATGTATTTTCTCCCCCGTTCTTATTAAATCATGACTCTGAGAGCAGAAACAGATTTTCGTTCATCATTTAAGTATCACATCACACACAATACACACACAATGCCAGCAACACTCTGTGTATTGTTCAGTTAATTGATGAAAACAAATGTGTAAATACATAATTCCTATCAAAAATATTTGATTATTTTTTTCAACCAATCCAATATCTCCAAGATAATAAGAATATGTGGGTAAAATTAACCCCAGAAATATTCATTCTGTGTCAACTTAGGAACTTTCATTGTGTGGAGACCAGTTGTTGTACATTCAAATCTACTCTACACAACATTGTACGAAGGCGCAAGACTACTTCTGACAGAAACACGTAACATTTCCAGATAGTCTCAGCCCTCCCTCCCCCAAAAAGACATCAACTTCAAGTGGGTGAAGGGGACCAGTGTAAGAGAGCATTGCCAGTGTAGGGCTGGCTGATTTACTTGTTTCCTGTGAGCAGTAATGCAGAAAGCTAGTTTTTTTTGTTTTTGTTTTTGTTTTTGTTTTTGTTTTTATTACCATCACTGCATGTCCACGACCACTAGTTTTGAGAAATCCTTTCTGTAACTTTATTTACGATGTTTCTGACTGACTTGCCCTGAGGTTACTTCCCTGCCATGATAATTCACTACACTAATCTGTTATATCTCTAAAATGAGAACCCCTTTCCTCTTGACAGCATTACCTTGCTTCTGAATTTGACCATGCACATGTCTCTTCTGGAAGAGACAGAAATTCACACTCCTGTATCTCACAGCCTACATTGCGATGGTCAATGAAATAGCTACAAAACACAGGTTCTTCACGTCTCTGGTAGAGTCATCTCCTTTTATGACACAAAAAAAACACGTTTTAAGAAAATATTTTGGCAGAGCATCTCAACAAGCCAATTTTCCCACTAACATAAAGAGCTCATGTGAATTCACCTAAAAACATGCATTATAATTATTATTAATTTAAACATATTATAGATTAAAATAAATATTCATTGAGAAAATTTTTCACTAGAAATTATGGAAAAGTAAATTCAATTATTGATTAAACTGATGTTTATTGAACATATACTATGTGGTGATTATTGTGCCAGTGATAAAATATAAGTAAACTAACAAAGTCCCTGCTCTAACCCATAGTACATTTCAGTTGGTAGACGAGAGATATTTTTTAATTAAATAGTTGCAGATTTTGAAGCAAAAACTCTAACACATGCTATAGGATATAACACTGCTGGCAATAAGCTAGTCTAGAGGGTCTGAGGGAATTTCAAAGAATTAATATTTAAAATCAGGACAGAAGTCTGAGGTAAATGAGATAAAGTCCCACATCGACCAACCAACAAATTGATGTAGAAGTATCATAAAAACTTATGTATAATTATAGAGAAAAAAAATATGAAAACCCAAAGAACAATAACAGATGATTGATTATAAAAATTATGGTACAGATAGCAGATGAAATATTAAAAAGTATTAACATCTAATTCATTTATATATTGATATAGATGGAAATCTATATCAATGTCATGAATCTCTGTGTTGAATCCAAAATTATCCAAATTACACACATGAAAATAATATTTCATAATGCCTATATAAGTACTTGTATTTGGACATGCAGGTCACTTAGTGGGGAAAATTATTTTTGAGGGGAAATGGGAAGTCGAAAAGGATTAGGACTGTGCTCAGATCTTGATGCAGGTTCACATGGTGGAGAAGGAAAAGAAGGAAGGAAAGCCAAGTAGCAAACGTTTTGAATGGTTCAACAAACCCTCCAGTCAAAGAAAGTTTCAACAAGCAGACGGGGCTTTCGCTCCAGCCAGAATTGCACATCAGAGGAGTTGCCAAACTCCTGGACACAGTCAGCTTGTGGTTTTGCCATGTTTAGTCACTGGCTCTAGAAGCTGCATTTTTGCACATGGACGGGACTGGACGTCAGACACAGCAGCTGAAACCATTAGTCAGTTTTAGAGATTTGGGAGGAGCATTTTCCTGTCTGCTATAGTTCAGAGTTATTTTCTCTTCTTCGAAATGAAGATAAATCCCTTGGAAGCCATGTGTTGAAAATGGCAGGAACTGCCAGCTTAGTCCCTGAATGAGGCATGGAAGATGGTGCTGCCCATTACTATTTATGCATGAAAGATGGCTTCCCTCGTTACTATGTAAGCAAGATGGCTGCTCCCATTATTACTTAATATGGAAGTCGACTGCCCCCATTACCATTATGTAAGGAAGATGGCTGCACCTATAACTAATACATAAGAAAAGTGGCCCCCCTCCATTGCTATTATTTAAGAAGAGAGATACTGTTGAGTCTGACATAACACAATTTTGGAGTCTGTTAATAATAGAACTTAACTTATTGATGACTCATCTGTTCAACCTCAGCTCTCTTGCACTTGTATTTATCTTTCATCCATGTGCTTTCGCTGATATCTAATCAACTCTAATCCATAGTAGTTTTCACAGCCTCCAGTGTTGCCCAGTTACTAAATTCTGTCCTGTGTTTTTGTGCTTTTCCAGGTCCCCACTCTACTGTTTATCAGATTTATTTTTTCCTATTTCACTTCAACATCTGCTAATAATGTATTCCTGAATCCCATGCATCAGCCTGGTTCTTGAAGCACTCTATTTTGATTAGAATTTCTCTATTCCCTCAGTTTTGCATGTCAGTTATTGTGCCCTTGAGCTCTGCATGTTAGTTTCCTTGTCTAAATTAGAGATTAATATTCTTCTCTGGTGCCTTACTTGATGTTTCTCTGTTGGTTTCATATATGGAAATTCTGAATCCTCTACTTCTAACCACTCTTCTTTTATTCTCTCTTGATGCTGGACCAACTTCTGTGTTCTTGATCCCTGCTTTTAAAAAGCTTCCTGTATATTTTCAGTTCCTGGCTCTGATTTTTAACTGTTTAAATAGTCTATCATTTCACAGGACCCCCATTTAAGTAGCTATTTTTTCTCTCTGGCTTACCCTCTGATATTTCTGCCACTCCCAGGCCCATGTTGCTGCTTTTTTTTTTTTTTTTTTTAATCTTTATTTATTTAGTGATGAGCTCCTATATTTGGCAACTAGGGACATTCTCCAACAGTTACCTCATTAACCTAACAAAAACACTTTCATGGCTTCCCTCACTTAAGAAATTCCAAGGGTTTAGGAGCTTTGTACCTGGCAAGACCAAGAAAAGCAAATATCTATTATTGTAATCACACCTAATGAGCTAATCTGTCTTTTAACAAACAATACAAACAGACAATTTCCATAGCTCCAAAGATTTCTTGCCCTCCCTTTCTTATGAGTACTGTTTAGTTGGCAACTTATTGCCCTTTTACATTTTGCTACAATTGTTAATTGTCTTTTACAACACTGAACTTTTTTGAGAGCTAAAATCTTTGTGAGTAGTATAAAAAGTTTTGAAGACAGACTAAAATATATTAATTTTTTAAAATCTCCTTTCATGGAATCTGAAATATTTAAGGTTCTAAAGTGTTTTCAAAATCCCAATTTGGAGGCAATAATTATGGAGACTGATTGTCAAAATAGCTCCAGAATGGTCATTTTTTAAAATAGAGGTAACATTGATTTCCAACTGTGATTATGATTGAGAGGTATAGAATCCAGGTCTTCAGAAGCATGTCACTACCACCACATATACCGCCAAGGCCCCTCCTGGTCCTCCCCAAGGCAACGTGCCCCTCCTCACCCTGCTCTGCAGGACGCCGCTCCGCACTGGGAGCACCAATTCTATGATAACACCTGCTGGGTTTATTATTGGTTTGAGCTTGTCTGACTCTTTGTTTTTTCATATTCTATGTATACATAAAACTCTCCAACATTTGTCATTTTCCTTTTCACTTTTTTCTCCTTAGTGTTATTTTCTTCATTTCCCATCCATGTTTGTAAAGGGCATGTTTTTTAATTAGCTGACTAGATTTCCAAGGCATGCACACACCCCATCTTCTTAATCCACTTCCCCATCCTTGGGCACTTAAGTTGTTTCCGTAGCTTGGTTATCATAAACAGTGCTGCCAAGGACATAAAAGAGCATGTATCTCTTCACTTTACTGTTCTTACATTCTTCAGGTAAATACCTAGGAATGGAATTGTTGGATCATATAGTAGGTCTTTTTAATATTTGGAGAAAACTTCACACTGTTTTCTAGAAGGTGGACCAGTCTACATTCCCACAAGGCAAAATTCCAGTTTCTTTTCTTTATATCCTTACAATACTTGTTGTTGCTGCATATTTTTTTTTTTTTTGATATGGATCATTCTCACACATGTGATGGTATCATCTCATTGTGTTTTTGATTTGCACGTCCCTGATGAAAAGTGACGATGGACATTTTTTCATATGCCTTTGGCCATCTGTATGTCTTTTTTTGGAGAAGTTCCTCTATAGCTTTTCTGTCCATTTTTAACTTGGGTGCTTTGTTTTGTTTTTGCTGTTGTATGAGTACACTGTAGATCTTGGATATCTGCCCCTTGTCAGATGTGCTATGTACAAATATTTCTCACAAGCAGCCGGTTTGTTTGTTTTAATTTATTGGTAGCTTTTTTGCACTGCAGAAGCTTTTAAGTTTACTGTGGTTATTTTAACTTCATGCAGTGTGGAGTTAATAGTATTATAAATTGCTTATTAATATAGCACAACTGTCATAACCCAAGAAGGGCCACTTTTTGTTAGTCTTTCAAACTAGCTGCAGTCCTTATTCATCTTCTTCTGTTAGTGTAAATGGTTAAAAAAAATTTTCAGTAGTCTACAGAGTTCAAAATAATACTTTCTACTCTGATTTTAAAATTTGAGATTGTGACAAGGGTAGGGAACATTATGTTTGCTTCCTCACCATGTAAATCTCCAGCCACACGTACTAAGTAGCCTAGGCTCTAACTTTCAGAGTTAAAAGTATCAACTTTTTTTTTTTTTTTTGGCACACACTGTATGTGTTGGTCTTTTCACAACTGTTCATCACTCTCTGCAATCGGTTGCATGACACAGCACTGGAGTGAGCTGATCTTCAAACTGAACCAAGGCCTCTGTTTATGAACATGGATAATAAAAGTTACAGTGTTGAATAGCTTTGGAGGTGGGGCCAGACATCTTACAGGATCACTCAGCGTCAGACACCGGGAATCAGTAAGATCACTAAGCACTAAATAAATGACAGAGTTTTAAGAAGAAAGAAGAAAAGAAGGACACAGGCAAAGGGAAATAGGAAAGGGAAGGGAAAAATGAATGGAGTTTGGGAGAAGCCCATAAAAAGCCTCCCATAGACTTGGATATCACAGCTCAGTCTTCCTTACAAAGATTGTGGTGAACATTATAAAAGAATCTATTGGAATACAAAATCCAGAATTTTTTTTTTTTAGGAAATGTTCAGCATTTTTAATTTATTTTATTTTTTAAAGATTTTATTATTTATGCACCAAAAGAGCTGGGGTATAGGCCAGAGATGCAGGGGGTGAGAGGATTCACCAAAGACAGAGTGGGGAACAGAACAGGCAGACTGAAGAAATACACATGCTGAGGGAAGTAGCGGGCGGGACAGGAGAGGTCTGCTTTGCCCTGTGGGACCCTCGCCGGCCAGCCGGGATCAAAACCCATGCTGCAGAGGCTGAAGACAGCTTCAATTCCTTAAAACGTGATAATACATCCCTTTCTGCAATTTAACTATCCTCAGGGGGATAGATGTTTCCACTGGATTTTTTTCATTTCTATTAAATTTTCTTTAAATTGACTTTCTTGGCCAAATGAAGCTTTAAATAATTTCATCAAACATCTGTGGATGGGAACAGTAAACAGAGTTGAGATGATGTTGACTGCAATTTTGCCCACCCCCTTCCCTCTCTCCCTTTGCCCTTTTTGTTTCTCTCTCTCTTTTTTATCAACATAAACATTCAAAGTTGATTTTTTCTTTTCAATGTGACTGTAAAAAGTAGCAGCCTTTGAGTTTCTACCAGCATAGTTTTAATTAGTGACTGTATATAGCTGAGTGTAGAACTCAGCAATTTGTTGCTGAACATACTTTAATGTGATAAATTCAAATATTTCCAAAAGATTTTGGTTGATAATGTTTTCTACATTCAGTAAACATTTGAATTTGAATGTGAATCTTCTTTATTTTATTTTTTCTATAAAAGTCATGATTTTAAGCATTGCCAAACATAAAACAGAATAAAGTGAATTCTAAGAGAAGAATTAAAAGCAAAACAAAACAAAAATACAATCCAAACACCTTCCCAGTGTCTCTCATCAATTGTGCACGGTACTGAAATAATTTTCTATTCCTGTCACATCCAGTTGCCGGATTTACTAGAAGTGGACCTTGTTCCAGTTAAATGAAGTAAGATTACACTGAAAGCTGCTGATCTTTTTTCAGAAGAATTGTTCAATCCTTGAGAGAAATTGCTTAGTGTAATAGAATTTTAGCAGAAATGAATCTTGCTAGCTAGGAAAAATTCCTATAAAAATTCGTATACAGAGATTTGAGATGCCAACCGTGCAATTTTGATCATGTTTTATGAAATTAGGACCTAGGAAGAAAAAATACATTGGAGGAACTTTTGTTATTTTTTAACAGAAACTTAAACCC
The DNA here is from genome assembly GCF_014898055.3 of Talpa occidentalis. Classification (NCBI taxonomy): domain Eukaryota; kingdom Metazoa; phylum Chordata; class Mammalia; order Eulipotyphla; family Talpidae; genus Talpa; species Talpa occidentalis. The sequence continues at coordinate 114,544,105 of NW_023605194.1, forward strand.
CTGTGAATTGCTTCATCTCATTTTGCTCTTGGAGAGCTCTCAGAAGATAGTTATTACCAACAACAGAAATGGACTTCACTGCATGTCTCTCCTCATAACACCTCTCCAGTTCCCTGGTGAATCCAAGGAAAAGCAGACACTCGAGCCAGCCTTTTTTTTTGGTGAAAGTATTACCCTAAGAGAATGAATTAAATTCAAAAATTAATGTTTGATTGGAAGCATTCAGATTGATCAAGACCTACCCAGAATATCTAATGGGATCAATCACAAACATAAAAGTCACTCTGCTTCATCTATAATTTAGGAATTTATTCTGTAACTAAGTCAAGTAATTATATTCAGGTGGAAATGATGTAGGCATGAAAAGTCTAAGGGATCAAAGCAGCACTGACCATAAATTGAGGACAGGCGTAAGCACACACCAAAGGCAACAGAAATATTACGACGAAAATAACAAGAAACTGAAGGTCATGCACACGGTTTCTACTTTTAAAAGAACAGAATGCTTTTTATGTGTAATTACCTTAGTCTTTCAGACTCTTATAACAAAAATACTATAGACTTGGGGCTTACAAACCACAAGGAATTTATTTCTTCCAGTTCTGGAGTCTGAAATTCTGAGTCAGGGTGCTGGCATGCTCAGGTGAGGGGCCTGTGGGTGCTTTTGAACTTCTTATAGAAGCACATAATGGGAAGGGCTAGGGAGCACTGAGGCAATCTCCTTTGCAAGGGCACTAACCCCATCCATGGAGGCTCCATCCTCATGGCCCATCCACCTCCCCAGGCCCAGCTCCTAATGTCAGGGCTTGAACACTAGGATATCCACAGATGAACGGGGGGAGACACATTCCCACCACACCAAGAACAGTGAGGCAAAGGAGTCACACAAACACATTATAATATTTGTGTGTGTGTGTGTTAAATGTAAATGCAACCTAATCATCTCTCCAAATTCTGCCTTTGCTTCTTGCTACTAAATACGTCAATTAAGCAAAATCAAATCAAGAAACCCAATTTGTAATTTTCTTAAATTGAAGGTTTTACAAACCAACAACATATTGCCGAAGATAAAAGTAGATCCCAAGTTCTATGGCACTGGAAACGTGTCCTTCACTCACATTCCTTCTGTTGAACACCACTGTTTAGCACATGCCCTGTGATGGCAACTGATTACTTCTCTAGCCCTTGATTGGAATTTGGTACAATATTTGTAGACTAACTCAAAATACATTATCTAGCAATATTATATTCTAGGATTACCATTCTTTATCCTTTATCTAATTTATTCTTTATCCATTTATTTCTAAAATTTTAAAACTATGCAGTAGTAAAAAAGACATCTAAGTGCTTGAAGAGGCAGCAAGGTGTCCCTGAAATAATAAGCTTTGGATAAGACAATTTAGTGCTTTTACTTCATAATTTGTTTTTGAAAAAAAATTACCTCTTGATGTATTAATTTGCTTTTCTGTAAATCAAGAAAAGTATTCACCACCACCTCTTCTGTTGTTGTGAGATATAATTAATTCTAATCAACACTATCTGTGTTGCAGTGCTTGTCTCAAGATTGACCATATATTAATACTCAAGAAATATTAACTTCCATGATCAATGAGTGTTAGCTGACACATCCGTGCATAGGGAAAAGCACTTGTGCACGCCAGACGCAGAAAAATCTCTCTACTGTTCTCTATGCAGCAAAATAATCTCATGTTCCATTAGTATGAACAACTTGCTTTTCATCAGTAGGCTATCTAGAGTAATCCTAATTTACAGCAGAGGATAAATATGATACCTATAGTTATACAGAGGATTATAAATGTAAGGCTTTCACTTTCAGCTGAGCGTCTAGACTAAGCCAAAGGGAGTGTTGGTCATCTTCTACCCAGGGAAGAAGAGTGTGAGGCAGAGAGAAGAGAGCTAAATGTGAGAAAACTTTGTTTTTTATTTTCGTTTTCTTACATTTCTCACGTTGTTCATTTTGTACAATATTTGATTTCTCCCCTCAGATGCAGTCCCTGCAATTTTCCCACCACCACGGCACCAAACATCCATGAACCACCACCAGTCTCCCGTTAATTCTTCTCCCATTTTGACCCCTGTCCCACCCCCTGCCCTGGTCCTGCTCGATGCCTTGCATCTGTGGCTAGCCTGCAAGTTGTGTCTTTTCTTGACCCTTTGTCTGGTTTTCCTATATTCCGCCTGTAAGCAAAACCATCCCATATTTTTCATTTTCTTCTGTCTAGTTTGCTTAGCATAATTCCCTTCCAGCTCCATCGATGTTGCTGCAAATGGCAAGTTTATCTCTTTTGATTGCTGAGAAGTATTCCATGGTGTGTATATACCACATCTCTTGATCCATCCGTTTGGGGGCATTTAGGTTGTTCCCCTCTCTTAGCTGTTGTAAATAGTGCTGCAATAAACAGGAGTACAGGTTTCCTTTAAAATTAATGTTTTTTGTGTCCTTAGAGTAGACCCTTGGAGTAGAATCACTCGATCATATGGTAGATTCATTTCAAATTGGGCTTTTTTGTGCTCTGTGTTGCACTCTCCCACCCTTATCCCTGAGATGAGAGATGGGGCTGATATGGCTGTCCCTCTCTCCAATTAGAGAGAGAGGTCCTTAAACTGTGAAAAAAAAAATGAGTTTGACAATGTCTGCTGGGACTCTCTCAAGGAGCAGGAGTGGGGCCACACAGGTAGGAGGCAAGAAGTAGCAGCTGCCTGGGAAAGCAGGTTTGCCCCAAGCTGCCACTACAGAAAAAACGTGTGAGTAGACATCGCCCAGTGGGTTTGCTGAGGAAGGAGAGTGACAAAAGGACTGTAATTGATCTTATCAAAGGGAACCAGTAAAATGGTGAAAAGATACCTTGGGTCAAAGAACTGGTCAGATTATCAGATGCCCAAGCCAGGAATTTCTTGCATTCATCACAACAGAATTGTGGACCGGTCATCCCCTCTCCAAGGATCACACACAAGCTGTCTAGGAGCAGAATTGCTTCATTTTGCTGTAGTTATGTTCTTTAGTTTATGTAGACAAAGTCTTTGTACTTTCTTGAAGCGAAGAGGAATTTGTCTATCTGGCATCAATGGTAAGATTTATTTTTTAGCATTAGGTTGCCCAAATATCTCTACTTAAGATTATAAGAATGCTAACTTTTTTATTTGTGGGCATAGATACCTTGGAAATCCAGGTATTGCTAATGCTGGGGCACCACAGCAATCTCAGAGCAGCCAGTACGTTCTGACCCTTCATTGCTCCCTTTCTCTTGTATGCTTCTCCTTGGGGAAAGCCAATCCCTGAACTCACACACTAGGGAAGGGCAGCAGAGACCAGAGGATTAAATAGAGAAGAAATCAGCAACTTATTCTTCCTTTTCACCTGCTCCATTGGTTGATAATCCATATTTCTGTTTCTATAGGTACTGTGGTTGGAACATAGCGTTCAAGTGAAGAGAAAGCTATTGTTCTAAGAAGTTATATCTTATGATGTGGCTTCTCTCTCCATTTGAATTGTAGAAAGTGTAGACACAAGCGGGTGTGACAAGGCTCACACACCTGAAGAGGCGTCTGTCTTCACAATTTTGATGACTCCACAGATAACAAATGGTGTTTTGAGAAATATTTATATTGAAATCTGTTCATTTTTTTCTATTTGACTATTTGTTATTAGAAAGAGTTCACAGCAAAGGAGAATTAGACCATATCCTGCAATTTATTAAAGTATTGAAGCATAAGAGTAGAATAAAGATTACTGGGTACAAAAGCTATATACCATCTTGTCATTTTTTTTCAGCCAATGATAACTTGCTTATATTCATTCAGACATAAGCCATGTAAACAGATGTTTTACACGGAAAAGGAAACCCTGAATTGTTGAATTGTTCTGGTGTGACTGGGCTCCAGCAGACACTTGAGGGTTTAAGACGGAATGCTAGGACCAACAAATCCAGACACTCTTTGAGCTCAACTAAATCCAACAGAAACATTCAGCTTTATGCTTTTACCCTTGAGACAGCTTGAATTCAATAGCTATTTGCAGAGTTATGTGAGGTGAGACAAAAATGAATGTACCATGTAAAACAGTGCTTCAAATAACATATTGGTTTCAAGACATTTATTCCAAATTTTAGAAGGCTTTATTTCTTTCCTCTGTGTTGGTTTAGCTTGTTAAAAGAATATTGCCCTCTAAAAAAAAAAAAAGGAACTTTGTTCTCCTTAAGGATAACATAAACATAGTTACCTTATACTGTCACATTCTTCTGAGACTAATACTGAATAAAAGAGGACATTGTGTGGATGGCTGGCAATTCTTTCTCTCCTCGATCCCCCTAAAACTGTGCAATTATCTGAGGTGTTGCCATAAATCCAGTATTTACCACATACATTCCTTAGAGGGTGAGGTAATAACATATGTCAGGGGGAAGAAAAAAAGTCCCAATTTTTTCTGAGACATTTTTTTTTCCCACTAGTGACTTTATACTTGGAGAAACATGAAGGTAAGCAGGATGCAGTCCAATGCATGAAAGCAAAACTGCTTGAAGCAATGCATGTATTAATTGGAGTAACCACTTGTCTTAACGTTAAATGTAAAATGTCTGGTGACATGATTCCCTTAGGTAACGACAGTCTGGGTATGTTATTATTATTATTTTTTTCTCATGGTTTCTAATATAAAATGCAAACATTTTCTATCCATACTACCTGAGCGATAAACATTTGGACCTTCCAATATTGCTATGGCACAAGTCTGGCTTATTTAAAAATTATTTTCATTAGGAAATTGTAGGGCAGATGGAACTTGGTAAAAAAACATCCTTAGAAAGTTACCAGCAAGGATTATGCTCATTTTTCAGTTGTTTGTTTTCAGTTTTTGTTTACACACACAGACACACACACACAAATATTGGCAATTCTTGAACTTTCTGAAAGGCAATCAATCCTCAAGATTTAAAAGCAGGTCAAGTCCACCAGACTGTCCTAGTGCCCCTGCGAGGGGGTAACCAGGCATGAAACTTCAGAGAAATATGTTCATCTTCCAAAGCTCTCAGGTCTGCCACAAGATACAACCATTTGTTCGTTTTAACAAATTCTTATTAAAATTAGCAGCCTGTGTGAATAGGGTGAAGAACACAATAGGAACCATCTCTGCTCTCCTGCAGTTTACAATCTAGTAGGTGAAAAAAAATGCTGGATCTGGAAAAAACACAGTGTGTATCCAGCATGGACTACATGTGTGTTTTTGCAATAATCTGCAGGCATATGCAGGTGTGAATCTCGAATGGCTTCACGGACTTGGGATTTATCTTCTCACATTAAAGAAGTTCTGTGGCGGCGGCGTAATTACAGAGACGGTGACCCCAACGCATCCTAGCTTAAGTGTCCCTTGTCCAAGGGGGAGAGAGGTGAATAGTACACTTTTGCCTCTTGAGTTGGTGGGGTCCAGCCTTGGCAAGCGTGACTTCCATGACCACGTTCAAAAGGAAATCACGTCTCAGCCTCCTCCCTTGGGGTACTTGATCCTGGGAAGCAGTCTTTAACCTGTAGAGACACACAAGAGTGGTCCAGCCTCAATCACTGTCGGGAAATCTCGATCCACAGTAAGCATCATTGCAAAGATGATTCCTGAATCAGTCTTCAAAACTCTCTGCTCAGTGCCTGGTAAGCCTGGCCAAGCCACAGCTGTGAGTGAATTACAACTAGTGTTGTCTAAGCCATTAAGTTGGGATTATTTGAGCAGAATTAGTATCTACGAGTGTGATGATAGCAAAAATTAAAAATCTATCCATCTATCTATTTATCTATCTACCTTCCTACCTACCTACCTACTTTCCTATCTGTCCTCTTTCTAAGATCTATCAACCACCTACCAAAATCCCTTTGGGAATGAGTCAGAAGTGAGCAAAAGATACCTTGAAAAATCTTGAGCATGAAGAAAGGCCAGCGAGAGAGAAACTGCAATGGAAGCTCATGCCCTCAACGAGGCTGTCACTGGAGAGTTAAGGAACGTAAGAAAAATATTATTGTCAGCTGGAGGAGAAGGGGTACTTGCTATGTTCATCAAAAGTTTAGAAACTCTTCACCTGCCGAGGAAAAGGTGCAGGTTCATGGATTGCACTCGACCAGCCAAAGAGCTGAACATTCTGCTTATCTCCTTCAAGGAGATGATAGGACCAGGATAAAGAACGAGCCGTCAGGTAAAAGAGAACCAGGACTTGCTGTGCTTAATAAATGAAATCATTTCTCACTTCTGCCTGTTTAGATGGAAAAAAAAAATAATAACAAAATTAAGAAACGATTCTGAGCAAGTATCATGCAGAGACAGCCAGAAAAGCAGCAGCAGCCCGGAGCAGCTGCTGTTCGTCGTGGCCATCTTCAGTGTGTTTCCTTCACGCTCGGGCTGGCGAGCTGGCTCTGCATTTCTGGGGGCGCAGGCCCGACCTTGCGAGTAGGAGAGCAAAGGGCGTGGGGCAAAGGCTCATACGTTATTTAGGTTTTCTGCTTGCACTTCAAAATTAGTAAAATGAGGTTAATGAGGAAAGCTACCTCATAGATTTCTTGTAGGCATAAAATATGTCAATAAGTAGAAAGCATTTTTATCCTGCCACGAACATAATGAGGCCTATAAAAGTTTTAAAAGAGGGAGAAAAAAAGCCTACTGAAGCTGTTCTGATAGAAGAACAATAGCTTTTATGAAAGCCTCCGATGGAGAACTCCTCTCGTTTCTTTTCTGAAACTGGCATGTATTTTTAGCAGGTGAAATCCCATATTAAATTGTCCGTAGTAGTAAGTACAAAGAAAAAATGCACACTATACAGACGACAAGCTCAGGTCCTGAAAAAGCTGTAAAGTCTCCCTCCTGGGGCTGCGGGACCCTGTCTGAGGACCTATGGCATTTCCAGCAAGGCAGAAATGTTTGGCAAGAATGCACCATGTAGGCTCGGGACACAGATTTTTGATACCAATGAGATATTTTTGGATAATATTGGGGGATGTACACTGGGAGAATCATGACTTTGAAGACCAAAGAAATCACCTTTTGAGCAACTTTATCATTTAAACCATGATGTACACACAAACACATTTTTTCATTTACATATATTTGCAATTTACAATTTCTTTATGTTAGCTACACAGCGGAGTCATATTTTGATTGCCTTATGGCCTTTCATTAATATTCTTTATGCTATGAAGCAACAGGTCTCCTAACATTTTGTCTAGATGAAAATATATATTATTATCGTTGTTAAATCATAGATGCAATAGCATAGAGTTCTTACGTGGCTTTAGGACATTTACAGAAATAGTTGATGGCAAGATCTAATTTTTTACAGGTGTCTGAGCATTGTTGATTTTTATTCATGTTTTTCTCTCTAAATTTTGTGTATTCTCATTTACCTTTCTTATGATGTTAGCTTTGCTGTTGAATCCTTAGTAAATCTCTGTTATTCAGTTTTAAGCTGTAGATTTCTCTCTCTCTCTCTCTCTTTTATTTCTTTTTATTGAGGTAACAGAGATTGACAACCAACCCTGTCTGTAGCTTACAGCTCAAGTCTGGCACCTCTTCAGATGGATGTGGCCACACCCACCAAAAAGCCCTCAGAGCCCCCCTCCTCGGGCCAGGGGACCCCCGCCCCACCCCTCTTTCTACACTTGCCTTCTTGTAGCCACAAGTCTAGGTCCCGGTGGGAGGGTTTGTTACTGGTTTAGTTTCTCCCGTCCCTTTATTTTGTTCCTTCATTTTCCGCAGATGGGTGAAATCACCTGGTATTTGTCTTTCTCCTTTTGACTTATTTTGTCTAACTCTGTGGGGTTTTTGTTCATTAATCTCATACTCGCCTTTAATGTTTTGTATAGTTTCCTGTGATATGGGCGCATGTGTGTAAGGTTACTAGGCTGTCTTTACTGGCGAGACACAATGTCAACCGCAGCTGAGTCGGCTGCTAACTGCTTCCCTAAAGTTACCTCTGCCTTGTGTCTTCACCTGACCATTGCTCGTTAGTTGGCAGTCGGGCATTTTGCAACATACCATTTTTTGACTATAGATTCCATTGTCTTCTGCCAAGAACTATTTCCTTGTTAATTCAAGTAGATGTTTAGAGGAATTTAGATGCTCGCCCACTGTGGTCAGGAATGGGACCTCAGCTCCAGGGTCGGTATCCTGGCAGCTGGTTTATCAGTTGGGCCCTGTGGTCGCCAGCGTTTGTGTGGGTCACAGATCCAGTGTGGATTTGGCAGAACTGACACTCCTACTTTAGAGGTTTCTCTTTCTGTACTTCTTTATCTGTGGTTCCCCTGTACATTTCTTTTTTTTTAATTATTGTTATTATTTATTTATTTATTTATTTATGCACACAAGAGCTGGGGTACAGGCCAGAGGTGTGGGGGTAAGAGGATTCACCAGACACAGAGCGGGGAACAGAACAGGCAAACTGACTGAAATCTACTGCGGAGCAGCGGGGAGACAGGGAAGGTCTGCTGCACCATGTGGGTTGCTCACTGGCCGGCCCGGGATCGAACTCATGCTGCAGAGGCTGCAGATTGCTTCACAGTGAGGTGCTTAACCCCTTGTGCCACCAGGGAGCCCCCCCCACCCCCACCCCGTACATTTCTAACTGCTCAGCTATCCCAGAGGTCAACCCTCTAGTCCAAGGCAGAGAAGACTTGACTTTCTGACCTCGGTGCTGTTTTCAGAGAAACGAACAACCTCAGTGTAAATGGCTGCAAACTCTCAGTCTCATCTGGCAAGTTAGTCTCTCAAGTGTAGCCCCCTCCCTGCCCTGTAGGATGTCAAGGGTCTACATGGGATGGAAGGGTCAGGCCGAGTATTGGGAAAAGTTTATGGACAAAGTTAGGATTTAAGCCACTCTTTGTGCCTCCCTGAAGCCTGTTGTCTGCCAGCCAAGCTGCGAGGTGGTGGCTCTCCTCCTTCTGCTGAGGAATGAATCAAGCTGAAAGTCACATTTGCATGATTATGCAACAGGGGAGTATTTTTCAATAAACATTTCTCAACTTTTGTCTGACTTGGATTATTTACAATGATTTGGTAGTTTTTATAATTGTTGCTGGTGGGGGGATTTGCTGGCCTCTTCACGCTGCCATTGTGAGAAGTGTCAAGTACACTTTCATTCTAGTTCTAGTTCTTTTGAAGCTACACCATCCTTGCTACCCGTGCTTGTTCCCGTAAGTAAGATGACCCCATCATCTCCCTGGTGTAGCTGGTGCTGCACGGCCCTCCCGCCCAGCACCCTCTCAGGTGAGGATCGAGGGCTTCACTTTGAAGGGCTTATGAGCTATTTTATGTAGTGAGTCAGCCTCACTGCTGCAGGCCCCACTGTAGCTTTCCCCGCCCTGGTCGTCATGATTTTTCTAACGTTAGATTACTAATTCTCTGATAACCTCTTTTTCCATACTTTTAATTCTTTTATCACCTAAATATTTAAGTGCTTGTAACTTCTTTAAATAATTCTAATATCTCATTACCAAATAAAGAATTCAGAGATTGCAATGGTGCTTTTCCATTTGCCTGGCCAGGCGTCTAGCGAGACGGAAGTTGAAGGGTCACTTAGATGAATGGGCAGGAACTACTGCTCATAGCTGCCTCTCTTTTCGTGTTCTCACTTTGGAAAATGGAACTATCATGCAAGCGTAAATTCCCCCATCTTATTGACCACCTGCCAGTGTAAATGTGAAATTCTGCATAAGACATTGGTGTGAGAGGAGAGAACAAATATATATGAATTTACTCCTTCTGAAACTTTTTGGTTATTGGCTTTATGTATGTTATGACTTACTACTCTCACTTAGTGACCAATAAAATTCTTATCCTGTCATGAAATTGTTTCATATGTTTAAAAAGGTTTGACGCATAAGGGTTTCCCAAGTTTGCTGCTTCAGCACTTAAAGATCTATATTTAGCCTAAATCTAGGAATGGAGGATTGGGGAGGTGTGTGGAGGGGGGTGCGATGGACTCAAGGATTACAGATGTCGCCTAAATCTAGAAAAAGAGGGTGTAGGGAGCAGTGGAGGAGGGAGTTCCATGGACTCAGGGATTTCTGCACATCCCTGTTTCCAAATTTATGACTCAGAAACTTAAAATCTAAGACCATGTTTTACTCTGGCTTTCTTTAGGGATCTGCCTAAGATCTTCCAGGATGGGAGAACAAAAAAAGAGTTCAGCTGGAGGGAGTCAAGACACGGTTTTAGGGCCCCTTTTCTGTTATGTATTCTGCGTCTTTATAAACATGATGGACTCGGACTCTGTCCGGATTCGTGCATCCTGTGCTATCAGAAACGAATAGAAAGAAAGCTCCACTTGTGCTTTTCTTGACCCTCCACACACCGCCACCTCCCCTCAGCTAATGGGACTTTGCCCCCAGAACAACAGGGAAGGGGCGTGGGCATGGGGACTGAGAGAACGGATGTCTTGAGCCACGACACTCTGTGCTGGGCACCGCAGCCCCACCACCGGGCTGGGGCCCTTCTGGATTGACTGTGCCCCATGCATTCATGGCCTGAGACTCCACAGCAACTTTTGTTCCGATCTGAACACCCAGCTCACTGCTCTCCTTCGCTCAGCTGCCATATGGCTTTATGGACACTGGCCTAAAAGGAAGCAGTGGGGGGAAAACCCTAGAAATAAAACAACCAACAGATGAAATTGATTTATTTTCAGCATTAAGAGAGGGGGGTGGAGACCTTTCAGAAACATAAACCCTTGCACTGAGCAGACAAGCAGACTGCCCTCTGACAGCTCTCCTACAGGTTTTCTTTTCTTTTTTTTAAAAAAAAATAACATGTGGCAGAAAATAGAAGACCCATTGTTTTGCTTAACTACTGTATCCAATTTGAATGAAATGGAATTTTCAAGCTTAAGTAAGCAGACTGCCCCTTTGCTAGCCTGCTTCAGTTTCAGTTGGACATAACCCTTCAGAATTTTAAAATATGTATCAAACATGAGTCTTCTGGAAGTTTATCTTACTCTAAAACTCTCACAAATAATTTCTAGGCTGTAAATCACTTGTAGTTCTTTTACTTCAAGCTTCTCAATTTAGACAGTTATAACACGCTTCTAAATTGCTTTAAAAGCCTAGTAGAACATATTTAAAGGGTGGATGTGGAAATGACATTTTTGTCAAGCTGTAAAGATGTGACAGGAATGCTGAATAAAAAAAAAACTAATGAAGGAAATACATGTGAAAAGACAATCAAATCCCTGCACAAATTTGATATATTGAAATATTTTAATTTGAAAAACTAGAATGTCTGAGTTTTAAGGTATTATTCTAAGAGACTACGCCTGTTTCAGTTATGGAAAATTGAGGTTAGTATAATTAAGGACACAAGTATATTGAAGTGAATATTATTTGAGTGATATTTATGACCTTATTTTCTTAGCTTGGTATTCATGTAGCTATCAACAAAACATGTTTTTTTTTTTAAGAGTCACCTGTATTTATATAAGTAACTCTAAGCACTGTGTTATCTAGTTTTAAATTTTGAATTTTTATTTTAAACATAGGTTGAAATATATGGGGTTCAACTGAGTGTTTAGGATCAAGTAGGGTGTTGTTTTTATTTAGTTTATGAGAGACAAAGCAAAATTAGAAAGATGGCCCCTCCCAGGGATTGTGGCATTGCAAGTTCAGGCCGACCCATTTGACTTTGCAAAGTCATTTACTGTCCTCCGACATTTTTTTTTTTTAATCTCATAATTTTTCAAAATTTCTTTAAGGAAGATATTCCTATATTTAAAAGAAATCTTGCTGCAAAGCCTACCATTGAAACAGATAAAATGAGTGCCGCTCTGGAAATTTACATGGCAAGGGAAAGTTGCTCCTAGACACGCTGTATTTATTGTCCCTTTTGTCTTTGGGGGTAACCCCTGCATAAATTTTTATGAGAAACCAGTTGTACAATCTGGAAAAATATAAGTTTAAAATTGAATGATTTCACGAAGTAAGAAATTGAGGATGTAAATTCATCACAGTATCTGCAAGTTGCTAGTTTGGAGGAAGCAGCTCAGGTCTCCCCTGCAAAATGGGGCTGTGGTAAAATGTTTTTCTTACTCTTAACAGGCAGTACACTCTGGGCACCTACACTTTTGCTAGATTTGATGTTTTCCAAGGTGATAGCTAGCATTTAAGAATTTCAAAGGACTAGTTAAGAATACTATGGATACTACCCACAAGTAGACACACTATTAACTAAGATTATGTGACATATTTTAAGTAACATATACTAATGAATATGTAGAAGAGAAATTCATTGAAAAAGAATCTAAAAGCAAATGAAAATGTCTTCTCTGGTTTTGCTGCTTAAGGTTAGATGAATTTTTATTAAGACCAGATGGCATTTGGCACCAGGGTTTAGAATTGTGAAACTGGAGAAAGGATTATACTACCTGAAAAAAAATACAGGGGCGCAGAGAGAGAAAGCCACTGACCTCTAGCAACATAGAAACATGCAACAGGGTCTCAGTTTTGAAAGGCGCAGTTGCTTTCAGCAACCCCTTGAAGCTTCAGAGTCTGCAGGTCCTGCTCTGTGGTTCCCTGGCTGCAGCTGTACTGAGGCGTCTGCCTGGTTCCCTTGAATCATGAAGAATTAGTCTCTTCTTCAGCATGAGTCTGGGAAGCATATGGTGGGGGCAGATGTGCGCATGCGTAATGCCTCCTGTCTGAGCATCCAGACAAAGGCATGTGGTTCCCGCTCACTTGTCCGCCCAGGTTTTGCTCCACACGTTTCCCCTTTGGAGGAAGCAGAGATGGAGCTGCCTTCTCTAAACAACGTGTGTGTGGAGGGTGTGCTGTCAAACTAAATGGCTTGTGTGTGGAGGGTGTGCTGTCAAACTAAATGGCTTGTGTGTGGAGGGTGTGCTGTCAAACTTGATGGTCCCGGCAGGAGAAACATCTTCAAAAAAGAAAAGTTTTAACGTGTATAATGTTGTGAACCTTTAAGTTTTTTTCTGCCTCATTCTCATTGTGTGCAAAGAGATGAAGTAGGGGACCGGCCCCCCAACAACTGACTTTGAACCCTGAAGCCAGGCACATCCTCCCCTTATCTTTGAGAGTTTCTGGAGTTTTGAAAACCCTGCTTCCATTTCTCAGTGTTGTAGAGTTCTTGGTTTATTTATTATAGTATGATTTCATCTGAATGTGATTAAAAATTCAGTTTTATTGGAACTGTTATGACTAACGACTTCCAAATGAAAATCTGCACTTTCCTTCCGAGAAAAAGATTAAAAGGTTTTTAGTAAACTATCTGAGGGTGAATACCTCAGGTTTGAATTTATACTTGATTGCCTGGTAACCATTTTGAAATGTTTAAATGCTATTATTGTTATAACGTTTTCAGAAAATCTTTTTCTGTATCTAAATTCTTGGTTTCATGTCTAGATTTTTATCTCCACCATCGCAAGTTTAAATGGACCTTGTAATGGAGATGATTCTACTGAACAAGACCACTATAAACCTAGTGTTTACCAGAACATTCTATTTTTTATGAATTATGTGAGTGTTGTACCCAAATGTTATCATAGTTAAAAAAAAAACTGCATAAAAAGCACCTAAAGCTTACATAGTTTGCTAAATCAATAAAAAATAAATAAGTAAAGGCATATTTCGTATTTATTTTAGAAAAGAGTTTTGAAGAATGTTGTGTTGAGGCACGTAGGATTGATTGACTTCAAGGCCTCTGCAGCAGTTTTAGTCTAAGATGTTTCTGGCAGCCTTCATGATAAAATTTAAAATATTTTATATTCAGGAAGCAGAGTGTCCACAGGGGTTTAGAGTAATACTTTGTAACTTGAAAAAACAAGTCAGACATTGAGTATCATTTTAGAGCTAGAGATTTATTGTCGGTGATCTAACCCGTTTTAGGCACCCAGTATGGTTTGTATTAACATGAGTGGTATCTGGAAATGATGAAAACAAGGAAGGTATTCTTATTAAAAAAAAAAAAAAAAAGCACGCACTAGGGGATTCATTCTTAATTTCTCATTGCTCTTCTACTGTCTGGGAATATTTGTATTCTAAAAGAGAGAGACATTTGTAGATGAGAATTTAACTTAGAAGAATCACATTTTGTGTCACAATATGCATTATGTCATGTAAATAGGAATATTTGAAAGTGATAGGCACATGTCCTTTCCAGAATCCTCTAGGGGGTATCTTCCACAGTTAGGTTCCAACAGTATGAAAATGTTACATTCAATTAAGATGGACTTTACTATCAGAATTCTTGCTTCCAATTATAGAGCAAAAATAATTAAGCAGATTTAGGTCCTCTTTTCATGAAAACTACTTAATGACTGTGTAAATTTCAACAATTAAACATTTTCTGAATCCAACTTTCCATATTTGTGTCTTAGGGTTAACTTAATATCTACCTATCCAGCTAGTGTGAATATTTGGAATGATTTAATAAATTACAATATACTTTGTATAGAATATATTAGGTGTTCACTAAATGATATAATAGATGTAAAACATTTTCTATTTTTTTGTCTAACTGTAGTATACCAGGCATTGTGCTGTTAAAGGAACTCATTTAATATTCTTAACAATCCTCTGGAGCAGACTCCATAATTAACTTAATTCTACATATCGTGAGTAGAAGGCTGATATAGAGTAACTTGTCCTTGGAGCCATGGTCAATACTAATTATGGAACTGGGCGTATAACTAGGATTCTGACACAAGAGCTCTTAACCACTAGAATAAGTGCTCTCCATTTTGATGTCCATCTGTCTCTGCTAATGATAAATTTGTTTTCATGTCAGCATCATTCTGTTTTGTATAAAAGGGCACATCTCATAAATTTGCACTCGCTCATTATAGATCAGATATGTAACTGTTACTGCTCTACCCCATCACAGGTGTTCAGTTTGCATTTCAGCATCTAATGTGGAATGGGGTGAGCTCTGGTCCCACAATGTTGCATTCTAGACAACTGATCATTTAAATTCCCAAATTTGTGAATTTATCTTTTTTTTTGGGGAAACATAAATTTGGAGATAAAGAAAATTCTGAAATAAAGGAATCGGAAAACTGAATCACTTCACCTTCTGCGAGATGATGGCCTGAATGATGTTTGACAAAGTGGTAAAATATTTTAGTTTACTTCCTTTTGAAGACCTGCAATTTTGAATGGAAATGTCATGATACTTCCTTAAATACTTACATCTGATCACCAGCTACTCTGCTGCAAAGCCCTTGAAAGCTAACCTGGGATATTTTCCATTTTGAATATAGTATTTCTTTTTTTTTTAAAAGATTTATTTATTTATTTATTCATTCATTCATTCATTTATTTATTTATTTATAAAGCACTGGGTACAGTCAGAAGCGCCGGGGAGTGATATAATTCACCAGAGCCAGAGCGGGGAGCAGAACAGGTAGAAGGACCGAAGTACACTGCTGAGGGGAGCAGCAGGCGGCAGGAGAGGTCTGCGCGCCTTGTGGGACCCTCACCGGTGGCCGGGGAGCAGCCGGGATCGAACCGGCGCTGTAGAGGCTGCGGGCAGCTTCACAATGCAGCACTCAACAGCTGCACCACCAGGGGAGGCCCTCTAGTATTTCTTTTATAAAAAAAAAAATCTTGTTTTTATTTTTTTGAGGTTATGTTGGTTTACAACCTATATGCTTTAGGGGTACAGCTCACACCTCTTCAGGAGTATGTGCCCACATCACACCCACCACCAAAGCACCCACCTTGTCCACCACAGTCCACTGCCCACCCCCTTTGTTCCTCAGCCTCCACCTCCCCTCCTGGCAGCCTCCAATCTGCAGTCAGATTTTTTTTTAAAGATTTATTTATTTATGCATACAAGAACTGGGGTGTAGATCAGAGGTGCGGGAGGGGAGGGGTGAGAGGATTCACCAGTGCTAGTGGGGAGCAGAACAGGCAGATCTACTGAAACGCTGAGGGGAGCAGTGGGCAAGGCCAGTGGCTGGCAATAGCTTGATCGCTCCATAGCGCCATGTCTTTAACCCCTGCGCCACCAGGGAGGTCCGTGCAGTCCAGTATCTAGGCTTTGTTTTCGTTTAGTTTTATCTATTGCTTGGCTTAGTTTCTTTCTATTCCACACAGGAGTAAGATCATGTAGTATTTGTCTTTCTCCTTCTGACATTTTTGCTTAGCACTGTCCCCTCCAGTTCCATCCATGTTGCTGCAAACGACAAGATGAAATCTGGATATCTCTTGGGTTAAAATCTTGGACTGCAAATTTTATTTGTAGTGAAAATTTATTTGTATTTTATTGTGACTGAACAACTCTGTCATGAATAATAAAGGTTATTGGTAGGGAGATTTCTGTGGTTGGTCTTTAAAGGTTTTCATTTTCCTGTTTCTTTTCTCCCTGGATGATTTCTCTTTAAGCACAAGATAATATCCCCCATTTCCTTTTAACCTAACTGAATATTGGACTTCATTTGGATAAGGTACCTGTATTCATGTTTGAAATAAGCTTAGTAATAATTTTTATCACCAGTACCTATGTATTATGGAGTAGGCCAACAAATTTGTTGTGAAAATAACTTGTTTGTACTTCTTGATGTACTTTTTTTTATTTTAAAGATTTATTTATTTTTATACAAGAACCAGGGTATAGGCCAGATGCGCAGGAGGGTGAGAGGATTCACCGGAGACAGAGTGAGGAACAGAACAGGCACACTGAAGAAATACACTGCTGAGGGGAGCAGCGGGTACAACAGGAGAGGTCTGCTTCGCCATGTGGGATTCTCGCCAGCCAGCCGGGATCGAGCCCTCGCTGCAGAGGCTGTGGACAGCTTCACAGTGTGGCGCTCAACCGCCTGAGCCACCAGGGAGGCCCTTCTTGATGTACTTTCTATGACACACACGTTCTAATCAAACTTTGTTTATCATCTATGAAGAAAATTCCATAAATTTAACTGTTTTTCAGAAATGCAGGGAGACCATCTTAAATCTTAACATTTCCTCACCTCACTAGCACTATTGCCACCTTTTTCAAAACAATCCTCATTTAGAGGGGCCTAATATTTATTTTCCATCAAAAGATGAAATAATCATTTGGCAGATAATCTTGTTGACTCATGAAATTACAAAGCATAAATATGTCAGAGAAGAAAATTTTGGGAAGACAAAGCCAAGCATGAAATTGTCAATAAATTTTGTCAATGACATCTTAAATGATTGGATTGATACCCTCTGTATTTTGACACCTATTTCTTATTTTGGGATAAACATTAACAATATATTGCAAAATTTATTACTTAATTTCCATAATTGTATGAAGATTGGAAGGAAAATACAGAAATCACCATACAACATTCTTTTTACTATATGGACACACAATACTACTCTCAGTTAACTTACATTGTAAGTTATGCATGAAAATACAATAGTTAATACATAAAAATTGATGGCATAAGTGAAAAAATACTTTGGGAAATAAACTCTAATACTTTGCTGATTTGGGGGGAGTTAAATTTTGTGTGATTGTTTTATTTGTGTGATTGGTTTTTGTCCTTCATTTCTCCAGATTTCCGGTTTTCTGTGTACCAGGAGGTAATTGTATCATCCAACACACCAGCAGATGTAGTATTTTACAATTTGCAATGAAATAAATCATTTCTTGAGCGGAGGCCAAGCAATTGATTGGGTAGGAATTCTGTCACTTTTATGTTCGTGAACTGTTGGTTGGCCTTATGGCTTCCTGCAACTTACGTAATAAGCTGAGAAATTACTGGTTTTCCTCAGATGTTGAAGTAGCCAGGACACTGGGGATTTCTGAGCACTGGAAGAGCACTATCAAATGGATATCAAGGGATAAAGTAATGAAGGATATTTAATTCCCATAAATAGCAAATAAAACATTGATTACTTTAGAAAGTTTCTCAAAATTGAAACTGGACAATACAAGATAACCATCTTACTGATATAAAACAACATTTCTGAAACATTCATTGCTATACAGTTTTAAGAATACATCCTTTCCCTTAGCAATATGCCTGCATGATTTGGATTGAAGATAGATTTATTTAAAAGAAATCATTTCATAAAATAACATAGAATAAAATAACTATTCATAAAATATTCATAAAATAACATAGATAACATATTCCATAATTATTTGATATTATTTTCATTTACTAAATGTAAACTTGAGACCACTATTCTTTCATATATGCCATACATAGTCTTTACTGAACAGTTATCACATTTAAGAAATAATGTAAATCAATCCCCACCTTTTTTTTTTTTTTTTTTTGCTAAAATATTGGCATGTTTCTTACAGCATGGAAATCTTACAGGGCTATAGAGACATAAACAACATAAAAATCCATTTTTATATTTCTTCCTTCAATTGTCACAGATGTACTATAATACTCAATCAAAGAAAACCAAATAAAGCACAATTATTTTATTTTACAAAAGTGGCGATTAAAATTTTCCAGAAGATAAATGAAACAAACTTTGTACTTATGTAATTAAAAATATACCAGCTACATTAATAAAATTTATTAGTGTAAGGAGGAAAATCATACTCTCCTCCACCACTGATTAAGCAGATGCTGTAATCTAATTTTGAAAGTGTGGAGTAAATAGTAGACGCAACAAAGCTGAAACGAGTAAATATTTATTATTTATAATGCATATTACAGAATAGCTCAGAATATGATAACAAAAAACAGCATGTTGGGCCTTGAGAAAAAATTTCACTTGAAAATCATTGAGAGATTCAAATAGTTGATTCTTCCAGCTTCTCACTGTGATCAGGAGGTAGACAACGTTCTGGTCCATATCTGAGTAAAGCTTGTCTAGAAACTGAAGTATGAGAAGTAAGGAACACTTGATCACATCAAAGGAGCATGAGTAGAAAAATACTCAGGAATTCAGGAAAAGCTTCCAATTTATAATCAGGGACTGAAGAGCCCCTTGCTGGGACCCCTTTGGCTGCTCTTTCCCATGTCACCCTCCCCCACTCCAGACCATGACCAAAGACTGATGGAGATGCTTTGACTGAATTAATATGCAGCTCATACAAAAATAGTTTGCAGTGTTTCCTCATTGCCTCGTGACTAGCTATTTGTTCCTACTATATCATTAAGACACTTTTACATTCACAAATTTCTCAAATTCTTCAATTTATTTTGCTTGAATAAATATGACTTAAACCACTTGAAAGGCAAAAAGATAAATTAGCAAAAGTATAATCTAAAGAACAGATTCCCAATTAGGAATCATGAGAACTTAACAAAAAAGGTGTTTCTATAGCAAAACTTCCTTCTGTTTTTCCTTTCTTAGAACTCATACGACTGGCTTATTTCCCATTTCTACTTTTAACAAGTTTCTTGCAATGTTTATGTCATGGAAAGATGGATGGATGGATGGATAGATGATAGATTAATAGGTACAGGTTGATATAGATAGACTATATAGAATATATAAATATGCATTATAAATGTATATTATTCTCTACATCTCTTACCTAGTAATCAAATTAGCAGCCTCACCTAAACTGCTGAAACCAGAGTTAAGGACAGTATACAACTAGAAGCAAATAGAATTTAACCTAGTTCCTACAGAGATTGAAGGCACTTGAGAGCTGTTTTCATTATATTTGTAAACTATTTTTACTGAAATTGTTAAGATTTATAGCTCAGCTGTTTATGCACACAAGACACTCTGTTAGATTGGAAGTTCAGGCCGTGAAAGTCAAGTAATGAAGGAACCACCACTGCACCTCAGTGCATTCGAACTACATCTCTATGTGCCCCGATAACCTTGATGAAAATCCAATCCCACAGCCTCAGTGACACGTGACAATAACAATATGCTCGCTGGTCGGTCTCCGTGTTGGCAGGAGAGTTCTCGGGATCTAAGCTGGGATGGGCAGAGTCAGCTGCTTGTCAGCTAGAGGCTGGCTTTTTGGACCATGCTGAACCTTCTCTCCTGCCCGGCCCCTGCCTGGTGCCGGGCTGCTTGTTTTAATGGTGAAGACAGAGAGCCAGAGTGAGTGAACGGGGTGCAAACACCTCCCCCACATCAACTGTGTCACTCTTCTTCTAGCTAAAGCAATGGGGTGCCCTCACCAGAGTCGGGGTGCATGGCATCACCAAACACCGTGCAACTGAAGGCAGTGAGGCAGGCCTTCTGCTTCTCAGCTTGAATTCTTCCTAATCTATTTCCTCACTGCGGTTTTCTTGTTCTTCATGGTTAGCTGGTTGAACTTCGAGAAAACAGGGAGAGTGTTTCTGAGATGTTGAGGAAGAGCAAAAGCAAATTTACATGCCACTTGGGATTATGCCACTTCCCCAGGAGATGCAGCTCTTGGAGGGAGGGCAACAGCTTGGTGTTTGCAGGAAGAGTGAAGATTTTTACTGAGGGTCACATAAACATCCTGACATGGAAAAATTTCCAAATAAACCCAAGAGGTGTAAATCATCTATTGCGTGCTCATTTTAATGCAACTGTTATTAAAATGGAAACTGTCACAAATCAACATTCTTCAAAATGTAAGGTTCATTTGAATCACCTAAAGCTTTTGTTAAAATTCGTATTTTGATTCAAAAATGCCTGGGGGAAGGCACAAAACTCTTCATTTCTAACAGCTCCTGGGATAGGGCCTCCCTCAAAACAGCGGGTCTTTTGCCCACGAGGGAAAGAACCCACCAGAAACCACTGGGGGTGGTTGAGCTAGGCCAGGCTTTATTAGCAACTCGTGCATGAGGGAGCCGGTCCAGGAATGGAGATTCAGCCTGGCTCCCCACATGGAGTGAGGAGGAGTATTTAAAGGCGAAGCCCAGTAGGGGTAGGCAGGGAGGCGGAGACTAGCATCATAGCTTGTCCTGGGGAGGGTGCCCCTGCACGTGCAGGTGGGTTGTGTTCCAGCCGTGCATGTGGCTTCTCCTTCCAGGAAAGTGTGAGATAATCACAGTCAGGACCTTACACTTTTTGTCTATTGTGATGCCACATGGTCAGGGCGATGGGCCAAATTTTCTGGACCAGGCTGACCAGTCCATGATTCAGTCCACCTACCCACACAGGACACAGGGCAACTTCTTCGACCTAGGATGCCTCTCTCCGAGGTGAGCTAGTCCCCTGATCCATGGGTCACTAGGTCGAGTAGCAAGGCCACAGATGTCCTCTACGAGAGACCCAGCCTACTGTGGGTGGAGAATGAAGATGAGGCACGTAGCTAAAGGGCTCTGTGTAAGTGCAGTGAAAGAAAGACACGCAGGAAGGAGATGCTGAAGGGAGAGGCGCCAACCTTGTTTGCTCTGGTGCAGTCAGTCCTTGGAGCCACCACCAAGCACAGCTTGCACAGAGGGTGCGTGCCCTTCTCTGACACCAGAGCGAGACAGCGGCAGGGCCGGAAGCAGCTGCAGTGGAGTCCGGGCCATCTCGTGAATGGGGTTGGTGGGCACCTTCTACCCATCTGCAACAAGGTAGGCCATGGACTTACTTAGACACGCTTTTTAGCTCTGTGACCCTCGTGAGCATGTGTAAGAAGGGAATAGCTGGAGAAGCTGAATACACTACAGATAATTTCAGTGAGGGCAAGTGTCTGTGTTAACAGTGTCGTGACAGGCTGGGCAATGATGCACTCCAGACACACTTAAAAGACAGAAGTGAAATCAAATGCTGGTAGATCGGCTGAGTAAACAGAAGTAGGTGGAAAAGACATATTGAGACACTCCGGTTAGCTAGTGCTGTGTTTGCTGGAGAAAACACACGTGAAGATTTATTTCTCAAAGGAGAGGGAAGCATTGCAAGGAAAGAATATAATCTAAATCTTGGGCCAAAAGGCTTATGCAAGGAAGTTAACACGCCATCTCAGAGGAGAAAACAAAAATCACAATTACTGGCAAAGCCTAATTCTCAATGTCTTTTTTCTCCTTTCCAATCAGCCATCTGGATCCACTGTGAAGGGTCTAGAGTATTTTAGCAGGCAGGCCGTTTTCGACAATTCTTTCCCCAGATGTCACCTATGAACTCACCTTTAGAGTAGCTTACAGTCAATACCAGCTGCGTGCTGTTGTTCCCGCCTGGTTTTATCTTGGAATCATCCCCTCCCCCGTGGTAAACCCGTCTGTCACATTGTCCACATCACCACATGGGACCCAGCTCCTCTGGCTGAGTCACTCAAAGTTGCCCCAAAACTACTAATGCTTTCAGAAAACACCCGCCAAGTTCTCTGGGATCACAGATCCTAGAGGGGATGTGAACTCAATCTACAAACACATTTTGGAAGCAAGACAGATTATAGGAAAAACAAGCTTGCAAGGTTCTGGAACTTTGGGGACCTCTTCTGTGGCCCAGGACCTAGTCCTGCTTACGTCAATCTGTCCTAGAGCTCCATAATCCAATAACTTACCTTTATAATGTTTAATCTACTTAGAGATAGACTTTTGTCTCTTGGAAACAAAAGCAAACAGCAACACTTGTCTTTTAGAAAATATGAATAAAAGGATCTTTCCAGTTTGGATGGACTTAATTCTTCCTTGTTCTCAAACACATGAAAACTATCACCCTGCTAATCCTAGCACTCCTGCTAGGTAATTGCACAGCAGATAGGTGGAACACCAGAAGTAAATAAAAATAAAGCACAACATTCTATTTATGCTAAGGGATGATTTTTTTATGACACGCCTTCTTTTGATAGGCTCAGGAACATTTTTAAACAGAGGGAAATGAAGCACTAGGTGTTATTTTGTTTCACGGAATAGGCTAACTTTGGCGGCAGGTCACAGAAGCCAGAACTTTCACAGCAATCAGTAGGTGTTTTTTTGAAAGAATATCATAATATTTCCAACACCAAACCAGTAAGCAAACTTATAACATTCAGGGCAAAAACCAACAGCAAAGAACCTAAGGAGAATAGCACCATCCCTTAGCAGTTTCTGGCAGCCTGAGAAAGAACGGCAGTGAGCAGAATTATAAATGAGAGTCGATATTAAGAAAGGAGAGAAACGCAGGAGAAGTCTAAGATTTTCATCTCTTGCTTCCAGCCACCTGAATATGATTTCTGTGAACACTTTTCAGAGGGGTTTACTTATTTAAGCTAGTATTTGAAAACATATCCTTAAATTCTAAACCACGATGCTTTGCTTCTTTTGCAGAGACACCGTATAATCTGGAAGTCCACAATAGAATACTTTCCTAGCAATCACTACTCTCTGCTGGGAACAGAAATTTTAAATTTCTAAATTCTGCCCATTTTTAAACTAAGATGTGTACTTTAAATTCTTGACAATTTGATAACATGCACACTAAAATTTTTGTATTTAAATGATTACATATATAGTGTATAGGTATATATATATTGATATATATGTAAGTATACACATATAGTGATAGGCATATATATATATATGTGTGTGTCTCTATATATATCAATATATATATATACATCACTACCTTTATGCTCAGGGCATCACGTAGTGTAAAGTAAGTGAAAACAAAGTCCTTAAGAATCAAATAATTCAAGTGGCTTTGCAAGAGCAGTTTGCCTCAGTAAATGACAACTACTGTGCATAGTAAGTTGCTGGTGGTGTGTATGGTGAATGCAGAGTTAAGTGTCTATTTTTGCCTGCACAGCTGCAAATGCATTGGGTAATTTGCTTTCTGAAATGATATAAAATTAGTTACCTCATCTTAAAAATTGTTATTTTTTCCAGAATTATCTGAAAACAAGAAAATAATATCTCTTATCTAGGTCTATGCAATATTTTATATTTGGAATTCATTTATCTAAATATTATGATGGAAATAAATTTACTTTAAATATCACTAAGTAGGGCTTATTTATACTCTATCATTATATGTGCAGGCAGAAATAATCATTTATCCATCTCATCAGACTGAAATAATTCTTAGATAATATTAATATGTTTGTTGCTCTATTACTTTCCGTTTCTCCCATTAGAATCTTGTAAGCAAGTTTTAGTGATGCCCAGATAGCCATTTTACTGCTATTTTATGATTCTCAGTATAGCCATTTATTCATGCACCCTCCAATTTATGCCATAAATTACTGAGCCTCATTGTGGGCCAGGCATTGGGCCAGGCATTTTGGAGCAAAGAAAGCTGAATAATTTACAGTTCCAATTTTCAATGAGCCTACAAACAATAAAGGGAGAAAAACTACATGTAAAATATCTGAACTATAAGGTAATAAGATGGGAAAGATAAATGAGTCCCTGCCACAGTGTGAGCTTGAGTGAGATTTCAGGGAGAAGGTGGTATTTGGACTTTCCTTGGAAACATAAATAAAATCTGACATATAGGGACAAATCAGACGAAAAGGATGCCATCTGAAGAAACGAGGGAGCTGGAGAGGACAGAGCATGTTTGGGGGAATAGGCAGACAAGTAGCTGCAAGAAGAGGGGGTAGAGGAAGACAAAGCTAACTTGGGACTTGATGAGCAGGCAAGAGTAGGTTTTCATGGCAGCTTATGAAGACTCATTTTACACTGTAGAAAATGAAGAGGTGTTAAGAATGCTTGGGAAAGTCACGCTGAGGTCAAGCTACAGCTTCTCGCTCAGGGTGTAGGATGGATTATGTGATGTTGATCCGGGAGTTGGGGAAAATGGGTGCCCTAATAAGCTTCAGCAAGAGAAATTGGAGTTGAATTAGAGTAGTTACCCTGGAAATGTACAGGAAAAGACAGATGAGAGAAATATTGTGGAAATAGATCAATACGTCTTGGAGACTGGATGGAAATTGGAGAGGCAGAGACAGGAGAGAAAAAAATGTGAGTGATAGGTGTGGCATAACAATCCTAGCTGGCTAGGAATTGTAAAATAATCAGTAAAAATATGAATTTAAGGAGGGGTATCTCGATACCTGGCAAGCAATAAGTAAAAACTAAAGTGCTAAGTTTTGTTTTGTTTTTTTTCCTCAGGGGGAGATTTGATTTGAGAGGTATAAACAATCTGTAACAGCAGATCCCAATTCTGGGTGATTATCACAGTTATGAAAGGAGGTCAAAAGCCAAACTCTGACCCCTGCTGGTAGGGCTGAAAATTGCTACACCCATTTTGGAAAGCTGAAGTTGAAGATGGGCCTGGCTATTTCATTCCTAAGTCCATATGCACCAGAAACCCACGTACATTCACACCAGGGACTGGGTGTGTGTGTGTGTGGGGGGGGCGCTGTCATTCGTATTTTTGGTCCTTGACGTTCCTATATGGAAATGAAACATTTCTTGACCTTGGTTTGGGTTAGTGGGTTTCTGCTGTGTGATGATTGGCTCAGCAACGGTTATGCATTGTGCCTTTTCATTTTTTTTTTATAATAATACAACGCATGTTGTAAAAATAGACAACAAAAACAAATAAGAAAAGGATTGCGCTGTAGCAAGTAGGTGATCAAGGGCATAGATGTAAGAGTTGAGCCTAAAAAGCAGAAAGATTTCTTTATCTAAGATCTTGGAAAATCAGCTGAACATGGGGGAATCCAAAAACCTGAATATCCACAAGGAACTGGAGGATGACGCTCATGAGACAGTCTATTGCTGAATTATCCAGGAGGCCTTTGGGGAGCAATTCCTTAAGGAAAAACAGCAATGAGTTGAAGTGAGAAAGATATTCTGACATGCAGGTGAGTGCAGGAGATGCACACCCAGACTGAAGGAGAGGCCACTGGGGATGGCTGATATAGGGAGATAGGGTGTGGGGCCTCTCAGTCCAGTGTCCCTGCGTGGCCTGTGCCTGGAGGCCAACCAAGTTGGGTTGTGGAGGAGAGGAACTATGACTGTGAGGTTCTGTCTGTTGCATCATTAAAGACACAGGCCCCTCTGTGGTGGGGTGGCCGCTGGGTGCTGTTGTGGAGGCAGGGCAGAGCCACTTTCCAGCCTCTTCTGCTCACTCAGAGTTTGCTGTCCTGGGCTGTGAGAACCACCTTGTCCGGTCAGCAGGTGCTTCTGTGCCCTGTACGTGTTGGAAGCATTTTGAGAACTTGTTTGTTTTGGATCCTCAGTGTTGTAGCAAAATGCCTGGCACTCATTCAGCCCTGAGAAAAAATAAAGGGAGAAAGGTGGAGAGGGGAAGAGGGAGAAGAGGGAGAAGAAAGAAAAGATGGCACTGGGCACTTCGGTGTGGTGTCTAATGATCCAGATAGATAAGTGTGGGCACCAAGTAGAGGACTGTGACCTAAATCTGCTTTCTCTTAGCCGTGGCTAACCCAGCTGCTGATGAAAGAAACACAGGTGTCTGCATGTGAAACTCATCTCGGAAGCTTGTTATGATTTGCTTCTGACACTGCCTTGGGGAAGTTATTCAGTTTTTCTGTGCCTCAGTTTCCTCAGATATAAAATGGTGGCAATAATAGGTAGAACTTACAGGATGGTTGTGAGTATGAAGTAAGTTGATGTTAATCATGTGACTAGAAGGGGCTGGGCATGTGGGAAAGCATTTATTGGTTTCATAAGTAAATATAGGAGTTAGTGTTGGGGAATGGGCTGTGTCATCTGTAGGTATTTCTCTCATTTGTTGTGTGTGTATGTTAAAGAACCCATAATTAATGTGCTGAGAAACATATTTTATTATAAAATTTTATGACAGGCAAAATTAACACTTGAGCTATTCCATATTAAACAACTTATCAATCTTGGACATGTGTTATATTTACATCTTGAAGATGAGAACTCCTTGATTCCAACGATTGTGAGTTGATGTTGAATGAAACATGTCTTCTTACATTGTGAATCAGGGAGAGAGAGCTATTTAAGATTGTTCTCTGCCATTCAAATTTTTTACGTTGTAATTGGGGGTGACATGTTTGAAACCTCTCTACTATCAACTGAATTGGTTTTCAGTTCTTAAATGGAAACGTGATATTCATATCTTCATTTCCATCAACCTAAAGTGCAAGTCCAGGAGATTCAGCAAGTTTTTATGTCTGAAATCTCCTTCCTAAGAAGACTGTCTCACAGGCTGCGCTTTCTAGTTGTGTGTGGTGTCATTTCAGGTTATAATTGTTCTCTAGCAGTGCAGATGCCTTTCAGTGTAGCCTCGGAAGAGGCATGTTGGTGGGTCTGCCATTACTGGGGAAACTAGATGCATGGCTTGTTCTGTTTCCCATAGTCCTTGGTGATCACCCTTGTTTGAAGCTTACATTGAAGTCAAAACAGGGAAAATGGAATAAACTCTGCTCAGCTTGTTGTTTGAACTCTCTGCCAGTGCAGACACATACATGGGTTTGGACCCACAGGCACAAGATACAAAGGTATTTAACTTCACACATAAAACAATCTAAAGACAGGGAAATTTTTAATTAAGCTGAGAACGAGAGTCAGCGTGTGTATGTTGTCCCTGCAGGGGCTTGTGTTATCAGCTGCATCAGGCCTCAGGTAAGATCCCCTGATCCTGTGGAACTTTGAGCCATGAGAAATGTTTTCTGGTGGTCCATGGGGTTCAACTTCTATTTTCTTTATATCAGCTTTGGTAGCAAGATTTATGATTAGAAATTGAGGATTTAAGTAAAGTGCTTTATCTTTTAAAAGTTTTATAATCTAATGAATGTGGATAGTGGATAAAAATGACTACAAAATAAATAATAGGTCAAATAACCAAATATGTAGGGAAAGAAAGAAAATCACTCCTCTTGATTCTTTTGATAGCTTTGTCATGAGACCATGCTTATAGGTATTTTTGTTAAATTATACAGTATGAATTAAAAATATATTATTAGATTGTTATATTATTAGAGTATTGTTTAATTTTTGAAATCATAATTTTGTAAGTATTTTTTTTTCCCAAGAGAACTCAACTTCTTAAATTCCAATTTATTTAAATAAGTGTCAAAATACAGATTTCTAGGAAGTTAGATGGAGTAGTCATGAGAGGGTATGTTTTGAAAACAATTTTTACTATTTTTTACTAATTAAAAGACCATAAGTTTTACTAATTAAAAAAAAAAAGACATTTAAGTTCATCCATAGTCTAAATAAAGTATTTAAAACTCTAAAAAAAAAAAAAGTACATAGGTGGAATAAAACAAAGTTAAAAGAAATAGGGAAGAAAGGAAGGTACAAAAAATTTCCACCAAAATACGGGAGAAAAATGAAAACAACTGAGTTCAGATGACAGATTGTAATATGAATGAGGAAAACATTAAAAACGAGTTTGTGTTCTAGTAGATCTTCTGGAGCCTCTCCTATACCTTTTGGAATGTAGCACATGTCAGAGGAAGGTCTTGGATCTCAGGAGGTCCTAAGTCCATCCACTTTCTGGGCTCCAGTCCTTTCCTTCAGGCAATGACGTGGTTGGAGCATCTTGTCACTGAATGTAGAGAGACTCTTTGCATGCTTGCTGGTTTCATTAAAATTCAGAATAGGGTCAATTGAGTCTTCTGTGCTCAACAGTATTCTTCTTATTCACATGTAAATTAATCCCTGTGGATGTGTCCTTGCAGATCTTGCAACCTTTTTGCCTCTCTGAAGACCCTACACTTACAACACACAAACAGCGGTGTAAACCTATGTTACCGCAATTCAAAAAAGATCCTAAGGCTCTTCTACACCTTTCATTATTAGAATGAGTTAACCTTGCCTCCTAGATTGCAGATAATACAACAATCTAATGACTTTCTTTAATGTCAGATTTTCTGTGCACATTTCTATGACTTGTTAAATCATTTCTCAATGATTTCAAAGGCTGAATGGCCTACACCCTTTGGAAATGAACATCCTCCTTCCTGCACAATCATGACTCCCCAGCCCCACCCTGTTCTCTAACCCATCACACCTGCCTTCCCTTGATCTTGTTCCATTGGTCATTTTCCTCTTTTATCCTTTCATCTTCCAAATAATGATCTTTTCTTTCTCCCTGCTTAGAACTTCAATCATGGATGTTTGTAAAATATATGAATACACCGAAACACCTTGTCTTAACACTGACATGTCATCAAGTTCCCACTCACTTCATAAGAACACCTACAAAATTATTTTCGTATCTTTTTCTCTTATAATTGGAATCTCATGTCTGTATCACCTTGATTTTATCATCATATCAAACATCAGGAATGACTCTCTACTGGTCATGTGGAACCTCTTACTTCTAATTTTCCTCCCGAATTTTTGTAGCATTAACATAAGTAATTACCTCATCCCTCTTGAACTTTCCCCCTCAAATCCAAAGAAAACTTTTTTTTCCATTTTGTTCTTTCTCTGTGATACCTCCTCAGTCTGTCACTGATTTGTCATTTTATCAAATTATCTTAATCTAAACATATCCTAATGATTTTTTCAGTTTCATTGACTTCTGCTTTTGCCTTCATTATTATTTTCTTTCTACTGTACTTGCTTTGTGTTTATGTTTATTTAAACTTCCTGAAGGTATAAGTTTCAACTCTCTTTCAAGGATTCAAAAGACACAAATGTTAATTTTCACTCCTGTAAGTGGCTGTTACTTTAAACTCTACTCTTTGTTCAGATTGGATAAATTACTGTCACCTGTCTTCAAGACTTTCTTCAGATATTTTCACTCAGCTACTTGTTCAGTCAGTGAGATATTTTCAATTTGGTTATTAATAATTTCAGTTCTAAAATTTCCATCTGTTTCTTCTTTATACCCTCTATTTCTTTGCTGAGACTTTCTATCTTAATTTATTTCAAAAATATTACAATTGTTAATTTGAAAATTTTATAAGGACTTTATAATAGTTTGACAATAAAATTATATATAACTGATGAAAAATAGAAAAAACTCAACAAAGAATAAACGTGATAAAACTCTAGAATGAAATTATCAACCTGAAAAATACAGTAAGAAGAACAAATTAAAAAAAACAAAAAACCTCAAAATTGAATGGAGATGAGAGAGGGTACAATCAGTGACCTTAAAAACCGATGAAATAATTTATAAATCTGCACAACAGAGAAAATGAGCTGAAAAAAAAAATGAACAACTCCTCAGGAACCTTTGGGGATAATAACACAAAATACACTGTTTATGGCATGAGATCAGAGTGGAAGTGACAGAAATGATGGCTGTAAACTTCAATTTCAATGACACTGGTAGAGCAAAGAAGACATAAAACACAAAAACTCTGCCCAATTCATCGTATGAATCATTAAGTATGACCCGCATACCATAACCAGACAAAGATGTGATGAAACATGAAGCTACAGATCAATATCCCACATGAATTTAGACAAAAAGAAAATCCATCACAAAATGTTATCTAGCTGAATGCAGCAATACGTATTATAAAGTATGACTACATGAGATTTATTCCACTTATGTAAGACCGATTCAACATTTCAAAAGAATCAGTCAATGTAACTAGTCATAGACATAATCATATCAACTGCAGAAAAACCTTCCCGATCCATTTTCTTTCTCCTTTTTTTAGCAGAAAAAGGTAATTCAGAAATTCTGATAATTTTCTTGTGCACTGGTACAAATTGGAAAAAAAATTCTTTTCAGATAAGTTAGCAGTGACTAAACCATCAACAGATGATTTGAATTAAATTTTTCTAAAATAATATACTCTGAAGGGGAAACCAACTAATTCTGGTATCAAGGTTTTACAAATTTATTCTTTCTATTTTAGAAAAGAATATAAATCAGTTTATTTTAATATGTTAACATATTTGGATGGACTACATTATAAAACATGCTTTTTTTTTTCTGTGTTATTTTTTAGTCATACAACAAAGACATAAATGACCATGCTCGAGGAATTAAATATGAAACCAGGTCAAAAAATAAGAATATTTAAACTACGTTTGCTTATAAAAGACCTTAATATCTTTGCAAAAATCACAAAGTCCTGATGATGAGTCCGAAATCTTTGTTCAGAAGAAAGAAAATAAAGAAATGAGGTTACTCATATTTTGGCCAGTAAAGGGCAAATATTAAATTATTCTTTGTTTTTGATCATGTCTTGCAAAACATTTTAAACTGTCCAATGTTAAGAGATGATAGTGAAATTCTAACAAAACTAATAACAGGAGATGCCAGAAATTTCCCAAGTTGATTTCATAATTCTGGTTTGTCAGAGTTCTCCTGACTCACAGAACAATTTAAGAAATAGGTTTGTATGGTTTTGTTTTGATTGCTTGTTTCATATATGTTAATACAATATTTTCATATTTAGAAACATGCCGTAGAAATCCTTATACAGGCATACAAATATATAACTGCAGAAATATATAGAGAGCATTATATATAAATTTATAAAAAAGAGATTATTTGTAGTAACAGAATTCCACAAATAATTGAATACACATTTTGCAGAATACTTTGTAGCTATTAAAAATGTAACAAATATTTACAATTTACAGAAAATTATTATATCATTTAAAAAAACATTTAATAAAGTGCATAGCAAATTAGAAAGAATATGCAAACAGTTGTTAGCAGTAAATTTCTCATAGTAGATTATAGGGAATTTCCACTTTTTTTATTGGGGTGGGGTAAGTCTGAAACCTGTAGGGCAGGCTGGCATGCTGGAGACTCAAACAGGAGTTCCACGTTACAATCTCCAGTCATCATTCCTTCTCCTGGAAGCCTCAGTTTCTGCTTCTAAAGTCTTCAACTTATTACACGAGGCTCACCCATATTTTCCTTTACTTAAAGTCACCTAATTGTCGTTATGAACCACATCTATAAAATAGTGTAATTGTTTATTTGAATATGTTTTTCTTCCAAGATGTGAAGGCTCTTTCAATGTACCATTTGCTCAAAGTCATGTTTGATGTGGAATTTTTTTGTCCTTCCACTTTTGGCCAC
Organism: Talpa occidentalis; assembly: GCF_014898055.3. Classification (NCBI taxonomy): domain Eukaryota; kingdom Metazoa; phylum Chordata; class Mammalia; order Eulipotyphla; family Talpidae; genus Talpa; species Talpa occidentalis. The sequence goes on from NW_023605194.1 coordinate 114,575,827, forward strand.
TTGTGAGAGCCTTGTGGCCAGCGTTGTGAAATCTTACGCTGACTGGCCCTCATCTATTGTGAAGCTATGTATGCCATAGAGACCTTCTGTGTGCACAGGGCTGGTGGCTACAAGCATCACTGTTAGGTAGTCCTGGCTGGACTGGTTCATGGGGGATTCCCAGAGTCCATGTCTACCCGTGGATCACACACATTGCTGTGTAAGCATCTTCAATGCACTTGCCTGGAAAATGCGGGTTGCTCTGTCTATCTTCCACAGTCTAGAGGGACGAGGGTTTGAGACTCTGATGAATTCTGTGTGGACACATTCACCTGTCCCTTCTCAGCTTGTCATCTTACTCTTCTCTGTGATTCATGTCTCCAGGGATAAGACCTTAGATTATATGACCTCAGAGAAGTTTGTAGTGTCTTCACAGCAATGCCAAGAATGGTGTTTGATGTAACCAGTGGTACTTGCTGTACTTTCACCAAGTTGCTCCATAAAACTGACCATCAGGTCCTATGATCTGGTTTTGTTTTTTACTTTCACTTACATGTATTAGATATAATAAAATATCTGTATTCAAAATGCAACTACATGTTAATATTAAAATTAATGAAGATTCATTAATATAATCACTATGTAATACATTAATATACTCATTAATCCAATATTTTTTATTAAACACCTACTAAGAACTAAGTACTGTGCCATATCCAGAGATACATGCAATGAAATGTTACCCCAACAGGCTCAAGAAGCTTAAAATTTAAATGAGATGAAACCTAAGTCCTGACTTTGCAGCCGTAGCAATACCAGCCCCAATTTTTACCTTGAAGAAACCTGAAGTATCATCTAATGATTATGTACAAGGCACTGTTATGTTTGCTTTGAATACATTAAACAGTAAAAACAAACAAAAAAAACCTAAAAGAAAACCTGCCCTTCCCACAAGGAGTTTTCAGTCTCCTGCAAATCCTTTTTTGTCTTAATTCTGTTTAGGCAAATTGCTGTAATTTGAACTTCAGTTTTCTTGTCTGTGCAGTGGGAATTACACCTGATAATGTTTCAGTAAGATTTTTCTATGTTCTTAAAATATTTTCATTTTCAAGATCCTTTGTATAGAAGATTATTCTCCAGTGGATGGGAATGGATACTTTATTTGTAATGATTGGCGTCCAAGTAGGAAATTAGTCATTGATGGCGTTCATTCAAGTACTGAGCTCTGGATGTGTTTTCTCTTTTTATGCTCACAGCTGAACAGCCTTCCTAAAACAATGATTGTTAACCTCCAAATCTGCTGAGGAACATTACCAGCAAGTAGGAGAGACAGTGACCAAGAGCAAAATATGAATTGTCACATTATGTAAACTTTAAATGAACATTACTCTTTTGAGAGAGTCCACTGATTATGAAGTCTAGGTAGGAAAAAAAAAGTCGTTTGAGGTTTGAGGATTCAAAAATTTCTCTTAGGTGCCAAAGGCAATTTTTTGGAAGTCGTGTCCAGTTTAAGCCTGAAACCTTTAAAAATAAAATCACTGTTAACAAATGACGGCAGGGAACGCATACCCCAACAAGTCCTCGCTGTTCCTCCCTCTCATAAAGGAATCACCCAGGCTGGCAATATTTTCTCTAGAAATATCTGGGCAGCAACACGTTCTTTTTTATAGTATTCAATATTTCACAAAGGCAGGCTGCCTCGTAGAGAATGGTCCCCAACGTGAGCGCCTGGCAGGTGCATCCTTGGCGCCTTCAGGCCTGGGAGCCAGGGAGCCCAAGGTTGGGCGGCCTTGTGGCCTTGGACTCTACTGTGCCCCTTTGTGGCTTTGTTACCTGCTCCCTGCCTTGTTCCTTCAGTCCCTACCCCGCCTACCTTGGTGGCGTTTTTTAATAGTGTGTGTGGATGGGCTTTACTTTTGTAAACTTATCCTTTTCTCGTTTTCTCCTAAGGACTGCTCTCGGTGACCTTTAACTAATTAATTTTCATACAATGAATTTCATGACCAGGGAAGTTGTGAGGGGAAAAAAATGGCAATTAAAAAAACATGAAATCATCTTGCTGGTAATTAGGGCTTATAGATTGCTTACATTAGACCTTCGCAACCTTGACGGTGCATCTGAATCATCTGGAGGGCTGTTTAACACCCCCGGCTTCTGGGTCCCACCCCAAAACTCCTGATTCTGTAATTCTGGTGGCAGAGGGGGTCTGAAAATCTGAATTTCTAACAAGTCCCCTGGAGCCGCTGCTGGTCTTGGGACCAGCCTTTGCACATCGCTCTGTAGAACATCAGAGAATATTAGAGCTAGTCATTTTGTTCCAATAAAATACCAGGCTGGCATTTGCTGAAGGGAGCACAATTGGCATGGTATTTAAGAAATAGCTGTGCCCTTCTCTTCTTAAAACGGTCCATTTTCCTTAAGCTTTGCTCTTGTGTTCTGTAAATAAAACTTGAATAGAAGGAATGGTCATATTTCTGACAAGTCTGGAGGCTTACCAAGGTCAATTTTGTTTGCTGTGTCACTTAAAGTACAATTCTGCTTACAATTGCCTGGTGCGGATGAGTGCTTTTTTTTTTTGTACATAATACTTTTTGACACTGGGGAGTAAGAAGCTATGACAATAAGGTTGATAAACCAGCCAAGAAGACTTCCCTTAAATGGTCACAATCTGCCAAGAGCTGATAAGGAATGGGATCCTGTGGGGACAGTGACAGAGACCACAGCCGTCAACCCCATGTCAGTTCTGGGCGAAAAAACAAATGCAATTCTAGACCGTTCAGAACAAATGCTGCAAATCAGAGACACTCCTGAAACCGCCTTTCAATCTCATACTTTTGAAAGACAACTAAGGAGCTCAAAGGACGTGGCGACACCCTGCTCATCCTTGCACCAAGATTTTCCTCCTTCTTTCTTAGCTTGATCTCAAATTAAATTTGTCTTCAATAAAAAGTTTTCTCCACGGAGTGTATCATTTCATCTCCAATGTAAGATATTCATGAAGAGGCAGAGGCACAGCAAGGGTAAGCTAATTATTGAAATTATGTGTTAATTATGATGAATTGCTTTGGAGCCTTGAAGGCAAGCTCAGAGGCTTTCTGTTCTATCTCTATACTGTGTTCAAAGTGTTTTGAGGCTAAAAGTTTTATTGGCATAAGATATTGTCACATTCAAGATGAAGTTAAAATAAGTAAAAAATAATTCATTGATCTATAGATGTTGCAATAATGGTTAATTATACTTTATGTGATAGCAAAATGCTTTCCACAAACTATGCATAAAAAGCGTGGCTCAGATTTCTTTTTTTTTTTTTTTGCTTTTTTTAGTTTGACTCATTTTTTTTTTCTTCAGGTAACATTGGTTTACATCACTGTACATGCCTCAGAGTACAGGATCACACTTCTTCAGATGTCTGTTCAGACACGTAGTAGGTAGTAGTTCAAATGGATGGTAGGAGATAATGGATTAACAGGTTGCGAGTCACAGAATACTACAGTTTAACATATTTTAAAAGTAGTTGTGCAGCAAAGGAAGCTGGGAAATAAAAGCTAATAACATTAATATACATTCATCACAGGAAGAATGCTATGCCAAATGTTCTTCTAAATATTTTACCTAGATTATATAACTTAAACTCTAAAAAATAAAGTAACCACCCCCTCCCCAATAACAATGGCATCTTAATTACCATTTGCACTCAACAGATAACAGAAATTTCCCTGAGCTGCCACGTGCTACTCCCTGACCATGAGCTGGGCCACAACCTTACAATGCCTTGTAGATGGCAAACCATGGAGTTTCTGGAGTCTGGTTTAGGGAAGTCAAATAATTCAGCAAGACTCATGCATGTGCTACCTGCTGAAACTAGAATTTCAATCGATACTCATTCTTTTAGTTCACATTATGTCAGTTGTTAATTCTTTCATGGGCGTTTATTTGTCTAAAACAACTTCTCTTGTTGATAAAAATAACTTGGAATGAGTCCACCAAGGTTGAATTTTACTAAAGGCTTAGAAGGTCAATGCTATTGAGATGTGTGGGTGTGAGTTACTCATAGATCTTGCAGTAAACGTACATTTTTATAATATGGAAGCAGCCTGCTTAATTTACATACAGAAGTGACTTTTAATAAAGCAGTGTTTTGTGGAATTATAAGAGTAGGAGATCAAACTTGAGACAGTTCAGTGACAATTATTTTCTGGATATCTGCGCAATAAGGGGAAACAAAGACCACATGGTATGAATATTGATTTTTTAACATGCTTTTTATTTTTATCATGTATTTCCTTTTGTTTCAAACAGCAAAATAATATATGCATTTACCAAATAATTGTCATCCTGACTTCACCACTTACCATGTCAATTGTAAAATGAGTTTCTCCAATGGTTTGATCAAAGAAGTTGATGGTATGAGAATAAATCATCTTCCTATAAATGAAAATCTGAACAATGATCCCTGAGGGGAAGCTTATTTCAAGGTGTTACTGGGGTGCCTGGGCTCAGCTCTACTCATCGGTTTTGCAGAAGCTCTGAACCAAATCACCAGCCTCCAATGCTCTCAGACTAGAATAAGTTGAATTAAAGAGAGAACATTGAAAAGAATGTCTACTTTTCTCTTAATTAATCAGTGGCCTAGGAGAAGAAGAAAAAGAATAAGACACATGCAGGTACAAATAATTTATTCAGAAAAGTAGTGGAAGAAATTAAATGACTTGAAAGTAAGAATATTTGAATTTGCTTAGAAATAGCATGAAACTTGCAGAGGTGGAGATTGAATAAAATGATGATGATGTTAATATAATGAAGAATGTACCATGTCCCTATCATGGCTAAGAAGTGGAAAAATGACTTACAATAAGTTAATCAGAAATGGAAAAAATAGAAATTCCTTTCTACAGAAAGGAAAAAGTAATTTACAACATTGCATGACATATTTGGTTTTTAATTGTAACTGAATTAAGAGGGATATTATACTTTTTTTTCTAGTTACAAAATTGGGAGGTTTTATTAAATAGTAAACATCATTACTGCATAATTTAAAAAAAAATCTCTTCATAGCTAAATGAACACATGCAGGTACAAATCGAATAGATCTCTGGAAGAGCTATTGGAACGAGTCTATCCTGGCTAACTAATGATCTAAAACACCTATCTTGAAGTTATAAATATTTGAGAGCCTGGTCGGGTTTTTTTGTTGTTGCTGTTTTCCTCTAGCAGAACTAAGTCTCTCCTACAGAGCAGGCTATTGACGATGAATGCTTAAATACTGATACTTTTATAAACTGAGTTATAAATTGATTTCCCTGGACCGATAGTTAAAGAACTTGCTTCTGTGGGAATTACATTTGATAAATAAAAGTTCAGAAAAAGATTTAGATATTTGGAGAAAACTGAGTGAAATGGAAGAACTGCCATGTACAAAGGCGATTCGCTTGCTGGGTGTTTAGGAGAGGAAACAAAGGCTATGACTAAAGGAAGAGCGGTGTGAGGACTGAGAAGGAGAAGCACAGAAGAGCACACAGATACCAGGAGCTTACTCCTTTTAATAGGAGAAGTCACTGAATGTTTACTCTGCTTTCTTTTATTAAAAACACAAGGGTTCAAGCTGACTCAGATAGTTTCCCTTCTGCAAATAGGAGATCATAGATAGAATAAGACTCTAAAAAAATATCTAATCAAATACAGAAGAATGAAAAGATAGATTCAAGAGTCCCAGACAATAATAAAAATCAACATGGTACAAGGTTAGACACTACAGTCCACGGTGATTTTTTGAATTTCAGCTTTAAAGGAAGAGGACTAGTCTTCCACTCAATCTGGGAAAACAACAGCAATACTTTTGGATTATCAGAGGCAGTTAATATGGACTGAAGACCCCTCATAAGATACTGCTTGAAAGCCCGTTCATTAGAGATTCTCCATCCACGATTCTACATCTATTAAAAGTGAATGGGAAAAACTCTACACATAAACAGCGATGTGGCAATAAAATTTCCATCTGGTATACAATCTTGGGAATAAAGGGGAGCTAAAGGGGAGTGTTGAAAAAAAATCAAAGCCTTGAGGCCAAATACAGCTAAGCATAGCTTTCAAAATTTCCAATATCTACTTACAAATTTTCCAGACACTCTGAAACCTACATAACCTTGTAAGACATATATCAGACGTGCAAAAAATGTTTAATAAAAATTAGTTCGTAAAACTCAATTGCAAAGCATAAAATATGAGCATCCTTGAGTGTCAGTAGATGAAAGAAACACATTAAAAGTTAAAAATAATAAGATAATAGAAGGAAACTACTAAATAGATATGCTTAAAATTGAAGAGCTAACAAAGGAAGAACAAAATTGATAAAAATTAAAATTGATCTTATAAGAAGTATAGGTGTGATAGTTGAATTGCAAACTCAGAGGAAAACCTAGACAGATTGAAATCTATTCACCCATTATATTTTATAAAATTTGACCAAATCCTGTCTAAAATGATTGTGCAAAGGTTAGAAAAAACAAAACAAAACAAAACAAAAAACCCCACAAGATTAGCTCTAATATTGACCAAAGAAGAAAAGAGGAATTTGTCAATACTGTGATGATGGTATTTGTACGATTTCAGTAATATAAATATTAATAATATAAAAATTACCTTTATGGATACTTACATGGTAAATTTACTCCTTCAAGGGCAGGGATATCACAGAAACTGAAATAATGTTCAATTCAGTGAAGCAAAGATGAGAAATATAAATGTATAGATTTGCAAGTGATTTCAGCTTCGTTTGAAATAGTTTTTAAACAAATTTAGAAGCAAATATGATCCTTCAATCTGAGTGATGATCCCTAATATTTTAGTTAAACCCCTTTTTCTTCTTCCTGTCTTTCCTCCTTCTTCCCCTAACCTCTCTTGGCAGGAAATGAATGTTATTTTCAAGAATACCTGAATTATTTCATTGATTTTCAAATAGAAATTGGTCAATAGGGATGGTCTTGATTTTAAAAGAAAATGTTTACATTGCCCATTTTCTCTTTGAATAACTTTCTGTCTTTATTCTGGTTGGTAGTGTGGATGGCATCTATGAATAGAATTTATGAGACAACAGCTGTTAGCACCAAAATGAGAGAGTCCATTAACTGTCCTTACAGAGTGCATTATGTATAATTGTCTGGTTTATATTTTACATTAGATTTAAAGTCTTTGAAAAAGTACAGCAGTAGATACTAGACCACCAGTCCCAACCACCAGTCCCTTAGAATCCAGAATGAGTAACCAGTTTGGGATTATACTTTAAATAGAGCAAATCTATTTATTTCTTAAAAGGAGATAGAGAATAAAACATTGGCAAATCAGAGTAGCTAAACATTTATATAGATGAAAACTAGTTTGGGGGGGATTTCCCTAGTCATTTTTGGGGAACTGTTTCTGAGGCAGGATAATGGCAACACAAATACTGTGATGGGCAACAGATTCCTGGCCTTCAAGTGGAACAACTTTAAAGGTGATCCTGAGGTGAAGTTTAATATCCAGTTACAATTGGGTGAAACAGATCTTTCTGAGTAGTGGGTGATGGTGGTCTATTACAACGAAGTTGAATCAAGTGGAGTACTAGGAATAATGTTGCTTCACATTATCTTTTAGGTGATATGAAAGATGTTTAAAACTGACAAAGCCTAAATCATAAGTGACAGTGGTAGCAATTTATCTGATGCAGCAAGTTAGAAGTGTCTACAGAGACAAAAATGAAAATGAAACACATCAAGCAATTCCAGTGACTTCCAAAAGTTTTTGGCCAGGCTGCGGTAGGAGGGGTCTGAGCCACCTTGGCTGATGTGCTCATGTCACATTTGAACGATAATCTGGGTCTTGGCAGAATGCCTGTGACACTCCCAGGCCACCAGAGGAAAGACAGCATATCAAGAGCTTCTAGAAGGCCAGCTTTAACTCCCTCTCCACCTTCACTGGTCAGCATGAGACCCTTTCTATCCTAGATTCTGATGAGTTCTGAAGCTTTTATAACTTCACACACAGAAAAAAAAGCTTCAAAACAAGAGGCCACTGAGTTGCCTTCTAGAATTAACTGGAACCTGCTGCTCACGCTGTCATTGTGGCTCCTGTTGTTTCAGACTTTTCCTTTTGTGTGTTGGCACAAAGGCCGCTGTAAGATGGTACCTTTGACTAATCTTTTTTTCCTCCATGTAACAAACTCTGAATCTAAAAGTGACTCCTTGTTTTACTAGTACAATCAGTCAGGCATTGGCCTGGTCTTGTCTTGTGTATGTGACGATTTGAACTAAAGAAATTCATGTTGCATCATTGAAACAGGACGACAGCCTTCTTCTCAGCATGAAATTAATGAAGGTGTTGGTCCTGCTTCATGAGTCCTTGTTTTCCTGACCTTGGAACCAATCCTCTGCCCAAAATGCACACACCCGCACACACACTCACACATTATATGCATGACACAGCCCCTGAGTGTTCCCTGTCATCTGAGTTCTTATCCTTCCATTTAAGTGCATTATTTTATCTAGATATATGGATCTGTCAAGCGTTACTTTTCCCAGGGAATTGAAATAGTGTTTTTGAAATACAAGTCTTGCAGCAGAGTCTCAATGTTAATGTCAAACATCTCCAGGGCTGACCATTCAACTGGAAGCGGCACCTCTCATCACCTGTGAGACTATGATTTCTGGCCTCAGTTAACGCAATTCTATTGTTTCCACTACTATATTCTCATGCATAGAATATTACTAGGTAGAGTGTAGGTTCTCCATTGTAATTCATGATTGAATAAAAGAAATAATAGAATAGTATGGCATAAACTAGCATAGAATAGGGCAGTATACCTGAAAAGCTAAAAACTAACTTGTATTTTAGAAAAGAGCTGTCCTAACTTCCATCTGCATGATGAAGTGAAGTGAGAAACAGCAGCACTGCCAAGGGTGATTGATGTAGCATCTCTGGTACCTGGGGGTGCTGTTCTGGGTGAGGTGTAGAAGGTGTAGGGATTGTTTATTCTTTCAGTTGAAGTTTTGAGAAGGAAAGGATTATTTTTATTTAATATTTTAAAAATCTACCTGTACATTAAAAAAATATTGAAGCAACTGGTGTAAAACATTATATAGATTTCAGGTATCAGCATTCTAAAGCAATCAAAGTATACTCTATCATATTCACTACTGGAAGTCTACTTTTCTTCTTCCACTCTACAATTGACATCTTTTACCCAATTTTCTGCCCCCATTCCTTTCTGATAATCACTGTTTTATTTTTATAGTCTAATATTTTGTTTGTTTGCTCATTTGTTTAGTTTCTTTATCTTCCTACTTTATTTCACATAGCATAGTACCCTTTAACTCTATCCTTTTTCTTCCAAATGGCAGGATTTCATCTTATTTTTAATAGTTTTATAGTATTTCAGTGGAAGATCTACTGATACAATTCTACTTTATGTTACTAAGATAATGATGTTGGAATATGGATAAAGAAAGCTTTATGATACCACTGAAAAATAATATAGGTTGGCAAGAGAAATGCTGACCCGAGTTAGCAGTTTTATTTTTATTTTATGAGAATGTTTTTAAATGCAGTCAAGAACAAAGACTAAATTACAAACATCCATCCTTCAGAAATAAAACTCGTACCATTTATCACATTTAATTCCTGTGCGTCTACCAAATTATATATAATTATTACATAAAAAAATTGAACTTTATTTTATCTCTTATCATTTTGTTCTCATTACCATGATGCCCACTATCACTACTACCAAAATAATTATGAAAGTTGAACAGATACAGAAAGGATTCAATTCTCGAAAAGGATGGTTTTGGAGTTTTGGAGAGAAGATGGGTAGTCTGTAAACTCCACTCCACCTCTTAGAAGTGTGACTACCTCTAACTTAAGAGAGCAGAGTTCTCTCAGACTACGTGGAGGTGACAATTTGATTTGTGTTTTCTGCACTTCTGGGGACCCAGGGTGAAAAGTGATATGCAGGGCACATACTTTGGTAACGTGGGAACAGTGGCTGATACTTTGGGGTCAGCCACCACTCTCAGTGTGTTTCTATAGAAAGACTCTCATGAACCACATGGAAAGAATTTTGTGAAGTTTGTTGCCTTTATTTTAGACCTCTAGAGGCATTAAATGTTGCAAATAGCAGCAAGTAGAATTTAGCAAAGGAGAAAATGGAGATGAAGTGCTGGATTCCTAGAGCCTGAGAAGGATGTAAGTAACTTCCAGAAAGAGTGGCTTTACCTAAGCACAGGGAATTGTAGTGGACACACTAGCAGTGATAAGAAACCTGGAAGAACTTGTTCTCCCATGGACTGACAGAAACCACAATTATCATAGTAAAGAATGGGGGTAGAAATTTAAGTTGGAAAAAGTGAAAGAAAAAAAATCACTGTTATAGCTCTACTACTTCCTGAGGAAACCTCTCGATTAACATTTAAGCACTTTCAGAATTTTTATATTACATGGCACAGAACATAATTATCAAAACGGGATGACATTTTACAGAGATAGATTACTTTGGGCATTTTTATTACTGAGAATTCTGAGAGGAGCCAAGTCTTGCTCAATATTTATTTAGGGCCTGCAAAAGAATTATAATAGCATATTACATAAGTCAGGCTTATTCAATCTAAGTTGAAAAATCTAAATTATCAGAAATATTATTGTTATATGTTATAAGGATGCCATTAAAGGATTAACATTGGTATTTTTTTTGTGGAAAAGCAACAACAACAACAAAACACAAACCCACATGGACAAGTACTAGTATGTAAATTGAACAAGTGGAAGGAAAAGGCCTGAATTCCATCATCATCCAAATTTGTGTTTGTTTGTATGGATGACCTTGAGTGCATATGAAAGAAGGTATCTGTTTAATACTAACATGTTTCTGGAAACATGGATACTATGTCTCTATAGCTTTTATAATCAGGAAATATAACCACCAACCTTTAAAATAATATATATAATTATAGCTTAAAAATTGGCTCTAAAGTACAGTCGTACATGTGATTGTAACACAGACACACCTCATTTTATGAATAACCAGAGGTTTATTTTACTTAAAAAGTATATATATTATGAGCTGACTTGGACAATCCCAAAACTCATATTTTCAAGTATTAAGTCACACCCTCTCCTCCTTCCCACTTCAGGATGTGTCTGTTATTTGGAAATAGATCCTTTAGGTTCTTTAAAGAAGTAATTAAGGTTAAGTAACATGACAGTGGGTTCCAACCCAATGACCAGTCTCCTAAGAAGAGATTAGGATACAGATGGGTACAGACGAGAGACCATGTGACGACAGAGGGTAAGATGGCCATGACAGCCCAAGGGGAGAAATCTCAGAAGGAATTAATTCTGTCTACATCTTGGTCTTCCAACATCCAGAACTGCTGAAAATAAATTTTTGTTGTTTAAGCTCCCCCACCCCACATCCCAGGTTGTGCTCTGTCAGAACAGTGCTGGTAGAGGATAAGTTACAGTGCAACCCTGCTCTACAAGGGGTTGCGTGACTGTGGGGCCTCACCCACTGGCTTACAGGTGACGTAAACTGCCGGCACACACAAAAGGTTAACAAAAGGTTTATTGACAAGGGAAGGGGAATGAGGACATGCACAACTCAGGGATAAAAGAGAGAGATAAATTCTTAAATGCATCCTACCCATTCTGCCAACCTGGACTCCCAAATGACCCACGCAGCCCAAACCTGCCAGGCCAAGAGCAAGAGCCAAGTGCCAGAGACTCCACTAACATGGCTGGTTTTATTTACAAACAGAGAAAATGGCTGCTTAACTCCGCCCTTAGGTCCTCACAACTCCCCCCTACCAGGATTTGGGGATCATGGATTTATAGTTCCCAGTGTCTTCATGGAGTGGGGGTGGCGTCCACAAAGCCTGTGTGGAATTAGCTCAGGACATCCCTTCCCCCTAACAGATACAGAAAGAACATCATGCATGAATATCTTGGGGGTGGTGGGAGAGGATGGTAAAAGGTCGAAGGCAAAACCCCCTGGAAATTCAAGAAGCAACACAGATGATGGCCCTTCACTGGGGAAGCAGCAAATAAACATTTAAAAAATTATCATCCACGATAATCACAATACACCCTTAGATATGATCCCACACGTCGACAGTATTTCTGTCCTTAAGTATTATCCTGATACTCCAGATACAACAATTACGAGGTACAGAACAGGTCCCCCCTCTAAAAGCTCGCATCACGCTCCTGCTCCCCCAGGCCCGCGGCCGTAAGGCAGCGCGGCTTTCACTACACTGTCGGCCGAGGCCTGGCCGTCGCCTGACGTGGCTTTGCGGCCGCGCCTGCCTCCCAGCCGCATTGTCCAGCGTGTGCGAGGCCCGCGCCGGCTTCCCACGGTGCCGCGCACGATTTTAGGGGTGCTCCTTGGGATGCTGGGGGTCATTTGGGGACCGCAAGGGCTCAAAAGTGCTGTTTTAGGAAGGAAGAAGTCGCGGGGTCCCCTTGGCGAGGCGGGAGCAGCCGCCCCCAGACGTGACTTCCGGGTCGCCGCGTGGACGACGTCACCGGGCGTGTCCCGGGGGGCGGGCAGGGCCCCCAAGGACTCCCAAGGCCCCCAGGACTCGCGGACGGGCCGGCCCGGGCGTGGGCTCGAGGCTGTGCCTGGCGAGCAGAGAACGCGGAGGAGAGGACGGACGTGGCGCGGGGACGCCCGGGCCCAGGCCGCGTGGGCGCGGAGGCGTCACCTTTGTGCGACGGGCTGGGGCCTCCGGGGGAGCGCACCTGGGCAGGTGCGTGTGGGCGCGTGCTCGTCGGTCACCGGCCTGGCGCCAGGGACCTGGAGGTGGTGCCCTCCGGAGAGGGAAGGCGTTGGGGACCTAGGAGCAGAAGGGGGCCTGCGATGGCCCCCCTGTGCCCGGCAGTGGCCCAGCTGGGGAAGCTGCCCGTTTGCCCAGGGGGATTTTAAGGGCCCAGCCGAGTTGGGTGAGGGAGGCCAGGGCCTGGGGTCCTGCGCCCCACGCGCCCAGGCACTCATCTGTGCACACAGTAGGGCACGGTTTGCATTTATCCAGGTTGCGTGATGGTTCGTTTCTGGTCTCCGTCGCTTGTAGCTGAAAGGAGGTTAGATAATAGATTTAGATCACATCCAGTGCCTTTATAAAGAGAAAAAAGCTAGTGTCAAAACCTGTGCATGGACAGGGAAACTGGGGAGACGGCAGGCAGCAAGGGCAGGAAAACCAGTTTTATATGATAAGACTTACATAGACATTGTTCGACATTTTCCGTAAGTACCTGTCACCTGCTCCCTTTCTATACTGTCTTGCGCACAGCATGTTTGTAACGCAGCGACTGTAACAGGACAGGGCTAGAGGAAATTAATTTTAATTTTAAAATGAGCATGAAATTTTATTGAAAACATGGAAGTTATAGGAGATAGCAAACTTAGTCTGCAAATGATTAAAAATGATGACTGAAACCAGCAACTAGCATACACCCACCCAGATCTCAAGGTCGGTGCCAATTTTAACAGAATGATCATGTTGTATCAAGAAAAAATGCTATATTTTGCTTCTAGAATTGTCCATGCATATCTGGGTGTCAGGTTTAAAGCTGTATATTCAAAGGCTATCTGGAGGAATATATAACCAGTGATAAAAGCAAATAGGACGAAACCAGTTGGTGCAACTTTGACAGTGGACTCTTGGAATTTTATTGATTTTATAAATATGTGTCCTCATTTGATAATTTTGGCAACAGTTTGTATTGCCATGTAAATGCAAAGGGAGCAGCCTGGGGAGAAATCATTGTCCTATAAAAAGTGGTGAAGAGGTCTGCAAAGAAAGTGAAAGTGAAAACACCTTTACATTCTAGCTTACCCGTGTTGTACACATGACTGCACATCTAATTTCAGCTCTTGTACTTTCTTCATTATTTTATGAATGGGGATTTACTAAATTGGAGGCATTCTGATATATGTACACAGACATCACACAAGGCTGACACATCGGCCTGTCTTACATGGCTCGTTTCCTATTGCCTGTTTCTTCACAGATGTGAGTTATAACTTTTACTTTACTTGCTATTACTTTTAGCTATTAGATAAACTATGTCACTTTTCTTCTGAAACCTGCCAGTTACAGCTCTACAGATGAAAGAATTATTTTCTTTCCCCCGGCTTTGGAAATTAGGTCATCTTGACATTTAGCAGTCCGTTGAAATGATACTGAGAATACTTCAAGGGACATGTGAGGTTATTTCTTAATGTCCTGAGTAACTTGTAGTGCATGATGAATCCCACTCAAGAAAGAGCAAGGAACCCATGGTGCTGAATGGATGAGTCTGAGAGAGACATCTGCTGGCTACACTTGAATAGCTGCGTGGGCAGTTTTTAATTGGAGTTGGTAGTTCTACTTGATAATGTACAATCAGAAGAAAAGGAAATAAAAGAGGTAGCAAAGACACTTCAGAACAGTCCCAGAATTTAGTTCATTCTCACAATGTTGATGATTGGACTGTAGCTGCAAGTCCATGAAAAGACAGCTAGATGCACTATAGAATAATGTTTTAGTTGGGCACATAGACAATGTCTGTTCTTTGAAGTAATAAGTGGGTAGTAAAGTCACAGATAATCATATAGAAATGGTAAATAAATGATTATAAAAGTACTATTTATAGGGACAAAGTTATTACAAGCACAATTCTAATAATTATTTTTATGTACTTTTTTTTTTTTTTTGCTGTAGCTACCATTTCTAGGAAGTGGATATCTAAAAATTACATCTCTGTGCCACGCAGTGCTTACATTTATTGCTATGAAAAATCCAGATAGGAAGCAAATTTCATCTCAGAGGATAAAATAAAGAGTAAAAGTTATTATATAAAAAAGCAATGTCTGATACACAGGATTGAAAGCCTGAAAAAGATTTTAGCCACTCGAAAAGTCTTTCTCTTCTTATATGAGTTCTATAAAAATAGCCAGTGATTATATTTTTAGAAGTGGTTTATTCCTTTGACCAGCTGCGTAAAAGATAAAAGACTGACTCAATCTCTTCCAACAAATTTCTTTTGGTTCAAATTTGTGGCTTATCTGGCCATTCCATCTAAGTCTTTCTCCTCTGGCTCTGCTGCTTCATTGCTGCTGGTGCTCCCTCTCCCCCACAGATGAGCAGCGCCATCGGTGACCTTTATTTTGTTTTAAAGAATAGTATCATTTGTTGTGAGAGTAAAAAGGAAGAAAGGCCTCCTCCTTTTTCTTGAATTAAAAGCATTTTTGTTATAACCTTATAGTAAGTATTTTATAATATTTCTTGCATTAGTACGTTAAGTGATATTTATGAGGTAGGAAACATTAGTTCTTTGCACACTAAAGCTGTGAATCTCTTTTCTTCTCTCACGTGTTTGGCCACAAGAATAATCCTTGGCATTAATACTGATGATGACTTCCAAAGTAATTTCACATTTAATAATATTTTATCCTGATACTTTTCCTGGCTTCATCTAATTTGCCTTCCTTCTTCGTTCTTTCATTCATATGATTAAGATGCAAAAAAAAAATCATATTGTCATATTTCCTATGTTGCCTTAAAGAACTTTTGGAAAAAAATAGTTTAACTAGAAATAGAAGCTGATCATTTCCATTGCTGCATTAGAAAACTGAGACTTGGAGGATAAATGATTTCCCAGGGGCATGTGTGTTTATTTTTTGTTATTTTTGTTTCATGCATTGTCCAATATAGGCTTCTACCTCTTCTTTTGAAAGATGTTTTCCATTCATTAAGTAGAATAAATAAATTAAGTATCCTGACTAAATTAAGTATCCTGAATAAATATGCTAGGTCAAATTTAAAATCAGTGTTAATTTCTAATAACTCTCCTATGTAGCTCCAAATCAGTTCTTCTGTTTGTTTGCTTATTAAATATAATCACTACCTACCAATATACCTTGTATAATAATTTCAAATTTATTGTGATTTTGTAAACAGTCCTTACAGATATCACCAGATAGGTTCCATATTTATATTTACTTACATAAAAATGCCTGCATGTAGTTTGGTAATCACTAGGTAGGCAAGTCTGTGTGCCTACACTGTCAAAGCTGAGGTTTACCAAGGTTGAATAACTAGCTCAAGGTCAAATATCTAATAAAGATATGCCCTTGTGGTGGAAACGTGGCAACATCTGGTCAATCTTACAATATAAGAATTCTAACTACCACACTATTTCTAAACTATACATTTCTTCTAGGCTGTATCTGCAAAAAATTAATGCCAGACACTTCCATGGCTTACAAAAGCACCTAAAATTAACAGCAAGTCTTTGATGAGTCCTATATGGTTCAGGGAGATGCGTCACTATTTACTGCCCCAGCGTCGCTCTCTGGGACTCAGAAGCGCCAGCCATGTGGGTCCTTGTGGTGTTAGCTCCAGAACCCCACCTGTGCTCTTCTTCCTCATGTCTTCTTGTTTGTGATCTATCTACTTGGGAAGAGCTTCACAGTCTGCACCCTTATCTCCCCGTAGCTACCCCACGCCATCAAATTGCCACGATTGTAATATGCAATAATATTTTAATTGACCTTTTTATTTTGAGATAATTGTAGATTCCCTTGCAGTTCTAAGAAATACTACAGAGACAGCCTGTCCATCCATCCCTAGTCCCCTGCAATAGTAACTATTTGCATAATTGCAGTACATTATCACAACCACGAAATTAACATTGATAAAAGCCACCCCCGTTATCCAGTTTTCACCAGTTTTATTTGCACTCATTATGTGAGCATACTTCTATACAGTTTAATCTCATGTAGGGTGCCCTGACGGCTATTACAGCTGACTTACAGGCCGTTGCCACCTCCAGGCTCCCCTGCTATGTTCCCTGTCATAGCCACTGTCGCCCCTCTTCTGCCTCCTTCCTAATTTCTGGCGTCTATTACTTGCTCTCCATTTTATGATATCGGCATTTCCAGAATATTACTTAAATGGAATGTAAGACTTGTGAAATTCTCTTTGCTTTGTTTCTTACACACTTTAAATGTTTGAGGATACCCTTAGATGTACGGAAAAATCTTGAAGGTGGCTCAGAGTCCTGATATGCTCAGCACTCAGTCAGCCTGTCACTAACATCGTGCATGAAGGTGGTGCCCAGTGCGGCTGTTACAGTTAGTGAAGTGTGTCTATACATGACCGTTGGAATAGATGCCTTATTCATCTTTCCTTGCCCAAAGGTCATCTTTTCTGTTCCAGGGCCCTTAGGTTCCTCTTGGCTGTGACAGTTTCTCAGAATTTTTTGTTTTTGGCAACTTAGAAAGTTTTGAGGAGTACTGGTTAGGTATTAGGAAGAATGTCCTTCATTCGGGTCTGTCTGGTGTTTTTCCTCATGGTCAGAATGGTGTCAAGGGTTTGGTGTGGGAAACCACAATGGTCTTTGTTTTCCTTTTCTTCATCAATTTTACATCATTCTCGTTTTCATCACAGCTTATCGGGGCATATGATTATCAGTGTGACTCTCACCGTTCGTGTTAACCTTGATCCCCTGAGGTGACACTTGTCAGGCGTCTCCACTGCACAGTGTTTTTCCCCCTTTCCAAGTGGCACTAGTTGGAAGGAAGACACTTTACACAGTTCATGCTTATGGGGTGTGTTTGTGTGTGTGTGTGTGTGTGTGTGTGTGTGGTTTGCTTCCTTAACATTGTCCTTGAGACTTCCTCATTTACTGGTAATCCAAGATTTCCAGCCACACCTTACATGTTTATTCTCTCAGCCTTAAAATCAGCCATTTCTCCAAGGAGTCCTGGTTGGACTCTTGTTGGAGAAAATGGTATTAGAAACTAAAGTCTCAGGGCTAGTCTTGCTTAGTCTGCACGTTTCATGGTTTGTTCCATGTTATTGTGAGTCACATTTCCTAGTATAAATGCTTGGTAGTTTGTTTAATCATTCAGCTGTTGAAGGGCACGTGAACTGTGTTTCGGCTGTTGACAGAGCTGCCAGGAACATTCATGTTGTCTGGATTAAGTGCCCAAGCTGGGTCAGATTTTTAGCCCATGTTTAGTGTTGTAAGAAGCTGGTAAAATGTTTCCGAAAGTGACACAATTTCGCTTTCTATCCTCATCACCAAGTGTGTGAGTGATCTACTGTCTCTGCATCCTTGCCAGCATTTGTTATTTTTTAAGCCATTGAGACAGATGCATAGTAATATTTAGTTTGGTTTTACAATAACATTTTGAACGCTGACAGATAAGGCCAATGGATGGGAGGCTGGAGGAAGAGAACTCATGCAGAGGAGCAAGCGCAAAGTGCAGGGATGATGTGCCATTGATCGTAACTGACACCCTGAATTCAGAAGCGTTAACATGAGGAGAGAGAAATGCTCGATAGCATCAAGAATGAGGACTTAGCAGCTCCTTCTCCTTTCTTTCGTAGTTCAAAGGCAATTTTCTCCCAGTTTTGACCCATCCTGAGACTTCAGGCCACAGCTACTGCTATCTGGGTTATTTTCTCCATAGCATTAGTAACACTTTTTAAACGTATCAGATGCATTTCACGGGCAGGTGTCCCTGCTCCCCACTGGACTCCAGACTCTACAAAAGCAGATTCCGTTTGCTTTGTTTACCCCCTTTCTTCACACACGTCCAGGTATGGTGTGGGGTGCTCAATATATATCGTTAAGTTAATGCACAGACATATTCTTCATTAATTGACACATATTCCAACCAGGTAATTTAATCTTAAAGCTCTAGTTATTTAGAAAATAGAGAATTGATTTAGATAACTCTATGTCTGCTTACAATACATAGAGTGGGTAAATCACAAAGACAAAAGGACATGACTTTTATTTTCAAGCTCAAAAAGAAATACCATTTAAAGCCATCAATATATTTCCCCATATATTTCCCCAAACAAGGCTTTTCTTTGCAAAAATTACCCATTTCTCCATCTTTTATGTGGTCCAATCTGCCAGAACATGTTTAAATCATTGACTTCCCAGGAAGTTCCAGTCTCTATCTTGTGAAGGGAGGCTGGGGTCCTGCTGTCTTCATGTCCCTCTCAGAGCTAAGGCAGTGCTGTAAGAGACACAAGAGAGAGAACACTCTAGTAGCAGACGAATATTTGATATGCTAGGATATACCAATAAGGAAAAACTTGGCAAAATAGTGATTTTGAATTTTACTAGTTATTGATCTACAGTTATAACATATTTCAGAATCACTTTTAAATACTAAGGTCAATACAAATTAATTTCAGTGTATTTATTGAAAACAGTTTCATGACACAAATTTATTGCCAAATTTATGACAAGTGGAATAAAAATTCAATTATGTGCCATGGTGCAGGATAGCCAATGCATTAAAATCTGATGTGCTTGACATGTCCCTAGTGAAAGAAAATGTAATAAATCATTTTCAGTATAAAATATTACTCAATAAATGGCATCTATGTATTTTTTTGATAGGAAAGTAAGCTAAAATCACAGTAAAAGGGTATGGTTGGTGATGAGACCATTTTCAAATTAAATATAGAATATTTTTCAAGCAAATTATAATATGTTCAAACAATTAACCGTCATTGCTTATTCTTAAATAATGATTGATAGGTTATGATTTCATCTTTCTATATAGAAATTACTTGAGAATAAATAGAAACTAGTTTATGTGAGCAATATAATAGCATCTTCAATGCTTTTTTCTTTCTTTGCCATTTTTCCTTTTCTCACAGTCGATTTTCTCCTTGCTTTTAGCTGTGCAAGCAGAAAGCCACACATCTACAACCCACACCTCAGCCTATTGCTATTTGGCTACATTGAGTTTAGTTGGGTACCAGCAGAAGTAACATACAAACACATCCAGGTTATAGCCTTAAGGAAAATGGCCCTAGAGTTTTTATTGCTAATGAGTGGGAAAATAATGGCTTATATCGCATAAAGAAAATGTGAGAGTTAAGTAATTCATGTAAAACAGAATAAAATAAGGTATTATTAGTTATATTGTTTTTATTGGCAGTTACTGATGTTTTTGTCCTTACAAAGTATTGCTAAATAAAAATGTAAATTGATAACTTCAAGGAAAATGTAAATGGAATGAGACCAGGATTTCCTAAGCATTACAAAATATGTTTCCAAATTTTACCTCAAATCTAACAGTAGCCCAAACAAAATAATAAAATGTGGCTAGTCACATAATTTTCTATGTACATAAAAAGCAGTATGTGCTAAATACACCTACATATTTTAAATACCTAAATTTAAATTAATTTCCTTCATATATTTTTAATAACTGCATAGGAGCTAATCCTACATTTACTTCTGTCCATCTTTCAAAATAATCTGAGGTCAAATTCCCAAGCCTAACCGGTGGGATGAGTATGTCCAGTGTTGACAAACAGCAGAGTAAGGATAGAGACCTGGTTTTGTGTCTAGCTTTGGCCCCACCAGTGGATCCCCAGGCATATTACCTACAACAAATGTATATGAAGCCTTAAACTTCCCTAAATACTGAATATTCAAATTCAGTGTCCAGGAAAATTTTTAAAATGTATGGAAATTATTTGCATTTTTTTAAAATGCCAATCAAGAAGCTGAGGTTTCCAGAAGAGTCAAAGGAACAGATTGCTTTTCATATAGCAACACAAATGGCTGGAAGAATGGTCTGCAGACATGAGGGGTCCTTCCGGGAAGCAGGGGACTAGGATGAGGCTAAGAATGCTGCGCTGTGCCTGATACGTGTTGTGGTCATAGCTTGTCACCTATTTCTCCATTTTGATAATGGCATCATTTGTCTTCAGCAGTTGACATCTTCCTATCTACCTTTCTATAGACCTCAGAGTTTGGTGGCAGGAAAAGAATTAACACAAAGATCCAGAACCTGACCATTAGGTTGACTGGAGGAATTAAGAACAACAAAAATAGAACTTATGGGGAAGAAAATGGCACTAAAAGGCTAGGATTGCACCCAGGCTCTAGAAATACATATAGCAAATACCCTATAAATATTTGCCAGGAATGAAGGATATTTTTCAGTAGAATATGGGCATTTGTCGACAGGGGTTGAGAAAGTTTAGTGTACTGATTACAAAGAAATTGTAACCCAAAATGGTAAATGTGCATTTCTCCTTTGGATTCTAGACCCCTTTGACTTAAGCCGAAGAAGTGGAGATACCTGAGTGTTTGCAACAGGAGCGGAAACCAAGAAGCATTGGACCAGGCATGCGGGAGGTAAGCCAGATAAGAGTCCAGATGTGGATCCTTAGGAACACCCCTTGTCAATGCGCCAGTGTTCATGTTATAAATATTGGGGGGTCCAGCAACCCCTGAATCACATGTTTTCTAAAACAGAAGTTGGTCATAAGCAAACATTTACCAGAGCTGACAATTTCTTTGACTTTATCCAACTGAAAGTTCTCTAGCTCTTGTCTTATTGCTCTGGCTAGGACTTCCAGTATTATATTGAAAAGCAGTGGTGAGAGTGGACATCCTTGTCTTGTTCCAGATCTTAATGGAATTGCTTTCAGCTTTTCACCATTGAGAATGATACTGGCTGTTGGCTTGTCATAGATGGCCTTTATGATGTTGAGGTATGTTCCTTGTATCCCAAGAATTTCAAGGGCTTTTATCACGAATGGGTGTTGCACTTTGTCGAAAGCTCTCTATACAGGGAAAGAGGAAGAGGGAGGCAGATAGCAGGGTAAGGCAATGTCAGGTGTGGTGCGGATAGCGACTGGCTGTGCTTACTAAGTGTGCCTAAAGAGCATCTCTCTTATACTTTTTTTTTTTTTCTGAATGAGGCACTAATGTGCAGCTTGGTGTTAGGAAACTTATTAATATGTATTTGTGTACATTATAATCATACACAGACATGGATTTTTATTTTATACTGTTTCAGAAATATTCCATCCTTGTACCATATTCCTTCTGATTGTAGAGTCAGAAGTATTTAGGTGATAGAATTTTCAGTGCTAAAATATATAGAAAGCAACTTTACTCGAAAAACTTCTCTTTGAATGAAATGAGTGAATATGCGACACATCTAGTTCGTAGAAGACTGTATGTTCCACTAACATGTCAAAATGGTTTCCTGTTTACCACAGTGATGCATGATTCCAGCACATACTAAATTAGTCTAAAATTTGGTGATCAAAGAGTTAACTAGCTGTTTTCCTTCAAGCATAGCTGTGTTTAGGGGAAGATATTTTGTGCACTGAAGCCAAAAGAGATAAGTGGGGAGGCTGGAATTATGCCCAGCTTCTCCAAGTCTAAGGTCCTTGGGAAAATAACTTTTTTTCTTTTCTCATCCCCTTGAGGTGTTTTCCTAACCATGGTATTTACAGAGCTTTCTTAGGAAGGGGATTAACTGGCATGGGATTGGATGTCTGGCTGTCTGTCCCTTTCCACTGCCTCCCCCACAACTACTTTCATTTATTTATTTAATAAAAAGTACATCAAGGGGCAGAGTTCTAATGAAAAAAAAAAGTCTGACTAAGAGGAAAATGAATTATATTGAAAAGAAAAATTATTCAAGTTAGTTTCGACACACGGGGCTCTTGGGAGTGCTAATATCACCACTGTTGACCAGGCACAGCAGGAGAAGCAGGCTGAAAACTTGAGGGGAAGGACTGGGCAGTCTCCCCAGAAAAGGAGCTTGGACTCCACCATTCTGTCCTAACAAGTAAAGATCTAAACACTGGAAAATCAGCAACTCTTCCCAGACCTATCAGAGCCGGAAGGTGCTGGGGCAAACCAATATCCTGAGAGTGGAGAGGACAGGAACATACAGGGCAGACCAGAGCCTCACCAGTGAAACCCCTGCAGAGACCGGTGCAGAGGAAGGGAACCCTGATGTGTCCTTGACAAATTGCTGAGGATCAGTTAGTGTGAGCAAGTGTGAGAGTTAACAACTCAGTAGGACCTTTCCCCTTACACACACACACATTTGTGCGTTTGTGCATGCACACATACACACTATTGTGAGCTTTACTTCTAGGATCTCCACCAGGTTCCCACAGTAAATATCAGAGGGAAATCCCCTCAGGCTTCTGGCAGAGGGAGGGGAGAGAGATCCAGCTCTAAATGGTCCAATGTGCTTTGTTTGTGTTAACAAAGCTCTGAGCTCCCGGGTTAGCTAGTTAATCAAAGTAACTCACGTAGGGGTATGGAAATGCCCAGCTCCAATCAATACAACCCATGCCTCTAACTAAGCTGAGGAAAAAAGATATAAGTTACTAATATGATATTTTTTTAAGATTTATGTATTTATCATGCAAGAGCTGGGGTGCAGTCCAGAGGTGCGTGTGGTGAGAGGATTCTCCAGAGACAGAGCGGGGAACAGAACAGGCGGATCTACTGAAACACACGGCTGAGGGAAGCAGCGGAGAGACAGGAGACAGGTCTGCTACTCCATGTGGGTCAGCTCCCTGGCTGGGGATCAAACTCTTGGTGTAGTGGCTGTGAAGAGCTTCATAGTGCTGACACTTACCCCCTTGTGCCACCAGGGAGGCCCCTAATATGAAAACTTTTTTTTATAGATTTATTCATGCATACAAGAACCAGGGTATAGGCCAGTTGCATGGGAGGGTGAGCGATTCACCAGAGGTAGAGTGGGGAGCAGAACAGGCAAACTGACGAAATACACTACTGAGGGGAGCAGCGGGTGAGACAGGAGAGGCCTGCTGCGCCATGTGGGATTCTTGCTTGCCGGCCGGGATCAAACTACCCTGCAGAGGCTGCAGATAGCTTCACAGTGCTGCACTCAACTGCCTGCGCCACCAGGGGAGGCCCTATGAAAAATTTTTCAAAAAGGATGTCACTACAGACCCCATGCACTTTAAAGGATAATGAAGACTTACTGTTGTGGCCTTCTGGTGGAGTTACAGCAGCTGGATTATAGCTCTGTATCTCAGCAGACATTCATCAGGGCTTCAGAACTGTAGGGTACAACTCCAGGAGCTTTGCAGGGAGTTTGCTTGTATAGGCAGAAGGGGTGGGGCCAGGCCTGTTCTATGCAAATAGGTTTCTGTCTGTTGGGAAGTTTGTCAGCTGATGACTGGACCAATTTCAATACTGGGTGTGGCTTGTCAGGTTACTTCCACTTTCATCTAGGCTGTGGTGGATTCTGTACCTGCCCCAACAGGTACAGACTGGGTCACCTGGACCTGCCTGATGCCCCACTCTTACCAGCCTCCCAGATCCATTTGGTTGTCACCCACACTGGGGTGACTGTTTGTGTTTTCCTTATTTTATTGATAAGTATGAACAAGGCTGTACCCACAGATGAAATAACCTTATGAAATAGACCAAATCCTTGAAAGATATAATTTGCCAAAGCTCATATAAGAAGAATAGACAATTTGAAGAGATGTGTATCTATTAAAGAAACTGAATCAATAGTTAATAATATTACAAAACAGAAAACACTAAGCCCAGAGGTGTTCACTGTAAATTATATCAAACATTTAAGGAAGAAATTACATCTCCTTCCCCCACACACCTGGATCTTACTAGCTCCATAATTGTGTCTCTTGATGAATGCCATGGAGTTGGAGTCCTACACTATCGCCTTTCCTGGCATGGCTTCCTTCACTCAGTGAATGCATTTAAGGTTCCTGATAATCTTCTTGTGGATTGATATTCATTACCTTTTTTTTAAGACTTTTTTTTTTTTTAGCACTTTTATTTTCATTGCAGTAGCTACCCAAAATGTAGATTTAGAAAAATCTCTGTTTTTGTCATTGCTTTGCACCCTATTACAGGGTGCTATGACGTCCTTCTATTCACCTTACTGGCAAGGAAGGAATTCTTTCTCTGAATGGTTTGAAAGTGTCAGTGCAGATGATGTAGTAGTCAAAGGGAAGCTTAGTAGTCAGATGGATACAGCCCCCAAGGAGGGCATGTGTGCCACACAGAGGCTGTTCTGGGCAACACAGTGAGTTAGTAGGTCAAGGGAGCAGGATTTGTAATAAAATGAAGGTGGGGTTCCCCTGGAGAATGGGATGAGCTTGTTTGAACTATGACTTGCTTGTGGGCAGGAGAACCTGCTAGGGGAGAAGGCACCGTAGCTTGCTGTTGGTCCAGCTGACTTGGAACTAGCACATGGGGTGAGAGCAGGGGATCCTGAAGGGGCCTGTCAAGGCTGCAGTGCGTGGGATTTGGGGACGTCTGAAATACACTTTCAATGAATTTTTATTACCCCCCCAGAAGTTTCAGAAATGTTTTGTCTTTTTATGCAGGATGGTCAATATTGCATAAAGATCATATATTGTAACTCCAGTACCTAAAAGCATGGACTACAGATTTAACCAAACAAACAAAAATTAAAAAAGGATTTTATTGATGTGTAAAGATTTCAGAGATATCATGATAGTATGGAGTATTCTATTTTGATGATTTTGCATCTAAAGTAGAGGGAGGCCCCATGGAGTGTGCTCAAGTGGAAGGAACACCAGACAAGTTTAGGGAACCTGGTTCTAATCCTGATTCTGAAGGAGATAATTTGATCGTTCCACTTGATCAGTTTTTCAGTGGCTTAGGATGGTAAAACAAGATCATTTATTTTTCCTCCCATCTATAGTAATCTAATCCATCTAAGTTTATGCATGCTTCAAAAACAATTGACCAGCTAGGATACATATAGTTTCAGTTCTGTAAATAAAGAACCACAGGTGGTGCACAGATGTCTGTCAGGAGGTGTAGTGGCTTCTGTTGGTTTAGAGTAGAGAAAGAGAGAAGCTCCGGGATTTACCTCCACTGAAACCTTCTGCTGAAATTCACCCTGGCAACAGTGCACCGGCTTATCCATATTACAGAATTATTCAAAGGATAATAATAATTTACATAAAGTATTTATGAATGCTTCAATTTTTAAAAAAGCCTGTAAGTTTATAATATACTTGTCCATAAAAGTTGTGCAGATAAAATGTACCAGCTGCTCTGTGAATGAGCAATTTGGCCATTCTGAAGATACATTTTTGAAGGGAAGCCATCTTCCTTTCTTTACAGAATTTGTATTTATTTATTTTTTCAGATTTGTATTTATTATTTCAGAATTGGTTGACTATAAGATTGAGAGAAAATGGACTTACCACAATTAAAAGTGAAAGGAAAGTAGTAGCTCTATTTTAGGAGTTGAAATCACACATAGAATCTTCTTGCTTTGGCAGGAAGGACAAATAAAAATAATAATAATAAAAGCAACAACAAATCAAGCGCAGGCAGGAGAGGAGAAGCCTAGGGACGTTCTCATCCCTGTGCGGGGCTGGGCCTTGGCGGCAACATGCTCCGCCGGGCTTGGAGAGGTGTGGCGGTTTTCCTAGCTCTCCATTTTTTTCCTTTCATTGTGGAAAATCTTTGGGAAGTATTTTTGTTTTGGAGTGTTGGAAGATTCTGAAGAAACGAGACTTGAAAAGAAGAATGAAGGCTTTGGATTGTTCTGAAGTGTACTTGGGAGTCATGCTAAAAACCTTGACATCTTTTTCTGTGTTGCCCAATTACTTCTACGGGAAGAAGGAAAAAAAGCGGTTGTCACCCAGGAGTACAAGACATGGGGCTTCCCATATTTCCCTTTTTATTCCTCTTTCTGGATGCCGTTCTTTATGGTTGGGTATAATATAGATTTGGAGATGGCAGTGGTGTCAATGTTATGCTTAAATTGTGTCACTAGGTAAATAAGTTTTATGAAATCAGCTGCGCTGGCCCATCTGAGCGTCAGCTGACACCTGCCTCGCTGCTTTGCCCTTCATTCCCTGGGCGGGATTAGCAAGTCTTCCTGAGAAGCTCAGGCTGTTGACCATTCAGGGAAGTTGTGTTTTTTGTTTTGTTTTGTTTTGTTCTGTAGCAACTTTGAGTAGTCTTCTCAGGGTTGTCTTCTAATGTTTATCTCACACTCTGTTTTGCTATTGTTGATTGTTAGAGCACACACATCTTTCACTAGCAGCGAGAGATCTGAAATAAATGCTCAGATTATTCTTCTTTTCCCCCCAGTGTTGAGTGGATTAGTGAAAATGAAAAAGGCTAGCAATAATTAGTTTCATTGTTAATCCCTCTTTTGATTAATTCTTATAGTACCCCTGCCTTGGTTCTCTACCTGACAAAAGTTTACCAATCTTAAAGGCTCGTCTCAAATGTCTATTTTTTCTTTCCATCCAGAAAAAAAATCTTTTTGTTTGGAAACAACAATATTTTATATATTTCTTGCCTTGATTATCTTACCCTTAGAATTAAGTTTGTATGTGCATGCTTTATTACTAGCAATAAAGTGAAATAATTCATTCTCTTAAAAATCTCTGTTGAATATCTATTAGGGTCCTGTTTTAGGTTCTCAAAATATAACCTTGAACAAAATAGAAAAAATGCTTTACTTTATGGAAGTTATATTCTAACTAATGTAAATATTAAGCATAATAATCACATTAATTAGACTGTTAGAGTATAATAATATTTAAATTATTAAAAAGTACAACAGTTTCAGGGAAATGGGATGGCTGCAGGTGACCAGGGGAAAGATAGCACATTGACAAGGTAACACTGTTGTTGATGATGTTTAGGAAACTATCCATATGCATATATGGGGCTGGGGAGATTAGGAAGATTGTTCCTGCCAGTGCAGAGGCCCTGAGGCAGGATCATGGAATCATCTCAGAGTTATGGAGCTAGGGCAACTGGGGGGGGGGGTGTGATCCGGGTGTGAGAAAATGTGAACTCAGGATTATAATTAGGAACTGGATCGTTAGGGCTTAAAAAGACTAAAGGGTTTCGCCTTTTTTTTGAGATGAAATCCAGAGACATGGCAGGACTTATCACCGTGATTTGATGTGACTACATTAAAGGGATCTCAATGTAATTACCTGGCGAAGAGATACTGGCAGTGCCAGGCAGAGAAGCAGGGAGACAGAGTGCTGTTTCAGGAGAGGGCTGATACTGTCCCAGATCACAGAATATCTTTGAAAGTTAGGAGAACACATACCTTCCAGGGCTGTGCAGGGGGAGGCGTGGGGAGAATGCAGGGTGCTCCAGTTAGGAAGTGCTGACTTGATGTCTTCTGGACATCCTGTGCGTGCCGAGTCCATGCATGTGCTTTTGCTGAATGTTGTTTACACATATGCCTTTATTATATGAGTAGCTATTAAAGCGTTGCAATGTCACTGTGCTTTGTTCTATAACATGTGATTAAATAAAATGTTCTACCCTAAGGTAGTCAATTTAATACTTTGCAGACTAGCAAATGTATTTTTCTTTATTTCCTGCTTTCTTTGATAAGTATTTAACAAGATCTGTTATATACCAGGAGATAAGATAAGAATTTAAAGGAGTAAATTTTTTTTAAAGATTTATTTATTTATTTTAAAGATTTATTTATTTATGTATAAAAAGGGTGGGGTACAGGCCAGAGGCGCAGGAGGGTGTGAGGTTTCACCAGAGACAGAGCGGGGAGCAGAACAGGCAGACAGACTGAAAGCACTGCGAGGGGAGCAGCAGGGAGACAGGAGAGGTCTGCCACGCCATTTGGGTTTCTCTCTGGCCGGCTGGGAACTGAACCCACGCTACAGAGGCTGCAGACAGCTCCACAGCTCAGCGCTCAACCTGCTGCGCCACAGGAGAGTCCCTAAAAGAGTTAAAATTTTATGACTCATGTTCAGTAAATATGTGAAAGTGTGTGTGTGTGTGTGTGTGTGTGTGTGTGTGTGTGTTTCATTATGGTGGTTTTAAAGCATACCTATCCTTTTAACTTTCTAGTAAAATATCAGATGTCCTGAAAATTAGCACAACAAATGAATCAGACACACAGAGAAAAAGCCTTTGCCAGCCCAGAAAATACATGCATTGCTCCTGTGCTGAGTACGTCTTTATTCTCTTTATGATTTATCATAGAAATGTGAGTTGACAGTTTTATGTATGGAATGCAAATCTGGCTCCCTTTATCAACCCCATGCATATTAATGTGTATGTATGGTAATTTCTGTTGCTTGTGGAATGGCCTGTAGACACTACTTCAGTTCTGTGCAACTTAATAGGTAAACTGTTGGAATGTGTGCATTTCATGGCTTTTTAAAGTTAAGCTAGCAAAATCTTTTATGATAGTCTTATACGTGATCAAAGAAACAAGAGGTAAGTTTATATGGAAATATATTTACCAGTGTCAGTGTTTTTATTTATGGAGATTCAATAACTTTATTTAAGCAAGAGAGTGATTGGGGAAGAGGGATGGTTACAAAATGAAGACACACATTTTCATAAAGTGCTAGAAATATCTGAATTAGAGTAATTATGATCCACCAAGA
Organism: Talpa occidentalis; assembly: GCF_014898055.3. Taxonomy (NCBI): domain Eukaryota; kingdom Metazoa; phylum Chordata; class Mammalia; order Eulipotyphla; family Talpidae; genus Talpa; species Talpa occidentalis. The sequence goes on from NW_023605194.1 coordinate 114,605,049, forward strand.
GATTCTTAGCTTTCCAATATAATTATGAAAGAAAATAAAACTTCATAACCCCTAATTATTCTCCCCACCTGTCAGGGATCATTATCAGCGAGACTCGGTTATGAAGATGAAAAACCTCCCTTATCTCCTTCCCTCCCCACTGTCTTGCAAGGATGTAAGTTTGTGCTTTGCAGTCAAGAAAACTTGTATTTGAATCCCAGATCCTCACACTTACGACCTGAATGACCTTCGGCAAATCTTTTAAACTCCCTAAGCTCAGTTAACAGTAATTGCCTCATAGGTTTGGAATCATATGAGTAGAGTAACTGAGATGAGAGGGACAGTGTCTACCCTTCTTCCCACAGAGAGGTCGCACCAAGAGTGAGTTCTGTTATTCAAGCCGTCGTCACCCCAGTTGTATGATTTCTAATAAAGTTATGGCTTTTTTTGTGTGCGTTCACAGACCACACGTCTACCTGCAAAGTGCATAGATTCGATATCTGCTTAGAAAATGTATATGTCAAAGGGTCACGCCTGCGCGTTCTCCCTGCTTCCCTCCTCTGCTGTGTGTGTAAAACATGCCCAGATGTCTTCCACTGAAAACAGTGAACTACTCTTGGCTCCGTCTCCTCGCCTGAGTCCCCCTCAAACTCATCGAATTTCTTTTATTTTATCTGCCACACTCACTCCTCTATCCTGGATGGAGCCCTCCTCCCTGCTTTCAAATTCATCTGAGTCATTTATTTATTTAGCTATCTATTTATTTATTCTTTATATCCAAAAGGGCGGGCTTATTATGGAAGAAAGGAAAGGAGAAGGGAGGCCAGCACAGACTAGCAGGCAGAGATCTGCCCCTGGGGAGAGGCTTATTCAGAGAGAGGCTGAGCAGACTCGGGCGGGCGGTCCTGGGAGGAGAGATGCCCGTCTCAGCGGGTATAACCAGGGTGTCTGTAAACGCGGTTGCTGTTCTTCCAGCTTTTTCTTGTTCTCGAGCAGCATTCAACAGAGTTGGCTGCTCTCTCCTTCTTCAGGATCTCTCCCTGACTCCTGGCTTCCTCTGGGCCTTCCGCCCGCTCCTCCTGCGCTCCTGGCCCTGGCCTATTGTTTCTTCTGCTACAGGGCAGGGAAGGAGAGCGAGACAAGACGAGGCAACTCCACCTTCCCTTCCCCTTGATTGCTTATCACCTGAGCTGAGAGAAATCATAGACTTGGAGTGAGGTTAAAGATTTGATGTCAGAGTGACAGGAACTTACATTATTTGAAAGTAACCAGGAATCTATGAGATCTTCCTGAGATTTCATTTAGAAAATGAAAATCAATCTACAGAATGCGCTGAAAAGGGAAGTTGTAAGGAGAGTAAAGTTTCTCATTGATTGCATCCTGCGGTGTTCCAATTTTTCAATAAATCGAAATAATCAGTTTTATAAATTTCATTAAGTTCTTCATTGAGTTATAATTAGTTCTGTTGGGAACTTCATTGATTAAATTCATTTGTTCTTTATCTAAAATTAGAGATCAGTTTCTTTAATAGGAACAATTTGGCAAATTATTCTCAATCATAAGAAATAAGTCAGAAATAATTGTGGATGACTTTGAAATGCACAAACACAGATCATTTGGCTGTTCTGGCTGGTTTACCCTTCACTGCCTGAGCTATGTCATCACTAAACTGTAGATAACCAGTAGCAATGGAGGTGATTTTTTTTATATGTATGCAAAATAAGTTTTCTCTAGGGAAAGTACTGTTGATTTTCTCCTACCAGCTCCAGAAAAAGAGACTTTCATCTGCTGGTCACATTCATTTCAACATTCATGTTCATTTCACATTTGTCTCTCAGTTCACCCTTGGACTGTTTTGCAATATCATGCCAGTTCCCTTATTAATTAATGAGTTAAATTTTTTGACACATGTTCATTTTATCAGTATGAAAATCATTACCTCAAAATGGTCTTTAAATTATTGGTGGTTTCATTATGAGGCTCAGTTGGGCCACCCGGCAGGGCAGGTACCCGGGGACATCTTTAGCTTTTCTTGACACTCAGTGTAAAACCCAAGTGGCCAAACTTTCATTGTGTTCGCTTTATGTTTCTTTCATGTTTTTCTTTTCTGCTGATGTTGTGGGATTTAAAGGTTTTGGTTGGTTTCTGTTCACTTGCATGTCGTATTTTCCTTTGGTGACAGCAGTGACTGAGAGTTTGGTTTTGTGATCTATTTGTTATAGTCTGTGGGTGGGTTATATTGATTTAGGGCTTAATATTGGGTGAAAGATGACATAGAAGAAGGCTTCTTATTTTTTGAATGTTTACTTTTCTGAAAAATTGAAGCTTAAATAAATTACGAATTGCATGCCCACGAGAAGGAATTGTTTTCTTAGTATATGTTTCTATATTTACTCTTGACCTGGGGCTGAAACTCTAAATCTGAAGTGATGAGCAGTCTCTGTGTCTGTGTGTCTGCAGTTCAGAAACTCCTCTCGCTTTCAATGTGTGAGGGCGAAATGTTTTTCAAGAAGAGGTTCACAAATTAGATTGTGCAGTATCTTCAAGGATAGAAACTCTACTATGATGGAATTATAAAAATCAGTGAGTACTTCTGTAAAGTGAATACACCTAAAATTTCCAGAAAATAAGGGTATTGTCTTAAGTGAAACTTTCTTCTTACAGTGAATAACTCAAAAAATATTTTAAGACACCATATTCAACTGTTTAGGTTGACTTTCAGAAGACTTACTGAATACTTTTTCTTCCAAAACTATGTCCTTCCTCTGACTTATTACTATTTTGAGTGATAACCACATGATTTTATTCTACTTGAGTTTGTTTTCCCAAACTTATACACATTTACTGATCAAACAAGCTAATAATTACTCATTCCTAATATTTAAGATTAAGAAAAAAATAAATTTGTTCAAGTAATTGAGTATTTTTCAAACTTTTTATGTCTGTGGTAAGAATGTTTAGTAGCATGTCAGCTCAAAGGAAATTTCTGAGATCTTTAAATGACTTAAAGCCTTAGTTAATATTAACTCAGGTTGAATAATGGATACTCAATGTATATCTCAATTTTTTTTTTAAGTTGGATAGGATACCAAAACGAGGTTACTAGGCATCATTTTCATTTTATACGCCTGATTTATATTCTGTAGAGAGTCTTTAACTTTAGGTCATGAATGTGTAAATGAGACATGATGACCTTAGAAAGTTTTGTTATGTGTATTCTTAGAATTGCTAATCTGCTAAGTGCTTATGTAAGACAGTTCTCATTTATGCAGCCCTTGCTCTTTCTGTGAAATAGTGATGTCGGTTAGAAGGTAGTAACCCAAGCGGGGAGCACTGGTGGTGGAGAAGCACTAAGTGTATTTACTCTATTGGAAATAGAAGCGGACATTTTAGACTCGCCGATTGCATCGCAGTAATGAATACATTACATTTTAATATCAGTAACAACTTGGTGTTATTTTGAAAATTGTTTTTCCTTTACCCCCCCTCCGCCCCCCCATGAGAGAAATGTCTTTCAGGTATCGAAAATGAAGGAGCACATTGAAGGATAACATTTAGAAAGGGAATTTTGTTTGCCTTGACCTGTGGCTGGGAAAAAAAAAAAAATGAAACGTGTTAACATTTTCACTGGTAGTTTCTAATTACTGTCTTTAGCTATGATGGCAGAGGTTAGTTTTTAAATTTTGATTCAATCACCTGTATAATAGAGATGTTGTGTGCATCGCAGATTAATTCTCTATGCCTTATGCTGAAGTTATAATGTGCTTTACTACCATTAGTCAAGATAAATAAAAAGACTAAAGTATCCTCACTTATTGAAAATCCATAGTTCCTTATGTTTTTGCTGCCTTTCATGTTTACTTTGAGATGCAACCTATGAAGCTGTCCGCAGCCTCTGCAGCACGAGTTCCATCTCCGGCCAGGGAGCTACCCACATGGTGCCACAGACCTTTCCTGTCTCCCCTCAGCAGTGTAGTTCAGTAGATCTGCCTGTTCTGTTCCCCACTCAGTGTCTGGTGAATCATCTCACCCCCCATACCTCAGGCCTGTACCCCAGTTCTTGTATGCATAAATAAGTAAATCTTTAAAAAAAAAGGTTTATTGTCACTTTCATTAAATACAAAGCCAAGTATTACTTCTTAGGCACCCATGATCCTATCCTAATCACATGCCCAAATCTCTGACAATGGTTTTGATTTCACTTTTCCAATATCTACATTAAACTTAAAAAAAGATCCACATAAAACTTTCACTGAGGTTTTTAAGACAGCGCCTGGGAAATCATACCTATTTCCTTTTTCTTTGTATAATAAAAGGGGGTGCTGAAAATCATTAGGTTTGTTTGATGTGTTACTATAATAAACGTTGCATATAAATCATAACATCAGGTTTGCTGAAACATCCCTAACTTTGTATGGGTGACATATTATTAATAAATTTTAGAAACTGTAGACTTTAGGGAAGGTGCTGGAGATTTGTCAATGTGCTTCTTTCCATAGTATGCTTTTACCCTCAGGCAAAGCACTGATCAAAACTCTTATGGAATAGTATGTACTATCCTGCAAAAGGGAATATTACCCTCCTCTGTCCTGATATTATTGCCTATAGAAATAATTAAATGGAGCCAGAAATTAATTCTCTAAAGATAGTTTTTTGTTTTACTGCCTTGCTTTCTTGAAGGCCCTGCTACAAGCTATAAACTAGAGAATGTGTTCTGCAGAGAAAAAGATAGCCTCACAGCCTTCTGGGAAAGTATAGACACTTGAGAGTAGACTTGAGGGTACATCTGAGCAGACACCACTGAGATAACTCTCAGCCCATACCAATTGAGTCAAGATTTCAAGACTTGTCGCGGTCTGGAAGACAGCTGCCGGCCCCGGGACTGGTAACTCAGTACCCCGCAGAAGCAAGCTAATAGCATGGCATTGAGTGAGTGGATGAGAGGAATTACAGCGTGGTTCTTCATTTGGAATATAGTTGATGTTGCTTTAATGTTCTGTTTCCCAGATAGATGCAGAAGTCCTTTTTTTTTTTTTTTAGCTACTTCCAGTCCACAACAATTTACACTCTGATTTTATACATTGAAGGAAGGCATTTTAGAAGGATCCTCAGCGTTCCCAGTATTGATAAAATCTTACTGAGTCTCCAGAATTTTCATGGCAATGAAGGTAGAGTGTGTAGGTTCCAGGAGAATCTCTTGTCCTTTGTGCCAGTACGTAGTGGACAAATGACAGAACCCTGGCCGCTCCTCGAGGGTCCTGATTGAGAATGATGTTCTGTGAATCAGGTGTGACAAGTCAGTTTTGAATGACAGGATGTGACTTAATTGACAGAGCCAATTCCTACAAAGTTCTGTTAGGAACCCTGATCCTTTATCTGCCTTCCAGGACTGGGCCTTTTTGTGGGAAGGAAGATAAGTTCCTGGCAGGCCAGAAGCCTTAGGAAATTTCGGATTCACTCCCGTATATAGGCACTGTGGTTGAGATCTGTTGGAGATAGATTTTTGGATTTGTCTGGCAGTCCTCTTGCTAGCAAATAAATAGAGGCTTTTAAAAGAGTGATTTGAGAAACTTTATGAGAATGTTCATCCAGAAATGACTTTTGTGATCTTGTGGGCTGTTCAGCGCTCAGCGGTACTGACACACAGGAACCTCGGGGAGCCCCCAGGGTTAATGAGACTCTTGCTGACCGCATGTACGTTACAAGACCAAACCTGATGTGGCCAGTCCATTTTCCTGGGATCAATAATAACCTTCCTTTGAGATTATAATGAGCCTAACATGGGAAGACTCAGAAAAATTAGTGGGAACGATCAAATGGAAATGGGTAAAAATCATCCCTGTGTGTCCTGTTTTATGCACACACCCAAGTACACCTTCATTCTCTTCGAGGTGTTTTACAGCTTTGTAACTAGTTGGTAACGGTAGTGATGCAAACAGCGCTTGTGCATGTGCACAGAGAGGCACTCTGACCACTGGGGTAGGATTGAGCTCCGTCAGCCCTGTGTAGCAGCCTGTTTTCCTGATAAATGGCTAGTGTTTGTCTACATGTGTGTCTGCTTGGAGGATAGTGCCTTGCCCAAATGTGAGGTCTTTCCTGCATCCTCATTAATGTATGTATGTGTTAGACTCCACGTTTGAAATATAAGCATGTTATGTTTAGATGAATACCATGAACTGATATTTTAAAAAAATTGTTTTCATGTTACTGACAACATTTATCATTTCAATTTGCATTTGAGCCTTTTATTCTCATTTTTCTATTTCACCTGCCTAATGGTGCTATTCACATAGATTTGCAAGTCCTTTCAATTTTAAGAACAACTCTATGGTGTAGTTATTATTATGCTCATTTTATATTTAAAGAACTAAACTTTCAAGATGCTTAGTGCATTTAAGCTGTTTCCAGTGCCCCTGCACATAGTAAAAGGTTATTAACCTTTCAAGATGTTTAACAAAGCTCCATCATGCAGACACTTAATACTACCACTCACCAACTACTTCAGTTTAATAGAATTTTGATTATCAATCAGGATGTAGGCTATCACAAGACATAACTTTAGCAAAGTTTTCAGATAGATGAAGGGAGCGAGCATCTGATGTACACATTCTTTTGACAAAAAGAGACATAAATAACCCTGGAGAATTTGCTGGTATATCATTCACACTACACCTCTGTAAAATTGGCCAGCTTCCTAACTTCCAGCCTTCCAGCAAGCCTATTAACCTTAGCTGGTATTGTTTTGAGCAATTTTCAGAATCATCTACTTTATCACCAAAAGCCAGGAATTGCTTGTTCAATTTTTATGTTGTTTTCAGGGTTTTTTTTTTTTTTTTTAATAAAAATAGAATCCTGGATGGAGCCAGCTTTCTTACATACCTCAGCAATATGACTTGCTCATGCTTAGATATGATGTAGCATTTTGAATGTCTTGCTATAAATGTTTTTCTCTGTCTAAATTGCAATGCCTTTGCATTTTTCTCTTTTCAAAGTTTTTCTCTATTCTATAACTATAGGTTTTCAAGAACTATTTTTGTGAGAACAATAAAATGTTACTCCCTCTTGTTCCTGTATTCTAGTACCAAATGCCTACTTGTCTCCAGATACCTTCCAGTTCTGGCTTTCTCCTAAATTAAAATGTCCAGAACAAAAGCATTGCTTGAGCTTGTGAAAGTTCTGATTAGTTTATATCTTAATTTTCTTTTATCTTTCAATATTAAATTTTGATAACCACAGAGAGCCTGTCTTTTCTTGTCCATTTATTTAAGTACAGCAGTGTGAAAGGACCCAGTTGTATGAATACTTGGCCTGCAGTCCTTTATTTAATTCTGCTTACTTATAAAGATAGGAGAATTAAGTCAAGATGTTTACTGCCTAAGTCCCTTTTGAACTCATGGCAATTTTTTTTTTTTTTGAGATTTATTTATTTGCACTTACAAGAGCTGGGGTGCAGGCCAGAGGTTTGGAGGTGGGAGATTCACCAGAGACAGAGTGGGGAACAGAACAGGTGGATCCACTGAAATCTACTGCTGAGGGAAGCAGCCGGGAGACAGGAGAGGTGGGTCAGCTTCCTGGCCGGGGATCGAACTCCTGCTGCAGTGGTGGCAGATAGTTTCATAGTGCTGAGACTTAACCCCTTGCACCACCAGGAAGGCCCCACATGGCAAATTTTGATTTTCTCTCTTCCTTCTCTCTTTTTTTTTTTTCTTAATGTTTAGTTTTATCTTTGTTTTCTGACACTAATTGTCAGTGGTACCTGGACATGCCCTAAGTGTGCCTGCTCAGTTGTCATCAGAGTGAGCCCCTTTGAACATTTGAAAGTTGTGTGGTTCCTCTAACTAATATTTCTTTAGAAAAGAGTGTTCATACTTTCATAGGTCTTCCTTCCCTGCTTCTTTTATTTATTTATTTTTTTGCTGTTTTAGTTTGTTGCCTTGCTCATTAAACACATTTTAAAATCTTGAGTCTATGTTTTACTTCCTGTTCTCTCCTTTATGACATTCATTCATTCAGGTGCTATAAACTGATCACTTCAAATCTGTATCCTCTCTTTATTTGGGACTTTCAGTTCCATCAGGATATCTCCATCTTTATATGTAAGTTCTTGCTCAAAATTAGCAAGTCAAGCCTGATTTTTATTAGCATCCCTGAGAGATATATCATCTGGAAAATTCTTGATTTAGCATCTTCTTACTATAATGACAGTCTCTATTCAAAGGTGATGTGGGCAGAAAGCCACTGAGGGCTATTTAACCTACTCGCCTCCTGTGAGCTTAGTTAGTCACCAATCTCTGCTATTACTTATCAGATAAGGATTTCTTCCCCCTTTCCTTATTAAACACTTACATCAAAGCCTTAATTGAGAAAAGTTTTCCTTTCTGTTTTCTTTTTTTAAAAGATTTATTTATTCATACAAGAACTGGGGTATAAACCAGAGGTGCAGGAGGGTGAGAGGATTCACCAGAGACAGAGTGGGGAGCAGAAAAGGCAGATTGATGGAAGTACACTGCTGAGGGTAGCAGCGGGCAGGCAGGAGAGGTCTGCCGTACCATGTGGGTTTCTCCCTGGCCAGCCGGGAATCGAGCCTGTGCTACAGAGGCTGCGCACTGCTTCACAGTGTGGCGCTCAACCCGCTATGCCACCGGGGAGGTCCTACCTTTCTTTTTTCTATTCTCAGTTTGTTGCAGTAGAACTACTACTTTGAAATTTTCTAGATATTTTTCAGTTTCTATAGTGTGGCTCTTTAGCTAGTCTAATCAATTGCATTTAACATGCACTAGAGCCATTACTTTGTATTGTTCATACAAGTCAAGGATCTTTTTTTTTTTTTGCTATGTAAAGAAATACTCTAATTCTGAAAATCAAATAAAATTGGTTATAGTTTTTATAGAAACATGTGCTGATATTAAAATAATGTCTGGAGTACATTTCTTTAGAATGTATCTGTTTGAATGCAGAACCAGTGGAAATTCCCATTTGTTATCTATTGAAACACTCACTAATTAAGGAAGTTTTTCCTCTGTCTAGTATTGTTAAGATGTAGTTGGTCATATTTTGCTTCATTCATTCATCATTCATTCAATCTCTCACTCAGCAAGCTTATTTTGAGGGTGAACTTTAAATCCAACCCTTTTAAAAATATGAAAAAAAATCACTATTCAAAGTGCTTAAATACAAAGGCATAATAAAATTGATATAAAGTTAATGTCATTGTCACCCTTACAGTGTGCAGAAGTCCTCAGGAGCGATGCTAAGCAGATGCTTTGTTTTTATGAAATGATAGTAACTGTTAAAACTCAATTTGCAAACACCATGGTAACCATGTGGTTAGATATATTTTCTTATTCTCTATAGAAACACAGCATTTGAGCTAGTCTGTCAAAGTGACCTCTGTTTAATAAATGGAATAGTCATGAAGTAAACTAATGAATGTCTCCATACGTACATTTCTGCACCTTTATCTAGACTTTCACATGGACAGTGCTAGCTGCTTTGGCTCAGACTCGCTTCAGTTCATACACTCAAGAACACATTTATCAGACACCAGACAACAAGGCTCCTTGACACAGTCAATATATTGCAGGAGAGACGCTGAAAAGTGAAATGCTAATTATTCTTGACATAGGGTATTCTAAGGGTGTCTGGTGCCAAAATAATGAAAGTTATTTTTCTTCAGGAAATGGAAAGACTAGGCATGAGTGGTCTTTAGGTTTCCATGGAGATGGAGTTAAATAAGAAACATGTGGCACTTTCTGATGGATACAGATCATTCTGAAATCACTCCACATCTGCTGGCTAAATAGAGAAATAACTATAAATCTTTCCAAAAACAAAGGAGAGAAAAATGTAGCAAATATATCAAGTAATACCTTTATGGCACCGTTAGCATGACTCTATAAAGAGGGTTATTTATAATGGCACAATTATTTGTCAAACAGCATTTTTAAAAAGAAAATTAAAATTGTAGATCGTTTACGAAGTTTAAGCATCATCTTGTGAACTCTAGATGTTTCACGTTGTTATTTACAAACTTATTTTTAATCTTAATATTTAACAAATTTGGAAATGCTTACATTTTTTGCTACATATAAGCTCAGCTCGTCAGGGTATTTTTTTTTTTTAACAATCCTTGGAAGTAATTTTAAGGCCCTCATATGTGCACATATATGGAAAGCATTATTTTGAAAGAGTGTTATGGCAGATAAATGTAATTTGTGGAATATACCATACGCTTATTTAATGGGAAATGTATACGAAACTTACAGTCATGAATTCAGATTTCTTTCTCCTTCCAAAATGTTTCTGGAACACACTCCTCCAGCATGCTCTGTTTCTGATAACATGTCTTGAATGATCCAAATGTAATTATATCAGGATTTTTATTTTTAAATCTAACAATGGAATTAGTTTTTATCATTTTCTTATCACTTCAAGAAATAATATAAAGTATGCATCCAGGAGGTTTAATAGATGCACATCAGTTAATAATTTCTCATCTTATCACCAGTTTTATGTTTCAAATATACAAGTAGCTGATATTCTCACTATATCAATATCCCTATGTGACAATATAGCACATTCTCATATAGTCATGTAACATAGCAGGAGACTGTGACCTTTCAAACACCCTGAGTTGAAGGTGGTGTCATCATAATCTGGATTCCTGCTTCTTTTAATTCCTAGAAACGCTCTCTTGATTTTTTCATAGTCAGAAAGGAAGGAGTAGACTGCTTCTTCCAGTCCCTCCACACTCAGCTGCCCAGATGTAGGCTGACTTGGTGGTGGTGGAGGCAGGCCGGCTGCAGTTTTCTTCTAGCAGCTTAGTCATGTAAAATAATAAATACCAAATTTTCTTTTTGTCCTCCTTCAGTTCTTCAAATAATTCCACAATGGCACCATCTGCAAAAAGTGGAGGCTTCAGACCAACCTGGGAAATGAGAAAGGATTGCCTACAGAGTTAGGACTCTGTCTGATTTCAACATTGAATTCTTGTTCCGTATGCCACGCTTCTCACTCCTGCTGGAAACTAACTCCTATTAAATACTAGGATCTGTGATAAAATGCTGGCCTTGTATGAATTTTCATCCAAAGAAAAGAAAACCATTTCAGGAAACTGCTCCGTAAAATACTGAAATTTAATGATATAATTTAAGTGACCACATTTTGAAGGGATATTAGAGGTCAGAGTTAAACTCCCTCACTTTCAGATGCAGACACAGTTAACAATGAGTTTTAATGACACGTTCAAGGTCATTGTTAGCTTTACTAGAAACAAATTACATATTTTATTGAGTTTCCTAACTCTGTTAAGCCTAGTTGTACTTCTCAGCATGTTTTTCCACTCCAATATAAGATTATTTGTATGCGGGAGTTGGGGTGCATAACAGGGAGATAATTCTACCCCAAAGGAACAGAGCGATAATTAAGTGATGAGGTTGGGAGGATAGGTCTAATATAGAAATTCCCCTTTTCTTTCCCGCCTCACAGTTCAGATTAAGGGACTTTCTGAGAGAATAATTGTTGAAAAGTTGAATTTTTTATTATCCCAGCATTCAAGGAGCTGTATAGGAGTGGCATATTAGTTTGCAACAAGCAGTATGTTGTACTTACATATCCTGCCCCTAAAGCTTTTGAAGGTATTGTCTGAGAGAGAAAGAGAGAGAAAGAGAGAGAGAGAGAGAGAGAGAGACTGAGATTTGTAAACAAAGGGATATTGGTACAATTGCAAGCTAATGTAGTAGGTGTGTCAAAGACTCTGAAGAGTAAAGTGATTTGTAAAGAAAATTTTTTTGTCCATTTCTAATATTGGTATGTGACCTATTTCATGACTGTAAAAAGTTGAATCACAATGGCGGTAGAAGGGCGGTTGTTTTATCTGACATGAGTGGATAGGAAACACTGTCCCACGAACCACATCCCAAGAGGAAGTGATCTGGTTATCTTTAAGTTGGGAGAGTGTGGTGGAATGGACAGCGCAGAGGAAGCACATGGCTATGATGGTTTTCCTTCTGTGTGTCAGCAAGTCCTTGCCATCTTGCTGGAGTGGCAGCCTGACTGTGTTCTCTGCTGTGCTTTGTCTGGATGCGTTCAGTGTGTGACTTTTCAAGATAGCCACAGTTACTCTATGGTATGTCAAATTAGTTTCATTTTCTGTACTTTTTGGAATCCCCTTGAGTATGGAGGGTGATCATAGTAAGAGAGCCACATTTATGGATTTTGATGTGTCTGAGGGTCACAAAAATATTTAGCAGCTCATGGAGATTCATTATGTTTTACTTTCTGTTTCATCCCCTTACATGGGGATTTTGTTTTGAAACTCTTAGGAAAGAGTAGTTGAACTATTTTATTTCCGAATTTTGATATATGAAGAAGTCACTATAGCATAGCTACTCCTTGGGTGAATATTGGGGCTTCAGGGAAAAAGAATTTCAGCTATATACATGATTAGAACAAAGATTCTAGATGTATCCTGCATGATGAATTATGACCTGGACACTTCCAAAGCATGGAGTTCCAAAGGATCTCTATCCTTGGGCATTCTGACCATGTTTAGCGATTACCAATGCATATTTTTATCTAGTCACCCTACAATATCCCTCACCTCCTTGCTGTTAACTAAGACATGGTTGGCTTGGGAAGATGAGATTGGTATCTATTAACCACCCATGTTTTACTTGTTTTTTAAAATATAATACAATAATCTTATGAGGTGTGTGTTCTTTACATTTTTTTGAGCAAAAAAACCTTAGAAGTGAAGGAAATTGAATAAGTATCACTCCTAGGAAATAAGGTATTTTTTGAGACATTTAGGCTCTTTATCTCTGCCATTTGTGAACTGTGATTCCTCGAGCTTGTCTGATAACTTGAAGTCCTAATGGAAGTGACACAGGTTTTGGGCTTAATCTTTAGACACTACCAATAGCATGCTATGATTGGAGACATAGGAAGAGGGAGACTCATTTCACAGTCAATCATCCTGTGAGCTCAAAGGTTGCAGCTTGAGAAAATGGTCTCTGATTTAACCGAAGGAGCCCATGAATTGCTCTCAGTTCACGCAAGTTCTTCCAGCTCATGGCAGCCTCTTTCCTCGGGCAGCCATCTTTACGGTACTGTGACAGCCTCTTGACTGGGCTTCCCACCACTCTGTTCCTCTGATTCTGTCTCCGCAGAGATATTCCCAGTGACGCTCCCCAAATTCAAATCATATTATTTGCCTTTTTTAGTCTTTTAGTGGTGTCTCATATCTTTGGAATGAAGCTCAATGGTGCTACTATCAGTTAGCCATTTTGTCATCTGATCTGTAAGAGTTGGAAAATTAGGGTATAGTTTTCAGGGGAAAGGTGAATGGATAATAGTTATCACAGGGTACAAAACAAGTATTTCTTCATAAATATATTCAAATCTATAGTTTGTAATAAAGATCCATAATGTCTTACCTCATAGGAAAGTTCACATGCCCTTTAGAGATTATTTGAGAATGTCAGGGAGTGCCTGAATTTTTTTCTCTTGTCTTTTAAGAAATATCTGAGTCCAAAGCTCCGAATTTGTTAGCAAACCTCAGACCATCCCCTTTGACATGGTTTTATCAAACGCTTTCTGAATAAAAATTATCCAAATATAAAACATGAAGGAGAAGTATAAGGCATAAAATATATTTTGCTCTTTTGCAAAAACTAGATGTCAGAGTGATGACAAAATTCGCCAGGGTCAAGCACAGGTTCAAGTCGGGCTAGTGTTCACCTTCAGTGGCAGAATTCATTGCCTTTTCAACCATTCCATGGCCACCTGCTTTCTATTTAAATACAGATTTCAGAAAACATGTTGAAAGAAGAACCCTCCTTTCTACTTGTTGTTCTGCCAGCCTAAACCATTGCAGCAGAGACAATACAGACAGTTTCTATTCAAATAAGCAACGCTTCTCTGTCAGGTGCTTTGGACAAATGATTAATAGGGTTCAACTATAGAATGAGGATGATGTCCTGCATTATTGCTATATGAGTACATTACAATTGCATACACCGCGTGCGCACGCGCGCGCACACACACACACACACACACACACACACACCTCTCACACCCCCCCCACACTCATATTTTTTAAAAACAATAAATTAAAGGGACAAAGCATTAGTTAGTAAAAAAAAAAAAAAAAACAAAAACAAAAAAAAAAACAAAAAAACCACTCCCAGTGCACTGGGAAATTTTTTGTTATGTTTAGGACTGCACCTAATGTAAATTTAATGAACTTTAATAATACAAGTTTTTATTGTATATTTTTCAGCGCAATTTCATAGTTCCTCACCAAAGGAAAATTATCAGCACCTATTCTTACAGTTGATACTGGACAGATGATATGTTCAAGAGCTTTTCATGTTTCTGGGATGCATAGGAAGGGAAACTGGAAGGTCCAGACCACAAGCATCTCTGTGGAGGACTAAGCACCTGTTTTTTTCCAACTGTTTTTCAGTTCGTGTTCTGTTTGTGTCTCTCTCTGCTAATATACTTTGAAGAGGCAGGATTCGTCTCAGTGATTGTTATGACTCTGATTCAGCACAGCGAGGGCATGCTAGTTGTGTTGATGGATAGTCAATGTTTTCTATGAGCTAAAGATCATAGAGTTAAACTTACAACGTGGGGATCCTGCCTCTCCCAGTTAAGTCACAACAGTTGAAATGTGCCTTGTTGCTTTGAATAACATCTTGGGCCGGCTGTGTACCTGCCATCAAATACAGTTAGCAATCATATTTGATATAATGTTTTAGTCTTTCAGCTATAAAAATGAGTTTATTTATTGAGTGACTACATAACCAAACCCAGGTCACCACCTTGTCTAGAGATAGAAGTGTTAGGCTATTTATCTTAGCTATGAAGACCCAGAAAGACTTGCTTTTTAGAGTCATGTCATTGTTCTACTACTTAACAAATGATTAGCATTTTCCTGTGATAATTGGTAACGTTAAGCAAATTTAGCATCAGTTTCTTCAGTTCTATGATGAAGTATCATTAACTACGAACTACTTTGAAAGGATTAGAATAATTTACTTAAAATATTTCATACATATCAAAGAGCTGTTTCTGTTACTATTTGAGAAATGTGGAATAGCATTTATTGCAGTTTTTTTTTTTTCACAATGAAGTGTTTTGGTTAAAAAGTCATGAGGTGTGAATGCAGCAAAACAGCAACAGAACAGCACCATTTAGCTGGCATCAAGAACCGCACCACCGAGTGACACACACATGGCTCAGTGTCCTTGTGGCTCACCATGCATTTGTGTGAGTGTGAAACAGGCGCTATAGCAGTGAGCCATTGGGGACATTGGGAATTGTTACTTTACTTTTGCTTTTTGTTTTGTTTTTTGTATTTTTTTTTACTGATGTTAATCTAAACTATGCTTACTTCTATATCCTATGAGAAATTTATTAAATAAAATTTTAAAAAGCATACATAAATTAATCATTGATAAATATGACAATAAGATCTCATTGGGTATAAATTTAAATGAGTACTTATAAAGATAATAAGTACTACACAAAAGTAAAGCAAAAAGGATACTACTTGATACTTTTTTTCCCATTGTCAGAACACTCATTTAGTATGTTTTACATAGTTTTCAATGTGGTTAAAATTTCATTTTCTCTACCATTGACTTTGTAAAATCCACTGATTTGAGTTACTAGGGCATTTGTAAAATCAGATACCTTTTCGTTTGCCCTCTTGATGTTCTTTTTTTTTTTTTTTTAAAGATTTGTTTATTTATTTATGGATACAAGAACTGGGGTGTAATCCAGAGGTGCAGGGCAGCGGGTAAGAGGATTCACCAGAGAGAGTGGGGAGCAGAACAGGCAGATCTATTGAAATACACTGCTGAGGGGAGCAGTCGGCGAGGCAAGAGAGGTCTGCTGCGCCATGTGGGTCAGCTCCTTGGCCGCCCAGAGATCAAACTTATGCTTCAGTGGCTGGTGATAGCTTGATAACACTGTCTTTAACCCCTGCACCTTCTTAACACCTAAAATATGTATGACTTTTTGTCCTTGTGTCACTCACAACTGAAACACTGACACACACAGGAGGTGTGCCTTATTTGCTTGGCTCTATTGGTTCCTTCTGCTGTTGCTAATTAATGACCACCCTGCTCCTAGAGAGTGACAGGAAGACACGTGTCTTTACATCTGGATCAGTTCATCCTAAGAATGAAATGAATTCTGAGGTATATCTGTATGGATTTACCACTGTGCAATTACCACTTTCTGGGAGATTTAACTGATTGCTTTTCCCTTAATTATTTCTGGGAATGGAGTCAGTTTTCCAGAATCACAAAGGAAGACTGTGGTTGGTAATAGGAGAAATGATGGTGCAGAAGCTAGTAAGATAAGGAAAATGTCAACAAATATTAATAATAATATACAAATAATAAAAAATATAATTAATAATTAAAAATACTAAAAATAATAAGCAAGAAATAAGAAATTTGTGAATCTAATTTCCTGGGGTAAAAACTTTCCTCTGTCTTGTTGATTTTAATGACTACTGATCATGATAGAATCTAAAGTATTATCTCATATAATGTGATTTCAACAAGTTTTATAAGAAGTAAAATAACTAAATATTTTCAATAACTAAATATTTGTCTATAAAGACTATAGACAAATTATGAAAATGAATAAATTAATGTTGAGTAAGTGAATTCCAATGCAAAATGAATGCAGAAAATAAATTCTTAATAATAGCAACACAAGAGTTTTAAGTTTCAAAAATAGTAAATGTGCAATTATGTAAAAATATAAACTATACTCTAAATGTATATTAGTATAATATACATATATAGATTATTAACTATTTGTTTACAAGTGTAACTGACAAAATTTAAAATATTCTGTAAAGGACATTAAAATATAAAACACATGTCACAGAAAGACAGGAAACTTTTGCATTGCACTTTTTACTAGAAGGTAGTATTCAGATTATGGAGAACTTTGACAAACAAAGGGAAGAAAACACAGTGGAAAAATGGACTAAAGAAATAAAAGGCTGTTCATATGATACTGATCATCTCATTTCAGCTGATGTTGCCACAAAACAAAAACAAGAAACACACTGACTGGGTATCTTAACAGAAAATAATTTATTTCTCATCATTCTGGAGATGAGAAACCAACCTGGTTTCACCTGAGGCCTCTTTCTCTGGCCAACCTCTGACATCGTTCCTGTTGGATTAGTGCTCACTCTTCTGACTCCATTTAACCCTATTACAACCTTCAAAGTCCTATCTTCAACTACAGTGACTTTGGGGGTATAACTTCAAGATGTAAATTTTGGGTGAAATAATTTGTTCTCTAACAGTGACATAGAAAATATAATGGGCCCCTGGAGAGCAGTGAAAACAGAAGAACTATAATAAGGATGAATTTAACAAACAAGATGAGAGTATAAAAAACAAGTGTCGTGAAGTGAAGTTTTTAAATAAGGAATGCAGCAATGCATAATATGCATGCTTAGGAATAAAATGTATAATTTACATGTGAATAACTGTATAAGTATAAAAATTAAGGATTGTCTTTTTTTTTGCAATTAGGAAGATGATTTAGGATGTATATGCTGAATGCTGTAGCACAATTGTGAGGATTTATTGTAGAGTGGGTATGCTTATTTTATTCTCTTCTTTTTTCTATTTTTTTTGTTTGTATTAAGTTTTGTTTTCAAAAGTATATTGTGTCCATACTTGCAGAGTCTTGGGTTACACTGGTGAAGATGCTAAGATCCCTTTCTCTCACGTGCCCACCTTCTATGGCTACAGACACAGTGGTAAACATGATAAAAAGGCAAATCTAGTTTTTTAGAAAAAATGGAGCATGAATTTTATCAAAAGGATTTGTTTTTATCTATCGAAATTGTTTTCTGTTTACCTTATTACTTGACAAGCTTCCTACATGATCATGATTTTCCCAATTTTACCACCAGATTTTAGATCCAGTCTGAGTAAACATTGTGGCATTTGTTATACATATGCAGTTTAGGCTTCATCTCAAGTTCCTTTTGGATCTTTAACTCTATGGCTAATATTTTTTTTTTTTTAAGATTTATTTATTTATTTACACAAGCACTGGGTACAGTCAGAAGCGCGGGAGGGTGAGAGAATTCACCAGAGCCAGAGCGGGGAACAGAACAGGCAGACAGATGAAATACACTGCTGAGGGGAGCAGCGGGCATGGCAGGAGAGGTCTGCGCACCATGTGGGACCCTCGCCGGCGGCCAGGGATCAAACTGGTGCTGCAGAGGCTGTGGGCAGCTTTGCAGCCCAGCGCTCAACCACTGCGCCACTGGGGAAGCCCTGGCTAATATTCTTGTAAACTGTCATTTCTATTCATAAAAATTCTGGAATACAAAACAAATAAAGAATTAAAATCTGGTATATCTCACATAATCAGATTGAATACAAAAAGTGCATGTGTTACTTACTTGTTTTGAGTGTTTTATGTTTTTTCTTATTTCAGGAATGTTGATTAAATACCAAACAACCTTACGTAAATAGAAAACAAAGACATGAATTGAACAACTCATTTAGAAAAGAAATAATGCAAGGCCAAGTGAAAAACAATTTTGACTACATTAATTATCCAACAAATATAAATCCAAATAGCAATTTAATGTATAATAGAGGCAAATTTTTAGGTCTGTATCTGCATAGATATACACATACAATAGAAATTGAAGTGTTTTTTACTGCAGTATATTAAAGTATATTCACATGTCAAAATTAGTTTTGAAAAACATTAAAACACGTAGAAAAGACATATTAGAATGTTTATTGAAAAACAGTAGAACCAACATTCTATTCTGCGACAAATTCTTTGTTCTCAGTTGCATCAGATAGACAGGTACACAGAAAAATATAAATAATGGTTGACATTTAATGTGTGCTTACTTTGCTTCCGACACTGAGCCGAGGATTTTATCAGGAGCATTTTACTGCATCCTTTCAAGAATACTGTAATGTGGGTACCAGTTTTATCTGCATGTGACAGATGAGGTGGGTTGTAGAGAGATTAAGTTCATGAGGCTAGTTAATGTGGATCCAGGATATGAACCAAAGAAATGAGACGCCACAACCTTCGTCACTGTGCTGACTTGGAGGTCAACCGAGGTTAGTCTTTATGATAAAAATTATAATTAGTTAGAGATTAAAGTCATAATCCCACTTCTAATGTCAAAGCCAATGCTGTCCCTGATTTTATGTAAATTCAACTGCTTATGTTATCGTTTTCTTTTGATTCATAGAAGTGATACTTATATAGCTACAGAAACTGAATATGAGAAACATTTATGCTAAGGCTCACCCCTGTTATGCTTATTAATTTTTTAAAATTGAGGTAACATTGGTTTACAACATTCTGTGTGATTCAGAGGCACGGGATCACACCTCCTCAAATGCATGTCCACACCACAGCACCCACAGTCCTCACTACAGGGTCTGGGCCTCTCTGCTGTATTTCTGTATTTTCTTCCCTCCCCCTCTTGTAGCCTCAGTTTCAGAGTCAGTTTTTGTTGTTGTTGGGGTGACATTGGTGTCCAGCACTGTATATGATTCAGGGGAATAGGTTCACACCTCCTCAGATGTGCATCACCTCACCCCACCACAAATATATTACACCATGCTTAATAAAAATGTTTTGGCAATATTCACTAGTGTGAATGTTGCTACTTCTGATGTTATTTGATACTATATTAAAATGAATTATGAAAATCATACATTTTGACCCTATATGTGAATATTTTCTAACTGAAAGAGTCTTCTTTAGAGACAGTGATTGCTGTTGTCTCTTGTCACCTTTATTTGGTGTTCCTTATATCCAGCAATATTTAATACTCCAAAGTTGATATAGAGCCTCTTTACATTATAAAACTATAGTATGGTCTTTATAAAATTCTAGTTCATACACGTGTTCATACACATGAATATACAAATACATGCCAATGTACTTGAATTCTAGTTTCTAATTCAATGTAATTCTCCTCTGCAGATTTAATCATTATTTCTTTCACATGTCTGTATAGCCATCTGTGATCATCCTTTGTGATTTCATCTCTGAACCAGTTATCTAGATGGGTTTGCCTAACAGTTCTGTTCAGTGCCTCTTCATTTTCAACCCTAGAATCTTGCTATAGTGTGGAGTTATTTATCTTTCCTAGTAATCTCACTCACGGTGTTTTGCCCTATTCTGTGTCTTGCTCCAGGTCCTTTTGCCCATAAAAATCTCATTTCTGCTTCTTTATGTCCAAGTTGATCTTTAACCCTATCTTTCTCTTTATTTCTTTTCAATGGAGAAGGCAGAATTAAAATCTGCATCTTATTACCTACTGTGCTTTCCGAGTAACCTCACTAACTGACTTTTTCTCCCCTTCCCGAGTGCCCAGTCTCAGCTAAACTCTTTAAGATGGTGTTTGAAGCCGCGTGGAAAAATTATTCAGCCATGCTGGGTCTCTCCCATGTATACATGGAGGCACATGTGGTTATTAAACTCCTTTTTGACTTTTTCTCTTACCAGTCTCTCTGATCTTCATTGTTTGCAAGCCTAGAAAAGCTGAGAGGAGAAAGGCATGATTTCCTTTACATTCTGACATAGACCTGATATTTTGTTACATGCAGCTTATTTATACCGTGGGTGCCTGTCTATCTTGAGTTCTATATTTTAGCATGAGAGTAAAGAAAACCACATGGAATTCAACTTTGAGCCCCATCGGATGGTTGACTCTTGAATTCCATCCAAAGACTCTGATCCCTTCTGTGCCTTTCCACCTGTCTCCTGAGAACCTTTAGAAAGGGAGGTCAGTATCTTGCAGCTTGATGTTCTTGTATACTCAAAAAACAAATTGCAAAGTATTAGTGCATAGAGGATGATTTTCCCTTAGTGAATATTTATATACCGGTACACTAACTGCAAAGAGAAGTTTCTAAGTAGCTTATGGTTTATTTTTAAGGTTCCAGGTGTTCATTTCATCTGCATATCAATGTGACGCCCACACAAACCTGCAGGTCTATTCAGCGTGTAAATGAGGCCCCATGAGCTACTTCACTGGTATTCCCTTCAGAGATCAATTCAGCATAAACCACATTATTTCTTCAGGATGACAATAAAGCACTCACTCTTCATGAGAATAAACACACTGAGGCTGTTAATGCTAGTGCTTCATTTTCTGGGAAGACTTACTCTTAAACACAGCAGAGGAATATGTGGCAGTTTCTTTGCATTTTTCATCTTCACACAGGATTACAGCTTTCTGTGTGTGCTAGGTCACTTTCGCACAATTTCCCAGATTCAGACTTTTAAATATTATCTGCACTTCTAGGTTTACAAATAAGTAATCTCAGCATGATTAGATCACTGCTACTCTTTGATGGAAGCAGATAGTAAAAATTTAAAGACCCATATGGACAACAAATTCTATTTTCCAAAGGGACTCCAAAGGAAAAATAAAAATGAGAGCAGTGAGCAGCCTGAGGAAGTCACGCTAGTGGATAAAACTGGATAAAAGAAACCTCCTCAAGAAGCAGATGGGTCTTCTTACAGTGAGCTGAGCATCTTTATGGTCCAGTGGAGCTCATACTATAAAGTGTCAATGAAGAAAGCGAGATAAATCTGTAAACTATGGTTCTGCCTCTGTGAGAGATGGCAGACACCCCAGGATGAGCCACCAGGCCTTTAGTTCTCGCTACACAAACAGCACATATAAGAAGGCAATGTTCCCTCTTTTCCTGTTTATAGGAAGAATTTGTTCCTGGGTTTCAGGCTTTAAAAGCTTCTTGTTGTTGCCTGGTTAGGGTTGACATCATTTAAAGTTTATCAAAACTGCCTAATAAAATTGTATTACTGGTTACTCATTTAACCAATTTGTGTCTTCTTAAAATAATTCAGAATCTTCAAGATGAGAATATATTTAGCAAATGACTTTAATAATATATTTTAAATATTTTTAACAAACCAATTTAAGCATACAAGAATTGGGGTGCAGGCCAGAGGTGCAGGGGGTGAGAGGATTCACCAGAGACAGAGTTGGGGGCAGAACAGGCGGATCTACTGAAATACACTGCTGAGGGGAGCAGTGGGTAAGACAGGAGAGGTCTGCTGCACCATGTGGATCAGCTCCCAGGCCGGGGATGGAACTCATGCTGCAGTGGTTGGTGATAGCTTAATAACACTGAGACTGTAACCCCTGCATCACCAGGGAGGCCACAGATGACTTTTTATGATAATGTTATCATCTGATTTTTCCATGTAGACTCTAGAAATTATTTTTACCTTTCCATTATGCCAGTTTCTCTAGGTTTCTCATTTGTAAAAATAATCTTCTTGTCTGTAAGAAAGCATACACTGCTTATTCCATTCCTTCATTTATCGGTTTCTCCTTTTTGTGTCAAGGACTCTGCATTTTCACGTGTATCTATCAAATCCTAACTGTCATTCATGATCCTCCTGAAACATGGCTTTCCTCAGTCAATGTATCTTCTTGCTTTTAAGCACCAAGAAAAGTGTTCAATTCATCAAATCTTTCAGAATCTGCCACCACTACCCTGCTTTGTCTATTTCTTGAATTATGGGAGCTCTGTCTTCTACTGCTAGTCTCTTCCTTTAAGTCATTCTCCAAATTTCTCCAGGAATAATTCGCTCCAAAGCTGACTTAAGTAATTTCTATCCGAAGAAACTTCTGTTGGTTTGTTCATAACTACAGAATAAAACAGGCAGTGTAAATTGGACTGTTTCCTGTCATCTGCCCCACTTACTTGCACACATCTCTGTCTCCTTACTCCCCTGTGGCAAAATACTCCCCTGTGGCAAAATAGGTCCTACTTTAGGATATTGATATATTTAAAATAAAAAAAGTCATATTTATTAGTAGAAAGTAAATTTTCTTCCAATAGTAGAGGATAAATAGCCAAGAAATATTTAAATTAAAAGAACACCAGACTATTTTTCTGGTGGACTCACTAGGAATAACAAATGAATTAAATAATGAGGACAAGGAGGAGAAAAAAGCCAACCACGACTCTGGCATTTGAGCCTGAGTGATTGGGAGGATAGTGTTGTCAGGAACTGAATTCAGGGAGCATGCAAGGAGCAGGTTTAGGGAGAGCTGATACGTGCACTTTGGAAATGCGTTGCAGTGCTTCGAGGATACTCTTGTGGCGATTACAGAAAATAGCCAGAAATGTGACCTTAAGCATGTGAGAAAGGGTTAGGCTTAAATATGTGCTCTAAACAAATTTATACCAGTAGGGGTATTATGAAACCATTTGAATCATTGAATATATATTTATTTACATTTTTATTTTATACAAAGGAAAACCCTTTTGCTGTGGCATAAGCATGCAAATGAGAAATTTCATAAAAATCATGGCATTCTTTATGATTCATTTGTTACATATTGATGTACTTTTCCTTAAACCAATCTTCTATGCTAAACTTATAAAAGATGCACCTATTTAAAAACAATAAAGGACTGGATTATTATTTAAATCCAAAGGAAGAACAATATCTAGCGTAGGAGATTCTTTCTGATATTCAAAATACTGTTTGAATAGTAGTATGTAGTGGTGTGCCTCTTGGTTGTCATGGCAACTGCATTTCAAATTTGGAGCATCAAATCTTCATTTTATATGAATTTCCAAAAGACAAGAATGTATAAAAAACAAGTTATACAATGGCCTCTTAATATTTATTTTGATGTAGGTGTAAAAACATTCCATGTGACATATAGTTCAATTGAAGAATAAATAATTTTAATGTAGAAATTCAGAAGGGACTAATAAGCTATTTACTATTGATGAATCAATACAGATGATCATAAAAAAATGTGTGTTAGGTACCAGAGTGTCATTTCCATCTTATGCTAAATATTAGCTGTGTGGTCAATAATTAGTTGAGATTTTTTAATGATACAGTAATTAGGATTTTATATAGTTCTGTGTTAGCTGCAATTATGTCAGGTATTAAGTGGAAATTTAATATCCACTTATTTCTAACTTTCCTTTGACATGCTTTATCTAATATGCTAAATAACTAGTCTCTACCTTTACTGTCTACTACATAAAATAATAACAACCTCTATATTGGGGCAATAAAAACAGTTTCTGTCCTTATTTTAGGAGGTCAAAAATATGGTAATTTCCAAAAACATTAAGTGCTTTTATTTTTGATTATGGCAAATCAAGTGTACATTGGCATGTAAGTAAGGAGATAGACCTTTCAGTGGTAAGTATAGTGCTAAATATTTGAAGTATGAGGAAAAGGAATCAAAGATTTCAAAAGTGAATCGAATAGTCTATTTACTAAGTGGGTTGAAACACATCTTCCTACTTGAAGTGCCATACTGAAGTGGAATAAATACATAATGGAGATTATTTAAGATAAGTCTTTGTTTACTTGTACCCATGTGGATGTTCTCCCTGGAGAACTCTTATATGCTCCTTCCCCTGAAAACTTCAGTAATTCCATGCAATTGGTAAGATTTGTTACTCAAAACAAAATAAAAGCAAAAAATCACAGCATAGCATTTGATATATTTTAAAAAAACCTGTAGGGGCTACAATAATACTTTTATACAGAAACACTGTAATAATTTAGATCAAGCAATTAGCATATAAAATGGTGCGCATCCACTTGGCCTGTTCTGGCGTGAATTCTGATAAACATTCAGGCCTGATGTGGCAGGAGAGGAGAGGGGCGGTGCCCCGCCAGTGTGCCCGTGTCCCTGGAGAGCGCCCTCCTTGCTGTCAGCTGCCGCAGCCGCTGGCAATGGGCCGCTGCTAGGAGGCAGTGATTGGTTTTGTTAACCTTCTGATTTTGCTGAACTCACTATTTTAAAAAATCTGAATCAATAAGCTATTCAGGCAGTTGTGCAGCTATGACTTTTTATTCTTAAGTCGATTTGACATATGGTGGATTTTAGTGTGAATCTAATCAGAGGAGAGGCCATTTCCAAGCAACAAGCTTCAGGCTAAGATTTCTTTTGCAAAGTCAGTCCAGAAATCCACACATTAAATCCCCACTCTGCCTTAACAAGGGCGGGGGAGGGGGCATCATATTGTTGAAAGGTACCCCAAGAGGTCAAAATTTCTAAAATAAAATTCACTGAAACCATCCAGGTACTGGTCGTCCTGTTCTAAATGCCAATCCTAAAACCTTTACAGTGCGTTTTTAAATAAAGATCTTCTTCTAAAGTCACTTGTGCTTTGATGATCATTCTAAATGTTCAGATTGTTCTCTAATGGAAAGAGCAGGAGGTTTGGGTCAAACTATTTAATTGTGAGTCCACCGTTTTGTGGCCTTGTGAACTCAGACAATTCAAAAGTTACACTAATCTGGCTTTATCTCAAAAGTACCAGAATGATTACAGCTCACACAGCTGTTGTGAGAGAAAAAAGCAAGTGGGACCCCCCCCCCCCCGCCCCGACACTATACCTAGCAGCAAACAGGCGTCTGGTAATGACTGCGCCGCTCCCGGTGTCCCCTGCTCACTCGGGCCTCAGACGCTACTCAGAGAGGCCTGCCGAGGATGGCAGCCGCCACACACCTGTGCGAGCGTGCCGCTCTGCTGGACAGCAAGGAGGAAAGCAGGCCTCCAGGTGTGTTGAAGAGGGAAGTAAAATTTCCGAGAGCAAATGTTTCCAGGAGATTATAAATATCGCCAAGGAACACATATAATGATAGTTTTTGGAATATCTGTACAAACAAAATAACCATCTAAGTCAACAGAAGAGTCGGGAATGGGGATTTTTTTCTGCCCTTATTTGGCTGGAGCCGCTCTCCTCTGATTTATGTAATTTTATCATCCTGCTGCCACGGCTTTCATTCTGAATTATTCATTCACTATAAGCTAGCAATAAAGGCAGTGTCTTTCCTCTGCTAAAACTCTCTGACATTAAGAAGGCTGTTTAAATGAACCAGGGAGGTTTTTCTCTCCATTTTATGGTCTGAATAGATGTTGCTCTTGGACAAATCATATTTGGGGGGGATTCATCATAGCTTTAGGGAAAGCTCCACTTACGCTAATGGTGTATAATTGTCTTTGAGCCATGTCCTTGAATGACCACTCATTTCTTTTCCCCACCCCCTATTTGTCTGAAGAGTTTCACCGAGAGGCCTGTAATGATAAAAACAGCACAAATAGTGGCTTCTGCTGTTAAGGGGCCTCCACATGGCACATGTCTCTGGAAATGTGTGTGCTCACGTGATTTGTATTCTCAGCCTTTGGTTTCAAATGTGAGATCTGGGAAAATGGAAGGTGGTGTCATAATATGGTTGTTATCAGTGGAATCCATATTAATATACATAGCACACTGAAATGCAGGCATTTTTTGTATTTAATTGTATATATTTTAGACCCAATATTTACAGGTTATGTGAGATGTTTTATGCAGCAGACCAGCCCTGGCTCTATCACATGAAAATTGTGTAAATCTTATTATTTGGTGGGACTTACTGCTTGTTTCTAGAAATTAAGATTTACTCTTTAAATTTCTTGTTTGTGAAAAAGATATTTAAAGTAATTTGACATTTTTTATCTGTACTTTGACCATCACCTTTATTTTAGAGATTATCCTCTCAATGTTGATTTTCATTATTATAACTGATACAGTGTTTGGAATAAAAATATTCTTACCTGTTGAATGAATTAATTGTATGAATCTTTGAGACATAAATCGAGTGTGTGTCAGATGATGCGATGCAGTAAGTAAATTAAGTACCTCTTGAGACAGAGTGTGCCCAGCAGCACACCAGCGCCCGGCACACAGAGAGCACCCAGTCAGCATTCACACATCCTGCTGTTCTTGCCGATTTCTCAGCCATGCATAGCCTGTTAGAATGATGAACACATCATTTATTCATTGTTTACTCTGCGCTAGGCACTCGATTATGCGTTTTACATTTAATCACAATCTTATCACAACTTGAAATAGGAATGATTCTCTTTTCAAGGGAAGGAAACTGCATCTCAGAAAGCTGAAGTAATTTGAGCAGGGCCATGGAAGAAGAATTCAGATCTGATTTGATATCAAGCCCAGCTTCTCTCTACTGGTAAACTGATTGCAAATGCAGTCTTACGTTAACTCACACAGAGTGAACTTTCTTTGTAAGGTCTGTGCGGATGCGTTTAATTCACATATGCTATTCCCAGAAGTCCTGTTCCCAGATCCTCTGGGTCAAGAATTGAATCAGGGCGCATTCTAAGAGATGGTACCCCATCCTTGCGGGTCCCCACAGGGGCCCGAAGCAGGGCGGAGGCCTGGAGTTGCTGAGGCCTCAGTGTAGCCTGCATTTCCTTCAGAGAGCGGGTGTAGTGGAGGTGCAGGGGTCAGAGAGAAGCCCTGGACCTGGCTGGCCTGACCGCAGAGGTCATGAGCGCCACTTCCTTGTGGTCTTTTGTTGGAGCCATCCTCTGGCACACCAGGTTCAAGAGGAGAGGGAACAGTCCCAGGCACACCAGGTTCAAGGGAGAGGGAACAGTGCACCTCCTGAAAGGAAGTGACCATGTTCTGAATAGCCTTTGGAACCCACAATAATCCTGTGGCAAATTTTGGAAAAGACCATCAGCCACACTTTTATCAAGAGTTGTTTTTAACTCCAAAGATAAGATTTACATAAAAAATGTGATGGCCTACCATGCTAAAAACTTATGGAGTTTTCCTAAATTAAATGTTTGTCCTTAAAGGCCTGTACATATATTATTAGATCGATACTATCCAGTAGAATTTATGTTCTATATATCTAATGAAAACATATGTTAATGAAAAACCCAGCTATTTATAGAAGTAGGAGGTAAGCCTCAGTTTCAGCCTAAAATTGAGCTTCCTCAGACTGATTTTTATAAAGACAGATGTGGCAATAATTATTTTGAGCTAATTAGAAATTCACTAAAAACTGAAATAAAATCCAATCAAAATTAACAGTATTTGGATTACTATTCTATTTTTCCCCAAAATTGATAGAACAGAGTATAGAAAACAAAAAAAAAAGTTTATTTTTAATAAGAAATTCTATGTAAGAAAATTTAAATTTAATTTCAATTTCAATCATAATCCAGCAGGCAGCCCTTCTGCTTTAGAAGCTGCCATTCTTTGGGGGCCCTATCATCATCTGTCTGCAATTCACTAACACACATCCATACTGTTATCCCCTCTGTGGGGTAGGTAACAGAAAATCTAAGGACAAGTCATGTGGTTAATGTAGCTGTTGATCCCAAGGATTATTATAAGGTGACATGTCTGTTTGGATAAGAATCAGAGAGCAGCGGAAAGTGGGGTAAGTAACCAGGGGTCATTATGTGATTGTCAGGGGTGCGGCAGGGGGGCTCCTGGGCTGCATTCAAGAACCCTAGTTCTTAAATTATCTAGCCGGCATCTCAGCTGCCCACCGCCTCCTCACGGCCCCCGAGGACCACGGCCCTGCAGGCATGCTTCCAGGAGGAAAGTGTCCCGCGCAGAAGAAGAGCCAACTCCTTATTCTGTGCAACTTTTTGACTTTTTTTTCCCCTATGAGTGCCCAAATGTTTGCGGTGCCACTTTGTTTAGGGTGGCATTGCATGCTTATTGTTAAGTAGGCAGAGAAAAGGGAAATTCAATTATCATGCTTGGCGTGGTCTAACCAACCTTTGTTGCCCAGTGCTGGGAAATGATCACGATGAACATGACCACCAAAATGGGAACAAAATATGGCTCCTATTAGCAAGAAGGAAGCAGAAAGAAGGTGTGGTTGCATAGACCAGAGGAGCTTCTCACAAATTTAATGACCATGCAGTCACCTGGGGATCCTGTTAAAATGCAGATGCTGTATTTTAATGTGCTCCCAGGAAATGATGATGGTACTAATTTGTGTGCCTACTTTCAATAGAATAAAACCAACAATGGGCTGCAAGGCCTCCATTGTTAATATTATAAAGATATTACCCTTCATATTTTACTATTTATATTTTCAAAGTATGAAGAATGTTGATGTTGATCTGGGGATATAAAAACTTAAGTGTAATTTATGAAATCCTTGTTAAAATAGACCCCTTAATCAAACAAATGGATATTTTTTACTGCATATAATATTTTATAATTGAACATAACTGTGTTTTTATCCACACTAGCACATAAATTTATATTTCAGCAGTGAGCAATGAAATAGAATATATGCAAACTGACATAATAGATGAACAAAAAATATGAACTTTTGGCTGATAAGAGATATTTCACTTACATGTCTTTGGTAAAAACCGAGATGCAATTAGATGTTTTATACTTATGAAGAATTTTGTAGAAATTATACTGTAATTTAATCAACAGTCTTCCAATTCCTAAAATATATATTGAATTTCTATGTCACCAACCTTAAAAACTGACTCATTCCTCAAAAATTGGTTTTCCTAAAGTAGTATTCACTGATTACCCTAAAGCTTGTGGCAAAAATGTATAACTTAGGACTGAAAAAAAATTAAGACAAATCAACATGATTATCCAAAAAGCAATTATATACAAACAATAGATGAAATAAAAATCTGAAGTTAGTAAAAAGAAGATAATGGTTATCAGAGGGGATGGGGAAAAAGTGGGAGCGAGACGTGGGTGGAGTATAGGCATGGGTGGGGTATAGGCATGGGTGGAGGCTAAAAAAAGGAAACAAATGTGAAAAATAAATTAAAAACTTTTAAAATATCAAGATTCCATTGTAGCTAGGTGGCTTATGTCTTGACTTCCCCCACACAGACACCTGGCACCAACTTCATTAACGTCTGGTTGCATATCATAAACACATGAAAACCTGATTTCTTCAAAGAATAATAATTTTAAAATTGTATGTTTGACGACAGGTAAATTTTCCTAATCAAAAGACAGATGATGCCCTCAAGTCTTTCAAAGTCCACAATAAACATTTCTCAAAGACCGAGTGTTTGGATGCACAGTATGTTCAGTGCTTTTGCTGACAGGCCTCTCCCAAACCTGCTTTATCTCCTGCTGCTGGCAATATCGCATTACACAAATAGCAAGATTTATTTTCTCAACTGCCAACTGAGCCCACGCTTTGCGGGAGGCACTGAGGCTCTGCTCAGGACACCCAGGTTACATCAGAGAAGAGGATCCATGACTTTCCCACTTGGCCATTTTCCTTTACTTTATAAGGCTGGGACTCTTTCCTAAGCGACAGAGAAATTTCTCACAAGCAGAAATCTATCTTTGAGGTATGAAGTTGCTTGGGTTGCCTACTTGAGCGTCAGAACCCTGACTGGATGGAGCATACATTAACTGGGATGACTTACTCATTCCAGCAGGGGGACTCCACTAAGCGATGCAGGCTCACTTGGCACTTGAGTAAATAAATCTTGCCTTTTGTATAACATGATATTGCCTCTTGGGTTAATCAATCTTGATTTCAAAACAGTTTTCTCTTCTTGGTAAAATATCCCTATAGCTATAGTGATGTTATATTGGTAATTGATACATCTACATGGAAGATTTTTTTCTATATCATAGTGTCCCTTATAAACAATGTCTTTTAATAAGTTAGCAATATTTTGTACACAGAGAGTGTAATTTTCTTACTGCGTCAATATGTGAGTATAGATAGACTTAGAAATTAGTTGTGTAGATTAATAGGAATTTTGGAATAAGTTGCAAATACAGGTATAAAACTTTTAGCATCCTCCCTGCAGATGACACTTGGTGCAGTTACTCCGGCTTGCACGGAGCAACCCCCCTTCCTGCTGTGTATTCTGAAGGCCGCAGAAGCAGGATAATGTGGTTTCATTATCTTGATATATGCAGCCGAGGTGCTAAGTTCCTCAATGAAGACTTGGCACCAAAATCATAAATCTTCTTAATAATGTCATATTTTATGATAATTCTTAAATGCTAAACATTTTAAAAGGGAAAATGAAACTCTATGCCCTATAATGAAGTGACAGTATATTGACCAACATCATTATTTGCCCAGAACAATAATCTAACATTTTCTCTTTTCATACTGTCCGAAGTTTAATCACATTCTACCCACTGTATTGCTAAGTAGCATTAGCTACACGAAACACATAATAAGTAAGCAATAAATATCTTTGTTGAACTAACAATTGCGGGATTTTAAGTTTCCTCATTTGTGAATGACAAACGTTGGACTATTGTAACCAAAATGGCCAGCGATCAAGCAAAATTTATGCTCCTCCTTCTAGCGTGCAGAGTTGTTGAAAGGTAGCTGGCCTCATGCACTAGTGGGCATGTGAAATGTGAACAGACATGAGGAGCATCACATTCTGATGAAGGCATTTAAGGAGCAGATGGGGCTTCTCCTCAACTTCCATTTCCACATTCTGGAAGCAGGGGCTCTAAACCCTGGAGGAGTCATGAGATATTAGGAATGTGGGTTTGTGAGTCACTTTGTGGGGGAAAGCTGCCCAAGAACAGGGTCACATCAGGCTTTTGTGTGAAGTCAGTAATTTGAAGTTTGTGCTTTCCAGCTGCTGGCATTACCCTCGTGAAGCCCCAAAGCACTCTGTTCAAGTGATCACAGTAGCAAATAAATAAATAATAATAATAAATAAAATCAAGATAATAAATAGGTAAAGCAACAGTGAAAACTGCACACAAGTAGGACACATATTCATGAAGAGACAGTAATGACATTGAGAACCACAGGCTTTTGTTTTTAAATGATGGATAATTAGTAAATAAAATAAATGCATTAAGGGCCAGGAGCTGTCCCTTCATTTAAGCATTACAAAGATCCTGTGATTTAGTTCTTGTTCTTGGTTGCACAGATGTGGAACTGAAGCTCAAGAAAGGTAATTATTTCAAAGTTGTAGACAATAAATGGTGAAATTTGAAATTGAGTAGAAGCCTTTCTACCACCAAAGCTGATTTAGTCCCATGATAATTTGCTATCTTCTAAAACAGTTCTTTGCAATTATTTTCTTTTGCTTCTTCCTTTGCCACTGAAAGTAGTCCGCATGAGATGGCTATACTTTCTGCTCAAAAATCCACTGTACAAATTGTTACAAACAGATTGTAAGTCCTATTGCTTTGCTGAAATTAGTCAACTCAACTTTCATTTCACACAGGTTTAAGAGGAATGTAGTAGATAAGGGGCAATCACAGAGAGACTCTATTTAAAACAATAAGGGAGGGTTTATTCGTGTAAAATTTAAAGTAGGAATTAATGTATATGACTGAGCACATAGGACATATTTGGGAAGATGCATAAGAATCATGTGACTCTGCTGTGGGATATTAGAGAAAGAGACTTATATTTCACAGCAGGCCTTTGGTGACTTTTTGGTTTTTGATTTAATTCAGGAAATAAGATAAAATGCACATTTCCCCACAACTATCTACATTCATTTTTTAAGTGCTATGATCATATTTCTTTCTAGACAATAATCTTTTATCCAAGGTTATGCTGATTCTCCCACCTGAAATGTCTATGTCTTTTCTCGGCTAAAATCGTATTCTTCTTCAAGGTCTTTTAAAGTTTATCTAAAGTTTCCTTGCTTTCCTCCATATGAACAGAAGCAAAAATCACACTCTGATTTGTATTTCTCTATCTGTATATCTCTTACAATTCTGAGCTATTCTAATATGAGATCTGAGTCCATGAATTATAAGATCATAAATTCCTTAAAATAGGAATTCTTGTATTCATCTTTTCCCCACCAAGTCGAGTCTTGTCTGGGCTAGAGTAACACTGAGTTACTGAGTTGTGGCTGGTAGTCCTCAGTGGCATGCGAAGTGATGTCTGCCAGCTTACTCAAGCTTCACCTTCTCTGTCAAATTATGTACCATAATCTCCTTCCTAAGACATAGGCCATGTTACTTTTGTTACCCAGCAAGGCAAAGATGACACTTTCTCTATGATTGTAGAAGAGTTTAGGGGTTACCCTCTTTCTTGTCATCATGCAGAAAATAAATAATGAAATGCAAGACTTGGTGGAATAGCTACATCCATTTGTCACTATGAACATGGGTTTATGTTTTAATAAAATTAAAAAAAATCTATTTTAAACTTAATTCAGTCTTCTTTTTCTATGGATATCAGCAGTCTTTTGAACATGTTACGTATAAACCGTATAAAGAACCAAAAATAAGAAAATTGGTGTACTTAAAGAATAAAATTGTGATTCTATTTCAGTGGAATTGACAGTCATTTCCTTGTGCTACACACCAGCTCCATGTCAGCACTTAGCTCTATTACTGGTGATGACCAGGAAGAGACATCAGTGATTTAAAGGTACAGAGTAAATATTTCTGCTTTTTCTAGATAAATATATTCTTTGAAAAATACATTTTAAAAATGTAAACAAAGAGTTGCTTTAATATTTATTAATACTAACATGTTTCCTAAGTCATTGTAGAAAGCGAAATCTTAAGGTAAAGGAGTCATTTTATTGAGAACATCCATTACATGTCATTAAAAAAAAATCTGTAAATTCTGAAACCATGAAACACTAAGAATAACACAGAAATAGGGAAGATGAACAGATTATTAAAAGAAAATAAGGATAACAATCAGGGCTTAAAGCCATGATATATTATTTTATTATGATAGATTTCAAAGCAATAAAAAATTTACCCACAACTTTAGTGAATGATGTAATAAATGGCTAATGCAGATGACTTAGGTCATAGCTTAGAAATTTGTTAATGATAATGGATGAGAAACGATGGTTAAAACAACTTTCCAGACAAAACTACTGAGATGTGAAAAACACTGAGAGAACTTCATACAACAGCAGCTCTTGGGCAATAAATCTCCTGCATTCTCCCAGATGGCTGTGTTGTCCAGTATAAAATATGTATGAGAGATTTATATGCATTCCTTCTATGTAGTGTTTATATAACTTTAGCTAGGAGTCTGGGCCACATCGTTAATCTTCAGGGAGTCCTTTCTGTTAATTATTCTTCACGGCATTTCAGGAGAAGTCTGTGTTGTTATTCAATTTCTAAAGGATGAACAAAACAGCACAGGTATATGTGTGGATCTAGTACAATTAAAGAAATGAGACAAGGAATATTCAAGTCTTGCATCTTGTCTCATCTTATCATCATGCAGTTAAAGCAACTGTAATTTTTACCATTCACCCTAAAAACCTATGAAAATTAGTAAAAATCTAGAAATTATCTGGGCTATTTTTATGATTCTTGAGATTAATGCAGGAAAAACTAAAAAATAACCACACAGATAGAACATTAATATGTTACAGAGCATTAAGGATGGCTTGAGGAACCATTTTGAAGGCTGGCCTGCATTTAAAATACATCTTCTGAAATATTAGCAAATCCCTCAATTTGGGGAGGAAACCTTTGGTTTTATGCTTATAAATAAAAACGTATGAACAACTCTAGTGATCACACTTGCTAGACACCTTTTGGTCAAGTATAGGGTATTTTTTATTTGTTTTGCTTGATGATGACATGTCTGAAGTCAGCAGAAATGTGTTAATTTTAAATACTGGCTGTTTTATATTAAACTCATCTCAGAGTATATGTAGTTATCTGGTATTTCCTATTGTGGTATTTTCTTTATACGAACGCTAACACAAGAGCAGGTGAGTCTGAGTGGGGTCTGGCATGGGTCTGGGCCCAGAGATGCTGCTTTCGTCTTGCTGGCACACACCTCAGCCTCTGCCCTGCCCGCGGCAGAACAGGGGCCAGAGCAGATCCGCCAACAACAGAAGAGGTGTGAGCCTTCTCCTACCTATCTCTGCAGGTGACTTAAAGAGAAAATGCTCTCTGGAGCTTTCATAAAGAACACTGCCACTCATTTTCAGTACAATTCTAGGAAATCGTTTAGTGTTAATGAAGAGGGTTAAAAGAAAAGGTAAGCATGAGCTCTGGAATTTATAGCAAAGCAAGAAACAAGTGGGGTTATCAATCCAAAAGCTCAGCTGATGATCTCATGAAAGGATTGTAGATCTGGAGTTGTAGAGGGAGCCCCACAGAAGATGTAGCAGAGGCGTGACCACGCAAGCTGGAGGGCAGAAGACAAAGCAAGTGTATTCTACTGTGGAATGTAGTTAGCGGTCTAATCTCAATCCCATATGCCCCATTTGATTATGCTGACAAGTGAAAAACATACTCATCTCACTTTTTCTAAAGGATTTAAGCATTAACCAATAAAAGCTGAGTCATCTAAATTGCACATTGCAAATAAAAATTAAATCAACCATTTAAGTTGAAGCAAAATGAAATGACATTAAATTATTCAATGCTAAATAACTCTATACAGTTAAATGTCATATACATTTTTAAGAAATGCACTTGTCAGAAAGATAGCTAACTGCTGAAAAGATAAATAGTATGGCAAATACAGAAAAAGGTCAATTAGTAATCTGCTGTTTTTGAAAGCAAGGTCTTCTGACATTTTATTAGAGTAGTAGCGTTCCCTGTTATAGAATGAAGATGGGTAACATTCATGACATATACACCTCTCAGTAAGGATAAATGGAAATTATGTTTGCAGGTTACATTTAAAGAAATCATAATATACTGGTAATCAAATTCTTTCCTTTTAAATGGCTATATAGAAAATCTGGTGAAACGCACTTGGAAGGAAAAAAAATAGCTACTGTAATATTTGTCACCCAGATTTTAAATTAGCAAAAAGACTCATAGCAATAATAGTCAAGTATGTCTTGAATATTTTTAGAAAGTGCCAAACTATTTTTGAATTCACTGAAATGAGATCAGGTTGTAATCAGGACAACTAATTCAGAACAGTCGCCACATGATATGAGAAGAGTAAGCGATTCTATCGTGTAGGGAGAACTGGGGTAATTCAGAACAATAATGTTTTCAGAATGTATAAAAACCTTGCTTTCCCCATTTTATGCTTTTAGACTTTCAATGAAATTGTTTGAGTTGGACTGAATAATACCAGCCCCCCAAAAGGTATCCACATCCTAAAAACCACAAACTGTTACTCGGAAAAGGAGCTTTGCAGATATGACCAAGTGCAAGTTGAGACAGGATGACTAATCGGGGTAGCCCTGCTGTAATCCCTGGGGAATCCTGAAAGCGAGGAAACTTTCCCTGCTGAAGGTCGAGAAAGGTATTGCAGAAAATAGGACTGAGCGAAGATAAAGCTTTGGGAGAAGTATTCCGTTCACTTTTGCCAACTCTGACTTGGGGGCACTCACATTGTGCTGGGAGTTACGCGGGGCCACAAGTGAAGGGTTGTCAGGACCAGGACCTGCGCAGCACAGCGCTGACCTCTGCCAGCAACTGCAGAGTGTCTAGAAACAGATCCCAGCGTGGGGCCCCCAGAGAGGGCGGTTCTGTGGAACCTGGCCTTGGGAGAGGTGAGCAGATAACCCAGTCAGATGCCCTGATCCTCTGGCCTGCCAGGCTGAGCATGAGCTTGTACTGTCAGGAGTGATGAAATGTTTGATAATTTGGTCTTGAAATGACCAAATTCTTCTGCTTTCCTTATGTACCTTTATATCAAAGTGATTTTTTTTCCAATTGGCTGAAGTTTTGAAAGGTT
Source organism: Talpa occidentalis (assembly GCF_014898055.3). NCBI lineage: Eukaryota > Metazoa > Chordata > Mammalia > Eulipotyphla > Talpidae > Talpa > Talpa occidentalis. The sequence goes on from NW_023605194.1 coordinate 114,641,532, forward strand.
ATTAGTGAACATTGTGATCTGGAGTTATTTGCTATAAGTGCCCTCATTTAGCTGCCCATGTCAGGGTCTCATAGAGCTAAAAGGAGGGCTTCATGGAGTAGAAACTAAGGGTTAAAACATTTGAGTAATTGTACAACTTAGCTCTCTTAAGTATGTTGCAGGCATTTCTAATCATCAGTTTACTTGTTTGTCATTGGTGATGGTAGCTTTTCCCCAAATGGAGAAAATCTCTGTCAGAGTAGCTTCTCCAGACACCCGAGCAATATGTGCTACGTCTGTTTCCTTGTCATCTCCTTTTTGGGAGAAAATGTCTGCCCTGCTACCCTACACGTCATCCCGAAGGCTTCTTAAGGTTAAGAGAAGCTATTTATGCATTTATTTATTTTATAAGTATTCCTTCCTTCTAGTATAGAAACAGCCTTTGTTTAAATTAATAAACTGCTCAGCAGTAATCTCATTGCCAATGTTTGTATTCTTGCAGATACAAGTGATAAGCTGGGAATTGGAATCTTTCAGGGCATGTTTTAATGTGGTCATAAAGGAAGGTAACAATAGATCTCTGCAGGAAAGCAATGCTCAGCACAGCAACCAGTCATTTCCTGGGACAACCAAATATAATTCTGGGGAATCTAGGTTGGTGGAGTAGAAAGGGAGAAGAGTATTTAATATGGAAAAATAAGGAAAGAAGCTGATGCGAGAATAACTTGGAGCTCATCTCATCATTTTTCCCCCTAAGGTTGACACTTCCTGAAATGACAAATTAATTTTATAATTTCTATATACCCTATTTTGTTAACTAACCAGTTGGGATGTGGATAACAATATAAGGTATTTAAATATTTGAGGATTTTAATTAATTTTTTTCTTTCATGAAGTAATGTTTTAATACTCTAATTCATATATTCTAGTGCCTATAATACAACATCTGGTATCTATAAGGTACTATCTGATGATTAACTCATGTACTTACTTTATCTAAATGGGTAAGAAAAATTAGAAGCAAAATTTCTGATTTTATTTGGGAAAATGTTGGCAGTTTTCATCTCATACTATGGAAGAACTTAAATATGATAATTTCTTATTTGAAAGGAATGGTTTCAGTGTTTTTGTTTTGTTTCTGTTTTACTCTTATTTTCATATTATTCAGTCAAGCATTAATTATAATCCAATATTTGTGGATCTAACACTGTCCTGAGCAGGCCTGGCATTCCAGACTTCTTACATACATTTGAAGAGGAGTGAACCAGTACCTCTGAATCATATACGATCTTATAAACCAGTGTTACCTTGCACTATATGATTCAGAGGTGTAGGATCACTCCTCTTTAGATGTGTGTTGCCACACCCATAGTGTGTGTTACCAAGACAACTGTAGTCTTCCACCATAGTCCATGGTGCCCCCTCCACAGTTCGTTCTCTATCTTCCATTAATACTTGGGAGCTTACCCCTTACCTGTGTAAAGCGACGACTATAAAAGAACAGGTCACAACTAAATGTTTACACAGGTCAGATTCCCACCCCCTCCCAATATAAAATAATATGAATAAACTAAGTGGATGGTTTGAAAGTCTAGCAAACTAAAATATTACAGGTTCAGTTAAATAGGTTATTTGCCACTTACCTCTAGCAAATAGTGGCTAGAGGAGAACATTGTGCAGTGTTGCCAGATCTGCTTCTCACCTTTCAAAAGGTTTTGGAAATTAGATGAAGTTTACCAATTTTAAATGTTGAAACTAAGTAATGTATTTGGCTTAACATTTTAGAGTGCAGAGAGTACATATCTGTATGTCATTAGTTGAAAACTAGTTATTTAAACAAAGCCCAGGAAATATTTATAGTTGAGTGGGCTATAGATACCAGGAAAAAAAAAACAAAAACTTATGTTTTTATTCTTTTCTTTCTTACAAACCACTATGTCAAGCTCAAGGCAAATATTCCCGTTTATCTACTTGAGTGACATGAATTCAGACCTTGCTGTGTTCAAGGGGCGATGCTAGACAACTCAGCTGGTAGAAATAGAAATGCTGGATTTCCTCTTATTCAGATATTATGGCATTGTAAGGGCAAAATAAAAAAAAAAGTATGAAAAAAATCAAGTAGAAGAAAAATATATCAAAATAGCCTTTAAACAAAACTGAAACAGATTATAATATGGACAACTATGGCATTTCAAATTAGAAAGTATAGATTAAATTGAAGAGATTAAGCTGTTCCATGAGCTCTGTAATTAAACTGATTCATTAACATGGAGTAAAATGAAGGTCGAGGAGAAGAGGCCCCCTCTGGAAACACGCTGGTGGGAGAGGGCGGGATGGGAAGGTCTGGCGCGGGAGCTCTTTGGGATGGGTCTGGCGGTAGGTAACCGAGCACGAGGTTCGGGATAGGCAGGTCTGCTCCTGGGACAGAGCGGGGACCCCAAGGGCGGTGCTAGGGAAGTAGAGAGGAATGTGAGGTGCTAGGAGGACAAGAGAGATTATGTGGGAGTGAAGTTGGGCTCATTTTGTTTGAATAAGGCAGAGCTAAGGAGGACACAGATCCACTGCAAATGCCTCTGATGTTCATTCTAAGTGGTAAGGAGGTTGTCTGTAATCTGTGAGGGTAAAAATCTTGATTCGTGAGAGCAAGATGTTTGGTTTGTATTTTGGCCACATTTGAAATCAAAGTGTAAGTAACCAGTTCTTGAGGAAGTTACTAAGTTACTGCTATAAGCAAATTGCCAGACCTTGCTGATGGTTACAGAAGAGAACAGTCAGGACAGGTCTTGTGGGGAAATACAGTGCCGTGAGGACCTTCATAGAGGTTGCACAGGGTGGGTTTGGAGAGGAGCTGGTAGGCAGGCGTGTCGCAGGGAAGGAGGAGCTCCAATGGGGTCAACACCTAGAGTTCAAGCATTTGAGTCTGAATTGGAAGCGTTGTGTGCTGAGCTTAGGATCTGCCCTGATTCTGAAACAAGTTAAAAATCAGTGCAGTAATTTGATTAACAGTGAATCAGATTTATATCTGTGGAAAGATATCTTTGGTTATGCAATAAAAAGTTTGGGTGAAAGATACCATTTGCTAAACCCAGATGCAAATGTTCATAAAAGCATAATATTTTCTTCTTAATATGTACAGTCCAATCATTTCCTTCTTATTACATTTAAATTATTACCACATTCAATGAGCAAACAAGTCTGTAACTAAATTGTTATTATCAAATTGCTATGAATTGGAAGTATGTGTGGTAAAAATAATAGGGAATTAGAAGTAATGAATTAGGTCCCTACTTGATCTAGAAGAGCTCTCTGGAAAGGTAAGTATATGTTTAGACTTGGAAAAGGAGTCTGTCCCATAAAGAGGGAGTAAATTCTAAGAATTAGAAAGACACGTGCATTTCCTGAGCTTAATGATGTTTGTCCTGTAAAACATGGTCGCTCTGCAGAGAAGGCCACATTCCAGGAACAGCTCCATCAGACAGGCCCTTGGGAGGCGGCAGCTCTCCTGTAGGCTAGAGGCATCGCTGCTTTGGAGGAGCACAGTCTTCCCTGACTCCGTCCCCTTCTCCAAATACAAAGTCAGCTACAAAAAGCCATTTCCCCAAAATGTTCAGCTTATGAACAACCCACAAATAAAAGAAATTATTTTCATATTAGGTAGAGCATTTTATCTTTTGTTTCAAAATCCCTTTGCTAATGGAATCAGTTCTGAAGACTCACCAAGCAAGAGAAAGAACAGAACTACACAAGCCCAAACGCTAATTTTGCAACTAGTTTCCAGTGTTGATTTAATCTACACACGGGAGCATCAAGTGACATGTTAAAACCCCAATGTGAAGAGTTCTGTCTCTTACCACCAAGAGGAGTCAGTACCAAAATGCCAGTTTTGCATTATTCCCAAAATGAGGTATGTTCATACCTTACATATTTTATTTTAATGAGTTTCTAATTCTAACTCAAAGACTTAAAGTTTAGGAGGAAAGTATAAATAATTCCTTGCAAATGTTTCATGTAAGTATTCCATCAAAATTCTTCTAGCTAACTTTATAGTGAAGAAGAATCAACCTCAGGGAATTCGAGAATATAAAGTTATATGGGATTCCCAGCAGGGTATAATTGTGAAATAAAATGCCTTTCACATCCTTGCTATTTGGTTCACTCATATAAGAATTAAATGATATGAAAGTTATACTCACATATAAAACACTTTTGAAATGCCATTAAAATTTTGTTTAGGCAGCTGGACAAAAAGGATAGACTAAAGTGAGGAAAGCTATGATAAATATGTCCATCTGAAATAGTTACTGATGTTCTACAATTGATGCCAAGTAGTTTTCTCTTCTCCTGATGTATAAAGAGCATTGAAATAAGAAATCATGTAACTAAACATTTACTTAGTATTATGGACTGAATTGGGTCTTTCCAAAATTCACATGTTCACGTCCTAACCCCAGCACGTCAGAATGCAGGATGTGACTGTGTTTTGAGATGGGACCCATCATAGAGAAGGAATTAAGTTGATAGACACCTTCAGGGTGGGCCCTAATCCAATGTGACTGTGTCCTTATAAGGGAGATTAAGACGCACAGAGAGACCCATGGGTGCTCGTGCACAGAGAAAAGACCATATAGGACAGAAAACAAGCTGTTGAGAGCCAAGGACAGAGGCCTCAAAAGAAACCAACCCAGCAGAAGTCCTAATCTCAGACCTCTGACCTCCAGAACTATGGGAAAATACAATTCTGCTGTTTATGCTGTCTAGCGCACTAGCCCTAGCAAACACATCTAAAAGAACTTTCTCCTACATATGGTATGGTGCATGACATGTTTCCTATAAAATGCATAAAGAACTTTCACTAAATTGAAAAAAAAAAATTGAGATGCTGTATGCAGTAGTCAGAACCTCGTGGTTCGGCTTACTTTTAGAATAATAGCTTCTTTATTACTTTAACTCAATGAGTTAAAAATTAAAGAAGTCAAAAAAAGAAAAAAAATTAAGAAGTCATCTTTCAAAATTATTTCGAGGAAAATAATATTAAATCACAAATGTAAAATAAAAGGCATGAAAGGAAAATTATTATTCTATAAGATCAATAAATTGTGAATAAAATATGTGGGATCCATTATTTCACAACTGTCAGACTTTGATTAAATATATAGATCACTTAGCAAATTATGCAAATGAGCAAAATCCAATAGAGCACTTGACCCTCATAATTGGTAATGTATATAACATTGTCAACAGTCTAGAATATGCATAAGTCTGTAAAATATATAATGCGAGCAATAAAAAATGTAAAATCAAGAGCCGAAGTATATAGCTTAGTCAGTAGAATTTGGCAAGCATAATAATTAAACAGTGTACCAAACTAGCAAAATATGCAAAAAAGCACAAGCAATCTTATTTATTAAGCTGAAGTATTGGATTATCAATAGATAGTTTAAGATGATTTGAAAAACAAGCTGTTGTAATGATCTATGCTGCTCCATCAGCAAATTATGTGCTTGAACCATTGAGCTATATGAAAAATTAATTGGTTAACTATGGCATTTTATGATTGCAACAAAGGAAATTCATTGAGATACTAAAGAGTTTATGGGCATAATTTTAAAATCTTAAATGACGTCTTAGCGGGTTTTGCAGTTTCTTTTAAATTCCCTTTAGATTTCCCCTTCCCCATTTTTTTTTTTTTTTTGCAAACGTTGACTAATTATTATGGGCTACAAAATGAAATGCTTAACTAAAAATAACAATAAAGAGCTGTTTTGAGAATTTCATATAGGATTATGATCTTGTAACTGGTGCCAGAATCTCTCTTCCACCACAGATAACTGTAAAACTGGGCAGGAAACATGAAGCCACTGTTTTTCAGAAACAAGACTGTAGAGAGTAGATAATGTAAACATGTGCTTCGGGGACAAGCCCCGACCGTGGGCAGTAAACACAGGGGAAAGCACTGCGGCCTTGCCAAGCCGAAGAAGTGGAGAGGAGATGGGATCCAAGCCAGTCGGGAGGGATGCAGGCAAGGGGCCTGTGCAGGGGAGCGCGTGCACTGGTGCATGGCGGCCCACGGTGATGGGCGATGACCACGCTGCATGTTGCGGGGTGACACTGCCAACTCCGTGCAAGGAACAGAGCCTGGCGGGTGAGCGTGAGTGGCACTAGGGAGTGCTGAGAATCATGGAGGTCCTGGCCAGCTAGAGTAGAGAGACCATGACAACTCCTGTGTACTCCTGATAGGCCAGGGAGGCCGAGTCCTTGAGTGAAGCCCCTGCCCCACTCTGCATCACCCTACAGAAGGCCTGAAACCAGCCCCAGTAAGGCTCATGCAGTGAAGTTGAGTCTGACAACTTGAGGGCTTTGGGAAACAGCTTGGACTTTCTATCCAATAGGTATGAAATCAAGTCTATACATAACACAGCACCATTCCAGAAGGGGCAATAAAATTCAGATTCTTTTAAGATATATAGTTAATGTTGTCCAATGGCATTAACCCGTTATTAGATAGGCAAAGAAATTTGAAAATGGGACCCACAGATTTTTGGGTTTTGTTATTTTCAGAAATAACAAAGAATAACTATGAGGAGTGTCCAGATTTGGGATTTAGAATAAAGACATAGTAAATCAGTTATTTCCACTGTGTAAATAGACTTAAAAAGTAAGGATCTTTATAAAATTTAAGGAAGCTCTAAAAAAGGAACATCAATAGAGAATTAAAAATTGTAGGCTGAAGTGGAAAATCAAGAATGAAAATTTTAAAAATCCTAATGTAGCTTTATAGCAGTTTGGATATGTCAGGAGAAAAGTTCAGTGAACTTAAAGACAGAAATAGTGGTCAATTCTCTCTGAGGAATTTAATGTGAGTATTCACACTGTGTGTGGAGAGTGTCGCTGGTGATGAGACTTAGATGGGACATTTAGGACACTTTGAAATTGGTTTAGAATGACTGTTCTGGTGGAGTGTAGAATAATGTTGGAAGTAAAGACTAAAGAAATTTGCTCAGTAGAATAATGCTTTAGAGACTTAAAAAATAAAGTGGAGATGGTGAAATCAGTGTGAAGGACTAAATCTGTGGGAGCAAGATTTCCCAGTTCCCGGGGTGAGGGTAGAAAAGGGAGCAAGAGGAGAATCCAGAAGTGGGGTCTCACAGCTTTTGCACTGATTAGGCAGAAGAACTGAAAAATAATTCAGCTGAATGTGGCTTGCCGAGATTTTGTTGAGGAATTTTGCATTTGTTCTTCAGGGGCATATTTGGCCTGTAGTTTCTTTTTTGATGGTGCCTTCTCTGCTTTCGGTGTCAGAGTGACATGGACCTCATGTGTTTGGAAACTTTCCCTCATCTTCAATTGTTTGGAACAGTTTGAGAAGTAGAAAATAACCATCAAATGTCCTGATTAGTAATCAGTTAACTGAAAATCACTTTTACTTATGCTTTGAAACGTGATGGTGACATTATGTGGCCATTTCATATAAATTAAAAAAAAAAAACTATCAAAATTATCTGGCAGATGGTGTCTTCCTGATTAATGTTTTGATTAAAATAGTTTGGACAGCATGAGTGGCACTGGAGTGGGTAATGCTAAGTGAAATAAGGTAGGAGAAGGACAAATCATGAATTATTTCACTTATAGGTGGAACACAGAGAAACAATGCAACGATCATACAAAAAGAAAATAGTAACAAACCCTAAAAATCTGACATTAGAATCCTCCATTTAAAATCTCCACAATGAGTATAGTCATAAAATAATTTTACTTGAAGTAAGAAGAATTACTTCCAGTGCTAAGGTACTGGAATCTTTATTATGCATCTTTGTTTTCTCTGCGTAAGTACTTATAACTCATACTTGGTGAAGGGGTTTATGAAGCACCAACCCTATGATATATTCAGAGCCTGGCTTCCATACTAGGCTTTTCTCTTATTTTGTTCATCAATTTATAATTAGTGGAAAATGAGATAATGAGATTTTCTCTTGGGGAGAAAAACATGCCTACTCTCCATCTGAGGATATTATTTGCTGATGTGAGTGACCAGTTTATTCTATGGAATGGACTAAAAAATAGAATAAAATACCCAGGATTTTGCTCTGAACATTTATTTGCTCTATAAAGAAATTCCTCAATGTTCTTCTACTTGGGCTCTTGAATAGCATCAACCACACATTTATAGGTGTTTTTGTAAGTCCAAATTATGAAAGTATTTTTGCAGAATATTTGGGCATACTACCTATTTCTATTCAACAGTCAATACTAATAAATAGCTTTGCCACTGTTTACTGAGGCAGACTTCGCGTGAATTGAGAAGCACATAGAACAGATACTGAATCTTAATCTGAAACTTTGATTATTTGACATAGATAAACTCTCTAGATTTAGTGCTCACCTTTGAGCAATAGCAACCAACCCGACGTGCAACAAAACAAAGGGCAAAGGTGATTATGAGTGATAACGGAAGGTCGTTTTCTCAGGATTGACTTGCAGTATTACAACTCCTGTATTCCTATTTCTTGGAAGCAGAATGATGTGGTATGAGGAAACTTCTAATTACAACACCTTCATGGCCTTATGTAGAATTCACTTAATTTTTCTGAGCTTGCGTTCTTTCACATTTAAAGAAAGAAGTAGTACTCAAGTTTTGTTGTGGAATCTTACATTTATAATTTTTCCATTCTCCATTGCAGTTTCCTTATGCCCAAATCCAAACTGGTTTTACTAAGTAAAGTACATATTTGTGAGTCATCTTTGAAATTATACATACAGAATTATTACTTAAGTTGGGCATATTCATTTTATCTTCTATTGAAACATAATATATAGGGGGGTCTGTCGGCAGTGTTTAGTTTAATATTACATAAACTCTTACAAGGTATGATTTTTTTCTTTCCCTTTCCCTTTTCTTGTTAATTCTGATACAACTGATTCCAATACCTTTTAGTGTAAGAAAGTGAGAGATTGTGGTGACAAGTACATTTTCATGTCAGGTTTCAGGAAAGAAAATTATGTTGAATTTTAAGAAATGCCCTAAGATTTTTAGTGTCCTGGAATTTTAATAATGTCATGAAAAATATCATTTCTGTGCCTGAGAACATAGATAACATTGAGATGGGTAGATCTTGATGTTGAAGGACATTGATGCGAGTGGACGGTTTGAATAAGAAAGGTAACTTAATCTTTCTATGCTTTTTGATGGGAATTCTGACCGCCAGTGCGGAGATGCTTCCATTTAGAACTCTGCCTTATGTGGGACTGCACGTTCTTCTGGCACCTTCTTCAGCACTCCTCAGTGATTAAGTGACTAATCACCCCAGAAAAAAGTGGGACCATGAAACTTTCTTAAGTGCTAACCCACCCCAAAGAAATAACTTCCCATTGGTCTCGGAATAAGCCCAGGTGTCTCCTTCTCCGCTTAATTTCAGGGCAACTTGTTGTAAGGATGCCACATGTTCACATGGTAGAAAGCTGATCAGATGTGAAACTGGTGAGTGAAATCCAACTGGATACTTCCTGTTCTGGAATATGTAACACGAGCGGACATATTTCCAGGTTACAGAATTTTAGAACATCAGGAGTAAATGGCCTAGTTCTCACTTTTAAGTACTTGGCACGGAGGAGTGTTTGCTTTGTGCATGCAAACTTACTTTATAATTGTTACTATTTATGACTGCTCAAGATAGCTTCCTGAAGTCTTCACAGAGAAGCAAGATGGAAATAGCGAAAATGTTTTGAAAGTAGTCTGTTTTAGAAGTTCAATGAGATTGTGGACCAGAGTCACAAAGGTCTAATTGAGTTGCATGCTGGTGGTGAAGACACTTTCACAAGTAGGGCAGAAAGGCCTATATAAATGCAAAGTAGCTGTTTAGTGGTGGCAGGAACGCAGAACTGAATCTACCTTTTCCTTGGGCTTTCTGGGTCTGGCTGATGTGACAGTGCTACACCATTGCACTATCTGGCTCTCTTTAGCTCCATGGACTCCCACATCCTTGTGTATTTAAGCCTCTGGGGTACACAGGTGACAGAAGCTGTGCCCCCAACTCTGCTGTTAACACCGAGATCCTCAGTTTGTACCGCCACCTTTTAACCTGTTTGTCTGTTTCTAGTTTCTTTAAAATAATGGCAGCATTTGGAAGGAAAATTGGGATGGATGTCCCTGTTGCTCCAGCCTCGTAAATGCAGAGACTGTTCGGGCTTCAGTGCTGCAAGCTGCTGAGGATGCACTTGAAGCCGAGAGGTGTAGCATTGCCGTCAATGGATGGGAAAAGACACTCTAGAGAAGTGACCTCAAGAAGCCCAAGACAATTTTAAAAATAATTAACCTCATAGATACTAACTTTTTCCTGTGACATGAGAGCAGAGACATACTTTACAGGTGTGCTAATAACCAAACTACAGTGAATTTGTGTTAAAAATCAGCCAGCTGAGATAGCATAGCGTTATCACTTCTTTAATTACTTGGCTTGTTACCACAGCGGCTTCCCTTCTCGACTCGTCTCGCTCCTTTGTGTGCTGTTTGGAAACTGTTACCTTTCCAGTGGAAAGCTGATCTTTGACTCCTGTTGTAATAAATGTGAAGGTCATGAAAAATGATGCTGGGGTCATGACTAGTATATAGAATGTTGATTTATAATATTGAATATAAAGGGCTAAGTTGTTTTCCAAATTTGAAAATGGCTAATCACAGAGTAATCCACATCCATATCATTTCTTGAATAAATCTGATTTTTGCAAAGAAGGTAGAAATTAAAATCACACCAAAGGGAGGAATATACTTTTCAAATGATTAGTTCTGCTTCTTTGATTCCATCTGTGATGATTTCACTTCCTACTGGCATCAGCAAGCACAAGAGCTCTCTGTGCTGGATGCTGAGCAAACCTGAGGCCCTGGATATATTAAGACGATGCAGTTAAATAGGGTCATGGGTTACCCTGAAAAAAATTGTCAGTGAACATTTCCAAGTGCCAGTGACAATTGCATCTCTCATGATCTCTGACTTCAGCACATTTGCTGGTGAGCACGGTCTCCAAGACCATCCTGCAGCTGAGAGAGTATTTAAAGAATGGAGATGTGGTTCTTGAAATTCATGTTTTCTTGACTGAAAAGTTGCCTTTAAAGACACGCCAAGATCCAGTTATTATCTGTTTTTGTCAATTGCTCACCCAAAACCCCTCAAGGCAAAAGAATAGAATGCTCTTCCCATCGTCATCCTGCAGACAGGAGCCTTCAAGGGGACCTGGCTGCCTGTGGCCTGCACCCATCCCCAGTGTGGCTAAAATCAGCTCTCATGCGTTACCATATATGTCACCAGCAGCCTGAGAAGTTTATTCCCACCATAGGCATGGCTTGAAGCTTACTCATTTTGAAGCTCTTCTGAAAAACATAGCCAGTAACAGGAGAATGCAGGCATGGTGAATCATTGGCCTAAGTACATGTCAAAAGAGAAAAGTGTGACAACAAAATGTAAGGGAAAGAGACTGGCAGAGAACTTCATATACAGTAATATATTATTTACTGCCATTCCTGTTTCGGTACCTTGTAACTGTGTGTCCAGATGTCAGAATTCACCATGCTGGGCTTCTGCTCCAGACGAGTTATGAAACAGATGTCTCCTGCCTGTCCTGTTTGTGGATTACAGCATTAAACATTTTCCTTTTTTTTTGAGGGGGTGTTGTCCACTTGACAAGATTCAAGCAAAGGTCTTACTTACAAATAGCTCCACCTTGAAAAGTAAAGTAAAATACAAGTATCTCACCAACACCCGTTGCAGCATTGGGAACATGCCTCCAGGTCGGAATTCATGGGCAACTCTCTCTATTCCCATTATTCAAGTTTCCAAACTATACACGAAGAAAAAAATAATTTTTGCATGTATCTGTTATTCTCTTTTAAAACCATCATTGCTCCTTTTTTGTAGCATCTTATTTTTTCTTAATGAAAACTGACAGTAGAACATTCTTTCAGCCCTATTTTTTCAGCAAGAGGGATCAAATGTTTGCTAGTATTCATGTTTGAGGATATATTATGTGGTGATGGAGATTTTTTTTTTTTTTTTTTTACATTTTGAAAGGACAGGTTTATTAGGAAAAAGAGAAAGAAAAAGAGAGATGCCTTTATAGTGACAGGCAGGCAGGAGAGTTACCTGTGTCACAGAGATTGTTTACTAAGCACCACACTCTGAGCCATTACTCAAAATTCAGAAACTAGTACTTAGAGTTAACATTCTATTTTATATTTTTATCAGTTCCAAAGATAGTATTTCACCTATGCGTGTGGCTGTCAAATGACATCCAATCACAAAAACTCTAATATAGAGAAGTCAGACAAATCTGACCAGGTAAGGAGTTTTTGCGCATTGTTTTTACCTAAGCATCCCCTGTCATTTTGCCATCAGATTCATTCACTTGCAAACCTGACAACCAGTTTAGGTCAAAGCATGGGAAAGAATGTGTCTCTGGCATATAATTTTTAAAAGTTAACGAGGACAGCCAAATACAGTTGAAACTGAATACTTGAACATCTTAAAATCCCCCTAATCTGCCATTTTAACACAAATTTCAGTGTATTAAACATTTCCATCTTTAAAAATGACATTCTTAAAGTGTCATTAATAAAGAGATCGAAGAGACATTCACATGGATTTTTAAAGCAAGGTTGAAAGAATGGGACTAAGCAATAAAGCATGTAAAAAGTTGTAGGTTAACTAGTGCAAAATTAGGTGAAGTTTTAATCATTACTTTCTTAAAACGTTGACATTTTTTGTATAGATTGAAGTTTGTTATCTAATTTTTGAGAAATGAGTGCCTTTTCATGACGATTCATAAATATATGTAGAATATATATTATATAGAATATATAGAATATATTGCATATAGGAATATATATAGAATATATTGTATATGGAAAACTACATTTTTTTAAAGATTTATTTATTTATTTATACAAGCACTGGGTACAGTCAGAAGCGCGGGAGGGTGAGAGAATTCACCAGAGCCAGAGCAGGGAGCAGAGCAGGCAGAAGGACCGAAGTACACTGCTGAGGGGAGCAGCGGGCGGCAGGAGAGGTCTGCACGCCATGCAGGACCCTCCTCCGGTGGCCGGGGAGCAGCTGGGGATCGAACATGCGCTGCAGAGGCTGCGGGCAGCTTCGCAACCCAGCGCTCAACCGCTGCGCCACCGGGGAGTATCGTCCCGCTTACTGGGCAACTTGCTATTAAAAAAATATGTAGTTTTCTACATATTTTTTTAATAGCAAGTTGCCCAGTAAGCGGGACGATACTACATTTGTTACATACTTAGTCTACATCTTGTATAATGTCTACAATTTTGAGACCTGTCTGAAATTATTGGACTGAGAGCCTTGAGAAAAAAAAAATGTTGACATATTTTGCCACGTAGCTAATGTATTTCAAATCAGTAGCTTCTGAACATATTTCAGACATGTGGGTGTAGAAAGTAAATAGTAGATGAACTAAAACTTTATTCCTTTATTTTCCTAAAATCTCTTGGTTAGGATGAATATATGATAAACACAACAAGCTTAAGCCCCTTTTTTAACTTGACTGTATCCTTTGAAGCAGCTCCATCAGAGCAAGGAGAGAATTTAATAAGATGTTTTATTTTCTCCATAGACCTATTTAATTTTAATTATGTAGTAATGTGCTCAGAATCAAGACTCAAATGTTAATAAAAATTAAATTTGAAATTATCTTGAAGGAAGCTTCCACATAGGAAATATATACTACAATGAAGACATACAGATTTTTGTGATATCACTTAGATTATATTGTTTTGAGGTATCTGTTCAATGAATAAGGTGGCTCTTAAAAAGTAAAAATCAAAATCAACAAGCAATTATAAACCAGTGGGGAGGAAGGAGCAGGATGAAAACAAGAGGGGTGGGAATTGTATGGGGACTATAACCATGACAAAAATGTATACATTGTGCAAAAATGAAAAATTATGTAAAATATGTAAAATAAAAAAAAAGAGACTCTAAACATACAGATGGTGGCATGGAAACAAGTCACTTAACTTGCCACAGTGTCACCTTGCCTCTCTCCATTAGCATTTCTCCCCTCCCTGATATACTCAGGATTTCTTCCCTTCGTGATTTTCTCTGTCCTTGTGAGCTTTTTGAGGGCAAGATTTGAGTTTGTTTTTGTCATGAGCAACCACCACGGGGACTGTTTATAACGGAGTGACTACAGTGGTATAAGGCAGTCATAATTTAGAAATAAAGCAAATTCGCGTGGAGAGTTCCTTCTGTACATGTCCAGTACTCGACTTACACACCTCATGCTTACAGTTTATTGCAGAAGGAGTCAAGGCATGCACCACAGGCTGTATTACTTATGAATTAGCTAACTTCATGGTCTGAGTGTAATGTCCAACAGATATGCCTTAAAGGAGCAAATGACAAATGACGAAAGGACACATCACAGCTTGTTAAAGTTTGTGTTTGGAGTGTACATATGATCTGTAGTAGGAAGTGGACAGAGAGAAAACAATCAAGATCTATGTGTTAGTCATAATAACAAAGATACTGGCGCAGTAGCAAATTTATCCTCCTATCCTGAAAGACATTTGAATTAATATCTTTGAGGTGTTTTCCTTTCCCCCCTCATTTAGTAGTGAATACTTAGAATACTTCATCACCTGTGTTAACCAGAGTAACTTGACCTCTTTTCACCTTCACATTGAAAGACCCAAGAAAATATATATCAAGTAATGTAGAGGAGACACAATTGATATGTCTGAGAACAGAAACCAAACCTAAAATTTTCAAGATTTAATAACCAAAATCAACTTCTGGGGATAATCATCTTTTGACTTGTAACAATAGTTTCAACAAGAATTACTTGACTATTTAACTTTAAAATTATAAAATAATGCTATCCATTAACTTTCTTTTCTCTCCTAAGAAGTAACTGTATATTACTTATTAAGTCTAAATATTTGCCTGTGTCCTTTTTGAGGGTTTGATCATTTAAGATCAAAGCCAACAGTAAGTCTTAAACTCTGAAAGGAATGCAATTATTTTTTCACAGCTGTTTGCTATTTCACCTCTGCAAGAACAATAACTCAGTAGAAATATTTTTAAAACAAAGAAAGAACTTAAATCATGATTGAGGGCGTGTGTTGGTGAGACTGCGCTGCTTATGTTAGCCAGTCACACTAATCCCTGTCTTGGACCCTGGAATTTCCCTCCAGATTCTTTAAGTCTCTTTGTCATGCCTTTTGTTTTTTTGCTTTAATCAAGGTTGCTGTGAAAAAGAAAGAATTCCTTGACTAGAACTAGAAATAACCCTGCTTAAGTGACCAGATTTTAACAAGATTCAGATAGTCTAAAGTGTGCAACATTGGGCTTTGTTTGCTTAGACAAGATGACTGTTACACTGTTACTCGGGGCCCCTCACTGGGGAGTTAGATTTCAGGCTTGACTCCTCTTGTTCTGTGTGTTTTGCTATGTTTTCTGTCACCTTGTCCAGCATTTCATCTTATTTCTCGTTTTAACTCTGCTTGTGTTGTTTGCATGGACATTTCTTTCTCCCTTTGCTTTTCATTTCTTATTGAGAAATAGTGAAAATGTTATCCTTTATTTTGGCAGCAAGAACATGCAAAACCAAGGGGCAACAGCCAAGTGAACACACTGCATGCCCTCACCCCTGGGGGCTTTCCCACTTTTGCTTTCTGAATCCCTTCACTGGGTTTGCCAACCTCAAAAGGAGGCCAACCTAAGAAACAGGTGGGATTCCTCATTTTAAGAAGACAGTTCTGATTGTTTCTTCATTGATTCCAAGTTGGAAAGGAATTTTAATGGAATGCTGAGATGTGCTTAAGGAAAAGGAAGCTCCAGGAATAGTTAGCTCAGTAAGATTACCCTGGTAACCAGTCCTCACCTGTCTGAGCTGTGCATTTTTCAATCTCCCATTTGATCTGGAAATACTTTCGGATTCAGGAGTTAAAAGTAGAAGTGAAGAGGGATGGTGTGGCTTCTGGGATGTAAAATCTTCTTGTAAAAGAAAGATGCCAGCTCCGCGTCACAGAAAGGACAGTCAAGCTACAAAATTGATGTGGCAATTGTGGGCAGTGCTACTATGAATGTAGGTGCATGCAAATCTTTTCATATAAGAGTTTTCATATTTGTAGGCTAAATACCTAACAGGCGTACTGCTGGATCATGCAGGATGTCCACCTTTATCTTCTTAAGAAGTTTCCATATCCTCTTCCATAGGGCTGCGCTAACTTGTATTCTATCCAACAGTGAATGAGAGTTCCTTTCTATCCACGTCTGGAGTCTCTTTTGTAAGGACACCCATTCCATTCATGAGGGCCCCTCTAGAAGGCCCCACCTCCAAATCCCATCATCTCGGGGATTAGGTTGCAACCTATGAGATTTGGGGAAGAAGGAGCATTCAGTCCGTGACCTAAGCTATTCATGCCATTAGTTCCAGAACTAATAATGAGGCAGATATTTACATGCTTCATCTGCTATCAGGATTGATGTCAGCTGGCACGTAGTTGCTGTGCTGTACAATTTGTTAAGCATTTTCTGTGCACACTTGCCTCTAATAATCTCAAATCAAAGTGTTCCATTCATATCAGAAGCATTAGTATCCAAGCACATAGCACTTGATGAAAGCTTTTTGGATACAAATATTCTGATCAATATGCCAGAAACTTTCCACTTTTTAAATATACTTTCGTTATTTAGTAGTGAAACCTTTAATCAATGAATTAAAATGTTGAAATGAAATAAAAATTTGCACATTGACAGTCATTTCAGTATGCTAAATTTTATGCTGCCAACACTTTCATAGATTAAACATTTGCCATTCTTAATCTATTATTTTACACCCAGTTCTTTCTATTATATTCCAACTGATGAATGATCATTCTGAATCATCAAATAGTACTGCTGCCTGCTAGCTGTCTTCATAAAGCGGCATTTGTGCAATTATTTGAATATTTTATTGCATTTTATGTTATTACTTATAAAATGAGTGGAAAATGGGAAAGTGATAAGAAGCTTACATCTCATAAACTTAATTCCTTTGAGGCAAAGTTAGAAATTATTATCATGCTTCAGGCGATGACTCTTAAGATTCATTGTATTCATTGTTTGTAAGCTAGTTGGTGTTCCATGATGAGAAAAAATAATAAAGTACATGTATAAAATAATAGAAAGATTTGAAGAATATATTGTTTAGAAAGCAAGATTTATTTTGGCAATTTATAGCACTGTATTTTCTAGATTTTAAGACACCATGAATTATAGAATGTGCTATCACTTATAAAGTATCTCGTAAAGAATGTAGTGCTGAATAGTAAAAGAAATCAATTCAAAGTGTACATTGACTTTAGAAATGCTGAAACTTAAGTCTTAGATAAGACACGATTATTTTTAATGCTGAAAAAATATTTGACATTTTCCTATTTGACACATGCTTTTAGAATGTGTTAATTATAAAAGTTATGATAGAAACTGGATCACAATGGCAAATACTTATGATTTTTTATAATGTGTTTTGACTTTAAGACTACATTTATGAGTTTAGCTTAAATGGGGACAAAGATTAAGGGGTTAAGGAGACGATTTTGCACACAGTGAATTTTGTTTTTGTTTAAAGAACAGAAATACAAGTGATAGAAAAGTATGATTATGAGAAATATGATTATTTAAATTTTGCATATCTGGAGTGTTCTTTTACCTGTTGAATTTTAGTAGAGCTACCCAACAGTTGAA
This sequence comes from Talpa occidentalis, assembly GCF_014898055.3. Taxonomy (NCBI): domain Eukaryota; kingdom Metazoa; phylum Chordata; class Mammalia; order Eulipotyphla; family Talpidae; genus Talpa; species Talpa occidentalis. Next base: position 114,659,249 of record NW_023605194.1, read on the forward strand.
TATGGCATTAAATGATGTAACTTAGAAACGATGTGTAATTTTGAGGGCCCTCAGCATTCATGTGAAAAAAATTATCAGTGGTGTTTGTGCAATAATCAAGTTCCCTATACAGAAGGAGAAGAATAGGGCCTGTAACTGGTCTCATGGGAACTTCATTTGCTTTCCTCCTTCCAGCACCTAATGTAATTGCTTCCGTTTTGACCATCATTACCATATGAACTACTTACTTTCTACTTTGTCTTTCTGTTTCTTGTTATTCTTGAATTCACTTTCCACATTTCTTTTTATGATCACATATTTAAAGCAGATAATCTTTCATATCACAATTCCAAATAAATCTTTATTGTTTCTTCTTTGTGCACAGAAGAAAACCCAATCATCTAAATGTAGTTGGTATTCAAGTCCTTTTATTGTTTGGCTGAAACCTGGATTGGCCATGATTCCAGGTAAAACTTTCCTGAAACACCATTGAAAATGAGTTTTTCTTTGATCCTTCTGTAGCCCTTTTGGTATTTTCTTGTGGATCTTTATCAGTCTGTGCACATCCGTTCGTTAGGATGTGCTTCATCAGGGCACAAATTGTTTTCAAGTCTTGACTAATACGGACTCACATATAATAAATACTCAATAACTTGTATACTGGTCTGATTTAATAAAATTATATAGTTGTAGATGTATATTGCTTGATAATTCTCATTCAATTACATTACCAGTGTGAACAAATGGTCTAAGTGCCCAGAAAAATGTCTTGCCTTGACTCAATATATGCCCCATGGTTTTAGATTTTTGCTGTTGTTAAGTTTATATGTTAAGGCAAAGTAGCTCATTAGATTTATACATTTTGTATTTCATTAGGCTCCTTTGTGCATTTAAAACATGGAAAACACATCAAATGTTTATTTTCTTTGTCTGTGATTATGTATTATTGCAGACAATTCGATGTTTTCATGTACTAGGCTAACACTCTTGACATGTTTAGCAAGCACTGTTTGTGACTCGGTCAAATCTAAAAAGCAAACCCTTCCCCAAACTCTGAGTGCATAAGTAGCCCTATGAACAACACCTTTGCAAATTTATGTAGTCTAATTGCAAACATTATATCCATACCATGTAAAAAATAGATTGGATATATAAAAGAAGCAGTTCCTTATAGTTTGTTTTCATTTTTACTTTGAATCTTAGTTTTTTTTTTTTAAATAACAGGGTTTTACTTGTCTGTTTTCCCTCCAGAGGAAACTTAACACCACATATTTGCTCAAATAAAAATAAATTCCCATCTTATTTATTTTAGGAAAAACAAGTCAATCAGAGAATGGGCTGGGAAAAATACACACACACATCACACAAATGCACTTATACACACACACAATATGATTATGTTTTTTATGCTAGCAAGCATTGGGGAGCAGTAAGCTGCTCTTTGTCTTATTTCTGCTCTCATTTGTCTTATACATTCAGTATATTAAGAGATTATATGTTAATGAATCAAATAATAAAATCATAGTGTAAGGTAAAGGGAAAATGAAGGGGGGAGAATAAGGGTGAAAATGTATCTGATGGTTTATTGCTATTAAGACTTTTGTTTTCTATATGTTTATGTTTATTGATTGAAGACTAAAACAGTCATAAGCAATCGCTCAGGAGACTGTAAAGGTGGTATTTGTCATCTCGTTGTTCTTTCCATGCTTAAAAAACTAAGGTTTTATAAATATGCTATACCGTTGTTTTTTCAAATTTTTAAAGTGAATGCAAAATATATTTGCTTTATCCGTTACCATTAAGAGTTCTATATGTATAATATACCAGGTCACTCCATCACAAATCAAATTTGAGTCTTATTTGGTGATATCAGAATCTCTTTCTATGAGGAAATTAGAGCCTTTCTTCTACCTCTATTAATGTTTCTTATTTTCAGCAAGAACCGCCATTTCCACCATCAATGAGCAACATGGGTGAGTAAATCAAAATAATTAAACTCGATTTTCTTCAGAAACTCTACCCACGAATTAGTGAATTTATGTGGAGAACTGCTAAACTCCCCATGCCATTTGCATTTCTTAATCCTTCTTTTATTAGCTATACCTATGAGAAAATTATACCATTATTTTCCTACAAGCCTCAAGTCTCAACTAATTTGTGTAGTCAAAAATATTTGCAAGTAGACTTTCAATCTAAAGACTCATTCACAGAGTGTGTTTTGGTTTCTGTGTCTCTTCGTTTGTGTATGCTTACTTTCTTCTGTGGGTGAGAAGAGGGACGCTGGGCGCAATGGCCAGCAGGACTGCAGTCTCACCAGTGGCTTTTGGACTTAATTTATCTGTCAATTCTATGACTTGTCCCCAATAGTGGGAGTTTTGTTTCTTTGTTTGTTTGTTTCTTTAGTGCTAGTCATTTATTAACATATTTATAAAAATAAGGTTGATGTAGGAGTGAGGGGTGAAAGTAATTCTATATTTTTAAACTCAGAAATTCTGGCAGTTTAATCTGATAATTGTGATTTTTTTCTAGGATGACTGTCCAGAGGGTATTTGAAAAAAAAAAAAAATCCCCCTTGATTATAAATATGTGTGCACGCACCCAGAACCTCTAATGCTAAAGGTCCATTTCCCTCAATATCTGTAAAAAGGGTGAGTCATATATGTAACTTTAACTTTTCTAATAGCCACAATGAAAATTTAAAAGAAATAGGTGAACTAAATTTTACTGGGAATTTCAGCTGGAGCAGACTGTGCATGTGTGTGAGTGAGATGGGGGTGTGGATAATTAGTCTTTTCAAATTATATGTTTTCTGTAGTAAACTTAAGAAATTGTGCTTAGACTTTGAGGGTGAGCACCTGCCACTTGTATTTCCTTAGAAATGCTTACAATTTATAACAGAAGCTACATTTCAGTGTGTTGAGGGCTTAGAAAAATACAAGTGTTTATAAATTAAAGAAGTGAGTCAGAAGAGTAGGGATTGTAGAAAGATTAATAATATCATTGAAAATCCAATTTGCTTGCACAGAAAATCATATTTTCTGGGAGAAATATTAATATCAGAGATGTCTAAATGGGTTATTTAAAGATTAGATTCCCAAGGATGAAGGAAGAAGAACAAAGTCAAGCAAATAAGGATTAACATGGCAGAAACCGAGAGCCTGGTCATAACTGACTGACACCTCTTTAAAATATCTCTTAATAGCTCTTAAATATAAAAGATCACTCAGTGTTCTGTATTTTTAAATTGCTTGTAAAGGTCATTAAAGATATTTTGCTCAAATTTGGCCAGAGATATTTCAGATAACCTGGGGGACAAGGTAATTGGCAGGGATCAGAACAGAGAAACATCTGGATTTCATATATAGGTTCTCAAGACCTGGCCTTTCAGGAATGACAACAGCAAGCTCCTTGCCTCAGATGAGATTAACGAATACAACTCTACCTGTTTGGGCGATTTCATCCCTTTTAAAATGTTAGCATATTTTCAGGAAAATGTATGCAGCTATTGGATGAAATCTGTTTCCATGTTTCCTTCTAGAGTAAATACGCAAGCCTGATATCCACACCCAGGACATGCAGGTCTGCACAGATCAGGTTCTTCATTTTGTAACTTCTAAGTTGTTAAAAGGCTGCATCTCTCCCTAGATATATTTTGGGGGACTGTATTCATCATCACATTTTTTAATACATGGTGAGGTTTTATTTTCTTTGATAAGTATTGGTGTGGTCTTTCATTTTCTTAATCAGTTTCATCTGAGAATATCAAAACAAATTCATGAGACCTTATTTAAAAATTATCCGGGGATTCCATAGCCTTTTAATCTGTTCAGAATCACAACAGCACAAGATATTTTTCCACAGCTAAACAGCATGCCAGGCTGTTCTCTACCTCATCCTGACTCATAAAGCATTGTTTGCAAGGATTGAGGTCTTTTATCTTCAGTTACACTTAGCCAACTTCTACCCGTATTTTAAGCCCATAATAAAAACTTGTGCTAACTGTTTGAAATTTAGAGTGAGTTTCCACCCAGTAGTAATTGTTTAGGTTTTTATGCCTTAGTTTATTCTCAAAATATATATTATATTCTATTTATAATTGGTATATTTCTAATTTTTGTCACTACACCTAGATGTTAAACTCCTTGAAGCCCAAGATAAACTTTTGCACTGTATTTTCCTTCATGAATCACAATACCAAGGAAAAGTTAATTGCTTTGCTGTCAGTTCTATAATTAATACTGGTAAACAATTAAGGAATTATTTTCTTTCCTTATAAGAACTCCAGATAAAAAGTTTCTGCTGGTTGGAGAAAATGAGGAAAGAGAATTGTGAACAGCCTTGCTCCAGACTGAGTATTTTGCAGCTCTCCTCAGCCCCCTTAGATTCACAGGTTACACTCTGGGGACTAATGTGATGTCCTCAGGAGGGGGATCTTTGGAAAAGTGATTAATTCATGATTGTGGAGCTCTTCTGATTGGGATTAGGACCCTTATCTAAAAGGCCCCAAGCCCAGGCCCCTCCACAAGGAGGCAGCAAGAAGCAGGAGTGGAGTTGGGAACTTGGATATGGAATCTGTCTGAGCCTCCAGCTTGTACTTCCCACCCCAGAATTGTGAGAAGCAGATCTGTGGTGTTTGAGAGTCTGTGCTATTTTGTTAGAGCAGTCTGAGCCGACTAAGGCAAGTCGCTGGGAACTGTAGGTAGCTGGTTGGACCTGAGGAAAGCCTTGAGCTGGGGGCCAGAAAATAATGGAGTAAATAAGTGCATTATAAAGTGAGGGAGCTTGAAGACAGCTTCATCTCCACTGGAGCCACCAGATGAAAGTGCAGCCCTAAGGCCCAGCAAAGGACCAGCTGAGCCAGGGCCTGACTCCTGACCCATGGAAATATCAGGTGGCAAATGTGTGTGGTTTTAAGCTGCTTACATTTGCGTGCACATGTGTGTGCACAAACACACACACACAATTTTCCATTGACTCTGTTGTAATAAGTAAGGAGGGTAGACAGCCAAGTGATATTTGAGAGTGCTCCTAGGTTTGAAGCGTGGAAGAAGAGTAATAGTGTTACAGGGCAAACCCAATATAAAATGGGTTGCCTGACTGTGGGTCCTCACCCACTTGCTTAATGGGGACATGAACTGCAGGCACACACAAAAGGTTAACAAAAGGTTTATTTACAAGGGAAGGGGAAATGAGGAAATGTACAACTCAGGGAGAAGAGAGGGAGATAAATTCTTAAATGCATCCTACCCATTCTCCCCACCTGGAATCCCAAATGACCCATGGAGACCAAACCTGCCTGGCCAAGAGCAAGAGCCAAGTGCCAGAGACTCCACTAACATGGCTGGTTTTATTTACAAACAGAGAAAATGGCTGCTTAACTCCGCCCTTAGGTCCTCGCAACTTCCCTTTGGGGATCCTGGGATTTGTAGTTCCCAGTGTCTTGATGGAGTGGGGGTGGTATCCACAAAGTCTGTATGGAATTAGCTCAGGACATCCTTTCCCCCTAACAATAGGGCTAACTTAAATTATTTTTGGATGAAAAATATTTTTGCATTTTGAGTTTTTGGTTAATCAGAGGCTTCAGAGTTAATTTTAGTCATCACTGACAGGGTCATTTTAAAGGTTAAGCTCAGTGGGGTGTGCAGAACTGAGGAGAGCGTGTATGCCTCACCTAGGTGTGGTCCTGTCTCTAGGTGTTGCTCCCTGTTTATGGGACTAGCAACCCAGCCATTGAGGAAAGCTGCCAGAGGTCTCAGAAAGTAGATGGATCATTTTTTTTAAATTTGCACCTAAGTAAACTCCTGCTTTCCTTTTCAGATCCATAAAATGCTGACATATAGTAGTTTACAAATATTGTCAGTTTTGCCCTTGCCTTGTTTTTTACTCTGTACCTCAAATTGTGAATATTGACTATTCCTTCTACCAAGAAACAGATCACTTAATCAAAATATAGTTGTTTCTCTCTTTCTCTCACATATACACATATGCACATATATGTGCACATATACAAAATCACTGCTTCATCTTCCACAGAAGAAAAGGGTGTTAGAGAAAAGTGTTATAACTCTAAAAGCTCATAGCCCTATGTCTCTGGGGATACCTGAGAAACATAAAGATATAATTTGATTACTTAGCTTTGCCACCGCATTGAATAATGTCTGTTATGTGTATTTACTCATTTCTATGATCTATTTTCTAGAGGAAAGTAAATATGAAACAAGTAAAGGAATACTAATGTAATAATTACCTCCAAGCACATTCTCTACTTAACAAAACTATACAGTCATTTTGTCAGCGATGCTAGTAACACAGAAAGCTCCTAAGGTTGTTTTTTTTTTTATTTTTTAATTTCTTTGGTCTGAACTCAGCACATGAATTTGGAAAGATGCTTCCTTTAGATGCTACAGCTGGTTGATCTCATCTGTTCCTTCTTGAACTCTGCAGTGGACATATCTACTGACAGGCTGTAGTTTTAAGGGCTAAGAGTCTAGGATCTGAGGACATACACTGGGTCTGAATTCCCACTGCATTGTTCGCTTACACAGGCATCTGTAGGGAAATGTCTTAACTTTCTTCTGCCTCAGTTTCCCCACCTTTAAAAGTGGAGTAAATACTATTTGTACTTCGGCTTGTCAGGAGGCTCAAAGGAGGGAATAGGTACATTTTTCTTAGCTCTAACTAAGAAAATACTAAGCTCTGGCTCTTATATTCAAGGGAACATTTGCCCACAAGTGTTTAGTGTCACCAAAAATTTAAAAAAAAAAAAAAAAAAGCCTGTACAGTAAAGGCCTGCAGTGCTGTTCCCAGCGGTCCGAGCAGTCTCCTCGGTCCCAGCCCTGCCAGGCCAGCCTGCACTGAGGTGCTGTTATCTCATGCACATGTGCTGCCTGGGTCCTGCTGGCCTGGCACCCACTGATAGTCGTGCCTGCTTGCAAGTCACACAGAGTGGTCAACCTTCTAGTGAACCAGATTGCCAGGGAGAAGGGGCCGCCCATCTTGACATATGTTAAAGAGAGACCAAGCAAGATGAAAGAAAGGGGCCTGATGATGAGTCTCTACTGTACTTTCTGCCCTCTGGACTTAAGCCCAGTGGCAAATGCTGACCTATACACAGGCCTCGCTCTTTGATGCTACCCCATTTTGTTATAGTAACACATGAAAACGTTGATCATTGTGTTAGAATCAGCAACTGCATTGCACTCTGGGGATTTTATGGAGAACTGTGATGTCTTTTCTATTCCACAGCCCTTAAGAGAATCAAACATTGTTGAATTGGTCCTTCTGTACTGCTGTGATATTAAAAACAATCATAAGTTACTCTGTATCCTTTTGGAGACACCTAATGCAGCTGAAACAACTGTGTGTAGGGTTGCTAACAGTAACTACAGGGAGGGAAGATGCCCCCTGTGTGGATTAAGATCATTAGGCAGAAAACAGTTTGTTAATTTGTGCACCTCTTTGGCCTCCCTTGCATTCTCATAATTTTTTTGGGAAAAATATCTGAGTTCATGGGGTTGCAGCTGCTCTGGCTACACACTGCAGAGGGTTGTTTCAGGAAGGTTTTGTTGCAGGGACAGCCTGAGTGAAAAAGTGATGTACAGAGACCTCTAGAGACCAGAACGCCTAACTACACGTCCTGCTCTGCAGCCCTGGCTCTGTGCTCGGCAGGAACTGAAAGGCTCCGGGAGCTGTACCACAGCTAAGAGAACAAGGTGCTGTTCTGTTCCTAGTGATGTGGTTAAAGTCAGTGTTCTCAAAAGCCTTATGCTTTTGGCTATTTTCCCCTTAATGAGTTAATTAAGGTAAAACATGCTTTACATTTGCTTCACTGCAAAAACAATGATTAAACAACAGATGTTCATGCCAGAAAAAATAAAAATTATCAATGTGTGCAGAACATTTATTTTTAGAAAAACCGTATTTACCTACTGCCATAACACAAAGATAGTCTGTTTACCTTTCATTATATTTAGGGGGGAAACTGGTGTTTCTTTACATATATTTTTGCTTTCTGACAAATTGCATTCCTTCTGACATCTTTGACTGTGGCTGCCTAATTCTACTGGGATGAAAACGTAACAGTTTACAGAATTATTAACACATCTTGCAATCAGCTACCTCCTCACATTAAGCCTCTCCTCTGCACACTCAATTGTGCTGCTGAATCTTTCCTGCTACAAAGAAACAGATCAGTTGAACTAGTATAGCTTCTCTCCCTCTTCCCCTAACTCCCCTCAGTAGCACTCTGTATGCTGGGGTAATGGTTGTTAGTGTATAAGGGTTCTCAACAAAACCCGAAATGAAACAACAAAACCAAGAGGATGTATGTGTGTGTGTGAGGAGGGGGGGCGGAGGGAGGATTGTTTCTTGGGCTTATAGACCTAGGAAAGAGTTGATGTAATTTCTAGTCTGGAGGGAAAATTCCTTTTACTTTGGAGAACTCTGTGTTTTCTCTTCTGGCCTTCAACCGATTGGATGGAATTCATGAACACTGTGGAACAGAACCGGCTTTATTCCAATTCTAATGATGAAAACATCTTTTAAAGTCTAACGTTGTTGTAAATAAAAGTCAAGCATATTTCTAGAGTTTTTCACTACCATTATTTTCTGAAGGGGCTTTTCATTGTCTTAATATGAAAATAAATAGAAAATGACTATGTGAAATATATAAGAAAATAAATAGAATTTTGATAATTGGGAAAAAATTGGTTGTGCATACAAAGCATCTTTTATACAAGGTCATATGGCATTTAGTGGCACAGTCTGAGGTAAAATATACTTTTACTAGTTTATAATATAGTAATGTAATCCCTGAGACTTATTAACTAGGGATGAAGTAGCTTGGGAAAAAAATCTACACCTTTACTTTAATTCCTTAAAGAACTGAGGAAATGACAACATACGCCTTGTCTATATATTTTGTTAGCAATATATTAGATTCTATACAGAGATCTGATGAAACTAATTTAATATATCTAGTATAGCCCATAGTAAGATAAATGCCTGAACAACACAGTTCAGTGTTAAATAGGTTAACAATTTAGTTTAAGGGTGAATTGTATTCATGATATATGGCTAAAGGACTGAGTTTCTTTTCTTGCTGAATCTAAATGTGGTAAAAATTGAATAAGTATTTAAATACAAAACAAGCAGAAACTCACATTAGATGACCAGATGAAACCTGAATACACATTATCTATTGGTTTGGAAACCAGGACAATATAATACATAGAGCAAGAACAGTAATGATAAAAAGCGTGGGAGCAGTAATGACTGATCAAGAAATAGATCACTTATGAAGGATTGGGATCCAAAACACCATTCCAAAGATCACTTTCCATTTTATAAGAATGGAGGATGTATTAAAAATCAGCCTATGCAATGTGAATTCAGAGTAATTGGAATTAGGATTATCAGGAGAAATAGTGTGCAATAATCATAGGCTCAATGAGGAATGAAATCGGTTTGATACCCTATATGAGGGGAGAGGAATTGATTCAGATATTGTTCAAGGACAGTAACCCTGCCAGAAAACATATGTCAAGTGTTCAGGGCCCCAGGAGAAGCAGCTGTGCCTGTACCCGCTGAGGCCGAGTCTCCAGGTATCTTCAACAAGACCCAGTCCCTCTGGGTGGTACCCAGTGCCACACACGTAAAAGTCACTGGTTCCTGTTCCTTGGCTTTCAGGGTTACCCCAAGGTCAGACTCCTAAGTCTCAGAGGTTAGCCCATCCCCAGGCTGACGGAGATGGGTGTGGGGTGACAGCGTTCCTGTCACCTCGGGCCTGGAGGGCCCCGCAGTCTTGCTCATGTAAACTCCAGGGTGGGAAGCTGGAAGGACAAGTGTTTCCAGAGTAATAATTCTACATTTACAAACACTTCGAGAAGTCCTCACATTACTTAATGTAAAGTGTAAACTTTCCAATACTTTTCTCCTTCGAGACAGCAAAGATGCTCAATGTTCTCATTTATTTTGTTTCCCCAAAAGACATATCTCTACTGATTGGGAAAAAAATGACCCTAAGCTTCAGAATATCTCTTGAATAATTCAAAAGACTAATTAAAATGTGAGATATTAAAATTAATTCTGTTTTTTTTTTTTTACTTTGTTTTCTATCCCTGGGAAATGTTAACGAAGTGATAAATCGAGTGAGCACTTTAATAAACATATCTTGTGGAGAGACTCTTAAGGAATCGTCTGTCTGTACCCCATGCAGATGGTCATCAGTTTGCTTCCTGATAGCTGGAAACCTGTCCCCTGGAAACGGGGGAATCACAATTTCCTTAGTTTATACCTGTGGCCACAGGGGAGATACAGATGACTGGTTGACTGGGGATGAAAATGGCCCATTTTTTTTTAAAGATTTATTTATTTATGCATGTAAGAACTGGGGTACAGGTCAGAGGTGTGGGGGGTGAGAGGATTCACCAGAGACAGAGTGGGGAGCAGAACAGGCAGATTGACTGAAATACGCTGCTGAGGGGAGCAGCGGGCAAGACAGGAGAGGTCTGCTGTGTCATGTGGGTTGCTCCCTGGCCAGCTGGGGATCGAACTTGTGCTGCAGAGGCTATGGATAGCTTCACAGTGTTGTGCTTAACCCTTTGCACCACCAGGGAGGCCCCATTTTTTTTTTAACAGGTGGGTCAGTTCAGATGTGGGATGTGCTAAAACTTATTGGCAGCTGTACTGTAGCATCCTTCAAGGCCAGGTTTCAGAGACAGAGACAAGGGAAGCATCTCCCAGCAGGGACTTCAGACTGTACCACCTCATTGTCCATTCACTGTGTAGATAGTTCTCCTGGATTAGACTATATTGACTCATTTGTGGTGACCCTTGCCTGGCAGGGGCCTGGAAGGAGAAAAACTGGAAGAGCAGATGCAGCTGCCTGAGGCAGAGGCAGGTAGATGGACATATGGGCTGGTGAGATTTTGACAGGCTGTGCAGCCAGGGAGGTCTTTGCCCTCAGAGAGCCCGTGGCACTGCTTGGTCCTTCCTGGCTTTGATAGTAAATGTTCTACTGCAGGACCCTGGCCTGAGAGTCACATGGTGACCAGAGTGCCAAACCCTTCAGGGATGAGAATCTGGGTCTTACCACCTGTTTGGCAGTACAGGGCGAGAGGTGGAACAGAGAGAAAGTCAGTACCAGCATGGCCCTGAATGCGCTGTCACCATGGGGCACATTCTAGGGACCTCCCTGGTCTGTTTCCTTCAAGAAGAGCCTTGCCAGTGTCACAGAGAACTGCTCCCTAGGGGCATATGTAAGAGTGGACCTGGACCTGCCTAGGGTGGGCCAGGGACTTCCAGATGTCCACCCAAGATTCTTTTGCCAGGGACACACTGCCTTTCCAGCAGGGGTTGCACACAGCAGAAAACATTCCAGAATTGCCTCAGTTATTCAGAGCTACTCTGTCACGCTTTCAGGGAAGAATCCAGTCCAGTGACTCTTTGCAATGGGAGTGTGGGTTGTAGCTCAGTGTGAATGAGTCTGAGATGTCATTTCAGTGCCCCAAATCCCCACTGTATCAGCTGAAGATGTGAGACCAAAATCTAACTTGGTTTCTTTGCTCAATCTGACTTCTCCCTCCCAGAGCCTTCCTTGATAAGTCTCTTGTACTCTAGATTCTTTTAGATTCTGCTTCCCACTGAAAAAAGCTGCAGGAAATCCTGTTACTTGACCATGCATTTTTGCTTCATTTATTTTGAGATTTTATTTGACTTATACAATTTTATGAAAATCATACATTTATCGGGTATTGTACATTTGGCCATTATTGAATCTTCATTCCCCGTGGTGATTTTTTTTTTAAGTTAACCTTTGCCCGAGACTAATTTTGCTACCTCTGCTTTATTTTTGTTGGTACCAATTTATTTTTTTATACATTTCCATTCTTTTTGGTGTGTATTTTGTAGGCACTGTTTACTTAGTCCTTTTCTTTTTCTTTCAAAGATATATTTATTTATTTATACAAGCACTGGGTACAGTCAGGAGCGCGGGAGGGCGAGAGAATCCACCAGAGCCAGAGTGGGGAGCAGAACAGGCAGACTGATGAAGTACACTGCTGAGGGGAGCAGCAGGCACAGCAGGAGAGGTCTGCCCACCATGTGGGATCCTCGCCGGTGGCCGGGGATCGAACCAGCGCTGCAGAGGCTGCAGGCAGCTTTGCAGCCCAGCGCTCAACCACTGCGCCACGGGGGAGGCCCTGCTTAGTCCTTCTAAAAATCCAACTTAATTGTACCCTTTGCCTAGGTGAGCTGAAATCTTTTATGTTTATAGCTGTAATTTATATGTTTTGCATTAATATTTGTGTTTTATTTAGTCATTATTTATTCCTTTTTATTCTACCTCTCGCTGTGTGCCCTATGTTTAGTTTTTATTCATAGTCTGTAGTGAGGTGAGAGGCATATGTGACTCCTGTGTGGCAATGCTGAACATAAAGTTTAAAGTAGGCATCTCTGATTTTCAAACACAGACAGACAATGTGTGGGTGAACTAAGAGTATGAATGGTAAATCTCTGGTGCGCTTTAATTTATTCTTGATCCTAAGAAGCTCGTTATGGGAAATGAGTTTTCCACAATTCTTCCTTAGTAACATAAGGCAATGAGCAGTGTAGATACACAAAACATTTTCCACATTTGGATCCAAATTTGTTAATTTCAAAATTTTTGTTTACATTTTTAAAATGACTAACACTAAACCAACTCAAATGTAGTTTGATCTTGAAAGGAATTTAGCTCAGTTTGTGAGTATTTATGCACAATTCCTCTTGAAACCAAAATAATTTTACTGAAATCAACCACAGTTAACTTAACAACACATTTAGAAAACACTGTATGTTTTCCCAGCAAACAAACCATTTAGAGCCAGAAATTAGATGTTTCTGCTAACCTTTTCATCAAAAGCTTTTTCAAAGAAGATGTGGGAAGATTAGCAAATGATTAGTTTAAACTTTCTATTTTAGTGTAATCAAATAGTTCACATTTCTAGATTGCATTTTTTTAATCGACCAGTATTATTATTATTTTTTTTTTCTCAGCCCAGCTGTTTTTGACAGACAGAATAGTGCCGTTTGGGAAGAAGTGGCAAGAGAAGTTTATAATCTAGCTACAGATATGGAAAATTACCTCCCATGCAAATGCCAGGGGAATCAGCAAAGTTAGAGTGAAATGAGATGCCACAGAAACAAGTGGACAGGGGCGCCTAGAACGTTTGCTTCCTCCGCGTCGTGCTGTACATTTCAGCTAATCTTGGTGCTCAGAAATGTTGTGTTCCTTATTGTACTACAAAATGTAAAATACATCCCCAGCATTATCCACAAATCATTTGTATTTACTTTTCCATGACTCTAGTTAATATCATTTCAGCTTTTATCTCTTAGTGTGACCATTGTGATAATTATTTGATATGCCCTAGTTTGTCATTAATAACATAAGACATGAAATAATTAAAGTAAAACTATCATCAGTTCTTATTTCTGTAAATTTTACAGTGTCTTATTAACATATAGTTACTTCAGTTTTATTATTTTGATGTGGAAGTCATGTATAAAGTTATCATGCATAGAATTATAATTACACTAAAATCTATTTAATCATATGCAGAAATTCAAATAATTACTAGTAATACATTTATTTTAGAGTCATTATTGACAACTCTACACCAAATCTTATCTCCTTCCAATATTTTTTAAATAGCTATATATGTAATTTTATATCTGTTAATATGTATTTTTTTCATTGTGTAGTTCAGTGGTATGAAGTTCAGTGGTATTCACATGACCCTCACTGTAACCATGGCCCACCTCCAGAACTCTTTGTCTGTCCAAACTGAAATTCTCAAACAGTGACTTTACATCTCCCCCTGACCCCAGCCAGTGCAACCAACTATAACTCTGGTTCCTGTGATTTTGACTTCTGCAAGTACATCATGTAAGGGATGTACTTGTTTTCTTTTGTGACTGACTTGTTAGGCTTACTGTGATATCTTCAAGGTTCATCCATGTTGTAGTATGTATAAAATTTCCTTCCTTAAAAAAAATCTGAAATATTTGATTTTATATGTATACATATATATGTATATTTATATCATGCATTGCCTAGCAACATTCTGGCCAATGATGTGCTGCCTGTGTAATGGCATAGTCAGAGGCACTACCGCACAACCTAGGAGAGTAGTGGGCTAGACCTTCCAGTGTTCTGTAATCATACTCTATGTCGGCACAATGGCAGTACTGCTAATAACACATTTTCAGAATGTATCCCATTGCTAAGCGACATATGACAATACACCACAATTTGTGCTTTTATCCTTCGCTTCCACATTTTAGCTGTTGTGTTCCAGCTGTTATGAACTTGAGTGTACACATTATCTTTGGAGGCCCAGCTTTCAGCTCATTTAGTTACCTGCTCAGAAGGGGACTTGCTAGATCCTGTGGTGAAACAATGTTTTTGAGGAACCAGTTTTCAGTAGAGGCTGTGCCATTTTTCATCCTCACCAACAGTGTGTAAGGATTCCAACTTTATGCCATCAACAACACTTGTTATTTTCTGATTTGTTTGATAGCAGCCATCCTCATGTGTATGACATGACATCTTGCTGTGGTTTTGTTTACACCTACCTAATGATCAGCGATATCGAGCATCTTTCCATGTGCTTATTGACCACTGTCATAGAACCCTTGGAGAAATGTCTATCCTGGTCTTTTGCCCATTTTTGAATCAGACTATTGTGTTGTTGCTGTGAAGTTTTAGGAATTTACTACATATTTCCTGAGTATATATGGATGGACACACACACACACATATACACACACACACTCTCTATATGATCCCTGAGATAATCCTGTTTCAGGGATTGTAAATAAAGAAATTGGTTTGTAAATATTTTTCACATTCCACAGCTTGCCTTATTGCTGAATGAAAAATTTTTTAAAGATTTATTTATTTATACATACAAGAATTGGGGTACAAGACAGAGTTGTGGGGGGTGAGAGGATTCACCAGAGACAGAGTGGGGAACAGAACAGGCAGATTGACTGAAATACCCTGCTGAGGGGAGTAGCGGGCGAGTCAGGAGAAATCTGCTGCACCATGTGGGTGCAGCTCCCTGGCCAGGGATCGAACTTTTGCTGCAGTGGCTGTGGATAGCTTTGTAGGTTCCATTTTAACCTCTTGCGCCACCAGGGAGGTCCTGAATGAAAGTTTTTAATTTTCATAAAATCCAATTTCTAAATTTCTGTATGGCATTAAATTTGCAATATTCTATTGCCTATCCATGGCCTGATTTTTCTTGTCACAGAGACTATAAACCCTGTAAAGTCATATCTTTGTGCCTTTTGCTTGTTAATTCTTCTCTCCTCTGTCCATACTCCTCTCTCTAGACCCTGCAGTGAGTGGGCACCTGTGAACACTTCCAGATCCTGCTGAATTGTGACTTTCTTGTTGAGAGGAAACTTACTCATCCATTCATGTACAGGGATAGACACTGTCTTGTGCAAACATTTTGTAGAATATCAAGCTTCCTCTTACACTTTTAGTAAGTCAAAAATCTTCCTAATGGCCATTGGGATCCTGTGTCAGTGTTTTCAGCTTCCTGTCTTCTACTGACACACCCTTGACCAAATACTCTTGTTTTGCTTTTCCTGATTATATCCTCTGTCTTCAGTGACCTTCACATGGCCACAGAGCCTTATCCCTCACATTCATTGAGCATTTGCCTAAGTGTAATCTTCTCATGGAGGTCTGTGTGACCACGGTCTTTGAAAATTACAGTTGCCTACCAATCTCCTTTGTGCTCTATATTTTTCCATAGCATTTATCACTTGTACAGATTATATGGTATCTTTATTTTTTTTTTTTTAACTACTACGCCTACTGAATAGAATGTCAGGCTCATGAGGGAGAAACTTTTTTCTACTTTTCTCATGTATATCTACTGAACATATAGAATAGTGCCTGTTTAACAAATATTTACTACAAAATGAAAACATAAATCTTAAGCAAGTTAACTTGCCTCTCTAGACCCTTCTTCCTTGTATTCAAAACAGAGGTCATTAGAATTCCTAAGTGAGAAAGTCATTATGATTATAAATGAGATGATGCATGTTAAACAGTTAGCACAGGCCCTGACTCATCATATTCAATTAATAATAGGAACTCCCATTATGTGTGGCTGTACTGCTTTCCAGTGTTTAAGATTCAAAAACCTAAACTCTTAACCATTATGCTTCTATACATGAGGAAATAAAAGTTGAGAAAAACCTAAAAAATCTGTGTGGGTGAAATTAATTATATATTTATATGTTTTTTAACTTCAGAAAATTGAAAAATTACATTTTACAATATAAAAAGAATGTCTGAAATATTAAAGCGTTAACAGAAGTGTTTTGTAGTAATTTCAATAATTCTTCTTAATAGCAATGTAAAGAATGAAATCTATTGTTGTTTATAAACCACCAAAACTATTAGTTTAACACCATTTTTGTCAATACTCACCTCACAATAAAAAGTGACATTCAAATGTAGGCCATCTTTTTATAATTTATAAAAAGTAGATCAAGATTATACACATCACTAAAAAAATAAAAGTAAGTGGTACTGAAGGAGTCAAAAAAAAAATTGAACAATTCCTTATCCTAAACTTTTGATTGCCTTACTCTGCTCATCAAGACTTTAATTATCCCTGTTTAAAAACAATCTGGTGCTCTCAGATATTTAACCTATATCTTATAAAGCTGTTTTTTGATTCGTCAGCCATACATATTTTTCTGTTGTCTTCAAATGTTTTAGAAAATTATTTTTGTCTTTAATATAGAACATTCTATGATGATCTCTCTATGTGTGATTTTAAAACAAAATCTCATTGCTTAGTACAAAGGGCTCATTGATTATCTTGCCCTCTTGTGGAATTTTTTCCCTGCTGTGTTGACATGTTTACATCATAGGTGGCATTTTAACTTTTCAAAGGCATTTCCCTACACTTTCTTTCCTAATTCTCTGCCCTTGTGTTAGAAAGTTAACCTTGAATTTTTTGAACTTCTTGGAATTTTCTTAAGACACAACACCATGCAGTCACACACATCTCCCTATGGTAACTTTATTTACCTTTGAAGATAGAATTTCTTGTTTGTTCAGATCTTTCTCTCTGAACCCTCTTACTTTCTTAAACTTTATATTTAAAAATAAAGGATTATTTTTTCTATATGTTAGTGATTTAGTTTCATCCTTTGCATGTGGCCATCCAGTTTTTTCAGCACCATTTATTTCCTTTTTTCCATTGTAAACTTTTGCATTCTTTGTTGTAAATAAGTTGTCCATATTTGTGTGGTTTCATATCTGGGCTCTCAATTCTGTTCTATTGATCTATGTGTCTGTTTTTATTCCAACACCAAGCTGTTTTAATTATTATTACTTTGTAGTATAGTTTGGATTTAAGACCCCAATGTAAGACCTGAAAATATAAAATGCACAGAAGAAATCATAGTCCATATGTTTCTTGACATTAACTATGAAGATGTGTTTAGAGAATCAACTTCAACAGTTAGGGAAGCAGACAAAATAAACAAATGAGGCTATATCAAACCAAATGTTCTCTCTGGAAAGTGAAAGAAACTTGCATCAAAACAAAGACATCCTACTGAATGAGAAATTACATTTGCACATCATATGTCTCCTAAGAAATTAATATCCAAAATACAAAAACTAAGAACTCATAAGCTAACAATAAAAAAACAAACAACCTGATTAAAAAACGGGCAGAGGTTTCCAATGAAGACACACAGATGGCCAATAAGCACATGAAGAGATGGTCATTATATCTTATTTCGGGGAAATGCAAGTAAAATCACAATGAGATAGCACCTTGCACACGTGAACATGACGTCTACCCAAAATGTGAGAAACAAGTTTTGGAGAGGATGTGCAGAAAAGGGCACTATTATATGTGTTGGTGGGAATGCAAGTTGGTGCAGCTATTATGGAAAGCACTATGAAGAGTCTTCAACAAAACTTAAAAATAGAAATTCCATACCACTTTGTTACCCCATTTCTGGGAATTTACTCCCCAAATAAGAAAACACTAACTTGGGGCCTCCCCGGTGGGTGCAGCCAGTTGAGCGCAGTGCTGTGAAGCCGTCCACAGCCTCTGCGGTGTGGGTTTGATCCCCAGCTGGCTAGGGAGATGCCCACATGGTGCGGCAGACCTCTCCTGTCTCACCTGCTGCTCCCTCAGCAGTGTACTTCTGTCCGTCTGCCTGTTCTGTTCCCCACTCTGTTTCTCACCTCTCATCCCCGCACCTCTGGCCTGTCCCCATTCTTGTATGCATAAATAAATAAATCTTTAAAAAAGAATAAAAGTACCAGAGAGGATATAAACTACTTTCAGGAGTTTGGAAAGTTGTCCCCCGACAACTATTATCAAGTTGTCCCCTGACAAAATGTCATATAATTCAATGTAAGTAAGGGCTGATAGTATACTTATACCCACATTGGATATTACAGTTTTAGGAGATACTTAAAAATTTGATAAGCAAAACATAGCATAACTTGTCATTATAAATTTTAAAAATCTGCATACTAATGAGCTTTTATGTGCCTTTTTTTGGGTCAATTATCAAACATTTATGTGGATTTTCTATTTCTTGCTTATTTTTAGAAACTCTTCATTAACTGGTTATTTGTTCTTTACATATTGGCTAAATCAAGGTATCCTGATTCTAAATTGATTTCACTATATCCCCTTAGCAATTCTAATCAATGACCATTTTTAGCCGTTATGAAAAAAAAGTGAAGGAATGCAAAGTTTGACCGGAAGTTGTATGCTAATGGACAGGATCTGACAACTGAGTTTTTGCTCAGGTGTCAGGTGTTACACTATAGAGAGCTCTGTTTTGGGATGGTGATACGCATGTTAGCTGTTCTATTTTATCCCAAGAGTATATCTACTTAGGAACATTTTGTGTTAGGATGGAGGTCTTTATTATTCCTTTGTACTAGTGGGTCACTTGTATTTGAAGGCAGTCGTATGGTTATGTACACACTGGTTTGTGCAAGAAAACTAAATTAACCCTAAATTTCAGAACCATATTTTACCCTTATTTTCCTTTACAGATTCATTATACATTCTCAAAATTAAAAATGTCATAAATTCTTTTCATTCAACTTCCTAGAAGAAAAGGAATTTAATTTGTGAATGTGTGTGTATATGAAAGATCTACAGAGGATTAATACCCCTGTCAGCAGTACCATTAGTCTTATTTTTCTGGAACTATTAAAATGAATTGTTCATATTTTATAAAAACATTAAATACCTTAATTTCTCTTTAGATGGCACAGAAATCTATAGTGGCATGAGGAAGAATTTTGAAAGTTTATTTTGCAAACAAATGACATAATTGTATTTAATGCAAAGAAGAAATTATATGTCATTCCCCCCACCCCGATTTGCCAAGAGTGTCTAATTAAACAAAGATCATGAATACAGCAACACCTCAATCCATTATTTATGCAGGCATTTGTAGAGCATAAAATCGTAAATTGTAAGTTGTATCAACTTTTAAAAATATTGTCTAACAAATGTTTACAGATCAGTATTAGATTTTGTGAGAATATTTTTCACACAGAAAAGATTTGCTACTTGGCATAGGAGGTAAAATGAACAAACGAGAGTAAGCGATTTTTTATAATTATCCTTTTAAAACTTCATTACAAGAAATAGTTCAGATAAGGGCAATCAAATTTTAACCATGTTAATTAGTTTTAATGGTTTGTGATAAGAAGTTATTTGGGTCTGACTATTCTGAATTAACCGTATTAATTTTTAAATGCATGTTTTAGATTATAGCTTAACTTTAAGATTATAAAATTTTAAGGTTTTATATTTATCAGAACTGATTTTAAAATGTTTTTCCTAGAAATTATTTCAGGAGCTAGCTGTGAAAATTGTAATTATAGCACAAATATGTATTTTGACAATTGAAATGTTATATTACTGTTAATTGGAAAGAATACCAGGGGATAATATTTCATTGTACCTTTAACACAATCTGAGCAATACATAGTCACTGTACATAGAGCTCTAAAGAGCCTGAAAAGATAACTAATAAACCTTTTGATAACTGAGCTAATTTGAAGAAAATTTTTTGCTAAATTATATGGAATGCTAATTTCTCTTTCCCATATATTAAATTACTTAAAATACTTGAAGCAATGATCACAAGATTCAGCACACCTAGCAATCAAAATAATTAAAAATATTAAAAAGACATCTTCATTTATTTTATATCATGATAAAAATATGGTACTATCCAGTGCAGTGTTATCTTACTTATCTTTTGACTGTGCTTTTCATATTTTGTTTCAACAATCTAAATAATGGAGACCTCTCTCTGTCAACTTAGCAAGTCTCACTGAATTTTCAGAGCCACCTTATTGCCTTTCAAGACTGAATTCATCTGGTCCCAACATCTCTGTGAACATAGATACAAAATCCTCACAAATAAAACAGAATTTTAATTTACTTATATAAATATAAATCATTAGTACTTTTAAAACATTTACATATATTTATATAAATGCAATTATTATTATAAAAATGATAATTTTCCATGTATAATGAAATATTCCATGAATGATCAAACTTATGTCAGGTATGAAAAGAAACGTCAATATTTGAAAATCAATGAATTACAATGCACCATATCAGCATGTTAAAAATTATTTTTTCAACTTTTTTTATTGAGGTAATGGTGTTTGTAACACTGCATATGATTCAGAGGTATAAGATTACACCTCTCAGACGTGTGCTACCTCACCATACCCACCACTAAGGAAAAATAATATGATGAAATCAATGGACACAGGAAATAATTTGACAAGAACAAATTCCCATTTATGATTTTAAAAAAGTAAACTAACTCACCCCACAAAGAATGTAGGAAAACTTTCTCCACATCATGAAGAGCCTCTGCAGCTAATACCATACTTCGTATTGAAAGACTGTGTGTTTCCTCCTTAAAATTGGAGTCAGGGCAAGGATATCCATTTTTGGAATTTTTGTCCACATTTTTCCAGAATTTCTAATGAGTGCAATCAGAAAGAAATAAGAAATAAAAGGCATACAGATTGGAAAGGCAGGAATAAAACCATTAACAGATAACATGCCAATATATGTAGAAACTCCCAAAGAATCTATAAGATAAAGAAACAAAGGGAAAAAAGAGCATCTTAGCATCGATGAGTCTCAGGATTCAAATTCAGCACACAAAAGTTAATTATACTTCTATACACTCACAATAAGCAATTAGAAAACAAAATATTTAAACAATATCATTCCTAACTGCACTCAAGAATATGAAAGAATTAAGTGTAAATTTAACAAAACAAATCCTGATATTATTATATTAAATACTATCAAGTGTTGATAAAATTGTTGAGTAAAGACAATAAAGGAGACATACCATATTCATGAAGTGATCAAAACTTTGTAGTATTGTCAAGAGAGCCATATAGATCAATGAAGTCAACACAAAACTCAAAATTAGGTATATCTAAATATGTTCAATTGATTTTTGACAAAAGAACAAAAACATTTTATTGGAGGAGAGATTCTTCAAAGAATTGGGCTAGAGAAATCATGGATTCATAAAAACCAAAAGCAACAACAACACATCTGTAAATCTCACAATATATAAAAGTAACTCAAGATAGATAATGGATTACTATAAAATATAAATCTATAAAACTTCAAGAAAAATACAAGATTCCTAGAGATTAAACTCAGGTAAAAAGTTCTTAACATAATACCATAAAAGAAAATGCCAATGATTGGCCTCACTAACATTAAAGAGTTTTAGTCTGTGAGAAGCTCCATGAAGAGGATGGAAGGACAAACTGCAGACTTGAAGGATATATTTATTAATCTTGCAATCAACCAAGAAGAGTTTATCTCTGGTTTATAAAGAACTTCTCAAAAGTCAGCATTGAGTAAGCAAAAAATTATAAAATTGGTAAAATACATGTAGAGACATCTCAACAAAAAAGATATACAGAAGATATACAGATGCAAGGCAACACATGAAAAGATGCTGTCAAATGAAAACCACAAAATATATTATTATTCTAATCAGAATGGCTGAAATAACAACTAGTGATAAAAATGTGTGCCAATGAGAGTACAGAAAAGTTGGCTCACTCAATCAGAATTTAAAATGGCCCACTGAAAAATATTTTATCAATCCCTTTTAAAACTAAAAATAAATCTACGATAATTACTTACAGTGATTTCACTCTGGGCATTTATCCCAGAGAAATGAAAATTTATTTTCACACAGAAACTTGTACATAAATGTCACAGCAAATTTACTTTAAACAGTATAAGACTTGAAACTTACCAAATGTTCTTTATTAGGTGACTGGCTAGACAACTTTGGCATAGTCACACCATGGAATATTGTTCATTAATAAAAGGAGACAAACTATTGATAGGTGCAACAATTTTAACAAACTTTAAGAAAATTATGTGACGTGAAAAGGTCAATGTTAAAATCTTGTTGATACATGTTATATGATTCCATTTATATGACTCAAAAAGGATGTAATTATAGAGATGGATTGATTAGTAGTTACCAGAGTTTAGGGAAAGAGTGAGGTCTAGGTGTGGCTGTAAAGGTATAGCCCTGAAGAAGGTTTGTGGTGATTTACATGAAGCTATACTGATAGGGCTTTACACACTCACACACACACACACACAAATGTGTGCATGTATAAACTCATGAAATCTGAATAAGCTCTATGGGTTGTACCAACACCGATTTCCTAGTTTTGATCTGAATCCTACTTACACAAGATATTAAGACAGAGATTGAGTAAAGGATGCATGGGACGGCACTGTGTATTTCTCTATAACTTACTGTGAATTTATGTTTATTTCGGAATAAGAATTGAAACCATGATTTTAGCCACTGGGAATTTATTTTCCTGTGAGTCATGAGGTAAGGGATCTGTCTTTGTTTCTTGGGGCTCTGGAATAAATATCACAAACCCAGTGCTTCAAACAATAGAAATGCATTTTCTCACAGTTCTAGAGGCTTTCAAATCCAGTTGTTACAGGGTCGGTTCCTTCTGGGGATTCTGGGAGATGTATTCCAAACGCCTGTCTTTCTGGTGGCTGCTGGCATTCTTGGTGTTCTTTGACAACGGCCTCACTCCTATCTCTGCTCCTGTTGTCACAGGCCATGCCCCAGGACTGATCACCCCTGTTATTAGAAGGACACCAGTCATTTCAGTGGGTCCTGCCCTAACCCAACATGACTTTGTACCTTGATGGCACTTGCAAAGACTATTTCAAAATAAAGTTGTACGTACAAATTCTTGTGGTGAGTTATGGTCTAAGAATTATAGCCCAGCAGAAATGACATCAACCTTGTTTACCTGGCCAATATTATCAGTTTCCCAGTTCTATTAAAATATCTGGTTTTGCTTAAATTGAGTATATATTCTATCATTATATAACTATGAATTGTAGCTCCATGTTAGTGATGTTTGTGTTTACAGTGATACCTGAATTCCTCCTTTTCTGATTAAGTAGACACTGTGATATTCAGAATATATATCCCCTAACATTTGCAGCCAAACTTTACTCTGTTTTCTCCAAAAGTTTTGTTCCCCACCCCCCCCACAAGTGATATTTTATTTGGTTTATTTTTGTGTGTGTGTGTGATTTTTTTAAAAAATTGAGGTAATTTTGGTTTACACCACTGTATGACTCACTGGAACAGCTTCACACCTGCTCAGATCTTTGTTACTGTACCCACCCCCAAAGCAAAGAGAACCCTGCACCATAGTCTTGTATAATTATAATTACTGTGATTTCATATTTTGATATTCTCAAACTGCCTCACTAACTTTGGTTTCCTGATTAGACTACAGGCTCATGAGTCTGTGCCCATGTTGCTGACCACAGCCATGTCTTACATAGTTTTTTCTCAAGGGGAAAAATATAAAGTGAATGTTTTTCTTTAAAGTGGATAATCGAAATAAGTGACATAATGGTATTGTGATCCAACTGTATGTCATCTGTATCCTCGGAATAGATGTTTATTGTCCTACTAAGGGATGATACATATAATCTGAATTATAATTTTATAGTATTACTTATTTATAAGATAAAAATTAAAAACAGTATAGGAAGGTGGTTAGAAAATATTTCTTATACCTCAATTTTATTTTATTTTTTTAGATTTTTTTATTTATGCATACAAGAGCTGGGGTACAGGCCAGAAGTGTGGGGGGTTGGTGAGAGGATTCACCAGAGACAGAGTGGGGAGCAGAACAGGCAGATTGACCAACAACACTGCTGAGGGGAGCAGTGGGGAGACAGGAGAGGTCTGTCTGCTGCGCCATGTGGGCTGCCCCCCTGGCTGTCTGGGAATTGAACTCGTGTTTCAGTGGCTGCAGATTGCTTCATAGGTTGTGTCTTAACCCTTGTGTCTTAAACCAGGGAGGCCCTATACCTCAATTTTAAAGTTGCACTTGTTCACAGCAAAGCAGGGATACAAACAGATTTCATATAACCAACTGGAATTAGTCAACAAAAATGAGAGATCATTGTTCTTCAATCTCTGTTCCCTCTGTCTCTTTCCTCTGGAGGCTGATCATTTGTTGCCTTTCTCCTTTGGTGTCTTCACTCCTTTTCCCTGGGATCTTGAATTACCTCAGTTTCTGGTAATGTTAGCCAATAGAACCTGCAGAAACATTCTGTAAGATAATATTTTCAGAATGTTGACTAGATACAATTGAATAAATTGCATTTTTAGTTTTCTCTTTTTGATTTTCGTGACTTTGATTATTTCCCTTAATGCCATTTTAATTGTATTACGTTAGTTCTTTTCTGTCTATTGTTTGTTTTATATCCTATGTTAATTACTTCTTTCTCTTCTAAACTAATTTTCTCCTTCACTACTCAAGGGAATTTTCTCTCTCTGCAGAGAAAATTTTTTAAAAGAAAAACCAACAGCTTCTCTGAAACATAAACTTTGGCTTTAAGGAAAAACAATTCACTAGGAAAATATTGGTTCGGTAATCATAATATATTTACAAAGGAGCACGCAAGGTATTTCACATAGTTCTATAAAAGCAGATATGGGATCTTTATTGACATTTTGGAGCTTGCAATAAATAATGTTAAGTGCATAAGAAGTATATATTTAAATGAGTTACGGACAAGTTAAAATCAAGGGAATTGGTAAAGTTATAAAATTATACCATTCATATTCAAAGACTTAAAATCGGAGAGGATTGTGAATAGAGAAAGGATACAAAAAAAAGTGTTTAGGGCATCTATGAAGGGCTTCTGGATAATATGCCATCTAAATAGAACCTGAAACCAATAAATACTATAAAAGATAAATAAGTTTTTCAGGATGCTGCCTCTGCCATCAAACAATTTTAGTCTTTGTGAAAGCTACTCTGCATCCCTAAACTTCAGAATCTTAAGTGAAAAATGAGTGTGAAAAGATTACCTACTATATTAAACTATTATGAGTTTTGAGATGCATGCCAAGCACCTTGACAATATTTTATATATTGTATTTCATGTAGTTTTTCACTTTTTCTTAGCAGAAAGTATGGTGTGGCCATGATGGGGTTAATGGCCATATGGATAAAGGTAAACATACTACAAATATTAGCAGTGTATTAAATATAACATGTGGTTACCAGCTAGGGTTCACCACAGGCAGACAAGGATGGAATAGACTGATTATAAAATCTAATCATATCATTTTCCTTATTTAAAATTAAAAGACAGAAAAACATATGATTAGGAACATAGTGTTGAGAAAGGTTTTACTAAAAGTCAGTACTCATTTATCATAAAAACTTTAGCAAACTAAAGAAAGCAGGACATTTCCTAAAGCTCATATAGAACAACACAGCATTTAATGGTATGATGTTAGAAATATAATCCTTAAACAAAGAATGAGAAAACATCGCTTGCAATGACTTTACTTCATTGTCATATATGAGGCTGAACCAACCCAGGAAATGGGCCCAGACCTTTGGAGATTGTGCTACATAGACATTCAACTATTCTCAAACTTAACATTCTCTCAAATCTCAGAAGTACTAAAAGTGCAGTCTACTCAGATCTCCACTGCTGCTTATAAATTTTGCTGACTCATGAGTCCTCAGATTGCCAATGCATTTTATCCATTCTTTTTCTGTTGCCTGCCCAGAAGGTAGGAGTGGACTTTGGTTTCAATGGCTAATGCTTCCTCAAAGAAATATGTATTAGTGAAGTTTTGGGAAATGGATTATTGAAGACAATATGATGTAATTCCTTTCTGATTTGGGGTCAATCTCTCATATAGCATCTGAAAAGA
Organism: Talpa occidentalis; assembly: GCF_014898055.3. NCBI lineage: Eukaryota > Metazoa > Chordata > Mammalia > Eulipotyphla > Talpidae > Talpa > Talpa occidentalis. The sequence goes on from NW_023605194.1 coordinate 114,685,604, forward strand.
AACAGCTATTTTCTCTCTACCAGTCATCATTTCCTAAAAGTCTAAGAGAAAATATTTTCATCACCTTCTTGCTTTCAATTCAGTCAGCCCTTACACTTATTGACAATGAATGATGACTTGCTCAATTGCTTCTATAGTTATTTCTAGTGTTGGTCTCAATCATCAAAGAATTATGGTGTTAGGTATATCAAACCACCATACCTCATTCGCTTGTTAGTTTTTTAGCTTACAAATTCTAACCCTAAATAATAGTTTTTACAAAGCAATTGTAATGACAAGACAAAGGAAGAACAGCTTAAGTAATTTGATTGAGGTTTCATGGCTAGAAAATGGGGGGACCAGGATTTAACCCAATCAACTACCCCAGAATATGCTCTTTAAACCGACTACCCTGCTAACATTCACTGGTAGATTCTCAAATCTACTAAGATATATTCCCTAGGAAAATTAAGTCTTGAAACCAAGAAATGGTGTGAAAGATCATGGAAGATTAATTTGCCAAATAAATTTTCAGGTATGTGAAGAACCATCTTGGAGGCCAGTCATGCTACTCCAGGCACCTGACCTCGTATTTCCGTGTATCATTGGATTTTCCTTCAAAAATCTGTGACAGGGATATGTACAGACAACTTAAGTAAAGATTGAAAATTACTTATTAGTCTTGAAGTCATTGCAATGACTGTCAATCTGAGAGCAGATGGGAAGTGATTCAATCTAAATCTGCTTGTATTGTAAATGGTTGGAAAGTGTATACCAACAATGTGATGAGAAGGGAGAAAACAGAAAGAAATGTTTTTAACAGTAGGTAGAGACGACCAAGTTGGATTCATTCCAGGGGCACAAGGATGGTTTAACATCCGAAAATCAATCAACGTTATCCAACACATCAACAAAAAGAAATATAAAAACCATATGATAATATCAATAGATGCTGAGAAAGCTTTCGACAAAGTGCAACACCCATTCATGATAAAAGCCCTTGAAATTCTGGGGATACAAGGAACATACCTCAACATCATAAAGGCCATCTATGACAAGCCAACAGCCAGTATCATTCTCAATGGTGAAAAGCTGAAAGCAATTCCATTAAGATCTGGAACAAGACAAGGATGTCCACTCTCACCATTGCTTTTCAATATAATACTGGAAGTCCTAGCCAGGGCAATAAGACAAGAGAAAGACATCCAAGGAATCCAAATAGGAAAAGAAGAAGTCAAACTATCACTATTTGCAGACGATATGATATTATACATAGAGAACCCCAAAAACTCCACAGAAAAGCTAATTCAACTCATCAATCAGTTCAGTAAAGTGGCAGGATACAAAATCAACACGCAAAAGTCAGTAGCCTTCCTATACACAAACAATAAATCTGAAGAAGAAGAAATCAAAAAGACCATCCCTTTTGTTATTGAAACAAAAAAAATCAAATATTTGGGAATAAATCTAACAAAAGAGGTAAAGGACCTATACGAAGAAAACTATAAAACACTGTTAAAAGAAATAGAAGAAGACACAAAGAAATGGAGAGACATCCCCTGCTCATGGATTGGAAGAATAAACATTATTAAAATGGCCATCCTACCAAAAGCAATATACAGATTCAATGCTATTCCAATCAAAATTTCAATGTCATTCTTCAAAGAAATAGAACAATTATTGATGAAATTCATATGGAATCACCAAAAACCCCGAATAGCCAAAGCTCTCCTGAAAAAAAAAGAAGGGAATGGAGGCATCAGACTCCCAGACTTCAAACTATACTACAAAGCCATAATCATCAAAACTGCATGGTATTGGAACAAGAACAGACATACAGACCAATGGAATCAAATAGAAAATCCAGAAATAAACCCACAGATTTATGGTCAACTAATCTTTGACAAAGGAGCAAAGAATATGCATTGGAGCAAAGAAAGTTTGTTCAATAAATGGTGCTGGGAAAACTGGGTTGCTACATGCAAAAGAATGAAGCTTGACCACCACCTCACACCATACACAAAAATCAACTCAAAATGGATTAAAGAACTAGACATAAGACCTGAAACCATAAAATATATAGAAGGAAATATAGGCGAAACACTACGTGATATGCACATCAAAGACATCTTTACAGACACATCACCCAAAGCAGTGATAGTGAAGGCAAAGATAAACAGCTGGGACTACATCAAATTAAAGAGCTTCTGCACAGCAAAAGAGACAATAACAAAAACAAAGAGAACCCCACCAACTGGGAGAACATTTTTGCACCCAACACTAATGATAAAGGACTGATCACAAAAATCTGCAAAGAGCTGATGAGACTCAACAACAACAAAGAAAATAATCCAGTCAAAAAATGGGCAGAAGAGCTTAAAAGAAACATCTCTGAAGAGGAAATGCAAATGGCCAACAGGCATATGAAAAAATGTTCAACATCACTTGTCATCAGGGAAATGCAAATCAAAACTACCATGAGATACCATCTTACACCAGTGAGAATGGCACATATTAAAAAAACTAGCAACAACAAATGTTGGCGAGGGTGTGGAGAAAAAGGAACTCTTCTGCACTGTTGGTGGGAGTGCAAACTGGTCCAACCACTGTGGAAAGCTGTATGGAGATTTCTGGACCTACTAAACATAGAGCTTCCATATGATCCAGCAATTCCACTCCTAGGTATTTACCCAAAGGACACAGAAACATCAATTCCAAAGAACACCTGCACCCCTATGTTTATAGCAGCACTGTTTACAATAGCTAAGCTTTGGAAACAACCCAAATGCCCAAAAATAGATGACTGGATCAAGAAGATGTGGTACATATATACCATGGAATATTACTCAGCATTCAAAAAAGATAAACACATGCAATTTGCAGCAACATGGATGGCGCTGGAAGGGATCATGCTCAGTGAAATAAGCCAAAAAGAAAAAGAAAAATACCGGATGGTCTCACTCATAGCAGGAATCTAGAAAACTTAAATAAGGGACCAGGAAAATGAATAACTATAAGAAAGTGAAAATCAAAATCAACAAAAAACTATGAACCAGAGACACTTTTAGGGGGGCGGGGGTGGGAGGGGAGGGATTGGGGTCAGAATGGGGGGGCTGCAATTGTATGGGGAATATAACAATAAAATTTATTAAAAAAAAAATAAAAAATAAAAAATAAAAAAAAGAAAAAGAAAATAAAAATAAAAAAAAATAAAGACAATCTTTTAAAAACTATAAAAAAAAAAAAAAAAAAGTAAAGAGCAATAATAGAGTTTTTTTTTTTAAAGAAAATTTTTATTTTTTATTTTAATTTTTTTAAGATTTATTTTTTTATTTATACAATAGCTGGGGTACAGAGGCATGGGAGGGTGAGAGGATTCACCAGAGACAGAGCGGGGAGCAGAACAGGCAGGCAGACCAAAAGCACTGCTGAGGGGAGCAGCGGGCGTGACAGGAGAGGTCTGATGCACATGTGGGCATCTCCCTGGCCTGCTGGGAATCGAACCTGCACTGCAGAGGCTGCGGACAGCTTCACAGCTCTGCGCTCAACCCGCTGTGCCACCAGGGAGGCCCAATAAAGAGGTTTTTTTTTAAATTTTATTTATTTATTTATTTATACAAGCACTGGGTACAGTCAGAAGCATGGGAGGGTGAGAGAATTCACCAGAGCCAGAGCGGGGAGCAGAGCAGGCAGAAGGACCGAAGTACACTGCTGAGGGGAGCAGCGGGTGGCAGGAGAGGTCTGCGCGCCATGTGGGACCCTCCTCCAGTGGCCGGGGAGCAGCCGGGGATTGAACCGGCGCTGCGGAGGCTGTGGGCAGCTTCACAACCCAGAGCTCAACTGCTGCGCCACGAGGAGGCCCCCAATAAAGAGTTTTTATAGAAGTATGGAAGTGAATGCTTCTATGAAGGAAGAGATGGGATATAAGACATGGAGGGGAATATAAATGATGGAGGCAAGTATGCAAAGAGAGATTATGGTGTTCTGAGCTAGAGCAAAATGTCATTGCCTACCCATTAGCCTTTATATTAAGGTAATTAAAAGTGGTAAGATGAGAACATTTTGTTAAAGGCATAAATGGAGACAACTCAAGTGAGAAAATTTTGGAGTGTGTAGTGGAAGATTGCATATACTTAAGACACTGAGAGCAGAGAGCATTAAGGCATTTAATCTTCAGAAGGATAGGATAGGAAATAATTCAAGTGAAAAACAACCTGGGAGTACAGGGTGGGAATGTCACAAAGCTTCTGCAATCAGGGAGCATTTATTCTTCTCATCAGAAAAATAAGAAGAGCAGAGATGGAAAGTGGCAGAACTACAAAGATGAATTTCAGTTAACATGAAATTTTAATTATGACCAGCCCAGTTAGAAGAATTATAGCAATTTTAGTGTTTTAAGAGGCAAATATATGTCCAATTGAAAGTAATGTAACTAATGGGAAAGGGCATGATTTTTCAATGCTATAGAAAACTACTCTGTCACTGTTGTGCTACAGTTCTATCTCCATATAATGCAAGAATTATCATGACAATTTATCTTCTTGGTGGTTCAGTATCATTAATCTAGCCTTCTTGCCTGGACTTACTTTCTTGTAGTAATGATTTTCACCATCATGTATCGTCATCTGAAAATGATGATTAAACTCTTTTTTTGAATTCCTAAATAAAAAATGACTGTGATAAATTTGGGACCATATAGAATTTTAATATCCAAGGAAAATTGCAAAGAATGGTGCTAAAGGTTAACCTTGTAGGCTAGCATGTGGTTAGCAGGCACTCATGATATCATCTGGCACCAAGATCTTACCAGACATGCTCTCCTAAAAGTAATAAAGTGTGATTTGTCTCAGGATTTTTTTGGTTACTTTCCAAATACCAAAAACCACAGCTTTCAACAAAGGAGGAATTGGACTGGCAATAAAGTTAGCATTTTATTTAGCACTTAAAATCTTCCAGATGTTACTGTAGTTCAAGCTCACTTCTTTATTTATTAATAGAGATTTAGAAAGTCAGTGCTATTTTTACCAATATTGTCCTGTAGACAACTAGAGCTATATCAGTGATATACAGTGAATTAATGGACCTTTTTGCATGAGTTTATTTATAGACTATTGTGTTACACTGAGCTATATGCCTACTTTTATGCCAGTCCCATAATGTTTTAATTATGATAACTTTGTAATATAGTTTGAAACAGTAAATGTGATGCCTCCAGCTTTGTTCTGCTATCTCAAGATTGTTTTAGCTATTCAAAGTCTTTTGTGATGCCACTAGAATTTTAGGTTCATTCTAGTCCTGTAAAAAACAGTCATTTGAATTTTAATAGGTATTACACTGAATCCGTGGATTGCCTTTTATAGTCTAGGCATTTTGACAATCATGAGCTTGGAATACCTTTCCATTTATTTGTGTCTCATTCAGTATAATTAAGGGGAAACATAGACAAGATACAGTCTATTAAGAGGGCCTGGCTGTAGAATTGTATGTAATAATAGTATCTTATTTTCAGGTTTAGCATTGTGCTATCAACATGTAGAACAGTCTTCCTCATTAACAAAGGAAAGTTATGTTCTTTTTCTAGAACTAGATAACTACTTATAAGGCAAAAAAAATATTTTCTTAATACTGTCTATATTTGCCTTTTCGCTGTTAAAATTGAAAGAATTATAACAATTCTTTGCTTTTAATATCTTCTCTTTCCAATGATTATGGAACTGGAGCAAGTGGGTGTCTGGCATTGCACTTTGGTGACTAGGTCAGTGGTTCTTCTTTCCTTTGCATACCCAAGCCTATCCCAATGGGAAATAATTATTCATCTTTTGCTAAAACAAAGATCTACACAGCATAACAATATTCTTAAATCAAACTTTATATTGCTTAGAGATTATTCCTTAGAGATTAAAGTATCTTTTGGGTACCTGGGTGGGTTGCTACAAGAGACCAACAGAGCAAGAAACTCTGGTATCCCCTTGTGCCGCTCACCTTCATTTGAAGAGATTTTTCACTAAGATGAAAATTTCTCAGATGAGTGTTGTTATGCTGTTTAATGTCTTTTAGTGACATTTTCGATCATTTCCTTTACTCCCAGTGCTGCATGTTAGCAGTAGGTATGACTGTCAAACTCTAGCACTTACCATGGAGGAAGGGCCTGTTTTGGTGGTTTATCTATTCTGCTGTTTGCCTGGGAATTCTAAGAATTTTATTTGAAACGTAGATGTAATTCATAAGGTAAATGATAATTCTTCAAAATGGCAAGGGGTTGTATTGCTGAGCTTGAAGCTGATTTATTATGACTTTTTGAAAAGACTGGAATTATATTAAAAAACTGGAATTATTATATTATATTATATAATTATTATATATTTAAACTGAAGTTTCAGGTTTTTAGCTCTGTATATATTATCTTTTTTAAATAGATTTTATATAATTCTTACATCATTTTTCATTTTGGCTAAGATCAAGTGTTGTTTTAAGATCAAGTGTTGTTTATTATCTTTTATAAAGATAGGGGACACTGCACACAAAAGAAATGGGATGCTTTCTTTGCTAGAAGGTTCTATGTCACTATATTCTAAAGGGATGTACGGGGACTTATTTTGAACTCAAGCTTAGACTACACATTTCAAATATTTTTTCTGAGTCTAAGATTGCATGACTTATCTTCCTGTAATTTAGACTACTTATTGATTATGGCAACACATTTCATTTGATTTTTATGGATTATAGATAAATGCATAAGGCCCATCTTTTTTTCTAATAAAAATTAAGTTTAACCTGTTATTTAATAGTGATATTTGTTTGTACACATTTTATTACTCAAATGGTAGTTGATTTTAAAAATATTAACATTTTCAATATTTATTGTTTGTTCACCTTAAAGGAATTTTTTTTTAAGATTTATTTATTCATTTACACAAGAACTGGGGTACAGGCCAGATGCACGGGAGGGTGAGAGGATTCACCAGAGACAGAGTGGGGAATAGAACAGGCAGACTGACGAAATACACTGCTGAGCAGCGGGTGAGACAGGAGAGGTCTGCTGCGCCACATGGGACCCTCGCCATCTGGCCAGGATTGAACTGGTGCTGCAGAGGCTGTGGACAGCTTCACACAGTCTGCACCACCAGGGGAAGCTCAGGAATATGATTCTATTTGTATGTAAATTACAATTATTTTAAACATTGTATTTTGGTTCAAATATATAATTTAAAAATATTTTTCAAAATGTTTTATTGAAGTAAGATTGGTTTTGGTTACTACGTGGGTTTCAGGTGTGCAGGATGATAACCTAACATCCATATTTCCTATGTTGTGACCACCACTCAGAGTCTAGGTACATCCACACCATATGCTTGACCCACTTTACCCAGCTGACTAAACCCTTTTCCCCTCTGGTGACCACCGTTTTGTTCTTTAGAGATTGTTTTGGTTTTGTTTTACTTGTTCTTTTTTTTAAGCAATAGTTTTAAAAAATTGTTTTATCGCCAAAACAGGTCTTAAGAAACAACAAAATAAGTCCAGCTTGAGGAAATTCTTTTTTCCTATTGTTGTGCTACTTCCTTGATACTTAAGTATATTTTTTATGAGTAAGTTTGAATTATAGCATGCCCACTTGGATGCTGCAGAGCCATAAACCAAAAAAAATTACTGGTGCTTTCAAGGGGGTAGTATGTAGATTTAATCATCTTGTTTAAGTTGGCACACCTCACAATAGTCAAGCATTCTAAGAATCAGTGTGCTACCAAGTCCATATGCTTTAAATCACTATGTTTAAGTAATAAGCACATTTCTTTCTAAGAGCGAAAGCCTGACAGAAACCCCGGGTGTGAGATCATTTGCCTCCAAAGGCTGCTTAAGCAAATAACCAAGGGAGTTGATCACAAGAACACAGTCCAGTAATATTCTGTGAGATGGTGAGGAGGTGCGGGTCGCAGCAGTGCTGCATCTAGGCTATATTTTTGCATGTCTTTGCAGTCAGGGTATTTTACTGAAGATGAAATTGCTAAAATATATCTTTCGGTATTAAATCACTCCTTTTCATTACAGCCTGGATTATTTCTTTTAAAAGCATTACATTTGAATTTTCAAAAACCAAAAGATACTTCAGATCCAGAACATTAACAAATACGAATGTTGAGGTACTAGAAAAGTATGTAATTTTCAGATTTTATCAGACACTGTGGACAACCTGTCTGAGAAAGAATGTGTGTGCTCCAATTATTGAAATGCTTCACCGAAGCAAAAATAGTAAATTTTTTAGAAAAGTTACATTTTGAAATGAAAGCAATACAATTTATTTTATCAGTGAATGCTAAATAATTCTTCAAATGAACACTTTCTATTTTTGATTATTTTTCAAATGAAAATCATAAATTTTACTTAAAATGCATTCATAATATGTTTTAGGAGAGACATTTCTATAACTGAGTGGTTGTAATGCTCTTAGAAATTATTTGAGTTCTTTTAATATACTGTTGCTAAGAGACATTTTCATATTAACTTTCATATAGTCTACATTTTTACTAATTTATTAAGTCATATATAATTTTAGTTAGGATGTTTTTATATATACTTTTCAATAGCTTTATTTTGATAATTCAATATATATTAGGCATGAGCTCAGACTACAAGATAAATGTAGATTTTTGGCCAAAGGAAAGAAGTCATTAGCATATAATCCAGGATAATCATACAATAATTTTCTCTTTTTTTTTTCACAGTTAGATAAAATGATTCAATTCAATTCTATATTAAGCATCATTGAGAGAAATATTTTCGAGCTGAGCTATTTTATCCAAAATTTCAAGCTAGTGCGAAGTCAACAGTTTAGGGCAGTATATAGCACTTTCTGTGCCTTTATTTCAGACTTGACTTGTTTATTTTGGATATTTCAGACATAAGAGAAGAACCATGGATGATATAGTTACAAAATATGAGACTTCTGAAAAATTTTATTTTGTTAATTTTTCCAGATATTTTAAAACATTTTCCTACTATTGATATTTTTTATTTCCATTGTTCTTCTCATTTGTTTCAAAATGTACTTTATCTGTTTGAAATCAGTCATTCTCTTTAAATGGCTCACTTTAGCCAAAAATCTGGAAAGTAATGCAAAATCTAGTGGCATGGTTTACTAAAAATGAGGAAAAAAGAGTCAAGAACAATAATTTTATCTATATACTTGTAACATTCTCAGTGACTACTCTGTATTTCAGGGATAAGCATTTCCTGTTTAAAGTGAACATAGATTTAATGACTCAATTAAAACTTAACTCTTTTCAGCGCAATAAGCAAATTGGTCAACATTTTCATCAGAGTTGTAGCTGAGCATGATTCTTTCAACTATCTTTGATGCATCCTGAAAAGTTGTAGGTGTGCCAGACCATGAGTGTGGTCAAGAAAGTCCTTCCTGCCTTTGCAATCAAGTTATGAACCCAGCAGTGGTGAGAACATGCCCAGGGAAGGACGCCATTTAATTCCACTGCGGGAACCTACATTATAATAACTGTTCTCCAGTAGTAGACATAAGATAACTACCAATTCATACTTTTTAAAAATGATTTATTTATTTATTTATTTATGCATACAAGAGCTGGGATACAGGGCAGAGATGCTGGGGGTGAGAGGATCCACCAGAGATAGAATGGGGAGCTGTGGCAGATTGACTGAAATACACCACTGAGGGGAGCAGCAGGAAGACAGGAGAGGTCTGCTGCGCCCTGTGGGTTTCTCCCTGGCTTTCCGGGCATTGAACTCGTGCTGCAGAGGCTGTGGATTGCTTTATAGTGTGGTGCTTAACGCCTTGTGCCACCAGGGAGGCCCAGATAACTACCAATTCATGGTTTACATTAACATTATAAATAAACAAGGTCCTTTGTATTTCCTGCAATAGTTGATCAGTACAAGGTCCCTGTGGGGTGTATTATTATTGTTTGTTTTTATTATTGATAATTCATCTTCCAGAGAACGGAAGAGAAACAAACACTAGTGAGATAAGTTATTGCATAAAGTCAAAGGTCTATTAATGTATTGATATAAAAGTTTAAATGGTAAAACACTTGCAGCTATATTTTGGTTTTAAATCTATGTAAGACAAATTTACATATCAAAATTGAAATCTTGGTAATAGATGTGGGGATATAGGCAATGCCATATTTTCAACCTAACTTTTTTTAATATTTTATTTTACATAATTCTTATTTCAGTTTTCATTTTTGCATAATGCATGCATTTTCATTTTGGTTATATTCCCCATACAATTGCCCCCCCCCTTATTTTGACCCTAATCCTTCCTCCCCCCCCGCCCATAGTGTTTCTCTGGTTTATAGTTGCTTGTTGATTTTGATTTTTTCTTTATTTTAGTTAGTCATTCTCCTGGTCCCTTATTTAGGATTTCTAAATTCCTGCTATGAGTGAGACCATCCAGTATTTTTCTTTTTCTTTCTGGCTTATTTCTTTCTGGCTTATTTATTTCCAGCTTCATCCATGTTGCTGCAAATTGCGTAGGTTTGTCTTTTTCGATTGCTGAGTAATATTCCATTGTGTACATGTACCACATCTTCTTGATCCAGTCATCTATTTTGGGGCATTTGCGTTGTTTACAAAGCTGTGTGGAAATTCCTTAACCTACTAAACATAGAGTTTCCATATGATCCAGCAATTCCACTCCTAGGTATTTACCTAAATGACACAGAAACATCAATTCCAAAGGGTACCTGTGCCCCTATGTTTATAGCAGCACTATTTACAATAGCTAAGCTATGGAAACCTGACATTTTTATTAAATATGCACACATTTTTGTTTCATACAGCAATTCATCTAGTAGAATTTTTTATATACTTTTCAATTGCACTTAAAGATGTTCATTAACTAAAGTATTTTATGGTATTGTGTACTAACATGCATGAAATGTAAATAACACAAATATCTTAATAGAGAACTAATTAAATTATTGATGGCTTGTCTGCATTCTAAATGAATATATTCAACTATTGTACTAAGAGGTCTTTAAAATACTTTGTTAAATTAAAAAGGATACTGAAAATTTGAATAGTATGATTCACTTAAGTAAAAATAAAATATAACAGGAAAATATATACTGATACAAACTTTTTGATGGTGATTAGTCCTTGAAGTTGAAATTGTGGGTCTCCATGGAGAAGATGGTTACCATTTTTATATACCTTGTGAACATTTTAGCTTTTTAACATATGCAGAGTTGTTTTAAGATTAAAATAGGAATATAGTAATGATTTCAATGGAAGCTATTTTAGAGTGCCGGTATGTTAACTCTATGTTGGCACTCTGTTAAATTTTATCTAATGTGAGACAACAGTGAGGAAATGCCTTGTGGTACAGATGACCACCTTTGTAAAGATTATTTGTTGAGATGAAAAACAAAGTTGAGATGAAATCAAAGGGCAGAGAAGTTACTAACTACCATTTGTATGGCCAACAGTGCCAGGTTGAGAATTCCAGTTGTATTTCATCCCCAAGTTTGTGTGTTAAATACTTTGGTCATATTTCAGACATGGAAATTACATCTAAGGTGGAAGATCAGAGCTGTTGAGATTAGCTTGTGACCCACTTTTCATCTGCCCTCCCTTGTCCTACCCTTCCACAAGGAAGGCACAAATAATTTTGTATGGATTAGAAACTGTCACCAGGGAAAATAATGAACTCTTCTTCTTTCTCTGTTGGTGTAATCTCTGTTGGTGTAAGTATTTAGTGCTTTTAAGAGAGTAACAGAAGCAGCAATATTGACCAACAGTCCTGGGCTCTCTCATTTCTAATGTGACCCTTTATGAAATGTCTTGACTTGTGTCCTTGTGGCTTTCTAATCCTAGTGTAAAGAGCTCAATCCCTGTTGCTTCTAAAACAAGTAATCACTTTACATATACATTATTTTTATTTTCTCTATCAAAGACAAACATTTTGACACATTCATCTATTCTTAAAAGCTCATCTTACTAGTCAAAGCATCTGTGAAAAAAATAAACAGCTGTGAATCTAAATATAGAATAAATTTCAGTCTTTACAACATAAAGGTTGGGAAAGAGCTGCTATTGAACATGTGACGCTACAAATGATGGTGCTTGCTGAATGTCATAGAAATTGCAATTTTAGAAATTGAGTGTAATGCTAATATATCTCACAGGAAGATACTTATTACATATAGCTTCACCTATTTTAGTCTGGATATATTTTTAGTGTGAAAATGTCCACATGTGACCTATCCCTCAAAAAAGTTGATAGAAGATATAGCTTTTGTCTCTTTCTATCTTTCTTATCAGTAATGTCTCAGGGCATAAGAGTACAGCTATTTGAGTGATAAAAGAAAGGCAAAGGAAATTTCAGCTACAACAAATCCAATTAATTTGAACCCACATTAGGCAGTGTGTTTTAAGAAATAAAGATAATACATGAATTTCCTAAAGAAAAAGATTTTGTTTGTTTTTTGAAAGTAAACTCATATCTAGTTCCAATTTTCCCGATAGCTCACATAATGCTATAATAATTGAATTCAGATAATGATTATGTGAAAATAATTTACTTTCAAAAATGAAATTGTAACTATCATATTTGCTAAGATACGAAGGTGTATTTATATATTTCCAGAAGTAGGGACTGACATGATTTAAAACACTTTTAATCAACTAAAAAAAGTCATTAATCAAACACCTGTTTTTCTAATCATTCAAGTTTCTTGGCATTTCTCTGCAGAGTGATAATGAACATCTGGTTTTATATGGTTAATGAGTATAAAATAATATTGAATTTCTCTTTCCCTAAGGGCTCCTGAGTCCTTTTCCTACTCCCCCCATTAGAGATACAAATACATAAAACCATAGCAATTTGTGGTGCAAAAGTTAATATGAAATAGTTATAATTCAGATTCAGTGTGCCTGTTACTGCTGTATTTTTTCAGCCCGGAATAATTCTTTCATATTTAATCCTTCTGACTACCACAAATATTTTAAAATGAAATCCAGGGGATAAAACAACAGAAAATTAATATATTTTCCAGTTTTCTATAGTTTTTCAATTTTCTTGAGAGTTTGCATTAAAATAGCAAGAGAAGAGCGATTAACAGTAAATGATAAAAATAGGTTTTTGTGCCAAGTATATGTGACTATTCAAAACATATTAAAGTGTATTTTATACTGTACAATCATTCTGTGAATCCTCTGGTGAAATCAGTCATTCCAATGTTTCCTTAAAATATGACGGAAGACCAAGCACAGCAAGACACCAGGGGTGTTTTGTGGATGGCTTTTCTGGTCCTGCACCAGCTCAATTGATAAAAATCCTTGGCATTGGAATGTGGTCATTGAGAGATGATAAAATTAGTTTTCTAATTCACTATTGAAACACACACAAAACAAGAACAAGTCTTCCATTGAGAGTAAGGAGTCATTAAAATATTATTCTTAACTCCAGGAGATATGCAAGTAAATTATTTATCTTAACAAAGCAAAATTTATTAAATCTAGATTTTTTTCACAATAGCTCATGTCTATGGAATGTCACTGGGTGATAGAGACCAGGCCATTGAACTTGTAGTAAAGGCCTACTGAAGTAATATGTACATGTGTGCTGGTGTATAAATATGGCTGACTGAAATGTTGAACAGGTGGGATTCATGAACATTGCATATATGTATGTTTTATTCTTGTCTCTCCAGTTGTGGAAACCTTGGTTTGGGCCTGGGTAAAGACTTGGCTAGAGCTTGTACTATTTTGCTTACTTTGACTTAAAGAAAAAAATGCAGGGCCTCCCCGGTGGCGCAGCGGTTGAGCGTTGGTTTGCGAAGCTGCCCGTGGCCTCCACGGCGCCAGTTCGATCCCTGGCTGCTCCCCGGCCACCGGAGGAGGGTCCCGCATGGCGCACAGACCTCTCCTGCCGCCCGCTGCTCCCCTCAGCAGTGTACTTCGGTCCTTCTGCCTGTTCTGCTCCCTGCTCTGGCTCTAGTGAATTCTCTCACCCTCCCGCGCTTCTGACTGTGCCCAGTGCTTGTATAAACAAACAAACAAACAAACAAATAATACATGACTCTTAAAAAAAATTAAAAAATATAATCATTTAAAAAAATCACAACACAGTCTCAGTCAGAAATCTAGCTCAATGTATTAAGAAAAACCCCACTAACACATTTTCGAAATATTATAAGGCTTTTAGTTTTCTTGGGCGTGAGGAACACAGTTGTCTTCTCTACTTTCAGTCATGTTCACTGCTTAAAATCACAGAAACTGCTCTTTCTAGACTTTGGAATGAGAAAATGATAGGTCTGGTGGAGCTGGTGAGAAAAGAGAACCGTATCCTGGTATCAACTGCCTCCAAGTAAAATACCCCCAGTCTTACTGCTTTGTTTTCTGAATCTTGATCTTTTAAAAAGAATTGATTTTTGAAAGTGACCAAATAATATAAACATTAAGTATTCATTATTATTATTATTTTGTAGCTCAGGATATGGGGAGTGTTTTTACACATACCACTTTGGGATATAATGTCTATAATATTTGTACATAAGAGAGAAATGATAGTTCCACATTTGTGATACTTATATGAGCAACTTTGTGTGCTTATCAATGAGTGTATTAAGTAAGGAGAAAAAAAAGGGATAAAGGGATGACTGTTTAGTTATCCTCTGATGATCTTATTAAATATTGCAGTGCATTTTTAGTGTTGAGTTTTTCTCCCATGTTTAATTTCAAATAACCATGTTTTTTAAAGAAAAATAAAATTGTACTAAATGAATCTTGTAGGGATAAGATGGAGGAATAGATCATTCAGATATTGTTTTAGCCTTCTTTCTTAGCAGTATGCCTACTGAAGACTTTTACCATATAAAGTACACTCATCAGGCATTTTTCTAGGAAACATTCTAATCCAACATGGAAAATAATCATCCTTAAGCAGTATAGCATAACTGCTTTCAGCACTGTGGTGTTTTTTTCTTTCTCCTCATCCTTCCGACACAAATGTAACAGCTCACATGAAAATCCATTTCTGAAAGTTTGTTTTATTGTCATACAACCCAAGCTCTTTGGGCTCAAGTGCGTGATTGATTATCCATGAAGATAACGTCTAGCTAAGTTATGCAAATGTATTAATCATGTGTAGGAATAAAAGCCACTTGTTACTTTAATGAGCAAAAAGAGAGGGTATAATGTTAATTATGTGTAGGTTGTTTATGTGATTTAATATATAATTTAGGAATTGAAAGATAATTTACCTTTATTAATAATCCAGTTAAAACTACTATTTGGCTGAGGAAGACATTTGCAATTGTCATTAGTATATGTTACAGTAATTGAAAGCTTTTTGATAAGATTTCATGTTCTCATGTGACGTCACTTGAAGTTAAATGTGACCTCTATTTTATTTACCTTTTTATGTAAAGTGTTTAATGACTCAGAAGAAGTTCAAAAAAGTAGTACTGAGTGGGATGTGTATCCTTTATCCTCTCTTTCCACGGTTTTGACTTGCATAACTGTAATTAAAATCAAACCCACAGGTCTTGTTTAGATTGCACTCGTTCTGCATACACTCATGTGGGTGTTTATGTGTTTGTGTGTGTGTCCTTCTATTCATATATGAATCTGTTTCATTGTACCCAAAACAAGATACAGAACTGGTCTATCACCTAAATACCCCTTATGTTAGCCACACACAAACACTCCCCTCTCCCAGACACACTCAGTTAACTCTGCTTGGTGCTGGTATGCTATGGGCATGTAATATAATGCCTAGAGTAATTCATAAAGTGAGCTATAGGAAGAAAGTACATGAAAACATTATGGATAAGTAAAAATAGAATTCTAAAATATGTTTAAATAACCCACAGAAAGAGTGAAAAAAGAAAACAGATTAAGTGTAAGAAAACAACAGAGACAAAAAGGAAATTACAGACTAAATGAATAATTACATTAAATATAAGTAGTCTAAACACTTAAAATAAATTGACTGTTAGTGGATAAACAAAACGGTACCAAAAAATCATTATATGTTGTCTTTCAAGAGCTTACTTCAAATATAACACTATAGGGCTTCTCTGGTGGCAGAGGGGTTCAAGTCTCAGCACTATCAAGCTGTTGCCAGCCACTGCAACATGAGTTCGATCCCTTGCCAGGGTGCTGACCCACATGGCACAGCAAACCTCTCTTGTCTCCCTGCTGCTCCCCTTAGCAGTGTATTTCAGTAGATCTGTCTGTTCTGCTCCCCCCTCTGTCGCTGGTAAATGCTTTCACCCCTGCACCTCTGCCTTGCACCCCAGTTCTTATATGCATAAATAAATAAAAATAAATTAAAATAGTAACACTGTAACAATACTCATCAGATGGAAGAAAATGGATGCAAATTGATAAAATATTAATTAATGAGTATTAATATTCAAAATATCAATAATTTTAATAATAAACATTTATAGTCAAAAGAATAATAATTGAAGAGAAAGTAGAATGTAAAACAAAGCTAAAAAAAAATTACCAGGGACAAGAAAGAGACGTGTATGTCAGCAGTTATTTCCTGTAGCACTTGGAGTAAATTCCAGTCACTTTGCTTGACTTAAAGACTCAGAAGACCTTACAGCTTATCTAGAAGCCTTTCCTTTAGGTGAGCTATAATTCTACTGGTTGCACCACTGGTGACCCATGAGCTCCTCAAATTGCTGAACTCTTTCTGAGATTTGGATTGAGGTACCTGTTAATGTCCTTTTTCATGAAAGATCTACCTTTGTTCTAGATGTCTGTTGTTGCATAGCAACATGCTCCAGCATTTAGTGGCTTCAAACAGTAGCTATTTATTAAGTCTCAGGATTGTGTAGATTGGGAATTCTGCCAGCTACTCAGCTGGCTAATCCTTTGCAACATTTTGCAAGGAAGGGGTTGCTCAAGGGTGTGCAGTTAGCGCTGAGCTAATCTAGGGATACCAGGGTGCCTTTGTTCATAGGACTGACCTCCTCTCGCCTCCGCTTCCTCTTCAAGTAATCTCAGGGCTTTTGCACGAGGACATTGTTTGGACAAGGCTACTCAGGACTCCAGGAGTGTTCAAAAGGATCAGAAGTGGAAGTAGTCTTTCAAAGCTAGTGTCTAGAATCTGGAAGATTCATTTCCAGCAGCTGGAAGTCAGCGTCCTCCAAATTCAAAACAAGGAAACAAAATCCACTTCTCAATATGAAAAATTTTAATGAATTTGTGGTTGTTTTTATTCTGACGCAGCCTTGCAGGTAGATTCCTGTCATGTTTTATGATTTATTATTTTGCGGAAGAACAGTTTTAATTAATAATGAGTTGAAAGACAGATTAAAGCAATTAAATTACACTTTAAAAAAAAATCCATGCCATAGAAGCAACAAATTGTATATGATAAAAAATTATCTTTAAGCTTTGGTGAAATCAACTGGTCTTTTTTATTTTTTACTGCAGTGACGTTGCATTGTGGAATTTTGTAGTTTCAGCTGCGCATGGTCGAGAAACAACATGTTGGTCAGTTGTCCGTTAAGTTCACTGCTAACATCTCAGTGCCCCTGCCGCCCCGCCTTCCCTCGGCATCATGGTGTCTGCACACATAGTTCTCTCAGAGCAGCGCATGCTTACTTATCAACCTTTGTGATTTAATTTTTAATTTATTTCTTTTAAAATGGTTTGCTTTGTTCTGTTTCATCTAGGAAGCAATTAATTTTAGAAAAGATGTTAATGTGTTGTCCTCTGCCTCTCTAGTACCTAACAGTATTGGTAGCAGGTATTGAGTAGATATTTATGGAGTAATTTCTTTCTTTTTTTTTTTAAGATTTATTTATTTATTTATATAAGCACTGGGTACAGTCAGAAGCGTGGGAGGGTGAGCGAATTCACGAGAGTCAGAGCAGTGAGCAGAGCAGGCAGACTGATGAAGTTCACTGCTGAGGGGAGCAGCGGGAGGCAGGAGAGGTCTACATGCCATGTGGGACCCTCACCCTGGCCGGGGATCGAACGAGCACTGCAGAGGCTGTGGGCAGCTTCGCAAGCCAGCGCTCAACCGCTGCACCACCGGGGAGACCCAGTTTATGGAATAATTTCTTAAGATTTAATGCAGATTGACTTTTTAATGGAAAGGTCTTACATAAATGCAGAGCGGAGTCACTTTGCAGATGACTCACGAAAAATGTGGACAAACTCAGTCAGAATCAGTCAGAATCTGGAAGTTACTTTGGTTATAAAGGTGCTGGGCCTCCCCCAGTGGCGCAGGCGATTGAGCACAGTGCTGTGAAGCTGTCCGCAGCCTCTGCAGTGACAGTTCGATCCCTGCCAGCCGCGTAGCAACTCATATGGCAGGACAGACCTCTCCTGTCTCACCTGCTGCTCTCCTCAGCAGTGTATTTCAGTCGGTCTGCCTGTTCTGTTCCCCGCTCTGTCTCTGGTGAACCCTCTCACCCTCCCGTGCATCTGGCCTGTACCCCGATTCTTGTATGCATAAATAAATAAATCTTTAAAAAATAATAAAAAAATAAAGGCGCTGGGGGGGGGTGGTGGTCACAATATGAAGGAACAGTAGGAAATGCAGCTAGTGGAGCAGTGACCAGGCTGGCTGCTCGTGTCCCCAGAGAGACGGGGTGTCCTGCTGGGGGGCTGTGTTTCTGGAAGGCTAGAGGAAAACAGAAGGTGGAGTCTAGTGGAAAAGTGACATATGAACACTGGAGGGGACTTGGCATGTTTTGCTTGTAAAAGCCTGAGGGACACGTGTAATTGATAACTTCAAATGCTGAACAGTTGTCATATGTGAGCCTTTTCCCCTCTTCCTCAGAACTCTGATTAATAACATGTCAAAGATGAATTTTACAATTAAAATGAAACTAAGCAACCCAGAACGATTACTCCAAGGGGAAAAAGTGATTTCAAATGTTTCAGTCAGTATTTCAGGTTGCAGTAGTTACTTCTTTCTTACACTTGGGACTAAATTTGAAGCTTGCTTGTCACCTTGGTGTAGTAATTACATTTACGTTCAGTCATTAAAAAGTAGGTCAGTTAGATAATTTTTCTCTCATCCTATCAATACTTTACGTGTTAAGGTATGAACAGTGTTTTACAAGGTCAATGTTTGGTCCCACTGTAGTGGCTTCTCGTCACACTAGGCACCCGGGTCTAGATCAGGTGAGTGAAAAATAAATTCAGGAAATTGAAGTCAATATTAATGTTTAGGGCAGTGAAACTAGCCTGTGTGAACTCTGATGCAAGGGATTTGCCATTCTCCGTGTGTCCAAACCTAGGGAATGTTCACCAGGAGTAAACACGGACTCTGAGGGACTAGGATGTGTCCACAAAGGTTCATCACCTGCAGCAAATGCGCCACTCGGTGGGGGAGACTGGGCCTGTGGAGTGAAGGGGGCCCTGGGGAAGTCTGTACCTTCTGATCAGTATTGCTGCCAACCTGAGACTGCTCTAAAACAGTAGAAAATCAGTCTTGTAAGTCACAAGTTCTCTCTAAGACCTAGTCCTCAAATTTACTAAATTTATATACAGATCAAAAATCTCTATTAATGATTTTTCAAATCTGTTACAACACATGTCGATGTTAAAATATTTACACAGATCTCGAAGACGGTCACAAAGTTTTGCCCGGACAATGTATTATTATTATAAGCACCGATATCTGTCACAGTGTTGACACATTTTTAAGGATTCTTGTTTATAAATTATGTTTATTGAGGTAAAGTAGGTTTACATCATTGCATCTGCTTTGGGGCTTATAGGTTTAAATTTCTGCTGACTTACACTTTCACACTCTGCCCGCCTCCAGGCCCCCCAACCCTCACCTTGCTCCCTTGGGCCCTTCCCTCCAGGTTCCCACCCCCCAGCCTCCACCCTGGCTGCTCTTCTTCCCTAAGTTATTTTATGCTTGCATCTTTTTTGTATTTTTCAAATTATTTTCACATATTATCAGGTAGAACATTAGCATCAGGAGCAAACAATGTGTCATGTGACCAGTTCGACAGAATCCAAACACATTGATTTACCTACTTTATAGGAAAGGCAAAATTTGGACCCAATAGTATTGCCCTCCATTTTTTTCCCATAGCATAAGTGAACTTTTCCAGAACCTTGTCTTAAACTTAGGTGGGGAATCTCTTCTCAATGTTGAAATGACCTCTTGTAAACTCTTACTGTTGCTGTGTGTCAGAGCTTACAGGAAAGAACGTGAAGTTTGATCTTTTAGTTACTATTTATAAGTTGTGACAATGCATAGGGGCTACTTCTATTTCCAAGATGACATCAGTGCTAACTTCAGAATAGGTTCAATTTTGTTCAAAAAATAAAGCTACTCCTTTAAAATGTTCTCTGAGGAGGCTCGTTCAGTGGACACTTTTGAAAGAACATGAGTGCTCCGTGGCTCAGCAAAGGCAGACCTGGTGGCCAGCCGTGTGCACGGCAGTCTGCACGGGCCTGGGTGGACCCCTGTTCTGGGTGGTTCCCTGGCTCCTGGGTTGCAGCTCCCCCTCCACAGAGCAGACAGCAGGGCATCCACAGCAGCTTCCCGTGGTGCTGCTTTACTGTTCCTTCATGACCTTTCAGTTTCTCATGAAATTTTAACTTTTATGTAGCTGGTAAGCAGTTTATTCAAAATGACAAAATATTTAGTAGGGAAAATAGCAAGTGTGTTGAGTGGCATGGGTGACAAAATAAGTGTAGACAAAGAAAAATACAGAGCAGACTGCGGAATGATTTCACTCTCCATGTTTTCTTCACTAAAGAGCAGGTAAAAGCCAGTAAGTCAGTCAGGCAACACCTTCCCTTATGCCCACGTCTGCCTCATGTTGAGTACTCGCCTTTCCATAGCATCTCATTCCATGCTGTGTGAGTTCAATTTTATCTTATTTCTTAATCTTTTCACTAAGTCTGAGAAAGGTTTTAATCTTTGTTTGTGCCCCTGCTCAAAACCCAGTCTTTATAAAAGAAGCCAATCATCCATTGATTTCTAGAAAAGACTTCGCTTCTCTCCAATGATCATAATTATTTTAATATCAGAAAAATAACAATCTAAAAATAAGCAGAAATAAAGTAGTTCTTTCTTTAATGCTAAATAGCTTCAGCTTTATCAACTTGAATCCTTTCAGGAGTTTTCTGAAGTGTCAGTCTTTCTTTACTCCTGTGTAGTTAAGACATCAAATTGATATATAGCATATTTTAGCTTTGATTTCCATGAAAATTGCTTTATTAATTTATATTTAATTTTGTTTTGCTTTAAATTCTAATATGTCAAACAGGATAATTCAGAAATACATATCTATTTCTTTCCCCTTAAGTCTCTTTTCTTCTGCCCTGTAGATAATAAATTTTGTTTCTACTTCTGTTTGTAAACTATAAGGATTCATTACAGAGATGATAGACAGATGCATATACCTTTTGTATATACATTTCAACACCTCCTAAGCAAAAGTTAATATTGACCTAGTGTTAGATAAATAAACATATTAACAATAGTCATATTATTTTGTATGCCTGAAATATTTTTTGAGCTTAATCTATAGTCATGTATAAAAATTTCTCATTCTCTTTAACAACTCATACTTTCATGGGTATATTACAGTTTGTTCAATGAACCCCATAGCTACATATTTGGACTATTTCCAAATAGTTTTTGTTTTTGTTTTTACATATAGAATAACAATAAATAGGGTGAGTACATTTCAGCTTTTCTAGAATATCTTTGGAAGAGATTCCTAATGGAGGGATCTGTGTAAAGAGACAAATCAATAGGTTTTATTTCTAGATATTTATGAATTCCTTTTTACAGGTGTGCAAGTATAGATTGCCCTCAGCAGTGTACAAGTGTGTTCTCCTCTACACATCTCCAAATGTGGAATGTGGATAATCTTGGAATAGATTGCTAATCTTTTTGCAGAGTACATTCATTTTCATGATATCTAGAGTTGAAAATGAATCATCCACTGAACAAAATACACTTTTCTGAAATGACTTAAATAAACCTTGTTGTCTTTAGAATTTCAAAAGGTGTATGATTTTTGACAATAGTACTTTTTAAAGGGACACATCAAATGGTTTGGGCTTTTTTTTTTTTTTTTTTTTTTTTGTCAGTAAACACTCTCTAGGATGATTGGCAGCTCTTGAAGAGACAAGTCTAGCATGCCAGTTTACTGGCATGTTAGAAGTCTAAAAACATAAAGAAACTTTTAGAAGTGGATTCATCCTACATCGTAGCCCAATTCCACCATGAATCCACATCAGTACTATTCTCTGGATTCCCAGACTAGACTGTTACAGGTTAACTGTCATGTTGCTTCTATTAGAGGCCATGCAATTGTCTTATTCCACAAGTAAGTACATAGAAGAGGCCAGCAGAATTGTCACACCATTTTTTTCAGAATATTATCTTTGCATTCTGCAGATGCGCTCACTGTTAAAAGGTCCTCATGTTATGCTTTCTCATCTCTGTCATGACCTGTCCCCCTGGGGAAGCATCCCATTACAACAGAGTCACTGGAGAGTTAAAGAGTGTAGATGAGGGCGGTTAACCACCACGATGCACCTGTCGGAAGTCCAGCTGGCTCACATATAACTGAGCATAAGGCTGATTGGCTTCCTGCCCAGAGAAACCATGTATCCTGAAGGGTGCCATATTGACAATTATGGATATGCAAAATTGTTCACACATTCAAGGTTAAGAGCAACTTATTTTCAGCTCATATCTTTATGCAATTCATTTGATGGCATATGGGGTCATTTTGGAGCTTAGTCTCTAGAGTCAAGGATTGCTGCCACAATCCACTTGTTCTAAATCATGGTTGCTATTCAGATAGCTTAAAAATTAATTATCGTTCTATGTTTTCACCAGCATTTTAAATGATTACTCAGGGAAAATGGGGAATTAGTGTAAATTAACATCTAAGCAAAAAAGAGTAGATGTATTGATCGGAGCTGGGTGTGACAATGATGAATGATCTCTGCTGAAAACAACGGTGTCCATTTGATCATGATGTGTCGTCAGATAACACAAGAGCAAAAGGCTAAATAAGACTATCCTCCTGTAAATCTTAGGGATTCCCCCAAATGATCTATTTTCTAGATTTAAAATTAATGATAAACTACCATAATGTACTTTGTGTTTTGTAATTTTTCACAGTCTCTGAAGTCAGGGTCTTTATTCTGCACATTTGCAATAAGGACTCATGTCTTATCCTCGCTGGAGGATTACATAATTGGTTCCATTGGGGGAGTCACAGAACATAATTTCCTTCAATATTATCCTTTGTGTCAGAAATTTCTTGCATTTTGGGACATTGTCAGATTAGATTTATTGAGTGCATAAATTGTTTTTTCAAAGACCAGATATCATTAAAAATATTTAGGTTCTATTTATGTCAGTAAAAGTCATATTTATTCTATATCTATACTAGCAAATGTATTTCTAACCTTTTCCAAATAACATGGGGAAAAATGCTACTGAATTAAT
Organism: Talpa occidentalis; assembly: GCF_014898055.3. Taxonomy (NCBI): domain Eukaryota; kingdom Metazoa; phylum Chordata; class Mammalia; order Eulipotyphla; family Talpidae; genus Talpa; species Talpa occidentalis. The sequence goes on from NW_023605194.1 coordinate 114,709,032, forward strand.
TGTTGAAATAATGCCTAGCTTTTCCTGGTTACTTGTCAACTTGAGTAATATTTTTTGATAATAGCATGATGGAATAAATAAATTTGAATAAAATTTTAAAATGGCTTTTCATTTTCTTCTTGAATGTCTTGTCATGTGAAAAGAAATTTTGTTCTTTCCCTAAGAGCACAAATATATTCATAATACCGAAGATGATTTATACTCTTTCAATTTGTAAGTCATTTTTATAATGAGATCTTAGCCTAAAATATGCCTTCAGTTCCTAGAGTTTTTTATGAATCTTTATTAGTTAATAGGATATTCCTTTTTATATTTACCTGTGTCTTCCCAAAATTACTTTAACACCACCTCCGTAGTTGTGAAGATGAAACCTGCTAGATTTTCCTGCTCCCAGCTGATGAACTTTCTTGCATTTCTGGAATCTCTGTGCCTTAGGTGATCTTTCCATTCATTTACATGTGCTGCCCCTAAGTAAACAGGTGTACCTTCAAGGCTCGATGTCCAAGTTTGCCCTAACTTCAGCAAATAATCCTTCTGGGATTTTTTTTTTTTTGCCATGTTTTGAATTGGCATATATGAAGGACAGTTGCTTTTTACAGTTTAATTTTTTTCATCTGTATACATGTGTGCCTCTGCTTTAAGTGACAGATATTTAAATAAGATTCCCCATGTGTATTGTTGAGAGAGAAATTGAAGAGTGTAATCACTGTACTCCTTAATATGTTTGTATTGTTCATACATTATTAAGAAAAGTCTCCTAACTTTCCTATGACTTAAGAATTTTTTCCCACAATTTTACTTTTATTTAAAAACAGATTTCGGGGGATTGCTTTTCATAGTTAAAATATGTAGCACAATAAGGATTGAGTTCATTATATTTGACTTAAACTTTTATCTTGGTGCCCATCATGTCATCCTTCAAGCAATTCTTGTTTATTACAGCACTCATCTATGTTTGTTGATTGAATTAATATCACCTCCATGCTTGCTTTCTTATTCATCTATTTGTTTATCTCTGTGTTCATTTCTAGCCTGGTTATATTGTTTAGTTCTGTACTCCAAGGCATACATATGGTGGGAGTTAACTGAGGTTTATCTTTGATAATTCATTTTGAGAGATTAGTACTTATTATTTTCTTTGAATGAATGGAATGAATTCAGACTTTTTGATTACCAGGCTAACAGCTAGGCAGTCACAAGGAATTCAGGGGAAAGGGGCTGCTTAAAAGAGTGAGAAAATAAGGGAAACATTTTTTTCAGCCTGTAGAACATGTTGGTGTTACTAAGCACTTTCCCATAAGTAGCACCCTCTGAGTGGTCCCGCTGAGTCCTGAGAAATAAAAGGGATGGTTGATGGAAAACATGAACAAAAACACTCCATTATAATTTCTAAGAGTAAATTGGAAGACATGAATTCTAAAGAGCCAATAATGTGATTCTTGATACCACATAGCAGAATAAATAGTGGCTGGCTCAGTCACAAGAGCAGCAGGAAGAAGACCTGTCCCTACAGGAGCAGTGGACACTGGATGGCTGCTGCGGACCTGCTTCCTGGCCAGATGAGCAGGGCAGGGGTGCACAAGGTGTGTCTGGATACGTATTTCCAGAAACTCATCAACAGATCCATGACTCCATCTCCTGTGGGCAGAGTGAAGACTGAGATAGAGAGAGGCTAGGGATTAAGGCAATTCTGCATCCTTTCCTCCAAATAAACCACACTGAAAAGAATCTCTAGCTGCACTTTGTAAATTTAGTTAATATTTATGATCATTGGCTGGAAGAAACCATGGAAACGAGCTCATCTTGCCTTTAAGAGTGGTGATCATTAACCATATTTTACTGAATCAAAAATTATATTCCCAAAGTCTTACTCTCATCAGGGACACACACACACACACACACACACACACACATTATGTGTGGGGTTTTAGAGACTAGATCATTTTTTCTATTCCTAAATTTGCTTCCAAATTAATGTCAAATCAGCCAGACTAGTTGAAAGATAGGGGAGCCATTCTCAGTGCATCTGCCAAGCAATTTCACACAATTTGACTGATTTTTTTAGGTAGTAAGTTCTGAAAACAGAAACTGTTGAAAGCTATCAGACCTGAATTTATTTCACAGAATTTTATTCCCATCTGAGTGTGATTTATTCTCTGTCACTTCTATGTCTACACTAATGCACCATTATGCACAGCTGATGTTTCAGATGTGCAAGCATCACACTTCCTGAAGCCAGAGCTTCATGATTACGTCAGACATTGTCTGGCTTGATCTATGTAGCTAGTCGATTTTACCTCCATGGTTGCTGATGAATCTGGAATAATTACTTAAATATTTACTCTTCTGTGTTTAAGAATTGCTAGAACAAAGAGATTATGCATGCAGGAAGTGTGCAGGGGGCTTGAAGATAACAAATGATATATCGAGCACAGCCTAATGTGGCTTTACTGGAGTAGAAACAGTGGTAATAAATCATTTGCCAATGTTGATAATAAAATAGTGCATTGGCCTCCATCAGCCACAAGAGAAAGGTTAAATGTTATTTCTCACAATAACCATGTGGTCTTCATTGCTGACACCTTCAATATTAAATCCCATCATTATTTTCTAGAAAACATTTGATCTTTATTCCTAATGGAACATTTTTATAAAGAACAGCTTTGCAAATATCTAATATCCTTGAAATACCTCCATTCATTTTACAGTTATTTTATTCTATGAAAAAATCTCTTTTCTTTAGTATGAAACTACATTTGTGTAATGGGTAGCTTTGAGAGGTTGAAATTCATTCTGGTCAACTGTAAGTGACCTTTTAATGATTGGATTTATATGAACTCAGTCTTGATGTAGGATGTAAATTGAAATATTATCCCTGAATGAGCTCAGTGACTTATTTTCTAGTTTATTTATTAAATCAAATCTCAATTTTGTCCAGATTGCTTTCCAAATTGCTCTTATTTCAAACACCAACCTCATCTCTTCATCTATCTATACAATAATTATTTCAGTAAAGAATTAATTGCCATAGAGTGAATTTGAAATATTTGTTGCTCTCAAAGGAAAAAGCATTAAATGCATTTGAGGAGTTTTACCCATGAGGCTTGTATTGATAAAGGTATTGATATAGGTACACATTAGCTCCTGTCTGTGGGGATATTGACATGTACATGTACACTTATAGTGACACGTTCATCTCAACTTACATTGTGAAGATCTTATTTTATGTGCACGTTGGATAAAGGATAGATACTCTCAACTATGACACAAAAGCAGTCATGCTCACGGTCCATGACCCCACCCACTCCCGGACTGCCTTCACTACCTCTTGCAGTATTGCTCACCCTTATTTCTGAAAGACATCGACTTGGAAGCCTAGTTGTACTTACAAAATAGTGTCTCAGTGGCAATGGCCATGTAAAATCTTGCCTGCACTTCTTCTGTTCAAGAAACCATTTTAAAGGAAACCTAATCTCTGTGTTGGGTCCAGAGAACACCAAGGTTCATTGAAATCGTTTAGTCTCCTGACATTCCCCAACAACTGACCTTGGAGCTGTCAGAGTGCTCCTGAGTAATGTGCAGAAGTGGGAGAATGCATTGCTACACAGTACATGTGGGGATTTGGTAGCTGGACACCTAGAGCCTCCTTGCGCATGAGGACTCAAAGCACTTCTCACCCCCCTCCACAAATGCCAGCCGTGATTCTGGACCACTCAGTTCAGTGCCTGCCTTTGAAAAGACACATTTCAAGTGCAGTCGTCTTCCTTTCTCACAGTTGTAGCCTCAGAACAATTCTTGGCAGAGAATAGGTTTTATCCCCGGGGTTGTTCCTGGCAAAGGCCTTTGCTTCTGTTTGTTTCCTGGGCTGAAAATGGGAAAGATCAAATCTATCTCAGTCCCTGCTCTTTCCCATTGTGGTCCTGGCACGCGTGCTCTGAAGAGTGAATTCGTGATTAAGAGAAGGGCAGTTGGATGGTTTATCCAAGGTGTCACAGTCTATAAAAAGATAATTCAATATTCTACACCATATAAAACTAAAACTAATGTATATGTTTGAAGTTATGACTTTTTGAGTATCTTTTGCCCCCCCCCCCTTTTTGGGAAAAAGTGCCTCTTAATTCCATAAATGATAGAAAACACAACAGAATATTTCTCCAGGGTATAGGAGCTAGAATTCATTTTTGTAAGGATATTGTCAACGTTTTTTTTTATCTTTGCAGCAATCTCTGTTAGAACAAAATATAGACAGATGGAAAAGATAATTCTCCAGCTCTTGCCTTGTATTTTCATTTAGCTCTTACACCGTATTTGAAGCCTAAAACTGACTATTTATCAAGAATGTATATCCTTCTCTTACTATTCCTGGCTGTTGTCTCTCACATACTTATTCTCACATACTTATTCTAGTAACCACGCATTTGGTTAGTTTGGGAAGGGAAGGCGCATACACTACTACAATAGAATTTCAAAATTCATGTGTAAATTTGGACATGTTTCTGGACAGTCGATAGAGAAGTTCAACTTCTTTTTTTTTTTTTTTTTTTTTTTTATAGAGGCATGCTTTTTATTTATTTGTTTGCTGGTTTGTTTGTTTGTTTTGTTTATACATGCACTGGGTACAGTCAGAAGCACGGGAGGGTGAGAGAATTCACCAGAGCCAGAGCGGGGAGCAGAGCAGGCAGAAGGACCGAAGTACACTGCTGAGGGGAGCAGCGGGCGGCAGGAGAGGTCTGCACGCCATGTGGGACCCTCCTCTGGTGGCCGGGGAGCAGCCGGGGATCGAACCGGCGCCGCAGAGGCCGCGGGCAGCTTCGCAACCCAGCGCTCAACCGCTGCGCCACCGGGGAGGCCCGAGAAGTTCAACTTCTTAAAGGCCTGTGGACCCAAGTAGATTAAGAAACAGTTCACAGTCTCACCCATAAAAAATACCATCTTATCCTCAGAATAACCTTGAATCAACAATTGTTAAACACTTACTATAAAAAGATAATTTTTATTCAGATTACTTAGCATGATTCTGAAATTTCTCCCAGACCAAGAATTTCTTTCTTTAGACAGACACAGCCCTAAGAAACACAAAAATAAATATCACCATCATCTTCATATTTGTTTCCACTTGTTTCTACTATTTGTAAAGCCAAGCTATATACAAGATTTGTATATATATATATATATATACACACACACATATACATACACACACAATTTTATTTATAATTGTTCATAATGTGGCACTTTATTCAGGCAAAATCTTAAATGTTAAATTATACACAGGACTTTGGCTTCATTACACTCTAGCATGATTACAATTCCTAGTTCCAAGTCCCATATCCCTACAATTCCTACAAAGGGAATCTTTACTCTTACTACTTTAGCTCCCTTAATGCACATCAATCTGATTTTACCATTCTCTAATTTCCAGACACACAATGTTGTTTTTACTTTGGGAAAAAAATAACACCACATTTCATTTATACCTACAGAGTGAGTATAGTGCATATAGAAGAAAAATACCAAAAGAATAATAGAAGAAAAATTTCTAATGTATGAAAACAGATTTTCAAGTTAGAAAAACCCTGCTAATGGAATGCCATTAGAAAAATTTAAAAAACCCAAATTACAAACATCCACATGAAACTTAATATTCCATGTGTCTCACTTAAAAAAAGTCTGGAGAAATCAAAATGGTCAAAATGGAAGGAAAAATAAATCTTCTGAAGATAGAAAAATATTATATACAATGAACATTGAAAATGGTCCAGATCCCTTAATAGTCAAGGGGGGAAACAGTAAAACCAAACTTTCAACATTCTGAGGGAAAATTATTTTGAAACCAGAATCTTATTCATGGTTTAATGGTATTCATGGAGAGTGTGAAATAAAGACATTTTTAATTATAGAAAAACCTACAAATTTATCTCCCAAGGACCTTTACTGAATAACAACATCAGCAGCAGAAACAAAAAGGATGTTTTTCTTAATTGGTGCTTAACAAATAATGCTTTTAATATATTATTTACAATGGTGTAAAGTGAAACATCTCTATATTTTTCTTCTTTGTTTTAACTAAAATTTTGGTAACTGCTGTTTTCTTTCAAAGTACATATTAAATGTACATGGGTTAGAAAACATAAAATGTAGGAAATGGCATGGAATGCATGTTATTACATGAGTGGAATAAAACAAAAGACACTTTACCATTTTATACACCAAATTATACATTTCCCTTCTATATCACATGTGAATGCAGTTTTTAAAAACTTCTCTCTTAACTAAACATAGATCTGCTTCATTTCATGTATGTAATCATATCCATCCCTATCTAAGGTATGTGTGTGCCTTTTGTGTGTGCATGAGGACACGTACATACTGCTCTCCTAGCAAATGTCAATTATACAACATTGGTATTGAGTCTGGTCACCATGTGGCACATTAGATCCTCCGACCTTACTCATCTACAGCTGAGATTTTGTGTTCTTTATGAACCTCTCTTTATTTCCTTTACCCCCTCCCCTCCACCAGCATCCAGTCTTCTATTTTTTGTTTCTATGAGGTTAACTCTTCTTTGCAATAGTCTACCTGTGAGTGGTATCACACAGTACTTGTCATTCTCTGGCTGAGTTATTTCACTGAGCACAGTGTCCTCAAATTCCATCCATGTTGCCACAGATGGCAGTATTTCTTTCTCTTGGCTAAATAATTTACACTGCATGTGTGCATGTGATTATATACATGTCTATACGTGTATGTGATATTTTCTTTATCCATCCATCCAATGACAGATACCTAGTTTGCTTCCATATTTTGTCTATTTTGAATAACGCGGCATCAACTTGGGACGACTGATTGATGTTCCATGTACTGTTTTTAGTTTCTTTGACTATGTCTCCAGAAGGGAGATTCCTGGATCATATAGTAGTTCTACTTTTAATTCTTTGAGCATCTCCATACTGTTTTCCACAAACACTGATTTATATTCCCTCCCACAGGCCTCAGGGATTCCCATTCCTCTCACCAAAACTCTCTTGTCTATGATAATAGCCATTTTTCTGACAGGAGTGAGGTGATACATCATTGTGGCTTTGATTTGCATATTCCTGAAAATCAATGATGCCAAGTACCTTTTTATGTACCTGTTGGTATTTGCATATGTACTTTGGAAAAAGGTCTATCCAGTTCCTCTGTACATTTGTAATCAATCTTTTTTTGCTATTGTGTTATGAGAGTTCTTTATTTAATTTGGATATTGACCCATTATGCGATATATGATTTGTAAATATTTTCTCCCACTCTGAGGCTGCTTTTTCATTTTGTTGATGATTTCCTTTGCTGTACATAACCTTTTTAGTTTGATATAGTCCCAGCGGTTGAATTTTGATTGTGGTGTCAAATCCAAAAAATGATTGTCAAGGCCAGCATTAAGTTGCTTACCCACTGTGTTTTCTTTCTTCTAGGTGTTTTAAGTTCTCAGGTTTTAAATTTAAGTTTTTAAATCCAGTTTCAGTTCATTTTTGTGCATGATGTACATTAGGGATCCAGTTTCGTTCTTTTGCATTTGGTTGTCCAGGGTGCTATATGTCATGTATTAAGGTGCCTATTCTTTCCCCATTTTTAGTACTTGGTTCCTTTGTCTTAAATTATTGACTTATGTATGCAGGATATTTCTCTCAATTCTTATCCATTGTTGTGTATATCTATTTTTATGACAATACCATATGGTTTTGATTTAAAAAAATTAAGACTATATTGTCTTTGATTTGAAATAGTAGTTATTAGAGTAGTGCTCATTGTTCCTCCAGCTTCCAGAACTTTTAATTTCTGAGTACTCAAAAATGGAACCCATCTCTAGAAATTAACTTCTCCCATGGTTGTGCCTACAACCTAGGAACTGTCTCCTACTAAGTGATTGACTTATACAAATCCCCAACCCCTTACCTCTAGTCAGGATATATTTGAAGAATTATTATAGTTTTAGATTTCCCTCTGGGATAACAGTAACACTTGCTGAAACAACCACATCTAATATTTAATAGGATAGACTCAGGACAAGAAATGTTTCCAGGAATAAAAAAGGAGGCATTGCAGAATGACCAAGGTGTCAATTCTCTAAGAAGACATAACACTTTTATATGTGTGTATTCCTAATGACAGAGCTATAATACAAACTTACAGTACAGAAAAGAGAAATAAAAACATCCACTATTATAGCTCAGGACTACAATATGTCCCACTGTGCTGAAACTTATAGAGGGAATGGTGAAGCAGTCAGTAGGGATTTTTAAAATATTGACCAACACCATTGATAAGGTGTTTGACATTTATGGAACATGTTCTTAAAAGTCAGCAAGAACACACATTCTTGTCAAGTGAGTTCGGAGCATTGCCTAAGGCAGAGCATCTTCGGGCATTAAAACAAATCATACAAACAGAAGCAATAGAGGCAATGAAAAATACTATTCTTATCATAGCAGAATTAAATTTAAAATTATAGTAAAAGTTTAGAAAAATTATAGTAAAAGTTTAGAAAATTCCCAGCTGTTGAGATATTAATCAATACACTTCCAAATGCCCCCAGGTTAAACAACACATATAAGGAGATACCAAAAAGCAAAATTTGAACTAATTGAAAATGAAAATAGAACAAAGCAAATATTGTGTAGTCAGTCTAAGGCAATGCTTGCAGAGGAGTTTACGCATTGAACTCTTATTTTAAACAAAGGTATAAGACAGTCATCTAAGGTTCTACCACTTTTTTTAAAAAGCCAAAATAAATAAAGGGAAGCACGTGAAATCCAAACAAGCAATAGGAGTCATAAAGAATATAGCAAACATCAATGATTTAGCAGCCTAAGGAAACAGATAAACTCAGTGTTATGAGGAACTGGCTCTTAGAAAATGAGTCATTAAACCATTGAATTTTATACAAGAAAATATTAAGACAGAGAGTTAATTCATTTGGCCAGTGTCACATAGAAGCAGAAGTAGAATCTGAATGTAGTTTTTTTGTTTATCTAAAATTTCCCAGTCATGCACACAAGAGGTCATGAGTTTTGCCAAGATTTATTTAAATGAAACCAGACACCGCGGTTCTTTATTTAAATAAGAAATTTGAGTGCTTTTGTTTGTTTCCTCCATGTGTAGAGCAGATAGACATTCCAATCCACTCTGCCCAAAGAATCACAAAGATTTATCCCTGTGAGAAATCAGAGATGCCAAATTAAATGTTATTAATATGGCGGTATTTCATCAATAAAGACAATCTATGGCAAAGAATTTAGTGAGGTAGGCTTGAATAACATACTCCATAGTTAGGGTGTCGCACTGGACTCAGTTAATTGAAGAGTATACGTAAGGACACCATATTTTTATATAACTTGGAGTATTAAATGCTTTTCTTTCATCTAAGGGAATGGAAGACATTTGATCCTTCTAATTTTGCTGAGACTCCTTTCGTGCACAGTTACAAGAGCTGGCAGTTTCAGATCCTTAATCACAAAGAGCAGAGAGTTCTCAACATCTCTGTTAGCAATTTCTCAAAGTTCAAACTTTATGTACTGAGTCATCATTAGTTGTTTGTTTATATCTGTAACTGCAGCCCAGCTTCACAAGATGCTAGGATTTGTGTTTTGCTAAGTTGCTCTTTCCTCTGCAAAATGATGATTACAACTGCATTTCATGCCTGTACAAGATTCTCTTCAAAGTGCTGCCCCTGATAGAATCCAGTGATAAAATTTGGGTGGCGGGAGTTAAAAGCCACAGTGAATTTTTTTATTAGAAAGGGCAGATTCATGATGGTGTCTGGTTTCCAAAAATAAATAAAAGAAATGTCTGTGCTCTGTGCACATGTCCCTAACTATGATACTCGCCAGGCATCCCCAGACTTGAAGTTCATGTTCCATTTCATGCACAAAATGGGCTATATTATTGCTTTTTAGGATGATTTCCATAGAAAACGCTAAGAAAATACAACTAAAACTGACTTTAGAGGGAACTCATTTGTTCACATGACTGAAGAATACAGAAGTAGAAATAATTTAGGTGAAGTGTGAATGCAGTCCAATTATCGCTACATCTTTGTCTTTTTCCATTTTTTTTTTTTTCCCTCCATTCTCTCATCTACTCTTCACAGTTCAACATAGTGGCCGCATGTAGCAGTGTGACTTTGTCATCCCATTCTCAAGTCAGGGTGAACACATTATAAAAGGAGTGTCTTTGCAATGGCAGCTATTCTTAGATGTCAGATGGCTTATGTTAATTAACCAGCTTGGGTCACAGGTTATCCCAGAAACAGTGGGAGTGGCCTGAGATTGGTCTTGTCTCATTTGGTTGGAAGCCCCGGGATTACATCCAGTGTTATCTGGATCACAAGGGATGAGCATAGGCAAAGCTTTTCTTTGCCTCAGGGAATATGGAATCCCAAGGAAGAGAATGGGCCCTGAGCAGGTCTGCGTGTGCCGTGGAGTATAACGACCCATGTGGACAAGACCGCAGAGTCGTTCGTGAGGCCTCTTTTCCTTTTCTGTTTCTGACCTGGCACCATGACTTCCTGCCAGAAGCGACACCCTCAGTGACATGTCCCAGAATGACACGCTGCTGAGCAGGCTGCTCCGACTAGCTGGGAGCGGGGGAGGGTGGAATCACCCTTCCTTCCAAGCTGACTGACAGGAATTCAGAGGAGTCTCACTCTCCTGATGGAACAAGTATCTTAAGAATGAAGAAGAACTTTGTATTCATGTCTTAGATGTGACTGCAGGTTGGTCGCTTAAAGAGCGTAAGAGGGAAGAGCTGTCCGTGGGTAGTAACTGCATGTCTGGGCCCGTGGCAGGCTTTCTCCAGCTCACGAGGGAGTGAAGGGCTCACCAAGAAACAGGCTGCCCTTTGGGTATCTCAACCCAAATTCAACAATTCTATTCAAAACCAATGTTTTAAGTCATAACTCTGCCAATCCAGCACAAATTACATCCACCATTTCCCACAGCTCTCTCCCAACACCCAGATGGGAAATGCTGAATTTAATGTGACCTGTGACATGGATACTTTTTCTATTCTTACTTACCCTCCTTAAACAATTATAATTGCTCCCTCAGGGAATCATTCGAGACATTCTTGAACAATTCACCCCTGTAAATGATAGGCTATTTTCAAGCTCAAGTCAAACACAATAAAATGCAATATAATGTGTGTCACAGAGACTTGCTCTGAGGATTGAGATAGTTGAGTTGTATAATAGAAAACTCTAAACCTAGAGGTTAATCTCATAGCTCTGCTCTCTTTAGGAATCGGAATCTCTATGAAACTTTCCTCAATGCACTTTCTTTTCCTATTTACCCTCATGTTTACAAGTTAATAAAATCTATTTAATTCTAACCAAAATGTCTAAGGTAGACACTGGCGCTGTGTGATTGACATTTTCTTCACATTTATGTGTTCAAGTTGTCTTCATCAGCGTCTCCCTCACAAGAATTCTCTCCCTGTGTTGGTAAAGCAGATAAAATGTTACCCATTGAATTTTTAATTCATTGTGCTTTGAATATTCCACTTTTTCAACTGCAAATATAACTATTGACGAATAATTGAAAACCTGATATGGGACTCATTTAACTTTTCCATGATAATTCGCTGCATCTCATTTCTTTTATTTGTACAAGTGGATGACATAATGCCCCCAGAGACAGGAAAGAAAAATCAAATGTATGAAATGAGTTTGACAAAAGCAGGGAAATCTTCTCCAGTTTGTCAGTGGCCCCTTTCTACTTGTGCTAGACAGTGAAAGATGCTTATGTTTTGGGACTGTCCAGCTGTTTTTTGAGATTTTAATATACTTTCTGCAAATATGGCACAGCACTGCCTATTTTAGGAACCACAGTAAAATCGCTAACATTTGAAAATAGCGCGTTGCTGCGAGGTGAGGAGTGGGTGAGGATTGTGACATGGGATGGACAGCAAAGTGCTTCCCTTCACCAGTGGCCCTAGTCTGAAAACGAAACCGTGACTTGGTCACTTAATATTAAAAATATGTAGCAGGCAGGTATTATAACTCAAAAAAGCTAATTTAGAAAAATTATATTCTCATTTTCTTAAGGAAAATTCAGTACAACTGCAGTCCCCCAACAAGTTGGAAAACTATACAGGACTTTGGTATCTATCACCCTTTCTCTCCTTTCTGAAGGTAACACAGAATCCACGATAAGCCATTAATTGCAAAGGGTTCTCACAGCAGATATTGGTGTCAGCACCAGTGTCTTCAAGCAGACAACACAGGAAAAGGAAGTGTGTTGTTGTTCAAGCAAACACATGCCATGGCTTGAAGGACTGAGAAAGGATTGTCCTTGTTATCTTGAGTGAGATTTATCATATAGTTTTGCTACAGAGATAATTACATTATAGTCCCATGGTAGGCAATTTAATATGGACGCTTCCTGAAATACAGAATAATATCAGCCCTATTTTACTTCCATGTAATGTGTGCATTTCAGAGTTGGCCTAAATTACATAAGCATATGTTCTTCCACACTAACGACAAAGCCGCATCAGATGTTTGGGTAGTGTACATTAATCAAGTCTGAAGGACATGGAAATGTTTAACAAATTAATGTAAGAATTTTAATCAATCAATATGATTTTTTACTATTTGATTTTGAATACCTTAATGATTAAGTAGCATATGCTAATTGTATAACTATATCCACTCTTTGGTTTGCCATTTTTCTTCGAACACAGGGGAAGGGTGAATTAAAACTACTTTATAATTTATTGTCAGTTCTTGTTTTTCCTTCTCACTACGGTATTCACCAGAAGAGTAGTACTCTGTGCTCTATTCAGAACAGCTATATTCTGAAACATCTGGAGATACAGTTTTTTTCAGGCAACAGAGAGGACACAGCTATCGAATTCAACTCACAATCTTTTCTGCTGGTAACAACGCAAAATGAAGATCTAAAATAACAAGATAGAGAAAAATAATTTTCAAAAAAGGGAAGGAAGAAAGCTACTTGAATTGGTTTGCATGCTATCGGTTTGTCTTTCTATTTTCTTATCCCTTTTTTTGTTTGTTTGTTTTAACAATTGTGGTAGAAGGGAGGACATTAGAACCAAAGGGAATTCAAACACATTTTACGGCTTAATTTTCTTCCAATTAACAATATAGTGTGGAAATATAAATCTCCCATGAATCTAGGAAATAAGAATATATCATGTGCTCTCACTCTGTGCTTAGACACTAGAGCATCTGCAAAATTTGTAGCTATAATATAATGTACATCTTCTAGAGTTATTACATGAGGATATTATTTATCACTTAGTTTATATGATTATACTTTAGTGATCAGATGTTTCATTAATTATTTGCACACAAATTATTGCTTTTTTATGTGAATGAGAGTTTGCTTTATAAATTACTGACATTAGAATTTTTGTCTTAAATTATGTTTAAATTTTTGGCAATGAATTATGCCATTTTATTTTATTATTACAAACTACAAGTGTCACTTTGCATTTGCCCATACTGCACTCATGAAATTTATGGGTGATGTTAAAAATGTAATTTTGAAAACTATTGTCTCATGCCTATAAACTAAATTACCAAATAATATTGGTCAATTTATGAAATATTAACATTTCAAGGTAGAAGTAAAAACAAAATTTATGAATTTAATGAGATTATCTAAAATGATAGTAAAATATGTGTCTTCAAAGTTTTTTCTTGCTAATAATTTATGTTGACTTTTCATAGTCAATGCAATTTTCAAGTTTGATTAAATTTTATTCAGAAAGTCCTGGAAACACTGCATTAAATAACTTGCTTTAATGAATTTATGTATGTAATAACTCTTTAGTTAACATTTTAGAGTGGAAGAATCTGGGCTCAAAAAGCTTAAGTAACATTGACAAAGTTATAAATTAATAAGTAGTGGGACAAGGATTTTCCAGTTCCAAGCAGTGACCAACTTTAGTTTATCACAACTAAGATCAAACACTGCTTGTGGCGCAACTGTCCACAGAGCTTGTTCCTTTATTCTCCTGGAGGTTAAATGTTTTCAGCAAGTGAAACAAACAAGTCCAGTGGAGCAGTAAGAACAAAAGCTTAGTCTGTGTTAGACCTTGACAAAAAATATTGATGTAACACACACTTCAAATGAAGAGAGTCCCAGCCTTGCAAATACTTAGAGTATTGTGGAAAAGACCAAGACGTATCCTGAGAATCTGCATCTCGTGTAAGCTTAGGAGAATGCAGGATTCCAGGAGCCCACTCAGGGGTGTGAGGAGGCATGTAGGATGAAACAATAGCAGGTAGAGCACAAGCAAGAAGTTGCTGAAATGGAGAAAGCGGGTGGAGGGTTATAAACAACCATGGGAAAAGCAAGAGAGAGAGAAAGAAAGGAGGGCGAGCAGGAGGGAGGAAGGAAGGAGCGAGCGAGCAACATGTTCTAGGGAAATGAACGAGGCAGGAGAGAGAGATTATCTCTTACTCAAAGAAATGACCAGCATCTACCCACCTCCCTAAGACTGAGAAACAAGGAGGATGGGCAGTTGATTGTTCAGAGGAGAATAATAACCAGAGCGCATTTGTGGGAGGGGGGTGTTTTTTCGTAGTCATTTCAAATTGGGCTCAGATCTACTTACAGAAATTTTGAAAATGTGAAAAAAATATGTATCTTAACATTCCAGGTCTGTTCCAAAAGAGGTGGAGGCACAGGGTCATTGTCCGTGGTTGGAAGGAACTAGTAAGAAACCTCTCGAGGGCACCAGGACTGATAGGATTGCCCTGCCCCGCCTTGGCTTCCGCCCTCAGTGACCATCCTGGGGCCCCAGGAGCTGAGGGTGTTCCCTGGCATAGCTGCTGCTCCCTGCAGTGCTCAGAGCTGCAAGCCAAAACGTCCATTCACACCCAGAACGTGTCTACCGTGTTTACTGCGGAAATTATGGGTTTCAGGGAAAGTATCTCTTTAGAACAAATTGACAAAATATTAGATTAAATTATGTAAAAATTTTTATTACTGCACTCTTTATGGAATTGTAAGTTTATTATTCTTTTCTCCATCATGAATTTATGCACCATAAATAGTAGATTCATTGCAACACTTTTTTTCAGTGTTCTGTAGAGAATATTTTTCCAGTAATCTTACTCATCAGATATCTGATTAAACCTAGCAAGAATATAATCAGCCAGAGTCTTGAGGCAATTACATAAGGCAACACTGCTGTTCTCCCAGTGCAGGGAACTGTCGCATAACATACTAACATTTGAAGTCTTCAGAAAAGCAGCTGCTTTTAAAGGTGATAAAAAAAATCACAATTAGTATTCTTTTTAATAAATTTTGTACAGTTAATTCATGTCATTTAAGTATGTGCCATTTTTCTGACAACTTAAATTATTGTGAAATAGATATTAATATAAATAAATATACTTCCAAGAGACATGTCCAACAACATGCACAGAAACACCTCATTCTGACATTTATAATGCATTTTCCGACTACAGTCAATTAAGGAAGTTTATTAGAGGATTATATGCAATTTATTGATATTCATTAGGGCTAAATATAGTTTATGAAATTTAGCTAACATAAAACTTGAGAAATTTCATCTTCAGCCCCAAGAGTTTTAGTAAAGTTTAAGATTCTGGGAACGGGCCTCCCCGGTGGCACAGCAGGTTGAGCGCAGCGCTGTGAAGCTGTCTGCAGACTCTGTAGCATGGGTTTAATGCCGGCCGTGTGGCCGGCGAGAATCCCATATGGCGCGGCCGATCTCTCCTGCCTTGCCCGCTGCTCCCCTCAGCAGTGTATTTCGTCAGTCTGTCTGTTCTGCTCCCCACTCTGTCTCTGGTGAATCCTCTTACCCTCCAGTGCCTCTGGCCTGTACCCCAGCTCTTGTGGTAAAAGAAATAAATCTTTAAAAAATAAATAAGTTTCTGGCAACATTAGCTAATGAATTGTTTTAAAGTTTTATTAATTAGCTTCACTTCCAAGGACTTAGAAATAATCATCTGAGAAATCAGAATCACTTCCTTGGTATCATTTTTATTCTTTGTGATACTAAATCAAATGCATAAGATATGTTACCTTGCTGCATTTTGTCTGAAAAAAAAAAAAGATCCCAAATTATAGTACTGCTTTTATTTTCCTCTCTGGAGACAATTCAATTCAATACAAATATTACTTTATTAGCATATTTATAAGTCAACACCTTTCACCCTAAGGAGGAGTTCATAATTTCTTTGACGAGATAAATATTCGCGTGTCAGATATTACAAGATAGTGTGTAGTATGGCAGTGTCAGTCTCAGTGTGTTGTGCAATCATACCTGTGTGTAGGCATGTACAACCACATGAACATTCACACACACATGCACACACACACACATGCACACAGATGGCGGCATCAGCAGTAACACATATCTGCAAATACTCAACTCCAAATCACATAAATTTATGTCATTTATTCTATAAATTATTTTAAGCTAAGCTATTGCCAGGACCATAAATTAGACATACATTATTTTCCATATTTTTATTTTTTCAAACATAAGTCTGCTGGAACATGGAAGAGTGTAAATAAATTAGCAATACATGATGCATAAGTAACGCCATAGTTTCTCATGCGATTCTTTAACTCCGGGCTCTGGTTTTAGGAGAGTCTGGTGTTTTCCCCCATCATTTGTCTCCACACTGGCAGTAATGGAAGATGACACAGTAAGGATCTCTCCTCTTTTTTAAACTGATTCATAATATATTGCTAATTTCACATTTTTAGAAAAGATGTAACCTATGAGGACTCAAAGTCTACATTTCAAAATCAAAACTTAGACACCATGAATCTCTGCCATAATGACACATGGAAAATCTGACTCTTTCTTTGCAAATGTTGTAAGTACGGCAAGGATTTTAATTACCAGTGCAGAATGATTGATCGCTGTAGTCATGTTCCTTTACCAAGTACTCAGGGCAGGAAATCTTTTGGCAAAATACTTCACTTTGATAAGAAGGGATGCAATCTGTTTCTGCATAGTTCTGGATTTGTTTAGTCAACTACTGGCTTTGTCAGCTTGTCAAGTGGCAGCATTTAAATAATAATTAGTTTTAAATTTATACTGTGGCCACGGTCTAAGGACGTTATGGTGTAAAACTTAGATGAGACAGTCCCGTGCATGCAGTGAGAGGCTGGCGGGCGGCCTCACTCTGGAAAGTGACCCAATTCAGGTCAATTTAAGTCCATCTGCAAATTAAATGACCTTTCCATTATAATTCCTAAATTTTGTTAAAATTCCTGAATTTAGTTTCATTTAGCTTATATATATATATATATATATATAAGCCTGGAGGGCATGGCCTGGAACCGCAGGAGATTATTCCTGAACTGGGAAGCCTAATGGAGCTGACAGGCTGAAACTCAAAATTTCCCAGCACTGGTGGCTCCTCTTTCCTCCCATTTTCTCCCCAGTGGAAATGTCCATGACTGTTGTCCTAACCTGCCCTGTCACTGCGTTCTGGGAGAGTCACCGGTTTCTGTGTTTCCCGGGTTCAGTGGCAGAAGAGTTCTGTGCAGGAGGACTATTCCGAGAGCCTCAGGCCCAGGCCGGAGTCCTCCATGAGGGAGTCGGTGCCTTTCGTGTATTTACAGGGCCTCTTCGTTCTTTTTCTCTGGAGACCCTTTACTCACGCGCATCTTACCTTATTCTACTTGGAATATGTGATAACAGAAGCAGGATACTAACACAGGGTGTTACTGTTACATTAACTCGTTTCCCATGTGCTGTATTCGGTGTGCGTCACAATATATACCTTTCAAGTCCATTTTTATAATTACTACGTACATAACCATGTTTTTAAAGAAGGTGAGAGAAGGAAGGAGGCAAGTATACCTTAAGGGAATGCACTGAAATAACGCATCTTTCCGCCTCCTGGGGCTCGTCATTTCTTGCGTGGATTTGGGGTGCCTTGGGGTGCGACCTCTGACTGCTGTGTGTCTTGGTTCCCTCCTTCTTCCTTTGTACTTTTATTGCCAGATGTCAGATATTTCCACATGTTAACAGTCCAACAGCACAGGTGAGCACGCACCGCGGTGTAAAACTGCACTTTAAAGAGACGAAGATGCGAGGATCTGTTCCTGCAGCGCCCACGCCACGGGCCGTGCCAGCTCCTGCCTCTCCTCGCGGCCTTGCACCCGCAGTTAAATTTAAATTTCTTGTTTATAAAGAATGGACCTAAAAATGCTTGCAACTTTCAATCTTACTAGATCTCTGATACACACATGACACACCTGTGCATTTCTAAATATTCTCCCGAGGAGGCCGAGGGCGGGGACGTGCTGGGCCCGGGAAGGCAAGACGGGCGTGGAGCTTCCCCAGATGCGGGTGGGGGACAGCGCCGCACTCCCGAGGGGAAGGAAACTGGAGGTATTTAGACTCTGGTAGTTGGTTGGTTTTGTTGTTTGTTTGTTTGTTTTTTTAAGAAAATGAAAAGTGAGACTGACACTTCAAGAAAAGTTAAGGTCTCACTCATAGCAGGAGTTTAGAAAACCTAAATAAGGGACCAGGAAAAAGACTAATTATAATAAAGTAAAAATCAAAATCAACAAGCAACTATAAACCAGATCCCACTACGGGGGGGTTGAGGGTGGGGGCGGGGAGAGGAAGGACTAGGGTTAAAAAAGGGGGGGGTGCAATTGTATGGGAATATAACCAAAATGAAAATACATACATTGTGCGAAAATGAAAAATGATGCAAGAATTATATAAAACATAAAATATTAATTAAAAAAAAGTTAAGGGCAGTATTTATTACCAGTGATAAATTTGCTGCTTTTGAGCAAAAGTTAGACTTGTGAATGTACAATTTCAAATAGTCAGAACTTCTTTGATGTTATGGCTAGTAATATTCATAAATATGATTTTATGCAGTATTTTATACTCTTTCAAAAATTGGAGTATCTGTGTAGCTCAGTGAACCATTTCAAAATAAGTCATAATGTTATAAATCTATGTATGGGTAAATGATTGATTATAGATATGAGTCAAACAAATGGGTTATAAAATACAAGAGTTCCAAAGTTTATTGGCTTGGATTCAGATTCCACATTGCAGTTGGAACTTGTTAAATTTTGGTGAAAAATTAAGAAAATATTCACAATTACCTGAAAAGGTGAATCCAGGCTTTTTCAAGAGTTGATATTTTCATATTTCATATTTTATTAATGTATTTCAGCCAGAACAATAATTGACTCAATAATGAGGATCTACCTGATTTCTATTAAGACAAATAAAAAATATTTACAAAGCTATCACCCTTTCTAAATGCTTTATTTTTATTATTTTTCATAAATTTATTTTAACTACAGCAATTAGTCATAGAATTTAGACTAGTTATTAAATTACTTTAGTAAATTCATATTTCCAAAATTTCTATTTTAATCCTAAGGCAGCAAATAATAACAGACATGACCCATGAAAACAAAAGGTTTTGTGGGTTTTTTGGAAAGTAAAGACCAAAAAGTTTGCGAGCTGCTGAACAGATCAAAGTCAGATCTGTCCTGTAGTGCACCCCAAACCTCATAAAATTCACAAGTAACATGTTTGCATTAAATCCCCTGAAACTTTACAGATTTTTGCTACTTTTAGATAACATCTGTTTTCTCTCCCTTTATTTTGATTAAAGAATAGATATTTTTGTGTTCCGATTTAGTTAGCATTTCTGTTTACTGTGGTGGAGGTTGTTTTTATTTTAAAGATTTATTTATTTATGCATACAAGAGCTGGGGTACAGGCCAGAGGTGTGGGGGTAAGAGGATTCACCAGAGTCAGAGTGGGGAACAGAACAGGCAGACTGACTGAAATACGCTGCTGAGGGGAGCAGCGGGGAGACAGGAGAGGTCTGCTGCATCATGTGGGTGGCTCCCTGGCTGGCGGGGGATCAAACTCGTGCTGCAGAGGCTGCAGATTGCTTCAGAGCGTGGTGCTCAAACCCTTGCACCACCAGGGAGGCCCCTGTGGTGGTTGTTATTTTACACAAAGTGAGTCACTGGTTTGTGGCATCTCAGAGCCCCTGCACAGCTCCCCCATCTCCTGTGCTGCTAGCGCTGCGGCTCTGCAGCGTGTGCTCTGCCAAGGTGGTAAACAGAATGGCGAGGGAAGGTATGCTATGTCCCCCAGGTGTTTGCTAACGATGAGAAAGTCATGATGGAGGACAACAGAGAGCATAAAATATTTATGTAGTGCCACTTGTTTTGCCCATTTGGGAAATCAATATTTTAACAATCGTATTTTATAATGCCCAAGATCATGAGACTACTGTGCTGAGAAAAAGAGTTTATTGTAGTGGAGACTGAAAACACCAACTGCATAAAACTTCTTAAAAGCACATGTCCTGGACCTGTAAAAGAGAACAAGCGCATCTGTAGCAGAAGCTGACCAGCCATTGTCTTCCCTTTTCCCCTCCTCGTCCGCACACATTTTTCTTATTCTATGGTTATATCACACTGGGTTGTTGAAGCTGTTTTTAAGGATACAGGCTTAAATATTCAAATATGCAAAGGGTATTATTTTTTGTTCTATTAGAATCATTTAGGACAATTTTTTATATCACAAAATTTTAATTTATTTTTTTAAATGAGCCAGTAACAAACCTTGATATTTAACTGCAAAACTGAAGCAACCCGCAGGGGATGCTGGTGTGGAGGTGAGGGAGGGTCTCCCTGGAGCATCATGGTGGATTATTGGGGCTTTGGCTATGGGCATCGTAAGAAAACACAATTGTAGAGGATTGAACCTATAAGCTCTAAACAAATACAACACTGTACACCAACATTACCTTAATTAAAAAAAATGGAGGGGAAGAAAAAAGAAATAAAAATCTGAATTATCATGTTTGTTGCCTAAAAAAAAAAAATCTACCTATATGTACTTCTGAGCTATTTATACTTTTGGTTTTATATTTAGGTCCTTGATCTATTTTCATCTATTTCTGTATAACATTTTTAAAGAAAGTCTTTCTAACTTTTAATGTGACAAAAATTTCTTACCTATAAAACCAAAAATATGATCCACAGAAGAAAAATTGATAAATTTGACTTAATAAAAATGAAAACATTCTACTCTTTGATAAATATTTAGAAGAGAAACAAACACAGGCTGGGAGAAAATAGTTTTATGTCACATATCTAATAAAGAACATATAATCAGAATATATAAGAAAACTTTGAAAATAAGAAAGCAACCAGCCTAATTTTTTTTTTTGTTTTAAAAGGAAATGCTACTTCGAATAAATCATACTCCAAACTAGATATACCTATGGCAAAAAACACATAAAAAGAATTTCATTATCATTAGTGATTGGCGAGATTAAAATTTAAAGTAATGCGAGAGACCACTCACACTTACAGTATGTTTATACTTCAAAATGTCCAAAATTGAAACTGAACATAGTCAATATTGGCCGGGATGTGAAGTAACTGTGCTGTATTTACTGGTAGCAGTAAAAGTTTTTTAAAGTAGACCTATCTTTTCATATGATCCACTCCTCCACTATTAGGTGTTTACTTAAGGAAGGAAAAAGCACAGAGCCCTACAGAGATTTGTATAGGAATATTCCTAACAGCTGTATTTTAACAGCTAAGAGAAAATGTAATTGTCCATCTGTTGGTTACTGGATACAGACTGTGGTGTGTGCATGCAATGGAATACTATTCACAAGCTAGACAAAAGAACATACTGTGTGATCCCATTTATATACATTTCTCAGACATGCAGACTGCAGTACCAGAAGCAGATCAGCATTTGCACGGGAATAGTAGTGTGGGGTGTGGAGAGGCCAGGCTGGAAGGACTGGAGGATCAGAGTCATTTGGGGGGTTTCAGGCATGTCCATATCTCCATTGTGGTTATGGTTTCACAGATAGGAACTTATATCAAAAGTCGCCATACTATTATACAATTTGAATATGTGTACTTTATTGTGTGACAGTGACAGTTCAGTAAAGTTGTTAAAACATAAACAATACATGCACACTTATGTGTCTGCCCGTAGACTTTTAGACATTTCTTATACAATAGGCTAGAAGTCCTTTTAAAAGTAAGTCAGATAATATAATCATTATCTCAGTAATTTCCAGTAATTTCCCATCTCATTCGAAGACCTTCAAAGGCCTAAAATTTTCTACATCAGTGCTTCTCAATGTACTGAACCCTAGGAGAAGTTTCGGATATTTTTGTAAGAACAATGATTGTGGAGTCTACCTTCGCTTAGTGAAATGCTTGTTGTTCTACAAGAGTTGGGAAGGTGCCATAAAATAATTTTTCTCATATTCTCCACAGTATTTGAATTTTCTGGTAGACATTGTGTCCCCAACACAGTAATTTCTGTTTTATGCTTTTAAAAGTATAGTGTACATTTTCTTCTTAAATATTTTCAATAAGAGAATAGGCACATTTAAACAATAAACACTCTCAATTAACTAAGCAAAGTTTACATGCACATATGGTTTATTTCTCTGTTTAAATGTGTTTTTAATAAATTCTGCAGATAATTTATAAAATAAAGCGTAGTGACTATTATTGAGAGATGTTTTTGAAGTTGTGAAGTATATTTGCTTGTTTTTTCCTCAAGGCTTGATCAAAATATGTCATTTTATTCTTTAGCAGAACATACTGTATTTAATTCAAAATACTTATTTCTTTGCTATTATGACTTACACAACTCACACTTGATGCTGATTTTCCTGTGTAACTGCCATATTGTAGGAAGATTTCTTTTGCAATACAAACACTTCACAGCTGAGAGATTTAAAATAAACTAAGCAATTAAAAGTTTTGAACACACCAAAGTAAAATCAGTACAGAAATTTGGAGCATGCTTTTATTCCATCATGAATAATTCTCTAGCGATCTTATATTTTCCCTATATTAAAATTTATTACCACTAAAATCATCATTGATTGGTTGCTGCTTTCAGCAAGGGAATACAGAGATAAGGGGTGAAGTGACAAAGAATTCGAAAAGTAGGTTTATTGTTGCTTGCAACTTTGGTGAATCTAAAATACAACATGCTGAGTAAAAGGAAATATTCTCCAAATAGAGGGATGCATTAGTGACTTTGGTGTCCCTTGCCGCTCGTCTGCATCATCAGCGGCAGGAAGGGGGTGGTAATTGGGGTGATGATGGGGTTGTATGGATGCATATATGTGCTGGGGTCCATAGACCTGTGCACCAAAACATAAGTCCATTTTACACTATAAACATATAAAAACAATTAAAAAAAACTTCCAGTGGGAGAAACTGATAGGACTAAGAATATAAAATGGTGATAAGGAAATTATTTTTACTACAACAGTCTCCACAGTACCTGTCTTTTCTAGTTGTGACCTCACAGCCTGTGGTAACAATCCTTCATTTCTCCTTGTTTGCACTTCAGACCTTGTACTGATCAGCAACTCAGTCACTTCTATCACTTTGCACATGAGGACATACTTTCCCTATGGTCCCATTCACGTGTTTCATGGGGAAAAGCAACAGCAATGAAATTCCTTGCAGATAATTCATCACTTAGCCACGTGGAGGAAGCGTCAGCATTTACTATGCGGTCCATGAGGCAGCCTTTTATTCCTGCAGTGCCAGAGCCAAACTCATCACATCATGGCCAATTTAGATGTATGTAAATAGGTATCTCTGAAATTGTTTTTTTCTTTCCTAATTTACATAAGTAAAGTTCATACTTCACCCGAAATAAGCGTGTTGGCTTTTCAGCGATCTTGCCCATCTCCACTAATACGTTCTCCAGGCAGGGCGTGGTGAACAATGTCGGGGTGCACTAGAGGTGGCACAGAATGAGAGAAACTCAGTACACAATAAAACACTTAGAAATTAAAAAAATATGCGGCATAATCGGTGGCCAAGTTAACATGTCCTAATCAGCGACAGAGCCACCAGCATTAAGGCCAACATCAATTTCAGGAATCTCTGGGAGATAAACAGGAAATAGGAGGAAATTAACATCATGTCTGCTACTTGTTTTATTTATAGCAACATAAATCCAGAGCAATATAATTTTATAGCTTGCTTTTGATAATAATTAGATAACCACATGTAAGAACTGCTCACTTGCTACAACATAAAAGAGCCATTATTCCTCACACTCCCAAACGGTGGCAGCAGTAGCTGTTTAGACTCGATTCCCAAACAGCTCCCTGAGAAGCAAACGCCAGTGCATCGGCGTGAACACACACTGGGTACCTGGAGAGAACTGGAGGAGGATATGCTAACATGCTTTGAATCCCATGATTGCTGTCCTTGTGTTGGCTTAGAAAAAAGTCCTGAGCAAGGACAAGTATGCGTGGGAAGCCGTGAGCAAGAAGCAGCCACAGAGGAGGTTGCCTGAGCAAGTGGGCTCTGCTCGGTGTGCAGTGAGAAAGCACAGACGTCTTTTCTATTCATTCAATTTCACTGATCTTTGTGGACTTACAACCCCCTAAATGTTAGGTTTTTTAACTGAGTCCAATATCCATAATGGCCTCTAGAAACCAGTTGGTTAGAGAAAATTATATTTGAATTTGAAGAAATACAGAACTATTTAAACTTCCCAGACAATAGTTTATTCTCACATATCTATGCAAGTATCTTTGTAAATTGCACTTGACATCACAGAACTTATCAGACTTAACAAAACTGGAGAAAGGTAAAATGTGAGAAGACCATGAACTCACCATCCAACTAGTAATTACAAAAGATTTTGTAGGAAAATTTTGAAGTACTGCTTTGCTCTTATTTTAATATAATTAAAATAAACGTGATATTAAATTTCAAAAGAAAAATAAAAAATTTCAGTGTTTTTCCTTAGTCTAACCCTTATATATTTTACTCATAAAGACATTGCAGTCATAGACATAAAGATACATATTTCAAAGAAAAAATGCCATCCAGTGGAAATGAGTATCAGAATGAATGAAAGAAAAGCTTCTAAAAACACGAGGACCACTTACCCTATTATTTTGTCTGTTCCTGCATAGGCAGGAAGAAGAGAATGAGAACCAGGCCATTGGCTGACAGGACATTAGAGAGATCCGGATCTTTTCTCTCCCTTTTCAAACCTTACAGAAAACTAAGTATTCTACGATCATTCCATTTTCACTTAGGTATTGATTCCTCACCTGCACATAACATGATCATCAAGATGTATTCTGACTGCCGGTCAGGCTACACCCTGCCATTCACAACTCTGGCTATAGTCTACAATACTGGAAAATGGCAGGATAGACTTTTCTACTAAGTAAACATTGACTTGCACAGTATTTTTCCTAGGGGTCCTACGTGTTTTCATTTCATAGCTTTCTGTCAAAATAGTTAATAAAAATGAATGCTTACATTTTCATTTTCTTTTCCAGATTTTTTTAAATCATACACATATACACGTTTACAAATATCCTTCATGTCTTAACTAAAAATTGCCAAATTGCTCTTCAGTAAAAATAAAACTGGATATGTATGTAACATTTTTAGTGTTTTAAACCAGAATATAAAACACCCAAAATACCCAAGGTATTAGTTTACAACAAAAGCAAACACATTCCTTTTAATTGTACTGTCAATCTTTTGAAAATGAATCAACTATTTAGCATCAAATAGTTTGAGCAAACCTAGAGATGTCGCTCCAGTACTGGTTTACTTAAAGCAATGTAAACAGTGTATGCAGGTACTTGAATTTCTCATATCTAATTATTGAGGCCATAACATTTACCACACACACACTGAGTATTTGTCAGTAGAAGAAAGTCATTTAACCAAACTAATACCTTTAGGCTGATATAATCTTTTAAATATTTCCATTTATTTGTTCCCAATATCGTATTTTGATATTTTTAATAAGTATAGTCTAGTCTTATTTCTATGCTAATTTTATATATTCTAGTTAATCTAGCCTTATTAAAGTTATTTTCATTAAAGATAGTGTAAAGTCATGCTTGAATAGTCTTTCTGTCCTCCGGAGTAAATGCCCCAATTTTAATACATTTTAAGGAAACATAATAGGTAAAGTCCCAAACTCTATTCTGGATGACTCATGGACAACAAAAAGCACTACACACACAAAAAAAAAAATTGTAAAACTAATGCTGAAATTTAAGACTAATTTCTTTAGTCTGCAAGAACTTTGAGAAAAAATCATGATTAAAAACATGAATTCTGCAGCTCTCCTGCCCACCTGTGACTGTGCAGGTGCCTCTTTATCTTCTTTTCCTAAATAAGCCTTTCCTTTAAAATGTCAAAACAAAATCCCAATAACCAAAACAAAACAAAACAAAACAAAAAACCATGAATTCTGTATAACTTTTCACATTTAGTGTAAAACAAAAATTATTCTGAATGATTTTCTTTTCTTTTAGAGTCTTCATTTTATTGTTTTTTGAAGATTTATTTATTTATGCATACAAGAACTGGGGTACAGGCCAGAGGTGTGGGGGTGAGAGGATTCACCAGAGACAGAGTGGGGAACAGAACAGGCAGACTGACTGAAATGCACTGCTGAGGTAGGTTTCGTTCTGGTTTTCATTTGCATTTCCTTGCTGATAATGATATTGAGCATTTTTTCATGTGCCTGTAAGACCTATCATATCTTCTTTACTGTATCATAAATTTAACTTTGTAACATGATCTCGATATTTTTTCTTAACATTATGTTAGTGTAAATGTGCAAAATTCCATTGTATAGCTTGATAAATTTAGATAAATATATTCCCCTGTGTCATCACCACTCACTTTAAGACATGCAACATTACCAGTCCCTTAAACCTCAAGTTCTGTCTGCAGAGGTAGCTACTACATTACCTTTTATCACCAGAGAATAATTTTGCCTATTTTTGAACTTTAAGAGATATACTCATGCAGTACATACTCTTTTGTGTCTATATTCTCTAACTCAACATAATGTCTATAAAATTCATAAATGTTGGCACTTAGGACAACTTGTCTTTTTTATTGTCTATTCTATGCTATTATATGAATACACTACAATTTATTTTTCTGTAATACTCTTCATGGGCACTCGGGCTATTCCCAGTTTGGTACTACTATAGATGAAAGTTCTATGTGCATCTATTTTGGTGCAGATAAACGTTTGTTTATGTAGATTATATGCCTAGGAATTGAATTGTAATTTCAGAGACAGTTGAGTATCAGTCACTGCATAAGCTCAACCTAATTCTGTGTGATTTATACTTTTTAAATATTATCTTTCCAGTCCTTTCTGTTATTATGCAGCAATGAGCTTATTCTGTTTTCACTTCTCTCCCCTTCTCTTATATTTAGATCTGATATTTCTACTTTCTCAAAGCATCCAGACTTTTGTATTACCCCATTATCTTCAACTTTCATTTTAGTCATAACCTGCAAAACCTACATTAAATGTTCACCATCAAGTCTTCTCTGCAGTTTCCCAGTTATGTCTGTGTTGGATGATGCTCATTTTTAATAGGTTACTTAAAAACAGATTATGTTTATGTGAAATTGTCTCTTCTTAGAAATTCAGAGGCCTCTTTTTCTTTAAAGTCTAATGCACTTTTTAGTCTAAAAAACTATTGGTGATCAGTTTTCTCAAGTGCACAGTGGAGCCTCCTTTCTGTAGCTATAAACCTTTTAATTCCAGGGATTTTTTGGATCATAGTTACACTAATTACTGTTGCCTCTTTTGGCTTTTCTTCTTCAAAATAGGTGATTACACTTGTGCTTGGACTTTGCTCCTCTTCACCTTGAACTACTCTCTCCCTTACTCTTTAAATTCGGTCTCCCCTGGGACTACACCTAAGGGGAGATATCGAATATTGTATAAAAATGAACAATGATGTAAGAAAAAATAAATTAATAAATAAATTCCATCTTTCACTTTCATTATCTTGATTTTCTTACTGTGTTTCTCAGCATCTTTCATTTATTTTGGGTTGAATTTTCCATCTCTTATGAATCTTGTAATTTTGTCTTTATTTATGATATATATTACCTTTTCCTTCATTCCTGATCTTAACTTCAATCATTACTTTATCTTCCTGGATTTTGTCCCTTATGTCCCTAATTTTTGAAGTTCTTATTTATAATGTGTTTTTTTTTTCCCCATTAATGCTTTCAGACACTTGCTGGAGTATAATAAATTGAGTGTGACATTTCTTGTTAGACTTTACCTCTGTTTCTGAGGAATTTGCATCTGTGGAAATATTTGATTCTCACTTCCAATTTCCTTTTCATAGTCATAGCCATTAGAAGTACCACAGAAAACTATCAAGTCAAGACCACCCTCTTTTGTTGGTATAGTAAAGTATAATTTTGTTTTTTAACATGGAATTTTCTTTTTTACGGTATGGAGGGGATCACTTGATATGTCTTTCAACTTTGTAATTTGCTTTGGTTCCTTCGGGACTGTGTGCTTTACTCACTGTCTTCATTCCTTCTGTTTACTTCTGCATGTCCACACACCATTGCCCCTTTTCTAGTTACCACTTACTCTCCTAGAAGCAAAGGGGATTTTTCACTTTCACCTCAGTTATTTTATGTGTTGCAGTGTTTCCCCATCAGTTGTCAGCCTTGTTTCCAAAAGTTGCTTTAGTTTCTCATGTAACTAAAGGGATTTTTATTTCTGGAATGATTTGTCTGTGTTCTGTTGTCACCCTGAGCCCTCTGCCCCCGCTTTTCTTGGTATTCAGTCTCTTCTGACTCCAAGCGTTCTCAGCTCAGGGCCCATATTTGAACTGCCTTCGGGGACGATGTGATCTGCGTGCGTATTTCGAGGTTTATAAGAGTCTCTCCTGATGCGCTGAAGACATGGATTATGTTCAATTTGATTTGCTCTTCCTTATGGATCTCTCTGGTTTTATGGAGGTTGCCTAGAGAATCTCAGATTTAGCATAACAGACTTACTTTAGAATGTCCCAAAAGGCAAAGATGTATATTTTTATTGGAGCAATATTCTTGTTCAAGAAATTTAGAAATATAATGACTAGTGAAAAGTGCATAGATGTGATCTGGAATATTTTGATGCTTATGCACTAAATTTTTATGAAGAAATGTGAAAATGTAAATTTGTATTTGCTTGCATACATATATTATTCATAATTTGGATCATGTCATAAATTTTTATATTTTATCTTAGTGATTTTTGCAATAATCAAATGTTACATCTTCACTTGAATTTCTGGAGTATTTTATCAAACAGCTCTAAATCTATTACTGTCACGGATTGCTACACATCAATATGTTCATGCACAATATCTAAAAGTGATCTTCATGTTATTATAAAATAAACAGAATACCACAGTATGCAAATATTTTCAAGTTCAAAACATAGTTATTATTGCTTATATTAGGGGCCAAGTAGTTATCCTTATTATTAAGAAAGGGTTTATTCTCGTTGATCATATTATAGTTAGTTGTATAATGATTGATTTTGCAAAAAACTTTCATATTTGTGTGTGTGTGTATTTTAAAACATCAGAGAAAAAAACATAAAATTGCCAAAGCTGTAAGGATGGATAAACTCTGCTGAGTTGTTGGGTTCCATCCAATTTCCAAATAATTTGTTTTAATACTTTACTAAATATATCTCCAAAACTCATATCCCATCAGCGATAAGCGCACCCCATTTGCACAAAAACAATTTACAAATTCCTTTATTTTAATGCAAAATATGGTAATTAACTCAGACCTGGTAAAATTAGTCACCCTCTTGTTATCTCTATCTTCCTGTGGCTGACTAGTGGTGTTTCCTTTCACTGCTTCAGGAATCACTTTCTAACTTTTTTTTATCATGCCTGGTATGAATTTTTTATTGTGTTCATGAAATACTATCCAGGTCACATTTATGCTTTCCAAACTTCATTGGGGAAGATGTTTGGAGTCGGGTGGCAGCAGCACACTGATGCGAGCCAAATATGTTGTGCTCCTGTCACCACTTGTGTCTGTGGGTGACAGTCCTGGTTGGTTCTGTCCTGAAAGGCCATGGTAGGAAATCTCTGGACAGTATTAAGCACATAATGAATATTTACAAAGCAATGTAAGATATTTAGACTAGAAATATTGAGTTATTCTACGAGGCGTTGTATTGTTTTCCTGTGACCTCCATAACAAATTATCACAGACTTGCTGACTTACAATTAAGAAATTTACTCCTTCCTATTTCTGAAGGACAAAAGGCTAAAGTGAGGGCACCAACAGGACCCCAGTTCCTACAAATGTTATAGGGGATAATTCCTCTTTCACTTTCTAGGTTCTAGCAGATTCAAATATTCCTTGGTTTGTGACAACATACATCTAACCTCTGCCTTCATGGCACACATGGAATAAACACCACTTAATAAGTGTATATAATTTTTTCTTACATTGTTGGATTACATTTGCTAATATTTTATTGAGGATTCTCTGTCTATGTCCATGAGGAATGTTTGTCATTTTTCCTTTCCTGTAAAAGTCTGGTTTTGGCATTAGGGGGAAGCTGGTCACCTAGAATGGGCTGGACAGTCTTCTCTCTGCTCTTGTTTTCTGAAACAGAACATAGAGGATGAGCATTGTTTCTTCCTAAAATATTTGCTAGAACTCACCAGTAAATCCTTGTGGGCTTTGCGTTTTGTTTTTTGGAAGTTAATTATCAATTCAATTATTTGAAAATATTAGTCTTATTCATATATTCTTTTCAACTTTGTGTAAGTTTTGGTAGTTTGTGTCTTTTAAGGGATTGATCATTTTAGTCTATATGATCAATTTGCGGGTACAGAGTTGTTCATAATATCCTATCATCTTGTAAGTGTCCATTAAGGCAGTAGTGATAACCTCAATCTCATTTCTTTTTTTAAAAAGATTTAGGTATTTATGCATACAAGAACAGGGGTGTAAGACAGAGGTGTGGGAGGTGAGAGATTCACCAGAGACAGAGTGGGGAGCGGAACAGACAGAGGTACTGAAGTACACTGCTGAGAGCAGCAGTGGGCGAGGCAGGAGAGGTCTGCTGCGCATGGGTGGGTCAGCTCCCTGGCCAGATGGGGATCAAACTCCAGGCTGGCAGTAGCTTGATAGCACTGTCTTTAACCCCTGTGCCACAAGGGAGGCCCCCCTCTCATTTCTGATATTAGTTATTTGTGTTTTCTCTCTCTTATTCTGGGTTAGCCTGGCAAAGGTTTGGATTTCCCCATTTACTATAGTGTGCTGACTCCTGTGATTGACCTTTGAGGACAAAGGTCAGACATATGTTTTAGTGAGAATATTTTGAAATTATGTAATTCAGAACCTCAGTGTTTATTATTCCTGTCCTATTCATTCTTCCTCACTGAGAAGGCAGCCTCCCCTCTTCCTAAGATATTCCTGGCTGACACTGCTGGACTTGGGCTCTTTCTGCAAGACCCCCAGTGAGCATCGTACTGGATCGCTCTCCTAGAGTCAGGTTTCCTCACCGCCTGTCAAACTTCTTTTCTTATGAAATAATAAAATGTGTTCTGCTCTTTTAACATCAACTCGAACATCACAGATTGCAGTCACTTCAAGAGCTCAAAGGCTTCCAATAGCCTCGTCTGGGGTTACCTTTTATGAGTCCAACCAAAGAGAAACAGGCCATGTGCTTGAGTCTTGTATTTGTGCACCGGTGGTGGGAGTATTTAGAGGATGGTGGCTTCTGTGCTTACAGAGCTGTTTGAATGCAGAATCAAGGCACCCACCAGTGCACAGGTGTCCTCTCAGGTCAAAGCAGTGTGGGCATTACAGGGGCGGCAGACGCACTGCTGTAATTTAAAGACATCTGTTAGATATATTTTTAAGGATTTCTCCTACCATGCTCCTCACAAAATTAGTGTCTCTACTAAGAGGAAAGCTTGTCTGCTGCACTGCAAAGAGAAGGTGGCCTGAGGCCCGCCCATGTGCCTTTCCTTTTTTCCTGTCCCATAGGCTTTGGTAGTTTCTGTGATAATGTGGCACATTAAATAATAGGTCCTGCCAGCCTCTGTGGCCCAGCACTTGCTGGCGCTGCAGGTTTTCCGTGGCACAGTCACAGTCTCTATAGTGTGTATGACCCAGGTCATCCTCCGCAGCCTCCACTTCACAATCTCTTCACCCCTGGCTGCGGTGACAGGTCTTCACAGCAGCGGGTCCGCTGGTTTACTGTGTTTCCCCCGGGAACACACAGGAAAAACCCTCTTGCCCAAATTGCAGGAGTTTAGGGAAATTGTTGGCATAATTCCTGGGAGCACATTTCCCTGTTGGGCCTGGTCCAGAGGAATGAGCTTAATGTAGGGACCTTCTAAAAGACAGTCTCCGCAGAATCCAAAATGGGGACAGGGACACGTCAATTGTACTATGTTGCATGGACTGCAAATAGCAAAATTCCACTTACTGTGTAACTTAAACAATGAAAATGTATTTCCTCACAGTTATGGAGGCTTGGAGTCCAAGATCAAAGTGTCATGGGGTTGGTTTCTTCTGAGGTCTCTCGCCTTGGTGCACAGAGGGCCGCCTTCCTGCTGCCTCTTCTCAGGGTTGTCCTATGCGAATGGTCCCCTGGGGTCTCTCTGTATTTCCAAATTGTCTGTTCTTACATCATCAGTAGGATGGGATCCCCCACTCAAAGACCTCATTTTAACTTAATTAAAAACCCCATTTTCAATATACTCATTCTGACTGGTTAAGACTTCATACATGAATTTTTGGAGGAATACAAGTCTGTCCATTAACTTCTGCATACCGGTCTTTGTTTATCCGTCTATTTAAATATCTATTATCATCTTTAAGTCTGTGTGTCCATTTATCATCCATCCATCCATCCATCCATCCATCCAATTAATCATTTCTGGTTTCTCTATCCCAAAAGCAAAAGTCTTTCATCTAAAATGGATCTTACAGTTTATTTTCTTTCATCTCCCTCCATCTTTTTTTTTCCTGCTCTAACAGCCACTAGATTTTGAAAATCACCTGTTCCCCCTCCTGATTGTCTGTGTCATACCTTCCTCTTTCTAGTCACCTAGAAACATGGAGCTGGGAGAATTTGAAATGTGCGCTAATATTGTAATTTTATATCTCTTCTTCTGGAAGATAAAATATCAGATACAATATGTTAATCCCTATTTTTATAAAACATTTATAATAAATTAATGGAAAGTTTTGGAAACAATGGGTAAAAAAGTGGAAAGCAAGTATATTAAATATATACATATTAATATGTTAGCAATCTGTAAGTGAAAAACATGTTAGCAATCTATAAAGCATAGCAACTTTAGATCTAAAATGTATGTAAGCAGCAAAATGGTGTTTTTTTTTAACTTTTGATGCTTTTAGCATTTTTAAAGCCCTGACTCTTGCTTTATAATATGAAAATGCATTATAGATAATATAAAATAATTATGCAAAATCTCAACAGGAATTTCACAATTTTCCCTTGAATAGAAAAATGTTCATCTTAGTCCCCTGGGTATGATTTCCTATAGTAGTCCACATTTTTTTCCCCCACATCTCATGATATCTTTAAACATAGTTTAAAATTTCTCATACACTATGAATTTCAGTAATTGAGTTTGCCTCAAACGCTGAATGCATTCTGTGAGAATATGTGTAAGATGAATTAAAAATAACAGAGGATTTTAAATACAAAAAGCTATCAGATCTCACTCTACCTTATAATTTTTCATCTTTATTATTAAATATTGTGCAAATGCCTTAAAATGAGTTTAGCTTAATAAGAAAAATATTATTATAAAGAATAAAATTAATTATGTTCAAATGATAAGATTTATTTAAATAAGAATCAGTTTGACTATAAACTTAGAGAAAAGTGAGTTTCAATAGGGGTAGATTTTTGAATATATAGCATTATTCATTAAAATGAAACTAAAAAAACTTCATCCAACCAGGTAGATTGAATATGTACTAGTAGTTTTATATTGCAGCAATAATTTCTTATAGAATGATTTTTAAATCACATTGCCAAACATCCCTGAGTTTTTGTTAAAAACTCAAATGCACCTAAAAAGATGCAAAATCAGAGCTCTCTTATCTTTTACCTTTCTGTAGAAAACTGTCCTAATTGGGTTTTGGGAATCAACGGTGTTAATGTCTGACGAAAGGTCACAGAATTTTCAGCATCTTAAAAACACGCAAGTAAATCTTCCTGTGGACGCCTCTCTGTGTCTGGAGACCGCAGGAGTCTCTAACTCAGATTTGTCTACACTGAGCCTTCCCTGATTTGCACTTGCACTTTGGGCTTCCTGGCCTGGATCCCCTCGGGTCTCTGCCCGGGTCACCTGAAACTCCCTGTACGCACCTGTCTCTCTCCAGCTTGGCAAACATGGGTTGCCTGTGTCTTCCCCTCATTTGGGGATCCAAAGAGTCTTGTTTACTCTCAGCCTACTCTGGTTCTTACTTGTTGGACAGCCCAGCGACTGTGAATACCCTGACATAACAGGAAACTAAACACTGAATATGTCAATTTAACATATAATTGCTTGACCATGATCTAAAGCCTTTCTAGCAATATCTGTATCCCTTGCTTGTTAGACATAACTGTAGTCCTAACTCATTCTTCCCAAGTCAGAAGGTTAAAGTCAGTCTGGATGCTTGATGCTTCTAGTTCCTGCCTCATAAGGCAGCAGAAAGCAGTAGAAGAAATGAGTGTTTAAGGATCTTCTTTCTCTGCACCCAATTTAAAAAAAAAGAAACAAACTACCTTTAACCTTTCCTCCATATGTAATGTCTAGAAAAGGAGGGTGTAAATAGCTGTTTTTCCGAGAAGCCCTGTGGTAACTAGCCTGACATTGTGAACTCAGTGTGTGTGTGTTGGGGGTGGGGGCGGGTAGCTGTGTGTGGTGTGTGGTGGAGAGTCCTGGAGAAGAAAGGTTAAGTTATTCTTGTACTATAAGTCTTCACGCTTGATCCCCAATCTCAGCTTCTAGCTGCTCCTAAAATTACAGATCAAATTAATAACAATCCTTTTCACCCCTTCTTTCTAGAATAGCCTAGAAATAGACTTGTTAAATATTAAAAGGTTGAACTGATCTCTATTGAGGGCAAGACAAAGAAGAGAAGAGAGAAATTCTGAGCTTAATTGTGAAGTCAAAGCTAATGATTCTGTAATTTCACAAAGGTTAAAATCTCCCTACTGCATGTAAATGTACCTCAGAACACTGGGGATGCCTTCCTGCCCGGGGCCCTTCAGACCTGTCCCAAAATGTGCTAAAAGCTGGTTGGATTGCGGAGAAGGGGTAAAGAATAGATGAATAATTTAGTCTGTCTATTTAGACGCCATGTTGGTGGTGAGTTGATAGAATGCCACTATGCATTTTTAGGACAAGCCTTCATTTTAGTGTTAGAGATGTATTTCTTCTTAGCTTTGTGAAAGTTTAATTTTTAACACCACTGTATTTGCATAATTGTTGTCCCTGATCTCCTAGTTTAGCATTAGCATTTCTGCCTTTTTGATTTACTACGAGTCTAAGAGTTGGTGCTGGAGTCCACAGCTCTGCACAAACACCAGTGTCCAATGACCAGTATTTTACTGGACTTCAGGGGCCATTGTATGCATTTATCACCCCGTGCTGCTGTTCAGCAAAATGCTGTGACAGCATTTGTATAGCATACTAAGAGACCTACTAAGGACTCTGTGTGGTGTTTTTCACTCTGATTGATTTTGGGTGTATAACTGCTCTCCGATGGATAAAAAGCGAGAAAGTAATTTTGCCTTTCCAAATAGCTCTCAATGAAAGTGATCATTGTATTTCCTTCTAGGAAAAGAAAGGAGATCCAGGGGATTTTTTCAGTGATGTCTATTCACTTAATCCCTCACCAAATAAGCTTGTAAATATCAACAAACTGATTCTTCCTAGTCCTAATACATACATTTTATTTAAACACATCAATAAACACTCACCCAGAAAAAACAACATGAACATAAAAAATGAAAACCTATTTATATGTGATCTTTGTCCATCTGCAGATGATGTTTTTGAAAATAGATATACATTTCTACATTAAAACTTTAATTCCACAAAATATTACATTTTCATGTCTCGTTAAGTTTTCTAAAATACAACTTTGAGTATAAATATATATTCTTTATTAATCTAGCCTATTATGCTATTTCTAGATTCTTATAATCATAACAGTGTTTCAAATAAGTGCATTTATTTTTATATATGTTTTTATATGTGACCATTAGATCCTCTTTTGCTTTTTTATGTTAAATTTTACCTCACATTGTATAAACTTTACATATATATATATATATATATATATCTCAGCTTTTTTTGATAGTATGCTTTTATTTATATCCAAATTTGAAAACCCCTTTCTGTCCCACGATCAAATAGCTGCATAATAAAATTTAAATTTTCTGTTGTTCAATTTAGCATTTGTTTCTTTCATTTTAATTTTTTTTCTCCTTTAATATGTTTGAAATGTGCCTTGGTATCTGATGTAAAATAGAATTAAAATTTGAATAATCTGCATGCTTTCTTATGTTTTCTCTTGTTTTTACTTTTTCCCATTTGATAGTTTAAAGGTCCCCTTGATTAATTTCTATTTACAATATGTATTTACTTGATTTTTATCTACCAAAGAGATGCTTTTAAATTACTTCATAAATTTATTACATTTTAAATGTAATATCATTAACTATTTACCTTATTTTCATAAATATTGTTTTTAAGCATATGGAGATTTAGGGGGAGTATTTTCAAACCTTTTATATCTTAGTAAAATTTATTTAAGCATATAAACCTTCCAGCATTTTTTCAATGTTGTCAATATTTTTTTTCTCCCTGCCCCCCCCAAGTCAGTATTTTTAAATGTAGCTGAACCTACATAGAACCTGAAAATTATATTTAATACAGCATGTTAGAGTCCACTCATTTGAAACAATATTTTTCTTTAATTGACGTTATTGTCACTGATAATGTAAAGCCATTTTTTAGAGAGTTACACATCCCTCTTTTTCTTGGTCACATTTTTAAAAGTGCATGATTGGATTTAATTTGATATTTTATTGAGAATTCTACCTTTAAAAATAAACAGATGAACTGAATAAAACAAAAACAAACTTTTGGACTATATGGCCAATTAATTAATGGTTCCCAGAGGGGAGGGGGAAGCAGGTGGAGGGGAAGGAACGGAAGCAGGTGAGGCCAGCTTATGTGGGTGAAGGCCATGCAGGGTGGACCCAGGTTGATTGTCAAGCATGCAGACCTCAAATTTGTACAATGTGATAATATAATGTCATTTTCATTAAAAAAAAAAAATCTGCCTTTACATTGCTAAATTACCTGGAACTATAGGTTTCATACTATGTTATATTTTTTTGGATTCAGTAGCAATTGAGAACATAATAGGAGAAAGTGGATCTTTGTAAAGTTTTGTACATAAATATATATATATATTAGTCTAATGCGTTTTCATCTGTTGAAGTAGTTTGTTTTTAAATTGGCTGATAATCACCTATAATTATAGTGACATTTCTGAAAATTGCCCTAAGTTTATTTCTTTGTACTATTCTCTTTAAGTTTGAATTTCTCTGTGAGACTATACGAATTGTTGATTTATAGTTTCTGTAAAGCTCCCCACTTCTTTCAGCACCTATCAGTGTAGTGTTATATGTAAAATCAGTAGCTGAAGTATATGGTAGTATCAGGTACCTGCCCAGCCCCTTTGGGCTCTGAAAGCATCACATCCACACCCAGTAATATCACCAGCCTGTCCCCGCAACTCCCCTGGGGCCCCTCACACACCTCAGGGGGTGCAGCCCGCTGACTGCAGCCTGAGGGGGACATGCTGTTTTCTTTAATCCTTGGCCCATATTGGCATAGCTCACTGGTTATTTCAAATAAGTAGATCTTGATGTTTTTAATGAATTCAACAGTGCATCTCTTTTATTTTTTGTTAATGTTGGTCTCATTTTTATTACTTTTCCTTTGTGCCGTAATCACAAGTTCATTATCTTTCCAGCTAATTGAATTTAATATTCAGTTTAATACTCAATTTTTCCACTTTTAATCTAGTAATAAAAAATTGATGCTGATATTCCTCCGCTTACAAAACATGTGAAGTCATATATTTTGCAACATGATGTTCATGTTATATTCTCAAAATACTCCCTTTCTTCATTGATCTGTGTGTTCAAACAAAGGGCTCCTTGTGATGCATTGATTTAAATGTCCAAACAATATTCGTCCTAAATAGACCTACAGGTTTAATATGATCTTGAATTAAAAGAAGAATCTCTTCCCTGTGCTATAAATAACCTGATTAGCCAAAGCTTCATCCCCCAGGGCTGCTTCCTTTAAGTTGCTGTGTGAGTTCAGGCCTTCTGAGGTGGGGACACGAACAAGGGTGTACAGGCAAAGGGATTGGGCCGGGGGTGGGGGCAGTGCCTTGAAAATTAAAAGGGAATGAGCTGGTGCAGCTGAGAAAACCTCAGTCTGCGATGCTGATCTGACATTGGGAGAGTCAGGTGAGGAAAACTGGGGATGAAGAAACTCACTGTAAGATAATTCCAGAAACATTTTGGCCAAAGTAAGGAGGAATCCTCCAAGTCACCTACTGGAAGAATCTCACATGCCCAGAAATGGGCCTGTCCATCTCCCTGCCATGCGCAGTCACTTCCCCTGGCAGTGTGTCCTCGGGAGGGTGAGGATGGCTCTCAGCGGGCTCTGCGGGGGCCGTGCTGGCCGGGGTGAGGAGCTCTTCCCTGCACGGTCGCCCCAGTGGACTGCCCTGCGTGCAGATGTGTGTAGAGCTCGGCGTCCCCTGGCCTCTCTCCTGGAGGAGCAGCCTAGAAGAGGGAAGCTGGTGGAGAAACGATGGTCTCTTTCTCTGGTTTGATCTCTGGCTGCACATCTGCATCTCCTCTTATCCGCAGACATCGCTTCAGTAGATCTTGGTGATTTGCCGGGTGCTGTGACCCGGCTTTCCTCAGAGATGTGCAGGAGCCGTTGGGAATCGCATCTCCTCGAATCCCGGTGGTCCCCATTTACTGTTACAGTCGGTTCACGAATCCAGGAAGTAAAGAAATGGGGTGCTGGGTCCCCAGGTGTCAGCTCCGCGGGCTCTGGGCCCTTCTGCTGTTCAGCTGAACTTGCGTAGTAATTTCATTTTTGCATTCTCAGCCTCCTCAGCCGCTTCCTCCTTTCCGGCTGGCTCCTGTTGGGCATCTCTTCCTCTAGGCTTTAAAGAGCCTTTCTAGCAGCCACTTTTGGCCTGGGGGACGGGAGAGGGGGTGGGAGTCTTTTAGGGAAGTACCTGTGGACTTCCCAGGGAGACGCCTTGGGAGGACCTATCGGCGCTGGATGTGTTCTCACACTACAGCTCTAAAGGCACTGAGGGGATCCTAGACAAAGCTTCCTCAGAGTCCCCCTGCATATGTCCCTGTTTCGTGTTTCAGGAACCCAGGATTCCCAGCCACACCTCTGACGGTAGCTTCTTGTGGAAGACTCCGGGACGCTCTGTGGTTCTGTCAGTGCCTCGGTCTGTCCATCTGCTGTGTCTGCTCTGACTGCAGGAGAGAATGGGCTCAG
This sequence comes from Talpa occidentalis, assembly GCF_014898055.3. Taxonomy (NCBI): domain Eukaryota; kingdom Metazoa; phylum Chordata; class Mammalia; order Eulipotyphla; family Talpidae; genus Talpa; species Talpa occidentalis. The sequence continues at coordinate 114,748,528 of NW_023605194.1, forward strand.
GGTCAGCTTGCAAGTGTTTGTCAATAGGCATCAATTTACATAAGTGTAACCAGGCGGTTCATGGTGCTGGGACACAGTTCCTCCCATAGCTTTTCAGATGTCCAAAATATTACGCGGATAGAGACATTTCCCTGTCCTGAGACGTTTCCAGAGGTCACCCTGGACATGCCAATTCTTCAATAAGTTGGTCACCACCTTTTTCTGGGGACTCTCCGCGACCAGGTACCACTCAAAATGGCATCTTCATGCCTGCCCCGTGGTGTGTCAGTCCTAAATCTTATCCTGCCGCCTGATTTTTAGAAAGTTCTTAGACACTCTGAGAAGCAGGAAACAAGGCTGAGATGACATGTGCAAGAGATTGACATGTGGCAGTGGCTCTGAAGTCTCAGCAGGGACCGGGCAGGGCCATCCCTGAAGGGAAGATGGAGGGGACAGGCCAGGTGGGCAGCATCAGGGACTGCAGCACAGCCCCACGGCGGCTCCCGCAGGCTCTCAGGGGGTCATTGAGGCCAAACTCCATTTGCAGGTGCTTCAGATCTCATAGGTCTGGGGCTGCATTGGGACACCTGCTGCTCCCCATCCTTGGTGGGGAGATGCCTTTGGAAAGTCGGGTCTCACTGTGTACGTGGTGACGAACCCAGAAAGGCCACGGAGCCTCAGTCAGCTGGGTTCTCTGGTCAGGAATCCGAGGGGCATAGAGTGAGGCTGCCACAGATGCCAGCTAGTGTCCAGTGGAGAACTCTTTAAATGAGAGGGTCCCCCATTCTCCCAGAGCCTTTCATTCTTTCCTCTTCAATTCAAGGCAATCTAGAGAGGCCCTGCTAAGCTTTTCTCTACAAACTTCCTGCTTTCTTTTGAAAATAGTTTCAGGTTCCTCTTTATGGTCTTTTAAAATCTTGACTTAATAGGGCAGAAATCTTAGTAGCCTGGGGTAGGAAGTGGCGGCCTTTTCTGATTTTCACGTTTATACAGATACAGGTTTTTCTCTTCGTATTTTCTTTGATCATTTAATTCTGGTCGTGGAGAGGAAGTAGAAGGCCGCTCACATTCTCCTCCTCTGCGACAGTCCTCCTGTTTGCTCCGTGTTGAATCCACAGCTTACTCAATCTGCCTGTCTCACTGGATGGTGGGTCCTGTCCTCGCCCAAATCCTTCTAAGTTCACGTGAGTGAGGACTCTGAACTGATACGGTTCTTTACTTTAGGTAAAATATCTTCTTGGCAATAGCTCAATGGTTGAACAGATGCATGAGCAAATACAGTTGAAATGAACATGGATTTGCAGAAAGAATATCAGCATAGATTTAACCCAAACCAGTAAATCTGTTTTTTTCTGTTTTTCACAATTAAATATTTCTGAAATATTTTTAGTATGTATGTGGATTAATAAATTGATATTTGAAATTATTCCATCTTTTTAGAGCATTCATGTTATCAGATTCTTGGAGTGTTAATCAATCTGTCAAGACATGCTTTGCACATCGCTACGTGAAGAAAATCCAAGAGATACACACAGGGAATTTCAGCCCAGAGTCACTGGAATTAAAATAGTTAGAAAAAGTTTTAATTTTTAAAAAATGTTCATGCGTATTTTTTGTAATGGTGTTTAACTGAAAGTATGTTAATGTACCATCACCAGCAAATATTTTAAATAGAACCAGGTTATTTTTATGGAAAGTGGATCTACATACATCATTATATTGTCAGTATGTTTATAATGTGGTGTCAGTGATTTTTTTAATTGAGGTGAAAACTAATAAAATCAAACTTTTTTTTAGAATCAATTTTAATGCTATTTGATTATTGATTTAAAATTTTTTTATCATTTCCTCCAATATCTTAGAGTTGTATTAACAGACATTTTAGTAGAATTTAAAATTAATTTCCATTTATTGAGACTTTCCACAGCACTGTTACACAAATGCACACGTGTGTGTACACACACATGTGCACACACACATGTGCACACACACATGCACACATTTCTTTGGCAGAAGAGATGAAAAAACATGAAAGTGAGAATTGATCTTGGAAGGGTTATCCCATTTATTTATAGACATGCAGTAACTTATTTAGAAATTTAAGGTATACCATTAATAAAAATAATTATCTGCTTAGAAAAATCTAAAAATGAACATAAATCATTATACAGGAGAGTATTTGAATTTTCCATATGGCCATTATAAATTGGTCTTGTGCTGGCTAAGGATACTGTACTGATTGTCCCTTGCATCTGCCTGTCTCCACCATTTAGAGAACAAGTCAAACAAGTTCATTGCCGTAACTCTCTCAACATTAGTTTAGTTTGTTTTTTTAATAGAATATCTTACCTGAATAGAAATCATTTTTTAGTCTTCTCTGGATATTTTGACCTACACACCAGAAGCAAACTTTCCTGTATATTTCTTGTATCCAACGGCTGCTCATAAATTCCTAAAGAAAAGTTTCATTGACATTTGAACTTTAAATCGTTTCTGAATATCATTTGTGTGCATTAGCCTCATCCCTGTAAGCGCTTCAGTTCCCATTAGCCCTTGCGATCCTCTTTCTGCTTAGCGTTCCTGTGGGGGACAACTTACATGTATTAATAATTAAAACTTTACGTTTAAGCTTTATATGGGTTATGTATGCATAAAAATAATTTTTCAAAGACACCAAAGCTTCAGTGTTTATGAATACTGTAGCTCTTAAATGAATAGAAAAATACTGGCCAATAAACTTCGTTGGCCATTTTATCACAACTTTGTGGTCTTTATGTCTGCACTTGGCCCTAAAAGGAGGATGTTCCTTGCACTTGGCAAAACTATTAAAATTGTTCCACATGACGTGGAATGCCCTTTTCTGGACCTGGCCGCTGACTGTGCTTCAGGAGTTTTAGAACAGCCATTTTGATTTTATTGCTGTGCAGTCGGAGATCCTTAGCTAGTGCCCTGCACCTGCTCCCACTCGGGTTTCCTTGTGGGCTAACAAGCCGCTAGCGGTGCGAGGACAGAGCTGTGCTCAGCTTAGGAAATTATTTTCAGACAATCTTAAAGTTATGCTTTCTCTTTAGGGAAAAATCCACAGCAACCCTTTCCTTCCCTCTCCCTTGTTTCTTAGCCTTCAATTCACATATTGGAGGCTGTAAAAATCCAACATTTAAAGACTGTGGATCTGGGGGCCTCCTCAGTGCTACCAAGCTATCTCCAGCCACTATGGCATGAGTTCAATCCCCGGGCAGGGAGCTACCCACATGGTGCAGCAGACCTCTCCTGTCACCCTGCTGCTCCCCTCAGCAGTGGATTTCAGTAGATCCACCTGTTCTGCTCCCCACTCTGTCTCTGGGTAGTATTAGGTCAGTATTAAAAGTCTGTATTTTTAATTATTAAATTTTTAAAACTTTAAATTATTTAATGTAATTAAAATGCATAGGTTGGTATTAAAACTCTGCCAATTCTGAAGTTGCTATTAAAGCTAAACCCCACGCCACACCCCCCTCACCCCTGTGAAGAGGGAATGATTTTCGCAAATTCACATTGTACTAACTCTGCATCCTTAAAGTTTAATTTACTTCTTAACTTTTGTGACGAATTATCTTCCGGCTTATTAGTCTTAAATAACTCTGAATACTGCATGTTCCTAGTTGAGATTCCTAATCAGATCATTTCTCAAAAAGAAACTTGAAAATGGACTACTTTGTACTGGAAATCAGCTCTCTAAGCTGAATTTACCAGCCCTCTAAGGCCTGTTAGAACTTCATGCCTCCAAACAGCAGAAGGTCATAAATATGTTTTCCTTTTCCAGATATCATTTTACCCTAAAATGGGCTAAAACTTTTCATTGTTAATTCCTATCTTTTTTAATACTCAATGCTAGGTAATTTATGATAGAGCCAAATGCTAGGTAGTTTATTATATGTACATTTACATTTCCTATTTCAGTTATCATGACAACTTTGAATGGATTATGTGATATCCTTTATTACACATGAATTGATCTCCCTTTATATCACATTGCTATTTGAATAGTTTCCTAATAGTGCTAGGAAATCTGAGATAGTTCGTTAATAATGGTGTTCACATGATAGAGACGGTTACCAGATAGGAAAGGAATTAATGCATAGGGAGGCATTTCAAAATAAAAAAAAAAGTCATTTTATTTTTTTTCTCTTTGAAGACAAAATTACAGTGGACGCCGTACTTTAAAAACTGAAGTTCCAACCACATCCACTCTGAGCGCCTATGAATTCCCTCCCCCGCGCTAGCAGGTGCACCTTTCCTAGATGCTGCTGATGGCAGAAAGAAGACATTCTGTCCTAGCTGAGTCATAATCAGAGGAGATTGTGAGGGTTAAGTACAATTAAGGGCTTCTGTCGAACATAAAGTTTATACAGACGTATAAGGCCTCAGCAATGCTACCAGAGTGGCTAGAACTCAAAAGCGTGGAATCCAGCTACTTGTTGGTCATATTTAGGGAATATTTCATACAACCCTCTTTGCACTTGGAGGCAGGAAATGTGAACCCTAATTCTTGCCCCTGCCATGAGGTATTTCCTGTGTCCAACCAGGGGCAGCGCCCGCCCCTGCCTGGGAGGCGGCAGGACTGAGGGCGCATTTTCTGGTGGGAGCCTCCCTGCAGCGCGGCTGTCAGCGCATCCCCTGGAAGAGGGAGGAGGCTATTGATCTGCTTTCCCTTCATGTTATCTTTCAGTTCTTGATTTGACTTGACTTTCAGTGAATCAGTTAAAAGCTTACTGCTGAGGCATGAGAATTCTGTGACAGCTTTCAGCGCCGTGCCCCTTATGAAGAGCTTTGGCTGCATGTAAGATGTGGGTTAGTTGTCAGTCCTTAGCACACAGCTGCCACCTTCAAATGATCCATAATCGGTTACAGGATTACTCCTGCGAGAGCCCGACATGGACCATGCAGCCTGTCGGGATGTTGGTGTCAGCGCTGAAGTCTGCACATCGGTGTCTAACAATCAGAGCTCTTGTGGTTTCGGGGACACAATCTAGAAGTGACACTTTCAGACAGCCAACCTATTATTAAAAATTAAGCTGAAACACATAGCATAACCCTCAGCCAACAAAAACAGTAGTATCTGCATTTGTTCTGTCAGTGCTGTGGTAGACACTCTATGACACAATCTTAATTCTTACTCTCTGAAATACTATTTGGCTGGCATTATTATCTCTCCATCTCTGTTCTCCAGGTGAGGTACCCGAGACTCACTGAGTTTAAGCAAGTTGTAAAGCTCATGTTCCTAATAACTGGGAGAGCTCAAATTTAAGTCTATCTGATTTTTGAAAGATGATGGTTTTCCATCATGAAATGTTTTGAAGAAAGTCAAAGGCAGAGTCTCTTTGCAATATGGCTGATCCTACCAAGTGTAATATTTTTTGGTTTTCATTCTCAATTTTTATCACCAGCCTTATTATCTGCAACCCACACAGTTGAAGGCAAGATCATAAACATAATTATCCATTTGTTTCTGGATATATCTACCCTGAAATAAATCTTGCTGGGTTGGAAAACAGCTACTACAAACATCTGATGCCTTCAGATCTAATGTTCTGATACCATATTTTTAAACATAGATTTCCTGAATTACACAGAAATTAGGGACTGAAATGATTGAACTCCAGATTCTCTAACATTTTTTTCTGAAGTCATAAAATCCGTCTGTTTTGGGGGTAGACTAGTAAAATGCTGTGTCTGTGTGTGTGTGTGTGTGTGTGTCACCGAGACAGACGCATCTAGCCAAGGAGCTATCCTGTGAGCAGAGGGTGTCTGTCCCGCTGGCTCTGACACACTGACACCTCGTTGCTCCCTCTGAGGAGGATGGAGACTTGGTGAAGGGTTTGACAGAGGCCCAGACATCATAGCTGCTCCTGTAGGATCACTGCTTTGAGAAATCCATTTTCCCACCTCTAAGTACCCTATCTTCAAATGTAATTTTGCTGTGAGAACTTCCTTTGTCCCTTTTTCATACATAACTTTTTCCCCTTTGGGAAAATTTCTTAACATTGGCTGCTAAAGACTGTTCACAACTGTTACTCACTTGAGGTATCATACAGTAAATCCCCCCATACTATCAGACTTCAGGGATCACCTCAAGTGAGGCAGGACTTTCATGTGAGAAGGTTTAGGTAGAGAAACTTCAGGACCAAAGACATAGCACATATCACGAGTCTGCCATACAATGATTAAATTGATATAAACATGGCAACTTCTTTGTAACCTCTCGGTGCTTATATTCTTACAGACAAAGGTCTGCACTTCACACTGGAACAGGAAAGCAAGCCTGCACTTATTCTGATGGGTACTTCCTTTGAGATTCTTAAGAATCTTTAAACAATTTTATTTTTCATTAGGCTCAACCAATTATGTAGTCAGCTCTGAAACTTGGCAAAGAAGTAAAAAATCTGGTCATTGGGGAGTTGGGATATTAATTAAGGAAATAAGAACCCTCAGGGTAAAGGGAAAACTTTAATTTATGTGTGTGTGTGTGTGTGTGTGTGTGTGTGTGTATTAAGTGCCTATTATCTGCCAGGCACTGTTCTAGTCCTGAGGACCTGGATGGGAGCAGACATCCTCGCATTAAGCAGCTTGTGCTCTAGATGGGAGAGACAGATGATAAGCAAGTAAAGAAACTGCTGGGCTCTTCCAGCTGCTAGGAACTGTGGACACACATCTAGTGCTGTAAGAGGCCAGGGAAGAGGGCGACCACCCGCCACGGCAGGCTTGGGATGGAATTGGAGCATCCATCTTCTCTTTGTTACAGTCATCTTTGCCTCAGGACAAACTTTCTCCTCTCCTACCCTTTAATATGAATGGAAGTCATTAGTCTGTCATTTAGGTAGAAAAAAATGGAATTGGTGGGAGGTTTTGCTGAGAAGAATTGAAATCAAATTTGTAGTTGATTAAAATCTGTCTCTGGCTCAGAACAAATTCTGAGGCAGAATGGTGGAGGTGTGCCCTCTGTGACCCAGGCCGCCACCCCCTTTTTCTGCCAGCTGAATTGTTCTTGTCCTAAGAGAAGCACAACCAAAAAGGTGGCAGGTCTTGGTGTTTGTAACAATGACGTGACACCTTTGCACATGCATTTGAAGATTTAAAAGAGCGTGTGAGGGTCATGTATCCAAGATGATCCATTTTTCTGTCATTTGCCATTTTAAAAAAACAAGTACTAGAAAATTAAGCTCATGCTATTCCATAGTCTGCAGTTCTAAAGTTACGTCTCTTGGGAATGCATGTCATGCTTACTTGCGCAGATGCATTATGATGTGCTCATTTAATGTAGATATAAAACTGGGCCTTGATGGGAAACCCAGTTGTTTTGGGCAACATTCTACCCATGATACCATCTCATCACAGGGTGCCTTTACTAGAAGGAGCTAAAATCCCTTCAGACACAAAATAAATGTAATTCTGATATCTTCTTACAATTTTAGCCAGTAATTTATTACTATGGTGTTTTAAGAATTCATCATTTAAGGAGTAGAAAACTGAATTTTTGATAAAATGAATATAATAAGCCATAGGGCAGCTGTTAAATTTGTGACTCTTCAAAAGATTTAAGTCCTTAATTTATATAAGATAAATTTTATACAGACGCATCACCTGATAGTATATAAAAGGGTGTGTCAACAGTCAATGGTTGAATTGTGCAAAGTTAAAAATCTCTTCATATTAGCAATGATGTCATCAGAAATTGTCACCATAACTTAAATAGTTAACAGTTTTCAAAAACACTCTTGATTTTTCATGGACATTCTGCCACTGTCATGGTGTATTAACCAGAAGCAATCATCTCTATATATTACCATAATTGCTTTCATGTGGGTTGTTTGCCCTCATCTCTGCATTTATTTTTCTATATTTTCTTAGGTCATATTCCATTTCTTTTTTGCCTTGTATTAATTTTTTTTTAAAGATTTATTTATTTATTTTATACAAGAACTGGGGTATAGTCCAGATGCGCTGGAGGGCCAGAGGATTCACCAGAGACAGAGCAGGAACAGAACAGGCAGACTGACAAAACACACTGCTGAGGGGAGCAACAGGAGCAACAGGAGAGGTCTGCCTCACCATGTGGGACCTTTGCCAGCGGCTGGGATCGAACCAGCGCTGCAGAGGCTGCAGACAGCCTCATAGCGTGACGCTCAACTGTCTGTGCCACCAGGGGATGCCCTAATTTTCTTTTTTATTTCTGAATCCCTATTATCTTTAAATTTTTAACTTATTTTCAATAACTTTTTAAAAAGCAGATTAATTTGCTTTTTTATATAGTGTGAATACGTGATGCTCCTCTCAGCAAAGTAGTTTCCAAAATGTGCTCTTCTTACCATCTGTTCCAATAAATGGGGGGAGGGAGGGATTTAAAGGCTAAAGATGTATATGTATTAATTCTTTTTATTGTCTTCCTCTTTTTTATTTTTATTTTTTTAAAGATTTTTATTTTTATTTATTTATACAAGCACTGGGTACAGTCAGAAGCGCGGGAGGGTGAGAGAACTCACCAGAGCCAGAGTGGGGAGCAGAGCAGGCAGAAGGACCGAAGTACACTGCTGAGGGGAGCAGCGGGCGGCAGGAGAGGTCTGCGCGCCATGTGGGACCCTCCTCCGGTGGCCGGGGAGCAGCCGGGGATTGAACCAGCGCCGCAGACGCTGTGGGCAGCTTCGCAACCCAGTGCTCAACCGCTGCGCCACCGGGGAGGCCCTGTTTTAACTCTTTTTAAAATAGTCTGTCACTTTAGTGAGCTCAGTGATGCTGACATAGATAAGTAGCTATTGAGATTTAATTTTAAAATCTAAGAATGATAGTGGTAATATCTGCAAATGTTGGAAGAACTATTTTAGGTTTTAGTTGAATTTCACTTCATTCCAAATGATGTTGATGGCTATTTTTTCTTAATTTACTTTAATTCCAGTGGTAGAATCCAGGAGACTAAAATTGGGAGTATTTTTTAGGACATATAGTGAGATTAATGTATATGTAGGTCAGGTCTCACTTTCAGAGAGTCTGAGTGACTTGTGTAAATTTGTAGCATTTCACCTAGAGGAAATCAGAACATATTGCAAATGTTCATGTTACACCTTCTACCATCTCAACCACCTGAACTAATAAATACATTGGGTTGGTTTATTATCATCATGATATTTTTAGAATACATTTTGTTGAAAATAAGACATCTCCAGATAAAATATGAATATGACAAAGTTTGTCAAATTAATAAGTTTTCAAATGTATATTACTAATAACACTATATATGTAAACTAACATAATGTTAACATTCTTTCTTTGTTCTTAGTCTATGCATCTAAAATTAATTGGCACACAAAAAATCCAGCAAATAAAATAAGTAGGGAAAGATGATAAAATATTTGCACCATAAATAAAATCATTGAAAATATAATCTTTCCTGTCTATGTATCCTGTAACTTAAGCAAAAATAACCTAAAGGCTTCATTACTATTTGAAAGAACCATTAGAAATAGTGATGCAAGGTGGCAGCCCCTGAAGGTAACTTCACATATCTCTCTCTCTGGCATGGGATTCTCCCCGCGTGAGAGGAGCTCAGCTGCTGGCTGGGACTCAGACCCTAAAATATGTCATTGTAGCTTTTCACCAAAGTGCAGACTTTTCAGAACATGATTATGATAAATTCTATTACTGCTCTTTCTCAAACTGCATCAGTGTCTATGAGCATACATTGAAAAGTTCATCACTCTGCCTAAAAAAAAGAAAAAATTCAAAAACAAGCAAAAAAAAAAAAATCACAGTAACAACAGCAGAAGATCTCTAGGGTCAAAATATCCATAAGAGAGCCTGAGTGTTTCTCAGTCTTATGCCAAGTGGTTACTTTATGTCAAGTTTTCACTTGGGTGGGGATATAGTCTTAACACAATAGGCTTGTCATGTCCCATCCCCACAATACTCAACACAAAGTGGAGACATACATTCTTAGCCAACAGAGAATATTTAAAGACTTAGGTGAGAAAACATGGAACCATTGGCTGAAACAAACAGGTACTAGATTTAGAAGGTAAAGGATACTAGTTTAAGAAGTGAGTTTGGAGAGGCCCGAGCATATGAAAGACGACTTGGATTTCTCTGGGGCACAGTTGGTGGGCCATGCTCTGCAGGAGCAGATCACCTCCATGGTGGGATCATGCTTCCACATACATTGTCTGATGAGAAAGTGACACTGTGCTGGCCTCACAGTTAGGGTGTTTAGCATGCTAGTGAATGGAAACAAGTCTGAGGTTACTCCAGTTTGATGGCTTCTGTCTGGCCACAGGCCAGTCTGAGTAGTAATCTTACTCTGAGTTCCTAAAAAACAATTGAAACTAGCTTAAGAATTTTCTCTTATGAGTTGCCCTTTGACCTATAGATAACAAACAAATGCTCTAATATTGATCCACATAAATGGGACATTATTCAGCCATTAAAAGAAATAAAGCTCTGATACACACTAACATGGATAAACTGTGAAAATAGTATACTATATAAAATAAGTCAGATGTGAGCATACAAATATTACATGATTCCACTCATATCAAGTTCCTCAAATTGGCAGATTCATAGAGGCAGAGTGAGATAGAGTTTACTAGGGACTGGGGGGTGGTGGTGGGAGTAGGAAATTACCTAGTGAGCTTCTATTTGAAGAATTTTTAGAAACAGGTAGTGGTGATGGTGATGCAACATTGTAAAAGCAATTATCACCCCCCAGATTGTACACTTAAAATGGTTTGAATGGAAAAGTTCACTTTATAGTTCACCACAGTTTTTAAAAATTAATAATACAATTACTTAACCATTGAACTATACAGTTTAAATGGGTGAATTGTACAGTATGCAGATTATATGTCAATAAAGTTATTTTTGAAATGAAATAAAAAGAAAAGGACACAAGTAAATGTTACCATAAGGCCACCTATCTGCAAAGATCTAAAGCTTAGGTAAATTTAGGGTAGGAAGGTAAATAACTTTAGACATCCCTGGTTCAGGGGAAGTACAGGGCAAACTAATAGCATTACTCAAGAAACAAAGGACAATGAGTTTATTAGGTCATCCTTCAAGAGAGAAAAGCATCTGTAGCAGTGTCTTGGTGATGCAGGGTTTCTTTAAGAGAAGAGGTTTCGATGTTTAAATAATGCTGAAAAACAGCCAGAGGCAAGGAGATCTGTTTCTCTTTCTCTTCTTCTTTGTCTAAATGCAGCAATCTCGAGGATACAGCAAAGGACCTAGTGGGTTTGTTGTTAGAAAACTTGTTGAATTTTTGTTCTGATCTTAGTGTGGTATGAAAAAAAGAGAAATATAAATCACAATATTTTTCTGAAGAATACTGAAGCAGAATCTTAATTTCAAGATACCCTGAGGAGAAGTAAAGGAGAATTAACTGATCTTGAGATATTTACAAGCCAATCTGGCCTCTGACAACTTCTTCCCCCGTCCTTCTGGAATAGGCCTCCATGCATTATTTATACTGCCCGATCTCTCATCTCTGCTACAGCAGTGTAATCAAGGCATCTGTGTAGGTCAGTCCTGGCCATTTCTGACTTGGAGTCACCAGAGAGTAAAGGTTGTGGATTCAAAATGGTTCCCCTGCCATTCAAAATGGCTCACCAAGACAAAATGGTATCTTGGTGGAGGGTGTGGTGGGGTGACATACACCTGAGGGATGTGACCCTCTGCCTCGGGGTCACGATGATGTTGGAACCTAGTGTTACTGCAATTCAACTAAATCGAAAAAAGAAAGAAAGAAAGTGAAAGGAAGAGAATCCAGAATGGATTTCAGTTATTTTAATTCAGTAATTGGAATTTTAAGTCTCATGTTACACAACTCTGTCCCTCCTCTCCCTCCTAGCCCTTAAGAAAAAACACCCTAGACAGGAAAATATAAAAATGTTAGGTTGGAAGCAAATTGATATCAAGAATAAATGTTTTCTTTCAAGAAAGATCAAAAAAACTCTTAGTTCACTCTTGTCCCAAGGAAATTTATTTGGCTCTAATTTAATTAAATAAGAAATGTTGGCATAAATAGTTAAATACATGAATCCAGTTTTGTTCAAAGCATCAACACTTCTATAACAACACCAAAAAGCCTTAGTCTATAACTTATTAAAAATGCTTTGGAAATGTAAATTAAAGATAACAAGGAATAGCACTGTTGGTACAGCTCTTTTTAATGATAAAACTCTGCAAGACCATACAAAATGGAAGGATTTTATGAAAAGTATTAAGGATTTGCTAAGCAATGGAACTTTGAATGAGTGTATGTCTTAATAGGCATTGACAAACTTTTTATTTCCAAAGACGCAGATAAACATTTTAAGCTTTGCAGGTCTCTGCTGTTAACTATTCCATTCTCCTATAGTGGCTTGAAAGTGGATATTCCTAACAGAATGGGGAGGTTGTGTTTCAATAAAACTTTACTCACAGAGCAGACTGAATACTGGCTTTGACCCAGGGTCTTAGTTTGTCCATCTTATCCTGTGTTAAAAAGACAAGGATGGTGAACTGTCTGCCTGACAAGCTACATGCAGCACTATGTTGTGTCTGACTGTGTCAACATCTATATTCTTTTTGGGAGCACCAGCCAACATAAAATCATTGTGAGTCAGCCGATTGTGGTTCATTTTGGTACTTTCTTGAGACTGTTTCTATAAATGTATCTACTATGACTCCAGTGCTGTGCAACAGGCTATGGGTACGGTGCTAAGTAGTCCAGCCTTGCCTTGGAGAAGTTTGCAGTCAAGACAGGGTAAAAACCCCAGAGGAAACTGATACTTGTGCAGTGGAGTAAGCCCTGGGAGTTTCACGACTGCAGGGAAGAACACCTTATTATCCCAGGAAGAACTTGCTAATGTGGGGGAGATCTAGGCCCCTCATCCACTTGACAGGACACCCATCTTCCATGATAGTGAGAGGAAACTATGGAAAGAATGGTGGAGAAGGACATGCTTGTGAATCTCCTGAAAGAGATGGAAAACCAACAGAACAGTATTCCATATTGTAATATGTAGCCTAACGTGACCCTATTAGAATAAACTTAGGTTTTTGTCTTCTGCTGGGAAGACAAGATGCTGGCTATCAGTGTTGATGTGTGGGGACAAAATAGCCAAGGGTGTATTCCATGGAGCTTTCCAGCTGCCTTAGGAAAGCTGGCCTGAAGACAGAGCTGACAGTGGAATGCATGAGACTCAGGTCCAAGAGTCACCACTGCCTGACCACTGCCTTCACCCTGAACATTTTAACACAGTGAGCAATGCATTCCCTTTCCTGGCTACGACAACACGTAAACCAGGGGATATGACAATGCTTTTTAACTAATATGCAGAGTGATAGAAACAAATATCCTTAAAGATTTATATGTCAAGTGGCTCCCGTGTTTTCCATTACGTGTTTGTTTTACATCAATCTAATTGTACTTTATATGTTCATAAGCCCCAGGTCCATGATTGCTGGCTGGCATTGTCAGGAAGCGTACACAGTGAGACCTGCTGATTTATTTCACTTCTGATGTTGTGTTCGCTTGCCCTCACATGGAAACATTACTTATATCGGTCCCTGGCAGAGGCAATCTACCTAACTAGATGGTCCAGAAATCTAATCTGGTGTGACAAATGAAGGAGACACATAATTGGCTATGTAATTCTAGGGTGGAACTGTTATCACTTTTAAGCAATTGATGTTCTCAGAACAACATTATACGCAGCACAAGTGATTACAATTACCGTGGGGACTCACTGACTGTTCTCTTATTTTCCAGTGGGTTATAAAAATTCTCGGAAACTTGGGTAACTGGCACTTTCCTTGCATTTGTTGATGATGTGGGCTTAGCGTCTTTCATGGAAAAAGGGCCGAACCATACATAGAGCTATCCTCTTTCTCTCGTGGAAAGTATCCATCTTTAAACATTACAAAACAGCTTGCTTTCCTTTACGTATAAAAGCTTTTAATTTTAGCTTATGTCAAAGCCTTGTCCCTGGATCACCCACCAGGCGGGGACACTTGCTTTGTGGCTTCCATTCCTATCGCCATTACTCACCTGGGGACCTAGTGAAGCTCCAGAAACCGCCATTACTACTCCTTGGGTTTCTATTATTCAGACGCTTTTATCCTCACCCTAATTTACAAGAAAACTGAACCTTTAGAGAATTGGGGGAACTGAAGTTATATAGCCGAAAATGGAGAGAAGCTCTAACTAGACCATAAACAGAATTACATACAAATCACTCCCTGGCTTGCATCTTAGGGAGCTGATGAAATTTAGCCCATATTTGGAAATGTCACTCGTAGCAAGAGAGCGTGCTGTACTACTGTTTATTTCTGGTCTTGTATTCCTCCAAGACTTCACATGTGTCCTTCCTAAAGCTTCTTAGAAAATTGGCTCATTCTCCACTTCACTTGTTTCAATAGATTCTGTATGATTTGGCAGACAGAAAGACACAAGTGAGAGTTTGCATCGTGCCCACGTTCACCATGTGCTTACAATTAAACCTCCATCTTCAGCACGGAAGGATTTGCAGAAACAACTTCCGACACAATATTCCAGATAACTCTGAAGCTGCAACATTTAAAATATCCAAGAGGCATTAATTCTTTATTATAGCTTTAGATATAAAATTACAACAGGACATAATAAGTTTCCGTGTCTATATAAAATTCTTAATGTAGCAGTGATCAGTTTGTATCAACCTAGCAGAATGAAAATTTAAATAAAAACAACAATAATGTGGTATATCAACACATACTCAGTGTTTGCCAGACTGTTTTGTGCCTCATGTATGTACGTTAAATGTTAATCCTGCAGTCCTAGATCATTATCTGCTTTTTTAAGGGTGAAGATTGAGACCTGCTGTGTTTGAGAGTCCTTGAAAATAGTTGTTTGTCAAAGGCCAGGAACCCTGTAAGAGAAAAAGGTCCAGGTCTCCAGTCCAGCTTATTTTTCTTTTAAAACGTGTGCCTTTGCAGTTACAACACCAAGCTCAGCTTCAAGGTGTGAGTTTAACTAAAAATTTTCTTTTTTAAGTAATTTTTTTATTATTGGTTTACAATATTTGTATATGATTCAGGTGTGTGCTTCCTTACCGTACCCACCATTAAGGTGCCCACAAATTATCTGGTTAGCAAGAGGTAATCTTGCTTTAAAGACAAGTGGTGGCGATACCAGGACCCAACAGAATGTAAAATAGATATTCTGTGTGTATATTGAATTCTAACAACAGCAGAGGTCTTAGTTCAGGGTTCATAGTCAAGGGCAAATTAAATACCAATTAGCCAAAGTTTCTCCTTTAAGCAGTATGCTATGAACCACAGTATTTGTCGTGTGTAAGATCAATTTATTTCTGCTTTTTGTAAACAAAAAGGTTTAGCCATTATACAGTATTCTCTATTTTCTAAAGATTATAAATATTATCATAGTATTGACTATACATAATTTTAAAAAATTCGAAGTGACTCAAGCTAATCTCTGGGGCTTCCTTTGGAAGCATTTAGCTGGCAGATGTATTCTGGACTAGGCTTTAGTGTAGATATCTAAGGGTTTCAAAACAGAATGAGCTCACCATTCTTAAAGCAGAGTTTAATCAGCCTTACAAGTTAAAGAAGACTGTTGTCACAGACAAAGGTTATTTTGATAAAACCAAATTCAGATACAAGTAGGTCTTGATACCAGCAAGAATACTCAGTCCCTAGCGAGCCCAAGGATAATTAACATCTGACTTGAAGAACCTTCGGGAATGACTTGGAATGCTTTAATTGGCCCACCTTACTTGCCTGCAGGCTTTTCTGTTGTGGGATGATTTAAGTCTCCTCTTGCTTTCTGCTAAATCTCAGCAAGTCTCACATTTCTGAAGCCACCTTTCTCATTTGGGACCCTAAGGAAAAAATGAATTGTAATTTAGCTTTCATCTTCCTTCATGGAGAACCACAAGTGTTTCTAAATATTAAGAGGAGAAATGATTAGGAAGGCAGGAATCAATGACAAAATAAAGGAAAATAAGTAGGAATGGATCTTTAGGTGTCCACTAATGCACATGACCTACTTCTTTCATGTAAAATGTGATAGATGGGTATCTATTTTAATTTAAAAAAGTAATAAAGGATTAGTTCACAAAATTATTGGCGCGGCAAAGGAAGCCACACTGAATCAGTACAAACCCTTCTTTGCTGAAACTTCTCAAGATCTGTTACTCCCATACTAAAATGAGACATGAAATCATGGAATGTTAACTGTGTCATTCATGTATTTTTATTATTGCCTACTTTAAATGAAACTCATGGGCAGGTGGTTGTGAAAAATAACGATATCCATTAAGAGTGCAGCTCTAACTGCAGGCATTGTCAGACGTGGTAACACGTGCAGCCGGGCCAGCGTGGATGGAAAAATAAACATGCAGATGGTTCAAGCCAGTCTACCCGTCAGTGAACCGTTAAGCCACATTATCCCAGCTGTCAAAAATTTTGCTATTTGTATGGAGTATTCATCTTTACTAAGTGGTAGACAGGCAAAATTAATCTGTTTATTTTTTAAGATTACACTTTTACCAATTTAGAAAGGTGAAGTTCTGCTCTTTGGAAAGTTTTTGTATTGGTTTGTTTGATCTCTGAAGAGTCATGTTAGCCTGGTTTCAGAATATATATTTATATATATTATTATATTATTTATATCATAATAACTCATATATACCATATAATGGTTTCCATATTACTATATTATTAATGGAATGTACACCATATAATGTTGTATGTATTATTATAGTAATTGAATGTACATATACTCAGATAGTAACATCTGCCTTATCTTAACGTATGTACCTGTATATTCTTCATTTGCTTTTGGGCTGTGCACTCACAGATAATATGTTTAGATAAGAAATTTTTAAAAAGTCTTAGGATGCAGAGAATAATATTTTTCTTTACTTTTTTCTTTGTTAGTTTTCACTATACACACACAGTAGAATGAAAGTTCCAGTGTTTCCATTATGCAGAGATAGAAATGCCAGAATGAGTAGAAAGTGGATCCCTGCTGTGTTTGAGAGTACTCGAATCTCGAATTTTGAACAAGTTACCTGAGGTTGCCAGTAAGCATAAAGGAAAATTCTTGTCAATCTGGTACTTAATTGGATGTACTTCATTCTGTTTGTAATCTCCGGAGAAAAGTCCTCTCAAACAGTGGCCCCCTAACATTCATAATTAAGATGCTGCGCTTCAAGCTTTGCTTTCATTTTCACTGGGCAGAACTGGTCTTTAAGATTCAGATGAGCCCATGAGATTAACAAGAAACATACTCAAAAAAATCTGTGCAAGGTGAATATATGTGCAGTTGTGTTTGAGGAAGTATTTTGTCTTAAATTCCTGTGCTCCTCAGTAATTGGCTCTGTTTTTGTGTAGGAAGAAATGGTTCCTCTTTGTGTGGCGCTTATGAGCGTGCTGAGGTGAGGTGGAGTAACTTGCCATCCAAATGTTATTTTGGAACTGGGAAGGATCAGACATGTGACGTAAGATGTGTGATAAGTTCCTGTGTTCCTCTCAACCACATTTAGTTCAAAATAACCAACGGTTGAGGAACAGGAAAAAGCATAGCATCGGAAACTAGGAAAACACCTGCATGTACATGGGGAAGGCATTTCTGCCAGAACGTATGGGTAAAAACCGGTGAATGAAAGGACAATGTGGCACATGACCAGCCGTGGTCACTTGTGAGTCATTTGTGGAACTCACAGCTGACAGCCAGAACTCGGTGGCGTCCGTCATGGACATCAGTAGCCTTTCCAGCCAATCTTTGCTGAAGCCGCAAGGCCATTTTGAGCAGACCGCCAGTGTGCGGATGACTTGAAGCTGGTGTTGGGCAAAGACTGGGCCCTGCTGGTCCTCTGCAGTGTCCATTCCAGGCGATGTGCAGCCGGGTCCAGCTGGAGCCCAGCTGCTTCCATGTGAAACAAGGGAAACCACTGGCCTCTCCTTGTCTCCTCACAACATATCACCCGTCGTGACGTCTCTGGCTTCAGACAGACTGCGGGAAAACTACGTCTGTGCCTTCATGGAGGCTTGAGAGATGGGAAGTCTCTGGCAGCACCTGTCTCGATTCACAATATAAAGTTAATTCTTCTAACTTAAAAATGGGACAAAGAGAAACATTATCTGACAATTCAAAAGGAAAGAGACAGGATGTGAAGCAATAAGCTTATCTCTCTATTACAAAGACCTGTAAGTCATAAAACATATAGAAAGTGTTTGATTTTATTTATACTTTTTATTAAACTTAATGTTGCATCTGAAACAATCTCTATGTCCCAGGTGCTCTTCTAAAGCTGTTTAACCTCTACAATAAGCTCTATTCTGATTTTCTTTCCACAGATTCTATTCTTAAAAAAAAAAAAAAGAACATATTTTGTCATAAGAAAATGAGGTAACAGACACAGAGAGCATAATCTGAGGTCCATATAAGCTCATGGCTCCCCAGGATAAAATAGCACATTGTAGGTATTCAGCAAATATTTGTTGATCTGAACTTTGTTGAATTTCAAAGAGAATTTCTGATTAATAAACAACAGCAGCAACAAAGCAACATGTCATAGATTGGGTCATTTGGGCAAAAAAAAAAAAAAATCCTAGAAGATCAGTACCAGAATAATAAAGATGTTCCATATACTTAAAGTTCCCATACAGTTAAAAGTAAATTATAGAGGGCCTCCCCGGTGGCGCAGCAGTTGAGCGCTGGGTTGTGAAGCTGCCTGCAGCCTATGCAGCCTCTGCAGCGCCAGTTCGATCCCCGGCTGCTCCCGGGCCACTGGAGGAGGGTCACACATGGCGCACAGACCTCTCCTGCCGCCCGCTGCTCCCCTCAGCAGTGTACTTCGGTCCTTCTGCCTGCTCTGCTCCCCACTCTGGCTCTGGTGAATTCTCTCACCCTCCCGCGCTTCTGACTGTACCCAGTGCTTGCATAAATAAATAAATAAATCTTAAAAAAAAAGTAAATTATAGAGATGAACATGAAAAAAAAATTAGGGAATTAAGATGGGTGGGATATTAAGAATTTAAATAGTATTTAAAGCTGAGCTCTGGGAGGAAAAATGGAGGATAAGCAGTTACTGAAGAAATAAGATTAAAAAATTAAAGAAAGATTTAATGTAAGCATTCACCATATGCTAGGTTAAACTGGTAATGCCAATGATAACTGACCTTAAACTAGTAATATTCATTAACTTTCAAAGGATTCTAGATCAATAAACTCAGGTGAGGCCCACAACCCTTTGGCCTGGTTTAGTCCTGTAAGGGAATCTGAGGCAGAAATCTTGGCAAGTGAAGGAAGGACAGGCAACAGGCAAGTTCAAGTTCATCAACACCATTCCCCGAGTCCCTCTAACATCTCTCTGCCAGGTTATACTGCTGGAAAGAGAACACAACTCAGTGAAGTTACTCCACTCATGTATAAAAGCCACACTTATGCGGAGATATAAAAAATAAACACTAACACCACCACACAACTTGGTGCCTAATAAGATAGACTTGAAAGTTGCACAGACAAAAATAACTGCCTGAAACAGTGACTCCATTTCCATAGGACTTTCAGGAAAACAGATTGTGATTCAAATTTTCATATCCTAAACCATGGAAAAATCTCAAAAATGTTATTGCATGGAAATAAAGAACAATTCAAAGATGTATTTAGAGCTTACACACTGCAACAGCTGAGACAAGGGCTGTTGCCCGCAGAACTGAGAATATTTACTCACTGGCCTTTTAAAGAAAAGTTTGCTGGAAATTGATTTTGCCTTTGGTAAGCTCGGGAGTTTAATAGGAGTGTGAAAGCCAGTCGTGGAAACTTATGAGCAGAAAAGAGATGTGATTTCCCTTATAGAAGAAAGGTGGTTGATACCATTTAGCAAATGTACCTCACTGATGCACAGATAGGAGAAAGGTGGACTTCGTTGGTTGTATCCATAATTTGGGTAAATAATTTTCATGCTTTAGACTTGGGTGCCTGAGGCAGAGTGTGTGATAGGTGTTTGGTTTCCATGTACATTTTGAAGAAAGAGTTGAAAGAATTTCATGAATGACTACATGTGGGATGAGAGGAGTCAAACAGAAGAATTGTTTGCCTGAGTAACTGGTAGAATTGATTTTTATTTACTGAGATAGAGAATAAACAGGGAACTTGGATTGTAGAATAAGACATTTGAAATAATCTGTATCTGAGACTTGGAATAAGTAAAAATAAAGGTAATAAATATTGGTTAATACTTGACAGTAACAGAAAAATAAGTTAGATACATTTTTTTACACTTCAACATCCCGATAGTACCCAAAGTTTAAAGTACATATCTTTAAGTCCATGGTGATATCAAATTCCTACTAACTAAGTAGAAGAGAAGAATCTTCCAAAATAATAGAAAATAATTTGTATTGAGAAGCTCTTGTCTCAGCATGGAGGGTAATTCCCTCTTCTAGCCACCTGGGTGCTGACTGTGCTGACAGACTGGCTTCCTAAGGAGGCAGTAGTCAAGGGTGGGGGGGGGGTGTAATTTGCAGTGACCTGTGGTGGTAAGACGAGCACATCATCTCTTTGGGTTCTCCCCCACACCCTGCCTCTGGCCAAAGCTGGAGAAAAATATCAGACAAACCCAAATAGAGGAATGTTTACAGATTACCTGACCGATACTCCTTAAAGACATCAAGGACATGATTTAAAAAAAAAAAAAAAAAAAAAAAGACTAAGAAACAATCATAAAACCAGAGACAACTAAAGAAATGTGACAATTAATGTGATGTGGTCTCCTAGATAGGAGCCCAAAACAGAAGGTGGGCGTTAGGGGAAAACAAGTAAAATACAAACAAAATGTGGAGTTGAGTTAATGTACCAATCCAGGGTCTTAATTGAAAAAAAAAAAAAAAAAAAACCCTGCAGTATCATCATGAAAGATGCCAACAATAGGGGGAGCTGGATAAAGGGTATCTGAGAACTCTAGCTATATTTCACCTATTTTGTAAATCTAAAATTATTGCAAAATAAACAAATTATTAAAAAAAAATACTACCACTGAAACTATCTTAGGCTAGTTCCAAATTGCTAGCAGGTAAAAAGAATTGAAAAAAAAAAATGACTGCTTAAAATGAGCAAGAAAAATGACAAAGGGCAGAAGACTGTGTGAAATAAATTGAAATACAGTTGCTCATGAGTTTTATTAGATTATTTTCAGCTACTTTGTTGATAGAACAGCCCTAACTATGTGTCAGGCAGTGATCTAAATCTTGAGGAAAGGATGGTGAAGAAACACACCAGTGTCCCTCTCTTCTGAAACTTAGTTTTGGTGGAGACGGTTGATAGACTTCTGAGCAAAAGCCCCAGTCAAATGCATTGATGGTCTCCTAAGCTCTCTGATATGGAATTACTGGCTCAATGCCCTGTTCTAGCAAACAATATTAATAATTCTACAAAACATTTGTCATTCTTGATCAAGATTAACCTATTTGATTCTCTATAGTCTTTGCACATTCTAGGTACTTTAAAGCTCCAAGTCTCAGATGAAAACAGGAATAAAATCTTGAACATATTCTAAGTTCCTTATGGAAATGGGTTACCCTACTGCCTGGATTTGGAATCATATTAGGAACTTAACATTTCACAACAGAATGTCAATTCAGCTGCCTGAGTGTCTGAAATGTAAAACATATGGATCGTTTTATCAACAATACAAAATATTGGCATTTCAGACACTCATTAAAAATGTCAATCATAAATTAACTGTGATGCCAAAAACTTGCTTGAGACATCTGATATTTGAGAGATTGGATCTAAAAAATATATGAAGCATCCATTTCTCTAGTCAGGCAATCAGGAAACTGAAGCTCAGCTATTCATTTAGTTTTCCAAGTTACGTAATTTGAAGGAACTAAGAATCTACTCTTACTCTTACACCATTATATTCCCTGCTTTCTGAGAATAAAGTATGATGGCATAATGACTGTGTTAACTTATTTGTACATATTTGTAGATTTGTTTCCAACTATTTTCCAAATATAAATGAGATAATAAGTTTACTTTTTTTTTTTAAATAGCAGAAAGGTGTGTTGTAACTGAGAACCTTAGCTGTGTATGAAATTAACATGAGTTAATTTCTCCTTTCTCACCAATAAACCACATGTTCTTAGGCAAGTTTTGTTAATTTTCAAAACATCAGTGTCCTTATCTGAGGTGGAATTAATAGTATGTGTCAGAGTCATGGCACTCTCACAACAATAAGAAAAAAAATATTATAAGGTTTACCACTGCATTTGGTATTAGCTCTTATTATCATAGTCATTAACTTCTGATTATCATTAAGAATATCCTCTTTATAGTTGCTTGTTGATTTTGATTTTTACTTTATTATTATTAGTATTTTTCCTGGTCCCTTATTTAGGTTTTCTAAATTCCTGCTATGAGTGAGACCATCTGGTAGTTTTTCTTTTTTTTTTTTTTTTCTGGCTTATTTCGCTAAGCATGATCCCTTCCAGCTTCATCCATGTTGCTGCAAATGGCATGAGTTTATCAGTTTTGATTGCTGAGTAATATTCCATGGTGTATATGTACCACATCTTCTTGATTCAGTCATCTATTTTTGGGCATTTGGGTTGTTTCCATAGCTTAGCTATTGTAAATAGTGCTGCTGTAGACATAGGGGTGCAGGTGCCCTTTTGAATTAATGATTGTGTCCTTTGGATATGGATAATATAACCAAGATGAAAATGCATACATTGTGCAAAAATGAAAAATGATGTAAAATATATAAAATAAAATTAAATAAAAAATTTAAAAAAGAATATCCTCTTAAAATCTTTTTTTAGGATGATCACAGATTAGCATGTAGTTTCAAGAAGTGTCAGAGTACGTTCCTCCCTGGTGGCACAGGGGTTAAGTCTCAGCTCTATCAAGCCAGCCAGCCACGGCAGTATGAGTTCATCTCTGGCTAGGGAGCTGACCCACATGGAGCAAAAAACCTCTCTCTCCTGTCTTGCCCACTGCTCCCCCCAGCAGTGTATTTCCATAGATCTGCCTGTTCTGCTCCCGACTCTGCCTCCAGTGAATCCACTCACCACCACCCCCTCCCCATACCTCTGGCCTATACCCCAGTATGCATAAATAAATAAAAATAAATCTTTTAAAAAAAGAAAATATGCTTTCCTGTCATTAAAAAAAAAGAAAAGAAAAGAAAAGAAATTCAGAGTAATTTCACATAAACCACCTTTTTTCTCCCAATCTGGACATCTCACGCTAACTATCGTAGAATATCACAGAAAGGAGCTAGGCTTACCACTGACTTCATTAGATTTCATCAGTTTTGTATCCAATCATTTGTGTGTGTATTTATTTCTATGCAGTTTTATCATGGACATGTGTGCCCATGCCACAGTAAAAATACAAGACAGTCTACCCCAAGGATTCCTCACACTTCCCTTTCATAGTGACATCTACCCTCTCCCTACATCTGCCCCTCCATGGTATCTGACAACCACTTATCTGCTTACCAGCTCTGTAATTTTGTCATTTCAAGAATGTTATATGAATGCAATCATATATAAACTCTTGAGATTTGGACTACTGAAAAATAAAGCTACAGTGAACACTTGTATACAGGTTTTTAATTAAACATAAGTTTTCATTTCTCTGTAATAACTATCCAAGGCTCAATATCTTAGTCATATGGTAAACAAATGTTTAATTTATTAGGAAATTGTCATACTTTTTTGAGAATGAATGTCCTATTTCACATTCCAAACAGCAATGTGTGAGGTATCTATTTCCCCCATATCCTTGATAGCATAATATAACCACTATGTTTCTTACTCATTGTTATTGGTACATAGTAGATATTATTGTGGTTTCAGTCTACATTTTCCTGATGACTAACAATGTTTTATATATTTTCAAGTGTTTACTCGATAGTTGTATACAACAAATTAGTTTTTTTGATCTTGACCCAATCTTATATGCCTGGAACGAATACCATTTGGTCATAGTATATAATTCTTTTCATACATTGATAAGTTAAACTGGTAATATTTAATTGGGCGATTTTGCACCTGAGTTCATAAGAAATACGTTTTGTTATTTTTTTTAATATTCTGTCTACTTTTGGTATCAGGGTCAGAGTACATTCAGAACGAGCTGGCGAGGGTTCCCTCATCTTCTGTTTTCTGGAAGACATTGCATAAAATTGTTAATTATTGGATAGAATTCTCCAGTGAAATTATCTGTGCCTAAAGATTTCCTTTTTTAGGAGCTTCTTAATTAAAAACTCAATTTCTTCAGTGGTTTTAGGAATAATCAGATTATCTATTTTACCTTGTTGAACTTTAGTAGTCTGTCATCCTGGGACCATTTCTTCTAAATTATATAATTTATGAGTATAAAGTAACTCTCATAAATCCCACGTTCCCCATTTGATGTTGGCAGGGTCTTTAATGTATATACCTGATTTTATTTCTATTATTGGCAATTTCAGCTGTCTCTTTAGATCTGTGTTGATTTTCGGAGGTTTCAGATTTTACTGATATTTAATGACCAGCATTTATTGTTTATTAATTCTTTTCTATTGTTTTCTGCCTTTCAATTGTATTGATTTTTGCCATAATCTTCATTATTTTATCCCTTTGGCTTGCTTTCTACTATTCTACATTTAAAATTTTTTCCTAAAGTTAGAACATATGTTAATGATTGCAGACCTTTCATTGTTTATGATGTCAGCATTTAGTGCTGTACATCTCCCTCTGAACACTGTGTTAGCATGCTAAATATGCTATGTGTGTAGCACACTTAAAATGCATAATTTCCTTTAGATACACACATATACATAATGCATGCAAACATATATATATATATATATAGATGTATGTCTTATGTATGTGTGTATATATATGTATATATATATAGAGAGAGAGAGACAGAGAGAGAAACACTTTCCCTTGAACTGTGAATTAATTAGAATTGGAAATTTCCTTTTATTTTTTATTTCTAGTTTTATTCTACTATGGTCAGAGAATATGCTCTGCAGGATTTTAGTTCTTCTAGCTTGTTGAGTTTTATTTTGGGGCTGTGATAAGGCCTACCTGATGGATATCCCTTTGGTTCTTGAAAAAAATGTATAAAATGCATTCCGTTGTTCTGTATGTCAATTAGATGCTGGTGGCTTCATGAGTAATTTAGTTTTTCTTTATCTTGTTGATTTTCTGTTTGGCAGTTCTATCATTTGCCAAAAGTGGGATGTGAAATACCTAACTGTAATTGTAGTTTTTATCTGTCTCTTTTCAGATCTCTCATTTTTGCTATATGTATATTTAGACTTTGTTGTTTGCTGCATACACAGTTTTGTTATTTATAATTCATTGATTCATTTATCATTATGAGAATATTTTAATGGAAATGTTTAATCAAGTTGCCTTTTACTCATTTTATCGAATCTTAGCATATGAAATTGGGGAAGGAATTTAAATGTGATATAGCTGAATCCATCCTCACCTCAAGGTCTCTCAGAAGACTACCTTCCAGCTTTAAACTGGGGTTTTGGTTTCATTTGAAGGCTTGACTGGGATAGAAATTCTTCCAAGGTCACACATGTGGATTTGGTTCCTTTGAGCTGTTGGTATAGGCCTGCCTTAACGTATTGTCATGAAGGTCATGGAGTACAAATGAAAACATGGCGGCAGAATTCCCTCTGAATGTGTGAGCAAGAGAGGACACCTGAGACTAAGTCACACAATTTATATAACCTCATCATAGCAATGCTGTCCTAGCATCTTTCCATCATTCTGGTCAAGTCAGTAGGTGTAGGTCACACTCCAGGGGAGGTGATAATACTCAGCATGTTGAAGGGGAGCTGGGAATCCCTGGACATCATGTCCCCCAGAATATTTTTGCTCATGGTACACATTTTCCTTAAAAATCCAGTTGAGTTTTTACTCTCTCATTTGTGATTAAAGACAATATCTGTAAATGAATAGGAAAATAGACATAGAATTAAGATAATCCTGGCAATATGGGTGACTGTGGAGTAGGATGGGAAATTAATCACACAAAAAAAGTTAATAAGTTTAATGCTACAGATGCACACTGTCACACTTTCAAAATTGTCATTTCAATTAAGTATTTTGAAATAACATGTTCTACCAGCACTTTACACTCTAAAGTTCAACAAAAGTCAACTGAACTTTGAATTTCAGATTTTTTTTTTTTCAAAATTTTGACAGCATTGATTTTCTAAGATTGGGATAATTGAAATCTAGTTATCATGTTTTGTCCTTGTACCAAATTGTTAAAAATAAAGTGAAATCAATATTAGATTACAAATAAAATGCCTAAAATTATATGACATGATTTCCTTATTAAATAATAACCTTTACACAAATTGGAAAGTCACGGTGGTGTTTTGACTTATTCTGTGCTTTTTTTTTTTCCTGTTAGTTCTTACACAAAGCATAACTTTTGCACCTCAAAAGGACCTGTATAGTACTTCTGGACCCAATTCTAACGTATGTGGAACTTTCCCCTACCAGAAAGTCACTAGCAGAGTGTCTAATTCTGAAGATATCTACCCAGAGATAACTATTCACAAGTTAAAAGCTCAGTCTCCCAGGACCCTTTAATTTAGATAATAGTTGCAAGTCCAGGCCACTACCTGTGCTTCCGACCAAGTGAGAACCAATTAGAGGGTCCCACTACCCCCTCCTCAGGTTTGATTAATTTGTTACAGTGGCTCACAGAAAGCAGGAAACCCTTCAAATCACCAGGCAGCCATTTTATTACAAACAACATTAAAGGATAAGACTCAACTTCCAGGCGAAGACAAAGAGAGCTCCTGAGCAAAGGAGTTTCTATCTTCCTGTAGCTTGAGGCCAGGAGAGGTAGTGTCTGGGTGCAGCGCTCAGTACCCCCAGACCGGAAACTCTATGAGCCCGCTTTTTTTTTTAAAGATTTATTTATTTATGCATACAAGAACTGGGGTATAGGCCAGAGGTGTGTGTGGGGGGTGAGAGGACTCACCAGAGACATAGTGGGGAACAGAACTGGCAGATGTACTGAAATACACTGCTGAGGGGAGCAACAGGGAGACAGGAGAGGTCTGCTGTGCCATGTGGGTTGCTCCCTGGCCAGCCGGGGATTGAACTCATGCTGCAGTGGCTGTGGATTGCTTCATAGTGTGGTGCTTAATCCCTTGCGCCACCAGGGAGGCCCTGTGAGTCCGCTTTTATGGAGCCTTTATTAATGGGCATGACTGATTTAAATCCCTAGCGGTCATAGTGAGGCTTAATGCCCAGCCCCTCTCACCTCGCAGGCAGATATGGGAATAGAAGTTCCAACCCTCTGATCACGTGGCTGCTTCTCCTGCCACCAGCCCCTTCCTCGGGTTCTTTCCAAAATTTCACTTCATTAACCAAAGACATCTTTAACACTCTAAGCACTTGGAAGAAATTTCAAAGCTGTTGGGATGTGTGAGTGAAGAGTCATCCATATGACTACTAAATGTGTGCAAGAAATATATTTGATTGGCCAAGTGTATGTTATGTTTCTCTTTCAGTTTATTTAATTAGAATGCCAATTTATTATAAAAGTGTCCACTAAGAAAGAATATGACTGGGCCTCCCTGGTGGTGCAGGTGGTTGAGTGCCACACTGTGAAGCTGTCCGCAGCCTTTGCAGCACGGGTTCAATCCCGGCCCGCCGCCGAGCAACCGAGCACATGGTGAGCAGACCTCTCCTGTCTCACCTGCTGCTCCCCTCAGCAGTGCATTTCATCAGTCTGCCTGTTCTGTTCCCCACTCTGTCTCTGGTGAATCCTCTCACTCTCCCGCTCATTTGGCCTGTACTTGGGTTCTTGTACAAAAATAAATAAAAATCTTAAAAAAAAAAAAAAGGAAAGAAAGAAAGAATATGACTATAGTTGTAAATGTCAGTTGATTGGGATACCTTCTTTTTAAAGATTTATTTATTTATTTATACAACAACCAGGGTACAGGCCAGATGCGCAGGAGGGTGAGAGGATTCACCAGAGACAGAGTGGGGAACAGAACAGGCAGACTGATGAAATACACTGCAGAGGAGAGCAGCGGGCGTGACAGGAGAGGTCTATAGCGCCATGTAGGACCCTCGCCCGCCAGCCGGGATCAAACCAGCGCTGCAGAGGCTGTGAACAGCTTCACAGTGCGTGCTCAAC
Organism: Talpa occidentalis; assembly: GCF_014898055.3. NCBI lineage: Eukaryota > Metazoa > Chordata > Mammalia > Eulipotyphla > Talpidae > Talpa > Talpa occidentalis. The sequence continues at coordinate 114,776,705 of NW_023605194.1, forward strand.
TGCCTGCGCCACCAGGGGAGGCCCTGGGATACCTTTTTTCTTTATATGACGTTGGATTTTAGAACCCCATATTTTATGGTATTGATTTTTGGTAAAATCTCTGATTGCATGCAATATTGAACTACTGAATCCCTTCCCTGCTGTGGAATGAGATGCGTAACCATTGTCTGGTAATGAATATGCTGCCTAACAATGGACTCCTTTATAAACACAACAATAACATTTTGAATTTCATCATTATGAAAGATTAGAAATGTACAATTTAATTCCCAGAGTTTTAGCGTTAATGTGATACAAGCTAAAATATTTACATTTTCAGTGCCAGTTTAATTAAGCATATTCATTGTCTTGAATCAAAACATAATTTGTGCTGGGTTTAAATATTTCAGCATTATGTTTGTACAGAGCTTGAACACTGTCACAGAGGGTCCTTTGAGTTAATTTTAAACTCCAGCAAATGAGTCATTTGCAGCTAACCCAAGCTTCTTGGTGCATTGCAACAGAGCTTTACATTTCCTGACAAATTGAATTCCAGCCAGGTGCCACTCTTTAGAATCCCCAAGGTTTATCTCTGCCCTTTCTGCTCTGACATATGCTTTTGACATACCCAGAAAATTGTGTGATAGAAACCTGTGGAGTGGTAATACCCTCTACAGCAGGGGTCAGCTGTAAAGAACCATTAATGAGGCCTCCCCTAAACAAACTGTTCTGAACAGTGACGGGGCCGGAGGAAACAAAAAGAGATACGATCCCCGCTTACACACTGTCCACAGCGCAAGCTTGCCCGAGCCCGCGCTCCGGGGTGTTTCTTCTCAAGAGCAAAGCAAGCTGAGAGTTTTTGTCTTGCTCTCCTGCAAAAAAATTATTTGGCTCTATTTGAATTTTTATTTTTTCCTCTCAATTTGAAAAGTAGCCAACATTTACTGCTGTTTCACAATGGCTATGTCATCTACTATGTTCTTTAAACATATATGCCACTCTTTGAAAACATGGACCCAAAGCACATGAAGGGGAATCAATTAATATTTATACAGCTTGCAGTGAACTGCCCCAAGTGTGCCCCTCCATAGGTAAACGTGGAGCGAGAATAGCTAAGAACAGGAGAGCACATAACCACATATGTTAAAATAAAGACTATCAAGGTATCACAGACTATCAGTAAAAATGAGATTGATGATTGAGCGAAATCTGCTGAAACGCAATACGACATCTTTAAGAGAAGCACTAAGGTCATATTGTTCAAATTATCCATAAAGAGACAAAAAGAATATCCTAGAACATGAACTAGAAAATATGGGCTATGACCTCTATATTACCTAGTGGCTATCCACTGACTTTATTTGTATAAATGGGAATTTTGTTGATGATTCCTCATTTATATCTGTTGACATTTAATGATTTGTAATACATAAATACACTCTGAATAATGTATTCATTAATGTGCAAAATACTCATTTTTGAATTAAGGTCAAAGCCAAAAAATGGTAAGTAGAAAGAGTGAACAAAATATCTAATATGTTGTAGAATGCTTGGAATTTCTTGGCTGTGACTTAATTTTTCTTTAGTTTGTTGTGGAAAAATATTACACACAAAGGATTTTTTTTAATTCAACATGCCATATATGACAAAATAATTTGGGTTATATTTATTTTAAAAGTAATTAGGAAAAAACTGCTTTCTTTAACCTTTTGTAAAATATGCTTCATGTTAGACTAACGCCGTGTGTGTGTGCACACGTGTTTGTGTGTGTGTGTGTGTGTGTGTGTGTGTGTATGAACAACTAATCAATCCAACTGTGTTGTCAAGGACTATACTACAGAACAATGCCTTAGAAAATTTCCCTTTGGGGGACCTCCCTGGTGTCCTGGGGGTTAAGTCTCGTGCTATCACCACAATGGTCTGAGTGATCTCCGGCCAGGAAGGTGACCCACATGGCACAGCAGACCTCTCTTGTCTTGCCCTTTGCTCCCCTCAGCAGTATATTTCAGTATATCCACCTGTTTTGCTCCCCACTCTGTCTGGTGAATCCTCTCACCCCCCACACCTCTGGTCTACACCCCAGTTCTTACATACATAGATAAATAAAAAGAAAAAAAATTCCCCTTGGGAAAATGTCAAGTTATTATTTATAATTTTTTGGATTTTCAATAGGCTCAACAGTCAGACTTGCTTTGATCGGATAAGCTTTGAATAGCTTTGGCACAATCTCAGCTCTCTAATACCCACTTTCCACGTTTCTTTGATCACCAATAAGAACAGCTATTGAATAACTGAGTAGGGACACAATCGGAGAACATTTTTATGTGCAAAACCAATTGTTGTTAGTTAGGGCTTGACACAAAACTAAGGCCAGGTGTCATGTGAACTCTTTGGTCTAAATATCTGGAATTTTCTCCATACATTTGCGTCAATTATTTACCAAAGCAGGGCCACAGGGTCTTGTCTTTGGGAACAGGGTAGAGTAGAACAGTCACACACCCGTAACTCAGGCCAGGCTAGGCACTCACCTGGCATAGAAAATGTGTATTTTACCTCAGATTACATCACTGACTTATGGTAGCAGATCACACAACTTGGGGCTCATTAGGATCTTCACTCATTTAGAATTAAAATACATAATGTGGAAAGAAAAGATAAATAAAATGGAATTTCCATCCAGCAGTAGAGTCTTATCTTTAAGAAATTTGAAGTAATTTTAAACTCAAGATGAAGTGAAACTCTTAGGCTGTGTATGGAAAGTAAAACTATATGTAATATATTAAGAATTATCTCACCAGGTGGGTAATCTGTTGACTTTATTTAATAGATTTTATCTTAAAATTGTGAAAATAAAATTGACTTAACTCAGTAGCTCCTTAATCATTCCTTCAGTCCTCTTACCCTTCCTCGGTCCTTCCTATCTTGCCTCAATAGATAGTAAAAAAGTATCTTGGGTGCCCCATGCTGGCCTGGAGGGATCCTGCGGCTGCTGCCCTGGGGCTGGGTCTCGGGGAGGGCCAGGCCAGTGCACCCCAAAGCGTCAGGTGACTCATCTCTGGAATCTTAAAATACACCTAATGAATAAACTCTCCAAAGCACCCAACCTAACAAAGATATATTCAAAGGTAAAGAAGATTCGGTGGATTCAGCCTGGTGGTGGCTGGTAAATCACTGGTGGCTCAGACCTATTTTTAACTGTTGGAATAACTTGACTGAATGTAGCAAGCACAGGGGTCACCAAACATACTTCTACCTCTTTCGTTTGCTTTACATGACACTGTGATAGCCTGCCTCATTCCTCTGAGCACTTATAGATAAACATTCGCATGAACTTCAGATTTTCAGTGTGTCCACAGCAAGAACAGCAGTAAATGAAAGTTATAGCTACATGAAATATTTAGAGACAGTTACAATAATAACGGAATGGAGGACACACAACATGTGGAATGATGAAATAATATTGTCCATATGGCAGGCAATATCTAAAAATGGAGAGCATTGAGTTGTGGTCACAGCATATATTTCATATGCTTGTTATATCATATTTATTGTATATATGTATATATTGTGTATTATATGCTACATGTGCGATACATATTACATGTTATGTTGCGTGTGATATACATTACATGTTATAGTGCATGCTGCATGTATTATATAATGCATGATGGAGTATATAATATATAACACATAGCATGTGTGCGATATAGAATATATATAATTTGATGGGATCAGCACCAAAGGAGTCTGTTCAGTGCTTGTGTACCTGGATTTCCTGGCAGTTATCCGAGCAAAGTTCTCAGTGAATGACTGCTTTGCCATAGAACTACTTCCAGAAACAGATCCAATTATTTGCTATTTTGCTTTCCATTAATTATCATCTCCTGATATATTGATACACACACACACACACACACACCCATACTTATTTAAAGTCCCGTACTAGAATTTTTAAAGCAAATGTATTAATATTTGAACTGCAACCAATTTATGAAATACATTAAACCCAGTGAAACTTTGGGTTTACGTTTGTCTCAGATGACATACCCCACAAGGTGTAAGGATTTTATCCTTTCTCATGTTAAAATGATATTCTCATTCAAGGTTTGTGGTATCACAATTGGAACGAGCTAGTATGTTTATGGTTTGAATTGTACGTAGTATGTTTCATTTTATCTCTCAATTTTTGTTTTCTGTTGCCTTGTCAGAGTGAAGTTTATGTTAAAAAAAGAGAGGAGCAGTTATTTTCAGTATGACAGGATCAGAAAGAATCAGAAGCAGATGGAAGCCCTGCTGTATCCCACGGTCGGGCCTGGGGGGCGGGCAGCATCCATGCCTTGACCAGGCACAGGGAAGCTCCAGGAGAGCAAATGGCTGCCTTCTCCACAGCCCTGCAAGGTGCTCAGGACCAGAGTTTCTAGATGAAAGGGATTTTGGTGGCACAGCCATGTCAGGGGCATTAGTGTGCAGAGAGGGAAGAACCACAGTGTGTTGTTAGCACCCAATGACTCACTTTTAACACAGCTAGTCATTACCCAAGACTGGAGGGTTTTCCTGTCATAAAAGCGGTGTATATGTGGGCTTCGGAAACTAAAGCTTTGTGTCTGGGAGTCCCGGAAAACATTTTCTGTCTCTGTAAAAGAAGACTGGAACATTGGTCAAGATACCAGCAACGCCTCCCTCTTACAAGGCTGTAGAGATGTTTTATCACCAGGTAAGACCACCTGGAATGCAGCAGTATTGTTTAGGTTTATAATAAATGGATCTAAATAGAATTTCACTGCTACCCTGTTATGAACAAATGCACAAATCTTTATAATCCTCTTCTGAGAGGGTGAGGACCCAGTGGTGACCCAGGGAATTTATTACTTTGTGATTTTTTTGAGGACGTGCGACATCTTGTCGGTGTTAGTCATCGGGCCAGTAGGTGGCAGCATCGCTCTGTGGTTGCTGGGAAGATTTGCTCCCAAATTCAAAATAATTGAAAGCCCTCTCCTTTCCGATGATTTTTTAAAAAGTTTTTTTTTTTTTTTCTCTAAGCTTCACATGTTTCTTTCATCTTCATAGCATATTCATGCATGGACATATCATATGTAGCTATTAGTTTTACAGCAGATTAGCAATCCGCCCTTTCAAATGGATTCTCGGCTAGAGGTGTTATATTGCTAATATCATTTTCATTTTTTAATCTCAGCATTTTAGAGCACAGAGGGGCACGTCTACATCCCGTGCTGCACTGCTAACATTTTACAGATTTAAAAAAATTGAGTCCAGAAAGATGTCGCTGTGAGTCCAAGATCGACTGCAGGGAGTTAAAATCAGTTCATCTTCTTTCCTCACTAAAGAACTTGTCCGGAATAAATGTTCTTTTGTACAAATGTCGCAATCTGAACTAGAGAATATAGACAACTCGTCACCTTTTATTTTGTTCATATCTTAAAGTAAACATGTCTCTCCGGCCAGGTCCGGCTGGACAGATGAAGCTGCGTTTTCTGACCACTCAGTCCCCCAGAGCCGCCCTCATGGGGCTGGTCCGTGCCAGCTGCGGTGACAGTCTTAAGTGATGAGCTGTCCCCTCAGGCGCCACTCCTCCCGAATCTTCCAGAATTTTTGTGATTGTTCTTCAAAATGTGTCTCCCTCGGTGCAAAGCCCTTTTTGGTACAGAATACGGGGAGGCCCAGTCCCACCTGCCCTTCTGGGCCCTGCCTCGGAGGGGCGTCGCCCCAACACACAGACTGGGGGTGTCTCCTCCGGGGTTACCCGGCGTATTCATGGTCAGGCCCAAACTTGAACGTGCGCTAAAACACTCTAGACGCCGGGATTGGATGTCAAGGATCGCCTGCATGTCTCCTGCAAGCCTGGGGCAGTGCCCGCTGGCAGTGAGAGAGCTCGCGGTTCCTGGTCACCTTCGGTGAGTTGCAGCCACCCCCCTTGTCATGTCTCCTGTCTCCGCCCTCCGGGGTGTTTCTCTCCATGGGACTATCAACACTGGGCAACAATACATTGCAGTTACACATTGGCCTATTTGTAATAGTTATTTCATATAAACATTATGCATCGTCAGCTCACTGCTGTTTATCTCACCAGAGTCTAAGCCTCGCGAGGCCCGGTCTTTGCCTGCCTTCCTCTGGATCTCCAGTGCCAGAACCATCCCTGAGAAATCCAGCAACTCAATGCATTGAGCTTTGATACTGATGATAAGCAAGCCTGTGGGATCTTGCAAAGAGAATTGTAGACAAAAGGGGGGAGGGGGGTCATGGGGGTGCTATGTTATGCCCTGGGGAGCACTGAGCTTTTCCTAATCTGTGACTCACACAAAGCACCTGCCTGGTTTCGGCCCCTTCCTCTGCCAGCAGCTGAAGACCGCGGTGAAACGAGTGAAAACATCCATCACTTACTGTGCTCTCCAGATATTTGAATGTGCTCTTTCCTTCTTATTCTGTTTCCACTTCCTCTTCTTGTCTTTTTAAAAATAATTACAAGGAGCATGAGGGCAGGCTCATGAAGACCAATCTTGAAATTTTAAAAGAGAAAAATAAAATGCAGTTTTTATTTTTAACCTTGGGTCATGGTGTTGACCTTGACAAACGTATTAATGAGCAACTGAAGTGAGCGGCTCTGGGAGTTTTCAGCCACGCTGTTGAACATGGAGAGCTGCGTGGCAGGTGCAGCCATGGCGGCAGAGGCCTATCTCCATGATAATTGCGTCTCAGTGGTACCTTGTGGCTTCATGACTATAAACCACCTAACCTGGACTACAAATCAGGGACGAGTAAGGTCCCAGAAGATATTGCTAATGATACATGTGGCATTTTTCCAGCTAAGTAGATATTGATCCAGGAATTAATACTCTGTTTGGAGGGAGAATTTTATTATATGAAACGCCATCTTATGAAAAACATCGACACCGCATACTTGCTTTTCAGTTATTCGAGGCCCTCATAAATGTAAAATAGCAAGATAAATAGATTAGGTAAGCTCAACCACCTTACAATAAACTCACATTAAAATTTTTAAGGTAGATCATAGGAATTTTTTGTAATTATGAAAGAATGAAACTTCATCTTTACATAAACTACCAACGAACACATTAATTGCTTCAATTGTGGGCTTTTTTTATGGTTCTATCACTAGTAATCCAAGAATTCTGTCACAATAATTAAATAAAATACTGCATGGCGTGTTTCCTCATTTAAATCATGACCAAGGGAGGTGAAAAAGCACATCAATGAGGAGAAAAAGCACGTCAGGTCAGCCAGATGCAGACGTGGCCAGCTTTTTCTGAAGGGCTTTTTGCCATTTTTGTAGTTCAAGTAACTAAACAGTGGGTAGCGTAAAAGCATTATTCAATGGATCATAATAGGAATGAGCAATGAAGAGTTATCAGAACCTCTAAAATCACTCTACCTTGCCATGACGTGAGGTCTGGATACTTGATACAGCAATGCAGTTAGCTCCTAGCCAGCGTCCAGAGGTAGAAATACGATGTGAAAACTGCCAGTGGTACCAATAGCATCGATTCTATCTTACCTGAATTCTGTAAAATAAAATGAAGTCACCAAGAAAATGTTTGCATGCCAGAGGCTTACAATGTTGGAGAGGAGAGGTCTGGGTAAATTAAAGGTCTGAAGAGGGAAATACGCCAATTAGCCACCTGTGCTTTTGTTTGTGCAACAATAGCAGGCACATATAGTGGATCTGTCCTATTTTAGACATCACAATCTGTAACACCTAAAACATAAACTGACTCTCCATAGGTAACTTCACTGCAGCTATGCCAGTGGGCAGCGTTTCCTGGGCGCCCCGCAAGGCAGCCATCTTGCACAAAACACACTGATTTTTTTTTCTGAAAATTTAAGTATCATCCCCCCAGCATGAATGCTGCAAATTTTGCTCATGTATTGATAGTTAAAAGGTACATATTTGTAGATCGAGAACATTAAAATAAAGTCAATTATGAATGTTCTATATTCAAATTATCATTAGACAGTATATTCTTGAACAAATGTAGATGAAAATACACTGAAGAAATGGATCTTTCCATATCATATTTTCACAATCTAGTCTACGGCACAGCTGCGTGGGGTTGCACTCTCACCAACGCACTGTTCATCTCTTCCAAGGATGACTTGCTTTTGTTTCTGCCTTCTCCCCTGGGGGAGTTCCTTGGGCACAGATACCGTGGCTCTTTGTTTGTCGTTCAAGTAGCTAAAATAGTAGCTGGCATACGGTAACATTCAACAAAACTTCATTAAATGAATATAAATAGTATGCGGTGTTTCTCCCCTTTAAAGTTTTTGGGAAGCATAAAAGAGTAACAGGTGAAATACTCTCACCATTCACAAAATATTTTAATTGTGATAAGTTATGAAGTTTTGTAGAAAAATCATTTATTTAGTCTTTGTTTTTTCGTTTCTGCCTTTCTTTCCCCAAAGATATATTTATTTATGCATAGAAGAGCTGGGGGGGCGGGGTGAGAGGATTCACCAGAGACAGAGCAGGGAACAGAACAGGCAGACTAAGGAAATCCACTGCTGAGGGGAGCAGCGGGAAGCCCAGAGAGGTCTGCTATGCCATGCAGTTCAGCTCCCTGGCAGGGATTGAACTCGCACTGCAGAGGCTACGGATTGCCTCATAGTGCGGTGCTTAATCCCTTGCTCCACCAGGGAGGCCCTGTTTCTGCCATTTTAATATCTGATGACAATAAATAAGAAAATGAAATGACTTTTCAAAACCAACTTAAATGGCTTCTTTACACTATTTTAAAAATCATATTTGAGAAAAATGTGAACAGGCTGGGAACGACCTCAGGACGTCTGAGGACGCAAATTATAGTTCCTTAGTCTTACCTTCTGGGTCATTCTTTCGGGCCAGCAAGCATAGGCCTCTGAAATGAGGCTTTATCCTTTCTGATATTTTCACATTTGAATCCAAATCCATATATGCTTTTATATTACTTGCCAAAAATCACACCAAGATAAAAACAATTTGCTTCCTCCATATCCTTTCTAAAGTCAGGACCTTTGGTCATCATCCTTCTGTGTAATATCCAGAACAAGAAAGTCTGAGTGTGGAAATGATAGCATTTCTTTGTTAATATCCATATTATTGAGTTAAAATAAGATGTTTTTCTTCTTAGAAATAATGTGAAAAAACAGGGTCTTATAAAAGAGGCTCTTGAGAAAATGAAAATGGAGTAGAGGTCACAGTTGCATCATTGCTCAAGGAAGTCAAGCTTATTTCTTGTTAAAATTATTTTACAATGTCTTATCTTCCCTGTTTGGGGGCGAGGACACGCCTCCTTGTGGGTCGTCCAGCCCATTGTCTCACTATTCAACATCTGTGTGTTTTTCAGATTCGTGCAGTGCTTCCTTACTTACCTAGGTGCAGAAGGAACCAGCTATATGCACCTTTCTCAAAGGTACTAAGTAGATCCATTTTAATGTCAAATATTATAAAGTTCATAAAAAGAATTTAGGAAGAAAATATAGAAAGCACTTTATGCAATAAAACGTTATGTGCTTTTTAGTTAAACTTGAATATGAAATAGGCTACAAGTTATATACAGACACTATGTCTGTGATGGTAACAATTCTTCCTCCCTAAATGCTAGTGTGGCAGGTCCTACTATGTGCTGTGGTGGGCTTGGATGCACCTGTCGTGATCCATGTGGCCTCTGCTGACGTCATCGCTGCTCGTCCTTCCATGTGTCCTCGTGCCGAGCCATATCTCTCTTCATTCTTCAAACCAAGATTATTCCTTCTGTACAGCAGTCTGTAGTCACTTAGATGATAGACCTTAAAGATAGAGTCACTTGTTTTATTTCTAAATGGCCCTAAACATGTTCTCGGTTTTACTCCAGAAGTAAAAAAATAATTGTGACATGAAGACGGTGCTTTGTATGCAACAGTAGCATTTTCCTTTTAAAGGTTTTTAATTCCCGTGTTCCTTTTGCTTTTTATGCTTTGTTATTGTAGTAACAATGGTTTACGACACTGCGTTTGATTCAGAGGTGCCTGTTTCCACACACATCCACCACCAAGGCACCCATATTGTCACCGTGGTCCACTGGGCTCCCCACCCACCATCTCTCCCTGACCCTGCCTCCCTGTCTTCTAACCTCAGTTCCACAATCAGAGTTCTGGAGTTGTTCCTGGTTTGGCGCTACATGACCCTTTGTTTTGTTTCTCTATATTCCACAGAGAAGTGACACCGTCCGATTTTTATCTTTTTCCTTCTGTCTTTGTTCACTTAACGTTGTCACCGTGGGAAGAGTTTGTCTTGTTATCCTGAGTGGTATTCCGTTTTGTATCTCGACCACATTTTTCTAATCCACTCACCTGTTCTTGGGCACTTAGGTTGTTTCCCTAACTTGGCTGTTGTAAACAGCGCTGCTATGAATATAGGAGTGCGTTCTAGGAATTAAGATATTTTGTGTGTAATAACAGCATTTTCTGTCTGGAGACTTAAGTTGAATGTTTAAAATGCCTACAGCTTTCTTGAAAGTGGGGGATAGAGTGTTCAAAACATCGCCTTTGAAATCATTGTTAGTATCATTATTCTCATCTCAGTCAGCTTGATTTGATAACAAAGTTTTTTTTAAAGATCCATTTATTTATACATACAAGAATTGGGGTACAGGCCTGAGTTGTGGGGGGTGAGAGGATTCACCAGAGATAGAGCAGAACAGGCAGAGTGACTGAAATACACTGCTGAGGGGAGCAGCGGGGACACAGGAGAGGTCTGCTGCTCCATGTGGGTAGCTCTCTGGCCTGAGATCAAACTATCAAGCTGGCTGCGGCAGCTTCATAGGTTGCATCTTAACCCCTTGCATCATCAGGGAGGCCCTGATAACAAAGATATTGATGGAGAACAACTTCATAAAATATCGAGAAGTCAGTGATGCAGCACCACTATCCAAGGTCTACTCATAAGAACTTTTCATGGGTAAAGAATTACTTCACATCTTCCCAGAAAACAAAATTAATCGAAACTGTAGTATGTTAACAAAACTACTCTGGGACTAAAATAGTGACTATATCATTCAGGAAATGAGAGATAGCAGTGCTTTGCATCCTTAAAATGCAAATGCTCCAAATAAAAATGCCCAGGCCACCTCTTAAAAGCGCACAACCTCGCATCTCATTGTATTTCTTGTTTTCCCTGTGTTTAAAATATATATATATTTGCTTAGCTCTTTCATCTCCTCATTTAGCATGTCATGGTGATTGATTGATGATTGGTGACATCACATACATCACAGCTTATTTCAGGCTGGGGCAAAGTGCAACGGAAGGAATCTTGTCATCGTTTCTTGACCTTTACTTTAATGCAACTCGTATCAGGCTGCCACTTTGTTTGGGGAATATACTGAAGAATGCAGTGTCTGCCCTCTTTTTTTTTTTTTTTAAGGAGACCTTGCACTGTTAACTCACTTCATGTTCTTTTCTAAGTCACGGCTGTTCTCTTGCTGGTGTGTCTCTATCATAATATAAAAGAATAACCGTGTCTGTAAGTTTCTCCATCTCTGATAATGATTTCCACATTGCTGGTATATAAATGGAAGAGTATATCTTGACTCACTGCTGGCCAAGATAGTAGGAAATTCAGCCAGTATGATGTATAAATGATTTTCCTGTTTGTCCGATGCTAAAAAGCACACATTCTTAACCCTTCGTGTGTAAAAACCTACTTGGTAGTAGACCGAGCATGTCATTTCCAGATGATTAAAATGCTTTGACTCATTGCAATGTAGTCAGAAAAGGGAAAACATCACTAGGTAAACCTTGTGATTAGAATGTTATTAAGAGTATTTAAGAAGTATAAATTCATTTAAGTATTTATGATTTCAAACATTGCTGACATATTTAGATGCTGACATTTCAAAAAAAATTAAATCTATGGTAAATCACAGACTCTGTCTAGACATATTAACATAATTGTGACTAAAATATCTGCCCAATGTTACTTTGCAAATTCTGACTACAAAAAAAAATGAGGTAGATGCTGCAAAATTACTTTTTCAAAATCGTTATGAATCTTCTCTTAGGTCAGCTAATTTTCAAAGAGCTGAAGATAGAAAATTTTATTTACAATGGAAGAATTCCACATCTCTCTCTTCCGGCCACTCTATGCTGAATGGAACCAAACTTGTCTTCTCACTGTAGATAATTATGAAATTGCTGAGAAGACAGGAGGCACAGGCAGTGGGAGACTGTGACTTTGAGAGAACCCGCGTGCACTCTGCCTCCTGCCTGGGGGGCCGTCTCTACCACAGGGCGGGAGGGTGACACCCAATGGAAATATCTCTGAGCTGAGGAAGAAGGTTGCAGTTGGGCAGTGGAGGAATTGAAATCAGGAGGGCAGGTATGAGAGGACATGCGTGCAGAAAGGGCATCTCAGAAATCTGCCAAGGCTTCCTCACAATCCCATGACTGAGGAGCAGTTTGCACCGGTTTAGGAGAGACCACGAGAGCCCGGTAGAGTCTGCAGAAAGTGACCCAGAGCTGAGGATGCACCACACACGGGACTCGGGAAAGGCTCTGGGGTGTAGCCTGACTGATGCTGGGACCTCCCCAAAGGCCTTATACATTCATTAGACACTAGAGATACTTCAGATCTTGGTTGAAGAGACATCTTTGGACGTTAGCAATACCTGAGGAGAAGGGGAAAAAACTGTAGTAAAATGTCTTACAAGGAATCGCTGCGAATCTGGAAGTCAGTTGCCAGCAATTTGGCTGCCTACTAGAACAAACTAACTGTCCTAAGGGAGCAACATCTCATCCCTCACGTATGATTCCCTGGACTCATACCTCAGGTGAGAAGTCCCAGAATATGTTTCAGGTCTTTTGATCTTTTGTTTCTTTCAATATTTTGCCAGTATTAGGTTATGGTGTTACCTGGAGAGCCACAATAGAACAAGTATAATGCCAGAACCCCACAGATTTTCTAGTTTTCACCGTATATTGTAATGTGATTCATGTCTGGAAGTTCCTCAGAGTAAAGAAGCACTGCCCTCCACTGAGATGAAGGTCACCTTCGGTAACAGACACGCAGCTCCATCATGGCTTTTCTTTCTTCTCTCTCTTTTTTTTTCTTCTTACCGAAGTGACATTGGCTTACCACACCATCTGTGATAGAAAGGGAGGAGGTCAGGCCTCCCAAGTGTATGTGACCACACCACACCCTCCACCAAAGCACCCGTAGTCCCCCACAGTCCGTGAGGACCCCTCCCCTTGTTTCTTCTCACTCTCCAACCCCTTCCCCCCCGCCCCCGGTAGCCACAGTTCCCTAGTCATTTATCTGAGGTTGTTATTGGTTTGTTGTTTTTTTTTTTTGTCTGACACTGTTTGGATTCTCTATATTAAACATGTAAGTGAAACCAGTCAGTATTTGTCTTTTTGCTTCTGATTTATTTACTTATCATTATGCCCTCCCATTCCATCCACACTGTCACAAATGACAAGAGTTCCTCATTTTTTACATTTGCATAGTATTCCATTATGTATATATACTGCATTTCTTTTTTTTTTTTTAAGATTTATTTTATTTATTCCAGAACTGGAGTACAGGCCAGAGGGCCAGGAGGGTGAGAGGATTCACCAGAGACACAGCAGGGAGCAGAACAGGCAGATGGACTGAAAACACTGCGGAGGAGATCAGTGGGTGAGGCAGGAGAGGTCTGCTGCACCATGTGGGAATCTCCCTGGCTGGCCAGGAATCGAACCTGTGCTGCAGAGGCTGCAGGCAGCTTCATAGTGCATTGCTCAACCTGCTGCACCACCAGGGAGGCCCTATGTTGCATTTCTTTAATCCATTCAGCTGATCTTGAGGATTTAATTTGTTTAGATAGCTTGGGTATGAAAATTATAAATAGTGTTTCAGTGAACATAGGAGTACATGTGATTTTGAATTAGTGATTTTGAATTAGTACATGTGATTTTGAATTAGTGATTTTGCACTCTTTGCATAATATCGGAGAGTAGAACCAATGGGTCATAAGGTAGACCTATTTTTCATATTTGGAGAAACTTCCAGTGTTTTCTATGGAGGTTCAGTAATCTCTATTCCCACCGACAGTGTGTGGGGGTTCCTTTTTCTCCACATCCTTGCAAACACATGTTATTTCTGGTCTTTTTTGATATGGGAAGTTTTCACAGGTGGGAGGGAGGTGGCATCTAATTGTGGTTTTGATTGGCATTTCCCTGATGAAAAGTGATGATGAGTTTTTTTGTTTTTTTTTTTTCATGTGCTTATTGGCCAGCTGTATGTCTTCTTTGGAGAAGTGTCTCTTTAGCTCTTCTGCCCATTTTTTTTTTTAAATAATAAATTTTATTTTTATATTCCCCCATACAACTGCAATTTTTTGATCTGGTTATTTGTTTTCTTTTTGTTTAGTTGTATGAATGCTCTGTAGATCATGGATATTAACCCTTGTCAAATGTTTGGTGTACAAATATTTTCTCTCAGTCTCACTGCAACTTATTATCCATAACATCTTCATTCAAGAAAATAAGACTCAATCTAAAAGGTGTAATGAATTGTAATCCACAAACAAACAAGCAACAAAAAAATAACAAGTATACAAGAGGCAAGAAAATATGACCAATAACCAGGAGAATATTAGTCAATAATAACAGAAAAATCATAACTAAGCCCTGAATTAATGAAAAGATGGTCAAATAACTATGACAGTTTTTTACATATGTTCAAAACTATCTTGGAAATCAGGAACACGACCAATAAAGAAAGAGCAGATGTGAAAAAAAATGGACTCATTCAAACTGTTATGAATTTTTTAAAACATGGAAAATGAAATGAAAGAATCACTAAATTAGAGTAAGAGCAGATTGAACATTCCACAAGATCAGGGAAGATGCAAAGAGAAAGAAGAATAACAACAATAAAAAACTAGAATATATTTTCATAATTTCCTTGGGACATTATCAAGATTATAATATTTGCATAGTTTGGGTACCAGAAGTTGAAAAAAAAATCTGACTTTTTCAATTTTCATGACAACTACATACGCAAAGTTCCAAGAAGTTCAACAAACTCCAAGAACAAAAATCATGGAAAAGACTGCACTGGGAAATGTCATAATTAACTGGTGACAGTGTGTCATAAAAAAAAAAAAATAAACACTTCAGCAATAAGAACAGGTGACTCACAAAGGGATAAACATAATACAACAGACTTTTCATCAGGAATCGCACAAGCCCAAAGATGAGAGAATGTTATTTGTAAAGTAAAAGAAAATAAAAAAAAAATGTGGACCTATATTTCACAATAGACAACAGTATATTCTACTTCTGAAAAGTACAAAAGTACTTTCTTAAAAAAATAAGGTGAAAGAGTTACAGGGCAGGGAGAGGAGCACCCCAGAACCCCCAAACCTGCTTGCTCCAAATAGATTCTGTCATTCACAGCATGAAGACAAAACATATAGACCTTTGATGTAAAGAAACTTTAATACAGTTAGCGTGCAATACAGAAAAGACAAAGAATATAGTTTCCAAATTAAGCACCCGAGATTTCCCATCCCCTTGTGGGTAAAAGTCCAACCAAACAGGATTGGCCCAAAGCAAGGCCCACAAGTCTAAAGCAGCTTTTGGTGGGGACTCATAGAAAAAAGTCAGAAACAACCAGACAAGTCTGGAAGGAAAAGAACAAAATCAAAATCAAGATACAAGCTGTCATTGTTAGCCTCCCCACAGGTCTCACCCGCATCTATTTTACCCAGCCCTGGACCAAGAAGCCCGTGCAGCTTATTTTCATGCCTCAGCTCCTTGTGCTTCTTCAGGTCTCCTTCTCGCTCTCCATCCCAGCTCCTTCCTTCTCCAGTCTCTTCTCCAGCTTCTTTTCCCTGCTCAGCTCCAACCTCCTTTGGGTGGAGCAGGGACTCTGGAACCTCCCCTTTTCCTGGGGACCACCCTATTACAAAAGGATTGATTTCTAGCATAAAAGCATGATGAACTTCACTGACCTGCTTCCTTGTGACAGTGGTGGAAATTATTTTGAAAGTAATAAACAACAAAACACCCACTTAAACACTGAGGTTTGCAAATGAAGAAACATCTATCTAAAAATAGCTACAAAAATTCAGTAAGAAAGGCCAAAGTCTGTGAAATTTACCTCAAAACCACTCCTGTCCTTTCCTCTCTCAACTCAACAAACAGACCTACTCCAGGCTGCTATATCATAAGACTTGCTGCTCTTGTCTATTCCCAGCTCCCAGCTAGGAGGTTTTTTCCCATGAGGAGCATGACTTCAGGGCTTCTCCTGCTGCCCCGCTCATGCTGAGGATTAACCACGTGCAAGCGTAGAACTGGTCTTCCTTCTTCCCATGACCACCACTCGTGGAAGGGAGGCTCTACGTGGAGGGAGGCAAGTGGCAAATACCATTGCTGTTCCTCCAGCCCGTGATGGGGAGGATCCACACCAGGCAGGCAAGAGGGATCCGCAGGGTGTTTCTCACCATATACCTCAACCCCCACTACTGCTCGGCTCCTGAAACAGAGGTGTCACTTAAACGCTTTCCATTGTCCCTATTCCCTACTGCAGGCACCCCCTCATTTGGAGATTTTGCCTTTGGGGAAAAGCAGGATCCAAAACAGATAGTTCCTAATCTCTTCCCAAAGAAACTGACTCTTGCAACCCAGCCTCCACAGGTTTAAACCTAAGGGCGCTCTCAAGAGCTGTGATGAAAAGCAGTTGGCAGGAGCTCCTGTCCCTCGAAAGATACAGTCTGTACTCTAGCTTGGATAGTTTCTTCCAGGAGGAAACTGGAATAAGATGGCTGGGAGGAGGCCTTAATACAAAGAGCAGAGTCACAGATGGATGCAGTTGGGGAACGGCCAGGGAAAGGATGGTTCAGAGGAGCAATACTGGAGGCTTAACCCTGGGAGGGGGGCATGGATGGACATCACTAAACACACAACAAATTACAGTAGCAAGTCCAGGAGAAGGCATAGTATCCAGGGTGTATCCTGAGGTCATATAGTATCTAAAATGTCCAGTTTCAAATAATGAGATATGAGACAGGCAAAGAAATTAGAGTATGAACCAGAAACAGGGAAAAGCAGCAGGTAAGAGAAAGTGCCTCAGGCTGTAACTAGATGTCACATTTAATAGAAAAAGATTGCAAGTGCCGTTAAAAGCATATTCACAGAAGTAAAAGGGAGTGTGGTGAAAGAAGTTCAGGAAAGTATGATGACAGTGTTGCATAAAAATACCAATAAAGAAAAAATTACATAAGTGAAATAAATGTCAAGAATAGAGCTGAAACTTTCAATAACTGAACGTTTCAAATTCACTGAAGTCCTCAGCAGTGGACTTGAATCAGTTAAAGAAATAATGAGCAAATTTGAAGCCAAGTTGTTGAATTAAATGCAAATCAATAAAAAAAATGAACAGATCTTCAAAGACGTGTAGGTCACATACATAAGTCAAATGGGCCTATCAGGAGAGGAGAGAAAAAAAGAGAAGGGAAAATATTTGAAGAAATAATTCTTGGAAACTTCGTAAGTTTATTGAAAAGTAATAATCTACACATCCAGGAAGATGAACAAATTTTGAGAGAACCGACTTAAAGAGAAGTATCAAGACACATCATAGGATAAATGCTGATTGTAAAAATTATAATAATAATAGTAATTAATAATGCTGATTGTAAGAAAATAAAAAAATATGCTGATTGTAAAAGACAAGGAGAAAGTCTTAAAAGCAGCAAGAGAAAAACAGCACATCTCTGATAAGACAGCTTAGTAAAATTAACAGCTGATCCCTGAGTAGAAACACTTGGGGCCAGGAGGTAAGAAGATACCATTTAAAGTTCATACACCAAGAAATGGGTCAATCCAGTATCCTATATCCAGCAATGTTAACATTCCAAAGCTAAGGTGAAGTACTTTCCTAGATAGACAAAAACTGAGAGAATGTGTAACCTGCAGGCTATCTTACAAGACATGCCTAAAGGAAGTTCTTTGTACTGAAAGCGCATGACTCCAGACAGTAATTCAAATTACATAAACAAGCACAGAACACTGGTAAAGTTAATAGGTAATTATAAGACCATTCAAAGATATCTTTTTCTACTTTCCTCTATCAGCTAGTTTAAAAACCAATTATAAGTTCAAAGTCAACTTACTAATAAGGGATATTTCAAAAGATAAAAGGTGATATTTAATCCATTTCTCATTCATCAAAATAAAAACTATCTTGGATGCATAAAGACCTAATCTCTTCAAAATCTATAAAAGCAGATGGTAAAACTCTGCAGAGAAATATAAAAATCCATAAATGTCATCATGGATTTTAAAAATACTCTCATTAACTGAATGAGTAGATATTTCAAAACTAGAGTAGAGTACATATAGTGCTATATCATGACCAGATTTATCCTAGGAATGCAAGGTTTGTGTAAAACTTGAAATCAATGTAATTCACAGTATAGAAAAACTAGAAAATGAAAATCATAAGTCATCTCAATAGATGCAGTGAAAATGTTCCAAAAATTCCATATGTATTCATAATAAAAACTCTCCGTTAACTTGAAAATCAAAGAGTGATCCTTAATCTGATGAATTGCATAGAGATAAATACTCTCCCTTTAATACCAAAGAACAGGTTTTTAAATAGTCTAGTAAAATATGCTCAAGACCTTAACATTTTATTATATTGAGTTGTGTGTGTGTGTTTAATAGGTTTATTATTATACAATGAAAAGAACACAAAACTAGTTCTATTTAAGTAGGTGATCTGACTGAACTTAGTTAAGTATTGGGGCTCAATTTAGAAAAGACACTAAAGAAAGATTTTTGCTCCAGGGACTGGGCTTGGTTTTTAAATACATTGCATAGTTAAGATTGCTTAAGCCTTTATTTCTGTACCTGGTGTTTAGATGTTTCCACTGTATTATCACATAGTTCTCTGAAGACCAATGAGCAGTTCTTGCTCGACATCATGCGTAATCCTGTATTGCATTCTTTTTGGACCTGGCTGCTTCCCTGTCAAGATCTTAAATCCAAATATACAGAACAGAGAGAGAGAAAAAAAAAAAAAAGAAAGGAAATAAAAGACTAAAAGGTGAATGTAATGAGTCTGATTTATCGATTATGCATATGAAGGTAAAGATAACATTGCCCCAGAAAGTTCTGCAAGAGATGGGTTTGGGAAATGGTCTGAGTGGTGAGCGTGGATTCTATTTCACCCAAGCCCTGGGCAGCCCTGGGCACCTGCCCTCCTGTTGCAAGCATTTCATCTTGGTTGTTGACTGCTCTCAGCTGGATCCTCTCTGCACCTCAGTCACAGGAAACTGCTTCTCAGGATTTTTCCACCAGAGGCCCAGGATTGGTTGATGTGGGAAGACAAAGACCTTTGCCTACATTTGGGACCACTTGAAGACTCATCCCAGAAGCAGAACTCATACTGGGAAAGATGCACCTTCGGTCGCACTAGCTTTGCAACGATAACACCTCTTTCCAGTCCTGCTCCCCCATTTCCTTTCAGGGTACTCCCCATTAAGTGCTCAGCATAGAAACCCAATCTCAGAATCTGTATCCAGAGAACCCCGTGTAAAATGATTGAACATCTCCATGAGGCCTTTGGACGACGGGCTTCTCAGGTACACGGAGATGCATTTTTCAGGAGCATGTGACAAGTGCCCAAAAGGGCAGGATCACCGGAAAACATAGTGCATCTGCTGGATGTGAGTAATAAGCATCTTTAGGAAGATATTTCTCAGAAGTTCTCTTTAAATCACTAAGTAAAGTTAGCCTGTGAAAATCATTCATTTAAAAAGGAAGTGAAACAGACTCATTTTACAATTTGACACCTAGATCCTAGGACTGCCAAGTACCAGCTGGCAGCGTTGGCACTGAAGTCAGGGCAGGGGGGAGGCTGGTGCCAGGCTAACTCTGACAATTGCTTAAACCCAACACTAGTGCCAGCTTGCTTTTGCATCATAATAAGATAAGGAGAAGGCAAACTTTAAAGTTTTACCATAAACATTTTTGGCGCCCACACCTACTTATTTGTGAACTCATCCATCCCTCCTCACTTCCCCCTCCCCCCACGGCCCTCCCCCAACCCCCAGTATCTGCTGGGAATGATTCCAGCCATCTGGCTTCTGAAACAAAAAATCCAGGTGCTAATTTAGACACTTACTCACCTGGTCCTTACGTGCACTTGGCACGTCATGTCCAAACTGGCCGTCACCTCTTTATTAACTCTTGACGCCTTTCTTCGCTTTTCCCAAGCCCACTGCTCATTCTAATATTCTGGTCATCAAGGGTGGCCCAAAGATTTCACTGCCTTCTTATCACCATGTCTTCCAAACTGACTTCAAAGTCTTGCCATGGATGAATTTTCCAAATGCACATGTGGTCGTGTGAGCTTCCCATAGCTGCCCCATGGCCTCTCTCTGTAAGGTGCTCATCGGCCCCAACAGCACAGAGTACAAGGGCTCCTGGTGAGCATCAACCTCCAGGCATTTGTCTGCCCAAGCCTTATGACCCAGCTGCATTTTACTACTTTCATTTCCTGCAGAGGTGGGCTATTAACATGATGGTTCCTCCTCCTAAAATACTGTGGTCCCAACATTTAGTGTTGTCAAGGTCATGGTTTGGATTTTTTTTTTTTTTAATTCACTAACCTTTTTTTAAAACAATGACTTGGAGCAGTGCTAGAGGGGATACTCACTCATCGTCATGGTGGGGCCTCCTGACTTTACAATCTGGAGACAAGTTGTAGATTTATTATTGCTTGTCCTGAGACACTGTTTCTGTGATGCACCAGCTGAAATTTTCATGATTGTATTTGTCTTACTTAAGTTTCTCTCTTTGTGAAAATAAAGTTTTTATTATTTTTTTAAATTACATAGGTCCCTTTAAAGTATGTTTATAATAGCATTATCATCTTAGTTTCCTATTACCTTCATTTTCACCTTATTGATATTTTATGTAATATATCTGAGGATTAAAAAGGTTGATGATACCATGTGGTTTTTCCTTTTTTATGTTCATTCCAAGTCCATCAGTTGCCATCTTAAGTTATTAAAAACTGATGTCTAATATAGAACAGATAAATGTATATCATCGGTTTTCATTTGGAGGTGATTTTGCCTTCGAGGAAACATCTATGATGCCTGGAGACATGTGGCTGTCACAGGGAACGGTGATGGAGGGGTGGCATCTAAGGAAGGGAGTCCAGCAAGGCTGATAACTCTCCCTCAGTGCACAACAAAGAGTTGTCCATCTTGGTTTGTCAACAGTGGTGAGGCTAGAAAGCCCTGATATACTCAGAAACAGTGTTTCTCATGCTCAGAAGCCAAACTCTTTAGGTTCAAATATGAGCTCTACTTGGAATGCACCTGTGTGACCTTGGGTAGTTTACCTGTAAATCAGAATGGAGTAGAGGATGAATGCATCAAGGGATTAGCATCAGAATTAAATTTATTGCTTAGAGCATTTCCTGTACGTAGGCAAGAATAAACATGTTATTACTATTGTTGTATATTACAAACTTGGCATTATCATTTGTGAATACATAAGATATTTCAATTAAATTTTGTCAGAATCTACCTACTGAGGTAGCCATAAAATTATGTTTTATTTTTTCCCATCTTCAGCCATGCCATCAGCAGGTCTAAATTCTTAGTGTTGCAGAAAAAAAAAAAAGTGTCAAAAAATAGATCCAGTGTTAGCAGAAGGCAAAAGTCATGAAAATTTGAGGCTGACAACTACAAAGAGTTATCTTAATTCTGATAAGTATCATGAAATCTCCTGTTCTTAGTAGTAACATTTTAAATTCCCAGTCAAAGGAACCACTTACACTGTTGGTTATAAAACAGAAAAATCAAAGTATAAATCCGACATGTTCTCAATATTATAATTTCTACCTTGTTTATAGAATAGCATTTAAAATCTTGTAAAAGATAATTTGCTGGAAACTGCTAGTAAACAATTATCTTTATGCTCATGTGGGTAGTTAGGAAGATAAGATAAATTTAAAGTTGAAGTCTTCCTCTCCCCAAATAATAGACTGTGTGGAATTTTCCAACTTTTTCCTATTTGTAAACTTTTTCATAAAATATTTATTGACTATTGAGGCACTGGATATAAAAAGAAAAAATTGTTTTGGAACTCCTTTTATAATAAAAATGCAATTTACCACGTTTTAGGGAATTTGCTGAGAAATACATATATCTTAATAGTCAATAACACAGTAACAGTCAGAACCATTACTTAACTTTGAGTGAAGTTTATTGAGGGCCGTGTGGGGAAAAAATATGGGTCATTTCTCAACCTGTATTAGACTACATTTTGATTTAAAGGAGCTTTACCCCAGTGAAAAGAATTTTGTGTTCTAAAATTGATATGTTAGACCAAAATATCTGTTAGCAAAACTTTTGATGGGAAATAAATTTTACAAGACAACTTAGCATATAGATAAATAGATAAATAAGACTAGATACTTGATATAATGAGTGTCTTCTCATTAATGTTTGTTTTCCAAAATGATAAAACATTTTGGAAACAAGTGGAGAGATGGCGTTTGAAATGAGAACAAGAAAAAAAGAAGCAATTTAATGGGATAGTGTTTGGGGGTCCAGATAGCAATTTATTACACAGGCATTTATCTCTTCTGCTTCTTCAAACCATTCTGCAATCAAAGTGAAGGATCAATTGCTCTCGGGAAAGTGGCTGCCATGTTATGGGGATGCTCAAGCAGCCTCTGGTGAGGTCCAGGTAACTTGGAACTGAGCCTTCCTGTGAATAGCCACTGAGGTCTGGGGGCTTCCCACCCACAGCCG
Source organism: Talpa occidentalis (assembly GCF_014898055.3). Taxonomy (NCBI): domain Eukaryota; kingdom Metazoa; phylum Chordata; class Mammalia; order Eulipotyphla; family Talpidae; genus Talpa; species Talpa occidentalis. Next base: position 114,799,498 of record NW_023605194.1, read on the forward strand.
TGTGAGCCAGCCACCCTAGGACTGAATTCTCCAGCTCCTGTGAAGACGTGGGCCGTGCTAGTTGACATCCAGACCACGACCAATGAGGTACTCTGCCCAGCAGCTTAACAAGGATATTCTGAATTTATGACTCCCAGAAACTAAGATAAGTGTTTGCTGTATTAACATGCTAAAATTTTAACAAATTTATTAAAATTTGTTATCTAATATAGGAATAAAAGAGAAGAAAGAATATCATAGTGAGTGGGAACTGAACCTATTGGAATTTGCAAGGCATATAGGCAACTGATAAAGGATGAAATGTGGATGATTGGAAATAGATGGATAAATAATTGAAAGTCAGTGAAAGGCATATCTGGATTCCAGAATGTTCTCTCCCCTTCCTGTCCACCACAGAGGGGTGGCGGATTCTGGTGCCTGAGGCACAGCTGTGGGAAGAGTGCAGATGTCAATCAGGTTGATTCCGTGCAAGTCTACTTGGTGATCTGCAGGAATCCAGCCAGAGACTGCTGATAGTCTCCTGGAATTTTGAAAATTAGAGTGATAACCCTACTTTCCAAGAGATGTAATTGAGTGATTCCTTCTTTTAAACTAATCAGCGGGAGAGGAAGAATACTCTCAGTGGAATGTGTAGCCCACAGTGAAATGACCTAGGTTTTGGGGCCCACATGGAGTCTGCAATGGGGAAGCAGAATTCTAAGATGACTCCTGCTGACCCACAGCCTCTTACAGCCCCTGCCGCGAGCCAGGAGGCACCTGTGTGCAGCGCGGGCTTATCACTCCAGGTAACAGGGCACCTTATAGGCGTGCACTTAGGAAACTGGTATACATGCACGATGGAATACTACACAGCTATCCAAAAAGATGAATTCTTGCCACTCGTGATAGCACAGATGAAACTGGAAGGGATGATGTTGGGAGAATTAAGTCAGAAGGAGGAAACAAGTACCAGATGTGGAATATAGAAAAGCAAAATAGAGTCAGACAAAATCATACCAAAACTCGCCCTAGAAATCTGCCTGCAGAAGTGAGGCTACTGGAAGACAGGTGGCAGGGTAAGGAGGCCCAGCCGACTTATGGTGGCGGTTGCTGGGGCTTTGGGCTTGGGCATGTGTGGTCACATACATCTGAAGAGGTGTGACTCCACATCCCTAAATCATATCCATGAGCTCAAAAAAAAAATAATACAGTAAAAATAAAGGTCACCTTGCATGGTGAAGGTGGAGAGTTTTGCCTTTGAAATTAAGATTCCTGATGCGTTGACTCTACGTTAATAAGAAGGGAGCTTCTCCAGTGTGGACCTCACTCTAACAGATGAACCCTTGGCAGAGAATTACAGCAGCAGTGGAGTCAGGGACATGCTCCCTGACCTCCTCTGTCCTTGCACTGCGAACATCTGTCTCCGGGGGAGGGCTCTGCACCAGGGCCCCAGGGCTGCGAACCAACCCCGGAGTGGCCAGCAGGAGAACAGGGACCATCCTCTGGCAGCGGGGATTTCCTCTGTGGAGTTCTTCAGCGCCCTCAGTGAACAGTGCAGTAGACTCTGCCTGGGTTGAGCCTGGCAACGCTGCTGTGAAGCCAAGAGCAGAGAGGGCGACAGAGCTTGCCCAGACTTCTCACCTGCCGAGCTGTAACCTTCTAAGCCTGCGACTGTTTAAGCCACTAGCTTTGTGATGACTTACTGTGGGACAGTGACAAACAGAAGTCAGTGCCCACAGCGTTGTGCAAATTCTGCCAATTCAAATGGATACTCCCATTGAGTGCTTTGCTCCTCTTTAATAGGAATAGGGAGCCCAAGTCATTGGACTGAGAAAGACCGTTATCAGAGACAATGGAGTCACTTTTTTCAGAATTGAAGGACATGAGTTTCCACTTTAATAAACCCATCAGATAGCCAGTGAAAATGAAAGAGACTCAAACTAACACATTATTATAAAGTGTTTTATATAATTTCAGAACACAGTGGCTAAGAATAAGCTCGAACTGCCCTGCCTCACCTCTCCAGTAATACACGAGGTAGACGATAGGACAGTCATACCATTATAGACAGAGAAGAGCTTCAGCCTCTCCCCTGAGTTCATCTCAAGGAAAATAAGCATATCGTATTATGGTAGGACAAGTCTTTCTGTAGATATGCTTCTTTTCAGAACATTACCTCCCAGGTCTTTCATGGGAGCAATGGGGATCTGTACACCTGGAACCCCTAGGGAGCGAATAGAGAAGACCTTGATTTCAGCAACTGGAGTATCTACTGCTGTTTGAACAAAAGCATGAGCCAAAGGAAGGCCCCCGACAGAGATGTGAGCAGTTTTGGAGAGGAGCCGAGAACAATGGGGCTGTGCTGAGGAGGATTGTTGAGAGGGGCAGGGCTGCCTTGAAAGTTAGGGGTTGATGGATATTCTGAGAGGCTTGAGTGTGCAGAAAATGCCATCGAGACGCGTTGCAGAGTGTAATGAAGGCTTTCTGGTGAAGTAACAGTGTTTATTAGACTATTGTACAAATTCAAAAATGGGAGGACTATTCATTTCAGAAAAGTTGAAAGCTTTTTACGGTACTTACTCCTGTGGAATTCTTTGCTTAACACTGAATGATCATTTTAAGTGAGTAATAATAGACACATGTACATACTCGCTGCATATTCATTTCATCAAATGTTGGGATGGAGCTTCTGTAAGCATGGACTGGAGACCAAAGGGAGGGGCTCTTGGTGGTGGAGTCCTGAGTCTCACACCACAATGGACGTCAGCATATGCTTTTTAAAAAAGATTTGTCTAGAAATAGCAGTATAGATATAAATTGCATGAATACACTGGTAAGTATAAGAAGACACAACTAAAAAACAAACCAAGGGCCTCCCTGGTGGTGCAAAGGGTTAAGGTTAACCTATGAGGCTATCTGTAGCCTCTGCAGCACAAGTTTGATCCCGCGGCCAGCCAGGGAGCTACCCACATGGCACAGCAGACCTCTCCTGACTCACCCGCTGCTCCCCTCAGCAGTGTATTTCAGTCAGTCTGCCTGTTATGTTCCCCGTTCTGTCTCTGGTGAATCCTCTCACCGCCCGCACCTCTGGCCTGTACCCCTGTTCTTGTATGCATAAATAAATAAATCTTTAAAAAAAAAACAAAAGCAAGAACTGTACACAATAATAGGGTTAATGAATACTTGGAAGTAGTGGGAGAAAGACCACTCTTCATTACCAGCCTTTTTGGTTCTACCTGATTTTTTTTAATTGAATGTATGTACTACTTTTATAAAATAAAATTCACTGAAAGGATCAAAGTAAGCTAATTAAAATGCAAACATGGAGGGAAAATGTGGGAAATATCTTCAACTAATGTGACAGTCAACAAGATATTCATTATTCAACTAATTCACTCATTACTGGGAAAAAATACAAGAGGCTGTCATGGTTGTGGGTGTACCGTTTGGAGACATGCTCTGTTTTTCATCTCGCTCCTTTGACATGAGCTCATATTCCCGAGCTGGATACATATTTCCTCATCTCTAAAAACTCATACCTACACAACATGGTGCTTGTAAAAATAAATATGAGAAAGCTTATAAAGTGTTTTGACAGTACCTGGTAAATAGCATGTCAATAAATATTAGCCATATAATTCACTAGGAAATATTTACTAAGCAGCTTTATGGACTCAGCACTATCCTCAGTCTGGCATAAAGAAACATCAATGCAACAAGAATGATTTCTGCATGTGCATTTCTAGATAAAAGAAGAATGAGACTATGAAACTTTAAATTATTAAAAACCTAAAAATATTTAAAAAATTCAAATCCTAATAAGTGGACACTGCTCTGAAAGACTGTAGAAGATGATGGTGTGTGTGTGTGTGCATGTGTGTGTGTGCGCACACACAGGTGCTGAAAGGTTCAAGTTGTACATTGAAAGATTGTCATTATCTGTTCTATGAGGAAAGGGTATTTTAGTCCCAGGTTGTATTAATCTTCTGGGGTTGCCGTGACAAGGTAGACAGTCTCCGTGTTGTAAACGGCAGAAATCTCTTTCTCACCAGTGGCGAGTCCAGAATTCTCCCAGGGCCTGTGTAGCATGGGGTGGGCCTCCCCGGTGCTGGCTGAGAGCTCCCTTCTGCTGTGCGCTTGGTGGTCTTTCCTCTGAACTCTCTCCCTTTAGGGGGTGCTGCCCTCCTGTGTCTCTCATCAGGGTGATAATCCTGTGGGATCAGGCCCCACCCTCAGGACTTCACTTAACCTGAATCACTTCCTAAAGCCTGTCTCCAAATTCAATCATTCTGGGACTTAGGGCTTCAATGTATGCATTTTGAGGGGATACAAGCATTTAGTCCATTGCATGAGCCAAGGAGCAGAAGGCAAATCTCAGGACTAGCAACAAAGTAAGAAAAAAAAAGACCTGCCTACCCAGGAGCGACTTTCAGGAGCTAAAAGAAGCCTCTGAGGGGGAGCAGAATTGCTAGATGGCCAATGAGAGAAGGGATGCAGGATGGAAGGAAGGCTGAGCCGTTCATGCCCTGATTTGGGGGTTTTATTTTAGAGGTGAGGGGAAGCAGTTGGAGGCATTAAACTGGGTGGAAACAGTGCAACACTTGTTTTAGAACCTCCACTGTGCCAGCTGCATTAATAATAGATTGCTAGTGGGTAATCCTTCTATATGGAGAGCTGATAAAATATGCAAGCTAACAAGTGAAAAGTGGGCAAAAATATGAACAAAGTGCTTATAGAATTAATAGAAATTGCAACACATTTAAACTTTATTAACAGAAGAAATGCCAATTAAGAGCATCAACATACTATTATTTTATACTATTCCATTTTTATTAAAAGGATCCAACAAAGATAAAAGTCAACCAGGATGTTGGAGGAGAGTCAAAATGAGATGCTTTAAAAGCAGAAACACCGAAGTTAGGGCTCAGAACCTACAAGCATGGAGTGGCTGGTCTCCATGTCCCTCGCAGCGTAAGCCCCTCCTCCCCACCAGCCCCAGGGAAATGCTTGGGTGGTTTTGATGTCACAAGGTCCAGAGGGATTCTTGTGGCTGTTGGGTGGGTGGTGGTGGAGGAGTTAGGAGTTGTGGTCAGTGAAAAATGAGGCTTTCTGAAATAGTCTGTCCAGTTCCACTTGAGGAACAACAGTCCCGCACCCAGCCCATGGAAAGACCCCAGAATGTTCACACTTGCTTTCCTCCAACCTGGCCCTGGGACAGGGTCTTCAGAGCAGGGAAACTGGAAGCAGCCACATTCCAAAAAGGGGGTGAAAATAAGCTCATGAAGAGAGAAAATGCTTCATTAAATGGAGCAGACAAACTTTGAGTGTTGTTCATGCCTGAGAAATCCTTTCAAGCTGGCGTAAGCCTTGAAGAAGTGGAAAATACTTGGTCTTATAAAATAGATCTCCACCTTATGATGCAGGTTTTAGCATTTAATTTTTGATTCTAATTTAGAGTTTGTATACAATCCTCGATCAAGCAAAATTGCAAAACTCAAAATAACCATTTAAAGCATTAATGTCCTGCCATTTCAGTTCAGAAGAACTTTCCTAAGGAAATTATCTGAAGTTTTTGGAGTCTTCTATAACGTTAGTACAGTGTTATTAAGAAAAGAGTGGCGATGATTGCATGTTAAGCAGTTTTCCAGTGGTATTTACCAAAATACCTTACCCCTTACCGACCTTGTGATCTTCCCACAATTCAGTGATAATAGAAAATGTGCATATTTACCTACATTATAAAATATTTTATTTGTATACATAGACGTATATACACATGTATATGGAAACCTGTTAAAATATTAATGATTATTTCTGGTGGGCATTATTACTTGTGACATTTAAGAAACAATATATTTAAAACTTCTGTAACTATCATGTTGTCTTTTGAAGTTATTTGCACAATAATATAGTGTATTTGCCATTGTAAACAATTCAAACAACTTTGAAGTATGGGAGGGATGTACTTTATTTTAAGAGAGGCTTTTCTGTGAATATTGCATAATTGTAAGTTTGCATAATTCAAGCCTAAAGTAACTTGAAAATCTTTTTCCTGTAGAAAAGGGAGAAATACAGTCTTAGAATAGAGACATTTATAATCATATCATATACATATCCTAGATGTAAGTTTTCGCTTGTATTTTTTTTTTGTATTTTATGCAAAATAAAGCTAAGTTAAAGCTTTGACCTTCCTTATAGAAATTTTACATATCTAATTGAATGCCAAAGTTTCTGTTGCCTGGCAGCACTTTTCAGAACTAGCACTGTTTCTATTTAATGAATTCTTACATGATACTGCCATGAGATAAAAATATTTTCAAGTTATAATAACAGTGAATGTCAAAATAACAGCACAGATGTTATAAAAATTTTCCTGGAAATTCCAAGGCACGTTAAAAGTAGTGTAGCTTAAAAGAGGTAGTTTAAAAAAAAAAAAAAAAAACAGAATATTTCTGTTTATCAGCTAAAGGAACCCTAACTTAATGCAATCACAAAAATCTAGGAGACAGTGAAGGTGGTCTGGTATTTTTACATTCAAAAAGACTTCATAGTAAAAAAAAATCATCATTTTATATATTGCTGTTTTCCAAAATGCAATTACACTGCATATAACTACAACACGACTCTCCCGTCTCCCTCCACACACTTTACTACCTTCTGTTCTCACTGACATATCCCTCCCTAGAGTTAACCACTTAACAGTTTTTGCGGTTGCTTCCAATCATTCCATTTATGATTGTATATGTGCACTGTATATTGTACTACCTATGAATAAGAAAAAGCACATTAAAATATCTACCAATCTTTTCCCTTCTAATTCATTGGCTAAAAATCACTTTTGTTATAATACTCAGAAGAAACCAATCCCCTTGGATGCTCTAACAATTGATGGGCTCAGACATTAATTCCTAGATGGAAAGTCGGAGAATCTAATCTAAAGAGATTGTCCTTAGATTCCGTTCTCCAGGTCTATGCAGTGATGCCCACGTTTTAGCTAAATGTGGATAGATATTTTCTATCCATTATAGAAATTTCACAAATTCTTGTAACTTGGAAATATTCCTTCCCTTGGAAATGAGAAAGATGAAAAAGGGCGGAAAGCCAGCTTTTCCTCTTGAGTTTATAGAATGTAAAATATTTATTAGCATGCTGTGTTTTTCTTGAAAATAAAGGCTGGTTATCTACTGAGCAATGTCTGTGCCTCCTTAGAAGCCATTTAAAAGAACTTTTAAAAAAGCAATTATATTGGATCAGGGTTAAATTGTTATCATTGTGGGGTGATGATGAAAAGTGTCCTTTTGTAAAAAAAAGAAATAGCAGAAAAAGCATCTATTTTTTCAAAGATTTGCTAAGTGTTGATGGAAAAGGACTTAATTACAAATTTCCCTCCAAAGAAATTATTTTAAAACTTGCGATCCTCAATACCTGAAAATATTGCCTCTGTTGAGTCTTTTCTTTGAAACAAGTTACCTTTTAGCGATTTTCCCCCTCTATTCAGTGTGATTCAGATTAGTGAATTACCAAGCAACTCCTGCTTTAATAATTAATGATTTCTTGTCCTGGCCATTTTCCACATCCTCATGGCTGAAATACAGTGATTCTACTGACAAAGACACATCACAGTCTGATCACAAAGTAATTAAAAAACGCTGAAGAGTTTCTGTTGATCAAAGAAAAGGTTAGCTATGGAAACACGGTCATTGCTGTGAGAGATTGGGCTTCACATAGATGCTTACATCCATTTTCCAACTCACATAATTTGTCTTTGGCCTCCATGATGATGATTCTCACCTCAATTTTACCTCAAAAAAATAATTCAACATCAACTTATTAAGAAATAAGAAAAAAATGAACTTGTAATAAAGATGGCGCTGGGGTGCCATCGTGTTTTTCAACAAGTCAACCACAATGAGTCAAGACTGATAGGAATGTTGTGCTCGTGGGTTTCCAGCTTTTGTATTTATAGAAGAAAAAGGTGCTTAACAGATGGAGTAATATTGAACTTTACTGAGAGTTACATTCATCTTATGCACAAGTCCATGCAAAAAGCAAGCCAACTTGACAGTTTAATTCCACATTAGGATAATGCTTGGAAGGGTAATCCTATTCGCACTGCGGGATAAGGATGCCTGCGTAGTGGCTTTGGCTTTTAAAATTGCTACCTATAAATTCTGAGCTGGCATTATGAGCGTCTTAACTTTTAAACCAGTCTTTTCTTAGCATCCTATTGCCAGGCCTAGGATATTCACTCTATAAATCCATCTAACCCTTTATATTTTTCCTTCTTAGATCATTTGGCAAATGTACCCAAAGCAATAAAATCTGCTTTTCATATGGATCATCTTATTCTAGACATAATAATCACGAATATGTAAAACAACATGTAAAAGTTATAGAGAGAATAGGTTTGTTTGCGGTAGATTAAAAGAACCAGAAATATTTTATTTTGCTATATTGAAGCATAAAAAAAAAATTAGTCTACTGTTCTTTTCAGTCAAGGTCAATGTTCTCAATATTTTATTAGAAGCATCAGAGAAAAAAATAAAATAGTTTAGTTTTCCAAAACTGACATTTAGACCTTCTGTTCAGCTGTGTACCCAGTCCATGCATTTAGGATCAGAATCATGATTATTCACTTTGTCATGCGAGCAAGGAAAAGTGACTTCAAAGGACCCTGGAAATACCTGCCTCCTTCTTCATTTAAACAGCCAGATGTCTGAAGTTTTAAGGGGAAAAATGTGAACAAAAGTATTTTAAAGACTAAACATTTTTACACTCAGCTCTTATTTTTCCAAAGGGAGAAAAGTCTGCCTTGGGCCCTAAGACTTGGGGGGAATCTAATATGACATCTACAGACCCCACCATCTTAGCTCCGCGTGGCCGGCATTCCCTGAGAAGATGGACGCCCTGGGCACCGCCCCGTTCCAGGTCTTCCCAACCCCATCTCTCTGCCTCAATTTTTGTTTTTAATCTGTTTGCTCCTTTATTCTTTAGTCTTTTTATGTGGAATCTCAATTATGTGTGCCACATCTTTTTTCTGTTTTCTTTTTCAATTATTATAATTTACGTTAGTTTGACCCAGTCATCTTATTTTACATTCCATCATGTGTAATTAGTTTTTACTATATTGCATTTTTTATTTTTTTATTTTTTAAAGATTTATTTATTTATGCATACAAGAGCTGGGGTACAGGCCAGAGGTGTGGGGGATGAGAGGCCTCACCAGAGACAGAGTGGGGAACAGAAGAGGCAGATTGACTGAAGTACACTGCTGAGGGGAGCAGTGAGCGAGTCAGGAGAGGTCTGCTGCGCCATGTGGGTTGCTTCCTGGCTGGGGGGAGATTGAGCTTGTGCTGCAGTGGCTGCAGATAGCCTCATAGGTTGCGTCTTAAGCCCTTGCGCTACCAAGGAGGCCCCATATTGTATTATTTAATCAATAAACTCTTCTAGAACAGTTTTAGGTTCACAGCAACATTGAATAGAAAGCCCAACGTTCTCACCTACTTCCTCTCCTCCCTACCCACATGACTGTATTCACTTTTATTCTCATCGTTGTAATTATACTTTTCAATTTAAACCTCACTATATGTTTTCATTTTCACAGAAACAAGACTTTATAATGGTTATAGCTATACGCATCACCTATGTCTGTTTATACACTCTACCCGAAATGTCAACTTCTGTGACAGGGACAGCCTGGAGCTTTCAAGGGAGAAAGATTCTTGGATTCTCTTAAGACACAGCAGGACAGCTTCCTGACCTGTTAGAGATGTCTGTGTGGGCTGAGGGGACAATGGCAACAAGCCTGCCATGTGTTTAGAAAGCCTGACTTGTCTCTGTGAGGGAGGTCAAGTTTCCTAACACAAGCTTCGTGAGTCTCTTTATTGAAAATAGAGCTTCGTCCCCCATTACAGCAAACATGTAATAATATACTTTGAGAGAGCTGAAAGACTAGTTTTCCTCCCTGGGCAAAAGATAATCTCACTATAGAAGTGAAATGGTCGAATAGATATCCAAACAAATGGAACTCAGGATTTCCTCTTTTCACACAAATTGGGTTATATGCTATCTATAAAAAGCTAGAAATTTCTAGAAATAAATGTAAGGAAAAAAAATTCTCTAACATAGAATAGATAGGGTAGCCAACATTTTTAAAAGAATTTCAAAAACAAGACTATATATTTGTCTCAATGGGCATATTTTGTCCTACTAAGATGAGCAGGAATAGTTTTAAGTGAAATCTGTTCTGTTGCTGATGTCATAGGTCTATAAACACACTATGTCACTTTCTGGCCAACCAAGATGCAAGTTAAAAGAAGTTTATTAGAAAAATGTCTCTGCAGCCATTGTATCGGGGTTTTTCAGCACTAACTGCATATGTTGGGAAAAGCCCACTGCCCGGGGCTCATCACCAGGAGTTCCTTATTTAATTGAATATTCATTATTTTACTTTGTTTTTGTTTTCACTACCTTCAGGTGACTCAAATGTAAAGCCCCAGTGGAGAGATGCTGCTCTTGCAAGAGTAAGTACAATTCCTTCATGCTCAACACTTCCAGAGAGTTCTCTCTTCTCTGTGGTGGAGGTTACGTGGCTGGCAGAGTAAGTAAATAATCCTAATAATCGCTGATCGCCCTGGTGATGTTTTCTGACATGGTCAGTCATGTTCAGTCACAAAGGACAGTGAGGAGACATTGAGTGAAAAAAGCAAGCTTGTTACTCTTTCAAGGACCAGAGAGGAGGGAGGCTCACCAGGGAAACGGGAGGGGGGCGGGAAGCATGAAGGTGTCAGGAAGCAGAAGGCATGCGGGCAGGCCAGGTTATAGCCTGAAGTTACAGCGGTTTCTGAGGGATGAGGGTGGCCGCCTGGATGACAAGTTGAGGATTGGCTCTTTGAGTCACTCCTGGGAGTGCTGGGCTATGGGCCAGTCCCCAGGTGGCCTGGCACCTGGTCCTGCGCTGGTTAAGGTGGGGGACTGGCCTCTCCGGAGGGCCTGGTCGGCTGGGGGTGGCTCTGGACGGAGTAGTTGCACATGAACAGGTGTCCCCAGCCGCCACTTGCTCTCTAAGACATGCCTAGGCCAAGGGCTATGCCGTCTCCCCAGCCAGATGCCAAATCATCATGATATAAATAACTTTTAAAAATTACAGTAAATCCAACATTCTTGTTATTTGCACCTTAAAATAATGACTCCTTGGTCCAGGATGGCGATCAGTCACGGGCCATACAGCACGGGGCGTGGGCAAAGACACTTGTCCCCAGGGGGCCTCCTCTGTGTCCTGGGTCAGCCCAGATCTTAGACGTGTGATGTGATCTGGGCCCTTCTCGAATGTTCTCAGGCTGCCCTTGCTTTAGCAGCAGGTCCTTCAGCGGCTCCCATCATTTGTTCTTGATCTTCGCGAAGGTGCCTATGGCGGAGGGGGCCACGCTGCCTGGCAAGCAGGAGCCGTCACTGATTTTCTGATTCCTAGCTCTTAATCACGTCTCCTTCTGTTTCCAAGTCAATCACTTGTTAGGGCCTCCTGCTGGCAATTTTAGCAGTGGGTTTCGTCCTCTCAGGGGCTGTAATGAACAAAACAACATGAGGCTGAGTCAAGCCCACCGGGAAGTGATGCTCTGGAGAGGCAGAGCCCAGAGGCGTGGCCATTGAGCACGGGGAGGCCTCGCCCGCCCTGTGTGCAGGTCGCCGTAGGCCTGGAAGTTAGTGTTCACGTCCTTCCACACTCACAACATCTAGTGCCATGTAGTGGTTTATAAAATAGACAGTTATTTGAAATGTGTGTTCTGCATGAGAAAACAGGGAGAGACAACGAAAAACTAGATGCAAATGGCAAAAAAAAAAAAAAAAAAAGCCAACAACGCTCAGGTTAAAACATTCCAGTGGTTTGCTCATTAGTTCACAAAAACCAAAATACTTAAAATAGCATTCATGCAATTATGGTAGATTTTTTCAGTGTCCTTGGATGGTCCATCATAGTCACAATTTGGAAACTGAGAGCACGCTTGTGGCCTTTTATTTCCAATAAACTTGGACTTGGACTAAAATGCAGTGAACTTGAAGAGCAGGCTGACCTCAAGTACTTGGGTTAGTTTCATGTTTTGATAACAGCTGCTGCAAAGCTTCAGCCCCAGTCTTAGCCTCTGTAGAATTTGCCAACAGTCTAGACTCTTTCATCTGACAGTGGTTGATCCCCCCATTTAGATTAGTTATAAGAGCACTTAAGGCAAGAAATGCCTTGAAGAAGCGCACAGATAGAGGGATGATTTCCCCACTCGTCTGGCTACAACTTTATCAGCTCTCACAAGCTACAGAAAGCCTGTTCTTATGACAAAGAAGAACTTTAAAGCAATTTTGATAAAAACATTTTTTTTCTGAATGAGTTTGGGCTTTTTGTGGTGAAACCCACTTAAACTAATTACTCTTCTGAAGATAAGGCCCTGATCTCCAAGATGCTGACGTCCGCCAGAGCAAAAAGGTTTCAGTTATTAACACTCGAGCCAAGACGACTCAGGCATAGAAGCACATGATGGTTGTACCAGGGGGTCCACCACAACTATCCAAGCATGCCGTTCTCTGGTAGTAAAGAGGGGAGGAAACAGACCTCTGAGGTGCAGTCTGGGACCCAAGGACCCAGCAGATGGTGGCAGGTGGAGAGTACCTGCAGCCACACCTCCACGGAAGGGAGAGTGCTTCTCAGAGCAAGCTTACTTTTCAGAGGTATATTACCAGATCCACCTGTTTCTTTTAAATTGGGATTGGGGGTGGGGGCTTCCCTGGTGGCACAGGGGTTAAGTCTCAGCACTGTCAAGCTATGGCCAGTCACTGCAGCACAAGTTTGATCCCTGGCCAGGGAGCCACCCACAGGGCGCAGCAGACCTCTCCTGTCTCCCCGCTGCTCCCCTCAGCAGTGTATTTCAGTAGATCCACCTATTCTGCTCCCCACTCTGTCTCTGACGAATCCTCTCATCCCCTAAACCTCTGGCCTACATCCCAGTTCTTGCATGCATACGTAAATAAAAATAAATCTTTAAGTAAAGAAAGAAATTTGGCTTGGTCTCTCAGCCTCGCCACATATTTTTTTCTGTTCTTGCCTTTTGCTTGCTGGAGTCTTTGTAAACAAGTGGGTTTTGTTTTTTTAAGATTTATTTATTTATTTTATACAAGAACTGGGGTACAGATCAAAAGTGCGGAACGGTGAGAGAATTCACCAGAGCCCGAGCGGGGAGCAGAACAGGCAGGCAGAGGGAAGACACTAGTGAGGGGAGCAGCGGGCGAGGCAGGAGAGGTCTACATCACTATGTGGGGTTCTCCCTGGCAGGCAGGAAATCGAACTGGCACTGCAGAGGCTGCGGACAGCTTCCCAGTGCGGCGCTCAACCGTTGCGCCACCAGGGAGGCCCACAAGTGGTTGGTTTTTAATTGATAACTTAAGTGACTTTGTCTCAATTGTTCTTACCTCGGGACTAGTCACGACTGTCACAGTAGCAATCCAGGTAATACTCTCAAATTGAGAAGACGTGAACAAATCAGCAAACCATGACTATCCATCCCTACAGCATTAAACTTTAAAACTAGGGGAGAGAAATGTGCTCCCAGTAACTCTGAAGGAGCTGGAATCATCTTACAAGGTTTGAAGCACTTTTATCTTGTTAAGTTTCAATTCATATTATAATCATTTAATGAGTTCTTTCCCCTTATCAAATCAAAATTATGAATTTACAAGAGACTATATATGGTCCTAATAGACATCTTCAGTAATTTGATCAAGGCACTAAATCTTTGGATTAAATGACTTCTGCATTCAAGTGGTTATTCTTTCTGACTGGACTAAATGATATATCTGCGTAATAATTTGTGTAAATTACTTATCACAAATCTTTACTCATAGATTCCATAGGCTGCATGTCCCCTTCCATTTCCCACAAGTAACACACATTTCATCTAGGTTTATCATAAATTTTATAGTAAACATCATTTATTGTTAATTTCTTCCCCTGTAATACTTATAGCTTGATGGTCACATCTTTCATTAAACAGTGTTGCTCTTTCTTCTCAGAACTGAGAGAGAGCGAGCTATAAAGAGAGAGAGGTGTGGAGGCATGAGGGAAGAGAGGCAGCAGGGAGGGGGAGCAGGCGAGAGGGAGGGAAGGAAGTAGGTAGCTGATAAAAGTATCGAACTATCTAATATTTGGGACTGTCCATTTATCCACTTTAATTTAAATATATGATGAAAGGCAGATTTCACAGAGAAACCAAAGGAGGCTTAAAATTAAATTAAAATTTCAAGGACATCATCTTATTTACATATATATACACATATATATGTTGATATATATACATACAGATTTGTTGAGCTATTAAAGTTTCTTGTAATTTATAATAAAAGACAATAATACGATGTCCAATTTAAATGTAAAATTGTTGGCCTGCAATCAAGTTTTTATCACAAGGGACTATATAATCCTGGTATTTTTGATTATTTATTGTGTTGATATTTAAATGTAGGTTCTATAGTGAACTCTCAAATTATTAGCAGCTAACACTCACAGTCCTTCATGCTTCAATAACTGCATTATTTAAAGATTATATTCCAAAATCAATTATTTTTAGAGTCAGTAGTATATCTACATATATTTAGTGCACCTAGTTGGAACTCAGATTGTATCAAGTCAAATCCTTGCTCTGAGGAAAATTATTATTATTATTTTTTAATTGCACAGCCCTCATCAGCATGGAGAGAGGTTCAGGAAATTCAAATGAGTCCTGACAACCCCTCACCACCCTGGGTGTTGGGGAGCCAGGAGCGCCTCGCTCACAGGTGCTGCGTCAGACAATCATCTTTGTTTACAGAGGAGAAAGTATAATGAGACTCAAATGAAACAGTTCTGACTAATTTGCTGGAAAACTCAACACATTACTTGCTAGTTTGAAACCAGGTAAAAGAGTCGCATTGTATTGTATTTCTATATCGTTTTTGGTAAGAATTGTAATTTTTTTATGACCTCTTAGTCCATGAAGGTAGTAAATTAGTGAACATGAAATGCATGGTTTTGGCAAGCAACAGCTGAATCCTTTTAAATAGATATGAGATAATATGGGTCAAACAAAACCATGATGCATGAACAAAAGCAATTTTTTTAATTGGCCAATACTTACTTTATTTTTCCGAAATCTCACACCCATGTCGATATATATATATACATATATATATATGTGTGTATATATATATATATATATATGTAAATGACTAAAAACCAGATATCTTCTCATTTTTATTTTTATATTGTTATTTGCAAGCATTTGTGGTAAGGGGTTAAGGATCAAGTCCAAAATGAGAGAGAAAAGGAGGAACAGAGAGAGTAATACTGACTGATTGTTAGCCTTTTTGCCAGGGGATTATAATAATTTGATGTCAAAACTAACCCAGGCTCCTAGTTCATTTTATTTTTTGCCTTTTCAGGCATGGAGGTATAGACTTAATTTTTAAGATCTGACTCCCCGCACCCCACCCTACATGTAGAGGATACATAACGTTTTATGTAAAATCTGATTTTAAATGTTTGTAAAAACACATTAGAATTTTTGCTCTCTCTCCGTCTCTTCACCTATGCAGGTAAATAGCCCCCTCCCATGAGAAAGCTGGCCAGCCCTCCCTCAAATCAGCCCTTTGCCTCCGTCTGTCTCTCTACTTTCCACATCTGTTTCCACACCTGGGACCTGTTTTCTTCACACCTCTGGCGTCATTCACATCAAGGACCCAAACTATTTTCACTGAGCTGAGAGCTCTGCAGTGGCGGCTCTCTCTGGAACCTTCCAGCTCTCCAATCCTCATCAACCCTTCTCCTGCCTCCCCACGCCCCATGAGAACACCTGCCCCATGAGAACACCTTCCTGGAGCACCGCCCAGGGCCCGGCCTCCTGCCTTCTCTCCTTGGGCCTACTTTGAAATGCTTTTGTCTGTCTGATCTCTTTTCTCACTGTCATCAGCCTCTTGGGGATAACATTCACCTCTGTAATTTAACCCGTCCCTGGCCTCCCTACCAACGCCGCAGGTCCCTGACCACACTGCTGTCACGTTGAGCCAGCCAGCTGGCGAGCAGTAAAGGTCATTGGCTGGCACGGGGATGGGACCGTGTTTCTTCCCTCCTGCTAACAGACATCACTTGCCTCTTTTGCTTCCCTGTAACTCCTGGTTCCAGGCTCCCCCGCTGCCGGGCCCTGGCCCTTCCCTTTACATTCCTGCCTCCTGGGCTGTATCTTCTGGGCTCTCCAGATATTGTAGAACTCAGGCTGAGATCATGGCTCTGAATGTTATGACCTCTGAGCATCTCTCGCATGTCCAACCTGCCTTCTAATCTGCTCAGGACTGAAGACACCTGTTTTTGTGAAGTCTAGACAGATTCAGATGGGAGAAAACCTTCAAGGAATGATGATATTTTTCCAGACCAAGAACATGCTCTTGATGAAACAATGTTGGTGAACTAGTGGACAGTTTCCAGTGCCCGAGGCTTAAGAGTACGGCACTGGAGAGAAAAGCAGCAGGCGCACAATATCACATTTTTCTTAACTGTGGATCAGCTGCTCTGTAAACTCACAGAGCCACTCCTCACGGCTGCAAAAGCCCGCTTGCCCCACGAAGCCTTTCTTCACGTGCTCCAGAGACACACTGGGCAGCCTATTAAAAAGGCATTTGGATTTCACATGAAGCTATCTATTTTTGTGATTCAAGATAGGGGTCTAGAGAAGAAATCAGAAGGGTCTCATTTCTTGCATCCCGCTGGCCAGAGCGGAGGAGTGATGGATTGACTAGCTCCTGCAAACTGGCTGTCCTTGCAGCCATGATTACAGATGTTTTCTAATCACTCTTCCAAGAAAGTTTCACAGCGCTGTTTACATCTGTGCAGGAAAATTGCAATTCATTTTCCCCCAGAAGAGCAAGATAGAGTGGCCAGTACACTACAGAATGAGACACCCCGTCTCTTCTTTTCTAGAATAATTTACAATCAGAAAGTGACTGGAAAGACTTTCAGCTAATGATAAGCCAACCTATGAGTGACTCGGACCAGTGCAGCTTTATATTTATGTGGGGATGCAGGTGTGAGCCTGTCTATGACTCCTCACTGGTCTTTATTCAAGCAGAATCAACCATTAGAGGTGGAGCCAGGCTGGGGGAAGGTGGAAAAGCAAATGGCGGTCAACAGCCATCACTTATTCCTCACCACTGTCAGAGTAAGCACAATAAAAAGAATAGTGTAGTTTTCTTGTACCGGAACCATCCCTGGTATTGTGGAAACTGTTTATACATTAAAGCCAGTCACCAAAAACACCGAGTTCTGCCTTCCTCGAAGCCCCAAATGTGAGGCAAATAGAAGCTAAGCGGAACGTCAGTTCCTACAAGAATGTGGTTCTTGCCACCAGATCCTCTATGTATGGTATGGTCAGGACTGCTTTCCTGACCCCCATCTGGAGAAATACATCTAACCAAATTCCATAAAAGGAACGGCTGTCTCCAACAGCAGATTTCTTTCTCCTGGTGTGGAGGCAATGAGTCCAAAATCATGGCCGAACAAAGAGTCAGTGTCTGGAGATGCCCACTTCCAGGTCACAGGCAGTTGTAACTCCACTTGCTAGAATGTGCTGATGACCTCTATAGGGTCTCTATTGCTCCCATGCATGGGGTTCAGCCCTCAAGACCTAAGCACCCCAATGACCCTCCTAATAGCGTAATATTGAGCATTACAACTTCAACCTGTGAATGTTGAGAAGACTCAAACATTCGGTCCCTAGAACTTCTAAGAATGAATCATGGAGCACTGGGAATGTCTGTTCTTCCCATGGAGAAGGGGACTGAGCAGCATGTCGACAATTAGCCCGGATCCATAGCAAGATGGGTGGGCCAGACCAAAGTGCTGAGGTCCCCAGTGTTATGTGCAATAGGATGATACTGTTTCCATACATTTCTTCTCAGTCTGAAAATGAAGGTTGATGTGGATCCTCTGAAAGTTGTTAAATAAAAGCTTCACTCTTGTATTGGGGTTCACGATGGAGGGATATGTTGGTGCTCAGGGGAATACTCTCCCACCTCATCTGGACTCTTCCGAAGGGGGATGGATGAATAAAACAAATCAGACATTAGGAGAAAAAGGCAAAATTTAATACCAGGTATACCGATAATTTATATTATGGTAAATTCTAAAAGATCATAGACAACTTATGATTTCAAGCAACAGGAGAAATCATCTCACAATAGAAGACCACTGAACAGCCCCATACGAGGGTTACTTGGAGATTAGCCGGAGAGTCAGGTGTGAAGAAATACCCAGCTGCTAAATATACTCGTGCCTGTGCCTCTAATCTTCTCCGTTCATTAGGTTTGTGTCTTAATTCACTCATCACTTAGCTCCACCTCCTTGCTATCACTACAAAATATTTTTTAAACTCTATTTACTGCCAGAGCTTACATTTTAAACCTCCATCTATTTTTTTTCTCCTACCTTCAAAGTTAGTGATACCTATTTTTTAAATTTTAGTTGAAATTATAGAAATAAGGACATTGGATTTTTCTGGCGAAGGGAAGGAGACTCCCTTAAGGGGGAAAGCAAAATCTTCACCTCCAACCAGTCTTCAGAGCCCTCCCATGAAACAAACCTTTTGCCAAAAGGGCATGTTTTGAAATGGCAGATTTTTGCTTCCCTACAATGCTTCCAAGAAGTGTAGCACAATAATTATAGACTGGATCCTGAAGTTGGAAAGCCTGGGTGCAAAATCCATTTCTATTATGTTTAACACCTTGTTAAGACTCTCCTTCCTCTGCAAAATGGGAGTGATGATAGTACTTTCATTCCAGACTGCTGTAATAACTGAATAGCATGATTTACTTTAAGCGCTTTGAAATGGACCTCATACTTTTTTTAAACCTTGAGATAATTATTGATTATTCTCATAACAGTTCTGTTCTGTCAATATGTTGAGTATCTGTCGAGTGGCCGGGCTGGCGTGCTGGATGTTGCAGGGAGTGTTTTGAGTAAGCACAGTAAGTTTAACCACAAAGAAAAATAACAAATGAAATTCTAATAATTAAAACATTCATGTAGCTATTTCCCTTAAAAAAATATTTCATAAATAGATATGCCCATTACTATAAAGGACAGTGTCTTCCAGTCTATTTCCAGAGATCAAACTTAGTTAACAAAGGACATGATCAGTGTACATAAACTTATAAAACTCTCATGTAAGTTGTTTTATCATAGTTGCTGTTTCATGTGGGTAAATGCTCCCTGCTTCCCTCAAGTAATGTGTTAAAATCCCTCCTTTGAGTAAGCAAGGGAAAATGGCACACCATCTGGCTATGGAATATTCTAGAAAAGTTTAAAAGTTCTGGAGAAGAGATGACTTGCAAAATGTTATGATCACATCAAGATTTTCTTGTCAGACATAATTAGACAAGTATGAGATTAAGTCAGTGATCAGACTTGCTTTTCAGTACCGAACCACTGGAGGTAGCCTTAGGAAGACATTTAAACCCAGATCGAAGGAAACTTATGAAGATGGGAAAAGGCTTCCACAACATCATGTTGAAAAAAATTGAACAAAACACAAGCAAACACAATGCACCTTGTTTCTCTATGTCATCTTGACAGCAGTTTTCCAGCAGGATAACTGCCACTCCTAGGGCACTCCAATGGCTTGCAAACCCAATGCGCTAACAAAATATATCCCATGAAGTCACCGAGGAGTGACAACATTATCATGGTCACACTGGCATTTACCACCTACGAAGTGAAAAATAACCCTGTAATGCAATTATTCCAACCGCAACCTCGTCATATAGAGATAGGGCATGACTTGTGAAATTGGAGTGATGATTTTCTTGTGTTCGGTTCTCACACACTATTAATTCTCTTTGATGGATGCTCTTCCTTCTGATGAAACTTTCACTTGCCCACAGAGGAACCACGTATGTCTTTAAAATTTGCTCTTTATTCCAGAATCTACCTATTTCATCACCTGTGTGTGATGATTTTATTCCTATAGCAAAATAAAAAAATAAATAAATAAATGAATGCCAACTGTGTTACCATCAGAAGGTGAAAGAACTGCTGAGCACAGAATCCACCCTGAAAGAATAAGCTGTATCTGCCTTTTGCTTCAGGTTTAGGATATATTCTGAACTGGCACATTCTGTTTTTGATTAGCTTTATATTTTTCAAGGTTTTAAGCATCACAGTGACCTTGAGTTTTTCTTGTAAAATATGGAATTCCAGAGTTAATGTATATAGGGGAGCAACACTCTTCCACCCCAAAATAGGTCTTTGGCAATGGCTGATGGCATGGGAGGGGTTCTGAAGGCTGATGGAGACTGCTTTTGAAAAAACACATTTGCATGAAAACCTTTATAAGGATATGTGCTGGGAAGACCATTCTCCTTATCTCTTTTGATGGAGAAGGCAGAACTTAATCTGCATTACTTTTGTCCATTGTTCCTTCCCCAGTAACCTCCCTAATTGACCTCCCCCACCCCCAATATGTGTTGTCTTAGCTAAGGTTATTTAATATGGTTATGAAACCATCCAGGCTGGCGACCTAGTCATGTTGGGTCTCTGCCATGAACCAGGAGGTTCACAGAGTTACTATTAAGCCTCCTCTTGACATTTCCTCTTATCCAGCTCTCATACTTGTTTGATTACTCGGCAGCCTAGAAGAACCCAGAGGGGTACAGGATGATTTCCTTTGCATCCTGACTTATGTACACTGACCCTCCATTTAGAAATAATACAACAAAAAATTATTTTAATTTGCGAAATTTTTGCAGAGCTTTAATATGTATATATGCCCATGTTCTTCCCCTTATAAAGTGTTTGATAAGTGTGTGTTTTAACCCTCAAGCAAACTTTAAATAGTTTTAGCTATAGACTGGAATTCCATCTTATTCACTAATAATTTTTTATTCATCCTGCAGGATGAATTTTGTTCCCTTCAAATTGATATGTTGGGGTCCTGACCCTCTGCCTCTCCAGGTGTGACCTTATTTGGTGATAGGAGATTTACAGAGATAATCAAGCTGAAACAAGGTCGTGAGGGGCCCCTGATCCTGTATGGTTGGTGTCCTCACACAAAAAAGGAGAGTTTTGGAGCCAGACAGAAGCAAACCACGTGAAAATAAAGGCCCGGAAGAGTGATCCTTCTTCACGTCAAAGCTCGTGTAAAGGCCAAGAAATTTCTCCCTGCAGCGTTCTTAATTCTTAAGCTGGTCAAACAATTAAATTAACATCGGACAGATAAATAAGAGAAAAGAACAAATTTAATTACACATGAATGAAGAATCTACAGGGATGTAAATTCTGAGGTGAATGAGCAAAAATTGGTGCATAAATCTCGAGCTAGACAATGGGAAAGAGGCCTGGGACTTCAAGGAGAGAGGAGGGGTTGGCAGGGAGCAGAGGGTGACTCATACCAGGAGGAACTAATGCTCTGGTGTTAGATTTGTCTCTGCCATACAGATAGATTTTTGTAATTGAAAATTTATTTCTGGTAAAAGCACTAATTCTGGATAATACCTCCAGTTGTCATTCTTCTAGATTATCTTGGGGGACAAGGGGAAACTCTCCCGTCACTCTGACTTCTTCTCACCTCCGACATGAGTAATCATAACAGCATCAGATTAATGAACAAAGAACAGTTTATTGAATAATGATTTGTGGACCTTCTGTACATCCCAGCATGACAGAGTACCTGCATGGGGTGCTGCGGACGCCATGTTAGATCAAATAGTCTCAGCTAAGACAGAGGACTCCTGGGAAGGGCCAGGGAAGGTCCGTGAAGGGAGTCATTGGGGGAAGCACAATAAACAGAGACATGGCAGATTTAAACCCTGCATTCTCCATGGACAGTGGGTGCTTTGGAGGTGGGTGTGGTGTGGTGACATCTATCTAAAGAGGTGTGAACCTGTTCCCCTAGATCATATGTTACCATCATAAAAACCAATTCAAGTGGAAAACACAAATTAAAAAAAAGAAATTAGGACATTAGCTCTTTCCCATACAGGGAGGGAGACATAATTAAACAAGATTTTTTCTTTTTCACATAAGATTTCGCTTCCACAAAAGGCAGCCTCTACTCAGTCTTCTTAGCCTCTGCTGTGAAATAAATCTTTCGTCAAAAATACCTTCTGGGGGTGGCAGATTTTTGCCCCCCTGCAGTAGTTACGAATGTGGTAAACGTTTCTCGTGAGCCTATAGAGTGTCGATTGCCTCAGCTTGAAGTAATCCAAGTGCCAAAGAGATACGCCTTGGGGAGCTGTGTGAATTTTGGGGGGAGTGGGATAGAGGGATAGAGGTGTGGGGCAGATTCTCCTCCGGGCCTTAAAATGCAGTAAACCTGGGGACACCTGGGTCTTGGACTTCAGCCTCCAGAACTGTGAGAAAAGAACTCTGCTGTTTAAGCAATTCGGTGGGTGAGGCTTTGTTAAGGCAGCTCTCCTGAACTCATACAAATTAACTGCAGCGCTGGAAAGGCAGACATGGAGATGGACTCATTGTGTTGTTGATTTCTTTTAACATAACCACTTTGCTCCCACCAAGAATTCTGCTTTCTCCCTCTAATTGAGTCAAGTACAAATTTATCAATGATTTGGGTCACTTTTGCCTTTCCATAAAATTACCTTCAACACTGATTTGTTGGTGGGGGCGGGGGACTCCTCCCTGGCCCCTGTTGACAAGTTCACTAGCTGGAGCTCCTGGTGATTAGGGCCTCTCCTCATCAGGTCTGCGCCTTCCTGCTCCTGTATCATAAAGGTCTCCCGCGGCTCCCAGCGGTATCACACTAATTCAGTACCTTAGCAAAAATTAGCAGCAGGAAACAAACCTTTGTAATTTTGTTCCTTTATAAATAGCATTGTTCATTCAGTAAAGGATAGCAGATCCTGCTGTAATTGTTTCTGCATGGGAAAGTTACTTTTTTTTTTTCCCCCAGCAGTCTTAAAAATCAATCAAAATGAATGCACATACAATTAACCAGCCTACTGCGAAAGGAAACATGCCTTTTACTTTGGAGCTCTTCTGATTTCATCTCTCAGAGTGGTCTATTGTGCCAGCTTTTTCATGGAAGCATTCAGTACATTTAATGTGCCTTGAAGTTGCCAATTGTGAGAGTGGAACAAGCGAAGGAGCATGAATGGGTCTATGCCGCTGTCTTTTGATCTCAAAAAAGCATTTTTTTCCTTGATAAAAAAGTGAATTTTTAAGACCGTTTCAATGTGGAATTTGGAATTCTGCTTTCCGAAGGTGAATGTGTGAGTCAAAGGCCAAAGGTAGTGTTCTGTGTGGAAAGCAGGGACCCAGAGATTGTAATTCCTCAGTGTGGAAGGAATCTCATCTCGAGCATCCTCTGAAGTATATAATACATCTTCTTCAAAATTGACTCGAAGTTTAATGTCCACGGACCATCGTGATTTAAGAGCTTGGCAATTTTTATGATGTTGCAATTGCTATGGGGGATGAACATTCAATAAGTTGGCAGTTCTTCTGATCTCGACTCTAAGTAAAATATATGTGTCTCTACATATATAAAACCTGTGTTAACATAGCACGTATGTGGATTAACCCAGAAATTGAGAGGCAATTAAAAAGGCAAAGTGGGGCCTCCCCAGTGGTGCAGCGGGTTGAGCGCAGTGCTATGAAGCTGGCCACAGCCTCTGTAGAGCTGGTTCCATCCCCTGCCAGCCAGGGAGATTCCCACATGGTGCCACAGACCTCTCCTGTCTCGCCCGCTGCTCCCCTCAGCAATGTATTTCCATCAATCTGCCTGTTCTGTTCCCCGTTCTGGCTCTGGTGAATCCTCTTACCCTCCTGCACCTCTGGCTTATACCCCAGTGCTTGTATAAATAAACAAATCTCTAAAAATAAATAGATAGATAAGAAGGCAAAGTGTGTTTATTTGGGATCAAAGAATCAGTTCTTGGTGATACCAGTTCATGTATGAAACCTGAAATGTGCCCTCAGCAAAGGACAAGCTCAGTAGCTTTTATGGGAAGTCAATAGAAAGATGAGGTAAACGGTTAAAGAAAATAAATTGATTGGTGTTAATGGCGTAAACCATTTTTGGCTACATGTATTGCTTACTGGTTCTGATTCTACCCTTTGGCAAAAAGTTCGTGGTCATCAATCCTCATGAGCTGGAAGAGTTCTTGCACCATTTGCTTGGTGATTTCTTAAAACAATGCTTTTGCCCTGATCCAAAGGTCCCCGGTCCGGTTCCGGTGACACCCGTGATGTCATGTCTCGTGATGGCCCCACGCTCCTCTCTAACGGTGGCTTCACAGTGTGAGCTTTTCACAAACACAACAATAGCAAGAACAACCTTTAGAACGACAAAACAGATGCACACAATTTAGGAAAAGGGAGAAAATAAATGAGTTACCACATGCCCGTGTATTTACTATTTTCATAGAATGCAGAAGCAGTCTTGTGCACTTTCATTCTGCAGCACCAGCCCTGCAGAGCTCTGGGCTGAGTCCAACGGGTCGGGTTTCTAGGGTGAAGCAGGAGGCCGGGAAGTCGGCCAAGGAGAGATGAGAAGCCCTCGGTGGAGACAGGGCCAGGTCCTGGGGAGACGGCCCGCGTGTCCGTGTGTGCCACGCCTGTCCAGGCCGCGGGCTGTGGCGCCGCTGCTGCCGGAGCTCCCCGTGCCCCCCGCGTGTCCCCGTGGGTGACCCCCGGCCTCGGGCTGCGAGAGGGCGCCGCGGCCAAGGCAGGCGCGCGGTCCTGGAGCCTGGAGACCCGCTCCGTCCCGGCCCGCGCCGCGCGTGCAGGTGCCGTGCGCTCACCCTTCATTTTTTTTTAATTAATTTTTTTGCCATCCTTTTTATGGACCCGAGGCCTCTCCACTCCTGCAGCGGGCGGGGCGGCTGTTCCTCGCGTCCCTGCCCTCCGGCCGGGTTATGGGCCGCGGCCTGACGAGGACGCGCGTCCCCACGGCCCGGCCCGGTTCCGCCCGCGCCTGCGTGTGTGGACGGCGGGCGCGTGGCTGGGGCTCGGGTTCGCGCAGGGGCGCTGAGGCCGGGCGCGGGGGTGGACCTCCCGGGCCACGCCCTCACGCACACCCCGCACCCCCGCGCTCCCCCGCGCACCCCCGCGCACCCCCGCGCACGCCCAAAGAGCCCCGCGCCCCGCAGGCCGCGGCAGCCGGAGGCCCGGCCGCCGGGCGCGCAGTCCGGGCCAGCCCAGGCCGGGCTGCAGGGCGAGGCCCGCGCCCGCGGTGGGGCCGGGGGCCTGCGCCGGCCTGTGCGGCAGCCCTGGCCTCGCCCCGCGCCGGCCCGACCCAGAGACCCCGAGAGGCGCCGCCCGGCCCCGCGTCTCCTGCCCGGCCCGGAGCCGCCGGTGAGTGGTGCGTGGGGCGGCCTCGGGCTCCCGCGCGGCCGGGGGGATGCGCAGGGCTGTTCGGGGTCGGGGGCACCTTCTTTTCATACACATGCGCGGCAGGGGCTGCTTTGCTTTGCTTTAGGTCATTTCTGCTCACGGAAGGTTTCCGAGGCGCCCAGGTGCGTGACGGGGAGACGTGTCCAGTAGGACCCACAGCTCTACGTCCATGTGTCCAGACAGAGAGAGACTTATAGGTCAGAGAGAGATTTAGATATATATATATATATAATTTTAATCTCAGAAAAATATGTTTTCACGGCACTGAACGTCCGGTGTGCTCTGCTGTTTCATCCCTCCCCGCCCCATCCTCTCGGGCCTCTGGTCTCTGTGTGGCCTCTATGACGTGGCCTTTTCCAGAATGTCTTATGATTTGAATCATGCGACATGTTTTTTCAGATTGACTCCATTCGTTAGTAATGGCCTTTAAAGTTCGTCCACGTCCTTTCGTGGTCCCTAGCTCATTTTCGGGCTGAATAGCACGCATCGCCTGAACGGGCCGCGCTTCATCCACTCACCTGTTAAAGAACATCTTGGTTGTTTCCAAATGTTGGCAGACATCGATAAAGCTGCAGTTGTTTATGTGGCCAGAAGTGTTCAAACTTTTGGGTAACTACCAAGGAGCATGACTGCAGATCCTGTGATGAGTGTGCTTAGTTTGTAAGCAGTTGCTACAGTATCAATTTGTTTCCCACCCCAGTGTACGAGAGTTCCAGTGGCTCCACAGCTTTATTATCATTTGGTGGTGTCAGTGTTCCAGATCTTGCCTGTTCACACAGGAGTGGGGTAGTATCTGAAGGTTACTTTAATTTTCCTTTTCCTAAGGACATATGTCTGGGGCATCTTTTCATAGGCTAATTTTCCATCTGTATATCTTGTTTTATCTGGTCATTCATTTGTGTATCTGTGAAGACATTTTAGTCCAGTTTTTAGCTGGGCTGTTTTCATATTTAATGTTAAGAGTTCCTTTATCAAGTGCATCTTTTGCACATACTTCCTCTCAGTGTCTTGTTTTCTAATTGTCTGGACGTTGTCTTTCATAGAATAGGGATTTTTAATTTTAATGAAGTTCAGTTTATTTCTCTCATGGACCATGTCTTTGATAATCTGTATCCACAAAAGCATTGCCTAGCCCAGGTTATCTAGGTTTTCTCCTGTTACCCTGTAGGAGTTGTATTGTTTTGGGTTTTACATTTTAGGTCTATGATGCATTTTAAGTTGATTTATGTGAAGGGTGTAAAGCCTCTGGATTCTTATTTCTTTTTTGCATGTGATTGTCTAGTTATTCCAGCATGACTTGTTGAGGGACTATCTTTGTTCAGTTGCATTGACTTCGCTCCTTTGTGAAAGATCAGTTGACAGTGTTTATGAGGTCTATTTCTGGACTCCATTGTGTTCCATTGACACATTTGTCTATTCTCTCACCAATATCACACTGCTTTGATTACTGCAGCTATATATTTACCTTGATGTTGAATGGAATCTTGGGTTGAGAAGCAATGAAATGATTGCTTTATGACTGTTGGCTATAGTATGCCATTTAAAATTTAAAGAAAATTTAAATACTTCACACAATATTTACTGAATAATTAACTAAAAAACTGTGTATGTGGAGAATTCCCAGGGTCAGTGTGGTGCTATTCCACTTTGTGGTCCTATTGTGTGCTTTTGAACTGGTGATTTGTCTGACCTGCCTGGTGGTCTTGGTGTCATGCAGACATCTAGGTAAAGGGGTTCTGTGTATGTACTCTCTTGTGATTAAGTTGCTAATTTTTACTAAAGGCATATTAAAGTATAAAAACTGATATTATCTACCAAGTGAAGAGAAGTGATAGGTCACGCATTTAAAATAGCTAAGTAAATATGCAGTACTTTGTTCAAACTTGACATGTATATTTTAGCTGTTAATTTCTAGCCTAAATATATAGTCTCTAAAGGGGCAATTGGCTTCATTACAGAAATAGTTTAACTACCAATGTGTTTAACCACTAATGACCAAATGTTCTAAAAAGAGAAAAATACCTTAAAAAGAAAAATACCTTAAAAGGTTGCATAAAGGTATTTTTAGACTCAAAAAAGTGACTTACTATTAATATGCTTCTTATTTTGTTTGGGACCTGGGGAGTTGAGCAAAATAACATGAATGAAATTCTAACTGAGATTATTTATTCAAGCAAAGACAGAATTAGAAAGGGTGGTGACACAGGCATCATCGCCACAGCCTTGAAAATTCAGTCTCAGTGAGTGTATTAAACTCTCTGAATGACTGGGCAGGCAAAATTATAGTCCACTAGGATAATTATAGTTCACAGTCATATCTAATGGGATCTGCATATATCAGAGTATTGTTTGCCACAAAGTGTATTTATACTTGTCAAATGATTGTAATTGGACATTTACAAAGGACCATTTCAATTTATAAACATGACTTTTTAAATGAATATTTATAAAGCACTTGTTAAAGAAAATAAATTTACTCAGGTAATTTCAAACTGTGATTTTACAGCATGTAATATAAAACCATCTTTTACCAAAGAAACCTCTACTAAGCGTCAGTTGATGATAAAATTCAAAATTAGATAGAGATAGATAGGATCCTTTCAACAGTTCTCAGGGTGAAAAATTTCATTGTATCTATGTATCATCAAAAAGCAGTAGCATAGATTTAAATTCTAAGCTGTGGGGCTTATTTCTGTGGTAATAATAGGTGATAAACTGACAGACAGACA
This sequence comes from Talpa occidentalis, assembly GCF_014898055.3. NCBI lineage: Eukaryota > Metazoa > Chordata > Mammalia > Eulipotyphla > Talpidae > Talpa > Talpa occidentalis. Next base: position 114,827,620 of record NW_023605194.1, read on the forward strand.
CAAATCCCATAGGTCTGCAACTTATAAAAATCTGACATGATTCTACCTCTAGTGTAGAACTTCCAGAAAATCTAAATAATAATTTATCCCCCATATTATCAGGAATTATGAAGCAAATAGGCAACTATATATTCTACTGCTGATCGTCTCAATTTGGGGCATTTGAATTCTTTTTATTTAGCATTATTGTTATTTTTTTTAATCAGCGAACTAGCATTGCAAAAGCAACCCTTTCTGTAGTGCCTTGGCTATTAGGAGCCTTTCCTGTGTTGGAGAGTAAACACCCAACCTAAAGGCCCCATTCCTTCGGATCTTTGACTAGTCCTCTATCTGTGGCTACTTCTGCTAGTCTGAGGGTTCTGCCAGGGATAAAGGATGGCGTTTCTGGAAAGTACACATTGTTATATATTGCTGGTTCACGGCCCACAGACTTTTCTGGTTCCTGGTAAGGTGGGCTGGACCACCAGAGTTTAGAGAGCACTCATCAAAGCAAGTCCAGGACAGATAAGCCTTTATAGTCCATTGCTGCCTCCTACCCAACGTGGGGCCTATTTGATCATCTCCTTTGATGGTCCAAAGTCGAACACTTCCTCTGGGAGAGCGTCTCCTCTTGTTGCTTAGGATGACACTAAGGTTGGGCAGCTGGATGAGACGGAACAAGGCATCTAAGGGCAGACGCCGTGAAGAACATAAAGCCCTTTTAGTTTGTGTGTCTCCTTCATCCTTCGGCGCGAACTTCCTCTTCTACCCACCTCCTCCTGTGTACAGTGGCCTCGATATCTTATAAGAAGATGTGCAGTATTTTCTCCTACATATATGACAGAGCTCTGCTTCTTCAGGATGAAATACAGTTGAATTTCCTCTAGAGACTAGAATGTTCCTTACCTCACCCTGAGACTGTATTTATATTCGGTATTGCTTCCTGCCTGATAGAACCATATACTTTCACAATTGTAATAAGCATCCACTCTGCCTTCTTAAAACACCCTCCACTCTGCTTTTCTCTTTGAATCCCTAATTTATGCTCATCATTCAAGATCCAATTAAACCCAAGTGTCTAAATCCTTTTCTCTGGTGGTCTGTATCAGCTACTCTTTTCTGAATTTTATCCATAACCAACCAAGCTTTTTTTAAAAAATATTTATTTATGCATAGAAGAACTGGGGTCTAGGCCAGAGGTGCAGGGGGTGAGAGGATTCCTCAGAGACAAAGTGGGGAGCAGAACAGGCGGATGCACTGAAATACACTGCTGAGGGGAACAGTGGGGAGACAGAAGAGGTCTGCTGTGCCATGTGAGTCAGCAACCTGGCCGGCATGAAACTCAGGCTGTTGTGGTGATAATACTGAGACATAATTCATAGGCCCCCAGGGAGCCCCAAAACTTTTTATGATATTTATATTCCTAATTTTCCTGTGGGCTCCTGTGTCCAGAAACCTGCCCCCGCTTTCTTCACAGGGCAGCACTCAAATGGATGGGCTTCACAGACTTGGCATTTTTTAGCAACTTCTACATCTTTCCCCTGTGAGCTATCTGGACATCATTCATGTAAAATACTCAGGATGTCAGAGGATGGTGAATTTTGCCCCAGCATTGCCGTTGTGGCGGGGAAATGTAACCTGTGTCCAGCAGGTTTATTTTTATGAGGATGAGCCTCTGTTCTCCACCCTTCAAGGCCTCCTGTAATTACCCTGTCACCAGCTAAGTCGCTGCGCCCCAGGACATGGAGCTCTGCAGTGAGTCAGCGCTGACTGCTCTTGGCTGGTTAGGCCCTTGGTGGCACTGGAGGGAGGCAGGTGAGCCTGAGGAGGGCAAGTTCATGTTTAAAGCCTGTGTGTAAGCTCCACCTGGACCTCTGTGACTGCGCTGAATGTCAGTCACCTGGGCAGGTGCCAGGGAGGCAGAGAGGTTATCGGTCAGTCCAGGCAGAGTCACTCAGAAAACTCACCCTAGATTTCCATTTTCAGTCTATCCCCTGGCTCTATTGTTAAAATACTGTTCACTCTGTATTTGGCTAAAGGTCCAAATGTCCAACACAATACTGACCCCCCCCCCAAAAAAAAATAATCTAAACCAAAATAAAACAAAACCGAGGACAAAATGTCTAGATCTGAATTGTGGGACTTTTTAAAGGAGGGGCTACCACTTAATATTCCCTGAGAAACTAGCAACTCACTAAAGACAGAGCCGACAAAATCCCTTCCCCTAACCCCTTTGTGAATGAAAAGTTAAATCACACCAGCTAAATGCTGAGGAGGAGCAAGGAAAGAATGACTGGAAGGAGAATGTTTGGAAATCACAGCTTGGTGATCCATCCTAGAAAAGAGATCTGTAACACTATGCATATTTACATTTTCCTGCTTCGTTACTGAGAGCTTTGCCATCATCAATACGGGGTTGTAACGGAACTTAACTGAAGAGAGAAAATCTCCCGGGGATGGGTTGGGTGGCTGATGGGAATTTTGGATTTGGGGGAGAGATTGAGAAAATCATTGTACAAGGATTAATCCTGTTATGCTAGAAAGATTCCTGATGGTAACCGTTGCTGCAGGGTGAGATTTTAAGTATTTGCTGAAGGGATGTCTACTCTGCTACCTAAGACTTCTTCTGCTCCAGAATTTGGTCCCAGACAATCCGTTTCATTTCTCTCCGACACGATGGTTGGAAGTCTTGTGACTGTATTTTCTGACTCCTTGGCATTCAGGGGTCTGTGCATGATTCATCTTGGACTATTGGGGTCCTCTGTTGATTCCATCTTTAGCCCATATAATTATCTAGCCTTCAGTGCATTTTAATTCCTTTTTCAGTTTCGCACACAAGAATGACAGTTGTATGAGGGCAGTGATTTTTTGTTAGTATCTCAATCCCACCCCCTCAGTGCTTAGAACAATCTCTGACACACTTTAGCGCTCAATATTATCTGTTGAATGAATATTCCTACTAAGAGGAGATATAGGAAAGAACAGTGAGGTTAGGTGTATTTTCACATTGGAATATTTTAAATGGAACAAGGATCATCACAATCTTTTGGTTGGTAACACTGAGACGTGGGTTTCCCTAATTTTTCAGCTCCATCATTTTGTAATATTCAAACTGTATCAGAACCTACAAAATTGACACAACCAAAGTAAAAAAGACAAAAAAAATAAGCATATCTCTGGTGATGTGAACAATAAGAAAACTTCTTACCATTTGTTAAAAAAAAAAAAATTAAGTAATGACACACTTGAAGTGTTGACATCATTGAGTAGAGTCATAAGTTAAATTGATAATGTTGATATTCACCATAAAGCATAATACAGTAGTAAAGTTCATTGTCTATAATTTTCTCTTCCTGAAAACTAGATGATTATTACTTTTCCCTCCACATCAGAGGTGCTCCCCTGCTGCGGGTGTTTGTCTGTTTCTCGGAAGTGGAAGAATTACCAAGGAATGACCAACTCCAGGAACTGAGCCCATAGATTGGGTGTCTTTGTAAAGCTCAGGCTACAGCCTAGCTCTTCTCACACAAGAGGAAAAATTCAGTTCATTGACTCACAACGAATGAAAGCATTTGGTGCCTGGATAGCTAACCAGAAATCCTCTGCACTTGTTAAGTTCAGTTTCACAAATGCTAGTAACACCTTGACTAAGGCCATATAAAAGTAGTACAATGAAAAAGGAGTACAGACTTAATGCAGAGAACAAGCTTTCAAAACAGATTCACAATTAATGGATTATTCTTTTTATAATACTAAATATTCTTTCCTATGGGTGACAGTGGATACCATTCATCATTTCCTTCCAATCAAGCACATTTTTGCAAAGAAGCGTAGAAATCATTTCCTTTAAATCATTTATATAATTCTTACATGAAAACATTTTGTATCATGATTACATTGTCAGTTATTTGAAAATTCTAATATTCAAAGTAGATTTGTATTATTTTAACAGAAATTAACCCTAAAAACTGTTACCCCAGTGTAACATGATATTCTTCACTGGGACTTGAAACAGGAAAAATATATCTGTTACTCTGCTTTTAACCACATTTATTCCATCATCTGCTTTATGTTTATTAGGAATATCTCTTAATGTGGATGAATCTTTTTTCACCTGAGTGGCTAATTGAGCTGAGAGTTTTACATTTCTTCCTCAAAAATGGAAGCTTATAAAGTGTCATCTGAAAATCTAATTTACAACTGTCCTACATTTGAATACAACTGTTTCTACACACTGGAGTTAGTTATACCACATTTTAAATAAATTTTCATGGCATATGTGAGATTTTTGTGGAAGAAATGTATTCCCTGAGAGACTCAATTGTCAAAGTGTTATCATCATGAACTTGAGATTTCAAAAGCAAAAATCAACAACCTCCTTCATTTTGCTTTTTCTGGAAAACATTTTTTTAATTACAATGGTTAGTTACAAGAAACATACTTCTCCATTTTGGGGAAAAGAAGTATTACTAAAATAGTGTATTTTCAGTATCAGACTGTGGACTTCTAGTGAGTCCAAGACCTGGGACGCGACGGTGAGGGAAATCAGACATGGGGGCCTGTCATGTCCAGCATGCAACAAATCTTTATTGTCTTAGTGCTTATTATATACTATTTTAATTGCAGCAGGTGTAACATCAAAGCATACCATATAATGATAACACATATGAAGGATTTGTCTACTTTCTTATTATTATCTATTTACTTCAGACAGTAGGATACCAGGTGGTTAGTTCTCACGCACATAATCTTACCGCCCCCTAGCCAGAGCCTGGGAAGTCCGCTCATTATTTTTGTTATTCTCAGACTGTGGAGATGTAGAGGCCTGACTCCACGCAGGTCACTTTCTGGGCACTCAACACCAGGTCCTGTCACTCAGAGGTTTTCCTCTGAGTCGCATGTGTTTTCACATGCCTTAGGGACTCAGGTCAAGGCCCTTCTGCTCACTGCGTGGGGTCTCTCCCAACATCAGACCCCAAGTTGTTATTTGTCATAGAAATGCAACTCCAAATATTATCAAAGTATTTTTAATAGAAATGCATGCAATGGAGAGCTATAGTGCTAAAACGCTAAATAGTCTTACATCATTTTAAACTTGGCTGAAAGGCATACATCTCCCTTCAAAGATTTCTATCACTTGATAAATCTATTACCAAAAAGTTTGAAATTACTGTTGAGCGATTTACTAAATTGTGCTGTTATTCTCTGCGGTATGAAAGCACCGCCACAATCCTGGTCATGTCGGAGAGGATGAGGCAGAGGGAAGACAATGTGTGCCCAGGAGCAGGGGCCTGGCTCCTTGTACTGGATCCACTTGGAAGGATTTAAAATCGTGAAGCCTCATGTTCTCATTTGCAAAATGTGGAGTAAAACACTTGTCACTTGAATCTGGATTATGATAAGCAGCACCATGTTTAAAGTTCATGAAAATGCTTTGGCACAAGCTGTGCACAAACTATGTAAAGCTGCAGGGCTTTGCCTCCTGCAAAGCACTGAGGAGAGGAGGTCAGGGCTTGAGGCGGCTCCTGCCACCAGAGCAGGCCAAGGGCGCTGGGCAGCTCCAGAGGTGAGTCTTCAGCTGGCAGAGGGAGGAAGGGCGCATACCTGGCTGTGACCTCCGTGCTGCTCCCTCTGTCACTTGTGCTTCTGGCTCTTCCCGTCCCTGGCGGCTCACCTGCTGCAGGATGTCTCAAGCCTGAAACTTCCTAACATGCCACGTGCTGAAGCAAATGCCAGTTCCTTTCAACCCACCACCGCGTGGGTCATTGGCTAAGTCCTATCAGTTTTATCTTCGGAAAGTTGAGTTTTAGCAAATACAGAAACACATGTGAGGCCTGTATTCCATGACCATTTTGCATTATTTAACATACTATTACTTAATTTCATCACGTTTGTGTGTATCGTGAGACCTTGGGGATTCATTAACCCAAGTCCCACCCCCCACACCAGCCCCCAAAATCTGTCCCATTGATAAAAGTAAAATGTAGAAATCAGTTCATTCCACAATAGGAGGTTGTTTGGCCTATTTAAAAACTGGAATTTGAAACTGGAATAATTTAAAACTGGAATAGAAAAACATTTTGTAAGACACCATTTTTCTTGACACAGATTCTTCATGCACTGTCAAGGGGACCAGAGAGATGAGTTAATATGTTTTTGCATATTTAATTTCTGTGATCCTGTGAGGTCTGACAGTTATTAAACAAGTAATTAAGAGGCATTATGCAATTACATTTAACTTGCACTCATATATGATGTTTAATTTGAAATGTAACTGTATCATGAATTTCATGACAGACATTTAGAGGCAAATTTCAGGAGATAGGTGAGTGAAGGGAAAAGGTGGCATCATTTTTAAGACAGTTTTTTTTTATTAAAGAAACTAAATTGATGTATAATTAGGACTATGGTGAAACCATATTAGTATTTTTTTCTAAATCAGGTATATTAATTAGTGAAAATTTACAATAAAAATCATTTGAATTTTGAAATTTGAAGTCCTATCAAGTACCTTCATAGAGGTGTACTTGGTACCCGAGGCGTTTCTGTTGGAGCTAATGGAAGAGTCGCGCGCTGTTCATGTAGCCTGTTTGAATGAGGAAAGCGTTTCACCGTATTGTGAGCACTGGATGCTAAGAATCATTTCAAAAGACTATAAAAAATTGCAGTATAAATCATCTGGATTAAAAGTCAGGGGGCATTTTAATTTTCAATGCTATTTTTAAATTTGTTTTTACAATTGTGGCGCATTCAGCATCGAACAATAGGAATGGCAGCTTTTACTCACGCCGTTTTTGTCATGTGCTAAATGGAATGAGAAGCCTCAGAGAAACGCCTGTGCTATGTCCAAGCCCCCTCCGCGTTCCTCAATCCAGGCACCAGAGTTTAAAAAGTGAGGTTATTCTTCATGCGTCTCATTTAGTTTTATTTCTGGAATCTGCCCTGTGTCTGTTGTGAACTTTTCCCTCCTCTGTAATTTGGATCTCATTGCTTCTCGATTTCACTCTTGTACAAGCTTCAAAGCTTCTTCTCTTCCATCCACACATCCTCTGTCACTTTCTTATTAGAACTTTCGATACTTTTAAGTCAGTTTTCTGTTCAAAACCTCTTTTAAGCTTTCCTCCAAGTCTTAGTGTAAAAAAAAAAAAATTAAAGCTCATAGTCTAACCCCAAATCCCCCTCAGCTCTTCCCTGGCTGGCTGTCTCTCAGCCTGTTCTTAGTTAACCTTTAAAGCTTCTCTGCCTCTCGCCCTGCACCCTGTGTCCTTCCTGTCTTAGGGGCCCAAGAGCACAGGCCCGTTCCCCAGACATGTCAACCCCACCGTGACCTGGCAGTGCTGTCCGGGCCCAAAGCCTGAACCAAATGGCGTTCCTACCATGCACTCTTTCTGCCCAGCTCCCGGCCCGACCTTCCCGGGCTGGCATCGTGACTCAAGGTCATCGCCTCGGCTACCCAGAGCGCCTGTCGGTGGCCGGGTTCTCCGTCCTTCGTGTTTCTCTCTCTTCAGTGTCCGCAGAAGACTCTTCGTGAAGCAGAAGCCAAGAAGCAGGGAGGAATGACAGGAAGCAAGGCGGGAGGAAGGAAACAGGAATCCCTGATATCCCCCGCTCCTGTTTTCTTTGTGGATTAAAAGATAGATCTTAAAGCCCAGGCGATCTGCAGAATCGTCCCGGGGCAGAGGGAGTGTTTCAGCGCTGGGCCTGCAAGACACACCTCGCCCGCTGGCTATTCTCAAGGTTGATGTTGGGGGGTAAGGTCTGCCCACAGCCCCTCCACTGTCTGGTGTGGTGAATCGTCAGTGACAAGGGATGCCCATGACTTCCGCGTCCACACTGACCTCCAGGACACCCCAGCCCCTGCTGCGCCCGAGCTCAGCCTACTCCCACTGTCCTCTGCAGAACTGCTCGAACGCCGTCTTCCTGCTTCCTCCCGCTTCGTCCTGACCTCCACAGTCTTCTGCTTGGAAAGCTGTTCATCGTGGAATTTCAGTCACACGCTCACCTTGCTTTCAGATGGTTCGTCTTAAAAAGCCTTTCCCCTGTTTCGGTGTGTACTGCAGTCCACAGCAGGGTGAAACATGGGAAGCAATTTAATACATGCTTATTTTTCATGCTAACTTTGGCAGTTTATGCAAAATCTAAATTTATTCCTTGATTTGCTATGATTCTGGCTTCATTTGTGTTTTTTTTTCCCTATTGTTATCGAACCAATTAATTTTTAAAAGTCACTTTATTAAAAACCCTCACTTACATAATAGGATGGTCATTTTCTATTCTTCCCTTTTGTGAAGAAGTTCCACTTAACCTGCCAGAGTCGGGGCGCCCTCGCTATTAAGAATCCCAGCAATAATTGAGTGAACTGGGAAGTGACTGACGTGAGTGGTTTTGCAGGACTCACATTCACTGGACTTTTTTTTTTTTTTTTAATTTTAGTCTTGCCAGGGTAATTATAGGGGCTAGTATAACTAACATATATATTAAAATTAAAAAGTGGTCTTGGCAGGTGGTTAGCAAACAACTCTTGGTCGGAAATGTTTTGTGGCTAAATCACAGAACCTAAAATGACCACATCCTTGTGGCTAGGAACGAGCCCGTGAAGGGACGGCTGTGACGGAGCGATGTTGCCAGAGGACGGTGGCGTGTTGACCCGGGCGCAGGAATCTCATAAGTCAAGCTTGCTGGTGACGCCGGAGGGCGCTACCAGGGGCAGTGACCACTGATCCTCTGCTCCAAGTGAATGGCAGCTCTGCCCCTGGGGTCGCAGAGAGGAACGTGTGCCAGCCCCGGGCGGGACTGGTGCTTTACAGCAATATGTCCTGGTCCTGATGGGGGAGCAGCGCCCAGATGCCCCGGCGCCCCTCATTTCCACTTGGAAAAACCTGCCTTGCGTGTTGTAATTCTTCTCACAGCTCACAGCCTCCCAGGAGGGGTCAGGCTTCCTCACCCTCTTCATACAAATAAGAAAAAACAAAGCAAAGGAAATGTAAGTCGCTTTCCCAAAGTACATTCAAGATGTCAAAAGCGGCGGATCCTGTTTTAATCCCAGACCAGCCCAACTTCACCTTCCGACCGCCTCACAACTCGTCATCGTTTATTTCTCCTGAGTAAACCGTGGAGTGTTACTGCGGCAATGACTCCTCATGTTCCCTTGATCTTAAGCTCACACAATACAGATAACGCACGTCACCATGTCCTGTAGTGATAGCGAGGCCTGCCCGCCTCCGTGTGATTAATCAGGCCCCGGGGAGCAGCGACTGCACACCTTGGTGTTGCCACCAGGACGTCGTCCTTCTCAGGGGAGCCCAGCGTCGAGAGGGGCAGACCTACATCCAGCGCTTTTCGTTAAGTTCCTCTAGACCTTTCCTCAGATTTGCTGCTGTGAAATGAGGTTATTCTTCTAAGGATGACTTCACACATTTACAACTGCGAAAAGGAGCCTAGGACACTTTAGAAGAAGATTCTCGGATGCGGTGCGGCCTTCCCTGCCAGCCTGAGGCTGCTGCTGCCCAGGAGACCGGCTCAGCCCCTAACAGCACCCCCAGGTCCAGTGTTTTGTTCGCAGCCTTTGCCCGCCACCAGGTCTAACCCACAGCTGGAGTGTGCCCGGCCCGGCTGCTTGCTGCTGTGGCCCCAACACTGCAGTGCCTGGCCCTGCTAGGGTGCACTGCTGGGGGCGCAGTCCTCCCCCGGCGCAGCCGACATCACAGGGCTGAGCACCCCTCCACCAGGTCACCAGCATAGCCAGAGACCTGACTACCCGCTAAGGCCAAGCCGGATCAAGGGGCTAGTGGGCTGCCAGGAAGGCGGCGCAACAGCCCAGCCATTTGGGGGAGACCTTATGAAAAGCAGGGCCGGAAGGTGCCTGTACAGCTCTGACAGCCCGCGCAGCGCTGGCGGTGGGCCGCCATTCGCGAAGGGACCTGGGTCTGCCCCAATCCCAGCAGCAGTGACAGTCTCCATGCACCCCGCCAGCTGCAGGGCCCCAGCCCCAGCCCAGGGGGTTCCTGCTGCAGCCTCGGGCACCTTCACTCCATAAAGCGACACTCTCCCTCTTCCTTACCATTCTCCCTCTACTCTGTCAAAACAGATAGCTCTTGCTGTTGCTCTGTGCACCAGTGCTCCTCTTCTGATTTATGGTGTTAGCAGCAAGTGCATGGACCCAGGAAGTTCTGACCCCCTCTTGGTTTTTAGACCCTTTGCCTGGTAACAAGTTGCTTGAAATCTTCTTCCTGGGTCGCTAATGTTGCTAATGTCTCCCCTCCTCCCAAGTGCACAAACTGCCCCGTCCAGTCCTTTCATGTTCCTGAGGATTGTTTGGTGGAAGGATGTTTGAATTCTCTGGTCAACTTTACTCCAGAATTCTGCTTTCTGCTTGATCTTTACTTTTTCATATTCATTTATGAAATTTATTGTTCCATATTGATTTACCATCTCCCTACATTTATACACCAAGCCCTTCCTCATTTATGGAACATAAATACTAGCACAAGACCGCTGATTTGAATAGATTCTTTTAATGAAGAATTGATGACAATATAGAATTACATAATAGTATATCCTAGTAAAAAGCTTAATATTGAAAATGAGATGTCTTTCACTATTCTTACCACAAGGAGCATATCATTCGTAAATCTTGACCTGTGAATAGGTGTGCTCTTTCCTAGAGCATTTTATCATCTCTTTCCCCCATTTGCTGGTATCCATCATCCCTCAGTAGTGGCTACAGGAAAAAAGCTTAAAGATTTTATTTCTTATTTTAACATTCTACTTTAAAAAGTTCCAGTAGCTAGTTTTCTTAGCCAAAAGCTTCATCTTCCTTTGACATAAACCTTCTTTCTCTAAAGTTTGGAAATTCTGAGACTATACCTTTTTAATCTTTTCTCGTGTGTGTATACACATATATTTATATATATGCTATATGAAATTCTTAACTCAGCACATTGTGGAAATAATAAGAAAATGTGTGGAAAGGATTTTACATTTTCAAGTACACCTTGAAGTGGTAACTGTGCAAGTAGATTAAGCAAACAGTAGCAGGGACTGATTCTAAAATCAGTCTTTATTCTTCAGGACTAAGAATTGGTAGTGAGACACTTGGTTGTCTGAGAGAATGGGGGTGATCTGGTGTAGATTTTTCTTTGTTTAGCATAATTTTCCTCATGGTTCATGTCTCTTCTCTGAGATTTCGACTTCTTGCTTCAGGACTTTTATTACTAGTTCATGCATAAAGAGTCGTCATCAATAAAGTACTCATTTCTAACTCCCTTTGATTGCAAGGATGCAAAAAGAATAAAATGAATTTTATAATGTGAAATTATTTAATATTAAAATATCAACTACTAAAATTAGTTCTTAATCACACATGTACCTCCACCCCATGCACCAGCACACACATAGGCACTAAAGACATGTATTTATTCCTGGAAGTCTTTTGCTAATTTCTGGATGCTGTAAATATCTCATGACAGAATGAAAATAAAAAGGACAGTGATAACAAGGTGAATTTGCATACAGTTTAGCAAAGATGCAGACTTTCACGAGTCGATAAAGTGAAATGTTGACCAAAAATTATCACTGAAAACCATAGTTGTGCAAATGGCAGAGTTCACAATTTTATAACCGAAAGATGACTATCAACAAAGACGAGAGGGAGGCTTTTGAGGAAACTGATAAAGCACACGATTATTTATATCAATAACATTTTTTATTGGTAACCTTTCCTTGGAAGCTAATGTGACTGTCCTATGGTTCTATCCTATGACAATGGAATGATAATTATACAAAAGAGTATTAAAGCAGTCATTTTTCTTCAATTTATATTCAGTATATAACTATAATACAGAGTCATACATTGTGGAGCAGTTCTCAACTATTGAGTCAGTTCTCAATAAAATAATGTAGATAGGCAACAGGAAGAAAGGCTGGAGGGAGGAAGGTCAGGGCAGGACAGGACGTGTGACTTACACTGACATTACTTAGAATTAACATTTCGATCACTGCTTTCCACATGTGGTCTCATTAGACATAATCGGCATACTCACCACCTATAGACAAATACTGTTTATTTTTTTTAATAAATTTTATTTTTATATTCCCCATACAATTGCAAATACTGTTTTGAAAGGAGCATGTTCTATCTTTAGGCAAAAATGAAATGTTGGAATTGCAGGTGGACGCAAAGTGGCATCTACATGTTGTTCCCACCTTGCAGGAAACTTGAATGTTGTTACTAAAACTGTTGTCTCCATTGTTTGTAAAGGACTGTTAAAGTAGTACCAAGCTTATAAAAAGAAATGCTGATTCTGTAGGAATCACAAGTTTTATTTCCCTTTCTCTTGAAGATGGGTGGAAGAACTGATACCAGCTTATTTGTTTCTAATAATAAGGTACAAGAATCAACTTTAGGCTCTAGAATATTCAAGGCAAAATGGCTCACTACTGCCCTCTTTTCTCCTGCTGCTTCTCTTAGTTTGCAGACATTGAATCTTTTCAGTGTAAATGCAAAATTATACCCTACGGACCTCTGTGATGACTTTTCAATTTTAACCTCCAGTTCCACTTGGATGTATAGTTTCCACCTCTTTCATATATAAATGATTTCAACAATTTCTGCTTGTCCTTTTGCACAGTATTCATTTTTGTATGACATAATTTCTTTGAAGGAGAAATAAAACATTTATTTCTTTATTGTCACTTTGACATACAGATATCAGATTGTGAACTGAAGTATTTACTCAACTGAAAGATATGTAATGGCATTTTCTCAAAACATACATATTCATACTCCAAAGAATAGAATTTTAGGTAGATAACTAGGAGTCATAAAAATTACACGCAGTGTCAACATGTATGTAATTTTGCTTTTGTATGATTTAAGCTGCAAAAGGAAAGAAAAAAGAAAAAAAAAGTTCTCTCTTATTCTCCTCACACGCATTATTTGTAACCAGATGCCAACAATAACCATGTCTCTTAGAGTGCTGAGTCTGTTGGAAAACAGAAAACACTTTTTTTTTTTAAGGTACAAGGAATATATAGTGAATCTGCTTGATAAACATGATTGTCTAGTCAAAAATTGCATTCTGCTAGAAAGTAGCTGTTTTTAATATGGCCACCCAATTGTAAACACTTGCAGACTATCTCCAGGAAAATTATAAAGGTCCGACATCACTTGGGATGCAGTTGATTATGTTTGTGGGCAGCATTTTCATAGAATTTATATTGCATCAAAAAATGCTGACAAAATCAACATTTTATGTTATTAAGAAAAATTATAAGACTGCTCTGTGACTAAGTATGATTGATGAGCACTTTCCTTTAATATATGTTTTAGTCAAAGGATTTTCTTTGAAATTATGTAGCTATATCCTGTTTTCAGTTATTCTTAATAATGACAAGTCAGTCATTTTTTACTTTGATGGAGGAAAAAGTGATTTTAAGGAACTGTTTTTGGTCAAATTACTTTAGCTAGATATATAAACTTCATTTCTATAGGTCTCAGATGAACAGGCTTTTTTCTTCTGTTTAGTCGGAAGAAATCAGAAAGAGTGCTGATACTTTCATTTGACTGGTGTGTAAGCTTAGGTGAAAAGTTCTTCTGCTTTCCCTTGATATCTATTTAACTTGAATTGTACAATGATAAATTCTGGGGAAATTAAAAAAAAGGGAATAGTCTTCCAGAGTAGAGTAGTCCGTCAGTAGATGTGGATCTCATTATTCTTGGCTCTGAAGCTCCAGTTTGGCATGTGTGCTCCTTGCTCCACGCCAGTAGACCACTCCCCTCACCCTAGATGCTACACTGACGCAGGAGCATTTTGACTGAGGAAGCCAATGAAACCATGAAGTGCTCTACTCATTTTCCTTGTCTGTTTCTAGCCTTTAGCTTTGAAAATCAAGGGACTTTTACAGTATCTCTGCACAATGTTTCAGTTTCATGAATTTGCACCCCCTGCATGGAATTAGGTTGCGCACTTATTTGATAGGTTTATCTGTAAGTGCTTGAACCATTGTAATTGTTCATGAGGAGATAAATGCTAAGAACAAGGTCAATTCCTACTGAGAAGTGTTGGGACAGTCAGAGATTCCATTGCGAAGACCTATTGTCTGGGTGATTTGGGGGAATTTATGACTTGTCTTTGGTTCCTGATATCAGAGAACACAAATAGTTGTAGCTTGGAAAATTTCATGTTCATCACACCGTGGAATAGAAAGTTATTTTAGTTCATTGATTCAAAGTTGTGTATTACTTAAATATCCTTTTTCCCATCTCCTTTAAGATTCTTCCTTCCTTGACTCACTGTTTTTTACACAGTTTGTCACTGTATAAAACCCCTACCCTTCTATGTCCTTTTCGAAAAGAAGATCCTTGAGTATGTCATCTAGAAGTGGGTACATTCCACATTATTAATAACAAGGACTTACAAATGTTTTGAAATTATTTCCTATTGTGCTTTTATGGTTAGGCCATATTTTTGACATAAATAACAGAATGTTCTGGTGATGTGAAATGTCTTGATCAAAATCACTTTTCACATGTAACAATTATAAAGTCATTGTTACAAAATTTTTAGAAATCAGTGTTTGGATAACAGGTGGGTACACTGAAAGTGAGAAAATCAGACCCCTGAAAGAATGACAGTAGACAGACTCTCATTGCGTATAACTGTTTTGGTGCAGCAAAGTAAGCAGTCTTAGCTGCTTGACTTGACAGAATACAGAGCTCCAAGACAATAGATTAGGTTATGCGAACAAACAAGACAAGATGAGCAAAAGCCCAGGAAAAGAAGGGAGCCATAGAGAGTTACAATATAAAATTTCTTTTTAAACTTTGCCCGATCATGGCATGACTGCTGAATTGCACCCGTGGAAGGGGACCACAGGGCTCCCTGGGAAGCCTGCCACTGTGACCTGGCTTGCCTGGGTGGAGACTGATGCCGCGTTCTACCCCAGAGTATGCAGTTTGGTGTGAGTCCAGACAAGTTGATAGCCTCCTAAACAAAGCCCTTTGAGAGCAATATAACTAAACGTGGGCAACAAACTATTCAAAAGGTCTATTTGAAAACAAATACACACACAAACACACACACATGAAAAACAGCTCATTTTATGTATGCAGTATGTCAGCAAAAGCAGGTGTCCAGATGACACAGATAGATCAGTGGGACAAATCTAAGTAGTCTAAAATTAATGTTATTGGAGAGTCTAGAAGGTGAAGAAAGACAATGAAACAAAAAAAAATTGGAAAACATAATAGAATTTTTTTCAAATTCGGGGTAAATATCTATCTGTAGTTTGAAGGAGCAAAGTGAATGTCATACAAGAGAAAACAAAGAAAACCAAACCTAAACATTTTATAGCACAACTGGTAAACCTCTAAAGACAAGCAAGGAAGGGAGTCAAAAGAAAATTGATCTATTACACGGAGGGAAACAATGATCAGAACGGCTGATCTCATATAAGAGAAAAAAGTGGGAGAAATGGAGCAAAATCTGTAATGTGTTGAAAGAAAATAACGTTATGAAAGAGAAATCTATATTTAGTAACTGTAGTCTTTCAATTAGAGTTAAAAGAAAGACAGTTTCAGATAACAGAAAATTGAGAACTTTTTTTTTTTTCAGGAGACCTGCGCTATAAAACATGCTAAAGGATATTCTTTGGGTTAAAATGAACTAATAGAAGATGGACTCAGATCTACAATTAGAAATAAAGAAAACAGGAAATAATAAATATGCAAGGGAGTCAGATAGTTCTAATTTTGTAAAAATTACACTTCTGTTGAAAGTTCACATTATTACATAAAATGCAGAGTTTATGTCAACAGCACAAGGAATGGGGATGTAGGTTCCTCCCTGGTGGTGCAAGGGTTAAGACAGCCTGTGAAACTGTCTACAGACTCTGAGCAGCAGTTGGATCCCAGGCTGGTCAGGGAGCAACCCACATGGCGCGGCAGACCTCTCCTGTCTCGCCCGCTGCTCCCCTCAGCAGTGTCTTTGGTCTGTCTGCCTGTTCTGTTCCCCACTCTGTCTCTGGTGAATACTCTCACCCCCCACACACACCTCTGGTCTGTTCCCCAGCTCTTGTATGGTTAATAATAAAATCTTTTAAAAAAAAGAATGGGGATGTAATTGAAATGATTCTCTTACAAGGTTTATATATTGGTTACAAAATACTACAACATTAACTCTAAGGATTTTGTGATGAGTTAAAGATGTATGTTGATATCTCAAGATCACTGAAACTATTTAATTAACACAATAAAAAGTTGCAAATGAGGAATGGAGGAATAAAAACATATGGGATAAAGAAAAACAAATATTAAATGGGAGACCTAAACTCAGCCATATTAATAGTTGTTTTTTTTTTTTTTTAAAGAGGCATGTATTTTATTTATTTATTTGTTTGTTTGTTTGTTTGTTTATACAAGCACTGGGTATAGTCAGAAGCGTGGGAGGGTGAGAGAATTCACAAGAGCCAGAGCGGGGAGCAGAGCAGGCAGAAGGACCGAAGCACACTGCTGAGGGGAGCAGCGGGCGGCAGGAAAGGTCTGCGCGCCCTGTGGGACCCTCCTCTGGTGGCCGGGAAGCAGCCGGGGATCGAACCGGCGTCGCAGAGGCCGCGGGCAGCTTCGCAACCCAGTGCTCAACCGCTGCGCCACCGGGGAGGCCCAATAGTTGTTTTTTTTTTTTTTTTTTAATTAGACCAAAACTCCAATTAAAAGGTAGAGTGCCAGTGTAGATTTTTAAAGAAGAAAAGAACAAGCCCAACCATATGCTGTCCATCAGATACACTTTAAATACAAAGGCATAGAAATGTTCGAGGAAAAACAAGAAACGAGATCATGAAAACTCCAATTATCGGTAAATTTATTGAATTCTATAGACTATGTAGACTTCAGTATAAAGACTGTTTCTAGAAGTACAGAGGGAACTCTCAGATGTTAATAGAACCAGCTGATAATTAAGATTAAACAATGATAAGAGTGTATGGACCTAATATATTTTCAAAATGTAAGAAGCAAGAAACTGACAAAGCAAAAAATAAATACACAACCGGAGTCAGAGATTTGAGCACCACTCTCAGTAATTGATACAGAACTGGCTGAAAACATGAGGAAGGATGCAGGAGGTCTGAACAGGCTAATGAACTACCTTGACACAATTGAAATCCAGACAAACATTGAAAATTGAAATCTGAATTGAAAATTGAATGACAGAAATTGAAATCTGTTATGCCAAACAGTTACAGAATACACATTTTATTAAATACACACAAAATATTCTCCAAGAGAATTTATATGCTGGACCATTAGGCAAACCTTAATGAATATGAAAAGAATGAAATATTAGAGAATATATTTTCTGAACTTATTAAAATTAAATCAGAATCAATGATATTTTATCTAGAAAAATCACCATATATCAGAAACAATATAGCTAAAGCAAGACTGACAGGGATATTTTTAGTGTCAAATGCTTATATGCAAACATGAAGTTTTAAAACATTGATCTGCACTCTTTTCTTAGAAAGATGGAAAAAAGAACAATGAAAATACAAAGGAAGTAAAGTGAAGTTGAGTAAAAAAAGGAGAACTCAAACATCAGAAAATAAAAGTTGATTCTTTAAAATTATTAACAAAAAAGTTAAAATTGATCAAGAAAAATAGTAAATAAATTATTTTCCGTTTGAAGGAAGTCATAGCATTATAGTATCTATAGCTACCATGGTAATAATAAGAAATTATTGATTCTAAAAAATTCAACATTTTAGGTGAATTGAAAAAAATCCTTAAATACAACTTTCTAAAATTAATACAAACATTAACTTGACTTAAATATTTACAACAAAGGAGCTTCCAGTTTTCTTTTTTTTTAAAAGATTTATTTATTTATTCATACATATAAGAACTGGGGTACAGGCAGATGCGCAGAAGGGTGAGAGGATTCACCAGAGACAGCGTGGAACAGAATAGGCAGACTGACAAAATACACTGCTGAGGGGAGCAGCGGGCGTGATAGGAGAGATCTGTCCAGCCATGTGGGACCCTCGCTGGCCGACTGGGATCGAACCAGCGCTGCAGAGACTGCAGACAGCTTCGCAGCGTGGTGCTCCACCGCCTGCGCCACCAGGGGAGGCCCACTTCCAGTTTTCTTTTATATAAGTATTATATATGTTTAAAAAGAAATAATGTCAAACTAAAGATACTGGAGAAACGGCACCAACAGACAGCTGAGATGAAAGACAGGAAAAAAGAAAATGAAGCTGCCCTCTAACATATCTCAGTGATAATATGGTTAATTAATTCTTTCCCAAACATAAAGAAAAGCTTGGCAGCTGGAGAGAAGGTCATGGTCCAATTTAGTGCCACATATTTTTTGGATCTGCCTTTCACTTTGGTCAAGCCCCCTAAAATTATATCACTGGATGTGGTGGCTCAGAGGGCAGATGGGGGGGTCCATTCTATGTAGCAAGTTCTGTGGAGCAGAGGGAGGAAATGAGAGTTTAAAGGATATCTAGGTTTTACACACACACACACACACACACACCCCCTCCTAGTTCTCGCTTCAGTTAGCGTTTAAGAAAACGACATTCCTCACATGTATACACTAACAAGAGGGGCATCTTGCTGATAGAAAATGCATTATGTTGTGGAACGCTTCTTGATGTCTACAATCAGCCTCGAAGTAAATGCCCTTGAACGTGGCTGTTTATCTTGTAGAAAATAGTTGATAATTTTAGAGACACTCACCAGCTGCAGCCACAGATCCATGCCTTCATTATTGATGAGTATAGCTTTACAGCAGGTTAGCAGAGGAGCTTTATGTATCATTATTTTAATACATCACTTTTCTAAAGGAGGTGCATTTAGCCTGGTGAAATGTTAGTGATCATGGGTCTCCTCTTTACTGAGGATGGAAAAGTTATCTTCTTTCATCCGAGACACTGAAAGCACTTAAAAGACATTATCTCATTATCGCCATAACATCCTCTGACAGAATTCACTTGTAGTATAATTCCCATTTTATTGGTGGATAAAGTCATAGACATTATGGTTTTATAATTTAGCGAGGCAGCTGGCCTGCCCTGGCAAAAGAGATTTCAGCTTTACTTCATCTTGGAAATTCATCTCGTTTATGTCTTCACATTTCTAGTGCAGACATGACCTTAATGTTCTAAGAAACCATGTATTTAAGTGGCCATTTGTCCAATGCCTTTTTTTTCCTAAAGAAATGTGTCTGAATTATACATTATTTCATTTTGACATGAAGGAGAAATGAAAAACATTTTGGATAACTGATAGAAATTGATTTGAGTCATTTTCTAGGTTCTAGTGAGTACTAGGAGTCTACAGCAGTGTTTGCTTTCTCATCGGTATTAGGTGGTTTCGGTTATTTTAATATTTACTTTATATATTTAAATGCGTATTTTAAAACAATTATTCCACTCAGCTCTTTACCAGACATGTGCAAATTAAGTGCATGATACGTGTGCTTCCTGTATTTGATTCCCTTAGGAGGTCATGAAAAATCACCTAAATTTAATCTGTGGCCATCAGACTACCGCCGTGGGGGGGGAGTAGGAGCTTCAGTTGGCAGAAGCGTGCTCGTTAAAGGAAAAACCTTCAAATCAATTCCGTGCAGAAGGTGGTATCCTCAAGTTTCAAGTTATCCCAGTTTTAGGTCAACCAGTCTTAAAATTTAGGCAAGCCCAAAATAGGTTTTTGCAGTGGTTATACTAGTTTATAGAATATCTAACGGCATCATGGGAAGTCTTAGTCATGAAGTGTCCAGGAAGGATTAAAGAGACTCTGTACTTTGCTTTGGATGATATTATTTAGCAGTGTGCGGTGAAGGGGATAGGAGAGAGAGTGTGGACCGGGAAAGGAAACTTAGCTCTGTAATTAACCTTTTCCAGTTTTCCAAGGAAGATTATATATCAAGTACCTCTTATGTATGGGGTATAATTGAGAAACTGATATTGACAAATGAAATTCAAACAAGAGTTAATCCTTCAATGAGTGAACGACATATGTGTATGACATGTACATGGATATATTTATACATATGTATGCATATACATAACTATAAAAATTTAATCCTGGGATTAGTAAATAGTGAAAGAAAAGCATACATCAACATATAGTATTTTTATAGTTTTTTTTTTCTGTTAATCAGAGATCTTAAAAATCTATAATGCCAAAGAAAAGGGGCTGTTACAGTCTCCAATATAAGAGCAAAATGAGGAGTGGAAAAAGGTAAGACTTTTTCCTCTTTAAAAGTAAAGTTGGAATAAGTACTTTATGATGAAAGCTTTTATGCATTTAATGAGCACTATGGACTTCACTAATGTATTAGAAAATACAGAAAGGATTTTCAACAGATGTTTAATTTTGACAGATAAATTATGATTGAGTTCTAAAAACTTGGGACTTTGATCTATTATTAGAAAAACATATTAATATTTTCATTCCAGGACGCTAGATTATAATAGATTCCTTTCCACTCCAGAGAACCACCCAATTAGTTTTACACTCAAAGATAATATATAACATTTTGATTTAGGTTCAGAGTAAGCATATGCAATCTTTTTTAAAAAAATTAAAAATAAGAATCATTCCATGTATTAAAAACCATTTTCACATTGTAAAGGTATAAATTAATCTTGTCTTTCTTAGAAATAATCCAAAATAGGGCTTGGATGCAACCCCAAATTAACATAAAAATAAAGGGAACTGTGCAAGGGTATAAATTTGATCCACTTGCACTCAGGTCTTAGGATGCCATATAGCAAGAGTGGAAGGATGGCTTTAAAGTCATGAAAATGCCAATTATTGTACTATTATTGTGTTTAAAAAATTTTGTCCTGTCATGACTTGCAGTATGTACAGAATAAATAGAAAAAAAATCCTTGAAATATTTAGGTAATAAAAACTGCCTGGTTCCAAATATCTGCATTTAGAAGACAGGCAATGTTGTACAGCACTCTCTGGGTCTTAAAACTAAACCATCTTGAAAGAGATGTTTGTTGAGTGCCCTGAGGGTCAAAACTGTTGGGGTCCCTGTTGAGACAAGGACAGGCGGGGGATGCTGGAGATGACTGCCAGGGCCCCACCGAGTAAATCTGGGAGCAATTTTGACAGAGGAGCATCAGTTCTGACCTCAACTCCCGCTGAACGCCTTGTTCCTGGGAGAGAAAACCTCTCTTCTGCTGCACTGTTCAAAATTCATTGCCAATGTGCATTTGCTCTGCTCCACTCTGTCTGAAAATATATGCAGACGAAGTTGATTGACAGCCCTCTAGTTACCATACCATGAAGGGGGAACCAGAGGCTACAGCTGTAATTCACTGACAGCTGAAAGCTACAGAACCTAATTTCTTAGGTTCATTCTTAAATCTCTACACTTTGTCCCAAGAGGAAAACAAATAATGGATGATTACATAGGACTAACGGGACTCTGGATGGGATAAGGGTGTAAATATGGAAATGGCAGCCTGAATCCCCTGCTCTTCTGAGAAGAAATCACACTTATCCTAGCAGTTCTGACAAAGATGGCTGACAAAATCATTTTGTTTGCCAAGAAATACTTCTTTTTCAAGGAGGGAAATGCAGAGGGCACGTTGTAAGTTAACAATTAGTCAAATATGAATTATCCCATAATAACGTACTGGGATTGGGGGCTAAGCCGTTAGCGAGCTCACCAAATATCCAAACCCAGCACCGTTCTCCTCTTTCTGCTGCTGCAGTTCTGGCTGTGCTCACTAGAGTCTCGATTCCCCTCTTCTTGCATCTGGTGTGATTCTGTGGAAACTTCTGGATACTGAATTATAATCTGAGATTAACTCATGCTTTCCTGTCCCACTTCTTCCACCTCCTCGCTAACACGGTCATGGTGGGTAGCTGTGGTGACGCTACTCCCAGTGATCAGGAAAACCTGTTTCCCCCATGAGGGCTACCAGCTTGAACCTTATATTCTCCTTTGTATTCCTGTCTCCCATCTTATTGTTAAATGAGGAAAATACCTTGTTTTAGCTACTGCTGTATGCTGAATAGTTGCCCCTCAAAAATGCTTTCATCTTAAATCCAAAAACCTGTGACTATGGCAACACAAACTTTGCAGGTGTGATTAAGGTAAAGGCCTTGCGATGGGAGCTTATTCTGGATTATTAGGGTGAGCCCAGTGGACAATGGTTCTTTTAAGTGAAAGAGAATGTCAGTGTCAGAGAGATTTAAAGTGCCATCCAGCAGGCTTTGAAGAAGGAAGACAGGACCCTGAGCCAAGAAATATGCACCAGCAAAGAAATCCCTTTCAGAGAAACTAGAAAAGACAAGGAAGCAAATCCTGTGCTGGAGCTGCCGGAAGGAAGCTGGCTGCTGACCCATTTCAGACTCTGAAGTTCAGAATTAGAGTGAATGAAATTTGTGTTGTCTTAAGCCACTCAAAATGGTGAAAATACAGTGAACCCACTAACCTGAGAATGAGGAATCCTTCAGGAAGGTTAGTGAAGGACTTAAAGTGCACGTTATATGTGAATGGACATTTCACAGTGTCTTCAAATGATGCGTGTGTGTATGGACACACAGATGTTGCGAGTCAACAGAGAAGACGAGTAGGGGTGTCCTTCCACTCTAGAGGGCGGCCCCCAAGGCCCCTCCTGTCACAGGAGGATTTGCACCTCTGGTCGTTCTGGAGCCTCTTTCCTCGCTGGCTTCCCCAGACCCATGTGGTTAGGAATCGAGGGTCAGCAAATGCGTGCTCCCGAGGATTAAAGTTTAGAAATTACCGAGTGAGGCGCCCTCAGCTCTTGGGAATTGTGTATTTGTATTTTTATCAGCTGCACATCAGGATGCTTATTCAAGGCTGCTTCCAACCTAATGAGAAAGAATCAAAACCATTTATAAGACCATGGATTCAAGTGCAGCCTGGATCCCTCCATCCAGGTACATATTAGTCCATCCATTAATTCATCCATCTCTGTATACAAAGGGAAGATGGCCTAAGTGTATATTCCAGGTTCCAAAACAGACTTTCTTGATGATACATGACGAATGGCGGAGCCCAGCCTCATTAATTTCTTCTAGTCTGCCGCAACCAAAATTTCCACTTCCAAACTTGACCTCTTTGGTAGCCATCGAAGCTGGTCCTGGCTCTGCATTGTGTCACTCAGCAGCCAATTACTCTGTAGCTAAATCCACCCTTAATACAGTTGTATAGCTAGCGAAGAGTCCTTTTAAGAGCAGTGTATTGCATTTAAAAGTATGTGTATGTGGTGTTAGGTTTTGTAACTGCTTAAGAACTCCGCTGAAGTCTGATTGCATTCAAATTTCAGCCATACCATTTTCTATGCTTGTTATCTTAACCACGCTATTTAGCTTGCATTAGTGTCTGTTTTCTTATCTGGCGTGCTTAGCATAACCATAGTACCTGCCTGCTCGTGACAGGTACCACATTGGGAAAAGTAAATGAGAAACACAGGTAGAGCACGGAAACACCACTGTAAGGTATTGAATGTCCATCACATATTATTCTGGAAGAAATTGCTTCCTCATCCCCCTCTCTGCGTGAGGTCCAATGCTTGCTCTTGGACTTCCCCAGCTCTGTCTTGGGGTGGAGGGAACTATTTGACAAGTGTTGGAGGAGGAAGTGAGTCCTCTTGACCCAGTTTCTTCCTCTCTCCTTTCTCCTGGAGACCTGGCTGTTGCTAAAACTACTTTTCTGCGCCAATGCTTGGTGCCATGTATTTCACAAGGACAGGCTGGGTCCTGGGGAAGGAGATCTGTGTGCTGCAGGATAAGTCTAGCTGATGCTGAGTGTCAGGTTTGGAACCCATGTGCATGTACCCATTTTACGAATGAGGAATATTTTTCAGAAAAGACAATACAGACGGTTTTTGAAATAATACATGAGGGAAAATCACTTTTTTAAAATTCCTACTTTTTATCTCAATTTAGGTAGCCTGAGTCTCAGAACAAAAACTAATTAAACTCTCAAAAAACCCATGTGATCATTTTCTCCATCCTGGTTTATGACTCATAGAAGAACTAGAGAACCCACATATAATTAATGATTTTTCTCAGGAAACTGAAAATTAATTTGAAATAATTTTCTTTTTATGCAGACCTATATATTGGGAACTTTTTCTTTTTCCTTGGATCGCAGTAGAGCCTCTCAGCTGGCAGTTCAAAAAGGGATAGTGAAGTCGACAGGTGCTGAGAAAGGCTGGGTGGCCTGGGGCAGCCTCGTGGGGTGTGGGGTGCCGGGAGGTTGTGGGCTGAGTAGCCCCACCCTCACTGCAAGTGGACATCGGGAAGCTTGTTGCTGGACAGGGGTCACAGCAGGCCAGTGCTCTGAGACCAGCGCAGAGCTGGTGTGGCACCAGGCTTGATTCAGCGATGCTGAATCAAGTACTGTAGGGACTCTGAAAAATAGATATGGGCAGTCTCATGCACCCTCTGGCTAGCGCTCTATGAATGTGATTCAACTAGACTGTTAGGTTTGTGGACACTGAAATAACACATTTTCCCCTCTTTTATCTGTTGAAATGTAAGTGAAGAAGTTACAATTATATGATATTTTTGCAAGATTGTGCTAAGTTAATTCTTAGTACATTTGCAGTGGTGATGCATTGAAATAGTCTATTTGTTGTGCACATGTGATGCCGACCCAAAGTACTTGTTACAAACAGCGTTTGCACTTTCACTAATATGTTACGAAAGATTCGAGAATTTGATAGCCTCCCTTGAAATAATTCATGATTCTCTTGGTTGGTTGTCAAAAAATAAAATAAAATTGGAAGTTTGGGCACACACAAGTTATAATAGATCAGAGCTGAAGGATACCTTGGAGATAGCATACTTCAAGGCTCTCATCTTACATTCCACAGATCTGCAGAAGCCAGTAGAGAGAATTAATTATCTTGCCCAAATCACACAGCTAGTTAATAACAGGCCTGAAGTCACACAACTGAGGGACGACAGTCGTCTGGAATCCAAGTCTTCACTACAAAGTCCTGCCAACTTCAGTTTGGTTTCTGCTTTCTGATAGTTCAGAAAAAATGTTCACTATAAATGAAAAATGGAAATTAACCTGAAAAGTGAGTCAATTACGTGTACTCTTAAGAATATAATTTTAATTGATAGGAAGGAAGTGTGGCCTGTTTCCACTGTGACAACCAGCTTCTCTGGGAACTACACCTGTACGAGTCAGGCTGGTGGCAATTAGGGATTTTTTAGGTATTTCATATGTCACCCTTTATTATATTTTGAAAAGTAAAATGTGGAGAAGTGATCCATATTCTCTGCTGGCCAGATCCAGCAACTCTGACGGCCTCTTACGTAGCCCCACGGAACGGCTGGAAAGGGTAGATAACTTGACCCTCCCCGCATCACAACTGACCAGATGAACGTAGGAATTAGCGGAAGTCGTCAGACTCCAGAGTCTGGATACTTAACGTGTATCCTCCTGCTTACTGCTTTTTAATACAACTAGCTTGTCAATGCACTAGATGTTCTACCAGTGAGAATTAAAACCTTCTCATCGATTCATCATTTAATGGATCTCACCACACACACACACAAATATTTCCCCTTCTGAGGAACACACTGTCTAGAAACACACTAATCTCTGCCTGGAGTAATGTTTCCCTCCCGTTTACCTGACTGGACTTTGGTATGAAAGGTCACCGACCACGCACACATTCCCTAACGCCCCGCAAGGGCAAACTTCCTGTCAACGCAGGTGTCTGTCAGCACTCCCTGGGGTCTACGGTCAGTGGGGGAGGCCGGGCGGCATGACCTGGGCATGGGAAAGAGGGGCTGCATGTCTTTGAGCAAGAAAATGAGAAGTGGAGTGTGTAGCAATGAATTAACTTTTTGAGAAAGATAACGTACACTTGAATGAAGTCAGACTGTGAGTCCAGTAACGGCTGGGGACCGACAAAGAAACAGTCGCATGGCGAAGTGGTCACAAGGAGCTGGGGGCCTCTAGCAGCCATGCAGTAATCTGAGCATCCCCTCGGGGCCTGAAATGATTTACCTGCCTCTGACAGGTGAAATATGACCACCACCCCCACCCTGCCCCGACTCCAAAAGTCCAGTCTCGATTCTGGCAGTGGCAGGAGATTTCTGCAGCCCCCGTGGCAGAGGGACACAGACGGCACGTGGAGGGAGCTGAAAGTTGTGAGCACATCATGTGCTTTTCTTCTGCCTCCGCTTCCTCCTCCCGCCTCCCTGCAGGCCAGTTGCATGGATTAAGAAGGGGATCACTCCTGAGTGCTCGGGTTCCTGAGCTGGGTTCAGGTTGTGCAGAGGCCTCTGTGCGCCTCTCTCCCGCCCTCCCCCCAGGAGGCAGCACTGCAACCTGCCTCAGGGGAGCTCTAATGCCCAGGACTCCCCCAGTGAGAAGCATCAGAGAGTTTTAAACTACTCCTACCACAGAAAAGCCCTGAAACAGACTTTCAAGGGCTTCTTGCTCCTGGCCACCACCTCGGGTGAGTCAACAGACCTAACCCTGGGTCCTGTGCTCCCTGACCCCTGAGGAGCCAGCCCTCAGCCTCTTGGCATCTTCTCCTCTGTGCCCACCAAAGAGCAGGCATCTGCTTCTTTCCCTTGACAGTCTCCATTTCAAATTTCAGGGTCAGTGTTAGCACATAGTTCTGCTCCTGCAGCCCGGATTCAGTATGAAATTGTAATTAATTACCCTTCATTTGAACAGAAGAAAAACCTTATGTCCAGAGAAAGGTTCTAAACAACTGAGATAGCGTCTTTCTTCCTTAAAGCAAGTGCAATTGAATGTGCCTCTCTTTGCAGTAATAGATGGAGACATCTGGTTTCAGCCGAGAAATGCACTAAAAAAATATAGCATATAGACTTATGCTGTACCATGCATAGCACTAGCCACACACAGCTAATTAAATTAAGTTAATTAAAAGTTAGCAAAGTTAAAAATAGTGTTCCTTGGTTGCACTTGTTATTTCAAAGGGCTTAGATGTGACTGCTGTGACTATGGTGGATAGCAAATATTGTAGAATCTCTCTTTCATGGCAGGAAGTTCGGTGAGTTGGAGCTGATCAAGACTACAGTGGCACTTGAACTATCCAGCTCTACGGAATTGCCGCTAGAGAGACAGAATCACTCAAAAACACTTTAAACGTCGATTGTCATTTAATCTCAATATTCTGGTGCTTCTTCAAATTAATAAAACAAAAATAAAAGTAGATAACACTTATCGAATACTCATAAATTGTAGGCTCTGTGCTGAATTCTCTGTGTGGACTGGCTCGCTTGTTTAATCCTCAAAAGTCCATGTCACCCACATGCTACCAGCTACACCCCTGTTAATTTTACAGCAGTGACCGGTGCAGGCAGAATCAGTATCCAGCTCATCTGACTCCAAAACCTTGGTCTTAACAGTTACATTCACTGCCTTCCTAATAGTTAGGGAAATGTTGAATTATGTGGGACTTTTTTCCTTATAAATGAGAAAGACCAGCATCATGCAAAATAAGACATTTTCAATACCCTACAAGTATACAGTACTTCTCCAAATTTTAAGTGCTCTTTCATCTGAACTGAATATGACATACATTTGCTGGATATTAAAAAATAATCTTTGCTATATTGAACTCTTTGTTCTGAAGATTTTGATGATTGGTAAAGTATACTATTCATTTTGGACAAGTTTGAGGGAATATGTTACTAATACAGCATCCCTTTGTAATCGCCAGTAGGACTTCTA
This sequence comes from Talpa occidentalis, assembly GCF_014898055.3. NCBI lineage: Eukaryota > Metazoa > Chordata > Mammalia > Eulipotyphla > Talpidae > Talpa > Talpa occidentalis. Next base: position 114,855,327 of record NW_023605194.1, read on the forward strand.
ATTTCTTTCTTTGTTATTCATAAATTAACCACTTTTAAAACCATCTAAGTTATAAAAGGGGGAATAAACAAAATAAAATAGCAATTGATGATTTAGTTTCCTTAAATCATTTTTGAGAGTCAGTGCAAATAAGGCCTTTATCAGCAGAAGGTTAAAGTATGTAAGGAAGAATATTTGCTTGGATATTTGCATAGCCCTGATTAAGAAACCAGCATTTTATTGATGGGTTGCCTCCCTCATTCCATTATTAATTATGTTCAATACATGACTTGAACTTTAAAAAATTGTCTTTTATCACAAAATATAGTTGAAGCACTACAATACCTATTATATTTGCATGGTGTAAAAATATGAAAGTAAATTCAGTAATGAAACGTTTTAGTGCAATGCTTATAGTAGAAACAATGGGTTATACAACTGAAATGCATATAATTTGTGCATTTACAAAGATATCTCTAAAAGAATGAAATATCTCTTGACAATAATTGTGTCATTTTGCAAATTATTAAACTCCTTAATTTTTTTTCTTATTGGCAGCAGTTTAGTTTTGCATAAGTCTGTATTTCCTGCTGTGATAAACATTAATTCAGAGAGGGTGATTGACAGCAACTTAGGTATTCAAAGGCCAAGTTGCATAGATCAGGCCAGATTGACTTCCTTAGTTCCCAATATTCAAATATGATATTTTTCGATGCCCTCCAGAGGTTTCTGGAGATTGTAGCGCATCGTTGCATTTACTAATTGCTCATCATATTTCTCAACTTGTATGGAAAATGACAAGTGAGGTTTTTCCAGAATATGCCTCCTCTACTATCGGAGGATATTTGTTTTTTTAAAAATCAGGGCAGTGGAGTTTATTTTATTTGGCTTTGGAATTTTGAAATATAATCATGACCACATTTTCAAGTATTTGTTTGTTGATTTCAGAACGTTTAAAATAGGAAAATATACTGAAATACAATTTAACCATATGCTGATAAAGGCCTGGCTTGCACTGACTCTCAGAAATGATTTGAAGAAACTGAATCATCAATTGCTACTTTATTTTGTTTTCTCCCTTTTTTTTTTATAACTTAGATGGCTTTAAGAGTGGTTAGTTTATTGACTTTTTTATAGACATGTTTGTACCTTGGTAATATCCATTTAACTGACAAGTTATGCACTGTGAAGTAAAGAATTTACTCAATAGACCTGGGTGGTGCAAACCTACACATTCCGAACAAACTTTAGCCTTTGACCAGTTCCTGGAAGAGAGTTGCTAAACACTGGGAATGTCATTCTTCGTAAGAATGTTTCCCCTCAGCCCCAGGCCACACTACATAGTCTATGCTGACCGTCTAACATGTAGGCATCAGGCCAGGAAGTTATCAGTCGGATTTCTGAAGGGACTGAGCACAGGGAGTAAGTCCAGCATGGTGGTTATTTCCAAGCCTCCAGGACCACCCGCCAATACAATCCCTGGACACCGAGTGAGCACCATGGTCGGCAGAACTACCTGCATGTTGTCACATGTATTTGTTATTGACACACCCCACTATGAGAGGGCAACTGGAAGCTTGCATGGACATGCATGTGAGGAGAACACATAGGAAACGATCTTGAACAGAATCATACCACATAGTTCAAATAATCATTAATCTGGAAAGATCGAAACAGAGGAGTGGGGGTAGTAAATGCCAAGTAAACAGCTGTGGGTTGTAAATGCATGTAAACATTTTACTTCATGTTCATTTACTGTTTGAGTATATTACAGTGAACATATATTTGTGCATTTTTTAAGTTTCCAATTTGAATCAAATTTGTAATTCAAATGTCTATTTCTTGATAGCCTTAAGTAGACCAATTTGAAATAAATCTTAAAGAATATGATAATAATTTCCTTTCACCTGCAGGTGAGAAAACAAATCCCTGACAAATGCCAGATACAGATGCAGATACTTATTCTTGGTATTGATCCAAGAACAAGATTTCTACATAAGAGCTCTCAACTGAACTTCATTTCTGTCTCATGTATTCTGTTGATTTCCGACAGGAGACATTGTTCCTCATCTTAAGAAGACTATTATTTTATCATCGGAAGATGTTTTTGTGTTTTCTCAAATTTTATGAAGCACAAATTAGAGCCCAGGGCGCACATCTGGAGTGAAAGATTCAGAAGTGCCTCCCATTGTAGTATGAACCTTTAAGTCTTATTGTAGCAGTTAAATCCTTTACAGATTCACCCCGCAATGCGTCTCATTCTGTGGACTATGAGATTAAGGCTCACCATTTAGAACTTTGTCATTTGCTGGAAACCATATAAAAATTACTGTAAAACTGGAATCATAGCTGGTAGTGTGGCCTAGAAGGAAGGACACAAGGCGGGGTACAGGTCAGTGTGACAGAATACGTCTCCGCAGGAGGTGGGGAGCGTCGCAGCAGGTGGCCCCAGGAAAGGGCACCATTTTCCCCACCCAACTTAACCTACAGCTGCCTCGGACTACAGTTCCCAGTGTGCATTAAGGCAGACTTCCTGAGGGGAAGGCTAGGAAGGGAGAAATGAGGTGAATATATAAACTGAGGAGGGATGAAGAAGCCTGGAGGGGGGCGTGTGGAAGGGAGACACTGCAGGGAAGATGTGGGTGAGAGAAGGGTGGGCAGCTGCTCCCGGTCCTCGCGGAGACAGTGGCTGCTGTTATCTTGACCTCGTGTGGATTTATATAGTGCATTTTGAATTTCAGGTCTCTTTCTGTCACAGCTGCCAAGGCTCTGCCTAATCCCTTTCTTGTGGTCCCCTCTCGAATGTCCCTTAGGCTCATGGCCAGCTTTTGAACCTCAGCCAAGGTCTAGCTTTGAGCTCAACCTTTTTGACTGGACATTTTCTCACAAGGGGATGGGTACATTTTCAGAGTTTGACTGGAAATCTGTTATTAAAATCCTTTCTTCTCTCTCTCCACACCAATTAAAGATCGTGCACGCTGGTTCCTGCTTTTTTTTTGCCTTTACGTGCAATTTATATATTCAGTTCGCTCCCTTCCATCCATTATACCATACAAAGTGGGTTTTTTCTGTTGACAATTTGGAGTCTCTGAGCACCCTTTGATCACAGTTTCAGAAAGAAAGCAGGGTTAGTTTGGGTTTAAGTTTCAGCTGCTGGGCGCTGGTTTCATAAGGCTCTCATCTCCAATACTTTTTCTGACACAAACACTATTATTCTAAATGCCAAAGAGGTCTCCTGGGTTGGCACCCATGCCCTGTGTGATCATGGGGCTCCCATGGATTCTGAACTGCCAATATTCAGTGCTGATGAAGCACTTTTTAGTTTCACATCTAAGAAATAAGAATCCACTTTTTAATAAGAACCTAGAAATGATGTAACGATTGGCTCTGCCAGTCCTTTTGGAAAACTACCACGATACATCAAAGTGAAAGAAGACAGGACTTATTCCACCTCTTTAAATGCCAGGGACACTTCTTAGTGCCTTGCTTTTCTTAACTAATTTAATAGTTACTACATACATGTTAAGGAGGCGTCTCTCTTATTGTTCCCCTTTTACACATGAGGAGGATGAGGCACTGCGACACCAAATGTCTTGCCTATGGTAAGAGCTGAAGTACTGACCAAGCCGAGATACAGACCAAAGCAGTATGATTCGAGTGACTGTATTCTTAAGCAGGATTCACTCTTCTTCATGGATAGTGGAGATCTTTCTGAACTCTTCGTGTGTGTTTTACAAATTTCTGTTTTATGCTGTCACAAACAAATAGCTTCTTGATATGATGCTGGTCACGAAGATGGAATCTAATTTTGAAACACATCATCATGTTCTTTGGGATTTGCTCTTGTTTGTGGTCTTTCCGTCCCTCTTATTCAGCGGGTCCTGCCATGGACTGCTCCTGTCCTATTTCCCTCTGGGTCTCCTAGTGCATCTAGATTTGCACTTCACCAGAAGTAACTAGCTTTTAAACATTTCTTAGATGAAAAAGGAATGAGTTAATGGATACATTAAGCTGGAAAACATTGACATATGATTGATTAAATGGAGGAAAGACTTCTTTGGAAAAGTGTTTGATTCAGTATTAGAAGACAGTATCTGAAGTTGTCACTGAAGATTTCATTTAAGAAAACTCTTCAGAGAATTTTTTTCATTCCAGCTAAGTGTGTGTGTCTGTGCTTATGTGTGTGTCTCTGTGTGCTTCCTAATGGATGTGGGGATGCTTGATCATTGTCTGCTGTGGTTGTGACTGCTGCAAGATCATTATATTCAGGAGAGTTTAGTTAGACTGTTTCCCCCTGAATTTAAATGTGGATGCTTCCTTTAGGTATTGTAAGTGAGGTTAATGAAACGTTAACATCCAAGGCTAGTTGGGACCATTTATATGCTAATTGTTAAGCAAAGACAGTCTAAGAAACAAATAATGCAACTACACTCAAGGCACTTTTCAAAAACTTTGTCCTTATGGTCACTGCTATTTCTTAACTCATCTAGAATGACTTCTTTTTCCTCCAGTTATTCCCTATGCAAATTTTCTCAACTTAGATTGCTTTGGAAAGAAAGTAGGTTGTTTTACCTTCTCCCTCTCTGGCTTTATACCATTTACCTCAGAAAACCCCACGTTTTATATGGCACACTAAAACAAAGGGACTCTATGGTGTTTAATGTTCTGAGAATCTAGCACATAAATAAAATACAGTGAACAAACATTCTAGTCCGAGCCTTTATGATTATCATAATTGTGTTATGACCATGGTGATGATTGATTTTCTTTTTAGCAGGCATTTTAATTTTATTTAGTATTTTTAGGTGCCCATAAAAGGCATAATATCAGATATACTGCACATGTCTCTTGAAAGAGATAAGCTATTGCATCACTGTTATTATTGACTTAGCTTTTTGAAGTTGTTTTTCTCATTAGGGAATGTCTAGTTCTATGGTGTCTGTGTTAAGAAAGCCACTGAGGCACACTCACTGGATGCATTGCAGTCACACACAGGGACAGAGCTTCACTCTGGTTAAGAAAGATCTGTTCCATCTGGAGTTTTTGCATAGAAGTTGTTTTTAACATGCCCTTATGAGCAAGAAATTGTGCAAGAAATTGTTGATTGCAGGACAGAGTTTAACTCCTTTGTAAAACTTGCCTCTTTTCTTTAGTCGGAAAGCTTAGAGGTGAGCTTTGTCCTCTCTGGTCCACAATAGTTGGAATAGATTTTCACCTTTAAAAGCCAGGGCCTTTGATAACTTGATAACATAAGCTTCCTCCTACTTATTCATTCACTCAGCAATCCTTTATTAAGCAGTGACAACGTGCCTGCTTCCAAAGCAGAGCTCCACTTTAATGTGGCTAAAAGCCCAGCCAGCAAAGGACAATGGGTGAATCCCTACAGGAGGTGACTTTTCTATTAATTTTTTCCCTAAAATATATTTAATATGTGATATATTTTATCTGTCTGTGAAGAGCTAACAGGTGCATAGGCCAAAATTTAAAAGGTACAAATAGATGCACCCTTCAGAAGTAGATCTTCCTCCCACTTGACCCTTCAGTCTTTCTTTCTCCTCCCTGGATACAACCACCGCTGCCAGCAGTTCGCTTGGTTAGAGGTAGAGTTTGTTTGCAAAGAGCATGGCCTGAGTGGTGTTTGTGGAGAGCAGAGGAACATGTAAATATACGTAAGTGAAGATTTGAGGCATTAAAGAAAAACATTTTAGAAAATCTCGGGGACAAAATGGTTTATTGGGGAAGAAGAAGAATTTGTTCCAAGGCCGTGCCAGAGACAATGTGCTGTAGTCTGTTTTGAGCTCAAGGATCTTTTCCTTTATGATCCTTTAAACACTCATCATCCTACACATTTAACTTGATACCCTCAGAATGTAATAGATTAAATTTACATTTGTTGAATATGTATGAATTTGTGAGCAATATATGGAATCTGCCTTTCAGAAATGTACTGTTATTGGTTGAGATACACAAGATGATGATTCTGTACATTGGGAATGACTAACACCAAATTTCTGCCCAAGCTGGGAAACCACAAAGGCAGAAGAGAAAGAAAACTTTTTTTTTTTTTAATTGAGTAAGCATTAAACCAGAATGTGATGTAAAACATTTAGGCAATCCACCAAAAGATTGCAAAGACAGAAAATAATTTCACCCTTTTGTACAAAGAGATAGACCTGTCCTATCCTTGTTCCCAAGATAAACAATACCTAGTCCTCACTAAGAGGACTTGACAGCATCATTTTTCACACATAGTTCATCTTAAATTCACTTGGTAATTGGGATGACCTTCTGTGCCAGCCTAAGGAAAAACACCCTCTCATATCTTTATGACATGAGGTACTTTTGCAACTTTGAGCAAGCCTCCTACTTTCCACGGGGTGTTTTATCAGATTTGGGATCTCTGGAGCGCTAACTTCACACAATAGAAATGTTCACTGAGGACTCAAGGTAAATGCTGGGACCACAATAGGAAAGAGAGGCATACACTCAGAGTACAAAGGAAATCAGCCCCATGGCTGGCAAATAATCAAATGACCATCAGACAGATTGATGAGAAAGAGTCAAAAATTGGTTTAATAACATGTGTATTCCCATACACCTGGGAGAGATCCAGCCTGACTAAAGCCCTCAAATCATTTCTGAAGTCACCTGAAACCCTTTAGGTGAGATAAGGGAAGCTGGAGGAGAGAAAGGGGAAGTTCACTAGAGGAGTTTAGCAAGGAAGGCATGGAAAACATAGGTATGCAGATTCAAGTTCTGCCTTCTCCATTGAAACCAGATAAGGACATTAGCTCTTCCAAGTACACTCCCTAAAAAGTTTATATGTGAACGTATTCTTAAAAAGCAACCTCCGCCCAGCCTTCAGAACCCCTCCCTGAAATAATCCTTTAGCAAAAAGGCATATTTTGGGGTAGAACTTTTTTTTCCCCTTACAATTGACAGCAAAAGAAAAGGTGAAGGTAATACACCTTTTTAAGGCTTGGGAGACTGAGTATGCAGAGTGGGTGGGGACTTGTCTGAATAAGAGAGTTCTTGGCAGCCATCTGTCTGCAGAGAGGGGGGTCTTCTTTGGGGGAAAGTCCCTGGTAGCTCTTGCCAAACCTGGAGAAGGCTTCCATACTACAGATGTGGAGTCCATAAGCATCTCAAACTTCCTGACATTTGGTGTTTGTATTTATACCAGTTTTCAGACACATATTGTTAGGACAACTTGCTGATTTTGATCTAGCCGGGGTCTTCGTACAGCCAGTGTTTCATCTGTCCTTGCCTTTGTCACGTCTGTTCATCAGTGTCTTCATAAAGAAGTGGTTGCTTTTTAATTGATAACGCAAGTTGTTCTATTTCAATTGACCTCATGACTCAGTGAGGGTCATTACAATGTCAGTGCATATAACATCGTGGTCAGGGCCACTACAATATCAATACTTTTGAAAGGTGGTACTGTCATCCGTGATGATTGCATTTCAAAGAGGTGGTTCCCACATCCTTGAGGAAGACATTCCTGTTACATAAGTTTGACAGAAGGTTCATTTAGCATTTAAAAGTATTTACATAACATTTCAAAGAGATAGTAAAAGCCTCAATTATAATTTTCTGATGTTAATGCTCCAAGAAAAGGGAGAGGGTAAAAATCTCTTTGTTCTTACTGTCAGCATTTATTTTCCCTTTTCAGTGTGTATCCACCCTTCGAATCCTACCTTTGTTACCATAAAAGAGTGATACTACAAATTTCTTATTCCATGCTGCTTTCACCTTTTTCTGGGCAAGTTACATCCCTCCATGTAACCAGCAAGTCTGTATTAAAATAAAACTAAAGCAATTGTCAGCATCTGATAAAATAACAGTAGTAAAATTTTTAAAAGTCTACACGCTATTTGCCTGAGGGAATAACCTTTGAATGTCATGTACGATGGGAAATGGTTGCACCATATTCTTAATTAGTGATGCACAGGAATGTCCTTAGTCATACGTTAACTTTACAAATAGCTGTGACATCTTTATTGCGTGCATTTTCAAGTGAATAACCATCTGAGTATTATTTGGTAGTTCCTTATGAAAGAGTAGCTTAACATAGAAGTATCGTAATCTGTAATAAATATTTTAATTAGATTTTCTTTATGAAGCCCAATAAATTTCTCCTGTGTTTTGCTTTTAAGTACCATCATATATTGATATATACAACAATTCTGATAATTGTTCTGTTTTCTAAAGTGATTGCTCTGTGTGTGAAGGACAGAGACACTGTGGTTACAGTCTAGCAGCAAATCTTATGAGGCACTGATTCAAAGGAGTAGCTCCAAAGTCTAATGTTTAATGTATAAGAATTTAATTGTTTTAAGTCTTAAGGACAAGCACAACCTATGGGACACTTCCCTCCCCCCAGGCTAAATCAATGGTCTTATTATTATAACAGGCAATTAAATCTACATGAATAACTAGGCATTCACCTTTGTTCAACTCCGAATATTAGAAGTAAAGACAACTGGCTTCCTAAAGTTAATCAAGTTACTTTAAATCTTTATCTGTAAATGTCAAATTTCAGTTGGTCTGTCTTCAGATTTTTTTTTTTTTTCCTACCGTATCCTCTAATCTAACCAGCGAACAAAGCATTTTTGTGTGTCAAATTTAGGGTTAGTATATTTGAATGAATACTTGTCAGCTTTTTTTTTAATTACTTATTATCAAAAATTACTACAAAGATGGTCCCATATTTTTTTTCCATTTATAATCAGATTGTTTAATTTATAAATCCAGACCCTGTTTTTCACTGGGAGTACAATTAAGAACTAATTACAAAGAGATTATGGGAACCATATTACTGGGATTATAGATAGAAGAGGTAATTAATAAATACTGTGCTTGCTTCCCAATAAAATGTGATTCTTAAAGTAACTGAAACAACCTACTGTGGCTGGGACAGCAAGGCCATCTATGAGATCATTTCTTAGAAGCTCCATCCAGTTGAGTTCAGCATTACAGCAAGAACTGGAAAGTATAAATTTCAAATCCTTTGTAGGATCCACAGTCCAGTCATCATCACATCTCCATGGGGAATGCAAATCCATCCAGTTTCTTATTTGTTTATCATACTGATGGACCTAAGTAAGCAGTCACTCAGGTGGACCTAAGTCACTCCCAGTATGTGACTGTCCATCTTGTGTTTCTTGCCAAAACTCTGTAGACACAGTCTGGCCAGTCGGGTGACTGACTTCTTCCAAGAACGTGTGACTGACTTCTTCCAAGTCTGTATGGCTTAAGCCATCTAGAAATCCCCACTGCAAAGAGAAGTACTTTTAATTATGACTTGACTCTGACAGAATTCAGGCAAATCAGTCGCGAGACATGTCTCAGACCCGTATCTTGCCACACATAAATTGAAAAGGAGTGATTCTGTATTTGCTTATAGGAATTGGTCTAATTTTAAACCAGGCTAGTGGTGCAGCTGTGAGCTGCCAGGACATAGTGGATTTCATAATCTTAGTGGACATTTCAACATTCGACTGATTCACTCTATTTTCCAGAGGACAGAGGCCTCTAGGAATGTGTAAACATTTGCATAGTTACTACATGACAATAAAAATGAAAACCTTTCTCTGTCTGATTTAAACCCCAACCAAACTGGGGATTATTACAAGAATCTTTACTGTCACCTGAACATTGTTTTGTTTTTGGAGGAAGAAAAGACTTTAGGCATCGTGAGTACTAAAACAAGATTCTCTTACCTTTTACAAGTGTTCAGTTTATGAAACTAACTGCCCCAAGCGCCTCGTAATCTGGTCAGGGAGAACTTCTGAGACTTATCTTTGAAGGAACCTGTAAAGAATTCTGCTGACAAACAGCACATCTCTAATATGTTTTTAATAATTTTATGTTTTTTGGAAGGTTCCTGAAAACCTTGCATCTTTAAAATCTCAACAAACAAAATCTCCTTCTATCCCAGAAGATCTCTGCCTGAAGGGAAAAGACACACACAGAAAACGGTTTATTATTGAGCAAGCTTGAAAGCAGCCTGCACATGCAGCTCAGCCTGTTAGGAATTTGCAGACAGAAATTCCACCCTGTTATACAGTCAGGCAGACACGACCCATCCATACATGTTCTCAAGATAAACAGTAACTAGTCCCCATTAAGCAGACTTGACAGAACCATTTTTCACACACAGTGCCTCCTAAATTCCCTTGGTAATTGGGGTGATCACCTGTGTTAACTAATTGGCTTTATCCAAAGAAAAATAAGCTGCTCACATCTTTTACGACACCAGGTTTTTTGCAACTTGTAGCTGGGCACCTGCAGAGGTAACTGGGAGACAGGAGCACTATTTTTCTTGATTATCACATTTCTAAGAGGTGGCTCCCAGGTGTTTTTGAAAGACACTTCCTGTGTCTTAAAACCGGCAACAGGCTTCCTTAGCTTTTCAAAAGATTCCCATACATTTCAAAGAGAGAGAGAGAAACTACTTTCAATTACAAATTTTTTAAAGTGAATGCTCTAAGAAAAGGAAGGGGTTGAAGTCATTCCTTTCCTTACTTCCAACAGGGAGAACTACTTTTTTTCCTCTTTTTATTTGTATTGTCACCCACATGTAAGGATCTCGGTGGAGAGAGACAAGATGTGCTATGGAGAGACTCGCTCTTGAGAACCATTAAGTGACCATGGAGCCCATTTCAATTCAGGCAGACTCGGTGCTGGCTCCAGCTCCATGGTAAGGCTTCCTCCAGGTGAACTAAACAACCTGGCTCAGCCACTCAGGGACAAGGAAACAAGACACCATGTGCTAATCCTGGCCGCTGACCCTCCTCCCTTCCCCCCAGACTTCTGTCTAAAGACTTGTCCTCCACTCAGAGATAGACACTGGGCTTTCCTGATGCTGTCACCTCCCCTCTGCCCAGGGATCTGCTGGGCGCGCCCTTGGGCTGCCCTGAGTGCTGGATCTGGTCCTGGTTCCTGTTCTTGGGTCAGTGACTCTCCTGATTCTATTACCACCTGACTGCTTGCCTGTCAGTATCACCAAGACATGTGAACTCAGTTTTAAAACTTAAGCTGGAGGGCCTCCCCGGTAGTGCAGCGGTTGAACGCTAGGTTGCGAAGCTGCCCGCAGCCTCTGCAGCGCCGGCTCGATCCCCCGGCTGCTCCCCGGCCACCAGAGGAGGGTCCCACATGGCGCGCAGACCTCTCCTGCCGCCCGCTGCTCCCCTCAGCAGTGTCCTTCGGTCCTTCTGCCTGCTCTGCTCCCCGCTCTGGCTCTGGTGAATTCTCTCACCCTCCTGCGCTTCTGACTGTACCCAGTGCATGTATAAACAAAACAAACAAACAAATAAATAATAAAAAAAAAACATGCCTCTATAAAATAAATAAAAAAAAATAATAAAACTTAAGCTGGAGAAAATCATTGAGCAGACAAATCCGGAACTGGAGGCGTAGCCTGGGACTTAGTCACTGATGGAAACTGTCAACATCTGAGGATCCCGCAAGTGATTTTTTTTTTTTTTGAATAATTCTAACTCTATAATCCTTTCTTAGAATGCTTGACACCTATTTTCAAAAAATATATTTGTTAGAAATTTTATTATAACTGCGGATATTTGGATATAGATTGCATGACTGTCTTCTGTTACTGTCTGTCTGTGCTCTTTGTATGCATCACTACTGTGTTGTTCATTCTTCTGAGAAATGTACTTAAATTACCTCTAACTCCCAAAGTACCTTTCTAATTTAGGAATTGCAACTCATTACAGAAAAACAGTTGCGGAAGGAGAGCAGATTTTATCACCCCCAAATATACCTTTCGGGCATAAGTATATGCCTCTGCTTATTTCACCATTGAAAAATTTCAAGTTAATTTAACAAAAATACATGCAGTATTCACTAGATAGATACAAAGTCAGGTTTTATTGGTTTACAGTACGATCATTTTTCTTTTAAGAAACATGGTTGTCCATAAAGAAAGAACATATGAGGCAGGACTAGTAAAGGAACTGCTGATTAATTTCATTTTATTTTTAAAGATTTATTTATTTATGCATACAAGAGCTGGGGTACAGGCCAGAAATGCTGGGTGGGGGGGTTTGAGAGGATTCACCAGAGACAGAGTGGGGAACAGAACAGGCAGATCGGCCAAAGTATACTGTTGAGGGGAGCAGCGGGGAGACAGGAGAGGTCTTCTGTGCCATGTGGGTTGCTCCCTGGCCGGCCGGGTATCGAACTCCTGCTGCAGAGGCTGCAGATTGCTTCATAGTGTGGTGCTTAACCCCTTGCACCACCAGGGGGGCCCTACTGATTAATTTTAAAGAATGAGTTGAAATGCATCAGGCAAAACAAAGGAGATGACTGTGTGGAAGAGAAATGATAAGATGTCCCTCAAGGACCCTGAGGATGGGAAGGAATGAGGCCACAGTAATTCTTTGAAAGGAAATAGCGTTGCTTTTCTCATGGGTGGTGAAGGGTTACTTGGGTGTAAATGGACAAGGTTTTCTTTAGGGGGTCGATTTCACTGAACAGTCAGCTACCTTTAATGTTCTCTGTAAAATAAAAGATAATTTCGGGCCTCCCTGGTGGCGCAGCAGTTGAGCGCTGGGTTGCAAAGCTGCCCGCAGCCTCTGCAACGCAGGTTCGATCCCCAGCTGCTCCCCGGCCACCGGAGGAGGGTCCCGCATGGTGCGCAGACCTCTCCTGCCGCCCGCTGCTCCCCTCAGCAGTGTCCTTCGGTCCTTCTGCCTGCTCTGCTCCCCGCTCTGGCTCTGGTGAATTCTCTCACCCTCCCACACTTCTGACTGTACCCAGTGCTTGTATAAATAAATAAATAAATCTTTAAAAAAAAAAAAAAGATAATTTCAACCTCTAAGAAAAAAGCTAGTCGAATGGGGGTGAGGTTTGGAGGAAAGTGGAGAAATTTTGAAATCAGTAACATGGAAGCTGGAAAGACAATCAGAAAGTATAACTAGGCACCGGGGTGGAGTGAAAAGCACACTCCAGGAGCCAGTTCACACACGCGCCAGGTCCAATCAGGCGACAGTGTGCGTTGCATGCAAGGAGCGATCCTTGGGTCTGGTGGAGTAACACCTGAATATGCAGGGTGTGCTTGTAGGGACTGAGTATATTCGCAAGAAAGGTCATCAGCTTTCATTTTTGGATACAAAAATGAAGGCCAATAGAATCGGAGTTGGATAGAGTCAATAAAAAAGGAACCAGGAACTCAAGGTCTCAATTTGTAGAATAAAGGCAGCACCTGGAAGGGGAGATTATGAAAACAAAAGACTGCTGTGCTGTGTGGAGTGGGAATTTTGATTTTAAGCACTTAGAGTGGAATCGTGAACATAAGGTGCAGTCATTGCCATGGGTGTGGCTCTCCCAGGAGGTTGGCAGTGAAACTCGCAATCAGGATATTGCTGGATATCAATACATATTTATTGACTGATCATAATGCTAATGTTCAAAAGACTGATATTCAGAGTTCAGTGGCTGATACTCCAAAACTTTAATAGATATTCTAGCTAAATCTAAATACCTAACTTGTACCCAAGGCTCAAGTGGGTGTGCCATCTTTTGTTCTTACTTTGTGGAGTTCCTTATTGCCACGGGTGCCTCTGAAATGCAGTGGCATGAAGGGTGCTTATATTTATAATTGTTCATATCTCCATAGTTAGTAAAATGGCAAAAGCCTATTCTAACACTCTCAAGACATCTAATTCCCTAAAATAAAATAATACATTTAATTAATGAGAATATACACATGCAAATTAAATATCCACTGTGAGAGTATTCAGATATGTTCCAGAAAAATAGCAGATATGGACACCTTCATTTTATTTATTTTAACAAAGCTAAATTTCTAATCATAAAATTAAAAAAAAATACCTATTTCCATTATTTCACTTATCTTTGGATTAAGTCTAAAATTTTAATATTCGTATGTGGCTCTGCTGGGTTCTCAATTTTGCTGATCTGAAACAGTCGATTTGCCTCAGACTTTTTCCATTCAGTTTATACATTACTTTTACTCTCAATTAGTAATATCCATCTACTCAAAAGAGGATCACAGTAGGAACTTCATGTTTTGGTGATTTCACGTAACTTTAGTCACCTGCCTTCCAAAGTAGAAATTGTCTGTGAAGGGATAAAAAGAAAGTTTAGAATCATTTGATTGGTTTAAAAATATTGGATTAATTTTTGCTAATTTTTGATCATTCGGATGAACCTAATGGCATAATATGTTGATTGCTAATAAAGTCATTTAATATTCTACACATCTGCATATTTATCAGCTCTAAGTGCAGTCTAGCAATCAGCAATATCCCCATGATAGCTCTCCCGTGGTGCTTGGCAAGATAATATAATGCCTGATGAGCAGTAAGGCACTCTCGAACCAAGAGGCAGGCGGCTTTCAATTTGGGCACAAAGGAAATGAGCTCACCCCGCTGGCCCAGGCCGTGGAGTCAGCACAGAGAGGGCACCCCCTGGGCACAGAGGACCCAAGTGGGTCTAATCATTTACAAGAGATCCGCAATCTTTCCAAAATATGTTTAAAAGATGAAATAGATAGACTGTCAGGCCCCCACTAATAATATATACTTAGCATTAAAAATCTTTTTTTAGTGAAATAGTCTTGTAATTAAAAAAAGTAGAACTCCATTAGGTGTTGCTCTATGCATAATAAAGCATTGTAATGAACAGCTGTCCCAAAAGAACTGCAGTTCACGGAACATTCTTGGTGCTTGATGATGCTTCCAAGAGAGTGTCTGTCCCTTGCTGTCGTTAACACTAATGGGGTTACATTTGTGCACATATTTTACTATTTATAATGCAATGCACTGTAATAAGACCATGCTATATTTGCTTTTCTATTACTAAGCCAAGAACTAAAAAGCAAAGTGGGCACTTTACAGAAAGTGGAAGGTACAGTATGATGGTAGCATAGACCTAACCACACTGTGTTGTAATTACCTGTCTAATTACTTTCCCTGAGGATATAGAAGAAGTGCAACTTATTCACCTTTCTGTTGCCACCTAGATTGGATCCTGGTGTATTTGAGATAGGTTGGATATGTGTTAAATAAATAATGAATAGAGCTTCTAAATTCTTTGTAAATGTTCTTTAGTTTAGAAGTAGACAATTTTGTAATCCATTGACTATACATGTCATACTAAAATGACAAACTATACATAAAAAAAACAAATAAAACTAATGTAAGGTGACCTCTCCCTATGTAAATTAGATTATATTAGAAGATGATTAAGTTTTGTAGCAGATATAAGTAAAAGTGGAGCAGGAGAAGGGTGTTCAGGCTGCAGCTTTATAGGGGAGACATGGAGTGATTTAAAGGAGGTGGACAGATAGCTTCCTTGCGAAGTTTGGGAAGGAACTCGACAAGGTAAGGGAGTGAGTCATGGGGTGCAGAGGGTCGGAACGCCGCAGGAAGTGCGCCCAGTCAGTGGAAAAGCGCAAGGGAGGAACATGTCTGCCCTGCTAGAAGAACAAGGACAATGTGGCTGAAACGCGCAGAGAGGTCAAGGGCAGTGGAGAGGGTGAAGCGCAAGGGGTGAAGTCATCTTGCGAGTCACTGTTCAGGACTCTGGATTTTAACTCTGGAGCCAAATATGGAGCTATGGAGAGTTCTGAGTGAATAATCTGATTTATAGTTTAAAAAAACATCCTTTTGACTTCTTTGTTAGGGAAGAAGGTGGAAACAGGTGGAGGCCACCCCAGCAGGGGCCTACCCCGTGTTGTGTGTACGACAAAGAGAGGAGCTGAGAATTGTCTCAACACCATCAGCCTAAGCAAACTGCACAGAAATACGATGTTTTTTAAAAGTATGAAGTATCAGGAGCTGAGTAGATCTCTGAATATTTAGAGTACTCTACCAAAACGCAGGTAACATACCTGCTGACTCAATGAAATACATGTTTAGGGAAATAAATTCCAAATCTGGGTCAGACTGAGGGAGGCACTTGTGTTCGGTGTGGTCATAGCTGGGCTCAATTCCCAAAATTCATTCATTCATTTTTTTCATTTGACAAAAATCCAATATATTTTGGTTACTTTTTTTTTGGGGGGGGGGTAAGGTGCTGATTTAGGCATTAGTGATACACAGGTAGAAAAAAATATAAAGTTCTTAGCCTTTGGAGCTTACCTACAAACTAAGATGGGCAACAGTGCGTCAAATCAATAAGTGTAAATGTTGCTCAGGGAAAGTGTTGAGGGAAAAAAATATTACACATGGTAGAGGAGGAGGAGATACAATGACTAGGCAAGAAGTGGTTGTAACTGTGAACCTAAAAAAGTACAAAAATGAGAGGCAGTTGTATGTTTATTTTGGGATCAAACAACTGCCAATTTGGGATGCACAGTTTCATGTACAAAACTAAAATGCATCCCAAGAAGAGGTAAAATTTGGGGCATGTATGGAACAAAAACAGGAAGAGAAGGTAGGTGGTTGAAGAAAATCAGTGTTAACAAGTGAATGGGCCTTAAGACGTCATTTTGAACATGGGCTATTTTAGGGCGAGGTACTCAAGCAGGCAGCTCGGGAGATGCGCTCATCATCCCTTTACCTACCTAGAGGAATGAAAACTGCCGTCGTTACCCAGAATTAGGATTTTTATCAGGCGTAACTTTTCTATCAGAGAAACCCAACTGTATGTCAGGGGGATAGTTATGTAACAGGGGGGTCCCCAGGAAAGGGGGAGGTTCCAGGTTCCCTGCCCCACCCAAGGGAGGGTGGAGCTGAGCAGGAAGAGAAGAAGCTGCAGAGGAGACTGAGGAAGGAAGGAAGCAGGATGGAGCCAAAAGGACTTCCTGCTCAGCTCCACCCTCCCTTGGGTGGGGCAGGGAACCTGGAACCTCCCCCTTTCTTGGGGGCCACCCCTGTTATAGTTACAGAGCATCTTAATGTGTGGCCCCCTGACTTCTTACATTCCCAGGCCCCCTCTCCAGCCCCTAACTGAGGATCTATGTCTTCATTTTGTCCATATGCTTTAGAATCTACAGCCATGGAGAGTCTTGTGCGTAAACAGATTCGCCCTTTTCTCCTACTAATCTGGCTGATGTTCGTCTGATTGTTCACCCAGCCTGAGGAAGCCCAGACGGACGGGCGAAAATCTCCTCCCTGCCCCTGCACAAGCTGGCCTCTTAGTAATGGAGAGCTGGTTTCTGAGACTCCCCTCTGACAGAAGTCCACACTCATCAATCCTTGTGAGCCAGTTGTCCAGCCTCCTGCTGAACTCTTAAATGCGGTTCATGAAACAATCGCTGTTTGACCCAGTCCAGAGGCCTTTGATCCGGTACAAACAAGACAATAAAGCAACTTTTCTACTGTGGCATCGCCGGCACATTTTAAAATGGCTCTACGTATGTCAGTGTTTCACAAAATTTTTAGAAGGACGGTCAGGAAAACTCCTCAGGGAGGTGACCTTTGAGTAAAGACATTTAGGATGTGAAGAGGCTAATCTTGAGGATTCTCGGGGAAGATTGCTCCAGCAGAGGAGAAAATAAAATGTGAAAACCTTCTTTCAGACTCAGCAGAGTTCTCATATTTTTGAAGCGGAGCAGATACTTGCAGCCTGATGAAGGGAATAGTGAGAATCAGACCGAGGTCCTTCTAAGTTAACACAGGACTTTCAAAACAGCAGGAAACTGTCAGGTGGTGGAGCCCACGGCTGCATAGGGGGGGTCTCTACCCACTCTCCATCCGGGGCTTAGAACCCCTTTTCTGACCCCAATCTACTGGGGAGCCAAAGAGATTCAATATACTGACAACGTTGGGTGTCATTAAATGTGGTGTTACGGAATAGAGTTGATTTACTACTGGAGTGGGTTGATTCCATTTTTATCTTTGGAAAGTTGTAGATGTTTGGCAGTGAGGCTGCTGATAAGCTGTGAAGGGGGCAAACTCCTGGCGACCTTATGGCTGCCTTCCTTGCTAATGGCTTCGTTGCACGAGCCGAATGGACTTGACAGGCCTTGCCTGACTATGTGAATAAGGAGACTTACAAGAGCCCTTTATCGAAGGCTTCAATTCACCGATGGCGGCACTGGGACTGCTATCCCTGTGTGTGCGGAGGGGGGCTCTTTCCTCCTCTGCGTTCCTCTCAGGCTGCTTGACCTGTCAGGTGGTCAGCAGACAGGTTAGGAGGAGAAAAGAACAAAGTTGACCACACACATATGGAGAATTTATCTAGATGTAGGGAATATACCTGGATATGGAGCCTAAGGGGGTATATGTCCTGAGTTGGAGACAGGGGTAGAGCCTGGGGTGTCACGGAGAGGCGGGGCACAGAGGCTGAAGGGCAGACACTGTAGTGAGGTGTGGACCTGCCATGTAGATAGGTTTTTCAGACAGAAAACTTGTCTCTAATAATAACCTTAACATCCCTTATTTTCATTTTTTTAGATAGTTAAGGGAGTAAAAGTTTTCTTGTGAACTCACAAGGTCTCAAATGCCCTCAGCTTGAAGAGACCTGCGTGCCCCAGTGGCAGGTCTGGGGAGGCCCATTCTGACATCTTGCGGGAAAACCTGCTCTGACATTCTGGGGGGAGGTCTGCTTTGCAGATACTGAGGGAGTCTGTTCTGACATCTTGTAGGCCTGGTGTGACATGTTGGGGGGGGGTCCATCTGAACATCTCAGGAGCCCTGTGCTCACCCTCAGCGCACCCCGACCCCATTCCCTGTCTGAATAGACCCAGGTGGGAAGCGGGTGCCCGTGCTGTGCGCTGCCCCTTGGGGCCTGCACACACGTGGGAGTCCTCTGTCTCTCCCTGAGCATATCCTCTGCTGTAAATACAGGGCTTATGTGAGACTATTTGGTGCAGTTTGTCGAGTCATCTCAATTTTACCAATTGGGTAAAACAACACAGGGGCCAGGGCAAGACAAAGAGCTGTCGACAGCCAAGGTTTATAACACATGCTCCTGGAAGAGGGGGCGCAGGTCTAGCGGACCCCAGCAGCGGAAGCCAGGCTCTCCGTTCACTCCAGAAGGCTCCAAATTTAGATACTATTACAAACTGATGATCGTCATTGTCCATGGCTAAATATTATAATAAATAGTTACTATTATAATGTATAGAGTTAAATGCTGAAGTTACAAAAGCTAATCAGCTACTTTTATTTATTTATTTATTTGTTTGTTTGTTTTTTTGTGGGACCCTCGCTGGTGGCTGGGGAACGAACCAGTGCTGCAGAGGCTGCGGGCAGCCTCGCAGCCCAGCACTCAACCGCTGCGCCAGCAGGGGATGCCCAACAGCTACTTTTAATAGATATTCAGGGCATTTGTAGTTAACTGATTGTGAAGTAAATATTGTGAAGTAAATCTAGAAAATCTTTCATGACACCAGTCTTCTTGTGCAGATGAAGGGCTGGACTCAGCCAGGTATGTCCAGGTATGTCCAGACCCGGCAGTGCCTGGGTCTGAACTCTGCCCCTGACATCTTGCACACTGGGCTGCTGGGGCGGGAAGGGCTAAGCAGCCATTTTGTGTGTGTGTGTGTGTGTGTAGTGGGGGCTTTATAAGAGGCTCTTCAGAGCAGCAAGCAAGTAGGCTGACCCTTTTCTTGTCAGAGCTGCCGTGGAAGGCAGCGGCCTCCTAAGATGGCAGGGCAGGCCTTCCTCCAAACCGACCTCGAAGCCACAGGCCTCTGCACAACCTCTGGCTCCTGGAGCTTCAGTTCCGCCCCAGCCCGTGATGCTGACTGGACCCTTGCTCTCTCCCCCCACCCTGTGGGCGAGAATAAATTGTTTTTCTTTTTTGTTGCACCGAAGGCCCCTTTGTTTGGATTTGTGGTGGTGGGTCGTCAGACCCAGCGCCCGTGAGAGATCTGAGTCCAGAGCGGTTATTTTAGACCCTTTGCCGAGCAACATTTTTATTAAGAATGAGGAAGGAATTTTATGTTTTGGTCACTGATGATTCTCTGAAACTAACAGTGGTGGCCGATGCACAGAAAACATTCCCGAAATGCTTGTTGAATTGTCAGAGAGGCCACAGTGCTGATTTCAGTAGCTGCACTTGATCACACGTCACCTCTAATGACAGGCGGATCAGAGCGTTTTAATTAGTGCTCAGTGACATGCACAGCCTCAGAAAGGAGTGAGGAGAAAGATTTTATAAAAGCATCAAGTTATTAAAGAAAACATCTAAAATCAACCATAAAAACAGCAATAACTGTTGGTAAACAAGTCAGAGACTATGGAGGTAGACACACGAAGTGGGGAGCAGATGGTAATGTAGCTGTGAGGTGCCCGCGCTGCCATCCAGGTCATGTCCTGCCACAGTTTCCCACTGACAGTGCGGAGGTGACTGAACAGGTGCCCGTGGAGCGCGGTGGGCACTGCTGCTCTTCTGTCCCCAGGAATCATTCACTTTTCTGGCGGTAAAACATCTCAGCTCTCTCTTGGGGAGCTGCTTCTTATTCCACAGGTGCCCTGGTCACCCTTTGCCTCTAAGACAAGGAGAGTTCGAGAATATGGGTTTTTTTTTGTCTATTTTATGTGACTGGGTTTAAAGTTTCTGTTGAAATCTTTAATTCCCCTCAGACCCTTAAAAAAAAACCTGAACTATTCAGATTTGCTAGGTTAAAGGCATTTAGTTTTTGTCTGTTTATATGTTGGATGGCATGTGTTGGAGTCCACTTTAGGATGTAGTTTTTCTTCTTTAAAAAATGAGTGGGTACGCGCAGGTTTGTGTAAAGGATCAAATGTGAGCTTTCAAAGGGTTTCCGCTGCTTCTGAGAATGCAGGTATCACAAAGTGCTTTAAGTAAAACACCGCTGCTTGGAGGCAGACAGATGTTGGGCCTGTGAGTCCATTTATGGTGCTTCCATTTCTAGCTTTTTCTCTGTTAAGCATTTGACTGCAAAGAGTCAAATACAAATCAATCCTGATGACTTGAACTTTTTTCTATTCCAAATGTTAATTAAATCAGAAGGATGCAGGCAAAACTTTGCTAAGTAAAACTAAGTCACTTTATTTGTATTCTTAGTATCTCAAGTGTCCTGTCTCTGGATTCCACTTTGTAATATGGTGAGGTATAAGAAATATATAATTAATCTTTTCCCCATCTTGACACAGAGCTCTTAAGACTCCTGACATTTCCTAAGTGATAGAAGCAACAAAGGTGTCTTAACATTCATAAGAAATCTTTTCAAGCTCACTTGAGTTTATGTTAATGAGGTGACTTTTGCAGCTGCCTCCAGGGAGGCGAGAAGGACTGGAGGATGCAGCAGCCTCCCCCTTACAAGGGGTCTAAGCCTAGACCCTGGGAGAGCAGAGGAAAATCGATTTACCCATCCATAACGAAAGACCTTTGTTTCGCTGACAAATGTTTGAGATTCATTAAGTTTTCCATATATATATAATTTAAAACTTTTTTCTAGTCTTTTCTCCCAAATTTTGGTATTTCTTCATTCTTTCCATGAGTTGAGAGGCTGTATAGCATATGTCTCCTAGAATCAGCTCAACACCATGTTTCTGATTTAGAAACCACCAAAAATAGTTTGAATGACGATTTCAGAACGTAACGTCTAACTCCTAGGTTTGGGAGTTCAAATTTCCACAAAAACAAAACCTAAGAAAAGGAGTATCTAGTATTCAGGGCTCATCATAGAACATTGTGCAATGGAGATATTCTTAGGATATTTTTTCTTTTAGCTACTAAGGAACTGGCAATCTTTGGAGCTGTTTAGAGACAGCCTCACCCTCAACTGCATAGCCATTTAGCTCTGATCCCCACGTGAACTACATTCCTTTCTACCTTCATTGCTCTCAGTGCGCTGGCTCAGTACAGACTAGGTGTGTGCGAACTTTGCTTTCCTCTGCTGGCCCACACAATAGCACCAAGCCTTAATTTTGAGTTACCATTAATTTTTTGAATAAAATGAAAGACTGCCATAAAATTACGCTACATTTGTCTAGTTGATGACTTTGGTGTAGACTGAGCACTGCCCTCTGGACTCATGTGTTAAGTCCATGCCCCCCAGTGTGATGTGTGGCATGTGGAGGCACCCCCTAGTATGATGCGTGGCAAGGGGGAGGATGAGGTTCGGGAGAGGCCATGACGGTGCACCCCTGGGATGGGATTAGTGTCCTAACCAGAGAGTGCTGTCCCACCCCACCCCTGCCCCCCGCAGCCCTCCAAGGTCTCTCTCCACCGTGAGGTGGAACCATCTTACCAGGACCCTCAGCGTCGTCGGGCTCCTCAGCCTCCAGAGCCACAGGCATTACGGCCTTAGCGCCCATTCTGTGGGCTTGGTCGAGGCAGCACACTTGACTTGCACGACTCACAGTTGGCAGCTGTGATTTACTGTTGCCCAACTGTTGATACTTAGAAATGCAATTAATTATGTTTTAATTCGGGGAAGTTGAAGAGTGTTCTCTGATTCCCAAAGTTATAATTTTACATTGGAAGACTTAGCATGCAGAATTCTAACTCTGTTTTTTAGGCTCATTACCACAAAGGGTGAGGTTCCGTTTCATTGCATTAAATATGCGTGTATATATATATGCATGTCTATAAACACAGCACTTTTTATTGTATAAGTGAATATATTATTTTTATGTTAATTGAGAATAAGGAGTGGATTGAGTATTTCCATAAGACTAAGTTAATAATTATCCCTTAAAGTTTAGAATAAATTAAGGGGAGAAGCCACCCAGGCCATCTTTCGAGTGCATTTCTAGAAGGGGAGAGGGGTGATTTGATGCTAACTCTGCAGCAAAAGGTTTTGGCAAATGTGGTCATTAAAACTGAATGGGAACTGGCCTGGCGAGCTATTTTTCATTCTCAGCCAAGAGAATTCTTTCAAATGGTTGAAAAAATATTTCTTCTTTCTGCTCATAAGAAATATAGCTGATATCATGAAATGATACTATATTCCTATAAATGCCAATCTATAGTATTAATGAACAGAAATTAAAATGTAGTTATGTACATTCCCAAAAGTAACCCTAAAGTCTGAGAGTCGGTTGGAAACTCTAGAGTTGATGTCATTAGAAAACTTCACTTTATTTTTATTGAGCTAAATGGTTGAAAATCGTGAGTCAAATCCCAGTCAGCAGGGGGAGAGTGATCCACGTTTGCGGATGGCACAGTTAGCAACATTTTGTAATTAGTTCAGTCGACCTTATCTGTAACTAGAAAAGATAGACTTTTAACCTTGATATTTTCTTTGCAATATTTTCTTGTCATAATTTTTTTTAAACATATGTTGCATGAATGAATGGGTGAATGGATGAATGAATGACTTTTGCAGGTTTTTTTTTTAAGATTTATTTATTTATTTATACATGCACTGGGTACAGTCAGAAGCGCGGGAGGGTGAGAGAATTCACCAGAGCCAGAGCGGGGAGCAGAGCAGGCAGAAGGACCGAAGTACACTGCTGAGGGGAGCAGCGGGCGGCAGGAGAGGTCTGCGCGCCATGCGGGACCCTCCTCTGGGGGCCGGGGAGCAGCCGGGGATCTAACCGGCACCGCAGAGGCCGTGGGCAGCTTCACAACCCATCGCTCAACCGCTGCGCCACTGGGAGGCCCACTTGTCATATATTTTTAATTGTGAAAAACTAAGAATATCAAACTTGAACTAAAAAAGAGATATTAGTCAAACATTGTAACAGAATTTCAGTCATGTTGATTACCCTCATTTCCACATACAAGTTACTTTGCTCTCTGTTCATTTATAATGTTGAAAACTTTGTGTTGTAATTCATGAAAGGTTGCCATAAAGAGATTTCATATTTACAACAATTATTGTAGATAACCAGTCTACATAGGTCACAGAGAAATGAATGCTAAGTATTAATTTTGAGATCTCTACAAGAAGCACAAAACTATGACATTGCATGTTAACCTCAGCTACTCTCACTCTACTATTGTGGGGTAATTAGACCTGCGTCAAAGAATCTTATGGAACAAAGACTCTACGCAGTGTAGTACACGAGTCAGAAATTCATTGTTAGATCAGAAAACATTGCTCTCCCATTAAGTGAAGTTGGTAACACATTTTTAAAAAATCTATTAGGGATAAAAAGTGAAGTCCTTCATATTTTGGTTTGTAGTGAAAAAAGTCAAAAATATTAATTTCAATTTCTAGTTTTATATAATGTGTTCATTCGTATGTATTCAATCTATCATTGCAAACAGGCTACTGCATATTGGACAGTCTTATTTTAAAAAAAGAAAAGGACCTCACCATGGGGTTGCTATTACACTGTTAATGGTTTGAAACAGTAAGTTTTGTCCCCGTGAAAAAGATGGTAAATTAATGAACCTGATGCACACTTTTGGGCTCCAAAAGTTGATGCTTCAAATTACACCCTCCGGCTAGAAGAAGTTAAAATTTTTGGGAGAGCGAACTTGACCCAAATGCAATCTTAACAATGTGTGAGAAAAGAAGTCATCTTGTCCCCACCAAGCTCCTTCCACTATGACAGAATTGATATGATAAAAATAAAATCTAATTTCGCCCCAGATTTGAAAGTTTCCGAGTCCCCCAAGTGAGTCCCAAAACCCTGATGAAGTTTTTTTCTTGTCTTTAGACAGCAGTGAACCAAGGACAGCATTACAAGGTGCATAAAACCTCTAAAGAAAGTCTCAGGGTGTAATCGGCTCAGTATTAGAAATTTAGGAAAAGCGAGTAAAATTGCAAATGTATGTGCTTGACTTGAAACCTTTCGATACCATTTGATTAATTGTTTCAAGTAACTCATATTTGCTTGGCATGAAATTTTATTCCAGTTTCATTACATCTGCAAAACTTAGTCTCAGACAGAATTTAGGACATGTGCCAACATTGAAGATATTATTAACTACCACCCTGACCTTGAAAACTAGTTAGTAATAAACAAGATAACTAGTGCATGAGACGGGATTGAGTCTACAGCTGCAAATAAATTCCGCTTTGATGTTTGTGCTACAGTATCTGTCTGTCTTCTGATTTAGTGAAGTTCTGATATCTTCAGCCCGGCCAGAGCTTCAGTTGACTAGGGAGTAGTGCTGTGATTTGATTAATCTAGTGACAGTTTGTGGTTTCACTTTTCGAAAAGGACAGTAAAATAAGATTTACTTGTAATGATATGTACAGTATAGAGTTTCATAAAACCTTATCTCATAAAATGCCTGAATAACTTTCCAAGTGGTAAGAAAGAAGGAAAAAAAATAAGAATTTATGACAAAAATAATAAAGGAGGTTCTGCCATGGAAGGCTCGCCTGTGTTGCTGGAACTCCACTAGCATGCATTAAAGGCAAACAATCTTGATGAAGCTGCCTATGTAATATTACTTTCCTTTCTTCTCACTTGATTTGTGGAATCTCATCCATAGAGATATGAGTTTCCCAACATCATTGTTGATATGATTATGGGCTTACGTGTCTTGGTTCTAAATCATTATGGATAGGTATTGGACAATTCATAGAACAGACTATTTTCCAAAGTTTTTTATGACTTTTACCAATATTTTAGTGCTTTAAATCAAATACTAGAATATTAAACGTATTTATTCAAGCAAAGATTAGATAAGTAACCTATTATTGATAAATGGAAACATGATGATGGATATGTACTTGTCAACGCGAGTCTACCATGGTGTTTCTCAGCCTTGGTCCCTGGATGACATGAGCTCTGTTGTTCTAGGTGTGTGAAGGATCATAAGACAAAAGGTCATTTTATAATTTGTGCATTATCCTAGTAATCAATTGATGGAGCACCCCAATTATCAACTTTCTAAAGGTTTCTTTCATTCCCAATTGCAGTGTTGAGAAACACTGTGCTCATTCATTTGTGCTCATTCAATTTTTTGAAGGCCACAGGGAGAGGCTCTTTCCATTAGTGAGTGCTGATGGCTCAGGGGAGGGGAGGCCAAGGCCATCACACTCTACCCCCAGATCGTCCCTCCTTTTAGACACCACTGACTCAGGATAATCACAGGTGCGAAACCTAGTGGAGAAAGCCAGAGGGAGAGCTGAATTCAGAATTTTTATATATTGCAACTAGCTCTCCCCTTTTATCACCTTGCTCTTGCAGCTAATGTTATATAAGGTGCATTATATGAGTTAGAAGTGAATTGTATCATGAGGTTTATTTTTTGTAATTTCTTTTATATATGCTTCTGTTGACATTACTCTTTATTTGCATTTTTTATATTTTTAAAGATTTATTTTTTATTTATACAAGAACTGGGGTACTGGGCCTCTCTGGTGGCGCAGACGGTTGAGCACCGCATTGTGAAGCTGCCTACAGCCTCTGCAGCTCGGGTTTGATCCCGGCCAGCTGGCGAGGATCCCACATGGCATGGCAGACCTCTCCTGTCTCACCTGCTGCTCCCCTCAGCAGTGTATTTCGTCAGTCTGCCTGTTCTGCTCCCCGCTCTGTCTCTGGTGAATCCTCTCACCCTCCTGCACCTCTGGGCTGTACCCCGGTTCTTGTATAAATAAATAAAAAATCTTTAAAAAAAGAACTGGGGTACAGGCCAGAGGCATGGGAGGGTGAGTGGATTCATCAGAGACAGCGGGGAGCAGAACAGGCAGGCTGACTGCTGAGAGGAGCAGCGGGTGATACAGGAGAGGTCTGCCGTGCCATGTGGGTATCTCTTTGGCTTGCTGGGACTCAAACCTGCACTACAGAGGCTGAGGACAGCTTCACAGCACTGCGCTCAACCTGCTGCGCCACCAGGGAGGCCTACTGTTTATTTTTAAACAAGGGTGTCTGAGAGTTGAATGTGATGATTTCTGGTGGTGTGGTGTGAAAGGAAGGAGGATTCAGATTCTAGCTGTAAGTCAATGAACAATTCTAAAAAGGTTGGTGATGAGCAGTTACAATCTTCTAAGTTCCCAAAGAATAACAGGGGATGAGGGCACGCGCACACACACATGCACACACACACACAGACACACAGACATATACACTAAAAGCGTCTTGTCTAGGACCTCTCCTGGGCCAGTAATACAAGTTTCCTATTGAACTGTGTGTTATTTGTGGCAAGTAAACAAAATACAGGAGTGACTAGAAAAAATGAAAATGTGTTTCACTGCACGTCACTATCTTTTGACACCTACTGGCACTGATTATTCTCAATGACTATTGAAATCACAAAACAAATCCATGATTTCATTTTTAAAATTCACAATAGTGAAAAGTCTCAGGAATAAAGTTATTTAGTAGTTAAACTTATTGCCCAAAGACAGAAAGGTCACACAGTTGGTGAGAATCAAATTAAGTCAGTACAGAAAATTAGAGTGATTAAAATGCTAGGACAAGATGCAATGTGAGAATTTAGAAAGGTTCCTCTCTCGAAATGTGTGATCGTAGATAACGTTAATAGCACGTGCCCTAATGCTGAAGGTAGCTTTGTGCAATAATCTGAAAAACTATAGCTCCCCTACCAGGCTCACGGGAGCTGAGCCCTCCCCAGTACATGTTCATTCCGTGGCATTTATGCCATTTGCGGATGATGGTGAGAGTTAAGCATTTGTTCTTGCAGCTGCAAAGAACAGACTGAAGCAAGCAAAGGCCAAGTTGTGTTTAATGTTTGTCCTCTTAGCTGCTCACCAGAGTCTGCCTTGGAGGGACTGCTGTTGACATCTGTGCGGTGGGCGCCCTACCCAGGCTGAGGGCCAGGCGAGATTTCCTGTGTCTTAAAATAAAAGCGGATCCTGCTGCAGTCACAATGTTTTCTTCTCCAGGAGACACTGCTGACAAAAGTTGTTAGAGGAGAGAACATTTGGAAAAATGTTCTGAATGAAGCTACAAAAATACTTGATCAAACACCAGTTTACTTGTGAATGTTTTTCAAGGGAGGGCCACACCTGGTCCGAGCGTACCTGCTGGCTTTCACAGGAGGAGGGCCCACCAGTGTTCAGCTGAAAGGGGAGTCGGAGGAAGACTCTGGAGAAGAGTCCATTGGCTGCCGTGGAGAAGTTCAAGATGAAAGTGTCTGTCGGTGCTGACCGGTGCCACGGCAGGTCTCCACCCCTGGACATGCTGGAACTGGACTTTGTGAGGCCCTGCGGGAAAAGTAAAGGGAAAAACGTGTCGTCCGCAAGCCTGTCCATGCCTGCTTGGGCTGGAGGGTGTGGGGAGCATCAGCGAATCTCAGCTGCCCCTGACAACCACCCGGAAATGCTGAGGGGGGTACTGACAGGGTGGTCTCTTCCTCTCAGTGGGAAGGTCTGGATGGTGGGAACCCCTCTTCTGGTCTTCTGCTGAGTCTGAGAACCAGCCCCTGAGACACATACTGTGGCCCCAGCGCCCAGTGAGAAGAGCATCGTTCACCCGCCCCCATACAAGTTCTGAAATGCTGTGAAAACGTTTGACATTCACAGGAAAGCAATGAATATTTTGCTGTAGTTCCCAACATCTTACATATGTGAACAGGCATCTCCTTGTGTAGCAAGCTTTGAGAGCAAGGAGGGACATGACCTTATTTCAGTTGGCTGCTTATTTAAGTTCTACCTAGAATTGAGTATTCGTGCAACAGAATAACAAGAACAGATTTCATAATAAAAAAGGTAAATTTAATTCTTCAAGTTTCAAAATAGTGCTTTTGTGCATATAGAGATCAAGAAACCAACTTACGTGCATAATAATTTAGTAACTGCTAGATTTATATTTGATGCTAATCTGTTACTCGGAATGAAAATTTATTTTCAAAGTCTTATATAAAATTATTAGGCTGTATTTCCCTTGATATTGCTTTGGTTTTCTTTGTAGCTTTACTGCTTAACATGTGTCATGTTGCAAATAAATTTAATTAAAGTAAATTCTGGTCTGTGTTTAAATGAAACCCATCCAGTCTATGTTTAGAAAGAAAGAAATCTTATTATGACTTAAGTGTACTATTTAATAGACATTTGTTTTAGTTGCATAATGAATTTTTTTTTAAATTAGTGAAGAGAGTAGCTTCAAGCAAGCGAGCTAAACTTGGTTAATTTTTTTTTCCCCTAAAAGTTAGCTAAAATTACGTATTTTTAGTTTTCTTAGTGTTAAGAGGGGCAGTAAACGAGGACTTCCTGTGGAACCACAGATGATATATCAGGTACTATAGACTATGGCATAATATCTTAGAAAGTAAAAATTTGTGAAAATACTTTAAAGTCTACTTAAAAATTTAAAAAAAAATCCACATAGACAATTAAAAGGAAAAAAGGGCAACAAAAACTGAGATTTTCTTCCTTGGCACCGCTCTATGTTTTGTGGGGAGGAATAGCAACACACAACAGACCAGAACTGTGTTCACGTTCTGTTGTGTAACAAGCGAAGAGAAACGTGACGGTGGAATGAAAGCCCCTTTGCCGGCGGCAGCCTGCGCCCGCAGTGTGGCTGTGGGGCTGCTTCTCTGCTCAGTATCTCACAGGTCAGAATCCAGGGGTCCGCAGGCCATGCCCTTTCTGTGGGTTCAGGAGAGGAACCTCTCTGGGCTCCTGTGGGATGAGCGCATCTCTGCGAGCATGTGACTGAGGTTGCTGCTTCCTTACTGGCCTTTACCCAGGGGTCACTCTGGCTCTTAGATCCCGAATTCCTGCAAATGACCCTGTGTTTCATCACGTTTAGGATCTCGGGGGTGCTGCCTTCCATTCGACGAGGTTAGGCAGCTCAGGTCAATACTCATATACAATTCAGTGGGCAGCAAAGAAGAGGAAGGTAATGAACTTCTTGGCTAAGGTCAAAAGCCTGGCCGGCAGAGTGGGCAGAGCCCAGCCTGGAGAGCTCCTGGAAGACATCCATCAGTCTGCAGGGAGGGGAGTTGCCACCCCTGAAGTGAAACCTCTCGCCCGGATCTGGAGACGGCTTCAAGGCTATGAAAGCACGTCAGCGTCTCACATTGTTGCCTGTATTTACACGACTCCTCAGAGGCACCTTAGCAAGGGCCAGAATTGTTTCCACGTTCACACGTGTTCATTTTCCTTTAGGTGGGGCCTCGCAGCTATCTCAATTGCACCCACCTTTTCATGGGCTACGACCATTGCAGTATCAACCCATGAAACCTCCCCATCAGCCAGTGTCAGTGCAGAGGACCCCGCTTCTGTCAGGGTTATTCAGATGTCAATGTATGGGACGCCCTGTCATCGGCACCGTCAGCAGCCCTTCATGGAGCCTCACGTGCTCTGAAGGTGGGCTCCCTCTTCCAACCCCAAGTGAAGAACACACTCAGCTTCTCCCAGACTCAGCTGATTGGCCAGACCCCCCCCAGATAATCTCCATATTTTAGAGGCAGGTGGTCTGAGACTTTAATTCCATCCATAAATTCTTCCATACCAGTAGCTTGGTGTGGGATGCTATGGGATTCCCCTCAGGGGATGGGAATCTAAAAGGATACATCTGGAATAATAAGCACTAGATGAATGTTTCAGATATGAATTATTTGACACCTGGGTAAAAGGAGGTCGCAGGGGAATAGAATGGCCTAATCCAGCATGGTCCATGAGACTGAGACGTGTATGCAGACACACGGGGAAGGTGCCTGTGAGGAGCCAGTTACTGCTGGGCCTGGTCAGCGGAAGCAAGGAGTGAGGCATGTGGCTCTCTCAGGCTCTCTGCACCCTGCTGACCCTTGGTTTTGGCCTACCATTAGCACTTCGAAGGAATGCATTTCCGTTCTTTTAAGCCCCCCCTATTCTGTGATACTTTTGTTCCAGCAGTTCTGAGAAACCGATAGAAATTCAAAATAATTCCATGAGCTTCTTGATGGGCTTTATGACCTTCTTTTGTACTAGTTTTCTACCCATTTTCTTCACAAATATCACCTTGCTACCTGAGATTTATTTTGTGTTTCCAATAAACCCATCTATTTTTCTGCTTGGAGGCTTCTGATATTTTCTCTATCTCGAAAGGTCTTTTGTGCACATGGCAAATGATTAGTTGTTATGTATGGATTTTATCATTTGGTTAGTATCATGTTGATCTTATTTGATGGTAATTAAATATCAGGACATGCTAGGATTACGTCTATTATAGTTCGTGCCAGGAACCTAATGTCGAATATTTTAAGTACTATCAGAAACCAAAAGATAGGTTTTTAATAGAAGTTTAAAGAATATGGAATAATTTAGAGAAAAGCTAAATCTTGATATGTCAATGTAATTTGGCTTGAAAGCATTTCCTATATTACTTTATGTTCTAAGAAATAAACTTTATATCCGCTCAAGTGCAATGTATTTGAGGAAAAAGATCCATTTTTCATCCTTACTGTGTAACTCAGTTCCTATATGTGATAGGTCTTCAATAAAGATGTGTTAATTTGATAAATATCTTAGTAAAGGAATTAATAAGTGTCACTCCCTTTCATGATATATGTTTTTCCTGGTTATTGAGAAGTGATCTCATTATAAGCAATTACATTAACTACAAATAAATATAAATGTTGAATATTATGATTATTTTCATTAAAAACATAAACATACTTGCTATGTGATCAAAAGCTTTAAAGTAAATTAATGTTTACTAAACACAAAAATGTTTGAATATCTTTAATTATTAAATGCAAATATATATTTCTGGTCTAAAGAATTCAAGTGATATATTAAATATAATATTAATAACTTTGTCAAGTGTTATAAACAATATTCAGATATTCACACAATTGATCCGTGCTATGACTATAAAAATATAAGACATGAAAATAAACTGGAATAGACATAGTGATTTTATACTTCATTTTTCATTCCCATGGATTTAGAGTGAAATTTGATAAGATTTGGAAAATTGACCAAGTTTCCAGCAGATCACAAATAATTGAATGATTCCATTTCTTTTTAAATTATTTTCCTATTCTTGCAATTTTCTATCACTTGAACTTGCTAAACTTTTTCTAGATATCTGCACTCACCAGCATTTTTTTTGCAAATTGTTATCATATCTTTGGACATATCCATCTTGGCTAACTGATGGAACAGTAGGTTCTGAAATTTCCAATTATCATATAAAAATTGAAGTTCATCATAATGTCTCCTGAGGCATGGACTCATTTGGCAGCCAGTCAATGGCCTACATATTGACACGTTGACTAAAGACCACTCTGTGCTGTTTAACTATTTACTTTCTGGCAGCTAAAAATGACCTACAAGTATTGCTTAAAAGAGACATTAATTGAAACCAAGACACCTGTTTGCCTCTTAGTCTTTCAAAACTGCTAAATATTTGAGCAAAGCAATCTTTATTACAACAGTATTTTTTTTTTAAGATTTATTTATTTATTTATATAAGCACTGGGTACAGTCAGAAGCACGTAGGGTGAGAGAATTCACCAGAGCCAGAGCGGAGAGCACAGCAGGCAGAGTGACGAAGTACACTGCTGAGGGGAGCAGCGGGCGGCAGGAGAGGTCTGTGTGCCATGTGGGACCCTCACCCAGTGGCCGGGGATCAAACCGGCGCTGCAGAGGCTGTGGGCAGCTTCGCAACCCAGCGCTCAACCACTGCGCCACCAGGGGAGGCCCATTTATTACAACAGTATTTAAGTTAATTTACTATCACTTTTACTACTGTTCATTAAAAGACATATTAACTGCATTAAATATGTATGTAAACTATTGTATTACATGTTTTAATTTAGTGTAAATTGCTTTGAAATATCTTAGTAAAGATACATTAGGCAAGCTGTTGAAGTCTGTAGTCAAAAGTAAATGAAAGAGCTAAGTGAGATTGGAGATCGGATTAAAGACTTGTGAAAAGTGACATTACCACATAGTATTGACTTGAGAACAAAAAAAAATACAGAACTGAAACTGCATAGTTGGTTTGGAAAGATACCCATACATATATGGCTGAGTGATTTTCAACAACGTTCCTAAGACTCTTCCATGATAAAAAGAAATTCTTTTCAGTAAATTGTGCTGGGAAAAATGGATATTCCCTTGGGGTTGGGGAAGGGGACTGATTCCTGTCTCACACTACTGATAAAATTTGTTTTGAGATTGATGAAGATTGGTTATATTTGTAAACAAAATCAATAACTGTAACAATCCGAGAAGATATCAATAAAGATGAGTAAACAGCTTTATATTTTGGAGGTGACAAGGTCATATTGTCAGAGGCATAAGAAGAATCATGAAAGGAATGTCAAGCCTCTAAAGAATATTCAAAGGAATCCCAATTTTTTTACTAACCCAAATTGACATATGATTGATAATCTTGATTTAAACTTTGAGGAACACTGAGTTTATTTTGAGCATTATCTTTAATTGGCATGCTACCTTAATTCTGTCTTAATCTAACACCATCTTCTTGGTCAACACTATTTGAAGGCAGAGCACATACACAGCCCCGAGGTACATTTTACATGGACTTGCACGGCCTCCTTCACTCAAAAAAGCTTTTTCTACCGCCCACGTTCCCAACCTTTGCCTAAGGTTTCCATTATTAATGCTAAATCTACAAATTGATTTGTAAGCTGAAGTCTTGTCTCTGGGTGATCTGTGTCACCTCATTCGTGAAAAGAAAAAGACCCAATGTCCGTAAGGAAGCAGGGGTTGATCATAGGGATTTAATGGGAGAGGAGGCGAGAGTCCTCTTTTTGTTATTGAGTTTAACAAAGTAAGTTTATTTTTGTAGTTACAAAATTAAGGGGAAATCTGTCAAAAAATAATAAAGTATAAAGTGGGCAATTAGATACCTTGTCGGGTCAATCAGAAAACAAAAGGGAATGAGGTCAAAAGGAAAATTTATCTTCTGCTTTCTCAAGTAATTTCAATACTTAAATATCCGTTTCAAGAGATTTTTAACATTGTCTGGCTTCTATTTTAACAAATCGTTGTGCTTATTAGTCTGCGCAAAGTAGTGCTTTGTTAGACTTAGCCCACTGTACTTAACAATAACGCAATTAGAATTGTTTTTTACCTCTGTGTGATGGCAAAGTGATTTCACCTCATTTTCTCATTTGAGCCTTATAGCAGCCTCTGAGAGAGGAATTTTTAATCTCTACTTAATAGCTAAAGATGTCTTCCTAAGTTTTAGTTAATTGACAAGATATTTAAGGTATTCAATTGCAGAAAGTGAATCGTAAACAAAATGGTATCAGTTCATTAAAGCATTTTTCTGCAAGTGTTAGCACGGATCCAGTATATCTTCAGATCAGATAATTTAGTTGTTAATTTGTAAAACACACTTTTATTGTCTTCTTAAAAGATGAATTGTAAAAACTCCTGCCAAACTCTGAAACACAGGTGACACACAATATTGCTGTTACCATTCTAAATATTTTGGGCAAGTCACTTCAAATTTCATTTTCACTTTCCCCCCAGATAAATAATGTGGGCTTACTCCAGAACGTGTGATGGAGGTAAACATCTAAACATATTCAGACACTGCTCAATATTGATACTATCTCTTGGTTTTTCTGAAATAAAATTTAAAGAGATACTACAGAGGAACAAATGAACATACACTCCATGGTGTCTGTGCACTGTTCATTTCCGAAAAGCTGTCTTTTCAATTAATCACATTTTTTTTTTCTATTTACCAGTCAAATGGATGTTATTCTCCCTGTGCAGTGTGAAGCGGGAAGAGGGAAATTTGTTTTTAGGGAATGGTTTGGGAGATCCCAAGGCAGGTTGTTATAATGTCACTTTATGGTGTTGGTTTGACAATCTGATTTCCCATAATACCTAATCTATACCAATTAAAATGTAAATATAAACAGAACAGGAATTTCCTTAGGCCACCAGCCTGGAGGTACCGTTAAGGTGCAAATGAATAGCATAGCAATTACTGTGCACCTCAGTCACAGCTTCCTCTTCTCTGCATTGGCAGGAACTGCTCTCAAGTCCTCCCACCCTTGACTCCCCAGCACCCCTGCAGGTATTTCTATTTCCAGGGAGCTGCACTGTTTCTTGATAGACTGTGCTGATACCTTGAGAGAATTGATAAACTTGCCAGACACTTCCAGGGATGAGTCTGTGTATTCCTTGCTAATTGCTTCTGCTTGAGAAGACCAGTGGCCCAGAGACCTCTTGTCCACTCTGGTCTGGGCCAGGTCCCCAGGAGAGTCCTAAGAAGCCCATGTACACACGCGTGCCCAAGAGAACACGGTGCCTGGCCACGCTGGGGGCTTATCCTTTGCTCTGTTCCCTCAGTCACCAAGCCTCCCGCTCACTGACTTAGCATCATCCGGGTCTCTGAGGCTGTCATCTGCAGCAGGTACACAGTAAATGTCCTGCAGAATGGCAGGTGGGTGAAATTGGGACCTGGACGGTGGTCGTGAGGTCACCTGCAAAGACAGCAGACAGCAGGGAAGAAGTTAATGTCACACAGAGGACCACAGAGGACAAGGGACAGGGTCAAGACAACACAATCAGTAAACAGATGAGGATGAGAGAGTGGGTTCAGGAAGAAGAGATGAAAATGAGCTTTGTAAGTTTATATGAGAGACATGAGCACACAAGTACAGAAAAGGAGAACTTTGAATACACCCCCCCCACACACACATATATATATATTCAGGTTTTTTGCCCCAAAAATCTAAACTTTATCTGTGTGTAAGATGCATGGAGTGTGGTTACAGTAGTCTCTGGAAAAAGCAAGAATATGATTGCAGTAAATGAGATGTGATGTTGAGAGCTCTGGAAATGGGGAGAGTGAGGATATAAAACTTTTCAGAGGAAAAAAATAGCAAAACTTGAGAGACATGAAATGGAGACAGTTTTAGGGGATCAGTGAGCCTTCAAATTGAAAGCCAAGCATTGTGTATATGTGCTTGTATTCACACACGTTTATTTCTATGGGATGGAGGCCAGTGGCTCTGTGTCAGGTTCTTGAAGGCATTTCTGCCTTTGTTATTGACCATACAGAGAATGAAGGGGAAGACTTCAAAGAAGGAAAGCTGGAGAAATTTGTTGCCATTTAGTGTGACAGCAAAATATAGGAAAGTATTGAATTGGGGGTGAAGAAATTGAGTTTCTTTTTAACGTGTTACATTTTATTAAGTCCTTTGACAAATTAAAGCAAGCAAAAGGAAAAGAATAAGAGGGCAACTCTTAGAATACATGATTAAAAAACAAGATAACAGGTCAGAAATGTATTGCATGTGGAATTTATTTTTAATGAAGATACAGCAAATGCAGAGCATTTGAATAAGTTGCAATCAAATGTTATATAAGCGAAGATAATGGAGTAGGGAAAACTGAACCCATAAGTGACCAAAGCAGGTCTTTTGCTTGCCACCCCAAAAGCCAAGCTCTGAAATATAGTATCTTTATGCAGAGGAATTTATTTGAGGTGACACCAAGGAAGTCAGTGGGATAGGCACCCAAAAAACCAGGCCCCTGAGTAGTGAGAGTGCTGTGATATATAAGGGTGCGGAGGATGCAAGGTGATATGGAGTGTGAAGGGACTGGGTGGCTTTGCTTTTCTTGTCTGAGGAGCTCCTGGGCAGTGTAGAAATCATGAGTCAAGGCATTTGACTCTCAGTGGTGAGTGTCTCTTTGGGCCATTATCCATCAGCAGTCAGCAGATGTTTGTTTCTGATGCCACTAATCACCCCCGAGGGACACAGAGAATCTTTACTAGGGATGTAGCATGATCAATTTTCTCAGTTTCCAGGA
Source organism: Talpa occidentalis (assembly GCF_014898055.3). Classification (NCBI taxonomy): domain Eukaryota; kingdom Metazoa; phylum Chordata; class Mammalia; order Eulipotyphla; family Talpidae; genus Talpa; species Talpa occidentalis. Next base: position 114,891,817 of record NW_023605194.1, read on the forward strand.
GTGCAGTTGGAGCAGCTTAATGTTTAATCACAAGGAAGAGTAGAGAGAAGAGAGAAAAAAGGATGGTTAGAGATTTATTCTGTTATTCCTAACTTTAGGGGAATTTTGGTTGCAAAATGGAGGGTGTCTAGCTACAAACCTAAGACATTTAAGCAAATTATAATTGTCAGGAATGAGAAGGTAACTGACCAACAAGGACTCAGAAGCTGACCACAAGGACCAATCTTTGGTTGAGTAATCAAATTACAGATTCAGAAAATAATAATTTATCAGTGTTATCAGTCAAATTCATAAGACCTAATTACTAAACATGAATGATAATTAATTGCTATACCTGAAAACATATCTAGCATGATAATTGAAAAATACTTTTCTAAAGTAGATTAATGTGAAAAACTTGCTTAAGAGATCGCTTTATAGGCCAGAAGTAATTAGGTGGATGTGTTATACAGAATTCTAAGATTTCCCCAAAGATCTTCTGTTCTCTGTGGTGTTTATTTCCTGTGTAATTCCCCCAGCCAAATAAGATGGATTTTGGTTTCAGGATTAGACTATATTATATGGCACAATTGACTTTAAAATAGGGTGATTTTTCTGGGTGTGTCTGCTCTAATATATCAGCCTTTAAGAGGATAGTTTTCTGGGGTAGCAGCAGAAGAGCAAGTCAGATTTGAAGTACCAGCCAGATTCATGGAGCCATTCCTGTTTTGAAGATGAAAGGGCCATGAGGAAATGAGACGGGCGTGGCCTTCTGGAGTTGACACAGACGTCTTTCTCTAGCCAGCAAGAAAGCAGGATTTGAGTCATATCACTGCAAAGAAATGAATTCCATCAACAGCAGGAATAATTTGTGAACAGATTTTCCCCAGGACAGTCCAGAGGAAAACGCAACCTGCACAACACATGGATATTTATTTCAGCTCTGTATTATTTTAAACCGAATGGCAAACGAGACTTCTGACTACAGAGGTGTGAGGTTTTTAAAAACAAGATAGCAGGCCCAGAGTGGAGTCACTTATGCTAAGCCCCACATCACCAAAGTGTCAGAGCACAATGGAAATCATCTCCCACCCCTGTAAATTCTAGGCTGGCAAATAACCAAATAACCATCAGACAGAGTGATGAGGAGAAAAGAAAAATTAACAGCATGTACACCTCCTGTGGAGGAGATAGGGATGGTTAGTTAGAGAGGTCACTGGGTAAGATAGAGCAGAATACATAGTTGTAAATTCTTCTTTCTTCCATGAAAAGAGAAAAGTATCTCAAAGGCACCGTCCCTGCAGTCTTCAGAGTCCCTCCCATGGAATCAACGTGTACTGCAGACATATTTTTGGGGTGGCAGATTTTTGCTCACTTACAAAACTGAGACCTAAATCAGTTACAGTCTTGTCTCTTGTAGAAATGAAATCTTAAATCATCCAATCAGAAATTGTCCGGTCATCACTAGTATGAAACTGAGCTAAACTGAGAGGTATCCGGAACCCCAAATGGTTAAAGAGAAAAACCTATTCTAAAATAGGCCATCTGTGTGCACAATGGCAAAAAAAAAAGCAGACTCTTTATGTGATCAAACATGTTTAACTGGTGAGAAGTTCAAAGGGGAGAGAGAGAGAGAGAGAGACCAATTAAATTCTGAAAATTATCCTTTTGCTTCATGGGCAAATACCCAAACAGACATGATGCTTGGCTCACTGTGGGGTGGCTGAGGCCCCAAAGCTTTTCATGATTCTAAGACACCTCCTGCTGGAGAATCATAACAAAGGAGACCAGTGAGTCCCAGAGAACTGGGACAGGAGAGAGCTGAAATTTAAAATGTAGCATATAATCCACCGTAAGGTCAAGATAACAGCTGCCATTGCTTCTGCCGAACACTAAAGCCTCCAGGGCCAAGGATTAGGAGCAGTCTCCCCTCATGTCTCCCCCCTCCTTCAGTCCACCTCAATAGTAGACACACCTTGCTGCTTCCTGCTACCCAGAGGCCCCCTATGCGGGAAGTCAGGTTCATGGTGCATTGGGAGTTGTAGTCCTCATTGGCGTGGAGTGGGGTGGAGTCTATAAAGATGTCAAGGAATGAAGTTCCTCCAGGATATCATTCACTGACTTAAGTTTGCTCTTTCCTGCTCCCCTGACAGTTAAGTAATCTTTCTAATAGAGACTTGCCATCCTCTAAAGGACTCTGCCAACTTTAGCATAACCAACGCACCAAAGTGCCAAGGATAGTGTCCTCTGCTAGACTGTATGATGCCTAGTTTGCTCAAAAAAAGAAAAAAGAAAGGGCCTCCCCGGTGGCGCAGCGGTTGAGCGCTGGGTTGCGAAGCTCCCTGTGGCCTCCGCGGCACCAGTTCGCTCCCCGGCCACCGGAGGAGGGTCCCACATGGCGCGCAGACCTCTCCTGCCGCCCGCTGCTCCCCTCAGCAGTGTACTTCGGTCCTTCTGCCTGCTCTGCTCCCCGCTCTGGCTCTGGTGAATCCTCTCACCCTCCCGTGTTTCTGACTGTACCCAGTGCATGTATAAACAAACAAACAAACAAACAAATAAATAAATAAATAAAATACGTGCCTCTTTAAAAAAAGAAAAAAGAAAAAGAAAAACTTTAAAATCTTAATTTCATTTAAATTTTTAAACTTCAGGTTTTTTGTTTTGTTTTGTTTTGTTTTACTATGCCCATTTATCATTTAAAAGATATAATAGGTGGGTATTTTAAGCTCTAAACTTGTGGTAAAGTGGGCACAGAAGCAGGGTAAAGCTGTTTCTGCTTTTTTACAAGTGTTCATGTAAAACAGAAACTGCTCTACCTTGATTCTATGCCCACTTCAAAAATTTTTTTTATAACTTTACATTTTAAAAGGGCAGGTTTATTAGGAAAAGGAGAGAGAAAAAAGAGGCACCTGCTTAGCTCCAAGAGGGCGAGGGAGCTGCTCTGTGCCCACTTGAATCTCAGGGCCCTGGCTACCCCCAGCTCCAAGGGCGGGAACAGGAGTGGAACTGACCTTCGTCTCGTCCGGCACAGTTATTTCAGGTCCAGGCACGGGCCCGGATGGATCAGAGCCCCCTCCAGCGTTTTCTGTGAAAGCCTTTGGAACATCTTACCTCGTTTTAACTGGACATGTAGGAGGAAGCTTATTGCCTTAGGGGTGACTCGTCACCTTTGTGATAATAAGAAGAAAGATCTAACCCTGTGGCACCCACCCCAAGGAAGTAAAGCCAGAAAGTAGAGAAGCAAATGGAAGTTAAGTGAAATTATTTGAATCACAGACAAATCCTTGCCAAGACCACTGCGAGACAATTACATGAGCCAATAATTCCCTTTATTATTTAAGTCCACTTGGCTCTCATTTCTGTTCTTTACAACCCAAATCCTCCTACAGTCGTCACGATCTTCACTCTGAGACTCTTTCTCTCTAAATTACCAAGACCAGCGATCTTGAATTGGAACACGCACTGCCCCAAATTTTCCCTACAGCGACACTGATTGTTCACTCTCCATTTCATCTCTTGGTTTCAGTCCCCAAATGCTTCTGTCATTCAGCATTACCTCATCTTAAAACTGACAATATGGGTGATTTTTTTTTTCCAAAGAGCATTTTGGATTAACTTCTTCCTGATGACTCAAGGAGAGGCATTTCATCATCCATGTATTTTAAAATTGTGCCTTAGGACTTGCACTGAACATATCCCCACCAATGACCACTGTCTCTCAGCTTGTAATAAAAAGAAAATTTTATGACCAGGGATACAGTGTACAAGACCTCAGCTCCAGTTGTGGACTGTCATTTCCCAGGTCTCGATGCAAACAGTGACAGTTTGGCAAGTACAGCAGAATTCAGTGTAACCCTCTCTGGTGGCTTGAGGCTGCAGTCGACAGGTGCATTTGCTTCAGTGACCCTGACTGATGGGGGTAATTGTGGTTACTTAAGTCATCAAGAAAAAGCAACCCCTTGTTTGTGAAGACACTGATAATCAGAGAAGGGGAATGCCAGGGCAGATTAAAAGGTGGCTGTGCCGAGAGACCCTTAAAGCAGGTTTGGCAGTCTGTAATTCCCTTTGTCACACGGTGGTCCTCATAAGATGACTATAAAAGTGACATAATCTTTGTTGTGTTTTGTATTGTTACTATTTTTTTACACTGATGTCTTATCTGGTTCCCCTATATCCCTGCTATAAGTGAAGCCATCCGATATTTTTCTTTTTTCTTCTGGTTTATTTCACTGAGCATAATTCCTTCTGGTTCCATCCACGTTGCTGCAAATGGTGTATAAACCAGAGACATCCTGCAGGGAGGAGGCGGGAGGGGGTGGAGGGAGGGAGAGAGGAGCACAGGGGACTGAGGTGATGGTGCACAGGTGCCTTGGGGAAGGAAACTCTATGGGGACTACACCTGAGGGCATGGGGGGAAGCAAATATTGTTTAAGAATGAACAATGATGTAAAAAATAAAAATAAATAAATAATAATTGGGCCTCCCCGGTGGCGCAGCAGTTGAGCGCTGGGTTGCAAAGCTGCCCGCAGCCTCTCCGGCACCGGTTCGATCCCCGGCTGCTCCCCGGCCACCGGAGGAGGGTCCCACATGGCGCGCAGACCTCTCCTGCCGCCCGCTGCTCCCCTCAGCAGTGTCCTTCGGTCCTTCTGCCTGCTCTGCTCCCCGCTCTGGCTCTGGTGAATTCTCTTGCCCTCCCGCGCTTCTGACTGTACCCAGTGCTTGTATAAATAAATAAATAAATAAACAAACAAACAAATAAATAAATAAATATACATGCCTCTAATAAATAAATAAATAATAAAAATAAATAAAATTTAAAAAAGAATTATATCTCAAGAATTGGTTGCTAATTTTCACACAGTTTGAAAAAAGTAAGACCAAGATGTTATAACATTGAAAGATTCTCTGAAACCCATCATGGATATAAGGGAGTTCAAATATCTTTAAAAAAAAAAAAAAAGTGACATACATAAATCTACGCACCAACGTTGAGGCAACTTGAGGTGCTTGTAGACTAAACATTGAGGGCTGTGGCCCTAAACATTCTCTAGAGTCTGGAGGTCTGGAGGGAACCAACCCTGCTTGGTCCTGAGAAGTGGTGCCCCCACCCCGCCCCGCCCGCCAGGTCCTCCTTGCTCAGCTTCTCCAGTTGCCCCAAGTTTGCCAGCAGGTTCATTCCATTCCCTCTCCAGCGCTGCCCGGTTGGGTTGTATGCTTGCAGCACTGTAATGTGCTTCACCCCTTTATTTATGTTTAAAGATTTATTTATTTATGCATGCAGAGCTGGGGTACAGGCCAGAGGTGTGGGGGGGTGAGAGGACTCACCAGAGACAGAGTGGGGAACAGACCAGCCAGATCTACTGAAATTCACTGCTGAGGGGAGCAGCGGGGAGACAGGAGAGGTCTGATGCGCCATGTGGGCAGCTCCCTGGCTGGGGATCGAACTCGTCCGGCAAAGGCTGTGGACAGCTTCATAGTGCGGTGCTTAACCCTTTGTGCCACCAGGGGGCCCTGATTCACCCCTTTAATTCCCATTGTGGTTCTGTAAGTTTGGGTTGAGTCCTGAGGGAAATCTTCCCACCTCATGGAAATCAGAACTCTGGAGATCTGAACCTGACAGAACAGCACTAAATCCTTTACTATAAACGGATTCAGGAAAACTTTCAGACAAGCGTAACTTGCTCCTATATTCTATTTTTTTTTTTTGCAATATTCTTTAAGACTTGTTCCTGTTTCCTTTTTTCATCTTGTTTTTAGATTGTGATAGACAGCATGCAAAACTCCTGCTCCTCACTGCCACCTGCCAGTTTTGACAGAGTAACCTCTAATCTTCACAACATACCTATTCAAGGAGAGATCACAGGTGAGTCCTGCGACTTGTAATTTGACTGATTGAATGACCATGAATTTGAGAGAGGGAGAGCCACGCAGGGTGTGTTGTTTGCTTATCTCCTGTTAGAACACTGTCTTGCATTTGTTTTTCTGAGCTTGTAAGAAAATTAAATAGAAAGAATTTTCCTATTTGCCATGCATAATTGAGCTGGAACTAAACTGCAACAAAAGATTATTTATTTCTGTTTCCGAATGAAAATGATAGATATTGACTGCATGCCTTTTGCAGTATATTATTGATAAAATCAACGTTAATGTGTCAATTGAAAACCTGCCTGTCTTTGAACACCCCCCCAAAAATAAGAAAGTTGAGTATGGTATGACTTTACCTTTGCTCTATCACAAACGTGTCCTCGTATTAGGTGAGACATTGGAGGAGAAGATACCTAGAGCTGGGTAAGAGGATGTGTTGAGATCGCCTCCCGCTATGTGGGGTGCTTGTGCAGCCAAAATCTGGCAGGTGCTTCCTCGCCCTGCAGCAGGTGCTGTCCATTCACACAGACAGGACAGACCTTGCCTCGTCCCCTTCTCACGCAACCGACACTTCCAACAAGAATTAGTGCCACATGTTGTGTTTAACACCACAAATTTTGAATTTTTAGTTTCTATACATGCCTGAAAATACCCAGCTCAGTCCAGTCCAAGGAAATGTATTTATTAGTATTTACTACGTTTAGTGCTTTACTCCATTATTGTGATCACTAAAAATTAGTAGTATGGACCAACACAATTTCACACAAACTGTGGTAGTTTCTGTACTGAACATGTGGCAAAGCCTGGTCTCTGCACACTGTTTTTTGTGTGCATTGTTTGGTTTATATCTAGGAAAAAATGTTGCCAAAAGCAGAAAATCAAATTATCTTAATTATTTTTATGTTCTACTGCTAAGCCAAAAGCCATGTAATATGGTTATCTTTTCCTGGGATTTGTTATGTTAATCCCTTTAATTAAACCTTAAAGCCACAATATGCTGGCATTTAAAAAACTGGTGAGGGAATCAAGTCAAAGAACTTCCAGACAAGCCCCTGCGCCCCTAAGCTTTAAGAGGCTGGGCGGCTGGCAAGGTTAGCAGGCACCTGCCTCTGGGAGTGCGGGGCTACCGAGGCAGGGGCTGGCCGCGTGGGGGAGCTCTGGAGCCAGAGCTCCTTCAGGACCCCGGAGGCAGAGCTGGGTTGCCATTTTCTGTATTGTACTGGGGATACGTGCACAGGGACATATTCTTGTTTTTAGCTCATGTACATGGATTCTTTTTCATTTGCTCAGTTCAACTAGAGAGCCAGAGAAGCATTCTCAGTTGGAGAAAAAAATGCATCTATTTACACACACGCGCGCGCGCGCACACACACACACACACACACACACACACACACACACGGCTATTGCCTGAACTGTGTCTCCCCGAATCCATCATGTTATTCCCTAATTCCCAATGTGACGACATGATGAGATGGGGCTGTTGGCAGATAATTTCATTTCGATGAGGTCATGAGGACTGGCCCTGACCATGGTATTAGCATCCTTGTGGAGAAGGCCTCTGACAACTCTCCTCTCACTCCCCTCAGCTCCTCAGAGGTCAGTCTCCAACCAGGGGGAGAACTCAGGCTTCCTAGCATGGAGAATTCTGAGAAAATAAATTTATGTTGTTTAAGTCATACAATCGACGGTACTTTGTCATGACAATTCAAACTTACTAACGCACACGCACACATACATGCACGGAAATTTTTTGAAAAATAAAATAAGGAAAATTCCCATTCTTCTTGACATAGGAAAATGATTTAGTTTTCTATCAAACTTGGGAGTTCACTTAACACTGGCTGTTGAGAGACTCAAAGAAAGAATCCTGTAAATGTGCTGTGATATACCTTAGATGTGTTCTAGAAACCACCAAGCCAAGTATGTCACGATACATAGTCTTGTGGCATAGATAACAATGATAGCGTTTTGCCAGTGGGTTTTAGTAAAATGATCCACACTTGCTGGAAGTCTGTGTTGTGAGCAGAAGGCCTGCAGTTTCGCCCTCACGCAGTCTTAGTACTTGCGTATCAAATCACTTATGATCTTGGAGCAGGGGCACGTTGTGCACTGGCCATGCATGTTGTTGAATGGACACGAAAGCTCAGCTGGTTAGTGCTCACAGGGAGAATGTGCTGTCCGGGAGAAAGGGCTTCTGTGCATCTTCATGCAGTGGGAGGGGACTAGTCCTTAGGAGGAGACCGGCTGGTCTTGCAGACTAAAATGATTCCAATGAATCTGTAGATCAGGTTTGTAAAGCAAACCAATAAAGAAAGCATGAATCACTAAGATTCTGAATTATTTTACTGTAACTGAGCAATGAGAATACATAATATGTTCTAGACCCTACTATATTAATGAGAATTTTTCTCTTTCCATTTGGATCAAAATATTTATATAGTATATTAAGATCTCTCTACTATATTCCTTAACACAACAAACCAAAAGATTTCATAAGCCCTTCTTATTGTTCCTAAATAAAGAGGAAAATAAGAGTGGATAAAGCCTATGATAAATTATGATCAACTGTTTTTTATTGAGTTAAAACCTAAACTTAAGACTTTTTAATAAAAAGGATGACTACTTATTGTTTAGTCATCATGCAGTTATTAAGAATATTAACAACCCTATGGGCGAAGGATGTAGGTTTAAACCTAGTATTATCTGTAGAAGGTGTATATTCTGCTCATTTATGAAATATCAGAGATGCTGCCAACTGTTTTTAAATAGTTTTTTAGGTTCTAAATCAGGATACTGCTCTGGAGTCTCAGAGAAGGCAGCTGCCTGGGCGAGGCACCCCCATTTCTCCTGACAGTTGTTTTTAATGGTGTCTATTTAAGAGTTCAGGCTCAGCTTATCACCGACTGCTGCTTGGGATGTAGTATCTTCTTGCCATGATAATAAAAGCTGGAGGGATTTTAAAAAGAAGCATTAAGATAAGCACAGGAGTTTCCTGAGAAGCAGTTCACAAAAGCCTCGATAGATGTAGAGATAAGTGATACCCTGGTATGCTGGATTCTCTGTGACCCCTGGGAATTTTCATCAAATTTTAAATATGTCCCCAACTCGCTTTGAGTCCTTGAGCAAGCGAAGGTTACTCGTTCTCCTCCGCTTTCCTAAGTTAGGAATTCTCTCAATAACCCTACATTAATTTTCACTCATTGATTTCAGTCCACTTCCCTCCATTACTGGAGAAAAGCTTCCAGAGGCATATAAAGCTAACTCTCCGTGGACCAGCTGTAGCCGGCATATTTCATTTCATCTCTCCAATCATTTCAGCACCTAGTTACTGCTCCTCTGAATTCTGAGCGCACTTACTGAGCACCAGAGACGTCACGCAAGCACACGAAGATGGTTTTTATATTTTGAAGCTATGCTCTGTGTGTGTACATATTAAGACTTCAAAATGTGTGATGTGGGCTGGGGGAGAGAGAAAGGATGAATATCAGGAAAAAGAGAGCATTACAATCTCGGCCTTTTTACTGACAAAGTTTCTTTTGGGGAGTTTCTCAGTTTCTTCATGTTTCGTGTGGATGATACTAGCTAAAATTCACTTCAGAAACAGCGTTCAAAAGTCTGGACACCATCTGAGAGGGTCGTTGTCAGGTGTGTGCAAGCTCAGCGGACTGTTCTGGGCGACTCCCTCTCAACCTTGGTGCTCTCCACACTGGGCGGGGTACTTGGTGGGGGGGTGTCTGTGTATACATTAGGGGGTGTCAAGGAGCCTCCTTGTCCTCCACCCAATAGATGCTGCAGCACCAGCCCAGCTGTGGCCATACAAAATGTTTCCAAATGTTGGCCACTATCCTTCGGACGTAAAAATCACCCTACTTAAGAATCACAGGTCAAGAGGTTTACATGCAGCACTATCAACTGATCCAAAGTAGGGGCTTATTTTTGTTTGAATCCATCATCATCCTTTATCTTATATAACAGGCAGTCATAAGTCAGAGGAAGAGAGATTCAGGGGGACAAAATGGCCAAACAGATTCATGAAATTAAACTTCTCATCCCAGAAGGGAATTGTACACTGTCGTTCCCAAAACATCTAAGTCATTTCATCTGTTACATGTGATCTACTGTCTGTTTCTCTGGGGAGGTTTACAGACTGTTCTTTAACCTTGAAAAATGATCTTGAAGATAGCTTTTTGAAAAAATGAACCACTTTACTTCAGGTCCCGTGAGTCCCATTGGCCACAGTGGGGCAGCGAGATGTGCAGGGGACCGGAGGGGAGAGTCTTGTGGAGGACGAAGGACCGGCCTGGGAGAGATCAGGAGAACTTCTGCCTAAGACCCCCGCCTGGTCTGGGGAAGGAGAGCAGAAAAAAAGGTTGACAGTGGATTCTCAGACGGCAGCACAGCCCTGATGGGGCTGCTGCCGGGTGATGTCTGCATAAGTGTGATCTTCCCCCAAACCCCTGCAGCTTGCAGGCCAAGACTTGCGTCCGGATCCCTGCTGGGAGTGACCTCTGCAGAGAGGCCTCAGCATAGCCTGTCCAGGGGGCAGGTAGGGCACAGCCCTGCCCTCAGCACCTTCCCACCCCTGTTGGCAGCACCTGGGGCTGTCTCTCAAGTTCTCTCTTAAGCTCTTGCACATTGTTTTTCCTGCCAAAGGCTGTGCCTCTGTTTTGAGATCAAGGAGGAAGAGACTTGAGGAGCTCAATTTGTTTCTTGTGATGATACGGGTAACTAGCTCAAGTTGTACTGCCCAATGTAATAGTCACATGATTTAAACTTAAATTGAGCTAAATATGAGCCAGGCCATATCTCCAGGGTAAGAGCATGTGGCGGGTGGACACTGGTGGATGGTGGCGCCTCTCGGTGCTTCTGTCTGGGCAGAGCCTCTAGAGCAATGAAAACGCTGACAGATGGACCCTTCGTGCAGCCTGCGGGTCTTCTCTTTCACAAAAATCCAAGTCAGAATAAATTAATACAAATTTGAATTGGCACTAGAAATTTAAATATGGAGTACTCCGTATAAATGCGGAGAGACTCTCCCTGAAAGTCTTGCTGAAAAACCCCACCTCCTTCTAACAGTCCGGACATAACTTTAAACTGACTGGACATAAGAATGTTCAAACACAAGATTTTTAAAATTCTGTATAGTAATCTACTCTAAAAAAAATTAGGTGGAAATAAGGTACTTATAGAAATATTTCAGAAAAGTGATCACACTTGCCTTAATTAACATAGCGCATCAAGGGAATTGATGATTTTACATAATAAATTTGAATGTTCGGTTTTCTAATTTATTTGTCTTCAGTGAAAGTATAGTATTTGTTGAGAAAAACTCATGTATTATTATGGTTACCTATAGGGCTTAACTCTGTTTGTTATATTTTCAGAAATGACATTTATTACCTGCTGGAATTACTAATTGTATTGCAACCAAATAGATAATTTTCTTTTCCTTTAGCATTATATTCTACTGAGAAAAAAAAATATTTCCTGATACACAATTGGGATTTATGTGCTATCAAATCAACTGCTTGTAAATATTTGAATTACTATAATACTTATATGATTGATAATCTTCATTGGGCAATTGAAACCTGCCAAGATCATACTGTTGTAAAGTAACTTCATTTTTAGGTGTCTGTCCTTAACATGGCACATAAATCAGGGTGATGAATTTATTGTCTTTTTATCAGTTCCCCAAATCAAGAAATACTAATTTTTTTTTTCTGACTGATTTTTTAGTTGAGAAAATAGTGCTCCTTCATTTTAAAGGATCAGAAAGAAAAGAATAGAAATAGAAAAAGCTAATAATAATAATGTCTATTGTTGGCTTATATTCTTAGTAGCCAGCATTGTTTTTATTTATTTATTTGTTTGTTTGTTTTTTAAAGATTTTTATTTATGCATACAAGGACTGGGATACAGGCCAGAGGTGCAGGTGATGAGAGGATTCACCAGAGAGAGTGGGGAGCAGATCAGGCAGATCTACTGAAATACACTGCTGTGGGGAGCAGCAGGGAGTCAGGAGAGGTCTGCTGCAACATGTGGGTCAGCAACCTGGTCAGGAATAGAATTTGTGTTGCAGAGGCTGCAGACAGCTTCATAGGTTGCATCTTAACCCCTTGTGCCTCCAGGGGTCCTGTCGTGTTTATTTATTTACACATATTATTTCATAGAAATCTTACAATAAATCTGTGAGACCAAATATAATTTTGTTACCACCTGACAGGTGAGGAAATTGAGGACAAACATTAGAGACCAAGAGTGCAAAGCAAGGAGGACATAATTCCAAACGCAACACCTTGATTAATGGATTTAGTGCTGGCATTTCAGCTTGGCACTTAGGGTGAGACGGCATTTGTCCCAAGTCTCTGCCCAGGTCACAATGAAGCAATAATCTTAACTGTGAAAGAAATATTTGGGTACAATGCCGCTGAGAAAGGAGGTAGAGACCACAGAGCTGGTAACATCAGCTAAGGAGTACTGTTTCCAGAAGTTTCATTTGAACTCGTGTGTGCTGTTCATTGGAGACCTTCTCCTCTGTAGAGCACTTTATATGTCCCCTTCCCGTAACTCAACCCCCTCAGGCCCATGTCCAGATCCTCAAGGCTCCAGGCTCATAATAAACAAGATGCGAGCATTGTTGAGCACTACTGAACTAGGCAAACGCGTGCTTGTGATTTCCAGTTGTTAATGAGCTGAACCTTTCTCATTTGTCTTTTCACATCAGAAATATTTATGCTGACTTACTCTATTTTGTTACCTAGTCAAAATCAGAGCTCTAAATTGATTCTTTAACATTTGAAATATAATGAAGCTACATATGCCTTTTGGAATCCGTATTAATATCTATCCTCCCATCTCTGTCAGTTTCCAATGTTTTGGGTCCTCCGACATTCAGCTCTAGGATAGGATAGATTGGGGGCCTGCATTAAAATGCAATTTGCATATTGCATACTGGATACAAATAATAAAGCCACCTCAGTGCAGACTCTGAAACTTAATAAACCGAAGCCTGTGCAATTGCATTTAAGACTGAGTGACCCAAATTTACTTCTATTTTGAATATGGTGACAAAAGCTCTGATTCCACTTACATAGACATCTCACTTAGGCAAAGGCAGACAAAAGAGTTAGTTCTTTGCAGACAAAGCAAATAAGGATTCTTTCCTAATTGAATGAGCACTGAAAATGCCAACATGTCCTGAGTATATTATTTAATTATGTTCATCTGAATCAAAACCTATTCAGGATAGAATTGAATGCTGTAAATTTGACTCAAAAAAACAAAACAAAACAAAAAAACACTATGGCACAACAGAAGGTTCAGATGTCAAGTAACAATAGCCATTAAAGTCAGAAAAAAAATTTCACATACCAAAGACACAGTACAATTTCTCTTAGAAATAATTGCTTTGTAAAGTATCGTAGAATATTATTATGGAGACATCTTCTTTTTCATTTAATTTCACCAACTGTCACCAAAGGCAGGAATCTTTCAACATCATTGTAAAGGGATGCAAGTTCTGAAAGACAACAGAATAGACATTGGGGACATGAATATTGAGTATTATACTGTAGGAAGTGGCTGTCAGGTTTTAGCGGGACAATGAAATGAGGTGGTTGCAACAGAGATAGACACAATGAGAACAGAAACCTGATATTCCAGCCGTGAAATGAAAAAGTAAGGAAGAAAGAGACTACTAAATTAGAGATAACTTTGAAAAGTGAGTCAATGAAAAAGAAGTTAGAAATTTGGAAACAGAAGAGCACCAGGGAATTGAAATTGAGGGCATTACTATAAAAAGAGGTGTGATGATCGTGGAATGATAGATTTCAAAATGGCGTAATGATGAACAACATGGAAGAAGGGTGCCCGGTTTGTGTCATAAGGATACCACTAGTTAGAAATCATGTAAAAAACTTTCTATCTAGAAGGGAGAAGATGTATTTTCTTTAACAAGGAGGAAAGTGCTTCTAAGAAAGTACTAGTTCAGGAAGTGCACAAAAATGTCTTGATTCAAAAACTCGATGTAGATATCTTTGAAGATACAGAAGGAGGAAATTGGATCCTTATTTCTTATTGAGCTTTTGCAGTGGGAAAGATCCATCCTAATACTTTCTATTAAATGATAACTCTGGTTTACTTAGAATTTTAAAAATTATCTTCAAGAAGCAAAGCTATGTAATAGTTTTGGTTTAGGAAAAAGTCATAAATATTTTCCTTTCTCTAATTTTACTTTTATGCATAATTAAGAAAATTAGTCCTGGAAAACAGTTTTTACAATTAATGAATTTTTATTTAAAAACATGGAGACTTACATTTGTGATTGCATTTAAAATGCTTAACAAAAATTAGTAATTAAACAAGTGAAATGTTTTCTAATTACAAATTATTACCCTGTCATTTAGACAACAATTTAGATTAGAAACTTTTAGTGCATACCAACATAATTAAATCTTTAGACTGGTGTCAAGTAATGTAAGAATTTAAAATTACAAAATAATATGAAGTAAATGCAATTCCATTTCTGTAAGTCTTCTTGGTGAGAGAGAGAAAAGTGAAATGTAAAGTTATGTGCTCATTTTGTGTTTGTGAATGCCCTTTTCACAAGAGTGAATGTTTGAATATTAAGAGTAATCATATCACCCCAGGCTGATTTTTAAAAGTGTATGTATGTGTGTGTCTGTGTGTGTGTGTACATTAGTAATTATCTTCATAAAAGAACCAAAACTGGCTTGTATTAGAGCAGTGGACATACTTTGTTTGGTGAACACAGTTATCAAATATTTTTGAGTTGTTGACAATGTTAAAAGTAGAGAGATTATTTTTTTTATTGAGGTAACGATTTACAACACTATGTATGATCCCAAAGTACAGGGTCACGCTTACTTTTCTTAGTCTGTGTACCCTCGCCTTCAACAGGAGTCAATAAAAATACCATCATGCTTTTGTTCTCCGTGTTAATGGAGATAAAGGCTTTGCTTTTTTTCCTGGCTGACTTTAAATGTCTGCATTAAAGCAGTATGAAATAACTTGCTTGAAAAAATTCCTTTTTCAGTTAATTTGTACCTCAGATCCCCAAGAACTTGAGGAGTAAATTGAAAACAGTCAGGGCAGCCCTGACCACAAGCGTTCCACCCCCAGGGAAGTTTTTCTTGCCCTCTTCAGAGAACAGAGACTCCCGTGGCGCAGCGGGAGCCGGTCGGCATCTGACACCTTTGTCAGTTGGCGGCATAAGGACCTTCCAGGGAGCAGATGCTTCACTCTGTGAGGGAAAACAAAGGACATTCTCTCTGCTCTGCAAGTGTTTCCTCCAGAGTCTTTTAAGGGCATTTCAGGAGGAGAGAAGTCGATTTCTCGATGGAAGGAGAGCATGAAACCTTCAGATCATGAATGACTGCCTAGGATCTTTTATAAACACACAGTGAGTTTTCCGAAGTGTGAAGAAGCCTAAGGAGCAAGAGCAGAGTTTTACAGTCTACACAGACGTTACTGGGAAGATTGATGGGCTCTCTGTTCTCTAGAATCGAGCAATAAATTCACTTCTATTTGAAACACCCTAACTCTTTGAACTGAATATGCCAGCGTCGGGGACTGTTCATGTAAGGGAGGAAATCCAGAGCTCTGTGACCTGAGAACAGGGTCTGGTTAGTGCTGCTTTACCTAGTTAGAAGGTCAAGCTCATGTTGGGGTCAACACGCACACCCCAAGCAGGCATCTTTCTTTGAAAAAAAAATTTGCTTAAATAAGCAGGAAGTATTTAAAATTAAAAGAAGCTGGCTGTCTCTCTTTGCACTAGTTTTTGATCTGATTGTATTTCTTAATTATGTGGGAGAGGCAGGTCATTGCCACAGTGCCAGGCCCATACCCAGCCCCCTACTCCTGGCCCTCGGAATGCCAGGACTCTGCTCAGTCGTGGCTCCTGTCCTCACTCTGGGGCGCGACGTCCTCCCTGGGACTTTCAACAATCAGCCTGGATTTCACTGTTTCCAGGAACATGCTATCAACTCAAGTTGCTGCTGATTTCTATCAGAGGTCTCTGTCTGTCCAATTAGAGTCCAGTAAATAAACCTACTGGTGTTTTCTCCCAGCTGACTTATATGGCTCACCGTCTAATTCCTTCTGTTGTTTGACTGGGGAGTAGTTTCTGGCTAACACGGTTTGTGGTGAGAGGATGAAAATCCATGAGGTACAAAGTCATCTGTTTGCATTGTTTTCAGTCAAACAAACTCCTCGGTGAGAAGCAATCATGGGCAGGATAGGGGACCCAGCGGCGACTCAGAGCGTAAGAATGTGAGGCTCAGGAAAAAACACTTACAGAGGAGCCTATTGCACAGACGCCGCCGTCGTCCTCAGAATACCCAGAGACTCCTCTAATGCGGGAGAGCATTTGTGTTTATGTGGAACAGAAAATTCTTGCACTGCATGCACATGCTAAGAGATTCATCCGTGCACCTCTCCCTCACCTCCTCAGCACTGAGGTCTCAGTACTCAAATATTTTCTTTTCAGACCCTCATCTGATAACACAAAACTATGTGCATTTGTAAGTTCAAGAAAACATCTTCCCTTCCAGGGAAAGTAAATATCAAAATAGACAAATACAAGTTCTGTGCAGTGCGAGGATTTCCATGGTTTTACTCTAAAAGCCCGGAGGTCGGCACATGTCTTCCTGTTTTCCCAAGGCCTCCAAGCTGTAACTTCCCAGCCAAAAGCACGTGGTGTCCACTGCACACGGAAGACCCAGCGCTGACACTAAGCGGTTGAGCCCCCGCCGGACCAAGTGCAGGGCTTCGGTCAGGTGACTCGGGTGCTCCCGGGGAGGTCACGTTACTCACCATACATCTATTCTAGCAGCTCCGTCCCCGTAAGGCTTTGGATGTTTTCTTTTTCTGCTTGCCAGGAACTGTCTGATGTCTGTTTATTTCATGTGATCCACTTTTGAATATAAATTTTAATGAATCTAGCAAACAAACTGCTGGGAAGTAGCACATTGAAGTACACATCTTAAGAAAATGCACACATCTGGGTAAATTTGATTGAATTCAGGTTACGGAGTAGCCAGAAAAATCAGACTATTTCTACTCCTGTCCCTCAGGTTCCTGCCAAAGTAGATGATGGAACCTTGCGATTCCTCTCATGGTACACTAGCTCATTTGGGGGTGGAATTTGCCTTATTTCCCAGGGGCATGAGGCCTGGGACAAAGAGGAGCAGAGCAGGGAGATCTGGGGGCGAGCAGAGAAGGGGCAGAGTGACCTGGTGATTGGGTCTGTAAGGGTGCAACGCCGGCTCCGCAGAGGAGGAGGAAGTTCCTTCCCCTGCAGCAGAGGGCACAGTGGCTCACATTCCTCACAGCTCCTCACTGCAATTAGAGGAGCTCATTCTCTTACGTTCCAAACTTTATTTTAAAAAAAAACTCAGTAAAGTCTTTCAATTTGCATGACTATTTCCCAACTGGCATGATTAAATTTAGAGTCTGATTCTTAGTTAGCTATTTTGACCTTGTGGCTGTAAGGAAAAAGATACGATTTCAGAGCAACAATAGACACTCTCTGGTTCACTGTCTTGAGCAGATAGTTTTAATGCCCGAGTTTGTGGTTTTCTTCACCGGCATAGGCAGAGGCAGCCTCCATTCCGTGGGGCCTGCAGGTGCCGTCCTCTGCTGTGTTAATCAAGGGTAGTGGCCGTTTCATATCCAGAAGCTTTGATTTCAGGTAACACCCACGTCCCCCTTTCAGTAATAACACGTCACCAGGCGTGGATATTTAGTGTCACTTCTCCTGTGGCTCTGACATCACCGCTAGGTTTCTGCTCCTATCGGCGTGTTGGGATTCCAGTATCCCAACTTGAAGGTCTGTTTCTTGAGACCTCTCCTAGTGACAGGAACTGTATTATTCATGTTCGTGTCAGAAAACGCGGTCCATTCTAGCCCCGCCAAGATGGTGAGCGTGACCTAGGCCAGTTATGAGAACACGAGACAGCCAGAAGCCACCGCAGAAAGCCCTTGAGGCAGGAGGCACCTGGGAGTACGATGTCTCCAGGGCTGGGAGCCGCAGACACCAGGCAGGAGCAGAACCTTCGGGACTGGAGACAGCTCTGAAGCAGGCCGCTGGAGCGGGCACCTGGATGGACGCTGCCCTGCAGAGCAAGCGCCGACATCCAGCCCGTTCTCGAGGCATCGCTGGGAAGAACGAGGGAGGACCTAGCTCTGCTCCATCCTGCTCTCTAGTTCCCCAGCGCACCCCCTTGCCTGGGTCTCTCTGAAACCAGGAAGGAAGCCCGAGGAGTGTCTTTGGCCAGTGGCACCCCCAAGGAGTAGGGGGCGTCTGAGAACAAACCCGAGATGAAAGGCTTCGTCGCCTCTGACAAACAGTCCTGCGCTGCAAACAGAAAACAAGTTTTAATTTGTTTTAAGCTTAAGCTATTGACCTAATTTTTCAGAAAGTACAAGAAAGAGATGTTCTTTTCCTTAGATTATTGACAAGGCTAGATAAAGAGGTTCTCCCAAAACAAAGAGCACATTCTAATTTTAGCTTCCTATTGCTGTTCTAACAAATTAATACCAGTTTAGCTTTTGCAATGTACATTTAGCCCCGGGTGAGACTAATGTTTCTTTTACCCACGTCTCTGTATCAGTTTTCTATTGCTCCATGACATACGGTGGTGAATTCAGCAGCTCAAAACCAAATGCACCAATTATGCACAGCTCCGTGGGTGAGAAGTCTGAGCTGATTCAGCTGGTCCCAGACCTGGGTTTCTACCCTGGACTCGGACCGGAAGCTCTGGGGAGTAACCACTGCCAAGCTCATTCCTTTGGGCTGAATTCATTTTTTTGCATCTATAGGATGGAGGCCCCTGTTCTTTTACTTGCTGTCAGCCTGAGGCTGCACCTTCCTGAGCGCTGCTCCCGGGGCTTTCTCCACATTCATACCCCTAGAGCACCTCCTGCTTGTTGAGTTCTTCCCCTTCTGCTACCGGAGAAAAGTCTCTTTTAAGGGTTCTGGTGAATAGAGTAGACCCATCTGGGTACCCCCCCTATTTAAATGTCAATCTTGTCATTTAATATGACATAAGGCAGTAGTTCATCATATTTATAGGCTCCAGGGCTTCAAGTGAGCCATCACTAGGGGGCATTTCAAAAGTGCTTCCTGCCAGCAGGGCACCCCACGGTAAGTCGTGTGGGGTGCCATTCTGTGTCAGCATCTGCTTTCTCCCATACAACTGCTTAGACCCTGCCTAGCTTCCAGTGTCAGATGAGATGGGGCACGGTCAGGGCGGTACAACCATAGATGGCATCTACTCTCTGGTTTGAGTAATAGACCATCTTTAACATGTGATGATGATGAAATAAATACTATAAATAACATATTTTGTATTTGATGATGGCATTTTAAATTAGAACTTTCTGAAATGATTACTTAGTGAAAATATGAGTAATGTTCTGTTAGTTTATAGTGAACAGAAACATTTGCTCTTTTGTGCAGAGGTGACTCTCTAAAGCAAACTAGCGCTATGGAAAGGAAACAGGATTATAAAAGTACCTAACTGCTAAGATTACAATATTTTTTTAGGTGCATGACTTTCTGAATGGTTCTCTTTTTCCTAAGGAAGAAGCTGTTGAACATCCTTAAGTTTCCATAAGTAACATCAGGAGCTCAAAATGTTGCCTCTGTTTCCAAAATACCTGCACTCAGATATCAAGATAGCAAACCAATAACTTATATTTGGATTTAATCTTTCTTACTGTGAAAATATCATAGACTAATAAAAAACATCTAGGGATTGTTGATTGCCTGAGGGATTGTTGATTTACCCCATTAATTTTTAAATTATTATTTTTTATATGTCTTTCTTTGGGGATAGGTCATCTGTGTTGATTTTGCAAGAAATCTTAAGTTCTTAAGGAATGATCAGTCAGCTACTACCTTTGTATTATTTCAAGCAAATGACAATATTATGTGATAATGAGATAGTGAACTTCTTAAATTAGACATGTGCATAAAAACAAACCCTTCCTCCTTAGAAATCCAAGTGATTGTCATTAGCTAGTTTAGTCTCACAGCAGGTCATACAAATTATTATTACATTTAATTAGCATTCTGACAAGTTAGGAATTCTTTACCTACATTCAGACTACATATAGAAAATGATTCGAAAGCATTTCATTCCTTGAAAGCATCAAAGCAAATCAAAGAAGTCAATTCCACTCTTATCCTTGTTATCAGATACCTAGGGGCCGTTGAACCAAATGACAGAGGAAGAAATGCCAATTATAAATATTTTAAGATGATACTTTGTTTACCATATAATGATTCATTGCAAACAAAATGATTTAATTCAACACAACTGTTTTACTTTGCTATAATAGTAATGCTACCATTGTTTTCCAAAGACTTGAGATATAGATATACACACACACATACATATATATGAGATATGTATATATATAAATACATATATTTGATATATACACACATAACACACACACAAGATATATCATCATTTAATGGTTAGGGAATCATTTGACTCCTATTAAATTCTATTCATCATATAATACATATTAAGTAATTAGTTATTTTGAATTATTGACTATCATGTTAAAATTTACCAGCAAAAGTGAAAGAGAATTTTGCTGGCAGAGAAATATATAGATTTATATACTTAAATTTCTGTGCTGAAACACCATGTTCTAGAATAAGATAGAGTGAGAAAAAATAATGTAAGGGTATGATAATGCATTAAAAAATTGAATAAGATTACATTCATAGTTTGAAATATTTACTAATGATACTACTATTTGTCATCATTTACTAATAATATTTAGTAGAACTTTCTCACACTCAACTAGTTTCCTACTACTAAGTCTTTGATATTCTGAAAAGAACAAAAAATGCATAGTAAGACTATAGTCATTAAAAAACAAATCTCCCTTTTTGTTACATTGGAAATAATATTAGCTGTGTCTTCATAGTAATGTGGTTTTCTTTTCCATAAATGTATACATTGCAAATACAAAGTTCCCCTAACAAAACTACAGGAGCAATAATTAGATAAGGCCAATAAATATGGAAAGTATTAGACTTAGAGAGTTCAGAGTTCAGGCTAGCTTAAGATACATTGAAGTTCCTAGCAGACACATTTTATTGCAGTGATGTAAGACAGCATTTTTCTACTTTTTGAGATATGTATTCAAATAACACTGTTTATTTTCTGTATCATGCAGAGAAAAGGGATTTATTTCTAAGAATTTAGAGCATTGAACTCAATATTAAAAAACCTTCTTCCTTAACTATAGGATGGAGGAGTAGGGGGCACCCTACTTCTTAGTATGTTTTACTTCTTAGTATGTTTACTTCTTAGTATGTTTCCATGGTACTAGAAAGTTATTTTTTTTTAAAAATGCATGAACTCAGGAGATACAGTATATCATAAAACATCTTTAAGGACTATTCCAATTTATGGAACATTAATCTCTGAAATCCTCTACTAATCATGAAGATCTTTTAGAATTCATTATGTAGTTTATGTACAGATTAATATACTCCCCAGAAAACCCATTTGTGTGTGTGTGTACATATACATTTATTTATTTTCACATTGTCCTGGTTCTCTCCATATTTATTAAAATGCCCAGTCTGTAATTAAGTAGCTTAGGTGTAGATTCTGCTGTCTACAGGCTTGATGATTGAGTTTGTTATGATCAAGTTTCCCCATTTCTAGAACAGGAGTAAGTAGTAGTATTTACTTTGAGGAGCAGATCAGTTAGTACAAATAAAGATAATAGGGAGAAAAAAGACATCTTGCATAATAATTCATAATAAATATCAATAAATAAAATAATACATGAATGAAACAATGATAAATACAAGAAAAGCATTTGTCTTGTATTTCAGTTTATAGTTTTGGAGCATCTTTTCACATTTTTCCCGTTTGATCTAAAAATCAAATCACTAACAATAGGATGAAAGCAACAACATAGAACAAAATCTTTTCAGTGGTTCCCATAAAAGTCATACAAATCACTTAGAACAAAGATCAAAGTCTACCCTATCTTCTACCGTCAGCAAACCCGATGTCAGAAATTTAAATTAAAAATACTTTAAAGGTGCTGAACGCCCACGTTTCTTAGTGAGTAATCCATACATGTCAAAGGGAGACCTTCAGTCAGAGTGCCTGAAAATCCTGGCTTTGCATTCAGAGAAACCCAGGATTAACTCCTAGTGAGGCAACTTCATAGCTATGGACTTTGCCGGTGTTTGGAAATATGTACTTGAAAGGTTTCTATGTCTAAACCAAAAATCTATTTTATGGATAATATGAACACACAATCATACACTTTCAAATACCTAACACCTGATAATTCAAGCATGTGTTCTTCTTTTGGGGGACTGTTACCACCTAATTTTGGAACTCCCCCAAAGCAATGACTATGAGTCTACAGAAGACAAGAGAAATATATACCAATTAGACAACAGAAATATATACTAATTAGTTAAAAAATGGTGACAAAACATAGTATTCTTGTGTCTTCTGCCTTATCCCCCATGAGAAAACTAGCTGCTACAAATTTCTATTAATATTAGAACTTTTCTGATTTACCATCTTGTGTTTAATCATATTCAAAACAGCAGGTCAGAAGGACTCAATCACCAGAAATAGCCTGTTTACTGATAAATATATTTTCTTGTTGGTGTCAGATTTAGAATCATCTTAAGTTTTCTCTGATGATTCATTAACTCATACACCTCTCCTGACCATGCATGGTTCTCATACGATTTAAAAAAAAAAAAAAAATCACGGAGACATTTATAACCTACCTTACATTGTGCGGCATTTACACTCACTTTTACTAAATATTCTTGCACTTTATTTTGCTAGCTCTTTATTTTGTCAATTTACCCTTTCTATAGGTAGAAAGAGACTCCATTATCTTGGAAGGAAAAGTCAGGAATTTAAATTAAGACTTTATTCAGGATTTCTTTCTTTGCATTTATCTCCTTGTATGCAGTTTAAAACAATGATATGAAAGAGGTGTCCAGCACCTTGATTGTGCACTGATGGTGGGGCAGGTGCAGTGGAGTAAGAACCTCGCTGATCACGTGGTGCCTTTTAGGTCAGTGCGATGTCTTTGACTTTCATTCTGATTGAGATGGGGAGTCTTTAGAGGATTTCAAGCCAAGAAATGTCATCACCTAACATTTCATCAGGACGCCATGGCTGCCAGGAAACACGTTTCCAAGGGAGCCTGAGAACGAGCAGACAGGTCTTAGGTTAGAAAGCTATTTCAAAAACATCTCTGCAGTGAAGATGGTGGTTTGGACGAGCGTTGGCAGTGGAGGTGGGGAGAACAGTTCGATTCTAGCTCTGTTTTGAAGAGATAGCCTTCCTGTTTGATCACAGTTTGGCTGGATGATACAAAAAAAAAAAAAAACAAGAAATCAATGAAGGATTCTGAGGTTTTGGGTAGAAGGATGGCAAGACTAGACTCGATATTCCTGTCATGGGTGATTTTGAAAAACATTTCAGTGGCAGTATAAGAAGTTGATCACGGCCATGTTATTTTGAAGGAGCCATTGGAATATAAATGTGCATATATAAATGTTAGCCATATGTTTGTATATATAGTATATATTTTAAAAAATTGTACTCAGCCATAAAATGAATGGCAATTCACTATGTAAGACTAGATACTCAAAACACGTAAAACCTTCAGTAAGATGGTAAATGGATAGTTTTTAACATATACAGTGATTTCTTTAAGGAATAAAACATTTTATCCATTGCAACAAAGTAAGCAGAGTGTAAAGGTCTTTTTAATTAAAGAAATGCCAATCTTATAGGCCATACTCAGCCAAGACTTTGCTAAAAGTCAAGAAAGTCTATATAATCCATCCCATAGGAATAATGCATAGAAAAAGGCATAATTTACCAGGAAAAAATTACTTCCCAAAATACTATGAATCTGCAGAGCGGTGTCTGGAGGTTGAAGTTGCTGGGGCACCAGGAACACGCGTGGTGAAGTATGTTTCTGCAGCAGCAGATGGACGACCCGAGAATACACACCCCAGTTATTTAGTGGCCTCCTAAATTACATGTGCACAGACCCTGGTCATGAGCCAACGGCCACTGACATAGTGGCTGGCAGCGCAGTGAAGCCAGTGGCCCCGGGCCGGGTCTGGCGGGAGGAGCAGAGCCCCTGGGGGCAGCCGCTTCATTTTTCTCCCCTCTCCCTGGCTGACTTTTCTTCTCCCTTTCTCCTGATGTCATGGAACAGCAGAGTCATTCCAGACGCTCATCACTACAGAGATTGGTTCTTTCTCTGTGCTGCTTACAAATGGTCAGGGGAGAAGACACGTGCGCCTGGCTGCAGCCGCGCCTCGGCCAGGCCGGCGGAGGAGTGAGGAGCGGGGGGCCTGCAGGGTCCTGGGGGGCTGCAGGGTCGCTGGGGGCTGCGGGGCCCCGCGGCGGGGTCTGCGCCCACTGAGCCCGGGGTCAGCCCGAGTAGCCGCTGTGTGTCCGAACAATGACAGAAGCAAACTTGACGTGACAAGAGAAGTCATCAGCAGACGTTGTAGAAGCACCAAAGACTGGAGAAAGACCCAGAACATAGCGAATGAAAATAAGTGGCCCTGGCTTTTGTTAGCTAGGACATTCCACAGTGACAAAATGGGGAGCATTTGGCACTCAAGCTGGGAACGACACTGTTTTTCTCCATGTTATTACTGTGTGTGTGCATGTGAAATACATGCATTATTATACATAGCATATCTACATGCCTGTTTATCATGTCCTCATTTATACATATGAAAATACAGATAGGTTAAAAAAAAAGCTGTTTCCTTGGAGACTAATTCCATTGGCATGCTAAAAAAATCTGAGTTAATTGTAGCTATTTAGATGAATATCGAAACCCAGTGGAATTAACCAATTTGAGAAATCAAAATCTTCATTCTCAGATTTTTGGTCAGATAAGTATCACTGTTTGCACAATTGGGACTTATCTGACCCCATGTTATTAGAAGGTGACGATCTACAAGATGTGTGTTTCCTACCATCAAACAGCCCCTTGTTCCTCTGTGTAGACTTTCTAAAATGGCAAGTGTGGAATGAACATTTTCTGAATTCTCATTATATGAGACAACCCAGGAAATCAGAGTGAATTTCTTACTTACAGTGGCATACTCTTTTCCACCTGATTCTCTCGCTTTGTTTTTTAAACTTTTATTTTCTTTAATAAGTTAGAAAAAAAAAAGGAGAGGTATAAAAACTCAAGACTAGGTTTTATTATCTGATTAGTCTGGAGAATAGTGTATTAAGGTTTTCACAAATAATATCCTAAACTGAAGATTTATTGAAATACAACTTACTCAGAAAATACCAACTTGAAATACTCTTGTATGTATCTTTTGTTAGCATATTTAAAAGCTCTTCTATTATACTTAAAAAACATAAGTAGTCTATTAAATTTAATTTTTAAACAGGCAACTGAAATACGTGGTACATTTTTTGATTGAGGATTAATTTTTACTCTGTCACATAAGCAATAGTCATGTAAGTTTTGACAGTTAAGCCTTTGTACCTGCAGACACTACATGTGGATGTATTGCTGTCCCGTATAGCCTGTGTGTTTCCACAAAATAAACTAGATTCTAAGGAAAGAGAAATTAATTTTGGGGGAAGTAAAAAGCCTATTTTGTTAAAAAGTCCAGTATTTGCTATTCTGAATAGAATCTACATATTAACAGCTTTCATTATTTTTGCCATTCAGGCCTTAGATACTATTCAGTTCCAATTGCCTACAGCCTTTTCTTGATCAAAAAATGCAAAACTACTTCTGAGCTTCTGTATGTGTCTGATTGCTTTGAAAGCGATGAGGGATTCTTTAGAATGGAAGACATGAATCATTAAAGGGTTTGTTTTGCATCTTACGCATTCCAAAGGTTTGGAATATATTTTTGAAGTGTTGCAGAGCACTCTGGTATCGCATGGGTTTTTCCTCTCGAGGCTCACATTCTGAGTGACTGATTCTGCGCTCACCACACTACCTGGGCACGAGGAATATGAGGGAGGAGATGAGGCATCCCTGGAGTATAGCTTGAAATCACATCAGGGGAGAAGCCAGTGCTTATGCTTGAAAACCAAAATCAGTAGCTTGTCTTTATGCTTTAACAGAGGCTGTGTTAACTTAGCACCTGTTCTGGTACCCAGTTTTATCTGGATTTTCTCCAGGTATTCTTCAAAATATCTTACACACCTGTACATGAGAATTAACTTCTAAAATGCTTTCAGTGCACCTGATTCCAGATTCACTTACTGTTTATTAAGCTCCTTTAAGGCACATAATGTAAGCCCAA
The DNA here is from genome assembly GCF_014898055.3 of Talpa occidentalis. Classification (NCBI taxonomy): domain Eukaryota; kingdom Metazoa; phylum Chordata; class Mammalia; order Eulipotyphla; family Talpidae; genus Talpa; species Talpa occidentalis. Next base: position 114,918,017 of record NW_023605194.1, read on the forward strand.
TCATTTTTTTTGTTGTTGTTGAATGAATACTGGACATTAGGAATAACTGTATTTTAGTCATAGACTTGATGGTTATTTGAAATCTATGCAAACATACTATAATCCTGGTTTCAATTTATTTCACTTGTATTTTGTCCCTTGGAAAATTCCACATTAAGTAAAAATCTAGAGCAGTGACATATGAGTGGTTTCTTTAAACAAATATTGTCTGGAATTGTCAAATATTTACTTTCTGAGTCTTTCCAAATGCTCCTAATGGCAGAATTACTATCCCATCCAATATAGTTTCCTTTCCCACTTTTATTTAAGAAAGAAAATGACCCCATTTAAAAATATTTGTTGTGAACTAAATGACATATTCACGTACTGAAACTCAACAAAATGGAACAGTTCAAATTTAGACGTAGAAATACCGGCACAGACAGAGCATCTGATCATCCTTGCGGGTGCTGTCCTTCCCACTCGCCTTTAAAATGCCAGTGGAGATGGGAAAAGACACACGGAAACATGAGAGAAAAAAATAAGATTGATGTCCACGCCATGTAAGAAGAGATTTCTATTTTCTGCCAGCCCTGTGGAGGTGACCTAAAAACCCCTGTCAATGGCAAAACGCCTGTGGATCTAATGCCGGGGAAACTCTTCTTCATCTTCTCCCCTGCGGACTCAACTGGGAGGGGACACGGCCTGCGAGTGCCGCGGTGGAGACGCGTTGTGTTGGGAGGATGACCTTGTGCATTTGCAAATGGCACGTCATGCGGTCCCTGTCCCAGCTCTGGGGTGGGCACGCACAGGGTCCTGGCATGAGACAGCAGGTGGGTGAACACGCTGCTGCTGCCGCTGCTGTTTTTCGTTAACTTGCCTCCTGGGTAAGAGAGAAGGGCCTTTGACCAGTACTCGGAGTGCAGAAGAACACTGAACACCTCACGCGCCGGGATTAGTTGGCAGAGTTTAATTTTGGATGTATATGTGCTCCTTAGAGCATGAATAATGAGGAAGAAAATAAAGTGGGACTCCTGGAAATAGACTGCACTCTGATAAGGAGGGAGCCCTATCTTGAAAGTGAAAGGAGAAGGGTACCTCTTAAAAATGATTTATTGTAGTAATATTTTAGAAATCTGTTTGCTATTTTAATAAGATTCAGGGAGGCTCGATGAAATGGTAGCACTGAGACACAAGAAAAGAACATCTTTGCCCAGAACTAAAAAGCACAGATCTTGTAAGAATGAGCACAGGGAAAGGGTTTGATTCTACAATAGGATGCAGGAATTGGGGTGCCTAGGAGAAGCTGTACACAAAGAAACAAATAAAAGCCCCGAGGGAGGGAACCAACCTCTGAGGTAGGAGTTTGGGGCTTTGCCATTAGCTCTCCCCCATAAATATGATGCAGCCACTCAGGGTCCTGTTCTGTAGAGCAAATTCTGAGCTGAACGTTGCCCTGGGGGGTGGGGCAGCTAGGACAGTGGGGGGGGGGGGCTGGTGGTGGGTGCTGTTTAGTGGTGATACCTGGGGGAGATCCTACACCTCCAAAATACCAACCTCACAAGCCCGTGTCACCTTACTTGAAAAGAAAGTTATAAAAATGAATGAACAAATGGATACACAAATACAATGAGCTGATTATGAGATGGACTCCCTCAGGCCAAGCGGTCCCTCCGGTTCAGCCCCTTATGGCTGTGGAGACTATGGCTCCTTGAATTAGGAAAAGCTGTGGGTGGTGACAGAGAGTTTTGAAAGAACTTGAGTGAAAGGAGAGAGGAGGTTCCCTAGGCTGTCCCCACTCCTTGGCAGCAGGCCACAGAGCGGGCAGTGAAGAGGGGATTTCCCTGCAGACTGACCAGCCACGTGGAGCGATGTGCTGTGACTCAAAACCATCATTTTTTTAAAGGAGAAAATGAAAAGGAGCATAAGAAATTGTGATGAATGTCTGTCCGAAGGATGGCTTCTGTTCCAGAGGAAGAGGAAAACCTAGAACAATAAAAATAATAAAATACAGTCATAAAGATACATTAAAAAAATTAATACCATGATCTTATATTAAGGCAAAATAAGTAAGATTTATACTAGTAATAACTGGGTATTTTTTTCTTTTAATTTTTAAGGAGTGAGACTACAACAATGCCTAGACAATTCTAAGCAAAAAGGACTTCCGACTTCTCCCATGGAATTCTAATTGCAGAATTCAGAGGAAAAAATCTCCTAAATTTTCAAAGTCCAATTTGTGCCTCTGGACTGGACATGTTTGCCAAGTTCACATCCCACAGATACATGAAGGAGGAAGAGTAATAACTATAAAGCAATATGACAGATGTAGAGGCAAAGCTATCAGTTACGGCAATGACTGTAAATGTTTGCTTCTCCACGGAAAGGCAAAGATTCCCAGGGTGTATTAAAGTTCTACATAGATAAATGCAATTCATTTGTAATGGTCTTAAAACAAAATAACCTGCCATATTGATATGGTGAATCAATTTGAAGTTGAGCTGCAAGCTGCCTGCTTCATCAGCTATTATGTCCAGATAATTTTCATCAGCAAATAGACCCTATGGAGACACTGTTTGCCCTGTGATGTGGTTAAAAGCCCTTCTGAACAGCTTGCATGTTCCCGCTCACCGCCCCCAACCCAGGTCTGATTTACATGTGTTTTCTCCATGTCTGCATGTGTGCTCTTACCTTCATCCTAAGACTTCACACATGGCATTTCATTTTCATATCTTTTTGTTTTATTATGGTAAAATAAGTTTCTTGTGTACATCATTGAGAATCCATGTGTGTGTACATATATACAATATATATGTACTATACATTACATATAGGTAATATATATAATTTATTATACATAATATATAATGTATTAATATAATATATATATTACATTAAGATTCCCCCTTAAAGTCCAAATTTATCCTTTATCGTACCATTGTTCCCTTTTTCTCAGCTTATCCAACCCTTTTTCTACTTCCTTCAAGTGGCCAAAAGGACTTAAAGCCCAAAAGGACTGAAGTTTATTTTTGTTGTATTTAGTTTATCTGTTTATTATCTTTATATATCATGATGAGTAAAATCAAATGGTGTCTGTCTTTCTCTGTCTGGCCTAGCTCACTCAGCATAATTCCCTGCAGGTCCATCTGTGCTATTGCAAATGGCAGGATTCCATCTTTTTAACAGCTGAGTAGTATTCTTTTGCCTTGTGGTGACCACGTTCTATAGTACCTTTCCTTCCACATCCCTGCTTACAGGCGTGGCCTCAGCGGCAGCTACATTGTGCAACAAGACTAGTCACCTGACCATGACTTTTTGGGACAGGAGCATTTGATAGCAGAAAGGGATTCAGTTCCGTAGAGCAGTGGATAGATCTGTGGGGATCTGGGTTGCATTTTTTATGTCTAATGAGCCAGAGAGAGAGGGCTGAAAACTCGAGAGCAGCAGTGTCAATATGCAGAGAGACATAGAGGTGAGGGGAGAGGGAAGGGCTCTGAAGAAACTGCTTTCTGGTTCTTCCTTGCCTCTGACTTTCTGGCCTCATTGCTTTCAGTCCTGTGAGGCTTGTTCTATACTTGCAGTAGCCCCCTGCTTACTTAGTTGTTCCAGGTGAATTTTTGTTTCTTTGGTAACCATTTGTTGAGTAAATCAAATGCTGGGATTTTTATATTAGGTGTATGTGTGTCTACCTAGGTCCCTTTAATCAGCTTTTGAACTATTTCTTCACCTTATAATTGGATGAAATCTAGAGCAACTGTCTACTTTTCCATTTATTCTCACATAATAAAAGGTCATGTGGCTACATTAAGAAAATTCACTTTCAATATTGTAAATTAAAATATCAAGCCCCATGTAATAATAAAACAGCCAAAGCTAATATACACGTGAGACTCTTTCCTCCTACGGGAAGTCTTGCTTCAGGTAGAAATCTATACCCCTGGAGTAGGTCATGAGGATGGAGTCAATGCTTTCTTTCTTTATATGCAATTTTTTTCCTTCTCTTTTTTAACTACAGTTGTGACCATTCTACACATGGGCCAAAAGAACTGTGAGCAGACATGTTTCTATGAGTCCAAACTGGCGAACTGTGAGAATAATTGGAATTGACAGAAACTTCAAGTTGCCTGTCTCATGGACATCGTTGTATATTCAACGATGTTACCCCCTCCCCCATTTTTTGTGCAAGTCTAATTGGAAGGATCTTATACCTAATTTTCAAGTGTCACCTAATGTTCGAAAATCTATTTGAAAATCCCATCAATTTTAAAACAAGTATAACTTTAGCCAATATTTATTTACAATGTATGTTTTCACTATGCATGATAAGGGCAAAGCCCAAATATTTTGGGTTAATATATATTCTTAGCACCTAATAGCAAACCTCCGATGTAATATGATGTTAAGAACCATATTTTTAGAAATAATGATTAATGTCAGGTGAAATTTTAGTTTAAAAAGTATCCAGATAATATAACAATGGTTGCCATTGAGATTTGGATTATGTAAGATTGTCAGAATGAAATCCAGTCCTGTTAGGGCTAATAGTTGAGGAGACAGATTTCAAGAAAGACCCTCAGCTGAACACAGGAGAAATGACTCCCAATTTTGACTCATCTTTGAGAGAGACCGTTCTTCAGACAATTGTCTGTGTACTTTGGAGAACCAGCTGAAGAAAATAATCAAAAAGAGATAATGACTTCAGAATAACTGATGCTAATCTGGCTCATTTATTTTAAATAATGCTAATGTAAGATTGTAACATTTGGGGGAACTTTGTAAGGGAGCACATTTCTCCAAAAAGGAAAATAATACATTTGTAGACAACAGAGCAGTAACTAACAAACAACTGCTTTTTCCCTTTTTTTTTTTTAATTAAAAACACATATTCATAGCATATTTATCTAGCCATTTGGGGCCCAAATTTTTCAGCTTTCTGTAACTTGTCTTCTACTTAAAATTTTTGTTTCTTTCATTTTTTTTTCTTGAAGAACGTAGATTTCTATATAAGAACAGTGTCTGCAACCACCAGGTTATAGGTTTTTTGAATTGAGGTGTGGCCTCATTTCTGTTAGGTTTTCCAAGTCCTGGACAGCTCTTGTTAAGACTCTGTATTGTCAAAACAAGGGGGGTGGGGATTGTATGGGGACTATAGCCATGATGAAAATGCATACATTGTGCAAAAATGAAAATTGATGTAAAATAAAAAAATAAATATGCCAGTGAAATGCCAAAAAAAAAAAAAAAAAAAAAAAAAGACTGTATTGTCTCAGAAGAGCTTTCCTTGGCACACCTCTTTTTGACCTGTGTTTCGAGCGCGGTATTGCTCTGACACTCCAGGCAAATAAAAAAAAATCTTACTGACAGATTGAATTGTTTGCTGTCTTTTTTCAAGCTCTGTGAAATTCATGTAAAATGTGGTACATAACTTAAGAACAGATGCAAGAACAACCTCCATAAACATTTTGCATTTTTCTTCTTCCAGTTTAGAAGCAGGCTACTCCATTCCTAGCAACCCTCCCCCATCCCCCATAAATAGATCACATAGGCAATATAGGATAAAAACAAAGTGTTATAAAATATACTACAGAGTAAGTGGTGGTTTGGGGGAAAATGTTTTATTTTTCATCATTTGCTCTTATGCCAGGTAATATCATAGAAACTTCCTAAAATACTTTCCTTTCAGCTTCCAAATAACCCTATTAGCATGACACAAATATTTAATGGGTGGTCGCATTGAGTTTGGAGAGTATCCTTCCCTTAAGATCTCAAAACTAGTCGGTAATATGCTCAGAATTCAAACCAATACTTAATTGCAAAGTGCATAAGTTTGCCTCTTAGATTAGTATATTACATTTATTTTAAGCTACATTTTTTTCTGAATGTGTCCATTTTATCAAGCTATTTTCTATATATAAATATATATGTAAGAGATCTGTAAAGCCTAAAGGGACCTATTGGATGCATAATATAATTCAGTGAATTTTGATTTTTACTTAGATATGTTATGTCTTAAAATCAAATAAATATTCCTCATTATTTAAATGAGGAATAAAAATTAAAGCATGTCTGAGAAGTGATAATTACCAAGACTTCAAACTTCTTGATGCTATTAATAATTGGATTGCTGATTTCCCCATTAAAATGATGAGAAAATGCATACAATTATTATTAGTTTAGTAGTATTCTCAAATTACTCTTGGCTTATCTTATTAGTAGAATGAACTCTATTAACCAAGCATATTTCATCAATTGACTGTATAGAAATCTCATGGTTGCTGGTCTTTAAAAGTATTAACTTCTAAGTGGACACAAACAATGACAGCTACCATTTGTTTATGAGTAAATGTTTTGCCACTTTGGTTGACATAATGCATATTTAAACATTATTAAGAATGGACTGCTCAGAATAAACTATCACTTAAAACATAATTATTGCACATCTAGATCATAGACTTATTTTTTCCTTCACTAATTTATTCATATATATGCACACAAATTTATGCATGTTTATATAAAATAGCTCCAACTATTATATATATAATAGTTCCAATTCCAACTTGGTATGCTAGAGTATAATGGGGAGTGAAATATACTCCCTGCCCTGCCATTTATGTTCTAATCGGAGAGGTACATTGAGGAATTATACTCAGTGGGTGTAGAATATAATGTCTGCAAGGATATCAAAGAGGAAGCATGGTCAATAATTTAGGAAAGTTTATTAAGTAAGTGATGATTAAGTTGAGGTTAAAGGACAGGTGTAGTATATTCGTAAAGAAAATTTTAGTAAGAAGAGGACATTCCTGACAGCACAGTGATGGAGGCGAGACAGCAGTGAGCCAGAGGAAGGGAAGGAAGATGAAGGCAAAGAAGCACAGAGAAAAAGTGGGACCCTTTGCCTGGGAGGCCAGAGCAGACACCCCACAGACTAAGAGACCCTGTGAGCGAGGTGACGGGGATTCTCCAGGAAGCAGTGGAGAGTTTTGCAGGATGTGGTACAATTAAAGATTGGCAGTAATCAGCTAGCTATATTTTATTTGTATGCATTTTTTTTCTTTTTTAAAAGATTTATTTATTTATGCATACAAGTACTTGGATGGAGGCCAGAGGTATGGGGGAGATGAGACGATTCACCAGAGCAGAGACAGAGTGGGGAACAGAACAGGTGGATCTGCTGAAACACACTGCTAAGCCGCAGTGGCTGGCAGCAGCTTGATAGCGTTGTGTCTTTAACCTCTGTGCCACCAGGGAGGCCCAGCTAGCTGTCTTCTAAACAGTGGCTTATAAAGCAGCTCACTGGCAAAGGGAGAAAATGAGCAGGCTGGTGTAATAGACAGGGCCAAAATGAAGGTTTGTCAACAAAGCTGATGGCAATAGACATGGAAATGTGGACAGATTTTGACAATATTTAGGATGTCAAAATTCAGCAATGGATTTTGTGATCATCACAGCAAAGCATGTTCCATGCCACCATGCAATATATAAAGAAGAACATAATTCATAACTTGAAATAATGTGATAAATTTTGAATCATAAGATACTTAAAAATGGATGGAATTATTCAAACACCATTTGAATTTACTTCTGGTCCTGAGATACTGAGGTCTGAAAGATGAAACATTCTAACTTTAGTGTAACTGTAAAGGGAGAAAATATCCTTGTGAGAAATGCCTTAATTAGGGACAAAGAGGGACATTTGAAGAAGTATTTGAAGATGTAGGGCAGGGTTTTAATTCAGAAGTTGACTTGTTCTTGCATATGCTCCCCGCCCCTCCGACAGCTTCCCTTGCCCGGAGCCTGGGCACGGTGGGCAGCGGTGGGCTGGGGCAGCCTCAGTGCAAGCGCCTTAGTTAATGCAGTATCATACCAGCCTGACCTGCTTCATCATTTCTCTTCTGTATAACATACACGTGTAAGTGCATAATTTCATAGGCTGTGTTTTCTGAAAATGATTGATGTAACCACTAGAATTATTAATAAAACTCAGCAAATACCAGCACATTCTAAATAACATTTTGGAGAGAAGAGGAGCAGCATTTTGCTCTGTCAGATAAACTTTTCAACCACGAGGCTCACTCCTCTTGGCAAAAACCAGTCCTTGGCTGGAAGGGCATCTCCCCAGGGTGCCAGGGTCGGGGCCTGGGGGTACCAGTTTAGAAGCAGGTTTAACTGAGAACTGGCCAGCATCCCTGGGCATAGATGTGGGGGAGAGGAGGTCGGAGGACAATAATGGGCAGGGTCTGTCCTCAGACTTTCCCAGGGGTCTCCATCCAAAGTTGGGGAGCACACATGGGCTGGTTTTAGCTCTAGCACAGGACACAGATCTGTGTCAAACTTCGGGCCTTGCAGAACTGTATTTTTTCTTTTATTCCACTTTGCTTATGCCCTAGTTTACTCCCTTTTTATTATTTGAATTCATTAAGTTTTTTGCATATTTATCTTCTCCTTTTAATCTTTTAGTCCTTTTGTTTTTGCAATCTCACCCTTAATTGTTCTTCGTGGATTTATCTGTTCTTCCTCCTCTTCTTTTATCTCATGTTTGCTTTGTTCTTATATTACTTATTTACCTAGTTTCTTCTTATCACCTTTAGGCTTTGTTTTAATTATTTCCTTTTTATGTTATCTATTTTTCATTGAAGTTTTTAATTTTTTATTATCTGCTTTTCTCTTATCTTTATTTTCATTTATCTTAATAAAACAAGCTGGGGGCGCTGAAACTTGAGGGGAGGAAGCAAGCAGAGTCTCTGTCTCGAGGGCGGGCGATGGCGCTCTCTCCCCTGCCGGTTGGCTCTCCCTGTCACTTCTGGGGTAGCTGGTCTATTCTGAGACCTCCGATCCTGAAAGTCTCGATTTAGAAAGACAGTGTTGGACACAGGCGAAGGCACCACCATGGGAGTAGAGCTGAACTTGGAGCTGAACTTGGTCCACATTAGAATTTGAAGATGACTCCCGGCCTCTGGCACTCAGAGCTGTCTCCTGCAGTAATAATGTCTTTCAGGTGTTGTGTGGATCGAGCCTGTGAAACATCCTTACTCATCTCTCCCTAGTTCACTTATGGGCGTCCTGGGAACTGAGTATGTTTCCAGATGGGCAACCACCACTGTTTCTATATTACCCCCTAAACACCTAAATTTACTCTGCATTAGGCTAATGATTTACCTCCATGCTTTCTGGATCAAATCATGTCAGTTTCCTTCCTCATTAACCTTCTAATTTTTTTGTGTGACTCTTGGATCCTTTCCTCCCCATGGCAAGGGAAGACCAGCCCTTTAAAGAAGCACTGGAATCCAAATACTGTTACGATAGCCTGAGATAACCGGATGTCGTCTTCAGACTGAGACCTTCATTCCTGTGCGGCGGGCCTTCTTAGCCTGCCCACTGATTCCAAGTAGCGGTGATCGGGAGTTATAGTGCCCGGACAGATTTGAACCAACTGTACTTTCTACTTGGTCTTAAATTTCTCTGTTTGGAGAGCTATGGAGTGAAGTATCGGGTTTCTTCACTCAAGATTAACTGACCTGGAACAGCAGAGGTGGCAGGTCCAGAACTCACCTCTCTGATTCCATCGCTCAGTCAACACAGGCAGCATAATTATTAGAACGGTAGATAATATTGTCTGTGAGTTTAACACTGGTTTTCCGGAAAATCAGGCCTTCCCTTGTCATGGGTGTGTCTTGTGTCCCAAGGCCTGTGCCAGTTCTCAACGTAGAAATATGGTCAGTGTTAATAGACTGAGCAAATTCTTATCCATTATTTTTAGAACATTTTGTCTCACTATGAGCTTTGTTTCCATGTAAGTTTTTCTCCTCATCATAATACATGCCGTTTGCTAACTTCATGTCCTTTGCTGCAAGGTTTCAGATCGGGAACCTGTGTCTTACACAGCTCAACAGGCCATTAGCTGCACGGGGCTCACACGTCGTTAGTTGACATATTCTAAACTGTGCTGTTTTATTCAATGATAGCTTTTTTCTTCTTTTGTCAAATAGATCTTAAAGATAATTTTGATATTTTGCAAGCACCTGTATTTGTTTTTTTTCATGCAGAGATGATATCTGATTTTCCTCCAGATTCTGAAATCTGAGACTGAAAATGTTTGACTATCACTAATCTGCTCCCTACAAAGGCATATTCTTCTGTGACTCAGGACCAGGCCTCTCACAGAAGGTGGAACCTGGGACCTTAGATGTTACAGTCACTTCCGGCTGGTCTCCCATGGCTTGGTCCAGATAGTGAACGGAAGTTCTAATAGCCAAGTGACAGACACTTCCTGCTAATTGCCTTCTGAAGGTATTTGTCATTCTTCATTAGATTTAAAAAAATATATATTTTTTAGCTTGTCCTCTTTGTCCTTTGACTTCTCAACATTCAAAACAATTATTTCTGCATCAGTAATACTATTTATCACGTCAATTCCCTTGTCATTTACAACCTACTATACATGACAACTTTTCAAGGATACATGCTAACACATTTTTGAGACCTTAAAATTAAAGCTTTCAAATTACTTTTTCTTTGAGAAAAGATTGTTTTGTGCAAATAATAGAACTTAGTTTTCCACTTTCATGAACCTCATTCTAGATAGCAGCAATGTGAAATTTTGTTTTCTTTGTTTATGATACACCTTATTCTACCACCAGGATCAGCTAACTTTCTTGGGTTATTTTTATCCTAACTGAATTCCTTATAACTAACATACTCTTTGATTGATAAGATGAAAATAAGAATGAGGAATAAAATCTAACTAAAGCATTTCCAGTTCAATCAAGCTGAATGAGGTTAAGCACTATAATTACCCAACATTTCGGCAACTTTGAAACTTTCTGTATATTTTGGATCGTTTTAAATTTTTTGATCTTTTTACTGCATTTATAAAGCCAAAATGGCATCAATAAAAAGATTTCTTTGTTTATTATCAAATTATCCTTTGTTTTGTAACCTGGAATTAAAAAGGCATTGGAAAAAATCTTTCTTCCAATGACACCTTACAACAATGATCAACATTGTTTTTGAATATGTGAGCTTCCAGTTGACTAAAAAGTAAGATTAATTTAGCCTTCTTTTAATTTTGCAAACATGACAAAAACAGATCTGATTTATTAGCATTTTTAAATCACTCACAGCATTGTTCATATTTAGTAATTCAGGCTTTAGTAATACCCACATTGAGAATGCCACTTGATTAAATAATTGTTTTTATCTCCATACTTATTTCCACATCAAAATTTGAAATGAGAAAGGCCCCATTCAGTAAGAGATAATGCTCATTAAGCTTTATTTGTTCATAAAATTATTTACCTTTCATATTTGCTTTGGGCTAGAAGACTCATGTTTATTGTGTTGAAAAATATTAATTTACAAATATCACCTCATTGTCTTTATTTAGTCAGATCCTGACCATAGAACTATTCTACAAAATAACTTCAATTTGAATACCAAAACTTTTCAGCCTTGATCTTTCGGAGATTTGGAGACACATAAATAGGGCAGCTGATGATTGGCCTCTTTTATGAGCGAGATGTTACTTGTTCTTGACTCTTTGGTGGAATATATACCACCACTTCATTTCAGTTTTTTTTAAAGATTTATTTATTTATGCATACATACTGGGATATAGACCAGAAGTGTGTGTGTGTCGGGGTGGGGGGTGAGAGGACTCACCAGAGACAGAATAGGGAGCAGAACAGGCAGATTGACTGAAACACACTGCTGAGGGGCGCATCGGTCGAGACAGGAGAGGTCTGCTGTGCCATGTGGGTTCTCCCTGGCCGACCGGGGGATTGAACTCGTGCTGCAGAGGCTGCGATTGTTTCATAATGCGGTGCTTAACCCCTGCACCACCAGAGAGGCCCAATTTGAGTCAATTTCAAAGCTTAATTTGAGCGAGCTTCCCAGCAACTTACTGGTTTCACCAATAGCATCAAATCTAATTAGACAAGAAGACTAAAGCAAAGTAAAGTCTTTTGATTTAAAGGGTTTTCTGGGTAAATTCTGTTTTTTATGTGACTGGTTCAGACTTGTTGAGATGACCACGATGCACCGTAATCAGGTCGGAGAGAGGCAGCCTCTAGAACGAGCCAGTGACTCCGACACAGAGTCAGGCTTCTGTTACGAAGGGAGGGAAAGATGCATGTAGACTAGGCCACAGGGGACCCTGCTCTGGTAATTGGACTCTTTCAAATGTATAATTTTGCCCAAAGTGCCTCAATATCCCCCAAAATGAACAGATTTTGTTTCAGTTACTCTAAGTTTAAATAGGCTCATCATTTGCATAAAGCTTCTGTAAATATGTTCACCCTCGGTTGTTAAGAAAAAAAAAAAGTAACATTAAAAAACCACATAAACTATATATTTTTGGTTTCCACCATGAAATGACTCTTAAAAGAAAGTAAAAATAATTAATATACGGTAGTCACATTATAATCACTATCGGCCTCTCACAAGAAACAGATGTTCTGTAAAATTTTAATCATCATCAGAGACTAAAAGGCATTTTACTTTAATATAATAATGAAATTCACATATGCCTAAAAAATACAAAGCAAACAAAAAATAAGCCCCCAAAATATAATAAAGAAAAATTCTACTGCCGAGAGTTATGTTCAAAACCTGAATTAAACAACAAAAAAGCCGGTGCTAAAATGATGTTTGTAATGTTCTACCATAGTGATACCTCAACTTTTTTTTTTTTTTAAAGTTTGACAGCAGGAATCCAAATTCTCCAATTTTGTGAACACACATTTACTCTGTGTCAATAGAAGACACTAGACAGGACTGTTCTAAAATTAACCGCTTTGACTGAGGACCACCTTGACAACTCATGCTATGGATTATTCGGGTTCTTTGAGGCCTGCATGTTTATTTACAGGCTTGCTTGAAAGAACTGACTGATGTCCTGACTGACGCTGATGCACTCCTCGGCTATCCTCCCACAGGGGCCCGCGTCTCCTCACTGCAGCCGTCTTGGTGGCCCTGCGCCCGCAGTGGCCCCATCACTGGTGCCCCTGAACCCTCACTGCAGGTTCCTGTGAATCTCTTTCTGTAGCTTTTGCTTGACGATCCAGTTTAAGAACATTTTCCTTCCACGTTTTATCTTTATTATGGCAATATTCAGGTTTTATTTTATCAGGAGTTCATCCTCTGTTACAGTCTTAACTATTTATTGGCTGCCTAACTGGTACTGCCAGTCAAGTCTCCTGAGCTTTCTTGTCTGCTGAATTCCCTTCCTCAGAGGTTCTCCCAAATATGGCCAGACGCTCTCTGTAACACGCAAGTTGAATAGCTCAACCCCTCTCTGCAGTTCTCTCTGCTACTTCCAGAAAGGAAAAAATGCAGCCCTGCTGGGCAGGTGTAGATGCTCTTCCCATCCACGGATGGCTGCCTCTGTGCCCGAGCTGGACACTCGTCCTTCCCGCCACCGCTGCTGCCTCTGAGGGCTTCTCCCCTCGGCGCTGGGCCTGCCTGTCCCCACGGCCAGGTCTTGGGAGGCGTTCTCTGCCCAGGATAGTCGAACGTGAATTGCCTTGAAGGCCCTGGATGTATCTCCTAACCCAACGCCCTATACATTTTAGTTTCTCTTCACTATTTCAGTAACAGAGATACTGACACTTACCTCCCAGCCTTATCATAATCACACGTGCCGTTGCAATTAGAAATGCCCCACATGTACTCACTGACTCATAGTAATATGGATACGTCTCCCCCTTTCTACATGATAACCCGATTTTCTTTCTAGGATGAGCTGTACTCTGCCTCTGGGGTGAGCACAGCTCTCCTTGTCCCTCCCCCTGCTCTGGCAGAGCCTCCCAGACTTTGCACTTAGATGCCATTTTCTCATTTCATGGAGCATCTATTTCTTTGAATTACATTTATTTGATTTAAATATTTGTTTCTGACATGTTTGTGCCTCCTCTAAATAAAATGACTCTTTTTCACACATTTTATTTCTTTATCATATAGTACAGTGCCTCACAACAAAAAGGGTTATAAACAATCTTTTCCTAAAAAGCATATATTAAAAATGTCAATGTGACTATATATGCATATATTTGTATATATTAATATTTTAGATATATTTATATTTAATCACGTAATCTCCAAGTTATTGGCAAATGAGGTGACTATCAGTGTTTTACTTACACACTTAAATGGCTTTTTCTTGCTGACATTTGATAAATCATTTATTAACAATTATTTAGAAATATAGGAACTGTTGAATAATTTATTTTGCCCTATTCACCTTCCAAAAGCTAATTACTTAATTTCCATGACCTTTGTCTGTTTTTCTATTTGATTTTACAGTCAATTCAACAAATACTTAGCGAGTGGCCACTAAATATAAGATAATGTGGTTATTTAATTAACATCAATTTTTAGCTCACATTAATTATATCTTCACCCTCAATATCATCCAGCAGAAAAGAACATCCTTGTGCCAAGCTATTTTATACAGGTTCAATCCAACGAATATTCTTTATGTAGCCACAATCTTGCAGCAACCAGCTAAGTGATGGAGATAAAATAGTTGAATGTAATTTTATTTTTGCCCTTGTAGAAATGACAGTGTTTTATAGAATCTGTTCTTTTTCTATTTATTTAAACCTTTTTATTTTTTATTTTATTTTTTTAAAACCTTTATTTATTTATATAAGAACCGGGGGACAGGCCAGATGTGCAGGGGGGTGAGAGGATTCACCAGACACAGAGTAGGGAACAGAACAGGCGGATTGAAATCCACTGCTGAGGGGAGCAGCGGGCGATACTGGAGAGGTCTGCCTTGCCATGTGGGTTGCTCCACGGCCGGTAGGGATCGAACTGGCACTGCAGAGCCTGTGGACAGCTTCACAGCGCTGCACTCAACCACCTGCACCACCAGGGAAGCCATATTTAAACATATTTAAAATATCCAATTGTAAGTACAATGCATGCCACGTTGTAATTTTTAATATTAAACTTGAGTCAGCTAAACATTATTTTATAATTGTACTGAAACAGTTTATAAATTACTTCACAATAATTGGATATAAGAATAATAAGCTAGAATTTATTTAGCACTTCCCATGCTGTGCGGAGACAAGGTATCTCCCCCTCAACACACCCAGGGTATGACTGTGACACAGGCTGTGACGCCTGTGGGCCCTTCCATTTCAAACAGGAGACACATGCTAGTCCACTGTTCTCCACTTGACTTTGTTCCCCTTGTTTTTTCCTTTTAATTTTTATTTGGTGGAGGGGGGTGGGTAACAGGGTTCATCAGAGACAGAGTGGGGAGCAGAACTGGAGGATCCAATGAAATCCACTGCTGAGGGGAGCAGCGGGGAGACAGGAGAGGTCTGCTGCGCCATGTGGGCCAGCTCCTTGGCCGGGCATCGGACTCATACCACATACCACCACATGCCACCATATGCCACTGTGGCTGGTGATAGCTTGATAGCACTGAGACTTAACCCCTGAGCCACCAGGGAGGCCTCCGTTGTTATTTCTGTTTGGCTCCTTCTAAAGCCAGACCAGATACGTCTCTCTGAGCTGCTTGCACTTTCTCAGCCTGATCCTCAGAAAGTAAAGGTGGCCTTTCGCACTCTGAATGTTCTCGGTTCCTTTTAGAACAAGTCTTCCTAAGTCATGTTCATTTATTTCTTTAAGTAGGCCTAAAAATATTTTTGTTTATGATTTCAGATAAATATTCATAAATGATTTACATTTATTTCCTGTAAAATTATGGTCATATATCAGAATAAGTACATACTTAATTCATAATATGAATCTGAAAGTTTTTCTTCTTTTTTTTTGTACCATGAAAATATTTGTGTAGCATTTCAAATACCTGTTTTTAAAAGATTTACAAAAATTACCCCTGGAAACTTTGACATCCCCTGAGATTTTGATTAATTTTGTTTCATTTCATTTTTATCATTTCATTGTGTGGGCACAAAATTCTCTATGGACATCATTATGTACATATTTTATTTTCTTCTTGGTTCTATTTTGGGAAATCATATTTTCCTAGGAATTATCTATCTTAAACAGGTTTTAGAATTTATTTTCTCATGTTAAAGCAAATCTATTTTAATTGATTCTTACAATTTCCTGTTCCTTTGACCATTTCCTGTTATTTCCTATTTTATGTGCCCCCACCCCTTTCTGTCTTGACTTAGGTGAGTGAGCAGCTTTTCTGTTTGGTAGACATTTGTCCAAACACAGTCTCTGTCATTTTCATATGAATTAAAACCACTCACTGCTTTCTGCCTAGTGTGTCTGTCTGTCTGTCTGTCTGTCTGTCTCCTTTGTGGACATGGCTGCCACACTGGCTGCGGGCGTCGGCCCAGGATGCAGGTCACACCTGAGATGCGGGCTCGGGGCTGAGCTCTGCCTTCCTTGATGTTGACGCCTGCTGCCTCATGCATGGCACACATTTGCAGTTTATAAATTACCTGTAAGTTATTTCAAAAATCGTTGGATGTAAATATAACAACCAGAATTGATTTAACTAATAATATTTTTTAGTTTTATGTGTCTTTTCTGTGAAGCCTAAGTGTGTTCGCGGAACTCCAACGTAAACCTTCATTAACATGAGTGACCTTGATCGCTATTGCCTTAAGAATTTTATCATGATTTAGTTATAGTTTCTGTTAATGTGTTAAGTGTCTTACTAGCCCATCTGTTTTCTTTGTTTCTCTGTGAAATTCTGTTGCGTATTTGCACTTTTACTGATAACTTTTATAATGAAAATTTTATCTATTTTTACTTTCAATATTTCCTATTAGTCTCCTATTACTAATAAATAAAAAGTTAGACGCCTCCCACCTCCACCTGCTTTCCCATTTTCGCCTGATATCAGCGTCCCTCTCAGTGTGTCAGGGCCAGCTTCTCCGAAATGGACGTTCCGCTCGTGTGCTTAGCTTTCCCCCCGACCCCCGCACCTCTCTGGCCCAAAAGGTTTCACGCAGGCTGCTGCTCCCACTCTTACCCAGGTACTGACTCACTTCTGCATTCTTATGTGCAGCACAGCGATTCCAAGCAAGAAGTATAATTTTTACTTTCGGTGCAGACTGCGTCTCTGCAGCCTTGTCTGGAGTCCCAGGCGCTGCCCGGCCTGCCTCCTGCCTTTCCTGAATTAAACCTGTTTCCTTCTCACATTCAAAATGGAGTCATGTGTGTGATTCCAGAATGAGGAACAGAAAACGATTCTGGCTAGAGGTCCCCCAATAATTCTTGAAAGTAGACAGGACAAGTTTTTTTAATTCGATTTTTTCTAACAAAGAATCAGAACAAGAACTTGCAACTGAGCGTTGCCCCACGCACCCTAGAGATTGAGGACTAGAAGCCAAAGCTTTTTTCTCCCTGTGACTTGGTGCCCTGAAAATTACTTCAGTTAAACAAGATTACCTCTGACTGTCTATGCAAGCTTATAGTTCTTTTTATTATTCATAACAAAATAAATATTTGTAACAGCCAATAGTTACCAATAATATGGTGTCTAGCCATGTCTGTGGTCTGATTCCCCAATGCTAAGATTTTATGGATGGAGCCCAGGCACCTGCACTCTCCCTGTGTACATCTCTAGTTTTTCTCTTCACTCACCCAGGGAAAGGCAAAACCCTGCCTCGAGGAGTGAGGGGTGCTGCATTTGTTCAGCGGGTGACCTTCTTAAACACGTAACAGTGTCTGCATGACTGCCGCAGGCTCTGCCCCACCCAGTACAAGGGGTAGGAAAACCTCCTTTTCACTTTGGCAGCTGTGTTATCTTCTGAGGAGACTTACTGAGGCGGTGGGATTGAGAAGGGACAGCCCCACTTAGGAGCCAGGTCCAGTTTTGCACGTAAAAGTGTGGCATCGCGATCGCTGGCAGGTGTGCTGGTAACCTTTGATGGGGTGAGCAAAGCAGAGGCCCAGCGGAAGGCGCAGGGGATGCAGGCTCAAGCAGGCAGGGCACCTGCAGGGAAACACATTCTGTGCTTGAGAAGTTCATGTTTCAACTTCACAGTTGATAACGCTGATCTGTTCAGAGGAGCCACTCCAAAGGCAAACGGGCCAGGGCTGGGCGCATTCTGTGTTTATGTGCCATATGTCTACTTTTCAGTTTTCAACAGAACTAAAATATATATATATATATATATATATATATATATATATATATAAACACTTTTAACTTCCTTAAAAGTTTTTGGAATGAAATCCCTTATGACAGATTTTTTGAAGACGCTGGAACAGAGCCATTAACATTTGACTCTGAATCACTGAACAGACTGCATTAAGACACCTGAGGACGTACACAATGAATTTCTAGAAAGTTATCAGCAAGGGATTGAATTTGAGTAGAATTACATAAAAACATCCTTTAAACGCTGCTCCTTTGTCCATGGCTTATTAATAACTTTGGGGGCTTATTTTCACATACAGTATTTAATTTGTGTCTAAAATTCATATATTGTCCATTATCCTAAGTTGCAGATCACTGACTTAAAATTAGAATGTGACATTTTATATAACATCCCCAAAATGATATAGTAAGTAAACTAATATGTCTTTATTAGTCCTTGAGAATCAATTTCAAAAGCCTTTGGATTCTGATGAAAATTATGCAAATTCCAGCATACTATCATCCTTATAGTTTATGTTAATTTGACATTAATGGTAGCTGCCTATCTCACTAAATGTAATCCATCTGAACGAGCAGGCTGGAATACCAATCACTGAAATGAGTGGAGCTCATCCTTGACGTTTCTCTTCTCCTGTGCTAGTAGACATATGTCAGCACGCTGGGGATAGCACACGCGTGCCCAAGTCTTTCAAGTAACCAGCCGTCCTGTGGAACAGAGCAGGCTGCGGTTGACATACTAAACCTTAAAAAAGGAAAACAAAAAAGAAGTCACTTTGTATCGGGAATAAAAAGGGCTGAAAAATTGATATAAGATATTCTTACATCTTTAGTTGTTGTTGGAGAATGTTGACCAAGTAGAATCTCTCTTTTTCCTGTGGACCTGTCTGTGTTTTATTGGATTTGTTTGTGAAGAATTCAAGATACTAATTGATTTTTTTTTAATGAAGGTTTTTCTTTTCTTCTCCTTCTTGATTCTGGCTGCTGCGCATGAATTATCTCAACTTGGTTTATAGTGAAAGTAGAGTTTGTTTTTTTTTTTTTTTTTTTTTTTGGAAAAATGACTTCACCATTCAAAACACATTGTTATTTGTCTTCAAAGGAAGAGTTAGCTGGAATCTATGAGCTTTTGTGTGTGTCTTTTCTTATAGTTGATAGTGCTTTTTATGATAGACTGAGGCTGAATGGGAACTCCCTGAATAATTTCCCCAATTTTTCTTCCTCTGTGTATTGTGGGAAATATGAATACAAATGCTAAAAAGAATATATGTCAAATATCGAATCTCTTTGTAATTATTATCTACGTATTTTATGATAGATGGAAGGTTGCTTAAGCATATTACCCACTGGCTCCATTGACTGGATTCATTGAATCTCATTGAGCTTCCATGTTTGTGTTTATGTGCATTTTCTTTGATCTTACAAATAGGTTACAAGGTTCTTAAAGATTTCAGACAAATTCAGTTCTTTTTGTTCCTTCCACAGTGATGGAGACAATAAAAACTCAAGTATTTTCTATGCTAACTGTGCCACAATTACATAAGTGTGTGGGAGGCAAATGTTGCCCCGCACTCCCTCTCAGCCAAAGTGCAGAGACACGGTAACGGGTAACGGCAGCTATCATCGCACACTCACAGAGGGGTGGATGATGACAATCACGGAGAGGAAAGAGCACAGTGGCAAACTCAGAGGAGAAGCTGAAAATCTTGACTGGAAAATTGATCTTGCAATAATTAAAGGTTTAAAAGAAGCTACTAATTAGGAACAGGTCTATCAAGATGGTAAATTGGGCTCTGGGATAGGGAATATTCCTGCCCCTACAGACATTTTAGTCCCATTGGTTGAGTTTTATGAAGCTACATCTGTTTGGGGATTAAGTTTAACTTTACTTTATGAAATATCATGACTTAGAGTGGATTCAGTCATCTAATGAACAAGAATGTACCTTTCATCCAGCGAAGCAACCATTTCTGTTTCCAAATTGCTTAAAGTATTTTTTTTTTTGCTGAAATATTTTCACATAATTACAGACACCATGGTAATTACTCCCTAAATATTTCATTGTGCATCACTAAAATTAAGGACATTTTCCTATATAACAACACCATTTGCACAGTAACAAAATTCATAGTAATTCTCTATATTACCTAATATTTCCCCATATCCAAATTTCAGAACGAACACGTCAGCACTATGCATTTTGATGAACTGTTGCAAGTCATATTCAGCCGTTTTCTCCATTTATGAAATCAGCAAACTCATGTTTCTGATGGACGGTCCTCACGGCCCTTGGGAAAGTGCTAACTTGCTGTATTATACCCTGGAAAGTTGCTGAGAGAGTAGATCTTAAATGCCCTCACCTCCTGGTAACTATGTGGCATGATGAAGGAGTCAGCTCACACTATAGTGGTAATCATGTTGTGTGTGTGTGTGTGTATGTATGTAGGTGTGGGGGTGTGTATGCACATGTACGTATCACATCCAACAGTGCACCTTAGAGTTATGTAGTGTTATATATCACTTTTGTTTTAGTAAAGCTGGAGGAGAAAGAGTACACATGCCAAGGAGGGTTGAAAGTGCAGAGGCTGGAACGGGTAAGGCTATGGATGCACCTGCCCCCTCAGTAAGTGAGGGCGGAAAATGGACTGTGGGTCTACGCCCTGCTCTGGAGCTTCCACCACGTCCCCTATAAATTGACAAAGTGGCAGGACATTGAGATCCTCTTGCAGAGGATCCATCCAGGCTGCCTTTCCATAGGTTAATGTCTCAGGACAACTTGCACTTTTACCAGGCACTGCTGTCAGTTTCTCGAATATGTATGTGTCAAACCTAAATCTTTTTGTCTTTTGATATTTACATGTCACTCTAAAATACCAACAAGAGTAGAGAAGGGCAGGGGGAATGTAGAGAATCACACACCCACTGTTACTGACGACACTTCCAGGGATATAGGCCAGTAATTGCAGGAGTGGGAGAGCTGTTACATCTCCTCTCCATAGTCTGAAGGATGAGCAAATTCATAGAGTCGCCAATTTAAAAATTGATCTCATATAAGAAAAGCAGAATTTACAAGTTCATAGATCATTTCCAGACATACACAATAGACACAATCGCAGTGGCACTGCAGCATAATATAACATCAAAATCTTACAAAAAGGACATACAGGAGTTGAAGTGTAATTGGTCTTCATGGCTACTCGGAAAACAAAGATGGTTCTAAAGAAGCTATTTGCCTTTGTTCTTCTGATAGAAATGCACCTTTCCTAAAGAGATGCTCAGATATAGATCAATGAACAAACACATCTTTGCTCTTTGTATAAACTAATGGCATCTTTCAATTTCCTGAGAGGGACATGTGGGGAAGGGGAACAATAGGACCATCACTTTTCTGCATAGAGTCATTAAATGGCGTGCTGTTTGGGAGAGGGAAGAAGAAAAGTTGGTCACTATCCCAAGATACTTTCATTGGTCTATTTCAGTTACACTAAGACCAGCAGAGTCACTAAGATCACTGCCTCTTCCTCTGTGGTGCAGTAAGGTATACTTGAGAGCGTCCGAGTAGATGCATGTTGTTCACGTATGTATATATGCCGAGTCCGAAAGGGCTGTTTTCCTATATTGCTCCAATTCTTCCTACCTGGACATTGGTACTCACCACCCCCCACATCATTGCCACTTTCCAGTGGTGAGTCAAGTTACTGGCCTGGTAGCTCAGAGGCTTTCTTTTTAGCCCTACACTTTGGTGATGTGTCTGGGAGTCCCCACATAGCTCTTCCTCCATCACTGCTTTTTGCCGTGAGAGTGATCACGGGGATGCACGCATAGGAAGACCTTGAATAATTCTCCAAGTCCATTAGCCTCCAATTTGGGCTTAGATGTTGTTCTTGGGACTCATGAGCTACAATGTCTCTAGATGTATCACTTTTTTCATCCCCCCTGCTTTTGTCACCTCTTTGATCTGTGAGTTTTATAGAGATGCATGCAGTCTGACAAGTATAGGAAAGTTCACACTCTTCACTCTTGATATGAGATCTAATCTATCCGCCCAATCTAGTTTGGGTGTATGGCTGTAGCCTACTTAATTCTAGGAATAAACTGAAGCATAAAACAAGATAAAAAAATAATAAGAGGAAACAATCTCCACTGAATTTACACTTATGCTTGGGTACTTTCTACCTAATGATAAAATATATACAAACACAGAATAAAAGTAAACTAATTAAATTTAATAAAAATAAGAAGGGTCGTGAACTGGCGAGCAGTGCTGAATATGCTGCCTTAGGTGGCAGAGGGGTTCTGTAGATGTAATTAACACTGTCAATTAGTTATCTTGGTGGTTCTAACCTAATCACACCATCACTCTGAAAGCAGATGCTTTCCTCTGCTAGCACAGAAACAGGTCAGAGAGGTTCTGCGTGAAAAAGACCTGACACGACATTGTTGGTCTAAAGACGGGGAGAGTCCAGTGGCGCAGGCAGTGAGCTGGGTTCTGGGACCCGAGCTGAGCCCCACAAACACGGGCCAGGACCTCAGCCTGCAATCACTGTGAGCTGAATTCTTCCCGCCGCCTGTAAGTGCTCGGGAGTGTATTCCTCTCCAAATGCCAGCTTAGCCCGTTCGACCCTGATTACAGCCCTGTGAGAGTCCCTGCAAAGAACCCAGCTAAGTCTGTCTGCACTTCTGACTTCCCGAGCTGAGAGATAACAAATGATTGCTCTAAACTCTGAATGTGTGGTGACTTGTTACACAGCAAAAGAAAACGAATACAAGGACCATCATCCTCCTTGGTTCAGCTCTGGGGAAGGAGAGTGGCTGGTGGCTCAAAGTTGAGGTTCTCTGGTACAGCAGGAGTGGATCTATGCAAATTCATATTCTAGACCCTGCTCCCCAGTGTGACACTCTGGGAAAGCACAAGTCACCTTCATAACTGACTCACTCCCTGGCAACACGTTGAGGCATGAGCCTAAGTGACCATCTAACTCACTTAACATTGGTGGTTTCCCACTCTTGTCTTTCTCCTACTGGGAAAAAGCCCCGACCTGCAATATGGTGGCAGAGTAGCACCTTGTTCCAGTGTCGCTTCTGTTGGCAAGAAGAATTGTACCCATTTGTCGGGGGCTCCTTCATGCCAGCCTTGTTTCAGATGAAATGATTTGATGACTGATTAAGACTTGAGCTTGGAGAGTGAGAACCTTGCTGAAATCCACCCAATGGAAAGTACCAGCGATGACTGTGAGCACCAGATCCGCCAGCCTCCAGCACCTTCCTTTCTTTGTCGCCTGTCACCTCCTACATATCAGGTGCCCAGATATCTGGGAATCATGAGCAATGTGACACGGCGTGCCAGCGCTGCTTTGGAGAAGGACCTCACCAGGGCCTCCCTGGAGGCCTCTGGGTTAAGTCTCAGGCTATCTCAGCTGCAGCCACGTTCCAAACTCAGCCAGGGAGCTACCCACACGACGCAGCAGACCTCTCCTGTCTCCCCGCCGCTCCCCTCTGCAGCATGCTTCAGCCAGTCTTCCTGTTCTGCTCCTCACTCTTCCTCTGGTGACTCTTCTCACCCCCCACGCCTCTGGCCTACACCCCAGTTCTTCTGCACATAGGTAAATAAATCTAAACTAAAAAGAGAAAGGACCCACCCAACTGTGGGCGCACCCAAGCACACTCTTTGACAGTGAGCATGGCATCAGGAGGACGTTTCTGAGAGTTAAGGTAGCGATGAGTGAGCGTCTGTGTCTAACGCAGCAAAGTGCTCGGAGATGAGCGCTGGACGCGAAGGGACGAGGCTCTCGATCCATGTGGCGGCGTCATTAGTCATGGAGGATCTAAGGAACCGATGAGAGTTGTTCGTGAAAAGTCACCCTCAATAACTTTGGGGAAAGGGTTGAAACAGTTTTATGTGGTTATAAATAATCCCGTTCAGCTGGTATCCACAACGACAAGACTTGCATTTTCGAGGTGAAAGCAGAGAACTCCGATTCTATTGCCCGCAGAGGTACCTGGCTGATAAATAAGCTGAGATTCTCAGTAACTAAAATTTCACATCGCACATTGCACTCCTCTGCCTTTATATCAAGTTCAAACAACTTTTATTTATAAAAATCTGCCTTTTTCCCCCTCCCACTGCACTTCTCACATTTCAGCCCCCTCTTGATCGCACCCCCTCTGCCTGATGAAAGTGTATTTCCTTTCATTGTGGTTTTCACTGTTAAAACATTCTCACCTCATTAGCTCATTTTCACGGATGCTTCCTTCCCACCTTTCCACATGTGCCTGGCAACTTTCCTCACAGGCCCGTCCTCAGACATCTGAATGATGGTGATATGGTGGACAAATCGCAAACATTCAGCAACTCCGATTCGGCGCGACCCTAAGTTGCACTTCGTATTAAGTTTCATTTGTAAAAGGATAGGATAATAGGACCTGCATAGCAATGCTTTACGAGTCAATAATTACAAAGCATGTGATCAGTGTTTATTAGAAACTTCGTAATTTGCTTATGTAAAATGGAGGTTAAGTCATTAACCTTAGTGTTTACCTCCAGAGTGTAAACGGCCTTGCTGAGGCTGTGAAGAGAATCCAATGATATCCTGTAGATGCAAGTTGTTTGTAACGTGTATCATTCTATGTGTATGGCATCAATAATAAACTAAACTATTTAATTCTGTTTTCTAAATGAAAAATAGTCCTCAAAGTGGCAAAGATTACCAAGGAGAAAAGTCAGTCTCCATCGCAGCATAACTGTAAATTTGCTGATTTTTATGAGAAACCTGTTTTTCTTTTTCGTCTTGTGTTTAACATCCAGTGATTTCCTTTCCTGCCTGTGTTAGAGTGAGACTCTCGGTTTCTCAGGACGCTCTTGCTACTTTCCAGCTGCTGAGAAGTCCTGCTGCAGTGAATATTATTACAGTTCTTTCTAACTTCTGTCCTGCAGCTTGCATAATTATCTATGCTTAAATAGCGCGTACCCATGCCCAAACACATTTGTGTTTTACATTCCACTCATTAACTTACAAACTAATCCTGATTTTGTAAAGTGATCTTTCTACATTCACATTTTGAAAATGTGAAAGAGTTTTGCTAACCGATCTTTAATGTAGATTCATTCAAAATCTAGACCTCTCAAATCATACCAGCCTGATGCTTTACTTGTATGCAGTGTATGGCTGGAGGACGGATGTAAGTTCGTTGAATGGCGTTATGTCCATTTTGAAAGGTGTTACAAAGCATAGTTTATAAAAGATGTATATTCTAAGGTGAGAATTGCATGAAAGTTCCTTTGCACAAAAGATTGAAAAAAAATCATCTTAACTCTATTAGTTGACATTTAGGCAACCGCTTTTAACATTTTTATCAGACTAAAATTGAAATCTTTCTACTTCTTTTCTTGAAATTGAAATCAAAATGTGATACATCAATTTAAATGTCATATAAATGTTTAGTTTTGGTATTATCTTGTTTTAGGAACTTATCATAGCAGTTATTAGTACATTTGCCTAACATTTGCACAGGGCTAAAATTTTAACTGAATTTGGACAGTCTTGCAAATTGCTGAGTTGTTTTCATTCTCTGAGTCTCTGTTGCTTTCACGTGGGTCATGGGTGCTGTTACTTGGCTAGGATGCCCTTTCACGGTGCTCTGCCAAGGAGGTTGAGTAGCCTTTGGCATAATATAAGTAAATTCCACTCACCAACATCACAGATCTTTGAGAGGTACCTATGATTTATTCATGCAATAAAGATTTCTTAGCTCCTTTTATTTATTAGGGTTTATGCTAGACAATAATAAAAAAGGTATGCTATAATTTTCATCCCTTTAGCCCTCATCCTTATTGTAGTGCCCAACAATAAATGCTTACATGAATAAA
Source organism: Talpa occidentalis (assembly GCF_014898055.3). NCBI lineage: Eukaryota > Metazoa > Chordata > Mammalia > Eulipotyphla > Talpidae > Talpa > Talpa occidentalis. The sequence continues at coordinate 114,943,957 of NW_023605194.1, forward strand.
TAAATACATTTAAATAAATGAAACACTAAGTCAATAAAACACTAATTGTTAAAATATACCTTAATTTCTCATAATAGTTTGCATACAGGTCTGAAAGAAAGCCAAATAAACTAATAATTGCAATACAGGGAAATACATGGTTATAAGTGAAAGTGTAAGTGGTAACAGGAAGGCTGAGTAAGTAAGTGCAGCGATTTGGAACTGAGGATTGAACCCTAATAAGTTCATTTGCAAGTAGCAGATCCTCCATGTTATTAGTGTTGGAGGTGGGAGTTTGCTTCTGCCTCAGGTGCATAGGATGTTGGCTCTGTCTCCCCCAGAACTCCGGGCTAAAGCCAGCTCTTCCTCAGAGACAGTGCTGTCCCTCATCCAGGCCGTTGCTAAAGCGCCAGTTATCCCCTTCATGCTATTGACATCACCTTGCTGTTCCAGCTGTCAACAAGGCAGCAGGTTCTGCAAGGGGACAGGAGCGTGCCTCAATCAACGTGCCTCACCTGTTAGCCGTAACGCCCCTGTGACACCTCAGCTTAAAGTTCTTTGCCCCAAATTATGTCCACCAGCTACACAGATCCAAAGACCTCTGGCAGGAAATATACAGCCTGTATCAAGCCAGCATGTACCTCACTAAAAAGAAAAAGAAAAGAAAAGAAGGAACACCACATTTCTGTGGGAGAAGGAATGACTGGAAATGGCACTCTTGACTTGAATTTTGGGCATAAGCAGTTCAGAGCTGGGCTGGTGCCAGTAGAAGTCAGAATCAGCTAAACATAGACAATGCCATATGCAGAATGTAAAGGTCAGATGAAGGATGCTAAGTTATATTGCATTAACTTTCATACCATTATTTTGGACTGTTTTCTTAGAAAAAATTTGGAATCAGGAATTTTGCAACTGAATTCCATTGTCAGGTTCTAAGCAGACTCTGCGTAGACACAGAGTGTAAGATAACGCGGGGAGACCGGGACCAAAACACTGAGATGCTGTTGCAACACTTCAATTATAGAAATATATGGCCCGGGGTGCAGAGGAGAGGGAAATCTGAAAACAGTGAAGATGTATTGATAAGGGGGGAATAGAGAGGATTTGATGACAGGTAGGCTGTGGGCTTAAGGGGAAGAAGTTTCGATCTTGAGTGAAGCTTTTCTAACCTCCGTACTCAGGTGACATAACCGACATCAGATACAGTGTGACATTAGAAGTCGATTTCCTACAACAAATGCATCAGTTGTGAGCATTTATATATGACGTGTCTGTGAAACACATCCATGTGTGATTGTGCATGAAGATTAAGATCAGTGTTTGAACTTGATGATGCTGTTCAAGTAAATATGAAGAATTAAATCGGTCTACTGTAAAATCTATGAAGTGCCAATACTAGAAAACATCTCCCTTTTCTGTGGTTCTTCTGTGTATTACACTTCTCACTCGCTACTGAAATAGATCTAGATAGAAAATTCGCTGTGACATGTGGGTTTGCTGTCTTTTATGGAAAGAAGAGGTGTATGGGATAACAGGTATATAACATTTAAAATGAAATACCAAGTACTCAATAATCTTAAAAGTTCATATGTATTTTAGTTACCACTGTTGGATATTTTAAATTGCAAAAGGAAAATGATTGTGATTATGATATATAACTGTATGATGAATTATACTCCTTTACTTAAAACACAGAGATTAAAAAGACTCCAGTAGATTTAGACTGTGTCCCTCAGGGCACTGATAACTGGGTTAAGAAAAATAATATCGAACCCCTCTCTGAGAACTCTTACTTCTAAGTTATGTACTTTTCTGCAAGATCAAATACGTAAACCAAAGAGAATGTTATAGCTGGAGTTGAGGGAAGATGTTGAGAAATATATTACCCTATCAATGAATTTTTAAATGAGAAATAAAAAATCAAACATAAACTATCAAATAATAATTAATATACCTTTTTAATGATGAAGTAATAAGTCATATGAGTATACTGTAGAAAATATATCATTTAAATAACTACCTTAAAACTTCTGGAATGAATTTACTAACTTCCCCAGAGCAGACTTATAAGACATAACACTATTTGATTTTAAACTAACATTTCTGTTCTGAGAAGTAGGTGATTTATGGACCTTGAGCATTAACAAAATCTGTTAATTTGAAATTCATATTGAAAAATTTTGAAAGTGTGTAATTTCTGAACTTAGGATCAATCTTCTTTGCGTCTCTGCTTCCTTTTGCTTTTCTTATGGTTTCCTTATGTTTTTATGTAAAAATAATAATGCATTAGAGATTTAAAATATAAATAATTATCTGAGGTAGTTTAGAATAATCACCTTGCATTTAAAAGTTAAAAGCTCAAACTACATTTAATGAAATTTCTAATAATTTTATTGCTAAAACTTTGGGAAAATGTTTCTGTGTATTTTCCAGATGGACCAAGATTTTCCTTGATCAATAGTTAAAAAATCAATCTTCATTGTATTTAATATAGTGAATATCATTAGTATCCAGAAATAATTATCTAAATATCAATGAAAGAAAACTTTCACACAAAGTTATTGGCACAATAGCTAGTATAAAAATGCCACAACTTTAGTGAATCCTAGATTTAACGTGAGAGGTAGATTTTTTCCTAAAAATCTAAGTTTCTATTTTTGATCATTGATCTCTTTGTACCTCGTGAGGCAATGGAAAGTAAGGTATATAAAGGTAAAATAATTTGCCTAGTTATTCAGCAAACCTGAAGGGATAAGTATAATAAATCACATTTTAGTAAAATACTAACAATTCATTGCAGGAAAAAAAAAGTGGCTCTAGGGATCTAAATAGCTTTGTGTTGGGGGAATTTCTTAACCTATATCATTACTTAGTTGATATTAGAAAGTACAAAAAATTTGCTTCAACATTGAAATCCTCATTTTTTAATCTTCTTAAGACACTTTCAATTAGTCCCCAGAAGAGAGAAAAATGAAGATTTTAATATTCAGTCAAATGCTCATGCTTTTTCTCTTAATGGCAATACGTGAATTAAAGAAACAAATAAAAGTTCTATCTTGGAAAGTTTCTACCATAATAAACAAATCCATATGAGCTCTGAAGAATATCCTAGTTAAAAAACTGATGAGTTTAGTTTAGAAAACAAGATAGTACCTTTATTATTTTATTCTTAATTTTGTGACTGTGTGTAGAAATTAAAATAAAATGGAAGGATAAGTGTGGCTGGAATTCTGTGGTGTTGACATCTTTACAGACTTGCAAAGTCATTAATACCTCTTGACAGGAATAACAGTTGAAGAAATTCCCACAAATGGAAGGAGCATTTGAAGAAATACACCACCTTCCACGTTCAGCAGTTTGGGATGATGCTCACAATAAAATTGTGACAGTAGGATTTCCTGACTTCCAGAGAGCATGCCCATGATGTTCATCATTTATTTTTTTTATTAAATTAATACAAGGTGAGATGCAATGAATAAGGGGAAACTTAAAATCTAAATTCCAGTATTAAAAAAAATGTGGACCCTCTTACAGCTTAAAGGATTTGTCCTTTAAAGACGAGTAAGCCATGTTCTGGTACTAGTTACCTACACACATACAGTTGGTGTTTGGCTTTCTGTTCAGAGTTACAGACTGAATCCATTTGTAAACAATTCTGCCCTCTAAAATTATATCAACACTAAAAGTGAAGTTCGAATGCCAGCGTCTCCCTGCCCGCTGTGGGACCCCCAACAGCATCCTCTTTCAAGTGGCCCTGCACAAACCCCCACCAGAGGCCCCGCTCTGGAGACGGCTGTCCCTTACCTCGAAGGTCCTTTTATCTGCAGATCCCAAGGGCGTTTTGAGGATTCCGGTCTCCATTTTGTACAAAACAAAAGAGAATTCCACAAAAATCAAAGTGTTCGTTTTCTTCCCTCCCAACTTTCTGAGTGTGTAACTGAGAATAAATGGAAACTGTAGCGATTGGACTGAACCGTGTCTACTTAAGAGTATTTATTGTTACGTGAAAAAATGCCCACTCTGGTCAGAGAGAGCGCGGCTTGTGGCCTGTCTCGTCGTGCGTGGGTCTGACTTCTTTCTCCTCCCGCTCTCCTTGCTGGGCCTCTGTCTCTGCAGTCGGGCAATTAATTTTGCCCTCTTGCGTTTGCTGCGGAGCCAGAGAGCGCCAGAGCCCCCGGTCCAGAAAGGAAGGTGAGGAATGTCGCTGTCTCTTCCTCAGTAGACAAACACACGCACGCAGGCCTCCTCTTTTAACCTGCTGTCATGATGCTGTAGATATTAATGGTTATGTCTTGGTTTAAACAATTTCCAGAACTTAAAAATGATCTCAAGCAGCAGACATCGGAGAGGAAAATACTTTGAGCTGCAGGCTTTTCTTCCTCTCGCAGTATCTTTTGCTTTCTGTGGACAGCAGCCTTGATGAAGAAAATTGTCCTCACAGATCAATCCAGAGACTGAATTTTGTTTTCCTCCATTACATCAAAATAGTTTTGCCGTTTTGGGCACTGCTTATGATGTTCTCTTTAAAGTACAGCACGATTTAAAACAAACAGGAGATAAATAGCGAGATACTTGGACTTTTCAAGTCAGTAATGGTAGCAGAGAGTGTGGTGTTATTTATGTTAGAAAAGGACAGACTGAAAACAGGATGAATCGAATATTCCACTCGAAGCTTAAGCACTGAAGTTCGCTCTTCTCAGGCGGCTGTTGAGAGGAAGAGTGAATCTGCTGTGCTGTCTCCCCTGGAGTGACCTGGGCACTCCCATCGTGTATGGTTCCCAATCCCTTTGCTCTGGGTATCCTGTGGTTTCTTTGCACCAAAGGATGCTACCAGGCTACCAACCCAGAATGTGTGAAAATGTAAGGCAAGCCGAGTCCAGAGGCATGCTGAGGGATACGTGGAGCCTGGACTTGGGAGTCAGATTCCAGATCACAGACTAGTATGTGTGCACAGAGATTTAGGATCATTAGCTGCAGGATACTTGATACTATTTGTAGCATCTCAAGGAGACTTTGTAGACTCTTCTACAAAGCACGTGTTATCACCACTGTCATTACTGGAAGTCATGTTACATCCACGCTCCTGGGACGATCAAGGAGTGCTAACCTATGACCCCATATACTCACAAGAGCCAAGGAAAGCTTTGGGTAACCTTTATGTAGGAACTTTCTCTTCTGAAACAGATTGGCTGTGTGGAGGAAGACTAGAATGCAGCTTGAGGAATTAATAGCAATTCTGGAAGAAGTCAGAGAAGGGAGGTTTATATCATACCCGGAGTCTTCTGTTAGGGTGACAACTTTCTCATTGGGGAAAAAAAATTGAAAATTCCCAATCTGCACTTAAGATTGTCCACCCAGAGGGTGAATGGTACGGAGCGACTGCTATAGGTTATAGCAAACACCACAGACACCAATTTAGAGGAAGAACTTTAATTAGAAGGGTGGTTATTAAATATAAAATTCCCACTTGGAGATAAAGAAAAAGAAGCAAGTTGTAATTTTATGGTTTGAATATTAAAGTAAATAAATTGGAAATTGAAAGTGTGGTAGCTTTGGAGATAAAGATCTAAGCAAAGAATTGAAAAGATAACACACTCCAGTAGCCTGTGAACTGCCATCTTCCTTGGTGTCCTGGTATCTGTTAAAACACTTGGCGTGTTATTTTCCTTTAATAAGTAAAAGATTCCCCCCTTACACAAACTATCTTTTTCTCATTTAAGTGAATTAAGCAAACATGCAATCATTAGTCAAAAATCATTGACAGTGGCTTATTTGGGGAATCAATAATTAATTTAAACAATTAGATTGTTTAAATGGAAAATAAACTTACATTGCACAAAACTCTGGGGAGGATTTAATGGTTGCAGGGATTTCTAGGTTCCCTAATGACCTGTGGACAATGATCACCTCCCCCTCCCCGCACCCAAGGAAGCCCTGGTTCAGAATATCCTGCCTTTTCCCTTGCACCATTGAGTGTTTCCATGTGTCTGATAAGCTCATTTTTGGTCCCTCAAGTGATAATGTTCGGCCATCGGTAACCTTTGCTTCGGGGTTTGTGTTAGACAGGGGCGAGCTGTGAGCTCTCACTGGGAAGGAGAGACTTTCCTTGCTTTTACCCCTCATCCCTACCCCACCCCATATTTATTCTTATACTGTCTTTAGGGGGTGGGAGTGCGGGGTCACGACCTTCTTATGCACAGCAATAGCATCTAAGTTTTCTTCATAGCATGTCTGTACAAAGCCTGCCTTCCTCTGGGTAAGCTTGACTTCATTGTGATTTGAGAATGAGTCATGGCGCTGGTGAGTCAGATCCTTTATCATGAAGTTCATCATCAAATCCCACCTCATGATTTGACTAGCTCTTGCATGTCATTACCTACATCCTTTCTTCCATTGTGTGATAAGAATTTTGATTACATTGTATTATATTTCCTTTTTTAGTAGGAGGTTTGGGATCCTTTAATATTTTCCCCCTATGATACTGTATATAGAGATTATTTGTATTTTTGTATTCTGTGATCATTTCATCGACTACAAAACCACAAATTGATATATTATTGAAACTCCCTGGTCCCTAAAAGCATATCTTCAGAGATAGTATCATCCTGTATTTTGTACATTTATTTAATGAGCATGTACTACCTACAGACTAGGGAAAAAAGTATTTTTGGAAACTGGGTAACAGAAATCAGAGTACTACTGGTAAATAAATATGTCTCTGCTATAAAATCTAAGGAGACCCTTTACTTATAATGATAGTTTGGGGACACATTGATGTATGTTATATGAGTTAGCCTACTTACTGGTATTCTGATGATGAAAGACTATTCTGCCTTAAAGGAAATAAGAGAGATGGCCCCCAAGGGAAGCACCCCCTAGTCTGGGTAGCCTGAAATATGTCATCATTCCATTACAATAAAGGTTTGCAATAACAGTGGACATTTTTGAAGGCTTGATCTCAGTAACACCAGTATAGAGCAATTGGAATGATTAATCCTCCATGGGAACTTGGTCTCTCCACTTGGAGCGGTCCCGTGTCGGAATCTGCTTTGCCTGGTGCAGTGTCTTCACAGGAATCATTTCACTTTGCTGGCGCATCCACAGCACACTCGGCTGACGTGGACTGTGGAGGATGCAAGAAGGGTTGCATCGGGATCGCGTGGCCGTAAGCGCAGATAGTAAAGGGCTGATGTCTACTCGGTTCTACTCACCAGTGTACTTGTTGGCACCTGTCCTTCCACACAGAGGAAATGGGTCATCTTCAGATAATTGGAGATGGATAAATATCTTGGGCAAGGAGTTCATTTTGTGGTTTGCAACTTTTAAGTACAAGATGCATTGCTCAACAAGAGAAAAAAGAATTCCAGTCTCCTTAGAATGAAACGTAAGGATGGAGAGGAAACTGCAAAATTCCCCACATTGAATCATCCCAAATATGCTTTTGATGAAATCTCTTTACCAATCAGTTGTGTTTTATTCTCTCCATTCTTTCTTGAGCACAACTTCGCCGTTCTGTTCCCGCCATTGATACAACATGCGCACACGTATATATGTCTTTCCTTTCCCTGAGAAGAAACACTTAATAACTTAAATTATTTAAAACCCACTGAATGCTTCCCACCTGGCCTTTCCCTGGGTGCCGCTTGGAAGTGGCCTCATGCCCACAGCTCCGTGGCCTTGGGACAGTCAGAGCTTTCCTTGCAGTTCTTTTCCTCGCCCTTGGCCGCCAGGACCCCGCAGTAGAGGACACTGGGGAAGTCCCAGGGGCTTGATTTTGCTCCCTTTTGAACTCTGGTTTGAATCTCCTCTCTGCTGAGTGGGTGCTTCTCTTGTGAGAGAACTAGCCACCGAAGGGACCAGGTAACTGGACCTGCCTCTTCTTCCCTGCTTTGCAAGGAATATAAACTGTTTCAGTTAATGCACATACTCATTTCCTACTTTAGAGCAGATTTTATGCTAAGAGAATGTCTGAAGAACTTCTATCTCCTGGGAAGAAAAGTGTGTTACACGTCAAGCTGCAATTGTTAAAAGACTGTAATGTTTTCCAAGGGTGGGAATCAAGGTCAAATCAAAAGGCTAAGTCCTTTTACTTTCCCGCATATATTGTTTCCATTTCTCTTCTCTCTATTATCATCATGTCTATTTGCTAAAAGGTTATGCAAAATAAATTAGGCTTTTAGAGCACTGACAGCTCAGCCACAGAGAAATTCTTTCCTGTTTTTTTTTTTTTTTGCACTTTATACGTGAACACCTGCTACACTTTTAATGAGCTTTAAATTATACTTTACACCCATGTAACAAGAATGGATATCGCTCTTTAGTTATAATCAAAGAAAATATCAGGATGACTTGTTGCTAAGAGCAACAGCTTGTCAAAAGAGGATGCTTCCTCCAGCAACAATATAGATAGATCGGTACGGGTTGATAGATGGAAAAGATGATTTATACTACATTGAAAGTTATCAATCTTTTAAATTTTCTTGTCTTCTGTGATTTAAGAGGAATTTGTCATTGTTCTATAGCTAAGCCCAGACTAGTTTTTTCCTTATCTTTGTTCTTCAGTCTCCTTGCTGCTTATGGGCCAGAGGATAAAAATGAAAATGTTCCTTTATATTTTTATTTTTTCTGACACCCCAGAATGGATAGACTTTAAATAAGATTCTGAAAGCTTCTTGAAATACAAAAACAAGATGTGATATATTTATTTTTAAAAATTCGATTTCCCCTTATCATGTAATTCACTTTAAATACTTAAAGCTATTTAAGTCACCTGTAGTCATTATGGGGTTTCCGTTTAGAGCACTTTCTCCTCTTATCACCATAACAAAAAACTTAGAGCAGTTTAATCCGTGACAGGAAAGCCAACCATGACAATGAGGTGAGCAGGGAGGGTGTCAACACCTCCACCTGAGAGACCGTGGGTATCGTGGTCAACTGGGATTCGTTTGTTTCCCACGAGGGTCAGTTTCATGGGGAGAGGATTACGCGGTGGGGGTATGAACAGGGCTTCAGGTGCTGAGGCAGAAAGCTGGCAGGATCCTGGCTGTGAAGGCATCTCTCTGCTGCCCCAGTCAGGTACGGAAAGGTGGGGTGACCGAGGTCCCTCGAATGAGTCCCTGCTCTGTGGATGTAACCTCTGCCCCCCCACCCGGTGTGTCCAGTCACGTGGGCATCCTCGCTACATCTGAACCCTGCATTGTCCTTCCCTTTCTGGTGGAGGGTAGGGCTGGCCTGGGTGGAACCGTTCTGTCGTGTAAGGTGCCTTTTCAATCTGGGGTTGAACTGTGATTTGAAAATAGGAAAGGTGGGAACACACGGAAAGCCAGGATGAAGGTGAGTGAAGGCAGAGGAAGAAGGAGAGAGGATGAGGAGTCCCGAGGAATCCAAGACTGCTTCATCAGGGTTTCTCGTGCCAATGACAACCCCCCAGGAGCTGGCTGCATGCGCTGCTTAATTGGAAAAATAGGCAATATGATAAATTCTGCAACTTCAACTTTCACTATCTTTCCTTTATATAAAAATGCCTTTTAAGTTTTAGAACTAAAACGAATAAGAATGCAATAAATAACTGTTCTTTCTTCCTAGATTTCCTAAAGAAATATACCTTTACCTGTATGAACACACTCTCCTCAAAAAGAGAAATTTAAATGTCTCATTAAAAAGCTGAAGAAGAAATGTGCTTTCTCCTCTTATCACCATAACAAAAAACTTAAAAAAAAAAGTCTGGTTCCAAAGCTCGTCAATATGCAAGCTATCTGTTTATACCAATTATTCAAGCCTTGAGAGACTGAAAACTGGAGATAGAATACTCGGGAGAGAAAACAAACCGCACCTTACGTACCAGGCTCCCTAAAATCCGTGGCTTCCATTCCGAGTAGCATCAGAAGAATAGCGTGTTCGGTATTTCGGTCTAGCTAATAACAATGATGACTGTTCATAAAGGAAACAACAGCAAGAATAGTATATTTCTAGAAATATTTATCTAAATGGGCTATCGTGACATAATTAACATGCCAAAAAAAGTCCTTCAAGCGTCCTCGTTCATTTTCTTTGAAATTAACAGAATAGAATACAAAATACTGGAAGTAGTATTTGATTTTTCCATGTGAACTGAAAAAGCACAGATAGGAAATGTTTTGAATCCAGTGACTATGTTCTGCTCTGTTCTATAAAACACTCTCCAGTTCAGGGACGTTTTTAATGGTGTCCTCCAACCTTGCTTCCTTCCACTCTACTGGTCCGTGTTCACGAAACGGTGCTCAGCGTTCCCAACCTGTGAATGCACATGTTCCAGTTCACCTCTGTGTCCCAGACCCACGCGCCTTTCATTGTCTCTGCCTCCAGATGAAAATCCCACTTACCTTGAGAGCTTTAGGTTTTCTTAATTACAACATCATGTTAGACTCATTGAGTATTTAATTGAATTGAATCCTTTTTTGTTGTTGATTTAACATGTGTTTGCACCATGGTTTGTGTTTTGGGGGTAAAGGATGTCCTTTCAGGTGCTGTCACCATACCACATCCCCACCAAGCCCCTCACCCTCCCTCTGGTAGATCCAGCTCCTAATGAGCTTAGTTTTAAAGATTAGACTTCAATAACCATTAAATAATTAAACTTGGGAAACTAACTTTATATTAAAAATATTATGTATTTCATACGATTAGAATGATCTCTTTTTTCATGTAATGCATGAGAATACCATTTATTCAAAAATGCTGTCCAGCACTGAACCGTGGTGCGATCGTGTGTCTGTGTGTCAGGAGCGGAATTCTACGTAAAGGAAGGGTATATGGCACCTGAAGAGTAGAGGTCACCATCCAGTTTGCTGGAACTTTCTATACAGATGACCCCTTCACAGGACTCAGCATACCTAGTGGAGAGGGAACTTGAAAATGGGGAAAAAAGGGTCTGTTTTCATCACTGCTGTTCCCTCAGCCCCCAGAAGTCCCCAACATATGGGATATGAATGCTGGTCTTGAATTAATAAATGCAGATACGTGACAGACGTAATTTAACCCAAATCCTTGGCTAATTCTACCCTGTACAGGCCCGTTTGCCCTGTATGGTAAGAAAGCTTTCATGTTTCTAAGTATATTTTGCAAGTGCTGAGAAGGTCCTAACTCAATTTTTTCTTCTCTCTCTTAGCACAGACTCACCTCAGGCTCCACGCTGGAGGCACAAGGACCAGAAAGCGGACCTGGAGGCCGCAGCTCACGGGTAGGTTGGGGGACTCCCGATATGCATGTGCTGATTTGTAGGTGAAAACAAGAAAGCACTGGGGGATTCTTCATGGCAGTGTTTTACTTTTGGATGCTGTGCTTAAAAGGAGAGGTCATATTAGATGCACAACTTGTTTATTCTTTATCTACCTGCGCCATTTAGCAGTTAGACACACTCGTGTGCGTCGAGGCTGGGGCTCAGTGGCCACGCTGTCCCTTCCCCTCACCGGTGCGCCTGTGCGCTCTAAAGATCGACAAGTCATCAGATTTCCATTTGCCCTTAGATGTCACCCAGCTCCATATTCCTCTCACTTCTTGGCCCATTTCAGTTCAGTGAAAGGAGACCCTGACTCTGTGTCAAGGGTAGAAGATCCTAAAAGGATGGGGAAGGTGAGAATCCTCTCCTGGGTTTCGACCTTGGGCAGCGCAGCCACTGGAAGAAGCATAAGGTCCCAGATCCAGGGGAGACGCCCTCGAGTTGCCTGTAGGTTTCGGGCCGCCTCCTGATGGAGACGCAGCAGGGTGACCGCGCGCGGGGGAGATGATGCACTTTGGTGGCACACAGATCAGATGCAGTGAGGCCTGATGGAGATGCGGGTGGCTGCTGGGCAGGTCACAGCTCCCCGCCGGCAGGTTTGGGAATGTCTTGATTTCCAGGGTGGTGTCGGCGCATCTGTAGTTCAGACCTGTGTGTTTCCGGTTGGTTCTGTGTCTCTGAAGAACTGTGTAGGACACCTGCTTAGACTAGGTGCACAGCTTCCCTTCGTTTTCCTTCAGTTTCCCTTCGGGATGGAGCTAGAGTCAAGCAGAAAGATCTGCAGTTCTGTTTTCTTTGGTAGTGGGGAGGAAAATGAGAAAAGGCCATTGAGAGGTCAAATGAGTCAACCTAAGAATTTTAATTTAAAAAAAAACTAACTCTAAAAAATAGCTAGAAAGTCAGAATCCATTAAAGAAATCCAACCAAATGTGGATAAAAGGCACATATACTTTATTTTACATATTTCTATTTTTGTGTGAGAGAATGTGTTTTCCTAATCATTCTCATTTGCCTGCTCACTGAGCTGTTCATTCATTTTAGACTGTTCTGCGTTTCCCTCTGCAAGAGATTCCGAGTGGGTAATTCTGATTAGTCGCTCTTTCCGCGTACACATCTTTTTGTTCTTATTTTCGGCTTTTAAAGTTTTACTTTTTATTTTCATACGCTTCTTCATTTTATGACTTGTGATTTAGACTAATGTCTTTGATGGGAGTCATTAATGCAGAGATTTGGTTATTTTACATTGACAAAGGTATGAAAATACCTTCATTTATTCCTTAAATAAGAAATGGCATACCCACAAGCATTGAACAAATAATTGCAGGTGAGAAAAAGTAGGTATGTCAGTGTCTTTCTTGAGAAAAAGCAACAAGTCCTGTAATTTTTCTTTATTAAAAAAAAAAATAAGCTGTCTTAGAGATGGTATAGAAACATCTAGGAAAATGTTCTTTATTTTTAAATTGGTTAACACTCGTTTACAACACTATGTAACCCTGAGGTTCCTCGGGTGCCTGTCACCACACCACATCCTCCACCAAGGCCCCCAAAGTCTTCTACCATAGATGCTGATGGCTCCACCATCGCACCCTGGCGATCATGCTTGACTCCTCCTTCATCTAGGCAAGACACAATCACAATGTGAGCCAAGTGTTCTGCAACGTTCTATGACGTTCCCTGCAACTGCTGAGAGTGGAAGTCTTGGGAGAAATCCCAAGGCCATTTCTTGTTCCTCTAACACCTGCAGGTGGCAGCTTCTCAGCTGCCTCAGTTCCATCAGCCTGAAACTTTCTAAATCATCTTTTTTTGTGACAGTTTCAGCATATAAAACTGGTTGCAAAATCAACAAGCAACTATAAACCAGAGACACACTATGGGGTTGGAGGGGAGTGTGGAGGGAGTAGGATCAAAACAAGGGGGGTGGGAATTGTTTGGGGACAATAATCAGAATGAAAATGCATACATTGTGCAAAAATGAAAAACAGTGTAAAATGTATAAAATAATACACATATATAGATATAGATATATAGAGAGATGTATGTAAAACTGGTTGCCTGTGGTTAAGATTTGCCCCTACCAACAGCCCTATACTTGTGATGATTTTCTGGCTCCCTCTGTTTGGTGTTGGACTAGAGACTGGAAAAGCTGACAGTACTCACTGGCTCTGCTTCTGCTGCCTGTGCAAGTAACCACCCCTCCAGCTACCCCTGGGCTCTCGTTTCAGGGGGGCTTTGCGAGCAGGAAGGTTACCCTAGCAGCTGCCAGGGGTGCTGCGTGGGGCTGGAGTGTTCCAGCGATTACAACTAATACTACCTTAGTCCCCTGTGTGCATGGCAGCTCAGTGTGCTGGGCTGCACTGTCTCTAGTTCTTTTTCATGTTTCCCTCTGTTCGTATATTTCTTCCTTTCTTTATGCATATGATATTTTCTTTTCATTTGCTAGATGTATTCATTTATACACACTCTTGGCTATTTACCAAATGACATACACAGTGTGGCTGCAGGTCTTAAAAAGAACACCCAATGCGACAAAAGGAAAAGCTAATACCTGGGGAAGGTATTCTCTGCAATTTTTTCTCCATCCTTTTCTAATATCTAAATATGTTTTTCCTTTGAATTTGTATTAGAAAACAATCAACTGCTATTTGCGCTCTCTTTCCAATCAGTAAATCCATTCCATTCTGAAGCTTATTACAGCACTTTCGCTCATCACTTCAACGTTGTTTTCTGCCTCCAAGAGCAATTTATCTTTTAAGGTCCTAGCTTATCTTTTATTTTCAATATGTCCTCTCTCCTAGATCCTTTTATATGTCATAGGAGCATGCTCAAAGATCATTCATCATCATAAAAATAAGCAAACAGGAATAAAATACCCCTTTTCTCAAACTGGAAAATCACTGAGCTTAAGCCCCAGGCTGCCTTTCCTTTCAGAACTAGAATTTGGGGTACCTTCTCTTTCTTCTTTTTCCTCTTAGTCTAAGGTAATGGGATGAGGAAAAGAATTCTCACTACCTCTCTCACTGGCTACCTCGTATCCACATGATCTCATTGGTGAGGTTCACTTCACCGCTTGGTTAAGGTAGTTCCTTCATCAGAAGTTACTGGAATTTCATTCCTTACTCCGTTTCTGGAAACAAGTTCCTAAGTCTCACACACCCTTGTGGGAAAAGTGCAGGCAGCATGAAGCTCCACCTCAGTAAGTGTGCAAATCACGTATTTATAGATTACAATTTACAGTTGCTACCAACATTGATAAATTCACATTGCTTGCATTTGTTTTGCACAGGAGATTTGTAGACAGATGTATTTCTTTTGTATGGACTCCTCTGTATGTTTATTATAGTTTGGGTTATAACCCAGAATTGCTGCATTAATTTTGTGGCCTGAATTGTTTCAGTTTGGGTCATTAGGAGCTATTTTGGCAGACCAGGATTTTTGAGGTCCAATCTCTATAGTCATCTTGATCTATCACACTACCTTTCCTCAAATCCTATGTCTGCAGTCTCACAGAACAGAAAGTCAGTACATTGGGGACCACCGGCTTCCAGTGTGACACAGAACCAAGAATACTTCCTAGCTCTATATTTAAAAGTTTGTAAACCTACTTTGCATCATTTGATTTCTCCAACAAATTAATTTGACATATGAGGCATTATTAAAATATTTTTTCTATGGTGAAAATTCAAGCTCATAGAATATAAAAAAAAAAAAAAGCTATCAAGCCATCTGTTGGAGAAATCTTGATACTTAAAAGGACTTTCCTTTCCCTGACACTTGTACTCCGCTCCCACCTCTCATATGCGCTGTAAATATGACAGCTGCCAACGGTGATTAGATTCCTCACCTGCAAAAGCTAAATCCCACATGCTTAATATACCATTTCATCTAAAGCAATGGAACTACTACCTATCTTTATACATGGATATATTTGGCTATTGGCATAGCCAAATGCCTCCACCCTGCAGAAGAAGCCTCAATATGTCACTTGCTTTTGACAGAAGATTTACTTAGTGCTTTAATCTTTTTCAAAAGGGCAGGAATGTTTTTTTTAATATACTTTGGTCTAATTTTACACTGATTGCTGAGTGTCAAATGGCAGTGTGTTTTTGTTGTTGTCATTGTTGTTTTTAAAGACTGATAGTCAAGAAAGAATGTGTTTAAAATCCTGACTATTGATTGAAATTTAGCAAAGGGACATATTAACACAAACCAAGCTGAATCTGTTCCCATACCTTGTCTGGTTTGGGATCATATCCAAATTCATAGCCATTGTGTGTGAACACTAGGGATATAGATGGTCTAATTGGGAATCCTAGCTCCACGGCTCCTCTTTTCTCATCTTTGTAAAACAGAAAAGCATCTCTCCTCACAAGCTCATTTTAGTGACCAAATGCAGTTAAATGAATATTTAGTATTTTTACTTAGGAGTTGTGGAAGTAAAGTAAGTCATATTTCACTTTTTTTTTACATTAAAATACATATATGTATTTTCTCTACAAACTAAACAAGTTATATAAATTTTAATGAGCATTTTGTAATTATTCCAGAAAGCAAGTCAAACTATTGTACAAAACTATCCATGAAGCAAAATCCTCCCAGACAAACCCTTCGTCTGGGGATTTGGGCTCACCCTAGCCCCTTGCCACCTCCCTGGCCCCTTTCACGAGGATTATGCACCTGTTTCTTCAATATCATTTTTTGGGAAGAGAACCAAGGTGGGTAAAAAAGAAATATGTGCCACAGGAAGGGAACAGCCTCATTCAAATCCTAATTCTTCTCCAGCAAAACCGAACACATTCTAATAGAACTGGACCTTCAGCCCAGCAGGGGAGACAAACTTCTAGGGAAGACACAGGCTCAGCTTTCTGTTAAGGCTTTGCTGTCCCTTTTCAAAATAAGGCTTTACCATCACATCCATTTCATCAGATATTGCCTCTGGAAATGACAGGGGAGGACAGAGCTCATGAAGGGTTTCTGCTCAGTAATCATCAATTCCTAGTGTGACCCTTTTGTTTTTCTGTTTGTTCTTGCTTATAAACAGCATCTTTGGCAGCGACATACACTTCATCAGAGCTAAGGGAACATAAATAGATAAGAACTTATCTCTCAATGAATTTGATTGTCTTAGTGTCCTCGAAGGATCAGAAGTGTTTCTGTCCAGGGGTGTATAAAATTACCACAGACTATTTTAAATGGTGTGAAAAGCAAAACCGTAATAACACTCCCTGTTGCCCACATACAGTTGCTATATTATTTCCTAGACCTCATGAATATGCATACATTTTTTGCATATCATATGTCTATTCTATTTAAAATACTTTTCATGAGATTGAAGAAGTTCAAATATCTTGTAAAATGTCAATGGCTGTGCAATATACTCCCAGGGACATAATATAGGGGCTGTGCAAATAAGTACTTCAACCAGATCCAAATGAAAGGAAATGTTCCTAGTTAATAGATTTATAATAACTAAATATATAGTGACACTTGAAAATGGAATCTAAGCATGGGAATGGTGATCTTCACAACTAAATTGGGGAACATCAACGTGTTTTCTTTGCTCTTTAATAGTTAACACTTGTTGTTTTGAACACTACATATTTCCAAGACTTCTTCCTTTTGTGTGGGTACAGACAAGGTGAAAGAGAAAAGGAAAAGGAAAACTCAGCTGCTTTCCACTTGCCCTGATGGTTTAATTGACAAACTCCTCCCGACATCGCGCAATGCATGTGAGAACTTCTGTAGCTTCTATCACAAATTTTATGGGGAGTTGAGAGGAGAGCCTTTCACTGGTATCAGAACTATTACAAAAAGTCTATAAATAGCAATAGCTATAGAGACTCTTGATTCCATTTCTCTGCTCATATTTATAGCTACAGGAAGCATTCTCAAAAAACATCAACCTTTATTTCATAACCATTTCCATGTTTTCTTGTGAAAGCTTAAGCATTATTAAACACATCAAAGTCAGCGAAGAAACAGAATTCAGTTCCGCTTTCTGTATGTTAGCATGTAGTCCAAGCGTCCATAGGTTTTAATAATAAAATAGCCAAACCCAAGTATATTCTCTCTGATTTATTCAAACTGTACATAAAGCACAAATTGCATCCCTTTTTAAAAAGACAA
The DNA here is from genome assembly GCF_014898055.3 of Talpa occidentalis. NCBI lineage: Eukaryota > Metazoa > Chordata > Mammalia > Eulipotyphla > Talpidae > Talpa > Talpa occidentalis. The sequence continues at coordinate 114,961,316 of NW_023605194.1, forward strand.
TGTCACAGTGACTCTACATCCAAGATGTTTAAGACTCATCTCCATTTGAATCGCTTTCCTTAGCATGCCAGTAAGAGCACCAGTACTCATTGTAAGTCTGAGGGTTTTGCAAATACTCATTATAAATCCATAGGTTTTGCAAATTTGGTTATTAGAAACTAAGGAGACAGGTAAAAGGTTTATAGCTATTTAAACTCTAAAATAACACAGTTTAAATTTATTTTAATATGTGATTACAATAAAAAGTTTTCTTATTATTCTTCCTCTAAAAGATTTTATCATTTTGCTGGGAAACTTAAGTTTTATGCCTTTTTTAAAAAGACAGTGTTACAGTGACTCTACATCAAAGATAGATGTTTAAGATTTATTTCCATTTTAATCACAAACTTAAATTCATAACATAATCTGTAAAGATAGAAGTCAAGTGTATCACTCATCCACAGATAATCTAAGGAGGTTAAAGAGAAAGTGGCCAGTATAACCTTTGCCATGAGAGGGAAAGTCCACTGGCCGCAGAAGTCAAGGTTGCCATTGATGGACAATAAATTGAGATGAGGGAAAACCAGGGGGATAGAGCCATATTACATTTCACCTAAAAAAGATAGAATGGAATAGTGATACATTTGAATATTAAATCTATCAACATGGACAAATGGACTCATTAGATATGAAATTAAGCTCAGAGCTGACTTTACCAAGAAGCTCCACTTATTTTAGGAATGTGATCTAAGAGTTTGGATGCCCAAAAGGCTTTTTAAAGACCATAATAGTATGGAGCTATAGCAAATGTTTCTCAGGAATTTATAACTTTTAATTTTTTTCTGTTTCTATTGCAAGTGTTATAGTTTTTTTTTTTTTTTAAGCTGTGTCTAAATACAATTCTGGAAAATATGAGTGTTCCTATCTGATTTTTAAATTTATTTCTATCATTATAAGTCAGAGGAAGATGTTTTGAATGTGCGTAGAGGATATGTTATCTTCTATTGCTGGAAATAACATAAGAGCATTTATTTAAAAAATAAATTTGCAACTTTGGGGATCCCTGGGATCTGTGTACAGCAGAAGCTCCTTCATATTATCTCTGAAGCAACTACCTGACTTAACTGATACTTCATTGCCTCTAAAAAGGATGATCCATGCTCATAGAATTCTCACCGCAAACTGGATAGTTCGTAATGCTGTGAATTAGTTGTTTATCTGCAAAACATGCTTTGCAATTTTACTTGTTAGTATAAAAAATTATGTAAAATGATGAAATATAAGAGAATACCGTACATTGTTATTTTTTGAAATTAATTTATAAACATTGGACAAAAGTAAATCACTAAAAATTATTTTATAAGATTGTCAAAACCCATAAAGTTTTTAAAAAGTTAATATCATAAAATATTCTGCAAAGAGGTTGTTTCTGCAATGCCTGTGGTTAAATTCTCTTACTTTAAGGTAATAGTAGTTGGAAAACACATTTCTGTGAAATATGCCAGAAATAAAATAACTACATACTTTAGACATTTATTTAAAGAAAAAAACCTTAAATTGTACTGTGACCACTGGGTAATTTATCACTCCATTCTAGGAAAAATTCCAAATTGATTAGAAAACAAAATATAAATATATGGAAATATATATGAAGTAGAATAAAATTGGCCTGAAGTTTGTAATAGGTGGAAACCAGGGGAGAAGCGTAATGTCAGAGTTCAGGGGAAAAGCCCCCCGACCCCATTTGGGTTCTTCTGAGGCTGGACAGATGAACAAATTAACACCAGACAGATTTGTAGGAGAAAGGGGCAAATTTAATAATGTGTTTGCAGAAATTACTTGGCTATAAATTCTAAAAGGAACTGGGGAATCAAGGAGAGAGGGCAGAGACTTCACATGACAAAGAAGGGGTGACCTCATCTTCTACTCTTACAGCAAAAGGATGAGTTTCTCAGATAGGGAGCCCAATGTTCACTGCATGAAACCCCCCTCTTTCTAGCCCATAAAAAGAGGGGAGAAGTTAGTACCTCTTCCATTAGGAAAAAAAAAAGACAAATGACTGCATCAGTGATAAAGCTTCTCTTACCCTCTGGGACCTTCATTGCTCTTAAGTTAAAAACTACCCTAAAAAACGGTAGTGCCCACGCCAAGGTGACACTTTCTGGGAGGGAGTTCACTCTACGCATATTGGGAAAACCTAGCCAACCCTTTTGGGAGGCCATTCCCAAAACAGGAAGTCAAAACCCAAGAGCAAACTAGGAAATAATATTTACAGTTTATGTGGCAAAATGTTTATTACCTAACCGTAATTAATATAACAAAGAGTTTGTCTTCTGATATGTCAGGGGCTCTTAAATATCATGGAATAAATATCAGTAACCCTTAGCATAGTGAGTAAGTGAAATAAACTAGGCATTCTCAGAAAGAAATGTATACATATAAAAATTGTTCACCATCACTTACAGTAAGAGAAAGACAAATATATTTATCTCATCAGATTGGCAAAATTCTGAAAGTGTGATGAAGTATTTTCTTCATGAAGATTGGAGAAATGGGTAGTCTCATACTTTCCTGATAAAGTTGGAAAAAGAGGAAGAATCGTAGATATGGTGGAATCATTGACATCATGAAATCGCACAGTGCATTGACCCTTTGATTTCACTTCTAAGAATCTATCACCAAGACACATTGTCAAACATATGAAAAGACTCAATGTGGTATCCTTTTTGTTCTGATTGCAGTAACATCAGATTATAATATTGTATAGGTTTCAGGTGCACAGCCTTATAAATCTACCTCTGTATGTATCGCACTGTGTTCACCACCAAAGTCTAGTTTTCATCCATCACCACATAGATGTTCCCATTTAACTGCCCTCCCCAGAACCAGAGTCAAAGCGGACTCTTTGGAGGCCAAGCTGAAAGGCGTCCACTGTCCCAAGAAAAAGAAGATCCATATGTTGCCCACCTTCCTGTGGCCCAAGGCACTGAGACTCTGAAGACAACCAGGTATTCCAGGTAGAGCTCTCACAGGAGAAACAAGTCAGACCCCTAGGCTGTCATCAAGTTCCACCTGACCACTGAGCCAGCCACATAGGCAGAAGACAAATCCCTTGTGTTCATGGTGAACCTCAGCAAGCACTAGATCAAACAGGCTGTGAATCTCTGTGACACTGACCTGGCCAAGGTCAGCACCCGGATCAGACATGATGGAGAGGAGAAGATGTGTGTTCTACCGGCTCCTAACCAGGATGGTTTGCATGTTGCCAACAAAATTGGATCATGTCCAGTTGACTAATTCTAAATATATTGTCTGTTCACCGTTAAATTAAAAAAAAAAAAAGATGTTAGCAAAGAAAAAAGGTTAACTCAAAAAATACAAGACAATAATGGAAGTATCTTGGGCATGAGTAAGAAAATATTTTCGCAAAAATATGTTGAATAGCTTAGCAGTATCTTGGTATGGAATCTTCAGTTGAGTTAATCCAAAGAACTCAAGGCACAGCCAGCTGACCTTGAGTCCCAGCCATGACCATCATCACCACCACCACCACCACCTGCAGCACTAGCCCATGAGCACCAAGCCATCTCTTGGTCAGGGAGGATGGGGTTGCGTCCTCCAACAATGGTCATGTCCGAAACAAATGTTGGGAATATGGAGTTGGAGAAAGATACAATGATTGCTTTTCCTCCTGAAGAATTTTATTTATTTCTTCTCCAGGAGTCATCCTACATTTCTGATACACAGTTTCCTTCATCTGTGCATTTGATTATCAACTCACTCATTTATTACTTCTCTCTGGAAACTGAACAACAATCATAGGCATGGCTGATAATTAAATATCAAGGCAGTAAATGTTAATAACAACAGCTAGCCCTGCACAGCACTGGATATGCATATTAGTTTAAAACCTACAATGTGAATTCCATGGAAATACTATCCGGTAGATACCGTCAGGACTCCTATTTTTCACATGAGAAAAATTAACCACAGGTTAGAGGTTAAACAAATTTTTGTTCACCATTAAAAAACAAGTTGCTATTAGAGAAAAAGGTTACCTCAAGGCAGTGGCTGAGCCAGGAGACAACCCAGGCGTGGATGGGGCTGGCATCCAGCTCAGGACCAGCGCCACGACATCTTTGCAGTTATCTTTCTCACTGCTCTTTCAGAAGATAATCTTTTCATACATGCTGCTATTTAACTTAATGAACACTAAAAAATCACTTTCATATAATTATATATCTCCTATAAAGTTTAGATCTCATAAAAGTAAAAAGAGCATGCATTAAAAGAATGCTTAGTCCCTCTCCAAGCCTGCTGGTACTTGTGAAGGGACCTGTTGATGGTCCTTACCATGCCCTCTAGTGAGGTAGACATGTACCTAAAACAATGGTACTGCCCCTGTAAGGAGATGTTTTCTGGGGATACTAATTGATGGATTCTTATTTTTTCCTCAGGTCTCTGAAAATATCCTTTGAACAGGTAGAGCTGGCAGATCCCTTTTGTGATACAATTTAATACTCTGTAACATTCACAAAATTTACGGAGCATAAAAATAGTTTTCACTGGTTATTGAAGTTTTTCAAATTTATTCTTATTTTGAAATCTTAAAAGAAGATAAAAATTAAAGATGTGAAATTTGTAAATTAACTTGTATTAAAGCGACTCTGAAGTCTGCATAGAAGAATAGTGCATTCATGTATACTTTGAAATGAATTAAACAGACTTAAGCACAAGCACTACAAAAATATTTATAGACAATCTTAACAATTAGGTGAAGCTAAAGAGCATGGTAAACAATTTGAATGGATTTTTCCTGTTGTGTTTAATGTGTTATTTTAAGCAAACTATGAGAAGAAGAAGAAAAAAAAAAGCTCTTAGGAAAATGGTCTTTTCTTTTTTTAGTGCCAGTGGGTGAATGTGCTTTCAAGTAACTTCTGTTTAAAATGGCATATTTGTGATAACCTATTTATGTTTTTTTTTTTCTTGGCCTATTCATTTTTATATTTAAACAAGATGAAATGATTGTGGGAGCTGGTATTTTAGGAATTTCCTTCTTAGATTGTGTTGAATACATACAACTTCTTAATGTTTTTTACGACAGCTTTTATAAATATACACGAAGTAATAAGGGCTGTGAGCTGGGGCTTGGCCATGACATGGAGGGACAGAGCACCTGTCATGCATTATTGTTCCTTCCTGAGTTGTGTGGTTACTTATGGAAATTCCACTTATTATCTTGAGAATTTGCTAATGTAATTTTGCTGGTTTATTAATACTTTAGTTTTAAAGTTCACAGTTCTTTTCTGCAAGTTGACACATCAAAAAACTCACAACTACCATCAATGATACTAATGCATTGTAACATTCATGAGCTGAATCCTTCAATAGGTAAGTCCTTCGTGTGCTATCTCACTTGACCATATCAATGCTGATATGGGCATAATCACCTCCACCATTTTAGAGATGACATTCCTCTTGATTACGCCATAGGAAAAAATGAAGGGCACACAGCACACCCTCAATTTATCAGGTTATACATAGGGATTTTTATATGATAAAATTACTATTAAATTGGCTATTTCTAGGTATCTTCATCTTTGACCATTATTTTTATTAATGTCTTCATTACCTTTTGTGTCCACTTAGACTTGAACTCTCAATGCACCTAGGACTATGCACCCCCAAGCTCCCCTTCACTCCTTCCCAAGCTGAGCATTGCACAGGCCTTGAAAGACCATCTCCGTAGTATTTCTAGCTTATAGTTTGTGTCTTTTAAGTTCAGGGGCTAAAACTGAAATTTTTCTAAATAAGAAGGGCCAGAACATTGAACAATGTTGTAAATTGGCTGAGGCTGCAAATTTGATGTTTCTTAATGATTTCAACCTATAATGACAAGTAATGTCAGTGCTTAAATTCAAAATCTGTAAAGTGGTAAAAACTTCTTTTGATGACATTGAATGTTGTAATCACAATGTCAAGATGTTTTATATTCTTCAATGTGATCAAAACTTAAGAAGTGAGAACCTCCATTTCCACATGATTTTGAGTAGATCTATTTCCTAGATCAAAGTACAGTTCTAGCAATTTTTTCAGAACTCAATGCAAATAAAGGGTTTTCCATTTTTCAAAATCTGTTTAACTGCAATTAAAGGAGCTTCCAAGTAACCTTCACGTGGAATGGATTTTCAGCAGTGTAATGATGTACAAATGCAAATACCAGAAGACTCTTGATATAATACTATAAATACCTCTCAGTGATGAACATGCACAATTAAAATTAAAATCACAGCTTGTGGACTGGGCAATGCCCATCTGTGTGAAGGCATCTTGAAAGGTGAAACTTGTAAGCCTCTTCCAGATGAGCATTGATTTTTTTTTCAAAGATTTATTTATTTTTATACAAGAGCTGGGGTAGAGGCCAAAGGTGCAGGAGGGTGAGAGTATTCACCAGAGACAGAGCAGGGAACAGAACAGGCAGACTGACGTAATACACTGCAGAGGGGAGCAGCGGGCGCGGCAGGAGAGGTCTGTTCGCCATGTGGGTATCTCCCGGGCCGTCCGGGAATTGAACCGCTGCAGAGGCTGAGGACAGCTTCACAGCGTTGCGCTCAACCTACTGCGCCAGTGGGAAGACCCCGATGAGCATTGATTTTGAAGTGAGGGAAGACCAACTTTCAGTCCCGATAACACAAAACACCCTTCTTCAAATGGCTCTCTTCTTCTCTGGTCTGTTCCTTCAGGGTGGAGACGGGGATGTTAGAGTCACCGCTGAGGCTGGGGAGGGGAAAACAGGGATAAGGCTGGAGCTGTGGCAGCACCCAGCTAAGGCCAGAGACAGAGGCGCAGGCAGCGATGTCCCCAGAACACAGTGACCTCTCCTCACAGACACGTTTCCTGCAGAAGCAGATGTCAAATCGAGGGGTCAGTCTCCCTCAGGTCAAGAGGACAAAGATGGGTTCATTACAGTTAATTTTGAACATGGCCAATAAGTTTGAAGTTCCATGTATCCAAACCAAGTCCAGTTTATTCCTTAGAGGTGTCACCATCTTGAACCTCCTTGTACGGCCAGGTCTGGAGCAAAGAGGCTTGTTCCGTGGAGCTAGTAACGAGCTCATTCGCACACATGGGCACATTCTCTGTGGTAACTTTGAAATAAAAATACAGAGTCATCAATTTTAGAATGTGTTCTAAGCAACATGTTTTCCTAGAATGATATCTCACCAGAGAACTTAAGATATGGATTGACTTTGGAGTAGGATGGAGAGAGTACATTGTTTCTCTATGTTTCTGATCTAGGTAATATTAAATCATCTTAGGTTTTTTGTTGTGCTTTTATTGTTTGTCTATAATTTATGCTAATAAATATTTCTGTTTATAAATGCTAAGCAGGAAGTCATATCAAAAAACGCTCATTTTCTATATACACATGTACACACACACTCAGATAAAATGGGGCCACTTGAACACACAGATTTAATTATCATTGTTATTACAGTCATCTATCTCACACTAAATTCCCACATGCTCTGCCTACTTACCCCACAAGGAAACTGTTACTCTTTCTCATTTGTGGCATTTTTAATTTGTCTGATTAACATTTGCCTTCTTTGAAATATAAACAAGTTTTAATAATAACCTGATGATGAGTGGATTTTTTTTTCCTAACGCTAAGTGGGAATGAAAAAGAATGAAGACGTCAAGTGTATTAGAACGTGACCCCTAGCTAATTAAATTAAATTAAATTAAATTAGCTAGCATTTTGGAGCACGTGTACATAGACCTTTTATATACTTTATCTTCTAAGATAGTTACAGAAACCTGTGAGGTTGCTGTTACTAGTCTTACCTCCATTTCACAGATGGGAAAGTGAATTTCAGAGAGTACGTGGGTCCCCCGAGGGCACAGAGCTAACAAGTGGGATTCAACACAGTTCAGCTTCCATGTGGACTTTCTTTCCAGGGTCCTTCTCTAGCGATTAAATATTAATAAATATTTGTTACTAGAAAAAATATCAACTCTGTCATTTGTAGGTAGCAATCTCAATTTGATGCCTCTCCTTCAAATTTAGCTAATAAGATGCTCAGGGGTAAAACATTTCACTAGGTAAAATTTGCTATTGGATTTTAAAACAGAACATCCAGTCATTTCCTTATCTCAGACATTGTTTAAATTGTTTCCTCCAATGTAATGCGGAATTTCTGTAACTACCAATATGTTATAAATAAGTAAATAAATGTGTGAAGTGCCATGTATGTATATAAACATAAGTTTATCATATGTAACTTATTTATGAGCTTTTTATATTAGGATTTATTTTATAGAAACATGATGCTTTAGAGGACACGTGATCTTCGAGAGCTGGCGCGTCCCACTTTCTCTGGGAGTACTTTGCAGTCTCCATGCAAGGCACGGTGTGGTTTTAAACAGATTGTTTTTTAAGACTGTGAATCACATTCCAATTCTTAGACCTCAGTTTTGCTCTCAGAAGTTTCACTTGTCAGCCTTTCAGCGACTCTTTAGGAATTGTTGGGTTTCCTCAGTTAAAATTAACTCAACGGCATGGTTCTCATTTCTGCTTTTTGTCCTTTGATATCAGCCCTGTCCGTTCTCCTTGATATTTGAACTTCCTTACTTCTATTTATCAGTTTGAATTTTTCAGTGGCCTTTCTATTTTGCTTAACTATGTCTTGATTTTTGAGTCTTTCTCATTTTGCTCTATATTCTATACTTTCCTTCAGTGCTTCTTCTAGACTGTCCATCAGTTATCTTTTTCAGTTTACTTTTTGGCAATCATTTTCAGTAATCTTGGTTTGTGGGTTGCTTCCTTTTTATAGCATCCAATTAAATGTTCCTATAGATGTCAGACCGTTGAAATCTCCGAGTATACTAATAGGGATACTTCTAAAGTTCTTCCCTTTTTTCTCCTGAATTATTTCAGAATTTTGGCAGAGGCATGTTCCGTTTTAATTTGAGTTTTTCTCTTTCTTCTTCCCGCTGGCAAGAATTAAGACCCACTTTTCTCTCCTGACAACACTCGCAGCTTGTCACGAATATCGGCTTTGAAGCCATGATTCCTCCCCATCCATCCGCCCTGGTTCTGATCCACATATAGCTTGAAGGATCACCCTCGTGATGACCTGTGTGGTTACATCTCTTTTGTCAATTTCCCTTTCCTTAAAAAGACAAATAAAAAATCCTTCCACATTGACCTAAGGAATACATCGCCTTTTATACCTCTGCCATCATTAGGCATTTCTGGCAACAAACCCTTTGCCTCTTACTCAAACTCAAGGCTGAGTTTTCTGAAGCCCTGAAGTCCTTCCTGTGCATGACTCCGGCACCAACCATTATGTGTGTGTGTAGTTTTCTTATTTCAACTTCTTACTCTTTTTCCCTTTCTTACACACAAACACACACACACACACACTTTGATTCTCTTAAAATTCTACCAGCTCCTTCTTTAGTGTTGGGAAGTCAGAAAGTCATGATACATTTTTCCTATGTTTTCCAAAGATCATGTATTTATATTAATAGCTAGTTGTTGACACTAGGGGGTTTGTTACTTGGCTCAGGGGTTTGTCACTTGGCTCAAGAACTGATTCCTTTCAAGCTTTTTGCACAACTAGCCAGCTCTAGCCAAAGATCCCTCCATCCTGGCCTGTCTGTGTTGCTCTGCAATGAGACATTAGCGTTCCAGAGTGTTCCCCAGGCCCTTGAATCTGGAGAGGTTTCATAACATGTGCCCAGAGCTTTTGCTATTGGCTTTGGACCGTGCAATGGGGAAGTCTGGGAAGACAGTAGTCCATGGTGGAGACTGAAAGAGGTGTGAAGAAAATTTATGTGGAAAGCATAAAATAAACTACATATTCATAAATACGTTAGTGATTAACTTTCACTGATCTTCCTGCTTCTTTCAACTTCAGTCATTCTATAGCCCTCTGGAAGCTCGACTCCCACTCTATCTGTTCTAGTGCTTTCCTGAATTTTTCGGCTCCCTTAAGTAAGACTTCAGGATCTTGCTTTTGGATATATCCTCATCTGTAGTAATTATGCTTTCTTTTTAGATAGATGAGATGGAATGATTCCATCTATAGTCATGTCTGTTCACCTTCATCTCCAGAAGAGCAGCTTAACTTAATAAACATAAAACTCATCTTTGCTCAGCATTTTCTTTGAAAGTGGAACAGCAGTGGTGTCAGGGGTTGTACGGTAAAGTGAAAAAGTAGGACGTATGGGTAGTGAGAATGGGAGAGCTGAGCTTTCAGAGAAAAACCAAGGAAAAGCAAATGAAGCTACAGAGTGATATCTGGAAAATCATATGTCAAGGCTGTCAGTAGTTTTATTCCTTACAATGACATGCAATCCCATAGTATGGGAATTCATACAACTGATGGCTGTCCTTAAACGATGATGAAATTTTCAGCAGATATATATAGGACAAGCAGGACCTTAGGTACTTTGACAGTAAGCTCCTCGAGGCCAGGCACTCTTCTCTCTTTGTTCCTGGAAGCCAGTTGAAGTTCTTGGGTATAGTATTGACTCCATAAGTATTTGTTGAGTGCATATAAATGCATGTTAAAAATGTCACTCTTTATATAAAAAATAGGTAGAGAAAAATCTATTTGAAGATATATTTGAGAAATAATAGGTAATGCAACTTGGGTGGAGCATAACGAAGGTCACAAGATCAAGCTTGAAAAGAATAAAACACTTACCATGTCAGTATTTGCTCATTGCATTGCTTAATAAAGATAGGCATTATGCAAGAACCGTAAGGAGATGATCATTATTGTTATGACGCAGGGCGTCAGCTTTACAGTAGAGACTGTGCAGAGACTTTAAGGGATCGATGGACAGTAAAGCATGTATCAGATCAGACCCCATGAGCAATTTGATTGTGAGACTTTTAAGTAGGCATCCATTTCCTTGTATAAACATCAAGGATGTTATTTTGCTTGAGAAATGCTTTGTTTCAATTACTTTATCGTCTTAAATACGTTCATGGAAGAAAATTAGCAATTTATTTTCTGGGCTACTTGTTAATGCTTAAACTGTGTTAGTTGTATCTGAAAAGGTTTTGATTTAAGGAACCTGTCTGCCAGTATGTAGCATACATTCTAGTTCTGGTCAGGAACAAGTTATTTAGTAAATCAAACGTTGCCTTTCAGAAATAGCCATTGTCTAGTGATCAAAAGAAAGCTTTCATTTTTGCTGTGGGGTGCCCGCACGCTGAGGAAGAAGGGGCTGGGGAGCCGCGTGGCACCAGTGCACAGGCATGGCCAGCGGGAGCGGAGCTGGGTGGCAGGTGCAAGTGGATGGGGATTGGCAAAGGCATGCTGTGCTATTTGCAGACAAAGGTTCAGTCTCTACCCTTTTCCATTGTGGAGACAAACAAGATTTGTTGCAAAGTAATAGGTAAAGCTCAGAATCGGATCTAGTTCAGAAAAGGTTGGAGAGATGGTTCAAAATGAAAGGAACAAGAAGTTACTAGGAAGCTGAACTGAGTTTTGTAGACTTTGAAGAATTAGATGTTTGTCTCATGTTACGTTAAATCTCCCATAAGAAAGTTTCAGCTGTACAAAGGTTATTAAATGGAGATCAAGAAAGACACATTTATTTTGTTGATGTCATAATAACTATAAACGTGTGCGGAGGGGATCATTAAAAAAGCTACTTTTAATCCCTAAAATATTCTAAATTGAACATCAGAACTGGAAAGAAAAGAGACAGGAGGGGAGAAAGGGAAGGAAGCAAGAAGGGGAGGAGAATGTGGGAAGAGGGAGGGAAATAAGAGGAGGAAAATCATTTTTTTAGGAGTTGAGGCCAGCATGTATTCTTCTCTACTGATAAATAATTATCCTATTGCTTTTACTTCTAAATCCCCCCACATTTTGTTCATGTACAGCTGCTGTTTTTCTGTAAGTATGTGTTTGTGCATGAGCGTGTCTACTGTTGATAATGAAAATGAGAACCAAAAGGATCTTTAACTTGTTGCTATCTTATTAGGTATAGAGTCTTATTTCAGAATATATCACTGTTTTATTTGGATTGTGTTAAATTTTTAAATTAATTGGAAAACACTTTTTATGCATTGAAATAGTATAAGAAACATATTGATTATCTATTCCTGGCAGTCAAATATCTATAAAAGACCTTAACTACAGAATTTTCTGAAATTAACACATGAGATGTATTATTGGAAACCTTTTTAACACATTATACATTTTATGTGTAATATTTACTGGTTTTCCTTTTTCTTTTTCTGCTAGTTATTCTCTCCCTGGTCCCATATCTTATTAGCAAATATTATCATAGTGCCATTTTAGAGTCTATACTCGTGGGTCAAACCACTCATCTTGAAACTCTTGAGAGTAAGCAAATTCATTTCAGTTACTATCAAGGCATATTAGAATAACTATATATCAGTAAATATTTAGAATTTAGAATTTCTTTGCCTAATATTGTAATTCAAAGTGTGGATTTACATCTATTCAAAAAAAAAAATAAAATAGACCTGTAGATTTAAACAGGGCCAGTTCTGTTTCCTGGCCATGCAAAGACAGGAGTGACTAGTGAGAGTTAGAACTGATGCCAAAATTTATGTTTTGTTGGTTAGTTTGTGGTTATTTGAGCATTCATTTAAAAATGATAGTTCAGTTGCTTTCTCTTTGGATAACTTTTTTCATCAGGGAAAGCCTAAGGCTAACTTTGGAGCCAAAGAAAAAATATTTGAAGAAAATCATATTATTTCTCAGCATGGCAAACTTTATTTCCTCACCCAGAGGAATCAGGTAAAGACTCTCCCCCTCAAATAGCCTGCACTTGCTGTTATATGGAAATAAAGTCACAATGATAGTTAGGCAGAGTATTAAATAAATCAAAGTAAGGATTCAATCCCATGAAGCAGTACAAGAGACTCACTCTGTGAGAGCTGTTCCAATAAACACAAGTTTGGATTTAGTTTATATAGGGAGGAACAGTGAGTCATTGACATTTGTGATGTAATTATTCTTGACAGTGGGTCTTCTAGTTCCAGTTTGTCCCCACCAAAACATATGCTCTTACCTTTGGAAGACAACGTAGGATCCAATCTATTCCTTTCTCAAGAACGCCCTGCAGAGAGGCAATGGCCGGGTGTCCATTGTTCCATCTTTTTTATCAGGGTCCTTCGTCATCAGTGAACCTTCAGGCAGAAGGTTCTTACACAGGCTACAGGATTTGGAACCTGTTCAGACTTTAAGATGGCTTTGTTCTCTGCCTACTTGGGGTGGGAGAAGAAGATGGAAATTGTATAATGTTTTCACAACCCCAACCTGGATGCAGACTGATGGGCAGCCAGAGGGCCATAGGCAGCGAGTTGGGAAGAGAGTGCTCAGTGTCTGCCACAGTGGCTTCAGTTCCTTCTCTCATTCCTTTTCTCTTCCAACATCCAAAACAACTAGGGCTTATTGGGCTTCTCTGGTGGCCTTGGGGTGAAGTCTCAGTGTTACCACGGCAGTAGCCCACCACAGCAGCCTGTGTTCAATCCCCGGCCAGGGAGCTGACCCACAGGGCGCAGCAAACCTCTCCTGTCTCCCCACTGCTCCCCTCAGCAGAGGATTTCAGTGGACCCGCCTGTTCTACTCCCCACTCTGTCTCTGGTGAGTTCTTTCACCCCTGCACCTCTGCACCTCTGGCCTACACCCCAGTTCTATGCAAAAAGAAATAAATAAAATATTAAAAAAAAATAAAGACTAGGGCTAGTGTACTCTTCTCCAAGCTCTGTGAAGGTAATCAGAGAACAAGAACATTTCCTCACAGCAGTGTTAACCCCCAGTAATCAGACTGGAAGGAAGCAGAAGGATTCCTTAGAGCACACCCTGGTGGGATGTTGCATAGATTCTGGTCACCGGGAAACCAGACGAGGAAAAGTCAGATGCACAGAAAATACACGTGGAGAAAATAATTTAGGCATTAGGCAAGGAATTCAAGTTGACTATTAATTTCATTTCATTCCACACATTTTGAATTGTTTACATTTATGTCTGATATCCTCTTTGATCATGTTTGCATGATTTCAACTGTATTTTACACAGCAAACACTGAAAGAACATTTTGTTTGCAATGAGCATGTTGAGTGAATTTCCTAGGGAAAGTATCTGTGGTGATAATGATTGCTTAAAATTAGTCTTTCCTACCTACTATCATCTGAGAATAATAGAGTATCAATAATGAAGTTTTTTTTTTTTCCCCCAAATTTGTCACCTGGTGTTGTCAAAGCAAACAACATTGACATAATGCTTAATCCTTAGGCTAATCACTGTTTACCTTGAACTGTCAAGCTGGATCAGCTCCCTTCCAGCGTCACTTTCTAATATAGCATATTGTTTAATGTTCACAGTTAAATATTTTATTTACTTGCTGTACCTAATATCTCAGGTCTTTCATTTCCAGCACCGCATTAAAAACGCGAGTCTGTCCTTGATTCTCTTTTCTGTCTCACCCCCAGTTCCCAGTCACTATTCTTCAGTTTGTCTATCCACTCCACCTTCTAAGTACCACTAGAGATAATTCTGGAATCATTTCCCATCAAGGCTAATTTGCAGTAATGTCACCATCTCTCTGTTCCTTTGTGCTCTCAGTTGTACCTTCCTGAAGCCCCACTCCCACACAGACTCCATCTATGGATTAAAAAACCCGTTCAGGTGTCATTTGTTTAGTCATTTTGTAGTTCAGGACATAAGTATTGATCTCTTTTGTTGTAGTTTCTGGAAATAGAATTCATTTCTCAAGAGTGGGAGGAAGGAGACGAGTAATTAAAAAAAATTCAGATTTAATGAAGCCCATTTATAATTCAAAATTCCATTGCTAAACATTGGCTTAGATATTTCTCTTATTGATTTGTCCTTAAAATCTCTCCCACTCTTTTCACCACTGCTCTTCTCAACACCCACGGAACCACCACCCTGGGGAAGAGCACATGGTGGAAACGCCAGTGCAGTTTCTCTCTGGAGTACGTATCTATACCCACTCTGCTCCTGGGCTTGCAAACTCACTGCCCACCCTTGCTCACTTAGTAATCCTTCTTGATTTTCAAGGATCAAGCACGTATCATCTTATCAAGAAAAGTTTATTTAGCTATTTGAAAACATTGATCATTAAGATTGAGATTATGTTGACATAGTTAGATAGTTGTAAATATAGATTTTAGATCTATAACCTGCATCACATAAACTGATACTAATTATATATAGCATATATTATATTAAACATAATCATGTATTATGTATATGATATGCATTTAATACATTCCTGTTGCATAAATCAATTAATACATGGATATTTAATAATATAATTTTTTGTCTGCTCTGTGAGGAAATTTTCCAGAAAAAGATATATATATATTTTTTTTTTACTAAAGGTCTTCTAAGAGAAAAATTTGACAATTTATTGTTTGAAACAGAGACACTGAGATGTCCACCAAAGTGGGAGCATAGACCTTTAGTAGAAACCCTAGATTTTTGATGTTTTATTTTCACTTGCAGTGCTATAAGAAGCAGGTTCTAACTGATACAAAACTGAAAGTTTATTGCATATTACTTACTATTTAAAATGCACATTCTTAAAGCTTTTCATTGTTTAGAGGGGAAATAGAATTATTTTTCTCTACCCTTTTAAATTTCTAGTGGGGACCCTATAACAAAAAAAAAGCAGATTAACAGGAGAAAAACATCCAGAAGCTCATTAACATGTATACCTCACATGTGAATGGGAGCTGGCCAGGGAATATGAGTAACTCAAAGTGGTGACTTAAAACTCTGGCTCGTACAGCATCTTCAACAAAGAACAGTACGTTTGTAGAAAAATTGAAGGACAAGAGAAAGCAGTTCAAGGCTTCCAAGGGTTTCAACTTGTGGAAAAGTATATGTGGGAGAAACAAATGGTAAATAAGAGCTAGTTGGTGACATTTGTTGTCTTGATTCATGTGGTGTCTTCTTTCTACTGCTAGTGTCTAAACTTGTCTCTGCTGATTAACTAACTGTGTTCTTTCTGGTAGAGAGGGATACCTTTGTCAATGTTTGTTCATTTTTTAGGCAAATAGGAAGCTTTTCTTGTATCTGTTTCATCTCAGTTGCCTTCAGCTCAAAATAATCTTATGCCAAAGTGGAATATTCAAGGTGGCCTATTCTGCTACTTTTCATGTTTGAATATAAATTTCAAGGGAAAGCTACAAAAAATGTTATTTAAATGCCCCTTAAAGGAAAGTACTGACTTTCTTCCTAAGACTTAAAAACCCTCATCTGTGATGTATTCTTATTTTTCTATTTGAAAATTAACTATAATTTTAATGTAGTAATTAGAAAAAGGTCACTTGAAAACTTAGATGTGTACATGAGTTTGTTAATGTAAAATTATGTATTGATACATTCAAACCAAATTGAGCAAAAATATGCAATTGAAAAATTCTAAAAATATTCTACTTTTTTTAAGCATAATGACTCATTCAAAGGTTTCATAGATCATTTACATTTTCACAACACTTTGAATAAATCAGAGTATGTGAATTTTTAATTGAACATTTATAAAGTAGAATTTGATGCTTCATATAATTTCAAATATAAAGCAATGCATGTCCTATAGATAGTTTTGAATGCTAATTTCTAATGCCTTTAGCAGTCTTAAGGTTTATCAGTATCTTATCAGGTTAATATGTTTGATTGGTATCTGTAAAGCTTCAAAGATGCTATTTTGTTGATATTTGTAGAGCATCTCAAATTATAGTGTGATATTAGGGACAGATTTAGAATGATTCTTGACATATTTATGACTCCAATCAGCTTAAATTTTATCTGCTTTTTTGGAATAAAGCCATTTAGCTACAAAAGATTCAAGCAGTTTGAAGATTATCAAACAGCATGTGTTCTTTTAGTAATGTAGCTTAAAGTATTCCAGTTGGGGGGGGAGGAAAATCCTTGAGCTGCACCAAGCCATCAAACAAAATATATAAAGGGCCACAAAAGGCCTTATGATTCATTTATTTTGTAGCATTTGCTTGCACTCTTTATATTTTCATTAAGCTCCTTAGCTTAACAAGGTTAATTTTAGGATGGGTGAGATTAAAAATTGTTTTGAATCATAATCTTCTGTATTTTATGATTTCTGCATGTTCTTTAAAATGGATATGACTGTGCAATTCCTGAAATAGCCACATTGAATAAGGTGTTCAAGATGAGAAGCTAGAGATCAGAGTGTATGAGGGGGCCTTTCTTACACAGGTCATTCTTGAAACATGTCTGTATGAACACAGGCAAATCATGTTAAAAATAGTTGTCATAAAAATTAAGAAAAGGGCCTCCCCGGTGGCGCAGCGGTTGAGCGCTGGGTTGCGAAGCTGCCCGCGGCCTCTGCGGCACCGGTTCGATCCCCGGCTGCTCCCCGGCCACCGGAGGAGGGTTCCACATGGTGCGCAGACTTCTCCTGCCGCCCGCTGCTCCCCTCAGCAGTGTCCTTCGGTCCTTCTGCCTGCTCTGCTCCCGGCTCTGGCTCTGGTGAATTCTCTCACCCTCCCGCGCTTCTGACTGTACCCAGTGCATGTATAAACAAAAACAAAGAAAGAAAGAAAGAAAGAAAACATGCCTCTATATAAAAAAAAAAAAAAAAAAAAAAAAATTAAGAAAAGAATGTGTTTTTTGTTGAAACTCTGAAGTTTATTGAAAAATTAGAGTTTCAGGTTATGAAGGAGAGACAGAGAGCAAAGGCAAGGTTGTGCCTGCAGAGTCATCATGCATTCTGAAACTTGAATCTCATTATTGAAGTCTTCAAACTCATCTTAGAGAGTAGACATCAGAAGTAGAGCAGGATGAAAAGAAAGTCAGCCTTGGACGTTTGGGTTGGGCAAAAGGAAGCATTTAAAATTGAATTGTGCAAATCACCTCTACCGCCTAGTCCAACCTACACGCACTGTGTTTAGTTTGATGCGTCCCTGGAGGCAGGGTCAACTCCGTCCGCAACTGGGGAAGATAGTGTGGAGAAGGCCAGGCCGTTCTTGCAAAACGTCAGCCCCAAAGTGACAACATTTCATTGCCAGCAAGTCCCATGGACACGTTCAACATGAAGCGCAGGGAAAGTGCTGTGCTTGGCGGTGCCGAAGTGAAATCCTCCTGGGTGACCTGCCTCTTCTA
Organism: Talpa occidentalis; assembly: GCF_014898055.3. Classification (NCBI taxonomy): domain Eukaryota; kingdom Metazoa; phylum Chordata; class Mammalia; order Eulipotyphla; family Talpidae; genus Talpa; species Talpa occidentalis. The sequence continues at coordinate 114,979,459 of NW_023605194.1, forward strand.
TTAAATCTGAAAAGTAGGAAAATTGTGACAGACTACATGTCATGAGAAATGTTGAGAAAAATAAATGTAGACACAGGATAGACTCTCAAACCTGTGTTTCCCATACCATGAAGATAGCTTCAAATTCAGAAACCTTCACAGAAAAAGTTCTCTCTCCTGTGCATGGTCTGGGTATGGCTTCCAGTTCTGTGGGCCTTTGTGCTATCCTCTCTTAACACATCTGTCCTATGGAAATAACGTCAGCAAAGTTAAATGTCAATAATGTCTCTGATCTATTCACATAGACCCCTTGGCTCAGAGAAGTGGGGGTTTGATTTCTAGGCTTCGTAATAAAGACTACAGGCACTTGGAATCTTGTATCCTTTAATGCATATTGCTGTAGCCAGCAAAATAGTGTGGAAAGCAGGACTGGGCTTGCCACCCCTTGCACCTTCGTAATCTCTGAGGCGACTCTTCGCCGCATGGGTTGCAAAGGGTGGCATCGTTCAGGCTGGATGCCATGAAAGTGGATATATTTTAACTTCTGGAAAAAAACAACTAGGTCTGGCACAGCTCACTGCAAAACTACCTTTCCTGATTCAGTAGAGTAAAAACTCCAGTATTTTAGTGAACCTACTTCTTTTCCAAAAATCTTAGCACTCATAGACATGCATCCGATTAGTTTCAAACATATTGGTGCTATCTTTTAATATAACTAAGCAATATATTTATTAATATAACTAAATAATATATTTAAAGATGTAACTTATATATAAAATGTTTTACTATATCAACTATAATTATTTTTTTGATAATTTAAGAAAAATAATTTTAAGTTATATTTATCTTTTACATTGGTACAAGGAAATTTCTCTAAGGGGATGTACAGACATATTTTTGATTACTTTAAATCAGAAGTTTATAAAGATTTTATTCCTTTTGTAATTTTCTTTATAAAAACAAAAATGTACAAGTAGTTCAGCCCAAAGCTGTTTCCTAAGAGTTCCTGAATGAAAATTATAGAGAGAGCTAAAGCTGTAATACAATTGAGTGTTTCAAATTTGTTTTTCAATAATTAAATCCTGAATCTATCTAGAGATCGCACCATATTTCATCATGAATATCATTCTTGTCTGAAAACACCAACGAAATAGGTTTCTGTTTCAGAAATCCATTTGGACCTACCCTCACAGGCTTGGCAGGGGGAAATGATGTAATTTTTCCAAAAAGTCAACTTTTCTTGGATGACGCTGCGTAGCATTCTGAGCACAGTTGCTCACCTGGGCTGCCCGAGCTGAGCTGGGCCCCTGCAGGCCTGACCGCAGGGTGGGTGCCAGGACAGCAGCGGGGGGGGCCACCAGCGGCCGGGAGTGGGGTGAGGAGCTGGGGATGAAGCACCCGAGGTCAGACCTTGCACAGGAGCCAAGTGAACCCCGAGAGCAGAACGGGTGCATCGCCGTCCACGTGCAGAGCAGGAGTCAGGGTTTCTGGGTCTCGAAATGAAAATGACTGAATGGCTTGGGTGAGCCACATGCTGCCCGGGAGTGAAGACACGCGCAGGGGGTGCTTCAGGATGCCTGGGAAGTTCTTCCTGTACTCGAAACCTAGGGAAGTATTTTTAGCTAAGAACATGCAGTAAAGGGGCCTCAACACGGTGAGAGCACGCCAGGAAATTCTTTATCTGGCGTTACTACCTGTAGAGCACAGGTGTGCTGTAGGTCACCATGAGATTTTGTCACTGTGTAGGAACAATCTCCAGTCCCTAGAAGGGGTAAAGATAAAGGCATCACTTTTTTTTTTTTTTTTTTTTTTTTTTTTTGCCCCTGCCACATGAACAGGAGAAAATGACAGATTTTTTTTAGGCTAAACACTAAAATGAAAGTAGCGGACATGATCAAAGTGTGGACTTTCGAGTAGGTGTTTTTCATTGGGTACTAGCAGGCGAGACAGCAAGAGGCTAACAGAGCAAAGAGAGGGAGGGAAGGTGTGCAGGGGAATCTCAAGTAAATACAGCAGTTGGAACCAGCTGAAAAGGTGTCTTCACCCAGCACATATGGAGGTTTTCTTCTGTTTCTTCTTTTTCAGTGATTTGAAGTCGCGTCTTATAGTCAGGTGCCACTCAACGCGTTTAGGTTAATGACCACAGCTATGGGGTTGGTCCCCGGGCCCCTTGGTACCCAGAGGGCTGTCCCATTTGGTGATTATAGCACACCCCATGAAGTTGACTCAAAGATGCAATGGCCCCAGGGCTCAGTCCTCTGCTGTGTCCCCATCCCCCCCTCCAAATGACCACATTTATAGATGGGGGACTTGGAATCATTTTTTATATCCCCCCCTGAAATGTCCTCCAGTCACCCCTGTATGTTTAGTGTCTGTCGTTTGATCTATTTTCATTTCTCTTGGGGAATGCCCTGCAATAAATTGCTGTGTGTTGGGTTTGTTAGCTTGTTCCCAAACTTTCCGGCGAGTGTAGGCCATGCATAGGGCACATTTCATAGTGCACATTTTATGCATTAGCATAAAATCAGAATGGTGAAATTGAGAGATTATATTCCTTAATTAGAAAGGGCATATTGGGTTTACTTTTTCTTAATTGACTTTCTGGACGATATTAAAAGTTTAAAGTAACTCTGTTGTTAAAGAAATGGGAGTTGTTAAAAAATATAAAAAGTGATGGTGATTTTAGTTAATGTTTAAATACATTAAAATGTTAACCTTTAAATACTTTAAAATGTTGGCTGTGCACAACAGCTTTATCTGTTCATTAAGAAACACCTTTCTAGACAAAGTGTGAAACTAGAAAGGTCTGTAGGTAGTTTCTCTGTAAACTTCCTGGTAATTAATAATGGCTAGTAATAAATAAAGCAATTTTGTCATATCATTTGTGACATGTGATAAATGTCATATTGTTTGGTCACTTAATGCCATATCCATCAAGTGACAAGTGACTTGCATTTTATAAATATGGAGAGAAATTGTCTTCAAATTTTAAACCAAATTTGAGTCTTAAAATTTTAAAGAAAGATTTAAACCATGTGATGTTAGAGATTTGTTCTAATAAAATATTTCTATGAAGGAAAACTGTATGTCAGTAGCCATAAACATTTGTGCCAATGGCTTTTTGTATAAACAGACCAGAATGATGTTAAAATCACATTACTTGGTCAGGTTTCATGAAGATTATTTTCAATTTCAAAAGAACAGTTTCTGTATTTAGAATTTCCCTGGAAAAAGCTTAATAAGGTAGTATCATTTCCACAAAATATTTAAACAGATTTTCAAAGCAGTAAATATGTATTCTAATGTCAGAAAGTTGTTCAAAGTTTGTTGTAATCCGATTTCAGTCAGCTGAATGACCACACTAATTAAATGCTTCCACCCAGCAGTAAAAAGTATTAAACTTGGAAAAATTGAGAACAGGAACATGACAAATGTCAAACATTCAAGTTTTACCCAACAGGTCACTCATGTGTGTGTGTGTGTGTGTGTGTGTGTGTGTGTGTACACCTTTCCTGATTTTATGAAGTATGTAAAATATTTGTTGATTAGAAAACAAAATTTATGTTAACACTTTAGGAATAAATAATTAAAAGTATTCTGTTTCCTTCCTCACGGGCATAATTGCACGATTAACTGTACATGCTTCTGGGTATGTGGGAGACTGCCTCTCATATATCACATTCCACAATTTCCCCCTTTTGAACAATACTCTCTACAGTCTCTGGCAAGAATATCTTATTTTATGTCACTGGAGAGTAATAGGACCCATACTAATAGACAAGTGAGTTTGTTCACCTCTGATTTTGCTATGGACTGACACATAACAACCCTCAATTTTCTTGTTTCCTCTGCTCCGAGATTTCCCTTTTGATACAATAAAGAAGTTTAACTAACTGATCTTCCAGGAATCTTCTGGAACTATTGCTTTCTGTTGTATTCTTCTTATGAAAGTAACTCTTTGTGTTTCCACACTCTTAGGGTGCAGCCTCCTTCCTCTTCATTTCATTTTGTTTCAATTTCTGTCAGTGTCCCGGCCCTCTCTAAGAAAGTAAGGCCCATTCATTTAGTGTGTGTAGAAACATTTAATGTCTGTAGACACACCATTGTTAACCCATGAAAGACTGTAGGAAATGTTTTCTTGTATATTTTTACCCGACTCGTCTAAGGTATCTTCTTATAACCTAATTTTTTGTTTTAAAATTGTGCAAACATGTGCTTCAAAAATAAAATAGTGCTACAAATTTATAAGCAATAATATCAGGCTCTTGCCCTATCCTCTTGTCCCCTCCTGGGTGTACTTTCAACTCTGAGTTGTTTTTCAGACTTTAATTCCAAGCACTCCATCAATAAACTAAAGAATAGTCAAGCATTTGTCTTTCATTTTAGACACTATCTACCAAATTTGTGTTTCAAAAAATAAGAGCCTCACTTTCTTACTCTCAAGCTTTTATTCCTATTATGACATGCAGTTCATGCTGCACTTTCAGTGTGAGGAAGTAATCATTAACAGAAATCATTAACAGAAATCTGTGTAATTAAACCAAATCACAAAACAACATAAGGCTCAATGTCAGTTTCCAGAATTATCTAACACTGGAATATGATAATGTGTTAACCACTCAACTCTAGTATAAAGAAGGTTAAAGGACAAAAGATTTAAAAATATCTACAGCTTCAACATGAATGTAAAACTGACAATATTCTGATGTTGTAACAGTTGTCATTCTGCAAGACAAAATGGGATCACTAGAGAAGAACGCAAAGCCTCCTTGAAGGTAGAAAGTTCATCTTAGTCTTCTAGGTAGCAGAATACAAACACAAAGAACATATTTAAGAACTGGAGCATGGTAACCATATTGTAAGCCAGTTCTAAAAAATAGTCATTATAGGGGTAAATAGGAGATATCTGTGTAGGAGATGACCTGTGTATTAATAGGTGAGCTCTGGGTTGACCTCAATCTAATGAGTGTTCATATTAGAAAGATGGTTATTTATAAATATTCTCACAAACTCCAGAAATCCATTTTCTATGCCATTGTTAACTGTATAAGTGTAAGAATGATTTTAATTTCTTTTCGAATAATAACTACAGGTGATGTAGTTGGCTTCTCAAGTATTTATATGAAAACAATCACTTGCTTTTTGGAAACAAATGCTCTAGATCAAGTGAAATACCTGTCACCACTGCCGCCTTTTCTGCTAAATAGTGTATGTTCCTTTCATTCATTGGGGGTAAAATGGGTAAAAGGAATCAACTGTTAGGTAGTGGCTGGAATCTGGGCTTTTGGTGGGGATCATAAAGTTTCATACATAGACATGGGTCTATATTGCCGGACATCAGAAATCTATATTACATTATAGACCAATGTTACTTTAATAAAAATAAGACAAAGAAAAGTGAAACCCGCAGCAGTCTAATCTAAACTGAGAAGGAAAAGGACTTGAAGAAGAAAAAGACATTCATTTACATATATGCTAGTTATATTTTGTGCTTTACAGTTGAAAGGAAGTACATATGATTTCACCCTCCTTCATTTGTGCAATAGGGTAAGACGGAAGCAACGCTTTTCTTCATTACCGTTACATAAAGACAACGTCCCAAGAAGTTGGGCTCTTCTAGGCCGTTCTGTCACCCCTCCATACCTTTTCTCAATCTGCTCTGATTGGAACACTGATCTTCATGGGCCTTCCCCGTAGGGCTGATGTGGCCTAGAGGTGGCACCAGCCAGCACATCTTTCCCTGTGAAAAGAAGAGGAGTGAAGCCATAGTCTTTATTCACTGGCTGCCTTTTTCCAGCCACCTGCCCTCTATCCAGCACCACAATCTCCCCAGGTTCTGCAAAGCAGTAGCCATCACTCACCCACCCATCTGCCACCTGTGATCACAGACCAGACACATGCACTGTTCTTTCTGGGACTCCCCTACCCCTTTCCAAAACTTTCTTCATTAAACTTGCCAATGCACCCCATTGTTTTGGTGCATCACTACTTATAATAGCCCAGAGCTGGTTATAACCTACTTACCCAGCAGTTGATAAGTGAATAAAGATGATGTGGGAAATATCCTCAGTGGAGTACTATTCAGCCATACAAAAGATGAAATCTCGCCATTTGCAGCAAATGGATGGACCTAGAAGAATCATATTTAGTGAAATAAGCCAGACAGAGAAAGACTGATACTGTATGATTTTACTCATGTATATATGGAGAAAACAACTGGAGGGACTAAAGAAACAAATGGTTTGGCTATAAGACTAATTCCTGGCTACTGGAGGGAAGTGGGGGGGTGAAGTGGGGGTATAAGTAGAGCAGAAGAGACAATTGTATGGTAAAGGATCAAGTTTTACTTTAGTGGTGAACTTAATGGAGTATATGCTTATATTCACTAATAATGATGCATGCCCAAAGTTATATAATGGTATAATACAATGTTTCTTCACAAAAAATAAATTCACCACCCAATAATTGAATAAATATACTCTCCAAATTACATAACATGAGTGAGCCTTAACTAACCTGCACGAAGTCTGAATCCTGAACTAAACTTAATATTTGTAGGATGAAGTTTTATATATATATATATATATATATATATATATATATAATTGGAAACATAAATCCAAGTCAGATAAACCTTGATGTGGAAATTACTTTATATGAAAAGAATATAAAATAGTACAGATCTTATTTTTAATAATTTATGTAGATGTAATAAAAGCTGTCTCATCTTCAGCGTAAGTGCATATGACAATAATCAAAAATACTTACACATGCCAAACCTTTGTTCTTTAGCAGTTGAAAGAGCACCATATCTGAAATAATAGCCATTATTTCAAGGTGTCTAATTTCCAACAGTGTGCTATTAATAAGACTTTTGCTTTCCGTGTGTGTGTCTGGAAAAAATACAGTAACCCACAGTGTGCACTTATGATTAATGCCCTGGATTTTCACCCTTCGGTGTGTTTATTAATTCTAACACTCCGTGACAACACTTAGTATCCACAGCTTGTCTTTGCTTGAGGCATCTTAGGTATGTGTTGAAGGTACAGAGGTGAGCAAATCTCTTCCATTGCAAACCTCAGAGTCAAGGGCGCTGGGTGCAGAATATGGGGGGATGACACTGAGACAAGGGGCGGAGGCACTCTTAGAAATAAAGGTCCATTTTCCTGGTCCCTTCTTTAAGTTTTCTAGATTCCTGCTATGAGAGGAAAATGAATAACTATAAGAAAGTGAAAATAAAAATCAACAAACAACTATGAACCAGAGACACTCTATGGGAGGTAGGGGGCGGGAGGGGAGGGATTGGGGGCAAAATAAGGGGGTTGCAATTGTATGGGGAATATAAAAATAAAATTTATTGTTAAAAAAAAAAGAAATAAAGGTCCAAAGCGTCGTGAAATCAACAATAGCCCGAGCCCCATCACCTCAGCGCCGCGGCGGGGAAGGCCTTGGGCTCCGGCTCATGCTCCACAGAAAGGTGGCGTGTCCTGTTCACTCCTGAGCGGCTCCATTTGTTCCAGTTCATATTTATATCATCTTAAATCACTAAAGGTCAGTTTAGAATGAAGGCTCAAAGTATTAAATGCGCAGGAAATACCAAATCTCTCCCAATTTCATCTGATAATTTCATCACAGCAGGCCAGAGCATATACTAAAATTTTTAAAGAGAATACATAAAAATAAAAGCAAATGACCAAGGAGAGGGACCAGCAGGATTCTTGGGGCCCATTATCTTTCTGTTAAAATGCAAGATTAAGTTTCCAAAAGCTATTCTTAGAGTGATTTGAAGTTAACTGTACTTTTGCTACCAGATTTAAAATGACATTTTTTTTTCTATTATTGCCACTAATTGTAAATGTAAAGCTCTTCATCATAAAAATTATATAGGCAGAGTTTATAGATTAATGTCCAAAAACTGCAGAATGTAGAACTGTGATGAATAAACCGCTTAAATACCACTTTTAGTGAAACAAAAAGTATTTTAAATGTATGTGGTTTAGGAATAAGCTTGGATTATGAGTTTATCAAACAGTAAAAATACCAGAAATCATCAGGTTACTTAATTTAATTAACTCTCTGAAATCCAAATGAAGTGCTATAAACATGTTGGAGGAAGCGGATTAAAAGGGGATTAATAACAGGGATTTTTATAATTTCCAGTTGGCCCTTGGGTTTTTGCATAAAGTGCGAGGGTGGCGCCTTCTCTAGCTTGTGTAGCACCGTTGTGGGATGTGTGTGTGGGGGGTTGCCTTCCGTGGATGCAGGGACTGCAGGGACTGGTGCAGGGGCAGGAGCCGCCAGCCAGGGCAAGGAGGGCTTTGCGGCTCTCAGGAGGGAACTCGGTCCCGGAGGACAGCGTTCTGAATCAGAGGACCCAAGTCCATCTCCTGACCCCTGACTCTACTCTCCAAGTAGAGACAAGAACAAAACCCTGTTTCTAATGTGATACCATTTTCCTTGGTGCAACCCAAACCTCACTAACTCTTCCCTGAAGAGGATGCAGAGTCCTTGGGCCATGTTTACTCTTCTTGGGCCATGTTTACTTCCCTATCACGATGTAGAGTTAATGATGCTTAATACCAGGCCATAATGCCAGCACATCTCACACATCTTGGTAGGCGTGTCATGAACTAGCTGTTATGTTAGTGAGATTAAAAATGTGGTCTAAGGAGATGTATCTGGGTGCCAAGTTGACAAGGGACACACTCGTGATGGTGAATCTGATGTGTCAACTCGGCTAGACCATGGTACAAATAAATCTGTGCTGGCATCATTCTAAATCTTCTATGAAGGTATTTTCAACCTTTAAATTAATAGATTTTTGAGTAGATTACACTCTATAATGTGGGTAGACTTCATCCAATCAGTTGAAGGTGTTAAGACTAAAAATACGACTGCCTCCAAGGCAGAGGAGATGCTGCCAGCAGGTTTTCTTAGGACAATCTTCTCCGGGTCTCCAGCCCATTGGCTTATTGTGAAAACTATGCAGTTGCCATTTTCCTCAATTCTGTGAGTCACTTCCTTGAACTAATTCCCTCCCTTCCCTCTTACTCTGTCCCCCATGCACTTGTACACACACACACACACACACACACACACACACACTATGTGCTGCTGGTTCCTTCTCTCTGGAGAAACCTGATACAGTCCCTTCCTTGATCTCGTGCAGTATCTCTGCCATTAGACGTCACGGACTATGTGGACTCAGAAGAATGTAAGTTCTAGATCCATCCCATGGAGTCCATTTTAACTCCTGCGGCTTGATGATAAACCTCTTCCCTTTCAACATGGCTGTGGCTATTTTTGACTTTCACAATTCCATTAGGATTGTAGTATCAGCTTGTCAATTTATGCTGAAATTCCTGGTGAGATTTTGATTAGAATCTCAATGGATTTTTTTGCTTGGAGAGGGAGCACTCCCATTTCCGCCATCTGTTAGCTTGTCCTCGTTGCAGGTCTCCTCTGGTGGCTTGTAAACACTGCTGTGCACTCACCCTCAGGGGGGTGTCATCAGCGCCCCTGTGTCTGGGCTCGGGAAACATCTATAAAGGGAGGTTTTATGATTTTCCCAGGCTGGGGCCCACCGTATTCTCAGTCTTCAAAATAATAGGTTTTTATACTAATTTCTCAACTTATTATTTATCAAGTATTAAGTGGTTTGATACTTTGATACCCACATCTGGTGAGCTTCTTGATTTCTCAAGGGTGTTTCTTATTTTCTCAGCCCTGAAGAGTGTGAGTTTCCTTGGCAGCTCCCTGAGCTAGGGGTTGGAATTATTTCAGATTCCTTTTCAGACACACTCCATGACTTCTGGTTTTCTGTAGGTAACTCAGCTTCGGGTTTCTCTAGAGGTGGGGCCTGATTGCCAAATCCTCGACTTAGGCAATTATCAGAACAGTAGCTTCCTGCCCGCTGGCCCGTTGGCCCCTGTGCACCGACGCTCGGTTCCCTGGCAGGGACATCTTCATGGCTTTCTTTCATCTCATTGATCATAATTGTTAACTGTTTACTTCTCATTTTCTGTTTTGATTTTCCCAAACAAAGTCGGTCCTTTTGTTGTCATTCCAAGACTTTTGGAGTGGTAACGTGGCACAGTGATTAGGAAGATGAGTAAAATGGTCACGTAGCCTCTGTTGAAATGTCTGTCTTCTAGCAAAGAAACAGGATGTTATCTCCTTGACTTCCATTTTTCTCATCTATGAAATAGAAATAATGGATAAAGATCGCCTTAAATACCACTTGTGGCGTTACACAACTATTTTGGAACATATTTATACTTCATGACAGGAAGCAGTATAACATTTTGCTTATTAATTCAACGGCATGTGCATTAAAGAGGGACAAGAGAGAGCAAATTAGAGCTTTAAAAAGGAAGTATCACTCTATTGAGGTATCCCTGACTCCCACAGATCCAGAGCTCCTGGCTACAATCTTTATTGATTAAATAATGTACTTTTGTCTGTCTTATACATTTCACACCACAGCAGATATTTATATCATGACGTCTGTTACTTTGCCATTTGCTTTTGACTGATTCATACTTGCTCACGCTTTATTTGGTTACCTCACTCTCTTATCATGAAAGAACATATTCCAGATCAGCTTCACTTCCTCTGGTCTGCCAAAAAAAAAAAAAAAAAAAAAAAAAAAGGCAGACTTTGGTTATTTACATCTAGGATTGAGTTTGAGACAGTAGAGGTGTCTTGTTTCCTATGGGGTGTTCCACAGTTTTGCTTAGAGATTCGGTACAATTTGGATGCGTTCTCTTGCCTATACGATACGATCGCCCAGTGACTTTACTGAACGGTGCTCTTGCAATTTCACTTTTTCCCTTTTTTGCACTTTTTTGAGTATCTTAACAGGTAAATGAGAGAGAACAGATCATGAATCACAAATAGTATCATTTAAACTAATAGAGAGGATTAATTTTGTTACATTTGAAAATAGAAAACACAATAGAAATCTACTGTTTTATGGGAGAGAATCATTTATTAAAACATAAATTTCTATCTCCAATGAAATTCACTTTAGATTACAAGGAGGAAGGGCGTAGTTACTTCCAGTTCTTGGATAATACAGAAATAATACATGAATGGGAGTTTGAAGCAATAATAAACTTAATCTTTATAGTATAAGGGACACCAAATTTCACTTCTGGGAAGCAACATTATTTTCATTTTGCAAAAATTAGCCAAATTGATTGCTGAGGCACTCTCCTTGTATCCAGAATCCCTTAGCTGATTAGGAAAGGCCCAGCGTCTCATTAAAGCCTTTTAAAGTATAGATGTTTGCATGTTGGGGGCTTGTTCTTTTTCCATAAGGGTTTGGGTAATGAGATGAGTTTTTTAATCACTATCATAGAAGGGCAAATGTATGTTTTCTGTTGACTCATAGATAAAAATGACCTGGTTCTATTTTCCTGGTACAGCTTTTGAATGATTTAATATGTCACGACACTGCTGGGTTTAAGATCTATACTCAGAGTTCAGAACAGTTGACTCAAACCAACTGAAAACCAAAAGTCAGCCATTCCACCTGTACCTGACCCTTCCTTATCAGAGAGATTCTTTATTTTTTAGGTTTAAAACCAGGTCCTTCAGTGTCACCCGTCCATTTGGAACTACAGATATGAGCATAAACACAAATCAATAACTTAGCTTTTCACAAAGCTATTAAAATAATACTCCTGCTGTTTCATCAGAACTGAATTTCTATCATGATCATTTTGTTCAAGAGGTAAGAATCCAGTTCTGTCATTGAATGGACACACACAAAAATGATTTTTTTTTAAAGATTTTATTTATTTATTATACAAGCACTGGGTATAGTCAGAAGTGCGGGAGGGTGAGAGAATTCACCAGAGCCAGAGCAGGGAGCAAAACAGGCAGACTGACGAAATACACTGCTGAGGGGAGCAGCGGGCGGCAGGAGAGGTCTGCGCGCCATGCGGGACCCTCCTCCTGTGGCCGGGGAGCAGCCGGGGATAGAACTGGCACTGCAGAGGCTGGGGGCAGCTTCGCAACCCAGCGCTCAACCGCTGCACCACCGAGGAGGCCCCACAAAAATGATTTTACTCCATCTCACCCGTTCTTCAATTTCAACTTCCAACTGTCTTCTACACTTCTGTGAATTTTCAGATCATTAAATGAGACAGTGAACATTGTCCAAACTTTAGAGTTGATGTTATTTATACATCAAAGAACATGTCATCTTCGGTGCAGCTGCAAACTTACCTTACTCTGCCCTGGAAGCGGGGTGAGCTCTCTGAGTAACAACAAACCTAACAAGCTAGATTGGGTCCTCATCTTTCCACTCTGATGAAGTGCAGAAGATCTATTAGAAATAATGATACTACGATAACACTAATTTGGCTGGCACGGCTGTCCCAAATCAGAGCAGTAGCTGGAGGCAGCTGAAGGTTTTTATTGAAAGCCAAAGTAAATTGGGGCAGTTCCCCTAGCTGTATAAATTAGTCAGAACCTTGGAGACATAGGTATATTTTAGGAGCAAAGTACTGAACTCTTTTTCTAAGAATTATGTCACCTTAATTCAGTAATTTGGTATGCCTGAGGGTTTGCATGTATTTTAGAGATACTGTAATGAAGTGTGTGAGTATTCATTTAAACACAGAAGTCCCGCAAGAATAAAAGGCATGCCTGATTCACTGGAAATGCTATCATTCTCAGAATGTTTCCAGGACTAATGCAAACTTGCATGAGTGAGGTTAGAGAAGTTATTAGAGCATATGGGGACAAAATGGGGAAAGGGTGCTAAGGAGATCATAGAAATTAGGTCATCCTCAAACGAAAGACAGAAAACCCATAGTTTGCAAAGGGAACGATGTTGTGGTTCACCCCTTGTCCTTTTCTCCTCTTACTTCTGGCGTGGTGGGCCGACACTTGCCACGTCAAGGTTTTCGAACTCTGTCTGTCTTCAGTGAGCCACTTTCAATGGTATGTATGAGAAGCAGGGATGTTTACACGCAGGGTCAATTTTTTGGTTTCACACGGTGTCTGACAATTCACAGAAGTGCTGTTTGTTCAAATTAAAATCGAAGAAACAGATACTGGCATGAGATTCTGTTTTGACATGTGGTCACATGTTAGTGGAAAACAATACCAAATAGGTTTTAAAAATTCTATAATGATTTGCTTAAGCTACCTTTGTTCACTCTTACCTTTGTTCAATCTAGGAAATGCTGCATTTACTCCCACGTGACCTTACACCACACCAGGTCGTTCTGTCATTGTATGTAATTGGGCATTTTCTCCATCCTATTAAAATTTAAACTGACAGAAAGACGTGTGCTGTAGTGGTGTGGTGGCATGCATCTGAAGAGGTGTGAATCATGCAGTTTTGTAAATCAGTATCAGCTCAGTAAAAAATGTTACCAAAAGAAAAATAGAGCATAGGTCTTAGAGTGAGATGACTCTCTTGTGAAACTTTAGTCTGTGTTTTTTGTGGCTTAAACTTGGATAGTTTTAATTGGCAAGTCTTGTTTTCTTTCAGAGATGGTCATTACACATAGGGTCTGGGAAAATTATAATGCTTTTATTAAGATACTTTTTTATTGAAACTTTCAAATGAAATTCCCTGTTCTAGCTGAGGGTAACAGAACATATTTGAATAACAAGAAGTTATTTTTGGTCCCATTCTCATTTGTATTTATATGAAATGTACACATGTCCCTACTTTATAAGCAATGCATACATTTCTCTCATCACCCTACTAAATATGCTTTGATTTGAAATTAAAACTAATATTATCAAATAGATATTAAATTGTGCTTTGGAAGCTCTGTTCAAAATGATTCATCTTCTGTGGCTTTTGAAAACAAAGGCAATGAAAACAACATCATCCTGGGAACAGAATCTATGGGCAGAAGTGTCAGAGAAGCCTATCAACATCAAGGACTGACCACCGTGCCCAGGGGACCCAAGGGTCTGAATTTCATGCTGAAAGAAATGTGTAGGTGTCTGGTAGAGAAACTACAGGCTGTGTCCACATGATATAAACATGTGGGCAGTAAAAATGCAAAACTACAAAGCAGATATTCTGAGTTCCACTGAAGTGAGAAGATAGGATTAATATATGTTCACTCGATTGTCACAGATCGCCCCATAGCCACCCGGCTGGTTAGACCAGGAAAGCAACCATCAGAAGGATTATTCTGGAAGTTTTCTTTTCCATTCATTTTAATATGTCAGTTGGTTGTAGAATGTTTTTCCTATGATAACATCCGATTAAACATCACTAGAGTTAGGTGAGCAGGTTTATACCTTAGGACCTTCTTCAACTGTATTCTCTTGTATCTGTATGAATAAGTTAATTAAGGTGGAGAGATGTTCCTTTGTTGCTCTCAGGTGACAAAGACAAAGCCATGGTTTCATTGTGGAAGGCTAACATTCATCTATTCTCTTCGGGATATGATAATCCATCACAATGTAAGAAACCAACCGTCATACAATGGCCCTCTCTTGAGTCTATAAAAACGCACGCTCGTGTCGATATGATAACGTTTTATTTGTTCAGCATCATTTAATTTTGATCATTATAAAATTTTAGCCTACAAGGTCCTTCTCTTGCTCTGTGCTAGGCAGACAGCATTTGTAATATCCTGCTGTTATATAGTCCATTCTTTAGGGGCACAAAGCAATGAAAATAAAAATATACCTTTCCAAAGAAAATTGTGTTCCAACAAAATGAAGACACAAAACATTAATAAATATATTGTAAAAGCCATACAGTTACATAAATCATGTATACATATATTTAAAGGCAATTGAGGACCAGGTATATAAAAATACAATAACATGCCCTCTGAATGTGAAAATAATTATTCATAATATGTGTTTGTTTGTTTTTTCTTTTAAGTTTATGTATGTGGGAGGCGGGAACTTAACTAACTTATTTCGGAAAAGATCCTTGGTCTAACAGAGTATTTTACTTATAACTACATATTGAATTACACAAAACTATGTTTCTTTGGGAAAAACCCAAATTGAAATGTTCTTGCTATGAATAAATAATTGCATGGGCTGACCTGTGAATAAATCACTATTACTAAATGCAAATATTTCAAAGGCAGCACATCAAAACAAGCTCCCTATATTTAACTGACATGCCCTTAAACTTTAGTTCTGATTGATTCAGACTAGCCAGTGTGTGTGAAGAATAAGATTTACATAAAGTAAATAAAAATTGAATTACCAGGTTATATGGTTGTTCATTTTATTAGTTTATTTAATATCAGTGCATTTTTACTATAATTTGATCAACACAACAGCCAGGATGCCCTTCATTAGAATTGTGTATAAAGAAACTGGCGGATCCATAGAATAGAACATTCTTCAGTTATAACAATGCACAGCAGAGCCACACACAGCTTAAATATGTATTTAAAAGTGAAACAAGTCAGTCTGAAAGGCTGCATACCATTGGATTCCAATTATGTGACATTCTGGAAAAGACAAAACTATCTATTTTAAGAGGATCAGTCATTGCCATGGGTATTTTGGGGGCGGGGGTATTTTTTGATTTGGTGAAACAGATTTGTTCAGGGTCATGAAACTATTCTGTCGGATATTAAAATGATGGCTTTGTGAGACTGAATTTTTCAAAACTTCAGTGTGGACCTTATTATTTGCAAATCAAAAATGAAACACATTATCATTGAGATGGTCAGGGGTCCCAGGGTGGAGGGCAGATGTGACAGCACAGTTTTACCTGATGAAACCTCCCCACTAAGCCCTGAGCGGCGGGGGAGTGGGGGTTCTGCGGGGCCCGGAGGGGAGGTCTGCAGGGCAAAGGGTGGGCGTGCGCGGCACCCTGCTCCAGCTGACCCGGCTGTGTCCTGTAGGTGATGGCGCGGCACCTGCACAGGAGACCCCAGCAGTTCAGCACTTGGACGGTGGGTGGGATGAGTTGGGTTTCTTGCTGTGGGAAAGGGAATTTGCAAATAAGGAAGGAGAGGAAGCCAGAGAACCCGCGTGCTGCCGCTCTGGAGTTGGAGACCCCCAGAGAACACCTGGTAGGGCAGCTCTCCCGCCCCCTGTGACCATGCAGGTGCCTCTTGCTCACCTTTTCCTAATAAGCCTGTCCTTTAGAAATGTACAAAAGAGAACAGCTGCTTAGCTTGATACATATACAGATGGTTACGTATACAGACATTTACACGTATGCACAAGTGTGCAGACATGAGTTAGTATGTACACATGTATTCTTTACTGTCACCTGAGAAGGCCTAAAAACAATCACTCCATTAGCGTCAAGGACACCTCACACCTGGCACCCAGATCTTGCTTCCAAACCCTCTCCCAAAATATCAGGAGGAGGGCTGCTCAGAGCAATGGCTGATTCTAGGACTGAAACAGGAAGGACAAAACAGAACCTGAAGTGTCTGGTAGTGCTCAAACACACACACACACACACACACGCACGCACGCACACTCACTGATGTGTGCATGCCAAAGGGACGTGGGCATCAAACAAAATAGCTCCCACCAAAGCTGGGGAGCAAATGAGCAACAAATTAAACACTATGGGATGATAACCCAAAGAGTAAAGTAAATGCCCTCACGTTCACACTGACATAATCATCACACAGGAAGGCGGGAGAGTAGACACAGCCCCCATGCGGGTCACCAGGAATCACGCGGGTTCTCTAGCAGGGAGGACACAGTACACCTGCCACCTCCCTCAGTGCTTTGGCACCTGCTGGTGCTGCTCAGGGCGCACTTGTGCACAGGCCATGCAGAGGAGCCTCAGGAACAGCCTGGCCAACGCGCCAGGACGATGCTGCTCGGCTGGCGGCCGCTGCTACTAACGGCTCGCAGCCTCACCACAAGATAGTGACACTTAGCGTAAAATAGCGCTTGTCTGTGTCTACCTCCAAACACCCAGAGTTAACCATGAGGAAAAGAAAAAGATCAGACAAATCCCTATTGAGGAGTAATCTACGAAACACCTGATCCATACTCTTCAAAACTGACAAGGTCACCCACAACAAGAAAAATCCGAGGAACTGTCACAGTCAAGAGGAGATGCAGGGACAGCAGGCCCTGTGTTTACCTGGATAGAATTCTAGAACAGCAGAAGGACATGGATAGGCTCTCAGAAAATCTGAGTCAACAATGAACTGTAATCAATGGTAATTATCAATATCGGTTCATGGATTCCATCAAATGTGCTATATAAAATGTCAATAGTAGGGGTAGGTAAGTGGATTTGGAATATATGGAAACCCTTTAATATGGCTGAGATTTTTCAGTATTTTTGAAACTGTTCTTAAGTCGTTTATTTAAAAGTCTAACTTACCCTTTCACTCAATGGATTTTAACAAACACTCTAAGCATGTAAATACATGGCACACTCTTCGATTTCTTTTTCGTTTTATACAGACCACAAATGTTGCCAGTTGACCCAATTGCTATTAGAATTGAGCCAGCTCTTCCTCTGTGCTAAGTACATTCCCCTTCAAGGAAAGAAGCGTTTAAGAAAAGTTCATTAACAATTTCATTACACCAACTTTGTAGCTCTTATGTAAATTTCTATAGCTTGTGTATGCAAAGCCATGAGAGAAGCGAGGAGAAGAAAATACTGGAAAGAATGCTGCATGTCTATCTGCTGCCATGTGATCGCAGCCCACACCAGAGGCCCCGCAGACAAGCAGGGGTTAGAGGACAGCAGGTGACTCTGGGACAACGAGGCGGAATCCTTATTTTATTAAAATTTTAAAACACCCAGAAGTTCCTGTCTAGGCATAGCACTTTTACAGGAGTAACCCAGCCGTAAATATAAGCTTCGGATGCTTCCCATAAAAGCAGTGTGTGCACTGTCATTCACTCCAGTGTGTTAGTTGAGTCCTAACACCACCAGCCAGTGCCAGCACTGAGGGGCAACAGCAAGCAGACAGAAGACTTTTATTTCACTGGGTATTATTCTTCATGATGGGCTGTTTTTTCTATGGTTTTTGAAATCAAAACCTTAGGGGTAGTAACACTGTTGAACGTTTTTACATGATTCCACTTCTACATTTCATTGAGTCTCTACTAGTAAGGAAATAGGTAATCAGAATTCCTTCCTCTGCAGCATAAATGCTAAAAATCTTCAAGCTAATAAAAATTCAAAAACAAGAAAAGATAGCGATAGATTTGCTCCGCAATCTGCAGAGAACCAACAACGAAATTAGAAAAGAAGAAGAAAAAAATGTTTGCCTCCCCACCCCACCCTTTCTCTCTCCAAATTTTGCAACATTTTTCATTTTTTTAAGTTCTTTCTGTAAATATTTATTTAATGCCAAAATAGAATAATTTTTCTCAACTTTGGGAATTATAGATGAAAAAAAGATACTAATATACTATGTCCATATCAGAAATCTTATGACCTAATGTATCTTTTTTTAATTATTAATTTTTAAGAGGCAGTGTATTTTCCTAGCTCTGTATTCATCCTAAAAAATTTGAAGACCACAGATAAGAGGAACAAATCCCACATGCAAATGACTAAAATCCTGAAGTTATGATTAAATGAACAAACAGTCAGGTTTCACCCCTTTACTTCAACAAGTATTACTTCAAAATAGAGACTGAAAACTATGTTACTTTGGGTTGAATTATATTTTGATCCCCAAATATAAATAGATATGTTGAACCCTCCAGTACCTGTGCATCTTATTTGGAAATAGAATATTTGTAGATTTTGTCAGGATAAGGCCTTAGGGTTGCCAGTGATCTAATATAACTAGTGTCCTTGTACGAAGATGAAAGTGTGGGAGCACACCACGAGACGTGGAAGGAAGATGGCCTTGGGGATATTGGCAACACTTTGAAGACCAGATAAAATTATTATTGTGTAAGTTCAAGTGTTTTGTGGATGGGTAGCAATGTCTGGATGAGAGAGAGAACAAAGATGTTCATAATTCACAACTTATTATAATTTTCAAAGTGTATAGATATATATTTCAAATTACTGTTTTTCATGTAATTAATTTCCTGCTTCATTTTGAAAAATATCACTAATTATATTTTCATAAGCAGGATTTTAGTTAATTTGTGCTTCGATTCACAGAAAAGTAGATATTATGATAATTAATTTCAAAATTTAAATCAAAATTACTGTGATAAAACTGAAATTTATGGTTAAACTCTAGAGGAAATAATTAAATTTAATGTCATAGCTTTTATAAAAACATTTTTAATTCTAGAATCCAAGCTTTTAACTTACCATAAGCATCTAATTGAAAGCAAGCTAAATTTCCTATATTTGGATATTATAAAAGGTATACACTTTTACAGTGCACTATTGTTCTAACCCATATCATACAGAAATGGGAAAAACACACTGTATTCTTGGAGAAAGAGGGATGAGTAGAAATAGGACAAGACATGCTGTCTATTCAACTTTCGTCTCTAACAAGTAGTGAGCGATTATATTGAAATCTCTGTTTCGCAGGTGTGCATGGACTCAGTTCACACATTTCAAGATATATGCCAAAGTCCTATAATAGAAAAGAAATTTTTGTTGTTATCTTTGATGCGCTTAATTTAATTAAGTGAACAACCTCAATCAGGTTTCATCCCTTTACTTCAACAAGTATTACTTCAAAATAGAGACTGAAAACTATGTTACTTTGGGTTGAATTCATGAGGTTTTTCAAAATTACTTTCTATTTTAATTGTATTTATTTTGCTTGCACACTCATTTTTTAAGTTATAACTAGAAGAAAACTGTAAATACTCTATAGCTTGAAATGTGTTTACTTAAATCTTAAATAGACAGGTTGGTGGGGATGGTGAGAGGGTAGAAAAAAAGAGAGAAGGAAATAGAGAGATATAAAGACACAGAGATACGTGGACAGATTTAAAAAATGTAGATATATTTTTATAAACACGTGAATTTTTCTGAAATACTTTGGGTATGTTATTGATTTCATATAATAAAACAATCGGCACCGTATCTATGTTGGCTGGTGCTTTAGGCGTCTGGCCCTGTGCTGCTGATGGCAGTGCGCCCCTGTTTTTTGAAGAGCATGTTTAGACTGTGGTAGTAGATAATGGATAAGCCAACTGCCGTGGTCTGTGTTTAAAATTGTGCACAGCCACCTCAAGAAATAATATTGTATATAATGAAATGAGTATAAGTGTTTCCATTTTATTTACTGCAGCTACATATAACACCTGCCACAGAGTTCTTTAATTCCTGTTCTTAAAATTATAATGATTCCAAGAATTGATTTTGTTGAGCAGTTTGTTTATGGAAATGGTAGTCCCTGCCAAATGGAACCATTTCTGAGAAGAGTGCTCATTTATCTTCCTTGGATTTCAACCAAACACATTTCAGAGATAATGACATAATGTATCTACAAAAGTTTAACTTGACTGGCATAAGGTTTAAGTAGAAATATTCCATCTATATCTTTATTCATATCTGTATCCAGATCTATTAGGCAGGCTGCCCATTTTTAAAGACTCTCTTGCCTTAAGATAGTGGATCTCAACATTGTCTGCATATTGCAATCACTTGGGGAGCTTAAAAAAGATACTGATATCTGGGTTACATCGTCAGAAATTCAGATTTAATTGGTCCTAAGCATTGGTTCATGAGCGGTGATAGTTCTAAAAGCTCTCCAGGTGATTTTAATATCCAGTCAAATAGTAGAAGTTTTCTCTTAGGATTTTAAAAAGACTTGGATGAGAAAGGTGGTATCTTAGACTTTTCAAAGGTCCCTCTGGAATAACTTTGTCTAAACATATAATGCTGCCTTCTTTGAACATGTTTAAAAATAGCAGATTTGATGACACGTGCCTAGTATGACTTACTTTTTACATGCCCACAATTTAAATATGATTTGAAGTGATTATGAATATTATTTTGTTACTTAACCCACAAAGTTGTTTACTTTTCAATTTTCTGCTTTTTCAAAATGTCTCTTTGTAGTCTTGGTTTAAAGAGGAATATTTATTATTTCCAGTTTCATTGATGTATAACTGATAGATAACACTATGTAAATTTAATGCATGCAACGCTAAGGTTTGACATACATATGTAATGAAATGATTACTGCAGTAAGTTTAGGTAGTGTCAATTAAAGAAAAGCAAAGAAAAAATATCAAGTCTTCTCTTTCCCAATAGAAAGGTTTAGGTTTCAACAACGTGAAAATCATCAATCAAAACAGCCTTGGAATTTGCTCACTAGCAGCCCAGACTCACACCTCGCCAATTCATGAGCTTTTATCTCTGTCTGGCCTGGGTGTGTCTGTTACTGGGATCTTGGTGATAATCTGTTCATCTCCCTGCACATTAACGTAGGTGATTCCTTCCTGGTATCTCTCTTAAAAAGTGGTTTAGGTAAAGAGGCTGAACTAATCTGAAATTGCAGTCTGGTTGGAGATCATGGAGTTCACGATAATGAAGATTATCATGATGGTTCTCTCGCCAGGAGTTACAGTAGGAAAGGCTGAGAATCCCTTTCTCCTGTTCTCTCATTCTCATAGGTTTGTGTGTGTTTCCCATCTTTCATTTTTTTTTTTTTGAAATAATTCAGTTGAAGTAAATTTAGCTGTGCACATACCCAGATAGCAACCATCTCTACTACCTCAAACAACGCATTTGAGACTTCGTGCATGCGTGTGGGTTTTGATGTTGACAAGAGATAGGCAATACGGAAGTCTTGATGGAATATCTACACACAAAACTAAAAGGAATGCATGTCAGGGATTAAGGGAAATTAAAGTGTTGGAATTGCAGATTTGTAAACAATAGCATTGAATTAGTTAAACTGATTTCACAGTTGGGTGGAAGAGAGAGGGGGAGCGAGGCAGAGAAATACAGGAAGTCTTTGAATTAGTGTTATTAGGTAACTGTGTTGGCCCTGATGCTTTGGTGGAAGGGGAGTGAAGTTCTGAAACAGATGGAAAATCAATAAAATTGGATTAAGTGAAAAAGAATAGAAATGACAACAATCAAAATTGGAAAAAATTGGAATAGACATGTCACCTATGAAGCACCCAGGCTTATGATATGGTAAAAATGCCTAAAACCAGCTTTTCCGTGGGTACCACTTTGACTATAGAGTTCAAGTGTGTGGTGGATTGATTGTTGTGTAGATGATTCCGAGTTTGGGATAATAATATTGTCATACCTGAGATTGACATAACATATGATTGCCCAAGTCCTTTGCTATAAATGTACATTCAAAATGAAGTGTCGCTAGGCTGATTACAAAATAAACTCAGTGTTGTCTTTTTCTTTTCAATGGTATGTTGAAATTGTCGGCCTAATCAATGTAAGTCATCTTTCTTATGTCCTTGTGTGTTAACTCTGATGATATTCATCTGTTGCATCTGCTTCTCTTAGTTGTCTGACAAAAATATGACCACAACAGACATAAAAGTTGAACAGGAAAATTACTTAGAAATTAAAATATTGCTTTTAACATTGACTACTAATTATTTGTAAGGATAAACCCATTGCAAAAAGCCTCAGGGTACTTGTCAATTAAATAGGCTTAAGCTGTAAAAGTAAAAATAGCTGTAGCACAAGAATTTTAATTATCAACTGATGTCTCTTGGCCTGAAAAGTTATGTTTTATAATATACCCCGAAGGTCATGCAACAGGAGTCTCTGGAGAGTGAGGAGGCAGGTAGTCAACAGCTCTTATCCATTTCTCCTTCCAGGTGGAAGCAGAAGCCATGAACCTGGTAAGCTTTGATTCTTGGAAATGTGATTTTTTTAGTTCCTCAAACTTACATGGACTGGATGTTTGAGAGGCAAGTCGGAGCAGCACCACTTGTCACCAGCGACGTGGCAAGTGTCTGCTGTCCCTGTGGGGAAGTGACATCTTCTTCCATTTGAAGCCCATGATTTTTTGTTTTTCTTTTTTGCCTGCCTGGATAATATTTGGCACCATTAAAAACATACATCTCAGCCACTCTACTTGATAATTGACTAATTGTTTGAGAAACAAGACACTGATCACAGTTGCTAAACCTGATACCCCTTAACACAAACATGGGGCTAGCATCTCACATCCCTGGGTGCTCTAATAGGGGGATTTTATAGGATGTTTAGTTTCTTAGAGAAGAGCAAATGATCCTGAGTCTTATTAATCAAAAATTAGTTAAAAAAAAAAAACAAAGGAAAGTGAAAAAGAAAGGAAAAGAGTTAAAATACGTAACTGTAGAGAAACTGTTCACTGAATCAAGGGAAAAACGTGGCTTCAAGTCGAAAGAACCAAGTGGCTAAATTAATCTCAATAGGTGATCTTAGTGCCTCCTACCAAAGGTTGTTGACATCAAAAGTAACCCGAATTAGCAGTTCACAGCATTCATTCCTTGTACGATCCCGTGAAAAGTTTGGACAAGGAGGGGTCTAGTCTGACCGGCGAGGCAGGTGGCACCGAGCATCTTTGTGGGCGCAGAAGTGGGTCCATTCATTCCCCCAAGCACTTGGAGCACTGGCGCGTCTGTCCTAGAGAGTCTCCAAGTCAAGTCAAAGAGAAGGGCACTGTCCTGGAAAAACAGCAGGAAAAATGATCAGTCCCCACCACTATCATTTTTTCCTCAATACCATTTTCTTTTCACCAAAAGCTGGGGCAAGCTACTCTTGTCTCAAGAGAACACACGCCATTTACTCTGCACAGACTTGAGCATCTGGAAAGTATGGTTTCCTGGAGTAAAAATAATAAAAGCACTGCACCAATGTGATCACGGCTTATAGATAGGCATGGGGCATCCCTAACTTAAGCCATAGCTTTATTATTTTAAGCTGATGTCCGTGCACTTACTGATCGGTTCCAGTGCAGCTTCACAACGCAGAGACGTCCTCTCCTCCTCTCAGGGAGGCTGGAGTCAGCTGCTGGAACCCAGTGACACCCTGGCCTGTTTGAACCCTCTTTTTTGTTCATCTGGGACCTTCCTCTTCTGCTGCACAAATGAATATGCCCCACAGCAATTTTTGAAACCACCCATGAAAGACAGCAGAGCTGCAACAACCCTCAGGAGCGCACGGTGACTGCTGAGCCCGCCTGCCCTCCACCACCGTCTTCTTGGGTTACTCTGTGAACAGGAGGCTTTCATTATGATCGGGCCTTTAGTGGTTTTTAAGGATATTTATTTATTTATTTTAAAAATTTATTTATGCATACAAGAGCTGGGTACAGGTCAGAGATGCGGGGATGAGAGGATTCATCAGAGACAGAGTGGGGAACAGAACAGGCAGACAGACAAAAGACACTGCTGAGGGGAGCATCGGTCAAGACAGGAGAGGTCTGCTGCGCCATGTGGGTTGTTCCCTGGCCAGCTGGGGATCGAACTCATGCTGCAGAGGCTGCAGACAGCTTCACAGCGCTGTGCTTAACCCCTTGGGCCACCAGGGAGGCCCAAGGATATTTACTTTAAAGGGAATAGTAAACCTACTTGATAGTCTTCACAGGATTTATTTTGCACAGTGAATATAATGTTTTGTTTCATATTTTTCTAAATACTTATTTTACAGTCCATGATACATTTCTGGGAATAAGAACCTGGGAATTATGCACTAGACCCAACGAGACCAGCTGAAACCCACAGCGCCGGGTTGGCAATCCTGATTGATTTGGAGTAAGGAGCAGAACCCACAGATTCAGTTGCTCTTCTGGACTCAAACCACTGGCGTGGGCAGACACAGCCTAACCCTGAACACCTGGACCGCTGAGAGGCGCACCAGTGAAGTTATGAAATCACGATGTTAACGTTGTGAAAATTCACTCAAACGTTTGGAAAACCAGGTCCTTAGTCTTCAGCATCAAGTCAGTGGCTTGGCTCATCTCAAGAAACTGGTAGCTCAGAACCCGCAGGAGGAAAGAGATGTCACATATTAGAAATGATGAGAAGTTCCCAGGATCGCTGCCAGAGAGGTAGATGAAAATAATATGGGTTTTAGGAAAGGAAATGGAATAAATGAATGACTACATAAATCATTAGACTACATGCATTAGACTACTTCTGTTAATCCAAATATATAAAATTAAAAGAAAAGACTTCCCTTTAAAGCTCTCCAGTCAATTAAGAATGAGAAGAGGAGCGGCCTCTCTGGTGCACAAGGGGTTAAAGCACCTCACTGTGAAGCAATCCGAAGCCTCTGCAGCAGGAGTTTGATCCCCAGCTGGCCAGGGAGCTACCCACATGACACAGCAGACCTCCCTGTCTCGCCTGCTGCTCCCCTCAGCAGTGGATTTCTGTCGTCTGCCTGTTCTGTTCCCCGCTCTGTCTCTGGCGAATCCTCTCACCCCCCACATCTCTAGCCTGTACCCCAGCTCTTGTATGCATAAATAAATAAATCTTTAAAAAAAAAAAAAAGGAAAGACTGAGAAGAGGAAATGGAAGTAGCATTTGGTGTGAGGAGATCAAGGAGAAGTTGCCTCAGGGAACTATGAGCCCCGCACTGCTGTGGACACACAACCTTGTAACAGCACTCACACTGACAAACAGCCCAGGCTTATCATTTTGGGATTGTCTGTTCTATAAAAGTGAACTCCCCAGGAGAAAAGTGCAGGAGTGAGGGGGCTTATTTCAACTGCCTCATGGGAATAAATAAACATGGAAATAATCTAGATGCCCATGAAGAGAGAAATGGATAAAATCATTGTGATGTCACCATGCTTTGGATTTCTGTGAAGCTGCTAGAAGGATAAATTACATGCACTGTTATTTACTTGAACATATGTACCAGAAGTACATGTTTATGGAGGTAAATGAAGTGTCAGAAAAAAACAGATATATGGTCCCTTGTTTTTAAGATTAAATGAGTTTGTATATATTTTGAGTTTTTTGTTTGTTTTTATAAATACAACTGATTCCCTCCCTCCAAATGATCATAGATTTTCTGCCTTACATAGTTATGGAATTTTCTAAAACATTCTGCTTTTTGAAATTTAGCATTGATAATGTGAAAGGATTTCTGATGGTTTTATGTTATTGGATTTTCAGATTTTTATATTTGTTAAGTGTGTGTGTATGTGTGTGTGTTTAGTTTTAATACAACCATATTTTATAACTGATAGGGAATGAGCTGAATTTCTTTATAAGTATTTACAGAACAGAACGACTTGCTTGTGTGTGTGCAAACACCTTTGTGTATATAAAATAACAAAAACAACTAAATTATCTAAAAATTTAGATAACCAGATAAAATGACCACAAATTCATGAAATTAGCAGCTGATTAACTATAATTTTTTTTTGGTATTTACATTTTTCAGCTGTTGAAAATTTCCAATAGATTAAACAACAGTCATACTATTTGGGGATAAACAAGTAGACTAGTGATGCCTGTAGGTTCCCAGGTAAATTTTAGTTAAAATCTGTGTTTTAATTACTGAACTGTATTCTACATGTGAATACATGTATGAATAAGCTTGGTCCAAGGTAACTGTTTCATATTTTAGTGACAGTGAAACATGGGTTTTAACTAAACAGTCAAAGTGATTGGACATGCAATTCAATTTTATGAAATAACATGCAATGAGCTCAGTGAAATTGGATGCTATAAAATTTTCTGACAGGAAGAATCAGCTTCCTTAAGCTGATATTGTCCAAATTAGTTCAGATTTTCCCACAAATCTTTTTCAGCCTTTCTGTCTTTCTCCCTTTTAGTCCAGAAATATTTCATTAGATTTCACAAATGATTGAGCCCATGAACAAGAAAACTGGCATAAATGTGGTCGGATTAATTACTTTTCTTTCATTAGGCTCACATGCATTAGATTACTTCTGTTAATCCAAATACATAAAATTAAAAGAAAAGACTTCCCTTTAAAAAGCTGAAATTAAATATAGATTTGAGCCAAATGCCCATTATCATTCAAAACACTGACAAAAGTATGAAAGTGATCTTTTCTAAAAGTGTTTAGTAACATATTATGAGATCCAATATTTAAATTCTATTTGTTAGCCTAATGTTTGGATGCATATTCCTACAAGACAGCTAAATCAAATCTTTCTTATTAGCAGAAATAATTTTTGCATGTTTTAACTTAATTTCTGCAATAAGTGACTATTTTAAGACAAACATGAACATGTTTGGAAATAATTAGGAATGAATATCCTTTGAAAGGTTGAAAAATGATATCTTTTGCCATTTATGGAAATAAATTAGCTGCTATATTTACAGAAAAAATAGCTAGTGATCTCAAGATTAATTAAAGAAGTTGATTTTAGTCAATTTAATACTCTATTTCTGCTCATCTGATATTCCCTCAATATGTTGATGTCCAGCATTCATATAGTTTCTAGAACTCTCTGGTTTGATATGAATTGAGCGATACATTGTTTGTTTACTTTTAAGTTCCTTTATGAATGTGAACACATACTTTTATTTTTTTTAAAGATTTATTTATTTATGCATACAAGAGCTGGGGTATAGGCCAGAGATGCGGGGGTGAGAGGATTCATCAGAGACAGAGTGGGGAACAGAACAGGCAGACAGACCAAAGACACTGCTGAGGGGAACATCTGTCGAGACAGGAGAGGTCTGCTGCGCGATGTGGGTTGTTCCCTGGCTGGCCGGGGATCGAACTCATGCTGCAGAGGCTGCGGACAGCTTCACAGCGCTGTGCTTAACCCCTTGGGCCACCAGGGAGGACCCTGAACACATACTTTTATATAAAATTATGTTGAGGGGCCTCCATGGTGGCCAAAGGGTTAAGTGTCAGGGTCATCACCGACATGGTCTGAGTTCAATCCCCGGCCAGGGAGCTACCCACATGGCCCAGCAGACCTCTCCTGTCTCCCCACTGCTCCCCTCAGCAGTGTGTTTCATTTTCAGTGTATTTCAGTCTGCCTGTTCTGCTCCCCATTCTGTCTCTGGTGAATCCTCTTTCCCCCTCCACCATTGGTCTACACCCCAGCTCTTCTACACACAAAACAATAAAAAAAATTATGATGAAATACCCATTTTAAATTTCAGTATCTTTCTTTTTTAATACATTTTCCCAAAGTAATCCATATTGGCGATCTTTTTAGAATTGCCCATTTTTTAAAGCTCATGGAATTATATAAAAGCATATTTATAAGATAAAATTGCTACTTATACTATTAGTCTGTGTTCACATAGTCATCTGAATAGGGCTTAATTTTTTTGTTTGTATTACAAAAATGATGTCTTATGTTTATGTTTAATTTTTTGTAAAAGAAAATGGTAACAAGGCAGAGAATAGGATTGTTAACTGTTCCTTTTCACAAATTTAGTTTTTGACTCATACTAAATATTAGATAGGCTATTACTTTGCTCATTCTCAAATTTTCTATAATGTCAAGCCAGTCCATGAGTATAAAATTAGTTCTTACATAAATCATTTTATTTCTACTTTGAAGAGCACTTTTACTTTTGGAAATAGTACATTTAAGATACTATAAAGTATAGTTTTGTTTGAACACCTAAAAAATTGTCTTCCCAAACAACACCATCAATAAAATTCTTAACAACACTATTTTTTTAAATATTACATTTTATTTTATTTTCATATTCATATTCAATCATTTTAAAAGTATAGCATTATTGTTAAATTTTAAATTAAATTTTATGGGCTTAGGCAAATAGACTCATTATAGGATAAATACTTGATAAATTTAATAATCATGTTGGGAGATGAAGAAGCAATGTGTCTAATTTTAAATATCATGGTAATTAAACTTTCCATTTATATCTTTGGAATTTTTAAAATGTTGAGCTTATTATAATTATCATGAAATATTGAACACAATTATATGAACTTTAATAATTGATATCAGTGTATCCTCTATGTAATTCTATGGAATGTTGAAAAGAAGTAATTAGAAGAAAGAAAGAGTTCACATTGGGAGGTTAATGCTTTTAAAATTATATAGAAGGTATAAAATTTCATGACAGTTGTTATTTGACCTTGAACACTAACAATGAGCACATTATTCGATGCTGATTTTAGTTACTGGAGGAAAAACTTCAACTTTTGATGTAGTTCATTTTTGTTGTTCAGAAGCAATTGGATAGAGCTTGAATTTTCCAAGACTCTACCTAAAATATCTGAGATGATTTTGCTGAGCTAACCTTCAAAACAAGAAATATCATTTAGTAACTAGTGATATTTCAAAGGAATATTAATTACGTTTCTTCCTATTTCCAGGTGGTGGATAAGGTGGTTCTCTTGACACAGAAGACTCGAGGCAGATCGGCCTGGAGCCCAGGTAAGCAGGCCAAGCAGGTGGCAGCCTCAGCAAGGGCCTCCCACAGTTCCCCCACAGGCATGCACTTTGCACCCTTCCTTCGTGATTCTGGTTGAACAAAACCTTCTTGGTGCTTGATCGGGACACAAGAAATCATAAACTTTTTTTTTTTTTTTTGGTACAAGAAAAGTCTCAATGGCCATTGTAGAATGTTTTGAAGTTAATTTATTAATGAAATTAAGGAGATGCTATTAGCAATAGCATCATTTGTAGATGAATTGTCATGACCATAATTACATTTTGTGCTTGTAGTAAGACATGAATAGACTGCTTTTTATGTTTTACTTATTTTAAATGCATTATTTAGCAATGTGATATTTTTGAAACCTGCATCTCACACCATAATTTCTCCCTTAGGCTTACTTTATTTTCTTTAAGAGATGTGTAATATTTTATTTAATGGATATGATTTGGCCTTTTTTTGTAGTTACAAACATGTTGCCATGAATTTCTTTATATAACTACCTGCGAACAGAAAGTTGAGTAGGACAAAATAATAAAGAATATTTATGACTGCATTACATTTATTAAAACTGGCAGTTTTTATAATAAAAAAGCTGAGTTCTTACATATGACTGTTACCTCGTATGATCTACCCCTTAAGTTTCAAAAAGTGTCATGGTATTACTTTTGGTTATAAAGACAAGGGAAGGTAACAATAATGTAGGCTGGCTAAAAATAATTGAGAAACAAATCATTCTGTAAGAGCAGAATAAAAATACCCTTTAAAGATTATTTAGCCCAAAAAAAAGATATAAGACAAAAAAATAACAACAACAGGACTCCTGTTTTAAAAGTCTGGTTTGGATAAAATAACCATGAACTGTTTCATATTCTGTTGGCAAGAGAATATAAAAAGGGTGTAACTTGCAAATTGGTGAGCAAAAAGTCATAAACAGTATATTTGGATAATGCTTTAATTGCCATGGAAATTTAAATTTAAACAGAAATATGATCACAGGTTGTGTGGCTGTTCCTGTGAAAACAGAGGTTAATGTTTTGATGGACTTACCACAATTCAGGGGTACTCTGCTTGTTTCACAACTTTGTGTGCAGACAGAAGAAAGCTCCTTCCAGGGATAGAGGCATAGTATCCATATATTCGAATAAATACAATCAGAATTCCAGTTTACTGCCATATATGGACGAATAAAACTCTTCTGGACTATGGTCATGTAACCAGTGTGCCCACTGTTGGCAAATCTATTTGAGAATTATTTTTAAATTAGAAAGATGATTGATCACTGAGCAGTGAATCAGACAGGAGGAGCTAAATGGGTCAATATTATAATGACATCAGACTTGGATATATTCATTTCTGAAGGGAGGGATTGAGATCCTCAAATTCTATTGATTTATGCTCCACTTATCCTGGGTAGTATTTGAGGGGATGGTAATAACTTTTATTTCAGTAGCTTATGTTAGCAAGGCTGATTAATCTTTGTGTATGATACATTACCTCCCAAAATGTTAATACAGTCTATTAGGTTAAATTGGATATCATCTTCTTATAAGAGAACTTTTCCTGTCATCTTTTGTTTATAATGCAATTATTTACAGCTCTTATAATACAGTCTTTACCTACAGCCAAGTCTAATTGAAATTCCCAAAAATGCTGATAATAGTTGAATATCATTTATAGGTAAAATCAGGACAAAACTTGATTTTATAAATGACTTAATAAATATATTTCTGCTTGCTTAGGATATCTGAGTATTTATGGAAGATGAAAAATTGTATCAAAACCTTGTATTAATTTTTTTTTATTCATGGTTTGAATTACTTTGGAATTTAAACAATGGGTTGACTTTATTAGGGAGTGGGACATACAATGTATCCAGTTATTGAAACATGGACATTTATTTTGTTGAATATTTTATTTCTTAATATTAAGATATATGATAGGTTATATTAGTGGTACTTCTCTAAAGTGAGACAAAGGAACTAATTTGCTGACTTATTCCTTCAGTAGAAGTCTAAGGCACTGGGAAAACAAATCATCATTGTGCTCAGTTTAACCTAGGTGTTTTAGAGGATCACAATATAAATCATAGAATTTGCTCAAAATATAGATATCACAAAGAGATTAAATGATATGCACGAACAGCAGAATGACGGGTTACAAGGAAAATGTCTACATGTTTCCCAAGACTAGAGGTGACCACACATGCACACTATAATCTATACTTGGCTCCCACTGCCATTCCATCCATAAATATTAGTTCCACTAAGTCATTTTCCGCTCCTCAACAAAGATGATCACATTTCTGGGCCTT
This sequence comes from Talpa occidentalis, assembly GCF_014898055.3. NCBI lineage: Eukaryota > Metazoa > Chordata > Mammalia > Eulipotyphla > Talpidae > Talpa > Talpa occidentalis. The sequence goes on from NW_023605194.1 coordinate 115,010,954, forward strand.
TTTAACTCATTAAACTAAATGAAGACAAGAATGAATGAGCATTACTAATTCCCAAGTTCTCAATTTCCAAGTTTTGGTTGCATTTAAGCCATGCGCCAACTAGCTTATATAAGGGGTACATAAATACTAACTCCTCTTTGTCCAGTTCAAAAATGAATTTAGGGAGATTAAAAACAAAAAACAGGGCCTCCCCGGTGGCGCAGTGGTTGAACACTGGGTTGTGAAGCTGCCCGCAGCCTCTGCAGCACTGGTTCTATCCCTGGCCACCTGGCGAGGGTCCCAAATGGTGCGCACACCTCTCCTGCGTGCCTGCTGCTCCCCTCAGCAATGTACTTTGTCAGTGTGCCTGTTCTGTTCCCTGCTCTGGCTCTGGTGAATTCTCTCACCCTTTCGTGCTTCTGACTGTACCCAGAGCTTGTATAAATAAATAAATAAATCTTTAAAAAAAAAACAAAAACAATGTGTGCAACATCACCACTTGGTACCAGAAATTGTGTGTTCTATTTCAATACACTTTAAATATTCTATCATGCATCTGAATTTATTTCTAGTTAGTAGGAATTTCAAAACTATACTTTCACTTAATATGTATTGTATATGATATGTATAGAGGCCACTTATGCTTTAATTGAATAACCAAAATCATAAGACTTAAAATATATTGCATGTTTTACTTTTATCTCTGTAAAGTTTATAGGGCAAACTGTGTAACTTCAGGTAAAGTATCCAAAAGTATGTCAAAATTTTAAAATTATTATGGATAGTTAAGAAGTTGGTAACCTTTTGAACTTGTAAACCACAATATATTAGTGACTTAACACAATGTATATTTGTGGGGGAGCTATATTATGTAGGTTTTCCTTATCTGATGTGACTTTGTTCCATGTGATTTGTAGGCACTAGCTTCATTTCTTTTAGTAGTTCCACAAACATTTACTATTCTTATTTTTTTAATTCCATTAAGACAGACGTAATTTATAATCAATAGCCTGTTTGTTTCTGCCCATTGCTTTTCTTTCATCCTCAGTATTGAATCTACATTCAATTCTGTCTACTGTATTTTTCACATTAGCCAATATAGTTTTCATGTCAACAATGTCAAGTTGACTATTTTTTTATATCTTATGTTGTACTTAAGTTCTGAACACATGGTTTTACTTAAGTTCTGAACACATGGAATACAATCTAGCACCTGTTTAATGTCCATGCCTACTAACACTGGCATGTGTATCACTTATGGATCATTTTAATTAGCTTTTCTCCCTACTATGGGTCCTGTTCCCCAGCATCTTTCCTGTCTAGTAATTTGTTACTGGATGCTAGTCATGATCTGGCCTTATTTTGCTGGATATTTTGTACTCTTCTATGCAACAGTTTTATTTTGATATTCAGTTAAGCTATTTGGAAATACATTATTGTTACTTTTAAGGCTCTGTTAGGCAAGAGGAATGTTGACTATAGCCCTAATGTTCCTCGCTGCTGAGATAAGACTCTTCAGTGTATTCTCTCCAAACCCCCTTGGATGATGAGGTTTTCCTGCCTGGTTGCTGGGAACAGACAATGCTCTCAACCCTTTATGTCGTGATTTAAGTCATGAAACTTGAATCTGATTCTTTAGATGATTCTTTCCCTGTCATGGGTTGTGTCCTATCAGGTGTGGTCTGATCAATATTGCAGTGAACCTTGAGTACCATTGTTTATATGCACTCTTTATTTTATATATTGTTTATATAATTTATCCTTTTGATTGTTTCAGGCAAACATGTTCAGGGCAGTATATCTGGTCTCTGAGATTCCACTGTGGCAGGGAGTTAAATGATAAAGGGCTGGAGTATCTCTCCACTCGAGCAATCCCACAGGTTAATAAGTGGCACACCGGTGTCGGGTGTAGGGAGGCTGAGTGGGCTGTGTGATGAGGAGAGCTGGCAGAGGGAAAGCCAACACTGTGTGGGGTTGGACTCCTAAGAGCAGGCCAGTCATATATTGGTAATACTGTGAGACTATATCTGAGGAGTACAAAAAGCCTATGGGTCTTAAAATATTAGGAGATTTGGATTCTATTTTTTGCTTTACTAATCTAGCTCATCTATTTTAATTTTACTTTTTTAGTATTTAGTTTTCTCACATGTAAATATAGGAGTATACATTTTATAATCTCTCAGATTCCACGAGAGATTTAAATAGTCTACAATTTCTGATAGTTTTCCATAGCACATGGTGTCAATATCTACAACAAATAATTCTCTTTTAAAATTGTGGCCATTGTAAATTGGGCGTCAGTACTGAGTCACTCTTTACACACTGTTATCTGTCTCCTGCTCTCCTTGACTTATAACTGTCCCATGCAGTGGGTTATGACACAAGTTATACATGTGACTTTGGAGGTAAAGTCATACAAGGCCAGGCAGCTCCCACCTTCTTTGAGGTATCATTTATGCTGCAGCCCTCAACTATAGCATAAATGTTTGACTTCCTTGAGTTGATAGATTTGTGAGAGGTCCAGGCCACATGGAAGAATCTTGCATAGATATTTTGATGGAGAATTCTAGCTGAATTGAACCTTTGTGTTATTATTGCCTGGATACTAAACATGTGACTGAAGCAGGCTCCAGATGATTTCAGATTTCATAAACTTCCAGCTGAGGCTCCAGGAAAGTGGAGAGGAGACAGTTATTTCTTTGGTTCCTTGTCCAAATTCCAGACTCACAGAATTCATGAGCATAATCAAATGGTTGTTTTGTGCCAGACATTTGGGACTATTTAATTATAGCAACAGTAATCAGAAGAACAACTAAGAAAGAAATTAGTAATACAAATTTACTGAATTGATACACTGTTCTGGAGAGTTGTTTTCAACAAAATTTCACCTTTTAACTAAAACTACAAAATTTATATTCAATTAAGATAGCCACTGATAATCCTTAATTGCAAAAGTTAAATATTTATTTTTAAGCTGTGTTAAAAACAACAGCTTAATGAAAGAAACAGTTTACATCCTGTGTAAGCGTTTTTAATGTCATAAATTTGCAAGACGTGATATGACTACTAAATATAACATTGTGTTATGCAGGAAAGTACAGGGTATACTTCAGCTATTGTGAAAGTTTAGATGGATTTCAGTGGGGAATTCATTAGAAAAAATAAAGTAAAATAGTATATTATTACAGATATTATGAGGAACTGATGAACAGTTGGTGCTTCATTAAAAAAAATAGGATGTTAGGCCTCCCTGGTGGCGCATGGGGTTAAGACACAAACCATGAAGCTGTCCTCAACCTCTACAGCACAAGTTCGATCCCCAGCCAGCCAAGAAGCAAGCCACATGGTGCAGCAGACCTCTCCTGACTCACCCACTGTTCCCCTCAGCAGTACATTTCAGTTAGTCTGCCTGTTCTGCTCTCCACTGTGTCTCGGGTGGATCCTCTCACCCTCCGCATCTCTGGCCTATACTCCAGCTCTTGTATGCATAAATAGATAAACCTTTAAAAAAAAAAAGAAAAAATAGGATGTTGTATAAGATAGTAAGGACCACATCAAGGCAACAGAAAACTAGTTATTTTAGCACAGCCAACAGGAGAGATTATATGTAAGTGCTTTTTTATTCAACTCATAGGTTACATATTTTTCATTGAAATTAAAAAATATTTTACAATAATTTTCTCTGGAGACTTTACATAGAAATTTATTTTTTAGATGTAACTCTCCATTAACTATGATAGAAACAAAATATAGATAGAAAAAAGATGATATGAAAGAAAAGAAACGTGTTACATATGATAACACTTAAGTAGCTTTGTTTATTCTAAAAAAATGATCCATTTAGGAAAACTCAGAGTAAGCAAATATCTAACAAAAGAATGCAAAACTAAAACTTCCCTCATAGAAGTTTAAATTCAATTGTTTAATTAAATGAGTTTTTAGAGCCCATAACTCAAAATATTTTGGTGTAGAATCACCTAAAACCTCAATATGATGATATTTGAAGAACTGAAAAATTAGTAACAGCCATTCATAAAATTGTGTTTATTACTAAATGACATTAACTTTTGTCAAATTATGTATGTCAGGCATTGAAATTATCAATACCAGGTGTATGAATCCCCTTATTTGTGCACACTTTCTCTTTGGCAAACTAGGTTTTGTTTGTGTGTGTGTTTTTTTTCCCACTGGATTGGATTTCAGGATATGAAATGTTAACTTGCTATATTCTCTCACTTCATCTCTCTATTATACAACGTTAGGTGGAAGTAGTGCAGAGTCTATCAGCCTTGCATATACATAATGTACTTTGATCTAAGTATGCCATCAGGTTTTGAGCCATTCAAAGGCATTTTATCTCATGCATCCTTTGAATCCCAGAGAATAAAAAAAAAAAAAAATGATGCCTTCCGCATTTAGGCTCTCACAAAGGCATTTGAATGAAATGGGCATGTTTAAATTCAGAATGTATTCTTTGTGTTGATTCCCACCACCTACTTCTGTATTTGACTGTTTTTTTCCCTACATATATAGTTGCTTTCTAAGGTGTCACTAAATACAGATGTATAAATATAAATCTCTGAACTCTAGCTCGATTATATCCTCACTAGAGAGTGGGGAACGGGTTATATCTGGAAGGTAGTCTGCACAGCAAGAGTAATATAAATCAAACAAAAATCTGAGAAATCAGAAGAATTTTATTTTTTCCCCCTGCATGAAAGTACAGGCTGCTAAGCATTCTTCCTCAAAAAGAGAATATGTTAAATCACATGTACCCATTCTTTTAATTTAATTTATAATTAAGGAAACGATATCTAAATCGCGAGCCTGGGAGGAACAGGAAGATTTATGACTTCAGCGTCTCACAGTTTTCTGTTGCCAACCACCATTTGCTTTAAATCTCTTGCAACCTATCTCACAACTTGGAAGGTTGCAAGAAAGAGGGTCAAACAAGGCTCTGCTTCCCAGAGACGACAGACACCTAAGTCACATCAGAGAATTAACATTTAACAAGAGGAAGAAGAGTTTAAAAGAGTTTGAAAACAAACTCATTGTTCTTTTCATACTAATAATAAAGCAGTACCACTGCTGAAAAATAATAACATGGAGAAAGGCTGAAAGAGAAGCAATTCACCACAATGCTTCCATTTACAAATAACTACTATGATTTCTTTATTTATCTGTAGATTGGCCATCAAATGTGTCATGTAAAATAGGACAATTTTGAGAAGTGCTTTTAATACTTACACTAGGGCAGGAAGTATAAACCAAGACTGTCCAGAAACAGGAAACATGTTCCTCACATTCGTGAGTCTATATATGTAAGAGCATGAAAATGTTATGTGATACCATGGGCATTTTCCATTTTAAAAGTTCTCTTATAATATTGCATTAAAATATAACTAAATTTATTAAAACAAAAAAAACAAACATCTTTATTAGGCATTAACATACTTTACATGAGAACCAACTGCAATAAACGTAATTTAATTTATTTGTCCTTGTGATTATTTCCTGTGAATAGTTTTTAGCAGCTGTCAATAGCATGACAAAAATCATGCATATTTTGAATACTTTTCCTATACTTAAGCAAAATGATCTTCAAAAGATCTTTGTCAGTTTATCCTTTGTAAAACAGGTAACAAAAAAAGTTGAGATCTCGCCCATTCTTCAATGCATATTATCTATCACTTTTTTTATTTACTTTATTTTGTATGTATTTTTTACATCATTTTTCATTTTACCAGCAATATTTACAATAGATAAGCTATGGAAACAACCCAAATGCCCCAAAATAAATGACTGGACCAAGAAGATGTAGTATATATACACAATGGAATATCTATCACTTTTTTATTCCAATGTAATTATTTTCATTGTAATTACCTTTTTAATTGATGATGATGCTGGATTAATAATAATTTCACAGCCTGTTGTATTTATAATTTTCATTATATTTAGTGTGCTCAACTTATATTTTGCTGCAGTGTTCATTTTTCCCTAAAGATTTGGATTTAGGACAGATAATTTTGTTTTTTTGTTTTTTTTTAAAGATATATTTATTCATGCACACAAGAACTGGGGTACAGGCCAGAGGTATAGGGGTGAGAGGATTCACCAGAGACAGAGTGGGGAACAGAACAGGCAGATTGACCGAAGTACAATGCTGAGGGGAGCAGCGGGCGAGTCAGGAGAGGTCTGCTGCGCCATGTGGGTTGCTCCCTGGCCCGCTGGGAATGGGACTCATCCTGCAGTGGCTGTGGATAGCCTCATAGGCTGCATCCTAACCTCTGCGCCACCAGGGAGGCCCCTAGGATAGATAATTTTGTAATGGTATTAGCAATTCTCCAATATGGGTGGAGAGAGATGGGAGGAGTGTTGGGGGTGAAGAAGGAGAGGAGAGGGAAAGAGAAATTAAAGGATTGTGAAGTGGTGGTCATTGTATGGAACTGAGACAAATGGGTGATCTAGTAAATAGTCTTCCCTTTCACCAACCATGGGAAATCCTGAATCTTCTGGAGTCTATGTAGGATCAAGTTCTTAAGTCTCCATCTAGTAAGTACAAAAGTCTTTGATGACTTTTAAGGATGTGTCAGTAACGAGGAACAATGCAAAAAATACAAATACTCTCACTTTTTGGGTCAGTGTTCAAATATATAGAAGGCTCAGAAGAGGAAAAAATGAAAGCTTGCATTTTCATTGTTCAGCATCCCCTAGCATCCTCCTGTAATGAGAAAAATAAGAACAGGATCATGTTAGCCATGGGCCAGATGGATCTTTGCAACCTCACTCAATGGCACTGTGGTCCAAGTATATTGAAAAAATCAAAATTTACCTTGGGAATAAACTATCCCATTTAATCCTGTCACTGGGTTTGAAATCAAGGTGTTCCCTTGTATGCCACAATTGTTGGCATACAATTGTGTTATACAATCTCTGTGTTTTGACTGGAATGTTTAAGCCATTTGTATTTAATGAAATCATTCATATGCTTGGGTCTGTGCTCTCATTTTGCAATCATTTTCCTCTCTTATTATTCATTATTTTCAATGATTGTTTTCCTGCCTTATGTTAGGGTTAATTGAATATTTTTCATATACCCTTTTAATCCCTCTAATTGCTTTTTAGCTATATGTCTTTGTTCTTTTTTATTTAAGTGCTTGCTTGAGGGGTTACAGTATGCATTATTAATGTATCAGAATCTATTTAGACTTAATATTGCTCTGCTTCATATAAAATGTAAGATCCTTACAACAATACAGTTCCACTGATTTTTCCTGTTGCGGTATGTTTGCCTTGAAATTTGCATCTGTGTTATAAACTACAAAATACAGTAGAGTTTGCTTTTTGCTGGAGTCATTTAACTGGTGGGTTTTTTTTTTTTTTTTTTTGCTTGTTCTGCAAATACTTTTATTTAAAGTCTACTACTGTTGAATACTTTCTGTTTCATTTACTATAATAGTTTTATTTCTTTTATAAGAAATAATTCGGATTTTAGAATGATATTTTTACAAGATATGTAATCCTGGTTACCAGTTGTTTTGTTGTATTCTTTTAAGCATATCAAATACATCACTCCTGTGCTTTTTTGTCTTTGTTCCTGAGAATATCTGTCATTATCAATACTGTGCTCCCACTGAAATATTGTCTTATTACAAGATTCTTACTTGTTTCTTAGCGAATTGAAAAGTGTGCCTTTTAAATTTATTGAGTTTTATGGATCTTCTGTAAACTCTGTTGTTTTTTTTTTAAACGAAGTTAGCAAAATTTCAGAAATAGTGATTCTAATATCATTTTGCCTTATTCTCTCTTCTCTTTTGTTGGGGGAATAGATTAGTCTGCTTGCTTATTTTTCAGAAGCCACTGAAGTATTTTAGTTTTTACTCAGACTCTATTCTCTGTGTTCCTTCATTTTGGATAATACCTATTGAAATGTCCCCATGTTCAGTCACCCTCTATTCTTCTCTGTCCATTCTACTCTTATGATTTTCTAATAAATATTTTTCCAGATATTATACTTTACATGTCTATAATTTATTTTTTTTATTTTTTCTGAGATAGAGAATTAGTTTTAACTCACTTTCTCTTTTTAAGTGTTTTTTTTTTTAACATCCGTACTATAAGATGTTTAAAGATACTTGTCTTTTATTCTAAAATCTCAGTCATCCTAAGGTTGTTTTGTGTCAAGTAGCACCCCTGCTTCTTTATATGTCACACTAACCTGGTATAAGTAATTTTTATTTATTTTTAAAATTTATTATTTATTTATTTTTGCATAAAAGAATTGGGGTGTAAGCCAGAGGTGCAGGGGGTGAGATAGTTCACCGGAGACAGAGTGGGGAGCAGAACAGGCGGCTTTACTGAAACACACTGGTGAGGGGAGCGGCAGGGAGACAGGAGAGGTCTGCTGCACCATGTGGGTCAGCTCCCTGATCAGTGGGCGAGCTCAGGCCATAGCAGTGATAGCGTGGTAGCACTGAGACTTAACCCTTAGGCCACCTGGGAGGCCCGGTAATTTTTATTTTGAGTGTTTTGAGTAATTCCGTTTCATGACCATGCCACCTTCTTAAGTAAAAATTGTAGGAGGAAAGATAATTTTCCTTCTACCAGTTGGAACTCTTGGTTGAGCACTTTGAGATCTGGGGTCTGGAACTTGAAAGGGGAAGAACACAATTCCAGGAAAATGGAGTAAGTAAGTGCTTGGTAACACATGCTTGTCATACCATAAAAAGACAGAGAGAGAAGACTTTGAACAGAGAGGACTTGCTAAGTTCCCCAAGCTTCCTCCCCCTATAACACCTCACTCCTGTTCTTTGTAGGTTATCTCTGACTTCTTGGAACAAAACCCCTATCTAAACTATTTTAAGCACTTAAGGGGAAGGTGAAGAAAAGCTTACTGAGTCTGTTGGGTCCTAATTACCTTGAGCTCAAAACAATCTACATACCCATACAGTGGCATATCTGGAGGTGGCCTATATTGCATCCCTGCAAGACCTCACAGGTTATATGCACAGGAAGAAGATGCCAGCTGTATGTGTGAAACCCTGCAGCCTTAGACATTGTTGCTTGCCTTGCCATTTTCTGTTAAAAGTCTTTGAAGTTGGTCAAAGTAACATAGAAAATGTTCACTAAGAAAATGAAGAATCCAAATCAAATTTTGCTACTGTTAGACTTTGGTCTGCTACAGAGGCAATTTGCTAACAAACAAAAATATGGTAACGGAGTTATTTTACCAATATTTTAGTTAACACATTTAAATATGCTTCGTACATAGAGAAAATTCTCTTAATACTTTTAAATATATACCATTTTCATAAAGAAAGAGAGTCTAATTTCAGGAGGATAAAACCAGCTTTGCAAAATGACATTTCAGGGAAGCATACTGTTTGAACTGGTCTGTTTAGTTGTAGCAAAAGGAAGTCTCCAGCTGATCCCCTTGATTTCCCTAGCTGGTTTGTTTGATTACCCTCATATGGATAATGCAGAAACCATATGGGGGGAATTTACTCCTTTTGTATTTGCAACTAAAACCTGCTGGGATGCTTAGATGGTGCAGCTTATAAGCAAACAAGAGGGAAAGTCACTTTTTTTTTTTTATTTCAGGGCAAGTAATAAACTTTGTAAAACTCAAAATGAAAAGAAAAGCTTTTAGGAACACAATAAAATCTTACTCAAAGATATTTAACTTCTTTAGTTTGATTCTTAGTTTGAATCTTTGTTAATGGTTTATAAACTAGATAATTTATCTTCCTGCATTTGGTAATATTTCTTAACAAGACTAATGGAACCTTACAAAACATAATCTTGCTTTTTTGATAATTTAGTGTCCCCCATGCGATCAGTGATATAAGGTATGTAGTGGTAGTAGCCCATGCCCTCTTAGCAGCCACAACTTCATTCAAATATTAATTTACTGATTTTATTTCATGCCTCATGTACTCAAAAGTGCCTTAGGTTTGGGGAATTATGTGATGAACAAGAAAGAAATGTCACTCTCCTTATGGGTTCATGGGAGACAAAGTAACTATAATTTGTGCTAAAGGAAAGTACCATAGAGATAATAGATTAAAAATAAAAAAATAATAATAATTAGGTTTGTGACTCTCTCACATCTGTTGGCCCCCTAACATTGCAACTGAATCTTGACACTAGCTATCCTGAGTTGGTACAGACCCCAGAGTTTGGGGACACAGTCCCAAAACACTGTTCCCATTTCAACAAACCAGTCATAATTCTCTCTGTGTTTCTGATCAATTGGCTATTAACTGGCAGTTCTAACTGACTCTCTCTTTAGGCTGAATAATTTGCTAGAGCATCTCACAGAATTCAGGAAAACACTTTGGTCATGTTTTATGGTTACTTATAAAGGCTAAATCTCAGGACACCCAAATGGAGGAGATGCGTGAGGCCAGATACAGATGTGGGTAGAGGGGAGGCAGGTGGCCCAGAGCGCCCATGTCCTCTCTGGACACACACCCTTCCAGCACATTCAGTGTGCTCCCTGACCCGGAAACTCCCTGCACCCTGATGGCCTGGGAAACTGATAGAGGTTTCATTATGAATATCCATGATGGATAAAATCACTGTCCATGGCAATCAACCTCAGTCTGTATTTCACTTCCTTCCAGAAGCTAAAAGTTCTGGAAGCTAAAAGTTCCAACCTTCAAATCATGGTTTAGTCTTTCTGAGACCAGCCCCTCCCCTCCTGAAGCTCTCTAAGGGTTTCTGCCATCTCAGTAGGACATAAAAGATCCAAGTGTTATAGGAGCTCTGTGCCAGGGACAGGGAGGAAGACCAATCCCCCCACCAGATGATTATTCTACACAGTAGATGAGGAGATATAATTTCCCATAGTGTTATCAGGAAAGTCCTTTCTCACAAGATTGCCTTTGAGCAGACACTGAAATGTTGTAGGTCATTAAGTCACATGAATGTCTCAATGAAGTGCTTCAAAGGTCACGAAACAAGGTGTGCACCGCAAGTCTAGTGACCGCATGAAGGGGAGAGTGGAAGGAGGTGGTGAGCAGGGCCAGGGTCAGCACTGGCAGCCTGGTCAGGGCCAGCTCTGCCAGCCAGAGTCTGATGCCAGTGACAAAGGGCGCTTTCAGCAAAAGAATGGCTTGTTTTGAATGATGTGAAAAGATCGCCCTGGCTCCTCTGTAGAAATGCATTATGGGGCCACAGAACATTGGCTGCAAAATCATTCTTTTTTATTTTTTTTATTAAACTTATGGACATAAGGATTTGGCATTTGGGGAGATTTGAATAATGGAAACAAAACTTTTAGCTGAAATGATAGTTCCTCTGGGAAGTCGTCCCTGAATTATTATGCAGAGTTAACGGTTTTCTTCTCTAGGCCCACAGAACATCATTTTCAAATGTCTGCTAAAAATAGAACCTACTGCATTTTTATGGTTATTTGATTATATGTCTACAACCACCATTAGTAGACTAGAAGGCCCTAGAGAACTGAGTTTGTACATCTCTCTGCCTAGAGGTTACTGTGTTGTAGGTAATCAATAAATTTTATTGGATGCGTGAATGGACCCAAGCTCTTAAATGTTTCTTGTGAGACTTCAGTATCCAGTGTGCCATACTGCCTGCATTATCGTGCTATTTTTTGCATAAAGAAGACATATTTTACAAATATCTTAAATATTTCATTTAGAGCACATATTGAAATTTATATCATATTATTCAAGAGATGACTTGGACAGTAACAACTTGTTTTTCAGCATAGAACATTCCAGCAATTTTATGACCTTTATATCCAAGTTTCCTTTGCTTATGGTTTTAATACAACATATTGTAGCACACTAAAATGAAATCTCTATTTTATACCATATGGTAGTCTTCCAATAGCAGTCAACAACTAGTAAAAATTTGAGGGAGGAAAAAGTAACATATTCCATCCCAGATAGTATTATTCTGTTAGCACTTGCTGAGAAATAAACAAACTTAAATAAGAGATCTTGCATAGTCAATAGAGAATGCAGAAAACAAATATTATTCTGTTCTTGTGTTTTATAACCCCATAAAACTACAGGGTTTACTTTCTTCATCCTATAACATTCAGTACTATTTAACGCTTTATAAAAGTAATTAAAAAACAAATACAATGTGGTACTACTTGATAATATGAAATAGGTGATTATAATTTGTAATAGCATGTTCCAGGTACTAAATTAAATACTAATTTTTATATATATATATCCATTTGGAACTCGTTTCAATCTTCAATCTTTCATTAACATGAAAACAAAAAAAAATCCTCTACGATTTAAAAATTATCCCTTTAAGTATTTTTCTAAAATTTATACTTGTAATATTTACAAAGATGGTTTTTACCTTAAGGTTTAGAAGCAGTTTCTTTCTGAAGGCTATGACTCTTAAATTTTTTATAAAATAGTTACTTGCAACTGCTAGGAAGCAAAAATCTGCCACCCCACAATATGTCTCTTTTGACAAAAGATTAATTTTGTGGGAGGAGTTCTGAGGGCTGGGTGGAGGTTGCTTTTGAGAATGCTCTTTACATGCAGTCTTCTCCAGGGGTGAGTACTGGACGGCCTAATCGCCCTCTCTCTTTTCAATGGGGAAGAAAGAACTTAATCTGCTCACTTTTGTCTCCTGTGCTGTCCCTGGTAACCACCGGAACTGGCCTTCCGTTCGTCTCTACCGCCGAGTCCTTCTGTCTGAGCAGAGCTCTTTAAGGTTGTGTCTGAAGCCAGGTGGGCCAGTTACCCATCTTGCTGTGTGTCTTCCCTGTATGCAGGGCATAGACATGTTATTGTTAAACGTCTTTTTACTGTTATCAGTCGGCCTGATGCTTGTTGGATTATTTGCCAGCCTAGAAGAGCCAAGATGGAGACTCAATGATTTCCTAGTGCCCCACACAGCAAACTAAGCTTTGCTTTTTAAGGTGAATATAACACTCCAGTGGCCCTAGCACTTATAAATCAATGATATTTTTCAGAATCGCCAATGGTGTATAATATGTATGTCCATGATAATTTTTTTTAATAAACTAAGTTAAGAGAAATGTATTTTGAAGAGGCTTTAAAATATTATTCAATCATGTTATTTCTTAAAAAAAAAAAAAAACATTCTTAGATGAGACTAGTTTTGACTCTTACTATTACAGTTCAATAACAGATATAGTTCCTGCTGGGCTGTGTAATTCTTATAACACCTTGTGGTTGGAACAAAACAGCATTTAAGAGAGTGTGTGTTTTTAAATAACAAAAATCTAGGTCAGAATGGAAGCTACCACTAATAAAGGACATTTAAATCTATCAAATCTATTTACATAAACATTTCTCCCTTGTTTTTAATTCATTGCTTGACAGGAAGTTAAATATAGAAGTTGCAGATCTCCCAGACACCAGAAAACAAGGGGATGACACATTTTAGGTTTTCCTATAGCTTTGAGGAAATAAGTATCCTTGTCTGATTTCAAAAAAATGCAATCGTGACTGGTCAGTTATCACACTTACTTGATGCTATTTTAAATTAAACAAAAAAACATTAGATCTAGTCTATTTGATTATTTTCAGCTGAGAAACATGTAGGCAGAATTATAAATTAAACTGTTGCCTTCTTTAGAAGGACATTTATTTCTTGAGGCTTATCGACATTGGCCTAATTTAGTTTTAATGCAATGGGGTCACTCAGTTGAAATCACATGGTTTGTTTTTGCATCTTGTTCTGCGGGGGTTTACCTCCGAGATGAAGAAATCAATGCATATACTAGGTATTCAAGCTTATTCTTTCCCCTGAGACCGTGAGAGCTTATACATTTCTACTTAGCGAAGCCTGCTGAGAGGGCTGGAGCAGTTACTTTCACTTCAAAGCAATTGTAAGTAGCCCTCTGAAGCAGCTCTTCCCCAGGGCACAATTAGAATGATTCTTGCCCTCTGCACATAACTGCTTTTAATCACTTTGAAGTGGCTGTAATTATTTCTTCCTGACCACTGTTGGGCCAGGATGCACAAAGGTTAGTGGGAGTGCCTCAGTGTTCTCTCTGCAACACCAGAGACACTCACAGCACCTGACTCTCTAGTCCAGTAGGGGGGACACGGGAAGCAGAGAAGGTAAACACGGCCTCCTGGCGACAAAGGGATAAAACCGAACACCCGGGATGTGTAATTCCCTTCCTTAATCTCATCTGAGGCTTGGAAATATCACCAAAGAATGTGCCTAAATGACCCACCAATCTGACATTCAGAAAAACTGAAGTATATTACTGTACCCAATGATTTCCTTTCAAAATAGTACAAAATGTGTTCATATTGGCCAGAAGGTTATTTTTAAAACAAACAAACAAAAACCTATCTAATATAATTAACAGGTCAAAATAGCTGAGGGATACTTTTATGCTTTTAAAAATACAGTTCATAATTCCTTCCACATTTTTTCTTGGAATTTTATGTATATGCTGGTATGCACTCGTTTATGACACTGTTGCTTGGCTTGATGAAAGAAAGTACAACCTAGGTTGATGTGTGATGGTTTCTACAGGAAGACAGCACTAAATTTTAATTTTAGTAATTTTGTATGTAAAAGAAACAAAAAAGGTGTCTGTATCAACAATGTCAAGGTTGAACTGATGTTTCTATTTTCTCTGTCATAGGATGACACATCCCGTTTTACTAGAAAACATAACTATCCAGCCAAACAACTCTTCAATTTCCACATGTTACAATTTATAACTTAATTCATGCAGTTGTCTTGAGTGCCTTTCATCAAGTTTGCCTTGTTCTCATTCTGTCAACACGGTTAAGGACGCATCTTTGAAATCAGGCCAACAGTAGTCTCTGCGTTGCTAAATCCAACGGCCCGTGTGCAGGGCTCATCTTCCCTAACTTAGGAGCTTGACAGAGTTGGTGATTCCGTTCCCCTTGAAGTTGTCTGGCACCAGGCATACCTGGGGTTCTTTACCCGCTACTCTCTGTTTCCTCTGTTGGTTTCCTTTCATCTCTCTAATCCTTAGCTCTGAGCACCCTCAGGATTCATCCCTTATTCTAATTATTGAGGGGTGATAAGTTACCTCAAAACTCAATGACTTCAAGCACCATTTTTTGTTGCACAAGCATCCATGGTCCTTGGCGCAGTTCTGCTGATGGAGGGCAGGTTCTACTACTTTGAGTAGCTTGTTCATTCATCCGTGCTGGGGAGTTGGAAGAACAGTCTCACATTTCTGGAGGCTGGCAGGTGAGTCAGCCCAGACGGCAGGGAGATTGGGCCACGGGGGTCTCGGCACCCAGCAGGCCCGCCTGGGCTTGTCCTAGTGACAAACACAGCTTCTGACGGAAAAACTGTTAGTGACCAAACCACTCTTTCACTCACGCCCAGAAAGCCAAACTCTCAAACACAAGAAGTGTCTTTACACAGAGGAGTTCATTCGAGATGGCCATCAAGGGAGTCGGTAGACAGGCACCCCAAAACGACCAGTTCCCCGATTGTCGGGGTGCTGGGACTTTATGATAAGGGTGAAGGCAGGTGGAGCTTCTCGCTTCCAGGACGAGGAGGTGGGGCTGTCCCCGGGGAGGGCGTGAAGGTGTGGGGCTTCCCCTCAGGTGTGTGCTGGCATCAGCGGGTGTCTGTTTCAATGCTGCTGTCAGACCCCAGGACGTGGGGTGTTTATTAGGATGGAACAAGGTCAGAAGGACGGGCCTCCCCAAAATTGTTCAGATAAACTTTTTCTCAGGGGTCCTAAGTGGGCCTTTACCAACACATATCACCTCGGACAATCGATAAAGGCCGGTTACCAGAGTTCAGGTCTTCAGAACTTCAGAAACAACCTTTTTTTTTTTTGTTTGTTTCCCCAATAGGGAAGTCTGTTTTATGACAATCATCTAGTGCAAGTGGTTTTGCACAAGAGTCCATTCCCTCCGTATCGTGGGAGAGCCTTCCTCCCTCCGCAGATGCCCCAGCCCTGTCCCACTCGTTGGTTGGGATATAAATGCTCTGTCACATGGACTCTAAATGTATAGCCTCTTACATTCCCCAAATATATAGAATTAAGTTTGGTCTTTTGTCCCTACTGATCTCTCTCATGTTAATTTGCATGTTTGGCCAGAATGCTGGGGAAAGATTTCCTCTTTGCCCCTACACATTCGTAATTTTGGAAATTCACATCAGTTACATGCTTGACAAATAAGACTCTTTTCTTTGTCTAAATGTGGGTTGTTGGACATTCAGTAATAAAGACCCACAGAGTCTGTTGTAAATATTGCATTAATTTCTTTGAATAGTTATTTCCTGCCTGCCTGTGACACCTCTGACAGGAGCATTTTATGATCATGAACTGCACCAAGGGCGCCCACACGCCATCAGCACAAAGATGTATGGCTTCAAGTCAGGTGCCAGAAATGCCTCAGAAGATAAAATTAGTTTGTGGTTTCCATGGAAGATGCAAGGCCTTTCATAGAGATGTCCTTTTCAGGGACACATCTATAATGATTATCAATAATTACTAATAAATTCAAATTATTTTATGCATTCTTCTTATTTTACATATTTCTAATTTGAACAGAGTTATGATAACCTTTACTAAGAGAGTATTATTTCAAGCCACAGTGTCATAAAACATTTATGAGAAGATAAGAAAAGGTTCACTTGTTTTACCCCCAACTTCAGATATGCCTGGCTCTTTAATTTGAACAGCCTATTTACATAATCATGCCCATATTTTACCACTAATTGTCATGCAGATAATTTAAAACTTGAGGAGACAAGAGGACCTCCAGAAGTTTTCTATATATTACCCAGTTTCCTGTCAATATTATCGTAATCAGAGAAGAGAAAAACAGAATTTCCGCCTCTTCTGTTTCTCTTAAGGAGAAAAAAGACACAACCTCAAATCACCATATAGTTTATTTTTTTTAAGATTTATTTATTTATTTATACAAGCACTGGGTACAGTCAGAAGCGCGGGAGAGTGAGAGAATTCACCAGAGCCAGAGCGGGGAGCAGAGCAGCAGAAGGACCGAAGTACACTGCTGAGGGGAGCAGCGGGCGGCAGGAGAGGTCTGCGCGCCATGCAGGACCCTCCTCCGGTGGCCGGGGAGCAGCCGGGGATCGAACCAGCGCTGCAGAGGCTGCGGGCAGCTTCACAACCCAGCGCTCAACTGCTGTGCCACCGAAGAGGAGAGGGAAGGAGCAACTTTGTGTGTCTGCCCTTTTCAAATACATAATTTTGAAGCCATCACTGTGTAGATCCTCTTCTTGGATATTCTTTTAACTTAACAAAAATTTTATTTGATTACGTAGGATCTTGTCTAATCCTTAATTATGCAATCCCAGTACACCACAAGCAGAGATTATCTTTTATGTGGAAATGAGCTCATTTCCTCGGGAAACTGGTAGCTGGGTGCCGGCTGTATTGACAGCAGATGACCCTGACTGACGGAACAGCTGAGCTAGAGCAACTTAAGTCATCGATTGAAAGGAGACCACTTGCTTATGAAGGCTCCAATAAGCAGACAAGACCTACCTGTCTTGGAAGAAGAGTGTGGAAATTGTTTGTTTTGCTTTATTTTTAAAACAAGTTTACTCTTGTCAACAAGTGACGTAGCTAAGCCACCACCCACCAACAGGCCCTGAGTTAGTCTTTCTAGGAGAGTGTGACAGTCCCGTTACTTTAGTAACTGGTTTAGTTACTGGTGTTCAACTAGGGTTCAACTAGGTGTTCAACTTTAGTTACTGGTGTTCAACTAGGGTCCAAAAATATTACTTATGTGGATGGAAATAATAGTCTCAATGATAAGTCAAGATTTTATTAAACAAGGTGGGAAACAGGCCAACACCCCATAACAGAATAGCATACACCCCGAGGATGAAAACAGCAGACACTCATTGTTATAGTCACGTAGCTTCTGAGCAGGGGATTCTGGTTTTCAGCTACAGATTTAAATCTTTCCATTTCCTAAGGTGCCATATCCTAAAGCTGTGCTCTGCTCTGTGCAGAGGAGGGAAGATGCTGGGTTTGAATCTGTTGCTGGTTCCTGAAGAATGCTCTGTGGACAGCAAAGACTGGGACCCTACTGGTAAACTCTTCATCCTCTGGCTCCTCGGCCTTTGGTGGCGGATGCAAGATTTACCCACAGGCACCAGTTTCTTGGGTGACTCCTTCACAGGACAGGAAAGAGCCTTGAGCCTTGACTTGAGCCTTTACAGATGATGTTGCTCTCTGCCCACTAGGCTATGGAGGGGGGTTCCAGAATATTCACAGTATGTTCACACAATAAGATATTTTGAGAGCGAGAGAGAGGCAGGGAGGGCAAGAGGGTGGTAGAGGAAGACAGAGAGAGGCCACATTTATATAACTTATTACAGTCTGTCATTAACATTGTCCTATTTTTTATTAGCTATTTTTATTAATCTCTTGTTATGCCTAATTTATCAATAAAACTTCATCACATGTATGTCTGTATAGGATAAATAGCATATAAAGGGCTCAGTATTATCTGTGGTTTCAGGAATCCACTGTGGTCTTGAAACATAGACCCTACCAAGAGGAGGGTGTCTACTGTATTAGGCTTATCATGTTAAAAATGTCATTAGGCTAAATTTGACTTGAATATACATTCAGTAAAGTTGAGATATATAAATCAACACCTATAAATACCTATTCTTTGCAGAAAATGTCAACTATAGAAAGACAGATGGAAGATGTTTGAGGGTGACCCTGGTCAACTAACAAGGATGTTAGTTGACATTCAAAATATCAGAATCTCCTAACAGCCATATATATACATATTTATAGACAAAGTTCTGAATAAATGAAATCACCAGACACATAACTGTGATAAACTATTCTGAGCAGATCACTTTAAACTCAGCAGTATTAATCTTGCTAAAATGGTATTTTCTTAAATACCTCGCTATGCCATGAGATATCAGGTAGATTTTTGCAAAAAGTAATTATGGACTTAAGTGGTTGAACTTCCCTTAAGAATGTCCTGCCTGTCAAGGTATTAAGTCTCTCAATCCATGAGACAGATGGTGTTTTAGTTTGAATGTGAGCCAACTTTGAAGGGAAGAGGACATTTACAAAGTTTCAAACTGCTTTTTTTTGAGATAGAGGCGAGCTTGCTGAATAGCTATTAAAAGAAGAGAACTTTTATGTCTCTACTACCTGCAACACTTCTGACAGTGTGTGTGTAAATGTTTCCCACACATTGAGCAATTCTGACCTATCTACTTAGATTTACTGCTGACCCACAGGTTATTCGCACAATCCCATGAGCCCCCCCCATGCACACACACTTCTGTTGCCAATTGCAAAGAGTGGGTCCCCAGGTTACCCACACTCCTGTTTACCTGACTGCAAATGGCTCAACAATTTGCCCTAACAGCTCATAGCACTCAGAAAAAGTCTATTATTATTATCTTCTTATTTTAAAAGTAAATGTAGAAAGTGCCACATGGGAGACATATATAGACAAGGTACCAGGAAGGGGTGCAGCGCTTTCTGGGGCTTCACCAGAATCTCATTGTGTCCACCAACCCAGAAATGCTCTAAACCCTATTATTTAGGAATTTTATGGAGGCTTCATTATGTAGACACAATGAATTAAATTAGTGACTAAGGCTGATTAGATCCACTTCAAGCCCCTCTAGCCTCCCTGAAGATTTTGGGCTGAGTGTTGTCATACCTTGACTATTCTGTTTTTTATTTACGTTTATTGGTTTATAATATTATATAAGCTTCAAGTGTCCAGCCTTATAAGCCAACACCTGTCTATACTATTGGATGTTCTCCACTGGAGGAGAAATTTCCCTAAGCCGGTCAGATGGACTTTTCCCAGAGTGCCCAGAGTGGCCTCTCCCGTGTGTCCCTTTGGTGTGGGGATCAAAGGGTCAGCTAAGGTCCTGAGAGCCTCATGCAGTCTTTTACCATTACTTGAAGAATACAGATGAGATTAAGAGCAGTGAAGACCCTAGAAACCAAGAGAAGCTTGTCCTTGTCTCAGTAATTTGCCTTTTCCTAATATAAGAAGCATCATTCCCCCCCTTTGCTCCCCTTCCTGCAACCTAGAAAAATGTGGTTTAGGAGCTTCATCCAGGTTTATCAGTGAACACGTCTTCTATACTTGAGAAACCCAGCTGGCCATCTCAGAGCACCATCCTCTCTCGCCATGTATGGAATAGCAAATGTTCAGGCAGTTACAGGTGAAACTCAGATCTGATGTTCAAATTATCCCTCTTCTATTAAGCATTTTCATCATGAAATACTCAAACCACATCCAATAGCTGTGGTCCTAATAAGCTTTTGAGAAACTTCTAAACTTTGAAAGTTAGCCATTAAGAGTTGAAACTTATATAACTGATAGAATATTTATTCTTTAAGCCACATTAGTCAATCTCATGACTGACTTAGAATGGAATCCCGATCCCTCAGCATTTTCTCTATGTTGAGAATTGGGTGAAGTGGACTTGATTTGTATTATACAAATTATAATAGTCCCCTGTCTTTAAGACTTTATAGGAGTCATTATAAAATTGTACCTCACTGAAACATATTTTTTTTTGCAATGAAAATCTGGTGTTATGAAAGACAAACACACATCGCTGTAGTAATAGTGCTGTGGTAACATAACTGTCTTTTTCTTCTTCGAAGTATTTTCCTAATAAAAATGATGACATACATTTCTTCCAATTCAATACATACATTAAAATGTGTCATGTGTGTTTATATGACATAATACCGGTGAGACAAATCTCAGACATTCTATGTCTAAAATGCTGTCCTAAAAAATGCCACTGAGACATAGGTCATTGAGGATACTGATTTCATTTCAAAATTTGTTGATGATTTTGTTAACAATACCTGGAGATTATTATTGAAGTTGTGTGGTTTCGAATTGAAGTTGGGGTGCCATTGTCTAACCTTTTGCATAAGCTATATTCCTGGATAAAGTGTATGGACCAGTGAGTCATAAAATGAGTATCAAGTTCTTAATAGACTGAGCAATATTTGTGTGTAAACTAGTTTGTATGATGGCTAACGTGGGTTGTCAGCTGATGTTCTTGTAGAGACATCTCTCTATATGATTTGATTTACAGGTCCACACGGACAGCTCCAGGCAATTAGTAGTAGGAGTTCTTTTCATCAAATACACCCTTGACTTCTTGTCAAACTAGCCATACCACATTGTTAGCGGTTGTGCTGCTGTCTTGACAGATTCCCAGCCTAGGATCCTCTCCTCATCTAATGTCAGTGGCTCCTCAACTTTGGAAATAAGGGTGCTGACTTGCTAGGTAGGGGTTGTTATAGCCTGAGAGAAAAAACATCCTAACATCACATTTCAGAAAAACAAACTTTCTTGAATTTAATGCTTAGTCAAAATTTGCTCTTAATAATCCTCACTATTAGTTAGTTTGGGCAAAACCATTGTGTCTAAGGGGTTGTCTTGGGTTGAATGGCATCCCCCAGTAATGTGTTGAAGTCCTAACCCTCTGTACCTGTGAATCTAACTATTCACAGGGAACTTTGGAAATAGGGCCTTTGCATATGTAAGTGTTAAGAGAGGTCATTCAATGGGTCCTAATTCAATATGGCCGGGGTCCTTGTAAGTCTGAGGCATACCCGGAGAAGAGTGTAGTATGATGACAGAGTTGGAAATGGAAGAGACACAGCCAGATGCCAAGGGTTGCTTATTAGACCAGACACCACATCAGATCCAGGAATGTTTCTACCGATCGTGGCAGGGGAGCTTGGTTCAAGTCACCCAGTTAGTGTTACCTTGTCCTAGCAGCCCTAGGACATTAGTAGGGGAATGAAAGGCAGTGGCATCATCAGCCTCAAGTCAGTGACACAATGAACTTAAATGCTACTTGAAAACAAGAAAACCTAAAGTGTACACTTCTCAAGCTATGTAACAAATTAGCTTTCAATCATAAACTGAGGTTGACAGACATTTCTTCTGTGTTTGCCTTGTGCATTTATTATTCTTGAGGGAGACAGGCAGAGAGGCAATGAAGAAAGCGAAGGGAAAATAAACAAAAATCTTTGTGACTCTCTTAATGAGTTAAGAACTTAAAAGAGATATTAGACATCTAAGTTGTTAAATATTGTACAAATCAGAATTACAAATTGCTTAATAGCATACTGTTGAGGAATTTCATTTGAGTGAGTGATGGAGTACAAGAAATATTTCAAAGGACAAAAAGAATTGTACATAAAGTCATGCGGATCAGTGGAAAACATGACCAGGAGTAGAAGGAACATAGTTTGATATTACATGGCATTTCTTAGAAAATGATGACAAACTAGTGTATTTCATACATGCAAGCTCTTGTGTTTGTGACTTATTTTCTCTAAAGAATTAGATCTCTAATGACACGTGTCATTTAGGTCATATATGATGCATACCTACACCACATCCGTTCATACAGATACATGAGAAATGGGAACAGAGAGAAGCAAACGCCTTGGGTATTTATCCACATGTGTTGTTGCGGCTGATGTGGTCCAGGGTATTAGTAGTCATCTGGGATACTGAGACTGCAGCAAGGGCATGTGCTCATAAACCTGTCTGCCATGGATAGAGTCTTTAAAATAGCTTCATCTTCTGTGCCACCATAGAAATGGTGGGAAAAAATGAAAAAGGAGGGATCATAATAGAGGCATCTCTATTAAATAGCTTAATTGGTTTCTGTTTACTATAAACCATTCCCCAGCCATGCTGTGCGGGACCACACAGCGGTCAGAGTTCATGGCTCTTGTGTCTGAAGACAACTAGAAACCCACTAGGCTCTGAGGATCATAGCTGGCCTCGCCCACACATCTTGACATCAGTAATCTGTCTGTTGGCTGATCCAGGCTGTCACTTCTTATAGCCAGTAGCCCCGCCCTATTGTCACAGTGAGGTGGAGGCACACGAGTACAGGTGGCATCTCATCAGGCTTCTTCAGGTCTGGGCTTGGAGCCGCCACACCATCGTTTTTGTCTCTGTCACTGATCTAAGATGAATTGGAAGGGCACCACGAACACCAGGCTTAGGGAAAGAAATACTGCTCTTACGGTGAGAAATGACATGACTGGATGAAGAGCATGGCTAAAGATAAGGATGAAGGAATGAAGCCATAATTGCAATCTACTATAAGCATGCAATTAACTTCTCCCATTGCTCCCTGGAGACTCTACTGGATCTTACTTAGTTTCCATGTAATTTATAAATGATTTCAGTAGCTGGAAATCTATGAAAGTAACTGCAAATACAATTAATTTTCAGTTTAGTTGCATAAATCAGTTTGAGGAGCTTAGTTTATATGAATCTTCTCCTGATTCTACAGTTGAATAGTAAAAGAAATGAGTTGTTCATCCCTGAAAGGTTTAGGGAAGTTGGCCTTCCCACTGGGGGTGTCGGTGTGACCTTAGGAGACCCTTGGGACTTACTAGCTCTTCTCTCAGGCCAGCGTATCCCACCACACTCAGGCTTTTGAATGACTGGGAAATAAGTTTACCCTGATATTTAAATTTATTCAGTCTGCTGAAATTAGAATATTTTGACCTTTGGAATATTTTCTGTGAACAATCCAGCACCATCGTATATTAGTCTGGGCTATAAAATGACAATCACAGCTGAAAAATAAAGAAAATCAGCAGGGGCAATCTGCCAATCTAGTGAGTCTTGCCTTTGTCTTGATTTGATTCATCACTTTTTGCCTGGCGACTTCACCAATGTGCCTTTTTTTAAAACTCATGATAATTTTTCAGATCGCTTATTAGACAGATGTTTCCAGTTGTACAGTAATATCTTTCTAAATAACATCTGCTTGGCAGAAATTGTGTGAATTCAACTTTTATTAGCTAAGATATTCTTTCTTCCATGTTTCTTTTAGTAAAAGACAAATATATACATTATGTCCATATTAGATCAAATCTGGTCAACTCTGGACAATTTTTTCTGGTGATTATGTATTCTCATCACTACAGAGCCAATCAGTGAGACTGGTTGTTCACAAGTAAATGACATGTTTTCCCAAATAAAATACAATTTAAAGATTGAAAAATACTTTCCCAACCCAAACCCTTTCCACTTCCAGCTCCTTAGAAAAATTCGTTATAGCATCATCCATTTACTTATTAAAATAACATTTTGAGCTCCCAGTTTGTGCCAGGTTTTCATGGATGGTCAACAGCTGTGGACAGGTGACTGCCCTATTTTTTATGTTCTGCTTCCACTTGGTTTCTAGAATGAGCAGCCCACTTTTTTCACCTCACTTCATGTGGTGGTTGAATTACCCACTTTTTCTTTGTCAAAGCTCCTTACTCTTCTGTGCAAAGCATGTTCAGATGCTGAATCGTTCTTCATCATCTCATCAGTTCACAGTGTAGTGCTGGGGCATGGTGAGTCGGCGATAAGCAACGTATAAGTGCACTCCTGACGGTGCTTATAAGTGACTGCTCACACATTGGTCTTCTCTGTTACTCAAGAGTGGGAAGAGGACTTTTCCATTTTTGTGTAAAACTTTCAATTCTTAGCTAAGTATCTCAAATAGTCCACATTATTTAAAAAATGCCTGTTGAACAAATGAATAAATATGTAACCAGAATTCCACCACAGCAGAAAAAAAATAAAGCTTAGTTGTATAGAATTTTTTATTTCAAGAGCTGTATTTCTTCAGAAACAACAAGATAAAACAAAGCAGAAAAGAAAATAACCTCACATTATGTTGAAGTCTATAGTACATGTGGTGGAGATCACAAATTGTGGAGTCAAACTTAGATTTTTTAATAGTATTTTCTCCCTTTATTCATTCTCTTCCTAAAAAAAAAAATCAGAGTTCAGTATCACCAGGTACTTGTTTAGGCAACAGGATATACCAATGGGGAAAAAAAAGAAAGAAAGGAAAAAATATGCTTCTGAAGTTTCTATTGTGTTAGAAAACAGTATCTACCTCTTGGATTTTTTAGCTAATATTATTTGTTTATATATAATCAATATATATATACTTATATATGTAAAATGACATTATTTATTGGAAATTATATTTGATATTTGTCGAACATATTGACAAACCTCACAACACCCTTGAAAAATAGACATAACTAAAAATGTTATTAAGCAAGAAGTTTAAAAATTAAAACTTTCATCCAAGATAATATGCCATATGATAGAGCTCAAATTTAAAGCCTGACCTTGTCATTCTAAAGGTTTCTTTAATAAACCTTTCCTCACTGGTTGCTCCACATTTTCTCTTCTGCCATGTTCTTTGAAAGGTGCTATTTAAAACTCTGAGAAACTGTTAATGAAAGAAGTTTGTTTACTCTTAAGGAACTCAGAATTTCTTAACTCTATTTGACCTATTATGTATTGTTAAAAATTCACATAATTCGACACATTCATTCCAAAGTATCTGTGTTCACAAAACTTCTCATAATGGGGCCCTAATGGTGCCACCCAAGCACTCAGAATCCTCCTGCATTCCCTGAAGGACCAGCCCACTGCTATCATTCATACTAACCACTGGAAACAACCTCTGAAAACAAATTTGTTACAAGTTCCCTCAGTGATGTTTGATGTGTCCAAAAATGATAACTTAAATATATGTAAGAAAATAAAATATGGAATAGTCTATTTCCAAAGGAACCCAGAGATGAAATAATTAAATGGATGGTTTGATGTTGATTTTCTTCTCCTTTCTTCCCATTTCCTCCCCACACCATTTCTTTAAGTGATGGCGTGCTGATGCGTCAAGCCCCTGACAATGAAGTTAGAAGCTATGAAATGCTGAGTGAAGTACTACCAGTTTCCGTACTAGCAAAGAGTCCCTAAAAGGGTACAGAGAAGCATGTGATACTTAAAAACCAGTTTCAGCTATAACCTCCTCTTGATATTCTTTTTCCTGTCTCCTGGTATTTTCTTTCTTTCTTTCTTTTTTTTTTTTTTTTTTTTTTTTTTGTGGGACCCTCACCAGTGGCCAGGGAATGAACCGGCACTGCAGAGGCTGTGGGCAGCCTCACAGCCCGGCGCTCAACCGCTGCGCCACCAGGGGAGGCCCTGTATTTTCTTTCAATTATGAGCCATTTTCATTTTAGTCGGAAGATCACGATTAGAAAAGCACAAAGTATATTTTCTAAAGTGACATATCCTAAATCCCTGATGGTAAGCAAAAGGATGGGTGGATTACACTTCCACATGAAAGTGCTATTGAATATTAAATTTTGTATTTTAGATTATACCTTAACAGAATCACTCCCTAATGGCAACAAATACAACAGTTGTACATTTCGATTGCCATGTTCTAAACAGCTTTTGTATCTGGAACGTAATTGTGTAACATCAACCCACAGAGTATTGTCCTATTATAAAGATAAATTTGCAAGATAAGAGAATGACAGCCATTACAAGCAAGTCCAGGATGAACAGCTAATGTCTCTGCAAGAAATATAGGCATTGCATGTTATTACCTCTGAAAGGTCATTGCTCTGCACAGGAACTAGTGAGAGTTAGGGCCCACACATGATTACATTGCTACACAAATAAGGGCGGGATCCCGCTGTAGAAATGAGCAGGGATTATTGATGATAGATCAATTGCACCAGTCGGAATAGATTATTTGGAATTGAGATTCTCAACTTTGGTGGCTGTTTCAACCAGTCAGGTGTGGCAAAAATCTTGATTTCAGAGGCGGCCGGCAATCTCCATAGGTGCTAGGGGGCCCCCCATAAAGATGATGGCTCCAAGGATGGTGGGTGCTTGCCATACCAAGCACATGCAGGGTTTTGTGACTGCTTATTTTCTGAAAACTGCTCAGTTAGGTCACTCAATGCCAGGCCACCTTTGTTTTGGATAACCTACGAGTGGCAATGATAATTAGGAAGATGCAAATATCTTGAAGGTTTTCTTTTTGTATGATCAGTCCTTATGCTTATTAGATTTGCAATGAAAAGTCATTAGTGCATGATATTAATTGATTTAACTTAACAAAATGCACTCGAATTAATATTCAAATCCTTTTGTTATCTTTGGGGACTGCAATGAAAGCTTCCACTTTTACACAATCTAGGAAACAATTTATCATATAATAAGGATGATATGTGTCAGTTATATGGTCACAGAGGGGATAAATCAGAGCATTATAATATTCCTTTTACCCCCCCCCAAAAAAAAAAGTGCTTCCCTTGTGATGGATCTTATGTGGGGCTACATCATGTGTTTGTGAGTAGATACTTAGGGTGAATCCAAATTAAAATTAGGTGTCAAATAGTGGCTGTCTGTTAAAAGTATTTTGCAAGGAATTATTTTATAACATATAGAGATATTCCATTAACTGAGTCACATATTAGGTGATAAAAGGATTTCCTAGTGCTAGGGAAAGCCTGCAGGTTTGCTGCTTTCGTGGAACCAGACATGTGGTGATGTTTCACCCCTGGTTAAACACCTGAAGACAATGCAGCCTGACTCTCGGTTTTGTTCTTCATTATTCCCTCCTGCACTTTCTAAGGCCCCTCCTGAAGGAAAGTGACTGTGGCCATCTCTTTCTGTTCTATAATATTTGTTATGATTTATTCGCTTTTAACATTCTGACAGTTTAATAACTAGGTGGCATTTCTTTTTGGTTACATAATGTTGAACAATAACTGCTGCTGAATGTGTGCGGTTGAGACACGGTGTTAAAAGGAAAGGCTTGCCTTGGGGTGATTTGTAATCACGCCTGAATCAAGGCAGAAATCACAGGAAGAATCGATCTGACACCTTTTCATTTGAGGTGGAAAACGGAATATATTCATGTTGCCTCCATGATAAAGGTAGATCCAATTTGGGATCAAACTGTAGAGCGTGTGTAATGTGGGTTTTAGAAAGGAGAGCTTGAAAACATGGAGAAATCACTGGTGAAAGGATAAGAAAGGGCCCTGGAGACAGTATTATTTTTGGAAAGAAAATACCTGCGGTGGGCGCGGCCATGTGTCAGCCCAGCCTGTCAGGCTTCAGGCAACTGGCTGGAGTCTAAAAGGGAAATGTCTGCGCGGGTTTTACCAAGCTGGCATTTTTCTGTTTTGCTTTGTTGGGGCAGATAGTAACAAATGGTTGGTTTTTATCCTGTTTTTCCTTTCGTGGCCGCAGTTTTTTTTTTTTTTTTTTTTTTTTTTTTTTTTTTATTGATAGGATAATGCTGGCATGGAGCCTTGGTGGTTTCCACGAAAATAGGAAAGCAAAAGTGGAAGGTCTGTGCCCAAGTGTGGAAATAGTTGCCAGTTCCGGTGGGTTCGGCTTCTGCTTCCCGTTCCTTAGGACTTTCACGCTTCCCCCGAAGAGTAGGATTTGCACAGTCATGTCCGTGGATGGTGAGCTGGTGTGAGCGCCACTATCAGCATGTGTTTTGCCCCACCAGCCTCTGCAATGGGCACATGAAGCTCTTTTTATCCCTACTGAACATTCAAGGTGATTTCTATGTAAATGTTTCATGTAACCTTCCAAACGGCATTTGCACACATATGCCTGTAAGATGCCTTCTCTGTCCTGAGAAAAGTTTGGCTGTGTCATTTCCCATGGTTGAGCTAGTCAGATCGCTCTCTGTGAGCCCACTGATAAGAATAAAGTCAAGAGCCCGCGCCAAGCTTACTTTAAGTCTTTAAATGTACAGTTTTAGGATTACAAATCGCATGTTCCCTTAAAAGGGCCCTGAACACATGACTTTCTTTTTCAGGGAGTTTGCTTAGAAAAAGTATTGGTGCAAAAGAATATCTATGCAAAGCCGCCATTCAAGAAAGAAATGAAGAAGTATAAGAAAACACTGAGTATCCCTTATATTGAATACACTATAAGGAAAATATAATTGCCAAATACTTTTGTACTCTTATGTGGCAAATTTGTTTTTCATGAAGTCTTAGGATACCAATTCTGACTTTGCTTTACTGGTGTTCTGGGACTGGGCAAATCAGTAAATATATATGAGAAGTATGTGGCGAATCCAGTTTTTCACTGGCAGAGGAAGGTTTTACAAATAAAGACAGGGATCGCTCGAGGGACCGTTGGCTTGAATGAAACTCGGGTGTTAAACAGTAGAGATGTCAGTTGGGCTGCACAGCTTTGGATCATGATACAGAGGGATATGAAAGTGGGTGTGGATGCACAGAGACGTGCCCACATCCATTTGTTTGTTCCCACCACCATCCCCTTGCCAGGCCTAGGGACGACACACCAGTAGCAACAATCACGCTTTCCTTTGTTTCTGAACTGATTCCCCAGTAAAAGAAACCAGCCTCTGTAGGGATTCAGCACAGTCATCAGTCAGCCGGCTGATTCCCTGTGTATATGGAGCCTCTAAAAGAACCACAGATAGAGAAAACAAGAAGACTTTAGATATCAGACATTATAAATTGCAGAATTAAAAGTCTGTATTTGGATTAAACATAAACAAATGTTTGAAATGTAAGAGGCAAGACAGGATCTCTGTGTATACATACATATTTGCACTCCTGTGTCTGTGGGTTTATATGTGAATGTGTGTACATGTGTGTATGTTGCACGTGGACACACACTTATCTGACATCTCTCTTGGATTGCATACCAACAGAGAAGAGAAAATCTAATTGAATCTCTCTAAACTTTATATATGCACACGTTCAAATTAATTTGATTTATATCTGTACACATTGATTAAAAACATGTACACACCGGGTACTGTCACTGACACAGAGATAAAAACAAAATATGGCCCAAACACCCTTCAAGGACTTCGTGGTGTGGCAGATTATCAGAAGATGCAGGGATGTTTCAAGAGCAGATTTAGTGAAGGATATTAAAGAGAACTGTGTTACTAGGTTCAAAATATAAAAATCAAAAGGCTTCTAGGCACTTATTTTAGTAAGTGAACTAAATTTATGAAATATAAAACAAAAGAGAATTGCATTTTTAAAACATCTTTCAACACTCCTGTCCTGCAGCTATATCAAAATAATCTTAAAGCTTTTTCATTCACTTACACATTTCTTTAAGTAGTTTTTTTGTTTGTTTGTTTAAAGATTTATTTATTTATAAGCACTGGGTACAGTCAGAAGCTCAGGAGGGTGAGAGAATTCACCAGAGCCAGAGCGGGGAGCAGAACAGGCAGAAGGACCGAAGTACACTGCTGAGGGGAGCAGCGGGTGGCAGGAGAGGTCTGCGCGCCATGCTGGACCCTCCCCTGCCGGGGATAGAACCGGTGCTGCAGAGGCTGCGGGCAGCTTCACAGCCCAGTGCTCAACTGCTGTGCCCAGTCTAATATTTTTTAGATTAAAAAAAATATATGGTCAAATCTAAGCCAAAGTTTACTAACTTGTAAAAACTAGAACTTCTGTCTCATCTCTATCGTCTGGAATGCAGGCATTTGACTGTTATGTTAATATCAAGGACTTGAAGGCTTGAACAGGATAATGTCCTCACCAAAGGAATGCTTTAAAAGTATTGTTATTAATACCATGTGATCTCACGTGTATGTGGAAGATAAAGAATCAAAGCAAACATGCAACCAAAACAAAACACAGCTTCCCACTCTGACAACAGAATGTCCTGGAATGTTGCCAGAGCAGAAGGGGATAGAGGTTGTTGGGAAGGGAACAGAGGGGCCCTTGGGTGAGGTTAGTAGAGTGAGACCCCAGTGATAGGCAGGTGGGTGGATGCAGGCGTGAAGTTGGGCATCTTAACATCTTCACTGCTGCTCTGTAAACTTCCCTACATCAATAAACGCAATCTGCTTTCAGTTGAAAGTTGCTGATTGCTGGTTCCAGTTGGTTGTTGGGCTACACTGAACTTAGAGGCAGTAGAATAGTTGAAACGGCACACGATGGAGAGAATTCTTAAAACACCTTGTTTCCTGAAGATAAAAGTGTTAGTATGTTTCCATGTGTATACACTTCATCTCTGGTTCAGTAAAACTGACTTTATCTAAATGATGTGATTCTTCATCTTTTCCTTTCATGAACCTGTTAGATGTAGCAAGCTTTCATTTGTCAGAGGCTAGACTTTTAACATTTTAATTTTATTTCCTAAAATGCTCTGTTTATATGAGCATTATTGAATGGACCATTTTTCTGAGATTATTAGCCTTGTCTACAATCCTGCATTAAAGACTTTTGATTTTAATCTCCAAAAGGTTTGAAAAATAACCAATAAAAGCAAGACCTCTGTGGCTTGGGTTTAAATCCTTATTTTATTATAATTGAATTAGTTCCCCTATCTTGGCCCAGGCAAGCCTTTGTAATTTTCTGTTAAGCTTTCCAAAGTAGCTTGCATTGTGTAATCAGAAAGATATGAAATAACATAGACCCTTAACTTAATAGTATTTTTTTTTTAAAAAAGCAACATTGATTTAGTCTATAGTCAAATGTTGACAAAATAAGTTAATAACAATGAAAATTCTGGCTTGAAAAGGATGATTGCTGAGCTTTCATTTAAATTTAAATTTAGACAAAAATAGCAAAAGCAGCCTTGGCTCTTAAAATTACCTCATTCAAATCTTCCCCATTAGAAAGGATGATATTTGCAAATCAAACAGATGAGTCTGCAGCTCACATAGCTGGACCCTCTTCTTTGAAAATTTCTCATTACAACAAGATGATACTCTATTTAAACATAGCGATGCACCTCCACTTTTCATTCTGTGCTGTGCTTGGTAAAGGAGATTTCACTCTTGTATGCTTCTCCAGATTTCAAAAAAAATGCGCTGAGTTCATTGAATTTTTTTACACCTGTAACAAGTGAAATTTATTGTATGTAAATTTTAAGTCCAAATAGCTTTTTAAAAGTTAAATAATCATCCCTTACCCGTGCTTTTCTACAAATTTTACTGCTGTACATTGCCTTTTATAGGTAACAGTTGTCTATTTTCACCATAGGGATTTTGAAATACCACCCTACCTAATATTAAAATGAAATAGGCCATTGGTATATATATATATATGTGTTCAGTCTTTTTAAAATATAAATTGAAAACTATATGACATTTATAGCAGTAGTTCCATTTTGTGACAGAAAATACAATTTAGGAAATATTCCTTCTTCATTAAAGATATAGGATATTTAGTTCTATTATAGAGATAGGAGATCAATAGGACAAATTTTCACAATTAGTCTTATTCTTGATATGACAGATAGTAAACCAGTGCAAAAATATTTCAGGTTAGAACATGTGACTATAATTAAATAGTATATAAAGTGTCAGATGCAATTAGATAGGTTAAAATTATAAATAAAATTAAGAATTTATCTGAGCAGAAACTGATTCTAATTGGGCCAAACAGTGCCAAACAGGAAGTGGTAAGGAGCACTCCATGTGGCAGGAGCTTGGGGAAAGAGTTTTCCAGAGCAGCAAAGCAAGGAACTACTTGATTAGCTAGAGCTTAAGCTGTTGTAGTTTTGGGGAGAGTCTAGTTGAAAGTGGTTAATTGCCCTTGGGTTTTGATTTTTTAACCTTATGGTATCATAGGGTGTGGTTTTGTTTTGCTCACCTAGTCTACCAGGGCATTCAAGTCATCTCCAGAAACAATGGCTTCCTTGTTTTATTAATTTAACAGATGTTTGCTTTAGGAAGGACCAACTGAGTAGGTCACATTTGATCAAAGTGGATTAACTATTCTAGTTCAATAAGCTACTATTCAAAATAACTCTGCCCAGCCAGTTCTGGGTCTCTCTGCAGCTGCAAATACCCACTGATCTGTGAACCGTATTCATGTACCATCTTTAAAGGACACAATACCTGTGCTTTTATTTCCATTGTCTCAGCCAAAATAATGGCCATCTTTTAGAAACATATTTCACTAAGATGTTTAAGCTGATTTTGGAAATCAAGGGAAAGCTATTTTGATGGATTCTAAGCAACACGTTAAGATGAATTTAGAACCTTTTACTGTTGATCTGAAACCCTAGTAGTTCTTGCTAAGCATCAATTTGCTTTCCAGGCCTTTCAAACCTACTGTGGGGTGTAATGGCATTGACCCAATTCTCCACTGCTTTTCAGATGCCATGATAGAAAACAGTGAGGAATATAGGAGACAGGAGAAAGTAAAAGCTGAAATCAGACATTGTTATTTAAACAATTTTCTATCCCATAATAATTCACTCTGAAAATATGTAGACTATCATCCTCTGGGTCAGGTAGGAAACTTTATGCTAAATAATGAAATGGGAAAAAAATTGTGCGGCTGTCATATGATGTCGCTATATTAATTATTACAAGGACAACTACACCAACTTAGTTAACGCATACAAATCTGATTCAATTTGCATAATTAAGAATACATGATCACCCTAATTCATAATGGATAATTACATTTTTTTCTGTATTTTCCAAATGATTTATTTTCAAGAAAGTTAACTTGGTATTTATTTGGTAAATTATAGCGTCAAATAAGACAACATTGAAAATTCAACATAATGCATTTAATATTTCAATGTTAAGGGTAACTGTAATAATTCTGTGCTTTAGTAAGTAATGCGGTATCAGACAGCACATGAGATGAGAGGAAGGAAGGAACATAGTAACTTTTTGCTACTAAATGTGTTTGAGGTTGAAATATTTGAATGCAAGCCTAGGATCAGGAGAGCTGGGAATGATTAGTGGTGGCAATGAAAAGGCGAACAGACACAACTCGGAAATATGGACACTGGAATAAAAGGAAATTGCAAATGAGAGTGACTGATTTAGAAGGTGGCCTAGAAAAGGAAAATTATTTCAGTATTTAGATGAAGGATATATTCCCTTTTTCTACCTCTCCGCTTTCCATTAGAACATAAAGGAAACCAGAATATGTCACCCCCAAATATACCTCTTTGACATCAAAAAAATATGCAACCTAAAGGTATTTTAAAAAAGCAGTCCAGCAGGCGCAAATGGGGAGCCCTGACCCTCCCCTTTACTTCTTGAAAGTGGAAGATAAACCCCCAGTGGAAGATGTCTTCCCTCTAGCAGAAGAAAAGGACCATTCTCTTCATCACATACTAACACTGATGCTGATAGAAATAGCTACAGACAGACATGTGACCGACAGAAGAATATTCTGAAACTTGAGGGAGATGTGATAGTTGCCATCTAAGTGTGTGAGTTGCTCTTAAAAGACAAAAAAAAAAAAATGAAGTGGGTGGCGTGTGGGCACAGCAGGAGTAGACACTGAGGATGCTGGGCCTCCCCTAATTAGAAAGGGGAGACATAGGAGAAGCGAATGGAGAGGGGAGAGGACAGAGCTCCCGCAGAAGGAAGGGAGGTGGGTAACGTGGTGCCAGGAACTGAAGAGGAGGGTGTCAGGGTGGCTGGAGAAAAGTTTCAAATGCCCCAAATTGCTGAAGGAAAAAAAGACAGTTAGAAAAATGATAATGTTTTAAAAATTAATTTCTTCAGTGGCATCAATTATGCATGTTTTACAGTCTTTACTATCCTTTCACGAAAATCATTTGTGTATCATATCGCCTGCCTTGTTATTCTTAATATTTTATTTCAAATAAATTTCAGATTACAAACAGGATAGCCCATTAACCATTTATAGCACGACCCATGACGTCTATGCTTATTCCTTTTTAAGCACATTCTAAGAATTCATGAACTTAATCAGCAAAACGTTTCCTAGAAAGGAAAACTATTCAGGTAAAATAGAAAGGGAAAGAACAAGTAAATTTACAAGTTCTGGGTTTTTGTCTCCTGTTTTCTGACTCCATGAACTGTATTTTTTCAAGATAAATATATCATCAAGATTTATGCCACTTCCACTACTATTGTATATGAGTAATCAGTTTTTACATTGTATAGAAAAGGATTAAATGTGAATAAATAGTTAAGAATTGGGTCAATATCTTACAGGATTTTAAATCTAATTAAAGAAGTTGCTGACAGAATTTGGAAAAAGTCCCTGTATTTAACAGCTGGGAAAATGGAGCCTCTGTAGAGGCATGTTCTTTAATTGCCAAATGTAAAATGCCCATTTTAATTTTATCTGCTAAGTCAATTATTAATGGCACGATATAATACTAAATGAATTTCTTCCTCCCCCTTTCCTTGGCTTCCGTATAGATATGAATTACCTATAAACTGGAGCGAAGTAAAATCCCCATTTTAGTAGTCTATGCTTCTTTCCAAATAGTAACTCCCAGCTTCAACACAATTTCCAGCTAATATGCCAGCAAACCACTGTCTAATTATGTGCACAACTTCAATCTAATTGCAGGAGAGACAGTAGAAACTAGCAAATAAGTTCACTAAATGGTTTACTTTATTTTCTCAAGCATCCCAGTCGTGGTGATTCACTGTCCTTCTCAGTTACAAATATAAAACAGTCGAGCAGTGATTTACTTTTAAAAGTTGAAAAGCATGATTTAATTGACATTATCTGAAAAAAATACCATTCATTCAAATTTTTATCGAGTCTGCCATGGATCATGGACTATTGTATTTTTTAAAGATAAAGCAGAGAGAAAATAAAAACACTCGGCGTCTGTCTCCAGGAGACCTACAGTAGAGTCAGTCTCTCCACGCAGCTTATCTTCAAAGACCAGGATGACTGAGCTTTCACAGGGAAGACACATTGTACCCTCACCCTTGTCGGCCGTATTCAGCTGGGCCTGGGAATGGCGGTGAAGCTGAGATGGGTCAACAGGAGGAAAGCATAGAAATGCACTGACCAGCAGTCACCTCACGGAGGAGACTCCATAGGGAACGGAGACCTGGAGAAATGGCAAAGCCTGCTAGCTTTCTTTCACATTAGGTGGAAAAGTAACTAAGCTGTGTGGTGAGCTAAAAGGAAAATAGTGATTTTTAACAAGGTCTGTTAGTAGCTATTTCTATCAGCATCAGTGTTACTATTTAATGATGAGAATGGTCCTTTTCTTCTGAGAGAGGGGAGACATCTTCCACTGGGGGTTTGTCTTCCACTTTCAGAAGCAAAGGGGAGGGTCAGGGCTCCCCACTGGCACCTGCTGGGTTGTTTTTTTTTTTTTTTTTTCAAATACCTTTAGGTTGCAATATTGTTTTTATGTCAAAGAGGCGTATTTGGGGGTGACATATTCTGGTTTTCTTTATGTTCTAACAGAAAGTGGAGAGGTAGAAAAAGGGAATGTGTCCTTCTTTACAAAGGTATTATTTCAAAGTTCCAATAATGGGAAGGAAAAAGACAAATACTGGATGGTGGTATGCGAGTGTAGAATATGGAGAAACAAAACCAAGGATCAGACAAATCTACAGCCAGCGAACCCCAGAAATCTGACTTCGAATTGAGCTGCCACAGGAGAAAAGGGAGGGTGGAGAGCAAAGGAGCAGGAGGCCCAGTGGAGCACGGTGGAGGATTATCGGTGCTTTGGAGGTGGGTGTGGTGTGGTGACCTACATCTGAAGAGGCGTGAGCCTGCTCCCCTAAATCATAGCCAGTGTTGTTGTAAGCCAACGTCATCCCTGAGACATTTGGATAATGCTTAGGCACAAGCTTTGACCATTGCGTGGGTGCTGGGAAAGGAAATCTTGAATCTGGGTAAGCCAGGCTGAGATAAACCCTGGGTGACATTACTGAAGAAGAAAAGCACAACCAACGGATGCTGGGGGAGCAAAGAGCAGTCGCTGACCTTGTTATCTAAGGTCAAGTGCGTTTGAGAATGCGTGGCCCCTGGAAACAGCTTGGCAGAGGAAAAGGAGGGAGAGAAGCAGCACTGCTTCATTAGCCATTTTTATGATCTTTTTTGACATTTGATCTGATAGGCGGGTTGACATAGACACGAAAGGTTCTTTACTGAGATTCTATTCAACTGAGCACCAGGCGGAGAGAAGAATGCCTGGGGGAGAGAAACACAAGTCAGCAGATCTCTGGGGTGGAAGCATCACCTGCAGGGCCTGATCAAAACTTCCTACACCTGTCCTCACCATGGAACCACCGAGTCAGACTCTTTCTGGATAGGACAAGCTCTCAAGGTGACTCACAAATCATTATTTAAAGAACGAGAGGACTATGGGACGGCTGGTCTAGCTGTGCATGAAAAGCCTGGCTTCCAGAATTTGCTAATTATATTCCCAACATGAATCGCCAAATTCCACTCCCTCTTTCATAACCTCATTTTCTAGATCTGTTCTGTCCAGAAAATAAGGACAAATACTCTATCTATGTCAATCTGTCTGTCTTTCTTTTCCCAAGGGAAACGTGTTGAATAAGCACCGTCTTCCGAAACACTAAGTGATGTTTTCTTTTTGAAATAAGGATATGTTAAGATTCACAGGCTTTTGTGGAATGGAAGGGAGCGCACGATGTAGGACTTACCTTTTATCAGTTTTCCATACGCCTTCACTAAAAACTAAGGTCTGAGTAATTCTGAACATATACCTCACCTCTCACCACGAGCTTATAATAGAAATTGAGCAATATAAAGGTTACACATAAAGCGCTCCTAGAATCCTGGGTAATTGGATTGTTAGTTATCAAGCCCTTCACCTCCATATTTGGAGGGCTTAGGAAGGTGTCATTTCCCAGAAACCTAGGTGAGATCATTTGTCTTGAAATGCAGCACAGCAGGAGCCTGACTGCCTTTTAAGATAAGGCCAAACTGGACACCTTGAAGCTGTTGGTGCTAGCAACAGGAACATTCTAATTGCCAGCCTTTGTTCCGCGCCCCATTGCAGCAGGCGAGGCTCTGTTCATTTGCACATGCACAGAGCGCCCCCGGGCCCCTTTAGAGCAATTGTGGAGCCAGGTATTTGTGAAATACTGTTGATAATGCTCACATATAATTTATCTCTTGCCACAGATGACCACCGTCCTGGTAAAACTCTTTTGTTCTTTACATTGTGATTTCACGTTTTATTCATTTTCATTCCTCCGGCTAGACTGGGTTTCTTGACAATCATTTCAAATTCCATTTAGGCAGCGCACCAAGGGGCACGGCGGGATGAATAGGGCCTCCCATCTGCAGTCTGGAGGGCCGGCTCGCGGATGTGGCTTTAAATGAAAGACTCATTTCCTGAAAGTTAGTAAGTCACAGGGTGCATTTATAATGAAAGGACACTGTAAGGTTTGTTGCAACGTTAAACAAAATAGTTGAAGATTTTGAAACAATGACTCGATTAAGCCTGATTTTTCCTTTTCTTTCAAGGGAATCAGTGCCCCCTGCAGAGGGAAGGTGTATTGAATGTTGATAGGACAACCCCCTTACCTTACATCTGGATGCTGAGAGAAAGTGAGAATTCTGTCCAAATTTCTACCACCACCAACTTAGTAACTCTGTCTTGGCTTTGTGCTAGGACAGCGTCAGGGACCACAGGTATCATCAGGGGAAGCCATGAGTAAGCTCCAGCCTCGCCCCACTGTCATGGCGTTGGTGTGTTATCCACAACCGCTGATGTGAAACCAAGGAGTGCGCTTAGCTCTCTTCCCCAATGCGATATGTGTCGATGGCACCTCCCTCATTTTCTTTCCCATCAAAATGTGGAGATGCAGGTCCTCAGGAAGAACATAGCCTGTGTTGTGCAGGAGAAGATAAAGATTAAATATCATTTTTAATGGAAATGTGCCTCATCTCCTTTCTTTGGTGCATGTTCTGAAAGAATTCAACATATGTATCTAATTTAAAATATTTAATGCAGCAGATTTATGGTCAACTAATCTTTGACAAAGGAGCAAAGACTATGCATTGGAGCAAAGAAAGTTTGTTCAATAAATGGTGCTGGGAAAACTGGGTCGCTACATGCAAAAGAATGAAGCTTGACCACTACCTCACACCATACACAAAAATCAACTCAAAATGGATTAAAGAACTAGACATAAGACCTGAAACCATAAAATACATAGAAGGAAATATAGGCGAAACACTACGGGATTTGCACATCAAAGACATCTTTACAGACACATCACCCAAAGCAGTGATAGTGAAGGCAAAGATAAACAGCTGGGACTACATCAAATTAAAGAGCTTCTGCACAGCAAAAGAGACAATAACAAAAACAAAGAGAAACCCCACCAACTGGGAGAACATTTTTGCACCCAACACTAATGATAAAGGACTGATCACAAAAATCTGCAAAGAGCTGATGAGACTCAGCAACAACAAAGAAAATAATCCAGTCAAAAAATGGGCAGAAGAGCTAAAAAGAAACTTCTCTGAAGAGGAAATGCAAATGGCCAACAGACATATGAAAAAATGTTCAACATCACTTGTAATCAGGGAAATGCAAATCAAAACTACCATGAGATACCATCTCACACCAGTGAGAATGGCACATATTAAAAAAACTAGCAACAACAAATGTTGGCGAGGATGTGGAGAAAAAGGAACTCTTGTGCACTGTTGGTGGGAGTGCAAACTGGTCCAACCACTATGGAGAGCTGTGTGGAGATTTCTGGACCTACTAAACATAGAGCTTCCATATGATCCAGCAATTCCACTCCTAGGTATTTACCCAAAGGACACAGAAACATCAATTCCAAAGAGCACCTGCACTCCTATGTTTATAGCAGCACTGTTTACAATAGCTAAGCTTTGGAAACAACCCAAATGCCCAAAAATAGATGACTGGATCAAGAAGATGTGGTACATATATACCATGGAATATTACTCAGCATTCAAAAAAGATAAACACATGCAATTTGCAGCAACATGGATGGCACTGGAAGGGATCATGCTCAGTGAAATAAGCCAAAAAGAAAAAGAAAAATACCGGATGGTCTCACTCATAGCAGGAATCTAGAAAACTTAAATAAGGGACCAGGAAAATGAATATAAGAAAGTGAAAATCAAAATCAACAAAAAAACTATGAACCAGAGACACTTTTTGGGGGTGGGGGGGCGGGAGGGGAAGGATTGGGGTCAGAATGGGGCGTTTGCAATTGTATGGGGGAATATAAAAATAAAATTTAATATTTAAAAAAAAAAATAAATAAAATATTTAATGCAGGCAGGACAATGTCTAATGTTTCACAAATAAATTAACTGATATCTCAGTAACTAAACTACAGCATTTCCCAAAGGAATCATCCACTATTGTTTTAAGGGCACTCACTACAGCTCAGGTACACAGGAGCAGATGTACTAAACACACAGAAACGCACACATCTACACAGGATGCATAGAAACACATGCAGGAAGTGCTCCGAAGAAAGGTAAATCTCTACTAATGACAAAAGAAAGTGGGGTGTGAACACTGTGGCCGAGAGCGAGCCCCGGGCTGCCAGTGTGTTTTTGAGGTCAAGAAATACATATTTTGAAGAAGGCTGTGTGAACAACCCTGCTCTCACGAAGAGGTGTCTCCTCCTTCCAGACGGCTTCCTGGGTTTAGGACTTGCCTCAGTCACAACCAGGGACAGAATGAAGCCAACCATTGCTGGTAACACGTTTGTGTTTAGGGTTAAAACTGAGATGAACTCATAGGTTAAGGGCCCAGCGGCTGGCTTCCAAACAAGAATCAGCGACAAAGCCCAACACCTGGCAAGGTTGAGCAAAGGAAACCATAAACTCGGCCTCAAGGGATACAGACAGGAGAACATGACAGCGTCCTGAAAAGAAGACTTGTAAAATAACACTTTTATAGTCCATAAAGAAGTTCAACCTTAACAATAATTCCAATATATTTTACAAGCCATACAGAAGAGTGCCCCGGGAAGGGGCCCGCGCATCTTGGCGTGGTGGGTAATTGCATTAAATTATATGAAGAAAAGTTGAACTGGCCAATAAAAGATGTCAGGACAGTTTGCATTCCAAATGGGAGAAAAAGAATAATGTGAGATCACATCATCATACCCTACACAAAATAGAATTCTGGATGGTTTTATGACTTAAATGGGAAAACACAAATCACCATTAACATAACAAAAGACATCTTTATAGCTTTCATTACTTAGCAAATTCCACTGGTTTTAGGAGCTCTGTGGTGGTAACAGGGATGAAGGCCAAACATTTATTTCTTATTATAAGTCAATATAACACACTTCCTGTTTCATATTTTTCTAAAATATTGTGAATTTCTGACAAAGGCTCTATTTTCTTAAAGTGTTAGAGTCCTAATTCCTAGGCGTGATGGTGAAAGGAATTTCAGCTGGAACAGAGCTGAGCAACCAATTATATATAATCCGCAAAGTACTCAAGTATTATCTCACTTAGCCCTCACACCTTCCCATCCAGGTAAAC
Source organism: Talpa occidentalis (assembly GCF_014898055.3). Lineage (NCBI taxonomy): Eukaryota > Metazoa > Chordata > Mammalia > Eulipotyphla > Talpidae > Talpa > Talpa occidentalis. The sequence goes on from NW_023605194.1 coordinate 115,052,010, forward strand.
AAATATTATTATTCTAAGTGGTAAAGTAATACCCCAATGATTAGGTGCACTGGAGTGTTTGATCCATACCCATATGTACTAAGAAAAACCTGACATAGTATTGACCTGCATCTGTAGACAACGGCGGTTCCAAAGTGATGGGGAAGGGTCTTCATTGAGGTGGGGCAGGTGGACGTGGACATGGCATTCTTTCTTGTAAGTGCTTCTCCTTCCTCTCTCTTTTCGTAGCTTTAATGAAGTGGTTTGGTGCAGGAAATAGTCTGTGCAGACTCCTCCTTGGCTTTGGGATTCACGGAAATACTGGGTAGCACTCAGAGGGGTAGGGTCATGGAATCCACAAATCCTTTTAAGGGAGGTGAGCTTGTTCCCTTTACAAAGGATACAGACAACTAACAAAGTGAGAATTACAGGACAGAGAGACTGGCTTAGGAGCACTTGGTGTCCAATCCCTATGCTGAAAAAGCAAGGTCGTCCATTAGATACATCTAGTTGCCAACCCGCTGGTCAAGCATGGGGCCGGTCCTTACCCATAACAGAAGGATACCTGTGCACGAGCAGCGGTGGCAAACAGGAGATGAGAGGTGGGCTCCTTAGAGACCACTCAGACTAATGTAAATTCTCAGTGAACATAGTAGACGGAGTATAAACTCCTTCAGAACAAAGCAATCAATAAAACATCTAATGTTCCTGGAGCAATAGGAAACCAGCAAAATCCTACAGTGAATGAACATCCTTAAATGGCACAATGTTCATACAGTAAACATAAATATCTCCATCTTATTTATTCTACACAGAAGCAGATGTGTCCTCAAAGTACCAATGCTTGCTTGTGCCATTTCTTTGTTTTTGCTGTGTATGTGTCTATACCTTCTACTGGACAGGCGCTTTAACCAACTAAGCCACAAACAACTATTCTGATTGCATCATTACTATAGTAAAAGCATGAGGTCATTGTTTGAGTTATGTTTATTTGTATAATCCAGGCCCTAGAGTCATGAAAATATTGTTCAGGAGCTTAGCTCCTTAAATGTAAACAACTGTCAAACTTCTTGACACACTCTCCTTTCATAGACTTAATTATTTATGTTCTGAGTAATTGGAATTAACCTTTTATGACACATGCAATCAGCAAAATTAAGTTGTAAAATATCCTATGTAATCATTCTAGGCAATGCTTCTATTTAATTTAAAAATAAATATGTTTGTCGTATGCAGGAGTTCCCAGATACATACTTTTAATCCTAAATAGTAGATTTTCAGTGGTATTATAATAAATAAGTATACATTCTCTGTGGTAATAATCACATTTTTGGTTGGGAGTGTATCTATAGTAATAATTTCACCATTAAAGGTCAGAATTTATATAACATTGTTTTTTTAAGCCCCTTTATGAATATTATAATTAATGTCAGGTCATAAGCATCTCTCTAGCCTCCCTTCTTGGGACTATCTTTCAAGCTAGGAAGGAGTTTTTAGGTTTTAGAATAGAATTGTTTACTCTGTCACCTGAACATCTGGTGACTAACCATATGAATTATTTTAAATAAACAACCAAAGCATTTGCTTTTCAGACATGCATCGAAGAGTCTGGCTGCATTTTTTTTTTTTTTTTTACAATTAAGACTTTCATAAGCCTTACTTAAGACGTAGAAAGAATCTGGCTACTTATTCTTGATATTTTCCAATCCACATACCTAGAACAAGCTAACACCCCTTACAGGCTCAGCTACATCCCAGATCCTGAAACAAATCCCCCTCCTAATCCTGGGAGATTTAATTTGTTCTACTTCAGATGACTGACATTTTAGCATTTCGAACTGGTGTTCTAATTTCTGTTACTATATTAAGTCTTGTTAGAACAACAACAAAAGTCATTTTAGTTCTCTGTAGAAATACTTTCACTGAGTGAATTAATCTTACATTTTCAATATCTACAAACTTCCCTGAACGAAAATATCTAATAGCTTTGTAAAACATAATGGAAAACTTTGCCTATCACCCTTTTGCCCTTTATATAAGTATGCCTTGTGCATCCCTTATATAAAAATCTCATAGTACATTTTGCTGGTATTCAGAGCTGAGTTGCGAGATTCATTGTATTGGATAATATAAGCTACATGCGATAAGGTATTTATGTCTCCTTATTCATTCATTAACTCTACAGTCAGTACTACAAAGTAGTCCCTACTATGTGCTACTGACTGGGGGCAAAATAATGTGAAAATAATAGATACAGACCATTCCCTCATAAGCACAGTGTCATGTGCTCCCATAAAAATAAACTGTGTCAGTTACATCAGTGACGATTTATGAAACTATAAGCTCATAGTAATATAAGGCAGATGTATAAAGAAGCAAAGTTGGCTAACTAGGAACATGATTGAGAGGGAGGGAAAACAACAGAAGGGGAGAGGCTGAGCAGAGGGAGTAGTATTTTAAAAAAGGAACATTCAATTTTGGGAGGTTTTTATAAAATATTGTCGTCTTTGAGCCTTGGTGTGTAGAGGCTGCTAGCAGACCTGTTAGAAGTTCAGCAGATCGTAAGAGTAGAGGAATGGTGTCATAACTGCTTAAACTAGTTTTTAATCCTAACTACTCGATTTTCAATGAGAATATTATAAATAAATACACATTTTCTGTGGTGATGATCACCACAGTGGGAAGGAAATGACATTGATTTTCCGGCATTGTGGAATAAACAGGCTATAATATGCAAGGGAGAGTCTAACTCTCCGTCTCTGTCATATGGATGAAGGTGAATGGGGTTTTAGACCCTGAGATGGCAAGTGGTGGAGGTGACAGGTGATTCTCTGTGTTGGGGGAAGGGATGGGAAATTGATTCTGAATTAATTTGAAATATGTTTGGCTTGAGGTAACTTCTACCTTCATTTAACACATCTTTAAAGTCTGCTTTGTATAGAGAAAGGTTTTAGTTCCTTCAACTATCAATTGAATAGCTGGACATACAAGCCTGAAGCACAGTGAAGATGTGGAAATACACATGTGCAAGCCATTGGTACTCAGTCAGCAGAAGCTGATAACAAGAAGAGGTAAAATTGAAAATAGGAAAGCTACCGCATCAAGTCTTAGGGAACTCCAGTGTTCAGAGAAATAGAGGTGATGATCTATACAGAGATCAAAAGCTGGAGCCAGACACAGCAGAATAAGAATTAGATCTTGGGTGGCAAAATCCAAGGAAAATATTTCAAAAAGAAAATAATGCACAGGGCAATTAAGAAACCTAAAAATACTCTTCCAAATGCACCTCCAGAAGGTCCTGGGTAATTAGAGTAAGTGTTGTTTTGATGGAATGATTGGAGCACAAGACAGTTTGAATTGGACTGAGGGGTAAAAAAAGAAGGAAGTAGAGAAAGCATATGTCAGCCACTCTTAAGGAAATTTCACTATGAAGAAGAAGATGCCACGGTAATGTATGGAGATTACACCTGGTCTGGGAGATTATTTTAAAGATGATATGACTTGAATAGGCTTCATCGCCAGTTGAAAGGTTTCCCTGTAAAATAAGTAGTTGACAAAATTAATCATGGAGGAGTCCTGATAAGGAGGGTAGAGACTAGAGACGACCACTGTTGAGGCCACTGATCAGTGCGTACAGTGCCCGCACTTCAGCGTGGGGAGAGTTGTCTCTCCTGGGGTTCTGATGACCTTGTTAAGAAATGGAGAAAGCAGATGATCAAATTTTAGAATTCACCTCATGGGAAGAGAGAATAAAAAAATGTGAATGATGGTTAGGGTGTTAGCATGAGAATCATGGAATAAAGACTGTGTATGGAGGGGGGAAATGATAAATGCAATGAACAGAAATATGGACAAGTAGAGGCTCACATGAAATCAAAGAACAGTCAGATGGCAGCAAATCATCAGTGAACTCAGATGGTTAGTAGGGAGAGCAGTGTGATTAGGAGTCGGAGTGGGTGGTGAAGTACTACTGTCTGATCAAGTTCAACTTAGGATGTGCAAGTATGTGACTGAGGAAGTAGAAAGGAGGCCAAAAATATATTATTGTGATGAGGAGATTAATGAGCAGAGAACCTGGGTGTTGGAATGGTTATCTCTGTGTAGATAGGGGTCACCCTGAATGTCAGCAAGAATCGGGGTTAGGGAGGAACACTGAAGTTAGTCCCTGGCATGTTATAGATAACCGCGAGAAGAGGAATGTTGGTATATGTGAGGATGTATACCTTAAAATGCAGAGATTCTAGAAGATGTGTGAGTTCAGATCTGGAAGTGATAACAATGAAGCAAATGCTTACCAAGACCAAGAGATTGAACAGTGGAGGATGAGTCAGCGCCAGGTAGGGCTACAGGTGAAGTAATTATCGAGGGAAGGAGTGTCAGTTAACACATGGAGCTCTCTAAGAAACATTGACACAGCTTAATTGCAGAGAGGAAAATAGGAGTTTTCTCACGTTTAGGTGAAGGACCATGTAGTTGCAGAATTAACCTTCTTGAGATGAAGTTGTAATAGACATCAGATTGCAAACGTAAGATATGGGTAGGGTAAGATAATTTGGTAAAGAGAGGAAGGCACTAAATGATGTTCGGTGCATAAAATTTAAATAGCGGTTACCATCTGTTTTACATTTTGTTTCATTTGTGGCTCAAAATCCTGCAGAGACAATAGGCTTACATTTCCTATTCAATCTTTTAACTTTGAGAAAATATTGATTATGGTGCTAAGGATTGTTCTTGGGGGGGGCGTGGAATTTGGTTTTCCAGCTCAACAGAGGTGAGGATACTCAATCAAGATGGTAGCAGCACTTACCCATTGCATACAAGCTCACTCCCTTCACCATGATTTGAAAAACTGTTGATTATTTTATGAATACATTAGATATTGCAAGAGGGTACAGTGTGACTGGAGCAAGTTAAAACACAGATGGATTCATCTGTGCATATTCATGATCATTTCTCATTACTGGAGGCTGCCCATCACTTTATTTTCAAACACATCAGCTTGAAACATTGGGTATTTGCATAAATAGTGTTCATCATGAAAGCATTAACATTGTGTTAAGAAGGTGAAATAAGTGCAATAAGTGCATTTTACCATTATCATCCTTCAACTTATGTTAATTTCAAAAGATCTAAAACAGTATCTTATGTATCTGGAAAATCTGTAGAAGGTTGTAATTTTAATTTATCAGTGAGTGTTTCTACATTAATTAAATATGCACAGGTTTTAAAATAGAGATTAAAATATGAAAGAGATCAAGCTATTTACAATCTAATTAGCTCAACATTGGATGAGTAATATAAATGCATAATTAATCTGGCTTGACTATGACAAACTTGAAAGGGAGATTATGGAATTAGTAACAGAAAAAAAGTATCATTAAAAAAACAACACTTGGTAATCAAAGCCAAAGTAAGAGGAATTTCCTCAGATATCTTTTAATATAATTCTTTCATTTTCTAATTTGTGGAAAATTTCATATCACATTTTGATAACGAGATACAGGGTGAAACATGAAAATATTTTACTCCCAGGAGTTCCTAAAAAAAAAAGTACCCCTTATTATAAAATACTTACCAACTAGACAAATTACAACACATTTAAATTTCTATCTTTACATTTATAATTTCAAACATTTAAATATTTAAGAATAATATAAAGAACGTTCATTAGCCCCTTTATCCACATAAAATTTTTAACGTTTTACCTTACTTGATTTATACTTTGCTCTCTTTCTGTCCTTAATTTTTTCTTTTGCTCTCATCAGTCTGAAAGTAAATTAGGTTAAAAAAAAAAAGCCTTGTCGCCGATTTGTCCTTTGATTTTCAGTAGAGTCTATTTTATATCGAGGAGATCTGTGTTTCGGTGGCCCAATTATTCACAAATATTACGTCTTCATTATGAAACATCGCTTTTAGCTCCATATGTATCCCTGTCTTGTTTAATGTTTTGGTCCTGAATTTTATTTTATCTGCTGTCAGAAATGCAACCTCAGTCTTTTATAAATTTGTTAATATATTTGGCATCAATTCTATATCACATACTTTTCATGTGGGTATAGATGTTAAAATGCTGATTATGAAGTCAAATACACACAGTAAAATTGCAAAAGTAATAATTAAATGAAGATAAATAATCAGGTTTTCACAAACAGAAGTGAGAAATCTAGGGATAATTACAAACACTCCCAATAAATCTACAAATAGTTTAGAAAGTAAATAAATGTAGAGAATGGAAAAATAAAAACCAGAAAACACAAAGGCAGAAATAAAACCCAGTATATTAATAATCCCAATAAATCCACCCAGCTGCAGTTAACAGCAAGGCCACCTACTTCCCTCTTTCCCTAGCTCCCGGCTCGCTCCCTCCAGCTTCTTTTCTGAGATCTGGAACACAGCAAGCCTCCTTTTTCTACACAGTTTCCCCTCCTACTGATCTATAGATCAATATTTTTCTCAATTGGTATCAATATTACAACTATATTACCAAGGGTGCGGTTTCTGAATAGAAACAACTGCTTATTGTAAGAAAAGTAGATGCGTTCCATATATTTCTTAAGTCTTAATTTAAAAAAATCATATAGTTAAGGTCAAAATAATCATTTTTGGTAGCTTAAGTTCCCTGAGGAGATAAATGAGGGAAAACTGTGAATTCCGTGCATGCCAAAAAACAGGTACTGTGTTCTAACATCCAAGTCCCATATGAATAAGCAGGTGGAATATTATGGTTTACAACTTTTCTTGTAATCACTCAAAAAACCCGGCGCGCTACCCAAGACAGCTGGCAGCCATTGCACTTACTACCCAGCACAGACACTGTGCCCCTCCTCTGCTCGGGTGCCAGGAGGAGAAAGTAATGCTGTTTTACCTAAATTTTTCTTTTGTTTCTTCACACCTCTATTAAAGAAAGAAAAAAAGCATACCAGTACCATCCATCTTGTCTACATAAAGTCTGTGAGGCTTCTTCTCCTCCCCAGCTATCCCAGTTCCTGTTTGGAATTACAGATCCAGGCTAGGAATTTATGGCAAGTAATTTGCTCTTTGTGTTTATCTCTTGCTCTCTGGCTCTCCCTCCCTTTTCCTTTTCAGAGTTCCTATTCAAGTTGAAAATACTGCAGTAACCAGCAACAATTAGTCTTCGGCTGCAGCTGCTCCATCATTATGGAGCAGTAACTGTGTTTCTCTTGTTCTGTGGGAGGATCCATTTGGATCCACCACTATGGGCGCAGGGGACCTACAGGCTGCTTACTGTAGCTGGTCCTGGGGCTGGGAGGGGGCAGCCAATGTAGCAGCGATGTTCTTTATTGAAATCACTGCATTGCTCTCCCCTGAACCAAGTGTGTCTGAATATAACAACCTCAAACTTTTTTTTTTTTTAACATGTAAAACCTGTTATTGGACATGGGGGAGTCATTGCAATTATTGCATTGCAGCACCTCCTCCCTTTGGGCAGACCCCATCCAACCTTTTTTTCAAATATGACTGTCAGGCCCTTTAACCTAGTCACTGGACCCTACGTGGTGTCAGGCTCTATTCAACATGTTGAAATTTCAACTGTCAATAAGAGAAAATTTATTTTAAAGGGACTTGGACACTGAGGGAGTTGAGAAAGGTAAGCCAAGCTAAGTAAATAGCTAGTGTGGGTTTACTAGCAAGATCTATACACAAAATAGGCCTGTAACAAGATCTTACTAGAAAATAGAATAAAGATGACACTACAAGTGGATAGGGTCTTCAGAGAGAATCTTTCTGTGAAGGTGAGAGTTGAGTCACACAGCCAAATAAACAAGTTCAGATATACCTAATTTGCAGAAAGGGTTTTTAAATACAAGTCCCTGAACATACAGGTTGATCAGAAGATTGGAGAGAAAGGAAGGCTAGTATGGTTAAGGCACAAAACTGAGAGATAACCAGATAAATAAGCTTAGGGTCCACAGTCAGGTACTATGACCTTGTGATGGGGTGCCAGTTGGGGTGTTGACTATAGGGGCAGCTATAAAGTTTGTAGAGGGGCCTCAGCAATAATATCCAAATGCTGTTACATACAGACAAACCATGGCACAAATCTGTTCTGCCAAATACAATGCATGGAATGTTTATGAAATTCCAAATATGACATCACCTGACCCTATTACCTGGTAATATAATTATTGATAGTTGAGAATCTTAATATTATGAAAATCTTACTACAGAAAGTAGACTCGCTTGAGTGTCTTACCTCCAGCATCTCTGGAAAAGTGATTCTATATCTGTAAGTGGTAAAAGTCAATACAGGCGTTGAAAATATCAGCAACTTCAGGCTACTATTTTCTAATTATATATACACTTATATTCATATATTATACTGATGAATAATATTGAATATAAAATGTGTGTATGTTTATTAGGTCAAACTGCTCAATGTTCAGAGGCAGCTTAAGAACCTTTTCCCTGCAATAACATACAGGATGTCTGGTTTGTGCCTATATAAAGACCTTAGAATTTTTAAAGGCAGAATCTCAGTGAGCAACTTGCATAGATTTATGAAATTTACAGAATAAATGAGATAAAAAAGTTAAAATTGTGTGTGAAAACATCTTTTAAGCAGAGGTGATACACTGATAACAAAGTGTAATTTTTGATACTAAAAGTCATTGTTTCAATAAGCAATAATCAAACTTAGATATAGTTCTTGAAAAACTTTTAAAAAAAACATGAAATTCAATGTGATTTGTTTTTTTAAAGATTTATTTATTTATGCATAGAAGAACTGGGGTACAGGCCAGAGGTGTGGGAGGTGAGAGGATTCCCCAGAGACAGTGGGTAACAGAACAGGCAGATTGTCTGAAACACACTGCTGAGGGGATCAGCATGGAGACAGGAGAGGTCTGCTGCACCATGTGGGTTGCTCCCTGGCTGGCTGGGGATCGAACTCATGCTGCAGAAGCTGTGATTGCTTCATAGGTTGCATCTTAACCCCTTGTGCCACCAGAGAGGCCCTCAATTTGATTTATTGATATTAACAAGAAGGTAAAATAAAATTAGCCCTTACTCCCTGACTCATTCCTTATAATGTTCTCCTTTCATTCATTCTCCCTTCCCTGCTTCTCTAATATTTCCCCATATATCTGTTAGTGTGGGTGAAATAAGAGGGTGCTCCCCTGGTGCACGCTGGTAGGAATGCAAACTGTGGCAGCCACTGTGGAAAACAGCGTGGAGATTCCTCAAAAAATTCAGACCAGAAATACCATATGACCCAGCTATCCCACTTCTGGGTATTTATTCAAAGAACATGAGGACACTAATTCAAAAAGATGTATACACTCAGGTCCAGTGCTTACCATAGTTGAGATTTGGAAGCAGCCTAAGTGTCCTTTGACAAATAATGAGGACTATGGTGTAGATACACAATAAAATACTATCAGTTACTTAAAAAAAATATGAAATCTTGCCATTTGTCCCAACATGGATGGACTTTGGGGGGATGATGCTGAGTGAAATAAGTCAGATGGAGAAGACAAATACTGGATGATTTCATGCATAAAGAAAAATATCGATGGTCTCACTCATAGCAGGAATTTAGAAAACCTAAATAAGGGACCAGGAAAAAAACTAATGATAATAACGTAAAAATCAAAATCAACAAGCAGCTATATGCCAGAGACACACGACTGGGGTAGGGGGAGGAGGGAGTAGGATGAAAACAAGGGGGGTGCAAATTGTACGGGGACTATAATGAAAATGCATACATTGTGCAAAAATGAAAAATGATGTAAAATATATTTAAAAAATCAAATTAAATAAAGAAACAAAACAAAGAAACAAAAAAGACGAAATAAAACCAAATTCTTAGATACGGAAAACAGATTAGAGGTCACCAGAGCGGGAGGGATTTTAGAGATGGGCAAAACAAGGGGTCAAATGTATGGTGATGGACAGAAAGAAGAATTTTGGGGTGATCATGACACAGTGTCTACAGATCAAATTACAGCAGAACCTTCTATAATGTTATAAACCAATGTTACCTCAAGAAAGAAGTATTTTAAAGGATAAAAATAAATTTGAAAGAAAGATGATCACAGTATTCCATTACAGGTATAATGTTGCGCAATGCTATTTTCCTGTAATTAGCATTTTTTTCCTAATTGCCTTATAAACATTCCCCTATACGTGCCTGTGAATGCATTACCTGGGTAAACGAATAAATTCATTGGCTTATTTTATTCTCCTCGGGATTGAGCAGAGGCTTAAGTCAAATTAAGGATAATCTATATTGCCAGGCACCCATGGCCTGAACTGAAATTAATCAGAGGTTCTTTGTATCAGGGGACTCTAAGGCACAAGGGTTATATTTATGCTAATTTTTGCTAATGTGGCTGGAAGGCACTGGCGCTTAGTGGAACACAGAGGAGCCTTGGGGTCCTAAGAATAGAATCCTTTTCTCAACTTTACCAAAGGCATCACTCATACTGTACGGTACTAAAACACTCCCTTTTTTCACTAAATACATCCTGAACATCTCTGCAGGCTAGTGATTATATTTAACTTGTTCATTTCAATTGCTGTTTTGAATTTCAGTCCATCCAGGGAATCCAAAACTTACATTATCTGTTGTCTTCTTATGGATACTTAAGCTAATTTTCATATTCTACACCATTAAAAGTAAGGGTATGTTGAATAGCTGTTCATGTGCTTACTCAAGTGCATATCTGAATATTATATATGTGTGTGTGTGTGTGTGTGTGTGTGTACATTTAAATGTTTGCTTTTGGCAATTATACTGAAATGCGTCACATCGATTTATTGGCCTACCCTTTGAAAGTCCAAATTGTACAGCATTAATTTCCCCTCTATTTCCATTGTTCATCATGGGCCCCTGCAGAATCTACCTTTAGGTCATATAGCCAAGCGAGATAACAGGAGCGAGACCCCCTGTAATATAATTAATATACACATGATTAATATATACAAAATAAATGCATACAATTTTTGTGTGGGTACATATAAAATTCTAGCAGTAAGTGTGCAGCTTCTTATTAATTTACTGTAATTTGTTAAAATATTCCATTAAATCTGAACATTGAAATTACATCTAATTTAATATCTTATGCTATTACTGTAGGCACCTTTGTTTCAAATACATTTCTCTTATGCATTTATACCCTGGTGTATTTATTTCAGATTGTAACCAAAAATGTTAGAGGGCATTATTATTTTAAATATACATTTGCTACACAACATCAAAACTTCTCAAATTGTAATGTTTTATGATTTACTTTTTCTAGGCAATTAATAAAAATGTTGTGTATCATTTGATTTTCACAATAAATCTTAGAAAACTGCCTTGTGAAAGAAATAGCTCATTACATACAATTCACTGCAAAAGTATGCCTTAGTCACAAAGACTAGAATCACCATCCATTGGTTCAGGAACATCGGAAACTCGAACTAGCACTGTCTGTCTCTTCCCTTCACCCAGAGCTGATACTGAGCCAGCACACACTGATACAGTAAAGCTGCTACTGTCTGTTCTGATTGATCTGACATTCAATCTGATTGATTGGTACCTATGCTGAGTTGAGTTTTGAATACTATGAATATTATAGCTGATTACATTTCACTCCACAGCTAATCACTTTCCAAGAACTATAATTTTTATCTCATAAGCCTTCTTGCAATATGTCTATTCCTCTCCATCGTCACCTAAATAGTCATATAAATATTCAGAAGCAAGATAATGTCCTCCCTCTTTCTGAATACTAAAATAAATTCTAAACCACTAAATCAAAGTTGTTGAATATATATTCAGAACCTTCCACAGGCAACTCTTCCAAGGCAAGAGTCCAAGTTCACTGACATCACACCCAGCATTTTTTCTTCTTCGGTGCAATGGAGCCATGGTTTGCAGGCAAAGGATTTAATGACTCTTAAGTTTCCATGCATGAAATGGGTTTTATAATGACACTGTTTCATAGAGATTGGGACAATTCTGACCCATATCAGTCTTCCAATAATTCTTAGCCTCTTTCCATAATCTTTACTATGAGTTACCATCATTTCCATCATCAAACATGTCCCAATATTAAAATAGGTCCTTGTCTAAATGTATCTTCATCCAGTGTGAATCTATAAATTGGTGTATAGAAATTACTATTAACATAAAACCCCCAACCCCCAAATAATCTCATTCTGCTTTCAAGAGTCCAACTATCAGAACTTTACCATCAGAGAGCACTTGAAGTGGCAAATGCGGCATAATCTGCAACTCCCCCACTCCCACGATCAAGCTCTGGGTGACTTTGCGCCACCGCCTTCCATTAGCTCCCCTCTATCCTGGCTTACAGTTAATGGAGAGATTCTTTTCCACAGTGTCCTATTCTACTTCCATATAAAATAAGCTTACCATATGGAACAATCAAGAACGGTTCTTGTTGATGTCTCCCGAAGATCTCTTTTAAGAGATTTCTCTGACTAAAGATAATTGAGTAAGCGTATGCATGGAGGACTAAAGAAACCATTACATATCTTTGTGGCCAGGAGTATAATTTCCAAATCTATTCAATTTGCCCCTTTCTTCTTCTCCCATTTAAAAAATATTTTGGCATAGTTTTGGTAGCATAATCTTATTATTTCAATGTTAAAAATAACATGCATCTTTAACAACCAAAATGTCTTTCACCCTGATCTTCTCCCCTCAACACAGCATTTAGAGAAAACTGAAAAGTTTTTCACTCACTCACGTTCAGTAGGTAACCAGTTCAAACTAGCAAAGAATGAAAGAAAGAAATCTTTGAAAGGGAATATTTAAGGAAGGATGCAAAGTAAATAGATGTCTTGCTGTTATTTAAAACACTGTTAGCTGATTCTATCAGATCATTAAAACATACTTTACTAAAGTTGAAAGTTCTTTTTTAAAGCATTATTTTAACATGCCCAAACGCTATCTCTTTATAAATTTGTACAGTGATCTTTGTCTGTATGTCAGCATAAATGACAAAGTCAAGTGAGTAATATAAGAAAAAGTCTCTATTGATTGGTATCCAGGACAGTGAGACTATTATTGGAATCTTTATAAATCATCTCCTCCTAAACTAATGTATGTCTTGGAGCTATAGTCAACTTGATAAAAGCTAATTTGGAGAAAAGGCATTTTCTATGTGTCCTTGATGGTATAACTGTTAGTCTATTCATCACGAAATAATAATGACAGTGTTTTGAATATGTAAAAATCCATGAATAATGAACCTTTGTCTTAGGTTTTTACAGCATCTTAAAAATAGGAACATGTAATATATTTTCCCCTATGTTATTTGGGGGCTCTTCTTTATAAAGAGAACGTGTTCTGTCTAATCCATATATCACATATTTTGAAACATATTTTTCACTTTTTAAATAATTTAATGATGAAAGTTAATTTTTCACCAAAATTATTCTTTATATTTTCATTCTTTAGTATTCACTATAAAATTAACCATTTTGTAGTTAATGAACTGTAGTTTACTCTCAATTAACAGCCTAAAATATTCATTTATTCTCTGATAAAGTGGTCATGTAGCAAAGTTGTTGTCAGTGGTTCCTGAGGGAAGTCTCATGGGATAAGAGGTGGTTTCTGGGTTGTATTAGATTTCCTGGTAGCAGAGGCAGAAGCGTAACAATATTCCTTTTTCTAAGTCTTTCACCTGTTCTTCCTGGTTGTTTTCTGACATGGGGAATCCAAAAAATAAAACAAAAGCACCATATACAGTAGAGTGAAATAATTAAGAGCAGTGGGTTCTTACTGTTATTGGGGTGCTGTGTCAGATATGACATATTTTATCTCTGAGCCAGCATGTGAAACGAGTTAATGCCTCACTTGCTGAAATGCTAAGTGTTCTGCCTATTTGTAACTGACATCATTCCTAATCATAGACCTGATCTCAAAACTTAAGATAAGAATATCCCCCCTCTTCCAAGTTGACCATTCCACAGGGTTGGCCATAGGGAAACAGGGGGGTTTATGGGACAAGGTGAGCGAGAGATCAAATGATGATTTTTGAGCAAACTCTCAAGTTCCTGTGATTTCCATACTCTCATAAGCAGGCGCATAGGGGTCGCCCCTACTAATGAGCTGTGTGCTGCATGACTTAGAGATGGCTAGTCAGTCAGTTACCCCATAGCAGGCTCCAGCTTGCCCAAGCAATGAGAAACTCTGCAGAGAAGAGATAGCAGGGCAGGACTGCATATCTAAAGAGCCTCCTTAAGGCCATGCAGGTGAGAAGCATTTGCCCATATGCCCATATGAATGGGACAGTGAGTTCCCTTGAGATACAGGGTTATCTTCTCGGGAACCTATGAAATGAATCCCAGCAGCCAAGTCAGGCTGACAAAACAATCAAATAGGATCTTTCTTAGCATTTATTTCCCTTTCTTGTCCACTTCAACTTTGGATGTTGAGAAGTAATCAATCAAATGAGGGAGCATATTAGTTTTTCAATGTACCCCTAATAAACACTACGAATTCAGACACTTAAAGGACACACTTTTATTATGCTGTTGTTTGCAAGACAGAAATCTGACAAGCTTCTCTCTCAGCCAAAATTAAGGTTTCATCAGAATGACTGTTTCTTTCTGGAGGCTCTGGGGAGACTCCCTGCCGCGTTTTGTCTGCTTCCTTGCATGGACCCTGTTTCTTCCATCTTCAAGGCGAACAATATTGTATCTCTTTGACCCTTTTTCCCGCCTTCCCCCATCCATCCTTTCAGCCCTTCCACAGTCAGGAGAGCGCCTCCACTTTTAAGATTGTTATAATGAAATTACAATTGAATCTTATAAAATATATAGTAAGGCAATGACTTGAGATGAAAAAAAAAATGTTGAGGCCAAGATATTTCCCTAAACATAATGGTCCATATGGTTTGACATTTTTCGGTAAATGCATCTAACTCTCATCTTCCAATGTGCACTAATTATATTATTTAGTTATTTGTTGCGATCTCAAAAGTGTATGTTAGTGTAAATACTGTACTCATATACTCATATACTCAAACCCACAGCTTAAAAATCTCAACCTTATCTTCTCATAGAAACTTATATTAGAATCTAGTCTTGTGATCTAACAGATGCCATTTTAAGAAAACTTATATAAGATATAAAAATAAGGCAAACTGGGGATTGGAATATATCAGGACTCTATACTATTTTCAATTTTTTTTCTAAACTTTGAAACTATACTAAAAACTCATTAAAATGAAAAATGAACAAATTAAAATGATGTAAATATTCAAGTATCTATATAAAAAGGAGTTAATAAAAAATCAAGGAAAAAAAGGGAGGGGGGATTCTGATTTGGTATTCAAGTGCATACCAAAATGTGTTCTAAATGTAGTATCTGTAGCCAATTAGAGAAAAAACAAATTTTCGCTCTTCAAAAGAAATAGAATTGGCTTAGATTATTTTAATGCCTTGTTTTACTTTTCCATCAGTCTCTTGATCATTTAATATTTGAACTCTACTTCTAGTAGATAGTTAAGATTTTAGTGAGCTGAAGAGGGGAAGTATCTGGAGAAAGAGTGGTCACAACTCTTTTTTCCCTGTTTACACATGAGAGTATTTGATTAACACTGATTCAGTGATGACACATGATAAACATAGAATGATCCAGAACATGACATCAGCCTGATAAATAGCCCTTAGACTTTTCTGTGTTGCTGGATCTTTTCAGTGGCAATTTCTTTCATAGCATGATTATTTAAAATATGTATGTAATTTAAATATATAATTCATTAATGTTGCCAGTTAATTATTGGCCAATCAGTGGTGCTTAGTACTATACTAATTATTTTAGAGAATTATGCTGTTTAATGAAAATTATGCATTACCTGTGCTCCGAAGCCTGGCATTCTGCAGAGGAGATGAGACAAACATCCCAACAACTGGAGAGAAATATGCCAGTTAGATCACCCAGGAGAAGCTGTGAACAACAGGATGATGAAGTGTTACTGTAGGTTAGGGAACAGAAAAGAATATGGGATGGAAAATTCAGAGGAAGTGTCATAAAACTGGTAATAGTTTGGGTATGTCCTGAAAGAAAATACTAGGAAAAAGAAAGAGAATAATGGTAGGTGAGGGAGAAACTATGACACAGAACAAAGGTACAAAATAGAAATGATTCAGATGCCTTTGGATTTCAGAAAAGCATGCTATTTGAATAAAACTGTGTGAGGGCCCCCCTGGTGGCACAAGGGTTTGAGACACAACCTATGATGCTATCCTCAGCCTCTGCAGCACAAGTTCGATCCCCTGGCCAGGGAGCAACCCACATGGTGTAGCAGACCTCTCCTGACTCCCCGCTGCTCCCCTCAGCCGTGTATTTCGGCCAGTCTGCCTGTTCTGTTCCCCACTCTGTCTCTGGTGAATCCTCTCATATCCTGCATCTCTGGCTTGTACCCCAGTTCTTGTATGCATGAATGGATAAATCTTTAAAAAAAATGTTTGCGTTTTTTTTTTTTTAAATAAAAATGTGAATGAGTAAACAGAAAGGAATAGTGAGAAATAGACTGATTAGGTGCTAGGAGGCCACATAAGAGTAGGTTTCAAATTAATTTAATGAAATGTTGCTTAGAGTAATAACTTTAATAAAAATACTGCATCAGAAATGTTCTGGTACATTCTTCTCATCAAATTTGCCAAATAGTAGTCTCCATTATAGTCAGTCATTTGATAACACATCAGAAGAGAAATCCAAAGTTTCTTCTAACCCACACCATTTCAAATAACAGAATGTTTTGTAAAAAATATATTATGAAGTAAAAATTACAACATCAACAGTCAGGATTATTTTCTTCCTTATTTTCTCAAGTAAATGGAGACTGTGTTATGGTCTCATTAAAATCACATAGGTAGAAAAGTCAGTAAAATCACAGGATTCTTACACATATTAAAATTTCTTTATTGTAAATGAACATGGTGTTTGAGTGATCTTGACAATATAAGTATTAAACTTGCTGTGTGGGGCTGTTTAGTACTTTATTGATTCATAAACACACCAAGTGTCATTTTAATATAATTTCACATGTATTCTTTCTAATTTGCTGGAAAGTTCATTAAATGGGGGATAATTATCAAATGATCAAAATACATAGGTAATTTTTACCCATTATGGAATATGGAAAAGAGTAACACTCCACACTTTAAAACAAAGAGCAGAGGGCCTCCCTGGTGGCGCAAGGGGTTCATCCGTACAAGAACCAGGGTACAGGCCAGATATGCGGGAGGATGAGAGGATCCACCAGAGACAGAGCAGGGAACAGAACGGGCAGACTGACTGAAATACACTGCTGAGGGGAGCAGTAGGTGAGACAGGAGTGGTCTGCCGTGCCATGTGGGTATCTCTCCATGTGGCCAGGATGGAACCCGCACTGCAGAGGCTGCAGACAGCTCCACAGTGCTGCGCTCAACTGCCTGCACCACCAGGGAGGCCTGTTCACCAAAACCTTTTATCCTCACTTGTAGAATGCCTTTAAAGAGTCACCCCAGGATTGCTTTAGATCAAAGTCTTCATCTAAATTATACTGGCCCCACTAGGATATTCTATGTAAACTCAACAGTTGGGTAATTCATGATGTAGAAAACTTCTTCAAAATATGGTTCCATCTTCTAGTTATGCCTCAGGTTAAATTATTCTGCCAAACGTGTGTGTGGGGGTGAGGGGGGCAGAAAAACTGCCTGAAATGAATTTCAAAAACCCAAATCTACTAAATACAGCTATTGTCTTGGTTTTAGAAGACCATAAATTCAAAATTAACAAATAACAGGTGTGCCCTTACTGGCTTATGAATAAAACTATGGCTTAGACATTCAAAAAACCAGTTCTGCAGCCTATTTCACTAAGGTGCATTATGCCGTGTGTATAATGCACACGTGCTGGAGTCCCCAGGACAGATGCAGCTGTGAAGAAGTGACATGCGATGTGTTGCCTTATTCCAGCGCATGCTTGGAGAAGCATGATATTTACAAAGGAGCTTGCTCTATCAAGACACATCAGCTCCTGGCGTTTCCTCGGGTGAGGATAAGACCAGAACAAGGGACCTTAGGCAAGTGTGATAGGTTATCTGCTCTAATTACCATCAGTAGTTAGTGGTTCTCATTTCAGAATAGGTACACCATCTAATTTATTGGCAAGAGTGTAGGTGCTAATTTTGCTTGTAAATGAAAAGAACAAGTGTTTGCCAATTAAATCAAGCAGCTGCTTCACAGTCAGTAATACTAATAGCTACCAACAAAACTCCAAGCCATTACTCTAAATTGTTTAATGAACTGCTTTTAATATGGAGTAAACTATAACCCTGATTCCTTAAAAATACTGAGCTGGGGCTTAGTCATTCAACTTTAATTGACCTCTTTGTGACTTCCCCACATTTATTATACTAAGGTGGAGATAAGCTCTCAAAGCTATCTTAAGCAGAGATTTCTATACTGATGTATTAAAATATGCATGCTGGAATATCTGGGATTGGCTGTCATAGTTACCATCTACTTTTCTACTTTTCTGTTTAAGTTTGTTTTAGCTTCACATTTTAGCAGGAAAGGGGAAGGCTAGCCAGTCCGTTCTTTTCTAGTCATTGATACCCAAATAATATCCTCAGTTGAAAAGAAAATACATAGACAAAGGCAGAAAACTGTGAATAAAATGAAATTTTCAGAGTAAATGGACGTGTCACACCTTGGGAATGACACGGAACCTTTAATTTTATTGTTTGTGAAGTATTGAAAAGTTTGATGTCTGGCTATGTTCTGGTGTTTGGAAGCTTTTATTCTTTTGGATGTTAAGATTCGCCTAATGAGTCTAAAATCTTTCTGTGAAAATCTTGTATCATTATCAAAACTATTAACTACCCTTCCCTTGCTTCCTTACTTTTAAAACAACCTAAAAACTCAAGTTTCAAATAGGAACTCAAAAGTCCTGGGGACACATAGATACAGAGTCTGGTCACATCGCATGTCACAGCCATCTCTGGGGGTTTACTTGGAAGCACCACTTCTGAGGTGAAGAACCATAGTAGAAATCTGCAGCTTCCCATGTGACATCCTGATGAAACAAAACATTTCTGTTATTAGTCAATACATTTATATTAGATTCATAAATGTAGTTTATATTGTCACCATATTTAGGATTCCACTCATTGAAATGAAATGTCATAATTAAAAAACTGATTACCATAAAATACAAGGTCTACCTACAACCTACAGAATTGTTGAGTTACCCCAGTGAAACACAAGGAAGACACGTGTAGCTTGAATAGCTTACCAAATGTCTTCATCTGTTCAGAATTTTACAGAGTAAAGGAAGTCAGAGATACAAACACAGTTTAATTTGCTCAGCATGATTGACATGAAGCCGACACCGTGGACTTAGCCAGGCTTAGTTTTCAGGTAGAGGCTCTGGAGGAAAGTCTGTGTCCAGGTTGAATTCCAAAGGGATTAAATTCCCAGCAAAATTCAGCTCCTTGCAGTTGTAGACCTGATGTCCCGGTTTCCTTTCTGTCTGTTGGGGGCTGCTCACAGCTCTGACAGGACACCCGCA
The DNA here is from genome assembly GCF_014898055.3 of Talpa occidentalis. Taxonomy (NCBI): domain Eukaryota; kingdom Metazoa; phylum Chordata; class Mammalia; order Eulipotyphla; family Talpidae; genus Talpa; species Talpa occidentalis. The sequence continues at coordinate 115,071,526 of NW_023605194.1, forward strand.
TCACACACCACTAGGACCTTAATCTTCACCCAGAAGGGATGCAGCAAATCCTAGACTTCCTCTGTGTCTGACCTCTGGTGTAGGTGATTAGGCCACACCACTTGGATTATCTATTGTTAGGTCAATCAATTTGGTGATTTAATTGCTCCTGCAAATTTCCTTCACAATCTTATCTAGGTTACTATTTAATTGAGTAATTGGGAGGACCTGGGGAATATCGGAGACCATCTTAGAAGTCTGTCTACACCTATAAACTACTCCATTTCTCCCCAAATGGATTATTTGTTTTAGGGAAAAAAATAGTTAAATAAACCTACATAAGAAAGCTTTTGCATATCTTGAAGGAGAATAAAGAATAAACCCGCCATGGCTATGTGGAAACTGTAGTTTCTAGTTTTTAGGAAATAGTAAGAAATCCCATAGATGGGTGTGAAATGAGCAGAGGACAGTGGCTGCTGTGGACAGTACATTTGGATCCTGGCTCATATTTTTGAGATACTCAAATTAGAGATGAATTCTCTTTAATTATTCTTGTCGCCTTGAACTTGGCAATAGGATTATGTGGTCTCTGCATGGATCAGGTGATGTGTACAGTGAATATGACCTTGTCAAAAATGTCCTTTCAACCTACTGAGGATGCAGGAAGTGGATGAGGCAGAGAGAATCTTAACTGGGGTGTCGGTGTTGGTGCCCAAGCCCAGCTCCACCAGAACAGCTTGTTTACGCATCGTTTGAAGCACGTTTCTGAAAACCACCTCAGTTTTCTCCCACCTGGGAATCTAAGCTCTCATATCCTATTATTTCCATTATGTCCTATAAATGTACATTTACCTAACAGAGTGTGATTTGTGAACAGTCTTACTTGAGCTAGGACCAATTTACCTCCTCACACTTCAGGTAAAAAAGAGCCGAAGTGTGATGAGGCTGATTTGCCTCATGGAGTGGAGAAAATGAACATGCAGCCTTGCTCAATTTCAATGGAATTTATATAATTGAAATTACTGAGTCTTTAAATAGTTTATGCTCGAGTGAGACTGCATGCCGTCCAGGATAATATTCACAAGTTGATACATTTTAAGGTGATTATTTCAGGGATATTTGATTAGAGTCATCCAGAATGGATTATTTTTAAAATAATTGTCTTGATTAATAACAAGAGTTCAACCAAAAAAAAAAAAAGATAAATTGAGTTATATCCTGAGGAATACTGAAAAGGGAAAAGTGGGTGAAATACAGGACTTCCTGTCTCCCCATAATTAATCAAGAGAAAATATATATCCTTACGTAGAAAAACTCACAATTTTGTATTTTGCCACTTTTCCTAAAGATTAATAACTCTAATTATGTAATTTATCGCCAGAGACCTAACCAAAACAATCCCTCCAACAGGCATCTAGTATACAATTACATGGGAAAATATCAATCCATACACATACACAGGAAATAATAATTATGGATATATAACTTCATGTAAAATGTGATTCTGATTTAGAGCAGGTATTAAATTTTAATCTAGGCCAAAATATACATGTGGTTCTGTATTGAAAGTATGGAGAGAGAGGCCAATCATCTAATGAAAAGTTTATCTCAGAATATTACATCTTAGAGAATATTTTGCAGAACTGGCCGTTACTGAGTATTACCTAAATATTTGGTCAGATTGCCTTCTCTCTAGGTCTATGTCTTTAACCACCCTTGAAAATCATCTTGACTCTTAGTAATCTTCGGCAATTTTCTTTTCCCCTGCGTGGCCCGGGCACATCCCATTGTCCAACTCATCACTAGATTATAGCGGCGTGTGTCTGGTGAGCATTCACCAAGAAAAGTCATGTTGTGAAATACATGTTTCATACTTTTATTTTCTTTTTGAAAAAAGCACTTTATTGTAGAAATTTTAAAAAGTAGATTAAGTAGAATGGTGTCATTAACATTCTTGCACCTGTAACCCAGTTTCAGCAGATGCCGATATCGAACCATCCTCGTTTTATCTGCCTCTTACCAGCTCCTGAGCACCACTTGCTGCCACTGCAGGCAATGATGATTCGAGTTCTATTCTGAGATATAATTTGTCCATATTCGAGTCTAGAACTTTAAAAAAAAGTATGTATTTATTTTTAATTTATTATTTTTTAAATTTTATATATTTTAGATCATTTTTCATTTTTGCACAATGTATGCATTTTCATCTTGATTGATTTATTTATGCATACAAGAACTGGGGTGCAGGCCAGCGGTGTGGGGGGGTGAGAGGATTCACCTGAGACAGAGTGGGGAGCAGAACAGGTGGATCCATTGAAATACACTACTGAGGGGAGCAGTGGGCGAGACAGGAGAGGTCTGGGGTGCCATGTAGGTCAGCATCCTGGCCGGAGATTGAACTCAGGCAGGAGTGGCTGGTGGTAGCTTGATAGTGCTGAGACTTAACCACTGTGCCACCAGCAAGGCCCTTGTCTAGAACTTTTGGCTGTGTAATGCTAAGGATGGAGCCATCATTTTTCATTTTCATCTATCCCTAAAGTTTCCTACTGTTGCTTCCCAGTCAGCACCCTTGCATCTACTAAAACCACCCTGATCTCTCTTTTTTTATGTTAGATGAGTTATGAGTATTCTAGAACTTCATGGAAAGCATTTTATATTAAGCAGAATCTTAACAGCATGTACTCTTTTGTGTCATCAACATAATATCTGGTTGACCAGTCATCCTGATCTATTTTTATGAGTGTGAACCCCCACCCTGGGCAGCCCCAGGCAAGCCTGGACTGTGTGTGAGTCATCCTGTTGTGATCTTCATCCGTATTTTGCACATCTTTGCAGTTTGCTCCTTTTTTTCTTAAGTAGCATTTTATTGCATCCTTATTCCTGTTAATTGCCATCTTTTTTTTTACCCCCCTTTCTTTTTGGCAAACGTGAATAAAGCTGCTATGGACATTCTCATGCAAGTGTTTTAGGAACATATATATTTGCATACCCCTTGGATAAATACTTAGAAGTGAAATTTCTGGGTCAATGTGTAGATGATCTTTAGAGTCTGCCAGCAGCGTATGAAAGTTCAGCTGCGCCTCACTCAGATCAACATTTGGAAGATTTTTGTTTAATTGTAGTGATTTTAGTGGGTGTGTGGTAGAATCTCAATGTGACTTCAATCTACATTTCTCTGTTGGCCAACCTTGTAGAACATTTTTTTATTGTCATTGGCCATTCACATGTCTGCCTTAGAGAAGTGTCTGCTCAAGTCTATTCCACTTTTTAAAAGAATTGAAATGTTTTTCTCTATTACTGAGGCCTAGGAGTGTTTTTTAAAATACATTCTGAACATGAATGCTCTGCCAAATATATGTTTTTCAGATATTTTCCCCAGATGGTGATTTGCCCAGTATTTTTTTTTAATAATGTGTTTTTTTCATTTTGTTGAACCGTTAATTTTATGCTTCTTTCTGTGACCCAAGAAATCTTTGCCTATCAGATCTGCTATCTATCTATCCTCTTCAACTTCTCTGTGTAGAAGTTGTTTTATTTAGATGTCTATAAACTCACCTTGGCAAACCTCAACTTGCAGGAAGCTTTGATGATATTCTAATATTTAATTGATTGATATTCTATAGTACAATAAAATAAAATTTAAAAAGCTTTTGGCTTTATAGTCAAAATTTGAAAAAATATCCTAAAGAACCAGGATATGTTTTATGGCAAGTTTTTTTTTTTTTTTTTTTTTGTTTTTGTTTTTGTTTTTGTCTATGGATTTAATGTTTATATAAATACAATTTCATTTTTAACAGGGTAGTACATGTACTCATATGGTTCAAAATTCAAAAGTTAATATATGTATTTTTATACACACACACACACTTACAATGGAAACGCTCCCTGCCTCTACTCACCCCGTATCCTCACTAGAGGCAACCAATTTTGTCAGCTTCTAAAGCATTTTTCCAGAGATATTTCATGGAAATATCTGTATAAATTTTTTATTCTAATACTGTTTGTTCAAGAGGATCACTATGAAATGAAGCAAATTTATTGATCTATGAAAATAATTTTGCCTGAAATAAATGTAAATTTCAATATAAATGTGGAATGGAAATATCTTTTTTTTTTCATAATTTTTCACTAATCTCACCCAAAATCTGAGCCATTATCCTATAAAAAGAGCATAATGGTACAGAGAGAGTGAGATTTATTGAACTGGCCAAGAAATTTAAATTTTTTATTCATTAAATATAACTTTGGAGAGATGGTGGGTAATTTTCAGCAAAACTGGAATATATTAAGACTACACAAAAAGACTATGTAATTTCAAGGGAACAGTACCCTGTCTGTCGGGGTGAGGTGTAAAAACAAGAGGCCACAGTCTTGTGTATTCAGTAGCTGCCATTTCTCTGGTTTCCTGAGACCTCCCGGCCCCGCCTAAACTGCTGTAGCTTCTGCTCTCATGTCTGGTGCAGCCTTTTCTAAAATGTTGATTTTTCTTAGGAGGCACTTGCTGGAGGGAGTCCCGTCTGTGCCATCGCTCCCTGCCAGCCTCAGCGCAGTGCCCTGCTCATCCGTGGCTGCCCCTTCTCCAAAGTCCGTTTTCTGAGGGTGCCCGGGGATTCCTCATCAGCAGCCTGTCAGACAGACCCAGTCTGGGGTGGGCACGGGGACCCTCCGGAGGCCTGTGGGACAGAGCCGAGGGGGCAGCTCTAACATCTTGCTTTTCAAAAGTCTGCCAGCACCTCCGAGGGCGTCCACGGGTTATTAGACACCTTTTTTTTCTTTCCTTGGACGGTGCTTTGACCCACCCTATGAAACTGTTGTTTTCTTTCCTCCCCTTCTGATTATCTTCATTATATTAAGAAGCAGCCTCTTCTGTGCCTCTCCTACTTTTATACTGAATTTTTACAGTTAATAGGGGGATTCCAGAAAGGAAAAGCACACAGTCATAGATCATATGTGAATATCACACAGTTGTCATCGAGGCCACGTTAGGGGCTGTTATCATGCGAACGTCACCTCGTTGCTCCCTGCCCGGTGTGAGTCTCTAGTCCTGGCCGTGCTGTGTGAGCCCAGCTCTGTCCATCTGCAGAGCCACTGCCTTAAGTGATGCAAATGTAATAAGGAAACATGTAAGTTCTTGGCTGCCTTGTGAATTGCATTCTTGGGGTAGGATATAAACAATTGTCATGAAAGTAAATAAATTATTTCCTGTTCTATAACTTTGGTAAAAACAGAAAGAAACATAGAAAGCAGGTCATGTATGTTTTGATGCTCACCAGGCCCAAAGCCAAAATAGTCACAAATATATTGACTTCAGAATACCACATTATTCTCAGGCTACTCCAATAGTGGTGGATAAACATAATAAATAGTATGCAATCCTTTTCTCAGAAATTATAAACATTTCTAAAAGTAAATTCTTTAAATTATTGAGTCGATGATTCAGAAATACGTAAAGACCTGTCGTCATGATAGATGCAAGAAATATGATTTGAAGATGACTGTACAACTGTTACCTCTAACTTAAAGAAATAAATGATTATGCACCAGTATCCCCATTTTTCAAAATTATATGCAAAATAATACTGTATTTGGTAATGCCCAAAATATATGCCGGTGAAAGAATGCTGTCATTGGCTTTAATGCTAAAATAGAAACTAATATTTAATTTCATTGTTGAATGTTGAAATCAAATGCACTTTTCATGCTAGGATTTGAGCATTTTAATTTGGAGCACTGGAGACCTTTGTTATTATCAGCCTTCTCCAGGCACAAGAGCTCCAGTATCACACCTGCATGCGTGCCTCTGCCTCCAAGCAGCTCACGCAGCCACGACCTGCCTCTGATAAGGGTGGAGGTAAGGACAAGAGACAGGCATGGAAAGCAATTGTTCATGCTACTCCCTCATCAGATGCATGGGGACAATTGACGACATCAAACGAATTTCCTCATTTCCTCCCTTCCTATCTTATACAGAATCCTTTACCCTTCCTCCCTCCCTTCCAGCTTCTTCCTCACTTCATCCTTCCTCTGCTTATTTACTTACGGTTCTGTTTGTGTAGCTTTTCATTAACGGGAATACGCAGATATAACTGCTAAGATACATCTTCCATTGCCCCCCCCCAAATACATGTCTTTCCTCTTTGCTGATGTGCCTAAAATTTTAATCAACATAACTTATGTAGAGTTTTAACCGAGTGTTTTGGATGTGGTGCGGGAGTATTACCATTTGGGTATGCAAAATTAAGTCTCCTATGGAAGTGGATATCCACTCTCTTTTTTTAATCATGCATCAGATGTTGGTGAGATTAACACTAAAATTTCTATAGGTTTCATCCAAAGAAAGCACACATATTGGGGGGAAAACCCTGAAACAAAAAAGAGTGTTATTACTTTCAAACATCACAGTATCTAAATGCAAATCTGCTCTTCACAGGGTTTATAAATTCACTTAAATGTAAGCAGGAATGACCCACCGGTGTACATTTGTATCGACCAACATAACTGTATTTAATAAACCCAGAATTCTATCCAGGTTTTTTCGGAGAAAAGGAGGCATTGGTGAATAAGTTGAATGGATTTATGTGTTGGGCTTTTTTTTTTTTTTTTTTTTCTCCAGGAGTCTTCTGAGGTGGTATTGAAACCATTTCTTGCACACACTTTATTCCCAGAACCGGCAGTGTCTGGAAAGGATCAGATGCTTTCAAGGGCATTGACATTGAGAAATACATTCAGTATTAATATTTATCTTCTATGTCAGAATGTAATATTTTCCAGGTGAACAGGTTTGAAAAATTTTAATCACTTTTTCTGCAAATTTGAAACTTTATATCATGTACCATTGAGTATCAAGAGAGAAATGAATCATTAACTGATAATTAATTATATGCTTTATGTACATACTCATATTTGTGGCATTTAGTTACTTGGCTAGTTTAAAGCAAAGATAGGCATAGAAAAAACAAACAAAATTATACTGCCACTAGTATTGACCATTATTATATGGTGTGAATTAGTCCATTTTATAGAAATTGAGAATTATTCCAATTTGGTTTATTTTTTATTTATTTTAGATAAGTCCTTAGATAATAGGAATACTTACTAAAATAAAAACCTACTGCGTGTTACAACTTTCTATTTCTTGACTTACATTCAATGTGAAATAGTAATGTGAAGGTCTTTCAGACCAGTTAGTTTCATTATTTTCATTTTGAGAAGTTTAATTTCTCCCTCCCTTGGGGATTTGAACATCTGGGTAAGCTCTTCCCTGAAGTCATAATGCCTTTACCAACTGGACTTCCACAGCCACTGTCCATGCTCAAGTTCTCTGAACATGATGAGCTTCCAGAGCTCAGATGTGTCTACAAATTCAACATTTCCAACTTTCCAACCCAAATCAGTATGAGGCCATATTTTTTTGACCCAGGGAACCCTGCTAGTTCATAACAGAAAGTCAGTAAGAAGGACCTCAGGTGCCTATCAGGAGATTTTGTCCAGAGATTAGAGGACAGGCATCACACTTAATGGTCAGCTTGAAATTGAAATGAAGAGCATTGGTGCGAGTCCTGTGACTGGTCAGAAGGTGAGGGAAGGTGAGATCCAAGGTAGTGATGTTGACACGGCCTTGATATTTGACTGACAATAACGCCAAAGTCTCTGCCTTGGAGAGGACATGGAGACTGGGTTCCCGCGTGTCCCCAAACGAGTCTCTGTGCTCACTCCTTCCTCCTCTCGCCTGTCTGTGCTTTCCATGTATTTCCTCCCCCACAACCCTGTCAGCGCCGATAAGCACAGCGGACACTCCCTGAGGAGGTGGAAAAACAGGCTGGATTCTGTTAACTGCTGACGGGAGTGGAAGATCCAAGTTCTCGTCTGATCTGTTCAGAGATGACCTGAGGCTTGAAAGGGGCAGCAGCAGGTGGAGTGGAGTCAGCAGGGCCAGGGTCGGGTGGCAGGTGTGAAGACTCAGCACTCACTGCCCTTCTCCAGGCCGGAGATGACGAGAGGCCTGGTCCTCAGGTGACGTGTCAAAGGAACAGCTCCCAGGAGCTCCAGAGGTCTCTGAGCTGTAAGAAGTACATTTTCACCACTGCCAGCCCTTTTCAGTAAATGCTCTAAAAGGGAGGTGAGGGGGCTGCCTGGGGTGTCGGCTAGGACAAATCAGACTTGCCAGGCAGTTAAAGGGGGTGGGGGGATGTTCTGGGGTCACCTGAGGGCTGCAGCCAGGCTGGGGCTTGGTCAAGTCTCTTAGTTCACAGGCTTGGATGGGTGTTTAGCTGCCCAAAGTCCTGCAGTTCTCACCCCAAATATAGCTGGTAGCAAATTTCTGGATTTCTGCCTTCTTCGATGCATGTGTAGAAAAGGAGAGGTGTCAACTAAAATTTTAGCACTCTGTAAGGAAAGTCTGTCATCCGTAAGTTCATGTGAAATGTCATCTATTTAAGGTCTTAAGTTTTCTGAACTAGCCCCACCTGACACTCACCTGGTATTTTGTTATATTGATCTGTGATTGTCCATCCCAAAGGAAAAATCGTCTAGAGTGGACGTTTGGATGCCATGGACAAAAAAAGTTTATTACTTAAAAATTAGCTAGTGCTCTCTGGGTTTTGGTTTAGATCAGAGAGCTTGGTTCTATTCACTGTGCTGACCCGCTGGGGCTTTGCTCTCCTGCTGGACTCGCAGCCCGCAGCCCCCGGCACAGCCTTCCTGAGGTCGTGCGTCTTAGCTCATTGCACTCACTTCCAGATCCCTCCCCAAGCCTGCCACTGCTTGGCGTTCCCCTGCACCAACGTGTTCAGTTCCCACGGACTCAACTTGTTCTCAGGATAGTCAGCAAATTCATCTTTGCCTTTATTCTCTTTGCCACTTTATTCACTAATTATTTACTTTACAAAACATCCTTCCTCTGATCTGATGAACATTGTATTATTATAGTTTTAATATAAGGATTATCCTATGGGGTTTCTATGCAGATTATTTAATAATGCAAGCTATTTCTTCGCCTCATTCTTCACTGAAAAATTTATTCATCCCCTTTGAAACTGGATGGCAACTTTCCTTTGCTTTTTGGCAGGCTCGCAGGCAGTGAAAATAATGTAAATCAACATTATGTGTGATGTCTGTGGTTGAGTAGAGTCAGCATTGTGAGCAGCGCGCTGGGTGCTCTGCCTCACTGTTTTATCATGGCTAATTACACCAGAGAGTATTACAAACTCATCTTCAGTGTTGTACCAAGGAATGACTATAAAATGCATCAATATCGCATAGTGTACAAAAAGACAAACATCGGGGATTAGTGTTTTAAACTAAAACAGTTAACTAGAGGGTTTGCTTTTAATCCAATGGTATCATGTACACCATTGTACCAATTTTTGAAATCAATAGAATGTCCTGTTTTCTTGTTTAGGTAAATATTATAATGCTCAATGTCTTCATTTTCAATGAAATCATATCATTTAAACATTATACTTTCATCATCGCTCAACTTAAAATATTTCAGCATAACACCTTTATCTAATCAGTTGTAAATGGTTATACAGCAAATGCTTATCATAGAGACTCATAAAATCATATAGCTTTTATCTAATGCAGGAAAATCGGGTATGAATAGTGTAACATGTATCTTATAGACTGAATTGGATTGTCAAGTATGGAATTATTTCTGTTGGTGAAAAATATGAGTGTGTGATATATGTTGTTTAACAGAGATTCTCCTAATTTTTCCTGTCGAGGTCCTGAAACCCTTTTGTAGCTCAGTGAGGTCAGAGTCATTCTTTTCATGATCATACCTTTGCATTATTTGCCTCTCTCATTCTCATGCTCTTGCAATTTATCTGTTTCTAGATGCGACATCATATGTAATATCACAAGAGTTTGCCTGAAAATTAGAGATGTGAATTCAACAAACTTCTCTTAAGTCAGACAGACATTAAAGGAAATCTGCCAAAATATAAAATCTTACTACTCTTCTCACTTTTCATTGTCCAGGACATTATAGCTGCTTTACATTCACTTGTAGTGGGTCAATTATTATTGGTTGCAATGAATTAATAAGTGGTTTTAAGTTGCTGACATTTCATTTCTTGTCTATTAAAAGATTTACCATGTGGTTCATCAAGCGTTTTTAAGAGAGAAGAGAGCTCTTGAGATCAAAATGATCCAGAATAGGTGATCTAGAAGATAAATATGATAATGAATTTTTTCTACATATCATTTTTCTTTCCATATCTAAACTAATATACTAATACTATAATAATAACAACCAATTCTCTATTTGTTGGCTTTATGCAAGCACTTCTTTTATTGCCCTGAATGTTTCATTCACAGGGTAAATTTTTTTTTTTTATGGAGAAGTACCCATCTTACGACTCCTGTGTATGATTTAGTTACAGTTCACAAATAGTTTTTCATGATCATCCTAGGATTTAACTTAACTGGGAAGCACAGAGAGTGATGCCCAGCTGGACCTGAGGTTAGCTGTGAAAATCATTGACAAGTGTTGCAAAAACTAAGTCTAGCTTGGGGCAAATGTCTAACAATCTGTTTCCATAGCACCTGTGTTTATCACAAACATGAGAATTCAGTCTTTTCTGTCACATCCATATTTCCATTAAATATTTTCTTTACTTGGTATAAAATATTGCCATAAGTTATTTTAATTTTCAAAAAATCTTCTATTTAATAAGTAGACTTTCAAATATGCTATATGTTAAATCCAGAAAGTAATCAATTCAGAAGTTTAACATGTGAAATATTCACTATTAATTACTCAGACCTCATAGAAAAACTTCTACTCACCTATATACTATAAATGCCATGTTTCCAGGGTCTTGAATTTTCTAATTTTGTGACTAATTAAAAGTAATTGAAAGTCATTAAATAAGCAATTTATTCTGCTGACAACCTCCTATGGAATTTCATATTTTTAACTGGCTCTTTCAAATCAAGAAAGTAAGAAAGTCAAGAATAATTGGTTATGAGAGATATGATCTAAGTGCTTTTGCTCCATGCATTAATAATTTCAAATAAAATAGTTTATAGTCTTTTAAAATGTTTAACATTAAAAAGGTCTAGGTGAAATGAAGAAAAGACAGCTGGGTATATGATTAAATAGCAAGAACAGTAGGTTTGGGAGACATCTGGAGCTGGTAAGTGAAGCATGAATTCTTTTTTTGTGACATCCTCCACTGCCATTCTGGGAATTCAGAGAAAGTGTTGAATAGGATTGGAAAAAATAGCCATGGAAATTGCATTTATAGGACTAGTTCATTTGCTCACAGTTTGATTTTCAAACCTATAGCAAGGAATATTTGAGAGAAAGAATGTTGATTGGTAAAAACAGAGTATGAATAAGCATTTTATGAGTATTTATTAATAAGTATTTGAGTATTTATATTTATTAATAAATTATGTTCAAGATATCATAAGTAATATCCCTGCAGGTCAAGCATTTGCAAGGGTCCACTAACATACAGGCACATAAAGATTGAATTCTAATGAGGTTTTTTTAAAGAATTGGTCAGGTTTCAGTTTTTCCTGTTTTAAGTATGAAAATGATTACATGTGATAAAAATAATGTAAATTTTCTTATATGGCATGCACACATTTTTATAACAGTCATGTCTTAGATTTAAAAAATAAATGTCCTAGTAAAGTTTCTTGTAATACCCCTTTGATTTTCCTTGTGAGCCTGTCCTGCAGGTGGAAGGATAAATAAAGGAAATTATGGAATACGCCAGCCGCTATCACCTGTCTTGTCTTCTGCCCCGTGATTCCCTCTTAAGAAAATCAGTTTACAGAAATCACATTTACATGTGGATCAGAAAGAGACACAAACTTCTGACTTTACAGATGGCTGTTTTTCTTAATTATGTGGATAACAGTTTAGAAATAACTAATTGGTCATGCCTGACAAGTAATAGCAGTTTTTCCAAGATAAACAAATGTTCACATTTTTCATACTTAATCAGAGACTTTATGTGCAAAAATGACCAAATGTATCATCTATTCTCAGCCTCCCGTGTTGTTTTGTAATAAACGACCATCTGTACTTTGATTTGACTGAGTTTGTCTGTGATGACCACAGAATCTGATTACATGGCAGATGGTTTGGGGAGAACTTGTCTTTTTAGAAGTAAGCAGACAATCACTTCTCAATATTTGGTCTGCCCTCTTCGGGTGCACATCTGCTGCCTTGGATGGAAAGGTAAGATTCGAGATACCAGGATGGTGATGGCATTATCTCCGCTTTCTTAAATATTACAAAATGTGCGTGAGATCTCCAACTAGTGCGTCGTGGGCAGGCACCGCTCAGAATGCCGGTGTCCTAATAAGGGAGAAAATGTACGTTTCCATGTTTACAGGTCTTGTTTTATTTATGTGGGAACCCGATGGCCGACTCTGTGCCCGCACGGAGGGGACACTTGACATTCTCATAGGAATCTCCGCTATTGGTCCTCGTTACCTGCCGAGCTGTCAGGCATGTCCAATATAAGACTTGTTCAGAATCAGAAGTTGTTTTTTTTTTAAGATTTATTTATTTATTTATACAAGAACCGGGGTACAGACCAGATGCACGGGAGGGTGAGAGGATTCACCAGAGACAGAGCAGGGAACAGAACAGGCAGACTGAAGAAATACACTGCTGAAGGGAGCAGCAGGCACGACAGGAGAGGTCTTCTGCGTCATGTGGGACCCTCACCAGCTGGCTGGGATCGAACCCGCAATGTAGAGGCTGTGGACAGTTTCACAGCCCTGCGCTCAACTGCCTGTGCCACCAGGGGAGGCCCCAGAAACAGAAGTTGTTTAGTCTGACTAAACAGTATACCAATATACAATTGGTATATTTATTTAATCAAAACATGTACACTTTTGCACAGCACCTTGATATTTACAAAGGGCTAATGTAATTATGCAAGTGTGTCCTTTGATCTTCTTGGTTATCTTATATAAAGTACAGATTCTGTTATTACAATTTCAGAAAAACTGAGACTTTGAGAGTTACTTGACAGAGAACATGATTGATTAACTGGACTGCAACCAGCTACTTCAGGATAAAAAGGACTGTTGTTTATACTTAATATGCCCTCCCACCATCCTGTTACCTTCTTGATAAATCATTGGTGTGTGACTTCTGTTGGTTTCAACTCCTAGGTGAATGTTTTACAGAAAGCAAGAAATAAAACCCAAAAGTTTTCTTAATTTTCAAAAGCATATTTTTATGTCTTAATATCAAATTTTAGGCTGCTCTAAAGATTGTGGTGGGCGGTCTCCAGGGCACTAGTCAGAGGTTGTTCCCCTTGCTGTGATCTGTGTCCTGAGCCTGAGAGAATATTGACAAACTAACTTAAATAGTAAACATTTTTCCCATTTGATAACCAGCTGGAGGAATAGAATGGTACCAACTGGATTCAATACCAAATATTAGAAAATAAGACTGTTTCAGCAAGACCCAGGCTTGTAGGCTTTGGAATATTAAGCCACCTGCATATACCACAGATTAGAATCCCAAATCCAGTTTATTGAGGGTATTATTTAAGACACAGCCTAGATAGCTAGAGAAAGTAAGATGTTTCCCAACAGATAGCGTTTTAAGTATGTTAAAATGCCATAGAAGATAAAAAAATGCTTTCTTGTCTTACCTGTCAAGAGGTGAGTTTGAGCTCCTATTATCCTCCCCACCCCCACAAATATAGTCTATAAAGAAATATAAAAATAGAAATCAAGCCATTGCATCACTAGAAAGAAGTAATTGCATCAGAGATCACCAGAAATTTTAAGCCAATTTGCATATTTTAAATCAGTTGGAACAAAAGCAACAAAGTGGAGCAAAGTTATTAAGAAAGAAGTAAGTGGTGATTCTGCATTGATTTGCCCTTATGGATGTCAGAAATAAAAGAAAAGTAATTCCAAAAAAAGTCAAATACCAGCAAGTTACAGAGTACTTTCTGGACTGACTGGAGGGAGCTCTATTGACGTACACAGAGAGCAGTCATCCATGATCTGAAAGCCAGGCGAGACCCTGGCAGCTCCACCCATGGGAGAACCCAGAGGCAGAAGAAATGAATTCTAGATGCTGGATAATAAGGAGGATTCCTATAGTCTGCTCCTAGTCTCCTATGACTAGGTGAGGGTTTACTTGCTCGTGTAAGGGCTATTCTCCCCCAACCTGTCTATGCCCTAATACTCACTTTCTGGAAAAATCTCTTTCTGACAATCTCACTTAGCTGCTGGTTACTCTTCCATAACTCCATTGAGCAAGCTTATTAAAATGCAAGTCATTAAAAAAAATCGAGAAATATTTTATGAACATTTTACAAAATATAAAACTGAAGTGAAAGAAAAAGACAATCACAGAAATAAGGATGATTTATGTGAGCTGAAGAAAATATTAAGTATTTGCATCCCAATATTCCACTGTCAAGTCAGAATATTAAAGGAGACGAAAAGAAGGGATGCGAGGATTGATAAAATTAACATCACTTCTGTATGCTCTTTTGATGGACTGAAAGTAACAGGAATTAGAAAGGAGATGACTAGATTAAGAAGCCATTACGACCTGGGAGTGCAACACTTCCAGTAACAAAAGGCTGGCTAGGATACGTGTGCTGTGAACTCCAAGCTATTAACATCCATTAATCTCAGTTTGAAGGATATTACGTTCAATTACATTCTTATTAATTTTGAAATCCAGATGAAATGGAGACTTAAAGGAATAAATGAATTATGCAAGTATGTGTAAAAATCTCTTTGAAAAGCTAATTGATCAACATGTCTAATGGCAAAAAGAGCTAAAGAAACCAAACTATGAAAATGTCCAATCCCACCCTATCTTTTAACCCACAGAGGCATCTACATGATTTCCTATAAAAATTAATGTAAAACCAAGGCCAAGATGATTTCTTTGCCTCTAAAAATTTCCTCTGCCATGATACAAGCTGTAAAATGTGTCAGTCCATTCTCTTCGTTCTCTGTAAAAGGATACCTTATTACATACAATGGCGGATCCTAAGCCAATCTCGCTTATCAGGATGACAACAATTCGAGATAAAATAATTGTGTGACATTGCAATAATTAATACAGTGTGATCTGAGACTTGGTAAACTGATTGTACAGTGTATTTTCCCCTTTCTAACCCCATCGATCAATTCTTCACTATTCTGTTCCTCCTCTCTCTTCCTAGGTGTAGGATACATCAATATTCAGTCATTAAAGTATTTTTCTTGGCTGATCTATATTTTCTCCAGGGAGTTAAATCTGTCTTGACTTCCCATATTTATCTCTAGAGTTGCTGTTCGTCTTCAAATTCATTCTCCAATATCTAATCTGTTTCCAAGCCCTTCCCCGTGCAAAATCCATCCTACTTATAGCAAACAGATTAGTCATTCTAGATCATTTCTGTGACCGTGACGCCTCTCCCAGACACAGCCCGAACATCCTCACTTGTCACTCAGGAGACTTTCCACGTGGCCACCATCAACACATGCACACGTATGCTTGCCTTCACTCTTGCAGAAAGCGTGTATTCATTCACGCTGACATCCCTAGTCCTACTTGTGTCTTACTTGCCCTCCGCCTTTGCCTGCCATTCCTTTCATTTCCATCTTTTAGCCTCGCCTTCAGGGACTAGTTCGTAGCCTATTCCCTCTGAAGTCTTCCCAAGTTACCTACTTTTCATGATGTTCTCATCCTGTTTCTTTCAAAATTAACCTGTATGTGTGGCTAACTTCTGAATCCTCAAGTCAGTCGAACGCACAGCTGCAGCATGGTGCAGACAGGGTTCTGGTAGTCGGAAGGTGACCTCCCTCCCTGAAATGACTGGAGCAAAAGAAAAGGGAAGCACAAGCAATGGGAGGGGTAGAGAAGCGTTGGTTGTCATGGCAACATACACTTAGGAAGCAAGAGCCTCTTGGTGGATCAAAGAATGGAATAACCAGGTAAAATGAGGTCAAAATTATTAAAAATAATAGCAGAACCAGCTTACTGGAAACTTTCCTAATGCATGTGACTATTTGACACATTTTGGCCATGGATGAATAGGGTAGTTGTGCGGCCTGATAATTCTCAGGCATTCAGGTGCACATCCATTACCTTCATTTTATTCCTTTACACAACCACCTGAGCAGTGTTGACCTTTGGGGTGAGTGATGCTTTGTTGGTGGGAGACTTGCCTGCGTCTCTGGGGTGGTGAGTCCCCACAGCCTATGCCCACCGGGCATCGGAATGCCACCCCCCCACCCCAGCTAGACACCCAGTGTGTCTCCCGACACTACCAAGAGTTCTTTGAGGGGGAAATAGTTGACCTGTTTGACAACTTACTTTTAAAAGGGTTTTAGGAGTGGGGTACATAAAGAGTATTTCTTTCCAAAATTCCATTGCTTGATTTGCCTAGAAAATAGTACTATGATGGTAAAAGTGGGTTAAGACATTACTTAGTATTTTTATCTTTACAAAAGCACAACTGAATTTAAACTATCAACAATTAAATAGAGAAATACCATATAAATTTTAGTTCCTTAAAAAATGTATGTGATTACTAGAAACATTGGAAGAAACGTTCCTACCTTGTGTCATGTTTCTGCTTTGATACTGGGTATCAGTGACCTCTTCTTAAGTCCTTCACTGCTCTGGTTTGTATACAAATCCCTCCCTCTATGTGGTTTGAGCTCAAAACTAAATTTATGTTTGTGAGAATCAGTTCCTGTAACAAAATGAATGCAGAGTATTACATCGTGTAGCAAATATCTCATAGAGGGGGAGTTATCACAAAGTTAGGAACAGCTTCTATATTAGCTGGGCTTAACTGAACAAATCTCCCTTTGACATTAAACCCAGGGAAAAAAAAAAACAAAACCTCTTTCCTCTATCCTTCTTCCCCATGTCTAAAAGGCTATTTCAGGAGATAAAAAAGATATACTATAGACTAGTAGGGATGTTTAGCCCTTTGGGGGTAATTTGGGTTAGATTAAGGTACACCGACTTCAGTTGAGAATCCCATTACTTCCCCTGGCAAAAAAATAAAATGCTAAAGAAGAAATCTTTTATATTCATACCACAGGCAACAAAGAAACATAATCTGGAGAAAAGTCTGTTTTAAACTCCATATTAATTCAGCATAGTGAATCCCAGACTGCTCTCATCAGACGCAGGCCATCTGAGCCTTTACAGAATACCCTGGACTTCTATATTTCAAGTCTAGTTGTGTACAAAGAATCCAATGATTCTAGCAAAATCCTCCATTCCTGCAGGAGACCTGCATGCTTATAAAGAAGCTGCCCTTCAAAATCAAAATTGTGAAGAAGCTAAAGTGTATGTTTTTTTCTTTTAATAATTAATTTTATTTTAATTTTGACTCAAATTTTATTCAAAATATTCTTCTCGTACTTCTGGCAGCCATCTTTTCAGTATTTTTTCTACCACCAAATTGTCTGGAATGCGAGCGCATTCTGCCTGAAAGCTGGAATTCCTTTTCTGCCTTATAGTATCTGATGTGATATATATTCATTGGTGCAGCAAAACAATCATTTTTAAGTAAAAAGATCCCAAAGCCTGTAAATATAGTGAGACTAGGATGGGAGTTCAGTTCAGTCTGGAAAAAAAAGTTAATGACAAGTTAGTCTAATCTGGGCTTATCCGTGTTACTTTAAATAGTTGATCACACTTGCTCTTTCACGTGATTTCTAACCTGCTAGAATGCAGTGGGCCTCCATAGTGAGCTCAGCAATGACAGAGGAAGGTTTCAGGGTGGCATACGTGTCGCTTTACCTCGCTAACTCGGATACACCTCCAGAGGCACGTGAGCCACGGTACAGGGTCACAGTAGCTGTCAGTGGCGGGGATCAGTTTGCATCAGTTAGATTCCCCGGTTATGTGATCAAGTGCTAATCTACGTGTTGCTGTGAAGATGATCTGTAGATGTCACAAAATTGATATGAGTTGACTTTAAGCACAGATTATCCTAGATAATCTCAGGGGCTTTATTAAACCAACACAAAGGCCTTTGGACCAGAACAGCAGCCGCAGCTCAGGCTCAGAGTTTGATCCTGCTCTTCCTGATGACCTGCTATGGTCTTGGCCACTCCCTGCCCCGCCCCCCAGAAAATCAACTCGCATGTCACATAAACGCAGGGACCTCCAAGGGTTGACCTGCGACTCAGTTTTGATAAATACTGACTTTACCTTCAGCAACCTCCTCACTAAGCCACAAGGCAGCCTGAGTTGCACATCATGAACTGGGCACATTCTGGACCAGGACGGCGTAGGGCTGGACATTCTCAGCTGTTCTTTATTTTCAAGTGGGAGCAGCAGCCCTGCCCTCAGACCAGTCACACGGTGAGGACACAAGGGTGTGGCCAAAGGCACACAGCCCAGGCTGCTGCCTGGTTTCTCAGTCTCAGCCGGCGCCTGCGGCCCCCCAGCTTCCTGCCATCTGTTGACTGCACAAGAGAAAGCTCAGTCCTGGTTTCCAGAGACTGCTGCGCAACACCCAGGCACCCTCTGCTGGGGCAGCCGCAGCCCTGCTGGCCTGTCCAGAGCTGCTGCAGGACAGCGGTGGGGCCTGGTGCAGAGTACCTGGTCGTACATTTTTCTTGGAAGGAACAACTGCCAGAGGTAGGAGTATATACTGATTTATGGACTGCAGTTAATTGCTTAGCAAAAGTGTCAAGGATTTGAAAGAAAGTCAAAGAAAAATTGGTGGCAGGGAAGTCTGGGGAAGAGAGATGCGACTCTCAGAGAGATGGGCTCACTGAAGGAGCCAAGACTCTCCCATGTGTCTTCTCATCAAAGGGGCCTCAGCAGATGATCCAATGTCAAGGATAATAAGTTATTCAGCTGCTTTTCTGAGTCACTGCTGCCCGTGCCCTGGGGCTCCTGCACAGAGATGGCGATGATAGCAGGCTCAGCGGTGTGCCGAGGAGAACTGGCTGTGGCTGTAGCTGAGCAGCCGCTGCAGCTCAGGCCTAGCCTTTCATCCTGCTCTTCCTGGTGACCTGGTATGGCTTCCGACTTCTGACTCTGCGATCAGAAAGCCGCTCCTGCCCCACCCCCCGAAGCCCAGATCCTCAGCCTGAACCCTACTACACACCCTCCCCCGGGGTGACCATCATGCCTGGTGACTGATCACACTGAGCCTTTCTGTCTCAGAAGGGGCAGTGCTTCCTTCCTCACTACGCGGGCCTGTCCTGCACACGCCGCTCTGTCAAAGCTGCCGCCTGGGCCTTCCCTGGTGGTGCAGCAGTTGAACGGTGGGCTGCAAAGCTGCCCACAGCCTCTGCAGCACCAGTTCGATCCCCGGCTACCAGGTGAGGATCCCACATGGCGCGCAGACCTCTCCTGCCGGTCGTTACTCCCCTCAGCAGTGTACTTCGTCAGTCTGCCTGTTCTGCTCCCCGCTCTGGCTCTGGTGAATTCTCTCACCCTCCCGCACCTCTGACTGTACCCAGTGCTTGTATAAATAAATAAATAAATCTTTAAAAAAAAAAAAGCCGCCCCCTGTGGGCCTCCAGAATGTCCTCCACCATAGGCTCTGCAGCTAGTTAAATGACCACCTTAATCTTTAGGAAGGAGAAAAACGGGAGGGTAAATGTGTCCTGCCCAATACTAAGAATGATAATTATATAATAAGACTTCTAATGAAAAAGACAGAGTAAGAGAATAAACATTAGAAATGAAAAGAAAAATAACGGGGCAGTGGCAGCACTTGCTTTAAGGGCTGAGACCCGGGGTGCGCGGTGTCTGGAGGCGCTAAAGCCAGGGCCGGCTCGAGAGCGAGCCCCGCTCCTGGGAATCAGGCTCCCTGTCTTCTGAAATTTATATGTGAATCAACAGAGGATTCTCCAAAATGCAATTCCATTTGCTCTTCTGATCAGAATTCAATATGGAAATAAATAAAAGAGAGAAAGAAAAGAAAACATGGCAATGGAGCTAGAATAATAAAGGCAAAGAAAGCAGGTATCATCCCCAGAAACAATACATACATCTTGAAAAGCAATGTGCTGATTCTTTGCACACAGTGTACCTTTTTTCCCTTTAAAAACTGTGAAAGCAAAAGCCAATTATTTGCTTTGTGCACCTGGCAGCAGACACAATTAGTCATTTCTGAGGATCCTTAGGAAAAATGCACAGCCTTCCTCACGGATGTGAGCCCTTTCAGCTCATTTCAGTGGGAGGCACCTCGGGCCGGGGCACCCCTTTTTGAGACATTGGGCATGGAGGTGCCTAGATAAAGCTGGCTCCCGCCCAGACCGGGAGAGCTGCCCTGCGTGGGCAGCCGGCGGAGGGCACGCCCTAGGTACCGGCCAGGCCTGGAGAGGCATTGAATTAACATGGCAAGGTCAGGCCAGACTTCCAGACTTTGCAGGGCACCTGGTATACTGGGGACCACTCCACAAGTGGGGTGCCCTCATTCTCAAAGTCAGCTCCAAAGAGGCAGAAGCTGTGGACCCTGGTACATGGTATTGCTAATTAAGTTATTAGCGTATGGAACTGGCCGCCACCTCCATTGTATACACCAAAGTGGGAAGAAAATCTTATGAAAGCACAGCAGGGAGGGAGTTTGTTTAGCCTTTTGTCAAAATGATGAATTTAGATTTTTTTTTTTTTTTGGTCTCTGCCTGCCTCTGAATCATGAAACTAGCATTCTCAATTTCACACATTATCTCTTCAGCTCCTGTGAACAATGTGCTGAATTTCATTCGTTTTTTTGTCTTCAGCAACACCTTGAGCAACTTGAAATTTTGGCTGTTTTGCTTTTTTTTTATTTGTGTTTACATAAAATGTAACACTCTTCAGAGGAAAGCAGTCTTTGAAATCTAAGATCATATTCAAACAGACAAGCTGCTTCTACTTCTTCCATAGTTAAGTATAATATCACAATCAATAAAACAACAGGCGGTTAGAGCCTGATTATCATAGGAAAGTAAGCTGTGCCTATCTCACAAAATGAATCTCACTGCACTCGCTTTATTAATCTAAGGCAAACAAAGGCTAGTGGAAGATATTATGAAAACACTCAGGGAGGGGAAATAAAATGAAAGTAAAATGTATTAAAAATATTTGAAATTCCGCAGTACCAAGGCAGTTCCTCCCGAACTCTGTTCTCTAAAATTATGCTACAATTTATGCTTTCGGTCTTCTCCTAGCTTTGCCCAAAGGGACCAGTAGCTGTTTACCAGGACAGCTGTGATTTGGAGAAAGGAAAAGAATCAGATTCTTTGGTATCCTCTTCTTTTATGGAGATAAACATCTCTTTGATACCCTCAAAGAGAACGTAACAAACCACCCTCTTAGAGATACACAATGTACAGGGATGTATTAAAGGTTCCAATAAGTCCTGCAGATTTTAAAATCAAAATGAAATCACACAGACTCTGTTCAGTATGGTTAAATCAGAGAACCTCAAAGTTTTGCAGCTCTGACCCTCCTTTTTTTGGTGGAAAACCTTTTTCCATTTCACTGAACAAAAACATTCTCCTGAATATTTTCAGGGAAAGCTACACAAATATTCTAGATTAATTTTGTGGAAATATTTTTTTTAAATAAAGTACCTTTTTAAAAATATTATATTTTTCTGGGGAGCCCATTAACTCGAACACAGTATTCACTGTCTATCACTATATTACAGGTTTTAGACCCTACTATTAATTTCTATAGAAATTCACATTTCCACGATCACATTGCTACTTCTTCTCTGAAAGTTTCTTTTACACTTTTCTCCTCAGATCTTTCTCTTCCCTCTCAGTGCTGGTTTCTGTAATTGTTCTTTCACTGCGAAAATAGAAGAAACTACAATAGACCTGCTCATCTTTCTATCAGCAAACCTATCAATCTCTATGATTACATTATAAATGAGAGAAAGATCTACAATAGTCACATCATGGAACCAACCTAAGTGCCCCTTGGCAGAAGACCACATAAAGAAAGTGTGGAGTATATACTCGATGGAATACTACTCAGCTATTTAAAAAAGATGAAATAGCACCTTTTGAGGCAAAATGGATGGATCTTGAGGTGTTATGCGAAGTGAAATAAGTCAGAAGGTGAAAGACAAATACCAGATGGCTTTACTTATTTTGGGGTATAAATAACCAAAGAACACCTGCTGGCAAAGCACGGCAAAAACAAATCTTAGACTGTGAATAATAACACACTGGTTACCAGAGGGAACAGGGGAAGACAGGAGAGGGTGAGTGGAGTTAGGACTTCGGCATGGGAGTGCTGGTGCAGGAGGAGGATGAGTAAAGCATGTGGCATATACAGAGGTGTTGAGGCACACCCGGTATTTATATGTGTGAATGACTGAAAATTATTATAATTAAATATTTATTTATCTCTTATTTAAGAGAAATATGGTCCTTTAAGGAGCTCACACCTCACAGGGCATCCTGATCTGAAACAATTGTCTAGTTTCATCATTGTCATTGAAAGTTAAACCATGGTAAAGAATTTTTACCTTTTCCCTTATGTGAAATAGTACAAAATAGGCAAAATTCAAGATAATAAAAATAAATTGATAGTTTGTGGTCATTTAATGATATTCCTTTTAGCAAGAGAAACTGAGAAATTAAGAAAGGAAGCTCAAAGACACTACATTTTTGTCTGCACATATTCTTTTGTTGAAAAATGATTTCTGTAGAATAAATTTTCTTTCCAACTTGACAATTAGTGATAAATGTTTTTGTCCATGGCTCAGTTTTTCAAATCTTCCAATCAAAGGAGTCATGAATGTTATATAAATTTACCCATTTTTCACAAACTGCTCTCCAATATGTTAATTAGGATAATTTATAATAGAATCAGAAATCTTCTCTATAGTTACAGCCCCAAAATAATCATGACTATATGATTAATTCAGGGAACAGGATGTTATGCTTTACTGGGATTCTTTATGCATAGTTTTATCTGTTGTTGAATGTTAAAAGATATAGATTATCAGTAATATAAAGCAAAATCTGCCAAAAATCTCTTTATTTCCAGGGCAAACATAATGTATTAATATTTTTCTACATGTAGCTTAATGTCTAACTACATTTTCAAATGCTTAAATAGTTCTTATCCCTTAGCTGTTACTTCCAATTTCTTTAAAATTGATATTTACTCAAATAAAACTAATAATTTACAAAAATGTTGACGTTTATCTTTTCCTTATAGCACATTCAAAACATCAACAGATATTATTTTTAAAAGAAATTTTAGATTCACAGAAAAATTGAGCAATTAGTATAGAGTTCTGATCTAATCCCTCACCTTTCCTACTACTTATTTCTCCTATTATTTAAATACCTTGCCTTGGCTTGTTGCATTTGTTACAATTGATAAAGTAATACTAATACATTGTTAGAAATGCATGTATTTCAGCAATCTATTTCTACTTTTTACATGTGCCCAGTGTGGTGTTTTGTTATAGCAGTCAGAATGTGCTAAGACATGCTAATTGTGTCCCAACTACAGCCAAAATGTTTCTAGCATCACCTGGGTATTAGAGATGAATGAAAGCTTAACATAGGTTAATGGTTTGCCTCAATAATAAATTATAGGCATTAATTTTCCAAAGGGTAAAATTTGTTTACTTCTCTGACTCTGATAATACCCTTAGTAGGTATAAAAATTCTTGAAAGCATTGCTCTTGAAGATCGTTAACAGCATTCTAAGTCAAAATGTAATGCACAAAGAGGGTACCTGAATGTTCTGATGCTAGCTAGGTGTAGCTTTTCTTGGTGTGGAATGTTGTATTACAAATGAAAAATAAAACCAGATTAAATTATTAAAAATGGGAGTCATGTTCAAGTGAAAAAAATAAGTAAAATATCTGTATATTTTATACCATTGTAGATCAATCTGATGCCAGGATTCAGAGAGTATGAAGCAAAATCACAGTCTAATGATGAGTGGTATTATATGTATTGCAAATAAATTACTTATAATGTAAAATTTTTAGATTTTTCTCTAAAGTTAAATAAGGTAATTGAAGAATCAAAATACAATTATAATTTTTAAAAGTAAATACATGTTGAGCTACTTCCAATTTTACTGTTTTTATCAGTTGAAATTGTTTAATCAATCAAAAGTCTTAATAACAGCAACATCTTGGATTAATGGTACAACTCAGAGAATGTTCTTGCAATTTCTGTGATTTTCTATAACAGTCAAAATAAGCTATTGTAATTTTAGTATAAATATTTACTCCCTCAATAACAAGTTTTTTTTTTAAAAATTTCTGAAATGAATGCAATGTAGTTGTTTTTTATTCAGTCATTATTTTGAACAGATTGCATTGACACTGAAAACAACTCATATTTATAATACCAAACAAAAATTGAGATTTTAAAATCAGGGCAAATAAAATACTTTACTCTCATTTTTAATACAATCTTAGAATAAACTTTTATTTAAAAAACTGTGTTGCATTTATTTCCTTTATCTCTTGAAGATGAGAACAAACAGACCACAATACAGTAAAGGAATTGGAAACACTCCAATAACATTGATAGTAAATTC
This sequence comes from Talpa occidentalis, assembly GCF_014898055.3. Classification (NCBI taxonomy): domain Eukaryota; kingdom Metazoa; phylum Chordata; class Mammalia; order Eulipotyphla; family Talpidae; genus Talpa; species Talpa occidentalis. The sequence goes on from NW_023605194.1 coordinate 115,095,995, forward strand.
TTTTTTTCAGAGCAGCGTTGTAATTAGCTAACACACTACAGAATCCCTTCCAGAAGCATCTTGCATAACTTAGGAGATTTTCTCATAAAATGAATGCATGCCTGCAGGTAGACTCTGCCCATAGGTGTTTATCTGCCTGTCTTTGGTAATAATGAAAGAAAATTAAGGCATTTTTTTTCCAACAGCATATATTAACCTCCTGTCATCTGATAGAAGGAAGTCGGAAAGCATATGTACCTGCAGATGGGAATACATTTGCAAGATTTTTCTGCTAAAGGCCAATATCAGTAAAACAGACTAGATTGTTTGTGTTAAAGTTGGAATAATCGGGAGGAATAAAACCAATAATGATATTAAGTATAAATTAGTAATGCTGGCACTTGGCTCAAGTTAAAGGAGTTTTTCTTCCCTGTTTATTTGTTTTATTGTGGTTTGCTTTGGCTTTTTTGTTTGTTTGTTTTTTAGACCTATGAGTTACATTTTTAGTGATAGTCTGCGGAATTACCGATTTTCCACCATCAAAATAACACAAACAAAATAACACAGATCTAAGACACCTGAATTCTCTATAACAGACCTCGTCCTAAGAGTAGATTCTCCTGAAAACTGAAAATGAAGGCAATGCTCCCCCAACCCTCCCAGTCCTGCCTGGGCAGTGACACTTGCTCCTGATGTCAGAGTAGACAGCTGGACAATGTGGGGATGATCCCGTTTGCCATGAAATATTTTCATTAGATAAATTCATTCTTTTCATATCACCAAAATCCTATGGTATCTAAATCTTATCTCAGTTTTAAATTTTTGTGTTATTTTGAACTGATTTCTCTAAACTTTTACTTCTCCAAATAACTGAAGATGTAACTTCAGGTTCACAAAAACATCTATGTATATTTGTGTGTGGATATCTTCTGTCATAAAATGTATATATGTCTATGACTCACAAATCCTCCTACATAGAATCTACCTATACATCCACATCAGGAAACTCACACAGATTCTCACTTGATTTACCATTACCTTAGAGTTTTTAATGAAATAAACTCTCTTTGTCTCATTTAGTTTTTAGAATAAACCTATGAACTGAATTTAACTGCACTTAATTCAGAGACACAGAAATTGTGTTTTATAGAAAACTAAAAGTATGCAATAATGTCCATTTTAAATAGCAGAATCTGATTTCTAAATCGAATAGCTATTTGGTTGGAGAGGAATTTCCATTGTTCACCCTTCCTTAGAGAAACTTTGGACTTGGAACTTGCTTTTCAAGCACATGTTGTAGGTCAATTAGGAGAGAAAGTGTCCTTTGAATTCACTGCTGAAACACAAGCAAATCAGCATAAAATGCCAAGATATAGTTGAGTGGTGATGGAACTTTGCCCAGCAGATGGGAAGAAGTAGGCAAGAGTGAGGGCAGAAATACAACTTGGATCAATGGGGAATAGAAGCTGCTTCTAGGAGCTACTCCATTTTACCATTGATGCTTAAGACCCTGTTCTCCCTTCTGTTGAAACATAAGTAAATCAAAAATGTCCTTGAAAGCTCTTTGTAAACCCTTGGAAACATCCAAAGCTAACACTTGTGGAACCACCAGGAGATAAGAAGGGACACGTGACCCATCGGACTTCCTCCAGTCACTGCCCCGTTCCCCGGAGGCAGCCTTTGTCCTCAATCTGAGCATATCACTGCAGTAGTCTTACTGCTGAGGAATGCTGACATGAAATGGAACATACAATATACATTCTTCTGTTGCAATTGTTTTTTCCCTACAATTTGGTTTAGGTTCTGTTTAAGAATTCTTCCAAACCCAGGTGATGGAATCACTCTCTTACATTGTCTTTATTTAATTCTACCATTCAGCTGATGCTGGTTCAATGTGTGGTGTGAGATATGGGACCATTGTAAATGACAGAGCTCTAAGGTGTTACAAAATACCTAATGAACATGATTATCAGATAAATATCCTTAAAATGACAATACTTATTTTCTGCAATTCCCAAAACTTAATTTTGAATAAATATAATTCTTGTAAAATTACACAGTCAGAGTTACCTGAAGATAATACTTCCCTCAATATTTGTATTGTCAAAAATTTAATCAAATAGCAATAACAAAATTATGTACAAGATATTTATGTTATTAATTAGGAAATGAGGTTAGTAAGTGTACTATATTTCTGTTGCTGTTGCTGCTGTAATAAATTACCACAATTTCAGTGAATTCAAATAACACAAAGTTATTTTCTTGCAGATGGAAAATCAGAAGTCCTAATTCAGTTTCACTGGACTGAAGAAAAGTTGTCTGCTGGCACTGGATATCCTCAGAGTAGAATGCATTTCCTGGCCAGTGTCTACTGCTAGCACATCCTGTATCCTTTCCTGTGGCTCTTTCTTAATCGTTCATCCTTCCAGTCTCTTGCTTCCATTGTCAGGTTGCTTCTCCCCATGACCATGACTCTCCCTGTGTTACTCTAAGAATTTTAGTGTTTACACTCGCCCATCTTGCATAGTCCAGGAAAACTCCCAGCTCACAGTTGTTAATTTAATCATGTAACATCTTTCTTGTCAATTTTCCATATAAAATGCCATTCATAGTTTCTGGAGATTAAGTCGAGGACATATTTGGGGACCTAGTTAGTCTACAGCATGTCTTGAATTTTGGGTATAATGGTCTTTCTTCTAGTGTGGTAAGTTGGGATAGCAGCATATATCTGAAATAAATACACAAACAATTTTTAACAAAATATTAATTTGGATCATCAAATCATTGTATACATTCCTACTTTCACTGTTTTTTTCTGATTAGTGTAATTGCTTATACCCTGGTACCAATCAAAGAATCTGTGTCTCTGTAAAAGCAACGTTATATATATCTGTGGATCTTAGTGCATAGCCTTGACTGCCTAGGAATCTCATAACTCTTGCTAATCTCAACTGGCGTGTTTTAGCATAAAATTAAGTGGTTAAAAAAAAAGCTTATCTAGGGAATATTTATTTTATTTAAAATTTAAGAATCAGTCATTTTATTTTATAGATAATGACAAATTGATTCTGCAGTTACATGGAAAGACAAAAGACCCGGCATAGCCAATACAATATTGAAGGAGAGCAAAGCTAGGCGAATAATGCTGCCCAGATTCAAGACTTGTAATAAAGCCACAGTAGACAAGTCCATCTGATATCACTGAAGGAACAGACAAATACATCAAAGGAATAGAATTGAAAGCTCAGAAATAGATGTCCCAAGTATAATCCACTGATCTCTAAAGAAGGAGCAAGGGCAATACAGTGGACAAAGTCTCCTAACAGTAGTTTTGGAACAACTGGACACCCACATACAAAAAAAAATCTAGACACAAAAATCAACTCAAAATAAAACATAGACCTAAATGTAAAATTCAAACTATAAAACTCCTAAGATACAACATCAGAGAAACCTACAACAGATGACCTGTTTATGGTGATTACTTTTTAGATACAACCTCAAAGACAGAGTCCATAAATTGTCCCCCCCAAAACTGAAAAAAATAGATTTTATTAAAATGAACAACTTCTGCTCTACAGAAGACAATATTAGAAGAATTAGAAGACAACCCATAAACTGGGAGAAAATACTTGCAAAAGACACATAAAGGACTCCAAAGTACACAAAGAACTCTTAAAATTTAATAGTCAGTAAACAGACAACCCAGTTAAACAATGAACCAAACCTCTGATACTTCACCAAAGAAGATACACAGATGACAAATCACCATAAGAAAAGATGTCCCACATCACATACCATCAGTGAAATGCAATTTAAGCCTGTAGTGACATACCAGTTGGTTCAAAAAAATCAAAAAAGCACCTAAGACCTGTGTCTGAAATGAGTGCAATTATTATTATAAAAATATTATTTTAATTACAAAGAGGTGCTTGTGTTAACTTCTATTCGTAGGTTCTTGTGAACTACTTGTATTCAAATCCCACTTTGAGGAGTTTTGTGACCTTGTGATTCTACTTAGCTCCTTTGTATGATAGTGAGTCCATCTCATAGTGTAGATAATAATGGCTACTATGAGGTAATCCATATAATTTTTTGGTACCTAGTATAATCCTAATTTTCAACATTTATCACCAAGGGAATTTGAAAGTATGTTTTTTGATTAGTTTTTAAGTCTTAAAAAGCACTTGAAACTGTCTCTGCCTCTTTCCATTAAATAACCTCAGGAAATGAATAAGTGATTAACTTAACAAGCATATATGCAATCAGAAAACCCATTCACTTGACATTCTGAATAGATATGTGCAATGTAAATTTAATGCACGCAAGTCTAAAAATATCCATTCTATTTCATACACTTATTGTTCCAGACCACTTAGAAATTCATCATGACATCATTTCTATACTCTATAAGGAAAATTCTTGGTGTATTAAATTTATGTAAAATATAATACCTTTTTGATACATATGTATATATAAAAATAACTTTTATCAGAGAACTACTGATACTCCTATTTAATAATTTCAAATGACTAGCTGATACTCATATCTGATAACAGATACGTTTATAAAATAAAATTGGGGAATTACTTTTCCCTCTCTGATTCTGGTTAAAGTGAAATATGCCTTCAAGTTCTAAGAGCTGTTTTCACTGGCTACCATTCAACAGGTATGCATTTAGAAATACAGCTAACCCTTTCTCCTGAGCCAGTTGTGAGTACCTTCTGCTGGTGGGATGCACCCTCCTCTGTATAATAAAGACACTATAAAAGGAGAGAATTTGCATGAGAGAAAGTATGCAAAGTACAAGAGAAAGAGTATGTTGCTCAGTGTCATCAACAAGCTTGGAAATGACTTTAGATGAACTAAATCAGCTCAAAAACATAAATTTCTTTCATACTTGAGGCCTTAATTGCCTAAGTTAAAATTTCATGAATGAGTTGAACAAGATAAGCAGTGATTCCTAAAGGTGGATAATAGATTTTCTTGGTTACTGTAACAGAGTTTAGGCTAAAAATTATTGATTTCAATTTCCCTTTTTCTGTTAACGTCCTACGTCAACTACACATTTACAGCTGTGAGTCGGGGCAGTGTGTCTGTGGGGCAGCTCCTTACCTCTCACGATTGCACTTGTCCTAAAAGTATCTTTGAAATGACTTGTTTTATTTTCATTTTATTCTCAGTGGAAGCGCCTGGCAATGTCAGGCTGCTCGCTGGAGTCCTGTTTAAGACAACGCCATATGAACATTCTAACACATTTGGATTTTTCTTCAACCACCTAGAAGAGCTTTCTGTCATGAAAAGAAAATGAGGATTATTATTAGGTGCAACAATAAAAGGATGAAGTACGGCACTGCTCTTGGTGTTATTCACATAATCCCATTTTAAGTAATGGCGTTAGAATCAGAATAAGAACATAAGCAGGAAAGCCTGTGGTATTTACTAATGACTAAGCTTCAGTCAACTTCTCAAATCATCTTGATATTAAATTATGAGTCTCACTGATAGATGCTCCTCACACAGCTTTGACAAAAATCCTAAAATAAAATAGAGCAACATCCTGTTAGTTCTTTATTGTGACCTTGTTTCTTTGAGATAAACAAATGCCAAATGGAATACAAGAGACAGGGCAATATTTAGAAGAAAAGAAGCAGAAAAGACACAAGGTGTTTGAGGAATCTGCTTATTTTTTCTTCTAAACGCAGAGGCCCACAGCTGGAGGGATGGGGAGCTGTCTGTCGCTGCCGTCAGGACAGTGTGCTGTTCTGCACAGCCTGGCCAATGTGAGGGAGCCAAGGCAGCGCGTTGAGTACATTTATAAGAACGGAGGACGGAACACAACTGGCCAGAGGCCTCGAATGACTAAGATGACTCTCTTGATGACCAGAGTATTAGCAGTTGGTAATGAGACAGGCTAGATAAAAGAAGTTGCCTGCAGGAGCCAAGTCAGTTTCCTTCCCACACTGGTGCCCTGATGCATGAGCTGCTAATAAAGCCTTGCCTGGGTCTGCTGCACCCAGCGTGCTCTGGAGAGCTTTTTCCCTAAAGGGCAAAGGACCCGCTCTTTGGGGCTTTGAACCTGCAACAGTAATATAATGAAAAGGTTTATTAATGCACGTAGCCACTGGGATGACTCTCAAAAGTATGGTGAGTGAAATGCATACAGCATAATCCCATTTATATAACATCCTTGAAATGACAAAAGCATGAAATGACACAGGAGGCTTGTGGTGTGGGGGAGGCAGTCAGGGAGGTGGCTGTGACCATGGGAGGGGGCACAGGAATTAGTATGATGGGTTCTTGTGTGTCCTGACTTTAATGCTAATCACCAACATGTACACACATGATAAGGTTACACAGAACTAAACATACATGTGTGCACACACATACAGTACACGTGAAACTGATGGAGTGTAAATAATATCCGTGGGTCTTACCAGTATAATTTCTTAGTTGTAGGATTATGATAAAGCTATGCAGGACACCATCACTGGGGAAAAGTGTGTGGAGGGTATATATGATCTTTTTATTATGTCTTATGACTCCATTTGAGTCTAAAATGACCTTGATATAAATGTTATAAAAATAGATAGAAATTAAGGTTATTTAAGTAAAATTCATTGTACCTATTTAGTGAATTTTCATTTACCTGGTCTTTTCAAGTATTGAAAAAATACTTTAAAGGGATTTTTTTTTTCCAGCTTTAAAGGTAAACAAAAATGTTTAATTTTGAAAAGTTACAATTTACTCGATACCTTCCTACATACTTTTTTGATAACATTTTCTGTCTAAGATACAAATTTTTCTAACTGTTCTTTCTAACTCTAAACATATTGTAGCATATTTCCTAACAGCTTATTTATTTGGCCATAAGACTCGATTTCCATTGCATCATGTTAAATGACATAATTTGCCACAGCAATCTGGAAATTTAATGAAAGTGTCAAAATATTACATTCCTATGAATGATAACATTTTTGGTGTGTATAATATAATTTCCATTTTTTCAAATATATAAACTATTTTAAAAACTTTTATAAGTTTCAGAAAATTGAAAACACATTCTAAATTATAATAATGCAAATATTTGAATTCCTAATAAATACAATTTTCAATACAGAAATGAATGCTAGAAAGTGATCATTAAAAGCTGTTGAATTATCAAGGGAATGTGCATAAAAAATGTCAATATCAATTAAATTGTAACTGCCATTCATCACTCTGGTATGCAAAAAAATGTTCTTCTTAAATGGAAGGAAATTAGATGCTGAATTCTGGGAGGTTGGGCCTACTGCCGAGTCTACCATATGGTTGGTACACAATTAATATTTGTTGACAAATGAGTGATCGTGCAAGTGTTTATACTCAGGCTCATCCCCAGGAGACTGACACAGAAGATCTACCATTTTTTTCCAACTTTTGGTTTATTGACAACTTGTACTTGCGTCCAATGAACTAAGCATTCTTCTTACTTGTTCCTTGTCTACGTTTTTATTTGTTCGCAGTTAAATTTACTCCTGCAGATGATATAGATGGCTAAGCAATGCCGTCTATGTTTTAATCCACCCCTTATTGGCTGATTGTTTTTAGTTGCAATTAACCGAAAACCAAAGTAATCATCTTCAACAAGACTGTTTGGGTCATTTGATCTGAAGCGGTAGATGTAGTTCAGAAAACAGACATGGCTTGATCTGAAATCTAGCTTCATTTTCTCCAGCTCTCAAGAATCTGCCCCCAAGTGAAAATTGTTTCATGTAAAGTTTGGATGCCTCATAGAGGAAGATGTTCTAGAGAGAGTAGGGCCCTCCCTCCTGTGGGACAGAGCCCCAGAGCCGTGTGCTGATGCACCCTCTACTGGTTCAGTGTCGGTGATCTCTGGGACGACGCACCATCAGTGTGTGGGTCTGGCGATCTCAGTAACCTAACTGGCTCAGATTCCAAGTGACCAAGGCCCCACCATGCTGTGGAAGTGAATATGAAGCTAGTCTTGCCCACAACTGCACGTCGTCTTTTAAGGAGGGAGTTGATTGATAGAAGAGGAGTGATTGTCAAGGTGGTTCTTCCTGGATCTTCTGAAAGTGTTTCTCAGTCTATGAGATACAGGGAGCCAGGAAACTGGGAAGACCATCAGTGAGATTTGGTTACGGTATTCCAGCTCTAATCCTTGAACCCGGATAATAGGCTCCTCTCTATATGGAGTCGGGAAGATATAGTTGAGAAAGAAAAAGAAAAAAGGATGGGACTAAAAATACTGCGCCTCAGTCCTAGTGCTGAAGGAATTTTGTGAAGGACATGTTATTTTTGTTTATGAATATTTGATGCTTTATATGAAACACAGTGCGTTGACAGCACCCTGAGACTTGGGAGCAGATGAAAAGTGCACCTAGCCGAAAGTGAAAAAGAAACGCTCAGCTCACCTGGGCATCAAAAATAAGCGCACAGATTTCAATAAGATGACATTCCCGCCCTAATCCCTCTGTTCCTCCACTAAGATGCGTAGAGACAAGTTGCACTAAAAGTAATACGAACCCATAATTTGGACTAGATTCCAAAGGAAAAATGGCTTTATGATGCCTGGTGTAAAATATTCAAATAATCAATTAAATTAGAAAATACTGTGGCACTAGAGCATGTTTGGGAACTGAGTCAAACACTTCTTTCTGATGCTGAGGAACAGGAGGGAGAGAGGAGCCTCGTAACCTAAGCTGGGGCTGAAGCGGTAAATCCAGAAATGGGGGTGAAGGAAGAATGGACACATGGAATCCAAGGAGAGGTCAGAAGGGACAGAGTTCAGAGCCACCCAGGGGCTGAAGAGACGTCTGCTCCGGAGACATTTCAGAGGTGCAATTTGGCTTTGACAGGTTCCAATTAGAGGCACAGTGAGAGGAGTGACATCTGTTTGATGATATTTTTCAAAAATGAACTGAGTGTGTACAATTGAGTCCTTTTGAATCTGTGAGCCAGCTTCCCCGGGAACAGGTTTGCTTCCATCCACCTCCCAGTCAAAATCCTCAGCAGGCTTTTTCCTCAGCAGGCTTTTTTTTTTTTTTTAGAAGTTGACAAACTGATTCTAAAATATATATGAAAATGACAGCCGAAAACATTTTGAAAAAGAATACAATGGAAGACATCGCTACCCGATTTCCAGACATTCTATAAAGCAGCGGTGAGCTAAGGATGAAAGGACCCACAGACATACTAATGGAACAGGAAGGTATCGGGGATGAGCTCACCAATGTACGGCTATTTTTTAAAAAACAGATGGGCTAAGCTAACTTAATGGGAAAAGGTTAGACTTTTTGCTAGTGGTGATGGTTTAACTGGATACCCACCATACATCCGGCCAGTATCATCCCTCAAACACTCAAGGTCTGATGGGTCATAATAGCTAACTATAACCTGTGGAAGTTCCAGATGAAAATATTTGACATCGTAAGACACAAAAAGCTCTAAAAATGTAAGAGATAGAAATAATGTATTAGACCTCATTAAAACTAAAAACTGGACTGCAAAGACCAAAAAAAAAAAAAAAAAAGAAAGAAAGAAAAGACCTACACAAGGGGACATTAGTACAGAAGTTGCTATATATTATAAAGCCCTGTATCCAGAATAATATGCATGTATATGCATGTAGACGGATAGATAAGATATAGAGATTGATATCTTGAAATCATCAATAAAATGCTAATGTGATGCCAATGTGATAAACATAGAATTACTTGAAAAGCAAGTCTTCAGAAAGAAAATGTGTAAATAGTGAATGAAGAGATATTTGACACGATTCATCTCTAGGGAAATACAATTTAAACCACAATGACGTACAACTTCAGACATCCAAGAATTTCTAAAACTAAAGAGACTATTAGCAAGTATTTCAGAGGATGCAAGAGTTCAACATATGGGAAAAATTGATATCACCTCACAAAGTCAAACCTAAAGATGACCCAGTCATTTCACTCTGAAATATTTATCTCAGTGGGATAAACACATGTAGACAAATACTCAAAGTAGTTTTAATCATAGTAACCCCACAGTGATACAAGTCAAACTGTCCATCTTCAGGTAAATGGGTACGTATATACAATAGAATATCACCTACCCATTAAAAAGAGCAACCTAAAGGCATAAGCAACTTGCCTGTTTGCATGAAGGGACTTCAGCAGGCTTCCCGCATGTTTCCAGTCTATATTCAGTTCCGACAAGCGGAAATAAGATTGGATGAAAACTGCCCAATCACTGGTTAACTGGTTTGAGGAGCAGAGAGAGGGGCTTCAAAGATGGTGGAGAAATCTGATTGAAGTAACGGGAATGTTCTGTATCTTGACTGTGGCTTGAATAAGGGCATATCCTTGTTGGTACACATGGCCCTGCACACTTCAGATCTGTGTACTTTATGCAAATCATACCTCAATGAATTGATTACAAATCAAGGAAGGAAAATGGTTTTATGAAACGTAGGTGTTGGGAATTACAGGGTTGCAGTTCTCTGTCACATAGTAGACCAATCCCATCTTGTAAAACCTGGACAAACTGGGAGCTTGAAAACAAGAAGTGTTGATGGGACAACCAAAGATTGTTTACACTTTACAGTTTATAAGGGCTTTCAACATTATTTTCAAATAATTTAATCGATGAAAGAGTTTCAGAGCTGCCTGCAGTGTGGAGGATGGCACCGTGGGCAGAGAGCAGAAGCAGAAGATTAAAGGGGAAGGTATTCTTTTTTTGCTATATGGATCACTCTGGATTTGAAAACATACAAGTAATATTACTAAGAAGGATGACAAGATCTTTTTAGTATTAAGGCAAAATCAGACAAGTTTTTACTTCAAAACATGTCATGCTTGACCAAGAATAAGTGAACTCTAACAAAAAGATCAAGTTTAGTTTGAAATTATGACCCCATGACAATTGTGAATTTTGTAAAACACCTGTCTGAGGCATATACGTGCCTCTTCGTCCTCCTTCCCTGCCTTCCTCTTCTATCAATAATGTAATTTCTTATCAATTAATCTGTACTCTTAATGTAATTTACATATAAAAAGATGTTATATTTTTAGAATGAAAAATAATTCATTGTTATAAGTAATAACTCTCCTTGTTTGAGTTCCTGGAAATTAATTGTTGTTACTAAGAATTTTGTCCTATTTTCCTCCCTGACAAAGCAAGGCTTTAGATGCAAGAATAAGCAAATATCATGAGATAAGTTTCTGCGTCTGGGCAGAGATCCTGGCAGCGGTGCCCTGTGTACAGGTAAATGGGCCACGTTATGAAGACACATAACGCCAGACAGTGAAGACTGATGGGTATGCACACATGTGCAGTGTTTAGGGAGACTTTCGGTCGGGAGTATTCTGACCTTGGCCACCTCGGTGCAGCTTATAAATACGTGTATATAGATGATTTTCAATACATATTTTGCTTTTGTGATCTTGGGTTGATGTTTTCAGTAGAAAAGGTATTCAGATGTACACAGTCTGCTGTCGTTAAGCGCTGCCAATATAATTTGCATTTACGTTGCTTATGCGCAGGCTTTGAACAGTAGATTCCAAAAGCTACAAAATTCTGATTGATTGAAATTGGAAATAGCTTTCAGGCTGTTTTGGTGTTCTCAGTGTGTGTGCGTGCACGCGTGTGTCTGTGTGTGTGAGTGTGATTTTAGAGTGTCAGGTTGTACCTGAGAATAACTTACTGCTTTTTATATGAACGATGTGAAGCTAATGCTATTGTGTAGCATTATTCTTTAACTACCTCGCGGTGTGTTTTCTATAACTACATGAATAAACACACAATGCTTTAACGTGACAGCATAAACAAACACTACAATCCTTATTCCATGTTACGAGGGGCGTTTACTTTTAAGGCTGCCACTTTTGAATTTCACTGGATCTGAACAAAACCAAACCATTGAAGGGATAGACTCTTCACGATTGTTAGTGTCTGCTCCAAAGGCTGCGTCTTCCATCACTCTTAAACAAAACTGTCATTTTGCAAAATTAGATTATTAATTTTCACAAGGCATGAATCTCAACCTTCATGGTACTTTTTCAATATAATTATTAAGAGAAAGTTCATGAATACTTAATGAGAAAGAGGCATTTGCATCATATAAATACCTTCCATCTCCTGTTCTGTATGCACTGGTTGCACGGCCATCTGGCAAAGGTTTCAGATGACTGAAGCTAAAGCAATAAATTAATACAGTAAAAGATGCTACCAACAGTTTTAAACCAATTAAAATGCTTGAAGTAGGCTCAATGCATGTTAAAATGTTATGTCCGTTTCTGCTAGCAGCCATGTACGGAAGAAATATAATGAGCCAAGCATGGCTGAAGGAAAGTTAGCAGGAGTCAGGAGAGCTGTTCATCGCAGGCACTTACAGCAAAGCTCACACAATTAAAAGTAATACCAACACAGGCCCAGCCCTCGCGGGGCCGGCCCACCTCTCAGGCAAAGAGTGCAACCTACTGTTTACCGACTCGATGGAAAATACTCTGGAATTTCAAGGGACGCGTTTCATGTTTTCCAAAATTTCCAGATCTCATTACTAGATGAAAGAGCAATAAATATTGACCAGAAAATGACTTCGAGAAGCAAAATTATTTGTTCTCCAGATTGTTTATAGTTGTTTTCTATGAAGGCTGCTTTTCATTTTAAATGCAGATGGCTAAAAAGAAAGCAAGCGAAGAGTTTTTAAAAAGTTTGTAGATAACAAGGGATTCTTACAAGTCATTGAAGATTAGAAAAGCAAGAGATTTATTGTGCTTCATGAATGAGATAGTAAATCTTGGCTTTCAGTACAACTTTCATTCTTTGCAAACGTGAATAACTAAATCCATGTTTCCAAGGCCAGTAAAGTGTAGCTTAAACTGATTATTTTTAAAAAATGGAAAGGTCATGGCAGTGGAGTTCAGTTCTATAACATTTCCTAGAGGTGTGGGCTATGAGCCTATCTTTACTATCATTATTTGTAGTTAGATGCAATTTAACTTAAAGCCCAATTTGTTGATTCAATCTTTTAATTGCGTGGGCAAATTTGAGAGACATTAGAAAAGTTAAAAAGACTAGCAACTTCTAAATATGGTCTATCAATCCTACCTTCCCACCCAGCCACCCACCCCAGATATGGTATACCTGTTGTATAGAATATGGGAGAGAGGGAGGAAAAGCTTATCAAAGGAACTCTCTGCAATCAGTTTTCCTTAACCATGTTTGTCTCTCAAGCCTCTGCAAAGTGTCTGAAGCAGTGACTGGGCAGGATATTTGTCTGCACCAATCAGGAGAAAGGTGAGTCCTGAAACATCGCAGTCCACTTTATGCAGAGACCCTAATGCTTCTGTGAAATACTCAAGAATATCAACTAAATGGATACCGGTTCCCTGGGTGAAACAAAGGCGCTATTGAAATATAAAGCATTAGACAGTGTGACCGCTTTTATCTTGATGTTGATGTGATCAGGAAATGTACAGTGTTAGACAGATGCTGGAATCTCCCTGGTAACATACGGGAACAGAGGAGAATCATATTTTCAAAAATGTTGGCCCAGGACAGGTGCCTTTTTGTCTTTATTCTTTCAACTCATCCTTATGCCCCCTAGGAAATCCTCTGCCTTTCTTATCCCGTATCAATTTATTTCATTTGTCGTCATTGCTTATTTATTTTATGGGATCAAATAACAAAATACTATCAGTAGGATCGCCTCTCTCTTAATTTCAGTACATGTAATCATGTTTATTGAAATCAAAGCTGAAACATACATGCAATAGCATTACTAATGAACACATTGTGACCCACCTCCTTTCACTTCCCACTGCTCACAGAGAGGAAGTCCTCACTGGGGTCTGCAGGGTAGCTCCGTGGACTCCACAGGCCCCTTCCCAGCCCGCCTGCCTACAGCCCTCCCACCACACTGACTTCAGATCCAGTCCTAGCATCACCTTGTCTGGAAGGTCTTGCTTGACCTCAACACCAGAGAGAAAAAGCCTCCCTCTGGGTAGCCAGGGCACCCATTGACATCTGTCATCACTTCCAGGTATTGTGGACGGTCACTGTAATGTATTTGCAGATAGAAAGTCTCATTCATCCATGCTCAGCCGGGGGGAGCACACCTGAGGGCTGGAGGGACGAGCCCGGGGATCCGCCTTCCAGGCGCGGCCAGGCGTGGCCAGGAGAGTTTGCACACGGCACTGGCCACATGTCTGTCTTCCTTGTCTCTTCCAAAGTTTGCTAATGATCCAAGCGCTTCTTAACACGTCGGGTTAGATTATATGTATATATTTTAATTAGGGCTTACCTCATGAATTTGCTTGAAGATCAGTATCTTTACACAGGACACATTAGATCAATATCGAATCTTTGAATTTAGAGATAATGTTTTTATAATGTGAGCTGTTTAGTTCCTGTGTTCTTCCAAGGTGCTCTTGAGCCTTTTGTGCTATCCTGTGGCCACATCAGTAGAATTTATGATGAACTTGGCAAAAGCTAAACAGAATTTGAGTAGAAACAAAGTCGCTACGGAGGGAGAGAGGGTGTGGAGCCTCTACTAGGGGCGTGGTCAAGGGACAGCATGGTTTTGATGCCACTAAAGTGGTGAATGTTAAATTGGGAGAGGAAACTGATTTTCATCTTACGTCCTCATGATCTAACCTCTTTATGCGAAGCGCAGCACTGTGTGAACTTTCAGTTAAAAGTCTCCTTTTAGGATCAGATGACTAACACTGAGTGTGTGAAGTAATTATGTGCATAAGTGACTTTGAAAAGAATAAAAAGGACTCTACAGATCAGGAAATACAAGTTTAATCACAATCTTACTTATTTTGAAGTTAGGAAAAACATTATTTTAATTTAAAGACATTCCATTGAATGTTAAATGATTGACATTATGCAAATCGGATATAGACATCATAATAGTGCTTCACGCAGGTGTACAATATTTCAAAACTACCATCATAATAATCTCCTCAATTCGTATTTGATGAGCATAGAAAACTATATTGTGAGTTTGCCATGCTTCAAGATTTATCTCTAAAAAGCTGTCTTTAAAGCATTTCTGAGTTGAAAATAAATTATAATGAAAGCACCTTATGAAGTTATTGTCGTTAGTGCATTTAATGTACTTTGCCAAGTGGTTTCACAAAAACAGTCATGCTTTTTAGAATCATCATCAAATACAGATTCTGATTGCCGAAGAATGAGTAAAACAAATAGAAGAGTCAATTATATTTGGAATAGAATTAGAGTTAGGTACAGATGAAAGTGACTTAGTTTATAGTGTGTGGAGATTTTGCTAGTACAATAATATTGATAATGGCAACTAATATTTATTGAAAGCTTACTGAATACTATAGGCCCTGTGATAAGGCAAACAGACCTGGATTTTCTTAGTGGTTTTCAAGCTAACTATGAAGTTATTTCTGTGTTTTTCCATAAGTAATGCTGTGATATGGAGATATATGATAAATAGAATGATAAGCAGCCACATTTTGCCTTATTAAAAATATTTGCATTTTTTTAGGTGCATAGTTTCTGCTAACAAAGTAGGCATGTGTTATGAGAGTAATTATTTTTTACCTGATAATTAATTTGTTCTGTTGTGTGGATGTAGATATGCATATAGATAGAATATCTCCTTGGTCATCTGGACCAAAGGTAATAATAATAATAATAATAATAATAATAATAGAAAATCTAGTAAGTGAACATCAGTAGAGATTATAAAGTAGGAAAATCACAGTGGAATAAGCTGTTATTTTTTGGGTCTAGTTTTTAGCAGGAAAACTACCTTCATATTCCTCAGAATTTGCTCACACCATCTCCTCTCCCATACAGCATCATATTTCTCTTGATCTTGTTGAAGTAGAATATTAAATCAATAATCACTTCCAAATAATTCAGAGGTGTTGCCCAAGAGAGTATAACTTTTTAGGTAGTATGACTTCGTGCATACTCAAAATGTGGGATGAAATTTAAATAAATTCTGTAGTTTTCATTCCATACTTTCATTGCTAGGACAGCCTTGGCCAGTACCTTTTAGTACTAACAACTATATACTTAACCCATATCCAAAATCACTAGTAACATAAACATATAACATTACAAAATGATGCTGTTTCTTCAACTTCTGATGAGTTTGATGTGGTTGAGGGCAAAACAATGGGTTGGTTTCTTATGAAAACAAATGCATCCAGTCCCTGTTTTGTGCCTGGTGCTGTGCTACTGGGTCAGGGAAGGATACTTCTGCTCTGTGAGAATCAGAGTGGGAAACGCAAGTTTGCATATTACAGTTACAGGGTACTTCTGGTGGATCTCTACTCTTATGTGTGTTTTATTATAATTCTTTAACTTTTGAATTTAAATATTAATCTAATCTGGACTGAAGAAAAAATGCATTCAACTCACTCCTATGTATGGCTGTGCTGTGAGGACGGGCGTATTCATACTGCGTTCTCAGACCATTTGATATATTGGTAAAATTTGCAGCAAAAACATTTTTATTTATATAAATTACAAGTTTTGTTGTCATTTGAAGGTAGATAACTACAGAAAATGATGACTGTTTTCTACATGCTGTCTTCATGAGAAAATATTCACCAGTAGTAGAAAAAATGAGATAGCAATGGTAACGTAGTGAGCACAAATACTACCTAAAAGTGAATCCCAAATGTTTTTTGTAGCTCCATGAACTGCCCAATCTTATCAGTTACAAACTGGAATAGGAAGTAAGCTTTCTTTCAAAGTTATTGCTGCAAGTTTTGAATTTACTAACATTAAATTTAATGACAAGTATTATCCATTTGGAAACTACCGTGGTAAAGACCTAATCGAATCTCTCAGTCTACTACTGTGGGTCCAATATCTGTGCCCCCCAAAATTCTTGCGTCACAACCCAAGGTGATGGCATTAAGAGGTGGGGACTAGGGAGGTGATGCCCTCCTGAGAGACCGGAGACTCCTCACCCCTGCCCCAACGCGAGGTTACAGTGAAAAGCCAATCGCCCAAGAACCAGGAACAGCCTCAGCAGATACAGTGAACCTGCTGTTGCTTGGATCTTGGACTTCCCAACCTCCAGGGCTGCGAGAAATTAAAGGATGCTGTTCATAATCTGTGGTGCTTTGCTTCAGCAGCCCTGCAGGCTAAGGCACCTAGTTGAAGGAGAGAGCTTGGTTTTCAATCTTCTGGAAACTCTCTTCCAAAATCCGTAATCAGAGATTGCATGAGATCAACGGAGACCAGGGGGCCAGCAGTTCCCTTTTGCCTTTCCGTCGGGCAGGGGCTGTGCCGTCGGGCACTGTGTTCCAGTCTCTTTGTTCTTAGCTGGGGGTGTAGTGTGAATCACAGCCGATAGAGTGAAAAGGCCAGGGTTGTATGTACGTCGGGGGCACTTATCTTTAGCTGCTTATTTGCCTTCCAACCGCTCCGTCTCTCTTTCCCTATAAGCTGGCAATGAGCACTGCGGTGGGGGCAGGTCGCGTTGGACAGCACCCAGGGTTGGCAGAGCAACAGTGTAGAAAGAGTCGGGGTTCCCGTGTGACCCCGGGAGTAGGAACATCCACCTTGACCCTCGACCAACTGCCACCATGGGGTGGGACACAGATGCAGTTCTGTTGTATTTGCACCACTTCACTGTAGGGTGTTGTTGTTCCGACAACACAGTAACATGCTAACGGATGAGCTACGGAAAATTTTGTTCAGTTGCGTCCCTGGGTATTATGTGAAACACGTGACTCAGATCTCTTGAAAATTCAGGACTTTATGCCTAATTGGAAATTATTTCTCGTCAAGTTTATTACTCTGTGGCTTTTTTTTTTCCCCAAGTAGAAAATTTAAAGACTGGAAGTCACAAGCCTGCTGAAAAGTTAATGTGGATCACTGCTTCAGACACTTTCTTAAACAGAAGACATGGTGTCCAATTAGAGGGTGGAAAGCTTTCAAAAAACAGGAGTCAGGGGAAGGCAAAGGGTGGTAATGAATTAAATAGGAGGTGGTAGGAACATGCACTGTGAGAGAGGTCGGTGTTATTCTCATGTACACAAAGCACCTCCTCATAAAACAGGGAGGGAGAATTCGAGCAAGAGCCTTGTTCCAAGGACAGGGAGAGCTCTTGAAGAGGCTTTGCCTTTCTGTGTGAGGAGACAAAACGACCCTCAGCATAGGAGAATAATTCTGGGCTTAAGAAAATACACCTTCTGTATTCACAATGGATCTCAGGGTTATCATATTCAAATCCACCAAGTGTATTTCTTCTTGCTTAAAATAATCCTGATTTTTATTGTCTGCCTATCAGCACTGAGTCAGGAACACGCTGAGTTTTAAGGAAAATCAGCATCTCATTTCCATGTGACATCCAGATGCTGTTCTTACTGGCTGTGTGCTGTGTGGCTGAATGCGTGTGGCCAAATAGGAGAAGTACACTGGGAAAAAACAACTTTAATATCTTAAACTGTACAAAGAAAAATAACAGCATTACACGGAAATTGTTTAAAGCACTTATTTAAGAATCGAGCCTACATATGCAGGGCAGATTGGGTGGAAACCTGACACGGGGCTTGCGACCAGAAGAATCCTTTTGAAAGCGACTTGGGTGTTTAACAACTTGGGGAGGAAGATAATTGGGCCAGTAACCTAAAAGTCAGCCATGTGCCCCGCTAGTCCTGCTCCCCACATGCGTGCAGGAGAGGAAGGGGGTGCCCCTCTCCCATGTCATCACACTTGCCTCCATCGCCATTTCCACATGAAATGCACGTTGACTGACTTGGCCTGACGCACAGACGCGTGCAAGGACAGTCTCCCCATCTGCCCGTTGTGTCCGCCTGCTGAGCCTGAACAGCGCCTCTTCCTCCGGGGACCCCGCGTGAGAGTCCAGTCAAGAGACCCTCTCCAGCTGGCGACCCCTGCGCGGTGACAGTTTTCAGTTTTCACACGCAGTGAACACTCTGACCAGGCAAGGCAGGTGGGAAGCGGGAGGCGGGGGCAGAAACTGCCGGTCTGAGGCGTCCCGGGCTTCACTCTGGAGCTCTGACGAGCCCTTCCTCGCCCTGGCAGATGCCCCTCTCCTTGCGCTGCTGTCATCGATTCCTCAGAGGAAAAGGCAGTGACTGAAATTGCACTCTCACTGGCTTCTCGCAGGAATGCTGCACGCCACAGCTCCAGAGAATTCTATTGTCTTTGTGCTCTTGCCCTGAGGGTGAACTGGTCACATCCAGTGATAATGTGGGGGAAATTGAAGCAGCAGAGACGAGATCAAGGTGTCTGTAGCTCGGGGCAGGTAGCGGGTTGCTAGAACATTGGAGACAACAGTGAGGTTTGTGTACTTTCTGATATTTATTTTCAGTTTATCTCACCAGGAAATTTAAAACATCGTGTACAGTGTTTGGAGGTGTTGACCTCGAGCAAAAAGCAACCAGATACTTCACACACACACACACACACACACACACACACACACACACACAGGTTTTTTCTGAAACCACAATCTGAAAAGTGAGTGTGATGGGGGGGATGTGTACCCCTGAAGCAAAGCCCACCCCACCTTACTCTGATCTTAACCAAGCGTGTGCTGGCCGTGGCTTCCTGGCTGACGGTGTCTCTCCCGAGCGAGCAGTGGCTGAGCAGAGGGACTCCCTCCTGCCCTGGGCGCGCAAGCATGGCTGCTTCCCGTGGGAGAAACAGGGGCCCTGGGTCTTGGGGTTTGCACAGCGTGTGCAGGAGGCCTTATTGAAATAGGGCTTCTGCGTGTGAGTTCTCACAGCACTAGAAGAAACACAGAATAGGACTCGGTACAGTCCAGGAACGGCCCTGGAAAGGCCCCGGGGCTCAAAGGTGTGCTCGCTCTCACAGATGGCTGGCAACCATCTATTTCTAGTATCTCCTCTCCTTTCTTTTATGTGAGTGTGTGTGTGTGTGTGTGTGTGTGCGTGTGTGTGTGTGTGTGAAGTCATGTTTGGTAATGTTTTAAATGGCTGCTAGATTTTAGACTTGGATGGAACCTTCTTAGAACTCAGGTACTGACCCGCCATCTCGCTCGTCTTACCTCAGCCGTTCTGCACAGAGCCTAGGGGCACCCCCCCGGCTCCCTGGGTGTCTCCTCTGGATGCCTTACACGCACACTTGTAGCCTCAACGCGCCGCCTCGCCGGCCCAGGCCCTGGCGTCCCGCAGCGGGTGTCCACTCCTCCGTCCTCACAGACCCACCCGCCGGGGCTGCTCACGTCCTGTGACTTCTGACTCCCCAGAGCTGAGCCGCAGCTTTGTGTGCATGCGCCCAGTGTGTGCGGGTGGCCCCCGGGCCCCCACACATGCTCCCTGGCGAGGCGTAGGAGCTGCGACCCACAAAGCCAAGATGTTACCTGCCTCTTGGGCCCACCTTTCGTGTCGTCTAAATTAGGCCCACTCACAGCCAGGGGCTTTTCCCGCCCCCTGGTCCGTGCTAGATCAACATTTATTTATAATTCTGAGTATTTCGAGCAAATGAAACTTTAGCCCAAGAACTTAAATGCATGAAGCGCAACTGCTTAAAACGACATTTAACTTTGGTTTAATCTCTCCGTGATTTCCTCTGGCGACCGTTTCTAAGGTGCCCTCACTTGCTCTGTCACATCCACAGGAAACTGTAGGGGTGGGGGAAGGTGCAAAATGCATTTCTCAGTTTGGTGAACAGCCGTCTGATTAGACAGCACCGGGGTGCACGTTGGCTCTGTCACCTGTCACCGAGAAGACCAGGAAATGCCTTGAGAGAATTATCGGTGCAAAGGTCTTGGAGAATTCAACAGCCGCCAGCTTCTTCCTCTTTCTCTTTCTGATTCATAAGAAGATCACAGAATACAGGACTTCAAGAGGTTTGCTTTTTCCTCCTAAGACTCTTTCTTTTCCAAGGTGGACTAATGGATGTTTTGTATTTCATCAGGCCAGAAATACCAGCTTTCCGATGAAAGCACTTATCTTCAGTGAAGAATGAATTTTAGAACAAAGAGTAAATATTGAGATCATTTAGAATAATCCTTCTTTTAGATATATGGCAGTCAGGGCTCAGGGAAAGTAAACTATATGATCATGACTACACTATCAATTAGGCCTGGTAGAATTCTAGGTTGCTGCCTTGAAACCTAAATTTCCTTTCACTGTATTAGTTCCCTTCATCATTTCATAAAAATAAAATTGGCAGGCGCTTGCAGAATTGTTATTTGAAAAACCTCTGAAGCAGTGAATATGTTAGTCATATTATAGCAGTATGAAAGTTAGAAAGGTGCATTAGTTGTTCCAACTTAAAGTAGGGTAAAAATATTTTTGACACTACTCAAAAATAGGCCAGTTTATCACTTTCCCCTCCATGATGATGTCTAATTTTGTCCTGTAATCAGTCATGACCAATATGCCACTGTTTGAAATTTTCCCGTTTTATCTGATCTGCCCCATGCACCACATAGTTTTGTTTTGTTGCCTGTTTTATGGAAAGCATTCGCCCTTGTAAACTGCAAACGACTTCTTCTCTAAGAAAATAAAATATTTTCCTATCAAATTGAATGTTTTGATGTAGCATCAGAGTAGTGAAGAAGTTAACCTTGAAGAAATGAGTATCGAGAATTTTATCACAAAAGGTACACTCAGTTGTTATAATTTAGGCCAAGAATCTGTCGCCAGAGCTGCCGTAACGACGTCCACTGACTACAGGTGGCTTCTGAGCCCCAGAGCTTCTTTTGCCCCTAGTTCTGGTTTTATCAGAGACCTCGCCCCCTGCCCTGCAGGGGGCCTCCTCTCACTGAGAACTCGGGAAGTCTCCCCTGGATGGATGTGAACCCCGACTTTCTCCTGTATCTCCTTTTCCTCTTCTTATAGGGACACTAGTGATTCTGGGGGAGGGGCCACTCTTAGGGTCTCGTTGTACCTTAGTCACCTTGTGTAATGTCCAGTCTCTGAATACAGTCATGTTCCAAGATACTGGGTGTGGGTGATGGCTTGGCCACGAGCTCTGCTGGGGACGTGTCTCAGCCATAACAGGTAGCACACACTTCAAACGTAGGAAAAAATAAGTTTCTACCATGTGAAGAGGCAGCAGTACTGTGGGCAGCCCTCTGGTTAACGAGTGAGAGTAGTTCTCTTTCTGTGTGCCCTTGTATGAGTTAAAATCTTTCTATACTTTTATAATCTCAACAGTGAAATGAAAAGGTGGGGCCAAAAGACTCTTAAGGTCCTTCTCGCTAAAGTTCAATGATCCATGACATTTTTAAGTATGTAAAAATTCATTTTGATTTCATACTACCTCTGATATTTTCCATAATATGAAATAATGAAGTTCCAATTTCTCAAGACTGCTAGACAATCTTTTAAAATAAGAATATAACTCTTTCTACTTTGTTGCTTTCAAAGTTTTGCTATCAGGACTGTGTTAAAAATGCAAAATGAATTTTTAACAGAGCATTGACACTCGCATTGTTAATGTGCCTTCAGGCATGTAATTAGCTGAGAAGTTTAATCTTTTATATTCCAAAGTTTGATCAGAATGCATAAGCTCAGAAAAGCTATAAAGTATTGACCAGCATCTTTCATTAAAAAAAAAAAAAAGAAAGTTCTAAGCAAGCACTTGAAGGCACTTTCTGTAAATGCAAATGCTCCTTGTGGCTTCTCAATAACTATATTAATTATCATGAGATGAATTCTTTTACCTTTTTGAATCTCTCCCAGAAACAAAATATGTAGCATTTGTCCTACTTTAGATTTTCAAGAGACTTAAGTTGAATGGGAATACTGACAAGTGTCATGTATTAATTTCTGATAAATGATTTATTATATGAATGATTCACCCAATAAAGAGGGTGTATCACTCAATAAGGAAAATAAAAAAGTCTGCTGAGTGGATATATAAAAATGAAGTTATAATGTAAGTTATTTAAATAAATGTGGTGTTTTCCCATTTGTTTGTATTGTGTAAGTAGCAACACACATATTTATTTATGTGGCGTTCAGTTTCCTATAGGAAGACGAGACAGTTCTCTGGCATGTAAGATTAGTGGGAAAACAATGGTATTGCACTGGGAACTGATGATTCAGATGAGAAGGGACCAAAAAAAGGAAACTTGCATGACAATCGAAAACATATCAAAATAAGAGAGAATTAGAGGTATTAACCACATGAGTCTGGAGGTAATTATCTTTCATTTGAAGAGCTTGTGCATTGGTACATACTCTGATTGTTCAAAAGCTGTCTCTTTAATTACTTTTATATCCACTCATTGTTCAACAGAGAGTAGGTGGTAAGTAATTCTTGTTAATTAAAAGTTACAGAGGCCTAAGAGGAAAATCAGATTTATATGGTCTCTCTACTTGAGGAGAAATGTTGGATTAGTTCTGGTGCTGTCATGCCAGACTCAAGTAGGAGATGTTCAAGTTTGGAACAGGCATGGGGCCCAGCCTGAGAAGCAAGGACCTTTGACTTTGCACTGACAGCTCCCTGAGGAACTACCCAAAGACTTCTGCCTTTATTCTTTCAATCTGCTGTTGCCTGGAACGTAGGGTGACTGAGCTATCATTGGTTTGGTGCATTTGTTTCATTTCTTTACTGATTTATTAAGAGATTTTGTCCTCTATGTTATTAACTTGGGTTTTTATTACAGATTACGCTTTACTCAGTGAACCTCTCTTAATAATTGGTAAAGTTAATCTCAGTCTCTGAGCATAATTTGCATTCTAAGCAAAACACTGTGTCAATCTGAAGACTACTCCAGACTTTTAAATTATTAACGGGAAATGGACCTGAGTGTCTTCATATCAGCAGGTGTAGCCAGGTAACTGTTGTATAGGTGATGGGTGAAACATAATTTGATAACACTGTTTTAGAGGAAGCTCCGAGAGTTGCTTCAGTGCATCAAATTAGGTGTTAAGCGAACTGGGTTTACAATCTTTCTCCTAAGAAGAGAGATGATAATACACATGGGTGTGGGGTGTGTGTGTGTGTGTGTGTGTGTGTTTCCCATTTGTTTGTATTGTGTAAGTAGCAACACACATATTTATTTATGTGGCGTTCAGTTTCCTATAGGAAGATGAGACAGTTATCTGGCATGTAAGATTAGTGGGAAAACAATGGTATTGCACCGGGAACTGATGATTCAGATGAGAAGGGACCAAAAAAAGGAAACTTGCATGACAATCAAAAACATATCAAAATAAGAGAGAATTAGAGCTTCCAAAACTTAAAAGCACTATCCTATTTTATCTACCCAGAATCCATGATTAATTCAGGTGAAGTTATTTTTCCTATCTTAATGAGTAAACCAAGATGATGAAGGTAAATAATGTGTTCCAAATCGCACAGAAAGTAAGAGGCAGAGGAAAATGTCAGAACTAAATTCTCAGGGTCCCCTAGTTCATTCCAATTTCTTCTTCACCTTGCTGCAGTTCACCGCCTCTTTAGGGAATACCAGCCAAGTTCTTGACATTTCTGCTTTGTATAAATAACAACGATCTTCCGAGACCAGTGATTACCACCTGCAAGTTGTGTTGCCCGCAAGGGGACCCGTTGCAATGTGATTTGGTTGGGGGTGAGGGTGCTGCTGACATCTGGTGAGAAGCAGCCCGCAGAGCCCCGCCCCCTGTACCCCATGGACTGCGCCGCACAGAGACCATCTGTACCGAAAAGTCCTTAATGCCAGGATGAGAAGGCTGATTCCCGTGAAGTACATGCTAAGGCTCATTCTAGCCAGGAAATCCACAAGTATGAAATTACTTAGGCCTTGGATACAACAAAGCACTTTTGAGCAATTGTCAGTGTTCTAAACCTTGAACATCTTGTCTGTCTGGTCTCAGTAATTCATAATGTCTTAGTTAATCCTGCCATCTTTCACATTCAGTGTCTGTGTTGTTTCAATTTTTTTTTTTTTTGATCTGTATAATCTGTGAAAAAGTAAAGAGGACAGTGAGATTTCACTGACTGGTGCCTATGAGCCTATAGGTTTCACATGTGGCAGCTCATTTGATCCTTCCCATCACACATGAAAACAGACTTGATAGTGCTGCCTTCTTTTAGATAATTACACAGCCCTGTCTTTTGGACTTAGAGAAAGTGATTTGACTTTTTTTTTTGGCCAAGAAATGAATTTACTTTTCTCTGTCCACATATCTGTGTAAAAGATGGTTCTGGTTAAACTATCTGATCCTCAGTATCAACTCACGCTGTGCAGGAGCTTCACCAAGCTGCAAACGTGAGACCTTCCGGGAGAAAGCAGATCAGCATGATTCCCAGTGCTCAGCACAAACATCGCGGAGAAGCCCAAACGCTCAAGCCCTTGTCATGTTCACGAGACACTATTGGCAAGCAAAGGGATTGGTCTGCAAGTGAGAGAAACCAGCATATTTGGTCTATAATCCTGGCCTACAATTCCAGCCTTGTTACTAATTAACTATGTGATCTGGAGAAATTCCATAGCTTTGTCCTCATTTTCAACTGTTAAATTTTAGGTGGGTATAGGAAATTTCTAGCATCCTTTCCAGCTTTATAAAATAAGATCTGCTTTTGTAATTCATTCATTTGGAATTCACTTAGAGATCTTATGTTTGTTTGGCAACCTTCCTTGTAGAACTCTGAAGAAAGTGAACGTGTGCATGTTGTGTGTGTGTGTGTGTGTGTTCATTTTAATTACCTACAAGTGGTGAACGGCTTATTTCATGATTTGAAAATTGTAAATATATTTTTCTGGTCTGAGATAAACCTCAAGTTTTCCAGCCTCCATGGAAATATTCTCAAATTGTATAACAAGAATTTCAAGTAAAAAATTTTTAGTTATTGCTGGAGGTAAAGCTTCATATCTAGCAGGAAAAAAGGGGGTTGACTTGGGATGGTATTCACTCATACTTGAGTTTGTCTTCTATTTACAAATATCATTATAACTTCAAAATAACTCAACTGCAGTAAAAAGAAACAAATTCCAAAGAAATCATGACCTTCAAGAGCCTTCCTATTCTGTCCTAGATACTTTCAAGTTGAATGTACATACCTTTGTGTTAAAGGTAGTACTGGTAGTAATACATTGGGTTAAAGGGAGAAAACACAGAAAGGCTGAATTATTATTATTATTATTATTATTATTATTATTTTGGCAATCCAACAGTGTTTTACCCTATTGACTATGGCTGGCATTATGGAAAGGAGTGTAGTGACTAGTTCCTCTCTCTGCCCCCATCTGGCCGATAATCTCAGCTGTGACTTAATTTACATTAGACTCTTTGTAGATGTAAGACATTAAGAATCAAGAGGCGATGTCATTCTGGATTTTGGTGAATCCTAAATCCTACCACTGGTGTCCTTATAAAAAGAAAATAGACGCACAGACATACAGAGAAATCATTTATGGTGGAAGTAGGCAGATACCGGAGTAACGGTGCCACAATCCCAAGAACACCAGTACCACAAAATCTGGAAGAGGCAGGAAGGATTCTCCCTTCAAGTCTTCAGAAGGAACATTGCTTTGCTGATGTGTGGATTTCTGATTTCTCTCCTACAGAATGCTGAGAGAGTCCACATCTACTGTTTCAGGTCACCCAGATTGTGCACGTTGCCATGGCAGCCTTATAGTAGAAAACTAACAGATATACTACTCAGAAGTGGGGGGCTTCTGTGTCAAATATCTCAAAATGTGGACTTTCTTTGGAATTGGGTAATAGTAGGAGGCTAAAATATGGAAGAACAAGATAAAAAGGTTTAGATTGCCTTGAAGAAGCTATCAGTGGAAAGATGAACTCAACAGCTATTTCTGTTGTGGTCTCCAGAGGAAAGCAGAAGCATGCTATTGAACATGGGCGGAAGCAAACTTGGTCAGAGAGGGACAAAACAATACCTGTTATCTGAATTGTGTGCCCCCGCTGGGCAGAAAGTGCTGTGTGTAAGCAGTGAACTTGAATATTTAGATAAGAGTATTTTTTTTTTTTTTTTTTTTTTTTAATAAATTTATTGTTATATTCCCCATACAATTGCAGCCCCCCCATTCTGACCCCAATCCCTCCCCTCCCACCCCCGCCCCCCTAAATAGATAAGAGTATTTCTAATGAAAGTGTTAAAGATGCAACCTAGGGGTTTTTTGTCATTAATAGTAAAATATGAGAAAAGATCAATTGAGTAATTCTGAAGCAACATAGAATCAGAACTTTTGAGAACATTGGCATGGAGTGAACATGTTTTGTATGTGTGATGTATATGAATGTTAGAGAAGAGCAAAAGGAACTGACTAGAGTAGGTTGCATAGTGTCCCCTCAAAATCCTTGTCCAGCCACGCAATTTGTGGTAGCTTGTTATTATCTATTGATTGAAAGAAGTAATCTCAGAAAGATTTTATGAGTTGAAAAACTCATAAAATTTGGGTGTCCCCACCAGAATAGTTTTAACTATGCTTTCCCCATTCCTGGCCCATTACCAAATAGGTGGCAACCTTTTGGATCAAATTAGAATATACATTATCTTTTCAAGTAGTATATTGTGGAAGTCTTCCTTAGAGAAGTTCCTGCACAGTGTTAACTTGTGGTAGACAGTCACAATTCAGCCCTGGCTCCAACATAGTAAGTATAAGCAACTAATGAGCTATCAATCCATTTCAATATTTTGGCTATTTTAGTCTTGGTTGAGGCCTTATTACCACAAGTATAATAGTGCAACATCATGTTTGATATTTGGTAATTCGTGTTGTTTACAATATAGTTTATGCCATAGTTCAATGTAGTTAGAGTTGATTTCTATTTGATTATTATTTCAAGGAAGCCAAAATCTTTCCAAAGTCCTAACTTCAAAGACCCCAGTAGTAGGGTACATGTCTTCTTGGCAACTTTTGCAGACAAAAGTTGACTGGGCACAGGATTGAAATCTTGGTATTCCTGATAAGTGATACTGAAAACAAGGAATACTCCTGCCCTATGTTGAGTGTGGTCCCTCGAGCTGCCACTCATGTCTGTTTAAAGCAGCAAGTAAGTGTAGATTTATTTTCTCTAAAATTTGTTTCTGCTCTTCTGCTAATTCAAAAGGAGGTTTAAAAACATTCCCTTTGGGCCTCCCCAGTGGCGCAGCGGGTTGAGCACAGCGCTGTGAAGCTGTCCGTAGCCACCGCAGTGCGGGTTTGATCCCAGCCGGCCTGTGAGAATCCCACATGGCGCGACAGACCTCTCCTGACTCACTCGCTGCTCCCCTCAGCAGTGTATTTCAGACCGTCTGCCTGTTCTGCTGCCCACTCTGTCTCTGGTGAATCCTCTCACTCCTCGCATCTCTGGCCTGTACCCCAGTTCTTGTATGCATAAATAAATAAATATTTTTAAAAAACACTGATTAGATGTAAAAGAAGAAGATGTAAAAGAAGAAGGAGCTATGAAGAAAAGTATAAACGCAGAGGAGGTTGTCCGACCTGCGTTGGGTGGAATAGCCCCGCGCTCCCTGGGACAGTGTCGCTTTCCTGATCCTCAGAGGCTAATCTGTGTCCAAGAACAGGAGCCAGCACATGGGGGATATGAACATGGTGCTTTGAGAAGGTAGAAAAACATGATGGGTTTCAGAATCATACTGAAAATAACATGGATTTTTTTTATTAGGCAGATATGGACGAGATCTGAATACGAGGTTTTCCAGTCCACAGGCTGCTCAATCAAACAGCACCTGCCAGGAAAGTCGCCCTCAGGTTAAGAGGATCCTTTACAGTGTATTGCACTGTGACTGAGGAAGGGAGTGACACGAGCAGGCTGCTTTAGGCACTGATTGCGGTCCAGGTCTCTGGAGAATCACATTATAGTGGTTTCTGGATAACATGAATTACATAGATGTGTGTAAAATACTTTGAATCCCAGGGAGGATCTTCCAAAACGCAAAAGCAACAAATGGCTGGCAGTTGACTCTGGCAAGTGACAGGTATTTTGTTCACTAGTGGAGAGGATGGTCGTTGTATAAAGGAAACAAAATGCTTCTCCTTTCTCTATTAAGTAGATCTGCCTTTGAATGGCCTTCGGATGGGTTATGCAACAATACAAAATAAAAGAATTAACAAAACCGTTTTTTTCAGAGCTACATCTCTAAGCAGGAACAAACCAACCATTGTTAGGGAGATTTTCTAGTAAGTATGAGGCTAGGCAGTTGGAGTCAGTTTCTTTGAAGTCTTAGCTAGTTATTCCTCCCCAATGAACTGATTACTTGCTTTCGAATTACAGAAATAGATGTACTGCCACTTCCGTTTTAAGATGAATGCTAATGTAGTCTGCCTGCTGGAACACATTCACAACAGCTCACAAAATGAGCTATCAACCCATTTCAAGAACAGTTTGAAATCTACTCTGAATATTTTTCTCCAAAATACAAATGCAAGATTATATGGCTGCCAGAAACTTCCAAAGGTCATCTAACATTCCAGCTTTCACATTTTCTGCACAGGAAAGAACAAGTCTTGTTCTTCACTATTTCAGTAATGTTTGTGGGTGCCTACTGTGTGCCAAGCACCACGTTAGGGGTCCAGGCACAAAAAAATGAATAAAATAAATTCCTATTATAAAACTCTTTTTTCCAGTGAGTTAGAGAGATAGAATTGATAGTCATTTAAAATGTTTTCATTTTAATGTGTTAAATGCCAACTTTGAAATCACTACGAAGTGATATTAGACTACTTTGGAAATGAACTTAATTCTACCTAGGGATTGACATCAGTTTCACAAAAATTCTAGCTGGATCTTGGCAGATGTTGGCGTTTATGGGGAAAATAAGAACTTTCCAAAAGTAACATATAGATAAATCTTGCTCTATGTCTGTCAGTCAGTAATGTCATGGAAAGATCCATACTGCTCTCTGAGCTATGGACCTTCAGTATGTTAAAAAAAAAAAAAGATTTATGGGGTGTTCCCTGGATACTCCATCTATGGCTTCACCCATAAAGATGACTATACCAGTTCAGACATTCCCTACTCATTAACTCATCAGTTTCCCTGGGGACTGGGACAATTATTATATGTCTTAGTCCTCTACGATTTATTATCTTCCTCTACAATCCCACTCCCAACTCCCAGCTCCTGTTATTTCATTAAGAAAATAGAAGTAACCGGAAGGTAACTTAGATCACCTGTGCTGCTGTATCAACTTCCCTCTCATGTCTGCTCCCATAACTCCACCTTTGTGTCCATCTGCAAACGTCTTAGCAGCCACATTCACAGCTAAGGCCAGTCCTAGTTGTGTTCACAAGGTCACATTGCTGTTAATCGCCCAAGGACACAACTCAAGGTCAACGCCCCATCTCTCTCTTAAGTCATTTTTCTTTTATTATCTTATTCCTTTTAGAATACAAATATCATTTCACCATCTTAAAAATGATCGTATTTTTCACTCATCCTAAAAATGAATAAATCTCATGATCTATTTATTCATCAGCCATTCATTTTTTTTCTCTCCTCTGTAGAAAATGCCCTAGAAAGAATTGTGTATAATCAGCTGTCCTTTTTCTTTCTTCTCTATTTGGAATTGACTCTAAATAGATTGCCACACCCACCACTCTACTAAAATCTCACTTCCCAGTGTCCCTAATGCTCCTGTTGCTAAATCTCTTGCCATTTCTTTGTCTTTTTAACTTTACTTTTTGGCAGCATTTAAATTTCATCTTGGAAACACTTTCTTCCCTTGGATTCTGGATACCACACTCATCTGGCTTCCCCACATTCCTGGCTACTCTATTCCACCCTCAGTTCATCTCTCCAAATTCAGGCATTGGCATGCAAGCTAGGTTAAGACTATGGAGCTGCAAAGGACCAACTTATCCTGGGCACAAAATGTCAGAGCCTGCCAAGCAGCTTATTAACAAATATAAATGAATTTTTAAAAAAATCAATATTTTTGAAACATTCTGGCAAAATATCCATGATGAACAAAATATATAGTTAAAAATAAAAACGGAATCAGGATGACTAATTTTCTCTTTTGCCTTAAGCTCTGACATCACTGGACAGGGCACTACTGCTGGGGCAGATCCTCTTTGACTTCTTCTGTTTTCTATCTTCCTGAGCCCTTTACTGAATGTCATCTGCTTTCCTGACTTAAAAAAAGCATCAACATTAGGGATTCCCAAGAGAATGTGTCTCGCTTGAACCATTAGCCAGAGATCTGGGCTATTTGACTACATTTTCAACATCTCACCTTGACTGTGTGATGGATGCTGAATGAGGAGCAGTGCACACAATCCTAATAATTCTTTTCTCATCCATTAAACCATTTGTTATTATTTATGCTCTTGTATTATCAATTTCACACATTTCATTTGGGCCTTGGCTAATAAAATAAAATATAATTTGATACACAGGAAACCCACAGCAGTGGATGTTAGATAAAATGACCTGGATCTTGAATTGGCCTCTTACTACTCTTCTATGCCTTTAATTCAGTCACAAAGACGCCTTGGTGTTTGTTGCATATTACACTTGTTGCGTTCTCTGCTGCAGCTATTTGTTCTCGGGTTCTACGTAGGTTTAGTCTTCATTTATCAAGTATTTTTATTTCCTTATTTCTAATAATTTATTGAATTTTGTGACTTTTGTAAATCTCCAATCTCTTCATTTCTAAGAGTTTAAAAAAAGTTCTAATTTATAGTGTTCTTTCAAAAGTGATATCAATTTTATGGTATCTTTCGTTTTATGAAAATATACTTTTTAGGCATATTTTTCTTGAATACTTTTATTGTTAATAGGATTAAAATCCTTCTTTTCTTTTTAAATTCTTGTTTGAGAAAGGTTTGAGAAAGATTTGAGTGGGATTTGATTGCAAACCTTTTCTGTGGCATATTTTTCGTGAGCACTGAGTTTCCCTACACTTTCAGAAGACGGCGGGTCCCAGCTTGGCCTACAGGAGAAAATCAGCAAAATTCACAAACGTCATCTTGTCATCAGCAAGTTTGGCTTATCTGAAGTAAGGCTAGGGAGAGTGGACATATCACCAGAGGTTAATATATCTATCACAGTAGCAGATGATCTAAGTTAGGAAAACATATTGATCGAATACAACATCCATTACTGATCAAAATAGTTAGAAAATGAAGGGCAACATTATTATGGTTTCAATTTCATTTATTTCTGCTTTGGTTTTCATTATTTCTTTTCTTCTACTGGTATCGGGCTGAAATCTCTCACTCATAGCAGGAACTTAGAAAACTTAAACAAGGGACTAGGAAAAATAATAACTATAATAAAGACATTAAAAAAAAGAAAAAATCAAAATCAACAAGCAACTATAAGCCAGAGACACACTGAGGGGGGAGCGGGGAGAGGAGGGATTGGTATCAAAATAAGGGGGGTGCAATTGTATGGGGACTATAACCAAGATGAAAGTGCATACATTGTGCAAAAAATGAAAAATGATGTAAGAAATATTTAAAATAAAAAAAAGAATGTTCAAAACAAAAAAGAAAATGAAGGACAAAAGGGATATTCCTTAATCAGATATATGTTACTGAAGGAAGGGTGGGGGCTAGTGGGCAAAGATTGAACAGCCACAGAGCTGGCGGGCATGAGCTGGCAACCACAAGAGGAGTGTGGGGGACCAGCGCTTGTGGTCACTTCACGCCTCTGGTGACAAAAGGAGGTGATGAGATAAAGGAGGGCAGTGGAAAAGTATCCCAAAGAAGGAAGAAGCCCCCAGGAGCTTTGGAGAGAGAGAAAAGTCCCCCTGCCAGATTATAAACTTAAACCTACCCCCAACAATAATGGGCTCCTCCCCCAGACCCCCTCCTACTGGCAGGAGTCCCTCTTGCATAAACCTGAGCTTGCTAAACCTCCAGTCCCCTATGCCAGGGATCATTCCTCAGTCACTTGGACATAAGAACCCACCGATAGACAGCCATTCCGCAGCATCACTGGTCGTACATTATCAATAATTTTGTGATGGTGAGACTCTGGAGGTTTTGTCTAATGGGGGAGGATGAGAATATCTACTAGCCCCACTAAATCAGCATTGATTTGCAGGTCATAGATACTACAATAAGATAAGAAAAAAATCTAAATGGCAATAGGTTTTTCTTTTCCCACAGTTTTTGATGAATAAACATTGAAACAGACAATCAAAGAACCAAGAATGGCTAAGATAAAATGGACAAGAAATGAGTTAGGAATGACATGGATTTGTCTGGCACATAAAAAGTAGCGACTAACTGTAAAGTGATGACAGCTAAGAGATTATTTTACTCACAGATGAACAGATGAATGGATCAATGAAAATATAGTAGGCAGTTGCTTGTTGATTTTTCCTTTATTATAATTAGCCTTTTTCCTGGTCCCTTATTTAGGTTTTCTAAATTCCTGCTATGAGTGAGACCATCCAGTGTTTTTCTTTTTCTTTCTGGCTTATTTTGCTGAGCATGATCCCTTCCAGCTCCATCCATGTTGCAACGGGGGTGGGGGTAGGGTAGGAGAAGAGGGATTAGGGTCAAAATAAGGGGGGTACAATTGTATGGGGAATATAACCAAAATGAAAATGTATACATTGTGTAAAAATGAAAAATAATGTAAGAATTATATAAAATAAAATATATTAAACATAAAAAATATAATAGGCAACCCAGAAACAAACAAACAAACAAACAAACAAATAAATGAATAAATGGATGCTCAGTTCTGTCAAAGTAAGCATTTCAAGTAAGTGTGGAAGGAGGAATCACGAAATGATGGAGAAACTACTTAACTCTATAGTAAAAATAAAAACAGTATCTCATCACTTATCCTCACACCTCCACATGTTTTTAAGATGAAAATATGAAAGCCAAAACTATGAAAAAATTCTAGGAATATTTAGAAAAAACCCTTTTCTGGCCTTGCTCTAAGTTAGGATTTCTTGAACAAGATACAAATGTAAAGGTAATTTGATCCACTTGCTATGCTAACAATGACTACATGTTTATATGTGTTTGATCAACAGATGAATGAAATAAAAAGTCAAGTCAAAAATTTGGAGAAAATATTTGCAGTAAATATTCTTGACACGTCATTAATTTAAAATATAAAAAGAAGTCTCAAAATCAAGTCAATGAGGAACACGTAGCTCAATAAAATGTCAAGGCGACAGAAATTTGTTTTGATACTAAGAAAATAAATTTCCAAAAGTCTTAAACAGAGGTTAAACTTTAATTATTTCATAATTAACAGTGTAATTATTTAGTTTTCATAGTCAGAATTCCCATTCCAAATTTAACATCATATTAATTTTATTAAAAATATAGGAAGTTCTAAAATTTACTAGCTTTTTTTTTTTTTTTTTTTGGAGAATAGCTTTAACCTGTGCTATTCAGGAAAAAATAATATTGCAAAATGAGTGGTGAGAATTCTTTCTCCAAATTAAATGTTCACTGAAAGGCATGTAGTATGGTGTCACTAGGCAATCGCTCTAAATTGTATCTAGAAAGCTGCATATAATTTTGAAATTTTCAGGGAGGAAATTGTGTGACAAAGTATAATACAATTAGTGATAATATCTACAACACTACATATTCTGGCTCATTTATCGCCCCTCTTTCTCCTCACAGCAGAGAATAAGTGGGTTGATAGGGAAAACTATATTCCATAAAATCAATGGAAAATTTGGAATTTGACAAACTGCACAGAATCTACTCTTGTCATAACACAGTGATCTCAGTTACACTGCGAAAAAACTCAGAAAATAACAAATTGATCAAGGGTAAGTTTTGATGAGCAAAATCTAAAGTAATTGACCTTGCTACACTAATTGAGGACACTGTAGATAACTCACTTCAATAAATACGAATATGATTATGAATCTAGAGGTGAAAAATATTAACTAATTCTTGCCATATGGTTACAATTATGCTGCTAGATTCTAATCGTTTTCAAATGTATCCTGATCCCCAAAAATATACTAAGTAGTGTCTGAACTCATACATCAGCACTGGCAATAAATAGACCATAACCTTGACCTCATCTGTGTCAATAACATAACAGAAGTGGCTGCAATGTTAGATGTAGGACGCTGGACGAGCTGCTGGAGAGACGAGTAAAGTTTTAGGCGAGAGTGATAAGGAACCTTTCCAGAAAGGCAGCGAGAGCAAGGGTGTGTGGGATGAAGAAGAGAATCAGTAATTTCACACCCTCTGGATGCTGCCCGTTCTCGTGAAAGCTCCTCTAAACGCCTGACTGTAGCATCTCTTTCCAAGCTTTCAAAGGACGTGACCGATGACTAACTCTATCTTACCATTCTTTTTATTTGTTCCAGCACCTCCTGAAAAAAAAAAAAAAAAAAAAAAAAAGGAATTCTTTTAAAATATGATTTATGGTGTATTTGCTGCATTTTTGAAGTTCAAGGATATCATTTCTCTGGCGTTTCCTCCAGCAAGATTTGCTTTTGCTAGCTCCACCGAAAGGGATAAATTTAGTCAATTTCTTCTGTTGTGCTGAAGAGTTTTTACAACTTTCTTCACTTCCTAGATAATTTCCTTCCTTTGAGTCCTGGTGCCACCGCTTCTGCTAAGCGTGGGCTTCCATGTCATTCTGTCTTAAACTACACAAACGTCCAGAAGTTAGAAACCAAATGTTCTTCCTCTTGTTTTCATTCCGTCTTTTAAAGATTTCAAATGCTCGACTTTGTAGGATGTTTTTGGGAGTTCACAGGGAACAGTGCTTTTACCTGTGCTGCTTTCCTTGTTCGCAGTGAAGAAACAGTCAACTTAATCGTGTTAATTAATTTCTCTTTCAAGATTTAGATTTAACGATTTTCCCTGGACATTTCGTTGTGGTCACTTTATGAACTTGAAAAGATGATAGATTAATAAAGCTGGCCTATTGAGCGTTCTTTAATTTATTTTGTAGTTGAATACAATCGGCTTTTGTGAACTACTTGTGATGTACATAATTGCTGGAGTCCTCAAACCTACAGTTCAGCATTCCCCTTTGGTTTTATCCAGTAGTAGGTTCTACCCTCAATTCCTTGATACTTTTCCTTCCTTTTTTGAACTCCCTGTAAATACCGTATCTGCTGCTCATCAGTCCTTTCGAATCGAAGAAAACCCCTATTCTGACATATACACAGATAGACGGCCTTTTAGTATTTGGTGGGGATGGGGCTGGGTCAGCTAAAGTCATAGTTTTATGGTCTGTGAGGTAAGTTTCTGACAAGTCATGGTGCTTTATCTGCAAGGTGTGGAAAAGGCAAACTTTGGTGCTTGATATAATTTGATGTAATTTGTGTAATTTATGTAATTTGTGTTCCAGAGCACATCATAGCCACTGCTTTGTCTCAGAGAGGACCCCAGCTACCCTGGGGTACATTTGACTGGGGTTACTTACTTTTCTCCCTGTAGCTCAGCCAACCCAGGCAGTCAAACTGTCACCAAATTTTGTTGATTTTACTTTAGTATTTCTAAACATCATCCAATTTTTCCAGCCTAATTGATTAACACTGGCCACCTCTTACCCGTTATTTTCTTAACCAATCCACTGATTCCAGTCTTGAATCTTTAATCT
Organism: Talpa occidentalis; assembly: GCF_014898055.3. NCBI lineage: Eukaryota > Metazoa > Chordata > Mammalia > Eulipotyphla > Talpidae > Talpa > Talpa occidentalis. The sequence continues at coordinate 115,132,417 of NW_023605194.1, forward strand.
CCGTTACTATCATCAGAGCCTCAGTAACACTCAAGCAATGCAAGTAGAGAGATTTCCTCCTAAAAATATTGGGATAGTTTTCACTTCGCTTTGGATCAAGTCTGAACTCTTTGTCATGGTCTTTGTCGCTTTTAATGAACTGAACTCAACCTGGCAACACCTTTCACTATTTATAACCTCCAACTTGTTCCCCCCACATCCCCCCATGCTGCAGGCACATTTCATCATGGACAATATCGAATCCCTCTCATCCATCTCCTCAAACATTTTATATTGATCTATCCACTTAGAAGCTTGTAAAATTGTGTTACCTCTCCATGGAAAATTTGTGTTGCTTTTTGTTTTCACACTTTCCCTCAGCTGACATAATTGCCATGCTTCCAGCAAGCCTACTTTCTCTTCATCCTTCCTGTGTCATCTTACAATATTTACTCCACCATTGTCATGACAGTTTAAGTAAAAACAATATGCATCGCATTTCACTGGTATTGTTTATGTGTCTGCTCTCACTGTGAGACAGAGAAATGTATGAAGATAAAGTGTGCTCTCATTTCCTCCTCATCATCTCCAGGATTTTACAGTGCCTGATAAATTGTGGACACCCAGTAAATATTTGCTAAATGCAGTTTCAGAGAAAAGGACCCATGTTAAAAGATATTTGTCCTGGAGAGTTCGGTGTTATGTATCAGCAGCAAATGACTGAGTGTGTATGTCACTCTAGGGACACAGCTTTGATTTAAACAAAAAATTCTAACAAGCGTTCCTCCGAAAGTCTGTAGTCAAGATAGAAAACCACTTGGTCTCTGTAATGACACCAGAACCCACCAGACTCCAAATGGCTCCAGACGCACAAGGGCCTTGTAGTCACATACTCTTGTCCCGTCTGGACTCTCCTCTGTCTTGTATTTTACTCTTCCCTATAGATTAAAATGAAGTCCTTGGGGTTAAGTTCATTGGCACTGCACTGGCGAAAGCTTATCCATCTGCTTCTGTTGTCACTGCCAGTTGCTATGTTACGTCAAGGGCACTCATCTGCTGTCTAGACTTCCACATTAGCCTTAACGGTTCCCCACTGTCATCTGCCCCCCTCCATCCCCTTCATTCATCAGCCATTGAGTCTTGCAGAAATGTACCTCTGACCTTATTAATTCCCTCTTTAATATTAGTGTTCTTTTCCATGGATCTTTCATTCTAAATTCATGGGTGGTATTGATTTTAACTTACCAGAGGTAAGGTTAATCACATCTTAGTAACAATGTTCCTTTCCCTGCACACCTTTCCTGCACATCCATTTTAGAATGTGTAATCACCTACACATCGGCTTGGGTAACTTGTTTATGAGTCTCCACAGCTAGACTGTAAGCTCTACAAGGGCAAAAATCATGCCTGTCTTTAGACAGATATTCCCTGCAATCAGCACAGGTCTCAATAAATGTCCATGATTGCAGTTATAGATAAATGATTCTGAATCTCTGTTACAATGAAAGTTCTGCCCTTTGGGTTTGTAAAATTAATCCTTTTGTTGAAGCACCTTGATTAGTTTCAGGAAGGTCAAAGTGAGGCTGAATGGTTTCCCCTCCACTGGCACTCCCCTGAGGCACATCTCCAGGAAGCACTTGAGTGGCTGTGCTGAGCACCTGAACTTGATGATGGCGGTGGGTCTTCTGGGGGAGCCTGACTTGTGCCCTGCTTTCCTGGTGCAAGGCGAATTAGGAGAAAGTTTTGGTGTAAGACATTTGGGCATCCGTCTGTATCAAGGGTTCAAGGTCTCTTCTCAGAAGCTGAAGGTTATTTGTCACTGACTCATCTGTTTTTGACTCCTTCACCAAAAGAATCTACAGCAACATGGGGATAAAAATACATCTGTGCAGTCAGCACTTGCTGACAAACACTAGTTTGCCTTGCCGTTCACAAAAAGCAACAGCTGAGCTTAAGAATAGTGTTTCATTTGCTGCTAACATCTCCATTCATCAAGGTAAGATCAACACGAGTCATACCTTTAGAAGGAAAATTTTAAATAATTTAATTTTTAAATGCAGATCAGTCCTTAGTATAAGGTTTAACGATTTTAAAGTTATCATCTTTTTTTTTTAATTGAGCTACCATTGGTTGACAGTAACATCTGTGTCAGGAGTACAGCCTCACACCTCAATAAATGCATATACTGCAGCACACCAACACCAAAGTTCAGCTACCACCCACCACGCTCCAAATGGCCTCCTCTACTCATTCCTCCACCCCAGGTTTATTTCCTAAGAATGTAAAAGCTAATTTGAAAAGCAAAATGTACCCGTATGTCCACAGCATTACATTCATGATAACCAAGGCACGGAAACAACCTGAATGTGTCCTCCGGTAGATAAAAAAATGAAGAAAACTGGTCCACATTCACAGCAGAATCCTCCTCAGCTATGGTGGTGGGGGAGAGAAAGGGTGAATCTTGCCTTTTTCTACAATACAGATGGGCCTACAGATGGGGATTATACTGAGTGAAATAAGTCAGAAAGAGAAAGACTATCCTACATAGCTTTACTCCTATGTGGAATATAAAGAAAAACCAAATGGATAAATAAAAGAATGCCAAAAGGACACTTAAACCAAGTTTAAACTGTTCTATGCACACCTTAGGGACAATTGGGCTGCTGACCAAATACCTGAATGAAATAATTGAAAACAAATAATTATTGGAATAGCTGTCTTAAAATTCTCTAATGCAACTCAATGATAATTTCAAATAATTTACTAAGGTTGAAAACTCTCTTTCCATTTGGTTTCAAGGAAAATTAAGTTGATAGTTTTCTATACTATGAATATGTCCAGAAAAAATTCTAAATATATTTGCACCTTCAGATTTTTTTGGTGGTTGTTATTAGTAGAAGTTGAAGAACATTTTGCCACTGGCATCACAACATAATCTTTCTTTTACAGGATTTAGATAGGTCTATGCTTTTAAAGTGATGGTAACTCTTTGATCTTGTACCCTAAAATTCTATGGCCCATCCCTATGACTTTTCTCATTGATTCCAGCCAGACACCCTTAAAATAGAACTCATGGTATATTCCACCTTCCAGCTCACAACTTCCTTGACCCCCATCTATGGAGCTTCTTAGAAAGCAGTTAGTCTTTGCAGTCATGGCTGGGGTTCAGACCCAGTGCTGAGTGGCCAGTGTTACCTTGGGAAACTGCTTTAAACTATATGCATTTCTTCAACCTCTTCTCTAGCTGAGGTACATCGTTGTGAGCTTAAGATGATAGTTGAAATATAAATCAACTAATGGAAAAATGACCATGTATGTGTATTAGGAATAAATGGATGGCCATGCTTCCATCTGATTTTTTAAGGTAAAAACATTTTCAGAGTATCATTTGAATTTACATGAGCTCACTTAAGTCATCCTGAGGCTTTAATGAAGTTCCCACTATTAATACAGTAAGGATCTTCTGAAACAGACCGGTGCAAGGACATTTTAAATCTATGAGAATTGTTTTCTCTGGGCTCTGATACTCCATTTAGTCAGTCACCTCCATCTTTAAACAACACGCAAGCTGCCTTTTTGCTTGTAACACCGATATCACACCACCTGGCCTTCACTTCTCAAATCAGCGCTCTGAATTACATATTTTTAAATTCAAAAACAAACAAGGACACCCCCTCATTATCTCAAAACATAAGAAAAACGTGGTTTTAGTCCTAGTACAATTTGGCCTCTCCATGCAACAGAGAGAAAGGGAAAAATAAAAGGAGTCCATCATAGAATTAAAAGAAATTGGTTGTAATAATGCTTGGCTTGTAAATCTAGGGAAACAGCAATGAAGAATCACAGTAATCAAATCTGGCCTGAATAGAGCTCTGTGTAATTAGTGCATTACACATAATGATAATGATCTTGTATTTTATTTAATTTTATTTATTTATTTATAAATGACTGCCATATTGCACCTGGATACTTTACAATAATTAAAATAATTTAAAAAGTACAAAATGAGTCTTAAATTAAAAAGACACACCAATTTCCCAAGCTGATAAAATAACCTCAACTAATTAAAAGCCAGAACTCTTATTTTCAGCTGGCACTGGGCTAGGAATACTCGCACATCAATTCACGTCTATAGAGTGATGTTCACATGTAGAGGGTTTCACTGATAATTCTATTTGAAGAGACAAAATTCTAAGTGGTAGCAAATGTTAGCTGTGAAAACGTGATGATAGAAAAACTAATGATAAAGACACACATTCCTGAGTAGTTGGTTTAAATAACTTCATTAATCAAATATATATATATATATATATATATATATATATATATATATATGTTCAAGACGTGCCGTGTATAAAGCGATGTTCTCCGGAATACAGAGGCATTTTTCATTTGGCATGCTTTTCCAATCTTCGGTATCCTTAAATTCTTGTAAGAAAGATAAGCACATTTAATAAATTGTATGTCAGAATAACACAGATGGTATTAGAAAACCCATAAAATGACAGCATCTCTAGGAGAGGAAGACAGAACCAGGTTGATATAAGAACTGAAAGTTTGTTGTCCTTAATGAAAATGAAGTCACTTTACTTTAAATCCTAGTAGCTAGGATTTAAATGCCAAATACACTGTATTTGACGGTGGTATAGGACATGGAGGAAGTGCTCACAATCTATAACAAGCACATATGAAACAGGATGGTGCAGAGATAATATACTTCTAGAAATTCATAGTAGGGAAAGACTAACGGGTTTTAATATGGCGGTCCAAGTCATTTGTATCCTCTTTTATAAAGTTATTTTACACGTTATATAATTTTCAAATCTGGCCCTTTTTCTTGAGGTGAGCACAGATGCAATGCAAACAAGTAGAAATCCCTGATATTCGTGATTCTTAGGGAAAGGAAATATGTCTTCTGGGGCAGGAGAGCAACACGATTTTTCTGTGATGAGGAACCACTGTGCCAAATCTTTTAGAAGAGAAACAACATTGAAAACCATCGGAAGAAGACAATTTATAGGCCACTGTTGCTGGCAAATATATTACATACCTGTATGTTAAAGCCCATCAATATTTTATATACATACTGTGTTACATGATTGCTTTTTAAATCAGTTTAGAGGAGAAGATGCATTTATTCTTTGTAATTAAATAATGAATTGTACAGGTGTTCCTTAATTGGTATCTGAATTCAAATCTGCTGTCTGGAGTTACCAGCAGTCTGAAAATTTTTCACTAGCAGTTCTTGTAGTTGGGGGTGCAGGCAGCCAAATCCCTCAATGTTTGTTTACCTCGAACTCTATTTCAATGTCCTTGAAAGATAGTTTTGCTGGGTTTGTGTTCTCGGTTGTTTGTTTATTTTCATCACTTCAAATATGTATTTCCACGGCCCTCTGGCCTCTCCTGTTCCTGCTGAGGTCAGTTATTAGTATTGCTGGGATTCCCTTATAATGACAATCATTTCGCGTTTTGTTTTGCTTTTTCCCCTGCCAAGATTTCTCCTATTCTTTTGCTTTCATTTTTACTAGGACGTGTTCTGTCTACAGCTTTGTCTTTATCCTACCTGGGAGTTCACTGAGCCTTCTGAATGTGCCGATTAATGGGATTTTAAATTAAATTTGGCGATAATTCTTTTGTTTTGTTTTTCCTTTCACTCTCTCCTCTCTTCCTGGGCCTCTCATTTACCTACGGCAGTGTTTCCTGGCGTCCCTTCTTCCTCTAAGGCTCTCATTTCCCCCCTTTTCATCCTTTTGCCTTTTCTCCCAATAGCATAAACTCTAGTAACACTTCCCCAAGCTGGCAACTTCTTGCACTGATCAGTTCTACTCTACTGTGGAAACTTCTAGCGAAGTTTCCATCTCAGTTATAGTACTTGTTAACATCAGAATTTCCTTTTCTTTCAGAACTCTTAGCCCTTATGGGCCTTTTCTGTTTCTCAGGGACATCATCTCATACGGCTTTACGGCCTGGATCTCGGCTCCCCCTACTCAGTGGACCTGTTCACCGGCGCTGCCCAGGGTTCTTGGCTGCGAACTCAGCACCTCATCGCTGTCCCCGGTCTGCTGCCGGCTTCCTGTGTGGGGTCATTCTTTGCTGTTTGTTACAAGTCCTGGGTCTTCCTGTCAGGCACTTCAGCCCTATATGGATCTGACACTTGGCAGTGCCACTCTCAGTCACCCGTGTTTTCCTCTTTATTTTCTAGTGACTCTGAGTTACGAGTGACATCTGTGTGGCCACCATCCCCCGAGGGCTGCGTCTGAAGCTGCTCCTTTGTGTGGGCGGATGTGCCCACCTCACCCCGGAGGCCAGCGGCCTGTCGGGCTAAGGCTGGGCTGCCTCTTTTCCCGACCACAACCAGCTGTTAAGCTCCACACATTGCTGGCTGATTGCCTTTTTGCTTTCAACAATGCTTTGGGGGTACAAATGGCTTCCCAAAAATCCAATCGTGTTCAGGCTCCTTTGAAGAAATGGTTTCTGAGGTCAGTGGTTGAGATGTGTTCTCAGCCCTGGAAGGCACATTCCCTGCTGCTTCTTTCCCTGGCTCTCTTCTGCAAAGTAACTGGCCTACGGGTTAGCCTTTATTATCAATGCAGCTTATCAATTTCCTCTCAATTGTCTTTCACCACAACCCTGCTATTTTTGAGACAACCCATAGTTCTGAACCACTCCATAGTCTGTTGTAAATGAAGTCACTTCCTCTGGGACGGGATGACAAGTTCTCTGCTTTATGGCTTGTTTGTCTGCTCAGGTGAAGCCTCCGAGCCACAGCCCTGGATGCAGGGTCAGTAAGTGACCGCTTCCCTCCTTGTTCCTGGAGCTGAGTGCTAGGTGGGAGGCCAGTGCCCACCCTCCCACTCATGGCATGCAGTCATCGCCTTGCAGATGGTAAATTTCGCAAGTTGGCATGAACTCCTAGTTGGCATATAGTGGCACGGTCACTGGCTTGGACGTGAGGAGTCCAGAGGTGATGGTTGACGAGAATCTAATTCTTCAACAGTCAGGTCTAGAGCGTGGCAGACGATACTAGCACATTGCCATGTTTCTGGCTTTGAGGATGCTAGTGCTGGCATTTTCATCTATCTTTTGCATTTTATAAGGTTGTACTATTGTCATTATACTGCCAAGGAAACAGACTGAGAGTTGAATTGTTTTGCTCAGTTCTCAGAATTAGCAAATGAGAGGAGCCAGAATGCGAACATAAGCTCTATCTTTGCAAACCCTCATTCTCTTCAGTAAAACTCACTGCTTTTAGACTGCTGTTAAATGGTTCAAAAACTTTGTAAAGACTTATTAGCGATAACAGTTTCACAAAAAGTTTTAAAAAGTAAGCTCTACCTGCAAACTAGAAGGCAGGCAATACCATATTACTCAAATAGGTTAGAGCTAATGAACAAACATCCTCTAAACATCTACTCGTTCTAGTGGTCTAAGACCAGTTTAAATTCCAAACGCTCAACTTCACAGGCCTGCCCTGTTTTCAAGAATTAATAGGTATTTGAGAGTGAATATGGTGACATATTTATCCCTTCCACCTTTAAAAGAATCGAGGCCAATGCTTCCATATATACTCTGCCTCTACGCAGCCTCCCACTGCACATCTCCACCTGATTTGGAAAGCTCAAGCTCCTGTACCCACACATCCCCCTTTTCACTTGCAGTTTCAATGAAGCTCGGTCGGAATTATTTTTACCAGCTGGTGCACTAATGTTTGGTGGGTGAAGGCTATTGGGATGGAGTACATGTATGAGAACACCCCCAGAAGCCACCTGACCACCCCCTTTTGAGATCCTGGAACACTGGCAGATACGTGTGGAAAATAAAGTTTATTACTTAGAGAAAGGGAACATTGAGAACAGATCTATTAAAATGAGTCTCAAGTGCGCTTCCCACTCCAGCCCACTCCTTTCACACAGAGTCTTTGAGAGCCACCTGACATAAAGAAAAAAGCCAAAAGTGATCTTAACTTGCAGACCTACATCGACAATTGTGTGTTGACCCTGTATCCTCATACACGTACCCACATACACAGAAGAGCTGGCTGAGTATAAGGTGTACTTTAAGTAAGTTAGTGGGCTTCAGGTTTAAGAGAAATACGTCTTTATTTTGAGAACCGAATTTGTAGGATGTTATGTGTGATAACAGCTACCTGCCCTCAAAGTCAAGCCTATTCTGTGCTTTAAATTCATAGATTAGGAATTTTCTTTTTAATTGATTGACCAGTAAATGTGTAAGCGGTGTCTTTAGGGACAGTAGCAACACAAAATATTGGCAAACTGTAAGTAAAACCCCTTTCAAACTAGGCCAACATATGGATAGAAAGATTCATTTTTTTCTTGCTTTGTGAACTAATATTTCCATAATATATGGCAAAGTGTTGTTTTCAAATGCTTAATGGAAATAGAAGTGCTATTTCTAAATAAATAATTTTATAAAAGATATCAGAATAGGGAAGTATTACATTCATGGGGAAAAGCTTAAAAATAGATTAAGATTAATCATGGATGTGGATGATATACGTATATGCTACATGTGTTCCCTGGGGAAGGGATCACAGGTAATTGATGGCTAGAAAACATGGAAAAAGTTAGTGCCAATTTATGGGGAGATAAGAACCCATTATTCAGTTCCTTTAATTGTTTTCATAGTTTTTATTTATTTTTAAAGATTTATTCATTTATTTATACAAGCACTGGATACAGTCAGAAGCATGAAGGGTGAGAGAATTCACCAGAGCTAGAGCGGGGAACAGAACAGGCAGACTGACGAAGTACACTGCTGAGGGGAGCAGCAGGCGTGACAGGAGAGGTCTGTCACACCATTTGGGTCCCTCGCCGGTGGCCAGGGATCGAACTGGTGCTGCAGAGGCTGCGGGCAGCCTCGCAGCCCAGCGCTCAAACACTGCGCCACCAGGAGTAGGCCCTATTTTATTTTTTTAATATGAGTTTGGAAGCTGACAATAGAAAATTTAACAAACTATTCCTGAGGAAACCTAATTTTCTTCTTTTCACCCCTTCCCTCCAACCACCCCCATATCTTTTCCATATAGTGTGCTGTGCTAGGCATGAAGTTCCAGCCCTTAAGAACAGTCCAATGGTTGGACCTCCCCGGTGGTGCAGCAGTTGAGCGCTGGGTTGCGAAGCTACTCGCAGCTTCTGCAGCGCTGGTTCAATCCCCAGCTGCTCCCCGGCCACTGGAGGAGGGTCCCGCATGGCGCGCAGACCTCTCCTGCCGCCCACTGCTCCCCTCAGCAGTGTACTTCAGTCCTTCTGCCTGCTCTGCTCCCCGCTGGGGCTCTGGTGAATTCTCTCACCCTCCCGCGCTTCTGACTGTACCCAGTGCTTGTATAAATAAATAAATAAATCTTAAAAAAAAAAAAAGAACAGTCCAATGGTATATGTATGTGTATGTATATGTGTGTGTATGTGTGTGCACGCACACGCACGTGTGTGGAAAGGTGACTGAAGTATAATACAGGGTAATTGTTTTTATAAAGCACAAAGGGAGATTAATTAGTTTTTCCTTAGGACATCAGAAAACGCTCCATTGAAGAGGTGATCACGTTTACTCAATGGCAGAATTTAAATTAATCATAATCATAATCCTTTCCACTCTCATAATCCATTGCCCTTTTCCACCTTCTATTTGTGGCTTAAGGAGAGTCTCACAGAAGGGAATATGCTTTCGCTCAGGCCATGCTCGTGGTGGTGGTGGGACCAGAACCAGGCAACAGGTCTCCCAAGCTCAGACCAACAGCATAAGTGATGGCTGATCTCAGGGACACAAGAGAGAAAATGTGCAGTGTTCAGCTTAACTGAATCAAAAAGTTTGCAATTAGAAGCAATTACTTAAGAATAATTAGTAATACACATTTTTAACACAAAATGAGTATGTGGAAAGAAATGGTGTTAACCTAAGTTTATTGTGCTTTCCATTTAACAAGGTGTTTTTCTTGTATGTAGGTGATATTTGTTTATTAGTAGGAACTGCACTCCTATTGAGCAAGATGTCAGAAAATCATTATCCTAGCAGCTGGAAATTCACTTGAATTGGAGTTCGTCCAGGGAAAATAGTATACTAAATAATGACCTGATCCTTTCCCCATGAACGTAGCATAATAGGAGAGCAAAATGATTATTTCCTATATTATGATTAAGGAAAAAAATATGAATTCTATAACTGCAATACCTGAATTAATCTAGTGTGGTGGTTTGTTGTGGTGTTTATAGATGAAGAATGATGACGTGTATCATTTTCTTGTTATTGGTAGAAAATACTAATCCTAGTTTATGAGTGAAACTCATCTATATTTAAACAAAAACAACTTAAGAGAGAGTATTTGATAATCAGTTAATTCACTCATAATGCACCCGTGAAAACCATGGCGATTTATTTAGGCCAGTGCAAGATGTATCATGTGCTTATTTATTCACAGCAGTTAATGATGCAATAGCACATCATCAGCAGTGACCACTCCCCATTAGCACTGTCCAATAGCCTAAAATCATTGTACATTTTTGAGTGTTTAACAGAAATATTTCAACACCCTTTCATGACTATTACAGATCACATGAGCACACGGTTTTAAAATGAACAAAGATGTTTTTTGTCGAACTTGGAGTATATTGCACAATATTTTATGAGAACAGTAAAAATTAAAGAAGTATAACAATGTTAACTTTATTATCCTCTCACTTTTTCAGTGGAATCAGGATTGTGTGTATGTTGTATCACATGGTTATGATTTCAATTTCATAGGCAATATTTTCCAGTACCACAAAACCTATTTCCATTTTCCCTGTCACCTCACTTCTAACATTCATTACTTAGGTGTAAGTCGGATATTCTGAGATCTATCTCTTGCATCTAACCTTGTCCACGCATCTCGCTGCAGTAATGGTCTCAGTGCATCTCTGGTTACAGTTGTTTGAGTCCTCGGGTTTGGGGCTTCTGTAGAGGCCAGGGGACTGGTTGGTACTGTGTCTGCAGTAATGAAGTGGCAGAACCCATCCCTGAATGGTCGCTGGCCTTGGCAAACTGCGGGCTCTGTTGAGGTGCCAGCTAAGGTCATCTAGGGCCAAGCCAGAGACAGGCCTGTTGGAAGCATCTCTTGTCTGGTCTCCATAGAACATTATCCCTTGATCCTTAGTAGCTAAAAAAACTGAACCTTGTTGAGTTCATAACTAGGAGCTGTGGCCACACACTCTTTTTCCCCTTTAGTTGTTCCTTTCAAGCATAGCAATTCCTCTTGTAGACATTCCAACTTCATAAATACAGTTTTTGCACTAACAGTGAAACACAACTGTCTACTTGAGACATATCACAACGGGTCACTACTACTCCCTTTATAAGGAAACAGCTCTAATACCTGACATTTGATGAAGAGAGCAGATACATTTATATCTATAACAACACAACAAGATTAAAAACATTTAAATATAAAATCTCCTGTGGCTCCTAATAAATGTAAATCAAAAATAATGGTTTATGTAATTTTTATCTAAGTGTGATTGAGAAGCGATATGATCTTATAAAAAGATGAACGCTTTCAACTTTGTGAGGTGGCAAAGGAGGATTTTTCCAGAAATGACTCAGCACCTTTTCAGTTGCCTGCTCAGTGAGTCAGACAGTCGTCCTTCTGAGGAAGAGACCCCACCTGTGCTTGCACAGGACTGGGGACCCCTGGCTAGAGGCACCGAACTTTCCAGATGATGAGAAAATGGTTTCCAGACACCATTTGTATACAGCTGGCGCTTAAACTCCAAGCACCTGCTACCCAAGAAATCGACTGGTCACCTAGTTGCTCTCATACATTCTCTGCATGAACGAGAGTGGCAGGAAGGGCAGTGCTCACCCACAGAATGGAAAATTTGCGCTGCGTCCACTAGACTGTACCCACTTCTCCAGGGTGCTCCCCAGATGACGCGTGAATGGGCGGCCACAGGGCTCTTTCCTTCTTGCTGCCTCCCCAGTGCACCCCAAGAGCTGTTTCTAGTGATAGGGCCAGGTTCACACCAAACCCTATCATCAGACAGTTTTCTTCACAAAAGAATCAGTTTTTTTTTCCTAGAGAAACATATTTTACTTCTTCATTTTCTAGTAAGACACAAGAGGAAGAGGAGCTTGAGCTTTCGGAAACCACATGAAAACTCTCCCTGCCCAGGAACTCAGTTCACAGCTGGCCCAGCCCTTGCTAAGACGCAACCTCATTTAAGCTCTAGCCATATTTTCCTTTCTCCATTCCTGGGAGAAGTTGACATTTGGTCACATGAAGAAATTTTCTACCTTCTTATGATTACAAACTGCATGACATAGATTTGAGTCCAGATAAAAGGTGGTTGTTGTTGCTGTCATTTTTTTCAGAGGGGAGTGGAGCTAAGAGTCATACTCGGATGTGAGTGTGGGTGAGCTTCAGTGTGCTCCCTCTAATTGTTTTCCTCGCAGGCAGAACGGCCACTTCTTTATTTCATTATTTCCTTCTCGTAATTACTGAAGAGCCAAGGTCATTTCCACTATTGATCATTAAATTTCCCCCACAGTTAAGAATAATAGCTTTTCCCCCTCTGAATTGACAGCTCTGAATTCTTCAGTGTTGCGATTTTGTTTTGTTGTTAACTGCAAATATTATATATAAAAACCATTGCTTATCATTTATACAAACCAGACTCCTGGACATTTGAGGGAGTGGTGAACAAACAGATGGTAGATTAAACCGCCATTTTCCTCTTGCAATTCTGCATGATGACTGCGTGCAAACTCTGACCTCAGTCACCTCTATTTCCATAGGCCTCACTGGACAAAACACAAAGAGAAGCAGTTTTCTTTCAACTTTGTGAACAAGGAGCAATTCAGTACATGTTCAGTCTGTCCTCTTGTTTCATCGGGATCAGGATGCTCTCCAGGGTCCACACACCTGCAGGCAGGGCAACGCCACCAGGACCCGCCCCACAGACACCCCTCTCAACTCCGAGATGCCAGTGCCATGGGGAACAAAGCACTGATTTTCCTATGCTCTTTGAGATCCTAGAAGCATCCAGACCCTCCAGTCATATAGTAAAATTCAGAAGATATATCACATTTCTAATGTGTTGAAGTTTCAAATATTTTAGATAATGTAACAAGGTTAGCATTAGAGCATTTGTTTGTTATCATGCTATGATAGCCTGTTAATTAGGAATAAATCTTTGGTGAAGTCACTGAATGTCCATGCTTCAACCTGCCTATCTGTAAGAGGATGAACTAACTGTAGGATGATGACAGTCTGTAGCATGACAACTAAAGCTCCATTTTAGGTCGCACGCTGTTACTAAAGTTCACTTTAAAAATTTCACTTTGTTGAGGCAAACTGACATACAACAATGTAAATGTGAGGTGGAAGCATAATGACTTTTTTTTTTTTAAGATTTATTTTTGTTGACTTATGCATATAAGAGCTGGGTGTAGGCCAGAGGTGCAGAAAGGGGCAGGGTGAGAGGATTCACCAGAGGCAGAGTGGGGAGCAGAACAGGTGGATCCACTGAAATACACTGCTGAGGGGATTATTGGGCAAGACAGCTCCCTAGCAGGGATCGAACTTTTGCTGCAGTGACCAGTGATAGCTACGTAGTGCTGAGACTTTAACCCCTGTGCTATCGGAGACCCACTACAAAGCTGATTTTCTAATTTGAGTGTCTTCTTCCTTAGATTCAAATGTGAGATCATGCAGTGTTTGTCTTTCTCTATCTGACTTAACTTCACTTGACATAATGCCTTCAAGGTGTTTCCATGTTTTTCTTCCTTTTGACGACTAAATAGTATTCCATTGGACATATGTGTGTGTGGGCATGTGTAGCTATATAAAACCTGTAATATCTGAAACCATAAAACTCCTAGAAGAAAATGTAGGGAAAATACTTCTTGTAAGAAGTGTGTCTTGGAAGTGATAATCAGACATGACACCAGACCACAAGCAACAGCACTGAAATTAAAAAGTGAGTCTACATCAGTCTAAAAAGCTTCTATGCACAAAAGAAATGACCAATGAGAAAAGATATTAGCAAACCATATATATTATGCGATAACCCATACAACTCAAAAACAAAAAACAACCAAACAATAAAATTTAAAAAATGGACAAGGGATCTGAATAGACATATTTCCAAAGATACTCAAATGCATTCATTTAGTGCTTTAAATTTAGCTCAGTCAAAATATTATCAGCATTTTTGTAATTTTACATTTTCTTTAAAACCATAAAAATGTGATTTTTTAAAAAGCTAGATGTTGAATGTAGCCTTTAACTTAATCGACTTAGCACTATTGTCTGACTCACAAGCAATGCATACATAAATGATTCTGGAATCAACTCTCAGTGAGTCTTTCAATGACATTAAGTGTTTCTTAAGTTATATAATTTGCATAATAATAATGCCAACTTATTATGAACATCATTTTTTTTTTGCCAGCCATGAGAGTGAATAATTTACATATAGAATCTAATCTAATCATCACAACAATACTTGGAGGTCTGTTCTATCATTATACTAATTTTATAAATGTTAAAATTATGCATACAAGTACAAGAGACAATTTAAATTGTCTGAGTTGCATAGTTGGTAATTAGGAGATCTCAACTTTTAAACTCAATGAACTCCTTAGATTATACCATCACACATGATGGATGGCCTAGACTCTCTTTGGTTGGATTACAAAAAATAATAATAATAAAACAAATAGCAAATTTTGAGATGGTCCAGGTTAATTTTAAAATTTTGGCATCGAGAAATCCTAGAGTAAATCTTAAGCAATTACTTCTGAGATTAAAAAAAAAAAAAAAAAAAAACAAGGGTGGAAAACTTAGCTTCACCGCAGTCTCAGTCAGTAGACACTAAATTCCTCTCCCTGATCCAAGGTAAATTCAGGAGAAGTAGGTCATTGCTGCTGGTACCCATTCAGGTTCAAATGTGGTGGACTTTGATTCTCAGCAGTGATGCTGTAATAGTTCATCTGACGTGACAGCAAAGTGGACCCCCTCGAAGCCGATATATTTCCCAAAGCTGGATCATTTGGTAAAAAAGGTAAAATCTAGTCATAGCAAACTTATAGCCCTTTTTAAAAACAAGCTGTTCTAAAAGCAGCTAAATCGTGGAGTAGAATTTGAAAATTTTTAAGTGTTTCCAGAGGGTGATCAGCAGTCTATCTCATCACCCCAAAGGACAGCCCACTGAAGGGTGGCACTGGGAGGCAGTTCATCTGTCATACCAGAGCCCACATCCATGATGGCCTAATTTTAAATTAGACTTGTTTTAAAAAGTTAGAAAGTGTTAAGGAAATTTTAATTTTGGAGAAAAAATATTGCATTTAACACTTTCATGATTAGTAACTCTGTAGATTTTCTTGTTAAATTTTTTTGATCATTTCCACTTTAAAGAAGCATTTATTTGTAGGTGTTGGTTTCTCACATCTAACAGGTGATTTTTCACTATTTAGATCCAAAAATTAAAAGTGAGCATGATGTTTTTAGTCTATTGCATTTAATTTCATTTGGATAATAGGACGTTTTGCTAAGCAGTCTAGTGGGGTGTTATGTGACTGTTTTTGTTTGTTTGAGCCACTACTATGTCTTAGTTGAAAGAATGATGACTTTGAGGTCAAAAACCCAGGGCTCCTATTCTTTCCGCTACTTGCTGTTTGTGTTTATTTAGACAAATTACTTCTAGTCTCAGTGTCTCCTGTTCATCTTCTGGAAGAGAATAAAATACTTAACACTGTAATTAACATTATTAAAAGTTATAATATATAACGAGGCCTAATGGAAGGAGCTCCTCCCAGTTAGCTTGTCACCATTAAGTTCCATTCCATTAGGATTTTTCTTTTTTTTCTTTTAAGATTTATTTATTTGTTTGTTTGTTTATTTATTTATTTATTTATTTATACAAGCACTGGGTACAGTCAGAAGCGCGGGAGGGTGAGAGAATTCACCAGAGCCAGAGCGGGGAGCAGAGCAGGCAGAAGGACCGAAGTACACTGCTGAGGGGAGCAGCGGGCAGCAGGAGAGGTCTGCGCGCCATGTGGGACCCTCCTCCGGTGGCCGGGGAGCAGCCGGGGATCGAACCGGCGCTGCAGAGGCTGCGGGCAGCTTCGCAATCCAGCACTCAACCACTGCGCCACCGGGGAGGCCCCCATTAGGATTTTTCAATACACCCAACTCACTACCATAAAATGATGGATGTTAAATTTCATAACTAAAAACATAGGGTCGATGAGGTAAATAATATAGGCAAATGAACGCACACATGCTTTTTTGTTTTGTTTGAATTTCATGAAAAAATTCATTGGAATTTAATTCAAGCAATGACAAAATGATCAAGTACTTGGTGCAAAAATATAATGTCATCCAGGTGAGTGACGCCCCCATTTAGCATTTATTGGGGCCTAAATCCTGAGCTTTGATTTCACTGGAGGAAAATTATGGTTGAATTTCTTTTAAGGTTAGAACCTCATTTTATCTTCCCCCTCATTATTGGTATACTTTTCACATTATTATAAAGGTCAGCAGTACCCACAGAGTGAAAAGGAAATTAATGGATTTTGATTCAGGAAAAAAAAAAAAAACTGAACTTTACTCAGAATTCTATAGTGGCCCTTTTCTGTATAGTGTTTCGGGAAAGAACTTGCCAGTGAAATTTGCAGAAGAACTTATGTAAATAAGGTAAAGTCCTTTTATGAAGTGGGTCTTAAACATTAGCTTTCTCTTCTCTCTAGTTTAGTGTATTGAGATAATAGTTAACTCTCTCACACACACACATTTTTCCTGTTATATCCCATGAATATTGTAAATAAATAATACGTAGTCTCTATGCTAGATATTCATTCATTTATAAACAAACACACAATTGTGTATATAAATTAATCCATCTATGATCATATATCACATATATGGAGAGATGGTTATGTTTCTATTATTTCTCTTAGGAGAAATTGATACTTTCCAATCATGCAGCATGCAGCATTCAATGAAAATAAAGTATGTCTTTAGCCACAATTTTAATTATTTTGACAAGAATATCAGTTAATTATGAAATGCTGGTTATTTCTGGTTTGTCTTGTTCTGATTGCCTAATTTGCCTCTGCTAATAATCATAGTTGTGTATTATATTATATATCAGTATGTATTATATATCAGCATATATCAATATTTTGTTTTAAAGTCTAGTCTGATGTTAATGTTCATTTCTTCTACTTATCTTTTTTTATAACTTAACTGAATTTTTAAAGGAGAAATATTCACACAGTTTAAAATGCACAAGTACTCATTCTTTTTCCAAAAATTATACTATTCTTTGTTTTGTGATTGTCAGAGGTGTTTATAAGAAATAACCTAAGGTACGTTTCACTTATATTTATAAAATAAGCTCAATTTAACTTTGCTTGTGTGACTTAAATGTTTTAGTCTGCTCAGAGACTTCTCAAATCTGGTCTCCACTTTGTATTTATTTTAATCCTTCTTAATTCTCAAACTACCATTGTATGTTATCTTGCTACTGACATTTATAATTTCAGAGTCACTAGCAATCAGTGAGTCTCACCTCACTCAGTAGGTCGGCATGCATTCGTCTTATTTTTTCGTGACTCATTGAATATATTTATACTCACAAGTTCACATTTCTATCATTTGCAATGGGTAAAACCATATAATCAGAACATTGAATTCATTTTGCATTATATTAGCTTACCCACTTTTACAAATAATAACCTCACCATATTTTATTTTATTTATTTCATAATTCAATTAGGTTATTTTATCATTATTATATTTTATAATTATTATATTTCCATCAAATGTCAAAATTTTATGAGATCATTAATAGACAATTATGATTAACTAGATGTTTATACTTATTAAGATAAAAATGATTTTAAATTAGTCTATACATTTATATTTTAGGGATTTTTACGTTCCAAGAAAATACTCCCCTTCAGGAAGTCTCTCAAGAAACAAAATCTGATGGTTTCAGTAGACACAGATTCACTCTTTGTTGTAGCAGGCCCTATCAAGTCATGATATATCCATGATGTGTTCTAAGCAATGTGTAAGTTCGTTATCATCCTTAATCAAACAGAATACAAGAATGAGAAGCTAATATCATTATTATTGTTTCAGTTTTCAAGTAGTCTAAACCACACATACACTCTTTTGGTTTTATTTCTTTTGATATTGAATTTGCTTTCTTCACTGCCATCAGCTACAGTTATATGCAAAGGTTTAATTATAATGTCAGCAGGAAAAAAATCAGTTGCTAATATAATTCTGTGGCTGTATTACATATTTTAGTTTTCTAAATAGCATAAAATTCATAAATATATACATTTTAGTCCATCCAGGTGTCTCTCTTTGCATTAAGGGTGATTTGGATGAGCTCACCTAGTGAATAAAAATGATAAAAGAAACACTATGAAAATTCTGTGCTGGTAGAAATTGTATTGCTAAGGAATGCTGTTTTTTTTTTTTTTTTTAAATGCAAGCAGAGAAAAGAAGAGACTAGAACACTCACCTGCAAAAGGTAGAGAAGTGAGAGCAGTGAAGTGAGCTCTGGGTGTTCTCTCCATGCTGCTGACTGCTCAGGGGAAGTTTCTGAGAAGCCAAAGGGGTACATGAAAGAACAGAAGCAAACATAAGCTTCTTTGGAGGGGGGTGGGAAATGGCATGATCTTAGGCATCTAATGTTGTATACATAATTGTGGAGCCCGTTTTGA
This sequence comes from Talpa occidentalis, assembly GCF_014898055.3. Lineage (NCBI taxonomy): Eukaryota > Metazoa > Chordata > Mammalia > Eulipotyphla > Talpidae > Talpa > Talpa occidentalis. The sequence goes on from NW_023605194.1 coordinate 115,151,128, forward strand.
ATCAAGTAGACCTGGTCTTGTCTCTACCTGCCATGTTAAGATTCACGGGCACCAGCGGGTGCCCAGAGTTCTCCACCATAGTCCATTGCGCACCCAATTACCCTGCTCCCACCTTCCTGCTCCTCAAATGGTAGCCTCTTCATCCAGTCAGACCATATTATTAAATGTAGACTCTCTCGAATCTACTGCATACTTAGAAATCATTCTACAAAGAGAACCCTTATTGTCTAACTTTAAAAATAAGTTTATAATTCTGAAATTGTACTTTTGGATTTATTTACATGCAGATTGGAGATATGGGTGTGTGTCTATATATCATAATGAACATATATGCTCAATATCATTATTTTTCCAATTATTGCTTTTCCAAGACTAATGTGACCTAAAAATGTAAAGAACTAAAGTCAACAGTGTAAGTGATAGACTATATTGACCAAAGATTTGAGCACGCTCTCTAATTGAAAATAAAAAGGGACTGGAAATTATTCTGAAAACAATTGTAGCACTAAAAAAAACATAGACTCTCTTATCTCAGCAGAACTGCCAGAAGATACTTTCCTCATTCTGATTAAAGACAGATCAATTAAGAAAATGCAAAACTCTTTGATAAAGTAGATAAAGAAAATGATACTTCAGGTCTTTGATAAACACATTTCAAGATAATGGTATTCAGATTTGAAGTTTCTGAAAAGGGAAACATTTATTTCTTGGACACAGGAACAAAAGCATTTGCTGCCACCTAATTAATCAGAGAAAAAGGTCTTGTCCCTCTTGATCCATGGTGTCCTTCACCTCTTGTCAGTTTCCACATTTAAAAAGGAAGAGTATAAAGACAGGCTCTTATCTCACAGTGCGTCATGAAATTGGAGGGAGAAGGGAAGGCAGAATGAAAACTATGGAATAAATCATCAATCTTACGGAGGTGCAGGCTGTGCAGGAGACAGCTTATCACATCTGGAGAAAGAGAGCCGCAGGTGGCTGAGGAAGAAGCAGCTTTAGAAAGGAAAATCAGAGTTGAAACTAAATAGTTGGGTGGTAGGAAAAAAGATGATCACTTATAAAACATTAATTACCTTGAATTTTCTATTTCTATTTTGCAAGACAAAAAAAAAAAACAGCTGTTTGAACCTATATGTACATTTTTATATTGAGCTAATCCTTTTTGTGTGTTTGTGTGTGGAAGAACTGGGATATATTTCAGAGATGTGTGGAGGTCTGGGGGCTGGTAGGATTCACCAGAGACAGAGTGGGGAGCAGAAAAGGTGGATTTACTGAAACACCCTGCTGAGGGGAGCAGTGGGCGAGACAGGAGAGGTCTGCTGCCCCATATGGGTCAGCTTCCTGGCCGGGGATTGAACTTGGGTCCTAGTAGTGACAGCTCTGAGACTTAACCCCTAGGCCAGTATGGAGGCCCAACCCTCTATATTTTCGGATATAGATTCTATTGTTATCCTGTTTGTCTTCTATATATATTACAAATATTTTCCAATATCATTTATCTTTTAGCTGTTTTTTGCTTTATTGCACAAATGTGCCATTTTCTGATTGTAAAAGTAACCTGTGGTTTTTGTTTTTTTTTGTATAGAAAATATGGGAAAAACATATAAAGCACAAAAATTTAACTCTTTCAACTCTTCAGCACGTAAATAAGTTCAATTAATGCTAAGTATTCCTTCCTTTGAAAACAACCAGGAAGTCATTTGCATAGCTACACGCACATTTAGCATGGAATGAATGAGATTCTGAAATGGGAATTTGAAGTGGATCAACATTACATCTCTAGAATTTGTACAGATGTTGTGCTACCCTTAAGTCTTTTTCCCTCTACTTCAGCCCCACTCCTGGGTTTATGAAGCTGGGTCTGGTGCTCCACAAGGCGCTGTTCTCCTATGGCAGTTGCACTGCCAGGTTTACCAATAGGGGGCGCTACAGGAGACCTTAGCAGGTGTATTGGGCTTCAAGCCACCTGCTCCTCCCAATTGGCTTCCTATTGGTTATTGTGCTTGCAGTTCCTATGATAACACCCAGTCCCATTTCTTCAGCCCAGAAGCAGTTTCTTCCCATAGCAGCAAGAGAAGAGTTTACAGTTTGCGCATTGCTTCCAGAACATCTTCTTTGCATCCTTTGCAGCAATGGGATCCTGCCCTAAGGGACCATCCTGATCAGACACATCAGCTCCAGATGAGCAGAGTTCCTTCCCCAGAACTCCCACAACAAGCTACAGGTCTGAATTTCAATAATTTCAGTCTAACCTCTTTCCTCATCTGGACTCATGGTAGACCTTTGCCAGCAGTGTTACCTCCATAACACAGCAAAGCCTCAAAGTCTTGATAAGGCCTCCGAAAATGCAGCTTCTGGCAGAGGGATGATCAGCGAAAGCAGGTCCTCCAGTTCATCTTTCCCTCGGTATCAGCCAGGGTTTCTTTTTCTCGCCAGCATTACAGGGAAACGATATTGAAAGAAACGACGTGGTTTAAGGATCTTCTCTGCCTTAATCTTTCCGTCATAACATCCTTCCTGTTAACAGTATGTTAGTAGAGTATGTTTTCTGCAGTCATTGTAATTGGTGTGACTTCATTCTCCTGTTCGATTGCTACGGATATGCTTCTAGAATCCTATAATTTATTGAAAAATATCCCTCCTTCCTCTTCAAATTGCTTGAACTCTCCAGCCCGTACTCACCTTCCATTTTTATACTTGTTGACTGGCCAGCTTTATTGTGATCCATATGTTGACAAATGTCTCTACCAGTCTCTAATCTGCTGCTGATTTTATCCTCTGTTTCTTTCACCGCGTTCCTGAAAGCATAGAAAGCCATCGTAATGATCGAATTTCATCACAGGGCAGTAGAATTTTCCTTGATCCTTTCTTTCAGTGTCAGCACTGTCACTGTAATGACATCTGTCACAATTATGTGTCAAAACTCTTCACCCAAACGCTGAAGTGCAGGGGAAATGTCACTGCAGAGGGAGCAGGTCTTCCTACAAAACACAATCTAGCAGGGAATGGAAACTACATAAGCAAAGTGTCGATGAAATCAAATGACAGTGATGATGAAATCAAAAGCGTTAGCCTGTGGGTAGACAGCAGAGGCAACAGCTTAAAGTAGGGGCAGGGAGAGGTTGAATGCCCAGGGTGTGGCTTGCTGCTTTGGCTGTCGCTGCAGTAGACGTGGGGCTTCATCACCATGTAATGACAAGTTCTATATGAAATTGTGCTGTGCGAGGTGTATTGAGCTTCAAGCAGCGATTCTCATTTGGCATTTAAGCACAGGTTTCTTAGCACAGGACAGAGGTCAAAATTGACGATAAACTTATATGTACATTTCATCAAGTAGTTAACTGAGCATAGTTACACAAAATGACTATAAATAATATATAATGTATTTCTGATATTGATTTCCAAGGCCTTGCCAAGAAGCAGCTGCTAGATGGTTCTGCTCTGGTACAGCCTGAACTTGTCTCTCCTTGCGCATCTCTCACGGCTCTCCTCCTAGGTGTCTCACTGTATTTATATCAGCCTATCTGGGATTTTTATTTCTGTGAGGCCAAAATCAGTATTTTACTTACAATAAAAAAACACATTTATTTCAATTTCTAGAAGTAGAATGATTATTTTTGTTTCACCAGAGGATTTTCTCTTCTGATAATATGCTATGTAAGCTTTTATTGTTTGAGTTTTAGGTTCTTTTTGTAGGATCAGCTTGGCAATATGACTATGTCTCTCTTGTGTTTCTGCATTTTCCCCAAGCGGAATTACAGAGTAAGATTATGAGTGTCTCCAATGTGTAGGAAAGCAACTTCTAGACTGAATCTTAACTGAAAAGCAATTGCTGTTATTGACCAGGAATATGAAAGGCATGAAATTTTATGTTTTATTATTTAAATTCCATGTCTGCAGAAATCCTGTATTCTGCGATGTAATCAGTTCGCATAATAAAATGTGGTTTCTAGTATCCACAAATCCAGGGCAAATAATTCCTATCAGTGCTTAGCAAATTTACATTATGACAGCAAACTTGAGGGATTCACTCACCCTTAAGATCAATCAGTTTAAACACTCAGATAGCCTGTTCCACCTTCTGCTATTGAAAGAGGCAATCTAAAATATTTCCCTTTAGAATGGAGGCTAGTCAATAGACTTGGTGATAGATTTTAAAAAATTGTGTTGTTTCCTTGTATAACAACTTCCAAAAAAGGGTTAGTAGCTTTCTTTTATCTACTCTCTGAGTTCTCTGAAATTCCCCTGAGTTATTAAGTTGAATATTAAATATCTTGGACCTCATTATGAAATACACACATTAAATTGATTTAATTAAATCAATGGATTAATTGCTATCACACATAAAGGACTGTGTTCCTAATTTTATTAACCCAGAACAAAATAGCAATAGAAAATAAATCTTTTTAGATCTAGTTCAATTTTCATTTGAAAAAATGATTCACAGTTGAAAATATGGTCTTGTTTCTTGAGAATTCTTTGTATAGGTTAAAATAAAATAAGGAAAATTATATAATATATATATATATATATATATATAGGCTGTGCTTGCTTTTATTTTTACTATTACAACATGCTAAAATAAATATAACACTATTAACTTGGGCATCTCATGTTTTATTTTAAAATCAAATAATTAGAAATCTAGTAGTGATTTAGTGGGGCAGATTGTCATTTTCATACATTAGTGCTCAGGGATTACGGGGGAAAATGAGACAATAATAAAACATCATTCCTCTGAAAATATCAAGAAAAATACCTTCGTGAATTTCCATGTAATGAGTATAGAAACTCTTTATATATATTCCTGGGTACAATAGTGCCAGCTCATTCATGTCTAGGTATCTTTTTAAATTTTTGCTTTTGAAAATAAAATGTTCTACAATATCTTTCTTTTAGATTTTGAATGGTTGGTCATTGTAATAGTCTGTTGAAAATAAGGGGCTTTTCAAATCTCTAGACTACCCTTATGATGAGAAAGATAACCTTCCTTTCCTTTTAAACTATTATTCACTATTATTTGATGTCATTTATCTGCTCTGTTCTGTGTTTCGACATTTCTGGCATTCTGCCACCTTCATTTTCACTAGAGTGAAAACTAAAATGAAAGTTGGAGGGTAAAGTGCCAGATTCCAAACTTTGTTCATTTTTTTAAAAATAGAGAAAATTATCACATTCATAACTTTGCTTCACAATATATTTTAAATTATTTGGAGGGATATGGCTAGAAAGAAAGAATTAAAAATAAACACAGGATCAGTAATTTTAACTCATATTTGTAAGTAGAGAATGTCTAATAGCTTTTAAGAAATGTAGTTTTCTTTAAAAAATGTCATTAAAGGGCATCCCTGGTGGCATAGAGGGTAAGTCTCAGCACTATCATGGCTGTGGCCTCAGTTCGATCCCCGGCCATGCAGGGAGCTGACCCACATGGCGCAGCAGACTTCTCCTGTCTCACCCGCTGCTCCCCTCAGCAGCGTGTTTCAGTAGATCTGCCTGTTCTGTTCCCCACTCTGTCTCTGGTGAATCCTCTCACCCCCCGCACCTCTGCCCTACACCCCAGTTCTTGCATGCATAAATAAATAAAAATAAAAATCTTAAAACCGTCATTAAAATCCCTTCTTTTGTAATGAGACAATGACATTAGATTTCTTTTATTTTTTTTATTTTCTTTTATTTTTTTAAAGAGCTAGGGTACAGGCCAGAGTTGTGGGGGGTGAAAGAGTTCACCAGAAACAGAGTGGAGAACAGAACCAGCAGATCGACTGAAATACACTGCTGAGGGGAGCAGCGGGGAGACAGGAGAGGTCTGCTGCGCCCTGTGGGTAGCTCCCTGGCGGGGGATCGAACTCATGCTGCAGTGGCTGTGGCGAGCTTCATAGATTGCGTCTTAACCCCTTGCGCCACCAGGGAGGTCCTAGATTTCTTTTAAACATGTGGTATTCGTTATAGAAATTATTCTCAATGTAAAGAAAAAGTATTAGTACATTATAGTGTATCCCCCAAAATAACTCCTGAATGGGAAAGAGTTGATAGGTGTTCTTCAAATTTGATTTTAATAGTCAGAATATCTTAATAACCAGTAAATTCTCCTTAACTAGCCAAATAATTGCCTTTCTTTGTTTTTTCCTCGTTAGTTATTATAGATATTTCTCAAAATTTTGTCATTGATTTTGGAAAAAATAGCAATTCTCCTGTGTGTCTGTAGCCGCTGGTTCCATCAGCAGATGTGCTGCCCTGGGGCCTTCTCCATAGGCGGCAAATGCCAAGATGAACCATCAGCAGCACCTATGCGAGGGCCCCATAATTACAAAACATATACTTAAAGTTTCCCAAAGCTAATTTTCATTAATTTTCTTTTCCTTATTATTAATTTTCAATCAAAAACATAAGCATATTGTAGAAATTATGAACATAGAAAAGATGGAAATACTGGGGCACACAGACCTCGAAAACCATAATAATGACTGTTGATACATTTAAAGATAAATTATATTCAAGTAATTGTGCTAGAAAAATACATAAATCATGGCCCCAATGGCTCATAGAACCTGTTATCTGTCGTGGTGGTTTCAGTGCCCACTGAGGACACAGGTGCATGGATGCTCTGGCACCTGCACTGCCCATGCAGTGGGGACAGTCTCAGGAGCAGACATCTGACCACCGACATCACACATCGGAAATAATTGAATTAATGGACATCTGAACTGACCCCCAAAGTAACTGGACCATGGACGATCCCCTGGGCTCTGAGTGGCCACGCACCTGTGACTAGGAGAGCAGACCCCACGGTCACTGACATGACAGACAGAACTGATTGGAGGAAAGGAAGGTTAGCTGCATGGACCTGATATCATAACTAATCTGCCCATTAAAAGCGCAGTGGCAAAGAACTGAGTAAAATAATTATTATTTTGTGGAAAGAAAAGGTATTTTGACATCACCCATGAAGGGTGCATTCTGTAGCTATTTTGACATGTTACCTGTGTATTCAGTCATATACAGGACAGTCACAGTGTTGTGGTTTTAAATGACTGACACCTAATTTGTGTTCCCCAAGGAACTAATAAAAAGTCTGCAAAAGTAGCTAATGATTCTAAAATACTTGTTAGGAGACATGATAAATACTTATTTCAGATGTGAGCATTCATATGCAACATAGACATTTACACTTTATAGATTAAACTTGATAAATGATTTAATTAAAATAAATTGAATACATTTAGTATGATACTCCATGTATATGTACAAGATAAGTGCATATGATAGAAGGATGTTTATGTTTATGTGTGTCTATATATAGCGTGCATATACATGTGCATACAATATACGTATACACCGCACATCTATGTGCACAATGAAAAACTGTATCTTCAATTATCTTTCCCAACTTTTCTGTCTGAGCTTTCCTATTGGGAATTTATGTTCCTGTTTCTCACTAAATACTGCTAGTTTGACAGTCACCTGTTCTGCTGTCTCTCTGTTGATATGATATACAGTGGCACTTAGTAGCTCTCACACACAAGATTGATGATATTGTTATTCAGGACGTTGGGGAAGCTTTTAGGTTATAAGTTACATGGGAAGGACAAACCTACCCAGCCTATTACCTCAGTACATGATTTTTTAACTATAAAAGTCATCATACTCTCCAAGAGGTCATGTTCTTTTATGGAGGCTGATTTGACAAGCTGTAGAGAATTCTCTATGATGATTGGGTTCTTGCTTTCAAGCACTGAGCTGGACTATTAATAGTTTAAATAGTTTTTTTTTTTCTTTTCTCTCCCCCAGTATTTTTTAGGATCAATCTAAGTCTAAAATGTTTTCATTTTATTTATGAACATATCATATGTATTGAAAGATGATTAATATTTCCATATCTATGTGCAATAGTTTACAATAATTAGTCTTGTTACTTTTTCTTTCCAATAAGCCTTGTCTTCATATTGATATTGAATTAACAGCAATGACCTTGAGAGTCCCAGATTTATTGTTTCTCATCAGTGCTTCTATATTCTTAAAGATATTTAGTAGTCTGAAATATCAGACTAGCACAAAAGATTGTTAAAAAAATTCCCATTTCTCCATTTATTGTTCTTTTATTTTTAAAGATTTATTTTATGTATTTATACATACAAGAACTGGGGTATAAGCCAGAGGTGCAGTGTGGGTATGTGTGTGAGAGGATTCACCAGAGACAGAGGGGGAGCAGAACAGGCAGACTGACTGAAATACACTGCTGAGGGGAGCAGCGGGCAAGTCAGGAGAGGTCTGCTTCACCATGTGGGTTGCTCCCTAGCCGGCCGGCCGGGGATCGAACCCGTGCTGCACTGCGGATTGTTTCATAATTTCATAGTGTGGTGCTTAACCCCTTGCACCACCAAGGAGGCCCTAGTTAGGTCATTTTTGCAGCCTCTTAATCCAATCACATTTCTTTGTTGTTGCCAAGTTTACTACAAATAATAGAAAGGTTAATATAATTGACCTATGAAAGAGTTTATGCCTTACTGCACATGATGGCAAAGTTAAAAATATTTTTAAAGACTTTTGAAATTCAGTAGAGCAATTCTAAGTATGTTTCCTCTGATTCCAAATCTTCACCTAGAAAATGATTTTTATGTTTTACAAAAACACCCATGAAAATCAAGGGTTGTCAAATAAGTTATATTAAACATATTTTTAAGAATTCTTTCAGGGAAATGATGCAGTTAGGTGAAGCAATGACAAGGTTATTTTTATACTTTAGTTTGCCATTGCTCCTATTCAGTATGTAAGTTCTTTGAGATGGTATTTTTTAGACAAAAACATTACTAGTTAGCTTTAGAACCTAATTAAACATTTCCCCTGGGGTATTCTGGAGCCCTGGTAGGGAGACAGGTGGTTTAGTTTAGTCTGATGGGTAACAGAGATGTGTGGCATCTTGATGAACAGTTGCCTGTGGTTTCAAACAAAAATGTAACATCTCAATTTATGGACATTAAGTTCATTTGCCATTTAAAAATATAAAAATCATATTTATTAGGAAAATCAAAATGCCAAAGCATTTACATAGTTCTACCTTAGGGAAGGTAATATAAGATAACCAGTCCCAGTAACTTTCAGAATATTAATTGCTCATAAATGTGCATGAATTTGTGTGTCACATTAATGGCCTTGTTTGAACATGCCCAAATTATTCATTATTCAACTGCCAGTAATTATACTGCAGATTTTTCATTCTATACTTCTGCATATTATGTAAACTAACCAATTTAAGGCCTTGTCGTTGATTCAGAATTCTGCATTTAAAAATAAGGAAAGTAGTTACTATTATAATTTTAATTCACCATTTCTTTGTTTTCAAAGAAAGGAAGAATGCAAGCTGTATTAGGAGATTTGTATGTAATCAGTGATAAGTATGAATATATTTCAAATTTTTCCTGTGGGTATAAAAACTTAAAATTTTGTATTGTTGCCAATCTGATATTATTTCCATGGTTATTATGAATTTTGGGGACATATTTAAAAAAAACATGTTATTTGAATCTATATGAAAAAACAATGCATTGAACCACTGATTAGGATATTTGTTAGTGTCTGTTTTGCTCCCATACGTACCAAAAGCTGTTTCAAATTATTCCCCTATTTTAAAAACCATATATGTGCAATTAAAATGTTTAAGTAAGAGAAGTTTGGGAAAGAATAAAAATAGACATTAATACTTATGCTAGCTTTTATTAAGCACCAGTTGCACCGAACAGTTGCTCTAAACTAAAGCATTAAGAATGGTCTTATCTATGACCCTGCTTTAAAAGTGGACTGCTCGTAAGGTATAAAAGGCTGAAATGGTTTTGATTTGGGGCATGGGGTGGGGGGAGCATTGCTTGTATACGTTTTCAAAGACTTGTCTTTGAAACTGACTTTGAAACACTCTGGTAATCACCTTCTCCATGGTTAGTTCCAGGCTTGACAGTTGGCTTTCTTGATGCTAACAAGGAGGTCCACTTGTGCTGCAGCCTGTGAACATGGATTTCCGCAGAATGCAGCCTCATTAAAGGTGATCCCCTTGGCCTCTGCTGTATTCTATTGTTTAAACACAGGTCAGAGCTGCCTCCCCACCCCCATACATGCCCCACATTCACAGGAGTGGACTTACAGGGGGATAAGTCATCGGCAGCATATGCATGTGGCTGCCATAGTATTCATCAATTAAAGCATTTCTTCTTAACTGTTGTACAAGCTCCATGAGAAAAACACTAGTTGTACACACTGTATTACTTGTGTTCATTTTGTCCTTTGAACCTTAAAAAATGTAATAATATATACACATTTCAGGAAAAGCAAAGTCTCTAATTGTTTTGTTATGCTAATTATTTCTTATTTTTTCATCAGCACTTTTTATAAAATATAAAACATAAGAACAAGATGAAAACTTGATGACATCAGCACTTGCTGGCTTCTTATATATTTCTAGTATGCATTCCAACAGTATTTCTCTCCCACTCCTGGCATATACTTTATTTCAGTCCTAAAACATCACATATTTTAGCAGGAGTTTAAAATAGTTATCTTCCAGTTAGGATGCAGGCGGTGATGGATGCAAGTTGATTCCCTGGGGACCTTGTTAGAGAAAATCACTCATATGTTCAGTGAGCACTTGAACAAATGGACCTGCTGTTCCACCTAATGCCGGTGTGATGCCTTGATATACGGTCACTGTGTGTGACAAGTGATACTGTCACTTAGTTCATAAGCACAGCATTTCTACACTCAAGTCAAGAAGCTGCATATTCATGTTTCCCTAAGTGATTGTCCCAAACTAGACAAATAAATGAAAACTTCTGGTCCAACCATCACTCAAAAATAAGCACATTCACACAGTGGAGAAATGAGGACAATATCCCCTTCCCCTTAATATTCCCTGCATGAGGCTGTATGGGAAGCCCCGGTTGAAAATGCTTCCGAGGGAATCCACATCCTGGGAGGACTTTGCTGCTGTAGGGAGGACTGTGGTGCAATCACTGGACGAACGAATCTCTTTAAGGCTGATGGGAAGCTGCCAACACAACTTTTATCTGGTCTCCGTGACCTAGTATAAAACATTTAGGCTGATTTTCATGAACAAAATGAGACTAAAATTTCCAGGATGTATCTTAGTGGATTAACTCCAATGGTTGTTTAGGTGTTGAGTACAAAAACTGAAAATAACTAACAATATCAATTTGTGGCTGTATATGATCTCTCTAATGGCATTGTTTCAATGGAGCCGCATAACTTCATCTGAATCCAAAAGGGAAGTGCTTTCCAAAATGTATTTCAAAGACATTATCTGGCTATTTAATACTATGTCATTATTCAAATAAGGAATCAGAGTACTCTAATTTTATCCACACAGTTAAAATGAAACAGTACCGAATAAAAAAGAAATTTAAATAATCCAGAAAGTAACTGTGTTTGACGCTATAACTCAGTTGATTCACTTAATTAAAGTGAGTATTTCTGGAATTCTTGCAATTGAGTTCTTTACCATAGACTGAGGTAAAGTCTACTGAAGTACAGGCCTTTGCATTTACTGAACAGCCATTTTTCCTTCTAGTAAGCACATTATAGTATATTTTCACAAAAACTATAGTGGTTTCATCCTCATATTTAAAATCTTCTCTCCTACATATGTACTAACTTCATAGATTGCAGTAATCTGTAACGTTAACAAAAAAGTGTTTATATAATAAAATATAAAATATAAAAAATGAGTCAAATATATAAATGAGACCAGTATTATCTGAAATATTAAATAAAATATTGAAATAAAAAATAAAATATAAAAAAATAAAAATAATAAAACATTAAACAGTTTATATCTGATTTCTCTAAATTCCCAAAGAGATAAAACAAATCACTATTGAATAATGAAACTAAATAAATACTAGCTGAATATTTCATACATGTTTAGGAGTGAAGATGCATAAGTAAATGTATATGTAAATAAATTACATACATTAAAAATATATCAAAATAGTGTAAGCAGGGTCTCGTGACTCTCAGTGTGTTTTGTTTGTGTAATTGTTACTGTTGAGTTCCTTTTAATTTTTTGGCTTTTTTGAATATTTTTTGAAAGAGAGAACTGGGGTACAGGCTAGAGGTGTGGGGGGTGGGAGTGAGAGGATTCACCACAGAGTGGGGAACAGAATAGGCAGATTGACTGAAATACACTGCTGAGGGGAGCAGCGGGGAGACAGGAGAGGTCTGCTGCGCCATGTGGGTGCTCCCTGTCCAGGGATCGAACTGGTGCTGCAGTAGTTGCAGAAGCTTCATAGTGCTGATGCTAAACCCCTTGCGCCACCAAGGAAGCTCTGTTGAGTTCCTTTTATTACCAAATTTTATTATAATTCTTGCCATGGAGCAAGGAGATTGAGACATGCTTTCCATGGCTTACTATATTCCCTCTTTTCTTCTTATTCGATATATGTACGTGTATATGCCGAATAATTAATGTTTGTTCCTGACGGCTTGATGCAGTTACAAAATAGCATAGGAGAAATAAACCATGGGGGCATGTTTATGGCTTATCTTCAGTAGAAATTTTACGAGTCTCAAAGATCATATGGATGGATGGGGTTCAATTAAGAAAATGGAATAACTTTATGGAACTAATCAATAAGGTTTTGAAATAAACAAATGGTAGCTCTGGAAGATGAACATATCCCTGGTGCAATAGGGATAGGCCCTAAAATATGGTGAGTGGCTAAGATCTGCAGAGAAGGGAGCAAGCAAGAGTTTTCCGATGAGAGGGCACAAGACATTTTCAAGGAAAGTGCAAGGTTGAGCACAAGACTTATAGGACTATTTTGGGCTAGTAGAACCAAAAATTTCTCTTAATTTCAATCATATGTATATAGTAGGGAAAATTACTCATATAAATTGTGATTTAAAACACTGAATTTCTATAATGTATATAAGATATCTAATAGCTTATGTTAAAATGCAAGATTTATAAGCTGGAATGTAAAATTCTAAGCCCAGCCATCTTCTTTCTAACTTGCCTAAAATAAATAACATTAAAAGCATAGAATGCCATGCATATAAGTATGCTGCATTTGAAAACCTTTATTTGTTGACCGGTTCATTTGTTGGTTGGTTAATTTCATAAAATGGAACCATGTGCCAGATCCACAATTAAGTATGTGAAAGCCTTGGGATTTGGTGTGTTTCAGGATTCAGAATATTATTCCGATATCACAGGGTGGTGTGATACTAGTAACTGAGATGATATTTACTGCATCCCGTAATCAAATGCATCAATATGTTGGTAGTAAAGCATAAGGAAATCCACAATCAGGAAAGTAAACACATATTAGGACAAAACCTACGTCAGCTAAGTTTAGGCTTTATCTCTAAATGAATTCACACAAAAAATACAGTTTTGGGAAAATACTCAATTTTCAGAACTTTGCAGGGGAGTGGTTCCAAGTATAAGTGAGACATTGCGAACCTACAGATAGATGACTTGGCAAGTGTCTTTTCTCGATGCATTACAGAAAGCTCTTAAGTCTACTGAATGTAGATTTTAGAAATTATTTGTGTAGTATTATGGAGTTTAATTAAGCATGACTCATTTAACATTTCTCTAATGGGCATTTAGGGTATTTGTTGTTCCCTTGCTGTTGCAGACAAAGATGGAATGTTAGTTTTCTTTGGAAAATTATGCCTATTTTGAACATATTTATTTGAGTTTATATACTTAGACAAGAAACTTGGAAGACTCTGTATTTTAGGTAGCTAGAAATAATTTTAAAAAACATTTGTATACGTTTATCTCAATGTGAGGATTAAAGTGAATCAAAACTCAGCTTCTGTCCCCGTGTGGTGAGGACCATTTGTCGCTCCTCTTAATGCTGTGGAAAGAACCCATGGCCTTTCAGCTCCTGGTGTGCAGAGATGCCCAAGTCCCTGCTCTTGGAAGGTCAAAATACTAAATTTGTCCATATTATCCCCATAGGATTGGCAAGAAGAGAACATGTCACACTTGCAATGCTCTATTTTTTAATATGTCTCGTACTCATATGGGTGTTCGCGTTTAGATAATTCCTTCTGATGTACATACACTGATTCTTTTTTTGTATGCGTAGAACATGAACAACTTAAAAAAATCATTTGCCAGTGCAAGTGGTGATTAGTTTATTGTATCTAAGAGGATTATATGTTTAAAATTTTTCAATTTCATTTTCATTATGCTTGTGCAATAAAATATTTAAATGTTTTAATGAAAACATTAGATTTGGTATAATTTCTCTATCATTTGCAGTTTTTTAATTGACTCGTGTTAAATAAACAAAGGTTGACAGCATCTTTACTTAATGCATCTGCATCGAAATTAATGTGGTAGGCCAATGTAGTGATCCAAATTTGCCTTTACAAATTGTTTATGCTGTAACGGAATAAACAATGACATTATGTCACATGAAGTCCTTAAACAGTTCTATTTGTGATTCTATATTATAAAACAAATGAGGGTACTGGTGACTCTGAGTCATTTAAGAGGCACTGTGGTTGGGAAATATGATTGAAGGTGTTGTTATTAATCTAGTGTTTTATTGAGGAAAAATAACTCCTCTTTAAAGAGGGCATCAAACTAAATATAAAATGTCTTAAAGTCATTAAAAGGGGGGCCCATCATAGGTTGGTCAAGGCCATTTCTGAATGCATTATTGAAAGATGTTATTTTTTCTCTCCAATTTCATTGCTTTAAATAGTCTTTTTTTTTTAAGATTATTGATGCATACAAGAGCTGGGGTGCAGGCAAGTGATGCAGGGGGTGACAGGATTCACCAGAGACAGAGTGGAGAACAGAACAGGCAGAGTGATTGAAATCCACTGCTGAGGGGAGCAGAGGGCGAGACAGGAGAGGTCTGCTGCACCTTGTGGGTTGCTCCCTGGCCTGCCGGGGATTGAACTCGTGCTGCAGAGGCTGAGGACAGCTTCATAGTGCGGTGCTTAACCCCTTGCGCCACCAGGGAGGCCCCTTTAAATACAGTCTTAATCAATATCAGATATTTAGCACTATGGTTGGATTTTTGATATGGTGAAAGATCATTGTAGCATGTTTTTACTACTTAAAACACATTTTGTGCTTTAGAAAGGGGGTGAGTAGATGAGATGTATACGCTGATTGAGAAATAGAACTTAAAACATTTCCCAAATTAAAGTACAGGCTGCAAAACATTTTAGCTTATGACCAGAAGAGTTTTCAAAAAACAGTCTCAATTCCAATACAGCAAATTCCAAATATTGCTCAGTAAGAGTTTTCCTTTTTAAAAATTTCTTTGCCCAGTCTCAGCAGAACAAAGTTGAGTCTGTATAGGAAAATGGGTTGCTTTCAGTTCATTCCCTGATTATATTAGACAATGAGCCTCTAATATCTCCACTGGGTTAGTGACTAAAAAAGATCTTGCTGACTATAATAAACAAGTAAAGTTATTTGATTTCAGTGGCAATATTTGAAACCTTTATGATGATAGAATAATGCCCTCAATGCTTATCATTTCCAATGTGTCACCTGGTGCAGCGCACTGAGATTTTAGAAGCATGTATTAAAACACATTGTACTGGTCCAGTATATTAGCCTCTTATGAGGTTAGGTTGATGGTAAAATCCAGCACCAGCCTTTTCAGAATAGGGAAATATATGTTATTTTTAATGACTGTCGTTAATGCTATTAATTAGCCACTATATAACAAAGATGTTTCATAGAAAGTTTTACTTTCTATGATACACGGAGCTTTCTAAGTTCTTAAGTGAGTAGATCATAATTTTTAGAAGGCTCAACTCCAAACTTTGTAAGATAAAACAAGTCATTCCCTTGTTTGTCTGTGTTACTCTCTTAGGTAATATAAATTTATGGCAAAATGCAAATATATGACTTTTGAAATAAATCACAATTACTAACTCTCAAATGATAGAAATTATCATAAAATTTGAATGTTTCATTACTAATTTTAAATGAACCTGAAATATTTGGCAACCTTTTCGTTCTACATTGTTGAATAATGGCCTTAACTCCTCAAGTGGAGAGAAACCAAGGATGAGAGCGAAGCCCCTAGACATATTGAGTCTCAAGGCATATCCTCCTGAGGTCCTCGGGAGCAAAGGGTCTTCACGTCTGCACTTAATAACTATCAGGGGTACAGTCTGAAGGCTTGAGTAAGCTAAGGAGTGAAGTTATATAGGGAACGCTCCTGTCAGACTGAAAGACGTGAGAACCTACTTTCCAGAGGGTAGGGGTGGAGGTGTCCAGAGGGACAGAGAGGAGTCCCCGGTGCTCCTGTTGCTGTGGTTGGTGGATTGAGACATGATGGCAGAGGGGAGAGTAAATCCCAGAGGACAGCATCCCACAGTCAAAGGGAGAGATGAGCTGTGTCTTGACTCCCATTTTAAAAATCTGGGACATCAGCTACAGTAAGTTTAAACAACCTACTTCATCTAAAAGAAGCAGATGATAAAGCTGGTGATGCAGTCGTTACCGGACTAGAAGCAACACTGCATCGTCTCCACTGGGTCAATTCCTGATGACCACCTCTGGAAATAAAAATGTGATACAGATAAGTTAAAGTAATAGGCCGAATATCTGAATGAAAATAATTAAATGTTCAATAATCAGGGTAGACAAGCAAGCTAAGAAATTCTAAAAATCCACTGACAAGTCAGAATGAGGAATTTTGAAGGAAAATGTGACAGAAACCAACAAATCTCCCCAAACCAGTAATGTTTGGGGAGATAAAAATTCCAGACGAAGAAGACAGAGAGATGGGAGGAAAACATAAAATAAATAATAAAAAGACATTTTAAGAATCGAAAAATGAACAGGTCTTGGAAGAGACAGAGAATATGAAGCAAAATTGGGTATACAAATAACCAGAAATAATAAAACCAGGAGTAAGTCATTTGAAGGAAATAAGATGGAGGACGCTTCCTAGCGGATATTAATACTTTTTATAATCAAAGCACATAAGGATTGTCTAGACGAACTTTAACCTCATGAGGTGTCATTGCCTTTAGCTATTGCTTATCACAATTGCTTCGACTAGTCTGTGTGGAAACTTCTTTTTTCAGATCTTCTCTTAATCTAGATGAGTCAATATTCTTGATTTGAATTTGCTATTGAGATGAAGAGAGAGAAAGAATAAAAGGAGGCGAAGATTAAAATATAACTTTTTAAGATTGTCATGCTCACGGGGTGGAGGGATAATTGTCTCTTTCGAGCTTCTCGCCTCTGTGGAGCTTCCTGTCAGTTTAATCGTCTTCCTTTAACTCATGTGATACAGTAATAACTGCTCTTATCCAATCTGTGCTATTCAAACTGCTCTCCATGGTTTTGGAAAATTAAAGGAGCATATCCATTTCCAGAGCATATGTGTATGTGAAAAAAGGCACAAAATTAAATGAAGGAAAAAAATGTCATTCTTTTTCCAGAAACATATGCACAGTAGGCTAAATTACTGTCCATTATGTTTTGAGTTTTCTGTCATTAAAATGATAAAATATAGGATATATGGTGGCATTATTTTATATAAGTCAAAACAAGCGTTTCCAACCTCATTTAAAACAATTATTGGTATTATTTTTGTCACTCTATCATGTTACTAGGCCACTCCACAATTTATTTGATGATTGTTAATTCTTGAAAGCATGTTTTCATTATTACATAAATTGTTATAATCAAAGTCTCGATAATACTGTGTGTTTTTAGAAGGTTATTTAAAATATTACAAGTAGGATAATTACGGGGTTAAAAGTCGTAAAGCTCTTAGAGATTCTGATAGACACCACCGCATTCTTTTCAAAGAAAATTTAATAAGTTGCAGTGCTCCAAATAGTTTATAAACATAGTGCTTTGGCATATAATATCTACCATGGGATGTTCCATTAGCATGAAAATCACTCAGAATAGAAATAAAAATGCATCTTTGTTTTAAATGTCACTCCTGATGCTCAGGCCTTATCTGATCTTCCTATGTTAGACGGTGGGTTGGCAATTCACGGAGTCTTTTGTCCATTTTTCAGCTCACTGTGGTGATTAGAATTTGATTTCAGAGCCAAATATGCGGCCCTCACTAGTTACCCCACCACAGGCAACTCACTTAACTTTCCTAAACCGTGTATGTCCACAGCGGGGCATGAAGGAGGGAAGCTCTTGGACGCTAAGTTTCTGGTCAAGGTTGTCTCACACGTGCATGTGGTGAGACCCCCGAGGGGTACCCCTGCTTTGGTTCCGCAGTGGCTGCGGGATCCCTGGCAGGCCGGGCGGGGTCTGGTGCGGAGCTGCAGCGGCTCCTGCTCGCGCGCGCCCCGGGAAGGGCTGTCAGGAGGGCGGGGGCAGCGCTGTTGGCAGCCCCGACTGTTCTTTGCCACAAGCAGAGCCACCCCCGGGTGGGCGCTCGCAGGGGGCGGAGGGTCCGGGGGAGGACATGATCCAGTTCCCCCCGCGCTGCGCCTGCCCCGGCGGAACCACGGGCCAGGCTCTGCGGGCGCGTGGCCAGGCCCGACTTCTGCTGCGCTGGGGGCGCTGCGTGAACCCCAAAGCCCGCCACCGGCTGCCCTAGATGAGAGAGACTCGGGGAGCCGTGGGGGTCGGGGGCTCGTGCCTGGCGGTTTCTGGCTTCGAGGAGAGAGAGAAGAACCGTCCCTGCCCGCTGGAGCCCTCGGGCGACGGGGCGTCTGCGCAGGGGGGTGCGGGGCGAGGGGAGGCGGGAGTTTCCCGGCCCGCTGGAGAGTCGCGCCCCCCTGAGGAGCGCCCGGGGTGCTGCGCGCTGCGGGTTCCGTGGGCCTAGGTCTGCGGGGAGGGGAGCACGGCGCCTCGCTGCGGCCCAGGGGCTGGGAGGCTCCCCTTGGGGCGCGCCTCCGCACCCCGCTCCACCGGGCCTCCTGGGGGCCTCCCTCGCGGGCCGGGGAGCCCACGCCCCACCCAGCTCCTGGAGGCTGGCCCGGCTGTGGGTGAGCCCCGCCCCAGCCCCAGGCCGGGAGCACCCTCCCGCCTCCCCCCCCCACTGCTCCTCCAGCCCCTCCTCCCTCTCGTCCTCCCTCCCCGTCCTCCACCTCCTCCCTCTCCCTTCTCCCCCCCCATCTTCCTCTCCCTCCTCCCCGGCCTCGCCCCCTCTCCGTGCTCCCCTTCCCTGGGGAAGCATCTTCCCGCCCAGAGGCCCGGGACGGGGCGTCTGTCTTCCCGCGACAGGCCCTGGCCGCCCCGGGGCCGCCCCGTCCTCCCCGGGCCTCCCGCCGGCCCCTGAGGGTCCCCGCGGGCCGTTGCTCCGTCCACGGGCGTGCGGCGTCCGGCCGGCGTCTGTCCCCGCGAGGCGCCGCCTCGGTGGCCCCGCCATGGTGACCCCGCCACGGTGACCCCGCCACGGTAACCCTGCCACAGTGACCCCCGCCACGGTGACCCCGCTACGGTGACCCCCGCCATGGTGACCCCGCCACGGTGACCCCGCCACGGTGACCCCTGCCACGGTGACCCCGCTACGGTGACCCCCGCCACGGTGACCCCGCCATGGTGACCCGCTCTCCTCCGGCTGCGTCTCCCCGGGGCACGGGCCGGGACCGCCGCCAGAGGCCCCCGGGGCAGCGGCCCTGAGCGGCTGGACCCCCAGGCCGGAGGCTGGACCCGAGGCGTGAAAGGCTGATGCCGGCGCTCCCGGGCAGCCTTGAGGGGCCTCGGTCCCTCCCCAGGAGAGGAGCCCTGGCCCCGATAGCCCCGATAGCCCCGATTGCTTGTCAGGTCTTTCCTGTTTTTAAGATTTATTTATTTATCCAAGAACTGGGGTACAGGGAGAGAGGATTCACCACAGCAGAATGGGGAGCAGAACAGGCAGACTGACGAAATACACTGCTGAGGGGAGCAGCGGGGAGACAGGAGAGGTCCGCCGCGCCGTGTGGGTATCTTGCTGGCCGGCCGGAGGATCAAACTCGCGCTACAGAGGCTTCGGACAGCTTCATAGGTTGCATCTTAACCCCTTGTGCCACCAAGGAGGCCTTAAAGTTTTCGGATTTCTTTTTTTTTTAAAGATTTATTTATTTATTTGTTTGTTTATTTATTTATTTATTTATTTATTTATTCATACAAGCACTGGGTATAGTCAGAAGCACAGGAGGGTGAGAGAATTCACCAGAGACAGAGCGGGGAGCAGAACAGGCAGACTGATGAAATACACTGCTGAGGGGAGCAGCGGGCGAGACAGGAGAGGTCTGCCGCGCCGTGTGGGTGTCTCTCTGGCCGGCCGGGAATTGAACCCGTGCTGCAGAGGCTGCGGACAGCTTCACAGCGCTGGGCTCAAGCGGCTGCGCCACTGCGGAGGCCCCGTCAACTCTTAATAGATTTAATATTTTTCTCACGTAACCATAAGCCCCTGAGAATAAAATCATAAAATGTAAAATTAGTTTGCTTTTCTTACAGAAACATGGCATCACTGAGATAGTTTTGCCCGCGCACACCCCCCGGAGCAGGGTCCGGGCAGGGCTCGGGCAGGGGAGCCTTGCGAGGCGGGCGGGAAATGCAGTTTTAGGAAGTCAACTGTATGCATCAGTGGCCTGCAAGTCTCTCCTCTCAGGGGCGGGGGATGTCCATAAAGGAAAGCTACCTTACCAAAAACAATTACTTTTCAAAAAAATAGGAATGTGTGAAGTATGATTCCTAAGGAGCTCATTACGGTTCCGGTGGGAGCTCTGACATCAGTACCATGGGCAGCAGTTACCCTGTAATCCTGTTTATTCAAAGCTTCGGGACACTGGAATACATTTTTTCCCTGACTCCACAGTTCCCAAGTATTCTAACTCTTCCTATATTGAGAAATGTCTACGAGGCTTTCCAGTATATTTTCCCCTCCGGATATTATTTGTATAAAACTAATCATTTGCATGGCATGAATTATTAGATGCTGTAATTGATGGTGAGTTGTAATAATTCAGAAACTTATGCTAGTCAAAAGAACTAAAAAAAAAAAGTCCTTTCACTGTAATAAAGACCTGTATTAATATAAAAGGAAATTAAA
Source organism: Talpa occidentalis (assembly GCF_014898055.3). Classification (NCBI taxonomy): domain Eukaryota; kingdom Metazoa; phylum Chordata; class Mammalia; order Eulipotyphla; family Talpidae; genus Talpa; species Talpa occidentalis. Next base: position 115,172,148 of record NW_023605194.1, read on the forward strand.
GAAAAACAATTTCTATATTATTATCTTATTAAAGAAGTAATGCAGAAAGAATGTGAGTGATGTTTGCAGATATGTTCTAAATACTCATGCCCATTAAATAACCAGAGAAAAAGTCATGAAATAAGCTTATTTGAAACAGAAAACCTGGAAAACTTGTAGCACTGACGATGGGCGACCTTACAAGTTATCGGGATGGAATGGACAATGAGTGTGGCTTTTAATGTCTATTTTCATAAAATTTTTCGGCTTCATATGTCACTAGAAATCTGACATGTTCCTTCTGCCTAATTAATTGTTAGATGTCATGTATCTTGCTTATTAAGATTTTTCGAGTTTCCCATATCAGCAGAATGTGAAAATAGCTATGCTTCATCGCACTGCTTAATGTTAGGTGCCAGCAAGTATGAAAAGATAGTTAAAATACACCCTTCTCGGGGTATTTGCTGAAGTAGGAAATGCTACGAAATCAGACCCAACAAGGGATGTGTCACAGTTTGATGTCATTAATTCGGACAAATGCAAGCAGGAGTGTTCTTGGAACGGAGTGAAGATGCTTCTCTACACAGATGGAGCAGCTTACTTCAGCATTTGGGGCTCCAAATTCATGTTCCTAAGTTGTTGTTGTTTTTAATGAAATGAATGCTGAAGGGTGCCTCAAGGACTGTGAGATCCAGAGCCAGGCTGAACTGTGTGATTATTAATACACTTCGAAGACACACCCACACACACACACACACACACACCGGTTCAGCTGGTTTCTGCCAAGGCAGAGCTACTCAATCCATCGGCTATGGTATAAGGAGTAAATCCAATTCTTCATATGGGCCTTAGAAATACAGAATATTTAAAGATCCAAGAAATATTAGAATCCTGAGTGTCAGGAGAACTGCTAGTAAAACAAAGGAAATGATTCAAAAATCCTCAGAACCATTTATAGCAAATCTGCAGTTACTAGTAATAAGACAAAATTATCCCAGGCAGGCAATGTGTTGAGTGAACTTGTCTCTGTCCATACACATGCCACACACTCTATTGTGTTTTATTAATTTATTTACTTTTAGTGTCTGAAGCAAAAACAAGAGGGCTCTGATAGTTTGACTCAGAATTTTCCAGATTAACGGTGAAGAGCCAGGCTGTCTGGGAGGGAAGCACACGCAGGTTTTACCGCTGGTGACGGTGAATTAGATACTCAAAACGCCTGTGTCTCCATTCTTCAAGTGTTAACTTGCAGATAATAACAGCATATACCTCGCAGGGTTGTTGTGAGGATTGAGTACTTTAATATATGTGAAGTACTTAGGACTGTGCCTGGCAGATACGAAGTGCTTTAGAAATATTAGCTTTAAATACTGGGTCTAGTGAAAGCACTTACGCCCTCCCTCCGGCAATACACCTTCACAACGCTTTATTCATGCTCTGACTTCCTAAGTATTTGAGGGTCATGATTTTAAGAGATACACAAGTCAAAAATGATTTTATACGCACCTCTTGGATGCCAGATTCTGCTTCAAACAGTGAAGAAGTGTATCAAATATGTTAATGTTCTGGGCTCCGTGGCTCATAATTTTCCTGTATGTAGCCAATATTAACTGGGCGGAAATTTATTTCCCAGGAAAGGTTCGGCAACATTTAGTACCTATTTTAATACGCATTCACGTTTTTTCAAACTTTTAAGCCTATGAATTTTATTAAAAATTAATTGAAAAAAATAACCAGCCAAAATAATAAACTGTCAAATGAGGTACTATATAAATGTTCTACAAAATACACATATGTCAATATTAATAAAACTCAATAAACTACTCATGACATTGTGCAATTCCATCTTGCTTGAAGTAAGGATTCTTTCGATTTTTTTTCTCATCTGAAAAAACTCATTTCTAAAACCTATCATTGAACTGACACTTAGAGCATTTTTATAACTAACTTTTAATGAACTTATGCTCAAAAGTCTGAGTGGTAATAGGAAGAGCTGAAAAAGAAAATTCTGTAGGTATGTACTGAGGAGCCTTTCAGCATTCTGGACTCTTCCAGCAATCCATACATTGCACTACCTAGAGTTAAAATAGAAACTTCTAAAATGTGCACACACATGTACGTGTCCATTGTCAGGAAGAGCTTCTGTCCTCAGAATCCTTCTTCCGATGAAGCAGCTGGCGTCTATGGGCGAGCACACACAATGGATACGTTTTTAACAACTCCGCAAAATGTTGAGTTGTATGTGTCGATGTAGGTTTTTGTTTGGCTTTGCGTTTTCATATTATGTCTTGTGTCTGCAGGCTAGTATTATTAAGAAAAAAATAATTTCAATGCAGTACCTGGAGAAACCATCTTGAGGACATTTTCTTTGACTCTTGCCATAAGCCACTACTGTGTCTTGCTGTTGTTTGCTATTTACTCGGAGCCATTTTGAAATCTGAAATCATTTAGGATATAATTAGATACTTCACACCCACTAAACTTCTATACTCTTTTTAAAAGGCAAGCTCGTTTATTGTAGAAATTTCTTCTTAGGCACAACAAACTCAAGGGTAAGACAACAGAGAAAACCCTGGCTTTTCCAGCCATGTCTCCTCTGGGGAACGGCACCTTCTTCCACAATAAGTACCTGCGGTGTGGACTGATGTGTCTTCTAGAATTAGGCACAGCAGCTTGCTTGGCCGCGCAGTGCCACATGCTTCTAGCCCCCTTGCTGCTTCATGCCCAGGAAGGTTACAAATACCTTGTTAAATAAGCAGGTATATTTATCAGCACCATTTCCTGGAACCCTATGTGGTCAATGCTTTATAAAAATCTTAAATTTCAGGACTGTTGACTCTCATAGCTAGCAGGCTTTCCATGTTTTATGGTGATCAGCTTTTCTTCAAAATATTTCAGCTGGATTTCCCCCCCCCATTTTTCTCCCCGTTTTTTCATCCATTATCACAGTTGACCATGGGTATGTTAAAAAATAAGACTTGCTAACTGATTGTGTCACAGTATCACACATCGAGATCTTTTTAATCACATATTGATCAATCCAATCCAAATAGAATACCAAGACTCTCTTGGTCAAAAAATGCTGACCTGCTTTCTGTGACCATGAGGGACAGACTTAGTGATTTCTGTTGTTCAATATTATCAGGAGAACAAAATTCTAGTGACGAATCATGCTATGCAAGACTGAACAGCTTGGGTACAACATGGAGTTTCTCCTATTTGAGGAAACTTTTCTAAAACATACATTTTCTTGTTGAATGACATTCTAAGTCACTTGCTTGAGTGCCATTCAGTGTCACAGAGCATGTGGCAGATGTAAGAGAATGTTTCTACTACAAATATTCTTTCTTGTAAGGCATCCCTGTCAGAAGTTTCTAGAAGGAAATACCTGAGAAAGAATGTCAGTGCATTGAAATTGCCACAATTTTAATCTACCATCTAGTGTAGAGATGCGTGGAAAACAAAAGTTTTTTTTTTTTTTTATCCACCACTCTTTCCTCCCTTGTCATTGGGTTATTATGCAAACAGATTTTTAAATATGGAAAATAAGAATGAATGTATTGATCAAGTCTGGGAGTTTGATTGTTACAGTGTGCACTTTTTATTTCAGAGAAGAGAGCCAAATTTGTACATGCAAGCGAGTATAATGATATCATGAAGCAAAGAGCTATTTTCATAGCACATTACATAATAGACTAGGTGTGAAATTAGTTTTATGGTGAATGGATGCCCTGAAGGTTGGTAGCTTTTTATTATGTACAGCTTTGTGTACACTGATGCATTAGCATTTCATCTTATAGATAACAAAATTAATATGTTTAAATGAATGGCTAACTCTTAAAAAGTGCACTGGCCATTTCATAGGTGCTCCAGTACTAATTCCACTTTTATCTTGCAGCAGCAACTTAAATAAAATTTTCCTCTGGGTTCAGCCACGTACGTTCTTTGCATGCTACAAAGAATGAAATAGAAACTGGAAAGACCACATTTTCCAAGTGAGATGTGAGGAACAACCATAAATAAACATATATAAAACTGTCTAATTATACTTTGAGTCTTGAGTCTAGCTAAGTTTTCAAATAAGCTAAAGATGCGGTAAAAATGTGGGCAATCCGCTCTGAATTGGAATGACAAAAATGAACCGGGAACATCTGTATGGACTAATTTAGCCGTAAACAACTGAGGGTCACATGTGTTTCCTTTTCTCCAAATTGCCCTGTTAGCTGAGTGCATGACAACGGTAACCAAGAAAGAATCAGAGGTTAAAAAGAAAGGTGCTTTGCTCAAGGATCTTTTGGGAGCCATGGAATTTATTTTTGATTGTTGGTATATTTTCATACGAAGATGACAAGAGGAGTTTTGCAAAATGTAAGATTTTTATATCCTGTACAATCGCATACCTGTTGGATTCAAAATTCCAACCAATCCAGTATTTCATATTTGTGGGTTTTTTAAACATACAGCACATAGACATAAGAAGTAGTTATTTTTAAATCTATAACTACCCTTATATTATTCTATAAAGAAAAATCATACAAGTGTAAAGAAAGAGGTCTGTAAAGTGATAACTTATATGTGAGCCATCATGAATATATATATTATTTTAAAACATGGCATTAAATTTAATTCAGTTCTCTTTTCTCCTGAATGTCATTCAGGTAAAACTTCTGTAATAAGTCACCCATACATATAGTTAGAAAAATTTCTTATGCAGTTTTTCTAATATAATGTATGATCTTCATTATCTTTTCAATTATCTTACAAGGAGATTTAGAAAGTTTTGGACTTTTAAAATATATTTTATCTCACCCCAGATAATCAGAGAATTATCACAATATATTCCAGATATCTGTTTTCTTTCACTTAAAAACATCACAAATTACATTAGTTATTATCAACCTAAAAATCCATATAAGAAGAATAAGGTTTGTTTTTAAATTTGTACCAGTCTCTAGAATAAATGCTTTAAGCAAATTGTCTGATTATGTTGTAAAAATTTAGAAATATTACAATAGGTATTTTTATTCCATGTGTAAGGTGACTGAAGCTTGGTGAAGTTAAGTAACTTTCCAAAACTTACATGATCCGTATGTGATAGCAAAAGACATGAAAGCCCTCCCACCCTGTGTTAGGATGATAGGAGTATAAACTCAAGGTGGAGAAGTCCAATAGAATAGAGTCTCCTCTTTTGGTAAATGTACACAATGGAATATTACTCAGCAATCAAAAAGATAAACTCATACAGTTTGCAGCAACATGGATGGAGCTGGAAGGGATCATGCTCAGTGAAATAAGCCAGAAAGAAAAAGAAAAATACCAAATGGTCTCACTCATAGCAGGAATTTAGAAAACCTAAATAAGGGACCAGGTAAAAGACTAATTATAATAAAGTCAAAATCAAAATCAACAAGCAACTATAAACAGAGACACACTAGAGGGGGTTGGGGGGAAAGGGGTAGGTTCAAAACAAGGGTGGTGGGAATTATATGGGAACTATAACCAAGATGAAAATGCATACATTGTGCAAAAATAAAAAATGATGTAAAAAAGTATATACTAAAATAAAAGTAAATAAATAATAACCAAATCAACAGCAAAAAAAAAAAAAAAAGAAAGAAAAAGAAGAGTCTCCTGAAGAAATAAATAGAAAAGTTGCTCAAAAGTCAAAATAAGATTCATTGTATTTCTTTAAAGGTGATGTTCTCCACTTGAAATAATTCACTCTTTAAATATTATATAATTAAAGGATAAGAATAAATGAATGCAGTATTCAAAATATGTAAAAGTATGCTATAAGGCCAAATAAAAATACATATAAGTCAACTTTTGCTTAAATAGTCGGAGAGCAATGTCAATAGACATCCTCCAAAGCAGACATTTAATTATTTGTATTTTTCTGAAATAGGTGTGTGTGTGTGTGTGTATGTGTGTAGTACTCACCAAAGTAATACTGCAGAATTATGAAATGGGGTTAAGGTGTAATCGCATAAAGAATTCATCCCCAGTTGAAACACTGTGTTAAGACAAATCTCCTACTATAATCCAACAGGACCACTTTTTAACCTATTTCCTGACTTGCAAGTGCACCCAATAGTAAAGTAAGTTACAGAAATAAGCAGCCATGTAAGATCTGTGAAAAGTATACTGTTGGCCCACAATCATTTTTCTAAATCTTCAGCTACATCAGGTAATTAACCTGCTTTGGAGCCGCTGAAACCAGCTTTGTGCAATTGAAGCCAAAGGAGATTCACTGGAAAAATACAGGCCATGTCTAAAGGAAGCAACAGGCTGTAAAGAGAAACATTCATCACAGTAGCAAGAGCTTAGCAAATTCCTGCTTTGAGCGGCTCTGATAGAATTGATGCTTTCCAGGGGGAGAGAAAACAGGGCTGGTTCTTGATGAATGTGTCCGAAAAGCAGAGCACCAGAAGGAAGAGATTTACCAAATGAAAATGAGCGTCACGTGAAGAAGGAGTAATATACAAATGAGAAAGATTCTTTTGGAAGTTACCATCTCTGGGGTAAAATATTTTAAATAATGTGAGGTTCGGTGTGTATTTATTCGACCATATATAACTTACGGTGGCGCGTTCCATTCTTGTTGCTTTATTTCAGCTTCTACTTTTATCAGAGAAATGGTGTAAACAATATCTCAAGCTTTGATGTTGGAAAAGAAGAAATAGAAAAACTATAAACCTTAACTTGAGAATATTTAATCTGAAATTAATTCAATAAAGCTGCTTCATTTACCTGGCACCTTTGTTGAATAAACTACTTCGCAAACATGAATTATCCAAATGGCTGAAATTTTCCCAATAACTAACTGAAACTTTCATTATAACTGTTCTATTAGAAATCTTTTTAATAACTCATGACACACTGTTCTGACTCAGAGTAGAAATAATATCATTTAGCCTTTTCTTGTTGATTCAGTCTTTTAAAATGCTAACCATTTATTCATCAAACATTTAATGCCTACTCACTCATTCAAAGCCTGCAAAGGAGAGAGGCTGGAACATGGGCCTCACGCGTGTTGCCTGCTCACAGCCACTGAGACCTGAGCCCCCCGGGGTAGGTTGACTTTCCCTACATGATGCTTTTATAAGGAGGGGGTTGGTTTTCCTTTGGGTGCCCTCAAAGATTTGGATAGTTGCCCCTAAAACTTGGCATAAATAAAAATACTGCCTTTTAAAACCAGTGTTCCAGTGCCTTCTCACTGAATACTGAAACCCCATCTTGACTCCAAACTTAGGGCTTTTTGCAGTTTCCATGACCACCTTATAAACATTGCCATGGAATGAAAATATCAAAACTCAGTCTGATGAACAGGTCTGTTTCCCCATCCTTGTCATTTCCCATAAACTTTTACTTCAGGGATTCCATATTTCTCAGGAATTTCCAACCACATTACTTAGTATTCTTTACCTTCTGCCAAATCAGAGGAGTAATCTTTATGTTCTATACTGTGTAAGGAGGGATAATTAAGCGCTTAGCCTTTGTCACAGCTCTTCACGAGCCTTCTAGAATGCAAAGATCTGAAAGGGCCCCTGCAGTCTAGTCCTGTGGACAAGGGTCAGGTCCCCGCAACTACACGCACCAGACTAAGCTGTGGAGACCATGCTTTGATCTGTGTTTTGTGTTTATTTTCTGAACAAGTTGTGCCTGGCCTCTGATTTTTCCATCAGAGGGAGGTAGTTGCAACAGCAATGACAGCTCAGTTCTAGGCCTTTTCCTGACCCCAGCTGCCTCCATACCCGAGTCCTGTGTCTCAATTAAGGTGTTCCATTGGCAGTCTCCCCAGGTTCCCTCACCTCACTCCTTGCTGAGTGGGAGAAACTTGTGATCCCCAGCTCATATCTGGGTTCTCTAAGGTCTGCAGTGTGTTTTGCTCACAATTAATTCACTCTTTACTTAAAACTATGCTAGGTCTCCATTTCCAGATTGAGTTCTGATTGACACTCATAAAATAGCAGATCTCCTAAGCAATAGGATGAAAATAGGTAAAATATAAACGTGTGGACTTTCTGACAAGTTTATAAAGTCTCACAGCTTTATTTTTATTTGTGCATTAATGTTTTCCTTTATTGTTATATTTGGCTAATTAATAAGAAGTAGATAGATAAAATAACCAGAATTGCATCTTACAACTCAAAAGCACTAGAAATTAAATAAAACAACACATTAGGAAAAGGAGCAACTTTTTGGTGGGTATAAGAGTGAAGAAGTAAACTTTCATAAAGTAGAGCAGAGCATTTCAATAGGACTCGTAATTCACCAGGTCATTACACGTCTGAGTGTCTCAGTCCCTTTCTGCCTGTAAAGTTGGAAACTCTATCCTAGTGGAAGAGGAGAAGCAAACTCATAACTTGGGGCCAATGGACATGAGAGCCTGGCTAAGAACTTTAGGAAATGAGAAACATCAAGATTAAAAAGTACCATTATCAAGCACCATGTTGGAAGTATAAAGAGATTAGAGGTATTCTGGAAAGTCTAAATAAATTTTCCCTCTATAGTTTTTCTTAAGCAACTTTATTTATAATTGAAAACTGACCAAACTGACATCCCTTCCCTAAGTTCTTTTGTAATAAGGAGCAGGGTTAAATTCTGATCCCATATGGAAGATCTATTTTTTTAAAGATTTATTTATTTATGCATACAAGAGCTGGGGTACAGGCCAGAGGTGTGGGATCATAGGATTCACCAGAGACAGAGTAGGGAGCAAAACAGGCAGATCTACTGAAATACACTGCTGAGGGAAGAAACAGGGGAGTCTGGAGAGGTCTGCTGTGCCATGTGAGTCGGCTCCTTGGCCGGGGATCAAACTCGTGCTGCAGTGGCTGTGGATAGCTTCCATAGTGCTGCATCCTAACTCCTTGTGCCATCAGGGAGGCCCTGGAAAATCTGTTTTAAACAGTTTGAGAAACTGCCACAGTATTTTCCACGGGGGTCTGGACCTGTCTAAAGTCCCAACAGTGGAGTACGAGGGTTCATTTTTCTCCACATCCTCACAAGACTTGTTTCTGGTCTTTCTGATATGGTGAGAAATAGTACTCGCTGTGGTTTTGATTTCCGTTTCCCAGATAAGTGATGATGAACATTTTTTCATGTACCCGTTGGCCATCTATCTGTATGTCTTTTTTGGAGAAGTGTCTACTTAGTTCTTCTTTCCATTTTTTTTTTTTAAGATTTATTTACCTATGCATACAAGAGCTGGGGTACAGGCCAGAGATCCAGGGGGTGAGAGGATTCACCAGAGACAGAGTGGGGAACAGAACAGGCAGACTGACTGAGATACACTGCTGAGGGGAGCAGCGGGTGAGACCTGAGAGGTCTGCTGCGCCATGTGGGTTGCTCCCTGGCCAGCGGGGGATCGAACTCATGCTACAGAGGCTGTGTATTGCTTCATAGTGTGGTTTTTAACCCCTTGCGCCACCAGGGAGGCCCTCTTCTGTCCATTTTCATTGGGTTATTTGTTTTCTTTTTGTTGTGTTGTGTGAGCTCTTTAGCAAGGGCCACAGTGGAGTATGGTGGGCCGTGGGTCCTCTGTGGTGGGTGTGCTGAGAGGACATACATGTGAGAACGTGTGATCCTATGCTTCTGGATCATATACAGTGTTATAAACCAATGTTACCTCAACAACAACAACAACAAAAAAAATCCCTAATCCCACAAGAAACCAAAACTCACTAAGTGAATCAAATGCAACCATGAAAGACTCATCAAAACCTGTGGTAAAATGTTCATGACAATAAACCAGTTTGAAATTAAGAGAAAAAAGAAACACATGCAATGTTTTTGGAGATAGAGACCTTCCTCGAAGTTGAAAGAAACTGGATTTGTTGAAAAATGTAATGACTGGTAATCCCCGAGTTCTTAGGAACTGTCCCTCTTGAACATTTAATCCTATTGTGTCATGAGGACCAACTTTTGTGACTCCACATTTCCCTCATCAAGTCACTGTTTCCAGGTACATTGTGTGAGGATTCACTGTAATTGAAAGTGTGTTAAGGAAAGAAAGAGAGAGAGAGAGAAACTGTTAAGCAGCCTGAGACCTTTTGTTCCTTTTTAGTATGTCTTTATACTATTAACAATAAAAAACACATGCAAATATGATGTGTTAAGAATGTAAATATGTTAAATTTATGACTGTCCAAGTTCAGGTTCACACAAAATAATACTGTTTAAGTAGTTTTAGCTTTCTGAAAATGGGTTCATTTATTCTGAGGGGTTCTTTTGACATGTAAAAATCTGTGTTCAAAGTGAATTAGTTTAGGGATAAGTATACTCCTTTGTAAACATCACCACCAATAACATACCCATCACCTCTCAAAGGTTTCTCCTGCCTTTTTTATTATTGCCATATTGTTGTTATTAATAAGTGCAGATAGTAAGAGCACTTGACATAAGCTCTACCCTTTTAGCAAATTTTAAGTATGCAATACTTAACTGGGGTTTAACCTACAGATCACCTGTTAATAAATTTGTATTGTAATATTGTTTTTTTTTTGTCAGAGACCCTCCTTTTCCCAATTTTTCCCATAATGCTTGCAATAAAATGACATAAGTGAGAAAAGACTCCACACAATTCCTCTTGGGGAAAGCTATCTTCCATGAGACTCGGAACTCGTACTCCATGCTCTGTGCTGATTCATTGCTGTTGCTTATAATTCAGTTAGGTGTTATTTGACAGAGGCAGAGACTCTATGAATTCTGCAAGATTACAGTGCAAATGTATGCCTGGAGTTTAATTAAACGCATGGATTAGGGATGAGAATGAGGTTATTAAACAAATGTGGATGTGTTACCGAATGTCTCTTCGAATTTGGCTCAATCAGTGAGCTTGTTTTCTAAGATGTTTCACTGTAATTAGTGATAGCGACTGGCAAGAAACAATGTTAAAATAGAGATATAAATGAGAAACAATCCAAACAGACTCACAAGCCAATAGTCAATAATGCAGTTCAGAATGAGAGAAAAAAATAATGTACCTATTGAAAATTAAATTAAAAAGTGTGCTACTTTGTGTAGGCAAAAGAACATTTCCATTTTGCTCAGTTACTTATTAGTATGCAAAGAAGATAGGAGTAAAATCTCACTGGAGTCTTGGGATTTACCCACTGTTCTGGAGTACTGCCAGGAATTAAAGCAGTGTGAGAGGGTGCACATATAAACAGATATTCAAGTCTGGATTATACCTGACTTTAATGCAACAGGCAATGGACAATGGAGGATAAAGAAAAGTTACAAATATGGCATCCGAATATTGTTTTACCCCACAAGTCTGAATATTATTCTGAAATAATATTTAAAATTTAATTTTCAATCTTGTGTGAAGGCTTTACAGACAAAGAATAAAGCATCTTGGATCACACGCTTCTATTACCCATTATTTGTTTATTCATCTGATTAACAAAAGCAGAGACCACCAGGCTTCATCTCTGGGAGAACCAACAACCCACTCTGAAAACTGTTCAGATTATTTTCTTAGATATACTTCAAATATTTTGGATTCCCTTAACATACGTTGAGATTGTCTATCTTCAGATTAGTTTAGGCACAGGCAAAACACTATCCAAGTCTAGTGGCACCTATACAAAAGGTGATGATTAACTCTGGACACAACTACATTAATAAGCAGCCTAGCGAGAGGTCCTTAGGCCGGGCACACCTTTCATCATTATCAACTTCAACTGCAGGGAATTTACTCATTTATGCTACAGCAAACTGTTCTTGATGATGTGGGAATCCTATACATTGCTAAACTAACATTTTATTTTTAAAAAATAAATATGATTTCAGTTATTCATTTAGTTTTCCAAATGGAGTTAGACTTTATAGGGGTTATTCTGTTGATACACCTCATGGTGTACTTCCACACCGATCTGTGTATACTGTCATTGGACAGGATGATTAAAAATCCCCTCAGTCATTAAAACAGGTATGACAAATAGTTATTGACCTGGACTTATAAAGAACTGAATTGACCATATAAACCACATGTTTATTTTTTTAATTTATATATATATATAATTATATAGTTATATAATTATAAATTATATATAATTTATATATTATTTATATTTATATATATATTCATTACTGTTCATTCTTCATAATGCATGCTCGTGTGCTTTCTCCTCTCAGGTGCAGTCCCTGTAAAATTCCCACCACCAACTCACCCGTGAATCATCACCATAGTCCCTTGTACTCTTCCCTCCTTTGTTCTGATTCCTCCACCTCCCCCCTCCCAAGTGTTTATTTTTATGCATCTCTGAAAATTAAAAGGCTGGAAAAGCTGTCAACACACATCTAAATAGCTGATAGGTGAATTTTACATGTATGCAGATATACTGGAGGCCAGCACCATCTCCCTTAAATGAATGACACACTCTAGCAAATATGTGATCCAGGAAGCAACGTGCAGCTCTTTGTCATTAATCTCCTAACGTTTCCACGCTAAACACAGTGTCTTCCACTGAAGGGCTTATCATTAAGTAAAGATGCAGATAACAAAATAGGCAATTTTATGGGAATGAGATAAAAGCTATGATGAGGGGGGAATTACCGGAAATATTAGGAAGGTTCTAGGCAGGAAATGTGACTGGAGCATAATAGCCATGTTGAACACAAGGTAAATAGTCAGGTGAAGGTTGCTGGAGAGGATTTTTGAGACGCAATTAACTTTTAAAACACCTTTACAAATAACATTTTTAATAAAAACAAACAAAAAGATAAGAAAGCATGCTTTAGTATATCAGCAAAATATTTCTATAGCTTCATCTCCCTTTTATATTTATTAGTGAATTATAGACATCTTCTTTTATATTTCTAGTATCAACATGCTAGAGATTAAATTCCTTGCTTTGTTTAGCAAAGCATTTTTAAGGTCTGCATTGTACAACACAGCTTTGGTGCATCAGCACAATAACAAGAATTGAATCATTCTGGAAGTCATCTTTTTTTGCTATTTGTTTCATAATGTTGGGTCAAATAATAACTAGGTTAAAGCTTTATTATAGTCATAGTTCTGCTAATGTCATTGTTCAAATATATTATTCATTTGGTTTGAGTTAGATTTATCGTCATAGGTGGGTGTTTTACATTTTATCCTCTGGTGTAAGCTTTTCTTACCTTTTTCTTTTTTTTCCCACACACTTTCATGTTTGCACACAACTAAGGGACTTTAAGATTTGCCATTCAAACCAGTACCCTCTAGGGAGGAAAAGGGGTGATATTAATAAAGATTAGGGTGTGATAACATGTAAAATCTTAGACTGTCCTGGGCAAAGCTAATCATAGTGTGTCTTCACTTTAAAGCAATACTCCACTTGAAATATTTAAACATCATTTTATGTAGAAATTTGATCTTTGGGAAAAAGTATAGTTATATTATTAATTAAATGACTGATTTAAAATTCCTATTGATCAGAGTAAATTTTATTTTTAATTCTATAAAAGATAATATTAAGTCACAAATATCTGTACAAATAACCATTGTGGCCTATAAAGATAAAGATGGTAAAACTAAAGCAGTCAGGGTTGATTAGGCTTTCCGAGAATGTTCTGTATATTAACTGGAATTTGAATCTCATATCTCCTTCAGTTTAGCTTTGTGCTCTTGAGTAAGTGCTTAAATCCTACCATTCTGGAACTTCTTCATTGGTAAAGCCAGGGTATCAAAACCTGTCCTGTTGAGTTCTGTAAGACTAAATAAAATATGACGTATAGAACAATTTGCATGGTGCCTTGCACATTATGCACGAGCAATAAATATTACTTCAGTTCATTCCAATCACAAATCTTAAATTGATAGAAATTTCAAGTCCAGCATACTGACAAATTTCACAATTCTGTTTTCATATTATTTTTATGTAGGTATTTTAAATATTTGTATGATATCTATTTCTACATTTTGAAGTTATTTTTCACTTGTTTTAACTTTCATTTTTGTTCTTGAACTCCAAGGTCAAATGCTTTCATATTTTCATTTCTCAACTTGTTTGCAAAATTTCTGCAGATATATTTTTACCCTTTGCATCTTTTGACCAGTTTCTCCCATAAGTAAATATTTATCTTGAGAGTATGTAGAATCCTTTATAGAAATAGAATTACATAAAGCCCCTATTAGTTAAAGAAAATATAAGATAAAAAAATTGTTTGCTTATTAAAGGGAATCAGATTTTCTTTCACATTCCTTATGAGAAAAAAATGTCACATGAATCCCAAAATCATGTAAGTATGTTAATTTGCAGTGGGAAGCTTCCTTCCAAAAAATCATTTCTAAGAAAAAAAAAAAAAACTAGTTTATGAAACTAACTAGGTGGAGGAGATAGTCACAGATAACCTTAACTATAGCCATAGTCAGTTCATTATCAAATTTGGGAAAAAATCTTGGCTTACAGTACTCCTCCTGTTCAGTGTAACAGGATAACTGATAATTTGCTGTCAAATTCTTTTAGTGCATTTTATATATGCTCATCTGAAATACAAGGTTTTTTTTTTCATTAATAGTTTGTGCAGAATGTCTAGATGAATGTGCAAAGATATGCAATTTGACTATCATAGGAAAGAGTGAGTTTATAAATTGTACTTATTGAAATGTAAGCAACATTAAAGGAAAATGTTTACCTTAATCATCTGTATCAGCATCAGCATCATCATTATAAGGTTCCCTAACATAAACCTACTACCTTCAGCATAAAAATGAAAGGCAGGGTATTTATTTCTGGCACAGAATAAGTCCCAGAAGTCAAAGGTCCATAACTTTTGCCCTCAGAGGAGAACCAGAAGCTTAGCAGGATCTTCATGGAGAACTGCTGCTATGTGCACAGAGGCCGCACAATATGCCAGGTCCATCGTGTAAGCCAGAATTCTTACATTTATACTCCTATTAAATTCCAAAGCATCCAGTGTCAATGGGGCAGGAAAGGCTGGACACAGGAGCACATTCGTGGGTGTGCACAGGACGCAGCTCTCAGATGGGCAGCCTGCTTGGTTTCCTGCCATTTTGAAATTTTGTTTTTCAGCGTGTTGGTAGAATGTATTAAAAGCAGCTTTCCTTCACCAAAAGGGTGCTGTTTCTCTCTGTTCTTGGCAGGTGTCACAGCTGCTGCCCCTTTATTCCACCAACGTATAGGCCACAGTGCAACCACCACAACAGCCAGGAGCAGCAATGAATTCCCCATCAACTCCCACCAGAGATTGAATTTCTGTCCACCGCATTCACACACCTGACTTCACACACCTGGTGGCAAGTCGCCCCAGGTTGGCAGGTGACCTCACTTTGCTCATCCAGTTCATCACCCCCATTTGTTTGTGTTGGGGGGTGGGGGCTATTCTTGGGGGGAGTTACATAGGTAAAGGGGCGTGTGGATCTGCACCTCCTTCCTAGGGAAGGCTCCGGGTTTCCTCCAGACCCACCCCCGGCCTCACAGGCTTCTCGCAGAGCCCAGGGATGATTCTCCCTGCCCAGCCCTCCCCGCCATGAGCTGGAGTTTGCTTGTGTTTTCACCATTTCTCTCAGGGCTGATTTTCTGTTGAAAATTCTTGGCAATCTGGTAGGTAACTTGACAACTAGAAGGACGGAGAGCCAGGGCAGCGGCGGGGCCTCGGCCCCTGCTCTTCCGGGCCTCGGGGGCCCTTCCGGCCACCCAGCTGCCCACGCCAACGCCTGCGAGGCCCAGGCCCGCGCGCCCCGTAACATGGCGGCTCTCCCGGAAGCGTGGCCGGCCCGGGGAGGTAATGGCCGCCTCTTCTCCTCGCCGTACTTGGTGCCGCGTTTCCTGGGGAAAACGCTTTTGCGTTTTCTGTTTCTCCGTCTTCACTGAAGCGTTTCTCCTGTAAAAGGCCGCCCGCCCTGTCGGCAGAGCAACCAGGCAAGGCTTGGGACGTTTCTGTGAGGTTCGGGGTTCCGGACCAGGCCTGAGGGACGGAGGGCGGGTGGGCGGCGGGCCCTGCGGGTGTCGTTCTCTCATCGTCCTTCTGGTGTGACATTGGTGAGGGCAGTGCCCTGGCCTCGGGCCCGTCAGGTTGGAGTTGGCTTGAAGTTGGCACCTTCGCCCCACTCTGGGGGAGATGTGTGTCAGCTTCGTCCCAGAGGGAGTAAGTGTGGGGTGAATGTGAGTGTGAATGAGTGTGTGTGAGTGTGTAGCGCCTCCAGTGATGGTTGGGCAGTTACATACCTCTAGTAGCTACTGTAGACCCAGAAGTTCAGAAATACGTGAATTCCTCAGGCCCAAAAGGAGGCGCCGGGGTCAGGATTCACACACCTGGCTGAAATTTGACTTCCATCTAGCTAAGTGTGACTGGATATCAAGGCAGGTTTCATTTATAGTTGTGAACACAACACAGTGTATTATCATATAAATCATACCTCTTTTCTCTAATGTTAGATATTACACCAGGGCCGATGAAATGTATTTAATGAATGAACGAAGGGCTTTTTAGGTTCTTAAGGGTTTCTTTTAGGTCTTGATATCATATCAGGGACATGGAATAATCACAGTTACTATTTTCATTCATTCACTTATTTAACAAATACTTAGTATATATCTAATACTTTCCAGAAACTGTTCTAGTGAATACTAAGTAGTAAAAAAAGAAGTTTCGAAAATAGTATGATTGGTGACAGACTCCATAATCTCTTTAATCCCTCAAGTTTTGATCATTGAAAGTTAATAATATTAAGTAATAATATTTAATAACAAATACCATCTTTTCCATATATCTTTTATGTTTTTATCAATCTGTGAGGCATATCATATATTTTTGTGGTAGGTAATATGGTTAGTAAATAAGTAAAACCATGTGAAAAGATGACCTTTAAGAGTTTTCAACAACTTTAATTCAGTGGCAGTACAATTAATTTAACCTTTTAGAAAGTACTCATTTTTGACACTGACTGGACTTTACTTTTCAAAGTTATACAATCAGTATGTTAGAAAATGACTTTATATTTATTCATAAGCTTTGATATATAGTGCAGGTTTTTCAGTTAAAGTTTATTTAAAATTTGGGAATAAATTATAGTTTTGTAATAATATTTAAATTATAGACACAAGTTTATATTTTATAAGTAATTATTATATTATTGTTGTTCATGTGTACCTACATACAAGATATTCATGCCACTTAGATAACATGTAATTTTTCATATTGTCTACTTTTAAATGAACTTGTTCATAGAATTACATACTCTGTAATCGTGCAATAAGTAAAATATGTGTATATGAATTTGTAAAACATGTAATATGTATATATTATATATAAAATGCATAATAGGAAAGATCTGCATAGAGACAGCATGTGTGTATATATATATATTTATATTTTTTATTATTGAAAACGATAAATATTTTCTCCCTCATACTGTGAACCCTCAAGGTCAAGGATCATGTCTTATTTTCACATTCATTTCCACAGCCTAGCACAGTACCTAGCTTAAATTAAGAACTCAATAAATGTTAGTAGAATGAATGAAATTTGAATCAGCCCACATCTATTGCCTTATGTGTTCTTATATAAAAAGTAAAAACAGATTTGAAGTATCTTAGGTGAAAATGGCAAAGGTTTAAAAAGGCTACAGTAAAAAGCATGAGGGCAATGAACATCAGGTTTTAAAAAAGATTACAGTTTGTAATTTCACCCAAGTACTTCAAATATTCACATTTAAAATGTATCATATGTGCAGATATAATATATTCATCTTTATATAGTCTAAATAAAGCTTTCATATTTAGCTATTTAGACAGGATATGATTTAACTGCATGAGTGACAATTTGATATTTATAATATTTTAAAATTTGCATAGTATTTAAAAGCAATCAGGATAGTGCAGAAATTTCTGAAGGTGCTTTGTCTGTATGTTTTAATAGTTACTTTGATATGATTGGATGATCCATTTCTTTTCTCCCACCACCCAAAGGTTTTTTCCCCAATACTAAATATAATTCAAAATTAGTTCAAAAATAGTGTAAATGGCAAGCAATATCTTCTCCTTAACTCCCCCATAATTCTTATACAGAGTATTACAATTTTACCATAATTATCCTGGTTAAAATAGTTGCATTTTCCTCAGTTTTTTCTTAGTACTTCAGAACAGTTGCACATAGTAAAGATGACTAAAGTCTTCAATGTTTAGAATGACTTTTTACTGCTGTATTTTCTGAGGTTGTACTTCAAATTTATTATGTTCAAACACTTCACTATTTGGAGAAGTTGGCTATTCATTTTTTAATGCTGAAAATGTACATTACATTCATAGGAAGGAGAAGGGAAAATATGACTCGAAAGCTTACACATTCTAACATAAAAGACCCCATGATTGCTGCTCAGTAACACATAATGTTTAAAATAAGTATTTTAGAACAATGTGCCGTTCTCATTCTTTCTTATCCTAATGGATATAATTGTTTTAAAAAGTGTCGTCTTTTAAAATTATTCCAAAATATAAGGAACAAATCCTATTAAAACTATTCTTACTATTTCAAATATACAATTTGAAATAATCAAATCATTAACAATTGAATTGATTATTGCATTTTCTACATTTAAAATCTAACTTTAGTAAGAGTAATTTTTAAATAGCCAGTTTGGAAATTATTGGAGCATATCATAGTAGAGAAGTAGGATGTACTTTAATTCAGATAGCTCGAACTTATGCTGTTCTCCTCAATACTGGGCAAATGAACCTTTTCCCACCATCAGCCAATGCTTACTGGCATTTGAAATATTAGACTTAATCAGAATTACCTTCCTGGACTTTGTTGCCTTCCTTGACTTCAGATAGTTTAAAAATATATATCCATTTGGGTTTAAGTGTGTGAGTGCTAAGCCATGCTGTCTGTAAGATTTTGTTTAATTTGTGTTAAGTGTAAACATCATGTTTTAAAATTTTGATAATTCATCTTATATTGTAACTACTCTTTTTCTTCATATTGAATCAACTCATCTTTCACAGTTATAGTGGCTCCATCATACAGTATACAAAGAGGTCTTGGAGTCTGCAAGATTTAGTGTCAAATCTTGCTTCATCTCATAAGTTATTATTACTTTCCTTTCTCCAAGGATGCAGAGGTGCATATCAACCAAATAGCATCATCTTCATTTTTGAACATAAAACGGTGTTTTTAAAAAGATCTTTTTATCAAACAAATTTACCTTCTCAGTAACTTGACCCAGAGGCATTAAATGATACGGCCAGAAGTACTACAATAATTCTAGAAATAATTTCTTCATAATAAAATGACATTATTTCTGCTTTTCTTTTTTTAAAAATATATATTTTTAAAGAGGCATGTATTATTTATTTGTTTGTTTGTTTATATATGCACTGGGTACAGTCAGTATTTCTGCTTTTCTTGATAAATTCTGTCATCACTCATCAATCATAAATTTGCAGGTAAGCTAGTATTAATTGAGAGTTCGCTAGGTACAAGGAAGTGTCTGCTCAGTTCTGTGATTGCAACGGCAGGAAAGAATAGGAAGCACTATTTCTCACATAACAGTCGAGGTACACAGACATACACACACACAGAGGAGACATGCAGATTAGACAGGACATGCAGTATGTGCACACATGTATGCGTTCATCTACATGAATGTATTTAGGGGACTACAAGAAAGGCCACTTTGAAGAAGAGGTAGTGAAGCTGAGAATCATAGAATGAGTCAAACTCAGCTAGGCACAGACGTAGGAGTTGGGGAGAAAATTAGTCTACTTGGTATCTCAAAGAAACTGTATAAAATTATAATAATCCTCACAAGCTTCAAGTGTTGGAAACCATTTCAGGCAACTATCCCAATCTCTTTCCAAATGAATGAAGACATTATTAAAGAAAATAGTGCTCATAAATGCTGTCAGAATAATATTAGAAACCTTTGCTTTATGTCAAGTATAAAATCAATCCTTTCAACTCTTACATCTTCCAAAAGTCTCCAAGGCAGCACAAATCCATCAAAAGTAATAGTCCTGGTGAATGCCTGGAGGGCAGCCATATTATTTTGTAGTTCCAAAGAGGAAGCTGAAGTGTGGAAACGAAGTCGGACTTACACGGCATGGACAAAAGAAAGAAGACCAATAAAAGTTGTGCATCTTCATGCTCTATTTCAGATGACTAAACTTCTCTGGCTTCAAGCTCGTAGAAGGTTTGACCAGATGTGTCACTATTCTCAGCGCCTGCTGTTTCTGGCAGACATTTTATTGCTGCTCCAGATGTTCAGTTTTTGCTGGCTGTGTCCATCAGACCATCATGTGTCTCAAAACTCTGAATTATTTCATACTAATGACTATGATTTGTTTGTTCATTTGAATCTCAGGCAGTTAATTTGTTGGCTTAAATTGTATCTAAACTTTATCAGGAATAAAAAGCAGCTTTGGAACTGAAAGGGACAGAATAATACAAATAGCTTATAAGAAAAAAATATTAGTTTGCAGCCATAAAATATTAATGCAGGAGAAAATGTAAAGCCATTAGAATGGAAGTGTTCTTATTTAAACATAAAGAAGTGCCTCATGCCAGATTAGCTAGGATGTTAACGAGTAGAGACAAGATTAAACCAAAATTTTTCTGAAAGGATAGTTTTGGGAACCATCCCAAACATTGTGCATATAGCTCAAAGGTTGACCAGCTGTAGCCCATGGAACTGACCTTTTCTTTTGCCTATGCTGGGATATGCAGTTGTATGGGATAAGGCCTTGTCTATTTATGCCTGCACATTACCTGTTTTCTGAGGTCACTTTCCACTGAAAGTTTGAATAATTGTCATAGAGAACACATGGTCTCCAGAACCTAAGTATTTACAACTTATCCTTCGCAGACAAATTTTGCTGACCTCTGTTGTAACATTATTATTGTATAAATAATTGTGCTCAATTTCAGTTTTCCCAAAGATACTCTGAAATACGTTGTGGTCATAGTAATTATTTTGTATTTTGATGATTATCATAAAGTCACAGACTGTTATGGCTGGGAAGTGTTATTCAGGACATTTAGTTCAATTCCCACCCTGTGAAAATTGTCTTTTGTCCCACATCTGACAGATGCTCACTGATGCTTTGTTTGAATAACTCTCCTGGAGGGCGTGAATACCTCCCAGGGAAGTGTGTCACGTGAATGGACAACACTATTAGTTGGAGAAAATGTCCGTGTTTTGCATCAGATCTGATATGTGTAAACTTTATTGTTAATAATCCGGTCAGCACAGACATCAGCGAACAATGCACAGACTGCAGGTGCCATCTTTCAAGTGATGTCACTTTCGTAGGAGGCACATCACATTTACCTTCCTGCTCCCTGGGAAAACTTGTTCCTTTCACTTTCCCTGTTAAGCTGGCAAACCACCCCATCCTGTTCCTGGTTCTTTAGATTTGTACTTTAGATTTGTACTTCATTGTTTAGACTTGTACTTTAAATGTAGCACGAGAATTGGACAAACCCCCGTCCTGTACAGTATATATCCTTTTAGGATATTGGCCAAATTACTTACCTTCTCTGCATCACGGTGTTAACACCTGTCACACGGTAGTATTGTAAGAATAAAGTCACTAGAATCTTCTGTGCTTGGTACACTGGCATAAACACAGCAGGCATTGAAACAGTGCTAGTTGTTTTTTTTTTTTTTAGCCTTTCCTCTGCTTTTTAGGAGTTAGTTTGCATATAAAAAGTAATTAGGACATATGTCTGCTCTAAGGTAGCTCATAGTCTATAAGGAAGATTGCTACGTAACCAAATAATTACAATGCAACAAAGTAAAGTCTTTATTATGAGGCCTTATAAAACATAAGAAATAAGTTTTAAATGTATGAAGAATTTAGATGAGTTTTATGGACTAGTTTAATGTTAATAATCTATGTTTTTTTAAGTTTCCCAGCTATGTAACTTAAAAATTCATTTTGTAAAATATTTCAGAGGAAAAAGTCAGTTTTTTACATCTTGTTCAATAAATATTGTGTTGCCTCTGGGGATCTAATGAAATTGTATATTATAATCATTTGTTTGATGACAGTGTAAGTGCAGCTTAAGACGTAAAATGGCTTTTTGATGTGGCTTCCAGCAGTTTGTGAACTCATTCCTACAATAATTAAATACCTTTTTAAGTGATAATAGCTCTTTCAGATTATAGTTATTCTTTAGACAAGTAGAGTTATTTGCTTAGTATCCAGTGTCTTCAAAAAGCTAGTGAATTTTTCAAATATATTTAGAATACTCTGAGAACTATGCTCTGAAGCAAAAGATTTGGCTCTGGTGGCTGATCACTCTCTCATTTAACAATTGTCATTTCCTCAGTTCAGTTTAAGTGTGTTTTTCTTTTTTAATGAGCATTTTTATAATTAAAAAAATATATGAAAGAGTATATTGTTTTAATAATGTGTTCTCTATTTGCAAAGACTGTATCCTAGGAAGTATATGAGGACTGTTACCCTAGCACTGGCATTCAGGGGATGGGAGAAAGAGCCCAGAAATTAATAGACGGAAATTTCCAATTTTATTCTACATACCTGCTGATCGCTTTGTATATGTGACAGTATCCGACCAAATCACTGAATCTCTTTTCTTTGAAAATTTTGGACAATTTTCACTGTAGCATGGGAGCATCCAATGGTAATACTGGCTGTGTGTGCAGAACACAAGATAGAACCTATAAGTGGCTGTTCTGTCATGAAGGAGAGTATGTCCATTCAAAAATCAATTCATAGTCTTCTGTGTTTTATTAAAAAATGATACTCATATTTAAAAAATTATATCATTTCACATATGATTCTAAGGAAGAGATTAAATTGAAAAGATTGGAATAATTTCAGACTTTATTGATGTTACATCAAACACCACCATAGGAATAAGATTCAGGGTGCCTTTCATTAGCCCCAGTGTGTATTCTGAAGAACATGTATTCAAAATAGACATATTTTTGTTTCTTTAACTTTGAACAAAATGCTTCTACTTTTAGCTCCCTCTAACTGTAAAAACTGAGGTATTATTAACAAAAATCCAATCTCTCACAGATTTCTTTGCCCCAATACATAGCTGCTTGTCCACAAAATCTTCTCCTGACTATCATTTTAAGCTCTTAGTACCTTGTGGCACACAACCAGACATGTCACCTTTTACTGAGCAAATCTCCTAGTTTTCCTGCTGTGTCCACAGTGTCTGGAGTCCTTTTGTGTGGTCACCGTGAACTGAGAGTAAAGAGCAATGTATCATATGCATCATGAGATCAGCAAAAATAGCTGACTCTCCTGGGGAAAAAAGAGAACACATACAACATTATATCTTCAGTGCTGGAGATTTCATCTGCTATAGCCCATCTAGCTACGTAAGTGATTCACTCCATAAATTTAACTGTCTGCGTGGTTGTGGATACTGACTAACCAGACTGAGTGTGATCAGGCCATCAAGTCAGATTGGATGCTGATAGAAACATCTTTACAACCCAGATGACTGACTCAGCACTACCCCTGTAGGAATCCTACTTAAGAATCCTCATTTAGGGCCTCCCCGGTGGTGCAAGGGGTTAAGACTCAACCTGTGAAGCTGTCCGCAGCCTCTGCAGCACACATTCAATCCCCGGCCAGGGAGCTACCCACATGGCACAGCAGACCTCTCCTGACTTGCCCACTGCTCCCCTCAGCAGTGTATTTCAGTCAATCTGCTGGTTCTGCTCCCCACTCTGTCTCTGGTGAATCCTCTCACCCCCCATACCTCTGGCCTGTACCCCAGCTCTTGTATGCATAAATAAGTAAATCTTAAAAAAAAAAAAAAAAAAAGAAATATTGCTATAGGGCTATGCTAGGGGGAAAAAAAAAGAAATATTACTATAGGCTCACCACTCTCTGCAGAGGACCACAGTCTGGCTGAACAGAAGTAGACATGGTGACAAAACTTATTTAATGAGTATGGAATGGTTAATATGCAATCAGAAAATACAAAACTGTAGTTTGAGGCTGGGTCCTGAAGACTCCCTCATGGCAGGAACGATAATCCTTTAATGGATTTTAATAATATCTGAGAGGTCTCAAATGTGTACCCCAGACAAGATGATGAGATTGATGTGGACCTTGGAACAATAGCTATTTATTATCTGATATAGAAGCATTTAAATATATTAAAAGCCAGAAAGGCTATAACATTATCAGTCCTATTGTCAACATGTATTAAAACACTTAATTTTCACAACTACAGAGAGCTTGATAATATTAATAACAATTTACAGATAAAACTGAATCTTAAGCCAGTGGCTTTACCATGGCTGGTCACATAGCAGTGTCAGAGATAAGGACTTAGAATCCTTTTGTTTAAACAAAATGGATCTGATACTTGTAGTTTGTTTTTTTGTAGAATTTTCTTGTATGGATTCTAGTTAAACATCCACATACTCTTATGAAAAAATTGTGACTAAGTAAATACACTGATCGCTTTTATTTCATTCTATAAAGGGAAGGAAGTATCAGTGAATCACAGTTATGATTTGGTTAACGTGTTTATGTTGAGATGTACTCAGGTATTATCAATTTCCATTTTCTGCATTTATAATTGAACAAGAAAAGCTAGAATTATATGTTTATTTTTCTGATAACTAAATTACAGTAACTTTTTTTAAGGTTGCAGTCAGGAGAAAAACTCCCCAGAGCAGATTTAATGTAGAATAGTAGTATACTTCTTTGCTGTTCTTAAGAATCCCTCAAGGAGACATGTTAGAAATAGTTTCATGTTCATCCAAAAGGATCTTGGATAGGCCTAGGAATTTATTCTTTTTCCTTAATTGTTGCTTTATTTTTTTCCATTAATACTTGGGTATACTCTTCCCTTATGAGCTGTACATGCAAACACACATACACACACACACACACACACACACAGAATATGTAGATATACATGCATGGGTATTTTGAAGTCATGTTCTCATGTTGATATTCATTAACATGGTTATGAGTAACCTTTATGAATAAACCTTAGGACCTTTATTTTTGTCATGCCATAAAATTTCAGAGTGCTTATCTTATTGATTCAGACATCCCACAAGTGTCAGCTTCAGAGTAGAAGAAATTAAGCCTATGTTCTCCGCCGCTCCTCACCTTCACAAAGGCCAGGGCAACAAGCAGGGCTGGTGGTCTTGTGGCCTTCCTACCGAGACCGTGCAGCCCTGCGGGCCTGTCCTGCGGCTCTGCGAGGACTTTCGCAGCCTGTGGGGGTACAAAAGCCACATCAGTTCTATCTGCCACAATCCACTTGAATCCCAGACTTCATCTACATTCAGCCTCACACAAAACCCAGCCACTCTTGATCAAGGGGAGGCAGAGGGGTTGCCATTTGTAGAGGACGTAAGGGAAATCACGCTTAACTGCTGGCTTTCCGGAATCCTTTCACTGTTTCATCATGTTTTCCCAGTGTTCTTATTTCAGATGGTCACCCTGTGTGTTTGCATCATATTTAACAACAAAGTATATAGAGTGTGGAGAAAAATAACAGATATTAGCTCCTTCTTTGGGATTCTGTCTTGTTTCACCACATAGTCACTGTCTACTCAGGCACTCTGTTTTTCTCGGGGGCTGATATTTATATTTATTAAGTCAAAAATTTCACTACAGTAAAATTTAGGCTTTTTCTTTACAAGGGTATTCAATAATATTCACATTTCCACCTATTCTGGTAAGATCTAGGCAGAGTTATACACAAAACTTTAGCATATCTTTCGTTTTCCTTATACTACTAACATCTACCATACAGCATAAAAGCAAGTCAGCCAGAAGATTGTCCTTTATCAGCGCCACCTTAGTTCCAGTCATTGTCTGAGATTCTCCACATTCACCTCAGAAATGCTAGTCTCCTGAACATCAGGGAGGAGAGGTATTTCTCCATGCGAGTATAATGTATGCATCACACTATTTTGTTCCCTGCATAAGAGTTAACACCTAGAGTTAGGACAATAGGAAATACTTTATAAAATAAAAATAGATTTGAAGGTTGAAATTATGGGTTTTAAAATTCTTATAAAAAGAAATATCCATGAATGAATGAATGAATGTATTTTTCTCTGAGAAAAACTAAATATTCTGGTGTAAGGGAAATAATTTACTTCATTAAATTTAATGATTTTGCATGGGAAATTCATCCATTGCATGCAAAATATGTTTTCTCTATTAATATATAAATATGACTTATTTTAATTAATTCAACTATGTATTCTCTTCCATACTTAGGGAGTTTGTTAGCTGTATTTCAGTTATCTGCTCTGACTCTGGGAAATGCACAGCTCCTCCTCAGATTCATACATATAGTTAATGTTCTAATATAGATAAGCACAAAGATTACACTTCTGCTAAATGAAGCATATAGTTAAAATCATCACCACCAAAATAGAAATAATATTGCATGTGCCATTAAATACTTGGATTTTTATCAACTAAATTTAATAAAAACTGTGAGAGGTTATGTATTATTCAGCCTTCAGATTTTACCTATTAAGCTATATACCAACCTTGAGTCTATGTTGAGAGACCTGGATTTTTGCTACTTCAACATCCAGTTTATCTCTCATCATTATTAATATGTATTTTCTGGGCTTTATAAATCAAAGAAATACTAGCTATATATGTAATGCCATTTGTTTTTTCCTGGAATATAATTCACTGTTTCTTTTTCAATTCCTGGTTTTCTGACCTAATACCCGGCTTACAATACACATTACAATAGACTGCTTTCAATCTCCTAGAATTCAGGGACACCTCAAGGTCAGATTTTGCAAGCCAGGATTTAGTTGCATGTTTCAATAACTCTTGCGAAAGTGATAAGCGACCTGCTGCAGTGCACTTGTGGGCTCTCCAATCAGAGGCAGCACTCGAGGCGCAGCCACTGTTGCCACCGGCACGGAAGGACTCTCAGGATATGGTGCGTCGGCTCCTTCAGCTGATTTGGTAGCAAAGTATTTCAAAGTCAAGGGAAAGCAAGCAGGCAGGGGGACACTGCTGAATGACAGGTGCTGTAAGACAAAGTGTGTCCAGTTACTTATGTAAAAATTATTGTTAATAAAAGTAGTTTCACTGAAGATGATTTTCAAACTCAACGCCTTAAATAATGTTAGAAACACTGCAGAGGAGACACTGTGATTGATTGGTACAGAACTTTCAGCTTATTCTGAGTTGATTCTGTTGCTTTGTGCATTCTCACCTGGCAGACATTCCTGTGGGCCTTCTGGAGTGGAGTGTGAGGAAAGGTCCCCAAGCAGTGGTTGCGTGTGCGCCGTTTTCAGGTTTCCCTGTCTGGTGTGTTGGCTCCGAGGACGCCAGTTTGCTCCCCCACCGCAAGCTGCACCCGTGAGGGTCTTTGGCATTTCCCAGTTATCTCAGGAGGAGTAAGTGTGGGTGTGGGTGTCTGCGTGATGCATCTGCAATTCAAGGGGTCATGCCTGGGGCGGGCCCTCCTTGCATACTGGGCTTCATGGGGGGCTCTGGACACCGGCTTCTGAACTGGACTAGCCCAGTTAAAAAATGAATGAATGGACGGATGAGTGGATGAATGGATGAATACAAGTGATGGTTGAATAACAGAAGTGTTCGGGATCTTTATTGAGAAGTGGGGTGGTGTTTTTCTGGCCAGAAATATGCCAAAGGACATATTTGCTTACATCAGTTAGCCTATGGGGGCACCGGTTTCCCCGATAATTTGCTTCTTTAAAATTGCACTTATGCTTAGGTTTAATAGGTAACACTATGTGCAGCCTAATTAACAGATATTTCTTTTTGCTTTATTTTATTTATAGGTTTTAAGCACTATTGAAAAGTTTAATTTCAGCAAAAGTTATAACAGGAATTTTTGAAAGAAAAAGGATTGTATTAAAAATTTAATATTTACATATCATATTGTAGTTTATGCAAAATGCTGATCAACTGGCCATGTTTTTGCATGACTAATCACTTGGTTCTCTGTGTGAAATGGGACACTCTGTACCTCCTTACATTGTTCAGAAGTAAAGTGTTAGTGCAAATAATGTTTACTTGCATTCAGAATCATGATTTCCTTTTCCTGAACGAGATTTTCACTAATTAAAATATTAGTCAGTCTAAGTAATTTAAAAAAATTCAAGATATATTTGTAAAATTTAAAAGTGATAATGTTTAAATTAGTAGCAGTAGAGTCTCTGGATGTGGTCTTTGCTTGAACTTAAACAGCTATTTATGTTTGCTCCATTCTGCATTCACTGAAGAGAGAAAATGATCGCCGCCAAGAAAGAGCCCGTTCTCTTTGGGCCTTCGTTATTTCCCCTGTGGCTATGAGATGTATTATGAAAATCTAGGAGTGTTTTATGCAAAAAGAAAGTAGTAATGTTGATTCGATTGCTTAGTGTGATGCCTCTAGAAAAGCGACCACTTAACTAACTAGTGAAATTCTGCATCTTGAGACTCAAGGACAAAATAGAAATCCAGGTTTCTTATGTTTATCTTATTTCTTTTTAAAGCCAAATAAGTGTTTTTATTTATATGATCCCATGGACATTTTTATTTGCCAATATTTATTGTTTATAGGTAGGCTTTTAATAAGTTATTTTCCATGACCTTTCAGCTTATTAATCATGAGGAAGTACCGTGAAATGTATAGTAAGTATTTGGAATACTTAAGCCAGTAGTTATGAACACAAGAGTATGGGACTTTATTCCAAAACTGCAATATAATTTTATACAATATGACAAAAAGGAATAGAATATAGTTAAAAGAACAGCTTTGAGTCTAATGAATTTTAACTTGTATTATGTTAATAGTGAATTTTAATTATTTCGCAGGAAGCTTTTTAGTTTAATCTGTCAATCAAATTCTTAAAAATACAGGGACAGGAAGGAAATTCAGATTAATGCGTATTCAATGTTTTGCATGTGATTTTCTAGATGAAATACTTAAAAGGTAGACTCAGCTCCCAGTCTAGATCAGTTAAATTATAAATTATGCTACCATATTATATTTACTTAAGATTAAATAATTAGTAATGAATACTTACTGAAGTTACCCTTCATCCAATTGCCTCTAATTATTCATGGCACCAGTAAATTATTTTAGCAAATCTTATTCAATTATAATAAATATAGGCTAATATTTCACAATATTATATTTTTTCTACTCCTTTTGTGCCCCTCAGATTTTTCAAAATGACGTTCTAAAAGAATTATCTTGGCAGTCACTGTTGGTGTGAGTACACTATTAGCACACAGTGGGTAACCTCAGAAGAACACTGACATCCATACATTGTTCTTAGCCAAGATTAAAATAACTCACTTCACTCATTGGCAGGAATATTTGCAGCTATTTAAAATCGCAGTAGGGCCTCCCTGGTGGCGCAAGGGGTTAAGCACTGCAGTATGAAGCAACTCACATGGTGCAGCAGACCTCTACTGACTTGCCCGCTGCTCCCCTCAGCAGTGCACTTCAGTCAGTCTGCCTGTTCTGTTCCCCACTCTGTCTCTGGTGAATCCTCTCACCCCCCACACCTCTGGCCTGTACCCCAGCTCTTGTATGCATAAATAAATAAATCTTTAAATAAATAAATAAAATCAGAGTAGATGAAAACTGCCTCTCCTCCAAAAACTCTCCGTGTTGTCCCCAAGCCCTTGATGTCCCAAGAAGAACAGGAGTCGGAAACATATATGCTCTAATGCCTGGGGGCACTTTGCTCCTGGGTGCACCTGCAAGCATGGGATATTCTGACATGATGTTTGGTAATGCAATATCAAGAACAGGAAAGAATATCCCTGTGAAGGATCTTGAATCCCCACAGAAAAGAGAGTCGGTGCTTTTCCTGTCTTAACACCCGGCTCCCAAGCCCAGGTCTGGACTCATTAGAACAAAACTCATCCTCAGTTCAATACTCCCCAGAGGGCAAGTTGACCTTTCTTCCTGTTAGTCTCTCTAACATCTAACATGGCATCTCACACAGAAAACAATAAATAAATGTTTGTTGAATCAGGCAGAATTGTAATGAGTTTAGAAGATACTCGGAAGAGTTAGGAATGAGTAATGGGCCTCAGGATGAGTTAAGCTGTGAGAGAACTTAGGGGGTTTGTGAAGCATGATGTGAATTTAAAGCTGTTAGTGTCAAAGCCACATATGCTTCAGGAGTCTCAATTCTAAACAGAAAATCCGTTCCTTTGTCACATGTGATGGGTTTTCTATAAAACCTGTAAATTGTAAGAGCTTCAATCTGCAGGAACCTGGTCTCCTAATTGGTGAAAAATAAATACATATTAAAAATTTCTGTATTCCCAAGACCTCCTCCCTACCTCCTTCAAATCAGGAGAGCCTGTAAGTCTTCTGATGTAAGACTTAATATTCTACTCCCCACATTTTTAATCTGTATTTCTGAAATATTTGGCTAAAATAATAAAAACAGGGACATTTTATGCAGGTGATTTATTGACTTACCAAAAAAAAAAATGCACTATAGAAATTAGTTGACAAAGTACTTCTTGTTTCTTGTTTAAAATGGAAATATAGGAGCCTCCCTGGTGGTGCAAGGGGTTAAGGCACAGCACTATGAAGCACTATGTCTGCAGCCGCTGAAGCACAGGTTCAATTACTGGTCAGGGAGGTGACCCATATGGCACAGCAGACCTCTCCTGTCTCCCCGCTGCTCCCCTCAGCAGTGTATTTCAGTAGATCTGCCTGTTCTGCTCTCCACTCTGTCTCTGGTGAATCCTTTTACCCCCACACCTTTGGCCTGTAGCTCAGTTCTTGTATGCTTGTAGATTTATTTATGCTAAAAAATAAATCTTTAAAAAAATTTTTTTTAAATAAAATGGGAATATAATTTATGTACATTAGAATCACTGCTCTAGGATGTGTGATTCTGTGGCTGGTAACAATTGCAAAACTTATACACTTTTTTTTTCAAATTCTTTGACTTCAACTGATACTTTAGAGTACTTGAAAAAGGCAAAACATGTTACAGCAAATGTGAACAGGATGTTTTAACTTGAGAATTCATTTTAATTCAAATAGTGCTGATATTTTTTAATAAATTAAATGGACCAGATGTGAACTGTAATTCAACAGGGAAATGCAAATTAAATCATTCCATTATAGATTTCAGTCAGTCACTTCAGAGGTGGGAAGTTGGTCCCATAACATAGTTTACTATTTCAGTTCATTTTTTTCATGCTTGCATCCTTTTATTTCACTCTTTGTTTTGAAATATACTTTTAAGAATGCCAATGTGTAAAACCACATTTTACAGTAAAAATACATAATATAAATACTGATAGAAGCATTTGATGCTTGTGTTAAATATAATTTAATTTTGAAAAATGTTAAATAAAACAAATTAAATAAGGTAAAATTTAAATTAAAAATACTAATGAATTAGAAGTGAAAGTTAAATAAAATTTTTGAGAAAACAAGATTAGTGAGCATAATTTTATAAGATTAGTGAGCAAATTTTGTATGTAAAGTATTTTTAAAAGCCTCTCAAAGTTTAATTTTGCCATTGAGACACAATAACAAGTGTGGGCACACTGATGTATGTGAACAGTAAGATGCATAAACATCATAGAGCTAAAATATCAGATGCATATTGTTTCAAAAATGATTAATAATTATTATGAACAAGGACATATATTTCACACTGTACAGTTTAAGAAAATTAGACTTTAAACTTAAGGCATAATCATGAGCATAACTCCACCAAAGAATATAGTGAGACTTGGATAAATTGTATTTCAGGGAATATCCTTTCCATTTCCTTCATTCAGGAAATTTATTATTCATAGAACATGATTTGGAATTTCTGTGATATTTATAAAGCAGTTGGCATATATTTAGAGTATGTTGCCAGATTTCTTGCTCTAATCCTGACAAGCATGTCTTGTGGAAAGAAAGATTAATTAAATATATGTGTGTGTGTGTATGTATGTGTGTGTGTGTATTGCTTCCCTACATCAGTTTGCTAATTGGAGATTAATTTATGCTAAGAAAGACATTTTGAAACAACTGAATGCAATTGGAGGGAGACTAAGTCTATCAATCATTTAAATGGTAATGTGAATGCATTTAATTAGAATTTTTTTAAATGCTTATCTGCTAGTAGCAAAAAGTCCTAAGCAGTGATGTCTGTTAATCATAGCAGGTAGAGTAATAATCCCCAGGAATATTTCCTTCTACCATTTGCATTTAACAATTTCCAATCAACAAAGACCTTCTCCAAATTACTTTCCACACTGGGATTATTAAGGACACAGTAAATTGGCACTAAGCATCCATTTCAAATTTGGAATACTGAGCATTCCTTTACTGTAGACACGGGAGACTCAAGTTCTGGACACAAATTAGCTTTTGCTAATTAGATACTGTGAAGATTGGGAAAGCAGGAATGGGGTGGGGGGGGCATCCTCCTTTGGTTCTGCCTATTTCTGTTGGCAGGGATGGTTCTGGCCTCACTGGGTGTTTCTGCAGCAGGGTTTTGGTGTCTGGTCATTATTAGCTCTGTGACCATGGGGGAGAGCTCAGGAGGCAGTAGTTCCAGATCTTTTCTCCAAATACTGCCATGTGGCCCTGAAGTCAGCCATCCTGGGGTTGTTCGTGACTACCCCCTGCCCTATTTGGGGGCTCCCCCAGCAGGCCAGGCCTGTGGAGATCCAACCAAGACCAAGTTTTCCATCCCTTCCAATGGTTTTGTAAGATTATGAATTCATTTGTGTTTCAAATAGCTAGAGTAGTTTTTGTCTCCTGAAAATAAATATGGATGACTCTGACATATGTTTTAATTAATAGAAGCTAGTCTATAAGCAGGCGTGATTGTGGAATCAGTCTGCTCAGAGAACACTTCTCATACTTTGATCAGTTGCGTGAAGATTGTGCTTTTTCTCTCTGCCTCATCTCCTTCTGGGCAGTTCCACGTGGATCATTGTGGCTTCATTATTCTCTTCTGTCCTTACTTGTCTTCAGATCTGTATTATAAAGTCAGAAAGCAATAATAAAACTGCACTTTTTAGACTCAACACTAAATTAAAGACCTAAATCAACATATCATAATAATGATCAAGTTTTTTTTTTTTTTAATTTGATTAATTTGTTGGCTTTTTGTAAGGCATAGCTGTCACAGTAGATATAACCAGTCACATAAGCGATTGATACAGTGTAGGCCTTTCTAAACATTCAGATAGGGTAGAGAGAAATTACCTTAGATGATGAATAAACCATATATATTGGATTGTGTATTAGTTTGAGCCTCTGTAACAATTACCATGGATAGGGTGGTTTATAAACAATAGGATTTTATTTTTCACAACTATGCAGCTGAAAGTCGAAGGTCAGGGTGCCAGGATGGTCAGGTTCTGGTAAGAGCCCATTTCTTATCTGAAAACTGCTCATTTCTCCAGTTTCACATGATGGAGGCCAGAGAGAGGAAAGCACACTCTCCCTGACTCTCATAAGGGCACTAATCCCATTTGGGAGGGCTCCATCCTCATCCTGTCCTGATTTCCTATCTAACATCCACCTCCCATATCTTCATATTGTGGGTAGGATTTCAAAGTGACAACTTAGGGAGGGGAGCGCAAACGTTCAGTCCATCACAGAACGGGAACTCCCTCAGGGAAACTCCTCCCTCCTCTTATTCCCTTTTGTACACTTAGACCCCAGAAGAAAGTGTAGCAGGAAGTGGATGGTCAGCAATTCGTTGAATAAAAGAATACATGAATGAAAAGTTCTATTCAAGCAGTGTTACTCCATAAGACAATGTCTAAAACTATTGTTAGCCCAGGGATAGAAAGAGCAGTATGTGCTGAACAGAGTCCTGGAAAGCTGGACTCCAATCCTCCCAATTTGTGTGATAAGCATGACCTTGAGAATGAGACTTTTACTTCAAACTCTAATATGCTGGAGTTAATTTGGGAAATTTATTTACTCTGAAAAGTAAGATGAGTTAGAAAGTAAATCATATTTTAAGATACCATGGCATTGCTGATGATAACAAATATATTTGAAATATCAAAAATTTAACCTGTATTTCTCTGTGTGTATCTCTTGCTAATGTGAAAAATTCTGGAAATACATTTTATTGTCTCTTCTTGAGGAAAACATGCAACAGCACATCAGTTGTACTATTTTTGATTGGTTTCTTCCCATCTTATTCCAATAGTAACATGAATTTACTACTCAATATAAGACCAAATTTGTAAATTTGTGCAGCTATCTCATGTGGACGCACACAGCTTCAAAATACAGAGTCAAGTCTAACATTGATACTGTCCTCTATATTTTTGCAAAATAATCAAAGATCTGGAAAAATAGGATCATAAAGCATAGTTTTTTTTTGCTAATATGAATCAATTGTGATATGATGTAATTATACATCAGTATTTCATTACAAATACAAATGAAGTACATTAAATTTTTAAAACTAAGATAATAGAATTTTTCTCTCACATGAAATTTTGAAATTAATGAAAGCACAAATGCTAGTTCATATTAAAAGTGATTGGAATAGCTAAGAATATTAGTTATTTTTATTTCTGTTTCAAGGTATTTCAAAAGAAAAATTTGGTTGTAACAAATGTCTTCAAACAATTGAACTATAACATTTTTTTATTTTGATGATAGGATAATTTAAGAATAATCATTATGGTCTTCTGATTTTATTTCAGTGTACCTGCAAGGTGGAAGTAAGATATGGAAACATTTTTTGCTATGATCTAGTGTAATACCAATATTTCATTTACTATGCATTCACCTTTATATCCAGATTTAGTAGCCTGTAATCCCAGACACACTGCCTGAAAATATCACCATAAATTGGCCATTTATTAAAGAAAATATGTACAAAGTAAATGCTCACACAGCATCTGTGAGCTGCACAGCACATACTGTGATGCTTACTGCTAGTGACATCCCAATGCTCGTTGTCATGCACAGGTGTGACTCTGATTGTTGTTAACAGGGTCATTGAATGCCAGAGTCACGTTTAATGTCATGAGGAATTTAAGTAACTATCTCTTTTTAATGTAAGTTTGTATTGGAATAGATTTTGAAGTAAGTTACAAAGCTACGTTTTAATTTCTGAAATCTCAACAAAACATACATCAAAAATTCAGTAGAAAACTAAAATACTACATATTTTATTCTGAAAGGTGAGATGATAGAGTAGTTAAAAACATGTCAGTCCTTCAACAGATGAGATAAAAGCAATAGAAACTTACAATCTAAAGATGTACCAAGACATTTCATAGTTAACAGCCTGTTAAAAGAATACACTGCTAGCCTGAGGAGTGAAATTAGAATCACCCCAGATAGCATCACATCTCTGATCTGGTTCTCAGCCAAAAGAAATTGTCACCTGGGTTTCAGAGAAAACTTTCCACCTCATTTACAGCAGCAACTTCTTCTAGTTGATCAAGTTTTCTAGTCCCAATTCCTCTTGAACCCTCTTTTATTCAGTCATTGAGGGTTTCAACAATGCAGTGATTGTTTCCCTCTATGGGTGATGTTGTTTTAGGACTAATATCATTGGTGCCTTTAACTTTAAAAACTAAGGTGATTCTATATGCTATTTTGGTGTAAATGCTAGTAGAACATTTTAGATTAGAATGGATAATCAAGTGAATGTGTCAGTTTTGAAAAGATGAAAAATAACCCACAAAATTATACTCAAAATAAGAAACACATTCAGAAATTCAATGAAAAATGGTCAGATCTCAGAGAGATGTAATGTAGTCATTTAATGCCCTGTGCACATTCTTAACATTTTCCTGTCATGCGAAGCCATTCTCTGTAGTTCTCCAAGTTAGATTCTTAGATGGGAAGCCTGCCCTCATTGTTTCTCTTCACTCTTGGAGGTGAGTTCTCTGCGCTTTGGCTCCTTAAGTTGGACACTTCCTGGAGGGAGCAGAACCAGGCTGCTCTCCAGCAGCTAGAATGACCTGGTGTGAAAGAGCGGAAGCCAGCGAGGAAGAATCACCAGAGCTTGCTACTTGAAGACGGCGGCTTTGCAACAGTCTGGCCTTGCTTTAGCTGTGGGCAGTAAAATCTACCCTAGAGTCAAATGAAAATATTTTTACTGCTTTCTTAGGCATGTGTGATAGGGTTCTTTCCATGCATTTTTCTTTAAAGTCTTGGGAGCAGTTGGTCCCTGAAATGCAATCCTGGCTAACGCAGCATTATTTCTGGCAGTGGATGGCTGGGCATATATGGATTGCTGTACGTGGGCATTTTATCCAATGTGAAACCTGTGTAATAAGAAAACTGATAGGCAAATTCTTAATTTTCAAAACTTTATATATTCAATTAAGTTTAACATGTACTGCGCCTTTTAAATCTCATTGAAGGTAATCCTGCATGTATCTGTAAAGTTTAATGATTGGCTAGTCATTAATATCACAATAATTTATGTTGGCCAAATCACATATTTTGTAACAAAATAATCACTATTCGAGGCATCAGATTTTTAACATATAAAAAATAAATTAAGGGAACAACATTATCTTCCTGGATAGTTTTTAAAGAATCAAATTGATGTCACTAGTAGAACAAATGTGTATTTACTTAGACAATACTATTCATTGTGTTCTACTTAATGTACAAATAAGATTTTATATGAGGCCTCCCTGGTGGCGCAAGGGGTTGAGATGCAGCACTGTGAGGCCCCGGCCAAGGAGGTGACCCACATGGCGCAGCAGACCTCTCCCGTCTCACCCGCTGCTCCCCTCAGTAGTGTTTTTCAGTACCTCTGCTTGTTCTACTCCCCATTCTGCCTCTGGTGAATCCTCTTATCCACCTCCTCTCTGGCCTGTACCCCAGCTCTTGTATGCATACATAAATAAATCTTTTAAAAAAATTATGTGTGCCAGGTAACTCACTTTTGTATTTACACACAAGAATATCTCCAAGTTTCCTGATTGCTTGGAATTTTTCATAGAGCAGAAAGGTTATAGGAATAAAGAAGGGCAATTTAAAAAAAGGGGTAAATATGGGTGCTTTTCTTAATTTTAAAAAATTTCTTGCATAATTGAACAACTCTAAGTTTAAAAAATTAAAAATCTGGTAAAAACTTATAAAACCCTCATCTATTGAACCATATGTTATCAAAACAAAAATAAAATTGGTCCCCAAACCTTACTGTAATTGCTGTCCAAGTCTTACAAATAAAATCACACATGTAAATGCTCTATCAAACACCATGGAAATTTCAAAGTTAAAAATAATGTGCCTCCTGAATTGAGGTCAGCTTCTAACTGGCAACTGACTGTTCACACCCTGATTTCAAATATATGCAAGCTCAACTCACAACAATTTCTGTCAAAATTTAAAATTAGAAGCAGTAAATAACACATCATGCATTCATAAAAGGGTAATGTTTTTGGAAGACTAAATTGTTAGCAAAAAAAAAATGACAGTAAGGGTATTCACACTTTTTTAATTGGGAAAAATGTCATTTTTAAGTTAATATTATAAAGGGTGCTATGTCACAGATACTTTGATACTGTACATTTACAGAAATGACAGGGTGCACTGATGGTGGTCTCTCTGCCCCCCTTTCTCTCTCTCCATCTCTCTTTCCTTGTCTCTCTCTCTCCATGTGTATAGTAGTTCCCTCTAGCTCTCCTTTGGAAATCACACAAGATAAATAGGATATAATACTCGGTACTAAAATATGTTAATCCTTTTAAAATTGAACTATTTTTCAAAAACATAGAAAGTCTCAGGTGAATAAGTTTCAAATAAACTGAATTAAAAGCTATCACATACTCATCAGAGATTAAAATTGCTTAATTTGATTTTTCAATAATAAAACACTTGAAAAAATGCCATATTTTTTCTCAAAGTAAAAGTTGCACCTGAATATCTTTAATAGGCGAGAGAGACTTCATCTAAGGCTATTGCATAAAGGAGAGAGACCAAAACTCAGAACTGAAGACAGGAGTCATTCTTATCACTTAGAACAAGATGCCTACTGATGTCAGTCCTCTCCCTCCTACAGGAACTAAGAAAACAAGGACACTAACTTCTTTAATGTTTACATTCCGAAGCATGGAACCCAGGTCCGTGAGAAATATTTTCCTGGATGTAAATAGGGTGAAAGGTTGATACATAATTTGCACACCCAAGAAATCCAGAAACAGTACCTTACACGTTCTTTAACATAAATCCTCGGAGAAAATGGATGTGAGGGACATGGAGTAAGAAATAAGCTTGGCTAAAGTTAACCAGGCCGAGGGGTCCATTATGGTTTTCTGGGCATTTCAAACTATTTCTACGTTTTTACCCAACAATATCTCCCATGAATTAAGTTTATCTCAGTACATTTTCTGTAAAGTTTTAGTTGTTTGCAAGATTGTAAACCTTTTTTAATGGTGGGAAACAATACATTTGGAAATTTCAGTCTCTTTTTGAACCTATCGCCATAAACTTTCATGTTTAACTTCGAATGTGAAATCAATTAAAATGTATTTTAGTCTTATTATCGCAACCCCTAAAAAATAAAAGTAATACATCAAGCTCAATATTTTAGGCCCTAGAATTTACGTTATTTATCTTTTTAATTCCTCTTTCTAGCCATTCCTGCCTTTTATTCTTTTTTTTTTTTAATTTATACAAGAGCCGGGGTATAGTCCAGATGCGCGGGGGGGTGAGAGGAGTCACCAGAGACAGAGCAGAGCGGGGAACAGAACACTGCCTTTTATTCTTTTAACCTTCCAGGCTAGCTCAGGTCTCTATGCAAGGCTCTCCCTAAGAGCGCCAGGTTAAGCAATTATATTTCATGGGACTTTCGTCTACACAGGCAATTTGAAACATCCCAAATAAAACAGGATCATTCTGTCCCTCATGATCGCATCAGCCAGTGAAAGAAATTTTGCATAGGTCAGCAAAGTATTAGGCTGCCTTTCTGGAACCGAGACCAGTCTCTTGTCAAAGACCCACCCGTAAGTGGAGAACCAGAGCTTTCGGGCATATGGGCCCACCAGGGCCAAAATCAGAGAGCACCTCAAAGGGAAAGACTCACAAAGGATCCTGCTGTGCCCAGGAGTCCCACAAACCCAAGACAGTTTTTAGACAGGTGCTCACGTCCTGAGAGAGCTGCTTTCCTAACGGCAGCGCTGCCTTGGCTTCCCCTCCCATGGGCTCTTCCCCTTTCACCCGCCAGCTCCCAGCGAACTTCAGGTTTCCACTTATTTCCCACCAGGGAAATCTACCCTTCGATCCCCATTATAAAATCGTCTCCCTCTCCTACATATCATTAAGCATAATTACATAAAATAACAACCTGTGAAGTTATTTAATGTTTATCATCTCTAATGCATTGTAATTTTAATGAATTATATCTGTCCTCCCCACCCGCCGCCCCACCCAGTTTTCCAGCACATAATTCAGTCTGTTGCATAGCCCAGAGTTAGCACCTATTCATGAGTGAGTGTTCTTCAATCCTCCCGTCCCGCGCTGAGAAAGGTTATGCACTGCCTGGATGGATGAGTCTCTGTCCTGTCCCTGTTTCAAGTTGGAGTGGATCGAATTATATAGAATGTTTTTTTATTCAATCAATAGTTATTGAGTGTGTACAGTATGCCAAGTAGTAAACAGGAAAAAAAATCTGCCTTGCTGGACTAATATAGAATTATTTTTAATCATTTAGGCCAACCTGACTTCAAACTGGCATTTACTACATTGCTTTTGATTTTGTAAGGCAACATGTAAGAAACAAATTGATAGTCATTGCTACTATTAGCTGCCGTAGTCATTAAAAAATTCATTTTACTGTAGTAGACTTTCATTGTTTCTCATAGGTAAATGGCGTAATTGTTATGTTGATGATGAGGATAATGGAGATGGCAAACGATGCTATCACTTTCAGAGGTGGCACATTTTGTAGGTAGAGAGTCAGGATTCTACCATAAGCTGTCTTACTCCAGAGTTTGCATCTGTGAATTATTTTAGTGCATTGGGTCTTTTATTTTTTCCAATGAGATTGTAAAATGCTGTGGGGGCAAGAAGAAATTTCCACAGATTACTTTATTCAACAAGTTTTTATTTAGTGTATATGGAATAGCAGGTTCAATATTACATTATATTAGTACTTTCAAGTCTAGACAAAGGAGACAGGGATTTTTTTTTTTTTAAATGGGACAAAGTGTGTCATGTGTACTGTTTATGTTGGTCTCATCTAAATTCACCATGTAATGTTAAACACCATACTCTAGTAAAATAAAAAGACAAATCAGTAAATGCTGCATTTTCATAAACTTTACTGTGCTCACTTTGGGAAATAGTACTTGTAAAAATGTATTAAATTCACCATTTATTTTTTCTTTTCCTCTTCCACATATACTGCTAATAGCCTTCCCAAGTCTTTTTTGCTTAGTTTGAAATCATTCTAATTTTCTGTTTGCCACTCTGAAATTGCAATGAATGGTCTATGAACTGTCATTTATTCTGAGAACCAAATAGTTCATTTGGGTCACCGTTTTAATGCTTAGCCAGATTCAGTCTCATGCTGGAATATATTTCAGTATAACTATTAAAAAATGACAATACATCTCTTCTATAAATCTCATTTAAATAGATATTACATTAAATTGAAACTCACTGAAATCTAAAAGACTAAAACTGAGATAAATTTAAAAAGAAATTAAAAACTTTAATGATTTGCCAACTTTTCCTCATTTACCTTCAATTGTGAATTTAAATTCTTTTGCCTTAATTTTCTACCAGCTACTGAATTTTGTCATTTCATTATTGGTAGTATTAAATTACTATGTAGTACCATCAGCGTACTATAGAAACTGTCCTGATGGGTACAAATCAAAATCTGTTTACTGTACTTGGGTTTTTTATTGAAATTACAAACCCTTGAATAAAAATTGCTAGTAGAGTGAAAAATGGTATAGACACATTTGAAGGTAAAAGACGCCGTTCTGAGAAGGCTGCATACTCTGATTCCAACCATGTAATGTTCTGGAAATGTCAGAACAAGAGACAGAAAAAGTTTCTGTGATTATCGGGGTATCAGGGGGAGAAGAGAGAGATAAGTAGGTGGAACACAGGGATATTTAGGGCACTCAATATTGCCTATATGTTGCAATTATAGATACATGATTTTATGTATTTTTCAAAATTTATAGCACTGTATGACATAAAGAGTTGAGTCCTAAGGTAGCTATAATTTTTAGTTAATAATGTATCGATATAGTTCATCAGCTTTATAAATCTGTCACAGTAATGCGAGGTGTTAATGATAGGAGAAACTGCATGAGGGAAAAGGATACCTATGGGAATTCTATACTTCCTACTCATTTTTTTCTGAAATCCTAACACATCCCTAAAGCAGCCTATTAAATATAAACATATCAATCAGTAATATTGTGTTGTCTTAAATCGCAAGGTCATGGGGCTATTAATGTAATCTTATCTTTATTTTTTTTTATTTTTTTTTAATACTCTGCTTACTTTATTTTTTTTAATTAGATAATAAATTTTATTGTTATATTCCCCATACAATTGCAGCGCCCCCATTCTGACCCCAATCCCTCCCCTCCCGCCCCTGCCCCCCTAAAAGTGTCTCTGGTTCATAGTTTTTTGTTGATTTTGATTTTCACTTTCTTATAGTTATTCATTTTCCTGGTCCCTTATTTAAGTTTTCTAGATTCCTGCTATGAGTGAGACCATCCGGTATTTCTTTATTTCTTTTTGGCTTATTTCGCTGAGCATGATCCCTTCCAGCGCCATCCATGTTGCTGCAAATTGCATGTGTTTATCTTTTTTGAATGCTGAGTAATATTCCATGGTATATATGTACCACATCTTCTTGATCCAGTCATCTATTTTTGGGCATTTGGTTGTTTCCAAAGCTTAGCTATTGTAAACAGTGCTGCTATAAACATAGGGGTGCAGGTGTTCTTTGGAATTGATGTTTCTGTGTCCTTTGGGTAAATACCTAGGAGTGGAATTGCTGGATCCTATGGAAGCTCTATGTTTAGTAGGTCCAGAAATCTCCACACAGCTTTCCACAGTGGTTGGACCAGTTTGCACTCCCACCAACAGTGCAGAAGAGTTCCTTTTTCTCCACACCCTCGCCAACATTTGTTGTCGCTAGTTTTTTTAATATGTGCCATTCTCTCTGGTGTAAGATGGTATCTCATGGTAGTTTTGATTTGCATTTCCCTGATGACAAGTGATGTTGAACATTTTTTCATATGCCTGTTGGCCATTTGCATTTCCTCTTCAGAGAAGTTTCTTTTTAGCTCTTCTGCCCATTTTTGACTGGATTATTTTCTTTGTTGTTGTTGAGTCTCATCAGCTCTTTGCAGATTTTTGTGATCAGTCCTTTATCATTAGTGTTGGGTGCAAAAATGTTCTCCCAGTTGGTGGGGTTTCTCTTTGTTTTTGTTATTGTCTCTTTTGCTGTGCAGAAGCTCTTTAATTTGATGTAGTCCCAG
The DNA here is from genome assembly GCF_014898055.3 of Talpa occidentalis. Classification (NCBI taxonomy): domain Eukaryota; kingdom Metazoa; phylum Chordata; class Mammalia; order Eulipotyphla; family Talpidae; genus Talpa; species Talpa occidentalis. Next base: position 115,214,528 of record NW_023605194.1, read on the forward strand.
CTGTTTATCTTTGCCTTCACTATCACTGCTTTGGGTGATGTGTCTGTAAAGATGTCTTTGATATGCAAATCACGTAGTGTTTCGCCTATATTTCCTTCTATATATTTTATGGTTTCAGGTCTTATGTCTAATTCTTTAATCCATTTTGAGTTGATTTTTGTGTATGGTGTGAGGTAGTGGTCAAGCTTCATTCTTTTGCATGTAGCGACCCAGTTTTCCCAGCACCATTTATTGAACAAACTTTCTTTGCTCCAATGCATAGTCTTTGCTCCTTTGTCAAAGATTAGTTGACCATAAATCTGTGGTTTATTTCTGGATTTTCTATTCGATTCCATTGGTCTGTATGTCTGTTCTTGTTCCAATACCATGCAGTTTTGATGATTATGGCTTTGTAGTATAGTTTGAAGTCTGGGAGTGTGATGCCTCCATTCCCTTCTTTTTTTTTCAGGAGAGCTTTGGCTATTCGGGGTTTTTTGTGATTCCATATGAATTTCATCAATAATTGTTCTATTTCTTTGAAGAATGCCATTGAGATTTTGATTGGAATAGCATTGAATCTGTATATTGCTTTTGGAAGGATGGCCATTTTAATAATGTTTATTCTTCCAATCCATGAGCAGGGGATATCTCTCCATTTCTTTGTGTCTTCTTCTATTTCTTTTAACAGTGTTTTATAGTTTTCTTTGTATAGGTCCTTTACCTCTTTTGTTAGATTTATTCCCAAATATTTGATTTTTTTTGTTTCAATAACGAAAGGGATGGTTTTTTTGATTTCTTCTTCTTCAGATTTATTGTTTGTGTATAGGAAGGCTACTGACTTTTGCGTGTTGATTTTGTATCCTGCCACTTTACTGAACTGATTGATGAGTTGAATTAGCTTTTCTGTGGAGTTTTTGGGGTTCTCTATGTATAATATCATATCATCTGCAAATAGTGATAGTTTGACTTCTTCTTTCCTATTTGGATTCCTTGGATGTCTTTCTCTTGTCTTATTGCCCTGGTAGGAAAAGCAGTGGTGAGAGTGGACATCCTTGTCTTGTTCCAGATCTTAATGGAATTGCTTTCAGCTTTTCACCATTGAGAATGATACTGGCTGTTGGCTTGTCATAGATGGCCTTTATGATGTTGAGGTATGTTCCTTGTATCCCAAGAATTTCAAGGGCTTTTATCATGAATGGGTGTTGCACTTTGTCGAAAGCTTTCTCAGCATCTATTGATATTATCATATGGTTTTTATATTTCTTTTTGTTGATGTGTTGGATAACGTTGATTGATTTTCGGATGTTAAACCATCCTTGTGTCCCTGGAATGAATCCGAATTGGCCGTGGTGAATTATCTTATGGATACATTGTTGGATTCTGATGGCTAAAATTTTATTGAGGATTTTTGCATCAGTGTTCATTAGGGAGATTGGCCTGTAGTTTTCCTTTTTTGTGTTGTCCTTGTTCGGTTTTGGTATTAGTGTAATGTTGGCTTCATAGAACGTGTTTGGTATTGTCCTTCCTTCTCAATTTTTTGGAAGAGTTTGTGAAGGACAGGCACTAATTCGTCTCTGAATGTTTGGTAGAATTCATTTGTAAATCCATCAGGTCCTGGGCTTTTGTTTTTGGGGAGGTTTTTGATTACCATTTCAATTTCGCTAATTGTAATTGGTCTGTTTAGGTGTTCTATTTCTTCTTTATCTAGCTTTGGGTGATTGTAGAGTTGTAGGAATTTGTCCATCTCCTCTAGATTGTTAAACTTGTTTCCATATAACTGTTCATAGTAGTTACTGATTATTCTTTTGATTTCTGCTGTGTCCGTTGTGATTTCTCCTCTTTCATTGATGATCCTGTTTATTTGTGCTTTCTCCCTTTTTTCCTTTGTGAGCCTGGCTAGGGGTTTGTCTATTTTATTGATTTTTTCAAAGAACCAGCTCTTGGTTTCATTGATCTTTTGGATTGTTTTTTTTTTCAATTTCATTTATTTCTGCTTTGGTTTTTATTATTTCTTTTCTTCTACTGGTTTTTGGGTTTTTTTTGTTCTTTTTCTAGATCTTTGAGCTTCGAGATTAGGTTGTTTCTTTGAGTTCTTTCTTGTTTCTTGATGTGAGCTTCTATTGCTATATATTTTCCTCTTATTACTGCTTTTGCTGCATCCCGTACATTTAGGATATTGGTGTCCTCCTTGTCGTTCAATTCAAAAAATTTTTTAATTTCTTCTTTCATCTCCTCATTAGTCCAGTGGTCTTCCAGTAGTGTGGTTTTTAATCTCCATGAGGTAGGAAAGTTCCTTGCCTTCTTTTTATGGTTTATTTCTAGTTTGATGCCTTCATGGTCAGAAAAGATGGTTGATATGATTTCAATCTTGGTGTATCTGTTGATGTTTGTCTTGTGCCCCAGTATGTGATCGATCCTGGAGAATGATCTGTGTGCGCTTGAGAAAAATGTGTACTCCGTTTTTTTGGGGTTTAGTGTTCTATAGATGTCTGTTAAGCCCAATTGCTCTAGGTCCTTATTTAGAGCTTTGGTTTCTTTACTTATTTTTTGTCTTGTTGATCTATCCATTGTTGATAGTGGTGTGTTGAAGTCTCCCACGACGTATGTGTTTTCTCTGATGTCTGTTTTCAGAGAGGACAACAGTTGTCTGATATATTTTGGTGCTCCTTCGTTTGGTGAGTATATGTTAATGAGTGTTATTTCTTCTTGAAGTATTGTCCCCTTGATCATAATGTAGTGACCATTGGGGTCTCTTTTTATCTTTTTGAGTTTGAAATCTGTTTTATCTGATATAAGTATAGCTGTTCCTGCTTTCTTTTTTGGTCCATTTGCTTGTAGGATTGTTTTCCATCCTTTAACTTTGAGCCTATTTTTATCTTTTGTAGCTAAATGTGTTTCCTGGAGACAGCAAAAGGTTGGGTTTTGTTTCTTAATCCAGGCTGCAACTCTGTGTCTTTTTATTGAAGAGTTTAGTCCATTTACATTTAGAGTTAATATTGATATGTTAACATCTGTATTTGCCATTGTGTTTGTCTTTCCTTTGATTTTATTTATTTATTCTTTTAATAACTTTTTTTTTTTTTGGCCTTCTTTCATTGTTATTCGTCCCTCTGAGGTTCTGGCTTTAGGACTCCTTGTAGTATTTTTTGGAGTGGGGGTTTAGTTGCAATGAAATTCCGGAGTTTCTGTTTGTCTGGGAAAGTCCATATTCTTTCTTCAAAGAGGAAGGAGAGCTTTGCGGGATAGAGTATTCTTGGTTGGCATCTGTTTTCTTGGAGTCTGTTGACTATGTCCCTCCACTCTCTCCTTGCCCGTAGTGTTTCTTCGGAGAAGTCTGATGTCAGCCTGATTGGCTTTCCTTTGAATGTTATCTGTTTCTTCCCTCTTGCCAGCTTCATTATTTTTTCCTTGTCCTGGATTCTTGGGAGCTTTACTATTATGTGTCTTGCTGTATTTTTCCTTTCGTCGTGGAAGTTTGGTGTTCTTCTTGCTTCTTGTATATCAATTTTCAGCTCCTCCTTCACATTTGGGAAGTTCTCTTCAATTATCTCTTTGAATATTTTCTCTGTTCCTACTTCTCTCTCCTCTCCTTCTGGTATTCCTATAACTCTTATATTTCCTTTCCTCATGGAGTCAGATAGTTCCCGAAGTCTTTCTTCATTCTTTTTCCTTCGTACTTCTCTTTCCTTTTCTGTTTTGGTTCTTTTTATTTCTGTCTTCAAGAGTACTTATTCGTTCTTCCATTTCATCAATTCTGCTTTCATTGCTTTTCCCAGAATTCTTTAGTTCTTCCATTAATTCTTTGATCTCCTGCATTTCTTTTACTTCCCTCTTTAGGGACTCAATTTCATTCTTCTGATCGTTGATTATTTTTCCCTTATCATTGTTTTCCTTTATGACTTCTGTCAGTTTTTTAATCACGGCAATTTTAAATTCTCTTTCTGGAAGGCTCAGAAGTTCTTCCAAGTTACTGTCGTTGCCATCTGGGGGCTGGTTTTCTTTTTGTGGTGTGCTTTTTCTCTGGAGAGTTGCTAGGTTGCGTGTGGTTCTTCTCCTCCCTACTGTCTGTTTTCTAATTTGCCGTATGCGTTGGGACACTGTGTAGTTGGGACTGGCCGGCATCTTGGGTGGGCTTCTCTGCTCCCCCCTGGTTCCTCCAGGATTCATCTGTCAGTTTCAAGCAGTCTTTACTGGAGAAAGGTCCCTGTTCTAAAATGCCGATGTGGGGACACACTCCCCTGTGCGCCTGGTCTGCCCGGCGGTGGGTTCCTGCTCCCCCTCTGGGCTTGGACTGCAGGCCAGAGGGGTTTGGCGTGGGCGAACTTCCCCCGCTCACCTCTGGCTCCTGAGGAAGCCTTCTGCAGGTAGTCTTTACTGAAGAAATGTCCCTATTCTATAATGGTGATGTGGGACACGCTCCCTGCGCGTCCGGTCTCAGGCACACTCTTCTGCGCGCTTGGTCTGCCCGGCTGTGGGTGCTCGCTCTCCCTGTGGGCTCAGACTACTTGTTCGGAAGGGGCCGGCGTGGGCTAACTCCCCAGCTGGCCACTAGCTCCTTCAGGAGCCTGTGCTGGCTTCAAGTCGCTAGGTGGCGCCAGAGATCTCTCCTGGAGCCCTTGGGGAGCTGATTTTCCACCCAGTGGGACAGGGAGCAGAGCAGGGATGGTAGGGTACACCTCAACGGCTTTGGGGTGCTGTGTCTGCCTTGTGCCCCACCGTCGTGGGGAACCCACGCCCCTAATTTCGTGCCCCGGGTCTCAGTTCCAAAGCCCTCAGTTCCAGGACGCGGGCTGTAGCCCAGATCAGTGGCGCGGGAATGGCGCCTTTTGAATCCCGCTCCCGTGCCTGGGCGCCTTGTTCCTGCTCACTCTGGGAGGGCCTCCGCGCGTCTCCCCGCAAGCCTAGGTCGTCTCCCCGCAAGCCTAGGTCGCAGGCGCGGGGACCTGGGCAGCTGCGATCCGATCCGCGCAATCCGCGCTGCTTTCCCCGCGCAATCCTGCTCCGCGTCTGTTTTTCCGGCGCGCCGCTTTCCGCGCAGGCTTACCGGGCGGCCGGGGCTGTGTGCTGGGGCTGGTCCTCCTGGGCGGGGCTCTCTTCAATGCTGCCCGGAGCTCACCGCAGCGGCGGATCCTGCGGGGGTTCTCCACAGCTCCCGTTCACGGGGTGTGGTGGCTGCAATAGTTCCTTTCCACTCACAGTCCCGCTTGCTGCGTCCTTTGTTCTTGTTGGCAGTTTTAGTGTGTTGTTTTCCTCCTCTCTGCCAGTCCGAGAGTGCCGCCTCTGTGGGCGGGGGAGGGGAGCAGGGTTCTGCGCTTCCCTCCCTTCTGGTCCTCTTTTATGGCCACTTTCTTCTTCGGGTAGTTTGCTGGCGTCACCCGTTTATCTTCCGTGTCCCAGTTCTCTCTGGGACCTGCCGCTTTTCCTCCCTATTCACTTTTTTTAATGGGAGATCTTACTCGCAGAGTCTCCTCGCCGCCATGTTGCTCCGCCCCTTTCCTGTAATCTTATCTTTAAAAAGTGATTCTATCTTAATGTAAGATTTACTTTTAAGGATGGATGGATCACTGGTTTTGTAAAGGCCTATCAGTTAAAGAGTCATAAAGTTTCTTCATTTCAGATGTTTACTGGGCCAGACAGACTTCTGGTACAAAGTAGGTGATGTAATAAGTAATGGTAAAGTCTGATGTGAGGTTGAGAAGAGGGCTTCTCCTGGAAATAAAGAGTAGACTTCTGGGCAGGAAACACCCTGGGCAAGGACATTGAATATTGTGCCCATGAAAAACTGGCTGGGTGTTGTGGATTTGGCTGAATGGGCTACACTGAGACCCTTGTTCTCAAAGTGGGAGGAAGGGAGTCTGGGAAAATACCTGAATCTCTGAGAGTTAGTATTGTGGTTGACTGTCCTTCTAAGGCTAAGCATCCATTGCTAAAGTAACTGTCTCCATGGAAACCTATTCCTGAATTTGAAAGTGTCTGACTTGTGGTATTGGTTGATAGTGAGTAGACCCTGTAGGACAGTCATCTCCCTGATGCTGGAAGAGGAGCCAGAGACGTTTTGTCTTCTGCTATATTACCTTCCCAGCCTGACACTTTGCAGACCATCTAGGGTTTTCAGACCATCTTGAAATCCCAGCCAGTGCCTTGTTCACCACTCAGCCCCTAAGTCTATGCCCCTTGATTTACTTGCCCTCCTCTTAAGGGGGCGAGTTCTGCTTTACATGCAATGACAGAAAATTCCTTGAGATCACAGATTTACCAGAGGTAGGACTCCCGTTAGATTTTCCACCAAAGCCCTGAGTTCTGCCTGCTTTACTTCATGTCTTACGAGACTTAAAATCCAAATTTCAACTTCGCTGCTGTTGCAAATGCCCATAATGAAAGTCAGCAGCTCATCTTTCTTACTTCTTAACTTCAGTTTGGTTTATTTCATTTATTTCTCTGAAAATCATTGCCTGTTTCACCAGTTTATCATTTAAAAATACATTTCATTCAAGAATTTCAGTTGCTGTCAAACAGTTGTTCCAAGCCTTACGATAATGAAAGTGGAAGGCCCATCTTCACTTATTTTTATAAGACATTACAAAAATAGAAAGCCTGAAGGATTTCTCATGACTAACGTGAGATTTAAGACCACTGAAGATTCTATGGTTTGTTCATTTTTCTTGTTATAACTCACTTAAGTGGTCCCATGAGAATAAAACAATATTGGCTTTGTCTGATCATGCTTTGCTCCTGACAGTTTAGCCAGGCCCTGTGTTTATAGATTAAGGAAGCATTGTAACCTGGTAAATTGCCAATGATTTTTCTGTACTTCTTTCACCGGATTGTCCGAAGTTCCTTGGCTAACAGCACATGAATTGCCTGGTCATTTTTCTCTGATGATGTGTGCCCAAGTACTTGAAGGAGAACAAGTTACTATGATTGTGGAAAATGACATAATTTATTTTTATATTTTATATTCAGTGAATATTCTGTTAAAAATCCATTCTCTTATTGTCAAGATTTTAAAAATACTTCAGATAAAATTAGTCTCCAGGCCTTTTGGTATTGAACATGTGGACACAGGGTTGGAGGAACTGGAGTTTGAGAGCGAAGGCTGATGGATGGCAATCTCATATTCTCAGGGTCCTGAAGGATATGTGACTTTTTGCCCTTGGAAAGTTTCTCCACTTGTCCAACATGGTTGGAGCTCTTGCACAGCTAGAATGTTGACAATGAGTTGACAATTATTTCACTAGGTCTCACAGTTTGTTCTTAAACCAGTGCTCACTTCACACATATGGAAGAACATCAATTTACCCCTTTTTAAGCACAGGTTTTATTTAATTGCCAACCACATTATTATAGTGGAAATCAGCCTCCTCTGTCAGCACAGTCATAACTACAGAATGGGGAGGGCTGCCTCTAGTAGCCACAGGAAGCAAGGAAGTGCCATCCGAGGTGCTAAAACGTCGGAGAAGCACATGCAAGGATGAGACTTCCTATCTTTGGGCCTTTGGAAAAACACATGCAAGAGACTATTTATCCTAAATAACCCAGAGATGGTAGAGTTAGATTATCCAAAGTGGAGCCTCTGAAAACATAGAAACATTAAATAAAATGTTATTTTATTTTAATATAAATGAACATTTTGCAAGTAAAACAAAATATTCTTCAGGGGTCTTTCACAAAGGAGGGAATTGAAAAGTGGGGTGAAGAACAGAGCTGGTGGGTGCATTACTGTATCAATTCCAGAACACTAGAGACTATTTGAAAAAATACTTTATTCCTTCATAAAAGAAGTTGCTGAATGAAATATCTCCTATGCCTTCTTCCTTCCTCGCCTGCATCTCTTTTGCAAGAAAAAAAATGTCTTTTTCTTCAGCAGAACTACAACACAAAATTGATGGATTCACATGCACAATTAAGTCTTATTTATTCATTTTTAAATAGACAGCAATGATGATTTTATGTAGTGGTTTATTTATGTGGCAACATTTTTATAGTTCATAGATACGTTCTAAGGCATGTCTTGGATTCACAGGTATCGCTTGGAAAATGTAATTTTTTAGTAACTCGAAGTAAACAGGAAGAGAGGAGTCAAAAATTATTTTCTTATATTTAAATAATATTCACATGTTTCCTTTTAGCATTTCATTACTTAGTTGTGGTTTGTAGCAACATACAGAAATTGGTTGTTTTCATTTTTCTATGAAACTGCTTAATCACCATATGTGAAGCCAGGGATATTAGCTGTGACTCTGTAACTCTCAAGCTGTTCAATTTTGAATAAGACAATTAACCTGATTTCTTCGAAAGCACTTGGTATTTAAGGTGGGCTGCTTTGGGTCCAAACACAAAGGGCTTGGAATCTTTGGATCACTCAGGGAGCTTTGACAAACAATATAATCTCTCAGGCACAGTTTTCTTACCTTTAAAATGTGAATAATGACATCTACTTACTACTTTCAGTGTGAGGATTTCTTATAATAATACAGAAATAGTGAAATTAAACACAGTAAGAGCTCAGTAAAAAGTAACAGATATTATTTTAATATTTCAGTTAATATTGATATCCGTCCTATAGGGTTTTTGAAAGGGCAGATTAAATATGCTATGTAGAGTACGTGTCATGTTTTCTTAAAAATGAGAAATTTTCTTTTGTTGTCCCTAATTGCCTGCATTTATCAGTAAGACTATATCATCCTTTATTAGCAAAAAAAGGACTATAGATTAAATTAGGAAATTTGCCATGTAAAAGTACTTACTCAGTTTTAGGATTTAATTTTAATTCTTGCATGCCTTAGGATCAATTGTATTGATCTACTTTATCGAAGCACCGAAAATAGAAGTAACTTGCATGTGTGTACACAGCGAATGAAATAGGTGGGTCTCAGACTTGGAGGGGTGCCTTCCAGTGCTTGTAAAGCCAAGTATTTTAGCTCCTTTCTTATGAACGTCCAAATTGAAGATGTAAATTATAGTGAAATCTCTAGGAGTCAGAGAAGAGTCATTAGCATGTTCATGTCAATCTGGCTTAAAAAGGCTTTTGCAAATTCATTTGCATTCGCTTGCTTAGTCCAGGATTTTGTCAGTTCTTTCATTTTTCTAACACAAATTCTTGATGGCCAAAAAAAAAAAAAGCCTTTTAAATTGTTTTAAGACACACTTAAAGGTACGTATTTATCTCAATTCCATAAAATAAAATAAAATGCATGTTTATTATCACAAGATACTTCCAGGTGAAAAGTCCTATCGTGAGTTGATTTTTTAGGTCAGTTATGAAAAATAACCCATGAACTAGTCATTCATCAGATGATTAAGTTGCTTTTAAGGCAAAAGATCCCAAGTAAAACAACCTTTTTGTAAATATTTTTTAATAGTTTTCTTTTCCTTTTTTTTTAAGTTTTTTATTTTTTATTTTTTATTTATACAAGAACGGGGTACAGGCCAGATGTGCGGGAGGGTGAGAGGACTCACCAGAGACAGAGCGGGGAATAGAACTGGCAGACTGACCAAAACACACTGCTGGGGGGAGCAGCGGGCACAACAAGAGAGGTCTGCCGCGCCATGTGGGACCCTCACCTGCTGGCCAGGATGGAACCTGTGCTGCAGAGGATGCGGATTGCTTCACAGTGGGGCGCTTAACCGCCTGCACCAGGGAGGTCCTGTAAATATTATTTTTGAGAGCCACTATTTAAGAATGGGGGGGCTGCAATTGTATGGGGAATATAACAATAAAATTTATTAAAAAAAAAAAAAGATGGTACAAATTGAGAAAAATTGTTCCTCTTTATTTATGTTATTTACTATGTTATCTAAATAAACTGTCCATCATTAAAAAAAAAAATAATAAAATTAATGAGCATTGAGTGTCTAATACATGTAGGTCAAACATATTCTTATTTTCTTCATTCTCTAATATTCAAAATATTTAATCTGATATTTTCAGGGTTTTAGAAGCTCTTCAGAAAGCCATGGAAGGATGGGGGTAGCAAAGTCAGAGGTGTTCTCTTATTTCCACAGACATTTAATGATCTACAACCTCACTGAGAGTGATTAATTGAGGATCCAATAATGATAAAGGCAATGGATTGTGAGATATTTTACACTTTAATCATTATTTCCACTTATTCCAACAACTTACTTGGCATTTCTGTGAACTAGCTTGTGATCCTTATTTTTAAAGACAGTTGCTAGTTATCTATATCTTTCAGGCCAGTCCTGAAAAGCTTGCCTCATTGGAATATGAAGTGTCCCTAACATCCTCATGTGGTAACTAGGGAGACTGGATGTGTATACCAGGGAAGGAAAAACAAGGTGGAATATTTATTCACTTGTTTTTGTTGTAACTCTTAAGAGATATATCTCACTGACATATTAGTGTATTTGTTCACTTTTATTCTCAAAATTTTATTTTTTGTAGAAACACAAAGATACTCCCTTAGAGGGCAGAAATAATACTTCTCAGCGAGATAAGCTTGTGTTGGTTGGAAGCCAGGGAACTTGCTTCCTCGCTAACTCAAAGAGGTAATAAACAAAGATTTCCATAGAATAAGCCCATCTTGAGAAAGAAAAATTGAAGTTTATGAAAGTCTGGGGGAAAGTATATTTTTATTGACTCTACACACACAGAAGTGATTATGCTGGTTGGGGGGATGGCATTTGAGAAAGTGGTGTGTTTTTAAATGTGATTGAAAGGAATTTCTAAATTGGAGATAGAACATTACTCCAAATTTATAAAATCCTTGAAATGTAAAATTTTGAGGAATTACTTCACTTTATAATTATTTTGAATGACTGGTAATTACCATGTTTAATTTTATGCTCTTTAACTTAAACAGTATAATCATTATCAATAAAAAGTAAATACATTTTATGTTCGTGCATTATGTCCAAAAACATAAAATTACTGAGTTCATGCTGTAGCTATAAAGCACATAGGAGTTATTCTGGGATTAATTTTCTTGGGTGAAATAAATGTGACAGTGGAGCCATAAAGAATACTGTAATGACTACAGATAGACCATTTGGTTGAAGATAGAATTGAGTTAGCTGTCAAGTTATCTTTCTGTTCTTTCAGTGGTGGGTAGCTATCAAAGGTTCAGTAAATTTCCATCTGTGAACAAATATAATCTATTGATATATGCACACTCATGTGATGGAAAGAATCACAGATGGGAAAACAGACATTATAGACTTAGACTTGAGTAGGAGATCATCAGCTTCAAATATCTCACATTATATAGAAAAAAAAAGCAGTTGATAACTTATTTTTAAAAAAACCTAGGAAGTTGCTGCATCCTAAATGTTAATGGAACCACTTAATAAATGTGTTCTTAATGGTATTTTAATGTACGAAATTAATGTGGTATTGTTTCCATTTGTTACTGTGCACCAAAACTAGATTTATTTATTACCCATTTCCTTTATCTTTTGGAAGCCCATTTTATTTAAATAACCACTACAACTATTTCCTTCCCTTATTGATCTCTGCCTCATACAAGCAAAGTTAATTAGGTTTATTAAATACTAAGATAGACCAAAACAAATATTTGATGCAGCACACTTACATAGTACATGTGGCGGGGAGGCGGGGGGGTGTCTCTGTTCTTTCATTAATCTTGTGGCTGGGAAAAGGAACAGGATCTAGAGAAGCAGTCAAAAGGGAAAAAATTAATATATGTTCACAATTTTTGGTAAGTTTTATTTGGAGAATTTTGTAATGTCGGTCAATCCTCTGTATTAAAGTGGGAATAAAGCAGCAAAAAAAGTCACAAAAAATTGATTATAGTCAAGAGTCTAACATGGAAATTTTATTTGTACCAAAAATATATGTTTACTAACAAATGACACACAAAGTCATGATATATTTGTTTGCATAGATTTAAGTTCGATCTTTAGTTATCATAATGTGCTTTTAGTGGCTTGAATTCAGAGAATTAAAAAAGTAGATTAGTATTAAGAAAAATATCATTGTAATTTCCTATCTGTATTTGAAAGCAAATTCAAAGTAGTTTGACATAGTCCCATTTCTAAGTTATCTTACATAATTAATCATGCACAAAATTAGAACACAAAATGTGTTATATTTTCATATACAATTTTACCGAAAACAGTGATATATCTTCAGTTAAGTATCACATGATCTCATTTAAAAGCCATTGACTCTTCAATGTTGGCATAAGAAAATAAGAATAAAAATGAATGTGAGGCTTCCAAATATCCTCTTTTAACATCAATTGAAAATATTAAAATTTATTTGATAAAGGCCATGTTAAATTCTATAGACATGCAAAGTTTTGAAAAATAATTTTTAAAAAGGAGCAAAGTTCTTAAACTATATAAATACTTCTGCAAAGTAAAATATGGAAATATGTCACTTAAACACTTACAAAAACAGGCTTTGATACATAGAATTATAAACAGTTATTGTTGTTCCTTTTTCTGATGTAATTTTCAAATATATTTTCATATACTGACTATGGCCGCATTGACTTTTACTTGGAGAGGCTTATAAATTGTAAATTGCAGTACAACTTTTTTGAACAAATAAAAGCAGTCTGGACAAATCATTTCTTTCTATCAAAGGAGGTACCCAGAGTGCTCTCGGAGACCGAGAGAAACGCTTTTCTGGAAGGAAGCTACGTCTAACATTGCCCTTTAAAGACCGGAGGGACAGTCTTCCCAATAATACAGGTAGATAATAAAATACAAATAGAAAAATCACTCCAGGCTGTTACAGAGCAAACCAGTACAAAGTTATATTGTTTTTACCTATCCCTTATACCTTGTAAAAAGTCATAATCCCAGTTGTTTCATTTTTTTTCAAAGACAAGTAGAAACAAAGTCTGTGCCACTGACTGTATTACCTCCCACCAGCATCATAAAGTGTAGTTTTCTAGGCTTTTTATTGAAGAACAAAACCTTGTAATATTTATGTAAAGTTTAGAAATAAAATAAATCAGTAATTCATATTCTATCAAAAATTCTTGTTTTAATTATCAGGTTTACTATATTTGATATGATGTTTAATTATCCTGAGATAACAAATGCATATGATATTATTTATTGTGCATTTTATGTATTTTGAAAATATGTGAGTGCATAATATATATGCCATAGGATACATATGTAATATGTAATAAAGCGTATAAATACAGACCTGTAGAAAATACAATTTGTATAAATTTAGCATGGAAGCATCCTCACCTTTTAAAACCTTAGTAAAATCAACAATAGCAATAACAACATGAAAGACAAATTTGTAGTTATGAGATGAATTAAGTCATGAGATCTAAAGTACTTCTTGTTGCTGTCATCCACAGTCCTGTATTTTATACTTGAAATTTGCTGAGAGTAAATTTTAACCCTTCTCACACACACACCTGCACTGTGTTTCATGATGGATGTGTTAGCTTTAAGTAATCAATCATTTCACATTGTATACAAATATGAAATCACCACATTGTACGTTTTAAATATATTACAATTATATAAATTCTTCCTCAGCTCAGCTGGAATAAAAGAGAAAGAGGACAGTTAGTATGGTTAACTGAAGTTAAAACCCAGCCTCTTGCCCCACATCTCAGGGCTGTCTGCCAGCAGAAGAGCTCAAATGAATCTTTAGGGTATTAACCTTCAGGATCCTACCTACAAAGAAACTATTGAAATTAGAGTAATTTCACCCCTGCCGTCTGCAGTAGGACATCAGGATGTAGTCTAGTTTAAAAGTAGGAACTCTGCCGTTCATCTTGAACCACAGCACAAAAATATTATAATGAAATGCAAAAGCAAGTCCACTATGGAGGTTAAGACAAAAGTGATAATGCTGTGTAGGCCCGTGCACTGAAAAGGAGTGTGGATTCATCGACATTCAGACAAATCAGATTTTACAGTTTCAGGCAGAATTCATGTGAAATTATGGAAGCACAGAATCATGTGGAAAAGCAGAGTTTTTATTGACAGATAACTGATAACCCTGCATTAGAAATTAGAGGAAGTGAAACAGAGAACACGGCACTCAAAACACGAAACTACGATGACAGACCTAAGAGTTAATAAAATTTTTTTAAAAAATCAAAGGTTTTGACTGTTGCTAGGAAATGTCAATGCAGTATCAGAAAACTTATCAATATGCTAAATGTCACTTGTGCTCAAGGATAAAGAAAAAAAAATGTTTATGTATCCAGGATCAGGTATCATTTTCAAGACTTAATTATAAAGTAAAATGTGGTAGATTGCATTTAGGCTATTTCACGACTAGATGTAAGACATTAAGATGATAGAACAATTACCGTAAGATGCTGAAGAAGCAAATTGGCGTGACCCATATAGTCTACCCAGCTAGACTCTATTTCAAGTGTCAAAGTCAGGAAATATATTCTCAATTATGTTTGAACTGAATAACTACACAATTTATGAACGTCTCAAACATATGCTTAACAGCTTAAGTCAAGTAAACAAAAATTTAATAATTCAAGAAGAGTAAGAATATTGGAAGAAAGCATTCTTAGTAATCACTGCACTTAACTATGTAAAAGTTAATTTGGATAACTGGTAATTTTACTGAATTATAACATCTCAATATTAATATAAGCACATAAAGAATGGGGACATAAATCCTAGAACATTATTGGTAGTAGGACTGTAAGAAATTGTAAATATATATCTGTGGTGACATTAATAGGGATTTAGCATAGGACTTTTACAATAACATTCAAAATTTAAAGCTTTATCCTAAGTAGAACCCAAATTACATTATTTCAAAATTACCAGTAGGAAATATGAAGAAACAAAACAACAGATTAAAACACTGAGACCAAGATAACACAGACATTAAGCAGCAGGTAGTTAAGAAAGCACGATATAAAGAGCTTTAAAAGATAAAAAATAAGCTTAGATGAATATGTGATTTATATATCACATAAATTCATTTGTTGAAAGAAAAGTCAGATATTTTTCATGCAATATATGAATCTACAATTATCTCAATAAAAAGTTCAAATATGAAAACACACACTGAATGGACATCATCATTTTGGAAAGCTGCTTGGCAGTTTCTTATAAAATTAAGCATTCAGCCACCACACAACCCAGTAATACATTCTTGGCAGCTGCCCCAGAGAAATAAAAACATGTTCTTGCCAAAGAAAGCACGTGAACTCTAACAGCAGCCTCACATGCCGTGGCTCCAAGCTGGCTTTGTGCTCTGGGCATCCTTCAGCAGGGCATGGGTGAAGTGCGGACCCGCCACACCTTGGAATACTACTAAGCAATAAATAGTAATGAAGTACGAATGGGCAAAACAACTTGACTAAAGCTCTAGAACACTGTACTGAGAGGGAGAAAAACAGTCCTCCATGGTTTGCTCCGTGGTGTCGTAACTCTCCACTCCTGAAGGTAAATCCCCTTCTGTTTTTGACTCCTCAGGCGGGTTCTGTGGTTCCGAGGCAGCTCCAGCGGGCAGGGAGGCCGAATGACCGGTCCTGAGGGCCTCCCGCAGTCTCCTGGACTGGACCAGCAAGCTTCACATTTGGACAGATTGTAGGTGAGGATATTGGATGCTTGTCAATTCTTGCTGGCTATCTGCACTGGAAAATTCTTAAGTGTAATTGTTGAATTAACAGCAAACAAATGAAATCATGTTACACTGACATGAACCACTTCAAATGCCATAGTCAAAGCACTTCTGCATAAAGCACTGCAGCTGTTAGAAATGTGTTTTCACAAACTTGAACTGTTGAGAAATGTATGTTTTCACAAACTTGAAAAAGATGTTGACAATTCATTGGATTTTTTTTTTGCTTCGAATGCTAAGAGTTTAACAAATTCTGAGAATCTTTATTAATTATGAAACTCAAATTAGAAAAATATCGCCATGAAACAAAGGACATGTCTCTAAATGACCTCTGAAATGATGCCTGTGCTTCATAGAGGTTTGTAGTTTATCTTAAATGGAAAAATTTAAAAGTACAATAATAATAATAATAATAATGTTGATAATGAAAATACACTGCCTTTTTTCTTTTTTTTTTTAATTTCTGGACCAACTATTGCCAATAAAGGCAATGAGCAACAGCAATGAGCAAAGTTTTTGCAATAAATTGAATTTCAAAGTAGCCAGAACTGTAACTTAAAATGGTCCAGGGGGCCCAGTGGCCTGTGGTGGGACATTACTGGTGCTGTAATGCTGGGCATGCTGTGGTGACACACATCTGAAGAGGTGGGGCCTGTACCCCTAAATCACCTACCATGTAATAAACCAACATTATCTCAATAAAATATATGAACATTTTTTTAAAATATTCAATTCTTTGAAAGAAAAATCTGAGTCAATTATAAAATGATTAAAAAGTACAGGTGGGTAAGAAAATGGAAAGTAGCAGATATTATTGGATTGTAACCTATCATGTAATTTTCTAAAACTCTTTGCTAGGGAAGGAGAGATGCAGCAAATATTTCCAAGCAGCAAATTTTTCTTTTAATCTCGAAATGACGGGGCAATGCTCACATCAGTGAGGGCAGGTGAGCAGGCTGTGTCTTCAGTCTGGGAAGAAGACACCCCCTCAGGGACTCGAAGAGGTGACACTGAATGTAGAGTTCCATGCTGCTGAGCAAAAGGAAAGACACGTGGGCCATGCGGCAAAAATATTCAGACAGGCAATAGTGCATTGTGGGATTGAAGGTAAAAGCATCGGGGGCGTTTTTGTCTTCTGACAGCGCTGCTTTTTAAAACCTTATTTTTATGGGGAACATGGGATATTTGCATGTCTCCTTCCCCACCACCTTCCCCTTGTTGTGAAAGGATTGAAAAAATATACTCAGACATGCACATAGGATAGGAAAGCCTGTATCATATGAATTATACTAATCAATCAAAATAAGTTTATCCTACTTAACTTTCCAAAGGCATCACTAACTTTAGAAACATAGAGCCAAAATGGAAAATAGATCTAATTATGTTGTTAATTACTTTTTCCTGTTGTGAGCATTTGATGTTTAGCCTGATGTATAGTGACATGGGCCTTGGAGATGGCTTAATTGTTGATTGATTCATATCAATTTTCTCTCATAGGTTTATGATATTCATCCTGTAGCATAAACATTTTAATGAATTTCTGTAGGGTATTAAATGAAAATGTTTGAACCAATCAAGAAGTAAAAACAAATCTAAATCCATTTCCCTTTGATGGGTTTATGAGCCAACTGTCTTAATAGTTTCCAAGCAATTTGAATGTGTTCGCTGTTTTTTAAGGCAAGATTTGCTTTATGGAAACTGGAGTGAATACATCTCAGATCAAACTAGACAAGTAGAAGTGGTGCCAAAATACTGTAACTCCTTGCCAGCCCTGGTATCTTCTGTTGAAAATTTACATTAAATTCCAGTAGTTTATTAAAAATGCATAAATAGTGAAGAGTTATACTAAGATACACCAACTCAAAAGTAAAGTGAAATTGCAACTGTGTTAAAGCAAAATATTTACTGACATTGGACATTAATTAAGTTGGCACATACACACCTTCATATATATTTTGTCAATATACATTGAACAGAAATATGAAAATATATAACCAGATACAGTAATGCCATGAGGAATTTTCTTAAAATTCCTAAACCTATGATCTATTTAAAATAGTATACTTGTAATATATTATAGCACCTCACGTATGTTAAAAAATGTGAGTCCTCGTAACCCACCTAGTATGTAAGTGTTCAAATAATGTTGACTATATAACTCAAATAATTACCTTCTCAGCAACCTTATTATTGAAATAAGGAGAGAAGATGGAAATATCTTTTAGCTGTGATACTTAGGAACTAAGGAGATGCTATTAATTTCTAGTAATACTGCTCACACCTCAGTCTCTACTGAAAATGTGTTTCATACTAATTTAGGCATCAGTATAAAGCTGTAGGTATCATTATTAAAATTATCTGCATTCTCCTCCTAACAAGAGTGAATTGAGAGTTAGGAATTCTGCAGTTGCCTCTATGGAATCCCATTTTGAACCCCAGAAGGTGAGAGAGTAAGGGGAGGGGGGTCTTCTGGTGGAAGTGCAAGAGGCGCTGAGGGTCGAGCAGTGAGGGAGCTGGAGTAGCCGCGCTGGAGAAGCTGGTTCCACTGGCTTCACCATCTGCAGGGCTGTGCTTCTCTCTGCTGCCTCATGGAGCTGAGAGAGCAGGATTTCAAAAGGTCAGGTGGTGAAGGGCATCACCTAAGAGGTAATTCGCAAAGTGCAGACCCTAGGTCGCGACAAAAGCACCACTGACCCCATAGTCAGCAGTTGGATTCTGGCACCAGCACAGGCGTGCACCGAGAGGGAGGTTGGACCGGCCCCACCATGTGTCCTCCTGCTGTTCCCTCCTTGGCTCACGTTTCAAAGCTCTGTTCTGGGTGAAAGATGGCCCCAGGTGAACTTCCTCCTTCCTCCTGGAGGGAACTTTGCTCGTGTCACGGGTAAGGATGAGGAGGTGCTCGTCCGGGCCATGGCATGTCCCTTGATCCCACAGGGCGAGGAGTTGCCGCGGCTGCAGAAGCAGCTGAGGAAACACCTGAAGTCCTTACCTGAGCGTGGTGAAGGGAGCCTGCTTCCTGGGCTGCCTGGCCGCACCCGGTATAGTGATGCATCCAGGAAAAAAATTATATATATGTATATATATATATAAAGAGAGAGAGAGAGAGAGAAAGAGAGATCCTCATGAGAAGACTGTGCTGAATTCTTGGGAAATGATGGTGGAAAATGAGGATGAAGGTCAATAACCTGAGTGAGCAGACACTGTTTCCGGATGAGTAGAGTTTGCATGGCAACATGTTGACACTGGGGTAGTCTACTCCCCTTTCAAGCACTGTCATGTGACCTTCAGCTCCTCCCAGGCCTCGGGCTGTGCAAGAGATCGGCGGCCAAGGGTCCACCTAGTGGGGGCACTGCCTGAGTCAGCGTTGGCTCAGGTGACGCAGATCAGAGCTGGCAGCGCTATTTGAAAAGGATCGGATCGTTGTCTGTGTTCTTAAAGCTTTTTCGTGTAGTCTGGTGGACTCAGAGCCCAGAGTCTAGTTTCACAGCCCCTGGCCATCCACGGAGGGTGTCACAATGCTTTAAAGGACGGGTGTTGGGTGGAGGACTCAGCAGGAAGACTGCGTGTGGCCTCCAAGTCTTTTCCCTTCGTGTATTCGCTGTGGAAGCAGGGACACGCTCATGGGGCAGGCACCGCCTGCGCTTGGGAGCACCTGGAATGGAGGCCCTGCTTGCAGGCTCTGCACGCTCCTGTGACCAGTCACATCATGAGCACTCATCAGAGTCCACGAGCTCTCCAGTGTTTTAGATTTGAAGTTTTATGAAAAAAGAAAACCAAGAGGTTCAAAGGAGATCATGAATAGCGATCAGGTTGCAATTTTAAATGAAGAGACTCCTTCACTGGATGTTGTGGTTTGTTTATCCCAGTTCCCAGACTGAGGAAGCCAAGGGCGTGGGAGGGGAAAGGAAAACACAAAGGCCTTTCTGCACAGGATTGGGAAAAGACTGAACAAGGAGCCTGGAGCCCCTGCAGCAGGGCATTGAGGGCAGATTGGCAGCATCTGCAGAGCTTGGTGAGCGCAGAGCAGGCAATCGGTGTCATGGGGGGAGGGGGGAGCATGAGGAGGGGTGGCGCCAGGGCCTCAGGGCAAGCCCAGGTGATGGGCTGAGGTCAGTCTCCCAATATCCTGCTGGGTGAGAGATAAGCAACCAGGGCTCATAATCTCCAGGGCTTATCTTTAAGAAGATGAACAGATAAACTATTAATGCCAAAGAGAATTTGGACTGTGGGGCCACTTGGTGTCACCAAAGTGCAGGGGGAGGGGGCAGGTAAAAAGGGACCAAGGGGCAGTGCTGTGCAGAGGGGCAGCAGGGGACACCTCGTGCTGGACACGATATAGTTTATGCACATGTCGACTCTCGATGATGCCTGAAACCTTATCCTATTGTGATGTTACTTTAATTCAAAAATATTAAAAATTGTAAGAAGAAAAGAAATTGAGAGAGTGTTGTCCATCAGAGAACGAGGGAAGAGCAGCTTGTATACCTCACAACCAGGGGTCAAGACAGGGTGTCCCTGACTCTGGAGAGTGGATCCGCACCCCAAAACCTGGCAGGGGAACTGTGGCACAACGCGCAATCAGAAGGTGGGAGAGCTTCCTTCCGCTCGCCTGCCTCACCTTGAAGCCCCTGAGACCAGAGATGAAGGGAAGAGAAAGTGGGACAAAAACCCACTTCAAACACTATTATCAATAGTAATGTTTATCGTCTACACCACTGAGAGAAGGATTTTAAAGAGTGGTGAGAAGTTGGGAGTCAAAAGATAGCCAAGAGATACAGGAAGCTCAGCGGAGAAATTCCCCAGCTGGCGGAGCTGCTGGCAGAGTCCCCCTGCTTCCCGCTTCTGCTGCTCTTCCATCTTGGTCCCTTAGAACTAAAAATTTCCTTGAAAACCAGCTCTGACAGCCCAAGGGGCTACCACATGACCTCCTGGTCTTCTAGGCTGAGGTAAAAATAATTCATATTTTATATTTATATATGCAATTAAAGTAAATCCCCACTTTATGAGTACTTTTTGAATTTAGAAAAAAATTGGTGATAAAATACATAATTTTGGTGATGTACATATGTGTACACATCATGTATAATGATGCAGATATTTATACAGTGATACAAATAATCAAATCAAACACTAGTGGGAGAATATGTGTCCTTGGCATTTGGATCATGATAGAAAAGTCAAGGAAATCTTGGTTTTATTTTTTTTTTTTCAAACGATAGTCTTTGAATCTCATTCTTGAAAGTTCAGTATATAGATAATGTTTGTCACTTCTGTGTAATTTTTCCACAGATTCTATAAAATGAACTTGCCTGCAAAATTCAGAAAATTCCAAAATAACTTCCAAACTTCGAAATACCTACCTTTGAGAAACGCTTCTTGTTTTCCTCTGTCTATATTTTCAGCAGTTCCCTGGGTAATCCAATTCAGCATATTCTAAGCCTGGAGGGATTGTCTTATTTTCATATTAGATTTGTTGAATCCATCACTGATATATTTATATAAAAGCTCACCCACATGCCTTGCATTTTTAATAGCTATTCATCTTACATTTATAGGATATCAAATATGGAAATTAATTGAGAATATCCTGCAGGCAACTTTCTTTCTAGTGAGACAGAGAGTAGAATTTATGTCCATATATTATTTCTGTAATACCTTTCTGAGTGAGTTAGTTAATGAAATATACATTATCTATGAAAATTCATGCCTTATCATCTTGGTGATCTAAATGACTTTGTGGCAAATATTTCTTTTAGAAGATGAAGAAGCATCTGTTATATTTTTATTTTATGCTTCCTGTTCTAAATTGGAAGTTTCAAACCAATTAAAAAGGACTGCATTCCTGGTAAAATTCTCATAATGAGGGCTTGCTACAGCTCAGCTTTCTTCTTATGCTGTCACTCTGAACTTCAAAGCAAAAGCAGAGATGTGGTCATGTGGCTGTGTTTAAGGAATAGTGACTTTTGAAGTAAATGATTTAGAGGGCGCATTAATTTAATAGATGGATCTATTTCTTTTTTTTTTTAAGAGAGAAAGTCAGCATTTGTCAAGGTATGCACCAAGACAAAAATAATAATAATAAAAAAAAAAAAACACAAAGTATGGATGGGAGAAAAGTATCCAGTTACTAAACATCTATAATTTTAGGTAAGAGAGAACATATATCACAAAACATAAATGATTGAGTTTTAGAAATTGAGGAAAACCACAGGCGGCAGAAAGAGTAAATGAAAGACGGGACTGACATTTTGCATTTGCACAGCCAGAGGGAGACAGTTTCTAAGACCTTTACCCTTTGACGGTGGAGAATCGGAAATAACCTTCTGCATAAAGTCTCATCTCTAAAGATGATACATCTGAAGAGGAAACCCGAGAAGGAAAAAAATCTACTCACCACGCAAGGGAAACTTCCAGTTTAGATTTAGTTATATCTGTCATCCTGGAATCCACAGATCACAGAATACACCAATGAGCGAGGCTCGGAGAAGATACTTCTGCAAGGAGAGATGTAAATGTGAGCACACATCCTCTCCAAGGAAAGTCCCTCAACTAAGTTTCCTCAGGGTTCCCAGCAAGTACGATCAGTCAAAAATGAGCACAACATTTAAAACTACAGAGCTCATGGTGGCAAAAGGTTGTTTCCAGTTGGGTTGTTGGACAGGAAATGGTGGTGCTTGAATGAGGTTGGAAAGGAAGGTGGTGCGTTATGGTGTTGATTCCAGCCTTGGGACATATACGGTGGTCATGGAGTGGATATTCTCTTTGGGGGGAGAGGCACGCTGGGATTGAGGATCACTGGATTGGGAAGGATGTCTGCGTACACGCGGCCGCCGCTCACAGGGTGGGATGGTGGAGCTAGGGCAGAAAGGGCAGAATAGCCAATCTCGGTGAAGACTATGTAACGTTCTTTCTACGGTACTTGCAGCTACTCTAGAAATGTGAAATTACTTCAAAATAAGTTATTTTTAACAGAACAAAAATGAATATATGGTGTTAGATCTCAGAAGTGTGATTGTCCTTAGGAAAATAGTGACTGGAAGGGGGTGAGGTGAGCTTGGGGGTCTGGTCATGATTTCCCATCTTTGTCTTGGTTGTCTAAGAACGGTCAATATCTGGAAATGCAAAAATCGAGCTGTGTTCTGACGATTTGTGCACTTTTCTACACGTGATAATTTAAGACAGTAAGAATGTCTTTCAATACTGTGTGTGTGTACGTATATATAAATTTGTTTGGGCATTTTTTTGTCCTGATTTTTTAATGACATTAAGGCTTTCGTCTTGGTCTGCTCTCTGTTACTCTTGATCTTATCTCTCTCCTTTCTGACATTGCTAACATTTGTAATAAAACACTAGTTAGCCTCCCTGAGGATTATGCAGAGATCCTGGTGAGCTGTTCAGACATCTGAAAGAAGTACCCACTAATTAATTGCTCTCAGCATTTGATTTGACTTCTTTTTCTTTCGTCCTGGCACTTAGATCTAATTGGTAGATAGAAGATGAAAACCTAGGATAGTATGTATTTATGACCCAATTTGTATTGCCTGGGTTGATTTGATTAACTTTTTCTGCTAGGTGAGAATACCTTTTCTCCCTCAGATGTTATTTACATATTCCTATAGCTGGCAACCTGGTCAAAGTGGAGTTCTCCTTAGGAAACATGAGATCTGCATTCAGCCACCTCACTTCTTGCATGTTTGTGTAACTGTGACCCCTGCATTGAAACAACTTGTAGGTCAATCAAAAGGATCAGGCAAGATTTAAGAATGGTGTGTTTCTTTTGAAGCATGTCTGCTAGGTATATGCCATGAGTTTTTAAATTAAATTGTACTATTTTCTATTAAGGTAACAGGTTTACAGCACTCTGTGTGATTTAGGGGTATATGTTGCACTTCTTCAGATTTGCATACATTCCTGTGCTGTATTTATCGATGCAGCCCCCAGATACAGCAGTAGCCCCAGAAAGGCTCTGCTACTAAATTTTGGGATATGTTGATTCATAATAAATAACTTGTACCCAAAATGCTAGATTAGTGTTTGCTTCTGCAGAACTAATTGGGTAATTTCTGCATATACTTCAAACCTTGTTAAAATAGTATGTGGTGGAAATGTCCATTTTAGAATAGAAATACACATGCAACCTGATGCACAATGAAGATAGGGCACAAATCAAAATATTGCTGGCAGATTACACATTATGATGATTGTCACACAGGTCATGAAAGTTGAGATGGTCAAGTAAGATTTCATAGAGAAGGTGAGACTTAGCTGAATTTTCAAAAAAACAAGCATTCTCCTAAGCTTGTGATAGGAAGAACATTTTAGATACAAGTAAAACAGCCATAGATCTTGGCACATAAATGAGAGGTATTGCAAGAAATGAGTCTGAATTTAACTACATAGATAGGAACCCTTGAGTTTCTGGCATTAAACATATAATTATTCATGATAGGAGGTGACTGTAGTTCTACGGCCCACTCCCAGCTTACCCTGACCTAAAAAAATGCTTATATTTTATATTTATATTAAATATATGTAAATATATGCTTGTATTTACAAACAATGTATGTTTATAAATGAATGATAACAAAAGTTAGAAAGATTCACGTGTCTATATAATTGCTGTAGAGTCTTTTGACTATGCTCCTGTGAAATCATTTCATTCTCTATTGGGATGAGGATTAAAAAAAAAAAAATTCTAAGAAGTTCGCCTGATGCATTCCCAATTATAAGGTTCTCCCGTTATGGCAGAGTCACTGTTCTTCTCCCTTCCAGCCTGTGGACTTGTCCACAATAGAGGCCCCTGCCTTAGGAGCATCTTCTAAAGAACATTAACATGACACAACTTCAGGGGCTCCTTGGCGGGAATACTTCCTCCAATTATCTGTGTCAGCACAGAAGGAAATAATGCTAATTCTGACCTAAAGATATGGTTCAAGGATCTTTTCTTCAAACACTCTCACTCAGATTTTCACTGATCTCTTAAAAGTGGAGGCCACTTAGTGAATATTTTCTTTGTAAGTCCTTATTTTTTTAGGTTTTCAAGTTTTCACTTTCTTGCTCCTCTTTGCTCTGTTCCCTCTTACTGCACATGCTAGGTAATTGGCATTGTTGCTGATATTATTATTAATACATTAAAATCTATTATGTGGATTTTGATAAACAGCATACCGTGAGTGCAAGATTCCAAGTAAACTGTCACTTATATTGTTTTGAACATAACAAGATCTGGCTTTCTGAACTGAGTATAGCCTTAAACCTGAGATGAATGTTTTATTTTTATTTATTTTACTGAAATATCATTAGTTTACATCCTTGTTAATTTATTTCACAATAGAGAATTTCTTCCCCTCTGCTGTGGTGACCATAGCTCTCCTACCAGCAAATCACTAATAATCCTCCACCATGGTCCTCCACGGTGGTCCTCCACCCTAGCCCATCATAGTCCATGTGCTCACTCCCCTTTTGTGTCTCCTCCCCCATCTTCCTGAATGAATTTAAAAACAAAGAGAAACCCCACCGACTGGGAGAACATTTTTGCACACAACACTAATGATAAAGGACTGATCACAAAATTCTGCAAAGAGCTGATGAGACTCAACAACAACAAAGAAAATAATCCAGTCAAAAAATGGGCAGAAGAGCTAAAAAGAAACTTCTCTGAAGAGGAAATGCAAATGGCCAACAGGCATATGAAAAAATGTTCAACATCACTTGTCATCAGGGAAATGCAAATCAAAACTACCATGAGATACCATCTCACACCAGTGAGAATGGCACATATAAAAAAAACTAGCAACAACAAATGTTGGCGAGGGTGTGGAGAAAAAGGAACTCTTTTGCACTGTTGGTGGGAGTGCAAACTGGTCCAACCACGATGGAGAGCTGTGTGGAGATTTCTGGACCTACTAAACATAGAGCTCCCATAGGATCCAGCAATTCCACTCCTAGGTATTTACCCAAAGGACACAGAAATATCCATTCCAAAGAGCACCTGCACCCCTAGGTTTATAGCAGCACTATTTACAATAGCTAAGCTTTGGAAACAGCCCAAATGCCCAAAAATAGATGACTGGATCAAGAAGATGGGGTCCATATATACCATGGAATATTACTCAGCATTCAAAAAAGATAAACGCATGCAATTTGCAGCAGCATGGATGGCGCTGGAAGAAATCGTGCTCAGCGAAATAAGCCAGAAAGAAAAAAGAAAAATACCGGATGGTCTCACTCATAGCAGGAATCTAGAAAACCTAAATAAGGGACCAGGAAAAAGAATAACTATAAGAAAGTGAAAATCAAAATCAACAAAAAACTATGAACCAGAGACAGTTTTTGGGGAGTGGGGGGCGGGAGGGGAGGGATTGGGGACAGAATGGGGGGGTTACAAATGTATGGGGAATATAAAAATAAAATTTATTATTTAAAAAAAATAAATAAAAATAAAAGTAAGTCTTTCTAATTACCGCATCTGTATGGATTCAAAGCCAGTAAGATTCAGTGAATTCCTCAGGGTCACACAGCTCCTCAGAACCTCATCTTTGACCCAGGTCTCCTGAGTCTCCTGGGTCAAAGGTCCCCATCCACCTTCCTTTGTAGCGCTGAGTGGTGTATGGTCGCATTTCTTTTTCTATAATTAAATTGCACCTAAACGTCTCTAATTTTGCATACATTAACCAGATTTGCCCAACAAATTATACAGAAATTATACTTGAGCATGAGCTTGGGTCTGCATTAAATTCAGTCTGATTGCGTGCATTGCAGCTGTATGATATTTGCCCCATAGTGCTCTGAATTACTGTCACGAGATTGAGGAAAAACAAAAACTAAGTACCTTTGCTACATATCTCATTCTCTGACGCCTGCTAGGTTAGCGTGATGCTTTGGAAGTGAGCTGGCTGTGAGGGAGAGCCGCTGAAAAACCTAAATAGAACCTACTTCTCCCGTGTCAAAACCTATATAAGACTATTATTTTTCACAGTTTACTGTAAAGTTACAGCTTAGAGGTCCAGTTTACAAAAAAGTAAGACAACTTCTCAAATGTGATGAGTAAGTTTCTCTTCAAGGGCTCGGTAATACTTGATTCATGACAGGAAAAGCTGAGGAAAGCAAATTAAAATGGATTACTAACAAAGAAATTGCTTCCTAGGCTGTATTAGTTTGATAAAGCTGCCCAACAAAACACCACATTCTGGGCGGCAGGAGCCACAGAAGTATGTTTGCTCACACACTGGGAGGTTGGAAGCCGAGCTCAAGGTGTCAGTGGGTGGGGGGTCTCCGCAGACGCCCCTCCTGGACTCCTGCTATCCCCACTTGGCCTTTTCTCTGCTCACATCCCTGCTGTCTCTTTCTCTCTGTCCTAATTTCCTCACCTTAAAAGGACACCACTCAGATTGGATTAGAGCCCGCCCTAAGGGCCTCATTTTAGCTTAATTACCTTTTTAGAGGTATCTTATCTCCAAAGCCTTCACACTCTAAGAATACTCTAATACTCTGAAGAATACACTAAGGTCCTGGAGGGTAGGGTTGCAACATAGGAATCCAGGGACACAATTCAGACCATCACACACTGTAACTTTGCTCGATATAATATGTATGAGAAAATGATTATATTGGAAAAAAGGGTAAAATTTACAATAAGTTAGCTAATTTTATCCAGCTTAGTTTTAACCTAAGTTAACCTTATTGTATATTTTATATGTGCGAAAACACAGCAGGTTTGTCTGGAAAGAAGAAAGATAGTTCAGAAATAAATAGCTTGTGGCACTGACCTGTTTTCTAAAAATTTTAACCTGAAAATGCCGGTATATCATCAGTTACATTCAGCTCGGTGGCAGAAATGTAAAGGCTGGAGAAAATGATAAGAGCTTTGGAATTTTCCAACATGACTTGTGATATAAATTAAATTGTTACACTAGAAAGTATCTCCACTATGTTTTTTTCAAACAAACAAAAGAAGTGATAAATATTTGTCTTACCTCTTATATTTTCAAAGAACAAACAAATGACCCAGAATTTGGTGGGGGTGGAAAAAGGAGAAATGCTGAATAACTTTGATCATATTTCTTTTCGTGCATTTTTCAGTATGACATTACAAAGATAAATTTGTTACCTGTTACGCAGCTTGACCTAACCTGGATCATAATGAATAAGAATGTTAGTATCGCAAAAGCACTTTGTCATTTGGGATAATATATATATTGGAAAGGAAGTATCATTTAGTTCTTGCTATTTCAGCAGTAGCCCTGTATTCATCTAATCAGCAGGCTGAGCATTATTAAAATGAGTTCATACTTACATGCTTCTCACTCCTGTGATTATTCATAAACAAAAAATTATGGAAGCATTTTTGAATTTCATCTGAAAAATAGTTGCTCATTTTCTGGTATGAACACAGGATGCTCCCATTTGAAAATTTTAAATCAATATAATTGATATTAAATAGAAAAATTGATAATTGCCAGATTGTAGTATAGTATTTATGAGCTGGTAACGTAAATGTCAGTAAAATCACTTCTCCCTATCTTTCCAAATGTCTATTGGGTTATCAATTTTAAATGCTGCATGAATCATTAGCCAGTTGAAAATCATAGTGACATTGTCTTTGTAAGAACCTATTCCTTTTGGGGCCTCCCTGGTGGTGCGGTGGTTGAGCGCTGGGTTGTGAAGCTGCCTGCAGCCTCTGCAGCGCCAGTTCAATCCCCAGCAGCCAGGCGCAGACCTCTCCTGCTGCCCGCTGCTCCCCTCAGCAGTGTATTTCTTCGCTCTGCCTGCTCTGCTCTCCGCTCTGGCTCTGGTGAATTCTCTCACCCTCCTGCGCCTCTGACTGTACCCAGTGCTTACATAAATAAATAAATAAATCTTAAAAAAAAAAAAAAAAAAGAACCTATTCCTTTAAACATTTTAATGGATTTTATATGACTTCACCAATTCTCTCAAAATTGGAGTGAAAAATTATAATTGCCACGTCTTAATAAAACATATTTTGGCAAAATTATCTACTCAGTTTTGAAGTATCCAAAGAGTAATGATTCTTTTAAGAAAACTAATGTAGTCACAACTGTCTTGGTTGCTTGTTCTAAAATATTTAAAATATTTATCTAAAATATTTTGAGAAAAATGTTCCAATATTTTGTAGGAATTTAGTTTTGTCATTTTGGAGTACAACTCCACATACAATTTTACATTTAAAAATGCCAGATATCACAGCTGCCTCAGACTATTTATCCTGTTATTATAATTTTAAGATTTTTCTTTTTTCTTTGTGTCCTTATTGCTGTAGTTTGTCTTCAAAGTAATGAGGTGACCTTGTTAAATAAACAACAAGAAAAGTGATCCCATCATTTTAAGACCAGATACCATGCACAAAAAAGGGCATTGCCGGGATCTGCCCACCACAGGGACCAGGCTGCTGAGTCCTGAATTGTAACTTCCATGCACTTCTGTGATGTGTGATGTGCACGATGTGACTTACAATGCTGTGATAAACATTGCATATCCGTCTCCTCAGTAACTCACGCTATAACGAGAAAATACTAAAATCATATGTGAGGATAGTTAAAATCTTTTTGTTAAATTGATTTCCGTAGATAAATCACCGTTATATGTCTTCAGATAAAGACAAACATCTCTAAAAGTGAAATCTCCCGTTTTCCCTCATCGCTCTGTCTCGTGCTCATTACCTTTTGTCTCCTTAGTGCTTCAGATTTTATTTTCAGTTATTTCCCAAATTCAATTTGTTTTTCCTCACAGACTCTGTTTCCCTCAGAGAAAATATGTTATCTTGGCATATTTCCCCTGTGTGTCTCTGGCAGGTTTCCTTGCTGTCTCGTTTGGGGAAGCTGCATTTCCCCCGGGCTCCCACTTCCTCATTACACTTTGCCAAGATGTTGTCTGCTCTTTCGTTCTTCCCTTCTCTCTGCGGAGAGGCTGGATTTTAACCTATTTTCTTTTACTTAACTCTTAACAACAATGCGCCAAATGTTTTTAGCCGCGTTAAACTACACACATTAAGACGATCATAGCGAGTTGAGTCACAGCAGCTCGCACCGCGTGCTGACAGAGGGCCTGTTGACTCCTCGGAGGATTTTCTATCCGTGCGAGATGAAGAAATGTTCCCTTCCGCTTCCCACCACATCTTGTGCCTTCTAGAGGAAGACCAGAAACATCCTGGCATTTGTTTGTGTGTGTGCGCGTATGTGTGTGCACATATGAAAATGCACGTGTGGCTCTAAGAATCAGAATTAAAAATTAGCTCTCAGAAGCAGTTCACGATAATACCCAGAATAGGAGGGTATTTACATCAAGAAACACAGTGGTGACAACTTGGTCCTGTCACTTGAGGTCACACAAGTTTTCTAAAGGAATGAAGACGTCGTGTTTACTAGCATGCTGATGTTGGTGAGAAATCTCTTCCTGGTGAGGGGTATGGTCCTGTGAGCTGGAGAACACTACTCCTGTAGGATCGTACTTCTCTCCTAGTAAACCATCACAGCCTGCGAGGACGGTGATTCCCTGCAGCCAGCATGCTGCCATCAGGGCCACGGCCAGGGCCATGTCTTTTGCAGTGGGAGGTCATGAAGATCCCTGCAACACGGAATTGGAGAATTATCGTCGCCCTGAGTAAGACAGTGAATATTTATTTCTGCCAAGTTAGAAGAAGGAAAAGTGCTTCTGATGGTCTTTAATAAGAGGTTGAGGGAAAAAGTGTTTGCCAGGTTAATATCTGCATACCAGGCGCAGGGAGCTTTGACAGCGTGATCACATACTGAAAAAATATTAGGACAACAGCTGAAATAGGTGTGACCGATTAAGTTTTCGATAATACACTCCTGTTCTCCAAGATCCATTTGTCTTCTGTGGAGGAGGCCACAGAGGTAATGTGGAAGAACATGGGAAGGGCTCCACCTCCGCTGCGCCTCACTGTGGCACAATCTCTGTAATGTCCTCAGTGACATTGTTCTACCTTTGATTGACTATTTTGGTCAGTAGATGCAGTTATGATGGTTCCTAATTGACCTTTATAACCATAATAGCTTCTGCTCTGTGCTTCAGAGAATTCTGTCAGTTGCTGGATAGATCTATTCCAAAAATCATGCATCGTAAAGCTGGAAACAGCCACAAATTAAATTCCAGGGTCCCCGACCTCACAGTAAGGTGGACAGAACCAAACTCTTATGATTACCTGACATCTATAAGCCTCTACTCTGACTGGTGGTAAGTTAATGGCAATAGTATTCCCAGACCCAAAAAATGACTACCAAATCATGCCAAGTGGTAACATTCTACTTTCCCAGACCAGGGGGAAACCTGTAACAATTACAGATATATATATATGTAGTTAATTAACACATGTATGTGTAAATCCATTACTTAGAACCTAGAAGTTACTTAGAACCACTATAATTTCCTTCCTCTAGCTCTACCTGTTGCATATTTCATCACTTTCCTTCATAATTGGCATATTACTTAAACATGGTATCAACATTTTATATCTTCAGCGTCTTTAAGGATTGAGAGTGACTAAACGAACAGCAGGGACGAATTTCTGACGAGTAGAGAAAACCCCCCTGGTGAAGAAGGCATCCCATCCAGACGACAGACACACCAACAAAATTACGAGCACTCAATTCTGTTTTCCACATACATTCACATTTGGAACTATTGGCTCATTAAAATTTGAATGTTTAAAAACAAAAATAAACTTAGAAATTATGAGTTGGTATCCCAGTATGAAGGAATTGACATTTGACACCCTTTCTCTAACTAACATATGGAATTTGATAGAATTATGTGATCTGAGCTCTTTTCCTGTCGGGCATGGTGTTTAGAGGGTTTCCGAAACCAGTGACCCAATGAAGTCAATTTCACAAACATTTCTGGGCAACGTGGTGATCAGATACCTCATGGCTGCCCAGATGGAAATGCGTCAGCATGATGGGTTATGCCTCTCCACTTCTTCAGATGGGACAGTGCAGTTTAGTGCCTTGTTCAGAGCATTGTAGGTGACCGGTGACTGTGACAACGTCACACAGGCATACACCACACACACACACACACACACACACGTGCGCAAATAGAGAGGGAGTTGTGGTTTTATTGATATGAAAATAATCTATTCAGTAATCTGAAATCACCTGTTACGATTTTAGAAGGCACCAGTGAAATGCTTAACAAAGCCTTACAGCAGTCTTCCATTTTAATATTTCCATAATTTATCCAGTTGTTCTTTATAGTACCTTATGCCCCATTTGAGAATTATGTTGGAGCTTAAGCTTAATCAGTTTCTGCAGTTCAATTAATTAGTTATTAAATGTGATCGTTGCTGCCTCCCCCAAATGTATCACCAGATTTTTGAAGAATGTCCAAATGGCTAAATACATAATAAATCTTACATTCAAACACATTTCACGTAGATAATTATACTACTTTATGGACTATGTTCCCCTCAAACCATGGAAAATTTCAGATTATCCTCATAGTTGGCCATTACGTTTCCGAACTTTAAAGACCGTGTTACCTTACTGCTATTGAGGGTATAATTCTAACCTTTTAGATAATGCAGTTTTCACAAAAGGAACCTTGGGTAACACTCTTTAGCTACTTTTGCAACCAGACACAATTTTTGAAAACACACATTATTTTAATATTTAAGCTTTGCCTTCTGTTGTTTCAGTGATAATAGCCCAGGTTGCATTATTACCAGTGAGCCACTTCATTTTGTAGAATGAAAAATGAGACATAATTCCTAAATTGTAGCACAGTGTTAGAAGGCTGCAAAAACAAAGCATTAAAATACTAAAGTGAATGATTTCTGTGATCTAGCTGTCCTGTCTGCAAGCTGTGAATATAGATTGTGTTATTTAACTGCATAACCAGTAGGCATCCAACCTTTGGCTGCCATGTTCAAAAACATGCAGTTGGATGTACAGAGGTACAGCTGGAGGCGCAAATTCCTCTGTCACTTGAGTTATGTTTACCTTCAAGCCTCAAAATCAAATAATCCAGGATGCCACTGTTATTGATATTTCCTCTTTTAAAATACTTCCTTTGCTTTTTTGTGGAAGATACCTATTTCTAAATACTTAAAAAATAATCGTACTTGCAAAAAGTCCTCTGAGAATTTCCTCAACATGTGCAGCATCCAGCACTTGTCAGTGGAAACTGGGACAAAATTGCATTGATTCTTGTTTGTTTTAATATTTTATGCAAGCCATAGGATGTTACAGAATATTGTACATACAAATGAGTCCACTCCTAATAGAAACCAGGAATTCTGTCAATCAAGGGGCGGGGTAAAAGGAAAAGCTTTCAAATGTGTTGGTTACCCTCCACTGAATTATATAATAAGCGATTGCAGAATGTGAAAGCAAGTAATAACAGCCTGAATGGAAGCCAGTGGTAGGTAACAGAGTTATTTGTGACATTATCAGTGAATGGCAGTCAACATATTGGATAATGCCATGAATAAAAAGTTGATGTCGACTTTCTGTTATTCATTCTGCAAGTCACTCAAACAAGCTCTGTGCAATTACATTAGAAAGATATTTCACTGCATTGTTTAAAAACCAGTTTTTGAGAAAAAAATAAAAACAAGCTATTTAACTTTCTCAAATCCATAAATAAAGGTGAAGGAAACTTTCAAATGAGTATAAATATGTTGTTCTATCACTAGATATATGTCACAACTAGAAATCGGAAGCATGGATGGACAATAACCTGTTATTAAATGTAGTGGTTATATGAAAGAGAAAATAGTGAAACTCAAAATAAGAAGGACATTGGTGCCTACTTAAATCATAAACAGATGTTTTAAAATTAACGAATATCTGTAGTTGAATGACATATGGCATTCATTGAAAATAATATCATGAAGACTTTCAAAGAAATTTCTTTATTATACAAATAAAAAATTACTAATAAATGCCACTGGAGGAAATAAGCAAAATATTTGCCACTGGAGAAAATATTTTAGCTTACAAAAGGACTGCTTTGGGGTAGCCAAGAAGAGGCTGAACAGAGACGTGAGCATAAACTCCATGGAGGGAGGAGTGTGTGGCAAGTGTGTGGTCATATGTAACACGATAGGGACTCATCAACCTTAATGGGTACCAGGGAGAACAGTTTTAGATTCCTGCCATTCCATAGAAGACATTCTTTTTGAATTACTAGAGTATATTCCTTTATTTCCATCTTTTTCTTTTTTTCCTTTCTTCATTGTACGTTAGCCCCCAGTCAACAAAGCCCTGTTGTTTTTAGGGTGAGTGGGTACACAGGAAGCTTTTTACTACCCGAGAAATGTAGGAGCTGGACCCTCGGAGCAGTCTGAGTCTAGTTGGGTTCTTCCCTGTGTGTCTCTTCACTGTACAAAGGTCATCCGTTTGGTTTTTCACTGTTGCAACGACTGTGAGATGGCAGACAGTTAAACATTGAATTAAAATCCATGAGCGAGGTTCTCTTTATTGTCAGAGGCCTGAGTATGAACATTGAAAACATATTGCATTTCACTGTTTTCAATTGAATTATAATATGTTACCACCATGAACAGTAAATCATGAATTGCAAAAGCAGGCTGATAACTAAAAGGGTAATAATGTACAGGTTTTGCCTCATAAAATTGACATACATATTTTCCTCAAGATGCATAGCAGTAAATTCTTTACTTAGCAAATGAGAGACTTGTCAAGGACATACAATTGAATGAAACACTGTTCCTCTTCTTAACACAAAGAGTATAATACTTGAGTGGGAGATGCTCTAAAGGTTTCAGTACTTTGTAAGAAGTTTTATAGGAGGTAACGGGACTGTAAACTAGATAAAGTGTGATGAGCAAGAGGTACTGATCAGCTCTGGGATAGGTCTGGGGTGATGGTATCCAGGTGAAATATTAACTAAATATTAACTAAAAGAGGGTATTTATTTACTTATTATCTGTCTTACACAGATGTTCATAGCAGCTTAAAATTTGGATGTCAGAAATTGACAACAGCCCAAATGTCCATCAAAAGTGAGTGACTAAATGAGTTGTAGTCTCTCCATACAGGGGGATACTACTCAGCAACAAAAAAGAATGAACTATTGATACAGTGGATGAACTGAGTAGTTGAAGATGCTCATAGAGCAGAGAAATGAATGGATGAATGGCAAAATATTCATATTGAATGACAGTAATCAAAAATTGCGTGCTGTATTCCACTTGCATAACACTCTCTCAAAGGTCAGTATTGTCTCTAGTGACTGACAGGAGATGAGGTTACTTGGGGGCAGGGAGGAGAGTGACAGGAGTGCTCTCGTGGGGCCCATGTCTGCTCTGTGAGTGATGGGCATATTTGAGGGAGGTGGTGGTTTCAAATTGATGTGCAGTGCCAGTTATGCATTACCCCTCGATGATTTATGATTTACAGCCACCTTTGAATTGTTTTGCAGTAAAATCTGATTCAGTTAAGCTAATAATAGTTGAAGATGGTCGTGTTTCTTTTAGCTGTATAGGAGTCTGATAGTGTTCAAACAAAGGAGTGCCCTGGAACCTCCAAACCTGCACACTCTAAAGAGTTTATGCCACCAGCCTTATAAAGACAAAGCCTACTCTTAGTGTGAAAGAGCCTTAGTAAAATAGTGTGCATAGAAGAGAGAATTATAATTTCTCAATGAAACATCAAAGTTACCCAGCCCAAAATGAGTCAATGCCCAGCCAAACAGGGTTGCCCCAAAGCGGGGCCACTGACACCCCAAAGCTTGCCATAAGCCTGAGACCCCTTCTGGCAGGGAACCATAAGGAAGGGGCCGAGCAAGTCTGTGATAAAAGGAGCAAATTCAAAGTACAAGTCAAGGTAATGGCTGCCACTGTCAGCCTGCCCTGGAGGCGCTCACCTTCCTCTCTTCCAGTGTCTCCCCATGTCTCACTCCACGTGTGTCCTTCCATGTTCCCCAACTCCTGGTGCAAGCCCAATGCTGAGAAGCAGGCGTGACTTCACATCTCTCTGCTCCACATGCCTCCTCCAGATCTTCTTCCAACCCTTTCTAGCTTCTCCCGCCCGTCAGCCCCGCCCTCACTGATTTGGGGCAGGAAAATAGAAAACTCAGCTTTTAATGGAGGTTACTTTCTTCAGCAGTCATTAGCCTCTTCATGTGATTTAGAAACAGAGATACTGGTAATGAATTAAAAGCGGAATTATAGTCAAACAATTGCATCCAAACAATTTGGCCCCAAATCTGTGGTAATTCGTGAATGTTTGCTTTAATGATAGAGGCAGAACTGGAAGGAAATGCTCAAAGAAGTCTTTAATATCATGACAAGGCTTATAGTAGAAAGTTAAAGAAGTTCTTATAAAATAAATATCAATAAAGTGTATTTTATGAGTGCTACCAAGGATAACAAGTTTTATTTGGATAGAATGTAACACGGAGACCTACACTGATCCAGGGGAGGTGGAAATCAATGCTCAAGGAAACCTTCAGCAAAGACACGGCCCCAACCCAGTGAAGTGTCAAAGGAAATGGTTGTCTTGAGGGAAAGACATGGGGTAACATGGTCCCACAGTGGCCTTCGGGCAGAAAGAATCCAATTAGTTCTGTTCTTCAGGAAGATTATAGGGAATCCAAAAATTCAGAATATATTTCTCTAAGGAGACTCAGGAGTGCAAGAGTTATCTTCAGTTACTCAATATTATCTATCTTACCAAGTTTACCTCTAAAATTCCCTCTTAGAGCTCAAATATTATGATCAGACAATGTACTTCAAACACAGGCTTTTAAATTTACCTCCTCAGAGCTGAAGAAAATTTACATATAGAAACTGCATTTTATTCTAATTTCAGTGATTTTCTTATTTATTAATTAACTTATACATTAAAAATCATCATTTGTATCTAATGTCAGATTTCACAGATATTTTATCCCTATGAATAAACATTCACACTAATTTGTTTTCTTCATTAAATAATAAAATTTCAGGGCTTCCGTGGTGGCACAGTGGGTTGAGCGTGGTGCTGTGAAGCTGTCCACAGCCTCTGCAGCGTGGGTTCGAGTCCTGGGAGATACCCACATGGCACAACAGACCTCTCCTGTCTTGCCCACTGCACCTCCAGCAGTGTTTTCATTCCATCTGCCTGTTCTGCTCCCTGCTCTGTCTCTGGTGAATCTTCTCACCCTCCTGTGCCTCTGGCCTATACCCCAGTTCTTGTATAAATAAAATAAATCTTAAAAAATAAAGAAATATTAAAATTTCAGCTTTAAAATGGGGAGATGATAGTTTATTTCATAGGTTGAATTTAATTTTAATTATAAAGTGGTATTTTCCTTCTTTATTGGTATTTTCATTATTTTTGATGCCATAGAATTGAGGGCTTGTAACAGAAGTAGAAAAGCCATCAATATGTTATGCATCTGGTATGTTAAAGAAAAATCTCTTTTTTTTAAAGGTTTATTTATTTTTATACAAGAACCGGGGTACAGACTAGATGTGCGGGAGGGTGAGAAGATTAACTGGAGTCAGTGGGCGAGATAGGAGAGGTCTGTCTCACCATGTGGGATTCTCGCCGGCTAGCCGCCCGGGATCAAACCCATGCTGCAGAGGCTGCGGACAGCTTCACTGAGTGCAGCACTCAACCGCCTGCGCCACCAGGGAGGCCCATCTTTTTAAGGTAAATTGAGTTCTGAGTATTCTTTACTTTCGAATTGTGCTTATGCATTTGGATTCTGAGAAGTATATATATTCCTGAAATTATGATCCAATAGATTAATTTTCAGCATGCCCAAACTGTGCTGATTTATAGTTAACCATGAACTCCATAAAGTTAGCTTATTCAGAGAGAATATAAACTTAGAAAACACTAGAAAATATAAGCTTTCAAAACACTAGAAAACTGAATGATTGGTATTTTACCATGAAAAATACACTGGGCTACCTCAAATAAAGATAGGACAGAATATTAATAGTCAGAAGGTCATGAGGCCATTGTAGTGCAGTTGATGTTATCCAGTCTTTGCTTTATAAGAAAATGCTGTCTTTAGACAGATTAGAAATTCAAAGCTCACGAGGTCTATTTTGTTAAACCACCTTTTATTTGTTACTTTTGATTAATTTTCTCACTTGTAAGTTAAATGTTAAGTTGGTCTGTATTTTACTTTTTAGTTTAGGCCCATGTCATCTAATAATATTGAAAGAAGGGAAATTATGGCATAATATAATTCACTTTTCACCATGATTATGTCCTAGATATTTAAGAGTAAATAGCTTTTACTTTTAAACCTGAAAATTTAAAAGTCAAATGCAAAGTAAATTATAGGAAGGTGCAAAGGATCACTCACAGTTGATAGTAAAATATGCACGGATTGGATTCTGCAAAATCTAATGTCTTTTAAAATTATTTCATCAACCAATGCTACTTTTTAGTATATTGTATGTAAAATGAGGTTTAACATGATAGATGAATCAAAATTTTACATCCAACATTCTGTACAAATTACTGAGTAATAAAAGTATAAAGCATAATTATCCTGGATAGACACCTGATTGCTATTTTTAAAATAGGACATTAAATGCTCAAGAATATTTTATCTTCATATTCTGTATCTGTGTAAGTCTCATCATTCAGATTTTAATAATTGCGGTCAAGAAATGGCAGTTTCTGTGATATAAAATTAATGCCAAATTTGAGATTTATTGTAATATTTTATATTCCTAATTTGTTGTGGAAACTGTGATGAGCCCTCCCACGTGCAAAATATTACCTTTCAAACATGTCAGTATATTTACCAAAAGATGTATGAGTACCACAAATGCATTTGTCAAGGTTTTTCCTAGGTATTAGTCACATAAACCATAATAATCTTTCAGCAGGTCATCATCTGTTTATATATGTGATTTAGTGAACTTACATGATTAAGGCAATTATCTGCTTGCAAGAGTCAGACCATGTGTGCATGTTTAAATGTTTCTCCGTGTACACAACATATTTTTATACACATTTTTTTCATACAAATCAAATAAGCATCAATAGCCTCTTCAGGGGACATAAATGCAACCTAGTACATCAATTCATTATATGTTCATATTGAAAGCATTTTGCTCTATGTAGAACCATGATCTATTTCAAGAAGAGGGTTAAACAGTGACTCTCTAATTCCCTTTGTTGAAATTATGACTTTATTTTTTAGAGGAGTTTCAGATTTTCAGCAAAATAAAGGGAAGGGTACAGAGATTTCATATAAATCTTCTGCTCCCCCTCCACAGCACACATAGCCTCCCCCACTGTCCATATCCCCCACCACAATATTACATTATTTAACAATAGTTCAGTTGGAATTAATGAACCATCATTGGCACATCACAAACCAACGTCCATAGTTAACATTACGCTTCACTCTTGGTAGTGTATGTTCTATGGATTTGGACAAATATATAATAGCATTTCCATAATTATGGTGTGATACGAAACATTTTCACTTCCCTAAAAATTCTCCAATGCTTTAACAAATTATCCTTCCCATCTTCACCCATAAAACCACTAACATTTTTGCTGCTTGTCTAGAATGTCATGTTAGTAGATTCAAATAGTATGTAATGTAACCTTTTCAGTTGTACTTTTTCATATAGTAATGTATGTTTAACTTTCCCCTGTCCCTTTTTAATTGATTTATAGCCCATTTGCTTTTAGTGCTGAATTTTACTTCTTTGTCTAGATATAGCACAGTAGATTTCTCCATTCACCTACCAAAGGACATTTTGGCTGCTTCTAGGTTTTGGCAATATTAATAAACCTGCTGTAAATATTTGTGTATAGGCATTTGTACAGACATACATTTTTAACTGATTTGTGTAAAATACTAAGGAGTGAAATTGCTGGATCATATGGTAAGAGTACCTTTAGTTTTGTAAGTAACTGCCAAGTGTTTTCCAATGTGACTGCCATTTTGCATTGCTCCTAGCAATGCATAAGAGTTCCTGTTGCTCCACATGCTCATCAGCATTTGGCGATGTCAGTGTTCTGGATTTGGACCATTCTAATAGATGTGTAGTGGATGGTACTGTGGTGTTAATTTGCATTTCCCTGATAACATATTATGTAGATTACATGCTTATTTGCCATCTGTATATCTTCCTTAGTGTGGTATTTGTTATGGTCTTTAGTCCATTTTCATTGGGTTGTTTGTTTTCTTATTGTGGTGCTTTAAGCACTTTGTGTATTTCAGGTAATGCTTCCCTATCAGATATGTCTTCTGCAAGTATTTCTGCCAAGTATGTGACTTGGCTTCTCATTCTGTTGATGACGTCTTTCATAACAAAGAAGTTCATAATTTTAACAAAGCCCAGCTTATTAATTATTTCTTTCATGGATCTTGCCTTTGATACTATATTTAAAAAGTCATTGCCATACACAAAGCCATCCTGTGTTGTCTTGTAGGAGTTTTATTATTCTGTGTTTGACATTAGGTCTGTATTCATTTTTAGTTAATATGTGTGAAAATTGCTAGGGCTGTGTCTAGCTGATATATATATATATAGAAGTTGTTCCAGCACCACTTGTCAAAAGACTGTCTTTGTTCCATCCTATTGTTTTTGATCCTTTGTCAAAGATCAGTTGACTCTATAGGAAACTATGTCTGAACTCTCTCTTCTTCTTTGATCTTTTGTCTGTCGTTTTTTCAACATTTCCACACTGCCTTGATTACTGTGGTTTTAAATATGTTAAGACTTCAAGTTGGTCAGTGTCATTCCTCAACCTTAGTCTTCTCTTTCAATATTTATGTTAGCTTTTCTAGGTCTTTTGCTTCACCATGTAACTCTTAAAATAAAAGTTTGTGACACAAAACAGCTTGCACAGATTTTGATTGGAATTGCATTGGCCAAGATAAAGTTGGAATGAACTGATCTATTGATAGTATGCAATATTTCTATCTATTAACAGGGACTCTCTGTTTATGTAGCTTTTTAAATTTATAAATTTTATATATTTTTAAAGATAAATTTAATGTGCACTTTCTTAGGTTAATACCTAAGTATTCAATATTTTTTTGGCTGCTGATATAAGTGCTATTGTATTTTTTAAGTTCAGATTCAAGTTGTTTCTTGCTGCCATATATGAAAGCAACTGACTGTTGTGTATTGACCTTATATCCTGCAGCCTTCTTATAACTGTTTGTTTTCAGCCTGAATTTTTTGTTAATGTAGATTCCAATGCAAACATCATTTGCTTACTCCACCAAATTAAGGAGAAAATATTTGGTGTGCACAGTTTTTTGAATTTATAGCATCCTTTGAAAAGAAAACATGAGGATTACTAAAAGATAATACATTAAAATATGTATTTTAAGCCAACATAGAATCAGTGCAGCAGTTCATTTCTTAGTCACATGTAACTGATGTATCAAATGCAAATAATAGAAATGTGAATATTTAGTGACGTTCTGAAGTTTAAAAATATTTTAAACCATTTAAAATATAAAGAAGTAAGGAAATTGTGCACATTTGAATAGATAGCTTGCAGTGTTCTCAGTATTTCTCACAAAGAAACGATATTTTATTCAAGTTCCAGATAAATAAACATAAAATGGACTGAATCAAAAAAGGATAGATTCACAGATCTTCTGGGAAAAGATCCGACTGAGGGCTGTCACCGCTTCTGTTTGGCTTCTCAGTTGTTCACTAACTTGGTACCTGCTGTGGTTTTATATTAAGATGCTGTAGATTTCAAGCTGCTGCTGTCATCTGTTGATTTGACATTATAGGTGAGAGTCTGGGTTTAAACACAATGTAAACATGGAGCAAAAATAGGAAAATTCGAGTCTAAACTAAAGAAGCTGAGTCAAGAGAAAGTTATGATTTCATATACCCATCAGCCTTCAACTGGGGGCTTGTTGTTCTTGTGTAAAGATGTTCTAGAAATACTATTTAATGATTTGCTTAAATTATATTAATAAATAATGCTAAAGCACTACTGTTATACATCATCAAAAAAGCAGCTTTTATACATATTTATCCTAGCTTCTTTCCATGAGTGGAAAAGACAAGATTTTTTTTTTTTTTTTACTAATGTGGACATTTCTTTTTTCTTTCTTCACATTCTATGGATGTCGTACTTCGTGAAGTTCAGATTCTGTCTCTCATATGTGCTAATAAACAGTGTCTCCTTGTAGGAAAAAAAAGAAACATTCTCTTGCTATAATTTACCCATGTACTGAGATTTGGAATCTGCAGTCATACCGTCACTGATACCTGCTTTCTGTAAGAGATCAAATGTGGTGTTTAACACCCAAAGAAACACAAATGCAGTTCATTTTTTTTTTACCAAAAAAATACATTTTTATTATTGTGATAACATTGGTTGACAATACTATGCGTGATTGAGGTTCACTCATCCTCAGGTGAATGTTGCCACACCACACCCACCACCTCCTTAGCCCTTCACTCGTCCATTGGGCCCCCAGCCTCCTTTTTCTTTCCTTTGGCCCTCCTCTCCGCGGTGGCCCCACTTCCACAGTCAGTTTTCCAGGGTTTATATTGTTTTGTTTTATTTCTGTTCATTTTCTTTTTTT
Source organism: Talpa occidentalis (assembly GCF_014898055.3). Classification (NCBI taxonomy): domain Eukaryota; kingdom Metazoa; phylum Chordata; class Mammalia; order Eulipotyphla; family Talpidae; genus Talpa; species Talpa occidentalis. The sequence continues at coordinate 115,256,598 of NW_023605194.1, forward strand.
TTTCCTATATTCCACATTTTGTAGTTCCACTGAAAAAAAAATCTTTTACCTGTTCCTAATAGGAAGGCATTTTTTTAAGATGACAGATAATGTAGGAAAAAAATAAATAATAAATAGTGAATTGTGCAGTATGTGTATGTGATTCAGTAAAATATTTTGTGCTCTGTAAAGTCTAAAATGTTAAGAAATCAGAGTTATGTATATTCAGACAGTAAAGAATTGGCCCTGTCAGGAAATGTTTCCATAAAAATTCCTTGAGAAGTTAACTATGAATATGAATTGTAACATGAAAATAGTGGCTTTGGAAATCTAGCTGCAAGATGACGGCTCCTTTAAATTGAAGTCTGCATCAGTGGACTGTTATAGAATGTTGGCGCTCACTGTGTCAACTGACACGCAGTCACGGTAACAAAATACTTCGCAGAGGGCAAATGAACGATTATACCAGTTTTGCATTGAATAGAAGCATTTTAGATTCGCCCCAGTGTCTAATTACTCACACATAGAAGTTGGATGATTAGGATTTCGGTGAGTTTCCCAAGATGAGTTTCTTTTAATCCTTGAAATTAAAGGATTGCACTTCAAAGTTATCAGAGAGTGAAGAGTTATTTGCAGTCCATAAAAATATGGAGGTATCTGTAAAATGTACATTTAAACTAAATAATATAATGTAAATTTCAAATATATTTAAACAAAGTGTTACAAGTAACAACAAAAAGTACACGTTTTCACAATGTGCAAATTTTAGGTTTTCTTGAAGAATTAAATACAATTGCAAGTAATTTTTTTTCTTAAAAAACTCAAAGTCAAATAAGAACTAAAAGTTTAGCCGTAGACCCACTGGTGCTTAATTCAAAGAACAATGAAGGAACGATGTTCCATAACATCTAGTCTATACTAGAGCAGGACTCTGTGAAAGCTCTTCCCCAGAATACCATCAAATGATGTAATGTAGGTGAAGGGGGAATTCAAAAAACACTACCTAAGCCAAATGAGAACAATAATGAACACAGTTGTTTTCACAAATGATTCTATTTTTTTGATACTTCAATTTTTTAAATAATAAGAGGTTTAATTTTAAATTAATTTGGAATTACCCTAATGCTAATTTTTGGCTTGTAATTAATGACTAGACTAGTTCAAGAAATCAAAAGTGGTCCTCCCCGGTGGTGCAGCAGTTGAGCGCCGGGTTGCGAAGGTGCCCGCAGCCTCTGCAGCGCCGGTTCGATCTCCAGCCGACGGGCAAGGGTCCCACATGGAGCGCAGACCTCTCCTGCCGCCCGCTGCTCCCCTCAGCAGTGTACTTCTGTCCTTCTGCCTGCTCTGCTCTCCCCTCTGGCTCTGGTGAATCCTCTCACCCTCCCGCGCTTCTGACTGTACCCAGTGCTTGTATAAATAAATAAATAAATCTTTAAAAAAAAAAAAACAGGTTAAAAAAATAATATAAAAAAGAAAAAATATTCTAAAAAAAAAAAAAGAAATCAAAAGTGAGACCAAGAAGTGGGGCTTTTAAATTGGATTTGTGTTATATAAGTTTCACTTTTTCTATGAAATCAAATTCATATTTGATTTCCTTTTCCTGTATTATTTTTAACTGCCTTAAATTTTACTGTCAAGCTGTGTTTTATTAAGGGAATAATTTATACCAGAATCCCTCCTTATAAGAAATCACTGCATTAAATATACACATTCCAGTGTTGCAACTAATGTCTCAGATCCTTTAATATTAACCCATTTACAGACTTTTACTTTAGCACTTCAACAGAAGAAATCCCAAACTGTAATTTGAACAGCCTTACCTAATGCTGGACTGCAGTGCAATCCTCAGAACTGATGACTAGACCTGCGTGTTCATTTTTAGCTTGGATCCTCCTGTGCAAGGCCAGCCGTGCTGGAGATGCGGTTTTGTTAGTTCCTAAGTAGGAAGAACAATTATAACTAACCTGATACTAATGGAAGAGAATGTTGTTATTTTTAAATGCGAATGGAAGAATCAATGATATTGAAAATCTAAATATAAAACTAGTTTCCTAGAATGAGGGGCAAGGAGGGAGCATAGTGGGCTAGGGGTGCTTTGGTGGCGGGAGTATCGTGTATTGAATTAATGCATTTTTATATCTATTCAGGTTTGAAACCCTGTCTATCTGTTAATTTTTATTCCAGCATAACACATTACCCCTCCCGTGCTCTAAAACAATACACATCTCTCAGTGTTTCCAAAGGGAGGGAAACGAGGCCTTTCGCTCCAGGTCTTCGTCGGGGCGTTGCTGGCCTATCACCTCACCAGAAGTTTGTGCCGGTCAAGCCCGTTTGGTTGTTGGAAAACTCACGTCCTTGCGGCCATGGAATGAAGTCTTTTTATTTCCACTTACTGCTGGCTGGGGCCGCTCCCTTAGACCTGGCTCTTAGACCTGGCTGCTTAGGCCTCACAGCACAGCAGCCCACCTTGCAAAAGCCAGGGGAGTCTTTGTGAAGTGTTCTTAGCGGAGACGACACCAGCATTTCCCCACAAAAGATGATAATCCAGGGAGCTGCTATCCCATGACCCTGACAAGTTCCCCGCATTCTTGGGAAGAAGTTGGGCAGAGACCCCACCCCAGCGGGCAGGAATCCAAGAGGCCACCTCAGGAGTCTGCATTGATGTCACTGGAGAGGAGCCTTTTCTGCATGGAAGATGAGGAAGATGCTTAGAAGATAGTGAAGCCGTCTTTAAAATCCTCCCTGAGAAAAATTTTAAGCTGTTTTATAAACACCGTTTTGCACTACATTGAACTATATTGTTCTACACGAGTCTACTAATTACCTACCCCAGAGAAAATGAATGTGAGTCTGGGAGTTTGGGCTACCTCAAGTTACTCTGTTTTTCCATGGAACTGAGAATGCAGATCAAGTGAATTAAAAGAGAATAAATGAATAAAGCTATTTTCCTTGCTTTTTATAAAAATGAAAATGCTTTCCAAATTTTCTGTGGCAGATTCCCACTGTGTCTTTTTCTCAGCCCTCTGCAATGGAGTCGATTTAAAATTCTTTTGTGACATCAAATCCCAGCTGCCTGAAACCACCTGCTTTATAAAAGAGAGCTGAGGTGAATGAAAGGATGGCTGAAAGGAGTGTTTTGTTATGAAAATGCCAATAATTTTAATGTGAAGTGTTCCAAAGCTATCAACCCAATGGTATCATATAGAACACATGAAGAAAATTTCTCAAGACGGCTGGAGAGTCCTTATTAATAGGTGGATACTATTAATCCATGGCATTTGAAGTGTAAAGCATCATGTATTTCAATTTTGTGTTGCTTTTATTTTAAAAGATGGTGATTAGTTTCATTCTCCCTAAATATAAAAATATGCCGCTGTCAAAATAAGCCTGATTTGTTAAGGGTGTATAATATGATTAAATATAAGATAACATGGTAAAAGAACCAGACCTAGTAATCAGAGTTATTGTTGCTACTTCTAGTTATACAATGTCTTTTTTCCCCATAGTGAAAGGTCCTGATTCAGTAAGAAATAGTCAGAGAACATCAAAACTTTTTTTTAAGATTTATTTATTTATGCATACAAGAGCTGGGGTACAGGCCAGCGGTGTGGGGAGGTAAGAGGATTCCCCAGAGACAGAGCGGGGAACAGAACAGGCAGACTGAAATACACTGCTGAAGGGAGCAGCGAGTGAGTCAGGAGAGCTCTGCTGCGCCCTGTGGGTAGCTCCCTGGCTGGCTGGGGATCGAACTTGTGCTGCAGAGGCTGCAGCCAGCCTCACAGCAATGTGCTTAACCCCTTGCGCCACCAGGGAGGCCCAACATCAAAACTTTTTGAGGCACAAATGTCATAAAATGCGGGACAGATTCCACAGGTGAGCAGCACTTAAAAGCTGCATGAGAGTTTATAGTTTTTAGATAGGTTAGTCCAATTAGTGATCCCGAATTCCATGTACTCTCCTTGCCTGCTTATTGGTGCATCATAGTGTATTGTGTGATCGAGTGTGTGATTAAGAGACAGGGAAAAAGTGTGAGAAAATATGATGTGTGTGTGTACGCATGTACTTGGAATTCAGCAGAGTTAGGACAGTATAGACTTACACTCTTTACTAAAGTACTAAAAGTTTATTTTGAACATCTCTGCGTATTTCGATATATCATAGCCCTCATCAACAAAAGACTTTGAGTTCATTATTCTATTCCTCAACATTGTTGTGTTGTACACGATCAAAAAGTATCTCATTAAAGACTGACAGTGCTTTGCATTAGTTGTGCTCAAAGCTTCCTTGAGCATTATACCAAAGAAAAGCAAATGACAGTTGGTGTCAACACTAAACAGCTTAGGGCAAACTATTTTCTCAAAACCTATGTAATTTAATTGAAATGCAATATTTCATGAATATTAGAAAACTAGGCTTTATTAAAAATGGCAAGGAAAAGTGAATGCCTGACTGTTTAGAGTAACAAGCAATACAAATTTATTCATTCAATACATCACTGAATTATTTAAAGCTCAGCCTAAGCACAAGGTCACAGAATAATTTTGGCAAGTAGGCATTTTGCATGATGCATTTCCATAATTCCCCTGCATCTCTAAAGTTAATCACAACTTTGGCATAGAGACCTTTTCCTTGTAGTCACAGAGCCGGATAAAGACTTGGATTTCAAATTAAAGCCAACCCAACTATTAACACTTGACAAAGAGAAAATATGTATATATGTATGAAGAGGAAGAATGTTAACTAGTAACATAAGACTTGTGAGAAAAATACAAAGAAAAAAATTGAAATCCCTGAAACTCTAAATTTTGATTTTACTCCAAAAGAAAAGCGATGTGTAAATAAAATGTTAAATTTCTGGACATTCACATACTTTCACACAGAGGAACTGAAAAAAAAAAAAACCTGTTCAGTAATTGAAACAATTGCAATTCTTCAGGCCTGTCCAGAGTTGTTGACTTAAAGTGTTGAGTTCTGAGTCTTTCTTCATCTCTTTGAGCTGACATTACCAGTATTTTCTTGCTTCTGTCTACTTTTCCCATTCGAACTCTTAGATATTCAATTTTACATTTACTCCAAGTGCCTAGTCCAGCAGTCCCACCATTTCTGTCCTCTCTCTCTCTCTCTCTCTCTCTCTCTCTCTCTCTGATTCTGGCACGTGCTTGCCTCCAAAATGTATTTTCTCTTTTAATGTGCCTTATAAATTTTTGTTGAAAGCTGGATAATTTGCCCTGGATAAAAGGAACTGGGATAAATAGACCTTTAGTGTGAGGCTTTGTATTTATCTAGCGGGACAGGGGAGCTAGAGCTACAGGTGTCAGAGGCTAACATTTACTCTCGCATCCTTGCTTTAGTCTCCTCTGTTCTCTTCAGGTCTCCCTATCGATTTCTTCTTAAATAAGGTCTGCGATGTGCAGGTCTTTGGGGTGCGATCCCCTGTTACCATACAGAAGTGTTATTGATGCCTTGGTAGTAAGGTGTGGCTGGTAGGGATGCATTCTATCCTCTGAATGGGTGTCAGTCTGTTAGTGAGCCTGTGTTTCTGGACTGGGAGCTTCAAATTATTTCTTGTTTTGTTTTGTTTTGTTGTTTTGTTTTGTTTTTTCCTGCCCCTGAGCTGGGATAGGACAGTAAGAGTAGAGTAAAGCTGGTTATTTCCCTTCTGCCTCATGGAAGGCCAGAGCCAGTTGGAGTTGATATTTCCCTTCCCCAACTCAGGCAGGTTCTGATGATAGCTCAGTGGGGGAGACCTGGCTCACCAGCTTTCTCTGAAAGTGGGTCTTGATGGGAAGAACAGAATACTCTGCCATATTTCAAAATGGTTTTTCTTTTTCCTCTCCAGTAGGCCATGGATCTTCATCTCCAAAACTTCCTGCAGGAATCTGGTTGATTTTCGAGATGTAAATCTTACAATACCACAAGGGCGTCTTATGGCTGGGGACCCGCGGAGACTCCCGTGACTCATGTCTTTGGTTTTGCTGTCCTGATGTTGGCTCCTGGCTGGGTTCTGAACTAGCATCTGCCAGGTCAGCCAAGACACCCTGAGCACCTGCCTGTCTCTCCAGCGTCTTCTCCTCTCTTATGACCCAAGGAGTTGGGGATTTTTCAGTGCTGCATTTTTCACTTGTTAGGGTGGGTTGATGATTTCCAAGCTCTGGAAATCCTAATACTTACAAAGACACCTCAACACCAGCAACACCATCTGAGGAGGCCGAGGATCTCATCTGTCTTTGAAGGCTCCCCCTCGCTGTTCTAGCTGCATTTTCTTTACGTGTTTCCTTCATAACATCAACTCTAAGGTGCTTGTCCAGCAAATAGCAGCATTTTTTTTTAACTCCATCAAATTTGGAACTGCATTTCTACAGAATTCACAATTGATCAATTTCTCAGGGTCATTTGCCCAGCATGCCATCTCCAGAAAGGAGGCCCTGGCTTTAGGCAAAATGGAGTCTCTTTGAATTAATTTTATGATTTTTTTCTAATTTTATTTCCATATATTCAGAATTATGTCTGTAATACAGCTTCTTTTATAATTACATTGATACTGTGCTTGATACTAAAATATGGTGAACTATGTAAATTATCAGTGATTGACATTTTTTATATACCTTTGCCAATTTTATTTAGTTATTTTTCTGAGTGATTGTGTTTAATAACCTGGCATGCTATATATTTTGGTTTTAAGTATTTCATATGTTAAAAAGAAAAATCTCTTGCTTTAAGACAGAAAAAAATGGAATAATTCCAAATACCCTAAAATAAATGAGATATTTCCTTTTGCTTGATGAGTGCACATAGTGGTTATAAATATAGACCTAGGAGGCATATGTGTGTGTGTGAGTTTGTGTATCACTCTGTACCTCTATATAGAATGCCAATGAGCATATATTAAGTCAATAAAAAGAGAGGAGCTCTTCACTTATATTATTTTGCATTGTTTTAACTATTATAAATTATTGCTTTCTGATTTTAGAATTTTTTGAATAACATAATTCATCTTTTTCTGAAGTAATGTTCATTAACTCAATTATATTTGCACCCCCCGCTTTATAAATCCCCTTCCTTTAGCTGTGTCTGAGTCAACTCACTCTTATTTTGCTTTACTTTGTCAGTTCTGACGAATCAATAGGATTACTTTATAGACAGTTACTTCACAATTACTTTAAATGGTAGTAGTCTTTAGCCTAATGAACAGATTTGTTAATTGTATTTTTATGTTTACAAACTTTGGACTAAACTCTGGTTTTGACCTGACTACACAGCTATATTTATAGAAGTAAAATATCTCTTATTTTCTCTTAGTTTCGTTAATTAAGTAAAAAGTCTTTGCTTATGCTTATCTCAACATGGGAATGAAACATAGTTGTATATTCCATTTCTGAATTTTCAATAATTTCTATTCAGTTTTATAAATTGAAACTCATTATGTAAATCAGCACTCATTTTAACTCTTCTTTGGCAAAATATATTCCATAAGAATTATAGGGACATGCCCAAATGATCCCATATGTCTCCAACACCAAAATGGATTAATCTCAGAGCTTCTGGAAACCACAGTCTAGGATTTCAACTGCCTGTGTACAGCTATTGTCAGAGAATGAGATTTCTTTCTCCTCCATCTTCTAAATTTTTCATTGTCAGCTCCTATTCTGGAAACATATTGGAAAGGGATTTTGGGAAATCATTTTGAAGCTTCTCCCATATGATATAGGAAAGAAGGTAAAGGTGACAGAAATGATGCTGAGTTGCCCACATTGTATCTAGCACAACTGTGCCCTTTGTCAGCCCAGACAAACTTCCATCTATATTAAAGCTCTTCAGCATCAAGCCCTCCATCATTCCTCCACCTAATACCGTCAGCTCATTCCTTGTACAAATGAAGATATGCGTGCTTGTCTCTAAAATGATGGGCACATAGCTCCTTAAGACTCTTTATCCATGCCTGCAAAGTGGTTTACCTTTCTAAACTCGGTGCCAATTGTCCTCTGATGCCTTATATAAAGACAGAAACACAAAGTTAAATATTGCAGCACATTTTAAATACAATGATAAGATTAAGGGATAGAGGAGAAATCAGTTAATGTATACAGCTGCTTGTTTTTGTTTCCTCATCGAGCTGCTTGGCAGGAACTTTCTGTGAGATCATAGGAGATGTCTCGGGGTGAAAAAGGAGCTTTGCCTTGCCGCAAGGAAGAAGAGGAAGAAGGATTGACTGGAAGCATTAATCACCTAATTGATCTTAGTGATCATAAATGTACAGTGACAATTCTGCCTGCTTTTATAAAAGAGGCTAACATTAAAAAGCATCCGCTTAATCTGAAGTGGGTGTTTTGTCAAGTGAGAGCAATGAAGTGAGTGGGTCAAAGGAACTTAAAGTTCTGACAAGATCGAGGCGAATGGATATTCTGTGGAATAGTCACTGAACGTGCAAGAAAGCGAAGGCAGGAGGGAGCTCATCAGGCGAGGCACGGTGACTGAGTTCTTCGGGAATTTGACAGGAAGGATGACGGCTTAGGTGAAGCTCTCCAAGAATGGAATCATCACGTTATTATTTTAGAAATGGGGACACTTCTGGGTGCTGATTGGGCCCACGAAGTAGCCATGCTGAGTAGGGGCTGCGGGGATGGGGGGACGGGGGTCGGCCTGGGGGGATGTCCGGTTGTGTTCAGGTCACCCGGGTGCAACTTCAGGACCCGGCTAGTGAATGAGAAGCGGGGAGGACCTCTCCATAAGCGCATCAAGGTCACAGTCAAGGAGAATGAGAATATATTAAAGAAGCTCCCCGGGAAACGGCAAATAATGGCGTCCTGTTATCCTGCCCCAGGTTCCAGGAGCATTAGCGCGGCAGCTGGTGATGCTTAAATAAAGTCTGTACATATTGTAGACAGTGCTTCGTCCAGGCTGATTTTGTGGTATGTGTTATTGACCTTTGTGACACGCTTGATTATTCCGAGTGAAAGCGCCTCGCGTCTGTAACTTACCCTCAAGTGTGTGTGGGTTGGTGTGATTTCCAAATCATTGCTGTTTGACCAGACATGCGCACATTTATGAAATGCATACATAGAAGGTGGATCAAATCTATACAAATTTTAAAAATATTCTTTCAATGCACAGATAGAAGGTAGATGAAATTTATACAGATTTTTAAAAAATATTTCAGATTTTTAAAATATTTTCAAATTAAAGATTGAAAAACTTCTGAAGACAGCCTTGTGCGTACCATGGTGGCGTGAGACTCCAGTTCACAGACGCTTCTCCATAAATGCGGAGAAGTAATGACTCAGAAGGAGCATAGTGGCTCCCAGCGGACGCCGACGTTGCTTTCTGACCCCCAGTCTTGTGAGATGTGGAGAAAGAGAGGCATAAGGTGATGTGTCGTGTTCAGGAAAGTGGTAAAATGGAATGATTTATCATTGTGCTTATCATTATTAGGATGATCATATTAATGGTGGAATAGAGACTAGTATCTCAAGCAAAGATGAAAGTAAGCCTGTATGTAAATAAATCCATTTTTTCCAGTTAGTATTGAAATTAAAGCTACATTATCTAATTCCTGTTCCTGCGTGAAGCTAAGTGGGTGCCTGTTGGGACTGGGCAGAGTTCCTTGGCCTCATTAGGGAAACGCACCAACAGTTGTGCCATCGCCCAGACCCCTCGAGCCTGCCCTTCACAAACTGAGTGATTAACAACGTGGAACTGGGGAATGGAAATTGATAAATTACTGAATTAGGTCCCAGTTTGGAAAAGATAACTAAAGTAAAATAAATAATAGACTCAAGTTTCAATGAAATAACTACTTTTTTCCCAATTTTGTTTCTCATACAGTTATTATTAACTCAGTTCCATAATAACTGTAATATTGCTCATGTACTGAAATGAAATTTATTTTGAATGTTTTTCCTGCCTTTTAAGTCTGTCTTACTTGACATCTAAATTAATTAATTTATTTAAAAGGCAGCAGAACAGAGATTTTTGAAGTCATGCATCCTTATTTTTCTGAATATAAGAAACAGTAATTAATGAAAAATATTTTAACTGTTAAAATCAATTTTAAATGAATTTATGTGGGGTTAAATGATACATTAAATAGAACTAGTTAGCTACTTGATCACAAAGTGGTGATCTTCTAATAGTCAATAGATTGTTCCTGTGTCATACATCAAATTATTATTTTTGTAAAAACTCTTTAAGAGATGCTTTGTCTATAAATGTTAAACCCAAATTGTTATTATAGAAATCTATGCTTTGTCCTGTGGCTTCCCCTGAGCAGTGGATTTATTCAGTGTCTGAGCCGCTGCTAGTACATGTCAGCTGGTGACTTAGAAAAGATGGCTGCTGCCTTAGGTTTCAAGCTTCTCGAGGTACCGTCAAGGACATACTATGTGAAGGCTGGATCCTGTGACTCTGAAAAGACACCAGTGGGGTCTCCAGCTTCAGACAAAGGACGCGTGCATCTAAGATAACGTGAAGCGATTTTATTTATGGAGGAAATAATTATAAAGGCGTAAGAGAGGTGTGGGGGGATTGCAACTGTCAGTGCAGCAGATTCTGGAAATACCAAAAATGGGAAATTTGGGGTAAATAAGGCTATGGGTTACATGGGGACGAAAGAGCTTGGAGGATCTGCCCTCTTCGGTCAAGAATTATATGTTGCATATAATTTGGCATGATGGAATACTATTCCATTATTATAAAAAAAAAAAAAGATGAACTCCCACTATTTGCGGCCACACTGATGGAGCTGGAGAGGGTGATGCTGAGTGAAGTAAGTCAGAGGAAGAAAGACAGATAAAGGATGGCTCCCCTCCTAGGTGGGATACAGAGAAACAAAGGAACTAACAAAACTAGACCAAAACAAACCCGGGGATACAACTGCAGAGTTGAAGCTACCAGATGGGGAGGCGGGGAGGTGTTGGAGACCCCTAAGGTGTGAGGTGCTGAGACAAGGAGCATGCCGGGGTTGTGACTGGACAAGGGGTCAGCATGGGCTGGAAGACCGGCCCGTGCCCAGACCATGAAGTCCTCTCTTGTGTCAGCAAAGCTAAGCCTGAGAAACAGGCGAGATTAGAGAGGGAGCAGAGTATACCTGATAACGCAGAACCTTGGCCAGTGAATGTGCGCCCGGACAAGGCTAAATACTAAGAGAAGGATTCACTGGTGACTGACAGGAGGGGAGACGGGTGGCTTGTGTCAGTAAAAATGAGATGCCCAGGGCACTCGGGACGCTCGAGCTTGGGGTGAGAAGCCCTGCATCCCCTGGTCCCACTTCTTTCAAACTCTAGTTCATCTTCTATTGAAACCTGAGTGTGCTCTCCTTTGACTTGTTCCTATTAAACTACAAGAGGAAAAGGGGGCCTATGACAGGGGTCCCCAGAAATGTGTGTGAAATGAGTAGAACTAAAATGGAAAAACTTATGGCAACTTTCAGGTGAATATTCAGAATGCGATTATTCAAAAATTCAGGGAATCCTTTTCTGTCTGTGTTATGAGTAATTTATGTGTAGACATCTATTCATTATTATAAATGTCCGAGTTCCATGGGCAAATAATAAACACGTTGCTTCCAACAGTAAATTATATCTAAGACATAGTTTAATTATCTTGTTCTTTAAATAAGATGAGTAGTACATCCTGACTAAATATAATTCCAACAATACCGCTTTCTCACGGACTTAAGTCCATCCTAGCCTATATGGCTATAGATATAAAAAAATTGTAAAGGGAATAAGTAGTCCCGCCTGACAGCCTTGTCAAGGAGGGTCTATAAATGCAAGTGCATAATCCAGAAATGATGTCTGAATGTAAGAATCATGGCACTGGAAGTTGCCTGATATTTAGGGACTGAGAAAACATTACATATGTATCATGAGTTTATAAAAATCATTAAAATCATCTGCCTGAAACAAATCTTAATAGACTTTATTAATTGGCTTTGGTTGGTTAGTTTGTTGTAATTTCATGAGCTGGTAAATCTTTAGAAACTGGTGATTTGCCTAACTTTCCAGCTTTTTTAAATCTTACTCACATTTAGTTTGAGGGGAAGGTTCTTTGATAATGTTTCTGTTTATATCCGCCCTGATTCCTAATGATCTTTATTATCATTACTGTTGCTGATACTTAGATCTTTTTATGTTTACTGATTTCTTTTTGTTACAGTTACATATTTATTTTCTTATTTCCATAATGCACTGGTTTTGTTGATTTTTTTAAAGAATGTAGCTTGTCTAGAGACTCCAAAGTTTAGTTTTGTTTTTAATTTTTGTAACAGAGATAATTTCAAGTTTTTAAGACAGAACCAAAATGAAGGTTGCAAAATAATTTAAATAATTAAAAGTAAAATCTCAACTCATGTACTCTGGTACCTGGGGTGCTACTCTAAGTTAGAGAGAGGGAAAATATATATATGCATATGTATAGGTATAGCTATGCAATGATAACAAAGATGCTGAAAACATTAGGAATACAAATGCACAGATTTATGTAGATACCTTATAGCAAAACCTGCTTCTTCATTTGGAATTTGTAGGGATTCAATATTTTAAACTATCTCATGTTCAAACAGTCATTGTTTATAATACACGTTTGAGCTTGAGCTGTGTGGTTTTTCATTGCCATTTATAAGTCACTGTTCAGTGAGGTAAGAGGTGTTATCAAGCATACATGGCAGAGACTAAAGCACTGCGCAAGCTCTTAAGGACGATGGGAATCAGAGGAAGAGCGAGAGGTCAAGAGCAGCCAAAGCTGGTCGGAAAGCGATAGAATTCTTTTGTCGCCTTAATCCCACTCGTTCTATGAGAAACATCAACGTCCATGTGAATAGACTCAAGCAAAAAGAAGTAGAACAACCAACAATTTGATTTTCAGAATTATCGTTCCCCGAATGTCAGGACAAATACTAGCATGTGAGTTAAGATATGTGGAAGGCGTCTGGGATGCTGAGGGGCCGTCAGCCTTATCAGGGACCACGCTGATGTCAGAGGCTGGAGGACCGGCCTGTCCAGCAGGGTCTCGGGGTGACCGTTGTGTGCCCGCTCGCTGTTCTCACAGCTCCACTCGTAGAGAGCAGAGACAGATGCCCTGTGCCAGCTCAAATTATGCCAGAAACACAGTCCATGTAACCAGTGACCCTAAATTAGTGATTTAAGATTTCTTACCCTTAGAGCTCGCCTGCCCACCTGTGGCTATGCAGGTGCCTCTCATTTTCTTCTTTTCCTGATAAACCTACCCTTTAAAGTGAAAAAAAAAATCTTACTTTTAAAAGAATTGCTGTTTTCACAGTTTATATGACAGCAATATCTACACACCTATATATCATGTTGACGATGTATATATGAATGCATATATCTTTCATATGCATATGACATTATTCATATACTAATATACAAATAACACATTAAATATTAAGAATATAATAAATATCAGCACAGCCCTCTTTTGCATATTTAGTAATATGAGCCCATGAGCCAGAATGACTTCACAGCAGAAAGGATAACACATTCTCCAGGATGCAGAAGAAAGCAGAGTAGCAGATAATGAGTGTTGGCTGTTCACATATAAACTTAAATGTTTGCCAGGAGATGGGGAAATCATGTCAGCAAGATTTACAATTACTGTCACATTCCCAAACTGAGAGGTTGAAAGATTTAAGGACTGAATTTTCTTGTTTTACCAGCAGAAATGCATCTGTATACCTTTAAACATTAGCATTTGTCTGCAACAGAGATTTGTTTCCTTCCATTGCTATTTTTGAAAATAATTTTAGTTTGCATCTTACATGCCAGGTCATTCTTTATAAAATAATATTCCAAATGATACATCAGCTAAAAAATAGCTAACGATAATTAAATTTTGAATGGGTTTTGAAAAATCAGATTTCAAATTCAGCTGTTAATGATTTGACAATTTCCTCCTAAGGAATAGCCAGGGTCCTGGCAGGACTCGCAGTAATAGAAATGGTAACGTTCCTTTGAACAGAATCTGCCAGGCCATTTTGCAGGTCGACTGCTTAATTCCAAAAATTTCCTAATTTACTGAACTATTCTTTGATTCTTATACTCAGAGTAAAATATTTTACATTCACTAAGCCGTAGGTCATTTGAGATATTTTTTCATGAAGCCGCAGTAGCACGAGGCACTGGCACTCAAGAACATGGTGCCAGGAGAGAGAGGAGCGACTCAGGCCAGACACCAGCTGGAGTGTGTGCCAGCCTCACGGTGCCAGCGTGTAGAGCTGTCACTTCAGCTCCCCACGTTCTCCCGTGAGGAACACTGAGTGCTGTCTTGGGGGATGCCTGTGCATTATGCCCTAGGAAATGCCGTGAAGAAGCGAGGCCCCACACAAGGCACGTGGAAGACCCAGTAGGAGTTCAGCCCTTATTCTGACTTGCGTGAGCAGCTGTAGGGAGTTCTGTACTTCACAAGGATCACTCCAGATAAGGACTGGTATGGAGCTCCCTGAAATGAAAGATCGTGCAATTGAGGCTATATTTTGAAAGTAGGGCTGACAGTATTTGGTGATGGATTGGAGTGGTAGAAAGTGCAAAATCAAAAACTCTCGTGTTTGGGAATGAGCACCTGGGTGAGTAATGGTGCAATTTACTCTGATACAAAAGACAAAGAGGAGCCGCCTGGGTCCGGATGTGCTATTGGAAAGCACGCATTAGGCGACCTTAAGCTTGCATTTCCTCTTACATAGCCAAGTAAAACTCAGAAAGATGTGATCAAGTCAAACAGGAATTTTCAGCTCGGGAGAGTCTGTCATCAGTACTTTATCTGTGTCAGTGGGACATGAGTGACAATAAGACTGGAAATTGGTGATGGCATTGAATGCAAAACGAAGTTATTTTAGGAAATAGAGAATAATTAAGGGATTAGAGTTTTTAAAGCAGGCAAGATCAAACAGTTTATAATTTTGTTAAATGAATATATATATATATGCGTGTGTGTGAGGAATTTCTGTTAATGAAATGTATATATTGCAACAAAATTTTGTGAGAAACACTAAAAATAAGGGGAAAAGTTTTTGTCTGATCATAAGACTAAAGCAAAGCTCCTTTGGCATTTCTTTCACTTAAAAGATACGCATTTTTTTTTTAAAATGGAAAGTGTGTGATTTGTAAAGTGATGTATTATCAAGATGAATCAAAAAAACGTGTTTGGTGGTTAATGTGTGATGTGTCACTTCAGCTGGGAACATAAGATGATATGTATAGAGTCTCTGATTTTCTCTGTCTCTGTCTCTCTGTTGCTTTCTCTCTCATCATCCACGTCTGTCCATAAAATTCTACTAACATTGCCTTCCTTGCATGCAAATATATTGCATGTGTATAATATTTTTCAGCCTCTCTACAACGAGAATATAGGGCACTTAATTTGATGCAGAAGGTCTGTATTATCTTGATATGCTTTTATAAATTTACAGTATTTCAAAGGAGTAAAAGCAAAAACAATGTGAAAATGTTACTTTACCACTTGTCTCTCAAAACAAACCTCCACATAACTAATCAAAACTCTTCCTTTCTCTTAGCACCAACAAATAGTGCTCTAAAGTAATCCAATAACTGCTCTAAACAGTAGTCATGCTACAAAGAAAATATCTCCATAATATCTTTTTAGAGCACCAAAAATTAATCAAAAAATTGTAGGCTAGAGCAATGACAAGTCCATTAATCTCTAAGCAACTATATTGATATTTCAAATAATATATTTTCTAAATATCTTTCCATGACATTATAAAATTAATCTTTAAAAAAAGTCTTTTTGTTGTTGTTAAGCAAAGAGGAAATAAACTGTTTTAATGGATTAGCTGGGTTGACAAACAGCATTCAGGGACCTTGCCATGGGGCCTCAAGTATATATCATCAAAGACCACATGTGGTCAGAAATAGAATGCAAAAAAAGCAAGGTGTGTAATTGACTGCCAGCCAGCTACTATTTTCTCTGACAAAATTATTTTTTAAGGTTCCAGAATATCATAACCTCGTAAGACTCTACTGGATTCAGTGTACAGCTTGATGTCCATCAGTCAATTATGGACCTTCACACCAGTCATAAACACAGATTCTAAATTTAACGATATTTCTTTATATATGCTTCTATTTTTTTTCTACCGGAGGAGTATTATTATGATTTAAATTATAGATTGCATGGAAAAACAGTGTCTGCTAATTTGTATTGATGGCCTAAGAAATTAAGCTAGAACATCTGGACTAACTTCAGGTTCTATTCTGCAATAAATGGCAAGATATTTCTACCCTAATAAATGGCTGGGCATTATTTTATTTTAAGTTCATTTAAAGAGCAAGAATTTTTTCAGATTTCTTTACTAATGTGGAGAATGTGGAATCTTGTTTAAAAAAATCACATACAAAAATTAACATGTTCAAGAGAGATGAGATAAAATGTTTGATTTGTATTAGCCATTGGATTAAATTAGAGTCTTAGATTAAATAGCCTTTACCTGATCTCAAACAGGTGTATTTTCTTTATTTGATACACTCATTTGTCCTTTGTTTGGGTTCTAGGCCAGACTCCTAGCTGGCCAGAGTTGGTGGTGATGTCATGAATACACAGGTGATGTAGAGGAGCAAGATGGCATGTTCATAGGAAGATGAAGCTCAGATTATTGCCCATTGTTTCAATCATCTGTGTGGCATTATTAGATGTGTTTCATTATAGACAAATCCGTAGCACTAATAGCAGATGAACTGAAACTCAATTTAGATCAATGACAAACCAGGATGGATGCCAGTGTGGTATTTTTCTTCCACTGTATGTGGTTCAGAAGCACCATCCACTCTGCATCGCTTGTTAGAATCCCTGCAGACTTGCTTAACTCAAAGATACCATGACACCTTTTTTCAGTAATAGTTCTCTAGTTCTTCTTATAGACTTATTAGTTGTTATAATGTCAACTTATTTTGCTAGTATTTTGGAGTTATTAACAATCAGACTCATTAAATATATGGATTACTTTGTGAAAGGTTGACAGGTTTTAAACATTCGGACTTTCCATACAGAACTTTGATCTTCCTTAATATTTTTTGTTCGTTCATTATCTCATAGAGCAGTTGTGATTTTAATGTGTTATTCCTACACACTTGAAGTTATTGTTTTAGTGTGTTGTTATTGTAGATGGAATATATTCACATTATTTTTTCAGCTAATTATAGCTCTGTTGACAACACTTAAGAGAGTTAAGTTTTATCAACAAAATGACTATAATATAATTTTAGTAGACTACCATATGTATGTCACTCATACTATCTATAAATAATAGATTTCTGTTCAGTTTTTTAGTTGCTGTATTTTAGTTGTTCTTCAAAGTATAGAACTTTATTAAATTGTAGACATGCTAGAAATCACTTATATTTCCCTGATTTTCTCTCTTTCAGTGTTGGGGACAATTGGTCATTTAATTCATACATTTTATATCGTTCTAATCGGTGTGATAGTATTTTGAATAGCTGATACAGTAATTTATTGCACTATATAATTTTGTAATAATATGCAAGATCATATATAATCTTGAAATTCCCACCCAGTAGAATTTGAGCACAAACCTTTCATCAGAGAATTGTAATTTTGAACTGCTTACTCTTCAGTTGAAATTGTTGACGTGATCTTGTTTGACATTATCTATTCCTTACTACATGAGCCAGAAGATCACAAAGAACAAAGCACCAAACTTTTCTGAGGTCTTCCTTATAAGTTGACCCTAAAAATTCTTCAGGTGCCAAGAGGGAGTTGGCGTCACTGAGGGGAATGCCATTGGTCAGTAGCAGGTGGTATTTTCCAGCGAGAGTCCCTCTGTTTTCACCAGAGGAAGAAATGAATGTGATGGAGAGAAGTTGACTCCCCCAAATAGGGTTCCTCTCTATAGACCAGTCAGATATCTTGGGGTGAGGTAAGTGGGAAGTGAGGGGGTGGAGGGACACTGTGGCTTGCTGGATTCCACATTTTAAAAGATACGCAAACAACATGGTCCCGTCGTTATTTGCCGTTTGGGACCAATGATTAAAGGTTGACTCTCCGTTATTATAAAAAGTAAAATATATAAATAAAGCCAAAGACAGAAGTTCTCAGGATGATTCTTTTCCCTGCAACCACCTGAAGTGCCTAAAGAACACGAACTCATTCTTTGGGGAAATTTCTTCAAATATCGTAAATCATTAAGCCATCGTACAATCATTAAGCTGCCACCGTGGATGCCATCAGATTCCCCGGAGGCAATCTGCATCAAGGCAAGTGCTCCCTTAGGCGTTATTTCCAAGGGTTTACAGAAAATATTTCTTTCAAGCTGGCGTAGCAGCCTCCCTTCCTCCCCAAGGATTTGAATCTTGAGGCAACTCCAGACAACTGAAATAAATAAAGTAGCCACAGCAGAACCTTTAGCTTCAGTGTCAAAGCCAAGGAAAAAAATATTCCTTGGAATTACAGTGTTTGGTTTTTGAAACCACTTAGAGGGAATTTATATTATTAAAGATCTTTATGCACAGACATGGTACTGTAGAAGTATTTTTTTTTTATTTTTTAAAGATTTATGTATACATACAAGAGCTGGGGTACAGGCCAGAGATGTGGGGTGTGAGAGGATCCACCAGAGACAGAGTGGGGAACAGAACAGGCAGACTGACTGAAATACACTGCTGAGGGGAGCAGCGGGCGGGGATTGAACTCGTGCTGCAGAGGCTTTAAATTGCTTCATAGTGAGGTGCTTAACCCCTTGCGCCACCAGGGAGGCCCAAGTAAAAGTATTTTTTAGTAGGCAGTGTGCCCGAATGTTCTTGACTATAGCAGCAGCATACCAGCCCTGACTTAGCAGTATTCCTAATGGATTATAACTTTTTATTAGATATTTCATGTTATAATTTAGCAAATGTCTTTTGACTTACATTGGTTAACATACAATTTTTCATTTTTACCATATGCCTATCATACTATTAGATGTCATAATGCTTGTATTTAAGAAATAAAGCCTCTATAATCATGGCATAGTATTCATTTACATGAAGCTATTTAATGTATCACTTTCCCTCACAGATTCAAACATAACACCAGTGTCCTTCCTGCCTCCTAACTTGTTGATTTCCTTCCTTCTCAGCCTAAAAGAACTTGGGATGAGAGTTCAGAATAAATCAGGCTTTTCCTAATAAATTGAGAATATTTATACTCTTTCTACTGTGAGAAAATTTGTACACAGAATGTTTCTGTTAACCATTAGGAAAATGTCAGTCTTTTCGTCTATTTACTGTTTAAAGTGAGTGGATATGTTTCTATTTATCCTTACACTTCATGATGCATATTTGGGCTCGTGTAGTGAGTCACCCCGGGCTTAGACCCGAAGTCATCTGGGGACTGGAAGGCTGCGGACTTGTGTCTGGAGGAGAGCACTGGGGAGAGCTGGGAACAGTGGGGCTCACATAAGTAAGGTGGCGCCCCAGTAACCAGGACTTCCTGCCCCGGCTGCTCCTCTGGGGTGACTGGTCTGCGGTCCTTCTCATGAGCGTGTCCTGACCCAGAGCTCCAGACCTTGCACTTTTGGGCCTTTCCAGCCAGACCCACCCTGACCCCCGTGAGGCAACACCCTCTCCACATCAGTGTTTCCTCCTCTGTTCACTGCAGAGCTGTCCCCTGACACACACCCCGCCACCCTCCACGACCACGCTGTTTCCCCGGGGTCCAGGACACCCCGAGGGACCTGAGGGATGCTGCCAGCATATGCTAACTCTTCCCTCACAACCTCTGGCAGAAGGCCTGGCGCAGAGGATGCGGGGTGTGACTCAATTGAGTGGACACGTGGCTGAGCTGGACACAAAATAGAATTCCCAACACCAGGAATACCTCATAAATTTTACTTTAGGACATAATGATTTTCTTTGAAAACAACTGAATCGCTCCTCTAGATTTGCTTTATTTGTGTGAATAAAGTAGCTCAAACAAATCAGAGTCAGATGCACATATGTGTTAGGAGTGGTATGTCAAGGGGTGCACCCTTGGGGTGTAGTCAGCACCCCAGAGAATTAGGTAGAATTAAATACAACTGTGAAATCGTTCTGACAAGAGATTTTTGAATTTTTTATCATTGGACAGTGACATTTTGTGCGTGCAGGTCTATTTGCAATTTTCATATGATTTTGCCTAATTATAGTTAATTTTCATTATTCATAAGATACATATTTCTTTATGCCACGATTTATACTCGCTTTAACTCGAGGCATTTCCTTTGCAGCCCCAAAGCACTGTTTCCCCAATAACATGTTTACCGTCCATTCTTTGTTTACCAATCTACGGAAATTAACTAAGTTCACATTCAGCACAACAAATTAAAACACAAATCAACCTCATTGGCAGCCTGTATCCTAATTTCCTATCTGGATGAATTACGTCAAATGAACACGGCTCTGTGTCCATTGCGGTGAATCCAAATACCCTCAACCCTATGGCGCCTTAAACTCCTATCTCACCACATACACATCACGTTGCTATTTCTTCAGCTGAGGCTTCGGAATCTGGCCGTCCTGAGCTTAAGATGGGAGGTGAAGTACTTGTGACGAGATAATGCGTGTGTCCACCTACCTACCTTTACTAAGAACATGAAACAGTGGAATAAATACAAATATGTCTCTTTCTCCTTCCAACAGAACAACGGGTACTCTTAATTGAAATATCTTAAGAGCTATCACCAAGTTTGTTTTTTACCTGACATTGCATGGGGAGAGATGGAAAAATCCAATTATTTAATTCAGATACATTGCTGGAGAGGCAAGAACTGGAGCAGATGTATGATCTCATCCCTTTGTCTGTACAGTATTCCATTAAAATTTTATTGTTTTAACAATATCTTCACTTCCATCCTCAAGCTATCTTTTCTCATTTTTATCATCAAGGAGAAATGCATAGCTAACGACAGTCGAAGGAAAAAGTTATTAACTGAGACTGTAATAGGGCATCTTTCTGTATTTCCTACAGAGCTATGTACAGTGAAAACACAATCAATTGCAAGATGCTAAGGTTTTGTTGTACAAGTCCATGATTTCTGCAGATTTGTTGTTCATTTGTTTTCAGCAGCAAATTCTGTCATGTGCTCTCTGAGAAACTGGAGTGTCAGGGCTATAATTAGACTTGAATAAAGTAAGCTTCCTGGGATGAGAGTTGTCTAAAGAAAAATTGATAGAAATCTACTTCAAAAAGAAAGAAAAATATGTTTAAAAGGGATTTAGAGGAGGGGAGTTTTATTTCAAGGAGTCAATACAACCCACTAGGAAGAAGAAAGAAAGAAACAGCATCAAACATAAGCAGAATATAGTCTAGGATCGAATGGAATTGGAAGCATAAATTGATCCAGGACTTGTTTTTTACTTGAGAAGATAAAAGTTTGTCTGGCAACAGCAAGATAAGCATCAACGACTTTCCAATAACATGGATGCAAATTACCTTTCTCCCCTCCCCCACCAAATAATTATTTATTTCACCGAAAGATCTATAGTTATTATTCATTAACATGAACACCGTGAACCTTTGCTGAGTGCCAGCTGTATGGCAGGTGCCAGGTCGTGCATTGGGCATCAATACAGAACAAAGCATCCACCTGCCTGTGTGCAGGGGGAGACAGAGAATGTGAGCGTGGGAAGGCGCCATTGCGCGATCTGTGACAAATGCCTGTGCACAGGGCATATGGGGGCCAAGAGGGCACGGGGCAAAGAGGGGTTACTTTACCTGGGATTGGGTGTCACAGACAAGTTGCAAAATCAATTTGATCCTCAGAAGATTACACAGTCACCAAGAAGTGGAAGGTTGAGGTTACAATGTGGAAGGCATGGGATGTGTTTCAAGCAAGAGAAGAATCGCGAGGATACTTGAACAAAAGTTGTCCTTGCCTGTTGAATGATCAGGTTACACATGAATGTGTATCCTAGATGAATGTACATATTTAGCTGTGTATAGGTGCACACTGATTCTGATACCCTGGTGTGTACTGTAGCAGAGCGTGATAATAGGTGCAGGTAGGGCATGGATCCAGGAACTCAGAGACACACACAGGGAGACATCAGGAGTTAAGAAATTATTATTTCAAGCAGGGTCCCAGACTTCTTCTCTCGAGGTCCACAGAGTAAGCTTTGCCACCCACGCTGGTGCTGGCGCAGCTACTGAGCCTGACATTACAGGAGAAAAAGCTACTGCATACAATACAAAAGGAAGTGGGTGTGGGAGTGTTCCAGTGAACTGTACAAAAACAAGTGGACCCTGGATGGACCGATAGTCCAGTGTGCCAATCCCTCAGCCGACAGGGAGACCATAGAACAAGAGAGTAATGTCATCATGTTTACATTGGAAGAAATTCTTCCTGGTGCAGGTGATGGCGTTCACAAGCAGTGTGGAAACACAAACAGGACACTTGGAAAGCTGAGTTGATGACTCCAGACAGAGTTACAGCGCCAACTAACCTAGAGACACTGCATATGGACGAGACCCTGTATGCAGGGTATAAGAGAGCAGAGCTGTAGATGGTGGTGGATGTTGTGGACAGTCTCCTACACAGAGAAAGGAGTGCAGAGAACAGAGCGTGACATGGCTTTGATTCCACTCCAGGAGAGGTGCTGGGGCACAATGACCATAGGCAATAGAATTTTTTTCTTATACTTTGATGAAACGGTCTCATGGCCACTTGTGACCCTCGGGAGAGGTTCTGGGCTGCCAAGCACACCGCCCGTCATTACCACAGATGGTGTTTCATAAGAGCCGAGGTCATGTTCAGCTGAACTGAAAAATCTGAGCGTGGGAAGAAGAGGTCAAGGACATAGACCTGGGAAAACTACTCTAAGGGATGACAAAGGGGGGCCAGGAGGCCCAGAGAAGAGTGAAGGAGTTGGGGGGCCGGGCCGTACAAGAAAGCACGGTTACCGACAAGCACTATCAGCTCGACGGAATGCTGTCGGATCATGGCAAACGAGGATTTCTTAAATCTAACACCACGACTCTTTCTGTAAGAAAATAATCCTCACAGCCTCAACTAAAGAACAGCATGGCCAGCAAATATTTAAGCACCGTTAGCAAATATTTAAACAATTAAAAAATGTTGGTCTGTAGCCAACCTAATTTTTCTACATGCTGAATTATTTTTAGAAATTGCCTTAAATGCACTGAAAACAATATACATGCTCTTTATAAAACCATGTTAAGCCAGGGGTAATA
Organism: Talpa occidentalis; assembly: GCF_014898055.3. Lineage (NCBI taxonomy): Eukaryota > Metazoa > Chordata > Mammalia > Eulipotyphla > Talpidae > Talpa > Talpa occidentalis. The sequence continues at coordinate 115,279,767 of NW_023605194.1, forward strand.
ATAATAATAAAAGCCAACGCATCATGATTAGAAATATCATCATGTGGACATACTATAGGATACTCATTTTAGCCGAGGGAGTGACCTTGCTGGCTTTCTGGGATAGTGAAGAAACAGAGTGAGGTTGCAGTAGAAAATGAATTAAGAGGCCGAGAGAAAAAAGAAAGAAAGGCAACAGGTCAATCTTCTTCCTCCCCCACATGCCCAGGAAACCAGGAAACGTGCCAGGGGGCTCCTTCTCCGACGTGAGCAAACCACGTATTGCTGGATCAGCGTAAATCTGATGTTTTGTGTTCTCTGCATCATGATTGTCTTTCACATATTTTCTATGACTAAATTTTAATAGAATAGTTCATGAAAAAATTTGAAAAAGAGCCAAAACTTTAATAGAATAACATTTATGCTATTAATATACTCATTATAAACACAGTTGTGTACTTCAATCCATTATAGTGAATTCTAGAGTATAGTGAATTCTAGAATCTCTGCCGTTCAAAATCTACTTGATTTTCAAAGTCTACATGTTTAATTTTGTGGCACTGTCTATGTAATAATGCTGTCGTGGAGGCTGATCTTAGAACTATTTTAGTTTGAGGATTAACATTCCTTCATATTTTTAGGTTTTCGGACATCTGTTTGAGATAACAAAGGTAGTTTCCACAATTGCGCAGATAGCCAGTGAGAAAGAAATAATGGATGTTCTTCCACCCCAACTACTGATTTTACATATTTTTTTTGGTGGCCAAGATATTTTATGCATCCATAAATACTTGCGTGATCTGCAGTATGTTCAGGACTGGTCTGAAAGCTAAACCGTAGGGCACTGGTTCATGACTCCCAAGTTTTGTTGTGGTGTGCTTTGTGTTTTTCTAAATTCTCACCTTTGATTTTCACTTTCTTTATTGAGGTATTGTATCTAACACGTCTGAAAATTCCAAGTCCACAAAGTTCCTGCGCAATGCTCTACAAGGAATAAAAGGTCTTTTGTTTGGTCCTGTGTGATATTGACCTTAGACTTAGCACAAAAGGGGATGCAGTCTCTTCTCAGCCTCCTCTATTTCAGCCCTGATATACCAGGCTTACTGATTATGTACCCTGAATATCTGGCAAAAAAATTCTGGGCATTCAGTTTTCATGCCTCTGACAATGCATCTCTAAGTGTCATTTGTTTAGAAACAGATAAATGATTCCAACATTATTGGACCTTAAAGCAATGAAACAGTTAAAGCAAAGGGCTTAATACTGATATTCTCAAAATAACTTCTAGAAGGATTTAGTCTAAGTGTAATCGTCAATGATGTTAACAAAGTAGGGTTTACTGAATTATATTTTACATCATGCTGTGTCTTTGTCTAACTTGATTGTACTGTAGGATATAAAAAAGCTTATAGTTATTTTGTCAAACCAAAATAAGAAGGCATATGCTGTGACATGAAGCAGGCTGAGGCACTCATCACTTCTTAGCACACCTGTGCTCATTCAATACACACACACACACACACACCCCACTTAATGTGCCCCATCAAAGCCTCACGAGTCAGAGCATGCAAAACTAATTAAAAAAAAAAAAAAAAAAAAAACAACTCTGTCTTGAATTCTGGGGCCCTTTAAAGTCTGTTTTTTGGGTTTTTTTTTTAAGATTTATTTATTTATTTATACAAGCACTGGGTACAGTCAGAAGCGTGGGAGGGTGAGAGAATTCACCAGAGCCAGAGCGGGGAGCAGAGCAGGCAGAAGGACCGAAGTACACTGCTGAGGGGAGCAGCGGGTGGCAGGAGAGGTCTGCACGCCATGTGGGACCCTCCTCCAGTGGCCGGAGGATGGAACCGGCACTGCAGAGGCTGCGGGCAGCTTCGCAACCCAGCGCTCAACCGCTGCGCCACCGGGGAGGCCCTCTTTTAAAGTCTGTTAACTTAAATCTACTCTTTAACATGCTGCCCATTCCAGATCCTTTTTTTTTTTTTAAGATTCATTTTATTTAAAGATCCATTGTTTTAAAGACTGATTGTTTTAAATATTCATTGTTTTATTTACGCATGCAGGAACTGGGGTTCAGGCCAGAGGTGTAGGGGATGAGAGGATTCACCAGAGACAGAGTGGGGAGCAAAATAGGCAGATCTACTGAAATCCACTGCTGAGGGGAGCAGCGGGCAAGTCAGGAGAGGTCTGCTGTGCCATGTGGGTCAGCTCCCTGGCTGGGGATCGAACTCGTGCTGAAGTGGCTGCTGATAGCTTCATAGTGCTAAGTCTTAACCCCTTGCACCACCAGAGAAGCCCTCATTCCAGATTCTTGATTATTTGAAAGAGAAGGTGATGAGCTTTTATTAAGTTACTTCACTGAACACTGAACAATAACTTAAAAGAAAGAGAAGGTGGTTGGGAAGACAATGATGAAGCCATTTGTTTCCGGGCTTACCCTCTTGGTGCCCTCTCATGTCAAAAGCCATTTCACAATGTAAGGAGCAAGTATTAGCATTAATAGTGGGATGTTTTCTATCTCTACCCGCGATGCAAGAAACTATAAATAGATTTAGCATACAGCGATGCACTTGTGGTAGAAAACTGCCCTCGTTCCCTACATATGTGACGTGATGCAAAATCACTCAAGAGCCTAGTGTGACTGGCAGCACCCGGTGTGTGAGATCCAGTCATCGCCTGCCACCCTCTATATGAGCTTCATCTGTCTAGTGCTCAGGCATTATTTTCAGACCCTGGATTTCTATCTGAGATGCAGCCTTCTGCCAAAAGGATAATGCCTCTTGAATGCAAAATGAATATGATGTCTCAGATTATCACAGAGAGACTATCTGAGCACTGGGGCTACCAAATCGCCATCTGACTGCTTTACCAGCTTTGTTTCTGAGAAAAACATCTTGTAATTTTCATGTTTGTCTCTAGTGGTAGAATATGTTTGAATGTGTTGTTAAGGTTTATATTAAATCAAACTAAATTTTATCACACACTACTTTATACATAGAATGTGGGTCCGCAATTCTTCATATTAAACTCATAAGTTAAATGAGATGTTACCAAAGCTAAAGCTCCTTCAAAGATTAGTGAGTGTTAAAGCTGCCGTAACAGAAGAGGCAACCTGGCCTCAGAAAGACATGGCTACAAAGAGTCCCGGGTTCCCTGGCTCCTCCAGCCTCACAGCAACCCCGGGGGGAATTACTGTTCTCATTTCAGGTGAGCTTGCTGAGGCAGAGTTCAACGTTGTGCAGCCAATAATCACTATGGCTAGAGCTCAGACTAAGGCAGAGAGTCTACAAAATCTGATTTTTTGATCGCAAAGCTATGTAAATCTAACATTAATTTTAATTTCCATCAACATAACTTCAAACTGACGCAAAGCTTGAAGGCCATTGCAACAATCATAACGAATAAAACTTCAAATATATAGTATTTTGTAAAGCAGTAAAATGTTGTGTTGCAACAACCAAGGGCATTATTAACAATACATGCATTCTAGACATGAGTGTTACCAATATGTGTATATAGACACTTTCATTTCACACACACACACATAAATGAAAATGCTGAGATATCATAAGATGTAACAAATATAGGTCTTCTTTGCTTAAGTCTTGTTTGTACAGATTTTATTAAAATCTAAATTTCCTAGCGCACAACAGTTCCGTTTAATGATATAACAAACATACACCACACTGTGCTAACTTTTCAAAAGTTAGCATGAATGAGAAATTTAAAGCAAATAAATAGTCACTGTAAAAGTAATGTGAATATCTATAATGTTCAGGCTTAATACTTTCTGGGAAATGAGTGAAGAGGCATTGAATTTCACTCATGATTGCTGAGTGCATATGCATAAGACGTCTGTCAACAAACTCCAAGGTGGCAGAGGAGATAATAGGGAAATCAGATCCTCTGCATAGCATAATAGGTTAAAATACAGTCTTTAAGGAAGCTTCACGGAGGAAAGCATAGTATTTAAAAACGGAAGTGCCCACTGGGTCGGATGCTTCCATTTGCCAGTTGCAAGCAGGATCTTTGATGGTATCAATGCCACCTCCTTCCCCTCACTGGCACCCCTCAAGTTGTCAATAGTTCCTGCAGCTTCTAGTGGTTACTAGTAACAAACAGCAGTTCATGGCAAAAGTAAATATCCTATTTCCGAAAACAAAAGCTAACCGTATTAGGAAAGGGCTCTGAAAATGAGGTTTTCTTCCTTCGGCATTATTTAGCAGAAGAATGCGTTGAAACCCAACCCTCTGCAGAGACAGCACCCACAAGGAAGACAAAAGCAAGTACAAATACAAAAAAGGGCTTCGTTCTCCCTGTTGGAAATAACGGAAAAGAAACCCCCTCTTCCCCTCCTTGGAGCGTGTACTTTAGAAAACACTGCAGGCTCTCTTTGAAATGCGTGACTATCTTTTTGAAAGCTAATGAATCTCTGGCCAGTTTTAATACCCAGAAATGTCTGTCTCCAGGACCCAGGGGCCAGGACTTTAAAATGGAATCGCCAGGAGATCCTGCTTTTTGTGCCCATTTCTTTGGGAAGGCGACAGCCTAACTCAGCAGGTACGTTGCTCCAAGACTGAAGTGCTGCTTATCTTAAAGATGTGGGGTTCCCCTCCCCTGAAATTAAGTCAGTTGTTTAACAAGTCCAGGCGCCCCCAGTGCCCTGGTGCATGGGGATGAACGCTGGCTGCTGAGAGGAGCGGTGCTGCCAGATTCTCTCCCCAGGGAGGACGAGCTCCTGCTAGCCCTGAGGACAGGGAGGTTAGTCTGTGACTCCAGATGTTATAGGACAGGGAGAGGGGCAGCCCAAGCCCCGCAAACCTGCCTATTCTAAATGGGTTCTGCCATCCGCCGCATCAACACAAAACATAGGAGACTTTAATGGGAAGGAACTTTAATAAAACTAGGAAACAATACAGGTAAGGCAAAGAGTCTAGTTTCTAAATGAAGCACCTAAAGTGACCCGTCCCCTCGTGGGTAAAAGTCCATCCATATGGGATTGGCCCAGAACAAGGCCCCAAAGCCTGCCACAAGTCTAAAGCATCTTCCAGTGGGGACCCACAGAAAAGGGTCACAAACAACTGGACAAGCCCAGAAGGAAAAGAGCAAAATCAACATCAAGATAAAAGCTGCCATTGTCACCTCCCCACGGGTCTCACCCACATCTGTGTCACCTAGTCCACGACCAAAAGACAAGCACAGTTTCTTCACGTGTCTCTAGGCTCCATGTGCCTCCTCCAGGTCTCCTGGCTCCATCCTGCTTCCTTCCTCAGTCTCTTCTCCAGCTTCTCCTCTTCCTGCTCAGCTCCACCCTCCCTTGGGTGGGGCAGGGAACCTGGAACTTTCCCCTTTCCTGGGGACCACCCTGTTACACAGAGACAGAAGGGTGAGGGCCCCTCCTCCCTTGCAGCACCCCCACAACCCCCCCCAGCTGCCGGCTGCCCAGCCCTCTCCGGCCTGATCCCTGGCATAGAACAAAAATGTTTTGTGTCTTGGGAGATTTCGTTTTTTAGTAACATTTCCCAACAGGGGTCATCCATAAACAGGGAAAATGCCCTGTTCCTTATTTAATATGGGTGCCTTAGGGGTAAAATTTCATGTAATACAGTAGTCATAAAAGAAAACTCGAACGCAGGCCTGTTTAATTCTACAACTTTACTTTTAATGAAATCATTTTGCAGAGAAACATCAACTTTTTACATTATATAAAATTTGGACAGCCAGCCCATGGAAAGAACTACTTTAAGAAATACTTATTTTGCAGTGAACATTTGGATTGCAAAGCGCTTCTTCTTTTCTTAAAAGGAATGAAAGAGATTTTTAAAACAAAAGTACAACAGCTACATTTTTCCCCCAACTGAAGCAGCGGTATGGCTTGGATTTTTGATCGTTAAGTGTTAAAGTGCTGCTGTGTCTTCCCTGGGTCAAGCCGGGAAGCACTGAAGCAGGGAGAGGAGAGATGTCTCCACAGCCGACACGCCTGGCTGCACACCCAGTTTGATGTGCCTGGGAGGATGCGGGATGCGGGAGGTTGAGGGGTGCAGGACCCCAGGGCCAGCCTTCCTGCAGACAGACCGCGCCCTCTCAGCCAATACTGGAAATCCCTGAGGTCTCCAAGCACAGGGCCTAGGAAACTAGGCAATGCAACTTCAACCAAGGTCAGAGTTCACTCTCGATGTTACTGTCTCCAACGTTGGTGTTTAGAAACACTCAGGGAAAGCATAGGGACATGTAAGAAAATTATTTCATCTAAAATTAACATCGCAGCAACATTCTGACTCCATTTTTTACTGATATTATCTGAGTCAGTCAAGTGAGATTTGCTCTTCTGTTTTTAGACATGGGCATTGGTTAAATAATTAACTACTTAATCATGAAACGATAGGTGGGTATCAATAAGGCAGTCTCCCCTAATCTGGCCCAGGAGACCTGCAGTTACCCGAACCTTCACACTCCACAAGTGTGAAATCAGAGGACTGGTAGTACTTTTCTTTCTTCACCCCATGTTCTGTTTCCTCATTCCTTTTTGCTTCTTTTCCTAAAACACGAAACGAGATACTCCATGTGCAAACCACTTGCAAAATTTCAGGTACAACACAGATACTATTACCTGCGGTTACCCCCCTCTGCAGGGTCACTGGTACTTAAATGCTGACACCCACCCTTTGCCTCTTTAGCAGGTATCCGGGATTTCTAGTGTTAGTCATTTCAGACTCTTGGGCAGAGCTTCCATGGCTCTGGGAGTTTTACAGGAGAGAGACCTAGAAAGACAGACAGAAGGATGTGCATTTCGAGACCACTCAGCCAGGTTTCTGCTTGGTCAGGTTCAGGATCTCGAGAGGGGTGACGTCCATGCAATGCGAAGGTGTCACTCATGACTTAAGTTAGATGCTGGAGCCGTAATATGAATTTACTGGGGGAATCCACATCACAACAATGTGAGCGTCTGATTAAGCTGGCCGCAAAAGAGGGAATGTAATGAACTCTTGGTACTACCGAGATTGGGGGAGCAGACTGTGCTGGACAGCCCTGAGAGCTCCTGGAGTCCATCTGTCTGCAAGGAAGAGGGGGCGCCATCTCTTAGGGTGAGTGTCCCTCCACACTCTGCGGAAGGCTTCAGGACCAACGCAGGGAGTCCTTATCACCTCTGATTGACTCACCTCGGTGCCTACACTTAGGCCACTTTCCAGAAGCCTCTTAGCAGGGACACCTGTTCGTTTTGATTCAGGCAGTGTTTCTTCATAGCCAGGCTTTTATCTGTCCTTGCCTTTTGTGTGTCATATCAGTGTCTTCATAAACCAGTGCTGATAAGTAGCTCGATCGCGATTGCCCCACCTTCCAGCCGTCACCGTCATCACCACACTGATACACAGCACGTCTTGATGGGTCACGATCATGACCGTGTAGGCGCTGTATGTGACAGTCCTTCTTTTGCTCTAACCTTTCTAATTTGTTCTTTCTTTGGTTAAAAAAAAATTTTTTTGGATGTGTTTTCTGCTTAACTCTAAGGATATGCTCATGTGCATGCATTTACATGTTAATGCAGGATGAGACATCCTAGGCATGGAACAGTGTGATCACAATTAGAGACAGATTTCCGACCCACTCCAGGAAATAGTTTAAGTCTTTTTATACATCTAGACTCTGATGAACATGAAATGTTTTATGCCACATAAATCCTCAAGCAAGTTCACATGGAAGCCAAGTGCTGAGGTGTGGCCCCAGGTGAGGTGGGGTCACTGCCCAGGCTGAAGGATGAGAAACCCACGGTCCTGTGGGTCCTGTCACAATTGTCTCAGTGACTCTCCGAGATGGGCCATTTTTATTTGTGCACACATTGATCTTTCCCAAAAAGCGTCTAGAGAGGTAACAGTAACAGTGTGAAATCAAGTGAAATGGAAATCAAAAAAAAGTGTCAGTAGAAGGCAGATAAATACAGAGACGCAAGAGAGCCACAAGGAAGAAATTCAGGGCCCATAAAGGACTTTGCAATCGTTTCCTGAGCCCTAACGCAGCCAAGAGGAAAGAGAGCAACATGCTCATTTATAGAACTGTCCTCTCCTGAAAGAAAAGAACATTTGTTCTTCGGGGAAAGCCAGGTAGACCTGGCTTGCTTCTGCCCAAAACACAACCAAACAGACTGAGCACTTCACCTGAGCGCCATCTAAAGAGCCCAGGATATTTTTTCCTACGGGTAATGCAGACACAGATTTCAAATGGTTAGACAGTTCAGCTTCTGTAGTTGATGACCAATGACTTAATACTAAAATGAAAGTTAGTAAGCTCATGTCTGTGTGATCTGCCTTTTAGGAATAGACAAAAAGTGTCTAGAGGAGTCACTCGATCAATATCACCCAAACCATTTGATGCAGATAATTTCTCTCATCCCGTGTATTTTCTGGGACTGAAGAACAATACAAAATAATGTATTCTCAGATGAGTGCTCAGGGCACCGACTTTCAGAAATGCTGATGGAGGTTTCATTCATATGCATTAAAAATCAGACATTGAATAAATATAATCAAGAATTTCTCAGGAATTGACGGCGGGTTCAATTTAGACTCATAGGTGGCACAGAGTCGTTGCTGAAGACCATGTCAGGCCTTGTTTTAAGTACACATTCCTTTTGTTCATGCAGATTTAATCAAGTTAGCACCAAAACTCCAGGGAAGTCATTTCATTGCGAGAGTATTTCTTCTTGATAACTCGGGTTTCAAGATGCATGCTGTTATAATTTCTGAATAAAAATATCCATCTCTCTTCCACGCTTGCAATTCTCTTTTTATCACCAAACGTATAGCACTTATGTAGTTATCAGATAAGAAATATTTTATGTTGTTCCCTTTTTAAAAGCATTTAAGCTATGAGTATCAGCTGAGAACAGCTTACCTTTGTTAGAGTGTACCGCAGGCCCTGGGGCTCCCCAAGTAACAGAGAGGACAAATCACCCGTGATATAGATAGCCAGAGAGGTATCATCAAAAAATTAGAAATGTAACTGGGGCAGGGTCTGATAAGACAGCATCATTTCTGCTTCCTCCCACCTTGTGCCGCCCAGCCTCTCTTCCTGTTGGGTTGAATCCTCATCAGTCCAAGGTGGGCAGGAGTAGCAGATTCTTCTCCCATCCCTGGCCTGTAAAGGTGCTTGTCCCTGCCTCATGTCCTGTGCCTTCTGCCTGCTGGAGTGGGTGTGCAGGACAACCTCAGAGGCACAGGTTGAAGGTCGCTCTGACCTCTCTCTACAATTACATGTGAAAAAGAGCGTTTCCCCCCTGCTGATAGCCCTGACTGCCTCAATGAAGAGGAAAAGGCTTTTGCTTGGAAACATTAAACATTCAGGTGTCTATTTGATGCTCATGTTAATCTGTTCAAGATACTAAGGGTGCTCAAGAGAGCCGGCCTCTGTTTGACAGGCATTTTACCTCTTTGTCTTTCCAGATAGATGGAAAAGTCAGTCTTTAAATGTGTGTCTGCACGCACGGCAGTTGGATTGTGATCTGTGATCTGTTGCTCAGCACTCACCAGCCTCTGTGGTCTTCTGCCCTGGCAAACGCTTGTGTTTGTTTCTGCTCAGGAGTCTGCGCTTAACACCCCTGCTCCTCGTTCTTCTCGGATAGCTGACAAGCACTGTGCTGTCCTTCCTCTCCTCTTCGCATGACTGACTTCTGCTCCTTCGTGTGTGAGGGCTAATAGCCTACCCGAGAGCTTCCGTTTCTCACATGAAGGTAGACTCTCTGCTCCTTGACTCCTGGTGCCCGTGATTGCTCTTTTCATCATCACAATGTAGCTTCTGATTCTGTCTTCGATCACATGTATATTTTCATTTGAGCTGTGTTTCCCTCTCCTCTAAATTTAGCCTCCAATGTGACAGAGACATTGTCTTTTTTGTTTCTCAACTCACCTTCCGTGCCTTGAGTAGATAATCCCCAGTACATAATAGGAGATTGAAAAATACATTTCAATTCAATGTGAACATTGCTTGTTCGAAGATAGACCCATAGATTAAAAAGCTGCATAAAGCCAATAGATGCCCAATGAATATTTCTAGTATAATGGCAGTTTATCTTCAGGTATTACTGAGCAAACTAATTTATTTACCACAGAGCTGAATTAGATGGGAAGATAAAGAAGCAAATATTGACTGAGGCTGAATTTCTATAAAATTTTTATGGGTATCTTTAACATTTCATAAAAATTAAAATGAATCTATAGTGCTTTACATACACCATAACCTTATAGTTAATGAAGGATTAACTTCCTGCCTCTGAAGGAAGTAATTGAAAAGGTGACTTATTTATTCATTGATTTTCTTATAAGATCCAAGACTTTTAAACAAAGTATTGTTGCATTTTGAAATTAATTGCTATATGAAAACCATGCTTAACTTACCTAAAAATAAAAATGATATTGTCTTTCATTCTAGCCTGATAATTAAAGCAAGCACACCTTTTGGAAAATGCAGTTTCATTTGATATATAGCATATATTTTTTGCATCAGTAGTTTATAGAATGAATGAAAATGCATTTGTTGAACATGAAAGCTATTTAAATGTGACTGGTTTATTTCTATTTACATTCACTACAGTCAAAAGTAAGTCATTACATTATTTATAGGACAAATGCATTTTAATTACAATGTATATACTTAAAAATCATTTTATTTAAGCGACATGTGTGTTAAGAGTAAAAGTATTTTGAAGAGATCAGAAAATAATGATAATTTCTTTTAAAAAATGGAGAAAAGCATTGAGTATTTTCATTTGAGATGGTTTTGTTAATGTTGTTTTTACACTGTGGGGAATCAAGAGACATACACTTCACTACTATGCTTTATATGGGAAGATAATATCTGCCTCCCTCTGGCTTCTATCTTCCTACCAGTTCACGTGTGTACACTTCTCCATATTCATATATTTAAAACAGTTTACTACATATTTATATCTTGTCAAATTGAAATAATGTTGGGGAAAAAACCAAAATTGAGGTTCCTATACTCAAGGTAATTATAGTTTACTTAATGAGACTATAAATAGATGAAACATATATAACATGCATGATTAATGAAGTAGTCCGGTTTTATATGCTATTGAAGAGAATTGAAGAATGTAGAACAATAGATACCCTTTGGGTAATTGAGACTTTACGGAGGAGTTGGCATGATCCTGTCAGAAAAACCACTATACGATCCTGTTTGAGAAAGAAAAATGTGCCAGAAAGATGTTCTCTTTTAGAAGGAACAACACTTTAATTAAAAAAAAAAACACTATTATGAATATTCTTTTTTTATTATTATTTAAATATTTTATTTTATATAATTCTTACATCTTTTTTTGAACTTAAAATTCTTTATCCAGGTGAATTTTCTCACTTCCTTCCATAAGCTGGAAAATGAATTAATTACCCAATGAAGATCACCGATTCACTAATTAATTAGCAATAATTTCTTTATGAGATTCAGTTTTATCAAACTCTGCTCTGGGTGAAGGGAGCTTTGCCTCAGCTGTTCCCCTGCTTACTCTGAACTCCACAGCAAGGAGTAAGAACTCTTCTTGCTGACAACTTTTATTCTAGAGATTGACTTATCTAAATTGTAAATAGTTTTATTCTTAAAAATGTCAGAGCCTGTTAAATAAAGTTTAACCGTTGTGGAATGTCATCAACCATAGAAGATGCAGTAAATTGTGACAGTTTAAAATGTAAATATTATTACTCACTTCAATGTAAGTGATCTTGAAAGGACTTTTTTTTAGGTGTTGTCACCTTACATTGGATTATTTTCTCACAGATATTATTAAAAACCCCAAAGTGGTCCATGTTATTTAAAACAGCTGCCCTTTTCTGTATTCCTACTACATTGGTTAAAATTATGTCTTTGGGAAGTTTCAAAATCTAATTATGAATTTATGTTTGTTTAAGTGCCTACATGCTTTCCAATAATCTCTTTCTACAAAAAGTCTGTAGCACCGGCTAATGTAAAAATAGATAAAATATTTAAAATAATCCCATCTCTTAAGAGTTTTAAATGGAGTGTGCTTGTCGCCCAGGGGCATATGTTAAGGGAGTAGCATCTTCAGTGAATGCTGACTGCAAATGTGGACACTACTCGAAGCTCATTTCCCCTCCATCCCCTTTCTTTCAAGAACCTGAGCAACAAGGCATCGTATACTGTTTCACTATGACAAAAAAAATTTAGCCTCATCCTCAATTTTTTTACAACCAATCTGAGTTCATTTTTTGATCATCTGACCTTGAATGAGCAAAACAATGCCAATAACTCTTAAACTTTTCTCTAACCCCAGCTATCCATTATGAATGTATTCTGATAACTAACTTTGATTTCTCTTCATCCCAGTATGCATAACCCAGTAAGTCTCAGTATTGTGCCTTTCACTTTATTTTTGATTTCAAATCTTGGCAACACTCCTACTGTGTGCTGCTGACTGGTGAGCCGCCCAAGACCCTCCTCATTTGTACGATAGCCATCATCCCAAGGGTGCTGGTTCTATCTGGGTTCCCTAGGTCCTGAAGGTAGGACTGTATCCTTTCCTCAAGAAGACAGCAGTGTCCCATCCCCAAAACTACTGTGTGATGGGCTATACTCTCTGCTAATGGAGTCCTGGTTGCAGTTGTTGTTAATGCTGAGATGCCTTTTGCTCCGCTGGCCTTCCCATACAGCGGATGATCTAGAAAGCGTGGCAAACATTTCACAGTGTGCTTATCTAACACACTAATTTCCTCTCAGAAGTGCTTAAATTATTATTTCCCCAGGATTTGTATGAAATTCACATATTCTCAAAGCTAACCTGTCCCCGCTATAAATAAATGAGCTAATCTTTGTTAAATCAGATGATATCATAGAAGGATGTGGGCTAAAAATAAAAGACAATACATTAATAAGCTTCATTTAAAAAAAATATGTTTCATGAAGTCTTCCGTACTCCATGCTGAACGAAGATTGATGTAACCTGATTATTGTTTTAAAAGACACATGAAATCCTGGAGTTACTAAAAACAAACAAAGAAAAAGTTCTGTCTTTGAGAGATGCAATTAATAAAATCTAAAATAATTCACTAGGCCAGTGGCACATAAAAGCAAGAGTTAGAACAATGAAATAAGTTATCTTCAAGAGCCACGTAAAATTGTATGTGCCTTGTGCAAGACACTGGCTGTTGGGAAACAGGTGAAAATTCATGTGTGTTGAAATTAATTGATGTTCCTTTTTCAAATCTTACAGCTGGAAACCTTGTCAGATTCTCTTATTTTGTCCAGTAATCTACCTACAAATGTTTTAGAGTTTTCTGCAGCAGCCTATCATGTTATCTGGGGAAAATTATTTTCCTTTGTTGTCCTTTCCAATCTTTACGCCATTAATTGAAGTTGCTTTTTGGATTATGTTAATTAGGACTATTGGTACAATGACAAAGGTAACCTGTGATTTGGGGCATCTGTTATTTCTTAAGTTAAAAGAGTTTTTCCAAGACTTTCTCTATTTCCCAAGACTGATTACACAACAGGAGCTTTGTGGGTAATCTTCGTCACGTTGCACTTTCTCTTTGTCTCCTAGTTTTCCAGGTTTCTTTAACTACAAAGATATGTCAACTTGAATGATTCTTATTCTGAACCTTTCGAGTGTGGCTGTATTGAATAGTATTTTAGATTTCATTGTTCACCTAGGACAGAAACAGCTTTTCATGTTGAATTACCTAGTACAGATACTGCTGGAATTCAGCATTAATGGCTTATTAAGGACATCTGGACTTCTCCGAACCCTAAGCAGACTGTAATGTCTGTGTCTGACAAAGGATCCGTCTCACCTGGTGTGAAGGCCATCTGGTTCCCTGAGGGCGTGGAGCCTTCTTTTCCTCTTAAACATCATCTGAAAAGGTGGAGGGTGTCCTGGGAATGGCATGTCCCACCTTAGAGACCTTGCCCTTGAAAATCTCCTGGGCCTTGTGCTTTGTTTGGGAGCTTCATAATGAATATTTCAAATTTATTTTTTATTTATTTAGAATTTTAGAAGTTTACAGGTTCTCTCTGATTCATATACAAGTGACATTTTTCTGGAAATTTTGGTATATCATTAAAATCTTCAACATGTTGTTTAATAGTCATTTCCTCATGTCCATAGACATTTCCATGTTATATTATGGCTGATGTTTATTTTATGAGTGTATGTTCCTCTCTTTTTCTTGCTCATTTCAGCCATAGAGTTATTTTTTCCAAATAACAGTGCTTTGTCTTTGTTCTTTCTCTCTAATTTATTTGTTTTTGGTTTTTTTCTCTTTTTTTTGAAAGATTTTATTTATTTATGCATACAAGAACTAGGGTACAGGCCAGAGGTGCAGGGGGTGAGAGGATTCACCAGAGACAGAGCGGGGAGCAGAACAGGCAGATGAACTGAAATACACTGCTGAGGGGAGTAGCGGGCGAGGCAGGAGAGGTCTGCTGTGCCATGTGGGTAGCTCCCTGGCTGGGGATCAAACCCGTGCTGCAGTGGCTGTGGACAGCTTCATAGGTTACGTGTTAACCCCTTGCACCACCAGGAAGGCCCTGTTTTGATTTGTGATCTTGTCTACACTCTCTCCTTCATTCCTTGTCTTCCTTTCTAAATTATGTTCAGTGACTACAAATGCATCATTAGGTATATTAATTGTTTTCTTGGCAATTAAATTTTAAAATAAAATAAAAATACATTTTATTTCTAGAAATTAGAATTAAATAGGGGAAATTTGTGTGTGTGTGTGTGTAACTTCAGGACAAATGATGAGTCTGAAGCATTTTTAATGTGGACATGATGAAGATTGAATTATAATTTCCCTATTCCAGTGAAATAACTGATTATTGATAAAATTCAATCATTTTATCACTAACATTTATTAAAATATATCATTTTTCAAAATAAATAAAGGAATAAACTATGTAATCTGTCCACTTCTTTCTTAAACATATGCATGGACAGTCATGAAAAATGTGAAGAATGTGTCTACCGTGACCAGTTCCACTTGAACTTTCTGACTGATGATTTTCATGCTTTAACACTGTTAGCACGATATTTGATGTTTAATATTTCCCCAAGGGTGACGTCATATTTATAATTTCAAAACTCGAAGCAGAGAGGCAGTGACTCACCTCCATTAAACTGACATCAAGTTACAACAGGGAGAGTTAGACGACACGCCTGTGTCTCATCTGCTGCACCTCCCTGACTGCCAGGGAGCTCAGGCGCTGTCCACGTGGGGCCATGCACTCTGCCCGGACGGGAGAAGGGCGTTTCCACAGTGGTTGGAGAGAACTGTTTTTTTTTATCATTTAATCCTAATGAAAATCTTCTGGAGACTTTAAGAAAGACTGCACAGAGGTATTATTGCTGCTTCTTTGAGCTACTGTTTCCCTCCTTGCTTGGAATACTTCACTCATGTAGCTGTTCCCTTGCGCAGCTGGACGTGCTTCCATAGCCAAGAACGCACAGTTTGCACTTTGTGACTAAAACAGAAGGAGAGACTTGGCCACGATCCAGATGAATAAGGTTACATTCAACTGATCTCATACCTTGTGAAGATCTTTGGGCCAATGTGTTAAGAAGTCCATTTAGCAGGGAAAATACATTTATTTCATAAATATCGAAGGATGTGCGTCTCCGTGAAAACAGATTCTGAGAGCCCATGATCTTGGTGAGCAGATAACATTCTATATATTCTGTTGCATGACAGAAAAATCAGATGATGAAGATTTAAAAGACATATACTTACTCCTGCCACAGAGTGATAAAAATGGCCACAGCAAGAATGGAGATGAACAGCTGGTGTGAGTCTCTACACACACACACACACACACACACACACACACACCAACCACAAACCCTCAGAAGTAATGCCATTGTGCGTGAGCATCCTGGTAAATGAAGCTGTGGGTGCATTGCCTCACAGATCAGGAGTCAGGGAAGAAGCAGTGTCCGTCCCAAGCAGGGAGAGTATTTGGGTGGGCGCTCAAGTCACAAGGCTGATAGTTGAGTGGAAGGAGGGAATAGAGTTTTCATTACACAAAATACAGTATTTTGTTTAGCAAGTCACATGTAGCAGAAACTAGGAAAGAGATGGGAAATACAAAATGTTTGTTTATAAACAGTAGTAAATTAAGCAAAACTTTATATGATGTCATTCTACACCAGTATGTACTAGTTTTTTTTGTTGTTGTTTGTTTTTTTTGGGGGGGGGGTTTACTAACTAGCTTCTAAATGATGTATCTAACTCTCAAATATGTTGATGTGTATGGCTAGTTCTTACTCATTCTCAAAGGTTCAGGATGCCGCTATACAAAGTAAAATATAAATAAAGACAAGGGGATTATGGAGCCAGATTCAGAATCGTAAGCACCTCTGTGTGCGGAGGAGGCATAGAATCAGTGCAGGCTTAGAGGGAGGATTAAATTGCTAAGTTTTCACAGTTGTTAATAATAAGATAGAGTATTAGATATTCCTTATGCATTTTATATATCTGAACTTTTTCAAAATAGATTTAAACTTCTTCTAAAATTTTTGACAACGCCCCATGGATTTATGGTGAGGATTCATGTCCTGGGGGAAGAGCAGGATTGCCATAAGGAGGATTGGAAAAGAATCTGAAGTTGGTGCCCAGGGCACTGAAGCTGCCAATGTGGGGTGTTTTCCTTTCCACCTTGGTCAGAGCGGAAATCTTCATGATGGAACGTTTTTCAATTGAGAAGCCACAATATTCGTAGAACTTAAATAAATATTAGTATTATATCCTTACATTTCTTACTCCAAAACTTTTTCTACAGCCTACTTACAATCAATCTTTCGAATGCAATCGATACAGTCCTTTCAAATGTAAGTGTTGAGTGACTGTGTTGAGTGACTGTGTGTGATGAGTGACTGTGTGTGAACGTAAGTACTTCCACATTCAGCCCTGTTCATGTTTGATTTTTTATCTTCTGATCTATCTGCTGATAATTTGTGTTGACCCAGTTGTCTCTGATAGAGGCCCAGAACAGAATGTTATTATTTAAAACAAAAACATTAATTTTTTTTTTATGTTTATGGAGAGAGAACTGATATATAACATTCTATAGTTTCAGGAATAAAACATAATGATTGAATATTTGCATATGTGGCAACATGATCAGCATGAATCTTCATACAAAGGTAAAGTTTTTTTTTTTCATGTGATGAGAATTCTTGAAATTTCCTCTCAGTAACTTTGAAGTATGCACTCCAGCACAATTAATACAGTCCTGAAACGTGCACATATACATATTAATTTAGCTACAAGTTTGTATTTTTGACTTTTTTCACCCAATTTGCTCTTTCCTCACCCCCTTCCCCTGGCAACTACCAATCTATTCCTGGTAGCTATGGTCTAGCTTTTTTTTTTTTTTTAATTAAACATATAAGCGAAATCCCGGAGCTTTTGTCTTTTTGTCTGACTTATTCCACTTAGTGTAACACCCTCAGTTTCTTCCCTGTTGTTACTGATGGCAAGACTTCCTACATGTTGTGATTGAATAATATTGTATATGTATCGTTGTTACTATAATTTATTGTCCTTGCGGAAACAATGCAAACTTTGGTCAATTTTCCGGATCTTGCTTTTTTAAAGAAAGACACTAGACTAGATGACCTGGAAACTCCCTTGTGTGTGAATATTTTCTGGTCAAGCTTTATCAGTAAAGACAATGAAAGAAAAACAATAGCGCTGGGAGGAGATGTAAAGATTTGCTTAGCATAAGGTATTGAGCAGCACTCTTTCATTTCCTGTATATAGCTTTCATTTCCGGTATATAGCTACTGGATTAGAATTCATGTACTTTATACACGAAGATATGATTTGTGATTAAAACCAAATAAAGTATAACTTCCAAACTCCATCCTCCAAAGTTAACGAAGCATGTCTTTTGTTTTTAAGATGTGCTATTTGAAGGAAACATAAATATTCTTCTGAAAGTTGAGATAACGCTATTTCAAGGAAACTGTCGGCCTTCAATTTGCAGCTCAGTAACCAGTGTTAGGTTAGTCACTGAAAAGCTGCAGCACAGGTGAGAGCTGCCTCCTCTGCAATCCAGCCTAAGTGGAAAAAGCAATGAGAAATTGAGTGTGAATACCTCAGAGGCAGAAGTCATTGGTCCAGGAAGTACCTACTTAAACTCTAATCTATACGATCAGAAATTTATTTTCCTGCTTCCATAATATTACATGTGCATGTGTTTCAAATTTCTGGATGCTTAGTACTTTCAGGGCTTCTGAAAAAAAAAATACAGTTAATTGAAAATCAGCAAGGAATTCGCCATCTGTTTGCAGAGCAGCAATGTCAAGGCAAAGTGCTAGCCCGTGGTACGTGTCCAAACCCCTAACAGAAATGTACAAGGCACATATGGCTGCCAATGTGGTTTTGAAATGAGAAGCCAATTAGTGTGCTAAGTGTCCAACCTGATCTGGACTCGCATTACTTACAAATCAAGGAACTGCAGATCCAAAGACTTTACCAGACCGGTTAAGGTAGAACCTAGTGCTATTTTTGCTAAAAATAGGCCCTTCATTAACAGCCACAATTTTTAAGGATCAAATCTCTTAAACAATTGGCTTTTTTTTCTTCTTGGGAGACTTTGCTGGGGCTGCTTGGTCTCCCAAGCACCCTGAGTTGTCTTCATCGAGAGCGGTTACTCATGATTGAACTTATGTAGAGTCCTAAAATTTTCTCAGCACATAAACTGAATAAAAGATCACTATGATTTTATATTATTCATAGTATCGTGCATCTAGTTTAGACCATGAATCATATTATTTAGTAAAAGCAATCAAGTAATTGTTTAAATTCTGTGAAATTGACTTCTGTCAGGTAATTTTTATTGACTCATTTCAGCTTAGAAACAACTGAGGATGTGGGGGTACTGTGGGGGTGGCGTGCATTTGAGCCCATGTGAATCTGTGCCTCTGAACCACATACCCTGTTGTGAACCAATGTTATTCCAATAAAAAACAACAAACAACCCCCTAGGAACCACCTTATGAACAGGCATTCTTGGTATTCCCATCTCAGAGATGAGGAAATTGAGGTGTAGAGACTGAAAAAAAACACTCAAACCCCTGTGCCCAGGGAGCGCTGACCCGGGCCTGGGTTAGAGTCTGCAATCCCAGGCGCGTCCCCAAAGTACTAAGCAAGCTGCCAGGCAGGTGTGACTAGACACCACTGCAGAAATTCAGTCGTTAAAAACATCAGCGTTGAGCCAATTTCAGTTCTCTCCTCCGTGTGCTTCTCGGTGTCTCTGGGTTTTAAGTGTTTTACTGGGCACTTTCTTCACTCAGTGCGGTATTAGCATTCTTGTCATCCTCTCTCCTCCCCTTTCTCCGAGCCCCTGGGCATGGAACAGGCAAGCAAATCCCCCAGCATTGCAAGAGCCGGGAGCAAGTGCTGGAGCCGCCCTCACCTCCGCTTACCCTCGGGAATTGCCTGTCTCTCTTTATGGCCCTTTGCCCTGCGTGTGACTGCAGATTAGACTTATCTCTCGAGTCCCAGGGTTCCGTAAGAAAATAGAAAACCTACGGTCCTCCAAGGTTTACATCTTCATACCAGACAAGAATCAAATTGACCTTCAAGAGTGATGGAATGAGAACAGTTATTACAGAGAGGTTTTGGTATAAATATATCTATGGATCAAATTTTAATATGGTGAACAAAACTAAAATCAATAGAAATTGAATATTCTATTGAGATGCGCGAACACCCCTTTACGCCTGTCTAATCTCAAAGTTATCATAAAAGTTTTTAGATTGTTCAAGATCAAAATCAATCCTACCATTATGTATTGTATTTCCCTGCAATAAAAATACTTTTTAACATATAACCATTTGAAAGAAATAAATTAATGTCATTCTCTTTGACATTGCGCTTATGTTTTCAATTTATACTTGAAAGTTTGAAAACAGAGAAATAAATTATGTGGCTGTCTCACATTAGTGTGAAAACTCCTCTGACACTGTAAAATAACAACAGCATTAAGTTACTTAAATAATTTGTGGTGTTTGAAGAAAGCTCATTAGCACCTTGTAAATTTTCACATAGCCTGTGTTATAACTTCATTTCCAGAAGAGCTATCGTAGCACAAAAACAAATCCCATGTGCAATTAATAACTGAAAGATTCACTGAGTGAGTTTTGAATAGAAGATATAACAACATAATAAAAAATAAATTCCCAACTTGGCGTACAGGGCTGAAACATGAATAAGAATCATCCGAGTAGCACTTACTCTTTTCTTTCTTTCATAATCTGTCCACCCACAAGGAAGATTAGCTCTATCCTATAGTTTCTGCAATTTAGTAAATAATTCTTTTAGAAATAAGTCAGATTATTTTATGGCTTTGGAAAACTTTCCTTTTAAAAGCTCAATGCATTACATCCCTGCAAATATGTTTTTTGCTAGTTTATTCCTTAACATATGTGAGAATTGTAAGTGCATCTGGGTTTTTATCATTTTGAGATTCAATATGTGCATTAATAGTATTTTGATTTAAAATTCAATAGATAAATAAGCTTACAGGGAAGGGAGAATCTCTTCTTCGTGTGTAACTGCATTTTAACTCATGTGATCATTGAATGAGCAGAAGTTCTGTGCAAATTAGGACCCGCAGCTGCTACCAGGAGATGATGCATGCAAGGTGAAAGATTTATTCAGTCTGAAGAGAAACAGGAGCACAGTGAAAGAAATCATCTTCAATGAAGACATTACTAACCATGAAGCTTGATCTATTTAATCACAATAATTTAAATATCCATCTATATACACCAAAAGATGCAAAAGGGCAAATCACATAGAAGATACTTGTACTGTAAAGCCAACAGACTTAAACTATATAAAAAACTTCCTCAAGCCAATAAGAAAAAGACAATTCAATTAGAAATAAAGACAATGTTAAGAGAATCGTCATAGCAGGAACTGTGCCAGCTTCACCTGACAGGCACAGGTAAAAACTGTAAAGAAGACTGGAAATCCAAACTTCTACAAAGAGACAGGAGGCTGAGACTATGACTTGGGTGCAAACTAAGGTACTAGAACAGGAAGACAGACTCAGAGAAATCAAGAGTTCTGAAACTGTGAGGGCAGAGCCAAGATCATGGAGAATCTATGCAGAGGAGGAAATTCCACCATTTACCCAGGATGTCAGAGACGCTGAATGCTGTTGCCTCCCGCCACTCATTCTCCTTTGAAAGGGGATTTTCTAGAGTGTGACCTGGGCCTGTCTAATCAGTTTGCGCCCTGTGTCTGTGCTGGGGGAGACTAAGACCTTGTTTTCTTAATTCACAGGTCTGCAGATGGAGAGGAGCTTCTTTGAGGAGCTACCCGCTGAGGTCTAGAATCTTAATGGCATGAGAGTTTTCAGGATTTGGCAAGAGGGTGAGTCTATTTTGGCTCTGGAAGGATCTGGAATCACTGTCGAGCAGAGAGAACACGGTTCTGACACCTGCCTGAAAGTCGGGCCCCGGCCCTCCACTCCCACGCTCCTGGCGTCGCCCTCTGTGGCCAACGGGATGCTGCAGGTGTGACGGGGTGATGACTCACAGCTTTCTAAGTGTCCTGAATTGTTCCTGTGTTACAAAGGAATGAGGACATGTAAAGAATATTTTTGAAAAGGATTTCTCTTTAAAATATTTTTATTTCAAATTTCCAAGGTGTATGAGAGAATGATGTGGTACATGCATGTATTGTTAGGTGATTGTGGTCAGGCGCAAACTTAGTGCCCAGTTGCCCCCCTACTGTGTATGCGCCAGCCCAGGAATGAACCAGGGATAACTTGGTCACCAAGAACAGCAACGCTGGGCCAGGGGACAGAAGACACCAACTGTGTAGCCTTCCCTGGCACTAAGTTCTCATTCCCTCCCACCCGCCTGTCTTGGATGAGGAGAGGAGAATCCACTTCAAATCAAACTTGAAATTCCTGCTATTGTAACTGTTAGTGTTTTGCTTGTTTTGGCTTCAGAGCGACAGGGAAATTCATGATGTGCACATCGCATTCCATTCATCAGCAGGGGAAATACGATACCCATTGAGTAAATTTCAAAAGGTGCTCCACGGCAAAAATGCAATTGTTTTATGATAATGTTCTTTCAACTGTGCTTTTTCAAAAGGCCCATCCAAATGGCACCTTCTTACTCTACATGAGCTACGGCATTGGGCTCTGGGCCTCACTGGAAATCAAGAGTTCAAACATCTTAATTTCCTTTATATCTGTCTCTTTCCCATGGCTCCCCCCAGTCTCGTCTCATCTCAACATCACAAAGTCATTCTGTTCTCTCAGCCAAAAGAAAAATGGTAAAATAAAATTAAAGTTTATCTCTCAGGGATGTCAACTCAGCTACAAGACTTTGCGCTAATGTGTGTGGGAGGTTATTATCCATTTGGTTCTATAAGTCATGTACTCTGAATCCGTTCTGGCTATACCAACGTGAGGTGAATGAATTCCACATTTCGTGGAATAAATATAAAATAAGTTTCCCTGTTTTAGTGTTGGCTGTTTTGAAACCGTGGGGTCCAGTGATAAGTAGGAATTCTTCTCTAGTTCTTACATTCTGCCAGGTAAGTTTTCAAGGGTTTTACATATATTTACACCTTTAATCTTCATGGGATTACCCCCATGTGATGGGAACTGTCAACATTTTGTAGATGACAAAATAGAGGTAAGTACCATTAGAGTCTCACAGGTAATAAGTGACACGGTCTCTCTAACCAGGTGTGAGGGCCCCATAGACTATGCTTTCACCCATTACACTGCTCCACCTGGGATGCCAAAATCACACTTTGCAGAGTTTCCTTTTAGCCAAGTTATATCTAAAAGAGAACACAGAAAACAAAATTTTGAGAGTCAGGTACTTGCAATAATCCTGATAATGCAAGAAGGTAAATCATTGTTTCTGTATCTGCAGTAGAGATTTTTAAGACATGCCTGAATTTTCAAATCACTTATACTACGTCTTGAGATGCTTGGGGAAAGAGTGCTTGTACTTCTCCAGCAGTCTCCTAAAGATGGATGGTGCAGCAGTATGTTTCAGGATCATTCAATCAATCATAAATCATTACTGAAGATAAAAATGAGAAAAGAATTGTCATTTTACAGATTTTAAAATTGTCTTTTATAGTGTCTGGGTTTTGTTCATATTTATCCTTCATACATAACCCTTATATTTCTCTGTTTACTTTGTTCATTTGAAATGAGTGTGTTGCTCATGAGTGCAATGGATTCTCGGAAGAATTGCTCTCGGATTTATATCATGAAAGATTTTGATCTTTGAGAAGTATCATTAAATCTTAAATATAAGATTACTATTAGAAGGTATGATATGTCTTTCTCATGAGAATTTAAAAGCATAAAATTGAAAAAGCTATAAAGATTTATAAATTTTTTAAAAATGAGAATGTGTACAGAGAAGATAAAAAACAAAGGAATGCATCAGGTCACTGTACCGGGGGTTATTAAAACTGACAGTTTCTCTTCCCAACTTTCTCCTACAGTATTCGCAACCACACCCGACAATGTAGAGGAGAATCTACTGTAAAGAGTTCAATAACCACATCGACTCTGTGACTCATGTTATACCCTCAAAAAATGTTCCAAAAAAGAAAAACCTTATGATAAAAGCAAAATGCATTGAAGTTCCTACTTGTCTGTGCCAAACTCTAGGTTTGCCAAACTCTAACTTCAACTTTTGGAAAGTTAATAATTGACCACGCATGAAGCCAATGTGGTAAATATAAAGAAAATGTTGGCTATTATTGATGCAATTTTTATGCATTTGCAATCCACAAAGATTTGGAATGCTAGAAAGGCATGTGGAGGTGAACTCTGTAAGAAAGCATACTTAGGATGCCTCGGCACCATCCTCTCCCTTGATTTTTCTGGGTGAGAGGCTAGGATGCTCATCTCATGCACCATCAGAATATTGCAACTGTTTAATAAAGAAGAGTCAGCAAACGGCAGGCCAGTCATGCTCATCAGTAATTTACTGAAATGCATTGCCAGCACAAATATCCTGGAATCAGCCAGCGTGCCCTTCAGCAGGTAAATGTGCAAGCAAACTATGGTAATCCATGCACTGGAATATTATCCAGTGATGAAAAATAAAGGAGCCATCAAGTTATGAAAGAACAAGAAGGAATATTGTACAAACTCTGTGAAATGAAAGATGTTAATCTAACATGGCTGCATACGGTATCTTTCTAACTATAGGACGTTCTGGAAAAGACAGAACTATCGAAATAGTAAAATCTCAGTGGTTGCCAGGGAAAGGAGGCAGGAATAATTTGACGAGGCACAGGAGACATTTAAGACATGAAACTATTCTGTATGATACAGTAGAGTGAAAGGTATTATACATTTTTCAAAGTCTATAGAATGTACCACACTGAGTGAACCTCAGTGCAAACTATGAACTTCAGCTAATGATGCTGTATCAGTGTAGGCTCATCAGGGGTAACAAGTGTGCTCCCTCTTGCAGCATGTTCGTAGTGGAGAAAGACGAGGGCGAGCATAGGGACTCTCTACTATTCAATTTGTTCCATTTTTCAGCAAAACTAAAATTGCTTTAAAAAATAATGTCTTCTTTTTGAAGGTTTTGTGTCATGGTGACTGGCCTGGATTTCTAAGAGGAAATCCAAGAGGAATTAAAAGGTCAAAGCTAAATGGAACACAGGCAAATTCAAAGGAGACTTTGCATGCAAAATATGACAGATGAAAAAAAAAAATGGAGCTGTTGTCATTCTTGGATTGTCCGAGTCTTGACCAACATGGACCGACCCCGTGAACTGTGGATCTCCCAGCTCACTTGTGCGCACTCCTGAACCCGGGATTGCAGAGGCCCAGCCCATCTTCCTAGTCCACTGTAGAGAGGGGGGATGGTGAGCATGACTCAGGCCAGTTTCCTGTTCGGGAAGTATTCGAAAAACTGTGTGTTTTCGTGAAGGAAGGAAAAAAGGAAGGAGGTGCTGGACTTCAGAGCTGAGACTCTTCCCTCATTTCCAGCTTCTGTGGGTATGTATGAAATCAGCCTCTTTCTCTCCTTAGCAGGGTAAGTTGTGCTTAGCAGCCAATTAGCTGCAAGTGGAATCTACACGCACGCTGACATGGAGCCAGAGCTGCACAGCAGGCGCCGCGGAGGATCGTGGGCTCTTGCTCAGAACGTTCTGCCCAGAGTAGACGTTTGTGTGAATGTGTGGGGGTGGGGGGTAGGTTTTTGACCCCAACACGCCTCTCAAGACGCTCCAACTCTGTTCAAATACTGAATGTCTCACGATGACATGATCACAGGTGACGCCTCATCATCCCGTTGTACTCACAGCCTCCCCTCTCCAGCTTCTAGACTCTCATTCTTCAGTTTCCAAATCCAAAGGCACCTCCTTTGTGAAACTGTCCTCTCCTCTCCAAAGCAGACCCAGTCCCGGGCCTGTGCGGCCTCAGCGTTCCTCTGAGGCTGTGGTAATGAGAGCCACAAGCTCCGGGTTCGCCTGAGAGAAGGCGACCGCCGTGGCCCGAAGGACAGGATTTGCCTTCTCATCTCGTCACCACTGATTCCCCCCAACGCATTAAAGCAGGATGGCATCTGGTGTCTGTCGCTTCTCTGTGTGACGAGACATGTCCAGTCATGTGATGCATGTCTTGGGGTGTTTTTCTGAGGGTGCTGCCAGTTCCATCTCTAGCACCCACCTTTATCCACAGACCCAGAGAAACTGTGACAAACTGAGTCTGGGTTCCCAAAAGCACTCACTTCCACCAGAACAGAGAGCTTCACTTACAATTCAAGTGCAGTCACATACACGCGATGTTAATTTATTGATCACAATGTGAATTTATTGGGGTGATCCTTGCTACAACAATGCAAGCAAGCAACTCAGTGGGCAGTTTGTTTACATTCAATAAAAAAATTTACATTAATTGAAATTTCCTGGGAGTTTGTAATACCTCAAGAATATTGTCATAGATAATTTTATTTGTTGAACAGTATTGGGTTAAAAATGCAAATTTCATAGATATACTGATGGTATCAAAAATATTTTTAAAACATATAAATACAACCTATATAGAGACAGTTAACAGGTAGTGATTTTTGTGTCTAAATAGAATATTTCTCCAATCTTAAAAATAATGTGAAAAATTACAGCCAAGCTCTTACGTGACGTAGTACTTCAGGTTCTTTACATGGAAATAGGACATTGTTGAATATACCAACGGATCTGTCAATTACCTTGCTCTGAAATATGGATTGCAAAAAGGTATGAAAGCATGACTAACGCCGAATAGAATTTCTATCCAAAATTCCATGAGGCAGAGAGGTAATTCCACTCCGTCAGTGAATTATCTCACAGAAGGAGGCAGCAGGAAATTGTGGAGAGCGGAGCTCACCCATCAGGAAGATGCAGCTGAACGGAATCTGTTAATAAACGAAGTTAACTGCATGGCTTCCTGGGATGAGCTTCCGATCATGTCCTTCAAAAGTTGCGTTTATCTTTGCTCATGGGGCTTCAGAAAGTGGCTTGTGTTTCTCTGCTCCCTACCTTGATGTGGTAAGATTAAAAGTATCATGAAACGTTGACCGGGATTTTCATCAGGGGCAGTAAGGTAGACAGGACCGATTCCACGAGGCCTCCTTCACTCACTGATAATGAAATCAAGATCAGGAAGTTGGAATACATTGATGTGACCGCACAGCTAGCAGCTGTAGTGCCAAGTCTGCAGCCTCAGCCTGGACTCCATGATCGTTAAGAATCTCTGTCATGATAAACTTTATGAAAGCAGCTAACACTTGTGGGGGGTTGACTTCGTGGCAATCCTCAAAGGGCAGTCCCTTCCGGCTCATCATGTCTGCTCACCTGAATCCCGCGTGCAAACGAGAAGGCTGAGGGACAGAGGCATTGGGCTGAAGTGGGAGTCGTGGGTTGAGGGTGTCATTCATCCGCTGACTCTTTCTTTAACTGGAAATGATTGATTCGCAACTCTGGCAGAGTTTGCAGTGGCCTCCTCTGGGGCCCGACACAAGAGGTGACTGGATTTCATAGCCATGCAAAAGGAATGAAGCTGCCGATCATGCAGGGCCAGAGCCAGTCCTGAGAAGTCCTGCGAGCCAGGACAGCGCAGTTCTGACTTGTGAGCAGGATGCGCCGGTCTCTGGGCAGAGCAGGGACACGATGTGGCTCCGGAAGACATGGGGAGGTGGCTCTCTCGGCCCCGCCGCTGGATTCTGCCTGTGAGCAGGTGCAGCGCTCACCGCGACTAGCTTCTCTTCAGAACGCTTTCCCCGTCACGCACCTGCTGTCCACTGGATGGAGTGGCCAGACTGGGGACCCAAGAGGAAACCAAGACTCCTAGTGACAGCGAGGAAGCCCCACACACAGGTAAGACTGAGAACAGGCCCACCTGTTAAACTGTCTTACTGGCACAGCCCAGAACACTTAAGATGGAGAAACACCCTAGAGAAAGACACCACATCTCCTTTTGTGGGGGATTGTAAGTAAAAAGACCAAGTGAAAATTGAAGAGTATGTCTAAAATGGAGTTTGAGGACAAGAAAATGATTATCACAATAGAGCCTGGAAATTTTAATACACACTCTGAGTCTTGTTTTAAGATAAGCTCCAGCTTTGGAGAAGTTCAAAGGAATTAACACGCATGAAACCAGTATGGAAAAGCTGGGAACAGGTTGCCTTGTTATTGATATATGTGTGTGTTTCCACATGGGTCTCCACCCCACCCGCCATGGCGTGAACCTCTCCTTGGTCCCAGCATGATTACTGGGGTTTCTTTCCATTTCTCCAGGGGTCCCCTCCCCAATACACAGCACAGAGATGATTCTAGCCTTACCGCAAATGTTAATGCCTCATATTTTCTCTAGAGATCTAGACATCTATGATTTGGAAAGCACATCCCTGGTGGTTTCCATCCTGCAGACTTTCTTTGTAACTATCACCTGCTCATTCATTAGAGATAGGGCCACCCCCGCCCACATCTTCACCCCACCCCGCCACTGTCCACTAACCAGGTGTCCTCAAATTGGAATTTGTGGGTCTCTGTCAGATGGGCAATCAATTCCCTTGGTCACCCTATTTATTGAAAGTGAATAAAAGAGAAAATGGGGGCCTCCCTGGTGGCGCAGGGGTTAAAGACAGCGCTATCAAGCTATGGCCAGTCGCTGCAGCACGAGTTCGATCCCCGGCCAGGGAACTGACCCACATGGCGCAGCAGACCTCTCCTGACTCGCCCACTGCTCCCCTCAGCAGTGGATTTCAGTGGATCCGCCTGTTCTGCTCCCCACTCTGTCCCTGGTGAATCCTCTCAGCCCTCCCAACCCCCCTCCCTCCCACCTCTGTCTTACACTCCAGTTCTTGTATACTTAAAGAAATCTTGAGAGAGAGAAAATATGCATGCATGTGACACAGGGTTCCTTTTCCTTTCCTTTCTGTTTCTCTTACAGGATCATTTGATAAAGATGTCTATATTCTGAGTTGCTGCATAAAGATCTTTTCTTGATAGCATCACTAAAAAAGGCACTCATCTTCACTCAAAGAAATCTGCCGGCTTTTCTTACTCCTCCAAACACCTGTGACCCATTTTCCATGAAAATCCATCATTCTATCACCTACTCTGCTCTCCCGTGCAGATCCCCGAATCCCCGGCCCTGTCAGGTGAGGAACAGCTGAAATGCTCACTGTGGTTTCTCCCTGAGAGCGCCCGGCTTCCCTAGTGGACCGTGGGGCTCCTCCAGCTTCTTCACGGCTTGGAGGCCTCGCTTCCTTCTCTGCACCTCACTTTCTTCATTATTATTATTTATCACTTGCGCAGACATAGACGGGATGTGGGGCACCCCCGCCCATGGCCCATCTTTCCTCACAATCTGTTTGAAGATAGTCCCTGGGGAGATTTTACTAAAAAACTACCCCCACAAAGCACAACACCTTTGGCTGAACCCACTCCCGCTCACACTTAATGACCCCATTGGTCCCACCAGGGAGACTTAGGGCATAACACACTCCACCTGCCCTACACTAGGCCCCCCAAGCAAAAGTGTGAGAGTAAATGGGACCATCAAGTGCGTGGGAGGGGCACACCTCCCCTTGCGATTTTGGAGAGGAGATAAGAAGGGCAAACAGGAATGCAGGGTGAGAAATGGAACGAGAAATTGAAATGGGAAACTCGATCCTGACCATGATTGAAAGATCGATGAGTCTTCAGGGCAATGAGAAGCTCATGTATGAGCTGAATAAATGCAGGTCCCTCACTGAAAATAATAGCCTCAGAACTTTCTAGAGACAGATACCAATAAGAGCAATACTTAATTTTCAGTTGGCAACTAAATGTTTATTTGAAAGGAAGGATTTCTGACATGACGTTCCGCAACAGAATAATAAAGTGGGGGGAAGAAACTAAAAGCAATCTGATAGTCATCCATTATTAGCTCTGTTCAGAATTCTCTTCTTGATCTTACAAATGTTGGTTTAAAATAAGCTTCTGCAGCTATATATTGCATATCAATTTCAAATTAATTTTTTTCTGCTGAGTTAAAGAAAAGGAGAATGAAATCAGTGAAAAGAAGACAATGGAGGAAGAAAAGGAAATCTCCCTGGTATTTTGTCAGCTTGGCATCCAGTAATCCTTAGGGGAAACTTGACTTCTGAATTCAACTTAATAGAAAACCCCTCTGAACCCTGTCATGGGAATAAGTATTACAGAATTTGACACAAGCGTAGACAAGCAGGATCATTGCAGCAGAAAATCCTATAACGATAAAGCAACACATTTTGACACAAGGAATCTAAGTTTGGTGATTATCAATTAGGCAGCTGGAGAGAGCTGATGGGACACAAAGTTTGAAGCAACCTTTTCCCTGGGGTGGAGGGAATGAGAACTATTTCCATGCCTGGTGAACAATACCGGTCGTATATCAGAGCAATTATTAAGACACACAAATTTTTATTTCAGCTTGCTGGATTAATCTTTTATGTGATTAAATAGATAATGAGTTAGAAAAACATTGTATCCATTTTAAATATTTAAGGCATGATATATTGTAAAGGGATCAACAAAAATATAATTCTTGAAATAATTTTGTTTTTTTTAAAGATTTATTTGTTTATGCATACAAGAGCTGGGGTACAGGCCAGAGATGCGGGGGGTTGAGAGGATCCACCAGAGACAGAGTGGGTCATAGAACAGGCAGACTGACTAAAACACTGCTGAGGGGAGCAGCGGGCGAGGCAGGAGAGGTCTGCTGCGCCATGCGGGTTGCTCCCTGGATGGCCAGGGATCAAACTCGTGCTGCAGAGGCTGTGGATTGCTTCATAGTGCGGTGCTTAACCCCTTGCACCACCAGGGAGGCCCACTCCACAATAATTTAAATCAATGTTAAGTGTACAAATAATCTGTTTACAAGTTATAGATTCATTCAAACTATTCTTCTAAATATGAGGAAATAGAAATATTGAAAATACAAATAGTGCTCAAACTATTAGTTCTCCTAACTTGAAACAGTGGGACACAGCATCAGATAATTTGCTCACCTGTTAGAAAGAAAATCTTAATGTCTTACAATAGAGACACTTAGAAAAGCAATTTCCTAGAATTAAAATCTTACATTGGTTAACAATGGAAAGCTCTGAGCATCTCCTGCTCAGCCTTCGCCAGCCCCAGCATCATGGATCCTGGCAGAGGACATGAGATCTCTGGACAAAGAAAAACGGTTTTACTGCAGTAATTAAAGTAACCAAAGTATTGGCAACTTCTCAAATGACTAAATTCCTGAGCCCCAACATCCACAGAAGGAAACCACAAATGCCAGGTTTGCTGTGATGCCCAGGAGGGACCCTCAGCTGTGGGCTCCAAAGATTTTATCCTCAACACACGTGCTGCCCATGGCTTCCAAGAGAGACTCTCGCCCTATTCCAGGATTCCAAGACTGTTCACTACACGCATGTTAACCAGAAGATGGTACAGCTGACGTCCCTGGACACATGGAGAGCTGTCCACCAACAACACTGGCATTTTATTCAGTATGTATTTTTTATGTTAAATACATAGTAAAGACATGGTTTCCTTTCATATGCCCATTTCTAAACACTAACTCGGTCTTTACTTTGTCTTGTATGACAATGATTTTTTACTTCTATTGCCCTCCAAGGTGAGTGTTTTTTTTATGATATTTTTCTCAATATAGTGTCATCAAATTTTCATATGACAGATATACTGTATATCTGCTTATGTATTATATGTTTTATTTGTGCTTTCTACATAAATGGAGTAAGAGATTTTACACCTTGAGAAACAGCTCTGCCTCCTAGTGGGTGACATCAGTCCCATTGAGGATGCTTGTGTTGCACTCATAAAAACTAATAATAAACAATTCAGTACATTTCTAATCATCTCTGGGTAAATCCTAATCTTTCACCAACTATTTTTATGACTTCATGAAGAATTTCTGTAAAGGTAATAAAAATATATATTATTTCAGAAACTCCTGATAATAGCTATTTCAGCTAGAGAATACTGCTAGTAGAGGATGAAGAAACTGAGATACACACAATTTCTATTAGTTCCCATTTCTCTATCCATAGAAGGAAGGGAGATGAGAGTAGAATCTAACCTCAAAGAGTAAGAGTAGGTGATACAGGAAAAATAAAAAAACAAAAATGAAGATACATTGAGTTTAATATCAGATTCCTTAACATGATCTGCCCTGTGTTCCTCTCCCTTAGAAGGGAATCTTCTTTGATAAAAAATACCTCTAACTCACTTCTGCCAACAACCCATCCTCCTCAAAGAGATCATTCTTCTTTGCCAACAGTGGCATTATTCCTTGGACAGAATTTTTTCCGTGTGCTTCTTACCTTCAAAATGTTACTAAAACAAGCATTCTGAATAGATGATACTACATCTCATGTAACATCAAGATATCTTTAAAAGTGCTTTATAATTTTCCAACAAAACTCAACATTTCACAATTTTTATAAACTGTCCAAAGTCTTCTAATATCCTGGTTTGAAAGAGTAAACACATTAAAAAATGAACACATGCAACATGAATAGTTAGAGTAGCAATATTTTTTTTTCTACCCCTAATTAACTGAACAATAAAGTAAACAGAACTACATACTAAATTGGGGAAAGACCCATCAAAACTTTATTTCCCCTACCTCATGCACTGAGAAGCTTTCAAATATCTTTAGTAACAACTGTTTACTCTTTCCTTTTGCTTGATTTTCATGAGTTATTTCAAGAAAATGAGAAAAGAAGCATAAAAGAAACACTTTGAACAAAGAATCAGCATAGGAAAAGATGAAAAAGCCATGGAGAAAAATCTGACAGGAACTACTGTTAGAAAGTGTCCAAGCTGTCAGCGCTGACAGCCAGAGTCCCTGCGGAGCTCCCGTCCTCGGAATGTCTGCTAAGGGGGTGGCACCGGGTGGATCGCATGGCTATGTTTTTCCCCAAGGCAATCTGTCTAGTTAATGCACCTTTTCAAAGCTTGCATTAACTTTATTTTACTAAATTGTGAAATTGTATTATACTTACAAAATAAGGTGTGTAGTGCATCTGTTCAGGGAGAAATACACATATGATCAAAGCTGATGTACTCACCACCCGTAGGTTTATCACACCTTCATCAACTAATTTATCAGCAAGTTTACTATCGGAAAAGTTCACGTTGTCTGTGAACCTAATTCCATTTTTTTTTTAAGAAACTTAAGGCCACAAATTTGGATTTGAGGTAAGGTAGTATAATTTTTTTACATGTATGATAAATTCTTTGGTAGGTAGAAGATAGTAATTCACTAAAGCATCAGAGGCAGACTATAAGACACTGTGAAGTCACTGTGTGTTTGGATGGTATTTTGTATATAATTATATGTCCTGCTTAAGCAAAAGAGACATAGATGTTACCTCCTAGTGGCACAGCTCCTTTCAACATATTCAGAAAAAGAAGGAAAACAGGTCACCGGTCACTGGCTACTTCAAAGTGAAGAGTATGGATGCATTAACTGTTGAGCTGTCCCCATGCAGCTTTAGAATACATGAACTCTAAATGGGTCATCCTATGAAAAAAATGTTTCAATTCCAGAGGTAAGTCTAGAAATACCAGGGGAGGAAGATAAAGTGCAGAAACAGGAATCGTGCAGGTTGACAAGGAAGCAGAGGAAATGTCTCCTCTATAAATAGAAGATACTGTGCCCAGTCCATGAAGCACAACATGGCGGCATGTAGCACTCCAGAGTAGAGCTAGAGAGGGGAAGGCAAGGCGAGGATGAAGCAGGGTTTGGCGTGATGGGTCCACAAGCCAAGGACTGCCAGCAAAACTTGGACTATGCAAGAACAGATTCTCCCCTGGAACTCCAGGTCAAGGGCAGCCTTTCACCTCCATTTTCACACATTGACACTGATCCCAGGCCTCTGCAGCCAGAACTTCAAGAGAACATGTTTCTGCTGATTTTACCTTACCTGGTTTTGGTCCTTTGTTACAGCCGCCACCACAGGAAACTAATGCAGGCTCTGGCACTGGGCACAGACAGAGGGAATGGCAGGCACGTGTGCTGCACCAGAACACTGCCTGGCAGAGGGTGCTGGAGAGGAGCTTTTTTTTTTAGAGTAGGGAGGTGGTTGGGGACAGAATTTCTTTTTAAATGAGTGCAATTCAACCTCCCCTATGAGATGGGCTTGGAACCCGCCCTCAAGAAAATGAGTGACACACTGTGCTGTTTCCTGAGGGAGCTTCCCAGCCAGGAGGGTCCAATTTCACTGCAGTTAATACTGAAACCCTAAAACTATCTAGAATTTCCTTGACTTTATAAGGCAATCAAAGCTTTGCTTAGAATATTTGATTACTTTATAATCAAATTAAAATAAACAGGAAAAAGGGTACACAGTTCTGTAGCAGCTGACAGTCACGTGGCACACCGTGGTTTTGCTGTCCTGACAGCATGTCATGAGTTGAGCTAAGTTTTGTGCTCCCTGAGGAAATGGGCATCTAGGGTCTCAGGCTAATTTTGATGAATAATCACCATTTTTTTTTTTTTTTTGTTCAAAGAGAGAACGCGTCAAGAATAATCAGGCAGTATATTGTGCATAGAAATTAAGCTTGTTTGAAGTTCTCATTTATTTTCATAGTTTAGAAGATGCAATTGGAGTAAATGAAGTTTTCTATCAAAACAAACCCCCAGGTCAAAATAAAGCCCAGGGCTCACTTGTCAGGAAGACATCCGTTCCTGTGAGAAAAACTGCTGAATTTTCAATGTGCTTGATTGTCCTATTTTCAGATCACACATTGACAAGCATTTTGCCCTGAAGATGGTGTGGTCAAGCCTGTTTAAAATTCATAGATATTTTTCTCTTTACCAAGATGAAGAACTCAGCACTGGACATTAGGCTAAGCTCCCCTCCCCCAACCCTAAATGTCCCTCGTCCCTTCGCCATCACATGCCGGAACAACTTTGACGTTTCTCTGCTGCCCAGAATCTCATTACCACTGACCACGCCAGACCCTCCAATTTAAGATTTGCAGGCACGCTTTCCTCTTGCACATGGACTTGCACTGCCCCTGTAAACTCGTGGAGTAGAATTCATTGATTTGAAGTTAATCTTTTGTACGCCCCTGTAAATATCTACAGCATTATAAAATATTGATCTAGACTATTGATCTTGAAGTATTCAAATTGGATGGTTATAAAGTTTAAACCTTTCATCATATAGATAAAGTTATCTTCCAAACTTATTAGTGAAAATTCTTCTTTGAAAAGTTACCGTGGGAAATGCCGTGTAAGAAGTATTGGTGAGCTTGGTTTCGAAGACCCCAAGGAAAGGCAGACCCTTTTTCATTTATAATGAGAGAAGGCTCAGTTTAGACACAACAGAACTTAAGGGTGTTTTTTTGTTTTGTTTTGTTTTTTGTTTTTTTTAAGCCAGTGAAGTTTAAGATTACCCCCTCTGACTCATACCCTGGAAATAGCACTTACACAACACATAGGTTTTGAGTCTTATTAATAAGCCTAAAAGGATTCATAAGAGAGAACTACAATGATTTAAATCTATATAGAAAAAGGTAACAATTCCTGATCACTATGGTTTAAAGAAGAGATTAAAACTCAAGCATTGACATACGCAGCCTGAACAGATGAAATGTGCAGGTGGACTGTGGCGGCTCCGGTCCCCTGGACACATTGGCAGCCACAGCCCCGCAGAGAAAAGCCCAGATGTTTTGATTGACAAGTCAAACCAGAACGCCCATTTCAAAACAATCAAATCTATGGCATCAGCTTTCTGTTCCTAGCTAAGGAGTCACCACGACTCATAGTGCCTTAGACAACACTCACAGCTTAGTTCCTAAGTCTGTAGAGCAGTTATAAGAGACTCACTGAGGCTTGCTGGGACCGGTCTCGTGGGGTGGACTTCAGATGGACGTCTCTGGAAGTTGTGGGTTAGGATCTGCTCAAAGTGCACGAAAGTTGTCATGGAACTCCTACCCTGGTGGTTCCAGTGCAGAGCTCTGCTTCCTGCTGGTGCAGCGAGGGAATGCACTTACCTGCGGCCCTCACCACGAATGAGGGCCCCTCAACTCTCTTTGAGCCACAGCAGGTTAACCCTTCACTCTTGGGCGCCCACAGATTCCCCTCCCACCTGTGCTTGCAGGGTTTGTGGGATCAGACAGTGTTCTCCCAGGTACTCTTCTTGCCAGCTAACTACAAGTCAACTGATTTGAACCCTAATTACACCGGAAAAATTCCTGATATCAGAAAAATCTCCTTTGCCATTTGAGGTCATGTCATTGTGGATGTCATTTCAGTGCTGAGGATCAGGTGGGACATGCGTGGGGGTGATGTTTGTTCTGCCTGTCGAATTTCCCTCTGACACAGGGTGGGCCAAGAAAAATGAATTCCTGTAGAATACACAGCTATCTAGAACTTTGAGAGCAGAATGCTTGTCTCTCTCGTTCTAGGAACGCCCCTGCCTCTGCTCCTGTTCCTCCTGGGTCTCAGTTCTCACCTGCAATCATTCTGTCTTTATGGTGTTGCCTTTTCGCTTTAATATTTCACTTCCGAGTTGATGATCTGATTCCTCAAATGCAAAAAAGTAAAAATGGTGCCATAATAGTAAAATAAAAATCTTTAAATGCTCGATGACCATTTATATCTCTTAACTTAAATCTGGCATTAAAAAAAAAAAAAAATCAAGTGTTACCTTGTGTAGCCTCTACAAAGCCCTGCCTCACCATTCAGCCAGCCCGGGATGGCTGTGCCTGTCTCTGTGGCTGACCAGCTTCCTCTCTGCCCGTGTAAGTTATGGCACTGGTGTTGTCTGCCCTGTCGGTTCATTCTTCCTTGGGAGGATCCGGGAGTTTTACATTTTCTTGCACGTTTTGACATAGAGGGTCACTTCTGATTTCAGCCTTAAGTGTAAATAGATTCCCTTCTGCACAACCTTCACATGCCCTTGTCTGCCGCTGCCCAGGAGAGGCAAAGCAAAGGCCCTTCCCTGGCCATCAGCAAGTCTGTCTGTTTCCCCCGCCCACTCTCACAACGAAGGGTCCTCTGTGGCATGTGATGTGTAAAAGTGGCCACATGCACGCTCTGTCTCTGCTGAGTCCTCTCCCGGTGAGGAGCCAGCCCTGTGCCCTGTGCCCTGTGTGCCCAGGCCCAGGCTGCGGCCAGGCGCGAGCAGATGCCCAGGGCTGCTTGGGCCTCCAGGCTGCCGCAGGCTGCGCTTTCCTGCTCCTGAGAGGCGCCCGCACACGACTCCGATGAGAAGGGAATAAAATCGGGCCCTTTCAGAAGGCTTGCCCTGGCCTGGGCTGGCAGCACGCGGTGGAGGCCAAACCCAGACGGCTGGGCGCCTGGCGCACCTTCAGGAAACATCATGGTGCTCTGGTGCAGTCTTGGCAACTCGAGAGACAACTGGAAATACATGCAAACCCTGTCTTTTTGGTGACTTTGGTCCAAATGGTCCATTTGGTCCATTGGTCCATTTTCTGTTTCCTGGAAGAAAGGCAAGAAAAGACACCGTCAAATTCCAACACCCCTTTCATCTGGAAGCAGAGGCAGAGGAGTGAAGCCTCCTGCAGATCTGAGGGGATGCTGGGCAGTTCTCAGCCCACTCCCTGCAGCACTAGGCTGTCCTCAAGAGGGCCTGGTGGGCGTTCTAGGGAGCAGGGGAGGGAGCCTTCCAAATCCCAAATTAGTGCTCTTAATACGTTGTTTATATAGAGCTCCAAAAGCTAGTGTGTTCATCAGATCAAAATCTCACGTAGAACCTACCTGAATTATGTAGCACCTACCTATGCCCCTCATTATAAAATCTGAATCACTTACAGTCACTTTTTTTCTCCAGAACTTTATAATCCCTTATTTCCTATCTTCTCTGATAATACGTGCTATAAAATGAATCCATTTATATCTTACCCCTTCTGTTGACTCATTTAAGTTGGTACTAAAATATTTGAGGCATATATTAATGGTTTTGACCAGACCAAAATCACTGGTCTGTATTTGTATAAGTATATAATGAAATATGTATATGTAGTTACCTGTAGATATTCCTGCCCACTAGATTTATAATTGCTATTTTGTTCCATCGCCTAGAATGACTTGTATAGTTCTTTATGTTCTACAAGTACATATTTGTTTCAAACTGAACACTAAACACCTTAGAGAAAAGACTTGATAAAAATCAAGTGTACTTTTAAGTCTATGTACACTGGAAGATTCTAGTATTGTTCACTATAAAATGAACACTAGGAGTTTGACCCCTTTTAGATCGTGTCTAGGAGGAGAGGCTACTGAGCTAACAAATTGCTGTCACTACGATCTGGCTTCATCTGTAAAGCAGTTCCAGGCCAGGATTTGGACGACAGCTTTGAAAGCTCGTGTCCTTTCTAATGCATTGACAACCTCGGTGGGATTTGTTTCTTCAGAGACATTGCTCATGAGAACATGAAGCAAGCAGAGCTGAGCTGACTCTCACCGAGTCTTCAGATAAATTGTTGTGACCCACATAACTTGCATTTTCTTTCAGAAATGTGTATAATTTCTCAAGGGATTTTGTGAAATGCTGCAGAGAGCCAAGCAATATTCTATGTCTAGCTGATAAAGTCTATAGAATCATACCAGGAAAAAAAGTGACACAGATGTTAGGCGTAGGTGAAACAGGGCGTTTGGGTCACTTTGGGGTCAGGAGAGGACTGGGGTGAGTAACTCTGCTGGCCGTGTCTCAGGTCACACCCTGTGAGTCTGGCCTGATGCTCTTGGAATTAGCCGAGCATCGTGAAGCTAGAGATCCAGGATTAAAACTTCCAGGTCTGAAGCATACTCACTAGTACATGAGTCAGTTTGAGCACCATGTGGTCTGCACGCTAACAACATAGTTTGCTGCATGTCACCATTTCATTTAGACCTCACTTTGAATTCTCGTTTCTTTTGGATTAAAGAGCACTGTTTTCACCTCATTTTTCTTCTAACCCGTTTCTTTGTCCCTCCCCAGTATCTCCCTGGCCCATGTCTCTAGTACCTTCCTTCCATGATCTGTTTGCTCTTGAGCCAGAGCCCAATCTCCAGGGTCTCTGGTTGCCAGAATCCACCCTGACCAGTTTGTTGAAAACTGCATGTTGTGCTTCAAAACCCAGTTGACCTCCTGCAGGGTTTTCTCTTCAGTGTTTTGTTTCAAGTCCAGGACAATCAACCTGGCCTAAGTCTAAATAAAAAAATACCTAGGATACCGAAGGATGGACAAAGTATGTTGTGTGCCAGTAACATTAATTCTCTTATGTTAATTAATGTTTATACCATATGAACTTAAGTCCTTGGATTGCTCTATTTCTCACATTTGATTTAAAAAACATAGTATTTTAACTGTCCAAAAGAAAATATTTAAATTTTTAGCAAAAAAGATAATTTTTTTGAAAAGTAAAGCAACAAAATAATAATAATAATAATGGTATTAGCCCTATAATAAACTTACTTTCTATTGTATTCAATAGTAATTAATTGCAAGGGTTTGCCCTAAGATAATGAGCATTTAAATGTGAGACTTGTCCCTATTCTAAGTAGATCACAATTTAGAAAGGTCTATTGGTCTATTTATCTATAATCTATTCCTGTAAGGTAGGATCATGAGGTGGAAGAATATGTGATTGGGCTACAAAGAGAAAAATTTAACCGCAGAGAATTGAAGATTTCAGGTGAACTTATAATGTCAACTTAACTCAAATTTGACCCACAGTAAGATATTTTCTAGGAATAAAAAGCATGTCTCTTATACGAAATAAATTGAATAAAGTTGTCAAGTCGTGGAAATGCAGTTCATATACATTAAAAAGTATTTCAGTGAGAATGAATGGAGAATTTTGAAAAGAAACAGTGGAAAGCAAAGGTGGAATTATAGTCAGTTTCTACAAGACATTGCATTTACCTTGTGAAGCGATTTAAGCATTTCTGCTGAGTTAGTAAGAACTATGAACAAAGGCGTTGCAAGATGTGAATTCCCTGGATTTACACTCTAAGTCTCACTCAGGGTGTAAGCTGCGTTGGTTAAAGGAAGGAAGAGAGGTGAGACAGTGGGCAAGCCAGGGCGGATGGAGACCTCGGTTGGTGGTGGGGTATGCTGGGGGCCAACAAGCTAAGTCGAGTGAAACTGATACGCATTACATATTGGTGCTGAGAGACTCTGTCCTTACAGAGGTTTCCAAAGTTAATATTAAGGGAAAAAGTCAATTCATTAATACGAGTCATTCTATTAAAAAAAAAAAAACTTTTCAGAGAATATTTTGATTGATCTTCCTAAACTCATAGAAATCTCATAGATGTCAGAAGTAAGATACAGAAATAGAAAAGATTGTTGTTAGAGGAAAAGTATCTTTGCAAAAACATTTCAACTTTTAATCATTGTAACTTCTTGTAGTAGAAGCTGATGAAAAAGTGATATGCTTTAAAAGTTTATCAATGTTTTCCTGGTATTCCATAAAGCTTCTGTGTTTATCAGCAATTTCCAGCCATTTGTATTGGAAAATAATATGTAAGAAGATACTATGATCATCTTAAAAAGTTTGGAATAAATTTCACTGATTGTTGTTTTATTTGACACTATATCATGAAGTTTATATTAACATTAGTAATGCCAAACTTTTCTGCAGACAGATTAGATAGCATTATGTATTTAATGATAACTTGATGGTATAATGGCGATTGGATGGCAACATTTATATGGGAAGATAAACATCTTTAATCTGCTGTCTGATTAAACCTGCTGGGGAAAAATATGCTTGAATATTCCCCTATTACTTCATATGTCTTTGACATCAGGCTTCAGAATTCAGTGAATTACAGCCTGCTATATTTTAGATGTCTGTAAAGAAATAGATGTGTCAATTATGTTTCCTAAAGCTTATTTTGTGGGAAAAAACACCTGATTAGTTGCTGGATACCCGTTGACAAAAATATGAAGTCACAATTATGGTTATACACTTATTTGCTTATCCAGTTCCTTAAAAAAAAAAAAAAAAACATAGGTGGAGCAGTTTTAAATTCATAGCAAAACCCAGATTTCTGTGTGCCCCCCCACACTTGTGTAAATGTCCTCCCTTCTGCCCTACCAGAGCACTGCATTAGGTACAAGTGATGAATCTGCATTGACAGGACCTTGTTGTCCAGACCCTCAGCTTACAGGAGGATTCACCTGGTGCTCTGGATCCTGGGGCTTTGGACAGATGCACGAGATGGAACCACTACAGCATCACACAAAAGCATTTCATTGTTCTAGAAATCCTCCGTGCTCCACTTAGCCCTGCCTCCCCCCATGACTAGTTGTCTTTAAATGATGTAAAAATTAACGTGATGATCATTTGTATAGCAGTGGTACAAAAATAAGGAAGGATAAATGGATAAAATGAAATAAATATTGGCCACTCTTATAGTGAAAACAACACACACTTAGGAAAGTGATGAATTGGTCTAATTACACTTTGAATATGACTAATTAATTATATTTTACAGATCATGTTTTTAGGATGATTTTGTGTTTTTATAAAAATGGCAGTTGTACAATCAAACTTACTGAGGGCATGATTGTTTTAAAACTATAAAAATGTGAAATGCACAGAATGGCAGCTTGGCCCCAGCCATGCGAGCTCTGTCATTTTAACGGGAGTGCCAGAACGCCTGATATTTCATTTTGTTAGTGAATGAACAAATCATTTGACGCATCAGAACAGTTAATTCAATTGTAAGTAGTGCTGCCATTTATTTTGGTTGGAAAATGAATATTTATTTTAATGCAGATTAGAATTAATTTTCATTTCTGTTTCAGTCATCCATAAAACCATGTATGAAATATAGTAAAAAGACAAAACAAACAAAGTAACTCAATGTCATATAATCTGTCTCACTATTTATTAAAGTGTATTTTCTTTAACATTGCCATTGGAACGTAAGTCTGCCAAGACATAATTTCCCTCAAAATTTAATCATAATTCTTTCAAATACCAAAGTTAAAATAACTGCTATTATTTATATTCATTTAGTCCTCCTCACTTAATTACATGAAATTTTTAGTGTGGTTTCTCACTATACCAAAATGTTAAACTATTTATATATATTTATATATATATATAAAATATATAAATATATATATATAAATATATATTTATATATAACCATATATGTTATATATGTGTATATATATTTATTTTATATTATACATATGAATTATGTTCATAAATAAAATCTGGAAGAGAAATATCAAACACACAAGATTGAAGATTGAGAAAAAATAAAAATTTGTCAATAGAGATTACATAAAGTCCTTTTTCATAGAGATTATGTCCTTGGGACATGAGAGCTTGGGAATTAGTCTTGGAAATCTTAGACATAGCATTAAACTCACTCCAAGAAGAAAATGAGTTATGAATCATGAAAATATATATTATTAAAATTTTTCTAAAGTTTTTGAAGCCTCAAATTCAAACTTGCAATAACTGCAATTATTTTAATTGTCCACTATGGTTGACAGTGTTCCCTGTAGTTCTTAGCTGGCTTTCGACAGCAAAGACATCATTCAATGAAAGGCTGATATTGCAAATGATAAAGAAGAGTGTGGATCTTTATTCCATGTTGGCATTTTCTTTCTATATGTGGATATGTTTGTATGAATGCTAATCTTTCAGAATGTTGCTTGGAAGTCGGCAGCAAACATTTCTCAGTTAGACCCTCCGTGCACACAATCTCAAAATCATCATCATACCATTAATTATAACAGCAATGAGTGAAACATTCAGCATTTAATATGGGATTGGAAATTTTCTAAGAGTTCTTTTGTGTTACAGTATACTACCTGGGGAAGAGTAGACAGTAGTAATGAAAGACCAAAATTACAATTGCATAAAGACAGTGAATTTATTCTCTCTCATAAGTTACAGCACGGTGATTCCCATCTCGGGAACATGTCAATTCTTCATGATTATTTGGGAATCCAGCCTCCTTCCATGTCACCACTCCTCTAAACTCGAGGTAATTGTTACCCTTTGTGTAATGGAAATTCCCAGCCACTATCTCCTGACACTTGGAGAGAAAGGCATGAGTAGAGCTGTATCCATCCCCAGGCCAGAAAGGGCGTGTCAGCCCCACACAAATTCCACGGGCATTTGTGATGTCAGCCAGCTCATGCCGAGGAAGCTGGGATGAAGAGTTTGGTCATAATTATAAGAAAGAAAGAAAATTGAGCAAATTCACTAGTGACTTTTCTGCCCTCATCACTGAACCTTT
The DNA here is from genome assembly GCF_014898055.3 of Talpa occidentalis. Classification (NCBI taxonomy): domain Eukaryota; kingdom Metazoa; phylum Chordata; class Mammalia; order Eulipotyphla; family Talpidae; genus Talpa; species Talpa occidentalis. Next base: position 115,322,529 of record NW_023605194.1, read on the forward strand.
CTCTTCTCTTTCCCCCAGAGTCAAAATTTTTGTAGCCCCTGAAGGAAACCAACTTTCTCAAATGGTAATTATCATGAATATTTTTCTGAGTCTGGCCCTTGGCTTTCCCATCACAGGGACCCCAAATCACACTCCTGCCTGTTATGCTTTGTGTTCCTACACCTTTTACTACTCTAAATCAGGGCTGGAGCTTTTTCAATGAAAGGGGGAGTAGCAAGAAGAACTGAAGAGACAAAGGACACAAAAAGTCATGACTTTAAATACATGTTTATACACAGGCATTGCAGGAAGCAGAGACGTTATCCAGCCAACCAATGCTTTTCACAGCAGCATGGAAAGAGAAGAAAATGGCAGGAGGAAGGCTCCTGTAAGTCTCCTCACGCTACTGCTGGAACATAGCACGTTATGACTTGGCTTCTTGCCCTTCTATTAACTTGTCTTTGGCCTGACTGTGAGGACATGGATGGGACCTCTTTAATATGACACCAAATTCCTAACTCATAAAAAGTCAACTTTGCGTAAGTTTGGCTCATCCCCAGAAATGCTCTCACTTCCACATTGTTCTCATTCTTCATGAGTTTGTTCCTGTAACTAAAAATATTCAAGTTAGCTTTGACTAGTAGGAGACACCTTGGAGGTTGTTCAGCTAGGAGCCTGCATTTTAGACCTTGGACAAAGCTGTTAAATAGTTTGCACAAGAGCACAAGCTTATTTATTTCAGGGCAGGACTGAAACTTTGTTCTACCGACTCAATCTAATATTCATCCGTTCATCCTGGTACACCTCACTGCCTTTCCATTCCCTCACTCTCTTCTTTTCAACATAATTATCCTTGTCACCCACTTTCTAACCATCTGACATTTTAATTAACTTTTCTAACAACAGAATCTGAAAGCTGATGAGCATTCCATTTTTTTTTTTCTTCTATAATTCAGTCTCCCTTTAAAGTGGCATTTCCCAAGGTATGTTCGCCCAACTCCAGTCTTAGAGGAAAGTTCTATATAAAATACATTCGGGGAAATTAGTTTGCACATGCTGAGTGTTACGATTTCTCTGGATGCATAGAATATACTAACATCATAAATGTTCTATGATGTAAATTCTTCAGGATAGAAAACAGTTTAACTTTGCTTAAAGCACTAGTTTTCAAATTTATATTTTGATCCCTTTCAGCTCAACCTATACCATTCAATTGCTCTGTGTTGTTGTTGGGAAAACTGCCCTGGAGTCACATACGATTGCTCTCAGGGATCTCTGAGACAGAAAGAATGGTCAATTTGGAAATCTTGTTTCATAAATGTTGACATCCTGATAAAGTCTGTTGTCAGAAGTCAAGGAAGCTGTCTAAGACATCAATCATTCAATCGATAAATGTTTTTAAAGAACTCAGGGTGATCTATATTATTAGCATTTCATATCATATATTGTGAGTATGGTCATTGATTATTCTAATATGTTTTTCTATTAAGGGAGATGTTGCATTATATGAATATATTTACCCAAATTATGCACTCTTGTAAGTGAAAGGAGGTGAAGATGTAACTAAGAAAATATATTTTGATCACATTATTATTTGGCTAACTTTAAGGGTCAAACCAAAAGCTTCAGAAAAAGGGTACTGCACAGAAATAAATACTGGAATAGGAAAACACACTCCCCCACTCACCCCACACAACAGTATCTCTCTCAGTATATGTTTTTATTCAATACAAATGTCATTCCAAAAAAAAAAATGTATCCAAGAATATATTTAAGTAATATCTAGCAACAATTTTAGCATTAAGAACTTGTTTTTTGTGGGCCTCCCTGGTGGCGCAAGGGGTTAAGCACTGCACTAGCAATCAATCTGAAGCCTCTGCATCAAGAGTTCAATCCCTGGCCAGCCAGGGAGCAATCCACATGGTGCAGCAGATCTCTCCTGTCTCGCCGGTTGTTCCCCTCAGCAGTGTATTTCAGTCAGTCTGCCTGTTCTGCTCCCCACTCTGTCTGTGGTGAATCCTCTCACCCCCTGCATCTCTGGCCTGTACCCAGTTCTTATATGCATAGATAAATAAATCTTAAAAAAAAAAAAAGAACTTGTTTTTTGTTAACAAAATGCCAACATACATTTTGAATTTTAAAACATTTAGCTATAAAAATCATTTTAATTCAATTGTCTTTAGATTCTATTGACAGTTATTGATGATATCTTTTTACCTAGTTTCCTAAAATGTCTGTGGATTAAAAAATACATTGCTGGGGGCCTTCCTGGTGGGGCAGGCGGTCGAGCGCCTCGCTGTGAAGCTGTCCGCAGCCTCTGCAGTGCATGTTTGAGCAATCCCACATGGCACGGCAGACCTCTCCTGACTCGCCCGCTGCTCCCCTCAGCAGTGTATTTCATCAGTCTGCCTGTTCTGCTCCCCACTCTGTCTCTGGTGAATCCTCTCACCTTCCCGTGCCTCTGGCCTGTACCCCAGCTCTTGTGTAAAAATAAATAAATCTTTAAAAAAAAAATACATTGCTAACTGTAACCTTTCTAAGCACCTTGGATTAGTTCTAACTCTAAACACCAATCTCACTATTTTGCTTTCACCACCCATTCTGGAGCTGATGCTCGTTTACAGCTACATGAGCTCTTGGCAACATCCATCATCTTCACCTTTTCAGATTATACTTTGTTCAAAGGAAATTCATTTCTTTTTTCTCTTGGATCTTTGTTCCAACCAAGCCATCTGACCACATTTATTTCTACAATTACCTCTTCAAATGTACACTTTAGGGTTACTCTGCAAAACAAACACGGGTACTATTAAATATGTCACTCAGTATTGTTTTTCTCCCATTGCCATGCAAATGTTATCTAGATAAGCATTCTAATTTCTTTTCCTTTTCCTTTAGAATCACCTAGGTTTTTTTTTTTAGAATAAATAGTTTTTCATCTCCTCCAAAACTACTAAAATTTGGACTCAGTAAATTTAAGATCCACAGATGATAAGAAGTTCAGAGGAATGACGCTTGGCTATAAATATGTATCTCTGTTTTAATTAGAGGTATATTTTAACCAATAGTTCTTGGGAATATATAGATAATTCATCATCATTTAAAAAATGAACCTCTTCAATATAAAATTCTAAATGAGCATTCACAGATTAACAAATCAGATATGGTAGAAAAGAGATTTTTTTTGTTAATGTCTCATTTAAAAATATTTTATTTTTTAAAATGATTGAACATTAAATTATTTCTCTTCCATTAATTTTAGTGTGTTACTTTTAAAATATAAACATGGTTTTCCTGACTTATATTCACTATGTTTGAAGCCCAAATGACTTAAATGCTCTTCCACAATCTGTTGAGTCTCCCTTCCTAACATCCAATTTTGTGCCACGCTTCTTTAATTCCTCATTATTTCAATAATAAGGGGCTCCTTTCAGTTTTTAATTACATGTTCTCACTCTCCTTTACCCTGATAGGTTACAGTTTTCACTCTTAATTTAACATGTAGTGACAACAAAATAAATCTAGGTACTTTGATAGGATAATCAAAAAATCTACAACAACATGTATATTCATAAATAATCCAACAAAGCAAAAAATAAAATTATTTAAATGCAAACATATTTTCTCTTAAAGCTTAACATATTTAATATATGCAGTGTTTGATAACAATGTTGCAAAGTTTATGGTGCTATTTGAATAAATCAGGTTTGGGTGTTCCGTTTTTATGTTAAAATCGGAAATGTTTTAATGTGATTTTATATTTTCCTTCAGGCATCTTTTGTTGGTTTATCTGCTTATGCTGAAAAGTGAATTTGAAATAAGAAATGTTGCCACAGTATACACATTTCAAGATTTCAGCCACATTTATCTTTATTTTCCCCTAAAGCATCTACCATATAAATAACATCTGAGATAAAAACCACAAAAAAGATTAAATAAAACAATAAACATTGAGCATTTATTGTTTGCATTTTGAAATTTTATTTACATATAGATCAAACAGAATCAATATTTTTTTAGCTTTCAAATCCAATTAAGGCTGAGAAACTGTAAAGCCAGTGTGATTCCTTCTGGATAAAAGTTGTCTTATAGAACATATTTACTGTATCTCTTAAGGAATATATTAAGACTAACTTATTCAAAATTATGTTCAGTATCTAATATCTTAGACTTTTGTCCTGAATAGTAGCAAAACTAATGAGAAAGATTTCATTTACTCAAAAAATCATTTCAGATTGCACACAAGACCTAAAGTGATGGAAATGGTTTACTAAGAGTCTATAGATGCTTCCAAGTTAAAAGGTGACCAGGATAAAGCTTCAGCACAAACATGACACTACCGGAGCAGTTTTTGTCCGCTATTATTTTCAACTGAAAGGAAAAAACCTACCTTTGCTAACTCATTACCTTATCATCCAGTCTCTTCATTTATGATGTCAGCAGTGAAATCAAATATAAATGACAAAGTTAGCTAAGATTCTAAGATGTTTCTCATACAATTAGAAATTCTTACCAAGACCATTTTTCACAGACTTAATTATGAGCCACATTTTATTATTACATTTCAAAGTAAAAGAGGATCTCAAGTTAATTTCATTCTATTGATCAAAATCACTTCTCAATGCTCCATCACATTGCCTTGATAAGCTATAGGATAGGGCCCGTTTTAATCTCCTGATGTCCTTGTCTGTTTCAGGCTTTCCTGGGGTCCTTGTCTTCCTCATCCTGCAGTGCATTAGCTCATGGTGCACACTAATTACATTCAGCTTCTGAAACCTTGCTTTTGTTTCATGTTCTCAGTCTTGTATATCCAACTATTCAGAAGGAATTTTAATGACAGGGATTGTGGTCTCTGAATCTCGCTCCAAGCCTAAGGCTGCCTAATAGAGTTAAATAAGTGGTAGATCTAGCAAGATGATTGAAAGAGTAATTTGAAAAGTATTTTTATGGAGTAGAACTGAAAAAAACTTTTGGCACCAATAAAACTATTGCCTTTCATAGGCATTACAATTCTAGGAGATTTTTGTAATTATTTTTCTCCTTTTATAATTGTCAATTTTTCTATTTACTTTTGGCTTGCCTGCAACTTATCCCTGCAGTGTGAACTGATATATATCCATTGCTGTGGTCAGTAGATATCAAGACTAAAGAGTCTGCTAAAATCTTGATTTATGTACTCCAAACTGGGTCAGTTTATCCCTGGAATGTATCTGAATGTTCTGTGTTATAATGTAAATGTCAGTGATACCAAAAATAAGCACTAGAATTATTCTAATCCTTCCTCTTTCTTTTTGCATTTTTCTCCCACAAAGATTTCATATCTTTAAGTATTGTGGCAATCAGGTAGGGTTTGTTAAGAAATAGTTGACTTCTTTGTATTAGTATTGTTACCTCTCTGAACCAATGTAAATTTAGACCAGAACAAACTAACAGACATCTTGCTAGCATCAGTTTGGTTAAATATATGTCTGCTACAGTCAACAAAATATTGCATGACAACTCTATAGCTATTATTTCAGAGATTTCTAGGAATGGTGTGGCTACAGAAATAGAAATCACACTGGAGACTTCATAGAAGTTTTTTTTCTGTTTTCCCTGAGTTTGTTTGCATATAAGCTATAATTTATTTTAGCTTCATTTGGTAACCACCAATGTATAGAGGCCGTCACAGTGTCCATTTAATCTCAAATAAGCAAAATATTTGTGTAGCTGCCATTTGAGGAGGTAAGCAGGATAAAAAGATTCAAACTCAAGTAGGTACAAATGAAATTGGTTTCTGTTTCCCAGGAGTTTTGTAAATAATAGTTTTAACCATACATAATGAACCAGATGCTTTTGAGAATGAGTGTTATTTTTTGGAAATATGAGCTTGGGGAGGCATCTCTTGGGTCACTAGAGTGCCATTTAGTGCACTATAATAACCACACTGAATGTGTGTGCTCTCTTAAAGAGTGGATGTGCTTCCTTAAACATTTAATTTTCCCTATATTGCTGATAAATGTGGCGGCTGAGTAGTTATTTCCTGCTGTGATTTGAAGGGTTTAAATTATAAAATCTATATCCCAATCTGCTTTTTGTTGCCTTTTTTTGGTTAACAAAGTGAAACTACCTTCAAACTCTATAAAGAGATGTTTTCTATTCTAAGTATCTTTGTAACAGAATACATATTAAAGCTGCATGACTAGGTGTAAATGGCATATCAAACAGATTTAAGAGCATATTTTTATAAGGGGGGGAATGAAGAAGGTAAAAGTGAGATGAACATTGGAGGCCTAAAAGCCTGAAAGATGGAATAAAGGAAAAAACAACCTAACTTTAAAAGAGTTGAATTCATTAAAATTATATTACACCATTTTGTAGAGAATGTAACATAATTAAAGTTTAGAGAAATAATAAAAATGATTAATTTTTTAATGAACTGATAAAATCTAGTAATCATTTTATGATCACTATAGTTGTCTTTTTTTAGCACTGACTATATGCCAAATTATTATGCCTTGTTTTTGGAAAAAGTCTCATAATTAAATCTTTATGCCAGTCTTCATGATGGCATAAATTTGTCTTACTAAATAGACAAACATGTTGACCCTTCAAGCTGTTCAAGGCTTTGTTAGCGAATTTTTCTTAAATGGTAGAACAGCGATGCAAACTAGGCATGTTTGTTTTCAAAGTCTATGATCTAAGATACAACAGAAGTATTCACTTTGTAAGAGATGTTCTTATAGGAAATTTAGAGAGAAAAATTGGAACAATTATAAAATAAGGATCATGGAAAATCTCTGCATCTCAACTTATTGGATAACAAAAGAGTCCTGAAATCCTCTTTCAACAATGATAAAATGGCAGCCAGATCATGACGATCCACTCGAGCTGCTTAATACCAGTCCTGAAATGGAGCTGGGATGGCTTTGAAATGGTTCCGCACTGTCAGGTGCCAAGGAGATCATTGAGTCCCTCTCTGGATTCTTCTGTGCTGACAAATAATCAAATAAATCAAACAAGCATTAGAAAACTTGATAAAAGAAAATGTCAAAGGAATTTAAAACAATAATTTGTATAGCCCCTGGATACATAGGACAGACCCAGCACCTGGCCTCAGATGCCACCTTAAATAGCTTTACTCAGACAGGACTTTCAGGGGAAGACAAGGATGGTCAGTTAGGGGAGTCAAAAGGGAAGGCACAGTAGGCAAAGGGAGACAGACCTAAATTCTGCCTTCTCCAGTGAATTAGGGAGATGGAGTTGTCCAGGAATACCTCCTCCTAGAGACACACCCACATGTAAATATCTTTTTCAAAAGCAACCACCACCCAGCTTTCAGAGTCCCACCCATGAACTCAATCTTTCCTCAAAAAGACATTTGGGGGCCTCCCTGAGGTGGTGCAGGGGTTAAGTCTCAGAGCGCTCAAGCTATCGCCAACCACTGCAGCACGAGTTCCATCCTGGCCCACAGGGCACAACAGACCTCTCCTGTCTCCTCGCTGCTCCCTTCAGCAGTGTATTTCAGTCAATCCACCTGTTCTGTTCCCTACTCTTTCTCTGATGAATCCTCTCACCCTCCCCCACACCTCTGGCCTGTACCCCAGTTCTTATATACATAAATAAAAAAAATAAATCTTTAAAAAAAAAAAGACGTACTCTGGGTTGGCACACTTTTGCTCCCCTACAACATCAGAAAAGCAAGCAGAGTCGAGGAGTGGAGCTTGCCTTTTGCTCGACCCCATCTAGGAGTAGTCTTCCTTATTTGCTCACCTATAAAGATTGGGTTTCCTAGGAAACAGACTTTGAAACTGATTTTGCATTAGGGATGTTTCCTGGAGAAGATCATAGAACAAAACACTCGTGAGGGAGCAAGGAAACTGGACAGACAGATGGCACAGGCGGGACAGACAGACGAGCTGAGCGCGAGCAGGATGCCCCTTGAGGTGTTCAAGATGGAGACCTGTTGCTGGTCTTTAAACTCCTGAACAGATCAAGCATTGGATGAAGACATGGGGTAGGAGAAAAGGAAGGAAATGCTGAGCACTTGGTCCTCTTAGTGGGAGGGAGCTGTGAGCTCACAGCAGGCAACGCTGTTACTCTCCAGAAACTGGGTTCTGAGCAGGGACTGGGTGCTTGTAAGTATCTACAGCATGAAGAGCTGCCAGGCACCAGGGCTCCGTGAGCGTGTGTGTTGGAATGGATTATGTAGCATCTGATACTATATATTAGAGTCCTGTCCATTATACAAAATCACTGTTTTTATTATTGAATTCAAGTTGTCATTTAACCAGAAATGGCAACACATTTAAAGTTATTTACAGTGCATGTGGCTCTCCGAGAAACACTGAAAAATCAACCCTCTGCATTTGCACCAAATTCGCTCAGTATCGCCAAGTCTTAGGGCTTGTGGATTGTTTGTGATCAGAGGTCCCTTGACTGCATCTGCAGTTTTAATTTCCCTGAGGGGAATTCTTCCAAATCCTGCTAAAGTTCAGGTTGTGCAGAGTGTGCTGGCTGCCCCCAGGCGAAGGGTGTGAGAGGTGAACCGCATATTAAAATGTCCACAGCAGTCAGCCTCCGCTTATCAGCCTCTCCTGGAAGCAAGGTGGGAAACTGTAGTTGCTGAGGCTCAGCAGTTAAACTGAGGAATCAGCCTTATTCTGATGGAGAGTAAATTACATGCTGGGATTTGGGTAGATAAGCTAATTAATGAATGTCTTAGCACCTCCATGCTTTCCTGCCCCAAGGCTTTTCACTTCTTTAACATACCTGCTCAGTGATGTCCACAAAATCAGTTTTATTCCAAATGCAAAAAGATTGCTTCTATCGTTGACACCAGACCAAAGGGAATTTTACTGTCTGTCTTATCCACATCTACTCTTAGAAAACAGGCAAGCGTACATATATGCATGACTTTTTTTCCAGGAATGGCTATATTTATCTTCTCCTATCACAGCTGCATAGATCTCCCAAAGTCTTTAAAGATGATTATGGGGGGTTTTAAGATTTTTTTTTTATTTATTTATGCATACAAGAACTGTGGTGCAGGCCAGAGGTGTGGGGCAGGGGCGGGTGAGAGGACTCTCCAGAGACAGAGCAGGGAGCAGAATAGGCAGATCTACCGAAATACACTGCTGAGGGGAGCAGCGAGCAAGGAAGGAGAGGTCTGCTGTGCCATGTGGGCCAGCTACCTGGCTGGCTCAGGATCTTGCTCTTGTTGCAGTGGCTGCCGATAGCTTGATAGCACTGAGACTTAACCCTTGGCCCACCAGGGAGCCCTGAAGATAATCTTGGTATTAATGAAGCCACCATGCCCAGATCAGTGAATGCACATGCAGTGTCTGTGGGCTGGAGTGCATGTAGCGCCAATGTCTGAGCTGTACTTTGTGAGAGTCTCAGATATTATTCTGTGATCAAATGCGTCTGTAACATCCATGTCAGCAGTGGTGAGTAGAAATACCTTGGATGACACATAATAAATGTGGAAGAATAACAGCGGTTAAAAATTTTAAGAGAATATAAAAGGGATTGATGAAGGACAAGAATAGAAAGATTGGAAAGGAGGTGCCCCAAGACCATAACCTGACTCACACAAGGAGGTGGGGGTTGAGGGGAATAACAGGACCATTAACCCAGGTGAGGAGGCACCAGCGCCTTGTGACAAGGCATGAGACTCAAGCAGGATCAGATGCTCTAGGGAGTGGAGCACAGGCCTGAGGGTAAAGATGTGGAGATTGGGCCCACCCTGGACTCTCTGGTCCCTTTCTAGTGTTGCCTATTACCCAACATCAGCCACAAGCAGCCACTCCACGGAGGAGGGACCCCTCCCAAAGAGAAAAGGACTCCATCAGTGCAGTCTCTGCACAGGCTCGGGGCAGCACTCCCACTGCCCACCTGTGACCATGCAGGTGCCTCTTTTCACCAACTCTCTCCCTCTGCAGGGCAGCAGCCTCCTGCCTGCCCATGACCTGTACCTGCCGGGGCTTCTCTTCACTGACCTCCCTCAGCGGAGGCCGCTCTCCTCAAGGCTGTCCGCCTGCAGCCATGCAGGCCTCTCTCAGCAAAACCTGTCCCTTTCCCTAATAAACCTGGCCTTTAAATGTGACTAACGTCTCTGTCTCATGGAGAAACTCGCCTGGGAAACTCGCCGCGCCGCTGAAATGGGAGCTCTGGGGACCCCTTTCCCAGCGTGAACCCAAGGACCCTGCGCTCCACGAAACTACAACAGGATCATCCAACACATCGGTTCCAAGCAAAGGAAAGGGAAGCTTTTCCTCCCAGTAAATTAAGAGAGATACTTTCCTCTACACCATTTGTTAAAGAGGAATGGCTAAATACTTACAGTTGTAAGTGCTTCATGGCTGGCTGGGCCCATAACAAAAGCATTTTACCTTCCAGGTAGATTCTCATCATGCAACAGGGTGGTCCCCAAGAAAGGGGGAGGTTCCCTGCCCCACCGAGGGAGGGTGTTGCTGAGCAGGGAGAGGAGAAGAAAAGTGAAAGGGGGGAATTGTTAGAGGGTCAGGATGTTCTGAGCTAATCCCATACAGGCTTGTGGACGCCACCCCCACGCCAGACCAAAGCCATCAGGACATTGGGAAAGACCAATCACGTCACCACCAAAGGGAAGGTGACTGGGACCTGAGGGTGGGGTTAAGCAGCCAGGTTGGGTATAAAAACCAGACATGTGGGCCTTGGGCTCCCTGTAGCTCGCCTCCTGGCTTCACCCTCCTGGCTCGCGGCCAGCTCTCAGAGCGCCATTTGGGATTCCAGATCGGCGGATCGGGTAGGACACATTTAAAACTTTGTCTCCCACTTTTCTCCCTGAGCTGTACATTTCCTCATTTCCCCTTCCCTTGTCAATAAACCTTTTATTAGCCTTTCCTGTGTGCCTGCAGTAGAGCATTGATAAGTCCTTTTAAGCACGCGGGTGAGGACCCACAGTCAGGCACCCCGTTTTGTATCGGGGCTGCCCTGTAACAATCACTTTAAAGCAATGGAAGGAGCAAAGGTCTCAACTGAAGCCCAATCCTGCAGCTCAGGACATGTGAGCTCAACATTTGCACTCGCTGCTACCGCTCTGTGTAGAATTCCCCCGAAGGAAGCGTTTCTGACAGCTTAGGGGCGTCCTAGCCAGTAAATCAATTCCAAAAGTTTGGCTTTGCAGTGATGTAGAAGGCTTCAGAGAAACATGGTCGCAGATGAGGGCATTCTGGAAACTAAGCCATTGCAAATGGACCAACAGCATATCACAGTGCACAGGGGAGGCAGAAAGACCCCCACTCAGAAAAGATTTCTGGGGCCAGTTGTGATGGCTCAAGAAAATCAATTATGGGACACAAAAGATGACGTAAGCAAATATGTGTCTTTTCAGAGTTCTTTTTTTTAGTTGAAGTTTCTTAGTATTATTTTATAAGCATATCAGAATTGAAATATAGACATTTTAAAATGAGAACTAGGTCATCCCTGGTGGTGCAAGGGGTTAAGACACAGCACTATGAAGCTATCTGCAGCCTCTGCGCCCCAGCCAGGGAGCTGAACTGCATGACGCAGCAGACCCCACCTGTCTCGCCCGCTGCTCCCCTCAGCAGTGTGTTTCAGTAGATCCACCTGTTCTGTTCCCCACTCTGTCTCTGGTAAATCCTCTCACCCCCACACCTCTGGCCTGTGCCCCAGTTCTTGTATGCTTAAATAAATCTTTAAAAAATAAAATAACCTGAATACTCTAAGTGTTGCTAACGGGCTTCCCAGGGCCACAGAGCCGCATTGTCCTCCAGCACCCACACCAAGGCGGCACCTCTCATAAGGGGCTTCCAGGCAAGGGGAGAAAAGCCCATTGACACTTTAGGGAACACCAGCCTCACGGTAGGAATAACCAGATAACAGTCTTCTGATATTTTCGCTCCACACACATTTTTGTGGATGCAGATATTGCCGGAATATATTCCATTGTCTTAATACTTTGAAGGAGGCATAGGTTGAAGGGAAAGAACATAATTAACAGATAAACTTGGTAGATATGGCTTTGGAAATTATTACATTTTCACCAAAAATGCATTTTGTCATCTCTTCAACTTTAGAGTGCAAATGTAACAGACATAAAATTCTAAAAAAAAACCCCAAAAAACAAAAGAGATAGGCTTTTCAAAAATAACACGAATATTCAGCTAATCATGCCATTTCAAAGGTTTATCGCACTGGTCTTCCTACTGTCTTGTAGAGAAAAGTAACATTTTTCATGTGTTGAGGAAGAGGACTAGCAAAAGCTTCAATCATGCAGAAAGCTGTTTTCAGATTTCCATTTAAAAAAAAAGCAAGCACCATTTACATGATAAATTACTCCTAGACAAGAATCTTAGCTGACTACCCAAGTGCTTGATTCCGTTATCACAGATTTGTCCTTCAGTCCTCACAGAATGAAAATGAAGGACTTGCAACTAATTGTGCCAGGAAACAGCTAATTTCCTTATAATGCAAAAAAAGAAAAAAAAAAAAAAACAGCATTGTATGCCATTAAACTTCAGAGCAAATAATATCATGTGCAATAACCAACTATTATTAATCTTTATTGTCCTACAAGTGTCTTGATTGCTATTCATAAGTAAATTTGCTTCTGAAAAGATCTACAGATTTCCCTAAAACATGAGAAAAGATTTCAGTCAATAAAGAAGTTTTAAAAGTTCAGAAGGAACTTTCTGTGTACAGTCTCCCAGCATGAATTGCAGAACTTTATGAAGATATGCATTTAAACTGTGATGAAGACTTGCTTAACCTCATTAGTTATCAGTAAAATGAAATTTGAACCTACACCATGAAACCATTTTATGTCCACGTTTGGAAGAGACTAGGAGTTAAGTGAAAGAAAGAAGAGGGGCGCTGGGGTGTCTCATCCAGTTCTAGAGGGGCAGTCATTTTGGGAAAATACTTTCAGCATTGGCCAGTGCAATTTACTCTGGTCTAAGGGCGCCTAGCCTCTTCGGAAGGGAACTCAAAGACTCTCTTGATGTTATGGAGAGAGGGACCTTTAAAAATAACCATAATGGTTTATTTTTTTAATAGAATTATGGCTAGAGGATTGTTTGCTTTCCTTTTATGATGTTTATGTAACACAGTGGGCCCCAGGGAAGGGGGAGGTTCCAGGTTTCCTGCCCCACCCAAGGGAGGGTAGAGCTGGGCAGGGAGAGAAGAAGCTGCAGAGGAGACTGAGGAAGGAAGGAAGCAGGATGGAGCCAGAAGGAGACCTGGAGGAGGTGCGTGGATTAGAGAAACATGTGAAGAAACTGCGCTTGCCTTGTGGTCGTGGACGGGGTGATACAGATGTGGGTGAGAGACCCGTGGGGGGTGACAGTGGCGGTTTTTGTCTTGATTTTGATTTTGCTCTTTTCCTTCCAGACTTGTCTGGTTGTTTCTGATCCTTTTCTGTGGGTCCCCACTGGCAGGTGCTTTAAACTTGTGCCAGGCTTTGGGGCCTTGCTCTGGGCCAATCCCATTTGGATGGACTTTTACCCACGAGAGGACGGGTCACTTTGGGTGCTTGATCTAGAAACTTGATTCTTTGCCTTTCCTGTATTGTTCCCTAATTGTATCAAAGTTCCTTCCCATTAAAGTCTCCTATGTTTTGTGTTGATGCGGCGGATGGCAGAACCTGTTCAGAGCAGGGAGCTGTGCGGGGTCTGGGGTGCCCCTCCCGCTGCCCTGTAACAGATAGATAACTTATATATGTGAATGTGTGGGTAATATTGCCATCAGCAACATTTAATTTCCGTTTTTACTTTGCACCTTTTCTCATTTATGTTAAGCAAGAAAGCCAATTTACTGAAAGTTCTCCAGTAAGAACAAAGGTAAATTGCCACCTGGTATTCTCTCAACTCCAGCACACAAGACCGTGAGCGCTGATATTTTAGAGTTGTGAAAGATGACTGCTTTTACAGATAAAATACAGAGGGTTTATACACGGAGTACACTTGCGCAGTTAATTATGTAATCATGTGTATTTACAATAGGTTATATTTTAACTTGAGTTTTGTTGGAAATATTTTTACACACTAATGGGGAAAAGGGAGGTTCCAGGTTCCCTGCCCCACCCAAGGGAGGGTGGAGCTGAGCAGGGAGGAGAAGAAGCAGAAGAGAGAGGACTGTGAGAAGGAAGGAAGCTAGAAGGCTACCTGGACAAGGCGCGTGGAGCAGAGACAGAGACACGTGAAGAAGCTGCACTTGCGTTTTGGTCCTGGACGGGGTGACACAGATGGGGGTGAGACCAGTGGGGAGGTGACCGTGGCAGCTTTTATCTTGATTTTGCTTTTGCTCTTTTCCTCCCGGACTTGCCTGGCTGTGTCTGACCCTTTTCTATGGGTCCCTGCAGAAGACGCTTTAGACTTGGGGCAGGCTTTCGGGCCTTGCTTTGGGCCAGTCCCATTTGGGTGGACTTTTACCCATGAGGGGATGGGTAACTGGGGGTAGTTGATTTGGAAACTATATCTCTGTCTTTTCTGTATTGTACATTAATTGTATTAAACTTACTTTCCATGAAAGGCCTCTATGTTTTCTCTCGATGTGGCGGATGGCAGAACCTATTTAGAATAGGCAGGTTTGGGGGTACTGGGGTGCCTTCTCTCTTTAATGTAATACTAAGAGAAGTTTCCTAAAGAAGTTTGCCTATTTGCTATTCCCATATTTTAATGTTATCTTTATTGTGCTCACAAGTGTCACTCAAAATTGTCTAGAGATTGAAATGAAACAACACAACAGGCATGAATGGTGATAAAATATGTTTATTTCTAATGAGGTTAATGGATCTACAGTTAATGAGTCTACAAGGGTCTTCTGCTTTGTGAGGAAACAGACTCAACAATCTCATTCACTTGTGTTTCTCTGGTTTTCTTTAGACTTCTCAGTTGGAAGTTACACGTAGGATTTACTCAGTGATGTCTATGTCGAAGGCAACATATTTGACGTTCTGCTTCGAGAGAGGTAAGTAAATCCACTTCAGTTGTCAATTATATAATCTATTTATCATATTCATTGGGGTATCTTTTAATAAGGTTAAAACTAAGCCCCCACCTCTTGCCCAACAGGAATGTTTTGGGGGGCTTGAATAGATAAAGGGGATTGATAAGATTGCTATGGGAACAAGGCCTTAAGACTGATCTCTTTGACCATGAATGTGGAAACAGATCCAGGACAGTCTGTGTGGAAGGTCAATGCCCAAGTCCAGACATCCCAGCACTACCAGGCCTAAGCCGACTCCCCAGGCTTGGAAGGTCCTCGAAAAAAGCTGTGATAGTGAGCCCCAAATGCTTCTTCGGGGAAGACCTCTCCTGTCTTGCCTGCTACTTCTCCTAGCACTGTATTTAAATAATCCACTTTTCCAGTCTCCACTCTGTCTCCTTTCACCCCTGTGCCTCTGGCCTACACCCCATTTGTTCCCTACAGCAATATTCAGAAGGGGGCCCTGGTCGTGATCCTGAGCTGTGTGGAGATGCTTTCCTGTAGGAGGGAAGAGGAAGGATGTTGTTAACTCTCTCCCTTGTCTAGGACTCACGCTGTATATGAGACAGATCCCCCTCTTATACTTACTGGAAATTATATCTGACATACAATGACTCTTTAGATATTAATTTATCGTTCATCATTAATTTGTTCCTTTTTTCAATTTTTGTTTCATGCTTGTGTATGACTTATGTATATGCTTTTCCCTGTTTTCTTTTTTTTTTTTTTTTAATTTAACTCTACCTGTTTTTAATTGGATTGCAGTCATTGTATTTTTAAGGTTCAGTTTTTCAGGTATTACCTTAGGTTCTCCAAAGCAACAGAGTCCAAAGTATGTCATATTGTTTTAGGACAGGGAGAGGGGCAGCCCAAGCCCCGCAAACCTGCCTATTCTAAATGGGTTCTGCCATCTGCCGCATCAACACAAAACATAGGAGACTTTAATGGGAAGGAACTTTAATAAAACTAGGAAACAATACAGGTAAGGCAAAGAGTCTAGTTTCTAAATGAAGCACCCAAAGTGACCCGTCCCCTCGTGGGTAAAAGTCCATCCATATGGGATCGGCCCAGAACAAGGCCCCAAAGCCTGCTGCAAGTCTAAAGCATCTTCCAGTGAGGACCCACAGAAAAGGGTCAAAAACAACCAGACAAGCCCGGAAGGTAAAGAGCAAAATCAACATCAAGATAAAAGCTGCCATTGTCACCTCCCCATGGGTCTCACCCAGTCCACGACCAAAAGACAAGCGCAGTGTCTCTAGGCTCCATCCTGCTTCCTTCCTCAGTCTCTTCTGCAGCTTCTTCTCTTCCTGCTCAGCTCCACCCTCCCTTGGGTGGGGCAGGGAACCGCCCCCTTTCCTGGGGACCACCCTGTTACTATATGTATAAATTTAGGTTTACTGCATATTACAAGGAATTGGCTCACATGATTATGGCGTCTGAGAAATCTAAGATCTCAAGCTTGGCGGGTCAGGACCCAGGAGGGCCAGTAGTACAGTTCTAGACCAAGTGCAAGTGGAAGTCAGGTGCTGGGCTTTCCCCTAGTCAGGCAGACAGAAAGAATTCTTTTTTTTTTTTTTTTTAAGATTTATTTATTTACACATACAAGAGCTGGGGTACAGGCCAGAGGTGCGGGGGTGGGAAGATTCACCAGAGACAGAGTGGGGAACAGAACAGGTATATCCACTGAAATACCCTGCTGAGGGGAGCAGCAGGCAAGACTGGAGAGATCTGCTGTGCCATGTGGGTCAGCTCCCTGGCCGCCTGGGGGATCGAGAGCTGCAGTGGCTGGCGATAGCTTGATACCTCTGTCTTTAACCCCTGCAACCAGAAAGGGAGAGAGGCCCCCAGAAAGAATTCTTTCTACTCAGACTTTTATTCTTTTCATACCTTCAACAGATTGGATGAGTCCCACCCACACATGGTAGATCAATCTGCTTCACTAATTCAAGTGACTTATTCAAGTGGTAATTATTCAAATGCTAATTCAAGTGACTTATTCAAATGTTAATTTCCTCCAGAAACCTCTTCACAGACACACCCAGAAATAATGTTTAAACAAATAGCTGGACACCCAAGTACACATGAAAGTATCATCACGTTTATATTAGTATTTGGACTCACACTGCTTGAAAATACTGATCTTGCTTTCATTTTAGCTTTTAACTTTGTTACATTGCTTTTTGCCTAAATATATCCTAAGTTTTTAATCTAATGAAATATTTCAACTATTGCTTTAAGATTTCTTTGCTTCCTTTGCTAAAGAATATCATAAACTCCAACCTTGATTGTGGATTAGCTCAGCATAGTCTATCAGTCCAGTTACATATTGTTAAACTAGAGAATTATAATATAGAATTCATCAAACTACATGCAATGCACTTTTTTTCCTCACTCCTCAGACCCTGTTAAGATAAACATGGATATTACTCAGCTCTTGAGCAATACTTAAAGTTAACCTGGGAGTTAGCTAAATAAATTGGGTATTAAAAATTGGAGGGCTTTACTTTTATAAGTAAAATTAAATATAAGCTTTTATCATATTTGCTACAGGAGAATAGAGTTGAATAAGTGCTTCCTTCCTGATGATTTATGAAGACCCTGGGGTTTGTAATGATTTGAAAACATGCCACAGGCCAATTACTGTACATCCTCTCATCTCACTCACCGCACTGCAGTAAACACAGGTTACTGTAATTTCTTTCCAGTAAATGAAGTCCTGATAATTTCTAGTAATGTTCTTCTCCAAATAGCCTCCATTATTATTATATGTATAAAGTATCAACAACTGAGATCAGTTTTATTTTGTAGTCTGACATTTTTAATAAACCCACAATAAAAGCCACCACCAAAATAGATATATAGGCATTGCAATATTTTACTCTCTATTTGGAGGCTGCCAAAACAGTGTTTTTGTTATAAAAATACTGTGTGACAAAAGCCCTTAGCACTGTGACCACTGGCATCTGAAATAAATCAGATATCCTTGTTTGCTTTTCTGGCTAAAACATGACGCAGTTTTCCTCATTGCTCAGCCCAAGTCCTCACCCTGAGTGGAAAGACAATGATAAAGAAATAAAAAGTAGGTTCTCGGCGTGATCTGCTGTGGTATACATTTTACTAAATTGCTGAAATGCATGTAGTTAGGAGTTAACTTTCCTAAAGCATAGCTCTTGTTAATCCTCCTCCAAGATATTTTGCCTCAGGCCCCACCCCACTAATGAATGAAGATACAAATCAGCTCTAGAAGTTGCATGTTAAGGGGTCTCACACCCTTCTCATTTTATTTCTCACTTAATAACTTGATGAAATGTCTCATTGCTCTCAGCAAAAACATCCAAATAATTGACTCCCTTAATCGCCTTTTTTTTTTTTTTGGTCTTTAATGGCAATTACGGATGCTGTGGCAGTGGACAGACACATACAAGTCTCTGGGGGTACAAATGTTTTCATTTATCTTGAATATATTCCTAGAAGTAGAAAAGCTTGCTACATGGTAAATCTATGTCTAATAGTTTCAAAAGCTGTCCAACTATTTTCTAAAGAAGTTGTACATTTTATATACCCGTCAACAATGTGCGAATACTCTAGGTCTCTCCACATGATGACCTACACTTGTGTGACTTCAAAAATACATGTATTTTTGAGGCAACTTGAGGTTCATAGAGAAATTGAGTAGGCACAGACATTTTACACATAACCTTGGCCACCTCGCCCATTATCTATATCCACAGCAGAATGAGATATTTGGCACAATTGATGAACTTTTATTGCGTCATCGTCATCACCCAAAGTCTACAACTTGTATTAGGGTTCACTCAGGATGGTGTACATCCTGTGGACTTGGCCAAAGATGCAAGAACATTATACCTCATCACATATTACATACACACACACATCTAACATTTCATGTATGTATCATAGTACCCCATACCGCATCTTCACTGCAATGAACATTCTCTGTGCTCTCTTCATTAATATTCGTTAGCCCCACCCCTAACCCCTGGCAACAGTTGATCCTTTTACTGTCTCTGTAGTTTCATCTATTCCAGAATCCTAGAATATGTAGCCTTTCAGAACGGTTTCTTCCACAGGGTAGCAGACATTTAATACTCTCCTCTCTTTCCTTTCATGCTTAACAGTGCATTTTATTTCAGCACTGAATAATACTCCATTATTTGTCTATTTACCTTCTCTAAGACATCTTAGTTGATTCTGAGTCTTGCCAATTTTAAATACAGCCACTATATACACACACACATAGGTGTGTGTGGTTTTTTTAAGATTTCCTTTTTGTGGTTGTTAAGATTTATTTATTTATTTATACAAGCACTGGGTACAGTCAGAAGCATGGGAGGGTGAGAGGATTCACCAGAGACAGAGCGGCGAACAGAACAGGCAGACTGACGAAGTACACTGCTGAGGGGAGCAGCAGGCGAGACAGGAGAGGTCTGCGCACCATGTGGGACCCTCGCTGGTGGCTGGGGATGGAACTGGCCCTGTAGAGACCTCGGGCAGCTTCGCAGCCCAGCGCTCAACTGTTGCACCACCAGGGGAGGCCCCTTTTTTAAGATTTCTTATTTTTATTTATTTATGCATAAAAGAAATGGGGTGTAGGCCAGAGGTGGGGGGTGTGCGTGTGTGAGAGGATTCATCAGAGACAGAGTGGGGAGCAGAACAGAGGATCTGCTGAAATCCACTGCTGAGGGGAGCAGCAGGAGACAGGAGAGGTCTGCTGTGCCGTGTGGGTCAGCTCCCTGGCCAGGAATCGCACTCAGGCCGCACTCAGTCTGGTGATTGCTTCATAGGGCTGAGACTTTACCCCTGTGTCACCAGGGAGGACCCAAAGTGCCTGACATTTTCCATTTCCACCAGCAGTGAGCTGGAATTGCTGAGACATCCTCATCATCATTTGGTGCTGTCACATTCTGCATTAGGCCTTCGGAATGGTGGGGAGTGGCATCTTATTGTTTTAATTTGCATTTCCCACATTAGCACTATTTTAATAGATGTGACATGGAGTGGAGTCTCATTAAGTTCAAATTTGCATTTCCCTAAGGATTACTGATTTTGAACATCATTTCATGTACTTTTTGGCCATTTACATGTCATGTTCGGTAGGCTCATTTTTCAGTTCTATTATGGCCAATATCTATTGGGGCTATTTGTATTCTTCAGGTGTAGAATTTCTTAATAGATTCTGGTTGTAAGTACGTAAGAGAAGATATGATTGCAATCATTTCCCCCCCAATTTATAGCATAGCTAGCCTGCTTTCCCTCTCTTTAGGAAGCCTTTTGAAAATAAAAACTTTTAATTTTAATGAAATCTGATTTATCATTTTAAAATTTTATTTCTTGCCAATTTTGAATTTAGGAATATTAAATCCTACTCTACAAAATATGGACTTTTTTAGAGTTTTTATAGCTTTGGAATTTACATTCAAGCATATGATTTATTCTGAGTTAATCTTTTTGTACAGTGTGAAGTAAGAAGACAAATGCATCTTTCTTACAATGAATAGTCAATTGTTTTGATTGTTTAACTGATTGGGTTCTTGGAATTTTCATGTAATTATGACTATGTTATTTATCTTTACGTTGCAAAGTATATATATTGATATATCTTTACATGTTTAAGAATATAGTTTTATAATTATTTTGTGTTTAGAAAAGTTGAAAAGGAATATAGGGCACACTTTTCACTTTCCCCAAATTGAAAGTATTCCCCAAACTGCAAACAGACCTAATTAAAAAAGGGATGGGCCTGGGGAGAACATAACTTCCCCAGCTAGTTACAGGGAGGGAAGGGAAGACCCTGGCATGCATGTTACAGTCTCTAGTTTTTGTTTTTTTCTGAGAATCAGTGCATTTTCTTGAATGAATTATTTTCAACTTGTAGTCTCTGTAGCCAATTTTATTAATTAAAAAAAGATGTATTTATTTATGCATACGAGAACTGGGGTACAGGCCAGAGGTGTGGGGGGTAAGAGGATTCACCAGAGCAGAACAGGCAGACTGACTGAAATACACTGCTGAGGGGAGCAGCAGGCTAGTCAGGAGAGGTCTGCTGTGCCATGTGTGTTGCTCCCTGCTTGGGGATTGAACTCGCGCTGCAGTGGCTGCAGATAGCTTCACAGGTTGCGTCTTAACCCCTTGTGCCACAAGGGAGACCCATAAATAAATAAATCTTTAAAAAAATAAAATTAAATTAAGTCCAGTTAGTTATTTGGATGTATTTAAATGAGCTGCTTTGAAGACCTTATCTGCTAAGTCTATCCTTGGGCCCAGCTTCCTCACAGTCATCCCAGGTGTGCCTGGACTTACAGTCAGTCCGTGATTGGTCAGCATCATAAGGCTTTGACTTTTTTAATTAGGTCTGTTTGCAGTTTGGGGAATACTTTCAATTTGGGGAAAGTGAAAAGTGTGCCCTATATTCAGCCTAGGCGACTGCTCTTGGTTCTCTCTGTTGCCTCACCAGACACAGCTATGTGGGCTGGCAACCTCTGGACCAGCAGGGATGGGGCTGAACTTGTGCAGACCCCCAAGGCTCTGGCTACCCCTAGTTTGTCCTGTTAAGCTCTGACCAGTCTGCCATTGCTTTTGCCCTTCCTTGCACCACAGTTGCACCACCCTCCCCTAACTGTTCCTCATTGCGATTTCTACTATTTTTTCTTAGGAGTGGATTTTTCCATGCTTAGCCCTGCATAAAGTTAAACACCTTAGTTAGACCCATGAATAGAATTGCCTCAACTTAAGCTGGTGGGAGGATAATGGGAGATTTGTGTCCCCACAGGCATCCAGAACAGAATGTCTGCACTGGAGCTAGACCCAGCTACAGGAGGGACTGTTTTCCATTATCTTACCTTCTTTTTTTTCTTTTTTTTTTAAAAAGATTTATTTATTTATGCATTCAAGAACTGGGGTGTAGACCAGAAGTTCAGGGATGAGAGGATTCACCAGAGATAGAGTGGGGAGCAGAACAGGTGAATCTACTGCAATCCACTGCTGAGGGGAGCAGCAGGCGAGACAGGAGAGGTCTGCTGCGTCATGTGAGTAGCTCCATGGCGGTCAGGGGATCGAACTCGTGCTTCAGTGGCTGGCGATAGCTTCATAGTGCTGTCTTTTCTAAAGTGGGTTTGCTGCCTCATAGAGTCTGAGGGATGGGCTTGGGGAGAACATAACTTCCCCAGCTAGTTACAGGGAGGGAAGGGAAGACCCTGGCATGCATGTTACAGTCTCTAGTTTTTGTTTTTTTCTGAGAATGAGTGCATTTTCTTGAATGAATTATTTTCAACTTGTAGTCTCTGTAGCCAATTTTGAAATGTTCTGTGTTTATTTTTATATTTTTACTATTTTGTCCTCTTGTGTTGCTGCTTTATTCTCTAAAGGCCTTTTCAAGCTTCTTACACGAACATTACAGAAGTTCATCCATATATTACCTTTTAATAATAAAAGAAAATGAAAATCACATGCATCATTATAGAACAAATAGGTTATCCACAAAGCACTTAGTTGAAATGAAGCTGGTATAAGACATTGGAGTAATGCAAGAGTTTTTGCTTTGAAAGTTTTTGATCAGAGTCTTATACTCTTCAATTCACCATTAAAATTTAAAGCAAACAGAGATGTTTTAAAACATGCAAGGACTGAAAATGTTTCATATAAAATAATACCTGAAGACATGCTCTGACTAACAAGAGATGAATTACAATAATAAATTCAAGTCTATCCATGTGAGAGCGGTTAGATAAATAAGACATAAAGGTAATATAGATGACTGCTTCTCTTAGGGATTGCTACACAATCATCACAAATCTTATCTCAGGTCTTGGGAGATATCTGATATTTTCCCCTCAAATTTCTCATCTAATTTTCTTGCATAGGTGTTGCTTCTTAATGCTTGAATTCATTCATCAATTCTCTTATTATCTCTCTGCAATAAATTCAACTATAAGATATATATAATCTCTTGACACACATTACTTATATAGACCTATGATGCAAAATCTAATTTTTTGGAAATTTGACACATTACAGTAAAATAGGTTATATTACAGCACAACAGAGAAGTTAAAAGATATTGAAAGCAGGTATCAAACATTTTTACTTTCAAAAAATCTGCAGCTGTTTTCAATACATGTCATTGTAAAACCTGAAAACTGTATCTGAAAGTGACATATAAACCCCAAGATGTATAACCAGAACAGAAATGATCAATGGAAAAAATATCAAAGAAATTTAAATTAGCATGAATTTAAAAAAATATATTTTTATGATGGTTATAATAAAAATTGAAGAGAGCTGTTATAAAAAGATTTTGTGTTCACAGTGGAATATCTAAATATGAAAATCAAAGTAATTGAAAATGAAAAAAGAAATAGAACTAAAACCTGCATGGGAAACTTTTAAAAATTGGTTTTGGGGATGGATATACATTATATTAATTAAATCTACTGTTGTAATTATACAAATAATTTGCATATATGTAAGTAGTGCATATATAAGGCATAAAATAAATGTCTGGTGGATGACTATGTAATAATTTCTCTATCTGAGATTCAAAATGTCTTCTTATTTGTTACTCTCACCTCTGAACCCAAAGTAAGGCTTAATAAAAAAAAAATCAAATCCTAGGCTGAGAATATGCCTCAGATGCCTGCATTTTTAGGTATTTTCTCTAGTTATTTTAAAATTATAATTTGCAGAGCGATACAAATAAACTGTTTTATAAAATTTCCATAAACATTAATTTTTATGTTCTTAAATTTTAGGATTTTAAAATTAGTTTTCTTTCACTCTTTGCCACGCAGCAAAGGTCCAGGAGCTACTAAGATTAAGTCGTGACTATGCCAGCGATTTGATCTCTTGTGTGGAGACTTTTCCAAGGCTAGCAGCTCCCAGCTGTTTACCCATTTGGCTCATAAGTAAGAGCAAGTGGGATGTCAGGCCTGTGTGTTGCCAGAATCTTTCCCGCAGCCAGGAGGGCACAGCCAATGATGCTGAGGAAACCATAAGGTGAGGTTTGAAAGACATCATTCAGAATCTGCCCTTCTACCTTCTGGTATGTAAGGTGCTATTTGATATAAGGGGAAAAACTACCGTAGTGAAGAAAAGGAAAGAATTATGTTTTTCATATGGAGTTTAATTTTATTTTTCGCTTTTCAACTTTTTGGAGATTTTTTTTTTTTATATTGAAGTAACATTGCATGATACCATTATCTAAGTTTAAGGTATTTCTCATTGAGAATTAACATGTGTCTATGCCGCATTTTGAAGATTAAATTTGAAATTAAAAAATGCACTGTTTAGTAGTTTACCACAAGATCATTTGGACTCTAGAGAGGAAAAAGAGGAAAATAAATAGAAATCTGGAGTTTTAAGAGTGTTCTAAATATATAGTAAATTTAGAAAGAAAAACTCATTTAGAGATATGCATGAATGAGAAGAATAATTCAGTCACATAACAAAGACTTAAAATGAGGTCTTGGGCACAACACAAAATCAATGCAACCTCAAAAAAGTTTGGATATGATATAACGAGGTAGCACAAACCTCGCAGGCTCTGGGTTAAAAGTTAATTTACTTGAAAGTACTGATTTTTTTTTTAACTGAGAAGAGTGTTTACTTATTTTTTTATGGAAGTAAGTGCAGTGTTCGTGCTTAAATTTAAGCATGAAGGAAGCCATCTTTCAAAAGTTGGGAAGCATTCTCTAAGTAGGGAAAGAGGCTCCTTCTGTGAATAACAGCACCCAGAAGCCACACAAGCTAGAGTGGAGCTCCGGAGTTCCCGCAGCCTCTTGCAAGAAGAAGGGACAATTTTACCATCTTGCTACGGCCAGCTTGAGGGTAGGTCTGGTCTACAGAGATGGAGCTGAGAATTTTGGACGTCAGAAACTGAAGTCAGAACAGGTGCTAATGTTTTACCTGCTATTCCCCACCATGCTCAATCTGTGTCAGCCCCACAGAATGCTCTGCTGTTCCTCAAACTTGTCAGTGGTACTCCACCCTAGCTGTTCCCCAGTGGGGGTGCTCTGCTTTACCTCTCCAAGTCTTTGCTAATGTTCATCTTCAGGTTGGCTTTCCTGGAGCTACGCCAGCCTGTCGCAGCACCCACCCTTTATATAAAGTATGTACTATATATATCCTATGCTTTCCTTATTGTATCATTTCCTTATAGTATCCTTCCTTCCTGCCTTCCTTTCCCCATTATTTCTATTATTTTGTACCCTTTTCTACCCCCTAGAACACATTCACCCTGAGGTTAATTATGTTAGTTTTATTGACTGATGATTATCACCAAGTAGAACAATGCCTGGAACAAAGAAGCACTTAGGAAATATTTGTTGACTGAATGACTAATGAGCATATAATGTGACAGAATTCTAAACAACACAGTAAACAATCTGTTCAATCATCTAAATCAATATAATTTTAGGTTATCACTTACAGGTATCATTATGAATAGGCTCATTTTTTTTTTTTAACTCTTAGATGCCACTTATCCAACTGGTAGATAATTTGTCTTGTTGCCAAATCAAATTATATTAAATCAAGCATTGATTTTGTCCTATAATTCAAAGATTGTCTTGTCCGATTTTAGAAAAACTGGAGATACTTCAGGTTAAACATTTATCATTAAAGGCACTTTCAATTTCAGCTCCAAAATGTAAGGAGTCTGGAAGTTGACATAAAAAATATCAAAATCAATGATCTTCTTGGATCTGTCCAAGAATTGACGTTGTTTGGCAAACTGCCATCCCAGTATTTGGAGTGATCAGGCAGGCCCAGGGAGATGGAGCAACCAAGATCTGCTTAGCGGGAGCCAACACTGCTGTTTCTGATAATTGCTTGTGTTGGGGTTGGCTGACATATCCTACCCACTATAGGAATTGCTACCACACATCCATTATCACGTCAGAGCATTCATCAACTTACCTTGCCCAAAGGAGCTGGAAAGACAAAAGAGAACACATCCTCAGACTACATTTTCTGAATAGTTTCCTGATCAGCAAAACTCTAGGCACGGTAAACATCTTGATGACATAGATTCATCTCCTGCCACCTGACTTCATCTGTTTTGGGGCAGAAAAGGGGAAGAAGAAATACAGCATTACAGCCCCAACAGTCAGCACCTGGCTTGTTGCTAGGAGTTAATTCCTCATTTACAGTTAAGCAATTACAATTGTTACCTGTGTTGTACTGGAAATAGCCACTTCTCAGAATACAAACAACAGACAGAGCACTCTTTGATTGAGTACTCTGTCAAAAGACAGAACACTTTGAATCGAGACAAAAGTGAAACTCCATTGTCATATCTAAACTCACGATTAAATAAAAGATTGATCAAAGTTTTACCTGTCTCATGGGGCCTCCCCGATGGCACAAGGGGTTAAGACACAACTTGTGAAGCTGTCCTCAGCCTCTGAAGCACGAGTTCAATCCCTGGCTGGCCAGGGAGCAACCCACATGGCACAGCAGACCTCTCCTGACTCGCCTGCTGCTCCCCTCAGCAGTGTATTTCGTCAGTCTGCCTGTTCTGCTCCCCACTCTCTCTGGGGAATCCTCTCACCCCCCCACCCCACACCTCTGGCCTGTACCCCAGCATATGCATAAATAAATAAAATCTTTAAAAAAAAGATTTACCTATCTTATAAAGTGACCCCTGTTAATTTTCATGAATTGAAGATGCTTTTGACTGTTCTTGCCTACATAATTACCCAGACTTCATTCCTTCCTCTTCCTAGAAGAGATTTTTTTTTTTAAAACACACAGTTACCCCCATTTCCTGAGAACATATTGTAAAGCTTTCTGGAAACCCCCTGCCCTGACTCCCTGGTCCAGCAGGGAAGAGAGCAATGTCATTAGCAGAGGCTTAAGCGGGGAGTAGAACAAGCGGGTCTACTGAAACCCACTGCTGAGGGGAGCAGTGGGGAGACAGGAGGGGTCTGCTGCGCCATGTGGGTCAGCTCCCTGGCCAGGGATCGAACTCGTGTGGCTGCTGATAGCTTGATAGTGCTGAGACTTTAACCCCTGCTCCACCAGGGAGGCCCCCACATGTTTAATGCCAGTGTCGTATTGTTCCTACCTATATAAACTAAATGCAAACTCCTGATTGTTGAGATGGTTCTGGCAGAGCAGTATCTTGGCACTGCTTCTTGGGTTCAGGTCCTCATTTTGTTTATCTAATGAGCTCTTTGTTTAACTATCATTGAGATATTTTTTTCAGTTAACACATCCAATTCAGAGCAGTCTTGCCTTCTTGGAACCTGCCCTAGATCCCCTAACACCCTCTTCTTGAGGGGCCCTTGGCTTTTCCGTGGTGTTCTGTTCCTTCTCTTTTTTTTTCTTTTTTAAAGATTTATTTATTTATACAAGCACTGGGTACAGTCAGAGGCGCAGGAGGGTGAGAGAATTCACCAGAGCCAGAGAGGGGAGCAGGACAGGCAGACTGACGAAATTCACTACTGAGTGGAGCAGCGGGTGTGGCAGGAGAGGTCTGTGTACCATGTGGGACCCTCGCTGGTGGCCAGGGATCGAACCAGTGCTGCAGAGGCTGCAGGCAACTTTGCAGCCCAATGCTCAACCGCTGCGCCACCAGGGGAGGCCCCCTTCTCTTTCATTACACGGTGTCAATAGACAACTTTATGTGTGTTCCTCATGACCTTTAGTTAGGAGGCACTGACACCTAGAATAAGACAGCTGTAACTCTGAATAATCACCTCTTATTTTGTTGACAGGCAGTAATCTTCCAATTTGAATGTGACTATCATTTTCAATGACGTTCTTCAAGTTTTCTATGAATTTTAAAATGAGATTTTATTTTTTATAGCATTTTTATCATTGTTTTCATTTTAATCATTGTATCCTTTACCCTCTACTCTGGTCAATATTTTTAAGTTTGGTGTCCTAGTTCCTTGCTCTGTTTGTTTCTTTTTTACTAATCCTTAAACAAAGTGCAGTGGGAAAAGAAACAAAAAAGTTCCAGTTGAGTCATGAGGAAACAGAGTTTAAGTTGCGTGCTTAACAATGCACACAAAGTATGGATTTTTTTTATTAGAATGACTACTATAAAAACATATGATTCCACTCTTACTTGTTTAAAAACTAAACCTTTGAGGCTTAGAGTAATCAAGTGCTTTCACCAAGAAAACTTATAAAACTTGCATCCTGTTTTCCATTTTAGGAAAAATTAAATCTAAAATGGAAAAGAGTAATGTGTATTATTACTCTATAAAAGTATTTGCTTATGAAAACATTTAAAAGGTGAAAGCAGACCCATTGTTCAAGATCAATTTTTATTCTTCCATCTAAATTTTAAATACATTGCAGCAAAGGCTGTCCAGGGCCCCAAAATGTTCAATACAAAGCTTTAATTTTATTTAATGACTCCCACATAATTCCATTATAATTCCTACTATTTTAATAGCTCCTCCAAAATGAACAAATGTTATTTGAAACAATTGTCCCTAACTTTTCAAACGGCTGAATTAAACTATAATACATCAATTTTCAGAGACAACTATGAATTTACTCAGGTCAAAAAAAAAGCAGGGGGTAGGTAGCGTGCTTCTATTCCATGAGTAAACATCACCACCTTCATGTTTTATTCAGGCTTCTTTTAAATTGCTTCAAAATGATTGGTTATCTAGTAGCATGCCATACAAGCTTACCAATTTATAAATGGTTTACACTCTTGTAGAGTTTCACTATCAATGTTATTATTGCAAGACTGAAAAAGTCTAGCGCATGTAGATTCATTGAAAATGGCTTGCAAAGTGCTAGATGCATTGAGTGCATGTACAGAAAATTTCTAAGTGCAATGAAGCCAGCTGATTGACATTTCACAGTGGAAAATGTATGCAGGAACTATGTGCCCTCTGCGACTTCAAAATGCTCCCTCAAGAGCGTGCATGAAATGAACCAACATATATGTCCATATTTCCTTTGATTAGCATAGATTTTAATTCCCTCATAAACTATAATGTTGCTATCCTAGATAAAAGGCTCATTGAGCAGAACAGCTGAAGCAGGGAAGAAGATATACTCTCCAGAATGACAGGACTTTACTATTTTATATTCAGCAAAACCTTGGGCATTCTTGAACAATTAGGAAATAATATAATTTAATTTAAATAAAGTTCAGTTTTTCAACCCATGAAGAAATCTGTATGCTTTGGGCAACCATATGGTCTTACTCTTACATTTCTCCATTTACAACTCATTATACATTATTGCCATTAAGTTTTTGTCTTCAAAAAATATTTAAACTTTTAGCCACATCATCCTTCATCAAATTAAAGTCGATGTCCCACTTTGATGTAATTTAAGTAAATATCAAACAGATGGCTGGATTAACTTTAAAGATAATGGTTTTCCAGGAACTCCTAAAAAATGAATCATATAGACTCTACCTGTTTATTCAGACAGTTCTTGATGAAGCATTAGGAAAAGCATCATTAGACAATAAAAAATAGCATTTTGACTGGATATTGTGAGGCGGGTCATCATCAGCATTGGAGGTGGGATCTCATTGTGATTGTGACCTGCTTTTCCCTGATGATCAGTGATGTTGAACATTTTTTAATGTGCCTGTAGCCATTTGTATGTCTCTGGAGAAATAACTGTTTAACTTCTCGTCCTATTTTTTGATTGGGTTCTTCGTTCTCTTTTTATCGAGTTGTATTAGTAATTTGTCGATCTTGGATATTAGCCTCTTGTCAAATGTGCAGTGTGCA
Organism: Talpa occidentalis; assembly: GCF_014898055.3. Lineage (NCBI taxonomy): Eukaryota > Metazoa > Chordata > Mammalia > Eulipotyphla > Talpidae > Talpa > Talpa occidentalis. The sequence goes on from NW_023605194.1 coordinate 115,352,210, forward strand.
AATATTTTCTCCCATTGAGTAGGGTGTATTTTTAAGCAGAGTGTATTATTTATCTTTTGCTGTACCGAAGCTTTTCAGTTTGATGTAGTCTCCTTGGTTTAATTTTGCTTTTATTTTCCTTGCCATTCAAATTGAGTCCCCAACGATAACACTGAAACCAATGTTATGGAGTGTTTTGCTGATTTCTTCTGTGTCTTTAATGGATCCAGCCTTATATCTAAGTCTTGAATCCATTTTTAGTTGATTTTTGTGGATTGAATGAAAGTTTCATTTTTCTGCAGGTCACTGTCTGGTTTTCCCAGCACCATTTTTTCCCTTTGTATTTCTTTTTTTTTAATTTTGTATATATTTTAACATCTTTCTTCTTTCTTGTACAATATATGTTTTCTCCTCTCACATGTAGTCCCCATGAAATTCCCACCAATTCACCCACCCAGCACCATTTTTTGAAGAAACTTTTCTTTCTCCATTATATACTCTTGACTCCTTTTCCATAGATTCAAATGTCCATGTAAATGTGGTTTTATTTCTAGCCTTTCCACTCTGTTCCACTGTGTGTCTGTGTTTACTCCAATACCATACTATTTTGATTATTATGACCTGCATTATAGTTTGTAATCTGGAAGTGTAATATTGTCATCTCCTACATTTTTTTTTCAAAATGGATTGGCTATTTGGGGTCTTTTGTGGTCTGGAGAAGAGAAGTCCAGGCAGAGGACAGAAATATGTCTTATTTAAGACAGAGCATGTTTAAATGTGAATCATCTAAAAGGTCAGTCTGTCTGGAAGGCGTTCAGTAAATATTTGGATGCAATTTAAATAGTATTCACCGTTAATGATGTTTACTGTGTTTTGATCCACATAGATGTTTCTAATATCCCGAAACACCAAAAAGAACATTATTCTGTTTATTATGTTATCTTTCACATGATTCAAAGGTTGCAATTGAACTTTTACTATCACCAAGATTGCTGAAACCTAAGGTAGCTACGCCAAATAAATCTTGGTGACAAGAGGAAAACATCATGTATAGACCACAGTTATGTATTATTCCTTTTGGCTTTTGAGAAAGAATTTTCTGCAAATTAATAATATTCACCTTTGTGATGTATCCAGCAAAGTTGCTGAATACAGTGAATTCCTTTAGGCTGAAATAAGTAAGAATATAAAATTTTCAAATTTTTGTGGCTTTGGATTTCTTTCTAGATACTAACATTGTGAAGCATCTTGTTAAAATTCCCTCTACATTCTAGGGAGAGATGCCCATACTCCAAAGAAACCCAAAAGCATCTGCGTAGTGATTGAAAAATAAATAGAGCCCTGGTTTCCTTTGAGTCGATGCTGAGCCTCTTCCCATCTGGGACTTTTAGCTCAATCAAAACAAAAGGGATGTTTTGGAGTGAGAATAAAAGAAGTCTTCTGAGCTTTTTCAGATACACTGTCTGCTTAACCCTTTTCAAGTTTTAAGTTTTAGATCCTACTTCCACCCACCCCCCAAAAAAAATGTTTTAGGGGAATTGTCATTCTTTGTTCTAGTCCCAATAATTTATTTTTTGTTTGTTTGTTTGTTTCTTTTTTTTTCTTTTTTCTTTTTTTCGCAAAAGAGTGCTTTAAATGCCAACAATACAAAATAAGCCACCAATTTAAGAGCAAAAATAACCGCCAGTCCTCTGTAGCCTACACTTTGGGATATTAAATTCTAAGTGTATTGTGAGTAACTCATTTCAACAACCAATTACCGCTTCAAAGACACAAGGAAGACTAAGTACGAAGGCACCATCCACCTCACATTTCTGAAGTGGATATTCTCTGTGTGAGCCAAGCCCCATGAAGCGTTGAACCAAACAACCACAGCAGGTCCCTATCCTCCTGGTTATTCAGCATTAATTTCTTAATGCCTGGTTGGGCTTGCTGATGAGTGGCCTATATCTCTCAGGTAGGCTGTGGCATTGATTTCCAGCCTTGGAGGGAATTATTTGTTCGTTTTCTTTTTGCATGATTTAACACAGTTGGATTGCTATGAAGGGGGGGAGGGCAAGAAAGCTCTTGAATAGATCTGCCCTACTTGAGGCTTCTGTTTAGTAATACTGATGTGAGTGTACATGTTTTTAAAAAGGCTGCTAAGATTTCTTCCAGCTGCAAAGTTCTAATATTTTGCACTTAACTACCTAATACTTGTAATTGAGAATTCTTATTCCCAATCTTGGCAGTTTACAGTTAAGATCACTGTAATAAAATACATTCAGTTAACCAAGCAGTCCTTCCAACCAAATAGTGGGGGGTTTTTTTTTGAAGAAAAAATTACTGCAGGGTTATTTTATTACTGTATTATCCCCAAACAGTTCCTAAGCAAGTTCAGTCTCCTTTGTACATTTTCTCTCTTGTATTGTATTGAGATAGCTTTGAGTATAATTATTATCTTTTCCATTCCGTTTGTGTTGTTCTTACTTAATATAACACTGAATCAGCACTTTAAATTTCTGGTTATTCCCTCTGGGTAACATAAAGACATCAATAAATGGTAATATATGTAACACTACTGTATGATATAAAATTATTTAGAAATATAAACTGAACACATACCAAACATGTAGTCAATTTCTGAGGGATAATCCATTTTATATTTAACATTTTTGTTTGCATCATCCAGTCATTTTATCTTCATCTACATTATGAGATGTTACCAATTAGGAATAATAGTTTTCATCAGACAGTTAAATTATCATGTGAGCAATATTTTATTTAATTTGGAAACACTGTGACATACTAATATGTGCAAACATACAAAGGATACCTAAAAACTTAATTATTTATTTCTGAAAGAAACTCTTTACTGAAAGATGTAACAGATTTCTATACCAATACTCATTTAGTAAGTTTTCTAATGTCTCTCCAAATATAATTCTATTTTCAAATATGTCAAATAAGTACTTAAATGTGCATAAATATTTCAGAATACCAAAAATGGTATAATAAAAACTAGTCTACATTTCATATCAGAGGATACAGATTCTACATATTCAGATATTACAGACTCTGACTAAACAAAAATTAAATTGTCATAATGGTTTCATATATTTGTCACAATATCTGAGTGTTCCTCAAAAATATTCCAATATTGTTTTCTAGAGTCAGTGTCAAAATATTCTTTAATGAATGAAGCTTTAAAAATATTCTGATATAACAATCCTAAAAACGTATATGTTGTTTTGAAGAGCCTTAAACTAGACCCACTTGGATATTATGCTAGACATTCTAGATTCATTACACCGTCAGTCAACAAATTCTTGAATTTCCTATAGTAGTATCAAAAATATGGAAGAAGTACTTTGTCTTCTGGCAAAACTTTAGACCTAACCTGTGGACCTTAAAGTGGGAAAAATATCATTGTGACCTCATTCATTTTTAAGCGGCCAGAAAAGCCAACCATAAGTCATAACTCATTTCCATAAGCAAAAACATTAAATTGACATGAATTTTAATGGCTTAATGACATAGTTTGGTAATTTCACTTGTTTCCAAAAAAAAAAAATTGGTGGACAAACTTAATTCAGATCACCACCCAAGTTTTTTCATAATCATTAAAACACTGACAATCACAATAGTAATGACATCCTCAACAAGAAATCACTTAAGAGCAGAAGCCCCTTGTGCTTTTCTGTTTGTGAAGGACATGCCTGTGTGGGTGTGGAGGTGAAAGAGAGGGAGGCTCATAAACAAATCCATTATAACACACTATCGTGATTACACATTTATTAAAATAAATTTGGTTTTTAATGGTCAGTCAATATGCTAAAGAATATTTCTAATTATCCCATAAATTGTTTGCATCTGTGACTAATTCTACTGTAATACATCTTTGCCGATCAATTCACACCATCTCTGAACACTGCTTATTTATACTTTGCTGATGTTCATTGTACTTTTCAGTATACACACGCATTTTTCTCTTTTGCAATTGTTTGTCTCCTACCCTACATATGCAGCTTTTGCTTTACTACTGACAAATCATACAGAATTCGAATCATATTTTATAATTTCAGAAATAAAGTGTTTTGCTTAGTTTATTTGTTTTTAACTTTAGAAACGTAAGTGGAGTTCGCTTAGACATGTAACTAAAAGCCAAAATATATAATTTACACATCCATTAAAAAGGGAAATATTTGAACATTGTTAAGTCAGCATCTAAGACAATAGAACGACCCAAAGCTGTGAAATTCACCTTCTGGAAGTCCTTGCAATGCTGTTTTGGGAGAGAGAGAGACATTATTTTAGATAAGCTCTCTGCAGCTCCCTGCGAACCTGAAATTCAAGCAAAGAAAAGCAAATTTCAGCTTTAATAAATAAACAAAACCTTCCTGTCGAGTACTTCTGCTTTGAAAAAGGACATAAAAGAATAGCCTTGTCTGAGGCAGCATAGACCTACAAATTACTCTCTTATGCTTATAGAGAACGATGAGGAAAGAAACCACATGCTCCGACTTTGCTCTATGCTAAGAGAAGTCATTTCTATTAAAGTTTCAGACATTTTTTCTATTACTAGTGAATATAGTCCTGTAGCTTTAATGCTGCTGGGATATGTAAAGGAATGTCCAGTGGTATCTAAGGCAAAGAGGAAAAAGAGACACCAGAATAAGTTAATAAATTTGAGAGGAATTTCTACTCCTGGAATAGTGAAAGAGGTAAGAGAATGTTGCCAATCCTTCTCGCCAATCCTCCGGATGAGGGGCTTCTGGGCCTTCACTCCAGCCTCCGACAGCGTGAGTTAACCCAAGTGAGCTGCACTGCACATTGCTTCACCCTGGGAGCCGGGCTCATGGGCTAAAGTGTATGTTACCAGAAAGCAGCCAGGCAACAGGGCTCTTGAGAATGCCAGTCAGGAAGGTAATGAGGAAGTCCAGGTGCCTATTGGAGAGACATGGTTTCAATGTTTATTTGAAGGTGAAAGAGAGACTGAGCTCCCAGGAGACCTCCTGGGCATAAAAATTTCCCCATTTGGCTCTCAAGGAACTGACTACTTTCATCGTCCTCAGGAGAGCAGAGGACTGGCAGTGGTCGGACAGAGTGGATCCACCTTTGGTATTCTCCGGCATTCCTCTGTAGGCATCTATGCAGCTAACGATCGTGCTTCATCATCCTTTGCAGGTACAGAAAATGGCCACCAAGCCTCGCTGCCACCAAGCCTGGCACAGCACAGCGTGGGGATCTTAACATTACAATGAGCTGTCAGTACTGGGGGTCACTCTTCTCTTCCCTCCTCCTGCTCTTTAATCCCTTCTTAATAGATCTGATTCTAGGGTCTATTCCTCCCTCCTTTGGTGACCACAGGGTCCTGATGTTCTGCCAAAATAGCTTGAAAACACAAGCTGAATTCTATAGCATGAACAAACAGTTCAACATCGTAGGAGGCTGCTAAAGCCTCCTATGAATGACATCAGGGTTCCTTGAAAGCCTGGGCCCAGTGTATGATTAACCTTGGATTCCACAAACAAAACGTCTTTATCCCAACCTTTCCTGTTCTCAATGACAATGGAAAAATATTCAAGCCAGGCATACCCTATAGGCAAGATGGCCATGAGACTTTTTAGAACAAGGATAGCTATTAGTCAATTTTAGTTTTTAAAAATCAGCTCTTTGTGATAATAGAACCCTTGATTTCAAACCTAATTTTTTAGCAAAGCTCTCCATGGAGAATGAGCACTAGATGTTCTTTTGGAAGTGCTGGATCCAGAGGGGTTTCTAGTAGAGCAAAGTAGAGACAAAAAAAGTCAGTGTTTCTGGAATTGAGCTTCAATACATATGGACTATTGACTGGAAGCAGAAAATTAAAGTAGAAGTTGCTCAGAGGTATAGAAATACTCTGAATATCAGTAAAGATTTTTAAGGAAATATGGAGTTTGATCTTAAAAAATAAAGTGATCCCAGGACAATGGAGATGAAGATGATAAAAACTGTTAGAAGTTTAAGTCTGCCTTTAGCACAGAGAAATAGTTTCAATCCTGAATTATCTGAGTAGAATTCACTGACAAGCTATTATGGTCTCAAATGTAGGCTTACTGGTGTTTCCCGGGACAGCTCTTTCAGTCCACCATTCTGGGGTCTAGTAGATGGTAGAACTGATGCAAACCCATAGAATATGTATCATTAAGACAGTTATAATTAGCATCATGTAAAATACTGACACACTGTGTAGAAGGTCAAATTCCTTGACGTCTTCTTTGCCTACTGTCCCCATTACTGTTCTGTTTTTTCCACCTGACCCCTCTCTTTTAAACCACAAGAAAGTACACACCACTTCTCCACTAGACTCCATTAAGCAAAGCAAATCACTTGAGATGAGTCAATGCTGTGGAATCCTTCTGTAATGGTGGAAATTGTGGGGAGGTCCTTGTTGAATAATCTCAAATGTGGACTTGGGGGTTTCCTTTTAACAATGCATGTTTTCTTCTACGTTGCCCTGAAAGTTGAAATTTCAGGAGGAACTCTTATTTCATTTGCTTCTCTATCCCCAAGACTCATTCAGACAGATTGTTTTTAAATTTTACTTTCAGGAAATACTGACATTTATTTTTTTTGCTTTCAGGGAAGATATTTTCACTGAATTGCTATGCTGTATGCAATACTTTGCATTGTTGCTGCTGCTAACAACAGCAAATATTCTTAATTTCACAAATTTTAAAGTGATCAAACTAAATATTCATCTTTTAAAATATCCTTATTTCACTTTTTCCAAAAAGAGATGTCTTTCTAAGAGAATTTCCACTTATAGGCTAATACCTGTGTTTGTTCTCCTGATCTCAAGTTCAGTAACTGCAAATAGAGCTTAAGAACTATCTTGTTCAAACAAAAACCATATAAGTTTCATTTTGACCACTAAATCATGGTACTATTGCATTAATTGTTGCACTAATACACAGATGGTCCTGGGTAACCAGGTCACCAGAGTCCTTAAATCACCAATCTGGATTTACTTCTGCTCCCCAAACTAAAATTTTGACCATATTTAGGACCACATAACATTGTCAACAGTAAGTTGTCTTCATTTATCTAATTGTGTGGAAATATCTATTTTATATAATTATTGTGAGGAAAGAAAAAAAGATGAAGCATTCTTAGTATATTTTCTGCCACCGTTAAAATGATGATTTCTACGATGGCTAAAACCATTAGTTCTTTTTTTTTTTTTTTTTTTTTTTTTTATAGAGGCATGCTTTATTTATTTGTTTGCTGGTTTGTTTGTTTGTTTTTTTTTGTTTATACATGCACTGGGTACAGTCAGAAGGGCGGGAGGGCGAGAGAATTCACCAGAGCCAGAGCGGGGAGCAGAGCAGGCAGAAGGACCGAAGGACACTGCTGAGGGGAGCAGCGGGCGGCAGGAGAGGTCTGCTCGCCATGTGGGACCCTCCTCTGGTTGCCGGGGAGCAGCCGGGGATCGAACCGGCGCCGCAGAGGCCGCGCGCAGCTTCGCAACCCAGCGCTCAACCGCTGCGCCACCGGGGAGGCCCTAAAACCATTAGTTCTTGATTATTAAGTTTTCTGCTAAGCGACTTCTTAAACTTGCTACACTAATTTACCTACCCTTTAAAAAAAAAAAAAATCCTTACACAGGTACCAGTATTAGCCCTATATTATAATAAGCACAATGAAGTTAATTGGCCAAGTTTACACAACTAATTAGCAGTAGAAACAGGTAGTAGCCCTCATTACAATTTCTGCAGAATAGGGCTTGTGAATTCTCAGCTCAGGAATAGCCCCTCCCCTACTTTCTGCGTTGCCGCTACCCATAATTAGCTAAGGAGCCCTTATTTACTCAGTCTATAAACAGAAGTCTTCTCAACACAGACCTCCAGACAGCCACCACCAATTAATCAGGCTCTGTATTCAATTTGAAATATGTTTATCATCTGACTCCAAAAGGATATAATTCTGCTAATAAGCACCATTGTTTAACTGATAACTAGCCCTCTAGCTCCAGAATACACATATGTATTCTGCATTTGGTTCTGGCGAGGATTTTATCATCAGGCTGCATGTGGAATAATAAGAGTCAATTTGGTCAGGGATGAGGGCAGCAGGCTTGGTGCTCCCTATATTTTAAAACTATGCTTTCTTGGCATTGATTTTATGTACCCATCATCACTTTTGGATTAAAGAAGTGTTCAGTGGGGAAAAAAAAAAAAGCGTTGAAATACTTAAAAGAAAAGATGGATTGCTTATGGAGTTATTCTGCGCTGTTCGAAGGAATAGAAGGAAATACTGAGTAAGTCAATAATACATATTCCCAGAAAATGAGATTTTTGTTTCAGACAATTAGAAGACCAAGGGGAAACCATATAAGTATATCAAAACCCATCGACACTACAGACTCGGCGCCTGGAAACATTCCAGATGTCATAGCAAAGATGTAAGGCACACTATTGAAAACAATACTTAGTCCTTTGCTTTCCTTATTTATCTTCTTTCACTAGCTCAGAAACAGTGTGATGAACTTGAGTCAGCAGACCTAACAGCATAAAGTTGGAATGAGTCTGTGAAAAAAAATGGAGCTCAGTAATTTCCGTAATCTTAAAACAATGCATGATCTGCTCTTTTTTCCTAGTAGTGAATGAACACTAAGCTTAAGGAAACAGAATAACATCTCAATTTATTATCCTAATGATCCAAGGAAGACAACGGTTTTTGGCACAGGTGTACCCTGCGAGGCAGTGTTAACAATTCCCAAATTAGAGAAAAGGTATATGATCATTTAAATATAAAGATAGTACTTAGCAGTCAAATATCAGGTGTAGACAGGTGCCTTTGGTGTTCTGTACCTCTGGGATCAGCTGTGACCACTGCAGACCATGTCCTGTGAACTCAGATTCAAGACAAGTTGACGGCATCTTGCTTCCAGGGTCATTGTGATTGTGGTTGTAATACTTTTCTTGCTCAGGGCTTCTCTGATCATGTGGGAACCTGTGAACACCCATGGACCAATGAATCTCAGAAATGAAAGGTAGTTACAGCCCACGGTGAATGCTTCTGGATGGGAAGCATGACTTGCCAATGGTCTCAGAGGAGAGGAATCTGCTTTTGTCCTTGTACAGTGCCTCTGGGAGTGCTCTGCTTTGATCTCCAGAGAAAACTTGCTTCTAGGAGTATGTTAAGCTGACACACTCTCTGTGTTACATATTCTGGATCCAGCATAGCATATAAGGCACAACCATTCTTTCCCCAGGTAGCTCCCACTCAATGACTGAATTCAGCATGAGTACTAGAATGGACTCCTCCATTAGATAATCTAGAGTGGACTCCTGTATCAGATAATCTAGAGTGGACTCCTCCATCAGATGATCTAGAATAGACTACTGCACTTGGTAATCTAGAGTAGACTCCTCTTTCAGATCATCTTGGCTCTGGAGCTCTCCCAGGACTATATGGGTATTTCTCAGAATTTCACTACAGTCTCAGTTTCCTCCCACCAACCCTCCTTACTGCCCTTTGCCCTCTAAAGATGCCAGCTGGTCTCTGTTTTCTGAATGCATCCTCTGCCAAACCCTGCATCTTTCCCAATTATCTACAAGAACCTTTTCTCCCAGCAAATACCAGCATATCTATTTTGTGTCTTGCCCCTATTTTTTGAAGATCTAAACTTACTGCTTTGTCCCTTGTTTGCATTTACATGTTAACATTCTGCTCAAATCAAATAACAGATGAAAACAAAAGGAAATTTGTAAACAATATCAAGTCAAACCATATTTGAAGAGTAATGCTTTCTGAAAATCATTTCTATGATCCTTTTGACAAGTTTGTTGGGAGGTAATTTCCATTTGTCTCTTGTGTTTCTACACATCTTGTAAGCAGAGACATCACTCTGTTGCATTTTTAAGAACGACGTTTTCAAGACTGAAAATAGGAATAGTCCCTCCAGGTGGGGCAGTAGCAGATTTTATCATTCTACAGAATAGCAAAGACAATTTGTTGCTCTGGGGAAAATATTGGGAAGATTTTCTAGTAGATCCTTTGAAAGAGTGGGATTCCCCTAGTTCATATTTCCTGTGACACAACCAACCATGTAGGCACCAGCCACCTGGGTGATTCCACATTGACCCATAGGACACAGGACAAAAGGAACTTGTGCAAACATTAGGCACCTGCTGTGCGCTATGTCATGAATAAGTTTTCTGCCTCTGACATAAGAATGTGTGTCCTGTCTTCTGACTGTCCATAAATCTGTGACAGATTGACCAGTTGGCATGCAAACTAAAAATCTCATACACATCTCAGTTCTTGAGAACGTCAAATCAAGTTTAAAGATAAATAAATTTGCAAATTTTCTGCATGTGGGATAAATAACCATTCAACCTTCTTTCCTCCAAATGCAAGTTTTGCTATCTTACCCCTGTGATAAGGTAAATACTCTTTTATTGCAAATTGCATTTTAAAATTCAAAAGACTAGTGAAAGTCATTTTTGGGTGCCACTTGAGTATTCTAGAAGGAAGAGAAAAACATTTGCCAGCAAACCTATGAAGACCTCATTTAGTTATATTTTCTAAATATTTTTATCCAGCAGTGTGCCCATTGATTTAGGTAAATAGATCGCTTAAGTATTCTTATTCCTTCAAAATCCACATCATTACTTTAGGTGGTAGCAAAATTGTGGTCTAAATTATGCTCTAATCAGACACTGGGAAAAATGAATGACAGGATTCAGCACCTTGTGTAGAAGTCTCCTCGATTACCCTTCAGCACTTTATCTGTCTGTACGTTCAGCTCATGTGCAGCTATGATGATTATTTTATGCTAATAGAGTAATATCATGTAGTTTTTACCAAGACAGGAAAAAGCAAAATGAGCTTGGAGAGGGCTCTGCAGCTGTGTGGATTGACTGTATACAGTCCTTGGGGGATGTGATTATCAGATGACTGAATCATCATTAGGATAATTAGTGTACTTGGCAACTGCATTAGTGGAATTATTGTCATTGCTCACAGCTTGTCAGTGCAGAGTTTTTTGATTTGATAAGATTCATTTTTATAAATGCAACTGACCATATGAATGAAATCAAGAAAAATCAATAGTTTCATTATTTCTATGCACTCAGTTAAAAAAACTAATAAATGAAAAGTGAATATATTAAAGCATAGAGGAGTATATCCTGCTATGAAATGGTTACCTTGCAGCTGTCCTGGAAGCAAACTTAGATAATTAAAGCAAAATATGTGATCTCTATGAACAGATTCTTCATTGCTAGGTGTTTGTCAGTCCTTAAAAGGAAAGTGCGGAGGCCATTGTCAGTCATCTTTCTGGGTCATCCCTTTGTTTCATTTCCAGTAGACTAGCCGTGATCCTTCACAAATGACTTTCACTCTAGATTCTATTTTGGAAATAATTAAACCTTGGAGAAGTAAAATACTCAACTAGAGTCAATGTTCAGTGATATTTCAGCTTGGTGGTTTAAAAAACTGAACTTCTGGTTAAGGCTAACTCATCCCTAATCATTCCGATCACCAGTGAGGACAGAACACTGTGTTCAGGTTGGCAAGGCTTCAGCCTACCATGGAGAACCACCGCCTCGTTCTGGTGATATCCATCAATGCTTCATTGTACTGAAGCCTGAAGCATAGAATTTCCCCCTCAGTCTCTTGTTTTGATTTTTTTTCATGCAACTGTGCAAATTCACATTCTATGTAACATCTCTTTTCACCAAGTTTATCCACCTTTTCTTCATATGAGAGTGAACTAAATGTCTGTCCTCACTGGAACAATTGGAAATAGTGTTGGGATTCTTAACAATCTTTTGTCATGTGCATTGGGTTCTTAAATTATTTCCTGGACCCTATTAACCTGCACTGTTTCATTTCTTCTATCTCAGCAAAAGTAATCAGCCTTGGCCAAAGTCAAAAGGTGATGTATTTTAGTGCACAGGGAATGGAAGGAGCTCCTCGACACTTGTCTGAGCCGTGATTTTTTCTTTTTTTGGATATAAAGACAAAAGCAAAAAGGACCACAAAAAATAAATCAGGCTCTGTCAAACTTAAAACATGCTGCTTTTAACAAATGAAAAGACAATCTACAGAAAGGAGAACATTTTTGCAAGCTATCTTTGGATAAGGACAATATTGTATTATAATCATCAAACTTCAAAAAAGACTTAAGAATTATTCCAACCACCACATACAAGGAAATGATAATTATAAACTCTGATGAAGCGCTAACTATTGCTACAGTGGCAGTCGTATTACGTGCACATGTATAGAACATGTTGTATGTCTTAAATTTATACAATGTTGTATACCAAAAATGTTTAAAAAAATAGAATCTAGAAAACACAGCAGCTGGATTTGTATCAGGGGGTCCCCAGGAAAAGGGGAGGTTCCAGTTTCCCTGCCCCACCCCAAGGAGGGTGGAGCTGATCAGGGAGAAGCAGCTGGAGAGGGGCTGGAGAAGGAAGGAGGCAGGACAGACAGCAAGAAGCAAGCGCAGTTTCTTCACATGTCCCTGCTCCACATGCCTCCTCCAGTCTCCTTCTTGCTCTTTACCCTGCTTCCTTCCTTCTCCAGCCCCTTCACCAGCTGCTTCTCCTCCCTGCTCAGCTCCACCCTCCTTGGGGTGGGGCAGGGAACCTGGAACTTCCCGTTTTCCTGGGGATCCCCCTGTGACAGATTCAGGGGTGTCAGTACCCACTGTTCAAATTCATTTTTGTTTTAACAGAAGATGAAAAGTAATTTAATGGATTTTTCTCCTTTAAAATAGGATCCGGTATGTGTACATGGAAAAATCTTTTAAAATTTTTATCCAATAAATATCACAACAAACTAATCTATGAAATGTTAGATATTTAGAGATCAATATTCAGACATTAATGGAAGCTTACTATGAGAAATACTAGTTTTTCGCTTTGAGGAAAAATATGAACAGAAATAAGACATGGAAAAACTATTCAAGATTATTACAACTCCCAATAGGAATGGGTTGAAAGTGGGCACATGATACAATTCTGATCCAAACAGGGAAAGCTGTGGTGAACTCAGGGCATTATTGAAATCTGCTACATTTTCATTTTCTTGTTTGAACTTCATCTCCTCCACCTAGTATTCTTTATAAAATCTGTGTCCACATAAAGAGCATTTCATAAACAAGTAGATACTTACAATTAACACTGATTTAGCTTTATATAATTTAATTAATATTAGCTTTGAAAATCAGACTGTAGCTTAGCAAGGGCATTTTCCCAGCATGAATTATTTTAGTAGGCGTATCAGCATTAAATAGTAAATGATTTGAAAATTATACTGACCAAATCACAGCAGGTTACTAAGGATGCGACTCAGAATATCTGTGTTTCATTTCAAACCATTCATACTTGTTACCATTAAGAGTCTGCTATTCAAGAAAAGTGTTTTTTCATTAGGGAGAATTAATCCTCTTGATAAATTCCTCCTATACTTCAGGTACTTGGGCAATGTAATTTTTATTACCCCTAATCTGTTCTTTATCGTAACTGTTATAAGTAATAGATGAGGCTAGTCTCTTTTCTTTCCTTTCCACTAACTCTGGGTGGATCTAGACATAAGTTGCCCTAGAGAATGTGGCATGTATATCCCCATGCATTTTTGTATATACTGAATTGTGATACATGTACAAGGAATTTCATAAATTTATCATTAAAGTTAAAAATCAAATTTAGAGAGAGAGATAAAATAAGAAATGTCTCTGTGATCTATGACCTTATCTAATTTGGATTTCTTTGATCAATATGTTGGTATTTGTTACAAGTAGAATGCTTGCACTTTTATTAATTTTTAAGTGTTCTTTTATGAACACTTTGCTAACTGAATAAGCTCCCAGTGCCTTGGCCTCTGCTGTTGATTTCCTTGCGTGCACATGACCTGTTCAGCTCCATGCTAATGCGCTCTGTGTAGGCCAAAACTCTTTCCAAAAATGTGCATGTCCTTTATTATAATACTCAACTTTCTTTTATTAATTCTCATTAAATGTTATCACATTTTTGCTAGATGAGTTATTTATATTCTGTATGTAAATGCCATGCCATTATATTGAGTGTTGATATAAAATAGCTATAAAGATTTTAGTCTCAGGAGATAGAAAACCCAAGTGTGAAACCTGCCTCAACCTTTTGGGTCCATCATGTACCTAGAAATGTAAATTTATGAGACTTAGTTTCCTTTTGTTATAAAATGTGAATGCAGTAATGTGAATTGTTATGATGGTTGGAACATTAAAAATAATTCTATATATCAAAGAGCATAGTACTTGGTACATAAATTCTCATGTAGTATTAATTAACTACAGTGTAATTATGATGATGTTCACATAACTTGATTGTTAATACATAGCTTGAAAATGAATAAATCTCCTAAAAGTGTTCACTGTTCATTGTTTCACCTGTAGTGCAAACCTCTTGGAATTACACATGTTCCATAACCTTATAGAATGTACTCAAGCATGTACTTGTACATGCAACAGAAGAGTGATTACTGTCCAGATGAGAGATTTGTGTTCATGTGTGGAAATATATTGAAGATAATTGTTTCCAAAAGCACAATGCATTATGGGCCACATGAGCATGAACTTCATAAATTTCATTTCTATTAATATGTATGTTTTGGGGTTGTTATTGCTTTGAAAATATAAGCATAGATGTTTCTTTCTGAACCACTAGAGGCCATCATACTCTTTCTTAAATAACGTACATATGCAAATCAAAAACTTAATTTGAGAGGAATTTGCAAATAGTCTAGAAGAAATTGTGTCTTACATAACAGAATAGACACCATGCAGATTCAGGGTAGAAGTCTCTTCTTCCTCCGCTACTAGGCACTGTCAGATTGGTGGCTAGAACCGAAGTGAGCTTAGTTTTCTCGCAGAAAGATTACTCTTGTTACAGCAAACTCAAAGAAAGAATTCTATAAAAGTACAGGGAGTATTTCAGAACTAGTCAAAGATTTTCCATGTACATTATTTTTGGTTGCTTTCTTAGCTATGTGTTGAGGGATGCCAATCAAGTGAATGAAAAAAAGTGAGAATTCTGAAGCATGTGAAATTACATTTTTAAGTGACGGTAACCACAGAGTAGTGGCATCCGTCTGCCTCAAGTACAGCTGTGCGAGATATTTTTAAAGACACATATAATAGTGGCATGCATGTGCCAAGAGAAAAAGGCTGAAAATATTGAAATAATTCCAAAAGTAGGCATGTGCAAAAATTTTGTTTTTATGTTTTAATCTTAGTGAACTTAACTTTTTATGGTTTATGTAATAGTCCCTCACGCTGTTCTTCTGAGGTCAGAAGACAAAAATCAAATAGCTTCAAGAGCTAACCTAAGGGGGGTTTATGTAAATGAATTGTTGTCATAACATTTTTTTATACCATGAAGCAAACTGCTCCCCAAAGTACTAATGGGAAAATAACATCTTCAAAAGCAATATCCTTCATAGTAGAATGTATATAGAGTATATTTTGAATATTAGGTGTAAGAATTAAACAATAAGTTGACTCAAAATTACAACTACCTTTTGAACATGATCTAAAATATTATTGTCAAAGTATGAATATTGTTTGAAATCATGCTATTATCTTTAGCTATTCCTGAATGGTGTTATAACTTAATGACCTTGATTTGGAAATATTAGGTATCTCTACTGCGGTTTTACATCTAATTGTAAACAGAACCACTGGTATACAATGTCAATAAAGCTCTCTTAGATAATCACAGGAGAGATAGAGCTTTTCATATGCAAAAAGTCTTGCTCTTCAATTCAGAAAAATAGAAAAAAAAAACATTTAAAAGCAAAAGTTGATCCACATGTTCTTAGAGTAAATCACACATTCAAAAAGCCACATTTGTGCTAAAGGGGAAATATCTTTCATAGAGTATTTTACAGCCCAAAATAACAAGACTAATGTGTATAATTTTATTAGCTTCTAGATGAAAGTTTTCTAAATATAATCAGCATATTCATAATAGTAGTTGGAAATATTCAGTGAAACTGAGATTTCACTTTTCATATGTTAATTCTTCCAATCCATAAGCAGGGATATGTTTCACTTTGTCTTCTTCAATTTCTTTAATTTATGTCTTATGATTTTTAGCCTATAGATTTTTCATCTTTTTGGTTAAATTTATTCCTGAGTCAAATTCTCTTTGATATTACTGTAAATAAAATTGTTTTCTTTATTCCTTCTTCTGAAATTTCATTATTAGCAGATAGGAACACAATTAATTTGTATCCCACAAATTTACTGAATATATTAGTTCCCAACAGTTTTTGTTTTTTTTTTTTTTTCTGGGTGGAGTGTTTAATATTTTCTATACATAATATTATGCCATCTGCAAATAGAGATTTACTTCTTTCTTGCCAATTGGGATGCTTTTTCTTCTTAATTCTGATTACTGATCTAGGTGATCAGGTTGTATGTGGAACTCATATTTTATGTTGAGTCAAGCTGTCAATTATCAGTTAATAATTTTGTCAAGTCTCTATCCTTTCTACTCCACCCTTGTTAATTCTCCATAGACACTGGAAAAATTGTTTATTATGACCTAACTTCCTATAAAACTTCAGTCAATTTTTCTCCTTAATATTAAGAAATGTCTGATTTTCTTAAGTTGACCCATCCAAAATATGGTATAAAGGTCAATGGCAGCATCAATAAAAGTAATTAAAATTGTTGAGGTGCAGATGCAGATTCCCACTGTCATTTTGACCGCGTGTTTGACATGGTGTAGACATTTCTCCACATGCACCGAGTTGGGCAGACCCGGGCGTAAAGACTTGGTGGTATTTTCATGATGTTCCTGTGTTTCCTAACCTAGTCAGGTAGGAATCCAGATGGATAAAGAAGTAACCTAGTCGCCATCTGCTGCCTGCACCTTGTCATTCATTATCTCAGGAATGGAGTGGTCTCTGCTCTTTTATGGGTTTGTCTGCATGACAGCAAACTAACACTTTGGAAATTAATTAACATGAACATATGCAAGTGGGTGTTAGTTTCATAATTTACAAACTGGTTCACTTTTACAAAATGCTTCATCTAAATATTTCTGCCAATGTAGATAAAATAGACTCCTAGAATCACTTGGAAACTTGAAGAAGAGTATGTCTTAGTGATTCGGACTCACTGATAATAATAGGTGATAATACATCTACATGGGAATCTTTTTTATTTTAGAAACTAAACAAGAAGGAAAAAAGTGTTTACCTTAAATTACCCAGATTTACTTGTATAGGCCAAATCTCAGTTTCTGGGCTAACAAACTTTTACACTGATACACATTTGCCCATGGCAAATGATCTACTTTAAAACTCATTTTTATTTATTTTTAAATAAGTAAAACTGTTCAATTGAATTAAGTAAAATGTTATAATTAGTGAAATAACTGTGATATATTTGAATTTGCATGATTCCAATTGATTATGTTTTCTATTTTGGTTGGGTATTAGTGAAATTCGTAATTTGGAAAAAAAACATTAATTAAAAAAACCATGAAGACTGTCATTTAACTGGACACTACCTCTGCTTATACTATAGTTGATCCAAAGTCTTCCATCAACCATGTTTTGAACATATCTGTGGAAATTATCAATACTTTACCACTGCATGAACCTAAGATACACTCACTCATAATGTCTAGGACAAGACAAGGATTAAACAAACATTATTTTCAGAAAGATTCCATTAGCACTGTATGAAAAACACAATTTTTAAATGGCATGTAAAATGATAGAGAAAATACTCAATTTTTTAAAAATTCCTTTGTTATCATCAAATATACTTGTGTATTGGTTCAAGTAAGTCTTTTAGAGTATTTTCAGAAAATAGAAATGTGTTTTTGAAATTGCCTCTTGGTTTATTTATATTTTTCCCAATTTTATTGATATATAATTAATATATCACACTATATAACTTTAAATTGTACAGTTTAATGATTTGACATATATCTTGTAAATTATGACCATAATAAGATTAGTTAAGAGCCATCATCACATATAGATATAATTTTTTTTCTTGTGATGAAAATATTTAGTATTCGCTGCTTTAAAACATTCAAATATATCATACCACACTGTAAACTATATTTCATTTGTGCTTGTCACATCCCTAGTATTTATTTAACTTATAACAGGAAGTTTGTACTTTTTGATTACCTTCATCCAATTGTCCATCTCCTCACCCTCTACCTCTGATAATCTAACCTCTTTTGCTGGTTTATTTTTTTTGTATCTTTTAGAATTACACATATAATGAGATCTCAAAGTAATTACCTTTCTCTTTCTGATTTATATCAGTTAACATAATGCCCTCAAATAAAAAGCTGGATTCCTCCTTTTTTGAATAAATAACATTCTAGTGCGTGAATGAGTGATTCAAATTTTGTTTATAGATTCATCTGTTGATGGACATTTGGTTGTTTTAAATCTTGGATCTTGTAAATAATGCTGCTTTAAACATGGAGGCACAGAGATTTCTTTGATGTAGTGTTTTTGTTTCGTTCAGCTGTATAACCCAGACATGGTCAAATTGATGGATCATTTGTCAGTTATCCTTTTAATTTTTTAAAGAGCTACCAAAACATTCTCTATAATGAATGTACCAATTTAGAATTTCACTTAATCTTTCTCCTAATCCTTAGCAGCATTGTTACCCCTCGTTTGTTGTTGTTGTTGTTCGTTTTTTTTGTTTGTTTGTTTGTTTGTTTGTTTATGGCAACCATTCTAACAGAAAAGAGGTGAAATCTCTTCATGGTTTTTAATTTTCCTTTCTCTAATGTCATGTACATTTTCATGCACCAATTGACCATTTGCAGATCTTGGAAATCTATCCATTCAAGTCCTTTGCCCATTTTTTATAGGATTATTTGGTTACCTTGCTATTAAGTTTGCTCGCTGCTATTAAGTTTTATGATTCTTCCACATATTTTGGAAATTAACCGTTTATATCAGATATATGACTTGCAAGTATTTTTTCTCATCCTATAGATTGTCCTTTTCTTTTGTCGATGATCTCATTTACTGTGTAAAAGCTTTTAATTTATAATATATATCTATTTGGTATATTCATGATATGTCATATTCTCAAAACCAACTTCACACCTTCTGCCAACATATCCATGTTAATAAACACTTGCATTCTTGAATTATTCATTAATGTATTTAATCTTATTCTAATAATATCATGACACTAATGATTATTGGAAAGGCTTACCTGAAAGTTATTTTTATAATTTTAATTCCTAAAAAAAAATATATTTGAAAGTAGATGAGTACTGTATGAGATAAATTAGATTCTAAAAGGCTACAATTACTACTGATAAAATGAAAAGATAATCTCTCAAAATACCATGGTTTCTGTTAAAATTATTAAAACATTTTAAAGATGACTATCTTGAGAACATTTCAATGAAGGATATATTTTTGAGGTTACACTATTACAATTTTACCCTTTTTTAATTTTTTACCGATTTCTTAAGCTTAAATCATCCTTTTAAAACTCATGATGACAAAAGTAGAAATTAATTTGAAAGAACTTCAATGTCATTTTTAACTAAAATAATAATTTACTCAAGTTTAATAAAGTTTTTTAAAATGCTCAAAATATTATTGGGCATATCATTTAAAGAATTCAAATGAATTTTCAAAGTGTTAAGCTTATGAGATTTGCAAAATTAACTTTGTAATTACTGTGTGTCACGAAACACAGTGCTGACAGGCATTTTCCAGCTGAATGAAGCTCAATTTCAGAGTGAAGCTTACACACAGCAGAACATCAGTAGATAATTTTGGCATCACCAACCCTTGCTTGTACAAATGTGTTTGGAAGTAAATACTCAAAAATTTTGTATAAAATCCATACGATTTACTTTGTCATCTAATTTGGATATTCCACTGAAATATATACAGAAACTAAATCACATCTTTAAAATAATACCATACTTTGAAAAACAACAATCAACAAGTGTTTATATTCCTTTTTGAAACTTATTTTGTTTTTATTTGAATTATCACACATAAGCTTTCTGTAAACATAATTTTGTAGGCATTAACTAGGTTAACTAGTGTGTTACTTTTTACTCATTAAGCAAATGAAACAAGTAAATTATTATAACTCCATAAGACTTTGCCTTTATTTTATTTATTTTAATATTGGAATAAACTTGAAGCAAGCAAAATTTAAAAATGATCCTAATATATTTTCATAGTTTACTTAAAATACTTTAGTTTGTGGTCCTAATATTTTTATAGTTTACTAAAAATCAAATACCCACATTTTCTATGTCATTATGTATTCATCTTCAAAATGTCATAATCAAGACCTATATACCTACATATCTAATTTCTAGCCTTATAATCTTGTATGTTAAGATGGGACATTGAAACTGAAACAAAAAGTAATATAGATTTTAAAAAATTCATCATGAAATGCAGTTCAAAATGGATTACTGGAATAAACTAGTTCATTTGTTTATTTGAAATATTTTGAAATCAACTTGAAAGAGTTCTTCCTCACATTTCTCCACATCCATTCCCTCCCTAGTTAACATTTGGAATTTATGTCTTAATAAAGGTTGCTAATATAGTTAACATTTTTTTAAATAAACTTTAAAGTTTTTGATATAAGCTCTGTAGGTGTTTGTGATTCTGGAAAGTATAGTTAGATGTTACATGAATTCAGATGAGATACGGAGAGGTAGTTATCATGAGAATACCAAAAATAACATCATTCCACCCTACCCCACATTGGAAAAATCCAAGTGTGCCTCCTGCCTCTTCCATGAAAATATTCAGATAGGTCTTTCCAGAATAGAGCAATATCCCTCTTAAATTAAAAAAAAAAAAAAAGACTTAAAATATGCTGAATCAAACTCCAATCCCTCAGACCTTTTCCATTAATCCTCAGAATTTACAGACCTAAACTTTCTCAAATGGCATAATAGTGATTAAAGGTGTGTGGGTCTAAATTGAGAAGACCAGAATTACTGTGGGCTCTAGGGATTCGTCACTTTTAAAAATACCTCTTATTTCTTATATAAAAATGACTGCTAAACGCCACGCTGTTCTCAAGTCCAGAACTTTCAAATGCCAAGAAAAGCATGCGGACAGTTTTTATTTTATTTCATCATTGTGTTGAGGTAACCTTGGCTAACAACACTGTGTATGACTCAGAGGCCCAGGATCCACCCCCTGGACATGTATGTTACCACATGACCACAGGTGATGGTGTATGATCACATCTGTGTTCTCCCAGTGTATGTTCTTCCTTCATTTCATAAAGTAAAATTCATTTTGCCATTTCTCTTCCACTAGATAGTCACTATGTTTAGGGTATTTTCTTTAGAAAATATACAATGTATAGAAATAACTGAAAAATTAGCTAATTTTAAAACATCTTTTATAAATTCCATCTATTTTTTGAATAAGCCCTAACAGATGCAAAGTTGCAAAGAAATGTTCTTCAAATAGATATATGTAAAATTCAGTGGCTGAGACAGTAATTCATCTACTTAGAGGATCTTTTTTATTAGTTAGGGATTAAAATGTATGTTTTCCTGGCTGGGTTCCTACAGAGCTGCTGCTGGGAGCAGGAGTCAGGAAGGCTCTTCACAGCCAGAAGCCATGGGTCAAGACTGGTAGTTCTTCAGTCTTTAGAGCACCCCATGGAGGGGAGGGGCCAAGCTTCAGGTGCAGCGGCCCTTTGTTTGATTTTAGTGATGGTTGCTCAGTGGAATTTGACAAAATGGCCGACTTCACTGCTTGCCTACGTGGTGCATGGGATGTTTGCATGAGAAGTCTGAGAACAGCAGCTACAGGTACCGGACACATGAGGCCCTGCTCGTGCTTCTCAACATCCTCACCCTGCCGGGGTAACCCAGGTACCGGGGAAGGCGGTGTTGTCCATGCCCCTTAGGGTGTCTTTCAGGTCATTCTCTCTGGCATAATAATGTCCGTTATTTGAGTACTTATTGCTCTGACTGTGTGAGGGTGAAAAGGAAAGGCTCCCATAACCCCCTGGGTCCTTCCAGGCTGGCAAACAATCAAACAAGCATCAGGTAGATTGATAAGCAAGAAAAACAAGAAGATGTTTACTATTGGCATGTCTACCTCCTGAGTGCCTGAGAGCGAGCAGCAGGACTGAGAAGTCACTCTGGGCTGTAGGTGTCATCTTCAATAGCTTAGTTAGGACAGAGGTGGTTGGAGAAAAAGGAGAAATCAGTTGGGGGCTTTATTGCAAAACAAAGGGTTGCTCTGTAAGTTCTGCCTTAACAGTTAATGAGATAAGGAGATTAGGTCTTGGGAGAGGCACTCACCAAGTTTACATCTAAGTATCTTTTCTAAAAGCAACTTCTACCCCTCAGAGCCCCTCCCATGGAACTAAACTTTGTCAAAGACATTTTGGGGTGGCAGATTTTTGCACCCCTGTAATGAGTGGGAAATTGGCACTCCAGAGCCATTTTCTGTGACTGCAACTTCTTATTTAGCAGTTATGATCCACCAGTCCTGTCCATAGTGCTCTAAACCCACCCACCCCCACGAACCCATGTTTAATGTGCCCCAGCCGCTTGTGGACCTTCCTTACAAGCTGGGTTTCCCTTTTGCATCTGGCTTAGGTTCTGCTAAGGAACAAGATTCAGAATTCACACACGTACAGAGGTAGCTGACTTCCTTCGAGGATTCATGGGTCTGCAGCCTCCCATCTGGACACTGGGTACCCAAGGGCTCACACGCTTGGAGGGTATTTATATCGATACCCTCCAAGAGAGAAAGAAGGTGGGACTAAGTATTTAACAAAAGAAAGGATTTCAGGTAAAGTCACCTTCCCTTAGGAGAAGGTAGAGGAGAGGCTTATCAAGCAGGTGACGTCTTTGCTGGTGCAGGTCAGGAAACTCCAGGTCACCTTCTGGGGAGACTGGAACCTCACTGAGATTAGGTTTTCAGTCCAGCATAGAGGGCTCCACTTGGGCCTTAGTTCTCTATTTTTCACAGCTCCTACTCTCCTTTGCTTCTCCAGGATAGCAAGGCCCTCTGCTCATGCACTCTCCGAAGCTATGCAGGACTGAGGCTGGACAACTGCACCTTTGCTGCCAGGTCAGTTCACAGCTTGCGTTGCTTGGCAACAGCCTGCCCAGAAGACTCTTATCTGAGACTATGTTCAGAGCCCTCAGGAACCTGTTCCAGAAACAACTCCTTCCTGGAAATGTTAGCACAACATATCTTCCTCCTCTCGTAGTCTTCCTCTGTGCTTTTCATATTCCCATAAGTGTTGGCCGTTTCTTCCCAAAGACTTTTGGTGAATTACTTCACCTGTACTTAATGGCAAAAGAAAAAAATATTAATTAGCAAATCCCCAATTCGAGCTATTTTTCTTCTGATAGAATCACTCAACTCAAATACATTTTGTTAACATACAAAGAGAACTCAGAAAATTCAGCCTGTTACAGTCATTTTAAATTAAGAAGAAATTCAAATATACTAGTGTTGCGTTGACAACACAGCACTGACAAAGGGAGTCATGGAACAAGCTGTAGGATGCAGGATGTGCTGAAAGAGCAAGATCCTGGCCTTTTTATTCTTAGAATAATCACACAGCATCAGTTGTGAGGGGACAGAGCACAGCAAAAGAGAAGGGACGAGTAAAACTAGAAAATGTGCTGTCATCTACAGTATCAAGGGCCATGAGTCTGGCCCCCAGGCACTGCTCATCTGCTTGATAACTCAGTATTGAGACTGAAATCAAGCCCGAGTTCCCCAGCCTTGGTTTCAATCTTATCAAGGCACTCCACTGCTTGGCTTCTGGGGTCCTCTGTCATACATCAGTCAACCGTCCCCTGGGCATTCCCGGTCATACCTCTTAATGCACGCCCTTCCCAGGGTGATCAAGCTTTCTGCTCTTGATTGATTCGAAAGGCACCTTGTAGGGTTGATTGACTGGGCAGTTCTGACGCTGTATAGGAATCCAGAACAATGGGTAACAAAAATGGTGGCCCAATAGGCCACTTAGGCTTAGCAGACCCACATACTCAGTCAACTCCTCAGAGGACTAAGAGTGCTGAAATGGACGTCTTCTGGATGATAGGCCCAATATTTCCCCTGATTCTCAACAAAAGACCTAGGATCTTGGAGACCACCAAGATTCCCAGGTTAGTAAATCTGGGGAGCATTTATATGAATTTACTGCAATATCCATCCCCACAGGCATGAGCATATTCAGAGGAATGCTCAAAGACGCCATACAAAACTTTGCATAGGCTAAGCCCTGATTTCAGAAAATAGCAACACAAATCCTAGGCAACACTTAACGACCAATGCAATGGAAACAAATTCATGGGTGTCAAAAGAAACCTGTGTTTCTGTGTTAGGAAGTCAAAATTCTAGAGTCTTCTCTGGTATGAGAGGCTTGAATATTTTCACCATACTAGTAAATAATGAAAATGCATGCTTGCCATACAATCTCAGACACAGGAACTTTGTCATTAGGTGCAAAATAGTAAAATCGTAAGATGAACATACATTTAATTAAGAGTCATGCTTTCTCACGCTATCATTAGACTCTCCTGATGCATTCATATGTCAAATTGGAGAAAAGATGCATCAGATATTTTTTAAAAGTCTGTTAAAATTGAAAGTAAGGGATCTAAATGCAGCATTGTTAATAAGATACACATCCCACATTTTTGTTCCTTGGAAAGACTTTTGGTTTCACTATTCAACATATTTATAATTCTCTTATTACTACTAAGATCCATTTAAATCCATAATTGTCTCATTTGAGCTCAGCATGGCTACAATTTAATAGCTTCTTTTTAAGGTGTCCATACTGCTCTAGTGCATAATAAGCTGTTTGCAATCTTGTGATAATATGATGAGACCCTCGCTTGAGCCTCGAATGATTGCATCTTAACTCAGTGTGAATGCTGTATTGATGCTTTGTATTTCATGCTTTCATAAGAAGAAACAATAAATTAAAATAGCAATTGAAATCCAATATATCATTTCAGATTTCCAACCACAGGTGTTCTAGGTGACTTAAATGCAAAGTGCTAACCGAGAGTTGATTTCATGTGGATAAAGAATGATGTAATTAGAACATGTCTTTCAATATGAAATTATAGTTATTTAGAATGGCATAAAATAAGATTGTTTACTTAGTTTTATCTTAATTTGTTAGTTATTCAATAAGTGTATTGGAAATGTTAACTATAGTTTCAGAGTATTTTAAATTAACTTTTTCATGGAAGTTCAAAAGGAATAGATCATTAAAGCAAAAAATATGTAGTCAATCGATAGTGAATGAAATAAAGTAAGCATTTTATGTTAACATATACTACTACTGTGTCATTTAACTAATCTGTATTTTAATATCATGTTAATTTTATAATAGAATATGATTTTCAAGTCAATAGATCTCTTAAATGTATTTTATTTTATCAGTAATAGAAAACTGCTCTATATATCGTTAGTATTCAGATAATGGGAGATGGCAATGAAAAAGACTATATTTTGTTACTACTTGGTTGACACTGAACTAATTGTGTAGTTAGCCTTTGTTTCTTGAAGAACTTACTTTTTCAAAATATTAATGTCGAAAAGAGCTGAACAGCAGTTTAATTCAGGACTATGTGAAGGTGTTATATAAAGAACAATCCAGAGATCATTGTCTAAATCATTTTCAGGCTCAAAGGACAGTAAGTACAAGGAGCTTCAACATTGGCAACTTTCTTTGACCATATACAGGATACAATTCGGTGTGAAACTAAGATAAAGTCCATCTGAGAAGCCTCCCTGATGGCCTAGGGGTTAGGTCTCAGTTCTATTACCTCTGGGGTGTGTCCGATCCCTCCCTGCCCCCCCAGGGAGCTGACCCACATGGCACAGCAGACCTCTCCTGTCTCACTAGCTGCTCCCCTCAACAGTGTATCTCAGTAGAGCCACCTGTTTTGCTCCCCACTCTGTCTATGGGGAATCCTCTCACCCTCGCACCTCTGGCCTACACCCCAGCTCCTCTATGAAAAAACAAACAAATAAACAAACAAAAAGCCCATCTGAGAGACTTACTCAGGCCAAAGGACTTTTTTGGTAAGAATTTATTTGTATGTCTCAAACACAGAATATAAAAAGACATTTTCGAAATATAAATTTTATGTGGTATAAATGCAAAAAAGTTTATCAAAACAAAAACACTTGATCTCTTAAAAAATGCTGTTCTATTCACTAAAATATTCTACATTCACTAAATTTGGCATCAATTATATACTGCAAAATACATCTTTTTTGCCCCTTTAATTGCCTTATTTTTATATTTTCATAACTCTTAATTCACTCCTTCTTCCTCTTCCTTGTCTTATCAGGATTTAGTATATGTAATAACACTTTATTTTTGATACACAAAAAAATGTTAAAGTTTGTGATCAGGAGAATCCTATTATATTAGAAATTAATAGTCATAGTTCTAAAATATAAATAATTGACAAATATTTTATGAAATATACAAATTATATGGGGATATATTTGAAAGTAATTTATAATCTGGAATTTCTAAAGCTATTGCAAGTTTAAGTGAGAGGTACATTCTCACATATCTTAATGGAAAAAACTTTAAGATAAATGATGGCAACTAATTCCTAATCTTCCTTTTTTCCCCCCAAATCTTACTGTTAATTTAAATGCAATATAGAAGCATTATTAAAACTTATTAAACAAGACAATGTACATTTCCATTTAATGTAAAAAGATGCTTTATATCAATTTAAATTTCATTGCAATTTCAGGCATGTTTATACTGGTTTTCAGTCCAAGAGACAATCATTTTGATTAAGGGGTTGTTTGAAGGTGGCACCAGAACTGTACACATTTTCAAATATATACTTTGTAACTTAAAAGACAAAGGGAAAATAAAGTTTTAGTTAACATTTGTAAAATATTTCTGTTTTAAAAAATGGATCATTTTCCTGTGGAATTGATGAGTATATTTATCAGACTGTTTTGCAATTTTGCTTTCATTGAAATCACCAAACAGACATACTGTTATTTCTGACAACCAAGAACTCCCCCAATATGTCCCAAGCACAGAGAGCTTATGCACAGATATCACTTTATGTGCAGATATCACTTGAAGTTTTTTAAAAGAAAGTAAAATGAGGGGCTCCCTGGTGGCGCAAGGGGTTAAGCACAGCGCTATGAAGCAATCCGCAGGCTCTGCAGCACAAGTTCGATTCCCTGGCCAACCAGAGAGAATCCCACTGCTCCCCTCAGCAGTGTATTTCTGTCAATCTGCCTGTTCTGTTCCCCACTCTGTCTCTGTTGGATCCTCTTACACCCCCCATCTTTGGCCTGTACCCCAGTTCTTGTATGTATAAATAAATAAATCTTTAAAAAAAAAAAAGAAAGGAAAATGAAAAACCAAAACAAATTTTCAGATGACCTCAAATGTCTTGTTTGAATAATTTGCATAGAGAACTATTGTGATTTTCTTATGGGAGCAGTTCTTAAGCTATTTGAATAATATGTGGCTCACTAAATTACTTCATATTGATAATGTTAAGCCTTTTTTCATTTATTTTGAAAATGATTTATATTTTAAAAACATGTACATGTAACAGTTTGGATAGTGATATTTTCCAAGTGATATCACAAATAAAATAAGATCATTTTTAACTACATGCCTCATTATGCAGTTTAATTTTTATTTTAATCCATGGTGAGTGTGAGTTTTTAATGTGTTGCATACAGGATTAGCCCGTATACTATGCACCAGATGTAAAATAGCATTTTTCCTCAATAAATCAGGGTTTATATGCACATTTTATTTCCTGATTAATGGAGTACCAAAATTACTCTGCATAATTTCTGCATAATATCTGCAATTGTATTATTAAAATTTACCTTAATTTAATTCCTTTTCATGGTGAAAATAAAATATAATTCAGTTATACCAAGGGGAATAAATAAAACTATAGATAGTATTTAAGGTAATTTTAGAAGTTATAGGATTATATAACATCATAGTAAACACAACTATGTTTATATTGAAAAATAAATTTCTTCCTTGTTTATATTTTATAAATATATAAATCAGTTTTTCCATTAAAAAAATGGAATATTCTCTCCAGTTAGCTTTTAACTATTGAATTCAAAAGTGTGTTTTTTGATAACGCACATTTCCTGAAATAACATTAAATATCCACAGTTAGAATGAGTGATAATTGTCTTTTAAAAAATATATAACATAAAGAATATTAATTGTGGGCCTCCCTGGTGGCACAGGGATTAAAGTCTCAGCACCATCAAGCTATCACCAGCCTCTGAGGCCTCTGAATTCAATCCCTGGCCAGAGAGGTGACCCACATGGCTCAGCAGACCTCTCCTGTCTCTCCCTCTGCTCCCCTCAGCAGCGCATTTCAGTAGATCCACCTGTTCTGCTCCCCACTCTGTCTCTGATGAATCCTTTTAACCCTCCACCCCTCGCCCAGCACTTCTGGCTTACATCCCAGTTCTTGTATGCATAAATAAATAAAAAATAGATATTAAGGAAAAAAAGAATATTAACATTGTGTTAGAATAAAGCTTTGTAATCAATTATTTACAGTCTGAGATTATTATTTTATAAAAGTTGTAAAAAATAACAGCTTTGTGGAGTATATTTTTAAATATAAAATAACCACATCCATTTTTATGAGTTATTTAATAAGTAAATGAAATATTAAAACTGTAACAAGTGCTGTGATATAATGTAGATTTTGGAAAATACTTTTGTCTATGTGTGTTTTCTTACATTGAGTGGGTATTCATTTTGAAAAATTAGGTAAGTGTCAATTTAAAATTATTTAAATATCTGAGAAAACTAGCAAAGGACATTTGCTTTTTGATAGGTAAGAAAGAAAAAAAAAAAAAAAACTAAAGTAAGCTACCAGGTTAACACTGGTTTCTTTCCCCTTTTAACATTCTAGGTTTCTGAGAATCACATGTGACTAACAACTCCCAATTATTTTATTATCGGTGTTAACTACTTTCAAAAGGAAATACCAAGCAGTTTGCCGAGTTCCATATTAATTCATCTCTGTTTAGTAATTGGCGTGGTTGACTCATCCTCCAAATTGAAATTCTTAATTTCTTTGATTTTTTTCATGACATTATTCCTTTCCTTACCTTCCTTTTCAAATCCTCCTTTTCTTTGTTTTGTGTCTCTTTGTTTACTTGATCCTTAAATAGCTTCTTTTGTCAACAGACACCATTCTTTGCAGTTTTCTTGATTCCTTTTCCATCAGTAAGTTCCCATGAAAGTTTCCTCTGTATTGTACAATTCACAAGTGAATGTAGGCAGAACAAGGGGTGACAATGAAAAATTGTTTAAAGTGCCAATGGTCATAAATAATCCCCCGAATTAAGCACTGATTTTCCTCAAACCTGTCCTCATTTTATGTTCTCCATCTCAGTTAATGAAAACACCATTGGGTCAGTTATGAAAGTAAAAACCCAGTATAAAAATTAATCACAAATTTATTTCTTCAAGGCCTGCAATCCACCACCTACTCTCTCTGTTGACTTGTTTCCACTTCCTTAACCTCATTCACACCTGCCCCCTTCACTTCTGGCCTCCCTGCTTGATTCGTGTCACCGTTTGTTTCTCCATACATACACAGACAGAAGCACAGCTGATGACGGATAAAAATCAACTATTTATGCTGAGCAAACTTCGTTGAGTGCATCTTTGTTCCAAGATACATGAAGTATCTCAATGCGCCAACAAAGCTGCCAGGTGTTAGGTGTTTTCTGTCCCTTTCATTGATGGGTGCTGCAGCCTGAAGCGATTAGGTAACCAGCCCATGAACCCTGGAAAACGCGGCAGAGTTGAGCCGAGAAACAAGAGAGACTGGGAGTCCAATCCTGAAATCTTCTCCAATTGTCTCTGACTTAAAAAATTCAAATTTTTTAAAGTAAATTATCTTTACTTTGCTTACTCAATGTGAAGACCTGACATGATTACAAGGCCGCCATTTTCCTATACCATATCGTATTCTCTCTTTAGACTCCATCGCAGCCATCCATACCTATATATTTCCCTGACTATGTAACAGACTTTCCCATGTCCTTGTTTTTATATCTCGTTGTCCTGGAAACATCACAGCTTGCCCCACCCTCTTGAACCCGTCTCTGGTAACCTGCATAAATATTCCTAGACTGTGACTTCATCTTTGACCCACAACAGCAAAATCTTCAAGTTTTTCTTTAGCTATCACCATATCTTTGCTGTGACAGCTGTAGATTTATATCATTTACATACCTTCCTGATTTATCACCACAATAAGGCACAAGGACATACATTATTTGTCTTTGTCCTCTTGCACACTATAGACATTGAATAATATTTATTAATTTATATTTTATAACTCCTCCGTTCTAGTTTTTCTTCTAGCCATAGAACCTGCACTATTTTAGAAGGGGACTCTTCAGAGTTACTATATAGCTGATATTTCAATCACATAATACTCTCAATTCATGAGGGCAAAGCTTTCTAGGTAAAAGATTCAGCAGCATTAAGCTGAGGGGACCTAGCCATCATACAATAAATATGAAAAATCCCTCTCCTGACACATTTATGAAGTAGTTTGTAGTTGTTTCACCTGAGGTCCTCATACAACTTTACTTACTTTGAGTCCTGTGAGATGGATTCTGCTGGAACTGTGGTTGTGGCTTTAATATCTTGTGCCCAGTGTTGCCTTTCTATTTTATTTTGGTCACACCCATAAACTTTGTTTTTAGGAAAATGATCAAAATTAACTATACATCAATATGTATTAATATACTTAAAACACTTGTTCCCTATGTTGAAGGAAAGGACATTAACAGTACCTTCCAGAAAACATCTTTATAGAAGTCCAGCTCACTCCCAGGTGCTGACACAGGGTACAGTAAATTCTATACTTGATACTTTTTTTTTAAAGATTTATTTTTTTATGCATACAAGAAATGGGGTACGGGCCAGAGGTGTTGGGGGGGCCGGTGTGATAGGATTTACTGAATACAGAGTGGGAGCAGAACAGGTGGATCTACTGATATACACTGCTGAGGGGAGCAGCGGGGAGACAGGAGAGGTCTGCTGTGCCATGTGGGTAGCTTCCTGGCCGCAGATCGAACTTATGCTGTAGTGGCTGCGGATAGCTTCATAGGTTGTGTCTTAACCCCTTGTGCCACCAGGGAGGCTCTGGTCATTTTTAATACTATTTAAATCAATTGGCAATTTTATATGCTAAATATCTTTCATTAAATCCTAAAGAGTCAGGGTCCCATCAGGGAGTCAATGAATACATTAAGAATAAATGGACATAGGGCCTCCCGTGGTGGCAGCGGTTGAGCACTGGGTTGTGAAGCTGCCTGTAGCCTCTGCAGTGTCGGTTTGATCCCCGACTGCTGGGGAGGGTCCCACATGGCGCACAGACCTCTCCTGCCGCCCGCTGCTCCCCTCAGCAGTGTATTTCAGTCAGTCTGCCTGTTCTGCTCCCCACTCTGACTCTGGTGAATTCTCTCACCCTCCCACACTTCTGACTGTACCCAGTGCTTGTATTAATAAATAAATAAATATTTAAAAAAATAAAAAAGAATAAATGAACATAGAAATGCAAATGTAGGGAGAAGAATTGTACTAAGAGATCATTTGGATTTTGTGTCAAACACTTTCGCAGTTTAGTTGAAGTTCAGGTCAATAAACTAAGACAATTCATTTCTTTGTTTGATTTAAAATAAATCACAATGGCCGTAGCATTGTAATGCTTATCTGTAATGTTTTTGTTATTAACTGCCACATACCAAATGTAGGGTAAGGAAAAAGCATAGGCTTTTCTGCCCTCCCGCCATTAGGACAGATGAGGGAAACCTGCGGTCCTGAATGCATGCCTGATGGCGGCACCTGGAGTGGGTGCACCTGGGCTGAGAGACTGAGTTTATAAGGGCGGCGTCAGGGGGACGCCAGCAGAAGTCCAGAACGAACGGAAGCCGAGAGAAGAAGAGAAGCAGAGAGAACGCCAGAGAAAGCCCAGATAGAGTGAGGAGTTGCTGGGGGCTGGAGGACTGCCAGCCTCCCGGCCCCCAGCACCCCTGCCTGCCGTGTAGCTGCTAAATGTAAATAAAAAGCCTGCAAAAGCCACTGAGGGCTCCAGGCCTCTGACTCCTCCTTTACCCGGTCTGCTGGATCATAGAAAACCTGCACTGTGGCCCGTCCCGCCCCTACACCAAACTCCTTAAAAACTTCTTGAATTAAATTAGCAATCACTGAACTATATTTCTTGATATTTGGGTAAGGAATTCGAGAGGAGCTCAGCTAATTGTTTTGCAGGTAACAAAGGCCGGATTGACTCAATGGTGTTCACCTGCTGCCCCGTGGCCTGGAGGCCAAGGGCAGAGTCTGATGAGTTAGTGGTAGCAGCTGTGAGCGTAGCCCCTCGGGACCCTGTTGCTTCTGTGTGATCGCCATGTATTCTCTCCAGGGCACTCGGGTCTCTGCTGAAGCATCTCAGGGAAATAGGAGTGAGTGTTCCAGGCTCAGGGAGAACCATGAGATTCTTAAAATGGAGGTTTGGGCCTCCCCGGTGGCGCAGCGGTTGCGCGCTGGGTTGCGAAGCTGCCCCGGTTCGATCCCCGGCTGCTCCCCGGCCACCGGAGGAGGGTCCCACATGGCGCGCAGACCTCTCCTGCCGCCCGCTGCTCCCCTCAGCAGTGTCCTTCGGTCCTTCTGCCTGCTCTGCTCCCCGCTCTGGCTCTGGTGAATTCTCTCACCCTCCCGCGCTTCTGACTGTACCCAGTGCTTGTATAAACAAAACAAACAAATAAACAAATAAATAAAACATGCCTCTATAAAAAAAAAAAAAATAAATAAAGTTCTTAAAATGGAGGTTTGGAGTCCAGAGTACCAGTTGATCAGTTAAGATGCTACTCAGACCCGGATTCAAAGGAAAGGAGAGGGCCTCCCTGGTGGCACAGGGGTTAAAGACGGAGCTATAAAGCTATCGCCAGCCACTGCAGCAGGAGTTCGAGCCCCGACAGGACACATGATGCAGCAGACCTCTCGTGTCTCCCTGCTGCTCCCCTCAGCAGTGTACTTTGTCTGCCTGTTCTGTTCCCCACTCTGTCTCTGGTGAATCCTCTCACCCCCCACATCTCTGGCCTGTGCCCCAGCTCTTGTGTGCATAAATAAATAACTCTTAAGGGAAAAAAAAAAGAAAAACAGAACCCAAAGGGCCTCTGGGATACTGTCCACACACCAGCAGGTGTGTTCCTTTTCCTCAGAATTTATTTTCTGCTCTGCCTCCATGCTCACACATGAGAGGTGGTTCCTGGATGAGTTTCTTAGCCTGTAATCCATACGTTCATTCTTGTTGTTTATGTTTAATTTTCCTTTAATCAAAAAAATGCATAAGCACAGGCATTAAAGGAAATAGGCATAATTTTTTAAAATATTCTATAATTTCTGGAGAGGGGAAATAGTGTACAATTATTCTATTGTACAGATGAAGCTAGACAGTGATAATCAAACAAGTAAACTTCTTTAAAATTATTTAATAATTTATGAAAATAGCCCATGAAAATAAATTTCTGAGACATGAATCTAATATAATTAACATTGCATGACAGGGTATATATATGTAATTAATTTATTAATACATTTTAATTGTAAGAAACACACATCTGACATTTAACATATAAGCTACCATGCTATTTATATCAATTAACACACTTATCAAATGCCAATTAGCAGTTTAAGGATTATTATGAAATTGATTTGTTACAAACTACTATTTAAATGTTAATGTGCTCAAATTCTTTGCAATTTCAAGGCAAGTATGAAATTTAGTCAAATCAACATTTATCAGTTACACTACGCATAAAAAATAGTAAAATAATTTTCTGAATATATATTGATCAGTAGCAAAAGCTGTATTAAATATATTGTGTAGAAAAATCAAATTTTATATCAACTTTAAAGATCAATATACTATTATTGGTAAATACTATTTCACAACTTTTTAACTTTCATTATATTATACAATCTTATAATCTCAATTACTCTAAAAATACTTAGAAAAGCAATAAAAAACAATTATGATGGGTCCAAATGGCAAGTTTTCTTACAACTCAGCTAATGAGGAAGAAGCCGTAACTTTGGATTTGATTTGTAATCATTTTACAAATTATTTTATTTATAGCATGAAGAGATCCGTTGTTCTGTATGGAGATTGACGTTACCTTGAAATTATTTCCTGTAGCAATTGTTAAGTTTGGATGAGAAAACACAGAGACTCTTGTGTAAAACAGGAGCAGGCTCTGGGCACACAGTAGGGCCTCATAGGTGGGGCTGCTGTCGTGGCTCCCCCTCTCTCATATGGTCTGTCCCTTCTCTGAGCCACATCCCTCTAGACTCTCCCCTGGTTACTCTGCTCCATGTCTTCTTAAGAGTTAAATACTGTACATTTCCAGGCCTTCCTGGTGGCGCAAGTGGTTGAGCACAGCGTTGTGGAGCTGCCCGCAGCCTCTGCAGCACAAGTTCGATCCCCGGCCAGCCAGGAAGAAACCCACATGGCTCAGCAGACCTCTCCAGTCTCACCAGCTGCTCCCCTCAGCAGTGTAGTGCAGTAGATCCACCTGTTCTGCTCCTCACTCTGTCTCTGGTGAATCCTCTCACCCCCCCGCATCGCTGCCCTGCTCACCAGTTCTTGTACGCATGAATACATAAATCTTAAAAACAAAACTGGAACTCTGAGCAAATAACAATAAGCAGTGAATAAAATTTTCTTACTTCAGGGGTAAAGTCAAATACCCACATCCAGTGCTCCCCAAAATACTTGGAATTAAAAACTATGAAAAGTCAAGGGGAGAAGAAAAGCAAACACACAAATAATCCCCTGTTGCCCATTAAACTGGAGGATTTCCCTCGGCTCCACCTTGATCTCATGTACTAATAGACGGGTAGTTCACACTCTAAATACCAATACTGGCCGAGAAATTGGTTCAGGAATATCCTGAACAATTTTACCAGAACAAGGAGAACATGGCAGGCAAACAAAGCACACAGGTGTCCACCACATTCGCCGCCTCATTTTTAAAGCCATAATCCAGGAAAAAGAAAACTCAGTTCTAAATTGAAACAATAAGAAGAAAATGCCTTGGGGACTTGAGGACACAGTTGTAGGCTGAAAACTCGACACTGCCTGTTGGTTTGATTGTATCATAAAAATTCTTGAAGAAAAGCATAATATATATATTTTGTTTTTTCCTATACTGAAGAAATAGGTTTATAGACATTTGACTCTTGCAAGAAAATAAAGTTAACCCAAGAGCGCCCCTCAAGAGGGGCATCACCCCATAAAACGTGACAGAGAGCCGGTGACATGGGTCCACCAGGCACCTTCTGTCGACACAGACAAGACTTTCCAATGACTTGTAGTGACACAGTGCAGGAGATGTACAGTCTGATAAAATGTGTGTTTAAAAAGTGTAAGATTATATCGCTTGTGTAGTCATGCAATTGATGAGAAGATTTGTTGTCTCTGGAAAAACATGAAAGGGGAGACTCAGCCTCAGGCCGGGGACGCGATACCTTCTGTATTTTTGAAAAAGTTATTTTTGAAACATAATATTCCTAGCATTGTTTAAATACTAAACATAAATCAGTTATTTTCAAATATTTAAAATTCACTAGACGATCAGGAACGGAAGGCTGGGAGAATGAAGAGACAGGAGGCAGATAACAGAGATCCTTGGGAGACTCCCAGGGCCTAACGTTAAAGCAAGAGGCAAGACAAGAAGCTGGGAGGCAGAGGGGCCAGCGGATCAGATGCGAGGAGGTGAGGAGTGAGCATGAGGAGGTGGACAGCGGCAAGTGTCTGAGGGAAGGGAGCCTGTGAACACTGAAGAGTCAGGAGACGCAGGCAACAAGTAAAATAGCAATGGCAGGTCACTTAAATGGCATTTTAAATAGCAGGTGGCCAGGGAGAGGCCCCTGTGGCTGTTCTCACGGTGGTTGCTTTAACCGCTGTACTGGGCTTCCGATAGGCCAGACACTGGGCCTGACATAGACATATTTGATCTTCACAGCAACATTGGGGGGTTGGCTCTGCTACTTTCACTGCTATTAAATATGACAAAAGTACAGAGAGGCCAAGCACCTTCCCTGAGGTCTCAAGCGAGTCACTGCTTGTGGGTCTGCTACTCCTAAGCAGCCTGTCTGGCCACCATTTTGTTACCCATAGTCCTGAATCCTAAGCAAGGTCAAAATGGCCCGTCAATTAGGTACAGGAGCCCAACCCTGCAAGCCCAACCCTTTCAAATCAATCAAGAGCACAAAGCTGGATCATGCTGGGAAGGCTGTGCATCACCAGGAATGACCAGGAGCACCAGGGAGATCGGGGACTGATGTATATAACAAGGGGTCCCAGAAGCTGATCAGTGGACACCTTGTTGATAAGATCCAAACTAAGGCTGGGGAACTAGAGCTTGATCTCCATTGCAATACCAAGTCATCAAGCAGATAAGAAGTGCCTGGAGGGCAGGCTCACAATTCCTGATTTTCTAGTATCGTTTCACTTACTCCATTATTCAGTCTCTGTATTCTGCCATGTTATTATTTCAACTAAATGCATCTTCATTTCTTAAGGTTCAACAACACATTTTAACAGGATGGAATTAAAAATTAACATTGCAGAATAGAACAGTTGAAGTTTTAGCTTCAGAATAAAGTGTTTCTATAGAGTAAGGAAATAGGTTCACATTTTAGCGTATGTTTTCTGTAAGCTTTAAAAGGAAAGGGCTATTTTAAAAAGAATTTTTCCTTATAAATTTCCTTGTGAAATAAATTATATTGAAAATTAAATAATTGTGATTCTTAATACTGCTACATTAAAAAAAAATGTCTGCAGGAAAGCTTAGCAAATCCATGTTGCCCTAAAGCACAAGCATGTCTAAGAAACTGAAAATATGGAGTGTGATAGTTCAGAATAAATGTACGTGCCATTGGGGTTTAAAATTACTTAAAAAATGTATAGCAGAAAACAAAACATAGGCTATCAGATTATAAACTACCTGTAGGGTAAACTTACCTTCATCACATAAATGCCTGCATGTGGCTCACATACAGATTCTATCAAAAATGCCAACAGTTTATACATCGGTCTGTGAATGGATATGTTTTCAATAAAGTATTGATGAAACCGTGTAAGGAGAAAGCTTAAAAGATACTCAGGTACTGTATCTGAAGAAACTGTATTCATTACGTAAATATTTGTACATTTCGGCCACTGAATAAAATATTTGATCCCGAACTTTGTGCTTGTGTAATGCTCGGCCAGGCAGTTGTGTCAGCTTCCAGGACAGAATGTACAAACACTTAGCATCACATGGAGTTAAATTTATGAGCAGACCATACGAACAACACGTAAACATGTAATTATTTCTGTGCACGCACACACACACACACACACACACACACTCACGTCCTGCCCTCGCGCTGCTCAAGTAGGTGAGCCCAGTCAGACAAGCCCTCCCAGACCTCCCGCCCCAGCCCCATCTCTCGCTGACACTGCATGTACGTGATGTTTTATTTATTCAGTTATTCCCTCAGCAATTGCTGCAACATTACAACAAGACACTAGATGCTGGCAATCCAATACTGAGTACAAGACAGCGAAGCTTCCACAGAAGAGCATGGAGTCTGTGATGAAATAACTTTAGGCAGCCATTAGAAAGGAGCAGGCGTCGGGATGAACGCTTTGCAAACAGTAACTAAGCATCATCCCCACAGCCCCAGGGCCCCTGCGCTTCTGTCATGTCACAGCTGAGGGAAGCAGGTGCGGGAAGTTGCTGGCCTCCTGCAGAGACAGTGCAGAGGGGGATACGGGCCGAGATGAACACGTTTCAGCGCATCCACACCGTGGGTTTTTCTCAGGTGACCTCCTCCAACCTCCGTGGCCTCCTTCCTTTGACTCTCAGCACAACCACTCTTCTTCTGCATACTGCAAGCTCCGTGGAGGAGTGAACCGAAGGCAGGGTTGATCTCCCTTCTAACGGTGCGTAACTGAGAAATGAGGGTTCCAGTTCTGGGCAATGCGGGGGCTCCCTGCAAGCAGCGCTCTCGAGGGCCTCCATGAATGGGTCTTTGAATATGTTTTCTTCTCAGTGCAGTGAATTTTGCACCCACCCACCTAATATGTCTGCCTTTATTATAAATATACAGGAAACACTATAACGTAAACAATCATTTTCTAGGATGGCGGTAGTGTTGCAATGTGAAGGGAATCTTGATAGGGCTCGGGGGTTGTGAAGTTTGATGGTATCATGAACAAACTTCTCAATGAATGTGGAATGAGCTTCACTGGCACTAATGAATATAAATCTATATATCGAGTAATTTTAATTCCTTGTATTTTGGATCCCACGAGATCCCAGCGGATTTCACCTTGTAGAGGGACTGATTGTGAACTCACAGTTCAGCATGGAAATGTCAGCTCCAAAATTATCTGTTTCTTAGACTCACATAGTGTTATCTACAATCCAAAGTTGACCTAAAAGAATCTTAAAAAATACATTTAGGTGATATGGAGTTCACCGGTTGGACTGAACAGAGATAATATATCACATAGTCTGTCAATATCCCCATTTGAGGCTCCCACTCTTGTCTGGACTCCCCTTGAGTTATGCCGGAAATGTGCTTGTCTGCAGTACACAGGGTAGGAAGCATTAATGACAATCTACGTATTCAGTCTTGAAAAGCTTAATTACTTTTGAAGATGGAAATGACCGGAAATATAAATGTTATTGCTCCTGTATTCTGATGGATCATGTCCCATGTCCCCTGCCATACACACAACTTGGAAGTTCAAGCCCCTGGTGGAGCTCACTGAGGATTGGCACTGAGCTCAGGTGACACTTGCCTTACATGGGCTGAGCATCATTCTCATTTACCAGTCAAGGAAATAAGACCCTGACAGTAAGTTAATTGACCCGGTCATTCTGGCGAAGAATAGAATGGTTTACTGTGTTCTTGCTTCCATCTTGGGGACTGTGGGCTAAGTTGGCGATCGTTTTTTATCAGGATTTCCTGTTCTGACCCCTTGGGTCTGACATTATTAACTTGTCTGTTTTACAACTTATTGTCTGAGTCCCTGGCCCTGGCATGGGGGTAGGTCAGTGTGGGAACCCGTGTGGGACAGGAGAGAGGTGGGGTGCTCTAAACACTTTAGAATGCACCCTCCCTTTTAAAACTATTTTTAGTACTTTTCTTTTGTCTGAGTTGTTGGAAAGGATTAATAGATTTTTAAATTCTCTTTATGTAGCATCACAGAACAAAATCCTAGATGTTTACAAGTTGGATTAAATCCTTAGAGGATTTATAGGGTGTTTACAAAGGTATAACTCATTCCAGACAGGGCACTGCAATGCCCCCAACAGTCTGTGGATATATACCCTCTACTGCAATAGTAGCACAACAGCTTTATCTAGAAGTATTCCTTTACAAAACTGAGGTAAAATATTTTTTATCAAATAGCCAAAGTGTAACAAAATGTAAAATTTCTACATATTTGCAACAAATTAATTTTGACCTATATAATTATTCAGAGTGTGTGTGTAGTTTGCTTACATAAATATATGCAATTTATAATATATTGGGGAAGTATGTAAAATTAAATAATATGATTGAATAAAGCATACACACATATATATGCACTTGTATTTATACACACACACATATATATATTTATATTCACATTTTAGGCTAATGTGGCTTCCTTATTAGTCTGCTCAGTGTCTTATTATCAGAATTATACTTCATTAATAATAAGTGTTAGTAGAACAATATACATTTTGTTTTCTTGACTTAATTCACCTTGTGTGAATTTGGTAAGCCAGATGAGTTTGGCTTATGAAAAATGGGCAAGATCCAAAGATGGATGAAAGAAAATATGGATGACTAAAGACAGGATACAGAAGACAGAGAGCTAGATACTCTCCCCGGGAGACCAGAGGGATCAGCTGATTCTATTTTATCTGGAAGATGGGACTCGGGGGTGGTTGCCTGTGAAAATAATGGAACAAGAACCTTCTCTAGGGGCAGCAGGGCGGTGGCCAAGCGCCCAGGGCACTGCTCTGCCCTCTGCCTATCTTGCTCCTGTTGCTCTCTGCTGGTGGCTGGATGTCCCGTGAGCTTCTTCAGCTGACCCTTTTTACTTTTCTCTATTTCCCTATATTAAACAGCCACGGTGAAATCATATTCCACTCTATTAGGTTCTTCAACCTTCAGTTTATGAGTAACTCCCACTCTTTGAATAAACACTAAGTCTATGTATGCCAGACGTGCATCTGTATCATCCTATGGTTATGTTTTATCTTCCCCAAGAAGGCAAAGTGCGCTGAGTCTCACATCACGGGGATCCGTGCTGCCTTCACCAGCATGACTTTATCTTTGCAATATTCCTCAGTGGAAACTCGTCCTTTTGTAAATCAGTGTTACAGCTTTGAGAATTTTGGTAGTAATAGGCAGGGTCTGGAGGATTGTTAGTAAAGAAAAAAAAAAAGAAAGAGCTAAAAGTGAGAGAAAGAGACAAAATCATAAAGTTGAACAGGATAATGTGATTGTGTCATTAAAAAATGGGGAAACAGAGGAAACTGACAAGAAGCAAATGGAAAGCTTTGTACCCCGGGAGACCTTGAGACAGCTGCGTATCTCAGACCAGGGCCTCGGAGGTCGGCCTCCGGAACTGGTCATAGGTGATCACAACCTCAGACAAGATTGAAAATCACAACAAGATTGAAAATTTTGGTTTAATGAGCAAGTGAATAAGTATTTCGGTACAATAAAGGAAAGACAACTTCACTATAACCTCAGTGCAACTGAGAGAGAGAGGCCTTCAAGCAGCTTTAATGAGCAATGAATTATAAATCTGACTGCAGATTCGAGCTATCATTTCACTAATTCCTTGGTTCTATTGTAATTAATTCGAAATCATTTATAAGGGATTACTGTAATTTTATGAAAATTTAGTCCATGTCCTTGACAATCTTTTAGAAGGTCTTTGTTTTAATAAAAAGAACCTACCTCATACTACTTGATTTCATAGATCTATTCCATCGCTGCCTGTGGACACCTATCTAGAAAAGGAATGGATTAGCTATGATGATGATTTAATATCCAGTTGTTCTTAATTATAAGATCTAACTGAAATGTTTCTTTTAAAGCTTTTGCCAGCAGTGCATTTCTTGATCTCGGTTGCTCTCCTGTCCAATGCATGCTTCTTAAATTTGAAGTGCTTTTCTACAGAATGGACTTTTTGTAGATTTAAAATTCATTTACTAACAGACTTATTTCACTGAAGTCTGGGCTAAGTACTGGAAATTTCTATGTTAAACATTCTAGGTGTGTTGCTTGCCATAAAGGAACTTGGAAACGACTGGAGGAATTGCTTCTGAGTAAAAAGGCAATTACAAAACAGGACACCCCAGGCACTCATAGTTCCCCAGAAACCATTTGGTGGTTAGTAATGACATTTGGGAGGGAATAATGTCTAAAATAAGATCAATCTGAGATGAGAAGGGTTAGCTGATGGGTTAGGAGGATGAGATTACTCCTCGTAGGAGTCATAGAGCAAAAGTTTATAGCAAAAGAAAAGAATGGAATTCAAAATCTTGTCTGGATGGAGCAAAAAGAACAGGGTGGTCAGAGTGTAAGAAGATCAGGACCCAGACTGATAGTTCGGAAAAAGAGGGAGAGGTGTGACTAATGCATGGATTCCTCATTTGAGGAACTGGCTGCCTTAGATGGTGCCACTTACTGAGAGCTATCTTCAAATGAGATGAAGGATTTTGTCATCACGCATATTGAGATGTTTGGTACTTTTATACCAGTAGGGTATTGTGTCTTACATTATTTTTTCCTGGAAGAAAACTGAACTGGAGAAAAAAATGGGAACTTATCGACAAGTAGATAGCAATAAAGTAAGGTATGTAAGTATATGTCTTCTTGGGTTCTTCAGAAAATGATCTCATTCTCATAGTACTAATAAATAAATATATATATATATATATATATACACACACATACACACATATATATATGATTTTCTATTATAATTGTCTTAAATTAATTGTGAAAATAAGAGACTATATTAGAGTATGAATTAGAGTATGAATTCAAATATAGTCATTGCATTATTTTTGCCTCTAGTGATGGCCTCATATCATCGAATTTAATAAGGTAACCTCACCCACCTTTACTAAAAATACAGTGTGTACTGAGTAAATATATCCTGAGTTCAGAATAAATTTTGCTTGACAATCCTCAATTAAGAATGTTTAATGGTAAGAAACAATGATTTTGGTTAAGGCAGATACTAGTAGAATCTGATAAAAGTAAATAATCAGAGTATCTAAATTTTTGTTTCAAATTCTTGCAAAATGACAGGAATTTTTATTAATTTATTCTCTCATTTATTCATATTTATTTCTTTCACACCCTTGTTTATTTTTTCCCAGTATAGGATTCCTCCCTCCAGGTGCGGTTACTATAGGTTAGTCTGAATCATTTCTGTAATTACCTCATCTATTCAATTCACCTGTGTTGAAATAGCTTTAGTTTCTTTGTGTGTTATAGAGATCTGAGGATTAAGAGGTCTCTTTCCAATTTCAGAAATCTCTAGATACAAATATAGTTTCATTGTATCTATTAGTTTAGCAGAACAGTTTGATCCTTATAACTGTATCAAATATATTATTGTAAAAAAAGGGGCACCCCTCTGGTATAAAGTTTGGGAATAATATTAAAACACCAAATCTGCAAAGCTTTTGTGTCCAACATATTAAAAGTATGTTTCATCTTTACTCTGGAGTATTTTTTTTTTGGAAATGAAAAATATTGTGTTACAACTAAAATTAGATACAGTCAATTATAAAAAGATTCAAGACAAAATAAATGCCATAGAGTGAAGAATCAAAAAACATATTTTCCTTTTCCAAGTAAAAAAAAAAGATGATTATATAAGCATCAAATACTAAGTAGCTAAGACTTTTTAACAGCATGGTGAATAACAGGCATTTAGGTTTGTGAGTCTAAAGTAATATACACTAGTTTATGCTTTCTGCCAGAAAAAAGTATATAGAAAATATGTATTCAAATTCAGAAGAATGAACTTATGTTGATCAAAAAAAATCACCAAGTCTGTATAGCAATGTGAGAATATTAGTAAACATCCTTTAACATGGCTTAGTGTACATTTTAAATTTTCATGGAAATACATAGGAATAAATAGAGCAATGTCTTTTCCTTAAATGTGCATGTTTTTCATGCAATTGGGAAATATTTGAAAGAATATCATCTACATTACCTACTACTATGCTTTGCACACTAGAATTCAACGTTTAAAAAGGCATTAGGACATAATATATCTAAGTAATTAAAACAGACATATTTTTATATGGATGACATCTTAAGTATGTTATTGGTGAAATGAATAAATGGTAGTTTTAAAACATGTTTTGATTCGATAGCATGATGGTGTATTAGGAAGAAGAGATGTGTGTAGTTAACCCTTAAGTTTGATTAACTGAACGCAACTTAGTCTATAATTTTAAATAAAAAATTTCTATACAGAGTCTTGGGAGAAACATCTTTTTGAAATTCCTGATGTAAACTGTAAACAAGTATATTTTCCCTTTTCTATGTGTTTTATTGATCAAATAATAATAAAAGAAAGATTAGACACATTTGGTTTTAGTGCTGGTGTCCTCAAAGTTATAAAAATTTATCACTGGATTTAGTAATAAATTTTTAAGTGCTGTGGGTACAGAGACAAGTCATATACAAACTCTAAAAGAGTCTAAAACTCTAACTGATATTTTATTACTGATTCATGGTGACCCTAGAGATGTGTCTGTGTCATGGAGAAATATACAAGCTACAGTATTTATTTATGTTTTCAAAATTATTCACTGTACAACCAACATATGTTTGAAATGATGCTAAGTAATATTGTAATAATAATTGTAATAATATTGTATTAATAAGCATGAATACATAATAAATGATGTCTATATAGTCAGAGAAGATACTGCAAAGTATGCATATGTGTGCATGTGTATTATATATATATATTCCAAATATATTAAAGGTAAAATAATTTGTTATGAGAAAGTGTATAAAAGTGCACCTCTAAATTTCAGAATTATTTCAGAATTATTTGAAATAAAAGGGTATTCTGAAACTTCATTAGACATTATTCACTGGTGTAACAAAATATTTATCTCTGCATGTTCAAAACTAAATTGGTGGTTAAATGTACTTACTACATTTTTCATTAATTTGCTTTTTGAGTTTGTAATCTTTTGCCCTTTTTTAGATTTCATTGCTAACACCATTGGAAGAAAAACTGATTACTAGGAAGAAAAAAAGGGATTTCAGATGGAATATGTTACAAGGTAAAAATTGGATAAATTGCTTTTTAGTCAATACACTATTATGGCCTCTTTCACAAAAAGATGAACTCAATTTCATTTCTCTTTCAGAAAGAGCTCCCAGGTCACTGAGGTCCAGATTTAATATTCTGTTACTTGGTTTTACATGCAAATATAAGAATTGCATCAGATAATAAAAATACTGAATACTTCTAATGTCTAGACTGTGTAGTTAATGTTTTACATGGATTATTTAATTTCATCTCCACAATAGCCCAAGTTCACCTTACCATCCCAATTTAAGGATGGGGAAACTAAGATGATACATTTTATGAGTTAATCACAAAGTTATATTGCCTCATTTTCATTATCTTCATAATTTTTATTTTTATCACAGTGATGAAAGAGACGAACAACATATATACACCCCAATGTGAAATGGGCAACCCCAATGTGAAATGAGGTGGCAAGTGTGGGTCCTAACCATGTGCTTTAAAGGGATTCTGAGACCCGACTGCAGA
Organism: Talpa occidentalis; assembly: GCF_014898055.3. NCBI lineage: Eukaryota > Metazoa > Chordata > Mammalia > Eulipotyphla > Talpidae > Talpa > Talpa occidentalis. The sequence goes on from NW_023605194.1 coordinate 115,397,155, forward strand.
CACACACGAAAAAGGTTAATAAAGGGTTTACTGACAAAAGGGGAAATGGAAAGAGAAATAACCAAAGGAGAAAGGGAGAGAAATTGGTGACTGCGTCCTACCAGTTCTGCTGAGATGGAATCCCAGGAACCAGCTGAAAGCGGCAAAAAAACAAGCACCCCCAGGGCCTGCCCCTGGCCGTGATGGATGATGGGCCTGGGGTGTGGGCGGAATCCACAAAACCTGTGTTTGTGGAGTTCCTGCAGACCATCCTCTCCCCCAACACTTCCACTAGGTAATAAAATTAATTTTAAAACATAAAATCCATGTTTATTTCTCTAATAAATTGCAATGGCTGTCTAATAGAAACAATCGTTTGACATACTTCTTTGTTACCCAAAGAAATCAGGTGAAGCACTGTGAGAGACAGCGTCTTTGTTAAAATAAGGAATCCTCTTGACAAATAGAGCATTTGGAGGAAGTGAGAAAAGAGACTGTGAGACACCACCGGGTAGTGTGCAAATGCAGCGCCCGGCGGAGACCCGAACACAAATGCAAGGACCGAGGAGATTCGGCTGGAGATTCCAGGATTTTCACGCAGCTTCTTCTTTGCCTTTCACGAAGGAGGCGCATGGGGTTGAAGGTGTAGGGTAAAGAAAATGTCAGGCTTTTCTGCCCTTCCGCTGTCAGGATAGCTGACGGATCCTCGCGGTCCTGAATGCATGCCTGATGGCGGCACCTGGAGCAGGGTGTGGGCCTAGGTAGATGGGATTCACCTGGGCTGAGACGGGCTTTTAAGGGCGGCGTCACGGGGACGCCAGCAGCAGCCGAGCAGAAGTCAAAAGAGAAGCAGAGAAAGAAGTAGCAGAAGCCGAGGAGAAGCCGCAAGAGAAGCAGAAGCTGAGAGAAGGCCGGAGGGCCCAGAGTGAAGACCTGCTGGGGGCCGGGAGGCCTGCCAGCCTCCCGGCCCCCAGCACCTCTGCCTGCCATATGCCTGGTGAACCCCAATAAAAGACCTGCAAAACCCTTTAGGGCTGTGACTCCTCCTTTACCCGGTCTGCATGGGATCAGAAATCCTGCACTGGTCCATTCCTGAGCCTACAAAGGGGTATCTCAAGATACAGCCCATGGTGCGCGACAGTAACATGAAATCAACTGGAAGGCCCCAAGAAGCGAGTGCCTGGCAGCCTCCCCACGCCCAGGCCTGGGGCATTTTAGGGGCTGCTCCAGGGAGAGCTGCTCAGAGCAAACAGCCCCTTTCAACACAGGTGTCCGCAACGACTGTGAAGAAGCGCTAGCTCTGCTGCTGCATCCTGGGCGCCCATGAGCAAAATGCCAGACAGGAGGCGGCTAAGCTTAGAGTGTGTTCTCATGGGCGTCCTTTCAAATAAAATTTGCAAAATTAAAATATGTAAATAAAAATTGGTTAAGAGCGTTATATCTTACATGATTTTCCCTCTATTACAGTTCATTTTTTAGAGTGGAACTTTTGATATTCAGCTAAAGAAATTTTGAAAAGAAAACATGCCACAGTCATGATATTTTGGAACATGTTACTAAAATAATGGGAAATTATTGATCCTTCATGTGTTAATCATGAGGGATAACTCATTTAGCCAGTTTTTGGATTACTTATTACAAAATTGAGAGAAAGAAATAGAATGATAAATACAAGCAATGGCATCAGTAGACACCATTTGGAAATAACACCCATTGTTAGTAAATTAGATTAGATCAAAGGAGTGATTTATTAAGTGGAAGGTAAATTTTTAAAAGATGTACTAGGAAAGCTCTTTGACTATTTGATACTCCAACTAAAGAGAAGTTGCCAAATAAATTGGAAAAACACATTTAAATTTCTTGCTGATGCTACATGAAATTGCAGCATTGGTGGAGACTACATAAAATTGTGTAAACTCATATTGTACCATGAGAAAACTAACAACAAACTGGTAATAAAATTAAAGCAATATTAAAATTGACCATTGCTTAAAATAACTTGAAATGCCTGAAATCTTGAACCTGACATATGGAAAGGAGCTTCATTCTTTCTAAATCTGACAACATAACTAAACCTCCCTATAATTGCCATTTATGTGTGATAAAGATAAAAGTGAATTATAGTGATGATTTAATATAAGTTTTGAATAAGGTGATCAAAAATATTGGTCTTATCAGGAAACCATTAAGGAGTATGGACCTCAAAATAAATGTAGCTAAATTAGCCAAGAGAGTATTCTAGAAAAGCAGCAAGAATGCATCTTGGATGTGCTCCTAATTCCTACAGAGCAATGGATATTGTATGTAATCTTTCTGAGCTTCAGTTTGGATGAGCAGGATTTGTTTTAATTAGCCTTTAATTATTTTAATTGCCATGTCTGGCTTGTTCTGTGACAATGCCATAGGTAGTGTACATGAAACCCTGTGCTCAGAGGTGCTGAGAGCAGAAGCTCTCGCTGATAGCACCTGTGCAAAGAGGAGGCTGACCCTCAGTGCTACCCCAGCGCCATTTTGCACTTCTCCATTGCTCTGCACTGCCTGGGGCTGTGTCTTTTTGAGGGTAGGCAAACATTAAATTCTAAGTGGTGAGCACAGTTTGGTGATGGCAGGTCTTCCAGCTTATCCTGAGTCCTGATTTTCAGAATATGCATTTGGGAGTCTTTTGGGAGGAAGCTGTCTGTGCTGTCATGAGAACGTCACAGGCTGGACCCCAAGTCGTGTTTCTTTACTGAAGGATAATAATTCATTGCTAGTAACTGTGGAGAAATAGTTAATTTATAGCCCAAGAAGCAACTTAAAGGAGATAGATGTTTCTATTTTCTTTTTTTAATATATTTATTATTTATTTATTATTTATTATTTAATATATTATTTAATATATTTATCATCCTTCATTCGTGCAATTCCCCCCACCAAGCCACCCGTGCACCATCACCATAGTCCCTTCTGCTCTTCCCACCCCTGTCTTGATCCCTCTCCCTCCTCCTCCGCTACAGAATGTCTCTATTTTCTCCATGAGATAGCTGGAGAATGGCTATACTTAGACAAAGAAACCCTTGACCTTTCAAAGCTTTTTTTTTTTTCCTACATCTAGATTTCATAACCATTATTATATTACCTGCTGCACACATTGAACACGAGGCGATAATAGGCAGGTGGGAGACTTGCTCCTTGAAAGGTCACCTTGAAAGCTTAGGAATAGCTGCAGTCAGCAGCAGTTCCTGGTGACTCCCACCAGGGGGCAGATGTGAGCGGAACAAACCCTGGACACTGAATATTGCAGATTTTAAGCTAAAGATTTTGATAAACAGGGTCCACCTGTCTTGGTTGGTAGCAAAAGAGAGAACTAGCTAAAGCCAGACAGAGCTTTAGAAAACTCACATTATATCCTGGAAATGGAAGAGTTTCCAGCTCCCTAAGGTGGCATTAAATTAGCAGATGCAGCCATCAGACATAGGTGGGCGTCAGGCACATTGCAGAGGATGCATCCAGGTGTCTGAGCGCGGCTGCTCACACGCAGGTGCGGCCTCTCCTGTATATAACCTGAGTGACATTGAGCAAGTTGCTTTCCCTTTATGTCTTAGTCATCTCAATTTCAAATGAAATCACTAATAGTGCCAACCCCATGGGGACGTTAGGAAGATGCATTGACTTAATGTTTGAAATAAATGCAAAACAACTTGAAAATTATTTATCATTTAGTGAGCATTCTGTAAGTCGTAGGTATTATTGTCTCCACAGTGAACTTGGTGGCCTAAAGACAGGCAACACAGCAGAATCAGTAATTCATGGGTAGACGCCACCTGGTACAAGCTCTCTAGTGCCACCCCTCCTCCTAGAAATGAAGATGCAGCCTCCCATGCCCCAAGCCAAAGAGAAAGACAGTCCCCAGACAAAACAGAAAGCATCTGCTTGAAAAATCTGGTTCCATATCTGGTTGCATAGACGCTACTTGCTGCCACCCTTGCGTTGCTGGGCAGAGTTGGTGTTCCCCACGCCCGGGGATGCACAGCTCGGTACCTAACTTATTTTCAGATACAAGAGAGAGCCTGACAAAGGAAATTATTATAAGCTGAGTCCTAGAGGTTGACTAAAATTTTTCCAGACACCAAGAGATTTATTTTTCAGCAAAGGGCACATAAATTTTTGCCTAGATGATAGCCACAAGAATTATGGATTCTAAGAACTAAACAAAATGCAGAGTGTCTTGAGCTCTCTCATTTCTAAACAATGCAAGCGTACAATTTGCATATTTATCTAGATTATTTGTAAAACATGTGTGAAATTTCCAGGTTAGACCAAATTTAGTGAAAGAAAATGATAGAAAAACGATAGCTAAGAGAAAAATGAAAGTATGGATGCAAATATTTTTCTATCTGTTATTTTTCACTCTCTCTGATTTCAAGCTCTAGCCCATTTCTAAATTTCATCCCTTTGGAACTTTGTACAAGCAGAAAACCTAAACTGAATTTTAATTAAGTAAAAATATTGCATTGTTGAATACAGATTAACAGTCTTATAAAATATGGTGATGTAAACCAAAAATAATATCTTCTCTTTTATTTCCGCTTAAATATATTTGTTTGTTCATTCTTTTAAAATTATTTAATTAATTTATTTTTAATTGAAGCAATATTTGAATACCCCCATCAGGTATCACCACCTTTGTGCCCCCACCACAAAATCATCACCGCTGACCATGCCACCATGCCACCATGTGGTCCCTTTTTTCTTATCCTTATTTCCACTAATATTTGGACTATAAAGTAACTAAACTAAGAGTCAGATAAACACAGGTTTAAAAACTAACCCTTGTTATCTGACTACAGAACTCAAGCACTCTTTGTATTTCTTATAAGTATATAAGACATGAAGGAAAAATACTTTAAAATGATGTTATTAATGGTGTTTTCAGTTTTTTATCCTCACCTCATTTATTTCTCACTCTTTCCTTTTGATAGTTTCTTTCTAGCCAGAAATTATTCAGAGGTAAATTTCCATTGAAATTACTACTAAGTGAATATTTTAAAGGACTAATAAATTAATTTTATTTTGCCATCTAACCTTCTCATTATAAAATTACCAAGAGTATTCAAGGCTTAAGCTACTGCTTGAATTCATTATGTATTTGGAGAAATTCTTTCAAGTTGGGCCAAGTAGTTTACATTATAAAGTAGCTGTATGTCCTTTCTTTGGATTATTTTCCCTCAAATAAGATTAAATAGACTTGGTTTTCAATCTGCGTTTTGCTTTGAAAATGTTAGGGTGATAAGATTTATTTTCTTTTATCCAAACTTTAAAAATAACTAATTAACACACATACACATTTTTAGTTAATAATATTTTCTCTAATCAAATCTAATACAGGGAGTGAGGTGAACTTAACCACCTGGCAATGTTCTTAATTCAAAATTCCCCTTAAAACTCTACCAGCATTTCCCCCACTATATAATGCCTGATCCATGGTTATTTTACTGAGAACTTTCTGTATTATTTCATAATGTATTTGAAACTTTATCACCAAATTAGAATCAAAAGACAACTGAGAGAGAGGAAATGCATGAAATTAATTAAATAAATAATAAATATAGGTGGAACTCTTAATTTTACTCCATTAACAATAACTAGAATGTAAAATATTAAAACCTCTGGATGTTCAGTGTATATCTGCTGCAGAAATTGACCAAGATTAATATAAAAGGCAAAAACCAAGATTTTCCTTTAAGAACAGAGAATTAAATACGGAGAGCTATTGAATGAGTGGCTACAATGCAGCACAGATATGGTATCTACAATAAATTTAAAATATTAAAAGATTTAACCATGAGAGTGAAATTCAATTAAAAATATTTCAATGTGGAGGGTAGGGTTTATCAAAAGATGGTTCAGAAATGTGAAAATATAACTTCAGAATTTTCATGAGCCTCTACTTTAGAATAACCTTTACCTACCTCTAATATTATTTCTTATGAGTATTATTATATGCAAACTATTATAACATTACCAAAAGCAGGCAAAAGATGTCAATTTATAAAAAATCTTTAAAATGAAAAGTCACAGCACCCACATACAGAACCTAGGAGGACAGATTATACAGATAGTTTCCTTTAGATTATACGGATAAATAGTCCTCACATCCTCACACAGACACAGGCCTTAGTGTAGAAAATAAATGGACAAAAAGGAATCAATAACAGGTTTGCTTCCAGTTTGATGACTTTTTGCAGAGATGATACAAGGAGATGGTAGCTATCGCTGGCCATGTGGATACCAGCAATGTGAACTGGCTTGGTTCTAAGTGTGAGCCCTGTTTCTGGTGGCTGCGTTACTAAAAATGTGTCACATCGCCTTTTCCATCCTCAATGTTCCTATTTTATATCCATCTCCATCCAGAATTTACAGAAAGCAGTGATGTAAAATGTTGTGGAAGAATCAACACTGGAGTAATGGATTCTGGAGTGTCTGATCAGTTCAGAGGGTTGCCCATGAACGCATTGGAGGAGAAAGAAATTGGGACATGAGTTCTAAAGAAATGACTGAATAAAATTTTGCAGGTTTGGAAATTACTCTAGAAATTATTCATTAAACATTTCCTTCAGCAATAGCTCAGAAAAGTATATTTAAACAGTACTGAAATACAGAGTGAGCTTGTCAAATTCCTGAAAGATTTTAAAACACAATGAGGCATTTGATATGTATATTTAGAATACAGACCAAGCAATATAGAATTATCCCCTTGGAGTCCCCAATATATTGTTTTTATTATCTCAGTTTGGATTGCCTAATTGTCCCTTAGCCTTTGTTCTTCCACAATAAATGTATAATTAATTGATGATAATAATAATAACTAAGTTTTTTTATCCCTACCCTCAGGTGTGATTTTGTTTGGAATCATACTGATCTACAGATTAATTTGAGAAAAAGTAATAAAATAATGACATTTATTTATCTTCCTAGAAATACCTTTCTGTTTATGTTGATGTATTTAAGTCTTTTTTAATGCTCTCAACGAAATGGTGAAGTGGAATTTGTTTTTATAATCAAGACCTTAAGAAAGGAAGAAATTGGTATATTCATGCTTCCACCCCAGAATCCATGAGACTGGACCATGACGACATTTGAAAGGGCAGAGATAAAACCCCTTCACAACTCTAAGACCCAAGTAGAGGTGGGACTTGGGAGAAGGAGCGGAAAGGGATTCATTTTGTATACTATATAAATTTGGTATTTAAAGTGAATGGCTATTTTATCACCGAACGTAGCCAAGTGGCATGGCACCTGCCCAAATAGCACGAGGAATCAACAATTAACATTCTAGAGAACATGTCTGAAAGCAGTCATTGGAGAAATATAAAACTGCCTAAAGTTTATATCCCTCCAAGTTTAGACTGCTAAATAAATTAGTTACCCAAGGAAGCAATAGGAACAACTGGAGCAGAAATGGTAATACAACCTTGCCTGGAGAGAATAATTCAGACTTGAAAAAAAAATCACAAGTTTACATTCTTGAAAGGGTCAGGGACCTCTTAGAAATCAGTGTCCAGGACTACGGACGTGCTCTTGGGTCATCAAAGCCCACAGGTCTGGACATGAAGGCACATAAGGGAAACTTCCAGGGAGAGGCAAGAATAGTCTGAGGATGACTTTAAACATAGGGATTTTGATAGAGACCATCTTTGGGTAGTTGAGTCTGTGAAGTTGAAAACACTATACCTACTGGTTTTATGTAGCGAAATGTAAAACGAGACATCTTGTGTTGTCTAAAATTTTCAGTTGAAATCCCACAATTGAAAGTCTAAGCAGCTGACAACCTTCGCATTCTAGGTAGAACCACAAGGAGGTCTCAGGGAAGATCAAAGTGGCAGATCTGGTATTACTTTGCCTGAAGATGCTCCATCATAAACCAAAGATGCTCAGGCCTCCCTGGTGGTCTGGGGGTTAAGTCTCAGCACTATCCCAGCTACCGCCTGAGTTTGAGCCCCAGCCAGATTGTAGACCACATGGCACAGCAAACCTCTCCTGTCTCCCCGCTGCTCCCCTCAGCAGTGCCCTGACTTCTGCTTCCCTCTCCCCCGATCTGCATAGTCAACCCAACTACTGTGAACAGCTGTGTGGCATTTATTACTCAGAAAATCAACACCAATAGAATTAAAGATCTACCAGGTGTTAATAATTCTAACTGTAGACTTGACAATAATATAACAATCATTGCATCTCTTCCTCTTCGATACAGGATGGTGTCACCAAACTTCTATCAGACTATGCATAAATGCGCAATTTGAGTAGCAAGAGCAATGAGAGAAATGTATTGACTTAGTTCCCTTAATCACACAGAGCGCCTTTGAACTGGAGAACAATGACCCAGGACTCTATTTTGCTAACACCTTCCGCAGATGCAGTCACGTTTATCTTTTTGGTGTATTTAATTAAAGCTGTATTTTTTTATAATTCATTTTGCACTTGCTAAATAATACTTGAATGCCTTAATTTTCTTTCAATGTTGGGATGAAATTAAAAAAAAAAAAAAGGGCAGGCCGGACTGAAATTAGCTATGCAACTTTTTAAAATATATCTTGTATTCATCTCTTATCAACAATAGGAAACACCAGTGATCTTCTTGTGTAAACTCAAGGGACTTGCAGGTCTCTCCAAGAAGGTATCGGGACCAGCAGCGCCCCTCCCCTGACAACAGTGAGAAAAAAAAAAAAATCTCTAGTCAAATGCTCCTCCACTGAGCTCTACCCCCGATAAGTGAAAAAAAAAATCTATATAAAATCAGCTTTTCCTTAATCCGTCAGTGCTCTGAGGTCGCAGGACAATTAGTCAGCCCAAGTCTAAGGCCAGGGACTGCAGTGCGGGAGGAGGAAAGCGCCGGCAGGGCGGAGGCTGGGCTGCCAGGAGCAGGTGGCCAAGGTGTGCCCGATGCCTGCGCTGGGCACAGCGCCCTGAAGCCTCTGGCACAGGGTAGCAGCCTCTGTTCTAGATGCTCTCCCATGAGCTCTGAGATGTGCTCGGGGCAAAGATGAGCAGAGAGAAACACACACGAGCCCCACCTTACATGCACCTTACATGATTACATGCACCTTACATGCTTACATGCACGTGGGTCTGTGCGGTGTGAGGGAGGCGCAGCCACTGACACAGGAAAAGCACGAAGCTTTTCCTCTAGGAAAGGAGGGAGTAAGGAGCCCTGGACAGCTCGGGGGTGGGGTGGGGGTGTTTCTGCTACACACGGGGAAAGCTGCCATCCAACATTCAGGGGCCAGAGGAGGCGGCCACGTGGAGACCGGTCCCTGCCCCAGTGCTGGAAAGGGACCCATCATGCACACAAGAACTGGGGTGCAGGCCAGAGGTGCAGGGGTGAGAGGACTCACCAGAGACAGAATGGGGAGCAGAACAAGCGGATCTACTGAAATACACTGCTGAGGGGAGCAGGGGAACACAGGAGGGGTCTGCTGCACCGCTTGTGGGTATCTCCCTGGCTGGGGATTGAACTCAAGTCGCAGTGGTAATAGCGCTGAGACATAATTCCTAGGCCCCATATATTTATATGTATATATAATATATACATTTGAAAGAAATTTACAGGCATAGAACCTATCATAAAATATCTTAATATGCTAAAATGTGAATGGATATATTTTACATTAATAGATTTTTAATATATGTATATTTAGAAGGACATTTTATGTTGGATTTCAAAAATATCTTTTCTCTGATCCCTGTCGCATCGTGGGCTAATTATATCTTAATGTGACAGGCTTATGGATACTTTTCCTTATCCGTTTTTATGCCCTCAGAGTATTGTTTAAAACTCTAAGATGAGCATGTATTACTGTGTGTGATAATTAAAATAAACATGCAACATGATTCAGCTGTCTCTATAACACATCATGATTGCTTGAATTCCATTATTATTCATTTTGGAATTACTCTTTTAGCCTCTGCATTGGAAAATAACCTTAAGTATAACATGTCTCGGAGTTCAATTAAATGAGGCTGGTTAGAAAATCATGATAACATCTGCGACAAAATAGCTGAATTTCTGTGAACTATTTCATTAACTTCAGACAGCAGCAATGGCCTTGGCTCTGCAATTTGATTGTAAATTATGAGATCCCTACGTCAGACCGCAAACACACTACTGGAAGACCAGGCAAAATTCTAGTCTTACCTGGGACACCTTAACTATACCATATTAATCTGTTAAAGGCAGGTAGAACTATAATTTATAATTATTTCAAATTTTGTAAAATATTTTCATAATTCCCTTTTTTTCTTAAAGATAGCTTTAGATTTTCAAGAGTTACTACAACTTATGTTGTGATATTGGTATTATTATTATTATTATTACTGATGAATTTTACAGAAGTATAATGATTCCCAGAAGCCTTGATGGAAAGACTTTCAGACAATGTGCAAGAAAAATGTCAACCACTTTCATGTTGTTTATTATAGTTTTAGCTCATGGGAGGTACAAGACCAAACACGGTATCAAGTGAAAGTTGTTGATAAATGTCTTAAATTTTGCTTTATTTTTTGCAGCTGTATTATTCTTAGAATCAACCCAAGATTCTAGGCTGTAATTCATTCTTTCCCCTTGGGAACCCACTTTGTCTTACTCATGACCTGACATAGTGGGAGCCAACTAGTGCCTTCTGCCCAGCTAGTGCCTTATGCCCCGTGCACTATGAGTCTTACATAGAGACACAGGAGGGTTGAAAGGAGTTAGACTTAGTGAAATGAAAGAATCACCTGGGGCTTGAAACATACCAGTCGCTGATATTAACCTGCATTTCCTCCTTGCTTTCTCCCCACCTACAGGATTTAACTTCTGATTATCTATTAATCATTTCCTTGATTTATAGGTAACATTGTTACATTCATAGCATTATGTTATGAAGATACATTCCTGCATATTATTTAAACTTAAATTTATTTTGGTAAGAATAACATAAGATCTAGCCTCCCAAAATGTTCTTAAGTGTAGAAGTTATTACTGTTGACTACCGATACAGTTGTGGACATCCAGTCTCTAGAGTTTACTCTTCTTGCTTATTGGGTCTGTATTTTTAACATGTGGTTTCAGTTTGGACCTGTCATGGCTCTCCATCATTCCCTGTGTGAATGTGCTACCATATTTTTCTTTTTCTGATGTCAATGATACTCTGGTTTCCATTTTCTTGTTACAAATGATGTCATTAAAAGCTTAGTCACACAAAGCTTACAACACACATGTGCACTGTTATCTTTATAGATATCCATGTGGGAACAACCGTGGGTTAGCACTTTGGGATTCTTCACCACAGACTGGAATCAACGTATTTGTATGGGATGAAATGCTCAAAATTTTCTATTATATATTGGAAGTAAAAAAAAAAAAAAAAAAAGAGAGAGTCAAGCCTGATGGCTATTGATTTATTTCATTGACAGTGTCAGCTGCAGGAGGAGAGGTCTTCGCAGAGAAGATGATGGATTTAGCATTAAACATGTTGATGTTGTTACAGCTTTTGGGGCACTCCCGGCAAGAGGCTGGGTCATATTTATATAAGATTGAAGTTATTATTGACATGTGAGCTGGTATGTGGACATAAGTGAATTTGTGAGTTGCATAGATTGCTGAGGAATTTTACAGTGAATATTTACGGTGAAAGAAGAAAAACAAACAAACCCAGGAAATAACTCTAAAAAACATAAACATTTCTCAGCAAAAGGAACACAGTAGAATTCATGAGGACATTTGGAGGGAAAGCAGGAGAAAGTTGCGGTGTCAGAAAATCCAAAGGGAGAATATTTCATGAGCAAATAGACAAATAGTCCGTGGTGTCAAAAATGGAAAGAACTGAGTGTTTCCACTAACACAGCCACAGGTAAGGGAGATGTTCCCTGGATAAAATCATCTGCAATTTCAATGCACTAAGATATGCTTGGAGTAAGGATAGCATAATAATTTCACTTTTTCAGTTTTGAAAAGCATAAGTGTTTTGTATTTTTAAGAAAAATACAATTCTTTTACTATCAGTTTTTCCTGAATTTGTGTCATATAGATTATCCCTTCTAATTTCATAAAGATTTTTTACTATAGATAAGCACTGTGATGGTGATTTCAAAAGCACATAACTTTATTTTAATAATATATTATATGCATTAATAAATAATGTAGTGTAAATATCTTAGCTGAATCATTTTCTCTGCTTGCTTAGAACTCTTTATGTAGTTAGGTAACAAACAAAGAAGAGACAATCTATTATTTAACAAATTGTGAAATCCCAGCATTTTGTGATTCTAATTTAAATTCACAGGACTAAATAGTAGCTATTTATAGTTTCAGAGAGAAGTAACAGCTTCAGAGGTTTAACGGGATGTTATTTGTTTGGATTATTCTCCAATCCAATTTCATTACTTGGGCATAAGTATAGAATAATGATAATGGAATTTATTTATTCATTTAACAAATATTTACTAAGCTCCCATTTATGTTCTGGGCATTATTCAAGTTTTAGGAATAAAATTATGAATGAAGACAAACAGACTTCAAGGAATTCATACTCTGTCGTTGGCTATAGGCAGTGAAGAGGTAAATACATACACATCCAACCACACCTACACACATATGTGCACTTATACGAACATGTGTTTCTGCAGCCATACTTGCTGTGAAGAAAAAAAGCAAGGAAATAACAAATGTTGTGGGCTTGTGGAGTGACTGAGTGTTTTCATGAAGACAGTGAAACACCAAGGGAGTGAATAAGCAAAGATCTTGGAAAAGAATATTTGAGGGGATGGGAAAAGCACTTCAAAAGTTCCCATCCAGAAACAGGTTTTGGAATTGGCATCTTTTGTGTGTTCAATAATGTAAAAAATAAAATTTAAATTAAAAAAAAAAGAAGTAGGAGAGTAAGACTTTACTAGAAACTTCAACCGCAGATGCCAATTAAATATCTAAGTGGAGCTATGTGAGGCAGTTGGATGCAGAAAGTTGGAGGAGGGGTGTGATTAGGGCTAGAGAGATATAGGCATCTGTGACATATCAGCATGCATGGAGGTTGAAGACGGTGTTAGATGCCCCCCAGGTGGAGGATATAGCTGGCATGAGGGTGCAGACTCCTTACTACTTTCTCTCCTTTAAAGTCAAGAAAAAGGTGCTGCAGGGATTAAAGTCTCAGTGTATCAAGCAATCACCAGCCACTGCTGCATGAGTTCGATCCCCAGCCAGGGAGCTACCCACATGGCGCAGCAGACCTCTCCTGTCTCCCCACTGCTCCCCTCAGCAGTGAATTTCAGTCAATCTGCCTATCTGCTCCCCACTCTGTCTCTGGTGAATCCTCTTACCCCCCCACACCTCTGGACTACACCCCAGTTCTTGTATGCATAAATAAAAATAATTCTTTAGAAAAGAAAAAGTGGGCTACAAATTATACAGAAAACCAGCCTGTGAATAGCTTGTGGATTCTGTGGTACCCCAGACACCAAGGGAACACCACGTCCCAAGGAGGAAAACCAGTTCATAGCAACACACGACTCTTACTTCTTTCTCGTCACTTGCTCTTACAAACAGGTATTTAAATCAACTCTTCAAAGTCTGCACAAATTATTATTGCTATTTAATTAGAATCTCTTTTTTTAAAATAATTCCATATGTTGGGTTTTATAGACATGTGTGTAACACTGAGCAATATTCTTAGAGATGAAGAAACCATCACCGTGCATTTAGGGAGGTTTGGGTTCATGGCTTTCATGAAACCGATATTCCTTTCCTCATTTGAATGAAGTACTTCATTTGTTAGATTAAATTTTGGGTATCATATTTTGGGGAAGATCTTATAAATAGTTTCTCTTCTGAAAAAAGTCATCTTCTGTTATTTTGGTGTGGAAAATGCAATTGATACTAGATTGACATTGTATTCACTAGTTGTGCGAACATCCACTTAAATTCTAGTAATTTACCTCTACATTCTTTTTGAATTTTCTAAGCAGACAGACATATTATTGGTGCCTAGAACGTCTTTGTTTCTTTCTTTCCAACCCTTTCATGCTTTACTATACAATAGTTTTACAATACAATATTGATTGGATTTGGTAGCAGTGGACCATGTAAGCTGATTTTTTTAGTTTTAAAATATTTGAGCATAAAGTGTATCTATACCTGTAATTGTTTTGCAGTAGCTTTTACTGCAGTACCTCATACCTTTTTATTATACTTCACACAAGTATCCTCTTTCTAGTTTGCGATAGGTTTCATTATTTAGTTCACCTATATTGCATTTCTGAATATTAACAAGAAAATTTATTTGCACGTTCTTGTTTGAGTCATCATTTTTATTTTATTGTGCCAATTTCCATAAATTACTTTAATGTGTGCTGTGTTTAGGTATATATGAACACACGTTAAAAAGTTCAGTGAACAATTTATACATTTGTATTATATATATGTATATATGTAAAGTCAAAGAAATTTATTTTTCTTTACTACGCCACCTGATTATTTATTAGAAGCTTATTATGCACACAAGCATAACCGGAAGGAAGTGGGTCATCATCTTTCCCTTGTCATCGCCCACAAGGGAAACTGGTGATACGGTGTCCAGATGCTGGCTAGAGTTCTAGTGGAGAATGACCCAGATGGGAATCAGTTCTGCATCCTACACTGGCTTATTTTCTCCAGTTTCTGGTCAATGATTCTTTACAGCCTACCCTTTCCTAAGGGTGTTCCTTCAAGGGAGCCTTCAAAAGAGGTCAAGAGTCAAACAAGGTCAAGGTCAAGGGCCAAGTCGTGCCCCTCCCCCACGCCACTGTCACGCCAACCACTCCAGTCCCCTCCCTGCTCTCTGATTTGAGGCCTGAGGTCCTGCCCCGGCTGTCTGGGGCGGCGCGGCCAGAGAGGCCTAGCTGGCTCTGCTCACCCACTCCCCTTGTCCTGTCTCGTCTCCTTCACATCTTGGAGCTTTTGCTTATAACCATTGAATTAAAATGCTGCTCGTTATATTTATACAACATTTAGATGCTCTGTTATGAGGGGTTTTCTGAGACATTTAATTCTGCTATTGTTAAGACAAGACATATCATATCATTTTAAAGATTCATAAATTTAGTTATAAAGGGCACCTTGAAAATATTTTATAACTTAAACAGAAGTTGTTTTATAGATATTTGAGAAATTTCCACTCTTTCCTTTGCTTTAAATCTCCTAATAGGGCATAATTGTTACATTATTCCATTTTCATGACCTAATTATTAAAGAATGTTGTCTTTTTTTTTAATTTTTCAGCTACATTAAGCTTTGTACAAAAAAAAAAAAACAAACTATTAGTTTTCCAGTATTTAAATGATACTTGATTACAGACACAGATTTAAGGAAGGAGGCTATAAAACACAACATGAAAATAAAAGGTAAATGAAAAGGTGTTTTTTTAAAGCCAGAGATAATTTTCGAAAGCAGCTTGAGAGGGTAGGGATAGGCCTTGTTCGGTCAGTATCACTCACTTAAGACTTTTTTGGCGAAGTCTTCCTTCCTACCTGATGCAGGTCCTGAGTGACCACAACGCGTGGGAAAGAGGAGCTGTGCAGAGCTGTGCAGTCCCTCGGAGCTTTTCGAGAGGCAAGCTGGAAACCAGCTTGCAAAGGGATGAATGAAGCGCACGTGGCAATAAGTGCTTGGAAGAAACAAAAGAGGAAGCCGCCGTGAGTGCGCAGCTGGGGGCAATTTTTTCTTCTTTTTTTATATTTTATTTTACTTTATATATTTTCACATCATTTTTCATTCTCGCACAATGTATGCATTTTCATCTTGGTTATGGTCCCCATACAATTCCCACCCCCTTGTTTCATCCTACTCCCTCCCCACTCCTGCACACCACAGTGTGTCTCTGGTTTATAGTTGCTTGTTGATTTTGATTTTTACTTCATTGTAATGAGTCTTTCCACCAAGGAGAGCGTCTTTGGAAGTTTATTTTAGCAGAGCCGTGTGAAGGAGAAAATCGCCCCAGAACCTGGGGTAGAGGCCTTCTGGGAGTGAAAAGAGAGAGAGGCCTTGTGATGATGACAAAGGCGACATGGCCTGCGAGTGTCCATCCTCCTACCCCAGGCGACAGGGAAGAAAGTGGTGAAGTCAGAGGCGGGAGAAGAAGCGGGTCAGCCCATCAATGGCACTTTGGACAGACAGGCACGTGCCACGACAGCCGGGACATCCCAGGCCATCCCAGGCCACATGGGCCTGAGTGCAGAGCCCACCTCGGGGTTCATGTCCTCACCCCCGTGTGATGGGGGACGTCGGTGATTTCTGTGGTGGTGAGGGGGTGGCTGTGAGCTGATTTCTGAGCCATCACCGGCTGCTCCACCCACTGATTTCTCACCAGAACTGAGTTGTGGAGAAACCTGACTGAGCTGGAGGAAGCTGGAGGCCGATGAGGAACCCACGTGGCCAACCAACAGCGAGAAGGCAGCCTTGGAAGAGGGGGTGGCCTCACTGCAGACACCTGCCCATCAGGAGTGGCCAGGAACAGGAGAGGGTGCAATTAGCACACTTACTTAAACGTGTGTATCTAGAGTTGTTCAATTAGAGGCAGTGTTGATAAAGCTATTTCATCCAGCTATGGTCTCAAGATTTAAGAAAGTTTGTTTTTAGTCCTGTCTTTATCAGAATAAAATTTATTCTTAAAAAAATATATAGCACAGGGCCTCCCTGATGGTGCAGGGGTTACATCTCAGCACTATCAAGCTATGGCCAGCCACTCCTGCATGAGTTCAATACCCTGCCAGGGAGCTGAGCCACATGGTGCAGCAGACCTCTCCTGTCTCCCCGTGGCTCCCCTCAGCAGTGTATTTCAGGAGATCCACCTGTTCTGCTCCCCACTCTGTCTCTGGTGAGTCCTTTCACCCCCCACACCTCTGTCCTACACCTCAGCTCTTGTATGCATAAATAAATAAATCTTAAATGTATATATATATATATATATATATATATATGGAGTTAGAATGTCATGATGAATTAAAATATTGTTTAACTTTGTGAACTGCTAGAACATGACAATACTGGAATGAATGGTGTCTTTACGGCATGAATGATATTCTACTTTTACATTTTGTGATATTATTCAAAAAGGCTTAATACTTCAAAATTAGGATAGGCTTTGTCAAGATGGAATTGCCTAAACCTGTCCATGTGGAAATAATGTCCTCCGGAGTGTGATTTAGAGAGCACACAGGGTGACACTCTGGAGTTCTGAATGATCTTCTCTATTGGTAAATGTCACTGTCTCTAGCAAGTCGGTTGAGTTTATTTCTCAAATGGAAGGTGAACATTGATTTGTTATAATGACATCGTTTGGCCTCAAAATCATTTTAAAGTCATTTTTAACACAGCACTTCTTCATCTGTCACAACAAAAATACCCTTTTGTCTCCAAAACTGACGAAAAGCTATCTATAACCTTCACATCTCAATTTGTATTATTTTTTAAAAGGTAAAGGGGTAGGTATACATTATATATGTGAGAAATACATTTCAGAAATTTGTTCTGGAAAATAAAATGAATTTTTAAATTTTTGGCAAATTTACCTCTGAGTAATAAAAAAAAAAAATTAAAGGGCAAATTATCATAACCAAGTTGCAGACATGCTAAAATACAAATTGTAGCAGAATTCATTTATATTTATACAGTAAATTCAATAGCAAATTCTATGACCTAGTTTCATGTATGCAATTAGCAGTTCAACTAAATCTCTTACTCTGAATTAGTGGAAATACGTTGGTACCCATGAGAAGCAGCAGAGTCCGATCTATTTTAAGTCTGCCTTAATAGTAGGTTGTATCAGCGTTAGGATATTTTTATTCACTGAGCAATTTTTCAATTTTTGAGAATAGTGAAACTGTATCTACTGTATTGAATAAACTACACTACACTTCCAATTTGTATTAAATAATTGGCAAGGGATAAAAATTATTTTTCCACTTCAAATTTCTAAATTGAACTTAACTCTGAGAGATGTATAAAATAAATGACATTTTCCCCCATATATTAAAAATGATCACTCATTTAAAATATTTTTATACTAGAAGGGATATTTGGTTTCTATTGCAGTGGTATGGGATTAAGGAAGGAAATGGGTAGAGGTAATTTGGCTCACATATTAAGCTGAAGTTTACACCTCAATAGTAGACTTAATAAGAGAAATAGGTGAGATTTAAAATTTTGATCATAAACATTAAACAACTTGAAAATATCCAAGATATCAGCCACATTATTTAAGCCATGGAATTGGAATTAGATTTGAAGGAAATAAAACATATTTCTGAGCCCTCTTCATTATTATAATTCTACTTTAGTAGGTTTTTAATCTATAATACTAGTTCTGGCTTCCAAATTTGCAAACCAACTACATTTTTTTAAAATTTCCAATGAAATAGGTAGTCAGCAATTTTGAAACAGTGGTGGTCATTTCCAATTTCTGCTTACCCCGCAAGAACAGCAGCAGGACCTCTAAACAACTGGACAAACATACCCTGCCCATTTGAATGCAGGAAAAAATACCTTCTTTGTTCCCAAGCTGATGGTCCTGTTGGCAGAACGCAGCCCAGAAAAGCCATCTCTGTTCTAGAGGTACCATCTGCCTGCACCCAAAATGGCCATGGGAGCTCTCCAGCACACCTGAGACCTTTACATCAATTGAGACCATTAAAGATTCTTATGTAAACTCAGTCGATTAGAGACTAGTAACTACAAAATGCCTTCCCAAAATCTCCTAGTTTGGTTGGTGTTTGCCTGACTGCCCAGGAACCCCAACCTCCTGAGGCCATGCGGGAGCTCACCAATGTGCCCCTGGTTGGTGCCTGAGGCCTGATGTTTGAGGAGGAAGAGCAACATCCACTGCAGACACAGCCGTGGCTGGTTCTTGGAGGTCCCTCCTGTCCTGCCCCTCCCTGGCCAGGCCTAGAGACTTCTGACTGGCTCCGTCAACTCACATCACACAGTCAAGTCTTTGCAAAAAATGCACATGCATGTATAATAATAAACATGTGTGTGTATGCGTACGTGCATGTGTGCATGTGTGTGCATGTGTGTGTGTGTGTGTGTGTGTGTGTGGTAACTGATACAGACTGAGCTCCATGGCGTCCTGCCGATACTACCACATTTCCCCTTGGTTCTGGTGATGAGGATCCTGCGGCAGGCGAAGCAGCAGCTCCCAGGTTAGGGCCCTGACCACCTGCTGACTCCCTCCTGAGCGTCCTCCATCAGCATGTGTTCTGGTGCACAGGTATCCTGCAGGAACGCAGGGCGCAGTGACACTGGGGGAATGAAAGATCTGCGTGTTGTCAACACCCGTAGCTCTGCTTTCCCCGAGGCAGGCGCATTCCTCAATCAGCACAGGCGCCTCGTTTCTCACAACATCAGGCAGAGGCAGCGCACACTCGCTTTTTGATATGATTGAGGGCAGAGAGGAACGCGTGAAGGTATTTCGAAAAAGGCAGCTGAGGCCTCCCTAGGGCTTAGGGGTTAAACCTCAGCGCTATCACGCTTAGTTCGATCCCCAGGCAGGGAGCTACCCACATGGTGCAGCAGACCTCTCCTGTCTCCCTGCTGCTCCCCTCAGCAGTGGATTTCAATGGATCTGCCTGTTTTGCTCCCCACTCTGTCTCTGGTGAGTCCTCTTATACCCCCCACCTCTGGCCTACATCCCAGTTCTACACACACAGTAAATAATCATTAAAAATTATATATTTAAAAAAAATGGATACTGGATTATTACTTTAAGATTTAAATCCTTTCTAAAGTGAATTTTTGGTCTCTAAGTTGAAAAAAATGACTAATATTTATTGTTCTAAAAATTTTCTTAGTTGCCATTGAGTTATTTTCTCAGATGAATTTTTCAAAATATCTGAAGAATTTGATTTTAGATTGGGTCTAGACTCTGAGTTCCTTACTACATGCAGAGTTCTGTAATAAATGTTCTGATGATATCAGAATATACCTGTAACAAGAGTTATAATATAAAGTGATTATTTTCTCTGAAAGTGATGTTCTATTTTAATGCAGTTGTTATTACTGAGATGTATACATCAGTTATTCACTCATGAATATCTATTCTCATAAATATATAAACTACCAAATCTCTATTACTTTCAACATCAAATATTGAATTAAGGTCTTACCACGATAAATGTAATAAAGTCTCTAAAGAACTTAAAACATCATCCACTAATTCACACAAAATTATATATTGTAAATATAATCCCTCTAATCAGATATATAATAAATTGAATCCAAGTCAATATATTTTGCAGTTTACCTTACAAACTGAATAAAATATGACATTACCCATGGCATATTAATATAAATTTAATCACACCAAAAATGAAAAAACCTTCTGAAATGAATCAAGTGATCACAATAGAAAGCTAGTAGCTTTCAGAGCTTCCTACGGCATCATTAAAATGGGTGAATTGTAATACAAAGCAAATGTTCAAAAAAATTTCAAAATTGCATATGACACCACACCCTGGTAACTGGAATGGACAGTGCCTCGAGGTGCTTACACTTGCCTACCACATTAGTAACCAACGCTAGGTGTGATGGACAAGGCTATTTTCAATATTTTCTCAAAAACAAATAATACATGGAAAGAAGCAGGACTAGGAGTTATTTAAGCACCTGTCCTAATCATAGTTAACCGAATTTTTATTTCATAAAACTATCTGTTCTGATAAAATCTCTGTTGGGATTATGATAACAAAGGAGCAAGGGCCAGTGACCTTTGAGATGTGATTTGAAGGAGCCAAACTTAATAGTTGAGCATCTTTTAAATTTCAACAATGAAGCTAATACAGAAACTGGAGGAGAGGAAAATACAGTCAACGAATCTCCCATGAAGGCTAAGTTAGGAGGCTTTGGTTTTGAAGGTATGAGAAGCATGAGGGGGCAATGAAATAGAAAGACATCAGTAAGAGAGACTCAGTCTGTTTTCCATGTTTCACTGGGCCGTTGGTGCTGGGTCTAAGTTCGGTTGTAGGCTCAGCCCTTATGCTGACATAATATCAATGGAGAGCAAATGTCAAAAGAAAGGCAAGACTGAATTTTGCATGTACATGTGGGAGTGCAACTGCCAAAGAGTTTCCCAAATATGATAGATAAATGATAAATGTTTCATTTTATATATTACTTTTAAATACTAATCTTTCATCCTGGAGCAATATTAATTTAATTTATGAAAAATATTTTTTAAACCATCTACTTCTTCTGGTAAAGGTTAAATAGCTTCTTGTCAAATAAAAGCATGCTATTTCTTAAATAAAAGGGCAGGTATGTTAATATAACTGGATTTACTTGCACATATGTCTTAAATCTTACTTGATGACTGGATGGGATGACCTTTATGCCCATCAAACCCTGAGGTTTTATGATTTATTATTAAATAACTTCTATTGATTCCTATAACATACAGTAAAAACCGTGATAGATCACCAACAATTCAAATTAAATAGCTTGTTTCTAATCACAGAAAGTTATATGCCAGGGATGCAGATGTAAATAAAATAACTCTGAGAGGCTTTATTTTGATCATGTTAATAAGTGACATATTTGGGACTTAAGAAACTAGGGTCAGAAGTATTTAAAATAGCTGAAGAATAAGTGAAAAACTCAAGACAAACATGTTGATATAGATGCTGGAATGTAGACCAAGTCTTCCTACGGCAAAAGATTTCATTAGGATTAGAAGACATATTCTAATTGCATCATCTGTAACTTTCCTAGTCATCAAGTTTAAATATTACAAATTTAAATATTACCATTATTTTATTTTATTTTCCATGAACGTCCCTGGGTTGGGGAGATATTCATTTTAATAAACACTTCTTATATTTTGAATTGTTAGTTATAATTATAATCAACAGACAAGAAACACATTCATGAAACTATTCTACAAATTATTCCCCCTACCTTCATTGTCTCTATTTTTTATTGAATAAGATTGAAAGCCAGCTAGCTGTCTGTTCAATCAACCGCTTGCATTTGATATTCTAGTTTATCATCAAGACTTGGAATTTTCAGGTGCGATCTTCATTAGCCTTATAATCTGAGAATTGATCGCGTTTTCTGTTCTACATCTGCCAAATCACCCTACCCCCAATCTCATCTCCCCAACAATTACACGCCTCCTCCTTCCTTTACAGTTTCTCCTTACTGTTAAGTCACTATCTTACACCACATATATTTGTGCCACTTCCCCTTTAAACTGGGAGTGCAATGAGAAATTTTCTTCTGTTTTGTGTGTCTCACGCCCGAGACAAGTGTCAGGTATCTGATGTCCAATAAACATCTGCTAAATAAATGAATAAATGAGAAAAATACAAGTTTCCAGGAAATCATTTTATTTATGTTTTTACATCCAGAGATGCATTTATTTGTCCCTGCACTTTGTATGATAAATGATTCCTCCAGATACATCACAAAAATGAATAAATACCAAAGCAATTCAGTGCTTTTATCACAACCTTGAACATTATCCAGATTTGGAGGACACAGAGAAAAATTTACTTCTATTCCTGGTAAATTTAGACACACTCTAAATTTCTTCACGCATAATAAGTTGTTCAAGTAAAATTCATTACATTCGGTTATTTTCTAAGTAATAGCATGAAATGCTTAAAACTAGCATTGGCTTAATTTCAACAAATTAGTTTTACTTTAATAACCCAGAAAATTAAGCAAACTTATTTTTTTGCAAGGTTTTACATTAAAGTTGAATTTATAAGTTAAGGGAAATTATTAACTCAATTTAATAAGAGTTAGCTACTTAGATATTTTGAAGATAAAGGTTTATATTTTCGCAGGCATCCCATTTCACTATCATCACGATTACTGGGATGTTGAGCATCAATGTCAATAAACAACAAATAAGACACTAAATTGTAAATTTTTGTTTCCAGTAAGGGAAGCAGTGAAAAGTTTAAATTCCTGTTTAAAATGTTATTAGATGCATAAACGATGTTGCTTCCACTCTATGTTTCTGTAAGAAAGTTAATTTGCCTCAAAGTTAATTTGTCCAAAAATGAAGAATGATGAAAGAAAAAAGTACTTTTAAAAATGAAAGAAAAAAGAAAGTAAATTTGATCAAGCTCTTATCCTTTTGTTCCTGCTTATCAATGACAAATAAGGGAAACGATGACAGCTTTGGATGGTTCAAATGAACAAATTTAGGCATCTACACCAGAGGTAGATGGAAGGAGGGGGTGGGAGAGAGAAGGGGAGTCAGATTCTCTGATGGGCATTATCGAAATAAGACATGCCAGGGCAGGGACTGCTTTCTGTTCCACAGCTCACGATGAATTACGCTGCCATCTTGGTGTCCATCACCAAATTAGGAATAATGCCGGAAAATACATATGGAATGCTGAGCAACGGTGAGGCCATTTCTATGTACTAAGTAAGAACCATAAATAATTTAATACATTTGTGTCCCCAAATTAGATACAAGTATATTCAGTTGCAGTAATGAAAGCAACCCACACGTTGTCATATGGGAACACTGGAATAAATTATATAACATTTAGGCTATTCTTATGAAATATCATCTACAGATTACTCTGACAATTAAAAGCAATTTGGCCAGAGATGAATGAACAGATTTAGAAAGATCACCAGTGTGTATTGGAGAGTGTCACATAGAAACATTTAGAGGATAATGCTGTTTGTATAAACCTCATAGGCATGGACACCCACTTCCTTAGTTGCCTGTAATAAATACGTTGAAACAGAATTGGAAGAATGTGGCTATCAGAATTTGTGAACTCTTGGGGAACAGTGAAAAAGGAACTTTCTCATTTATCTCAATGTATTTCCATACTTCGGAAGCTCTTACAAGAAAAATGAGTTGTGTATTATTTGTTAATTCAAAATGTAAAATATTCAAACATATGCCTTAGAGAGATAATTCCAAGTACTTGGTAGAGACTAAAGTGATACTAAATGGTAGTTATCGACTCTTGGTTAGATATCATATAAGTTATTGTAACAAAAACCGAACTATTTCTTTGGGAAAATATATTTTTGTACTTTCATGACTCTCACTACAATTTTCTATTCTTGTTGAAAATCCAAAATAAAAGCAGATGCAAATATTTTTCTGATTATTTCTGTAAAGTTGATGGAAATCTAAAATATCGAATAAGGTAGTCTATGGCTTGGGCTTCCTGGAGGAGAGGCAGAAAGGATGATGATTATCCAAATTGGGGGTGAAGAACAGCTGGATAGTGCAGAGGACTTGGAGGAGACCCATTTTTCAGCATGAGGACTTGGAAGCTGACTGAGATGTAGAATTTTTCCTCACACAACAGCATTCCGGCATTAAAGGCTGATAAATGTAGCAACTTGGTGCTCTATATTCCTATGGATTCTAGACAGCAATTACTTTTTGAGTATCATCTCTATATGTTGGAGAACATTGCAAAAAATATTCATAGGCCATGAGACATAAGGAGCTAAAAATTACAGCACAAGTGAAATGGACACCTAGACCCCTCAACACCAGGAATTATTTGTAGAACAGTTCATGGCCCAATCACTGCTTTGTGAGTTATTTAATATAAGGCATCATTTTTACTACTTTGAGATCCTCTACTGAGTGTTCTTGTCCCAGGGTGACACTCGTATGAACTATGACCTCACAGTGAAAACAATTTTGGGTCTTATAACTTACCCTTGTTTTCTACTGGCAGACTAGGAAGTTCTTCACATTCAAATTTTAGGAATTCACCTAAGTCAATGGTTAACACTGTGGGCAAATAATTTCACTTGATCACAAGAGTCTGACTGATAAAAATGTCTTAGAATACATCTATTTGTCTATTTTTTTGTTTTCGGTAAGCGACATGCCAAATTTTTTCACTTTTAAAACTTAAGTCCATGTTTTAATTTTATTCTTGTAGAAGATATATAGATTACTTAAAGAATTTTAACACCTTTTAAAAGGTATTGCATATATTCCTTTTCAACCACATATTCCTAATCTAATTTCATGGCTAATATCTATCCAAAATAAAACATAGTCAGTTATTAAATATAATGAAGATTTCGTATATGACAATGAATATTGAATGTTTAAGACTGGAGTGCTTGCTGCCCATTGGAATATTAGTTCTTATTGAGGAAAGTCATAAATAACTTTAAAATATTCCAATGTGATAAGAAAGAGCTGTAGATTAGGTCATTGTGGAATTATAGTTCCCTTGCTTAATGATTGTAGAAAATTGCCTGGCAATCGAACAAAGAGAAAGAGGCCTATGTAGTGAATGCCGGCTAATTAAACCAATAATTGCTTCTTGTTGTGTACCCAGATAATGTGCCCCTGATAATTTTAAATGAAGTCTTGAAGCAGTCTTCTTGGATAAATGCTGTGCTGGTTAAAGCTCTACTATACACGCTCCTTCTTGTGCTTAGACGGCGGCCTACTTCTCCCAGTTCCTTGCATGACTTGATTAAGAAAATCAATGGCATGGAAGACTTTTCATATTAGAAATGTTTGTGTCTGATAATATCTTTGTATTGATGTTTTTATATCTTATAACATATTCATGCCATGCAATATTTATACATTTGGGATTAATTGCTATAACAGTAAAGATGCTACACTTGTATAATTTTCTGGGAAGAATTTTGAATATTAAAATGTGTTGAGCTCCATAATCCCACTATAGTTACCACAGCATCACTTCTATACTTGACCTTGTTATTAAAATTAGTAGCAATATATTCAGACTCTCACTTCCTAAATATCTTTCACTTGTTGACCCTGCAGGAGCATCAGGACAGTTTTGGAATCTACAAAATAACCATTGAATGCGAAATTTATGGTTTGGACATAGCACATACATTCTTTGAAAAATACATTAAATTTGTTTATGAAGTTTTATTATTTATTATTTGTATTTTCATAATGAAACTTCATTTTATTCATTTAATGACATTAATTTCCTACAATGACCAAATTTTTCCCACTTATGACATTAGTGATAATACCTACACTACTTTAAAAAATTTTTAAGTGGGAGAGAAACAAAGAAAGTCTCATATGATTTATTTGATTATATATATATGTGTGTGTGTGTATCTACTGCAATTCTCAACTTTTCTAAATTTCACTATGGATTGTAAAATTTGATTGTTAGCTGCATGCTTAATATCATGACTTTGATGGTTTAATTGCTTATTTTCAGTAACTTCTTGCTAAGTGTGAACTCTAAAATATATTCTTTGACCTTTGTACTCATCAAGCCTGACTTATTTGTCAATTGTTATAAAAGACAGTGCTCGCAGGCGATAAAGATGTCCCAACAAATAATTATCTGCATGTTATTCTCTCAATCAAATTCATATCTAAAATTAATAAAACCCTAGGTATGAGATACTTCTCAAGGTAAGGAATGACCCACATTCGGGGATGAAATTTTGCTCCCTATTATATCTGTTACTTCAGAATATATCACATAGTCGGACAATAAGCATATTGAAATGCCATATGTGCTCCCCACCAATAAACATCCAAAAATGGGAATATTGCCAAACTGCAAATTTTTCATCTTCCTTCTTTAAATAAACAATTCTGAAAAACCACATATATTTAGAAGTTGTCAGTAAAAAGATTATCCAGCCCATTATTTTTTCCACCAATTGAAAGTATTTTTTAGAAAGGCACATAGAAGGCAGTGTCTGTACTATCTTTTCAGTACAATATTCAACAGAGTTTCATCAATGTAATGCTGACCAGGTGGTTTGGGGGCATTTGAGTTGGTCTGCATGCTTATATTATCCCATGTTTTCTTCAGCCTTTGTAGACAACACCAAAATAGTAATTTGTCAATAGAAAAGAAACTGTGAACTATAGTAACCTATAATAACTGATGATGGAACCTAAAAATATATATTAGATCCAAATTCTTCGATGTCTTCATTGACTAGAATCATCTAAAAATGTGATATAAATAATACAAAAATAATTAGAGGCATGCAAAGGATGCTAGTAGATTTAATATTAATTTTGGTGTCAGTTGGATTTACAAACAAGGGGAGCTCTGACTCATTCTAAGGGATTTCCTGTTACTCTAGTGTTGCCATAGTCATTTCATACACACAGGTATTTCCTGAGGTTCTCTTATAAAAGCATTGTGTGGTTTTTAACATGCAACATAATCTCCCCCATCTCAGTAATTCTGAAATCCAACCTGGAATACCCAAACCACACCCCACCAGTCCACTCTGCCCTGAGGCATCTAAGATGGCTGAAATAAGCTTAGTTTCTTTCTATGTGCACTTCCTTGTTAGGATTTTGAACTTATGGGGCTAATCATTATAATTCTTGAGATATGCTGTACCTGTTAGAATAAAACACCCACCCAACCTCCCACCCCACCCCACCTCACCCCACCCACACACAGTTGCCTTCCATTGCATGCCAGCAAAAGTCATTTATACCTAAAGCCTCCACCAAGCCTTTTCAAGTGTGTGCACATACCTTTTCCTTACTGGACAAATGTAAAATGCTTATAATACTGAATCAATGATGGAAAACTAAAGAATTTCTAAACAGTGAGTTACTTGTATCGTTCTAATTTTCATGTAGAAATTACATAAAGGCTTTGGAATTCCTATTTTATCACAAACTATTTCTTTACAACAGGAAGCTTTTTATCTTGTGCTCAATTATATTTACATGACAGCAATATTTCTAACTATGATTTGGAAACATCATGTCAATGTTTACTTAGTTTTTATTTTGGTGAAGCATTTCTCAAGGCAGAGTGAGTGTTTCCTAGCACGCAAAGCTCAGCATTTCTGAAAATGTATTGATTACTTAGAAATCATGGGATTATTAAAGTTGAAAAATAATTTAACATCATTCTATCTTAATTCTTATATTTTGGACAGAAGTGAGACTGTAAGTTCATGAGTTATTTGTTTAAGTGTGACATAAACATGATCTTAATTTTCCTGGCTCAATTACGTAATGTACCATAATTTTATATTCCTTCATCAATATGAAAATTTCCCCATTTATGATAGCATTTCCCTCGTCTAATCTGACTGCAGGTTACATTGAGATGGACACTGAGCACAGAACTGAAGACCAGATTTCGGATAACAGATTTTCCAAATAAAGCTTGTAATTCAGTTATAGAAAAATAAAAACTGCAGTGTGATCATTCCCGGCCCCCCCCAACCAGGAATTTCTTGCAACCTATTTTTAACAGATTAATTATCCTGAAAATTCATGCAAAATATGTTAACAAATAGGTTTTCATAAAAACTCAGTTTTTAAATGTGCAAAGCAATTGCCGTCTTTGAAACTGACATACACATTTATAAGTTGTGAAATAGAATTTCAGAGAGAAATTCACTCAATATGCTTGAGTTGGCAGAAATTCATACAGTGAAAGACAATTTGGCCATAAAGAACTTATTTCTATTTGTTCTCTGTCTTTATAAAAATTTCTGATATAAAACCATCTGTTTAGAACTTGTAAAAATAGTCTGCCAATGCATGTAATTCTAAGCATCATAAATTACTTGAATACTGAAAGTCTGAAGTGTTGTGTTGATATAGATGATTCTTGATGATGAATGAATAGAGAGACAAAGCATGCCTGTTGTGAGTGAATAATTATATATCATTATGTTTTATACACAATCTTTCTACCCTCTCATTTCAATTCTAATTTATACAATTATCATTTTGGCTTATATCAGAGTCTTTAAGATTACCAAACCACAGTAAGTATTGCTTCATTTACAATACAAAAGCTCAATATAATGAAATATTAAGTTAATGTCAGGAGAAATAAAAAGAATACGACACCTGAGCAAATAAATTTTACCTAACACATTATTAGGTTAAATATTTTTCACAACAACAAAACACACAGTAGATTAATGGTTTAATCACTATAAATGACTCAAGGATTATAACTCACTATTAAAAAAATAGGAGAATTTCAATATTATATATCAGAAGTAGCAAAAGGTTGAAATACGACATAGAGATCAAAGCACTTGGCAAACTTGACATATGAACACAATCTATTCAATAACTCATCTCTGTAGATGTTGTCTTAACCATAAAACATAATGAGAACACAGATATTAATAATGAGGACTGCTGAGGAGATGAATCTCCAGCCACAGGATGTTGTGGTAGCACTCATCCCTATTCCTGTAGAGAAATGCCACTTCCCAAATAATATTCTGTCACCCCTCCACTGAAAGGCACAATAGCCAAGTGGTGTTGGACAGGAGGTCTGGGTTTACTTAGCTCTTCCAGCCTCTACTTGTGGCTCTTGATGAGTCACTCAGTCTCTCCGTTCCTCTCACATTGAATGCACACCCAGTGCCACCATCTTTGAGCTTCTATTCTTCCTCCTAAAATCTGCTTGACTTATGCGCTCCCTCAAATAGGTGGCAAGTCTACACTTCTAGGTCCAAGGCCAACGTTCTTGAGGTTTTGTGTATTAAACAGTTCTCATCAGAATGCACGTACCATACAACATCCATCTCTTTTACCTCTGTCTTTATTTTTTTTTAAAGATTTATTTTATTTATACAAGAGCTGGGGTACAGGCCAGATGCGCAGGAGGGTGAGAGGATTCACCAGAGACAGAGCGGGGAAAAGAACAGGTAGACTGTCTGAAAGACATTGCTGAGGGGAGCAACGGGTGAGGCAGGAGAGCTCTGTGGGTTGCTCCAAGGCCAGTGGGGATCGAACCGGCACTGAAGAGGCTGCAGACAGCTGTGCCACCAAGGAGGTCCTTACGTCTTTAATGTCACTCTACCCAAATCTACTCACTCTACCCAGGAAGCAGTATCATCTCTGGATATGTCAAGGAACTAATCTGATGTTTAGTCCAGTTTTCACTTTGCCTTGGAGGATTTCTCAGTTATGGGTAGTTTTGTCCTGTCCCTCAGGTGTTTGCTCAGGGAATGTCCTAGGATGCTCGTCAGAGCACCATGGCTTGATTGGCATCCACTTACCATCGCCCCCCTTATGTGGAGGTTCTCCTACGTTTACATTCCTTCCAATTTAAATGTAATTTCTCTTATTTTTTGCCTAGTTACATGTATTTAGAATTTTTTTAAACTGTCATTAGCAGACAGTAACATTTGGTTAGGTTATAAGCTTTGGAATCATGCCTCTGAACACATTTGCATGTTTTCAAAACTTTGACTTTCACGCATTATTCACAATAGCTGAGAACTGCAAACACTGTTTGATGATTGGATAAAGGATAGGTGGCATATAAACACAACGAAATATTATTTTGCTATTTAAAAAAAGGTGAAATCGGGCCATTTGCAACAGTATGGATGGACCTTTGAGGGGCTCATGCCAAGTGAGACAAGGCAGATGGAGAAAGACAAACACCACATGATCTCACTCATGAATGAGAGATAAAGAAACAAAATGAATGAACAAAGCAAAACAAAAGCAAACTCTTTAACTGTGAGAACAAAATGGTTACCAGAGTAAAGGGGGAGGAGTCATGGAGGTGGGTG
Organism: Talpa occidentalis; assembly: GCF_014898055.3. NCBI lineage: Eukaryota > Metazoa > Chordata > Mammalia > Eulipotyphla > Talpidae > Talpa > Talpa occidentalis. Next base: position 115,427,669 of record NW_023605194.1, read on the forward strand.
ACTTGGGTAAAGGGTCAATGATACGGTGATATGGACACTAGACTTCTGGTGTCAAACAAAATGTAGCGTACAAGCACATTGACTTAGGATGCTGCGTAGCTGGAACCTACATGTCATAAACCAGCATTATTTCAATAATTTTTTAAAATTGACTTTTAAATGGCACCTGTACAATATTGTTCAATATTCCTATATGTGCCTCAATTTCCTCTTCTCTAAAATAAACATGATACTGGTACTTACTTTAAATTCTAATATCAAGATAGTGAGTCTTTATAGATGTATAAACTTAGAACAGTACCTGGTCCATGGTAAGCACTTAACTCCTATTAACTTTTATTATTAGAAAATAAATAAAAAATGATAATAAAATTTCTCATACTTCAGTGGGGTTGACAGCTAATAAATTTGCCATATATTAAGGAGTTTTCAAATTTAAAATTGGATCATGCAATTTTATTCTACAAAATATGAGTGTTCCAAATGTTCTGACATTTTCTATATTGGAAACTGTCAATATTATACTACCTAGCAGACATAATGTGAAAGACAAGGGAATTACTCTTCCAAAACTCATACCCTCACAAAATGCGTTGCATTTATTATTGTTTTGCATTGTCAAATTTTATTTACTTGTGTTAGTTCTCCATAATTCAGTGATTTATAGTTTGGTTCTAAATATTGAACATAAATAAACAATATATGCATGTTGGTTCTGTAATTTTATTTCCTGGAGTTGCAGTATGCTATTACATATAAAGATAATTAAAATATTATTGCCTGAAGGAGGCTCTAAGAATCAAGTTTGCATTAATACTTCCTCTTAATAATCACTTAAAATCTTTTCTTGTCCCCTTTATCATCTTCAACTTTTAATTATTTTTTTAATTTTGTTAAAATAATATATATGTAGATATTTAAGAGCTTTAATGGCTAATATGTCTTTAATTGGCTCTCACAATTAGTTAATATTGAGGCTTGGTATGTAATTATTTTTCTTCAGATCTGAAGCTATCATTCTGCTCCATTTTAGAATGTAGAATTGCAGATGGCAAGTCTTAAATCAGTCTGATTTTTTTTTTCCTGTGATGGTAAGCTGAATATTTTGTGTATTTTTCCTTTTTCTTTCTCTTCTGAAGACTGTTTAAACATTTGGAAATGTCACATGATTTATGCTGGATGTGGGTCTATTTTCAATCACACCTTTTGGACCTCAGGGAGATTTAAATTTCAGGGATTCTATTCGTGTTTCGTAATGAAAGACCCACTGCAATTACATTCTGTGGGGCAACTTTCTTCCCATATTCAACTATTGACTGCAGGTTTAGAATTTCTTAGCCCTCTTGTAAAAGTGGAAAGAAGCTTTAATAAAAAAAAAAAATCTATACTCACAGAAATTATGATTAAATTTGTTTCATGAAATGTTACTACCAGGGAGGCACGCAAGCCTCTCACAGAAGTGTTACAGAAAACTGTTAAGTCTAACCCACAGAGTCAAGCCTATTCCCCTATGGTGTAATCTATAATCTGGTAATACACTTAATTTATCTCTTTGTTCAAAGTTATATAAACTTATAAGGTGGTCATAAATCCCAACCCATAATTTATTACACTGGTATATGATAGAAAAAATAATTACAAAATGATGATGAGCAGAGGGGTGGTTTACTAAGTGATGCACAACTTCCTGTGCAAAAAAACAAGAATGAACATTAGATCCATTAGAATCCGATCAATAATTGGTTCTCAGTAATGTGTTGCTAAAATCTACTCATTCCTGGCCACTTATTCATGGTTTGCCCCATAATAAAGCAGTAATAGTTGGGGAGAGCAGGCTGCCTGTAAGTCCTCTACTAGTGACGTGTTATTTCTCCAATAACCACTTTGTTATTTAGTAAAGCAGCGTCACCAAGGTCAGATGGTTGGGTTTCACTCTCTGCTCTGCCCTTACAGTCTAGCCTTGATCTACTTAACCTCACTAACACCAGGGTTGGCATATTTAAGATGAGGAGTGAGAGCTGAAATACCTTCCTGCTGAGGGGCTATGCCATAATGAAATGCCTCCACAAAACGCTCGGCGCTTAATGGTTGCCCTTATTTCCCCATTGCCTGCTTCCTCTGTACAGCTGCTAGACCAGAGGAGATGTCTGCCTGCCTTCTCTAGAACATCTTATTTTACTTTATAAATTCCTTCATCCCTTTATCTTTAGTCATTCTTTTGTTTACTTTCGTGAAAGAGGCACTTGCATTAAGTTAGGTGTTCACGTCAAGCCTGGAATGTTGTGTCTCGGTTGAGGTGTAGGGTAGTTGCAGGAAGCTTCTGGAAGAGGGTGAGGCCTGGGTGTGGTGGGATGTGAGGATGCTTGTCAGGGGAGGTGCTGCTGGGATGGGTATTAGTGAAATGCTTACACCTCACTCATTTAAATCCTGAGCATGCTACCCTGTAACAGTTCTCTATTCTGTGATTTGCCAAGAGAGCATTTTACGTCAGTTTCCCTGAATAATTAAAAAGGTGGCACATTAGTGATCTGAAACAGGTTAGCCCCACGCTCAGGATTTAAGTGACAGCCTTTTGTCTCCATGCAAGTAACACCATTAACACAAAAGAAGTTTAACTTCCCTTAGGTTTATCTCTAGGACCTGAAGACTATTATGAACTGTGTCTCCTGTTCTTCCATCTGTCACTTACATCGTTTTTCACTTTGGAGTGGGAATTTGGGTAATTTTGCTCATTTTGAATGTGTAACATATGAGGAAGGACTGTCAATTGGAAAAAAAGATGACGGAGAAATGTGACTGGGTCAAGTATCATTATCACTGTAGGTGCAGGTGATCTCACACATACCTAGGTGTTATCGCTGTGTCTACTGACAGGAGCGGATGTCTCAGGGAGGTGAGTGACTTGCTCAAAGACATGGTCTTGAGAATCGTCTGGTGGGGTGAGGGACCCTGAAATCACCTGATTTTGATCACTTGTGCTCTCTCTTCTGCTGACAGCAAGTCATTTGAGAGTCACCTTGGGAAGCAACGGGTCTAGGTTGTTCTGGACACAGGCTGCAAGGAAGATATGACTTATGCCAAGAGGGATAAAAATCTATGTGTTGAATCAACAACACTGTGGCTGATGGTGTAACTACAGAGAAAGGGCAGTCTCTCATTCTCATTCTCTGAATCAAAGACATTCATTTCTGGAGCTTTATTTTCCTACAGTTTTGGTCTGATAACCACTCTGAATCCTTTCTAACGCTGCCTTTCCATTTAATATTTCAATTTGGATGTCTAATACATATCACAAACTTACTATTTCCAAGGAGGAAATGTTAATCCATTTCCTTGAAAACCTACTTCTCTTTCATTTTTTTTTCTTTTCATCACAGTAAATGTCACTACCATTAATTGTATAGGCAGGCCTCAAAAAGCATTCCCTCTTGATTTATCCCACTGCCTAAGCAAGTTCTGCTGGCTCTAAGTACCCTGAATATAATCACAGCTCATCATCCCATTTTTGACATTATTGTCCAAGATGCCATCATCATTTTAACTTGCATTGTTCAAATGGTGTCATGCCAGTGAGAATTCATACTCTTTCCTAGTCTTGTTTTTTTTTTCCTACCACCTGTAGGTGCCCCCTGCATTAATATTCACCCAGAAACCCAGAACATGATCTTTTTTAGAATTATATATTCTCATATATAATTAGTTAAGGATTTCAAGATTAAATCTTCATGCTTTAGGGCCTCCCTGGTGGCGCAGGTGGTTGAGTGCTACACTGTGAAGCTGCCCGCAGCCTCTGCAGTGCCGGCTCAATTCCGGCAGGCCAGAGAGGGTCCCTCATGGTGCAGCAGACCTCTCCTACAGTGCCCGCTGCTCCCCTCAGCAGTGTATTTCATCACCCTGCCTGTTCTGTTCCCCACTCTGTGTCTGGTGAATCCTCTCACCCTCATGTGCATCTGGCCTGTACCCTGGTTCTTGTATAAATAAATAAATCTTTTAAAAAAAATAAATCTTCATGCTTTATTAATTGAGTATCTGATGCCCTCATAAGAAGAGGAAAATACTCACAGACACAAAGACAGAAAGATGGATGGACAAGGAAGCAGAGGTCTATAAGAGGTCTACAAAAGAAGGAATGTCAAAGACTCAGGGAACTCCAGAAATGAGACCTCAGAAACTCCTAGCTTTCTGAACTGGGAGAGAATACACTTCTCTTATTTTAAGCCATTCAGTACACAATAATTTTTTATACAGTCTGATTATTAATATATTAATATGCTCTATTTTCACTTAAAAAATGCCCAGAGTGCTTAAAAACAAACAAGCAAAAACCAGTCAAATCTCTTACCCCTAAAGACCTTCAAAACAAAGTATTATACTTACAGCTAATACATGATTCTGGCCGTGACCTATGTGTTCCTATGAATCTGACTCCTAGCTTTCATTATCTCCTCCTATCTCCACCTACTCTTTCTAAACATATGATCAGATGAGTAGAGCGTAATAGGTAGGAAGAAGAAAAAAATGAAAAAATAATCTAATGTAGATAATAATTTAAAACAATGCATGGAAAATGATACAGCTTATCATTCCTGTATCTGAATCAATAGGTAGGCACAAGAAAGCAAGTGTCATCTGAGGAATATTCTAAGAAGTTATGCTGTTAGTACACTTTGAAGAGCATGCACATCTGTTAGATGTTAGTTTTAGAAACTTTGTCAAAGAACCAGGGTAATCTTCTTTTTGTGAAGACTGCAGGGAAACAAAAATCTTCCACCCTAAAATAAGACCTTTTGACAAAATGTTCACTTCATTGGAAATGTTCTGAAGGTCGGGTGTAAGTCTCACTTCTATGAAAGATATTTACAAGTATTTAAAAGAAAAGTTCTCTTCCTTAAGGATATCTCCCTCACTGTCCCAGGAAGACCTAATCTTTTCTTTTCAGCAGAGAAGGCAGAACTTAATCTGCAAACCTTTGTCTACTATGAGTTCCAGGGTAACCTCCCTTACTGACCTACACTTTCTCCCCTACAAAGTACCTCTGTCTTAGGTAAACTATTGAAGGTGGCATCTGGAGGCCCAAGGGTGTGTTACTTAGTCCAAGTGGGTCTCTTCCATGCATACAGGAGACCACATGTTATCATTAAACTTTACTTTTCGCTTTTTCTCTTATCAGCTTATCTGATGCTTGTTTGATTATTTGCCAGCCTAGAAGAGCCCAGAGGGGACAGGATGATTCCCTTGATAAAGCATGATGGATGCATGCACACAAAAATAAATAGTTCCCAGTCAAAAGAATTTTTAGTTTTCATTAGATTTTATTTGACTAAACTCTGTTATTTTTTGACTAACTCTAATATTAAATAATAATCAAAATTTAACCAAACTGGATATTTTTTAAATTTCAAAATTGGAAAAAAAAAAATCAAAATCTGTCACTCAACCTGGAGTGGGGAAAGAGGCAAAAATACATTTGTCTATTGCTATGTGAATACTGGTGTTAAATGAATGTGTTGAGCAATTCCTTCCAAAGTGAGGAAATGTTCTGACACCCTCTTTTCTAATAAAGAAGATAAACAGCATGGCATTCACGAAACTTTGCTTCTTTGGGAGACAAATGGTCAGCTCTGGCTTTTTCCTATCTCTGTCATGGTGAATAATCAAGTGTGTGCATTTTCCCACCACCCCCGCCCCACCCCCAAGAATAAAGCCTAACATTTCTGCAACAGCACGTATTTCTAATTTTTCCCCTTGTGATGAGTTATGTAAATCATCCCTTATGTTAGTACAATAAGGCTCTTGGTGCAGCAAGATCTAGAAATTCTGTAACTGCCTATCAACCCCATGTCTTCTAGAAGATTAAAACCCTCACATGGACAATGCCGGAAGGATTGTCCATGGATAACAAATATTTGTTGTCTAAAAATGCTACCCTAGCAGCTTCCAATGACTAAGCATCATCATGTGGTTTCCAGGAAATTAAGCAAAGTAAAACACAAATACTTAATCTCTTGCTCTTCAGAGTCTCCTCATCATTGAAATGGAATTAGCCACTCATTCCAGTCATAAATTCTCTTCCCTGTTCATCTCCTGTTCCTCAGTATATTAGTAAAGTAGCTTCTGTGAACAAGTCTTACTTCTTTTCTTTTTGGTATCACTCAATGCAATTTTATCCCTATTATTAGCTTTTCCACAGGAAGTTCTCGAATAGTCATCAATGAACTTTCATTGCAAGATTCAACTTTGTAGATTTTCTCCCCTCTCTATGTAGTTACATCCTTTCATGGCTGACATGTTCTACCATTTTTGGCACTGCTCCCTGTTTTGTTCCCCTTCCCATTCTTTGTCAACTGCTTCCTCCTCTTTCTCAGATAAAGCTTAAAATAATCCTCATCCTGTTCTTATTTCTTAAACATTGGTGACATCGTTTACTGTAATTTTATACTCCAACTATAAACTTTCAGAAGGTCATTTCTTATCTATATACTGACTAGGTTACAAATAGTCATATTTTACATTTTCATAAAAATAATCTTATAACTAGAACCGTGACCTCACCTACCCACAAAACAAATGAAAGCTCTTGCCTGAAGGATTCCCTCTTGTTTGTTTTTCACTGTGCTTACCTGGTGATCACCTGTTCACAACCATTTTGTAAAATTATAGCTAGGTTAATAGATGTAAAGTTATCTTTTGATCCTTTTTCAACCTAAACATAAATTATTTGGTTATTCCTCACCTTGACTTACTCTCTAAGCTAAGCATGACTAATTGCCAGAGAGAATAGAGACTTAAGGGTAGAAATAAAGGCTTGATTATAATAAAGAACCAGTGACAGAGGAAGTATAATGGATAGTTTTAAAAATGACAAGGATCGGTAGCTTTAATGTCATGTTCAGTGTTGAGTAATGGAGGGAGAGGGTTTCTGGGTGGAGTGGGTGGGGATGGACAGGTGTGGGTGTGAGCTGTTTACAGTTGAGATTAAGATGGCAATACTCGGTCATGAAAACACCTCGGCGATGACCATGGGAGAAAGCAACTGAGCAGAAGGTGAGAATTCTTAAAAAAAAAAAAAGTAACAAAATTTAAGTCCAAGGATAAACCAAAGCTTTTGAGAACATGAGATGTTACAACAAGTAAAATGGTGAACTAAAAAGCTCAAGAAATGACTCAAATATTTGTGGTTCATTGGAACAAGGAAGGATGGAGGAACTACGATCTGATGGTATGAAATTCAAAGACTGGGATCTTAAGGGAGGACACGGGAGTGTCCCCGGGAGCTGCTGCATCCACCATCCTCAGAGCCAGCGGCTGGAGACAGCTTGAAGGATTATTGTGCCAGCAGGCTACAAACTTCTGGAAGCCCGCATTCATTTTTTTGTAGGGTGGGGTGGAGCCCCAGGTAGAAGAGATTTGGGGTTGCTCTAAGCTTGATTATACATCCAAAAAGGCATGGGGACTCGGGGGATGCAGTCGGGTGTGCAGAATCCGTGGTGCTAACTGCCCGCACCTGGGCTCAGGTAGCTGCAGGCGACTGCAGGAAAAACACCGCAGGGCAAATGGGTCTTCCTTCAGTTTGAGATCAGTAATCTCATGTCATCCCAATACTCCCTGGGCACCATTCCTCCAGTCCACTCTGTCCACCTCCTTGGTGACTTCCAGTGCCTTCTCTCAATCTCCCAAATCTCCCATCACCCTTGCTGGGGTGCAGGGGAAACATTCCTTCACCCCTCTGGATTCCTCTTGGGCTGGACAAGTAATTAAAAACCATGAATTAGCACAGGAAAAACCAATTAAATAACCTGCGCACAGGGAGCTCCGTGGACGATGCAGGCCTGTCCTCAGCGAGGGGAGGAGGGGCTAAGTCCAGAGGGGGCCAGGGGCTCAGAGTTGAGGAGGAGGGCAGGGCCCCCACCCCTGGGTGCATGCTGTGCCTCAAAATAGTTTTTTCTGATAAAAGCTTATTTCTGGAGACACCCCTCAATCTAGACAATGTGCATCCTTTAAGTGATGGCGACCATCTGTCCTGAAGCCTACAGAGCTCAGTTAGCCTTTCTGCCCCATACTAAGGTGCTGTAAGAAATCTCCTCCAGACATTTGAAAAAGCCTGTCTGACTTGTTCTGAGCACAGATCCCACACCCTCATTCTCAACGCATGAGTTTTGAATTTCATTCAGATTATGGAAGCACCTGGAAGAGAATTTGCACAAGCGCCATCTACTGTCCATATAAACAGACCCGGGAGCCCTCCCCTCCCACAGACTCACGCTTACTGCTCCCACTCCAGGGGAAGAGCCGGCGCCCCATCTTTCCAGCGACCCCCGCAGAAGCTCAAGCCCTCCGTCTCATCTGGTGAGCAAAGCCCTGCCCGCGGCCCACACATCTAGCGGGTCTCGCTCCGTCTCTACCCGGCTTCCTCCTGCACCCAAGTCGCTGTCTCTTCTCCTTTGGTTAATTTTATTTTTTTTATACTTAAAGAGCAGGTTTATTAGGGAAGGGATAAAACAGTTCAAGACACTTGCATAGACACGAGCATGCAGGAAGAGCTGCCCCAGAAGGGACAGGGGTGCTAAGAGAGGCCTGCATGGTTGCAGGCAGGAGGCTGCTGCCCTGCAGAGGAGAGAGTTGGTGAAAAGAGGCACCTGTGTAGGCACAGGTGGGCAGTGGGAGTGCTGCTCTTCCCTTTGGTTTACAGGCAGCCTCCGAGCCTGCGTCTTTTCTGTTGCACCCCCTGGTATTTATGCAATAAACACAGGAAATATTTTTTTTAGAAAATCATATTTATCATCTTTCGTCAAATATTCCAATGATTTTCCCCCATTCCAAACAAACAAACTAACCAACCAACCAACCAACCAACCAGCAGGTGTGCTTTCTGTTGGCTCAGGCAGGCCAGTGAAGGTCTCTATGTAGCGCTCAGACAATCCCAGTGTCCAATCCGACCACTCAACCAATAGTAACCAGATGAAAACCTGTTGTCACTAGCCAAATAATTAGGTCTACTCTCTGTGACAAAACACGAGTCATTGCGCGGCAGCTTGTCTGCGGCACCTGCACACCCACCACTTCACACACATTCTGTGACACAAGCTGCCTTCGAGCCTCCTCACACTGATTGGGGTTTCTTTTAAGGAGAAACACCAGAGAAAGCATTGACAACTGCTTCCCACATTACCCTGGACGAACTGTTATTTTGGGTGTGTTTGTCCAGGTCCTTTCAGAAATAGATGCCAAACAGATTACATGTGCAGAAAACTTGATAAAGAGACATAGCTGTGAAAGGAAAGGCATAGCCAGGAGAGCCAAGGGCCACAGCTCAAGCTGGTCACCAAGTGAAGGAGAAAAGGAAAAAAGGAAGCAAGCATGTTAAGAAGGGAGGAGAGAGGGGGCAGGCACAGGCAAGAACACTAGAGGGTCCAGGAGACACAGTCACGAGAGCGGAGTCGCTGTCCCGGGAGCTGCTGGCTCCCCACAGCTGCCCGCTGAGGCCGGGTTGAGGTGACCACGCAAAGCACAATCACACCCCCACTGCAAACATGGATTTCACAGCTCCGTGACAAGATCCTCGGCCAATCAGCTAACCTGCCCCCCGAGAAACAAGGAGGACATTTTCAAGGCCAACCGATTCAGTAAAATCTCTTCGTTCTAGACCACGACCTGACAGAATCCTCTTCTGTGCACATCTGCCTACTAACATGAAATCCACACCAGCCAAATAATTAGATCTACTCTCTGTGAAAGTCTAAATGACTCCACTGGCATCCTAGGCTTGCGTTTCTTGGACTGTGACTATAGGCAGACCTGATAGCAAAAGGGTCAAGGCCTATTTTGAGGGGCTCTGAAATTTCTTGAGCATTTTTGTCTATTGGAAAATCAAAACTGTCCCAAGATGTGCCAACTTCTTGGGAACTTGTGGAGACTGATAAACCTTTAAATTGTGGAACGTCACTTAAAAAAAAGTTTGTATTCAAATGGAACTGTGCAATGCGCAGGGATTTTTAAATGATTTTAATTCCAGAGCTTTGGCTATCCGATTTAAAGGGATTATCAATAATGTAAAGTATTATTCTAAATGATTATAATTTAATGAAGTTCAGTTTCAAAAAAAAATTGATATGATATTAAATCTCTGATCATGAACATGCATTGCATTTGTCTTCATTGTGTTGATTTGGAAATTTTATAAAATTTCATGTATAGCTGTGCTGAATTAACATTTATAAACTTTGGCATTTAAAAGTATAAAATTAGCTAAAAAAGAGCAATGAGTACTGCAAGTGGGGAGGAGAAAATCTGGTAGCTTGCTAATAACACTTTCCTTGTACCGAAGCACTGACCTGAATTTACATCTTTTATCTAGAAGCTAAAATTTGCTCTGCCGGTAGGAACAGCCATTATGCACCTTAGCAATGCCAGTCACCCGTGCAGAAGCCTGAGCGTCGTGGCAGGCGGCCCCACAGCAGCTATATTTAACCAGCTGCTCAAGTACTAGCTGGGCTCTAGCCCCTAAGAATACCTGATTCCTGCCCATGGGATGGGCCTGCACACTAGAAGCCAGTGTATTTATAGCACCTAGAGGCTACCTGACGTGGGCCAGGCTGTTAAGCCATTGGCCTCTGTGGCTTTCACCTGTGACCTTGATCTTTTTCACACAGAAGGTGCATGGGTGTGGGGCCTGCGTGCCTGTCTACAGACACCTGAACATGGGTGAGTGCACATGTGCAAGTGTGCACACCCGAGCCCAGAGGTCAGGGATGTAAGGGCTATAAGAGGATAAGTGACAGCTACGAGTGGAAGAGTCCATGAGAGAAGCCAGAAAAAGCCCAGAGAACAGAGCTATAGGGATTCGCAGGGGGCTCAAGATGCTGCCTCCTTGCTGGCTTGTTTCCTCTGCTTACCTTCAAACCTGTGAAAACGGGCCCTGGCGCTGGGGTGAAAGTCTCAGCGCTATCAAGCTATGGGCAGTCACTGTGGCCACAAGTTTGATCCCCAGCCAGGGAGCTGACCCACACGGCGCAGCAGACCTCTCCTGTCTGCCCACTGCTCCCCTCAGCAGTGGATTTCAGTAGATCCACCTGTTCTGCTCCTCACTCTGTCTCTGATGAATCCTCTCACCACCGCCGCCCCCAACCTCTGTCCTATACCCCAGATCTTGCATGCATAAATAAATAAAATCAATCTAAAAAAAAAAAAAACAATTATGGAAATGATACCAAGGGTTCCAAAATTCTTTAATTCACTAGAACCAACAGTGAAGCTACCTGGCCTGAAATGGTTGCAAAACAACACGGTATCTCATGAGAGAAAAAGAGAACTGGACAAAAGTGATATTTTTATAATTAGCTTATCCCCAATCCTATTGAACTATAGATATTAACAAATCGTCATTTACTTTTGTGTTACGCAGACTTAGACCAGCCTGTGGGAATGAGGGTTTTAAGCACAAAATGGTGGTCTCCTGTGTGTCACATACACGCCTGCAAAACTATTTTTCAAATAATTAAAGTTACAGGTTTCTCTTTACAGACCTGTGGAACGTAGTGGATGGGCTTCTTATTTCCCTTAGATGTGGATTTTCTTCTGTTAAAACGAGTTCATATATGTTGAGATTTTACATACTACTCTCACATCCTTATCTTCTGTGGCAACAGACTATTGGTCTTTGCCTGAAACAAACACAGACTCGCTGAGGAAAACGCCCTCAACAACATGGTCACTCACCCAAGAGCTGCTTTTTCAGTCCTGCCACATGACTGGTTTAGTAGAGAAGGGTAGTGTTTTCCAAAGCATTAGCTGTGGACACACGATGTCACGGGGTCACTGATGTTTGAAGTCACCTCACACACACTAAGGAAGGACGCATGAGCCGCCCAAGGATCTCCTTGTAAGCTGGCAACCCACTGCGTCTTTGTCCAAGACAAGTGAAGCTTCTGGTATTAGGAATTAAGTCAGTGCTAAGAGTAACTGATTAAAAGGCTTTTCAAAATATTCATTTGTTTGGTTACTTGTTGGCTTGGGACTACTAGTGCTAAAAATTGTTGATTTTAGTATATTTTGTGTTTTTATAATTCTTTGGTCATGGGTGCGTGGTAACTGGAACTCTTGATACCTTGGTTTAGACGGTCTTTATCTTACCCTCATTTCCTTTGAAAACTTTCAATGATACACTTTTTAAATATAAAACATTTGTATTACAGAAATGCACTTCCAGCTTGCTGACACTCAGGGCAGAAAGTGTTTAATTGGCAAAATAATCAGTATTTTTGCAAAGTTTGGAAAAGGAGACAAAATCTACCGAATGACAGAGACAGCAGGCTCCATGTTGCGTTCACCTGCCACCAAGAATTGTTTTCTCCACGTTAACATGTAGAAGAGTCACACCTTATAATAACGCAAGCATCTTGCCCCAGTTAGAATATCACTGAAATTATATTTCAATAAATCCAGATTTGGGAAATCATAAAAAAGATTTTAGAATGTTATTCTTAAGTTATTGATTAATAAGATTAACCTCTCCTTCATTTTCTTTTTAGTTAGACTTACTTCTCTATGGTAAAACTACCCCATAACTTCTGTTTGTATAAATGAGCATTTAGAGATTTCAGCAAATCAGAGAACTTACTACAAGAAATCTTCAAAAGTGCTATCTGGGTCAGTGGCTTGCATTTCTGGGTGTTGCTTTGCAAAAAGCAGTGGCGCGATCCACTTTTCTGTTCAAGATTTCTACTGCTTCGGAGAGGTTCCACCTTCACTCCCATTTAATATGTACACAAAAATAACCTAACACTTATGCACAGACATGTAAATAACTAAACAGCATTTCCAAACACAGTTAGCCTATTTTCCTTGATATTCTTAGAGTAACCCTAGCAAATGTTGAGCGGGAAGTATTGTGTAAATACAAATTTAAATTCATCTGATTTCATTGTTTATTGCCACAACTGAAAGAATCGGGGATTTTAAATTCTTTCATTATTTTGTATTCCAGAACTCCTTTGCATACACTGAGACTTTATATCATAATCATGCAAATCTATCAATGATATGCCATATAAAAATATATTATTGCAGACAAATTAATATTCATGGAGAATTTATAATGTGGCAGGCACTCAGCCAGTCGTGCATATATATGTCATCCCATTAATCTTCATAAAAACAAGCAAATATGTGTATTGTACTATAGTATTTCCCAAAAAAATTTTCTCAAAGATCATCCATTCATTAATGCATTAATCTATGCTTTATTTGGTTTCTGTTAATAAATACATATATAATACTAAAATATTTACATAATAATAATATAGCAACCATGAAAATTTTATAGACACATCATTATTTACAAACATAATAGCATAAATGCAAATACATAAAAATCTGAAAGTTGCTAAGAGAGTAGAACTTAAAAGCTCTCTTCACGAGAAAAAATGTGCAGTTTTCTGTGATGATGGATGTTAACTGCACTTAGTGTGTGATCTTTTTACAAAATACATGTCTGCCAAATCATTACGTAGTTCACCTTCAATTGATACAATGATATATGGCAATTACAGCTCAATAAAACTGGGGGAAAGAATAAGAAAATGTGATCAAAGGTATACATTCACTTTCTCGTTGTTCCCAATGGCTACAATATCCACTTGGCCTTTTCTTCCAAAGAAATTATATTTAATTTTCATGTATAATAATTTGGTCATTGTTTCATGCCACCATTGAATCCTAACAGCATTCCGACAAGATACACACATTGTCCCTCCACTGTATAGATGAAGAGACTGAGCTCAGGTCTGAGAAGCTTGGAGTGAGAACCCCCATCTCTAGGGATTACAGACCCTGGGCTCACAATCTGCATGAAATGTTGCCTCAAAAATTAATTGCAACAGCAGTCCGTAGTAGTTCCTGAAAAATAGAAACACTAATTATTGGAGCTAATTAAATAGAGCAGAGAAAAATCCAAAATTAAGAACACATTCTTTAACAATTTTTACTTCTATTAAAATGTCCTAAATCTGAGGGTATAAAATATTTGGTGTATATAGCGAGCATTTTGGACAGTATATTAATGAGTGTTCGCCAAAGGATAAGGAATTTATTGCATTATATAAATGTTTTCAATGTATTCCAGAGCTGACCTAAATTCAAAAATGTTTTCTTTTAAGTCAAAAGGAATTTTAAGGGCAACATTAGATTAATTGTGCTGATTCCCAGAGCTTTGCTTTCCTTAAAATTCTTTCTATTTCAGGAGTATTGGCAGTGTTGTGGATCAATACCTCAAAGGATACAGACTTAAAAGGAACTGAAAATATTATTTTGAAATGGTTTCTGCTTAATCTTCCTAGGTTTAAAAGCACATGCAACAGAAACACACTTCATAAATCATTATCTAAATATCTCAAAGTGTTTACTTCATAAATCATCCTACTCCATAGGTGGTCTTTTAAGGCCCCAAGATGGATTTTAACATATTATATTTTAAGAAAATGTTCAAAAATTCAGAGAACATTAAAACAAGGTTTCCTGATTTGTAGACATGCCAGATCTTGTGTTATTTAGATATACACAGACACACTTGCATTAAGTCACACACAACTTTACTATTTACCATAGCTTTGAACGATGATATTTTCCATATTGAATTATTCATAAAATCCTAAGGCTAATTTATACATGAAAGAAAAGAAAAATGTAACTGTTGCTCATAAATCTTTATTTATGAACAGAAATCTAAAAGATTTATAATCGCTATGTTATGGCAAGTTTCTATCATATGATGTATTAACTAGCAATCATACCCTTAAGTAGAGAAGGCCTAGAACAGTATATAAATCACAGGATATTTGATTTGGAAAAAACCTCCTGGGAATGATGACATTCAGAACGTGAAGGATGGGGGCCAAAGGATCTGAAGTCTCCTAGAGTTTCTGAATATGCTGTATGAGTTTATTTTGCCATAAGGGTGCCCCAGCCTCACTCAGTCCTTAAAAAGAGATCTCGGTGTGAGCCAATTGTATAGGTATACAAATTTAACACATAAAATGTGAAATCTGGTGCTGACATACAGCAATCATGTATGAATTCCTCCAGGACATTAGAGACCGCACCTGCATGGGGAGCTGCTAGCCAGAGTCCTTTATTGTAGTACCAGGTGGGTTCCAGAATGACTATGCAGGGGTAGGAAAACTGATCTTGAAATGGGTGACATGCAGGTGAGACCCTATCTGAAATTAATTAAAAAAATAATGCAATCCATGGTAAGAAAAACCTTTTATATATTGTATCCATTGGTCCACCCCTCTCACACAAATGCTTGAGTGTATGTATAACTGTGTCCGTATATATATACAAATTCAAAATAAAATAAAAAGTAGTGACCCTCTACCCACTCTTACCAAGCCAAATACACTCTATCTTCTTCTATCTTAATATACTGGTTTAGATAAGCCTTTTCTAGTTTAGTATTTTCTAGCTCACGTTTTACATGTTGCTCAAAATTCGGTAGATCCCGTCCCCCACTGTTTGGTACAACTTATGCTATTCCCGGTCAAACATAAGAAAAAGGAAAAGAAGATTCTTTTCAGATCAAATATTAAGAGTTCCACAAAAAATTGCAATGGATCTTCTAATTCTTTTAGGAGGATTGTATTCCTGTCCTCCTCCTAGGAAGAATGAGTAAATAATCATGTAAATCAGGGTCACCTCAGGATAGTGAAAGTAGAATTTTGTGAATTTCTTCCTCATATAACTAACAAAAAGTAGTGGAAGTTACCATTTTATGAAAATTTTGTCATCAGAGGTACTGTTACAAGGTTAAAAATAAAAAAAAACCCTTCATTTTTAATGATGTATTTTCCCTTACATTTGTAAGCAGCTATGTTGCCCATCAAATTAAGATTTATTTTTACTTAAGAAAAAAATGCTGCAGCCAAAAGGGCAAAAACTTTCATGTCTATTACATAAGGCACTGCTATAGACATAACTTATGCTCTATATTTTTTAGTTTATTTGAAATGCCTTAATTACAAACCAAATATTTTTAGAAGGATGAACGGATGACTTTCTGCATCCAATGAGTAAAGAATGTCTAGATATAAATTCAGGTTCTACTGGAAAATAATTTCATGTCTCCAATAATTATAAATGTTTGTTTCCAATTAGTTGATGTGAAAAAGAAATGTGGGATATGTTGAAAATTAGAAAAACTTAAGTGACATGAGGAAATGGAGAATTGTGGCCACACCAGAACAGAGAGAATCTCTCAGCCACATCTGCCTACGAATGTCCACCCATTAGTTGGGGAAAAATATTATCATTACGATAACCCCTGTCATTTGAAGTTGGATTTACACAATCATATTTAAGCCATAGATAGGACATTATTTATAGCTCTTTCTTTTCTAACAACCACCAAATAAAATTTAACACCTACCATGCATTAGTAGGCAGATGTGGCTGAGAGATTCTTTATGTCCTCGTGTGACCACAAGTCTCCATTTCCTTGTGTCACTTAAGTTTTTCTGATTTTCAACATATCCCACATTTCTTTTTCACATCAACTAATTGGAAACAAACATTTATAATTATTGGAGACAAATTCTGTTTCTGCCTTTGTAATTTCTCAAAGAACTCTTCCAATAGGACACCTTTGTCAATATGATTTTAAAACAGATTTTAGGGTCTCCCTTGGTGGCTCAAAGGGTTAAATGTCAGAGCTATGAAGATATTTACAGCCTCTGCAGCAAGAGTTTGATCCCCAGCCAGAAAGGTGACCCACATGGCACAGCAGATCTCTCCTGTCCCCTGCTGCTCCCCTTAGCAGCGCATTTCACTCAGTTTGCGTGTTCTCTTCCCCACTTGGCCTCTAGTGAATCCTTTCACCCCCCACATCTCTGGCCTGCACCCCAGCTCTTGTATGCATAAATAAATAAATCTTAAAAAAACAAACAAAAAACAGATTTTATACATCCAACAAGGCCATTGAAACTCATTTCTCCTTCACGAGATACTGTCGCAGGAAAGTTGTGCTGTATACACATCCCATGCTTGTCCAAGGCTCTGATCGCAACAGCTCTTGCTCTTAAAGGTTGAGCCTGTTTTGCATCCCCCAAGACAGTAAGTGTAATTTCTGAATTGAAATCCCAGTTAAGATCCACTTTCCTTCCCCGGCTCCTCACTCTCTGGCAATGTGACTACTGTGCTATTTCCCAGCTCCCTCTTCTCAGTTATCCTGCCCATTTCTGTTCAGTTCAGGGGCATCACCTGTGCAATATCATGGGTGTTATAATATAAAAATCCATCGTAGTTCATTCTATTCCTTTAGATAATACTCCTCAGGTACAATTGTTCTACAAATAGTCTATCTTAGCCTCCATATCTCTCCATATTAAATACAATGAAATGAATGTCTAGAGAAGTCTGTCTACATCAATATAATTCACTGCAAGACTCTCTAAAAGGTATAAATAAAATCTATATTAATATTTATGTGCATCAAGTACCTGGTAAAATTTAATAAAAGTCATGATAAAAATAACTGTCATAAAGGAAGATACTATAATACTCAACAGATTTTTATTTACAGATTTATAGTGCAGTGAAATCAGTTGGGCAGTCATTATAAATATATTTTATTACATTGTCTGTTTCTAGCAGATTTGTTGCTAGAAAATACATTTGTATTTACTGATAGCACTAAAAATGGAATGAATAAATAGAATGTGAAGGTGTTTTTAATAAGTTTGGATGGTTTATGTAACATTTGGAATATTTAAATTGCATTACTTTATTAGTGATGAGCTCAGATTTCCCCAACGGTATGACAAATACACAAGAAATTTTAAATCATGTCCCAGAAATTAATGTTTATTGCTACTGAAGTACATTTAAATCCAACAGTTAGAGAGGATGATGGTGTTTCTGGGAAGCCATTGACAAATATTTGTGTGTGTGAACTTTGACCTTGAATTTTCACTTAAGTCTAGGCCTTCAAATTTTCTTATTTAATGTGTAATAACCATTAATGTGTAGTAACCATTACATTATTTAATGTGTAATAACCATTTTGATGTCATTACTTAATATTACTAATTTCCTCTTATTGTGTCATCTTTTAATCAAATAATTTGTGTAATCCAAGTTAATTTGCCACATGCATTCTCATTCTATAAAATACACTTTGATTTAGTTTTGCATTTGTAACATGATGTTTAGCTTGAGTGAACTTGGTCAAGGTCCTATCACTTGGAAATGGCCACTGCCAGAATCTGAACCAAGTTTTATTTGTCTTGAATACATTTTCTGCTCTGAATTACATATTATCAAAGTGTTCCTCTAAAGAGCTGCTTACTTCAAGTGGGAATTAGGATATTGTTTAATAATACTCAATAATAACATATTTTAGGTATCTTTAGAAATAGTTTCTTAATATTTTAATTCAGGGAATCACCTAGTAGGAGAATGAGGAGCTCAAAATAGTACCATTCAGAAATGGTTGTTGGAAAAAGATATTTTTTCTGACATTTGCCTGGCTTGAGACTCTCCATAAACTGATGAAAGGATTTCAGGAACTTTTATTTATTTATTAGCATTTATCATTTTTTACATTTTTTGGACAATATTTGCTTCCCCCACCCCCTCAGATTGAGGAACTTTTAAACAAAGGAAGAAACTTACAAATTGGCTGGCCTGGTACAGTTCAAGGGGAGCTGATGAATGACAACGAAAGATCGTTTCTTTCATGTCCCCCTTTCTGTCTCAGACCAGGAACTTGGGCACAGGAAACGTCTCTGGTTAAGGCAAAACCTTCCTCTTCCCTGCCAGCTAAGGGCAAGAGGGGAGGAAGTTTAGTGAATATATTTTCTTAAGAAGAACATAGAATATAAAGAGGTGTGAAAAGAATATCATTAACCTAGATACATCAATAGAATGATGTGAAAAAGTATTAACTGTTCCACGTGGTTTATTTTCTAAATATCAGATAACAGCTTGATTGAGTTCCAATTTTAGGTGATATTAAAAGTAATGGAGCATAACAATTTGGTGGTCATGCAAAAAACTGTAATAAAGATGGTTAGTGCACCTTGATTAATTATAATTCTATACATAAGAATTTATCATGGACAATTTCAAGACAAATTCCTAAAGAGAGAAGGCGGGCACACCCCCCCCCCAACTTGAGGTGTGAGCGTGATTTGGCAAGCCAGTATTTTAATTTTATTCCACTTTTGAGTTTTTCAGAAAAATTTCATTGACACGGCTTGGAGCAAGACAATGATGGAAACGTGCAGTGGGTGATAGAAGGAAAGAAATCAGAAGAAAACTGTTCTTTTCATCCCCCCAATCTTGAAAGTTTCAGTGACTCGTTTCTATGAGGTGGACAGTCAGTAATGTTTCCCCTACCCCAGGACTTGCAGTGAGGACCCCGGTCAGAGGACCAGGGCACAGAAACACCCGAAGAAGAGGCTCTGGAGCCGCTAAACAAGCGACCCAGAGCCCCAGACTCCCAAGCACCCCACCCCAAGCTCTCACAAGAAGCAGAAGGACCCTGAGTCTGGGCCCCAACACTGCCCCTGCCTTCCCCCCTCTCCGCTTCAGATCCCCAAGCAATCACAGAAGCTTTCTTTGTTTTTGGTGATTTAAAAGAGAACAGAACATTTATTGCTTCAGAATGATTTAAGTAAATAATATGAAACTGCTTTGTTATGGAAGTGCCCAATTTATCATCAAGGATCTGGAGCAGAAAATTCCCCTTTGGAAATACCTTTAGTGAACAGCAGGGACAGAGTTCACCAGGGCACCTTGGAGTAATCCTAGCTACCCTGGGGCACGAACCCCCCTCCCAGGAGCCGGCATTGGAGGGAGGGTAGCGACCCCCAGGAGGGAGCTGCCCTGTGGGGAGCCTGTGCTCCCTCCTTTCCTGCCCCAGAGAGGGGACCTGGGCAGAGCCAGGGTCTCAAGGCCATTGCAGAGAGGGCTGTGTGTGGACAAGGATGTGAACACCCCACCCCCACCCCCAAGGCGCCATGGTCCTCCAGCAGAGTCCATCTTAAAGGAGAGGGGGTTGTTTTAATAACCAACATACACATAATAATGGAGGCTAAAGAAGAAACCACTTCTTGGTGCAGGTGAGGGATTCGAACTAGCACATGAAAGGGGTGACTTGAAATTGGCAGTTCTCACAAAGTTGAAACTCTTCATAAATTGTCAATAAACTGATGGCGTATATTGTTGACCTTCAGAATTCTTAA
This sequence comes from Talpa occidentalis, assembly GCF_014898055.3. Classification (NCBI taxonomy): domain Eukaryota; kingdom Metazoa; phylum Chordata; class Mammalia; order Eulipotyphla; family Talpidae; genus Talpa; species Talpa occidentalis. The sequence continues at coordinate 115,447,906 of NW_023605194.1, forward strand.
ATATATATCTTGATGTCTCTGGGGTTTGATACTTTCCACGACTGTTATGCGTGTCTGTACGCAAAAGGAAAATGAACATTAAGTCTCTTCTATCTGGATGTAAAACTCTCCTCCTGGTGGTTTATAGTTATGCATTCCTTTCAACTTAAAGAATGACATTGGCCTTAGCTGTTTGAATAGAATATTGCACTTCCAGAGATGGGGAAAATTATGGAAGATTTATGACACTTCACACACCATCAGATAGTTTACTTCGACTTTGTGATTTTTCTACAGTTAAAATTTTAAGTAGATATTTTATTGCCCTTTGCCAAATTTATGTTTGAAGCAGTGTTTTGTGAAGATGATTTCTAGTTGTGAATTATTCTATCTAATACAACTTGCTTCAAATTATTTGCAATCAGTTTTACTGAATTGTAGAACCATCTAGATATGTGATATTTGATTGCAGCTAGACATTGTCTACGTTGAAATATATTATTTTTGTAAGTATTACTTACTGTTTTCCCAAGAACAGGCAGTGCCATTTCTATGATATATATGAAATAATATAAGCCAAAGTTACAAGCCTTCAGTTATCCTAGACATTTTACTGCCCTCCAGACATCTTATTTTTGATTCACTGTTTTCATTAAGTTCTCTTTTCAACAATAGTGTTTAACTTTAATGCCATTTATTTTTATTTCTGTGTGTTCTGAAGGGATTCATTTCTAGTTGGTACCTGGTATGCAGTCATTTGACGGTTGTTTTTTTAAACTTTACAGAACAGCAGGTTTTTCCTTTCAGTTTTATCCAGACAAAAAATGAATACATATATATATACATTTTATTGTGCAGAAATTTTACAAAAACATACTGGAAAAAAATTGGTATGATATGCTTAATGCAAATGTACAGTTTCATACTATATAAATTTAGAACAAATTTCTTAATACAAAATTGTTTTTTCATATGTGACAGTAGTCAGTTAGGCTGATAGAAAGTTTCAAGAGTCTATTAAATGATAAATTGAAATGATTTTTGCTTAGGACACTGTGAGTATCTGTGTATTATTTAAATAAGTATATTTTCTATATATTAGAAGAAATGAGCCATGTTAAAATGCATCACTAGGAGAAAATAGCTTTCAACCTTTACTAACAATATACTTGGGGGAGGTAGAGTATCTGTTTTTTAAGGAACAACACCCTCACTATTTTTATGCATGATCATATTTTGTAAAACATGTAACTGAATGATAGATTGATTTCTATGACAGGACAAGCTCTATTAAAAAACCAGGAGTACAGACTCAGGTTCTTAATATCCTCTTTTTGTCCTTTCTTAAATCCCATCTATGGTTCCTTTGGAGGAACAGAAAACAAAAGAGTGGCCGATTTCATCAGACACCCTCCGATTCTCATTGTTGCAAGTACTTCACTGAGAGGAAAGTGATCCTCTGAGTTGCTGACCCAACAAGAAATCATATTGCTAGCAGAGCTGTGATTTCTGTAAAAGTATTAATGTGCCCAGAGGTAGAACATGACTCAAGATTTCAAGTCATTTGTCCTTCTGCCAGATTTTCTTCTGGGTCATAGGAGGGATTAGGTTGGGGGGAATCTCGGAAGGATTTGACTTTCTCGGTGAAAGAACTTGACACTATTTTCATTTTTTCACTCTTTAAAGCAGACATTGTGCCTGTGGGTACTTGGCATGTGATGAACATGTGGAAGATAATGAGAAGCAAACGCCAGGATCCTGAAGGGGCCAAATGTTCTGCAAGAATAAGTCGGGGCCTTTGGTGGCTTCACTAAATTTTTAATTGAAAAATAAAAGGAAAAAACTTCCTCTGGTCACAGTGAAAATTGGGGGCAATCACAAAGTGATTACTTGGAAGAAAAAGTAAGACTCGTTTGGTTGAATCGTGTCCCCTAAGATGCTATCTCAGCACCGCCTTAGTTCATCGAAGCTGCCATAACAGAACATCGCAGACCCTGTGGCTTATGAAGCAACAGAAATGATGTCTTATGCTTCTGGATGTCGATTCAGTCAAGACAGCCCACGTCTAGGTTCCTAACTGAGATCTTTCCCTGTGTCCTCCCAAGGTAGCAGGGGCGAGGGATTTCTGTGGGGTCTGCTTGTAAGGGCACTAATCCTATTCATGAGGATTCCACTCCTGGGACTTAATCACACCAGTGCTCCCTCTTCCAATGATCATGACATTGGAGACAAGGTTTCAGCATAGGAAATTGTGGGAGACACATTCAGTTAGAGCAAGTACTAACCCCCTCTCCACCCCATAGCTCAGAAGATGACAGAGGTCATCACATTAAAGTGAGGTCTTGGTTGAGACCCTATCCCGCGTGACTGAGGTTCTTCTAAAACAGGGGAAATGTGGATCCTGACACAAACAAGCACTCATGGAGAACGTGACAAGAGGAATTACGTTGCCAGAAGCCCACGAGCCACCAGTCCGGATTGAAACCAGGAGCAGGCCCTCCCTGGTGCCTGTGAGGGCACGGCTGCAGATCCTTGACTGTAGAATCTCCGCCTCCCTAACTGAGACAATACATTTCTTTTGTTCAGAGCCTCCCAATTTGTGGTTCTTTATTATGGCTGCCCAGTATTTAAGTATCAAAAGGGCAATAACTCTTATTTAATCAATTAATGGATAGGTGAGAAGTTTTTCAAGCAAAGCTTAGTAGTCAAAATCATTGAGTTGAGTATATGATTCCAAATATAATGAGGGTAATAAATATAGCAGAACTCTCATGCGTTCTCAGTCCTGCAGAAAGTCTATAATAGGAAATCAGCGTTTGTGCACTGGATCCCGTAGACTCAGGCAGCGACGACGTAATACCGCTGAATTTCAGTCCATTCACAGCGCCTCCATTTCAGTTTACTTTGATGTATTTATAATGCAATCATCTAATCTATTCTCAATCCATGCTTTCTTATTCACTCAGCATAACAATATCATATGATTTATCTTTTGAATAAGGTGATGCTTTTCTCACACCCTACATGATTCACAGATTCTTTCTTCAGCAGAGGAAATGTGAACTCACTTCCTACCAAACAAAGTAACTGCATCAAAGGGAAAGAAACATATTAAGATGGTTGAAGTTTTACTTTTTGAAAGAAAAGAATATGGCATGAAAGGCATTTTTGTTATAAAGTTTGAAAAGGCAAAGTTCGAATGTTCATCTCTTCCAGGCTGACAGGCTAACAGTTAAACATTTCAGTAGTGGAGAGGGCTATTCTGTATACCTCAGCTCACATAAGTACAGGGGAGTTTAACCACAAATCAGTCATGGGATTCTACATAAATTAAGAGTTTGTACACAAATTATTTTTAAGTATGTTTTTGTGACAGTGAAAAATTTTATTACATCCTAGTAATATATTAAGCATGTTAAATTATTAGGCATATCTTGCCAATACATCATTAAATTACCGCAAACAAAAAGTCAACAATCAGACCAGATACCTTCCAAAATCGGGATAACCAAACTACAATACGTTCAAAAAAAGAGTCTAAGGATTATACTAATCAGATATATGCTCTTTCTGTTGTAAAGGGGAGAAAAGGTGACTGAACTATTAAAGACTTTTACTTCTTTGGTAAGTTTTTTTCTTTTGTTTTATATCTAGTGGAATTGTTTCTTAGGCAGAGGCCACAGAATACAGCACTGTATAAATAAGACTTTGTGATTAACTAAGTTAAGAATTAACAAAGTCAAGAATTGCAATACTCCCCATTGAAAATTCACAAAACTTATGGACATGTCAAAAGCAAGGAAATATTTTAGAGTAAAAACTTGTATAACTTTGTCTAACCCTGAGTTCTCCAGACAAAAATACTTACTTTCCTGCAGCACCTATCAATAATATCACTAAGCACTATTTCCAAAAGGATGAGAATATGAAATATAAAACTTCAAGAAACAAAAATATATAAAAAAAATCTTTTTATTGAGTACTGATTTAAGATCATGACCGTAAAATAGACTTAGAAAAAAACTGAAAGTTACTTATGCCATTCAGTGAGGTAAAAATTGAATAGATATTGTCATTATATGTTCTGGGTCAGGGGACAGCAATCTCTTTCTGTAAAAGGCTAAACAATAAATCATTTAAAACCTACAACACCCCCTCAATGTCACAGCTACTGAACTTGGTCACAGGCAAAATGTAAATGAATTAACGTGGCTATATTCCAATGAAACGTTATTTGTGACTAGAGGAACTTGAATTTCATGTAATTTTCATGTAATTTTGATTTTTTTCCAACTATTAAAAAACATGAAAAACATTCTTAGTTCATAAACAGTGAACAAAATGTAACAGGCCAGACCTTGAGTGAGTGCTGTGGCTTGTTGAACCCTTCTTGGAATATTAATCCTACAGACTTAATATCCTATTTTTCTTGCATCTTTTAGGAAGGGGTAATTGCATTCAACTTAGATCACTGGGGCCAGGAGTTCATTTCTTTTTAAGAAGGACAAAGAAGAAAACCAGTGAGAAGAGAATGTGGCATCATATTTAAATAGTCTATATTCGAAGACATAGGCTGGCCACCACATTCTTAATAACGAACTTTACAACATTCTCTAGGATCCTGTGTCCCCAGAATTAGCTGTAAATTCTGTACAGGACACACCATCTCAGTGCCATCAGAATGCTCCAGTACAAAGTTGTGGAAAAGACAATGAAACATCTTAAATATACTGAGTGAAAACCCTAAAGCACAACTCTTGCACATTTTAGGAGTAAATTTATCATCACATAATCATGATTTTTTCATTAAATTACTTAAATTTGCTTAAGGAAGAGGAAGCACTCAAATTTTCCCTAAAAATTGATCTATCCCACATGAGTGTAAAATCCATCACTAAATATGAAATCAGAGACAACCCTTTACTAGATTTGAAACAATACTAATGAAGTGGAAGAGGAAAATATTTAAAGTAAGGATGATTACAAATTGGTATATTGATTATATCCTCTAGTTGGTATTAAGGGATGGAAGGCACAGATAGTACAGACTTAGTTTTAAGAAGTTGGTAATAAACCTATTTGAACAGACCTACATGCATTTAAAAATAGAAATGAAGCTCAGAATGTGATAACAATTGAAATACATATTAATCATCCCTTTAAAGATAAAAATGTTTAACACTCTTTTTAAATTTTATTGTAGCTTCTACCTTAAATTTCTTTCTAAGGTCTACTTACAAAACATCAATAAGTAAAGCTTCTCAAATACCTTCATGAATTTTTTATCTTTAACTCCATTTAACACAGATGACAATTTAAACATCACAAAAATTGAGTTAATCTTTGCTCAAAATCATTTTGATAATTTTCTTATTATGAATCATAATAGCATTCTATTTTTAAATATTTCCTTTTCACAAAGCAAGTCTTTTTACAAAGGCTTATGTGTATACTGGCATACTCATTTAAACCAAAAGGGAATTAAATCAATCTGTGCTGAGCTTAAGTAATAATTTCATATACTTTATAATTATTATTTCTGAGTATGGAATACTCATTATCCGAGAAAAAGTTAAAGCCCATTAAATTCAATTATCATTGGAGCTTCAGACAAGCTGCAGTTAGAGGATGGAAGGTGTTTTATTGTCTGTGTGTTTAACTTTGAAATTCATGGGCAGCAAACACTGGTTTAATCCATGTAGTTAATTCTATTTGCTTTGTTTTCCTAATGATAACACAGTAATTTTCTGAAGGAAATTATAGAAAATGCCAACATTTCTAAATATAAATGCAAAAACTGTGGGCTATATAAGATAAAACTACATAATAATTTTGAAGAGGAATGCTCTCTCTACTGTACCCAATTGCATCCCAAGCAGACAGTCTCTGATTTGAAAGAGAATTGTGACGCAGGAAACACAGGCGGGAAATGTTTTGTTCCGTCTTCTGCTCCTACCAGGGGGCAAATGCCCTGTGTGGATTATCGGCCAAGACAGTGACATTTTCATTCTTCCTGTTATCTGTGTAAATCTCATTCAGTTGGGACTGTGCCCTCCAAGGTCTGGGCTTCCCTGTTGTCTTTGGGGGTCTTAGAAGCAGTGGAGGCAAATGTCTCAGAGCCTCAGAGGCTGTTTACATGACTACCAGCCGCTTCCACCTCCTGACACTCCCTTTGAAGCTAATTTTGGAAAAGAAAGAATTTTGGGGGCAGAAAAAAAATTCCTTTTCTAAAATACCCCTCATCTTTAAAGCCAATTTGATCAAGTTTTGGCATTTCTTAAAAAGTGCAATATGAGACTGACATGTACTTTTATTTTTTTAAGATTTATTTTTATTTATGCATCTAAGAGCTAGGGTACAGGCCAGAGATGCGGGGGTGAGAGGATTCACCAGAGACAATGCACTGCTGAGGGGAGCAACAGGGAGACAGGAGAGGTCTGCTGCGCCATGTGGGTAGCTCCCTGGCCGGCAGGGGATGGAACTCGTGCTGCAGAGGCTTGGGATTGCTTCATAGTGCGACACTTAACCCTTTGTGCCACCAGGGAGGCCCTGACATGTACTCTTAGCTCCAGTTTCCACGCCCGCAAGAGCACGCCCCTGCAGACTGCCCCTTGGCACAGGTGTATACACTGCAATTAATAGAAAAGTAAAAACCGGTTTCCACAAAACATTGCTGCACCTCGGTTCCTATGCTTGAGACTTTCTTGTTTTTATTGTAGTTGGTGCATAAAATCTAATAACTATGAAAAAGCACCTTTCAGAGAAGCTTAGCAGCTTTGCCAGATAATTTATTTCTGACACTAGTGTACAAAGTCCCTACTTCCTCCCCTTCTTATTTTTTGTTCTCTTTTGAGGTAAACGCTTTGGAGGCGTCCTGCTCCATAACCAGAGCATTAAGGACTTTGCCGGCGGGGCCTGCGAGGTTCCCCACAACCCACAGCCGTGACCGGCGCCCAGGGCAGCTGAGCCTGCAGCTCGGAGAAGGCGCAGCCCGACCTGGCAGCCCTGGCTGCTGCGCCTCAAAACATCCCCTGAGTTAAAAATGCAAATTAGGGAAATCGTTTTCTGTTGTTGTTGTTGTTGTTTTTTCACTCCACATTAATGTAACAAGTTTGGAATATTCAAAGGAGAGAGAAAACGCAGCCCATGGTTTTCGTTAAAGCGCAGAATTCGTCTGGGGGCGCCTCTGTGCCCCCCTCACCGCCTCTGCTTGTGTTTTGCGCACAGGCACCTCCCCAGTGGGGACTGAAATGTGTGCCCTTCGGGTGTCCTTGGGGACGCGCACCTGTCCCTGTGTCTGGAAGGGGCCGCCAGGGCCGTCTTTCCGGGCAAAGACCCCGGGAGGCGGCGGGAGGACCGGCCACGGGTGCCCCCCGGCCCCGGTTCCCCCAGAATCTGTGCGGCCAGACCCCAGGGGCCTCCGCGCCCGCGCCCGGGGCGCAGTTGGCTCCGCCAGGCCTGGACGCGCGTCTTGCCCGCGAGGGTCCGCGCTGCAGCCGCAGGGGTCAGCCTCGGGCCGGCTCTTGGCGGGTTCGTCCAGCTCCTCTCGCCGCGGGCAGGACGGCAGGTGAGGAGTCCGTGCTCCCGAGGCAGTGCTCCCGATACAACTGACGACGCGGAGCGAAGCAAGCCCGTCCCGGCTCCGAGGCGAGTGGGGTCCAGGAGAGACGCGCCTCCAGGGCCGGCCTGCGCGCGCTTCCCTCTCGCCACCCGCATTCGCCGCAACAAGCTCATCTCCTGAGGCGGCTCTTCCCTCCTCGCTGCCCCCCGTGAGACCCCCGAGTGGACACTGGTTCCTGAGCGCTGCGTTAGCTCGCCGGGGCTGCCCGAGCCAAACGCCGTGGGTGCGGCGCTTTCACAGGAATTTGCTTCTTACAACCCGAAGGCCCGAAGTCAAAGCGGCCCGGGCCTGGCCCTGCACCCCTCGTGTCCTCGCGAGGCTCCTCCAGGCAGGCGCTCCCGGGGGGGCCGCTGCTCAGGGGTGGGTTGTGCCATCGCTTGTGTTCTGGAAACATCGATCCCCTTTCAGGTGTCGTTACCAGAGCACGCCCACCTCCAGGCCCCGCGGTCCCCCGCCAGCATCCCCTGCCACGGTCCCCCACCATCATCCCCACCCCGGTCCCCACCAGCATCCCCCGCCGCGGTCCCCCACCAGCATCCTCCACCCCGGTCCTCCACCAGCATCCTCCACCCCGGTCCCCCACCAGCATCCTCCACCCTGGTTCTCCGCCAGCATCCCCCACCACGGTCCCCCACCAGCATCCCCACCCCGTCCCCCACCAGCATCCTCCACCCCGGTCCTCCACCAGCATCCTCCACCCCGGTCCCCCACCAGCATCCTCCACCCCGGTCCTCCACCAGCATCCCCCACCACGGTCCCCCACCAGCATCCCCCACCACAGTCCCCCACCAGCATCCCCCACCGCGGTCCTCCACCAGCATCCTCCACCCTGGTCCTCCACCAGCATCCCCAGCAGCATCCCCCACTAGTATCCCCCACCAGCATCCCCCTCCGCGGTCCCCCAACAGCATCCTCCACCGTGGTCCTCCACCAGCATCCCCCAGCAGCATCCCCCAGCAGCATCCCCCGCCGCGGTCCTCCACCAGCATCCCCGGCCGCGGTCCTCCACCAGCATCCCCCACCCGGTCCTCCACCAGCATCTTCCACCCTGGTCTTCCACCAGCATCCCCGGCCGCGGTCCTCCACCAGCATCCCCCACCCTGGTCCTCCACCACCATCCTCCACCCCGGTCCTCTGCCCGGGTCCTCCGCCCGGGTCCAATGCCCTGGTCCTTCACCCCGATCCTCCCGCCACGGTCCTCCGCCGCCGCCCGCTGTGCTCCCTCCCCGCTGTGTCCCCGCCGCTCCCGTCTTCCAGGCGCGCCTCTGACCCCTCACACTGGTGAGGTGGCTCCTCCCTAAAGCCGCGAACTCGGGTCCTTTCCAATCTTCAGGCCCACGGCTGCGTGGCCAGGAAAACAGCTCACTCCAATCTGGGGAGTAAATTAGCAGCTTCCAGCTCGCAGGCGCGCGTCTTTGTTCCTTTGTCGCGCGGTCCTGGCAGAGCCCTGGTCCCACAGAACACGCCAGGAGACCCCGCGCGAGGGCCGCTTCCTTTGTGAGCAGGGCCCTGGGTATTGGATAATTGCTCATAAGATAAAAATCTACATCATGAATACTACATCAATCTTTTGTGTAATATTTTACAAATTATATTTTTGTACTTTATCATCTTCGAGCACCCCACAGCTATTTTTCCAAACACTTGCTTCCCCTCTTATTTCCAGGGATCTGAAGGAAATAAAGGCTCCTCTGCTGGGTGTCCACTCTACAATTCTCATTTAAAAATATTTTTCCATGCCTTGTTTTGATTCATTTCAAGTCACCTATGTATCAAATGACAAACCACTTGGTTGCTGACCTTTAAAAAATCCCAGCCCTTTAAGCAAGAACTGTGGGAAGCTGCCCAAAACGCAGCTCATTTTATAATAAGGCTACGGTGGTTTTCTTCTGCAAACAATTTGTAAGTAAGAATGTAAGCACTTTCAACAACATTATGTAACCGGAATACATACTGTTTTGTGAAGATAGACATTTTTTCTATGACCCATTCTTCTGTCTCCTACTTTTCCCGGCCTGTCTTATGTTATTTATTCATTTCTATGTAATTAAAAAAGATAAAAGCAGGGCACTATGATGCATTGAAAAACTATATTCAAATCATGCCAAAAATTGGTGATATCTTAAAGCTTGTAAAAGTGTTGTATGTTTATGCAATTTGCAGCAACATGGATGGCGCTGGAAGGGATCATGCTCAGCAAAATAAGCCAGAAGGAAAAAGAAAAATACCGGATGGTCTCATGCATAGCAGGAATCTAGAAAACCTAAGTAAGAGACCGGGAAAAAGACTAACTATAAGAAAGAAAATATCAAAATCGACAAAAAACTATGAACCACAGACACACTTTGGGGGGGGGCGGGGAAAGGAGGGATTGGGGTAAAATGAGGGGGTTGCAATTGTCTGGGGAATATAAAAATTAAAAAAAATATATGTTTAGAAACCAAAATGAGATCGACTCACAGAACGAGGAAATCAGAATCTCTTTCACAAAGATTTGCTTTTCCACAAAAAATAAAGCAAATACTGGCAAACCACAGTGAAACCCAGAAATGTGGGTTTCACTAAACCATGGGGCAAAAAATGAAGCACTGACGCAGACTACAACGTGGAGGAATCTTGAAATTATTAAACTAAGAGAAAGCAAACAGCCCTCAGATCACACACATTGAATCACATACTACGATCCCTTTCATTTCAAATGTCTGCAGCAAGTCACTGTGGAGCTGGAGCAGAGATGATCGGTGCTGGGCGTCGAGGGTGGGGTGGCCACGGGGCTGTGCCACGTCTGCTGATGGCGCAGTGTTCCATGTGGGAATGCAAAATAGATTCTCAAATAAGATTTTGGGGTGAGCAATTCTGAGCATTTTCTTTAAACTGGACCACGTCTTTTACATAGATGTGCTCTACTGAGAGCTCGAGAAAACTGCTGAAGCAAGAGAAACAGGAGGCGACTGCCAGGCTCGGGGTCCGGGCCAGGGGTGTGGTGTCCGGGGCTGGCAGGACAGGCCCAGGGCCCTACGGCCCTGTTGAGGCTGGAGCGCACCGGAGGCAGCTCCCCTGTCACTGTCATTACCCAGGGCCCTTCGATATTCATTCTTTGATAGACACATTGACACCCTGACACGCTTCTTCTAACTCCCCGGCTGCAGACAGCGCTGGGGTTTCTCGGCTTTATCTGAACCTCCCAGTCTTGCGCGCGCTGTTCTCCGAGCCCTGTGTACTCAGCTGCCCTAATCTGTCCTCCACGGCCTGCGAGTGGAGATACTGTTGAAACAAAGCCTAGAAAAGCAGAATTTCCAACAGACCCTGCACACAAACATTATTTTTTCTACCCCTAGGCAATACAAGGATGAAATAGAATTATGGATTTATAGAATCTTAAGAAACTATCAGTCTCAGTCACAGTCAGGACTCAGATCTTTGACACATTTCTGTATCATGCATTTTATGTAAAAGCATATTTTTAATAGGTTTAAGAATACAACAAAAAATGGGATTTCTAATACACTGTCTCACCAAGCACTGCTTGACAAGGTAATTTTTAAGCTTAAGTGTTTGTGAAAGAAATGGATCAGAGAAAATGGAAAATTGAAATGTTTTTTTCCTTATGGACTTTCATAGTCATCTACTGTGATTCTCAAGAAGGAAAATCGTTTCCCGAATATACTTAAACACAAAGCTCCCGCTCCTGAACACTGACATTCTGCAGGCATGTTCTCTAAAGCACACTTCTGGAAACTACAAAGTAATATTTTTTTTTTCAAAGTAATAATTGATCATACACAACTCGGCCATTTTAAATTGCTTAGAATCCTAGGAGTCTGAGTCTGAGTATTCTTTACTTCAACACAGCTACCATATTTGACGTTGTATCCTGTATTTTTATGGGAATAATACATATACATTATTTTATTTCTGTCTAATGGACACAAGTCAATGGATCTAGTAGGATCAGGCTAACCAGGCTCTGTGTGTGTGTGTGAGTGTGGGGGCACTCCTAGGAGTTGGGAGCTTGAATCGAGCCAGCCAGGTCTACTCTTGTCCCCTGGAGCCTGGATCCACTGGCAGGACTTTCTGGAAAACCCTTGGCATGTGCTTTGCGCATCACCCAGTTTGTAAGACTGGAAGAGGCAATGACCCCACACCAGATTTCCATGGAGATTTCCAAATTTCTACATTTTCAATGGATCTGTTTAGAAAGGAAATCACTCTATTTGGCAGAAAAATTCAAAAATCACCATGAAAATCTTCCTGCTGCCCTAAGGGAAGCTTCTTCTACCTTCCAGTGTGAGATGCACCTTCTGGATACAACATTGGTGGCACGCGACTTTCAGAAAAGAACTATCCTGATCTTTTCCACCTGGATCACAAGGGCTTTAGTTATGGCACCAAATGGTCTTCCTGGACTTTTCTGGCACAAGATGGCCAGGTCAGCCATCCAGTCATTTTGATGGAGGCGAGATAACAATGTTGAGCTTTATCTGAGCCACATGTTTCTGGAAAGTAGTGAAGGTCAAGAGACCTCCACCCTTTTGTGTTCTGAGAACTGCTCAGAGTGAAGGACCTTCTGCTCCACCCACTCCTGGAATTCAACGCCTCCACCCTTCACATAAGACCTGCTGCTCCTCACCCTTCCTGGCATCTGGAAGACTAGGTGATGACTCCCCCAGGAATCTGTTCTAAACACCCCCCACCCCCTGTCCTGTATCCCTTTTCTGTGAAATATTTAATCTCAAGAGTGCTTCCTATTGTAATTGCCCATATAAAATCATCTCCTTAATTTTTGGATGCATTTTACCTTTCATGCAACAGAGAATTAAGAGTGATTGGCTCCCAGGGAAAGTGACTGGTCTGGATTGATCCACCAGGTCAGTTTTTTAGCCATCTAATCCTCAGAAGTTACCTTCCTTATTCCTGAATGTCCTTGTCTGAAATTGGTTTTAATATACCTCATATTTTAAAGTTTTATTAATTTTTAGATTTGAAATTAAATTATCTACACCAGAGAATATGTTTAAATCCCTCCCAAAATGAGGAGTCTATTATGGACAATTTTTTAAGGCAATAAGACAGACAAAAAATCACCTTCCCATGCCATCAATTGTGAAAGTTCAAAATCTGATATTAATCCTTCCTTATCAACCCATCCTCATTACTCATTTGCAGTAAGTCACTATATCAAGTTAATCCTCCATTTCTTTTCAGGCTTAATGCAATACCTGTAGAAGAGTATTTATCATTCCTGGTTTACCAAAGTAGTCTTCCAACTGCTATTCCTTCTGGACCACCCCCCTCACCTTCATGTTCTTCCCACAGGTGATTTTATTCACAAGACAACATGAATTGTCAATAAAGGGACAATACAAGTCACTCTTCTGCTGTGCATTTTCATTTCCATGAACATTCAAGAAGTGGGCAGTACTCCGCCCCTCAGAACCTGACCACAACTATGAATTTTAGCTTCATTTTTCACTGTCTTCATGCCCAGCTCGCCTGCCTTGGCAACATGTAATTAATCATAATCACATCCTCTCCAGTCGCCATAAACTACTCTTGGGTCTAGAGGTGAGAACTCTTACAACTCTACGACTTTACAAAGGAAGAGAAACATTCCTTTTTTTAAAAAAATATTCAACAAGCTAATTCTTATTGGTCCTAGAAATTTTTCGTGAATAAATCACCCCTCTGCATCTTCACACTTATCCTGCTGTTACCTTTTCTGTTCCTCCCAATAGATCAAACATACAGAAGCAGAGTATTCGTCTCATGTATAACCTAACACTTACTGTCTAGATGGTTAGTGCAAACAGGTGCTCCCATGTGAAGGAAGATGCTGCTGACGGAGGTGAAGAATAGAAAAACTGGAAAGGAGACAGAAGGTCAAGCACCTGACTCACACAAGGCGGTAGGGGGAGAAGGGATTAGCATAAGCCATTAACCCAGTTATAGAAACCAAGACCCTTAGGTGTCAACGCCCAGATCAGGAGGAGCAACACCCAGAAACTATCAGACTACCATAGGGAGAGTCAGGGGCACAGACCCGAAGGTGAAGCTACAGAGATTAAGGAACAAACCATCCTCCTACAAAGATGAGCCCCTCCCTACAGAAAGAAGATGCTAAAACCTAACGCCACCCCCACAAAGGAGCAGCAGGCTTTCTGCCCACCTGTGACCGTGCAGGTGCCTCTTTTCACCAACTCTCTCCCTCTGCAGGGCAGCAGCCTCCTGCCTGCCGGTGACCTGTACCTGCTGGGACTTCTCTTCACTGACCTCCCTCAGAGGAGGCCGCGCTCCTTAGGGCCGCCCGCCTGCAGCCACGCAGGCCTCTCTCAGCAAACCTGTCCCTTGCGGGGCAGCTCTTCCTGCCCGCTTGTGTCTGTGCAAGTGTCCTTTGCTCTGCCGTCCCTTTCCCCAATACGCCTGCTCTTTCAAACAGAACTAACATCTCTGGCTCGTGGAGAAACTCGCCTGGGAAACTCACCGCGTGCCACTGACAGGGATGCTCTGGGGACACCTTTCCCGCGTGAGCCCAAGGGCCTCGCGCTCCAAACCCACCGACTCCAAAAACAACATCGCTGTGCCCTAGGCAAGCGCAACAGAACAGAACCTGATCTACTTTTCACGAATCAGCTAGTGAATGATCAAATTAATTTTCTGACTGCATAAAGGGTTGAGAAAACACCATCAAAATCCTTTGCTAAACAGCTGAATGTTTTATTCACTACGAAAGAAAACTTGCAAATATTTGCTCGCAGTTTTTAGCCTACGGACAGAGGCCGCGGAACTTTCCACAGGACTCCTGTCAACACAATCACATTCTCTCGGTCTTCACGACACACATAAAAAACACCAAATGGATTTTACCAAATCTGGAGCCTCTATGTGATATTGTCCAACTTAAACGATACGCTGCATAGATTATTCAGAAGTCAGCCTTTCAAAGTCTGTGGAGTGACAGACATTGACTCCGTCATGATTCCGACTGTCCTGGGCAGGGGGAGCCTGTTCCTTCAGCCTGTGTGGGGGCACCGGCCCTCCTGTCAGCTCCTCAGGCTCCTAGCAGGCCTCTGCAGCAGAGTCCAGGATGGTGGTTCAAAAACAAACTTTCTCCCATTTACCAGCTGCGTTGCCTCTGAAAATCACCTGCCTTTTTTTCGCCTCCAGTTCTTCACTTTTTAAAAAGATAATAACACCTCTACTCAGTGGACAGGCTTGTGCGCATTAACTAAAATCTCACATCCACAGTGAGCACAAGTGCCTGATGCACAGTGATTATTCCTTTCGCTTGAGTTGTCCTAGGAAGCAGGTACGCAGAGGTGAATAAATACCGAGAACGCCCGGCCCTCGTTCATGGCATATTCGGAAGCACTGATGGCCAGTGACAACACATCTGCACACACTGCTGTGAAATTTCAATGACGTACTAAAGAGAACGTATTTCCATGGTGGGTGAGGCCACAATTAATTGAATTCCCAAAATGCTCCTCTGAGGAAAATATGACTGACCTGAGAATTTAATCTGATGAAGGGGGAAGGAAGAACATTCCAGATAGAGTGACACCATGAGGGAAGCTGCTGTGATGGAGGCAGAAGGATGAGGAATGAAGTGAAGGGGAGTGAGGCTGGTGGAGAAAGGGCAGAGGAGGAGTATTGGGCTGGAGGAGGCTCTAGAAATAAGTCAGAGCTGAAAAAATGCCATTTTCAGCAGGGAACGGTGCCAAGATCAGATTTGATTTATTTGAATGATTAATCTGACTTCACTGTGGAAAATGGATTAGGAAAGGGCCAGAGGGAATATTGATAAGCCTGTTAGGAGGCTATTGCCTTAGTCCCCCTAAAAAAGTGCTGGTGATTTGGGGATTAGGTCACCGGTACTAAATTTGGAAATAAAATGAAAAAATTGAAGGGATATTTAGGAGGTAAAAGTTGTTATTCGTTAATGTTTGTATTCAGAGGTCAAAGAGAGAAAACAATCTTGAAATGCAGGAGGAAAAACAAACCAGAGAAAGGAAACTCCAGGTGTGGATCCTTTTTCTAAGTGTCAATTTAAGGCTGAAGCAATGCTACCCATATTCTTTTAACAAGAGAATTAAAATGTGGTCTTGCTCATGAATTTGGACACAGATTTTCATAGAATATATTTGATTCCTCTAGTCATGAATTTAAGAAGCTTGAAAATCAATTATCTAAAAATGAAAGGAAATGAAATTCTTTTGATACTTAATCAAAAGAACCAAGGAAAAAAACAGACATTAATTACATTATTAATGGTATTCAAATGTGGCTGAAAGCAAGTGAATGTAAATATCTGACTTATCCTTTTAATAGTGCCCATGCCCATCATCCTAACAATTCTGTCCAGAATAATGGGTTATTTTTCTTATTCACTTAACGTAGAATAATTTTCATTGAAATAATATAACAGTAGACTTGATTTTAAAGAACTAAAGTAAAGTCTTTGCAACCCACTGAAATAGCCTACATCAATCAGTTAGAAGAAATTCAACCCAAATGTATGTCTCACACTAAATACAAATGTAGAGTCTAAATATGAGTATATAAAATAATGAATATGTAACATTAGTGTAATATGTTATAATTGACAGTGCTTTCATATAAATTATTTTATGTCTCATAAAAGTATTATAAATATGGATTTTTGCTTTAATTTTAGAGGTACAGAAATAGGACAAATAAGAATCACAGGATACCCAAAACCAAAGAGATAGTAAGAGTACAGTGTGCCTTGGGTCTAAGACTTCTGGTTTAGTCAAATTCTTTTTTTCCTAGTTTATCATACTAGATCTTGTGATATCAATAGGAAATAATACTCTGCCCATAAAAAAAAAATGATAGATTGTTAATAAGACTCACAAATGCACAACCCTACTGAACCCCTAGATACCACCATTAAATCATCATTTTCACTTCTGCTGAAATTGAAATGAGTTTTCACATCTTACAGCAATTTTGTTGGCCATAACTATCATGGGGACAGAGTGGATGAGACTGAAGTCTGTTTGTCTTCTGAGCTCAGAAAGAAGTTTGAGAAAATCCCAAATAATGTACAAATCTCTTCTTTGAATTAACTGAGTTTTTGACATTTAGTAAAAAAAAAAAATCAGATTTGAACAATTAGGGGTAACTTAATAAGGATTAAATAAGCCTTAACAAAATTTCTCATTTTCTTTGATAGAAAGAAAAACAAACTTTAACGATCCAGTAGCTCTGGAAGATCATTCAGGTCTGCTGCCTTGCAGCCTCGAAGGCAAGGTTGGCACTCATCTCCTCAGCACTTGGGGATCCATCAGGCACTTCTTACCCCGAGTGGACGAAAGCCCAGAGGCGAGTGCTCACCTGGGTGACTGCACCCCAGCAGCCATCCTGTGTGTCCCTCACACCCAAAAGATCGCTGCATGCCAGTGATGTGAGGGACTCCAGTGTGGATATTCTGCGTCCTTATTCTCCAGTAATGCAGAGCTGAGGCTAAAGGTAGCACATTCAAACCCAAAATGGAAAAATTTTTAACAGATCTAAAGAATATCTATTTTTCCCAATTGTGATCCACTCTGGTTTCCGTGCATTTTATTAGGAGTACTGGGCAGGTTGACTTTTATTGCAAAATATTAAGGAAACTATAAGATAGATGAACTCTGGAACATTTAAGTCCATGTAACTCTTCAAAAGAGACTTTGCATTCACTGTTTTGTAAGTAGATTTTAAGGTAAAGTGAAATATTTTTCAATTCATTGTTTTTTAACTATACTCCCCCAAATTACTGTTGTTTCTTAACCATACTATCTGAGCTTGGCTGAGTTTCAAGAATCAATATCAATTCTAGATATCTTCAAACCTTTTAAAACAAGATCATTGAATTGTAGATGTACCTGACACTATTGCCTAAAATGTGCATTTATTGCAACACAAATATAGAGGCTGTGATTTTTTTGTGTAGCAATTACAAAAAAAAAAAAAAAGAGTGCATGACAGTAGGCTAATTGGAGATCAAAAATTTATTTCATAATGTCAGCCCTGAAAATCAATACTGTTTTTCCTTCAAACAGACTGTCTCAGCACACTTAATCTGCCTTTGCTTGATTCTTTCTGTTTCCCAAATGATTTTTAATTGCTGGTAAAGGGAAATTTGAGAGTTGCTACTGTGCACTTCCTCTTTTGTCTTTCAAGTTATCTTGTGCATAGTTGCTATTGTCGTTATTATTATTAGTATTATTATTCACGTACTAAAATAATGTGCTTGATATCAGCATGCACATAATGACCAGTGACTTTTAATCTGGTGGAATAAGAAATGCAACTGCAAGCTGACGCGAAGGAATATAGCTCCTATTTTGTATTCAAAAATAACGCTGCTGACAATGTGAGTGTACATGTTCATGTGAGCATAATTAGGGGTGAACATACTATGTGTGAGCTGCAGTCCTTCCCGAAGAATACTGCCCTTCACAAGCAAAAGCTATGATGACGAAGATGGTGGCGATGTGCTGACAGTACATGTGAGAAATCAGTATCAACAAAGGACAGAGTGGGCGGTGTTGACCAGAAGAGGGACTGCTGTCAGAGAGGGGACCTATTGTGGACAGAGGAACGCGGTGATGAGACTCTCAAGATGGAAGGCATAGCCCAGTGGACAGTATCACTGCTTCCAAAACCTCATCTGGAAAATCACTTCTGGTGACTTGTAGATCGGT
This sequence comes from Talpa occidentalis, assembly GCF_014898055.3. Classification (NCBI taxonomy): domain Eukaryota; kingdom Metazoa; phylum Chordata; class Mammalia; order Eulipotyphla; family Talpidae; genus Talpa; species Talpa occidentalis. Next base: position 115,466,215 of record NW_023605194.1, read on the forward strand.
CCCGTGTATGTCACTCTATGTGTGTGCATGTATTTCAGGTGGAGGAACCAAAATGAGAAATATGTAGGCTACCTCAAAGTTAAATATGTTCTTCTTTTCCTAACACAGTCTGAGAGGTTGTGAAATCAATGGAAAATATTTGGGTCAACTGCACAGAAGCTAATGGAGATGAGAGTGAAAAGAATCCAACTCTTCTATTTTGCAATATTTTTAATAAAGAATTGATTGGTTCTCCCTATTATACCAGATTACTTTTAAACTAAATTTTTAATGATTTTGTGTAGTTTATGCTGTTTGGTATTATACTCTAGGTGTGCAATTTGGAAATAATAGAAGGACAAAAAGTACTTGTTTATCTTTGTCATGAAATTCTCATAGGACTGGCAGCCATCTTGGAAATAAGCACCCATTTCGGATTCTAATCTACCTTCAACTGCGCTGTGATGCTGTTCATCATCAGTACTCAGAGAGGGTGAATGACATCACTGTTGTCTTGTCTGTGACCATCATGGCTCCAAGAGGCTCAGGATCCTTGGGGCTCTCCCAGGTAATTCTCCTTGCTGTACTTCTCCAGGTGCTGTGCTCTCGGTCAAGTCAATCACCACACTGAGGTCATTGTTCACACAGGAGGGAACTGAACTCTCTAGAACTCTTGACAAAGCCATAGAGCACCCTATGTGCCACACACCCAACTTCTCACATAAAAGAATTCTGGTCATTACATTTCACCCATCCATTTCTCGTGCTTAAGATGAAGTCCAAATGCTTTAGGAATTTCATAGAGTTCTTCAAGAATTTCTGCCTTGTTCTTCGGTCCTAATTCTGTCTAATTGTTGTCAATGGGACAAACATACTAAACACCTTCTAAGTTCCCCGACACCATGATTCATCTCACCTCCAAATTTTTTTGATTATTTTTGCCAAGAGTATTTTTCAACTTTTTTCGTATTGTATTTTCAGACTTTATTTTTACATTCAAGTTTATACTAAAATTGAGCAGAATACAATTCCCACATCTCTTATTGTATTTTATAAAAAATACTTCAAATTTAAGAATAAAAATCATAACTTCCAAATCCCTACCATCCAGAATTAGCCTGTACTAATAATTCATTATTTTCCTCTAGAATTATTAAAAAGAAAAATTGTTCTAGTTTCTGCTTTTTTATAAAAAAGATACAAAGACACCAATAATTATTCAGTCAGTTTAGAAAATACAAAATCAGAAGTTAAAACATAAATTAGCACCCTAAATTGCAATACAAGAGACTCCTGCTGGATGAGGTAGATTTCACTTCTATCTGCTCTTCCAACTGGTAGCTACTCTCCATATATGACTCTTCAGCCCTTGAAATGTGTGTAGAGAAAGTGAAAAACTACATTTCTAATTTCATTTCATTTTATTAATTTTGACTGAACCAGCACAATGGGTGTTTCCACCCTATTGCATGACACAAGTGTGATGCTCTTCAATCGATTTACAAAGTGAAGAAACAAGCCTAAATGTATCTAAAAACTGCTGTAGATGCTATTTTGAATGCAGCATCCAATTTGTCAAAATGAAACTGAGAGCTCTGGGGCCTCCCTGGTGGTACAAAGGGTTAAGTCTCACCACTATGAAGCTATTGCCCATCACTGCAACGTGAGTTCAATCCCCAGCCAGGGAGCTACCCACATGGCGCAGCAGACCTCTCCTGTCTCCCCACTGCTCCCCTCAGCAGTGTATTTCAGTACCTGTTCTGCTCCCCACTCTGTCTCTGGTGAATCCTCTCACCCCTGTACCTCTGGCCTGTACCCCAGTTTCTGTATGCATAAGTAAATAAATCTTTATTTTTTTTTAAAGGAAATGAGAGCTCTGTAGATATTCAAAAACATGTATCTACTATCCAGAGAGTCCACTTTCTGAGAGATCTCACCAAGGCTAAGAACCTCTGAAATGTACCCAGTGTTAGAATGTGAGCTCAGGATTTAACTGAATTTACTAAGTGATGATAGTCACGATTGTCTAATTCTCTAATCTTCCCAGCCCTCACGATCATCTTGCTTGTTATTATTTTAACATCACTCAAGTTCACCTTCTTATTTTATATCAGAAGTAAATTTTCATTTTTTCTAATTAATGTAATGGCCACAGCTAGTCCTTTTTATCACTATTTTTCAATTTCTATTTTTTTCTCAATGCTTTCTTCAAGCTTATAATAGTTTTTCCAAGAATGTCTCCTTCATTTAAAACCAAGTATTTGAGCATTCTTATTTTTAAAGGGCATTGTGACTAAGCAAGTGTTTAAATAGCTGTCACTCCATAAACAACGCTGCACCTCAGAGGCCTAAAACAGCCTCTTTTTCTAACCTTCTGTGGACCCGGAGAGCAGATGACACTCCCAGGTATTAGGGGCTTCACCTGAGACGATTCTGACAGTGGAGGCGCAAACACCAAGAGGCCTTTTCACTGATTTTCTTCTCTTTTCTCAACTGTGTAATTCTCTATGTCCGTACTTATTAAACTGGAGAATCTCTATTTCCATGTAGAGTTACTGCTAATTAGCTATCGGGAGAAGGGGAAGGAGCTCCCACAAGAAGTTTTAGCTCATTATTTTACTTGAGAAATGCTCCCCCATTTTGAGCTGAATTGCTGACCAGCCTCTTGTACCTTATGCTAGTGTCCGTCAGATTCCACCATCCTGGATGGTGCCCCTTAGCTTCCCACAATAAAACCAAGCACAGATTTCCTGCTTGTTCCTGTTTTGCACAGAAGCCAAGGGCCACAGGGCCAAGGGCCTACGGGGTCCATTCTCCGTTTCTGTTGTGTAATTAGAATTTGGAATATGTTCATCTCCTTCTCGCTTAACATCTCTGTCTCTTTCTCTGTCTGTCTGTCTATCCTCTATCTGTCGCTCAGGACATCCTTACCCCCTAAGAATCTAGCAATTATCTCACTGTCATCTTTCAATTTATTGTGTATCATCTATTTATCATCATGAATCATCTCTTATGTGTCTACATACTAGGTATCAGCTGGCCATCAGTCATCCGCTGTCATCTACTGTGTATCATCTGTCATGGATCCATCATCTGTCATGGATCCAGTAACATCTTCCAATCACCTGTCCATGTATCTGTCCATCCGTCTGTCTGTCATCTCTTTCTCTCTCCATCCCTCACCATGGCCACCAGGACAATATATGCTATGAAAAATATACAACCCTAAATACAGGCCTTTCAAGCTAGGCTCCAGCATTTTTTTTCCTTTGGACAGAGTAAAAATTTAAACCGAGGAGTCTCTACCCTGTAAGCCCCAGGGCTGGCTGTTCCAGCTGCTGACCCAGCCTGAATGCAAATACCCAGGGGGTAAGAACAGCAAGAAGGAGGAGCAGGTCCAGCAACTGTGCCCTTTATGGGATTTTAATCTTTGCCTCAGGGTCCAGTCCTGACAGCAATCAAGTCAAAGCTGGTTACTTTCTGCCCCTCCTATTTGCAGTCTCTTCTCTTCACCCCTGTGGAAACAACTCCAGAGCTCCAGATTTCTCCCTTTCCCGCCCCCCACGCACCACTCCAGGCAGAAACCATCTAGAGCAGCTGCAGCTGTTACACATCCAGGAGCAGAGAGGTTGCCTTCCGACAGGTGAAGTGCAGCCCTCAGATACGATCTCTGCTCCGAAGGGGGGAGGTAAAAAGCTTTTGGCACAATTTAGAGTTTTGACTATAATTACGCATATACTGACGTCAGACACAATGACCCTTGCAAGTAACAATAAATGGATCTGAATCATTTTATTAACCTTGTTTTTTCAGTTGCCATTTATTGGAAAGGTGACCTTTCCAAAGCTGGTTAATTCATTTAAGTTATTATAACTTTGAACAATACTTAGGAAAGCGAGGCATTTTATTACGATAAGATGATCCTGTTAACAATCAAAGCAATTCTCAGAAGAAATTGCGTCTGGATAAATGTTGTAACCGACAGTCTTATTACCTCATCTATTATACAAGTAGACAACGTTTTTAAAAACAAACACACACAAAGAACTTTGATCTTGGGCCTCCCCAGTGGTGCAAGGGGTTAAGCACAGCACTGTGAAGCGATCCACGGCCTCTGTAACAAGAGTTAGATCCCTGGCCAGGGAGCTACCCACAGGGTACAGAGACCTCTCCGGTCTCGCAGGTTGCTCCCCTCAGCAGTGTATTTCAGTAGATCTGCCTGTTCTGCTCCCCGCTCTGTCTCTGGTGAATCCTCTTACCCCCTGCACCTCTGGTCTATATCCCAGCTCTTATATGTATAAATAAATAAAAAATAAATAAATAAAACAAATAAATAAATAAATATTTTTTTTTTTTTGCATGAGCTCCATCCCCAGCCAGCCAGGGAGCAACACACATGGTGCAGCAGACCACTTCTGACTCCCCCACTGCTCCTCACAGGGCAGGGAGAGGGGCAGCTCAGACCCCGCAAAGCTGCCTGCTCTGAACAGGTTCTGCCATCCGCCGCATCAACACAAAACAGGAGACTTTACTGGGGAGGAACTTTGATACAATTAGGAAACAACACAGGAAAGGCAAAGAATCTAGTTTCTAGATTAAGCACCCAAAGAGACCCGTCCCCTCGTAGGTAAAAGTCCACCCAAGCAGGATTGGCCCAGAGCAAGGCCCCAAAGCTGCCCCAAGTCTAAAATACCTTCCAGTGGGGACCCACAGAAAAGGGTCAGAAACAACCAGACAAGTCTCAGAGGAAAAGAGCAAAAGCAAAATCAAGACAAAAACCGCCGTTGTCACCTCCCCACGCGTCTCACCTGCATCTGTGTCACCCCGTCCACGACCACAAGGAAGCGCAGTTTCTTCACGGGTCTCTCAGCTCCACGTGCCTCCTCCAGGTCTCCTCCTGGCTCCATCCTGCTTCCTTCCTTCTCAGTCTCCTCGGCAGCCTCTTCTCTCCCTGCCCAGCTCCACCCTCCCTTGGGTGGGGCAGGAAACCTGGAACCTCCCCCTTTCCTGGGCACCCCCTGTTACACCCTCAGCAGTGTATTTCAGTAGATCTGCCTGTTCTGCTCCCCACTCTGTCTCTGGTGAATCCTCTCACCTCCCCCTCCCCAGTACCTCTGGCCTGTACCCCAGCTTTTATTTTATTTTTAAAATAAAATCTTTTTTTAAAAAAAAGATCTTTATCCTTATGTAGTTACAGAGACATCACCCCAACAGGGGAGGGACCTGCTCCTTGTCTGGCTTCTGGGGAAGCGGAGCGAAGGCCAGGGGAAGCTGTGTCACCTGGCAGGTGGACCCCGGGACACGGGGCGCCTCTTCTTCCCGCAGCTGCCTTGCCCCTGGGCTGCGGGGAAGGAGACTGTGGAGAGGACAGGCAGGCGCCGACCTAGGCCGCCGTGACCTTGATTTGTACTTTGAATCTGCTCCTTTTGAGACAGGGCTCGTGTGTGTGTGGGTGTGTGGGTGTGTGTGTGGGTGTGTGTGTGGGTGGCTATAGTGTCAAAAGGCCGTGCCCATGGGGACAGGTCACTGTGGGTTCTCCCACGCGCCAGCCACTCAGGCTCAGGGTGCAACAATGGGGTTTGTTTTACAAACTGGAACAAGGAGTTTCTGAGGCCACAGTGGCTGCTGCCTCCCCCAGTTCGTGCCGCGTGAGTGCAGGAGGCCAGAAGCCCCAGGGGGGTCCCCCTCCTGCCTCATCGCCTCATCTCTGCTTCCAGCTCCCAGCTCCTACCTGTGAGCCTGGACCATTTGCCAACCAGATCATAGCTCCCACCGATAGGTAATTTGGGGTGTTTTATCGGAAAAATAAACTTCGTTTTCTATGTCCACTGCTTCTATTTATGTAAAGGTCTTTCCCCCTAAGAGGATGCTTCCCTTTTATGAGGTGGATGGCAGGACCCCATTTTACAGCACACAATTTTGGGATCCTGGTGTGTCCCTCAGTCTCCACAATATCAGAATCTCACAAAGTCACAAAGTGAGAAGTGACCGTAGGGACCATCGAATCTCATTGCCCCAGCCTGTAATTAAAGGAACTGATATTTTTCAGTCCATGCCTTGGAGTGAAGTGGTACAGTGTTTGTCTATCTCTGGCTTAATTGAAACGGTCTAGTCCCTCTCAGGCCGCCCACGATGCCGCTGATGGCAGGACTTCATCTAAGCAGCTGAGTGGTTTTCCCCTGTGTAGACGGACCACACGGTCGTCATGCCCTCTTCAGCTGGTGGGCACTCCCGATGTTTCCAGGCCTGGGCAGTTGTAAACAGCCCTGCAGTGATCACGGGATGTGTGTCCCTCTTCAAACTCATGTTTCTGTATCTCAGGGGTAAGTACCCAGAAGTGGGGTAACTGGAGCATGTGGAATTTCTATTTCTATTTTTCCCAGGCTGGTCTCTACTGCTTTCCTTAACGGCAGCACCAATTGCCGTCCCCATCAGCAGCTTGTCAGCATGTCCCCCGAAAGCCCACATCCTCTCTCCAACACTTGCTGTTTCTTTTCTTTTCATTCTCACAGGTGGTGATCCTAGTTATTTTGGTTGCATTTTGTGAATGGAATTTTCTTAATTTCCTTACAGATTATTCATTGCTCCCCCACTGCTCCTAAGGTCTGGTGTGACAAGCTCTCTCCTCTGGAAGGTCTTAACCTCGTCTTCATTTTTGAAAGAATTTTCTGCCAAATAAAGTATACTTGCTTGGAAATCTGCGCACCCTCCCCTGCATGTTGAATATATTATCCTATTCCTTTCTGACTTGCTAGGTTCTGCCAACAAATCTGGTGACAGTCTCAGGGGGTGACTTGTTTCCATCTGGACTGCTAATACCATAGCCTGAGTGACTTATGAGTATCAGACATTCATTTCTCACAGTGTTTGGGGCCAGGAAGATCAAGATCTTGACAGAAGAAAAGGAAGATCTTCCATGGTCTCTTCTATAGAAGCTCTAACCTCATTCTGGACACTTTAAGCCATGGCCCAAGCAGATGTGGAGTGCTCTGGCCTCCCACTCCTATCTCACTGGGAACTAGGGTTTCAACATATACATTTTGGGGTGACACAAATATTTAATCTTTACCAGGGAGGTTCCTTTGCGAGAGTTTCTTTTATTTTATTGTTTTTCAGTTCTCTTGGTCTTTGACTTTGGACAGAATGTTCGCTAATGCCCAGGGAGAGAAATGTTCTCCTTATTCCATGGAAAGCGAGTAGGGGACTTCCTACATTCTTGGATGTTCCTCCCTCTTCTGGAAGGATAATCATATTTTTAGAATTAAAAAATAGATATGACTGCATCAAAATAAAGTTGCAGGCAGTATATCATCAAGCATAAAATATTAAGAAATTATTTGTTTTGTTTCTGATGCAGGTTTTTTTTTTTTTTCTGAATCTGTGAAACAAACAGGAAAAGCTTATAATTAAAACTGCATTTATTGAACACCAACGTATGTTAATTTGGAATTTATTCCCATTGCATCCTAATTAAAATACCTCTTTTATCTTCAAAGGGAGAAGAAATCAGAGAAAAGGAAAGTGTGATAAAATATTGAAAACATCATATTGACATTCTAATGGATTATTTTTAATGCAGGGAGGAATAGTTAATGGTAACGAATGTTTAAGAAGGAAACATTAGATCTTCCTGAACATTTTTTCTTATTTACAGTTAAAAGTCATTCCTAGTCTGTATTTCTTGGATTATAAGGCAGTAGAACTTATGTGTTCAAATGCAATCTTCTCAGCTGTCAACTATATTTTTTTAAAGATTTATTTATTTATACAAGCACTGGGTATAGTCAGAAGCGCGGGAGGGTGAGAGAATTCACCAGAGCCAGAGCGGGGAGCACAACAGGCAGACTGACGAAGTACACTGCTGAGAGGAGCAGGGGGCGTGGCAGGAAAGGTCTGCGCACCATGTGGGACCCTCGCTGACAGCTGGGGATAGAACCGGTGCTACAGAGGCTGCGGGCAGTTTCACAGCCCAGTGCTCAACCACGGCGCCATCAGGGGAGGCCCACAGCTGTCAACTTTAAACAACCTGGAAGTGAATAGTTTGCAAATGTCAGAAAAATCTATGATCAGCATTTGATCTACATTCACAAATGCATTATTGACATAGAGTCAACTGTGTCTGTGGACATGTCCTAACAAGTTCATTTTTAGCAGCATTTAATTAAGCTGATCATAAGAAAGATTTCTGAAGTTTACTGTAAGGTTTATGACCGACTTTAACACTGAAGGGCCCACACATAACAGGGAGAGCATTAACATCCTTTAAATTCTTCAGTGTGCTTTTTGGCCAAAATTAGTGTTTGGGCTAAATTCAAATGATATTTTTTCCAACTTTTTTTTGCTTATTATTTTTAATTTACAATTTCAACGAAAAGCTAATCTTAGGGTGGTGAATTAAAGTGAATATGGAAACCATAGTACAAGGAAGAGGCACAGCCCCTGCTACCAAAGCACTGGGCTCTTGGCTGTCACTGGAATCAGCGGTTTCTCTCCAGTGACGGGGTTACCCCGTTTAAGGAACACCCTCACATACTGAGGCTTGCATTGTATTTTTTCCCACTCAGAAGACTTTATCTCCAACTCACCATGCAAGACAACCCCAACCACAGGGTAGAAGGATGTTTGTTTTTCATTTATAACATTAACTAATTTCCTTTATGTGACCCCCATCATTCACGCAGGCAACACTATTCAACATTTACCCAATGATTTTAATTTTTAATGAGGGCTAGGGAGAGAGCCCATTATTAAACAAAATTACGCTGCAATATGATGATACTTTATCAATCCACACCTCTTTCTTCATTTCCTTACCAAGGATCTGATGTCATTTCTCAATACAGCTCAGCTCTGCATGGTGAGGTGATTACATAATGGACTTGCTTTGGTTGTTTTGTGTTCCCAGTTAATTGCTTTGAAATGCTGCTAATGTATTCTGCATTTTCCTCTTTCACAAATGTAGTCTCTCAACAGTATTTGATGATGGCATATTCTGCAGATACGGTGCCTATTGTTGTGGAAGCGGTGATGGGCAAAATTATTAAAACAAAAGCGTCTCAGATAGGAATCTCATTTTCTTTTTCTAATATGTAAAATTCTAGGTGTTTTCATGCGATATATAAAATTTAAGTAAGTTAATCTGTTCAAAGCGAAATATTTAAAATAAATAGAAGCAGAGATAAGAATTATGGGATAATTAGAATTATCAGAAGTTTCAATTATTTATTTAAAATTCTACATCTCAGAGCCTAACAGGAAGATTATGATGTCCTGGGAAAAAAGTCAACACTTCGCTTGAGATTTGTTTTGGGAGAAATTTCTGTGACATGGGAGGTGTATCCATTTGAGGATACTTGAAATGTTTAACATACAGCTCCTGTTTTTGCTGTGACTTTATGAAGTCTCCAAAAGCACCACCATTTTCCAAAACATTTTCATTTCTCTTAGTTTTATATATTGTAAATATTCACAGCTACTTTGTGAGAGTTCAGGTACCAGTAACATGACTAATACAATATTCTCTATAAACTTTCCCATGAAAACTGAATGTGTTGGAAACAGATTCAAATTAAAAATGTCCTAAAATTTGTGAAAAAGAGATACCACTCAAAAGTATGTTCAGAAGATGGTTCAGTTCTCTAGATTAGAAGCAGGTACAGATTGGATCTGTCATAACTTGGGTTATGACTGAAAAAAAAAAAGAAATGAGAACAGAATAGACAAATATAAACAAAATGTACCCAAAGCAGCGACATTAATACTTTCAATAGTCACTTATTTTTTAAAATAAAAGCAAAACTTGTTTTAAGTGACAGGACCACATGGTATTTATTTATTTCCAGCAAAACATTTAAATTTTTACTTTTAGTTGGTCAAAAAAATGCAGCAATTACATTACTCCTCTGAGAGTGGTAAACGATACAAGTGGGTGTTGGCAATAGGAAATCAGCCATGTTATGAGCAGATTGGAAAATTTCATACTTGAACAAATGGGATGAACAAGTGATATTTCAGAGCATCAAAGGTACCTGCTTAAGCTCTGAGATGTAAGGACACTGTGTGCTAGTTGCCCCATCTCCATGTTACATGACTGCGCGATTTGCACTAGGAAAATGTCAGATTCTCAATGATTTTTTGATTATTGTGGGGCTTCCTTGGTGGCACAAGGGGTTAAGCACTGCACTGTGAAGCAATCTGCAGCCTCTGCAGCACGAGTTTGATCCCCGGCCGGCCAGGGAGCTGACCCACATGGCACAGCAGACCTCTCCTGCCTCGCCTGTTGCTCCCCTCAGCAGCGTATTTCAGTAGATCCTCCTGTTCTGCTCCCCACTGTCTCTGGTGATCTTCTTACCCTCCACATCTCTGGCCTTGTATGTATAAATAAATCTTAAAAAAAATTATTGAAATTATGTATGTAGCTTATATGTCCACTTACAATAATATTAAAAAGAGATCTATTTATCCAGCTTCCAGTTCTTCCTTCATGGAAATTACTTCAGATATAATTTAGATTTGTTGTTACCATAGGGATGGAGAGCTCCGTTCTTCCTGCGTCCATCCAGAACTGGAACTCATTGAAAATATGGACCCACATCAGTTGTTCAGTCAGTTTGACAAAGAATATGAATACAAGTTATATGACTAACAAGCAAATTTTTAAGGGAAAGGACACGTGACAATATTAGCAAATTCACAAAGTTTTAAGTCCATTTAAATACTAAGAAATCTAATCAATCCTATCCAAACTAGTATTTCCAAGCGAATCAATATTTGACAATCAATGATACATTTCACTCTAAAAAATCTGTAATTTTATATTAGTGTCTTACTAACAATTTATATGTAAACCGACATGAAATCACGAAATATATACTTAAATTATTACTGGTAGTGACATGTAAGTAGAACCCCAAATTCAAGGTTCTGTAAGAAATTAATTAAAGTGGAAGTAGGACAACAGACATTTTTACTAGAAACACAAAAGGGGAAAAATAAGAAAACAAGATTGGCACCATTTTCACAAACAATGATCGTCATGCTCTAGGCAAGTTCCATTTTCCCAGTAAATTTGCTTTGGGATGTCGGGGTTCATGTCCAAGCAGGTGTCTGCCTGCTGGTCTCATTAGCAGGTTGAAGGATGGGCTTTCATTTCTCTTTCCAAGGGCTTTGTAGTCTCCAGTACCCAGTACCTGACGTGGTTCACCTGCGATGCCCGCGTCCAGCGGGATGCCATCGCCCGGTCCTTCATTCCAGCTCAGTCACCACTGATGCTGGAACAAAATTGCCAGAGAAATGGCGAGTGGTGCATTGATGCTTAAAATATTTATTTTATCAAAACACAAACACAGCTTCCTATACAAAGCTTGATTTTATGGGGCTACCTGTTCATATCCCACAGAAAGTAGTTTGTGGTTACATGACTGGTGATGTGTGAATTTGATGTTTACATGTGATTATTTTTCTATGATTCAGAAGAAGAGACTATTTCCTGCCTCCCACTGATTAGCTATTATGATCTTTTACAACAGCCTTGGGAGGTATAAACACTCACACAAACAGATCTATAAATAATTTATCATTAACGCATGTGCATATATTACCAGCAATAATAAACTAATAAGCTAGTACCATATATTTAGAATAATGAAGTACAGACAGTATATGTAAGTGTGCATACGTCTAATAAAGTGTATTATTAATGAATACACATATTCATGCATATTATTAATATAGCAACAAATTCGCACGCATATACTCACGCCGGAGCTAGGCACAAATGCAGCCAGCTCGTCCTGCGCTCGTCGCGCCCTCAGACGGCGCCGGCCCCCCTGTGTGGGCACCCACGCTCCGGCTGCTGCTCCAGTTTCCCGGGACCTGACCTGCTGGGCGCGGGGCGCGGAGAGGCGAGTGGGAACCCGCCTGCACCCCCAGCAGCACCCCGTTCCCCGCGCCCGCGCGAGGCCAGCAGCCCGGGCCTGGCGCAGAGGCCGCTCCGCGCGCGCCCCGCGAAGGGCCTCGGGTCCCGACGGTCGGCGCCGGGGATCGTCTCCAAGAGCCAAGCCCTGTCCCCACTTTTCCTGGAGAATACAGATAGGGGACAGTGAGAAGAACGACTTAATTTTGCCCCCCAATTTGTGGATCTGGGGCGAGAGGCACCTTTGCTACGGGTGGCTGCGCGGGGGAGGCGCCCCGGAGCCCGCGGGCCGCACCCCTGGGCAACGCGAGCCGCCCGGCCGTGCAGAGACCTCAGGGGGTGCGGCCTCAGGGGGTGGGGCCGCCAGAGGCGCCTCAGGCGGGACAGCAGATGGGGCGTCCGCAGCACCCCGGGGCTGGGGCTGGGGCGCAGCAGTGGCCCCAGGGCTGGGGCAGCTGGGCCCACACACAGCGCCTCCCCGAAACCCTTGGGGTGCCCGGACCCGGCTTCTCCCACTCCTCGGGCCTGACGAGCAGGGCTGGCGTGGGCGGGAGGGGGGCGGGGTGAGGGGCCCCCGACCCAGCTCCACGGAGCAGCCGTGGGTGCACCAGCACCCCAGTCTCAGCGCTTTTTCAGAGTCCACAGGCCGATTGCCCGGACCCCTTGGCCTTGGTGTTACTCCCAGAGGCCCTGCTGGCCGCCTAGCCTCCTGCACGCGCCTGGGGATGGCAGGGGGCGCGGGCTCCCCGCGAGGGAAGCCCCTTCCGTGCGTCTGGAAAGCAGGACAGGAGCAGCAGCCACGAGGGAGAAGCAGGCAGAGGCGCCGACAGCTGAACACCGGGAGCCCGACGCGCCGCACCGAAAAGAAGGGAAGATTCTCGAAGTTTAGAATCAGGTTAATATTCTTAATGTCAAAGGTAGTAAGGAAAAAAAAAAAAAAAAAAAAAAAAAAAAAAACACCCTTAATTTTCAGCACAGAACATGAAGAATCCCGTGGAGTGTGGACTGGGTGCCGGAAAGGCCCACGCTAGGAAATGCTGAGTCTTTGTAATTTCTCTCAGCAGCAGCTACTTATCAAGATCCGAGAAGGTTGCAAATTTATATTTAAAATTTGTTTCACCCTTTTACATGTAGAGCAAAATGACCATTTCTTAGAACACTGATGATTCTGTAGCTCAATGAAGTAAAATCTTAGACAGTAACTATGGAAAATATCACATAGTTTGCACAGAATTAACATGGAACTTTTTAAAGTATCAATTCTGAACCAATTATGTCATGTTACTCTTCTTTGATTATGTTTCAACAAGAAAAATGAGCCTTTAACATCTAGGGATGTGAAAATACCACCTAGGCATCCATTGTGAACATATATTGAGAACAACAATTACGGGAATTGTCTACACACAAACTGCAGTACCAAAAAATCTTCACATCCACTAAGCCATTGTTTATTTTGAAAATAACCATTTGTTATGACTTGACTGACAGCCATTCTCACACAATTAGCTGCTCAATTAAGCACAATGTGTTTTGTTCAAATTGCTTCCACGTAGGAAGAGCAGTAGAGGCCGTACTTTTCAAGAAGACAGAACATAGACTCGAACAGAATATAGGAACCGTAATTGAGGGCAATATCTAGTACCCGTCGCTTACCCAGACTTAAGTGCCTTGTTTGATGACATTCTAGCTCCATAACAAGTTTGTATTTTAGAGGAACACTGAGGGGTTTGCTATCCACGTTATTACCTCCAGCACCTGCAGCTAGCAGGCCCTTCCAAAAGGTATTTCTGCTAAAACTCACTGATGATGCCATTTGTCTCAGGCTTATGTTTTGTTTAAACTCACTTTGGGTGCAACATTTTCAATGGATTTCGCTGCATGCATCAACTGTGTTTTGAGCATCAATACAATGTTTTGCTTGGAACATTAACACTTAAACGAAATTCTCATTTGATTGGCAGCTCCGATATTTCTTGGGTTATGTGGTATGGCTGTCCAAGCACTACTGGCTTATTTCCTTCTTGATTACAGTTCAACTACAAATGGAATAAAATAAAATAAATATGGACAACTACAAATTGCTGTCTGCATTCAACTATGCTCTTCAAGATGTTTTCACTGATTATCATAACATTATTTGCTGCCAATACTTGAAATCAGATGCAGTGACACAAAATTGGGGCATTTATCACTAAGAAGTAAATGGGCTGCTTCAACTGATTAGAGAATGTGCTTCTATACATAAAAAGTCCAATAAGATTATCGACCTTAATTTGTTTCAAGTAGAGAGTTTTGTAGTGATTATTGCCTCTATCGGAGCTTCCTTCTCTATGATTTTAAACCATAAAACAAAGTTTTCAAGTATGATTATAATGGTTTCCATGAATTTTTCTGAATCGTGAATTATAATTTGTTTTACATTTAATAGGCAGCTGCCCTGTCTTCTGGCTTCAAGATACTGACACCATAGTCATCAGTTCTATAATGTTTAATAGTATCTTAATTTTTGTGGCTTATTCTATGATTTAATATTTTCTTAACTTACTGTCCTTTTTTTTTCATAGTTCAATATTATTTACCCAAACCAACACTTACCTGGAATTATTTAGGTCAATTTAAAGTGAATTCATTAGGCTAGCAAATTCTAAACAATTCTAGGTGAGCGCTGAGGTCTTTTTATAATAAGGTTATTATCCAATTTAATATATTTTATTTTACCTCGTGCATGGCTTATACAATAGTCTATGTGCTTACATTTTCTTGAAAAATCTTCATTATAAAGAAAACCTTTCTTAACCACGTCAGTCCCCATTACTTCTATTCATTGTTTTAGAATGATTTATTTAATATGTATACAGCACTTCATATGTTCTAAGTTCTTTACAGATATTAATAGAATATTCAGCCCACTTCATTATCCTGCAAAATATGGTTTCACTGCTTGTTTTCTGATTTGTGAATGTTTATTTCTCTTTATTCTACTCAGAATCTGTCTTCATTTTCTCATTGAGAAACAATTATACATTCCCATTCCGTGGCTCAGTTCTCTTGCACTGGCCACTTAACTATTTACATAGATACGTGCTTAAAGATTTGAGAATGCCACTGTTTAGAATAAATTGTTGGATATGAATAGAAAAATGTTGTTATCTAGAAAGTTTAAGTCGGTAAAACTTTAAAATTATGGAAATATTAGCAAAGTGAATAAATTCATGAATAGAAAATATTAGATAACATATTAACAGCTATAAAAATAGCTTCCCAAGCACAGTTTAAATTTTGTTATACACACTTGGTTAACCTCATAAAATTTACTCAAATACACCTGTATCAACACATACTTTTAATTTCTAGATTTTTTTAAATATATCTTTCCCTTAAGCCTCAAAAAGGGGCTTGTTTCTGTGTGTGTATAATTACAAACATAAAGCAAATAATTATATGTTAAAAGTAAAAAGATTTCCTTTTGTTTTTATTCTTTCTAGAGGGTAACAAATAGCTTCTCTTAAGGGAGATTACTTTAAACAGCTCTACAGCTTAGTAAGATTACAGCAGGCACATTAGATGTTCACTCATCAGGATGCCTTAATTAGTTGAAGATATTTAAATGTTCATCGTTACTAAGAAGTTTTGTGAACTAATTTCCAAGCATAACGATATACATCATTTAATAATATGAGTAATTAAAAGATTGTTCTATATTATAGTCAATTCATTGCAAAAATATAAATTTCAACATTGTTCTGAATCAGGTTTGTCCTGGGAGATGTGGTTTGCGATTCTTTTGAAACGTGTTGTCAGATTAAATATCCAAAAGACACAGGCGATATTCCAAGCTGCTAATAAATAGCACAATGTTTATAGTGCAGTAACTATTTTTAGTTATGAAATGTATTTAAACCACTTTTAAGATTTAATTATTTAAATTTTTCTAACTAATGTTGAGTAGAGTGAATAAAATGTAATGCAATTTATAATGATATAATTAGGCATGATCTCTGATTCTTCAATGAATCCTTTTTGTCTCTATATAAATCAGGTATTTCTTTATTGATTGCTTTTCCTTTATACATGAGTAAATTTCTGATATTAATAAAACTAAACTGATCTAGAATATTAGCATAATCTAAAATTAAATGGAAATTCATTAGAACATTTACAATTTATGACTTTAGCAGGTTAGAAACTTTACATACTTAAACACTTTTGCATAAAGAACATTTCTCTATGATTTCCCCAAATGATCAGAATAATTTGTTGCAGAGTTTTAGTATTTTCTTCAAATGGTGTATATGCACATCACTAACAGATACACACACACACTATTTTCTCCCATTTTATTTTTAATCTGCTAAAAGCAAAATCATAACTTGTTGACTCTTAGATTTTAATGATTCCATACCCTGGGTTGTTATGGAATTGAAATTGGGGTGACATATCTTACCGGCTTCAATAACGCCCCCAGTCACCTTGGAGCAGTGCCAGGGGCAGAAGAGGCACTGAGCAGGTTTTCTGATCCAGCAGATCGGGTAAAGGAGGAGAGAGTCCTGGAGCCCTCGGTGGCTTTTCAGGCTTTTATTGGGATTTACCAGGTACATGGCAGACAGGGGTGCTGGTGGGCTGGCAGGCCTCCCACTCCCCAGCAACACTTTATTCTTTCTGGGCTCTCCGTTCTCCCTCGAGTTCTCTCTCTTCTCTCATGGTTCTGCTTCTGCTGGCGTCCCCATGATGCCACCCTTATAAGCCAAGTCTTAGCCAAGGTGAATCCCATCTACATATGACCACACCCTACTCCAGGTGCCCGCCATCAGGCATGCATTCGGGACCACAGGGTTCCGTCATCTATCCTAATGGCAGGAGGGCAGAAAAGCCTGATATTTCACTTACCCTACAAGCAATTACTTCTAAAAAACAAACAAAAAAAAAAATAATAATGCAGGAGGATAGGGAATTATATGACTCAGATGGTCTGAATTAAAAATATGCACAGGTTTCATTGCTATTTTATTAAAATCCTTAACTCTATAAAGGCGATTGTTTCCATCATTAGTAACTGATAACAAATCACCCCAAAACTTTTGAGGTCTGTAATGATATCATTTACCATGACTGTCAAGGCTGGCTGAGCCGCTCCTAACTGCTTTCACTTGACTCTCCTGTGAGTCTGCATGTGCTGGAGTTCAGGAGGGAGAGGACCTTAGCTGGACCACCGTGGTGACCAGAGCTCTCTGTCTCTGTCTCTCTCTTTCATCTTTTCCCCCTTACTTCTTGATGACATGGTGAGCACAGAACAGTGTTACAAACGAGTACAAGGTAAGGTTGTCAAACATTTGGAGAGCTAGGTTCTAGAACTCATGCGGTTCTCTCTTGGGCCTTATTATTAGCCAAAACAAGTTCCAACAGCAGGTGAGATTTAAGGAGCAGGAACATCGATCTCACCTGTTGTTGAGAGACCTGCAAGGAAATCACGAGCCTGTTCATTACTCCAGTGAGTCAGCTTCCACTGTAGTGTATCGCATTTGTACTTGTATTTGGCCTTTATATTTGATGACTGAAGCCTCAAGGAGGGAATCCCACGGCTGACAAACTATCTGTAGGACATTGTAAGTTAATAAACTTCAGGACTCAGTTTCCACACCTGCGTCACTGTAGATGCTAATCATATGTAGCCTCTTAAGATAATCCTTAATGTGCTAGCTTAGTGCCTGGCGCAATTATCTAAGTTCTCGATAATTGCTTGTGCTTGGCTGTTTCTGATAAACTTTCAGTCCTCTAAGAATTGTGGTCATAAAACGTTAGAAGCTCTAACTTTATTCTTACTTAGATTATACAAGAACTGCTATAAGAAAGAAAATCCTCTTGAGGTGTTTGTAAATGAATTTTTAAGTTTAAATTTCACTCTTTCTAACAACACTTTCCCAATTTGCTAAATGTAATCAAATATCTAATGCCCAGTGGAAATGCATTGTTTACTCACAAATTTTAAAGGAGAAACAGCTTAAATTTTTCCCTCTGCATCAATGCAGCCTTCAGAGTAATGGACTGAACTTCACCTGTAGGCTGAGCTCTACCTGAGGTCACATCTTCACCCAAACTCTGAGATCAAGGATAACCCAGCACTTAATTTATAATGAGCCCTGAGCCTTTGCCTCTCTGGCTCTACTAATTATTAGTTATCATTACTGTAGTTAAGTCTGATTAAATTCTAGGTGTATATGGATCCAGTTCCCAAGGATTAAGTCTCTCGATTATTCAGACCATCAGCAATTTTGTCGCAGTCTGTTTTTTAGACTAAAACTAATTGCCTGTTTTTCTCTGCAGGATCCTCTCCCCTGCCCTCCCCCACATTAACACACATGTATAAACCTACATGTAAGTACCATTCTGGACTACCTGGCGAATCCTGACTTTGATTTTAAAATTTAGCTTAGGCGTTATCTACTTAGATTCCCTCTGACATATTACTGACTCTCTCCCAATATTGTGGTGGGGATTTTTTGTTTTTTTTTTCTCCCGATCAGTAAGCTTCTTCGAGAGCCTGCTATCTGCCTGGAACAGTGTGGGGCATGGGGTTCGGATGGTAGAACAGACAAACACGGTCCTTGCCTGTGTGCAGCTTTACAACCTACTGGGGAGACACTAACATCAGCACCACATGAAAATCTGACTTTTGCACTTAGCGCTCCAGCAATTATTTTCCCACTGCCCCTTCTGAGGCTGTAGAGCATCATTTTACATGTGTGCACCCTTCCTACCTGTGATCCTTCTGTTTACAGGAACACAGCTTATCCATCGTAAGTCAACATTTCTTAATCTAATACTATATACAAATAAAATGCTCGTTTAATCAATGGACATGCTATCAAAAAACCTTTGTCGAGTAGAAAAATACTTTATGATTCCCCATTTCCTATAATAGGATTTTGAAGAAACAAAATGAGAGTTTAACCAATGTAATTACCCTAAAGGAATCCAATTGCTTTAGCAGCAACCATTGCTGAAAAATCGACATTATTATTTTTATTGTTGTAGACTAGTGAACTGAAGATGTATCTTTATTTAAAAAATGTATTTTGAAATTTCTAAAGAGCCAATGTTCCCAATTAAAAAAAAAAAAACTATATTGTGTTGGCAATAGTAAAATTTTTTGTGAGGAGAGAAGCAGTAACTATTGATTACATAATAAAATACACTGACTCATCCCCACGCCCTCTGATGTCCAGGTAATTATGTTGTTTACACAACTATGACACTGACAGTTAAATCATATGTTACAAATAATGTGGCTATGAATTAGCTACACAAAATAAAGATATTAAAGTTTATAAGATTTCAGAACAAATCAAAGCCTAATATCATTGACATTAGCAGCTGAAACATGCAACAGGTATACATTTAAAAAAATATGTGTAAGACCTATATAAAGAAAATTTCAAAACAACGATAAAGAAAATCATAAGAAACAAACAGATACAGAGATATCAAATGTCCTTGGACAGGAAAACTCATTATTTTTAAGACCTCAGTTCGTCCCATTGTGATGTATAGGTTCTGTGCAATCCCTATCAAAATGCCAGCAAGTTTTATTTTATGGACACTGACAATGGATAGTTTAACTTATATGGAGAGATATAAAAGTATATGAAGAGGCCCAGAGAGCAAACAAATGTTGGAGAATAAAACTGGAGAACTGACAGTACCCAACTTACTATAAAGCTACAGTAAACAAGCTTTATAGTAAACAAGACAGCTAAATATTGGCAAAATGCATGGATGGAGCTGGAAGAGATTATGGGAAGCGAAATGACTCAGAAGGAAAAAAGGGAAAATATCAAGTGGGTTCACTTATAGGTGGAATGCAGGATATTTTCAGCACTGAAGAAAATGAGCTAAACCAAGAAAAAACATGGAGGAAACCAAATGCATATTATTAAGCAAAAGAAGCTAAAAAGACTAGACAGCTTATGATTCTAATCACAGGACATTCTGGAAAAGGCACATCTATGAAGACAATGAAAATAGAAGTGGTGCTGGTGGGGGGGAGGGAGAGGTGAATAGCAGAGCACAGACTTTTCTAATTTTATTTTTGCATAAAGAAACTGGGGTGCAGGCCATAGGTATGAAGGTGAGAGGATTCACCTGAGACAGAGTGGGGAGCAGAACAGCTGGATCCACTGAAATCCACTGCTGAGGGGAGCAGCGGGAGACAGGAGCCGTCTGCTGCACCATGTGGGTCAGCTCCTTGGCCAGGGATCAAACTCAGGTCATAGCGGTGACAAATTACAAAGGTAATTTGTGTATTATTTATACAAATAAGTAAATAAATAAACATTCATGCTGTCTTCACACATAAGTAAAAAATAAGTGAAATTTAAAAACAAAAACTGTATTTCCTGAAGGTCTGAAATAGTCTTTGTTTCTTATTCAATTTTATTGTGATAGTAGACATCTGCAATATAGCATGATATTAAGTTCTGCATTTAAGATTTAAATTGAAGTTGTCCTGTAACTCTATTCTGAAATCATCGATGTCGTGAATTAGCACTGACTGACAGCTTTCAAGGGACCACTTGTCTTCGCCAGGCATGCTTCTCTTTTAATGCACTTCATTAAAAAATCAGTCTGGATTCTATCCACTAAGTGTCCATTATTTTTTCACCCTCACGCACACACAAAAAAACATATGCAAAAGTTAAATCAGCTTCCTCTGCAACCGGGTCATTCTTGGACTTTCTTTTCAAGAAATCTATGTGGGAATTTAGACATTTGTAAGGAATAAGAGAGACATCGTTCAGTTTCTCTCCAAGAGTCAGGGTTATAAATCCACACTGAGTGACGGCTTTAGGTTCCTTCACTGCATAAGGCTTTCAATGAAAGCAGCAGCCAGTTTGACTCAGTTTTGAAAAGGGCAAGAGTCAGTGTGGCGGAGACAGTGCTCGTGGTCAGGAGGCACTTGTGTGTTCTGTATATCTGATGGGACAACGACACTTACTGAACAGTTTACTAGTAGCAAATATAATACTTGCATTTATACTTAAATGTTAAGTCTACATAACAATTCCATCCACCATTAGAAAAATTTAATGTATTAGTTTATATCTGATAACATGCCCTCTTAGAAACAGCAAGTAAATACTATTTTCCTTAATTTTAAATAACCCATATAACTTTAATTCTAAAACTTTGGATTTTTTTTTAAGATTTTTTAAAAATTTATTTATACTAGAACTGGGGTACAGGCCAGATGTGTGGGAGGGTGAGAGGATTCACCAGAGACAGAGTGGGGAGCAGAACAGGCAGACTGATGAAATACACTGCTGAGGGGAGCAGAGGGCGAGACAGAGAGGTCTGCTCGCCATGTGGGCTGCTCTTAGGCCGGCGGGGATTGAACCGGCACTGCAGATGCTGCAAACAGCTTCACAGCACTGCGCTCAACCACCTGCGCCACCACCAGGGAGGCCCTTCATTTTTTTTTTTTTTTTACTACATAAAATGAGAAGCATCCTTTTCATGCTTTAGTTTTCATATCTTGAAGGACAAAAGCCGTGTTTACAGTAATACAGTGGTGACTGTAACATTCATTTGTACCATTGTATTTCATATTCTTTTTAAACTGGCAACAAAGACTCTAAAGTAAAAAACAATAGCTATGTAAGTTTTGAAATAAACCTCATTCAAGTGATATGTAATGTATATAATACAAATTTATTCTTTCAATCAAATTTTCATCAATTGAAAATCAATCTTAATTCAGAGTCCTGAATCCTAGATTTTTAACTCCAAGAGTCTGAAAACTTTCTGTAACTGTCCTATGTCCCTCTTATGTAGAAGAACAACCAACTTTGCAAAAAACCCTTTCAACTTCACATCTTAGATTTCCTCATATTCATTTACATCACTTATCAATAACAAGATGAACTAATGGGTGAAGAACCTAAATGTGGTATCACGGGCCAAAAATATATGCAATTGCTGAGCTCAGAGCTTGAGTGGGGCCTCCGCCTGAACTCTTCCTTCTGTCATGTTTTCACAATATGTGGAGCCCCCACCCACCCAGTTGTAGCTGTTACCTTCCTCGGAGATAATGGATGATCAGAGGTTCCCCCACCTTTCAAGGAAAGTGGGGTGCAGACACCAAGGTCCAGGTGAGACTGCCGTGCACAGCTTGTGTCTTTCTCTTGGTTTTCAGAACTTGAACCATCCATGTTGTGTTTTTCAATCATAATGGAGACAATAGCCATTTGCAAATGGCGTGTGACCAATGCAGACTCAATATGGTGCTGAACTCGGGTGTGCAGAAGGGAGTTCTGGACTCATCTATTGGAATAAGGGGGGAGTTGTCACCTTTGACCACTTAGTTTTACCCCCTGCCTCTGCCTCTTTTTTTTTTTTAATGTTCTATTTTCTCTTCCATCATAATTCTTATGCTCGCATGGTGATTGACAATTCCACGCAGGAGGAGACACTTAGGCAGATCAAGTTCTAAAGATAAATGTTTCTTGGGAATGTTGAACGTATTATCCATTGTTTCTTTCATTAAGATTTTTTTTCTGGGCTCCCCGGTGGCGCAGCGCTTGAGCGCTGGGTTGCGAAGCTGCCCGCAGCCTCTGCGGCGCCGGTTCGATCCCCGGCTGCTCCCTGGCCTCCGGAGGAGGGTCCCACATGGCGCGCAGACCTCTCCTGCCGCCCGCTGCTCCCCTCAGCAGTGCACCTCGGTCCTTCTGCCTGCTCTGCTCCCCGCTCTGGCTCTGGTGAATTCTCTCACCCTCCCGCGTTTCTGACTGTACCCAGTGCATGTATAAACAAAACAAACAAACAAATAAATAAATAAAGCATGCCTCTATTAAAAAAAAAAAAAAGATTTTTTTCTGTCTCTTAAGAACATCCCTATTGTTATTGTTCCAGATGTTCATGATATAGTACTTTTTAAATGATATGGAATATTGCCAAATGCAATAAAATATAAAGTCTATTTGGACTGCATTATAAGAGATAAGATAAAGGCAAATGTTTAGTTAGAGCCAGCCTCTATTTAAAAATGTTGTTCAGGTCCTAAATACTTCATATTATTCTCAGTAAAAATACATGATCTAAACATTTGCTTCAGGTTAAATATTCATATGACAAGTCATCCTTACTAGGAATGACCATTTCAGTACTGAAATTTCAGAAAAGAGTTTGTGGAGATTGCAATAATGTTCATCAGCAACTTTCATGGCTTCTGCAGGTTTTTAGAAAAACCCTTTAAAAGGGTCAAGAAAGTGAACCATTTTTATTCACTGCTTCTGCTTGATCAGGAAAAGTAAACACATTTTATTTCTTCTTTACTCTTCATAGCACAGGAATTGTAGGGTATTTTTTTTTTAATGATTAGCAGTTCTAGTAATTTTCATTTATATCGTCAGGAGTCAGTCATTTGTTGAAACTGATTCCGTACAGGAAGAAAATATTCATCTGGACTTGAAATGGTGGAAAGTGAGAGAAATTACTGCAGAGGTGAGTGCCTGTGGCAGCGCTCTCTGGACTCACCCAGCGCCTTCCTCTCTTGGTCAGGAGGAGGAGGCTGTCTGTCCCATGATGGGTCCTGGGAGTAAGAAGCACCATACACTGGCAGCAGGTGGATTTCCAACCTGTATTGATGTTTGTTTGTTTCACTTCTCCTTAAAAAAATCCAAAGCCTGTCAGTCACCATTTTCAGAATCCTTCTAGTAAAGAGTCATATTTTAGGTTTGATATTTCTAATTAGATGAAGATTTACTTCTGTTGATTATTGATTTTGTTGAAATAATCGAGTGAGGACAGTTTCAATGTCGAGTGATATATTGGCCAAAGCATTTTTTTTCCCCTCATGTCTCTTTCCTCCGTGTTTCTGCAACAAATTTTGCTATTGGTCAAGTTCAAACAGATCATATCCAGTTAATTACAGAGATCTGAAGAATACGCTTACAACAAGCTTTAGGCTACCGCTGGGCATTCAAATTGTGAAATATTTTGCCCTACTTAATCACAACAAAGAGACATTTGTCATTGTTTTCTCCTGACAACCTGGATAATAGTTTCCTGCTGCATGCAGATTTGGCAGTAGTTTGAAAAACCAGTGCAATTAGAACAACTTCTATTTTAGCCAATTAGCTTAGTCAGAAGAGCTTTGCTCTCTCTCTGGGCAGCAATTAAATCATTTGTCTGATTCATCTGCAGAGTAAAGGAGGGTTACTCATGTAAAGAAAACGTTATATTATGTCTCAAATATTGATTAAAAGAATATCTGTAGTAAATTTTATTAAATGCAAAATGGAATAATACATTTATACTTGTGTCTCAGAAATTACTGAAAAATTATTACAAAGTTAGAATCAATTTAACCCAGTAATATTATTTTTAAAATTTTAAATAAATACAAATTAGGCGCAACTATAGTCCTCTTCTTAAATAGAAATTAGAACCATGCCATTAGTTTCATGCTTTATCAGCTGTGGTATTATTACGTTCATAAAATTTTTAGCTATTTATGAAAATCACTATTTATATACCTACAATTTTGGTCTTCCCTCAAAAAAAACCTACTTTTTGTCAAGTGTTTTTTAAAAGTCTCATTCCACAGACCAGCTAACTGGACAGATTCAATCTTTTTTTTTTTTTTTAAGATTTATTTATTTATGCATACAACAGCTGGGGCACAGACCAGAGATGCGGGGGGTGAGAGGATTCACCAGAGACAGAGTGGGGAACAGAACAGGCAGACTGACTGAAATACACTGCCGAGGGGAGCAGCGGGCGAGTCAGGAGAGGTCTGCTGCACCATGTGGGTTTCTCCCTGGCCGGCTGGGGGTGGAACTTGTGCTGCAGAGGCTGCGGATTGCTTCACAGTGCCGTGCTTAACCTCTTGCGCCACCAGGGAGGCCCCAGATTCAATCTTAAAATTCATCTGTTCATTAATTTGTAACATCTGTCCTCACATATAATTTCTACGTGATCTTTCTCTTAAATAACTTCAGACACATGACTGCCTCCCTTATTGTATTTGATTACATGGACCAAGTTTCAAACATTCACATACAGAACTATCTAAAAAAGGTCAAAAAGCTTTATGGTTCTACCACAGAGCAAAAAAAAAAAAAAAAATGATGATGAAAATAAAGGCATAATTAATTATGTACTGAGATTGCTTAAAAGGACATTTTTCAGTTACTGCCTTGAGTAAGTGAATTCACCAGATCTCTGAGAGCTTGCGGTAGAAACATGCTGTTATGAAACAATCCAGTCATGTGGGGTTGCTGGTGCTCGTCCCTTCTCTACGAGACCCCTTATTGCTAATCCGATTATGTCCCCTCTGAAGTTGACAGATACGAATGTTGCACGATTCAAACCCCATGGGCTCTCTCTGGTGAAGTGCCACTGATGGATAAGTAAATAATAATACTTGTATTCACTGCTCTGCTTAAGTACCCTCCCCTATAAGTAAGGGTCCTCAGCCAGTGGTTTAGTCTAATATATTCTGAACTCCTAGAGACTAAATATTTCAATTGACTTTATTCTCTGTGGCATAGATTCTACCTCATAATTCTATTCTGTTGGAATCAGAATATTCTGACCAAACTAGTTTAATGACTATTTCCACATAGACAAAAATCTCCACAAATTATGGAATTTCAAGTTGAGTTTCAGAAATATCATTTACTCTCAATTCATGATTAGAATAGGAATTTTATACTGACACAGGCTGCAAACTCTGGTTATCACTATACTAATTTCAGCATTCTACATAATTTTGGTATGTTTATTTTCAAATATTTCTATCTTTACATCATTAATTAAAATGCAGGGAAAGTTATCTTAATCACTCGATCAGTAATTAATAGTGTTTGCTGACACACAAGGAGAAAGGCGATGGAGTGAACTGGAGGAGACACTGTCTTTAACTTTTCACCTGAAGCCTTTTGGTTTCAATATTTTTTCTACCACGGAGACAGTGGTAACCACTGCGGCTATTCTGACTTCTGGTCTGGGTAGTCAGGTGTTTCATAAATCCAGATGAGTATACAATCTGAGCGCACAGGACCTTGTAGCTCTGTGGTCACTGAGCTCTCCCTGGAAGATCATTAATGTGAAGAGTGAGGTAATTAAAGCTGTGCTTTTATGGCCAGAGGTTAAATTCCCCACAGCTCTGAGAATTATTCAGGAGGAGTTGGACAAGGTGAAAGGGTGATGTTGAGACAAAAGACAAGGAGAAGCAGAAGAGTGCCGAGTGACTATGACAGCATTAATATCATCAGGGGATTCACCCTAAGGTTGACAATGTTGGTGTCAGGTGCACAGGGAGGTTGACAATGGTGGTGTCAGGTGCAGGGGGTAACAAGGAAGGGATGTGGACTTCAAGCACCTGCAAACATGGATACAAAGACCAATGAATGATAACGAATAACAGCAGGACAACTAAGGCAATTGCTCACTGCAGACTTATTGGAGACCATGTGTCAGAAGCTGCCTGCAGGGATGGGAGGTCAATGCAGAGCTGGGTCTTTCTAAGATTGTGAATCAGAAGAGAAAGATCTTGTTGCTCCAAGTTTCTAGACCATGTGCTTTAGGTAATGGAAACTATGTACATTTTGTGGGGTATAAATGCCATTCCAAAATGAGTTAAAATTAGATGTAAGAGGGACAAATAATCTTTCTGGGTGGAGTTCTCATGCAAAAGCTTGTCGATGTGAAGCATGATGTGACTGAGAAATAACAAGTAGTTGGGGACAGTGGGAGCAGAGACGAATCGTGTTGAAATGATGGATTGCACTAATTAAAACAGCTATGTAAATGGTGGGTTTCATTAGTTTCTTAATCTGTTCTTGAGGATCAGGCATGCATTTTAGGTGTGGGTCACTGTGTGAGTTTGTCTGGAGTGATGAGGTTGCTCTGCGGTCACAGACCACTCCTGTGGGCGTTCAGTGGACAACTAGAGGCCACACACTCACGAGGACACGGCATCAGGAACCTACATGTGTGTGTGCATGTGTGTGCGTGCATGTGTGTGTGTGTGTGTGTGTGTGCGTGTGTGTGTTGGTGGTGATTCTCTGAAGAGCCTAGCAATCCCTGCTCTGGGACTAGACAGAAAACATACAGTTCTCTCCTTTTTCTTCTCCCAAATCCCTTTGAGGTTGCGACAGAGATGTCAAAAAGAAATGCTTCAAACAAACAGGAATCTGCAAAGTTTGTACAGTGGCTAGAGATCTTTGTGGGTTTGTGAAAGAATCTACAGCCTGATCAGGGCAGGGGGTGTATATAGATGGGTGGATAAGTATTGAAGAATTTCAAGAAAACTCATAGAAGATATAAAAGCAGTGAATCTGTAGGGTCTTTAAGATTGAAATAGGGCCTCCCCGGTGGCGCAGCGGTTGAGCGCTGGGTTGCGAAGCTGCCCGCGGGCTCTGCGGCGCCGGTTCGATCCCCGGCTGCTCCCCGGCCACCGGAGGAGGGTCCCACATGGCGCCCAGACCTCTCCTGCCGCCCGCTGCTCCCCTCAGCAGTGTACTTGGGTCCTTCTGCCTGCTCTGCTCCCTGCTCTGGCTCTGGTGAATTCTCTCACCCTCCCATGCTTCTGACTATACCCAGTGCTTGTATAAATAAATAAATAAATAAATAAATAAATAAATAAATAAATAAATAAATAAATAAATCTTAAAAAAAAAAAAAAAAAAAAAGATTGAAATAACTACATCAGATTTTATAAGTAAGATAAATAATGTTATCATCACAGAAATAATGTCTATGGAACACCTGGCTGGCAAGGTCCTCCTTCCTGCCTCTACCTGCCTTTGTCCTTCTGCAGAACACATGGCAAAGCTGATACTTTCCCAAGGTGAGCAGAGCTGCTCACAGTAGCGTTGGGTATCTCTCTCTCTGCAAGGGACTGGGCTTTTGATAGTGGATGCCATTTTCTTGGAGTAAAACTCTTTATTTCTAACAGGATGGTAAGCAGGGCAATCTGAATGTCTTACTTGTCTACCATAAAGTGATGTTTGATAACCACATACTGAAAAAATATCCAAATTCTTGCTCTAGCGTAACTGTTCATGGGAAATTGATCTTCCCAACTGAAGAGGAAACTCAAATACATACACATAAATTTGTGAGGAAAAATAAAGATGTACTGGTTATTTGGATGAAAAGAGTAACTCAAAAAAAACCAAAAAACAAAAAAATATAACCCGACCCAAACGAGAAAGAAAATCTCACCAGGGAAGAAAAAATATAAATACAATTATACACCATCTCTCTGGTGAGATTAGAGATATTTCCTCCAGAAAAAATATAGTAAGCCATTACAACACTGCACCAAAGGAACAAAGAACAAAAATGTTTTTCAAAACAAAAATCTCACTGCAAAAAAGGGAAGACATGCTGTTTCCTTATCTTTATGCTTGTGCTCACATAATTCCCTACAGTCACATAAACAGAGAATACTGTTAAAAACTGAAAACACATTCTAGTGTGTCTTTGAAATTCATACAGTACATTTCAATATTTCTAATCATTCTGGAATGAAAATATTATTCAATAAATTGTGCTAGTAAAATTCACTAGATATTGAGAACAATAGCATTACCCACACTATATAAATCTGTATGCTATACAAATAGTATTGACAAAATATAAGTCAAATGAAAATTAAAGAAAACTGGGACAAATTATATATTAATTATATGATAGTGGAAGGAAACTTGCTTTTAAATTGCAAATGTAGCAGGACCTGCAGAGTAATAAAAATATTGTTTTAAAATTTTTCATACAATATGTTTGCAATACTCTTGACATAATGTTGATGTTTAGAACAAGATATGATTATTCTGATATTTGGAGTTTTGATAATATGTCAATAAGTAAAAGACTAATAGGGATAAATAAAACAATACTGCCTAACCCAAAGTTCTTACTGGCCATGTCCTATGGATTGTCCTTCTTCTGGTATAGAGCTAGATTTTTTTTTCCTGGAGGAATTTTCTCCCACTTTGTTTTCATGAATTTTTTGTTTTTTGAAGATAATAAAATTATCTTCAGGGTTCACTAAGGCCTAATGAAAACATTATATCGCCCTTGTGATTGGTTCTTCGAAGGGCATGTTATCAAGAGAGGCCAATCAGCTGCTTCTCCAGGGAAACTGAAGATTGAAACAACCACATCACGGCCAACAGCAGTGACCTGGATGTTCCCTTCTGTGGTTTTCTGACTCCTCATGGTTTAATCATGGCCTTGCCCCTGTCTTCTGGGACCTGGTGCTCCAGGAGGGTTTCCTCAGTTCTATTAACCTTCCCAAGTACTTCCAATAAACTCCTGTTAACTTATGCTGGTGAGAAGAGAGAGGGCTGGGGGAAGAAAAGGGAAGAGGGAAACCAGGAGGAGGCTTAGAAGGGAGGGAGGGAGGAGGAAGGATTCTCTGGAAGCTTTGTGGTCACTATGTGACCTTGGGGAAATTCTTTAAAATATTTCATTATCACACATTAAATGGACCCTGTTAGAGTTAACCCTTAGGGTATCTATAGGATGATCTCAAACATAGTTTGAGTCTATTCTTGAATATGGTGGACATTCAATTATACCCTTTTTTATAGTCTTTTAGGGTATTATGTTAAAACATGTAATTTTGGTTATGTGTGGGCCTTTGCTTTAGATCTGAACACAAAAACAGAAAACAAAACTTTGGGACAATCAGGGAAGTGTCTGCTAATATTAAAGAATTCCTGCTTATTTTTTGGAAACACATAAGCATCTAAGTGTGAAATTATATGGGAACAAGAATTTGTTAAAAAAATAATCCTGGGAGAGGGGACATGAATATATAAATGACAATAAGATGGGCCCTATGATCATAACTGCCGAAGTTGGATGATATGTGTGTATATTGGGGTTCATCATTTACCTCTCTGTTTTTGTATGTTTGAACTTCTCTGTAATAAAAAGTTGTGTAAAAAAAAAAAAAAAAAAAAAACTATATCCATCCCCTCGGCAAAAAGCATTAGAAATTCCAGAAATGTTACTATATTATACTCTATCTATCTATCCACATACATATACAGCTATACGTACAAATACACATACACACATATATAATGGCAATGGCCTTAAATATATGGTGTCTAAATTAAAAAAGAGTTCACTGATAAACTATAATAAGAAAAGCTGGAGAACCATAAACAACACAGAAACAGGAATTTAAAATCAGGAAAACAAAAGGTTAAACTAGGTTAATGGAAATATGACAAACTGCAGGTTTAGAAGAGAGAAGTAACCCTCTGCCAATAGGGCATGAAGTGGTTTGAACTGCATTAAAGTAGACAAGTTCCTATCATAATCCATTGTCCTTTATATAAAATTGATAGTTTATACATATTAAACTGAAGTAGATTTTTTACTATTTTATTTGTCACCAATAGTCTTTGAACTAATAAAAAGGAGCAATTCTATAATGCTGAAAAGCATTTTTGATACACATGCTTTGGTAGTCCTTACAGAGAACATTAAATAACATTTAAATATTACTGGGATTTCTAGTCAGTATTGCTATGGCTATGGCTATGTCCTGAATATAAATACACACACACACAAACAGCCACAGAAATGCTGGTTCAGTATGAAAATGAAAAAATAAATACTTTTTTTTCTAGGGATAAAAGTTCAGGTCAAATAATCCATATTGTTGCAATGCACTGACAGTTTGAAATGGAGACCCAAACACCCCACCTCTGGTCTCATGTGCTTCAAGAAAGAAAGAAGATCCAGAAACATCGAAGTGTAAAAGGGTGGAGTGTAATTTCGTCCTGCAAGATTGCAAGTCACAAAACTCTTGAAAATATGGTAGTAAATCAAGAAAACTCAGGGTTGGTGGCAAATTTGAAATTGCCCCAAAGGAATGCAAGAATTTAGGTCCCCCATGCAAAACAAATATGCTAAAAACAAGCTCATCTTCCAAGTAACAGACCATGAATTACATATACCAACTCGAGAGCCAGCAGATGATAAATAGCATTTAGAACTCATTAACTAGAGAGAAGACAGCTCTATGAAAAAAAGATTTGTAAACATTATAGAGTCAAATTTCACTTAGTGTCTCCTATTGCAATTTGTTCTTATTGGTGCTTCAGAAATAAGCTGTAATTACATATATATCAATTAGGTGGAATCCCTTTGGAATGGCATATGTTCAATCCAATGACGTAATTAAAGAGAAGTTTGAAATTATGTTTTTTTTTTTTTTTGCAAACTTTTCAAATTCTACAATGTATTAGCCTTAAGTGAATTCAAAATTAAAGTATCAGGTATTCAAGTTTCAGAATTTTTTTTTCTGTTTTCAACTTACTTTTGGCAACTTTGATGTTTAATGTCTTTTAAATCATCCTGCACATATTAAAACTTGGAAGCAAAAGGATTGAGAGCTGCCATTCGAAAATGTCATGTCTGTTGTCAGCAGTTCATGAATAATTGACACCCAGATTACCTAGGGAAATTTGCAATTAGCCTCCTCATTAACATAAGAACGAACAGTAGGCTGCTCAGTGAATGCTAGATTTTAACTTAGGTATTTACTCAAGAGATAAAAAGTTTATAATAGGACCTCTAATGAAAAATTCATTAGTTCAGTGTGATATCCCAAGGGTTTCCAAGTTACTTCATGAATCAGTTATTGAGAAAATCAAGAACACATATTCAGTTTTTAATTTATACTTTCAACTAGCTGTGAATGAATGTCCAAAGAACAAAAGAGATCAATCTGGAGTTAACAAATGATAAAATGTGATTTCAACAGCGGTGATAGAAAACAGATTGCATATAGGTCATCGTTAATCTGCTGAGTACTCAGAGTTGAAAATTAGGTTCTTAGAAATACATATAACATAAAAATTTTAAGTGAAACTTACCCAGATGATGATAAACATCATGATTCAACTTATGTGCCAGAAGGTTGGTGTTGAAATCTCACGAGAGCCCTGGCATAACTAAAAATGGGCACTAATCTTTGTTCAAACGTGTTAATAAAAAGGAAGAAATGTGCCTTGTTGAAGACTGTGTACCTAAAGGCATGAAAGTGTCTCTTCTACTCAATGGTTTCTTGAGACGCTCTCTAGGTGCACTGCATCCCCTTTGAAATTACCTTTAAGCACATTATTAAGTGCTATTAAAGGCAGCGACTATTTTAAAGAATTGTTAAACTTACACTTGGAAGTAGATGCATGTACAATAACACCTAGACTAAGATATTGTGGAATATTCCATCACGATGATGAAGGAGGTAGATAAGGATTGAAGGGTTTAATAGTCTCTAGAAAAAATTGGAAAAATGCTTAACTCTTTAAAAATAAACTTATTAGATCATAAAAATTACATATATCATATAGAAGATGCATAAGCATTATACACTATATACATAAATGTACATAGGTATTTACTCGAGAGATAAAATGTTTATCTTTTTACCTCTAATGAAAAATTCATTAGTTCAATGTGATATCCCAAGGGTTTCCAAGTTATTTCATGAATCGGTTATTGAGAAAACCAAGAACACGTATTCAGTTATGACTTTATAAAGACAGAGTGTTGGTCATATGCACACATCATGTATGGTAGGTAGTATGTGCATCTCTATGGATAGGGATGGTGAGGAATTGGCCCACATGCTGATTACAGAGGCAAAGAAGCCCCTGGCGCTGCAGGGAGGTGTGGGAAAGCCTGGAGTAATCAGTCTGGATGTGAAGGCCTGAGAAAGAGCAGAGCTGGTGGTAAACTCTCTAGGCCAAGAGCAGAAGACTCGGGTCCAGGTGAAGAGGCAGGATGGGGATAAACCTGCCCCTACTGCACTTTCTGTTCCATCCAGGTCCGAATGGCGTGGGTGACGCCTGCTCACAGTGGGGAGGAACATCTACTTTACTGAGGCCACCAGTTCAAATGCGCACCCCAACTGGAACCTTCACACATGCACTCAGGAATCCGGTTTAATCCGGGCATGACATCGTCAGTTAAAATGCTGTGAAATTCACCATCTCAGAAGTCAACTCTCTCTTTGTGTAATTGACACTGTTACCTCCCTATGGGCTTTTTCAGTTGGCCCCAGATATTTCTCGCCTACTCATCTCATTTTTAATTTCATCCTCTATGGCAACATAAGTTTATGATAAGCCTCAAAAAGAATTGTAGTTGGTTTAGTGCTATTGTTGACTAGTTTTAGACTAGAAGTAAAATCTTAAGTTCGGTGACAGAGGAGTTCTATTTATAAATGAGGATTCATCTTGAGTCTTTCTATAAATATACATTTATTTGGAATAAATTATATTTTCCCAAAGAGCAAATACATTTGAAAAATAAAAAGTGCACATAGTTTGAAAAAATAACTGTGAACTTCAAATTAGT
This sequence comes from Talpa occidentalis, assembly GCF_014898055.3. Taxonomy (NCBI): domain Eukaryota; kingdom Metazoa; phylum Chordata; class Mammalia; order Eulipotyphla; family Talpidae; genus Talpa; species Talpa occidentalis. Next base: position 115,499,501 of record NW_023605194.1, read on the forward strand.
TTCAACCATTTCTATTCATTCAGTTGTCAAAACTGACAATATGTTTGAGCATTATTTGCTGGGTATGATATCTCACTTATTTCCTCCATGGTAAATTTGACTATTCAGTGTGAGAGTTGGAGTATTTAAATATGGTTGCATGAGAAATATACTTTTAAATATTCTCATTCTTGAGGCTATGATAGAATTAAATCCTCCAACATTTCCCCTTTAGGAGAAAGAAGCCCCAAGGTTTAGGCTACTGACCAAGTTAATCAGTTTTCCCCAATACGGAATAATCTGAATTTTAAACATAAACCATGTAGAAATTCTAGTGAAGAGTTCCATCGATTCAGAATCTCTTAATTGAGGATACCAACACTTGCTTTGTAATTTGAAACTGATTGAATCAATGTACTTGACTATTTACCATAATGTTTTCTCACTGCCATGGAGCTGGTGCAAAGCTTTTACCTTCAACCACTATGTATTTCCTTGCCTTTAAATTCAGAGGCAGAAATACCCTTAAGGACTGAATTATAAATGTTCCTTTAAAATGTTGTTCACTTTTATTCTTATTTCTCCCTTCAGATAGATTTAAGAAAGCTTAAAAAAATACAGTAATTTTCTTTTTATTTAAATTCTTTTTTAAAATATAGTTGTTACTATACCTGTCTAAAACTCATCTTGCCAAAAATTCTCGATTAAAATGGCATTTTATTTGGAATTGCAAAATACTGATAAAATGAAAGGCTTTTATTACATCAGTATTATTGAGTTGAAAGCACCAACTTCCAATATTTATTATCAATTGTATAGTAAACGTTATTATTGCTAACTTGAAATCTACCAACTGAAATTTCCTGATGACTATTTTGGACTTTATTGAAGTAAGTTTTTACAAGGTTTTCATATATATATATTCATATATTCATATATATATATATTTCATATATATATTATATATATATATTTTTTTAACTTGGCTGGAGTTGATATATATATATATATATATATATATATATATATATATATATATACTCCAAATGAATTACCATGATGATTTTAAAATGTTCAATCTCATGGATTAATATAAATGCAATTGATAGTCTCACTTAGTGTTATTTACACCACCATAAATTCTTGGTCACATTTTATAAGTGCAAATTTTCAGCCATGAACCTCGTTCAGACCATCACCATCTCCCACCCAGGTGAGACTAGCAGTTTCCTACTTAATCTGATCCAATCATTTCCCCTCCACAGCAGAGAGCCATTTTAAAAATCTGTAAATAGCATCACACAGTTTTCTTAAATTTTTTTCAGTGGATTTACATTTTAGTTAGAATTAAACTCATACCCTTAGCAGGGCTTAGATAATTCAACCTGTTTACTTTTCTGACCTTACCTAAGCCTCCTCCCTCTTGATGAGTATGCAAATGCCCTCTTCTCCTTTGGGAGTTCCTGAGCCATGCAGCTCTTCTAGCTTAGAACCTCCCTGTAGCCTCTCCTTCTGTTCAGGAAGCTCTAATGACTCCCCCAAGGTCTTCCTTTTCCTTTATCTGCAGCTGACATGCCAAGTCCAGTCTGTGTGGCCACATGTGGCCCCACACCAGTTTCCATTTCTATCCCAAACACCCAACACTCCTCAGCTTAAGAGAACTTCACTCTTTTAAAATACCACATTTATCTGAATAGCATATCATGTTTTTTAGTCTCTGTTCCATGATGCTGTTACACTTATTTCTGTATTTCTAGAGTCTACTGCAGTGCCTGAGACACAGTGAGGGGCTGAAGAAGCCCCTTTTATCCTTCTTAAAAAAGGATAAAAACACTAAATTGAGGAAATAATATTTATCTAAGAAAGTTCAATCATTATAGATGTTGTTTTATTCATTAGTATTTTTATTTGGTAGAAAAATATTGTTTTGGTTAAAAGAAATAATGGCAGCTAGAATTGTGCTTCTTATATATTTAGTAATGTAACAGAGTTACTATTATTGAGCATTAAACTGGACTCATATTCCTAAAAATCAAAACAAACTAGAGAAAAGTATGTTTGTTTCTTCTACTGATGGATTAGAGCATGCCTAGTCATCATAAGAAATATTTGTCAACATTCAAATAAAAATTGACATACATTGCCTTGAAGGGATCACACAAGTAGCAAAAAAAACCCAAAATGCCCAACAATGTTTTCTAGAAAATGCAGACAGTTCTCATATCACCAATTTAGATTCTATGAAAGCATGACGTGAAATACTAAAATCAGCACAGTAAACATACTCCTCGGGGAAGAGGAACTAAGGAGGTTGAATTAAATATATACCTGTATTCATCAAATGCTTAAATATTAGTGCCACTGAAGTAAGTAAAAATATCACAACATTCTTCACATGAGACATGAGTTGAAAAGTGCAGAAGAAATTTTTTGGGGGGAAGTTGTAAATTAACTTAAGGCTCTTCCACTGTCAAAGGAGAATCAACAGGTAGCCATGGTTCCAGTCAGATTATCTTAAGTCCTATAAAGTTAGGAGCAGGGGTAAAAATAAAGCGTTAAGAGACAGGAGAAGAAAATAAAGGATATCAAGATCTGGACTTCATTTAAACTGTCAGTGTCAGTTCTGAGAAGGTTAGGGCTTGTCGGCTGTGATCTATGCTCCGGTACCATATTCCATTTCACCTAAGCCATAAGATCAGAAAGCACAGCCTGAAATCCATTCTCATTAATTATTTGTTCTGTATTCTTCAGCTCTAGCAACAACAGGGCTGTATAACAAACCACTCGGTTAGAAGCAGCATGTGCGTCAAGTTCTGATTTCTCACTCTTGGGTCTGTGGTTTGGTGGGGGTTTGGCTGATTTCAGGCTTGGATGAGTCCCTGGCTGCAGTTTTGATTGAGAAATGGGTTTCCTGAGCGACACCCTTCCATGGCAAAGGCGGGAGTACAAGGCAGGCTCAGCCACATGCTGCATTTCAAGTCACTCCTCGCTCGGCTGCCATCAGTCCATTTGCCAAAGTCAGTCACTGGGCCAAAGTCCACAGAAGTAGGTGAAGAGGAAAATCCTCGTGGAGCAATGATCTAATCTGCCATGTATCTAAAAGCTTTCCTAATGGACTGCCCCAAATATTTCATATACCTGACAACATATATCATGCTGTTATTGCAGTATGTTAAAAAGTTTAAGAGAACCCAAGAGCCTAAACTGTGCAACATTTTCCATGCACCCTAACAAATAAACCTTCAAGGAACTCACCTTTGCTATCTAAAATGCATATTACTTAAAAAGGGTATTTTGGAATGTTCCTACAAACCTACCATTGCAAGAAACAACGCAGGGAGATTCAGGCATCTTCACACACACTTACCCGCCCCCCTTTACCCCGCAATGGAAACCTCTTGCAGAACAACAGTGCAGCATCACAAATAGACATTTGCCATTGACACTATCGCTAGCCTCATGCGGATTTCACTAGTTTTACACGTGCTTATGCATGTGTGTGTCTGGGTGTGTATCTCTGTACACTTATGCATGTATATTCAAATGGACCCACACAGTAAGCACAGGGGATTCCCATACAAAGACTCCCTTTAATAGCCACGGCCACCTCCTGCTTTGCCAAGTCTCTCTCACACAAAGGCTCAGAGCCAGCCGGTGTGACTCTCAGGGATTTGATATCCAAAGCCTGTTACCACCGGGAGGAGGGTGCCGGGGGGGGCAATACTTTTGGAGAGATGCAGTCAACGGGATTCTTCAGTTTAGTTGGATCTTGGGCAGTTCACAGTTTAACAGCATCAGATGGAGAAAATGACTCCTCAGCCTCGAGTCGGGAAAGCAGAGTCTCGGCGATCTGGGCTCCAGGCTCCCAGCTAAGACTGTAACGGATTCGGTGAGACACAGCTTCCCGCAGACACTCACACGACCCTTCCGAGCAGCCCGCTAGCCTTAGTTCATAATCCTTAGCGTCAGACCTGTCCTGGGTGGATCCTGGGCCTTGCGAAGGAAGAATTCCAAGGGCAGTAAATATGCCTTTACAGCAGCACGTTTTTCTCAGGAGAATTATGCAGGATGAATAACCAGTTATTATCCTTACTATTTATTTTTTAAAAAAGTATTTTCCCCCTCTGTGTCCTTGGAAAAAGGCACAATTTTAGTTGCCTTAAAACAATTGAATAAGCTTAAAGCAAGCAAACCGATCACGGTCGCTTTACCTTAGCACAAACCACCTCCCAGCGAAGTGCACGTCTCAGAAAAACAAGCATCCTGTAGTTAATGATCTAAATTCTGGCAATGAGATCTTGCATATGCCAGTAATAGCTTTGATGTAACAAAATCAATGTCCAAGACTTGTCAAATTTGAACACGGCCTCAACGGAGGTAACAGGCGGTTCTCTCAAACCCCGACGATACAGAAATGGACAATAATTATAGAATTGGCCAAGCCTGCTTGTCTGAACAGTGCATGCGCATGCTGAGAAAAACGAACCGTGCACTTATAATCCTGTTTTCACAAATTACAAGTTTAGGAGCCTGTGCATGTGGGACGCGTTATGCCCCTTTCCTTCCATCTTACTCCTCGACTCTAGTCTAAAGGCCACTCTGAGAGACACCTTCAGGCCTTTAAAATCTTTCCAGTTCACCACTGTCTGCTCCCGCCATCAAATACCCATTGTTCAGTGTTGGAACTCAAGAAATGCCTGCGGAATCAAATTCAAAAGGAGAAAAAGCCTTTACACAGCAGGCAGACTAGCCAAGTTGTTTAAAAATCTAGTCCTTAAGAGGATAATGGAGATAAGGTGAGTAGAACTGTTAACCTAGCAATCAGAAGGTACTAGTCCTACTTTCTTACAAAATGAAAATAACTTTTTAAAAATCCTGATTTTTAAAGTGATATTTTTAGCAGACTAATCGCAGTAACATTCTGAGACTGACCTCTATCTGGAAGAAGGTGACAGATGGGTCCTTTTTACTGTGAAAAGAGATTCTCCCACCATCTGGAGAAGAAAATAGTGCAAATAAGATCAACTAAACAATATACAGAAGAGTTGACAAGGCAGGATATGGAGGAAGAAATGCATATGAATGATTCCAGGAGAAATTGATGTCATGTTGCATTAAAATACCCAGCTAGGGGAGAAAGATTGTACTGGCTACTTATACTGATCCAAACCTATAATAAGCCTTTCTGAATGAATCCAATCTATATAGACAAGTTCTCTTATAAAAACAAAAACTAGCCTTGTATAAACTCATCATCTTGCTCTGTATTAAAAGTTATCCTTGAATGAAGGAAAAAGACAAGCGAGTCTGTATTTACTTAGTGTTATTAAGTCAGCACACATTTCTGGAGGATGTGCCAAAGGGAATTAACATGCCTCAGACTTTTTTGAGCAGAATCCTTAAAAAATATCTCCCAGCATGCCTTTCTCCTGTCAATATAAAAACAGATGAACTGGATGGCGTCTTCTGCTTCTTTGAGTAAGTAAAATTCTAAAGCAATTGGTATTACAAAGTAAAAGAAAATGTAGTTTTGCTTTGCCTCTTAGAAGAAGGTGAGTGGTGATCAGGACAGAGCAATTACCTGATGTTTGTGACTCGGCCACTCCTGCCTTTTTTGGGGGTAGGTACAGTTCTTCCCTTCCAGTCACAAAGGTGGGTATTTAATGCAGGCTGAGCTACCATCACTTCTTATTCTTCAAAACACATCATCCAAGGATGGACAGTCAGGCCAGCTGGACCCTTCGCCTTGTTCTGTTGCCCACTCACCAAGGCTGGAAGGAATATTCCTCTCTGATTACGAGAATGAGCACTTAACCACAGAACTATTTGTGCTTCTAATTATCTGCAAAATGTAGGAATCTTAGTTTCAACAGAACAGATGGAAACTATGAATTAGACATATGCCAACATGAAATACAGAGCTGGAGAGAAAGCGAGAGCGAGAGAGCGAGCGAGAAGCATGGATTGTGTTATATAAGACGGTCATTTCAAGGTCAACATGTCTCCTCGTGTTTCAGTACTCTGGTGGCACGATAAAGTATATATATTTCTGTTTTTTTTTAAATTAATGAATTGAGAGCTCTATCTTTTCCACCCAAAACAATTATTTAAAATGCACTTTAATAAATGTTTTCCAAAATTCTGTTAGCTAAGTTTGTTTCTCCAGCTTTCATCAACAACCTATAATGCTAATCTTTAAGAACTAAAAATTAAATTTATTTTAGGAGTTTAGGTTTGTAACATCTATTTTATATTTCAATGCAGATTTTCCTCTGGTTTTACTTAAAGGGCATATAGGTACTGTTTCCAAGTTTTACTTCCTTAGCATAAACAAATTTGTGGATTAATTCACATTTCCTAAGCAATTTAATTGAAATTAAGTTTTAATAAAAAGCTTAGAAACACTGCGAGTATAATATGAATACTACACCAACACCCGAGGAAGATGATAACCCCAAGCTCTTTGTGGCTGAAACAGGTTGTGTCTCTGCAATCCCTCCCACTGGCCTTCACCTCCATCAGGTGCGTCAACTCTAACACTATCTCAGGTAGGTCAGGAGACCCATGGAACTGCCAGACAAGGAGGATTCTGTCCTGTATTGTAAACCAGATATGATGCTTGGTCTTCAGGGCTTGGCCCAGCACTGCACCAGACTTCACTAGACAACAGGAAACAGGGCATGGCTGTCAACATTCCCCCCGCAGATGTACAGATACACACAGATTTTAAGGATTAGGCCATGGGGACCATTTTTGAGCTAACACTTTAAATAAGATACTTCTGAGGGCTACGTCTAAAATCATGTTTATTTGAAAGTACTAATAATAAAGACATAAATAAATTTATTTTTTTTTTTAAAGAAACTCAGTAGAACTCTTATAAGACTATCTGCCTGATTCTTCTTCCCAGAATCCTTTAATTACCTGAGTTCCCTTTGGGAAACACTCTTCTTATATTCCTGGTGACTAGAAATACTTTTCGTCAGGCAGACTTAAGGCATCCTGGCTTGGAGAAGCTAGGCAGACATCCCCTCCTGTAAATTTCATTTTTAAAACAAAATTCAATTCATCTCCTGTAGCTCTGGTAACATATTCCGATACACTGCGTGGCTTAAAACAACCGCAACTTAACTCTCTCAAAGTTCTAGAAGTCAGCAGTCGGACATCTGCATCCGTGGGACTGAGCGCCCTCCAAAGGCTCTTACAAATTGCAAGGTAGCAGAGTGTAGAGGACAACAGAGTTGAAGCAGATAAATCAAAGCCTCCGTGGCTTTCTCAGCCAAGGAATGCCACAAGCAATAATCCACACCTTGTGAGATAACTTTGACCCGACACACAATTCAGACCCCACCAATGAATCAAATTGAAGATAATGGCAACTTTTGAAGAAGAGCAAGGCCGGGGGTGCTATGACAATATGGAAGTGGAGTTAGGAGCCATAAACTATATTCCTCAGGTTTGCATGGGAGGCAGCTGAGGTCTTAAACCGGAGCAGGTGGAGGATAGATTCTCATTTGTTTTAAATACAGGCTAAAGTGTTCCTGCTGCAAATGTAACCTTGTCTGCCAAGTGCAGTCATTCTACCTCATTGCATAGATGCAGGTGCCCATATGTGCCAGTTACAGGCACTTGCATTTGAGGGTTACAGGGTCACCCTGTAGTCGCTAGCAATCTCCTATGAGCTAATTACAGACACAAGCACTGTTGCGGGCCATACAGAAATCTCTAGGAAAGCTCGATTTTCTTCTTTCTCTGTCCAGTTGTTCATCTTTTTGTTTTAATTGAAATGCTTCCTATGTTCCTGATCTTTTTCTGTTTGTTTTATTTTACGCTATTATCTTATACTAAAAATAACCTATGTCTCGAGAGAGGGAGAGAGGCAGGAGGGAGAAGGGAAGGAGAGAGGCCTGTTCTCCATGCTCCAAGGATTGTGGAGAATATTCTGCAGCAGTTTTCTCTCTTGATTCTTATTTGTTCGGTAGAATTATAAATATGACTGTTTTGAAGAGTGGTGGTTTTTGTTTGCTTTATTTTTTAATGTAGTATATACAGCTGTTGATGTATAATGATGCACATCTGAAACTAATACAAAGCTACTTCAGTAAAAGTATCTTTTATTCTATTTTCAAGAACTTAATACAAACACCAGTGGAGGATTGCGAGCAAAGCCGTGGTTGCCTGTTGCTCTTGGAGTCTTCCTACAGTGAGTGCAAAGCCCAGAAAATGAGGGGAGACTGAAGAAAGCGTCCGGGAGCTAGAGGAGCAAGGAGGTGTGAGAGAAATGGCTGTGAAGATTCTGAATAATTATGAAAATGGAGGGATAATAGTAGGATTGGAGGAGTCCAGGCTAGAAGAGAGAGTTGCCCCTCCTGAAACCTGGGAGTGAGATGGGGCTTCATCATGGTGAGACAGGAGAGACCAGGGCCCCACCTGAGCTGAAGATGGGAGGAAAACCGACATGCACGCAAAGTCACTGCTCTCCCAGGCACCAGCAAGATCCTCCACCAATTCAGCATGCAGTGTGGAAGGAACTTGGGGATCTTTCTAGCTAGAGAGGTCAGGACATGTAGGCAGCAAACGCCATCTTATTGAAAAATGTAAAACAGAATTTGAACAAATTCCATGCCATGGTTCTGGATGAAAAACACTGTAATTTTAAAATATAAGTATGAGTCCTAAACAAATAGATAATATACTTTCATTGCCAATTTCCTTATGGAAGAAATGAATAGAATGATTTTAAAATTTTATGGAAACACAACTGTTGCATAATAGATAAGAAATTCATAAAAAGGATGGCCAATGCATACAAAATTTAACACCTTTTAAAATGGTCTATGTGGCCAATACTCTCAAAGTGGAATGTTAGGGATGAAAGGGGCACATATATTGTTGGAATAAAGCATAGCGTGTCATAAATGAGACATTTCATTTCACTGTGAAAGGAAGTTTTTGATATTTAGTGTAACTAGAATAACTCTCTATGTGGACGACATCAGAACATTTCCCTACCTCAAGCTATACACATATATAGTCCACATGGATTAGGATTCATATTTTTTCAATAGTAGACATCTGCAACATCTAGATCTCTTTATGGGGTAATGTCTTCTTAATTTTGGATTAAGAAAGGTTTCATGTAGGATAAGACATCAAAAATTTTGAAAAAATTTTAAAGTTTTATGTATTTTAACTGTATGGCAAAAGACAATATAAAATAAATGAATATATGATACATTGGGAAAGAAAAATTCATATTGATACTAATTAAAAACACCTAAAATTGCTAAGAAGTAATAAAAAGCCAAAAATTATAAGTGGATAGGCTTTGAATAGATGATTGCAAGAAAGGGAAAGAAATTTATATGAAGAGATTCTTAATGTCATGACAGAGAAATGCAACTAAAAATCTCCAAAATGTAATTGCTCATATGATAATAAAATAGAAGTCTAAAACATTCAATGTTATTTACATAGCATCCCATGCTAGGAAGTTTTGACTTGCTAACAATTCTAAAGAAAATTTTCAGCACTACCTACTAAAAATAAGTACATATCATTGGTAATTCCCCTAAGGTATAAATTTAATATGACTGTTTATCAATAGGCAAGTATTCATACAAATTATATAATATAAACTATCGAATGTGGAGCAGGTATTAAAAAGAATGAATTATAATTTGTATTCTGCATATTTTGCATAAGCATGGGAAACAGATATTGAACGATACCCATCAAGCTATAAATAGTGCTTAGCTTTGAAATGAAATGACAAGATGAAGCTTTTGGAATATGAATTAAAAGTCCTTCATTGTAAATGTGTACATTTTTCATTGGTTACAATAAGAATGCATTTTGACAAATTACACCAATCTATTAGAAAACGTTGAAAAAAGGCCCATATTTAAAGGAGACCTGTTCCATCTGAATGCCTTCCAGCTTTGTACCACAAATTTATTGGTAGGAATACTGAAGAGGAGATGCACTCAATAACAGAACTTCTGCTTCTGTTTTTTTTTATCCCTTTATTAAAATACCTGTTGGAAAGGACCTTATGGATTGCTAACTCTATATTGTTGTCTGTCAGTATGGAGCTCAGGCTATTGATTCTGTGTTCAGTAAGCAGAAGAATGGCCTTCCAGAGACTTCTGAGCCCCAGTCCCCAGAAACTGTTCCAGGGCAAAAGATGTGATTGAGCAAAGAATGTCCAGGAGGGCGATTTCCCTGGTCATCATCTTGGGCCCAGTAAAATCACATGAGGGGTACGTGTAACTGGAGATGTAGTCAGAGGGAGATGTGACCCCTGAACATGGATTGGAGAGATGTGGGGTCACTGCCTTTGGAGCTGGAGAAACAAAAGCCAGTCTACAGAAGCTGGAAAGAGGAAGAAAATCAACTACCTTCTGGTGCCTCCAGAAAGGACTCTAACCCTCCCGAGCCTTGATTTTAGCCTAAAAGACCTATGGCTGACATCTGTCATTCAAAACTCTAAAATGGTAAATCTGTGTTGATTTAAGAAACTCATATAGAAAACTGTGCAAATTCTAAGCTTGCTCTTAAATATATTTTACTCAAATAGCCTTCCTTTTTCTAACTAGAATTACTTCCCTTACAGCTACCTCTTATAGGATCTACGATTTTATTTTTTTTTGCAAGATCAAATGACACTAATATAAGTGTAAATAAAATGTAATTCTAAGAATTTTGATTAATTTATTTACAAGAATAGCTAGTATTCTACAATGTATGAAGTTTAAATTTCTGAGAATTTTGCATCTAGAACTATTGCTCTTTTATAGCATCATAAATAACCCTGAAAGTTTAATATCATTGTGCCATTTTTCTCATTTACATATAAAATTAATAGTATTTTTCACCAGGTTTACTGTGTACTGGAAGTAGTAAATCTGACTTCTAAGTAGCTTGCGCTCACTGATGTGGCTTATTATCTCTTTAATTAAACTGGTTTTATTGAGGTAACGTTGGTTTACAACGCTGTATGCGTGTTAGGATGTATGTCGACACCCCCCTCACCAAAGCACCCACAGTCCACTACAGCCCCCTGGGCCCCCGCCCTTCGCTCCTCTTCTGCCTCCTTCCCTCTGGCCTCGGCTCTTCAGTCTCTGTGATAGAGTTTCAGCATGTGACAAGATGGCAGGTGGCTGGTCTGCCCTTGTTGCCAGCAGCTGAAACAATGGCTGGCATATACTAGAGGGTTTGGGAGGAAAATCTGAAGGCAGCAAGCAGTCACCTGGCTCAGGTGTGGGGCTACGCTTGAAGGCCAGCAAGCTCAGCAAAGATTTCTGAGATACTAAGGAGGATCATTCCACATTGGAGGTTATTTTTGAACAGTTGGTGTGTTGAGGTCTTGGATTGTGCTTTCTTGAATAACACTTCATGCGTATATGAATATATACCATTGAATATATGATTATGTGCATAGGGGTATATGATTAAAGTAATATTTAATTTATAACATTAATTATTAAGTATTGACAATTAAATATAGTGAGCAAATAATATAAATATACCATCATCTGTCTAGCCACAGGCTTTCAAGCAGATGGACAAATGTAATCTACTTAAAATAGAAGAAATATTTGATTATTTTATAATTTTATGATAATATAGGACTTATTTAAAATATTTTATGAATCACTGAAATATAAGTAGTTTTAGCACTAATAGTATTTATTGAGCATAAAACTAAAGTCAGAAATGTGTAGAAAACTATGAAAATACAGGTATTGATCTCATTTAAGCAAAATAAAATTCATTCTCTTACAAAAAAGACTCCATGAAAAAAGATTACACATATTATCAATGGGAGTTTTGTGTTTGACATCTCGATCCCAAGTTTGTCTTGTTACTTATGTTTTTTTCTGTCCTGCCCAAAATGATGTTCTCCTGCAGCCATCTTCCTTGAAGGAAATAAAAATTCCTTTAGTGTTTTTTTGTAAAGCTATGGACATTTAAACTTGTCCTTTTATTTATTATTTATTTATTTATTTATTTTTTAAAAATATTTATTTATTTATTTACACAAGCACTGGGTACAGTCAGAAGCACGCGGGAGGGTGAGAGAATTCACCAGAGCCAGAGCGGGGAGCAGAGCAGGCAGACTGACGAAATACACTGCTGAGGGGAGCAGCGGGTGCGACAGGAGAGGTCTGCTGCACCATGTGGGATTCTCTCCGGCAGGCCGGGATAGACCTGGCACTGCAGAGGCTGCAGACAGCTTCACAGCGCTGCGATCAACCCGTTGTGCCACTGGGGAGACCCCTCCATAAAGCACTTTAATTTAAAAAATAAAGTAAAAAAATTAAAATAGAAGGTCTCTTTGACAAAACGTTTCATGCATTTAAATATGCAGTCATATAGAAACACATAAACAATTGTTGAACCACATTTTTAAATTAATTTATTTCTTTATTAAGCTGTCAGAACTCTGTTAGTATATTCTATGGTAGATTTAACTTGATTCATCTGCTTATCCATCACTCAAACAATGAATATGTACAAATAAAAGCATGTCATCAAGTCCTTGTCCTATTTCCATTAGTGATTATGATAAATTTGACATGGGGTCAAATAAATACAGATCTGCTGGCTTCCCTCACTTCTACCATTTTACTTCTCCTCCCCAGCAATGGACAGGTGGATCCACGGTAGAATGTGCAGAGGAAGCCTGGGGCAGAGAGCGGCAGCCTGGCCAGGCCCTGAGTGCAGGCGACACCTCTGTCAGCAGCCTCCTGTCATCAGGCAGCCCCTCTATCTTCTCTGCCCCTTCATAATTTAAGTCCCATGCATTGTCCTCAAATGAGAACACCTACTTAAACTGAGTGAAAATGGTTTTCTTATTCATGGCTAAAGGCAAAGGGTATACTTTGCAACCCACTGAACTGCCTGGTGAGGTGGTTTTGCAATTCTTTGAGGCTTTGTAAGCCTTCTGCATTATACATTAGTACTTGTGCAACAGAAGACAGTTTAAAGCTCTCTTGGTGCACAGAATTTAAAGTTCAACTCTCCTGCAGCACTGCAGGGAGTCTAGAGAGGTGGAAAGATGGCTAAAGAGAAAGGTACACATTTCAGATAGATATAACAGCTTTGTAAAATAAGCATAATTTACATTTTACCATATGTGAAAGTTGATAAGGGCTGTTCCCAGTTTATTGTGCTACAACCGGGTGAAGTTAAGAGAAGGCTTGGGTCATAATGCTCATTTCCTATTTATGTTTGAATAGTCATTGATTATATTGAAAAACTGAGGTATACTCATTCAAAGCTTTTGTCTCTATTTTAAAGAACAAATGTATATTAAGAGCAAAAAAAATGTCACTCAGACCTTCACGAGGCCCACCAGACAGAGGTATTGCATTGGGACTCTGTTTAGGGTAAGTTTAAAACAACTTTGCATAGAGTTCTGCAATTATTTAAGCTTCGTGCTCAACAAATTAAAAAAATGACATCACTGACATGATTTCTTAGGGTTCTGCACATGTTGAAAGAGTACCTAAGTCAACTTATTTCTTCAATTTGTTTACAGAAAAATTATTATAAATCATGCCGAGAAGATGCTCTACTGTCTTTCAAACACAATAGATCGATTCTGATGAACTGAAATTTTAGATTATGAGAGGAAAATCAAGCTGATGTATATGAGTTTGGTACAATTATTCTGGTTTCTCATCAAATAACAATTACTTCTTTTCTCGGTTTAACACAAAACTCTTGTTCACCTACAGAGAGGGGGAGGTTCTCAGGTTATCTGTTTACTGAAAACAGAGCTGGTGAGTCTGACATGAGATTATGGATTGTGGAGGTAGAGATACTCTCATAAAATCATCAGTTCCAAGATGACTTTACAGATGATTATAAGATGGTCATTTGTGGAATTACTTGTAAAAGCATTTCTTCTCACAGCTAATGTTTACTATCAAGTCTGCCAATATTTTTCAAAGAAAAAATCCATGGAGTCATAGAACAGTCATCATTTTGGTAGTCTAAATCCAGTAGTTCAATTTTATTCAATTTAAGTGTTCTATTGTGTCTAGTTCAGTCCTATTTTGATAAACTTCAAAAATTCATTGGAAAAAGGAAAAATTTTAAAAATAAAAGAAAATAGAAAACACATCAATTTCTAACTTACTTTTTTAATACATTACATTCAACCAAGTTTCTGCCAATACATTATAATGAAATATAAAAATCTTCAAGTTTTCTTTTATACTGAAAGCGACAGCACCCCAAAACACTCTCATCTTAATGAAAAACACTTATATAAAAGAACATCTTGATTATTTTTAAATTATCAAATATTTAAAAATAAATACAAGAAAATCAGAATTTCTATCCAACTATATTAATAAGATTCTGATATGTTAAGAGTTAATGTAATCCAAAAAATCTAATGTAATGAAAGAATATTTAAAACTGAAATGAACTCTATTTTTTTCCTGATACAATCACCACTAGAAACCCACCATTATCTCTAACTTTTTCTTAATTGGAGGAGAGAATGAGCGTAAGTCATAGAATGTGTAGACTATCCACAGTTAAATTAAAATAGAAAAATCATCTAGCATAGAAGGTAAATAATACTCAAGTCCTAGGTATTTATACATATAAATTTATACATATAAATACAAGTATTTCATAATAGAATACCTTTCTGAGACATTCTACTCTTCATATAGAATGGCATGTAATGAAAAGCTATAAAATAGACATATAGAATATAGAATAGGCCTGTATAGTTTTGGAGACTGATTCTTCTCAAAATACTTGTTGAAGGGAAGCTCTTAATATCAGGGTAACTTAATAACTCTAAATCAATAAGAGCAATTTTTGCTTTGTTAGTATAAGTCTTCTCTGGAGTGAAATGATTTTTAAAGGAATTTTAAAGACAAATAGAAAATTGTGTAGCATAGATAAATGGATCCATAAAAGATGAGAAAGTCACTAACATTTGTAAATTTCAGTGACCTGTACTCCAAGTCACTCTGATATTTGCCCGACCTTATCATTATTCTTCCTCCAGGAGCACACCTTTCTCGCCCTCCACTACCTTTGTTTAATTCAATTTGGAGAACTAAGATCATATGCTAAGGCAAGTAATGGCAGTTATTGAGCACAAGAGTAGGTCAACGTAGAAGGATGCGGAACCCACTTTACAGCATCTGCAATTAATCTCTATGAAACTAATAATCCAATCTAAGTGGAAAGCTTTCTCTTTGCATTCCTGAAACATTTAGCAGAATATATGCTGCTCTTGAGAATCAATGTTGACGTTGGTACAACCTGCTAGGGCGTTATTGCTTTGGTTTTAGTATGTTGTTCAGGATCCTGGACTCCTTCATAGTGCTTTGAACTTCCAAAGAGCTAAACGGCACATATCAGAGGAACTTTTCCTAGTCAGTCGGAATCACTGCGCATTCTCAGGGCAAGTCCTGGAGTTGATGAGGCATGAAGGGGCCCCAACTCCTTGCAAATCCCAGATTCCGGTGTTAACCACTTGGCACATACTAGTGTTGAAAATAGAAAAAACAGGTTCCAAATGGAGTATTTCATCATTCCAGGCCCTCCCAGACTCAACGCCTACTGCAGTTTCAACCTCTCCCAACAGGGAAGCCCTAAACCAAGGAATCTGGGTCAGGAAGCCAATTTTCTAATCAGCACCAGTGAGGCCATCTGCATAAGAAGTCCGCGCCTTTTTCAAAGGAAAAGGGGCTTAACCAGGAATAATCTTTCATTTTGTCAATAACCTTGTCCTGCCTTTGTTCTGTCTACAAACATCCTCCATTCTGCTGAGCCCTTGCAGGATCTAGGAGGGATACTGCCCGATTCACAATCATATAATAAAAACAATTAGATCATTAAATTTGTGAATCTTGTCATCTTAACACCAGACACTAGCCTTTCCTTCCTCAACACATTAAGCTATAGGATACCATTTCAGATTTGTGGTCTTGGATAATGTGTTTGGAATGAACCATTTTCTGTATGAGGTCGCCTTGTTAGCCCTGTAACTAGTAAGAAAAATTCTTTGCCTCCTTAAGTAAAGTAACATGGAAACTCAGAAATAGTTAACATGATCTATTAATGATCATTTGTTAAATGGGTATCAAGAAAAATGGGTATCAGCTACCCTGTGTAAATCACTTTTAAAGTTCAAGTCTAAATGTGTTTATTTCAGGTATGTTCAATGGGGATTTAGAAACTATATAAAGATATTTCAATACTCTTCCCAAGTGTGTTTGGCAAACACTGTAATAAAAAAAGATCCAAGTGTAGGGAGAATGACTCCAACATAGAAGAACTGATAATTTAATGGTGAAATGAAACACCTATATATAAGAAATAGTGGTAACAGATTTTCCAGGTTGCAGTTATGTGAAAAAATAAGAAAGAACTAGAGTAATTAAATACCTTTATATTTCTTCACAAGTCATAAATTATCATGTAGAAGTTAGAATTTTTCCCTATTAAAAATATTTCATTTGAAAATGTGGATTCTAATTCCCTTTCTCACCATCTGTTCGATGGCGGGCTGCTTGGATAGCGGGGAAGTCTGTCTTTCACTGAGCAGAAATCATGCCATGACCTGATTAGCTTTTACAGATACAGAAACAATTATCTGTATCGCTGCTTGGGTGGCAAGTGTGTGCTAAAAATGTGCCACATATTTGATGATTCTATTTAGTAATATGTTTTACTAATGACATGATTTTTTTAGACTCATCATTTTGATTGACACATAATGTGTTGAAAACAGATATGAGAGGGACCATTTTTTCGAATGGACTCAAACAGCCCATAGGTTTAGAATACCTAGCCAATCAAAACTATATTTTCTTATTATGTCAATAAGAGTATATTGACTCTAACCTGTGGAATGAAGAATGCTTTTGCAATAATTTCCTATGATCAACATGAATGAAAAGCAGACCTTTGAATAGCCCATACAGTAAGGTATATTTTCTTAAATAATCTCTAAATTTGATTATATGAGGTGGGTAGGGTAGTCAACTGCTGTTCCTCATTCTATGTAGACCTGACATTGTATATGTGTCCACAGAGTGTAAAGGCCTCTCACAATCTTTTATTATTTTTTTAAGTGAACAAGAGTGAGATCTAAAGCATACAGTGCACCAACAAGATTTGTGTGAATAATTGACTCTGGGTTGAAAAAGAATACACACACACACGCACACATGTGCGTGCGTGTGTGTGTGTGTGTGTATATATATATATATTATACACACATACTCTCTTAAATGTTTTCATTATGCCACTGTTTCGCCACATTTCTGCAATTTTGCTTGACCATGGATGCCTGTCTGAATTATAATGCATTGACAGAAACCTCCAGGAGCTCACATGATATAACGCTTCCTTCTAGTAGAGGAGGTGGCCTGGTGTCCTCTTGCAGATGGATTATAATTACTGCAAGAAATGCTCACAGTAGGAAAGTATCAGTTAAGTAGCGTGGAGCACAATCCAAGCTAAATACATTCCCCGGCTCCTGCAGCGCGGGGGCCTTGGGGGCTGGGCTCTGTGACTCCAGCAAAGGGCTGTCATGCTCTCTGTTTCTTGTGACTCTCTGCAAGTCTGAGACAATAGGGACAAAACTTGTAACTACAAAACACAACGTACCCGTTGTATTAAAGAGTCCCACGGAACTGTGTGCCACTCTTTTGTGTGGCTGCTTCCTAAAGCTTTTCTCTCCCAACACTAATTTATAATCTGCTCAAGGAATTCGGTTTTGTATTTCTTTAATGTTCATGGTATCTGGTCTTAGAGGATGGCATTTATAAATCCAGGATATTATCTTTACGGGTATCTTTAACTGAAAGGAAAATAAAACAATGACATTTTCCACTAAAAATATCAGCACTGTCGAGACTGGCGAATTCAGTGACCAGCCAACGTGGCTTTTACTGGGCTGTGATTGGCACGAAGTGACTGTTCACAACTTCTTTCTTCTTTGGCTTTTATTCGAGGGTAGATTTTCAGGGCATCACAGAGTTATCACACTAGATTTTTTTCCTTCCTAAAATGTGTTGTAACGGATAGAACACTTGCAAATGACACCAAGTCTTGACTTTGTCACTAGTTAACTCTAAGTTTATCACATAAATCCTCTGTGGTTCAGTTTTCTCTCGTGAATGATTTATATCAGATAAGCTCTTGAGGTATGTTATCATTTACAATTTTGAGTTTGGATAAATAAATGTTATAGAGACCTCCCTTGTTAGAAATTATAGGTTATTTTGTGTTACTCAGTAATACTTAAGAACCTGAAACATTTCTCAAAACCTGAACATGTTAGATGTGGTTCTACCAGGTAACTAGAAGGTCAGAGTCCCTACTGAAGTTCATGTGAAATATATTTATATAAATTTTTAATAAAATATTTATTTTAATTTGAATTATATAAATATAAAATATTTATTTATATAAAATATATAACTATATATTTCACAGCAAAGTGCTTGAAGGAGAATATATTTAGATTCAAAATTATAGTGCATTATATCTATGCAATATACTATAAAATACTCATAAGATCTAGATCAGAAGAAAACATGTAATGGTAATAATATGCAGGGGCTATAAGACTGTACTTGTTTAATTTAAAAACACCACTGCCTGCTATTTGTGATAATAATAATATAAGTTGTTTTTTATAGTAAAAGTTATATCTCCAGTTTTAAACAGTTACCTCCTAGAGAGATGACATTAGTAAAATTAGAAGAAAGAATATAACTTTGGTTAAAGAGCTTTAGGTAGTGTCGTTTCATACATAATGTTTATTAATTGTGGTTGCAGGTGGAAAAATTAGTAAGGCCCTCACAATAGTGTTAAAATAATTTTAACATACATAGATTAAATCATAAAATCGGCATTAGATTTGTACCCTCGCTGTCAGAAAGTTGTTTTAATAACAGAAGTCAGTGTTTGGGGTTGGCTGTAATTCGACAGTATTCTTCCATGATAACTAAATTCTTCACCTTTCTCCTGGCTGCATTTCAAGGTGGATAATCCTTTTCCCCTAAATTTTTCATGTTGTTTCTGTTGGCTATCGCATGCCTCTACTTTCTGTCACGTACAGTTGCTTGTGTTGAGCATTTTGACTTCTGAGGTTGTTGCCATAATCCCTTTGTCTGGTTCTGCTTTTAGACTATGCTAAAAAAAAATATCGCCAAGCTTGTTGGAATCTTCCAGATGAGAGGTTATGCAACCATGAATGTCAGTGTCAGCCTTATCAAGGGACTTAAGAGGATTATGTTTATTGTGAGTAAGTTCACTTTTTATTGAGCCGTACAGGAATTACTGCTTATAGAAATGCCCGGACTTCCTCATCAATTTGTTAATAAGCAAACATACTTTTGTTGTCATTAGACTGTACTGAATTTCATTTCAAGTAGAGACAATTTTCTCCCCCTCAGTATTCCTAGGAGAGCACAGAGATTGTAGGAAAAATCTAATTTTCTTTAAGAGTATGCAAAACAAATTATTTCAAAATGTCAAATATTTATATATATGCCAGATAAATGCCAATAATTGATTGTTTAATTATTGAACCTGGAAATCAACATAAGAATTGTGGTTTTCTCTTTCTTTTTTTTTTTTCTCCCCAAATATCACTTAACAGTGATTAGGATGATGAGATGTGCGTATATTTAAATATACCTCATCAGTCCTACATTTTAAAAGTCTCTAGTCTTCCTTTATAAGATTCAGTCTATGAAATGCAGGGGGGGTGACTAGTATCTCACGTTCCTTTACCCCGTGTCCCTTTCTAATTATTGAACCATCCAACTCTCTTCGTAATTAAACTGAATGGATTATGTCAGCACATGTCCCCATTCTTGGGTCTCTGATTATACACGACTGAACACAGCCCGACCTTAGCCGCAGGACTACACTAAAACCAAGGGTCAAAGTCCAATTATTTTAAATTGGCTAGTCCCTACGCCCCACTGTGGCTAATGAAATATGGTGGGGACCAGCCCCTGATCAAATTTCCCACCTCATTTATTTCCATCATCTTTCTCACCCCTTCGAATCAAATATATTGAATGAACTCTTCCTGTTTGCTCGTTTTCTCTCAGATACCAGAACCTTTTTTGCTGCAAGGCCTCACACAGTCTTCTCACTCATTCTAGAATAGACTTGACATATGAGGTGCTTTCTTAAACTTCAAATTCAACTTATACTTCAGCCACCTCATTGAATCCTTCCTAACCACCACCAAAAAATCTGGATTACACACAAAAAATATATCTCACTGTTCTTTATCAATTCCTTCAGTGCATTTACCACAATGTAAAAGGATAGTCTTATGATTTCCCATTTGCGCTTCATGACTCCTATTATGCAAGTGCAGGATACATATTTTTCCAATGACAGTATGACCCTACTACTTATCCCATTGGATGGTACACGATAGAGTATTAGGTAAATGAACACCTTTTCTTTTCACTGCCACCAGTATGGCAGCTCCATCAACTCCCATCTCTGTTGCTACATTACAAATGTCAGATTTACAGGATAGAGAGAGAATCCTGTTCACCTTGAATCAGCTCTGTCTGCCTTAATTTCAATCTACAGCGGGCAGAGGAGCAGTTCACTTGTGGTCCACCTTTAAAGTCAGGTTCAGAGAAGAGAGAAGTGGTTTTAGCTAGTCTGTTCCCAGAGTCCTCACGACTTAAGTCCAAATAAGATTTGGAAATTTTCTACAAGAGAAGATTAAACATAGTCCATGACTCAATGTTGCCCTCACAATGAGTATCTGATAAAGATGGATTTTTTTTTTAATATGAAAAACTATGTGGTTAATAGAAATAACATTGCTGAAAGGTTATCAGGTTTATATTTCACTTGGAAATGCAAAACATGTTAATTTCCATTAATGCTGTGGTGAGTGGTGCAGGTGAGGTGGATGTTAATGACAAGACCCCAAAGGAGGGAACAGAAACATGCTGACACCTGACCTGCACTCCTCTCCAGCAAGAAACACCACAGGAGCCCTGTGGCTTGCAGAATGCCTAGACCTAGGGAGGCTGGGGTTTTTGACTCCCTCCCCCAGCAGCAGACACACTCAAGTCTGCCTATGAGCATGCAGGGGTCCCTGAGAAGAGACATCAGGGCATCTGCCTCCGTCCTCTCGACCTCTCGTCCTCTCTCCTCAGTCACACTCTCCATGCACCAGCTGCCAGGGTCCTCCCCACCTCCTCCAGGCTGCCCGTTTCTCCCTTCCATGACACCCTCAGTGTGATACAGACACCGGAAAATGCACGATGCAGGTGTAATTCTAGGTATCAGCTTGTATGGAGATTTTTTAGAAAATCTCCCAATTTCTCTTTAACAGAAGTAGACATACTACTGGCTCAGAAATGGTTTCACTTCAAATTCCTATTTTTGAAAGAAAAAGCTTTATATTCACTGTTCCTCTCTCTGCATTCCAATTCTCCCTGAGGCAGCTGGTATTTCTACTTGAATATGGATACAATATAAGATTATGCAAACATATATATCAATACATTTAAAATCGTTTAACTTTTTAGCAAATATGTATACTATGTCATTTAAAAATAAGTTGTAAAATTAAAGACACATTTTGTCTTTGAATATTTTTCTCTGTTTTGCCTTTGAAATCAAATTGCTTTTGAAAATACAATTTGTTCTATCGCAAGGTAAATAAAAATATATGAATCAATTATTCATCCATTTCTGTAATGATGAACATGCCTTTTAGATCATATTCTGGTTCCTTGTGTGAATCCACTTCTCTTTGTAACTTACATATCCTGAGGGTTTACTATCTACACATTTTGCTTATAAAAGTATATGTTTTTGCAAATAGTGCTAGCAAATACCACCCTGTGCCCAGAGTTAAGATAGAACAAATAAGCTTCTGCTCTATTTTCCCACCTCTGTCTCTTCGTCCTCCCAAATTCCTTCACCCAGAATGACCTCTCCAGTAAGACCTTCTGAAACTTTTAATCTGATAACTACTCCTGGGTCCTCTGGCTAGACATTCTCTCTCCCTCCCTTGACTTATTCACTGCGCTTCACATTATCCATGTGGCTCTTCATCTGCCTGGCTTCGTAATATACTTAAATTCCACCCCATCAGTTAATAATTGCATCTGAATGAAGCAAATGCCTTTACAGCTTCCACAGTGGCAGGCAATGTTTTCAGATGAAACAAAGGTTATAGTTGAATTATATGCTTAAGTTACATATTTGAAAGTTGAAATGCTTTTCTATTACATACTAAGAGGGATTTGAACCGTTTCTAATAATCCATTTATATTGCATGGGAAATTATTTCTATACCTACACTTGCAAAGTCAAGTAGATTTCAATTAAAAATTTAGAGATTTCAAATGGCTGTTAAAGTTCTCAAGTGAAAGAAATTGTTAGGATGATCTAGTTATTGGTAGATAATTAAATGTTACCAAAAGACATTTAGATTTTAACTATTGTTTCGTTAGAATATATTTGTTAAACCGGGTTCTAACATACATTGGCAAATTAAAATTGTTGACCAGTCATAGGTGTTGCTTTGCCTCAAAGCACCTTCACATGCATCTTACACGTGACATGGCACCACTCAGATCCAACAATATGCTGTGTGCCCCTGACCCCCAGAAGTATATAGCACATATTAAGGAGGATGAAATAGGAAAAAATCTAAAAATCTGCATTGAATTACAATCTGCAGTGAAAACCTCGTGTATGAGAAACTCAGCAGAGGGAACAGAAGTGGGTCAGACTCACGAACAGACCCTGGTGGTCTTGGAGGTGAGAGTTGCTTTGACATGAGTAAGTGGGGATTTAACCTTGTGGTAGGTGAAGTTACATAATCACATTCTTCAGAGTTGCCTTTTCCCCTCTGCAAGGGATAATAAGGCCACAAGGATGCTGGCATCCCCTCCACCCCATCTCAGAGCTCACCCCCTCACCCTGATGGGATTAAGCGATGGCAGTGCAGGCACCTGCCGCCACTTTGTCACCACCAGGGTGTTCATTTAAGCAACAAAGCAGTTAGCAGTAAGCTCCTAAATGTGGAAGGCGCGCAAAACAGAAAGAGCAGGCCTGTTAATTTTAAAAACACCTCACACAGAAAAGGCCTTCATTGAAAATGTGTTTCCGTTACCCTTTAAAGAAGTCAAAACTAATAGGAAATGCCTGACTGGAAAAGATAATGGGGTCTTTCTTCGTGAAAATACAAGGAATGGTTTGCTAATGCACCGTCAAGTGGAGCTCTGTGTGTCCTGGGGCCTAATGCGCAGTCTGAAGAGAGAGACAATGGAGTCATAACCATCAAACCCGCTAAGAGACCAGACCTTAGTTTTTTCTATCACAAAAAAGAAGTGATAACTCTGATGTGGTGGAGGTGTGGGCTCTAGTTACAACAGAAGTTGCCTTACAAGGTAGACATGTTTCAAACCAATGTGTTGTATTCCTTCAATTTACACAATGTCATATGTCAGGTATATTTCATAGAAAAAAAAAGTATTTCTAATATTTTTCTATATAGCATAGAAATATGTTAGAGATTTAGACTTGAAATCAATGTGTCCCACTTTATGCTGTTTTTCTTGATAAATACATATGAATAAAATTAGCCTTCATTTTTAGCATAAAAATAGGAAGCCAAGTCTTGAAAGATCAATTAGCATTAACATTAAGGATATAGGGCCTCCCCAGTGGTGCAGCGGGTTGAGCGCCGCGCTGTGAAGCTGTCCGCAGCTTCTGCAGTGCGGGTTCGATTCCCGGCTGGCCAGGGAGATTTCCACACGGCACGGCAGACCTCTCGTGTCTCCCCGCTGCTCCCCTCAGAAGTGTCTTCAGTCCGTCTGCCTGTTCTGCTCCCCGCTCTGTCTCTGGAGAATTCTCTCACCCTCCCGCGCCTCTGACTGTACCCCAGTGCTTGTATAAATAAGCAAATCTTAAAAAAAAAAAAAAAGACTCTATTGCAAAATAGTTTAAAAAAATTAAGGATATAAACCTGGATCTAAATGTTTTATTTTGGAGTAGATGATTTATTCCTCCTTTTCAAATTCATCAAGAATATTAAATTCTACTGACAAGATCTGTTCTGCTCCTATTACCCCCACCGATAAGCAACACTTTTTGTCACTTTCTCATTTAATCTCAGGAAAATATAAGAAAAAAGACTCCCCAGATAGCAACACAGCGAGCTACTGCGTGTTTAAACCCTGCAGGCTGTCTTTAAGCAGTGCCCCCAGCCAGACCATCTGTCATCACCCCGGACAAAGCCACGTCTTCGTCAAACCTCTGTGTTACCTGAGAGTGTCCTTGGTAGCACGCTCTTCTAGTCATGCCTCCCCTCCAGGATTTGCAATCTAGCCATTCCGGAGATTTGTGAAGATGTAAATCAGATTAGAACAGCAGAACAGAAGCCAAAGCTCTGTGGCTAACTGGCGCTGTGTAATCCTGTTCCCATGACCTCTCCGAGGCATCAGTCAGTCACCCTGTCACTGTCACTGTCCCGTCTCCAGTCTCCCTGGTTGTTCTTGAACATCCACAGAGGCTCCCTGCACCTCACAGCGACCAGACTGCGGTTGGCTCTGTTTGAAATTTCCTTTCCTAGGGCCTCCCTGGTGGCGCAAGGGGTTAAGCACCACATTATGAAGCAACCCACAGCCTCTGCAGCATGAGTTCGATCCCCGGCCAGGGAGAAAGCCACATGGCGCAGCAGACCTCTCCTGTTTTCCCGCTGCTCCCCTCAGCAGTGGATTTCAGTCAATCTGCCTGTTCTTCTCCCCACTCTGTCTCTGGTGAATCCTCTCACCCCCCACATCTCTGGCCTGTACCCCAGCTCTTGTATGCATAAATAAATAAATCTTTAAAAAATAAATAAAAATAAAATCAGGGCACCCTACCCATCTCCTTGAGTCACACTTCATTTCCAAATAAAAACTAACAAAATCTGGGGGCCTCCCGTGGCGCAAGGGGTTAAGCACCCCACTATGAAGCAATCCGCAGCCTCTGCAGCATGAGTTCAATCCCCAGCCGGCCAGAGAGAAACCCACATGGCGCAGCAGACCTCTCCTGGCTTACCTGCTGCTCCCCTCAGCAGTGTATTTCAGTCAGTCTGCCTGTTATGCTCCCCGCTCTGACTCTGGTGAATCCTCTCAACCCCTGCACCTCTGGCCTGTACCCCAGCTCTTGCATAAGTATAAATAAATCTTTAAAAAAAAAAAAGAAATTTTCTTTTCCAGTTCCCTTGGGTTACTATATATTTCTAACTGACTTACTAAGTAAGTAACTCACTACCTATACATGCACACTCTCTCTCTCTCTAGAGGTGAACACACACACACGTTTCCGTGTCCAACACTGGAATACATTCTCATTTGGTCACAGTTTTTCTCTTTTCCCCTCTCACGACAGTATCTTTAGTGCCCAGAACAGAGCCTGTTAGTTGCTAGACATTCCACAGCTATTTATCGAATCAAGGATTCTACACAGGTGTTGTGTGTGTTTACATGGAAAGCAGATGAAACATGTATTTTTATAATTAACCAATTTATAAAATTAACGAGACATTTTGCTTTTTCATAAACATCCATGAAAATAATTCACTCACATTTTGCTAAACCAGCAAGAGAAATACAAAAATCTGTTGTGAACAATCTACGACCTCCTATCAGGAAGAAAGGGCAGATTTCTCTTAACATGCAAACCTGTCAGAGGTTCTTGGTGCCCTGGCGGCTTATCCAAGGGCCTGAGGAACTGAGCCACACTTGTTATTCTGGATATTTAATTAGCTTTGCACTTAATACAGAATTTCCCAAAAAAGTCTAACTGAAAAATATCATTTTCAAAGTATTGAAAAAAAATGCAGAACTAAGAGAGTTTTTCCTTTCCTTTAATCATTTGTGAAAAATAGCCTAAAACAATGACCTTTTGTTGTTTATTTTTTATGTCTTTGGTGAAATGCTTTATGAACCACTGACCAAAAAAAAAAGAATTTTGAAAAGGTCAGTGACGTATAGCAACACTGTTGCTGCATAATTAACTGAGCTTTCTTTTTATATCTTGATGGGCTGCTAGTTGATAAGAACATACTGAGATTAGAAAACCGTCAGAAGGAATGTGTGTTCCAGTTGGAGATCCTCTCCATTATTTGCATCTGTCAGCAGAGTGACCGCGTTCTTTTAGTGCTGGCAATTCTTTGATTCTATGTAAATCTTAGTGGCTACTGTAATGGCAAGGGTATCAGCACTAATCGAATAATAAGTGAAGGGGTAAAAGTTTGCAACTTCCTGGCACCATGTTGCATAGCTATTTATCATCCGCCAGCAAGGCATCTCTCCTCTATTACATTCCTCTTTAGATTAAGCAATATCAACTTAACAAAAATATCAGTTTCAGAAAACTAATGCAAGAGAAATGCACACCGATGCTGACACATGGACAGTAAAGTCACAGTCTGGAGACTTAAATTCAGGGAAGAGCATGACTATGTGGCAGGTAAAGAAATATTTGAGTGGAAAGACACATGACATAACATCCGGCTCTTTGTCTTCCATCAGCGTGAGAAGTTGGGAAAGACTGTCCTCTGTCTTAGTTGGACAACTGGCTACAGCCCTGTCTGGATTTGTATTTGGATCTTGGCTGATCAGTTGTAATCCTAGAGTCTTATTTCCTTCATTTCCAAGTTCTAGATAATTTTATCTCAAAAACCAGACTGAGAAAGCTGTGAGAGTATTAATTTTAATATGTGCCAAATATGGAAACGTAAACAATGTGGATCCTTGCAAGACTCTTTTTGAAGAGGGGCAGAAATGACAAAAGGGGCAGTTCTTGAAGACGATAGGACAAGTGTGTGTCCCTTGACAACCGAGATTCACTGCTCAGTGATAACAAAAGATGAGATTCTGCCATTGGCAACAACACAAACACCTAAAAATTCACTCACATGTGGTATGGAGAGAGAACAAACAAACTAAATAAAACAAAAGTACACTTTCAGACTATCAGCTCAATTATTGTTTAACAGAAGGGAAGAGGGTCAGTGAAATGGGTACAAGGAATCAACTGCGTGATAGATTTTACCGTTTAGTGTGGAGTAGTGTAGACACATGTTGATTTTTAAAGACTCACACCTGAAACTTAACTTTATCGTGCCATGTTACTCCAACAAAAAAATAAAAATAAATAAAATCACAGGAGACAAAAATGGACAGGACCAAAAGAAAAAAATAGACAAATCGAGTATTATCATTAATGGCTTAGTCTTCTCTCACTAACTTATAAAATAATTATGTAGAAATAAATGAGGAGATAAACATCACGAAGAAACTTACCATTTATCTTCACTTCATTTCATTCAGGAAGCAGTCCACCCAATTCATGTTCCTCTGCTTATCTCAATCACTTCTTCGATATTCAGTTTTCCTGGAACGGAAAGGCAGTGAAAAGTCAATGAAAACTGGAAGATGATGTTCATTGTCGGTAGACTCAGAACCACCTGCCATTAGAGCTGTTACGCTGGATATTGATGTTTGTGGACAGAACGCAATGTTTTAAATTGGAGTATTCAACTGTAAGTTATCTTTCTTGAAATTAAAAGGAGAAAGAGAATAAAAGGTCTAATTTTTCTTTTTCCCAGTAAACTTACAAAACAAACCCATTCTTCCCATCACAGTGTATCTTGCCTATTGATCTCAGCCAAACATCAATCGAAAATTTTTAGATTAGAAGGTTTGGTGCAAACAGAGCGCAAAGGAGTAACAGGGGCAAGAGAAGATCCTGTCTACCTGTGTTTATCCACATCACTGCGTTGGCCCTGACAGCTAGTCTGTGTTTTCGCGGTTGTCCACTAGTCTAGCACGTTGGCACTGCCAGGATGTGAATCTATCTTCACTTTGGAAGACTATCGTATCCCTGGCAATCACTTCTACCATTTTTCCTGTAATGAAAACCTGTTACGCCTTATTCCATGACCACGTTCTCCCAGACAGATGGGAAGGAATGAAGATGGGGTTTCCTCCGTGCCTGTGATGGGGGCTCCCCACTCCTCTTCCTCCATTCAGCCCCCTCCCTTTGAAGACATCTGCACTCACGTGCACGTGAGCAGGACTTGGGGAAGGCTGGTTTCGAATTAGAAAGTCTGAGCACATCATAAATGTCCGTTATCGCCCTAGATTCCATGTCATACAAAGTGGAAAATGAAATTTCTGTCTTCCATTATTTCTTGTCTGTAAATTTTTGTCCCTACAGCAACCGGGCCTACATCTTAAATAATAACAAACAATAAACTATGCATTTTTCCTAGATTCAAATTTTATTTATAAAAATGCCTGTATTCAGCAGTTCAGTTTTAGCTGAGACCTTATTACGATGCCCACTGTATTGTTTTAAATCACATGGTAATTTGGTAGGCACCGTAGACTTGTTTTGCAAAATTATTTAACAAGTTAGGATCTGGGCAATTTGTACTGCCTGAGCAATGATTGTTAGTGATCTAATAATATTACCTTCCTGTTTTCTAGTAGCATTTTATGATGCTCACTGAAACCTTGATCTAATTTGTACACTGATGTGCATGAGAACAAATCCAGTTGAAATAATAAAACACTGCTGGTAAAAGTCTGGTATTCTTCTGATAACAAATATCTTGATATGCTCACTATTACAGAGGCTTTGCAAAATCCCTTTAAAAAGCCATTGCTGGTGTTAACAAAATTTTCACATCAAATGAAAATAAAATCATTTGCAAATGCAAAAGATAAACAAGAAGGACCAAATATTTTCATAAGTTATGAAATGCAAATATTCTCCTAATGGCAGTGTAACACTTGTTACTGCATGAATGACTTTATTATGTGAGCATAGCAAAGCCTTAGCAGCTATTTCCAAGTCATGCTCAGCATTTAATTGTTCATCTCACTCATCTGAACAGCCATGAGCTATCTTATCAAATTAAACTTGAACTGGAATATCCATGCCAGGAGTTTTCAAATAAACATCAATTTCTTTATCAAAAGGGATATTTAAAAGCACAAGGTTTGCATGAGAAGATTTCCCACTAGCAAATATAGCTAGACTATTTTTGCCATTTAAATTATTTGTATGAGCCTATATACTTTTTATCTTCTTTTTAAATTATTGCCGTTCTCAATTACATGGTTAATCTTTATTTAAAAATTTTAAAAAAGGGAAGGGGAGCCATTTAAAAATTAAGACTTCAAAGATTCCTTTACTCTCCACCTCTACTGAATTGTGCTCTATTTAAATGTTGTTTAATCTTCCAGAATTTTAATGGTTAATTTATATTATGAACACATACTGTTAGTTTTTTTGGGTATTTTTTCTCGTTTTCGATGAGTACTCTGTATTCACCTAAGAATAGGTTCCAGAAATATTTCTATATTTAATTTTCTTATTATTCATGGATTTTCATTTGGATAGAAACGTTTTCATCTAAGTCACTGGAGCAGATGCTTATATTTTTACCATTTTACTGCAATGGACATTTTTATACTTGTTATCTTTGGAGAAAGTATAAATATTATTGTGGAATAAATTCTTGATGGTGCAATACACACATTTTAAATGTTGATAGATACTGGAAAAGGAAAAATACAGATAATTACATTTATTTAAAATTCATCAAACTTGCACAAAAATGACCACTTCCCATACCTATGGATGACCCATAGCTACCAAATATTTTGTCTATATATGCAAATTAAGGACATACAGCAAATATAAGACCAAAACAAAATGTAACAACAATACAAAATAAAAATAAACAACTGGACATTGGCAGCCAAAATGAGGTTACCAGAGGGAAGGAGGGTGTGGTGCTGGGAGAAAGGGTGGAGGGGTCTAATGATGTTGGTCTAACTGTGTTTAAAACATAAATTTTAATGGTCTCTCTGGTGGCACAGGGGTTAAAGCCTCAGCTCTATCAAGCTCTCATCAGCCATTGCAGCATGAGTTCCATCCCCAGCCAGGGAGCTGACCCAGCTGGCTCAGCAGACCTCTCCTATCTCCCTGCTGCTCCCCTCAGCAGTGTGTTTCAGTGGCTCTGCCTGTTTTGCTCCCCACTCTGTCTCTGGTGAATCCTCTCACCCCCCACACCTCTGGTCTACACCCCGGTTCTTACATACATAAATAAATAAAAACAAATCTTTAAAAATAAATAAATAGATTTTAATATGTAGGACACTAAGTCATGAAGAATAGATGGTTTCAATGAGGGAGTGAATGATTAGCTTGCTATTAGTTATTCTTTAAAACTTATTAAGGGAATGCATTTTCTGCAGAGTCCTGTGGCTTTTACCAATGGAAGCAGCCTATCCCACCTCTTTGGAACAAGTTAGCTTCCCCCTCCATATAAACTTCTTTATTGGGTCATTCCCTCTCAAGCAGATTCAATCACACATAACCACCCCAACCTCACATTGACATGGTTTCAAGTCTCGTAAGAAAAATACCAACACTCACCAGCTGACTCCACATCCAACAGTAGCCACAAAGCCAGCACTACAAACAGACAGTCTCCACACAGACACAAGAACAGAGTTTATCACTATGGCCCAATGGGAGTCTAGGAGCCCGTGTTGGGATGAATCTAAAGATGATTAGATATGAAAGGATATAGAAGGGTCTCCCAATTTAGGAAAAACATTATCATGTTGGATACCAAGTAGGGTTCAGGTCCACAGTATCACTGGGAATACTGCAAATGTAACAGAGCAGAGAAGAGATGGTCATTCCTCACTTTCAGGGAGGAAGTGGACACGCAATTGCAGTAATACCGAAGGAGAAGCAAAGTGTTTTGACCTGTGGAGGTCTGTGGTGAGGTTGACAGCTAAACTAATAGTTATATTCGTCATTAAAAAGAAAAAAATTGGACCTCCCCTGTGGCGCAGTGGATTGAGCGCAGCGCTGTGAAGCTGTCCGCAGCCACTGTAGCACAGGTTCGATTCCTGGCAGGCCAGGGAGATTCCCACATGGCGCAGCAGACCTCTCCTGACTCGCCCGCTGCTCCCTTGAGCAGTGTACTGTGGTCCTTCTGCCTGTTCTGCTCCCCGCTCTGTCTCTGGTGAACTCTCACCCTCCCGTGCCTCTGGCCTATACGCCAGTGCTTGTATAAATAAACAAATCTTTAAAAAAAAAAAGAAAAAGAAAAAAATTAAGACTATTTTAATTTTCTTATCAGATACTTTTCAGACAAGATCACTCCATGATCATAATAAAAGAAGACAAACAAGACCAACCACACCTGCACCTGGACAGGGATAAGTGCAAGTGCATGACGCCAAGAATCACCAAACCCCTCCCTCTCCCAGCTGTCAAGACTGGCTACTGCTTCTTTTCCAATGAACATGTTCATCCTGTTTTGTTTCCACCAACTTCTAGACAAAAATTATTGAGATAACTAGCTCGTCAATTGTACTGCTCCCCCTCAGTTTTACCGAGACGTTTTGCATTTCCTCTGACATGTTCTCCTCTACTGCAGGAGCCAATGAGAATTGAATCTGTTTAATTACAGATGTGTTCCTGGTGTTCTTACTTCCAGGATTTTATTGGTTAGCGTTTACAGCCGACTGCATCTGAGATACTGAACACAGTTTATGAAGCCCTTCAGCCTGGTGACAGAGAACAACTGACATCATTTGCTTGAAGATAATTAAGTTAATTTTACTAAATTGATGTATTTCAGAGCACATTAGGTAGAACAACCTTAAGGAACTATACTGCATTTTTTTTTTTTTCTGTTGAAAAGACTGGACATTAATCCACTCTTGAAATAACAAAAGAGCGAATCAACAGAATTAATCATAACCTGAGGTCGTCTTTTGGGAAGACCCATGATGTGGTATTTTCATGGCTCTTTCACTCATTTCACTTTTGTTTAGAAAAAGACAGACTGGCAGATTGTTTCGCTGCATGAATTTCAGCTTTTGGCTGAACAATATTAAATAAGTTTCGATTAAAAATAAAGTTTTTTTTAATGCAGTTCAAAACTAAAATAATGACCTTAAAAATAAAACAGCTTAATGGGCTTGTTCCTCCTTATGGGAAAATAACAACAAAGACAACAATAGTCTTCCTACAGGAGAGTTTGTTGACATTATGAACAAAAGAGCCAATGGAAGAATTAATTGACTTATCCCAGGTAGGCAGGCAAAGGTAATCCGGAGGGAATGAAATGCATTCACAGCAGGACTGCAGTACCTAAGCTGCTCTGATTCTTCTGAAATAACAAGGAATGACTCTCCTAGTGCTGTTGGTACTGGCCCTCTGTACTTTACCAGGTGGAGATTTAAAGTGTCTCTAAAACTCTTCCATCAAAAAATATCTTCAGACAAATGAAAATGAAAACACAATATACCAAAACTTGGGGGATGCAGGAAAAGTATTCCAGTGAGTAGAAGTTTATATCGATACATTCCTACATTATGAAAAAAGAAAGCTCATGATATTTACCTGCCTTTCACACGGCCACAATGTTGTAAGTCACTTATGTCCTAACGCAGCTAAAAAGAGTTCTTGGATCGGATCGTCAGATAATGGGATGAAGCCGACAGCTTCAGCACAAAATGCTAAAACCCGGTTTTCTGATATCAGCTTTCTCATAGCCTTTGGATTACTATTTGTTATAGTTATTACTGTGTCGTGGGGTCTTCCTCATGATCACCCGAACTCCGACAGTTGCTCTGACATTGCTTCGCCATTTTATTCTCCATCTCATCTGGGTGTCCTCTGTCACCTAAGGAAAGGCAAAACTCTTGTGTATTCCTCAGGTCACAGTTTCTGCACTAAATCTAATTGATGCCCAAATTTGTCATCTTCCATGTGATTCTGATGACACAAATTTAATAGATATTCCTTTCACCACTCAGAAGGTATATTTTTTTCAACAGGTTCCTTGTGATATATAAATTGTCCTATCATTATTAACCTCAACCTTCAATCTTACAAAAATTGGTTTCCACCTCCACTCCCAGCTAAGAAAATGCTTTCACTGAAATAATATTAGAATTGTCATCAGAAAACATCTCACCAGGGGAAATAAATATTGGGACTATTCTTGTTACTATTACAGTTTGTTCAATTCAGAGAACTGCCAATCGGGTTTCTAGACACTACTGAAGTCTGCTCAAAAAGTCAGCCTGCGCTCAGGGGCCAGGCGTTGACTTGCTCTCGTTGGAATAAACAACTTACACTTCCAATTCTCTCTGTATCCACTAGGGTACTACATGTGCTGTGGAAACCAGGCATAATTTTCCTACAGAATACATATTGATCCTGAATATTTGAGGCAATTGTTAGAGGCTTTTCTGCATCTAAATTTCATCTAGTATGTTTTCCTGAAAGAAGTGCTCAAAAATGTCCAAAATCAGGCAGATGTCACCCACCAAGGAGCTCTCTCGGGAAGAATAACTGATTCACTCCTCAAAATATACAATGCTGCATTTCACTGATTTAGCAATAAAACTGCAAATGGTGGTCCAAATTTTGTCTCTGATCCTTGGAAAAGCCATGAAATTTAGTATCTCCTTTGTGGAGATTCCTCAAACTAGTTTACACTGGTAACAGGGTGTCATACACTAGCACACACACTTGATCCCTCGTCATTACAAAGAAAAGTGAGCTCTATGTA
The DNA here is from genome assembly GCF_014898055.3 of Talpa occidentalis. Taxonomy (NCBI): domain Eukaryota; kingdom Metazoa; phylum Chordata; class Mammalia; order Eulipotyphla; family Talpidae; genus Talpa; species Talpa occidentalis. The sequence continues at coordinate 115,533,147 of NW_023605194.1, forward strand.
ATCGTCTTACTGCACTTACCTAACTGTGACGTCTCTAAAATAAAAGACCAACGGACTCTAGGAAAGACTCACCTGGACCTACGGGGAAAACATCCAACTCTGGCTAGCAAAGCTGACTCACCTTGTTCTCACTTACATACCTGAGCCAGGTGCACCGACTAGAGTATACTCAAATAGAGCTGGATCTCCTTGACCAAGAGGGCAGAGAAGGAACCGCAGCTGCATATATTGCATTTCTCTAGACCATGCTGGAACTATTGCCTGGACATTTTTTCAATAGGGAAAAGAACTAGCTCTGGTATTACAGAGGGCACTTCCTGTCAGAGAATGATTCTCTCATTTCTCCCAATGATTGGGAGAAAGATTTCTCAGGCAAAGATATTTCAAGCTCTGCCCACGGGCCTTTTGCCAGAGGTCATATCCATTGCCATGGTTTCCTGCTAATTACCATTTCTGGTGAAGGGGTTGACTGTTTGACAAAGCAGGCACAGAGACTCACACCCACAGGACCGCTTCACCATGGGCTCTGTAATCCAAAAGCAGCTGGTTTGACAAAGTTATGTCATAACCCACAGAATGCTCAGTTTTAATGCCAACTGGCAGACAACTCCCTGAGGTTGGAGAGCCTTCCTAAATAATTCAGCTCATAACATCACTAGTAGCTGAGCATGGTGCTGTTTCTTCCATTGCCAGAAACATGGATCCGCAAGTGAAGGGATGAAGGATGGAAATGCCCCTTCTTACTTTTGTTGCAAATAACCGAGTAGACTCCCTCGGTCTGAAGGTTTTGTTGTGTGAGGGACAAATGCTTTCCCCTGGAACATGGCAATGATCTCATTCACATGGAAGCTGAGACAACCCTGTTATAGGTTCCTGATGCCACTAACCAATGAACAAAGATGATGTGGCAGCTGGTTTGTGTGGATCTCTGAGCGGAAAATGAGCTGTGCTTTTGCACAGATGACCATGATCGGAACCCAGAGGGTTCGTGAGGGCGCCCCTTCACTGTGTGGCACAGCTGCGTTTGCGAATGGAAAAGTATGAGATTATGTAAGGACCAAGCTAAGGAGGACCCACATCTGCAGTATTTAAGTCCATCCCAGGAGCTGACCGAGGGTAAAGAAAACAGCGTGGGGTAGAAAAAGAAGCTATAAATATCGATGAAGTCTTACAAGTTTCGGCAGCTATGTCTACTTCATTACTCCCTCTTTCCATTTTCTACTTTATTTGAAGAACACCTGGATGAGTACTGTTTTAATATTATTCATACCTTTAAATATTTACATAGCTATGGGTACTTTAGGTTTCAGTTGAGAATGCAGCTCAGCTGCCAACACCCCAAAGGATGTGGTAGTTGAGGTTTTTGTAGTATCGTTGTGTTGTGGGTACAGAATCTTCACCCAAAGAATATTTTCTGTCAGAAAAAAAAAAAAAAAAAGAAAATAACCAGGACTGAAAATGATGTATGAATGTCTTCAGTTTGCCGTTCTAGAATCATTCTCGATTCATTCTTGATGTTCTTCTGATTATTTTCTTTCCCTTTTTTCTTCTCTACCATTCCGTTCCCAAATTTCTGAGAGTTAAAATTGTTTTAAATTCTTTGTTCTGGTTCCTTCATTTGTTTTGCAGTAGAGCATATCAACTTTGTTGCAAGAATATTCAACACGTAACAAATTCACATTTGTACATTCAACAAATATTTATTGAACATCTATTTCATGTAAGAAACTGCTCCGGGCTGGTTGAGCGCTGGGCAGCGACACTGCCCGCAGCCTCTGCAGCGCCGGTTCGTTTGTCAGCCACCGGCGAGGGTCCCACAAAAAAAAAAAAAAAAAAAAAGAAAAAAAAAAAAAAGAAACTGCTCCAGGCACTACAGATATAACTGTAAGTAAAACATACAAAGAGTCTACTCCTGAGGGGTGATGTTTTAGTAGGAAGAGACTTACTCCATGCACACAGTCAAATAAAAATAACACCTAATCTCATTAAATTTTCAAATCTAGTTTGATTTGACTAGTTAAGGAATGTATTTATTACACTTTTATACATTTGTCAAAACCAATATAAATTACACCCTGGTGAATGCCAATGTAACTATGATCTTGGTTAATAATGAGTCAGTAGCAGTCCATTAACAAAAATCTCTCACTAATGCAAGACGTGATTGTAGGAAACTCAGAGAGGGGGAGGAGAGAGAGGCCCTACGGAAAATCTATACTTTCCCTCACTTTAAAACATCCCAAATACTCTAAAATATAAAGCCTATTTGCTCAAGTGCTTTTTCAGAAATAGTAGTGGTATATATTTTAAGTTTATATTACACTATTTCTCTTTCTTCTTTCCCTTCTTTTTCTTCTCTATTAAAAAATAAAAGTCACTTAATATAAAGATTAAGTTGCGATTAATAACTTCGTCGTCTTAAGAATGCAAAAGTATCATTAATGCCTAGCTTCTTTCTTAGAGTTTATTATAGGAAACATATCAAGCATACAATAAATAGGGAAAAAATTTGCACATATATAGGCATCCATTGCTCATCTTAAAAAATTACAAAAATATGCATTTGAAGCAAATCTAACCTCTTCCAGTCCTAGTCCCCAAAGATCAGCTGAACAAAAATGATAATGACTGGTAGTTAGTCATGTATTTGCATAATATCTATGTATATGTTAATTATGTCTAGGCAATTAAAATGTATGTGCATGACTAATCACAAACATTCCTAACAAAATTACATATGCACATATATATTTATGATGTTTATAGATATTTACATACATTTCTATAAATAGAATCACATTTTACATAATCTTCATTTCACCAGTATTTATTATACATAGTAAGTGTATATATAATAAATGTCACTGATATGAAAGATATATAGCATGTGATTTACAGTAATAATAAAGCATAACACACTTTAATGAGTGTTCCCAACAGATAAGTGTCTTTTATAGAATACTCTTGTTGATTTTGCTCAAAGCAGTATGCTCACAGATAATCTAAACTTGCTCTTTATGAACAAGCAGAGTTTTAACATGAAAGATGTCGTAATTTTTAATACTGACAGACTATAAATAAAGTAACAAAAGCCTATGGCAAAGTGTTGAGTTTCATGTACATTATTAACACCTTCCCTAGCACTGCCTACTTTGAGGTTGTCAAACTAGTGGTGGCACCCAAGCCACGGAAGCCGTGGGGGACCAGCTCTGGTGCTGGCTCAGCTGTGGCCACGGAGGGAGGGGTCCGCAAAGACCCTCCCAGAGAACTAGCAATGGTCAGGTGGGCAACCGGAGGGTGCTGCCTCCTGGACAAGAGTCTGCCATCACCAGATGTGGATTGGCAGTTGACCAGACTGTGATGTGTATTATTCTTCTAACCGGGGTTTTAGGAATATGGTGACTCATACTCATGTGATTTGCTGCAGGTTCACATGTGACCCAAAGACCCTGCCCTTCGCCAGGAGGTGGTCAGCCAGGAGGGGCAGTGTTACTTCATACAGGGAGTGGGGGAGTTGCAGTCTTTAAAAAGACAAGATACATGTGCAGAAACACCGGGGAAAGGAATGTACTGGACAACATAAAAGTGTCATACCCCAATAAGCATGTTCTATTTTTGTTTGCTGATCAGTCCTCAAATATTTCATAAAACAAATAGTCACTCAGAAAAAAAAATATGGATACATATCTCATACTCCCAGCTTCCCTGCCTCCCGTGATGAATTTTGTACAGTGATGGGAGGTGATTGTTCTGCTCTGTCCTCAAGGGAGGACTGTCCTGGGGTGGGTCTGACCTTTAGACACTGGGGGAAAAGCAGCAATTAGAGGTGGTACCTCCACAGAGACCCCCCCCGCCCAGTCTCACACGAGGAAGAGTTGAGTGAGCACTTGAAAGCCACTGGCCATCAAGTGCTCTCTTAATTTTCACCCAAGCAGGACGGGAGGCTGCCTGTGTGTCCTGGAGGAAACAGGTGCTTGTGGGGAGAACACAGGGAGAGCCGGGAAGCCTCGAATCCATTCAGGTACAGAGGCTTCCAGAATCACTCTGACCTGAGGTAGGGCCCGGCCCACAGACGCCTTCATTCAAAACAGTTTTTAATGGCGCCCAATATTTTTGGATGCTGCTGGGATTCCTGAATCGTGCTGTGTTTTCCCCCTCAATTCCAGATTCTCTGTAGTTTCACTTGTGAGGCAAGGAGCCAGCAGCATGTGGGAGCTTGTCATTATCTCCACAGGAACCAGAATATACAGGTCAGTATCTATTTCTTCTCTTTCCTAAAGAAGACGACGAGCGGGCCATGTTTACACGTCAGTCCACTTGAGCAACTTCGACGACAAGCTTTTAGGAGCTATTTTAAAGACTGAAATGATGTCAATTTGGTCAATTAATGCTAACTGTTAAGAGTTTATTTCTGCTGGCAAATATTATAAATCTGCATGAAAACAGGCGTCTACACAAAATGCTATGTTTAATGGGTTATCAGAAAACCACTAAGATTAAAAATTTTAATAAAAGTCTGTCACATCCCTTCACCTGAGTTACACGGTTACCTGAAAAACTAATAGCATTGTAAGGGCTGTGGTTCAGCTGGTTAGTGCTGTGGGGCTTGTGAAAGACTTGTTCCCTTGCAAAGTCACCTTAGATAGTAATGCTCACTTTTAAGTTATTTAGCATCTATGAAAACTGGAATAATTGATTCAGTTCTTCAGTTTCTATTTACTATAACTAAAAGCTTAAGTCTAATATTCAAATATGATTTTAAATTAGTTCTTAGCTATATAAGGTTGTCCAAATTTTCCATGGTGCAATTTTTCCATTTTAAAACCAAAAAAGTTATTTGTTATTTCCAATTTATTACAGTGTTATATAGATCAAGAAAGCAAGTCTCTCTCCTAATTTAAAAAATGATCTTTGATTCAACACCTTTAAGTGTTTCTGATGTCTTTGGAATTATTGCACTTGGTCATAGAGTGTTTCTTTTAATACATGGGGAAGTTAATAGAGTTTTTCTATCATGAGTCTCTGAGATAAATAAGAGACTCAGTCACCACGTGAATGAATTTTAAATTCGGCAGTCTTTCTGCTCAATTGAGATCAGCAGGCTTTTGAACATTATTGGGTCAGGGTATTTTATTAGAAGTCTCTGCACTTATGTACATGCTTAAAACAATTTATCATTACCCTTTCCGTCTGAAGACGTTTTACTGACTGAGAGTTAATTTACTGTACAGAGCGCGGCATGGCTGGACCAGAACCTCTAGTTAAACAATACAGTTTTACTCATATTTCTTTTTAGCCTTACATGTGTGCTCAATTTCACTGAAATGAATAATTAATTAAGTAAACTGTGGGGCTGCTTGCATTACAAAAGTAAAAATACTGTAATGCCAGTTTGTGTTCATAATTGCTCTCGCAGTCAAGTATTGCACAAGTGTTAGAAAAAAAGAGTCCCAAATAATAAAAGTGCGTGCGTAAGTGGGTGCGTTGCAGTGGATTTAAAGGATACAGGAATCAACTGTTCTAGTTCAGGATCCTGAAAATAATGAGGCAGGGGAGTAAACGATTTTTTAGTGAGTGATCACCTATTATGGTATTTGTTGTTTTCTTTCTGGGCTCAAGCATCATCGGTCAGTCTTCGACTCTGTCGAATCTGGTACTGATGGTTACAATTTTAAAAGAACCTCTACAACCATCAATTTAACTTAGTATAAAACTGATTATTCTCAGAAAGGCATCTTAAGGACTCTATTTTTTTTTAAAGAATTATTTTTATTTATTTTTTTAATTTTTAAATTTTTATTGAAATATTTTATTTTATATAATCCTTACATCTTTTTTCATCTTTGCACAATGTATGCATTTTCATTTTGGTTATATTCCCCATACAATTGCACCCCCCCTTATTTTGACTAGTCCTTCCTTTCCCTGCCCCTCTCGCCCCGTGTCCCGTGTGTCTCTGGTTTATAGTTGCTTGTTGATTTTGATTTTTACTTTGTATTGATTAGTCTTTTTCCTGGTCTCTTATTTAGGTTTTCTAAATTCCTGCTATGAGTGAGACCATCTGGTATTTTTCTTTTTCTTTCTGACTTATTTCGCTGAGCATGATCCCTTTTAGCTCCATCCATGTTGCTGCAAACTGCATGTGTTTATCTTTTTTATGCATACAAGAACTGGGGTGTTGACCAGAGGTGTGGGGCCTGAGAGGATTCACCAGAGACAGAGTGGGGAGCAGAACAGGTGGATCCACCCAAATACACTGCTGAGGGGAGCAATGGGGAGACAGGAGAGGTCTGCTGAACCATGTGGGTCAGCTCCCTGGCTGGGGATTGAGCTCATTCCTTAGTGGTTGGCGATAGCTTGATAGCTCTGAGACTTTAAAACCTGCTATTTTCCCCCTAATTTTGTAAAATTAAGTCAATGAAGAAATATATCCATCTACATAAAGAATAATCCATCAATATGTAAAAAGACACTTAAAAACAGGTTCTAGAACTTTCCTTTAATAAACACAAGATTTAGAGAAGTTAGTTCAAAAGAATTTACTGTGTGTCCATCTTGTTCCCTGCAGTGAGAACAGGCTCTCAGGCGCTAAGATGAGTTCTGTCCTGTCCATCGTCACAACAGAGGCTGGGCCAGGGAATAGGATGTGATCAGAAGTTACTCAAATTGCTTTGTTACATAAATTATTTCTGCTTAGTCCTCATGACAACAACAACGCAATAGAGTGTGCATTCCATTTGACAGAAAAATGCATTTCATCTTATAAATTTAAAGAAAAATTTCAAGACATCTCAGTAAGTTTGGAGTTAAAACTCACATGCAAGTGATTTCTCTGACAAGAGGAGAAACATCCATGTTTCTCCATGATGGGTCAGTAGTCAGTAGCGGTGGGGGTAAATTATCCTGCAAGGACTGTAGGAAAGTTCCATGGAGATGAGGAAAGTAGACTGTTTAAATGATATTTACCATGTAGTAACTTATTAACACTACTTCTTTGATTAGAAAAGGCTGCGTTTTTCAAAATTGAAATTAAAGATATCCATGTACGTAATTCAACATATTTATCGTATATGTCCACGGAATGTGTTCATGGTTTTGCACCCACTGTAAGTATGGCTAACTGGTGTGCCACGTGCCACCACATTTATTTTTTTTTCCACCGCATATTTTAATTAAATCTGTCTAGCAGAAAATTTTATACATCATTTGTGACACATCCTTTGCTTAGAAACGTTTGGACTCATAGTCATCACTCTCCATTCTTTTCTGAATAATTATTTGACTAGTTAATGAGCAATTCTTACATGGATGTTCCGGTTCCTAGCATAAGGAAGTAGGGAATACCTTCATATTTAGTTTTACACTTTCTCCCTCTCTCTACATGTTAGTTGAAAACGCTGTTGATCAGATCGCTGGACTCCTGCCAGATCCCTCCTTCCTGGGCCATGTGAGAAGTGCCAGAGCCTGCCAAGTCTCCAAACCAAATTCATTTCTTCAACACCGTCCCTCCAGCCAACACTTCATTTGTCATACACTCTTTGCAGTTGCAAAGGCATACTATTCAATGGGAAAATGAGATAAAAACACCATCTGTGTCCCCTATAAATACATTCAAATTACTAGATTAAACTGCGGCTTATTCCAGTGATATCACTTGTTCCTACACCAGTCAGAGGGGGAGGGGCTGACAGGTCTGAGACTTCTTGGCACGCTCTCTGTCGTCTCTTAAGGAAACATTTCTGAACAGCAAGCCATTCCCACATTAGCTTCCTTTGGTTTTTGTCTCTTAAAATTCTGACCTTATTTCTCAGAAGCTGTCACCTAAGTTCCCAGTGAGTTAGATTACCTCATGACATACAATAAAGGAGGATTTACTCTCATTGCTGTTGCTTCTGCTGTGTCTATCTTCTGCCTCTGGATGCCCCAAGGACCACAAGCATAAGGAACTCCTTCACGATCCTGTAGGCCCTTCACTTCTGCCCTTCCAAGCCAGTGGAGCTGATGAGGTGTCAAAGATGAGGCAGGTTCTTCCACACTACCTTTATGTCACCTGTTTCTTAACAATCATTTAGACATCATCATCCTCTTTCTCTATATGCAGCTTACTGGACTACTTTCAAAATGGTATTTCTTTACCGTGACTTAGATCACATAGATGTGAGAGCTGAAGTTCTGAAATTTGTCCTTAACCCTCCACCTAGAGTTATCGGCCAAAGGAAATTCAACAAGTCTATGAATCCCAGGTTATTTATATCTAAAATCATTGTTGCAAGACTCTTTAGAATATTTTTTAAAAAGTGTCAATGATCTGTGTGAAGAAATTCCTATTATGGACTTGTTTTTCTTTATCAAGTTTGTAGGAATAAGAATTTATTGCAGTGTTTGTTGAAAATTTGCTATATTTTGACCAATTAAGAATAAAGTTTGTCCAGAGAGGGACCACTCCATGAAACAGGGTCTTACTTAGACATTTCCACTATTTAAGACCAGATTAAAATATCTGAATATTATCCAAGAAAAGGTTTCTTTATGACAAAGTGCTGTCAGCATGAGTGCCCAGGATATTCCCCCAGAGGCCATGAGAGTCACTGAAATTGATGAACGATAAATAAAATGCCAGCCACATGACATTTACACAACAGGTAAGCACTGCTATGTGCTCTGTTTATGACAGGGAACTGGAAAGTAGTTCCATAGGAGGAGATTATGTAGGGTGAGAAGGTGCTTCCTTCACTCACTGACGAGCACAGTGATGCACTCATTCAAGTAATCACAAGACTGGCCATCTTAAAATTTTTTAAAATTCCATTTCAAAGATGGCGGTGTAAGATAAGAAGAGGAAGCTAGTTGTCTATGTCTCCCTCGAGGAAAGATGCTCTAGAGTCTACTGGTGATTTGCACAAAAAGCCTCCAAAGGCTGACATCAGCGTTATGACGTCATCTCTAATGGTGCCACAGAAACAGAGAGGGCCATGCTCCTGACTCTTTATCCTGGGAGAAAGAGACGGAATCTGCAGAATTGCAGAGGTGAGTGTCTTTTTGGGGAAGTCACCCACCAAGAGAAATCTTAGGGAGTTAAGAAAAGGATTAGGAGGAAGGGCTAGGTTCCTTTCTTGACCCTCCTATCCAGGTTAAATTTCTCCCCATTTTCATTTCCAATAAGATGCTTTTATTAGTAGTTACAGTAAAATGATTCTGTGTAAATGAGCAGGCTCCCGGTCATCACAAGGCACGCCCGGGGGATCTGAGAGAACCAAAGTGTCACTTCAATACAGAACTAAAGTGCACAGAAAAGCAGTGCGATTCCTCCTCTGGCTGCAGGCCCTTGGTCTGGCCCCACCCCCGGGGAGTGGCGCCTTTGTCAGGCCTGCTCTGCGGTTTGGGAGATGTCCGAGCCTCTGGGGAATCTGACAGAAGGATCACTGAGCATGTTAGAAATAACAGCGTAGGATAAATGGGAGCTCTGTGGAGGAAACAGAAGAGGGAGAAAAGTCTAGACCTTGTGTCATTTTAAAAAATCTTTCATTTATGACTCACTTGTGATTTTTTTTTTTTTACTTTAATGTTTGGCAACTCTATTTTATTTTACAGTAAACCCTCTGAACAGCAATAAGTTAAAAATAGGGACATGCATGACTAATTCCTCAGCTTCTGTTTCTTAAGAAACTTGATCTTCGCATATAATTTGCACATCATTTTTATTGACATTTATTATCTAGCATGGGGCTCCAAAGACATTACTGCTTCTGCAAATGTTTGAAGGCGTATCGGATTCTATTCAAAAGTTCTTGCTATTTTAGTAAGTCTGTATCTGGAAGACACTGTTTAATGTGTCCAGCTGATGAAGGTGAGCTGATCTGTTACTTGGAAAAACACAATGATTTTTTCCATTTCAATAAAAGTTTTCTTTTTAATGTCTGTTTGGACCCTTCCGCAGAAACAGAGCTCGGGTGCAGAGAGGAGAGGAATGAAGTTGGCTGCGTGGAAGCAAAGACGCCTCCAAGCATGACATGGGCCAGCCCCACACCTGGGGCCTCTGGATGTGGGCTCTGTCTGGCAACAGGGACTCTGCAGATTGCCTGAGTCTACTGAGACCCTCACAGGGGAGGGCAGAGGCAGGAGGGTCATCCTAGGGGAGAGCTGCAGAGACCTTGAATGCTGTGCCCTGGGATGCTGCAGCACAGGGAGTGTGGGAGCAGCGCGCTGAGCACGGGGACAAGGAAACGGCCCTCTGCCCCAGCCTCAGAGGCAGGCGGTCTTGGGAGCCCACCTTGTACTTCTGCCCCCAGAGCCATGAGCTGACATTTCCATGTTGTCTGATGCCTCTAAGTGTGTGAGAGTTTGTTACTGAAGCCACTAGGGCCTGTGCAAGAGGAGGGGAGAAAGCAAGACTGGGCAGGGAAGGCCTTCAGAAGCAGACGGGATTCCTGAGGACTAGGGAGAGTCTCTTCATTTTCTAGAAAGCCACAGAAATGGTGCCACCAAATGGCACAGACTTGCTGACCCACACAACAGAAATCTACCTGCCACAGCTCTCCAGGTTGGACATCCAAGATCAAGGTGCTGGCAGGACTGGCTCCCCTGTGGCTGGCAGACGGCTGCCCCCCTTGCAGCCCCTTCAAGGCTGATCCCCTGGGATGTGCACCCCTCGTGTCTCGCTTTTTAGTAGAACAGGAGTCCTGTTGGATTAGACCTCCATCCTGCTGGCTCAGGGTAACCTGATCACCTCTGGCCTCCATGCAATCATGTTCTGCGGTACTGGAGTCAGGGTTTCGGCCTGTGGGCTGCGGGGGGGGGCATGCAATTAGTCTATAACCTGTCGGGAGAGAACTGGCCGATCGCCAGGAAGATCTGACAGAGTCTCAGGAGAGACAGTTGCCGAGTTAAAGGCGACCAGACAGGAGGCTGGGTCTGAGCAGAACCCCAGCCTGTGAGTCTCCACAGTGCTCAGTCATTAGCTGTGACTTCCCTGGAACGAGACCTCAGGGCAAAAGCTGCAGAAGCTCCTGGGTGTACATGTCTAGAGATGATTATCTAGCTCCTTCCAGAAAAAAAAAAGGCAATTTTTTTTTTCTTGAAGGCATATCAACATGGCATATCAGCATGTCTGCCACAATTAATTTCTCCTTTCTGATTCTCATTTTTCCTGTTCACATATGAAAGGAACATGAAACAATAACATGGTGGCATCATTAGCAGAATAGCTAAATGTTGCCGTCTTGTAACATGGCATATAACAGCACATAACAGATGCTTCACACACAAATTTGGGTACTCAATTTCAGTAGTGGCTTGATCTGGTGTGAACCAGAGTCTTGGGAGTTCACTCTGTAAGGCGGATGTGTGTTATTATTATTGTAACTAGTACTGCAAGCTCAGTTAAAAGGCTTAACATTGAAGACAAAATTACTTGTCTTTAAGGTGATAATTTAGAAAAAAAATATTGGTAGAGTACAGTATTATGGTGAAAACCCTGTTGTTAGAAAATTTAAAAACTTATGGAACAGAAACCTACGTAGAATGGACTGTCATAAGCATCCAAATGTGCACTTAAATGTGATACAACATTCTAACAATCAACATAGAAGTTAGAGTTGTTAAAACATATACATTTATATACAGATAGGATAAACATGCCACAAAATTTTGGAACACAACTGAAGTCTATACTAAAAAAACCCTTCTTTTGTTGTTGTTATTAGTTGGACTTTAGAAACGTTTGAACCACTGAATTGGTTCAATAAATTTATGTACATAGCACAATGATACTGAATTTTTTGTCTTCCAGATGTAGATTTCTATTTAAAATGGAAATTGCAATTGTTATAAGCAAAATAAGACATCAATATTTACTTACACAAAAGCAAAGTGACAAAATCTGTAACTACAGATAAGATTTTCTGTTAAAATGTTACATTTGATTTTTTATTAATATTGTAAGTGTGGGAAGAATATTTGGAGGCAGTACCCATTTTCACTGGATACATTCAGAGTTTGTACCAGAATGGAATTAAATTGAGAATATCTGTGATTCTGCACCATTTAATTTTGGCAAACATTCAAAATATGTTCAATGTAAACAAGAGGTTTAACTTTTTTTTTCATTGTAAGAATCTGTATGAGAAGTTCTGTGAATCAAAGTAAAAGACAATTCCTGGGAACATAATAGGGTTAAAATATTTATTTTTTTCAATACCATAGCTAAAAAAACTGACACTATTTAGCAGAATTTGCTTGTGTTTTCCTCAGTATCTAAGATGAAATTGTTTCCTCGATTAAAAATATTACTGTGAACTGAAGATTCTACAAGTTCAAATTAAGCATAAATGCAATATTTAAAAATATTATAAGATTTAAAAAGAAAGACTTTATAAAAATATTGTCTTCAGAAAAATATCAGTGGCAATGTATTATAGACAAATCTAGAAAGAGACCAAACTACAGGATTACATGTGAAGATCATTTTGTCTGTGCTGTGTCAAGATACTCAGGAAACTGCTACAAACTAGATTTTTATTTTTCTTTAATATGCAATATATACTTTTATATATGATACAATATCATGTACATATCTTTTATCTTAAGATATATGTTATAGATCTTATAGATAGACCTTTTAAAACATACTTTATGGCTTATAAAAACATAACTCATATAAGATTTATCTCAAATCTTATAAGCTATATCTTATGATAAATGTATCTTAAATCTTGACATTTTTGTATCATATATAAGACAATTTTAACTTTGAAAATAGTTTCAAGTATAGAACTGCATTTTAGGTTGATACAAGTCAACAAATTTATAGCTAAATTAATAAATATTTCAAATATTGTATAAATTATTTTATTGCTCCCCTTCACTCTCAAAAGCAACTGACTATAAACAAAATTTAGATGGTCTTGCCACACATAGGGATTTTTAATGATGTGTTTGTGATGGTCATGCTTATGATATGAAGAGAGGGTCAGTCAATTTTATGTATAATAAAGCAAGGAAGTAGACGATAAGGAAGTAGACGATTTTTCTTTTTACTGGACACTGCCTGTAAGAGTCTATTTAGTTTCATTAACTTAAATTTGGTTTCATTGAGCAAGATAAAATAGTTGAGACATAAAGCCAGTACCATTTCTAATAAGCCAGTCTCAGAGTTAAAAATAATGAAGAGTTTTAATGTATTTTTCATTGTTAGAATTTGTCATTACTTATTAATAAAATATTTGATGTCTTATCCATACGAAAAATAAATATAAATAAGAAAATATGGAATCACATACTGGTAATCCAGAGGTCACTTCTGGAAACCCTAAGGCTTTGGGGTTCAGCATTAACAGTGGACTCAGTTTATAGGTTTTCTGCTTTAAAAAATCACATTGAGAAAAAAAACAAACAAACACCAAAGGATCAGATAAAACCAAACCAATAATAAATCCCAGAAATCTGATTCTAGAACTGAGGCCACCGAAGGGAGAGGGGGAAGTTGGAGCGCACAGGGGGCAGGGCCCAATAGACTGGGGGTGTCGGGGTGTCGGGGTGGTCGGGGTGCTGTGACAACAACACCTGAAGGGGGAGAGCCTATACTTCTAAATCATATGTAGTGTTGCAAACCAATGTTACCGCAATAAACAACAATTTAAAAATTATTATTTTTTAAATCAACAGAAGGCTCAATATCAGCAGCCAACCTCTGACCTGCAGTTTATGAGACACAAGAGGAGTCACTATAATTGTATCTGTCACCAGTGACATCCACACGGGGCATGGGGAAACTTAGGGGAATGGATATTGGGGGGTTGTATTTCTGCATTCAGACATAGTTTTCTTTTTATCATTAATATTCAGTCCAACTGCCCTATTGGTGGGTGAGCTAAAATAGAAAAGATATCCCTCCCCCTCCACCTTTACTCTTCCCATTAATACAGACTGGGAATCCTTCCCTAAATAAACAAGAAAAACAAGTAGAAAGAAGATTGGAAATAACACCTGAGAAGGTTTAGGTTTGGCTGAGGGGTGTTCCCACGCTGGACCACATGAGTAGAGAGATGAGTACCTCTCGGAACAGTTAGAGTACCGGGGGGAACAGTTGGATGGCAGAGTTTTCGGCTACATTTTCTAAACATCTACTTTATTAAGCCAAAGCTGCTGGTCCCTACATTGCTAATATAATTTTATTGTATATATAAAACAGTTCTTGTTAATGCTCATATTCTATTGTTTTGTGCTGTAGGGGGAGGAAAGCCAACTGTGTGAGAGAACACATTTTATTGCATTCTTCTCTTATTCAAGGCAGGGCAAATTGCAACCATAGAATTCAACAAATTATAAAATGATAAAAAAAAGTCTTAGTGTGTTCTCAGAATGAAGAATTAAGCTAGAATTCAGTATCAAAACTAGCTAAAAATCTTGAGCTATCTGCAAATGAAACAGTGCATGAATTTATAATGGAAATTAAAATTATTTTGGAACCGAATGATTATCAAAAAATATACTCAAACTTGTGGGATATCGTTAAAACTGTTCCCTTAGAGAAATGTTTAGCCTTAATTAGATATAAAACAAATGAAGATAAAATGAATAAACTCAGTATCCAATAATGGAAATTAGAAAATATTAAATTAAACACAGGAATAATAAAAGCAAAAACATAAATACGAGAAAGAGAAAATATCACAATAAAAGAGATTTTAAAAAGCGTATTTGGTATCTGAGAGGTTTAATGAATTTCAATAACATCTGGTAGAGCTAACAAGAGCTCAGAGGAGAAAGCAGAGTGCTCCGTGGCAGAGGGAAAAGGTGGTCCTCACATCCTAGCCTGTAGGAATCAAAAAGGTAGTAAGCGGCTTCATAGGAGAGTGAGATTTTAAATTTATATTACAAAAAAATTTCTAGAGAAATAAAGTTTACCAAATCTGACAGAAGAAGAGCTGGAAAATCTGATTTGTCTTAGCTGCATTAAGGACATACAGTACATCCTTATAGAACATTTCAGTGTAAACAACACATGGCTTCACCAGTGATAGCTTCTAAACATTAAGGGATAAATGTCACCAATCCTACTCAAACTAATCCACAGAATGTAAAAGTAAACCCTGCTCAACTTGTTATAAAAACCACCTAAGCCTTGGTATCAAAACCTGACAAAGATATTGTAAAGGATAAATGTTCAAATCATCAACAAACTGTTCTGCTCAAATACAGGTGTGTTTCAGCCCTGCTAGCCTCCTTGGAGGTACTAGCTGCCTGCATCCAGCACATATTCTGTGTTGTCTACTCAACAATCAGCCTCGGAGCCCCAGACGGTTGTACTGTGGGGAAGCCCAGGTGCCCGGACTGGTACTTGACGGGCAGGGTCGACCACAGAGGTCCCAAATTTCCTCTGGTTTGCCTCCCAGTAGAGTATCCAGATGACCGCAGCCCGCACCAATATCTGGCCACAAATGCACTGAGACCCAAATGAGGACCATGAGAAACAGGACATGGTGGTTTGAAGCCGCTAGCTTGTATCCCCGCCAGGATAACTGAAACAGGATCTTCCCTGTGCTCAGTGACCCAACAGAGGAGGGGGCGTTGGAGAGCACAGGGGCCATATTTTAAGGCACCCACTCCGGTGCCCTTCTGCATATGGAGCCTGGACTCTGGACACTTGTCCTATCACCTTGCAGCATTGGCACCAGGTGAGGTTTTTGTTGCTGTAATTAAATTCACTCGTGATGGGCTTGTGTAAGAACTGAGTAATGCATTTGGAGTAGTATGGTGATACAGTGATTTCATTTTTCAGAAGACTTTCCAACTTGGTGGTTTTGGATTTGTCACAGAAGAGGATTCATTCAAGATGGGCAGCACAGCAGCCTCCCAAGCTTGCAGGTTGCATGGCGCCCACGCCAGCAGTCTCGTCATGTCTCCTCTCTAATCTGTTGGGTTATTTCTATGCTTAATTAATCCCTTTCTGCTAGAACTATCTCATTTGGATTATGTTGTCCACAAATAAGTTCCTTGACCTCCTCTCTTCCTTAGCTTCTTGGGAAAATAAAATAGAAATATACAAATCCACTGGAACTCACAAGTGAAAAAAATTATATATTTTTTTGACTTTACCCTTTTGAAGATATTCATGACTTCCCTTAATATTTTAGTTTGTTTTGAACAAATATTAACATTTTTAACATTTCCTCTATAGAAAAATCAAATTTACATTATGTATTTTATAAGACAAAAAGAACCATAATGCGCCAGTTTTGAAAAAGTTCTACTCTTCACCAAGTCTAATTTAGGAGAGTAGGACTTATGAATAAATATGCCTATTTCCTGTACTTCTAATAATGTTCTAATAATGCTGGTAACTATAAGATTAGAATCAAAAGAAGTTGCCTTTTCTGTTTAATAAGAATGTCATAACCTCTTTTCATCTTTTATTACTAAGGTTTATCTTTCATAATCATGTTCAATCCTGTGGGTACAGGATGAAAGGATTTGGAGTAGCTAGCGCAGAGAAAAGTTCATTATGAAAGAGAACTGATTGTCAATATTGGAAAAATAATCTAACAATAGATTATCATCTTGCATTTTAATTTAACTTGGCTAAGTAGACAAACAGGTCTAAGGATCTGCAAATACCTTTAATATTTGAGGAAGAAAAGGAATTTGAAGCTAAAATCACATTGGCTTTTTGAAGCTGTACACATCCTTTGTCTGTTAAAAATTTAATGATAAAAATCTCTTTCATAATGGAAGTTTACTTCTAACTACCCAAAAGAAATACAAGTGTTCCTCAATCTCCTGTGAGAATCAAATCTATCTTTAAATATTGTATATTTTCCCATCGATTTTTGAGAATGTGATATGGAAGGATCGTGAAAAGGTATGGTAGCACTTTTTGACAAGTTGTTACGTATATTATAAAACATCAGTGCATATGAAAATATTATGATAGTCTCATAACTATTTTCTCCATAGTTTGAATAATGGTAGCCTCAGATTTGTGGTGAGATAGTTGATTATGTTTTAATTGTGCAGCAGACCTAATTTTGTAATTACATTTTCAATTTTAAAGAGTAATCCTTCTTTTTTAATCAGGAGATACATTATTAAATTTAATCATATTTATTAGTAGTAGATTTGCTTATGCCTAGAGAGAAGCAACATTTCCAAGCTTTCTTTTAATTTATACAATACATGTATAATCATTTAGGTCACCCCTCTATGTAAAACCTTAACTGGTCAGGTTTGTAGAGCTAAGGAAAAGGAGACAGCAGTCGATGTCAGAAAGAAGACACCATAGGTTGGAAAGAAGAGATTTGATGTGAAAATTAATATTGTATCTAAATAAGTGTATGTGAACAAAGCAATATTTAGTGATAGAAGCGAAAATTGGGATTCTTAATCCTGAATTTCCAATATCTTTAATTTTGTTCAGCCTTATTTGCTGAGATAAAGTTGGCTTTTTGAAAAAAAAACACATAAGAATAGGTAATCATTCCATCAAGTTAAGTTTTCCTTCGGATACAAGAAATTTTTTTTCAGGTATGAATTTTACCATCATATCGCAAACATCCACAGTTCTGATAATGTTCAATAAATTCATAGACACTGTCAAGTTGACAGTAAAAATCGTAGATGAAGAGAAGCCAGCGTAGGCGAGAGGAGAATGCACGCCTGTAATGAGCCCGTACAGAAAAGTTACACTTTGAGCACTTCACTAAATAACTTGCTTATAAGACTGCACTTCAAAATATTTAAAATATTTTAGTAGATTTTTTTAACCAATATGCATTGATAACCAGCTGCAATTTTTCTTTTATGATGCATGAAAATAAGTCTCACATGTATACAAAATTGTCATATTCATTAACTCATTTGTAATAAACTGGCCTATCAATCTGGTGTTTGCTATTGTTGAGTGGGAAATATATATAATAGGAAAACCCTACAGGCAATTCCATTAAAACGGAGACTAAAATAACATTGCTGCTCTCGATACTGGTTTTAAAATATGTCAGCGAGTCATTTGACATTCCTTTCATTAAAAGTGAGAGTCTAATACTGCCTCTCCCTGTGAATGTGGGGCGGCCTACTTGTCAATGAACAGAATGAGGCACGAGGGAAATTGCTTGATTCCCAAGATGACATGATAAAAAGTCATACGCCTTTAATCCATCTCTCCTCTTTCAATTGTGATGGTCTTACTTGGAACCCAGCATCAGACCATAAAGAAGCCACACAGACACACCGAATGGCAACAAACAGTGTTTCATCCCCAAAGGCAGCCGATGTCCAAGCTGACAGGCAGCATCAAGCACCAGAGATGTGAGCTTGAGCCTCTACATTGTTCCAGGGTTCAACCCTCCAACTGCCTTGCTGATATCCAGTCAAGAAGTGATGGCCTTGCTGGATGTTGCTCAGATTTAAGAGTTGAGATATTGTTTTGAGCCTCTGGGTTTGCTGATGCAGGAAGATAGGACTAAACTCAAGATGTCACTGCTATCATTGTTCATAAAGTTTTTTTTTTTTTTTAAATGAATTCATTCATGCAATAGTTTAGTCATTCAATGAGTATTTACTGCATGGCTACCATATGTTGGGTACAGTTTTAGCCTTGCATCAGTCACATCAGTGAATTTAAAAAAAAAATCCTGCCCCCACTAAAATTATATCTTGGAGGCAGAGATAGAACAGACATAACACCCAGCAGGAGACATGTTGTAAGGAAAAAATAGAGAGGGCGTGACAGGGTGATGTTGAAAGAAGTTATCTCTAAGACTATGACATTCCCGAAGTGACAAGGATAAAAAGCAGGAAGAAAGTCGCTTTAAATCTAGAACAAAGCATTACAGACAAAAGAAAAGGATATTTGAGAACAAAGAAGGGCATCCATGTGGCTGGAGCAGCGAGCAAGAGGAACAGCAGTCAGAGAAAGGGTCTCGCCAGAGAATGGGCGGACTGGTCAGTTGTCTTAGTGGATGACCTACATCCGAATTAGTACAGAAACTTGGTCCTATTCTAAATCCAATGGGAAACTTTGCAAGGTTTTGAGAAACCCACTTACATAATATGACATAATATTTCCTAATATTATAACAACTATTAAGTGGATTATATAAACTGGAGAAGGCAACTGACATAAGCAGGAAAGTTCTGGTCTCCACATCCTCAGTGGCATTTGTTTTTTTTCGCTGTTGATAGCTTTTCCCACAGTTACGAGATGACGTATCACTGGGGTTTCGATTTGCGTTTTGCTGATGCTAAGTGATGCTGGACATCTTTTCACGTGCCTGTTGCCAATCTGAGTATCTTCTTCGCGTAAATGTCTGTTCATATCTTCTTTCCACTTTTCAGTCAATTTTTTTGTTCTTGAGTTACACTTAGTTCCTTATATATCTTGAATATTAAGCTCTTATCAAATACATAATTTGCAAATATTTTCTCCCATTTAGTTGGTTGCCTTTTCATTTTGTTGATGGTTTTCCTTTGCTGTTTAAGTTTTTGTTTGAAGTATATGCTTGATGTCAAACTTCACAGAAAAATTGTTGCCTCGGTGTCATTAAAAGTTCTGCCCGTGGGCCCCGGGGCTGAGGAGCCGCGCGCCCTGGAGCCTGGAGCGCCCGCGCGGCCTCGAGAAGGCGCGAGGCTGGGGAGGCCGCGGGAAAGCGCGTCTCAGCTCCCGTGAGGCGTCGGCCGGGAGCCCCGGCCCCGCTCCTGCGCCCTTGGGTGCCGGGGACGGTGCGGGGCCGCCCGCGGGTGGGCACCGGGCCTGGGGCCGCCTGCCTGGACGCCTTTTGGGTTGGGCAGCCCCAGCCCCTACGGGGAAAGAGCTTTTAAAAATAAAAGCTCCCTTGGGAAGTGCAGATCGGGCCTCCCCAGTGGCAGCGATTGAGCGCTGGGCTGTGAAGCTGCCACAGCCTCTGCAGCGCCGGTTCGATCCCCGGCTGCTCCCCGGACCCCAGCAAGGGTCCCACATGGCGCGCAGACCTCTCCTGACGCTCGCTGCTCCCCTCAGCAGTGTATCGTCAGCCTGCCTGCTCTGTTCCCTCCTCTGGCTCTGGTGAATCCTCTCACCCTCCTGTGCTTCTAACTGTACCCAGTGCTTGTATAAATAAATAAATAAATAAATAAATCTTTTTTAAAAATAAGTAAATAAATAAATAACGATAGAACCTTTCCATGATGATGTTGATATTCAATTAGTTTGTTTAATCATTTTTTTATCATGTGCCAGATACCACCCAGATTACTTTGCCAACAGTAATCCTCTAGAATATTAACCCCATTTTATAGACGAGAAAGATGAGGTCATGGCCTGTAAGCAGTTTGCCCTGTGCACTGAGCTGGTTAGCGCCAAGTCCAGCCCTGAGAATCCACCCTCAGTCCATTCACTATATTGTTCTTATTCATGACCAGCTACATGTGACATTTCCATCCACTCCTTTTGTGCACAGTTATGCCTGCAATTAGTCATGTACATTCAACATTAGTAACAAGTATTTCTGCCATCTTAAAAGATAGTTGTGTGTCCAAGGAGCAACTCCAAGCCATGAAATTCTGATAAGTCTACTTTTGCGAAGTCTTCATTTTCCACAATAAAACACTGGATGCAGGCTAAATTTGATTGTGCATCAGACAAGCAGATACAGCACTTTGAAGACTATGAAACGGTTTAATAACCAATACATAGACTGAACTTTCTGAAAGGTAGAGTTGTAATTTAATTTTATTCATAGCTGTCAAGTACCAAAGGCCAAAAATAAAATAATAAATTCAAAAGAATATTAAAAATTAGACCTTAAGGAGAGTACCAGGCAGATGTTTGCAAGATTAATAACACATTATTAAATTTCAGTGGAACAGTACCATACAGAATGGTGGTTCTAAATATAACACATTTTGGGTTTTTTAAACTTATGAGTCATTCTGTGAGCCTTTTGATATAAGTCATTGAGCCCATAATCTTTTATCTAATGTTTTTGATGACTTCTCTCTTTTTCTATTGTTTAACATTTGAATTTTCCTGAGTTCCCCCATTTATTCCTATTACATCTTTTTCTTCCCTTGATCCTTATTTTGAATTCATTCTCTACTTTTTTTTTTTTTACTCCTGTAGAAACCAGTGTAAGCAAATTCATGCATGTTGTAACTATAATCAGAATTCAACATGTTACAAGTTTTCATTTTCCCCAGTTTCTTTCTTCTTTTTCACACAGGAAGGATGGCGCTTCTTCCCTCCTGCCCACGTCCTCATGTCCATCCCACAGAAGCCAAGCTGTGGGGACCCACTCCCGCTCTTCATGGGCGCCCACACATCCCCGTAAGATCAGCGTCTGGGCTGGCAAGACCTTCACTCCGTCCCTAGAAACACCCCGAATCTTTCCAGACATCGTGGAGCTTGTTGATCAGTATGATGGCTTCTCTCATTTGTATGGACAGCAATAGGCCGTGAGGCTATTGCTGCTCATTAGTAAAACAGAAGGCAGAAAGTATGGCAGCCGGTCTAAAAAGATCTAGAATATTCCCAGAAAGTAGCATAAGATTTGGGAGATTGTGTCACAACATAGGACTTTTTAATTTACAAGGTTTAAGCACAAGTTCTTGAACTTTCTATAATAAGTTCTGTCACTTTGCCAACAAAGGGACCAGAATAGATGGGATATAGTTAAAGGTTAATGTTTGCATGCCACCCGGGTCACAAATAAATGTTTTATTTCTTTGGGAATCCCAACTTTCATTGCTATAAATAATTAATTGCAAGCACTGGATGATCGTTGTTAAAGGTCATAATGGAAACAGGGTTTTAGCATCGGTGTTAGAATTGCACAGAGCACCCAGAAATAGAGGCGGTGCTCAGGCACTGATTCTAGTCCCAGGGCAGCTGAAGGGTGGTGAGGAAAGGGGCCTGTTGTTCATTCTTCCCTGGTGTGATGGAAACCCAGAGAAACTCTTCATAACGAGTTTCTTTTTTTTAATGCTGGGGCTTCACGTGTGTAAACTTGTTTGTGTTGCATTGTTAATTTTTCTTTTTGCCCCCCGCCTTTGGAAGTCCCTTTCCCACACCCACAGATCTGCTGTCTGCCTCTTTCACTGTGGCTGGGCGCCAGAGTTTCAGGCTGGCAGGCCTTCAAGGCTGTTGTGTTTACCCAGATCCTCCCACCTCCATAAGTTAGTTTAGCATTAAAATATTCATGGCAAGAGAGAATTACAAGTAAAAAAAAATTATTGTCTTTTTGGTTTGTTTCTCTGTGCTCTGCAACTCAAACATGGGTACCATGTAAGTCGTGATTGCCTTGTGGAGTAAAATTCCTTACTTTGTTTTCCAAACCTGGACGGTTGTTAGCTGTTGTGATTCTGGGGTCGTTATACAAAGCTTACCTATTCAATTAGAGAATGGTCTGGACTAGGAAATGTCAAGTAGTATAGTTGTCACTGTGACAGCTCACAGACATCAACATGTGTTTGTACTGGACAATTATCATCATCTGCGGATTTGAAATCACTGCCCTATTTTCATATTTTAAGCAATCATTGTATTTCAGTGTCTTTGGCCCAAGCTACTTCTTCTCAGAACACTAATTACAAAGTGAGTAGGTGGTGGTACTATACGAAAAGGAACCAATTTTATAACCGGGCATAGGTATATTTGTATTTTATTAAAAAAATTTTGATCATGACCTCCTCTTGCTAAAGGCAGTTAAGTTAAAACAACATGCTTTACCTATAAATGTCTCCAATTCTATCATATCTACTGTGGTCGTCTGGGATTTTATTCTGTTTCTCCCAACTTAATATATTTTAGTCAGTATTCACTGAGATTATTCTGTCTCTCATTGGTAAATACAGTATTAGAGTCAAAAGTTATGTAATACCGTGGCCATTTTTCTCACAACTGTTTCTTATTTCAATGCTCTGCCTGAGTGAGTTTCACTCCAAACAAATATGTTTCTCTCAGCAATGATCTAGGGGTAGTGAGCTCATGGAGACTTTACAATATAGAAACAATTTTACAGCTGCTCTTCAATGATAATTAATGTGTCTGTCTAGCTATGAAGAGATGTTTTTTCCTAAACAGTTATACATTATTCCACTCACTACCGCAGCTATTATAGCTGATAAGAATTGTGTTATTTGGGGCCTCCCCTGGTGGCACAGGCTGTTGAGCACAGCACTGTGAAGCTGTCCACAGTCTCTGTAGCACCAGTTCAATCCCGGGCCGGGCGGTGAGGGTCCCTAATGGTGCAGCAGACCTCTCCTGTCTTGCCCGCCGCTCCCCTCAGCAGTGCATTTCGTCAGTCTGCCTGTTCTGTTCCCCACTCTGTCTCTGGTGAATCCTCTCACCCTCCCGCACATCTGGCCTATACCCCAGTTCTTGTATAAATAAATAAATAAATATTTAAAAAAAAAATACACTCCTCATCCCTGCTATATTTACAATTTTTGTCCTTGAATCTTTTGCACATGTGGCCAGTGTATGGGGAGGGGCACACTGTGGGTTGTGCCACCATTTGCATTTTGCCAGGAACACTCTTCCAGCTCCACTGGGCAAAGGGTATAACTTAAAATCATTTTTTACCGCACAGTGTTTTTATTCTGTGTCAGCTGCAGAAGAGGTGCTCAGCAAATGAAAAACTGTTTAAGGTAATACTGGGTTACATTGTTGTCTGGATTTTGGAAGGATAAACTTCCTCACCCACCACCCCTCAGGCACAGTGACCTTAACACTCCCACAAAGAAGCAAACATATTCTACCTCCACAGTCCGTCCTGTTCCCTTTCCACTCTGTGCTCTCCCTACCCCTCCTCCCACCCCCATACCTCAGGTCTATGGTCAGCTTTTAAGGGTTCGTTTTTATCTGACCTTCGCTTGGTTTCTCTAATCTAAGTGCCCCCAAACAGGTGAGTGGATTGAAAAGATGCACAATGGACTATTACTCAGTGATCAAAAACAGATCAACTCGGGCCTCCCTGGTGGTGAAAAGGGTTAAGCACCACACTATGAAGCAATCTGCAGCCTCTTCAGTACAAGTTCAATCCCCCACCAGCCAGGGAGCTACCCACATGGCGCAGCAGACCTCTCCTGTCTCCCCACTGCTCCCCTCAGCAGTGTGTTTCAGTCAGTCTGCCTGTTCTGCTCCCCACTCTGTCTCTGGTGAATCCTTTCACCGCTCCCCCCACATCTCTGGCCTGTACCCCAGCTCTTGTATGCATAAATAAATAAATCTTAAAAAAAAAAAAAAAAACAGGGCCTTCCCAGTGGCGCAGCGGATTGAGCGCCATGCTATGAGGCTGTCCGCAGCCTCTGCAGTGCCAGTTCAATCCCCGCCGGCTGGCGAGAATCCCATATGGTGTGGCAGACCTCACCTCTTGTGCCCACTGCTCCCCTCAGCAGTGTATTTCTGTCATCTGACTGTTCTGCTCCCCGCTCTGTCTCTGGTGAATCCTCTCACCCTCCTGTCCCTCTGGCCTGTACCCCAGCTCTTGTATAAAAATAAATGTTTAAAAAAAAAAAAATAAATAAGTTCATGCTCTTTGTGGCAATACAAATGCAGTTAGAAGGGATAATGCTAAACAAAATAAGTCAGAAGTAGAAAGACAAATAAGTGACACAAGTCTCGTATATGTGGACTACAGGAGCGTTTTCCTAATTCACTTTGAGAACCTGTGCTTTCCTTTAATTCTGGGAAATTTCTTACCATTGCTTCTTTAAATACTGAGTCTCCTAGTCTCTCCATTTTCTCTGTTTAAAAGGCATAAGTGGGATATCTTCAAGCTGGTTTTGTTTCCTGACTTCGTTTTCATACAGTCTAGTGAGATGTTTCTCTGTGCTCTGTTGTAAATGATTTCCCTCAAATTTGCTTGCCAACTTTTCTCGTCTTGTCCGTTAAGAACATAGCTATTATTTTCAATTACTGTAACACTTATATGTAATCTTTCTATTTAGTTCTTTTTTCTACTATTGGTTCTCCTTGAGAATATCTTTTCTTCTTATTCCTTTTCTTTATTTCTTCGATCCTGTTACGTAGACTGATATTTAAGGTACTTGAATACTTCACTGTAGGCTTAGGAGGTAATACTGTCCTTTCTTCTGACTGCTCATTATATTTCATGGCAGTTTATTTCCCCCTATGTCTTGATGTTTTAGTGATCTTATCTTCATGCTCAGCTATTTTTCTTTGAGTCTCAGAATTCCATGATTGGAGCTGCTACTGTGTGACCTAGTTTCTCACCGCTTCTGCGTGTATCATATAGGGCTCATTGATTTGGGGCGGTTTTTGTACTGAACTCTTCTTGGGTTTATATTGATTTTCTCTTTCGGTAGTGGAAATTTGGATCTTCACAGATGAATGATGCAGGCTTGGGTTTTTCATTTCTTATCCATTCATAATTCCTTATAGAAATCAATGCACCAAATCTCTGTTGGTGGGAATCGTTATTTGAGTCCTTATTCCTATGAGAGAAAAATCCTCATTTTTCCGGGTTTATATAGGAAGGTAGTTCTAATCCTACTCCACCTAGGAAAAGCCCCAACTTTTCCTCTCAATGCCTTAAAATGCCAATGTATATCTGTATAAAAAATTCTGATGCCCCATGGGACTATTATTTTCCCTGGCTGGAGAATTATACTTAAAAATTATTTATTGGACTGTGACATGAATATAGAAAAGGGTATCAATGAGAATTGAGCAGTTTCATGATGTTTTCCAAATTAAACATGCCCTCATAACCAGCACTTCAGATAATTGTAGAACATTTACCTTACAATTCTGCCTATGTGTGCATATTTGTATATTCTGAAACTGGAGAATTTCCAGTTCTTATTCTCAAGATTTATTTTAAATTTAACATTGCAATGATTCTCTCTCTCTCTCTTTCTCTGTCTCTCTCTCTCTCTCTGTCTGTGTCTGTCTCTCTCTCTGCCTGTCTCTCTGTGTCTCTGTCTCTCTCTCTTTGCCACTATTTTGGTCACCACTCCTCCCCAACCCTCTCCGTACACTTGAAACTCTTGTCTTACTCTGAGAAAACTGGGCCCACTATGCACTTGGAATATCTTTATCTGGTCCCAAATTTTTGTAAATATTTACATATAACATTTGTGTTGAAGCCTCAGAGCTTCTTATGCCATTGCTTTTGGGATCCCCTGCAACATCAGGTGAGAGCCTCCTCCTGCAACAACATCCTTACTACCTGGTCTCTTGTCAATCACCTATAGATGATCATCTGCCTCCTGAGAAGAACCATAGATCTGAGAGCTTTTACCTACCACACCTTTATCTCCCCTGAAAGTTAAACTATGTGGTTCTTCTTAAATTTGAAAATACTGAAAATTTTGATACGAAATGGATAAGACTGTAAAGGTAGTTGAATACGATCAGATCCTCTTATAGTCGGTGGGCTACATAAACTCATCTTCACTGCATTATCATTCTCTTTTATTTCCCTTTATCTTTCAAAATAATTTATAGATTGAACTCTGAAGCCGTTACATTACAATCTCAGCTTATAAGTTTTTTCTGGAATTATACACATTTCATGATTAAGTGAAAGATGAAATTATTATAAAAGTGATATAATATATAAAGTTAATGAGTTTGACCCTTAAAACTAAACCATTAGGGCCTCCCCGGTGGCGCAGCGGTTGAGCGCTGGGTTGCGAAGCTACCCGCGGCCTCTGCGGCGCCGGTTCGATCCCCGGCTGCTCCCCGGCCACCGGAGGAGGGTCCCACATGACGTGTAGACCTCTCCTGCCGCCCGCTGCTCCCCTCAGCAGTGTACTTCGGTCCTTCTGCCTGCTCTGCTCCCTGCTCTGGCTCTGGTGAATTCTCTCACCCTCCCGCGCTTCTGATTGTACCCAGTGCATGTATAAACCAAACAAACAAACAAATAATAAAAATAAATAAATAAGACATGCCTCTAGAAAAAAAAAATTAAAAAAAAAAAAACTAAACCATTATATTTATTTTGTTACATATTTTCTTTTTTTTTTAAGATTTTTATTTATTTATGCATACAAGAGCTGGGATACAGGCCAGAGATGCAGGGGGTGAGAGGATTCATCAGAGAGAGAGTGGGGTACAGAACAGGCAGACCAACTGAAGTACACTGCTGAGGGGAGCAGCGGGCGAATCAGGAGAGGTCTGCTGCACAATATGATTTCTCCCTGGCCAGCCAGGGATCAAACTCGTGCTACAGAGGCTGCGGATTGCTCCATAGTGCGGTGCTTAACCCCTTGCGCCACCAGGGAGGCCCATTTGTCACATATTTTCTATGTCACGTCAAGCATTCATTTTATTTAAAAATTTTCTGAATGAAATTTCAAAATCACCCATTTGAACACATCCTTCTGCTGCAGTATCAGGAAGAGACCACTGAAAATGTTCTCCTCCTCGGCTTCGTTTCTTTATGGTCCACGCAGACGCGAACAGCATTTTCTTTTTAGCATCTGGACTGGTCTCCCGCGCTTTCTGTTTGCAAAACGCTCACCCCAGCATCTCCAGGGGTCTGCTTCGCCTTGACTGACTTTCTCTGTAGAAACTCGAGCTGGAAATTAATTCTCTCTCCAAATTTTACTATATAGGAAATTACCTTTTTTTTTTTTTTTCATCCTTAAAAAAAGGGTTTCAATTGTGCTTCACAGGAAAGTGCAGGGGATTGAACTCCCAACCCCGTCCCAGCTCCCCAGGCCCAGCCAGGCTGGTGCATCAAACAAGTCTCTGGTGAGGATGAGCGCAGGGCCTGGCGCCCCCTGACCGGGAAGCCGCCTACCCAGGGGACAGAGCTACAGCGCTTTTTAAAGAAAACATAATTTCTCCCCAGGAGAGCCATGGGACAGAAAAATTTCTGGGCTGCAGCCACAGCGCTGCCCCCAATTTGTCCCAGGCTGTGCTCACCAGGACTCCCCGCCGCCCGCTACGCAAACTGGGCCGCTCCTGCCATTCTCAGGCGTGTGGTGGGAGCCGCCCTGCCCTCCACAAACGAGGTGTCGAGCAGTCTGTCTACTTAATATCACACGGCCCTGCCGCTCCCGTGCTAGGAAGGGGTGGGGGGGGGCGCCACATAAATCCTTTAAGTGACACATGTTCTTTTCCTTGTGACTGCGCCATTCCAAATTACCAATATGAAGGATGCTAAGTTTTAGCTATTTTTCTAAAATGTATCAAGTGAATAAATCTGACAGACGTCCATCTATGAAAGCATTGCAACGTGGATTTGCAGGAGACCAAATACGTCTTTTTTTGCCAAAAGTTGATGTCGTGGGAGGGGCGCCGAAGGCCGGGCAAAGGTTGCTTTTGACAGGTATTTGCATGCCAGCTTCAGCCAGGATGGCACCTGCAGACCTGCTCTCCTTACCTCTCCTCAGTGGAAAAGGCAGAGCTTCATCTGCTTATTTCTGGATACTGCTCCAGGTAACCTCCCCGCTGAGCTTCCTTTCTCTCCCCCAAAGTCCTTCTGCCTAAACAAAGCTACTTAAGGTTCATCTGAAGCCACATGGGCAAATTAATCACGTGGGTCTCGCTATCGATACAGGCGTATATACATGCTATTACCAAACGTCTTTGACTTTACCTTTTACCAATGTACGTGATACTTATTTTAGCTGTCCAGGTAGATAGCTCAAAGGGATACAGGATGATCTCCTTTGCACCCCACCAGAAAGTTCCCTCTTCATAATAATGGAAACACTTAAACCTATATATTTATATATATGTATATATATAGCCCATATGGAAACATTTAAACCTATATATTAATTTTTAATTCTTCAATATAAAATGACATTTATAATAAGTCATCAAAAGCTCTACAAGCAGAGAATTAGGCTAACAAATGTGACATATTGTACTAATGAGGTCAGCATTTTATACATTCGCCAGTTTAATTATTCTTAGCTATGTTTTTTTTTTTTAAAGACTTATTTATTTTTGCATACAAGAGCTGGGGTACAGACCAGAGATGTGGGAGGTGGTGGGGTAAGAGGAATCATCACAGACAGACTGATTGAATACTCTGCTAAAGGGTGCAGCAGGTGAGACCGGAGAGGTCTGCTGCACCATGTGGGATTCTCTCTGGTTGGTCAGGGATCGAACTTGTGCTGCAGAGGCTGCGGATTGCTTCATAGTGTGGTGCGTAACCCCTTGCACCACCAGGGCGGCCCCCATATTCTTAGCTATGTTTTTATTAAATGTTGATTAAATGAAAATAGAAGCCTAGGAAACAAATTCCCTTTTTATTTTATGTTGTTAAAAGCCAATGCTGTGGTGCAACTTACCAAGGCTTCTGATGTGGAAGTTGGTGGATGATAATATGCATTATCAAAAAGGCTGACAACTACATGGATTCACAAACCTTATCAGGCTTTGGACTTAAAGAGCCCTACTTTGTAATGCTGATTACGGGGAGGAAAGTCCTTTACGCTCCTGTGTAGAAGCAGCTAAATTCAATTTTACATTGATACATTTTAATTATTCCCCAATGAGATTTTTCTTCTTATTACCTAATAATTGCTCTTAGCAGATTCTGATAACTATGTTTACAATGAATAGCATGAGCCCTAGCTCAAAATACATCTCTTTGTCATCAGTGAAAGTAAATATAACTCTTAGGATAAACCAGGTAAGTACCGCCCTGTTATCTGAGCAAAGCAAAGAGGCAGTGACCTACTTTCCTTTCACATTTTGCCTACCAGCAGTATTAAATCAAATGGAACACATTAAAACCATCACGAAAGGCAGACAATAGTTTCCCTCTGATTGCCTGCCTCAGCCTGGTAGCAGTGTGAAAGTTACAAAAGTCATTTGTATCAACTCATTACCATGTCACCTCATTTCATGCCCCTGCTGGATAAGTGGCAATAAGCCCTGGGCTCGCGTATTCCACATTGTCGCCATTAGAACAAACCCTAATAGCACCCAGCTGTCGAAGATTACCCCAGACAGTTATTGAGATTTAGGAGGGGCAGCTTGCTACTGATTTAGGGCATATTCTTTAGAATGTTCTATCATTTATTCTAGAATGGAGAAATAAAGCTGATTTTATGAAGAGGGCTCGTGAATTATTTTCTTCATGCAGGACACTCGAATGCTCCCAGCAGAGTGCTCTTCTTGCACTTTAATTCAAGGTAATGATGTTGCTGCATCTTATGCAGGCACTTAAAATGCAGTTTAATGCCACCTTCACTGCCGAATCCCCTCCTCAAGTTCTTGGGACATTAAATTAACTGGAAAACTGAATACAGAAATAAATAGCCTGGATGCATCGAAACTTCTCTTTCTTCTTTCCTTATGACAATGAACAAAGAATTAGCCCTCTGAAATTGTAAGGAAACCTGTTTACTCTAGAAATACCACTCTTCCGGAGAGGGCCTGAGAGAGACAGTTGCAGAAGAGTTTTCTCTGGGGCCTCCAGGAGCCACCTGAGAGCTGACCCGAGCACCAGCCCAGCGTCCCCTGCTGGACTTGGCGGCGGCTTCACGATGCGTGTTCACAGCAGCTCTCCCTCTTCATTGTGCCAATGGTCAGAGGCCTTGTATTATCCTACTTTCTACACAGTGGCTTTGGACCCATTTATTGAGTGGGAGAGAGAAAACTGAAGAAAGCACACTGCCTAGTTACGTAAGCTTGTCTTCAGGGCTACTCTGCCAAGTCACTACTCATTTGAAACCCAAGGACACAAATGCTCTATTTGCTGGTGTAGGACTTCAGCAAGCAGCAGAATCCTTCAGTGAGGTCTGTTCGTATGGTGACCCTCTGGGGCGATGAGGAACGGCTTCCCTTGTGGCCCAGGTGGAGCTGTGCTTTTCTACTATTTATCAAGATAATGGTTAGTTGTTTTTGTTTGTTTGTTTTTTTAATAAGTGAATGTTAGATCTTTAGGAAGGAAAGAGAGAGAATTCAGCTTCATGTCCCTATGTTTGGTAGAAGCATGTGTGTGAATGTGTGTTTGCCTTTGTATAAAGGAAGGAAGGGGCTGAGAAAGAGGTGAGTCTCTTCTGAATTTTGCTGTGTTTGTTCTCACCCACCAAAAGTTAATATCTTTATGTGGTATTAAAGCTTTGGGCTCTTTGGAAATTCCATCTAAGGCGTTCCGTCTACCATTATGGGGATCAAGTCACAGGATCGCTATCTACATCTGGAAAATTGAAATGAAATAAAACCTATCTCAAGAGTTTTGGTGATGACTACCTTCCACACACATACACAAAATCTAATGCAAAATAACATGTAAGAATATCATGTAAAAAGCTCTTTATACTTTCACTTTTGAATGGAAGAAATCTACATTTAATTACAGGTAACTTCTGACTATATTACTTTTCATTTCTATTTTTGCCTACATATTTGAAAAAAAAAATAATTAAATTCATTATAATGCCCAATTGTCTAAAATACCTAGTTTATGACTTTGCAGTGCAGGAGGTGAATGCTTCCATAACCTTTGAATGCCTGATGGCTTTAAGTCCATGCATCTACGCTTTTTAGAAAATGTAAGCTTGGTGAATGAACATATGGATCAAATTTGAAGTTAAACAAAGAGACTTGGTGATAAAAGTGGGGACCTATGACACTGTGATGTTTTCTGAAAAATGGGAAATGTTTTGTGTTGGGTGTAGACAGTAGGGATGCAGGCTTGGTGGAACTTCACTGTGATCCTTTCCCCCACCATGAATTTAAAAATGATTCCCTCTGTTAAATATTAAACTATGATATCAATCATCAGATCAGATCAGATCAAAATCAATCAAAAGCTTCTAAAAAATTGACCTTGGTTTCAGACCAGGGAAAATTTTATGGCAAAGAAACTCACGTCTCAAGCCCATGTTTATAAACTTAATATATTTGAATTCCTCTTATTATCATTTACCCATAAAGAAATCATCACTTTCCAGAGAATATGTCTTTAGCATTATAACTCACACTTAAAAGTGACAAAGTGTCGCTTACATCTATATCTGTGAGCATCATAATATGTCTATTTGAAAAAGACCCAGAATTATGAACTGAGAAACTGGATCTCTAAGTCTGGAGACTTTTATACTATGGGTAAATTCAACAACAGAACCCCAACTGCTGAAATCCCTGATAAACAATGTTGGCCTCTGTGGGAAGATTCTGATTTTGCAAAGGGTGTATGTGCAAGGTAACTCGATATAATTTTCCATCTAAATCCACACCATCCATTGCCAGCTTCTCTGCCTTGTGGAAATTTCATCCACCACTGGAAGTTTTTGATACATCTTTTATTTTTGTCAACTCAACCAAAATATATTATGATGCCATTTTGTTAAAGGTTTTAACATATTTGTCAAATGGGGAGCTCTAATATACACATTCTTGTAAAATTGTTTATATATATATATATATATATATGCACAAAGACTAAGCATCATGTTTATTTTGAGAAAAATTGAAAAATAGTTCTTTGAAGTCTCACAAAATTTACTTTTAGTAGCAAATAGTGTAAAGGTATAGAGAATTCTTTTAAATGTTTAGCAATATTGCTGTTAGGGCTAATAAACCTTTTCAATAATTTTTAAATGCTTGCCATCTGTGATTCTGAAAAATCACAAAAATAAGAGCATTTCTAGAGTCAGTTTCTCTCCTCTTTCTATTGAATAGTAAATACATGATCGCCTTTTACAGTGACCTGCTAACCTCATCCCCCAAAGTGCTACCTGTAGTCATACAACCCTAAACAAGAGCAGGAATCTTTCTCAAAAAAAAAAAAAAAAAGAAGAAGAAGAAGAAGAAGAATTTACTCTCTGTCCATTTATACATGGGGATACTAAACATATTTTTAGCAGTTAAGCTTTCATTGTTCTATTTCTAGAGTGATTTCCATTAAACGTACATGTTGTGTTTCATTTTTGTGGATATGTATTAATAAAAACTCTGCATTTTCCTATCTTATAAAGATAGGAAAATCTTTTGTGTGTTTTGTAACTAACACACAAAAAAAGAATTGGGACTCAACCTTTTTCTCACTTGATGTAAAGAAAGTATTTATTAATCATGCTCTGATGAGTATGTCAGGATAAGATGTCAGTGTTTATGCAATTTAACGTAAGAGTTTCTATACCTCAGCATAGATTTACTGCCACAGCTTTTTCTTTCTTTTTTTTTTTTTTTTTTGTATTCTTGGCTATATTGTATCCAAAAGATCAGGTTTTCTTGTAGGCCTCACGACATACATGGCGTTAACAAAAGATTTTCTCATGCACGCATTCTGTCATAAATATTACAAACAAATTTAATGAGAATTCACATAGCTGCCAAGCTTGAGAAAGGGCAATTTTAAAACCATATTGTACAATTGGTATCTCTGACTGCTTGCAAAAATAGGCGGCCAAATAACTATCTGTCAACAATGAACAGCTTTTTGATCAGATAGTTTAAAAGTTATTCCAAAGCAAAGAGCACGCGCCGTGTGAGAAGTCGGCCAAGAAGTGCAATAGGGGTCGTGATTATGCAAACTCTGTGCCTGTGAGTACACTGCATCGGTTACTAGAGAAGCCTGCTCTTTCACTTCACATGGGTCAGGCTGTCAATAACACAAGTTCCCCTACAAGGGCAAGGGCTGGCTCGTTCTTTTTTTCTGAATTCCCATTCAGAAAATGGCTTCTACCACTTCAGAAAGTTGGGTCCTGACACTATTATTAGCTACTTTAGCATGTGATTCACGTTTAAAGTGATAGACACTGAGCCTCCCCGGTGGTGCAGCAGTTGAGCGCAGGGTTGTGAAGCTGCCCGCAGCCTCTGCAGCGCCAGTTTGATCCCCGGCCTCCAGTGAGGGTCCCACATGGCACGCAGACCTCTCCTGCCGCCCGCTGCTCCCCTCAGCAGTGTATTTCGTCAGTCTGCCTGTTCTGTTCCCTGCTCTGGCTCTGGTGAATTCTCTCACCCTCCCGTGCTTCTGACTGTACCCAGTGCTTGTATAAATAAATAAATCTTAAAAAAAAAAAGTGATAGACATCTAATATTTTTAGTGGCGAGACTCAGGTGATCTATTACGTGAGGAGCTGCTATGTGCCCATTTTAAGCCCATGCTCATTGTTCTCCTTCTCCGAGGAGTCAAACATCTCACCTAACATCAGGGGCACACACTTCCTCACCTATTTCTTCTTCTTTACTGTGTTTGAACTTCGAATGCCTGAACTTAATCTTCTGCTTAATATGTAGAACAATACTGGAACAAATGAGCAATGGTGGCATTAAAGTAATTAGACATGTGCCACTTTGGGTTATGTTTACAAATAAAGTGAATGGGTTAAAAATGTTTAAGAAGTAAAATCAGAAGGAATGTTGGACTTATTTGCTATGAGGTTTGAGACAGAGAGTTGTGAAGGACAAACTGTATTGTGCATCACTGGGTGAATGGTGGTGATTTTCATCAATGTAGGAGTCATTGTGGTGCAGGGGTTCAACCAGATCTCAAGCTGGAGAGTAGACCCCAACCAGGGGAAGAAGGAAAAGATGGAGCTCCCAGGAAAGATCTTTGTGGAAACTTCAACATTTAGTTTCATTATGTGATGGATCAACTTACAACAGGTACTGGCCCCACACTAACCAGAGAGGTAAGAAGGGAAATCAGAAAACACAAAGGAAGGCAAAGGGAAAAAGCATTTCAAGGAGGATGTTTGCTGAAGAGCCGAGTGCTTTAAAGAATCATTTAAGATAAGAACAGAAATCATTTAAAATGAGAGCCATTTAAGATGAGAATAGAAACACACAGTTCAGTAGCAAAGAGACGCCGATTCTCTGACAATAGAGCCACACTCTTGGAGGGGTGGGAAGGTGGACATATCCTTGTGAACTGAAGATTGATTTGTTTGATTATGAAACACTGAGATAGTGATAAAAAACTGAGGATTTTTTTTTTTTTTTTTGGTAGCAGGTGTCTGCATGGTAATTAGAACACTTGAAATTAAGTCAAGTTTCAGATGTTGGTATTTGCTTTCCTGTTATATTTTTATGTGTGTTCTTTCAAGAGGAAGTACTTTAGAATGTTTGTTTTAGTTATTGATTACTCAATAACCAGTCACCTTAAAATGAAGTAGGTTAAGACAGCAATACTTTGTTACTTTTCATGTTTCTGGGTTGAGCACAACCTGGCTGAGTGATTTATGGGTGTCAGCCGGGCACTGGGTCCAGCCAGAACACCCAATGCGGCTTTGCTCCCCGGGCCTGGGGCTTCAGTTCTCCCTCTCATAGGCTCTCTCTCGCCAAAGGTTTAACTCCAGTTTTCTTAGAGGGTAGAACCTGGATTCCAAGAAGGCTCTTCCCAAAAAGACCCTAATATGCAAGTGCTTATCAAGCCCCCTTTAGTACACTTGATCAAAGGAAATCACATGACCAAACCCAAAGCTGATGAAGGAAGGGGCCACATAGGGTGTGGCTTTTCAGCACTGCCATTTGCTTTGAGATGCCAACACAGTGGTCAACCACGGTGTTCCCAAGCTAAGACAGACAAACCAACTGAGAGGCTAAATATAGGACAGGGAGAGAGACAGAGAGAGAGAGAGAGGAATTGTCAATGTTCCAACACTTCAGAAAATGTGGGAAGGTTGGGTGGATTTAGAAGGAGGCAGAGCTTCTCTGGCCAGGAAGGAAGGAGGGAGGGAGGATGAGAAGCAGGGAGAGAAGAAAGAAGGCTTGAAATTTTAATCTTGGAAGACATTTACATTAGATGGTTTCAATTTCCTTTTCAAAGCAGGAGGCAAATCTGTCAGCTAGGTATGAAGGAAGAGAAAAGGGGTTGGATATTTCAGAAGGGATTTTTAAAGGTCATGAAATTAGGGGAATGAGCTGGAGTGAGAAATATGGCTGGGTTGTCAATGTTTAAACACCCGGCAGGTTGGGGAGCATGGATTTTGGCAGAGACTGTCAACCATTTTTTCATGAGTCACTGTATTTTGCTACAAAATTTTACTAGTGATGAAGTAAAGGTAATTAAGATAAAAATGGAAGGAATAACTGAGGAAATAAATGAGAAAATATCTGAGGAGAGAATTACCCCTTGAATATATAAAAATACCCTAATATTCCCTTAGCTGTGCAAGTATCCAATCCTTATTGTTAGACCTCACAACTTTATGAAATAATACCTCCATTTTACTAAAGAGTCAACGAAAGATCCAAAAATTCCAAATTCTCACAAATTACCAAATTTGCATGACTGGTAAGAGGCAAATTTACTGAATTCTCTTTACATCACAGAGACATCCCAGGAACTAGTCACAAGGTAGCCTGGTGAGCAGGAGTGGAATTCCCAGTAGTGCTGACACTAGTGAAGCGGAGGGAACTGGCTAAAAATTTGGCTTTGGAGAAGTTTTTTAACTTCCATTTGTCTTTATTCCCTCATATATTGAATTAGTATTATCATAGTATAAAATGTGAGGATTTAAAGTAATGAGATAATATTGTAAGGTGCTTAACTCAGTGCCTGAATATGTACTGAGCACACAGTAGGTTTACATATATATATATATATATAGATATAGATATATCTTGTAATGTATGTATTACATACAGTGGTGATTAATTAGCAAGTTTTTTCAAGACTACCACCAGTCAATATGCACTCATTGCTCATTTTGAGAAGACTACCGTGCCCAAGAATAAAATGATAAATGGTCAAAACCTGTAGTTGGAGTCCTGGTCACTTTACTAAAATCCTTTATAAAGCACCTACGATGTGTCATATACTCTACTAGGTACTAGTAGCTGTTTATTCAATTAATGAAATGAGCCATTTATATATTATATGCATTTGAGTCAAAGTTGTTGGTTTGCCTTTCCCTGCCTTCCAAAGTATTCAGAAATTCAAAAGTGATTTGATATAACTGGAGCAGAAAATCATTAGTAAAGTACGTAAGTAAATCTGGCAAACAATTTTCCATTCAGACAGGCACAAATGGAAAACTTATCCACAAGTAATCAGTCCCTTGGTTCCTGAGCCTAGTGAAGACCATGGCTAACAGGAAAAATAATTAGAGACGCTAAAATCCTCCAAGGCATTACGAAATGAAATCTCAGTTAATTTGGAATTATTTTTAATTTTCAATTATCTACAAAACCCTCACTTCCTCTCACTATACATATATGCATATATATTCATGAAAGTGAGGGTTTTGTAGATAATCCTATATAGTTCTTTATAATATGTAAGTACTTACAATATAAAAGTTATGATATATAACCATATATTTATATACTATAAACATTTGTTTTACATACAAGATATTTATATTTTATGTAAATAAAATTGATCACATATTATAAAATTTAAGTTAAAAATACAGGTATATATTAATAAATTATAAAATATCAGTGTACATACTAAAGGTAAAACTTGATTAGTTGACTACTGGATTTTTTTTATTACATAAACTTGTCTGTATCACAAATACACTACATAGTGCCTACCTATGCCATGGAATTTGAAATAAGTTTGTAATTATGAGAGCAAAGAAACCTGCCACGATTTGTATTGCTTTTGTTGTGTTTTGTCTTTCTTGTGGGTGATATGGATGATGTAGGAAAGCTAACTTGGTCCTTCGAATAGTATGATTTGACTTGGAGCTTGATTTGAGGAGGTAGATGAGAGAGTTGGCCCGAAAGGACAACAAACACCATGGTTACATGAAAGGAAAGAACAGAATTCATTTAAATGAGGAGCCGTTAGGGACAGAATAGTGTATCCTAAGGCCATTAATTCCAAGTACGGCTTTAGAGATTAATAGTATCTGCATTTTTGTATCTTCACTGATATCACTTAGCTATGTGCAATACATGCTTATAGATCAGTGTCTGTAATACGGAACCTAAATAAGTAGCCATTACAATTGATTTGAAAGGAAATCACTACTGATTAGTCATAATTGCCTGCGGCAAAATTTTGACTCAAGCAGATTTACACTAGGGAACTGGGGTTTGTCATAACAACGGAATTATATTCACATGGAATTTTCAAATTAGTGTTTAATTATTTAGTTTCTACAGTTGTTAAGAAAAGATATAAGGATCATGCCAGAGCAGTGAGAAAAATGGAGAGGAATGACCCCATCTCATAAAT
Organism: Talpa occidentalis; assembly: GCF_014898055.3. Lineage (NCBI taxonomy): Eukaryota > Metazoa > Chordata > Mammalia > Eulipotyphla > Talpidae > Talpa > Talpa occidentalis. The sequence continues at coordinate 115,571,195 of NW_023605194.1, forward strand.
TGCTTCTGACATTTTCCAAAAACACCACAGGAAAATATCAAAACCGACAGAACATATATCCTTATACAACAATAAAATCAACAACAACCTCACTGAAGGTAGTCTAAAGATTGTGGAATATATTTCTGGGTGCCAGAGTAATGACAGGTGACCCACTGTTGGGAAGCAGGGCAAGCCCCATCTTCCCACCACTCCCCAACACCCCCTGCGGCCCCCCATTACCTCCACCCCCCACCGCTCTCCTGTAGGATGCAGTCCTGGGAACCACCTTGTTTTGAAAATCAGCTGCATAGCAGACCAGCTATTCAAGTTAGGCAGGTAACTTACTCTTTTCAAGTCTAAATTCTGTTCTTCGCAAACTGAAGAAACTACTACTGTCCTTGTTCATAGGGTTACTATAAAAATAGTAAAATACTTACTATTATATTTGCTCTATGCTAAATTTGGAGCCAGACACTAATTCAGTGCCTTCCACATAGGATTTTCCATCACCTGCTCAACAGCCATGAGAAATAGGGGTCACCACTTCAAAGATGAGAAACTCAGGACAATTCATCCAACAGGCGACCGAAGGGGAGCCTGCAGCAGAGGCCCCCAGCAGCTCCTCGCCCCCACTTCAGTCCATCACTTTGCTTTCTACATGTTTGGTGTCTGTGAATTTTTTTTTGCAGCTAATCACTGATAAACGGCAACAAAATGGCTTCCCCATTGATGGATAACTTTAAAGTTCTCGGTCTTTGCATAAAATCTCAACACGTAAGATACTGTGAATTAGTTTTAAGAAACTAGACAAAAGAAACTAAAGCTTTAGTTACAGATTGCTGAGAAACACACGAGCCAACGATTGCACTCAGTCAATACGACGATTAAGTGTTAGAATCACTTGAACACCTGGATGCTTAACTTCTGAAGAGGGAAGCCATGATAAATATCCATTCACCCACTGTCTGTCTCAGTGAACTAGAAAACCTGTCAAAGTCCACTTATGTTTGCATCTAATTTGTATTCAGGTGTTTATACAAAACGGAAATGTATGTCTCTTGATGTGCAATAACATCATGATTTCTGGAAGGTTTTCTGAATAAGTGGGAAGAGTTTGACCACTGGCTCTACTTGCAGCTAACCAGACAGTCTGGACAATTCCATGGATAACAGAATCAGACTCTTGGGACAGAGAGAAAGGACATTATTATTCTAGAAAGCAGCCCTACAAGCATTAGTGGATTTGTATTGGTTCCCCTTTTGCCCAGTCCCCACTGGGGCGATGAGAATGGACATGGGTGGATGCTGGACATAGGGCGGCACCCTAGAGGATGGACAGTGAGTTCAGGAGCCCACGTCTTGTATAGCCTGCAGGAAGTCTGCCTGGCCCCTTCCGATGGTGCACAGCTACTCACTACACACATGTGCCCATAGGAACAGACCAAAACAAAGATCAGATGCCTTCTCTGCTGAGACCTGGGGAAACGGCAGAGACCCCAAGAACCACCTCCCCAGAGGTCCCAGGAGTATTAAGGAGGTTGTTTTCATTTGATGGCAAATTCAGTACCATTTCAAGTTAGCACTTAGATCAGAAATTAAAATCTCCAACGATCCTCAGAAGCTAGGCAAGTTATCAAAACATGTGCATCAGCCTGCTGGTCGCACAGTGGTGGGAGGTGACTCGTGCTGTAAAATGAGTAGCATCGCATGCTATGGAAATTTAAGCTCATTTCAAAACAACTAGGAGGGAGGGGCCATTATCAGCCTGTGTGGCAGGAGAGGGAATGGAAGTCAAGAGAACTATAAGTAATGCAACGTGGACAGCGCAAACCATTTCTACACCCGTGCTCTAGCCCCCTGGTCTCAGCTGTGATGCCCTCTGTGGGCATAGCAGGGACTCTGGCTAGCTAGTGACTAACCCTACTACTGAAAATCACCCCCGGCCCCTCTCTCTTTTTCTTGTTCCTTTTTTTTTTCTTATCTGTACTTGGAAAAGATGCCTGTTTTTCAGAGTCACCTCATTTCAATTTCTGATTTAATTAAACTCATGTTTTTGATGGTGAAAATAATACACAGAAATCAGAAGCTCTCTTCTGTCATCATGAGGGAAAGCAACGGGCTGCTGGAGTTCAGTCTGGCCTGCAAGCCTACGTGAGGAAGGGAGACGGTGCATATGAGGAAATGTCTCAGGTTCTGCACAAGCTGGGTTTTGTGAAAACATAAAACAAAATACTTTGCCTTCAAAGCCTCTGGGATAAAGCAGAATGCACTTCTTTGAATCAAGCATCTCAATGGAATATCTTTTTTCTGTAACAAATGTGGAAGACAGCAGCAAAACCAATTAATACTCAGTCATATTTCTTTTAACTCGTCGGTAAAGTACAGAGGAAGGAAGAAGAAATAAAGCAAGAAAGGTTCTCAATCTCAACCAAATATGTGTGGCCTCCACACACCTCATAAGCTCTATTCCTAGCCAAGCAAATGATCTAATATTAATATCTGTCATATAGAAAGGCAATCTTGTCTTTTAACGATGCCCCTTCTAGCTCTAGAGTTCAATTCTTCCTTCACACATTAAGACAGTGTCAAAAAATGATAATGACTAATGCAAGGTTGAATTTTAGCACTCCTTGTTAAATCCAAGCTTCCGAGGCATGGAGTCTCATTCTTATTTTATAGCAGTTACCTTTCAGGCACAGTGAGAAAAAGAAGTATCTAGGTTTTAGTGGTTGAAAAAATTAAAGTTATCTGATACTCTCTTTGGGGATATATATCCAATTATATGAACTCTTATTCTTAATATGTTACATTGGCTTCTAATAAAAAAATCAGACATCATTTAGACATTTGGTCTAAATGATATATTACAAAATTATTTTTTCTATGCTATTGGTCAAATAAAAATCAGTTTCATCAGATTGACTGCTGGAGACAGAAAACACAAAGCCATTATCTCATCAGGACAAGCATCCACTTCCCCCTCCTTTCTGAGTCAAAAGAGAACCCAGATGAGTTGTGGAGTCAGATTAAGACATAGCTTTGATTCAGGTTTTTGATTTCTTAGTCTCAATTTGGTGCCCCATCCCTACCAACTGCATTGGTGGGCTTCAGACTCTCTACCAAGATTAACCTTTAGGGAAATTTTCATTCAATTAGGGGGATTTACATATGGAAAGAGACATAAATTACTTCATCTCTTCTAACTCCATTCTTGCAACTGTATAGTAGTTAGAATTGAAATAACATTTAAGAGTTGAGGGACAGACATATCAGTTATTATCATTTATGTTGTCTTCTTGATCCAGCACACATCACATTGGGAGAGCTTGACTTGATCGATCAAACTTAAGGTTTTTTTTTTTTTCAATTTCATTACAAAATAAATAGTACTGTTTATGGAAGTAACAATCACAAGAACATGGAAATGGACCTGTTGCTGAGTTGCGGAGAGTGTTTGGAGGGTTTGGTCAGCTCCTGAGTTATAACATGGGCTTTCAGTCTCCAGCAACAGGACTGACAGGGACCTCCGTCAGTCATTGAGCTGAGAAAGTGGCCGACATTCAATCATCTAGCAAGGATTCCGCAAAGCTGGAGCAATCCAGAGCCATAGTTTGAGTGTCTTCTATTGAGTGACAGACCAGCGGGGGCTAGATTTACAGCTAATGCCTATATCTTCCAACCTGTAGCCATAAAGGGCATGTCTAGAAATGCTGCAAGGGCATATGTTTGACGATCCTTTGTTAATTGAATATCAGAGCAAACCACGATTTCCTGTATTGCATTTTTACAAGTATGGGGAAAACACAATAGAATATTACTCAATGATATCGAAAGCTGAAATCTTTTCATTTGTGGCAACAGGGATGTGACGGGAGGGGATGACAGCAAGTGAAGACAATCAGAAAGGCAAAGTGAAATACTGGATGATTTCACTCACATAGATATGTAGACTCTAAAGAAACAAAAAAAAAAATGACAATGGACAAAATTAAATCAAAAGAGATCCCTTGGGCCTCCCTGGTGGCGCAGGTGGTTGAGTGCAGTGCTGTGAAGCTGTCTGCAGCCTCTGCAGTGCAGGTTCTATCCTGGCTGGCCAGCGAGATACCCCCATGGCGCAGCAGACCTCTCCTGCCTTGCCCGCTGCTCCCCTCAGCAGTGTATTTCATCAGTCTGCCTGTTCTGTTCCCGGATCTGTCTCTGGTGAATCCTCTCACCCTCCCACACATCTGGCCTGTACCCTGGTTCTTGTATGTATAAATAAATAAATCTTTAAAAAAAAAGAGACAGAGAGATCCCTCAAAATCTGACTGCAAAGCTGAGACTACCAGAGGGCGTTCTGAGGGAAGATACCTTGGCCCCTTTGCTAGAAAATAAAGAGGAAAATTCTGAGGCATGCACTGACTCTGCTTGGATTGTTCCAGAGCTTTCACAGGAGAAGTAGGGATGGTGTGAGCGCCCAAAGCAAAATACCTCAGACTGATGTCTACCCACAACTGAGCAGACGCTGTCTCACCCCACCCATCGTAGACCCACCCCAGACTTGGGTGTGAAGGATGTTAGAATACAAGCACCCCGGCATCCTATCTTTCCTGGCAGCCGCTAAGCTCTGACTACTTTCCATTAGTCACTAATGAACACAGACCATTTTTCTGTGTCCAGTTACTACATGAATGTCAAGAAATCACGGACTGCCAGAACTTGATTTGGCCATACAAACATTTCTTACGTAAAGGGAGTGAAAAGAAAACGTAGGTCAAATCCTTGAAAATAAAGACTCATCTGTAAGGAGAGAATAGGCCTGAAGGTACTGGAAGAATAACTGAGCCTGCTCCAAGGGGAAGACGATTTACCTTCAAGGGTGAAGAGCCATCTCATAGTTGGTGTCCCAATGGTCACATGGACTTTTTAGATGCAAACGTGTATCACTGTTAAACACTAGGTTAAATATATCTAAATAGCGCAAATACATTTTATGTTAAGATAATTCATTCCATTAAGTTTATCCTAACATACAATCACGTTTTCATCTCAAATCTATATTAATTTTTATTGCTGAATGGATCCAGGGTGCATTAGTTGCTCTGGTATCCATGTCATAAAATGGTTTAAAAAAAGTAAAGTTTTTTTTCATTTCTGTTTATAATCCATACATGATCACAAATGCATTGCCCTAAAAATAGTTCCTCCCTCTTTTAAGAACCTCTGTGCATCCAGTAGAGCTTTGAGTATTCGGATGTTAAAATAATTCACTTGCCAAGAACAGTGAAGCGGCCCACAATTCCATGACCCGCACCCACACCTTGACTGCGAGTCTGTGAGTAACAACCAATAATGATATAAAGCACTGTTGTTGCTTTTTGGCTTTCATTATCATCCATCATTGCTAAATACAAAAATGCGGGCTTCTATTAAGTCTGCTACTGAAGCTTTTATCTCTGCTCTCTGACTCATAATCACAGATGCCGCTGAGATATTCTATAGCACCTTTGTGTGGTTGTCCACACTGCAGAGCACTGTGCATCCTTTTATTAGAGGGAGTAGATGGAGATTTGGGTGAGATAAATTCATCGGTTATCAACGAATGCATGAAACACATCAAAGTTTTAGAACTTATCCTGTTGTCACAGCAATATCCACCCTCAGGACACCTACACACTCAGAAAAAAAACGGTGACAGGTGAAGGCTAGTTTTTGCTATTTAAAATCCACAGAAGGTTATGCGTTTGCAGTATGATAATGTGAGTAGGGAATTCAGAGGGGGGAAAAAATGGTGATGCTTAGTTGATAAATTTAGAGATGTTCAACTTTCCTTATTATTAGGTTGCCTGGTAATAGTAACACTAGGGTTTTGTTGCACTTTTTGCCTTACCAAATGTGTTAAAATATTTAGTTGCTTAGATCCTCTCTAGGAAATTGGAAGAGATGATTATTTCCATTTTACAAAGTCAAACATTGATTTCAGTGAGCTTATATATTTAAGTCCAGGAGTGGAGCACAGCCCTTCTGATTCTCTGTACACACTTCCAAAATTTATAAGACGCCAAAAACTAATTTTACAGACTCATCTTCTAGGAACCACTGTGTTTGTTTTATCTTTTCTAATACCACACTAAGCTAAAAAGTAATGTAACGTAATCTCTGAATAAACTATAGATTTCTCCCTTATTCTGAAAACAAAGGTTACAGACTTGTATATGGCATTTTAGTTCATGTTGGTTACTCATAAAAGCATTCTGTTATTAATTATTGAAAAGCAACTGCTAAAGTACATATTCCAAATTTAAATATTCCTTTCATACCTATAAATGTATGCATATGTGCATATAATTCTTTTTAATAGACAAACACTTAATGCACAAATATAATCTTATATTCACAGTTGTCTAACAATAATATTGGAATAGATGAACTCATGATTCAGGGTATGCTTTTTCTTTTCTACAAGTTAGTTACTTTCTTTTTTTTTTTAAGATTTATTTATTTTTTTATACACGAACCAGGGTATAGGCCAGATGTGTGGGAGGGTGAGAGGATTCACCGGAGATGGAGCGGGGAACAGAACAGAGAAATAGGCAGACCGACGAAATACACTGCTGAAGGGAGCAGCAGGTGAGACAGGAGAGGTCTGCTGTGCCACGTGGGATTCTCGCTGGCCGGCTGGGATAGAACCCGTGCTGCAGAAGCTGCGGACAGCTTCATAGTGCTGCGCTCAACTGCCTGCGCCACCAGGGAGGCCCTCTACAAGTTACTTTCTAGTTGAAACACAAGTACTATAAATTAAGAGTCACAGCAATAATTCCAATTAATTGGCTTTCTTTTGTATTGTTATATGCTGGCTTTGGTATCCAGTTTTCCTGGATATAACATGCAAGCTTAAGTATTTCATTTGGTTAAATTATGTTGATAATGATAGCATTTTCCAGAAAAAAAAAAAAAAACATGAAAACTTTATAAACTGTTATTTTACGTCAATACTTTATATGCCTGAGCTCTTTTATTTCTCAAAACAAAGATAAAAAGTTGGTATTATTTATATTTCCCTGAAACAACTGAAGAAGTAAAGGCAAATAGTGGTTAGATAAAATCTCTCTCTTCCAAAGGTAGCAGGTGAAAAGTCAGAAGGTGAATTGAACCCAGGTTTGTTGGTAAGACAGCACATAGCTTGGACAGCATAATATTCTGATCCAGACTGATGATCCAATAAGTAATACAATCTCCCAGAATAAAACTGGTTGGGATATACATGTCACAAACAATATATCATCTGTGTCTCCTCCATCCTAAGCGGGGGAAATACAACTGGCTAAAGTATCCTGATATGCTAGTTCATGTAGGGAGGACTAAGAGCTCCAAACTCCACAGAACTCACTGAATAGGCATCATTTCTACTTTATTTTTTTTTAAAATCAATTGATAATTTCTACCATAATTCTGGGGAGAAGGCAAGCTATGCAGTAAGTACAGGATACAGATACAAAGATCAAAATATTACATGCCATCCCCTTGGCATAATAGCAAAATTCAAATTTGATCATTTCTTAATACTACCTCTTAAAATTGTTATGTTAAAATTAAGTGAATATTAATAGTAGCCAGAAAAAAGAAATTCAAATTGTAAATTTTACTTCTTGAACATTGTATGAATAATGGAGTATTTTTCAGTAAAAACTTAAAAATATTGTATGACACAAAAGGAAAAACTCATCAACTAGTAATTTCAATTACATTCATTGATTTTTTCAATTAAAGAAAAAGGATACCTCAGTTTGTATGTTACTACTTGAGATGTTAAGCATTAATACAAATTCTACATTGTAATAGTAAGAGAACTGAAGCCTCAGTTTCTGCTCTACTGCAGCATCATCAGGGATGGAGATATGGTGGGTACTAAGAATCAAGTTGAATGGTCCAAATCATTGCAACTTAGTCTTGAAATAAATGCTCATACTCATGAAAAAATGATCATCATCTCATTATTAGAAACAAGCTAATCAAAACAACAACGAAAAAATAAAACAACAAAAAGATAACACCTCACATCTGTGAGAATGCTATTATTTAGAAGACAAGAAACAGCAAGTAAATATTGGCAAGGATGTGGAGAGAAGAGAAACCTCTGTCTGTTGGTGGGAATATAAATTGGCATTACAGAAAAGAGAATGGAAATTCCTCAAAATTTAAAAATACAAATTTTATGATCCAGTTATCCACTCCTGGATATTTACCTCTAATATACAAAACATTAATCTGAAGATGTATATAGACCCTCATGTTTACTCAACTATTTACAACAGCTGAGAACTAGAAGCAACCTAGATGTTCATAGATTAATTGATATATAAAAAGATGTGGTATATCTACATGAAGGAATACTATTCAGCTATAAAAAAGATGAAACTCTGCTTTTGCAGCAATGCAGATGGACTAAGAGTATTATTCTTAGTGAAATAAATCAGCAAAGATAAAAACATTATACTTTCACTCACAGGTGATATATAGAGGAAAAAATCAAACAGTTGAACTTAAAGACAACAACAAAAAAGACTTTTGGACACTAAGACCAACTTGTGGCTACTAAAAGGTCCATGCAGGAGGTCTAAATGCAAAAACCCACCAGGAAGCCCACCTGGGAACAGGAATGTGGAAGCATGCCTAGAGGATTCAGATAATGAAACTGCCCAGGCCCTACAAATCTTTTCTCAGACAAAGAAACTCCCCCAGCCCTACAAATCTTTTCGCCCCCTACCAACCCAGTTTTCCTGCCTGACCTCTCCTCACCCTATAAAAGGGACATCTCTCCCCACATCGGGCACGGCTTCATGGCCCCCCACCTTGGGTCCATGAGGTCTGCCCAGGGCGCAATAAATTTTCCCTTCCTTTTGAGAAATTTAGCCTGCCACTCCTTTTCTGTACCGCTCCGAAACTTTCAGCTACCAGAAGGAAGGGGCCGCTGTGTAGGTAAATTGTCACCTACCAAAACGGTATTGTGAAGGATAGAATTGGACATCTTAGAGGTCAGCTTAATGCAGTATATACACCTGTTGATTCTCAATGATGTATACCTGAACTTACATAATGTTACAATGCAATGTACTTCAATTAGAAAAATAGGAAATCATTTAGTAAGAAAAAGAAAAATTTAAATTAAAAAAATTAAAAGTGCCTATAGATAATTCTTGGTATATTAGAAATGACTACATAAATTAGAACTCTGCATATTAACTCCCTTCTCTTAAATGCAAAGCTTAAGAATAATAAACATTACTAATTTGAAGTTACATGTGTATGATTAAAACTCACCGCTAAGCAGAGTGATTACTTACAATTTAGATCACTAGAAAAAATTTCCATGGAGAATTCTATCATCTTTGTTGTTTAGAAAGCTTGGCACAGTGTCATTATAAACAGCAGAGAGACAGTTAGTCTCATTGTTTTTAAATTACCTAGATTCCGCACTGACTTAGTGCCTGCACCTGGGAAGATCGTGCCATTTACCCACTCTTGGTAGGAAATTGCCTGCACCTAAATGTGATTATTCAAAAGTATTTAATGAATGTCCGTAAGTTAGGAAATCATTTGAGATCTGTGTTCATGACAGTAGACATCGTTTCTGAGGAAGCGCTTTCTAAATAAAGATTTGAATGATAGAAATTAGTGGATCAGAAAAGACAGAGTTAAAAGAGATTGTCAGAGTCAACCACGTGTACAAAAGCTGACTTCGGGGAATCTAGAAGTTAAACAAAGGGCCCTGAGAAAGAATTTATACTTCCTTCTTTAGTGCAATGAAAAGCTACTGAAGCTTTTTAAACAGTCGTTTCAAAAAGAGTAAGACATTGATGCACTACCTACGTGCATGCATGACCCTAGGGGCTGGTCTGAGACACTGTGATGGTTAATATGGGTCTTCATAGTTTTTGAAGAGGACTCGATTCAGACTGTGTTGAGAAGACAAAAACATCCACCGAGAAACTATCCAAAGCTTGTTGAGAAATGAAATTGACATGTCAAAATGGAGAGGAAAATTTCATTTTTCCATTTTTATAATGTTGTGAATATAAGTGACTATGTGAAATCTATTTTTTCCTCTTATCAAGTATAACCAAATACTGACATTTTGTTCTTTTCAATTATAAGTAGATTTGGGTAAAATGCACAGATTTTTTTTTTTATGGAAAATAAAGTACAATAGAGACTAATTTGTGGGATGAATTAAAGCCTAAGTTTACTAAACATCAAATATTTGATCTTTATCATTATTGCTTCAAGAAGATACATAAAATAAAGCACTTGAAAGGTATGTGTTAAGTCATCTGCCCTTTTATTAGAAAGGGAGGAAGGAAGCAAGTTACATGTGACAATGAAAAACAAAAGCTTTCCTTGAGCTTTCTAAGTATAAATTTTTACTTTTAAGTAAAGAAAGAACAAGAAAATTTTCTATATTAAGCATACACAGCATTTTCCAAGAAACTGACAAATTTTGATGAAAGTTTTGGTAACACTAGACTGTTATAAATCACTCCAAATGACACTGGCCAAAATATTTTGGGATGAAACTCCCTAGCTAAAGAGACTACAGAAAAAAATCCATAATTTGGCTTTCAAAAGATAACAATTTATAGGACATGAAAGGTGATTGATTAGTATTGCATAAATCAACATTAATACATGGAGATGAATTTTTCTTTAGAGGGAAAAAAATGTAAATCTTGAATATTTTCTGTACTACTCCAGAGATAAATCCCATGTCTGAATGACCCTTTGAAAATTGAAATTGCTTCAATCATCTATCCATCTCTCTCTATATATCCATATATTTATTAATTCTGTAAATATTAATTTAAAATTCCTCCATAGATGAATAAAGAAGAAAATGAAATATAATGTATTCAACATTACCTCTTATGAATTTCTAGATAACTCTACTTGCACACCTGAATGTAGATAAGAGGCAATCATTAAAGAATCTTTTCAATGTTTTAATTACAAGATAAAGACTTATTTTTAAAAATTAGAAAACAAAAAAGATATTTCCTCACTTTGAATTTGGTAACCAAGGGATAGAGGTGTAAGCCCTTTTAAAAAGTAATAGACTAAAAAGTTCAAGACTAGTTCAGTATACAGATGGCGAGCTAGTAATAACTAGTATTACCAGGTTAAAAAAAATGACCTTCATCCAGGCAATCATTCCACCATTAAGGCACATACACCACAGCTGCAAAATAGTAAGTAAAATAGACAGAAGCTAAAGCTAAAATCAGCTGTGGTACACAATGAGAAGAGCTCTCTGTCAAGCTGAAAAAGAACAAGTACAACATAGATCATCGAGAATGAGTGTTTATCCATGTCGTCCATGCAACAAAGCGTAGCTTCTACTCTAAGAAGATGGTTGGCATTACTCTAGCATCTAGTGGTTTACTTGGGGACAAATCTTGAGCTAATCCCCTTGATACACTGTTTGGATACCAACAGATGCAGTTCTGGGGAAGAGAGACAGTCACTGATTCGGGACAACTATGGGGACTCACAGATGCCCTGAGCCAGATCATCCCTCTGACTGGAGTTCCCCTGGGGGCACACTAATTGTGTTCTCTTCTCTCAAACATGCATTGAAATCTTTTCCACAGAAAATCATCTTAAACTGGAATAGTATAGTTACCCACTTCTGACTGACAATTGTTTGTCTTCCCACCATACAATTTAAACTTTGTTCTGGAATAGTCTTTCCTCTAGAGAGAATTTTTCCCCTATGGAATTTAGCATGTTTTGAGATACTACATATTCTACACAAGCAACAGTCTAAAATATCAAATTTGATACCGATTATGTGAAAGGCTTTGCATGTTTATTATATTTATCTAATCTTAAAAATAAGAAACTACCAATTATGAAAATGTTTCAAATGAAATTGGATAATCATGGCCAAGTGTCTGCTTTGTGAGTGTCTTGGAGATACACAAGAAATTAAAACCCTCGTATTTCATTCTTTGTCCTCAAAACTCAGTTATCCTTAAACAGATGCATAGTTTGAAATGAAAGCTTTCCATTTTTTTGTATTACAATAAACTCAAAAAATGTAAACTGCAGCATATCTGTGAATATGTATATGATTTTCAATAACCCGCATATTAGAGAATTTGAATATAATACTTAAAAGTTACATAAATTTACATTGTTTCCACATACACTGTGAATTATAGGGCTGAATTTACATAACCATCAAATTGAATAACTGTTTGATTTTCCCATTCACGTTTTTAGAATAGATATAGGTATATTGACATTTCTTTAAAATTACAGCAACGGGGGATGACCAGTATTTTATTCCTGACAAATAATGACTGATGTGTGCAAAGTCAATTTTCTTTTCCCACTTTGCCTAAATAGGTATTTCCAAATGACGAGTGAATATGGAGATTTTATCCCTGGTACTCGATATGCTTTTCTCTGGAACACGTTCCTGTCACCTCTGAAGAGGTAATCTGCTGCTGTTTATCTTCTTCCTGTTTTCTTTTTCAAAAATCAGCAAAAGGGAAGAAAATGTTGGCTATAAAATGACTCTAGTTGATTTGTAATTCTGAGAAAAGAAATAATGTTCTGATTTTAAGCCTCACAATTTCCCATATTAGTTTTTGATAGATGAAGTGCTGTGCTGCTTTCCAGAGCCACTGTGCCAACCCAGCTCGTCCCTGACCTGGATGCAGGGCCAGAACCCAGAATGCCCATCACATCCAAGCGTAAAATACAGCATTGTCTCTTCTCATGTTATATTATCCTTATTATATAATAATATGCAATATAATACAAATGATGTATGCTACGTATACATTTCCCTCTCCATAGAGTTGTCCATATTTTTATATGCTGCTTCACATCAGTGAATATAAGAGACACTTGAACACTGAATACTACCCAGGGTTAAATTATATTTTCTCTGGGGAAAGGTGAAAACCTTAAAGTAATCACTTCCTCTCGGATGCCGATTCCAGCTATTTTCAGAATCACCAGAGAATAATTAAATCCCATCACAGCCCAGCGTTTAGCGGGCTCGAGGCGGCAGGTCACAATGTCACTGTCGCCCTCTCCTGTGCTGAGCACTCGGGCTGTCCCACTCTCGCTGAGCTCCTTGGTCTGTCACTCTGCAGAACAGGCCTGTCGTGCTTGGACAGTTTATTTTCCTGAAGATTCATTTGCCATTAGTTTCGTCTTTATGAGAGAATAAATTGATGTCATATCAGTGACAGGAAGAAAGTGGCTGGTCATTGTTATGGATTACTTAATAATCATTGGTAAGCAGAAAACAAATACAAATGATAGAAATTGTAATTTGTGTCTACACATGACATATAAATGTTACTTGAGGTAATCTTATGAATCTTTTGCAAAATACATTAATCATATTTCGCTATTGCTCGTTTGTAAGTCTCCAACGTGATTTAAAAAATAAAGCGTGCCTGGTGGTCCTTTGGAGACAAGAATTAATATTTTATTCTTACTCCTTTATGAGAAAAAAATAAACAACATTTCCTTGGCAAAATTACAATAATTCTGTAGGATGCGAGGCACAGTAGATTGAAATGATACCACGACATTAAACGGATGTCCAAAAAGTCAAACAAAAATACACAGTATTTTATCAAAAGCAATTAATCTTTTTCATCCAGAGTATGACATTTCACTATGTAATTGCACAGGAAATTAAAACTCTTTTCATAGATTTAATAATGGATGAGATACGGGTCTTGAAATAATTGTTTTTATTGAGCTTTGTCACTGCAAGGCAGAGAGGCAAGCTGGGGCCCGCATCCTGCCCCTCTGTCTGCGCCAGGACACAGCAGCAGCGAACAGGGGGACAGCAAAGCGGCACATGCCCACCTCCCCCGCCCCAGCACGTGCCAGGGGTTCTAGCACATTTCCAACATGGTTAGTCTTTCTTCCCACAGAAGCTTCTGCCTGAACACAGGCCCCACGACGCCAGCGCAGCCCGAGTGTCAAAGCCGGAGGCTCGAGCGCTTCCATGTGCCCAGACGCGCGAGCGCAGCGCTGGCCCCGGGAAACACACAGCAGCATGAAAACCTCATCCGACGGTAAAATAGTGTTTTCTGAATGAGTGCAAGTGCCAAAATGTAGACATGACATATTCAAAGAGCAAACAACTGACAGACGAGGGACAAAGGCCTGTGTGGATGCGCACACACTCAGAGCACACGCAAGCATCTTCCGAACAGCACAGGAGCTGTACTCCTCATTCATTTAAAAATAAGTTTTAGTGCCATTTTGAGGCTTTATATAGATAGATATATCTATATCTATCTATCTATATATATAGATAGATAGATATATCTCCAATGGTGAGAGAAAAGGCATACCGACATTTGGTTTCAAAACTGAATATTTAACTTAAACTCACACATTATACTAATAAGAAAATAAATATTGCTAGTGAAGTTTGCTTCAATTTGGATGAAATAATGATCAAATGCTTAAGATCAAAGATACTTAAAATCATATATTCTGAGTTATTGTATATGTAGTAGCTAATACTACATATTTCTGAATCAAACCTATGCTAACCTACACTTAATTTGGAAATTTTTCAGGTGCATGGTTGAAGTCAATGAAGAGACATTCTCTATGGTATATCTAGAAAGAGAATGCATTAACTATAGAAAGAATGCTGTTATCTTGCCTATTTGTGAGATATAAAAGCCCACATGTTTATTTTCCTGCTTCCAATAAATGACACAGCTGTATTTCATGGTATGCTAAAAAAAAGTTAATATTTCTACATTTAAGTAGCATTTCGAAACTACATTATGCACTATGATGGCTACTAATTAGAAAACATAGAGAGAATTCCCTTCTTTAGACAGAAGGAGGAATTAGAGGAAAACTTAGAAGACAGGATAAGATTATTTTATAAAATTTAATCTAATAAAATTAATTCTAATAAATAATGACGTTTTCCATACTAAAAAAAGGCATAGTTTTATAAATATATTCATATTTTTCTATGAAATTAAAGGTAACAAATGTCAACAATGTTTAATCACAGATTTTACTCAACAATCTTTCACGCATCTGCTGAATCATTTCACCAGTTCAAATTTTGACATGGATTTATTTTTCTTTGCCAGAAACTAATCATAAAGTGAAGGATACTGTAGACAAATATAGTTAAAAAGCAAAGTAATGATAGCTGGAAGAAATGCAAACAGTTACTCTATACTTCTTTTTTCTTTTGGATAGTGAAAGTTTATGGAAGAGCCATATAAATAAGGCAATAAAATAAGCATTTTTAAATTACATGATAATTACAGAACCAAATGGGAAAAAAGCAATAGTATTCATCGGAAGGATATCACTGTAGTCATCATTTTGCCATGAATATGTGTATCAAATGGCCAGACTATCCAACTTAAATATACAGTTATGTATCAATTAAATCTCAGTTAAGTTAAAAAAAAAAAAACCTGAAATTTACCCTTCTTATTGATTAATGTTCTATTTCAAATTAAAATGCAATCAGAAAGTAATATAGTAATATAGAAGTATGAATTAGTAATTACCTCAGGTAACTTTTGCAGATGTTTCAATTCAGCTTCTTTATTGACTATGTAGTTTTTATGATTAAGTCATAAAATAGAGATCTTAAAACAATCATGACACTAGGTTTCCAACTGTAGCATGAATTCTCTGTCTTCGGAAGTCACCAAATTGATAGTCATGGTATTCTTCACCCATAAGATGTAAATGCTTATGTTAATTTAGATGAATTATAATACAGAAATATTAAAAGCTAAACAACTTGCCAACCAAAATAGAAACCTACACAGAAATATATGTAGATATGAACGCAATATCACTGCAAAAATTCAACAAAATTGACATTATGACAATTCATTTTAAATCTATATAATGAAACAGTCATAAATTTAGTATACTATAAATTTTTGATATATCTTAAAAATGATGCCCTATTAGTGTCTTCTCAGGGCTTTTAAAATATATTTCCACTCAGGATAGAGTTTGAGTTAAAAATCTTACATACAAAAACTAAGATTATAGATTTTATTACCAAATGAGTAGTGATTGAGGAAAAAAAAAATGTTTTCAAAATTTGGAGATGTCTTGGTTACTTAAAGGATATCTTTTTTATGAATAAAATGGCTTTAAAATATCATTTGACATTATAGTAACTTCAGAAATATGTTAAGTGCTTTTGTTCTACTTTTCAAGCAAGATGATCTCACAATCACAAACATATTTCATTATAATTCATAGAAGCTATGTTTCAGATTTTGAGCTGAGCCTTTGAGAGCTTTCAGATTTATTTTACTTTTCTGTACAGTGAGAGGTTAGGCTGGGTAAGCTTTAGATTGAAATGCTAATAAAGTCAAAAATATTTTTCTTCATATTCTTGTAAACCATGAGAAATATGTCTATTTTAAAAGTAAGTCCACATAAATTTAAACAAAAAAGTCTTGCTAGCGTCTAGTAAATTTAAAAATATAAAAATATGCTTTAGACACCAAGAGGTGTGATATTGAAAGCAAACTACTTCATCTACATCGTAAGTGTACGACTTTGAGCAGTAACAATTAGATATTAGAAAAAAGAGTGAAATTTCATATTTTTATGTGTTAGACTGATGAGCCCTACCTAATTGATTTAACTTTGATGATAAGGAAGTTTTCATTTACCAGAAGACTCCTCTCCTAGCAAGTGGATAGAGATTTCAAGTATTTGGAAATCAAAACAACTTTAACTCTTGAGAGGGGAAGAGAGGATTGAGCAATGTGGAAATCAGATGGCGCATAACTGCAATTTACACAAGGAACTATATAGATAATTTGTTTTGCTTGATTAGCAATAACTATAAAGGTCAACCTTCTTCCAGTTTATTGCAGAAAATTAATCTACAATGCAATAAAATCCTCTGTGATATTAGATATGTAGACAGCTAGGAATTGAGATTCCCTACGTGTTAAAGTCTAGGTCAGGTTATATTTATTTGAGCATGTATCAAAACAAAATAGCCAGTGTTATAAAATTGGTGGAAATTCAGTCACACACATGGAAATAAAAAGGTGAAAAGGAAGGGGCTTGTGCACTTTCTGTATCAGGAGGAAACACTGACATTGAAAGGACAGAGAGGTTACTGGAGGGGGGCCACGAGAAAAAGAAGAATTTGAGTAAGAGGCTCTAGGAAATAAATATAATATGTCTCCTTCCATTTTATACAATAATTTGAGAAAAGGGTTTAGAATAAAAGTCATATTTAAGATAAAATCGGGGTGCCTTTGGTAGGGGTCTGGAAATAATATATTGCACCATTTGCTCAGAATTAATATTTTAAAATGGAAAATTCTAAGAGTGGTCAAAGGCAACAAACGAGGGTCACTTCAGAAACTCAGGAGAGACGATCAAGCAGGGACACTGGGACTAGCAGGTTTGTCGAACCAAGTGGAAAAGGCGATGCATGCTCTGTGGGTAGGTAGTGATCCCGAGAACATGTAAGAAGTGCTATTTATGACAGTCATTCAATGAAGAGAATTAAGACATACATAATAAATATGATATTATATTAAGGAATGATGTGCGGATGTTGCTATTTGAGGTCAAACAGGAAACAGACTCACTGGAGGACTGGCTTTCTTATATTTTTTTTCTTTCTTTTAAAGATTTTTATTTATTTATGCATACAAGAGCTGGGGTACAGGCCAGAGGTGTGGGGTGAGAGGATTCACCAGAGACAGAGCGGGGAACACAATAGCCAGACTGACTGAAATACACTGCTGAGGGGAGCAGCGGGCAAGACAGGAGAGGTCTGCTGTGCCAGGTGGGTTGCTTCCTGGCCGGTCAGGGATCAAACTCGGTGCTGCAGAGGCTGCAATTGCTTCATAGTGCTGTGTTTAACCCCTTGCGCCACCAGGGAGACCCCGAGGACTCACTGTCTTAAAGTGAGTCTTCTTAACAAAAGGAAATAAAGGAAGTGAACTCTATTGACTATTTGCTCCATGGAATCCTTAATCGTCAACGGTAGCAACTGTGGAGGAGAGAACACTGCCAGCCATTTAGAGAAACCTTGGTAATCAACTATATCCTCTATCTTACGGAGGGGAAAAGAATTTAACAAAAATTCTTAGAAGCAGGTACTTGGTGTTACTTTAGCAACGACTTTCAAGAAGCATAGTCCATCAGAAAAGCTAAATGATCCGAAAGAAAGCTTAACGGCAGTGCTTGCAGGGTTTTGTTAACCTGAGTGCTGAGAGTAAGTGATAACCTTTAAGATGTGATTCAGCTAAGTATTGCTCATTGCAAGAGGGTTTTTAATCCTGTGACCCATAGGACAAACCTCAGGCAGCCCACGATATTTTGAAAGTGTGTGGGAAAAAGAGTGAGTGGGTGCACAGTGACAATTTAATTTCCTTGGCTGGCATCAGACATCAACAGGGTATATAATTTAAAATAGTTAAGATTCCCTGTTCCACGGAGGGCGTGTCCCTCCCGGCAGGCATAGATCCTTTAGGAAATATCACACCTCAACCCCACTGACACTGATGTACTTCCAACGGGATCCATGCACACCGTAGGTGGCCAGTCTTTAGGAAACTCCTCCCCAAGGCCAAACAAAAAGTATACAGAATGTTAGGTGACACTCCCACGTGTAGCTTAGATATCTCTAACCCATGAGCAATCTAGTTAATAGAGAAAAATATCTTTTATCCCTAGTCAACATCATATTTTTCCTGTAAGTTGAAGTATCCATTCATATTTCACAGAATTTCATAGACATGGCACAGAGTTTCATAATTATTACACTTTTTGGGATAAGTCAACTTACAGAATGACAAGCAAATGTGTGATGTTATACCAGCTTTGATCATATATTTCAAGACTTGCTCATTCAAGAGCCTGGTGTACTAAATGGAACATGGCACCTGCACCTGGATCGTGGTGTGGAGAGTTCTGAAGTGAAGGGATAAATGAGCTTGACAAGATCTGAACACAGGAAGAGCCGCAGTGGACACAGAGGACAAGGGGATGGGAACAAAGTAAAGCTACAGAGTGGGGGTCCCCAAATCTCACAGGGCCTTTCTGGTCACCGTATGATATTTTTCTGCTAGCATAGAAAATCACTGCTAAGCTTTAAGCCGGGCACTGCATGTGGGATCTACATTTAAACGTGCACTCGGGCTGCTTCACGAAGGGTGAGTTGCAGAAGGGAGGCGAGAAGGCATTGAGAGTAGTTAGATGGATATTACATTCCATGCATATTATGTAGACAATTTGGGCAAGAAGATCGAAGTGGAAATAATCAGTGGACACATCTGAAAGATTCAGAAACAGAACCAGTAATCAAAGCTGTTGAGTTGCGGGGGTAAAGGCTACAGGGGTGCTGATGCGATCAGCTTCCCATGTGCTGCCGCCAGTCTATCATGGAGACATGAGAAGTTATCGGATCTGTGGAGTTTCAAAAGTCTTTTAAATGTCTAGACAGAGGTTAAGTGTGTGAGTCTAGAAATCAGTGATTCTAGAGTGTCAGAAAATATCTTTCGGGCCTCCCCGGTGGCACAGCGGTTGAGCACTGGGTTGCAAAGCGGCCCGCAGCCTCTGCAGCACCAGTTTGATCCCCGGCTGCTCCCCGGCCACCGGAGGAGGGTCCCACATGGCGCGCAGACCTCTCCTGCCACCCCCTACTCCCCTCAGCAGTATATTTCATCAGTCTGCCTGTTCTGTTCCCTGATCTGGCTCTGGTGAATTCTCTCACCCTCCTGCGCTACTGACTGTACCCAGTGCTTGTATAAATAAATACATAAAATCTTTAAAAAAAAAAGAAAATATCTTTCAGTATCGGGGTGCAGGGCAGAGCATTAGAAAGTAACACATTTTTCCTAGAGGAGAAAATTTTCAAAATACAAGAAGATGGAAGTTTGCGTTCCATTTTTTAAAAATGAAGACTATTCTCAGTAACTAGACTGGCTGAAAATTACTTGAAAGAACATAGGCACCTATATGTCTCCATATAAAATGGAGAAGGCTATTTAAAGAATGATCATAATTATTGGACTCGTGTACACAAAACCAGAAAAATAATATCTTCGTGTTCAGTTATCTTCCAACATTCACATATTCCTACATAAGAAAGGTTTCGACTGAATTTGCAGAAACATCAATATACATTTATGCTTTTGTATGTAGTAAGTAGACTACGATCCATTTAAATGTGCTTGTATATACTGTGGCTACTACTGATGGTTACCACATCAATATCTTGCAAAGACAGGTAGATATGGTTCTCGCTGACTCTCTTCATTACGATTTTGATGTTAAGTATTAATGCTAAAAGAGGTTACATGGCCATGTAACCTTCTAATTATTTGGCCACTAGCATTGAAAACTTTAATGTATAATTCTTCAACAAGGTATCACCCAAGATTCTGATGTTAGGTAAATCGACTTTCAGTGGAATTAACAAAGTCTGAATTTAGACACCCACATGCTTTTTCTGTGATTCCCTCCAGAAAGTCAATTAGCACACATCTAGAAAAAAGATGAAAAGTTTATCCTCAAAGAAAGGTCCCAACTGCAGTGGGGACCCCCCACCCCCACCATGACAGTTTCATGACCCGAGTTAGTGAGCCACAAAATGAGAAGACTTCAAAGAGCTGCAAAAGGTCTGCTGCAGAGCAAAGGTTTACAGATGTGAAGGAAACCAGCGTGAGGATCTCTGGAGGCGACGCTCACATTCGCGGTAGACTCTGCCACAAAAGAGCGTTTAATCGATCAAGGGAAGAGAGTAGAATCGGAACAATGAGAAGAAATACTACCTGCTGACTAAGAAAACTAGAAAGGAAAGCAAAATGAAATATCCCAGGAAGGATTCTGCTGCTATTAGCTGCCAAAGTCAAGGGAGAGTGCTTTTTTCTGTCACCTACGATCATAATGCAGAAGAAAGGAAAGATGGAAAGAAAAGGAGCGTAATTGGCAAGGCTGCCGGCCATCTTGCCAAGAAGAGAATATAATGAGGCCGGGGAGGGAGCCCTCGGGTTTTCCTACCTCTTGAAAAAATTTTAATTTTGAGTTCTGCATCTTTTAGAGATAACTAAAAGGGTAGAGGACTCAAAACTGTGGGTAGGCTGATTAGTCCACATAATGAACAAAGTCAAATTTCAAAAGCAGTTAAAGAATATTGTTCATTCTCTACAATAGTCACTCGTCGAAAGTTGATAGCAAATATCAAATGCCGCTTCTCTGCAGTGTAAAAGCAAGGGTGGGGGAGATAAAAAGGCAGCAGTCCTAACAACATCAGAATTCCGCTTAGAGATGTAAGTAATGAAGCGACTGACACACTATATAGTGTATGGACATATATGTTACTTTGCAGTGATGCACACCTGGAACTTCTATAATGTTATAATCCACTGTTACCTCAACTTAAAAAGGTAAACAGGCTAGAGAGAAATACAATGTCAAAGAACACATTAAGATATTATGTATGTAAAAGCAAGTATTTTAATATACTGCAGAAAGATATGATAGTGAGGGTCCTATGGATGTTTGGCCTCCAATTTTGTTACTGATGACCAGTTATATATTCTATTTTGGATCAGTGGCTTATGCCTGTCTGTGTTTATTATGAATTTGATCTTTATAAATCTAGAAAATGCAGTAGTAGTGAGTGGAATATATTTGAGAACAGTGGTTGGGAAAGAAAAGCCAAAGTAATAAAACTTTAAGCATCATAGTTTGCATTAATTTATATGTGTGATATTGAGCAAAATACTAGCTCAATGTGGGCATTATATAAATATTTTAAATGTCTTAATGAGTGGTATAAATTACCTCATTGTCTTCAAATTGAATCCCAAGACACTCAGAGATATAAAATAATAAATATATATGTATATAAATGGCCATTTGCTCCTATCTGAATATCAATGCTTTCAGTAATTATGAAAACTTAAGTTTCCATATCTCAGTGTTGGCAGTGAGGAGATCACTGCATAACCACCATCACTGGCCTGGTCTACTTCACTTGTGAATCTAAGAAGAAATGAAGGAAACTACATGTAAAATAAACCCCAACAAATAATCATAATCCTGAAAGCTTTTCTGTAATTCTGACAGCTGGACAATAAAATGTCAATGAGCTGATAATAACTTTTGCAAAAGAAATGAAATAATGCATTCCAATTTCTTACATGTTCTCTTTTAGATCTATAGAGTGCTATTTATTTTTTTACTTCCACACCCCATGTGACTGAAATGACTGAGTGTTGAAATGTGTCATTTGGGAAGTGAATTCCATGGGCACGAGTCCTTTGCTATCCTTCTTTTGCTGTGAAATCTGTTTTTTGTTTGAAAACATGTACAAAATATCACATCCATGAACAAGGCACTCATCAAGACCTTGGATATGGCAATGCCGGCAGAATGGCTGCCGTCAGGGCGTGACAGCTGACTGGAGGAGATGTCTACACTAGAGAGGACGAGCGTCGCCTCGTCACGATGGAAGGTGCCCAGCGGAAGGGTTCCTTGCTCAATCTGCTGTGGCTGGGTGAGTGATCCTCGCAGGCAAATGGTGCCCTAGAGGAAGAGAGACTTGGCTCCAGCTCCTTGCAAACCTGTCATGCAGCAGCGGCAGCCAACCAGGCTGGGGTGAGCGTGAATCTTGTTTGTTGGGCCTGAGCCTAACCTCACGCTCATCTTCCGTGGCCACCCTGTACCACGAACTATGAAGGCTGATGAAAATGTGAACTCGTGTCCGAAGGATGAATCACATCCTCTGCCTGAATTGCGATGGAGAAACTGAAGTTGACTAGCACAAGAACACAAACATCGACACCCTGAGCGCTCACACTGAGGAGATCAGCCACGCAACCCTTCACCTGACCTTTTTGTCCAGTCTCAACAGTCATTTTCTTTCAAGTCCTTTGCCAACCGGTCAATCCAATAGGGATTGCCCATGACCGAGCACCCCCATCTTGACATCTGTCAAGTCTCCTTCCATCTAAAATGCATGAGAAGGTGTCCTGACAATTCTGCCCACAGAATGGCTCCCTTTACCAGCATCCCACGGGGCCAGCCACGGAGTCAAGTGTGGCAGTGGTCCGTTTCCACCCCACGGCAGAGTCCTCTGTGATCCTCCGGACATTGCACTGTCTCTTTACAGGGAGGCGGCTGTCAATGCGGGGAAAGGCAAGGGTGCAGAGAGGCGCCAGATGGGGTAGGTGAGGCAACCCCAGGAGACCACCTGACAAGGGATTTTTTTTTTCTAATTCTGAATGTACTCTGTCTCCAGCACCAATTAATTTCTCATCATGAAGACCCCAGACTTTGCCCACTGTCTCCGCCCTTCTGAAAGGTACAGGAGCTACTGGTTCAAACCCCTTTGCTGAGATGACAGTCTGGATTTGGGCTGATTCCAGTCTTTCCAAATGTTTGGTTTTTGGCAAGTACCTTAACCCCTCTAGTCTTTACTTTCCCCACCTGTAAAAATGGAGAAAGAGGGTAAGGCTGTAATTCCACACGCACAGGCTGAACAGCCATGTGGAAGTAAAAGTTCTGGAGTATAGAAACATAACCCTGCTGCACATTCATGACAAAAACCTAAATATCTTCTATGAAGAAAATAATCAAAAATATAGCATTCTATGATCACAATGCAAGGAGGTTAGAAAATAAACTCAAATATAAACATAAAGTAACTCCCATTTGGCACCTAGAGAAAACTATATTAAAGTGTCCTTGGATCAAAGATGAAATATAAGCTGAAATTGCAGTTCTGAAGGCTAAATTATAATAGACACCTCATATCAGAATTTATGGGTAAATTTGACAGTAATCAGAGAAACATGCTTAACCTTGAACCCCAAAATTTGTTTTTTAAAAGATTAATGGAAGTAAATTCTTTATGTCTAGATTTTTAAGGTGGAGACAGGTTTTTCTTTATTTGACTATTTTAGATAACAGTGGTATTGTCAATATATTGGTTAAGGCTTGATTCCTGTATGACTTTAACATTCTCCTGGTACTCTATTTTTCTTGAGATACTTTTTTCCAATAACTATTGTAAGGGAGAGCAGGGTAGTTTTTAATTGTGGTTTTCTTGGTTTTCTCTCATCTTGGTGTGGGGAGAGGGTGGGCTCCTTCCCCACAAACAGGATCTCTCAGCACCCAAAGAGCAGCTCTGAGGATTCTGTCCCCCACTCCCTTCCTCCCTCCACATTCCCACCCTCAACACACCTCCTCAGCTCAGCTGTCTCCTCCTCCATGTTCTCTTCTCCCCCTAAACCCCCGTGCATCCAAGAATAATTTTATTAAGACGTTTTTCATAGATTGCTGTGGTCATGTGCTGGACAATAGAATTATTCCATGATTAAATTGGGTCACTTTGTGTTCAATACAAAACTATCAAGTGTAAGTTGCGTTTCTCCTCAATACTGTGTGTATGTGTGTTTATTTGTGTGTTTTATGAGAGAGAGAGAGAGAGAGAGAGAGAGAGAGAGAGAGAGAGAGAGAGAGAGAGAGGTGCTAAAGGATACAGAGTTAAAGGATCATTTTCAAAATATGAACAGTTACCATTTTATCCAACTCATTATTAAAGTAGCAGATATTACAAAAGGATCAAAGGAGAAATCAAAGCTGCACACTTTGACGTGAAGTGAAAGATGTGGAAATAAATTCACACCTGGATGCAAAACGGACTTCCATCCTGTGGTGAGAGGCATCACTTGGAGGCCACTGAACAGAAATCACTTGCGTGCAGGCAAACAAGACTGATCTTGTCTTGCTCCTTTATCTACAACTCACAGAGATGCAGAATAGCCCAAAGGCAAGCAAATACTCAGAAAGCCCCCAAGGCTGAGTTCTATCAATGCACAGTCTCTCATTAGAGATGCCCCACAATCTTTGTTTATTTTAGCTTTCCTTATACCAATTCATCCTTTTTATCCAAGTAATTCCAATTGAATTTCATCCATTTTTGCAAAGCAAGGAGGATTTATTATGCATAGCCTGCTTATTTAAATGGCCAGATCATTAATTTACCTGTGCACATTCTTGTACTTGTTATGTTGAAACTTTCCATAGCGATTTTAGATTTGACTTTTAAATTAAAATTTCAGGTTTTTGCTATCACAAAACTAGGAAGTCAAGTTCAGTAATCTGTTCTCTAGCTTTCACTTGCAGTTTTTATAACCTATGTGGAGTTCTGTCTTCTAGAATGCTCTAGAATGTCCTAAGGATCCTTAACTTGACAGGAGTGATCTTTCTTATCGTCTGAAAGGTTGAGAACCTTGTACACCAGGTACCAGTCCAGTTTTCTAGGTGGAGCTTTGTAAGTTTTGGTTCCACAAAGTAAACCTACATTTTTTTAAAAATACTAAACTCATATAGGATTAAGTATGATTTCATAGCTCATTTATTTTTAGTGCTAAGTGATATTCCATGTCAGATCTCTGACTGTGTATATCCATTCATCTAGGGAAGGAAAACTTGTTTGCTTCTAAGTTTTGGCAATTATGGAGAAAGCTGCAATAGACATGCATATGTACACCTTTGTGGGGATGTAAGTTTTCAAGTCCTTTGGGTAAGTACCAAGGAGCACAATTGCTCCATCATTTGGTAATCGTGTATTTTGTTTTGTAAGAAACCACCAAACTGTCTTCCAAAATGGCTGGGGCATTTTCCATTCCCACCAGCACTGAGCGAGAGTTCCTGTTGCTCCACATCCTGGCCAGCATTTGGTGGTGTCGGTATTTTGAGTGCTGATCATTCTAATAGGTATGTAGTATAATCTAGTTTTATTTTCTATTTCCCTGATGACATATGATATGGAACAGTTTTATATGTTTGTTGGACATTTGTGTATTTTCTTTGGTGAGGTGTCTATTCTGGGAAGTTGCCGGTTCCATCAAGAGTGACAATGTGTGATATTACTGACTTGTAGTCATGGCCACAGGTAAGAGTTCTCATTTTTTTTTTTTAAGAGTTTTCATTGGTACCACAGGTCAATAGCCAGAGTGATAGTGTAATGTGATTATGTGATGAGAGGATGACACCTTGAAGATAAGTCACAAAGATGAACATTGTCTCCATTTATTATTGCAGAGAGAATTCTGACTTCCTCAATTCCCAAAAGGAGCTAGGGAAAAGGAACCTTTAATATTCTGAGGTTAGATGAAAGGATTTTCATCCTAATCATTTTAGACGGGTAAGTACATCTAAATGCCAGATAAACAGTGTGTCTCCAGCTGTTACAAGCTGAAGATGACTCCTAATTCTAAACCTTGTCCCTTGAGGCACAAAACACCCACGGGGTGGTGCTGCTGTCCTCCGTGGGGGTGAACCCAGGGGTCTAGTGGAAATGGTCACTGCTCGGCTCTCTAGGGGAAATAACAGAAGTTTATTGTTTTCTGAGAGACTAGATTTGTAGTTGTTTAATTGCTCTGATCTCAGAAAACAACAAACTTCTGTTATTTCCCCTAGAGAGCCGAACGGTGACCATTTCTACTAGACCTGTTCTCTAGCTCTATGCCACATACATTCCCACATTGCAGGCCTACTGCAGAAAAAGTTGTACTTCCCCACATTCTCATAAGAGACAGTTTGTGAAATATTTATCTCAGTAACATTTGATGGATGCAAATTTCACCTAGGGATGACTAAGCATCCCTTCTAACTTGACAGCAATGTTCAGGCTGCTCGTGAGTAATAACACATCAAATGGGCCTGCACATAGTGCCTCTCTAATGAACACAGTGCATTGCTCTCTCACTTGCTGTTACTTCTGGCAGAGGTTCACCCACATAGATTAGTTATAACTCTAAGTCAAAGTAACTAACTTCTATATTACAGAAAAAAAAAGAAGGGGTGTGGGTGACAGATGGCTGGGGAGTGTCTGTCAGGCACTCCACTTTGGCTCCAACAGAAGTCCTGACTGCACAACGAGGCTTTCTAGACGCCAACATTCCCTAGACAACTTGCCAACATGGCAAACAGGACCAAAGGCAGAGCCTTTCAGGGGCACGTGAAAGTAAGAGGCAACAGCATGAGTGACATGTTTCCCTACCCAATTCTGCTCTGGCCTCCATCAGGTGCTCCATGCAGCCAGGTGTGGCTTGTGGAGGTATCCATCATGGCGTGATTCCACGTCAGCACAGCAGCCGGCCCAGAGAAAAGCATCTTCTTCTACACCCTGCCCCAGTCCCTCTAACACAAACCGAGCTATTTCTATACCTCCTCTTAAGTCTCTTGTGCCCAGGGCCTGTGGCCTCTGGTGTACTTTCCACATCGAAGTGTCTAGCTTGGACAAGGGCAGGTGAGCTTCTCATGCTCTCTGGCTGGAGGTCTGGGGCCTCCTCTTTTCACCCTCAGCTTGGGACAGACAGTCTATAGTCAGTGAAGTGCCGAAAATAGTTAATGAGGGACTCGCAAAAGAAAAAAATCGTGATTTTGCAGATTAGCAGTGTTAGCTGATTTCCATGGTATAATTCCTTCCACCGTGGGAAACTTGAAGATATCAGAGATTTATTTGTGTCTCCAAGTCCCTGGAATTCCAATAATCAGCTCCGCTGGCTGGTGCAAATGGTGACAGACGTCGCTGCTTTCAGCCACGGAGTGCTCACAACCTTCTCTTCCGCAGATTCCTGCACCCCTGCAGCGCTCCAGGTGCCCAGGGAACTTGGGGTGGGTGAGGAAACAGCCCCTCTGAGAGCTGACTCTTCCACCTCAAAATGGGGAATCTGAAAGTTTGTCACCACTCAAGTGGCCAGATGTGTGTGAGTTTGCCCAACGAAACTAGCCATTGATTTAAAACATATCGACAATGACTTAGAGAAAAGAGAAGAATTTTTGAACTTAGTGGAAAATCACTTTTGTGGACAGATCTCATTTTCCATTTATGCTTCATCATACTGAATAGCACAGATCATTATGCAGGATAGGAAAGCAACGACTGTATCTCTACCTTGGCATTGACTTTCCCCATTACTTCTTGAGAATTATTTTTAAAGGGAAGTAAGTTTCTCTCTCTCTTTTATTTTTGTGCAAAAGAACTGGGTTGTAGGCCAGAGGTGTGGGGGGTGAGAGGATTCATCAGAGACAGAGTTGGGAGCAGAGCAGGCGGATTTTACTGAAAAACACTGCTGAGGGGAGCAGCAGGGAGATAGGAAAGGTCTGCTGTGCCCTGTGGGTCAGCTCCCTGGCCGGATGGAATGCAGGTCACAGAGGCCATAGTGTGATAGTGCTGGGACTTAACCCCTACACCACCAGGGTGCCAGAAATAAATTTTTCTTAAGACACAAACATAATGGTACTTAAATGTCATATATACATTGAAAAGTTAATATTCCCCAAAGCATTTATAATTTTAAAATTCAAATATAACATAAACTGTAAGACATGAACAGAACTGTAAAACTTATCACAAAATGATCAGTGTCCCGAGAGCATCTACATTGTCCTTTGTCTGCTTCTGATCCTTGGATCTTAGTAGGTTTCATAAACTCTCAGTTTACTATGAAATTAATAGGCCCCACCTCATGGTGGTGAGGGTGAAAATGCCTTCACATGTGGATTGCTTACAAAAATGCCTGGTTTTAGCAGGAGGTATAAACATGTGGATATTCTTACTATTCTATGACTCAAGCAGACACCATATTTATTCATCTAAATGTGTAAATTTCATGTAAATATACATTGAGCCATAAGAACAACAATTCTTTGGGGTAAGCTTTTATGCATAGCATTGAAAATCCCCTCCTAGATGTACACATTTTCAACACTGACAATCCTGGATATAAAGAGTTACAAGATAATAATGTTGACAGAACTCTCTGGGAACCCATACTTTGGGAGGAGAAAGTTATATTATTCAATTTATTTTTTAAATAGAAGTCATAAGAAACAATTATTATAACTGTGCTTCAATATTGGCATATTTTATTTAAGTTGAAATAAAAGCTATTTAAAACTTTAAAAGTGTGAAATTATCCTTACCCTTTGAAGTGGTAGTTTAATGTAAATGTAGGAATTAAAAGGTGACTAACCATGTATTACTTTTTCATATTTGTCAGCTTAATCCAGTTGGATAGTTTAGAAATTCTGTCACAGATGTCTGAAATTGTTAAAATTAGCATGTTTTATCTGCAGAATGCAGAATGTTCATTTACATAAAATTGGTTCATTTCTAACACAATGTAGCTATAAAAATATGTTTTTATAAAATACATTTAAAGTAGCTGAAACACTTTCTGGGGAAATTATTTGATGGGGAAAAGTCGTAACACTTCTGATGCATGCACCCTGATTTATCCCAGCAGGACCAAGTCTACACTCTCACTAGTTGATAATAGGTATTGAACTTTGTTTTAAAGGAAAATATTATTATTACTACCAAAATAGGTTTAAAGGAAAATATTATTACTACCAAAATAGGTCAAAGCATTAAGATTTATCACCAACATAAGTAACTGGATAAGTCTGCTTTCACTTAACACTTCTTTATCCACCCAGATTCTAGAATATCCACTTCAGAGGGTATTATGGGGTGCTTTCTACTGGAGACACTATTAGGTATTTTAAGCAATTGTGTATTGTGTATTCAGTTATCTGAAAAGTGAGTGATTTTGTAAAATTATCTTTTTAGTCAAAAAAAATTTTTTTAAAAGATTTATTTATTTATTTATACAAGCGCTGAGTACAGTCAGAAGCGCAGGAGGGTGAGAGAATTCACCAGAGCCAGAGCGGGGAGCAGAGCAGGCAGAAGGACCGAAGGACACTGCTGAGGGGAGCAGCGGGCGGCAGGAGAGGTCTGCGCGCCATGTGGGCCCCTCGCTGGTGGCCGGGGATCGAACCAGCACTGCAGAGGCTGCGGGCAGCTTCGCAGCCCAGCGCTCAACCACTGCGCCACCAGGGGAGGCCCTAGTCAAAAAAATTTTAAAATAAAACTGATCATGAAACAAAACTATCATTGGTTTTGCGGGAAGGGATTTCGAGGGACACTCTCTCCCCGACCCCCACCTCTCTCCCTGTCCCTACTATAGTGCGATTTTAGATGTGCCATTTGGTAGGTTATTTGTTGAGTCTGAGACTGTACAAAAGATTTCCTTATGAATTAATGGCGATTGCACCTCTGCTTTACTCCATTTCTTATTAAAGATTTCGTAGAAATGTTCCACTTTGGAGAGTAGGGGAAACCTGTATTTGTTTTCAGTTTTACATATGATTCTATTTTCAATGTTATTTAAGAACCAGGATAAGCTTTTTTATTCAATATTATGAAAAACACATGTGAGTCACATGAAAGTGCTTCTTTTGTTTTCTGTTTCATCAATACAGTAGTGAGAGACTTATTTGAAAATAAGTAAAGATGATCACATGTATTTTTGCACGAATATTTTCTTTTCATTTAAAGGTCAAATTACACTAAATCTCTACGCATAGCTTTCATAATATATTTTACTAGTATTTCTAAAGTTTCTAAGTTAAAAATTGTAAATATTAAATAATCCTCCTAAAGAAATCGCTTACCACCACTTAAAATTTTACTCTAGTGCTCATCAAGGGTACTTTTCCAATGTTATCACTGCACTGAGTTTTCCTGACAAGAGTATCTTAATGAGATGTTCATGGAAACACCACTTTCTTCTTAGAGCTGACCTCTGATTCAACATGTTCAGATAAAGAGACAAGTAAAAGGAGCTACTCTGTAAATTCAGGTAACTTGATTGAAATTAGGATGAACAAACAGTTTTTCTTTTTTAACTGGATAAGTATAGGAGACACGGAATATTGGGAGTTTCAAGGGAATAATAAAACTTTTCATGGACTATTTCCAACTTCATTTGAAATGTTTGCTATAATAAGTTAACATTCAAATCTATAAGATCTTTTGGAAGGTGATATATCTGTAACATCCCTTTATAATTACAGCTACTGCATCAGATTCACAATTCTATTACTGTCAAATACTTTCAGAAAGATCAGGAAAAAAATCTAAAAACTTTGAAAAGCAATACACTCCTAATCTTCTTGGTTGAACTATGCTAGAAAAATAGAATTCACATTGGACTGACTTCTCCTGTTTGTATTTACTGAACATTACATTAGTTACTACCAACTTTGCAAAGGAACTAAACAAGAACATCATCAGGGATAAGACAGGCAATTTAAATTATCAACTTTCTCATAGATAGTAAGATATTAATCATTCAAACTATAAATGAATGATGATATAATAAAAAATAAGATGTGCCAGACACTGTTCTGGGCAGAGCAGATTCTGCTTTGAACAGAAGTAACAAGATTCCTGCCCTGTGGGCTTTCATTCTAGTGACAGGAAAGTAATAAAGAATATCGGGTGTGCGAGAGTGACACGGGAAGAAGAGCACAGCAGGGAGGGGAGCAGGGAGTTCTGGGTGTGGGTTTGATCAACATCCAGAAAGCTGGATGCAAGGGGACGGACTCAGCACTCCATGGGGTGGGCTGGGGTGACCTACCAGGTTGAAGGAACATCAAAGGCCCTGGAGCAAAATCGTCCTGAAGAAAATAATGGACAGAGATCAGCCAGGGGCCAGTGAGGCTGACGCAGACATGGAGAATGAGGGTTTGTTCCAGCAAGATGGGAATCCACTGGAGGGTGGCGAGCAGACAGTTGAGACGCTCACCTGAGTTTAGAAGATTTGCCCGGGCCACTGGGCTGCAGGTAGACGGCAGGGTTGCAAAACGACAGTGCAGAGATGGGCAGGAGGACTCAGGACATTCCTGGGTGAGAGATGGCAGCAGCTTTGCGGCCGTGGTACCCAGGAAGGTAGTGAACTGGCGGGAACACACACACACACACACACATGCGCGCGTACACACACACACACACACACGGAGGTCCAAGGGAAAGTGTGTGTTGGAAAGCTGAGTATTTGCCCTATCACACTATAAATTCGAGGAGTACAATGCATCACTTTAATACATTTACACGTCACCACCGGATTGCATTTGCAGCCGCCTTGCTCACGTTGAGCACAGCGCTGGCACGTGTCCCTCCACTGAGGTCTGCGCGCCACGCCTCATTTACTACTTGCCGGAGGCCTGGACCCTAAGCCACCATCAGTCCTATTCCCCATCCCTCATGTCTTGGTACTGCCATTTTATTCTCTGGTTTTCTTATGAATTCAACCTTTTTAGATGCCACGTATTTTTCAATGATGGGTTAGTGATGTTCGGTAAAACGTTATAATTTGAGACCCAAGTTGCCCCACTGATGATCACCATCAGCTAATTTCATTCCTAAATTTACCCAATAAATAATTTCTGAGCATTCACTACAAGTGGGAGATAACCGAATTGCTCAAATAAAATACATTTTAAATGCCTGTGTCCATGTGTTTTCATTCCAGTGGAAAAGAAAACAATGTGAAAACTCAGCAGACTGAGGACTGTTTAAAGATACATATAACCACACCCATTCAAATGAATTTAAAAATTACAGAAAAAATTGTGACATGTGAATGATAATAAATCATATTCACATTTATCTATTCCTTTTAAAAATGAGCTACACCAAAAGGCAGAAAGTAGATAATTCAAAAGTATCCTGTGTCTGACTTACCACATAGCCACAGAACATTAAACATGATCCATTTAAATATCCCATGGAAATCTTTTTAAAAAATCACTTTATTTCTTCTCCAAAGCTTTACTGCCGCGGTACTCTCAAGCTCGTGAGTTCACTGATCTCTGGGTCTTTTATCAATGGGAAAAGATTTCATTATACTTGTAGAGAGTGAATCTAAAAACTTGTAAATTCTTGGGGAAAAATCTAGTTTTTCATTTTTTCCTCGTCGTTTCACCTTCAGGATGATTTGATGTCACTGAATCAAGTTTATGACTTTGTAAGCTATGCATGCTCTGAGTTGGTTCTTTTTTTTTTTTTAAGATTTATTTATTTGTACAAGCACTGGGTACAGTCAGAAGCGCAGAAGGGTGAGAGAATTCACCAGATCCAGAGCGGGGAGCAGAGCAGGCAGACTGACGAAATACACTGCTGAGGGGAGCAGAGGGCGGCAGTCTGTGCACCATGTGGGACCCTTGCCCGGCGGGCTGGGGATCGAGCCAGCGCTGCAGAGGCTGCAGGCAGCTTCGCAACCCAGCGCTCAAGCACTGTGCCACCGGGGAAGCCCAGGTTCTTTGACTGTCTTTAAATGCAAACAGAAGTACAATCCATCCATCCATCCATCCATCCATCCATCCATCCATCCATCCATCCATCCATGAGTTCAGTAGTATGGGATATATGAGACCAGACCACAACCAATTCCCTTTGCTATTAAGAAGATTACACATATCGGACTAGGACCCAATCTAATGATTTTACTTTATTTTGAAATCCCCGATAAAGAACTTAATTCCAAATAAGGTGACATCCGAACTGCTGAGTTAGGACCTTGACATTAATTTTTTTGGGGGTGGACATACATAATTCAACCTACAGCAATCCATCAGTACATAGACATATATAATATCTACAACCAAATATTATTAATGTAGCATATTTTGTAAAGCAAAATGTAGAAGTTAAAATAAAAAACAAAAATGAAACAGTTATAAAAGCGCATGGTTAAGTATAGAGAAATGTACTTATGCAAAAGATTGCTGTCAATTTATTAAAAAGACTTAGGTACTTGCACACAGAAATGTCAGTATAAAATTTTTAAAAATATTTTCATAAGTAAAAATAAAGTTGCAGAAGGATGAACAGAAAAGGTATATATTGATGGGCCTCCCTGATGGTGCAAAGGATTAAGACGCAACCTATGA
Organism: Talpa occidentalis; assembly: GCF_014898055.3. Taxonomy (NCBI): domain Eukaryota; kingdom Metazoa; phylum Chordata; class Mammalia; order Eulipotyphla; family Talpidae; genus Talpa; species Talpa occidentalis. The sequence continues at coordinate 115,604,996 of NW_023605194.1, forward strand.
AGCAGTCAGGGAGCTACCCATACGGGGTAGCAGACCTCTCCTGACAAGCCCGTTGCTCCCCTCAGCAGTGTATTTCAGTCAGTCTGCCTGTTCCATTCCTCACTCTGTCTCTGGGGAATCCTCTCACCCCCTGCACCTCTGGCTTACACCCCAGTTCTTGTATGCATAAATAAAAATATCTTTAAAAATATATATGACAGACATTTCTTTATAAAACCAAAGGTAGTTAATAGTCCACATTTTAAAAATGTAAAATTGCATTTGATTGATAGAAACTAAAATAGCACTCCTTGGTTCATTTTGAACTGTTTCTGAAATAAAGATACATGCATTTTTACTTTTCATATACCATGAATAACTGAGCCTTATTAGTATGCATAAGATATTTCAAAAAGGCATAGAATAATTGACTTGCATTTTAGTAACATCAGAGAGTTTGAAAGATTGCATTTTGCTTCTATGCAAAAAGCACATTTTTATACAAATAGTAAAGCATCAGAGAGATTTTTCCCGACAATCATGTTATATTGTTTGAAAACATCTTTTGTTTATGAAAATTAGTTATACATTGTATATAAGACATTTGGATCTCTATTTTCCCAAAGTGTAGAATTATCTGGATGCTTGTGTAATATCTGTAAAAGTAAAATAAGAAACAGTCAATAATATCTACTTCTCGGGGGCCTCCCTGGTCGCACAAGGGGTTAAGCACCGCACCGTGAGGCGGCTGCCTGGGGAGCAACCCACATGGCACAGCGGACCTCTCTTGACTCACCCAATGCTCCCCTCAGCAGTATACTTTGGTCAGTCTGCCAGCTTTGTTCCCCACTCTGTCTCTGAGCCTCACCGCACCTCTGGCCTGTACCCCAGCTCTTATATGCATAAATGAATAAATCTTTAAAAAAATAATATCTACTTCTCAACTTATTTGAGGATTAAATTATTTGTCATAAAATTATTGAACTAGATTAGAAATAATAAATGATATCTGTGATGCATAATTTCTATATCCTTCATAAATGCAAAATATCGTATTTCCTGTCTTTTAAAAACTCATCTTACTATTTAAATGTAGAAATAAAATATATATAAAATTTCCAAAAGTTTGCATTTGCATTAATCTAACTGGTTTTTAGTAATTATAAAATTGGTGCTACATCTAAAAGCTAAAGATGCTTTTAAATAATTGCTTCATATTTTCATTAACATAAGCATTTCTTCCTAAGGTATCAGATAAATTGAAGGTATTTGTAATCAGGCCACATTTTTATTCTATGTTGGAACCATATTTCCAGATTTAAATACTTATATTCACTTTCACATATTATCTCTTCTGCAATCTTGGTAGATACATTATAATCATTTCTAATTTAAAGTCATGAGATTAAAATGGGGGGAAAATTTTCCTTATTTAATTAAGATGGAAATTAATAAAGTATACACCTATTGGAGAACATGATCTTGCCTTCCTTTCCCCAAACCCTCGTACCAAATTCAAGTGAGGATTGACACACATACTGTGCAATCATTATCAAAGATGACTTCTGAGGAGTTCGACTAGAGGACATTTTCAAGGCAGCAAATTGATCAAAGTAGTTATTTTCCCTGGATTTTAACACAAAGCAACATCAAATAATTTTGCTTTTCTGATTTGGTTTTTTTGCATGCTTTGAACTAGATGTATAATATACTGACTAAGGCTTTGTGTCCTCAAGTAAAGTTATGAGTCTATCTTCTAGAATATGCTTGAAGAAACTTATGAATTGTTGAAGAAACATAGATGAAAGTATTTTCTTTGCTTCTCTACTTAGTGACATCTTTGTAATCTTGAATTTTATAGCTCTAGCCAGATAATCAACATATTTCTGGCCCTTCTGTATGGATAGGCTACAATTTATGTTTCTTCAAGCAATGTGAGTTTCACATAAAATAAACTTAAGTGCTGTTTAGTTATACAGTCCACTATAACAAAAGGCTCAACAGTAAAGAAAGCATAGATTTAAAAATACATTAGAAACATCCCAGAGATGATCTGAATTTTTCACTTTATATGTGGAGATGTATCTTGTTAGGGTTTTATTTTCCTTTGTTCAAAGCATTAATATCATCAGTTCTCTGATGTAGGAAATGCTGTGAGAGACTGCTGCTGAAATTAGTTGTACTAATGAACTTGTCATCATTCAGAACGATAATTTGCATTTATATTATTTAATCTGTTATTTTATATCTGCCTTAATGCTATTATTATTTATGGTAGAAATAATCAATTTTAAGGAAGAGCGGAAAGATTCTCTAGCAAGATTCTCCAGCGATAACTTGGGTTATCACTCTTTTGGCATGGCCATTTTAAGTCCTGGGAAACAATATTCAACAATTTGATTTTCTTATTTACTATCACCTTTTAAAAAATATAGCCTGATCTCTATCTTCTCATCTGTTTTTTGGAATTAACAAGGATAAAGACAGTGGTGGAATTCCAGACAAGGGCAGAGGGTGACAGAGCCAGATGCAGTGGCGTTTCTGACTTTGAATCCCAGCTGCAGCCCCTGACCACAGGCCCTTGTGAGAACAGAAAGACCTGCAAGGAGAGCTGAAGGGGAAGTGGACGCAGGATATCATGAGCTTGTCCTTGGGAAGGGAGTAGTGCCAACCATGGTTTTTGCTAGAACATATGCTCAACCATCTTGTACCCCTAAAAATACTCCTTTATTTATAACCTTCCGAAGAAAAATTCAAAAATGTCTCATGAACATAATATTATCATTTATATACTATATTTTGGTAGAAAACTTTGTGCCTGGTAACCCTGATGATAACTAGATTAAATAATACAATCAGGATTTTCTGGAAGTCATTAATAGAATAAAATACACTTTAAAATGCAAAGAAATAATCTAGATCATTAAATGGCACACAGCAATGTTGAGTAACTCAGATGAACTATCAAAACTCTTAGTGAACTTTGTTATGAAACTGTGTTGAAATCTCCATGTATTTTTCAATTGTAGAAAGTTGCCTTAACTTCTTATGGTATTTTGCATATGAAATCTTTTCCCCCCCAAAGATCCATCCATTTATGCATATAAGAACTGGGGTACAGGCCAGGGTTGGGGAGGTGAGAGGCTTCACCAGAGACAGAGTGGGGAGCAGAACAGGCAGAGTGACTGAAATCCACTGCTGAGGGGAGCAGCGGGCAAGACAGGAGAGGTCTGCTGCACCCTGTGGGTAGCTCCCTGGCCGGGGATCGAACTCGTGCTGCAGAGGCTGCTGATAGCTTTGCAGTGCTGTGCTTAACCCCTTGCCCCACCAGGGAGGCTCACAGATAAATCTTTATCTATGTCTAAGTCTATGCTCCTAAGTAACTAACCAATAAAATATTTGATTATTATAGTGACATAATTTTTGAGTTATTTTTTAAGCCAGCATTAGAAATGTTTGCTTTCTGTGTATGCATCATTTCTGACAAACAAAAAAAGCAGATACTGAAAAAATAACTGACAGATTCATCAAGCCTTCCCTTCATTCTTCACTCCACAGTGGAAAGGTTGTCTTTGGAGCTTGGAGAACAGCAATGAAAGAACAGGCAATAATTTCTCCTAATTTAGATCTTCCATCTAGAATGAGGAGCAGGGTACAGAGAAAACAAATAATGACGCATTATGCAAATGGCAATAAGAACTCTGGAGGTAGATGTTTGGAGCCTGCCTGGAAAAGGTGGCTGAAGTTGCTGCTCCCATTTCTTTTAGTTCTTGCCTCAAATATCCTGCCATCATCAGAAATAAGGCAATTGACATTGTTACCCACAGAGGCAGCCAAAGTACAAACATTCCCGGAAGATCAAAGCAGGTTCAAAGTCTCAGGTCAAAAGCAGTGCAAGAGGAAGGAGCCACCGGGTCCTGGGCACAGCGAGTGGCCGCGGTGCTGCAGATGCAGTGGCACCTGCCACCGGGCTCCACTGCCGCCACGAGGACAGTGGATTCTGGTTTGAGAAAGGGGCAAAGTGAGTGGAGAGTCTGAAGCCCCTGAGTGAGCAAAAAAATTGATACTTTTTTTTAAGTTTTCTTTTTTTTTTTTTTTAAAGATTTATTTATTTATTTATTTATACAAGCGCTGGGTACAGTCAGAAGCACAGAAGCGCAGGAGGGTGAAAGACCAGAGCCAGAGTGGGGAACAGAACAGGCACGCTGAGGAAGTACACTGCTGAGGGGAGCAGCGGGTGGCAGGAGAGGTCTGCGCGCCATGTGGGACCCTTGCCTGGCGGCTGGGGATCGAACCAGCGCTGCAGAGGCTGCAGCAGCTTCACAGCCCAGAGCTCAACCTCTGCGCCACCAGGGGAGGCCCAGTTGTTCTTTTTTTTTTTTAAAAAAAAAAAAAAGATATATTTATTTATGCATACAAAAGCTGGGGTACAAGCCAGAGGTGCAGGGCGGTGGTGGTGGTGGTGGTTAGAAGATTCACCAGACAGAGTTGGGAGCAGAACAGGCAGACGACAGAAATACACTGCTGAGGGGAGTAGCGGGTGAGTCAGGAGAGGTCTGCTGGGCCATGTGGGTAGCTCCCTGGCCGGCCGGGGATCGAACTCGTGCTGCAGAGGCTGCGGACTGCTTTGTAGTGCAGTACTTAACCCCCTGCACCACTAGGGAGGCCCTAAAGTTATTCTTAATGACGTTAGCTAATGAACTTTCTCAAAAACAACTACAACGATGATACAGTAAGTGGGATCCTTAGCGCTCACAGGATAAACAGGCAGGTTTACAAACTGAACATTCCAGGAAGAAACATTGGATTAGCTTTCCTGGAGTCTCACCTCAACCCCCACCCCCACCCCAGGCACGTGTCATGTAGATTAACAGTGGCAGACTCTCACAAAGGAAAATCAGGTTACTATGACCAAAACAATAGGAACTAGAACTTGAGATAATTCTTGATTATATCTTTGATCACCCTCCCTTGCCCTGCCCTTTCATCTCCTGCCAGCACTGTTATAAAAGGAAAATCAGAACCTCCTAAAATGAGAATCCAATGATTCTCAAATAGTTCCTATCACACCAATTTTTGACTCTATAGCAAAATTTGATAAAGTTTATATTTCACATAAAATATTATTTCTACAGTGAACTCCAACCCTGAATATAATACTTCCTGTTTCCAATGAAAATGTTTAATTTTCGGATCATTTTTAAAGCAGGTCTGTTCTGTATGTAGAAGTAAAATCTCAGCACACTCTCCGAGTGAAATAAAAGAATGTTGCCACAGTTGTCAGATGGTTTTTTTGTTCGCTGCTTTTTCTCTTTAATGGATTTTCCCTTGAATGCTTTTATTTCTTTATTGCTCTCATGCTATCACGATCCACAGTTGTCTGATCACCATTCTGAAAGAAGGACTAGTTGGAGGCATCATTTGACCATTTCCTCTGGATTTGTTCAGTTCCAGCAGACCCTTTCCTTGCAGAGATCTAAATATATCTATATCCTAATTTCCTTTAATACTCAGGTGTGATGAGCAGGAAGAATGGGAAGAAGAGAAAGGATTCCAATCATCTGCGACTGTCTAGTTTCGTATTATCATATCTCTGTTCCTTATCTATCAAATAGTTTCCAATCACATATATTTTATTAAGTTAAATATTAAATGAGTGTGGTAGTCTTTATAAGATATCTACATATTTCTGAAACATATGTTAAATACACACCTCTGTACTAAAAATACTCCCTTACGAAGGAAACGTTTCCAGTGCTTTTAGCATCTTTTGGGGGGTCACTTCTAAATGGTAATTGTTTTCTCCGCTTTGGCATAAGTGCTGCTTTCGATTTTGTCTTTATCATTCATGCCAACATAAAAGAGCTATCACCTCTATGTGTGAATCCCTAAGCAATATATGGTTTACTTTTACATATCCTTGAAACTTAAATATAGTAATATATATATTATTATTTTACTATATATATTATTATCAATTATATTTATCTATTATTACACTATTATTAATTATCATTATTATCTATTATTAATCTATTATTACATCTATTATTTATCTATTATTACAATACATATTGAGGTCAATATAGATTCCTCCTGCCCTCTCCTGCTAGACTTTTCTTCTCTCAGGGTTGTATTTGAGACTCATCATTCTCACCTTCATATCTCCAGTTCCGTGCTCACTAATCTATGGTCAATGAAACAAACCTGCAGCTTGGTTTTATTTGTTTGCTCTTTTTAGCTTATGAGTTAAAAATCCTTTTTTGCATAAAGGTTAAACAAAAAGAAACAAGTGTAGATGACAGAAAACACATGGTGATTCTCAAAACCTAAGATAATTACTTTCTGTCTCATTTATAAAAAAAGTTTAACATCTGCTCTACAGTTATTCATTTCTCATAGTTGTGCAATAATCAATTTTATTAGCTACATGATTTATCTATCAATTCCATGACCCTGGAGGATATTTGATTATTTACAGGTCTTTTTTTTTCCCCCCTTTTGTCTTTGTTTTTCTTTTTCTATGCACCACTTAATGTACTGGCTTTTTAGAAGTAAAACAGGATTTATTTAGCATGTGTTTCCATGTGACTGGATAAATTATATCTGCCTAAATGCGCAGAAGTGTTTTCACTCCTCCTGGCCCTGCCGATACTTGGAATTAGATTTCCATAAACATGTATCTTGTGGTTTATTTGTACTTCACAGCTAATACAAGACTTAATGAAGAAATCAAAATAGATAAATATTTCTTAGGTTAGGCAATGTTTTCTTTTTTTTATTGAGATACAAAACTGTGAAACCATAAAGGAAATGGTTGGTGACTTGCATTCCCTTTAAATTAAAAATATACTTTATCACGAAAATGCAGTAAAGTCACCACAAGTCACAGAGTGAAGGAGAGACGTGAAATAGAACTGGTCCATGCACAACTACTGTTCAATACGTATAAGTGAATCAGAAAATTAAAGTCTTTGGGAGTGAGGAGACATGAGATACAAAAGATACACTATAGAGGTAAAAACACATTGAAAAATAATATTCATTGGTCTACATATTTTAACTAGAAGGTATAAGTAAAATTGATTTCTTAGTATCACAAGTATTCAATATTTATCTTCCATTTTCTTTTTTTTGTGTTCCACAAGTGTAATTCAGTATCTCACACTTTAATCTTTACTGTCTTAAAAAAAAAAAAAAGGTAGCTATTAATATGCTACATTGTAAATCACTAACTCCTGCAGAGTTTAGGTATTGATGTTTAGATTTTGGACATTTCCCTCCTTGTTCAAAATTTATCATATTAAAAGACAGCTTTTAATATGAATGTATCTTGAGCTGTAACATTTACAAACAAAAATGGTGTATTCTTTAATACTTTCATAACCTTGAATTTCTGTGGAAAATAAGAGAAATGTAAATATTTCATATTGAAAAGTGACAATAGACATATTTAAATTCCTAAAATCTTTCAGTGTTCAAAGATTAAAACCATGAAGGCCTTAAATATATTGTAAATGTGAGTTATTAACTCTCCCCTATCCCCCAAAACATCTACAACAGACTATTTTTTATTCTATACACTGAAAACATTAAAACATGTAATAAAATATCTCATTATTTCTACACATACAGATTATAAGCCTAAAGCATTTATATAGTTTAAAATTAAGAGTTGGCCGTCAGCACTATTATTTCTATTCCTTAATTATTCATGTATTGATTTACACAAGCTATTGTGTATCTAGCACTATGCTAAGTCCCAGAAATAGAGGAATGAAGAGGAGAAATATCTTCATTTTTTGTTATGCATCAAACTAGCATGACAAAGGGAAGTATATTATCTTTTAGAAGCGTATAAAGATGGTAGTGTCTGGTCTAGAAGGGGTCAGACAAGATTGCTCGTCCATGTGATAGCTAATGTGACAATTACAGGACAGCACCTTAACAAGCAAGAGTGGAGGAAGGAAATTACCACAAGACTGAGGTGGGGCACAAATAATAGTCCCAGCAGGAAACGCCATGTTAGGAGATAAAGTTATAAGTGATAATACTGCATATCTGAGAAAATAGAAATAAAAACTTAACAGTAACTGAGAAAGAAAGGGAGGATTTGGGGGAAAGGACTTGTTCAATATAGTCAAGGACCGCATCTCAAAGTCCTGTAGAGCAGTGAGGAGAACACATGGTCCTATCAAGGGTTATGATGTGACTAGGCACGTGTTCTGAGGAAATGACCAAGTTGACTCTTAAATAAATATTCATAAGGCAGACAACAGTTCTGTTGTTTCAAGTGATTTACTTAATTCTGTGCCAGTTCATAATTTTAGATTGTTTCCTGCATATTTCGCATATTATGTCTATCAGTTTTGGCTAAATTCTATGAAGAATACTGATTTAAAAATAAAATCAGCAGGCAATCTGGTCATAAATTGTAACCTCCCTTCCATAAACTGTAGTTCCAAAGCCCGTTCAGTTTTTTCAGCTCCCCCTGCTATTCAGATCTGCCCTGTGTATGTAGCAGGCAAGTCTAGAACATGGTTTCCAAAGACCTTGGTATGCCACATTGAATCAGATCCACACAGGCTTATGCAACATGTGGGTGCAGGTAAGAGTTTGTCAACAGCATTATGGGACTTGTAACCCACGTTACTTCTCCTCCATGACCTACCCCATACATTCAACTCCCATGAGACTCCATTTGGTTGGCTCTTTGTCTAGAAAGCTTGGGTCTTTGTCAATACCATTCTTCCATGCTAAGATCAAGAGAGGGCAGGACAGAGAGAAAAAATAAGCCACATGGCTGGCTCCTACTTTTTCGACCATAGAGCCTAGAGGAAAGCAGTCCCATCAGAAATTCGGCTAATGTGGGTTCCCAGTACCAGCTTCTGCTACCTCTTCGACAGGATGCTCATATACTGGGGCATGGGGGAAGAGAGAAAAGTAAAAAAAAAAAAAAAAAAAAAAAAAAAAAAAGCATGGGGTTTGCACACTCTTTCTCTTTCCTGTGCTACAAATCGAAATAGAGGATTGTTCTGGAATTCTCACTGTGCAATTATTTCAGGTTAGAGATATCAGAGGGAGAAATGGTAAACTTGCCAGAGATGCCACGGTAATTGAATTCTGCTCTTCCCCCTCTCTCTCACTGCTACTATTTACATTTCAGAATTTGCAAATCACTATTTTTATGCATTCTTTCCATGCTGTATAGCTTTAAAGTTTGTGTCTATGTTCTTTTTTATTCATACAGAGTCCGACTGTTCAAGCACCATTTGTTGAAAAGGCTATCCTTTTTTTTTTTTTCACTCTTTTTTTTTCCTCTTATTGCCTTTCCTCTTTTCTCAAAGATCAGTTGATTATGATTTGTGCAGTTCTGTTTCTGAATTCTCTACTTTGCTCCATTGGTTAGTGTGTCTATTCTTTTGCCAAAACCACCCTGTTCAGTTAGCTGTAGCCTTCATAGCAAATATTGTACTTGAGTAGTGTCAGTCTTCCAATTATTCATCTTCAGTGTCATACTTACTATTCTGAAGCTTTTGTCCTTTCATACAAGATTCTGAATCTATATGTGATATCCACAAATTGACTTATTGGGATTTTGATCATGATTGTATTATAGGCATTGATCAATTTGGAGAGACCTGACTTCTTAACAATCCATCCATAAAGAATTTCTCTCTATTTAGATCATCTTTGAGGTCCCTAATTAGAGTTCTGTGGTTCTCTACATATTGATTCTTGAATACTTTGATATTTTTATATAAATATTTCATTTGCCAGGACTACTTTAAATGACATTGTGTTTTTAATTTCAAATTGCTTATACAATGCTAATACATAGGAAACAATGCTTAATTTTTATTATTAAATGGACAAAATAAACTGCATACTACGTGAAAAATACAAAGATGAATTATCTCTACACAGATTAGTGAAAAAATATTCCTGATAAATAACACTTGTTTCAGGTGGCATACTGGTAGGCCAAACCTGGGGAAATGTACATCTATCTGAGAACATTCTGCTTTGTTTCTTATTTAGATTGTGTGGTTTATAATCTGTGTCCTTTATTATTTTTGAATCTTTAATAAATTCACTAGCACTACATATTTATGTTGAAAACATCACAGCCCCATATGTAAAGACATACGCCATAGATAGCCTTAAATGTGGATGGAAAACATGTTGCAAAGGCAACTTCAATCTGTTAAGAGTTGGGAATCATCAGAAGCACTTTTGAAAGAGGAAAATGGAGTGACTTTCACATATTTCTCAATATATTTGCTTGATATTTTAGTTCTTCGCAAGAAGAATGTAACACGAATGTTTCAAATAATACAGAAAAGAATGTAAAAAAGGTAAAATGATTTGTAGAACATGTTTTAAGTAAGATTATATAATAAAATGTAATAAGTAATATAATTTTTTGGAGCGTCTTATACATGTTTCAATCTTTAAACTTAGTTACTATGTTGAAGTTGTGGAAAGATACTATGGTTGTATTGTATGCATCTACTGACCATTTGTATAGTATCTTATAAAGAAGCTGTTCAAGTCTGTTACACATTTTTCTATAGAGTTGTCTCTCTTTTTCTCATTAACTTAGAGGAAATTTTATGTATTCTGGAAATGCTTTGCAAACCTCTTCTTATAATCACTGGATTTGTCCTTAACTGTCACTTGATATATTTCATTGGATAGATACTCTTGACTTTCAAATTGTCTACTTTATCAATGTATTTTATGATTTGGATTGTTTGACTCCTACTTAAGAAAGGATCTAATAGTATGCGGTCACTATCATCAGTGATGACTGATGATATCTCCAAATATCTGCAACCATCATGAGACCTAATGGTGATAAACTAGCTATTTTTTGTCAAGATGGAGAACTGGCAAAGACACTGTGTCTCACCACTCCTCTGTTGTGCCGGAAGCCCTAGCAAGATCAATTAGATAAAGAAAATTAATAAAACAGTATACATAAGGGAAGGACTAACTTAAACTACCTTAGTTTACAGGTGACATAATTGTCTGTATAGAAAATCCCATAGAATTAGCAACAACAACAAAAAATTCTTGAGCTGTAATACAAAATTTAAAGAACTTTTGTAAATTAAAGTATGTAGTTTTAACTGCCAAAACAATGTCTTAGTATAATTTTAGTTCTTTTGTTGATAACCTGGAATATATATTAAAATGAAGGCATAAAAATCATGCTGTAAATGTAATACAACTTCCCAGTTAACTGAGATTTTCTCTAAATTCATTTTAAGGAAAAGTGGATTCTACTATATAAAATGGTGCATTTGTTAATTAGAACCATCAAATATTTTAAATTAGCAGTTTGATAATGATACTTTATATGTGGCACATCTACAAGAGCTTTCATTCGCATGTTTCATGTTATATTAAAAAATAATCAAAAAACTGGATGTAAAGATTATTTGGAAAGCAAAAGACCTAGAGTGGCATCCCCATAATGAAGAATAACATTGGAGGATTCACTCTACTCAGTTTCAAAATTTACTACGAAGTTACAGCAATTAAGATACTTAGTATTGAGGAAAAGACACATAGATTGGATGGAACATAATAGGCAGCCCTGAAATAGAACTACAGAAATACAGTCAGCAATGTTTTGTCAAAGAAGCAATACTCTTTTCAACAAATGGTGCTGGAAATTCAGATGTTCATATGCAAAAGAGGTGAACCTAAACACAGAACTTACAATTTTGACAAGATTAACTCCTCAAAATGAATGCCTAACTATAAAATGGAAAGCTGTAAAACAGGAAAAAAAAAAAAAAAAACAACAGGAGAAATGCTACGTGTCCTTGAGGCTGGTGTTGGACATTCAGATACAACACCAGGAGTATGATCCATGAAAGAAAATGTCCATAAGTTAGACTTTAATGAAATTAAAATGTCTGCTAGTGAAACAGGCATGAAGAGACACGGTCCAGACCAGGAGAAGCAGTTGCAATGCCTAATGATAAAGGACTTGTATATACAACACAAAAGAACTCTTAACACTGAACACTAAACTAATTAACCAAATTAATAATGAAACACCCCACCTCGAAGATCAACACCAGGCAACTAAGCATGCGCGACATGCTGACATCAGTTACCCTTAGCAGAGCAGGTAGAACCTTCTACGTCACAGGAAGGACTTTGGATTTTATTTCTAAGTGTATTTATTGTATTCCCAGTAATACTGACCAGAGGAATGAGGCGATGTGGTTTATATGGTAGACGATCTTTCCAGTTTCTATATGGACATAGATTTATGGAGGTCAAGAGGGAAAGCAGAGAGGCTTGTGAAATAGTCAAGGGAGGGATGATGGTACTTTTTACATCAGGGGAATAACAGAGAAAGTCACAACATAACTAAACTGTACAAATTTAGAATATACATTCCCTCTACCTACATATATTTTATATGTATTCATATGTGCGCATGTGTGCATATGTATGTGTGAGTACATGTGCTAGAGACTGTTAGACCATTCTGAGAGGCAGAAGCATCAGGGATGTATATTTATTTGCTCTAGCTGAATTTAAGATGCCACCAAATGCCCAAGGAGCTGTGAAACAGACATTTGAATAAACAAGGCTGGCATCTGGAGGGGAATTTGACATACACATGTAATTTTAAGCCACAGGTCTGGAATACACATGACTGTACGCATCAATATCTATCTCCAGCAAGAAACCGATTTTCTAGGGAGCCTATCAAAATAATGTGCTATCCTTGAATATTTAATTTTACTGAACTTCAAAAATAAATGGTCAAGAGCAAGTTCTAGTGATACATTGTCGTTATTTTTTGCATTTATCAAGGTGACAATCTCTTCTTTTCCATGTGAATAGAAAAGGTCCAGCTATTGCACCCACAGCCCCACTCGCTTGTGTAGTCCACCATGCAGAGCGCAGCAGCTACATCAGGCTTTTGCTTCTAGGTCTTTCTGTCAACCGTAAGTGAAACCCCGGTTTGGGACACATTTTGGCCAAGTGTGGATGCTGGATGTTTGCTGTCTCACAGAGGCTCAGGCAAAGGAAACTACAGCAACGCCGACATTTGCATCCCCGAGTGATGCACTGGTGGAGCTGGGGGCGTGGACCCCAATGAGGCGGGCTCGGCCGCTGTGTAGACCAGGGCCCAGGAGAGAAGCTTGCAGGACTGCGGGTGGAAGAACACCCCACAGAGAGGAGAATTAGGAAGCTGTTTCCGTTAAGCCTCTTACAAACTCCTGCTAAAAAGAGAACTGGAGATGCACCCCGCTGGCTGGACTGGCCGCTCCTGCGGATCCTCTCTGGGTTACTCGAGCAGCAAAGGACAGGGCGTCCAAAGCACAGGGTGCCCTTGTGGAAAGAGCACAGCAGCCATGCCAGCAGCGCCAGGAAGGAGGGCCAGGAAAGGGGCTTTTGCACTTTCTGTGTCTACGTCTTTCACAAGCGCATCGATTCAGAAGGCCTAGTCACATCCCAAACTGTCTGCAGCAGTGTCCGTGAAAAGTTTTCCCCATCCCCCCAGTTTATTTGCTTTGTCGTTTCCGTATTCCCCGATCACGTTTTACTGTCAGGGATACACTAGAAGTGAAGCTGGGAAGTCATTCCACAATATCTGTGACAATGTCATTAAAAAGGTTATTGTGAGTGTGTAGTTCTGTTGTAAAGAGGGAGTGGATAGCAGTGTAGGATGAGACGAGCAAACTCCCCAACTGGAAAATAAGCCATCAAGTATCGTCTTTGACCATCAATTTGGGCGTTATTGTGTGTGTGTGTGTGTGTGTGTGTGTGTGTGTGTGTGTCTGTGTAGCAAGAGCGAGAGATAGCACAACATGGTGTCAAAAATTATCCCAGCAACGAAAATGTTAAGAGAAATTTTACAAAAATATCTTTATGTATCCTCCCTCTAACCTGTAGATTATATATCTCTGCAAGTAACTGTTCACATTTCCTCAGTACATGCACAGTATCTGGCTGACAGACACTCAGTAAATAATTGTGGGACACTTTCAATGCCATATGGGAGGTCTTTATAATGGAGTCCCCATCACTCCTTTCTTTTTTTTTTTTCTTAAAGATTTATTTTTATTTATTTATACATGCACTGGGTACAGTCAGAAGCACAGGAGGGTGAGAGAATTCACCAGAGCCAGAGCGGGGAGCAGAGCAGGCAGAAGGACCGAAGCACACTGCTGAGGGGAGCAGCGGGCGGTAGGAGAGGTCTGCGCGCCATGTGGGACCCTCCTCCGGTGGCCGGGGAGCAGCCGGGGATCGAACCGGCACCGCAGAGGCCGCGGGCAGCCTCTCAACCCAGCGCTCAACCGCTGCGCCACCGGGGAAGCCCCCCATCACTCCTTTTGATACAAATCTATGTTACCACATAAGCCTTTTCGTTCTAATCAACTAGCACTACTAGTTTGTGAAAAAAATTATGTTAAAGAAATAGTCTTAACCACATAAATGGACATTTTGGAAAGTTGCATCCCACATAAACATTCCAATGAAACCTGTCTGTGTAGTTATTTCCTTATCTTAAAATGCTTTCCATTAGTAATTCTGCATACCAAAATCTACTAATAATGCATTGTCAAGCTGATGATTGCGGATTTTGTTTATAGGCAGAATGCTTTTCTTCCCCTTGAATGGCTGCCATAAAAAAATCTAGCTCAAGAGACCTTCAAAGAGGAAATACTTGAGATTTCTTCCGTCTCCTACATTTTATGGATTGCTATTTATAGCAGGTTTTAAAGAGGGAAATTGGATTGATTCTTACCCCAATGCTACTGATATTAATATCTCCTGAAATGAGTATTTGTTGTGAATGATTGACAGCATGATTACACGAAATCTTAAGTAGCCATGATTATATTGTGAATTCTCATGTTTAAATTGCTTTAAGTGTTTTAAACTGTAGATAGCCTTCCAAATTATTGAACACTTACCAAAAAAAAAAAAATAAAAAAGACATCCGAATAAATTTAAAGATATTTTTCTGGAATCTATCCCAGCACAGTGAATTATTTGATTATACTTAACTGCTGAAGTCCTTCTAGAAATGTTTCTCCATTATTTGATAGTATTTCCTAACAGAAAAATAAGGAACTTATATCTTTCAACATCTCTGATGTGTATTAAATAACATAACATTTTTGATGACTAACAGAACACATGTTTTTTTTTTTTTTTTTTTTTTTTTTTAAATAGAGGCATGTTTTTATTTATTTATTTGTTTGTTTGTTTGTTTTGTTTATACATGCACTGGGTACAGTCAGAAGCGCGGGAGGGTGAAAGAATTCACCAGAGCCAGAGTAGGGAGCAGACCAGGCAGAAGGACTGAAGTACACTGCTGAGGGGAGCAGCGGGCGGCAGGAGAGGTCTGCGCGCCATGTGGGACCCTCCTCCGGTGGCCGGGGAGCAGCCGGGGATCGAACCGGCGCCACAGAGGCCACGGGCAGCTTCGCAACCCAGCGCTCTACCGCTGCGCCACCGGGGAGGCCCAACAGAACACATGTTAAAGGGATTTTGAAATATTGTATTTTCATATTTTCAAAATCATGATTGTTTTAGAATTAAATTGTAATTTCATCATGGTCATAACCAAAATGAATCTACTTTGCCATTTTGCTGTCTCTAAGATGCATTCACATTGAAGAATACAAATGATTTGATACATTGAAAAAATGTGCATGTGTATTTATGTGTTTATATAAAAATAGTTTTATTTGAGTATAATTGGTATATATATGCATATTTGTGTCTACATATATACACGTCTACATACATACATATGTATACACACATGTATATTAGTTTTCCAGAACTACGAATGCCTATTGCAGAAGTTCAGGAAATCATTTTTTCTTAGCCCAAATAAATGGTTTACCAGACGAAGAATCAGCTTCAAGACATGCAGGCACCACTGCAAAGTTCAAACCCAACAACAGTGATTCGATCTTTCCAACAAAAATAAAGTCAATACTATTGTGGTTAGATTGGTGGTTTCTGTAAGATTTTTCTTTCTTTCTTTCTTTTTTTAAACAATTCCTAGAATTTTAACCATTGTATTCCCCTGGCAATGCAAACACTAGTACTTCTCTTTTCTGTTTCATTATATTTTATTTTCACATTTGTAAATGCTAGATGGATCTTTTTGTTGTTTAAGATATTTAGAATCAAGGTAAACAAGTATGTCTGTAGTTTCCAGTATTTTTGTTTCTATTCAGGCTAAATATTTTTTATTTTGTGCATCTCTTGATGTAATTTTTATTAGTTGTTTGGATATTTATCAGTTCTCTGACACTTCAAGTGAGAAACAGAATTGCTAAAAACATAAAATAGAAGTTCATTCTACAGTAGTTTCTCTGTTTCTGTTGCTTTCCATTTATCAACAGCTATATTAATGTTTCTCAGTGATTTCCTGAGGAATTCCTTTGACATGTTTCAATGTAATTATTATTTTTTTCTTAACCATTTAATTTTAGTAGCTTTGAGAATTATGGATAAGGCATTGTCTGAGCGCAGTCTGGGCAAATAAGCAATTGTTAAACATGCAGAGGTAAAATAGAGAAAGAAATTCAAGTTGTGGGGAAAGCAAAAGTAAAGCATGGAGCACATTCATGTCTTAAAGCAGGGAAATGCTAGTTGTTCAAGTATGGAGATGGCTAGAGTAAATGTCTGTTCAGGGGGAGTTCAAAGAGTTGTTATTTATCCTAAAGCCAAGTCTGAGTTCATCAACATGTTTTTGAACATGAGAAAAATCAGTTGTATGCTGTAAAGTTATCAATATAAGCATGGGCTAAAACACAGCACAGCTGGGTGAGAATGAAGGCAGAGAGCTAGGTCAGGGGATGAGATGTTCCTTGGGAAGTTCAGAAGAGCTGGAACCAGGGCATCGGGGAGGATGAAGAGAAGGTTGGACAACTATGGAGAGCTGTGTGGAGATTTCTTGACCTACTAAACATAGAGCTTCCATATGATCCAGCAATTCCACTCCTAGGTATTTACCCAAAGGACACAGAAACATCAATTCCAAAGAGCACCTGCACCCCTATGTTTATAGCAGCACTGTTTACGATAGCTAAGCTTTGGAAACAACCCAAATGCTCAAAAATAGATGACTGGATCAAGAAGATGTGGTCCATAGACACCATGGAATATTACTCAGCATTCAAAAAAGATAAACACATGCAATTTGCAGCAACATGGATGAAGCTGGAAGGGATCATGCTCAGCGAAATAAGCCAGAAAGAAAAAGAAAAATACTGGGTGGTCTCACTCATAGCAGGAATTTAGAAAACCTAAACAAGGTACCAGGAAAAAGACTAATTAATACAAAGTAAAAAATCAAAATCAACAAGCAACTATAAACCAGAGACACAATACTGGGGGAGGAAGGGGGGAGGAGAGGGGAGAGGAAGGATTAGGGTCAAAATAAGGGGGGTGCAACTGTATGGGGAATATAACCAAAATGAAAATGCATACATTGTGCAAAAATAAAAATGATGTAAGAATTATATAAAATATAAAAAAGAGAAGTTTGGAGATTTGGAAGCTTCAAGTCTACAGTATTTTTAAAAGATGGTTGCTAGAGTCATTGTAGGAAGCAAATATTTTCCAATATATGCAATTATTGAATCATTATGGTACACCCTGAAAATTCTCTATGTCACTTATACCTCAATAAGAAAATAATTTCAAAAAGAGTTTTTCCAGAATTCTGTGATTAATTCAGTTATGAACATATTGATTTTTAAATTCATCATGACCTAAATACAATATAGAACTAGAATTCATATAAGAAAGACCAAAAAAAAAAAAAAAAAAAGACAAAACAAAAGCAAGCCTCTGACTTAAGGAAAACTTGCTCTTTCTCTGAGGTCCACACTCCCCAACTGGCTGGGCTGGGGCCATCGCCCTGGGATGAAGTGGATGCAGCTTCGTGCCTTGCAGCTCCCAGTGGAGTGTGGGTCATGTTAGTGAAATGAAATTTCAAGGTAAATATGATAAATTTGATGTTTTTAACCTAAGGTGCCTGACTTCTTAGAGATTCACATCTGAACTTAATTCTATCCATGGGTCGCAGAACTAATAGGTAACATTTGTGCACATAATCAGACATATATTACTCTGCTAAGGAGAGCTGCAATTTTTTTTAAGATTTATTTATACATACAAAAACTGGGGTGTAGGCCAGAGGTGCAAGGAGGTGGGAGGATTCAGCAGAGACAGAGTGGGGAGCAGAATGGGCGGATCCACTGAAATCCACTGCTGAGGGGAGCAGCGGGGAGACAGGAGAGGTCTGCTGCACCATGTGGGTCAGCTCCCTGGTCGGGGATCGAACTCATGTTGCAATGGCTGGCAATAGCTTGGTAGCACTGAGATTTAACCCCTGCGTCACCAGGGCAGCCCTGGAGCTGCAATTTTGATCAATGAATGGTAGTAATTGGAACATAATGAAATAAAGTTTGTAAGACAGAATGGACAGAATGGACATGAGTGTCGGCAAACGGAGTAGGAAAAAAAGGACTGGAGAAAGTGTCATAGGAAAGGTAAAAAAAAAAAAAATAAGGCTGAGGAGCACTGATTTCAAGAGGAGAATTGTAAGAAGGAGGAAGGGATTTATACTGGCAAATGCTGCAGAGGCTCTAGGAGGTTCAAGGTGAAGTAACTACAATTACGGAGAGAATCTTCTGTAGGGAATCAGAGAACAGTGGTAAATTACAGGGAAAAATAAAAGTAAGTGATACATTCAAGAGGTCACTACCGGCTCAGAGCTGGCCTTTCTCGCTCCAAAATTACCAAATTATACATTGCATGTGTTTTCTTTTAAATTCTATCACTAGGTATTTCCTTTCAATTATGCTGTGATGGAAGGTTGGTGTCATGTCTAAGTGAGTGCCGCGGGAGCAGAAACTCCACTGACTTACGATGGATATTGCAGGTTTCAACTTTAGACTTTCCCTTTATTGAAAGTGTTTAACTTATTTTTCAGAGCAAATACACTGAAGTCTCGGTAAACTTGATAGTAGTTAAAGGCTTTATCTTTGTCATCTGGCAAACTTGGGTTCAGAACTCAACTTGTTTTTTTTAATTTTTTCAAAGACTTATTTATTTTTGTACAAGAACTGGGGTACAGGCCAGAGGCACGGGAGGGCAAGAGGATTCACCAGATAGAGAGCGGGGAGCAGCACTGGCAGATGAACTGAAAGCACTGCTGAGGGGAGCAGCGGGCGAGGCAGGCGAGGTCTGCGGCGCCATGTGGGAATCTCCCTGGCTGGCCGGGGATGGAACCCTCACTGCAGAGGCTGCGGACAGCTCCACAGCGCAGCACTCAACCCGCCGCGCCACTGGGGAGGCCCCAGAACTCAACTTTTCATGATTTGGTTATGACTTAGAAAAATTATTTCATTATTCTTCACTATTTTCTCACATGTCAAAGGAGGATAAATACATAACCTTTACATCTGCTTTCCATTAGGAGCAAAACACACAATGTTTGCATTGTTCCACACATAACTACTGTCTGTCTACCAGCGAGACAGTACTCATTTTTCCAGTATGTCATCAAATTAATCAGAAAAAAAATGTTTTTTGCCTTTAAGGCAAATGGCATGAGGCTCTGGCGGCCTGATGGGCTTAGAAATGGAGCTCGAGTGGTGAAAAGAATCATTTACCAACAAAAATGGAACCAGAACAGAGAGGCAGCAGCAAAATATTGATTTACATTAAAATGTCCTTCAAAATAGTGCTCAAAACAAGTACACTGATTTTTCTTTTATCTGTTTATTTGTTTTGTAGGCGATGAGTGGTGTTGCCATTTGTTGCATAATTCCATGCAGTTCAGGGAATTTATTACTTTAAAATTGTATCTATTCTCGCATTTGTTTTTTGTTTTTTTAATATTTTTTTTTATAGAGGCATGTTTTATTTATTTATTTTATTTGTTTGTTTGTTTTGTTTATACATGCACTGGGTACAGTCAGAAGCGCGGGAGGGTGAGAGAATCCACCAGAGCCAGAGCGGGGAGCAGAGCAGGCAGAAGGACCGAAGGACACGGCTGAGGGGAGCAGCGGGCGGCAGGAGAGGTCTGCGCGCCATGTGGGACCCTCCTCCGGTGGCCGGGGAGCAGCCGGGGATCGAACCGGCGCCGCAGAGGCTGAGGGCAGCTTCGCAACCCAGCGCTCAACTGCTGTGCCACCGGGGAGGCCCTATTCTCGCATTTGTACCAAGGGTTGCTTGAGAGGGAGGACCCAACATATTTTCACTTTCATCAGCTCTTCCTGGGCCCTGAGCAGCCGGTACGACTTGCTGTGTCTCGTCTGTGACACAGGCAGGCAAGTACAGCAGTGGAGATGACTGTTTCAAATTTTTTATCTTGCTGGCGTGGACAGTAGGATCTGTAGTACTTTCAAAGTTAATATCAGATTATTAGAGAAGTATTTCATTACTAGAATACAGAAAATAGCTGCATCACTGATAATACAGAACTTTCCAAAGAACTAAAGAATAAGCAGCACATATAAAATTTCTATACGTGTAGGAGGAATCAAAAAGACAATTATAAATATGATAATAGTGAAATGAAGAGGTTAAGTAACAAGTCACTGAGTGAGACAAAAGTGGAGGAAAAATGAGAAAGTGGTCGATAATCCAAACACAGGACCTACCTGGGGGCCGAGGGGTTAAGTCTCAGCGCTCTCACCGCGGGGGACCTGTGTGGTGGCCTGAGGTCAATCCCTGCCAGGGAGCTACCCACAGGGCACAGCAGACCTCTCCTGTCTCCCCGCTGCTCCCCTCAGCAGTGTATTCAGTAGATCTGCCTGTTCTGCTCCCCACTCTGTCTCTGGGGAATCCTTCACCCCTGCACCTCTGGCCTACACCCCAGTTCTTGTATGAAAAAAAAAAAATCTTTAAAAGAAATAATCCAAACAAAGCTACCAACTATTCCCCGCATTGCCAGGTGTGCACACAGCCCCTTACAGCAAGAGATGGATTCTAGTTTCTCTTCGGAATGTGTTTTTCCTTCTGATTTGTCTTCACCAATAGGATGTGGTGGATACTACACTCTGGGATTCCTACACCCAAACTTTACAGGACTCTGCCTTTTCCTCCGGGGGTTGGGGCCCCTCTGGTAAGAAGTCCACGCTGGACGACTGAGCGATTCGAGACGTCTGTGTGGGCTCTGGAAGACGAAAGCCAGCTTCATGTCTCCTCCCCGACTGAGCTGCCACATGAACGGAGATGGACAGGGACCAGCAGCAGGATCCACGGAATTACCCAGCTGCACCCCAGCCATGCAACCAAAATACAAAAAAATAAAAAAATAAAAAAATAAAAAATAAAACATTAAGTCAAAGCATCGAGTTTTAAGATAATTGTACCCAACAGCAGATAACTAATAGAGAGACTCAAACCTGGAAATGGAACGCAACATAACAAACATCTTCATCACCTTAGGAGGCTGAGGAAAAAAGTCTCCACTGGGAGAATGGATGACATATGCTGCTCCTCCTGGCAGGAAGGCGAAACAGGCTAGGGGCCGAAGCAGCCACATCAGCCACAGACCCTGCAGTGGCCTGCAGGCCGCGGCCCACTCTGCACTGGCCACTCTCGGTCCTTCCTACCTAGGAGAAACCCTCCAGGCTCACGTGACGACCTGCTAAATGACTTCTCTCTGTTCTGTCTCTAACTGACAATGTCCCCTTCTATCAGAAACGTTATTGATGTCCACCTGTCCACCACACTCCGAAACATGCGCTTTCCTTTTACAGTCAAGGAGATTGAAGAATGTTCCTCCATTACTTCCTCAAGCATACAGGAAGTAGCAGACACTTTCCCCTGAAGTCAACACATACCCGCCTCAGTTCAGTCACAGAACAACTGGAAATCTAGCACCAACATCACCAAAATTGCTGCTACCACTACCGAGACTTACATTAGAATTGACAAGTGTCTTGTTTGATTTGTTCTGGTTGGTTAGATTGGGTTTCGCTTGAATTTCTTTTAGAAACTTATTGTGTTTTTTTTTTTTAATTCTGTTTTGTTTTGCTTTTGTGTGCACAGATATAGAGTTACAATCCATGACCCCCAGCCCCATTAAGACATCATAACAGGGAGCTAAGTCTTCCCTCTCTCCTCTCCTCCTACCAAATTGTGCTTAACACAGGCCTTTAGTATTTGTCTGTTGCAAAAGAACTATGTGTTGTAGTAGTTAATTTAGTTAATGAACATATGTCCACAGAGTGGGAAGCATTTTCAAAACCTGCAGTACAAGAGTGCTTTAGGAGCATGGAGGGGGATTGCGTAGGAGCTGGGCTGGACCTGCATGGAGTTCGTGATGAGGGTGTCCAGGCCGACCTCTGACTGCTGTGGTCACTTAGGATAATGGTGGGATTTGCAACTGGGCGGAAGACAACCGTGAAGGCTTCCTGAGTATAAGGGGCTTCAAGTGGCTGGAAAGTACGTATGACGTGGCTCAAACTGTATGTGGCCAATGGCATAAGCCTTCAAGAAAGGGGCGTTTCTTCAGTAACGAGCAGGTGGGAGACTAATGAGCTACAACCCGCAGGATGAGCAAGAGCTGAGGTGTGTATGTTAATGCCACAGAAGGACCTGCATCTGTTTCTCCTTATCGCTCTGACTCCAAACCATCTCCATAAATACATCCAATTTCAGTCTGTAATTGTAATTGTGAATATTTTAACAGCTCCTCATTTGTTTTAGAATAAAGCACAATCATTCTCTGTTTTAAATATTTAAATCCACTACACTAACCGCCATCTAAAGGCATTTTCATAGGTTTCCTGCACTTACCACACTTTTCCCCTTCATGTTTCCAATACATCCTTCTCATGTGACCTGAAACATTTATATCCTCAGGAGCGATTCCTTGATTCCTTAACCAGATGAGTTCCACAGGTTTATGTCACAGAGATCCTTGTTTTTTCTTCATCCTGACTCTTATCACACTTTATGAATATTACTAGCTCAATGTTCTTCTCCAAAGAACTCTAAGCTCATAGGGCTCAGGCGAGGCGTATTCGATATGTATCCTCACTGCTTAGCACGAGAACTGGAGCAGAGCAGAAGTGCAATAAATATTTATGAAAGAATAAATAAATTACGGGTGCTGACTTTAGGCATACTGGAGGACGAGAATGGTGTCTACTAAACAGAAGAAAACTTAAAGTAGGAAACAGGGTAACATTAGGGGCAGCTCGCAGGAGGAAAATAAAGGTTGCGTGCTAAGGGACTCAAAACACTCAGGTCACAAAAATTAAGAATCAAAGCCTCACATCGGCATGGTTCACAGTAATGTGGGTCTTTCTTGGGTGAAGACTGAATAGAAAACAACAACAAGCAGAGCTCTAACCTAATGCTGTAAGATCAGCTGCTTACAAGGCCTCACTCTAAGTCACAGCCCACCCTGCTTGTCTTCGACTGGACAGCGACAAACGATTCCGTGCAGTCACAGGGAGGAATGGACATTTATACTCGCCACCTCTCATGTGAATATACATTCTTTCCTCACGCCATGTCCTCTGACGTGAATGCCAGTTACTAGGTGAACCCAAAGCCCCTGCCACATCGCAGGCACACAGAGGTTGCTGTGGACAAAGGTCCTGGACAGGTCCAGGCCTGGGTGCTGGACATCACGCCGTGCCCCCCTTCTCTAACCCGAGGGTTTCTCCATCTCTCTTCACAACACAGCATGTTCCTCTAAACGCCCCATGTGTTGTATCTTTAAACAGCATGTTCCTCTAAACGCCCCATGTGCGTGATAATTTCCCGCCAGTGCTGATTCTCTCTGGGGCAGACGGAAGACCTTTGCATGCTGAATTGTACTAACGGCTTATTCACAAGTGAAAGGGCTTATGAGTAAAGTGGCCTGAAATGCAACAGTTTGGAGTAAATTACAGGAATTTTAAAGGTTAAAACTGCAGAGTAGAGACAGAAATAAAAGAACAAAGAGATCAAAATAAAAGTGAGCAGGGCAGGTAAGCTACCCTGTGATCACTTACTGATCACACTGTGATTAATCGAGAAAAAAAAAATTTTTTTCAGGTCTAGCCATCCGCAGTGGAAATGCTTACACATTAAAGTCAGTAAAATAGTTAAAAAGGAGAAACTAGTGTCTCTTGACGCCTAAGCTCTCAATTCTGTCTCCTGAATGGAGAGAGCTACGAGGGCCTTGAGATGCAGGAAGGAAGCTCGTCTGACTCCCAGAGAATCTGTGCTCACACCAGGCGCTGCAGCATCCCCTCCTTTCACACCCATGGAGAGAGCCATCCCAGCCCCGGGCTGTTCGGGCACAGTGGGTGAAGTGATCCTAAGCCCTGACCCACACAGTGCTGTTGACCGACGACACCGAAATATATTTTTTAAAAAACAAATTCAAGCTTTATATGACATGGGATTTCCACATTAATCCAGGGCAGGAGTTATGTTGCCTAGTACACGAAGTATCCGGGTCATGCTGCTGCGAAGCGTTAGGGGTGCAGAGAAGTCCGAGGCGGTGCAGAACTTCGAGGACAGGAGGCACTAGGAGGCAGCGGGCGCTCCCCACTAGGAGGCAGCGGGCGCTGGAGAGCACAGTGCGCTCAGCTGGCTTGAACAATTGAATTAACATCAGACAGACCAGGAGGAAAAAAAAAAAAAACAAGTTTCGTTACATACGGATGGAGAATTTACATGGATATAGATTCTAAAGAAAACGGGCAAAGTGAGGCTATATAAATATAGCTGGGGATGGGAGGGAGCCCTGGCCTTCAAGGAGAGGCGAGGGGACTCACGTGACAAAGACCAGATGCTTCGTGGTTACTTTTGCTCTGCCATAGAAACAGGTTTCTCCAACAGAATGGTTATTTCTGAAAAACGTGCTAATTCCACTGTGATATTTTTAAAGTCAATCTCTGGAACTTTTCTGATCAGTTCCACCACAGGAGCCAGTGAGCCCCTCCCTCTGCTCCTTGGCTCCATTTCTGTAATGCTGGGGAGATGGGCGCTTCAGGAGTCCAGGCCACTTGTCCTTAGATCTAACCCAATTAGTGCCCCTCCCCGGAGGCTGCCAGTGCCGGAGACTGCAGGCAGCGACCGGGGCCTCCTGCAAAGCTGAAGCTCAGCAGAAGCTCAGCATCCAGAAACTCACTTATAAGCGCAAATACGAACTAAAAATATGAGGTTTAACTCTCCCTGTTGGAAATAAAGGTAGAGATGCCCTCCCCCGCTCCTTGTTTTAAGAATATTTACATTAGAAAATGTGTAGATTCTCTTTGTCTCTTTGAAGTGAATGGAGATCTTGAAAGTCAGAGGAGCCTCTTCCCACATCACAACCTAGGAAATGTCTGTTTCTCAAGGGGTAACTTTTGCAACTTAAGGCAAGAGCACGTTTCTCTGGGAGGCAGAAAGCCTGACTCCATGGACCATGAGCACCTCCTTCCAAGTAGCAAAACGATCTTGTCATAAAGATACCGAAAGTTTACTCTCCTCTGCATTATTCCAATTAGTGAACACAGATGGGCACCCCATTTATCAGGTGCGTCTATACGAACTGTGTGTGACAAGTGGTGCTGTCAAATCCTTTTACTTGAGGACTAGTTTTTATTTATCTGGAGAACACATACGTAAGGGTCATCGCTGCTTGGCCGGGGTGGGCCTTCCTGCTGTCTGGGCGATCTCTCTGAGCTACTTGTGATGCACAGCGCAGCCGGGTTTAATGCACACTGCACAGGGAGGTCGTTCCCTTCCTCGTTCTCCTGTGTGGGGTTATTCCCCAGGTTGTAGGATTTTGTTTTTAATTACACATCTCTAACTGTCTCACAAAGTCCTCAGAGCTTAGAACTTCTCTCAAAAACAAGAACGGCCAGAATGAAAGTAAAATAAAAGTAGAAAAAGCAAAATAATGATGGAAGCTGAAATTAATAAAACAGAAAACCAGAAAATGATTTTGCAAGAGAAACAGATCCTAAAATTCATTCGATGAAGAACAGATAATTGTGTTTAGGACTGATTAAAGAGAGAGCGAGAAAAACAGAAATACTAGGTTGACATACAGCATTCAAACATGTGGATGTTTATGAAATAATAAAAGAAACAATAGCTTTTATCAGGTGGAAATATATTTGAAACTACCAAAGATAGAGATGATCTCATTAAGCCTTTTTCATTTTCATTGCATCTTCTAAAACCAGACATTCAAGCCGTGGCTTTTTTCTTCACAAATCAATTATCTTTCTTAAATTGAGATGTGGACTTTAATTTGATGAACATTCTCTCTCCGGCTGCATTTATAACTAACACTTCTAAGGCAGCATCTACAAGGATACTTGCCTGGGAGGCCCAAGGCAAAATGGTTTACCTTCAGGCTGATGAGACATCGCCCTGTGGGCGCAAGGCCAATTAGAGTCTGACTCTAGCTTGTTTGGCGCTCTGATTAGCCGGAGGGAATAAGGCAAAGGAGGAAAGAAAGAGGAAATATTTATTGAATATTAACTATGTATCAGAAAGTTTTTTGATATATCCTGTCACGTAAATTAATTTAATTTTCACAGCTGGAGAAGCTGTTAGTACACACTCTCCGTATGTTAGATGAGCGTTCCAAGAGCACAGCTCCTTCAAATGACTCAGAGCAGGTGAAATGCAAACCTAGTGTGACTGAAGGCAGAAGCCACTCCCTTTCCTGCCTTACCTTGTTCAAAAAGATGATGCTAAGGAAAGTCAGTCAGGAGCAGAAAGATTGAGACCTGATGTCTTCGCGCATATGTGGGAGGCAGGGAAACAAAACAAGGGAACAGACAAGACTTCAATCAAATGAACCCTAGAAATATGACTGCCGCGCTGAGGCTGCCAGAGGTGGGGGAGGGCGGGTGGGAAGGAAAGGCAACTCTTAGGGAAAATGAGGAGGGCGCTTTGGAGGTGGGTGTGGCGCGGCCAGGTAGGCCGGATCAGCGTGAATGTATTCCCTGCGACATCACACTGTGGTAAGGCAGGGTTACCTTCACAATAATAACACAAAAGTAGAGAATGCATCCGTTTCACATTTGGTTTCTTCACCTTCTCAGATTTCATTGTTTCAAAATTATTTTCCAATTGGAAAAGTTCTTATTATGAAAAATAGGAAAACTTTTATGTATGAACAAGACCGGGGAAGGCAAAAAGGCAAAAAAAAAAAAATGTTGGGGGGTAATATGAGGATGAAGTCATCAGACAAATACTTCCTGATACCTACTGGATCCCACGCCGTGCGATGTGAAAGGGCAGGCGGGAGTCCCAGCGATGAAACACTCACCAAATGTGTGGATCTCTCAGAGAAGGAATCAAATGAATAAGGAACGTGATTTTAAACGTGCCCATGGCTTCAAAATGAGTAGAATTTAAGGTCACGAGTGCAGGAGGCTGGGAGGAGGGTGCTCACGGACAGGGAATTGCTAAGTAAGACTTCTAAAAGGAATTGACATTTGAATTAAGACCTCAAGGAAGAGAAGGAACTGGATTTGCAAATACAAGAGTAGCAGAGGGTCGGGAAGGCCAGGACGTGACCCGACAGACCAAAAATGCCGAAGCAGGTGGAGGCTAATGAAGAAGTTTTGGATTCTGACCCGTGTACACTGGCACAGAAGTGCTGATGGGGCCGGGCGGCGGGGAGGGCCCACGCCCGGGGTGTCCCCACGCACACGTGGCACCCCCACGCACATCACCTGCGCACCACGTGACAGGTGATCTGTCTTCTTGGAACTAAAACTCTTGCTTTTAAACAGATTCCTGCCCCATGATGCCCGAGTGAGTGCCAGACATTGATGCCATCAGATTAACAAGGCCAGGATAACCAAGAAGCTGATAACAAACTGGGCGCTGAGCGTGATCCACACCTGCCACATCAACGACGACGGCTGTTCTGATAAAATGACGTAGCTCTGTGGGCTGTTTGCTTATGACTGTTTTCTTTTAACTCATTATGAAAAGGCCAGCATGAGAGGAGATACCACAAGGTTCCTTCTGCTCTCCCAGATCAATGGCCAGTGATCCGAAAAATACAAGTGCTTATTAACACAAACTGCTTACTGGCGTTTTGGTAGCGACAGGCAGCAGAACCCAAGCCTCTTCCCAGTAACAGTGACAGATCAAAAGGGGGGTGGTGTGGAAGTGGAGCAGCTCTCGTGTCCAAGGAGGACTCAGTGGCGATGGGGAAACACGCTGCGCCGCGGGTGAGAACGGTGCTGGTCACGGAGGAGCCCCGTGGGTGTAATCCCTAGTCAACGTGGACCTCCCCGAGCTAGTGTGGGCTCCTTCCCATGAACATACTTCACTGCCTACACCTCTCGTAAGCTGTCTCGTGTTTCCCAGGTACAATTAAAAAAAAAAAAATGCAACCAGGTACTGGAATGCTGCCGCTCTGCGTTTGTGTTTCTCTTACTGCCCTCTTTCCCATTGTGTTCCGAAGTCATTTGAATGATTATAAAATATGTTGTTTATTTTTTCAGTTCCTTGAGAGTTTACAAAATTGTATTCATGTGTGAGTTTAATGTTCACTAAATTAATGGGTATTATACAATCACATATGTGTCATTTTTAGCTGACTGAGGTTTTGCTTTTCAAGATGGAGTCACTGTGTTCTGACTCCATCATATTCTGTTTCCAGAAGCCTCCATTCAGCGTTGAGAACACCAAACGCTCTAAATTCTGATAGGAACAGATTGACGGAGACTTTTATCACTGGAACTGGACAACTCAGCCTCTATGGCATTTTTTTCCTTCTGGCTCAATTTCTGAAATCAAAATTTGCATAACAGAAGCTGCTTTCACACACACGCTCCGGGCTGTAAATTGCCTAGTACAAAAATGTGCGAGGGGAAAAGCGTGTCCAGGACAAAGCCGTCCACTAGTGTGCAAGGCTGCAACAGGAAGCCCCGAGTAGAAACACCCAGCATCACGCTGATTAGATCAGTCTTTTATTTTCATCATGGTCTCCCTCAAAACCTCCAATTACTACGGTGTTCTCCCCCGAAGGCAAGGAAGTCCTCAGGGTAAAGCTCGGATCATTAGCTACGGGCTTTGATGTGAGCACTTTTATTTCCTGCCACTTTGTCAACCTTTTCAGTACCTGAGTCTGCAAAATTGCACATTAGGAATGGCTGAAATTTGGCTCCAGAGAGATGCGGCAAAATGAAACTATTATGCTTATTGCCTTCGGGGCAGATCCTGCTTTCGATATCAATAGGCTGCAAATCACAGCAGTGACGGGACTCGGGCGTGGGCACCAGACAGTGTGCGTCTGTCCTGGAGTGACACTTCTGCATTTCTAGTTTCAGGTAAAGTTCACAGCATACTCTGCAGATTCACTTTTATCGCTGCAATGAGAATCCACATGCCGTGGCTCAGTGCAAGAACTATTATCTGTGATGATGATTGTGTCTAGTGGTCACCTTGCAGATGATAGCAAAGTATTGGCGCAGATATCATTGCTTTATTCTCTTTTATAGACCTGAAGACTCCTTAACAACTGCATATTTTCATATTCCTGTTGTGAAAAGTAAATGCAAATAAAGTGCCCTGTGTTCCATTTAGATATGTCTATGTGCATAGCCCCTAGAGCTTAGATTTTGAGTTACTGCAAGAAGTAAGTACCTCTTAGCAAGTCTTAGTGATACATTTGGCTCAAGTTTGTGTCATGTTGCCATTTGATATGATTACCAAAATTTAGAGAGGGGCGATTTATTAAGCGGCATCAAATTGAATAAAGGAATTAGTATAGCAAGTTCTCCCTGCTAGGAGAGTATGTGACCCTACACCAGGACTTCATGATTGATGTGACTACCAGAGCATGAAATCAGGCACATCCTGGGATTTCCACGTGTAGCTCATTAAGAACCTGCAGTTTTCACCTTGGTCTTTCAGAACATTTCTGGAAGTCTTAAGCCAAGATTATTATATCTGAAAAAACACAGGCATTTGGTGCTTTGGTCAGTGATTCTAACTGGAGAGAGTCACCCATGCATGGCAACCAGATAGATGAATGAAACCATCTTGACCACACCGGAAGAGACCACATCATTGCGCGACCTTTGTTGATGCCACATGAAATGAGAGAATCATCTTGGTAAATCCTGAACGGAATCCTCGTCAAATTGTGATGTACAATATTTGATGCTCTAAGCTAATACATTTTGATACAGTTTGAGTAGAACAATAAAAAACTGAAATGGCTTTGGGTAGTAGAAGAGGGATGCTTTGAAATGGAAACTTAAAAAATCTAGGGCATTGTCTTTGGGACTCAGCAATGCCAAAAAATCTGAAAAGCCTCAAGGAAATCGTCATAAAGTATCTCAAGGAGAATGTGAGTGGAATATGAAAAATTATCACAGGTATCATTGGAAATGCTAACAAAGGAAGAATAAAAAGTGTTTTTTGACAGCAAAAAAAAGTGGCATCTTTTTATACACTGGGATAAATTATAGTGGTTCTGTCACTTACAGAAACATGAAAAACAGAAAATATGAAAAAGTGGTAGATGTGGCCACGGAAATATCTAAGCCATTAGTGTAAAATACCAACTGTTTCTTTCACTTATGTATGATAATACATGGATAGAGAGATACGATTTTAAAAAATGAACAGTTCAATTTTTAAGTAAAATTTAGCAGAAAAATGTGACATAGAACTTGACAGATTTTTATAAAGAAAAGCTTCCCTTACTTTCAAATTCCATAGGTGGTATGAAACAGGTTCAGGTTAAAACCAGATACAGTATTCATGGATAAGTCTTTGCTAAAAGCTCAAAAATTAAAAAGATAAAGATCTTTGCAGGGTGGGGAAAGACAGTGATCTGTTATTAGCTTTCCTTTCTCTTTCCTTTCTCTGCAGCAAATATTCGAAAAGCAGATCGTAAGTGGAATGTTACTCTCTAATCCTAAATTAAGTATCTCTTTAAAATAGTTCTCTTTCTCTCAAACACAATACATTGTTTTTCTCTTAATATGTCTCCTATTCTAAAATTATCCCTATTGAATTCTAACTTGAAAAACAAATTACACAATTTAAATAGATGGAGACTGGTACTAGATTTTGAATTTATGAAATGTCTTATGAGACATACTTTCCTAGTTTTACTTGGGGTCTTTAAATCCCCTTGAAATATTTTGAAATTGATTTTTTCATGAGTCTACCTACACGCAGAAAAATCCTCTTGTGTTTGTAATTTGTTGCTCCTCAGGAGTAACAAAAAGACCATGAGCAAAACACTGTTTCATTAAGTCCTACGAGGAGGCTGCAGCTTCTCCTTACTATGAGATATTTTTTTAAGAATCACTGACAAATTATTGCTTCTTTCATTCCTTTGTATTTATATGGTGTCCTATTGATTCAAAGCTCACAATATTTACCGCACATCTGTTTTACATTTACAAATACTGCTTCATTCAAAGTTCTACTCCTTACATCCCTTATGCCTGATGTAATTATAGCATTTAAGAGGAGGAGAGAAACCTAGTTGAATGAGTAAGAAAAAAAAAAACAAGTGCACCCACAGCTGTATAATACTTAAACTTTATAATACAGACAAATAGAGTCCTCGAGCTCCTGCGGGCTGCCTAAACACCTGGTAGATGAGATGGAAATGCAAAGCAGCTTAAATATTTTAATTCACTTTGCTCAGAGAGTCAGAATATGCAACTATATAGTCATAAACTGGATATATGGGCTGCATAAGATATTTCCTTCTAAAATGTTCTTCAGTAAATGGTCCCAAAGCAGTTTTAAATACCTGTCAACCTCAATTCAGAGGAGCTTATCAAGATGGATCTAGGGACTGCAACGCATGCCTGTGGTGGACTGCAAGAGCCTGCTCTTCTGTTCGGATCAAAACCTCAAGGACAACGTGTTGGGCAGAGGCTCTGTCGGGAATATATGCATAGGTCGTGTGAGGGGCTGGTTTTCCGGAGGTGTACTGGGGACCACTAACAGTGTCAGCTGGCTTTGCAGGGGGGAGAGGGTAGTGCTGTTTTTAACTTTCAGGGGAAGAGGGTGATAATATGTTATGAGCTTTCTCTCTTTCCTTTCACCGCAGCAAATATTCAAAAAGCAGAGAGTAAGAGGAATGCTACCTTCTAATACCAAAGCTCGCTATTTGCTACGCTCTTCTTCCTAACCTGTCTTCACCGTATTCTATTCTTCTATTATATACTTCTACAAAATACTTCTTTCCATGAAAAGCAACAAACTAAAAACACTGCTAAAATCTTCAGCCAACCATGTCTCACAGAAGAAGCGTGAGAAAAATTTAGGTTTTTTGGCCTCAGTTCTCGGTAACCAGTAGCATCAGTAACCTACTGGCCAGAAACAGAATTGCAATTTCCTTTGGAATATATGGCCCAAGATCTCCTAATCCAGAGTGTGTATCTTTCTGTTTTTCCCATCCGGGGATGCTATATACAAACAAACAAAAAAAATAAATCAAGCTCCTACAGCATAATAATTTTTTTTTATCCTACAGATGATGCTAATACATACATTAGTATGTGTATTAAAATACATAATGTTGGCACATTTTATTGATACATTAATTTCATTCTGTATAATGTATCCATTAGTGAATGATGGCAAAACAGACATCTCAGAAGGAAAAAAACATTCTAATGTGTTTTTCTACAACTCTAATAGCTTATCATGTACAGGTCTTGTTGGAGGTCACCCCCGTCGCCCACAGCCTTCCCCAAGGAAACCATGATCTATCAGACCATGAGAAATTCATGATCTACTGTCTGGCGAGAGGATGGATCAGCGATACAGAAATCCTACTCTGTTGATTGTGGTCTGCAGTGAGATGCTTGTCTTTGCCATTTCACATTAAAATGACCCATACAAATGGTTTTCTTTTTATTTTGGACCATCTGGTGGCTCAATCATTTTGCATATTGTTTTATGTGGAAATATATTTAGAAGTTTACATATTAGAGTTGCACACATATGTTATCTTTTTTTTTAAAGATTTATTTATTTATTTATTTAGACAAGAACCGGGGTACAGGCCAGATGCGCTGGAGGGTGAAAGGATTCACCAGAGACAGAGCAGGGAACAGAATAGGCAGACTGACGAAATACACTGCTGAGGGGAGCAGCAGGCGAGGCAGGAGAGGTCTGCGCGCCATGTGGGACCCTCGCTGCAGATGCTGCGGACAGCTTCACAGTGTGGCGCTCAACCCCCTGTGCCACCAGAGAGGCCCTGGAATATGTTGTCTTTTAAAACCTGATAGTGCCCAAATAAACATATATCTGTTCTACAATCCACATCCTTAAAATTTTCAAGGAAACATAATGGGCCCTATCATTAAGTGGCCATGATTTTTATTATTTGTTTAACTAATTTATTTGTTTTCTGATTATCAGTTAAAACATTACCATGTTTGATTAAAACTGTGATCAAATTTTGATTAAAATTATATTACTTTTCTTATATTCTCAAAGAATTTTAAATAACAAATAATAAAGGTGACCTTAGAGATTGATATACAGGGTTCAATTAGGTAATTTTGCCGTTTTGACTATTCCTTAAACAATGGGTTTGTATAATGTTTCTCTGTATTTCCAAAATAACAGGAACCTAGGGGCTATTTGAAGAAGGAATGAATAAATTAATGAGTTTCACATGAAGGTGCCGTTTAATTCACTTTTTGTAGCTCAGGGTCAGCCGCCGAGGGCAAAGAAGTAAGAAGCAAAGCAAAGTTCAATGGGTCTCTTGGTTACTATTCGAGTTCTTCTCAATCAGTCTCTCCAATGTTTTCTTTCCTAATCCAAGTTCACCGAAACAGTAAAAGCCAACGGGGAGGACACGCCAGCGGCAAATTTTAGGAGGCGCAGCTCTTCACGGAAAGTCGTTGCGCCCCCAGAGAGGCGACCTCGCCCCCCGCAGCTGCCAGGGCGCGGCCGGTCCGGCCGGGCCCCGGGGCGCGCGGGACGCGGGCGGGAGGAGAGACAGTGCCCAGCTCCGCAGCTCGGCGGGGTACCGCTCCCGGCTGCCGGTGCGGGCGGGCGTCGGCTCCTCTGGACGCACCTGGACAAGGCTGGCCGCGTCGGGGCTCCCCGTCCGCAGACCCGGCCTGGACCGCGGCTCCGCGGCGCAGAGCCCGAGGGGCGAATCCCGACCGCCCCCGGGAAGGCCGAGGCGGCACACCCGGCCGGAAAGCGCCCTGGCGGGAGGGAGGACTCTCACCCGAGGGCCCCGCCGCACCCCCTCTCCGACTCGCTACGCCCGGGGCGACCTATAAAGGCGCAGCGTCCAGCCTCGCCCGGCCTCGTGGGCTCCGTCCTGGGGGCGTCGGGACCCGTTTTGTGACCCGAGCAAGCGCCGCGCAGCGGAAGGCAGGTGCGCGCCCGCGGCGATCGCGGGGGCACCCGCACCCCGAGAAGACAGGCAGCTAAGGTTTACCTCCTTGACTTAGTCTTTTTAATGAAAAGATACTTTTTAATGAAACAGTGACAAAGAAAGAAGTAGGAGCAGGCGGTACGCCAGAGCGCAGCTCTGCAGCAATGCGCTGTTTCTTCAAAATAAACAGCAAAGAGCCACGCCTCAGCGTCTTGTCAGCCACAGCCTGCCGGACCCCTTGTTAGCGGAGCACGGCTGGAAGTTTGTTTTGTTTGTTTAGGTTTTTTTTTTTTTTTTAAGATTTATTTATTTATTTATTTATTTATTTATTTATCCAAGCTCTGGGTACAGTCAGAAGCGCGGGAGGGTGAGAGGATTCACCAGAGCCAGAGCGGGGAGCAGAGCAGGCAGAAGGACCCAAGTACACTGCTGAGGGGAGCAGCGGGCGGCAGGAGAGGTCTGAGCGCCATGTGGGACCCTCCCTGGCGGCCGGGGATCGAACCGGCGCTGCAGAGGCTGCGGGCAGCTTCGCAACCCAGCGCTCCACCGCTGAGCCACCGGGGAGGCCCTGTTTGTTTAGTTATTAATTCAAAATTCTCTAGCTGTATAGATCATGAGCAATCTAAACACATTTTATAATCCTTCTAAAAGCATAGTTTTGTCTTTTTTATTGATGTTCAAACAAAATTCTGATTTTCCTAATACAATCAAACTAATCCTGCCTTCCTCGGAACAAATCCCGGGAATCAGGCTCTATTTAACCCTCAAAAATTTCACTGTGTTTCCTGTGAGCTGACACAAGGGCTCCAGTCTCTCACTGAACACTCTCAACTACCAGCAAGGGTGAAATTTGCACGCACGCTGAATTGCTCTTGGAGCCCCGTTATGGGCGCACACTTACAGAAATGCCACAGCTAGCATTCTGAGGACTTGGAGATGATACACGTGTCTTCAACATGCAAAGTGAGAACAGCAGTGAATTTGTGATTTGATCAGTTATGACTTGATATTTTGCATTAAGATAGACAAATTTATGCATTATGTATACAGAAAAAATAATTCTATACTTCAATTTCAGGAATATAGCCAAAAAATGCATAAGGAGATATTGAGTGCTAAATTATAATTACTGATTATCCTGTAATTAAAGTTAAATTGTTAAACACCTGTTTGAATAGACACTATACAAAATTGTTACGAGTTCTTTGAATTTTAAATGGAGAATAAAATAGATGAAATCAAATACAGGTTGCCCCCTGATGGGTAAAATGATTTTCATTTGTATAGGATGGTTGATACAAATATAACTTAGAAAGGATTCTACTCTTCATAAAATAAGATTGAAAGTCTGCCAAATAGTTATTTTTAAAATTCATTTTCTTAAAGATAAGTACCCAGAAACTTCAAGAGAATGATTACCTCCTAAATATTTCAAATTCAATATTTATGACAAGTTATAGAGAGCTCAGAATTTTCTAGCAACAGAAAAGTAATGAAATGGGAAATTAAAGTAGATTTTTATATATAATGTTAAAAAGGTTTGCTATTTCCAGCAGAGATAAAGTAGGTTTACTATATGTTTGCCTTTTTTATTTATAGTTATTTTTAAAACTATAATGTATGTTAATTTTTGACATTAATTTGTATATTACCTATTAAAAGCATAATAGCAAGCTTGAAAAATGGTTAGGTCTTTTTAATTTTCCCTCTTTAAATTGTCATTTAAGTATCTATTCAATTAACTCTTAGTTCTAACAACGTACTTTGTACTTTGGCTTTTTAAGGTCAAACTTGGTTAGTAATACTATGCTCGTGATTAAATATTTTATCTGCAAAATCTTCGAAACACTTGAGAAAATAAGAATATTCTAATTAGACGTACTATTTTGAAAAATAGTTTCAAAGACATATGAGTCAATTTTTTTGAGGATATAAAGATGGAGCACAATACACGAGTAGGTATCTCTGTTCAAATGGACCTTGGAATTTCATAAACTCTCCAGACCAAAAAAAAACCAAAGGAGTTTGTACCATCTCTTTTCCCTTGTGCTGAAGAATATCCCTCCCACAGCTCTTACCATCTAGTCTTGAATTTTAAGGAAGACAAAGTAGATGGTACAATTTTATAAAGATTTAGTTCTTCTACTTACATCTAAAATGTTAGTCTCATTAAAAAAAAAAAAAAAAAAAAAACATGCTGGGATTAAAATTCCGGTATTTGAAAATTTACAAGTTAGAAATTTGTAGTAGCCTCATGAGAAACTTGAAGTATTCACCAACCTCTACTTTACACAGTTACTAATAGGTCAGAAAATCTGAAGAGCTTCAGAGAAGGGAAAACTTACAGATTTGTATCAGATTGACATTTTATCTCCCTATGGCAGTCAATTATATTCTGAGTCTGGGCTTAGAAAGATTGAGGGCTCTGTTAACTTGTAGAAAACTTCCTGAAAAATTAGACAAAATGGAAAGAACTCAATCCTAAATTATGCCCATGATATATGAAACTTCCATTTGGGGAAAAGAGATGACATTACAATAGATACTGCAGAAGTACAAAGGATCTTAAGAATCTACTATGCATGTCTCGATGCAAACAAACCCGTCAACCTTATTCTAAGTGAAGTGAGCCAGAAGGAGAAAGAGAAAACGCCGCATGATTTCACTTATATGTGGAGCCTTGAGAAACCAAGCAAAGGATCGGCCTGGCAAAGGCAAACTAAGATGGACCCTTGAAAGCATCATAGGTCTGAGACATTCAGGAGGGGAGGGAGAGGGAGCGAGAGGAGGAGAGTGGAAGGCAGGGGGAGAGGAGAGCAAGGTGGGCCGTGGTGGAGGGCTGTGGGGGTTTCGGTGGTGGGGAAACTATGGTGAACACACCTGAGGTGAGAAATCCTATTTAAAAAATAAGCAAGGATGCTTAAAAAATTAAATTAAATTAAATAATAAATATGGAGTGTTGCTTAAAAATATCTTGAGTTAAGAATGAACTTAATATAAACAAAATTATCTTTAACATTTTTTAAAAAGTTATTTATTTATTTATTTATTTATTTATTTACTTATACAAGCACTGGGTACAGTCAGAAGCGCGGGAGGGTGAGAGAATTCACCAGAGCCAGAGCGGGGAGCAGAGCAGGCAGAAGGACCAAAGTACACTGCTGAGGGGAGCAGCGGGCGGCAGGAGAGGTCTGCGCCATGTGGGACCCTCGCAGGTGGCCGGGGAGCAGCCGGGATCGAACCGGCGCTGCAGAGGCTGTGGGAAGCTTTGCAACCCGGTGCTCAAAACTGCTGCACCACCGGGGAGGCCCTCTTTAACATTTTTATTCTAAGTGCCTTTTAAAGTAATTCTCTCATTTCTGGTTTTAAATACACTTAGGTATTTAATCATATTTTGTGGTATTTAGGATTTTTATGAATACATTTTGATTTTGCAGAAACAAAAAGCAGTTAGAGGCACTTAGTATTCTCAGTCATTTGCCGGGACCAGGCCTGCCTCCTGACTTTCCCTCTGTCACTTGAGGCAGCAGTGTGCACCCGAAACCAATCTGGACTTGGGGACACAGGACAGCAGAGGAAACAAGTCTCGGGGGTGTATGTTTCACAAGTTGCATGGGATTTTGCTGATGGCAAATGTCACAGACACATTTTTAAAACAGCAGCTCCACAATTCTCTAGAAATGATAAATTTCTCTTCCCAAGGCCGGCAGTATCTCTGGGAAAGACTTGGGAGACAGCACTTCAAATAACTGGATTAGCTGCTGCCTGGCTGGCATCAGGGGCGGAACTCGCAGAGGGGAGGGGTGGTGGTGTGTTACCTCCCCTCACATGCTCTCTGCAGTCAGCAGAGCCTGGACCAGGGCACGCCAGCCACGAGCCCAGAGCACAATGCAGAGGTGAATGGAAAGGGAAAGAAACACCATATGCAAAAAAAATGCATGGAAAGAACCCCACAAAATCTGGGGTCCTCTTGGCCCTGAAGGCGGAACAATGATAGAGGAGTCAATTCCAAATACTTTTAATCTACTTAAATATCAATTATGTAAATTATGTTAACACAAGAGAGCTTTTGCAATTGTTGTGTACAAGAGACCCCTACTATGAAACAACATACAATAGAAAGAGCAGAGATAGTTAATAATTTGTAAAGATTAATTTTTTTCCTAATTAACATGCTTTAATAAACACGTACAGAGATGTGCTCGGTAAGTTACTAATATTTGAGAGTTGTGCTGTTTTTTATTAGAATGTCGATAGTGGCATCTAACAGATAAATTCATTTACTTTTTTCATGCAAAAAAAAGTGTGTGTATTTAGCCAGTTCTAGGGCTAACCTTGAGGTGTGACAGCTTCAGGGAGCTACAGTGAATGTCTTTGTTTGGGGTTATTCATGTAAGATAATTATAGCCAATTCACGGATCTGGCATCTACCTAATTGGTTAAAACAGATGTAAAAGAGGTCACCATTAAATAAACAAATCAAAGAAATGAATACTTTTAATATCTCTTCTTGCTCAGAAAGTCTCTTTTTTATCAGAAAAAAAGACCATTCCAATAAGTAACTCATCTAACTTTTTCACATATCGTAATAAACAAACGAGTGACAGGCTCGACCCAGACGAACTAATCATCGCCAAAGGCATCAAGATTGAACTGACTGAAAATAACAACTATGATCCTTGACCTGTGGTAGAGGACATTTTCATTTGAACAAAATCAGAGAACTGGTAGCGAGGAAAGGAAGAAAGGCTGATCCGGTGGACAATCAGCACTTGGTGACAGGGTGGGCTTTAGCATACTTATATTTAGATTCCTCCTATAGGACAGTAAGTTCCTTTGTTCTTTCGAGAGTGGAATTTACCTTTATTTATGCATGTCTCAAAATAAAACAGCATCTGGGAAACTTATGCTTAATGAAATTTAGAAATCAAGGCACTCCAACAAGAGTTTTTATTGTTCCATTTTAACTGCAGTTAAATTTGACTTTGGTGAAACTCCTACAAATTTGCAGTCTAAACTGGGGGCAGTATATTATTTCAAAGTTTGTTACCTGTAGTTACTTCTAGAGTTCCACAGAGCAAAGATCAGCTTGACATAAGGTTATAGTTGACTAAGCATAACAATGAACTTGAGTATAAGTGAAATGCCCTTATGGTTACAAGCAAGAATGACCCACCTTTTCTGACATTTACCGCCTTCTATGGCTTTGCAAGTCTTTCTTCTCTGCTGGGTTTCTTTGCAGCAGATACAGAGTAAAATTTCCCAAGTGATTATTTCTTTTTTGAACTGAAACTACAAAAGAGCAACTCTCTCTTTTTTTAAGTGCCATGGGTTTTTAACACACAGGCAATGCTGAAAACATAAATGTCTCTGCAGAAGTCATCTTCTCATGCCCTTTATTGATATATATTGGCATCACAGGAAACGTAAATAATAAAAGGGCAGTAAAGACTTAGACATCCTCAAAGTGAAAATGCTCCCTGCTAGCAACTTGTTTTCTGTGTTATTGAAGAATACGACTAAGTGGCAGAAAAGGCGTGTGGAGAACTAGGCACTCTCAGAATTTAATGTGGAGTAAAACAGAATAGTAAGATGACAAAATGTCAACTACCATATGCTAGAACTTGCCATTTATTTCTTAAATGGCAGTTACTTCTTTATAATATTTTCATCTTGATGGTAGATTACTAAAGAGAATTTCTTCCTAAAGCTCGCAGTCATTCTATACGTGCGTAGGTATTTCCTCAAATAGTTACAGTGATGAGAAATGATCATGAATAAATTTTACATTTGACATGAGATAGGAAGTTACAAGATAAAAAATGTTCAAATTAACTCTGATAGCACATTGTTTTTCAACATTAGGATTTTAAGCCAATGATGGCAGGGATATTTAAATAGTTCCTTCCCTCACTTGTCCTTCTGTACTTTTACCCTCACTGTTCAGAGGCAATCATGTTTAATTATGGATTTTGAATATTAATAGTTTGTGTTGTCATTTCACCTCTCAATAATGAAAATTCTATTATTTTTGATTTATCACAGCGAGCAAAAACTAATTTTGTTTTCATTTCACCTCTACATTTATGCAAGATCATTTGGGATAGTGAGACCATGTATCAGAGGTTCTAATGCTTGTGTTACAAATCATAGAAAAGATGTTTTTGCTCCTCATTTTTTAGAATAAAAATGAAAATATGGCTGCCTTACATCTTTTGCTCACCTTTGATTTTCCTACCTCCATTTGTTAAGAAAGAAAATGACACAGCAGGGTAAGGGAGGAGTCAAAACGGGGTTGGGAGGAGCACAGAGGGCTGGGGGCCCGAGGGGAGAAATCAAATACTGTCCAAAAATGAACATTTTCTTTATGTAAGAAAATAAATAATAAAAAAAGAAAAAGAGGAACGAAAGATGCAAAAAAGCTTTTATATTGTCAATAGCAACCTATTTATATCTGTTAAATGATGGTCATTAAGTAGTTTATCATTTATCTTTAAGGTAGCTAGGTAGAATAAATATAAAATTAGAAATTTGATTTTTTTTCTATCAACATAGTGACCAAATTTAAGAAAACTATATGGGAAGACTGAACAGTTTTAAGTTGTCAAAGTATTTAATGTTAAGATATGTATGTACCATATGTACAAGATAAATTTTGAGAAGTTTGAGTACAGGAAATTTTAACTATAATAAAATTTGGTTTTTCTTTCACAGAAAAAAGCTAAAATCTTCAAGTCATTTCATTTCCATTGTAAAGAACATTCTGTGTGAATTTTACTTCAGAAAGTTGAATCTTTGAATATGCAGATCTAATTTGCATTGTAGTTTTCTGCATTGCTATTTTTGCCAGTCTTAACTGGCAAAAGTGCATCACATTGAATGGCCATTTTAAAAATAATTTAGTGTATTTGCTTTGCCTATGTTAATACCGTTGCATACCTGATTCCTAACATCCAATACTAGACTTCACAGGGGTCGCCAATCCACTTACACTAACACAGTTATGCAGGTTGACTTAGAAGTGATTTCACAGGATTATAATTTATTGTAAACTGGTAGAAAATCTCTGGGAAATGCAGAACTCACCTCAATTAAGTGAAACAGAAGACAAGTTAGACTGCCGATGATCAGAAATTAACTAGTGCCCTGTAACGAGCACACTGGCACGAGGCTCCTGTAGCTTAGAGTACCCATGTGCCAACTCGGTGTGGCGCTGACATGTGAGTTACTGAGTTGACAAAATCATCACTGCACTGGGGATATGTGGAAAACAGGAATGGGGGTTTCATTCTGCAAATGGGTTTTAAATACTGTGACATAAACATGCTTAACAGGTCAACTTTTTTGAGGGAATAGAAACATCAAGTTGATGTGGTTGCTCTAAGAGCCTCTCATACATCGGTGGAAATGGATATAATTACTTCAAGCAACTGGTGAAACATCCTCAAATACTTTTGAGCACCTACTGAATGCCAGTCCCTACGGGCACGGGGGATACAGAGGTGAGCATGAGACAAATTGACTTTTTCAGGGACCTTGTAATCTAGTGTGGCACTTAGAAAATGAACAAATACTTTTCTCAGGTGATGACAAGTGATAGGAGAATTAAGGCAGCCAAAGGGAATAGGGAGTGACACCGAGTCCATAAATCAAGCGCTCAACACTTGTCCGTGAAACTGCACGGCGCTAGGAGCTATTGGCAGCAAATCAGGATTTGTCTTAGGTTGAGATGACTACATTGCCTCATTAACTGAGTGGCTGAGTAATGAAAGCAGGTCT
The DNA here is from genome assembly GCF_014898055.3 of Talpa occidentalis. NCBI lineage: Eukaryota > Metazoa > Chordata > Mammalia > Eulipotyphla > Talpidae > Talpa > Talpa occidentalis. Next base: position 115,647,123 of record NW_023605194.1, read on the forward strand.
GTCAAGGAAGAAAAAGACCCACTGATGTAGCCTACTGCAACTGAATGGTTTCTGAAAATCATTTAATCTCTTCTTATAGCTGAGCTTCTCCGATGACCCTGCTAGTCTCAATGACATCATGCTTTTATAATATTTAAGGAAATAAAAACCACATATTTTCTGCTAGGCATCTGAAGTCCTTTTTTAAAGATTTATTTTATTTATTTATGCATGCAAGAGCTGGGTGTAGGCCAGAGGTGTGGGAGGTGAGAGGACTCACCAGAGACAGAGTGGGGAACAGAACAGGTGGATTTACTGAAATCCACTGCTGAGGGGAGCAGCGGGGAGGCAGGAGAGGTCTGCTGTGCTGTGTGGGTCAGCTCCTTGGCCAGGGATCAAACTGGCACTGCAGTAGCTGCAGATAGCTTCATAGTGCTGAGACTTAATCCCTTGTTCTGCCAGGGAGGCCCCCATCTGAAGTCATGGTAGAATTAAACCTTTTTATTTTTTTGGTTTCAATTTGACATGCATGTACTGAAAGTCATGTTATAGCATTTTAGTTCTCCTGTACACTGTATGCGTTTAAAATATATCACCGCAACACATATAGATCCTCCTAGTCTGTCAGCTAGGCAGAATCAATACTTAGCTCATATGTATTCAGGAAAAATAACTGCTACAGTTGAAATTAGGGATATTTATTTAGAAAGAAATTATCAGCTATTTTCTGATATTATATTTTCCTTATATTCCAACACAAATCTATTATTTGAGGATAGTAGGGGCAAGAGAGAGATTGCAAAGAAAGAACACAAGGAAGGGAGGGGGCAAGAAAGGAAAGAAGGGAGAGAAATAAGGAGACAGGGGGAGAGAGAAAGTTTTTCCTTAACTAATATTAGAGGGAGCAATGCAAGTTCCCTACGTACCCTTCATCTTGAGAAATAAAATGGATTACTTGTTATGAAACAATTACTAACTGGAGTCCTTTTAATTATATACTCACGGGAACTTATCTGAGTTGCCAAGTTTTCTTTCTGTTCTTGGTAAATCTGGTGATGGAATCTGCGTGCTCTCTTAGCGGCAGCATGTGGTAGGCAGAACACTGACTGCAAAAGATGCTCACATCCTAATCCCCCACCTGTGAGTACAGTACTCACATGCAAACGTGACTCTGCAGACATGATGAAAATGAGGGTGTGAGAAGGGAGATTGTCCATGCAGGTTTAATCTAATCACACATTTCCGTCCAAGCCGAGGATTTTTTGGCAGCGCAGGAGGGACAGACATCAAAGGCAGAACAATCCGAGACAGAAGGACAACAGAATCACTCAGGCGGGGCGGTGTGTAGATGCCAGAAAGGCAGGGCATCTGCAGCCCTGCAGCAAGGAGCAGGGCCTGTAACACCTGGGCCAGCCCGGTGTGACCCAGGCCTGGCCCCCAGTCCTGCAGGGCTGACACATTGTGCTGTTCTAAATCACTACCCTGTGATGACTTGTTATAGGAGGACTGAAACATAATCAGAGTGGAATGTTCCTGTCCTAAAATAAAGAGGGCATGTTATCCACCCTCTGCCTCAAGAATGTGGATTTAAGAAATAAAGAACTATCACTCAGTAAAAGATGTAACAGATCTACGGAACTAGAAACTTCTTTCCAAGTCAATACAATGTTTCCTTTTGATTCTTCATGATTCTTTTCCAAATTAAAAAAAAAATGCAATCATAAGAAAAGGTGATGATTTTACTACTTTACATCATAATTGTACTTTGCTATTTTAATCTGAGGAAACAGAAATATGTTTTATGATTCATAACTGTTTCTTATAAAAAATCACCTAGGATGCAGTAATATCAGTGTGTTTGTTGTTACAATTAATGCGTTAGGCTGATAATCCAATGAAATCTTTGAGACAGTCCTTTCACATGCTATTATTGTGTTATTAAATTGAATCACAAATGAAAGAATTGATATCAGAGGTGAACAAATAATAAGGTGAATAGCTGAATTATGAATTATGCATTGTAATTTTACACAATTATATTCTACTAGATCATACAAATATGATTGCTTATTAACCAAAGTTAAAATTCCTTACTTATTATGTATTGACATGAAAGACAATAATGCATCTGGACCTCGTCCTCCCAAGCTAGTCATTAGCAGACCCTAAGCACCGCGGCATTCAGGCGTAGTTATTCAGCTGGAGAATGTGAGGAGAGAGAAAAAGGAGATATTTAGAGAAAGGAGGAACTGTGATTTGATGAAGATTTGTGCAGTATCTGGAAAGGAGTATGTCATTGACCAGAATGTACCTTACATCATCTAACAGAGACTCTCTGAGCAGAATAACAAAAACTTGCTAAGGAGATGCGGCATAAGAATGTTAAATACAACCTAGGAACAAGGAATAGGCAGACACTTATTTTTATGTTGCCAAAATACAGTTTTTAACAGAAACTGAAAAAAGGTAAACATGGAACAATCAAATCAGAAGATGACGTATTTGGATCAGCCTCTAGTGTGAGAAAAATGCAAGTGTAAAACCATCTACTCAAATCTTTTTGGAAACAGGAAGTTATCCAGAAATCAGTAAACTATGGAGCTAGCTCAGAATGCCTCCCCACCTCCTGCGTAGGAACATGGTCTGAAAACGCCTTGAGTGATGGTTCCTGCAGAGAATTAAAGGGGGGAAACGAATCACCATCCACTTCGTGCTAGCCAAAGGAGCTCGCTAGCAACATGGAGAAGTCCTGTCCCAATCTTCTTAGACAATTTGCTAGCTCTCCTGCTAATAAAGCATCATCTCAGGTGTCTACAGAAATTCATCAAAATCTGGTAGAAAATTGTTACATTTCTGCTCATTTTTTATGCTTTTCTCAGATTCTGGTACCTACTGATTCAGACCCAGGGCTGCTTTTGAAGTCAGGCGAGTGCTGTTCGCCTTGATGTCAGGACATGTTCCAGACTTAACTCAGCTCCGCAGAGGCGAGGAACAAAGAGGGAATCTGGGTAGAGACTTTAATAAAATAGGTTCTCTGTACACAAGGAGAGCATAAATATACAGGAGGATATCAGAAATACAAAAGAAAGGTCAAAGCTGATAGAACAACTTTTTGATGTAGGTGTCACAGATCAAATTTTTGTTGGGAAAGTGTTGACGGAATGTCTGAATCCTCAAGAAAAACAGATGTGCTCACTTCGATATATTAATAAAAGTTCCTTTGATATCAACTGGATATAGCCAACAAGCTTTTTCAGTATAATGAAGAAACAGCAGGTTTTACAACTTCTCTGTGTCTAAATTTTACGATGCTCTTGAAAGTAACTATAGCATATTTTAAACTATATTTTTGGATTTACTTAAACTTATGGTGCAATTCCTGCATAATATCTGCAAACTGGGGCCTCAATGGTGGCACAGGGGTTAAACACAACACTGTGAAGCTACCCACAGCCTCTGCAGTATGAGTTCGATCCCCAGCCAGCCAGGGAGCAACCCACAAGGTGCAACAGACCTCTCCTGACGCGCCCGCTGCTCCCCTCAGCAGTGTGTTTCAGTCAGTCTGCCTGTTCTGTTCCCCACTGTCTCTGGTGAACCCTCTCACCCCCCACACTTCTGGCTAGTACCCTAGCATAAACAAACAAACAAACAAACAAATAAATAAATAATCTTTAAAAAATCTGCAAACTGGTGAGATACACTGTAATTATTATTCAGTCCATGTTTAGGTATGTTTAGAAAAAGACGTCAAAATACAAAGAGAATACTGAAGTTCTCATTTTCTTTCTTAACCAGGTTTGATCCCAGTCTCTAAATATTATCACTCACTTGTCCATACATAATTTCTTTGAGGTGGTCTCATGTTAAGTGCTATTACCACAGCAAGATAAAAATTCAAAGAAAGGGACATCTAGAACTTGAACAAGTCTGCTGCTGAGTTACAAGAAAGGGCCATTTTACCTTAAGAAACTACTTCTCTACCCTTACCTTCCATTTTGGTAATAAAAGGTACACAGTAAAATTACTGCTTCAAATTTAGAGACATTCAATGTTTCTAGCATTTCAACACCCAGAAGGCTAGAACAACACAGGTCTTCAGGGTGTGCGTGTGTAATTCCCATGGGCACAGTCTGGTGGAAACGTGACCGCCTCAGCTCTCACTGTGAATTCTGCATCAGCCCTTCTTGGGACGTGTCCTGGGCGGGGGCGCACTGTCACCAGGAGAGAACAGGCAGGAAATTCATGCTCTCCTCGTCACTTGGAATATCTTAGAAAGGTAATGTGTGAAGTCCAGCCATCCTATTCTGAGCGCTCCTCCTGGGTTCTAAGAGCCCACAGGTCAGCTCACGCCTAGGTAACCAAGGTCCTATGTCCCTCAAGACAGGAGCGTATGACACATACCCACCTCATTTATGTTAATAATACAATGTTTCTACTGGACAGCGAGCCAAGGAGACAGCAGTCAAGAGTGAGGGAGAGGCAGAGGGAGGGCAAGAGCTGAGCGTCCTGACACAGAGCCGACTCCCACCAACTGGCTGACTCGGCTGCTGCAGCATCAGTGTTTGCGCCTGTTTTCCCCACAGAGCACCGTGTCTGGCAAGACACTGAGCAACGGAACATGGACAAGCACAGGAGAAAGGAGGCCCTGCCTCTACAGCAAGTGCTCTGAGAAGGGGGCCATTAAACAACAACATGGCTGCGTGCCACATACATCTCTCTACAGTGCTTCAACATCTAAGATGAATAATCACTAGTAAAAAGTAAAAAATAGATTGTTTTATTTGTGTGAAGTGCAAAAGCAAAATATAAGTTAACATTTGAATTTATCTGTTGAATTTAAATAATAAAATAATCCAGGTTGGTTTGTTTTTAATTTGAAGCATGTCTTGAAATCTTCTTCGCACTATAGTTTGAACTAAAGTCAAAGCTTCATAGTGCAAGATGAGAAACTATCTCATGAAATCTCACTGATCTTATACCGACCACCTATTGCTATTTTCTATGGTTCTAATTTAGGTTCCACAACTTTCAATGAATTAAGCGAGGGGAGGCGGAAAAGCAAAGATGCCACATTTAGTGAGGCCTAACTTGCAAATGTCATTCATTGCAGATAACATATTATCATGTTCTCTGTCTATAATGCAGACTATTACTGTTCGGATAAGGAATGTGGTTTTGAATAAATCATAGCGCAATTTCACAATCTAATGAATTGCTTAGAAAAGTTCCCACTCTTTCAAATCAAACCAGAAACTAGCATTTATATTATCAAACACAATGAATATTTAGTACAAAGAAATAATAAGTGCAAACTCATTCCTCTGCTTTCTTTTTTTTTTCATTTTTTGGAGTAATTTATAACACTTCTATTGATTATTTAGTCTTCACATTTATGTAAACTATTTCTTAATGTTGACTGCTCAATGTTGAATGCAAAAAAGTAGTATTTGTCATTATTTATAGGATCATACCATGTTCTTGTCGTTTAATAAGATACCATTTGAAATTATGTTTTTGTAGCATGAAATATAAATCGTACATCAATGTAATTTCCGCATCTTTCTACAAATGTCAGGCAAGGGGTATGATTTCAAATATTCTTATGACCTATGATTCCAGTAGAGAAAAAGCCCCCACTTCATTTCTCCCTTACCCCCTTAATTCCATTGTAAAGATATGATTGCTTGTAGTTAAACATAAACATAAAATGATTTCCATTTATCTAGTTATTTAGTCTGTCTTATGCCTATAACTTCCAGTTTCATTGCATGGATATCCATGTCATCTGTACCGCTTCATTTTTGGATATTTATTGAGGATTTCTTTGTGGTCAGTTCTTGTTCATATACCTTGGTCCTTCTTTTCCAGCTCTATTGAGGTACTGTTGACACAGACTAATGTGTAAGTTTCAGTTACACAGTGTAATGACTTTATATATGTATATGTTCCAAAATGATTACCACAGTAAGGTAATAGGTTAATTAACACACCCACCATCTCACATAATTAAATAATTTGTGTCTGTGTATGTGCAGTAAGAATTTTTAAAATCTGCTGGGTAATGATAATTTCCATGTGTCTATATAAATATATATCTCACCATGAAAAAGAAAATATAGAGGTATAACAGGAAAGATGGAAAAAAGAACAAAAGTAAATGAAAAATACTGAAAATAATTTGGTCAATGAAAGGCTTAAATACACCTTATAAATAATTTCTTTCAGTTTAAATGGAGTAATAATCCCGAGATTGTCAGACTGCATTAAAAGAAACAAGACCCATCTCCATGCTCTCTGCAAGAGATGGGCTTTAAATGTAGAAACAGTTAGTTGAAAAGGAAGTAGAAAACCGTACACCATGCAAAAAGAAGGTAGAAGAGCACCTGCTTGCATATGGACATCAGGTGATGCAGGGCCATGCAAGGAACATTCCAGGTGAGGAAGGGAAACTTCCAATGCTTTACCAATCAATTGTTGGAAAGTAAAAACAGTCTAAATGCATATGTAACTACTCACAGCTTAAAACAACATATATCCAAGGTTTATCAGAACTAAGAGAAGCAAATTCTGTCACAAATACATGCTTTAATATCTAACATACACATCTGAATACCAACTACCTTGACCTGACTGGTATTAACAAACATTTCATCCAGTAACTACAGAATACACATTCTTTTTTAAGCGCACATAAAACAATAACCAAACACACCATATGCAGGAATATAAAAATAAGTACCAATCTGTTTAAAGTGAAACAGTAGCAAAGTGTCTGAAATTTCCCCAAATATTCAAAAACCTAAAGAAAAACACCTCTGAATGGCCATGGGTCAAGAAATCAAAAAAATCAAAAATGATAATAAAGTTTCAAAACATGGGAGGTGTAGTAACACAGTGCTTAGGGGAGTGTACAGCTTCTAGTTAACCATAAACTTACTCCAATTACAGGTCCCTAGCTTTGAAATCAGAAAAAAATATAAGGAAAATAATATTAGGTAAAATACAAATAAGAAAAATAGCAATAGAAATTTATTAAACTAATAGCCACAACGATAGATAAAAATTAAGGCAAAGTTAGTTCTTTGACACTATCAAAAATTGACATCTCAATTACTAAGTAAGGAAGATGAGAGATAAAAACAAGTACGACCTTGGCATTATGATCTTTTTCCACCTGACCTGACACTAGCAATTTTAAATCCAGATTCTCACTAATACTCCGTGGCAGCAAATCTGAGCTGCCTTTTCAGCAGATCTGGTGGAGTCTCTAAAAGCTGCTCGCGAGGGCCGCTGGCATGCTCTGGCTGGCACGCTCCACGCGGCGAGGCCTGGCAGGGTCTGATCTTCAGTCTTGGGTCCGTGTGGTGACTACGTAAATCCAAACACTTAGTCGTGGCCTTTGTGAAGTGTATGTGTGTGTTGATGAATAATCTCACCAACCTTGAGCTTATATAATGTTATGTGTGCATAGAATGTTGTAACACACTATTGCTTAAATAAAAATAAGAGAAGGGAACTTGAAAAGCTACATTCTTGACAGGGTGAGGGAACCGAACCGCTGTGAACTGCCTTTAAAGCTCCGAGGTCTCATCATTAAGATGAGCTGTTGTCTCCGTAATCTCCTTGCTGGACTCTACCTCGGGTGACAGTGGCCACCAGGGTGGTGGGCAGGAGCCTGTTTAAACTGCTGTCTTGGTTTAAACAGGCAGAGCCTGACACGCTCTGAGGGACTCAGACCTGATTCTGCAACACTTGAAAATACAAACAGAAATATATAATTTATGCAAAACCAGAACAAGGAGAGAAGGTGAATTTTTAGAATGCAACTCTATTTTTACACACACCTTCTCATCAGACAAAGTGGAGAATGAGATAGTGGCTCCCATAAAGTTACAGATCTCTGAAGAGGGAAGGGCTGGGTGGACTCTGACATATTTTGAAATCTTGCCTTGATTTAGCAGGAAAAAATTAAAATATTGTTTTTTTCACATCCCAAGTTTTTATAGCATATTACATAATTTCCTCGCTATTTCTAGAAGTAAATAACCACTAGGTGACAAAATCTTAAGCTAAATACCTCTAGGGGGCTTAGCTGCTTTATAATGATCTCACTAGCAGATAACAGGCAACAGCGGGGCTTCCCTGGTGGCACAAGGGTTAAGCACCGCACTATGGGGCAGTCCGCAGCCTCTGCAGCGAGAGTTTGATCCCCAGCCGGCCAGAGAGAAACCCACATGGCGCAGCAGACCTCTCCTGTCTCCCCGCTGCTCCCCTCAGCAGTAGATTTCAGTCAGTCTGCCTGTTCTGCTCCCCACTCTGTCTCTGGTGAATCTTCTCACCCCCACATCTCTGGCCTGTACCCCAGTTCTTATTTGCATGCATGAATAAATCTTTAAAAAAACAAACAGGCAACAGCGGTCGTGGTGTGCCCGGACAAGTAGCAACAGTGAAAAGGGTAAATGCACAAGTACGGAAGAATTCATATAGTTTGAAGAGACAGAAATCAGGTTTGAAATTCATCAAAAATAATGTCTTTTTGTTCATCATTTAATTTGGATATTGTGTCTTAAGTAAACATATTTCAGTAACAGATCCAGGTCCTATTTATGGTGCAATATTGATATAGATGCATGTTCATGTTTGGCCTGGCCTGGCCCACGACTTGTTAATTTTTTATATCTTCAAACTAGGGCAGCTTAAACATCAACCTCCAGTTAAACTCACCTTTCTGGGTCTCACTTTTGAAAATGAAGATGAATAACTAGGATGACACCTCAGAATAAACTCAACACCTACTTAGCTATGATGCTGCCTTTTCCCTGTATTTATAACTTGATTCAAATATCGACTTTTTCTTCTCATTTCCAACAAAATTTCATTTTCTACTCCAGTTTCAGTCTCTTGGGTTACTGGACTCCTATTTTCCTCTCATCTTGAATGTCTGTCTCAAACCTTTATTTCTTTGCTCAACTTCCCCTGAGAAAGACATCTCTCCTCCAGCTAGACAGAGTGTCACCGGTTGCACATCCTATTTCCGCAAGCTGGTCTTGGAGCCTGCGTCTGCCGTCTCTTGCTTCTCTAACTTGCTCCCTATATGATCTTAAGAACCTGTAACCTGCACCTAATTCCACTCCTCAGTCATCTTAATTTCCTCTGCTCCATAGCCCAGCAGCCTCTGCATTTCCTAGCTTTTGGTATCCTGCAATCTTTTCCTACCCTGCCCAGACCCAACTCATCCTCATGCCTGTGTTCAATCACAACTTCTACATTATTATTTTGTAGTCTCTGGAGCTTCCTGTAATTTTCATCCTCCTGCTGACCTTTTCCTAGCTCTTTGAAGCTTATTTTTAATCATTCATTTCATTACATTTACTTGTCCTTTCCTAGATAACAGCCCACTCTCCTCTGTTCCGTAACCTAAGGCACACATTTTATTTAGCACTATAATTCCTAGTCTATATATCAGGAAGGCTAAACAATACACAAAGGAAGTGAATTGACAAAATAAACCCTATTTCAGAGATTAAAATCACACTGGAGTACATTTGTCATTTCTAAAGGCATGAATAGTCAATTATACACATGAAAAAATATTTTTTCTATAAGTATGGTGACACTTTCAATATTGCAGAAGCAAAATAAAATAGACATTTACTTAAATATCTCATGTTAAAATATTTTGCTACAATAATCATACTTCTTGAAATTATCTCCATTTGTGATTAAATATATGCTTTTCATCTAGAATTTTATGAAGCTAAAAAAATATAGTTTGCAATATGATAAAATAGGAAAATGAGTAATTTCCCATGATTTTTGTAACCATTCTTTAACAAACTGCATTTCTTCCATAAAGATCTAAATCAAAAAAGTATTTGGAAGTTAAATACTTTTTTCAAGGAAAGAAAGATTCTGCAAACACTTATTTCCACATTTTCATGACGAGAAAATTTGTGTAGTTCATTAATCAGTAAGCATAACTTATTTCCTAAAGCTGAAATATCTATGCCTTGAATTTGGTAAGGGATAGCTAAAGTTATAAAAATAAGTGATTAATGAAGTGAAAGTTTAATTAAACCTTCAGATTAACCAATGTTCCTTTCTGTTATGATAGTGATACTATGGTTATACAAGATGTTAACACTATTTTTAGGTGAAAGGTACTTGAGTTTTACAACTTCAGTGAGCATAAAATCACTTCAAAATAAGTAAGAGAAAATAAATATGAAAACTTTATAGCTAAACATAAAATTAGTAGTCCTCTCCACCAAGGATTTTGATTCATGAATCAAGAAATCATAATTTTAGCTATATTTAATACTTGCCCCTAATTATTTTAGACTTTATCTGAAGATTAGAATGGACTGAAAATCATTCCATATATTGATATATAGAGATGTTTGCATCGCACTCCAAAGAAGTAAATCAAAAGATTTAAGGTAGAGATTTACTGTCAATAATTTTTAAAATACCTTCAGGTAACACTCCAGACACGTCTGAAAAAACCTATTTTAGATCATAACTTCTGAATTCTCTGACTATGGCAAAGGAAAACACATACAAAGTGTTAGGCAGTATTAACTGAAGATACATAAAAAATGAAGCTAATACAGTTCTCTGATTATGATTTAATTTTATGGCAAAATAGGGCTGCATTATTTTCACAACTTTTCTGTAGAACATCTGTTGTGTAAAGTAAGGCAAATATATGCATTTTACAGATGCTTTTTCTTTACAAACGAAAACTGTCTTAAATAGTAACAATTAACTTGGTTTGAGAGACACAAGAAGAAAATAAGAGGTGTATATAAAAAAAAATAAAGGTTATTACCATGGAAATATTCCTCTGAGCACCCACATCATCTATCAGTTCAATATTCTATATTTGAATCTGTGATGCATGTTCTTAAAAATCGGACTTTTGTAATTCTTTACTGAAGTAGCACTGGTTTATAAACATTATATAGGTTCTTATGGGCTCCTGGTGGTGCAAAGGGTTAGGTCTCAGCACAATGAAGCTATCTGCAGCCACTGCAGCATGAGTTCAATCGCCGGCCAGGCGGGCAACAGATCCACATAGCTCAGGAGACCTCTCCTGTCTCCCCTGCTGCTCCTCTCAGCAGTGGATTTCAGTGGATCCACCTGTTCTGTTCCCCACGCTGTCTCTGGTGAATCTTCTCACCAACACCACCACCTCTGGCCTACACCCCAGTTTTGGATGCATAAATTAAAAAAATCAATCTCTATAAACATTATATATGTTTTAGTTGTGCATCATTCTAAATCAACATCATATATAACATAAAATTTGCCACTGGAAGTCTAATTGCATCCTTCACTGTAGAATCAACTCTTTCAATAGAGTCTTGTATTTTCTCCAGTGCTGTGGAAGACATTTAGGTCTTACTCTGATTTGATGCTCTTCTCAAAAAATTAAAATTGAGAGATTAGATAGTGAACCAACAGTTAGAAAGGATCTTCTGCGAGTCAGCAGTCTCATTTCATGGTGAAACAATCGAGCCCACTGTATCACAAACCTGCGGAGTGGAGCTGTCATTAGCAGAGTTGGTTCCCTCAGGCACACTCAGAGGACTCTGAGTGAGAGGTCCTGCCCACCTGCCTCAGCTCATGAGACCCCAGCCCATGATGATGCTCAAAGACAGTCCCATCTATCGCATTCCCTTTGCCCTGTTGTTGCTGCTGCTGGTTAAGTATGAGCCCTTCTTCTAAGGGACCGAGTGAGAGGCACCGTCCTAAGCCTGCACGGAAGGGGGATCATGGATGAGTAGACACGCGACAGCTGGAGGAAGCATCACAGCATGGGCGCCTGGTAATCTCCTTCCAAACAGGTTATTATTTGTCAAACCTACGCTAATTTAATCTTGGTGAATAAAAGCCTTAAGTGTGGCTTCTAACACTGAATCAATATGTTTAAAACATTTGGCAAGTAAAAACTCATACATATGGTGCATGAAATTGCAAATTATGTGTAGACTGAGTTCAGGCATTTGTTTCTTTGAGAAATGTATCTTTTCTTACTTAAAATTCAACCCCGGTAACTCTAATATAATGTTCCGTGTACACCTTTTTGAAAATATCCTTTTCCCTGAGTAATCATTTCATATGATTCTCTCTCAGTAGTGAAGCGCTCTCAGTATATCGGATGCTGTACCTGTGTTCAGCTGTTCCACACGATTTTATATGAGGCAGATTCTGAGGTGCTTTTGATCATTTAAGTACCAAAATAGATGAATAAAATATAAAAAGAAGAAGATACGCCTTAATTCAGTGATATATACCTGTATAGCTACATTTTTACAATTGTAGGGATGCATATTAATACACACAAATATATTCAATATATATGTGCATGGGCAAATGACAGGAGATTATTCAGTAAGCATTAGAAGAAATTTATTTTATCCTACTTCTTTTAGGACTATCTGCTTAGCTGACTGAATAGAACTTAAATTCACAATGTTATGTAAGTGATAGGACATTATTTCCTTCAAAATTTAGGTGAACCTTCTAACTTAAATGTAAAGAATGCTTTACTTTTTAAACAACTTTATAGAAACACTACAAAATAACATTTTGCTTTGGTGAAATGTATGTCACCTTATTAATGATAGACCATGAAGAACCTCTTAAAGTAGGTGACAATATCAGAGTCAAAGGAATTTAAACAGAAGGGAAAAGGGAATGCAGCAAGTTCTCAATATTGTCGACAGGTCTTGAGAGCTGCACTTTAATTGATGCAATGGATGAGGAAGACAACATTATGACTGGGTTTTTAGCTCTTCAATTTTATAACAATGTTTTAAGGAAATGATGTTGAACAAAATGTTATTTGAAGATCTGTTATACATATTTTTTGCTATAATCCCCAGTCATGATATCTACATCTCCAAAATAATTGATATCAAAGGGATTTAATGCCCTTCACTCAAATGACAAAATTGCAAAAGTTTTCAGGTACATTTTTAAACACTCATAGGTAGATGCTGCAAACGTACCTATAATCATCTAAAGAAACAACGATCATCTTTAAACATTTCTTTAGAAATGGGATTTGCTAAATGTCATATTCAGAATGTCCTAACGTTTTCCTATAAGCAGAGAAGCAAGTCAAAAGACAAAAAGAAATATTGAATAGAACTATTTTACTAGTTAGTGCAGAGCAGCAAGTTCTCTGTACCTTGAAAGAGCCTCTTCCAGGCCCTGTTAGTAATCTGACTGGTTTTCAAGTAGTTATTGTCAAACTTCTCCACTTATCTATGATGAAGACTAATGACAAGAACAAACCAGTATATTGGTAATTATAACAACACTCTTAAACAGCTCAGGATTCCATTTCAGCTTTTATGATCTATTTATGGGGTGCTATGTACTTCATAACAATCAGAAGATTAATCTGTGGGCCCTCAAAGCTATTTATATGTAACTCCATTCCACAATTCAAATACCCATATGCCCTGAGGACTCGGGACAAGATAAGCAATTGTGTCTACCTCATGATTCAATGTAAGGAAGGAATTCACAGAACTATTTTTCAAATTCATTGAGTAAGAAAACATTTAACTCTGAGACCTCAAATGACACAAATCAGTCTTCTCCCAACCCCTGCTTGACAACGACACAACTAGCAACACTGTCAATAACTAGGAAAACACATAAAGAAGATGGAAGGTTTGGAATGCTATTCAAATTCTCCGAACAATCAGGAGTCAAGAGGAAAAAAAAAAATTCATGCAAACTGAGAATTCAATCTCAGAAAATAAAAATATAAAGTGTTAGGCTACTCACGTATGCTTTTTCATCTAGTAGTCAAGATAACGCCCCCTAGCAGGTATTGGAATGTCCCTGACTTTCTACTGAATCTGAACAAATTTCCGGTAAGTGCATGCATGACAATTTAGAGCACTGAAGCTTAATGATGTTTAGTACAACCAAGTAAGTACTTATTGTGAAAAGCTAAGTAAAAAGGTCACATCTAGGATTTCTTGGTTTGGGTATCATGCCAACATCATTCACTGAACGAAAGTTTGGAGATGGAGGGAATAATAAGAATAAAGGACATAGAGTTTGTACTACTGAATGTTTTCTTAAGCCCTTTTCTGTGGTTAGGGTTGGGTTATTTCTCTCACAAAAGCCACTTTACATGGCAAGATGGTTACAATTCCTGGGTGAAATGTACACATGACCAGTCTTCAGGCTTTTCTCCTGGCTAATGGTACTACATGAGCTGTGAAGGTAAAGGGTAAAATGAGTGGACTCTTATTCACATCTAGGTCTCGCATGATCTATGCTGTCCAGTTATGGTTTTGAATATTCATGAACTTTTAGTCGGGTACAGATGGCTCAGTCGACTTGCCAAGCTACTGCTCAGCTGTATCATTGTCACAAGTGATGTGCCCTTGTATAGAGGTTGGTATGTGACTGAGACTCAGAGGAAATGGAGATCAGAGGATATAAGCTCCGATAGGCCTTTGGCTTTATCAGAGCAATATGAGAAAACAAGGAAAAGCCTGAGCAGAAATGTCATAATTTCACTTACAGTTTAACAAGGTCATTTTAACTACTTCACTGAGAAGAGAAAATAAGAGCTGTGAGGGCCTGGGGTGCAGAGCGCTGGAAGCTGCCCGTCTGAGCTTCGATCGCTGCTACTGGGAGGGTCCATGGAGATTGCTGCTCAGCAGTGTACTTCGGTCCTTCTGCTGCTCTGCTAATTCTAGCGCTCTTGACTGTACAGTGCTTGTATAAATAAATCACTGAAAAGAATTTTTAAAAAAGAAATAAGAGCTGTGAGCAAGGGTAGAGCCAGGAAGAGCAGATTGTTGAGATATTGTTGGTTTCACAAGGGTGACAGCAGTTAAGGTGCTGAGAAGTATCTTTTTTAAATTATGCAAGGTACCTTTGAAAAAGACCCATATTGAGAGGGAAAAAAAAAAGTGAAACTGTGACTTACAAAAGAATTTACCCAACAAGTAAACAAAACTACCAGTGGTTCTCTGAATCATTGGTAAACAGAGAAATACAAAGTTAAAAAATGAGCTGTCACTTTTCCCTGGACTGACTGAAGTTAGAGAACTGTAAAATGCCATGTTTGTTGTGATGCCAGGCATCACAGTCCTCACCTATACACAGGGACTATAAGTGACACAGATGTTCTGAATAACAATGGGCGCCGCTGAGTGAAACTAACCACATGTCTATCCAGTGACCCAGCAAGTCCTCTGCTGAATACTTATCACAGAGAAAGCCACACACAAGTGGGAGCTGGCTGCACCCCTTTATGCCTATTGCTAACAGACGACTGAAAAAATAAGCATTAGACACATAAACATGGTTGCAAGTCAGGGAGGAAAATGCAAATGTGGTATGCTTATAAATGGCCACAAATAGTTGGAGGTGAGCAATCTGAGGGCCTATTAGACATTCAGGTAAAATGCTGACTAGGGCATCATCTAATGTGATGGAATTCATAAGAAAAATCTATGGTGGAGATAAATTTGCAAGTGATCAGCATAAGTAGGTGAAATCTCAGAGGCACACGTTATAAGGGCATTCTTAAAGAGAAACCAGGAGATGAGAACAATTTGCAAAATGTTTCAGGATTAGAGTCACCTGAAGTGTGTCTCATAAATATGGCAATTTGCTTTCATTCTTTTACTAGTGAAAAAACAAAATTATGTAGCACAAGTGGATACATTGTAATATTAACTTTAGCTAGAAGAAAAATCTATAACATGTCCGAAAATGAAAAGGCCCTGTGACATTCTAATAATTATTATTTAATAAAAGTAAACAAATCAGACAAAAACAGGAAACAATGCAATTCAGGTTGTAGAAGAAGTGAAACTACAATTGTTTGCAGATGATATGATACTAAATATAGAAATCCTAAACAGCCCACCACAAAGCTATTATGAAACAATAAATGAACATAGATGTCTAGGTTACAAACTTAACATACAAAAAGCCACAGCATTTTAATATACAATGAATAACAAGAAAAAAATTCCACTCACAAATGTATCAAAACAATTTTAAGTATCTAGGAATTAACCTAACCAAGATGATGAAATATCTAAACATGTAAATGGCATTATTAAAGGATATAAATCATGACATAAGGAAATGGAAAGACATTCCATTCAAAAGGAAGGGGATAATCAATATAGTGAAAATGACTATTCTACCGAATGTGATAATAAATTTAACACAATCCCCATTAAAATATCAATAATATTCTTCAGTGAAATTTAACAAAAATACTAAATGTATATGGAACTATAAAAAGGCCTCACCTAGTGAAAGGAAAATGAGGGAAAATGGAATCATCATGTTACCTGATTCTAAACTCTATTATAAAGCAAGAGTAATTAAAATAATATGCTATCAGCATAAAAGTAGACACATGGACCAATAGAACAGAATCAAAAGCCCAGAAATAAATTCATGTATATATCAAAATTAATTCATGATAAAGGAGTTACAACTACACAAGGGTAAAAGAGAGTCTATTTAATAAATGATCTGGAAAAACTCTTCCTAAGATACCGATACTATCCGGTAACACTGCTTCATCACCTACTTCAGATCGAGCAGTTCTCCTCTGGAGATATCTGCCATCAAAGAGCTTGTATATTTATAAGAAGCTACACATAAATGCGTGCTCTAAGTATTATTTGTTAGAGCAAAATTCATCCACAGAAAGTACTACATGATTTCATTAATATGATGTACCTCAAATAAGAAAATTCATAGTCCAAGACTGGATTAGTCTTGGTTACCAGAGGGTGTGGGGTAAGAGAAAATGGGAAGTTATTAAGCAACAGGCACATAGTATCAGTGGAGATGGATATGCTCTGGACAAGTCTGCTTGTCCAGAGTTGCACCACAGTCTGCACCACAGTCAACAATAATGTACTATTCACACTTTCGTGCATTCATTAAGGGCAGATCTCATTGGAGCTCTGATGATAAAACAAAAATCAGAACTTGCAAGGATTGATGTGTTTGTACTTCTTCCTAAACCAGAACATTTTAAATAGGATATCATTGAAGTTATACATAAACTCTTCACACATATTAATATTAATGTGTTTGTGCACATGGACATGTAATACTGGGTGTGATCACACCACACCACGGTAGGGTGGTGAGGGGCTCAGGAAGCCCCCACATCATGGGGAGGTTCACTCATGGGCTGATAGAACACCTATGTCCAGGTGGAGCTGCCACCAAGCGGGCCTTGTCTCCTGCTGGAGCCGGGGGTGGGGGGGGTGCAACCAGAAACAGCTGAGATAGGTTCGTCAGGCACCATAAAGGGAGTACGGCTCACAGAAGCTGACGGATTCGCTTAAGGGAAATGCCACTTTCCCACTCATTCTGCATGAGGGGTGTGCCTGCCATAAGCATTTGCTTATTCAGAGGCAGAGAGAAAGGGAGAAACAAACCCTGGTCACTGTTCCACTGCCCTAGCCACCGGCTTAAGGAAATAAGCTGAAAAGTAAAATCTAATTAAAAAAATTAATTTGGCTTAGTATAATTTCATGTTAAAATTTTGCATTATTTAAACTTAAGAAACTCACTTATTCGGAGTGTCTATAAATATTTTTCCCTCTCGGGAGCCTGTAAATATATATCATTGTACAGTGAGTAAATTAAAATATTATACCTTCCCCATTATAAGTAAACAGGTCAATTAGCTACATGATTTTTTATGATTTATAATATGTTATCTCTTCAAACATCCTTCAAAATTGCATGTATTGATTTATTTATATTTTAAAGTTTACCTTCACTCTATTTGATTGACCCTGGTCACTGTCATAGAAACTCTATTTCTCTCCATTGCACTTTTCAAAAAGTCTCGAAAACCCAGGAGTTGTCATTATTAAAGTGATTCGGCTGAAATTTACACAACATTTTTAATTGTACTATTTGTTGGCTAGCTCTTGGACTTTATTTTGACCAGTACAAGGTGAAAATTAGATTAAATGTTTTGAAGAACATTAGCAAGAATTAAAATTTCAAAAACCGCTTCTGCTGGAAAAGCAGAGTAATATTCTATTTGAGATTCTCCAGTTATATTACAGGATCAAATTTGCATTTTCCTGTAACCTTATATTATTCTATTTACTGGTTACCTGACTCTCCAATTATGGGAACTTATTAATCATAAATCAAACGAAGGCATTCATTTCATTTCCTTCTATTTCTCTCTCCCGTTGCCAGACCAGAGCAGCCAGCCGCTCCTGAGCTCCACTGCCTGTAACTGTGCTTGCGCTGGCTGCAGCGCTCAGCAGGGAGTAGATGTTCCTACAAACTTTCTGAAATATTAATACACAAAATTGTACTGAGGTTTCTGATAGCAGGAGACGGGCTGCTCTGTGGTTTGCTGATTAGGGTTCTATTGGTGATTCCGAGAAGTCAGTGGCGCCTAAATGGGTTAAGTCTAATGAGGTTTGGAAAGCTGATAGCATAATTTAAGATGACTTTCAATCTCAAAGCTACAGACCTGGCTGACCCCAGCAAATTACAGTGTTTGTTAATGCTCGGTTATAGACATGTTCTAGTCAACCAAATCCAGATATATTAAGTGAAAAAATCGAGTTGTGGTTCTTTCAGAAATGTCGTTGGCTGCTTTTTGACAGCTCTTCTGATGACAATGGATACTTCCTGAATTTTTAGGGGAAGAAGTCTTAGACACACACCTGCACGATTGTTTTACTTGCTGAAGAAGCATAATTACCCTA
This sequence comes from Talpa occidentalis, assembly GCF_014898055.3. Classification (NCBI taxonomy): domain Eukaryota; kingdom Metazoa; phylum Chordata; class Mammalia; order Eulipotyphla; family Talpidae; genus Talpa; species Talpa occidentalis. The sequence goes on from NW_023605194.1 coordinate 115,665,866, forward strand.
AAAATTTATCATAATCTTATACAATACGTTTCTCCTGGGGAACTGAAAATCAATTTCATAAACAGGAGGAAAAGACAAAACCACAAATACGCCATTGCTAAAAGCAGGCAGAAAAGCTATTTTAACCAATAAAAACAACAAAACAAAAACCCCCAGTCTATGTTTAAACTCAGTAAATTAAGAATGTTCACAAAGACTAAGATTTTAAATTATCAAAATGTGTTTTTTTATTTCAGATTCACCATTGAAGAACTAGTGTCAAAACCAGGGGTGCTTAGAAGTGAACGGCCACTTATATTAAATAATATGGGTAACATTTCTAATATCTCCTAAGGGTAGAAATCATATGAATGTGTTTCAGAAATAATAGCTTGAAATATTCATAATTTCTTTACAGCTGAAGACAGTTATTTATAAATATAGCACCATAACATATTTCCAAAATGTGAGAAACTAGACAAAATCTTAGAAGCACTGGAAACTTCCTTTGAAGTTAAAATTTCTCTCTGTAATTGTAGATCTTCCTAAACTATAAAAAGTATTTCTTCCTGTTTTTCAAGTATTTTTAAAGTAAAGTGTGTTTAGAAATATGAGCGACTTTTTTATTGTACAAATCTTGTCATGGATTAAATCAGAATTAGAACTAGTTTAAGACTGACTAACTCTGAGCTTTTTTAAAAATTGTGCAAATATTATGAAATAGATGGTTAACTTTTTTTAAAGGGAAAAGTTTCTGCATTTAAAAGTTTGTAGTCACAGGATGGCAAAGTTCTTCCCCCTATTACCTGAAATGCTGGCTTATGCTTTTTAAATTTTGATATTTTGGATAATTTTGCCTTCTTCTTTAATGCTTATACATTTTTATCAATACAGGCATCATTGTTTCCATCATTTAGATTTCTATAATGAATAATTTACTCAGAATAAGTAAAACATTTAAATATAAGTCTTAGCAAAAGATGAAAATAATTTTAGAATCATCATTTTAAAAATAATCCCTAGTATTTTAAAGTCAAGCATAAGTTATCATATTCTACTGCTATGACTTACTATTTACCCAAAAGCGTCTTGTGTGTATTTCGTGGGGAGGAGGGGGCGCGAGGAATTTTGTAGTTTCCCAAAGCACAAAACTCATCTTCTACTTATCATGAGCTATTTTAAAACCTCCATAATTAAAATACTGTGATATCAAATACACCAACAAGGAATTTTAGGTTCTTAAATTTCTATTGAGTTTCAAATCAATCACTGTGCATGGGTATAGGAGTTCCTTGATGAGTCAATTCTCCAACAATTTTGATATTCTACTTTCAGAAATTGCTTTCATTATGATTCTAAGCATGGAATTAAATATTTAAAAATTCTATGACAAAACTAAACCAATAATAAAATCTTAATTGCAAAACTGAGGCAACCGGAGAGGGAGGGTGGATGTAGGAGGTGCCGGGGGTGGGGGGTGGGGGTGGTTTGCTGGGGCATTGATGGAGGGCAGGGTGGGAAATAAACATTTGTAGAGGTTTAAACCTATAATCCCAAAGTATACACAATGATGTAAACCAACTTTACCTCGATATACATAATCTGAAAAGATAAAATAATAAAAACACTGGAAAAATCCTTGATTTCACCTGAAAGTCTTTACTAAGCCATGCCACATTCACTAGTTTCTAAAACTAACAACAACAAAAACTAAATCCTTTTAAAAAAGAATTACTGTCTTTGAGGTAGTTCCAAGAAAGGAGCAAACTGAATAAGACAGTTACATTAGAAGAAGGATTATCAATTTAAATGAGGATAATATATTTGAAGTAGTTATGTAATTTTTAACACAGAGACACTGCGGTTTGCAGTATGAAATGATCTAACAATATTTATGTTTAAAACAAATAGACAAAACTAAACCAAATCAGACCCTAAGAACCTGACTGCAGAACTCAGGTGACTGGAGTGGGGGTGGGGTGAAGAAAGGGGGAGGGGGCACAGAGGACTATGTGCAGGGTTAGGGGTGCTTGGGTGCTAAGTGGGCTGCACACATTTGAAGAGGTGGGGACCTGTACCCCTAAATCATATACAGTGTTATAAACCAACATTACACTATAAAAAATATATATCTAAAAATATATAGTTGTGTTTAGTCTCTAGCTTGGTGTACACTAGAAGTCATGATTTATATTATTGCAAAATAATGTCAATAATTAACTTCAAAGATAACATAATAGTTAAAATAAAAAGGGCATTGTTGAATAAGCAAATTTAGCCAGCTTTTATGTGTCTTTGTGCTTAGGAAATGGTTGGAGAAATTACATAAAAAGTTCTCTATCTAATTATCCTTGAATTTCCTGGACTTTCACCCAGCTTCTTTGCATGAATCTCATATACAGTTATTTAAAATTTTATCTGCACATCCACTGCCTAAGAGGGGTATTATTTAAAGACAGATAAGAGTTAAATTAAACAGGTTTGTGGGGGCAGAAGTGGGCTGGAAGGGTGAAAAATACTTTGGCTCTCTAACAGCGCTTAGATCATTAACCAACATCTCAACAGAACACTTTTCAGAAAGAAAGGGAGATGGATGCTGTCTTCTTTCCTCTCCATTTATTTTTTATGGTTATTTATTCACAGATGATGTGGGCAGACTGTGTGCAGAGAGAAAGCTCGGGCAATTTACGGGCAGATGTAACCCTCAATTGGGGAGGATATTCAACGTGCCCTAAGGAATTGAGAGGAAAGTAGGCCATTTGGATCATAAACATTGTTAACACTTATTTCATAAATGAAGCTAATATGTACTTGTTCTATAAGTGAAATAAAAAAAAAATGCCTTCAAATAGGAAAAGGAGGAAAGTTAAACAAAACAGAATTATTAAACCATCCGGGTTTCCACACCTCTGTGAACGCCAGCAGGAGGTTTTCTCCTGACAGGGCATCAAGCGGCAGGGGGGTTGACTAATGAAAGACAAGATACATGTGTTGACATAGCATTAAATGGCTGCTTTGTCACTCCCCCAGGATGCGAGTCTTGGAGTGTAGGCTGTAGTAGCACAGACAGTTTCTTTCATCCCCTTGTTTCCTTTATTCAACTTCTCATGCAAATTAATAGCTATTTGCATGTTTATTTCATGCCATGCTTGGTTAAAATTAAAACTGGCCCACACGATGGATGGCGCCTCCAAATTTAGTACTTCTTCAAAGATCTGCTGGATGACTTAATGAAAATGGAATGCAATTCTCTTCTTTAAATCAAGTTAAGTATTGGTCGCCTCTATCCAATACCACAAGAGTGCACGGTATATGATATAAATTGAGAATGCTCCATAGAAAGAGATGGTTTCCTGTCTTCCATGTCTAAAACACATGCAGTGTGACGGGCTAGCTCGGACCCCAGGCAATGTCTGAGTTACAGCACTGCAGATCTCGGGTGTGTGTCCCTGAATGTGATCAGCAATAGGTCCTCAAAAGATCAAAGCTCAAGTTTCCCTTTGAAAAAGAGACTGTTGTAAGAAAAACAATTTTCTCCTTGTTATCGCCATGGGATGTACAGCCATGGGTTTCAGAGGTCACATTGCCATTCAAATTCTTTAAAGTGAGTTTTTCAGGGTGAAAGAATAATCAAAGTAAAGCACACTCCTGAGGGTCATACAATTTAGTCACCTCTGGCAGCAACATACCAGGTGAACGCCAGAGCCCTGGGAAGTGGCCGTGTAATCAGGTGAAAAAAAGGCAGGGGATCCATGCGTCTACCAGTCTTCCTCTTCTTGTCAACATCACAAGCATCGCCGCAATGTCACACTGGCTAACTGCTTCTAATTAAGAGATGAACTGAACACAATGGCATTTGCTTGAAGACACCAAGCTAATCTGCTGTGTCACTGTTTATATATTTGTTGCTGATGGAGACTGATATGAGTCCATGAATCTGAACCTGACCAGTATTGGCACGTGGTACTCATCCCCCCATTGTCCCGGGCCCTGCAAATCCGCAGTGTATCCTTCATCGAGTTATGTTCTCCTTATATTGGATTTTAAACGTAATACTTATACATTCCAACACTTTTATTTATTACACATGCAATTTTGTGAAAGTGAGAAATTTTGGTAGTTTGAAGAGAATCAAATCAAAAAGTAAATATCGGAGCATCTAATCCCTGTAAGTCAATTTTTTCCAGGAAGAGTCTGATAAGTATGCTTTATAATTGATCTTATCTGGCCTTTTTGCAAGAGCACGACGAATAATTAATTGCACTGATTTGTTTGAACATCATGGCAAAACTTCAGTAAAATATTGACCCCTTCATCACCCACACACAGCATATTGCAGTGAAAGAAAAAAGAAGAGCTTAAAAAGAGAATAAGTAATATTTGATTTAAACAGCATTAATATTAAACTAGATTGATCTATTATTTTGCCAAATTCTGCTAGGAGACTAATTTCAAATATTTAGAACTCGCTGGGCAAGACAATATGTAAAGTGCAGTGAGAAACAGAAAAGAATCATAGACATATTTTGAAAAATCCAGTATTTATCAAAAGATAAGGCTCTGTCGTGTCTAGGAACTTTGGTCCAGGTCACCCAGTGAGTCAGCGGTGAAGCTGGATATTTATACATGTTCACCAAAGGAAGAAAAGGCTCCTTGTTCAGATCAAGAGTCTCCACGGACAACGGGGATTGATGGGCAAGAACGCTCAGGACACGCCAGGCACGCATGGCGCAGGTGCCTGGGTCAGGTCTGGCACTGGGCCATCTGCCTGGATTCTTGCTTAGTTGCAAACAACAAAATCTACCCTTGCTAGTTTAACCAGAAATCAAACTGCTACGTTAAAGGATAACAAGTAGTGAACAGAAATATTTTTGTGGCCTGGGGAAACAGAGTCACGACTAATATATTCCAGGAGTAACAACCAGTTCTGGGGTCACAGCAGATACCAATTCTATTTCCACCAAGATCCGGTGAAATCAGTCAACACCGAGATCTAGACCCGAATGCAGTGGCTACTTCTGCCTTCATGAATTTGGACACTATTACTCCAGCATGAAATTTTTCAACTGCTGATTCCTCCAAGAGCAAGATGCCTCGTTACCAGCACCAGTGGGTAGGCGATGTGAGAGTGTCACTCTGTTCCTCACTTCTGCATTAGAGCCTGCATTAGAGCCTCCTGGGGTGAAGATGACTCCCAGACTTCGGTGACCAGCCTGACAAGTTACAGGCAGTGGCTCTCGTAACATTGCACTATTACCAGACACTGAAAGGCAATTCAAAGTAACTTACGTTAAGAAAATGCTGACTCTAATCTACATTTGGTCTCAGGCACACATTTTCCTATAAATACATAAATCACATTTTTGCGTCACTTAAGCAGAAATAACTTGAAAGATTAGCATAGTTATAAAAATTTAAAATTTCAGTTTTTGTTATTCATTTCAAATACTATACTTACTTACTGACTCACTAGAAAAAATACTGTGATCTCTTCAGTATGGACATGCCAAAAATATCAGAATATAAAGAAGGCCAACAAAAATGCAGTTGCGTAATAAGACTTGGAATGAATATGATTTCAAAAATTTTTACGAGCATTTTATTACATATTATATTTTTACTTTACTTTTTTGAATTTTCCCTTTTCTTCTATTTCTCATTTAAATGCAGGAAATTGAAGCATCCAAAGTTAATCTATATTATAAAAGAGATTATAAAATATTCTGACCCAACCAACACAAGCAGGGAAAAAAGCAGGAAACTTTTCCTCAGAAACTCTTCTTATGTATCCAGAAATTCTAATGACAACAATCCCATTTTCCTTAACAACAATATGAATTTAGCATTCCCAAGACAGAGTTTCCCAGAGCACTAACCCAAAAGAGATTACTCAAGATATATCTTCTATAGTCAAATAATCTTATGACATGCTATACATCATATATGCTTCTTGCATTTTTATTATTCAAATGAGAATATTAAAGGATCTCAGAAGATCTGTAATAAGGAAACTTCTGTTTGACTTTGTGAAGGACACTTTCATCCTGACAGATGGATGATGCCTTGACTGGGGACATTTTACCCCTTCTCTGTTGCCTAGATTTGTCACCTCCAAATGTGTTATCAGTGGGACCGCTTAGGTAAAGTAAATGTTTTTTACTTTGTAAGTAACTATGTTTGGATTCTTGAAACAAATAGGAAATTTGAATACAGCAATTTGAATTCCAGGCTGCCTACTGCTGCGGTGAGCCATCAAAGCCATGTGCTTGGTTGAACGACTTCCCTTCCCATCGGCTGGAGTCTGGACACAACTAGCTGGAACTTACTCACCTGGAACCTGAACCTGCGTCGATGGGTGTCTTTTATCACTAGACTGACCTGGGTCTACTTGACAACTTTCAATCTGCGCCTTCAGGTTTGCTGAGGTCTGTGCCTTCCTACGTAGCACCCCAGGCATTTTTCCCCTCCTCCTAAAAGACTAATTTACATGTTAAATCTTCACATCTTCGGAATCTACCACCATGAAACTTATTTTTTCCTTCATTAGGACATTTCATGATTTTTTGCTTTGTGCTTTAAAACGTTTATTCTATTGAATTTCCAGGGCAGTTATTTGGATCTCCTGAATGTTCACGTGCCCATACTTCAATTTATCTATTAAATTACTATTATCTATTAAATTATAAGATTATTCTGCAGCTTTTGCTTGCTGTAATTACAAACTCTTTTTTGATGGTACCGTTCACTTTATTTCTTTACTGCTTCTATTACTTTCTTGGTGCGCTGCCTGTCTTTCTTTATACAAGCTCTATTTCTTTGATTGTTCATTCTGTTGATTCTGACTTAGCCTCTGTTATTGTCAGTCCAACTTTGGGTTCCCTGGTTGTTGAGGCCACCAGTGTCAGCAGAATGATGAACGTTTGAATGTGAAGTCATAATCCAGCGTAAGTCGGGGGATATAGAAAACCAGCTAAAACCCCACTGCTGAGACATTTGGAAGCAGCCTCTGTCACCTTCACTACTTCCATTTCTTCAGCCTCAATACTCATGGATTTCTCTGCCCAGACTTTTAACTCCTTTTTCCCCACTTTGCAGGAGGAAGGGAAACCAGAAACACTGGCAGGTGTCCATTTTCTCTCCATGAATCTAGGTTGCTAATGGCCAAGCTCTCCCTGGAACCCACTGCTTTGTGGTTAGAGGCCTCTATGCCACCAGTCTAGCAGAACACACCCAGCTCAAAGGAAAAAAAAATACAAATTTTCTTTGCCAGAACTTCTACAAAACTTTGGGTTTCAGCTGTCTAGACAGAGCTCCTAGCATAAGTTTTACTCAAGGAATTTACTGAAGGTGGCATATAGATACTGAAGGTGGCATATAGATACTGAAGGTGGTGTATTCTATCTTACCCCCCAAAAGAACATTTTTGGTACCTCAAAACAAATAGCAGAGATCATATGGCCCTTTTAAAAACATGTTTTTCAAGTTATTGTCTCTTATCTCAAGCAATATATTTCTTTGTTGATTTGTTCCAACAGTCAGAGCATGCCACCATAACAGTAGGCACAGAGAGGCCATTGATGAGCAGAGGTGCATGCTGACCCTGTCCCCAGGGAGCCCACAGTCCAGTAGATGGTGTATTATTTAAAAAAAAAAAAAAAAAGAAAGGTAAAACCGATGTAGCAAAAGCATTCAAACAAAAGGAACAATGAGAAAGAGGTATGTTGAGCTTGAGAACATGCAATATGTGGGCAGAAGATGAAAGACGTCTCACTTAGAGAGAGATGGTTGGGTTCAATAAAGAGGAGGAGGAGAAGTTGGCAAAGAGTAGCGGCACCAACACTGTCAGCACAGGGGCTTTGGTGTAAATAAGTTAGGGGGATCAATCAGCAAGGAGATGCGAGACTATGAAGGCCATCTCTATAACAGCCTAAGTGTTGTCTATATTCGTAGAACAATGAGTAGGACTGTACCGTTTTAATCAGGGAGTACTGTGATCAGATTTTATTTTTTAAATTCTGTCCACCTTATAGAAAACTGAATTTGAGTGAAGGAGAAATAGATTTAGGGAAGTAGGTAGAACCTATTGCAGTAGGCAATGTGGAGATCTTTAATGGATAATTTGCTGCTGGAGACAAGGAGATTGGATTGATTTGTGAACTCATTAGCAGACAAAACTACCAGATATTTGATACGGGATTTGAAGGAAGAGGTGTCAATCACGATCTCTGTTATTTTGTTTTCTTAAATGGATGCATATGGGTACACATTCACGAAAAGGATGGAAATATTATAAAATTAGGTATTGAAAAGAGTCTTATTTTCAGTTAGGAGCATGTCAAGATTGAAATTTCCTAAAGGAAATATAAAATAGAGAGACAGAGAGTGGAGCCACAGATACTCAGTAGACAGACACTCATCTCTGTACATGTTGAACTGGAGTCCCTGATTAAACCAGGGCTGGTAGCTTGAATGGTGGGACAATTATGGGGCACCAGGAGAGGAGGCTTCAAAGAGAAAAGCTCCTGGGGAAAGGGTAAATCGAGTGACTGTGGGTTCCCTGGGGACAAGGTCAGCATGCACCTCTGCTCATCAATGGCCTCTCTATGCCTGCTGTCATGGTGGCATGCTCTGACTAGCGGAACAAACCAACAAAAAAATATATTGCTTGAGATAAAAGACAATAACTTGAAAAGCAGAGGGAAACACTTTTAAGGAAGAGCAGCACACACAGATGTGGGAAGCTGCTGGACTCAGCCTGGATTGAGATACATAGAAGTGATGCAGCCAGAACTGTTTGCAAAAGGTAGATTTGTGGATGTGAACTGAGGAAATGGAGAATGACATTTTACAAAATTCAATAGTGCACTCCCTCTGCCTTGAAACCACCCCCGCCCCAAGTGTGGGCATTCAGTTTGAACTCATTTGCCCCCCTTTTCTGAAACACCATTGTCTTTATTTTCTTTCTGTCTAGTATCTTTAAAACAGCTAACCCATATTTATGGTTGATTTCTAGTCCTGTGGCTGTTTGATTTTTAAAAGTGTAAAATTCATCCTGACGATGCCCCTTGGCAGAAAGCAGAAGTTTCTAAAAAAGTTTCTGATGGACCAAGTGTGATGTGTGGATAAAAGATGAAACATAAGAAAGATGCCAAGATTTGAGCATCAACTACCTAAGCAGGAAGTTGGTATTAAGTGAGGCAGGAAAGACTCTTTAGTGTAATTCAGGAGGGAGTGTCTTTACCTAAAATTCTCAAATCTGCTCTTTCAGAATCATCCAGTGGTTTTCTCTACAATACCTAGATTTTTCCCCAAAACACTGTGGTTTTTTAGTATGTCACATTATTTCAATGTTCCGTTATGGTTGGAAACCACGGTTCTAGGCTGTTGCTCCTTTAACTTTAACACGCTTATGAACTGCTTAGGGATCTTATAAAATTCAAATTCTTACTCAGTTTTTCAAGGTGATAAAGCTTGTATTACTAACAATGTCCCAGGTGATTCCACATTTTACACAGCAAGGCACAGCTATTCAAACACATGGCAGACACATCACAGGAGAGATTATTCTAACATACCATGCAAAACCTTTGTTCTAGTTCTTCTGTACTAAAATTCATCTGGGGTTAAAAACTGCAATGGTTAATTAAATTTGGCAAATAATGAGTTAAACAAGGTGGGAGAGGTTTCCTCACAGAATTTTTCCTAGCTAATGTCTTCCTAAAGTTATTTCTTCCTGAATCCCTTTTTCATGGAAGACATTACAAGATTAAAGATTTGCAAAACCCACTATCCTGTACTAATGCAGAGGTTGAGTTATCTTCAAATAATCTTTGCTACTTTCTTAACAGCTTAAAGTTTTACAGAAACATCTATTTAACTGATATGTTTTCAGTTTCCTAATCTGATTCACAACTTGATGATTCTAATTTATTTATAAATCCAAATAGGTTTTACAATAAGCATATTAATCATGCTTTGGATTGTGAAGTGATTATGTTGCAAATACACGTGATTCTTTTATTTATCCTTATATATACTTGAGAAGTGAATATTGTTGTCTTTGTCTTCTTTTATAGAATTTCTGTCCACTCATTTTTTAATATTCCCTGTCCATAATGTCTTAGCATGTTGTTTGTTAACATTATTTCCTTTACCAATATTTTAGTTGGTAAATAGGAGAGAAATATTCTTTCCATAAAATTACACTGATATTTCATCAACAGATAGGTTTCATAAATTTTCTTAAATAATTATATTTGTTTATATACAGAGAAAAACCCACCTTCTCTACAGAACAGTGAGAACCAATATGCTAACACCCATGTACTAAGCTCCTAAGTTCCACAAACTGAGTTCCTCTCCTATCGTATGGGTTCCCATCTGCTCCTCCCCTCCACATGCAGGGGCCAGCGGGCTCTCACCCCACTGAGGAAAATGGAGCATGGACAACCAGTACTGAAAGGTCTTGTAAGTAAACCAATCTGCCACGAATCCAGAAACCTTGTATTTACTGGATCAGCACAGAATAAATTAAATATATATATATATATATATATATATATACACACACATATATACTTCTTTATACTATAAGTAATTGACTTAGCCTTCTGTTACTAACAGGTTGCTTTGGTGGCATTTTGAGAGCCAGTATGTGACGGTGCTGGATTTCACAATGGTATTATGAGAAAAAAAAATAAAAATCACCTCCTCACCCATTTTGCCCTGGAGAGGCTAACAATATCATCTTGGTGATAGTGAAAGTTTAGAAAGTGCATGGCCCTTCATTATACACATCCTTCCTCTTATAATCTGCAAGTTGCAAAAAAAAAAAAAAAAAAAAAAAACACCCAAAACTCTAAAAAAAACTCACAAATGAAACACATAGATATGTACTCTTTCAAACTGATGCCCGAGAGTTTAATAATTCCATATGTTCCCCTAAATCTGCAATTAAAGTTCAATGAGACACTTGCAATAATCTGAAATGTCTCTGTGTGCCGTGTAGTCCCACATACAGCACAGAGGTGCAGGGTAAAGACAGATCTCTACATTCCCAGCTGCACGGCAATCACTGTTTCAAAGGCTTGTGGATGGCACTGATAATTATCCAGTGACTGCTATCTCCGGAGGAAAGTTGGCACCAGCCCCCAGCAGTATCTCCTGTAGTCCTCAGGTTCACATAGTCTTCCAGCCTCTCCACGGCATGTCCTAATATAATCCTGACTTTCTAGTGCAAAATTCATCCACATGTTCAAAGAGCTCTACCTCAATCATTCTGGTTTGAAATTCATTTTAAAGTGGTTTAACATTTAAACTTTTAAAGTATGTAGTATGTGGTATTGATCAAGTATTTGTGTGTATTACAGATTATTTGGGTTCCTGTGACACTGTCACACTGCAGATTGTAAGTTCATGTAGGACTTGAGGGTCCCTGTTTCCAACAGATTCCCAGGTGAGGATGCCACTGACGGCCTGAAGACTACACATAACAAGGTGTTAAGGAGAACACACTTATCCAACAGAAGAGCTCGCAAATATTGGAGTATATAAGAAAGACCTTCTAACATCAACTGAACTCTTGTTGATAGAGACGCAGAAGGTACCAGCATGCAGAGGCCCTGAGGCTGGATCCTCAAACATAACAGTGACCACGAGGCGCCAAATCCTTCCCTCTGCCTTCTTTTCCTCGTCCTCCTTTTCTGAGCTCCATGCATTTCTGTTTTGTCTTCCCTTGTATCTAAACACCATTTTTCACTTCTCTACTGATTCTTAATTCACCTTTACTCCTTTCCATTCAATTCTAAGAAACAACTTTTATGTCTCTGCTTATTATTTTCTTTATTTTCAGACTCATTTCCAAACTGTCTTGCTATGAACCACTAATTCCTCCAAATTCAGAAAGATCATTAAAATGGATGGGCTCCTGGATGTTCTGAGGGATGTGAGTACGATTCTAGCCCTGAGTTATGTGAGACCAAAGATATGTAAGATTCCCTTAACAGTAAGCTCCCCCAGAGCAGCTAAAGCAATTACACAGAGGTTCTTTAAGGACTCTTCTCTCCTGGCACCACCTTGGCTACCGCCTGTCTTCAACACACACAGAAGCACACGGTTGTAATTATTTAGCTCCACTGAAACCATTTTATAAATATGCTGTTTATAATAAAATCAATTCTAAGTTTATGGTTTTAGTGATATTTTTGTTCTTTTTTTTTTTTTTTTTGGTGCCTTCCTTTATCTTAATGTTTTGTACAGATACAAAGGCAAGGGTTCTAATGTGACCTAAGTTTCCTTGAAATAGATTGTCTTGGTTGGAGAGCATAAATAAATCCTAGTAATCTGATTTTTTCCTACCTGAAGTAGAAGGAGGGCATATCAGTTAAACCTATGGGATGAAAAGTTTTATAATTTTAAAAAGGCAGCTTTCTTATTTCAGCTTTCCTCTACTGTTGCATGACCAAGAAGAAAATTGAAGGATGGTTGGAAACAAAATCAGCAACAGAGAGTACGAGAAGAGCACCACAGAATTTTTTTAAAAAACTACCAAGTCAAGCAAATAGCAACAATTGCACAGAGAAAGAGATAATAAACAACTTTTATACAACTAGTTCTTAGAAAAGTGAACAGATTAGGAATACCAGGTATGCAATTTATAGGAAAAATTTAATATATACCCCAACTTTGAATTGCCCGTAATGTTCTGCCTTTGTTCCTATAAAAATATTTTTTCCTGGACAATAGTCAAACTGAAACAGTTTTAACAATGAATTTAGTGCTACTCATAGCATAGAACTGGGGATGCTGTGCACTGGTTCATGGAGCTTCCAATCCAAGCTAATATCACTGTGGGACGCTTCAGTGAGGATGGTATACCTAAGAGGCAAATGAGCTCCATCAGACACCAAAGTGTCATTTACCGTAGAGAAGGGGCAGCAGAAATGGAACCTCACATTCTGGAGGAAGATGTTTGCCTCTCATGAGTTTTTATCAGAAACTCATTTACTCACAGTAGGAGCGGATAACGACGGTGGCAACTGTATCTTTATTTCTTGTTATTAAGGGTGCACGATCACAGAACTATTCTATGCTGGGAAACACCAAAGATAAAATTTAAGTATAAACAGAAAACAAACATATACACACTAAAACATGGCTGCTCTAAGGACACGGCCAACTTCAGGTCTAGCGCTTTTCTGTGTATTTTTTTTTTAAATTTCAGTCTTTCAGCAAAATTAATCAGCTATATTAAAGTTATATGTGTGGAGGACTGCTTCTTGGATATGTTAGGGTCAAGAAAATATAAACCACTTGAGTCTGGTGTTGACTATGGGGATGCATACAGACCCAAAGATAAGCTTACTTGGGCTCAAATCTACTTAGTCAGAGCCTTCAAATGGAGATTTGCTAGGGGAAAGAATAATTTTAACATGGAGAGTGAATATACTGTCTATTTACTGTGGACCTGCAGCTTAGAGTATGTCTTCACTGATCTTCTAAGGCAGAATTCCCCAACTTAAGGACCATTTATCTTTCATTTTTGTATCCCCCCAGGTGGTGTAAATGAGAACAGGACAGGGCATAACAGTTACTTGAATCATTTAACAAAATGTCCAAATAATTTTCTCCCAGGAATGAAAGGTTAGCACGAACACGCATAACAGAGCTACTACTAGATAGGAACTCTGCTAGGCTATTTACATATGATATCTTATTTAATTGCCAAACTGTTCAGTAGTAAGTAAAACCCATGCATTATCACCTTGGGAAGTGAAGTTTAAGTGATCAGGGTAATGTCATTTATACCCTATATCAACCCATTTTTTTTTTTTTTTGATCTATGATAGAAAATAAAGATGATTGGGAATTAGAGGGAAAAAGATGCATTATAGGGATTAAGTTTGAGCATGTAGGGAAGAACACAAAATGTACTAAATCTGCTAAGATATAAGTCATATGAATTCATAAAATGGTACCTATTAAGTGAGTGATATTATCAAAATTGAGTGAACAAAGCTCACAAAAGGAGACAGTTTGATACTAATTATAATAGCATATACTCCAGGAACTAAAACATAAATATGCTTGAAAATTAATTTCTTATTTTCACTTACCTGGATAATAGTTTCTTGAAGGATGATATCAAGGAATAAAACAGCATATTATTAATTTGATGATTTTTATGTTCTCCATATTTATGTATTTTATGGTATTTCACACTGCTCTGATGTTTTGTATGAATTAGACACTTGACTGATTCATAGAATATCATAAATTGTCTTCTAAATTTGGTATTCAAATTAAAATTTATTACAAACTAAAATAAACACATAAACGTGATTAATTTAATAGAACACATTAAAAACATTCAATAGCAGTGAGAAAATCTCATAAAAATTATAGCAACGGCAGATATCTAGATGCCAATGTTATAAATCAACATATTCATTTTATTACTTGCCAACCACACTGGCCACAATATATAGCAAACATATGTTTGTAACTTCTACGTCTGATAAAGGAGGTTACAGATTGTATCATTTGAGAATATATTTTTTTTACTCTAATGTTTAATCAAGATCACTAAATGCTGATTTCCAACTATACACTTTGGACACATGCGTAAAAAATATTGATTTCCTTAAATATGCCTGGCTGTAAGTAGCGGCTTTCTACCATTTCTAGGGTCTCAGTAAATACACATTTCTACTCAGAAGAAATCAAGTCTTGCAAACCAATCCTAAATTCAAATGATCCTATTTAACAATAAACAGTAACAACAAACAGTAACAACAGTCAAAATTTAGGATGTGGCTACCCAACACTTAATTGGAAAGTCTTTAATTATTGAAACTAATCTTCATCTATGTAAAATTAATTCTATGTTTTTATCTGTAGTGTTTGTACTTTACTGCATCTTGCAGAGAGGTACACACAAAATACACACTTGGTCTCACTGGGGGGATACACACTTGGTCTCAAATACATTGGGGATAAGAATTAACTCAACTTTCATTTTCACATATTTAAACAAAATGTTCTGAATTCTGGCTGATCCAGAACTCCTATGAGCAGTCACAGTTATTAACACGTGCTGGCCCAGCAGAACCATTATGAAAGTGAAATAAATTCAAAGATACTTGTAAAATAGTTGTGAGTTGTTACCCTCCAGTAATTTTGTTAAATATCCCACATATATTAATATCGATTATCTCTGATGCTCACAAGAAAATTTGGATTCTGGTATCAGAAATGCTGTATTTTTTTTACGTTGCTCGACATCTGTTGGTTTGCAGTGGAGGAGTCAGGATGTGAGTCCAGCCTTGGACAACACAGTGTGTGTGTGTCTGGCCGTCTCTCCTCCCCCACAACACAGACTCCAAGCCATAGGCCACTACCACAGACCCCTGCATCTTGAAAGTCCATGAAAACAAGCTTCACCTGCCCACCGCTCCACATATTGTGCTCATTTTACATTTCTGTGCCAGATGCTTTAGCTGACACTCACTGATAATCTGAGCATTATTTCTTTGAAAAACATGCCTCTAAAAAAATGAAAGTATATTGACATTGAAAGGTGAAAAGTTAATTCACTTTATCCAAATTTCATTTAACCTCTAGCTTTAGAACGTACTTAAAAACTAACAATAAAATCATAAAAGTGCAAGTTTAGTGAACAATACAGTGCTAAATAATGACGCAATTAAAGATTTCCAGGATTAGGACACATGCAGTTGGCATAGTGTCTATCTTTATGCTATTTTTCAGAATGATACCTGAAATCACTTATTATTAATTGGTACATTTTGATCACCAAAAATGATACATCTTGCGTTTTTTCAAAATTGGTTGTAGTCTGTTTTGAATGGCTGTTAGGAATGTGATTGCTGATATGTACTTACCTTTCCAGTAGATGGTAGCACAGATGTTCATAAGAGAATATTCAAGAGCATCTATTTTGAAAGAAAAAGTTTTTTCAAATTAAAAAAACAGTGTAATAAAAGTCTTAAATATTATATGAATTATGAGAAAGGGGAGAATTGCTTATATGTTTAGTTTTAAAACAAAGATTAGAAATGGTGCGTGGGTACATTACTTCTAAGTAAAACACAGTTAATAAAACAAAGTACTGATCACTAAAATTTACATGTGCTTATCACTATAAATCCAAATGTTGTCTTGTTGATGTCTCCTAGTCAACACAATCTTAATCAAATCACGTGTCTCCAGTTTTTAGTCACTATTAGAAAGACTTTAATGTTCTTTGCCCTCAGATTCTTCAAAGTGATAGCTTCTCTTTATCAGAGTTGATAATTATGGTTTTCTGATAATAACAACATTCTTGATTTAAATATATAAAGCAACTCAATTATAAAGAAAACAAAATATTCAGAAATCATCACGGATAGGCAGTAAAAGAAAAATAATCATAATTGGGTAGATTTATGGGAGAAATTGAATGCTATACAATAAGAAGATCAAGGGGGGGTTCTTTAAATGTTTTTAAAGGTGCAGGCTCCTGGGCCTCCCCGGTGGCGCAGCGGTTGAGCACTCGGTTGCGAAGCTGCCCGCAACCTCTGCGGTACCGGTTCGATCCCCGGCTGCTCCCAGCCTCCGGAGGAGGGTCCCACATGGCGCGCAGACCTCTCCTGCCGCCCGCTGCTCCCCTCAGCAGTGTACTTCGGTCCTTCTGCCTGCTCTGCTCCCCGCTCTGGCTCTGGTGAATTCTCTCACCCTCCCGCGCTTCTGACTGTACCCAGTGCATGTATAAACAAAACAAACAAACAAAATAAATAAATAAATAAATAAATAAATAAATAAATAAAGCATGCCTGTATAAAAAAAAAAAAAAAAAAAAAAAAAAAGGTGCAGGCTCCTAAGGATCATTAATAATAAAGCTTCCATGGTTTACATCTCTACCTAGAGCAGTGTGGTCAGGACTTCCAAACATAGCACCAGTCTATTTTCTTACTAGGGTACATCCTTTGCACAGTCATCGATGTTTAGGCTTCAGAGGACATTTAGAATCCACATTGTAAAACTACCTGGATTCGGCCCGAATGACAGATGCCCACATGCCAAGGCTCATTTTCAGCAGGGACCCTTTTGAAGTGATGGGGCCAAAGCAGAGCAGCTGTGGGGCCCGCTCTGGGGCTTGCTCTGGAGCGGGTGTGCCCCCACACAAAGTTTTCAGTTATCTTGGTGGGTGGGAGGTTGCCTGGTGTGTGCAGAAGGCGGCTCTAGGGGGTCAGGACTGAAACAATGGGCACATGCCCTTTTAGACAGTAATTCTCAATTTTCCTGTTCTTTTGGTTCAAACTATTGTGCTTTTCCTATCAATATTTCTCTTTCACGTAGATGACAGTGACCCAAAATTGTTAGGTGATTATTACTAATATTGGTAGATTATTACTATTAGTAGTTTATAATATTGGTAGATAGTTGACCACTAATATTTTTAAGGGTTTTACATTTTTACTATAAAGAAACTACTAGCAGTAGTCTTCAGAGTTTTGTCTATTAGTTTTTAGTTACACATCCTTATGTTCCAGGAGAAATTCAGAAGCCCTCACTATGTACAATATGAAGTCAAGTTTCCTTGAGCACAGAGAGTTCTCGGGAGATGCCAGACATGTACTTCCCCACCAGTCTCCTGGCACATCCAGGTGGAGGTTTGAAACAAACACACACAAAACCCAGAATGTGTTATGCTGACAAGTGTTTTCAATACTAGTAAACAACCTGTTCATAAAAACATCAAATCACACAGAGCAGCCCAGAAGAGCAATATTTAGGAGCTAAAGTTTAATATATTTTCATGTGAGCACTCATACGAAACAAAAGTGTCATGGAATCCTATCACTTTGGACCCATTTTCTACTCCCAGGAGACTTTACATGAACACTCTCTGCCACATGCCTTCAGCAGACCACCACAAATGCTTATGTGAGTATTGTTCATGAAAAGAGAAATTCAATCATAGCAGTCTTTCAGTCTTCTTCATCCATAAAATATAGTATAACCCTGCCCTTCATCATAAAGTAACTCTTTATCGTCATTTCTCCTTTGTTTTTATTTTCACAATAAAGACGCTTCCATTTCTACTGTAATTTACTCCTCCACCTACCCTATGTGTTTAACAAAAAATATAGCTACAGTCTGTAAATAACAAATTGGTCTTCATATTTCCTGTCTTCTGTTTCTCTCCAAATTCATTTGTATATTCATGCTTAGATGAATATATATGTATACACACACATATACATACATATACATACATAGATATGTGTGTTTGTCCTATCTAACATATATTCATATTTTATATATTAAGATACGCAATAGGCAATATAGGTATTGCATATGAATATGAATGTACATACATACATGATTCCCCTTCTTGCTGAGCTCAAACATCCACAAGCTTGGGTGACTTATCCTTTGAGTCTTACATCCCTCCTCTATAAAACATACTAGAAAGGTCAGAGAAGTGACTTTTTGATCTTCTAGAGATTTCACAACAAATTCAACCTGTTTACACTTCTGTGACTTAACACAGCCATCTGTTCTACCTGGAATATCCAATATCCACTTAGTAAAATCTGATAGATTGTTTTTTGTCTCACTCAAAGGGCACATTTAAATTTGAACATTCACAGATAACCCCACATGAAAAAAGTCATCACTTTCTGAAATCCTATCAAATGTAATACAATTTTTATGGCGCGTGCATACATTCCATATATTATAAACTGGATCTCCTATACATGAATGAAAATTGTAGAGCTATGGTTATTTGCCCTAATATTCCGGATAGGCTGGCGAAACATAAATGAGAAAAATGTTTGTTAACTGAATTTACAGATATACTAAGTATTAGGATTAGAAATTAATTGTTTTGGGTGAAACAGAAGTAGTACAAGGTGATCACACAGAGAGGTGGAAATAACTTAAAGAAGTCATTACAATCAGTTCTATAAAATAAAATTTATGTAATGAAATATTTATTTCAATATCAAATATAGAAACATTTCTGAGATCCAGTGTTTCTCCTTTATGTATATTCTAAACAATATTACCATAACAATTATATTTAAAATAATTTTATTACATATTTATAACCCTGAAACCATTTGCATTATTTTTCTACCATAGCAAAAGCAAGCAAACATACATTTCTGTGGGAGCTAGAATATGAAAAGGGTGGTATTGAGAACATGGAAGTGATACTCTAAAATCTTACTTCATGGCAAGAGAAGTAATTTAATATTTACTTTCATTTTGACCTTTTTATTATTATTAGCTTTCAGAAAAGTTTGCATGTTTTCTTGCTCTTTAGGGCATTAAATTAGTGATGTAAAAGTTGTATTTATGACACTGTGAATTAATTGCTAGAAACATGTTCTAGTTTAACTACATGACCGAAGTACAGTCAGGGACATTAATCATATTCACCTTTTAAACCTGAAAAAAACCAACTTCATCTCCAAGAATAATTTCCAGTATTAAAGTTGGTTAATTCAAAAATAAGAGCTATAGTTCCCGAGAGAATAAGTTAAGCGCTACAGTTCTTGAAGGAATAAATGTCTCATTCAAATAATTTGTTTTCTTAGGTAATGCATTGTGACATTATTCTTAGTTTATGCTCAGGATTTCAAAGTTGGCCTCTGAAATTTTAGATAAATCTGACTCTGCTTATGATTAACCTACGTTCCTCTCAAGTAATCAGTCATGCATTAGTTCCTAATATAACATGCTTCATGAAAATATGATTTTAAGAATCTGAGAGACAAATAGAAAAATATTATAGTGATGTTATATTTTTAAAACATAAAATGTTTGGGAAAAGGGCAGTATTGGACATTATTTAAAAATCAAAATGCAAAATATGAGAAGATTTAGACATAAGAGCTGAAGTTGTAGATTTATCTTATTGTTGAAATGATTACTAACAAGCAGCAACTTTCATCAAAGCGCTTGGGATTCAGGATGTTTTCAGAATAGCATTTCACAGAAATGAAAACGAACCTCTATATCTTTTGAAAAAACAAAGTTATATGGTCATGGACTAAAAAGAGTATATATAGCAAGCGGCAGAAGTTACAAGGAACTGCCTAGAAATCTAATGTCTCCAATGGTGCTCCCTGGTTCCTGGCCATTGGACAGTAGAAGAAAAAAGGATTTCACAGAAAAGAGGCCTCTGGCTCACTCTTCCCCTATAATAGAACCACGAGTCAAGGCTTCCATTAGGCAACATGATAAATAAAATAAGAGCCAACCTTAGTGTTCTCTACTCCGTCTCAGTGTGGGGCCAGCTGATGGCTATAGGTGTGGGAGTCAGAGTAGAGAACTCATTTTATCCAGTTTTTAAGAGGAATGAATCCACATGAGGTAATTCATATATTATTTGCCTGGTCTGATGTTCTATATATGGTTGAGCAACACTTAGACATAAAGTTTCCATATTTAACAGAGTATAAAACTAACGCTATGCAAAATGTGTCACAGAATTCAGCATAAAGTGGAATTTCATAAACTTTTTCTCTAGATGCAGTCTTCAGGTACAAATGACAGAATTTTAATTATCGACATTCAGGAAAGGCAAATGCATGTTATGTCACCAAAGACCACTGCGTTAATTTAGTGACTGGTATAGAAATCCTAATGCAAATGAACTCACTTTCAAAATAGATATTCCTGAGCAATCTAGTTGTTGTCAAGATTAACTCCCAAAGCAGTTTGGCATCGCTGCTACAAGAGCCCACATCCATATTCATTCACATTCTCGGGAACACACATCAGAGTGACATGGAGAGAAAACTGGGTCTGAATTCTGTATAAGTTTGGAGTTCTTGGTCTGAACTCTGTTTCTCACTGACCTACTTCCTGGAAAACTAGTCACCTCTGGGGATCTATCGTTATATAAGCAAATCTGACAAAAAAATTTAGGGTCACATCTATTAGATGAAGCAATGAAAGCTCAGTTAATAAGATCAATTGTGAAATAATTAGCCTCAGGGTATAGAAAGTGAAATAGCCAGCTTGGGATTAGAGGTGAGAGAGATGAAAGAGGGTGGAGGTTCCTGAGAATATCTTATCTCCTCCAATCCTGATGTAGTCTCCAGGGACTGAAAACTGCTTATCATCCTGGTTTATAAAGAGCAAAAACAAATGCAAAATTTGACTTTGATTTCCTTTGTTACAGAAGAAAAGTGAGTTCCTTTTAACCTGACAGGTCAACAAAATGCAACTCTAAAGCCCATGGCTGTGATGAGTAACCGAGAGGGGCTAGCGAGCAACGGAGGCACGGCGGCACCCAGGGCCGTCGTCTGCAAGCACAGAGCATAGGCTGCATTCACACTTCCCATGCCCCGTGCCCCGTTTTCTTTAAACTAAACTGTTACTTTGAACTGAGATTCCTGCCCTGATGATGCCCTGATGACTGTCGACATTGATGCCCAAAATTAAGCAAGCAGGCCAGGATGTACCAAGGTTAAGATAACCAGGGGGGTGACAACAGATTCAGGCTGAACATGACAAACACCAAGAACATCAACCATGAGGGGCTGCTCTGAGGAGCTATTTGCTTATGACCATCTTTGTGTAACTCAGTAGAAAAAGGCCAATTTGAGTGAAATGGGACAAAGATCTCTTCAGGACGCTATACCCACCATTCTCTCAGATCAAAGCCAGCGACCAAAAAATAAAAGCGCTTATAGATTCAATTCCTATTGTCTCTGCCTATTGGCTTTTTGTTAGTGACAGGCAGCAGAACCCAGGCCTATTGCACTAACATAATGAAGGTTGTAAATCAGGAGAAACAGAATTTGTGTGTTTAAATTTTATATGGCATTTTCGAGAGGGAAGTGAAATAGAGGTAAAGCATGTTTTAAACTAACAATCAATATTCCCTAAAAAGCAATCTGGCTAAAGTAGAATTTCTATAGAATCAGACACCACATAGCTGTTTCTCAGACCCTTCTCAGCATCTCATCTCAAAGCAGTCTGGTTAACATTCTTTTTTTTTTTTTAAGATTTATTTTATTTATACAAGAACTGGGGTGCAGGCCAGATGTGCGGGAGGGTGAGAGGATTCACCAGAGACAGAGTGGGGAGCAGAACAGGAGGATCTACTGAAATACACTGCTGAGGGGAGCAGCGGGCGAGGCAGGAGAGGTCTGCTGTGCCCTGTGGGTGGCTTCGCGGCCAGCGGGGATTGAACCAGCACCGCAGAGGCTGCGGACAGCTTCACAGTGCTGCGCGCAACCACCTGTACCACCAGGGAGGCCCTGGCTAGCATTCTTGCAAGGCTCTTGTAGCATTCTTGCAAGAGATGGCTCATCAGACAGCTGCCAGTTCATCTTCCATCTTTTAATTATTTCATTCTTTCTCCTTATGCTCTTTATTCTTTTTCGCATTCTTAATCTCATCTGTTTACTATTTTATTCCTCTATTTTTTCATCCCTTCGCTATTTTTATTTTAACCAAGTACAGAACTAGCTGCCATCTGACCAGGAGCAAGAGCAGCACCCCTGGTAGCGGCTGGTGATTTCCTCTCACAGGCTCATTGGGTGATCTCCCTTCGTGTGTTGTCCTCCCGGTTGCTGTCAATGAAGTTATGTTGGACGAAACAGGAAAATGGACTGACACTGTTAGGGGGACAGGATGTCCTGAGCTAATTCCATGCGGGCTTTGCGGACTCCACCCCCACTCAGACCAAAGCCATCAGGACATTGGGAAAGACAATCCCGTCACCACCAAAGGGAAGGTGGCTGGGACCTGAGGGTGGGGTTAAGCAGCCAGGTGTGGTACAAAAACCAGACACGTGGGCCTTGGGGTCGCTCTCTCGCTGGCCTCCTGGTTTCACCCTCCTGGCTCGCGGCCAGCTCTCAGAGCGCCATTTGGGATTCCAGATCGGCGGATCAGGTAGGACACATTTAAAACTTTGTCTCCCACTTTTCTCCCTGAGCTGTACATTTCCTCGTTTCCCCTGCCCTTGTAAATAAACCTTTTATTAACCTTTCCTGTGTGCCTGCAGTAGAGCATTGATAAGTGCTTTTAAGCATGCGGGTGAGGACCCACAGCCAGGCACCCCATTTTGTATCGGGGCTGCCCTGTAACAACACCAGCACGACACTGTCTAGGTCCGCTATGGCTGTCTTTGCCCCTCTGCTCCTTTACCCTCTGATATGTCTGGGGATGGCCAATGATATCTAACTCATTTCCTTTAGGATTTGCATTTATTGTCGTCAAGCTCACCACTCAAAAAACATAAAGGTCTAGTTTCAATTATCATCCTCCTGTTTTCCTCCTTGACTTCTAGAATGCTCGTGAACAAATTTAGTGCTTAAACAACAGTCATGCTAATGCTTAGTGTGGGCGTATGACTTCCAGATTCAAAATCCAATAAATCCATATTGTATACAAACAATTTTCCACCATCAGGAGAAACAGAAGACGGTCATTTCACTCAAGGGGCTCATGGCCCACTGAAAGGATTGGGTAAGAAGTGAGCCCAGTGTACTGTATAGTACTGCGTTTTGCAAACTACAATCCCAATCTGTAGCTCCTGACACAGACTCCCACCCTACCTCATTGTTCCTGGAATCCACGTCTATGTAGATTCCCCATACATAGCTAATCACATTTGGGTTTTCTTCTACTAATCTATCTGGTGTTAATTTCATTATTCAGTCAGCGCAGGAAGAACCCAGCAAGGGGAAGGGGAAATTTCCTCTCCTCCCCAAAATTAGCTTTTCTTTTCTGCATTTTCTTCTATTAAGAGTTTGCTTATTCTTTGTCACCTATTTTAATTTACCTTCATAAAAATTCGAGTGAACATTCTGGTAGTACTGTGTACAGTGGGTCATTCTTATTCCATATGGCTCGCCATCCTCTTATACAAAATCCTAAAAGAATCTCAGACATGTTTACTGTGAGATGTGTTTGAGAAAGTTCATAGCAGCACTGTTCATATTGCTAAAAACCTAATGCCAGCTCAAATATCATATAAATGCCAACTTTATTTCTGTACAATGCAGAATGAATATTAGCTGTGTTAAACTTACATCTTAGAATGTTACAAATGAATTATAAATAAATGCAAAATATAGATGAATATTAGCAATATGATACTGAATGATAGCACTCAGGGAAAACACATATCCTTTCCTTTTTTTTTAAATTTCAGATTACATGTATTTTAAAATATATACACAAATAGATTTCTTTAAAAATCAAGTATATTATAAAGGTAAAGGTTGGCATAAGGAGGGGAAGTCAAAGCAGAGGGGAGGTAGAGGTAAACAACACTAAAATTCTGGTCTGCCGAGATGAAGCAGCAAGTTCACAAGGAAGATGGTAAACTGAGGACAATTAGCAATCCTGAGGGATCTGGGCAAGGCAATTCGGAGAAGCATTTGGTAAACACAGACGCTGCATCATTTTGACTTTTAATGAAAAATACACTGAATGGGATTAACAAAAGATTAGACACTTCGGAAACAAAAGTGATGTAATTCATTTTAAAGTCAACCAGATTAAAGCATGGCTGAGATAATTATTGAGTTGCTTTAAACCAAAGGTTGTACCCATGATAGATCTGAAATATGTATAGGAAGGTAAGGTAGCTTGAAGTAAATTATACAAGTCTTTTAAGGCATATACTTTTTCTACATACAGCTATCTGTGTATCTGTTATTTACCTGCCTGCCTAATTATAAATTATTTACCTTCCTGTTTCTATTTTGCCAATTCATCTAAAGCTGTATATTCTCCTGCCTCGCCCACTGCTCCCCTTAGCAGTGTCTTCGGTCCGTCTGCCTGTTCTGCTCCCCACTCTGTCTGGTTAATTCTCTCACCCTCCCATGCCTCTGACCTGCAGCCCAGTCCTTGTATAAATAAAAATAAATCTTTTTAAAAAATAAATAAAGTTCTACATTCATCACTTTGAGCTGGTGAGCAATTAGACCTGAACATCTACCAGATGAGCTTGCAAGCTGTCAGTATAACCTTTGCAGGTATAAGTTGACCAATTTTTAAAGTGTAATCATCTATTGTCTTTTAAAAGTAAACCCAATTTTCTATAGTATATAATAAATTTCACTCTTTTTTTCAGTGTAAAGTAGGTTTATCTTTTTTTTTCTTTTAAAGATTTATTTATATATTTATGCAAGAACTGGGTACAGTCAGAAGTGTGGGAGGGTAAGAGGATTCACCAAAGACAGAGCGGGGAACAGAACAGGCAGACTGATGAAATACACTGCTGAGGGGAGCAGCGGGTGCGGCAGGAGAGGTCTGTTGCGCCATGTGGGACCCTCGCCGGCTGCCGGGAATTGAACCAGCGCTGCAGAGGCTGCGGGCAGCTTTGCAGCCCAGCGCTCAACCACTGCGCCATCAGGGGAGGTCCAGGTGTTATAGGACAGGGAGAGGGGCAGCCCAAGCCCCGCAAACCTGCCTATTCTAAATGGGTTCTGCCATCTGCCGCATCAACACAAAACATAGGAGACTTTAATGGGAAGGAACTTTAATAAAAACTAGGAAACAATACAGGTAAGGCAAAGAGTCTAGTTTCTAAATGAAGCACCCAAAGTTACCCATCCCCTCGTGGGTGAAAGTCCATCCATATGGGATCGGCCCAGAACAAGGCCCCAAAGTCTACCACAAGTCTAAAACATCTTCCAGTTGAGACCCACAGAAAAGGGTCACAAACAACTGGACAAGCCCGGAAGGAAAAGAGCAAAATCAACATCAAGATATAAGCTGCCATTGTCACCTCCCCACAGGTCTCACCCACATCTGTGTCACCCAGTCCACGACCAAAAGACAAGCTCAGTTTCTTCACATGTCTCTAGGCTCCCTGCGCCTCCTCCAGGTCTCCTGGCTCCATCCTGCTTTCTTCCTTAGTCTCTTCTCGCAGCTTCTTCTCTTCCTGCTCAGCTCCACCCTTCCTTGGGTGGGGCAGGGAACCTCCCCCTTTCCTGGGGACCACCCTGTTACACAGGTTTATCTTTTTAAAGCACTAGTATGCATTTTAGGTATTACTTTAAATGTTTTGCATATTTTAATCCATTTTTACTTTATTACATATAAAATAAAACCTACAAAATGGAAAAATCATATCTTGTGACTATAAAGACAAGGGAAATGTGCCATAGATAGATTAAAAAAACACTGAAATGAAACTCTAAGTAGGTTTAGAGTGGAAATCTGAAGAATGTAGAATCTGATTAGGCTCATTAAATATGCTTACAAAATGTGAAAATAAACAAGTTGAAAACATAACTTTCATCCAATAGATATCTACTAAATGCTTGTTAAGAAAAAAATCCACCCCAAGAAATTCAGAGACCTAATTACTTTTATTAATCTACGAATATTGATGAATCCCAGCTAGCAAGTAAAAAGGTTTTGCAAGGAGTGTACAAGATGGTGGGGGGTTATAGTCAGAAGAGGGTGGAGCCACAGCTCATTAGGGAAAGGCAGGGAGTCTCCTCTTGAAATGGCCGCACTAGTGTTCATCAGGAAATTCCAGACTGACAGGTTTAGAATCCCTCCTTTGGGACAGGTCGAATCCTTACTTGAGAGTGAAGATGAATTTCTCAGAGAAGACAAGTTACATGGTGTATAAACCTACATACACCTGGATGATACACCCCAACCTACATTCTTGTAAATGTAGGTAAAAAGGGTGGACAGTGATTGCTTCTTTGATTAGAAAAAAGGACAAAGGACTAAAGTGAAGATAAGAGCCCTCCTCAGCCTCCTGGGCCATCACTGTGTCTATCCAAAACACTGCATTCTTTGATAGCAACAAACTCCCAAGGCCCAGAGGACTTTCTTGACTGCGGTTTGCAACAACAAGGTGACATTTTTTTTGAAAGAGGCCTTTTCTGGGCATGCTGAGAAAAGCCTCTATGACCTTTTTGGAGACAATGACCCTCTGAGGATGACCGGACACTTCCTGTTAGACTACGGATATTGACTTTAACTCTGAATCCAATGGAACAACTGTGCAGAGGGTTGAATAAGAGTGACTTGATCTAATTTGTATTTGCAAAAATCTCGGGGTTTTGTGAAATAAGCAATAGTCGAGGGCCCTGCCCAGAGAGGTTGGGGCGATGAACCACCAGGGCTACAGTGATTCGGCCTATGTTAAGGAGTCACTGGTGGTCTGAATCCATTAGCTCACAGGCTCCAGAGCCTAAGGAGGTAATTTCAGTCACTGCTTTATCCCAAGACTCCAGAAACATCACCTGTGTAGAGAAGGAAAAATAAGTTTCCCTCTACTTCTAGATGCTTGACTGAGCTGTGTGGAGATGGCCCAAACCACCCACTTAAAGAACATCTTCACTAAAGATAAAAAATTTGAGGTAGGCGGGGAGGAGGCCAGGTGTGGGAGGTTACAGAGAAAGGCCAGGAGACACAGGTGTGGTTGGTTTGCAGCTTTTGGCCTCTGCCTTTTCCATGGAGAGTTTCTAGAGATTTGGTCATCCTCCGCCTCCTGGTACAGAGTGGGAGACACCTTCACAAAGTGAGTTTCTCCTTATACATGTAAATATCTCTTATAAAAGAGGAACTTATACTTGGTTCTCAAAACTTACTGTGTCTGCTTTTTCTGAAAAAATAGTCTAAATCAATCCTTATACCAAAGAGCTATCTTAGGGTGACAAATTTTGCTCTCCTATATCTGGGTCATAAGAAGGGCTCCATAGTTAACTGTTAAAATAAGTACTGAATGAATAAAAGATGTACTATCTGCTATCATGCTAGGTAGAGAGTTTTAAAGAAAATTTTATTTTCAGGTGTGGAAAGTTGCTTTAATTTCTTTACTTTTCGAAAATTACACCTTTAAATGTACCAAAATAATTTTCATTTGATATCCAAAATTTGCTTTCACTTAATGAGTGTGGTACATTTTTATTGTAACACACTGTGTATTTTAGTCTTTTTAATGTTATTTATGGAACATATATAAAATATTTTAAAAGATGCAAAATTCATCTGAACTTAATCTGTTCCCAATGTAACATAGCATACCTAAATATACCTGATTTTCAAGACAGTGTGGAAAAATTAATCCCTGCTATCCATTCCTCTAACACTCAAACATATGAAGAAACTTTTTATCCCTAATTCAAAAATTATCATATGCTGCTACATCAATCTAAAATGTAGGATCAGTTGCTAACATTTAAAATGTGCAATATACTAGAATGTCCAATTTATCATAGAAACTTGGATATATATTTTTTCTTATATATTACTCATAGTTTCACCATCTTCATCTCAGTAAGCAAATCAGTAAGCACATTCTAAGTAAAGCAAGGTCCTGTGTTCTAAGAGTACACTCTAGAAGTTGAATAGCACAAGTTCTATGAACAGGTTCTGTGTGATGCCTTTAAAACAGTATAAAACACATAGCAGAATACATGCAATGGAAAAGAATAGTGAAGCAAAATACGACTAAAGATAAGCATAGGTCATAAAGTAATCTTTAACTGAAAAAAAACTTGGCTTTTATTAATGTGCTTCTTTTCAATATGCTTGCAAGCTTTTGCTCCAAGCTATATGTATGAGTATGTTCAAACTTCATGTTGTCTCTTACTCCCTAGATAGTATAGACAAGACATTATTAGGCAAAATATTTTAATTTAGTTTCTAAAATTTGTCAGACATTATCAAGCAGCAAATAAAGCACAGCCTGTTTCAACCAGTTTAACAAACAGTTCTAATGCTTACTTGCTTTGGGAGTTTGCAAAGCCAACACCAGGGTTCAGAGTTTTCAGGGACATTTTATGCTGCCATTCTCTTGGGAACTACTGGTGCATGCAAATATTCTCTCTTAAAAATTCTCAAGTCTAGAGGAACAGTTGTGGCCAAGTCTAGTGAAACCAGGATTTCCTTAACCTGGGGTTCAAAGAGACTCTGGAGCCCCTTGTCCTGCCAAGGAATTGGGGGATGAGCCTGTTGAGAAGGCAGATTGGAGAGGTGCTGAAATAACCTTTCGCTTGCTCAAGGAATTACTTCAGGGATAAAGTGACCCCTTTGGGCACTGCTGACAGTGCCCAGACCCTTGGTGCTTAAGCCATATCTAAACCCTCTCAGAGACCTGCCTCTCACCTCCTTGAGGTTATTCATGTGATATTAATAATCCTAGCAATTGTAAATTAATCTAACACTAAAACTGTTTAAACAAAATATAGGAAATATTGGTGTTATATTATTATTTAGAAATAGATGTTTGTATGTCTCCTCATTTCCCAAATGTATTTCATTTTGCTTTTACAGGTTTACAAAGATTGACATAACATGTTCAATAACATTCTTGACATGCTGAAAAATTATGGTTCAATTTTAACAAAGCACAAAGAGTACCCAAGTATTCCCAACATATCCCTAAAATGCTCTCAAGCTCTACATTTCTAAGTTTTTAACTAATTGTAGGATGGCTAAATGAATAAAAGATTCAATGCATTAATATATAGATATAAATATGATGAATGCTATAAAAACAAATGGAAAATTGTTGAAAGTAGCATTTGTAGACAAAGTATCCAAATTCTTAAACACAAAGAAAGAAACCATTTTGTTTATATTATTTATACTTTGTGTGAATAACTGAATCTGATTCTCATTAATTTTCACAGAAAAGGTTCAGTATCAGTTGTGCTCAAAATTTTTGAACATATCATTCCTAACTGGAGGGCCTGTATTCTGTTGTTTTTATAATAGACAGTGACAAAATAAAAGTTTTCTCCTCTGCTAAGACTTAGTCAAAAAGAAAGGAACAATTTGTTGCATAAGACATTTTAATGAATAGAATGCAAATTATCAAAGATTTCACTTCCACCACTGTTATCTTTAATAAGGCATTAGAATCTCAGCGAATACCTCAGTTGGCATGGCTAAGCCCAGTAAAGTATGATTTCTTCTCCATGTTACATATAATAGTCATTGCTCTGAAATGCTTGTAATAACTAGCTTATTTTATGTATTAAAATGATGTGGTTTCTTTTATTTTCATGTTCATGTATGTTTCTCTGTATATATTTTCCATTCCATTAGTTATTGGCTAAAATGTAAAGTAACAGTTGCTGTTTTGATTATTTGTTTTTTTCCATTGCAATAAGTATTTAGTTTATACTGTTAAGATGTCTCCTGAAAATGTTAGAGTAAATGTATTATTGGAAAATCAAAAAAATTCCATTTTCTTATTCTGGAAAATCTGTTTTTTTTTTTTTATTTTTAATAAAATAGTTCCCCAGATTAACAACTGATCAGTTAGTTAATCAATATGATAAAATTGATTTGCAGTGATATGAAATTATATGGACATAGATATGTACAACATAATGTAATGTGAAATATGGCAAGTCTAGTGAGAGACAGAATAAATGATCCTTATTTTATTGAAGAAACTCTCATGCCATCCTTGAGGAAATCTATTTAAATCTAACCACTTGGATCATTTTTT
The DNA here is from genome assembly GCF_014898055.3 of Talpa occidentalis. Classification (NCBI taxonomy): domain Eukaryota; kingdom Metazoa; phylum Chordata; class Mammalia; order Eulipotyphla; family Talpidae; genus Talpa; species Talpa occidentalis. The sequence goes on from NW_023605194.1 coordinate 115,696,317, forward strand.
CTGCTAGTGTATTTCCTGTAGCTAAACCTCACCTCATACCTGCCGGGCACATTCATGATTTATGATAAGTAGTAAGATCACAAAAATACTATATATTAGCACTTTAGGTGATTTCTTTCATTTGAATTTTGCAACGGTGTCCAAGTTTGTTTTTAAGAAAAAATCATTAACACTAAATACTAAAAAAAATTATTGCTGTCAAAATAGATGCAATTCAAGTTTAGTCCTAGAGAATGAAAATGCCCAAAAAAAGTTTCTTTACATAAGCGTATTGAAACATCCGATTTATAAATAGAGCCTGAAGTCAGCTAAACAATTAGAATAAGTGCTCTCTCAAAAGATTATCTTGTTCACAATATATGCTATTTATAGTCTCCTACCTCATACCATAATGTTGATGTATGAATCTCTGAGAAGCTCTTCAACATATAGATAATATAAATTTTTAAGGGCAGATCCAATTATAGATATCTTCTATCATTAAAAGCAAAGTCATTAATCTAAGACCTGGGGCTGAGCAGGGAGCTACACAAAGCCCGTTCCTTTTTCATGGAGCTGTGTGACCTCACAGGACAGGCAGACACTAAAACAAACACACAGATTGATTATTTAACAAGTGTGATTCAAGTCAAAATTATAAGCTGCGATAAATGTGTTTTATGGGTGAAAGGAGACTAACGACATCGAGTAAGAAGGAATAATTACTAGACAAGTGACATTTAGGAGAACAACAATGAAAGCAGAAGCACACCACGCAAAGAAATGAAAACGTGAGTAGCTCAGACCCAAGAAGCAAAATGTCTACAAGCGCTGGGCAGGGAAGCCTGCTCTATTCCGGGGACCAGACAAAGGCAGTCTCCAAACACCCCGATGAGGGACGGAGGGCCCAGCCGTCAGGGAGCGCCCGCCCCACTTCACTCTGGGAGCAAGCGGGTGGCACCATGGGGCTTCATGCCTGAGGGAGGCCTGATGTTAGTTATGATGGCAGTGAACTGGGGTCAGAAGGAGTGTTCATGGAGACCCCCAGTAGGAAACCACTGCGACATCTGAATGGGAGCTGCTGGTGACCAGCGAGCAATGAAAGCGGCGAAAACAGAAGAGGGTGAATTGTTGGTTTCATGGTGTGTGGGAAGAAAGGGAGGAGGCAGGATGGCCCCCACTATTTGGGGAGAAATAAAGGCAGACCTCTTCTTAGGAGTCTGTGCCAGGAGATTTTGGAAATGTGGAACTGAGTAACTTAAACTGATCAGAAGAGCTGTCGTCTTCTAGTAAAAGCAAGCTGAAAGGCTAGAAACTCATCCTGTTTCCTTGGCACACTATGCATGTGTCACTCTTTGATTTTGCTTAATAATTGGAAGGTCCTTGACAGCAACGGATGTAAGATGAAGCCCTTTCTGGCTTCACAAGTTGCCTTTTGTTGTATTTTATAGGTGGAAGCAGAGTTGCCATTTTGGACGAGGGCGGTTTTCTTAGAGCAGCAAAACCGCTGCGTGTGCAAGCCTCAGCAGGACTCTTCAGTTTATGTCAACTATCTTGGAAGTCAGGAACAAGGAAGGTCATGCATCGTAGAATATTAGTTGCAGTAAATCCAAACTCCAAGCTAGTGGGCACAAAGAGAGGACACCATTACACCTCATCCTACTTACATGATGGAGGGGGAGGGTCTGCGGGAACACGTCCCACTGTGGAGCGTATGATGTAGCGACTGAGCAAAAACATGCTTTCTCATTATTCGTTTCCACTGATTTGTCTTTTCTCTTTATTTGACTTGGCTCTGCTGTATTAAATGCTTTTTCTCCTCAACTCTAATGGTTCTCTTCAGGAATTCTATCACTTTTGCTTCGCTCAGTTTTGATGTTTGAAACTTGCCGTCACTCCAGTGCTCGCTCAATTAGCACCTCTGCACTCATGCCATCTCCTGTAAATTTGCTTGTTTGCCTGCCTTGCTTATTAAAAATATTAATTAATGATCTCTGTGATTTGCTATGGATAATTCTGTTTTTATCTTAATTCAGATATGCCTGGTATGTGATCATGCCAGCCAGTGAGGTTTATATGTGTTACTAAAAAGGAATTACAAAAGCCATCCGGAGCCATCAGCTACAGATCAAAGAGAGACGTTACGACACAGCTGTCAGAATCTTCATTAACAGGACTGTCCCGTCGTGGCAACCATTTTAACAGGTCAGCTTGAGGAAAATACAATGAGGAGATCGTGCTTGTCATTGACGGCCAAAAAATAAACAAAAATCCACAAAGAGTATGATGAGTGTGGAGAGGGAGGTCTAGAGCCAGAAATTTGGAGGAGTTGCCGTGGTCTATGAACAGGCTGTTCAGGTGTCATTAGAGGCGTTGTTTCATAGTCTCATTTTAATGCAGGTTGATATTATTAACCACCTGCCCATCAGATAGTTATGTTTCCCTGCTAGCTCTCGATACATTTCAAGCAACATGTTGATATAAACACAATCACTGATACCACTGGATATAGTAAAGGCGTTAAATGCTGAAAAGACTTCATTTAGGTTGAACTGCCTGAGTTTCTCTAACAAAACATTAAAAAGCATCTACCTTTCCCTAACAACGGGATCACACACTTTAGGGCGACTGCTCTGTGTGCTCCCTGGGGTGGGCAGGGGCAACCGCGGGGAGGTGGCATGTCAGGGTCTATCAGGCTTTGACCGGATCCTCTGATGCAGACATGGCTAATGGAAAGGGAAGGAAAACAGTACTTTGAAAAGTTGCTTGCAGTTTAAATGACTTAGTCTAAGGGTGGTGGAGTCACTCATAGAAAATTAATCTTTGTTGAAAAAATAGCCTATCTTGAATGGCCACTTTGGTGACAAAAGCAAATCTCTTTGCTATTTTCTACAGGGGAGAGATTTAGGTAAATACAAATTAATTTTTCTACAAAATGATGTAGGAGGGATGTTGAGCTTGACAGGAGATGCTTTGCTATCCCGGGAGAAGTGTCTGAGAAGGCTGAGGGAATGCTGGGACAGGGAGGCAGGTGGCTGGGGCTGCGTGAAGGCCGCCATGTTGGTGGACAATTGGATCCCCTCCATCCTGTCCTGGTCTGACCACTAAGACTTAAACAACGGACATGGCCTTCAACATGAAGTCCTCTTCCATGTGTGCGGCAGTCACTTGCTTTTAGTCGCAAAATTCAACAATGACCTGTCCTGTCCTGTATGGCGATACTTTCCAGCGATGCTTTGTGCAGCACAGGAAGTGAGAGCGCGGGGTGGCGGGTTCCATCAGTGCTCAGCAGGTGTGCGAACACCGCCGGCGTGGAGACTGAGTCTGCTGAGGAAGAAGTGGAGGCAAGCACTTCTACAGAGTCAAGAAACCCTCCCCCCACCCCCAAGAGGGTGAGGGGTATAAACAGAGAGGACAGCCTATCATTGTCTGAGACAGTTTCTAGAGGAAATGGTGATTTTTTAACATTTCATGATGATTTAATATTAGATCGTTAAAGAATCACCTTTATTTGCTTATGAGGAAATATTTAGAAAAGTACGAATACTTTTGAGAAAGGGAAGAACTTACAAATAATGTGCAAAAAAAAGTGTTTCGTGTGATGAGTTGGGTAATATATTTAAATGAAATTAAAGAGCTATATGTGTAGTTCTTAATTTAAAAGAAGGAAACACATAAAATGTGCTAGATTTTAGAGATGTTTCAGAAAACTAGAATGCATTTTCACAAAGTCATGGCCTTAGTATTTCTCATGCAACTCAATTAACGTTTTCAGAAAATTAGTCACTTTAAACCATTTTTATGTGCTGAAATATCGTGGCTTTTAATGATGTAATCACTGGGCATGGCGGGTTAGAGTTGCTCCAGCATGCTCCCGACTCTCTGGTGGGTAACAGATCGCAGTGCTGTGTGGCAGTTCTAACCAGAAGGCACGATGCGCTTCTTTGTCGACACAGGTCCTCTTTATAAAGTCACAGAAAATATAGGAGAGCTTTGGGGCAACAGGAGGAATTTCCAGCGATAAGGCTTGGTGATCTGTGCATATGAAACTACAATTTGAAATCTGAGCATTCAAATCCCATGATTTTAAAGTATCCTTCTGCAAATAAAAGGTATATTTTGTAGTTTACAAATAAGCCGATAACACTAGTTAAGCTGATGAAAATTATTTTAATGATACTATAGAGTATGTATCTAACCACCTTCAAACTTGAATAAATGAATATCGGTTATGCGAAAAAAATCTTGATCGTCAGACTCCTTCCTAATTTTAACAGTATTGTAACTAAAACTGATGTTTTTATTATAATATTTCTTAGTTATATAGTAAATAAAATAATTCATTATAATCTTTAGAAAGTTTTCCTCTTTCAAAACTATAATTTAAAAAAAATCCCTTTCATTATGAGTAATGATAGCAAACTGATATGTGAAGGGACATATAAGACTTAGCAGAGTCATTCTTTAAGGATATTATTTATCAGTAAGCATAAATTAAAACAGAAAAGAATTCCTACTTCAAGGAATATGTAAGAAGGAAAGAAAACCCTTCACATTCCCACAAGGGTAACTATGTGGGTGTTCGAAATAGCATAGGGAATAGAGTTCAACCTAGGAAATAGTGATTCCTTGGTGTGTACTGATTAATCATTTTCACTAGGAAGTAAAGTATGTAATTGTGAATCAGAAAGATGATAAAGTTAATAACTTCAAATCAAACTGTTTTCAAAAGGCATCAAAATCCAAAGGTTTGGGGAAAGTTATTAATACCTTCCTAAAATAAACCAGTTTCATGCCCATTGATAATCTGTCATATCTTGGCATGTACGTGATTTTCAGATTTCTTTTTGTTATAAATTACTCAAGAATCAATGACTACATATGCTCATTGACATAAGGATAATCAATGGTTTAACAAAATGGTGGTGTACAGCTATAAATATTAATATTTTGTGGTGAAAATGATAAAGTATAATCATGTTTACAATTTTGCTTTCAGAGTTGATGGGTCAACATGTTTCCCCATATGTTAACATAGTTGAAAGTCATTCACTCGTACCTACTTATCAGCAGCAAACCATATTAACTCAAAAGAGAGTTATTATGCTAGTTGAAGAAATGCTTTTAAGAGAGCAAAGTCACAGAGGACAATAATGCTGCAAGCAAATGCGGGACAAAGCAATGAGGTCACGAGAGAGGTGGATGTGTGTGCAGCGGAGTGTGTAGGAAGGAAATAGGTAGGGATGAAAGAAGAGGTCAAGGGCAAGAAGTGAACATGTACTGACAAGCCAACATTAGTGGTTAATGGGTAATGAAATTTTAAGACAGGGGTCTCCCAATCTTCAAGGTATTGATTTTTGTATTTTTTATTACAGGACAGAAGACGCCAAAACTATATCACCAGCACTTATGCTGTTTAAATATCCACACTTTGCTTGAAGGAAATAAAAAACTAATGGTGGACATTATTCCACCTCGTGCTTAAGTCATTCTTTAGTCAAAAATTATGTGATTGGGAATGTGTTTAATTCGATCAGGCTATTTGTTTTAGCCGTGACCTTGATGAATGAATGCATTTTACTGTATGACTATTTCTTTGTTTCCAAGTTGTGATTAAAATTTCCTCAAGCATTACAAGGGTATTTTTGGCTACTTTTTTTTTGTCCTGAGATTGTTGGATTCAAATATCAATATTGACATATCTTTAACTCCTTCAAGTTGTTACAACCATTACCAATGCCGTGTACATTAAAATGATCTACATTCCATTGGATGCACACTGCATCATATAAATACATGTATATTAACTTGTGCTCACAGATACTATAAATGTGTTGCTCTCAGTTAACATTTTTTCTGTATTTCTTAGAATACAGCTTCTTCTTTCTCTGCATATATTTTAAATTCTTGCATAAAAATCATTTATCAAAAAGTAACCTCCCTGGTGATGCAAGGGGTTAAGTACAGCACTGTGATGCTATCCACAGCCTCTGTAGCACGAGTTCGATCCCAGGCCGGCCAGGGAGATACCCACATGGTGCAGCAGACCTCTCCTGGCTCGCCCACAGCTCCCCTCAGCAGTGTATTTTCAGTCAGTCTGCCTGTTCTGTTCCCCACTCTGTCTCTGGTGAATCCTCTCACCCCCCACACCTCTGGCCTGTACCCCAGCTCTTGCATGCATAAATAAATAAATCTTTAAAAAAAAGGTAACAGTTATTCTTTAAGACTCAAGTTTTGACAACTGAATCAAAAAGAATTAGGTATACGTATTTCAAACGAATAGTTTAAATATGAACTTTTTCTATGATGTCATGAGAGCAATTGTCAATTGCCAAGTAAATAGCAAGTCCTATAGTGGCAACATCACATTACCTAGAGTTTCACATTGGTAATTAATGGGGAGGGAGGGGTTGTTTTACTTTAATGGTTATATAGGGAATAAAAGTCATTAAATGTTATAAATTAATGGCTCATCTAGAAGCAAGCATGTCCTAGTATTCTTTCAGGTATTTTTGATTAGCACTTATATAAAATTAATAACTAACATTGGGAGTTACTGAAAATCATTATTTCTTATGTGCTTGAAAGAGTTTCCTTGGTCCTAAAACAGGAAAGTAATATGTAGAAATAAATAAGGTATTGATGCCAATACTAAGTTTCAAAATTTATGGACAATGTTCTTTTTGAAATAGTTGTTTTCAATCAAAAAATAGCTTCATACTTCTTATATACTAAACTTGTATTAAATAAATACAAAAAGTTAGACAAACTTACTTTGGGAAAATATTTTATATAAAATTTGTTTAATATTTCCCAACATGTAATGAATCTCTATTTGGAGAAGACATCTTTCTTTGATAAATTAAAATATTCCAGTATTAACCTCTCTGTTGTATATACAGACTCTAAACTCAAACGATTCCTCTATCAGTATTGAGAAACCTCCTTTTGATGTGTTTATTGGCAATCATGGAACATTTTAATTTAACCTAGTACAAGAGAGAAACTCATACCCCTCTTTAATGCACCTGTCAGACCACATCCAGGGTAATGCATTTACCTGTATGCGCTACCCTACCAGCAGAAGCCTGTGCCTTCAGAAAAACAACAGTCCTAGGAAGAGAATTCCACTTTCTTGCCACTTGACCTGGAGCCTCTCCATAAAATATGTGCAAAATAGCTGCCTTGCTAGTCCTACAGGGTTTCTGTGAAAACCAAATGAGATAACAGATACAGATGTGTACTTTATGGCCAAAGTATATTTATAAAATATAAGGAGACCTTGAAGAGAAAGCTTATTTCCTGGAGATTCCAATTATGGGTAATAGGACAAAATTCCTCTTCCTCCACAGCATTTCTCTGTAGCCTACTATTTACAAAATTACTGATTTTCTTAGTATCTACTGCTCTTCTAATTTGGAAATTATATACTTACACAGTTGCTGTGTGTCAGCAATCAGAATAAATTTTATCTGAATTATTTTCCTAAAAAAATGATTACTAGATCTTTACCTCACACACATAACATGGGTATTTCCTACTTGAATTATTTCTCACAAAAAAACACAGTTACTAGATATGTGTACCCCTTACTCATCTTACTAGACAGGTTATAAGGTTTGGACAATTCCGCAGTGCACAGTCTGGGTTAAACAAGTGATTATTGAGTTTCTGTCATGAAAACCGCTTACATGGTAATGCACTTATTGACTTAATCTGAAATTGCAAAATGACTGTCCTTTATAACACTTAGTGCGTCAAAGATCCACTGTCTCCCTTTGGAAATATCCGCTGTGCTGTCACTATGGCAATACATAAATGTCAAGAGTTTTTGGAAATGTGAAATTGAATAACTTAAACTGATCTTTCAATGAACTGCTCCTTAAAGTTTTTCCTGAAATGTTCTGAGAATTGTTTCATAAGTCAATGTGTTTGGAATTATTATACTCCCAAGAACTGAGTGCATTCTCGACCTTCCCGCTTCTCGGCGTTTTTCTCTCTCTGTCTGCATAGAAGCGGCGCAGGGCACTACCAGTCAGAAAACAGCCCTTTTCCGGTGGACCTTCTTTCAGCCTTCAGGTGTCCCTTTGTGCCTTTTAAAATCAGTGTCCCCAGATTGGTACCCAGCGTGGAGGCTGCAGAATACTTAGAATGGAGAATGGAGAAACAGACTTGCAGAACTGAGTGTGTCTTGAGTGATTTGTCAGTTCATGCATTAAAGAGTATCCCTCACGGGCAGTTATTTAAACACTTTTTTACTTTTAATTTTGTTTCACGGCTAGAAAAGATGATTTTCACACGAGATGCGCCTATTTCAACCTCATCCTGCTCGAAATCAGAGCTACCATTAGGAGCAGGGGCCGCTAATTTCAGGAAAGTCATCGTGAAACTAAGCTTTCGCCCAGAAACAGCGACCCGGTCTGGAAGCTTCGAGAAGCAGCGCGCATCGCTGGGGCGCGGCCGCCGTCGCTGCACTGGCCAGACAGACGGATCCGCCGCCGGGAGCAGCCACGGGGCCCCTCGGGCAGCCGCGGAGGGAGGCCCGGGGCTCCCCGGGCCGGTGACGTGGCCTGAGGCTCCCAGGGCGCAGCCTGCACTCGGGGCGCCCCGCACCCGGGTTCACACGCGGCTCCCCCTGGACCTTCGGACGCGCCTAGAACGGGAACAAGCGCGCGGGCGGCACGAAAGGTGCTAGCAGAAAACCGCAAGACAAAGTGCGGGTTTTTCGTTTTTTGTACCGTGGCAGGTCCGAGCACAGCCCCCGCGGCCGCTGGACCCGCCGCGCCCCCGGGGCGGGAGAGGAGCCCGCGCGTGTCCGGCTGCGGCGGGACCCTCGACGGGACCCTCGACGGCGCGGGCGGGAGACCCGCGGCTCCAGCCGCAGGTTGGCGCCGACGCCGGAGCAGCAGGCCCGGCGAGCAGCAGTGGGGCCCGGAGTCCAGCAAAGCATCGTGGCGGGAGCAAGTTCTCCCCGAGTCACCCCAGCGCCGCCAGGCACCGCCACGGCCAGACGCGCCACGTCCAGGGCAAACGGGGGCGGGGGGTTGGGGGGGCGGTGGGGGGAGCCCCGCGGCCCAGTGTCGGGAGCCACGTTCCTAAAACCTCAGTCACCGCACATGCGCCATCCTTTGCATTTCTAAACATCTTTGTTTCACAGATTACGAAACTGAAAAGGTAAGGAAGGTAAGGAACCTTCCAAAATGAGCCTCTGCGGCATCACCAGAAATCCTGGCATCTTTTTCTCACAAAAGCATTTCGAGGCACACGCCCGCGCAGACCAGTGAGCACATGAACACGCCGCCCCAGGGAGGCCGCTTCAGACTCCCTGCAGAGGGTGCCTGACTCTGGGCCGATGCTGGGTCCTGAAACAATGCGATGTTCTGTGACAAGCACAACCCCGCAGTGACTACTTGAACACAGTTCCCTCTCCCCGCGTTGTGTCCAACAAACATATTCACGGCAGGAAGATGTCTCCACACGCGGGCCCAGATGCCTCCGGATCCCGAGTCCTCCGCAGGCAGGAAACAGACGGAGGGAAGCCGTGGCCCAGGCTTCCTAAGGCCAAGACTTGGAGGCGTCATTCACACGCCCGTGGGAAAAACCAGCCCCTCTGGGGGTGAGAGAGGCCGTGAGAAGCACCTCCAGCCAGGGGTGGAAAGATCCATTCTGCGAAGGGGATGCTATGAATCCTGCGGATGGCTGATCTTTGGGAGGACGATCAAATAGTGTTTTCTTGTGTAGAAGATATCTTCATGTGTGTTATTTCATTTGATCCTAATTTAAGGTTGGAAGATATTTAGCGAGTTAGCGGGTGAGTAGTAGGACGACTGTTCTTTTTATAACAGATTTTATGTAACCTAATTCAGCAAAATTCATGTGATTATTTTTTATTCTTTTTCTTCATAGTATGCCTACCCTTGACATAAACTATGTATTCTTTATACTTCAAGCCCAAAATTCTAAGTACATACTAATGTGCATTTTTTCCTGAATGCTTTCTCTTTAAAACTTAATGGGATTAAACTAATTAACACCCCCATCATTATAAGAAGTGCTAATTAATTAGAACCATGCCATTTATAAAAAAAAAAATGTGTTTCATACCAATGGCTAAAATAAGGATAGTGTAGGCAGGTGGTTTTTAAGAGTATTTGATTCTAGCTTGATCTGTGCCTAAATGCAACATATACATGTCGCTAATAACCACACAACTTGTAAACTTGTGATAAGTACATATCTTAGAAATAGATCACCGCTCTCTTTTAGTCACTTTCTAAATAGAAACTACCCACTCTCCTGAATTTTATTAAAGCGTATCATGTGGCTTGTAATGTGAGAAAATGGGAAGAGAAAAGTCTGGTGTGAGTGCCAGAGACTATTTTCCACTTACCAAGGAATTGGAAGCTTATTCAGCTAGAATTGACGCCTGATCAATACCTGTGAAATCATCTACTTCCTCCTGATCGGCCCTTGCATTCTCCTCCAGCTATCGGCAAAGCCCCTTCTTCTGTTATTATAAACACTTCACAATGACACTGTCAATTATTCTTAATCTGTCATCTATTATTAGTCTCTGCAAGACTCAGAATCCCAGCAGATCTCAGTCCTGTCTATCATACTGCCATGTACATTTCAAGAAGTCTTTCCTTATATGAGGAACAATTCTCATCCAGAAATTCAGCGTGAGGATATGAAAACCACTCCAGGAAGCAACATTATGCCTTTCCCATGTTATACATTGACATGAAATTTTTGGCTTCAGGACTCTACCCTGTAAGAGATCCTTCTGCGTAGTAAGAATTCCCAAACATCAGATCACAGTGGGACATATTCGGTGTGCAGGGATTTGATCTGCCCTCTTTCAAATAAGAAGCCTTACCCGCTAGTCTTGAAGAGGTGGGAATCCGAGGGTTCCGGGGTAGAGATAGGGGACATTAAACTCTCGCTCAGTCTTCTTGTTTAGAAAATGGGGTTACTGATGGATCTCAGTGTGAGCTAGATGTAAGGGGCCAGTGAATGACATTCTGCAGGGAAGTCCTTTACTCTAGGAAGCACTTCGGACCAACCGGGTTCCCTTCCCTCCCCGATGCATCTGCCAAGATGCTGAAAGTGACCACCCTTTTCTTAAGCGACCCCTAAGTGGCCCTGCTTATCCTTCCCCCACATTCCAATGCCGTCATAGTCCCTGTTGCCACATTTCTCACTGCAAGATTGCAAGATGGGATGTATTTAACCAGTCCAAAGAGAGTAAGGTGACTTGCACGAAGGAGTGTTTATAGGATGCTCAAAGCCAAACATTCCCAGACAGGGCAGCAAAGACCCACCCAGCAGGCCCATTATTATGGGATTTTAGGCATTTTTTAAGAAGTAAGTATTTAGAGCCTGTGCAATGTGATGCCAGGCTCTTATATTTATGGCGCTGGGGGTGCTGTTAATTTAAAAAGACTCTCATTTGTGTATAAGAAACACTGAAGCTTGGCTTGCCCCAAGCCTGCTCTACAGGAGTGTCCTCATTTTCTACAACGTCTGTAACAGGGTACTACAAAGCTAATGCCTATAAAAAACACAAACTGATTTAATTACAATGCTGTTGGGAAGAAATACCTGCATACCACGAGCCTTCATGGGCTGAGGTCAAGGGGCAGCAGCCTGTCGTCCAGAGCTGCCCCCTTCTTTGGCTCCTGGGCCCTCCCAGCCTCTTTCCTGCTCTCACTCTGACCCTTCCGCCCCCTCTTCTGGACTAAGGGAGTCTGTGATTACACTGGATTACGGGATAATCCTTGACAAGTCTTCAAGTCAGCCCATAAGAAACTTCGATCTGCAAACATAATTCCCTTTGGCACGTAGCCTGACACAGCCACACACTCCAGGGGTTAAGATGTGGGCACCTCAGGGCGGCTTCCTTCTGCCTGGGGCAGCAGAGGGTCTAGTACCACAGATAGTTGTCCTGTTGCTACACGACATACAGCGCCCCCCACAGGCCTTGCAGCTAATGCCCTGCATCATTGGATGACTTGCTGTGGTCAAGTGACCTACAGAGAAGATCACTTGATGTTGGAAGGGCTTGAGTCAAGTGCCCGGCATCAGGGGCTCCCCATGTCTCTGAGGCATAGGAGAGCTCTAGTCCTGCATGGCCAGTCCCTGCCTGGGATCAGCTGGTGTGGTTATTCATATTTGCTAATTGCTTCTCATTCGAACCAGAAAAAAAATGTGGTATGGCTAAAATCAACCAGAGAAAATGATGTTTATTTTCAGATTTTTAACCTTTCAAACATTGCTTGAAATGACCCCTTCAGAAATAACCTGATAATGTCACATGGTGATGTCTGTCTACAGGATCACATTGGCAAAGGGTGATCACGTCAGTAATTAGTTTATTAGTGCTAATATTGCTACCACAAGCGACAAGAGTTGGTTCTTTTGGCCTCTATCCCCAATCTCTGTCTTTCATATAAGATTTTTCTAAAAAGGTTTATTGAATTGGTGAGCAAGTTATGACTTTGAGAAGTACCCATTAAGAAAATATAGATGAGGCTGAGAAGAATAGTAAAGTGACAAAAAAATCTAAATCTTTAAAGTCTATGAAAAGGAATCTCTTTGTCTCAAACACAAATTACGGGATCCGGATTTAGGTGAATTTCAAAGGAATTCTGTGAAATGGAGAAGAAAACTCTTTCTTATGGACTTTCTCCTTTAACTGCAATAAAGAAATCTCCTTTACTCAGTTCCTTTAAGAATAACCTTAGAAGAAGAGCCAAGACTGAGTCGGTGGATGGGATGATGGGGGTGAATGCAGTCAGGTGGTGGTGAAGGTGGCAGGGCCTGACCTTTACAAGACCTTAAAGATAAGAGCGAGGAGTTTTAAATTGGATTCAAAATTGTATTGTATTATTTGGTGTAGGGATGGAAACCATCAACTCAAAAAAGTATTTTTTCTTTTTCTTCTTTTCTGTTCCTCTCACCTTAGCACCCTCTGGGACTGGTCACAGAAATATCAAAATACCTGGAATCATTCATCTGGCTTCATGCTTTCTGAGCTACCACATAAAGAGAAAAATCAATAGAGGTGTTGCCTGCATCTTGTAACTCTGCTTTGCACTTTTTCAGTCATTTTGTTTTCTGTCACTCACTAGGGACCCACCGGCACTTGAAAATCTAATATTGCCACCATTTGCCTTCCAGCCCCAGGCTTCTAAGCTAATCCACTGTCTATTCAAAACTCTCAATTTTTAAATTTATCAATGTATTTAGATATGAAAGATTTTTCACATATCTTATTTGACCAAGCTACAAAAACCGAAGGATTTTTGAGAATTGGGGTTGTGGGATTACTGGATGACAAATACGCATGATGCAAGAGAAATGCTGTGTCTTATCCATTTCATACACACATTTACACATGTTGATGCTTCAAACAGTTGAGTATATTTTTGATCATCGACATCGACAAAAGTAAAGTGTGCTTTATTTTTATTTTCCTCGCCTTTTGGGCAGCAATATTGGTATTCAATTTGGGATTTTCCAAGGATTAATTGACAGACATCATTTTCTACTTTTCAACTGACATTTAACACTCTCCAAGAACTAGATGTGTAACATTTTGTCAGTTCTGTTGATTTGAGGACCTTTGTCACAATTATACTCAATGTGAGAGTATTCATGGGCAAGGTGATCTTAATTAATTATTCAGAGGTTATTTTGTGAGCCACTACTACAATGTGCTCCTGAATTTAAAATCTATTAGAATTTCCTCAACCCTTTTTCATCTAACTTCATCAAAGTAGAAGTGAAACAGCGTCAGGATGTCCCCTCCTCGCTTGCCCCAGTGACATGCACAACTGCACTTTTTCATCACCAAAGCAGCCGATGGCAGAAATAGCCTTGTCCAAAGTGACTCAACTGTCTGGCTCTCTTCATGACCTGGTTCCCTGTCCTTCCTCATCTCCAAAGTATTTCTCATGGCATCTTTTTGTGTTCACTGCTTCTTCCTTCCTTTGTGTTTCTTCAACTTTGTTTGGTTCCTACAATAGCTCCAGGCTTTCCACTGCCCACTTTCTTTTACCAACTATAATGCGACAGTATTCAGATATGACTGCAATTGAGCAACACCTATCTTGTTATTTCTCTCTTCAAAAATCTGAACTAGATTTGCTTTTTTCCTTCCACTAATCTATTTGATATTAATTTGATTGTCCAAGAACAAAGACACCAAAAGGGCAGAGGAAAATGTTCTCTCCTCCTTGACAAAAACAAAACTTACCAGAGGGCAGAACATGGGTTTTTGAATTATAAACTTCAAATTTAAAACAAAGCTATGGTTTTTCTTTCCAAAGCCAAACAAAGATGGGGACTTATTTCCCTTTTCCTCTGCTGATGGAAAGATTTCTTCTAGTTATCTCATTTTTTGAGTGTGTAGCCATTTGATACTCTTGCTTTATAGGGGACTCTCAATTCTAACACCCAATTTATTTTGGTCAAAGGCTTTGTCTCCAGTTGCCAATTTGCCCATGAGAATCCTAGACTCTGCATCACTTTAGAAAATACCCAGGTAACTTACGAAGCAGTTCCTGCTATGTTTGGAGTCCCGGTATTTAAAAGTGATGGTTGTTGCTTTGTACACATGATTGACAGGTGATCTTCAAGTAGTCTGTAATATTGGTTGACATGTATTAATGATTTTGGATTTTTTTTATTGGATCAAGTACTAATTGTTACATGATCAGTGAGAAGGAATGAGCTTTAAAGGTATTTAGATCTGATGCCTTCCAGATTCTCTATGAACGGATTCAATTTTATGCCTTCTACTAAGATGGGGAGAGAGGGGTTTATGAAGGAAACTTAAAAACCTGGATTCAAATTTGGAAGGATGTTAAGATAGGAGGAAGTTATCCATACAAGCATAAAGACAAATAAATACATTGTCAACCATATTCATGAACCTATTTGATTCTGTAACTAATGATTTGTGGAAGAACCAGCTCCATTTTAACTCCAATACTATCAACCATAGTTCTCAACAAAGAATGAATTGAACGCACATTTTGACACAATCAGTGGTTGAGATTTTTACATGGTGGGCGTTGCAGAAAGAAAGGGGATGAAGATGTGAAAATAACTATTATTTACTCTAAACATTACTCTATTATGGAACTTTATAATCACCAATTTTACTATCTGAATTTTATTTACCTGTATTTTTAGTTTGATAAGTCTAGTCAACATATTAACATTTAATTTGCTATGTTTAGAATTTTGTGTATATAGAGAACTTTTTATTTCAAGTTTCATCATTTAAAGTACTAGATGTAAATTTGAATATTTGATATTTTAGTTAATAGAATTAGAAATGTCCAGAAAGCAAATGTTTAAAGGATAGCAAACAAGAAAAAAAAAAAAAAAAGAAACAAATGAATCACCTTTGAACTCTAAAGGACAGTGTAAAATAATGTTGATGAACAACTATGGAAATGCTAGTTATATACCCTTTTAATAATTATAGCAATTATTATTGTCTAGTAAATATTAAATTTATTTTCTAAATATAATTTTGATTTGTCTCAAAAAGACAAACTCTAAAAATAGAAATCATCTACAGACATCCAAAGGCCATAAAAGTAAATGTTTTCATTAATATGAACACATCTGCCAACATTTATGCATGGATGTCATTAAAACACCATTTTCCCCCAATCTAAAACAAATACCATTTGTCCTGATAGAAAAGCAACATAAAATACATTTACCTAATTCTGTCCAATTTATTAAATATACTCCATTTTTGCCATTAGTATTTAGCTAATATTTTGATATAATAAAAGACGCCATTTCAGATCTGTGCTAATCAGATAATTACTTTAAAAGTCATGCACCGGATAACATCAATTAGTCCCTCCAGATCAGCTCAACACTTTCTTCCTCCTGGTGTAGGTTCCAGGAAACTGAACTATATTCATTGCATTAAGAGTTCTCTTGTCTTTTGGGTAAAATTTGGATTCAATCGATATGGAATATTAGCAGGAAGTCGGAGGAAGGGACGTGAGTGAGTCTGATTATTTAATCGCCTATCTTCCTCCGTTTGAGGTCACTGTGGATTTCATTTATCCTTTTGTGTCAGTAAAATCACAGCTCCTGTCAAGCAGCCTTTCCACAGCGCTCTCTCTCTTTCCCTGAGTTCCTGTAACTTTCTTTGACTCCTTAAGCCTAGATATGGAAACCTGCTCCTGGGGGTCCCTCGCACTGCCTGTTTCTCTGTTAACACTTTTAACTCTTCTCAGGTTACCTGAGCCAACCTACGCCCATGCAGCGATCCTAACAGGCTTTTCAAAAAATGTTCTAACTTCTCTTCATCATTTATTTGAATTTTGAATATTTTATGTGGGTGATACAGGCATTGTTTAGATATGGATTCTAGTGTTAGCATAATCCAGAAAAAAAGACCATGATAGCAACAATGATGGCAATAAGAGTAATCATATTAAGGCCTGAAGGCACTCTTGCAAGAGACTTGTATCCGTTAACTGCCTGTTTTATGGATGAGGGATTCGAAACCAGCACTGGTTTTGTAGTCTGGCCCTGGTCACACCGACAAAGTGATGAAGTAAAAGTATGTGGTGTGTAGAGAAAAGGAGAAGAAATTAATCAAGACCAACAATATCCAACATAGAAGAAAACAACTTTACATTCTACATCAATTTCCATTCTACTGAGCTCAGCCATTTATGTAAAAATGTTGTACTTTCCTAAAACTCAAGGTATTTTGAATTCAATTTTTTTCTCAATGCACCACTTTCCACTGTAAATAAATTCTCCTTCATTCAACTTATTTGCGGTACAATAATACACAGCCTCTAGAAATCTAGCTGGTTCAAAAGTAAATGTCTACTTGAGAATATGGAAATTAAAAATAGAAAACATGTATATTATTTATGGTCTATTTTATTTACTTTCATTCATATCATACTTACACAAAATATAAAACAATGAACTCTTGTAATTTTCAGAATAAAGATTGTATTTACCCATGTGTACCTTCTAACTACTTAGACATTCCTGAAAAAGGATTATATTATCTACATTATTCAGGTTGCTTTATTTCATATATTAAAGTCAAAGAGTTTAAATGATAGAGAATTCATTTTTTCCCATAAAGTCATATTCCTTATAAGCAACCAACAGAAAATCAAAGAAGCAGAAGAAATGAGTATCCAGTTTTTTTCTCAAAGTTGCCCATAAATTTGTATTCTATTTGGATTCATAGCAAGTTAAACACTCTGAGTAACATCAGAGCTATTATTTCTGCCCCACTCCTACTTGATTCTTCTCTGGCTCACTTCAAAGATGTCACTCCACAGTTTTATTTAGGAAATTGGAAAAGAGAAACAAAGTCTACTATTTGTAATCAAAACTTGTCAAGAGAGTAAACAGATCCAGCTGTGTTTTTAAACTGCACAGAAATGTACTGCTTTTATTTGATTTAGGGTTGCAAAGTCCCTGATGAGAAAAAAAGGTCCAATTTATCCATTTATATCTTGCCACTCATATGAAATACAGAAGGATATTGGAAGGAAACCTTGTGATACCTAGGGAGATAGCTTAGCCCTAAAAATCTTCATGAATTTCACTTCTGATTTAGTCCTGTGTTTAAAAAGAAAGGAAATGTACTCTGTTCATTTACAGTGTTAGTCACTAAAGGTAGATGATGATATAATTTTAACCTTCAAGACAAATACTTGGGAAATATTCATTACAGACGTTTATCCTTCTTTCATTTATTAATGCACTCAATGAGCATTACAGGCCAAGGACTGGATTAGAGTTGGAGTTATGACATCACACATAACAAATGACCTGCTTTCATCGAGTTTACATCCAAGTGGAAGAGATGGACAACAAACATATATTTAAAAATCCAATGTAATATGATGACGATTAGTTTTCTGAAGAAGAAAAATAAAGATGTTAAAAGTAGACCTTTCTAAAGAAGTGACACTTCAGCTGACTTCAGAGGTGAGGGCTGTGTGTACACAGAGAGTAGGGGAGAGGGAAAAGTACATTTCATATGTTACTAAGTAAAAAAAAAAAAATTGTCTCCAAAAAGTTACACTCAGGAGGATGGCCAGACGAGAGACACAGTAGTTAGACCTGCTTTAGCTAATTTGTCATGTCAGTCCTGAAGTCTGGTAAATGCAGAAAACATAAATAACCCGACAAAGACCAAATGCTATGCTGTTCTCCAGAGAGCGCTGACCACAAGCCTTTCCTGCTCCGTAGGGTCAAGCAGCCATTTGTGCTCTGCCTCTGGTCCCTGCATTAAACAGACTCTCACAAGGCTTTTCTGTATTATTTACCTCAGAAACCGCAATCATGACACATTCTGAGTATAGAGCTCATCTGTATAAGAAAAGAATTTAATGTTTCTTGAATGTTCGAATAAGTAAATGAAGGAATGGTCATCTACATACATCTCAAAAGCGATCACCACCAGTGCTATCATTTTGCCCTCATCATTATTTGCTTTCTTAGTGCTAGATATCAATCTATTTAAGTATTCAATATTTTCCACAGACAAATCACAGTGAATACTAGTTGCATGGTGCGCTCATACGATAAACTCTGAAGTCTCATGGGTTTAACGAGTGAGATGTATTTCCAGCTCAGCGTACGCCTTCTGTGGATCTTATGGTTGCTCATCCATGTCAGCAATTCAGCAATTAGACTGACGGAGTCTACCCCATCCATTAGCTAGGCCATCTGGAATTTACAACCTCGTAGGTCTGTTTGTCAGGAAAAGACACACGTTGAAGAAAAGCGCACATCACTCCCGCTACCACAGCAAAGCGCAACTGGAGGCGAAGAGGCCAGAGGAGGGATGGCGAGAGAAGCTGATCCCACAATAGCTTTGCTTCTTTTCAGTAAGGGATGGGCGATAAAATGCTGGATCCATCTGACAGACTGAAGTATAAATACCAGTAACGTATATTTTAATATGTACACTCAATCATGACAAGTGTTTGAGTGCCTGTGCAATTATTACTTTTCATTACTCTATTTTCTATCTCAAATTTCTACCACAATCATGGTTTGCTCTAGCAAATCTATGTGATAAATAGAATTGAGATGTGTGGCAGAGCAGAGCAAGTTCCTCTAGCAGGTTCTGAATGGCTTGAGACACAGAAAAGAAAGGACAATGACCCCGATTCTCCCTGAGCGTGGCCAGGATAAAGGCTCTCCAGGCAAGGCGGGCAGGGTTTTGTTCTCCACTTGGGCCAATGGAGAGCCCCACCGACGTCTTAGAATCTGCCCCATGGGATGCCCGGCACCAGCGGGAGGGAAAGAGGAGGCCACAAGTGTCAGCAATCAGGCATCAAAAACTGGAGCTGACCCTCCCTCCGCCGCCCCATGCAAGGAATGGCTGTAAAGAATGTAAAGAAATAGGCTAGAAAATAGAATTTCCGACTTGCCACCAGGTACAGCGGCATGGCATTGAAAGACGCTGGGCCTTTCTCTCTCCATATAATAAACTTGAATTTTGAGGTTAACACATAACAGATTATTAATTTTTGTCTTTTGAGTTAATATGATTTAAAATAACTCAAGAAAATTGCGTCTCAAAAGAGTGGCATAACTTCAACTGGTACTGTATTAAGCATGCCAGTAAGTCACCTGTATTATGGCTTTACCAGTTTATGAAGAAATTTGGCACTTATGAGAAACAACAGAAATAATTTAGAATCAATTGTACACTTAAACTTTGTGTAAACATGAGTTATTTTTTGTTGTTTACAATCATTCTGATTTATCCCCACTAAGACAACCGTGATAAAAATCTATTCCTTAAACCACAAACGATCAATTTTTGTTCTCATTTTGCTTAAAAGGGCTAATGATTTTCTCAGATGAACACCTATTTATGTGAGCATCTATACTTTATTTTTAAGCTCATTAATATTTTAAAATTTTTCTTCACAAAAATAACTCTAAGTATTCTATGCATGTGTAAATATAAATAATTTGTAGTCTATTTTATAAATTGCATGACATGTATGAATTTTAAAAATTATGGAAGCTTTATGATTAAAAACTCTTCAAGAAACTGGAAATTTATTCAGGGGAAATTAAAGGAGGGTGTCACAACAATATTATTTTTGGAGAAAATGACCAAGTCTTTCCACATCCCTTTATCATTACTAATAAATTGGGATTTTAATGGTCTTAAAGTCGAGTAATTTTAAAGTTTCAGTGTCTTTAATAAAATGAATCAATACGTAATAACTTAGTAATTGGTGGAAGAATTAAAGAAATGAGAGATTTTATATGTTCAGAGATTAAGAGCATGTCTCTCTCCAAGGCAAACTTCATTTCAGGTGTATGGCTAATTTCCTTAATATACCTGTAATAAAGTCGCCATCATCGGAATAATCTGCTGGAATACAGTGTTGCCATGAAAGAAGAGCTGGCAAACAATATGAACAAAGGGTGCGCAATCTGGAGAGGGGCCTGGCAGAACTGCCATGACTCATGGTGAACATGATGATAAGCATATCCTGCGTTTTCCCTATTTTGATAGTTTTGACTAATAAGTGATATGGTCCTTCTACAATCTGTGCCAACACTTCTCACTTACATGAAAATACCAGGCATATGAACTCCAAGACCCATTTCCTGCGAAAATAAATGTATATCCATAGAGGACGATACAGCCATATAGGAACTTCACTGCATATTTTCTTCCTTAACTTTCATGAAACGGAGGCTTGAGTTTTAAAGATTCTCTCAACCTCATTTCTAAATTGGTTGTCTTTGCTGCATCTTCATCCTCCGTTGGATTGTGTCTTTTATCTCACACTTGACTTAAACAATTAAATCATGGATGAATTCTCTTCTGAGGGAAGGCAGATTTCATAACTGAATAGGGAAACCAACCATGTGCCATCAAGTAACTTCCAAATGTGATCACTGGATCAGGGCATTTTCTTGTTAAAAGCCAGTGTTAGAGTCCAGTTTTCCTACCAAGGCAATTGAGGCTGAATATGGAGCTAACATCCCCACCATCACACAGCGACAAGGAAGCAACCTGAAATTCAGAATCTGGTCAGATGATTGCCAACAACCTTCTCTTTCTAGTTTATCATTATCCTTCCATATTTAGATCAATTAGTTAAAAAAAAATAAACTATATCCGTCTCACAAAGCGATTTCCAGATAGCTTCTACATAATTAGTTTTAACTTTCAGTGTCATTTGTTAGTTTTTCTGACAGATTGTACTGCACTTTGACCCTCTTGTAGACTAAGCTGATATATTTAAATATAAATTGTATAGAGAGATCTCAGTTTGCAATAAATAGTTTCCAGCAAGTGCTACATGGTCTGGGAGTATCGCCTTGATACATTAATTTTTTATTTATTCAAAAAGACCTTTGAGACTTTGGTTATTTGCCCATGGTAATATACTCGAAAGTTGGGATAAAGAGGCCACACGGACCTGTGCTGCCCTGCGCGAGGGGCATGCAAGTGACTCTGCATGTGACCAGGGACAGGGTAGAAAGACAAAATCAAGCCTGGGCAGCTGACCAATTAGGGTGATGGGTTGGGAAGGACTGGGCGTGCAGTGCTGGGACAGCATGAAGCCTGAGTGATAAACAGATGCCGGAGCAAGGCTGGACATCTGTGGAAATAAGCAGGGTACGTTATGCGTAAAGTATGGAGTCTTTGTTTTTAGCACCTTCTCAGTTTTCTTCTTCCAGTTTTACTCTTTAAGGCAAACAGGTGAATTATATTATTGGATAGTCATTAGATTAGAGCATGGGGGAGAGGGTGGTGGATCAGAACCTATGACTCAGAATTATTAAATTTGAAGATTAAATGGCATTGGCCAATTTATAAATATTTATTTTGACAAATGTTATAAAAAGTCATTGTATTTTCATGAATTTATTTAGGTCAACATTCTACTCCATCCTAGAAAATATCTGTGAAGGAAGGAGAATATTATTATTTGTGTCTTTCACAATTAAGTGCTAAATCTTTTGTACATTTCTTTATAGTTACTTTTTCTTTTGGAAGGGATGTTTGGAGACTTGTCATTTATCAATTTTCTTTAATAAAACGTGTATTTTTCACTAAATTTATCATTGTGCTCTTAATATTTACTATGAAGAGAGAACATAACTACAGTTAGATCTTTACAGTCAGAACATAGATCATAGATCTATGAACATAGATACATAGAACATAGATACATAGAACACAGATAACATAGAACATAGATCTCTACAGTTAGAACATAACTACAGTTAGATCTGCAGTTAGAGAAAATAACTACAGTTAGATCTTTCTGTATTTTAGATACTATATATATGTGTGTGTGCTTAAAAATATACAATTTTGGTGGGCATGGAGGTACTTGAGTTTTGCTAGACTAAAAACAATTATTCTCTGTAAAGTGGAAGAGTCTCCCTTGTTTACCATGTATCCTGTTTTGATTTAAGTATAATAAAGTAATTTTATTTCCATCCTAGCTTTATTCCAACTTTGCAAGCATCCCTATTAGCTGGCTTCAATTAGCCATTACCCTCCATTAGTCAAGAGAGCCAACTGTCTTCTGTGCATTTTCTTTTGGCGATAGTCATATGTACTTTCTTGCCTGGTTATTTATGACATTCTGCAGTCCAGCCAATCTTATTTAGTAAAGTGGCCACAGAACTTCATTTCCATAAAGTGAGTGAATATTTAACTGTTGTGCGGACACACATACACATACATACACTGCTCACGTAAACACAGAATAGCAGGAAAGAGAGAGTAACAGAAGGATGTATGTTCAAACACAGGTTGCTTGAGTTCGAAGTGAGCACCCTGTGAGAAAAAGCGCCCTGTGGAAGTATAGAATTGAGGCTATCGGTGCGTGGTGGACAGTGTGTGGAGAAAAGTGGGGTCCTAATGTCTGCAGTGGATGATGAAGGTTGCTTGGGTGGCAGGTCTGGGCGAGGGGTACTGACCTGAGAGATGAGAACGCACGCCTGAAAATCACATACAGTATATCATAAGCAATTAAAAAATGTGTGACATAAAGAATAGACACTAAAGGTGAAAATTCTGATCAATATCAACATACAGTTTTCCAGGGTTTTTTTAAATTATTATTATTGCAGAATAACATGCTTTAAGGCAAGCTTTGGGAATGAAATGGAGCAGGCATATGGCTTAGTTCCCGGGTTCGCTCATCCATTTCTACCACAACGCTAGCTAAACCAAGCCGTTTAAGAATACAGAAGATCATTCACAAATTGTGGCAGGTATTCAACCTGCAAATTTCAGAGCTGTCAAGGTTGAGTGTTTCAATCAATTTTGACATCTCCTGCTATTTCCTTTCATATTTTAGCTTCTATAAATAATATCCTTTCTTAGGTATCATTTTAGGTTCATAGGCTTATTTTTCCCCTAACATAAAGAAAGCTTGTACCCCTTAGCATACCTTTTCTTGTCTAACTTTATCCTGAAAAAAAAAAAAAAGTGGTACATTAAATGAGCAACCTAGTCCAGAAATGTATTCATAGGGGGTGCATTAATAAAAACATATCATTTAGCACTTGTAAAAAATAACTTCTTATGAAGATTTAAAAATGTTCTAAGAACTTAAAGTAATTTGCTGTTATTTGAAAGAAATGCTTTATAAAAATTATCAATAACTCCACGTATATAAATACCCAAGAATAACTACTAAAACACCTACATTGTTATATTTTAACCAAATAACTCTATTTTGAACAAAATGGTTCTAAGATGCAACTCCAACTTGACTTAATTTTCTTAAGATCTCCTTATCAGAGTGCTTTCACTACAAGAAAGGTCATATTTAAAAAAATCAGAAAGAAAGCTGGAAGAATAATTTTTAGTACTAGTTAAGTTTAACTTATTCTTTTCATCACCATTTCATTTGAAATAGTCCCTTAACTAGAAAATAAATAAGGCAATTTAAAAGATCGATAGTATGCAAAGTTAGCATGTATGAAATAGAAAATCACTGGTGAGGTTCTGTATTGAGAGTACTTTAGGCTAAAAAAACGTGATCCAGAAAAGTCAAGTCATTTATTTTTTACCGGTATCACATAAAGACAGTGGCCAGGTCAGGAAAGCAAACACACACCCCTCACGCACAACGCAAGAAGCCTGTCCTGCATGACGTCATGTTTATGCCAAAGAGCCCTGTGCTTCTAGCGGCCCTCCGAGTCCAGAGTCCACGCCCATGAGTGTCCAGGGGAACAAAGAGGAAGCCCACTGCTGTGTAACTGGCACCCCCATAACCTGCTGGAGATAAACCCAGGCATTTCTGCCAACGCCCAAAGTTACTCTCCAGCCCCACACACTGACCATCAACATGCTTCCCTCACCGCGGCTGCTGCTAGAGGAGATGTGAGGAGTGTTTCGGAGTGGACATCCCTGGCAGTCACCAATAGCGCCTCCCATCCTTGAAGTGGCAGTTCATCATCCTGCTACTCGGTACTGGTCTTGCAGGGGCTGTCGGTGTAACTGGAGTAGCTCCTGGTCAGGACCCTGAAAAGCCCTCTGGGCTCTCCAGCTCCCTGCCCTGCCACCCACTTGCTGAAATGATGGGACCCCGTGAAACCAGCCAACTGGGCCCCTGAGCCATCCCCATGACCCATCTGCCAGGGTCAGAGCAGGTGCTGAGGACTAGAAATCGTGTTTTAAACTAATCACTGCTGATTATTTCTTTTGTGTACACCCTGTATAGATGAATAAGTGGTCTTCTTTCCCTGAAACCATAGATTTAAAAACTTTTAAAATATTGATCCTGAATTGGTGAACAGCAATGACCTTGGGTCTTAATGCAAATTTCCAGCAAGTTGATATATTTCATTTTTTTTTTTTAACAAATGACCAGCAATTTTCAGGCAATGTAGAGAAGCTTATTCATCCTTAATATATAAGCATCATGTGTGTTCGCCATTGTGTTGTGTTTCTTCGAGCATGCTTTCTTTTCTTTTAACTTCGGCTCGAGTGCAGCTTGTCTGAAGATTTCCTGCCTTCCCTGTTGCCTGCTTATTTTCACATATGCTGTCATTTGGACATTTCAAGGTTTTGCCTGCATGATAGCAATTTATGTATCTCTCTTTCCTTATTGCACTGTAAACTCCTTCTGGGAAGAACTATGCAGCCTAGCAGCCAACGTTTGCTTTGATTGCTTGAGTATCTGTTCTGATTACTCAGTGTCTATGGGTACACTAAGCACCTCTGCTATATGCCATATTTTCTTGGAATTTCTCTAGAACCTGAAATATGCAGTAGAAATAGAGAAATCGATGTAGTCATCCAGATGCATCTCATTGGCTTTGTTTCTCGGGAGAACCCTGACTCAGGCAAACTCTGCTCCTGTGGATTCATGGTCTGATGATTCCCACGTCCCTGCCACAGGGGGTCTGATCTGAGGCTTGCTCTGGCTGCCTTTGGGCCACTTCTAACTTCCTGTTGGAAGGGGGACATGATGTGCTGGCGGGAGGGAGCGGCTGTAAATAGGTTCTGTGACGTACCCTGTGTGGGGGAGGGGCGGGTTCCACAGGCCTGTGTTGGGGTTTCGCTCTCCAGTGGGCTCTGTCCTGGTGTGAACTTCACAGGCACTTCTCGGGACTTTTCTTTCCACCCCCTGTCCTGTGCAGGGTGGCAGGAGCATGGCAGGGCTGGCCCCTCCCTTCCCCACGTGCAGGGTTGAGCGGAGTGGGCCTGGGCCCTCCCTTATCCAGGTGGGTCAGTTTGGTGCTGATGAAGCCTGTCCCTTGAGGACACACCTTGATACGAACGTAGTGCTCAGGTTAACTTCAAAGTGGTTGTTTTTCTTCTCTTTCTGCTAGAAAACCAGAGGAGTCTTCTGCGAAGTTCACTGTAAGAACTTGCTAGGCTCATGGAGTGAAGACTCCAAAGTGAGGTGCCCCGAGACTGACTCTCCCTGGAGCTTTCACTGCTTCGCGTTGTCTACACCGCGCCCTCACAGTGCATCAGTGACAGCTCCGTTCCCCTCCCTTTGCTGGTGCTCCGGAGGCTGGTTCCTGCTCTGGGAAGCGGGATTTTCTCTACGTGACTATCTGTGTCTCCAAACTCCTGGCCATCTGGCCTGTGCCCTGATTCTCTGGAAAAAGCTAAGAATAGCTGTCGACT
The DNA here is from genome assembly GCF_014898055.3 of Talpa occidentalis. Lineage (NCBI taxonomy): Eukaryota > Metazoa > Chordata > Mammalia > Eulipotyphla > Talpidae > Talpa > Talpa occidentalis. Next base: position 115,722,466 of record NW_023605194.1, read on the forward strand.
TCTCGATGTGTCCTGCTTTTCACTTGTTAAGAAGGACTCGACAGCTCCTCACAGGTTGGGCAGATTTGCTTCAAATCCCGCCTGTTCCTCCTCCTCACCACTCACCCTGTCTCCTCGGCCCACAGCAGAGTCCTGGTCGCCCTCCTGACTCCCCTGCCCCTCCGAGCAGGCCCGCTCACCCTCTGGGCCTGGTTCTGCCACCGAGCTCACTCGCCCTCAGCAGCAGAGACAACCCCCCCCCACCCTGCCCCCTTCCCTGGGAGATTCTTCAACACACACTTTGTCAGTAAACTTATCAGGATGAATTTATTTATTTGAACCTTTATTTATTTACATGTGTTCCAAATCCCTTAGGAGGATGCTGATGGGGTGCAGAGTGCATTTCTTATTGTTTGCTGCTGATGCTTTAAAATGATTTTTTTTTTTTGCAGTACCTATCAGAGGTACTCAGCTAAGTCTTCTTAACAATATCAATATTATGTCACCTCACGTGTCCTTCCTTTAAATGAGAAGAGAAGCAAAATTATTTGTGAAAATGAATAGATCGCGATCCCCGGCACTCCTGTCGTTTCCTGGAAGGATCTGCTGCTCAGACATGCCTCTTCAGGGACAGGGAGACTCACATCCCACTTTCTGAGTGTGATGATCCAGCGAAAACAACTCTGTTCCTGACTTTGTGCATACGCGGGCGGGTATGATTAATTGACTTTGATCCGGAAAACGTTTCTGTTCTTTCACTTTAATGGTTTAGACAGAGAAAGGTAACGAGCCTGTGGAATTGGTTGGGGGATGTCGAGCAACACAATGGACGTGTGAGAGACATCCAACCACGTGCTCTTTTTTGAAACCGATTTGGAAGACTACATGCTGTTTACATCGCAAACTTCAAACTCTGGCAAAAGACGAGAACTGCTTTCACTTCTCTCTAGACTGCCAGGGTGAAGGATGATAACCATTTTGATCACTGATTTCTTATTAGGTGCCCCACCAGAGGAATTACTTTTTAATTTGTTTATTTATATGTATTTTATATCATTCATTTTTGTAACTGCTTTTGAAGGAAAACTTTTGTAACTGCTTTATTACATTTTCACATCAATCCTTTGAAATATGGATAACTGTTACTTGCTTCATTTTGCGGATGTGATAACTGAGCACTCGGAGAGTTATGAATTTAGCTAAATACCACTCCTAGTATATTGTGAAGCAGGGAATCAGAAACCATCTGATTAGCAAGTGTTTATTCTGTACGGGATCCTATCAGACCCCAAACACAAAAATTTCAAAAAAGAATGAAAGCTAAGGGAACAAAATTGTTTATTAAAAAAATATTTAAAGTGTTTTTGATTTCTATTATAAGTGAAGTAAAATTCCCAAACTATATTTTAATCTTAGAAATTCTGAACATTTTAACTGTAATGAAATACAGTTTGTAATCACATTTATCTTTCCCTTAATGCTTTACTGACTGTCCGCCATCACATTTTTATTTTTTTATATTGCAGCGTGAAATACATAGATGATAGACAGATAGATAGACAGACAGATAGATAGATAGATAAACAGATAGACAGATAGCCAGCCAGCCAGATAGTTAGATAGATGGAAGAGAAATTTGGTTGCTACTATTTGTGTAAGCAAATGATAAAAAAAAAAATCTTAAATTTGGCACGGTTTTTCACACACTGATGTGAGAATATGCATTTTTTTTTTTTTAATTCCTGAGCAGATACTCTTTTCATACTAGGAAACAATTGCTGGTTGTCATGGCAAGTAGAATAATGACTCCACCGATGACCCTACAAACTACATCCTCATTCTAATCCCAGAACCTGTTGGTGCACACGGTGAAGGAGGCTGCGATGCCGTCCGCTGGCCCATAAACAGGGTGACGGCACTGGATTCTGGGGTAGAAAAACTGGAATGACAAGGGTCCTTCCACATGTTGGGGAGTCAGCAGCAGGTAGAATGTGGGGCAAGGTGGGGTAGGGGAGATGCAACCTTGTTGGTCCTGAAGGAGGAGGAAGAGGCTGCGGGCCGAGGATGGTGGCATCCTTGGAAGCTGGAAAGAGCAAAGAAACGAACTCTGCCCCCGAGTTCCCAGAGCAGAGCAGAGCCTGGCAGCAGCGTGGGCACAGCCCGCCCGAGGCAGGTCAGCCCTGGCCCACGGAACCGTCGCGTCGCAGCCGCGGAGGCCCTGCACAGTAGGAATCGAATCCGGTTGCGGATTAATCCACTTCAGCTTTTGTATGTTAAACACAGGACCATATTTAGTTGCTGTCATTTTGTTTGCTAGTTTAAAAAATGCAACAAACAGCAGCAGTGACCGGGGCTGAGCGCCTGAGAGGCCACCAGAGACGCCTGTCACGTGTCAGGGGGCGCCCAGGGCGGCTCAAGGCAGGGACGGTGGGGGGTAGGGGAGCAGGCTGTGGTCCCTGTAATGCCAGGGGAGGGGCTCAGAAGATGTCAGCAGGGGGTGCTCACGGACAGGGCGACGCTGGCACTGCCACAAGCCGCCTGGCCGGAGGGAAGAGCCTTGGAGAGAGATCAGAACCCAGCGCTGAAGTGAGCCACCGGAAGCACCCACGCGCCCCGTCTATTCTTGGATTCATTTATACACATATTTTATATATGACTAGATACTTCTTAAGGAAAAAATGAACTTGTTAGTCTCACTCCTGCCTGACTTTTGTCCACAATATTTAATGGGATGCCCACACTTCTGTCTTACCACACTGGAGGTACAAGACAAAATTACAGCTTCTTATACTACACGATTTGGGTACATTCTGGATATTTATGATGTAATTACACAGTCTATAAGTATTTTATCGAGTTACCAGAATGTGTCGTGAAGAAAATATGCCACCTTCGTGAATTCCGATAGATTTTGTGATCAACTAGTCATTGATTAAAACCTTTTGGAACTTTTGTTTTGGAATTTCCCTAAGCAATACTTCATGAATATTCCCAGAATACTAAACTTATTTTTATTTACCTTCCTCTATCATTCTCACTCTCCAAAATGTTTGTTCCATATTTGTTCACAATAAAAGTTTTACGTGGCTTTATTATTCATGTTGTTGGTGGAATTTATTTGCAAAATTTAATGTATTTACATGAAATAAAGTCTTACCCTCATTTAGGATACTGGAGCAATCCAGGAATCATAGTTGCATAAAGCAGTTCCAAGGAAAATTTGCAAACATTCATGCACGCACGAAGGTGAAGAACTCTACCATGCAAGGAATAAAATCAGTTCTCCTGTGCGGAAGGCTGACCTCGATGCCTGCCACAAGCTCCACACAGCAGGAGTGAGGCTGCATCCTGCATCCAAGGCATCACCGGGCCAAAGTGAACCCAGCCCCAGCACCAGGGAAATCAATCGATTTGACTGTCCGCGTGCTCTGATTCCCGTACAATAAAAGTCTTTGCTCCTGGGAACCAACACTCAGATGTACACCTGTGCACCGATGACGTGTGAATCACATCTTCCCACATTTCAATTTGTCCACCTTGTCGCCTCTCCAATCACTCTTTAGAGGGCAAAGTTCTTCCCGTTTTAAAACACAGTCTTCTCACTTAATGAACTCATGCTCAGAAATGGCCACTCATTCATCTAGGTATTAGAAGCCCAGAGCTATGAGCTGTTTGTAGTACTTTTCAGCATCCTGGAAGGTTTCTACCAACCTACAGACAGAAGGCCCAGAAGCTGATGGGTGATGCGGGGCTACAGTTATTTGCTGCTGCTGGAATCTTCCCTGACAGCAAGAGCAGATCTACTGAACAGGTTCATCCCAGGGCAGACCTGCTCCTCTGTCACTGAATCCCTGGGTGACTATTACTAGAGATGCCTGCATTTATTGGACTGTGTTTACATTTCTTAAACAGAGGAATACATGCAAATATTATCTGTAACCATTTAAAATGGATTCTATGGAGACTTTAAATAAAAGTAGGGTATTTATAGATAACATAGCTATTTGCAGAGAAGTGTATCAGCTCATACAAACTCATCGGGGCATTGGCTAATATTTAGATAAGCAGAAAAACAAATTAATGCTCAATCAAAGCTAGTTTTGTTTTGTGTCAGGCACTGGGAACTTGTTTTTAATGAGTTAATAATTCTGAGAATGTCTCCCAAGTACATACTAATAGGCTGCACTTTTTTCATTTGTTCTGCTTATCACAAGTGTGGCTAACTTCATATTTGCTTCAGTGATGGAATTCTTTCAGAGTGTTTTGACCTTTTAGTCAATTTGGAATGCTTTTTACTGCTTTGCCACAGTTAGGAAAGATTGATCAGTTACTATATCAGGCTCCTCCATCCTAGAAGGCTACTTTATACACTTGGGTCAAGACAGTTCAAAACAGCTGAACACATATTTTATTGGTCTAATATTGCAGGTGGTTATATCACTTTCATAAAAGGGCTTTTACTTTCTTTAATTTCGCTGTAGAATCTGGCAAGTGAACTGATAATCAATCACATTTGTTCTGTTGCTTTTTAAAAGCTTAAATGTTTCACTGTGAAAAGCGGCTACTGAGCAGACACAGTGGGATTTCATAAGGGTTTTTATTAGACAGACCCTATGCTAGCTTAAAAAATGATTTAATTTGCAGTGTGCCTATACCACAGATATTACCATCGCAGAAGAACCTATGGGGTATGAAATCTCAATTTACATTTTTTCAAGATCCAATCATTTTAAATAGGTGTTGTGTCTGTGGACCAATTCACAGGGGAGCCAGGGAATGGAATGATCGAACAACAAGCAGGTGCAGCAAGTGAATTCATCTTTGCTGGATATTTGAAATCATGAAATTCAAGTAGCATTTACGGTTCTCTTTTATTCCTACAGCTGCAAGATGGGATAGAAAGTGCAGCTCACTGGGACTCAGGAGTCTTGGATGCTATACATGGTTCGATGCCTAAATAGTTGGAAACTAAATTAGGCTTCAGATATTAAGCTAGTGTAAATGAGGTGATCACAATTCAAATGACGCTGAGAGCCAAAAGCAGTCTGCAGAGCTTAGGTTACCCCACGGAGGTATTGGCGCCAGTCCTCTCTGTTGATGATGAGACAGAACAGGGGACCCCATTCTTCTTGTTGAGCCTCAGCAAAGGACAGAAACTGTAGTGGGCGTGGAACAAACGCCGCCTCACCCTTGCCATCTCTCTACATACTGCTCAGTTTCGGGGTGGGCTGTCCATCTACACTGCTGTCCTTGAATCCCTTCTCAAATTCAATTATCTCCTGCCTCTTTTAACTCCCTCTACAAGGAAGGATGAGAGGCATGCAGTGTGGGAGGTGTTCCTTAGCTGATTTTAGCAAGCTCATTATTATGATTCTGAGACATAATTAAAATGGATAATATTTACTTAGTGCCTACTCTCTTCCACGAACTGTAATTGAAACATTATTTTAAGCGTCAAGATAACTCTGAGATGTAAATACTATGATTTGTATAAACAAGGAACTAAGTTCAAAGGGTCTAAGTGGATTCCCTGTATCCGCACAGGCAGCGATGGGTGGATTCAAAGGCTTTTTTGTCCATTTCCAGTGTACTTGAAAGTAAGCACTTCAGTAATCAGCTCCTAATGAGACCGAGCAAGATATGTTCTTATTCTCAATATTTTCAGGGGCCCAATAACATTAGTTTGCAACTAAAATGCATCAAGCGCTCAAAGAAGAGAAAGCTTGATTTGAAAGTCAAAATATCAGCAAATTTAATGCTAGCAGATATTTATGAAAGATCTGTTAAATGTATGAACAATTATACGCATCTGCTAATGAGATCTAAATTCACATTTAGAACTTTACTTAAAACTGGGAAAAGACTTCAGTCTCTCCCAGGCATGTCACGAAATGGGGGCTCCTGAAAGGAGCTCTTGCAGGAACACTGAGTTAACTCTCGGTGACCATGTTGAGATCTTGAGGCACCTGACAATGGTGTAAGCGATGGCCCTGGAGATTGCATGATACCATCAGTGACTCAGGTGGAAGCAGTTAAGTACCGTCAGGCCCCCCGTGGCGTCTCCACCCACAAGGACCCATCACACAGAGTGGCCGCGAGCCCCCGCTGCCTGCACATTGGTGTTCACAGCGTGTCCAGCCACCAGCAACTTCCTGACCTTCTTTCCTGCCTCTCTCCACAGCATCATTTCCCTCCTGCTTGACTTACACGCATGTTGTTCTATCCATCATGGCTCCAAAGCCTACAAAATCCACTGCTAATGTAGCATCCACATCACACAAGGCCCCCAACTGTGCGTTTCTCTGATCATATCCCTACGTTTAGACACGCGTGGCTATCGCCCTGCCTCGAGGCCTGTCTCATTGTGGCTAAGCTAATGTTTAAAAAAAACAATGACAGTTCAGCCAATAGAAAGCTAATTCATTGAGAAGACGACTGATTAACTACATTCCACATCAAACAGAAGCAGCATTTTCAGAATCTGCGGCTCTGAGCGGGAGCGCTCTGAAGAATATGATCTTCAGAGTACATTACAGGGAGCAGGAGAGCTGGATGCCGTAAGGCCTAACAATAAGGGATGCTGTTCAAGGCCACTGGCACGGCGACTTAGAAGTGGGGGAGAGAACAAGCAAAGCTAACTCCATGGTTCTCAGCACAGGCTTTGTGTTAGAGTGGCCTTGAGAGCTTGAACAATAGTGATGCTGAGGCTCCAGCCTACCAGGCTGCCTGGCCTGGCGTGACCCCAGTATGCTGAGGCTTTTACAACCTTCCAATTGCCCCAATGTCCAATCAGAGTAAAGCACTTCATTTATATATTGCTCCATAAAGGAAAAAATCCCGAACTTTATTGACTTAAAACAATGATTTATCACTTTTCACCAATCCTTTGACCAGTCATGTAAGTTCTGGGCTGTTCTACTCCACATGTCATTGGCTGAGGTCACCCAACTTGTTGGATTCAGCAGGAATTCAGTCTGGGATGAAAGCCCAAGATTTTAGCAGCATAGAATGTCATTTGGTGCAGTCCATATGGGAAACAGTACGAAGATCCCTTAAAAATCTAAAACTAGAAATGCCATATGACCCAGCCACACATCTCCTAGATATTTATCCAAAGAATATGAAAACACTAATTTGAAAGATTTGTGCACTCCTGTATTCATAGCAGAACTAGTCACAACAGCCAAGGCATGCAATCAGCCTAAATGTCCATCAATAGATGACTGGATAAAGAGGATGTGGTATAAGTACTCAGTGGAATACTACTCAGCTCTTAATAAAGAGGAAATCTTGCCTTTTGTGAGAATATGCACGGAAGCTGGGCGTTGTGTTAAGTGAAGTAAGACTGTGAAAGAGAATTATCGATGGTTTCTCTCACATGTGAAATATAAATAACCAAAGCAAATGAACTAACAAATCACAGCAAAACTAACTCTTAGAGGGCCTCCCCTGGTGGCGCAGCGGTGGAGCACTGGGCTGCGAGGCTGCCCGCAGCCTCTGCAGCGCCAGTTCGTTCCCCAGCCGCCGGCGAGGGTCCCATAAAAAAAAAAAAAAAAAAAAAAAAAAAAACAAAAAAAAAACACAAAAAAACAAAACTACCTCTTAGAGTCTATGAAAATTACAGTAGTTACAGAGGTGGAGAAGGGGGTGGGAAGGAAGGGTAGCGGTCATCAGACTGACAGTGGAAAGGGCACTAGAGCTGTGGGGGTGGGAGGAGACACACACATCGAGGAGATACACACACAGAGGAGAAGATGCCCCCCAACATTTATATAGTATTGCAAATCAATAGTAAAATGTATTCACTAAAAAAACGTAAAAACATAGCTGGGCCCTGGGTCTCTACACGGCCCTACTCCATGGGATGACTCAGCACTCATGAGCCCTCACCACTCCGCTCCTCTTCACGGTGTGATGGAAACCCGGCCTTAGAAGTTCCCGAATGGAACTTTCACATGACATCCGTCAAAGCATCAAGGAGAGTCTTCGGAGAGGGAGGGAGATTCAATTACACCTCTTTAAGTGGGACGTGCCAACCTCCCTGTGACCATCTTTAGTCATCTGTAAGAACCGCTGTGAGCCTCACCAGCTCTCTCGCAGACACCCATGGTGTAGACTTCCAAGAAAATCGTGTCTGCACGGAGAGCAAAGTTTCAGAAAAGGATGTGGTGACAGTCGTGATAGGCTGAGGTTGCAGAAGAGAATGTTAGTCATATGGCCAGAGCGTCAGAGAGGCTTTTGGGAAGACTGTTCTTTATGTATTTGGGTAACAGTTGTCCATCAGATGTGCCCTTGGCAAACATTTTCTCCCAGCCCGAAGATTGTTTTCTCATTCTTTTGACAGTGTCTTTCTCACAGCAGAAGTTTTTAATTTTAATGAAGTCCAGTTTATCAATTATGTCTTTCATGGATCATACCTAAGGTCATCTAGATTGTCTCCTCTGTTATTTCTAGGGGTTTACCCTGCACTTTTATTTCCTCTTCATTAGTCTAATGACTTTACAGAGCTGCTTTTTAAACAACAAGTGATTAATTAATGAAGTGAAATACAGACTATTTTGTGGTAAGTCAAAAGTCAGTCTGTTGTTTTACTTATTCTCATTAAACAACTGCTTGTTTAAACCAAAAAAAAAAGAGTATTATATAATAATTGCCTTATTGCTTTTGCTTTTCAAAAGAAACATAAAGAAGTCATCAAGACCCTGAAAAGACAACTAAAATATTTTGTTCTGAGGTAAAATAAAAATAGTAATAAACTTCATAAATATCCCGAACATCTTATCTGTGTATAAGTGTGAATATAAGTGTGAATTGAAAGAACAGATAGAAGTGAAAAAAAGATATTTATTTATTGAACAGGCTAACCCGAGTTAGGTCCTCCTCACTGTTCCTCCTGTGGGAAGGGCTTAGTGTTAGCTTCCCTTCTCTCACCTGCTTTCTGTGTAATTTAGAGGGATGCCTCCTGTGGGGGAGGAAACCTGATTCGAGGACAGGCTACCTCACCTCCTAAGGAAATGACACTCGTGACTGTCGCTGTGGCTCTGTCGTAGTGCAGATGCAGAATTAATGCCTTCGTTTCAACAGTTTTGAAAATAGAGGCACCTGAAATTGCTTCAAGAAGGATCTCCTATTGAGCCCTCACGCTGTGTGACCACTGAAGGCTTGGGTTGCAGAGCCCATGGTGAACTGGAAGGAGGCGGCTGGAGTTTTGCTACCTGGATTGGTGAATGCGCCTCTAGTGAAATGCTAAACAATGGGAATGTGCCATGTAAGCCAAAGAGAATAGAAAGTCAACTCCACACAGGTCAGAGGCTTCGTAAATCAGGAAAATAGAGCTATTTTCTACATTTATTCTTACAACATTTTGGGGTTAAACATTTTAGAGGGTTAATACATTTTTAAATTCAAAGTTGCATTTGCCTGTGAGATGAAGTCCTGAATGGTATTTTTAAAATGTATGATGACCTCAATATTTCCAATTAACAATTTTTGTGTTTTTGAATTCACAGTTGAGGCTGAACATCTGGTAATATGATTCAAATGTCCTCCATCTTCTCACCCCTGAGATTCAGCCTGACTATCTGCTATTTATATTTTGATCCAAATTTTCAATTGCCTACTTTATTCTTCCACAATAAGTACTAAGGGATTTGAAAGGGATGAATCCCATCTATCTTTCAAGGTAGATAGTTCTCCCAACCCTCAAAATATTAGTGCTAAGTAGAGCAATATATTTCCAAGAAAACGAAGATGTATAAGTAAATGACTTTGCTAATCAAACACTGTTATAAATGACCTACAAGTGCAATCCAATAAAATATTAATAATTAACACAGGCATCCCACGTTAGTAGTTATAGTAATCAGGATGCCAACTGGCTACCAAGGAGACATGAGCATTTTGGAGGGAGACAGCTATAAAAATAATTAAATCTGTATTTTGTTAATTGGTGCAGTTGGCGATTACTACTCATAATCTCCACCACACCCTGGACCTGTCGCGTCAGAGGTACGCCTGGCGTGTGGCCGAGTCAGACCCCGCTGGCTGGGCCGCCCTACATGTGCACATGTGATGCTGGCACTGGCTCCTCTCAGAGTCTGTGAAAGACTCTCATGGAATCCCATGAGCCAGTGGCTCTCACATCTGGGGCTTGAGATAAGCTGGGGTAGGAAAGTTTGTACCCTAGAAATTGGCAAACATATCAATGAGGGCCTTTTTGGATTTGTTTTTCAAAGTATTTTTAAACATTTAGAAGCACATGACTCCATACCTCGGTTTCTGTATCTGTGAAACATGAACAATAGCAGCAACTCTCCTCAGTGATTTTTAATTTTAATGACATAGATTGACATTTTGACCTTTGTAAGCAGTGCCTGACACACAGTCAGTGCTACGGAAGCGCCTACTATCTGCGGAAACTACAAAATCCCAGTTAAAAACTGGTGGCAGTGGCTCAGACCATTCCCTGCGGGCGGAGCACCTCAGAGCGCCTGCCAGCCCCCCTTCAGCCCTCGGCTTAGGCCAGTGACAAAACCAATAAGACCCTGTCCTCTGGGGAGTGGCAGCAGCTGAGAAAGACAGACACAGAACAGAGCACACGATAAATCATTACATCGTCTAATGTAGAGTTTCCCCAAGTGGTAACCGATTACTAAAGGAAAAGGAGAGGCGAGAATTGCCACACTAGACATTAGGTGAGGTTTACACATATTTTCTTAAAAAAAAAAAAAAAAAAAACAACAGGCAAATACTGTTACAAGTTCCTTGCTAAATATTTTCCAGAAGCACTAAAAGGCTCACTGAACAGATCAATTCTGACTCTACATCTAATGCCTCAAACAATCTCCATTTCTCCAGTGGAGTTGTGTGCTTGGCCAGCAGATAGTAATCCAACATGTTGGCCAAGCTTTCTGAACCATCTCATGCTACGGCGTGTAGGATGAGTAAAACATGAAATTATCTAAGAAATATAAAAGGCCTTAATTTTCGGTAAATGAAGCTGCTACCTAATATTTGTGACTTGCCAGTAGGGAGCGCCCGCTGGCAAGGAAAAATTTTCTAGTAGTTAAACTAAAGGCCCAGGGAATACAGGTGTCAGGGCGCTGGGGGACGAGCTGCTGTCTCCCTTCTAATTAGTATTCCCCTCTCCTGGCTAGCTGCTACGCAACCGGGGAAGTGGCGGGAGCATAAACTGCTATCAGAGCTGAGCATTCTTGGGAAGGAAGACCCTATCCCTCTCGTCTCCAGAGCCAAGACAGAGGATGCCTATTCATGTGTCTAGAAATGAAGCAATGACTTCACGTGTTGAGGCAGGGCTGGGCTGGGAGCATGGCGTTGCAGGAGGCAGGGCGAGCAAGACAGAAGGGGCTGGAGGAGAGAACTGCGCATACGTGCCTCAGACCTGCTCTCCTCTCTACAAAAGGAACGGACGCCTGCTGTTAATGAGGTTGTTGAGTCATATACAGGACATTCATTCTTTCCAGATCTTATAAAAAGAGCCGGTATGAAACAGAATTCATTCCACACTCGTCAGTCCCTCGAGAGTGCGGGTTCTCCGGCCACAGAGCACCGGCCTCTGCTGGGATTCTACCTCTCGGCGTCGGAAGAAAGAGATAATCACGTTTTGATAAGATTTCTTTCTTGTGAACCTATTTAGCAGATACTGTTTTTCTGCAACAGATTCTGTGTGAGTGCTACTTAACATGAACTGTCTTAGAATAAAGAGGTGACAATTAGTTTAGTAAACGCGCACATAAGACAGCCCGGGATCAAGTACAAGCGCACGGCCCGCGGGCACACAGTTGCACACAGGGTTTTTGTGAGTCTGAAAAGTATTCGGTATGGAATCCTATGTTTTGGGATTTCGGAGCGAAGAAAGGAACTTCATAAAGGTGATCTTTCCACGTTACCATGAAAACATCGCATGATATTAACACTTCCAGCTTTAGAATTCTTACAAGATAAACACAGACCTCAGTTAAATTGTATTTAAGTATGTTCAACTGTTTTCAATTAATTTGTATAAAGTACTACATATTTATTTCCTTTGTAATTATATATGTATTTATATTTATATTATCATAGTAAATCTATTGAAATGCATATTTTCCCATTAGAGAATGATTCAAGCCAACACAATAAAACCAGTAATGGATACGATGACGGGGCAAAGACGGGTGGGGGGGGGTGTCACGAACTGGAGCTTTCCCAGTTACAGCTGAGTTGGGGTCCAGTTTGCCAAATGTGGTTTATTTACTTATTCTATCACCCTGACAGAGCATTTACAGCAAGAAAATGCACAGAATTAAAACTGAAAGGATAAGATGTGGAAGAAATGAAAACGGTTTAACATATTTCATCCCGTAGCATCTAGACCTCATCCATCAACACTAACCTGTTCTAGATCTAACACTACACGTACCCACAGTCAAAACTCGAGTCTATTTTATACCTATGGATGGTTTTGTATGTGCTTAAGAAAATAAACAGTCACTGGGCCCTTAGCGCCGGGGATCCAGGCTGAGAAACGCATCTGAGGGCTCTTCTGTCCGGTCTGAGCCCCGGAGAGCGTGCGGCGCCCTGCACAGGGCCTGCTCCGGTTCTCTGCCAGCGATGCAGGAGGGCGCCTCGGAAGGGGTGCTGGCTCGTCCGTGCCCTTGACCGCTGCGCCGGCCCTGGCAGCGGGACCTGCAGACCCAGCCTCGCGTGTGCGGTGCGGCCTGGCAGACAGGGCGCCATGCAGCGCGCGCCCTTCACAGAGGCCTGTGTCTACCCGGCCAGGACAGCCTTCCCGCAGAAGGACAGCGCGGTACTGAGCGCGGGGCTCCAGGGCAGGCGTGGGTGAGAACCCCAGCCCTCCACACGCTGGGTAGCCTTCCCACAGCATGCACTCTCTGGGCCTGAACTGTATTGAAAACATGACAGCATATTGCCACTTCTATCTAAAAGTTCTATCTAGAACTTTTAAAGGAATTAAATGAGATCATTTTTAAAGCAATTTAAAAAGTCCTTTAGAAGAGGTGTTATATTAACATTAGTAAGAACTATTTTATCTTAATTTAATCTCTTGAGATTCAGAGAAACACGCTAATTGGAAATTTTGGTCATATTTGTTTGCATTGAAGAGCAGCTACCTCACCGGGATATTAAGTCCCAACGGGGAACGTACATCATTGTTTTGAACTTACAAAGGTAAGGTTCTCATATTTCAAGTCCATCCAGGTTTCTTACGGTAATGCAGCTACTCAATTTCCATCTTTTCTGACATCACAGATTATTCTTGCAAGTAAATCTGAAAGCATTATATTTTTCCATCTTTATAAATGAGTCAAAATCCATGAAAACTCTGTATTTAAAAAAAAAAAATTCAAACAGCTTAGATAATGATGTCTCTGAGTTTGTATAACACGCACAGGTGAGTTTTGATGTGTGCAGTCGTCTGCTAGGGCTGCTGTAACAAAGTCCCACTAGCTGCAACATAACAGGAATGGATCATCCCACAGTCCCGGAGGCCCAGATGCCATCAGTGTTGGTCCCTTCTGAGGCTCAGGAGGAACCTGTCTCTCAAAACTCTCTGCACTTCTTCTGGTCTTGCGGGCAGGGCTTGACTGATGGCTGGTGATCGCCACTTGTCACCACTCTCTCTCCTCTATACCTGTATGTGTCCTTTTATAAGGACACCTTCCTACTGGATTGTCATCCACCCGAACGACCCCATCTTAATTTGATGGTCTGGAAAAATCCTACTTCTAAATTAGATCACATTGACAGCTGCAGGGAGGTGGGGGAGGGGAGATGGGGGCGGGGCTTTAGACTATCAATAACTTGACAACTCATATATTGTTGGGTGTAACAAGCCTGATTTTCTACAGTAGCAAGACATTTCCATGAAAATATATTCCAATATACTCTCCATTAATACCCATCTAGAAAGAAGATTTAATTTATTCTCAAAGACAATGATTTTCTCCCTATGGTCAAAAGGTCATCTTTACACTGAAGACATGGCGTAACTTTGTTTTTCTATGCACTAGAAAGAGTAGTAATGATAACCATGTTATCATAGAAGTCATCAAATTTGGAAATCAGTCTTTGCACAAATGGAAAATGTACAAAATATGCATAGATCGAGTTTCACCATTAGTACAGATACATATTCATACTCCAAATAATAATATTTGTAGATGTTTTGCCTGAGATCTTAACAGATACAAAACACGGATCCACCATTTCTACTTCTCACTATGCTTTATATAATACAACTTTAGATCAGAACCACAGGAGGTTCAGTTCTATAACTTTTTCCATGGTATATTTATATGTATTTGCAGAAGACCTTCGGAAACATTGTTATGGTTAATCCAGTTCATGATAAATAATAAAATTCTAATCATCTGTACACACAGTAAAGACCCCACAGCCTACCTGTATATATTCAGATCAGAAATAATCATAACACGAGAAGTTCTGATATTTTCTTCCCAATGAATTATATCTCCAAGGGTAAAGGTACACACTGTGGACACTACGATCATAGTTCAGAGTGTTTTACATGCTACACCCACACACATGAAGTCCACACGTGCACGGAGCAGGTCAGACAGTGGGGCTGTAGGTCAGCATCACCTGTTAGCATCCCTGAGGTTTCATGAAATGTCCACTGAGTCACAAAGACATGCAGGATGGATGGTGAGAAATCAGTTCCATGCTTTGAGCTCTGTGCTACGCCTGGGTGCACCTGAGAACACCTATATTTCTTTAACCTCTTTGTATTAAGAGTTTTTGTTTGCTAAACTGGAGAGAATGAAAATGAGCCCCTCCAACACATCACTTCAGGCACACAGCAGGCAGGAACTCCTTGGAGGTTCTCTCACTGCAGTAAACAGATTTCCCCATATTCGCTTGCCTAACAAACAGCTATTTTTAATCATCTCCTTAGTTTTAAGGCACTGGGGGAATAATTTAATTTTAATTGTTTTGTTTTCAGGGTCTGATGAGTACAGATTTAAAGCCAGAACTCTTTTCATGCCCGTGTCCACGAAGCCATTCCGAAATGATACACGGCTCAGTGAAATGTGACAAAAAGATAATTCTGGCCTTTTCACTTAACGTGCTGATGGGCTGAGCAAATTTAAAATCATAGTTCACTAAGTCATAAAGGATACGAAGGCGCCACACCAGGCATTTTGTCGGCCATCTTCAGCCCGGGTCCCACCACCCAGAGTGGCCGCACCCCCATCTGTCACCCCTCCGGAGGAGGTCAGGCCCCCCCTCGAGAAACGCTCCCACGGCCTCCGCGCTAACGCACGGCCCCGCGGGTCTGCCCCCAGGGCCGGGAACCCCGCGGAAGAGGGTCAGGCCACCGGGGCTCCGCTGCCCCCCCCCCCCCCCCGGGAGGGAGTCCCCCACCGCCCTGGGGACCTCCGCTAACGAGGTGTCCTCATTAAGGACGCGCCTCCCGGTGCTGCTGCTGCACTTTCCACTGGGTCATGGGAAATGCGTGAGCAAAAGTCTCTCCTGCAGCTGCCAAGGGAGAATCGGAACAAATTCTTCTTTAATTATTTGAAATGTGAGCGTTATTTAAAGGTATTAATGAGAAGAGGAAAAAAAAAATAAACTGGAAAAAATGATCTTTCGTCAGCCCACGACGGCCAGAGAGATTCTGACTCCGTTCTGCCTACGGTGGGCGGGCAGGCGGGGAGGCGACTCTCCAGGGCCTTGGACGTGCCACAGATGCGCTGGGGGTGCACCTTCCCGCAAGGACCCAAACCCGGTTCAATTTGCTGATCTCACTGACACAGGAGCAGCCAAAGACTTGTTTTTGTTTTTATTTGCCAGGTAGGCAATGCCCATTTATTTATTTTTTCATAATGAACACTTGCAGAGCAAGGCCTGTGTCAGCGTGTGCTGCAGCGTCTCCGGAGGGCTTCAGCTGTGCTGGGGGCATGGCATTTTCTGGAAATACTTTTAAACAAAATTCAGTTTTGACTATTTTAATAATGCTGACTCATCAGGCCTTTACCTTTCCTGCCCCTCTTTTTATATGTGGTGATACCCTGTAGGAGGATGCCAGGGATATCTGAGTGCACCACGCCCTCCATCACCCTGTGCAGGTGCAACACAAGCCAGTCTGGAGACAACACTTCAGTTTCCTGTGTTTTCAGACAGTCACCTGCTCTTGAGTTCTCTAAATCAGAGAACAAGTTCCGGTAAACCTTTGCTTATAGTCATTTGAAATTTGTGTATATACGAAATGTTAAGGTTCAATCTATTGAATGTATAATCTTTGACAAAAATGTTACCTAGTGCAGCTTATTCCCTTAAAAGGAATCTACCTCAGAGAATTGTTTCTGTGAAAAATGTATGAGATTAATTGACACAAATGTATTCATTTAACTGACTTAGATCTTTTATAATGTCAATCCTTTGTTCCATTTAATCTTTTGGCGCATCGAAAATGTATCATTTGATGTGAATTTACAGTTTAACAGGTACTTAAGAATCACCCATTTTCCTGAAAGTGGGTTAGAATATATTAAATAGTATCGGCAACGTGGAGAAAACTACATGGAAGTACCTGCGTGGCCAACACCCGTCTGCTCTTAACCACCTAATAAGCCACTGATCAGTGTTCTGTGTACTTTTCAACCTGTATTTTATTTCACAATAATATTTCAAAATCTGATATGAGGATAAACTAACCCAGGTATTAACCTCCTAAATTACCCACCAGGTCACCTTGACTCATGACACAGCCCCTCCTTTGAACTGATCTTCATTAACTCATTTCAAAAACCTTCAAACAAAACATTTCCCACATACTGGTATCTGAGCCAGAAACAGAGGATGATTAACGATGCTGCGGCCTGTCCTATGGCGCTTCAGGTGTCTTTGGGACACTTTTGAATCTTATGAAAATGACTTTAAAAATGTTTTATAGATAACAGATTAAAATCCTTTGCTATTTCCCGGGAAACTGACTCATGATGGAAATTATTTTTCACATTATTTAAACTCTTTCTGGAAGTTCATGTGAGGAATAACTGAATGTAAATTATGTGGCCACCAACATGATTACATAGCGCCAATGTTCTATTACTTTCTGTGTCCCTAAAATCGGAGTTACTCCCCAACACTATGGCTTGGCCTTATCAACTCAAGAGTTACTGCCCCTTGTCCAAGCAGGCTTTGTTTGTTTGTTTCATTAATTGATTTTTTTGGCTGATCTAGAAATGCCCCCACTGAGTTCCTGACATTGACATTGTGTCTTTTTTGATTTTGTTTCTAAACTCAATTAGGTCTCTCAGATGTGTCAAACCAAAACTGCTCTTGGCAAGTATAACAGGTGAGGGGAGCCTTTGGTCAGGATGATAGCAATGGGCTCAAGACAATTCAACTGAAACAAAAGGAGGTGAATTTTCAAATCTAGGGTGAGCTACAGAAAAGTCCTGGAGGGTGTTTATGAGGAGGCTAACAGCTGAGTTTATCACAGGCTTTTGCTCTTCGGTGCTTGTCTGAGTGACACTCAGCCTTCCACAGAGATGGGGTATGGTGGGGGAATAGAGATGCCATCGTCCTTAATTATTACAGTTCCAAGGGATGGCTTCCAGATCCTCCAGAAAGATACCCGTGGGTTGTAAGAGTGGCTGGAGACTGAGAGAAGATTTACATCTCAAAGGGGCAGAGAAAGAATTTAAATCTGCAAATTTTTGAAAGTAAATACTTTTTAAAAAGGAAGACCAGAGGCCTAAAGCCAGGAAGAAATCTGCCTAATGTTTCCTCATGCTCAGTGGAACCTTAAGGCCATCTTGGTCAGAATCCAGGGTGGGTTACATCAGGGCTACAGAGGTGTCTGTCCGAAATGATTAACACTGGGGCCTCTGCCTGGTAGTGAGTCAGAGAAAGGTCAAATTAGGTTCGCAATTTCTAAATAAAAATCAGAGTATCAAAGTGATTCCATTTGATCTTACTTGGAATAATCTCACAGATAATAATAATTATAGAAGAACTAATTATTTACTACTCAATAATTCTAACTCTTGATTAAAAACTCAGGGGGAGTTTTACACACACATTGTGTACATACACACACACTATGGGTGACATTTAACGATACAAAACATACTCTGAGCCCACTATTTTTCTCCTTTGGGGAAAGATGGCTGTTCACTAAAGGTATGTAGAGAGGGAAGCTGCTTTTCAAACATCCGTCTTCCGTGGTCCGAGGCTTTGAGGGAAGGAAGTTGAGTATACAGGTCATCTAGAAGGAGAAGAGAGCACTTCAAACACAGGAGAGTCAACATTCTGTGAAAGTGGAGCTACGTATCTAAATAGAAGAAACAGATTATGAGAAGGAAAATGTGTGTTTTGAAATAACAGCCCATTCTTTTCAGGGAACTGAATTTGGAAAGCAAGAAATTAGTGCATATTATATTACGAACCTCAGAGACTTATTCCATATCTCCACAGCAACTAGGCCAGTACTGAATAAATAATAGATATTGAACACTGGTTGATTTTCCTTCTCACTAGAATAATACAAGGCTAAATGGAGGAGCAAACACAAATGCTAATATAGAAGTGATTTGGGGGAAAGAACAGTTCTATTATTGAGATGCAGCACACAAAAGAGGTCATTATGGTAAGGAGAGAGCGCCTTGGCCTTATCCATGCATCTGTAGTACATTAAACATATATTATCAGAACAGTACAGGGGCAGGAGGACAGTATATTATTTTTTTGTGTTGCAGGTTCTGTACCAAGTCAACATTTTTTTAATGTTAAGATAAAACATGCGTAGATGAGGTAGTTGTGGTCTGGGGAGATCATGTTGCTTCCTCGTAGTCACAACTCAAGTATACTTGTGTCAACCAGCAACAGCTGGGGTGGACTTTGGCTGTGACACTGAATACATTCCTTCTTTGAATTCCTACATTTAAAACAGTTATTGGACACAGAAGACTATCTGGAAACCTTACATTGAAACTTTCCTTCTTTCTCTCATTTTCTGCACACACTTCATCAGACTTTCCTCCTGACTCTGTAAGCCAAAATATATTTAAAATCTAAATGACTCTGCATAATCTCCCCTGTGTCCACACTGTTGGTATCCACCATCATCACCATCACCAAAATCATCTTAGCCTTCTTGCTTCCTCCCTTGCCTCCTGGACCAGCTGCATGTTTTCTGGTAAAAACAGTGTAAAATAAAAAATACAAAGAAAGAAAGGCAATATCTCAGCTTCCCCAGGGGAGCCAACCCCTGGCAGTGTTTCAGCTGAATGTAGCCACATCAGCAGACTCAGGCAATCACAGAATGACAGCAGCCTTGGATTACAACCCTCAGATGCCATGAGTGAGTGGATGGGTATCTAAATATATAAACCAGAGTGAGGTGGATATATAAATAGAGAGAGAGATGTGGAGGGGAAACGGGAGACACATGGAGAACAGACATGTAGACACAGTTGGAAAAGATGGGGGTGGGTGACAGGCAGAGGCTGCTCCTGGTCCTTGGCAGAGCGAATGGCAGCCGTTACTCGACTCCACGAGGATTATGTGCTGCATATTGAAATGTTCAGTCTCTCCTTCTGTCCCAGCTCTCTGGGACTGTCTGACCCCTTTCTTGAGGTTCCCCAAAAGGAGAAACCATAAACTGGGCCAGTATTGGGTTTCAGCAGCCCCACTTAAAGGCTGAGCCTGTTTGGCTGGCATTTGCCCATGAGGGGATGCATAACGTCTGCATTTGGATTAAGAAATATTATTTGAGGGCCTCCCCTGGTGGTGCAGTGGTTGAGCGCTGGGCTGCAAGGCTGCCTGTAGCCTCTGCAGCGCCGGTTCGTTTCCCGGCCTCCGGGAGGGTCCCTCCAAAAAAAAAAAAAAAAATTATTTGAATTTGAAATCCTGCTCTCTCTCTGTTGGCTTGCTCTCCCTCTGCACACCAGTTCTGTTCTAATTCAGCTCATTTTTAAAGCGCTCTCTTTGTGTGTGGATGGCTGGACCCCCTTTTAAAATGCACATCCCCTTAATAGTTCGGGGTTCCTGGGTACCCTTCTGTCATATGCTAACAGTCTCAAAACATGGAATTATGTTGCTCTATCTTTTGAATTTTTGCTCTTACATCTTTTACTAACAAAATGCAGTCATTAAAAAAAAAATGGGGCCTCCCATGGTGGTGCAGCAGTTGAGCACTGGGATGAAAAGCTGCCCACAGCCTGTGGAGCACCGACTTGATCCCCAGCCCCCAGCAAGGGTCCCACATGGCATGCAGACCTCTCCTGCTGTGCCCCCTGCTCCCCTCAGCAGTGTACTTCAGTCCTTCTGCCTGCTCTGCTCCCCGCTCTGGCTCTGGTGAATCCTCTCACCCTCCCGTGCTTCTCACTGTACCCAGTGCTTCTATAAATAAATAAATCTTAAAAAAAAAAAAAATGGTGAGAGGAATCCCAGACCAGCAGAGGCTGTGAGCTCCCACAGGCTTTCCGTTTTGTTTTCTTTCTACCTTCCGGAAAAAGGTCCCACAGCAACTTTAGGAACTTAACCCAAGCTCCTCTGCTTCCTTTTGATCCCTCCTAGCTGGGTCTAGTGAGAAAAGAATTTTGAACTTAATTGTTTCAATATCAAGGAGAATTTTCTATTTCAGGATAAAAGGTTTGAAATACAAAATTTTGAGCCTGTGTAAGAAATCATTTTCTCAAAGGGCCTGTATCTCTTCTAATGCAAACAATCTGATCAACATTTAAAAAGAAAACTTAACAAGGTTTTTAACAGAGTAAAGTGATTTTTCTGAAACATATTTGTTTTCAATTTGAAAGAGAATCAATTGGTGACTGCTAAGATCAGCCCTACATAAAACTCCTCTTTGTTCATTAATTTCCATGCTAATTGACAGGTATTACAGGAGGTGGATGAATCTCACTTTAAAACATCATGTCTAGGGCCTTCCTGGTGGCACAAGGGGTTAAGTCTTGGCACTATCAAGCTCTCTGCAGCCACTTCAGCACATCCCTGGCTAAGGGAGCTGACCCACATGGCACAGCAGACCTTTCCTGTCTCCCAGCTGCTCCCCTCAGCAGTGGATTTCAGTCAGTCTGCCTGTTCTGTTTCCCACTCTGTCTCTGGTGAATCCTCTCACAACCCCCACCCCGCATTTCTGGCCTGTCCCCCAGCTCTTGTATACACAAATAAATAAATCTTTCAAAAAAAACAAAAAGTATCACATCAAGTGCTGAAAGGAGCTTTCAGAGGAGGTATTATGCCATTTATTTTAATCCCATTGGAAAACACTAGTTAGCATTAAAGCTATTTATTTATTTTTACTTTTTAAAAAAGTTCCTTAATGATTAGGAATATATTTGCATTTATTTATAATGTAAAAATTTTATTATACCCAGTTATATCAGACAGTAAAACTTGAAATCTATAGTTGATAAAATAGTAATTCATAAACAAGAAACTGATAAATCTGTTAACAAATACCTCTACCAAAGTATGAACTTTATCATAGATTAAAATATAATTTTAATCTTTAATTTTAATTTAAAATAATTTAATATAAAATACATACAAGTAACATATTTAAAGTTAGTGTTAACCTAAAGATTCAGGAAATAATTTAAAAAGCAAAGTGTGTTTATTTGGGATCAAATAATCACAATTTGAGCTACACAGATGTAGGCAGAAAACTCACATTGTGCCCCAAGAAGGAAGAACAAAGTCAGGTTTTTTTTTTTTTTTTTTATGGGAGTAAAAGAAAAAGATGATGTAAGTGGTTAAGGAAAAGAGTTAATTAGTGTTAACAAGCTCAAGCTATTCTTGGCTCCATATAATTGGCTTCTTATTTGAAATCTAGAAAGGATGAAAAGGGAGCTGGCTGATTCTATCTCGGCTTAGTCTCTACTCATTGGTAGTTGGGGGGTTTCTCCAGTTGAACGCTCTGTTGTCATAATGGGGATGACTTCTTAAAACAGTTGCTTTTGACCCAACCCTAAGGTCTTTGGCCAATTCAAACAAGACAGGTGAAGGGACTGATCAGACCACCTCAAGACTAAGAACTGTTCTCTAGACACTTGCTCTGACAGGCAGAGAATTTTGAGCTGAGAGCAATGACATCCCTTGGGACTGAGGAAGTGCCTGTCCTGGCCTAAATTCTCCCCAAATCTAAGAACAGACATCCAAGCCCTTTTCCTACTGTAGAAGTGATCACTGCTCCCTCCTTTTTATCAAGAACACTTGCGGGTTCCTCCAGTTGTACATTCTTTAGTGAACATGGCCTCCCTATCTCAGGAGCTCATCTCTATTGTCAAAATGTTAGGGCCCAGCGGTCTGAGGGATGCCAAGGTCCTTAATGTCTACCCAGGAAAGAATTCATGCTGGAGGCGGTGTAGGGGAGAGTTGGGGATGGAGCTTGACTACAGGTGAAAGTACACACCTCAGAGTGGGCGCAGGGGTTCCCAGGAGAATCTGCCTGGGGTTTAGGGCTACTGGTACAACCACTGTTCCTAGGGGCAGGGGCTCCTGGCTGGGATCCTGAATAGGTTTTGACAACTTTTGCTTAACAAAAGGGACAGGAATTTACAGATTGGGATAATGAGATTTGGCCAATTTTATCAAAAGTACCTGACCCTCTAACCTCCTGCTTGATAAGACAGAGTTTTACAACTAGTGGCCCCTGATGTGAGATAAACTAATAGGGCTTGAGTCACTTTGTTCTGAAATGTGCTAAATTCCTTTTCTCCCTCAACAATAGAGAGGGAGAAACCCCTTCTTATCTGTCATGGATGCCCCCCTCCTGGATGCCCCAGGTCCCTAAACCCAGAATAAGTATCCCGGGTCTGCCCCATTGTTTTTTTTTACAATTGGCAACTGTGCAAACGTTATTAAATTTTGCGCTCTTTCCTATGAATCTGGCTGATGCTGATGCGCGTGTCCAGGCAGCCTCAGAAGAACCCAGCTGGAGTGGGAAATTTCTCCCTGTGCCCCAATGCAGGCAGGGCCATTTCTATATAATGGTTCCTGTTCTGCTTTAAAAAGGCTTCACAGATGTCAACTTTTCATAATTGTTTACATTTACAAAGCGGGTATTCTCTAGCCGGTAAGAGGCAGGTCCAGGTCCGGCTAAGAGAGCAGGGCCAGTGTCAGGAAGGCTGGGTTACAGAGCTGACTGGACGGCTAAGAAATTGTGTAACACGGACAGAATCACTTTGTCTCTGGATAACAACTTCCTAATATTTAAATGAAGGTGTATATAATCAGAGTTTCTCGGGGAGCTTATTCAAACTTTCTTAGAAAGATTTTAAAAATAAATTGAGGGCAGGAGCGTTTTCCTCACAGCTTCTATTTAAACTGAATTATTATAGACATTCCCCTCTTTAAATGCAGTGAAATGCAGGTGGCCAAAGTTATGAACACAAATGAGATGGTAGAGAAATATTTCCTCTGTATTAAATGAACATGAGCTCGCGCGTATCATCGTACCAAAGGTGGGTACTGAGGTTTAAAGGCGGTCCCAGATTTTTGCAGATGTAGGCGGATGAATTATAAAGTCAAGCCCTTCACTGTAGTCAGCTCATCCACACTGTTGCAAGATGCGTCCTGTGTCAGACTGAGGACCAGTGGTAATCAACTGACGCTGGGCGGGTTCTGCAAAAGGATGAACGCATCGTCTGGATTCCCTTCCTCCTCGCAAACATCACGACTTCCGTCACCTTGACAGGTCGAGCGCCCAGTTGGTGTCATTTGGTTACATCCGCAGTGCCTGGGCCACACCGGGAGCCGCCGGCTGGAGAGGAGACATGGAGCCAGAGACAATGTTCTGTGTGTAAACTGGAACGCGGTCAAGTTTCTGCGAGTAATTGGAGGGGTAGGAATCGCGGCTTCCAGAGAGCAGATGCAGGTGCTTGCCTCAACCATTGGGCTTTTGGGGGGTTGGCACGCCTCGTGCCCGTTAATAATACATTGGCACCTTCAGACTGATCCCGGGCAGTCAGATATGTCATAATGTGTTTTCTAATTTCGCCCAGACTGAGGATTTTACACTTGGGCACCACAACCACCTGAGTGGGGGCGTTTGCCAATAATGTGAGCTCCAAATCCGTGTTGCTGAGGCGAGCGGAGACGGCCTCGGACGGGTGAGATGAGAGGGATGCATCACGGCCCGAGTCTCCCACAAGACTGGAAAGTGCTGAAAACCGTAGTCGTCTTTGTTTTCACTTAGACTATTTTACACATGGATTTTGTTCAAGCTCCAGTTCACACGTAATGAGATCTTAGTGGCGGTACAGTGATGGCTTATGCCATTTTTTGAGTTCAAAATAGAAAATTACAAATCATGGGCCATTTTTGGTCAATGACATGTGTTGTGCTCGGAAGCATTTTTACAAAATACAAATAGTGGATCATATTACAATTACCTTAATGTGCCCTTGAAGGCTAACAGGAGCCCCACAGGAACAGGGTGATCCTCAGGGCAAGGAGGAGCCAGCTCCCTGCCCCACCCGAGGAAGGGAGGAGCTGGGCCTCCATGAGCAGGAGGGAGGAGGGGGGAGGGGGGAGGGGGGAGGGGGAGAGGGGGAGGAGGAAGAGGAGGAGGAGGAGGGGGAGGGGGGAGGGGGAGAGGGGAGGAGCAGGAGGAGGAGGAGGGAAGGAGGGGGAGGGGGGGGGGAAGAGCAGAGAGGAGGAGGGGGGAGAGGGGAGGGGGGGAGGAGGAAGGAGGAGAGAGGGGGAAGGGGAGAGGGGAGGAGGAGGAGAGGAGGGGGGAGGGGGGAAGGGGAGGAGGAGGAGAAGGAGGAGGGAGGGGAGGGGAGAGGGGAGGGAGGGGAGGGGAGAGCGGAGGAGGAGGAGGAGGAGAGGAGGAGGGGGGGAGGGGAAGGGGGAGAGGAGGAGCAGGAGAGAGGAGGAGGAGGAGGAGGAGCTCCAGAAGAGGGCGGGGACCAGAGGCGGCCCTGGGAGCAGAGAGGCAAGTGAAGAAGGCGCCCTTGCTTCTCCGCTTGGGCTTGTAGGAGGGACTTGGGGGACACGGAAGGAGACACGTGAGAGAGACAGAGATGGGGGTGAGGGACCGTGGGAAGGGGGTGTCAATGGCGGCGGCCTTTACTTTGACTTGTATTTTGGTTTTCTCCTTTCCTCCCAGACCTAGCCGGCCCCTCTGCCACAAGGCAACCCCGATATGAAACACCCTGACTCCCTAACACCTTCTGCCCTTTTCCATGTTTCCTCACTCCAGGCGGCCCTAGATGATGGGTGGTGGCTTTTGGGGCTCCGTGGTGCTGTTCGGGCCAACCCTGTTTGGCTGGCATTTACCCATCAGGGGCGGTAACTTTGGGGCTTCACGGGGAAACTATGTCAACTGCATCATCTCTCCCCTCTGTAGCGCACTAATTGTATGAGAGTTATTTTATCTGAAAGGTCTTAGGCAACAGGGTGTGTTTTGTCTTGCTGCAGAACCTAGTTAGAGCAGGAAGATTTTGGGGGTTCTGGGATACCCCTCCTTCGCTCCTGCAACACTGCAGGTATCAGTAAGTCTGGGAATTAGCACCCTTCCTGGAGGCCTCCTGGCACCCAGATTATTGTCTCTCTCCTGAGAGAGTGTGGGGGTGGCGGTGAAAGTGACGCCTGCCCCTTAGATTCTTCTAGGTTAGCAAACTGTCAAACGCACATGCGTCAGATGAACAAAAGAAAAATAAATGAAGGAAGGTCAATCACGAGGTGTGGACCCCTTGGACATCGGGGAGAAACCCAGTCGAACTGTGTAAATAAACAGAATATAATCGCGTAAGTCGCCATACCCAAGGTCAGTAGAAACAAAGGACATGGGGCCGGGGAGAGTCAGCTGGGGGAGGTCACCTGCAAAGGGACAGAAGTCCGGACATGACTTCCACGTAGAGTTAAGTCTCTTCCTTCAGAGTTAGACTCCCAGGCTTTCCTGGAGCAGCGAGGGAGAGATCTTCACCAAGGGAGCATCTCCATTACACATCTAAATGTCTCTTGCAGAAAAGCAACCTCTCTCCAGTCATAGAGCCGCTTCTGTGAAATAATTCTTATGCCAAAAAGACATTTTGGGGGTGGCAGATTTTGTTCCTTTACCTTAGCAAGTGTTTTAATTGAGAACAGTATTTCATATTCAGGTTTTAGCAGTTCCCCCATTGATACGTACTTAACATCCAGTATAGATGAAACCAAATTGTGTCATTCTAGATATCTAGACTATGTAACTGCCACCCCAAAATAGGTCTCTTTGGCTTAAGGATTATTTTAGGCCTGTTATTTTTAAGAATCAGCAGACTACGGAGAAGTTCTGAAACGGAGAAGTTCCCCGCGGGTGAGAGACTTGTACTTTGACAAGGGAAATCTGTATTTGCAAGGGTGTCTCCCTCCCTCCCGGTACCCACAGGAGGAGGGTGACTGGGCTCTGGAAACTCCTCAATGGGAAGGCGGCAGAAGGCACCGGCTTAAATCTGCATAATAGCCACACCCTCCCCTACAGAGCCTTTACTGGCAACCTCCCCCTCAAGTGCCTAAATTTACCCCGAAAGTGGAACTGTTGCAGGAAGAGAGCTGTGCAGAGGCAGAGACACTTTCCTTATCAGCTTAAGGGTGTGACCTTTGCTTTGCAGACATCACCTGTGCCTCCCTGAGGACCCGCCTCAGCCCTCTTTGATCCCCTTTCCTGAGATGGGGCTAAAACTCCATGACTTGGATGCCTTTTGAATCCCCGTATTTTTATGGGGCGCCTCTACACATGGGAGAAATCCAGTCAAACTGTGGAAATCAACAAAATAGCACAAGTCACCAGATTCTTTTGTTAATCTGTTCTCTGTCGAGAACTTAAAAGAAAAGGGAAATTTTTCCTCCTCTGCGCAGTGCATTTGTAGGTGATCGTGAACAGTTGGTGACTTGAATCTAAATCTAAGTACAACAGGAATGGCCTGAACTTACGACAAAAATGGATGGAAATAAAATGTCAGCATTTCCTTCTTTTCAAAAATAATTATAGGGGTGGAAGGAAATTCCCCCTATTCCTCTGAGTTCTTCTCAACTGGCTGAACAATTAAATTAACATCACGCAGGTTACTAGAAAGGAAATCTTAACTACTTAAGCACGGGGAATCCACAGAGATGTGTATTCCAAGGTCAGTGAACAATGAACAAAAGCCAAGGTTTATATCCTGAGTTAAGCATCTGGATAGGGATCTGGGGTTTCCGTGAGAGAAGAGGGGACACCCATGAAAATATGATGAAGACCAGATGGCCAGTAGCTAGACTGGAGGTTGCCCTGCCAAGTTAGACTGGGTTCCCTCAGAGCAAGGCAATCTGTGATAAAACCGTCAGGGGGAAAGGATGTCCAAAACCTCTAAATGGGTGAGACCCTCAATTCTCAGACGTCATGGTAGCTAATAAGAGTGTTGGGAGGGGGAGGGCCTCCCTGGGGGCGCAAGGGGTTAGTCTCAGCACTGTCAAGCCTTCAGCAACCACTGCGGCAAAAGTTCTATCCCTGGCCAGGGAGCTACCCACATGGCGCAGCAGACCTCTCCCGTCTCCCCGCTGCTCCCCTCAGCCGTGCATTTCAGTGGATCTGCCTGATCTGCTCCCCACTCTGTCTCTGGTGAATCCTCTCACCCCCCGCATCTCTGGCCTGCACTCCAGTTCTTGAATGCATAAATAAATAAAAATAAATCTTTTTTAAAAAGAGTGTGGGGGGTAAAAGACAGGCTGCCCTCTAGCAAGAGTAGTGGCAGGGGCCTCAAATGACCTCCACTTGAAATAATCCACGTGCCCAGAGGACACTGCTTAAAAAGCCGATTCAGAACACGTCGGGCGGTCTGCCCTTCGCTAGACAAAACCGACACGCAGGTCTGTGCCGTCCCGTATTGGAAAGCTGACGCCAGGGTAGAGAGGACCATGAGCAACGCGCACGCGAGCGTTTAGCTGGGTGAGAGCATTGTTAGGATTTCTTTTCTTTTTACATTACACAGTACTTAAAAAAAAATGAAACTTGTCTTCTAGAATGTCGTGAAGGAGAACACAGAGCAATGTCCCCCAATTATATTTCAAAGTAACAAATGGTAGTGCCGCGATTTTTGCCATCACCACACCAAGGGGGAGGCGCAGCAACAGGCCACGCCAGGTCTCCGGGAGGGGCGGAAACAGGCCAGATGGCCGTTCTCAGAAGCTGACCAGCGTCCTCTGGGGATGTGTGACTAGATGGGTTTTTTCCTGCTGTTCCTTGGACTGCGTATGTCTCTCTTGCTTTATTCCCTTTATTTTTTTCAAGAGTAAGTATCATTTAATTAGGTGGTCTTATTAATGCGTACCCGTGAGGAGTTATATCACCGAACACGTAAAAAATTGGTAAAGTATTTTTTTAGAACAATTTGTCTTTTTTGTAATAATTAATTTTTGTTTTTTAGATCACTGTTCATTTTTAAACAATATTTGCTTCCCCCACCCCCTCAGGGGCAGTCCCCATCGAAATAAGCCAGAAGGAAGAAGAAAAATATCAGATGGTTTCACTTACAGTTTTACTCCCTTTAAAGAAATGCCTTTTAAAGTCTTCAGGCTGTGACACATCTCGACCCAACCGCTCTCTTTTCCAAGGCCACTGAGAGGACAGATTCAGTCAGAGGAAAGCAGCAAAGAGCAAAGACAAGGAAAAGTGATTTCTCTGTTCCAGGGCAGTTTGTCAACGGGAAGTTGTTTGAGGCAAGACTGGGTTTGACATCAGTGAACAGCTCAGCCCAGGGCCGGGGGGCGGGGCAGTGAGTTCAGGGGTTTCAAGCTCATGAAGATTCTGTGGGACAAGCTGAGGTTCAGGGCAGGTGCAGTGAGCAGCCGCTCGCAGACTGGGCATGAGGATGGCATCACCACACGTGGCGTTTTTAAGCATCAGAAACCAAAGCCAGATAATTGACCAGGACATCAGTCACTGGGCTTACTTCCAGGGTTGGTCTCCCCAAAACTGTGAGGTGAGCTTTATCGGCAGGCACGGAGAATTCCCCATGGCACGGGAGCTAAAGGGTCATGGCGGCCTGTCACCCCAGGGAGTCTGTGGCCATCACTTAAAGAATGCAGGTTGTTTTCAGGCACAGGAAGAGAAGGACTTGGGAACCATTTTTATCCTTTGTCCTTTCTCCTAATCAGAGAAGTGACTGATGCCTCCCTCCCTTGTTAAGCTGGACTGTACTTTGGGAGGTCTCCTCTAGGCACAGGTTATCAGAGAACACATTGTCTGTATCTGAAAACTGCTTCCTTCTCTCAGAGTGAGGGTGGGTGACCTCCTTCTTGTGTTCATGGGCCGTGTCCACCCCTCTTCATGACACCCCAGGGCCTAAGGATAAATACCTGTCTGCACCATTATTCTCCAGGATGTACAACCATGTAAACTCTCCATTCATATAGATCACAGATGTGGATGTAGACATAGTTATGGCTACATGGATACAGGCAGCGTAGTGACCCTCACTTATGGAAAGGTGGGGGGCCAGGAGAGAGAGCAACTTCACTTATCAATTAAAAACCAACCAGGTAAGAATACACTTACAAACACATGGAAAAGGCCAGCACAGACTGCAACCTGGCTGGGCTGAGAGCCCCACGGAAATCGGCATCAGCAGGTGGTCCTGACAAGATGCCTCTGAAAAGTGGTGTAAATGCAGGCACCGAATTTCAGATCTTCGTGGACTCCATGCCCAGAGTCCTGAGCGCTCCCCAGGGTGTGATGAAAACCTCTGGCGCTGTCCCTGGAGAAGCGGCAGCTCCACCCTGCAGATGGATGG
Organism: Talpa occidentalis; assembly: GCF_014898055.3. Lineage (NCBI taxonomy): Eukaryota > Metazoa > Chordata > Mammalia > Eulipotyphla > Talpidae > Talpa > Talpa occidentalis. Next base: position 115,752,213 of record NW_023605194.1, read on the forward strand.
CCACCGGCACTCTCAGGACTGGGTCCTACCCACACTGAATGCCAGCCCCGGGAACTCTGGGAAGAGGTTCATCCACCCGCCGCCTTGTTGTCAATTATGGATTCCCTGAAGAAATTCTTATTGGAGCTTTACACATCTGGATCTTAAGTCCAATTTTCCAACTCTGCGGAAGTCAGCCCTCTAGAGACCCTGAGCTGAAGCAGTACGCTGGGAAATCTTGCACTTTTCACCTCCTGATCTGTCTGATGTTAATTTGTTCATCCATCCAGCAGCCGAAGACCCCAGATGAGGGGGACACAATTTCTCCTGAACCCTAAAACAGATAATAGCCTATTTTATGATGACCCTACAACGCCCAGTCCTGGTGAATAGTTAAGACCAGGTACAGCAAAGCCCTGCGCAATCAAAGGGAGCAAAACTGCACCCAGGGGCGCCCTGTCCTTCCAGCTCTGGACCGTGGCCCTGTAGCCACACAACTGGCAGGAGAGATGCAGGCACAAGTTGTGCTCAGATTCACAGAAAACACAGAAAGGGGGAGGGAGTTCCCTTGGAGTTTAGTACACCTACTCTTTGCTTTTCTTCTCTGAGGGAAAACAAAACCCAACAGATAAAAACAAAAAAAAAAAAACCCGTGTGATACCGTGGCCTCCTTCCTGGTGACGGTATAGACTGTATGCCTTCCCGGCGGCAGCCCACGCACTGCTGAAGCCTTGATCTGGATTCAGAGAATCAAGCTGGGTTTTGTTTAGAGGGTTACTTGACATTGTGGGTAACAGTCACTGTTCACTGCAAGAGGAGGAGGAGAGGTAGCATGCCTCTGGAGAGATTATTCTAACGATTTTGAAGGCATATTCAAAAAATACCTTCTCTTCCACAAGACTGTGATGCTTCACCGATATCGCGGTCACCACGCCTTGAGCTATTTGCCAGCCAAATAAATCGTTGCTACTAACAAGGTGTACTTCATTCCCACTTTTATAGTAGGAAATAAAAATGTGTTAATTACAATCCATCCATCCATCCTTCCATTCTATGGTTCAGGTTTCTAATTGCTAAATGTCCCCACCCCCTCAAAAAAGTGTGTATTTAAGAAGCAGCAAAGCATCTCAAATGAGCATCTCATCTAACAGCCATGGCAAACCTTACTTCCACATTTATTTTCATATCGCATCTGTAAATACTGCCATGCTCTGTGATGTCAGACAGGCTCCATTTTTGATGCTTGATTGCTGACAATTTCAAGTCACTCTCCCACTTTCCTTCTTGCCCCACATCTGTGAAAACCAGTAAGAAAACTCAGGCACACCCGCCTTGGCATCCGCACAAAGTTCAAACCACACAAATGATGGGAGGCCCAGCTGCAGCCCCAGACCACATCAATATCTCACAGCCAATCCCTCCCCTGCTCTCCAACTCTGCATACATGGGAGCTTGATCTGCTCTCCCAGGGAGCACGTCACTGAGTGACAAGCCCTCTGTGTGGTATCATCAGTCTCTTCATCCAAAGTAAATTTGGGGTGGGGCGTGTATCCTGCTTTGATGGGGTGACTAGCATATATTCCTTTTGCCGGACATATTTCACTTTGGTGCCTTTAGATTTTTCTAAGATATTTTCAGTAATACACCACATGCATCAACATCTTAAAGAATGATTTTTTTTAAAGAAGGAAACAGGAATGTTTAGCTAATTATCTAGATTAGATTATAATATGCATTACTTGTAGGCTGGATACATGTTTTAATATGGATACATATTTTAATAACTTAAATGTTAAGTTGCCCACTACAAAATTTTTTTCCCCTCTCCGTAAGTGTCCCCTTTGCTGAAATATTTTGGAGTTGTTTTTTATTCTTTTTTTAAAAAAGATTTATTTATGCAGACAAGAACTAGGGTACAAGGCAGAGGTGTGGGGGGTGAGAGGATTCGCCAGAGACAGAGTGGGGAGCAGAACAGGCAGATTGACTGAAATACACTGCTATGGGGAGCAGCAGGCGAGTCAGGAGAGGTCTGCTGCTCCATATGGGTAGCTCCCTGGCGGGCCGGGGACCAAACTTGTGCAGCAGTGGCTGCGAATAGCTTCATGGGTTGCGTCTTAACCCCTCACGCCCCCAGGGAAGCACTGTTTTTTATTCTTTATTATTAATATTCCCTTTTGATCATTTCTTTCTAGTTTACCTATCTCTGATCCTTGTCTTTAATTTCCTAACTATATTATGCCTTTCCAAGGGACACCTTCTCTTCTTCTTGTGGATTATTTTTTTAAAGATTTATTTATTTGTACAAGAACTGGGGTACAGGCCAGATGTGCGGGAGGGTGAGAGGATTCACCAGAGACAGAGCAGGGAACAGAACAGGCAGACTGACTGCACTGCTGAGGGGAGCAGTGGGTGAGACAGAGAGGTCTGCCCCGCCATATGGGTTGCTCCGTGGCCTGTGGGGATCAGACCGGCACTGCAGAGGCTGCGGACAACTTCACAGCGCTGCGCTCAACCGCACTACTGTCTTTCCCTTCTGAGACTCCAGGGCCCGCTTTTCTATACTGCTTGGTTCCTTTATTGTTCATTCCATCAGATCGCATACCTTATAAGATCCAGATATTGCTTTCTCCTACATTATGTACTATTTCTTCTGCACCTAGTACTTTTTAAAAATGAATATTTCTTCTTTTATAATCAAGATATTTAAATATTCAATATTGTGAAAATAAAGTTCAATATGTTAATATGGACACATAATTTAGATTATTACTAAAGGGAAGGTTAAAACTATTTATTTTAATAAATAGTGTGGAATGAATGAACTTTGTGTTGTTTCTCTGAAGATTTTTTCTCTGTAATATTGACAGCATGCTTTATTTTGACATTTAAATTTAATGAATATGATAGACAGTTTTAGAAGTCTAAAAGCTTCCTAAAAGTTAGTGATAGAAGATACGAGTGATCCTAAATCAACTTACTTCATATCAAATTATTTTAACCTAATATACAATTGCTAGATAAATGCTGTTGAGACACATTGTTCCGTGCAAAGGGAAAAAAGGATATTTTCAAAGAAAGAGGTATAGTCTTGGGCCTCCCTGGTGGTGCAAGGGGTTAAGACACAACGTATGACGCTATTCGCAGCCACTGCAGCACAAGTTCAATCCCCAGCCAGGGAGCTACCCACATAGCGCAGCAGACCTCTCCTGTCTCGCCTGCTGCTCCCCTCAGCAGTGTATTTCAGTTCGATCTGCCTGTTCTATTCCCCACTCTGTCTCTGGTGAATCCTCTCACCTCCTGCACCTCTGGGCTGTACCCCTGTTCTTGTATGCATAAATAAATAAATCTTTAGAAAAAATAAGAGCTATGCCCTTACAATAGTTATAGTACAGTATGCTGCACATTTTATTGTGGTTGCCAGGTTATAATGTTTTAAAACACAGACAAGCTTAACGTTGAATGCAATTTAAACAGATGCAATTATAAAAGTTCATGTAAGCGTTGCATAATTTGGAGTATTTTGATAAAATTAGAAATGGGAGGAATGCAATTAGATATTATGCTATTTCTCAGCAATAATGAATTCTGTATGCATCTTGTTAGGGAACTATTTAAAGTGAACACACTTTTTATTTTTTAATTAAATGCTTATTACTAAAATATGAGTACGCACAGGTACAAATATGCTATGATGATCAGAAATGGCACTAGCAATTGTAACAGAATGTGATCAAGGAGAATGAATACAATTAAAATACCTTTATCATGTCATTAAAGTTATTAAAGATCTCAGTGACACATGCTTTATTAGAGGAAATCTAGGACACAGTAAGTAGAGAGATGTTTCAAAGAATATATCTTATTTACTGATTTTTCAGGAGGAAATGTTCTCTGATTCTGTTCGTTCATGATTGACTGAAAAGATGAAATAGTTGAGAATAAAGAAAAAGTAATACTGCTCCAGGCTCCGACCCATAAGAGCAGGTCTTTTGCCCTCTAGGGAAAGAACTCTCCAGAGCCTGCTGGGTGCAGCTGAACCAGGCAAGGCTTTATTAGAGGCTCAGACATTTTTTGGTTTTATCCATTTTGTTTTTGTGTTCACATCCATGGCCTCTGTTCTCACAATCAGTTCCCTTGCCGCAGCTGCTTTAGCCCAACCATGTGGAGCAGAGTGGACACCGGCTGTCAGGTTCCTAGAACGCACGATGCCATTCTATCTCATGTTCATACCTGATGCAATGGGGACATCTTCTATTGCAAGAAAACCTCAAGTCTCTGCCTCAAGTTGTCTTATATATTTCTTTCTTTGGGTTTCCTTAGGTTAATTAGTAATACGAGTATTTAGTAATATCAGTGACTCCAAAGTACTTTTTGGAGACTCAAAATATTTAATTTACATCAATTTTTTGAGCATCAGCCCAGCGAGAAATACTAGCGTGTGACGCTGCGATTCAGACAACCCCCCTCCCTTTCTGAGAGGATTCTAATCTAGTTAAAAATGAAAATAGGTGTATAAATCAGACACTAAGGAAGTGACAGAAAAGAATGACGGAAAAGAATGACAGATGCGCGCTGAGTTGCACAGCACAGGAAAAACTCGAAATCCAGTGTATTGTTTGACTTTTCCCAGCCCGTGGTATCAGGCAGTTCTTGTGATGAACAAGTCATTCTCCCCATTCTGTCAGCCCACGCCTTCATTTGTAAATGTTCTTCAAATAAAATAATCACACCCTGTACACGGTCTACCTTGTTGGGCATGGTTTCTCTCGCTGAGCCCCATTACTGAGGGCAGATGTTATACACACTTAGTTTCACCATCTTGACACTTTGGCATTACTTAGCGTTCACATCCATTAGCACGCATCCCATTAGCTCTGCACCACAGCCCTGAGCGCAGGACTGCACGCGGTTATTTTTTCACTTCACATTCTTTCTCTTGATAGTCCCATCCACAGCAACAGAGACTCAGTCTAAATTACAGCACTTTAGATCTAGGAAGCCTCGGAACATATCATTTTGCCCAGCACCTTATTTTTTGAATTAGAAAACAGAGACGAAGTGTTGTCTCTAGAGCTCCAAATTAACTCGCCACGCTCAATGCCATGTATTTCCAAAAGAATCCACCTACTGGCTGATGAACTCAAAGCTGAACTGCCAAGTATATTTAGAACAGCTACAAGGAGGCATGTGCAATACACTTTAAATGTTTCATGCTTCCATAATTGAAAGATGATTCAAGGGATAATAATTTCAGTACCGTAAATCTTATTAAATGAAAATGGTCTTGGGTCCCAACACAGTGGCAAAGGGAAACCTCACAGCTGCTGCAAGATCCCCTCATTTCAAAAAAAAAAAAAAAAAAAAATCCAAGGTTACATAATAAATGCACAGTAAATGTGAGCACAGAAATTTGCCATGGAATTGCTCACTTCTACTGCTTGAGATCAGAAAAGGCTTCATAGGAGTTAAGTTTGATTGAGTTTAAATATGTAACCAGCAGACATATACATGGGAAAGGAATTTATACTGAGTGAGAAACTCTGCAAAAGTGAAAGCAAGTATATGGGTTGTTCATGTAATTACAAGTCAGACAGGCTCCACTGACTTCTGTGTTTCCTTTTCTCTTTTATCATCAGAAGATAAATACTGACTTTCCAGCATATTGAATGGCCTTACTGTTACCACTAATAGTTTTAATGATTATAAAATATTTCAATATGCCCTGTATCATTTTACCCTGTGAATCAAATATCTGAGGGCAAAATAGTTCATTAGAGCTATGCTTCCTTATTAATTCAGTATTACAGTGATGTGTTTATTCTCAACGAAAAGAAAATAATGCTTATTCTCACTGCTTACCCATTTGATTTCTAAATCTTATATTGGTTAGAATATTTTCACAAATTGATCACCAAACCACTCTTTTCATCTCGGCCCTTTATTTATTTATTTATACCAAAAATTGAAACTTTGAGCTTGGCTAATGAAAGTAAATTTCATTATTGTTGCAAGTGTTCATTTGAACTGACAATGCATTTTAAAGATACGTTCAGATATATTTCATTAGCACTCCCAGCCGCTGCAAAATAAACTTGTCTTAGAGTTTGATTTTCTAGCATTATCCTCACTTAGGCACTTAAAGACTTTAAAATACTGTGTCTTTAAAATAGCTACTGTTAGAAGTGTTTTTTAATCTTTAAAACCTCTCTAACATACTGATTTTTTTAAGAAACCCCTTGAAAGACCTATTTAATTTTCACATGAGAACTATTAATATGGATTGAACATTATCAGTATAAACATGCCACATTATGTAGTATCTAAATAGAATCATTTCCTTTGAAACTAATATTAAACTTTAAAGAACTATACATTTTTGTAGAAGAAGGGATAGGAAAATAAAATTAAATGTTATTAAATATTATTACTAATGGAAAATAATTTTTAAATTAAAGAGCTTAACAGATATTTTGGTTTGTATACATGATATGAATTTGGTGTTCTTTTGATTATTTGGGTTTTGTGTTTACCTATTTTATTCTAAAATGTTTAATTTAATTCCATGTCTCTCTTTCTGTGTCTCCCTCTTTGATTTTCGAAAATTTGTTTGCAATTCATAAAATCTCTATGCCAATTTATTTTGAAGCATTGTGCAGTGAACATGGACTTTATTACATGTATTTGTGCTATTTAAGATAACAATAAAGTGATTAATAATATTTATTTGATTTACAGAAAATATAATTAAAAAAGGAAAATAACATCTCTAATTGGGAATTTATATTAATAATATGTTCCTATTTTTGGCTAAGGTAGAATAAACATAATAACACAGTTTATCCAAATAATAATGGCCAGTAAACAGATATTGGTGAGAGTACAATTTATGTCTTTGGTTAAATAAAAAATAAATTTTATTTTTCAGAAGGAGAATTCCCGCACTAATGTACATGTACTTAGTAGTACACACATATTCCACATGTGCATTACATGTGTATAGATAATAAATGTACATAAAATAAATATTTTGAATGATTAGTGACATGGAAAAAAGAAATATTAAAATCAGCGAATATGCCATGTAAGACCTAGAGCTCACACACCAGATCGATGCTACATCAGCCTCCTCCCTGCCTAACTCCGGGCTCCCCCTAGTAGCAAATCAAGTTCTAAGAGGAAAAGCTATCTTTTTCTTTCCATTTTGCAGTCCTAGTGGCCAATATCCCTCTTTGTTTCTGTCACTACATGTTCCATCATTACCGAGGACAGAACAAACAGTCTACTAATTTCATAAACGCAATTATACACTTGCCAAAATCAGATTAGCCAGAAACGAATGTGACAGCAAGATTCACTTCCACATGGATTATTTATGAACCTTGCTCGAGATTATATGGTCAAGGATAGAGCCTAGTGTTACTGGGAGAGACTGTAGTTTCCATAGTGACTGGAGCGCTCAGGTGGGGCTGCATGGGAGAAAAGCAAGGTGATCCGCTATCTCAGATGTGCAGGGGAGTGTGGAACTTAAAATATACTGGATACAAATGAAATATATATCCCTCTTGACAGCTCCCATGATTGGAGTTTGGAATTGCGCGCGAGCGCATGCACGCGCACACACACACACACACACACACACACAGCTGTTTTTTTTTTTTTTCTTTAAATATATGTATGCCTAGTTTTACATGTATATACAATCCATTAATAAGGCACATATATGTGAAATAGCCCTTAATGAGTCTTTCCTGTCTTTGAGAGAGATGCACTCTAATATCGTTAAAGAGAAGGTAAACTTTAAATAATTTATTTTTATCACATATTTAGTTTCAGGCTACCACGGAAACTGCCGCAAGATTTTCTAGGTAAACATATATCACACAGCCTATATATGTGACCTTCAGCTATCTTCATGTGTCCCTTACGATCTTGAAAAACAAGAAAAGTTTCATTAAATAAAAGGGAATACTTACAACCTCAAATCTTTTTTGAAAAAGATTAGTGAAGCATGTCATGAAGCCAGATCTGGTTTTAGCTCTTTTTATACAGAGATACACGGTACAGTAGCCCAGTCACTGTTCTCAACCCAAGCACCTTTGCATATCTGGTATTACAAAATGTCAGACATAATCAAGGAATTATGACCTTGAGTTCATTTTCCATGATATGATAGAGAGGGGGAAAAGGACCTTTAGCAACAAATTTGAAGGCCTTAACCTAACTTTCTTGTTCCTGTTCCTAACTGAATAGTACTGCAGATACATAGTGTCTCCTGATGAGAACGTCAGCTTATTATTTCAAGACATATGTAACCATTTTAGAATACGATTGAATTGTCTTCAAAAATTATATATTTTATCTATCTTTAATAAACATGAAATTTAATACATGTAATGGAAACCATTAATTGCCCAACTTATAGTACCTAAACCATTTAATTCATAAGTCATTTTATTCAGTACTGTATGAGTGATGATACAGCATGTGTGTGTATGTTTGTGTCCAAAATCTACTTATGTAAATAACTCTTTTTGAATACTTTGTATTGCTGACATCTTGGTAGCTAAAGTAGTATTTGAGAGACACAATTTTGATTTACAAACACATTTCATCTTCCCTAAGCGATAGCTCTTTGAAATACCATTTTATATCACCATCTGAATAGAAAATTAAATTTCTTCTTTCTCTTAAACCTGACACCTTTTATACAAGACCTTAAAAATAAAACCCCAACTGTGGTTCTGCAAATTAAAGTCCTCTCTAATGTAAATGTGGACTTTTTTCTTTGAAAACTCATTTCCTAATCCAGCATGTTACTTCATACATAAATATCACAGATATCTTACTGATGGAAATTTAGCTTGATACATAGCAATTAAGCACAATTCACTAGTGATATCTCATTAAACTCTGATAAGGAAAGACTAGAACTTTCTGCCCTTGTCAGAGGCTCTGGGCACTAAGATGGAAGAAGTGTGCAAGAGAAGGTCTCGCCCTCAGAGGACTCTGGTAATTATCAGAGGAAGTCTTAATATAAAAATACCACGTTAGTAGCAGCGTTAATCCATGTCCTCTTATTTAACTGTCTCAAGTATGTGAGGATGAGATTTCTCAGTGCTCTGACCTCATCAGTAGTCACCAGCACAAAATCTCAGCTCCTGAACCTGAGGGTGAAATGAGGCATCAGGACAGTTTTTCATTCATTGTGGGGAAAATGCAGGTTCTAGAGCCAAACGTGTTGAGTTCAAGTCTTGCCTCTCCCACTAGTCGCTCATCTGTCCTCCCTCAAGTCACTTAGCTGTTCTGTGCCTCAGTTTCCTCTCTAGAAAACGGAATATGGAGCACTTATTCCTGGGTTGCTTGTGCACATTAAAATGGGTACATCCTATAAATAACTTATGGTGGCATTTAGGCTTGCTAAGTGCCAATAAATATTATCACTAATAATATTATTTGAATAGCAACTGATAGATTTTTTCCTACCTCGATGAGAAAAGGTTGTAACAGCAGCCCTAGGGGCTGGCTCCTTGTTCTCTGCCGGCGCCAGGCCGCAGAGCATGGCCATCAGCCTGGACTGAGCCCTGGCAGTGGGTTTGACGCTTGGGTTTAAAGGAAAAACCGAGGGCAGTTTCATAGCCTGCAGTCAGGTTTGGACTCCGCCAGCGCCATTCAGATACAGCGGCGCTCAGCTGCCGGCTCCTGCGGAACCATGTGGAGAGCAGACTGAGCTCACTAAGGGTTTGGGTTTTGGCCCCTAGGTGGTTTTGAGAATGGACCTGGTTCCAGCTCCGCTGGCACCAATCAGGTTCAAGCTTATACCTGCCCCAGTGAACTCTTGGAAACAGCTGGTTTGGAAGGTTTGAATAACCAGTGCCCTTACGAGAGTGCTTTTAGAACTAACTTTTCATCTAACCAGTGTTTAAAATAGTAACTTCCACATGATTTCACTCCTATTTGATGCATAAGACTAAACTGCTGGTTACCAGGAGGGGAGTCTTCCAGGGGTAGGCAATCTGGGTGAAGGCTGTCATTTGTTGGATGAAGACTAGAAATGGATTGTCAACGCTCAATGTAACACAGAAGATACAGATGCTGGTATATGGTGACGTCACCTGAAACCTATATGATGTCAAATGTAATGTTATTTCAAAACAAAAGAATTTAAAAATAATGAAACAAACTGCATCTGGAAAATATTATTACTAAGAGAGAAAGAACATAATACAAGGAAGAAGGGAGAACATTATTAATATTGAACCTTATTGAGTTTTTGGGATGAATCACATAAACTCTCTGAACCTCTGTTTTTGAATCTCTTATGAGGAGGGAGGCGTGGTTTCTAAAGGCCGTAATATTTCATTTTCCTCTCATAAATATTACAGTTTGAACAACTCTTGCCATTCTATGGCGCCAATGCTGTCACTGCCTACGGATATCACGTGCATGGTAAACTCAGCTTTACCCCGCTTCGGAATAGGATTTCCTTCCAGGCCGTCTCTCCTAAATTGACGACAATTGTATTTATGTCAGCATTTCTGCTGAAATCATCATGCTACAATTTTTTCTTTATTTTTAACAATACTCCAGAACTTTTGAGTCTTCGTAGCTAGTTCTATTTAGGATGGAAGGGATCATTCAGCACTGCGTTTCTTTTTAGCAGTGCTATTGGCATTTCGGGGATATCCTTTAAGTGCCCTTGCAGTCTCTTCACCGGGTGCATTTAGTGTCCCAGGGCCTGGAGCAGCAATGACGACAGACGTTCTCACTGGCTGCTGTGATGAAATGTGACCTTGTATTTCCATTTCCACATGTGCATTAGTGGGGTGATAACATCAGTCACAGGAGTTGATAGTATTCCCCACAAATCAAGCAGATTCCAAAAATTGAAGCTAAGTCAGTTTTATGATCGTGATCCAGAATCTTTTCCCAAAGTTATAATGTTTCATTGTATCTGTAGATTACTCAGTTTTTCTCCCCAAAATTATGATTGGTTTTGTCTGCTTGGGTTCATTCAAAAGCAGAATTGCTGTTCTTTCTTCTTCCTTGCCCACTTTTCTTATATTGATTTCCCTGGACTGAGAATTTATAGTTGCTTTAATTAGCATATTGTTGAAAAACCCTTTACTATTCCATATAAACTTGAGCTCAATCTATTTTCTGTAGCAACCCTATCCCTGAATACAACATCTATTTTGAGGTTACACAGTCTTGCTTTTGTTCTCTTTGCCAATTTCTTCAATACATTCTAATGGGAGCCTTTTAAGTTGTTCTTTTCCTCGCATTGGTCTTTTTGTTAATTCCACTTTTATTCTCCACCAAAGCACACCTTGAATGTCTACATAAATAGACTATGAAACTTGACTCCACTTGTTTTTGTCTTCGGCATTCTTATTCTTGAAATACAAAGGCCTCAGACTGTACAATACTATTCTATTCTCCTACACTTGCCTAACTGGAATGACAAGCCAAAGTGTATCAAACACACTTCATCTGAAATCACAGGATCCCTTAATTGGCACATGACTGTAATTTAGGTAATAGCCACATGCAATCTTGTCACTTTATCTTACCTTTTTTTTTTTTTGGTCGTTTTGTTTTTGCCCCAACAAAATAAAGGCATGAGAATTATTTTTCTAATTAGAGAGTTGGGAGAGTGGGGAGGTGTCCGGGCTGCCGCGTGGGTGCACAATCCCAGGCCAGCAGTGGAGCCAGGCCCTTCCTGACACTCTCCATTAGCCCTGAGCACTATCAGTGAATCCCCAACAAAAAACCCAAAAGGGACGGAAGCACCTAACCGGGTGTAAGACAAACAAGATCATTTATTTCAAAATGCCTCACAGAGGAGTTGGGTGGGAGGGACTGGACCAAAGTGCTCTGTGCTCCCTGATGAGGTCCCAGGTCTGGTTCTATTCCATCTTAGCTTGGGCTACATGATGTGTGCCCCGGATGGCCTGCACTGTCTTTCCCGTTGCTGTGTTTTATCAGGGAATGGGGCTGGGTGAATTTTAGAAATAAGGATTAACAGCTGAGACTTGGTGAGGGCGAATTTCTTCGAATTGGCATCTTAAGGGTTTCAGATGTGTCGGGAACTACTGCAAGACATCACCTGGCATGAAAGACTTCTGCAACAGACAGGGGTTGTGTGTCTCCCCCAACCTCACGCACAACCTCTCATTTCCCCATTTCATTGTATTTACATGACTATATATTTACAGTTCTAGTTTATATTTGTAATATTTCTAATTCCTTTTACTCAATTGGCTTATCTTTCAACAACTTGCAAATAACTCCTCCAGTTATTTTTTATGCTCCCCATTTTATTTTCTCTCTCTCTCTTTCTGCCTCCCCTCATTTGAATTGATTTTATTTGATACAAATAAAAATATGTATTAATGTCTACAGTACATTAGGGCACATGCTTGACTAGCTGACAAAAATAAAAGCTATTCTTTTACTCTATGTCAGAATATACTGAATTCACTGTGTTCCAAAATAAATAATTTTGTTTGTTTTTTTGTTCAGCCATAGTGACAGAATGTCAGTCTCCAATAATTAGGCATTTTTCTCTATCTAACATTGTCATTGAATCAATATATCATTGGCAAATCATATAAAGAAATACAAATGTTGCTCAGGTAAACCTGATTACCTCGGACCAAGCACCCTTATCAGTAGTAGATGCATTTCCTTAGGTAAATAATAAAAGATTTCCAAACATTACTTATTTTTTGTTGCCATGTAGCAATCTCTATAGTATAAGGTAAAAACAATGAGATAAATTGCTAAAACATTTAGTTCTGCCTCACACATTCTTGATGGCCAGTGGCTACTCAATTTTGCCTCTACAAAACATCGGCTATTACCCAGAAAGCTATGTCTCTTCAGCTGGAAGGATGTATTTTTTTCATTGGTCTGGAATGATTCAGTTACGTTGTTTCTTGAGATCAGATGTCTGGATGCAATGATCTCCAAAGACTTAATTCCTCATTTTTCAGAATGACAGAAACATTTTTACTCCATATAATAACACATTTTATAAACTTGTTAGTTGTTTTTTTTTTTTTTTTCTTTTCAGTTTCTGCAACGCCTTTATACAAATCAATAGAGTGGCCATTGTTGCGTAGAGTGACTGTGAATTGACCCAAGCTTGCCTCTACATATGGCCTCCCTATTTGAATGTGTGAGTTGCCTTCATCTATAAATGAAAAGGCCAAGACCCTCAAGCCTATGGCACTTTACTAATACAGGCTCAGAATCCTTTCAAATGATTTCTCTTTTTTACTACAGGATGAACCATTCTCTACACTCCTATGTAAAGTCAATCACTGGCTCATTTTCAAATTGCATGTATTTACGCTGACTGATTATGCTTTAATTTTGTTCTCTCATTTGCTTTATTACAGGTCTCAAGAACCACTGGAAATATGCAAAAACAGAGGCGTAGAGGAAATACTTGGATTTTTTTTCTTTTCTTGGGGGTACGGGACTGGGGACCCTGCATCATTCACTCATTGCACCACACATGTGACCCTACCACAGGCAGAAGGCATCAGGACACAGAAAGGGCATTGCTGAACGCAAACCTATTAACACAAGTCAAGTCACTCATTGCTTGTTGACATGAATCCGCTCCAGCTGATGTTTTTTCAAGTCTAAACAAGTAGAAAATGTAAACTTTCCCCAAATTTATTCAAAGATTTTTTCTTTTAAGGAAACATCTCATAAATTTTAAATTCTACAAGGATTTTGGTATCTGGGAGACCTGTTATTTCTAGTTACTGTTAGTGATTCTGAAACAAAACACAAAAACTAAACTTCCAAGATGCATGGCCTTAGATGATATTTACTTGCCCTTTAGCAGTGAGATAGCGGCCTAATGAGGTAGCAGCAAATGCTCACCATGTGTGGAGTCAATCTGTTTCTCAAACACTGTTAGCCTCGTCTGTTCCAACGAACATTGCGTCAGCTGAAATATTTTCCTTCCACTCTGGGTAACAATCAGAGGGGTGATGGCTCCTTTTACAAGGCACAATTCAGTATGGATGGAGGACTCTTGCTTCCCAAAAGAAAGAATCAAGATGGATCCTGGGTGTAACCCTGACATCCCAGTGTCTTGGCCCATCTTGCTCCTAGGTTCTGTGCTCTTCTTGTCCTCATCCACCCAAACTGGAAGTCACATATCCACCTCCACATAAGTCCAGTCAGCACATTTTGACAACCTGTATCTCTTGTGTATGTTTTTGGTGTAAAAGGAAGTGCCATGTTAGTCTTATCAATTTTCTGCATAGCTACAGAAAACACTAGGCCATAGTAAATCTAGCTGTCCAATCCGCTAGCTAGATAAGCAGAGACATCGCTACTCCAGCATTTGTATACTGGCCATGAATAATAATAATAATAAAAATTATAAAACAAGATATTCTACTTCACACTCATATATGAGTGCACTTTTCCAGATTATACCTTCAAATTTAAAATTCTAATATTTTTAGTTTTTTAAACTTATTTTATGTTAAATTATAATAGAAGCTGATATAATGCCGATGAATTTATGAAGATTAAAAATGAATGGCTACCACAGTTACAAAACAGACATATCTACTCTCACAAGAGTATACTTTTGGCATATATTAAATTGATTATAAAGTTTTCAAAGCATTTCCCCCTGCATATAATAAATTTTAAAAAGCAATTTAGAAATTACTCATAGAAAAGTGAATTGCTTAGCGATCCCATGAGTTAAAATTATGTCCTTGAGAAATCATTTAAAATAAAACAGACTTCATTAAATGAAAAAAATAAATCCCTGTATTAACACAGCACCCAAACTCTAACAATATAAGTAACAAATCGCTAGAGGCCTCAAATCATAGGATTCTAACCAAGGTTAATTTCTTTAATATTTTGAACACTGAAAAAATTATAGTCTAGAGGAAAGAATGCATTAAGTCACTAAGTTATGAAAATATCATGGGGAAATAATGGATTTAAGTTTTTGCTATCCTTCAGATAAAGCCACCTTGAGTAGAGACTAAGTGACTAAGTTGAAGAATACTTGGTAGATAAGTTTGGAAATCTTTGGAGGGTGTAATAATTAAATCCCTGCAGCATTTTCCTTGAAGACAGTAGCCATTTATCCAAAGCTTTTAGGGGAAAAAAAAATGTGTTTTTCTTCTCATAGAGATGCTATTCTCTTTATTACTCTTTGAAGAGTGTATAATGGATGCTAAATAATTTATTTCCAAATGGAGATGCATCTTCAGAAAAATTCATATTAATCTAACTTTAATTTACTTCAAGTCAACAAATATTTGTGGAACATTATAAAGTGCAAAATTCTATGCTATAAACTCCTAAGGCTATATGATGATGAGTTGGATGTATTCTTTTTAGGGGAGTAAATACAGGAAGGAAAGTGTGAGCTACAAGGTGGCAGGACACCGCTGAGCCGGGGCTTGAAGAGTGGGGATCAAGAGGAACAAGCAAAATATGAGCGAAGATATCTCAGAAACAAGGGAACACAAGCAAGGCCAGGGAGCTGAACATACAACAGATAGAAAATTCGACCTGTTAGCTTAGATTTCCACAGGAGATGAGCACTTTCTCATGTGTGGGCAACTGTCCTCGGAACCCAGTTATATAAAAAGAGCAGGTATCAGGTGTCTTGTTTGCCTGTGTGCATGTGTGTGTCACACTCGTGTACATGTGTGTGTGTGCATGTGTGTGGCACAAAAGAAAACAGTGGCCTTTCAGTTCCATGGTGCTGCCGAGTAACAAGATCAGAAATGAGCCCTGCTTTCTGGCTACTAAATCGATTCTTGCCCATGACACGAGGTGGCTTCCCAGCTACATGTGCATTATGTTCAATGATCCCTAGTCTCCAAGCAAAACACAAGCTGAGAACTTGAACTCTGTGGAGCTGTGAAACACAACACACATGGAGGGATTTGTGTGGAAATAACTGTTCAATTAATGGATTACTAGGGCATGGCTTCCAGTCAGGCTCCAGTCACAGGCAATCCTAGTGAGGAAATGCGGGTGCAGGAGACGGCAAACAATTCAGATTGCATGGCCCGTAAGAGAAACTTTCAGCGATGGCTGAGAAGACTTCCGTGATAGAGACAGTTCTGCCAACTCAGTCATGGGGCCTACCTATGGTCGGGGAGCCGTGGAGAATATTTTTAAAGAAAAAAACACTCAAGGTATTTCTGCGCCGTGATAAGGAAGCCTTCAGTAAAATATATTAAAAGAAATGGAGGCAATTGGATTAAATATCAATTACATTTCTTTTATAAGTGGTTTTAAGTAATTCTATAGAGCATCTCTCTGCATTCAAGAATATCGATGACATACTGGAAAGTAGAAATCCAGCAAGCAAGTCAACAAGGGTAGCTCTTGGCAAACCAAAATATTCACTACAAAAACTGAACTCCTTTGAAGTCAAGTCTAAATGCTTTTTCATTATTAGTTTATATTTCCTGATCTACTCCCCGTCTCTATGCATATCTTCATGCAGCCATCCATTCTGTGAGTAATTCCTTCTCGACGCCTGTCTTTCCTGTACTTTCGTTCTATTTTAGGCTTCTCGTAACTAAAACATTCAGCAGAAAGTCAAATTTCAACCACTCTTTCACATCACTCAAGGGAAGTTAAGTCAAGAAAGAGAACCAGTGGCTGGACCATCCGCACTCTCTCCTGTCTAGATGGATTCAGTTTTAGGGTACCAAACACCCCCCTCGGGCCAGTGATTTAACAGAGGACTCAAGAAATGCAGGAAACCAGCCATAGCATGGATATGACTTTTCATGTCAACAGGAAATAGAGTGAGGTACCGAAGGAAGAGGCGTGGGGGCAGAATCCACAAGACGCGAGGCATAAGCTTCCCTAGGGAGGGGTGCGGCTAGCAACACTTCTCCCAGTCATGGGGGGGGGGTCACAACACGCCAGGAGGACTGCAGCCAGCAAAGCCCCCCCGAGCCTCGGTGCCCAGAGTTTTCACTGGGGCACAGGGACGTTGTCGGGGCTGCGTGGCGGCCCTTCGTTCGCACGCCTTCCAGATCTCAGACTGAAAACTCGGGACCCAAACCTCTCGCGGCGCATCACAGCTCGCACAGACTAGGATTCTGGCCCCGAGCCCCCCAGGGAAACCAAGACACTCTTAGCAGACAGGGGGCTCTAAGGACGCAGGTGTCCCTGCAGCGCTGAGGAGAGGGGACCCTTTCCTGTGCCCCCTGCCCCCCCCCACAGGCCGCGTTCACCCTCTGCCGGGCGGTGCACGGACGTTTTACTAAAGGCACAAAAGCTTTTCCCCTGCAGCTAATGCGGAGGCCAGCAGCCGGGGTGAGGAAGCGCGCTGGAATGGACGGGATGGGGCTGGCGGGCAGTCAACCTCACGTTAAAGCGAAGTCTCCGCTTTTGTCACTTTCTCCCCTCCTTTCTCAGGCCACAGCTTCCTTCTCACCAAGGATCTCCCGCTGCCCGCTGGGGGACACGCACAGCCCCAGATCCCGGGAGGTCAGGCTTGTCCACATGCTGCCGCGTGGCTCCCATCTGGCCGCCGGAGGCAGCCGCGAGTCTCCGGAACAGAGTGTCTGTTTACGGAGGTCCTTGGAGCTGCCAGGAGGTCCCGCTGGCATGTGACTCGGGGTGGAGGTCTTGGGCGAGAGTTCTGGAGGGGTGGGAGTCTCAAGGTGAGCGACTCTCATGAGAATGACCCCCAATAAAAGGCCTGGACCCCAGTGTGAGGAGAGCTTTGCTGGTTCTTGACACTCTGCACGTGTTGACGCACAGGTGGGTGGCTCCTGGGGGCAGGACGTGCCGCTGCACAACCCCGGGGGAGAGGCGACTGCAAGTCCCTGTCGGTGTCTCCCCAACTCTCCCCTGGGAACTTCTTTCCTCTGTCGATTTCAGTCTGTTCGCCAGTCACTGTAATAAGTCACAACCAGGAGCAAGGCAGCTCTTCTTAGCTCTGAGACCTCAGTGAGTTATCGAATCTGTGTGGCTTGGGTCTCCCAGACCTGTCACACCCCTTTTCCTCCCCTCCGCCCCAAACACACAGTTACCTTGACCTCCTTCACTCTGGGGCATGGAGAGCAGGAGGGGAGTATTTGCATTTTAGGAAATTGTGGATTTCATTATTTTGCTTTCAAGTGTGTTTCTGTTTCACTTCCCAAGGGCACCCTGATCTCCCCAAGGGCACCCTGATCTCCCCAAAGGCACCCTGATCTCCCCAAGGGCACCCTGATCTTGGCTATCTACTGTCCATATATATTGTCTTTAGTCATATACAAGTCTTGGATTTCTTTTTTCTAGTCCATGGTGATTTGGGCTTTTTTTGGTTTGTGGCTCTTGCAGACCCATCCTCTGTGTTCTCTGTTTAAAGTTGTGCCTATTTTCCTTTCTCGCTCCCTCCAGGTGAACATGATTTCTGTGATTATTTTATTTCCTATTGGTTTTTGAAACCTCTATTTTCATATTTATTTTTCTACATTTTCTTTGAACTTTGATTTCAAACAAACCATATTTTCTTTGATTGATATTTTTTACAGCATTTACCCACACATTTGTGAGCCAGCTTTTTTGATATGTAACTTCTCTGGTCTATGCCTTACATTCCCCTCCACCATTTCCCTTTCAATGTTCCCTCGTCTTTCTTTCAATATCTTTCACAGGTCCTATGCTGGTTCCTTTGTGAATTTTTTCACCTTTAAAACGCAGGATTACTTTTGGGGCTGGCTGGAAGGCTTGAACGAGGGGCCAGACTAAAGACTTGGGTCAATAGGCCACATGATCTTCTGCCCATTTTCTCTGAATTCTTTCTCATGAATTCTTTCCCTGAGGATAATTCTCTGCTCAGGTGTAGAAGGAAACATGTGGAGAAAGCCTTAAAGCCTCACACACTTCTGTCTCCTGCAGTGATTTAACATTTGCTTCTGCAGATCTGACCAGGATGATCCTTTACGATGATTCCACCCCCATTTTCTTTTCTAACTTGCCCTGTTGAAAAGTCGGCTACTTCTTAGAAAAAAGCAGACCTATGTATTTTCCTTTTTTAGCTGCTCTGCCATCTTGAACTGTCTCCTAAGTTGGTGAAACTAATTGCTGAAACCAAAAGAAAACGAGCTTAGAAGATATTTTTTAGTTTATCTCTTGTTTCCTTCTCACCCTCCCTGCGTGGGGTCACACACTTTGGGGGGTGTTCTCCGAGCTTTGTAAGGCATCCAAGTCAGCAATGGATTTTGTTTTGTCTCTCAGGGTGATGTTGCTTGCTATACACTTAACTAGTGTTCTTCTCGTAGGTTCGTTTTGGTTGTTTTCAAAGATGTTCGATGTAAATGAGAGTTAATTACTCCCCCACAAACTCACTACCATTTTAAAATAGAAGCAAATCTCAGAACAAATATTGTCCCACATAGAGACAGCCAAGAACATTTAATAAAGAGAAAATAGAAAACATCTCATAAATCTGTTCCAGGAGTTTGACAAAATTCCAGTTCTCTCTTCCTTTAATTTCTTTGTTCAGAACTTCACATGAAAAATCCACACAGCACAGAAGATAATATTCTAGAGGCAAGACCTGGTTACCTTAAAGTTACCGTCAGGGAAACAGAAATCCTTTAAAACCAGCATCAGGAGACAGGGGAGTTTAAGGGTCAAGCTGGTTTGCTTAAATTCTTTTTCTGTTTTTTGGTTTGCTTAAATTCTTAAGAAAATTGTATCGAAAAATGTTCCATGTTTTAAAAATCTTGTGAATACCCACTTTAATACTCATCACATGATTTAACAAGATAATGCTTTTACTAACAAAATCCACATTTTTAGTTCAGATTTGTTCACCATCGATTCTTCAACAGGGATGTAGTTATGGAAAATAGGAGCTATTCAGCACTCCCTTCGGGTAGAGGTCTCTGGGATGTAAGCGCTGATTGCGCTGCGTCCTGTTTTGCGGTGAAAGCAGCGGATCGCCCCTGGACTTGAAGGTGACCTAGGCATACAGACTGCTCCTATGCTGTCTGTGGCTATGCCTCAGTTTTGGAAGACATGCTTCAGACAAGAAGAAAAACCTTCAATCCGCTGTCGGAGAAACTGGTTAAATTTGTAAGATCTCTTTCCCAGGAATGAACTCCCATATGCCACTGTTGTTGGTAGCACATTTCACTTTTTCATACGTTATGCATCTAGATGATCAATGCTTGCACTGAAAAAGTTTGGGGGATTGGCGTCTTGCTTTGAACATATTTCAGAAAGGAGCTTCAAAGAGAGCTCACTCTGTCCCCTCATTCTTCAGCCAGCTTTCTTTTCTTATAGCCCTGTCTTGATTTTCTTTCCCTGCCGGATTTTGCTTGTTTTATTTATTTTTTTGTTTATATTATTTCAGCATCATAGAAAAGGTGGAAGAGTAACATTTGACCCCAATGCACACGTCCTGTTTTCTCAGGCTCTTGTCTCTCACAAGCCTGATAGCTTATAAAGTACCCCTCATTTGAATTTGTCTAGTGTTCCCTAGTGACTAGCTCCATGCTGTGCAATTTGGGGGGACAGTTCAGGCGCATTTTGCATCTTTCAGTGGACATCCTATCACATCCATCTGTCCCTTGCTCTGCCATCTGTTTAACTGGAGACCCAGGAAACCAGTGGCTTAGTCCAGGCTGAGGTCTAAGGCTGGAACCAGGAGAGCTGACGGTGTAGGTCCCGGTCTCAGAGAAGAAGAGAGATGGCACTGCTCCAGCATGGGCAGAGTGCGAGTTTTCCCTTACCCGCCTCTTGTTCCAGTCAGACCCACAAAGGAGTGGCTGATGCCCACTCACACGGGAGAGGGCGAGCTGTTACACTCAGTCTACTGATTCAAATGCAAATCTGGAAACATCCTCACAGACACAGAGAAAAATACTGTTTAGTCAATTCCTGGGTACCACACGGTCCCGCCAGGCCAACACATAAAATTAACTATCACAATAACTTTCATCACTTGCAAGCTCAGAGAACTGGGACATTTACTAGGTGACTTTTTTCACCTATTCCCACCCACACCCAACAATTCACTAAGAGGTGGAATTAATACTTCCCTTATGACCCTCAAATCTGTCTTCTTTCTCATTATCTTCTCAACAATCTTAGGTGAAAACCTCGTAATTTTATAATATATTACTATAGAGCCTTTCTAACCCATCACTTCATCTCCAGCCCTGTCTGGCTCCTCCCTATCCTTCATGCGGCTGTCAGCATCAATATTCTAGGCTGTGAGGTCGCTGCAGCGATGACCTTGCCTCACACAACATGTTTAGAACACAGTGAGCTTTCCAGAAATACTGGTTGAAAGAAAAAAAAAATCATATGTAAATTTGAAAATGTAATTTCCAAACTAAAATCATCCTGCTGTTTCCCGACCATTGCTGCAGACATTCTTCAAACACCTTGGACGGGCCCACACAATACAAACTTACTCTTCCAGATTTATCATTTACTGCACCATAATGTGCCCTGTTACTCCAGGGATACAAAATTATTGTTTTTTACTTAACCCATCAATCTATTTTACAAAAGCACCCTTTTCTAACACGCTGCTCCTCTGACCTCTTCTCTTTCACAAACTGACTATAAATGTTCTTCTACTTCAAACGCCCAGCGCGGCTCTGGATGGCTGGTCTTGCACTGCTGCGTGGAGGTGTGTGGGTTCCCTGCTCTCCAGAACAAGCTTCACCACAGCACTTAGGTAACTGAGCTGCAATTACTGTCCAATGCTTCTGTTCCTTTTGGGTAAGGACCATTAATTTCATAACTAGGTACCTGTCCAGGGAGTCAGTCACCATGTATTTGCTGAGTAGGTGAAACCTAAAACCTACATATCAGAAAACTGTTCACCCTGTATCTTCTTCCTTGACTACTGCAGTTCCCCTCATGCCGCAAAACTCAGTTTTCACTTCCTCCCAGGGAAATGGTCTATTTTCCTTCTCGGAGTTCAATCATCTTCCTTCACACTCATCACTCTCCATGTTTGTCATTATTAAAACATTTAAGTCAATCTTATTCGCAGTATAAATGACTATTTGTTTTTCTATGTCCCCAAGTGAACTATAAATCCCAGTGACAGCAGAATCTATGTCTTAGTGCTCCCCAGGTATGCCATGATAACTGTCTGAACAGCACCTCCTCCGGGAAAAAGCAGGCTGACATCAAGGCATTGTCAGAGCCTCATGACAGTAACAGACCAGAGGAGAAAGGGAGGCCTGTGTGGGAGGGTTTTTATAATGGTTTCATAAAATATCCCCTATGTACATAACTTGGCTAGACGTGAATTTTGTGGTCAGACCATAAAGTCACTTCATATTCATTATAGATACACTTTTTGAGACTTGTTATTAGGTACAAATTATGAAAGATTATTATTGCTTGCTTGCAAATGTTTTCTCACATTTTACTAGTGATTCACACTCTGTAAATTGTACTTACATTCATTATCTTCATGTTCAGATTTGATATTATTCTATAAAGTAGGGATTATGATCTCTAAGTTATAGGAAAGAACACTGAGATTCGGCAAATTCAGGTTACTTTCCTAAATTCTGTCCTGTATTCAATCTCCAGAGAAATGTATACCCCTGTAGCCATAGCAATACGGGCAGAGAAGAGGAAGCAGTGATTTGGGATCTGACTTAGGTGTTTTTGTTATGTGCGGGGCAGCACTGAGGAAGGCTTATCCTGGTGCAGAAACTAACTCTCAGTGCTGTAAGTATGAAGCATGTAAAATATATCGATACAAAGATAACATAAAGTCTTTTTTTAACCCAAATTGAGCTTATGAAGTGTCTACAGAGGAGAAGGACTTTGAGATTTGTATCATGCTGGCTTTGTAATCTGAAAAATTAATCAAAAGTCATATGCCTGAAAGGAGGGGTATGCGCAGAACTGAGAGTTGGTAAATTCTAACCTAAGAGCTGGTCTCCCAGCCCTGGGCTCCAATTAGGACCCGGCATTGGTCACACAGTGTTCTCAGAGCAGGAGTCAGGCGGAAGCTCAGGTAACAATGTTAAGTTATTAAAGCCCAGTAATGAGGGTGAAACGCAGTGACTGGTGAGTCATGTCAGGCCTCACACTGATTCTATTCTGTCCATTTATCACAACATTATCTTCAGACATTCACTCAGTCTTAGTTGCTGGGTGAATAAAATCTTGTGCTCTTGTCATTGCCTTTCTCCAACTTTAAGAATATATCCATTTTCTCATTCCACCAGCTTTGCAACATTAACGTCCTTTATAAAGTAACTGATGCTTTATTTTAGCTCACCAGCTATGGTTAATAAGTTGTTCCATCTATACACACTCTTTTTTGAATACTTCATGCAGCTACATATCATGAATTATATATAATTCTTCATTCTTACTGTCACCACTGTAGTTCAATTATTATTGCCTTCCCGCTCAATAGCAATGGTATTCTAAATAATCTTCTTCCTATTTTTAAACTAACAGATATCCTGAATGTCTTATTTTGATCATACTTTCTATAGCACTAAGTGGATTCTACAACTTCCCTGCTAGAACATTTTTTATGACTCCATATTGAATATGTGAAAAGCACCAAAAAGCACTTTATAAAGACAGTATTCTCACTCGTTTTCATGTCTCACTAGGGTAGCTGTATTTGGGGTATTTGAATTGGATTATTAAAAACACCAGGTTGGATTTAGAACTTCAGAAAAGAAAAAAGAAAAGAGAGAAATTCAAAAAAGAAGAAAGAATATCAATTGGAGGTCTCATCTGAATCCACAAAATTTTATCCTCATTGCAAGTCCTCAGTCTGACACCTGTTGGGTGCAGTCACCCCAAGGATGGCTTCCTCTAGCCATCTTCCCTTGATGCCACATAAGCGTGTCACAAAAGTATATGAACCCGGGCCTCCCCGGTGGCGCAGTGGTTAAGCGCTGGATTGCGAAGCTGTCCGCAGCCTCTGCAGTGCCATTTCGATCCCCAGCTGCTGGGCAAGGGTCCCACATGGCACACAGACCTCTCCTGCCGCCCGCTGCTCCCCTCAGCAGTGTACTTGAGTCCTTCTGCCTGTTCTGCTCCCTGCTCTGGCTCTGGTGAATTTTCTCACCCTCCCGCGCTTCTGACTGTACCCAGTGCTTGTATAAATAAATAAATAAATCTTTAAAAAAAAAAAAGTAAATGAACCCTCTTCAGCTAGACTTATAACTCCCACCCTCCCCTTACCCACTGCACCTACCCATATTTAATAAGAAAATAAATGCCCATTATTTAAAACACATTTTATTATAAAAATAACGGGGAGTGGCTCATTTCAGGAGGTGATTAATGCGGGGGTTATCAATGTTCAAAACTTGAAAGAGATCAGAAATATCATTATAGAAATGATAACTGAACACTTAATTCAGTTATTACGCCAATAAAAGCTCACTTTAAAACAACACGGAGCCTGAGTCAGTATGTGGGTAATGTATTTTCTGAGACTGGATTATGAATATGCATGCTTTGGTTTAGAATTTATAAAAATCTCAAGATGGGACTCCAGCAAAAGCAATGATCTTGGTCATATCAACCCACTTTAATTCCTGCATTGTTAATTTTTAAACATTCCTCTGAGACTACAAGACATGAATCACATTTCCAAAAATACATTTTTAGTTTTGTTGTCATTTTCGTCCAGTAACTGGAATAAAGTCTGAATTTTTTGGATAGTATACAGCATAGAATGAAATCTAATGACCAGTAAAACTCAGTAAGTGTCCTGCTGTTTCTACAACCAGGAAATAATACATTGCAAGCAAATAACTTTTAATTTTAAAGTGAGTAAAATATTAATTTAATAATAAACTGTAATAAAATAATAAATGAAATGAAATATTCTTGATATAACTATACAAATATATAAATATATAAATATATCTTTCTGCATAAGGAATGTGTCTCAGTTGCTCCAGAGTACATACTTTTAAATTGCAGAAGCACATTTAAAGATGTTATAAAAAGTTTCAAATTTAACTAAAATTTGAGAAGCAAAATAATTCCTAATCAAAAATTAGTAAAAGAAGGAACATTTCAGTTGAAAATGTCACGCAGAATCCTAAAAATATATTAGGTCCATTTATTTTTAAATTAATATGAGGCACCTATATTGATTATTGACACTAAGTTCTTTCAAAATATATTTAAACTGAAAAGACATTTTTCTTAAAAATAAAATTGTTCTTCATGTTCTCACTTAACTCATTCATACCTTTACCTCTCCAATTTAATGCTCTGTAGAAATATACAGCTCATTACATAAAGAAATTGACTTCAGGATCATTTTCATAATACAGAGACACCTCCAAGCATTCATCTCCCCACTTAATTTCTGTGCAGTGTTATTTAAGTTTTGTGAGTAGAAATGAGAAGCAAAGGGTCTAAAAAATTGAAACAGAATCCCTAATCATAGAGAATTTACATTTTATCTTCCTATGTCATCATGATACCAATATCTTATCCCAAATAGCCAGCATTTATAAAGTTGGACAGTTTTCAATGCCCACATAATAAAACAAATACTATTAAAATTGAGTGACCACAGCTAATTTTTTGTCTAATCTCCGTTCAATGAACACATGTCAAAGAAAAAAAGACAAAAACATAAGAAACAATTAGCAAAAACATGTGACAATACAAAATATATTTATTTGATATACTGTTACATACAGGATCCAAGTGCTAATGAATATTAATATTAGCTAAAATAATCCGAATGTTGTCAGAGGAAACACTAAATAATGTCTTGAAGGTAAGCAGATATAAATAGGTCTGTGGGAGAAAGAACACCATTTCTCTGAGGACACATTACTGAAAGGACGATTGCTTTGGACATTGCAAAAAAAAAAAAAAATCCTCTGAATAAAAATGTCGCACTAATGTTTGAAAGTAACTGCAATTAGAATTTCATGGGCAGGGGGAAAGTTATGGAAGATTATGGAATTAAATGAAAAGTCTGGATAGGTTACAGAAATAGGAATGTGAAGGAGAAATCATATCTAGTCCTTTTCTCAAGGCTAATTGCATAGTATATGACTTTGCTCATTCACTGTTCATTTAAAATTACGCACTGAACTTCTGACCTTCTTTATTAAATGTCTGGCATAATTACGCATGCTTAATTTTTGAAAAATAAAATGCATTGGCACAAGCATAAATGTTTCAGGGAGAAGTAGCAATCATTCATCTAAATTGTAACTTTCCTGTATTGGGTACCCTGCCAAGAATGGGAGTTTGAGAAGGAAACAACAGGGCACACAGAGGACTATGGCAGCATTCCTGTTTGGCTTCTGTGCTCTCAGTTTATTTTAGTCAACAGAGTCAACAGGTTTGACAACTTTCCCTTTTGACCTACCCTGCCCCTTACCTAAAGAGAGATCAGAAACTCATTTTTATACCCACAGTGACCTGAATTTCCCACAGGTTCTGAGGAAATCAGATTATTTAGGAAAAAAAAATCATCATTTGGGTTTGTTTTTTCCTGAACACTCAGGATTACAGGGCGTCTATATTGGCTTCCAGACACATAGAATGGAGAAAAGTTTGAAGTACAAACAGTTAATTCCTTTGCTATTTTATCTTCTCCAAAATATTGCCATCTGTCAGTTGTCTAGTGAAAAGCAAAGCTAATTTGCACCTCTCTGAAATTTCTTAGATGTCAACACATTCTCTTTAAACAACTGCTGGGATCCTGCCTTAGTTAAGGACATGTCGAGTCTTCGAAAAGTGATCAGAAGGATTCAGTTACTTTTAATTTCTGTAGAAATGAGAGGCCAGAAACATGAGAAGAGTAT
Source organism: Talpa occidentalis (assembly GCF_014898055.3). Classification (NCBI taxonomy): domain Eukaryota; kingdom Metazoa; phylum Chordata; class Mammalia; order Eulipotyphla; family Talpidae; genus Talpa; species Talpa occidentalis. The sequence continues at coordinate 115,779,008 of NW_023605194.1, forward strand.
GAAGGAAGGAAGTGTTATGATGTATAAATGAATTTTCTTCATTATGTATGTGCTTATTTGTAAAAGTGGTTGAAAATAATTGTGTCACCAGTTAAATATACCCATTTGTAATAAAATATCTTTTGACAGTTACATTAGAAATCTATGGAAGATATTTCATGGAAAATGTGGTGGGGGAAAAATAGGATTATACTTTGTTTCATTAAGATGAAATGATACTAGCTCTGTGTGGACTATCTATATATGAACATGTTTTGTATTAAAAATAACTAAACGTTCTAATCAAAATGTGGCTCATTATGTAAATATCACTGTTTGATAAGTTCATGTGTGATTTTACATGTGAAAAACATTCATATATCATGCCAATGCTTTACCTACGTATATAGTAAGCTTGTTCCAAATATCACTAAAGAATTGTTTCAATACCATTAAAATAAAATACCCTGGTATATTAAATTGGAATAGGTCAATATAATTTGCTGATTTATAGAGATTAGAAAAGGTTCACAAGATCTGAGAAAAATATGGAACTACAAATTGCCAGGGGCTCACATGTATGACAGAGCCGCTGTTCTCATTAAGGTCTAGTTCACAGCCTCGGTGTTTTTAAATGTGTTCCTTGGAGTAGGTTAAGTGACTTGCTCTGTTGTTTTCCTGCGAAGGTTGCTATGGGATGAACCCTCCCACCTGCTAAGAACTCCCACCTAGCGCTATTCTGCTGATTGATTTCCAGGCTCTCCACACAACAGGCTTGGTTCCTACATAATTAACATATTTTTCTTTATACTTGTTAAATTATTCAGAAATCAGTGGAAAACTCAATGGAGGAATCAGGAAAGCAGCTAGTGGTGGATGCATTCATGATTATGATATAAACTGTCAAGTTGCATAAACTTCATCAATTACTGAATACTTTCATGTTACTCTCCTCAATTTAATCTATGTATGTGTATTTTTGTGTATATTTTAACTTTCGTATTTATATCACTACACACATACCCATATATATGTAAATAAATTTAAATGCCTACACCAATATATTTTCCAAAGGCATACATTGCAATTTAAATTCCATTAAGACCTCAAAGTGAGCAGGAAGTATTGGAATTGTATTGGACACCTGTAGCTCCTTTACACGGTTGCCCAATACTTTGAGGACTGGTTCATTAATCTTTACAAAGATCAATATATTAGACTTTCATTTACAATTCAGAATTTTAGAGAAGGAAAGTAACATGAAAAGATTATTTTGATGAAAAAGATTCCTTACCAAAGAATTCTGTGATAGTTCTATTTACTCTGCTTTATCTTTCTCTGTTCTTTAGAATTTTGTATTTCTTGAAGTTTGCTCAGGTAAAATTACACTTGATCTGCTTGGAGATGGGCATTTGTAAATCTTAGTATGCTTTTTTAACTCCCCTTATTCCACTCAGGGGCCCACACATCACAGGACATTGTTGGGTTGTTATATATCCCAGGAACAGAGCAAGATGCAGAGAGGCGGTTGCATCTGAAAATGTGCCTCCAAGAAGAGACACATAGAGCAGTTCTCAGTTTTTCCTCTCACATTCCTAATGCTCTTGTTTTTTACTTTTGATCAGCTAATAGCTTTGTCATCTCCCAGTTTGGTCATCTGTGAAAATTGGCCCACAATACCTAAGTTTTGCAGGTGTGTGTGTCACTGTGTGTGGGTATAATGTCCGGTCCGGAGGGAAATAAAAAGCCACTGAGAAAAACAGTGAGAAAACACTAAGCTGTCCTGAGCTAGCAAATGATAAGAAAGTACTTTTGTCAATTTAGTTCCACAATTGAGGTGACTAGTCTCTGGGGTTCAGTTTTCAGGGGACGATGGTGTCCACTTAAATCTCATATATAATTCCAGACAGACAAAACATTAACCACAAACTAGTGCCAGTGTGACTAACACATCTGATTCTTTAGTGTTTCAATTTAAATTCATAAAATCCCAAATTCATTAAGTGTTTAAGCATTTTGTCCTATATTCACCTATGAATATTAGCCCTATTCAAACTCTTGAAAACCTTGTAATTATATGTGAAGGAGGCGATTAATCAGAATATTTGGCATTTGTGATATTTGGGGATATCAATCAATATATAATTTTGTGTGTTCAAATAATTTTCCCCTCCAAAGTCATAGAAAACCATCAGTTTTTTTTGTTAATGATACATTTATCCAACCTGGGCCTTTACCAGAATGGAGTATAATAACTATATTTGTAAATGTAAAATATTTTCTTAAACGATCAAGCTAATGTTTTTGTGTTATTATAAAGTTTATGGGCAACTACACCAGCTAAGTTGTGTGTTTACATGTGATTATGAGACACACACAAAAAAAATAAAACAGGAACATTCTGTGAAGTTGATTAAGAAAAAATAAAAATCAAGAAATGGTATAAAACATTGTTGGGGATAAATTTATATACTCCTAGTGCCTTAGGGAAAATGGGTTAGAGTGAGTTGTTATACGGCATTTAGTAAGTTTTTTCTACAGATGTTTTTATTCAAATATTTTCTTCATAAACAGTTCAACTGTTCAGATTATTTTATACAAGTTCAAAACAAAATCATATGAAGAAACCTCTTATGTTCCTTTTATTCCATTTTTTCTTATCACTATTTAGTTTTTCCTGTTTGCTAAAAACAAAAATAGTTAAATTTATAGGAATATATGCACTGAGTATTTTCAGATAAAATTAAATCAGCTACCCTAGCTTCTGGCAAACTACGTAACTTCGTAAGAATACAGTAAGGCCAAAAGGAACAAGAACTAAAGGGAAATCATTGACAAAATTGGATGAGATTTGTTTTCTTCCTTAAAGCTCTGTACTTGAGTAGTCACCATATTTATTTCACTATTTGTGAAACCCATATTTAATTATGTCTAGATAAAGAACATAACAAAATAAAGGGGAAAAAATTCCATTTCCACCGTGACTTTAAATTCAGTAGATAATTACCCAGATCCCCTGCCAACTTAGTCGCAAAATGGAGATTCTGTTTCTATCTGGGTCTGTCGCTCCGCTCCATGCAGCTATGTCTTAAATAACTGCACCCATCTGTGTGGACAACCAAGTCTTTCTTTTGGATCAATGTACTGTTACATTTTTAAGACTGGGCAGTGTGTATTTACTTCTTTCTCTGGAAAGTTGTCGGAATGTATCGCATTTATAGAAGAAAATAATAGTTTGCTTTCTCAGAATTGCCTTCCTCGTAAAAACGGTTACCTTCCTCTTAAAAACGCATACTTTTTCTTCAAAAGTGCAACATATTTTCTGTTATTAATGCAATCATTACTGTTTGACGGGGTCATTAACATGTTGAGTACATTTTATCCATGAATATTCATTATAGAAATAAACACTTAAAACATACAATTGGCTTGATTTCTCCTGCCTGATGCACGACTAAAGACAGACGCTGTTGAGTTTTACAGGAGCAGAGAGGCCATACATCTCCCCAGGCTTCTCGGGTTCAATTATATCCAAGATTAGCATTTTTTTCCAAAATTATTTATCGACCCAATTGTTCATAAAGTCTATTTTTACCATTTGTTTTACTTTAAGTCCTGGCTAGGTGCTGTCGACTACACAACAAATATCCCATTTTCCCAGCTCCAAGGAATTTGTTCCACCAGAAGAATCAACATAATTATTCACTGGAATTGATTAAACATTTTCTCCGTTTTTTTTTTCCTTTAAGCTAATTATGAATCAACAAAATATTATTAAGTCCTACAGAACACCAGAAATTCTGTTAGTTGCCAAGAATTAAAGACATGAGTTATTTTCCTCCATGAAATCAAAAATTCATCTTTTGCCAAGCTTTTAAAACCATACGTTTTATTATATACTAGAAAGTTAGTAAATATCTAATTTGAAGCATACTTTATAGTTTTCACTTTGGCATCTCTTCTTAGTGATAAAAATGAATATACAAATAATGCAATATATACAAATGTAAAAAGCACAATGAAATTTATCATCACATTTCTGTTCTCTTTAGATGTATTTTTGGTAAAATTTTTCTCTTTCCCAATGAGTCCTATACTTTTCTTTTCTGAATCTTGATGAAGATCATATTTTTATTAGCATCTTAGATGCTAATATATCTAAAGATAAATGCTTTATAGGAAAGATAATAATGAATCAAGTACCAAGAAATTCTGTCAGTCACAGGGTTGTTCATGGGTTAAAATAAATTCTATCAAATATTTTCTGTGCAGTTTTACTGCTCACTTCAGTCTCTAGCTGAATTAACAAAATGGTGTTATTAACATGCACTGCTGAGGGGAGCAGCAGGTGACGCAGGAGAGGTCTGCCGCACCATGTGGGTATCTCCCTGGTCAGCCAGGAATCGAACCCACGCTGCAGAGGCTGCGGACAGCTTCACAGAGCTATGCTCAACCCGCTGCAACACCAGGGAGGACCACTAATTGTGAATTATTTAGCATTGGATTGTTGTGATGCCTTCCATCAGAAGCATGTTCTATTCTTCAACCTTATATCATCCCAGGTAGAATTTAAATGAGGTCTTTAGGTAGGAATTGTTATGTGCCAGAAACAGGTGAAAGAATAATGTGTATATTGTCTGGCTTACAGACTCTTAAGCAACCTGGTAATCAATTTCCACCTATGGTATGGAATAAAAGAGTTAATATCTAATATATAAGAATAGAGTTAATACCTGAAGAGATGTTATAATATAACCCAGGAAAGGAAGAGAATATGAATAAAAAAGCAGAACATCAACTGTTATAAGTGAATATTGCAAATGTCAAATATGACTGACAAAAACGGAAGTCAAACATAACAAATGAAAAAAGAACTTATATATTAGAATTCAGAGTGTAAGTGCATCAGTCATTTTTAAAAAAGGGAGAAAGAAAATTATAGTAATTCTGGAGTGAGTGTGTAGGGTGGGAAAAAATAAAGGCAAGTAAAGTAGTCTTGCAACTGAGTTCAGTAAAGATAAACAATTCAAAAAATGTTTGCAAATCCTTTAATTTCAATATTGCAAGAATTGATCACTTTAAAAATTATCTATAGGGCCTCCCCTGGTGGCGCAGCAGTTGAGCCCTGGGCTGCGAAGCTGCCCACAGCCTCTGCAGGGCCGGTTTGATCCCTGGCCTCCAGGCAAGGGTCCCACATGGCGCGCAGACCTCTCCTGCCGCCCGCTGCTCCCCTCAGCAGTGTACTTCATCAGTCTGCCTGTTCTGTTCCCTGCTCTGGCTCTGGTGAATTCTCTTACCACCCCCACACTCCCCCCACCCCGCTCTTCTGACTGTACCCAGTGCTTGTATAAATAAATAAATAAATCTTTAAAAAATTAAAAAATAAATAAAAAAATATTATCTATAATAATATTCAGTAATTAAGAAATTCCAATCCCTTTGTATATGAACTGCCAATCCACGCATGGAATACATTTACATATGTTTGTATATGATTATATATTCAGCTTTCCCACAAGTTATTTTTCTTTAACTCAGGTTTATTGATATATTATCTGCAATCCAGCCCATCCTTTTTAGTGTGTTTTTCTATTTTTTGATGAAGGTGTACAGCAGCTTGCAATCACCACCACAGTCAAGACGTACAGCAGCCTCAATGTTCTATCAATTTTTTTTATCTTTTGGTCATCAGCCCCTTGACTGACCTACTCTCAACTAGCATCCAAGGAAACACGACCTGGCTATGTTTCTGTCCTTACAAGCTTTCCTTTCACCCTGATATTATTAGAAAGTTTTGAGGTGTGTAGCAATATTCCAAATGATATCAAAGTACAAAATGCTCTTAAAAATTATAAAAGTGCTGCCTGTGTCACAGGTTTGTTTGGGTGATGTCCCATTCAGATCTACCAACTTAAATATTGTTTGATCATAATCTTTCATTATTATTCCAAAAATATTTTTTCTCTTTCAGTGTATTATTGTTGTCAACTTTGATTTCTCTAAGAATTTCTCATTGCTCTTTTATTTTATAGTTTTTAATTATATTTATTTGCGCAGTTGAAATGACAGGTGTTTTCCACGTTAATACAATTTAAATTGTGATTTAAAGTCTTCTGAATTTGGAAATTGGATGCATTCCATATTTGACGATTATGAAGTCAACATTCTTTCCCTCAAAAATTATGAAACAGCCCATAGACGATGTTATTCTTGGGTAGCATGGATACAATTGACAAAACCTGTGTGGTATATTCATAATTTTCATTCCTCCAAAATTCACACATTTTGGATGTAGAGCTTAGTTTAGGACAGCTATGATCAAGTAATCATTTTATCACTATGTGAACTTCTGTGTCACTTAACATTTATAGATCCTATGTGCTTTATCCTCCTGAATAACAAGTCAGTGTCCCAGTGATTCCTCCTGTTGCTACCATACTTCCCTTATGCAAATCCCCTGAAATTTATTACACTTAAAAATAGTCATGCAAACATATCTGCAGAGAGGCTTTATTAAAACCTTTACTACAAAGGTTCTATGAAACCACCCAGGTTCCTGATAGAGAAAACTTGAAATTAGGAGATAAATTAAATATTAACTATAAATAAAATATTAAGATTTTTTAAAGCTAATTGATATATCTTTAATTCTGTGCATTTAAACAATATCAACACTATGAACAAAACAATCACAGTTTAACAAAAATATAACAGATACTCTCTTTGTCTTTTCAATTTATTATGAATTTAGTCCCAGTATACAATAAATATCCTTAACATTTCTTTTTGATATATTTTTTTCTCACTAATTTAGCTTGTCAGGCTTCGGTGATTTTTGTCATGCCTGAACACCCAGTGAACAATTACTGTAATATTTTTAAATACTGGTGATAGACACTTATAAATAATTTCTAAACATGTATTCACTTATTTAATGACATAAGCAGTGACGTTCACAATAAAAAGGCAATGTGGCTTGCAAGGCACAGAAAGCATCTAGAAAATATTAATTATGATCTGTAAAATCAACATCAAGACACTGCTACTGCAATTCTTTACAGAAAAATAGCAAAATATATTTTCCTATAAAATAGAAAAAACATGAAAGTGTAATATGCATAGATGAGGTTTAATAGGAAACTTGCAGAAGGGAATTATGACTGATTAGTCATTATTTCAACCAAAACCAAGCCTAAATGATATAAAATACCCAATTTGATTTTTTAGCAAAAAGTACATCTTGTTCCCTAAAATTCATGCATATATATAGATATATAGATATATACAGTAGTCTGTATTTTATATAATAAGGGACTTCAGAAATTTTCAATATAGCCAATCAACAATATACTAGAGTAAAACCATTTTTTAAGGAAATATTTCAAGACATAATAGGACTGTCTCAGTGCATGGGTCTGGCTCTGAGTGATAATGAAAGAGAGGTTAAATTCAGAGCTATTGGATCAACTTTCCATTTTGCAAGAAGCCTATGGAATTCATCCAAGCATGTATCTGCCTAGGATGGCAAAGAAAGATGAGAAATGGATATTCTTGGATAAAACATAAAACATAAAAATTCAAAGAAGTGGAAATACATATTTTGATGATGAAAGAAACTGCTTTCTTCAAAAAGTTTTATTTAGTATCATTTTGAAAAAAAAAATGGTTTGATCTGTCTAGTGCAATAAACATACGAGTTTTCTCTTCAATCACTTTTATACTTGGGGAAAAGAACAAATTTTTGCATTCATATTTGGATAACAAATAAAGACTATCCCGTAAGTCTATATTAAATTATATATAATTACCTCACATAAGCAAAACATGATTTAATAAATTTGTTTAAAATTAAAGTTTAGTGTCTAAATTAAATTAAATTTCTGATTCTTAAAATTCAAACCTTCGTATTTTTTATTATCTTCTAACATTTCTCTGAATTTGTCACTTAAAAAATTGACACTGAACAGTGCATACAAGAAAAATTATTTCTACTTAATAATATCTATTTTATGAATACCAACTGTCCCTTTTACTTGGATGTGATCTTACAAAATGAAGTCATTTCTTCAAAAGGAGAATAGCCAACCCAGTATCCCTGGGTCACAGTTACGAAAATAAATTACAGGCAATCCCCAAATTATCAATGGCCATTTTAAAATCATCATTTCAAAAGTCAATACTGTCAATGACAATATATATTTTCTTTTTTTTTTTTTTTTTTTAAGATTTATTTATTTATACAAGCACTGGGTACAGAGAGAAGTGCAGGAGGGTGAGAGAATCACCAGAGTCAGAACGGGGAGCAGAGCAGGCAGACTGATGAAGTACACTGCTGAGGGGAGCAGCGGGCGGCAGGAGAGGTCTGCGCGCCAAGTGGGCAGGAAACAAACCTCACCCGGTGGCCAGGAAACGAACCAGCGCTGCAGAGGCTGCGGGCAGCTTCGCAACCCAGCGCTCAACCACTGCGCCACCGGGGAGGCCTGACAATATATATTTTCATAGACCAGTATTTTTTTTTTTTGTTTCAGTCTTAAATATAATTTATATATATAATGATATTTAAAGTCTCCATCGTAATGCCTGACAGTTGTACACACTGTGAAAGGATTCTCCCTTCTCGTTAATAAAACACCCATCGCCTCCCATAGTTACTATTCTTGTTTGGTTTTGGTTAGAACATTTAATTTCTATTCCCTCCCACAATCATTTCCTGATATTCTCATTACCACAAACTGCAACTCCTCTTTAAATTTCATGTCACCTTCTTTCCAACCAGCATCTTCTGTCATTTCAGTATCTCCCGTGGATTTATTTTTCAATTTGACAAGCCCTCCCATCCCAGGGTGCCACTACTATTTCATTTCCCTTCCTCCTACTGCTCTCCTGCCTTCCTTCCTTAACTAGCTTACATTTCACTGTTAGTCATGCTACTACTTTGTGCACACGGCATGCCATCCCTCGCCCTTTTCTTTCTGTATCTTTATGCTGTGCTAAATCCACGTGTATCCCCCCGCATGATTCTCCGTCCAGGCAGTCGACAGTCTCAGAGAAGCAGGATGTCCCTCTCAGACATGCTAATTCTCCTCAAACAAGTCAGGACTCTTCCCGGGAATTCTCTCTGCCTCTTGCTTGTCCAGATCTCCTAGATGAAGATTTCACACACACCACTCCCTCTGACAAACCACCCTCACTTTCTGCCGGCCAATTTACCTCTTTGCCTCTACCCTTTTGAATCAGTCTCTCTTTTAAAAAGTCATTTTGGGTAAATATATTTCAATCTTAAAAGCACCTCAAAACTAACAGCACATGAGCTCAACATTCCAGGCCCGTCATGGAGTCTTGTGCTGGAAGGGTTGGCCGGGAGCACACGGAGGGGGAAGTTCTCACTGACAGCATTTGCAGGTTTTCAGTGAACAAACACTCCCATCATGTCGGATTTCAAGATAGCAATGAAGACATACCGACCTCAGTCTAGCAATACATGCTGTCCCGCAGTCCAGAAGCCAACTCCCGCCCGGGGGCTGATGGCTGACAGCTTCCTGCGTCCTCTCCCCTCTCACAGAATCCATGACACTCCTAAGGCTTCCAGGATGACGGAGCCGGCCAGGCCTCCATGTCTTAATTCACACAACGCTGTGCCACAACTGCGTCTTCCTATACCCAGCTCACACACATGCACAAACATACGTGTACCCATGCAGACATTCACCCATTCTTTTCCTTCCTTCATTCGTAATCAAACAAACATGCACTTACTCCCTTCTAGGAAACACGTAATTCTATTCGATGTGAATATATCTGCCAAAATTCTATATTGTGAAAAGAAAATATAATATGAGATTATTTAAAATGTAGTCTATAAGAAAGTCGATTTAATTAAATTGAGAAGGCAGATGAAATTGTGAGGCAATTCGTTATCCAATCACCATTAGTACTATAAATTATAAACTAAATGCAGACTGATTAACATGAGACCTTGGAATTTTGATAATTATATATTAGAATTTTGAGTTTGTAAGAATTTTTCCCCTGCTATAAAAGGTATGTTGACAATTTTATAAATAAGCAATTTAACTATATAGAGTTAATTGATATATTTAGGTATTGGTTAATAAGCAAACATATTTATGTCTATGACACAATTATAGACCATGCTATAAAAATATGAAAGACGTTTTTTTCCTGATACTGCCAGTGACTGCCTGATGTTAAAACTCACATTTTTTTCTTTATTTGAAAAATGGGAATTATAACATTTGTCTTTCTAAATCAACACATGGTAAGATAAAATATAAAAACACTCACAAAAAACACTAACACAGTTGGTATACTAATGATACTCAGATGGTATTAACAACACTATTTTTAAAATAAGTGTTGATTTAATTTTTCCTGACAATTTTTCCTGATAATATGATAATACAATGGTATAAACACAATCTTTTCCTTGCAATAGATACTGTCATTTGCTATGGTCAGTAATATAAAAATATAAGAGCCATCATATTATTTTTGGATGACACGCAACATATTTGCTGAATTTTGTTCAGACAACACTTGCAGAAGTTGAAGTGTTTCTGACATCATTTCATGCCAGTTGATGTTTTGCATTGCAGTGCTACAGAATCCAATGTACTATTAATTTTCCCTCATATATGGAACTACCCAAAAGTAATTCAAACTAGTCTATGATATAGTCAAAGTCTGGCATACGATATAACTTCACATATTAGATTATGCTGCTGGAGGCTTTACTACTTCATAAATAGAACACAAATAAAATAAAACCTGGCTTATACAAGAAAAAAATATATACAGACACACACATTTTTTTTAAAGGTAGCAGAAATTTATGCAACAATAATTAAAAAATAAAATCAACAAACATTTTGGTGTTATATGTATATGGTACCAATGAGAAGATTTGAAAATGAGATGTTTTGTGAATTATTGCATTTCCAAATAAAATTTTATGTATCATGTAGATATAACATAAACTTTTGCTTAAGGGAATATTGCCAAATCTGCTGATGCAGAATTTTCAGAGGTAAATAGAAAATCTTTGTTTTTTTCTCTACCTTACTTGTTATAATCATAGCAAGTGGGGAGGATGGAGACCTGCAGTGGTTGAGCTGGTGCTACCTGTCATCACCCTCATCAAGATCATTATCTAGGGCCTCCCCAGTGGTGCAGCAGGTTGAGCTCAGCGCTGTAAAGCTGTCCGCAGCCTCTGCAGTGCAGGTTCGATTCCTGGCCGGCCAGGGAGATTCCCACGTGGCGCGGCAGACCTCTCCTGTCGCACCTGCTGCTTTGGTCAGTCTGCCTGTTTGTTCCCCACTGTCTCTGGTGAATCCTCTCACCCTCCCACACTCTGGGCTGTACCCCAGCTCTTGTATAAATAAAAAATAAATCTTTAAAAAAAAGATCATTATCTAAAAGCACAAAGCCCTCTGGAAAAACAATTATAATTGAAAATACCCCCTGTGTGCATATTTCTACATAAAAAGTGAATAACAAAAAATCATTAATATTGATTTTATAGAAAGCAAATAATTATGAAATGTAGTTATCAAATTTCAAATATATAAAAATGTATAGACATAGACCAGTGGAGCATAACCTCTGCTTGAGTCAATAAATGTTTCCCTGAACCATCGTGAAGGTAATCACAGGTACGGAGGAGAATGCCATTGCATTTAAACTTAGTAAACTTAGTTGGAGTAAGAGAAGATGGGAAGATCTAAAGTTGTGGTTACAAGTAGAATTGACATAATTGAAAGAAAGGAGGCAAGAGAGACATGTTTTGTTACACTCAACTCTAGCTATTTAGTAAATGGTGGTATTTTATGCAAATATGAAACCATGGAAGGAAAGGCTATTCTATGTGGGAAATGATGCAGTCAGGTTTTACAAGCTGACTTGGGGAGACCTGATGGGCACAGAAAAACAACCAAAAATATTTAATGCTAATGGCCAACAGCATTGTTCTTTGGATAATATAATTCTATGGAGTTGCTTTGCGATGACAAATTTATTTAGGAAAATGAAAACTGGTAAAGAAAGGATGTTGTGAAGGGGTAACGGAAACAAAAATCTATTTAATAATCATCGAAAATTATTTCATTTTCTATAGACTTGTACAGCTGTGCAGTCTCAACCTTACAAATTAGATCAGTTCAAGATTTGGGAGGGGCAACACAGAAGAGTGCTCCTCCTTAGGTAAACCTCCATCAGTAAAAATAACCTTGTTATTTATGCTAAAGTATTTCAACTGAAATACCTTCTGCTATTTCTTCTGAAGTAATTCTGTTGAAAAACTTAGATCTTAAAATCATTTTGCAGTTAGGAAAAACATATCACCCCCTCCATTTGAACAAGAAGCACCCTTAAGCTCATGGGTGACAAGAGGCTTTCAGAACTGACTCCACTTGTTTATGCTGACAGTTCTACATCTGTAATGACAGAACAGCTCTTTATGCCTTTAGTTCCAATATCATTTGCCTTGTAGATATTCTATATAGAGAGCTTACTATTTACCATAGTATAAAAGCTCATTATTATTATTTTTTAAGAACCTCATAGCTATTACGACAGTAGTGGGCTGAACTGACAGGTAGAGGCAAGGAAGGATCCCCCGGCTGGTTTATGAGAGATCATAGCCCTGCCAACTCCAACTCCTTGACTTCAGTCTTCTAGCCTTTAGAACTATAAATTGAGACACTAAATTTCTGTTGTTTAAAGCTATCCAATTTGTTGTACTTGGCATGGCAGTGCAAGGAAGATACTATGACCTGAGCGATTTTTTCAGTTAGACTTATTGAGTGTAAGATACACCAGTCTCTATCTGTACACAGAGATATTCCTTTCTACATTGTGTTACAAGTTTTTTGCTTAGTCTATTTCTACCTTCCTAAATATTATATGTAATATATAGGGAACCACTTCAGAATGTGATATAAAGTTACTTTAGTTTGGTTCTGGAATCTAATCCATCCCATTATAATATTGACCTTAATTAACCTTCTTAAAATGCACTGAATTTCAAGGATGGCTTCCTTGAAAACTATGCTACAGTGCTCGTCAAGTGCTAAAGTAATAACACTTCATAACCCTATTTATAGAAATGCCCCTTGAACAGAAAAAGCTCCCAAACACTTGGAGCTTATATAAACATTATAATATAAATGTGACTTATCTTGACATTCATAAAAGACATTCTTAGAGGTTGTCTTTTTAATAGTGATCATAGAAAATATTGTGGTAAAATTATAATATAAAAAGAATGTAGCTAAAAGTGGCCTTCGAAAATATGAAGTTTAAATTTAGTAAATTCTTGATACGTTGCTTGAGATTGGTAGAGTACTTCTAATCCAACTTTACTCTACTGCAAATTCAGACTATATGTAGAAACATGTTTACTTCATATTTATATAGAATTATCAGTATCAATTTTCTGAGCTGAAAATTTGACACCCTATAATTCAGTAATTTAAATGAATCTTCTATTAAGAATTCATCTAAGGCACTACTTGAAAGAAGAATTGAAAGTACTTGAGATTAAGTTGCTTTGTTTGCCCACATTCTACAAGGTAAAGGTTGCAGAGCCAATAACGGGCCATTATCAAGCAATGAAGTCAACTCTCTGTTAGAAAGGCCACCTCATACAACTGTAAAGACTATCCATTTATTAAGTAGAGCAGAAGTTAGGGAATGTTTTAAGAAATGAAGGCACAGGGCCTCCCTGGTGGCACAAGGGGTTAAGCACCCCACTAGGAAGCAATCCACAGCCTCTGCAGCACCAAGTTGGATCCCCACCCGGCAAGGGAGCAACCCACATGGCACAGCAGACCTTCCCTGTCTGCCTGTTGTGTTCCCCACTCTGTCACTGGTGGATCCTCTCACCCCCCCACACCTCTGGCCTATACCTCAGCTCGTGTATGCATAAATAAATAAATATTTAAAAAAAAAAAGAAATGAAGGCACACAGACCAAACATAAGTCTCATGATCTGAATATTCAGGCTGCCGTTTTCCTCAGTGAATTTAAATTTATTTAAATGAGAAAAGCCTGATCAAATGCAAAGAAAATGATTTAACTTGATAGGGATTTTTAGATACTCTGAAAATAAGTAACAGCTATATGAAAATAAGAAATTGATTTTTAGATCAAATAGTCTTCTAGGAAAATAAGAAGGAAACACTAACAAATTATTTAATTTTAAAATGAACAGTCATTTCAAAAATGACTGTTTAGACACCTTTAATAATGTATAAACATGAAAGAAATACTATGTATGTTGAATACTGAAAAACTGACAATTTTTACAAAATTAAATATCCTATAAACTTGACTCACGTAGATAAGCACCATTAAACTAATCACAATATTTAATTCACAAGGTTCTATGTTATTAAAACCTATTCTTATATATGTTCATGGCTGACTGTTTCTCTCTCCTGGATGTCTAGGATTCTTACATATTTTGGATGCTGAGTTTGCTGCCAATGCTTTGTTGCCACAGAAGTTCTGTTATGAGCATATATGTCAGTCTTCAAGCATTTGGGGACCTATTTCGAGAAGTGGAATTAAAGGCCAAGAAGCAAAAAAGCAGTACTGACAAATAGTCTTCTAGAAGGACTTCCTATCTACACTCAACAATGGCCTATTAAAGTAAAATAGGTGGTGATAGAGTTATTCCAAACCAATAATAAGCTGAATTGTTCTTCCAATTTTTAAATTATTTCACCAGCCTTGGAATGTTCCATAGGGATAAATATGCAGTGCTCTGAAACCATATGTTAACATATCATCTCCCACCATTTTATAGCTGACTCAGTGGAGAATTTCCTTTCCATTTTTTTGTCTCTTGTTTCTTATCTGTGAAGTGTTTCATATCCTTCTTTTCATAGTGTTTCTGGTGCACTAAATAAATTTATTTGCAGTGGTTAGAACAGACCTTTGCACAGAGATCAAAGATATACTCTATGATTATTGATAAATACTATTATTATACTTCAGTTAAGTATAAATTGGTGTTGATTTACTTTTAGTGTATACATATGCATGTGTGTATAAATACACATATATATTCAAGATTTAGAATTTGTGATAAATGATAGAAAATTAAAACATTAGTTGGGAAAAAGAGTCCATTATTTTCATTACAGCCATAGTACTGGCAATTCCCTAATATCAAACTAGCTACTACTTTTTGTGACATTTTGCAAATGAGCACTCATCAAGATACAAAAATTATACCATGCACTACATTAGTGTTAAGGACTTTTGATTTACATCAAAATCATTTTATCCTTTATCATGGAGAAATAGTTAAAGTGAAGAAAACAAATTAAATATAGTTATTCTTATATAATTATGGGTATGTCCAAGCATAATATGTGATACCTAATAACAACATCTAAAATACATTAATTAAATATGTGTTTTTCATTTGACCAAACTCTTCTCATTTTATTTTAAAATCCAGAAAGGAAGATGGCAGCTTGAACTCTAAATACCAGAGTTCAAATTTTTTAGCTTTGAAAACTAATCTGTATTGTATTATAATTTTATCTTTTCTTCTTTTACTCATCTGTGGTATTGCTTATTAGAAAATTCTCATTATTTACATTGCTCATTATTTAGCAATGTTTTATGAATAAAAACAAAGAAACTAAAATTTCCTTAGTCATTTGGAGTTAATAAATTGCATTTAAATGAAAAAAAAATCTTAAAACTGAGCTCTGAGGGGCTTCTGATATCTGTCCATGGTACAGAAAACACCTTATCTATGAGAATTTTATCTTTTTTTCATTCCTCTGGGAATTTACTGGGAATGTGTTCAAATCAACCTTAACTCTATAATGCTTGAAATTAAATGTCTTTTAGTTTCACAGAATTTTTTAAAGTAGATGAAAATACTTTGAGGTTGGTTTTACTGATAATATTACATATTGTTTGGTAAGTTTGTTCAGTTGC
Source organism: Talpa occidentalis (assembly GCF_014898055.3). Lineage (NCBI taxonomy): Eukaryota > Metazoa > Chordata > Mammalia > Eulipotyphla > Talpidae > Talpa > Talpa occidentalis. The sequence continues at coordinate 115,794,965 of NW_023605194.1, forward strand.
AAATTTTAGGGCTCCCTCTGCCTTGAGGTTAGTTCTAGTATTACCTTTTCCATCAATTCTCCAACAGTGCATTTTTTTCACATCTTGGATCTCTGATTTATATCAATAAGGTAGGTCCTTTTGAAGTTTTGTATCTTGTTATTTATTTTTCTGTATCCAAAATTCCTTGATAGTTTATTGCATATGTGATTCATTTTTTGTAGTACAAGTTTAATTTAATTGTAACAATTTTATCTTATATCTACCATTGTTTTCACTGAAATTAGGAATTGTTTAATTCAAACCTAATCCTCGTCTGTTACACAATAATGGTTTTTCACATTTTAAACTCAATGACTTGTTTTAATTATAATTTAATCCTTTTGGTAATATTAGTGATATTCCATTTTGGTAATTGATATGCTTTCACTCTTTGTCTAAGTACCTGATTATATTTGGAGGACTTCACCCCACATGTCTTAATTTGAGAACATATAAAATATAGCAGAGGTAAAATATCTTTAAAATATAAATTTCTTAGTTCTGTCTTGCCAATAGGTGACATGTTGGTATTATCACATGTTGTGAGCCTTAGAAAGCATCAAATTTACAAGAAAATTTCTTTCAATGTTCAGAAGCAGATACAGAAACTTGGAACAATTTCTTTAAAGTTGTTATTTTCCCCGTAGTATAAAATTGCCTGTTGTCAGCGTACAGAATTCTAAAACCAATACTGAATTAACCTGATTTTCTAGATTGCCAGTGATCTTCATGTTTCCTGAGGGATTGAAATTTGATCAGAGAAGCCCAGAATATGTATTTACATCTGATTATCACAATTCCTAATCAATATCTCATGCCTCCCGGTTGAATTGTCGCCTATATATATCATCAAGGGATAACTGTTTTATTTTTCCACAAAAATTATTATTAATGTTCTTTCCCCACCTCTCTGTCATCTTCTTTGCATTTCATCCTGGGACAAGGTAGAAACAGCACGATGAATTTGATGTCAAGTTAGTATTTTACTTTCATTAACATATTCCTGAAAAGGAATGTTGGGGACTGTAAATATAAGTGATTCACACACCTTACTCAGATGTATAATTTTATTTTCTATTTTTTTGTCACAGACAGATGATGCATGCTCCATAAAAGAAATTAATGCCAGGATAAAGTCTTCACTTATTCAATTTTTTGAAGCATTTAATGATATTTAAGAAGGTAATGTGAATAGAGTATGAAATACTGATTATAACAGCATTATTAAACATTGAATCAATGCAAATGGCCAACAGACATATGTAAAAATGTTCAACCTCACTTGCAATCAGGAAAACGCAGATCAAAACTACAATGAGATACCATCTCACAACAGTGAGAATGGCACACATTAAAAAAACTAGCAACAACAAATGTTGGCAAGGTTGTGGAGAAAAATGAACTTTCCTGCACTGCTGGTGGGAGTGCAAACTGGTCCAACCACTATGGAGAGCTGTGTGGAGATTCCTCAGCCTACTAAAGATAGAGCTTCCATATGATCCAGCAATTCCACTCCTAGGTATTTACCCAAAGGACACAGAAACATACATTCAAAAGTCACCTGCACCTTTATGTTTATAGCTGCACTATTCACAATAGCTAAGCTATGGAAACAACCCAAATGCCCAAAATAGATGACTGGATCAAGAAGATGTGGCATATACACAATACAATATTACTCAGCCATCAAAAAAGATAAACACATGCAATTTGCAGCAACATGGATGGCGCTGGAAGGGATCATGCTCAGCGAATTAAGCCAGAAAGAAAAAGAAAAATACCGGATGGTCTCACTCATAGCAGGAATTTAGAAAACCTAAATAAGGGACCAGGAAAAAGACTAATTATAATAAAGAAAAAAATCAAAATCAACAAGCAACTATAAACCAGAGACACACTATGGGGTGGGGTGGGAGGAAAGAAGGGATTAGGGTCAAAATAAGGGGGGCAGAAATTGTATGGGGGATATAACCAAAATGAAAATGCATACATTGTGCAAAAATGAAAAATGATGTAAGAATTATATAAAATAAAATATATTAAAAATAAATAAAATTAGAAAACAGAGTAAACTTATTTCATAGTAATGTCAGTGTAAACCTTATTTTATTTCACTCAACATTTCTGAAACTATCTTTAAAAGCATGAAATACCTGCCTCATTGGGTAGTTGTTTTTGAAATTAAGTATTGATTTTAAAATTTGGTGCTTGCTGATTCACACAAGAAAAAATAACAATAACTGTGAAATCAGCTATTGTTGGTTATGTGTTTATCAAATGTTAGGTTATTGCATATGTCTTAATTCTCTCAATTGCTAAATTCCCAAAAGTTTAAAATTGAAGGTATTGCATAAAGAATATCTTATTACTTAAAAGTTATTTGTTGGATATATCAACAATAAAAACTGTAATCCTTTGTGAAAAATAAAATGTAAGAGATTGGCAATGGAAGAGCTGAGAATTAGTAAAACACAGTCTCTTCTTATATATGGAAATCTTGATCAGGTAATAAAGACATATTTGTACCCGCAGACCAGGACAGGCATGACTGCCCAGTAAATGGGAAATCACTAGACAGAACATGAGAATAAATGCTTCTGACTGGAAGGTCTCATAGGAGTTAGGATATTTGTTAAGATATTTGTGCTAAGTCATGGTAAGTATTGTTGCTGTCTCATGTTCATCCAGGGATACCCGGATTAAGAGTATTTATCTTCTTACACTCATGACACATTACTTTCATGACAATATAGGAAGATATCAAACACCAGACAACAAATTGATATCCTGGGGGATGGTCTGTGTATTAAAGATTGTAAATGCCCTAAAGGACTCGTGTACCCTTGAATCAGTGACTAAAACCAGAATCTGCAAAACCCCTTTTCCATTAATATATTCCCACCTCACCACTTTCCTGGACTTAGTAGTGGGCTAATGTCCCCTAACCTTCCATCAGACCCTCTTATGCCAGTTAAACATCTTCATGGTAGAGACTCATTTAGAAACAAGTCATCATTGGATTTAAGAGGTGTCCTCAGCAATGTAACCTCTTGGCTATCAACAAAGAGACACAGTACAATCAGAAGGAGATGTCTCATAGCCTTGCCTTTTACAGGATCATTTTAGTTCCTCCCTGAGAACTCTTAATATTAGCAGTCTCCAGGCCTGCTGGGTGGTGCAAAGGGTTAAGACGTAATCTACAAAGCTATCCGCAGCCACTGCAGCACAAGTTCGATCCCAGCCAGGGAGCAACCCACATGGCGCAGCAGACCTCTCCTGACTCGCTCACTGCTCACTGCTCCCCTCAGCAGTGTATTTCAGTCAGTCTGCCTGTTCTGTTCCCCGCTCTGTCCTGGTGAATCCTCTCACCCCCTGCACCTCTAGCCTGTACCCCAGTTCTTGTATGCATAAATAAATAAATCTTAAAAAAATATTAGCAGTCTCCTAGTACAACTGGCTGTCTTACTCCTGACTGTAGTTCAATCTTACATTTCTTCTATAGGTGCATCTGGAAATTATAGATTTGTCATATGTCCTACAAAGTTGACTGAACACATGTAAATAAAATGCAAATTTTTTGGTTAATTTTAAATTTGTAAATTGTCAGTATTTAACTATTGCTTATTAGTATTTTTACCCTTTGAAAATTTAATCTTATTTATAAAAATGCAGCAGATTCAAAACTGAGCATTAAGGGATTCTGTGAATATATAAAGAGTTATAAAGTCTGCAGAATTATAAGTGGGATTATTTAAAGGTCTGTATATTACTTTCAGATATTACTTAACTCAAGTACAAAAATGAAGATTGACAGCAAAAGTAGGTATTCGATCTATCAATATGTCAAATATATACTTAATTCAAGGAACAGGTATCTAAATGTCAACAAGTGTGCATGTGTGTGTCTGACATTTTGTAAGAATATGCAATTTACTGAAATATAGGGAAAATTAAAATACAGAGAAACAAAACTAGAGAAACCGTTCATCCTGTTGCCTTGCGACACTTACATTTTTGAATAATTATATGGGCTCTAATATTTTGTCTGTTTAAATAAAAGCATTTGGAAACATGCAGAGTTTGCATTTTATCCTCCTAATCACAATGCAGATTTTTTAAAATACATCTTAACTAAAAGACATTTACAAATATACTGACTCACTTTTTAATTCAAATATTTGCACTGGTTATATAGTTTATGCAGTTATATAGCTATGTGGTTGTTTTCTTTCTTGAGCTAAAATTCAAAAACAAAAAAAATATAATGCTAAGAAAGACAAAGAAATTGTGGGGAAAGAAGGGATGCCTTTGACATTGATGATGGTTCTGTGAAATTTAAATGACACAGAATAGAAAAGTTTTTGTAGCACGAATTGAAAAAAATTCAGCTCCAAGAAAGGCTAAAAGTATTTCCAACATCTCATATATTTTTCATATTTCAGCATCAAATTAAGCTGGATAATCCCCATGAGAGTAGTCCTTGGTGACTAGTTGTACATACAGATAACACCGTTAACAATTCTGGGCCTTCCTGGTGGCGCAGGGGTTAAAGACAGAACTATCTAGCTATGGCCAGCCACTGCAGCATCAGGGAGCTACCCACACGGCGCAGCAGACCTCTCCCGTCTTGCCCGCTCCTCCCCTCAGCAGCGTGTATCAGTAGACCTGCCGGTTTTGCTCCCCACACTCTCTAGTGAATTCTCTCACCCCTCCACACCTCTGTCTTACACCCCAGTTCTTGTATGCATAAATAAATTAATCTTTAAAAAAAAACATTGTGAACAATTCTGAGAAAATGAAATTTTATCGAAACATGACTTTTCCCTCTCCATTTCACTTTCAGTAAAACACGCTCAAATTATATAACACACATAATGATTCAATGTAGTTAATTAGGGCAAGGACTTTATTCTATGAAACAGTGTTGTAGGGGCCTCCGTCCGTGGTGGCACAAGGGGTTGAGACGCAACCTATGAAGCTTTCCGCAGCCTCTGTGATGGAAAGACATCCCTTATTTTCAAAATGTGCTTTTCTTGCCTACAAATATGGGTATTTTATGTTTTTGCATGTGTTTTTAACAGTTGTACGAATGGAATAAGAATTATTAATGCCTTGTAAAGTTAGTCAAGAAGACTATGGATACACATTGAATTACTGATTAGTACATGACCACAAAGTCCTTTCAGATTAAGGTGTGGATATCACTGGGTTGCTTGCATGTGACTTTTTATTCTGCCATCTACTTGAAATATTCCTGATTTTCTGAGCAAGATTCAGTGGTACATAGTGGTGCATGGGAAATTTGATACAAAAATCTTCCTAACTTAATAAAGCCTATCAAATATCACTATTCATGAAGAATTCCTTTAGGAAAACTGTAGAATCTGAAATTTTACAAGTTTTCGCCTATATTCTCACCAATGTAGTCATTTTCCAATGTTCAAATAGGTAAACTAAATATTAAAACTCATCTCCCCATTTTTCACTAGCCTGCCTTTTAATTATTTATTTATATATATATATATATATATTATTTTTTTTTTTTTTTTGCAGCGTTGTTCATTTTGTCCAATGCTTGATTTCTCCTCTCAGGTATAATCCCCATAGACTTTCCATCACCAAGTCACCCGTAAACGGTCACCACAGCCTGCCTTTTCCAATAATCAATAGCAAGAGGATACTGATTCAGTCCTTTATGCTCCAAAATTTCTCCACATTCTTTAAATACTCATTTCCTGCTGTCCAGTGAAAATGAAGACCATCAAAATGAAACTCTCTACAGATTGACAAATCCACCTGCATCCACACCTGTATATTTAAGCTTCATCATGGAATGTTTTTATTCTTTATAAATTTTTATCAGCTTTATTAAAGGGCCATTTGGCCTCTTCCCCTGCCATTATATTCTCCCATATTCTGAATTCTTATTTATTCCCAAGAACTATTCGATTATTTATTAGAAACTATTGTTTATGTTGTACACATCCTAGAAACATGATTTAAGTACAAATAAGAAATGTAAAATAACAAGAGACAAAAAAATATTCTGAGTATTTGTAGCTATATCTTTCTAGTCCATGCCATACAGAGAGACAGTTTTTAAACTAAGCTTTTGATAGACCATGCAAATGTTGTATTGTGATACAGACTATTGTGTCTACCTGTCTTCACCATACAATTCCTTCCTCTCCTTTTCCATCATCTTAGTTGATCAGTTTCAACACTAATACATATCATCAGTCCTTTTGATTTTCTTATATTTCTTCCCTTTTCCTCACTACTAAATTTCTTCCAAGAGCTTTCCATATGCTTTGAATTACCTTCTTCACATCTTGAAAATTCTCAACAGACTTAAAAATAGATTGTATTGCATGCAATTCCTGTGAAAGTGTTCTTTCATAGGACACAACTGACGTCAGTGTGAAAACATAATTCATTCTTAGATCCATTTTCATGCTTTTTGGTTATCTAGAGCATTCCACCCACTGACCGTTGTTTTCTTTTTGAAACTACACCATTTGCTACTATATAAGGGTTCTCTAAAGAAATATAACCAAGAGATAGATGTCTATGTAGACAGTTGGATAGATAGATAGTTGGATGGATGGATAGGGAGATGTAGCGTTCAGGCTTCCTCTTCTACCTCTATACATCACTAATTTTTCTCTTGGTTCTGCTTGCTAAGTTTTTCTCTTTAATAGTCTTACTATTCCCCTATTTCTCCCTTTACATTTTACCCTAATTGTTATCTCTAGAAAAACCTAGAAAAACCTCTCACATAGCAAGAATCACTATACAAACAGCCCACACAACTGTTTCTCCAATCACAATTAGTTCCCTAAATTTCATATCAACATATGTTTAACTGAATATGGGATGCTGTGTGTGAATGTCCCATAAACTCGTTAGATTAATAATTCCCCACTGTGTAATTAAACAATGACCTACTGGTTTTCCTGATTATTATCATTCAAAAGAGATTTGAAAATGTAACTCCTTACATAAAATCTTTAAACCATTTCTATTATCTTTAGATAATAAGCAATTGGTCATTAAAAGTGTGACTCGGTCTACTTCCAATTCTATCTCCAGACTTTCCAAGAAGGGGCCTCAATCCCAGCAGTCACTTGTAAGGTTAGTATCTTAACTTTCCCCCTCATCTTTGGAATCTTACACATTTACAAAGTATTATTGAGCAGATATCAAGTGCTAGTCACTTTGCATTTCACTTACCATCTTGTCCAATAGGTCCAGTCACTCAGTGCGATGGTTAGCCACTTCTGTAACAGAACAGAGACACAAACATCAGCAAATGTTGATATTCATAATGTTGTAGAAATGAATTCTACTTTTTACCCAGACAGAAGAAGAACAAGTGGTACTTGAGGTATGGTGAGGTCAGGAAAAGCTTTATTACGCATGCATGAGGTCCCAGACCTGGGTAGTCCCGTAAGGTCTGAGCACCTGTTTAAAGACAAAGAATTTCTTTTACACATAACTATCCCTACACTGATAACATAATTTGCTGCAAAGTTCCTAAACATGGGGCTGGGAAAAAGCAAAAAAACACAGACATCCGGGGATTGTCTTAAAAAGACAGACCAACTTGGCCGGCTGCCTGACCTTGCAACTTCGTTAGTCTGCTAAGGAAAGATTTGTTAAGAGAGCAAACTTGTTGATTACAATTGCATTGGATTATTAACTGCACCAGGCCTAACACCCTTTAGCAGAGAGCTGGAAAGATTTACTTGCTTAGTGGTTCCCCTTCAATAACGTCTAGGTATAGTCAGAGACATTTGTGTAATATTAGATAATACAAAGTGGTGAATAGTGGAAAAGTTGTGACTTAGTCTCATTAGTTTCTTCCTCTATTTGGTATAAAATTTGGTATAAAAATAAAATTTTCTATAAAAATAGCAATCCCACCCATTGAGTTAATTAGGATTAATCTGTTCTCAAAGATCAGGGGTCATAAGTCAGAAAAGTAAAATACATTTCAGAAAATCATCACAACTTTTATTAAATATTTTTTAAATCAATAAATTGAGAAAAGAAACATTACAATGTAAAAAGGCACAAACAAGAGAAAGAACGATATTAACCAAGTACAGGAAGATGCCCTTGAAATAAAGATTTACATATATAAGACTGTCAGGCATTAACTGGTAAAATACTCTAATATTTCTTGCTAAACTTCTAGTTCAGAAATTGTCTCCAGATTTATCTTGATTGTTGGTATTTACTTTTGTGTACTGGGAATCTTTGTCAAGTATTTTTAATGTTGAAATTAATTTAAATATTTTTAATTTAATAATAACCTCATCCCACACCAACTGATAGGAAGGAAAATGGAGGGGTCTTTCAAAATTAAACTGACTTGCTGCTTCAATAAATTTTTATGCAATAAGAAACTGCTGACATACTGTATGCTTCTCTTATATTGTAATCTTTCGCTTCATTAGTTTAAATCTATATTTCACAAGCAGAGAATAGATAAACACAGTGAACAATGCCATAATTCTAATTTAAATAAGGGGTTCGAGTTAAAATTACATGATACAAAGTTATAATCTTGATTATGAGAAAAAGCAGCTAACCAATGATAGCAATAAATACATGAACACTAGAATCATGAGTGGAAAAAAAAGGAATTTCTCACCCAAAAATCAAATTATCACCCCGTTTTTCATAATTTTGCCAGAAATTATTCACTATAAAATGTACTCAATTAATATTGGGATAACAATTATTGCATTTCACAAGATTTTTTTTTTTTTTTAACTTCACTAACGTCATTTAAAGGGATCAGCAAAAATGCTATGCTAACTTCCTGGAAGTTATGACTTAAGATTTTCGGTATCTAAATATTTAGAATGTTTAATTTATTCTGGATTTGTTTTCTCTCCAATAATGATTCACTAAATGTTCAATTTTAGGCCCTACTGCTTTAAGCAGTATGTTCAGCTATTTAAATTTTGTGGCTGTGATCCCGAAACCTTCACCCTGCTTCACAGGAGTAGGTGGGGTGACTATGGAAGCGGCCAGGAAACCGCATCACCGGAAGGAAACCAAGTCTGGGGGGTCCACACTTCTCTCTCCCTGGCTCGATTAGGATTCTTCTGTAGTGGTTTCTTATTCTTTCATGTCAGAGAGTTAAACAGCTCTGGACTCTGCTCCGTGTGTTCTGGAAACCCATGTAAGAGGACACAGCAGAAAGCAGTGGTAGCCAGTTTACCCTGAACAAAAACACCCCTAGGACTCCATGGCTGGCAGGGTCAGCAGAACCAGAATTATCATAAGGCTCAAAGCAAAGCGATAGTCACGTGCATGTGTTCGTCTATACTGAATGATTAAATATAGCACATGCATTATTTTGAAATATTTGATCCCAATTCTGGAGAATTAGATATCAAGCCTAATGCAATGCTCTATTTCTTTCACGTCACAAAGACTTCCTTTAAGACTCAATAAGAATATCCAAAAACTTTGACATATAAAATCATATTAACCTTTGCAATGAAATCATTAACATGATACATGCAACCCTGTATGTCTTTGTGACAAATTAGTTTGTTTTATTTATTATTATTTATCTGATTATAGTAGAAAAAAAGTTAAAAAACAATTCTCAATTTCAATAACAGCTAAATAATTTACTTATGAAATGATTGCAAAAAAATTCATGCTTATTAGGTAAAGGATCACACTACCAATGTTAAGTTCCTCCTTTTTAAATATCTACTCCCACTTTTGGATACAAAACTACCCAGTGACTGACTAAACTGGTTGAAACATTTATATGATGCAAATTATCAATTAGCTTCACCTCCTTCAGTGTATAAGCACTACAATGAAACAGTGTCAAGTATATACCCAGTTTGCAATCCACAGTGCAAAGTCTATAATCTTACAGTTGCCTTGCTGGAAAAAAGCAGAACATTTTTTATGGTATAAATTAATGTTATGGTAATTAGGAGTTGCTGACTGAAAAAAAGGATGTTCTTTCCTTTAAAAGATGATTTTATGTCTTTTCTATAAGATAGAAAAAAAGAGTTTGACCAATATAGGCAGATTTATTTGATTTATGGTTGAACTACCATGATATATTCCACTGATATTGGACAGTAAATGAGAAATTTAGATACTTTACTTCAAAACATCCTGTTTTTCTCCCGGGAATATTTGCAAGTGCATTTTATTGATTCTATCTTCTTGGAGAGTATTTGGGACAGATTCTCAGGACATAATTTCCTTAATTTTTTAAAAATATTTACATATTTTTTCCATCACTGTTCATTTTTAAACAATGTAATTTCCTTTTAATACAACCTACCTTCCTGGAAACTTAGACCTCTTTTTGGATGAAGGCAATCAATAACCCAACTATGAGATTTCTGTTGTTAGAGTAATCATAGTATAGGAACTAGTCTCCATGTTGAGGATTCTTTTAAAATTTTTGTTGTATTTTCTTACTTCTTTAATAAAGAAGTTTGCTTTACACTTGGTCCAGAAAGGCCAGAAGTTCTTTCTCTTAGTAATTCAGTAACAAAACCTAGATTTTTAACATCACACACTAACATAGGAAACATCCCTTCACCTTGTCTGGTCTCGGGCGGGCCTCTCAGAGCTAGCACCGTGCCATTCTTCTTCGTATTTCCACTGAGTCTAGAAGCACCTTTTCTGCTCCCCCAATTGTAATTTCTTTATCTCCTTCCTGTCTCCTTCAAAAAAGTCACCTCATCAGTCACCTATCCTCCAGCCATCTCTCATAGCTGTACTGCCTCATTTTCGACCATTTCCATTATTTTTGCCCCCCAAATGTCCTGCTCTCATTCTTGATATTTTTACTTTCAAATTCATGGACGACAAACGTTATCTTTTTATTCAAACCCATTTTTTTCTGTAATGGTTTAACTGCTCCAAAGATGGCCACCTACTACTTTTCACATTTTTCTCAGGTCCATTTCAACTGTAATTCATTGAGGTTTGCTGTGAACTCATTACACTGCAGAAGCTGCACTTTCTTAGATCACGAGCATCTCATTGGCCCCTGAATCCCTCGACTTCTCCATAGTGTTTAAAAGCAGAAACAAAACAAAGAAAACAAAAACAAAAACAAAACCACAGATCTTCGTCTTGGACATCCTTAAGCAGGTGGTAGGAGTTATCCTTTGTCCCTAGCTGCTTCCCTGCACCCACCTCTCTCTTCCCTCACTTCTTTTCTGTTCCTTTCACTGTTACAGCCTCTCCCTCTAAAATCCCTTATTTTCATGGCTCACCCCTATGATAAGGATGACTTTCACATCTTTATGCCCAGAGATGATCCTCGGATCTGTAGTCTCATAAATATCACTTACACACTTAGTTTTGACACACGGCCATCATCTGAAGCCATATTAAATTTGAACTTATCATTTCCCTATGAAATGGCCCGTTGCCGTCATATATTTACTTTTTTCTCTATGCCCTTCCCACCCCGTTTCCGTTTCTCCCCTTTGTTGTTTCATTCCTGCTCATTCTCCCTTGTCCACATCTTTCTCTTCTTTTTTCTCTTGCCATTGTTCTTATTTCTCTCATTTTTGTGTAGTTCACTTTTTTTTAATTATTATTATTATTATTTTTTTTTTTTATAGAATGGGGGTATAGGCCAGAGGTGCAGGGGATGAGAGGATTCACCAGAGATAGAGTGGGGAAAATAACAGGCGGATCCACTGAAATCCACTGCTGAGGGGAGCAGCGGGGAGACAGCAGAGGTCTGCTGTGCCACAAGGGTCAGTGCCCTGGAGGGGGATGGAACTTAGGCCATTGAGGTGGCAGCACCAAGACTTAACCCCTAGGCCACCAGGGAGGCCCACTTTATTTGTTAATGGCATAATATTTATTCCTTATTGTTCAGATTCAAATCATTGGAGTTGCTGTTACATTTTTTTTCTTGCGTGAACCAGTAGACACTAAATTTTAAAATCAATATTTAATTCCAGAAACAACTACCCAATGAGGCAGGCATTATCACTCCTCATTGTAGAATATAAAAAATGGAAACTTATGGAGGTAATTTGCCCATACTTCCTCCCAAATTATTGTTTTGTTCTTGTAATTTCACTGGTGGAAATTTTAGTGGCCTATTTGATAGTGATATCAAGTCCAGAGTCTTATCCTGCTATTTAATGCTTTCCAATATAAGACTCCTGCATAATTTTAGGTTAGATTTTCTCTGGGATGTCATCCTGGGAACCTGCCCCTAGTTCAACAGCCAGAGGAACTTTCAGCTTTACCCAAAATCATTGTCTAATAAATGAAAAACAACATTATCCACACACAAAAAAGAAATTTCTACTTTTGCTTAGATTGTTACACTTTTCTGTAACGCATTTGTCTTTTCACTTACTTAAGCTATATGCTTTCAGACTTTAACTTCTTTTCCAGAAAAACTGCCTCAACTACTAGTCATCCTTTCAGAAGTATTTTGAAAATGCTGTCATGGAGATGGCTATTTATATTTTGTGCAAGTTAGCTGTTGGAAAGGTGTGATGTTAGTTTGTAGAGATTTGTGAGCTGTCAGTTATGCCGTTCTGGGACAGTGATCAATATTTGGGAGTCATCAGAGTGCACGAAAGTTTGAAGAGCTGATGGGATATGGGATGGTCTAATTAAAGACTGCACTTGTAATCCACTTTATTATCACTTTCACTCTCACTAGGACTTTTGTCCCTTGTCTAATATATCACTTCTTACACCAAAGTCATGTCTATTATATAGACACACACAATAATATGTACACACGATATAAATTACAGTCAACTACATTATAACTCTCCTTTCAAAGATTTCCAATTGAACTGGAATCACTCTTCACACATTGCTGTGTGTGTGCATATGTGGATGCGTGTGTGTGGTGTGAAGTAAAGTTCAATTTTATTTTTCTCTAAAGGGTACATGACTGAGCAGAACCACCTACAATGCAAACCTTTTGCCAACTCTCTCCTAAGCCACCATTATCATAGGTGTTTGTAAGAGTACGTCCACTGGGTCCTGATTTGTTTCTTCATTTATCTAGGGCTGTTTAACTCTCAATGATGTTTTATATTTAATGTGCATAAATATCATGTATCTTCATTTAGGTTTGTTCATAGGTATTTGGAGATTTTCATGTAACACAGTCCTCTTCATGTTCCGGTTTACATTGTGCTCTCTGTATCATCCTTTCAATTCTGTGAACCATGATGAGTCCTTAGCAACTGATAACTGGAGAGTAAAAAGCTTAAAACACACACATGCAGTCACACACACACATATAATTTCAGTTGTTATACCCAGATTTTTCAAAAGAATTTTTATTTTCACTTCTTTTTTCTTTAAGATTTATTTATTTATTTATACAAGCACTGGGTACAGTCAGAAGCGCGGGAGGGTGAGAGAATTCACCAGAGCCAGAGCAGAGAGCAGAACAGGCAGAAGGACCGAAGTACACTGCTGAGGGGAGCAGCGGGCAGCTGGAGAGGTCTGCGCACCATGTGAGACCATTGCCCAATGGCTTGGGACTCGAACCAGCACTGCAGAGGCTGCGGGCAGCTTCGCAACCCAGCATTCAACCGCTGCGCCGGGGAGGCCCTGTTTTCACTTTGGAGAACTTTCTAACAATTGGAAGACACAGGTATTGATGAAAAGAGATTGTCTTGCAATTTTTACTTTGCTCTGAAATAATATATCAGAAATTTTTAAAAAATCAACTTTAGTATTTTCTACGGTTTTACTAATACTATTAAAAGAGCATTTTTTTCTGAAGGATAAAAGGAAATATTTTGACTTATCAATAATGATTTTAGCTACTTGTTTATTTGTAATTAAACCCTATTACATTTATTTTATTATTATTAATTTTTAATCCCAAGTCTTTTAACAGAAATAAACATAAAGCAATTTAATTTAATTTAGGATGGGAAGCTATCATTCCAAAAATATTAGTAAGGGGACTAAGGTCAAAGGTAAATATACAAAAAAAATGTATAGTAAGGTAAAAAGATTGAATTTAAATCATAAAGATTAGGGAGCAAATATTATTTATGTGTGACAAATCACAACACATGTTATTAGCAAAAGATGAATTATATACTTGGATTCCTAAAAAGATCTGTTTATAAGGTTGAATCTATACACAGGTAACATCCCCATTAATGTTCTCCAGCAGTCACACTGGAACTAAGCAAAAAGATAACATATCTTGCCACTTTCCCCAAAATCAGTCTATAACTATTTAAAACATACTTATAACTCAGTGAACGCTGGATATCTGCTGTATCTATTTTCACGGATGTCTGAGAATTATGACTTGTGAAGTGGGAAGGAAAAGATACAACGGCAAAGGGTGACAGACAGGAACTAAGTTCTCTCTCTTGCTTGCTGCATAAGTAACGGGAAACATTCTCTAATATTCGTGAGGCATCATAAAATATCATTGTAAGATCTGCATCTGAACTGGATGTGAGGAGAACAAATGGAGTCAAATACATAATTTAATTACTGAATATGAAGAACTAAGATGCAAAAATAAAATTTCAAGTCTGTAACTTTGTTTACACTTAATATATTCACATGCATTAAATATATTGCACCTACATTTAATAATATGATTATACTTTAATATATAAACAAATATTAATTTTACTGTATTTATTTTAAAATGCATTTATAAATTTATAAATAAATATTTTACTATATTTAAATATACATACACATTTATCTATCTATATATCTCTATCTAACTATCAAACTCCTGTTAAGGAGGTATTTTATCTTTTATGTACAAAAATGCAGCATTAAGTCCACATAGCCCCTGACTGAAGTGGGCCAGCTGAGCTTCAGGGAGGCACCTGCTGGCCGCTGCAGGCACGCGTGTCAGTGTGCTGTGAGGGCTTGGCTCTGCCGGTTCATTTCAGATGAGCCCCCTCACCTTTGTATGTTAAAAGTGGTTTGTTTAGTAAAGCTCTGTCTCAGATAACAAGATGCCAGTGCCAGGGGACAAAATGGCTTGTTCACCCCTCTTTGCCCATGTTACACACACACACACACACACACAGACCCACAAGTACTTGTACACCTGAGAAAAGTGTATCCCTACAGTGTTAAATATCATGGGGATATTAAATATCATCTACAGTGTTAAATATCATGGGGATACTTTAATTTTTATGAAAATGTCTGATACTGAAATCGATATTACCAAGAATTGCAAGAAAAAGAAAAATAGAGAAAAACTGACAGAATCAGGCTACGGTGATGTGGATATTATGGTTATAAGACAACTGATTTGAAATGACTATAATTGATATGTTCAAAAATAGAGAAAATAAGAAGAAAATAGTGAGATGGACGACATCAACTAGCAATTAGAATAGAAAAAGAATCAAGTTCACTTTATAAATGAAAATAATACATTATAATTAGGAATTTAGTCTACGATTGGACAGAATATCCTGTAGAGCACAAAATAGTGGTTTAACAGGAAGACAAACTAAAAGCAGGGTTAAAAAATAATTTTTAAAAATGTAGAACATTCAAGACACCATGGATGGAACTGGAGGGGGTTATGCTAAATCAAATAAGCCAGAATGCGAAAGGTCAGCATCAAATTACCTCATCTTTGTGGACTACTGAGAAACAAACAAAAAAAAGGGGGCAGCCAGGACCAAACCAAAAAGAACCTTAGAAATCTGACGTATCACTGAAGGCACCAGAGGGGCAGCAGAAGGTGTGAGCCAGGGGTCACTGGATGGTGGGTGTGGCCAGTGGTTCTGCCGTTTTGTGTGGCCATCAAAGCTACAAACTGGAAGAACGCAATTCCTCCCGCAGCAGGAAGGCAGGTGCTCCCCGCCTTGGGACAGGCTCCTGCGAGCTGGGTCGCGGGGGCACGAGCAAGGCGGTAGAGAAGCAGCCTGGAGACCATCACGAGCAGACTGCCCATCTCCCTCCATTCCAGGGTCACAGGTGGTGAGCTGCCAGCCTGAGCCACACGGCGGTGGAGCCTTCCTCTGTGGCAAGGTACACTGCACTACCAGAGGGAGGACGGGGCCATTCCCCTCCCCGAGCAGGGAGAGTCCTTACTCCTTGCAAACGGGGCTGAGGAGGAAGCAATACTGTGTGAGTCATTAATTGAGACTTTCTGCTGTAATTGAGACAAACTGTTGTAAGTCATCAATCAGTGACTGCAGAAGCTCTGTGAATTCCAAACAGGAAAAAGCACACAGGAAAGCAAAACTTGGCTTAATATAATTAAACTGATGCAAAACAACTATGAAGAGAAAAGAGGAAAAGAAACCAGAAGAGACGTGTTTCCTTCAGAAATCACCAATAAAACTGACAGCCAGCTCCATGGAACAGTGGAAGCCAAGGGACAATTGAAGCCGTATGTTTAAAAAAGCTGTCTATGTAGAATTTTATTCCAGAAAAAAAATGTGATATGCTTTTTAAAATGTGAAGGGGGAATTTATTACAGCATATCTGCACTAAAAAAAAATAATAAGTTTTATATTTTTGAAACCAAATGGACATTACCACAAAGGAACGTGATAATAAAGGGACACAAAGCAGTGACAAAGGCTGTTATAGTGTCTGTATTAAAAATTAATAGTATTTTCTTAAGGGGGTGCAATATATATGGAAGTAAATTGTGTGACAATAAAAAGGTTACACAATCCAAGTTTCTACTATTTTCAGGAGTACAGCTAAGTATTTATATTACTGCAGTGTACCAAAAACTCCATCATCTGCAGTTAACTACCAAAATTACAGTAAACATGCTTAATTATGATAGTACTAAAGAAATATAGAATAAAAAAAGTGAATATGGAATTATGAATGGGGCTATAAAAATGAAAGATATGACATAACTGGAGAAAAGAAAAAAAATGTCCAACTAAAAATGATGCAAATAAGATTAATGCATGGTGGAATAAAAATGAGACTTGGTTGTGTGTAAAAATCCTGTACTGGATATAGTAAAAGAAAGAATTTTTGAAATGGAAGATAGATTAAAAAACTGCACTAAAAAATATATATAATAAAGATGATGAAAGGACTTGATTGAACAGATAGCAAATACAAAATATGAAAGTGAAGGAATAACAACAAAGCAATGTTTGATGATCCATATTTGAGAATTATTAGAAATTAAGAGACGTTTGAGTGCCTAGATTAATAATTTAGATGTGCATGTGTCTGTTGTGCTATGAAGGATAAGTGAGTATGAATCTTTTGTTAACTGAAACATCACCCTATAAATTATAAGTAAAATAAAATATAACATCTACCACAGAGAAAAGATCAACTGATAAAAATGAATGAATGGATTGTTTCACATGCATCAATAAAAAATAGAAATAATAAATTACACTCAACATGGAGAAGATAAAATAACATACTCATTATTTACTATCATAAAATAAAACAAAATGTCATTCATTATTTTAAGAGGCCATGGACTATATTTTCATAGATATAAATACATAAAGTATATTAGAATTAATTCAATATAATATTCAAAATATATATAGTAAACATGTAATAAATATGGGTATATGCTAATGAGATTATATTATAAAAATATGCACATGAATGATATCTGTCAAAGCTGAGATTTTGGCAACCCTGATAAATGGAGAGAAACAAGGAAACACATGAGAAAGACTCACTAGAGCGAAGCATTCAAGTTTATCTTTGTCTTTTTCATTGGATGCAATAAAGCAACATATTTATATTTGACATTATCTTATTTCCTGGTCTTTTCTGTATACTATAAATACTCATGATAAAATATTTTTAGTGAATTATATTTTCATGGATGTTCAGGTTTTCCTTTGCCTATCATCAATTTGGCAACCCTAAGACAAAACATTTAAATTAAATAAGGGTACTGAATGTTTATATTCCAACTTCAGGAAGGCTATCATATGAAAAATGAATATGCTTATAATCTTAGAGATAGACTAGTTTTCTGACTTGACTGCATGTGCACTAGTCCCAATGGATGCAGGCTTCTTTTCTTAATAGGAATTAAAAAATAATCTATTGTTCTTCACCTGAAGGTATTTTCCTTTCACTTCTCCCTGAGGAGAGTTATTTGTTTCATTATTATAGCAAATGTCTCTGCAGGAATAGTTCTATCTCATCTCCCCAAAATAGCTTATATTTGCAAAATGTAATCAACATCCTACTTCCTCATTCTTAATTCAATTCTAGGATTTGTTTATCTTAGCAAAGAAAAAAAAATCAATTATTGAGCAACTCCTTGGAGTCACCTATGGTTTTACAGGTAAACTTTATTAACTAAGAAATGATTCACAAATGAACCAACAGACAGGGGGAGTCCTTGACCTATTAAACTAGCTATGGGATTCTTCAGATAATGTATTCCACCTGTAGCAGCCCCAGGTAAATTCAAGAGACTAATTCGGTTCCTCTTCAAATTGCATTCAATCAATGACTCAGTCCATTTGGAAAATCAATATCCACAACTATCATCTTTGAAGAACCACATTATTCAGCAAAACCTAATTATCATAAATACTTGCTCTATTACAACAGCTCTCCACTATTGTGTTAAAATTATGAAATAAGATTGTTCTGACATTTTTAGTGAGTGAATCTGTAACAGCAACAGGAAATTAGCTTTCTGTACTATAATATGCTATTACTTTTTTGTATTGTGATTCTTTTTCTAGCTTGGATATTTGACTGTTCAAAATTAATCTAGAGTTGTACTAATCATCAACTCCTTTACTTTCTGAATTCATAAGAAAAATGATTGAAAGAACGACTAAAAATCTACTCTCTGATCTCAAAAAAAAAATACTGAGCAACAGCTACAAATTAAAAACTAATTTAAAGCAAAATTACATCCACAGCTCTTTATAAGATAAATACGTGTAACTTCAAAGGGAATAAGCCTGCATCAAAGAACTGAGTAAACTAGAAAACAGAACTTGTATGAAATAAAAAGAATCAATTACTACTGTAAATGTCCTCCAAGTACTTTTCAGCGGAGACCATTTCAGTCCCTGCAGCTCACCCCAGTAGCTATGCCCAGAGCCAGTCAAAGGAACCCGAGGCGCTTCACCTATCAGTTATCTGCTGTCTGACAGTAACTTTGCTTCAATATGGTCACAGGTACAGAGATTGATTCAGAGCTGAGGAATCTGCTTGGACCCTGAAGATTGCTAATGATGTAACACACTCTGTCTGGAGAGTTCAGTCTATTCTACATACAAAGAATAACAGAGAGATGAGATAGTAGCTGAGGAAGGACACTGGGTCAAAAGACCATCATTTTTTAATTTGATGTTTACATATCCTATATGACATACTGCTATGTTGAAGGGGATGATCTCAAAGCACAGAAGCAGCGGATGGACTGGGGGAAAGGCAGTGTGCAGTAAAAAAGATTAATGTTGACCAGAGAATGGCTTGGTTCTTGGCTCCCAGGTCATGAAAAGCAATTACTTAGGTATGGGATGCTCAATCAGAGGGTCTTTGCTTCCTGGGGACCTTGGGTCATGTCAGGGAGTCTCTGCTAGCAATGCCATTAATGTGGGTGTTTGGGCCACAGATCAGGGTGACCGCTAGAGAGTGAGGCCAGCATGGGAACGGCTGGCTGTGTCTATGTGACCGACTCCCAGTGAAAACTCCGAACTCTAGACTCAGGTGACAGTCCCTGTCGGCGAGACCCCATGTACCATCTGGACCCTACTGTGTACCCCTCTTCTCTCGCCTGAGTTCTAGCTTCTGAGATCTATGAATTGTTCTGAAAATTATTCAGCCTCAGGGGCCCCTCAGAATGAGCAGGCTAGGTCCTGGCCCAAATCCACTGTTTGTTTTTTTCAGGCCTAACTCTAGGCAGGTACTAAGGTGTGACCTGGTTGGCCCCAAAGGGGAGAGAGCTGTGCTCCCCCACAGGCACAGGCACAGCCCCCCACTGCACTCTAAGGGAGCAGCAGGCAAGGATTTAGGGCCCTCTGGTTACCTGTGCTCTTGAGCCCCAGTTTTCACTTCTTACTTATCCCAGAACAGTATGTGATTAAACACTTGCCTGTCACGTCCATTTGTCCGGTTGCTTTACTCAGATTCTCTGACACCTGGAGCCCCTGACACCAAGTGCCCAGAACTCTGGAGGCTGCAGGGAGAGAGCTGGTGGGGGGGGGGGCGTGGTTACCCAAGTCCTTGGAGATTTAGCATCTCAGTATTCACTGCAATGGACCACACCAGGTGACTCCTCGCTTCCGAAGCTGGACATGGTGGTGTTAACACTAACTGCTGCTGCATGCTCTCTGTCTTGTCACCCTCACACATTTTTTTCTACATAATTTGTCTTGGGAATCCA
The DNA here is from genome assembly GCF_014898055.3 of Talpa occidentalis. Lineage (NCBI taxonomy): Eukaryota > Metazoa > Chordata > Mammalia > Eulipotyphla > Talpidae > Talpa > Talpa occidentalis. The sequence goes on from NW_023605194.1 coordinate 115,815,357, forward strand.
GTACATTGTTAAATGTAACGCATGTTATCAGAATCTTTCCTTGCTATTACATTTCTCTCTCTCTCTCTCTCTCTATCCATCCATCCATCCACCCATCCATCCATCCAAGCACTGGGCACAGTCAGAAGTGCGGGAGTGCGAGAGAATTCACCAGAGCCAGAGTGGGGAACAGAACAGGCAGACTGACGAAATACACTGCTGAGGGGAGGAGCGGGTGTGGCAGGAGAGGTCTGCGCGCCATGTGGGACCCTCGCCAGCGGCTGAGGATCGAAATGGCGCTGCAGAGGCTGCGGGCAGCTTCACAGCCCAGCGCTCAACGGCTGCGCCACCAGGGGAGGCCCTATTAAGTGTTTGATGGATTTTCTATATTAGACTAGACTGTTTCTCTTACTGCCAGCGCCCTGAAGGATTTCTAGAGGGGAGGTTAATTTCCTCTAATGCCCTTTATTTTTTATTGACAGTATCAAATCACTTATATTCTTTATTTGTATAGTACATAATACTAATGCATTTTCCCAGTGTCACCCATGCTTTCACTCTGAAGTAATAATATATTTTTTCCCTATGTAGTTAGATTTTCTTTGCTCGTAGTTTACTTAAAATTTCCTTTGTACATCTACATTAGCCTGTTTCATAGCTTTACTTTTCTATGATCTTTGCCATCACTATGTAACAGAATTAGACTAACCTCACAAAATTAATTACGAAGCTCTTCTATTTTTCCCATTCTCCAGCATAATTGACATAACATTTACATAACATTGAAAGTATCTGTTATTAAAGGTCTGTTATAAATCATTAAAAATTCATGTAGACTTAGTAACTATTTTAGGAATAGGGATTTAAATATTTTTTAAAATATATTTTTGTCCTCTTTTTATTGGATTTTTATATTCCCTGAACTCAAATTTTCTTAGGACATTATCCATTACCCCTAATTATTTTTCAAAATCATTGTCATAAAACTGAGTTAGTGGTTTCATCTTTCTTTGCCCAGCTACCTAAATTGAATTACATGCACATTTGTCCATTTTGAAAAAAAAAAAAAAAAGGTAAAACTAAAACATTTGAGAAAAGAGAAGCAGATGCTATTTTTAGGCCAACATTGCGTTGCACCCCTTTCACCTTTGTTAACTGTGAATTTAGTGCCATAATCAGACATCTAGTAATTTCTGGAAGCTTTACAGAATAAAAACCGCTGGCATGTTAAATACATATTGCACCATATTCTATAACTATTGCCCCGGTGATATCCCAGCCCTTAAAAATTTGAATTATATAAAAGATACAATGAAAGAAAATCATCAGAGAATCTGAGATATAACACCCATATTCAAAACATTTTATTTATTTATTTATTTATTTGTTTGTTTGTTTGTTTGTTTATTTATTTATTTTATTTAATTTATACAAGCACTGGATATAGTTAGAAGCGCGGGAGGGTGAGAGGATTCACCAGAGCCAGAGCGGGGAGCAGAGCAGGCAGAAGGACCGAAGTACACTGCTGAGGGGAGCAGCGGGCGGCAGGAGAGGTCTGCGCGCCATGCAGGACCCTCCTCCGGTGGCCGGGGAGCAGCCGGGGATCAAATCGGCACTGCAGAGGCTGCGGGCAGCTTTGCAACCCAGCGCTCAACCACTGCGCCACGTGGGAGGCCCTCAAAGCATTTTAAATGTGGTGATTTTAGAGAGTTCTGCATCCTCCCTCTCCCACTTTATGATGAAAAGCTACTGAGCCATCTTTTGCTAAGGCTACATTGCTTCTCTGCGGGTGGAGTAAAAACATTCCAACACTTTGTAACTTATCTCTTTTCTGGTTAACAGGTGCTGATAATTAAAACACAGAAGTAAGCAGATGAATACCTGTGCTCAGTTTAAGCCAAGATGATAATGAAAGATTAAGAAAAATTTTTCTAAAATTATCTCCATTTTAAGTCCATTTTATTTTTGGTATCCTGGGCCCCCATACAGGTAAAAATGAAACAAAATTTAAAAATATAGTAACAATTATTGCTCCCCTTATAAAATCTACATATTAAAAAAAATCCTTAAGATAACCCATGTGTAAGCAAAAAAGACACAAACCTAGGATGCAGGAGACATCGCTTAAAAAGGAGAAATCCTGACTCTTGATAAAAGCTGTGACTCTTAGAGTTGAAGTTGTGCCATATTTGTGTTAATTTGGCAATTAAGGGAGGAAATAGATTTAATTAATGCCACTCAATACTGCGGGAAGGATCTAACTGGTTAGGTGAGATCAACATATGGATGGAACACATTCTGTGGCAAGTGTCTCATGTACTTTAGCTTGTGGGTGAGCAGGACGTGGTCCTCGATGTCACGGAACAAACATTCAGAAGACAGAAGAAATAAATGACAGTCTAGTCCTTGTGGTTCGGGGCATTATAAAACCATGATATGCAGTTTTTTAAAGGTGCAAGCTAGGACTGGAGGGAAGAGAACTGATCCTTCTTATCTTGTCGAATTTACTCTGGCTTTGATTTTCTGACCTGAGATCTTTCTCTTCCTTATGTTATCAATATAAAAATATTTTATCTCATAATATCATAGTGAGGGTCATCAATTAGATATTTAGTGTCAACGGAACTGGATATAGCCTGGAAAAATATTTTCAATATTTTGTCTAACTCAAGAAAATTAGTGTAATTACCTTCCCAAATTACTGGAGCTTTCTTAAGAGTCAGATTAGAAGATTAATTTAGTTCTAGAGAAAGATGAATTATCAGCTCTCCTGAGTGGAAGAGCAATGGGGTAGACACCGAGTGATTAAGGAATGTGTAAGTCTCGCATGTTTCATTTTAAATCAGTAAGTTGACTATTTTTTTAAAACCAATAATTAACAACCCTATGTTTCCTATGGAATGTGTATAAATTAAAGAAATAAAAAGGCTTAAGGTGACCAAAGGAAACAGTTGGACATAATGTCACACTCCTCACCATCTCTAAAATTTAACAATAAAGGACATGGGCAAAAAAGCAAGAAGCTGTAGAAGAGCTATGTGAGCAAGTGAACCCGGAGTCTCCATATTGCTCTTGAAGTGGAATCAGAATTGAATAAAATATATAAACTAGGTTGGGCTCAGAAAACAATTTGTTTCCCTCCGCCCTGTAGCCCCACGTCTAGCAACCTCCGATTTATTCTGTCACTAGGAGCTAATTTTATTATTCTTAGATTTTACATATTCTACAAATATGACATTTTATCATATTTTTCATTTATCTTTTTTGTTGTGGTAAAATATTTTTCATGACAATACCTGAATATTAAATTTTTGGAGGAAAGCAGAATCTGGAGGAGAGCTAAGAGAGACTGAAATGAGATTAACTGCCTTATATAGTATGGACTATGCAGTAAGCACCTGCCTTGGATCAAAAGATTTTTTTAATCTTTTAATGACATTTAGAGTGAGAACCACTTAGATTTATCTCAACACTTTCAAGAGAATGGGCTCCCTCTATTTTGCCTTAAAGAAAATAAGCAATCTATTTTGTCACCTGTTCACATTATTTTTGTCAACAACAATGAAGTTTTCTTTCAAGCATTAGGAACAGTCTACACTTCATTTTGATGCTCCTGTCTTAGCCTATCATTTCTTTTTGAACTGTCATTTGTGATATTTGCTTTCAATGTGTTTGGTTGATATCATTTTCTGATGTGTCTTGTGTATCAATAATGATGGAACTAGTTACTCTTAGTTATCTTCTGATTTGTGTACAGTAACTAGGATAATCAAATACTACAATCAGAGAGGTGGTAGGCCATTTGAGATTCATGTCCACATTTGTAACTGTATATGGATAAAATAAGTAACTATAACTGCATATGTAAACTTCTATACGGATGTCTATATCTACTATGGATAACTATGCATTTCTTTATGAGAAATTTATTATTTTATATACATTATTAACAAAGAAATTATCTTTATAGGAATAAAATGAAAATTTGGTGCATTCTACAAAAAAAATCATTTGTTGACAGAAAGATTCAAACTGAAGAAACAGAAATAATGGAATATAATATGCCCATATTACCATTATGCAAATTGGTTCAGAGCACGTAATAATGTTTTATTTGTACCATGCTGTAATTGGCACTTATGCATTCCTTTCTCTGAGAGCCCATTAGAAATGCAATTATGCCAAAACATGATGATATATTTCAGCACATGGAACTGAACCTCTGCCTTTGGCAACAGTCCACGAGGTAAACACCAGCTCTGTGAGCAAAATATTTAACAAAGAAAAAGTAAAAGCTCCTTTTACCACCCTAGCATATAGTATTTGCTATTTTTGCTTCTGAGTTTAGGATCCTCAATTTAGGATTGTGTGTGTGTGTATGTGTGTGTGTGCATGTGTGTTTTCAAAAGGGCACAAGCTAATACTTCTCCTTGGAAAGTGATCAGTCAGAAAGTGATAAGATCATATTAGCAACAGGGGCAGACTTGTGATATTAACCAGCTTGTGATCGTATCTGCTCCAGATAATTATGTTGCAATGGAAAGCAAGCAGTAAGCAATAACATCAACTACTGTTCATGCTAGGAAGAGGCCATATATTCTGTACTCATTATAAGCCATTCTCTTTGGGTTGTTTTAGTGTCAGAGACACTCTTGATATCATCCATGCATTTTGAAAATCTCCATAATACTAGCTGATTTATTTTAACTCACAATAGTTCTCTAAACCACAATCAAAATGATCACAATGTGAAAAAAAGGTATTTGAAGAAAGGCTTCTTGACTCTAGGTTTTATAATTGATGTTGATAAAGATCAAACATGTGCCTGGGGAATAGTCTAGAATTTTTTTGTCTACCTTACTGGAACTTTACCATAGTAATTCCTTAAATTTATAATATGCTAAGAAATTCATAAACTGGCTTACTTCACATAGCTTAAGAGAGACTAGTCTCCTCTTTTACTATGAGGAGACCAAGAGTTGGAAAGACTGTGGCTCTCCAGAGGGACACAGGGTTAAACTGGAACAGTGCTATTTAGTGCCACCTGAAGAGTAGGTGCCATCTGACTGAACCAGCTTCCATTAGAAATTCACAATTTGTGCATTCTCCTGCTGTATGTTGATGAGTTAGGAGGTATAGAAGCATAGAGTTTGAGAGAGAGGATCAAAGACTCTTAGACTAGATGAGAACCCTCCAAGATACTTTGTGTTCTCTGAGAAGATTCATAGCAGTGATATACAAGATTATTTAATGTGTTATTGATAAATACAGACCTTCCCCCCATTCCTGAGAACAGAACCTAAAGTTCTGTCTTCAGTCATCACCAGTGGTGATTTAAGTGAGAGGTAGAGAAGCCCGTTCTCATGGTAGCAGACATTCAAGAGGAGAGGAGCAACACTTCAAAGACTGTCTCCTGCAATCTCTCTGGGTGATGTGAGTTACATTATTTCAAGCACAGAATCACACATGTAAAGAAATGGATTTCAAAAGTTCCTTCTGGTGATCTGAAAAATGGGTTGAAAAGAAACCCTGTATTTCCAAGAATGCAAATAAAAGTAAATTTAGGCATTTCAACTGGTCTTTTCATAGCTAATTTGTAATGAATTAAAACAAATGATAATGCATACTGCAATAATATAATTTTTTATTATAGCTACATAATTTTAAGTGTATTATATACATTTCTTCCTCAAATTTCCCCTCTTTTCCTAATTAAATAGAAACAGGCTATTTGCATTAATTTTAATGGTTCAACTGCTTGATTTCTCCCTGCATGTAATTGCATGCTTCAGTACCTTATACTTGCTGATCTAATAATTCATATAATCTCAAGAGTTGTCAAGAAGGGACTTAAAGTAGAAGTAAAAATATATGAACTTAAATTAATGATGATCCCCCACCACTTTCTGGTGAAACAGAGAACAAGGTCATCCATTTCAACACAGAGGGTCTGCCTTTTCTCAGTCTTTCTTGGTCCTGCTGGCCACGGAGGTGTGATTAAACTCCTTTGGCAAGGCTGGGAGCACTGAGTAGAGAAACACTAAGCCTGCCCATTGAGAAGGAACAAGACCCTACTATGGAATAAAGTAATAGCTTATTGCAGTGTAGTAAATAATGATACTCAAATATATGAAATAATTAATGCTGTGTTTAAAAATGTACTTTACAGAAAAAAGGAGACTGATTACAAAAATAATTATCAGACAAGACATAGAAAAATCACATGGAGAATGAAAATTATAGCCTACTTTCAAATATTCAGTGATTTAACAAAATGAATTGCTTTTGGTGAAACTGTCCCACTGAAACTACCTACCTAACAATGAAGGGAGATGAGTAGACTGACTTTTCTTTTTCATATTCTCAGAACAAGCAGTTTTCTTGAGCTTCGTAAGAACAACTCAGCCTGCATGTCTTAGATCTTATTATTTGTAGAGGTGCCAAGAGACTGCCAAGGATCATCCTGGAGTTGGCTGCATCATCATTTCCCGGGGCGAAGGGCAGAGGTAACAGGCCCCAACCTCATGGCCATTCCTGCCACTTTTTTGAGCGATTCCAACAAAGGAGACAACAGATTATCTACTGCTGAGATTGCATCCAATGGTCATTTTGAGATCTTTTTAAAGACAACCTGAAATGATAACCGTGGCAAACTGACTGTAGACTAATGCATCCAAAAGGGGAAGGGCTTGAGCAGGGAGAAGGATGCATGATGGGTTTTGGTGGAGGACCTGGGTGATCTGGCGGTGGATAGACTATGATGCTGATGCCTGATGGGGAGGATCCTAATGTAACCACAAGAAAAGAATAAGTTATTTGAGAACAAACCAAACAGAAGGCATGGGCTAGTTGATAAAGAGTTCCCTGTGTTTAGTTCCAGTGTATTTGCATTTTTAAAGTGGCTAGCCATCAAATTCACAAGCACTGGAATCACTTTATAAATTGAAAACCAGGAAAAAGTCATTGTTTAACTCGAGAGAAATACTTCAACTGACCGAGGGTTGGGCATTATGCCACTGCGACAGATGGATGAACGTGTCATCTCCCAGGCGAGATGTACATGTCAAGTGCGGAGACTGATGTCAGGATCTATGAAAAGACCACTTCACGGGTGTCTAGTTAGGAGACAGTAACCCAGTGGGCCACACACACCACGGCCTATTATCAATCTATCAAATTGACTTTGAAATATTAAACAGTTTTGGAGACTATGCAAATGAAAGGATAGTCATATTTCTTTGACTAGTTGACACACCAGGTAACATGAAATACTACATTAAAAAGTCCATACCTTTATTTTCATTTTAAACCTCTAGAAAGCCTCATTTGGACATAGTTCTATTCTCAATTATCTTCTAAGTTGAGTAGTTACTAGATATTTCAAAATGTCACAAAGATAAAATCTTTAGTATTTTAAACAAACAAAAATGTCTACTTGCCATCTTTCTCATTAAGTGGACTCAATATGGGATTAAGGAGGTTATTTTTCATTTTTGGTAGGAGCGCAGTTTTACTTGGGTACATCACTGAAATTCACATTATTCTTTCCTTTATCACATGTAAATGTATTCATGATGCATTTTTTTGAAGTGAAAAAGAAAAAATAAAGAATAGAATGACACATAATTGTCAGTATAATAGAGTGGATTTCCTTAGCCAATTAATATTTTCTTTTGTTTCACATTTCAAATATAATTTTAGTTGGCATCTTATGTCTAACCATATATATCTCGCTACTGAGTCATGACAAGGTCCACAATTGAACTAACTCAGAAATCCATCACACATCCTTCTCAAGTCAATTTCTATGTGTTCATTTTTTATGGTTATAATTTGTTGAATTCTCATGGGCACTGCATATTTCTGAAGCTAGATGGTAATTAAACTATTTTCAGGCTCAAGTGTATGAATTAGTTTCAAATCATTAAATCGGCCTTTATGTTGATGAAATAATCTATGCACGTGAGCACCACAGGTTCAATATGCTCATCAACCACTGGATTTTGGTTATTCATGTTCAGTGGATTGCATCAGCTTCTGGCACCTTTATTTAACTACCCAAAGTCAGTGCCATCCTCTGACCACATCTGTTCAGGAAAGACAACCATAGCGCTGCTGATACAAACACTAAGGAGCCAGGTAACTGACAATACCTTTAGAAGCACTGCTTATTCCTATGTTTCTGTTCTTTGTATACATAAACACGTTACTCAAAATACCAAAACTTTTCTAAAATATTTAATATTAATTTTGATTTAATAATTGTCTCTTCCACTTCAAAATGTAATGATCCAAGGGTGTTACTGTGATCATTTTCTTTCCTTACCTTCCCATATTCATTCAACAAACTGCTTAAAAATTATACGGTAAGTACCCAGGAGTTGAGGTACTCACAGATAACTAGAAGGCATTGGTGAACAAAATTAAAGATCTTTGTTCTTACAAAGTTTATAATCTACCTGTGAGAAAAAAAAAATAAACACATACAAATTAGTAAATTGTAGCAAATTTTTGAGATTGCAAAGTGTTTTCTTAAAAAGAAATCATTTATAATGGCTTTATTTTTTAATATTGATAATTTTTTTATTTTATTTTTTATTTATTTAAATTTTATTTTTATATTCCCCATACAATTGCAACCCCCTTAATTTGACCCAAAGCCCTCCTTTCCCCGCCCCCCACCCCCCATAGAGTGATTTTGGTTCATAGTTGTTTGTTGATTTTGATATTTTCTTTCTTATACTTATTCTTTTTCCTGGTCCCTTATTTAAGTTTTCTAGATTCCTGCTATGAGTGAGACCATCTGGTATTTTTCTTTTTCTTTCTGGCTTATTTCGCTGAGCATCATCCCTTCCAGCTCCATCCATATTGCTGCAAATTGCATGTGTTTATCTTTTTTGAATGCTGAGTAATATTCCATGGTATATATGGACCACATCTTCTTGATCCAGTCATCTATTTGTGGGCATTTGGGTAGTTTCCAAAGCTTAGCTATTGTAAACAGTGCTGCTATAAACATAGGGGTGCAGGTGCTCTTTGGAATTGATATTTCTGTGTCCTTTGGGTAAATACCTAGGAGTGGAATTGCTGGATCCTATGGAAGCTCTATGTTTAGTAGGTCCAGAAATCTCCACACAGCTCTCCATAGTGGTTGGACCAGTTTGCACTTCCACCAACAGTGCAGGAGAGTTCCTTTTTCTCCACAAACTCGCCAACATTCGTTGTTGCTAGTTTTTTTAATATGTGCCATTCTCACTGGTGTGAGATGGTATCTCATTGTAGTTTTGATTTGCATTTCCCTGGTTGCAAGTGATGTTGAACATTTTTTCATATGCCTGTTGGCCATGTGCATTTCCTCTTCAGAGAAGTTTCTTTTTAGTTCTTCTGCCCATTTTTTGACTGGATTATTTTCTTTGTTTCTGTTGAGTCTCATCAGCTCTTTGTAGATTTTTGTGATCAGTCCTTTATCATTAGTGTTGTTTGCAAAAATGTTTTCCCAGTTGGTAGGGTTTCTCTTTGTTTTTGTTATTGTCTCTTTTGCTGTGCAGAAGCTCTTTATTTTGATGTAGTCCCAGCTGTTTATCTTTGCCTTCACTATCACTGCTTTGGGTGAAAAGAAAACTACAGGCCAATCTCCCTAATGAACACTGATGCAAAAATCCTCAATAAAATTATAGCTATCAGAATCCAACAATGTATCCATAAGATAATTCACCATGACCAAGTAGGATTCATTCCAGGGACACAAGGATGGTTCAACATCCGAAAATCAATCAATGTTATCCAACACATCAACAAAAAGAAATATAAAAACCATATGATAATATCAATAGATGCCAAGAAAGCTTTCGACAAAGTGCAACACCCATTCATGATAAAAGCCCTTGAAATTCTTAGGATACAAGGAACATACCTCAACATCATAAAGGCCATATATAACACGCCAACAGCCAGTATCATTCTCAATGGCGAAAAACTGAAAGCATTTTCATTAAGATCTGGAACAAGACAAGGATGTCCACTCTCACCACTGCTTTTCAATATAATACTGGAAGTCCTAACCAGAGCAATAAGATGAGAGAAAGACATACAAGGAATCCAAATAGGAAAAGAAGAAGTCAAACTATCTGTATTTGTAGATGATATGATAATATACAAAAGAACCCCAAAAACTCCACAGAAAAACTTAATCAACTAATGAATCAGTTCAGTAAAGTGGCAGTATACAAAATCAACATGCAAAAATCAGTAGCCTTCCTATACACAAACAATAAATCTGAAGAAGAAGAAATTAAAAAAAAAATCCCTTTTATTATCGAAACAAAGAAAAAATCAAATATTTGGGAATAAATATAACAAAAGAGGAAAGGACCTATACAAAGAAAACTATAAAACACTGTTAAAAGAAATAGAAGAAGACACAAAGAAATGGAAAGACATCCCCTGCTCATGGATTAGAAGAATAAACATTATTAAAATGGCCATCCTACCAAAAGCAATATACAGATTCAATGCTATTCCAATCAAAATCTGAATATCATTCTTCAAAGAAATAGAACAATTATTGATGAAATTCATATGGAACCACCAAAACCCCCAAATAGCCAAAGCTCTCCTGAAAAAAAAAAAGAAGGGAATGGAGGCATCATACTCCAGACTTCAAACTATACTACAAAGCCATAATCATCAAAACTGCATGGTATTGGAACAAGAACAGACACACAGATCAATGGAATCAAATAGAAAATCCAGAAATAAACCCACAGATTTATGGTCAACTAATCTTTGACAAAGGAGCAAAGACTATGCATTGGAGCAAAGAAAGTTTGTTCAATAAATGGTGCTGGGAAAACTGGGTCGCTACATGCAAAAGAATGAACCTTGACTACTACCTAACACCATGCACAAAAACCAACTCAAAATGGATTAAAGAACTAGACATAAGACCTGAAACCATAAAATACATAGAAGGAAATAGAAGCGAAACACTAATGAAATGCACATCAAAGACATCTTTATAATGGCTTTAAAAAGCAATATTGGGGCCTCCCTGGTGGCACAGGCGGTTGAGCACCACACTGTGAAGTTGTCCGCAGCCTCTACAGTGTAGGTTCTATCCTGGCCAGCCAGCGAGAATCCCACATTGTGTGGCAGACCTCTCCTGTCTCACCTGCTGCTCCACTCAGCAGTATATTTCCTCCGTCTGCCTGTTCTGCTCCCCGCTCTGTCTCTGGTGAATCCTCTCACCCTCCTGCATATCTGGCCTATACCCCAGTTCTTATATAAATAAGTAAATCTTTTTTTTTTAAAAAAGAAAGCAATATTGGTGTAGCATAAATCTATCTTTCTTATCACCATTAATGTGTCTTTTATTATGCCTCTGCTTTGCAAATGTGCTGGAATCTTAGGTCTTGTGAAGGTATTTTCATGCAGGACAGTTGTTTAAACTGAGGATTATAGGAGGGGATGGTGCTAGAAATTCCTATACTCATCTTGCTCATCTTATTCAACCACTTTTTGTTTTCTTCTCATTTGAATGATGTCAGCTGTCCGGTGGTTTCTGCCAAGATGACAACAAGACTCTCAAAGTTTCCCCAGGTCTGAAAATGTATTTAACTTTGATATTGAAATGAAAAAAAGACAATATCACTTTTGCTTAGTGTGGAACAATATTGGTTATGGATTTTTCTTGAACCTTTTTATTAATGATCAACTGTTATTGAATATATGGTATATAGGGAGACTTTCATCATTCCACTTTTTTGACATTGATTCAATGACTATAACATTAAAAACTGGAGTGATGGCTTGCATATTATTAATGATATTGGCAAATATTTTGAATTTTAAAGTACAAATTTAGTATTTCATATTTACATCTTTTTTAATTTTGAGCTCTTAGCATTTTCAAAGTATATTTTCTGTATTTTTCCAATAAATAAATTATTTATTCATTAATATGAAATATATTTACATAATGTGAAATATATTCTGAAAAGAACTGAAATGTAACTTTTGGACAAAATGTGTACTATGAATGTTGAAGATATAGAAAGTATGAGGAGTACATACCATAAATATTAGCAACATTTTATAGAGTTGTATGAAATAATGTTGAAATTTAACATTATGAGTCAGATAAAAGTATTGAGACATAAATTATTAATTAAATTAAGCTTCATTTATATAGCAGTTTTAGAAATTTTAAGGAAACAAAATGTGACTCAAAGATTAAAGATATTTCAATATTACACATAACACTTTAAGTTCTTACAAAATTAAGGAAGATTATGTGTTGGTTAAATATGGAGGTATGAATAAGATCTAAAGGATACCTCTTCAATCAACAAATTGAAACTTCTAGGTTTGATGAAAAATGTTTGCACTATAAAATTATATGAAATGCTAAAGCAGAAATTAGAAAACTTATGTAAATTATTGCTCATGAAGCAAACTTGAAGTATTAGTTCTTCTGTAATCCTATCTTAATGTCACTTTTTTTTTTTTAAAGATTTATTTATTTTTGCATAGAAGAGCTGGGATACAGGCCAGAGGTGCAGGGGAGGGGCGGGGGGGGGGTGGTACGGGTTTTGAGAGGATTCACCAGAAACAGAGTAGGGAACAGAACAGGCAGTGTGACCAAAGTACACTGCTGAGGGAAGTAGCGGGGAGACAGGAGAGGTCTGCTGCGCCATGTGGGTTGCTCCCTGGGTGGCTGGGGATCAAACCTGTGCTGCAGTGGCTGCAGACAGCTTCATAGGTTGTGTCTTAACCCCTTGCACCACCAGGGAGGCTCCTTAATGTCACTTCCTTAATGAAATCTCATGTCAGATAATAAATGAATTAGGTTCAGAAATAGTAATGATGAGATTCAGACAACATAGACAAAGCAGATAAAAAGAGATTAGTAAATTGTCAGACTTGTCAGATTTTTACAAGAATTGCTTCCAAAGGGTTAGATGTGGCTTAAAACCCATCTATACTTGAGATAATCAACACAGTTACAACCAAGCCATGACTAACCATTTTTGTTGTGACAGTGAAAGGATCTTTTTTCCCTATAGCTTAATAACAACATTAAAAAGTGACACACCTAAATAATTTTGCAGACCATGAAGAGACACAATTTCAAAATATTATTATTTTGCTCACTTCCCTCTCCGAGCATGCATAAATTGCTTCTTTGAAGAGAGAGGCAAAGACTCTGTAGAGCAGGCTCTGGAAATAAGAGAGGCAGGACATTCAATTCCCTTTGGGAATGAATATTTCCTTTTAAAAGTACAACTGTGGCAAAGAAAATACCCAAAAGCCCTTCTGGATCCCAGTTGATTACCTGGGAGTCCATTAGGGCAAATGTGCATGGCTGTTGTGTTACATTGTTAATATATAAGGAATATGTTAAGATGAAAGTGCAGGATACAGTAAATATTGAATGTGATATTAATTGTTAATGATTTCCATTATTAAATTCTCAGGTTGTACCCTTTTTTTTTTTTAAACTATTATGTGATTTTGCAGTGTCAATCTGGGGAGTTCATTTAGGATTTTACATAACATCAGGGTTACTTCCAGAACTGCATCCAGAATTTTCCACTACTATAAAATAACACCAAATGAGTGCATCCAAAGTTAAAATTTTCTAACAACTTTATTGCAGGATAACTGACATATAATCAATTACATATATTTCAGTGTGTGATTAAAGTTTTGCCACATGTAACTGTGAAATGCACTAACTGTCCCCAAAGTTTCTCATGCCGTTTATGATACTTTCCTGCTTTTAGTTCCTTCCCTTCCCCATTTCCAGGCATCCAAAGACCTGCTTTCTGTGTCTACTGAGATAATTTTACACATTCTAAAATTTTATAGAGATGAAATTACATAGAATCCATTCCTTTATGGTGCATGTGACTTCTTACACCCAAATTATTTTGAGATTTCACCCATGTACCATATATTTATTTTTATTCTTGGGTAACATTTCAATGTTTGCTTAGCCATTAAACCCTTAATGAACATTTTGATTGTTTTCAGAACTGGGTTGCTACAAATATATTTTCCTAAGGGATTGCTTCAGTGGATAAGAATTCTGTAGTATCTTTGCATTCTCACCAGCCTTTGGTAATCTTAAACTTTTTAAATTTTAGCCATTCTAAGAAATGTGTAGTGAATCTCCTTTAACTTGCTTTTACTTAAAGATCAGTGAACTTGAGCATCATTCATGGACTTATTTATTGTTTATCTTTATGGTAAAGTGTTCAAATCTCTTACCTATTCTAAATTGACTTTATGGTTTGTTTTCTTATTGTTGAATGAGAGTCCTTTACATGTTGTGCCTGCAAGATATTTATCATATATATTAATGATTATCACAGATTTCCCCCCAAACTGTTTACTCTCCTTTCATTTTCCTACCAGTGACTCTGAAGAACAGATTTTTAAATTCGATAAGGTCCAATTTATCAATTTTATTTTTATGGAGTAAGTTTTTGCTTTACCTATGAAATCTTTGTCTAATCATGGTAACAAAGATTTTTCTCTTATGCTGTCTTCTAGAATTTTTACAGTTTTGGGATTTAAATTTAGATATCTGGTCATTTTGACATAATTTAGGTATGATCCTCTGCAAATTTTTAGTGAGTGTATATACAACTATTAGCATCATTTTTGTAAAGTCTATCAATTTCCAGTGAAATGCCTCTGCAACTATATCACAACTCCTGATCTTACTCTATTTGTTTGAATTTGTGCTAGATACCTTGATTATTGTAGCCCTAAAGTATCTTATATACTAGTCTTATAGAAACGTAGTCTAATACATATTTTTCCTTTGTCAATTTGTATCGGATAATATAGGTTCTTGCATTTTCAATTAGATTTTAAAATCAAGTTTTCAAATCCCATAAAGCCCCTACTAAGATTTCGATTGGAATTCCTTCTTATGTGTACACCAACTTGAACATAATTGTCTTCAACATTATCAAGACTTTTGACTCACAAACATGCTTTGTCTCTTCATGTTCAATTCATTTAAGTAGTTTTCGTAAATTCTGCAGATTCCAGTGAATGGATAGCCATGCCATTTGCAAATAAATATGAGGATGATCATAAGAAAAAAAAAAAAACAATTTACCTTTCTCTTTTGGATGCCTCTTGTTCATTTTTCTATATTATTGTATTGATTAGAATTTCCAGTGAAACAGTAACTAATGATTAGAGTGGATGACTTAGTTTGCTACTATATATCAAAAGTAAAGAATTGTTGCCATTAGATACAGTGTTATTTTTTGTAGATTTTTTTTTTTTGAGAATTTCTGTTAGAAATGGATGCAAGAGTTTGCAAAGTGTTTTATCTGCATTTACTGAAATGGTTATATTTTTCTAATGTTAAAATTTGATATAATTAATCAACTGATTTTATAAGCATTAAAATCAACCTGTATAAATTGTACATTGTAAGAATGTTTTTATTTTTCATACTGATGGATTCAATTTTCCAAAAATCTATTTAGAATTTTTAATTTTTTCCTGAGGGATACTGTGATATAATTTGTATTATCCTAGAGAGTCTATCTGGTTTTGATGTCATGATTTTACTGGCCTTAAAGAATGAGCTAAGATATATTATACTCTGTTTAATTTTCTGGAAGAGCTTATAAAGAATTTATGTCTTTCTTTAACATTTAGCTGAATTCACTAGGTTACCTGAGATCATCTGAGTCTAGAATTTTCCTTGTGGAAAACTCTTTTCACTATGAGAGATAGGCCCTTGGTGGCAGCAAATCTGTAAGACTCAAGAGATTCTTCAGCCAGTGATCCTCAGGGAATGATTCTCCAGCTCAGTACATGCTGAAATATGGGAATCCTTCCTAGGAACCCAAATTAACAGAACAAGGAATCCCAGCAGCAAAAACCAACACTGTGCTACAGCTAAAGCTACCTGGCAGCATAGATAAAAAGAAAGTCCTGAAGCAGGGCAAGACCCTGAGTCTGTAGAGAATGCTGCCCTCACCAGCAGTTTCTCAGAGTGTCACTGCAACCAATTCTGAAATCCACTCAAGTTTCCCAACTGAAAGTGGCATTCATGGCACAGTGCATTCAGTGCATCTGAGATGCTGCCTGTGGAGCACAGTTCAAAGGTGAAACAGAGTGAAACTGAAGAACATGGAAATGAAGCCATCGCAATAGAGAAGAGTCACTGACTCGTGGATATTACCATAAAAAATACTAACATTTGTCAGAATTTTATTTCAAATTCTTTGGGCATTAAAGTAGTATCCAAAATGGACCTTACCCCATGATGCCACAAGTAATACCAGCTACTGTGTAACCTAATGAAAGATTTCTCTAGTTTCTTCCAATTACAGGCTGTAGAGACTCTACTAATAATAATAAAACAGCACGGACATTCTGAAATACTGGCCAGGTTGAAATCAATAATATTTTCTTTTCCCTTTTGTGTTTTATTTGCCTCCTTTCTTCCCTGGATAACATAAGGTTTCTACTATTTTCTTTAGTTACTAACATCGATGTTAGCATCATGCATTATATGAATCACACATTGAAAGCAACTCATTCAGCTGGTAGAAACATAACAGAGAAGAGAAACTTTCTAAATATTTGGATAATGGAGTTAACATCTAAGAAGTTTAGAGCATGAAAAGTACTTTAGAGCAAGGCAGATTAAAAAAAAAAATAAAGGAAGGGAAAGAGCCACAGAGTTGAATGTGAATGAGTCTCTTGTTTTATTGAACAATGTCCATTAGATAAACTAGGTCAAGTAACTGCCATTATCTTGCCAGGTTCTTTCCTCTCTTAGAGAAGCACACTTAAGCAGAGAGGATAATGAGAACATTATTAGCTGACACTTATTGAGTGTTTATTAATTACCAAATTGTTTTCTCAGCATGAAATATGTACTCCCCCACTAAATAGTCCTTATTCACACACAATGCTACAATAGCCCTTTCAGGGACAAATTATTATGATTCTTATTTTAACATGAATGAAATTAAGTAAGTTGTCAGGATCATAAGACTGTCAGTTGTGGGTTCAATATTTCATTTTTTGGCTTTGCACCTCCAGTCTGCATTAGAGTATAATCCACAAATGTATCACTGTGCTTATAATTTGGCAAACCTAACAAATAAGTGGAAAATAATGTTTAAATCACTGAAAATAACATTAAAGCACCTGTATGATGCATCGTGGTTGAGTGAAACTCTTACTGTACCCAATTATCTCTCATTTGCTCAAACACATCACCCTAGCCTTTCAAATTCAAATAAGCTGTAGTAAACATGCCAAGTTCTTACTACTTTTGTTGTTCACTTTATAGGTGAGAATATACATAGTTTAAAATCAAAGTAATTTAAGGCAGCAAAAGGAAAACTTTACCATGATGAAAGACGTGATTCATGTAGCGGCAATTATTGTAATCATTCTTTTCCCAAAACTTTATAGCAACATCATGCAGAACTAACAGAAATTCAAGACCAAATATGTCCAGATTTTTCAAGACATTGAGTGAAAATTTCAATTGCATAAACCTTCAGGTCTTTGTAAAATACAGAATCAACACTCACGATTTTTATAATGTTCAAGATAGAATTATAAATAATCATTCTCAAAAAATATGTGGGGATGAAAACTGCTCTGGTGTCTTTCTTCCATTCATCTATCCCATCTTGTCATCCCTAAACAGCTTAGATAGCTTTTCCCACACTTTTCTCCAAACCAATGGTGTAATTTACAAACATATTCATAGAAGAATTTTTATTGTTGAATAAAAACTGTTTCAGCCTATATAAGTTTCTCTATCTCCATTTAGCAATAGTTTGAATCACAATGTATGCAAACATGTCTTTATTATTCTAATTAATTTTAATAGCTTATTTATTTATTGTATGACCACAACTCATTCAGAAATTCTAATGTTGATGCCACTCCCCACCATCCACGATCTGCTCTCTGCACCATGGACCCCCAGGCAAAGAAATGGAAGTGGCTGGCTGTGGTAATAGACCCTGAATGCCGCTACCAGAGGAGAGTGCTGGAACATAGGGATTCAGTGCTCCCCGTGACAGGCATATACCCGGTGATATCAGAAAACACTTGTGACAAGGAGGGTGAAACAGCTACGACTCAGACACCTGGAGCATGGAGTGTGAATCACTGACCAAGAGCATCTCCTGGAGCATGGAGTGTGAATCACTGACCGAGAGCATCTGCTCTGCCATAGCAACATGTTACCCACTGGCAGCTTATACACAACAGAAAATTCTTTCCTACAGTTCTGGAGGCCGGAAAGTCCACGATCAGGCACCGGGCAGGCCTGGTGTCTAGTGAGGGCCAATTCCTACTTCTCACGTGCTATTTTCTCACTGAGTTTTCATTTGATCTTAGGAGACAGATTGCTTTCCAGGCTGTCTTTTATGAGGACTCTTCCTACATGACCTTTGCATCTCCAAATGACCCCACTTCTAAATTCCATCTCATTGGCCTTTAGATGTCAATGTATGACTTCAACCACATGGACAGCAGACCATGGCATAAGCCCCTGGTGGACTCACTACTTGCCCAAATTAATCTCAGTTGCATTAAAAGCAGTGACTTTCATATTTTGTTAGCCAGTGGCAGAGTACTCCTTATTAAATGAGATCTTGTTTGAAGCTTCTCTACTTAACCAAAACAAACCAACCACCACCACCAAAAAGAACCAAACAAAAACCCCTCATCTGCTGTGGTTGAAAATAGGTAACATATCACAGAACATACTTTGAAAGCCCCCAGATCTAAACGTAAAATAAAAAGGAGAGGAAAGCAATTAATGATTTCAGGGTCTTGAACTTGACTTCCCCCATATAACTGACAACCACAAGGTGACTCACCACTTTTAAGAACTAATCAAAACCCGTGTAAGTCAAGAATGTCATTGTAACCTTGCACCCTTCAGATTTAGATTTCAATGAATATAGTGTCAAAGGATCACATTTAACTCCTGCCCACCTCTCTGGACTGAGGCAACAATGGAACTGACTTGAGCGAACGAACAAGGGCGTCTTATTTTGCAGTGTAATTCATATTATCTTGAAAGCAGTGTAATGCTTTCTCTGTCTTTTTATGTGTTATGTTTGACTATTTTAGTCAAAAGTGAATTTACAGATGTTATTTTGTATTGTGATGTAAATTTTATTAATACACTTCATTATTCTAAGTGAACAGATCAAAACTTTGAGGAAATTAAAGGATGTGATTTAGATTAAGTTTTTACAGTTGCCCTTTCAAGCGTATATATTATCTACCTGGGTACTATAAAATTGTTAAATGCAGATGTGTCTGAGTGAAAAGGAGCATAGAATACTCATCTACTGCTTATGAATAAAAATCAATAAAATTGAATAAAAATAAAGTGAAAACATTTTATTATAATAGACAATATTGAAGATATCATGATTTTAATTTCCCAATCAACAAAATAATATGTGAGAAGACATTTGTTTGTTTCTTTAAGTAGTCGTAGCGCATTAAATGTAGGCATTAAAATACTTGGACTCAGTGATTTTATACATTCCAGTACTTCCTGACCCGCTCTCTCCCTCTCTCCTTCTTTCCTCCCTTCCTTCCTTGCATACGAAAAGAGAACTAATACTTTCCCATTGGCACTGTTTAACTTTCTTCCTATAAGATGAAGTCCTGGGCCTCCCTGGTGGTGCAGGCTGTTGAGAGCAGTGCTGTGAAGCGGTCCGCAGCCTCTGCAGCGTGGTTTCGATCCCAGCCAGCGGTGAGATACCACATGGCGGGGCAGACCTCTCCTGTCTCACCAGCTGCTCCCCCCAGCAGTGTATTTCGTCAGTCTGCCTGTTCTGCTCCCCACTCTGTCTCTGGTGAATCCTCTCCCCCTCCCGCACATTTGGCCTCTACCCCGGTTCTTGTATAAATGAATAAATCTTAAAAAAAAAAAAAATATATATATATATATATATATATAAATTTGTAAGAAGACCCGTTTACAAATCTGAGGGAATCCTGCCTTAATGGGAGTCAGATCCTTCTTTACATGCCTAGGCTCAGTTCCCTTGCACTCAAAGCTGTCAAGATACTTAGGTTTCACACATTGTCTCCTTTCTTTTTATTAGGACCTCAAGTCATTAGGAAAAACAGGGGCGCTCTTTTCTCAAAGCACCTGCGTTTAATTGTAGGTTATTGCTTGTCACACAGGGAGACATGAGCAGCTGGATTAAAATAAACTGAGCTGCTATCGAAAGAAAAAAAGAGAACATTCTCATTTGGAGAATGATTTACTTTGTTCAGGGGAGGAAAGAAGGTAGCAAAATTAAACAGAGGCTCCTGAGCTAAACAATTTAGGTGTTTTGGTTTTGCCAAGATTTTGTTTTAACTTCCACTTTCTTTGACTCCATCATGTTAACACTCCGAAATAAAAGCATTATAATCTGAAAGTCAATATGCTGAAAAGTATCTGCTAAAATCTCACCATAGAGAAAAACCACTGGAGTTGACTGAGCTTTCAGTCTTCTGTTTGTTTATTAGGGGAAAGATTTCCCACACAGCCTTGGCTGCTTGTCAAAGTCTACATTTAGACACATCTAATTCAATAAGATCAAAGTACTGTGTCTTTTAGGAGCGGTTTACATAGAATATAAATTTTACTTAAATCATAGCAGTAAATACACTTTCTCATCCTGCCTGCTACATACATATCTAATTAGTTGTTTGTGAAGGGTTAAGATGCCTAGCCATGCAAAAATATCTGCACATTTTAAATTTCATAATAACTGCTTTCAAGTTTTACAGGTGTATTTCAAGGAATAGGAACTAAAACTAGAAAGTTGCAAAGGCAACTGCAAAAATGCCTCTTTCATGTTTCTCTCTTTGTGTTCTCTCTGATAATGCAACTATAGAGAAAAAGATGATAAAACTGGAAATGCAGCCTGGACCTAAGTATGTTGTACTGGGTATACATTACTTGGAAAATTCTCTACAGTTCTGTAGTAATAGAATAATATTTACAATGGGGACAGGGGAATCTGGGATTACGCTTGACTCCTGTCCTGTGTCATTCTCATTCTTGGGGAACTCTGTAACATCAAATTTTACAACTTGTATTCACAATGGAAGATAATAAAAATATCTGAAATACAAAATGTGGCTGTTACGAAGTAGCAGCGGCTTATAGAGAAGAGCAAGCATGAGCCTGCCCACCCTCACGGATGCACCAGCGCCAGGGGGCCGCCTTTACCCGCTGAGGCACCTGGAGGGCAGGTGCCTGGGCCATCGCCCAAAACAGAGATGAACACACTAGCAGTTTCCTAGATCCCAAGTCAGCTCAGCGTCTTCGCTCCAGCAATGCTGCAGCCCAGGCACCGCAGAGGCATGGAGTTTCGTACTAAGAGCTCTTACCACAAGGGTGGAAGTTTTAAAGGCAAGAACCAGCCTGTCCTCCCTGATCTAACGACAATGGATCATTTAATCCACCATATAATTATCTAACAATTCTCTTAGACTGTTTTCTGCAGGATTGAAAAAAATGGGCTATGAAAGGGGAGGTAACAATTTACTCATGTCATGGTTTTGATGCAAATTCTTAGACTCTAGGCATTATTATCCGTAATATTATTGGGATTATTATTATTTTAAACCAATTTGAAAATATGAGAAAAATTTTACAAGGAAACTGCTTCAGGTCCTCTCATTCTATAGATGTACAAAAATAAGGTTCAAAGAGGCTATTTTGCATACTTTTACAAAAGAATTAAGAGGCAAAGCTTACCTTAAAAATAATACAAGATTTTTACACTAAAACTTGATCTGCTTCACTACATTTACAGCATACACAAGGAGTTAAAGACTTTTTACAGAGTGATCTTCAAGAAAGATTGAATCATGTCCTGAAAATTTACCCTCAATGATTCCCATTGGGACAGACCATTTATAAGTAAATAATATGATGTACTATTTATAAGTAAATAATATGACAGTCCAGAAAAAAAATTACTTTTACTATACTTAAACCCAAATATAATAAACATAATGTTAAGAATCTTGACATTGAAAACTGGTATGTTTAAGCTCATACTTTGTGTGTTTTTGTTTATGTGTGTATGTGTGCATGGTTTGTGTACTCAGAGTGCAAACTGACACTTGGTATAATATAAAATGCCTTTAAACATGTTCAAATTTGCATTAATTAGTATAAAATATTTATTAGTATTTATTTCTTGAAACAATTTTATTCAGAGGACTGCACACTTTTGTATAGAAGTTGACTCTTTCCACTTTTATTTAGGGACAAATTACTGCTAGCTTTCACAGAGCACTTACTCTTTGCTACATATTTTTTAAATAGTTTGATACAATCAACTCAGGAAAAAATGAGTCAAATTATATCTTCTATTATATAATTAAAACTATGCACTTATGTTTCTTAATTTGCTGCTGTATGCTTAGAATATATATCCTACTAGAACTTTAATTACTTTGTTTAGGAGGTTGACATGCTGAAAAATGAAAAGGGATAAAAATAATTATTTTTTAAACCTCTCTCATCATGCCACTGATCAAACTTAATTCCTGATTACTTTTCCTCCACCATTCTATTTAGAGAAAGAGGCAGGGAGACTAGAGAATGGTTCTATTTTTTGTGTTATGTCTTAGAGAACAATGAAGACATTCCTAAAAGATGCCACAGATGTAGTTTAGCTATCTCAAACGGGCATGCCTTTGGGCGCTACTTTTGGAAACAGGATGAATTCTTAGGTCTCATAGCAGAGGCGGAGTCATGGCATTCAGCCTGGAAGGTAACTACAAGAATGGGGAGACTGTTAGACCCAGAGATTCGTGACTTCACTTGCATTACTATCAAAACCAACGCAACTAACACCACATCCCCGTAATATTGTAAGTTAGCCTAATGCCACTCAGTTTAAAAGTGATGAAAGCTTATTATGAAACTACGGTATTATTTTATTAATGTATTTATTTTCAGTAGTTTGGTGAAAGTGCAATTTCAATTTTTCATTCAACGGGAATTTGTTTTTGCTTTTTTTTTGCAATTTTCTAAACATTACAAAAGGAATTTCATTATAGATAAGTTCACAATAAAATCCCATCTCAATTTACAAATAATCAATAAAGCGTCTTCTCAGCAAAAAAAAAAAAAAACAGGCATACTAAAGTTTTCACAATAATGAGGAAACTCTACATACGGAGATTGCTCTCTCTTTATATAAAACATTCCTGCTTTCCCTGGTGACAAGGATGATGAGCATTGTGTCTGCTGTAGTCTGTATTTCTTCTTTGGAGAAGCGTCTAGTTCGTTCTTCTGTCCAGTTTTGACTGGACTATCCGCAACTATGGTCTTCGTTTGTTTCAGTCACAAACTTAACCCACTTTTTTTTTTGCAGTAACGCGGGTTTGCAACACTGGTTTAGAGGTAAAGGGTCACAGCTCTGGGCAGGGAGGTCAGCACACCAAGTCCACCCCAAAGCACGGCCGGTCTCCCCCACCCCCACAGTCCATCGCCCCCCACCTTCCGCTTTTTTGCTCATAGCCACGGTCCCCCTCTGCCAGCCTCAGTTCTGCAGAGTCAAGGTTCTGTGGGTTTGGTTGCGTTTTGGGTTCCATTTGTAACTGTAACTTAGACTTAATGTGAACTTGGGGTGAAAAAAGACATGTCACTATCACTGTTAATTTTCTAAGTAATTTGTATTTCAGAGTCGTCCCTTTGGGGCAATTTTGACTAAATTTTGACCAAGAAGCTCCAGGTTTAAAGCGCGGGCGTTGGCAGTGGAGGGGGGGTGTGTTTTCATGGCCGCGGGCGAGTGGAAGCGACCCAGCCACACAGGCTGACCTCTGTAAAGGCGCCCTCCCTGCCCAGCCTCCTGACGTCGCCCTGGGGCTCTGTGGGAGGCCCGATGTCACCTTCAGACAAAGATGTCACTCTTTTAGACCCTCAATGTTGCAAATTTTATGACATTAATGCTCACGCATTTGTGTTTCTTGCAGAATACACTTCCTGAGCAGGAATTTCTCCCTGCAATATTGTTTAGTCAACTATTTATCTTTAAAAAATAAATAGTGATAGAGTATTGTGTGCAACATAAAGAAGATATAATGCCATTAGCTGGTTGCATAAATAATATATAATTTACTTTTTTAGTCAATATTTGCTATCTAATTTGATTTGGCCACAGATAAAGTGTGCCAATTTTTTTTTCTAGTTCTTGTTTACTGTTCCTTGTTGTCTGTTTTATGTTCAAAATTTGCATCATTTTCTTAAAATGTATTTCTGAAACTTTCAGCAAACTTACAAAAATTATAACGTGAAAGTCTCTATCTTTTAATATATTATGTTATTTCATGTAAATTTTTGATGCATTTGGCCTCTACCCATACCCAATATTACATTGTGCATTTTATTTACTAAACTTTCTTGTTTTTTCTTTACTTTTTAGAATTGATCAAAATTTCTGATAATTTCCAATGATAGTGTAGGAGATTTATATACTATTTATATTTGTCTAACAATTAATTTTAACTTTCAAATGATAACCTTTAAGTCTTTCTTTCTTAACAAAATTGAGAATACCAGTATTTGTAACTCCCACTAAGTGATGATAAACCAGATGTAAATATTCTCCAAGGTGAATTATTCCCCTTTACTTTCATCAATAATGCTCATATTTATCAAGAATGTTTCTTGATCTTATTAATCTATTTTCTTGGTGGCTGGTCTTTAATGTTTAGTTATGTCCCGCTCTCTGCTGACGCCCATGAGGGGATAATCACATTACTTTTGATTCCTCCCTTATCGTTCCCTCACCTCAGGCCAGTTGTTTCATTGATAATATTTTTCTGTTCACCCTTGTTTTTATTTTTGTTGTTTCAAATGACTGACTTCAAGCTAGTCCTTTACACACAAGTAAGCACTGGATCTCCTTATGTAAGTTGTAGGCATGTTTTTGTCCACGGTTTAGTCTGTTTTGCACTGATCTTCTCACTCCTGTCTAGGACCTGTGTAACTGGGTAGGCTGAGTGTATAGGGTGCAATAAAACTGAGTGTTCCATTGAGGGTGGATAAGGAAGATAGCTAGGGTGCTGTGGGCCAAATTAAATTAAAATTATGTAAGGGAGCTTTGTTCTAGGTTTGTGAGCTATAACAACACATTTCATTTTTAAACATACTCATTGAATGTTTCCCACCATATTTATTAAGCTTCAAAGCAACCTTTTCCTATGTGCCAATGCAAATGGGGAGAAGGATCAGAGAAGCATCCCCTTGATTTATGGAACACTTTATGGGGGCTCCAGCTGAGGTACAGTGTGACAGGATAAAATTTAGAGGAATCCTGTGTACAAACTTCCTGTGTCCATTCAACTACTCAATTTGCTTTCCATATTCAATTAATTATTCCAGCTTGGCCCTCGCACTTATCCATTGCCAGTCTTTACCATTTACATAGTTTCTGGACACTGTTCGGGTGAAGAGCTCTTGCTCTACAGACGTCCATCCTTGTCCAAGAGGGACGCTGATTTCACCGGGATGCACCCTGCTCAGTCTCTCGTAGGCGACTGCCCTGGCAAAGGAGGCTACTGACCTGCTCTGCTGCTTTGCTCATATGCGGTTTGCATTCTTTCCATTAGTTCTAGCGGCTCTACTGAGTTCTGGAAGGGAAGGAGGCAGGAGCTTATGTTCAGTGGACAGTTTCCAAGTGGAAGAGAGTGATGGTCTCTGGGAGGAGTGTGGGTCTTCCTGGGATTCTGTTTATGTTCTTGTTAAACGGGAAGACTGGCTTCTATGCCCCGAGGTAGCGTTGCCCAGCCTAAATAACATGAATTAGCCAAGATGCATAATCAAAATACTAGACTTTTGGCTATTTTCATATTCTAATGAGCACTTTAGGTTTTTTTTTTTTTATTTTAATTTTTTTTTTAATTTTTATATTCCCCAAACAATTGCAACCCCTTTATTTTGACCCCAATCCCTCCCCCCGCCCCCCTCCCCTCATAAAGTGTCTCTGGTTCATAGTTGTTTGTTGATTATGATTTTCACTTTCTTATAGATATTCATTTTCCTGGTCATCCCTTATTTAAGTTTTCTAGATTCCTGCTATGAGTGAGATCATCCGATATTTTTTTTTTCTTTCTGGCTTATTTTGCTGAGCATGATCCCTTCCAGCGCCATCCATGTTGCTGCAAATTGCATGTGTTTATCTTTTTTGAATGCTGAGTAATATTCCATGGTATATATGTACCACATCTTCTTGATCCAGTCATCTATTTTTGGGCATTTGGGTTGTTTCCAAAGCTTAGCTATTGTAAACAGTGCTGCTATAAACATAGGGGTGCAGGTGCTCTTTGGAGTTGATGTTTCTGTGTCCTTTGAGTAAATACCTAGGAGTGGAATTGCTGGATCATATGGAAAGAGCACTTTAGTTTTTAAAGAACATTAAACACTTAAAATTCATTGGGATTTAATGACTGTGCTGGCTTGTCATAGATTTTAGTTATCTCTATTTACTCAAATCACGTGTACTTATAAAGTGGATACCTGGACTACTTGGAAGTCTATTAACTTTTAGGAGAATAGCAACAAGGTGTCATCTACTTTAGAAAGTAGGCGTTTTCCAGAAGTTGTCTTTGCCCTTCCTGTTGCTCAGCATCAGTTCTTTGTGAGAGTTCTTTAATGTGTTTACTGAAATAGCAATACCCTGGTCAGTACTTATTAAAGGAGACTGTTATTTTCTTTCAACTATTTGTCTTTTGATGTTTGACTTCTCTTCTCTATGTATCCCAGAGAAAGAAAACTAAAGTTGACTGACTATGAACCCCTGTTTATTATTGTAGGATCCTTATTTGCTAATTGGGATCAGTTATTTCTATTTAATCTTCCTTATGTAAAATATTCACATACCTACATAACTATAGGATTTTCAGGAATAAACAGTGAGTCACGCGGAATTTTTAGAGGGCATTATGGACTGAACATTTGTATCCCCACAAAATTCATATGTTAAGATCTGCTGGTATTGGGAAATAAATAGGCTTAGCAGAGATCACCTTTGTTGGCCCAACTGATGGGGTCATTGTCTCTAGGAAAGAAAGGCCAGGTGAGCAAGGAGATGGGAGGAGGGTTATCGGAGCCTGACCATGTGGCACCCCCACACTCAGATCCCCAGGTGCCTTAACTGTGAGAAAACAAATGTCAGCTGATTAAGTCGCTGAGCTCTTGGTATTTCATTTTGGTAGCCAGGGCTGACTAAGACAGAGGGCAAACCTGTTACCACCCACTGGATTGCATCAATCAATTCACATGGCTGGGGACTCACCTACTAACCCAGTAAAACAGCAGAGACCTGGGAGCGCATGGTTCTGGGGTGCTCTGCTGCTGCTGGGCCTGCAGCAGGATAACCTGCCAGCTCGCCCCGCAATGGTGGTTCTGGAGTTACGGATCCTGCAATGCAGGCCTTACTCACTGACATCAAATGTCACATGTCATACACATGTAGGTCTCTATTATAAAGATTTTATCCATAATTTTAATTTGTATTCTTATCTCCCGTTCTTATTATAAGAAACATATACTATGCTTTCCCATAAAAGAGAAGAACGAAGGGATGAAAGAAGAAAACACTGATTTCTTTACTGGCCTACCTTGTTTCCAATTTTTTTTAAAAATTCTTTCACCCATACTATAAATTATATAAGGATATTGAAGTGGTTCGCAGACAGTGCTTCTCATCCATGCAAAGGCACAGACAGCACACAGACAACAGGGGACAATTGAAGCCCAAGAAGAATCTAATGGACTGTTTTTTAACACCAGAAACCTACTGGCTGCATAGTGTATTAAAGAACGGTACCATTTCGTGGACTCGTTCTCCCAGAAGTAAATGAATTGAACAGACTTTAATTCTGGTTTTTTTTTATACCATATTTGACTATATAAACATGACATACAATAAAGACCAACTCGCTTTTGTTCCCACTTGGCTTTTTATTTGTCACTAAATGTAAACTTTCCAAATACTACAAGAAAGTTGATGATTGGCTGGATGCCTTATGGGCTGCACTGAAGATACTGGGGTACAACGTGTAGCAAAACAAGGGTCAGCCCACATGAGGATAGACACGGGTATTGATTCTGTGTGGGAAGTTCTGGGGAGGTGGTTTTTAGAAAGCCACAGATTAAGACCATGTCTGTATACACGTATCACTGAGCATTTATTGATCTTCGGCTAAGTAAGTATACAAACAACAGTATATTCCTTCCCACTGTTTTCAGTGGACCTAAATTACATGTTTGGGGTCTAAAATCTTAAACATTCATAATAGTATAAATAGCTAGCTATATATTTTGACCAAATAAAAGTCAGTCAGATTTTCTGCATATAAAATCACTGTCTTTGTAAAATCTCAGTGGCCTGAAAAGGTGGCATGAAAAAATAATTGCATCGTAAGGCTCTAGATAATGGCAATGAGAAAAAAAGGGGGAGGTACCATTTTTAGTGGTTCACCATGGGTGAAATTAGAGTACAGATTGATAAAAGAGATCTTTTTATCTAGCTCATTTGCCAAAAGAAATCAGAAATCTACAGAAACATTGACAGTAACATGTGAAAAGTTGCACAGAAATGTTATTACCACTTTTGGCTCTTGTTGTTGGAAATGCTATTAAAAGTGGGGATTGTCTTACAGGAAAATTTTTCTTACTGAACAAACAGGAAATCTGCTAGGTAACCAAACTGCTTTTACTTTTCATGAGATGACATTTAATATCATGACATTACTTATCTTACATAACATGAATGTGCTGCACATCCGGTATTTCCCCCAGGTGATGGCAACATGGCAGTGGAAGCCAGTGCCCTGAGAGGTGTCTCCCCTGTCTCCCCTGCAGCAGGTTCAATGCTGAGACGCCAGAGTGACTGATAAAATGTGTGTCAGATGCCCTCACGTCTGCACCCACAAGCTCCAGGGGCTGCCCGACCGCCCTGGAGCCAGGCTGCTGAGTGTGGCCCACAAGGCCAGACAGCCTCTGGCCCTCTCCTCTCTCTCCCCTCCCCTCCATTACTGGCATGGGCCTCTTTGTTGATTACTGCATTTGTCATTCACTCTACTCTCTGGTTTTCACACCTCACCATGTGACAGCTCATCATAAAGTATTCCTGGGTCACCCCCCACGACATCTTCCCTATCCTGCTTTATTTTTGTCCACTGCACCTCTTGTCATGGACAAATTAATGAGTGAATTCATTAATTAATTTTATCCTCACCTCCCCAGCGAAATAACATTTCCCCAAAGTGAGGGCTTTTGACTTTTTTGGATTTTGCTCTTAGTCTGATTTCTAGAACATACAGTCTCAATAAATATCCTTGAAAGTCTAAACACTATAGACAAAGCATCAACATTTCCCACTCTTACCTAATTTGATATTTATAGTAATTCAATACATAAGGTATTATGAACTACATTTTAAAGGGAAGAAAGGAGTTTAGAAGTTTCCAAAAATTGCCCACCCTGTAACTGGTCAGTGAGGGCTGCACAGAATAAAGACTGATGTGTGGTTTTGTATAGTGACTTCTCTATTCTAGGCACTTCTGAGGTTGCCAGCCATTTATAATTAAGAGGAAATTGTATTATACAAACTGAAAATAATAATACAAAATAAAATATTACTCATCATTTAACTTCTGTCTCTTAGTAACCAGTCTCTAGACCAGTAAAAGTGAAGCAACTACTGGAACTGAAGTCATTTATAGTTCAAGTCTCAACTAGCAAAATTCAGTTGTGTGTTTTTCTGTTACACAAAGAGAGTAAGTAGTCCTATACCTATTAATTTAGGAAATTACAAACAGGATTGCTATAGGGCAAAAATCAATAAACAGAAGTTTCAACACTGTCATCCCCAAAATCTTATGCTTTCTACGCTCACCAAACTGTGTCTTAAGAGTTCAGAAAAAGTACGTGACTCTCTCTACCACCTACCCATCGTACAATTTGTCAATTTCCCACAATATCACCCACTTGATACTGTCATAATAGGATGACATCCTTTCTCCATGCCTTCTCTTTCCTATCCCTGTGGGTGGGATATGTCCAACATGCACTAAAAATGTCTCACTTACTCTGAGTCATATAGTGTTGTAAACCAAAGTTACCTCAGTTGAAAAAGAAATTGAATTCTGAGATAAATAACCAAAAAGTTTTATTTAAATCATGGGCTAGGAATTCAGTCTATCATCCCACCCTGCAGATTTCAGTCTCTATAATCACGCAAGCCAGTTCCATGATGTACAAAGACAGAGGCTATTCAGATAAGTGGTCATACTGAAACTTAGAGAGTAATGGTCCTTTATTACATAAGCAGAGTTTAGCTAATCTTACTTGATAGTTCATGTGTTTTTAAGGACACACACACACACACAGATATTGGTCTGTTTCTCTGGAGAAGCCTGACTAATACAGTATTTATCTAGAAAGGACAGAAGGAAGTTGATCAAGAATATGAGAAATTAAAATAGCCTATTAATTTAATACAGACTATTGTAAAATATTATATGTAAGTTTTATAATATTATATTTCAAAGAATATCAGTTCAGAGCATTAGTGAATTTCAAACTTTTGTCTCTGTAACAAAGTACAGTGGTAATTAATATTATTGGAATTTTGTTCCATAATATTATTCAGTTTCTTTGTCATATAGATACTGACTTGGTGTGAAAGAGTACAATACACCTATGACTCCAAATCAGCTTTACCATCTATTCGTTTTTCTATGAGCTTTATCACATCTTTTTTTGACACCATTAAATATTTTTTTGCTAGAAATTTAGCACCTTTTTAACTAAATATTCCCTAAGAGACTTCACGGAACTGATAGCAAAAAGTTTTATTCGAGGCAGTGGGAAATGTAGGCTATGTGTTTGAAGGTACAGAGAGTATAGATACTATGAATTAACAGCAATGTCTACAAATTAGAAATAGATATTCAAACCTCTGATGTTTCTACTTCGGTTAATACAACAATGCTTAGTCTCCCCTCATCAAACAAAAAGTAGCAAATTAGCATCCAAAAGGCTGAATATTAATACATATGGCTTGTTTATGGAAGTTGAAAATTTGAAAACATACCTTTTTATGACAAGAGTATATTGATTCACTTTTTTTTTTTTAATAAGCTATAAATCAAGGATTGGTTGTTTTGGTTTATTGCCTTTATATTATTAATACACCATGTGTTTTGTCTTCATGTTATTGTACCAATTAATACCAAAAAATAAAAATCATTATTTTTATAAAAGTCTTCTTTGTGCCCCTACTATAATATGCAGTATTTTTCTTGCTGAGTTTATTTTCTTATTTGGCCGTCATGCACTAATAGAAATCCTTGCAGTAAATAGGAATCCTTTGATAAAAGCTTTCTACTTTTCTGGAGTCAGACAGTCTGGTTCTTAGTATCCAATTCATGACCCATGGAGACACTCAGCAACAACAGAAGAATATTAAGGGTGACAATTCACCACAAAACACATCATGAAAAAAACAACAACTAAACAAAATGATATCATATTCGAAGACATTTAATGAGAAGCAGAAATCTTTAGTCATTGTGTGCCATCCAAATCTTACCCTGTATCTCAGGGAGAGAGGTTTCACAAATGTAACTTAGAATGCTTGGCAAAAAACTGAATACAGATGTCAACATTTCAGAGAGCTGATGCTGTTCTGGAGTCAAGTAGATGATTATCGTTTTAAATTTGTTGACAAGAAAACTCATGCAGAAAAAAAAAGTATGGCAAATGGCAATAAACAAAAGTTTGGGACAAAATATATATTTGAATTACAAAGATAGGTGCTTTTAACTTAATGCTGCCTTAGTGGGAAGACCCAAACGCTCCATTTTAATACTTCTTAATTCAAACCATCCTTTTCGAACAGGGCAGGCAGATCATGATTTTAATGGTCATTAAGTGCCAAGGGGCACAGAAATGGGTTACCAATTAAAAATTCCAAATGTTGAGAAGAAATAAACCACAAACACCTGAACACATCAAAGGATGAAATGTTTACCCACTAAAGTTTTCCTATTTAGAACAGCAGACAGTAGACAGTTCCTGGAAGTTCTTGCTGAGAACAGTTGTTGCTGACAGAGAAAGCCTCCACCGCTGCTCCTGCACATCTAAGTACTAAGACAATAAACTCCTGAGGTCTAATCTTTCATCTTTTATATAAACATTATTTCACCTTCTGGACATTTTAAGCACCTGTAATAAAATCTGTATTTTCATCATATTGGAACAAGTTTGACTATCTGAAGAATAAAAATTGACTTCTGTAATTATATTTGAACATATTTCTTAATGAAAGCTTAACATATAAAAGGTAAAAGATTCAAGGATGTTTTGTCTTAAATTTTCCGTAGAAGGAAAGTAACATTTCACACTGAGGTAATCTTTAGGTTACGTAAGGAAAGAATCTAATTTATTTGGTTCTTTTTTCCAAAGGCATACATCCATGAATCCCTGGTTTCCCTCTTACTGAGACAAATAATTCTCAAACATGATTTTACCTTAAGTAATAAAGAAGTCAATATAATGAAAAGATATTTTCTATTCTTCCACCTCATCATCTCACTCACACTCTAGAATCTATAGGACTTTATTTGGGATACATTTCTGGATAAGTGGAACTAGGAATCTGGGCTAACAGCTACTCCAGAGTCAAGAGACAAGCAAATTGCCCACAACCAGATCCTGTTTATTTAGAACGAAAGCTGCTACATCCATAAATTGATAGGAAAACTTAAATGGTAATTTTTTAAATTGTTGGAGGAAGTGTAAATGCACTTGTGAGTGATAAGTACCTTAGGGTTACATTTTTAGAAACTAGACCGGGCCAATCATTTCCCTGCCCTTGGAGTGGATGTTCTGCCCAGCCTCTCCACAGAGACTCTCTTCAAGAGCACAGACTTCAGATGACAATGCGGCTGGACACAGTGAAGGCCTGAAATAGAAACTTCTTAGAATCTGCCGGCCACTGTGAAGATCTACTCATCTTTCAGCCGCCCATGGCAAATCTCCTTTGAAAGTTTCTCTGTTTACTAAACGGGCTCCTCACCAATCTGGAGCGGTCTGCTTCCTTCTTAGGTCTCTCCTGCCCTCCATGTATGGGAGCTGGTTTCGGATTTCACCTGGGAAGTTCCCAAGTTTGTAAACCAACACATGGTTTTGTTTTGTTTTTTTTTTTAATTTTTTTAATATTTTATTTTATATAATTCTTACATCATTCTTCATTGTTGCACAATGTGTGCATTTTCATTTTGGTTATATTCCCCATTCCATTGCACCCCCCTTATTTTGACCCTAATCCTTTCTCTCTTCACCCTCCTCCCCACCCTCCCCCGTAGTGTGTCTCTGGTTTATAGTTGCTTGTTGATTTTGATTTTTACTTCCAACACATGGTTTTCAAAAGAGCAGTGGAGTGAAATACAGGTCCCTTATTTTGTGGTCTTTGGTGTCTTAACTATGCATGGGAAAGTAACACACACCTCAGAGAACTGTTGTGCAAATTCATAGCATATATATTCATAAAAATATATATTTATAAAGTGCACAATATGCTGCTTGTTATGTAAAAATAGTTTGATAAAGAATTGCTGAAACAAACAAACAAAAACCCCCTGCACATTCATCTGTACATTGTCTTGTGGTGACATGAAAACACGTCTCCTAATGAAAGCATTTTCCCAGGGAAAATATCCAAAGGCAGCTGTGTTATTAAAAGCAAATTACCATATTAATATCATTAGAAACACTAGATTATTATGTGGAATAAACACCTTGACCTAAAAAAAAAATGATGCCATTAATTGCTTACAAAGTATAAATAACATAGAACTAAAATGCGTAAAGGGGACCAGAGGCCGAGTCTTATTTTTCCTTATTTACTTTTTCAATTGCACCAAACAGATCTGCTAGAAGGGAAAGGGTAAGGAGCCCTTGAGATTCAAGTTGTTGGTAAAGCACATGCCTGGCATTTCAGGAATCTTAAACCACATTAGTGAACTTCAGTTTTTCAAAGGGATACAAACTCAAAGAATGTAAAACTGGTTTCCATTCAAGGTTAGCAAAAGCCAATCTAGTGTGCCCATTAGCGTTAGGAGCAGGACTTCCTCTGCAGTAGCCTCACATGGTGAACTCGGAGCTTTCACTCGCTATTTGAAAGACAACAGCTGGCAAATCTGGCAGATGTTAAGCTGCCCGTCATGTAGAGAGCTGCATTTGTCTCGATTAAATAAGCATCAGTTATTACAGCTAGGCCTTCACCCTGAGAGCCAGAGCTTGTGCCTAGAGGCGAGAAGGTCTGTCTGCCGTGCCCTGGCTATCGTCAGGAGGTGAAAGGGCCCGCCTCCCTCAGTAGAAGCACTCGACAAGCTATGCCAAGCCCAAATAAACATTATTTATATATGCAAAGGTTTCATTGTACTCAAAAGGAAACATAATGTCAAAATGAACTGCAAACACTATTCCAGGTTACCAAAGGAAGTTGTTACCAACATGAGTTGGCCGAAGGAATTCTTTCCTGCATGGAAGCTCGCATCTCTCACCTGGCCAGTGTTTTTTTTTTTTTTTTTCACATTTCACAGACTTAGCAGTCTTGTGTGTGTTTTTTTTTTTTTTAATTTTAAATAATAAATTTTATTTTTATATTCCTCATACAATTGCAGCCCCCCCCCATTCTGGCCCCAATCTCCCCTCCCGCCCCCGTTCTTTACAGGCCACCGAAGACATAAATTCACTACACCTGGAGCCATGCATTTGTAACCCTTTCTGGTTAGAATGCTAGAAACTGACTACATCCAGTTCCGTGAGAAAGAGTGCCAACCTCAGTATGAATTATGATAACATATTCTCTGCATCTTTTTTCTAGTTAAAACAATGTTTGCCACCAAAATAGGATAGATAATCTATGCCAAGTGCTGAATTTCCACTTGTCTAAATTAATTTATATATTTGTCTTCTGTGCATTAAATCTTATATGATAGATTTCTAAATGATGTGCTGTTTCAAACACGTAATGAGTTCTTCATTTCTCGCTATCACCCGGTAGAGCTGGTTAGAAACATATTCTACTGAAAATAAATCATAAATTGTGCCAGAATTGTGGTTATTCATATGAAATTTTCAAAGGTGATCTTAAAGAGTATAGTGAGCTTTATGTATCTGTCTTATCAAACTACAACAGGGAAGGTGATTTAGAAAGGAAAAAGAAAGTTACGAGTTTGCTTTTCTGTGATTCCTTTACTTAATCCTCGGTAAGAATTGGGGGAGAGGATCACTTTTTCATTATTCCAAGTGTCCTCAATGGGCAAGAAATAAAGAGGCAATGGGGCATAACAATGCAGCAATTTTGATGAATACTAATCGTTGAATTTAACTGCTAACATCTTTATGCCACGCTACTCACCGCTCTGAGAATTATGGAACTAAATGTTTCATCAGATCAAATCATATCATTAAAAGTTTCAACCTGTGTGCAGCTTTCTACGCCTCTGCAAATCTAGTTTGTCCCACTTTGTAGATAAGAACAATATACAATGTAAGGATAATATCAATGTTCAAATAGGTATATTTTCAAAAATTGTGTTTACTCTTTTAAAGCTTAGTAGTGATAGGGCCTCCCCGGTGGCGCAGCGTTTGAGCGCTGGGTTGCGAAGCTGCCCGCGGCCTCTGCGGCGACGGTTCGATCCCCGGCTGCTCCCCGGCCACCGGAGGAGGGTCCCACATGTCGCACAGACCTCTCCTGCCGCCCGCTGTTCCCCTCAGCAGTGTACTTCGGTCCCTCTGCCTGCTCTGCTCCCCGCTCTGGCTCTGGTGAATTCTCTCACCCTCCCGCGCTTCTGACTGTACCCAGTGCATGTATAAACAAAACAAACAAACAAATATAATAAGTAAATAAATAAAAACATGCCTCTATTAAAAAAAAAACAAAACTAAAAAAAATAAAGCTTAGTAGTGATAGATCAAAATTAATTCATTTCTACAGATAACTGAATTCAAAGAAATTTTTTGCTTGGAAAGTTCAAATAATTTAAATTAAAACATGTTTAAATTAATTTAATTCCAAATTGATTTGGAAAACAAATTAATTCAGTAATTGGCACAACTTCTTTATTTTACATGCAAATAAAAATCAGAATCTAAATTCTTATATAGTATATACTGATAGTCTTATCTCTCACTCTTTGACCTTTATGCCTTTCCATCTAAACTCTCCATGTTTCCATGACAATTTCACACAAAGTTGTGGCATCTAAATCTTAAACATTAAAGTTATGGAAACTTAATTTATAAAACCATGTCATATTTGGTCATACTTTCAAAAATATAAATGAAAAGATAAGGCCATCATTTAAAAATAAGAACAGGGCATTAAATGTTAGTTTAAGTTGTATGTCTAAAAAAATTCATGCAATTTTTTTTTTCATTAAATTAGCAAAATTTTACTCAAATGGTATATGCACATAGATATTTTAACTACATGGTTAAGCTACAGAATAACATTGATGGAACAGTCACATAGTATTTATGTGAAATAATTAAATATAGGGTGAAATTTTAAATTTCTATATATTCTAAACAAAATGCTTTTAATATATATTTAGTAAGGTAATAAAAATGCGGTTAATTGTGGTTTCACAAAACATATTTCAAATTATAAAGGGAAATTTATATGGAGTGCTTGCTATTTTATTCTTTCAAATTATACCATACTGATATTCTTTGCAACAGAAATTGAGTATCATCTAAATGTATACATATTTCCAACTATGTATACATATGAGGAAAATAAATCTGCATAACAGAACCATACAAATCTTTTATTGACAGACATTAAATTTACATTTTAAGAAGTTATGAAATGACATTCTTATTACAGTCTCATCCATATAATTAAATCTCAGGTAATACTTGGTTAACTACAATAATCAAATGCAGCATGTAAAATTGGTTTTACATTAAGAACACAAAATTATCATCTTCAACAT
The DNA here is from genome assembly GCF_014898055.3 of Talpa occidentalis. NCBI lineage: Eukaryota > Metazoa > Chordata > Mammalia > Eulipotyphla > Talpidae > Talpa > Talpa occidentalis. The sequence goes on from NW_023605194.1 coordinate 115,852,407, forward strand.
ATCAACTAACTTTGAGAAAAGGAATAAAAATAGTTCAACAAGGTTTATGCAGAAGATTTTAAAATTTTTATATTTTTAGCACATGTGTACATAAAAAACGTAAAAGTAAAAACATGCTCTTCAATGAATATAGTATTCCTTTTGTAGTTTTGGTGTATATATTTTTACCTAGGTTTAGTACATAGGCATTTTAGTTATATCCAATTTTTTGCATTTATTAATTGTCCCTTGGTGAAATATACTTTTGGCAGGTGTATAAAATCCTTAAGTCAAAAGATATGTACATTTATTATTATTATTTCAAAGAAATATATATTTATGCATACAAGAGCTGGGGTGTATGCCAGAGGTGTGTTGCGGGGTTGAAAGGATTCACCAGAGACAGAGTGGGGAGCAGAACAGGTGGAACTACTGAAATACACTGCTGAGGGGAACAGCAAGAAAGGAGAGGTCTACTGCACGATGTGGATCAGCTCCCTGGCCGGGCATTGAACTCATTTTGCAGTGGCTGCTGATAGCTTGATAGTGCTGAGACTTAATCCCTTGGGCTGCCAGGGAGGCCCAAGTTATGCACATTTAAAATTGGGATGGAAACAAAATAAAACATAAAATTGGGATGGGCTTAGGTAAGTCACCCACCAGAGAGATTCTATCAATTTAAATTCTCTCTAACAATATAGGATAATCCCTGAATTGCTACCCTTTGAAAGCTCTACGATGATATTTCATTAATATCTTAACATTGTAGTTTCAAATATATAATTTTACATTTACTTTCTTAACCATATAATGCCTAATATTCTTAAAATTTAATGATATTTTCAAGCATAATATCTTTTTATGGACAAATTTTGATTCATTCATTGTAACTGTCATATCAAAAACTGCTCAGTTGTAAGCTTATAGATATTTTTGGTTTTGCTTTATAAGAAATTGATTAATAAGAAATCCATTTTGGATTTACATGGATTTTCGTTGAAATCACATGTTTTGGTGTGTATGTTTATAAGTCACCATTTGCATATATTACACTGCTAGGATAACAAATTGAAAGTAGAGGTAAAATCCTATATATATTTTTAAATTATCATTGTTTTATGTTGACAAAAAGTAACTTTTTAATAAAAATTGTATTGACTTACTGGTACTTGGGGCATGCGGCTCCTCACCTTGCTGTGCTTACACGCTACGCTGCGCTACCCAACGCCCCCACCCTTGTCCAGGGCAGGTCAGCATCAGCATCAGCATCAAATTGCCCCCATTACCCTCCCTTTCCTATTCCCCCTGAGAACCCCTACATTTTTCTCAGATTCCAAAAGGTTATTCTGTTGTGTTCTGTTAGTCGAAACGAGCGCGCTTTTAACACCAAAAATTCTTCTTACTTCATCCTTTCTTTCCTCTCTTCTACCCTGTCTTGTCCCTCCCTGGCGTATATGTTAATGCAGCCTTCACTGCTGAATGTCAAAACAACCTCCCAGCCAGTATGGCTCCGTACTGAAGCCCCACCAGCAGCCCTGCTTTCTAACTGACTAGGAAAAACGTCGACGATTATTAGAAGGGAGCTGAACAACAGGATTCCCCAAGGTCTGTGATATATTGTGGGACTTGACACTAAAATCTTTTCTCTCAATATCCCTTATGTCAAAATTCAGTTAATAAGTTTTCAGATATGCAGACAATTGTATCTGCATGTCACCCTGTTTCTAAAAACGACATATGAGTAAAAAAAATTCTGATTTCAAAGTTAGTTTTATAAGATTTTGAGGCTACAACAGGCGATCCAATTTCAATTTATTGATTAAGAAGTTTTTTTCCTGTCTCAGATCTGGTTCTGTTATATAAGTACATGTTCAGCTGGGAGACAAAGAAAAATACAGCCCCTTATTTTCATTTTAACTCTTAAAATTAGCCTGAAATTTATCAGAATCAAATATTATAAGGTTGGTCATAAAATCAAAAATTTCTCAGCACTTTTCTAACTGGTGACCTGCACAGTACATTACCTGTGAACCTGTTATTAAAAGTGGATATGTATTAAATACTAAAGGAGTTAGAAATCAATAACACAAAATTCCTTCGTTTTAATATTATGCATTAGCTTTGGCCTTATTTTGTTATTTTTTTTCACATATAACATTATGCTAGCTAGTTTCCAGTACATAATACATTATAGTAATTCAGTTTTTATATATATTGTGAAATGGTAACCACAATAAGCCTAGTTAACATGGATCTACATCCATGCTCACAAATGATTTTTTTTCTTGTGACAAGGACGTCTAAGATTTGCTCTCTTTGCAATTTTCAAATATACAATATGCAATATAACAATATTAATGATAGTCACCATGCTGTTTATACTTTTTGACTCCTTTCACCCATTTTGCCCCTGCCCACCCCCACCTCTGGCAACTCCCAATCTGTTTTCTATATCTATACGCTTGGTTTTTTATTGTGTTTTATCTTAGGTGAAATAGAAGTAAGTGAGGTGTACTTAGCAGAATGTCCTTATTTCACTTAGCAGAATGCCCTCAAGGTTCATCCATGTTCTTTTGTATTAATTCTGTGCATTAGCTTCCATCTAATTTTAAATATAAGCAAGAGTGATCTTGGAGGGGGCAGGAGCCCTGTAATGTTTTGAAGAGTAACAGAACTATTTTATGTCAAGGAGAAAATAAAGGATTTTCTTCCTGTTGCTAAATAATATGCATACTCCTTTCTTAAAAATTTCTAAAATTTTCTAACTATAAACTCACACATAGATCCAAATGTCATTTGATCATTAGCATGAAATTTGTAAATTATTATATACTTAAACAGTGTATCTAAAAGTTCAGAAACAGATCATTAGCTCTGGACCTCATAATGGATCTATGATTTCCAGTGAATGAGAATATTAATTTTAACAAGCTCACCAGTGATTTGAAAGACTCAAACTTATCTACTTAAAGTCACTTACTCATTTTTTCACCAGGGAGAAATAAACAATCATATCTAAGCTTGTCTAATTTGTGATCTACCTTTACATAGATGACAGAATAAAGAAAGGAAAAATTAATTTATGTGAGAACTATTCTATGTATTACGACTTCTGCTACACAAGTAATGACGAGGTCTTAGAGTGCTCCAGTTCTAATGACTTCAGAATTAATTTTTATTGAAACCCTTGTACACTGCCAGTAGGAGGTGATGGCATGATCCTTTAGAAAATGACTTGGTTTTATCATATGTGTGTGTATGTACACACACACACACACAACTTATAATGGCCAGCATACTCTTTCCCAAAATAATTGAAACATATGTACACACATTGAATGAGAATATTTTTAACTATCTTGCTCATGGTACTGAATATTTGGAAATATTCAAAATACCCACCAATAGGAGAATGGCTGAAATACGTGATATACAAGTATTGCTCCTCAGCAACAGACACTGACAAAATACTGATACGTACAAACACATGACTAAATCTCAAAGACCAGTATGCTCATCAAAAGAAGAGACATTGTTGGAGTCCATTAACATGAGTTTCTAAACCAGGTAAGCCAAAATAAATCAGGTAAAGTAAAATAAATCAAAACAGAGGGAGAACAATGGACCGGGAAGAAACAGAGCCTTCTGTGGTGACAGAGGCCAACTGTGTCAGGATCTGCAGGAGGCTTCATGGTTGTACATAGAGGTTAATATTCCTTGAACTCTTGATAAATGTGCATTTCACTGCATGTAAACGAAACCTCAATTAACAAAAATGCCATTCTTAAAAGGTGTTCTCCCAAGCACAGCACTGCAAACATTTTTTGTGTATCGGATATAGTACAATATATCTCTATTCATTTGCATTATGCAAAATTATTTTCTCTTACACTTTACACTGGATTTTTGGAAAAAATAAGTTGAGACCACATAAAGGGCATTGCAGATACAGAGTAACACAATCTTTCCAGAATAGCCTCTTAGTCATTCCATCTACTCCCAAATGCTCAATTGTTAGCATCTCCTCTGTGGTGCTGCACATACTTTTGCATACACAAACACAGGAACATCTATGTCCAAGTTACAACATCTTGTATTTTATTTTCATATAAAGTCACACTTTCTCTACTTTACGTTACAAACTGAGTTTTGGAGGGGTCCTGCCACCAATTTTATGCTTCATATTTTTTTTTTTTTATTTACTTGGAATAAAGCTTGCTGTAATTTTGAATAATGGGTACAAATTTTGCTTCCCTTATGTGGCTACCCAGATTTCCTGATATCACTTACTGAGTAATCCATTTCCCCTCAAAACTGAGATGTTGTTATCATATATTTAATTCTCAAATATATATTATGCTATTTCTTCAGTTTCCATTCTCTTCATTGATATGTATACTTACTAGCACATCACTACCACACTATATTAATTATTCAAATTTTGTAAAATTACTTAGTGTCATGTAAGGCTACGCTTCTATCACTTATCTTTTTTCTAATGTTATGGTCATTGTTTAATTATTTTTCCATATGAAGCTGGGATTATGTCATCTATTTTCTAACAAATCAACAAAAGAAAACTCCTGCTAGTATTTTAATTGACATAACCTTATATGTGTGAATTTACTTAAGGAAAATGAAATAGTTTATATACATATATTTTTACAGATTTATTTATTTATTTATACAAGAACCGGGGTACAAGTCAGAAGCGTGGGAGGGTGAGAGAATTCACCAGAGCCAGAGCGGGGAGCAGAGCAGGCAGACGGACCGAAGACACTGCTGAGGGGAGCACCGGGCGAGGCAGGAGAGGTCTGCTCAGCCATGTGAGGTTCTCCATGGCTGGCGGGGAATCGAACCGGTGCTGCAGAGGCTGCGGACAGCTTCCCAGCGCGGTGCTCAACCGCTGTGCCACCGGGGAGGCCCGCAATAGTATTTATTTTGAATGTCTATCAAACACCTTTCATTTATTCAAGTGTATTTTGTGCACCTTAAGAATGTCTTAGGTGTGTCTTGAGGTTCATTTTAACTTATTCTTTAATATGAATTGATGTTGTTTCTGAAATAAATTTCTCCTAGTGTAGCTATTGTGCATATGCATTCAGTGATTATATTACTTTTTGTCCTATATTCTAATGTTTTATCTGTAACAATTTGGAATGTTTTCTAAGTATCCTATCATACCTTCTGCAGAATTAAAATAAACTTCCCTATCCATGTTCCACAGTTCTCATTTCTCTGTTCTAAATTCAGAATAATATCACCACCAACTGGTCTTGGTCAATACTGGACAGTCTTATTTTGATCTGACACTATGGGGATAATGTTTATGTCTGCTCTCTCGTTTTCTGTTTTTTGAGTGAAAACGTTTCTTTCCTCTCCCTCCTTTCATTTTACTGCTGAGAATGTATTCGTTTATTCTCAATTTATCGAGAGAATGACTTGACTTAGGGTTCTTCTCATCAGTCCAAGAATTTTTCTAATTAAATATTCCAAACTGTGCCTTTGTAGGCACCCCATCTTTTCTAGCCCTAAAGACCCTGTAATCAGTTGGCCTTCTCCATGATTCTCTGCTGGTCAAAACACTCTGATCTGTCCCTGTGGCCTGGCTATGGTCATTTCACCCACCACTTACTCCACAGGGCTCTCTGAAGGGTAAGTGCCACCAACTGGCTCCTATCCCTCAGTTCGCTCATTATTTCTATTGAAATCAGGGAACCCAATTCCGCTGTAGCATCTTCTGCAATCATCTCTTGCCTTGAGAGAACAAAATAAACACAGAGGTTTACAGAGATGATGGTGAACTTCCTTCTTCCCTTTCCCCAATGTGTATCTTAGCTTCTGCAGCATTTCTTCTTTCTGAAGGGGATCTGTATCAGACTTCACCCTCCACTGGAGAATATAGTGAGGATGGGATTCCTGAGCACAGTTTGGGCTCTTGTTGAAAGCAATTTCAATTAGCTAGTCTACAGACAACTAATGTCCCTCAGAATTTAAGCCAACACAATAAATTCCATATCATTAAAAAAAGACATTGCTGGGCCTCCCCGGTGGCGCAGCGGTTGAGCACTGGGTTGCGAAGCTGCCCGCGGCCTCTGCGGCGCCGGTTCGATCGCCAGCTGCTCCCTGGACACCGGAGGAGGGTCCCACATGGTGCGCAGACCTCTCCTGCTGCCCGCTGCTCCCCTCAGCAGTGGACTTCGGTCCTTCTGCCTGCTCTGCTCCCCGCTCTGGCTCTGGTGAATTCTCTCACCCTCCCGCGCTTCTGACTGTACCCAGTGCATGTATAAACAAAACAAACAAACAAATAAATAAATAAATAAAGCATGCCTCTATTAAAAAAAAAAAAAAAAGACATTGCTTCCTCTTTGTTAGTTGAGAAGTTTTTTTATCCTCTCTCCTCCATGATTCCAAGTCTCCTGCCACTACAAATTCATGCAGTTTTGCAACTCTTGCAAAATACAAACATTTCTGGACCATATTTGTTCTCTTAACTGGGTTATGCTGAAATTTTATTTTCATGGTAGTTGAAAGACAGTGAGTTTGTTCTAAGGGAACATGCCATGCCTTGGTGAGAGGACAGCCTGTAGTGGCAGGAAGGCCACAGGGCAGGTTTTCTGTGAACCTATGCAGACGGGTGAAGGAGGAGTCCTGGAGCCCTTGGTGGCTTTTTCAGGGTTTTATTGGGATTTACCAGGTACACGCTCACTCTGCTATTCCGCTCTCTCGTTCTGCTGGCCTCCCCATGACGCCACCCTTATAAGCCCAGTCTCTCAGCCCAGGTGTACCCACTTACGTATGCCCACACCCCTCTCCAGGTGCCCGCCATCAGGCATGCATTCAGGACTGCAGGGATCCATCATCCATCCTAATGGCGGGAGGGCAGAAAAACCTGGTAGCTTTTTACCTTACCCTACACCGTCCCAGTTAAAGTCACTAGAACACATTTATGCGAGGAAAAACTCAGATGGGAGCTAGGACCCCATATTTATGTAGGGGAACTGGCGACTCTCAATCCCATCTGAATCCACTGTACGATCTCAGTTTTATTTTTCAAAGACACAGATACCTCTCAAATATGTGAGTACCTCAATTCCTAAAACCATTCTGTAGGATATATGGACAAAACCATTTTTGGTGTAAATTACAGAAGCACTGGATACTGAATAGGAAAAAAGATGCAACACTCAAGCAGGTGTAAAGGGAGTATTTACAAGGGAACGACGATGCTTCAGGGGATCGACGGGAGTAGCAAAGGCAGCTGACAGGCAGCAGCAGCACTTCAACACCAAAGGAGAGCAGGCCTTGCAGAGGTGGGCTTCCTGACAAAGGTAAACATTTCATAGATCGAAGTAGTCTATTAGGGCGAGGGTGGGGATGATAAGTTGCCCAAGCTCTCTCTCTTCTTTCCACTACAGACTCTATTATTTCATTGGCCAAACCTCATCACTGAAGGCAGAAGTGTCCTGTTGACACAAAACAAGGGTCAGAAATGGAGGAGGTGAGGAAGGGGCTTGGGGGGTGGATGAACATGCAGCTTGACTACACCCAGCCCACCTCCATCGCGGCCTTCACTCTGGGTCCCTAACACCGTTGTCATTGACTGGCACATCTCCATTCTTGTTGCCACAAACACTTGTTCTCTTAGCTCATGGTAAACCATGACCTTTCATTAGCTCTCCATATATGGATCACCTGCACTGGTTTTATTCTGAGTCTTAGCTATAGTTTCTCCTGCACACTCCATGATCTCTTCACAAATGTTGACATTCATAATCCTCACCAAGGGACTGAATTTTTGCTGGTTCTGAAACTTGTTCACTTTTCTTGTTACTATGGAATAGAGAGAGAAATGCTGATTTCATGCCCTATATATTCAGGTTGGAAGCACTCTACAAAATGCTTTAATGTATTTTTTGTTATTTGATATGAAGTCTACATTATATTAAATGGGTCCATAGTCCTTCAATTAACAATGCACCGCATTAACATATCAATAAGTAAAAAGCAGACCAAAACAAAGATTCACAGTAAGTTGCAATAAGAAATGCTTTTGGATGTTATAGATTTGTATTTAATTATCTACTTACATGCAAGTTTCCCCCAACTGTGCAAATTTCAACAATCTGAGTATGTGTGTATGTGCACACATGCATGCAATCCTTTAGAGTGTTTCAGTATTATATACAAATTTAGTAAGATTTCAACTTAGAATTCAAGTCTAAATCAAGTGTGAATTTTTTTTAAAGATTTATTTATTTATACAAGAGCTGGGGTACAGGCCAGATGCACAGGGGGTGAGAGGATTCACCAGAGACAGAGCGGGGAGCAGAACAGGCAGACTGACGAAATACACTGCTGAGGGGAACAGCAGGCGAGACTGAAGAGTCTGCTGCGCCATGTGGGTTTCTCCCCAGCCAACCAGGATTGAATTGATGCTGCAGAGGCTGCGGACAGCTTCACAGTGCGGCGCTCAACTGCCTGTGCCACCAGGGATGACCCCACATGTGAAAATTATTTATTTTGAACTGATTACTGGTTTTGTAGTGGAATTACAATTTTTTTACTCTAATAGATTAAATTTTGTTGATTATTGCAAATATCATAAATTATTTTTAAAAATATCAACACCATGGGAATGATGCATAGTACCACACATTTCAGCTGGAAGTTGACCATCCATTAAGGAAGTAATTATTTTCTCCAGAATCATTAGGGTTAGCATCTCTGTTGGCCAAATTCTCGAGGCCAGCAGAGGTTCATTCAAAATATGATCAGTTTCTTGTCTGTTACAGTGTTGGACACAAAAAGCCCATTTGATAGTAATTATGCCAATGACTTTCTAAAGCAAAGATTACATAGTCCTTATCCATATTATACTTAATGATATGTTTAACTTCTTAATCAAGTGATTATGTAGCTTGAATGCATTTTTAAATTTCTTTTGGCTTGTAATATGTATAAACATAGTCTCGCATATTAGATATTAATATAGAAACTATTACTATTAAGTAATTAATAATAACTTTTTAGGTAACTTTTATCTGACTAGGGGATCATAATTTCTAAAGTCAATTTCAATTATAATAATTACTCTTTTTGCCCTAGGTTCAATCCTTGGTATGTTATTTCATGGCCTATGGCACTGTTCTCTATCTTTGTCTCTCTCGCTCTCTACCTATCAACCTACCTGGCTACCTACTGTGATAACCCTCCAAGTAAAATTTACTCTTCAAACAATATTTCTTCAATCTAAGACATATAGGTCATTTATCATGGCTGATAATCCGTTTCCAGATTAATAATGACATTTTACTTTACTTTCATAGGATCACACCATTTAAATGTACTTTAAACCATTTTATACAATGTGAAATATGCCCTTTACCTATAGCAATATTTTTTCTGATAAAATCAACAGCATGTATTTTTAACGGTTATCTCTGGTGTTCATAAAATATGCTCTTACATTCTTTAACTCTATGCTACATTAGTCATTCCTATTACAATCAGCCATCTATTCATATGCTCTGTGACTCTTTATCACACTAGAGAAGTAGGCTATGTTTTATGATGATTAATATTTCAATGATAAAGATTGGTTTTCTTTGTCACTGTCATTGAAAAGTGAATAACTTTAGTCTACTTACATTTTAGTAAGCATTGGAATATTCAAACAAAATTATATATTTAAAAAATTTTCAGGTAGAACTTTAAATGTCTTTAAAATTATTAGCATATTTAGGACTTTTATCATCTCAATTCTGGGATATATACACTTTAATGGCTCTTTTATTCCCCAAATCTTATCAATTTTTACTTACACACACATATATTTTATATATATATATATATATATATATATATATATATATATATATATATATATATATATATATTTACTGGCTAGGAACTGCATTCACAGCTCACCTGGGCAACTTCTACTGTTTTGTGTGTACTGACCTAGAAAAATATTTGCTTTTCATTCATCCATGTTTTCCTAGCCACTTTTAATCATACAATAAACTAGACTATGGACCATTAACATCATTCACTATTTTTCAAAGAAAGGAAAACTAACTAAAGAGGAAAATAATTCAGGTAATATTATGTGAACCACTAGTTCGGAGGACACTGGGTAAATGTCTTCCTATATGTGAAAACAAAGACACTTCTCACTTGACAAATGGAGCAAGAACTGCCTGTGGTTGGCCATGGGTGTCACCCTTCATGGAAACAGCCTTAGCAGTCTGTTCAGCATAGAGTAGTGCCCTTCTAAACAGGTGAAGAGTGAAGGAAGGCCCACCAGAAAATAAGACAAATAATACTGATTCTAATCTCTGGAACATAGCATAGTGACTGCTGAAATAGATTAAGCTAGTTAAGAGATATATGGCTTTCCTTTAAACACAATTAAATAAATGGGGGGAAATGCCAGATATATTCCTATCAGGTGAATTGCAAATACTATCATAAGCAATTTGGGTGCATCTTAAGTAATATTAAGATTCCGTTTTATAAAATAATGTTTACTAGGATTGCAATTACTCCATAAAAATTGAGCAAGGTAGCATTTCCGGTAAGAAGCGTGCTTTAATCTGCAGGCATACTGGAAACAAAGAATGCATTTTGTTATCTGACATGAAAATGTTGACAAACAGCAATCACTTACTCAATGATTACTTGTTGCCAAGAAGTGTGAAAAAGCTTACATGATATATTAATTAATTAGGATAGGCTACCTGCCATGACAAGTTTGTAAAAGCATCACTGACCTACCATTGGAAGCGGAGGCCTCCCCCAGGTCGGTGTGATGGTTTGGGGGTGGGAGATGGCAGAGCAGGGCTTGCTGTTTCCCATGTTCCTTCAGGGACCGGGTTCCTTCTGCCTAGTGGTATTTATCATCTTTAAAATGTAATTTCTGCAGTCAAATGCTCTCCCCTTGAGCTATGCCTCTCATCTTAAAATATAATTTCTAAGTCTGTGTCATTTAATGCTATTTCAACACAAAGGTATAACCTTTAAGCATTCTATTGATGCGAAGATGGAAAATGGAGAAATCAGATCCACCCAAAGTACCAGGGCCCAGGACCCCATGGCAGGAGCTTATCACAGGGCACTCCACACCCAGAGTAAAACGGTAACAATGCAAAAGTGTGTCCAGAAAGAGAGAGCATGTTTGGTATCTGCTTAGTATCTGCCCACAGGTGAGTGACCTTATGCAACACTTTATAATGTTTGTATGGTGAATACTAGGTATGGTTGGATTTTCTCCAAAAACTGGAAGATAGCCAAAGACTATGGTGCTTGTCAACCCATGATAGAATTACACTTTACTAAAGTAAGTTAGGTATAGAGTAAAAAACCTGACTAGTCAGTTAAAAAATTAGCTTAAAAAAGTTAACAAATGGTAAGTTGGGGGCCTCCCTCATGGTGCAAGGGATTAAGCACCACATTAGGAAGCAATCTGCAGTCTGCAGCACAAGTTCGAACCCCGGCTAGCCAGGGAGCAACCCACACGGCGCGGCAGACCTCTCCTGTCTCCCTGTTGCTCCCATAAGCAGTGTATTTCAGTCCATCTGCCTGTTCTACTCCCCGCTTTGTCTCTGGTGAATCCTCTCACCCCCTGCATCTCTGGCCTGTACACCAGCTCTTGTATGCATAAATAAATCTTAAAAAAAAAAAAATGGTAAGTTGGTCTGATGATTGTTTTTACAAATTCATGAAATTTCATTAGTGATCATCACTTTTTTTTTTTGTTGTTTGTTTTTTAAAGATTGATTTATTTATTTATACAAGAACCGAGGTACAGGCCAGATGTGTGGGAGGGTGAGAGAATTCACCAGAGACAGAGTGAGGAGCAGAACAGGCAGGGTGATGAAATACACTGCTGAGGGGAGCAGCGGGTGCGACAGGAGAGTTCTGCAGCGTATGTGGGACCCTCACCGGCTGGACAGCCAGGATCAAACCCGCGCTGTAGAGACTGCGGACAGCTTCACAGCGCAGCGCTCAACCACCTGCGCCGCCAGGGGAGGCCCAGTGATCATCACTTTGGAGGGATTAATATAGCCAACTAGAAAGAACTTTCTAGATCTATTTCCCAAAGTGTATCAGTTCAATATAACAGTATCTCAATAACTCTAATGCAGTATCAATGCCCTCTTTTTATAATATTTTATAAAAAATCCTTTATTCTGCTTATTTATTCATTTGTTATTTAGCAAATAACAAAGATTGTATATATTTGTTTTAAAATTTAAAATAATTTAAAAATCCTATTTAAGGGCCTCCCTGGTAGCTCAGGCGGTTGAGCATTGCACTGTGAAGCCGTCTGCAGCCACTGCAGCATGGGTTTGATCCCAGCTGGCAGTCAAGAAACCCACATGGCAAAGCAGACCTCTCCTGTCTTGCCTGCTGCTCCCCTCAGCAGTGTATTCCATCAGTCTGTCTGTTCTGTTCCTGGCTCTGTCTCTGGTGAATCCTCTCACCCTCTCGCACTTTTGACTGTACCCTGGTTCTTGTATAAATAAAATCTTTTAAAAAAATCCTATTTAATATTCTGAATTATTTGTTGATCAACAAATCTAAACTTCGTATATGTGTGTGTTTTAAAATAACATAATAATGATGAAAAGAAGAAAATCTGTACTGAATTGTACATAATTTAACATGTGAAATTTGGCACCATTGTAATGAAACCATGTTGAAGTTATTAAACTTTTACGTCCACATATTAAAAAAAGTGAACAAGTTCCAAAAATGGTTAAAATTTCCAAAAGTAACTATCCATTTAAATCAACATTGACAACACACGTTCTTTTTCTAATTGGCCTCCTGCAATACATTTTGAGTAAGTATTTTGATAGCAACAAGAGCAGTGTTGCCATGGTGACAATGATTATGTCACTCGACTGCTTATGGATGTGGCCAGATATTTGGTCAAACGTAATTCTGGTTGGTTCTTTGAGAAGGTTTTGGGTGAGATTAACATTTAAATTGGTAGTCTTTCGGTACAGCAGACTGGCCTCCATGTTGGCGGGGTGGGATTTGAATCTCACCTAAACAGTTGATTTCCAGAATACAACAAAAAGACTAGCTTACCCTGAGCAAGACAGAACTCTCCAGTGGAATCTTTGGATCTGACAACATTACCCCTTCTTGGCTTGACAGTAGGTGGCTGGTCTTTGGACTCTACCTATGTAGATTTGGACATCTAGGGCTCCACAGCCATGTCAACTAATGCCATCTAATAAATCTTACCTGTATGTGAGAAATTTATGTGTGTATATATACATATATTGTTGGTTCTATTCTCTGAAGAATTCTGACTAGTGTAGTACTGTTGAGATATTTTTCAACACCATGAACTACACAACACTGAGATGTTGCCTCATCTCATTTAAAATATTAACTCAATTTACATAGGTATATGCCTGACAAATTTGGAGTAGATTCAAATGATGCAACAATACTTTGCCATTATATGTAAAATTTAAATAGATTATCCTAGATTATTATGTTTTCAACCCACAAAAGTTTTCAATTAAGATGAAAATTACTGCAAGTCATTGGATGATTATTTATTTTAGTGAGACTGTGAACATGCACACACACACGCACACATACTGGGGAGATTTTGTAGTGGACTGAGCAGAACCAGTACCCACACTTACACCTCTGTGAAAACATCACTCAGTGTGGGTGTCACAAGAACCTCTGCTCCGGTGTTTGGATGTAGCTCTGCAACTCAAAAATGAGGGTGACATTAAAATGCTAACATTATGGGCTTCCCATGGTGGTGCAGGCAGTTCAGCGCTGCGCTGTGAAGCTGTTCACAGCCTCTGCAGCGTCGGTTTGATCCCGGCTGGTCGGCTGGCGAGGGTCCCACATGGCCCGGCAGACCTCTCCTGCCTCACCCGCTGCTCCCCTCAGCAGTGTATTTCGTCAGTCTGCCTGTTCTGCTCCCCACTCTGTCTCTGGTGAATCCTCTCACCTCCCACACCTCTGGCCTGTACCCCAGTTCTTGTATAAATAAATGAATAAATCTTTAAAAAAAAGAAAGCTAACATTACTCATAAAAAATAAGACTGCTACCGATTTTATAACTTGAGGCAAGTCACATAACCTCTCTGGACTTGTATTTTCACACAGTTTGTGGGGGATGATTGAGTGTTAAAAATAAAAGGGATCAGAAGACCTGACAAAAAAGGCTTGTAATTTTCCCGACCGCCAGGCTGTCCTATTCATAGGTCCTGTTATAAACATTGTTAGCCCTGCAAGGTTGACACAGGAGTGCAGCTTAATTTGAATAGTCTATGCTAGCCATTTTGGGAATTATAAATTCACAAAGATCAAATTTTGTATTGGTAATCTTGAAAATTCAGAACTCTTATATATAAAGCTATTGAGGCAACACACTCTAACACTGGTTAGAGCTTACATAAAAGCTTGAAAGTATTTCAACTTCATTTGTAAAACTGCACTATTGAAAACATAAAAAGGCAACATACATTTATTCTAAATATCACACACAGTGTGCAAGTTTCAGTGCAATTTGACTGATTATTTAACAACATAATCTGTTTATGAATTGTAATTTTTGAACCCTGATGTTATAAAATGCAAGACTTTAGTGCATTTTGTTTCAGAAATTCTAACAAAATTTTTACGGTACTGCTTCATCTTTTGCTTCAGAAAGTGTTAACAATTTTTGAAATGTTTGGGACAAGTGGAAATCAATTTCTTCTTCATACCTAAGAGTAAAAGCTATTCACACCATGATCTTCAGTCCTCCCAATCACTCTTAAATGTATGGTAAAAAGAAAGCACTTACAACACATTGATCAACTGATGGAAGAAGCTAAAATGGGAGAAATGTCGCTGATTTCATATCATCTACAACTCAGCAGGGATTTTGCTCCACTTTCCTTAAGATTTAACACACAGCAAAGCCATATATTAATATTAATATATACTGATAATATTTTAGAGTACTTTTAATGCCATATTTTAGTTTAGTATGGATAAACAAATAATGTGGATAGCTTTAAAGATTATAAGACAAATATTAGATATTTTAAAGATAATCTATGGATATTAAAAACATGTTTCACACCACCATGCTGGATATACATATTTTTATTTCCTTGTCATTATACTTATTTTTTCCTATAAGTAGAGTGACCTCAGATCAAATATTATAAGTCAGACAATTGATATTTTCCTTTACCATCTTAGGTGATACTTGACACTCCACTACAATGAAATGTTAATATTGTTTCTGGTGCTTAAATAATTTTGTCAAAAAACTTTATGAATTCAGTGGCAGGTATAAAGACTAACATGTTGGATATTATTCTTCAATTCTTATGATGAGTTAAGGAATGATAACCTGGGTCTCCAAAGATTCACCCTCTTAGGATTTTCCATTCTTACAAAGGTGGTGCCAATAACTATTTTCTCAGTCTACAATGGAAATCTTACATACTGAGATGTTCTTTCTGATATCTTAATTATAGGGAAGAAGGGGGGACAGGAGAGGCAAGTTCCTACATAATTCACATATCTATGTAATTAGCCTTGTCCATGATGCCAGTTTTAAGTTCTCTGCAATCTTGATATCTTGTCAAAATCTCAATGTGTGGAAGCCTGTATCACTCACATGATATAAAGCAACAACATGGTGACACCTTTCCCTTCCTCCTGAGCAACTGTTTTGAAAGGAATTTCATTTGTATAAAACCATTAGCTTTCAATAAGTTCCATTACAGTAGAACCAATTTCACTTTGTACTTAAAAGCTGAAGGTATTTTCAGCGGAGAGCTTAAGATTTGACTCTGAAGCCCATGAGAATAAATGTCTCAAAATGTTTTAGAAACAAAACCAATCCAGATGATTTCGAGGCTATGATGTCACAAAACTAGAGACTGTAACAGGAACCAAATTCATGGGGCTGACTTGTAATACTTTCAGCCACCACTGCGCAAACAGGAGGAAAAGGTAAATAGATAAAGTTCCAGAAACAGGAAGGTAGCAATCAATATAGGCAGTGTGGAACAGGAGGAGTTTGAAATTTATGGAAGAGGACCTAGAGCAGATCAATAAAGAAAAATTCCTGAGATAAGGATGCGTTTTCTCATTAATACTTTAATGAGGAGGAACTGGTAACTCAAGAATATTTTGAGCTTTCTTAGTTTTTTATGTAAACATTCTGGTATATAAATGTTTATTTCATGACTTGAGTTTCAGTCATTTCCAACAATTTCTATTTGTTTTTTATTCATTTATTATTATTTTTTAATTTTATATATTTTTACATCATTTTTCATTTTTGTATAATGTAAGCAATTTCATCTCACTCATAGCAGGAATTTATAAATGCAACAATTTTTTTAAATAAATAAATTAATTCCAAGGAAGTGGTCTCTTAACTTGCATTATGTATGGACTCCTGAAGTATGAGAACCAGCCTATCACAACCAAGACTCCAGACCTCTGGTTAAAAATGTAAATGCCAGAAAGCTCAGGCACAGGAAGACTTATTCCTCACATTTGCTAATGATACATAATTATTATATCAATCAGTTTTTACTCCTTTCAAGGAAAATCATTGACTAAATCAATCTGCATATGTTCCAACATGTCAAGGATGTTTTTAAGTCAGAAGGTTTGGTGTACTTCCATTAGAGTTTGGTGTATATTCATTAGACACTATATCTTTTAAAGGATTCATGTATACTTGGAAAAATCTTTGAACAGTTACACATGACTCTCTCACTGAGGGGCTGTGAGGCTGTATCTTTTAAAGACTAAAGGTAAAGCAGTTTCCATGATGTGGAAGACCCTTTTTCACAATTGTGTTACAGGATTCATTGAAGCAATTTCATTTATCAAAGAGTTATTGAGCACCTGATGTATACTAAGTACTGTGCTAACTTCTAGAAAGTCAATAAAAG
This sequence comes from Talpa occidentalis, assembly GCF_014898055.3. Lineage (NCBI taxonomy): Eukaryota > Metazoa > Chordata > Mammalia > Eulipotyphla > Talpidae > Talpa > Talpa occidentalis. Next base: position 115,869,341 of record NW_023605194.1, read on the forward strand.
CCTTCACTTGCTTTACATCACCCAGTATTGAGCACCAAGTGCATGCAGTACTGGCTGAAAGCTGTCAGGCAGTCTGGCCAAAGGAAAGCACTTCAGTCTACAGTCACAAAGTGGAAAGAATGGAGACCCCAAGAAAAATGCAATAGGTAGAGAGCAAGTCTGAAAGAGGAGGAGCTAATTACATTCTCTCTCTAACATTGAACAAAAAAACCCGGAGAAGGAACACACATGATGGAGGTTCCATACGAGAGGACCTCCCTTTCACGTGGACTCCCACAGAAGGCATGCCCATGGAAACATGCAGAACTCTGCCACTACGTTTACATGGCTAGAAGGAGGAACATGTGATCTGTCCTTGCTGGAACGATACCCAGAGCCCCCTCTCTGTAAGAGCCATACTGCTTTCCTCCATCACATGCTTGCTGAGCACAGGGTGAAGAATGTTGAAATTAGTACACAGCACAGACCAGGGGCATGGGAGGCTAGAAGCTATGATGTTTAGGATCCCCCTCTGATAACATTTCCAAATTGTCAAGCCTTCTACTCTTACCTTCTACTCTACATCTGCTAAGAGATATGAGGAAAAAATAATTAAAGACATTTGTATGAGGGCCTCCCTGGTGGCGCAGCGGTTGAGCGCTGGGTTGCAAAGCTGCCCGCAGCCTCTGCAGGGCCAGTTCGATCCCCGGCTACTGGGTGGGGGTCCCACATGGTGCACAGACCTCTCCTGCCACCCGCTGTTCCCCTCAGCAGTGTATTTCATCAGTCTGCCTGTTCTGTTCCCCGCTCTGACTCTGGTGAATTCTCTCACCCTCCCGCGCTTCTCACTGTACCCAGTGCTTATATAAATAAATAAATAAATCTTAAAAAAAAAAAGACATTTGTATGAATAGTAGAGACATGTGGTGTAGAGTTTGTGGTAGCACACAGTCGCAACACATTCTGGTCGTAAGTGACCTGGGAAGAGGTATGTAAGCCTTTGTCTGTGTTGGTTTTCCTCAACTCTGAGATTCATAGTGGACCTTAATGACAGAGTTTTATAAAGATGTACAAAGGTCAACCTATATAAAGTGCTTAGAAGAAAACATGTTTAACAGTAAGCTTGAAGAAACACTGGCATTATCAGATGGAACACCTCAGTAAGCACCCCTCTCTCTGATGCCTTTAACAAGTGGATTATAAAAGTAAAGAACATCACTGGCATGTTTTGCATTACTATTGAGATAGAAAAAAAATCATAACAATAATTCTTTTGAAGGGGACATAAAAAATCCCATCTTTTTGTTTTCTTTAAAATATTTTGATACTGAAATCCTATATTGCGGGGGGGGGGGGACATATTCACTTAGAAACAAATCTTTTACCCAGAGGGGTTTATAATTAATTTTGATTGATTCATTTACCATTACAGAATCAAATCAAACATAAGTGACACATTTTTTAACCTCTCACTCTCCAGGAATCATGCCCTTGGATGTTTCAACATAATTAAAAATGAAAACAAAGTTTCAAGTAGAAATAGTAGATTTTTTAAAATCTTGACTTTCTAAGGAATGTGAGGTTAAAAAGTCTATTATTTGGTTCTGAGAATGAATTTAAACAAGGTATCATTGAATTTTAAGGTTAAAAAAGGTAAAGATAGAAGAGGTCATCTGTTTTTCCCTTATATAAGTTTCCTTCCATCAGGTTATTTTTTTCTATCCATTTTCAAACATCCCACCCAGCATTTCTAAAATTTCCCAGGGGAAATAATATAGACTTAAATTAAAGGCATACAACAGTTCTCATATCCAGTAACTTTTTGGCGACCACAGTAGAGAGGGTGATATGATACTATAAAATGCCCTGGGATAGAGAAAAGAGAAAAATAAATTCAGATTACCTATTTTAACCATTAAAATTCTAGATAAAAATCACATATCCCGTGAAATTTACAATTATGACATCATAAATTTAGCTACAATGTCCCCTTCCTTAATGACATTAGTGTTCAGATTCCTATAAAATACTGTGGCACTGCAAAGAAAATAATTTCCTTTCACAGGTTTCCTTTGGAAAGAGACCTGTGTTTTATCAGTGTATGCTAACAGAGTTTGTCCTAAACTCTATTCCTGGAAGATAAAACACAGCACCATTGCACAGTGTCAATCTACCTGCTATCTTCCTGAGTCTTTATCAAATGGAGATGACATGCACAGAATATCTGAGACCTATCTTTACAGATTTAAAATTCAGTGGTCATTATTAAAAAATAAATAAAATAAAATTCAATGGCCAACACTCTCCAGGATAAGGAATCAATTTCATTATTCTTTTCAATTCTCTAGTACATTCCAAACAACAATTTCCTGACCTTACAAACATTGTTGCAAACAAAGTTGTTCAGTCAAGCTGTACAATGAAATTCCTTTGCTCGCCCCCTCATCTATGAATGCCGGCATTAATTTATTCATTGCATTTATACTTCTTGGAACTCTAATTTGTCTAGACCTTGTTGTTACTCTTGTGCTAAAAAAGTGAATAGAGAATTTTCAGTTAGTGCACATTTATGCAGGATTTTAAAATAGTACATTTTGATTTATAACTAAGACTGCAGAAAACATCTTTTAAAACGAAAAGATAAAGCCATCGTCTCAGTATTTGTACTATTTGAACAAATGGCTATATTGAACTGCTGGCTAAAATGTCTCTTATCATGGCTGATAAAAATGGACTAGAAACTGCTGCTCTTTCTAATTCACAAAATTTTGAAAGGATCAAAAATCTTAATACACGCAAAAAGCACTTTGGAAATCATAAAACAGGCAAAACTTAGCCATTTCTATTTATAAAGCTATGATCCACTTCTGGAGTACTCAGTGAAAACAGTTTCATCACAGCAGAAAGACACAGAAAGGTATAATGATCACGGCCACGAGACAGAATAACTCCAATTTGGTTTTTGAGATAGTATTACTTCTAGCTGTATTTGTTGACATATTACATATATTCAAATATAACATAAACAACTGCTGTCATGGAATAAAATTTGGTGAACTGTTTGTTGCAAGAAAAGTTCACAAAAATCAGTAAGTTATTTCTACACGAAATATAGAGAGGGCCCTTAGATGTGAAGGAAAAAGCTACTCTTACTTTATTGATACAATTACTAAATAGTTAATAGCACAGACAGACAGATACACCATCTATGTAAGTCTATAAACGGAGTTTAGTAAATGATAATGCATATATCAATTACATGCAGTAACAAACTATGGAATTTAATTTCATTGGTACAATTGTAACTTAAAACATCACCACCTTCTAGGGAAAATAAACTATGAAATTTGATTTAAGTATGTTTTCAAGATAAGATGAACTTTGAAGAAAGGTCAGAAACAAAAATATTATGATGTAAAAGATATTTTATGGTATAATTCTTTATTAGCTAGTATATACATATTTATACATATACATATATAATGACATCCTTTAAATTTCTTTTTTAATTTGAAAAATCAGTGAGACAATAAAAGTCATAAAAAATTTGCAGCATGTATGACAGATAAAAAGGTTATAATGCCATACAAATAATTTAAGTATCTAATAAAATAAGAGATTAATAGAAGTTTAAAAGTAGTTTACGACTAGTATACAGAGATCAACTAACCATTACTTGCAAAGAAAAAAAAGCAAATTAATTAATGAATATATACCCTCTTTTCATATTAGAATGAGTGAGTTTAAAAAGAATAATTCTTCATCAGGATACTCACAGAGATGGGAAAGCACTGTATGTTTCCACAGGAGTTTGAGTTGTTACAGTTTTTTGAAAATAATTTATTACCTATATAGGAGTCTAGGAGGTCCCTCTTCCAGGAATCAAGCCAGAGGAATCAGTACTATAACTTAGGCTACATGTAAAATAATCTGCAAAGTCACTATGTAGTTGGAAAATGCAACCCCTTGAAAGCTTAGTAACACTAAAATATTTGAATATGTTTTGGGATATTATATAAATGCTGATTAAGTTGATTTGCATCTGAAGTCATTGTCTTTAATGGGTATCTAACATGTAATATTATTTGGAAGAGACAACAGGAAGCAAATTGCTAAATATATACATTTCAATGAACTTATTGTGATCTTTGCTTTCTTTCTTTTTTTGCTACACACAAAAATGTTTTATGTATCTGAAACTTTGTTTTAACAGTTGAATAAGCATGGACAAAATTATGAAGAAATACACAGTATCTGATGTTAATATAACTCAGAAAGTACAGTAAGGTGAAATAGGTATTTGGGCATGATGAAAAAACTTTGTTGCAAAAGTGGAAATTATTTTCATGATAAATTAAAAAGAGAGTATAAAATTCTCTATAAAAATGGGCAGAAGAACTAAATAGGCAATTCTCCAAAGACACATTTAAAAAGTGTGCATCATCACTATGATCAGAGAAGCATAAATCAAAACCACAATGAGATACCACTTCACTCTGGGAGAATGGTCCATATCAAATAGAACAGTAACCACAGGGGTGGCAAGGATGTGGAGAAAAAGGCGTCCTTGTGCGCTGCTGGTGGAGATGTAGACAGATTCAGCCCCATGGGTGACAGCACGGAGATGTCGCAAAATGTTAAAGTAGATCAACCATATAATGCAGCAATTCCGCTCCTACTTATCTAGTTGAAGAATGCAAAAACATGTATTTGAAGGGATATATACAGTCGTATGTTCGTTTCAAAGTCACAATGGACTGTTACTTAGCCGTATATCTATCTATCTATCTATCTATCTATCTATCTATCTATCTATCTATCTATCTATCTATCTATCTATCTATATCTACACACACACACACACACACACACACACACAAATGCTTGCAATTTGTAACAACCTGGATGGAAACGGAGGTGCTTATGTTAAGCAAAATACGTAAGAAGACAGACAAATATCAGATGGCGTCACTTACATGTGGAATATAAAGAAACAAAGGGTCATATAAAAAACAAACGTAACAAATGCCAGAAATCTGACTGCAGAATTGAGGCTACCAAATGGGGAGTAGGAAGGGGTAGAGCAAAGCAAGGAGGGGCCTAGTGGAGTATGGTGGGAGACTCTGGCACCGTGGTGGTGGGTGTGATCCTATCATATACCATGTTATAAATCAGTTACCTAAATAAAATTTCTCTATAAAACAATGTTATCTATAAAATTCAAATAGAAATATTTACAGAAATAAAATATTATACAGTAAAATGAAAACACTGACTAAAGTGATACAAAGTAACTATTCAGGGCTTTGGGTAAATGTCATTTAACTTTTTGGTGACTACCAATTTATAGTGTTTTATTATATGTTTCGACATCTTTGGATATGACATTTTACTCTCAATGCCATTTTTTTTCTTGTAAGAAAAATATATCCTATATGGTTTTCTGTTTTTGCTGTTTTTTAAAGGTTTTAAAGATTCATATAGGATCTTGATGTCTTTTTCAAATTTAGTGTTGTATTCAACTACACACATTACTTCAGTAAAAAAATATCAGACTAAGTTTAAATAATGGTATAAATATTGATTATGTAATACATCAGTTTTTCCCCCACAATATCACTTCAAGGATATTTTCAGAAGATCACTTCAATATGTAACACTGGCACATAATAAAGTTCAATGGCTAAGAATATTTATTCATCTCTTATTAGCATAAATTTTTGGTAAGAATTATGTGAATTCATGGGTGTATTGTAGCTCCAAAGGGCATGAAAATTCATCAGGAAGTCCTCATTTTTAATTGATTAAGGGTAAATCTATATAGAACAAACTAAGTATCTGCAACTATTCAGTTTAACGAGGGAGGCAGGTCAACCATTTTCAGGTAAAAATGCTCATTTTCATCCTTGATGATCAATGGGCTTATATAAACACAGAATCTGTTTCATTTTGTGCTATTTATTTATTAATAGCAATACTTCCATTTTGAAACTTCCATGAAGGAACATTTTTTTTTTTTTTTTTTTTAAGAAAAAGAAAAAAGAATCCTTATAACTAGTATTTCCCTGGAGTCTACCATATCACTTTTCTTCTCACAGAGGAAACTCAACTCAGAGTTTCTGATTAGGGAAAAATCCTGAGATTTCCCTGTAGAGAAAGACCCTGCCTTGGGGAAAAGTCCCCAGTCATTTTAAAAAGTCACAAGGAAGATAATGTTCTCTCTGGAAATTTAAATCAGTTTTCGGGGAGAAAAAAAATGGAACGGCTTACTCTATTTGACATAGAAATTCATAAGGAAAGGAAAAAGTTGATGCTCTTAAGAGATTTTAAAATTTGTATGTTCATTTCCAGAACTTTTGAAGATTTACTTTTTAAGGAGAAATAGAGCAATGATAAGTTTTTAATTTCCCTTTTCAGAGGTTGTGGCTAAAGACATAAAGGAAATGTATTATCAGATCATTCCTTCACCCTGAATAATTAAATTGAAAAAAATAATCAAGTCATAAAATTTAGGAAATAAGTTTTATTAAATTGAAAACATTATAAAATAATGTATTTTAAATGCTTGCTGCTATAATCCATGAACATAAATAATGCTATTATCCTTGGAATCTAGTGCTTTGATCTAGATAATGAATCATTTCAGCAGAGAGCCCAAGGAAGTAAATGTAACTTGTTTGCCTATTTCATGTCTAAGAAGGCTTAGACATTTCAGATCAGATACATCCCTAGTAAATTACATTATTCCTATGGGTATATTAGCCTCCAGCCAGACTTGACTGAGCTTCAGTCCAGTGATATATCATGAAAAACAGAAATATTCCTCAAGATGGCAACTCGTTTTCCTATTCCACAAATGGAGAAATTAGAATGCCTAGCCAAGATCACTGAAGGGTGGTGATAGGATGGAGATTAGAATCAGTGACAAAATCTGTTTTCAGGCCTAAAGCATATCCAACTGGAAGAATAGTTTAAATATCTTGCTTTGAGAACATAGAATTACACATTAAAATCAAATACAAAAATACCTTTTTAGTTAGTTAAGAAAATTACAATTTTTAAATTTTAAAAAGCAAACTTCAAAACCATCAAGAAACAGCATTGTATTTTTGTCTGTATAAACCTCTTTTGTCTCTTTATGTGACAGGTAACAGAAAAATCAGCCACACTTTCCTCTAGCTTGGATTGTTCAGACGGTGTGAGCATTCTGGGGCATGTGTGGCTGGGAAGGCCAGTTTGTCAGGGTGGAGACATTTTGCTCGTGTGGCACCAAAGCGTGTGGGTATTAGGATGCCCATGAGTGACTGTGTGGACCATATAAACAAACCCCCCAAATTCCATACCAGAAATGCATGGAATGGTGTTTTCCCTTAATACTCAAAATACCAGCAGCTAAAACAAAGTCAGACACTAGGGGGAGTGAGCAACTCCTTTTCTTTTTAAGGGAAGACAGGGTGTCAGCAGCAACCTTATTAATTTGCTCTTAAAAATTTATCTTATTTTTGCAAATTTGGGCACAATATTTTATTTTAATCCATTATTATTTTTTACATTGCTGTTAATTTTTGAACAATATTTGATTTCTTCCCTCAGGTGTAGTCCCCATAAATCTCCCATCACCACCTCACCGGTGAACTATCACCATAGTTCCTTGGCTCTTCCTTCCCCTGTTTTGACCCCCTCCTTTCTCCTCCCTTGCTACATTCTCACATCTTTGCAAATTTTATCAAGCAAAAAGTAACCATATAAACATTTGCAAATGAGAAACAACAAAACTCAAGTTTCATTTACTTCAGAGTAATCCAATTTATTGCTGTTAGTTATATTGACTAGAACATTTTGGGGAAAAAGCCATAAGCTGATCCTGTGATATAAAATAAATAATAGATACAGGAAACAAGCATCCTAGAAAACATAGTCTAGGGCTGACAGTGAAATATTCTCTCTCCATATATTCCTGTCTGCTTTACTGAGTTTTCTACAACCTTCAACTTTAGTTTGAAAATAAGCTCATTGTATGATAATTTATATAAGGAACTTCTCAATTTTGCTAGTCACAGAAATTGGGGTATCGCTTCAAATATTTTATACACTTATACAAACATACGTAAAGATTAAAAGCAATGTAGATAAATATGAAAGTATGGGAAATGACATAGATATAGATACCATTCAGATTATAATAAAACAAGGTGATGGCAGTAAAAACAGTAAGGTCTATGAAAAACATAGGCAGTGTTTTTAAATTGCCATAGTTTTATCTTTGCTTTTATCCAGAATCATTATTTCACATAGTCATTTCTTTTCGTTTTTATTGATGAAATCCTTTAGGTCATGCTCCTGAATATACAGTGCACTGCCAGTTATAAATAGCAATTGTCATGTCTAGAATTTTACTCTACCAAGTAAATAGTGTTGGAAATCCTAATATATTTTTAAATAAATGAACTTTAGGAATTCTGTGTATTTACTCATTTTTAAGCACCATCAAATTGACTTCTTGTTAGGATTTCAATTCTCAGCAGGGATGGAGCTAATGGACTACTCAGACACATATCCCGCAATTACCTCAAATTCACGGTGATGTTATACTTGCCAAATACAAGTCTCTTACAAAGACCTCTTTTTTTTTTTTTTAATCTATGATCAACTTTATTTATTTATTTTTAAGATTTCTTTCTTTATTTTATACAAGCACTGGATATAGTCAGAAGCGCGGGAGGGTGAGAGAATTCACCAGAGCCAGAGCAGGGAGCAGAGCAGGCAGAAGGACTGAAGGACACTGCTGAGGGGAGCAGCGGGCGGCAGGAGAGGTCTGCGCGCCATGCGGGACCCTCCTCCGGTAGCCGGGGAGCAGCCGGAGATCAAACCGGTGCTGCAGAGGCTGCCAGGCAGCTTCGCAACCCAGCGCTCAACCGCTGAACCACGGGGGAGGCCCCAAAGACCTCTCTTTTATTGACCATTTTACTTTCTTATAAGTTTTAGGAATTTATAGGATGATTTAAGATTATTCTTTATAATAAATGTCAGTATTTTCCTTTACACAGATAAAGTCACATTAAGTATGAAGTAAAAAAAAATACAAGAATTTATAAAATAAAAATATTGTCTTCAGGCTCATCTTTACTCTCCAGGACTACTGTTAGTGCTATCTTGCTTTTTCTTACTATAATTCCTGCATTTTGAAACAAAAGGGTGAAACATATGAACATTTCAAGCAAAATACTGATTTTGCTTCATTTATATTAGAGATATTTTATTATTGGACACAGTGTAAAATGTTTATCTTTACATGTACATTGGAGCATAAGTAACTGCATGCATGCATACAGGTAAATTGCTACCAGAGCCTATTACCTTCTGAAAAGCAAGTGAATCATTATCTTCCAGAAATATTTACTCTACATAAAAAACTCAGTAATAGATTTAATTTCACAAATTAAAAAAATTCAACTTCACTTAACCTAGGAATGAATAAACTGGTAACTCCAGATTAGTTTTGAAACAAATATGTCTAAATCCAAACTATATTTGATAATTAACTAACTGCATATTCTAGCATCTCCACCTAGCATGGTTGCTTGCTGTGAAGAGTAAAACAGATGCTGAAGTGATATAAAAGTTACTATTCCAAGCTGCATATATAGAAAGCACTCAATGCAGGACAAGTGTTTTTAAATGTTTCAGGTTTACCTATAGAAATGTATATTGTATATATTTGTATTATATTTGTATATTTGTGTATTTTATATCCATGTAAATATTTGTCAGTGTAATGCATCACATTCTATCTCATTTGTATTCTTACCTTGCTTATACTTGTTTTAGAGAGTTCAATATTTAGGATATGTGCACAGGTAGGTAAACTAAAGAGTCTGTTCAAAAAAAAATATCCCTCAAACATTAGAGTGATTAAGTTTCTTTGAATGTGTTAAAAAAGCAACTACCTATTATTTGAGAATCAACTGTATATCATGGTATCACATACTTGTTGGTATGGGATGATCAAATCACTATTTAAGCTATAAGAAGTTAGTAAGTCAATCTAATTGGCTCTTCGAAACCTAAAAGGTCTTTCTGTAAATTCTCAGTACTTTTTAAAGGCAATAATCCTCAGGTGCATGTCTCATACACAGCAGGGTGATAAAGCCCTATTTTCAGAGGGGTGGAGCACATGATGTGTTTTGGGAACAATCCTCTGTGCTTGCTCACCACAGAAATAATGATCTATCTGTGAGCCCATGGTCAGGAAACTTTAAATTGTGATCCTTGAGGCAGCACTGATTTATAATATGTCATGCCTCAAGTCACCAACCTTCAATTCCATATATTCCAACACGCCTCCTGTTATCATACGCACACATAACATATACATACACGCAGTGTATAATTTATTCGTAAATATAATATTGATTTTCTTTTTGCAAGACGTCCAATTTAAACTGCTTTCCAGTAGGAAAAAAGCCCACATTAATATTTGCCAAAACTATATCCAATGGCAGCCACTTGAAATATTGGGCTGTCGGAAAAGTCATGACACATTTTTACTTGAAAAATTCAGAAAAATCTGTCATGATTTTATAGACAACCCAATACTACTCCTCTAGTTAGGAGCTCATCGTGTGATCTTTTAATTTGCAAAGTTCTTTGGCTTATCAAATCATTATATATTAAATTGTGTTTATGTAGGGCATATTCTAATGAACCAAAATTGAAATATTTCTCTATAATGTGCTCATTTTTGTCATGGTTGTATCACTGATATGATATAAATCACTTGCACTGAATATTTCTGGGTATAAGGGAATCGCATAACAGAATATTGAGGAGGCATTTACATGTTGTGAAATACAAGAATTCAGGTTTTCAGGACTCCACAACAACCTGCAAAGATGATCCAGCAGTTGCAGCTGTGGATGCAGTGCTGCACCCTCATAGTTGGCTGGTGTGGTAGGGAGAGGGGATGCCATTATATATACACACACACGCATATACCAATACATATTATGTATACACACCTATATACATAGTGTGATTTATAAGCTGTTCCTTAAAGATTCAAAAATTTCTGAATTCATATTGATTAGCAGAAGTAGAGAAATCTTGTACTACAAGCTAAAGTATGAGTTCTCTAACAGCTATCTCACAAATGTCATTCAGTTTAACTACAATATACATTATATATATACACACACACATATGCCAATACACATTATGAATATACACCTTTATATGTATATATACACCAATTAGTAGCGTATCCCAGCTTTGGGGGGACAATTATAATTTACATAAACACTGCATGTAATGTCAATTATTTTTCCACTCTGGAGATTTTTCTTTAGGATTTTTATTTATTTATTTTTATTTTTTTTAATTTTTTTTTTTAATTTTCTAGAGGCATGTCTTATTTATTTATTTATTTATTTGTTTGTTTGGTTTATACATGCACTGGGTACAGTCAGAAGCGCGGGAGGGTGAGAGAATTCACCAGAGCCAGAGCGGGGAGCAGAGCAGGCAGAAGGACCGAAGTACACTGCTGAGGGGAGCAGCGGGCGGCAGAGAGGTCTGTGCGCCATGTGGGACCCTCCTCTGGTGGCCGGGGAGCAGCCGGGGATCGAACCGGCACCGCAGTGGCTGCGGGCAGCTTAGCAACCCAGCGCTCAACCGCTGTGCCACCGGGGAGGCCCAAGATTTTTATTTATTTTTATACAAGAACTGGGGTACAAGCCAGAGGCGTAAGAGGGTGAAAGGATTCACCGGAGACAGATGAGGGAGCAGAACAGGCAGACTGACTGAAATAAACTGCTGACGGGAGCAGTGGGTGAGACAGGAGAGCTCTGCTGCACCCCCACATGTGGTGATTAATTTTATGTGTGTTTTTAGAAGAGATTAACACTTAAATAGGGGAATCCTGGGTAAAGTAGATTGCCTACTGTAATATGGGTCAACTTCATCCAATCAACTGAATGTATCAAAATGATTATCAGAACAAAATGATTATCAGCTGTTTATCTTTGCCTTCACTATCACTGCTTTGGGTGATGGGTCTTTAAAGATGTTTTTGAGGTGTATGTCATGTAGTGTTTCACTTATATTCCCTTCTACTTATTTTATGGTTTCAGGTCTTATGTCTAGTTCTTTAATCCATTTTGAATTGATTTTTGTGCATGGTGTGAGGTAGTGGTCAAGCTTCATTCCTTTGCATGTAGCGACCCAGTTTTCCCAGCACCATTTATTGAACAAACTTTCTTTGCTCCAATGCATATTCTTTGCTCCTTTGTTAAAGATTAGTCGACCATAAACCTTTGGGTTTATTTCTGGATTTTCTATTCGGTTTCATTGGTCTGTATGTCTGTTCTTGTCCCAATACCATGCAGTTTTGATTGTTATGGCTTTGTAGTACAGTTTGAAGTCTGGGAGTATGATACTGCCATTCCCCTCTTTTTTTTTTTTTTCAGAAGAGCTTTGGCTATTTGGGGTTTTTGGTGGCTCCATATGGATTTCATCAATATTTGTTCGATTTCTTTGAAGAATGTCATTGAAATTTTTATTGGACTAGTACTGAATATGTAAATTGCTTTTGGTAGGATGGTCATTTTGATGTTAATTCTTCCAATCCATGAGCAAGGGATGTCTTTCCATTTCTTTGTGTCTTCTTCTATTTCTTTTAACAGTGTTTTATAGTTTTCTTTGTATAGGTCCTTTACCTTTTTTGTTAGGTTTATTCCCAAGTATTTTTTTTTGTTTCATTAATAAAAGGGATGGTTGAGCTTCTGTACAGCAAGAGACAGTAACCAAAACAAAGAGACACCCCACCGACTAAGAGAAAATTTTTGCACACGTTAATGATAAAGGACTGATCACAAAAATCTACAAAGAGCTAATGAGACTCAACAAAAACAAAGTAAACAATCTAGTCAAAAAAGGCACAGAAGAGCTAAAAAGAAATTTCTCCAAAGAGGAAATGCAAATGGCCAACATACATATGAAAAAATGTTTGGCATCACTTGTAATCAGGGAAATGCAAATCAAAACTACAATGAGATACCATCTCACATCAGTGAGAATGGCACATATTAAAAAAAAACTAGCAACAACAAATGTTGGCGAGGGTGTGGAGAAAAAGGAACTCTCCTGCACTGCTCGTGGGAGTGCAAACTGGTCCAACCACTATGGAGAGCTGTGTGGAGATTTCTGGACCTACTAAACATAGAGCTTCCATAGGATCCAGCAATTCCACTCCTAGGTATTTACCCAAAGGACACAGAAACATCAATTCCAAAGAACACCTGCACCCCTATGTTTATAGCAGCACTATTTACAATAGCTAAGCTATGGAAACAACCCAAATGCCCAAAAATAGATGCTGGATCAAGACGATGTGGTACACATACACAATGGAATATTACTCAGCATTCAAAAAAGATAAATTCATGCACTTTGCAACAACATGGATGGGACTGGAAGGGACTATGCTCAGCAAAATAAGTCAGAAAGAAAAGGAAAAATACCAGATGATCTCACTCACAGCAGGAATTTAGAAAATCTAAATAAGGGACCAGGAAAAAGTCTAATTATAATAAAGTAAAAACTAAAATCAACAAGCAACTATAAACCAGAGACACAATATGGGGGGGAAGGGAGTAGGATGAAAACAAGGGAGGGGTGGGAATTGTATGGGACTGTAACCAAGACGAAAATGCATATATTGTACAAAAATGAAAAATGATGTAAAAAATATATAAAGTTAAAAAAAATGATTATCAGGAGGGAATTCTCCAGCAGATTCGCCTTCAGATTTCATCTGCAGCCTGGTCGCAGGCTTCATGTCCATGCTGTAGATTTGGACTTGCCAGTCCACATAAACAACTGTGCAAGTCAAATCATTAGAATAAAACTTTCTGTCTTTATAGATGACAGATAGATAGATAGATAGATAGATAGATAGATAGATAGATAGACTGAACATCGTTTATCTTCCAGTGGAGATACCTAATACACCCTCCTTAGGTTTTTAATTTTGTGGAAATAATGCCCTTACTAGAACAATATGCTATCAAAACTTTTATATATATTTTCACCAAAATAAAAATTTAATTTCTATATTAACCTTTTAGGTAAGTTTATAAAACCAGTCAGAATGTTTCCCTTTGACAGGATAAACTCAATTTTTTTTTTTACATGACAAGACTGATTACAAAACACACACCCAACAGGTTATGAAGAGATCCCTGAGCACCTGAGACTTACTAGGGAGAGTAGATCAGACCCCTAAGCAGTCATAGAAATAGCTCAGCAAAGGGAGGGGTGGCGTGGCTGTGATGTTTACTATGCTTAGGAGGTGGGTCTGGGGAAAGAGCTGGGGATGCTCTCCACAGGAAATTTTATTGTGCATGGTTTGAACTTCCTGTTACTGCAAGAGAGGAAGAGGGAGGAGTAGAATATGACAGCTGTCAGTGGTCAGACATTGAAAATGGAGTCAAACCCTTTATTACAGCTGTGAACCCTTAAGTAAAATGAAGCACTGGTTGATGATTGAAATGAACTTATTCTGTGTTTGAAAGATCTGATGTCACTGATATAAAACTGGCATCATTTAACTGCTCACAAAAGTTGTCTTCTGCTGATGAAGTCAACACATTAAATCTACTTCTTATTTTTTCCTAACTGCACAAGAAAATTTTCAAATAAAACAGGTAAATTAATTTTGAAGAAAAGCATTTTTCATTTAAATGTCAAGTTATCCTTTCAGAGAGATATGTAAATGCATATCCTGCTCCTGAGTGTGTTTTATCATCATTTTCAGCACAGTCTTTTAAAAAAGGAACTTCTTTAGCAGATTTATTTCCTCTCAATATCACTGATGTGGCTAGTGATATCACAACACCTACCACAGATGACAAATGTCCACAGCAAATTTTGTGGAAATCACACATTCATCATGAACTTCTTTAAGAAGAAGAGGTTGGCGATTTATTGCTAATTAGCAAGCACTTCCTTTTTTATTTGTTCTTAGAGCTCATTGCTTTGGGAGGGACTTAGGAAAAATAAAAATGTATCACCTATCAAATAGAAAAGAAAATAAATAGTAGTAAATCTATGCCATACAATTAATGACAAATACTGTGGTAAGAGCACTGAGGCTGCTTCCTCCGTTGATGGCAAACAGATTGGCCTCTGTTTTCTATGCAGTTCAAGAATGCCTGTGATTCTTTTATTGTTTCCTGACCTCATAGTGGGTGGGTTGGCAGCAGGAAGCACAACTGGATGGACAGGATGCTCCTGGCCAGCAGTGGTAGCGCAAGTACTTCTCCCACCATCACTTAAGGGAGAAAGGGGATGGGGTTTCTAGAGATTTTTGTATAAACAGTGTTTTTGGTAAACAGTTAGGTGTTTTTTTTTTTTTTTTAATTTTCACTCTAAAGAGGGTTAAAACTGGCTGTGACTGCACATCTTCAAATGTAAATACCAGTTAACAGGACACCACAGGCACACACTTCTTGCATACTACTCGACAAGTCTAGAGCGGAACTTAGAAGTAGTAAGGTTTACCACACAGACTATCTAAACACCATGGTAATAAATATTTTCAGCAAAGCTTAGAGATTCTGGGTAAACAGTGAACTGAAAGTTACACCAGCACAGCAGCGAGAACAGGGGCTAAGCCTAGGAAACCCAAAGTGAGGTCACTGAGCATGGGAGGAAGATGGCACAGTCAGCCGGGGGCTTGGTACCATGCTCCAGCACAGTCCAGAGGGCAAATGCCAGAGCCTGCATTTGGACACAGAATGCCAAGGCCAAAGTGTGAGCTCCTCACCAGCAAGTCACAATGTGCCTATGGGGAAGCTAAAGGCAAGCTTTAGTAATGTGGACTGTGGAAAGTGGCCATGTGGGCCAAACGGAAACTGAGGGGTAAGGACTATTAAGAGAAGAAAAGAGGCTGGAGTAGGAGAAAACCCCTGAAAATGGTAATTTCCTAAATAAACGGTGAGCGCTGCAGCAAATTTATGGTCCTTACTTTTCAGGTTGAGGGACCATATTTCTGGGAGTGTAAGTTCACACTGGTTCCTCACATGACTGGATTTCCTGATTAGCCTGAATGTAAACTTCATCCAGATAAACATGACACTTGATTTCCCCAATCACAGTGATTAAAAATACAAAAACAAAAACCATGAAAATGCCCTCTGGTGGCATTTATTTTCCATTTGCATTTGGGCATCAAATCACGTGCAGGTGGGGAGATGAAGAGGTAGCATGGCCAGGAGGCTGGAAAAGTGTGTCCACAGTGTGAAGTTCAGCAAGTCCTCAAATAATGTTTCTTTCGCGTTGTTCTGACGACCAAAAAAAAAAAAAATTCTGTTCCCATCTGGAGCCACTGTCTGCGCGGAGTCTGCACATCCCCCCACCTGGGGGTTCCTCCCTCCATGTTCCTCCACACCCCACATTCGCCCGCCTGTGTTTTGTTTTGTGTCAACATCTTCCCAGTCAGGATGAGTGTGGGTATGTGTGCGGGGAAGGGAGGCCTGTCTGGGGTGGGGTCCTACCTTTTACCCTGAGCAGACTGGAGAGGCCCTGGCCACAGGCAACCCTGGACTGCAGTGAGGGGAGTGGACGATCGAGGAAGGGAACTGCGTTACTGCTCCTCGCTTGAAGTGCTCTGGATCTTCAGCTAGAAGTTTGGGGATGTTTTTGAGGCCAGAAATATGCCTCAGGTGCTTAACTCTTGTTTATATTAATTAAACCACGGTAAAATTGGTTTCACTGGGCCTTCCTGGTGGTGAAAGGGGTTAAGCACCGCACTATGAAGCAATCCACAGTCTCTGCAGCAGGACTTCAATCCCCAGCCGGCCAGGGAGCTACCCATATGGTGCAGCAGACCTCTCCTGTCTCCCTGCTGCTCCCCTCAGCAGTGTACTTGGGTCAATCTGCCTGTTCTCTTCCCCGCTCTGTCTCTGGTGAATCCTCTTACTCCACGCATCTTTGGCCTGTACCCAGCTTGTGTATGCATAAATAATCTTTTAAAAAAAATTGGTTTCACTTATGTCCTTTCACCTTAAGATGCAGCTTCTAAGAATTTATTGACAACACTAAATGAGGACTTACTGTAGTTATGGGGAGGGGCTGCTTTAACATGCTGTTTGAAGAGTCAGTGTCCCCAGAAACTGCCTGGCCATCAATGGAAGGATATCACTTTGCTTTTTCTTGACATACTGGGCAGAAAAGAACTGAACTGCTCCCATAGATTGTGTCATTCAAAACAGTATCTGTAGCAGCTGTATTCTTGCCTTCAAAGCCAACAACCTGGCTTGGAAATTTTTTTCAGTTTGTTCAAAGTTCAATTTAGTTGGCTGAAAAGGAAGGAAACTTTGAAAAACCTTAACTATCACACTACAGGTAAATATAAACTTTTCATTTTCAGTTCTGCACAAATAAAATTTAACCTTTCTATGTGATGGGAAAAACATGAAATAAAATAAAATAAATAAACCAAAATACTGATGATTTGCAACACTAGCTCTACAGTAACCAAACTGATGCTTAAAATATCACCGGAAATACCAGTGTGTGCTTCAAGGACTACTGTATTGTTAAGGTGCAGTCCATGACGATTTGCTATGTAAATGGAAGTGTGAGGGGATGTTATTATACAGAATAGGTGAAACTACACATAGAGTAAACAAGAGTTGACAGTATGCAGAGGAGAAAACGCAGTAAGTCAATCACATTAGCATGAACTTAAAATAAACACCTTTTATACCCTTTGTTCCATCATACAAAAGCAGCGGTTTAGCTCTCTAAAGTGAATTAGGTCCTTGTGCATTTATCTTCCTTTTAATACATTAAAATTTGCTATGCAAAGAAGTCTAGTCTTTTTAATACAGCGATCACAGGTGTTCAAGAGATTTAGCCAGTTCCCCAACCTTCTTTGAGTGAAGTTTCCCTAGTTTTGAAATATGATGATGAAGCCAGCAGCTTTATCTAACTCCCAGATTTATAAACTACAGGAAACAATATCATTTTTGAAGGTAAGACATTCTTACTGATTTAACTATCTACTAGGTTGTCTTTGTCTTTGTTTCTTATCTAATGAAATGCTGTAATTATGAAAAATCTGTAACTATTTAGGCTGTTGGAAAATAGTGTTTATTTCCCTTTTACCTAACCAGAGCACACACATAAAAAATGCAATCTTGTGTACATTTGTTGCCTGCTTTATATTTGAAGATAAGTAAATATCGCTTATGTACTTAATATAAGTAACTCCACAAATATAAATTTTCCCAAATTTGACTGTAAATTCTTCTACACTAAAAAACAAGTCTCAACAAGTCTTTTGTGTTTATTAATTTATAATGCCTTTATTCATCTAATATAGATTTTACTAGTTTCTAATGTTTCTCTAATATGCCATTATATACCACAAATGTTCTTTTTTTTAAAAAGATTGATTGATTGATTGATTTAATACAAGAACCGGGGTACAAGCCAGATGCGTGGGACGGTGAGAGGATACACCAGAGACAGAGCAGGGAACAGAACAGGCAGACTGACGAAATACACTGCTGAGAGGAGCAGCGGGAGAGACAGGAGAGGTCTGCTGTGCCATGTGGGACCCTCGCCAGATGGCCGGGATCAAACCCGTTTTGTAGAGGCTGCGAATAGCTTCCCAGTATAGCGCTCAACCGCCTGTGCCACCAGGGAGGCTTACCAAAATGTTTTGACCTGTTTTTATTGAGGAAATTTTTCCAGAATATATAAATGTTGCCCAATCAGTATTCCAAAATGTACTGTATTCACACACACACACTCACTCACACACACACACACACACACACCAGCATTTCAGAATGTGAGTATAAAGTTGTCAGTTTAAGACAAAAAATAGATTACATAATTCTGGTTTAACTAAAATTTTCCACACAACTGGTAAAGTTGACGAAAATTTTACATAATTTAGTAAGATTTGGATATTCCTCCCCTTTGTTATTTTGCTTTAGGATTGTTTGTCTTTTTCACACCAGGTTGTCTGAGGTTTTGTATGCCAGCAACATTGCTTCTTTTAACATTTGCAAACTTTTGCTCCTAGATTCCTGTCCACACTGCACTTTCTGGGACTTCTTCACTTAACAGGCCTGGCGCTGAGAGTGGCATGACTAGCTTTTAACACAGTTTACATATTTTTCATTGAGGTGATATTTGGATGCTATCATCAGGTGCCGCCATGGTGGTGTTCCCGCCGCCAAGTCACCCCTAGACCCCACCGTAGTCCATTGTGCCTCCTTCCCTTTTCCTTCCAACCCTTGCCCCTCTGGATGCTTCCATTCTCTGGTCAGCTTTCAAGGGTTAGCTTTTAAGCTAGTCTTCATCTGACCCTTACTTGAGTTACCCTGTACTCCACATATTAGTGACGACAGCTGGTATTTATCTTTCTCCTTCTGACTTATTATTCCTTCCAGCTCCATCCGTTTGTCATGCCTAGCTTGCGATCCATGCCCTCACCACAACTGCTGAAAAGCCATCAAAGTAACAGAGATCAGTCTTTCAATTTCGCAACTGGACACTCCTTTCTTATCTGATCTGGTCATTAAAAACAACGAAGCATTTGGGACTTTATTTTAAAAGAGTTGGAAAGCAATTTAAACTCAACCTAGGGAATGACCTGATTTTATCAGCATTTTGAAATTCAGCATAAGAGCAGCACTGATAATTATTATGCAAGAGTAAATGCAGGTGACAAAACAGACTATATTTAGGAGAAAGACACAAAAACATTTGGAGATATTTTAGAATTGGGGAGAGTGAGGACACTCCTACTTATGTTACTGGTTTGACTAACTGGAGTGAGATTCGATATACTGAAAAAGGGAAAACAAAACAAAACAGGAGGTTGAGGAGGAAAAGGAGAAGGAGAAGAGGGATAATAAAATTTGTCACCCTTTATGCGCCAGCGCTGTACTGTGCACACACACATATGTATGTATTGATATATGTGTATATTAATTTTATCAATATAACAAGTCAAGAGGTGGGTATAATTATGATTTCCATTCCACACATATAAAAAATGAACTGGCCAGGTTTCCAAATGTATAGAAAGGCAGGGAACAGGTAAGTGGTGAGCCAGTATTTCAGACGAGTTAGTGGATAGGTCAGATACCCCTGATACAACCAAACCAGTGAGTAACCTTGGGCATGTAGAAGTGATGGGGCCTAGTGACTAACAAGCAAAATTTCATCTGGTGGGTTACATTTCTCCTGAGGTTTAAATTATCTATTGAAAATGGACATTTGTAAAGAATGCACATCAATTCCTCATACCGAACATGGGTAGAAAGACATAACATATGCAAAAATTGCTTATTTTAAAACTGATATTGGGCCTCCCCGGTGGCGCAGCGGTTGAGCGCTGGGTTGCGAAGCTGCCCTCAGCCTATGAGGCACTGGTTCGATCCCCGGCTGCTCCCTGGCCACCGGAGGAGGGTCCCGCATGGTGCGCAGACCTCTCCTGCCGCCCGCTGCTCCCCCAGCAGTGTACTTCGGTCCTTCTGCCTGCTCTGCTCCCTGCTCTGGCTCTGGTGAATTCTCTCACCCTCCCGCGCTTCTGACTGTACCCACTGCTTGTATGTATAAACAAACAAACAAACAAACAAACAAATAAATAAATCCTTAAAATAAATAAATAAATAAATGGAACTGATATTGTCCCACAACATGTGTTTTCAGAATTAATTCAGTTGACTATTTTTTGAGAGCATTCACCTTAAAGTCTACAATTCTACCTGGTTGAAAAAGTGAGGTATGTTCCCTTCCTACTCATTTCACTGAGAATTTTACCTT
Organism: Talpa occidentalis; assembly: GCF_014898055.3. Classification (NCBI taxonomy): domain Eukaryota; kingdom Metazoa; phylum Chordata; class Mammalia; order Eulipotyphla; family Talpidae; genus Talpa; species Talpa occidentalis. The sequence goes on from NW_023605194.1 coordinate 115,890,164, forward strand.
CAGTGGATGCCTCACTGGCCCTGCATTCCTGTCCAGCAATGACTGGAAAGAGCTCTGCACCCGCCTCCGGGTAAAGCCTTATGCTGAGGCTGTTCGCAGTTTCCTTCCTGTCTGCTGTGTCCTTGCTGCAAACCGAGTGTGTGCATCCCAGGCCCTGCCTATGTCACTCACAAGCTCACGACACCTATAGACACTGGACTTTTCCACTCCAGACTGTAAATAGAATCAGGAAATAAAAATCTGTAGCTTAGAAAAGAAGCTAATTTAAGTCGAGGAACAAGAATGTTTCAGAAATGGGGAATAACTGTATTTACTCTTCATGTCTACTTAAAAGTTTTTTTAAATCAAAATACAGATATGCCTGATGGGACTTTGAGTCTGAGTACACGGTGTCATAAACCACGAACCAGGTCTCTGGTAGGGACAGTGGTCAGGCAAGTAAGAGCGTCAATAAATGAAACATTTACATATTGATATAAATGAAGTATTCACGGCAAGTGAAGTAAAAAGGTTTTATGTATTATGGGTCAGAAATAACACAGAGGGAAAACACGATGCTTAGATTAACTAGCCATCTTTGAATGGCAACTATTTTTTAAGCATTTTCTCAATTTATAGATCATAAATGAAGATCAAGATCATAAATTTGGTATAAATTTATATCATAAATTTGGTATAATGACCACCAAGAATACTATTTCTAAAAAAGCAATATATTGTATTTAAGGTATCTCATAACGATACTTTTCCAAGTTTCTTAAATCCTTGGAAAAAAGTTGAAATGCTGACTTTTCTGCAAAAAAAAGGAAAGCTTCAAAAATCCCTAGACATCCACCCAGCTGTTTCTAGCTTCTGTTATATTTACACTGATTTATCTAGCATGGCGTATAATTAGTTGTTTGGGTTACTGAATAAAGCCTGACTGTACTTGATTATGATTCAGAACACATTATTTATATTGTCATTATAAAGGCAGTTTCAGGCCAAGGTGCGTTTCAACTCCTTTTTACTGAGGAAAACATGTAGAAAAACTGGTACACAGTTGTCCCCCAAACATTAAAAATTATTTGCTGTATGTGCTTAATGAAAACAGTATAAGTCTTCAATTCTAAAGTTCTAAAATACACTTAATTCTAAAGTTTAATTTTAAAAAAGTTTAATTAATTCTAAAATACATTTAATTCTCAAGTTCTAAAATACACTTATCCATGTAACAGTATCTGCCTGTACTAGTTTTACAGTTTTTAAGACTAATTCGAAATTCCTATCTGTGGAAATGTTCCTCTTGAATTAGTCAAAAGGAATTAATTTATATAAACAGTAAACATGTATTACATATACCGATATAACTTTTTAAAGATTTGTAAAGATTTGTTTATTTTTATACAAGAACTGGGGTACAGGCCAGATGTGTGAGAGGGTGAGAGGATTCACCAGAGACAGAGTGGGGAACAGAACAGGCAGACTGAAGAAATACACTGCTGAGGGGAGCAGCGGGTGAGGCAGGAGAGGTCTGCCGCACCATGTGGGATTCTCGCCAGCCAGCCGGATGGAACCAGTGCTGCAGAGACTGCAGGCAGCTTCACAGTGTGGTGCTCAACCTCCTGCAGCACCAGGGAAGACCCATGTACTGATATTTTAATGACCCTGACTGATCAGGAAATGGGTGTAATTGAAATGCAGTTACTTACACCAACAATTTAAGATGAAAGTGACCACAGAACTTTGATAAACAGACATGTGAGCTCGACCTTGCCAAGATGCTAGGCCACCAAAAACTAACTGCGGCTGGTAAGGCCCCTCGGAAGCGTATAAATACAGGAGCCAAAATAAGCCCATCTGAGACCCTTGGACTCTGGGCCTGTCGGGTCTTCAAAACCTTCCTCAGGTTTTGGCACCGGCAGCTTGAGGCTCTGGGGGAGAAGCAGCCCACATCCCACTCCCCAGGAGAAGCGGGCTCAGTCCCCTTGCTCTCACTGCTGGTCTCCTAGATCTCCTAGATCTCATCTTTGTGGTTTGTAAACCCCGCCAGTTAATTGCATGCTTATACTATTTTATTGTGCATTTCCCCCCAATAAATTGTACTGCAATTATCCGGGATAGGCGTGCACTGTGAGTGAAACCTCTCTGCCCTGCGGAAGGGGGCACGCTGAGATCCGAGCCTCCTGTCAGGACCCGCAGCAGTCCACAGTGCCATCTCTGTGTGGGGGCCGACACAACCGATGCGGTGGACAAGCCAAAGGCAGAGAAGACAGCAAGTGCGCTGACATGGCTCCCTTTTCCTCTGGGACCAAAGTTTTACTAGGCACCATCTCTTTAGACAGAATCATGTGTCACACTGAATCTAAGATATGCTTGTTTGTTGTTTTCCAGATTACTGGCTTAAATTGTTGCTTTTTTGTTTTGTTTTTCTTTCCATCTGTAACAAAATACCCCCCACCTCCGGGACTCCCCTGTGGCACAGTGGTTGAGCACAGCGCTGTGAAGCTGTCTGCAGTCTCTGCAGTGCAGGTTTGATTCCCTGCCAGCCAGGGAGCTACCCACATGGCACAGCAGACCTCTCCTGACTCACCCGCTGCTCCCCTCAGCAGTGTGTTTCATCAGTCTGCCTGTTCTGTCCCCAGCTGTCTCTGGTGAATCCTCTCACCCTCCAGTGCCTCTTACTGTACCCCAGTTCTTGTATAAATAAATAAATCTTAAAAAAATACCCCCATACAAAAGTAATTGAAGTTATACCTTTGACTCATACACAGTCTTCTAAACTAATGCTACTTCAATAAAAAAATATGAACAATAAAATAAAAGCAACACTGGTTTTTTGTATTTAAAAACTATCCAGCTATAGTTGTCCAAGTATCAATTTCAGTAGAAACTTATGTTATAAATATGAGACCAAAAATTGCCTTACAGTGCTCCTTCCAGGGTTTTACTAAAAACTTAAAATATAGTTTAGGAGTCATGAAACCTTTAATTTATGTATCAAAATCTGCTTTCTCTGGGTGAGGTCTCTGCCCAGCTCACACATGAAGCATTCCCCAGCCGCCCCCAACCACTACGCGGTGACAGGAGAGCTGAGAGCACGCCCTCTAACGTGAACCCTAACTCAGGGATTCCAAAGGTCAGGGGATGACTAGCTCAGAGTTTGCGGAGACTCTACTGCAACACGAACTCCTGCAAAATACTAGTGAGTTAGTTAAGATTTTCCCATAACTTCTTTTTATGTTCAAACTGGGCTGTTAGGTTTTGGTGTCTTTAATGACTGTTGTGTCCTTAGGAATGACATATGTACTGGATACTCTGATTTAGGATTTCCAGCCCCTGCATCGTCCCTGCTATTCAACAGGGATGATATTAGCTTCTTTATCAAAAGAAAATGTTTTTATAAATTGAATGGAAAATAGAATGTAAAATGTTTGACTGCTGGGCGTGAGGCGAATAAAGGCAGGATGCACCTCCTCCTCGAATGCCGTCTCTGCTGCCACCCGCCCTCGGTTGAGTGTGTTTCCTCCTGAGGGAACCCTGTGTGAACCACCAAAGAGCTGAGATCTTCCATGGCTCCGATCACACACCTGGCTCAGCTCACACACCTGGCTCTGTCCTTAAATAGAATGTTTTCTACAGGAAGCACATCAAGAGTCTTGTTTGCGAGCTGATATTTAGACAAGTTACCTTTACAAATTAGGGCGCATCTAAAACGAATTATTATGTTGCGCTCTGATAGGACACAGGGAGGTGCCCACTGCCTTAACACTGAGCTAGCCTGGAGGAGTCACAGCTCTGGAAAGCGCTCAGACACAAGGACACATGATGACCCCATCCCCCCTGTGATGCAATATGAAGAACACAATGACTGGGGGCCGTGGTAGAGTTCTGTAAGAGATGCCAGGCAAGGACGGGCCTGCCTTCCTTTGGGTCAGAACCAGTTACAAGCATCAAGAAAAGCTGGGTCTCCAGAGAGCAAAATCATGCCCAAGAGTCCCCAGATTTGTGATTATTCTGCTCTCTAGACAAGAGCACCCCTCCCTTTACTTTCTGTCAACCCTCACAGGAGCTGGGTGCTCACGTGTCTCCCTGCTTGCGTGTTGAAAATCCACGCGTCCACACTCCAGTGGCCAGCTGAGAAAGTGACGACCACCCACTTTGGACTATGTGAGCCTTCCCCCATGCGTATCCTGAGGTGACCTGGTTTACAACACTGCAACAGGACTCAGCAGCACAGGTTCACAGTCCCTCAGGTGTATGTTGCCTCATTATTTTAAAACAAAACAACACGCTCAGTGTGTCCCATCCGCAGTGCGCACAAGGGAGTGGTCATCAAGGCCACAGGTTTCTTTTTTCTTTTTCCTTTTCAAAGCAAAGTTCAGCAGCCTCCTGACCACATGAAAAATACCAAGAACAAACACGTGTCAAGACTGGCTGACACTCCGCTATGACAGACGTGTTGAACAACAGACTGCTTCCCTTACACCGACTCACCGAGTAGGAGAGTCCCCGAAACTGGCTGAGATAATAAGGACTGAAGAACTTGCAGGTGCCGCGCACACAGCCGACGGCGAGCAGCACCACTTGGTGCCCAGCCGGCCCAGAACAGCCTCCCCGACAGTGGCGGGGGAACCTAATGGTGACTTACTTGGAGGAAGCGCGTTCTTGAGGGTAGCCTTGAGCAATAAACCTTGGGAAGGAAGATGAGTAGGCGATTTTTGGTCTCGTAGTTATAAACTTTATGGGTGATTCTATCTGAAATTTGGCTTCTGTCTAACTTTGTCTCGGATCCCCTTCAAACACCTGTGTGCCTGAGATGGGCTGCGAGGGTACCATTGCCATCTTCAGGAGAAGAATGATGCCAGCTGCTTCGGAATTGGTAAGGGATCTATTTGAGCTGGAAAGAAGTCTAGGAAACGTCTGGGAGGGAGAAAGCGCGCAATCCAGTTTAGGAGACATGCTTTTCACATCACAACGATGGGGCTTTCTTTCCCAGAGTTGTCTTTTTGAATTCCTCCTTGAAATAGCAGCTATACTGAGTTCTGGTGAAACAACACCTGTTTCAACTCCAGGGCAGGCTTTTGGGCAGTAATTCTTTGGATGCTGATTCACTTACGTCTGCTAAATAATGAGTGAGTCAATTTTCCTAGTTGATTTCCATTCCTATGGGCAACGCTAACTCTTCTCTGATTTGATTCATTTTGTAAGATAATTCTAGAATATAGCTTCAAATAAATGAGATGCGAGTTCATCCCAAGTTTAAAAATACAACTTCTGTTAAAAATTTTTAAGGTAATAATTTAAAATTCTGTTTCATTAAAAATAAAATACATGCATTTATATTATAGGCTGCAAAATGACATTTTAATAATGGTAAAAACAAAAATATAACCCAGGATTCTTGAAATCTAACTTAACTGTGTGATCTTATTATCATTTAGTATATATTTTATTATTTTTAATGTAACCACTTAGAAACTTTAAAATGGCATATAATGCAGAAGGTGCATATTTGTTGATTCCTGCAAATTCTTTAGTCCACTTAGTGCAAGTGGTGATGATAATACACATATTCCATGAGTTGCGTTCAATTACATCATTTTAAAATTCAGGCAGTTAGGAAATTTTCATAGACTTACATAAATATTAATATAAATATTAATGTGCTCTATAACCATTTATAAGTGTTTATCATGCAAACTGATGCTTTTTAAATATTTAACAGGTATACTTTACATTATTCAACACACTAAAGAGACATACAAATAATTTGAAATGATAATAATTTGTGTAGTATTTCTACAGAAGACAAAGGTTTCAAATTATTTGTAAGGGATGGGCCTCACAAAGTCCAACTAAATTCAGTTACATTTCTGAGGATAAAATTTTAGACCAGATGTAAAGGAAAGGGGGAAATAATAATTTTAAAAGCGATTCCACTAAAATACCACATTTCTCAACGTGACCAGGCAATCACAGATTTGGGCACCCACAGACTCCGATCATCTCGAATCCCGGCAATCTGCCTCCTGTATTTCTACTGAAATTCTTCTGGCAGAGATTTTCAGTGATGTTCTTTTTAAAAGATCCAACAGAAATGACATGAAACACAGAACTGTAAAAACTGCCCTGCACTATATCTGGTCCACACTGAGGGGCATAAGGCAGGGAATAGCTATTCCATAGTCGTGCTTTGGATGACGTGAAATACGCCTGGGTATTTGTTAATAAATCAATTAAAATGGTGTTTTGATTTGTCCATCTAGATTATAATCGAAAATGATAAATTTAAAATGCTAGCTGAAACCAAAATATGGACAAAGAGGTAGAAAATTTGACTGAGTTATAAGATCATCGAGAGAAAAAAAAATCTAATTCAAACTTCAAATTTTAAAAAATAGTTATTTGTAATCATTGGTTTTTGGGTTGAATTTTATTTTTCTTGTTACTTGTTCTTCTCTATATTAAATGTTATACAATCACATGAATGAGTTTTTAATAAGAAATTAAAATAAATATGACGTCAAAGAGAAGATACTAATAATTTTACTTATTTTTAAGCTAAAAACAATAATTCTGAGAATATTTAAATTTAATATGTTATATTTTATTAATTGCATTTTAAGTACTTCCAATTTTTTTTGGTGTCAAATGATGGTATTTAATAATAACAAAAACACTGTTCAATGTGGGAAAAGAGGTAAGATTTGAATGCCAATTAAACATTTAAAATAATTCACCCAAAGTGAGGATTGTCTATAATTGGAATGTTGCTTTTTAAATATATGTTCTTAGAGTTACCTACTGTTACACTGCATTAAATTAAAGTTTATGGAAATTAATTTTACATAATATCACATTATTGTGCCATGATTATATTCTATGATAATCTCCAAAAATGAGTGTTTCCTTTTAAAGGAAACATGTGCATATAGCAGTTGAATTGTCCTGACTCTTCAGATCACATCTAATGAGCTTTTATCCTCTCAGTCCTGATCCCACATGAAAATACCATTAGCAGAATAAACAGAAATACCCTTCAAAATGAGTCTGAAACAGAATATTGGTTTTATTACAGTGACGGGAGATGCTGACTGTTTTGTGTATCTTATAAATAAGCTGTTCCAAGAACGACCTGGGGAGGGGTCTAGAGAACTCTCAGGTTAGTAATTTCTTTTATTGCAATAAATAGCCACATGATATATAAATTAAAAACATGGTCATCTCCTCGTTGTACAGACACTGTTTACAAAATTCATACCTTATATTTTATCTGATTATACAGTAAATTGGCATTTTATTCAGAATTCTCTAAACTCCTCTTTAATAGAATCAAAAAAACAGTTATCTTCATTTCAATGTAGAATATCACCGTTTAGCTAAAAAGGTCTTTTGTAAGTTTAATTCCACTATAATCTCAGTGGTGCCTAACAATTGGTGAAGTATGTGCATCTTTTCTCTTGTACCACGAGACCTAAATATCTTCTATTTAATATAATATGAATGTTTAATATAATGTAATGTGAAATATTATGTAAATTAATTCTGGAACATTACACAAAACAATAGATACATTTAATAAGTATCACTGCAACGTCTTGATCTCTAAGATTTTATCCTAAATCAGGTCCTCACAATAGTAATGGCGCTTAACTTGTGATCAAAAGTGTCTATCCTCACTTTTCATTCATTTTATATTCTTTAGATTTCTGGAGTTCTATAGCCACTTGAAGTTTATTCTCAGAGGGTTTAAAATATAACATTAGATTTCTGTTTCACTTTGATATTTTATTTTATGGCAGCTATAACAAATAACCTAAGGTGGTTCTTTTCTGTGATGAGGGAATATTAATTCCCAGGAACAGATGTGAACTTCTCAGTTTTCCTGCCAGGTACAGTTTGGAAAAAACAGTTGCTATTTTTTCCCCTACAATTTCACTTTTGTTTTTCTCACTCAGCCCCAACTATAGAGCTAGAGATGGCATGAAATTTTTGAATAGGTCCATGTAAAGGTCATTTTCAAATACATTTGTGTTTTCGTTTATTTGTTGTTGTGTTTAACATCCACACATTATTTTCATTGACAACATATTAGAAAGACTTTATATAAATATTTGCAAGGATTGTGACGAAGTACAAGGTTTTAGGGCAACTTTAAAATTTAGAGTCAACAAGACACATAAGACCCCTATTTCTGACATCAACTGCAAATACTTATAAAATTTTAATAAGCAATACGTTCATTGGTAATTTAATAAAATTTTCACCAAAGACAAAAATATTCCCCTGAAAATAAATCACTTTATATAGAAAGCTATAATTAATTTATAGCAATGGGGACATATGCATAAATATTATCATGTGACGGTATATCATAATTTTATTTTTTTATTTTCTTTGTATTTTTTATTTAAATTTTATTTTTATATTCCCCATACAATTACAAACCCCTTATTTTGACCCCAAACCCTCCTTTCCCTGCGCCACACCCCCCATAGAGTTTCTCTGGTTTATAGTTGTTTGTTGATTTTGATTTTTTTCTTTCTTATAGTTATTCTTTTTCCTGGTCCCTTATTTAAGTTTTCTAGATTCCTGCTATGAGTGAGACCATCCGTATTTTTCTTTTTCTTTCTGGCTTATTTCGCTGAGCATGATCCCTTCCAGCGCCATCCATGTTGCTGCAAATGGCATGTGTTTATCTTTTTTGAATGCTGAGTAATATTCCATGGTGTATATGGACCACATCTCCTTGATCCAGTCATCTATTTTTGGGCATCTGGGCTGTTTCTAAAGCTTAGCTATTGTAAACAGTGCTGCTATAAACATAGGGGTGCAGGTGCTCTTTGGAATTGATGTTTCTGTGTCCTTTGGGTAAATACCTAGGAGTGGAATTGCTGGATCCTATGGAAGCTCTATGTTTAGTAGGTCCAGAAATCTCCACACAGCTCTCCATAGTGGTTGGACCAGTTTGCACTCCCACCAACAGTTCAGGAGAGTTCCTTTTTCTCCACATCCTCACCAACATTTGTTGTTGCTAGTTTTTTTTAATGTGTGCCATTCTCACTGGTGTGAGATGGTATCTCATTGTATTTTTGATTGCATTTCCCTGATGACAAGTGATGTTGAACATTTTTTCATATGCCTGTTGGCCATTTGTATTTCCTCTTCAGAGAAGTTTCTTCTTAGCTCTATTGCCCATTTTTTGACTGGATTATTTTCTTTGTTTTTGCTGTGGACTCTCATTAGCTCTTTGTAGATTTTTGTGATCATCCTTTATCATTAGTGTTGTGTGCAAAACTGTTCTCCCAGTCGGACGGGTTTCTCTTTGTTTTTGTTATTGTCCCTCTTGCTGTGCAGAAGCTCTTTATTTTGATGTAGTCCCAGCTTTTTATCTTTGCCTTCACTATCACTGCTTTGGGTGATGGGTCTGTAAAGATGTCTTTGATGTGCATGTCATGTAGTGTTTAGCCTATATTTCCTTCTATGTATTTTATGGTTTCAGGTCTTATGTCTAGTTCTTTAATCCATTTTGAGTTGGTTTTTATGCATGGTGTTAGGTAGTAGTCAAGCTTCATTCTTTTGCATGTAGCGACCCAGTTTTCCCAGCACCATTTATTGAACAAACTTTCTTTGCTCCAATGCATAGTCTTTGCTCCTTTGTCAAAGATTAGTTGACCATAAATCTTTGGGTTTACTTCTGGATTTTCTATTTGTTTCCATTGGTCTGTATGTCTGTTCTTGTTCCAATACCATGCAGTTTTGATGATTATGGCTTTGTAGTATAGTTTGAAGTCTGGAGTATGATGCCTCCATTCCCTTCTTTTTTTTTCAGGAGAGCTTTGGCTATTTGGGGTTTTTGGTGATTCCATATGAATTTCATCAATAACTGTTCTATTTCTTTGAAGAATGACATTGAAATTTTCATTGGAATAGCATTGAATCTGTGTATTGCTTTTGGTAGGATGGCCATTTTAATAATGCTTATTCTTCCAATCTATGAGCCGGGGATGTCTTTCCATTTCTTTGTGTCTTCTTCTATTTCTTTTAACAGTGTTTTATAGTTTTTTTTTTTTTTTATAGGTCCTTTACCTCTTTTGTTAGATTTTTTCCCAAGTATTTGATTTTTTTTTGTTTTGATAATAAAAGGGATTTTTTTTATTTCTTCTTCTTCAGATTTATTGTTTGTGTATAGGAAGGCTACTGACTTTTGCATGTTGATTTTGTATCCTGCCACTTTACTGAACTGATTAGTTGAATTAGTTTTTCTGTGGAGTTTTTGGGGTTCTCTATGTATATTATCATATCATCTGCAAATAGTGATAGTGTGACTTCTTCTTTTCTTATTTGGATTCCTTGTATGTCTTTCTCTCATCTTATTGCTCTGGCTAGGACTTCCAGCATTATAGTGAAAAGTGAGAGTGGACATCCTTGTCTCGTTCCAGATCTTAATGGGAATGCTTTCAGCTTTTCGCCATTGAGAATGATACTGGCTGTTGGCTTGTCACATATGGCCTTTATGATGTTAAGGTATGTTCCTTGTATCCCAAGAATTTCAAGGGTTTTTATCATGAATGGGTGTTGCACTTTGTCGAAAGCTTTCTTGGCATCTATTGATATTATCATATGGTTTTTATATTTCTTTTTGTTGATGTGTTGGATAACGTTGATTGATTTTCGGATGTTGAACCATCCTTGTGTCCCTGGAATGAATCCTACTTGGTCGTGGTGAATTATCTTATGGATGCATTGTTGGATTCTGATAGCTAAAATTTTATTGAGGATTTTTGCATCAGCGTTCATTAGGGAGATTGGCCTGTAGTTTTCCTTTTTTGTGTTGACCTTATTCGGTTTTGGTATTAGTGTAATGTTGGCTTCATAGAACGTGTTTGGTATTGTCCCTTCCTTCTCAATTTTCTGGAAGAGTTTGTGAAGGACAGGCACTAACTCGTCTCTGAATGTTTGGTAGAATTCATTTGTAAATCCATCAGGTCCTGGGCTTTTGTTTTTGGGGAGGTTTCTGATTACCATTTCAATTTCGCTGCTTGTAATTGGTCTGTTTAGGTGTTCTATTTCTTCTTTATCTTGCTTTGGGTGATTGTAGAGTTGTAGGAATTTGTCCATCTCCTCTAGATTGTTGAGCTTGTTTCCATAAAACTGATTATTCTTTTGATTTCTGCTGTGTCCGTTGTGATTTCTCCTCTTTCATTTGTGATCCTGTTTTTTGTGCTTTCTCCCTTTTTTCCTTTGTGAGTCTGGCTAGGGGTTTGTCTATTTTATTGATTTTTTCGAAGAACCAGCTCTTGGTTTCATTGATCTTTATGGGAATAACGACGCTGCATCGCCGCTCTGCATCGTTTATGGTCGGAACTATGACGGTATCCGATCGTCTTCGAACCTCCGACTTTCGTTCTTGATTCATGAAAACATTCTCGGCAAATGCTTTCGCTCTGGTCCGTCTTGCGCCTGTCCAAGAATTTCACCTCTAGCGGCGCAATACGAATGCCCCCGCCGTCCCTCTTAATCATGGCCTCGGCTCCGAAAACCAACAAAACAGAACCGCGGCCCTATTCCATCACGCCTAGCCGCGCATCCAGGCAGCGCGGGCCTGCCTTGAACACGCTACTTTCTTTGGAGTAAACGCTTCGGGCCGCAGGACACTCAGCTCAGAGCACGGAGGGGCCCGAGCGGCAAGTGGCGGGGGGCGGACCCCTGCCCGCTCCCGAGATCCAGCCACGAGCTCTCTAACTGCAGCAACTTCAATGCTCGCCGCTGGAGCTGGAATGACCGCGGCTGCTGGCGCCTGACTTGCCCCCCAGTGGATCCTCGCGCAAGGATTTAAAGTGCGCTCATTCCATTACAGGGCCTCAAAGGAGTCCTGTATTGTTATTTTTCGTCACTACCGCCCCGGGCAGGGAGTGGGTAATTTGCGCGCCTGGTATGTCATAATTTTATTAGTATAAGCATGCTAAAGATTTTACTGGGCATATTAAAACTTTACTGTGCTAACTTTTGTCAAAGATCTTATTTTTTTTATACTTCTACAACATAAAAATGTAACAAAAAATCTAATAAGCAAAGAAAGAATTTTAAAGTTATTAATTTTGTATTTGTATGTTTCCAAATTATTAATTAGTGTATTATCAGGGTTTATGTATGTTTTGAAGTAGGCCAAGATGAGATGAACAAAATCCTAAAAGGAATTATAATGCTAAGGCAGTGTTTACATATGGGACCTGGTTGGATGACTATGAGTAGAGAACTTTCTTAAGTAAAGGAAAAATATATTTCATTTAGATATTCAACCATTATGATAAAAAACTATAGTTTTATAATGGAGGATTCCTTATTATAATCAAACTAAGCAACTAGGAATTTGCCCTATCTAGGATAAATTTTATTAGCTAATAAAATATAAACCTTTCTCTTTTATTTATTTCTACTGTGGGATATTTTTAAACAACATTTAAAAATCATTAAAAGATGAATACAAAATTGTTGCATGGTGATAAAGTATAAATAATTTCAGTCTATTAGTTTCTTTCATTTAGAAAATTTATGAAAATCAGTTGTTTAGCAATCAGTCTGAATATGCATGTTTAAAAAAGCAAAATATTTTCAATATATTAAATAATTTAAGGATTAAGAATTAGTAAGCAATTTCTACATGAGAAAGATATAATCACCCTGATGTTTTATAAATCTCTATGTTCAAAAGTTTGGAAGGATCTAATGCATGTAATTAATTATGTAATTATGGTTATAAAACTATTGAGATACTTTCTTTGGAAAATAATAGATTTTGCTGGCTTTATTATATCTTTGCTTAGCAACAATCTAAGTTATAAATATTACAGCTATTTTATTGATATCACTTTAATTGAGGAAGAGAAATCAATAGTCATTATATTAGGAAGTAATTAATTGCTTGCCAAATACAAATGTTAATCTAGTTCACTAAAGGAATATTTTTGTTTACTACTTTATATGTAAATTTTAACATATTCAACTTAATTTGAAAACTATAATTTAATATATGGCAATATTCTAAAATAAAAAAGAAATCTACCTTTCAAAATCTGAGTAAAAAGAAGTTTGACAGGTATGAAAAAATCTTGAAAAACCACATTAAATGAATATACACACAGATACACACAGATATACATACACATATAAATAAGTGCTTTATCATAGAAATGTATAAATTTAAAATGTATATATTTGTCTTCAATAAAAAATAAGTAAATATATTTATTAATATCTTCTATATTTTGTTTAAAAAAGAGAGGTTCAGGAACCCTCAACCTCCCCACTCTGTTGTGGTCCAGTAGTCACTAGAGGCTGTGGACAGGGCAGGGCTGGGACAGCCCCTAGACTCTGTGGGTACAGTTGGGTTGAACCAGTGGTGTCTCTGAGCACTTGGAGCACAAAGGAACTCTATGGCCAGACAGCATCACCCATCATTGGATGCCTTCCATTAAGCATGGTCATAACAAAGAATTGTGTTTTTCAAATTGAGTTTTTTTTTTAAAATACAACAGAAACTAAGGCCATATTCAGTTCCTGAAAGCAAACTCATAAAAGTCACAGCACGAAATCTAAGGTTTTTTTAAATCCACATAAGGCCACGACGAAGCAGGTCATGTTCATTCTGAGAGGACCTGACACACTCAAAGAAAAATATCGCATTTGTATAAACCTGTATTCTTTCAATAATGACCTCTGGCAATTATATCAATAACCTTCCTCCTAAACATATAACCCATATTTGAAAAATTCATATCGTTTAAGTCCTGTGAGTTTTTGGTAAATAGTTGGAACAGAAACCACATTGCATTACTTCTATGAGCAGTTTCTCTCTAGGGCTAGGACACAGAAAACAAAACCTCCATTTTTACGGGCTGCGATGCCATGCAGGTGCATTTTTTTTAAAGATTTATTTATTTATTTATACAAGCACTGGGTACAGTCAGAAGCGCGGGAGGGTGAGAGAATTCACCAGAGCCAGAGCGGGGAGCAGAGCAGGCAGAAGGACCGAAGTACACTGCTGAGGGGAGCAGCGGGCGCCATGCGGGACCCTCCTCCGGTGGCCGGGGAGCAGTCAGGGATTGAACCGGCATCGCAGAGGCCACGGGCAGCTTCGCAACCCAGCGCTCAACCGCTGCGCCACCGGGGAAGCCCACAGGTGCATTTTTAATGCACGTGAGCTACATTGCTAAGGTTTTCCTAAGAAAAAGAATTGTTCATCCACACATCAATGGAGAAAATGTACTAGTAAGATTTTTTCACTTTTGCTTTTTAACTATTTTAACATCTACCTATCATTAGAGGCTTACACTGGGAAATACTTAGGATGATCATGTACATGGATCCAGTTAGAAAGAGATAGCTTTGTTCCCTCTATCTACTCTTATTATTTTAGAATGAATAGTTTATATATCCAAGTAAATTATCCTCAGTATTCATCTCTGTCACTTTCTCCTTTTCTCTCTGTCAGTCTTTATCTATTTCTATCACTCTCCATGCAATAGGAGTCTCAGATTGGTTATTCACTACAACTGTTGATTACCAGTGCCTGATCTGAAAATCAAATACAAGAGAGAAGTCAAGGGGAGAGAGATTCTAAATATCCACTCAGAGACTCTCTCCTGGGCTTAAGATTTTGCTCTAAATGGTGTTATCATTTCAATATCACATCCATCTGCAGGCTGCGGATTAGCATGGCATGTGACCGGCAGCCCCAACAGCCAGTTCTTCAACGTCCCAAAAAAAGGAACTAGAAGTCAGAGAAAAATATAAAATTTTCCATATGGTGCTTTTGAAAATAACTAGTCAACAATTAATTCACAGTATCTGGGAGATATTTTCTCTAACTGTAACACTGACAAGAATTGGTCTGAAAAATAAGTAACTGTAAATCTCTATTCTCTGCCAGTGAAAACTAAGAAGCGTTCTCCAGTAGCTATTAGGTAAAGTGACCCTCAATTTTCATTACCTCAAACCTCAGCCTTCATGTCCATCTGCCACTTTATTCAGAAAGGTGACGAACTCTGAAAACAATTAACCCACAGGATTTTTAAGGTATAATAATTAAATTCCTGAAAAAAAAAAAACAATTATGTCTGATGAGGAGACAGTGAAGGTTACATTACAAAATAAAATAGATTGTGACTTTCAAAAATTAAGTGTTCTAAGTGAGCCAGCATGCTTTAAAGCAGGCATACCCCCTGTGTCCTGTATTTGACATACTTTTTAATAAGAAAGGCAGGGTAGCTAGGATTAAATTTTGTCTCACATTGGCAAATCTATATGAACCAAGTATTTGTCAGATGTTGGGGAAAAAAAAAACACAACTGTACATATCAACCTAATTTTAGGTGAACATTTGAAGAGATTATTCCATAGGCTTGGGCGTGGGTACCAAGTGGATCCTGAGCAGCACAGTCATCATGCGTGGTGACACGTGACTCTCAAGGCTGAAATCCTTTGTTGTGTGCTGAGGTGAAGAACAGCAAAGCCACCCACATGTAAATGATTTTGGGAAATGGAGAAATAAGGAAATGGAGGGATTTCCCCTAAGAGCTAAAGGAAAAATGCTCCACGAAATAGGTTTATGTGTTACAATCAAATGTTTTATAACCGTGTAGCATTATTTTGTGGGGAACAAAGAATAAGAAAAGATATAAATAGGAAAATCGAGATTAAAAGCACAAATCAAATACCAACAAGAGGATATTGAGGTGAATTAAGCCTATGACGCTATTTCACATTCAAAGTGATCATGTTTATGTAATGGAACAAGGAGTGGTAGAAAAATTATCACAAAGACCCTTCTCTCCCTCCAGACAGAAACACTAGAATTAAAAGCCACACTGGAGATGATAAGAACAGAATTTTAGCAGAAGTGGAATTAACATAATGGTGGGAACTGGAAACTATTTGCAAGAATGCAGGTGGAAATGACAGTAACATAAAACCAAAAAAGAAAATATGACACGGGCATATGGAAGGCACTGTGACAACATAAATGTGTCTGAAACATGCCACACAAAGAATAACCATACTCGATTTAATTTTCTAAATCAAACATGAGAAAGTCAAACTGAAGAAACAAATAAAAGGGATGGCAAGATATTCATTGATTCCATCTTTCCATCCTATGATCCTAGAGAATGAACTCTGCTGATGCCATCAAGGTGTTCTCTTTCCCTCTAAATTCATTTTGTTTTGGCCAGTGGGACCGTCAGCAGGAGACTGGAGAGTGTGAGAAGAGGAGGGTAAGGGCTTATTTTTCTGTATAGCTGCCAGCTTGAACACTTGTGCTAAACCACTGCAAAGGTATACTGATTTTTTTTTTTTAATTTTTTTATAGAGGCATGTTTTATTTATTTATTTGTTTGTTTCTTTGTTTATACATGCACTGGGTACAGTCAGAAGCGTGGGAGGGTGAGAGAATTCACCAGAGCCAGAGTGGGGAGCAGAGAAGGCAGAAGGACCGAAGCACACTGCTGAGGGGAGCAGCGGGCGGCAGGAGAGGTCTGCGCGCCACGTGGGACCCTCCTCCGGTGGCCGGGGAGCAGCTGGGGATTGAACCGGCACCGCAGAGGCCGCAGGCAGCTTCGCAACCCAGCGCTCAACCGCTGCGCCACCTGGGAGGCCCCAAAGGTATACTGATTTTAAAAGTTTAATAGTAATAAGATTGAGTATGTTTGTAGTGATGGTACAAAATACATGGGCACTTTTAGAAAGCAATTTGGAGACACGTGTGTATATGTGAATGTATGTATTCTACATGTAACTGCATGTATATGTTACACAGAAATGTGTGTATATACATGCATATGTAAAGAAATACAATAAGAAATATTTCTTAGGGATATTCTACTTAGGTACAGAATATGTTGACTTCGTTACAGAAAAAAATCATTGCTCATTAGTTGGAAAATATAAATACAAAGTTATTATTTATGAAATTTTAGCTGGGTTAAGAATTTCAGATTTCTAAGAACAACAAGAAGCACCCATTGAAAGAGATAAGTAATATGGTTAGAATAGTGTAAAATCAATCAGTGGTAGATAGAACCAAGTGGATACCGTTTGGCCTATCTCTGTATAGGCAATTAAGGCTGGGTTAGCCAAGCCTGATGCCTGCTGTACCTCTGCACTTAGGCTAAAAAATCCAAAACAAAAAACAAACAAACAAAAACCTTCATTGCTTGCATCGACTTGATCTGAATGTTCAGTATGTTTTTGTCCAAATATACTGCAACAAAAAATTAAATAAAACCCAATATTTCTAGTAATCAAAAAAGTCAAGAATATTTTTGAGATTATTTCATATTCCTCACCGTTAACTTGTTCCTTTTACATTATTTTACTGTTCTGTGAGGACCAAAACCAGAAATTTAACAGACTTCTCTGACTTATTGAAATGTTATATACAATGGTACTTCTCTATTTTTAGGTGACACATGGGTTAATTAGAGCATGTAACCTATTTTTATCCCTTTCCAATAGATCTTGCTGTTTAAGGTATTCATTTCATACACAACTTACCATCTTTGTACATAGTCAGCAATGAGCTATGGCACCACATTTACATTACCCTCATCGTACAATTTCTCATCGTTTCTTCCTGCATAATAAACCTAAAAGAATTTCTTTTGCCTCAAGAATAGTTGTTTTTTTTTTTAAGATTTATTTATTTATACAAGCACTGGGGTATAGGCCAGAGGAGCGGGAGGGTGAGAGAGTTCACCAGAGACAGAGCGGGGAGCAGAACAGGCAGAAGGAACGAAACACACTGCTGAGGGGAGCAGCGGACAAGACAGGAGAGGTCTGCCGCGCCATGTGGGAATCGCAGAGGCTACGCACAGCTTCACAGCGCTGCGCTCAACCTGCTGCGCCACCGGGGAAGCCTTCAAGAATAGTTTTTAACTACTCTAAATACTGTAGAGTATATTCTCTTTGACGTAAATCAGTGCAATGATAAAGGAAAATCAGAATTCCTGATATGTAGAGTGTTCAATGTGTATCAGGGAGTATTAATTAATTGTGCTAAAAAGGGAAGGTAGTAGAAGAGAACATTTGAAAATATTTGGATGAGGAATTTTAACAGAACTGTCATCATTTAGTTTTTCTGAGATATTACTATGGAATAAATATAAATCTCTAAGAAAAGTTATCAAATGCTATTTGCATGCTTGCTGACATAAACTTTTATATTAATTGTACAGCTTACAGGACAAAAACCCATGCCACAAACTTTGGGGTGTTAGAATGCATGAATTTGAGATAATATTCATCGTTTCTATTATGTGAACTGGAATGATTAAATTTAAGATCAAATAAGAGGTCTTGTTAGCAACTGTCTGCAAGTGTATAAATAGTTTTTCAAAGGAAGATACTGGCCATCTGTTCTCTTGTTCCACTGAGGATAAAACAAAAGCATCTGAAACTTAGCTTTGAGAAAGGGAGATTCAGGTTATATGTAAGAAACAACTTATTGACATTAAGAGTTGTTTAAACACAAAAACGCACTACCGAGGGAATTTATAAAACGTCTTTCTCTGAACATCAGTAAGAATAAGCCAGACAACCATCTGTTTCAGTGGCTCCATGTGTAGCCCTGCTTGAAGGTACAGTGCTGGATGGTAAGGCTCTGGAGATATCTTCCATTTTATAAAGATGTAGGCAGCCTGGACATGGCGACAGCGAAGCTATCCTGGAAAGGTGTGGGTACATGACGGCCACCCTGTCTGAAGTGGGGGAGGTGGGGCCCTCCATTTCTATAATGGAAATGGCAATGTAAACTAATAATGCAATGAAAATATTTTTTTAAAAGAACAAGCTCTAAGAACCCTGACTTAAAAAATTAAGAGAACACTCTAATGCAATTTTAAATAAAAGTTTTGTGTTAACAGACTTAATGCTACATATTATGCTTTTTTATCTTCCAGTCTGTGCACCATAAATATATTAATCTCTTTCTATACATTTTATTTTATTTTAGCTTGTTGATATTCAGTCTCCAATAGATGATATGAAACTCATTTTTTAAGAATATTCAAAGTACAAAACTTCATATATAACTCAGTGGAGACAAAATTTTATCTCTTTGGTTCATGTTTTCCTAAGTTCATATTTTCTGAATAATGAAGAGCAACAATTCCAAATATTTAGATATATCCTTTGCAGTTCATAAGAATAAATTGTCTATAAACTTTAGGAGTTAAGATTGGATTTGGTAAATTTCATGTCACATTTTTATTTTAAAGTATTCAGGACAGGGAAGCTTTACTAGTACATACCATTCTCTCCCACAGGTGCAATCTTGCAATATATCAAACTTTTAATTCTTAGGGGAGGCTAAATATGGTATAAAAGCCAACAGTTTTGGGCCTCCCCTGGTGGCGGAGGCAGTTGAGCGCAGCACTGTGAGCTGACCACAGCCTCTACAGCACCAGTTCGTTCCTGGCCGGCTGGCGAGGGTCCCACAGGGCGCGGCAGACCTCTCTTCTTGTGCCCACTACTCCCCAGCTACTCCCCTCAGCAGTGTTTTTCGTCAGTCTGCCTGTTCTGTTCCCTACTCTGTCTCTGGTGAATCATCTCATCCTCCCGCGCATCTGACTTGTACCCCCTTTCTTGTATTTAAATGGGTTTAAAATGCTATGTAGAAATAAACTTTAAACATGTGTAAGGGCAGGACATGGGCAAGGGCAGGTTTTCCGATCCTATGCAGACCGGGTAAAGGAGGAGTCAGAGTCCTCAGTAGTTTTGCAGGTTTTTATTTGGGTTCACCAGGCATATGGCAGGCAGGGGTGCTGGCTGCCAGCACCTCTGGGAGGCCTGCCAGCCTCCCAGCCCCCAGCAAGTCTTCACTCTATCTGGGCTCTCTGGCATTCTTTCTGCTGCTTCTCCGCTTCTGCTTCGGCTTCTACTGCTGCTACTGCTGCTGCTGCTGCTTCTACTGCTCCTGGCGTCCCCATGATGCCGCCCTTAAAAGCAGTCTTAGCTCAGCTGAATCCCATCTACCTATGCCCACACCCTATTCCAGGTGCCCGCCATCAGGCATGCATTCAGGACAAGGATCCATCATCTATCCTGATGGCAGAAGGGCAGAAAAGCCTGATATTTTCTTTATCCTACAACATGTAACTTTGATATGTGTCTTCTTTTCATTTTTGCAATTAATCTTAGCTTTTGAAGTTATATGGCATTTAATGTAAGTCCAGAGTATAAAATTTGCATTAACTTGAAGACATACCCATACTTACACAAACAAGGTCGGAAGATCAACAGGATTAGAGACAAATGTTAACTTCAAATGTATAAACTCAAAGTTATTGAGGCTTTTAAACTGACTAGCACATCTATTTTTTTTTATATTTATTTATTTATTTATACAAGCACTAGGGTACAGTCAGAAGCGCGGGAGGGTGAGAGAATTCACCAGAGCCAGAGTCGGGAGCAGAACAGGCAGACTGACTGAAATACACTGCTGAGGGGAGCAGCGGGCGTGGTAGCACATCTATTCTTAATCAAAAGCTTTAATTTAATCATCAGAGTCTGTAAGATGCTTTCCAATTCTGCTTTTCATATGGGGCAGACTAACATTTATTGCCACCGAGTTGATGCAAAAATCCACATATGAGTCTAGAATAGAAATCCAGACACACTCAGGAGTTTTGGTTAACAATTTACCTTTGAAGTGAGTGGCATTAGGAGCTGAGGAAAAGAAGCTGGAGCTTTAACTCTGAATCTGCTGCTTTTCTGACAGAAGAGGGAAATCAGGGTTCCCATCAGAGTCCTATGTGGCCACACGGTGGTGATACAAAGTTCCAGAAGCACATTCAAACCAATACTTTGCACAGATTAGGGACAGAATGAGTCAGAAGTGAACCCCAGCCCAAGGCCAGGGCCCTACGGTGACCTATCCTGCTATGTTTTCACATTAGCTTCCATGCTTGGAAGCAGCAAAAGGTTATCCCTTTATTACCCACATGGTAATAAAGGTTATCCCTTTATTACCCACATGTTGAGTGTAATTATTGACTTAGATGGTCATACTTTTAATCTACCTCATTATCAGACAACTATTAGATTCACTGTTGAAAACATTGACACCATTTTTACTCTCATCATATTCATTAGCTCAAGTCCTCAGATGTTCTGTACAGAGATAGCAAAAGATGGGAGAGTAAAATTCTAGTCAAAAACTTTTTCCTATATTGTACAAGCAATTAAACACCAATATAAAATATGTATTCTATTTCCTCTTAAAAGGAAGGATATTTGTCCAAGAAGAGGCGCTTCAAAGGGTCAGCTGTTGATGTCCTTGGCTGTGGATGTGCCTCCTGAATTGCAGAAGCACCAACTTTAGCACTCCCCTGTGCTGTCTGGTCTCCTCACCACCTGACTTCTCTGGCATCTCACTTTCCTCAGAATTGTTAAAAATACTTGCAGAGAAACACCTTGAATCAAGTGGTATTTGCAAGTGGGCCAATGCTTTTATCATAAAAATCTAATTCTAGCTCCATCCATGTTGCTGCAAATGGCATGAATTTATCTTTTTTGATTGCTGAGTAATATTTCATTGTGTATATGAACCACATCTTCTTGATCCAATCATCTATTTTTGGGCAATCATACTCAGCTAAATAAGCCAGAAAGAATAAGAAAAATACCGGATGGTCTCACTCATAGCAGGAATTTGTAAAACCTAAATAAGGGACGAAAAAAACCTAATTATAATAAAGTAAAAATCAAAATCAACAAGCAACTATAAACCAGAGATACACTATGGGGGGGGGGAGTAAGATGAAAACAGGAGGGTGGGAATTGTATGGGGACTATAACCAAGATGAAAATGCATACATTGTGCAAAAATGAAAAATGATGTAAAAAATGTATTCAAAAAGTCATACAGTTAAAAAAAAAAAACTAAATTCTCTTTAAAGGCAAAGATTATTACTACTGCCAAAAATAAAACAATGCTGTGCATGAAGTTTGATATCTAATGGATTTTGTCAGAGCTTGTGTCTTGATTGATAGAGAGATATTCCAGAATGGCGTTACAGAAGAAAGCCTCAAGGAACACGCTTGACTTAGCAGCTATGCTTTCAATTTCCTTTTCAAGTATTTACATTTATGAGTTGTGTAGAAAACAATAACCCCGCTCACATTTGCAGTGAGCTCTCTTATTCATTAGTTACAATCGATGAACAATGTTTTATGGTTTCATCAGCCACTTGCATTTCCTGAATAAATGCAAAATAGTACAAATGAGCAAACTGATAAAGGAAATGTAAATGGCACTGGAGGAAGTAATATACGAAGGAATAATCATGGATAAATAACACCAGGCATGCTCAAGGCCGCCCAACGCGTTTAACGGAAATATTAGTCAACAGTCAACATGAAATCACTGTTCTGTACTTAATAGGAGAAATATTCAGGAAAACAAGATAATGCTTTTGACATTTTTGCAAAAGCATTATACAAAATCATATTTGGAGGGAATTCGTTGTTTTTAATACCAAAAATGTGTATCTTCTTAATCTTAAAATTTGATTGGCTTTTAATTTTCCTTACTTGGTGTTTATGAATTTTCCCTTCTATCATAATAATTAAAAAAGGATGTGTTCTATGATAAGATTGTCTTCTTGAGACAATATTCTTTCTGCATGAGGGTATTTAATTGTTATTAAGGTGATTCTAAAATACAAATATTAAATAATATTTTTCACATTTTTTCTCAGAAAATAAATATGTACCACATCTAAGTATAGGGCACTGGAATCAGTTATTTGTAACATAGCAAAATTGTAATATGTAGAAGTGAAATATTAAAAAAAGAGCATTCACTGAAAACACTGTTTTACTGATAGAAGCAGGAAGGTCTGGACTATGAATGACAAATGAGAAATTCAATAGTAGTAATATTTAGGAATGTACTACATTAAATACAAATGAAACAGAAGCTAACCAGGCATTGTCATTTTATGTATCTATAATAAATATATTCTATATTATAAGAATAAAGGACATCTGTGATATTTCCATCTTCTTTTATTCTTAGGTTCAAATCAGAGAAAGACCTGAAGGATGCTCACTTGATAAGAATATTAGGTATCTTGGCACTACTTCCATTACAATATGGATGACTTTTAACAATGTACTCCATTTGCTTTATTTCACATATCACAAATTTCTACTTAAGTTCATTCCTCACACAGAAAACAATCCACTATTAAAATGATGTTTAGTATCCATCATTCTAGTGTACAAAAAGGTGCTCAAGTGAGTCACAGAGTTTTATTTCAGTTCTTATATCTGCAAGACCTTTCCTTGTCCTCGGCGGGATTTGCTGCCATCAATGCCCGCGAGCCTTAGGACACCAGGGAGACACCTGCGGGCAAACAAGCCAGTTCCAGGGGTTGCTGTGGCAGCCCTTGCAGAGTGCACTGGGACGAAGAACAGGGCTTTGAAAAGAAGCTGTTCAGAGGAGCTTATGCCAATTTGACCCTGTGGTGGACAGTTCTAATGAGGGTTGAAGAAGTAGGGACCAGTCTGGATTGGATGCTGCCGGGAAACAGGAGCCGGCAATCGATGGCGAGTGACAGATCTGGCTTGTCCCTGGCAAAGCAGCAGTTGTGTGAGTCATGTGGGAAGAAGAACACAGTGACTGTGACGGGGGATGAGTGTCCTCATCTCTGCTTGTGTCACCACAGTCATGGATGGACCTGCCTAATCTTTCTTCTGTATTCTCTGATGACTGTTTGGCCAGGACCCTTGATGCCAGTTGCTAAGGCCACTTCTTCACTTCTTAGGGTAGAATTTCTGAGTATGAGAAAAATATTCCAAGCCTTTTCTGAGATTTCTTATTACAGACATGTTTTAAATTATTCTAAGCAGCAATAGAAAATGGTGAAACTAATGACAATTTTTGACTTATGGAAGTGCAAACAGTCCTCACTTTACATGGTAAGGCTAGGCTGTAAAAATATCCATGTAAGTTGAAATTGTACAAAGTGATATTTAATAATAAATAAGAAAATTAAAATGGTTCTGTGATCTTTAAGAAATGTCATCAAAATATTAAAAACGCTCCTATTGTGGACTATAAATGTATAATGAAATGGAAAAAATGTGAAGCTAATATTTAGTTAGTAATTTGGAACACTGACATGAAAGTGTTTTATCTCTTTGTAAAAACTTTATCAAGAGTAGTTTATAGGGCACTTTTGCTTTTTCTTATCTTACAGTTTAGAGACTGGGGATCTTTTCTGTCTTGGCAAATTGTCATACTCCTTTCTAAGACTGTATCAGTTCCCAATATTTTATCCTTTCTGTTTTCAATGTTGTGAAATATTTAATTTGTGACACTCATTCTTTCATAACGATTTTCCTCATTTACATCAATCAGTCGCCTTCAAGAGACCATGAGGCTGAAAATCTCCAGCCCTGCCCACCGGGGCCAGCTCACATTCTCACAGCTCGTGATTTCCGTTATAACTCCATTCAGACTCGGTTTGGGTTTCGCTTTCAGCACTGACAGATTTTGTTTCTTTGATGCATTTTAATTTTTAGTGGACAGTTCCCCTTTTGATTTTCCAAATCTGTAAAACTATTTGTGGGTTAATTACTGGGAGACAAAAGGCAAAACAACTACGCACTTGGCTCTCACTGTGGACTCACAGCCCAGCAGGGACAAACTGCCCTCAACCATCAGGTTTGGGAAAAGTGGTGTGACTGGGTTCTGGCCATGACATACGTGTTATTTACACAGTGACTTGGGAACGGAAGTGCTTGGAGCAAAATCTGCATGCACACAATGGTTCTTCTTAATTAGCCTGGTAAACTAAAATTTGAACCATGTAGTTGGGGCTGGTTTTCTTCAATGAAACCGTGCTAACAGAAATGCAGGCAGAGCAGATCCTTACAAGATGGGCACTGTCTGCATTTAGATCTTTTTTTTTTTTTTTTTTTTTTTCTAAGGCTTATTATTTATTGTATTTTTGACTTGTTTGGGGCCCTCAGTAAATTGTTTGCATTTAACAAGTTGTTTGACTCTCACAAGTCTTGCATTTCATACTTGAGAAGTCAAAGCAACACCTTTGATCAGAGTGGAATGTTTTTTTTTTTTTTTTTTTAAATATTTTATTTTATTTTTTTTTTTTTTTTTACATTTGATTGATTTAGCTTGGTATCATGATTTTATTTATTTTTTTTAAATATTAATTTTATTTTTATATCCCCCATACAATTGCGGCGTTTGCATTTAGATATTTCTGATGAATCAGCATTTAGCTTCTTTCCAAAGTTTTAAATAAAAAGTCATGTATGCTTGGTGTTTTTGTCTATGATCATAACTGGTTATTTTATTGAGATGGGAAGAAAGCTAATCAAAAGTTTTCTTCTTGTGCATTATATATGAAAGAATGCACTTGTTACAGGTTTGAGAAAAACAAATAAATATTAAAAGGTGCATTACCCACATAATAAGAAACTACAGAGTAGGTACTAGGGTGGATTCATGCAATGCCTTTATGTCATTATAATGACCGAGTTCTATCTATTTTTTCCACTCTACCATTACAGCCCCCAGTTTTGTCCTCAGGTCAGTGCACTTATTTTTCCTGGGCTACTGTGACAAATTATTACAAAGTGGAAGGCTCAAAACAGCTAGCTCAAAAGCAAGGTATCCAGAGGGTCATGCTCCCTGAAAAACTGAGAAGCTGTTTCTCCTCCTAGCTGGGTGGAGCTTGCTGGTGTTCCTTGACCCGCAGCGACCTCCCCTGTCTCTCCTGTCATCGCATGGTGTTCTCCTTCTAAGTCACAGTCTCTCCTCCCCTTATAAGGATTAGGACCCACCCATTCAGTATGATCACATCTTGACTTTATTTCCGAAGACTTTCCATGCAAGGGCAGTCACACACACACAGGCAGAAGAATAGGCCTTCAGCATGTCTTTCTGGAGCACATGATTCATCCCATCTCACCCCCATGATCACAGTGTGTCTACAAACAGTTTTGCTTAGCCGTCCAGATGCAATAGCTACCAGAAGAAGAGATCAGCACTTCCTCCTCTCAAGTCAAATAAACATTTCCCAGGATTTGCCAAAATAATTTTTCTTTAACTCATTAGCTAGAATGTTTCATATGCCTAAGTTCATATTCACCAGAAGTAAGGGAAATGGACTTCTGTGGTTGGACTTGGCTCTAGGTGCCTTTACAACTCACAGCTCTGAGTGCTAAGGTGCTTAACAGGAAGGACTCCTTGGGAAGAAACGCAAAGGTAGGAACAGAGATCAGCTACACAGACCACACTGTCCACTGTGTATACTTCCCATGTCTGTGTAGCCAACTAATCTGAGTCATCTGAAGTAGTACCATCTGGTGCTAACGAACAGATTTTGGACTTTAAAATTGCCTCTTTCATTTACTAATTGAAGGACTCGAGCTCTCTGAACTCAGAATCATTTTTGAAGCAACTCTTAATTACTTTACATACTTCTTATGAAAATTAAATGCCCATAAATACAACGTTTCTGGAACATAAAAGTGGTTTAATAGATTAAAATTAATAACTATGCTTTCACTACACTAGATATTAATACCTGGAGGTAATCTGCAGATTCGTCAAGACTATACCAATGTATTAACTCCTTTCCCAGGGTCACCGCTTTGACAAGAGACAATTTTTTAAATGTCCCCAGTTTTACTGAATGCAAATATCTATTATCCCACTTACATTACTTCCACTATGTCAATAATATTCACCATTCCTGTAGGCATGAGATTGATCAGACTTCTTCAGCCTCATTTCCCACTGACACATATTTTAAGTTCATGACAGGCTGTCCTCTAATCACCCACCCAAGTTAATTTTCAATAGGGCTACAGAAAGGCATAAGGGACTATTCTGTTAAAATGTGCTCTTCACTGTCTTCTCTAAGGCCTATGGTGAATATTTCCTCCCTTCAGCATTCACAGATCATTTCAGTCAGCATGTATCTCTCCTAGACACACATTAGAACTATTCCCTTCATTATATTTTTTGGTCCTTGATTCTACTTGCAGTTACTGTTCATATACAATGGTATGAGATAAATTCCAATTCAGTGTATAATTAATGCATGACAGTATAACCAGGTACATCTCATCTCTGAGTAAGGGAATAAGACAGTTTTTGTGGAAACAGGGCATAGAAGACACGGGCTTCAACAGGTAGAGAGCACATACAGAAAACTACTGTAAAAAATGCAACTTAGTTTAACCGAGAGCCACTGTTACTGGTGCTCAATGTGCACTTGGGCTAAGACCCTTTTTAGCAGAGGGTCTGTAAGTGCTGTTGTCAACATAATGCATTCCTGTTGAATTTCTGATTTCCAGCTGAACTGCCTAGCTTCAATCAGTAGCCATTCCTCACCTCCTCTTCATCATCCCATCTTCAATCACATTTTTTTAATGTCCTAAGTTGTCTTTTAAGTTATTAGAAATCTTTAATTGTTTACAAGCCACAGACTTGGCATACACTACAATAAAACCTGATTATATAACCTGAAATGGTTAATTTTGTTTTTAAAGTATACCAAATACTTTCTTGGTTATATTTATATCTTCTTGGAATGAACATAATTTAGCTTAATATGTCAATATAAACAGCTGACAATGAAATAGGAAACTGCAAAGTCTAATAATCCGAATCCCAGAATGTATTCTTAGTTTGCTTTAGCATTAAACCCCATTCTTTCTGCAGGTATTGATGCTGTGTGTGATATCCACTACATGTATTTGATCCACAAAGAAACTTTATATTCATGAATTCCAAATTACCATTCATTGAAAACCTGTATTATACAGGAAAAAGCTTTGAGCCAAGTCTTTCTAACTGACCCACGAATAGCAATGTCTTCTTTAATGGTCACTCTACATAAGGCATGGAAATCAAATTATTCCCCAGAGTTCTATAGTTCGGGCCTCCAGATGATATGCTATAAAACAGACCATATTGTCCCTTTGCTGAATCTTTTTTCATAGTTACACAGTTGGTCAAGAGTGCTTGTATTTGCATTATTTTTCAAATTCAGATATTGTATAGGATGTTTAAATACAAAACTGCACAACATAGCCAATCAAAAGTTTGAAAAATTTAAAGAGCCAGAATATCCTCATAAAATAATAAAGATAGGTAAATGCTAAAATGGCATTAGGTAGGATATGATTTATTCTACTTTCAGCATTATCCAAAGAATTTGCATTGGATGCACAGAATGTTGTGGAAATTAGATCAATTTTATAGACCACGTAATTATTATTACCATGCTATAATGGAGAACATTTCAGTACTTACTGAGTTGATTCTATTCATTGTCAGTCCCCCCAATACTGTAACCCTTTATGAAAGAAAAGTAAATCATTCAAAAAGAATCTGGACCTGGCACAGAAAATATTTGCTACTCAATGTCAACCATTCACAAAAGATTTGGGAGAGTTCTGAGAGATCTTTTCTTTTGTTAGCATTTGTAAATAGCATCTAGTATCACATACTTGGATTCCTACAGTGGGTAAAGTCATGGGTAACATGCTTATAAATATAATGCAGAGCATCATCCCTGGACAGAAAAAAACCAAAAAACCAAAAAACAAAACTGGGTGTATACCATCCAATCAGACTAACCTCTGAAGAAACCATATCCAAACTATAATTGTTATGTAGACCTGTTCTTGTTCAGGTATCTGAATTAAGAATACACATTAAGGGCTTCCATTTAAATGCTTATTTATTAACCTACAGAATATTTTTGTTGAAGTTGAATTAGATAAAAATGAGAAATACATTACACATAAACTAATCAATTTTACAAATACTGCACCCTGAAAACTGATGATATTTCGTGTAATGCTAATGTTAATGACATTTCTATTACCAGAAACCTGACCAAAACATTGTCAAGGATAATTTCATGAACTACTTCTTTTCTGGTCTTTCAATATCTTCCTTTCTTCATTGCCTTGATCCTCTGTTATTTTCTGCTTTTTTATAAATCAAAAGAAACATAAAATAACAACAAAAATCTACTGAGGAAAAGAAAATTTTTAAAAAGCTAACATACATTTATTTTCCAGATCTAGAACGTTTATTTAAAAATTAAAGAAAAAAACTAAAGGAAGAATAAGAAATACATGTACATGCCACTGCACCGAAATAAGCACCTTCCATAGGGGTCGAATGTCTTTCAGATTTCCAGGACATCTCTTTCTGAGTCTCTTCTGTAATCCTCATTAGTCCACCAATTTCATTCATTTGAAGAAATATTCTTGTCTCTGCACGTTCTATCTCTAGTTTCTGAGGATTTTAATAGATAATAAGCAAAGTTGGGCACCTCCTGTAGGGCAGAAGGAAGTCAGCTGTGTGCAGGCCACACTGGAATGCCTGCTGCAGTTGCTTTTTGCCTTGACATTCCCAGCCTGTGTGCCAAGTCCCTTCTGCCAGTTCCCTTTGTGGCTTATGTGGCACTGCTTAATGATGTCACAGTCAGCTTCATATTCTGGCAGGAAAAGACTGAATGGAGGCAGAATATAGACTAAAAAAAACTCTTAATTGCACCAAAGTCTTGATTTTGCCTTCATATGTCACATAACACACAATCAAACATCCCTTCCAGCTGTAGCAGTCTATGGCTCTGACATTCAATAATGTCATATCTATTGTGTGGAAAATTCACACACCCTCCGCAGTATGTTTTTGCATGTCTATGCTTTCAGCATTGATATCCTCAAAAGTAAAATGTGGCGTCAGCACAGAATATGGGTAAACTCCTCTTGGGCAGATCTGTCACAAAGTGTGAGAAAAAAAGTTGTTTTTATTTCCTTAAGATTTTTAATACTGTATTAGCCTATCATTTATGTCATATTTACCTAATTTAATTGAAATCTTAGAGAATGTTTGAGGAAGCAAAACATCCCTAGTACTTAGAAAACATTCTGCACATTCTATATTTCCATTTCATGAATATGTTCACAGAAGTTGTTTCATATCCTGCGGTCAAAATGTGGTTCCGGTTGGGTCCAACTTGAAAATAAATTTTACTTGAATTTTACCTGAAAATAAATTTTACTTGAATAAAATTTACTTGAATGCCCTTCTTTTTTTATACTATGGTTTAAAAGATACATATTAATGTGTGCTCCAATGGGCTCATATAAAATGTGAACTGGGTAAACTGTATTTAAGAAACATTCCATTTTCAAAATAATTTAACTTTAAAACTCAACTTAGAAACACAATTTCACAGGGCAAAAACGAGGTTCCCAAGTTACGCTACAAATGTGCAAATCCTAATCCCTGGTCCTTCCGTTATTATACTGAGTTGGAAAATTTTAGTACAGTAAAATTTAATTGTATTATTAGTTGCATGTCTGGGATAGCTTGGCAGTCCTGGGTCATCTCCTGTAAACACTGCCCTTCAATTGTAGTAAAGAGAATTAAGAAATGTTTTATCAGCTTTGTTAGAAAATACAGCCCCAGGCTAGGTTTTTTTCCCTATTGAAACAAACTCCTGAGTTATAGAACCTTCCTAATGATTAATGTAGATATAATTTGTCCACATGTACAAAAATGTGCTACATTTGCAATACCATCTTTTATTTGTCTGGCTAAATTATTTAATTTCTACTGAACAATTTATCTATCTGTTGTCTCTCAGCTCTCTGTTCCTGGTTCTGTGTGTTGACCATTAATGCAAGACAGAGTTAGAACAATGCAAACCACATTTCTGAGGCATCTTTGCAAAATGGGTTCATTTAAAAGGAGCATGCTATGGAAAAGGAAAACACTATTTTTAGAAACAAAAAAAGGGGGCCTCCCCGGTGGCGCAGCGGTTAAGCACCAGGTTGCGAAGCTGCCCGCAGCCTCTGCAGCGCCGGTTCGATCCCCGGCTGCTCCCCGGCCACCGGAGGAGGGTCCTGCATGGCGCGCAGACCTCTCCTGCTGCTGCCCGCTGCTCCCCTCAGCAGTGTACCTCGGTCCTTCTGCCTGCTCTGCTCCCCGCTCTGGCTCTTGTGAATTCTCCCACCCTCCTGCGCTTCTGACTGTACCCAGTGCTTGTATAAATAAATAAAATAAATCTTAAAATAAAAGAAACAAAAAAAGGTAGATTATCTCAAAGTATTTTGCCAAATGAAGGATGTCAGACTCAAAGTTTACAAAGTGCAAGCCTACATTTATGACATTTTAGAAAAGGCAAAACAATGGTTCTGGAGAACATACTAGTGATTAGTAAGAGACTTAGGCTTGGGGAGATGAATTAAAAAGTAACAAGAGGGAATTGGGAAGTGTCCTCTAGGAGGAATGTTGGTGGGTAACAAGACTGATTCTAGAGGAACAGAATTTTAAGGATGGATTTTCTGAACTGGTTCTGGGGTTTCTGGAATTGGGTTTCTTATCTGATTAAATGTAAATGAAACTATCTACAGTAGTAAAGAGAACACGCCATGCTACATGGGGTGAATTGTCCAGAGAAATACTGAAATTACCTGCATTGTATACATCTAATAAATCACTATTTATAAGAAGCAGGAAGTAACTGTAGCTGATACCAGTGAAGATTTGGGGGAACCAAAGAACATAATGATGTTTTCTAATTGTTCATAATTGCTCTTTTCTTTCACTGGTCAAAGTGGTGAAAGAAAAGAAAGGGCTCAGGGATTCAAATTTCCATCTCAAGTGCCCCCACAATAATCTAAGAGCACAAGGTGTGTCATGAAGGAGAGCCTTATCTTCTGGAGCCACAGAGCTGAAATTTCTGAAAATCAAATGCAGAATCTCATCCCGTGATTGGCTGAATTATGATGCAAATTGAATTTTCGGCATCACAGGGTGCTTACAGTTAAAGGAAGGGCACTGATGTGAAATAGGGAGAGCTTCAAGTTGTGGTGGGGATGTGTGTGAAGACCCTGATAAAAGAGGGCCTTAAATCCCTAAATACTGATGACTCTTACTCATCAGCTGAAACAGCCTTTTGCCCCCACAGCAGTACAGGGCTTTCCCCCTCCTTCTGAGATTAACCCTGTGCACCGAGGAAATGGTAACATGCTCCCCAGAAAGAGCTGCCTAGCAGGAAATTGCTGATTCTCCTCAGCATCCACTCTGTCATCCTTCTCTGATTCTAGACCTATCACTAGACCCAAGTCCTAGCAGGCCCGACAGGTAAGGCACAAAATGTGACCCCTGAGGGAATATGCCACAGTCCCTAGAAATACAGCCATGCATTCCTTACTGATGTGTCAGCTAGTGACGACACCATTTGGGACAGCTCCCAACAGGGCGTGCTGAACAGCTGCTATGTGGAAAGCTGCCATCCAGGTGTGTGTAGCTGTGCTCTGCCTTTCTCACAACTAAGACATTGCCTGACCACACATTTCTCAGAAGGTAGCCCCTTCGTTAGTTATGGGTGCCTATACTTGAGCTGTCCAGTTAAACAAGCAGCAATCCAGAAAACATCTGTAGGAATGAATATTAAAAGTATGTGGTAATGATAGAAGAAAATTAAAGTTGGATAAAGCCCAATTTATTAATATATATTCACTAAGCAGAGAGGAAGTTAGAAAGGACTCGGGTGGCTAGGTTGGTTGGTTTTGCTTGCTTACTTGCTTGCTTACCTGTGACATGAATAAAAATATTATTCATGTTCAATAAACTGGAAATGTGGGGCCTTCCTTGGATTAGCTAAGAGGAAGGAATTCAAAGGTTTAGAAAATTTAGAATATTAGTGTGAATTAGTCAAGATCTACCCACCCCGGGGAAGTTCAGATGTACTCTTCTGCCTTATAGAGAAGAGATGCGGGCAGCCTCACAACACAGCACTCAACCCACTGCACCACTGGGGAGGCCCCCAGATGTACTCTTCACCAGCACTTTGAGAAATAAATTTGTTAGGGGATCTCTAGCATCCTTGAGGAGCTTCTCTACAGCTCTTCTCTATAAGACCGACATTACAGTGGGAACTGCAGTCTCTCAAATGAAAAACTTAAATGCAATGAGGGTAATTGGTTCCAGGGTAGTAGGGGTCAAGTGAAGCTTGAGTGGCAAGGTGGGTGTGATTATTATAATGGACTAAAGTGAAAGCAGCAATCAGAACAGTCTGACTTGTGCAGACCTATGATGCTGCCTACTTCAGCATGGTGTTTCCAGGGTGAAACAGGTAAGAAGCTGAAGTTCTCACCTGGTCTGTATAAGCAGAAAAGTTCTAACTCAGTAAACGAAAGTCTAATTCAAATCATAAAACAAAAAGCTATACTGTCGGGGCCTCCCCGGTGGCGCAGCGGTTGAGCGCTGGGTTGCGAAGCTGCCCGCAGCCTCTGCAGCGCCGGTTCAATCCCCGGCTGCTCCCCGGCCACCAGAGGAGGGTCCCACA
The DNA here is from genome assembly GCF_014898055.3 of Talpa occidentalis. Lineage (NCBI taxonomy): Eukaryota > Metazoa > Chordata > Mammalia > Eulipotyphla > Talpidae > Talpa > Talpa occidentalis. The sequence goes on from NW_023605194.1 coordinate 115,923,565, forward strand.
CGGTGCGCAGACCTCTCCTGCCGCCCGCTGCTCCCCTCAGCAGTGTACTTCGGTCCTTCTGCCTGCTCTGCTCCCCGCTCTGGCTCTGGTGAATTCTCTCACCCTCCCGCGCTTCTGACTGTACCCAGTGCATGCATAAACAAAACAAACAAACAAATAAATAAATAAAACATGCCTCTATCAAAAAAATAAAAGCTATCCTGTCAAAATTGATTCACAGATTGAGCAAGTTTGCAGACCCAATAATGAGTGAAGGGGAGTCTGGATGCCCCAGAGGAACGAAGCCAGTACACAGAAATTTCAAACTGTTCATCGTTCTCCCAGTCTTCTCTAAAAGAACCTATGACCTTTACCAGGGTAACTGTATATTGAAGAAAAGGAAATAATCACTGGCTCTGAACAGTCACTGACTCTTGGAGACCCAAAATATCACGTTGGCCCTCCAGTGTAACGGTATATGGAGGTTAGGTAATCAAAGTTTTAGCTCAGCTCCATCACCCAAATGGGTCCCGTCCCCAAATGTAACCCCGGTTCCAGAGTGCATAACTGGAATACACTGGGCACTTGAAAGGATTCCCAATTTGCCTCCATGACCTGTGGAGTGGGAGAGATTCTGGCGGGAAAGGCTATTTGGAAGTCATTAAAACTATCTAGGAAACAGTTGGCCAAAAGCAATACTGCATCCCTGGAGAAATTCAGACATTAATGCTGTGCTCAAGGACTTGAAAGATTATGTGGGTGGTGACTCCCACCACCTTCCCATTCCGTTCTCCTACCTGGCCTGCACAGCAGACCGAATTTGGAAAATGACAATGGATTATTGTGAGCTTAACCAGATGGTGACTTCAGTTGCAGCTGTTGTACCACAAGTGGTTTCATTGTGTGAGCAACTCAACATCTCCACCTCCCCTGTGCCTGGTATGCAGTCACTGATCTGGGAAATGACTTTTCTCCAGCCCTGTTCATGAGACCTACTAGAGGCCCTTGGCTTTCATCTGGAAAGGCCAACAATACACCTTCACTGTCTGGCCAGGTAAACATCAACTCTTCAGCGCCATGTTCCAATTGTGTTTGCAGGGATGCTGACGGCGTTTCCCTTCTACAAGTTATTACACTGTCCATCGCATTGATGACATTAAGCTGATTGGGTCAAATGAGCAAGAAGTAGCCACTGTAATAGTATGATTGACAAGACATTTGTATTTCAGAGGGTGGGAAGTAAATCTGACTAGAGTCCATATCCTCCTTTAGTGATAGATATTTCCAGGAATCAAGGGGTGGGAATGGGGGTGGCACTGCTCACCATCTCCCCTAATGTCTCACAGGCATAGATATGCTTCCCGTCTCATGACTACTCCCCACTGGCCTAGAGATCTCAGTTACAGAGGGAGGAATGCTTCCACCAGGTGACACAACATATCCCCTTGAAGTTATCTAAGACCTGTAGTCACTCTGAACTCCTCATTCCTTTCTTCTCCTGTTTCTGGCTTTTGCAATGGGAGTCCATCTCCTGTGCCTGTATTTTAGAAGTATATATAAAGTTTGATTTCACAAGTCCACAACTGGAAAGCAATTTGCCTTAGAATGAATCGTGCCTTGAGTCTCAATCCTATCAGACTTCAATGATACTTAGATGTGACTTCCTCAAATGCATATGCTGACATTTTAACCCTCAAGTTTAAGGGCAGATTGTTAGAATAGGGACTTTTAAGTGACGGTTAGGTTATGACAACGGAACCCTCATAAATAAGATTAGTGACCTTATAAAAAGGCCCTACATTTTTCTTAGCCCCTTTCACCATGTGAGGTTGCAGTGAGGAGGTCATCAGTGATGGATCTCCACCAGACACTGAAACAATGGCAACCCAAAACAAGTGTCTCACACCTTGATTTTGGACGTCACCCTCAAGAACCATGAGAAATCAATTTCTATTGTTTATCAGCCAGCCAGTTGATGGTACCCTGTGTAGCTTGTGTAGCAGGCTGAACATAGGAGGACATTCTACTTTATGAATGTCAAAACTTACAATATTGGGCAAAGAGAAAAAGTGAATACTACTTCATGTAATTAAAACAAGTTTTAAAAAGGATCAATAAAAAAGGAAAGGTAAAAATCTAGATAGTCAGTGTATAGTTGTTCACCATAAAAATCTACTTAATCCGGCCCATGTCTTTAAATGTACATAATGAAATGTTGTCAAGTAACTATGAACAAACAGAAAGACAACAAGTGAGGAAAACAAAGGGGAGGGCAAGAAGAGGGAGAAGAAAACAAAAGAGAAGAAAGACAAAAACAATTAGAATATTACCCCCAGGGTATCTAAGACATACGATCTACAGAACATTAATTTATGATGCTGTAGATGAGGAATAATTTGCCTATATTTTTAAAAGATGTTCCTGTATTTATACATTTGAGTACATTTTTCTTTAATCCATGATGGGATTTGCTGCTCAGGCCACTCATTAAGCCCCTTTGATGCTATTACTGCTCACCAGCCCTGCCTCTCCCAAGGCGATTGCTAATTACCAAGATCTCCTCATCCAGTGGCTATACAACATGGTATACAAACCTAGTTTCCTCATCCCTCTTTGGAATGCTTCTCAATGGTCATGCTAGTTCCAAGGGGTCAGCTAAGATCTTCACCGAAACTATACCATAATCAAGTCTGTCCTCTCTCCAAAGCTGCTTCTGTCCATTTCTGAGTCACCATTCCACAGGTGGTAAATACAAAACCTTAGTAAACTTCTTACACACTAATCTACATCTTAGAGTCTCCTTTCCTAGTAATCCAGTCTATGGCGATTAGTCCTAGCTAGGAAAAAGGAAACAACTTCCTTTTTATTTGTAAATAAATAAGTATACAAAATCATTAGCTTAGCTCAGTTCTCAAATGTTCTCTTAGTTCTAAAACGTTTAGTTCTGTTACTGGATTAAAAATATTTAATCAAATCATTCTCATTTGCATTTATGACTTCATCATAATTTCCCTCTGAAAGAATTTTTAAGGAATCCATTTTAGTTGATTGCAGCTCTGAAGTTATTTCCTAAGACTACATATAAATTGTTGAGTAATTTCTATTCTTGCAAAATTTTTATTACTAAAAACTTATTTAAACTACAACTTTAATTTTTATCCGGGAAAAATATTGAAAAAATTCTAAATGAGTAATTTAGCTTACCTTAGCAACAATTCCAAGCTTTCAACTTTTCTGCTAAGTTGCAAAGGAGATACCTTAATAATTGGAGATGAGTCTACTGTAGTCATGAGCTGAGTATTTACATGAAAATTTAAGTACTGTAAAAGTATTGTTTGAATAATTAAGAGAGACTGGGATGTCTAATGTTTTGAATATTCATAATAAAGAAGTGAAACAAAATAAAACAATATTTACATAAAAAGTCAATAGCTTAGATCATGAGTTGTGGAAGGGCAGGGAAATAAAGAAGGAGACATAAATAAATTGGGCAGAGAAGAAACAAATTCATAGAGAGAGGTGGTAACACATTGTCAGGAGATAGCTTGAGGCAAAATAGGTGAAAATCACAAAGCAGAGACATGAAGCACAGAAAGGGAAACAAAATTGCAGAGGAGAAGCAAAAGCAAAGGCTTAATAGTTATTCTGAGTGGGACATGTTGACAGCATGCCAAAAGAATTAGGATCTAATCAGTCTGGAGGCCCCATGACTGTGTGGAAGAGGCAGAATCAGATAAATGGAGTCTATAAAAAAAGTCAAGGGAACAAACTGATTTTGAAGGGAATATTATGTTCCTGCCAAAATCCCTTGACTCAAAAATGGGAAGACAGATGATCCCTCCTGTTACATGACAGTTGGGTCATAATCTCCGTTTTATGCACAGATAAGACTGACACTATTTTCCAGTTAACCCACAGAAGATCTAGGACACCATCTATCCATCAAGGGAAAGGTTGACCCTTTGCTAAAAAAAAATAAGTCTTGAAACAGTAAACATGAACTATTTCTTCTGAATTCAAATTTTATATGGATGTGTGTTTATGCACCTACATATATTTATATTTATATATTATGAACACACAATTGATGAAATGATCCTATATCCATATTTGATTTAAGCAATGATTCTAAACATTTGAATTAAAGATAGGACTTCTTAAATTTTCAGGACTTCTGAAATTTTCAAAGGCAATAAAGCTCTTTATACACTTCCAATGATCTAACTCACCTGGTGAACAGACTATTCATTCCCTCAGTACAACTGACTGATGTCCATAGTTCACCTTTTCTCAAATACTGATAGATCAACACATTGTTGATAGATCAATACATTCATTTTCATGTTGACTAATTTTAGTTTTGTTCTATAATTTATCACAATCATATGTACGATTGTAGTCATACAATACAACTGTGTTACTGTAAACAAACATAAGGTGGTGGATGAAATAGGAAGCTTTAAAGAAGACTTGCTTTATAATTAAACGTGTGTCCAACAGCATGGCATCCTCTGAGAATCACTTATACCAGGATCTATGAAAAATGGTAGCATTACTCTCAGTATGAACTATTACTAGCATTTTTAATGCCAGTATTAAGCATGGAAAATAAAATTCAAATTTTAAGTCGTATGTATCTAGTATACAACATATGTAGGTCTTTCACTTGCCAAACTCTGTGATCAAAGGCAGTGACGACATCTCTGCATACTTGAATGGTCCTTATCTTTAATAAGGACCATACCTACTAACATGATTACAACACCATGTCCCTGTGCATGTGTCCTCCTGAGGGTATGACTGGCTCTTCTCCCATGGAGAGGTGAGATCCATGTCTTCTCCCTTGTGTCTGAGTTCCTTTGTGATCATCACAACGTATAGAATGGTGGACATGAAAATGTGTGACTTTTAGGCTACATCATAAATGCTTCCACTTGGTTCTTTCCAAAAGCTTTTGCTTTTAAAACTCAGTCATGTGCTGCGAGGAAGCCAAGACTAGCCTTTGCAACAGAAGTTCACAGAGAGAGTCCATGCATAGTGGAGCTGGCTTGAGTCCTGGCCTATAATCGGCCAACAGCCTGCACCAGCAAGACAGCCACCCCTGTCAGCTGCTCCACTCAATGCTGTGTGGAGTAAAGAGCACTCCCTCCCCCCTGCATCCCTAAGAAGATACACAAAACTTAAGGACCTCTCAAGGTTTTTTCTGGTTTTACACTAATGTCCTCTAATGTAACTTCAGTCACAATAATTTTGCAAGCATTCTTGAAGTATTAGAAAAGGGGTATTTCAAACATTGTAAGAAAATGTAAGATTAACAAAGATATGTACGCACACATGCATTCATCACACATGCTCGCAGACATACAACATACGAATATAGCTATAGATGATTTTTTATAAGTATGGTTTTCCTTCAGAGAAGAAAGAAAGATATGGAGAAAGACGAGACCTGCAACATTAATGAGGACCTACTATCAATTTCCTGGTCATCTTTTTATGTATTACCCGCTGCAGAATGCATTTTGTAAATGAACACACGAACCCGAAGGAAATCACAGCAGTTGTTCAAAACCACACAGACAGAAGTGCACATTGTATTTGAATATCTACATATTTCAAATGCTGTTATATTTCACAACAGTATAATATCATGGGGAGAAAAGATGCACATGAAAGCTCAGCATTATTTGCAAACTCAATATTGATTAGAATCAAATCTAAATCAGATTGTTTCCTTAATCTCCAAACTGTTCACTAGAACATAAGAACTTAAAAACACTCCTCCTGGGCCTCCCTGGTGGCGCAGGGGTTGAGCGCAGCACTGTGAAGCTATCTGCAGCCTCTGAAGTATGAGTTCTATCCCCGGCCAGGGAGCTACTCACATGGCGCAGCAGACCTCTCCTGACACGCACACTGCTCCCTTCAGCAGTGTATTTCAGTCAGTCTGCCTGTTCTGTTGCCCACTCTGTCTCTGGTGAATCCTCTCACCTCCCATACCTCTGACCTGTACCCCAGTTCCTGTAATCATAAATAAATAAATCTTTTTTAAAAAAACACTCCTGCCTACTTCAAAGAGGATATTTTTGGGGAGAGGTTGGTATTAGGTGAATGAATTGTGCGAAAAATGTATTAAACATATATCTGCATTTAAAAGTCTTCACTAATTTGTAAGCTGGGACTGCCAACTAAGCTAATTTTGTTTGACTACTGTGAGGGACAAAGGGTCCTCATTAATGATAATTTATGCATTTACATATACTATGTTAATATACATAATGAAATATATTTGCACACATACATACTAGGCACATGCATATATATTCTCATGTATTAAATTACAGTATTAATATATATGTATTTTAGAGATTTCTAAAAGAACTATCAAAATGATTCAATAACTCCAATGATTATAAAAGTATTTAAAAAATAAAACAAACAAACCAACTAAAAAATAATTAAAATGAAAGTAAGCTACACTCATCTTTTTATTGAGGTAACACAGGCTCTCCCAGCTCAGGTATTGTCACCACACCAAACCACCACCAAGACACCCACAGTCCACTACCACAGTGCACGGTGCCTCTCCCCACTGGGTTGACTCAGTTTGATAGTCAGATTTCTAGAGTCTATTATTAGTATAGATTTCTCTGACCCTTTATTTCTCTATATTTCACATATATTTTCTATATTCCACTATCCAGTATCTGTCTTTCTCCTTCTCACTTATTTGGCTTATCATTGTTCCCTCCAGTGCCACCCATGTTGTTGCAAATGGCAAGAGTTAATTTTTCTTATACATGTACATTCATCACCTTTTGAATCTTCTAAGTTTGTGAGTGTGGTAGAACTAAACCAATAGATGGCCTGGTATCTGGTTTTAAATTAAATTGCTCAGTATTTGAGATACAAATTTTGGAAAATTTTCAATTTTCATTAACTGTATTCTCATCATCTTCTGGGTTGCTGTAATGTCCTGTTATAACATTTGACTCAGACATGCAAACAAACTTTATTCACTAGGTTATTTCAGAGCCACAAAAGGGCAGACAGGAAGAAGTACAGTTCAGATTAACTACCTGCCAATTAAGGCCCATCCAGCATATTTTTCCTTAATAAGTAGCAAAATTATTCTGTCTCGTTTACATCATTCTTCTACATTAGTAGATTTTTAAATGGAGATTATTTAGACATTTTATCAAAGAGTTAGCAAAAGTGTTGTTGAACTTACGGTAATAGCTTCTCAACTGTTTTAGATATGAAATATCTTGATAAACAACTGATTTACTGGATTTTTTGGATAATAAGATTGCAGTACAGAAAAATATGAAAAAATACATTTAGATTTTCTAACTAAAATATGCAGTTAAGTTTCTTGCTAAAAACCCTTGTACAATTGGAGAATTTAATATTTTCTCTTGAAAAACCGAATAAAATGCATTTGGGGATTAAATAATCATGAAAAAATCAGACACATAAAGAGTACTGGAGTATGCATGTCATCACCACGGAAAACATAACTCCTTTAGAATCCATTATGAGAAATTTATTGCCTTGAACAAGATATTTATTCCCTTTGTGATAAAAATATCTTTTAACAAGTGAAATACTTAAAGCAAATATCTCAAAATACCTCATTTAAAAAAGTATTTAGTACCCTTGGAGGTTAAATGAAGCACACTGAAACCGAATAAATAAGAGTCAGTAATGTATTTCTTTAAAATGTTTCACATTGTAAAGGAACACATGGCTGTGAAAAATAAAAATGTTAGTGAAAGTTGTGTACATTTTATATATGTGTGGGTCTCATTCATCTAAAGAGAAATAATTGATTTCATGTGACAGTTTTGCCAATGGTATAACAAGAATAAAAAAACAACAACAATAACAAATATGGGTCCTAAAAGACAAATAGACAAAATCACTTCTAATATGGGAAGTAATCCTCTTTCTACTATATCTGGGAAAAAGATGGCAGGGGTAGATTGGCAAGCATGGATTTCATTGTTATAGTAGTGGGAAATGGAGAAATCTCCTGTCATTATTTCACTTAATGAAGGAAAATATATTACTTGGCATTAAGGAAGATGGGATAGGGATTTCCTGATGATTTTAAATAGTTTAGAAGACTCATATATGACTTTTATAATGTCCTCCACTTTTTGGATTAAGATACATAATTGCCTTTATATATCTCTTAGGAGAGTATGGGCAGTTTTAGTTTATGTCTTTATAATAGTTTATGAAGAATGTATACCCTTCAATGATCCATCTTCTCATAGGTCTTAAGAAACAATAGACATATTCTGCAAAATTTCATTTCATTAATGTAAGGCAATAATAATAGGGGGACATAAAACATAAGTCAATATTACAAATAATTGATAAAGTTACAAATACTGCTTGCTTAGGAAGTTTTTTTATCTTCTAACTAATATAAACATTTCTCACTTCACCAAATCAACCTGCAAATATTTTCATGCAATTTGAAAGCTATCAGAAGATTGTTAGAATGATCTCTAGAAAGTGAGAATGCAGTTTATAGTAGTGCAACAAACAAAAAGTTGAGATAGAATCTGAAGGCTGCTGTTAGACAGGAGTTTGTAAAACTGTCAAAACTATATGACAGAGAAAGAAAAATCTTTGTGCCTAAGTTGTCATCTGTGGCCCATTATACCAGGTACATGTATTTAGACATTTTCAATGAGTTATCATGGGATCATATCCCAAAGCCATGTGTTGTTTGGAAATTCAAGAAGAGTGACCTGATGTACTAAGTATTCTGGTTTGGCTAATGAGCAAAATCTCAGGAAGAAAATCTGGCCTGTCAGCTCCTTGATTTTGAGTGGTGTGACCTAAGCTCACATATGCCATGGTCTTATCAATGCCAGGAGGCAGTTTGTGGGGATTTGATGCCACAGATACAGTAGTAATTAGTTTCATTTACCTTCATTAAGTCTTCTAAGTCCTCTCTGCCATGTTTACCCAGGTGAAAATAAACTAGTTCAGATATTCATCTCCATCAATGGAATGCATACAGATATGTAGAAACATACATAATATTTATATATATTTCTTTAAACATTTTCTGTTTCAATCTTTGCTAATGCTATAGATTTGAATAAGCCAAGATAATTTTATAGCAAGAAAAAGAAATAATTACTCTGTATAATTTTGCTCATTTTAGAGATGCAATGTTCAGTTTCCAGTTTGCCAGAAGTCTTTGGTTACTTTACGGATAATAAGTAAATACTTCCTTAGTCAATCCTGCTGACTTGTACCTGCAGGCATTGTAAATGTTGTCCACATGTCTGTATTATCAGTGACAGTACAAAAAAATACTATTACTGTTTTTAGACACCTAGCTATAAAGCTTAAATATATATATATATATATATATGATATATATATCATACAAATGCAAATCATATATATCCATTATACAGAAAGCATGAACATATTATTATTTAGGGATTCAAAGTTTAATCTTTATCCCAAGTAAATAATAGTCATCTATATAAATCTTTCATGTTCTGCAACTATTGTAAGGTTACTGTTTATTATTAAAAAAATTATATATACAAAGATAAATTTGTTCTGTAAAATTAAACACTTATTGTGATCCTCTCTTCAATCTACCATTCTCTTATTTTTGGTTTTGTTTTAGAAATCCCTCATCTGCTGCTTAAGTCATAGTTGTGTACTTGACTTTTCAGCTGAATACCATATTTTCCATCACCCTCTGCAACTATGCATGGCCATGTGATCGAGTTCTTGCTACTGAGCTATCATATGCCCTGGGTTCTCACTCTCTTCCTTTCCAGGACCTGGACTATGGATGTACTGATGGCAGCGAGTAAGAGGAAAAGCAATAGCTCCACTATGTAAGGTGAGACAGCAGGATGAAGACTAAGACCTTGATGAGCTTATGAAGCCATTACTGCACCTTTTCTAGAATGCTAGTAAGAATAAATATAAATTTATGTCATTTCAGAATGCATATTTTGAGAGTCTTTATTAAAGGAACTTAAGCTATACTCTAAACGATATATTTGTTTTCAAGAGAAATATTGTAAAAACAGATTACATCAAATAATTTCCAGAGGTCTCTGGGAAATTTGAATGAATGAATCATAAGGTGTGTTTTGTGGTGATAGTTTTATTGCTTTTCATGCTGTAGAGTATTTCTAAAACCTTTTACATCCAGAAAACATGTCTTAAAAGCATTTATGTATCATATTGCTTTTATAGAGACATTTTTCAAAATGAGTCAGAATAGCTAAAGTTTATTCTTCTTTGAAGGTAAAGGGAATTTTTATATATGTTTGCACAATTCTATTGTCTAACAATTTTAAATATTTTAAATTATAACATTAAAATATTTCTAATATTTACAAGATATTTCTATTAAGAGATTTAGATAACAAGTGAATAAAGGAAACAAGGTACAATAAAATTATGTGATTAATGCAGAAAAAGAGGAAAACAGAAGCCTACAGTTGAAATCATACTCAATGTTAAAAAACTAGATATTTTCCTATAAAATCTAGAAAAGACAATTAAGTCCTTCTCACTTCTATTGAACATCAAAATAGAAAGTTTAGCTAATGCAATATGATAAGAAAATTAACTAACAAGAATATATTTGGGAAGGAAGAAATAAAACAGCCTTTGCTCACAAATGACAGATTGTCTAATGAGCAAATTGCAAAAAGCCAACAAAAAAGAACTGAAGCTATTAGAGATTATAGTGTGGCTATGGGATACAAATTAATATATTCTGAAATTAAAAAACAAGCTACTCTGGTAGTGGATGTGGTGTGGTAACATGCATCTGACGAGATGTGAGCCTATAGCTGTGGTTCATACTACACATAGTGTAATATACCAATATTATCACAATAGAAATAAATACAATTAAACCAAATAAAAACAAGGTACCATTTACCTCAGTGCAAAACTAAAGGAAATACTTATAGTTTAACAAATATACAAAGAAAACTACAAACTCCAATGAATGATATCAAAGAGCTAAGTAAACTGAAAGATATTTCATGTTAATGTATAAGAAAAGTAAATTTCATTATGCATGTTTTTCCTTAAATGATCTGTAGATTTAATGGAGTACCATGAAATCCCAGTATATATCCATAAACTAATCATAAAGTTTATATGGAAAGGAAAATGAGGCAGAAATGGTAACACAATAATGAAGATAACACTACTCACTTTTAAGACTTATTGAACATATATAGCAGCAAATCAGTATGGTCTTGTTGAAAGAACTGACAAAAGAATGGGACTGAACAGAGAGATAAGAAATGGAGCCGTGAGAGAGAGAGTGTGTGTGCGTGTGTGTGTCTGTATCCCAGTGTATGTATAATGACAATTTTTGACAAAGGAGCAGAAACAATTCCATAAATAAAAGTCAACCTTTTAAAAAATAGTACTAGAAATCTATTTCATTAAAAAAAAAAGAATCTGAATACAGACCTTTAACTGCAGATGGATTATAGATCTAAGTGTAAAATACAAAACTATAAAACTTTTAGTAGATAATTTAAGGACATGACTAGGAAACTTTGGATTTTACAATAACTCAGTAGATGAAACATTGAAGCACACTATTTGGAAGAAGATGAAATGTTAACCCTTACTATAATTAAAAAACTTTATACTCTGTGAAGACAGTGCTAAGAGAATGACAAGGTAAACTACTGACAGGAAACATTTGCAAAATACGTATCTGATAAAGGACTAGCAGTCAAAATACATAAAGTGAAAATAAAACATACAAATTCTGCAGTAAAATTCATCAATCAGGAAATGAGCAGCCCGATTAAATAATGGGCAAAAGATCTGAATAAGCAGCCAAAAAAGACATGAAAATGGAAATATGCATATAAAATGTTTCAATATCACATTATTATGGACTTGAAATTTAAACAAAATGAAAATATCAATGCTTATAAGAGTATGGAACAACAGGAACTTGCATTTATTGCTGATAGATATGGAAACTGAACAGCTACTTTGGCAGATAGCTTGCGAGTGTCTTATGAAGCCAGCCATAGTCACATCACATGATTCAGCAATAGAGATTACAGGTATTTACTCAGTCGAGACAAAAAATAATCTCCACACAAAGTCCTGGACACAAAAGCTTTATTCATAATTGCCAAAAATTGGAAGCAACCAAAATGTTCAATAGGTGAATGGAAATTCAAACTGTAGTACATTAATTCAATGGGATATTATTCAGTAAATGTTTAAAAAATGAGCTAAAGAGCTATGACAAGACATGGGGGGAAACTTAAACACACATTGAAAAATGAATGAAGTCAATCTGAATATGCCTTGTTGTATGACTGCAACCATATGGTATTTTGGAAAGGCAAAGATGTAGAGGTAGTAAAAAGATGAGCTTTTGCCAGAGGGAGTGGGGTGTGGAAAAGGATGAAGTGCCAAAGAGGATTGTAAGGTGGTGAAACCACTCTCTATACCTTGTAAAGAACTGTACACACAATGAGTCCTTCCTAACATAAATCATATACATTAGTTAGTGATAATACTTCAATTTTGGCTTATCATTCGAGACAAATGTTATACACTAATGGGAAATGTGTGTGATTGCTAGTAAAGGGGATATTTGAGAATAGACTACTTGTCTGTAATTTTTCTGTAAATCTAAAATGTTCTAAAAATAAAGTGAATTTAAAAACAAGCTACCTCATTCATGGAATACTTAAATGGTTAAAACATTTAAAAATGTGTTCCTTCATACTTGGTAGACTTAGTGCTCATATGCACCTTTAAAATAAGGATAAGGACCTACTGATAATTTTTCTTTCTCTCTACTTAGAAAACTTAATGACCCATTCTTCTCACCCACATATTGCATGCTAAAATAGTGTTCTCTTCAATTATTTTTTCCTCCCTCACAGTATTAATAAAGTAAAATATTAAGCAGAAAAACAGCTATCTCTGAGGTTTTTAAAAAATGTATGTGAGCATACTTAAGGAAGCTAAGACAACAAAAGATTCAACTCCAAGATAACTAACTACAGCATGAGAATTCAAGACAAAACACACAAATAGAATTAAAATTAAAATGTTGGGTGTAATGTTGTTCTTAATCCCAGGAAAGCCCCAGGAGAACAAATGATGCATTTTTTTTTTCATTAGGGGTTTATAATTTTAAAAAAAATGGCATGCAAATGTAAGCCCTCTCTGCCACTGCTAAGGCTTGCCTGCACAATTGTTGTCTCTGAGTCTTGCCTACACTTGAGCCATGCTTGGCCTTATACTTTTTCTTTGCTATCCTCGGTGTCATTCTTCTTATTAGCTTGTTTTTTTTTTCCCTAAAATATTCTAACAATTGTTGTATTCTAAGTCTTTGCTACATATCTGGGGGGTGGGGGGTAAGGTGGGGGGGAGTATGAGCCATTATCTTCTTTTGAGTATCTTCCGAGTGGATGGTTGGGGAGGTGAAATGGGAGAAGACAGACTGTAATAATAAGGTTGAAGCACAAATACAATGGGAATGCAAAAAACCTCTGGCTGAAAATGGTTGACCACTCAGAGGAGACCCCAGAAAACACCCCCTGTGGGTGCAGCCTACAGGAATGCACATTCAGGTCCGCTGGCTGCTGGTGAAGGGGACTCCTGAGTTTAAGCTGAAGCACCTGAAAAGGGGCTAAGTGTGGACAACTGTCTCCTTAACCTTTCCTTAGCACTGAGCTTTATACTTAGATGAAGATTCAGATTTCTGACTTCTAGCTGGACATTTCCACATAGAGAAAACAGTGCCATCTGAAAATTAATTCTCTCCTCTCCATGAGTCCTCACATCCTCTCTTATCTTTCAACGCAAATATCACCCAGTCATCCTGGCCAGAGAGTGAAGAATTATTTATGATTTCTTCATTTTTCCTGCTCCTATGTCTAAATTATATTGTAGAGCAATAACCTATTATGCTCTTTACTCAAAATGTGCTTTAGGCTCCATCTGAGCAGGTATCATGCAGCTTTTGTTCGCTGCTGAGTGCCCAGCACCAATGACTGACATGTAGTTGGAATGCAAACCTTTCCAGATTGAATGATCAAGTGTAAAGGGCAGGACGGGACACAGTGCAGGTTTTCCGATCCCATGCAGACCGGGTAAAGGAGGAGTCAGATTCCTTAGTGGGTTTTTGCAGGTCTTTTATTGGGGTTCACCAGGCAGGGGTGCTGGGGGGCCGGGAGGCTGGCAGTCCTCCCAGCAAATCCTCACTCTATCTGGGCTCTCTGGCGTTCTCTGCTTCTGCTTCTTCTTCTCTGCTTCTCTCTCGGCTTCTGTTTCGGCTTCTGCTGCTGCTGGCATCCCCGTGATGCCGCCCTTAAAAGCCCAGTCTCAGCCCAGGTGAATCCCATCTACCTAGGCCCACACCCTATTCCAGGTGCCGCCATCAGGCATGCATTCAGGACCGCGAGGATCCGTCAGCTATCCTGACAGCGGAAGGGCAGAAAAGCCTGACATTTTTCCTTACCCTACATCAAGTTAACTAAATGTTACTCAACAGCAAGAAAGAATCCCCACCCCCAACCCAAGCCCTATGGTTGACTGGGGTGGCAGATCTAAGAACCTCAGGTAAAAAAAAAAAAAAATCATCATGTTGAATAATTATTATTAATGTCTGCAAATGACAGACCTTTCCTAATGAGGTTGGCGATTACTATAGATAGACTTTAGTTTACTTAAGCATTTAAATGGCTAGACATTGAAAGGTAGGTGGAAGGCCGAGTTTAGGAAGTGGAGTGGGCAAGCATGTTAGTTTGCGCTGCACAGATTGAGGATGAACGAGGGCAGAGGCTGGCCCATAGGTGGACCTTAGAAAGTGAAGGTGAATGAATGGTTTGGAAGAAAGCCAAAATTTAAAGATGGATGACAAAATTCTTATGGTAAGAGATAACAAATTGGAAGGAGGAGGATTCCAAATTATATTTTAGGCACTAATACCACTATATTATCCAAATCCCATTATACAGGTCAGCCTTATTAGCAAGTGGAAGAGCTATCAAATACCCCAACCCACATTCTATTCCTTATACAAATTCTATATCCTATAGAACTAAAATAATTATAAATTATATAAAATTAAATGTGTAAGTATATGTGAAAGAGATAAAATATGTCTTGATTCGTTTGTTATTTACTAAAATAAGAAATGAAAAGTTACCCAGTGTAGGGTAAGGTAAAAAGTATCAGGCTTTTCTGCCCTCCCACCATTAGGATGGATGACGGAACCCTGTGGTCCTGAATGCATGCCTGATGGCGGGCACCTGGAGTAGGGTGTGGGCCTACGTAGATGGGATTCACCTGGACTGAAAGACTGGGCTTTTAAGGGCTGCGTCATGGGGACGCCAGCAGAAGCAGAGAAGCAGAAGCAAAACCACAAGAGAAAAGCAGGGAGACCACCAGAGAACGCCGGAGAGCCCAGATAGAGTGAAGACTTGCTGGGGGCTGAGAGGCTGGCAGGCCCAGCATCCCTGCATGCTGTATATCTGGTAAATCCCAATAAAAGCCTGCAAAAGCCACCAAGGGCTCCAGGACTCTCTCCAACTTTACCCCCTCTGCTCGATCATAGAAAACCTACTCCATTTCCATCCCTGCCCCTTACACCCAGAAACATAGCAACTATAAACTGATTAGAAATTAAAGGGTATTAAATTTTATAAAATTTCATTAAAGTTTAGGCAAAATATATTTTATTTAAAGATGCTTTTTACAAACAATTCTTATTAAATGTAGATAATTCTATGTCAATTCATGGATAAAGAGCAAATGATGACAATAATTTCAGTTTTCAGACAAACTTGACCACTATAACACAGCTCAGATTAATTATAAAGTGTCTCTGTAAGTATACTACATATTCCATTTACCATTATTATGTCAATTTTTGAGTACTGTAAATTTCATGAATTTTAAGAATTCAGCTGATGTCTGGTTATTATAACTTTACATAATATAATAATGTTAGAAATTACCATCAAAATCAGTTCTCTTTTTAAATGTTGCTATTTAAGTGCAAGTATTCTTCAGAAAATAATCCCACATATGAGCCTATGTGTGATAATGACCTTCATAATAAAAACTGTTCAAATTATGACATAGATAATGGTTCCTTTTACTAAGATATAAAACTAAATCTACTAATCCTTCCAAATTTTAAAAACAGTTTTGGTATTATTCATCTCTCTGATCTGGATGTGATGTTAGTTTCATGAATGTATACTCCTAAAAACATGGAAAAACTGTAAAAGAAATCAATTAATGCGATAGGGAAAAGTAGAAGGAAAAAAAGAGAAATCCTAAAACTCAAAGAACTAATTAAAAGTTGTGGGAGACAGAACAAAATGAAGCAGAGGAAAAGAAAGCACTATATATAGCTTCACAATTGGCCACTTACCCGCCTCTGCAGCATGTGTAATGATTAATTCTGATTGAAGAACAAAGACTACTGGTTTGATGTGCTTAACTAGCTGAATTCCTAAGGGAAAAATGAACTGACAACTAAAAAGAGACTGATGATTTTAATTTTGAATAATGTGAACTATCACTAAATTTTAATAGGGGCAAAACTATTAAAAAGTATATGCTTCTCTTGTTTTCATATTAAATTGGGAAAACATGGTAATTTATTGTCCTCCGTGCTTTGTATACTACTTATTCATTTATCAAATTAATCATATCACAGACTGAATCTATTAAATCTATGGTCTTGAGAATAGGCATGTTTCCTAGTCACTACAAAAGGCTAACACATTTTTATAAATATAAACATACATTTCTCCCCCTCCATTTAGAAAATTCTGAAATGCTATTCTATAAATGTCAAAAGAAACTAAGGTTATAGGCCAGGAAAATACATTGTGATTTTAGATCTTGACCATTATGTGCACATGAGCAGACAGCAGAGCTTAGATGATGCAACTCACCTAATTATCAACTTTGTTAATTATTTTTATTGCAATCATAACAATTAGCTTAAATCAGGATGCCTCTTTTGACTTAAATTGTATTTAAATGTATCACAGTAAAATTCAACATGGAACACAACATGTCATTATATGTGCTAGAAAGTGCAAATAAAAGCAGTTAGTTAAGTACTAATCTAAAATAACTAAAACATAAGTACAAAATAAAATGGGCTTATTTAGGATTGCTGGTTTGCAAATGATAAGAAGTCATTCATTATTGAGTCAGTTCATTGCAAAGGTAAGCTTGGGAAAATCAAGGATAGAGTTTGGTCAGAGAGTTGAACAATTGAGAGCTTCCATTTCCTGATTTTATTTCTGTTTCTCTGCACAATTAACTCTGTTCTCTTTCTCCTTGCTGATTTCTTTCCCCTCAATTTATGCTGGGAAAAATATGACAATGATTTTTTTTTTTTTTAATCAGGAGAGAGAGAGAGAGAGAGAGAGAGAGAGAGAGAGATACAAAACTATTTGAAACTTAAAATAGTTAGGGATCTTGTGGACCCATCTTAAGAGTTTACAATTCTAGAACCATCAATTGTAATAAAGGGAAGAGCACTGTCATTAGCCTGAATAAGTCAGGTATCATCTGGGACTAACCAGCTATGATGGCAGCAGGCGGACACTGGAAGCATTCACATTCCCAGAGAAAGGCTGTCGTTGGAGGGGGCGGCCATCACAAGAAAAGAATAAATGCATAGCCAATCCTTGTAATGGCCACAGGTCTCCAAATCATAGTGTCAACCTTGAAAATACTAATTATGACAAAATTTTATCTTTATTTTTAGGATTTTAGGTTATAGAAAGCAATGTCAACAGATTAACTCAAGTAATAACTTGAGTTAAAAATATTTAGAAAAGTTTTCAGATAATGTCCATGAAAAGAATTAGGCACATGAATGGAAAACCCAGAAATAAACCCACAGATTTATGGTCAACTAATCTTTGACAAAGGAGCAAAGACTATGCACTGGAGCAAAGAAAGTTTGTTCAATAAATGGTGCTGGGAAAACTGGGTCACTACATGCAAAAGAATGAAGCTTGACTACTACCTCACACCATGCACAAAAACCAACTCAAAATGGATTAAAGAACTAGACATAAGACTTGAAACCATAAAATACATAGAAGGAAATATAGGCGAAACACTACGTGATTTGCACATCAAAGACATCTTTACAGATACATCACCCAAAGCAGTGATAGTGAAGGCAAAGATAAACAGCTGGGACTACATCAAATTAAAGAGCTTCTGCACAGCAAAAGAGACAATAACAAAAAACAAAGAGAAACCCCACCGACTGGGAGAACATTTTTGCACACAACACAAATGATAAAGGACTGATCACAAAAATCTACAAAGAGCTGATGAGACTCAGCAAAAACAAAGAAAATAATCCAGTCAAAAAATGGGCAGAAGAGCTAAAAAGAAACTTCTCCACAGAGGAAATGCAAATGGCCAACGGGCATATGAAAAATGTTCAACATCACTTGTAATCAGGGAAATGCAAATCAAAACTACCATGAGATACCATCTCACACCAGTGAGAATGGCACATATTAAAAAACCTAGCAACAACAAATGTTGGCGAGGGTGTGGAGAAAAAGGAACTCTCCTGCACTGCTGGTGGTTTGCACTGGTCCAACCACTATGGAGAGCTGTGTAAAGATTCCTCAACCTACTAAAGATAGAGCTTCCATATGACCCAGCAATTCCACTCCTAGGTATTTACCCAAAGGACACAGAAACATCAATTCCAAAGAGCACCTGCACCCCTATGTTTATAGCAGCACTGTTTACAATAGCTAGGCTTTGGAAACAACCCAAATGCCCAAAAATAGATGATTGGATCAAGGAGATGTGGTACATATACACCATGGAATATTACTCAGCATTCAAAAAAGATAAACACATGTCATTTGCAGCAACATGGATGGCGCTGGAAGGGATCATGCTCCGCGAAATAAGCCAGAAGGAAAAAGAAAAACACCGGATGGTCTTGCTCATAGCAGGAATCTAGAAAACCTAAATAAGGGACCAGGAAAATGAATAACGATAAGAAAGAAAAAATTAAAATCAACAAACAACTATGAACCAGAGTCACTCTATGGGGGGTGTGGGGTGGGGGAAAGGGGGAATGGGGTCAAAATAAGGGGGTTGTAATTTTATGGGGAATATAAAGGTAAAATTAAAAAAAAATAAAGAAAAGAATTAGGCACACAATTGTAAATAATTAAGGGGGAGTTAACATGCAATTTTATTGAAAAATGAATGCTATTTTATTGACTTCCAGAGCAAGGTGGCATAAGGAAGACATAATAAAACGGAACTCCAGAAATGATGCACAGGCTATAAAAATAAATGTGTGAATACAAAGCTGTGATTAAAAAAATGAAAATATAGATTCTTCAGGAGGCAGAAATTAAGATTCATACATAAAAGAACATGCAGTCAGGGAAACGCAGCAGTCAGCTGGCCAGTGACCAGGCTCCCAGGAGGCCAGGTCAGGATTCCTCTTCCCAGATATTGCACTGGAAGCAACATTGCCTTAAAGCAAGAATTGATACTGCCATATGTGCTCCACATATAAAACTTAACAACAATCATGGACTGGTCCAGAAAGGACAGGGCATCACTTCTTTAAAAGTTATACAAAATAAAAACCAAAAGTAAACAAAATTAAAATCTGTAACATAAATATACTATAAAATGTATTTATGAAGAATGAAATTCAGCTTTGTTTTTACTGATGAATACACATTATATTTAGAATTAAAAAAACTGCATAATTAAGGATTTAGCAAAAACTTTTATGTAATAGAGAAAAATAGTTCTTTCAAAAATTTGAAAATACAAATAAACTCATATAAATAATATATGAAAATTAATACAGGCAAAATTGGAAATTTTACTAAATGAATGATAACACTGAATATGTGCTAAACGGCAACACTGTAAATGATGATACAATTTTGAGATGATTGTGGCAAATCTTCAAGAAACAGGTATTTTAGGGAAAGACAGATTATAAGAATGAAACTAAAAATTAATCGTATGATTACAAAATGAGTCACATATCCTAAATAATAAAGCATCATTTTATATGTAATAACTAATATTCATATATATGAATTACAGCATGTATATATTTTACTAATCAGTAAGAAGTTAAAGAATAATGTTTTGTGAGTAAATAAAATACATAGCAGTGTTTCAGCATCAAAAACAGTGTCATTACAATTTACTAATTAATAGATTAAAGAAAATACATGTCTTATTTTGCTCCTTGAAGCCTAGTTCTTGGAAGTATTGATTAGATAAATTGGATGCATCTGTTGCAGACAAGCAGACGGATTACTGTACTCATGGAAAACATGGCCAGTCTAAAATGAAGTATAGGGGCCTCCCTTGTGGCCTAGGAGTAAAGTCTCAGAGCTATCACTGCTCTGGCCTGAGTTTGACACCCAGCCATGGAGCTGACCCACATGGTGCAGCAGACCTCTCCTGACTTGCCGACTGCTCCCCTCAGCAGTGTATTTCAGTGGATCTGCTCCCTACTCTGTCTTTGGTGAATCCTCTCAAGCTCTGCACCTCTGGCCTACACCCCAGTTCTTCTATGCATAAATAAGTAAAAATAAATCTTTAAAAAAATGATGAGGTACAAACAAGGGGTGGATGTTCTTGAGGGACTATATATACTCCACAAGCCTCTCATATTTCTACACACCTCAAGAGCAAGGTACTGTCTTGCTGTATGTACACTTGTATGTATCTTCACAGAGCTGTTTGTACAACAATTAGCTTTCAAGCTAGAGGTAGTGCTGGAGTGGAAGCTTCCTGAAGAGCAAGAACTGCAGTCCTTTCTTTCTGAAATGTACCTGTGATTCTGTACCATAGCAGTAGCTGAGTACAAATATAGTTATAAATTTACTGGCATTAAGGTGTTGTGTGCAAAATGAAAATTAATTTTAAAATCAAATCTATTTATATCAAAGTCAACCTGAAATGAGTTTTGGTTTTGTTTTGCTGAGTTTTGTGTTAAACATCAACTTTGAAAATATCTCAGTATGCATTCAGTAATATAAAAAATATGCATTGGCTGAGAAGTCATTATAAATCTGTGGGTGAAATCATCAGAATAAATGAGATTTCTGCAGAAGACAAACTGTGCTCAGTGTGCTCATTCTCTAGCCTCAGCTTTGCTTCCTTCATACAATTTATCACTATCAGAAATTACCCCGTTAGTCTATTTTCATATTTATTGTCTCCTCTACTGTAAGAATGAACAGTTCGTAAGGGCAAAGGTTTCCCTGGGTGACTGTTAAATCCCCTGTGCCTAGAACTGTAGCTGTCACCAGAACTGTAGCTGTCACCTAGAAAACACTAAATAAGTTTTGATATTTTTCCAGTTCCTTTATCATGTCCTGAAGAGAATTTTAGTTAATAAAAAAAAATAAAAGAAAGAGGTCTGATGCTAATTATACAATTTCTAAGAATTTAGCAAGCTTGCTTCTTCTGTCTGTTAAGATAGGGTGAACTTTAAAGGATCAGAACACATGTGGCCTTACACTTTCTAGACCTGAGGTCGAAGCCTCTTAGAAACATGCCATCTACAGCCTTCCTAGGATTCTGTTGAATGAAAATTGAAACACATATTTTGTTCTTAGAAACAGAAAGCAACGTGTAGAAAAATAAGGGTTTTTTGGGGGGGAATTTAAGGAGCCCCAATGTTTCCAAATGCATTCTAAAATAATGGTCTACTAATTCTTCAAATTGTAAGAGAATCAGAATTAAATTGCCCGAGAATTACTGGCAATAAGATGGATGGAGATCTAGCAGGATAAAAACTAAAGGCTGTTGCAACATGCTCATTTATACAACCTTTTTGATGGCCTTCATTGATTCACGTTCCTCCACACATGCTGAGTGGAAGGGATGCTGATAATGATGTACTGCCAAGTGCTTAACAGGAAGCTCCAGATGGGAGAAAAGCCATGATTCTACCATACCAGGCCCCATGGTGAAAATATTTCCAACACAGTTCATGTAAAGGTGTCAATAGTCCACAAAATTGTTGAAAAATAATCATTTCCCCTTAATTATTAGGAGATGACTCTGAAAAATAGTTGTGTTTGTTGGGAAGAAACAAAGAATTAAGCCTATAAAAGTTTTTTTTTTAAATGTTTGTTTTTGAATCGTTTTCGGCTTGGGACTTACTCTTACTTGCCAGGAAAGATGCCCTCATGTGAAACAATTGTAAGATTTTGCCATTCAGTGATCTTTGCAATCTTCTATTTAAATTTTCTAGCACGTCAAAGGTATCATGTTTGAGCAGAGGGTGTGAGTTCTAGAAACTTTAGCCATGCAGTGATCAAGGAAGTAAAGATGATCTGTATTGTCTTTTCTTGTCTGAAAACGGATGAAATGCCATGGATTGGAAGAATTAGGAGTGAAAGACTTGATTTAAATTCTAATCTTGCTCTGTGAACATCTGATGGCTAAACTTGCTTTAAGTCACATACCCTCTTGTGATGTAGCATTATTGTCAAATAATCATTACATATTTGTATGATAGTGGTTGGTGTACTACAAAATTTGGTGAACTACTTGTTTTCTTCACTCTCTGAAAAGAAATTAACAACTTGGGGTAAGAAAGTCCAAAATATATTGATCACATTGATAAGACTTAACAAATTAGAGCACTGTCAGAGTTTATAAATCATATGAGACAGAGAAGTTACAGAATTTCTTAAGAATTAGATTCATTGGGCCTCCGCTGGTGGCGCAGCTGTTGAGTGCTGGGCTGCAAAGCTGCCCACAGCCTCTGCAGTGCCGGTTCAATCCCCGGCCGCCAGGCAAGGGTCCCAGATGGCGCGCAGACCTCTCCTGCCACCCGCTGCTCCCCTCAGCAGTGTACTTTGGTCCTTCTGCCTGCTCTGCTCCCCGCTCTGGCTCTGGTGAATTCTCTCACCCTCCCGCGCTTCTGACTGTACCCAGTGCTTGAATTAGATTCATTCACAAAAGATGATCTATATCTGTATCTATTTACCTGTCTATAGACATACATTTAAATGCATATATTTGTATTTATATGCAATATAAAAAATCTTTGAGGTTGTAATCTTTCTTTTGAAAAGTATTCTAATTATGCTAGAATTTCTCTTTTTATATTTTCACTTTTTTGAATAAGTTATTTTTATATAACACATTTATATCTTCGTAACAGTACCCAAGAAATTAAGGATTCTTTTCTCCCCTTTACTGAGCCTTCATCTAATGAGCAATATTCTCCATAGCATGATTTTATAAAGATGTGATTCTCCCATTCTTTGTGCAGTTTGGCAAAGAGCAAAGCTTCTACAGATGAAAGTAGAGTCCATAGAGACCTTTATATGAAAAATGCTCAGAGAATAAAACACAGCAGATACCCCAAAGTAAGGGAAAGAATCAGAACAATGTTTAAAAGACAGTGTGTCACATCAGCAAAATGCACATTCAATGACAGTAAGATAGAGGGAGCTGATTCTACTGCTAGAAGGATTTTTGTTTTTAATTTGTGTGATCTGAACTTTGTCAGAGACATCCTTCCATCTTAAAAACTGGTGCCTCTTAAATTAAGCATTTGTTAATTTTTTTACTCATTTAAAAATTGAAATGAAAAATGTTTTCATTTTATTTTCCTTTCTGCGTCAAAAACACATGCAGGGTTTGGAGACCACTATATGTGTGACATAATGCCAAAGTTTTATTTCTATAGTAGTATGCAAATAAGAAAATTATGTTAAAATATTTAAAGGATTTTTCCTGATTAAAATTATAATTAAATTTCTCCACAAGGCAGAAAAACTGGCAGTGGTCTCCTCTTGCTTGCTTAGTGCTGTGATTATGAAAATGATGTAAGAATGAAACACTTCCTGACTCCTCCATGCTACTTACAGTGAGAAATATTGACTGAAAACTGCCACCCGTCATGATGACATCATGCGATCTGATATTAAAACAATTTTTATGCAAAAACTGGTGACAAGTAGCATTAATAAAATTATAGTGTCCAGAAAGCACACATATAAAATGTAAGTCCAGTATAACAAGAGGCAACAAGTCCAAATAATTTTGTTAAGAACAAATTATATTAAAGATAATTTCAATAAAACATAACACATTCAAATATATTATTTCTTTGAGATATATTTGTCACCCTTTGTATTTATCATAGAAATTGTATTTATAATCAATATAAACATTACTAATGAGGTGAATCCTTTCCTTTTCATAAATCCTCAAAATCAAGGAATGGATTTTATTCTTATAATACATCACAAATAAGTTGCAATTTTCCAACAATTGAAGTGAAATGTAATTGTAAACAATAAAGATACGCTCAACAGGAAAGAGCTGTACAAATATCAATTTTAAAAATTGAAATTTTTAAATTTCAGCCAGTCTCACTGGCTGTACTCCAATTATACACGTCACGTGCGGCTAGTGGCTACCTTGTCAGGTATACTGGCCCTGTATAATAATCTGGGAATAGAATTTGGAATAACTGCCACACCCAAAGAAAGAACATATATCTACATGTATTTACACATCAACACAAATTAAATCTCATTCAACTACTTGATAAAAGTTGATGTGCAGTTTCTAGAGAGCTCATATTATGATATGGATTATTTTGTGACTCTTAATTTTTAAACTTGCCCTTTGTTTTATATAAATTAATTTTATGGTAGAAAACTATTGATTTCATAGCTAACTGTATTAAAACTTAAATCAGTGTCTATCTTCTTACTAAGATCCAATACCTAAAAAAATACTGTTTAAGAATTCAGTAATATTTTAAAATATTTTGATTTTTTAGTATAGTGACTGCAAATGTCATCATAAATCAAACAATTAAAACTCTTTCAGATATGAGTAAACGAAAATGTCTACCAATATTACACTTAAATGACAGCGATGACGTGTGGGTTCAGGAGGCATCAATGAAGCATATACTCAAGAAATGCAAGAGAATATGGGGCAGCTAAAGAGGCTTTCACAGGGAGTTGTGCCCTTGTGGCACCTGGTGGTGGTGATTTCTGTCATTTCAGTTGCCGTCAGTCACCATGAGTGTAAAATGAAGCCCACAGACTGTGCAGCCAGGATAGGCCTCGACTGCCACATTGTAATTCTACCACAGATTACATTCTCACACCTCCTGAGACGGCTCCATTTTCTCCCTGAGCTCCATTCTTTCTGAGAGTACAGTTCAGATACCACAGCTGGCTCTTTGCCCTGGATGCTGACCAGTTTGCCTCTGTGACATTAACCTGGTGCCTGAGAGTCTGAGTGTCAAGAAGGTGGACTCATTTACAGCTTTCCATGATGTAACTCTAACATTTTATGTTGTTTCCTAAATAATAGATGCAGTCAAGCTGGCCGGGCATGGTGAAGATGTAGCTAATCTCCTCTGCGGCCCTGGAATAGAGCTTTTCACCTGGACTCCTCCGACAGACTTATTTTCTTTCATTTCTTATTTTCTGTTTAACCTTTGAAGAAAGCTGAAAGTTCCACAATTAGAAAAACACCCTCTCCCCATTTTATCGTGATTTGAACTCGTGAGTAGTAAGTTATTCAACTGTGATATAAATTATAGCAATTTATATAAGTCAAATCCAGTATATCAGATAAATTCATATAAAATAGAAAGCTATAAAAAGATCAATTGTTCTGTAACTCATGCTCTTTTCTTTCCATGTGCTTCAGTAAAGGAATGATTGCAGGATGTGATGGGGTGTTAATTAAACATTTTATCAGAGATTTAGACCTGGAAGCTTGTATATTTATGTGCGTTTCTGTCTGTATCAATTAACTTTTAATTAATCTGAGGAAAAATTAAAATTAACCAAACAACAACAAAAAGGAAAATACACTGTGGAAGAAAATAGCCAGTAATTTCTATTTATTTTTGTTTTCTTTTTAATCATGATAATAACCACATTCAGAGGCTGAGAGGAGGATCTACGTGTGTATTTTTCAACTTGGACTTTATTTCCTTGCATTGATGCTGACAACAAAGCACACGTGTCAAGAAAAGCCTGATTTGACAACATAATATATATATAACTTGTGTTATGGTAGTCAGGAAGTAAAGACTAAGAATTTTAAAAATAGAATATTTTAAGAATTACTTTAAAAATCACCAATACAATTCTGCACCCAGTCAGAGTGGGTGTGTATCTATTCGAGAAACAGGCCATTTTGTTCCTTTAGCAGAAATACAAAAGTGTTGTATTCATGATTTTAAAAATTCCTATAAATAATATGTCATAGGTGGACAGCATTTGAAGTAGTTCTTCAGGAATTCAGCTGGCAGTTGACATTGTCCCTAAGTGTGTCCCCTTTTAGTGATGACTTCTTGTCACCATTTGAAGATGTGTCTGAATACCAGAAGCTATTTTTCAATAAGACATTCCGCTATCAACACTCATTCTATTGTAATTCAAGTTCCTTTGTCTTTTAAGGAAATTGGTATTGAATTATAGTCCTAGACCATCTCTAATGGCACGGTTACTAAAACTGATTTTTCATACATATTCATAGCTGAAACCATAAAGACCATTGCGGATTTCAAAATGATGCATCAATCAATGCCAAAGATTCCTGCTTAGCAACTCAAAAAAGAGAAAGCGTAGCCTAATATTTTCTTTGTAAAACACTTACTGTGCAGTTCTATGCAAAACGTTATCAAAAAACAATTTGCCTTATGTATATAAACATATATATGTATATATATCACAAGTGTACACAAAGTTGAGAAATAAGCAAAATGCTAAAAGAAAAAGGTCTTTATGCAGCTCTCTGCCCTTCAAAGTCAATACTCTTTGAGGCAAGTAATAGAGTTCTGAAGGGAAAAACTAATACAGCCCTAAGCTAGGATATTGTTGAACTTGATTTCGCCCAAAATAGTAGGTAGCAATGTAATTTTGTGGTGTTCTATATCTTCACATGATCCCTTGGTAACACATTTATCTCACCTATCAACACTAAAACCTGAATGTAATGTACAAAATTGTAGATTAAAACGCCTGTGTTGAGATTTTATGGAAGAAAATGCTTTATACAAAGCTGTTTTCTTTTTCAAGTAGATCAAAAAATAAAGTGGAAATATAGTATAATAGCATCAATTAAGAGGCACAAAGTTCTGTGAAAGGAGGATCCAGACACTTAATAATTTAGCCTTTACACTAATGAAATTTGTTGTGTAACCTGATCATCTTATTGAATCACACTTTGAAGATTATTACTTTTGATTTTGTATCATATCACATTTAAAATAGACTATACCTCGGAAATTGCTTTAATAATTTAAAACAATGTGAATAATAAAATAAGTTTTAAATTTTTGTGAGATCTTTTCAGTAACTTTCTTCTCTCAAAACTATGTATAATCTTTGTGATTTAAGGATTAAGAATTCAAGAACACTCCATTTTAGACGTAGATGAATAATTTCAAAAAGGTCTAACAATTCCTACTCATTATATAGCGCATGGGAATGTGTGCAGCATTTGGAGTTAGAATCTAAACTGACTTTTCTTCATCCAAACTTTCCCAGTCTATGTGCTTACTTTTCCTTCTCAGTTATAGATACCCTCCCTGGCGCAACTAAAGAGATTTTACAAGCCCAACTGTTGCAACTTCAAGTCCCCCATAGTTTAAAAGCAAAATTCAGTTACTACCACTACACTATTGGTTAGCATCAGTAATGACAAACCACCTTCGTCCTGCTTTGTGCTCTTGAAGTCAGGGATTTCTTTCTATCTGGAATGCCTTCCTCCTGACACTCTTTAAGGCCCAATCTAAAAATAACTTTCTCTCTTATTTGGTCACATATTCTTTCATAGAGGATATTCAGAGAGTAATCATAACATTCTTCAAAGACATGTCTTGTTCATTTTACTAATTAATGTCTCAAATACACGCACATTTACTACGTAGATCAACAAGCATCGAAATTGTCAAGCATTTTAGAATTATTTCATATTCATTTTACAGATAAGAAAATCCAGATACTGAAAAGTAAATTTCCCAAAGTCAAACAGCTAATTAGATTAAGTTGGAATCAGAACTCACATTTTCTGAGAAGTGCAGGGTTTCTTTTTACAATTTACTTTTTTCCCTATGTTGAATGACTTATTTCATATCACACGCAGATTCTATCATAATAAATGTTTGTCATAATATCTTATAAACTACCAGTCAAAAATAGAATAGTGAACGTTCTACAGAAGGCTGGACACTTTTCCAAGATTTTGCAGAGACACTTTACCTTAAACTCAGTGTGGAAACTCTAATGATATGGTCAATTTTTTTTTTCATTGGTATCACATTGCAACACATCTCTGAATTTCAAACATAAATAAGATTTCCTTATATCAGAATGTATCAAAAGTTGAGTGTTAAATACCTCTAAAAATATACTGTGATCAGTAAAGTGAAATCACCATTTTGTAGATAATTATTTTTGTTTATTTAAAATTGTTCTGGATGGATTTTCCATTTTCAAATGACATTTGGCTCACTACTGGAGAAAAGGAATTTTCTTATGAGTAATTCCAATCAAAGCGTTTTTGTCCATATGATATATCTTCCAAAGATATATGGAAAATTAGAATGAAGCCCCAACATTATTAGATACAAAGATTAATGACAGTGTTAGGTAATGTTATATGATGTCTAAAGAAAAATTACAGTATATATATGAGATAAAATACTATCTATATTGGGCCTCCCCGGTGGCGCAGCGGTTGAGCGCTGGGTTGCGAAGCTGCCCGCAGCCTCTGCAGCACCGGTTTGATCCCCGGCTGCTCCCCGGCCACCAGAGGAGGGTCCCACATGGTGCGCAGACCTCTCCTGCCGCCCGCTGCTCCCCTCAGCAGTGTACTTCGGTCCTTCTGCCTGCTCTGCTCCCTGCTCTGGCTCTGGTGAATTCTCTCACCCTCCCACGCTTCTGACTGTACCCAGTGCTTGTATAAATAAATAAATAAATCTTAAAAAAAAAATACTATCTATGTAGAAGTATCAATGTTTACAGACCAAATCTGTTTAAAATGCAACCACCTATCTGTGATGTTGTAACCAAATTGCACATAACTATATATGCAGGCATGCATATATACAATTCACATGTACATAAACACCAAGTGTTGAGAAGCGCCATTAGTTGTTTGCTTTTAATCCCCTGGGAAATTTCAATTCTACAGTCTCTGAGAAAAATATATTTCATATTATGCTCTTTCCTCATATACAACATGCAGTAGGTTTAGGTGAGGTGAGTGCTAAAAGTTCAAATATCACAAAAAATTAAACTCACACCTAAAGGAATCCCTGGGGAGTTGGTAAAGGCCAAGATTTGAAGGAATTATTTATTTTAACTATGAGGTCAGAGTGTCTGAATACAAAATATGTTTACAATAGTTTTTAGATTTATGCCAGGGTTTCAAATTCAGTTACAGTTCTAGTGTATAATAGCTAATCTTGAAGATGTTTATATCAATTTATAAGGAAATATCACTTAGCTTTTTGAATTTATTTTATAAGCCATCATTACTCACAAGATACTCTGTTTTATTGTGTTCCATATAATTGTTGCCATATTTGCAATTTTCCAAACTCTGCAATATACTCAATACTTCCCATTATGATAGTCATTATAAACATTTCAAATTCCTTTGACTAAATGATTTGAAATTTCTCTCTGTCTTCTGCTTTAAGTAGGACATACTGCTTGTGTAGTAGAAGGACTAAAGTTCTGATGTGTAGTGGCTAGTATTGTTTCATGTCTCCATACTTGTTCAAAATAAGGTGGGCCGAAGTAAGAAAAGAATGCTTCTCAAAGGTTACAAAGAAATGGAGCATTCATTCACATACTAGTAGTTAAAGTGAGAAACAAATAGGAAGAAGGCATCCTACTGGTCTGCCTAGGACTAAAATGTTACTCTGGCTACAAGCTAATGAGCTAGTTTGTTACTATTCTTTGACATCAGGAGGAGACTCATAGTGGGTCCAAGACAAAGGGCTTCATCAGTCACAAGAGCAGCAGTGCTGGCTCCCTAGTGGCCCGTGCCAGGTCACATACTCCCCAGCTTCTGCAGAGGTGCACCAAGGGCGTATCTGCAATGCAACAGGCTGAGTTAAAGGAGAAGAGGGAATGTGTTTTTACATTAAGTGGAGGGAAAGCCTGCTCTGTGTCTAGGTTGGATTTGGGAGGTGAGGCCTTGCTGCATTTCTCAGACTTACTCTTTGGAAACACAAGCATGAGAAACGCTCTGGGTAAAGGCAGACTCTTTCATTCTCGTAATGTCAGCAAAAACGTGATGTGAAGGAGTACGCCAAGCCCCCAGGAATGGCCTGTCCTGACCCCACTTATTCATTTTTATCAGATGTTAATAAAATTTAAAATCTGGAATTCTTATCCTTTATAATCATGAAACTCAAAATAAATTAAGGTCTTTTAACCTATGCCAAAAAAGTTAAGAAGCTTTAAGGAATGTAGAATCAACACCATTCTAGAGATGATTCACCAGTGTTGAGGTACTAAAAACCAGGCAGAATTATTAGCTTATGTTAGAAAAGTACTAAGGAAGGAGGTGTGAGAGGTCATGATCAGAAGAACCTTGTTGGTACCATTCCGAACTAAAGAAAAGAAATACTAGTGCATCTTACACATAATGCTGTAGGCCATGGTCAGCAGATGATTAAAGCTACAGCTTGTTAAATAGGTTTTTAAATTGTTATAAAAATCTGAGGTATAAATAAACAATTTTATGTGTTTATCCTGTAGAACAGTGAGGGGGTAAAGACATTTGTCTTTTTAATAGTCTATTATTGTAGTCTAATTCATTAGAATATGTGTGTGCATATGTGTATTATTTTTTCTAAAGTAATATTATTTTATTCTTTTACTGAAAAGTTTAAACAGCTTAACATTACCTTAAGGCAGCACTATTTTCTTATGCTATTTTCTACCAAGACACTAGAGCAGAGAAAATTAACTTTATTCAACACTTGTGCCTTTTAAAGGATAATGATTTCATCTAGTTACAGCTGTCCTGAGCTACTTAGCTTATTTCAGGGAAGAAATAGCCTGTTCACTCATGATAAGATAATTTGTCACTTCGGAAATTAAATTACCCACCCCTGTTTACCTTGAGTTGCTGTGCTATATAATACCTACTTGCTCTATTACTACCTTTATATCAAAATGTGCTCAATTCTACAAGAACATGTGTTGTATAATCAAAGGCTATAGGGAGTCTTAAATAGAACAAAAAACCTGCTCCCTAATCTAAATTGAACTTTATATGGAAATATATATATATATATATATATATATATATAGCTTGATATACATATATATACCTACTTGATATGCACATACTTATAGAGGGTCTAGAATGCATTTCAGAATTATATAGTTGATGTTAGGATAATCTATGAATTAACATGTAAGTCACTACAAGGGAAAAAAAAAGTTTATTCCACAATATATTGTTTTTTTTTTCCTTTTTTTCTTATTCATTTATTTATTTATGTATGTATTTATTTATTTGTTTATTTATACAAGAACCGGGGTACAGTCAGAAGCGTGGGAGGGTAAGAGAATTCACCAGAGCCAGAGCAGGGAATAGAACAGGTAGACTGATGAAATACACTGCTGAGGGGAGCAACAGGCGTGGCAGGAGAGATCTGTGTGCCATGTGGGACCCTCGCTGGCAGCTGGGATCTAACCGGCGCTGCAGAGACTGCGGGCAGCTTCGCAGCCCAGCGCTCAACCGCTGCGCCACCAGGGAAGGCCCTCCACAATATATTGACTGAATCTGGTTTAAACTATGTAACATTTTCTAAATATGTATTTTTGGCTTCTTGAAACAGTAAGTATGAAATAGAGCTATTGGGACTGTCTTATTAGATGAGTATATTTGAGATATCTTAATATCTCCCATTTTATTTCACAAAAGATATTTATTAGAATTGTAACATAAGTACCTACAAATTTTAAGTTTTTTTCTCTCTGAAATTTTATGTAATGTTGAAAGCTTTAATTATCCCCATTCCCTTACAATCTTGAAATTCAAATAGGAAATTCTTTTAATTGCTTATATTTTTTTCTTTTTTTTTTTTTTTTTTTTTAATTTATGCAAGAGCCTGGGTACAGGACAGATGTGTGGGAGGGTGAGAGGATTCACCAGAGACAGAGTGGGGAACAGAACAGGTAGACTGATGAAATACACAGCTGAGGGGAGCAGCGGGTGAGACAGGAGAGGTCTGCTACTCCATGTGGGACCCTCGATGGCTGGCTGGGATCGAACCGGTGCTGCAGAGGCTGCGGACAGCCTCACAGCGCAGCACTCAACCTCCTGCGCCACCAGGGAGGCCCTGTTTATATTTTTTCTATTAACTTTTTTGAAGGCATGTAAACATCTTTTATAGATGTTTGAAAGATCTTGATTTTCAAATTTTGTTGCAGAAATACATTTACAGAGAAAACTCTTTTAACTGAAAGTATTTTTTAGTGGAAATAGGTAAGGGTGTTATAATGACCTAAATAAGGAGGAAGTTTAGCTAAGAAGCATGTGGCTAGGAAAGCTGTTTCAAGTTTTTCTTATGGGTGGTAATATCTGAAAGAGGTTGGACAGTATAAATCTCTTGCATTCTAATCAGGCAGTGAGTCAATTAGTTTGATAGTGACTAAATTATTAAGAGTGAACTCCAAACTTCAAGGCCAGTTTAGAGCTGTTGGTGTTCTAAGCTGAATTATGTCCCTCTGAAATTCATACAAAGTCCTAACCTCCAGTATCTTTGGATAGTCGTTAAAGTAGAGTCCTCGAGGGTGAATTATTTAGGATGAAGTCATACTGGAGTAGGGTGGGGTGGCAATCCAGTATGTCTCAGGTCCTTCTAAAGGGGGAACTATGGACAAAGCCACATATACAGAAGGAACTTATAAATCTTTAAAAAAATAAATATTTCTGTACATGACTTAAAATAGTTTACCAGCAGAAATTCCAACAATCAATTTTGGGAATCTTCATGAATGTGTAAAGGAAGGAGAAAGGGAGTGATCTTTAAAAACAGGAAGTGTAAAGATGGTACATGAGATGCGAACTGGGAAAAGCCCCCTGGGTTCAACCAGGTGAATCACCGGTGATAAGAGTAGTGTCCATGGGTTGGCCAAGATGAGAAAAACAATCCTGTTTGGAAAGTCTGACTACAAAGAAAAAGAAGTAATATAACTCTAGCTGGAAGGGCACTTCTGCTTACTTTTACTGACATATTTTCTTGAGTGAGTGAAGTCAAAATAGCTCTGCTGTAGATTGAATATAACTGTTCCTAGCCTCACTCATATACACACATATACATATATACACCCATTTATACATATATATATATATCAATATATATACTATGTGAGAGAGATTCATATTTCACATGTGGGTGAACTATATGGGAGAACTATGATGTAGAAGGTGACCTGGTTAATCTTTTCCCTAATTCTGACTTCCACATTTAAGGTTGTAACAGAAGAACAACAAAGCTCTGAAAAGTTAAATACTGGCTTCAAGGCCACACAATTGACTTAGATCAACTGATATAATAGAATGTTACACTTTTCATGAATAAAACTGCCAACATGCCTAAATGTTTTCAAGCCTTAGCTGTGTTAAAATTTAATGGTGTGATAAATTTTCAGTTTCTACCACCTCTAGGACATTTTGTCAACAATGATTCTTAAGGTATCTTGGCAAAGTTAGGTAATATATTCCTGGCTGATGTTACTTTAAGGGAAAAAAAAAATCTCTGTAAGCCTTGGTAGGTTAATAATTAAAAAATTTAAAAAGTAACCTGAATATCATATTTATTTTGTTTTCTTTTAGTTTTCAGAGAGTTTTGAATATGTTTTTATTTGAAGAATGTTGTGTTTTGTTTGTTTTGCATTTTTCTCCTTTTATTCCATCAGTTGCATTGATTAACTTTTTTTTTTAAAGATTTATCTATTCATGCATACAAGAACCGGGGTACAAGCCAGATGTGCAGAAAGGTGAGAGGATTCACCAGAGGCAGAGCAGGGAACAGAACAGGAAGACCGACTGAAATACACTGCTGAGGAGAGCAGCGGGTGAGACAGGAGAGGTCTGCTGCGCCATGTGGGTATGTTGTGGCTAGCCAGGATTGAACCCATGCTGCAGAGGCTGCAAACAGCATCACAGCGTCAACCGCCTGTGCCACCAGGGAGGCTCAGTTGCACTGATAACATTTATTCTGCAGCCTCAAAACAAATCTCATTGTTTGAATGCACTTTTTAACTTTTTAATTTTCTGTTCCCCAAAAGATTATTTGCCACTCTCCATATGTCTTTTAAAGGATGATGTAATAACCATCTTAAAGGAATTCCTATTCCATAACTGCTCTCCCCTGGAAACCACTGGAAATTGTTCTAAACTACATGTCAAAAATAGTATTATTAATTCTAGTAGGGCTTTATGAATTTTTTTATACAAAGGATTTTTTTTTGCATTTAGAAATTTAATTAAAATTACTTTTCCTACATTGAAATGGATACATTGACTATAGCTACTTAATTGGGTTGATTTTTTTTCTAATTTAAATCATTAATGAGAATTGTGCTTTTACAAACTTCTTTGACAATATCAATACCTGAAAGCTTTGAAAATAAGCCTATCATTAAGGCATGCATTCTCTGAGTTCACCAATTAATGATTTTTTTCAGGTATCCCATACTTCTAAATTGTTTTAAGCAGTGAACATATGTGTGTGTGTGTATGCACTACATATATAAATGAAAAATTTTATAGATTGTTTGCATCTGGATATATCCATTACTACACTGGGATACTCTATGATTGGGGTTTTTATTATGACTTTGAAAAATTCTTGCATGCTGTTTGTCTGAAAATTAATTATGTTCATAGAAATCCTTAGAAAATATGAATATAGGGCCTCCCCTGGTGGCGCAGGCGGTTGAGCGCTGCACTGTGAAGCTGCCCGCAGCCTCTGCAGCGCCAGTTAGATCCCGGCCAGCCGGCGAGGGTCCCACATGGAGCAGCAGACCTCTCTTGCCTCACCCGCTGCTCCCCTCAGCAGTGTATTTCATCAGTCTGCCTGTTCTGTTGCCCGCTCTGTTTTTGGTGAATCCTCTCACCCTCCCACGCATCTGGCCTGTAACCCAGTTCTTATATAAATAAATAAATAAATCTTAAAAAAAAAAAAAGAAAATGCGAATATATATCTCTGGAAATTTTTAAAGTTTCTGTTCTACTTTATTTAATTTGTAAGAAACATAATCCTAATTAAAAAGGTTTCTAAAATACTGTAAATTCTGTGCTACTTTTTGAAAGTATACAAAAATTTTTTATAGCGTCTCTGCCTTCAAATAGTTCTAAAGAGAAATTATTTGAGATGACTGATTGCAGAAATTTAGTACATATATAAGAATAATGAAAATCTTCCTTTTTTTAAAAAATGAAATATTTTTCATAAGTCAACATGATTTGATTTTTGGAAGTGGGTAATGTATCTAGGTATGTGTGTCCTAATTGTGATTCCCTTTACCAAAATTGTTTAATCAGGTTCCATGAAGTTTCATCTTTTGCCATTAAGTTAGAGCCAGGACTTGAACATTTCCATAATGATGACCATGATTTAGTTTTTTTAACCACAACATTTACCTATGAAATACCAATATAAGAAGAACCTCAAATTGAACACAACAATCTAGACATTTTAATGGAATAGCTAGTGAAGACACAGCATATATTTCATTTTATAGATTATCTTTTTTTAAAAGATTTATTTGTTTATGCATACAAGAACTGGGGTACAGGCCAGAGGTGTGGAGGGTGAGAAGATCCACCAGAGACAGAGTGCGGAGCAGAACAGGCGGATTGACTGAACTACACTGCTGAGGGGAGCAGCAGTGAGACAGGAGAGGTCTACTGCGCCACGTGGGTCACCTCCCTGGCCTGGGATAGAACTCTTGCTGCAGTGGCAGTGGGCAGCTTCATCGTGCTGAGATTTAAGCCCTTGTGCCACCAGGGAGGCCCCCAAAAGTTTTTATTTTTTGCCAGCGTAAGATATATGGAAATTAAGCAGTAACCATTAACGTCTTTGGTCACTGTTTCAAGTAAAAAATATCAATTCTCATTTCTGGCAGAGAATAGAATATTTTGTAGAAGTAGTAAAAGGAAATTTCTTCCTCCTAAAGAAAATTCTTTCCCTGGCAACTAATTATTCTAATTACGGAAATTTTCCAAAATAAATGATTTGTAATTTATCATGCAATCAAAGACATGATATCTCACCAATTTTAGGAAATTTTATATTCAACTTCTTTGTCTTAATTTCTTGAAAGTTACCTCCACTAGTGAGATCACAGCCTCACTGTCCCTTCACTCCATCCACCCACTGCATTCTGCCCTCTGCTCCTAATTAAAGCACCAAAATTGCCATTGCTAGTGTTCTCAGATTTTAAATAAATGAAAATTTTAAAATGTTGCTCAGTTGAAAATAATACCTGCATTTTCATTCAGTTAGTTCATATCCACGCTCTTTTTGTCATATGCAAGTTTAATTTTTTCCCTAATAAAATGGCCTATTTTCCCCTTAAAAAATAAAATTAACAAGGTTAATGAAAACGTGCTCTTACTGTCAAGTCCAAGAAATCTTTTGTGAACCTTTTTTGACCTCTTATTTATAATTTAAAAAGTCACATGAACATTATGCTTTTATAAATAAGCAAAATAAATTGTGAATAAATTGTCTTTCCATATTTTTACAACTATTTGATCTCAAATGTTTAAATGTGACCCAAATATTTTCCTCTTTTCCTGTGACTTGATTGGTGGCTGCTGTCACTTTATTTTTATCATGGTGTTCTTTTCCTGAAGCAACTCTGTTCCCTTTGCTGTGAGAAGCAGTTCTCACCTCCTTTTATTTTATTTTTCATTTTTAAATGTTTCTCTGATTAGATTCGATCCAATCTATTATTTTGACTAAACTACTTTTGTTCTATTTTCTGTACATCATCTCATTGTATGGTGGCACTTGGCAGGACACTTCCATTTTACTCTCCACCGACTAACCTTAAATAAGCTTCTTTTCCTTCTTCAACTCAACTGAGGACTTATAAATCCTATTTCCAATTCAGAAATGTCTTCATGTTTCACTACATACCCAACTATCTATATGCACATTTCAAAAGCCCTAGGAACTCAACATGTTCAACCCTCAGCTCATTTTGACCCCAGCCAAGCAGCACCTACCTTCTTCAAAGTCCCAGTGAAGATAGCAACCAGTCAATTGCTTAAACCAGATATTTTTTAACTTCTGATCTTTCTAACTGCCTAAATATTATAAAACATATGATATAAAATATATTATAATATAAAATACATAATTCATAATACAAAAATACTATATATTATAAATTGACTATCAGTATTTTCATATTCAATCACTTATCCAAAAAAAAGCATGATCACAATCACAGTGCAGACTCCTAATTTCTCCAGTGTTTTCTCCACAAAATATTAACCAAAATAATGTATTACCAGAATGCTAGCTGAATAATGCTGCTTCCATCTATACAGTATCTGGCACTAGGCAGAGGATAAAATCCAGCTCTCACCCTGGCATACAAAGCCTAGGCGATCTGGCATTTTCCTCTAATTCTCCTTGAGGGAGCTGCATGTCTCCAAGACAGTACAGCTCAGTAATGAAGAAACCATTCTCTACGGACAGACTCCCTGCAGTGAGCTGCTTCTTCCCTGCTGGCTCATGTGCATGATGGGATAACAGTAGTACCTGTCTTACAGACTTGTGAAAACAAGGTAGAAATTGGAACGAATATCAGATGTTACCACTTGTCAGTTCCTTACTTATTTTTATATTTGACTTTTCTTACGTGATTTTTGCATTTCTTCACAAATAACAGTTTCAGGTAAACAGTGTAGCAGACACTGGACTACGGAATTACGGGATAACTCTGTTTCCAATGAAAAATGTCTAGCTTTAAAAGATTTTTTTACATTATGTTATTACATAAAGGTTTATTTAATTACACAAAGGCTGATTTAATTACAGCTGTGGTAAACTTACTGAAAAATAGTGGAATCAGGGAATCAGTTATAAGGGACTCTGACCAGAGGGAGTGACATATACCTGCGGTTAAAAGCATGAGCCAGCTAGCTAGATGAGTGCATTTTAGAAGACAGAGGAAATTTCAAGAAAACAAAATGTTTAGATTTCCCTACTTGATCCTAACTTCCACTGTTTGAATTTGTATAGTCTTTTTCAGTTTTCAACAAGCATATTCTTCAACTTTCTGAGTTTCTGCATATTTACAACCCAGCCCATTATGCTAAGCTGAGCTCACATTCCTGTAGTCCAATACTGACCTCATCCCCCTTTTATTATGTTTTCTTATAAAGAATACTTTATTCCTTTTCCTTAATCATTAGGGAGAAAATATAATTTAAATTCCTGCAGTTTTATCTCCAGGCCTCTTAGACACGCTTTTCTGTCACTGAGAGACTCTTACTCTCACTCTTGCTGTCACTCTTGCGTTGCTGAAAGCACCATGTCTGCAACTACCTGGGCATTGGCCTGTCTTTTAATTCTCTAAATGTTGCACTACTGACTATCCAGTCAGTTAGGGAAAGTATGGACACGATAATGACAAAGGGCATCTGAATCATGATCCACCACAAACCAGCTATGTTTTCATGAGCAAATTCTTTACTTCCTTGTGCCCCAATTTGATCCCCTGAAAAAATGGACTAATAATTGTCTCTGTGATTTTTATTTGTTTTAGGGTAAAGTGGGCTTACATAGTGACTGGCACATAATAAGCACTTAATAACATACTACTGTTTTCATTAACTGCTCTTCTTGTGACATAAAATATTAGATTCTAACCTGAAAAAATTCTAAAGCCTATTTTATCCTTTAGTTTATACTCATATATTGGAACAAGATAGAATTCTATCACCTTTGCCAATTCGTACCTCTGATAGGAAAGCTTTTCTTTAAGTCTAATAAGATCTCAAAAGAACTCATTTTTCACAAAGATTAAAAGTGTTCACTTTAAAGATGCTCCACTCTGGGGAATGAGAAAATCTGTGGCACAGAGCACCGTGTGCATCTGCGTTGGCCTCCCTTGAATAGAGGCTGGGTGACGGTCTCTAGGGTTGCTATCAAGTAATACCTATTGCATTACTAAGTGGTTATTGCATCCCAGTGATTTAGTCTGTAGACAAATATTAGGGATGAGAAAAGTGAAGCTAAGAACAAGTAAGGAATTACAGAGAATAATACAAGTAAATAAGTAGGTATCCGTAATTAACAATTTTAAGAGTGTATGACAAGGGGGAAAATAAGACCAAAAAAAATATCAGTGATGTTTGCCTGTTTACCCAAATAGTGTCTAGATAGTAGAATCTTATTAACAGATGACTGCCACAGTTACTACCAGCAAGGTCACTGATCATTTTTAGAGGATTTGGTTATTTAGGATTTTGGTTATTTAGGATTTTGGTCAATTAGCTATGGAAACAACCTAAATGCCCAAAAACAGATGTTGGATCAAGAAGATGTGGTACATACACACAATGGAATATTACTCAGCAATCAAAAAAAAGATAAATTCATGCAATTTGCAGCAACATGGATGGAGCTGGAAGGGATCATGCTCAGCAAAATAAACCAGAAGGAAAAAGAAAAATACCAGATGGTCCCACTTATAGCAGGAAATTAGGAAACCTAAATAAGGGACCAGGGAAAAGACTAATTATAATAAAGTAAAAATCAAAATCAACAAGCAACTATAAACCAGAGACATACTATGGGGAGGGAGGGAAGGAGGGATTAGGGTCAAAATAAAGGGGTAGGAATTGTATGGGGAATATAACCAAGATGAAAACTCATACATTGTGTAAAAATGAAAAATGATGTAAAAATATATAAAATAAAATAAAACTTAAAAGATCATCAAAACAATTCACTTTTGGTTGGATAGAAAACAAAAGCAAATACAAAACAAAAAATAATGCAGAATCTTTTTCTGATAATGTGTGTTACCAACATTTCCAGAGGGAGTCTCTATTTTGGAATATTCAGAATAAAATATCTTTCCCTCCATGAGTATTTATTTTTCTATTCAACACACTTTTCTGATAGCAAGTCTGCTTGATTTCTTTATATTTCTGGCTCTGTCCATGTGGGGGCTGGCTCTATTCTGATCTACTACTGGACAACAGTTTAATCTGCGCACATTTAATTTTCACTATTTGGCAAGAACCAGTGCAAGCTGTGAGACCTTGGGTAAGCTAGGCAACTTCTACTTAATCTTGCAAATCTGCAAACCAGTAGTAGCAACAGCACCTCATTCACAAATTTGTTGTGAGTAGTAAATGTGCTAATTTAATTAAAGAGTTGGCAGACCTGACACCTGTTAAGCACTTTCTGGGTGAATGTCAATTATTAGAATGCTTCTGCTTTCCATAAATGGATTTTTTTATTCTCTGATAGTTTGAGCTGTTAAAAAGAATCACCCCCAAACATGCACTAACTCTCCTTATCATTTTACTTTCCCATACTTCCAAGAACTCAAACACCACTTATAAGTTACCCTTTCTCTCTATCCTTTGCCGTTTGGGATCTGAAATAAGTAACTTTCTTCTCCTTTAAGCGAAGAACTCAATTTGTAATCGAGTATTAATGTTTGATTCATTAAACCTGTCATTGCAAAGCCACAAAGGAGAAAGGCTCTTTTAACCACACTGTCAAGAGGGTACTGTGCTTTTTCTGTTTTATGTTGGTGGTCAACTCCTTTTAACTCTTGAATAAATGAAAATTCTGTATAAATTCTGGCTTGCCACCAATCTTAATCGGAGGCATATTTGTCTCCTCATTTCTGTGTACTTACTTTTTTTTTTTTTTTGTGGGACCCTCGCCGGTGCCCGGGGATCGAACTGGCGCGGCAGAGGCTGTGGGCAGCCTCGCAACCCAGCACTCAACTGCTGCGCCACCAGGGGAGGCCCTTAGGTAAAAGTTTTTTAAATAGTCACAGAAGGGATGTCAAGCTAAACGCCCCATTTTAAACTGGGACTCTAACTGACTATTGTTCTTTTGGTAAATAGCATCACTTACATTTTCAGCTTCTGAGTAACAGCAATGTCATTTCAACCTTATCATGTCATTTTGACAGAAATGTGCTTAGAATGCTTTATTTTCAGTAGGGTTAAGCAGCATTTAGCTTTTTATGTGTAATGTCATTAGAAATTAAACATCTATAAAGAACATCCTTACGTAAAAGCCTTCTCTTTCTGGAAAATAGGTTATTTCAGTTCTGAAGTTCCCAAGATGAGATTTCACTCTCATGCCATCTGGCTAGATAATAAGATAACATCTAAAATCAATACTTTAATATGATCCTGGCTAAAAACTAGCCTCAATGAGAATTAATGGCATATGGCTAAAGCTTAAGAAAATATACAGATTAACGTTACTTTAAAAAAAATGACTTTTCAAAGAAAAAAAACTTAGGACTTAGGTTTTATGATTTTCTTAAAGAAGGAAAACAAAGTACAGAGATAGTGATTGTGTTCAATTCACAGAAAAACTGCAGATTTCATATGATTAAAAATACTTTCATGAAAATCTATTCTCAAATTCATTTATCTTCAGTTTGCAAAAGTTCAATTTTAAATGAATGAATAAGACAATATTTTAATTAATAATTAAACTAGAGGCAAATGAAACAATAAGCTTGGGATAAACAAAGAAATTTTTAAGCTTAAAAATAAATTATAGCATAGATATTCATATTTTTGGTTCACTTATGCATACATTTTAAATTGAAATGAGAAACAGAAGTGTGTGTGTATTTAGATAAAGTCCTCAGATATGGATTTTACTCTCCCAATACTATATGTGTTCATGGAGATGGGCATGTGATTAGAATTGATATTTTGCTTAATCACATTGTTGTTTAGAACAAACTAGGATTTCAATTCTGGAATATTTTTTGACTTTGTTTTATGATCCTATATATTTTCAATATTCTACAATGGTCTCTGCAAATGAAATGAGTGACTTCCGCCATTCATTATAAATTTTATGCTTGTACCTTAGTTTAGGCTTGTTATTTTGTTGTGTTTTTCAGATGTTTATATCCTAATTTATTTTTTTATAGTTTTATGTGCTAAAGCAGTTTTAGGTTCATAGCCAAATTAAGCAAAATTAAGATTTCCCACGAAACCCATGATCCCACACATGTTAGGGTCCCCCAGGAGTGGTGCATTTGCTACAATTGTTAAGCCTCCATTCACACTATTATCACCCAGGTTCCAGAGTTGATATTAGACATCACTAATGATCTTTTGTAGGTTCTATTTATAAATAGGATATGTTTTATAGATTGTATAATTTACAATTGCACATATGCACCATTACAGTATCACATAGGTTCATTTACCTAAAAACACTCTCTGCTCTTCTTACTCATCCTTCCTTCCCCTTGAGCCTCTGGCAATCTTTTTACCATCTAGATTTTCTTTTTCAATGTCATCTAATAGAAATCATATCGTATGTAGTCTTTTGAGATTGGCTTATTCACCACTCCCCCCACCTTGTTCTTATTTATTTTTATGACAGCTTTTTTCCTTGGGGGGGTACTCTATGGTGTTCTATGCTATTAACATACCATAATTTATCTACTCACTTACTGAAGGAAATCTTGGTTGTTCCCATGTTTTGGGAATGATGAAAAAGTTCACCTAGGGCCTCCCTGGTGGCGCAGGGGTTAAAGACACAGTGCTATCAAGCTATGGCCAGCCACTGCAGCACTAGTTCAATCCCCAGCTGGCCAGGGAGCAATTCACAGGGTGCAGCAGACCTCTCCCATCTCGTCCGCTGCTCCCCTCAGCAGTGGATTTCAGTAGATCTGCCTATTCTGCTCCCCACTCTGTCTCTGGTGAATCTTCTCACCTACCCTGCATCTCAGGTCTACACCCCAGTTCTTGTATGCATAAATAAATAAATCTTTCAAAAAAAAAAGTTAATCTAAACATCCACATGTAGGTTTGTGTATGGATATACGTATTCAGCTTCTTTTTGGGTAAATACCAAGGAGCGTCATATTGGACCACATGGTAAGATTGTTAAATTTTTAAGGGACTACAAATTTGCCTTGGAAGGGAGCTGTATCATTTTGTTGTCCCACCAGCAAAAAAGAAGGTTCCTGTTGCTCCACAGCCTCAGCAGCACTTAGTGATGCCAGTTTTCCAGGTTTTGGTCCTCTTAATAGGTATGTAGTGGTATCTCCTTGTTTTTATTTGCGTTTCTCTGATGACATGTAATGGGAGCACCTTCTCATTCGCTTATCTGTCTTATGTATACCTTTTTTGGGGAGATATTGTTGAGGTATTTGGTTCAGTTTTTAATGTGGGTAGGTTTTTATTATTGCATTTTAAGAGTACTTTGTATGTTGTGAGTAATAGTCCTTTATCAGATGTGTCATCTGCAATTATCAAATCAAATGTGAAAATATTTACAAGAACATAAAAATCACAACTAACCCATTTACAACTGTTACAGATTGAATGCAAGTGCTCACTTCCTGCTTAAATTCATTCTGAAGTTGTAACCACCAGTAAAATTAGGTATAGGGAAGTGATTAGGTCATGAAGGTATTACCTCATACATGGGGTAAATGCCCTTATGAGGAGACCCCAAAGTACCCTCTTCTCTTCCACTAACCAGGACTCAGGGAGCAGACGTTTCTAAGCCACCGGGAAGTGGGTTCTCATTCAATCTTGATCTGCTGGGAACTTGACCATGGACTTTGCAGTCTCCAGAACTGTGAGAAATAAATATTGCTTAAGTGACCCTGTATGATAGGCTGTTATAGCAGCCTGAACTATAGATTAAGACCTATCTTAATCTGTTTTGCAGCTCAGGTTTTTCAGTCAGTATTATATACTTTTTGTGAGATTTCGTCAATGGCAAACACTTGTTTCTTTTCTGAAACTACGTTTCTTGTTATAGATTTCTAGATTAACATCTTGATCTCACAGCCCATCAAAGACACCACTCTTCTGCCCTCTGACTTCAACCGCTGTCAGGAGATAGCTGTTGGTCTGGTTGTAACTGCTTAAAGACAATTCAGTTTTTCTGGATTTTTTTCATTGACTGTGGTCTTTGGTGCTTTTGTTTCCCCTGCTGTTTTGCATTTTCATTAAAGTGTGTTTAGGCCTACATCTCATTTCTGATTCTGCTTGGAATTACATTGAAATACTTCTTGTGTTGGGCAGAGACTCAAAGGTAGGCAGGATGTGGGAAAGCTTTACAATGGGAAAGGAGAAGACTTCAGGTATGCCCTAACTGGAGGCAGTTGGCACAAGAAGCTATAGGAAGGCAAATAGAAGCAGGGCATTTTGTATGACTAGCTAGGGGGGCAGAGTTGGCTTTCTCTGGTTGGTCCAAGATTGGAAAAGGAAGCAAAAAGTAGAGCATCTGTCAAATAAAACCCTAGCTTTATGGGGCTGATAAATACAGAGATCATTGCTTAGTTTTCTTGACTGGTTGCTGGGGATATTGCTCTGACTTACCGGATAGT
The DNA here is from genome assembly GCF_014898055.3 of Talpa occidentalis. Lineage (NCBI taxonomy): Eukaryota > Metazoa > Chordata > Mammalia > Eulipotyphla > Talpidae > Talpa > Talpa occidentalis. The sequence goes on from NW_023605194.1 coordinate 115,968,240, forward strand.
GACTGTGGAGAACAGTCTGGCTTCCTGGACTGGTTATTTCAAGTTATAAGTCAGGGTTCCATTTTTATATATAAAAACTAGCCACTGTCTTTGTTGTATAATTAATTTCTAAGCCTGAGTCCAAAGTCCTCTTTTACATCCAAAAATATCTGCAAGCAGTTGTATCTCATGCTTCCTAGCCTGATGATGCCCTTCACCTTTGGATGATGGGTGATATTCAACTTCATGACATTTAGAAATAGATACTATTTTTTTTGTTAAAAAAACTATTTATACAAGCAGTGGGGTTCAGGTCAGAAGAGCAGGAGGGTGAGAGAATTCACCAGAGACAGAGCGGGGGAGAGGGGGTAGAACAAGCAGACGGACCAGACACACTGCTGAGGGGAGCAGCAGGCGAGGCAGGAGAGGTCTGCCGCGCCGTGGGTTCTCTCCCTGGCCGGCCGGGAATCGAACCCATACTGCAGAGGATGCAGACAGCTTTACTGCATGCCACTCAGCCTGCTGTGCCACCTGGGCGGCTCCAGATACTATCTTTTATATGTAATTTTATATTCATATTTTTTTTTGTATTTCCTAAGAGTCCAACCTCCAAATAGAAAAAGCCTCAGACCCAAATTTTTGGGTCTACACTGCTCAAAGATTTTGACTTGTGTAACTGGGACATTAGTGCAATTTATCTTCATGCAAATGACAAGAAAGAAAGGGGTTGAGATTCTGAATTCATGATTTTGATTTGAACACATGCCCACACTTACTAAACATTTAAATGGAGAGATGAAGTATTACAGGAGAGACAGGATGTCTATTAAACACATATTCCTGAATTTGGATCACATTAGTGAGTGGTACAGTCTAGGACACCAAGATTTTAAGTTTGTCAACATTTAGAAGTTTGGTCGAGAAAAAATTCATTTAAAAAGAGAAAAAAGGCCTGTGAAAAGCAATGAAACCTCTGTATTGCTTAAATTCACCTTTAGAGTAAAGGGATCCCTTGTTTGAATAAAATATTTCAATGGGTCTTCTCTGTTCAAAGTTAAAATCAAGATCCTATTCAGGAATGTTCAATAGGGTTCTAACTGTTCTGCATAATAATATAAAAAGATTTCTTTATTGTGTACCTGGTAATAGGTAACATCTTTCAAATGTGATTGCCTTTAGGAGCTTTTTCCCCTTGATATAGATTTGTACTTTGATGCCTGTGTAAATTGTTATTAGAAGCAATTGTATTCTCTCCAGGAGATTAGGAGCAGATCCATAGGCAATGGGGCTTATCTTGAATGCATATTATTGGGGCACATGGTAGTTGACCAGACTGGTAATGTCAAGCTACCTGGACTTTTCTACTATTCCTTATGTGGCACTCTGGATTGAATTAACCCAGACTTTATAAAGCACTATTGTCAGCATTCTTTTTTAGTGATTTTTTCCCCTCCCAAAAGAAATGACCATTCCACCTGTCAAGTAAGACACAATGATGCTTCAGGACTATAATGTTTTGCCGGGTGAGGCGTTTGGTAATGACGCAGGGTATATGAGAGTAGAAACCCTGGCTACTGCAGTGGTAGATAAGAGCAGACTGCTGACAGATTTTGGGTTTGAGGAAGGTTTGTCAGAGGTGCTGACTTTTAAACTGAGGGTTTAACTAGGCAAAAGAGGTAGGTGATGTGTGGGCAATATTTCTGGCAGAGTCAACAGCACACACACATTTCATAGATGAGTGTGATAATAGTGTGCAAATCTAAACTTTTAGATTTCAGAGTTAAAACAAATATAGTTTCCAAAAGGGAGTATAAGGTCATACGAATAGATTTGTAAATGAAGAGAAGTGTGTTGAATGAATTATCTAATTAGACCCTGAGTCTGTCACATCTGTCTGGTGGGCAAGGCTAGGATAAGCTGAGTAGCCTGCAGTCCTAGTATCTCTGTGACTTAGAATAACAAAGATTTATTTCTTTCTTGCTCATGTTATGTGTCTGTAATGGTTCAGCAGGGATGATAAGCTTGCACATCCACTCCAGGACCCAAGCTAAAGGAGCAGCAACCATCAACAAAATTGTAGGTTAGAAAGTAAGACAAGGAATATTCTATCTCAGAAGTGACAAGAGTCAAGTCAGTGTACAGAGTCATGGGCTTTCAAACGGCCCCACCTCACCTAAAGAAACCCAAAGTACCACCCTACAAAGAAGGAAGAAAGCTGGAGATATTTGGGGAACAACGTTAGTGGCTATTACAGTGCACTGAGCGTCCAGCCTACACACCCCCCCTGCACTCAGGACATAGGCAGGCACGAGAGAAGTCAGAGGGTGTTCAGAAGTCTTAACCTAAATCAGAATGGGGCTTATTTTGATACAAAGACACATGCACCAATATAATGCAAGTTCTGCTGTCACTCCTCCCACACAGGGCCCTAGAGCAGAGAGAGAGATTGTAGCACAGACGCAGAAAGGCGGACAGGTGGGAGACACAGCAACATGTTCTCTGGTAACATTACTGAGCAGAAAGCAGCAGCACCCCTCCTCGGGAGCAGCACCAGGCCTGCTGCTTTCCATGCCCTGCCTCTGCTCTCTGGGGAAGAGTCTTTTTTTCTGTTCTTGAATTTGGGCACAACTGAGGTAGAAATTAGATACTATGCCTTCCTCGAACAGATCAGGGGTCCCAAGGTGTTTCTTGCCTACAGGAGTAAGGAGCATTTCAAGTCTGAAATAGTCAAAACTACTTTGCGTAGGCCATAAACAAAATTTTATAATATTACACATTTTAAAAGCTTGAAAGAAACTGGGCCTCCCCGGTAGCGCAGCGGTTGAGCGCTGGGTTACGAAGCTGCCCGCGGCCTCTGCGGCGCCGGTTCGATCCCCGGCTGCTCCCCGGCCACCTGAGGAGGGTCCCACATGGCACACAGACCTCTCCTGCCGCCCGCTGCTCCCCTCAGCAGTGTCCTTCGGTCCTTCTGCCTGCTCTGCTCCCCGCTCTGGCTCTGGTGAATTCTCTCACCCTCCCGCGCTTCTGACTGTACCCAGTGCATGTGTAAACAGAACAAACAAACAAAACAAATAAATAAATAAACATGCCTCTAAAAAAAAAAAAGCTTGAAAGAAACAGGGGCAATTAATGTTAATAATCTGATTTACTTAACCTAAATATGTAAAAAAGTCTATTTCATTTAGTTAATATGATTATTATTAGTGAAATAATTCAGATATCTTGTAAAGATATTTCATTTTTATTATTTTATACTAAAGTTTCAAATGTCAGCTTATATACATACAGCACATTTCAATTCTGAGGCTAAATTCCAAATGGCTAATGAAATGTAACCCTTCTGAACGGTAAAGTTGTACTTAGCAGAAAAACATACTTAACATGCATCAGAATTGAAGTTACTCAAATAAAATTAAAAATTCATTTCTTCAGTCACATTAACCATATTTCAAATACTCCATACCCAAGTGGGTACACGCACCACACTGGCCAGCTCATGTCCAGACCCATGCTCTCCCTGGCAGGACACTTTCCTAACAACCTTGATGGTTCTTATTTATTTGAACTATTCATTTTGAAGCACAGATAGTCACACTCACAGCTTGTTGCTAAACATGCCTTTCATCTCTCCCTTGGCTTAAACTGATACAGATTATCTAAGGAAACATGTCCCTACTTTCCTTTCACTGGCCATTGTAACCAAGGGGCAGAATTTGCAGAATGGCACCGAAATCTCTTCAGATGCTTTAACAACACATGTGGAAGCCACAATATTCATTTTGAGTCTTGCAGCGAGGATACATTCTAATTAGCCTGCATCACATAAAGGCCTTCTTCGTTTGGCGTTTATAAGTTTGTGATAAAGAACACCTGCCTCTCTAAACCCTCAAGTCTGAATTTTTGGATTCATTCTACACTATTTTGCTTACTACCATGCACATATTTTCTCTTTCCTGTAGTAATTTGTTAACTATAGCCTACATATACTAACAGCATTCTATTTTCCAACCTTTATTTCCTAAATACTTAAGTTCATAAAAGTTTAGTAAAATAATTTTCTATCATATAATTTAGCAGGTGAGACTTTAGCTAATGTGCCTCTGCATAATATGGACTGCCATCCTTTAGTTTACCCTAGTAATTTTTTAGCACCTGCAGCCAACCCTTAAGCTAATACTACATTTTAAAATTAACTATCTTCTTTTTCATACAACAGGCTAACTTTCCATACATTATCAACATACCCATATCGCAAAGACTTAAAACAACAAAGGTTTATATTTCACTCAGGCTATTAGTCCTTGACAAGTCTGCTCATGCATTTTATGTTTTTCATAACCCGTTAGGAATCGAGGTTAATGCAATAACCACAATCTCAAATATTTCTTGTTACTATGCCAGTGAAAAAGAGTAATGGATTTCAAACCAGCAATTAAATTCTCTAACTAGGAAGAGACATAGATAATTTCTGCTTACAGTTCTTTGGTCAGAACAAGGGGACACACACATGTGATCCTAACATGTACCCAGAAAGAGGAGAGCCAGGAATGCTCAGTGACTAATATTATTAAAATCAACATGGAAATTTATGGTAATAAGATTCAGGAGAAAGAATAAAACTATAATATAGATGTCCAGGAGCTCAAATATTATGGAGAAATGATTGGGCAGATAGACATTAATGGGATCAACTAGACAAGATGAGTTTGAAAAGCATAATGGTCTTTTACATAAGACTAAAGAAGTAAAGATTTGCAACTGCTGCTGAGTAATGCTTACTTCTTCCTCTCTTCCTCACACTTATGGCCTGGTTATTCTGATGGTGTGGGTGAATGTAAATAACATTTTAGAGGATTTGTAGGACTTAATGGACAATTTTATGCTGCAATCTTTATTAAGTTATTTGTAATAGTAAGGAAGTTTCAAAGGACATAATGGGGTGCAGTTTGTGTGAAGGGCAAAAGTGAAATGATTTAAGTATAAAAGGAAACACAGATGAGTCACTGCACTTTTGTTCAGCATAAGAAATATGCTTGAAATTAGTTGATCCTAGGGTTCCAAATACTAATGGTGAAAAGAAAGTAAACAGGTTATAAAGTTCACAAAACTTACATGAATCTCTTTATCCTAGTTCCCGACTCCCTTGAGATCAAAATACATGATCCTTTTATTAATCCTTTTAATTCCTCTCCTTTTTGTAAGTCCACGAAAAGTTAATGATCTCACCCATCTGATTGAACACATCCATCATGGCATCATTTACCATTAAGTAGGCACCGAATTTCAACCAATACATATTTCATGGCAATTCAATGGTAACCTCCATCAGGAAACTCTCTGACTTCACTAGTCTGAAAATCATGCCCCTCTGTGCTTCTGAAGCTCTGTGAGATACACAACTCATCTGATTCCTCTGCTTGTGTTACGATTCAGTCTGCTTTTAGCATAGCAACCATTTCATTTTTTTTTAAAGATTTATTTATTTATTTATTTATTTATATAAGCACTGGGTACAGTCAGAAGCGCGGGAGGGTGAGAGAATTCACCAGAGCCAGAGCAGAGAGCAGAACAGGCAGAGTGACCAAATACACTGCTGAGGGGAACAGCGGGCGTGGCGGAAGAGTTCTGTGCGTCAACTGGGACCCTCACCCGGCAGCCGGGGATCAAACTGACTCAATCACTGCGCCACCGGAGAGGCCCAGCACAGCAATTTTAAAACACCATGGAATACTACTCAGCATTCAAAAAAGATAAACACATGCAATTTGCAGCAACATGGATGGCGCTGGAAGGGATCATGCTCAGCGAAATAAGGCAGAAAGAAAAAGAAAAATACCGGATGGTCTCACTCATAGCAGGAATCTAGAAAACTTTAATAAGGGACCAGGAAAAAGAATAACTATAAGAAAGAAAATATCAAAATCAACAAACAACTATGAACAAATAACACTCTATGGGGGGTGGGGGGTGGGGAGGGGAGGGATTGGGGTCAAAATAAGGGGATTGCAATTGTATGGGGAATATAAAAATAAAATTTATTAAAAAAAAGAGAAGTCAGAATGTCACATCTCTGCGCAAAACACCATTGATGGCTCCTATCTCAATGCAAGCAAATGTCAAAGGCCTCACAGTTGCCCTTAAATTTATACATGATCTGATCTCCTTCCCCAGGCCCAACCTTGCTCATTCTCCTTTACCCTGACTTCCTCATTTTCCAGTATATTCACAAGGTGGGCTCATACCTTATAAAATTTATGCTAGCTCTTCCTTGTTCTGGACTAGTCTTTCACGAAATACCTACATATCTAGCTACATCATGGACTGTAAACCTTTGCTAAAGCATTCCTTATCAAACAAGCTTTACAAACACAGTTTAAATCACCTTGGGTCCCCTGGTGGTGGAAGGGGTTAAGGCGCAACCTATGAAGCTGTCCACAGACACCGCAGCATGAGTTCAATCGCCGACCAGGGAGCTATCCACATGGTGCAGCAGACCTCTCCTGACTCCCCAACTGCTCCCCTCAGCAGTGTACTTCAGTCAATCGGCCTGTTCTGTTGCCCACTCTGTCTCTGGTGAATCCTCTCATCCCCCTGCATCTCTGGCCTGTACCCCAGCTCTTGTGTGCATAAATGAATAAATCTTTAAAAAAATCACCACCTTAACATCTTGGAAACATTTACTCTGTGCTAGTTTTTCTTATAGTTCTTATCATCTTTTCACGTACAATGAATTATCTTATTCAACTTTTTTTTTCACCTAAGAGGTCAAAGATCAGAGGAAAAAGACCAGAAATTGTGTGTAAACGATAACACATTTTCTAATTAAATATTTGAAAAAGAGATTATTATAATAAATGTAATATTTTAAAAGTAATGCACTTAATTTTATCATTTATTAAAGTAGAAACCTAGGACATTTTTATAAACCTGAAAGTACAAGTTCACTTTTATCTACGATAGAGATGTTGCACAAGAGACAACACAACTGAATTGCCCAATTTACCTTCAGTTATCTATATGCGCAAGACAGGTTTCATTTGTTAAATTACATCCACAAATTTGTAATCCTGTATTAATTCATTTGTTTTCATTGTTTTGTTTACCTGCTTCAGAGAAACCTAATTTGCAGAAAATTTAATCACATATATCTTCTCAGTAAATGTTGATTTACTTTCTTTCCTTCCTCCTTTCAGTTCTCACAAACATGGGCAATTCATTTTTGACAAAAAGCAAGAGAAGTTCAATGTGTATAGGACAGTCTGTTAATAAAAGGATCGGTTAAAAACTGATTTCCATATAAAAATTAGGAAATAAAAATCTATTTCTCAAACTAACACCTCAAACTTTATTCAAAATTATTTCAAATATCATAAATCTAAATGTAAAATACAAATATAAAACTTTTAAAACACATCAACAATCTTTTTGATATTGAGTTGGCAAAGTGTTAGACACAAGCTAAAAATCTCATGTAACTGGTCAACTTATAAATATTACAGTCACAATGAAAAAGACATTTTCTTATAAAGTTAAACATACACTTACTATACAACATTTTAGTCATTTCAATCTGAGATATTTATCCAAAGGAAATAGAATCTATGTTTGCACAGTTATCTGTATATATGTAATAGTTTTATCCAAATCATCATTAAAATAACCCAAATGACCCTCATCTGGGAAATGCATAAACAAATGGTGAAACATCCATGATGAAATGCTACTCAGCAATAGAGGAATGCTCCATATATAAAATAAATAATCCCCAGTGATAGACTGCAAGTGTTTTTTAGAGAAAATATAAATGACTTAAATCTCATCATGGAGTCAAGAATATGTTCTAAAGACAATGATCTGGAAATGGAATTGTGTAACTTCAATGAATGAACATAAAGGGTGATAATATATTCAATACTGTGTAACTCTTTGGTGAGGGAATAATTCTTTTAATTCATGATTTAAAAATCTATCAATAGATACTGAAATTCTGAGAATTCTCCAGAGCAGAGAATCAGTTTCCTATATAATGGACCACAGGTGCTTAGTAGAAACTAAATCAACGAGCAACTTCAAATTAATTTAGAAGTCTATATAAAGCTAAGTGAAGGCTATTTCTCAAGGATTAATTAACATTCCACTTTAAATCAGTCTCCATTTATTTGGGTAGTTTAAGTGATAGACAACATGTAATTGTCTATAAAGTTAAACAATGGTGTAGCAACACATGCAAACTAACACCCCCACCCATGTTACACATCAGAAGGGGCTGATAACTGTGGTGATATCTCTAAGTACCATGGAGAATAAAATCAACAACCATAATAGTAATAACATTCATCACTTAAAACCCTTCTCTCATTTAGAGACAACATAGCACGTGTTCTCATCAATAGAACAGGAACCTGGTGTCTACTGGGTAAGAAATTCTGTGTAACAGGGACAGATAACATCTATTTTAAGCAAAAACATTCACTTTCCATGCTTAAATTCTGGAAATTGAGGTGAAGAGCTTGTTTTTTCCACACTCAAATAGCTGGTAAGTGTTAGAGCTTAAAATCTACATGATATATTTACTCATATCTCAGAGACCATCAGCTTCCAGCCTTAGACTCTGAACAATATCTGCACAAGTCTCACCAAACCCATTTTGTCAGTTCATATAGTCTGGAAGGGAAGGGCAGCAGAGTTCAGTGAAAGAACCTTCTGACAATCCAGATATGAATTTCTAATGACTCAACTGATTTATAACTTTTTGACTAAATTGTGTTGGTAAAATTTAGGCATCATCTACCTAATTTACAGAAATATATATACATATATATCTATGTACATAGTTTAAGATAGAACACTTTCAAACACTGTCTAATTTCAAGCCAACTATTCATTTCATTGGATGAGTTTCAATGAAAAGTTTGAGTAATTACGAGTAATTAACACAAAACTATCTTATTTAATTTTAGAGAGAATTCTATTTTTTAAATCTTGTTTCACCACATATTGCTGATGTCTGTCTCTTTTTCATAGTGAGAGACTGAACTAGCTGCCAAGACAAAGAAGAAGAGAGATTACAGAAAGTCTTTATAGTCTTATAAACAGCATTTATAAGCCTGAATCTTAACATTACAATAGAGTAATTACCTATTGGGAATGGAAAGGAGTAATAAAATATGTCAAGTGATAACTCCAAGCTATTACATTTCCTTTTAAGAGTTTATATAGTCTGGTTTAGCTAGTTTAATTTTTTATGTAACTCTTCACAATTGAAAGCTAAATCTACATGCAGACTCAAGGCCATTTAAGAAGGCTGCTTGGAACTGAGGCACAGTAAGCCACCCAGAACTCTAGATTCACCACACAGTTGAGAGATTGTCATTCAACATGCTAACACTGAGCTCCTTTCTTAACTAAAAATAATGACAGGGGAGATTCCACTGCGACCGTTAGTGCTCCTTTCCCTATAACATAGCAGTGCGTGGGTAAAAAGAGAGCCTATTCAGAATATATGCATGCATAAATCAAAGCAACAATGGGAGAGAAGACAGAAAGAGAAACACACCAGTTGCTGGAATCATCACATGGGCACATCACCAGTGCACTCTGGCACACATGCACTAAAGCCTGGTTAGAATACAGACACAGGTAGGCACCATCAAATAGCAACAAAGTCACATGATAAAACATGAGAACAGTAGACAATTTAAACCTTGGGAATCTATAATCAACACACCAAAGTTAAATGCTGGCAGATCTTTCCAAGTTATGCATGTTTACTATATAATAGACCCTTATCTGTATCAGAGAATAAACTACATGCATGCGCCTTTGTAGATACGTGGTCAGCAGTAAGATTACCCTAACACTGCAGAAAAAGCTCGCCATGAGAGTGCTGAAAAGCTGGACTGTGTGTTATGGATGCCAATATTCACAGAATCAGATCAGGGCACTCATTTCACAGAAAACCTAATACCAAAATAGGTTAATGCAGAACTCCCGCCTCGGGATCACCTGAAAGATACAATGACTTGCTTTAAAAAGGCTTAGGTTACTTACTAACAATCTAGACACCAAAATTTGGAGGAAAGAAACCGGGAAAGCAGGAAGGTCTCAAAAACATGTATACAGGAAATATGGTACGACACTGTCTATAGAAGCTATACTGCAACCACCGACAGAAAAAAAATTGGGCCACTCATAACACTCAGACACCAAGTTAAAGGGATAAGAACTAAGATGCTCAGAAACACAAAATAGTATGTAAAATATAGGTGAAATTTTAGCACTAGCTACTAATGAAACTTAGTAACAGAAAGTAAAGTGTGCCACAACAGATGAAAGAAAATAATTCAATGTCTCTAAAACTTATAGTCAAGAAAAATAAATTGCTTACTAACAATCTAAACACCAACATTTGCTTCCTGGTAAGCACACTGGATATAAGTGCCCAATGTCAGGGTGCACACTTAACAGCATCAGGGCTGTCCTCATAGTAAGGAGCCCGGTAATCTGCTTTATGCACAGCATTCCTGTTGGGCAGGGCACTAGCTGTGGCAAAGACTCTTATCGTAAGTCTCTTTGAAAGGCAAAAAGATCAAGTGAGGCTTAGAACTGTAAAAGTACTATCATTACTTTTTTGCAGAAATGAGCCCGTTAGGTCATCTTAAACCTGTTAACTACTACTAAGTGGATCAGGAGAGCTTGTTGCCTGTTGATCAAACTGTTTTGCTTATTGCTCATTTTAAGATCACATTCACTGCAGCTCAGTTCTGGCAACAGCAGCTGTGCCAACCTCCAACAGGGATGGCCACCCTCTGCCCAGATGCAAGTGCACTGTCTGTGATACCCTCCCTGTTAGTCACAGACACCATCCTGGGCACCTTACTGGAACGCAACACCAGCGTCATCAAACTTAACCTCTCCATCCCACAGCACCTTCAGCACCGTCTACTCTCTGGGAGTAAATCAGTAAAGAGACCAAGAACTGAGGAAAGGTGAAGAGGCGCTGGAAGCCTCTGCTTCAATTTCCACAAGAATCAGTGGGGATCCTGAAGACTAAATTCTTTTTTTTTTTGTTTTAAATTATTTATTTATTAATAGAGGCATGTTCCATTTATTTATTTGTCTGCTTGTTTGTTTGTTTTGTTTATACATGCACTGGGTACAGTCAGAAGCGCGGGGAGGGGTGAGAGAATTCACCAGAGCCAGAGTGGGGAGCAGAGCAGGCAGAAGGACCGAAGTACACTGCTGAGGGGAGCAGCGGGCGGCAGGAGAGGTCTGCGCGCCATGTGGGACCCTCCTCCAGTGGCCGGGGAGCAGCCGGGGATCGAACCGGCGCCGCAGAGGCCGTGGGCAGCCTCGCAACCCAGCGCTCAACCGCTGTGCCACCGGGGAGGCCCCTGAAGACTAAATTCTATTAGAAACTGTCCTAAAGGATGAAGATTGGCCTTCATCACTGACTCCTGGTATGGCAGCCCAGTGTATATACCACACGAACCAGGTCTGATACTTGTGGTCTTCCTTTATATTACTTTTTGAATTAAGAGCTGGACTAGACACAATAGACACAGAGGCACTAGACACTGGGACTCTGTGAAAACAAACATAATTTAATTCTTGATTTACTTTGTATGCTAGCACTTATTGTACAAGAGCAGTTGCTGACTATACAGAATGGGAATTTGGGTACCACAGCAAGACCCATTCCAAATCTGAAGGCCATTTTATTTACTAAGCCAACTTGCTTCTCTTGTTCATTCAGAATCTGGAGACTAGTCAGCTACCCACTTAGTATCCCCAGACATTGTGAGTTGCTTAAATTGCTTATTTTCTTATGTTTAATAGAAAAGAGTTAAAGAAAAATAGAATAAATGCAACACAAGTTAATCCTATCAGGACTATCACTGATCCTTACCCAGTATATCAAAATCTTATGCGATACAAAGGCAGATATTTTGCTTTAGATAGACTGAGCATGACTACAAGAGAATACAGAAGCACTTCCATACATACATACTAATAAGGCTATGTTAGATAAGATAATTAAACCATCACATAGAGAAATATCCTATTATCCCAAACTAAGAACAAACTACACACCCAGTAAGAAGGAATCTTCACATTCCATTGTAACGTGGAATATGTGTTAGGATGTAGTCATGGGTAATAAAAATACTTCATGAGTAGACAGTGTCATAGCATATCCATATGACAATAAATGGCACAATTATATCTTTAAATATAAATAAAAATTGATACCACCTCTGATACTATTTAATCCATATTCTTCTATTAGAAAATTAACAAAAGATCCAGGGACACAATGTCCATACTTTAAAAGAACAGGGATATCTTGTTAGATGTATAGAGCATATGCCATATGTCATCATCCTTGTTGCTATAGGTCAAACAAACCTCTCCTTCACAACATGTGTGAGTAAAACTTAGTCTATTACAACTTCTCATAGTCTCGCTGTAACCCACAATAGCCTTCTACGCCTTAACATGTAATATACAATACTATCAAGCCAGTTATAGATCCCCAAATTGTGCTCAATTTGACTCATCTGTATTCCCAGTTTACAACCCATGCCAAACACAGAATAACTGAAAAGAAGGAAGTCCTTACAGTTCCTTGTCGGACAGGTAGGTGGTTTAATTGGCAGAGCAATGGCAGTGGCTTTGCTCAGTTCCAAAGCAATCAAGTGACTTTAAATTTTGAAAACTCTGAAGTCACCCAACATCAATTTAACATACATGTGATGGCAGCTCTGTCATAATGAGTAGCAGACAAATAAAAATAGCAATGTTACAAAATATAAATGAATTTCAGATGGAAATAAATAGACCAATGGTATTATAAATAAAGCAATTGGAGAAAATATTAAAAATGAAATAAAAATGTTTCTTGATGCAAAAACAAGTATAAATATTCAGTTGCTAAAGCTAAGTGGGATTGTTATGTGAGTACCCTTAAAACAGCTATAACCTCTGAGGAGATAATAAAGCAACAGCAACTAGGGTAGACACTACACATCCTAGCGCCTGTGATCCTTCTGCAAATGTGAAATTAGAATACTGACGCTTCGAAGAGGAAACATGTCATGGCATCACCACACTTTCGCAGTTCCCCAAAGTCAAAGTGGAGCCCACAGGTCACAGAACACTCCCACATGCTAGGAAGGATGTGCTGGTGGAATGGAATCCAAATGCCTTTACCACCGCTTGCTCTGTGCTACAACTGTGGGACAAGTACCGTGATGACAGCCTGGGGACCTCCTCAGCCCACTAACGGCCCAATGGGAACGGGGCCATGGCCGCATGTGAAGGGGTAATCTCACACTAACCCGGCGTAGTCAAGTGGAAAACAAGGAACCAAGATGATGTAGTGTGTTAAAATAGAGCAGGATGTGACTGTGACAACAGAGGGGGAAAAAAGGCATTATTCAAGGTGAACAGAAGGTAGAGGAACCATTAATAAAACCAGAGAAATATTTCACTTTGAACCTCCTCAAATTAACAGAGTAAATAAACCATACCATGAGAAAAATTAAGACACAGAAAACAATACCTGGAAGATGAGGCTGATAAAGCAATAATAACTGCAGGACTTGAAAAGACAACAAAAATGCATTTCCTAAGCCAATGGCAGCCCGGCACTCCCCTGTTGGGCGATGGAACGAGCACCTGCCAGGGCCCTGCACGTCTGCACCCCCGAGTTTCATGAAAGCGATAACTACACGGAGACACAATTCTCAAGGAAGCTTAAGAAAAACTTACCTTTTGGTCTTGAGGCTTGGATCCGGCACTGCATTAAAGAACTGGCCTGTTTTTACCAATGACGCGAAGAACATCCCCCTGGTGGCGCAGCGGTTGAGCGCTGGGTTGTGAAGCTGCCTGCAGCCTCTGCGTCACCAGTTCGATCCCCGGCTGCTCCCCGGCCACCAGAGGAGGGTCCCACATGGCGCGCAGACCTCTCCTGCCGCCCGCTGCTCCCCTCAGCAGTGTCCTTCGGTCCTTCTGCCTGCTCTGCTCCCCGCTCTGGCTCTGAATCCTCTCATCCTCCAACACTTCTGACTGTGCGCAGTGCTTGGATAAATAAATCAAAGAAAAAAAAAAAAGAAGAAGAAAAAAAAGGGCCATTAAACTACGGGCAAAGGAAAGTGCATCCAAGAAAAACGTCACCCATAAAGTCCAGCACCGGGGCTGTAAGTGCTCAGGGGCCGCGGGAGGACAGAGGCGTGAGCGACCGCGTCGCGAAGGACACCAGGCGCCCAGCGGCGCCCGCCCGCCCCCACGCCCGCCCCCCGGAGCCCGACGCCCGGCAGGCCTGCCCCGAGCTGCGGCGCGCCAGGCCCACGTGCCGAGAACGCGCCGCGACGGCGCCGTCCCGCCCGCCCGAGCACCGCGCCGAGGCCCGCGTCAGCGCTGGCTGCGGCCCCCGCCCGGCCCGGGCCTCGAGGACTCACCGCGCTCGCTGCCACGCGCGCCCGCCGGTCTCGGGCCCCCGCCGCTCCGGGCCGGCGCCCGCCTCGCGGCGGCTCCGCCGGCGGAGTCCAAGCCCGCGGGGCCCCGGCTCCGGCTCCGGCTCCGGAAGGGCCTCGCCGCGGGCGGCCGCAGAGTCGGGGAGCAGAGCAGCGCCGGCGCCGCGGGCCTGGCCGTGCCCGGGCGATCAGGGCGGCCCACGAACGTCCTCGCGTCCACCGGCTTCGCTGGGCCCGGAGGGCGGCGTCGAGGCCTCGCCAGGCCGGCCTCCGGCACGTTCCGCCCAGGCCGCGGGGCATGACGGGCGGGCGCGCTGCATGACGGCCCCGGCGAGCCAATCACGGCCATGCGCGCGCGATCCACGTGCCCACACGCGTCAGTGTCCCGCCCGCGCCCCGGAGCCTGCGCCGGCCGAGCAGGGACGGGCCGCGCGGAGCGGGCGTGGCCAGGCCCAGAGCCGGGAGAGGCCGCAGCGTTGGCCCAGCCCGAGGCCGAGTGCGGCCCGGGTCGCCGCGGGCGTGAAGGTGAGACGCGGGCGCCTGTGCGGGCGGGAGGGGGCTCGAGGCCGAGGGATCGGGCCGCCCGGGCCTGGGATCTGGAATTTCCCGGCGCCTCCCGGCCCGAGCCGCGTCCCCCGACAGTCAGCTCGAGGGGCGCGTGCGGGAGCCCAGGGCGTCGCGCCGCCGATGTCAGGGCCTCCCAGCCCCGCGCGGCCGGGGTGGCGGGAGAGCGGGGAGGCCGGCCCAGCCGGGGAGGTCGTGCCCGCGCAGCCAGGGCCACGCAGCGCCAGCCGGCGGGCGCGGGTCTCCGCTCGGACGCAGCAGGTGCCCGGAGAAGGGACCCCGGAAAGCCGGCTCTGGGGTCGCGGCGGCGCCCCGCCCGGCTGCGGTGGCCAGAGGCGGGGACCAGGGGCGCCAGCTGAGGCCCCATCCTCGAACACCCAGGGCGAGGGGTCAGCGTCTCGGCGCCCGGAACCCGCCTGCAGACCCTGAGCTCGCGCTCCCCGGGCGCGCTGACTTGGAACGTGGGGCGCCATAGCCGGGCCCGGCCTCCCTGAGGGCCCCTCCCGCCACGCAGGCCCTCGAGCCCCTGTCCGCGGTGGCGGGGCCTTCAGGACACCCCCTCCCACCCCCCCCCCCTCCCCACCCCGCCCCCTGCCTCTCCCCACTCCCCCACCTCCTCCCCCTTCCGCAGGCCCTCGACACCCCACCCCACTCCCCACCCCCTTGCCCCACCCTCTCCCCACCCTCTCCCACCCCCACCCCTCCCCACTCCCACTCCTCCACCCCTCCCCCCTTCCACCCACCCACCCCTCTCCCCAGGCTTTGCGCCCTGAGGCCGCTTAGCAGGTGCAGGCTTAGAAAGTGTATTTTGTTCGTTTTTTTTCCCCCTAGCAAGTTTTGATTATTTATTTTGAATCCCTGCTAGACGTTCTGAGTTCAGTGTTTCTTGGCGTTATTAGCAAACCATTGAGTGTCTTTTAGTAACACAGCTGTAAAGTGCTTCAGCCGAGGGCTGCAGGAGAGTGGCAGAGGCCCAATCTGTTGTTTCAAACTGCAGGCTGTAAAACTAGACGGATTTGGGTTTGAATGTTGCTGCTTCCTGAGCTCACTCTGAAGGAAGAAAGCCCTCTCAGATTCCACTGCTTTACCTATGAAATGGGGATGATCATCTTAATCGCCTCTTTCTTTCCCTGCGTCCCCATGTTACCGAATGGATCCTGCAGAGGGTTACTGTGTGGTGCCTAACGTCTTAAATCTGAATAGAATCTTGCCATCCATTTTCCCTTTATTTTTTATTTTAAGAAGATTTTCTGCATTTAAATTTCCTCTCAGTGAACATAGGTATTTCTCTGGGCAAAATTGACCTGATCGTTTTCAATAGAGAACATTTCAGAAGAAACATCATGATCTTTAAAAGCTAAGTTTCCTCAGAATACAAGCTTGATGTATTTAGCAAAGTATTTCATTCTCCTTTAAATCAAATCTTTTGTGCTGAGTCAAAAAGGTGGAGAAAATTCTGCATGGGAGATGAGATGTGCCATAGTATTCTGTTGCAGCTTTTTCTTTTTCTTTTTTTTTTTTTTTTTTGGTGTATTCTTTTCATGGATGGTTGTTCTAAACAACCTTGTGGTAAAACTAGTACTATTATATCCCATTGGGGGAAATGATAAGTAGCTCAAGTTTTGTGTTGTTATGTCACCTATTTCCTTAAATACCAATAGTAAAATATAATGCCATTATACTTTGGCTATTTTTCAACATACTTGAGGGGGAAGAGCTGATATTCAAGAGATGTCTCTTTTTGTTTAAAACTATATTGGGTTAATATACACCATAGAAAAAGACATGAAGATTTTGTCAAGTAGCTCTTTATATTTTAAATGTTATATGGTTAGAATAGATATGCAGCCCTCCATTAAAGTACAGTAAGATTCTGACATTTTGAGGGTATCAGCTGATAACATTGCTTTCATGATAGGAAAAAAATGACAAAAAGATTTAACAAGTATGTCTTTAATTGAAGAATTAAAACTTAGAAGCAGGCAGAGATATAAACTATACAGATAAGAAAATATTAAAGAAAAAAGTAGACGATTATAAAAGGGATTTTAAAAAATCATTTAAAGAATTTAATTTTTTTGAGAAGTAAGGTTTAGTGCAGTTTTTAAATGGGGTAATAAACCAGAATTGGTGTTTTAAATGCCAACATTCTAGAATTTAAGACAAAATATGAGCTGATAGTTTTGAAGGACATCTCTTAAAAAAATATATGACCTATGATAAATTAATGAATAAGATTGTGATTGTAATAATTTTTATACAGATAAATAAGTCTTCATCAATATTTCCCCTTTATTCTTAACATTTTAGGACCTTATTCATATTAAATATTGGCCCTTGTTCTGAAAATAAACATGTTGTTTTATATATTTGAATGTCATGTTTTGCATGAGTTCTTAACCCAAATTAAGTATTATACTTTGGTTTTTATTTGAAATATTTGTACAGATTATATAGCACAATTCAAAAACTAATTGGAGTGAAATATAAGTTATTGCAATTTTTTCAGACTTTAAGAGCAATCTACTGTTAAAAATCATTTTGGACAAATACATTAAAAAAAGAATATATATTAAAGACCATCAGCTAAGCTTCAATGACATTAACATGCTCTACCTATTTCCTTCTAATGTGTGTAATTTTGGGGCATTTTCTATAATTTTCTGTAATTGTGTTTGTGGCCAGTGTAGTATCAGGTCACATTTTGTTATTTTTATCTTGTGTGTTGAGCTAAGTTATCCATGTTATTTTGTGCCTCCAGGGAGCATATTACATTGTCTTACTTAGTATTTATAGCTAGATACGTTATGGTACATGGAGATATCCCAGAGTATTACTTGGATTCCATCCATTTCTCTATAGCAGTATCTCCACTTCTTGATTATTAGGTCAGTCATATTGTTGAAGTAAATAATAATAGTAATAATAGTAAAACAACTGAAACACTATAGACTGTCATCTATAGTAAAGAAAATAATGTTTTTGAGATGTAATAATAGGTGTAAGAATGAGACATACAAAAATGTTCCTCTATCTGTATTCTCTGGATTATCTGTGGAGATACAATGTTCTGGATATGTCTATGGAAATATAATGTTCTGACTAAGAAAAGGAGAGCAGCGTGTATTTGTCATTGGTTTTGATAATAAACAAAATTTTACAGAAAAGCCAACTTAACTCTACCGGGTGTTAAGTTTTCTGCTGGAACAGCCAGAGCTGAATGTGAATTAAACACTTAATAAACAGTTGTTTGTTTCTATACATTGGAGCAGTGAAACTAAGCATTGTTTCTTCAAATAAATATCTTAATTGGTGGCAGGATATGTAAAGGAGCATGATAATTTATGAAACATTTAACTAGGCCAAAGTTGGAGATCTTTGACTAAGCATGATTAATGTGAAAATCCAAATCTATAAAAAATTGGTCCGATAAAGAAAAATCTCTACTACAGCTGGTATCTTGGAGCACCTTGTAGCTGGCTATTCACCTGAAGTGTAAAGCCATACTGAGGAATGAGATTGAGCTATTTTTGCTAATAATTGAATATTTGTAAATGTTGGTGACTAGGCCAACTTGAAAAGTTAGAAATAAGATTTCCCTCCCAATTTGTATTCTTTTTTGGTGGAGTACCTTTAAAAAATTCGGAAAGAAGAAATAAAACTATTACTATTTTCATTTTGCATAATCATATACATAGAAAACCCCCTAAATATGCCAGTGAGTAATTATTTTTCTTAAGATTTATTTTTATTTATGCATACAAGAAATGGGATGTAGGCCAGAGGTGCACGGGTGAGAGGATACAGAGTGGGGAGCAGAGCAGGTGGATCTGCTGAAATACACTGAAATACACTGCTGAGGGGAGCAGCCGGGAGACAGGAGAGGTCTGCTGAGCCATGGGGGTAGTAGCTCTCTGGCTGGGGATGCCCTATGCCGAAGTGGCTGGCAATAGCTTGATAGTGCTGAGACTTAACCCTTGCGCTAACAGGGAGGCCCATCCACTGAATAGTTAATTGAGATAATAATCAGTAGAGCAAAGTGGCAGGTTACAAAATCAGTTTACAAAAATGTTGTTCCTATATTCCAACTTTGACCTGGAAGAGAAGGAAATCAAGAAAACAAACCCATTTACAGTCATGCCAAAAAGAATGAAATGCCTGGCAGTAAACTTAGCAAAGTTTACTTTGTTGGTAAATTTACTGACAAAGGACCTGAACAATGAAAAATATAAGAAATTGTTAAAAGAAATAAAAGACGCAAAGAAATGGAATGATACTGCCTGCTCATGGATTGGAAAGATTAAGATTGTTACAATGACCATCTTTCACAAAGCAATATTTAATGCAGTGTAAACAGATTTAATGCAATCCCTATCAAAGTTCCTTTGATGGCAGTCTTAAAAGATAGAGAACAATGGCCCTGTGGAAATGGGCCATATTAAAAAGACCAAAAACAACCATTGTTTGGTCTGATGTAGAGAAAAAGGACCCCTCGTGCGCTGTTGCTGGGTATGTGCACTGTTCCAGACACTATGGAAAATAGCCTGGATCTTTTTCAAAACGTTAAAAATAGATACATCATATGATCTGGCAATTCCACTCATAGGTATCTACCTAACAGATGCAAAAGCACGGATTTGAAGGGATGCATGTGCTCCTGTGTTCATTGTAGCACTGTTTGCAAAAAGTCAAGGAAACAATCTCTAAATTGTATGTAACATGTAAATTAATGGCACATCTATAAAGAAGGGAAAATAAAGATCTTCCCTGCTACCATGCACTCTTCAATTGTGAGTTCGTTATGCAAGTCTGGGACTCCTTGGAAAAGAAGGTAGCTGGCACTTAAAATTACTGTTATTCAGTGCAACTGATTATTAAGGTGTTTTTGCATGTTGGGGAAAATATTTTTTAAAAGATTTATTTTTATTTATACAAGAACTGGGGTACAGGCGAGAGGTGCTGGAGGGTGAGAGAATTCACCAGAGATAGAGCAGGGAGCAGAACAGGCAGATGGACCAAAAACACTGCTGAAGGGAGCAGCAGGTGAGACCGGAGAGGTCTGCTGCAACATGTGGGTATCTTCCTGGCTGGCCGGGAATCAAACCCACGCTAACTAGGCTGCAGACACCTTCACAGCATTGTGCTCAACTGGCTGTGCCACGGACAGGCCCTGGGAAAAATATTTTTTTCATCTTCTAAGTCCACCCCAGAATACAATTATAGACCTTTTTCAAAAAAAAAAAAAAAAAAAAAAGGTCACTTTTGTTTTCATCTAAATTATTTGACTTTATATTTAGTAATAACATACTTTCAGGAAATTAGAGACAGACCATCTTCCTACAGCTCGGTAGATTGTCACAATTTGGGCACATCTGTATAAACAGCACTGAAGTCAAGAAATAACTACTTAGCTATAAAAAAAAAAAAAAGACAAACTGTTGCTATTTTTGCCAACATGGGTGGACCTGGACGTGACTGTAATAAGCAAGATAAGTCAGAAGGAGAAAGACTTATACCAGATCATGTCAACTCTATGTGGAATATAGAGAAACAAAACAAGGTAGCAGATAAAGCCAAGCCAATAACAAATGCCAGAAATCTGACTGTATAACTGAGGCTACCTGAGGGGACAGAGGAGACCTGAGGGGACAGAGTAGGGGAGTAGGTCATGGGAAGAGAGTACTAGGGACTGTGGTGGAGGGCTGTGGGGGTTTTGGTGGTGAACATGATGTGATAGCAACACCTGAAGGGGGAGCTCCTTAACGATACACCACAAATGATGTTGTAAACCAAAGTTACTGCATTAAAAAAAAAAAAAAAAATGAGGGGTAAGCAAATAAACCTCCTTCCGGTATACTTTCTTCTAGTCTATACCCACAAGAATGACAATCCTGAATTCTAATACCATGTTAGTTTTTCATGATTTTGATTTTTATATAAAACAGAATCAAAGACTAGTTTCTACTTTAGCTTAATGGTTGTGAGATTTATCCCTATTGTTGCATCTCATGACTAGCTATTTATCTCTTTTCCTCTTCAAGTTATCCAACCAAGTCATTGCCGACTCTTCAGGAATCAACATAGGTGCTTAATCCCAGCATCATTCTACAGCTGTACACAAATGGTCTGTCTACAATTTCCTGAAAGTATGTTATTATTAAATATAAAGTCAAATAATTTAGATGATCCTTTGTTTTGTTTCTCTTTATTCCACATAGAGTTGACATGATCTGGTGTAAGTCTTTCTCCTTCTGACTTATCAAAGTTCTGCCTCTTATAAAGATTTCCCATCTTTTTTCATAGCCGGGATCACTCTTAAGAGAGTTAAAGTTGTCTAGTTCATGAGAAGTCCTGGCATAGAAAGTGCATATACACATATATGTGTTCATGCATACATATATGCATGGGTGTATATGCATGCATATCTATAAGTATATTGACATTTGCAATTTTTAATCTTTGGTCTTACAGTTAATAGTAATTCCTTACAGTATGACATTAAGGCAGGGAGAAACTAACTGGAGAAACACTATAGCAACAAGGTGATGAAGTATTTCTGGTCATGCGCAAATTTATGGTTAGGCAGATCAGGAAACACTGGAAGATGATGTAGGCTAGTATCCCTTGGGTACTTTTTGCAATTTTAGTCCTCATACTCAATTTTCCCTGAAAGACAGGCATTCCTTTCAATTTATTTTGTTGGGTTTTTAAAAATAAATGTATTCATTGTTTAAGAGACTTTTTAAAAAATCCAAATCTGAGGAGTACCTGTTCTGGGGTCCTTACCAATGTGTCCCCCAGCATGCTGGTCGCCAGCAGCGCTTTAAAGCAGCATTGGATCTGTTTCATCATGAAGAAAGTGACAGCACCACTGACTTTTTATCTTGCCCAGGTCCATTGCTCTCCTTTCTCTGGACACCAGCAAATGGTTAAATGAGTAGGACATCCTCTTTGGGATTAAGGAATGACACATCTTCTCTTTGAAGGAAAATACTGACATGCTATGATCAGCAGGATTCCCGGCAGTTGTAACTATACCATGGCCAAAGAGTGGGCCTTACCTAGTCAGGTAAGGACCTTACCTAATTGAGCCATTGACAAGTAGAGTTTCCCAACAGAATGCAGGGAAGGAAGTCTGAGGAGTGCCGGACTGCTGACCTAAAAGGAAGCAATAGCCAGGTTGTGAAACACCTCCGTGGATCATGTGGCAGAAATTTCAAGTGGACTCTAGGATCTGAGCATGCGTACTGACTGGCATCTAGCAAGAGCACAGGAATGTCAGTCACCCACAGCGAGGAGATGACTTCTGAAAATCAGTGAGCTTGGAAGAAGACCCTGAGCCTCCAGTGAGAATCGTAGTACTTCCAGGTACCTTCATTTTGGCCTGCTCAGATCCCAAGCAGAAGATCTAGAAAGTCATTTCCAGACTCATGACCCATGGAAACTGTCAGATAAGCAATTTGTGTTGTTTCAAGCTTAGGTTCTGTGGTAATTCATTCATAACAACAGAACACTGGTATACAAGCTGTGAACCATTGCGAGTACTTACATTTTCAAGAAATATATTGTCCTTTCTCTCATGTTTGTTTTTGTTATGGCATAAAGGGAATTTGCTAATCCTGCCTTCACTGTTAGTTATTCACAGGGAGAGTGTGTCCAGCTTGACATCAGACTGCCTGGGGCTAAATCCTGCCCAGCTCCTCCTCAGCTGTGATAGGGAGCCAGTTACTTAGACGCCCTGTGACTCTTCAATTAAAAAATGAAGAATACAGTATTAACTCTTACATATGGCTGCTGCTGAGAATGAACATACATAAATAGTAAATATTAGCTGTTGTCGTAGTTAATAACTAACCAACAATTTCATGGAATAGGAAAGATGAATCAATCAGATGAGGCCCCTGAAGCTGTATTGTGATTCAGAACTAGAGGCTAATAGATCCTAGATGCAAAATACCCCAGAGGCAATTCCTGCCAGGTGAAAGCAAGCTGCTGTTTTAATTCACGTTCCATTGAAAATATAATTGCTGGATCAATAAAATCATGCTCATTGCCAGAGTTTACATTTGTGTGTTCTAATAAACCTGTATATCTGGATAGCAGGCACAGCTGGACATATTAAGTGATAAGTTTATAGCAATTGATTATTAAAGATTTCCTAGTCTTTTACAGTAATAAAAGTGCTCAGAAGACTATGCAATGAATCACAGACCTCTTTCAAATTTAAACCAATCTTTAACTCCCTCAGGAATGGAAAACAGCAAACACTTGTTGATTTTATTTTGTGCCTGGGTATGTCACTCACATGTAAGTTGACCAGGCTCCTAAAGTCAAGTTACCAGAGTGGTGCTGCTGCTATGTACCAGACACCCCACTCCGCAGTGACAGGAATTGATGGAAATATTTACACTGGGCCTGGAAGCTTGCTGCAGTTAACAAGAGGCAAGTTTTGTGAGTTTAAATGATCACCATAATCCTCAGAATGCCCATTCAGTGGAGTGGATTTCAGTTAAACCCTGGTTTCATAGAAATTATTAACTTAAAATTTTAGATTCAATTGTGCTCTTTTTCTTTTTTTTTTTTAAAGATTTTATTTATTCATGCATACAAGAACCAGGGTACAAGCCAGATGTGTGGGAGGGTGAGAGGATTCACCAGAGACAGAGCGGAGAACAGAGCAGGCAGACTGACTAAAATACACTGCTGAGCAGCGGGCGAGACGGGAGAGGTCTGCCACGTCATGTGGGTATCTCACTCACTGGCCGGGATAGAACCTGCCCTGCAGAGTCTATGGACAGTGCTGCACTCAACCACCTGTGCCACCAGAGAGGCCCTAACATTTTCTTTTTATGATTGCATCGGATAGATTCCTGCTTTGGGGGAGAAGACTAGAAGGGAGACAGAAAGAAGGGTAAGAGGAAGTACATGTTTTTTTAATTTTATTTTTTTTCAATTCTTTTTGGTTTTTGTTTGTCTTTCTCAAAGCTTCATGAAGCTGCCAGTTTATTTGGTGGTTTTGGTTTATGAATCGTTAGACTCTAAAGATTTTGTACAGTGACTTATATCAATACTCAAATTAGGTCTTTTTGATTTTTGAACAAAAATCTTTAGAGGTAAGAGAGTAAACCACATGGATTACAGTGGCTTGAACTGTCTAGAAAGAGGAGACAGCTTATGTGAAGGCCCTGGGGCATGATCCAAGGAACTGCAGCAAGCCCAACACGGCTTAGTAGATGCAAAAGCAAGATAGTGATGAGATCAGAAATATAACAAGGGCCCAGATTGTATATGGCTTAATAAGCCTTTTTACAGCTTTTGTTTTTGTGCTGAGTACTAACAGAAGTGAAGCAATGGTTTTGAAGATTGGCTCGATATAATCAAACTTACATTTTAATTGGATTGAACTTGCTGTTGGGTGTAGACTAGATTGTGGAAAGTGGAGAAGCAAGAAAGGTATTTTGCCTACAACCCACTCGAGGTAGTTAAGATTCCTTTGGTTTTAGCAACAGAATCCATATTAAATATAAATATAAGATAAATTTATTTTAAGGTAAATTTATGTGGATATATATGTAAATAAACTTAAAGGGTGTATTGAACACTGACCTAGAATAACTAAAAAATTTAAAGGACAGAATAAGTTGGATATGGCAAAAGTCAGAGCAGGGCTGTTCTAGAGAGCAGCAGGAGTTTTCATGTTCTTCTTGAGGTGATCTGTGAAGTAAAGAACTCTCCAGTCTGTGTGTCCACTCCAGACTGAATTTGTTGAAAGAAAAATGTAATGACACAGCACGTATATAGCGTGTCTGTGGTATTACATGGTTACTAATCATAACAGAAATTTAAGAAAAGCGATACTTTTAACATTGATTTTCTTAGTTGATATAGGTAAATCAGAAACTGACAAAAATAATTCACAACTAATTTGTCATTTGTTAACCTCTGGTGTTTACTCTTATTTTGGGGAATATCTTTTTTGTGGTTGTTTTATGTTTATTTTAGCCTGCCTTATATTTTAATATTTTTCATCATCTCTTTCACTTAAATTTTCTAGTGTTGGTGTTTCTCTAGTTTCAGAAAGATTATATTTCTAAATATTGTTGCAGCATGACAGATCATAAATTTACTCTCTGACTACATTGGTTCAACTTTTGGTTAACACTTCTCATCACAGCCATATTCTGTGATGTTAAGATAAAGAGGAAATATTTGTAAGGTTATTTTCTTATCCTATTATGTACATGTATGTGGGTGGAGGAGTAATAACAATGACAGTAATATTAAACTTTAGCACATTGTCCTCAACACACATTTTGTTTTTTCACCCTTGAAAGTCCTTCATCTAGAACTAGAGAACAAACATGATGTTCGATCACCCATGCTCATTTATAATCAATATTGGCGCCAAGAAAACCCTATCAGGTCTTCATAAATCACTAACTTGCTTACTAGAAAGTTTACCTGTGGAGCTAATAGAATAGATTTCGGCCACTGGCAGTTTCTTTAACTAGTATTATCAGTATGGGCTGCTTATATTCTCTCAGACTGTCTTTGTAGTTAGCTTTTGTTTTTTGGTTTCAGAAATGATAGGAATTTATTTGCCCTATTTACAAAATTTTCTGGAATATAAAACTAAGTTTAGAGAAAGGATTTTAAAAACTTGCCCAAAGTTGTCTATACTTCTCTTGAGGGAATTGTCCTTTGTACCATAGAAGTAAATTGAGAACTATGAAATATTTTCAATGAGTTGGTTGAATGGTGCACTTCATGTCCTATAAATATATAGTGTATGTGGCAAAATCCACTTATTTAACCTCTGGGAACAGGTGATGTCATTATTTCCTCCCAAATATAAATAGAAGATCATGGAAATAATATACCAAAGAACATGCATTTTCAGCTTGAAGAAAGCAAGTTAGGGTTTGAGGACTTAGAGCCCCCAAACAGTTAAAGAAACAGATTGAGGGTGGTGTCAGTATCCTCTGGCAGTTTCCTCAAGGTATTTGCTAATTAAATGTGGCATGGGACTTAGTGGCTAAAAAGTTGGGCAGAAAATAGCACCCAAGGGACTGAGAAAAGTAGTTGAGTTTTCAGCAGCCTCATAAAAGTGAGATAAAACTTAGTGTTGGCAGCTATGGAGAGAGCCTGCACTTGAAAGCCCATCATTTTTGAGAGGAAGAAAGTGCATTGAAGTGATTTCAACTCTGCACTGCCTTTCTCCTCAAGCCATTATCCAACTCAGAAGCATCCAAGAAAGCAAGAATCAATCAGGAAACAACCACTAAGATGACATGTAGTCTGGTTATGTAACAATTAGAGGTCAAGCCAAGGAGGAAAAGTCTAATTAAAAATCCCAACTAGAGCCCTACAGATACACAGTGCAATCACAAATAAGAAATTGAACAACTTTCAAAACAGCTTTATTGTCAAACAAAATAGGAGCTATGTCCCTACTTAATTGCTCACCCCAAGAAAAAGTAAATACTCTCTAGAAGGCAATAATCTGGCTTAGCTTCAGATTAGCTATACAGTTTTTCATACCCAATGCCCAGCCTCTACTAAAGCAATTTTTCATAATGCTAGGAGGTGGGACCAAATTTACAAAATATAAGAGAAATATATGCAGGTAACCTGGATTGAAGTTATAAAACACTTATTTTAAAATGATTGTTGTTAATATATACAGAAAATGCAAGGCAAGATAATATTTCATGACAAAATAAATATTCAAATTATATTGTTAAAAATGAAAAAAAAAAAAACAAACTGTAACTCAAGGCTGAAAAGGCTTAATAACATATTAGAAACAACAGAAAAGAGGATTATAGTTCCAGAAGATACAATGATATAACATTTTCAGATGTAGACAGGGGTGGAAATACAAAAGATGTTGAACACACGAAACAATTAATATTTAATGTGTGAAAATCCACAAGTACTGGAACAAGGATATGGGACAGTGGCAAAATGGGAAGAGAAATGGACCTAATTTTTCTGAAGGTGATGAAATACCTTACCTACTCAGCAATCAAAAAAGATAAGCTCATGCAATTTGCAGCAACATGGATGGAGCTGGAAGGGATCATGCTCAGTGAAATAAGCTGAAAGAAAAAGAAAAATACCAGATGGCCTCACTTATAGCAGGAATCTAGAAAACCTACATAAGGGACCAGGAAAAAGACTAATTATAATAAAGTAAAAGTCAAAATCAACAAGCAGCTATAAACCAGGGACACACTGTGGGAGGCGGGGAGAGTAAGCTCAAAACAAGGAGGAGGTGCCTCCCTGGTGGTGCAGGCGGTTGAGTGCAGCGCTGTGAAGCTATCCGCAGCCTCTGTGGCGCTGGTTTGATCCCGGCTGGCCAATGAGGGTCCCACACGACACGACAGACCTCTCCTGTCTCGCCCGCTGCTCCCCTCAGCAGTATATTTCGTCAATCTGCCTGGTCTGTTACCCGCTCTGTGGTGAATCCTTTACCCTCCTGCACATCTATCCTATACCCTGGTTCTTGTATAAATAAATAAATATTTTAAAAAAATACAAAGGGGTGGGAATAGTATGGGGACTATGACCAAGATGAAAATGCATATATTGTGCAAAAATGAAAAATGATGTAAGAAATATATAAAATTAAAAAAAAACAAAACTTACCTACAGATTCAAAAAGCCTGATAAAATCCAAGGAGAATAAATACAAAGAAAACATCACTAGACAGATCATAATAAAACTTCAAAAACCAAAGAAGGAAACTATTTTAAAGCAGCTGGATTTTTTAAACATAACCTTTAACAGCCTCAAAAGACTGAAAGGTATCCGTAGAAACAACACAAATAAGAAAACAAAATAGGTATCTTTAAAGAGAGAATTAAGTTATATTGTCTAGGAAACATGACCATTATTATTTTTAAGTTAGACTTAACTAATTCAAAGATTTTTTGTTACAATTTCTAGGTACTTAATGAAATAACAAACTAAAAGAGCATGGCTTTGTAGAATAATAGCAAGAAACATGGAAATAAGAGAAAAAAGTGGTGCAAATAGCAAAACAACAATAAGGCGGGAAATTCAATTCTATACTTTAAATTTATTATCACATTCAATGTTAAAACAGTATATACTCAATTGCAATATAATAGAAATAAGCATTCCAGTTTGGGGCCTCTCTGGTGGCGCAAAGGGGTTAAGCACCACACTGTGAAGCAATCTGCAGCCTCTGCATCATGAGTTCAATCTTGCCACATGGCAAGGCAGACCTCTCCTGTCTTGCCCGCTGCTCTCCTCAGCAGTGTATTTCAGTCAGTCTTCCTGTTCTGTTCCCCGCTCTGTCTCTGGTGAATCCTCTCACACCCCACATCTCTGGTCTGTACCCCAGCTCTTGTATGCATAAATAAATGTCTTTTAAAAAAAAAGAAAGAAAGAAGCATTCAGTTTAACTGTCAGAATATATTTTCACAAAACAAAGTCTAACTATATGGTGCTTCAAAGTGGTGCAAAGATGCAAATACAAAAAGACAAAAAGTAAAATGATAAAAAGTATTACATGCAAATATGAATCAGATGGATGGTGTTTTCACTAAAGTCAGATTGGTGCAGCATAAATGCATTAGTAAAAAAGGAGACTTTCTAATGGTAAAAGCCAACCCAGCAGGAAGAGAGAAGTCAAATTTTTATGTATCTGTAATATAACCTTAACATTTATGAAGCAAAATCTAGCAAAATTCAAAGAGAAATAGGTAAGAAATCATAATAAAAAATTCAATCAGCTTTTCTAGTACTTTGAAAAAAATAGATATGAATTTATATACAAACTACTGGGTCAAATCTGGTCCTCCATCTGCTTTTGTATGATTCATAAGAATTGTAATCATACTTTTATAAAATTTTAAAACAATCAAAAGAATAACATTGTGTGAAAAATGAAAATTACATGAATATTAGGTATCACTGTCCATAAGTAGTTTTATTGTAGCACTGACATGGGCATTTACTTAACATACTTCTCTCTGGCTTTTGAACTACAGGGGCAGAAAGTTAAAGACTGACCATCCCTGGCCCTCTTATCACTTCAAACATCTGTGTGGCACATTACAGTGATAGAGTTGTGATTGGATTTTTCGAAATAACTCCTAGATCAAAGACCTAATAATAGCAATTAGCAATGTGGCTGAACTTTTTGTAACAGTTCATTTTATGTTTTTAAATATGTAGAAGAAAGTGTAGAGACTTACTAAACATCTAGCTGAATAAATCAGAGTACAAATAGTAAGTGAAGCCAAAAAAAAGAATAAACAGAAAAATATAGAACCAGAAATATATAGAAGGGAAGACAAATGTACAAAAGAGTGAATAAATACTACCAAAATTGGTTCTTTTGAAGACTGTTAGTGGAGAAAAGAGATATTTTATTTGTTTTCAAAACCTGTTCAAATTGTCATTCTATTGTACCTGTTTCCATTCCTGTAACCTTGAGAACTTACCAAATTGATGAGGATGAAAAAGATAGAGCCTTAACACCATTATAAACTACATGTTCTTTTTTCAAATATTTCTCTAAATTTCACTATTGAGATTAATAGAATCAGTGTTCTAGACTTTGCTAACTCTTCAACTGCATCCAAAAATCTGGTATGTGGTTAGGTTTTATAAACAAAATGATGTTCTCCCAGATTTCCTGTTTAATTACTCTTTTATTTTAAAAGTCACCTTCATTCACACAATTCTGACCATAAGAATGACATACTCCAAATTAAAAAATAATAGGCCCATAATGATTATTTTTCAATTTCATGAATAAAGAAGCTATTGCAAGATTTAAATTCTTGATCAATTTTTTTAAAGATTTATTTATTTATGAATACAAGATCTGGGGTACAGGCCAGAGATGCGGGGGGTGAGAGGATTTACCAGAGACAGAGTGGGGAATAGAACAGGCAGACTGAGTGAAATACACTGCTGAGGGGAGCAGCAGGCAAGGCAAGGAGAGGTCTGCTGTTCCTGGGTTGCTCTCTGGCTGGCTGAGAATTGAACTCCTACTGCAGTGGCTTTGGATTGCTTCTTAGTGTGGTGCTTAACCCTTGTGCCACCAGGGAGGCCCCTCTTGATCAATTTTGTTAGAATGTGTACTTGTTTTATGTGTTCTAACAGTTATTTAAAAAATGAATAATTGTGTCATTGAGTATTGAAAGTAAATTTTACTCTATATAAATACTTGAAATTCACATTTGATCAGGCAGTTAGATTAGTTAACTATTTTCACTTATACAAAGTACTTTGTTCCTTTGAGTTAAAAGTGAATATAATAAGATATATTAGCTAAGATTTTAAAGCATTTGTTTCTCAGAATAACTACTGTTTGCCTTGGGATTTTTTGTTTGGGATCAACTTTGGACCTCTGGATTATTTTAGAAACTATATACATACCATTTTTAGGATTATTGGTAATACTGCACATCACTAACTGCGGTGTTACATTGACAGTTAAAATCAAGCCCATTGACCGCTTATCTCTTTCATTAGAAATTGAGCATCAAGTCTGCCTTTTATTTATAATGGACCTTGTTAGGAAATATATTAAAATAATAATCTATGTCAGTGTTTTATGTACGGTAAAAATATAAATGGTAAGAATGCTGTTTACATAATTAAAATGAATTTGGTGTTACTGCACAAAATACATTAATGAAACACTTCAGGTTGATTCACAGGCTTCATGTAAATGGTCAAGTATGTTATTCAGAAATACATTAGGAGGAACAATTTACAGTAATAATGGATTATTTTAAATGACTTTCTGAGGAAAAAAGCCTAATCTTCCACATGTGTGATTCTTTGTTTTTCTTTTTCTTAATTGAAATGCACATGTTTAGTCATAAAACTATCATTAAATATTCAAATATCTTCAGGTTATTTAAATAGTATGACATCATCCAATATGTCAGCAAAGAAAGCATTTAAGAATATTTTTTGTAATTTCTTCATTGCTATACAATTGTAAACTTAAAATACTTAAAAAGATACATGTTTTCAAGAGATTATCTCCTGTAAAAGAGAATGATGCTTCCAATTCACAGGGTTAATTAGCTAGGATTCAGCTATTACTTGAAATTCCGATAATACTGAATTATTGCAGTACATATTTTGTGGTATGCGTTTATTTCTTGAATTGGGATTATCATTTTTATGGGAAAAAACTGATACACAAATTCTTAAATACATTGGGGTTTTATATTGTATGCTTTAGAAATCTGAATACACTTGTTAAGTTATTCGTATACACTAACAGAATAGTCTAAGATTATAGATTTGTTTTTCCAGTTAAAATACTAAGTGATTATAGTATTATTTAATTTAAAAAGAAATATAGAGTATATGTCTTCTAATGATCAATATATAAATCTCAAATTTGAAATTTAGGTTATTTTACCAAACTCAAGTAGTACTGTGTCAGTGCAGATATGTGTGAGTTATATAAATATCCATGTATTTGCGTACTTTCTCAAGAACAGATCACATATATAAACATGAAAGCTGCTGATTAAAGTAGAACTTAATTATTATATAATCATACGTTTTCTTAAGAAAAACAAAGTATCTTTTCACACAATCTTTATGCATGTGATAGAGGACAAGATTTGAGTAATGAAGAAAAATAATTTTTAACTTCAATTGTAAGTATAAATTAGGCAGTATTATTTAACTGGTTTTAATGTTTTTTGTTTAAAAAGTATTTTATTTACAAAAATTACAATTTTGTATCCCTGTGGAATTTGATATTAGTTATCTTTTGTTGAGTAGCAAATTATTCCAAAATTTATAATTTTAAAACTACATAAGCTTCTATTATTTCACACTGCATGTGCCCTGGGAATCTGGGCACAGCTTAACTGGGGACCCAGTTCGAGGCCTCCTGATGTTGCAGTCAAGGTGGGCCACAGCTGTTGGAAGACTGACAACAGAGGCTCTTGTCCTATGAGTGTCCACTTCTGTCTCAGGCCTCTCTTTTAAAAAACATTTTCCTTTGAAAGCAGCAGCTGCAGCAGCTCTACCCACTTGTGTCTATACAAGTGCCTTTTTCCCCCCTCTGCTTTTCCTAATAAACAGGTCCTTTTAAAATGTTTTTAAAAATTGACAATAGATGAGTTACTCACTTCCAGAATCATTCACACAGTTTGTTGGCATGTCTATTCCTTACAGGTTTTTGGACTGAGAACCTTATTTCCTTAATATTCCACCAGAGACTATCCACAGCCAGACATTTACCACAAAATGACAACTTCTCTCCTCCCTCCCATGAATGAGCCAAGAGAGAGTCAATGAATTCTCACTAGGGAAGCCGTGGTCCTTCTTACCTAAAGATACTATAGCACTCCATCTGCCATATTCTTTTTCATGAAAAGTGTGCTAGAAGTCCTTTGCACACTCCATGGAAAGAGATTGCATGAGAGCATAAATATCAGGAAGGAAGGATCTTTGGGGACCATCTTAGGGTCTGCCTACTAGACATTCTCATTTATTTCTTACTTTCTGGAATTACTCTTTAGAATGTTGATTTTTTTTTTAGAGGTTAGAAAAATTACTTATTTTCTTGACCTTAAATTTCCAAATGTGTAATTTGCTGGCATTGAGGGAATAGGGGAAATTTAGCTAGGTATAAAATGTTGGGTGGCATCAATTTTCCAAGAAAGATCTTAAGGGATAGTATGATATTGCTCTGTAATCTGAGAAAAATTCAAAATTTATAATTCTCAACACTCTGTCTATTCTAATGATTATCTCAATATTATGCCAATATAACATTTCCTATCACCTTTCATTATATTTTACTATTTACAGTGAGAAAACCTTTTTTTTTTAAAGCTTAAAGTCATATTATGATTTATAAAGTGTGTATACATCCTTTAACTATAATCTTTGGCATGCCAGTTTCATGTTATTGTAAATACTTTCCAGATTCTTACATTACCTACACTGTCATGATAGATTTTATTGGTGTTCTCTGATACACTGTTTTATTGTTGTTTAAAAATAAGTAGTAAATATCTTTGAGTGTTATTTTAGATATTTTTAATGACTATTTCTCTACTCTTTGTAAATTTACTTTCTTCACCAGGAAAGGAAAGGAAAATCAGTGTAACTATGTTTGTGTGCTGTAGAAGTCAGGGAATTCTGAATCCATTTATTCTCACCCCCTAAATCTCTCTACTAATATGATTTAACTATTCACATTTAATTTGTTAAAGTGTCAATATTGTATATTTGACCTCTAATGAGTTATTAGCCTCTTAATGTTTTAATTAGTAATAACATAAGCTCTGCATTAATAATAGCACTAAAATTATCTCATTTCACATAACAACACACATTTTCTCATGAAATTAAACAAAAGCATATTATTGAAAAGAAGGCTGTGTATTTCTCTACACCCTCATCTTAATTCATGGTGGTGTTTCTCTCCCCACTAGTGTCAAAACATTACAGTGACATCTCTGACATATCCATTGCCCCCTGAGGTCAGCTGTGCAAAAGGCTGATCTCTCATCAGACAAAGGAGAAGCTCAATGAAAAGGTTTTAAGATACAGATGATAAGAAAAACATGATTTATTTCTATTCTATGGGAAGATTTTACAAAAGTGTAAAACATAAGCATCTTAACATGACTTGCATATTATGCCTCTCATTATGTTTAATTTGTTTCATTAAACTTGCTACTGACATTAAAAATGAGCTTTCAGATTTCATGTTGAATAATCTTTAAAGATAGACTTTGTAGCATTCTGGTTTGTTACCTGGCCAGAGAAGCACCAGATATAAGTGTATTGTCAGGAAAAACAGCTGAAGTTGAGGAACCACTGAGGTGCTCTCATGTTTCCATTAACCTCCCAGAGGGGAAATAAACCTAAATCTGAAAAAGTGATAAAATTGCCACGATAGTGCTGTATCAACAAAACATGAAACTTAGGTCACAGTTTCTTTTTTGCTAACTGGAAATGTGCAGGTATTGTACAAAAACCTCATTAACCATGTCAAACTATTTTGTGTCACTCCAGATATTTTCCTCATGTTATATCTGTATATCAAAAATGTCCCCCACCCACAAACTCACTAAAAATTCTTTGCACAATAAAAATTAATTTTAAGAGTATAATATTAAACCAAATACTCTTTTCTTCAATCAATTTATAATTCCTTAATGATTGAACTGGAGGAAAAAAGGAAAGATATTGGGCATGCCAAGCATTAGAACAGGTGTAATTTTCTGACATCTCCATGAAAGTTTTGCATCACTGTTGTCTTAGCCCTTTTTCCAAAGAAAGGAATTGAAGTTCACAGATACTATGCAAATGGCATGGGTGAAGTTTGTGATAAGTGACTATAATTGATATTTAAATCTCCATCGAGTATTAATGGAGATTATGGAGGTTATGGACCACTTCTCTGAACAGAAATTATGATCATGTCCATAGAGGTGGTCAAGTAAAAGTATGGGCCACTTGTGTAAACTTTCTACCAAATTTGTCCTTATATTTATAGAATTTCCATCACTGCATTGAAAAGTCTGATATCTGTCTTTCTGTTTTATGAGAACTAGAGTCTCTATTGCCTAACATACCATAATTGTTTACTATGTAATGACCTTATTATCAGTACAAAGGATGAACACTGCAATGGATCACAGAAGTAAAGTTAAGTTTACAGAGCTTGCAGCAAGATGACAGCAGACTGACTAGGAAGCAAGTATGTATGGCGTGTTTTTGAGCTACTTATACATTACCATAAGTGGATATGTCACTAATAATTAAGTTAAATAATTCTGAACTTTTAGATTCAATGCCATATATATTTGCTTTATATTTGGACCACAACTTGTTAATATGACTTTTCTTCAGTTTGAGTTCTAATTTACTTTTTTTTTCCTTGTTGAGAAAAGAAACATTTTTCTCATTCCATTGTGATTGACCATAATCCTGATTTTAGTATATGTAGTCAAGGCAATTTGTTTTATTATACATTTTAAATCAAATTCTTTGTTCATTTGAGTCCTATTCTAATTTCAAATGATTAAGATTATTTCAAAGCTATCTTTGAAATACATAGTGAAAATCTTCTCATTGTATTCTTTATTCATGTTCTCTATTTTTAATTATATACATATTCTGTTTTCCAATTTTTGTCTTCTGAGTCCTTTAAAAATTATTTGAACCTTACCTGTCTGAAGGTATCTTATTTTTTCTCACATACCTGATTGCTGTTTTTGCTGGGCATTGATTTTTAGTTCAAGCTTTATTTTACATTTTAGTTCATTACTTTTCAAACATTTGGTTTACCTGAAAACAGACATAACTCTCAAGTTCTCATTTCCCTTGTGTGTATATTTTTCCCATCTCTGAGTGATATGAGGCTTTTCTTGAGTGTTGATTTTCTGAAATTTCGACTATATATAGAAAAAAAATGATACTGCTTAATTTGTCCTGCTTGATCCCAGTCTGTCTTTTGTTCTGAAGATTCAAATCTTTTTCTACAATGTAGAAAATATTATTTTTGTGTTTGCTTGGTGGTTTTTCTAACCTACACTATCATTTCTTTCTTTGTGGAACTTCTTAGAACTTTGTTAAAAATTTATATTCTCTATTCCTTTTTATACAATCTGTTGTGCCATTTATTTTTCCTTTTTTCCAACATTCTTGGAGGTCCTTCAGGCTTTATGCTGCTATTTATATAACTATTCTTTTAAATGGTTGATATTCATGAAAATTGTTATGAATAATTATTCAATTGATAAATAAGGTTCACAATGAAATATTGGACTATCTCATGAAAAACAAAAAAAAAATACTTCTGAGTGTACTATAAAGGTCTTTACATATTTTAAGCTATATTTCACAGATGATCATTAGGATGACCTATTTTTAATATTGTTCAGTATTTCAGAAATAACGTATATGTTAGTATTTTTATATTACACTAGTTATAAGTGAAATTTGTAATGTATTCTATGTAAAATGGGTTTCAATGGCAAAGTGTCTTAGAAATGTTAGAGCTTTTTATGTCCTTTACAGATTGTTGCTATTGATAACAATAAAATCAATGGTGAAATTTATTTAAGCAAATAAGTCCATTTGTTATGGGTAATAAATATTTTACAAAAACTACTTAATAAACTGGATCATTTCTCAATGCTTGCTATCTTTTATCTATTGGATAGAACAGTTTGAATAATATTTTTCCAAAATAATAGTTATAGGAAGTGAATGCAAGTCCAAATAAAATTGTTTTTCAATTATATAAGTATGATATGGTAAAAGAAAATAATAGAAGTATTCTAGAATTCAAAGATCTATTTAAGTTTTTACTAAGCTTTGTCGTATCCTCTGGAAGCATTTAAGGAAGGAATTTTATCCTAAGTTTTACAATAGGTCTTCATATTTTCTTTTTGGAAACAGAATATGTCAATATTTGGGAATAAGTAAGATATGACCTTATTTACAAAGATATTAAGTATTAGTTTGAGTCAGTTTTGTCTCACTGATCACTTCATGAAGAAGAGCACACATGTCAGTAACACTGAAAAGACAAACATGGCTGTGCCTTGTAAGGCAGAGTTGAGGATGAAAGGAAGCTAT
Organism: Talpa occidentalis; assembly: GCF_014898055.3. Lineage (NCBI taxonomy): Eukaryota > Metazoa > Chordata > Mammalia > Eulipotyphla > Talpidae > Talpa > Talpa occidentalis. Next base: position 116,004,882 of record NW_023605194.1, read on the forward strand.
CTTTTGAAAGACATGATTTTGTAAGTTTAAAAAAATATATATTTATGCACGTAATCAGCAAGTATAGTGTGCAGTATTCACTCTTTTTTCATGAAATAGAGCTCTGCAGTCATTCACTATCAATAGGCAATAATCTGTTTAGAATCAAAGATAGGATCAAGTTTTATCATGTGTTGAGTTTTGAATAATGCAAACAAGTTATCCTAATTGCCTCATAAATTCTTTCAATGAATGTGCAACAGAGTAATCAGAGCACTGTGTACTTGCATATTTAAAGACCATTTTTGCCCTTCAGAAAAAAAAATGTATGTTAGCATGTTGGATTGTACATTTTAACCTATTTTTTCTGATGAGATTCTGAATATTATGCAAGTGTTTGCACCTGTGCATTTTGTGAACAAATGTTGATAGTTTAGAAAACTAAAGTTGATACAATTATTTTTACTATTATCATTGTAAAATATATTTGCTTATAAAGCTGTCATTACATATATGACATTAGCTCAACAATTTTGCAATTTTTACTCCTCTCTATAGTCTGTGAAAAAATGAAATATTTGAAATGTTTATTTTTATCATTTGTTATATGCATTTCAACTAAACACATTAGTATATAAGAAAAAATATCACAGGGTATGAGTCACTGCTACCCTGGATTTTATATTCATCTATCTGCTTTATATGTTTAACTTTTTGAAGTTACACTCCTTTCTGTCTCTCTTCTCTCTCAACATTTTAACAGCTCTGAATTTTCTGAGTTGGGGCCACATACAAATCATGGCATGTAACAATTGCTTTTAACTGACAACCATTATGAAATAGTTGAAATTGCCTACACATTTATGAAATTTGTGGTGTTTTCATACTGTTTTCAATTAATTTATGTCCAACTTTTGTAACATATTATTGGATTTAATTTTTCTTTAAAAGTCTTATATAACATGACACCATGTGCTTCCAAACAATTGATTACTGGGTGTAAGTAAAGGCTTGAGGAAAAATGCAGCAGAGTGTAATTTGATTTATTAGTAAAGAAAATGCATCATAATGGATAATTACAATATCATATTTACTTGCAAAAAATACATAATTCATAGGCGTTAGAAAGGAAGATACCAAGAACAAGTTAAAATCAGAGTAGGTTTTGTTATTGACACACCTTTAAAGGGGCTGACTAGAACATGCCAGGCAATAAAACTGGGAATAAAACGGATTGAAAATTCTCTGGAGACCTTTGAAAAGAATTTCAAAGCTAGGCCAATATAAAACTTCTTGTGGGTCATCATCAAGATATTGTAGCATTGCTTAATAGGCGGTATTATTATTTACAGGGGAGTGATCCAGATTTCAATTAAAGTTGTCTTAGACTTGGTCAAGTATGGTAATCCTTATACATTGTATTTTTAAAAGTCTCCACTTCTTGCTTTCATTTTTGAATATTTTTGACATAATGAATTTTTAAATCCAATATCGATTCATTATTTTCTCTTTAATTCCTGTTTAACCTTGCCTATTCCCCAATCATGAATTATTTAAAGTGAAATGCCATTTCTCTTCATACTTTGTCAAGAAAATTATTTTAAGCATGTATATAGGCATAAAGGAAATTAGGGTATATGAAATAGAAATTTAATAGTCTATTGTTGTGCCTTTATTAAATTAATATTTGTTATGTAAAACCTGGGTTGTTGGATGGCTAGCCAGGTTCAACAAGGAGACCATAGGGGAGTGGAAATGGGGAAGTTTCTTGCTCACAGGTCTTGGAAGAATGCACGGCCTGCCTCAGGCATGCGTGCCTTTATGAGAGCATTCGTGCTGAGCACTTTTGGTTCTTGGATTAAGGCCAGGTTGGTGAATCCAAACCCAAAGGAGAGGGGTTTTGGTGTGCTCTCGGGGGTCTATCTAAGAGGCTCCCAAGGGGAAGGTCCTGGATTGCCAGGCAGAAATGTTCATCAGCAGGGCCATTGGGGAGTCATCACAAAGTTCTATTTACTTGCGAGTCTTCTGACTTCTCTCTGGGTTCTAGATGAGGACCTAGTGTCAGCTTAAGCCCCCACAACCGCTCCGCTACCCAAATGGAGCATGAGGCAGAGATATTAGGAAGTAAGTTAGCTAAATTCTAGGCATCTGCCGTCCAGTTTTTTTTGCTGAATGTGAACTTGAGAAACAACTCTATGAGAACTTGTTTTCTTCTGTGTCTGAGTGGTAGCAGTCAGTCAAATAATCAATGAACAATATCCATGTGTTTTTTTTTTTTCAGTGAGAAGTGTTCATTTTAGTATCTATTTTAGCATTTCAAAATCATGTTTGTCAATATTCAGTTGAGCGAGCAACCAGTGCTATGAGAAGGAGGGAACAGCACCATAAAGGAGGAAAACACTAGACAAGTTTCAGGAAAAAAAAAATAAATATGTAGATGATAGCTTATAGAAAGTAATATATAGGGCCTCCCAGGTGGCGTAGCGGTTGAGCGCTGGGTTGCGAAGCTGCCCGCAGCCTCTGCGGCGCCGGTTCCATCCCCGGCCACCGGAGGAGGGTCCCACATGGCGCGCAGACCTCTCCTGCCGCCCGCTGCTCCCCTCAGCAGTGGACTTCATCCTTCTGTCTGCTCTGCTCCCTGCTCTGGCTCTGGTGAGTGCTCTCACCCTCCCTCACTTCTGACTGTGCCCAGTGCTTGTATAAATGAATAAATAACTCTTAAAAAAAAAAAAAGAAAGTAATATATAGAGAAAAGGGATTTTTGGAAATAAAATATTTATTTTTATCCAAAATCTAAAGATACTTATCACCATCTACCTAAACCTCGGTGTCAGATGTTTAACAAGAGTAGGAAATGATGAATAAGTATGTCTGATGTTGGTTACTGAAACAGTGATTAGAAATAGTTATGACTCTTGGATCATCGTTTTTCTTTGTTTTATTTTACCTCTCCAACTCTGAGATTTCAAGGATGATGTTGAAAAATTAAGAAAACACACCACTGACCTCATAAAGGGTATTGCCAGGACCAAAACAGGGCAGCCTAGGCAAAAGGGGCTTTGTGATCATTACCAAGCGATGACAAGAAAGGAGGAGACTGGCAGCCATGGGGATGCTAATGCAGCTGCTGTTCCCACCAGGTTCCATGGTGTGTGGCCAGTGTCACTCATGGGTACAATCTCCGCTTAATAAATAAAAGCGTTGCTCTCCTGGTATTGTGCTAAGCCTGGGGATATTCAGTCTTTGTCTTCTTGTGCATGGTGGCAAGGTATGAAAGGGAGGAGGGAGGTGGTATTAGAAAAAGTCATGATGAATTAACCTTAAACTCCAGGTGAACATGACAGAAAGGGGAACACACCTGTGGAAGGCTCTAAACTGAGACTAAATTAAGGCCAATGGGAGGCAGTGGGGCTGGTGGACATGGCAGGAGTGGAGAGGCAGGCCAGGTGCACCTCCACAGCTCGCCTAAGCCATGCACTTTTGTATCACTAGGGCGTGGAAAGCTACTGAAGGATTTTAAGCAGAAGATAAATTTATGTAATGTGCATTAAAGAAACTCTGCATGGCTTACTGACTTTAATGGGATGTTTGTCACTACCAGTCTAAACTGGGTTTGTCTAGTACAAAATAAAAGTAGAAAAAAGCATTGATGTCAATAAAGGGCAATTGAGAAGAACATCCATGCCAATGAAATAAGGATTCAGATTTATCAAAGGAAACTCAAAGCTTATTTTGAAAACATATCCAATTATAGAAATAGGACATTATCTCTATGCATTACCCTACTATAAAGAACAATGAATATATCCAGGGGACAAAATTAGGAAAAACTGTGTTTTTATATATGCATACGTATTTATTTCTGTTTATCACAGAGATAAGTTTGACTTATTTCTTTCACTTTTTAAATGGCTAAGTTAAGTAGTCATGTTATAATATCCTAAAGATGCTTCAGACTGTGTTTATGGGGTGATTTATAGAAGGCCCAGGACAATCCCCCATTTGGAAGTGGCCTGAAATGTTTATTAATAGCCTGGTAAACTATGCGCATCCTGTCTGGTTGCTGAGTAATTGGTCATTGGAAATAAGGCCTCAGTTTATATCCAGATGAGATCCCAAAATATTCTATGAGCATATACCTTACTAACTGGTGTGTGTGTGTGTGTGTGTGTGTGTGTGTGTGTGTGTGAGAGTATATGATGTAAACAGGGATACTCTATGTCCACAGTAATGACAATGCTTTTGGTATGTTTAAATCAACAACAAAGATTAATGAATGTCAAAGAACTCACCCAAAATCATTTGAGTCTGGGCCTGCGAAGTCTTTTCATGTGCACAGGTACTTTGCTTACCATATTGTTTGTTGCCTGGATAGATAAATCATAGATAGGCAGTTAATTAAGCCAAACAAACAATGTTGTTTTTAATCATTATTTTTGGCTTAGAATCAAGAAAATGTGGATGTGACATTGAGCAAAAGCAGACCTGGTCCCTCTCATATCAATCTAATTTCTGTACCTAATCATGCAGCTGCTTTGGGGAACAGTTTTGAATAAAAATTCAATATTAATAATAACTATCACAATGACATATATAGTTAGAATCTCATGAAACCAAGAAACACTATAAAAATAGTGATGTTAGAATATACAGTGATCCTACTGTCAATTACTAATTTCTGATTTATGGATTTCAGACATACATAGTAAAATAGGGAAATATAGGATAAATAATAAATAATGAATATTAGTTTATTTGGATAGATAAAATCTTCCATGTACCATAATCAAAACAGTCTAAATTTAACATTCTAATAATTAATATATAGACTGTCATTTTGAGCAAAAACTTTCAAAAATCCTACCAGGTATTTGCAAATTATCTAATATACTGGAACTGTTTCAAATATTATTAAATACCTGAGAGTATCAACTTGAAAATTGGACTTGTTTATAATACGTAAAGTCATTGGGTTTCACATTTACCAAACATGTCAAGAAATCTGTAGCGCTCCCAAATTAGAAAAACATAAACAGTTCAATATTCTCCTTCTTCATTTAGACAACAAAAATTCATGAAGCATACATAAGGGCTCAGATTTTTTTTTTAAGTAATCTTTTCAGTTACATCTAGTTTTGTTCATTAAAGTAATCTAGAAATAATTTCACTTGTCTTCTAAAGACCAAGAGGCGTAATTCAAAACGTAACATTCAGTTTTTATCTATTGAAAAATCTGTCTTAAATTAGATGAAATAGAGATCTTTTTCAAGTAATATATAATAAGAAAGTGTGTCATACATGACACAAAATCAAAATAATTAAATTTTAAAGACTTAAATATTAATAAAACTGGTTAAGTGAGCCAAAAATAAACATTAAAAGAAACAGAGACTATTTCATGACTGTCTTCCCTGTGGAAAAAATACTCCTACAATAGAACAGTGTAATAATTTATTGTCAGAGGATTAGAAATACCAATCAAAATTGTTTCATTCTGTGGCTAATCTCAGATTCTGTCATTCATATTTGATTGGTTTCTTACCTCTCTTCTACTTTTACCTTTTTTTCCCTCCCTTTGTATGATGCCCTTTAAAGAATGAATGTTATAACTAAAGCCATTGATTTATTGAAACTGAACTGGTCTTATTTTATGGAAGAGCATTGGAACAACTAATTTTAGCTAAAGGCAGGAGATCGGTGCAAGGAAAACAATGAGAGCAATGGTTGGAGCACAGAAAAGTATGTAACAAGGCAAGGTGTGGAATAAAAGCTAGAGCCAGACCTTGCAAACTTGGGCATTATGCTTGAACAAAGAGCAACACATTTAAAATTAAGCATGTGTTGTGACTGGATCAAAATTGTAATTTAAGGTCCCATTCTTGGGAAAACCATGTCTTTTGAGGACCCTGAAGCTAATCTTGGAAGACAATGCAAGAGTAGAAAATATAAGTATATGAGACTTGTTTCTAGAGATTGGCATAGAGATGTCAGTGATGTGAACAGGGATATAAAAGTTGGCATATTTGAGGATTGGTGGCCATGAGAACAGGATTTTCCAATGAGAGAGTAGACTATTACAAGAAAATAGGGTAGTGATACTTAATAACTTTCTTCCATGACCGATGATTTTCATGTGGGAGAAATACTAAAGGAAGACCATTTAAAATTTATACTTCAACAACAAACACTCTAAGTAACTTCCAGTTCTTGTGCATAACTGCTTACTCAACGTCCACACTGAGCTGTCTCACAGTTACCATGCATTCATTGAATGCAATTCTGACCTCTGAATCTGTAAGCTCTCCTTAAGCAGTCTTTGTCAGTGCTGCCCATTTTAACACTGTTCTCCTCCAATTGCACCCCTCTTAACTCTCTTCACTTTTTGTCCTAATGAGTGGCTGTAGGGAGGTAAGAAAATTCTTCTCTTGTGTTCTTTCCTGAAGGACTCTTAGCATCTGGCACATCCACTTGGTAGGGCAGGAGGAAACCAAGGTCACCTTGGGCTGGTGAGAGGCGTGAACAGAGCTGCTCCAACCTACCCTCCTTCTGTAAACTCTCTCTGCGTTTTCATTTTATTCTCAGTAGAGTTATGTAAGGGATCATTGAAAGATGCTCATGGTATGATATCATTTTCAAGTATAATTATGTTTTCTTCAGTTACGTAATGATTTGAGTCTTCTAAATTAATAATTTTACCAAAAGAGACTTTCAAGTAGATCCTGTTTAACCCCTCAAGATATGCCTGAAAGAACAAACTACTCAGTGCTACATCTCAGTTTGATTGACCCTATCATCTAAATAAAGAAATTGAGTTTTAATATGTAAATAGCTACTTTCTATGTCCACACTAATGACAACTCTTTCGGTTGGTGTGTGAAAAACCTGGATTTCTCAGTGAGTGCAGTAAATGAAGGTAATTATCAATGTGAAGTTGACAAGAACTCAATTCAGGGAAACAGGAAGATTCTTAATATTAAATATTTCCCACCACACAGTTCCCCTAATAGGCGTATGGAGATAATAATTTGGATCTTCTTAATTAATGTTTCAGAGGGGCTGCTGGGCTAAAATGGGCATTGATACAGGTTCAGATAAAGAAAAAGTTTATTTTGAAAACCAATTGAAAGTTCTTTGTCATTTTTAAAATTTTGTTTTGAATTTGGAAAAAAAACAGTAGAGAGCAGAAAATTCAGTATTATGTTAATAAGAAGTGTGGACTCTATGATGTTAAGAAACGTTAGTGGAGGCAGAGGAATGGTACAGGACAGGGCAGCACCGGAAGCAGGTCACCTCTTCCCAAGCGAGGTTTGGGAAGAACTGTGAGCTTAAGCTTGTGTCCACTAATCATTTCAGGCAGACAGTCATTCAACGCAGACCACCAATTTGACTGGCTTTTTGACCTTATTAACATCATGTTTGACCAAATTGATTCAACAATTCAGTTGAAATGGCAGGATCACAAACAGTCTTAGACTCTGCAAATACTAGCTATAATTTCAAGTCATTTGGCAACACTCATTGTGTGCAGAGGCTGTGTATAATGCAATAATTATTTTAAGCTTTTTTTCCTCTCCTAAACCTGCAAATCCTGCTCTTCTCCCTTTGCTCGAAAGAGATCACTATGCTTCCTACCTAAGACACAAAATGCACAAAAAAATTTATTAATGCATGCCACTTGCAGAAATCTTAACAGCTAGTTATGAACTCTTGACAAATATCGCTGACTTTCAGAGTCCTCAATATGCTTGTATTCTGATAACTTTACTTTTTATTATTTTTGTTGCCATTGTCTTTATTTGAAACATGAAATACAGATTTTACTCAACAGAAAAGCTTTTTGAGGAAAAATACCCCAAGATTTCCTTGATCAGTCACTAGAATAAATTTTTTCTTCTCTGAAAGGTGTTACCAATTCTCCTTATTCTAAATCATTAGTCAAAAATACTAGGATAGGAAAAGACAAACATGAAAATAATTTTTTAATTTATGCTAGATTTCTTAGCATATGCCTTTGCACCTCAGTGAGGAATAAAGTTAAAATGTAGCAGGAATTCTCATAGATAAAACTTCTGAAATCATAACTTGTAGTCTTAAGATTGTTTTTTCTGTGCAAAGTTAAGCTACAATTCCCAGTTTCCTTGTGGAATAAATTGGTGACTAATTCTACATTTGTGTGATTTAACCATAACTGGATTCATTCAAGGAAGCCTATTTGAATATATTAAATAGTATCATAGAAAGAGTACAATTGGTGATCTTAAAGATACAAGTGTAGCTGTAGTTGTAACATCATTGTTCAGGGAAAGCCTGCCAGTTTTTGAAGGAAGGAAATTCTTGTTTATCAAGTCTCCCAAACACCACAAAATGACATGGACTGCTCTGGGGAACTCTCCTTAGAATTCATTAAGCTAATCAAAGGCTTATTTGTTTTGCATTTGAAAATGTTCAGACTTTAATAGGAATGCCTCATAAATGGCATGAAAAGTAAATTCTCATAAAAATCTTCACTGCCTATTTGAATAAATCATACTATTTAATGTGGGAAATATAATTCCATCAACTTTGATCAATCTCATGTGTTTTTCAGAAGACAAATAAAAGAGTGGAACCATTTACTAAGTACCAAATTAAAAACAAACCTCCATAAAACAAAAATATTTTAAAAAAAAGTAAATGTATCCTTCATAATAGCCAGTTGTTTTCCGTGCTTGGCATCTTAAGTTAGTGACGTTTACTTCGTGACATGGGCTTCGGGAGGAAAATCGCATCTCTTCCTTCAAGCCCATGCAGGTCCCCTCACTCCTGACAGCTGACTGAGGGTGGTGCTGTTGCCAGTAGCCTTCTGTCAGGAACAGACTAGCCAGCTGGGTCTTGAGTTTGGGGCAGGAGAGTTGCCTCTGAACTGTCCACTGCTTTCTGGGAATTGATTTCCTTTTTTCTCCCACTTTCTCATTTACAAATAAAGAATAAAAATGTCCAACTGTAGGTTTCAATGGTGCAATCAAATATATACAAATAGATACATAGAAATCTTTTTATTTTTAATTTAAATTTTTATTTTTATATTTCCCATGCAATTACAACCCCCTTATTTTTTACAGAAATTTTTTTTTTTTTAATGAGAAACATCGAAGTCATGTAACAGAATCATAACTGTTTGCTTTTACTAAGATACAAAAACCACCTTGAAGTTGGGTTGAGCGCGCTGAGTGTGCCCTCCCTGCGCTCAGGCCTGGGTGGTCACTGCTCACACAGCCCCGGAGCAGAGGCCCCTTCCCCCTGGGCTGATCAACCTCATCTTCTCCCTGCGAAGGGGACTCCAAACTCCAAGTCAGCATTTCATAATATTTCCTCTCTATGGGCCATACTGTTTTTTTTTTTTTTTTTCCCAACAAAATACAAATATTTTCTTGTAACTCCAGAAAAAGAAAATAAAAATTTCTGTCTAAGGAAATAAGACATTAGCATGTAATAAAATGTAAAATCCTAGGATTCAGAGGCACCCAAGTTAGAATGATGTCTTTGCCTCTTATTAAGTCATGAAGCAGTTAATTAAGCTCTGAAGTATCTTATACCAATACCTGCCAGACCAGGCTGTGAAGATTAAATACAACATATATAAAATTTTGGCCCAAGGGCCAGCAGATGTTAAGCAATATAAAACTGGCAGCTATTAGCATTATGATCAGATTTCCAGTGTTTCAAAACTATTATCAAGATGGGTAAAATTTCTAAGTTGTTTAATAATATACAAAATGAAATATTGATTGGGTAAATATGCAATCACATTTACCTCTTCTAACTTTATGAGTCCAAGAACTCACACCTAACCAGTGAGTGGTTATCAGAGAGCTGGAGGAGTGTTTTCTCTCAACATCTCAACATTGCAGCCATCTCCCCAGAAAGGGTTAGCCACTTATTTGGTTAAACTAGAGCAAGTTCTGCAAAACTTTTTCTGTGAAGAGCCAGTCATTATTATTTGGAGATCACGTGGTCTCATTTCAGCTTCTCAACTCTGATGTTGTAAGTCTAAAAGCTGAAATAGATACTATGTAAACCAGATTTTAGTGGCATTTTGTTTCTGGACAAATGAGCAGGCAAAGTGAGGAACACCCTGGAGCCCCCCAAGCCTTGCACTCTGTAAATGGGTCCTGCCATCTGCAAAATAAAAGCAACATATCATAGGGTGTAAGACCTTTAATAGAAAAGAACTTTAATAGAATTAACGTTCTATTAATTAGCATAGCATAGAAGAGAAGAAAGGATAATAGTTTCCCATAGAACACTCAAAGTTACCCATCCCCTTATGGGTTAATGCCCAGCCAAACAGGGTTGACCCAAATCAGGGCTACTGAGACCACTAATGTGGAGGACCTTAGAAAACCAGCACAGCCCAGTCACTGTTGGTATAAGATTTCATGAAAAGAAAGACAAACTTCCTCAAATTTTTTTCAGATGAAGTAATATAATTTTTCAAAGAGAAAAGCAAAATTCAGTACCAGTTAGTTACTAGGATATGAGATGTATGTGCCAGTGATTTCTTTCCGTGACACATTCAATTTGTTGTATAACTGGCATTTTAAGTTGACATTTACAAATAAAATACTCTAAAAATTCATGATAAAAATAAACTTAAAGACAGACAGAATCATTTGTGTACACTTTTATGACCGCCTCCATCACCTCACTTAATGATCACCTCCCAATGCTTATTCCAGCAAAGTTTATGAAAAAAGATGATCAGCCCATGAATCAGTGTGCCAGTGATTAAAAAAAAAAAAAATGAATGAAAATATTGTACATCTTGATTACTGAGCTTTTGTGGCCTCTTAATTTTGTGTCTTGAGGCAAGTAACTCATTGACTTTAAGCTCATTCCTTCCAGGAAAACATCAGGCTTTAAAATAAAAAATTTAAAAAAAGAAAACCAAAGAAACTGAAGATGTAGAATCATAAAATGGAAGAATGAGGAGAAAGAAGTTTCTTGGCTGAAACCACTCTGGAATAAAGAGTAGAAGAAAAAGAAACAAAAGTTTAGTAAGATCCATGCCTCTTGTGTACAAGGGAGAGATGCAGGAGAAATGGGTAGCTCCCAGGATGAAACAAGTCAATACTTCAAACCCTTTCTTCAGCTAAAGACAGAAGGACAACTTGGGAAGGACAGAGGAAAGCCGGTTTTGAGTGGTTGTCAGACAAGCACAGTGAACAGAGTTGTGGCTGATAGGCAGGTACAAGCCGCTGCCTTCTGCACTCACAAGATTTTCTAGAGGTGTGGTCATCCTCTTCCTGGCACAGTGAGGGAGAGGCGCTCACAAATGTGGATTTACTGATAACTATAAAAGTCTCTTAGAGAAAGCAATCTTCTCAGCTTTCAGAGCTTTTCCTAGGACTGATATTTCTTTATATATATATATATAAATTTCTTAAACATATATACATTTCTTAAAAAAATATATATATATTTAAAAATCTTATGCCAAGGGACATATTTTAGGGTGGCAAATTTTACTCCCCTTAACCTGCTTTACCACTTAGATGATCTTGAAGAAGTCCTTAAAATTCTCTTTTCTTCAGTTTATTTGTAAAATAGGAATACTAGTAGTGCCTACGTCAGCATCTTATAATTAATTTTGAGTTAAAACAGGGTGAGCTTTGGCCCAGCATGTAAGTGGTTTTATAAGTCATGTGTATATAATAAATCATGTTAATATCAACAAGACAGTTAAAAGAGATAATCAGAATTATTAGAAAATGCATATTGTTTTATAGTGTAAGAAAGTTTTTGCAAACCATCAAATGGTCAAGTAGTAAAACCTTGAAAAACTGCCGCTAGAGGTATTAATAAAGATATATTTCTCTGTGATAGGGAGTCCACTTTTTAGCTTGTAAACAATTTGGATTTACTCTTTTTGCCCAAAGGAATGAAGCATAAAACACAAAACCATTAAAGCAGTGCTGGCAGAAGACAGAACACAGAAGTATTAGAGACTTGAGAGAGAGAGAAAAGGGGAAAAAAATATATTGAATGTGGCCATTATACCGGCAGTGTTTTCTCCCCAAGCCCACAGTAAGAAAATACTGTGTATTACAACTAAACACACTCAAATCAACAGAAGTTCTATTAAACAGCATCTTACCAGTTTTTTATTCTGCTCTTCTCCACTTCTCTCCCTCTTCTGTGCTGTTCTAATTTAATGGTTTAAAAACAACGCATGAAGGCATCTCCACAATTCTACCAGTGCCACGAGAACCATTTAAAGAAAAGGAGCATGATAAAGCATGGTATATGGCATCTGGTGGGAGGGATGGAGAAGGGTGGGTGTCACCAGAATTTGAGCAATGTAAGAGAATTTAAATTAGAGCAAGCAAGGATGTTTTCTAGAGCCTAACGCAACATGGTGTAGTTCTTCACTAATTCCATAGGTAGGTGGAATTTGAAAGTAATATCAAAATAGGTATTTGTTAAGTTATATTGTGTTTTATGTAAACATGAAAACATTCCATCTTATTCAATAATTTGTGAATAAAGCCAAATGTAAAGATCAATGTTATTATCAATAATACCGTGAAAAAATTACTGAACATAGATTTAAGAGGGTTGGCAAAGGACAGTAGCAGGCAAGACTCAGGTGCCTGGCTCAAGACCAGTAGAAGTCCGTGCACTGATTCCTCTCGCTAACAAATGACTCTCAATCTTTGTTATTTTTTTTTTCACTTCTGGGTATTTATCTGAAGAATATCAATATATTTTAAATATAATACATACATGTAGGAGATGATTTATCTGGCTTCTTTACTAACAGTGCTTAATGTCCTGTTTAAAATGTCTTTGTCTCATATTTCTTTTTCTTTTTTTTTCTTTTTTTATTGCCACCAAAACCACCCACAGCGCGTTTTAAAAGAGATTTGTAGGCTCCACCCCTGGAGTTTCGGATTTGATTCAGTAGGTCTGGGATGGGGATTAATTGCTTTGCGTTTCTTTACGTTCCTAGTTTTCCTAATTCCTCTGTCCCCAGTACTACACTTTGAGAACCTCTCCCTCACATGTGACTTATATACAGGCTACTCATAACACTTCAACAAACCTTTGCACATTTTCTTTTGACATTGTTCCTGTGAGTGAGATTGCCTTATTATTTTCAGTGAGAACAGAGACAGCTGTGACTTAAAGCAACACAGCTAATAAATGAAAAATCAGTTAAAATTCTGACTTTCTGAAACCAAATGGTATAGTCTTTCTGCCATTTTAAATTGTGCAGAAGTGATTATCAGCTTAGGGCATTGATGAGAGAAGATAGAAACCCCTTGTAGTGAATTAGCTGGGGAATAAAATAAATTATAATTTTAGGGTTGATAAACAACAGCAAGAGCATAATTGAAATTGAACAGAATTGAATTTGTAATGATCAGTTTTACACTGTTTTCAACTTCTTTGAGCAATAAATGAAATACCACCCTGAGCTCTAGCTGAGTCCAGCAGATCCATGCCCTTCATTGGGATCTGAGTCATAGTCTCAAATTACCAGCAGAAGCTTTGAGTTTATCAGTCTACCTATCATGATACATAAATAAAATTTATACTGTATAGTGTTTTCGTGTTTGATTAAGAAAACATTACTATTGTAATTTCATAAAAACACTAAATTGAACTCTGTACTTCCTTGCGGGGGTGGGGGGAATAACATAGATTTTAAAAAGTAATGTAACACTTTAGATATTTTGTTTTAAGATTTATTTATTTATGATACCAGAACTGGGGTACAGGCCAGATCTAAAGGATACCTCTTCAATCAAGAAATTGAAGCTTCTAGGTTTGATGAAAAATGTTTGCACTATAAAATTATATGAAATGCTAAAGCAGAAATTACAAAACTTATGTAAATTATTGCTCATGAAGCAACCTTGAAGTATTATTTCTTGTGTAATCCTATCTTAATGTCATTTTTTTAAAGATTTATTTACTTATGCATACAAGAGCTGGGGTACAAGCCAGACGTGCGGGGGTGTGAGATGATTCACCAGAGACAGAATGGGGAGCTGAACAGGCAGATCTACACAAACACACTACAGAGGGGAGCAACGGGTGAGTCAGGAGAGGTCTGCTGCGCCATGTGGGTAGCTCCCTGACCAGGGATGGAACTAATGCTGCAGAGGCTGCTGATAGCTTCATAGGTTGTCCATAGGTTGCCTCTTAGCCCCTTGTGCCACCAGGGAGGCCCCACTGTAGGTATTTTAATATGTTAACATCTATTTCTCAATATGTATCAAAATTAATGAAAATTAAATTGTGTTGGCATGCCTAATTGCATAAAATGTCATAAAATAATAAAAATAATTGTGATTTTTGGCTTTTAGTCAAATTAATTCAAATTCTCCATCAACCTGGAAACACAATTTGCCAAGACTAGAATTATACATGGTTCTGATTATGTTACTATATAGGTTGTACTCTTAATCAATTTCAGTGAAGGAATTTTACTTAGAGATATTTTCTAAACTGTTCTGCCATTGAGTGAGTAGATATAGCCAATCTCCTGTGAAAATCTGAAAAACCAAAATAGTGGGCATCTGTTCCTCTGGAGTAGACTGAAATGCCACTATAACAGCACTAGGAACACACAATTCAGTATTAGGAGAATGGATTTTGGACTTTCTCCAAGGGATTTTATTACTATAAACACCAGAAGTTCCATTCATTGCACTGTTTCACCCATCAGGACGTGGAGAACAGCATTACACTAAAACTTTTCCTATAAGAGAGTGATTTTATAGCAGCTTCAGAAAAATATTTGTCAGGTCCTTTTTAGGAGGGGAAGAGAGTTATCTCTGCTGGTTACAAACGTCTATCAATAGGAACAAATTGTCTCCAGTTGGGACATTTTCTCTGATCAATGTCTTTGACTACATCTCAAAAGAAAATGCTCAGCCTAAATTTTCAAAGTTAAAAACAATTTGCCTTCCTGTTCCTATTGGATGCCTGTATTGGAAGTCAAATATTTTTTAAAAGCTCAAATCGGATTACTGAAATGTTCTTTCACTGGCCTGAAGTGATTAATTCATGCAAACTTGTATTGCTTGTATGGTGGAGTAAATAGGATTAATTCGATGTCTTTGTTTATGTCTATCTGGGCCATTCTTCCCAGAAGGGTCAGATAGATTTTCCTAAATAGGAGTCACCTAGGTATGGGAATTAGGTATCATCAAGGCCCTGTGAACCTTGCAGGTTTATTACCATTATTTAAAATGCAGATTGTTTTGGGTTGAGAGCAGTTTAGTAGTGAATTCAAAGAAATAATGGTTAAGAAAACCTTTGTTGGTCTACTGCTGTAGCAACGCACATGGTCAGTAACCTTAACAATGGTTTGACCTAAAATTTTTCGACTTTACCATGGTGTGAAAGTATTGGACATCCATAAAACTGGTACTCAATTTTTGTCTTTTCCACACTGGTGATAGCACCCTGTGATACTCTGTTGTGATGCCAGCCAGCTGCAGCTACGCCCATTCAAACAGGCAGGCATGGAAATGACAAGCCACACTCAAATGGAAATTGTCTTAGCAGATTTTTTGGATATTATATTTCTTGTTTTTGCACCTACATTGCACCTACAAATACCCATCTTTGTCTCTTGCTTCTGGTAAGAAGACAAAGGAAATTACTCTTGAGATAAAACTCAAAATAATTGCCAAATTGTAGGTGCTGTTAAGTGTTCTGAGCACTTCTAACACTTAGCACTTGTAAGGTGGGCTACACTAAGCCATAATGTTTAGTAATTTAGGTGCAATGAGTGCATTTTGCCTTTTGCCATATTTTTGACTTTAGACAGGTTTATCAGGACGTAACCCCAGCATTAAGTTAAGAAGCGTCTATGCTATAGGTTGGGTGTCTTGCAAACCAGAAGTTGATTTTCTCACAGTTCTGTAGGTGCGAAGTCCAAGGTCATAGTGACAGCGTGGCCAGGTTCTGGCTTCAGAATAAGTTCCCTTTGTACTGTAAATTATCTCATAAGCATATAAAATGTTCAGATAATCTTAACAAATTTAAGATAGTTTAGATCTAAAATGAAACTATGAACAAATTACCTTACAATCTAAATATGATCTATATAAAAGTGAAGATGTCCTACTCATAATAAAGTTCAGAAAGATAACTACATTTTTCCAAGTATGTAAATTATTTTATAATTATCAAAGTTGCCTTGTTAAGAATTTTTCAAATTTGTTGTGTGTATATTGTATAGAGGGGCTGATCTGTAGGACATAGTTAATTCAGTTTATCTCTTTTGGTGATAAAGTACCCAGAGTTTTTTTTTTTTTTTTTTTTTTGGTATACGCAGTCTATTCCTGCTTATTTTGATGTTAATTAACAAAACTTTAATACCAGTTTTCTTACCTTTACTTTATATAATGAAGAATAAGTTAAAGGAAAATGAGATTGAAATGTTATAATACTTTTCCATACCTTATATTTGGATCAGAAGGAAAACTGCTTTATTCACTGTTTTTTTCTCATTTATTCAACATATTTTAGTTTATATTTTGAGGTAAGGTTTGATGGTAAATGTGTAAGCCTTTCTCTTTTAACATACAAATACTATTACTGAACTATAGAGCCTAGTTATTAAGTTAGATTTAGATAATCTTGTCGTTAAACTTGTAATCTAGTTAGGCTTCTACTTTGGATAAAATGAATTCTAATTGCCAGAATAATTAGCATTCAAAATTAATATATCTGGTATGTTTTTCATTTCCAAGGTTAAATAAAAAATAAACACTTGTTTTGGAGTTTTTCTGTGCCTGGGATGATCTGCATTTCTTTTCACACCTTCTAAGGTAAATTATCAAAAATTAGCCAGTTCTACTTAACACAATGTCTACTTGCATATATTACACTCACACACATGTGTAAAATAATTGATGTTTATAAATGAATTTGTTTGTGTTTAACAAGAGACAAGAAACTCTAGTTTTCACTTTACCAGAAAATAAAAATCGTTAACTTTCAAACTGTGGAACATTCCAATTTGCAGATAAATAAAACATTGATTTTCAACTAGATTTGTGCTTATTCATATTCAGTATAGTATGTGTTGACTAAAAACAAAATGGACATATAAGTAAAAAGTGTTTTGTAAAATCATTGTGAAGAAGTCTAAGGGGGACCCCTTGTGATCCAGTATTGACAACTGGTGTGCTTGAGAAAACACTGGCGACAAGCTCAGGGTTCAGCCACGTCTCAAATTAACTGTAAACACCAGTTAAAATCTCATGAATGTGTCCTTAAGTAGTGCCAGTCTTTCTGGTTAAGGTTTTCTCCTTGAAAGGAGTTACTTAGTTTATCCCTTAGCTTGTTAAGGGTTATCAAATTTTCTGGCAGTTTTTATAATTGCCAACAATAATGTTCATATACCATATACATATCGATGAAGCTAGTATGTGTCTTTGTATAAAATATGGTTTTATTTTCCCATGGTTTATATTTCACCAGGTGTTACAACCAGATGTTCTCAATTTTGTCTGTGGTGTAACACGCAGAATTGTTGATGTTCTGAGGTGCAAAATCCTTTCTCAGCCATGCCAGTGAGTGGGTGGAAGGCTACGTACAATTTGACAAGTCAGATGCAACTTCATTACTTTCTCTTCAACTTAAAATGTAGAAATGAAATATATGAGTTATGTTAAACATGTAATCTATTTTACTCATATTTTGAGTTAAGTTATCACAGCATTCAATTTTATTTTAAACAAGGGACTACTTACCACAACTTACAATTATCCTGGCTTTGAAGTCAGAATCCATGGACTAAGACATTGGACAATCTGTTTAAAAATATAGCTGGTATAGAGAAGCATGATTGCAGGTTATTATTTTGGGAAAGCTAAATCTTACTTTGTTGTTTTTTCTCTTCTACACAGAGTTTTGTTTTTTAAGAGGTAATAAATGATCAAGAAATAGATATTGTTTGCAGAAGTTCCCAAACATATTTGACCATATAATTCCTCTACACCCACCATCTTTGTTTTTCTTGAAAATATTTTGTTGAACATGTATTCTGGAATACTGTTTGATAAGCTAATTTCCATCAGATAGATAGAGTGGAAGGAATTTGGATTCTGAGAAGTACTCTTGGTATCCCAAGAGGAAATATTTAAATCAATAATTCTAGGTTTCTAGGCAAGTGGATCCTTTTGAACTAAAATTTTGTTCTTCTGTTTCCTATCTTCTGAAAACATGTCTCTAACTTTAAAATTGTAGTTGCATGTGACAGAAGGACTCATATCTTTACTATGAGAATTTTCCTTATCCACTTAAGAAGTGACATTTAGTCTACTTTCAAAGTGTGTTTTTATCTTATTAAAATAGGAAAACCCTATATTTCTGATGATCTTTCTTTAGATGGTGTAGAAAGAAATCCAGATGTTATGCTAGGCACAGAAAAATCCTGATACAATAGTGTTTATTTTTATTTCAACTTGGAATTGATAAACATATCAAATATAATAATGTTTTGATACCAGTGTGTTTCGGCAATTATAATTCATTTTATCCAAAGTAGAATTTGCTGTTTGTAAGAATCTTTTGATATTTAAGAATTACATTTTTTTTTAAGCCTTGTAAAAATTTGACTACAAGGTTAGTTCCCAGAGACATCAGATACACAGACACCCACACAACTGCTCTTCTGAGTGTGCTTTTGGGGTAAATTAGCAGAAGACTGGGCTCCTGCAGCAATGGCAGGGGGTGATGGGGGTGGACTGAGCCTATTGGGAAGTACTATACCTTGATCCACAGGGGAGACCACATCATATGAGCCCTGAGCCCTGGCCGGCAAGTGCAATAAGTTGTGAGGCTGCTATGTGTCCATTTTGATGGTGAACGTCAAATTCAATCTCTGCAAAGTGAACTCCTGAAAAATGAGGTTCCGGAAGCAGAAAAGTGATGCTCCAACATGAGCCATTAACACACCATTGCCAGCATCTCATTGTTTTCCATAAATCTCAGTTCTGAGGGTCATGGCAATCAACCAGAAGTGGCAGGTGTGTTTCATACCTGTGTCTTCTGCGGTGAAGTATAGATCAGAGTTTGTTTATGAAGGTCATGGCAGCGAGGCCTGGATTTGACTGGCCTGTGTAGTGGGTTAGCAAAGAGTGGGGCAGTGCCTTGACCAGTTCCCAGCTCCTTATCCAATCAATTCACCTTCTAGAATAATTGATTTATTCAGTTACAGATCCTGTCCTTCTGGCCAAATAAGTTCACACAATTTGTTCATGGCCAGTATTTCATGAGCATTTGATTGTTTGCTTGATATTTATGTTGTGTGGGCCTTTGTTTGAGCAACAAATTTCATAAAACTTTTCTAGTTAGCTCTCTGGGTCTGGTATTTCAATAGATTATGTTTTATTCTGTGCTCCTGAGAGCTGATATTTACAACATCGGAAGCCTAGATAGAAATGATTTTTGTGGAAGAACCTGAAATCCAGATCCCCTTTTTACATCTGTTGAAGGACTGAGTTTAGAAAGATTCATTTAAAGTATAATTTTTAAATGTTTGCATTTTAAGTTTAAATATGTGGAAGTATTACGAACAACATATATAAAATATGATCTGTATATTTACATTAGTTGTTGCAAAATTGTGTATTCACGCAACACTTTTAAAATGACTAACTTCAGTGATGTATGATTCAGTGTTATATGATCTATTTATACATACATTCAAAGTATCCACATTTTCCTATTCTTGGTCCCAGTCCTTGCTCCCTGTTTAGATTTACTTTCTTCTCACAAATGTCCACACTTAAAATGGAAATGTAACTTTTATGTAAATATAAATTCTTATTTGTGACTTTAAAAAAGTAGGAAAATTAATTTTAGATTTGACCTTCAACTATTACTACTTCAAAATTTCCCCTTACTGCTGAAATTGCTTACGATGAATCATTACACTTGAAGGATTCTTAAAAGTTCTCCAAATTGAGAGTTGGATTAGTCAGAATCACATAGAAATTCTATGGTAAGTCAATTATGTAATGATGGGCTAAGACTAATAACTAAAGCTGCAGTTAATGACATTTACCCTTGGATTTTTAATGTAACACAAAAGTAATATGGGGGAAATTGTTATTCTTAATAGGAACCAACAGTGGAGAGATTCAATCTGGGTTAAAAGGAAAAAATAAATCAGTTGAAAGAGAAATACTGAGAGAGAGGAGAGTTACTGCATTCAGTATTTCCTTTAATCCCGTATTCAGTTCCATATGTTCAATTGAGGAGATCACAGAAAGCCAGCATACAGAAAACCATTTTACCCTAATCACTTTAGCATGTTTTTCAGAGCAGAAGCTATTTTCCCCAACAGTTGGAAGCACAATATTGACATCTATTTCTTAGGAAATCTCCATCATCCTCTAATATATCAATGTTTGGAAAATAACTTTGTTCCATCCAGTAAAAATCATTACAAGACTTTTACATGTGCTGAAGACTTAAATGGATGATTGCATATGAGGATTAGGCAGGGTGTCTAATGAGAACTTTAATATATTGGCCTTAGTTTATTTTGCTTAGTTTTATGAAAGATAATTACAGGAATGATTCCGAGTGTGTTAGTTATGGAGATAATTCTATTTGACAAAGGAGCATAAAGAGATTTCCTCCCTAGATAGTAAGTAGATAATTGCTAGATGATAGATTAGTAGATAGATAAATAAATAGAAAGAATGATATTTGGGCAGATTCCCTACCTTCCCCTTCTCCCCATTATTGAAGATTGCTCTGTTCTTCTATTCATTCACTACAATAGCACAATCTCAGTTATATGGCACATTCTGTGAGTTTAAAACTTACCAGGATATTTGTATGGGCAGCAGTGATAGATGCTACAGGAATGCATAAAGAGTTCCTCCTCTTCATGGAGTTGATAAATCAAGGTGAAAAGGCTAAATACTGATTGGAAGGACACAGGCTAAAATTAGAAAAAAAATCTAAAAAAAAAATTTCATAGTTTTCCTTTTTATATTTTACTTACTTTATAAAATGGCTCAAGCCATACAGTTTTACGGTATTTTCACACACTACAATAATATGATGGCCTATATTTTAAAAACACATAGATCATAAAAGTAATAATATTGCCAAATGTTTGTACAAAAATGTACATAGTACTTCCTCTTGAGAAACAAAAACTAATATTTGAGTGCCTTCGATGTGTCAAGCATAAGTTAGATGTTTTCACTTATGTTATCTCATGAGATATTCATAAGGACCTTAGGAGATAGTGTTTTAAAACCTTGGAAAAATTAACAAGTGATGTATTTTTCTGAGCTAAGTTGAAATGAATTATTTTCAAAGAATGAGATGAAAGTTTCTTGTCATGAGAGCTTGTTATAAGGTTAATTTGCTCTCTTATTTTCTGCTGTAGTCAATGTTAAAACAATATTCAAATGTTATCTGCAGCCTTATGTTTATTTTTTCTATTTTGTTCTGAATGTTTTAACTATTAAAGATCCGTTGGTGCTTTGCATAGTGAAACTCTAGGATGATTACTTGCCAATTCTTGGGAATAGTAAGGTGGGCTGACCTCTCTTGTTCCCTCCAGTGGGGGAGAAAGGAAGGGCCATTGTGATTCATAGTTAGGGCTTCTTCACTCTGTGTGTGTGTGTGTGTGTGTGTGTGTGAGAGAGAGAGAGAGAGAGAGAGAGAGAGAAAGAGAGAGAGAGAAAGAACGTTTTCATGGGTCAAAATGCAAACTAACGGAGAAAGGTTACAGTATGAACCATGAATTGAATAGAGTTAAGCACTAATTATCGTTGAGTTTTGTGCGATTGTCATAAATTTACAATAAAGACTATTATATATAATTTGTTAACAGTGAAAAAGGAATCAGATAAAGACAAATTCTTTTTTAATCCTTAAAACTCAGTCAATATTAATTTAGTTTTATAACTTATTCTATAGAATTATTTCCCCAATAAATTAAATCCGACAGAGGCAGGATGATTTTTTTAAATTACAGCACTGTTTTCTAGGAGTCTAATTATGGCAACAATCTAAATGCCAGAAGAGTGGATTAGGAGACTGTGGTACACTTCCACAATTGTGTGCTCAGGCATGAAGTGATGAAATCTTGCCATTGGTCACGACATGGATGGAGCTAGAGGGGATTGTGCTAAGCGAATTTTGTCAGAAGGAAAATGACAGATACCTCATGGTTTCACTTACATGTGGGATATAGAGGAACAGAACAGTGCCTCAGATAAAGCCAGACCAATAACAAAGCCTAGAAGTCTGACTGCAAAATTGAGGCTATGGAAGGGGGGCGGGGGAGAGCAGAGTGGGAGCAGGCCCAGTGGATATGGTGGAGGACTTCCCCGTACGTGGTGGGGTAGGGAGTAACTTACATGGGAGGGGGTGTGATCCTGTACCTCTGAATCACACACGGTGTTGTAAACCAGTGTTACTTCAATAAAAAATAAATAAAATAAAATTACATCACTTTTTGAGTGATGACAAATTCATTGTAAATTAGGAAAACAAGATAAATCTGAATGTCTTATGTATCTAATTCATCAATATACACATATAAAGTATTAGATAATATATCAGCGTTAGGCATTGAACTAAAATTTTTATGTGAAATTACGTTATTTCACTTACATGTTAAGTATTTGGCAGGACAGATGTTTTAGATAAATAAAACTTATTTGGAAAATTTATTTGGAGACGTGATTATAGAGCTACCAGAGCAATTTACTGAAATTGTTTATCATAATAAACAAATGCATTAATTAAGATACCCCCTCCTCCATTCCAGCCCAGCAACTTCAAGAGTATATCAATTTCAAAGCCTAGTTGGAAGCCTTTACATTCTAATACTAAGAAGAATGGGTAATTTAAGAAATAAATATTCCAAAGAAGATGAGGGACTTTTAATGTGTTCCCTTTATGCGCATTCCTTTGTCCCCAAGGACAGGCTCTCTGCTGACTTCAAAGTAAGACTTAGTGGTTACACTCACTCAGCTGGAAACTGATGAATATTTTGTTCTGACCCTTCATCCTTGAAATTTTATTTTTAATTTTCTCGTCTCCTTCCATTTGTAACAATTGGAGAGGAGAAGAAACACATGGCTCTTTTTTAGGCAATCACTTTGATAAACGCCGTTGTAATTATTACCTGTGGCACAGCACTGGGGTCTGGACATTCCACAAACATGTGGCCTCTATTTGGAAAGAGGCCTGTGCTTCATCTACAGAAAAATGATGCCTGATCGGGAATTAAAGAGTGTTGAATAAAGACCAGCCTTCGCCTGAGTTATATTAAAAGGTGTTTGTTTTTCTATATAGCATCACTGTTTATAGATGCTGACTCAGTGTAGAATTAAATGAAGACCAGAATGATGGTGATAGTAAAACGTATCGCCAAAGTCCATTCTAAAATATAATGAAAAAAATCTAACATTTCCTGTATTTCTCTTCTCAGGCATTATGTAGCCATGATGGCTACCCAGAATTTTCTTCCTAGAGATTTCTATGCCAGTGACTAACATAATGTAGTTAGCCATATTCTAAGCTGCTGCTGACTGTATATTTAAAAGTTGTAAGTTACATTTTTTAACCATAATTGTTGGTCATATTTTTAATTTTGACAAAGATGCTTTGGTACTTTGTTTACTTCTACATATTATTTTATTTGGTGTTTTCTCTGTGTGCATTTGTTCCACTGGGCTGATTATTGGGTAGTCAGATTATTACATGTGGAAATGCATTTAAAAACAAAACCACATCGCTAAATAATTGTGGGCGGTATTGGTAGATGTTAATTAAATGTAATCATCAGGAACATTACTTTTAAGCTGTTATTTTATATAACAGTTGTCAAACCCCATGTGAAAAGTTGTTTTAGAAACATTGCAAAGGGAGAATGTCAAGATGTACTTTCACAAAAACTGTCCTGTCTGTGTGTTTGTGTGTATGCAATACACGTGAGTCTTTTTAATAAATGACCTGAACACGCTTGTAAAACAAGCAAGAGTGGCTAGAGGCTGCTTAAATATAAGTGTTTTCTAATATAGTATCCTTCATACATTCTAAGTAAAATACCAAAGTAGTAATAGAGGCAATTTAAAAAAGCATTATTAGCTTTAGTTTTTCAAATTTGAGAAAGCCTAAGAGAATTAATTAACTGAATACTATGAGAGAAACAATAAAGTGACCACATTCTCAAAGGAAAATGCAATGAGAACAGAAAAAAAAAAATGACAGGTAAAGTTTAGCTTCAATCTGGAAATGCAGTGAGTATGGAAATATTTTAAAGGTAAATAACTATGGCTAGAAATGAGTGTCAGGGGAAAAAAACTATTAATGATGATAATAATAAACTATTTCAAGTAGAAGCTGAAATGATTTTCTCAGAGTCTAATGAAGGATAATATTTTGGGAAAATTTTTTCTTTGAATATGTTAGGGTAATCTAATTCCATGTACAGTAATATCAAAGTAAATATTTGGTATAAAAGGTTTTGATAAGCTCTAGGAAGTAAATCTATAGAAAGGAGATGGGGTAGGAAATGCTAATTCATGAGGAGAGCAGAGTTTGCTTTAAAAATAGTCTTGTTTCCCCTTTATCAATATCATTATCTCCACTTATGTGGGAATATTTGAGCAGAAAGCTAGAAAAAAATGTTTCCCTTTTTTACATACCTGGGGTAAAGTTCTACTCAAAGGGTATTACAAGTATAAATGCCCCATGTGAGCACATACTTGAGAATTAGCAACCAGAGTAGAGTAGTTGGAATGCAATGAAAGGTGATAACTAGTAACATATAAGGTCAGCGAATGAACAGATGGAGAGCATTTTGAGACCCAGAATAAAACCTTCCAGTGCATTGCAGTATAGCTTAGGGGAAGAAAGCTGAACTCTGAATAAATGCAAAAAGCCACAAAGCAGTTCCAAGAAGAAGATTCATATGATTTTGATTTAAATTTTAAGGATCATTTTGGCTTCTGAATTTATGGTGCATTTAGAAGGAGAAGGGCAGATCAGGAAGGACACTTTGAAAGATGCTACCCTAGTCCAGGTATAATACAGTGCTTACTTGGATTAGAATGTTAATGGTAAAGGTAGTAAGGATTAATTGGATCCTAGATATACTTTGTAGATAAAATAAACTGATTGATTTGGTACTTGAGAGAAAATAAAAAATAGCAAGAGAAAAACATAAGCTATCTCCAAGTATGATAAACTCAGAGAATAACTTTGCTCTTTACTAGTGGAATAGTTGGAGGAAGTTAATTTAGAGTGTTTGACTGTGTCAAATGTGAGATGTCAAACTGAGATAAGGGGTAATATGTCATATAAGCTTTTGGAAATATGTCTGAGTCCACAGGGAAAGTCTGATTTGGATCTACAAGTTGTAAAAAGTTTATCATATGCTTGATATTTTAAGCTTGACACTACTTGGGGAGATATAGCTATAGATATAGATAGATATATAGGTATAGATATGCAAAATACTAGACTCTTTCCAAAAGAAGAGCTCGGGATTTTTCCAAGTAAGAGGGCAGAGAACCAGAGCAACAGGACCCCCAAAAGAACAACTAATTAATCAGGAAGATAACTAAGTGAAAAAAGCATTTTAAGAAGGAGAATTTCATCAACTGTGTCAAATGCACCTGTAAATCCAGGATGATAAGGACAAAGTAGTGATCAGTGCACTTGAACCTTGACGTGAACAGAATTGATGGGGTTAAGAACAAAACCTGAATATGGAACTCAAGCCACAATAACAAAAAAATAATTAGAGACATATTTTGGCATTTCTTTCTATGAATTTTATTGTAGAAAGAAATGATTACTGAAGGACAATGTAAATAAATGATACAGCAGAGATCATGAGAGAGATGAGATGACAGTTCTTCAAGTGAGGTCCTGAATAAGTAGAAAAGAATAGATGGGTTCATCAGCACCAGTGGAGACTTTGCAGCTGTGTCAGAACATATATGATTCAGTTATTCATCCCTTCAGAAACTTTACCATCAGTATGTTAGATGATAAGGATATAAAAATAAAAAAATGGAATTTTCATCATGGAGATTAATGTTCTCAATGGAGCTAGGAATGAATATGGCCGTTTTAATACATTTTGTTTAAAATATGCCCCATAAGAGATTCAGAATAGAATACTGTCAGGAAAAAGAATATGTGCCCATTCTAAGAGCAGAGATGAATATGGATGAAGGCAGTTTTCAAGAGGAGTTCACAGAAAGGGATGATAAACCTACGTGCTAAGGATGACTAAATGAACATGTAAGAGGTTGAAAAACAAACTCACTGACTCCACCCTAAATTCGTGTCTAAAAATTGAGGTATTTTCTTGGGCAGCAACATCACCAATATTTTCTTTCTTCTTTTAAACTTTGACACAGATGAATATAAGGAGTTTCTAATGATAATTGATTATTTTCAGTTGAATGCAGTGAAAATTCTCATGTAACTTAGAAGAGGCTTTTAAGAGACTACATTCATAACACCTCATTATACTTAGAATAAAATACCTGCTGTCTTTTGAATATCTCAGAAATGATGTCAAATATTAAAATTACATAATCATCAGAAAAGGATTTCTTTTATTTGAAAGTTTTATTTCTGTTCCATCTGTCAACTTATTTATCATCAATTCATACACAAAAGAGTGTCTTAATAGAATGTAAAACAGGATAAAACTGTTCTTAACTCTTCAAGTGTGTGTGTGTGTGCACGCATGTGCACCTGCCACACACGTAGACATGTCCGTCCGTGTGATTCTACAAGAGAAAAGGTTTTCTTGAAAGTATTGAGGCAGCTGCACTCTTTTCAGACTGTTTCCCTTTTCATGAATACAAAAGCAGCATTTAACTTATCATTGTACTCAAGGGTTTATTTTATAAGCAATAGAAAAGCAGCTGGGAAAATGATCTTGTTACTTTTAGCATGGCTAGGTAATTAAAATTTTCTGGGTTAGAGATATTTGAGTGTTTTCTATGTTGCTGATGATAGTTCTTACTAATGATATTAGTGCAGTAATTTTCCAATTTCAAATGTTAAGTATTTTTTGTGTGGTTAAGTGATTTTGTTGAGTCATATAGATAAATTAAGTATGAAATTGAAGCCATGAACGTTTGCAGGAAATTTTGCTCTTGTGTTTCCAGCTGCTAAGCACTTCTGCAATACCTCCTCCTCTCCTTCACTTTGTTGCTGCTGTTGGCAAAAGTAGTGCCTAAGAAGGTGTAAGGAGCACAGTATGGGTTAGTTCTTTCCCATTGCAGAGAAGCAGAAAGGGGATTTGTCCGAAAAAGAAAAAAGAGAGCCAGTTGATAAGTGAGAAACAGCTAGACGCAAAAGAGGGAGAAACTGTATCTTCATGCCCACTTCAATCTAAAGTAATTTAAACAACACCAGAGATAGAAAGGAGCAATATAGCAGAAATCCGTAATTTCAAAATAGAGAAGACAGGTCAGAAGCATATGAAATGATAACTTACCAAACTCGGAAGAGAGAAGGATGAGGAAGATGAAATTGTCCCCTGAATTGCAGATGTGTAACTCTTGTGTTCAGTTGTTGTGAAGAACATACAAAATAATACCAAAGCACTGCCCCCTCCACCTAATAAATCCTTTCCAATAAGCCTGTGCCCCTGCTCCATTCAACAGAATAGCTCTTCTGAGGAGCCCGGTAAGCTGCACTGAGCCAGATCATGGGTGCGCTTCCTCCCTTGTCAGAAATCAGCATCAGAGGCACAGGCTGCCTCTCAGCTCTCCTTGACTTTATTTTTCATGTGGCTTTGGTGGTTTTCTATATCTCCCTCTCTCTCTGCTCCTTTGTCTCACTGCTGAGTCCTCCACTTCCCCATACACCCTTGGTTGCTCCACAGCCTAAACCTGGGGTATCATATTTTATTTGTTCTCAATTTATTTGTTGGTTTCACATAGTCTATGTTTTTAATAAATTTAATCACTGATATATCAAATGTGTAAGTCCAATCTCAAATTTTCCCCTGAATACCAGATTGAAAACTTCAAACAACATATTTGAGAGACTGTGTGTGTGTGTGTATCTTTCTGCCCCCAGAACTTTATATACTCTCCTATAGTTTTATCTTTCTCCACTAAATTCGTCACCTGTTGATATGTTCCATTTTTATTTCTTTATTGTCTCTTCTGCTTATAATGAAAGTTCTGTATCTCCATTGCCTGTAGTTGTGTCTAACACATAGTATGTATTAAAAAAATAGGTTTTGAACGTTAAGTGAATGATCATAAGTCATTCAACTTTGTGTTAAATACTCATATTTATTTAATAGGTATATTATTAGTGCATCTAACGTACCATTACATAAAGGTTAATTTATATTTTCATTATTATTTGTGAAGTTGGTAATTTATTTTTTGTGAGTTACTTTGGGAAAAGTTTAATATTAAAATATCCTCACATTAGTTTCATGGCTTTGGTACGGTGTACTTGATTATGTTCGGGTAATCTTCTCTGACTGGTTTAATTTCATATTGATTAGACTGTGTTTAGTTTTGCCATGGAGGGATATTTCATGTCTCCCTTTAGTTACTAATTTTGAAAGGGACCATGTGGTTATTTCTAGTTTGACATATTGTCTTCATGTACTGCCTGCATGTTTTCTCAAGTCATCGATCTTCTGCAAGTCACATTTCACATCCCACTAACTATATATTTAGAGCTGTGCATGTTATTTAAAAAGCTAACATTATCTCCAATGGGAAGCTTGTCATCTTTGGGGCAAATGTAGGTAAACATACCCTTTACTTTAAAAAATGATTTTCCCTTCTATTGTAAGGCATTAAGCCAGCTTTTACAATGAGTTTCTGAGTGCTTTGTTTAACCAGTTAGTGAGAACTTTTATTATCTTTGGTAAATGCATGAGGAGTTCCCCCCACACATTGTGCCTTATGTCAAAGATACGTTCATGTGTTTATATCTGTGTATACGTGTGTGTGTGAAGATGAAGATGTGTGCGAGTGAATGTGTGATCAACACTAAATTGTATAAGCAGTCCCTAAGTTCACCCAGTTCCTTGGCTCACTATAAGTAAATCTCAGAGACTGGCAGTCTTTGCACCTCCCAGCTCACAACTCCTGGATACACTTCAGTGCAACCCAGGTAGGCTCCCCACATCAGTTCCAGCAGTGCTTCGCCTGTGGGCTTTCTCTAGATGTGAAGATGCCTACATTGCCCATGCAGTGGTGTAGAGCACCTGGAAACAGGCACCTTCAGAGTTGGCCGTCAACAAATGAATGGTGGGAGTCCCTGTAGAAGTGCCCCCACTTTCCTCAAACCTGTGTGGAGTAGAAAATTCAGAGTTGACATACCCTATGCCCAGATTTACCTAGGGAAACAGTGCTATTACAGGCAGGGGCAATTTAATTGATAATGATGATTAATATTTTCCTCCTTTTTAAATCTCGCTTCCTCACTGTGCTGTTTGGGATCACTTCCTGTACTAGATTCCTATTGCTGCTGTTAACAGTTATTACACATTTAGTGGCTTTCAATAGTACTTTTGTTATCTTTTAGCCCAGGAGGTCAGAATCCAAATCCACTGTACTGCACTGAATTGGAGGTGTGGGCAGGGCTATTCCAGTGTGAGGTCACCTTCATTCCTGATTTGTGATATCCTTCCCTGATTACTCCATTCTCTTGAGTCCACTGTCCTATCATCTTATACTGACTGATTTTTCAGTCTCCCACTAATAAGGAACCTTGTGATTGCATGTGACCTATTTAAATAATCCTGCAGAATCTCTCCATCCATGGTTCATTAAATTATTCAAAACTGCAAATCTCCTTTATGATGGAAAGTAACACAGCCACAGACTCTAAGAATTCTACCCTAGACATGTCTAAGGCATCATTACTCAGCCTACTACACATTCCAAATAAATGGCCTGCAATTGAGACCTTGCTTCAGATCCTTAATCTCTATGCTTGATCTAGAATGGTCAGTGATATATTACCCATAAAATTATCTAAATCTCCAAATTCAGAAATAGAAATTACCTTTTCACTGTGTATATATCATTTGAGGAGTCATGTTAGGGAGGAATTGTCTTAAAGTTTGTTCTATCAAAATTTCAGAGGTTTTATTGCATTAAATTTCATTAGTTTTCAGACTCTGAAGCTAAAATAAAATTCATATAAGAAAATATTTAATTGAATAATAGTAATGACATTAATAGGAATATCAATTTATGTTTAAATGTCTCAGTCCTCCTAGGCAGAATCCCTGCCAGCATATATGGTGTCTTTGTAAAAAAAATATTGCAACTAGTAAAAAAAAAACAACAACAACAACAAAAATTCTGTCATACTAATTGGAAAGTGTGTCACTGCTTGCTGTGAAAATTAATTAGCTAAAATGTCATTTCTGCTTCCAAAATGACAGTACTTCATGGGCTGTATTTTAGCCCCATTGGCTGGGGCCTTGTTCTGGACACAACCCGCAAAATTATGCCAAGAAAAAGTGCCTTCAAGTAATTAAGGGGTCTCTTCAACTTAATGTAACAAATGTCTCAGCTCTGCTGTTATGTCTGCTGCTAAGATTAAGACCCATTCTGGCAGATTGGTCGGTCAGATATATATTTGCCTGAGAGATGAGGCACTTTCTAGGGAGAAATGTCATACAAGGGGAAAAGAAACTACATCATGAGAGGTGTAGAGGCCTTAGTCACTGGTCACAGGTATTTAGTGATCTGAGCAGAGGGGAATTTCATTCCATAAGTCATCCATCCATCTTACCCTTTATTGGGTAATTGATATTTGTGAGCCAATGACAGTGAGTCTTAGCTCTGCCACTTAACCATTGTTTGACCTTTTATAATTCTTTAACACCATTTTCAGACTCAAGTTTGCTTTTTGTGAGATTGAAATAATAGTTTTACCAAACTCATGGTATTTAGATGAAGATTCATTTTTTTATTCACTCATCAAAAAGACATTAATTATCTAAATAAGTTGCATTGTATATCATTGTCATTCTTCATAAGTAAAAAATGGTTGCAAATTAGCAAAGCCACACAATTCAACATGATAAAAGGTATAAACCCTGCCCCCAAGGATCTCATTCAAAACCAATGTAAATTTTAGTATGATTAATGTTATACTTATTAAAGACACTTAGGATGATTTCATTCTCAAGTAAAATTATTAAGCGTAAAATGCATTGACTCATGGAGACTAAACAAAGGTTATGGATAGAAAGCATAAACATTTTTTAAATATGCATCTCAAGTAAAGGCTGAGTTCTTGGATCGATGCACTAATGGAAATTATAATAACAAAAACCTGGAGGATGTGTATAAAAACGACACTGAACTACCACTTACTAGAAGTTTGGCATTGTTGATCTGACTGTAGTTCAAAAGATGGAAGTATAAACCGCATTTGTGAACTATGGAATTTTGATTTGAAGAGATTGCTGAGGTAGTTTTCACCTTAATGTACTGTAGAGCGAAGGGCTCTCTTGGGTGTTCAGGAGTGAAACAGGCATAAGGGACAGACACCCTCTGCCAAGAACGCAGCATTTCTGCTTCTCTGTGTGTGAGTGTGTGTGAGTGTGTGTGTCTTCTCCATCTCCACTATTTCTTCTCTTTAGCAAATGGAGTAATGTGGATTTGCATCTGCCTGGAAAGGAGGAAAGGACATGAATGTCTATAAACAGACACAAAACGACTGCTCTTCTACTTCCTATAAAACATTGCTGCTTCTAGAACGCCAGAGCAGGATAAAAGGGAGAGCCTAATGAATGAGAATTGTAAAAGTCAAAATGAGCTTGTAAAAGTCAAAAACAAAACTGAAAACAGGAAAACTATATTCCCTTGTGTCATTTAGAGTCCTCAACTGCATCTATGTATGGCTTGTGAATATTACAAATAGAAAAAATGTTTTCTTCTCTTTATTTTTAGTATGTATTCTACACACTGTCTTGTCTTCCCAGAAAAGCTGTCTGAGTGTTTGCACCCTTTCTCTTTTCCGATAAAGGGAGTAATTTTACAGATGAGTAAAGAAACTTCATCTTAGGAAATTCTGATTTTGAATGTGTTCCCTCTTCAAATTAATTACTTCATTCCACCAGAGGGCAAGCTCCATAAATAGAAGGTAGGCAGGAATAACTGATGTAGTGAAACTCAAACAAAATTGTATAAAAAGGAAAGCTCTATTAAAACAAAAAAAAGTTCATTATTTTTTTGAAAATGAAATGTTTCCTGCTTCAGAGGTGAAATAATAAAGGTGGAACTTTTTGTTTCAAAATGTTAGTTCAAAATTGAATTCCTATCACAAATTTAATAAAGATATTTGCAGTAAGAAACAGTATCATAGTTTATAAATATTGATTTCTAAGCTCCTTCCCAATTAATTATGCATATACTTACTTTCAATATAGGTATTCAGATATTATCAAATATGATTAATATTCATAGGTGAATAATTCATAATTGTAAAACTAAATTCTCTCATTAATGAGATTTAAATACTGAGCATCTTGCAACACTTGATTTCACAGTGTCCTGATATTCTAGAACATCATAACACACAATTCAGTGAACATGGACTAAGATTCTCATGGTTCAAATTAACAAAATCCATTCACACGTTTTTCTTTATTGCAAGTTGTTTACTTGCTGTTGAATGAATTATCACAAGTAGGAAGTGCTGCAAGATCAAAGCCCCTTGCGATTTTTTTACATACAGATGTAATGAATTTATTTGCACAAAAACTACTTAAGATTCTATTATGAATAAAGAAAATATGCATCGATAATGTCACTGATACTGTATTTGGGTGGTTGATAAAAGAAATAAGTAGCCATAACGCAGGGTTTGTGTAGAGAGAAAATGTTACAGAGGCTGTCAAAATAAAGATGATCACTGAAGCTTTTTCAGAGGAGGTATTTCTTTTTTGAAATATACTTTGAAGAGATAACATATAACATGGGGGAAATGCAGTGTAGCAAGAAGAAATAATCAGCAAATATCCACAAACATTTTGTAAATATATAGAAAATGATAGCTGCATTATTTTTGTTGGATAGATGAAAGAGAAAAGTCTGAAAAATCTGGGCAGTATATTTTCAGGGGTGTTCAAAGGTAAGCTAAAGTCGGGGGAGTTTGTATTTCAATTAAATGTGGAGAAGTTTTATTTTTAAAAGAAAATACTGTTTCTGTGGTTAACCCACTAATTTTACTTCTCATGCAAAAAATGAGATTTTCCACAGTTATCAAAAATAAAAGGATTTTTATAGAAACATTTTTAATACTAAATCGTGAATGGAACTGTTTCATATATGTTAGTGGCGAAAGCTTACCTATTGATGTGGAATAATGTCTTCTCTTTAAAAATGACATTTTTCCAAGAATATTAATATGGGAAGAATCTTACATAAAAATAAGTCAAATACAGGATATGAAATTTTGTATATGTGCATTAATATTTATAATCTTATTTTCTATTACATATTTATTTTCATGTTTTATCTCTATATCAAGAAACTCAAATTTACTATACCAAAATATTTATCGCTATTTTTAGACAACAGCTAATTATTTTAAAACATTTTATAAAATGTTTCACGTAATATATATTAGGTTTTGAAGCCAGAGTAAAATATGTTGGTCACTTTTATAATTCCATATTTTTCTAACAATCACATTTTACAAGGCAATACTTACTCTGAAATAACAGAAAATCATAGTTCAAATAATGGGTTTCATAATTAAAATTCAGGTATTAGACACTTTTTTTCAAATAAGACCACATTATAGATTCCTAGTGGATATACCTTTGGGGAGGACTACAATTCACATGACTACAATTATCATGTCCCCCAAAGCTGACAGAAACAGTAATAGAATAGACACTGCGTAAATATTTGTGGAGTAGATGAATAAGACTTGATGCTCAAAACAGAGGGAGAGTGGATTATCAGCATAGCAAAGCCCTGATAAGAGGTAGCTCAAAGAGAGTTGGGGGCTGTTTTGGACAATTGAGCTGCCTTCGTCTCTAAAAGCAAAGAGGGAGTGAAGACCCTAAGTGTGTGGGCAGATCCCCGTAGGTCTGATCCTGGGAAAACAAAGCTAACGGGACTTGTGCTTGATGAGTAAGCATTAGCTTGTGCACAGATTTTCCTCCCAGGAGTTAGTAGTTCTAATCTCAGAGACTGATGTAAAGAGTTCTAATCTCAGAGGCAGATGTAAAGAATCTTTTATGTAAGATTCTTCCCGTATTAGTAGTTTTATGGCCTGGAAATGACTGTGATGGCATCCGTGGCTTTACTGGGTAGACTGAAATATATGTGATTTCCACTTAACATAGGCAAATAGCTTTAGGTCACACATTTTCTTCTTTTAGTGGTGCTTCCTTTAAGTGTGACATATTTAAAAATCTTTATTTTGCTTGATATCACACTAATAGTTTTATCTGTGTGGGAACTGCCAAATTTGGCTTTCTTCTCCAACAAAAACCTGTCTCCCATAATCTTTCTAATATCTGAGTTTTTGCTTAGTCCTGTGTTTTGTATCTGTCTGTGTGGCATCCGTTCATCACATGACCAAGCGCATTAACTGTATTTTCTTATCTTGTAGTCTTGTTGCACTATCATTTGGGGACCTCATAGACCTTGGGGGCGATTGCCCTTTTCAGGGCTAATTTCAAAAACACTAACAATTTGCCTCTGAGAAAGCCTTCCACATGCCCACCTGCTAGTTGTGGTCTGCAGCCCAATAATCTCCTTATCCAATTCTTACTCTCCAGCCAGTGCATCCCCTGCCCCAAATCATTCAGGCACCAAATGACTAGACCATGCCCTTAACCCAGAACTCACTGGAATAATTCAAACTAGCCAACCCCAAGTTTGTACTATGCTGCCCTGCCTTGCATTTTCATGGAACCCCAATAAAATTGTTGGCCTGCATTTCCCTCTTGTTTCTGCCTCTTGTACAACCCTCTGCATTTCTGTACAGCCACACATGTCAGAGCATGTCTCATTGCTCAGGAAATGTAAGAAATAAAAATCTTCTCTCAGTGATGTTACTTCTCCACATCATAACTCAGTCACCTCCATAAATTAAAATCCCTGGTATACAGGTGTTGGGGAATCTGGCAGAATTCATTTTCTGTCTGAAATGAAGATAGCTATAATGTCAAGTGACAACATGGAAAATTCTGTAGAATTGTGGAAGAATTGATAATCTGAAGTAAATCGCAGGAATAATTAGACTAAATTTGATGGGAACTGGGTATTTTAGCCAAAGCCTCTAGCATACATCATTTCCATCTATGATATGCTGTGCTGTATGTGAGGAAAAATATTTTCAAACTACTATATAAACCTAGCTCGTTCCTGTCCCTCTCTGTCACTTGAATTGGTGAGTGGCTTGCTCTCTGTCAGGAGAGAAAATCAGGCAGCAGTGTGAGGCTCTATGGCGACTGTCAGGAAGAGAGATAGTGATGAGGTGACAGCAGTTTTTTTCTCTTATTATAATGTGGTTGAGGATTTTTCACCTAGAAGACGTACAATAGCATCATAAGGAACAGTGCCTTGTGGAATATTCTCGAAGTTTGTTCAGTAGGAATTGATAAAGAAGGACACTTCAGAGTTGCTGAAAACACCTTTTTTTTTTTAAGATTTATTTATTCATTCATTCATTCATTCATTCATTTATACAAGCACTGGGTACAGTCAGAAGTTCTGGAGGGTGAGAGAATTAACCAGAGTCAAGGGGGGAACAGAACAGACAGACGGACGAAATACACTGCTGAGGGGAGCAACAGGCGGCAGGAGAGGTCTGCACGCCATGTGGGACCCTCGCCGGCCGCCGGGGATCGAACCAGCACAGCAGAGGCTGCGGGCAGCTTCTCAGCCCAGTGCTCAACCGCTGCGCCACCAGGGGAGGCCCAAAAACACCTTTTTGAAAGAAACAAAGACAGAGTTGGCAGGAAATGGTTTAGGGGACCAATAATCCATGAGTGTTGCGGTGAATTTCATTACCTTAGAGTAATTTCAAGAATTGTGAACATTTACTTCTGTATAAAAATAAATGTGCTACCTCTAACTGTTTAATCCTCTTCATCTATGTCTTGATTTGTCTCTTCTAAAATGTTCTTTTTATTTCTGTATTTTGCTCTTGCAAACATTCATTTTTGATCATTGAAATGTGTGCTGGCTTCCTGGCTACATAAGTTGACTGAAGCTAGTATAATATAGAAAACTTTCAGCATTCTTTCCTCTGGTAGTTGTGTTGATCATGAAAATGAAGATTCTTTCATTACTCCGTTATTAAAGATAAGGCATGAAACCATTCTGTATCAGTTTTCAAAATAAATCCTGTAAGTGGCAATCTGAAAAATGAAGTAAAAGTATGTATAGGTAATGAATCATTAAATGAATAGAAAGAGTAATAGAGTAAGGTATTGATTAATGTTATTTCCACAGATATGTCATTTAGATGATTAGATGGAGTTGTCACTGCTCACATAAAAATACGCCCAGAGCAACCGTTTTCTGTAAGTGATGTTTCAGTGTCAACTGGAGCTGAATGTCTGATGTTGTGACATCACTCCAGGCGATCTTTCTGGAAGGACTGTAATAACATGGCAGCTTTGTGCCATCTCAAATCCCCTTAGGAAAATCAGGTGTCAGGACGATATGCATACTAGTGGGAAGTCAGATTATTCTTGTGTCCACTCTTACCAGAAACAGAAAAGGCTGTGCTAAAAATCTAAGGGCAAAAACTGAAAATGAATAAGGGCATCTTAGGAGAATGCAATTTGACAGTCACTTTTCTTAGCGACTCACGCAAGTTATTTCATGTGTTACTATTTTACATTGAGAGAACCAAGCCAGGTATAAAGAACTATGTAATTCCACAAGGAGTATATGCCTATTAAATGGCCCTCAGGGAAAGAAAATGCTTCTCTCTTCTGCCAACAAGCTCTCGGGACCAAGTGCCCACCTGATGTGGGAGACGAATCTCTGTAGAGGCCCCCCCACCAGGATCCACTCACTTAAATAAAAGTAGAGATAAGCAAACAAAGCTGTGCTCAGTTGTAGAAAATAAATAAAAGGTATTGACCAAAATCCCAAGAAAGGAAACAAACAGAAAAAAAAAACTAAATTTTTTTTCATTGTTTAAGAACACAGTAAAGCATTTAAATTTGCTTAGCCAAGCCACTTGAGACTTAATTCTTTCTGTCATTTCATTTTTCTCATCTATTCTGCGCACCCTTGGGCTTTTCCCCTCGTGTGCTCTACAAAAAGTAAAAAGATATATAAAATTCCTTTTCCCTTCTGTAAAGTAAAACCCACAGGTACACATTTATTCATTTCTAACTACTGTTTTCTAATCTGCTGTCTTCTCCTCAATTATGTTCATCAGGAAGCATACTGTTCCATCAGTATGTATATTTTTTAAATATTACTTTTTACTCCACCCCGGCACCCGTCTCTGACAACAGTCACTCTCAGCTCAGTGATGTACAAAATGTCCGTGCAATGCAGACTCCTGCTGAGATATCCCTTCCCCACAATTCCCTCACATGTTCACAGAGATTTCAAGTTCTCACGTTCTAGCTCCTCGTGGTCTGCAACTGTCACTCAGGAAATTGATCTGTGGCATCGCCTCCAATTCGATGGCACCAGTAATTCCCTACAGGTGCTGAGGACATGGACCTTAAACCTCATCTGCCTTTGCCCTCTGCTCTTCTTTGTGTTCCTGCAGTATTTGCATTAGCCCTGTTTTACTGATCATCTCTAGGATTATAGCTAGTACTTACTTTGTTTGTCTTGATAATTAGAATTAGTTGTTTTTCAAAGATTTTAAAACAGCAATTTCCATGTGGATAAATAATATCTCATCTTGCCTCAAGTTACTTTAGAATGCTGTGCAGTGAGAGAGCTTCCCAAATAAAGAGGTGAAAAGCTCAGAAGCATGAGTGGTGTTTTGTATTTCAGGGTAAAGTGCTTTTAATGCCTGCAGGCAAAAAACTTTCCTTGGATGAAAGCACCTGAAGAAGGGAAATTGCTCAGGAGCACTTTCTGCATGCGAGAAAGGGATTTGGAGGTTTCAAAATGCTAAAAGAAAAGCCTAAAATCCATTCCGAAATTTCTATATCTTCTCTCTCAGATACATTCTTTGAACTCTCAGCAAATTTTATTGCATAATCTGTTTTTACTTCTTTTAAAGGTGAAAGGTGTGGGCATTGTAGGCATCTGTATTCATTAACGCCAAGAATGGAAATTGGTGGAACTGTTTTAATCTGTACAGAGCAGCTAGTTATGCATATGCATTGAAGGATTGTCTGTGCCGTTTTCCCCAAGACATTGGAAATGAACGTTCACTTGATCTTTAATCTGCAAAATAGGCTATAACCAGATAACACAAAAAGGGAACTTCGATGCTAAATCTTTGCACTGCAGCCAGGCTGCCGTGGCTGTTTTGAGATAGCTCTATCTCTCTCCCTAGCCACTGAATAATCACCCCCAGGTGTCCATGTCCTCATCCCCATAACTTGTGAATATA
The DNA here is from genome assembly GCF_014898055.3 of Talpa occidentalis. Classification (NCBI taxonomy): domain Eukaryota; kingdom Metazoa; phylum Chordata; class Mammalia; order Eulipotyphla; family Talpidae; genus Talpa; species Talpa occidentalis. The sequence continues at coordinate 116,043,441 of NW_023605194.1, forward strand.
TATTAATTTACATAGTAAATGAATATAGCTTTGCAAATATAGCTAAAATAAGGGTCTTGATTATTCTGGAATATATGGATTGTATGGGCAGGTCCATTGTAATCACAGGGAGGTGTGTCATTAGAGAAGGGGTGATAACAGAAGCAGTCAGAGAGTTTAAAGATGCTCTGCTGCTGGCTTTGACGAAGGAAGAGGGAGCTGCAAACCAAGGAATGCACATGCTCGCTGGGAGCTAGGGAATGCAGGGAAATAGGTTCTGTCCTAGAACCTCAAGAACTGCCAGGCTTAAAACTGTGTTGTTTTAAGCCTCTATGTTTATAGTAATCTTTTGCAGTGGCAGTAGGTGGTTCTCTGTGTGTGTGTGTGTAGGTATATACAGGTGTGTGCACGTCTCCATAGAGCGAATGTGCACAGATCAAGGTCAGATCCTTGCAACAATATGTATGTTGGCTCCCCGCAATTTTCACTTGGGCAGTCCAGACAATCTCAAGAATTACATTTGGTTTTATGGGGGACAAGACTGGTAGCAACCTATTGCACCCATTAGAATTTAATTGAATTACTACTTGAAGGAAGGTATGATTCAAACTCGCACTTATTATTCAAAATATACTTTTATTTTCCAAATACAAATTAAGAACGCTTTCTTCACTTGTTTATTTTTGTGCTTAGCATTTATGACCTTTTAATAAAGTCTATAATCTACTTGTGTTGTGTCTGATTTTACTAGGACTTTCGGTCCATCAGGATAGGGACTTTGATCTATTTTGTTGACTGATGTATTTTCAGCATCTAGGATATTTGTTGAATGAATGATTATATGAATGGATGACTTTGTGAATTTCTTTATTATTTTTTTTCTTGTGTGACTTGAACACTATTGATCTGAAGCCTTGTCTTTCTTCAGGTCATGGAGGCATTTCCCTTTTATTTCAGTGGTTTCCTACACATTCAGAGGTATCAGAATGGCCCCTTCATGTGAAATATTTTTTCATAGACTTGGTACATTTTCTCTGTCTATAACTAATTCAATATGATGATTTGGACTACATGCCAAGGTTGGAGATTCTTATTTTTATATTCACTTCAATCAAAGAGACCTAACTAATGTTTACATTTACTGCCTTATGTTTGTTAATTATGAGAGCCATTAACCTTCAGATGATCAGGGAATGAATCAGAGCTGAAATCAGTCAGTGCCTGATTTTTAAACAATTTGTTATTTGCTTGTCAAGGCATCCACAAATTAGATGCAACAATGATCCAATTATTCGCCTGGCTCAGTTGCCCTAGTTCAAAATGAGCTGGAGCCGTGCTCAATTCTCCAGCCACCCCAATGAAGTATAAACTTGGAGTCGATTTCAATAGTTTCACCACTTTATGTGGCTTTTGGGTTCTGATGAGATTTTTCCAGGCCATACTGGAATCCATGCATTATCCAGAACTACTTTGTGATCTGCTTAATTGGCTTCTAAAGAGGGTTCTTGCTCTTAATTTTGGAATAATCGTCGTCTCAAACAGGTTTTTGGACTGAGTTTTCAGTATGCATTTTTTTTTCAAAATGATAAATATCTGAAATTTGGTGGCATGTGGGTTCTTCAGCATTTCCTAGTTAGTATGGAAATTTCCCTTGTTTGTTTTTTAAACCCTAATCATAATTACAATAGACATTCTGTAGCTGCATGTGCTCATGTCAGAGGTAATGAGAAGCAAATGGGAATTTCATTTCATCAAATATGCAAGTGTATGAAATTGTCTAGTTCAGCTTAACTGATTTAAAGGCACAATCCCAGCCTGGAAAATTATATGAAGCCATATCTACATAGGATGACCTTGAGGACAGTCACTTTTTGTAGAAGTCTGTAATAGATCTTCAAGCTTGTTTTTTTTTAACCCCCCCCCCCATGAGTATAACTAATTACTTTTCCCATTTGGTAAAATATTTTAATTTTCTTTCCAAATTCTTGAGAATGTCAACTTAATGGTTGTCATATTTACCTTTGCCTGCAGGTATAAGAGCTTTCTATTTATAAGTGATTTCTGAAATTTATAAAATAGAATTTTTAAAAATCTGACTGCCTAATATTTCCTGCTATCCCTATTGCAGACTCAGTCGTCACAACTTTTTTTTTTTAAGATTTATTTTTTTATTTATTTGTTTATTTATACAAGCACTGGGTAGAGTCAGAAGTGTGGGAGGGTGAGAGAATTCACCAGAGCCAGAGCGGGGAGCAGAACAGGCAGACTGACGAAGAAATACACTGCTGAGGGGAGCAGCTGGCGTGGCAGGAGAGGTCTGTCGGGCGATGTGGGACCCTCGCCGGTGGCCGGGAATCGAACCAGCGCTGCAGAGGCTGCGGGCAGCTTTGCAGCCCAGCGCTCAACCACTGTGCCACCAGGGGAGGCCCAGTCATCACAACTTTTTAAATTAGGAATCACAGTAAATGTTCAACACATAGCTGAGCAAATCCACATGTGCTGGATGTGATTTTTCTACAAGCCACTTTATGTCTCTGAACTCGTTCTCTTATGTGTAAAATATACAGACTTAACTAGATAATATCAAGGCTTCATTCAAAGACTAAAAACTCTTATGACTTCCCTGTCACCCTCTAATTCTTTTCTTGTTGGATGGAATTAAGCTAAAAATAAAAGTCCTTTTATGCTGTGACTCATGGGGTATGTAAAGTTTTTTAAATTAATCTTGACAACATTAATGCAAATGAGAAAGAAAAGAAAGAGAAGTTGTTAAAGAGTACGGATTCTTGTTTTTAAAATGAGACTTACAAAAGGAAAGACTCATAAACATGGAGAACTGAAAAGATGTGCTGAAAGATTTATAAGAGCTCTGGAGAAGGGTGGCAAAAAAAAGACATAGAGTGGACTGGGATTTGTAAATAATGCCAGCAGCAATAGACACTCGTTTTGTTGTGTTGGCTTGTTTTTACTCTCTTAGCAGAAAAAGAAAATGCTCTTTTTCTAGATTCTATTTTGCTAAGAGATACTGGACAAAGCAGATTTGAAGTTTTTTCATACCTATTAAGAAAAATGATCTCTACATTGGAGACTTAAGGCAAGAAGACAATTGAGCTTCACGGTGTTCTTTCCACACACATGTGCCCACACATGTGCCCAAAAAGCAAAAACAATCATTAAGAACCGTCTGGCACGATGATGATCTGGCTGCCTCTGTGCCCCAATAAACTTTCCATCTTGCAGCCGAGACCAAAACATAACAACAAATTACCACCTGCTAACTCGGCCTATAGGCCTAGCTCTGAAATCGATCCATTTACTACAATTTTATTTGCCCTGGGTTATCTGCACAGCCGCGCTGTAGAAAGGCACTTGGTGATTGTTTCTTTCTCATCTTGAATCTGGATTCTCACGATGCAGACCTATCACTCAGCAAGTACCGAGCTGACTTGAGTAGAAGCTATGAAAGTGAAAATCAGACATGCTCTCCTGGAAACACTCATTAGCTCATGTCTCAAAACTTATTTTCTCACTGTTAATTTTGATGAGAGGAGTAAATAAAGAAGACTATCAAAATAGTGTTTGGGGGCCATACTTGGCATCCTGGAAGTGTCTTTCTGGCATGAGAAGTCACTGCTGTAAATGCTGTGTCATCACACTGCAATTTGAAGAGCGACCCAAATCCAAACAAATTCACAATGTGACTTGCACTCCTTCCTTATCAGTTTCTGTCTGTAGTACCATAGCTAATAAATGTTGAAATTGCCCATTTAGATTTTTCTGTGTTCACACAAAATACAAAAGACTAAAACACAGACTGATTTCTTCCCATTCAAGTAATAGTTAGCATCACCACCTGTGGACTCTTGGAAATGTGTAGGTCATATTTCTTTTTTTCATTTTTATTCTTTTTTTTTTTTTTTTTTTTGGATTGTCATCTTGGGTGGGGTCCAGGGTTGCTAAATATTTTTTACGAGATATATAGAAAGACATTTATAAGTACCACTTGCTTTCTCAATTTTCTTAATTAAGACAGAAGCTCCTTAAGACTAATATCAAACTAAGGTATATTAACAGTTGCATTATGTTCGCAATTAAAAATATGGCTTATGTACCTTAACTGACATCTTCCTAAATTCTTGAAATTTAGGAACTTGGTGGATAAATAAGGGAACATGGAACGCAGGATGAACTCATGCTTTTTGATGTAGAAATTGTGAAGTGTGATCATGTTCTTTTAAAATCACCTTTTCAGGGATGTAGTAATGTGTTTCACAGCTTTTGAATCTAATTGGGTTGGGTAAATCTTTTTGTTCTTAAGTACTTATTCTTTAAAGAACTTGAAGGCTGGAAAGAGGTTCAACTGTGCCCTGTGAATTGAAGGGGCTGGGCCTGCCAGTCTCGAGTCTGTGCTGACTCTTAAGCTCCTGCACTGAGCACCCTCCACATTAGGCACCCTCCACAGCAGCCACCCTCCTGGAATTAAGAAAAGGGGTGAAGAATGCCTTTCAGATGAGGAAAAGTAACACTTAAGGAAATTAAAAAAGTCATAAAGTGAATGTTCTAGCCTTTGTTTAATAATAAAGCCCTAATGGCTTCTTGTTTGATTTCCTCTATAACTATATTATAATTAGATTATAAACTAAATTCATTGAGAGCAGTGTCTGTAAGTGTTAATATTTCTTTTCTTCACTACACTCAATTAGGGTATTTAATAAATTTTAAAATAAACTGAACTGTGTTAAACAGTTAATTCAGTAAGTTTTTTCTTTGAGAGAAACATCTTAGAAAATTTTCTTACGATACTACTAACCACTTGACATTCTTTCTTTACAAAGAGAATATTTTGCACATGTTATAATGAGCTTTATTTTTCAATTGGAAAGTCATTTTTTTCTCAGATAAACTTTTTCAAAAGTTGAACCCCTAGTGCAGATAGTATATGCTTACTTTACCAACAGTTTCCTCATTACCATGTGTTCTGTAGTGTTGGGTAAAAGCAACAGTGCTCATTAAAAAAAAAAATAATCCTTTAGCAAATGTATGAGTTAGAGAAAACAAAGGTTGTCTGGGATGGCAGATTGAATGATCTCCCCCAAAGTACTCATGCCTTCATCCATAGAACCTGGAACAGATTATCTTACCTGGGAAAAGAAAGTTTATTGATATAATTTAGGTTATAGGCAGATAATGCTAGATTATACAGGTGGATCCAACTGAAGTCGGAAGAAATTTTGAAATGCCAAATTATTGTAAGGAGATACACAAAGGAAGTTAAATAAATAGGTTTAAGCACTTTCTCTGCATTCTTCATACAAGAATAATGACAGAGAATACCTGTAACCTAAATTCCATTAAGAAGCAAATAATGTTGTATAAGCCAGCTCAGGACTATATAAGATATTTAAATCTGAAATGGGCATAGTGAGTTTCCTGAGTTACAAGCATCAAGAGTTTCTTAATAACACAAGCAGAGAACTGCATTATTTGCCTAGGGTAACATTAGAATAGCAAAAATTAAGTCATTTTAAAACCAGATTTTTCCCCTCAATTATTTACTTTTTTTGCCTTTTAATTTTTAATTGAAAATATGAATATTAGGAAAATATTTTGTCCATTACAGTGAAGAGAGCAGAAAAAAGATATTTTAAAATCAGAATATAATCACTTTCCTTTTTTCATGTTGCTTTTTAGACTTTTTCTGCTACCTTCCAAAAATGCCTGCATATAGTAGATGTTAGTGACATCTGCTGAAGGGAGCCAAATGATTATATCTTCCATTGGAATAACACTGATAATAATATCTGACATTTGATATATACTAGAAATGTTATATTAGCATCTTCCTTCCATGTAAATATCCCAAGTGCAATTAATGCCATTCATTGGTATACCAGTGCCGTTTCCTATGAATGTAGTTCCAGAAACTCATTGCTCAGTTTGCCCTTTAATGTCAGGTAAATCACAGTATTACTGAGAAAATAGCTTAGATCAAAGAAAGCCAAAACATTCAAGTCAATTAATTCATGAACTTCAATAGCCACTGGATGGTGAGTCTCTAATTTATTTTAAAATGTGAGAGTTGAAGCAAAAGGACGCTGGTTTAGAAAGATGTACGTGTGAAGCATTAGCTGAAAGAAGCACAGATTTCGACTGAAGCCCAAATTTTGGAATACTTTAAAACTCCATTCAGCAGTATCAGAAAGATAAATGAACAAAGAAAAATAAATGAAGGGGAAATATAAATTAAGAAGAAATCTGATAAAGTAGAAGAGTTTAACTTCACTGTTGTAATATTTTCAGATTCTGTTTTATGTGTATTAGAGTAGACAAGAAGTTGTATTATTCATCAAAAGTGAAAGGGATAGAATTAAAATTAATAAGCCATAATGCTCCTTATTGGGTTCATGCTTTAGAAGTTTAATGCAATAGTAATTGAAGGGACATTTTCTATAAATAAAGGAAGAGAGTTATTATGCAAACCCATATGTTAAGGGCCACTTCAATGCTACCAATTCTCAACGCTGTGTTAAATAAAGCAAGCTTAAAACTATGCTTATCTTATCTTCCTGGTTTCTCATGTAATAATAATAACAACAACAACAACAATAATAATAATATATTCTACTCATTGAAATACAAATGGCAATGTTGCAAGGTTGCATTTAGAAGTTACATCTTTAAAATATGGATAAATAATGTCACTTGAATGTTTTTATCCAAAAATAAACTGGATATAATATCAAACTGCTTTTAGTATTTAGTGATAGGTATCCTCTGTGTTATACTTCAGGGAAGTTACCCAAACTGGAAATATTGAATTCACAGGATAAAAGGGAGGGAAGGGAGGCTTGTTGTAATTTAGGATATTAATTCAGGTTTGTAGAACAAGAGAGTTTTAGGAAATTATGTTTCTGTATAAGGGATAGTGACAGGAAGGAAAACAAGGGTGACTTGGTTTCTTGGTGCTCATGAGGTCAATGTGAAGAGAGCCCGGTAAACGTCCAGATAGAGAATTCTGGGCTTGGCAGTGTTCAAAACTCATGAGAAAATTGTCTGATGTCTGGTTAATACAGGGGAGGCCCAAGGACACAACAGTTAGGCTTGTCAGCTCTAGATTCAGTGTGTGCAGCTTCAGGTCCCACCTTCACCACTTTCTAGCTCTGCGATGTTGAGCAAGATGGCCAGCTGGTGCTGCTTCCTTATCCCCAGTGATGGTAACACGGCCGTGTTCAGGAGACTCCTGGGAAGCGCCGATGTTGCAAAGCCGTGGTCCATAAGGAATACTCAATAAATGCTGGCTTTCAGGCTGCTGCTGCCATCCTTATCATCGTCATCATCATCATCATCAATGAGCCCCCCGGGGTGTTGATTCTGGAATGTTCTAAGGCAGTAAGAATCTGCAGGGCAGGGGTGCACCATGGCAGCCTCATTTAGTGTAACAGAGTGGCAAGGAGGACGGAAAGGGTCACGTTCTACCTAGTAATTCCAGTCTTTTCCTTCCCACCTTCCTCTTCAAGGGTTTTGGAAGGAATTTTGCCCATAGATGCATGCATACCTCAAGAGAAGGAAAGATAATATGAGGATATTTAATAGGACAGTTGTGAAGATAAGACATGATGGCATTTGATTGATGTAATTCCCTTTGTAACACCCAATGCGCTGTCTCTTTTCCCTCTGAAAGTAAGTTGGGATAGTTCTCTTGCCATTGGAATTCATGCCTGAATGGAATTCCATGTATGCAGTTAGCAATAGCAAACCTTTTGACTAGTTAATGTAATTCTGGTATTCTTCCGGGTTCAAGACCTAACACCGAAATTTTCAAATATTTGTAAATGTCTTCTTAAAGAAGACAAATATAACTTATAAAATATAAGTATAAAATGTCTTCTTAAAGAAGACAAATATAAAGTTTCACAAATATAACTGGTTCCTACATGGGCCCAAACTAGAATCAATAGTGAACGTGAGTTAACATTCTTTTAAGGTCTTAGGAATGCTGTTTACATACCCAGCACTGGACTTTCCGAGGAGCAGTGCTAGGCTGCGTTTGGACCATTCTCAGTTGAAAGCTTGAATACCAACCCCTGAGTTCTATATCAGGAAAAACTGCCTTTTAGAGACAAGCTGCAACAGAGATTTTTCCCACAAGCGCGTGTGTACACTGGCTTGGCAGGAAAGGCCCCTTCTTAAAACCAGTTGCTCCACTCTTCAGATAGTTTGTCAGTGTGACTTACAGCAAACCAGCAGTATTTTTCTTCACAGGTAGCAGAATGACACCGGGGGCTCGAGCAGACATCCTCACAATGCCCATTTCCCTGGGAGGAGAGGGTAATCTTCCAGATCATTCCTGGTAAGAAGATGAAGACATCTTGACATTCTTCCATCTATGAGGTGCCTTTACTTGATGTTTCCCAGGGGGTGAGTGTCTGATGACTGGTTGCTTTGTTTGGTTTCTGGCTTAATGTGCTCGGTGCTTCATCTTTGATAGTCCAAGTTAAAGAGAACTAGTCAAGCCTGCACAGTTAATGACTTGTCAGACTGGAGTTTAGAAGATGGTTCGTGTCTACCTGATGCCATGCTGCATGTGGAACTGGGACCACGTGATCATAAAGGAGGCCTACTTTATTCCTTTGCTTCGCTGTTTGAGGGGGAGAAAAGGGGCTGTGATAGTTTCAGATGTGACGACCGTTACAGATAGGAATGGGCTTGATTCTCCAGGGAAACTTAGCAGGAGAAGCTAAACTAGCCTGGAGTTTCAGGAATGTTCTTGTATAAGGAAAGATAAGGAAAGAGCTGTTCATCAGAAAGAGTGAGTCGGGTGAACAGCGCATGTCAAGCAAAGGGAAGAGAGTGTGTGAGAACCTCTGGCAGGAGGACAGTGTGTGTTCAAGACATGGTCAGAAATCAACAGTCATACACAGTCCAAGTCAGAGAGGTGAGGAGATGAAGGCCTGTGAGGAAGATATGCGATAAGTTATAGAGAGGCTTGCAAGATGAGAGGCACTCCAGCAGGGTCACGAGGAGAGCTGCTGAAGGCGTGATGCAAAAGAACGGGTTGTGTATACTTTTTCTCATGAACGAACAGAAGATAGGAATGAAGTAATGTGAAAAGTACTGTGAAAAGTGTCCATCTTACATCATGGCATCTCTGGAGTAGGAAGTGACCCTGAGCGGAAATTAATGATTTCTTAGTCCAGGAGTGAACATTGATTATTCATTCAGGATTGAGTAGTATCTGCTAGGAAAAGGAATAAAACCTGTGGCAGATCAGAACCGTCCTCTGACCCCACGCACCCTCCAGTGGACTGTCTGCTTGCAAAGGCGTGCTTGGAGCACACGCGGCCTTGCACTGGGAGCCAGGTCTTGGAGAGGGACACCTGCTCTGAACTGTTGTGCTGTTGTTCATGAAACCTGTTGCTTTGAGAATTTACATACCTCCTGTCTCTGCTCCAAAGGTTGCTTGCTTTTGTCCATTTAAAAAATAGTAATTTTTGAAATGCTTTAAATGATTTAATGATTGACATCACTCATATCAGTAGCCCTTTTATTATTTATTATTATTATTATTATTATTATTATTATTATTATTATTACAACAAACTTCTGAAGGCCAGAATCAGATTTTTTTTGCAGACTTCTTTATCTCTTTCACAAGGAATAAAGACTGACATGCAAAATAGTTAAAAATAAAGGTTTACTAAAAGGATATTAATTGTTGATACATTAATAAAGTCAGCTGTCTTTAAATATGTTTACAAAGCTTTGAGTCCAAAGTAAAATTAAATTAGTGTCCTGACTAGCATCTCGCACAAGCTCCCTAATGCCAAGTCTGATTACACATTTTAAAGGTATATCTCACACATACTTGTTCACACAACCTGTGTCTTATAGAGTGTCTCTTGACAATTGTTCTGATAAAGGATGATTTCAGAATTGCCTGTCAAATATGTGATAAGTAAAATACTTGTCAGAAAAATATGTTGCTATTTATTTAATTGGGAGTACAAAAGAAATCTAGAAAATATGTAAATATATTTTAAATTAATCATATTTGATATATATGTATATACTTAAGGAAGCTTTCTGATAAAATTTCATAAAGAGTACATTTGGTATTAATTGTATGCCATAGGAATATATATTTTATTGGGGACAAGTTCTTCATGGATACAAAAAAATGATATTTATCAATACTCCAAGATAGAAGTTAGAAGACTCTAAAATTCATATTAATATAATGAAGAGAAACATCTTCAATATTTTACTTTAATCAGAAGAAATCTAAATATATTGTTCAGTGATTTATTTTAAAATGTGAAGTAAATGTGAGTTAAATGAGGTTAATATTTTGAAGCATTAAATTCTTGGCTCTGAGATCCTGAGAAGAATAAAAGTCTGAGAGATGTCCTAAGAGCTAAATACATTTTAAAATAAGAATGGAGAGGGAGGTTAGGTTGGGGTAGGAGGCAGACCAAGAAAGAAAGAGACAATTTTAATGTTGACAGGTTTTCTATACCCTGACTATGGGAACTGTATTAGGCTCTCAGAGCTATTAGAAAAATTGGACAGGGCACAGGCTTTGGGAAATTATATCTTAGCTTGTGTAAGTGCAGTGTTCTCCCCTTATAATTCTACAAGAAGGAGACGTGGTTGGGGGTGACAGGGATTATAGTTTAATTTAGAAAGCATTTGTGGGAGGAATTTTTAGGAGACTTAAAACCAGTTATCTTATTTTCTAAGAAAGAGACTCGAATATTAGACATTAAGTATTCTAGCTTGGTGAGGAAAGCTTTAGAGTTTCAGTAATTAGCTTTCTCTTCTAAAAGAGACTTTTATTCTAAACTTAGTGATTTGACTTAATAATGACTGACCGGTGAAGGTCATTAGACTCACCCCTTTTGGGAAGTCATCTTTTTCTAGACAGGAACAAACATTTTTCCAAACTTGAAACATCTCGTGTAGCATTTTCTCATCTGCCCAATTAGTACACTGAGTGGAGAAGAAGCCTGTTCAAGCCACACACTTATTAAAAACTCAGGAAAGGACCAAAATAAGGTATTTTCTCATAAACACTCTGGAAATCTGGGCAGATCCACAGTAGGGGCCATAGGATCTTTTCTTGTCTGGATCATCCTATTGCCTGTTAGGGGAAGAAGCTTCACAAAAGAAAGGAAAAAAATAGAGCTTTTCTCCATCTATTTAAAAGAAATAAAAAATTGGTTGAAAAATCAGCCATGGTTGAATTTGCTCCATTTTTACCCAATTTGGAATATGTTGAGTGCATTTACAAGTCAGTGCAAAGAAGACTATTAAATGGGTTAGCCCATGACATATTCTAATAACACTACCAATAATAGTGATAGTAGTGAGGCAAACACTACGAATTCACGGACAAGAACCAGGTTATTTATCTCCCTTGAGTCACATCCTTAGTGTTCCAGCCTCTCATGGCAGATGCTGTATTGCTTCTCGTTGTGTGACCAGAAAACTGAGATTCAAAGGGTTGAAGTAGCTTATTCAAGTTCACACAACTGGTAAGAGGAGTAGCTGGGGCAAATCATGCTTATCCGAAGAGTGTGTCCATGGCTTCATGCTGCAAAAGCCTGTCATTACATGTCCACATAAGTAAATACAGTGAAGCGCATACATCTATGAAACAGTTGTTTGATTTTTTTGTTATAGCAAAGAAAATTATTTAGCTAAATTAAAAAAATCCTAAATAAATGTTCTAACTTTAAATCCGTCGGTATGCTCAGGATCTAGTCTCCTCATCCTTGAAAACCAAGGCCAGTGCTCTGTATCATTTCCAATCTCTTTTTGTGAAGGTTACTTTCATTCTGTAAGCTCAGGGATCTGGGATATCTGGGGACATCTCTTCCATGTTTGCCTGCTGTATTCTGTTCTCCGCAATCCCCCACAACCCCACTGATTCTGCCCGGCGGAGGGGAGCTGGCATGTGAGAGGCATGAATCTAGATGGGAGATGACTGGTGTAAGTGCCTATTTCTGCTCTCCCATTAGTTCCTGAGCAGGTCGCTTTCCACAACCCCACCCATGGTTCTCAGAACAAGAGAGCAAATTATGATGAACTCACTTAAAGAAAGGTACTTATTTTATTTTATGTCTAAGATACTATAATCTTAGACATCACATTCCTCCAATGGGGGAATGTTTTTAATCCTTCTATTATTGTCTTAAAAATAACTCCAAAAGTATCTTTCTTAGAACAACTAGGAAAATAAATAGTGTATTCTCCATAAAGTTCCTTTCATTAGTCATTTAAGGCAGGTAAATACCCTGTATTATAGATGAGATTAGTGTACATATTTAAATCATATATTGGGCTTCCCCGGTGGCACAGCGGTTGAGTGCTGGCTTGCGAAACTGCCCGCAGCCTCTGCAGCGCCGGTTCGATCCCCGGCACCTGGGTGAGGGTCCTACATGGTGCGCAGACCTCTCCTGCCACCCGCTGCTCCCCTCAGCAGTGTCCTTTGGTCCTTCTGCCTGTTCTGCTCCCCGCTCTGGCTCTGGTGAATTCTCTCACCCTCCCACGCTTCTGACTGTACCCAGTGATTGTATAAATAAAATAAATAAATCTTTAAAAAAATAATAAATCATATATAACCCACTAGAAAATAAGCCCACAAAGAGTTTGCCTGTGTATTATTCTGTCGGAATTACTTTTGGCACTTAGTAGATGCTCAATAAATGGTTTCCAAAGGAATGATCAAGAAAACTGACCTAGCCATTAGAAACTGCATCTTTGGTTTTAAATCGTTTGTTTTTACATTAAAGGTGGAAATAGCTTGCTTTTTTTTAATGTAAAATTTCAAAGAACTATTTTTAGTTATTTACAATTGCCAAATGTCTTGGACGGAAGTTTAAGTTGTTCTGAAAGCTACAGAAACCTCTGTCCTCAGTTGATGGAAATACCTCCAAGCAGCTGTTTCCTACACCAGGTCCCCAGATGGGCACGATGTGGCCTGTTTCCTGGACACATCTGAGATCTGAAACAAAGGCAATTCATAGCCAGTCCCAAGGTATTTGACATTCTTGCTATTAGAGTTCTGTCTAGCAGAGGAAATTATCGTGGTTGCTGGTGAGAAACGCCATGTGAACATTGGAAACGCTTTGGGAATTGCATTCAGCCCAAGATGCTGCTTTGCCTTAAGTCATGACCTTTTCTGAGATGCCAGCTCCCAAGCCCTTGTGGGAGACAAAGGCCAAGCCCCGGGGCTCAGCTGGGGACCACACTGAAGCGTCATAGAACTTCACAGTGTTAACCAGGGTGATCCCTTGTCCCTCTGACTCCCTGCCTGCCTTACAGCTGTTATTCTCGACTACAGCTGTTTCCTACACAGTCTTGCATTTGCCCTCAAGACTGATAGCTAGAAAGAGCAGGTGATAGGGAAGCATCCAAGAGGTATATGGAAGGAGACAGGAATGAAGTGTTAAGATGAACTGTACTAAAAGTAAAACTGTGCAATAAAGGGGAGCGAAATGTCGGAAATGGTTGTAAACTTTATCTTCGTTTTGTATGAAGCCAGCTTAAAGTGTAAAACTGGGGTTACAGGTCGGTTTGTGCCATCGTGTAGAATAAAGATGGAAAGTAGGTTTTAAATCAGGTTAATTATGGTGAATTGGAAGAGGCCAGGTTAGCAAGGAGGTACTGGGAAAAGGTACTGGCTGGTTAGGGACTTCTCTCTCTGGATGGAGAAAGTGAATATTGAAGAAGATGGAAAAGAGGGAACGGAACACTAGAGTTACTCCTCTGGAAAATGATAATGAAAGTAAGTGTGAATGAATCTCCATTTCTTGGTTTTTGTTAACGAATGTATCCCTTATATCATGCTAGAAATATTTTAACTTCAGCAGAATACATTCATTATACAGATGACTAGAAACCCCTTATGGCAGTGCAAAAATTCCTTTTGCGCATCTTTGATCTTCTCTTTATAAGAAATGGCAGTAACTCAGTGGCCACTTCCTAGGCCTGTCTATGCCAGTGTATCAGGGCAACTGTCCTCCAAGGACAAATAAGTTTCACACCATAAAGCACTAAAATGAACTTAAGACTAAGTTCACTTCATTTTCACAGAAACAGTGATATCTCAGTACAGAAATCCTTGTCTCATAATTTATACAAGATAATATTTTTTTTTTTGATCCAGAAGCATCATGTTTGAAAACAGGCATAAAAGAGCAAACAACATGATGTTGCAAACCAAATAGTTGTACGTATCTTGTTGATTTTTAATTGTTGAAATTCAAAGTCTGTATCCAAAATCTGGTGTAAATACTTAGGAAAGGGAAGCTAGAATTACAAAGCAGAAAAAAATGTGCTTCTTATTGGGTTTTATTTTTTAATGTATAATATGCAGATACACCTGCAGTTATTTGTTCCTAGTTGGCCTGGAAGCCAGATGTGCTAAAGCAAGTTCAGACCATATCCATGAAGTCAAGTGCTTGCGGGGTTTGATCTTAGCAGTCGTCGTTGGTTCATGTCCTGTTCCTTCCTTTTGATCGTGTGGCCTGTGTGGTGACAGCTGTGAGAGTGCGGCCGCCATCCCCAGCAGCTGTGTAGGCTGCACAGCATATGCAGAGTTTGGAGCGAGTTGGGGTTGCCCAGTTCTGTGGATAACCATGAGTAAAGACTTCCTCTTGTTTCAAAAATTCAGATGAGCAGAGAAAAAAGTGGTGAGAAAAATATTCAAAAATAGAGATCAAAAGGCAGCATCTATTTGATAAACGCCCTCTCTTCTTTGCTGTGATGCTGCCAAAGCCTTCCAGAGCTTTCGTGTGGCTGCAGAATGGCAGATGGCCCATTTTTCAGAAAGGCCACTGGTGATATAAATATCGCCCAACTTCAGGCAAGAAAGTATTTGTTTATGTGTTTCTTCTTTCTGGAAAACTGCCTGCGATGCCATACCCATCAACTTCAGCGCTTACAGCCTCACAGAACATATTCCACAGATGGGTGACTTATTCTCAAGTTGATATTGCAGTAGTTTTGCTCACATATAAGTGATACAGTGCAAACTAAGTTATTTAATTTCCAAGCCCGGAGTTTAGGTTATGTGCTAAAGGAATTTACCAGGATCAGATTGCTAGAAAATAAATAAGTTCTTTATCTAAAGAACCCAACCTTTCTCATCTGTTTAGCTTAAACATCATTAAAACATTAGGCTCGATGTAAATTATTATTTTCTTGGGTTGCGCATTAAGTGATGATCTATGTGTTATCTCTTAGGAGAGTTTATTTTATTTTTTTTAAAGATTTATTTTTATTTATTTATACAATCACTGGGTACAGTCAGAAGCGCGGGAGGGTGAGAGAATTCACCAGAGCCAGAGTGGGGAGCAGAGCAGGCAGAGGGACCGAAGTACACTGCTGAGGGGAGCAGCGGGCGGCAGGAGGGGTCTGCGCGCCATGTGGGACCCTCCTCAGGTGGCTGGGGAGCAGCCGGGGATCAAACCGGCATTGCAGAGGCTGTGGGCAGCTTCGCAACCCAGCACGCAACCGCTGCGCCACCGGGGAGGCCCAACTTAGGAGAGTTTATTAATGCTAAATGCTGATTCCATCTTTTGCGAACTTTGATGCTGTGATTTTTGATCTAGATTTTAATAGATTTCTTCTAGGTTTAGGTCTCTAAACTGGAGAAGCAGGTGGAAACCAAGAGTGGCATCAAAGACAAAAGGAATACAAAACATGCCAGTAGTTTCTTTAGAGAAGATGTGACTATTAGGCAATTTAGTGACTTTCTTCAACCAATCGAAGAACAGATCTGTGTCAGGTAATTAGATGGGAGTGGTTCCCCATTCAGTCTCCCTTCAAGGAATGTCTTGTTTTTATAGCTTTTACCATGACTGTCTACAACTAGCCAGAAACCAGCAGCCCCTTTATGGGCGTTGAGCTGCAAAGAGCAGTGTCACTGAGTGTCACACCGAGAGCCTGTATTCAGTTGTTCAGTGTGTGTGGGTGGAGGGGGATGTCTCCAGTCCTTGACATTTCTGCCCAACACAGCACACACCTTAGGCCATGTCAGCCTCAGCTTCTGGCAGGTGTTGCTACTCAGGTCTCTCCTGTCCATTTCTCCACTCTCCACTTCTTCCCCAGTGTTGATCTTAAGGTGATGTTCCCTGCCTGTGAGAGTCCTTGCTGACCATATTGATCTGACCAAAGGAATTTAGTCAAGGATTCAATCGAGGAACGTTTTTCTGAATCGCACAATCAGATGCCTTTGGCCTGAGAGCAGGGGGTCCTAGTTTTAGGGGTTTGTCATCTGGATGTGGTGCGTCTGTCTCTCACTAGGGACTGGCTGGTTGGCTGGGCTTTTGTGATGTTCCTGTTAACCTGGAGACTCAACAACAGGAAGCGAACTGACAGGGGCCAGGTTTAAGGGTCCTGTAGCAGAGAACATATCGTGGATGCCCTGAGCACTGCACTCCCCTTGGAGTCAGCTTCTGAGAAGAGCAACAGCAAGGGCGGGGGGGGGGGGGGCGGTAATCTGACTTTTTTTTTTTTTTTGATACCACAATAGATGGGAAAAATAAAAGAGATTTATATTATAATTAATCCCCATTTTGAGAATGGAGTGGAAATTAACCCATTACTCATTCATGTTTCTAAGTATTTAAACCATTGATCTCTGAAAATTGTTGTACTCCTTAAAGCCCTTCAGGGTTGCTCCTGCCTCCTGTGGCAGATTCTGTGGTGCGTACTCCTCCTGGATTTGTGTCAGGGTGAGAAAAGGGCAAGTGTCGAATGTCTGTTGTGCACCCAGAATTCCTCTTTTCTCTGGGTGATTCTTTTTTTGAGGAAAGTTCCTTACCTACTTCTCCCTCCCACCATTCGATCTAACCAAAAGAGCAGTGAACCTATTTCTCTACCAAAATACAGGTTATTTCTCCCTGCTTACTACTATCCATATTTCACCAATTATATCTTCATTATTTATTAAAAAAAAAGAAGGATAGCCTTCGTAGACTTCTTCCCTGTGCAGGTAGTCAAGTGGTGCAAAAATACCCCAGCAGGGAGGAGTGTGTGTGTGTCTTATGGGCCCCCACCCATCTTGGGATGGTAAATACAAATATTACAAAGTTATACTCCATCATGCATATCAGATTCCAGAATTTCTTTATAATCACAGCTGTCATAATCCTACAAAGTCACTGTTCAAATAATTGGAAGGCAGGTGGGGCAGGCAGATCTATGAACTGAACTCCAGAGCCCTCGGCATGTCATGGGAAGTGATCACCATCTGGCTTCCAGCTACTGCCCGAGCTCCGTGTATTTTAGACTACCTTTGAGCCATCTGCATCCTGCTTCACATTTCTGTCATTTTCCACAAGTTCCGTCCTATCCCCATTTCTTGGTCCATTTGGTATGTTCCAATTCATCCCCTGGGCCCAGGAGGGGGCTTGTTTCCTCAAGGAAGTCTGCTTTTGTCCTGCTGGAAGACTAGCCCATCCCTCCTCTGCTCCCCACAGCACACTCTCTGTGTTCCCCTCAATACCCATCACTTTCAGTTCATGTTTTTATTTGGGGGCATGTCTCCCTTAACTGTGAGTTTCTTCAGTGAAGTAGTTTCAATTACTCATCTTTGAATCACTGCAGCCTAGAGGCGCCCGCGACAAAAAAATTACTTAATACAGTGTTTTTCTGGCAGTTGGAAAGGTCATAAATTTATTCAGTGTCTTGAATTTAACCTTTGAAGCTTCTAATTTTGCCAACACTACCTAAATTAGAGGGTACAAAATAAGATCTTGATTCTCAAGTGATTTATTGCTGCAAATGAAGAATAAGAGTTGTGTAACAAAACCTGCACACAACAAACAGATAAACAACTAGAAAATAAGACTGAGTCCACGCATGTCATGGGGATAGAGTTATAGAGTTGCATCACCCTGACCCCCAACATCCAGGGCTCCCGGGGACCAGGTTTTTACAGCTGAACAAGGCCCCAAATGTGCAGAAGAGTGAAAACTGCAAAAGCAAAGGCCCAGTGATTGTGGGAACATTGGAAAAAATAAAGAAGAAAGATTAGCTTGGCTGTCTGTTGAGTGAGTCCTTAGTAAATTACCATCTCCAATTAAGCACATGATTAGTTTTCACCGTGGATATTTGTTATTAATTTTATAAGAATTCTGAAGAATGAAAATATCTGACTTATAGGAGCTAATTGTATTTGTGCTTGTTAACATAAATTTTGATTTGGGCTTTTGGATATGATGTGTCTATTAAACGTTAAGATACTTGATATAAAATGTCATGAGTATAATCGTTTTTATAAAAATTCCATGTACATAGGAAGACCCAATTTGAGATACAATGAGGAAATTCATTGTAAACCTTCAATATTCAGTAAGGGTTTGTATTTTTCTGTTTCCCCATGTTTGGCCTAATTTATAAATATGCTAAATTAGTAAGCCCAGGCTATGTGATGGGAGGGTGGTGAAAAAAGTGGGGAGAGGCAGGATGGACCGTGCTGGAGGACTGTGGGTGCCTTGGCGTTGGCTGTGGTGTGGGGACATGCTTCTGAGGTGTGACCTGTACTGAGGGATCACATACAATGTTGTAAACCAGTGTTACTGCAATAAAAATATTTAAAAATACAAAGCCATAAAAACCCACTTACAGTATGTAAGCTGATATTATGCTGTAGTTTATATAAAAATATGATCTAGATGCTTTCAAATTTTATCTCAAATACTACTCATTCTTTTTCTCTGATTAATAAATTTTGATTCCTTTAAATGGTTAATACAAAGGATGATTACCATTATATTCTATCATTTTTTAATTTAAAGGCATTTTTTGTTGCATCAGTGAGCTGGAATAGGATCCTTGTGATTATCTCAAGACACAGACTTGTCTTTGTTGGACTTACCATACACAGGTGACAGTTTGCAGTTAACGAAGTGCAAAGCTACAAAAAAAAAAAAAAGATGTAATTAATTTCTATTTATTTTCTAAAAACTTTTTTTGTGTAAAGCAGGGACAAAAAAGACATGTTGGCATCATGTTCTGGACAGGACTAAACTCAGCAAAGAGCCTGGCTTCTGTCACACTGGTCAGTCTTATATCTGGGTGCTTTTGACATACAGATTTTTTAGTTTTTAGAACAATGGATGAAATCCTGAATATTTGATGTCCTGAGTGAAAAGAAAAAGAAAAAAAAAGAAAAGAAAAAGAAGAAAAAGATACCATAGTTATTAATATTTTACTAGAAAACATGGACTAAAAAGGCCTTTTATTACTTTGACATCCCATCACTATGAAGCTTCACAACGTATTTCCTGAGCCATTTTACACATAAGGTATCCGGTTTCGTTTGAAGGCATGTGTCTTCAATTTATAATGTCTTACTCGGTTCACTGAGGTTTATCTTTTCATCAAAGGGCGAGCTCCTCGCTTGGCTCTGTACGAAGGCAAGTGTGTCCAGGCCTCCCATATCCTTGCCCCAGACATCTCCATACTACATTTTGATGTCGCACACAATAAGCATTTTTAAAAAGAAGCCTGTAATAACCAAATGCTGCTCCATTTAGGAGAGTCCCAGCAGAAGCAGTTGGGGATCAGTTAGGGAGTTTCCGGCTGAGGACATATTGAGGGCATGGAAAGGATGGAAGGAAATAGTGCTGGAGCCAGCATACGCAGTTCAGCTGGAAATGGAATCTGAAAAGAGCCGAGGGTTCCCAGGCCAAGCCGATACCAATTTGCTGTGCTGCCCTCGGGCCCTTGTCTGCCTCTTAAGCTGCTCTCCACTCGCTGGCACTTTCAGGGTTCAGTCAATCTCATGAAATAAGATAGGCTCAGATTTTTATGTTTCTTCTCTCTCTCGGCCCCTGCTATTAGTCGACTTTTATTATAATTGGGAAATACCTGAGAGATGAAATAACATCTGCAACATAATACACTGGGAAGAGGACGGGGAATGTCTTTGGAATTGTCTTTTTCCTTTGCTCGCAGCCAAACCCTATTTCAAGTCCTCCTCTCTATGTCTGCCTGTCTTTGCCTCCACACTTTCATATTTACCCACGTCTCCCCTTCCATTCAGTGATACACTTTTTTCTGTTTGAGGCTTTCCCCTGTCACTGGGTCGTCACTCAGAAACCCTTGTTTTGTCATGGTTCAGGCTTCTCTTCAGCGTCTGCTTTCCCAGTGCTCCTTCCTTCACTTATGAAAACAGTCGTGACACCGAAAACTCAGGACTGACTCTGTATCCCCTGCCGTTCGGAACCACGCATTTTCAACTGCTCTCTCTACGCATCACCCCTCTACATCCCTTTGAGACCTGGGTTTCATCCTGATCAAGCTACTGAAGCTGTTCATGCTACGGTTGTCAAGATCTGGAATGTTGCCATTCCCTTGGGGCACTTTTAATTAAATTTTATTAATCTGTCTATGATACTTGACATTGTTGATAATTCCATTGCTCCTAACATCTTTTTTAGCTTCAATAATATTCCAGAATTCTGGTAACTCTCCCTTCTGTGTTTCACAGTAGGGTTTTTTACCTGCCATCCAAAAGGATTTCAGGTCACAGTCCTTTAAATATTTTACTCTTACCTTCACCCGATTTCTATATTTGGATTTATTTTATACAAAACCTTCTGCTCACTTGTGGTTTAAAGTTCATCTGCTTCATGATGTTTTGGACTGCTTAGCTTACATTCATTTTTTCTCTTTTCCAATTCTCTTTGTCATAGTTGTTTTTCGAAGCTCACTTTCTAGGTGCTGCTCAAATCCTCACCATGGTTCTTGTTCCAAACTTCTTACCTCATGCTGAGGATTATTCAATCCAATTCCTCTCCTCCATCTGCCATATCACTCTGTTATTCAAGTTTTGCACAGCAAAATGTGCTTTTGACACCTGAATGCTCTTTGTTTCATCAACATACCTCATAATCTAGGATGCTCTAGTCTCACCATTACCTTATTGTGCTTACATTTGACCTTGGGATAGTCCATAGTATCTTGCATATTCTAAGAGTGGCTTTATGAATATTCTCACACATTTTGGCAACACATTGCCGTGTATAGCAGTAGGAATTTAGGAGAAGAATTTGTTGGAACTTCAATTAATGCAGAGTACATGAAATGTAGACCTTTTTATTGTCCTTAGCCTGGCACTCCATAAACATCCAATCATTCTTCTCCTGTGTGCTGCTAATACAATGTGGAGGAGGAGGGTGTTAATGAAACAGAAGAAGGGCGAGGTATGCCCAGAGCTACCATGGTCATTTGTTTCCCAGGATGACATAGTCTGTCAACTACAACAAAGAATGATTAGGAAGCTAAGTGTCATGGAATAACAAGGGACTCTAGTGAAGGGATGTAGTGTCTTATAGTTCATTGGCACATGAAAAATGACCAGAACTCTTTATGATAGGTTTAATTTTTATCTCAGTGATGTTTTGTCATGTTTCTGAAAATAAAGTATCTCCTTTGATATCCAGATAGTTTACCCACAGTTTTGATTTCCCTAAAAAAAATTATTTCACTTTTTATTATGTTAAGAATAAGATACACAAAAGCAAAGTAATTTATTGTAATTCACAACCTGATTTTTTTTTTCAAAAATAGGTATATATTAAAGGGATTGATTATGAAATATTTGTTTTTTTCACTGAGTTGATTATATATGACCAGTAAATTAAAATATAGTCTATGAGCATCTGAGTTCTATAAAATATTTGTTATAAGTAATAGAGTTGCGTAGTATTTATGAATACTAGGAAAATAAGTGTTTTAGGCCTTTAGTAAAATAACTTTCAATTGCATTTACTGGAATCAATAAATAAAATTCCACAAATTGGTCACATTTCAATTATTTTTCAATATGTGAAAGTGTATAAATGTTCATTAAACACTTTGAATGGTAAAGTGGGAAAAATAAGATAAAATTTTGAAAAAAAATTCTAAACATTAAGGAAAAAGGGAAAAATCCATTATGAAAGTGAGGAATATATCTGAGAATTGTTTAGAAGCGAATGTAAATGGTGAGAAGCAATGAATGTCCTGTTCTCCGCCATAGATCAGTGAAACTTTAGGTGAGCAACCATTTCCTCCTGGAAATAAGCAGCGTGCACATTTTGGTAATGCTTTCCATCTGCGGTGTCTTACTTTCAGAGGCATCCTTAGAAATGTTACGTGTTTTGATCATGTATCGTTTATAATTTTAGCAACTTACAAATAAAAATACATACCAGTATTTACTAATAATGCTTACGCAGGTTAATGCAGCAGATTCTATTCCATATGCTTTTGAAATGTTGACTCAATTAACTGTGCTTTGGTGACCCCCATTTTACACACAGTCTCAGAGCTGTTTGTTGAGTGTACCAATGTCCCAGGGAGTGAATGATAAGATTCAAGCCCCAGGAGTCTAATCTAGAGTCTCTGTGCAAAACTATTTTGTGTTGCTTCTCCAAATAGATGGTGAGTTATAAATTGATTCATTCATGGGATACTGTTATGTAGGTTTAAGAAGTAAAAACCTTCTGGGTTGTGAACACAGGGAGATTCCAAAAGAGGATGTGGAAACTCTGCCCTCTTTCTTCAAGCCTTTCCCCATGCAGCTCCTCCCTCTGCCTGTTCCTGAGCTATATCCTCTTACACTAAACTGGTAACCTAGCTTTGTCCAGTTTTTTCACATCGCTGATGACTTCTCACTTTGACCTGGAGAAAATAATTGAAAAGCACACCAGATGAGACCTGTGACTTGTCCACTGACCTGGGAAGCCCAGGATCCCTTGCATTGCTGTGAGATCAATGCATAGTCCTGGTGATGAACGATAGCAAGTGAGATGATAAAGGAAGAATAGTTACCACTATTTGCAGGCAGAACAGCTTCTTGTCACGGGCAAAGTGCATGTGTGTGTAGAGGAGGCATTGTTGTCAAATTCTGTTCACAAGTTTCCTTCCATATCAGATGGAACCTTGTCTTCCTCTCTGTAAACTGGGATAACACCTGCCTCCCCAGCAGGTAGATGAAAGTACACAATGTGATTCATTGCAGCATTATTCATAATAGTTAAAATGTGGAAACAACATGAATGGCTATTAATAGATGAGTAGATAAAGAAAATCAGTGTGTGTGTCTGTATCCACACATATATACATATACACATTTACACATAACATATATACACACACGCATGTATTTATATACAGTGGAATGTTAATCAGCATTGAGAGAGAAACCCTGCCATCTACAACAACATGGAAGGACCTTGTATTCTCTACACAAAGTGAGATAAATCAGGCAGAGAAAGACAAAATATGCAAGTACTGTATGATACTCTAAAAAACAGACTAGCCTGCTGGTTTTTGGGAATGGGGAGTGGTTGGTCAAGGGGTCAAACTCACAGTTAAAGATGACTAAGTTCTGGAGAGTAATATACAGCATTATCATATTTAATAATGCTGCGTTTTATACTGGAAGGATGCTTAGAGAGTAGATCTTAAATGTTCTCACTACAAAAAGAAATGTAATTGTGCTATTTCCATTATAGAGCTCTGCGGCATGACGCAAGTGCTAGCTGATGGCACAGTGGCCATCACCGTGTAGCCCTTGAGTGCATGGGATCTGCACATGGTACACCTTAAACTTACACATGTTATAGCCAATGATATTTCAATAAAGCTAAAAAACAAAGAAGGAACATCTAGATGTGTTGGCAGAAAATCATTCCAAAATTCAATATCATGTGTAAAAACAAGGCTCAGGCAGATAGATGTACAATACGAACATGATGTTTTAATGTTAAGTTGGGAAGAGGGAAAGAAAGACAGCAGTGATGGGAGGAAGGGGAAGAGAAAGAGTGAGGAGAGGTTCAAATTATAGTTTAACGCTGGGTGTGTTGCTTATCTGTCTTGGGCCTCAGTTTCCTCATACATAAGTTGGAGGTCAGAAGAGACCCGATGGGGGTTGTTAAAAGGATTCCATGAAATGATGCATGTAAAATACTTAGGCGAATATATGCTGTAATTTGAATTCTGGAATGGTTAAATAGCATGTTTTCAATAGCATAGGTGTTGTTTTCATATTGTCTCATATTAAAAGGCATCTATCCTGTAATTTCTTTGTAATAGAATATTCTCACTTACTCAGGAAAAAAATCACAGTATATCACAACTTTTTTTCTTTTTTTTTTTTTAAAGATTTATTTATTTATTTATTTATTTATACAAGAACCAGGGTACAGACCAGATGCACGGGAGGGTGAGAGGATTCACCAGAGACAGAGCGGGGAACAGAACAGGCAGACTGACAAAGTACACTGCTGAGGGGAGCAGCGGATGGGACAGGAGAGGTCTGCCGCACTATGTGGCAATCTCCCTGACCGGCCGGGAATTGAACAGCGCTGCAGGGGCTGCAGATAGCTTCACAGTGCGGCACTCAACTGCCTGTGCCACCAGGGAGGCCCACAACTTTTAAGGTATGTTGGAGTATGTATAAATTTAGTTCTTTTTATTTGACATACCATGAGAATTCTCAAAATTAAAAATCTGTTTTAAATAGAATACATGACCTTTCCTCTTGAACTTTGGGAGTTTTAGTTTGCCTCAAGTTGGGATTAATTTTAAATGTGGAATTAGTTCCTGCCATGTATTTGAAAGCTCTATGAAGATCAGTCTAACACAGCGTCTTGTTAATAAGAGACTGTTGATCAGTTTGTCCCACAGTGGGCAGCCTGACCTGAATTCCCCTTGTCCAGCAGTGGAAAGCAGTGGGTCTAAATGGCGGCTTTGCATGGGGCAGGTTCTCTTAGTATCCTGGTCCCCACAATTTCCAGCTTGGTTGCCGTCACTGATCGTAATGGTGAGCTCTTCTCCGGCATCATAAACCCAGTGTCTCGGTCAGTAACTAAGAACAGGCATGGTGGGGGACCACACACCTTGAGAAAACAACCAGCACTAGAGGGAGACCGAGGAACACAACACGGTGGATTCTGAAGAAATATTCTCAGTTTCCTCTAACAGGCATATTATTTTGTCAGAAATATAGGCCTTCTTCTGATACCATCTGTGGGAGCCCCTGCTTTTCACTTCTGGGGTATTTTCTCTTCTTCTTACAAACCATGTCTACTTTGACAGTTAGGAAAAGTTAGAAGAGAAACATTCTTAGTGACTGAAATGATGTTTTGTTTATTTTTTTAAAATTATTTATTTATGCATACAAGAACTGGGGTGCAGGCCAGAGGTACAGAGGGTGAGAGGATTCACGAGAGAGAGGGTGGGGAGCAGAACAGGCAGATCTCCTGAAACACACTGCTGAGGGGAGCAGCAGAGAGACAGGAGAGGTCTGCTGCGCCATGCGGGTAGCTCCCTGGCCTGGGAAGGCTGCTGATAGCTTCATAGTGCAGAGACTTTAATCCCTTGCGCCACCATGGAGGCTCCTTGCTTATCTTTTGATTGCTGATGTTAACAAATCTGCAGATCAGGTTCGGTATCTTTTCAGTTCCTCTCCCTAAATGAACACAAGATACAAATGCTTTGGTAACTATATTGAGAACTTTGTCTCTATAAATTGATCATGAAAACAAAAGGCCATAATTTAGTTCTATCGATAAATTTCACCAATCAATCTTTTTACATCTTGATGCTTGTAGGAGTTATGAGAAAATATTTTGTGGAAGTAATCAGAAAACGTGCTCAAGAAAACAAATCTGAAAAAACTGGGAAACTAATTCTGCAGATAAATTGAAATTTCTGGAACTAACTCCAAGAATAGCTGTGGCACCAACTGTTTAGTCTGAACCACAAAGCTCTGATAGATGTTGATGGCAATGATCGTTCTCTCTATTTCAAGTTAATCAGTGAGCAACACGATTCACTTAGTCAGCACTGAGGACTGACATGCCAGTGATGGAATATAGTGCTCCATGCAAATAACTCGCCTGTTACTCATCATAGTTTGTAGAAGGTGACAGTGGAGATCGATGTGCATCCAGGGTGCACCTTGTAGTTTAATAGCTGACTTGGTGCTGAAGGACAGATCCTGCTACTTCTAAAAGTCCAATTAGAAGATATCCTGTATCTGTCCATCTGTCTCTGTCTCGCTCTCTCTCCTCTTTATTTTCCTGTATCCTTACCCATAAGAAAGGTGATGAACAGGATCAGACAAAATGAAAAAAATCAGTGTCTCCTTTCACCATAAAACATTTCGAAATGTAGAAACAGGTTTCAGAATTATTATTCCCCTATGAGGTGCTGAGTTCAGTGACAGCATTTCATATCCATTTAATTCCCCAGCAAATATAGTGAGGTAAGTGAAGGGGTTAAGGATGTGAGCTTAGGAATTAACACTGTGGTTCAGTCTCTTGGTGACACTTGTTTGCTCTGTGACTTTTTATTAGGGATTTAGCAATTCTGTGTTCCAGAATAGTATCTGTTAGAATGGCAAAATAATGCCTGGTTTTCATATTGTTTGAAAATGCAATGAGAAAAGATGTATACTTTTTAAAATTTATATGTTAAAATTTTATAAATCATTACAGTAACTCAAAACAGGAAGAACACATGATATAGTAACTATTGTTATTATTGTCTACATTCTACAGCTAAGGAAATGGAATGCCAGAGATATTTGGCAATTTGCCAAAGTAACAAATAGTTCAGAGTGGAATTAAAACTAGTGTGTTTTTTCAAAGTCTACATTGCCTTTTCTCCAGAATGTTCCTGATAATTCTTTTGGAAAGAATTAATAAAGGAATAACAACTACATAATGAATTATATTGAACTCCAGTGAAACATGACCTCCATCTCCTCTTTATCTTCTGGATCTTTCACAGAAGTCTTAGCTTTTCGGACATGTTTGTTATGAATAAAGTACAATGCAGCACTTCTCACAGAGTAGTGAGTTGCTTTGGAACATTTTATCCCCAAGATTTTAAACATCCTTTTGGAGAGGTTTCTGAGTAATCTCTGTACTACACATTTGCTCCTAGCTTAAAAAATAAAATCACCTGAAAAGTCTAATACCACAATTACTTGATTCTCCTAACATTTTTTGAATTAATAATTAATTTATTGTAGTATAAATAGGAAATTTATATAATTATATATTATAAAGTATAAATATATATATAAGTATATTAAGTATAAAATATAAGTATTACATAAATACATATATACATCTTATATTTCATAAATATAATACTTATATTTATACTTAATATGAATACTTATATTTTTATATATTTATATATAGGAAGATTATATATATATGAGAAATATTATAGTCTTTTTCTGCATTTCTTAATTGCCCTCTCCTTCAGGCACTGCTGGGGTTGCAGGATGTTTTTCTGGAATTATATTCCTTTTCATAATCCCTTCAAGGCTACATTACTGTGAAATAATGTCAGGTCTCATTTTTTACCTGGAACCCCAACTTTCTAACAGTGAAATTTTATTCTTTGTTATCTATTGTGGCATCCTTGGGCTTGACATGTATACTGTAGCATGACAAACAGACATTGAATAATAAGTCTTAGAAAAACAGTCCATTCTTTAAGTAAACTGGCTTGATAAAAGCTAACATAGAAAAGTAGTGGGAATAGTTTCACCATGAAAATTAGCAAACGCTACAAATTAGGTGTTAAAGCACTTGCTAGCATACAACCTGTACCAATAAATAAAACCCTTGCCTGCTTTACATACCCAAACAAAGGAGTGGGCGATTTCTTTAATGATTCTTTGGCAGGGATGCTCCCCACCACCTCCTCCATAACCACGCTGTCTAGACGGGTCCCTGGTTCTCAGCTTTTCCTCCTCTTGCTGGCCTGCCAGGAGAGAATAAGCACCAGTGGAACCAAAGCAAACCAATCCATGTTACCCCTTGAGAGTGTCACACTAACTAGCCTAGGCAAACACACAGACCACAAGCAGTGATGTCACCAGAAAGAACAGAGTATCTCATGGCCAGCCAGAGTAGCGCCCTCTGGGCCAGAGTGGTGTCAGTGTCCATAGTTTTCTAAGAATAAAATCCTTTCAACTAGAAAAAATAAAAATATCTATGTAGATTTTGTTTAATAAAATTTAACATTTGGAGAAAAGTAAATGTATTGACTTAAGTGTTCAAATAGGATTTTTGAATGCATATTGACATGTCAGCTGATGACATTCAAATTTGTGAGTAGCACAATAAATCATCAAAGTTGATAAGTAGCTAGATGCATACTATATTATATATGTAATTTTGTGTAGATAAACTGTCAAGGTATGTCAAGTCGTTATGTTTTACCTTTGGCTGAAAAATGGCAAAATGATTGGGAAAACAAAGATGTAATATTAAATTTATATATAAATTTCTTATAGTGCCAATTAAATGATAATGACCTCACTCTTAAAAGAGACTAAATCAGAAGCTAAATATTCCAAATCTAGGACAAATATATTTTTTTCTCCTTCGTTCATTTTGGATAAACTTGGAACCATGTATTTTCAGTACCTACATTATAGTTTCATTCTTTCAATAAATAAGAACATGGTGTGTGTTGTATATTGTTCTGGAGTGACGAGATTGAAAAACATAGACTCCCTACCCTTAATCATTTCCATTCTATTGCTTGTCTCTTCCAAGTCTATCACTTTCTAAGTAAGGAAAATTAAGACTCAGCGAGTAAAGGCTTATGTTCCCGTCTCCACCACACTCAAAGAGTATTAAAAGTTTCCATCAGTATTTGTTTTAATTGATAAATAATTTCAGTCTTTTAATTTCAAAAATATAATCATCTTTTACAATGCCTTTTCAATTTTCTACTTTGTCAACATCTTAGGGTCAGTGATTTTTGTCTAATATCACAAAATCTGAGACTCTAATTATTCATGTGACTTTTTGTTGCATCCATAGACTTGCCTTGGAGTAGCACAAATTTTATATCACTCTTCTCAAATTAAGACCCTTTAGAAACAAAGCCAAACAGAAACTAGCTAAACAAATAACAACTTCAGCCCAGTCACTGCATTTTCCAGATACATTCTGATCAATGCTTCGAGTGGTATTCATGGTTCAAAACGTTATTAGTTAAATATGGTCTGTTCTTCTTAACTTGAAAGTGCTATTGTTGTGTCTTTACTGTTTTCTTTGTGTGCTGTGTTTCACCTCATCCAGAAATCACAACTATTCGCTTGCCCATTCACTTTATACATTTCCTATTTTCTTTCCCTTTACCCTCTTTTCCTTTACTTTTTACTAAAATTCTAAAACTATTCTATAACATCTGATCTTGACCTTTGTTTAGTTAGGAACCTGTGGTATGTTTCTGAGATACACTTTAATACATCCTATAGGTAGGCTGTTTTTCATGTACAGTACTTTTTGAGACTATATGTTGTTGTGATATATTTCGTTGCCCAACCTGGAAAGATTGGAGAACACTGAGCTAAAGATATTTTTACAAGATTTTATTCTTTACTTTGAACCGTGAGGGAGTATATGGTCAGCAGTGTGCTCTTGAGCAAGCTGGTGGAGCTGTCACGTTGCTTTAGGACATGGTAAATGGCTTCAGAGTCACAGCAGCACCTGATATTTTCTGTAGGAAAGTTATATACAGTTTAGACCAGCATGTGTGTATATATACTAAGTGTCCCTTGGTGTTCCCAGAGCCAAGGGGCAAAGCTGGGTTGGAAATCCAGATGTGTATTCCTGCGACGTACCGACCATACTTCATACTGAGTACTGGCTTAAATTTGCATAAATGAATAACAAATTGATATGTAATATATTTTTATCCTTGATTTATTTTTTTAAAAATCTGTATCACTGCTAACTAAAGAAAACATAAAATCTAAAAATATGCATTTCAAAATAGGACATGATAGAATATGTAATTTGACATATGAATCTTGAACAAATGTTGTTTCCAATTCTCTGTTATCAAGATTTTTATGTGCTAAATACTCTTTTTAATAAACAGTTATTCTCTACATTTGACAGTTCTAATTTTAAAAATTCAATATTTTAATGTTGTTCAATGAGGGATAATGAGAAATATTAAGAACAAAAATATTTGGGCACTCTCAGAAATCAGTTTGAAGATGGGGTAGTTCACCTTTATGATATTTACACATAGTAAAAAAAGGGGTATTTTTATGAGAAACATTTGGAGCAAATTAAATTCAAATTTCCTTTTTTAATGTATGAAAACAAATATAACACGTGTAATTGTATGTTTCTTATAAGTAGTTTTACCATTGCTCTACATGTTTATATATAAACATTGGTACTCACATGAAATAAATTAGAGAAAAGGTAATTTACTATAAGCATGGATTTCTTTTATCACTAATAGCTGTGTTGATCATCAGTCTTAGCAGGAGAATGGCACAATCTTCACAGAAGGTTTCCCTGCACACTTTAAAGAGGCAGATTTTAAACACTTCAAAAATTTTGAGAATAAAAGTAAAAGCACTATGGTTTTTTACAGATTGTGTGTGTGTGCATGCATGCTTATGTGTGTGTGTTTGATAAATGTTGCATGATTAATAGAATTACAGAGTAAGTGGATGACAGGATATATTTTGCTTGACACAAAGATTTTATTTAGCACTTGCCATGTTGAGCTAAAGACGACATAGTTGAGAGATTCTTTGAAAGATTTTCTTTGTGATTATTCACAGTCTGTTTCTTGTTGAATTTGGGCAAGTTATTGAAGCATAGCACAAATTGATGCATCACTCAGTTTTCGACTTGAAGTGTTAACTAAAGACACTTCAAACTTGACTTCCCTTGGTAAGCCATCCAGAACTACTAACTTTAAAACACTCAATTCTAAACAGAAGTCAGAATTTGATCGATATTCTAAAATCTTATAGAAAACTCTAACACCAGTGTTCTTAGGTAACATTTTTCATTTCCATCCCATTATATTAAGATTATATTTGAGTACAGATAATCTGCTGCACTTTTGTTTCATTTCTGAGAGAATTAAGAGCTGGACTACACTAAAACATTTTGTGTAAATGACACTAAATAAAACAATCTTGGGTGACTAGCAAATCCATTAAGTGGATCCAATAAGTGGATGCAATTTCATTTGCATTATTTGAGCAAATCTTAGCTGTATAAAATGATACTAGAGCTTTTAAAATTTGTGGATAAATGAGATTTACTGTTTAAATAAGCAAATATAAATAAATTTCCTTAAGACAATATCTCCAATTTCACAAAGTCACAAAAATCTCTAATTTCAGTTAAAGTAGTGCCATTGAGAAGACCTATATTTATGGTGGGGAGGAAGGAATTTCTGTTATTATCTTCATCAGTATTACGTGGACAGGTTTAGCTAATACAAAGTTAGGGAAAGATTAGCACGATCAAAGAGTCAAACACAGCAGATAACTCCTTACACATTCTTTTAGAAATTATTTACTTTGGATCTGGTCAGTACCAGTCACTGCCATTTGGACTTAGGAGACAAAGTTAACTATTACAAAAAGATACTCTCTTATTAAAGGAACAAGCCAAAATGGAAGGAAAATCAAGCCTTTGCCACTATGATAGTATACACAAGAGGCTAAGCTAGGAAGAGCTTCTCTCCCTCCAGTCCATTTTCTCCACAGACTAGATCAGGAAGGGTCAAGGTTCTGGGTCATCCTGGAGAATATCTCACTGATGAAAGAGCCCCAGAAAAAATGCCTCCTCCCACTTTAGGGACAAGGCTCTGGGAGGGGGAGAGAGGAGAGGCTAAGAGGGGAAGTGCTGAGCATTTCCAGGATAGAGAGAGAAGGTCTAGCTGGGCCCTGTGAAGAAGAAGTTGACTAAATACTCGAATAAGAGGCGTCCCGGTGGAGGCAAATGTGTCTCCTCGCAAATATGCAGCTAGGAAGCGTGGTGCCCACCCCCAGGCTGTCAGGTGAGGCCTTCGTAATTGTCCCGAATGGCGCCTGGGAAAGAAGTCAAATACCGGGTTTCTGACCTGGGGCCAAGCTGTCTTTTACCTACAGAGCCTACATAATTTTTGCAAGGGACATATTTTTAATTCTTTATAGTTTTTCACTTATTAAAAGAATTCATAAATAGTAGTTTCTCAACATAATTGGTACAGGTAAATATTATGTTGCAGATGTAATTAAAAATACATACAGATTAGCATAACTTAGAAATATTTTGTAAGTATTTTAAGTTGAGCATACTAGGAGGAACGGCTATAAAATCACATATGGACATCAGTGGACTAATCGTTCAACCAAAAATATTGCCTCTCAATGAAATTTCAGAGGCACAAATAAACATGCGCCTATTAAGACAGACTATGCTCACTCAGTGATCAGTAGTTTCACATTATTGCCACTTGATTCATTTAATAAATGAAAAGAGAAATAAAAGTGCCTGCTGCAATGGTTACTGAGACGAGCATGAAAATAGTCCGTTTTGGCTGGGAAGCTTGAAGGAGTGTGGGAAATCACGGAGAGCCATATTGGATAGAGGAGAAACTCAGGAGAAGATTGTGTTGAGTTTATTAAGAGGCAATAAATGGCAGCATGGATACTTTGAATTAAAAGAAAAAAATGAAACTCATAAATACCTTTTTTTTAAGAAAGAAAAGTTTTGAAAAAGAAGTCATATGTGTATGCGTGCATGTCATATGTATATGAAGATGTTACATACCTATATATCTCTCTACATATCTTTATTGAAATAAATTTCCTATTCCAAAATTCAGTCTTTTAAAATGTATAATTCAGTGGTTTTTAGTATGTTCACTGAGTTGTGCAAGCATCACCACTGCTTAATTTTAGAAAATTGTCAGCACCATGAAGATATTTTAGGGAAATTAATCTGACAGCAGAGTACTTGGGAGGAAGACATTATAGCAGGTATATTGAAAGTGATAGGAAACCCAGTTCAAGTGGGTCGGACATAAATGCTCGTGCACGGCAAGGGGGTGCGCATTGCTGGAGTAGGCGAGAATCCCTCTGGGTGCCAGCAACACTTGGCCTTGAGGAGGTGGATCCACCTGCTCTTTCTGTCAGATTCTCCCCTTACTCCTCTTCTGCTTGCACAGCCAAGTCCTCCTCGCTCAGCCCTGTGGAACCTCCCTTCCCCTGGCGCGATTAGGGCTGCAGGCGCAGAGCACAGTTCCTTTCATGAAACTCAGGTCACGAGAGAGAGACCTGCGTGTCTCCTTGTTGCATTTGGGTCAGATCAGAAGGCAGATGTGCTCTGTGTAACGCACCAGCGGCCCCGGACTGCCCCTGTAGCTGAGGGCCAGGGGCCTCACGTGAGAAAGAGCAGCGCTCACCTGCATGAGGAGTGGGGGAGGAGCAGTCTCTGGCAGGGAGAGGGTGCTCGCTGTTAAAAAGGAGCACGTCTGTGGGTGGATCAGAGGGGGCTGCTGCTCTGAGACCCAGCAGTTCGCAGTGGGTGGCTGAGCTGAAGTCATAAGACTGCATGGCCTGTGAACTCAGATGTTGTGAACAACTCTAAGAGTCACTGTTAGCTGTTGTCATGTTTTGCTAGTTGGGTTTTTGTCAAGTGAATTGGAACAGTATTAACTTTAGCATAGACACCGAGTTTGGTGTCTTGATGAATTCCTAGACATTTGAAAGTGAATGCTGATGGCTTGGAAAGCTGGAGGTCAGCCTCAGAGTCCAAGAAGAAAGATGCTGAATGAGGACATGTTACAGTGACCTCTGACTCTAAGAGCAGAGAAAATAGGAACAAACTGATTGGCATAAAGGGGTTTAAGATAAGTATATCCCGTCCAGGAGCATGATAGAGGGCTACAAAATAACATCAAATAAACAAGTTAAACAGTGAGCTGCTAAATGGGGGTCTCTGGCTAGAGATTTAGAAATGAATCTGAACCATTATTAACATGTAGCTTACTAGTCTAGACAGTTAGGGAATTGCCTGCAGTCTTCCCAGGAATATTCCTATGAAATCTGGTAAATATCCCAGAATGTGAAACATGGTTTTTATTTTTTAATTTTTCAAAAAATAATTATCTATGTATTTATTTATTTTAGTTGAGGGAATATGTGGAAACCCCATTAGGTATCACCTCTGTGGCACACCCACCCCCATGTCACCCAAAGTCCACCCTAGTCCACTGTGCTTCCTTCCCTCTTGGTACCCCCCTCGCCACCCCTCCACCGCCCCCTCATGTGCTTCAGCTCCACAGTCAACTTCAAGGGTTAATATTTCAGCTTGTTTCATATCACCCTTAGCTTGGTTTCTCTCTGGTCCATGCACTAGTGACACCATCCGGTATTTATCTAGGCAGTTTTTAAAACGTAGCTTTAATAGATAAAGTGTGATCACAAGGGGGAGGGGGATTGTATGGAGATTATAACCAAGATGAAAATGAAAATGCATACATTGTGCAAAAATGAAAAATGATGTAAAAATGTATAAAATAAAAAAAAATGTGATCACAGTATGAATCTTATGTTGTTTTTTTTCCCAATTAGTCTATTTTATCATCTATGCAGGCTGCGGGAGAATGAGATATGTTGCTACTGGCACACAAAAAAGTGGACTGCCAAGTATGTTTACCTTTAATTGCCTGTGCTACCTAATTCTGTAACAGAAATAAGTAAACGGAAAGGCCTATTTTGGTGTGATTTTTCTGAACATTATGTCTTGTACAAAGTAACAACTCAGAAAATACTGGTAAATTGAGCTTAATAGAGTGAATTGATATAAAACTAGATATGAATGCCAATGCACAGAAGAAGTCAAAAGAATATGACCACCTTTTAAAATTAGTCTTCAAAAACATAGTGTAGCTCTGAATGAAATTTCAAAGCCAAAAATAGCATGTGGCAATTAACATATACCACGTTCACTTAGTGCTCACGAGTTTCACATCATTGCCATTTGATTCATTTAATAAATAAAAGTGAAAATAGAAATCCCTGCTGCTTTGATCATTCTTTGCAAAATATTTAGCTTATTTTCTTCAGTTTTCAATTTACTTTGAGCATTAAAAAATTCTGCGTTCAATTGCTTTGGAAAATATGCTATTATAATTTAGTCTTATTAAATCTGTGTTTACAAGTGTTGCTATTTATGTCAGATTTGCTTGTTTCCTTAGCACTTCTTCATTTAAATAAAAAACAAACAGCTTCTTTTATCCACTTATTTAAATTTTTATCTATGTAGTGCCAAAACATAAAAAATAACACTTTTGAATCAATGTAGACTGTTTCCAAGTGAAAAATATGCACAGAAAGGGCAATGCAATTTATTTCAAGTTGAGCGAGCTGAAGTGGAAGCGAGGTGTGAACTACTGTTGTGTTCGGGTCTGAGTGGCAGTCCGACCACAGTCGCGAGCATCCGCCTCTGCTGCGCTCTGCGATCCCCGCCGGCTCGCTTTAGGAGACACACTTTTGCACTCTGTAAAGCAAGGCTCTCTGGGTGGAGGTATTCAAGACAGCTTGCATATTTTACAAGTTGGTCTTCCTTTAGGAACACATCTGCACGGTGTAAATTTCACTTCTTTCTATTGCTGCCTTCACTTCCTGCTGAAGCTTTGCTAACGGGAATGAGAAACTCCAGGAAGTGAGCTACTTGCAGCAATAGGGTACTCTCTTCAGAAGAGAAGTATTTACAAGATAAACACCATCATGAAACTATAAGCTTCTGTGAGGTAGATGACTTAGGGTCTGGGGTGGAGAAATACCTCTCTGGAAAGATCAAGTATGTACATAAAGCAATAATGTACATAAAGGGATCTAAATGTACATAAAGCAATAATGAAATGCCAAGAACTAAGGATCGTGGTCCCCATCACATAAAGTATTGAAGCCAGATGCTCTCCAGCTTAGACTTTCTTTTTAACCTTTGAAAATGTGTTTGCATTCATCCATTACTGGACAACCCCATAGTCAGTTCAGGATGATGCAATTGTTTGTACTCCCAGAGTTATTTCAGAGTTAATAATAAACCAGAATTGTATGTTCTATATGTACCAGAATTCTTTCAGAAGTCCCGAATGAGAAAAAGACTTTAATCAGTTTAGTTTCATTTCAATGATTTTAAAGAAGGCAAAAGGCCAAGAGAGTCTTATGAAACTGTTATATATCCATCTCCAAATGTTTCAGAAATGCACCACTTACATATAAAAAAGGCATTTTGGTTGTACTTTGGAATCAAGGCGTTAAAATGTACAGCCTGTACAAGTTGAGTTTAATGGGCTGTCAACTGTCCAGGCAGCGGCAGTACAAAGACCGGCATGTCTTTAATCTTCAAAGAAAAAAAAAAAAGTAAAGAGAATAAATTCAGCTATTAGCTTGAAGGTAAAAACAAATGAAAGGAGGAGGTGAAAGCAAACAGTATTAAAGTAACTCAGTTTTCTTATTAGAAATGTGGAGTATAAATAAATGTGTGGTAAATTATATGCATATAAGTGATACCCATTTCTAAAAATTAATTCTATAATAAAGTAATGGATTTGTAATTTTAATCATTTAACTAAAATAACTATTGTAAACTAGATTAGTCAAGATTTAATTGATTGATGTTTTTACCCATGAAGAGAAGTAATTTTTTAAAGATTTATTTTACTTATTTATGCATACAAGAACTAGCGTGTAGGCCAGAGGTATGGGAGGGGGGCGGGTGAGAGGACTCACTAGAGACGAGTGGGGAGCAGAACAGTGGATCTGCTGAAATGCACTGCTGAGGGGACCAGCAGGGAACAGGAGAGATGTCTGCTGCGCCATGTGGTTCAGCTCCCTGGCCAGGGGTAGAACTTACGCTGCAGTGGCTGGCGATAGCTTGATATTGTTGAGACTTAACACCTGAGCCACCAGGGAAGCCCAAAAAGAAGTAATTTTTCATTTTAATAAGTTGCAGAGCTTTCACAGGATTTTGATACAGCCATAAAACTTTTAATCATTTTACTGAATATTGTTTCAGACATCCTTGTGATTGAGATTCCTGGTTTCTTTCTTTTTATAGATCTCAAAAAGATCATTAAGTCTTTACTATGTTGTCAGTTCAAAGACCATTCTTTTTAAAAATTTACTTATTTCTTTAGATTCTAAATTATTTCTTTAGATTCTAAATACATGCTTTGAGCTACCTTAGTCCTCATGCATTTAAAATATATATATTTTTGCTGGTATATGTGCCAAGATAAGCAGTTTTCCTCTAAACAATACCAATTTTGTTGATAACCTTTTTTCCAATTTCTTCCCCAAATTAATGTTTCTACATTTTCATCATGATGTATGAGTAGTATTGTTTATATTTTAATTTAAATTTAGAAATACATATATATGTATACATACATATTTTAGTCCAATAATTTCACAGGGCTATTCCATCTCCCATACAAATTTTTATTCCTAGACACAATTTCTTTGAAAATATTTATATAGCATATTTAACAAATTTTGTAGTTTTCTGCATAGTTGATTGATTGAATGAAAGATTAATTCTTGTCAAAGTAAAATTTAGTTATTTCAATCTTGTCACAAGTAAATTCAATGGTGCACACAAGCATACACATTCACACAGACTTTTCTCCCTTCCCATTCATTAAGTATAGTTATATCACAATTATTTCTTTACTTTGACCTATATGATGGTTACATTGGTGAAACTGTTGTTGTTCTGTATACGTGAAATATAGGTAGTTTGCTCTAGGTTTGTTACACTTCAATAATAGAGGAATTAATTCATTGAATTTATTGAGTAAATAAGTTAGCTGGCTTACTCTTAGTGGATATATATTTATCCCCTAGTAAGCATCTTTTACTCTCTTAAACCTCATTTTAATAAACTTTGAATATTTTAGCATGAGTTTTCGGATTCTGAATTTAATTCCTTCAGTTTCCAGGATGAAAATGTACTGCAAAAAGTGGCCTTTTGAATTGAAGTCCTTTTAGTGATATACAGAGCATTCTATTATCTCTCAAGTAAATACTACTTCCCTATTAAAACTACTTTCAGTATTCTTCATTATAATGGGCAAACAACTTAACGTGGTATTCAACCTCACAGACTTTCTGAATGGGGAAGCTTTTCTTTTATCTGTTCCACCGGACAAAGAGATAACTAGACACATGCATTACAGAATAAATGTGGGGCAGTGTTATACAGAGCTCTCACATCCAGTAAATGAGCATCTTTGACTTAAAGCAATTATTTCACAATCACAAAAGCAAAAAATAAAAAGTATGAACACTGACATTCAAAAACTAAACTAACAACACATAATAATAATAATTGAAACTAAAATTTCACTTGCCATGTAAATAGCCACCGTAGAGTAACTATTATTAACAGTTTGGCCTATTTGATGTAAAGTTTTTAGGCTATGACAAAGCATTCACAAGATTTATACATGCACGTACTCACATATTTCATTTTGCAGCATCCTCTTTTTCACCCACTAGAAAAAGAGCGAGTGATAAATCTCCAGATCAGTGCTACCTGTTGACCTTGTTCCATTTAATGGAAGTGTCTCTTGCTATATCCGGTGTATGCTTTCTTTAACTATTTCTCTAATTATGAATATTTATTGCTTTCTGTGTCAAACACTCAGAAATATTTTGTTCAATACAAGCTGCTACAAGTGAAATTCCTGTTGTCAAATTTTAAGCTATTTCCCCAATACTTACGCCCCTGTCCCTAATTCTCATGTGTGCTTCCAGTGTCTCCTGAATTTCGGTCTTAAACCAACTTCCAGTTCTGTTGTGTATTTATTTATAAGCTTAGATATTAGTTGGTAAATCCTTTGTTGGCAACCGAGTTTGTAAAAACACTGTAGACTCCTAGGAAATGTACATTGACTTCAAGGATAAATGACTAAATGAATTTCTCATCCCCAAGTTACCTTTGTTCGATTGGTGGGTAAAATATTTTATTCATTTTCCCTTAGTTAAGACTGTCAGAAATAGCTGCTGTTATATTATTTTCTGCTTTTCCCCTTATGCATAGGCTGGTAATTCTCCCTTCTGGTTTCCTGTATACATTTGCTCATTTAGCACCAACTGGACTGGATGCTGTGGAAGTCAGATTTGCATATTTTCTGCTTTCATAACCTTAAGTGTGAGAGACAAGACAATCATACAGTGTCTGTGTATAAACTTCATATATATTTACTGAGAAAACTGTAGCATATAGTAATAGAGTGAGGAGATCATTTTAATTTTTCAGATAGTTACCGTATCATGGTAAGAATTGGCTCTACCTTTTGCATTTGGCTTCTGCCTCTGAGCAGATGAGAGAGCAAACGTTCGTTTGATGGAAAGATAACGAGCCCAGATATGTAGATGAATTTCAAGCTCCTTTCAGGCATCCGAGTTTGCAGATGCTTAATAAGCAGTTAGACAGACTGGTCAAGGATTGGGTATGTTTTCACACACCTAAAAGAAATGTGAATCCAGCTTCAAGAAGTCACAAAAATCAAAGACATGAAAAATAATTAAAGCCACATGACTAGGTGTCCAGACAACATGAATTATCTAATTTTGAGACTATGGTATTTTCTAAAACTTACCACAGATCAGTAATTGTCAAGTAAATCCACATAGGACATGCAGAGAAAGTTAAAATAATCGTAGCATGTCTGAATTTTGGACAAAGATGCTTCCAATATAAAGTTTTGGCATTTAATGTTATTTGCTATTTTCAGAATAAACTGCCTCATATAGTCCTTTCTTCATTATCTTGCATTTCATGAATATAATGGGTTCATGAGTACAAAATGATTTTCAATTCATGGTACGTTGGTGGGAAAGAAGAAAGGTGAGAGGATTATATGGACATAACTTGATTTAGAATTTATGGATGATTCCATTTCTATGTTAACTTTTATTTGAGAGCTGAACCCAGATAAGGCCAGTTTCTATTTGCTCTCCTCCATATAGAGTAGTTCAAAGGTAGGCTATCTCAAAGCAGAGCTTTGATGCTTACTCCAAATCAGCAGAAAGGCACTTTATTCGGCAGTCTGGAGTGTGTGCTTTCCCTGCTCCTATTCTGACAGCTGCCGCAGTGTCCTCCCCGGCAGGAAGCAGAAGAGCCCTCTGATTTGCTGCAATCGGTAATAATGCACAGATATAGATGATAAAACCCCATATAGATTTCCCCAAAGTAAAAGAACAGATACCAGTTTTCTGCATCGTATGATTTCCTACACATACACAGTTTCTGTTGGAATTATGGATCAAGTTTCAGTAATTTGTTCAGTCTTCAACTCAGTGCTGCACAGAGTGTCTACGTAGACTTTATTATCAGAAGGAAGAAATGTGTTCATTTAAGGTTTCATCCATTTCAATGTAAATAGTATTTCACTTATAGGGAAAGCATCTTCTTTCTTAATAAGTTTATGTAGGAAATAAAACAATTAACCCTTCTCCATATAATAGGATTTATATTGAAATACAGGAGTCTCCTTTTGCAAATAATGCTTTATGCTTTTTGCTTTAAAAAATGATATATGTGAGGTCTCTGAGAGACCTCAGTTAACATTCTTAATGCTCTGATGTACAAGGGCAGATTTGATCAAAGTCTCAGTTATTTGAATTTAAAAATACACACTGAGAGATTCATAACTGGAAATCTGGAGCTGAATATGTTGAGAATAATAGGCAATAATAATAAAAGTGAGAATGCATTCTCGGAATAAAAAAAGATAAAGAGTCAATCATCTTTGTTTTAAGTCTCTCCAGCT
The DNA here is from genome assembly GCF_014898055.3 of Talpa occidentalis. Lineage (NCBI taxonomy): Eukaryota > Metazoa > Chordata > Mammalia > Eulipotyphla > Talpidae > Talpa > Talpa occidentalis. Next base: position 116,084,061 of record NW_023605194.1, read on the forward strand.
GTCTGAAACTGCCATGGAGAATTCACTTCTCTTGAGGACTGTGAACGTGAAGGGCTAGAATTATGGGGAAACGAAAAGCAAGAGCAGGCGCTGAGCAAGGCATTGCTGATTTGCATTCTGCTTAGAATTATACCCTGCTAGTTGTAGAGTCTCTGAGTTCCTCTAAATGTCTGCCCTGTTCCTCTTTTAATGCCTGCCACATGCACCCTCAATATATATTTTAAATTGTTCTCTGTTTATGGCAGAATTCAGCAAAATAGGTAATTTGAACAACTCAAGGAGAAAAGACTCTAACACCTTAGAGTAGAGCTGAAGAGAGCCAGAACCTGGCCCTTAACGTTCAGCCATTTGTCCTTGTGACACCCATTGCTTGCCAGGCCCCATTCTAGACACGTGGAATAGATGGGTGTGTCAAACAGTTTATCCACCTGTGGTGTTTCCATTCTGCATGATGTACAGAATAATTGAGGGTTCTGAATTCTCCGAGTGTATTAAATAGGAAAATGTGGCAGCGACAGCAAACATCCTAGCAATCCCCATGGAGATTGAGGTGCCATGCCTTCAGTCTGCAGAGTCTAGAAGCATTTTCTCTCTTCAGGCAACATCCAGAGCTCCTAAGTGTCAGGTGATATTGCCACAACCAGAGGAAGAATATGCATGATTGAAAGTGTGTATTGTTGTGAACACAGGGGCATGCTTCAAAATCCGTGTGCTGGCACCAGGCAGCACCTGATAGCAGCTATCTGGAAGAGCATTTGCAACCATTTTATAAATGTTTGGTTCAGATAATTTGGGCTTTTTTTTTTTTTTTTTCTTAGACTGTCATTTCTTTTCACAGCCTATCCCAGAGTGTTTTGTACGAGAACACTGAGGACAGATTGCCTGGTGCAGGGGGTGGGAGGAAGAAATATTCAGCTGTATATATTCTTAGGTTGCTCCTGAAGCTTGTGGAGAGCAATAGAAGAGAGGAAATCATGAGGACCGAAAGTTAAAAAAAAAAAAAAATCAACAAAACAGTATTTACAATGTCAATAAAATGCGGTGTGATACTTTGCGCTTTCGTCCTGTTGTAGAGAAAAATGTTTAAGAAGACATAAATTTATGTGAACTGCCGAGTTTTTCTGACAGTTTTTATCTCTTTTACCTTGCAAGTGTAAACAGGATAAAAGAAATATGCTCACATTGCTGGAGCATGGGCAGGGGTACATCTGATGAATGTTACTGCAAGTGAAGTTCTTGGTGCTGGTCAGTGGAAGAAAACTGATCAAGTTCAGCAGTTCAGCTTACTTACACAAGCCACAAAAGCAAAGTTACTCTCCCATCCTATCATCCTGCCACTTCATTATCAAACACTGAGGTGACCTCATTGACCTGGTGATGATAAACAAATGCCTCAGTAGTAGGCGCTGATTGAATGCCATGTCTCTACATCACTGGTAGGGATCAGAACCAAAAGCTGGAGACAATGAGTAGACAGTGATGGGGGAAACAGAAAATGCTGTTGGCCCCTTATGCAAGTCTCCTGCACCCGGTGGCTGCACACACCCTCCAGCTGTTGCCAGTGCTGCCTGCCTACGGCTCAACGCTGCCCCTTATCCTCAGCTTAGCAGAAGCCACCACTGTTGAGAGTATAAGCACCACCCTCTGGTCCACGCCGGGGCAGTCTCTACCCAAGGAACAGCTGATAGCGGTATCTTGCTTCAAGCAGGGCAAGCCCTGCAGTAAGATGTGTATTTTAGAGACCCCCCTCCTCCTCTGTGGGTCAGGGAAAAGCTCAGATTGGTCATTGCTTCATTCTGCTCCCTAATCTCTGACACATCAGATGCTGTCCATGGAAAGTGAGCTCTTAATATATCACGGGTACCCAATCTCCCCCAGGCCTCGCTGCTAGGGAACCTGAATTAGGACTGATATTAGGAGCTCCTGAAGTAATACATACTTTGTACCTTCAAAGAAATTACACAGTCAGCAGGCACAGGATCTTCTCTTAGACCGTCTCTCAGATTCTTTCCTGGCGTGATGGAATGAAAAAGATTCAGGTATCACAGAATCACCCGCTGCGCACATGTTCTCTGATGGGGTCAGCAATGCTTTTGCTCTAGAGGGCCAGATAGTAAATAATTTTGGTCTTACAGTCATAAAGTCTTAGTAAGGACTACTCAGAACTACTGTTATGGTGTGAACAGAGCCATAGATAAGACAGAAACAAATGAGTGTTCAAATAAAACTTTAATGACAAAAAGGACAGATTTGACATTAACTTGACAAACTATCTTCTATGCTATTCAATTCAGTTTGCTTAATCCAAACCACCAGTGCCTATGATTTGACACATTTTATGGAACATCAAAAGGAATTCTGATTTTCATCCATAGTTAAAAATCCACATATTTAAGGTTATATTATATTATACTCTTTCAACATTATATTCTGAGTATTTTTTTCTTTTTAAATTCTTAAATTGCCCAACTCTGCTATTTTGCTGTTGGTTAAAGTTTTTGCTACTATTTTTTTTTTAAATTACTCTTTTTTGTTGTTTATACTCTCTCATTTAACTCTGTTCCTTCCTCAAATTGGAAGGATTCCTCTTGATTCCAGTTCCTCTTGATTCCAGTTCCAGGGGTTATTGCTCTGTGGTAAAGACAATGTAAACCCCTCACAAAATATGATGGTATAAGTAGATTGCGGACTAAGGACCAGATGATTATTTTCCCAGGAGAAAAACAAAGTCTGCCATGCTTTATTTACAGTGTGCAAATATTCTACCCTCCAGCCCAAGTTTTTTGGGGAGCAAAACTACTACTGAACTAAGGCTGTTTCTAGGTCTACAGTGACATGTAACCACTTACTGTCTGAGGTTTATGTACAAGTTTAGCACTGAATGAGTGTCTAATAGTGTTAGGTGAGGAAATTCACCATTAAACCATTCATGGATTTTATCTCCCATTCTGCAGCTATTGATGTGGGGACTGTCTTCCAGATCATTCTTTCTGCCATATGGATATAAAGTTTATATTTATAAATAAATGAGATTTTGCTCACCCTTCATTTCTACTCAGAAGTCAGTAATCAATGTTCTGACACCAAAGTTTGCTACATAAATGAGCCTTTATACTAGTTTCTGAGAGCCCTTTGTCAGATGAATCATTATTTCTGTTGCTGGTGCACTGATTTGTTCTTGACAAATAAACAGGTTCTACTGGGATGTAATGATTTCTCATTTCACAAATACCATTGATCTCTTATTGGTGATGACAGTATGGCATACATTTTGATATTCTTTGTTGCTAGACACATGATATTCTGTTGATTTGATATTAGGAATTTTTACATTATGAGAAAGCTGAAAATTACTTTTTTTCCTCCTTGTCATTTTCCTTTTCTGAGATAAAAATTTTGGAAGATTTCCAAAATAATTGACATAAAACTAAGGAAATAGCTCAGTTAAAAAATGTAAAATATTTTAATTTAACTTCAAAAGTATGTCTATAATTGTCACTTGGAAACATTCATCACAATTGCACCATTTGACATTGTTAATAACTTCTTTCCAGCATATATTTTTTAAGCACTTGATGGATTTTAACTTAAATAATTAAATAAAATTTTATATTTGTCTATCTTTTCAATGTTTTAACAATTCTGTTCTAAATTAAAACCAAACTAAACATACTGTTGTATTAGTGGTTTAATCCCAATCCATATATTTTAAATATATGGGATATGGCTAAGTTGACATTAGACTCACAATTCTGAAATAATACAGAATTATGAAAGGCTCTGCTCAATGTTCTCATGATCACACAGCTCTGTGATATGACTCAAGTGCTAAATAAGATAAACCAAATTACCTTAGACCTAGGTCACAAATGAATGTATAATAATAATAATATACATCACACATATAATGAATATATTTTGAATGAATGTTATGCTATGTATATTCTTTAGCTTAGTGGCAAATGCTATTGTTAAGTAAATATTTATTTTACTTGTTTCTAAACCAGTGCTTTTCCAGAAGCACATTATGATGGACTTTAAAAACAAAACTATGTTCTAAATGTTTAAAGAATACAAAATATTACCTAGCACACTATTAATCTATTTAATTTAATTTTAAAAATACCTGAATCTGTCAGTCAGTTATGAAACTTCAGTGTGCTAGCCGGGTACAGGAGTTCTCTGGCCCATGTTCTGTGTACAAAAGTTTGTCTGATCTGGATCAATAAATTCTGTAGTAGATACAACTGGATTGGATGGTAAGATGATGCTCAGGACCATGGAGGGAAACTGCTTTGCACATCAGCACTTGCCTCACCTGCATGGCCTGGGAACCCTGAAAGGCTCTTCCAGTAGCTATGAAGACTAATTTGCACTATCATTTTGTAAAGATAGATCTCCAGTGTGTCTGTGACAATTGTTAGCATGTTTTTTTTTTTTTTTTGATATATATTTCTATGACTTACTAACACAAGTTGGAGATACAGAAGCAAAAGCCTCTTAAAACAGTGGCGAAGTTAAGACTCTCCTTTCCATTGGTTGCATATTGGTTGAAAGAAAGTGTTGATAAACGCTGTTTACAATAGCTAATAAACAACCCAAATGCCCCAAAATAGATGACTGGATCAAGAAGATGTGGTACATATACACCATGGACTATTACTCAGCATTCAAAAAAGATAAACACATGCAATTTGCAGCAACATGGATGGCGCTAGAAGGTGTAACAGGGTGGTCCCCAGGAAAGGGGGAGGTTCCCTGCCCCTCCCAAGGGAGGGTGGAGCTGAGCAGAAAGAGGAGAAGCTGCAGAAGAGACTGAGGAAGGAAGCAGGATGGAGCCAGGAGACCTGGAGGAGGCGCATGGAGCCTAGAGACACGTGAAGAAACTGCGCTTGTCTTTTGGTTGTGGATTGGGTGACACAGATGTGGGTGAGACCCATGGGGAGGGGACAATGGCAGTTTTTATCTTGATGTTGATTTTGCTCTTTTCCTTCCGGGTTTGTCTGGTTATTTCTGACCCTTTGCTGTGGGTCCCCACTGGAAGATGCTTTAGACTTGTGGCAGGCTTTGGGGCTTTGCTCTGGGCCAATCCCATTTGGATGGACTTTTACCCACTAGGGGACGGGTAACTTTGGGTGCTTCATTTAGAAACTAGACTCTTTGCCTTACCTGTATTGTTTCCTAGTTTTATTAAAGTTCCTTCCCATTAAAGTCTCATATGTTTTGTGTTGATGCGGCGGATGGCAGAACCCATTTAAAATAGGCAGGTTTGCGGGGTTTGGGCTGCCCCTCTCCCTGTCCTATAACAAAGGGATCATGCTCAGCGAAATAAGCCAGAAAGAAAAAGAAAAATACTGGATGGTCTCACTCATAGCAGGAATCTAGAAAACTTAAATAAGGGACCAGGAAAAAGAATAACTATAAGAAAGTAAAAATCAAAATCAACAAACAACTATGAACCAGAGATACTCTATGGCGGGTGGGGGGCAGAGAGAGGAGGGATTGGGGTCAAAATAAGGGGGTCGCAATTGTATGGGGAATATAAAAATAAAATTTATAATTAAAAAAATAAAATGGAAACCCCCCCCAAAAAAAAAAAAAACGTTTAGTAGCTGCTATTTGATTGGCTTGCTTATGAATGAAAACACATATGCCCTTAGCAGGCCTAATAATTTGATAGTGGAACTAAGAGAATTAGTTGGATTTTCTAAGAGAGTATTATAAGCTTAGCTAATCATTTCCACAGCACCTCAGGTCATTCCCTATTATAACCACAGGGCCAGAAGATCCTGATGTTCTGTACAGGGTATGGTCATCTTGAATGAGATTGAAATTGATAGGTCTTCAAAGTAACTGGCAAAACACTTTTTTTATTTACCAAATATATTTTGCTAATTTTTGTGCATTATCAGTGTCTGCAAAGCTCGGTGCTCTTCAGATATCTACTGTTGTTTCAAGATTAATTTTTATATCCTTTAGAACAAATTAGAAAGAGCCTCAAACTCAGCAAAAAGTTTATTTTCCTTCTCACTCTGCTACTGATGAGCTTGGCTACACTGAACAAGTCTTTCTATCACCAAGGACATTTTCTTGTGTCTAATAGAAGAGTTTGGCCTGGACAATCTGTACCGGTTCCCATAGTTTATTTTGCTATGAGTATTTATAAGTATAAAATAAGAGTTAAAATATTTTACATGAATTTTGATTCATGTAATCTATCATAGATAGATTTCTCCCCCACTAACATAGACTATTTTTAAAACTGAGTAAACAGTGAATGTTATAAGAGAATGACATCAGTTAGAGTGTTTTCTGGGTCAAACCCCCTTAGCATCCTTACTTGCTATATTATATAAGCTTCAGTTCCCATTGCATTCTTTCCTCTATTCACATATTCTTTTTAAAAGGTGTGAAGGGATCTGATTCTTCTCCCATTGGGTAGCAGAGAAAAGGGAAGAGGTCTGATCCCAGGTGATCTTTGGATCAATTCTTATTCAATGTATCTTACTTACAGTGTCAAGTTCTTTTAAACCCCAAATGACTAACAATGATGCCACTTGATTTAACTTTCATATTTTAATTTTAGCCTCTGAGAGGCAGACTTTCTCCATTCCTTAACAAAGTACTTATAGTTTTTTTTTTTTTTAATTAAAAACTTTCTTGACATAGTCTGATATAAAGAGAGTGTGTTATATTCATCTCTGCCCTTTGTCATAAATCACCTCTTAGGAATTGAATAGCCTAAACTAGGGTATTTTTGCTAGTTCCAAATTTTCATGGATGAAGGAGGCACTGTCACAGGGCACATCATCAAGAAAACCCCTGTGTCTAACCGGGCAGGACCTTAGAAAGGCTGCCTGACTTAGGCTTATAGCAAAAGCAAAACAAAATAACAGCAACAACATAGCTCTCAAGGAAAGCACAACCAAATCTGGGGAGATGGCACTAAGTCATATTAAATAAAGCCCAGCAGACTAACAAGCGATTAAGTGATGAATCCTATAGTATGACTTTAAATATTTCCAATCTTAGAAAACAGATATAAGTTCTACTTAGAGCTGTTACTTAGTGTGATGTCTCTATAAGGGCCATGCTTTCCAGTATTACCACATGTCGTAATTTAAAATTAATTTTAATTAAATAAAAAAAAAATCTCAGTCTTAATAGCCACATTCTCTTTTCCACATGTGGCTGATGACAATGATATTGGACAATGTGAAAAATGAAAATAACCAAAAACTTCCACTACTGCTGAAAGTTGCATGGGACCTGTTTAAGTAATTACAAATAATTTGAGAAACTAGTAAAAATAATAATACTGATGGAATAATTATTACATGAGATAATGTATGTGAGTTGCTTAGTCCAGAGATTATCATTAATTAATAACAGTGAATATCCTATGTTGCTGTAGTCATAACTGTGTACCAGGTAATGTATTGTGTGAGGGGACTTGCTACCCTCATTCATAATCATTGCATTCTTGTGAGCAGGAAGTTTGAGATGCCTTTTGTGGATATGGAAATTTGGCTTGGAAAGATTGCTCAGGAATGGGCTGAGTTAGAAACCTGGATTTTCCAAAAATAGAAATTGTGTTCCATTCCCTGCATTATATGTTCTCCCTAGATTGAAAAGAATGAGCAAACACCATGCAGCTGCTTTGAAAAATGCTGGAGAATTGGACAATTTGTTGAACAGCCTATATCTGCCAGGCTTTTCTTATAAATTAATCATCACTAGAGTCAAATGAGGTAAATTTGATTTTCTCTAATTTAAGATGATGAAGTTTAGACTCAAGAGGTTGTCACTTCATAAACTAACATGACTAATTTAAACAACAGTTTGTTCTCTTCTCTCAATTTTGTTGTTTTTCACCACTAATTTGTTTATTTGTTTATTTTTCTGTGAAGTCAAATTTTATCTCGTTGTGTCCTAAATCTTTCCAAATGTTTCTCATCACTTTTATGGTAGTGCTATGCCAAAAAGTATACACCAAATGCATATTGTTTACATTAACACACATAGTTTTACAAACATATATGTGTGTTTTTATAGTTATTTGCATATATACACACACAAATATATATAAATTCTGGATGCTTAAATGGAATATCAGCTACTGAGATCTGTGCAGCAATCACTTATTCAGTGGGATCAAGCACCGAGTAGTTTACTCAAGCTCCATAAATAAAGACAGGCTATTTGCATTGGTGAATATGAAATGTGCTAAGATGAACAAACACCAGATATAATTATTAAATGGGAATGACAGCAAATAGAAAAACTCTCTAGAATGTTCTTTGACTGCAAGTTAAAAAGAAAACAGATATATTCAGCTAAACAAAATGTAGATGAATATGTTATATTTTTAATTTTAGTACATTTTGTCAACATATTTCAACACTAGATGTCAATATTTTAAATTCACAGACCAGTGTTTGCTGAAAGATACTTTTGTGATATTTTTATAACACTCAACTGCTAGAAAATATAATGAAACATGTAGCGTTGGTGAAAGATATTTATACAATTGTTTCTTGTTTTGTTTTGTATTAAGTAATTATATGGTTGGCGTGCTTCTGGAGATGGGCATTTAACATGGATGATCTGCCGGAAACTTGTTTGGGAGGCAGGGACATTTTCTTTGTGATTGTCCAGCCCTCTGTGTTTCTCCTGTGCCCACCACAGGGAGAGTCTTAGAGAATAGTTTCCTGGTAACCAAGCTCCCCACTTGCTTCTGATGAAGAAGAGCAAGCCCATGTGCCGCTCCACACAGTGACCTCTGCCCCAGTTGTGTGGGGAAGGCCCCACCGCCCACCCTACCTTGCTCTGCTTTTCATCTGCTGAGCAGTTCCTTCTCCAGGAATGAAACCTGCAGACACATTTCTCCTTGCTTTGCATTTTTGTCCTACATCTGCTGTAGAGTTTCTAACCATGTGACTTATACTTATGAATAATTGGAAGAAAATTGTTCGTTTATTTATTGTGTTCATATTCCTGTAGTCTCGCAGATAAATTTCACATTAAAGTGATTTTTTTTAGTAAAAAAGAATATCTCTGGGGACACATTTCAAATAGATCTTTCCTATAGCCTTCAACATAATGAACAGAAATAGAAAGCTAATAAAATTAATTGGCAAACTAACAACTTAAATCCTGATGTATATAAATAAAGCTATTGCTGAGAACAGGAAAGCAACAGTTTCTCTATCCTTCATTGTGATTCCTAGTTGAAAACAAAATTTCTATTGTATTCAGGCAATTCTCCACACATACAGGATTCTTTCAGTGTGACTAGAAAATAGCTGCTGTTTGTAGTTGTTTTTCAGTTAAAAAAAAATTAAGAGTGTTTTGTGTTTCATAGGTAGTCTGTTCGTGGACAAAAGTTTTAATGCAAGACGTGGGAATTTTGTCATGTCCAGATCTGTATTCTTTCTCACATATTTTTTAAACGGATAGGGAAGCCAGCCCTGGGTGATGTCAGGCCCTTTGCTGTGTGGGAGGCACAGAGATAGAGACAGCGACAGAGATGACATATGCAGAGATGGAAGAGAGAAAGAGAGAGAGAAGCTTTTATTAAATATGTGAAAGAAATGGCTTACATGGAGTCAGAGTCCCTGGCTGTTTTGGAATCCCTCACTTGGACTCCTTGTTTCAACAAGAGCACAACTATTTCCAGTGGTTGGGAAGCAAAGGAGATGAGAGAAGAATGGCAGTGCTGGAGGAAGACTAGGCCTCTCAGCTTTCAAACACTCCGGTGCAGGCTATGTATTCAAACAAGTAGTTTGCCATCTTCCAGTTTCAGTGCTCTGATTTTCCCCCACAGAACAACTTTCCATTGTCTATCTTATATATCCCGAAGTTTGTAGATTTGTGAAAATTTACAACTATGAGAACAAATATTGACCAATACTCAAAACAGATGTACATAGTAAATGAACCAACAAATGGGTGATCGCAGAGACACCAATCACCCAGCAAGAATGAAATGTCTCGGGCCCCGCCCCACCCCAGCCGCGCACTGTTATGTTACAGCACGCACCTCTGGGTCTCCCTAACTCATGGCTACATTATATTGTCAACTTTTTTCAGGGGCTACTCCGCTTGCATGACAACCGCCAGTTTGGTGTGGGCGCTGCTCTTCCCAAGTCCCGCTGTCCCCCGCCCGCCTTGTGCTGGTGCCGACACGCATGCGAAGGCCTGAGTCACATCGGGGTCTTTCATCGAGTATTTGCTTTGCCAGACAGATGTGCTCACCATCCAGATGGCGCAAGGGTGAACCAGAGCCTCTGTGTTCTTGGGTCTTACGGCCTCACCAGGAAGAGTCACTGAGTATTTCAGTTGAGAGTGAGGAGGATAGAGATGAAGGGTAGAAAGAGTCAGGACAGGAACCCTTGGCCCTTCTCCCGCTGTCTTCTTTAAGGACAGGCTTCTAGAATAGAACTCAGTCTTATTTTTGCGATATCCACAGCCAGGTAGGGATATATGCTCCTTTCACCCGGACGGGAGTTTCCCTGAATGTGCGGTGGGCCTGAGACTGTCTTTAACCAAAGAAAGTGATAGAAAAGATACTTTTCAGGACTTAGGGCACCTCGCAACTTCTGCTAACCTCTCTTGGGAGACGGTTATCGTGAGGAAGTTCAGGTGGAGACCCTTAGGAAGAGAGATAGGCATTGGAAACAGAGGCCCTAGACCATGACTGACTAAGCAGAGAGAGAAGTTCAGCCATCTCCAGCCTGGACTCCCAAAGACTCAGTGACACGCTAGATGTTCCCGCTCCAGGAGAATGATTCCAGGTGCCACGTGAGACAGAAATCTAGGAGCTGTGCTTATTTTTACAAGGTGCAGAATCATGAGCACATAAATTGTTGGCATTTTAAGCAAAGTAACAGGTGATTGGACATACAACAATAGAAAGGTGAAATGTGGATCATTTCATCAACAAATTGGAGGCATAGGGGAGTGGTGGTGGGCAGTTAGAGTACAAGAGACAAGAACATTCCAAACCCTAAACTTTAAAATGGGAAACATATGATGTAAAAGTCTCACAATATAACCGATTATTTTTGTTCTGAATAATAATTTTAATCCCACTGGGTAATTTGAACTTGTGTGCACAACCTTTGTAATTATGCAAAATTGTGTCTTTGCAGTCGGCCTGACTGCTTTTCTCTTACCTCCTTTCTCGCTTTACATTATAGATAATTTCCCTCTGCTACACATCTGTCCTGAGAATTTCCAGGTGCTAGGGGAGGTGGGTTAGAGGAAATGAAGTAACGTGGATTTGCATTCTAAAATGTTACCTTGATAACTAATAAATCTAACCTTTCCAGGCGGATGTATGGAGGTAAAGGTACTAATTGATCATGTTGGCACTAAGGTGTTGTTCATTCTGCAAAGGCCACGTTAATTCAAATTGATGTGATTCAAATTAACCTTAATCAGCTTCCACACAGACTGCGATTCCATTACAGGATACACTGCAATTACACTTCTCCTGGCTTTATCTGCCCTGTGGCTTTATGAAAGCGTTTACATTTTTTAGTTTGGCTCTTTGGATGAAAAAAATAATAATAACCATTCACTTACACTTGTCCCGTTATCATTACTGGTTGGCAGATTGACTTTTGGTTCTGTTTACTCTAAAAAATATCACAATATCTGGATTAGTGTGACTTACATCAACCTTAGACCTTCTTTCCTTGCTTGAGCGATGGGGTGATTGAAGACAAGACAAGCAGGCAATGTGCGAAGCAGCACTCATTTTTGGTTAATGGTTAATAAACCAAACACACTATATTTAGGAAGTCAGTTAGATAAGAAATGTATCAAGTTGAACACAAATCAAATGTGTGACAAATGCATCTTTGAAAACATAAGGCTGAGCAGGAATAAAAGAAATATGGTCTTTGAGGAGTAAAGTAATTCCCATTTTAACTATAAGGAGGGGCAAGTTTTATATTTTTATTTGGATTTTGTTTTTACAAGCATACTCTTGGAATACTCTTGGATGTCATTACTTTCCTTAAAGATGCTGAAGTCTTCTGTCCTATAAAATATCTTGGAAATTTTATCTTCAATTTTATTCTAAACCAAGAAGAAATAAACTCTTATCTTACCCCCTATGATTAGAGTTCTGACCTCATAGTTATACTGAGAAGAGATGCATCAATTACTAAAATGGGACTTGCTGCCCTTGAATGTGACCCCTGCCGTGCTGTGTGACCCTTAAAAAACTGCCAAACCTCACTGTGCTTCATCTAAAATAAGAAACACCCCCACAGGATAGATAGAACTGTTGTGATAAAGAACTAAGCAAGCCCATGTGTATTTCCACTCCCTATCTATGTGGTGCTTATCACAAATCATAAAGTAACCACTAAGTTAATTAGAACCTGGCACTTCAATCAAATAATTAACTGTGTATTTGATATCCTTCAAATCAAAATTGAAAACCTTGATATGCAACCAAGGATAATTTCATGTGTGTGAATTTATTTCTGTGGAAAGCCTAATAAGATAGGTAATTTAAAATGCATTTAGCTATAATTTGACGAATCCCTTTCACTGTATGGATTTCACTCTCATTAAACAGAGCGCGTCTGGAAGTTACGGAGCTGTCGTGAGCAGAGCAGTGATACTATCCGATGAGTGAGGGCGGAGAGACCACCCTCCTCCGGGGCGGCAAAGGCATGTGGTGGGGTGGAAAAGAAGAGAGGGAGGCCGCCGTGGCCCTTCCAGCTGTGAAGAGGCGCTCTCTCCATGAAGTATGGCGGCAGAGCAGAGGCATGGGAGACCATAGCTTTTGCTGGTGGGCAGCCAGCATAAATGCCTCACAGCAGCCTACTCTGTCTTAGAAAAACAAGGTTCATGCACCATAGCAGCCTTTTGTAAAAGAGCCTGGAAGAATTCCCTCACTGGCAGTGTCGGCTTCCGGGGCCAATAGGCAAGGCTTGGAAGATGAAGGGACATTTGCTGAATTTCTTTTCTTGCAAAAAAAACACTGTTTATTTTATAAGATTTTTTAAGGGTATGTTTTCATGCATTTAGGTTAATAAATAATAGTCTAATTTTGATATTTTCACCCTTAATTTATTCAGTAAACTGCCGAGAGAGACAGAAGGGAGATAGAGACAAAATCGGTAACTTTAGCAAAAGAGATATTTTAGTGATGAAAGTTCATGGGGGTTTGCACCTGAAGTAGGTGAATTTTGGGCATAATAGTTCAGTGAGCGAGAAATCCCCGTACCTCACCCATGTGGACAGTGCAGTTAATGAGAACGAAGGGTCTTGGGGGAAGAAAGTGTGAGCCAGCGCCCACGCTAGGAAGCAAGAAAGCGCCCTGGAGGGCCAGAGGGGCGCCGGGCAGCTGGCTCAGGCGGCCTCCACTCTGAGAGACACAGGAACACCCGTGCGCTTGGGAGAGAATGAGATTTAAGAAAAAGTCTGAACATGAAAGTAACAGACCGAAGAGGGAGGAGAATCTAGGGGTGTGAAGTAACTAAGATGTGGTGACCCAGAGTTAGCGCAGAAGAGTTTAGTGGCGTCCTCGGCAGACACTGACAGCACAGTGACGCTTTGTGCTCCATCTGTGTTGTCCTCTCCCCACTTGCACGCCAGTGCCAGCTTGCACACTCCATCAGCTGCAGCCACGGAGCAGTTGGCCATGCTGAGAGCAGTGCAGGCATGGACCGCGCACCAAGAGTCACCAGCTCGCCTCTACTTAATTCTTCTTTTATTCAGCAAGACCTAATTGTGCCTGAATGTGCTCAGACAAAGGCACTCTTCCGTCCACTCTGAGTCTCTCACGGCTTCGTGATCTTCTGGCTTTCCATTCATCTAACATGGTCCCTTAGGTGTAGTAGGTACTGGGTGAGTGATCGAAAGATGAGTGTTTCCATAAATAACATGTCATGGTGATTTCCATAGGCTGGAGCACAAGATAAATGCTACATGACATTAATCTTTTTTCAGTTCTTTCTAGAGTGTACACACTTCCTTCAGCTGGTTAATTTACACTCTTTTTAGAACATTTGCCTTTTCCACTGTGCCAATCTTCATCATACCAATGAGTTTGAGTTTTAATTAAAGGAAAAATAGCATATCAGGTCGAATCGTCTACAATTAATTGCATGTGGCAAACTGCTCAAAAGTGAACATAATATACTCAACAAACAAACAGGAAAATTAATTACAAAACAACTGCAGTCAAATCCAATTATATTGTAGTGTACTTAAATTCTGAAGTCAAATCTGTAATCAGTATTTATAAAGCAACAAAAATAAGTCTATACAATTATGTATGAAAATAACTTAGATAACATAGAGACAAGGAAAAATGATTATATTTGGCAAAATCAAGTGAGATGTTTTCTGTCAAATGTGCGTAAACCCAGAGAGGAATCTGTTTGGGATCCAGCTTTACACTTGTAAGCTCCCCTCACAGCAATTTCAAGTCCCTGTTTTCTTGCAGTAAGTACATAGTTTGTGACCAAAAATTTTAATGGTATGTTAGGATGAGGAAAAGGACTTAACGCATGAACAACTAAATAAAAGCATATGAATGACTGAGATAAATTCTGAATCAAATTAAGAAAAAAAATACCTTTAAGAGAATTTTCAAAGTTAAAACTCCTAGTGATTTCTTGTTGCCTACTCAATTGGTTAGTAAGTAGAAACATGAACTTTAAAATAGATGCAAACTGTTATAAATTATAAATATCTATGATATGTGTGTATGCCCAGTCCAATAGAACTTTCTATAATGATAGAAATATTCTATATCTGCATTATTTAAAACAATATTTACTAACCACATATGAGTATTAAGCACTTAGAATGTGGCTAGTGAGGATGAGGAGAACTGGTGGGGAGTACAAATAAATGTGTGTGTGTGTGTTTTATACTCAAGTCCCTTAGACCAAAAGGTGTCTTACCAATATAAAATTGGTGGGCCTCCCTGGTGGCGCAAGGGGTTAAGACACAGCCTATGAAGCTGTCCGCAGCCTCTGCAGCACGAGTTCGATACCCGGCTGGCCAGGGAGCTACCCACATGGCGCAGCAGACCTCTCCTGACTCACCCGCTGCTCCCCTCAGCAGTGTGTTTCATCAGTCTGCCTGTTCTGTTCCCCATTCTGTCTCTGGTGAATCCTCTCACCGCCACCCCTCTGGCCTGTACCCCAGTACTTGTATGCATAAACAAATAAATCTTTAAAAAAATGGTGTGTGTATATATATATATATATATACACACACACACACCCCAAATGGTATATGTGTGTGTATGTGTATGTATATAGAGATGTATAGATGTATATATAGATGTATAGGTGTATTATAGATGTATAGATGTATATAGATGTATATATATCTTACTTAAAAGCTACATGCTGATTCAGTATTAAGTGTATAATATTAGAAAATTTTAATAAACATGCAGTAAATCTCACAAAAACTTCAACAGAAAAAATGGAAATATTTAAACACTCTGTTATCAGATTTGTCTCACTTAATTTCTCTGGGGTTGCTTTTGTTTCTTAAGCAAGCAAACAAACAGAAAAACAGGTTGGGCCAACGAGTTTTGGGGCAACTTCTTGAGGCAGAATCCCGAAGGGAACAATAGAAAACACCGTGACACAAAAATTTGCAGGTTTCTCTCTCAGCTGAACATGTGCTTCTATTAATAGGAATGTCTGCATCAAAATTAGTCTTCACCTTTTAATTCACTTTTGAAGAAATTATTTAGCATTAACAAAATTAGTAGAATTGTTCAAACATGAAAGCTTCTACTTCAAGAATTTAAAAAGTAAAATAAATTTTTGTAGTGTTTCAAGGTGGAACCTTACATGTGAAAGAGCTGTTGCCACCAGCTTGAAGGTGTTCAAATAATTATTTTACATCGCTTGCCTCAATTTGTGAAAATAAATTGCCAACAGACATAGTTAACATTAGAGACGATAATCAGGTTCCTCTGGAAAGTAGGTCTGGTGCACAACTAACGTAATTCCTATTCAGATGTCTGTTGAGTCCCTTGCTAGTCTGAACATATAGATCTTGATTTAAATTTGTCAACAATATTTCAGATGCAGAACAAAGTATATTGTAAACGCAACATTAAAATGTGGTTTGACTGGCATTTGTTTGCAAGACCTTCATTGCCATCTTTCCAAACCCAAATTTAAGAACGAGACAGATGAATATAAAGTGCTATTTTCCCCTACAAAGAGATGATATTTACAAAGCACAACAGAACAGGACATGAATTATGCTGTAATAATTCACACCTTTTGTGTTGTTGGTTGTGACTCTACCGAGCCCCATTTTATGCACCAGGTGTGAATTATGACTCCATAATTCACATAAACTCCATGAGATGGTTTATCCTGCTATTAAACAAGTCCCTGTACAAATACTTTTTATTAAAAAGAGTAAAATGTTTCATTGTAATACACTCTGAAAAGAAAATGTAAGAAAACAGTAAGAATGGGAATTAGAATAACTTCAAACATTGTTTTGAGTTTTAAACACAATTGTTTTCTTTAACCAAAATCAAAACATATTTTTTTTTTTTCCTTTTCTTGACTGATGTTCAGACTCGGGAGGTATTTTAGCAGCCACGCTAGTTTAACTACCCTGGAGTTACCAGCGATCCCCTTGGAATCATCCCTTTTTTACAGTTCGCCTCCCCGCTAGGTCTTTTTCCATTACTTCAAGCACAGAGTCCTCTGAAGTTTTACTTGTACTTTTAAAAACCTGCCAGTTTAGTTCTTGTGAACACACCCACATGGCATGAAAGCCTCCCAGCTTGTTTCTGTGGAGTTCTAGATGGCATAATGGAGCTGAAGCATGCATTTACCTTTGAACTTGGGATTCCTGTCAATGCGCTTGACTGTGGATGGTGGGATATGAATTGCAGTTAACTGGAAAAGAAGGGGCCGGCAGTGAGTTTTGATGGTTTGTGGATACTTTGAAGCCAAGCCTAGTAAGTTCCTTCTGGTTTTGTTTGTGTTTTACATTTTGGGGGGGGGTAAATAGACACAAGACAAATTCTGCAATTTCAGTCATTTTTCAGTGTGCAGTTCAGTGGCACTGAGCACAGTTCAGAGATGTAAACCATGTCCCCTCTCCCCTTCAGATGTTTCTCATCATCGCGAGCAGAGACTCTGCCCCACTAAACAAGAACTCCCCCCTCCACCCCCAAGCCCTCTGTACTTTCTCTTTACTTTCTGTCTCCATGGATTGTTTTGGGGTTCAGTTGCAATGTAATACTTTACATTTTGGGGGGCACTGTGGGAAGCTCTATCTTCTCTGATTTGACTTCTAAACTCTAAACTTCTCTTCAAAGATCAGGACTCAGTTTCTTAAAAGTCAGCTGGCAAGGGGGTAGGGAAGGTGGTGCGGGAGGGAAGGCTACTAAAAAGGTGAGGTGTGCTTTTAAAGCATGAAGTTAATAGGTATCAATAGTTCCCAGTAATTTATGCTTTATTTTTAGTCAGAGTGTTTTGCCTCCTTGGTTTGCTCTGCTGTGACGGGGTGGGAGGGGATCCTGTCAGTGACCTCAGGGACCTCTCTGCAGCTCTCTCCTCAAGAGACTAGAATGGTATTGAGAGGAATGTGATTTGTACAGAGAACAATTAGTACAAAGGTTGAAACTCTCCCTTGTTAAATGAAATCAGTGCAACTCCTGTCAGGTATTTCGCTGGTATATGAACTTTTTCAAGGCGTCTGCCTAATAGTGGTACTTTCCAGCAGCCATGCTACTTACAAGACTTGACTTTAAAAGTATCTAAGTTGGATTTTTCCTATTTTTCACCTCAGACTGTGAAAAATAGTTACCAGTTTTTATCAGTTTTTAATATTCTGCCATTCCTTTGGTTAATTAATTTTTTTTTTTATTTATTTGAGCCTAAGTTACCAGATGGGATATACTCCATGATATTTAAAAAAAAAAAAAAATAACCGATACATTACTTCCAGCAAAAATTAAATGTCAAAGGTATAAGCCAGAAGTCCAGAATCACTGTGTGTGTTTTTGAACAAAAAGAAAACCAATAATTATATTTTTTAAAACTTTACAAGGTAAGATTTCTTGGAATTCTGATTTAAGGAACTAAAACATCTTTCAACCAAAGTGTCTTTTGAGTAAAACAGAAATAAACATACTCTGAGGAATGTATAAGCTAATTTAAGAAAAAAAATCCTTGAATAATACATGCTTTAGAAAGCTTCCTGGTATAGAAGGAGTGTTACATAAATATTAACTGCCATTATCATTGGCATTTTATGTTTGTGTAATGTGATTTGCTGTTATGCAAAATTACAAATTATTTATCCTTTCTGAATTTGCTTTTAGTTTCTTCTTTCCCCCAATTTACGACAGTGGATTTAATAGCAAATTTAAGAATACTTGCCTTGAGAAACTTGCATTTACCCTGGGGTTTGTCAATTGACAGCCTCAGTGAAGGCCACTATTAGATTAATTACATAGTTAGGCTTAGTTCTAAAACATATTCATATAGACAATATTTATTGCTATAAAAACAATTTTACTGTCTTCCCTGATAACTTCTTAAGTAGTGATACTACTTGATGTAGCTATGTTTCACTAAGTATCTAGCCTTTACTGAAAATTAACTCATAGGTGTCCCACAAACAGTTTAACCTCAGCAGCTGCAAGATTATTACTGTATCAATTCCTTCTTCTCACCCCAAAACCTGCCACTCCTCTTTTGCTCTTATTTTGAGTGGAAGTAAATCTCACCCTACAGTACCTTCCCCACACTCGAGGACGCTCATCACCTTTCTCTAGCCACTTAATAAGGGTGCTTGCAGGACGTGGCGCTATGGCGGCCACATAACCAACAGGAAAGAAGGGAGGCTGGGTCCTCCTTCCCCAGCAAGCAGGCGCCCACTCTAGCTCACAAGCAATGAGAAGCCACCAGAACTTGGAACTCTTGTCCTCTGGCAATGAACTTTTGTTCAAACCAGTCACCTCTGATTTCCTCCTAAAGCCTCGTAAAAGTTGGCGCGTGCACTTCATCTCTTTGTACTCTTGTAACTCGCCTTAGCCTATAGTCCCAGGTTGCAATCCTTCCACTATGCACAAATAAATTAACTTTGCTGGTTAAATCACTGGTGATTTCATTTTTCGAGTTGACAGTTCTTACCTCTAAAATACATCCCAAAGTCATTCCGATATCAACATTCTGGATATGTTCTGGTTATTCTTGCTTTAATTTCTTGCTTGACCTTACTTAGCTTCCATAGTATTTACCACCACCTTCCATGAAATGAGTCTTGCACATCTTTTACCCATAGGGGAAAAAAAAATCTAGTTGGAACTGTGCTAAGTGCCAACTAATGATAATTAATTACATTGAGTTTATTAGCTACATGATATTTATTCTTTAAAACAAGTGTAAATTTCCAGTGAGTATATTTTCTAACTACAATGATGCTCAAATCTAGATCAGAAGACTTTTGAAACATAAGTAAGCTCTTTTGAAACCTTACATCGTTGATGAGAACGAGGCTAACCTGAGTTTGCCCACACATTCATTGCATTAAGCAGGAACTGAGACATCATACAACTAAGTTCCTCCAGGACACATTATATTAAAAGCCATAAAAGATTTGTTGGAAACGCCATTTTTAACAGAGCTTCAAAGCATTCTTGAATTAAAATAAATTCTCTTTTGAGACATCTTCACCAGAGTATGAAAAAACAAAATCATGAAAACATAAGCTATTCGTATCTGTACTTTTCAACAACCCCCACCAGAATTCCTCAGTAATTACTTTTGCCATGTCAACCAAAGAGTTAGCTGCAGGGAAAAAGTCTTTTCCTTCAAAATCCAGAGTAGATGTAAGAAATAGATAACTGCATAAAACCCTTTTTAGATCTGCTAGTTCTACTTTACATTCTTTTTTATAGTAACTCACATTACTATGTTGAATGTATTAAAGACTTATCCAAGGGCCTCCCCGTGGCGCAGCGTTAGCGCTGGGTACGAAGCTGCCCGCAGCCTCTGCAACGCCGGTTCGATCCCAGCTGCTCCGGCCACACGGAGGAGTCCCACATGGCGCGCAGACCTCTCCTGCCGCCCGCTGCTTCAGCAGTGTACTTCGGTCTGCCTGCTCTGCTCGCTCTGGCTCTGGTGAATCCTCTCACCTCGCTTCTGACTGTACCAGTGTTGTATAAATAAATAAATAAATAAATAAATAAATCCTTAAAAAAAGAACCTAAAAAAAAAAAAAAAAAAAAAAAGACTTATCCAAAAACAATATTTAATACATTTCATAGTGAAAATATTACAGAATTTATTATTTTCAGGGAAAAAAAACAAGTGAAATTAAACTACAAGCTGGCATATTTATACTATTGATTCCCCCCCCAAACTGAATGGTTATATATAAACCACCTATTTAAAACACTGTACGAGATGCTTAATTAAGAAAAATGCAATATAATATAAGGAATCAATTAATAGTAAAATTTAAGCTTAGTTAATACAAGTATTAAAATGTTAATAGGCCATAATTGTGTAAAATAAAATATTAGTTAAGTCCTGCCTACATGAATTATTCAATATATTGATTTTGCTATGTGTAATTAAAAATAAATATGTCTGGAAATATAGTTTTTAAAAATGGTTTTAATATATTACAACAGATATTATAATCTCCATTGAACCAGAACACATTTTCTAATAACATTTTGTACAAACATTTTTCATGCTTGCTTATTTTATATAAGATGTGAAAGAGAAAACCATGGTTTTTAACTACATTGTTCTAATTTGGGAAATAAACTCTACTCAATTTCTTTATTAATTTTAATTAATATTTCAATATGCATTTTGATTAATATTTTTTTCAAAAAAATGCAAAGACTCATGTCCTACCAGTGCTTTGTACCCTAAGCAATTGAAGAGACAGAAAATTCCTGATTTTAAATGGATCTCTGGCATAAACTTTCAGTGTATTCATTATTAATGTACAGCAATAGAAGCCTATGGTCTATTAGATGTTCTTTAAAAATCATCTGCGTGGAGTCTTTTACTTCATTTATGACTGGACACTCACGAGGGTCCATTTCAGTGTTGCTTCCTGAGACATAGTCATGTGATATGGAGCAATAACGTTTTGCTTTTTCTAAAAATAATGTTCTCCATAGACAGGTGCTTTGGGAGTTTTCAAATGAGTAAGTGGTTCCTTTCCTCAACAGACTCGAACAAAGGTCAAAGATAAAGGCCCTTGCAGAAATGTCTGTGTTCTCATAGCTTTCAAATAATTAAAAGGGAAAAATCTGATGTACTTGTACGGAAACATATCACTGAAAATAACCAGTTTTATGCACATTCCTTTCCTGAAATAACTAGCCTCACATGGCCATGTCTTCAGGTTACTGACTTCATGAATTATTTACTGCGGTCCAGTTGCTTAAGAAGAAATCATTTGTCTTTTCACAGACTTTGTCTTACTCCTTAAGGCATAGAGGCTGAGTGTGAGAATGATGTTGAGCGGGGGCTACAGTTCTCTGTAGATAATCTTTGTAGGGACGCCTTGGCGTGCTACCTGGCACAGAGTAAGTGCTCAGTATACTCAGGTGGTGTTGATGTTCTGTAATTATAATTGTGATTATTTGTACTCTGTGATGCTTTTTGATAAATGGCAAGGTGCATTATAACCATGAGCCCCTGATGAAATAAAAAAATGTTTTCTTTTTAAGACAATTTAATGTTTCAATAGTCAGTGATGATCTTTATAAATATAAGTAAAAGGTTCACTTCCAAAGCTTTATCTTTACTTGTTAATTACTTTTACATTAAAAAAATCTACTGTGTATTTCCCTATCTTTACGTAATATATGCTGTATATTTATTATGCAGATTCAGATTCATCAGGGGCCCACATGGTTCTTAACCATTCTAGCATATTCTTCCCTTTTCTTGATTATATAATTCAATCATCATCAAAGAGGTGATGTGCCAGTTATTAAGAATTGTTTTGCTGATTCCTGCTTTTTTGTTGAGTTCTTGAACACATATTACTTAGGTTATATCAGCTTGCTTTATTCCTCTATATGGAATTATTTGGCACACGATTTGAAACAGCATAAATTCTTCATGCAGTTGTAGGATATGATTTATAAAAGTCCTACAACATTAACTTAATTCTGATTTTCCTATGTATATTGAACGTAGCAGACTTTTCAAATGAGTCATATTCTTTCTTACCTCAAAGAATGTGACTCATTAAATTCTTACCTCAAAGAATATAAACTTACTGAGGATGTGATGTCCTTAGAAGTTAGTCCTTATCCAAAAAAATAAGAAAATAGATGTGCCATGGATGTGAGTACTCTGAATAAAGTGTCCTTCATAGGAGAAAGAGATAAAATGAAACATACCTGAATGTTTGCTATCATGTCATTTCGTGTCCATGCTTTACCCTCATGACCCTTAACATACTACTTGTTTCTGTCCCCACTCCATGGAGAACCATGGAATATAGAGAAGCAGCTTGCCAAATGTCAGTCAGCTAGGAAACAATGCATTTAATTTCAGATGTATTGGTTTGAGCCAATCTTCTTTCCTTTGGAAAATACCCTTCATATTAGATCTACTGATTAAGAAAGAAATACCTAACAAACATTTGCTATGTCCATGAAATACTGAGTTCCTCCAGATCCACGTACTACCCGTTTCTACTTAAGGAGTCTGTGCTATATAAATTGCATTCCTGCAGACTTGCGAGGACATTTGGCCATGGGAGTTATCAGGAGGATGTACTTAAAGTGTGGTCAAGATCCATAGTTACTGTGTCCAGCACTGCCAAGTTGCCATCTCTTAGCTCTCTCCAGCCTTGAGCGTGGTTCTGAATCCAGCTCCCTTCTCTGGTTCACAGACATGGCTTTCCCCAGTCTTTGTGTGTTCAAGCCCAGAGTCAGGCACAGCTCTCTGGCTTCTCTTGCTAGCCCATAGCACAGCAGTTACTCCCTGGTGATTTTCCTGAATAATGCCCAGGTATCCTATACATCCCTTTATTAAACAGCTCTCTATTCTGCAATTGCTAGTCCAATTATTGTCTTATGGGACTCTTAATAATTTAATTATTACATTGCACTGTTTTTGATTTATTTAATGTTTGGAGTGCATTATCCTTGGGCTGTATTTTCATAATATATCATCTGCTTGTGGATAATATCATAATACATATTTTATATAGTCCATGTTATTCCTTCCCAAATGAATGCCAAAAAAGGTTTGGACTTGTTCAGAGCCACACCTCTGTGTTTATATTTCAATTGTTTTAGAATCTTGTGCAGATAGAACCATGCACTTGGAACAGCTCGCATGACATTTCTATTTTGTAAATAAGAAAATCGAAGATGGAGAAGGGGCAGTCTTGGGTGAGGGAGCTGAAATGTGTATCCATCTACATAACCACTCCCTTCTCATTTATGTGTTTTCTGTTTTCTTTGAAGTCTTTCGTAGCCTTGTTTTCTGAATGTACCAAAATACTGTTTAATAATCATTTTCAGTTCAAAATATTCTTGCAATTCATTTCCATCATTTCTAGGGTCATTTGGTATTTTTGACTTGAGTGAATGCTTGCTTTGCTTCCTAGCTTGCCACAGCCAAGAGCTTCACAAAGGCTTCTTTCTCTGGTCAAAAAAAAAAAAAAAAAAAGTACTTCAGAATGAATGTGATCAAGTCTGTGTACACAATCCTTCATTGAATTGACACTTCCATTTTCCTGAGTTCCTCTTACTCTATATTCATGTGCTAAAATGATGCTTATCTGTGATTTCAATATTCAGTGATCTGATTCCATGAAAATGATGCTGTCACTTGTTAGGGAGACATCCCTGGATATTGACTTTTTAAAACCTTCTAGTACAAAATCAATCAGCTCAAGAAATACTGCTGGAGTTTAAAAACTTTTTTTGAACATTAAGATTTCAAAGTATAGTGGAACTAACTTAGATTGTAGAAATGTTCACTTACTTTAAATCATCATTTTAGTATATCAGAAATGATAATTACTCCATCTCACATAATTAAGAAAGAAAATCACTTGTAAATTTCCTTTCAGATAGATCCATGATGTGCATATCTTACTTGTGAAAGAATATATCTGACATGAATGCAAAAAAAATTTAAAGTGAAGCTTCTACTATAACAGACATTTGTGTTAGAAAATATTAACAAGTTACCATTGATAATAGTAAAAAAATTTCTAGTTTGGAGCTTAAAAATAATTTATTTTGACTTCAGAATATGTTGATCTCTTGTCTACTATTTATTGACATAATTTAGTGGTTAGTCAGTAACATTTCTAGGTCAACTTATTTCTGTTCTTCATCAAAGAAAATTTTATCTGTGTTCAATTATTAATTCCTTATGGCCTATTATATATATAATAGTTTTAATTTTTACATTGTTAGTGGCTATAATTTATATAGCTTAATAAACAACTATTTGATTGTAGTTTTTATTGTTATTTTTAATATAAGAATAAAATTAAATTAAACGAGAAACTGAAAAGTATTGGCTATGTTAGTGTTTAACATACCCAACGATGATTTGAATTTTGTCATAAAGTAAGACTTTTATTGTAGGTTAAGGCATTCTTATCATCAAGTACCTGACTTCATGTGGGTCTGTGACTGGACTGGATGATGTCCAGAAGGCACAACTACAGCTGTATAATTTATTAAGTGAGCTAAGAAAAAGTCTGTAATAGTCTCAAATTCTAATGGGTGCTTGCTTAGATTAAACTATGTATGCGCTCCTAAGTCCTCCATCTTCTTACATCACTGTGGACACTTTTATCTGCACTGCAATTCTAACTCCCAAAGGAAAACAACATATATTGAAACACTTAAATTTTCATGACTCATTACATTGGAAAAATAATTCTTGTCATTAAAGATTCCTTTGTTAAGTTTTTGATTTAACAATAGGGGTCCAGAGGAGTTTAGAATCAGGACCTAGAATAAAATGCATTAGATACTCAAAATATTGCTACAATTCCTTTGTAATCACCTGTCTATCAGTCATTTCTATAAGCCGAAGTCTCCACCGATAAAGCCATTTTTTTGTTTAGACACTTGACATTATGATCATAAGTTTTATTTCATGTTCAATGCTAAGTGCTAAGGAAATAAAGAAAAAAAAACTCCTGTTTTCATGTTGCTTTGTCTATTAGCAAAAAAAAAAAATGTTAAGTACAATTAATTAGAATATTTTGTTTTGAATTGTATTTGACATATTTAATAGAAATATGTGGATGTAATACACCTCACACCTTACACCTATGAGCAAGATCCATATTAAAAGGACCAGAAACAAGTGTTACTGGGCGGGATGTGGAGAAAAGGAACCCTCTTACCTTATGGTGAGGCCCTATGAAAACAGCATGGACATTTCTCAAAGATTAAAAATGTGTTTGCTGGGCCTCCCTGTGGCGCAGAGGTTGGGACACAATCTATGAAGCTTCCCGCAACCTCTTCAGCCTCTGCACCCTCTGCAGCATAAGTTCGATTCCCCAGCCAGCCAGGGAGCAACCCACATGGTGTAGCAGACCTCTTGTGACTCGCCCGCTGCTCCCCTCAGCAGTGTATTTCAGTCAATCCTCCTGTTTTGCTCCCCACTCTGTCTCTGGTGAATCCTCTCACCCCCCACCCACACACACCTCTCGCCTGTACCCCAGCTCTTGTATGCACAAATAAATAAATCTTTAAAAAATAAATAAATAAAAATGGATCTGCCATACAAGGCAACAATTCCAATCCTAGGTATCTACCCAAAGAACATAAATACACTAATTCCAAAGGAAACTTGCTTCCCATGTTTATCACAACACTATTTACAAGAGCCAAGTTATGGAAATAGCCTTAGTTTTGAAATACAGGTGAACGTATTAGAAAAAAGTGGTGAATACACACACACACACACACACACACACAATGGACTACTACTCAGCTATCAACAAAGATACGCTCTTGCCATTTGCAGCAACATGAATACAGAGGATTATGCTAAGCAAAGTAAGTCAGGAGAAAAACAAATACTGAATGGTGTGACATGTAGAATATAGAGAAACCAAACAAGGAGTCAGATACAGACAAACTAACAACTTACCCTAGAAATCTTATTTTAGAACTGAGGCTGGCAGAGGGGAAGAGGCTGGTTGAGAACAGAACGGGGGCAGTGGGGGCACAGTGGGTGGTGTGGAAGACTGTGGGTGTTTGGGTGGTGAGTGTGATGTGGGAACAACACCTGCCAGGGGAGATCTTATACCTCTCAAACACAAGAAACGTAAACCAATGTTACATCAAAAAAAAAAAAAAAAAACAGAAAAAAAGGACTGCAGTTCTTTCAATCAGCCAGTAAAAGCCTCCTTGAATATAATCTCTTTATTGGAAATTCCTAAATTGATCCCACTTGCACCTTGCACTCCCTGTTTCAATACCATCTGAGTATTGTTTTTTTTCTTTCATTATTTATATGCAGTTGGATGCAAGTATAGCTATTTTGCGTACTTAATTTATTTCTTTATACTAGATTAAAATTTATTCTATGGAAGAATGAGCATGTTTATTCATTTTGGTTTTGCTCACAGTATATCCTCATTAAATATTTGAAGTAATGAATTAAATGTAACATAGATTATGCTAAATTGAAAAAAAGAAAAATATACTTCAATTTAATAGAATTGTTAATATATAATTTAATAAGGTCAGATAGGAAAACTATTATTTACACAATTATTTTACTAGTCACTGTATCATATCTGGTTTCTTTGCTTATAAGAGATTTTAGCATATGAAATTTAGAATGAAATTGGTTTCATTGTGAGAAATGTATAATTAAAAATTCATGATGTTATTTTTATTAAGTTTAAGGATAAAACAACAGTAGTTAAAGCTAAAACATATCACATTATGCATGTACATAGAATGTGGCTTATGAAGTAGTAAAATTAAAGCAAAATGGAGAAGAGATGAGCTAGACTTGATGCAGTGGAGAGAGCACTTACATCATCCTCAAACAGAACAGAGTTAGATTCTTGAGCTAGGAGATGAGTGTTAGTTTTTTGATATCTTTGAGTGACTGTAACCTCATGAATCCATGCATGTATGTTTTGCAAAGCTACTATGGGCAGGAGCTGAGTTGTGCCTAGTCATAGTTGAAAATAAATAAAATCATTAGCAAGTCATGTGTTGTTATTAATTCTATGAGTATCATCCCATCATTATTACACGGTTCTTTATAAAGCTCTAGTACTGTAGTGTCATTGATGCATATATTATTATGTGTGTGCACGTATGTTCATATGTAGGGAGCATGAAAGAAGTTTATGAAGATAAGGTTGCTAATACAAAATGAGGGGCATATCGATAGGTTTTATCAAGTGTGAATTTGAGCATGATCAACAGCCTGATAATTTTTATATTTCAAGCTATTTTCCCAATTATATTAATAATTAATACTAAAAGTTAGTAAAATAATTGCATGCAGGCACTTTGGTTTTTAAAGTTACATTGCAATATTTAAGAAAACAGGCAGTTTTAAAAATGAAATGGAGAATACTATACCACCACAAATCAACAGGAAATTAAGTAACTGTCTGATGAAAAATGCAAGGCTGTGCAGTGAAACCATCCTTATAAAATTAAAACATTATTCATTATAAGACAGTTTCTATTATAGCTAGGTTTGTCTTTGGTTTGAAATTTACAAGTAGATAACCTAAGATAGCAGAGCCTTATTAGGAAGCCTAAAGACCCATCCATGCCTCTGCATTTTACACATTTTCTCTGCAACTCCAAGAAACTAATGTTCTACCCCAAAAGATCGCTCCCATAAGGACCTCTAATTTATGAAGTGCTAAATCAAAGTTTACAACCTCGAGATACTATCGGCTTAAATCCAAACATTTTAAGATGGTTCTTAAGGAATTAATTCATTTATAGCGTTCTCCTTTTATGCTGGCCTTTAAGAATTTTGATGAAGACCGAATTACTTTACTAAAAATTACCTCATTTTACTTTGTCTTGCCGATTTACTTTTTCTTCCTTTGTAACCCATAGAGTAAAAGCCATTTCACCGTTAAGGATTGGGGACTGCAGAATGTATCCCCCAAAAAAACCTATTAACTCTGCCTCTCAGCCCATAGGATTGTTTTTTTTAAATGCAATAATATAGGCATATATTCTTAAAACACCTTAGTAGTATTGAAGTATTAAAAGCAATTACATATTCAGGCAGATTTTTAGGTATAAAACTCTTCAGAAAATATGTGAAGTCCAGAATCTCTATTCTCACTGTTTCTTAATTATCCTTCAACATGAAATCAAGAGAAGATATATAATAAAAGCAATTGTCACCATATATTATCATTATATAAATTCTAGATAAGACTAAATATTTCAAGGGAAGACTGCATTATAAGAAGTCTTTGGCATTTGTATGTATCTTGCATTTTCTTCCAAATTTCATTTAGTAGAATTGACTTTTTTTAAAATCAAGTTTAATGTTTGTTTTGATTCACTTATAATAAAATTTACAAAGTTATTATATGCACAACTTCAATAATACCTACATAAGACCTTAAGTTGTACAAATAAATCTATATGATTACATTTTTTACAGTAGCTTAGTTATTTTTGGATTTGTAACTTATCTGACCAACTCAGCAACCTTGTCACTTAAGCAGGGCACATGCATCGCTGTTTTCTAAGTGAAGTGAGTCCTGTTACGGCAAAATCTGAGAGAGGGACAACATACAAGACAAAGCCTGAAACTCAGAGCAGAAATAGAGGAAACTTGCCGGATCAAAGTCACCTGCATACTCAGCATACTGCTTGCCTTAGTATTTCCTTGAGCTTTGGTTTTCAATCAAATTCTATTGTCTATAGTCTCGGAAGCTTCCAGAAAGCAGTAGGGAGGATATAAGTAGTAAGTAATCAGGTACAGTGATAGGTTCCAAACACGGATTACAATAATAGACTTATGGAAAAAGTTAATCTTTAATATAGTTTCTATGAAAAGGTTAAAGCATCAGAATTATATTTCAGAAGTGACAGGCATCCTTTGCATTTGATTGTTGACATAATCAGAAGATTAATAGGAAAGAAAGAAAATGTCAGCTAGCATTGTGAAAGTCGTCGCTGTAAAATATACGCAAAGTCAAGTATTCCATTGATTTTATTCCTTGGTTCCTCTGGAGTTTCTGAAAGGGCAGACACACAGTTGCTATCTAAAGCTGCTCTCCCCAGTTACAGATTTGGCATATTATAGCAGTGATGTATGGTGCAGATGTATACATTCCTTCTGAGGGCTCATTTTAATTTCTTACTCAAGCTGATTTCTTGTTTTAAAAAAAGTGATGAAAAGCTTAAGTGTTTTTTTTTTTCTTTCATCTTTAATCTTTCCGTTCCATGCATTTACTCAAGTATATAGTGGAACAGTTCTCTTAACTTTCACATCATGCCATACACGGAGAAAGATACCAGCACCATGTGCGGAGGAGGCCAAGGAGGACTTTGGAGGAAACTGGACTGGGGTACAGACTACCCAGGACCCCCGCTACAGCCTGGGGTGGGGAACGAGAAAAAGTCTCTCAGCATATGTCTGACCCATCCAAGACCTCAGTTTGAAATCGTTTGCTGTCCTTAAGTTTGTGGGATTCGGAATATTCCAGAATTTCGAATCTAGGCATGACCGCTTAGTATCTCCATGACCTTGGACTTAACTGATCTCTCTGATGCTCAGTTTTTACATCTGCACAGGGGAGCTGCGGAGGAGGCTGTCTGAAAAGGTGAACATGATGATGACTGAATGAGGAGTGTATTTGTTAGCCAGTTGAACAGAACACTGGGCAAGTCCTAAGCCTTCAGTGAGTTTGGGCTTCGACTCCTTCTCCTCCCACCCCACCCCCACCCCCCAACTCCAGATTCAGTTCTTTGAGCATCAGGGTAGGAAAGGCCACTGTTGGTGCACTAAAAATTCGTAGTCAGAAGTGAGTTAAGTCACAGAAAGCCATGGAAGCCCCAGAGGAAAGCACCCATATCTCATCGAAGCCCAGTGAGATGTGTTTGTTGGGCAAGAACAAGTCATCCATCTGCTTTTTATCCAGGCTCATCCCAGTTTGATGCTCCTGTCTTTGGTGCTCAGTATTCTTCTCTAGGCTTCTGTGAGCTCTCACTGTAATTTGGCAACTGAAAATCAAATCTCTCCTCTGGCAGTGGAACTGGCCCATTGATCTGCCTTTGATACTTTGATAATTCTGCCCCGATGTTGCTATACATCCCAATGAAGGAAAGTGTGATTTCCTATCATGTAGTCAATTATCATCTCTATCCTCAGCTTATAGTCAACATGGCCTTTCATGTTTGAAAAGATTTGCTACGTGAGCTCCATGATATTTGCAAAGAGAAAGGCAAATGCACAGGGAGTGGGGAAAAGGAGTGTTAGAACTGAACGCAGGGACCTCATTAAATCCAGTCAGTCACAAACAGATACCCGGTCCCGGATGGGGACCACATTTGCCGGAGATCACATAAGTATTGAGCAGCAGGGAAAAGTTTGAGACCTGGAGCTCTTGTCCTGTTCTGCGCTGACCTCCCTACTGGTGAGCGAATTTTCTCCCCAGGACGGTTGTGGTTACCTGTACAAGGTCTGCCATCAAAGAGCCATCAATCCCTGGATTTAAGCAGCAGTCACAGAATCGTCTATAGTGGCTTCCGACAACATGTTCTCTGAGTTTGCAAAGTAGAGCAGGGGGAAATGCGCGTTCTCTACACACATTTAATATCACACACACATTAAGCAATCATAGGTTCTTCATGTAGTGATGTGGACAAGGTAGTGCTACCCGTTCTGACATAGCAATTCAAGTAGGTAAACAAAGTCAAAGTGATGACTTCTCCTAGTCACCGTACTGGCACAGTGCTCATGAAGCCTCTTTCTAGTATTTTCTATTCTGATACAATGATGGTAAGAGCATTAATGACTAAGAAGGCCATGTATTTTTTCTAGAAGGATCGCCGTGATAAAACAGTAACTTATCTTTGGCATATTTAAAGTACCTCCAAGCTCCTAACTAGACATTTTATTTGGAAATATACTCTAGGGAGATAAGTAGAATTGCCACATTTAGTAAATATATTGTAAAATATCAAAAGGAAGGAGCTGTTTGTGAGGTGGCATAAAACCAATAAAATTCCACGCACATTGCCATTATAAGTGGCCAAGTGACAGCAGTTTTAAAGTCCTAACGACAGGTGACAAGTAGGTATCCTTTGCCAGACACTTCTTTTCATGCGGGGAAAGGAAAAGAAATTTCATGAAATCCAACTAAACAACAGTAATGACTAAAATATGAGAACGAAGACACTGCTGAGACAGAGGGCAATAAAATTGAGAATAAACTGTAAAATGATGTGAATTCTGGGATTACAGTTTTATGCAGTAAATTAGTTCTGTGGATTCAGCCATTTTGTAGTATATATCAAAGATGTTACATATTTTGCTTGAGTGACCAGGTTTGACAGACTACATGGGCCAAATTAACCAGAAAATTGTGAGTAATAAATTTTAATGTCCCTGTGAATAAAATGATTATGGAAAGGTTTCAGGTGTGTTTTGATTTTTCAAATTCTAATAATCAGTTGGCTATGACTGCTGGTATAAAGTGGGCAACAAGACATCAAATGTGTTTTCAACAGTTATGAGCTCTCTGCTTGGCAAGAGGGACCAAAAAAAAAAAAAAACAATTTCCAAAATCCTTCCTTTTTAAATAATTCTAAAGTCAAAGAATGGCTTTCATAAAAAAAAAAAAAAATGTCATATACAGCAGGTGAAATCTCCAAATCCAGGTTCTTTCACCTTGCTCAGCGTTGCTACTGAGCATTCCAGCTGCCAACCTTAGAAGCCTGGAGGGCGCCGAACCCCTCTCTCCCTGCACCTCCATCCTGGAGGCTGATCTCAGCACCAGGGTGGCGTGGGCTCCACCTCCCGCTCTAGGCTTTCGCACGGCTCCTGGAATCACAGCCGCCTCTTGTGTCTCCTTCCATATAGCCTTGTCTTCCTCTTCTCCATTTTTTATGTGAAACAATTTAGCCGTAGAGCCGTCCTCGCGAAATAAAGCAGCAGCCCTGCAGTGTGCTGTGTGTAGCGCAGGAGAGAGGCCCCTGCGTGGCCCCTACCTGGCCTCGCCTCACATGGGACCTGCCCCTCCCTCTCTCTGGACAGCCACAAGTTGTCCTCTCTGTAGTCTTGAAATCTGGCCAGTATCTTTCTGGCCTCAGGCTGCTGCCAGGCTGTTTGCTCTGTTTCATAATTTCTCTTTCTTCCAGTTCCTTTCACAGATACTCCCTGCCCGCTAGCTGACTGACTCCTTTAGTGACCTTCCCTTTGCACACATGAGGTGCTGCTTGATGATGAGGTGCTTGATGATGAGGTGCTGCTTGAGGTGCAGCAGTGATGGATGACAGTGTGATGGGCCCCCCAAAGTAAACAGATTCCCACATGAGCTAGCAAATCCACTACTGGGGATATCCCTCTGAGAGTTCAGAACAAGGACTGAAAAATGATGGTTGTTCATCAGCACCCACAGTAGCATTAGTGTGGCCCCAGCACAGAGGCTCAGATACCCACCAGCAGGCAAACGTGAACAGCGCAGATGCGCGAGGGATGTGGAAATAGTGTGAGGAAATAGTTCTGCTGATGGCGACGGTTGCGTAAGAGCATAATTATACTTGCTGACGCTGTATTGTGCTACTTAAAAACTATTAAATGTCTGTTAATATATTTTACCACAATAAAACCTCAGAGACATATATTTTGTAATTTTCCTCTTAGTAACCTTTTCCTTTATTCAATCTATCATAAAATTCTAAAATATTTACAATTGATAATTGCATGTTTTCATTCGATTAGTACATTTTTTACCTACATTGGCCTGGAAGTCATGAGAGTGTGGGAACACGGGGCCTACAGCTTCTATATGGGGGTGTCTGTTCCCACTGACCACTTCGTGCCAACCTCAAGGACTAATGTCATAGCCACTGAAAGTTTACTCTATAGATAAAAGATAGTTTTAATGGATAAAACCTACTTTTTTACATTTTTGCAGAGATTATATGTTATAATCTCTGTTCTGGACTGTAGGTAGATTGATATTCCTCCCCTGTGATTACTCCAAGGTGCACAATAAGGTTATGCATACAAAAACCTCGCATGCTGTCTAGCCAATAACAGGCCTTGCATATGTTAGGTGTTCAATAAGTAATATTTTCCATATTTGATCTTTACACTAACAAAGCTATCCAATTGGTGTTCATCCACTATGTGAATCAAGCTAGTTATGTGTGAATTACTAAAAGGAACACATACACTTTGAAATAATTTTAATACATTCAATTTTTAATAATACCAAACATCTGTCCACACAGAGATAATGTAGAGATGCTCTACAACAGGATGAACCCTTAGTCTGTATACACGACCCAAGAGATTATTATTGCCAAAAATTCAGTTGCAAAATATGCAGTAAAATTTACCCCCCAGAGTAACTTTAACCTAATGTTCTAAAGGCCAATAAAGCATTTCCTTCTTTTAAAATACAATATTAATATGGTTAGCCATATTCAGCTCAGTTCTCCCTTTTTAAATAAGTCAAGTACATTAGTTCACTTTCTGCACCTGCATGAAGCAAGAAATAATTATTCTCTACTTCTGTTGTGACAGTGTCAGTTTTTTTTCCAGCCCTTACAGGACAAATAAATTCCTACCACATCAGCAGGCAAAAGTTTTTTCTACTCAGGTTCTTTTTACCTGACCTCAGGAAGAGTCTGGGGAATAGTGCTCTGCTTTCCTTTGTGGATATAATTTTTATATATAAAAATTGCCTCATCTTATATTCTGTTAAACCTACTAAAGTTTTATACTGTATGTAACTCGGAGGCATATAAAGAAAATTGACATGCTGTAGGTTAAAACAATAAAGAACAGCTGTCTCCTACTTTTAATATTGACTATAATTATTTTTATTCTACAAAATTCCTTCTAGTATTATAATAAAAATGATTCCAAATTTTCTATATCATAAATAAATTTGATCTACAATATTTATCTAAAAATCCCAAAATGACACTGAGTCAGGAATTAAATGTGGTAAGATTACGCAGATGAAATACTAAGAGACCACTTGGTGAGAGTCTCTTCATAGAAAGTCTGCGTTACTCTGGAGCTCTGCAAGGTGGCTTTTCACATATGTTAAATCAAATCAATCATACCTTTCTTTCATCTATGCTATAAGTCATTCATCAAAAATATCAGATCATGTTCCTGCGTGAGCTTGTGTCCATGCTTTAGTAATGCAGTGATTGCAGTTTTATTACTTGAAATGGCTTTGACTGCTGGGTACAGTAGCACAAAGGATTCTTACACCATGTTGTTCTTTTCTTTGAGTTTAGGTCCTATGGCAGCACTGCCTTCAGCGCACTCTTGATATATACTTGGTAGTTAATTGATTTGAGAGATCAAATCTTCTGAACTAAGATTCAGACTCCTCATGTTTCTTCATTAAACGCCTGAGATTGGGCTCACCTGATACATGGGACCCTTTAAAATGATGGAGGAGGGCCTCCCCAGTGGCGCAGCGGTTGAGCGCTGGGTTGCGAAGCTGCCCGCAGCCTCCGCAGCGCCGGTTCGATCCCCGGCTGCTCCCCGGCCACCGGAGGAGGGTCCCACATGGCGCGCAGACCTCTCCTGCTGCCCGCTGCTCCCCTCAGCAGTGTACTTCGGTCCTTCTGCCTGCTCTGCTCCCCGCTCTGGTGAATTCTCTCGCCCTCCTGCGCTTCTGACTGTACCCAGTGCATGTACAGGCAAACAAACAGACAAACAAATAAATAAATATACATGCCTCTTTAAAAAAAAAAAAAAATGATGGAGGAGCCAAGAAAAGCAGTGCATGTGGGTGTGCGTGCGTGCGCATACACACATACACACTTCAAAGATATCTTATTTCCCTTCATTAGCAAAAATTAAATGACACTTGTGTGATAACTCTTGTGCTATGCACTAGAGACCCAATTTATGTCAAGGGTCATTTTTTTTTTTTTCATTTTCTTGCTAAGGTTCTAGGGTGGGTGTCAATTTCCACACACACGTCTCTGATATTATCTCTGTGTACTGTGGTCAGAGCTCATAACAGTTCTACACATACTAGTATATATGTTTACATGCTTATACATATTTATACTTTCATAACATAAAGAGATCATGTTGAAATATTTCTTAAGTGTTAAACTAGTAATAAAATCAGCATCATTCACAACATGTAATATTATTTCCAAAAATCATTTTAAAAATTCGCATCCTCTGTGTGTTGCTAAGATACACTTCTTTTGTGGATATGGTAGTACTAACCTTTTGCCAAAGGTTCCAGAAGGTTAGCTAGACATTTTTTTTTACAGTAACGTAAAATAAACTGTTTTATTGCTCCCAGTAAACTGATTTATTGCTGTACATATAATTTTTCATTAACCAGAGCTCACAACTTTCTTCGGGTTATTCAACTACCCATGCACTGTTTATTCTAAGAATGTGAAAATAACATAAGCTAATATGGAAGCTATATTAAAAAGACAAATGTGGCTGTTGTATTCTGGGATCATTATAGAGAATACTCAACATGCTTCAGTGTTTATAAGTAAATAATTAAGAAAAATGATCTTTATAACAATAATGTGAGTCAGTGACAAATTTGAAACTATTCAAAATAAAATTTGATTTCACATACTTTCTTTACAAGAGCAAGAAAGTATATTTTGCACAAACTTTTGAAAAGTAAATTTAAATGAAAAAATTGCTTTTAAAAATTCTGCTTTAAAGACACTATTCTTCTATGCAAGCTTCCCCCTTTTTCCATAACTTACTTTCTGTTGCTTAGATCTCACAGGTAATAGAATATATGGGCATTTTATTCTGTTGTTGACATCTTTTTACGTGATTATTGTAATCTGGCTTCAGAATTTCATGTTTGTATTTATCACCAGAGTTTCATTTCATATCAGACAGAATAGTGGACCTGAATATTTTATTCTTTTGTGGACAGTGTTGTACTGGATTGGAGATCATTACTTGCCATAATAATTGCATTTTATTCTCTTTAGAACAAGTAAGCAGAAAATGTACACTTCTTGGTATTTAGAACATAAAATATAAAGGTTACAGTATGGAGACTCCCATTTAATTTCATGTTTTAAAGATTTCATTGTAATCCGATTTAGCCTTTAGATGGAGGAGAAAATTTGTAGGTTGTTTCTGAGCTTTTCTACTTTTCTGTGAAATAATACATATAATTTAAAAATATAAGAAAGGTACTCCAAGGCATTTTCCATATGCTTTGCAACTCCCTGTATAAACCAAAGAATTCTTGATCCCCATCCCATTATTTTGCTCTTTTGTTACAGTGGCTATTTATGACTTGACTTAAAGACGGTAGGCGTCTAGTCTTGAGGTTCTGAATTGAGACATTGACTTAATTAATGTGGTGAGCCTGCCTAGCTACACAGGGGCAGTGGGCAGTTAGCTGCATAATAGCCAGGAGAAATGACTCTGATCCAATTGGTCACAGGACAGCTATCACCAAAACCAATTTCTTTATAATTAAAAGGTGCTCCAAGGCACTGAAAAAACTTGGAAGTTGACCATGGATTGGGGGAAGTTGGGGGATTTTTTTTTTCATAGACAGCAACCACATTGAAGCAATTTCTGAAACACACTGATAAGCAGTGCTTTTGAATTTACATTAAAAAGCTCAATAGCTACTACCTGTGAGAACAGCTCACACTTCTCAACTGACTTGTGTCCTGCAGAGATTAAGGACAGAGGCCTCTAGAAGATTAGCATGTCACTTGGTCTAAGTGACAAACAATCCATTTTATTGACATGGACTCCATCCTGCAAAACAAGCACTTTTGACTGAAACATAATGAAAATTTGGTGTGCTTTTATAGACCCGCATACAATCGGTTTCTACACATTGGTGCCAGCTAATGTCGGCAGTGTCTGTAAATGAAACCAGCAGTCCTCATTATTGGTGGCATGTGGGCACATGCCTGTGAATACTAATTCAGTGGAGCAGACCCAAGGAGCTTGACATTACTTTTTAATTTTACCCAAGTCTTGCTATGGTCCAAAGTTATTAAGCCGTATTCATTGAATTCGGCAGGCTATTACTTTGCATTGTTACAATTCCTATTGCATCTCAGCTCTCAATTGTAAAGCCAAACAGGCTTTGATTTGATTTCTAATTGTTTGTTTTCAGCAACTTGAACCTGAGTTTGTTGCATCTGTGTAGAGCAGAGAGAACTGCATGGGTAGCAGAAGAGTTCTCTCCCCTAACTTTCTCTGCCCAATGCTATAGCACAGAGTGTGGTGTGGATGGACGCACCTGTTAGGCCACAGCTACCCACAGAGATGGCAGACTGGGAGGCAGTGCTGGGTTGAAACGGTCTGACACATTGGAGAGCTGGCATTTTCTAACATTTCTGCCAGCTGCCTGTGTTAGCAGGCAGACGGAGGGGCACCCCAGGATCCCCAAACTTGCAAGCTCTAAATCAGGTCTGCTATTCCCCACATAAAGTCAAAACATTCCGAGTGTATAAGTCTATCAGTAAAAAAGAACTTTAATAGGATTAGTGTGCAATAGAGGGAAGAGAAAGGATAATGGTTTCCCAATGAAACATTCAAAGTTATCCATCCCCTTGTGGGTCCACTGAGGACCAAAAATTGTCAGAGTCTAAGACACCTTCTGGTGGGGACCCACAGGAAAGGGGTCGAAGGGGCCAGGCAAGTCTGGAAGGAAAAGAGCAAAATCAAAGTACAAATCGAAATGAAGGCTGCTCTTGTCAGCCTCCTCACGGCTCTCGGACCCATGTCTCTTCCCCCAAGTCCCCGGTGCAAGCACGGCTTCTTCCTCGCCTGTCCCTCTGCCCCCTGTGCCTCCTCCAAGTTCCCTGCCAAGTCTTCTCCCTCCTCTCATTCCACTTTCGCTTCCCCTCACCACTCAGCTCCACTCTTTAGCAGGTGAGGCAGTGCAGGTGGAGCCGCCCCTTTTCAGATTAAGCTCTCAGACCTGGACTCCACGTTAGAGGAAATAAACCTGGGCTTATACCTTGGGAAACAGTGCTGCCGTGTTTTCGCTTTGGTTTTTGATCTACAGTATAAGAACTCTTTGTGCTCTCAGTTAAAACATGCCAGAAAGCTGCCTGCTACGTGCGATGGGGAAATTCCACTGCAGAGAATATTACAGGACATGAAAACCCTTGTTTCCACAAACTGTAGCTGCTGTTTAATATTTTTTTTGAAACATTTATGCAGAGTAAGAAAAAAATACATGTTAAACCCTCTGTGTTAATCACAGTAATTTCAATCACTTTAGCGTAAATTAAGATTTAAGTTGAAAAAAATGGTAGGACCTAAAATTGATCCTAGGGCATATCAAGCCCGGTCAACTTTTTTTCCATTAAAATGCTTGTTTAAAGCAACTATAGACCAGAGACTCTCTACAGTGGGGGCGGGGGGAGGAGAAGAGGGATTAGGGTCAGAAAAAGGGGGTGGGAATTGTATGGGGAATTTAACTGTAGGGGCAGGAACAGGGCACTGAGCAGGTTTTCTGACCCAGCAGACCGGGTCAAGGAGGAGTCAGAGTCCTCAGTGGCTTGTGCAGGTCTTTATTTAGATTCACCAGGCACATGGCAGGCGGGGGTGCTGGGGGGCCGGGAGGCTGGCAGTCCTCCCAGCCCCCAGCAAGTCCTCACTCTATCTGGGCTCTCTGGCCTTCTCTCTGCTTCTCTGCTCTCGGCTTCTCTTTCAGCTTCTCCTGGCTTCCCCATGACACCACCCTAAAAAGCACAGTCTTAGCACAGGTGTACCCACTTCAGGTGCCCGCCATCAGGCATGCATTCAGGATCACAGGGTTCTCTCATCTATCCTGATGGCAGGAGGGCAGAAAAACCTGATATTTTTCCTTTCCCTACAATTATGCAAAAATGAAAAATGATGTAAGAATTATATAAAATAAAATAATTTATAAAAAAAATCCTAGGGGCCTCCCTGGTGGCACAGTGGTTGAGCGCTGGACTGCGAAGCTGCCCTCAGCCTCTGCAGCACCGGTTCAATCCCCAGCCGCCGGCGAGGGTCCCTCATGGTGTGCAGACCTCTCCTGCCGCCCGCTGCTCCCCTCAGCAGTGTACTTCGTCTGTCTGCCTGTTCTGCTCCCTGCTCTCGCTCTGGTGAATTCTCTCACCTTCCCAAGCTTCTGACTGTACCCAGTGCTTGTATAAATAAAATATTTAAAAAATAAATTAAAAAATAAATCCTAATTTAAAAAAATAAATAAAATGTTTGTTTAAATATTCCTGTTTCTTAAAATTTCTTTTGTAGCCCAGATAAGCCTTGCTAAGCTAAAATTTTATAAAATCTGTTTTTCTGATTTTGCCAGTTTTACAGCTGTATCTTGTCATTTGGGGTCCTCTGATATGTATTATTCAATATGTGTATGCATAATTTCCTACAAAATAGACATGATTGTGTACCTGTAAAAATAAAAACACCTTAAGTTGTAATTTGGTCTTTAGAAATTGACTTAATGTGAGGGCCAAATTGCCTCAAATTCCAGTGCCCACTTTTGCCAGTGAATAGCTCACAAATGTAGACGTTTAACTTTAAATAATCCACCCAGATGCTCGGGGACACTGCACTACCCACTTGGGTTGTAGTGGGGCATCTTTAAGGACCTGGTGGATTGGCTGTACCCAACTGAGACCACTGAGTCAGTGGCTTTGACCTAACGATCAGATAGGGCAATGGAGAAGAAATGGGGTATTTAAATACGCCAGAGGGTTACCCTGCAATTTTAATATTTAAAGAGGAGTAAATGGGAGAATTGGAAATGATTCTGAGGCACAGAATAGTTTTGAGGAAATGCATCTTAATTCCCAACACTCATCCTTCATGTGCTCTGCTTGAGAATGCTGATTTCTAAACCTCGTCTTACAAAAGAGAAGCATTTAAGGTCACAAAAAGACATTGTCCAGGGCCTGGCCACTGCACCCTTCGACGTGAGTGTTGGAGAATCCCTACTGGGGATTCTTCACCTCACCTGGAGCTACGAGTCCTGGAGTCTGTCTCTGACTCTACACGGCCAGTCCAGACATTGCCCTCGCCCCTTGGCTGCTGGGCGCGAGGCTCTCCATAATGCTCCTTTTTTTTGCCAGACAACATGGTGGGAGCACAGTGTTACCTCCTTGTGCCTTCAGTTTGTATTTTTCTACTAATCAATGAAATTGGGCATTTTTCCTCTTGGGAAAAATTTCTACTTTTGACAAAATCCCTTGTCCGGTCTTTGGTCCATTTTTCTACTGGATTCTGAGTCCCCCCTTTCTTGTTTTCCATGCTCTCCATACTCTCTCAATCCAAATTCATGACTACTGAAGGTGTTTGCGTTTCAGAGGCTTTGATATTCACTTTATTTTTATGGGTCTTTTGATGAAGAGATGTACTTGAGCTTAATGTATTTAATATATCAGGTTTCCCCATTTTACCATCTGAAATTAATTTTGCTTAAATTGCAAAGTTGATTTCAATGTGAAAAATCTGTGTGGCCAATCCCTCCATCAGTACTTAATGAATGGTCCAGGCAGTCCTGCTGATTTGTATGGACACCTCTGTTACAGAGATCGTCCATAAGAGGGCATCAGTCTGTTTTTAGGTCTGTGATTTTTTTTAAAAAAAAAAGTTTTGTTTTTTTTTTTTTTAGCTCTTCTGCCCATTTTTTGACTGGATTATTTTCTTTGTTTTTGTTGAGTCTCATCAGCTCTTTGTAGATTTTTGTGATCAGTCCTTTATCATTAGTGTTGTGTGCAGAAATTTTCTCCCAGTCGGGGGGCGGGGGGAGGTGTCTCTTTGTTTTTGTTATTGTCTCTTTTGCTGTGCAGAAGCTCTTTAATTTGATGTAGTCCCAGCTGTTAATCTTTGCCTTCACTATCACTACTTTGGGTGATGTGTCTGTAAAGATGTCTTTGAGGTGCATGTCATGTAGTGTTTCGCCTGTATTTCCTTCTATGTATTTTATGGTTTCAGGTCTTATGTCTAGTTCTTTAATCCATTTTGAGTTGGTTTTTGTGCATGGTGTGAGGTAGTGGTCAAGCTTCATTCTTTTGCATGTAGCGACCCAGTTTTCCCAGCACCATTTATTGAACAAACTTTCTTTGCTCCAGTGCATATTCCAAATGCCCAAAAATAGATGACTGGATCAAGAAGATGTGGTACATATACACAATGGAATATTACTCAGCAATCTAAAAAGATAAACACATGCAGTTTGCAGCAACATGGATGGAGCTGGAAGGGATCATGCTCAGCGAAATAAGTCAGAAAGAAAAGGAAAAATACCGGATGGTCTCACTCATAGCAGGAATTTAGAAAACCTAAATAAGGGACCAGGAAAAAGACTAATCAATACAAAGTAAAAATCAAAATCAACAACAACTATAAACCAGAGACACGCTGCGGGGGGTAGGGGGAGCGATGGGTGGGGAGAGGAAGGACTAGAGTCAAAATAAGGGGGGGGTGCAATTGTATGGGAAATACAGCCATAATGAAAATGCATACATTGTGCAAAGATGAAAAATTACGTAAAAAATATATAAGATAAAATATTAAAAAATAATAAAAAAATAAAAGGTTTATTTATGCAGACAAGAACTGGGGCACAGGCCATAGGTGGGGGATTGAGACGATTCACCAAAAAGAGCAGGGAGCAGAACAGGTGGATCCACTGAAATACACTGCTGAGGGGAGCAGCATGCAAGACAGGAAAGGTCTGCTGCGCCAGATCTGTGTTTTATTTTCATTTTATGTGCTTTTCTTTGTACTGATTTTGCATAGTCTTAAACAGCTATAGCTTTAAAAGAAATAACTACATAGCAACTAGATTGACTAGTTCCTCGTTTTTCCCTTTTTGGGAATCCTGTTGTTGTTCTTGGTTCTTTGTTCTTCCAAGTACATTCTAAAATAAGGTTGTCAATATAAATAATATATAAATATACTTTTATAAAATGACAATTATATTGTAGATTTTATGTAATAATAAAAGCATGCTGTTCTGTAGTTAGGTTAAGCAGGCCTTAGGGCTTGACATTGCTAATAAACTTTCACAAATGAAAAAGAAGGCATTTAAGCACAGAATATAAAAATGAACAAAAGTTATTAACACACACATTAAGAAAGAAAAATAAGAAATCAAGCAAGGAAAAACATACATACAAGATACAACGATAAAATGTGTAAATATACATCTTTGTTATTAATAGGAATTGAAACCTAATAAAAAAAATATCACATTCTCAGTCTGTGATATTGGTGAAAATTTTAATGCACTCATTATTTATGAAGACAAGAAAAATACACATTTGTTTGTAAATATATCTAATATAAAATGTGTATTCATAGACACATACACCGAAA
Organism: Talpa occidentalis; assembly: GCF_014898055.3. Lineage (NCBI taxonomy): Eukaryota > Metazoa > Chordata > Mammalia > Eulipotyphla > Talpidae > Talpa > Talpa occidentalis. The sequence continues at coordinate 116,126,615 of NW_023605194.1, forward strand.
TCCTTATGTAATATAACTTACTTTCAACCGTTGACTGCCATATTATTTCTTTGTGCTTTGCCTTTTATTTTTTACCAATTACACAAAAGAAGTAAGGTATATGGTCATCATACATCTATTTTATAAATTCTAGTCTTCACAGTTCCTAATAATTGTTCAGTTTTGACATGTAAAGTGCGTTTTACTTATTGCAGTTCCTAAATGTTAATTTTTAGCTACCAACAATCACCTTTACAAGAATGATAAATTAGTATATGTTTGAATTCTTAGGCTGATGTTGTGAATGGTTTGAATGAAATTTTGAGGGGAAAAATAAATGCTATGTAAATTTAGTGGTATTTTTGAACTGTAGAATTTCCTCAAATGTTGGAAGCTTAAGAGAATGTGTTTTCTGAAAAATAAAGATGTAAACTTTTTCCCTGGCAATTATATGAGGAATTAATTACCTAGAAAGTATATTTACTTATTATAAGTCTGAAAGAGTTCATTCTCCTTCCTCCTCTCCCTACAGAGAATTGTAGATGATCTCTTTATCTATGTCGATCTAGATACGTATAGATATATAGATATATAGAGAGATATAGATATAGATACACTCACATATATTCTTTAATACTTCATGTTTCCTGCTTTGTCGTACAATCAACTATAATACAGTAATCCAAACGTTTGCATAAATGCTGTTGTGGCTTCTACATAATTTCTTCAAGTTAATATGTTTTGAATAACAAAGCCTTTTTAGATATACATCATTTAGCATTTCTTTCACATATGCCGCCTGTGACCAACGTGCTGAGTGGCACGGAGCAGAGAAAGCACGCTGTTTCTTCCCGTCTTAAGTCTTCCTTCCTCCGCCATAAACCTCCTTTTCTGATTCCTTACTTGCCTTTTCCTCCCCCCCCCTCTTTTCCTCACAGTATTGGCTCAGCACCACAGCCATTATGTGAAAAGGGTAAAAGATTTTGCTTCTTTTAACCCTTATATAGTCATTAATTATTGCATATTTTCCTTTATAAAGCAAAACACACAAGAACAACCCCTCCCAGAAACAAAGCAAAAGGACAAAATGAACAAACAGAAGCCATTTTGCTCTGCTTGGTGCCACTGGTTGAAGAAGATTTTTTCCTTTCTTGTGTCTTTCTTCTTTCATGTTGAAATATTTATATGGACAAGGCACTAAGCGAAGCCTTTCTTGCGTGGCGCTGCAGAATAGAAAAATAACTCCACGTCCCTAAAGCAGCTTACCCATAGATATGACCTGGCTTTAATAAGTATCTGCTTACTTAAGTTTGGAAATAGATCTGATCAGTAAGAAACAGATCTCAATTGGCTACAGGTTCTTAGTATCTCTAAGTGTCTATAAACCAGATGCTTAAGAGAGAAAAGCTATTTGCCTTGCTAAACTCTGCAACATTTCTCTAGTTTTTTTTTCTTTTTCTTTGTACAGTAAGGCTATGATTTAAGTGCTACTCTTATCACTTTATAGAAGAGGAGATGAGGTCACAAAGAGCATACACACCTTGGTCAAGGTCATTCAGCTTCTAAGTGTCCAGACTGGGATTCGCTTCATAATGTCTGCCTTCAGCCTCTGGATATTTAATTATGAAGTGATTATGCCTTTTTAAACAAAACTAGGGCACATTTTAAATATATTATCATTGGTAACAACTTTTTTTTTTTTTTTGAGGATCCTTTTGCTACTTGGAAAGAGCCAAATGTAATTTAAAATTACATCTGGTGAAAACATGGATATTCATGCTTGGCAATAGCTTAGCCATTTAAACACTCAATTTTGAGAAATGAGATGAATTTTTATATGGCCTGTAAACAGCTCTTACAACAATTCTAAAAGAAGAAAAATCCAGAATAGGATTTAAGGATGGCCATTATACATCAAAATATAGAATCACCAAGAAACTCTTGCTAAAGTTAAAATTCTCACTTAGACATCACTGAATTTTCTCTTTGTATACTTCTAAATATCTAGCATCTTGCCTACAACATTTGCAGTTTTGAATGTTTAATTGTTTAATAAATTACTTGAGTATATCTTGCTATGAACATTTCCTTGGCAAATCGTATTGTGAGAAGGCATGACTTGAAAATATTTATGTAATTTCTGCATATAAAAAGTAATGTGAATTAATATCCCACATTTAAACATAACAGTTTTGAGATACCTAAGACATTCTTCATAAAAAATATACCCCTGAATAATAAGAAATAAAGATGGTAAGACTGATCCTGTTAAGTTTCCCCCATAATTAAAAAAAAAAAGAAAAGGTTACTCCAATAGAGTGACTTAGGAGTTTTTATTAAAGGGAATATTTACAGAGACTCGGAGTCTAAGAAGCCAAGATAGGCTGAGAAGTTACCATGCAAAATCCTCATCACCCCCAAGTCTTTTACAGCAAGAGGAGGTAAGAAAAGCCTGGACTAAGAGAGCCTTAGCTGTAAGTCGAAGGCCTTGTACAACAGCTACAGCCTGAGCTTTCCATTCATAATTCCTCGTGTTCATGTTCACAGTGTCCTCTTGCTGCTGAATTCAAAGACACTCTTTGCATCTTTGACCTGGCTGATTAGTAGGTTAGCTAGAGTCTGCCACTCCATGCCACCCCCATTTTATGTAAATTGTGAAATTTAAGAGTATAGAATTGTTCATTGTATCTGCTTATCCTTTCAATATCTTTAAGGTCTGTAGTAGTATAATCTCTTTCATCCTTGATACTGATATTTTGTATCTTATCTCTATTTCATAAAGTGTTGAATTTTATCTCATTTTTAAAAATTACTTTTAAAGGACCAACTTTTAGTTTCATTGATTTATTTTCCATTGATTTACTTTATTCAGTTTCATTGATTTCTGCTCTGATCTTCATTGTTACCTACCTGCTGCTCTTTCATTAGCCTAGAAAGGTCTTTAAGGTAAAAATTTTGATTGGGGATCAATAAACTATGCCTAACCCTGAACATTTGTGTGTGTTGTGTGTGTGTGTGTGAATAAAGTATTATTGGATCTTAGTTATGCTCATTCATAAAAAAAGAGATAAAATTCAAGACTTCATGAAATAAAGATAGGACAGCTCGTTCCAGCAGTTGCTTTGGCCCTGACAACTGCCATATCTTCCCCGTCGCTTCCTTTGCTCTTTCAGCTGGTGCAGAAGGCAGGAGGGGAGAAAGGCTGCCTAGTCTTGGGTTTTTAAAATCTAAAATAGCCCCATATCCATTGGTATCTACTGCTGCTTTGACCCTAGTGCATTATTTTAATCTCCAGAACGCTTCCAGGTGGTAGTTGGTGTTAATATTCTCACTCTAGAGATTATGGATCAGAGGCTCAGGAATGTAGAGTAAATTGCCCCCAATTTCTCATCAAGGAGCTGCTAGACACAGGACTGAGGGTAGATCTAACTCTGAGTGCTCTTCAGGCCCACACTATTCTGCCCCTAAGTTGTTTATTTCTTCTATTGCGCTGCTGGGATAAAAATCTGTTCAGATTTTCATACTTGCACTTATGCAAATAAACACATATTCAGGATTGTTTGTTTATAATTCTGCTCTCTGCCGCAGTACAGCGAATCTCTTTGAGAGATTTCATGAAGTCCTAGGAAGGGGGGTGCAGTGTTTGCCTGTAGTCAAACGAACAAACTGCACGGGCTCAAGAATGCTTCATGTCGTATCACCTCTGGTGTGTGACCTGGCGGTGCCTTAACTGAATCTCAGCCCCTGCCTGCATAAAGGGGCAGGCTTACAGCCCTGTATCTGCAGAGGATGAAAGTTACCATTTCTGCACAGTCAGGGATGTGTAATGATGAGCTCATGATTGCTAAACATGCAAATGAACATGTAAATGGATATAAATAAACATGTGAAATGGATGACCATCCACTTCTTAAGTGGTCTGTTCAAGCATAAACTGACTTAGTTTTATTGAATATCTTACTTCAATGCAGTGACTTGAAATGAAAGGCATTTCTTCTAAAAAATTTATATTAAGAAATCGGGACCTCCTCTTTTGCTTTGAATCCCAACTGTTAAGCCAAGCAGGAAATTCAGTCTTGATACTATATATTTGCATGATGTTTTATTATATTGTAGTATCTACTGCAAACTTTGCTTATTTAAACTCTGTCTCTACCATTCATAGTAAATTTAGCTTCTAAAGCTTTGGCTCTACTTACAAAAATCAAACAACACTCAAAGGTTACAAATGGTGAACTGTTATAACCTGGACAGCACAGCTCAAATAGCTCCTGAAGTACTTTGCCCGCTGACATGCACCATGTAAAGAAAAAGCTTATCAGATCACGTCAAGGTAGAAGATACCTACGTAGTGAGTAATACTTAGATGTGTCTGAAGAAGGCAATAAAAATACATTTACTTGCATTCTGTCTATGCCTAAAGAATTCCAGGAAATCAAATTCAATCTGAAAATACAAATGGATTTCCATAAAAGCTTGTACGAGGGTTTATTTATTCTTTACCCATTTTCTGTTCCTTTTAGACATACTCTTCCTCTCCTTTTGTGGCTGGCTTTCTTTTTCTTTTTTCTTTTTTTTTTTAACATTTATTTTATTTATGCATCCAAGAACTGAGGGTAGACTAGAGGGGTGGAGGGGTGAGAGGATTCACCAGAGACAGAGTGGGGAACAGAACAGGTGGATTGACTGAAATCCACTGCTGAGGGGAGCAGCGGGGAGACAGGAGAGGTCTGCTGCACCATGTGGGTAGCTCCCTGGCCAGGGATGGAACTCAGGCTGCAGTGGCTGCAAAAATAGCTTTGTTGTGCTGAGACTTAACCCCTTGTGCCATCAGGGAAGCCCTGGCTTGCTTTCATATGCTCACTAAGACAGATAACTAATTTCTAAGGAATACCATGCTTCTGATACATCTTACCTCTCTCACACCAATGTTACCTTGCTCAGTCTAATCTAAAACAATGACAAATGAAATCCAGTTCCCTCCAAATATTTACCTTTATTAAATATGTACTTTTAGTAACCTCTGATTAAATGAAAAAAAAAAAAACAACCATTTTTATGTTTCAAAAATACTATATTTACCAAACTTGACCCATAAAGCACACATTTCAAGGAAGAAACAAATGTGCGGTGCTTGGGCCTGTCACCTTCAATTCCGCACAGGAAACCAGAAGAGCTCATTCTGGAACATCACCCCTGCCTGTGCCTCGGGCCTCTCCCGCCACGCTGTTTCAGATCCTCCAGAGTCATTGTGTAGGCCAGCGCCACAGTCTAGGCAACCTGAGCACCGTATCAGCAGGACGCTTGCAGGGGATCAGATAGACCGAGAGTAAGAGTCCCCCCCACTGCAACCACCACTGCATAAACCACCTCAGAGTCTCCATTCGGCAAATGTGGAGACAAGTGTTCGCTCCTATTTTCCTTCTAGTGACCCGGGCACTACTCATGAAACAAACATTATGCTAAGAACTGAACTAAATGTTTATCTTTTTATTATTATTAAATGGTTTTTGTTTATTTAAGATCCTGAGGGCATGTGTAAGGGCCTTGGCCCCGGGGCTTTGGTGGAGGGTGAGTGAGGCGCCTGCTAAGAGCCTTGAAGCTGTACGCTTCCCTTCATGCACTTGTCATGGGTGAATCAGCAACTTTGGGAAAATAAAGAAAATTGGAAGTGAACTTTCTGCCTCCATTCTCAATCCATAATCTAAACCTTCAGTAATTTACAATTTCCTTTAATGTTAATAGTTTAAAATTCTTTCTGTTTTCAAAGTTACAAAGAAAATACAGGAGTCCATGCAATGCTCATTTTTTATGCCTCTGCGTACACACATATACATACACATATTATTTTTTCTGAACTATTTGGGTTAAAGTAGAGGCTGCTTTGCTCCTTTATAGCTCTGATTTCACGTGTATTTTCTAAGAACAATCATGTGCTCATATATGGAGACTGCACTTGACCAAAGTGCAGATCTCTAGTATTGACACAGAATTATTATCTAGTCCACAGTGTGTATTCTCGAAGTATTTCCCCATAAATGACTAATCGGTTATGACAGAGGAAGAGTAACTTGACCATGGATAAATCTGACATGTGCCCTCCTAAAGAAGCAGTTAAAATCAACATCATTAACACTGCAACAAATCCAGGACGGATCTGACATGCTGTATTTCCTGAAATGATGACATAATATCATATCTTAGATATCCTGACAAAAATGCAACCTGAATCTAAATACAAGCATACTCAAACAAACCCTAATTGAGAGGCATTCTACTTAATAATTTGCTGTATCCATCAAACATGTCAAGGTCAACAAAGAAGAGATGACAAATTGTCCAGATTAAACACTTTCTTTTAATGAAGTGGCAGATCTTGTCAGTACAAATACAACAATTCACATTTCCCCTTTATCAGCGCTTTATTGACGGAATTATCTCACTCATATATTTTGATGCTCTTTCTTATTCATAATTTACTGTTACGTCTTTATAAGTGCACATAAATTTTTTACATTTGTAGCACTCTGTATTTTATCACTTAACTATAATTTACATCCATGTCTCGAGTCCTATAAATGTTAAAGAATATATATTAGTCCTTGAATATAAAAGATGAAGACATTTAGATTTTTAACATCCCCTCTTATTCTTTGTGCAATATATATATATAATACATGTAATAAGTATGCATATGCCATAAGTAGACAGTTGGCATACATATATGCAGTTACCTTTTAATTTTAGATTGCAACAATGACATTCCATTACATAGCTATAGTTAATTTTATCAGTATTTTCTAAAAAAATTAGACATTGATAAATAGCATTTACAGTATTCTGATTATATAAACATTATTTATTATAAAAACTAATTAATATAATTAGAGCAACTACCATCTGCTTTCTTCTGGGAATTTCTCCAAACTTTTTGTATCTTCTTACTTCTCTTTGCTTCATGGTTTTATTAATTTATTACTTCTTTACATATTTTTATAACTTTAATATGATCTTTTAAGAATAGAGAAATATATGCAATGCGTTTGGCAGTTTGAACCAGAATCTTTTCTTATATACATTATGTTTTTCAATTCTTTCTGAAAAACTCAGTGATTTAACTATAAGGAAATGGAGGTTTAGACTGTAATTTTTTAATATAAAACGTTTCCTGTTTTACCTTTATAACTTCAGTACCTTCATCAAATATGTCCTGCCTGAGGATCAAGACAGAAAATAATCAATATAATTAGAAATGTATTTTTAAAATATGCTTCCTACATAAAATAACGATACAAGTCAGATAATTATCAGCTCTCTAAAATACCAAGGAACCTATTGGTGAATCCCCGATATTGGGTCAAGTGATCTTAAAAAAAAGTCTATATAGATTTTTTTCACTTTTTTCCACCGGCTGATACAGTTATGAGCTATATCTGCTTCCTCCCTTGACTCGTTTTCATCAATTCCCAAAGTGCTTAAGATCTTCCAATAGAAAAGGGAGTCAGAGTGAGACAGTTAAAGAATGAAAGAGCAGTGGAGGGAAAGGGTAAGAAAAGCAGGGTGAGTGGATAGTCCTCGGACATACACTCGTGTGCCCAGTATTCCCCACAGCTTCCTCCTGAGCTGTTGTACTTCAGTGTGGATTGAATGTAAGAATAGGCCACTCACTGAAGACTCTGTAGAGGTCTGTTGGGTTTGTGGCTGAGTTAGCATCGCAGAGAGATGGATATCTGTGTAACTGGCGAGGGGGCAGGGACCTCAGTTGGCAGAGGACCGCCGCATCTGGTTGGAAGTATGAAGCTGTTGCTGAGTGAGAGTTCGGGTATGCTCACCGGGGCTGTGTGGATACTGAGTAACTGAGGGATGGTTGAAGTCAGTTATTTTCCATTATCTCTATCTGCCCTGTGGACCAGGGCCCTGACTTTTTGTTAGATCTTGCTAATGGAAGCTTCAGTAAAAGAAGAGGCAAGAAGGGATGATCTTCTTCCCACTTACTCTTCCTCTAGGTAGTGCCCAGCAGGAACAACAGGGTGAAGCCTTGAAGTAATATGTTGTTCCTAGGTTCAACTTCAGATGTCCTCAGTCTCCATGGATATAGAAGAATTAGATTTACATAAATAAAGATATCATTAAAATAAACATCATAGCAACACCCTGCTTTTTCTGTCCTCATAAAAAAGTGGAAGGAGGAGACAGTCAACAATACACTGTACGTGAAAAGAAAAATTGAAGAAAACTACCACTTACCCAATAGTGAGGTCGAGGTTTGAGCCTCAACTCCATGAGGACTGTACTCCAAAGAATTGTTGCTGCATTACTGTAAAGTTGTTCAAAGAATAGTAGCATGATTTTTTTTTTTTTTTTACATCTTCATGTTACAGATTTCTTTTTTTCAACCCTTAATGACTTCATGACTCTCTTTCTTTGGCGCTATTGTATATAAATGCTTTGGAGACTGGCTTGACTCCAGGTAAATTATTTAACTCAGTTTAAAGACTAAAACCAGTTACTCAAAGGTGGACGATTACATGGAGACAATTCTACAGTCATGAAAACAAAAGGTCAAATATCAAATTGAATTGGTATTAAATCTGCTGCTAGAGTGGTTTAAACGTTGATCTGTTTCATTCTAGGGCATCTTGAAAATCCACATATTATTGAAGTATTTCTATAGAAGATAAATGAAAAAATAAGCTCAGAGTTATATTTCCGAAACTCTAATTAAGGAACTTCCAGGAACAAAGAAAAACTTCTTATAAAACAATATTCCTGGCTTCCTTAATCTACTCTAATTCCCTGTCATCTGTATTGCAACCAGGATATTTATCTGTATCTCATTTTGGGTGGATTCTTCCGAAAGTAACTCATTTTACAAAGAACTAAGCATGCTTTGGTGATATGCATATTAATTTATTCTGTTCTTCTTTCTGGGAAAATGTTGTTAAATGAAATCACAAAACCCACATTAAAAAGTGAAAATAATTACACTGTTCCTCAAGCAATAGACAGTCACTATTTACTAAAATATTCTCTGCATCTCCCCCAAATTCCATCCGATTGCTGAATATATAAAATGATCAATTATACAAAAAAAAATTCAACAATAAGTACTCCTGTAGTTTTACAAGTTTGAGTTGATGGATCCTTTAAGTAGTAGTTCCGTTGTATAAAACAGAAATCTCATCCTAGATCAAGTCAGACTCTTAAATCTGGAAATGAATTTCATCAACTATGTTCATCCCACTCCCCAAAAGATATGTGGTTTACAAAAATGCACAAAATATTTTCCCAGGAAAAAATGGGTAAATTTTTGAAAATTAAGATTAATGCTTCAGTATTATCCAGTGTATATTGAAGAGCCCCTTCTTCCTACTCCCTCTCTCATCCACAATCAAAATGTCATCTTCAGAACACATTTTGAAATATTTTAGAATAAAAAGACCACTCTCTCAATATTATATTCCTTGTCTGATTGGTTAAAATTTGTTTTCTTAATAGTCAAAATGAAGGGAAAGCAAAGAATAGAGATTCGGATGTATGCAGTCTTATGTGACTATTCAAAATGTGGGCAGGTTTCTTAAGAACTACAAATAAGTACCAGGACAGATTGTTGAACAAATACAGCATCAATGCTATTAACACATCATATAAAAGCTCAATAACACTCAAAGCCCAAGGGTGCCTGTTATAGCAAGATCATATGATGCAGTTTGGACTCCACGCAAAAATGGAGTTTCCTCTATTTACCCCTCCACCACCCATCCACCAAGGAGTCTAAATTACAGGTTTCTCTTGTTGAAGAAATTGCCTGAGTAGCAAACACTTACCTGGGCAGCTGCATGGAGGATGGCAGCAGCTAAATAAATACAGCCAAGCAAAAACACCAGTGAGAAAAGGAGGCCTGCCAGGTGGCTGGCAGGCTTCAGAGGCAGATGCAGAGCATTCCTGGTGGCTCTGGAGGGGACCAGGCTGTTTCTGCTAATTGGACGTGTTGCTCTTCTGCTCCATAAACACACGCGCTCTGCGGGCATATGTGTCAGTGGGTGTCATAATCACATCAAAAGTCTCCCCTTGCATAAGATGGAACAAGGAAGAAGAGTACAGAACTAGGAGAATTTTGAGGAAGAGGAAAATCTTGATGATCTAATCAATTTGGTGTATCACTTTATTGGAAAGGAAAACAATTATATTTCAAAATTCTTTCAGTCTGATTAAAAGTCCGTATTATAAAGCACATTCACTTTTCACTTATTATTAAAGTAAAACCCAAGGTTTTTCAAAATGTCATTCAACTTAAAAAATGAAATTTCACAGGGATACAAAGTAGAAGCTCTAAAATATCATATTGCAACAGAATCATTTTAGAAGGCCTGTTCCAAGTCTGAATTAATTATCTTAATTAATAAAACAAAATTAATGATATAATTAATAAGAATTAATTGGCTGATTCCTATTTTAAGTGATCTGACCAAGTGTCCTATCTTGAACCTCATCCTGTGGTCATGGTGAAGCCAGGCCACTCATTGTGGGGACATGTCATGGTACACGCAGAGCAAAGGTGTCATGGGGTCTGCCTCCTACCTGGCTCTTTCAAAAACTGGCTAGGCCATGTGCTGTAAGACATACAGAGACTTTGTTTGTGTGTTACTGTTAATGTCATTTTGTTTTGTTCTAAATTAAATAATATTGTATTGACAGTCATTATCCAGTCATTTCCAGTTTCAGTACTTGGATAGCCATGTGTGTCTTGATCATTTTTATTATTAAACAGTACTTGATAATAGTATTTTTTCACATCTTGATTTTTTTCTGAGGCTATAGAAAGGTGTAAAATGAAAGTAAAACTATCTTCTTTCCAGCCCTTCATTCTCAAAGTTGATTTTCCCATGGGTTCTTTTGTGGTATTTCATATCCCTTTAAACCTTTATTTACAGCCTTCAATCTCAAGGCTTGATTGATCAGGTTAAATACCCTGTGCATGAGTATTTCATGACTGATGATCTCTCTTTGTTTTTCAGCTAAACAGGAGAAACACATCAGTCGCCCCACTGATGATCAGTTGCTGTTCTCTCCGTCTTACTGAGCTAATCTCTACCTCCAGAGTTTTCCTGCAGAAAGGTACAGAATTTCACTTGGAATTTAGTCAGCATTGTGCCAGGTCTTACTTTGGTGTGTGGCAAACATTATTCCCCAACAGCTTGATCTAATCATATAGTGTTTGTTGTTAATCCTTCCCCAAATCTGTCATTCATAGCCATGCATCCTTCCATATTTCCAAGCATGCATTTCTCTGTAAGGAAGTTTTTCCCCATCAAAACAATTCCTGATTATTTTTTCTTTAATTTCCAATTTCAAAAGCAGCTTATTATAGTAATTTCTACTGGTTGCAAGTGAATTACATTTTTTGTTGTTGTTATTTCATTTATATATTGTGTTTGTAGGTTACTGTTCACCGAAGTTATTGCCTCTCCCTGCTGGAGGATTATTTATTCCCACCCCATAGAACTCATTGAGGGCCAAATTGCTAGTTTTGTCCAGTGAAGTATGAGGATGTGCATGTTTTCCCTCTATTCAAGTAGTTGGTAGTATTCAAAGTAGAGGCTACACTGTTAGCCTGGCTCAGAAATAAAGACAATGTGAGGCAGATTATTTCTGTTGGGTATTTTGAAGATTTATTACAAAGAAAAATCTGGTCTATCCTGACAGAGAAATGGTCATAAATTTCATTGTAGTTTCTCTTTTAATTCATTATTGATCTATTGATTGATCTATCTATCTATCTATTTATCTATCTATCTATCTATCTATCTCCATGTAGAGAGCTATCTGTCTATACATCTTCATTGACCATATTAATTAAAAGAAAACAAATGACTTTAAGCATATTTTCTTTGAGGTTAAAGAAGCAGCCCTGGCATGGGAGGAATGGTAGTGTCTGAAAAGCTACAAGGAGACTAGAGAGTTTGTATAATGGTAGGATGAAAACCTTGAAAAGAGTGATTTTGTTGAATGGAAGTGTTCTGAAGTGAGAATTGAGAGTGTGGAAGTGAGCACATCTGGTACAGACAACCTTGGAGCATTTCTTCTGTGAAGTTGTATAAAATTAGGATGTTTGGGGAGAGACTTTGTCGAAGGGAAAGATTTTTTAGTTTGGAAACTAAGAGTGTTCTTGACCTGATTAGTGAGTCCATTTTCCAGGTATGTAATGTTTGTCTTCAGGTATTGATCTGGACTTTCTTGTCTTGATAGATAGAAAAAGAGAGCATGCATCAAGTTTATTTATGGAGTCCAATCACTTTTAAATAAAAATAAATAATAAAAAACCTTGTAAATGTAAAAAACACCTTACTGTAAGAACATTTAAATAAACTAATCATTCCTGATATCTTATAAAATATAAAACTTGAGTCAATAGTAATGAAAACCCAACTTGCAATGGGAAACCATACAGAAATGAGACTGATGAGAGAAGACCCTTTTTCTTACATCACATGTAGGGGAAGGTTCCATTGAGTTAATTGAACTGAACTCTCACAGTGTGAACACTGTGGCAGGGGGTGATGTATTTTGCTTTCAAAGACAGTGAAATCTAACTCCATTTGTTTTCTGGTTTTACCTTCATCTAGAGATTTGGAGGTGACCACGTCTAGCCCAATTAATTAGGGCATAGATATTTTCATGGTTATTTTCCACCTGCAAATCAACCTAGAGGGAGAAAATGCCAAGAATGTTCCTAGAATCAAGAGATGGGGATTGACTTCATGCTATAATTTGCTGAAAGCAAAGTTTCCCCCCAAAATCTCCCATAATGGGCCTGTTTCTATCCTAATATCCCATCTGAATGACTGATTTAGTAATGTGTTTGTAATTGCTGGATTTACCCATAATCTTAACTTTTCTATTTAAACTGTCTATACTATTCTAATATATGATATTACGCTCAGCACTTGAAGCTTTCCAAGAATCTTCTGGTCACACAATACCATTTCCAGTAAGTATTAGAATAATCAATGCTGGATGAGCACAGACAAAAATCCAATGTCTATATTCTGTTACCATTTTCATAAAACATTATGGAAGAATAGACTATATTTATTCTGAAATGAAAATCTTCCAGGACTAAAAAAAAAAAAAAAAATGAATAATGGTACTCTTTTTTTCCTGATTAAGCCAGTCTTTTGAATACACTTCACCCTCCTATCTGCTGGTCACGTATCTCCCCACAGTTGCAGCTTCATTGAAATCTCCATCGGTCATCCTGGTCCCTGAATGCCATTCCAGTGTGACTCTCCCATTGTTTTCCTCACTCACATCTCCCACCCCTCTCCTTATCCTCCCACCCCTCTCTCCTCTTACTTCTCTCTTCCTCCTTCTTCTGCTTTCTCATAATTTCTCTTCCTGGCAAACATAGCTTCCGTCATCCATGCAGGTAGTGAATTCTATCCAAACAGTTAAGAGTTGGGATGCTGGATGGATCCTCACTCCCTTCCCCCGCAAAAAACAAGCTCTCCCTCCCTAGACATGCAGGCAGACAGACAGACTTGAGTGGATGAAATCACCCAGTTTTCAGTAAAGAGCTCTTTGTCCACCTGCCCCCACCATCCAGCCTGTCAACCGGTTGCTAAGTATGGGACTCAGCTAATGAGTGGCTAAGGTTTTCCATGAGAGCTCATAGTGAAAGGAACATTTCAGGTAAAAAAGTTTTAAAAACTATACAGCTATATTAAATGCTTCCTATAAGCCAAGCTTGTTGCATGAGGTGGATTGGCAGTGATTTGATGTTTCCAATTAAGAAAGTGAGGCGCAGAGAAGCAAACCAACTTCCCTGGGATCACATGGCTCATAAGTATTGAACTGAGTTTCAAACTCAGGATCTTTTGGTGCAAAACCCTTACCTGCTAAAATGGACTATAGAAACTCCAATTGCTTCTTTTCTTCTATCAGAAAAAAAAATCTACTTACTGTAACCAAAGCATGTTAAAAGTCACGAATAATTTTTATGTTTCTGTTGAGAGATGAAAAGTTAAATTCATTGACATATGGGAATTCGTAGTTGAGGAATAGTAAAATGAATCTACCTACCCCTGGTTTTCCGTGGAGATTTGAAGCCCACCTCTTTGAACCAACACTTTCTCAATTGCGGGAGGGTGAAGCATTTTTTATTAATTGCTTGGGAAGTCACCGATTTTCTTTGCCACAGCTTCTACACCCCTTAAATTGGTTTCCACTTTTCATATTTCATCTAGTCATTGAAACCTTTCATGTTTTAATTGAATAAGTAGTAGAGGACTAAGTACGGGTCATTTCTGCAGAGTGGGCTGGGGGAGGGGTGCTGGAGAATAAGTTTTCCATGAAAGTAGGTACAGTGATATTCACAGTTTATTGTTTTCTTCTTAATCAGTGCTAATGACTCTAAGTCAGTCAGCCACGTGCATTTGTATATCTGTGCTAAGAGATGTCACTTTCCCGTTCTATGCAAGACAAAGTACTGACAATTTCCTTCAACCAATAATATGTTCTAGTTTATGGGACTAATTTAGTGTTTCAGAGCAAATATTCTTGCATGAGAGATCTGTCATCCTTCAGAAATCTGTTCTCACCAATGGGTTTGTAATATATTAACTGATAAAAACCCATATCCTTATTTATTTTGATTGACTAAATACTGTTTATGAGCTTTACTAAGTACAAAGATGCTGTGTGACTAACTTAGCTGTTCATTTAATCAACAGTATTTCTCAGACATTTACTTTCCCAGGGTTATTCATTTTAAGCACTGGATGTGATTACAATAAATCAAAGCAAATGGAAGAATCAAATACCTTTTGGGAATGGGTGATATGTACTAATAATGAAGTAATATACATTAATATTTTATTGTAACTCATTGAGTATACAGATTAATGTGTCTGTTTCCTTCCTTCCACTGGGCTGTATATATCTCTAAGTAAGAAGTATGTCTAGAGGGCCTCCCCGGTGGCGCAGCGGTTGAGCGCTGGGTTGCGAAGCTGCCCGCAGCCTCTGCGGCGCCGGTTCGATCCCCGGCTGCTCCCCGGCCACCAGAGGAGGGTCCCACATGGCGCGCAGACCTCTCTTGCCGCCCGCTGCTCCCCTCAGCAGTGAACTTGGGTCCTTCTGCCTGTTCTGCTCCCCCCTCTGGCTCTGGTGAATTCTCTCACCCTCCCGCGCTTCTGACTGTACCCAGTGCTTGTATAAATAAAATTTAAAAAATAAAATAAAAAATAAAATAAATCAAAAAAAATGTTTATAAAAAAAAAAAAGAAGTATGTCTAGAATTATCCCCTCAGCATTTAACACAGTGCTGGCACACACCAGCAGACATTTGTTGAGGTAGGTCTGAACTGATTACTATTGCTTTACATATGTATTAAAAATCATCTGAGAAAGCATATACCCCAATAAAGAAGAACTTGATATTTGATATTCAGGTACGCACATACATATCCTATATATTTTTTCTCTCTACAACCTAAAAGATATACACACACACATATAGCTATATATAACACATAAATATTCATGCATAAAATATGCATATACATTTGTAAAGAGTTTTACTTTTCTAAACCCAGAATCTATACTTGAAGAAGAATTACACTAATTGCCCTTGCAACAATCAAGAATACTTACTCATGTAAGCTAAAGATATATAAATGCTGGTTTTGAGAATTATAGATATTGACATTCCACCCTGGTATATGTGAAAATGAAGAAAGCAGTGGAAATAAATTTTACTGCCATATTTTAATTTTAATGATAGTTATTAATGTTATTGCCTTTACCAATATTATAAAGAAAAATTCCTATGAATATGCATCTATAGTTTATCTTTCTTGACAAGACTATACACATAGAATAAATATTGTGGAATTAGCAAACAACCAACTGTATGCACTGATTAGCTAACACTGTGAACTCACTTCCCACGGTTAACTGCAGATAAGGACATGCAATAGAAATGAGGCACATCCCTACAGAGTGTTGTCATAGTTAAGTTTTCACATATTTTGAGCACTATTCCTCATACCATGCACCCATAAAATTATAAAATGTGCCATAAATAGTCAAGGAAGGATAAATCTCAGGGATCACCTATTCTATCCCTCCACAATGCAAATCCCTTTGCCGCAGTTAGCCTGTGTGTTCATACATCTTCTGCTTGAATAGTTAACCTGTTGTCACCATTTTGCCCATTTTTGAAGTCCTATAATATTTAGTGATTCCTTAAATTATGCTAAAATGTTCTTCATATAACTACCCTTTAACAAAAAGAGGTTAAGTCAAAACTCACTTTCTCAAATCAGTCATAAGATTCTCCAAGAGTCTCCTGTTTTCCAAGCTACAATTCCTTGTTCCTCCAAAATGTCTTATGATGAGCCCTATTTTTAGCTTGTTCTACACACAGCTATAAATAAGTTATGAGGATTATTTAATATATCTAAGAAGAAAAATTAAAAAAAAATCCATCTCTATTTAATGCTCAAGAAGGACAAATATCAGCCACAAGAATTAGTCTATAATTTCTAAAATGATGGTTTTTTTTGCAGTACTTGTGTGCTTCAGAAGAGCCATGTAAACTGTTATTGCTACAAACATTTAATATCACTTAGAGAAGACAAAATATGGTTGACAGAGGAAGGCTCTGTAATGATGCTAGTTAACTTAAGAGAAAGATGCTAGGAGCCATCAGAGAATTTCTCTTTGGAAGTTAAATAGCTCAAAGTGTCACATTTTCAGCACAAATGGATAGCAGAATACAGCTCAGAGTAAACCAGTGATCAAGAAATGGATTGTGTGCGTGTGAGTATGTGTGTGTATGGCGTGGAAATCAACTGTCATTCAAAATGAATATTCTCTGATCATAAAAGGAGCAAAATGTCAAAAAACAAAAAGTACTGAATAATAACCAATAGTGAAAGAAAAAAGTTTGTAGTTTACTAGAGCAAATGTACAGGGTTAAAATGTTCTTAAAGATATGATATCCATGAACGAATAGATGCAGCGATGTCAAGGACATGTTCAAATGCCCATGACATTAAAAAATCATAGACTCCAGTTCAGTAAGCTGTTGTCATGGCATAGACTACAGGCCAACAGGAAGAGTGGGCCTAGACTTCTGGCTCCTCAGTTCTCAGGCGCTGTATGGGTACCGGATGTCTGTCTTGCTCTAATTTGCATTGTACATGTGGAGTGGGGAGGAGGCTAGTGGTGGCAAGGTTGAAACTAAGGGTGGGTGCCTGAGCAAAGAAGGTTGGGTTAGAAGAGACCAAGATGGGCAGAGGGTAGAGGGCCTGCCAGTGTGCTCATGGCTCAGGAGGGCTGTCGTAGGCTCCCCTGGGTGAAGAGAAAGACTGTAGGCAAGTAGTGGTGACTGGAGGGCTCAGAAGGAACCATAGCAAGAGCAGTAAACAAATAAATGGGTGACCAAGTGGGCCTGTTGACCAATACCCACGACATTGTCAAAGACAGCTACCCCTAAATATCCAGAGGCAGAGTATGCATCGCCATTCTTGAAAGAACCTTCAATAATGGCCATTTGACAGCATCTTACAATAAAGGTTGAATGCTTCTGATCGTTCTTACCCAGGGAAGTCAAGACTAGCACTGACCACAGGCCTTCTCGATTTGTATCCATGGAAGACCTTGGACAAGTTCAGCAATCTGTGTCCATCTGCCCATGGAGTCAATTAAAATATCTACCACAAACCTGCATAGGAACTACATGAACTAATTCAAGTAATGTGTTTCTAATAGAATGTGGCTCATAATAATCCTTCAGTGGTTGTTGGCTCTTACTAGTCTATCAGAGTTTTGCACTCAGACATGTGGCCTGATTCTCTTTCTCAGTGGAAACAAGCGGTCCCCCCCAAAGTTCATGAGAACGATTAGTTGTACATCACCAGAATTGTCCTAATATGATTCTGGGTTCATGTGTTGTATTTCTGGAACTCAGCCATTTTTCTTCTGGATGATCACCTCTGAAATTTTCAGAGTTGAAGAATTTTTATGGTTCATCTAAAATTAGCATGCATCTCTTCTGGGAACAGAACAGCTGGAGAGTACTTCAGCTATGTCAGTGTGAAAATTCCAGAGGGTCAAGGAAATCCCTGAGGGCTTTATTAGCTCACAGCCCTTGTCCATCAGCGTGGCATAGCTCCCCAGCCCCCTGACGCCTCGTCCATGGCCTGTTCCTGCTTCGTCTCCAGTGTCTCCTTGACACCCTGTCTGTGAGGAACTCACATGAAGTGGCCTTGCAAATTGTTTAATTAGTTAGCTGAGGGGAGGAAGACATATGCTAGCAGGGTATTAGGGGGAAATGTATGAGAGAAATGCCAGGAATGAAGGCACAAAGAATGAAGACAGGATGATATAAATGACTACTGGGCCGAGTCAACAAGTTGGGATACAAACTACAGTGATTACAGAAACTGGAAATTTCTGGAAGATGTTTTTACTGTTTTTTTGTAGTCAAAGTATCTGATGAGGCATATTAGTTATTATGGGGAAAAAAAAAAAACTAGAGAGATATGGGCCTGTTCACTGAGACATCAGAAATCATATTTTAAGTCAATGCTTTATGGATTATGGAAAATGTGTGGATTTGAAAATTAGAAACAGGGATTAAATTTCTCACTTTCTTATATTCCAATTACATGGACAACTTACTTAAAGCTTCTGTATCGGATATCTAAATCTGAAACAATGGGAACGGTATCTCCCCTTAGGACTATTGACAGAAATGAATAGGCAAGCATATGACAAATTGGTAATAATAATATCTTTGTCATAAAGTTAGGTTGTTGAGCACTTACTCAACAATGGGGGTTTTACCCCATCCACAAAAGCCTCATCTTCATTCAGTCCTAGAAAAGAAATAGTGTAAAGAATCCAGACTCTCCTCAATGTGTTCAGTTTATAAGGTCCATGGCACAGGTACTTGACTTCAGAGACAACAATGAAATGGTCCAGAATCTGGAAAACACAGAGATCACGGAGACTCTGGCGGCTTTCTCTCATCTCGTGGACAAGTAAGAGGTGCTCTGAAGTGAGTTTCTGATGGAGTATAAAATGCTGAAAAATATACCCAAAACCCAGGTTGTATTCAATTTTGTTGTGAGGCTAAAGCTAACTTTGCTGAGGGCTAAGTACACCCACCGAAGCTAGCAAAAGAGAACTTAAAAGCATGAGGGACCAAAGGCAGCTCACACACAGCCTCCACACTTACAGTTATCACCACTTTGCCAGTGGAGGTGGAGGAGCGGTGCTGAGTGTGATATGAGGACAGAGGCCATGGGAAAAGGACAACAAAAATATGCCAGTGACACAGGCCTGACCACCCCCCAAAAAAAATCATGAAGTTCTGCACTACATGTGACCGAGATTGTCCACAGCTCACTTGCTTACCTACTTAGTGTCAGGAATGGAAGGATTTGCTATTTTATCCTATTTCCCAAGGTACTTGACTACCAGTTCACTCCCCACAGTTTCATGGGTGCCGGCGCAAGACGGATAGCAATGGCCACAGCCACAGGGGAAGCATTTTCTGTGTCAATTCCCCAAGCGCGATTACTACAGGGTCCTATGAAGACAGTCAGTGACCCCTAAAGGTGAAGTTGCTGCACTAAAAGAGAAGCTGGGCTAGGAAATCAAGGTCCTCCATAAGGGATTGTAGGACACTTGCGTTTTGCTTTGGCTAGAGACCCTCTCTCTGTCTCCCATGGTTCACTGTATAAGCGTCCTGGAAAACAGAAGAATGATAGACAATGCTTCCTCTTGCAGTTCATCTAGAAACACAAAAGACCCGTGAAGAGCTATTCCCTATGGTTGCCCACCTCTTAATTTTATTCCTCCTTATTTTCAGGCCAGTTTTCCCAGGAGTAAGTCACTGTGTTGAACTCTACCAGAGGCTGGAACAAACCCACTCAATTTGTCTCATATTTATTGTTGATCATAAGACGACTACCAGCAGGGCTTCAAGCAACAGGATGAGGCAGTCCTATTGTTATTCTCCACCACGGACAGCAGAGTTCCAGGCCCAACCACTGCACACCTCCTATAAACTGTCATGGGCTATATCTCACATGGAGAATGATGCTCTTATTTTTCTTCACTGAGCTTTCCAACTTGTCTGAGGTACCAAACAGGTGCAATAGGATATACAGTTGTCATGGTTAGAAACTGGGCTCGCAAGGACAAAGCATGGGTAAATCCACTGCCAGTTACATACTTGGCCAGTGAGTTGCGGCTGGCATGAATCAGCCAGGGTCAGGATAATGTTACTGCTCACTTCAGATGAAGCCAGGAGCAATTTCATACCCTGTTTAATTGGATGACTAACATCACAGGGATGACTGTCTACAGGGTGCACTGAAATGACAAGTCAGTTACCTTGGAGATCACCCAAGGTTGATCCTGTCGTGGAAAACTCCACAGTCACGTGAGAGACATAGATACGCTGGAGGTGTTTCCTTAAACACTTGAAAGTAGGTCTCTTTTGAGTGTCCTAAGGCTCAAGTCACCATAATTTGGGGAGGGGTGACAAGTTCATTATTGACTTCCAGTCAGAAGTACAATCAAACAGATCTATACAGGACCCCTGGGAGGAAAGTGCCATTACAATCCTCTGTACCCCATCGGGACCTACATCTGGAGGGGCCCTAGGTTGACGGTGCCTCTCCGATATCCTCCCAGTTAGCTGGTACATCTTAGATTTCGACTGAGTTCAATAAAAATGCCTTCAAGGCATAACCTATTCTTTCCCCTGCACCAGCGGCTGGGAGGCATTCATCTGGTGGACGCAGTGACTAGATAATAGCTGTGGGAAAGGAGAGGGAAACACTGGAGATGATGTCGGTTGTTTTGTGTGGGAAATGCTGGAACCAGGACCCTTCCCTGCTGTTTTCAGTAGACTTCAGAGCAAGATTAAGGTGAATGACCTTCAAATCATGGTCAGCCATTTGGCAGGGGATGGAAGACAAAGCAGTCAGCTAAATTTGAAACACTCTCCACAGTTTGTTGGAGACACACCAGGGTGTCATTCTTCCTAAGCAAGGCTGGGGGATGACTCTGAAGGACACAGATCATTGATGTCCCTCCCTGTACCGTACCTCTGGGAGTCTTAGACGTGAATTTCCTGGGTCCTTAGATTGTTGTTCCCCCTCCTTTGTCACAGAATTTCTGAATCCCATTTTAGGAGCTATGACTTCACCATTTCCCCCATCATCAATCACTTGCATCAGACTTTTCAACCCTAAGGGCCAGGTACATGAAAGACAAGGAAATCGTGGTGAAACTGACAGAATTCATGTATGTCCACTTCTAATCGTCACGGACCACAGCAAAGGAACACAAGGATGCACAAGTGGTCCTTATTCTCATGACCTGGGATTAGGCCAAACTGAGACTAGTGACCAGGTGACCGGATTAAAATAGAGGCTGAATCTCTTGAGCCCCTTTCGACTGAACTTCTAGTAGGAAGGCTTATCAGCCAATCCTGCAGGTAATGGCCTGGGGAAAAGAAGGTGTCATGGTCAGGTGTGGTGACATTAACTATTTTCCAGAATTGTGTCGCGACTCTATTCTTGTGAATGGCTATCTATGGAGAGTCTGAGATTTTATGTTACTTGGAAGCTAAGATGCTAGCTCACAGCTTTAGGAATGTGGGCAAAATAATTCTCCTGGCTTACACACACAGAGTGCATTATAATAAAAGCAGTAGCCAGCAGGTAGACATTTTCTCCTAGCAGTTCCAGTTCCCTGGGGACAAACACCCACCCATGGGTGATATGTGGGAGTCTAGGTGGCACTTGCAGCCAAATGCAGGGGAGGCTGAAGAGAAGTAGAACCAAGTGCTTAGAGCTTTTATAATGGACAGGAAGCACACCGTCCACCTGTCCTGGGGTCCCAAGAGAGGCAGGATCTCTATCTTGCAAGGCTTTGAACAAACCTCCACTTTGCTTGAGAGTGAGACACTGTCTCTGTCTTCCACAGCTGTTTTCTATACATAGTCCAGAACAAAGGCTCTCAAGGGTGGCACTTAACAAAGTGCCTCTGTTTACAAAATGTGCAGAAATGTGAGCGATCTGTGTAGAATCTCCTAATACTCCTAATACATCTCCTAATAATCTCCTAATACATCTCCTAATACTCAAAACATGCTTTGAGAACATACGGCATGCTAGCCCCTCTTCTAGGCAGTGAGAAAATGGCAGCAACTAAATCTGACACATGAAATTTACATTGCAACAGCCTTGGTCCTGGTGGTAGTGTGTGTGTGGTGTGTGTGTCTGTGTGGTGTATGTGGTATTTGTGTGTGTGTGTGGGGGGGGTGTGAACCACTGCCTCGGCTCTTTGTCTCACTGATATCTTCTTTAAAGGTCCCTGCCCTACCAAGCCTGACAGGACTGTTTTCAGTCCGACTGGGATCCATTTTCAATCCTCCCAATAAATTCAAGCCCTGGACTGACAGCTGGAGAGCTTGAACCTGATTGGTCCATTCAGCTCAAACCTGATTGGTTCATTTATAATCTTAACCCCAGATATAAAAGGGAAAAGGCTGTCCCCTGCCCAGACTGACCTGACTAAATTCAGGCAGGCATGTGAGCCAGAGTGCTCAGTTTTCAGTGTGTGCGAGCTGCGTATATACGTGTGTGTGTGTGTGTGTGTTGGGGGAGTGAGAGATGAGACAGAATAATGACTGCACAATTACATGGATGGTAATGGTATAGTTGGAGGAGAGCACCCAGCAAGTGGCCACACTGAAGGACAGTTCTCAGTCCCTTGTGGACAGTGGTCTGGCCACGCGCAACAGCAAGCATCCAGTTACAGGCATTGCTGCTTAAAGAAGGATTTTGTTTTGAAGAGAGACATGAGCAAGCTGCAGGAAAAGCACTTTCTATCTAGAAGACCTTACTGGTTATTTGGAATTTGCCAGTTGTATGTATTCAGAACAGAAAAGTTGTTACTTCATAAACCGCCCCCCCCCCTCAATTACAGAAATGGGCCTGGCATGGAGCCGGATGGCGGGGGGAGGAGGCAATTATCCACTTTAAACTGGCAGCAGCCTGCTCCTATTGCTTAATGAGGTTCTTCTGCAGGGAAATGGGGGGGTAAAGGAGAGTGAGCAAGAGGAATCAATAGTCCCTGAGGATCAATTCCCAGCCACTCTGACAGGGTGTTCACCCCCTCCCTCCACTGAGCTGATGCCCACAGATCTGAATCCAGAGACTTGGAGGGGAAGCCTGGGAGACCGCGATGCCCTTTCTAGGTAGGAGTTTGGCTGCTGATGCTCATAGCTCCTGTGGAGGCGAGGAGAGACGAAAATGACAAGTGGGGGGGAGATCTCTGTCCAAAGCAGAGCACACATTTCCACAGTGGTGGTTGGAAGTCATCCTTGTGTGGATGCAGAGGGACGGGTGAGATGATGGGCGCGTCCAGGGCAGGTGCTGGGGCCTCCCAGCGTGAAGCCCGAGGGCTAGACCCCTCCCTTCTTCAGGTGAGAGCAAACAGACTCCACGGGCAGTGAGTGGCACGCGGCGTGCAGTAAGGAAAGAGGCCGGCCAAGAAAGGGCCCCTCTGACCTCTTCACTCCCCTGTTCCCCGGGAGGTGGAGGCTTAGGGTGCGGCAGTACCAGGGGATCTGTGTTCTGGGCGCTGACCGGCAGTGGCGATGGGGACGTGTGGTGGTTTTGTAGGAACTAACTCTGAAGTTACTGAGAATACAAGGGGAACAGTTCCCCTGATTTTGGCAACGCTGGGCAGCCAGTATGAAGACGTCAGGGCTTGGGAGCAGGGAGAGTGTACCAGCCAAGTAGGAAAGACAGAGGGGCCCAGGGGAAGACCTCTGGTACCATCCCAGGACCAGCAGAGTGGAACTTGAACAAACCTTCCCCTCCGCCATAGATGTCTTAGGAAGCATCATTTTCCCAATGTCTGGAACACATTTACTAAGAGTTGGCTACCTCAGAGCAACTCAAGTAGGCTGCAGAAGCCAGTTTGGTTTTATTAGTGTAATATTTTTTATTTCAAATCGCACTGCCATTCTCTGAATAGCTGGTGATGGACTGCAGGTCACCCCTGCCTGCCGCAGTGCCAGGAAGTACCGCCGCCCTGCCCACGGGTGTGCACAGCGGCTGTCCTGCTTCCCGATCGCCTGCTTCCGTGATCACGTGTGCGTATCTCCCACTGCCTTCTGGAAGGGGAGATACAGGTGCTGCTTCTCAGATCAATGATCCCAGCAGTTCCATCTAGAATGAAACACCCTCGACTAGTGAGTACAGCGTTCTCAGTGGCCCTGTCTTCTCTGGACCCATCCTGCTGCTTCCTCTTTGCACTTTGCACGCCAGCAGTATAGATAAACACCGGCTGGTGCCACCATTACTGATGCCCCAGTTTACAGGAGCTCAGAAAACAGCACCAGGCCTTCCTGGGCACCGCCTTCCCTGCCAAGGCCTGCTTGACTATAGCAGGAGAGTAACTCCTGTCTCTCCTGTGCTAAGTTTCTGCTTTCAGAATCAGTTTTATATTCTTCTGAAATTGTTGTTTTGATTCTTTTTCTATTAAGAGCCATGAGACCTTTGAGGAAAGATGTGTCTTACATCATGTTTTGATAACGCCTGATATTTTCACTAGTAAATGGTATTTTGGATTGAGTTGAACTTTTAAATCAAGATCTACTAATAATCAAATGTTACTTAGTGAGACCTTTCTTTGTGCTCTGATGAAGAAGGGTTATTAACTCTGAAATATAAATCATAAACCTCATTCTAAAGAATTTACAATAAATTTGGATTAAAAATAGAAAAACATAATTAGAAAAAGGCTTGTCATAGTAAAAATTGAATCAAATAATCTTGGAGATGAATATTATATTTTGGAGTAATTAAATGAACATGACAGTTTCAAAATAAAAACAAGTTTCATTCTCACAGTGACTTTCCTTTAAGGTACTAACAACCATCTTGAACAAAAACAAGGGTGATTTTATTACTAGTTGACTCCATTAGCCCATTGATGAAAGTGGACGATGTCAGACACTACTTCAGTCTAATTAGTAAAACCAATTTTTATTTTAAAATGCATTTGCGGACACACAGTAACTGTTTATTCCTATCTCCGTAATAAATACCAAGGTAAGCAATGACCTCTGTTGACATCCGTATCCGTGACCACAGGCCGAGGGTTTCCTGCCGTTCAGATAAGCAGCATCTCAGTCCCTCTTACTGCTCGGCCCCCATGTGACAGGCTGTCCATGGAAGGACAATTGGGTTAAATCTCCTAAGCAAATAAAATCACAGCTTATTTCACCGGGAGGCAAAATATTGCCATTTAATTGAAATACTTTCAAGAGAGTTGCAGTATTAAGATCATATTAAAATTCCTAATATTCCTAGGAAGAAAACAGAGAAGTCAGCAGTGCACAGAGCGGCGACAGCTGGCTAAGCCCCGCGCCGCAGTCACCTGGTGGCACTGGCAAGTTTAAGTCACGATCTAGCAACTCCTGGGAGCTCATGCCAAATGAAGCCCCTCTATGCAAGGCCCACATTCAGTAAATTGCCTCAGAGAGAGAGAGAGTCAGACGGCTGAGCAAAAGTTACAGAGTAGACGAAGCTAGGGGTTGGCTCATCTCAGGAAAGGTGTTTTTAAAAAGACCCAAACTGATCCCATGTTCAGCTTTCAGGGAACAGAAGACGCGTTATAACCGCCTCGGGGCATCGTGAACGCCACTGACAGGTGTCGCGGGCATAATGTGAGGGAATCCGCGTCCAGCGGGAGGAAGGGGTCTGTGTCCCGGGCTCCTGGGCGCCAGAGGCCGCGTCAGGCCGCCGGGTCCTCGCTGCCGTCCAGCCCGACGCGGCCGGGAGGGCGCGCGTCCCTGGGCCTGAGCGCGACCTCGGAGGGTCGGTCCCTCCCCCGCGGCGGAGGCAGCTCCTCGGCCAGCGGCGCGGCCAGTTCCTGAGGCCCGAGGCCTGAGCGCCGCGCGCCGGGCGCCCGAGCCGGCCCGGGGGCCTCGGCTTCCAGCGACGCTGAGGAGAAGCTGCTCGGGAAGGACGCCCGGGAGGGTTTTCTTGGCAACGCTTTGTTCGTGCGACACAGTCGGCGCTGCAGGAAAGGGCCAGGGCGCCGGGCGGGGGGGGGGCCCGGCCGGGGGCGGGGCGGCTGCTGCGGGGGGCCGGGGAGGCGGGCCGGGCCGGCCGGGCGCTGGGGTTCGCGCGGCCCCTCCCCTCCCCTCGGCCGCCGCTCTCCTCCCGGTCGCCGCCTCCAGCTCCCGGCGGCGGGGGAGGCCGCGGCTCGGCGAGCACCGGAGAGCAGGCGGCCCCGGGCTGCGGGCGCCGCCCCGCGCCGGTGACCCGCGGCCTGCGCTCCCGGCCCGGGCCCGGGCGGCCGGCCCCGCGTCTCTCCCGGGCCGCGCGCCCGCCCCCCGCCGCCCGCAGGCCGCCGAGGCGAGGACCGGCCCAGCGCTCCCTCCGGCGGCCGCCGCGGCCCGCGGGGGCGCAGCCTGCTCGGCGCGGGGCCCGCTCGCGCCCCCCCCCCCCGCGGCCCGGCCTGAGCCCCTCGCGGCGTGACCCGGGCCCGGCCCGGCCGGCGGCGCCGCGGAGATGCAGGTGCCGCCCAAGTACCGGCAGGCCTCGCTGTACGTGGGCGACCTGCACGCCGACGTGACGGAGGACCTGCTGTTCCGCAAGTTCAGCGCCGCGGGGCCCGTGCTGTCCATCCGCGTGTGCCGCGACCTGGCCACGCGCCGCTCGCTGGGCTACGCCTACGTCAACTTCCTGCGCGCGGCCGACGCGCAGGCGGCGCTGGACACCATGAACTTCGACGAGCTGCGCGGCCGCGCCATGCGCCTCATGTGGGCCCAGCGCGACGCGCGCCTGCGCCGCTCGGGCGAGGGCAACGTGTTCATCAAGAACCTGGCGCGCTCGGTGGACGGCAAGGCGCTGCACGCGCGCTTCTCCGCCTTCGGCCGCATCCTGTCGGCCAAGGTGGTGCGCGACGAGCGCGGCGCGCGCGGCTTCGCCTTCGTGCACTTCCAGAGCCCGCGCGCGGCCGAGCGCGCCATCGCCGAGATGCACGGCGCGCGCCTGCACGGCTGCCGCCTCTTCGTGGGCCGCTTCCAGCCGCGCCAGGCGCGCGCGGCCGAGCTGCCGGGCGCGCGCGACTTCACCGACGTGTGCGTGCGCAACCTGGGCGCCGCGGTGGACGACGCGCGCCTCGCGCAGGCCTTCGGCGCCTTCGGCCGGCCGCGCAGCGCGCAGGTGGTGCGAGACGCCCGCGGCCGCTCGCGCGGCTTCGGCTTCGTGCGCTTCGACTGCCCCGAGGCGGCGCGGCGCGCGGTGGCGGCCATGCACGGCCAGGCGCTCGGCGGCCGGCGGCTGGTCGTGGCCGCGCGCAGCGCCCGGCGGAGCGGCGGGCCGAGCTGCGCCAGGCCTTCGAGCGGCGGCGGGAGCGGCCCTGGCGCGCGTGGGGCGACGCGCTCTAC
Organism: Talpa occidentalis; assembly: GCF_014898055.3. Taxonomy (NCBI): domain Eukaryota; kingdom Metazoa; phylum Chordata; class Mammalia; order Eulipotyphla; family Talpidae; genus Talpa; species Talpa occidentalis. Next base: position 116,154,093 of record NW_023605194.1, read on the forward strand.
GTGCGCAACCTGGACGCCGCCGTGGACGACGAGCGGCTGCGGCGCGAGTTCGCGGCCTTCGGCGCCGTCCGCCGCGCCACGGTCATGCGCGAGGACGGGCGCAGCAGGGCTTCGGCCTGGTCTGCTTCTGCGCGCCCGAGGACGCCGCCCGCGCCATGGCCGCGCTCAACGGCCGCCTGCTCGGCTCCCGGCCGCTCAGCATCGCGCTGGCGCAGCGGCCCTAGCGGGCCCCCCGGCCCGGCCCGGCCTGGGCGCCGCGACTCGGGTCCCGCGGGCAGGAGGCGTCGCGCGCGCGCGCGGCCCGGCCTCCCTCCCTCTCCCTCGGCGCTGCCTGGCGGGCGGCGCGCGGCCCTGACTCCGGCGTCCGCGGCGAGAGACACCGCGAGGCGCGTTTCCTCACCCGGAGCCCGCGAAGCCGCACGACGGCCCGAGGCGAGGGCGACGGCGCGAAGACGGGCGCCGCCGCGTGGGCTTCACGCACAAGGTTCTCCGTTCTCGCCTCAGTTCTCTTTGATTTAAACGTTGCTGATGCCCGTCCGGGGTGTCCCTGCATGTGCGCGGACGCCGGAAACGCCCGTGGACGCCGCGTTGCCTCTCAACGTGCAGCTCGACGCGGGTGCTGCGCCGCGGAGCGCGGGCCGCCTGCCCGGGAGGAACGACGGCGCTTTCCACGGCCACCCGCGGACCTGCCTCTGGGGCGTCGCGCTCTCCTCCCCGTTCCGCTGACGTCGGCCTTGCCGGGCCCTCGACGACGGCGACTCGCGTCGGGCCCCCTGGCCGAGGTCCCGGCGCTGCAGGCCCGTCCGCTCGGGCGGCGGAGGGCGGCCGGGCCTGCGATCGCTTCGCACCGCGCGGCTCCGTGTGGTGCCCCCGCTGCAGACCCGCGCTCTCCCTGGATGCCGCGTTATCACGCGTGTGTGTAGAACGCAGAGCGGCCGCCCTGTCCCGCAGCCTGTTGCTCTCTCCCTGGTGGTGTTCCGCGCAGTGATGTTGTCTCAGGTTTCAGAAGAGCGAACTCCCGGTACCTGTATGAACGCGCCGCTCATGGCGTAGGCCTGGAGAGCCTCTCACCAAGCAGGGTCGCTTTCAGCCTTGATGGGTCAGAAACTCACGATTTTCTGATGAACTGAAGTTGCATCTTTGCCTGTTGTCTGCCATACTTTTTATTTCTGTCCTATTCCTAGATTGTTCCTCCCCTCCTGCCTTTTTCTATATAATTTCATTTTATACTTTTTTTTTTTTAAAGGGCTTTATTATATTGACTTTTTAAGTTTCACAGTTTGAAATTCTCTTTGGAAATTAAGGCAGGAGTGCTCTATTTACATTTAAATAATTACTTTTAAAATTCTGATTCACTCATACCAAAGGTATCTACAAAATAGTTTTGCTATTTTATTTTCTACTCTGCTTTAGATAACTCTTGTCACCGTATAGTCAATCTTATATTTTCTACATCCCAGTACAACAGAAATATTGAAATATTTTTTTGACTGTGCATTAGTTATAAAAGAAAGAGAAAATGTTTCCATTTATATTTGTATAAATTGTATTCATCACACATTTTGTAAGTTAAAATCTTAGTTGAAAAATGATGGACAATGAAAATATTACAGTGACGCATTATCCTGTTATGTAGATAAGTGTTGAAATGTTTTGCGTAGCCTTTTATGATATTTTTGGACATATGCACATAGATGATTTAAAGGAAATAGAATCATATCATGCCTTGCTTGATTGCCTTATTGATTTTAAAATAAGCCATACTCAACTTCCATGTCCACTAATATATTTTCACATAATTTTGTTAACTTTTATCTTTTGGACAGTGTTTGTAGCATAATATAACAAATTTCCTCTGGATAAATATGTCTATGTATCTGTATGTATATGCTGCTAGATCATTTCTTCCCTTTTTCCACATCGTGAACAACTTGGAGATAAACATCCTTGCAAATTCTCATATGCATATATATTCAATCACTCTCTTAGAAGAGTGGATAGACATGGAATTAATTGATGTTTAAAGGGACCACACTTTTACACATCATTTTGATCAGTTGTGTCAATATTGCCCCAATACTGTGCAGGGAACTTGTAACTCTTTACACTGCTGATACCTGTGGTATCAGTTTGGAGGACTAGCCAGCTTCGCATACGCCAAGAACAAGGGTTTTGGGTGAAACCCATTACTTTTCATGGTTACTTCATCTTACATTTGTATTGCTACAAAAGTTGAACAACGTTTCTTGTATTTATTGGCCATTGGTATTTTTATGTTTTGTGAGCTCAGATTTCATGATTATGTTCTGATTTCTTACAGGGTGTCTTTTACCTTATATGGATGCCAGGTTTCTTCACATATTAAGGACAAAAATTTAGACTTTTCCTCTTGTGTTGTAACTGTGTGTGTGTGTGTGTGTGTGTATAAAGCTGCACGACACATTTTCACGAGATTTGGGAGCAGGAGTAAAATTTAGAGCATGTATCTCACTCTGAACAGGTGGACACAGAACACCAGGCCTGGTGGCCGCCTCCTGCTCATCTCCTGTCTCGGCTTGGTGGTGGGGGCAGCCCACACCTGAGGGTGCCACTGAAGTCTGTCCGCCCTGAGCCTCTCCAAGGCCTGGTCCAAGAGCAAAGGTGGTTTGTCATGTGAAGTCCTTCTTCATAGTTTTGAAGGTTGTTCCAAAGTTAACTTTTTCAAACTAAAAATTTAAGTCGTTAATCTAGTTTTGATATTTGTGCTTCAGAACCTTTGAACACGCACAGACACACAACTCATCCATATTCTCTTCTGTTACTTATGTTTCATATTCTCAGTACATTACTGTCTAAACAAAATGTGTGTCTGTAAGCATCTTATCCAGAGCCTATAGGAAATTTTTTAAAAGCATCTTGCTTTTCAATCTTTATTAACATGTGTAAGTAAAAGCTGATCAACTCTAGAATCTGTGAAACTCAGCTGCCAAATCGGATTCATTGGCTCTCTGAAACACTGTGTGAAGAAGTATTTACCTCAAAAACAGTTCTGAAGAAAGGGTGGAGGGTGACAGGACAGGGTGGTGCTGTCGGTGTTGTAGCTTTGACATTCGATTGTGGATAATCTAGTCTATCAAAACGCTCAGATATGTGAAAATATTTCATAACGTCTACATGGATGATTAAGATATTATCAGGGATTCGAGTTTGCTCTTAACCAGGGACAAGGAATTAACAGGACAATATTGGGTATCTAGGTGAGTTGCAGCTATAGCTTCATGATACTATTTTAGTAGAAATTGATTATTTTAATATCTACCTTAAGAAATGGCTATTTCCGTTTACCAAGTATATGAGTCTGTGGATTTTCTTGATCCCTTAAATTTTTTTCTTGATCCCTTAAATTTGCTCATTCTAATTTTTTTTTTTTTTTTTTTGCGATAACATCATGTCATCCTCATTGGTAGTAAGTTTCATTCTGTCAAGAAAATTTAATCTTTTATGCCCAAGTGCCTTGATAAATAAGAACAATCACTTTTCTGATAAACATTCCAGTAAAAGCTAATTGATGGAGAGGCCTTGAACGAATGAGTGCTTCTGCTGTCCCCCCACACATTGTCAAGTTTGCTGATTAGGTGTCTGCATGTCCAGCCATCTAACTGTGTGCCTTTTAATGTTTTCGCTTTTACATTGTAAGTGGAAATTTGTACTTGGTATTTTCATGTTCTCAATATTTCTATGAATCCATTGAGAAAAGATCAAATAAAGTTAATCTTTCAATGATGAAACCATGTCTGAAAATGATTTTTATTTCTTTACTTTTTAAACTACATCTAGTTGTCAAAAGATTTAATTCTCTAAGGAACCAACTGAAAAACAGCTTACATTTTTAAGTAAAGATACTCATATTTCATGTTTTAAAAGGCCAACTTCCATATGAACTAATACTTGTTTTTAAAGTTACTCATAATTTGGGGGCCATGGTTGAGAAGAACCACTCATATCAAGTCCCTGAGGAATAATGGACTATTTTAAATGCACTTCTGAATTTAATCGCTGAAGGAAAGTTTGCCAACAAAAGAGAATCAGTATGAGCTTGCTTGTATTTTATTTGGAAAATAGGCCTCATAGTGAATTTTTGAAAAGTAGATCAAGTAGTAAAGTTGGCTTTATTTTTTAAATCTGCATTTGAAGTAGAACACATTAAATATCCTCAGGATATCTTTGGCTTTAAGTAACAAAAAATCCCAACTCACGGTAGGAAAGGAAATTTTACCCCACAGAATCTTCAGAGTTAAGGTGTATTCAGGCACCAAGTGGTGTCTCAGGACTCCCCTGTCACTTTCCCGGGCCTCCTGGCTTGCTCTCTTCCACACTTGCGCTCCATCTTGGGCAGCCGGTGAGGTGGTTGCAGGGACCTGTCCTTACACTGAGACACAGCAACTTTCTGAAGGGAAAGCTTCTAGAAACCTGTTAGAGACCCCCAGCCACCATTGTCCTCTGTCGTTAGGTTGATTCAACAAGACCATCCAGTGAATTGAGAAAGGAGCCAGCTTTCCAAGTTCTGTGCAGGGTGAATTTATGAAGAAATAAGAGTAGAAATGAATGTAGGACTCTGCAGCCATTAAATCCCGGGTAATTTTCATTAAATCTGTGTGTATGGGGTGGGGGTGGATGTAGTGTTTCTTTATTAAGGTAATATTCATTGCGACACTATATGAACCAGGTTCAGGCTTAGACGGCTTCAGATGTGTGTCACCCTGTCACACCCACCATCATCCTCCACCAGAGTCCTTTGGACCCCCTCCCCATTTATCTCCCATCCCCACACCCCCATCTGGCAGCATAAGTCTACCATCAGATTTCTAGGATTTGTTCTGGTTTCATTTTCTCTGTTCCTTCACTTTATTTCTCCGTATTCCACACGAGTGAAAAAAATCCAGTATTTGTCTTTCTCCTGACTTACTTTCCTTAACATAGTACCCTCAAGTTACAGCCATGTGGCCGCATGAGGCAAAATTTCATTGTCTGTTTATCGTTGACATCACTCCATTGTGTCCGTGATACCTAAATTTGAATTTTGGGGCCTACCTGACATATTCTTTTAACTTTTAAACAGTTCTTAGAATTCTCTTTTCTCCCAACCTATGAATAGTTTCAACATTAAGTCAAATAATTTATCCAAATATTATATGTAAAATAAAATTCATTTTTGTTTGGTAATGAGTTTCTTGTTTCTACATATCATATTCTATTAGATGTAAGTTAGGTAGTTACTGAAAATTGTTAACTGAGAAGATCAGATTCAATTAAGTCACTCAAATGGGTTTCCGCCAAAAATAATTATCAACAGATTACAAGTAGTCGAGAATGTTTCAAAATTAAATCCATATTTAATAAGTTATTGGTTTCTTGCGTGTTGAATGCAGTCCAAGCCAGAATTTTCTCATGTGTGCTGATGTTTGAGACTCATATCCCTGGAGGGAGGTAGGGGACTCTATATACCATGCATATCACCAACTACTGTGATCTCTGTATAAATGATTTTATTTATTTTATTTTTAAAGACTTATTTTATTTATACAAGAACTGGGGTACAGGCCAGATGTGCGGGAGGAAAGGTCTGCCCCACCATGTGGGTTGATTCACGGCCAGTGGGGATCGAACCGGCACTGCAGAGGCTGTGGACAGCTTCATAGCGCTGCGCTCAGCCACCTGCGCCACCAGGGAGGCCCCTGTATAAATGACTTTAAAAGAATAGTTCTTACTGACAATGTAATGAATACATTTTGACAAAAAGCATAAAAAGGTATATGTTTACAAAGTGGCTCCTATCTATAAAGCTGAGCCACAGAGATAAGTGAGTGCTCACTTCCTTTACAAAAGGATTTATTATTAGGTTGTTTTGTACATTGATGAAAATTAACGAAATTGGAGCTACCCAAAGCTTTTCAATATATTTGTCGGTGTTACACAAATGGGCTTGTGTGTGCATGTGGGATTGTCAGTTGTACTAAATTCTCAACTACAACTACACTTGAATTTGAATTTGTTAAGGTCAGATTATTTTGCAGTTTTCTCAGAGGAAATACGGCTAGATGATGGTTTTTGTGCCATTGTAATGGCTTATCTTGGAATATCCATAATACTCTTACCTCTACTGAAGTTCCCTGGAATGAAACAATTGAATCATCAAGCAAAAGAAGAACGATCCTCTTAGTGGTATTCCTTGCCATTGTAGAGAAAGTGCTCAGCTCCTGAGAGATCTTGGCATTTTGCTCACCCATTATATTTATATCAACTTAGATATTGAAAATACCCCCCAGTTTGAAATTCTGCCAAATACTAATAGCATGTTTGTGTCCCGAAGTCCATATTGCTGAGATAGTGGCTGTTACTATTATCTTTTTTTTTTTTTTCGCTTAGAGTGCATATTGGTCATGATCCGTTATGTTCTGTGTGTCTTTAAAATAGGTATTTCCAATGAGATTTTCTTATCTCAGAAAACTGTATCTGACAGTCTATAGTGAATCACGATTTTGATTTACATTCCATTTCATCTTTGTACATGTGCCAGTGGCATACCGATGTGCGGCAGTTTTGACATATTGCCAGTCCTTGTTCCTTGAAGTTAAAGAAAGCCTTTATAATAATAATTTTAGAAAATCTTTCTTAGTCAAAGAAGTACCTCCATTTGAATGCAGGCCAAGTCTTAGAATTATAACTAGACTATTTTGACACATCATTATTTTACTGAATTACTAAGGGAGATATTAGAAATGATAATCTAGTAGTATTCTCTATTCACTAATATTTCCTTCATACCACTTATCCAAACGATAGCTATATTATATATATTACAATTGATAAAAAGCAATTGGCACAGAGGTTAAATAGCAGTCTTCTTTATTACTTTTTTATTTTGACCAAAATTATATTGGCATATACATATTTGATCGTGTCATTCTGCCTAAAAATCACTCCTGGCCTTCTGTTACTCTTAATACTGGTGTAAATCTTCGCTGTGTCCTAGAAGATCTTTTGTTCTTTGGTCCCTATGAATCTTTGGATTTTTTTTTTTAATGCTACTGTTTCCCTTAGTTAACATGGTGGAAATAAACCAGTCTTATTCCAAGTCCTTTAAGCTATTAAGCTAATCTTACTCCACCTTTTAAACCCGCAGTCCTGGGTAGTCTGCTCACCCGGTTCCCTCTGCTGCTGCATCTAGTGTTTTTTCTTTGCTGTCTTTTCTAAGAAAGGACAGGAGTTTCTCAAACCCATCCTCTCCCATGTTGACAGCAGGTATGGATGTTGTGAGTTTTGTTTATCTTATTCTTAAATCAAAGTATGTAATGTAAAGACAATGCAGTTTTATACCAAAAACAAAAATAGAAAAAAAAAAAAAAAACTCTTTTAACTTTTAATCCTAGACTTCCAAAACACTAAAGTGTAGGTAAACCAATGTTACTTCAATAAGAACAAAACAAACAAAAAACTTTAGCTTTTTAATTTATTGAGACATGCTTTGTGATTTATAGTCGATCTATGCTAGGAAATGTTTCATGCGCACTGTAAAGGAATGTGTGTTCTAAACTGTTGGGCATTGTGTTCATAGATGTCTGATTGTTGTATTTTATTGTTCAAGTCATCTGTTTCCTTGTTTATCTTTTGTCCTTTCCTTGTTTGTCTTTTAAAATACAAACTGAAAAAACAAAATAGCATTAAGGATACAAAAGAGCACAAATTGATCTAATTGACATCTGTAGCATTGTTGGAAAACAACTGCAAACACATTAGTTTCAAGCACAAGTGGATTACTGCCAACAGTATTATTCAATATAATTTTAAATAAATAATAATAAAAGAGCAGATATCAATAATTTTGGAAATAGGAATTCAATAAAGGAAAAAATAAACAAGGGCTGGTTCTCTGAAAAGATCAGTAAAATGTATGTACTTCTGACGGGGTTAACTAAGACAAAAAGAAATGACACAAATAAATAGATCAAAAATGAAAGAGAAGATATTACTGAGATACCAACAACTCTAAAAGGAAAATAAAAGATGCTATGAACAGCTTCATGCCCACAGATTTTATCACCTAGATGAAACAGAAGAAATAGATTACCTAAATAGGTATATATAGTAAAGAAATTAAATTAATAATGAATAATCTTGTATAACGGAAAACTGCAGGCCCAGATGGAGTCACTGGTGAATTCTACTAAACATTCAAAGAAGAATTTTTTTTTTTTCCAGCTTGAGTTTCTTTTTTTTTTATAAATAATAAATTTTATTTTTATATTCCCCCATACAATTGCAAACGCCCCATTCTGACCCCAATCCTTCCCCTCCCGCCCCCCACCCCCAAAAAGTGTCTCTGGTTCATAGTTTTTTTGTTGATTTTGATTTTCACTTTCTTATATTCATTTTCCTGGTCTCTTATTTAAGTTTTCTAGATTCCTGCTATGAGTGAGACCATCCGGTATTTTTCTTTTTCTTTTTGGCTTATTTCGCTGAGCATGATCCTTCCAGTGCCATCCATGTTGCTGCAAATTGCATGTGTTTATCTTTTTTGAATGCTGAGTAATATTCCATGGTGTATATGTACCACATCTTCTTGATCCAGTCATCTATTTTTGGGCATTTGGGTTGTTTCCAAAGCTTAGCTATTGTAAACAGTGCTGCTATAAACATAGGGGTGCAGGTGCTCTTTGGAATTGATGTTTCTGTGTCCTTTGGGTAAATACCTAGGAGTGGAATTGCTGGATCATATGGAAGCTCTATATTTAGTAGGTCCAGAAATCTCCACACAGCTCTCCATAGTGGTTGGACCAGTTTGCACTCCCACCAACAGTGCAGAAGAGTTCCTTTTTCTCCACACCTCGCCAACATTTGTTGTTGCTAGTTTTTTTAATATGTGCCATTCTCACTGGTGTGAGATGGTATCTCATGGTAGTTTTGATTTGCATTTCCCTGATTACAAGTGATGTTGAACATTTTTTCATATGTCTGTTGGCCATTTGCATTTCCTCTCAGAGAAGTTCTTTTTAGCTGTTCTGCCCATTTTTTGACTGGATTATTTTCTTTGTTGTTGCTGAGTCTCATCAGCTCTTTGCAGATTTTTGTGATCAGTCCTTTATCATTAGTGTTGGGTGCAAAAATGTTCTCCCAGTTGGTGGGGTTTCTCTTTGTTTTTGTTATTGTCTCTTTTGCTGTGCAGAAGCTCTTTAATTTGATGTAGTCCCAGCTGTTTATCTTTGCCTTCACTATCACTGCTTTGGGTGATGTGTCTGTAAAGATGTCTTTGATATGCAAATCCCGTAGTGTTTTGCCTATATTTCCTTCTATGTATTTTGGTTTCAGGTCTTATGTCTAGTTCTTTAATCCATTTTGAGTTGATTTTTGTGTATGGTGTGAGGTAGTGGTCAAGCTTCATTCTTTTGCATGTAGCGACCCAGTTTTCCCAGCACCATTTATTGAACAAACTTTCTTTGCTCCAATGCATAGTCTTTGCTCCTTTGTCAAAGATTAGTTGACCATAAATCTGTGGGTTTATTTCTGGATTTTCTATTTGATTCCATTGGTCTGTATGTCTGTTCTTGTGCCAATACCATGCAGTTTTGATGATTATGGCTTTGTAGTATAGTTTGAAGTCTGGGAGTGTGATGCCTCCATTTCCTTCTTTTTTTTTTTCAGTAGAGCTTTGGCTATTCGGGGTTTTTGGTGATTCCATATGAATTTCATCAATAATTGTTCTATTTCTTTGAAGAATGCCATTGAGATTTTGATTGGAATAGCATTGAATCTGTATATTGCTTTTGGTAGGATGGCCATTTTAATAATGTTTATTCTTCCAATCCATGAGCAGGGATGTCTTTCCATTTCTTTGTGTCTTCTTCTATTTCTTTTAACAGTGTTTTATAGTTTTCTTTGTATAGGTCCTTTACCTCTTTTGTTAGATTTATTCCCAAGTATTTGATTTTTTTGTTTCAATATTAAAGGGATGGTTTTTTTTGATTTGTTCTTCTTCAGATTTATTGTTTGTGTATAGGAAGGCTACTGACTTTTGCGTGTTGATTTTGTATCCTGCCACTTTACTGAATTGATTGATGAGTTGAATTAGATTTTCTGTGGAGATTTTGGGGTTCTCTATGTATATTATCATATCATCTGCAAATAGTGATAGTTTGACTTCTTCTTTTCCTATTTGGATTCCTTGGATGTCTTTCTCTTGTCTTATTGCTCTGGCTAGGACTTCCAGTATTATATTGAAAAGCAGTGGTGAGAGTGGACATCCTTGTCTTGTTCCAGATCTTAATGGAATTGCTTTCAGCTTTTCACCATTGAGAATGATACTGGCTGTTGGCTTGTCATAGATGGCCTTTATGATGTTGAGGTATGTTCCTTGTATCCCAAGAATTTCAAGGGCTTTTATCATGAATGGGTGTTGCACTTTGTCGAAAGCTTTCTCAGCATCTATTGATATTATCATGTGGTTTTTATATTTCTTTTTGTTGATGTGTTGGATAACGTTGATTGATTTTCGGATGTTAAACCATCCTTGTGCCCCTGGAATGAATCCAACTTGGTCGTGGTGAATTATCTTATGGATACATTGTTGGATTCTGATAGCTAAAATTTTATTGAGGATTTTTGCATCAGTGTTCATTAGGGAGATTGGCCTGTAGTTTTCCTTTTTTGTGTTGTCCTTATTCGGTTTTGGTATTAGTGTAATATTGGCTTCATAGAACGTGTTTGGTATTGTCCCTTCCTTCTCAATTTTTGGAAGAGTTTGTGAAGGATAGGCACTAATTCGTCTCTGAATGTTTGGTAGAATTCATTTGTAAATCCATCAGGTCCTGGGCTTTTGTTTTTGGGGAGGTTTTTGATTACCATTTCAATTTCGCTGCTTGTAATTGGTCTGTTTAGGTGTTCTATTTCTTCTTTATCTAGCTTTGGGTGATTGTAGAGTTGTAGGAATTTGTCCATCTCCTCTAGATTGTTGAACTTGTTTCCATATAACTGTTCATAGTAGTTACTGATTATTCTTTTGATTTCTGCTGTGTCCGTTGTGATTTCTCCTCTTTCATTGATGATCCTGTGTATTTGTGCTTTCTCCCTTTTTTCCTTTGTGAGCCTGGCTAGGGGTTTGTCTATTTTATTTATTTTTTCAAAGAGCCAGCTCTTGGTTTCATTGATCTTTTGGATTGTTTTTTTAGTTTCAATTTCATTTATTTCTGCTTTGGTTTTTATTATTTCTTTTCTTCTACTGGTTTTGGGGTTTTTTGTTGTTCTTTTTCTAGATCTTTGAGCTTCGAGATTAGGTTGTTTCTTTGAGTTTTTTCTTGTTTTTTGATGTGAGCTTCTATTGCTATATATTTTCCTCTTATTACTGCTTTTGCTGCATCCCATACATTTAGGATATTGGTGTCCTCCTTGTCATTCAATTCAAAGAATTTTTTATTTCTTCTTTGATCTCCTCATTAGTCCAGTGGTCTTCCAGTAGTGTGGTTTTTAATCTCCATGAGGTAGGATAGTTCCTTGCCTTCTTTTTATGATTTATTTCTAGTTTGATGCCTTCGTGGTCAGAAAAGATGGTTGGTATGATTTCAATGTTGGTGTATCTGTTGATGTTTGTCTTGTGCCCCAGTATGTGATCGATCCTGGAGAATGATCCGTGTGCGCTTGAGAAAAATGTGTACTCCGTTTTTTTTTGGGGTTTAGTGTTCTATAGATGTCTGTTAAGCCCAAATGCTCTAGGTCCTTATTTAGAGCTTTAGTTTCTTTACTTATTTTTTGTCTTGTTGATCTATCCATTGTTGATAGTGGTGTGTTGAATTCTCCCACGACGTATGTGTTTTCTCTGATGTCTGTTTTCAGAGAGGACAAGTTGTCTGATATATTTTGGTGCTCTTTCGTTTGGTGAGTATATGTTAATGAGTGTTATTTCTTCTCGAAGTATTGTCCCCTTAATCATAATGTAGTGACCATTGGGGTCTCTTCTTATTTTTTTGAGTTCGAAGTCTGTTTTATCTGATATAAGTATAGCTGTTCCTGCTTTCTTTTTTGGCCCATTTGCTTGTAGGATTGTTTTCCATCCTTTGACTTTGAGCCTATTTTTTATCTTTTGTAGCTAAATGTGTTTCCTGGAGACAGCAAAAGGTTGGGTTTTGTTTCTTAATCCAGGCTGCAACTCTGTGTCTTTTTATGAAGAGTTTAGTCCATTTACATTTAGAGTTAATATTGATATGTTAGCATCTGTATTTGCCATTATGTTTGTCTTTCTTTGATTTTATTTATTTATTCTTTTAATAACTTTTTTTTTTTCTGGTCTTCTTTCGTTGTTATTCGTCCTCTGAGGTTCTGGCTTTAGGATTCCTTGTAATATTTTTTGGAGTGGGGGTTTAGTCGTAATGAAATTCCGGAGTTTCTCTTTGTCTGGGAAGGTCCATATTCTTTCTTCATGGAGGAAAGAGAGCTTTGCGGGATAGAGTATTCTTGGTTGGCATCTGTTTTCTTGAAGTCTGTTGACTATGTCCCTCCACTCTCTCCTTGCCCATAGTGTTTCTTCAGAGAAGTCTGATGTCAGCCTGATTGGTTTTCCTTTGAATGTTATCTGTGTCTTCCCTCTTGTCAGCTTCATTATTTTTTCCTTGTCCTGGATTCTTGGGAGCTTTACTATTATGTGTCTTGCTGTGTTTTTCCTTTCGTTGTGGAAGTTTGGTGTTCTTCTTGCTTCTTGTATATCAATTTTCAGCTCCTTCTTCGCATTTGGGAAGTTCTCTTCAATTATCTCCTGGAATATTTTCTCTGTTCCTACATCTCTCTCCTCTCCTTCTGGAATTCCTATAACTCTTATATTTCCTTTCCTCATGGAGTCAGATAGTTCCCGAAGTCTTTCTTCATTCTTTTTCCTTCGTACTTCTCTTTCCTTTTCTGTTTTGGTTCTTTTTATTTCTGTGTCTTCAAGAGTACTTATTGTTCTTCATTTCATCTATTCTGCTTTCATTGCTTTTCCCAGAGTTCTTTAGTTCCTCCATTAATTCTTTGATCTCCTGCATTTCTTTTATTTCCCTCTTTAGGGACTCTATTTCCTTCTTCTGATCTATCACTTTTTTAATCATGGCAATTTTAAATTCTCTTTCTGGAAGGCTCAGAAGTTCTTCCAAGTTGCTGTCATTGCAATCTGGGGAGTGGTTTTCTTTTTGTGGTGTGCTTCTTTCCTGAGGAGTTGTTAGGTTGCGTGTGGTTCTTCTACTCCCTACTGTGTTTTCTAATTTGTCGTATGCGTTGGGACACTGTGTTGCTCGGACTGACTGGCATCTTGGGTGAACTTCTCCGCTCCCCTCTGGCTCTTCCAGGAGCCATCTCTGTCTTCTGGGGGAGCTTTCTGCTGGTTTTAGGCAGTTTTTACTGAAGCAATGTCCCTGTTCTAAAATGGCGAAGCGGGATGCAGTCCCTGCGACTCCGGTTTCAGGCACACTCTTCTGCGCCACCGGTCTGCCCCGGACATGGGTGCCTGCTCCCTCTGTGGGCTCATACTACTGGTCGGAAGGTTCCTGGCTTGGGGTGGGCTAACTTCCCGGCTGGCCACTGGGTCCTCCAGAAGCCTTCTGCCCTTTTCAAGCAGTCTTAAGAAATTTCCTGTTCTATGGGGTGTTAGTGACTTTTTTTTCCCTGGTCGCTAGGTGGCGCCAGAGATCTCTCCTATTGTCCTTGGGGGCTGTTTTTCGCCCCCCACCCCGTGGGACAGGGAACAGAGCGGGAATGGTAGGGTAAACCTCAACAGCTTTGGGGTGCTGTGTCTGCCTTGTGCCCCACCGTCGTGGGGAACCCACGCCCCTAATTTTGTGCCCCGGGTCTCAGTTCAAAGCCCTCAGGTCCAGGACGTGGGCTGTAGCCCAGTTCAGTGGCGCGGGAAGGGCGCCTTTTGCACCGCTCCCGTGCCTGGGCGCCTGGTTCCTGCTCACTCAGGGAGGGACCTTCACCTCAGTGAGGACCTCTGCGCGTCTCCCCGCAAGCCTAGGTCGTCTCCCAAGCCTAGGTCGCAGGCGCGGGGACCTGGGCCGCTGCGATCCCGGTCTGCGTTTTCTTTTCAAGCGCGCCAAGCACCGCTTTCCCACGCCAGCTTACCGGCAGCCCGGGCTGTGTGCGCGTCTCCCGGGGTCTTTGTTCTTCTCTAATGGCGCCCGGAGCCGTTCGCTCACCGCCTCGGCGGATCCTGCAGGGTTCGCCTCAGCTCCCGTTCACGGGGTGTGGTGGCTGCAATAGTTCCTTTCCACTCCCAGTCCCGCTTGCTGCGTCGTTTGTTCTTGTGGGTCGTTTTAGTGTGTTGTTTTCCTCCTCTCTGCCGGTCAGAGAGTGCCGCCTCTGTGGGCAGGGGAGGGGAGCAGGGTTCTGCGCTTCCCTCCCTTCTGGTCCTCTTTTATGGCCACTTTCTTCTTCGGGTAGTTTGCTGGCGTCACCCGTTTATCTTCCGTGTCCCAGTTCTCTCTGGGACCTGCCACTTTTCCTCCCTATTAACTTTTTTTAATGGGAGATCTTACTCGCAGCGTCTCCTCGCCGCCATGTTGCTCCGCCCCCTTCATCAAAGAAGAATTTTACCAATACCATTCAGTCTCTTCCAGAAGATACAAACAATGTGAATAATCCCTGACTCATTCTGGGAGGCTAACATTACCCTAATAACAAAAGCAAACAAAAACATAACAAAAAGGGAAAACTAACAACCAACATCTCTTGTGAATATAAATGCAAAAATATTCCGCAAAATATTTGCAAGTCAACCCAAAATGTTAAAAAAAGGAATTATATACCGAGTGGGGTATTTTTCAGGTATACAAGATTAACCTGGCAGTCGAAAATAAATTAGTATCATCCATCACATCAACAGGCTAAGGAAGAAAAATCAAATGATCATATTGATATATGCAGACAAAGCATTTGACAAAACCCAACATCTATGATAAAAACTGTCAACAATTTGGAAATTGAAGGGAACTTGCACAACTTAATACAAATACACATACACAAAACCAACATCTTGGTATCTTTAATGGTAAGAAATTCAGTTTATCATCAAATAATGAAAACAACTGAGAATATTAGCTTAAAACTGGTGACAAATACTGAATATATGGTTATCTGTAAGAGGAAATACTAAGTCATAGACATGAGGTTGGTGATTAAGTTTATGTAAGTTAAATACGCTGACATTTTAGACCAAGTAACACAATGAAAACTGGCTTAGAAAATTGTGAGAGTGGGGAAAGGGGAAGCAGTTCACAAGTTGACTCACAACTATTAAATGGAGCCAAAGGCATGACTTCAAAGTGAATTTGAGCAGAAGGCTGAGGAGGGGGACATACACTTGTAGCTCAATTCAGTATTGCTCATAGAGAGAAACAGTAGACAGTCCGAAAAAAGTGGGGAGACTAAAAATATTTTTTAAATATTAGTATGAAGGTTAATCACTAGCCTAAAACTACAAACTTTTCTAAATATGTGAGGACAGAATAAGTGACCGCATATTGCTATGCCTATATATGAACAGATACTTAAAATATAAGAGGTTAGAGGCCAACTATGTTACAGCAGAATCGAATGGGGTTTACCTCCCAACAGAAAGAAATTTTTTTTGGCTAGAAATTATGTTCTAACAAGGGACAGAACTTGTACAGATTGTATATTAAAAACAATTTTCAAAAGTGATAAAAGGAGGCACCCATATGTACTAATATTAAAAAAGTAAAATATTAAAGAAAATAAAAATATTAAAGAAAAGTAAGGGGTTAAGTACCATATTATGAAGCAATCTGGAGCACGAGTTCAATCCCTGGCCGGCCAGGGAGCTACCAGCATGGCACAGCAGACCTCTCCTGTCTCCCTGCTGCTCCCCTCAGCAGTCGATTTCAGTCAGTCTGCCTGTTCTGTTCCCCACTCTGTCTCTGGTGAATCCTCTCATCCTTCCACACATCTGGCACCCAGGTTCTTGTATAAGTAAATAAATCTTAAAAAAAATAAAATAAAATAAAAGTGAGGCTAAAATGTGACACAGAATACTGTTCAGCTACAGAAACAAAAAGATGAAAACTCTTGCCATCTGCAACAATAGGAATGGAACTGGAAGAAATGACTTTGTGTGAAATTAAGTCAGAAGGTAAAAGAAATACTGGATGGTGCCACTTTTATGTGGAATGTAGCGAAACTAAGCCAAGGGTCAGATAGAACAAAACCAATGAACAAATCCTGAATGTGGAAATTAAATGTTTGAATGCAGAAATCCGAATGTAGCATTGAAGCTATGATGGGGGGTGGGGAGGGTCCAGTGGAATATGGTGGAGGTCTGTGGTGCCCTAGGGAGGGTGACCTATGAAGGGTTTGGTCCTCCAGCTCTAGACCATAGACAATGTCGTAACCAATGTAACCTTAATTTAAAAAAAAGTTATATCTGAAATAATAAAATGTAGACCTATAATTTCATAAAATTAGAAGTTTCCCAGTGAAACTATAAACTGTCATTAATTTCACAAGCAATGCAAGGACTTTCCTTAAAGAGCAACTATAGCAGCTTTGGGGGGATATAGATGAAAAAAGTCAAAAAGGAAAGTAGCCCATCTTCTTGATCTAAGTCGATCAAATGAACAACCAATTTGAAAAGACATCCGTCGAAGCACATTTGTCATCATAATTTGAACTTTGTATATTGAATCTTGACCCAGATTTTAAGAGCATAGAAGAGATTCATGAAAACTGACCTTTTTTATACCACAAAAGAAACCGTAATACTTTCCAAAATATGGAAATTGGATAAAGGGCATTCTCCAGACTCTTTTTCTAGTAAAGCTAGAAATTAGTAACAAAATTGAAAGACAAAATGTTCTAATGGAATACAAAAGTTCTCACTAAAAATTAAACACACAGTGTTAAAATACTCTTGGATGAAACTGGAAATTTAAACACCCAACTGGAACAGTTCTCAAGGTTTAAAGGGGACTTCACAGAGTCTGGGAAGAGCCTAGATAATTATCAGAGCAAATGTGAGTGTTAAATATTAAATATATGTTTACATATATATATTTGTGAATCAATATAACAATATAAACAATGTCTTAAAAGTTATTAAAAAAAAACTAGCACTACATTTAGTCAAGAAAAAGCAGAGAACTTGAGGGAATTGCCACGTAAATAAAAATGTGTTTCAGCACTGTCGTAGGGGATTGGTATAAAAAAATGAATAAATAGAAGTCCTACCCTCGTGGGTCTTCAGATGATTTGGATGAAAGAGGCCAGTTTGGAAAGGGAGGTATTTTGTTTTTCTCCCAAAGTTGCCGTGCTGAGGTAACAATTATTTAAACAACATATCTGCCATTTGAGTATACAGATACAAATATTTAATATTGAAAATATTTAAATTTGATGAGTGGAGTTAGTCTTTATCAATAGCCACAAAACAAATCCTTCACTCCAGCCCAGTTTCCTCATGTGAAAAATTTACATTATATTTACAAAATATTTCAGGAGCGTTTCCCTTTCCAGAATCTATTGAAAGATGATTTTCTCCCCTGTGAGTCTACATTCATAAGAATATTTTGATAGATATGATGGTTTCTGTTTGATCAATAGTAATTTAAAACTGTTGGATATCCTTGGAGAGCTAATCAAGAAGGTAGAAATTTTTCTGCATTAATGTTGTCAAGTGACAGTAGATTTAAGAGGTAATGAACATTATTTACTTAAAAAGAAAATGTTTTCCCTTATGCAATTACTGTTGGAGGAATCATTAGCCACAACAAAAGCTCCTCGAGTCAGTTAAACATATGTCTCATTCTATAATTTATACTTCTTCTTAACAGTCTGTGATCCCCTGGGTCAAGATTACTTTAGAAATACAAAGAGAACCCTAAAACTAAATAATTTCTATTATAAAATGAACATGTAAATTATGTGCTAAATTACTTGTACTTAATTACTAATTTTGCATAATGGCACACTTTCTCTTTGGGTCTCTTCAGGCTCTGACAGATAACACTTTACAAATGTTACTTAAGTTCCAATTACAGCACAAACCTTGTAGAATATACTATTCATCTAAATATGCAAACATGCGCAATGCTGGTATTCCTCAGGCAAACCAGAATTCAACATCTCTGCTAACGGCGACCTTGGCTTATTCCAAATGCAGCCTTTCTGACAGTGCTTCTTCCAAGAAAGACTAAAAGTGACCATTTTTAAGAGTTTATGAGTGGATAACACATTGCCCAATGATTAGAATCGGTTCACTTGGCTTTTGGGTTAGAAATTCAAATTACAAAAAAAAATATCTTTTTATATAAAAGCTGACTGGTTTTGATAGTTAACATTAAAGTCCATGTCAGATTGCTAGGGCAAGTCACCTTGTTTGACTTGACTTGTTCCAGTCTTGTTAGTATTTTGTATCTTAGGCTATTATGTAGACATGTGAAGGACTTGCAAGTGCATTTGGTTCAAATAAGAGGCTCAATCTATAAGTTACTGATTTAACAGATGTCTTTTTGAGAGTTCCTGTAAGGTGTCAGGCTAAGGCCTGGAGAAGGAGCAGTGAGGGAAGAGGATAAGTAGTCCTATCTCAAGAAGTTCACATTCAGAATGTGCATGTACATGTGGTATGTGTGATGTGTGGGAACGTGGACTTGCGTTGAGGGGAGAAAATCGGATTCCGACTAGTGGGATCAAAAAAAAAAAATTGATCAGAGTTTATGAAATTATATAAGAGAAATCAGCAGGGTTTATTCATAATGACTACGATAAGGTATGACTAAAGTTTAATAAGGTTTAAAATAATTTTAAATGATAAAAAATGTGATTTCAATGCAGTGTAGAATTGCTTTCCATTTACCCATAAACACAAAATATATTTACACAGCTTTCATTAATAGCAAATGTAACTGCTGGATAAACTTGTCCAGAATATACTTTGCCATGTTTGGAGCTTAATCAAGAGTATCTCAGCATTTTGAGAAAGCTTTTTCTTCCTGGGTGGACCAGCACCAGTACATGAGCTGCCATGGCAGCCCTGACATTGACGCTTTACTCTGTCAGCTCTGTCCCTTGTGATTATTATGTGTGTGCGATAAGAGCGATTTATATGTCGTATGTTAGAATCTCATTTATCGATGTAAAGAAAATTGTCTATAGTATGTGGTTGATGTTTTGTTTTGGGTTTTAGCATTTCATCCCAATATGAACATCAGAGAAATATTTAATCAATTCATGTTTCTTTTTTAATTTATCAGCAACTATGTCAAGAATACATGCAGATTTTAAAAAAGAAGCACAATAACTACACAGTTCTACAACTTAAATTTTTGGAGTGTTGTACTATCATTGGAATGTCTAGAAACTCAAGTCTAAAACCATCAAGAGTCCCTTTCTTTTTTATATTAAGTACAAATGAAACAAAGAATAGTGAACCACATAATACCAAAGAAAGAAATGATCCTACAAACTGTGGATGAGGTTATTTGCATTATGGAAAGAAGTTCAAATTAATAAGTTATTCCTTTTCATTGAGCAAACACACTGTTTTTAGATAACTCAATGAGAAGGGAAAAAAATAAGGTATATAATACACTGAAGTTACCATATGTACAATTGAAAAGGTATGAAAGAAATAATAGAGGAGATGTCATTTAGAATAACAGATTGTAAT
Organism: Talpa occidentalis; assembly: GCF_014898055.3. Classification (NCBI taxonomy): domain Eukaryota; kingdom Metazoa; phylum Chordata; class Mammalia; order Eulipotyphla; family Talpidae; genus Talpa; species Talpa occidentalis. The sequence continues at coordinate 116,173,765 of NW_023605194.1, forward strand.
ACACAGAGCTTGGCAATATTTGAAACCTTTAAAATTAGTTCACAGGAGAAAAATATTCCCCGTTCCAATGACATTACTTGTACAACAGATGGGCACTAACTCGGGTTAGTGGGTAACACAGGTTTACAGCCAACTTAAAAAAGAAACACCAGGTGTTTTTAGCAATTTATTGCATTATTCATCAACAAGACTTATTTGCCAAGGACTTTGAAAAAGATTTCAGAAATCATTGAAGTTACTGGGCTATTAATGCATAATGCATCGTAATAATGTGAAATGTATAGCAGTAGCTGGTGTGAAAGTATTTGGTCAATGTTGTCCTGCACATTGAACCAATGATCTGTCAAATAAACTTGGTTTTAGATACATTTTTTTATTCAAGGAAAATTAAAAATTGAACATAAAGTATAGTAAATAAAATGGCTACTTTTTCAGATATATTTGCAAAGTTAGAAGAAGCTACAGGGAAAGTGCTATAGCTCGCTGATGGTGGAGAACGACCCAGGAGTAGCTAAAAACTGCACAGGATATGAAGTAGCCTCCTCGTGAGAACTTTTCAAGTTTCCCATACTGATTAAATTTTGATGAGGCTGAATTTAACAAAGTGATTGGAAATAGGGTACTTTTATTTCATTGCTACAAAAAAGCAAGTTAGGATTCTAAGGAGGCATGAACTTGCAATATCGAATGGAATGATTAATTCATCTGAAGTGAGTTAGATTTAATATATATTTTTAATATGAAGATAAGCTCCGTAGTCTATGAAATTACTTTCAGAATATTTGTTTGAGCATCTTTAGACTTGACAAAGTAAGGGATTGCTGACATACTACTTACCTCTAAATGCGTTAGTTAAGCTACACGTCTGTCCTAAGACCCAGCCATAACAGGAATAAAATGTAATAAAATGTTGTTTCCGCTCCCATGGGGCAGAACCCAGCAGTTCTGTGGGGGGTGAGCATAGTTCCTCTGCCTTGTCCAGCTCCCAGTGCTGCTCCACCAGCTCCCGTCCAGCTCCCGTCCGCCGTCTCCTGACCGTTGAGGAGAAGGAGGACAAAGGAGAGAAAGGAAGTGTATCTGTTTTGTTTTGTTTTTTAAGGCACCGTGGAATTTCCTTATATGAACAAACACGCCTCAGATTTAAATTCAGTTCTATTACTAGAAGGAATAACTGGCACTGTGATGTGCCCGGGAAGATAACAAGCAGCTTGCATGTCAGTCTATAATTTATTTTTTTAAGTGTCACCTAGTCGCCTTTTTTTGTATTTGAGAAGTGTCACCTGTCACTTATACAAGTATAGGAGGCAAATAAATGCTTAGGAAGTAAACGGATGACATATAAGGAAAAAGTCATTTATTTAAAAAAGACACAGACAGAGCTAAGCAGGTGGTTAACTAGACAAGACTCTGATGCTGAAGCTTTACTTTCCTAACAAGGGATCGATCATCCAATGGTTTTATTTACCAACAAGGGTGGCTTTTGATACCACGAGAGGTGTGTCCACTTTTTGTGGTCCTATCATTGGACCCTCTGACTCCAGGACCCTCTGTGGGGTCACCACACCCCTTGCGTTTGGCATTTGGGCACAAGCCCCTTCAGAGGAGGAAAGACCTGTCCTTCTATGAGCCAACCTTTTCTCCTGCTCTTTCACCCCTAGAGGAAATGGTTACAAATAAATTGTATTAAAAAGCTTTCTAGTTCTTTTTCATGTATCCCTACTGTGGTTACAAATGTCATGCAAATAATTCCCGAAAGGCTTATGTTTTTTTTTTTTTTTCTTTTCTTTTTTATTCATTTATCAACCCTTTCCCTAGATTTCACATATGGGATCGTTCTAGAAAATGGAAAACAGGCAAAAACTTCCCAAATCACACCATACGGTCTTAAACTGTAATCCCACAGATGCTGTTTCGCCCTTGGCCTGCATTGTCCTCCTCTTTAGGATGAGTTGGCTCTCAGAGACTCCTAGCCCCTTGGTGTAAGTGCGCCCTTGGCAGCCAACGTGAGTGGCTTCTCGGCCATGTGGACATACATCTGTGTTCTCGGGAATTCCTCTTCGCTTGTCCAGCTAAGGCACCGGTTTTATGAGTCACCAGCCGGGTATCAACATATGTTCAGCCCCAACCGAAAACACATTCAACAACCTCGGGAAGATAAATGCCAAAGATGGGCTAACTTGACTGTTATCACAGAGATATGTGCTTCCTCTTCTGTGTGTTCATGGTAAGGATGTTCCCCTATAAATTAGATCTTCTTCCTGAGAGCAATATGACTTCTTAACTCAAAGAAGCCTCTTAAATATATTGAATTCTCAGCAATCTTACTTTGATTTTAGTTTGAATTTAAATGTGAATCATGGATTATAGAACCAATACAATGTACATCCCAAGTCTAGTTCTGCCATTTTTTATCCAGGATTACTATATGAAATATCGTTAACTTTGAAGCGTTTCTGATTATTTTTTTTAATAGTGCCATGCTACTTTTGTCCAGTCCAACAGTTGCAATGAGAAATAAATTAGCATAAAGGAAAAAAATCGCTTGGCTTAGATGAGTAATTGGGAATTTGTAACTGTTTTTTTATTATTAATTTGAGGAGCGATGTTAGGGTATTGAATACACATTGGTTTCATTAGCAGTTCTGTTCTGGGCCTCCCCGGTGGCACAGCGGGTTGAGCGCAGCGCTGTGAAGCTGCCCGCAGCGGCTGCAGCGCCGGTTCGATCCCCGCTGGGCGAGGGGCCCACATGGCGTGACAGAGGCCGCCCGCTGCTCCCCTCAGCAGTGTACTTCGTAAGTCTGCCTGCTCTGCGCCCCGCTCTCTCTGGTGAGTCCTCTCACCCTCCGTGCCTCTGGCCTGTACGCCGTGCTTGTGTAAATAAATCTTTTAAAAAAATTCTGCTCTAAAATACTGTATTATTAATATATGTGTGTAATAAACATCATTTCCTACTGAGGAAAATATTTTCTCATCTGATTCCCTAAATCAAAAATACAAATATTGGGGAATTAGTTAGGATCACATCTATTAGGATGGCGCTGGAGAAGGGCAGTTGTGTGAGGGGTGGTGGTTGGCGCCGTGTTGGACGTCACTGCCTCTGCGTGAGCATCGGATCAGCGCGGGGCCGTCGCGGGCCGTCGTGACGCGCTGCAGCGTCATCCCCCCCACCCCGGACAGGCGAGCAGGAGGCGCAGAGGCCGTTGCGTGGGGCTCGTCTGCCTTCCCCGCGCTTTCCCCGGGCGGGGCCAGGCGCCCCCGGGTGGGGCCGGCCCCGCGAGCCTGGGGTTCGCCCGCCTGACCCCGGTGGGAGAGAGGGTAGCCCCAGCCCCGGAGCTGCGCGGGGCGCCCCAGCCCCGACGTCGCGCGGCTCGTCTCCGTGGCCCCCGCACGCGGGACCCGCTCTCCTCTCCTGGCACGGGCCTGCGGCGGCCCGACCCCCGCGACGGACGCTGCTGCGCGGGCCTGGCCAGGGGCCCGAAGGGGCAGCTGAGGCTGCAGAGGGGCCGGGGCTGCCCCTCCCTCCCGGCTGCAGTGAGACGGCGCCTGAGGCCTAGCTGCGGAGACGGCTGGGGAGACATGGGGGGGCGGGCCCAGCGGAGTTCCCAACGCTTTTCCCTTCTCCTCCTACGAACATTCCAGAACTCTGCGGGTCCGTCTGTCCTGGGAGGCTCGGTCATGTTAAATGGCAAGACTCACCCCTTAAGTCCACTTTCTACCTGGGCTAGAATTATCCAGCCTAAGCTGCTTCCCTGTAGCCCTGCTCTCCATAAATATCTTTTTTTTTTCAGTTGTTAGGATTTATAACATTAATATTCTGTTCTCGTCGGGATGTGAGTAAACCGTTATTCATCTGCAGGTGAATTCTAAAGATTAAAATCCCAAACCGCAGATTTACAATACTGTGATTTAATTATTGAATGTTGCGCAAACAAGTATCGGGAATGGACTTGCAAAGGGAAGAAAATGCAATTCCATTATACAGATCTGTGCCTCGTACTTAATAATACACAGGCCGGTTTCGTTTCCTTTTACTCCATCACCTGTTCCAAGTGTGCCCCGTTCCGGTCTGACTTATGTTTAGATTGCAAATTTTTAGTAATATTTTATTTTTTCATAGAACCCGTGTCTTTCATTCATCTTGGATTTAAAAAAAGGCTAATTTTTTCAATTATTTTCCTTATAATAGATGCAAAGGAGTTAAACACTCTGAACCATTTCATATCTAAAATAATGTTTATGCATCCTAGTTTTCATAGTTTAAACTATTTTTAATATTTGCCTTTGAAATTTGTTCTTCACGTCTTCATTTATATCATTGTCCCAGAGTATTCAGTGTTCCTGAGGACACCTTGTGCTAATTTGGCTTCCATGCTTTCTTCCTAGTTACATAAGTAAATTATTTTGATCCTTGTTTTATCAAAATTTATTCATAAGTATCTATAAAGTGGACCAGCCTTCACGCTCCTACCAATTATTCACTTGTGCTTTCTAGTTTGAAGATCACTGGTTTCCTCCTGCACTTCGAAATCCTTCTCCAGAGTTTTACTTTCTCTCTTTCATGATCCCTCTGGTCATCTACAACTTTTACACAAATCAGTCCCTTCCGTGTAATTGATAGGCTGAAACCTTTTTTTTTTTTTTTTAATTTACATATAAGTCCTTCTTTTTCCTTTAAACGTTACTCTTAATATAGTTATGTATTCCTTCTTATTTGCTGATTTTAAAAGTTAACTCATTTGAGTAAGTTAGTTTAAAAAACCTTAGCTTCTGAACTCTCAGAGGCAATAGTTTTTTTTTAATAATCCATAAAATTTTTATTTTTAATTTAAAACTTACACATGTAGACACATATGTATTATTCGGGTTACATTCATTTTCAACACTCTAAGCATCTCAGAGGCAATCGAGATCACACCTCTTCAGAAATATGTTACCACCCCCACCAACGCGGTGCCACAGTCCATTGTGCCTCCTCCCCATTTTTCCTGCCTCCCTTCCCCTCCATTAGCCTCAATTCTACTGTCAGATTTCTAGGGTTTTTTATTGGTTAGATTTTTTTTTCTTTTGTTTCCCTATATTCCACATAATGAAATCATCTAAAACTTGTCTTTCTCCTTCTGACTTACTTTGCTTAGCAAAATCCCCTCCATTTCCATGCATATGGTCAAGAATAGAAAAATTTCATAATTGTATCTGAGGAGTAGTCCATTGTGTTTATGCACCATATCTTCCTAATCCGCTTACCTGTCTTTGGGCACTTAGGTTGTTTCTATACTTGACTATAGTAAATAGCGCTGCAATCAACATAGGAGTATGTATATCCCTGGAAATTAGTATTTTTGTATTCTGTGAGTGGACGCTTAGGAATACAATCGCTAGGTAATATGGCAGATATGTTTTTTTTTTTTTTTTTTTTTTTTTTTTTTTTTTTGTAGAGGCATGTTTTATTTATTTATTTTGTTTGTTTGTTTGTTTTTTTGTTTATACATGCACTGGGTACAGTCAGAAGCGCGGGAGGGTGAGAGAATTCACCAGAGCCAGAGCGGGGAGCAGAGCAGGCAGAAGGACCGAAGTACACTGCTGAGGGGAGCAGCGGGCGGCAGGAGAGGTCTGCGCGCCATGTGGGATCCTCCGCCGGTGGCCGGGGAGCAGCCGGGGATCGAACCGGCGCCGCAGAGGCCGCGGGCAGCTTCGCAACCCAGCGCTCAACCGCTGCGCCACCGGGGAGGCCCTGGCAGATATGTTTTAATTATTTTGAGAAAACGCCATACTGTTTTCCGTAGGGGCTGGACCCTTCTACATTCCACTAACAGTTTATGAGGAATTGTCAACATCCTTGCCAACACCTGTTTCTGTTTTGTTTTGTTTCATTTATATGGGCCATTCTCACAGGTGTGTGATGGTAAGCAAGAGAAATATATAAAAGCAACCCAAATAGAGAAAGAAGACAAAAAAAAAACTATTACTATTTGTCAATTATATGATAATGTTCATTGAAAATGCTGCCTCTAAATAAACCAATTGAAATAATCAATATAGTAAAGTAGCAGGTTACAAAATCAATTTACAAAAATTAGTTGTGTTTCTATATGCAAGCAATGAGTTAGAAAGGAAAGAATTCAAGAAAACAGTCACATTTACAGCAAATCACAAAGTATGAAATCCCTAGGAGTAAACCTAACAAAGGAGGTAAAGGATGTATCCAATGAAAATTGCAAGGCACTGCTAAAAGAAACAGAAAACACGAAGAAATGGAAAGATAATCCCTGTCATGGACTGGAAGAATTGATATTGTTAAAATGGCCGCCTTACCCAAAGCAGTCTACAGATTCAATACAGTCGTTGTGAAGGCTCCAGTGGCATACTCCAAAGAAATAGAGCAGCGCTACTGATGATCATACAGAAGAACGAAAACCCTCGAATAGCCAAAACATACCTGACAAGGAGGAGGAAAAATGGTGGTATTTTACTTCTGGACTTAGACTTTAAATCAATAAATTATTTGTGATATCTTTGTTGGTGGTGGTGTTCATGTGTAAGTCGGAAAATATGATTGATGATATAATTCCAAGCTTTGATAATAAGTGAGTGGGATTTCCTGAATATACTAAACAATCCAAACTTCACTCTCTTTCATATTACCATATTCTGTCTGTGACCATCTTTTCTGTTTTATAGTAAATAAGAAGCCAAGCATGAATAGTCGGAATGTTAAATATGTTTGCTTTCTATAATGGCAAAAAATTTTAGTAGAAAATAAACACAGATATGGGTAATATTAAGTTAGAGTTCCCCATGAAGCTTGCATCCTTAAATTTTATTCAAACATGTGAGTTTCCTATGGAGTCAATATTTCCTAGGCAAACAATTTCAATTGCTCACATAGACAATTAAATAGATGCTTTTAACAGTCTGAATTTCCTTTCTCTTTGCAACTTAATTCCCTCAGGGGTCTGGTTCATTTTTCTGAGACAAAACAGTATTTTCCACTTTCTTTTCTCTCTTTGGAATTGGCTAAAATTAAAAATATTCCTTTTTAGCTCAGCCAGTACTAATTCCAACAATGAATCTTTTAAAATATGCAGAAAGTTTGAAAGGCTCATTAAGAATAAAGTTTGCATTTAAACAATCAGCATACTGAATTTGGGGGGGGTATCTAAAAATAAATGGCCTTTAGCTAAAGTGGTTTTTATTCACATTAAATAGTTATTATCACATGAGCAATTAAGATTGAACATAAAATCTTTGCGCATTTGTTGAAGTCAATTGTGATTTTTTTTTGCACTTATTAGACTAAATACTAATTTGTTCCTTAACCTTTATGAAAATTTGCATGAATAATATTCTTGGTCTGTACTTCTGAGGTAATGATCTATGGGGTATATTTCAAAACAGTGTTCTCTAAAAACCAACATCTGAACATTTACGCCAAGTATAAAACGGGATGATTCAGCACACTGAGCCACTGAGGAAGTGGGAAGGGAGAAGAGTGACAGATTTTATATTGCTCTTGAGACTTTATTTGTCCTTCATTTTGAAAATAGAATACTCGAGAATGAGATAGAGCCTATAATGAAGATGAGTCAAAAGGAATTTCATGATGCTGGAATGAGTAAGGATGGCTCCTTCCTTTGTATCCATCTGTGGTCTCATGACAAGGCTTTTCTCCTGATCAAGAATTTCAGTGAATTGATGGCCTACATTATTCAAGCAGCACATTTATTATATTTTTTTTTTTTTTTTTTTTTTTTTTTATAAATTTTATTGTTATATTCCCCATACAATTGCAGCCCCCCATTCTGACCCCAATCCTCCCCTCCCGCCCCCGTCCCCCTAAAAGTGTCTCTGGTTCATAGTTTTTTGTTGATTTTGATTTTCACTTTCTTATAGTTTTTCATTTTCCTGGTCCATTATTTAAGTTTTCTAGATTCCTGCTATGAGTGAGACCATCCGGTATTTTTCTTTTTCTTTTTGGCTTATTTCGCTGAGCATGATCCCTTCCAGCGCCATCCATGTTGCTGCAAATTGCATGTGTTTATCTTTTTTGAATGCTGAGTAATATTCCATGGTATATATGTACCACATCTTCTTGATCCAGTCATCTATTTTTGGGCATTTGGGTTGTTTCCAAAGCTTAGCTATTGTAAACAGTGCTGCTATAAACATAGGGGTGCAGGTGTTCTTTGGAATTGATGTTTCTGTGTCCTTTGGTAAATACCTAGGAGTGGAATTGCTGGTCATATGGAAGCTCTATGTTTAGTAGGTCCAGAAATCTCCACACAGCTTTCCACAGTGGTTGGACCAGTTTGCACTCCCACCAACAGTGCAGAAGAGTTCCTTTTTCTCCACACCCTCGCCAACATTTGTTGTTGCTAGTTTTTTTAATATGTGCCATTCTCACTGGTGTAAGATGGTATCTCATGGTAGTTTTGATTTGCATTTCCCTGATGACAAGTGAGTTGAACATTTTTTTCATATGCCTGTTGGCCATTTGCATTTCCTCTTCAGAGAAGTTTCTTTTAAGCTCTTCTGCCCATTTTTTGACTGGATTATTTTCTTTGTTGTGTTGAGTCTCATCAGCTCTTTGCAGATTTTTGTGATCAGTCCTTTATCATTAGTGTTGGGTGCAAAAATGTTCTCCCAGTTGGTGGGGTTTCTCTTTGTTTTTGTTATTGTCTCTTTTGCTGTGCAAAAGCTCTTTAATTTGATATAGTCCCAGCTGTTTATCTTTCTCTTCACTATCACTGCTTTGGGGTGATGTGTCTGTAAAGATGTCTTTGATGTGCAAATCACGTAGTGTTTCGCCTATATTTCCTTCTATATATTTTATGGTTTCAGGTCTTATGTCTAGTTCTTTAATCCATTTTGAGTTGATTTTTGTGTATGGTGTGAGGTGGTGGTCAAGCTTCATTCTTTTGCATGTAGCGACCCAGTTTTCCCAGCACCATTTATTGAACAAACTTTCTTTGCTCCAATGCATAGTCTTTGCTCCTTGTCAAAGATTAGTTGACCATAAATCTGTGGGTTATTTCTGGATTTTCTATTCGATTCCATTGGTCTGTATGTCTGTTCTTGTTCCAATACCATGCAGTTTTGATGATTATGGCTTTGTAGTATAGTTTTGAAGTCTGGGAGTCTGATGCCTCCATTCCCTTCTTTTTTTTTCAGGAGAGCTTTGGCTATTCGGGGTTTTTTGTGATTCCATATGAATTTCATCAATAATTTTTCTATTTCTTTGAAGAATGACATTGAAATTTTGATTGGAATAGCATTGAATCTGTATATTGCTTTTGGAAGGATGGCCATTTTAATAATGTTTATTCTTCCAATCCATGAGCAGGGGATGTCTCTCCATTTCTTTGTGTCTTCTTCTATTTCTTTTAACAGTGTTTTATAGTTTTCTTTGTATAGGTCCTTTACCTCTTTTGTTAGATTTATTCCCAAATATTTGATTTTTTTTGTTTCAATAACAAAAGGGATGGTCTTTTCGATTTCTTCTTCTTCAGATTTATTGTTTGTGTATAGGAAGGCTACTGACTTTTGCGTGTTGATTTTGTATCCTGCCACTTTACTGAACTGATTGATGAGTTGAATTAGCTTTTCTGTGGAGTTTTTGGGGTTCTCTATGTATAATATCATATCGTCTGCAAATAGTGATAGTTTGACTTCTTCTTTTCCTATTTGGATTCCTTGGATGTCTTTCTCTTGTCTTATTGCCCTGGCTAGGACTTCCAGTATTATATTGAAAAGCAATGGTGAGAGTGGACATCCTTGTCTTGTTCCAGATCTTAATGGAATTGCTTTCAGCTTTTCACCATTGAGAATGATACTGGCTGTTGGCTTGTCATAGATGGCCTTTATGATGTTGAGGTATGTTCCTTGTATCCCAAGAACTTCAAGGGCTTTTATCATGAATGGGTGTTGCACTTTGTCGAAAGCTTTCTCAGCATCTATTGATATTATCATATGGTTTTATATTCTTTTTTGTGATGTGTTGGATAACGTTGATTGATTTTCGGATGTTAAACCATCCTTGTGCCCCTGGAATGAATCCAACTTGGTCGTGGTGAATTATCTTATGGATACATTGTTGGATTCTGATAGCTAAAATTTTATTGAGGATTTTTGCATCAGTGTTCATTAGGGAGATTGGCCTGTAGTTTTCCTTTTTTGTGTTGTCCTTGTTCGGTTTTGGTATTAGTGTAATGTTGGCTTCATAGAACGTGTTTGGTATTGTCCCTTCCTTCTCAATTTTTTGGAAGAGTTTGTGAAGGATAGGCACTAATTCGTCTCTGAATGTTTGGTAGAATTCATTTGTAAATCCATCAGGTCCTGGGCTTTTGTTTTTGGGGAGGTTTTTGATTACCATTTCAATTTCGCTAATTGTAATTGGTCTGTTTAGGTGTTCTATTTCTTCTTTATCTAGCTTTGGGTGATTGTAGAGTTGTAGGAATTTGTCCATCTCCTCTAGATTGTTAAACTTGTTTCCATATAACTGTTCATAGTAGTTACTGATTATTCTTTTGATTTCTGCTGTGTCCGTTGTGATTTCTCCTCTTTCATTGATGATCCTGTTTATTTGTGCTTTCTCCCTTTTTTCCTTTGTGAGCCTGGCTAGGGGTTTGTCTATTTTATTGATTTTTTCAAAGAACCAGCTCTTGGTTTCATTGATCTTTTGGATTGTTTTTTTAGTTTCAATTTCATTTATTTCTGCTTTGGTTTTTATTATTTCTTTTCTTCTACTGGTTTTGGGGTTTTGTTGTTCTTTTTCTAGATCTTTGAGCTTCGAGATTAGGTTGTTTCTTTGCGTTCTTTCTTGTTTCTTGATGTGAGCTTCTATTGCTATATATTTTCCTCTTATTACTGCTTTTGCTGCATCCCATACATTTAGGATATTGGTGTCCTCCTTGTCGTTCAATTCAAAAAATTTTTTAATTTCTTCTTTGATCTCCTCATTAGTCCAATGGTCTTCCAGTAGTGTGGTTTTTAATCTCCATGAGGTAGGAAAGTTCCTTGCCTTCTTTTTATGGTTTATTTCTAGTTTGATGCCTTCATGGTCAGAAAAGATGGTTGATATGATTTCAATCTTGGTGTATCTGTTGATGTTTGTCTTGTGCCCCAGTATGTGATCGATCCTGGAGAATGATCCGTGTGCGCTTGAGAAAAATGTGTACTCCGTTTTTTTGGGGTTTAGTGTTCTATAGATGTCTGTTAAGCCCAATTGCTCTAGGTCCTTATTTAGAGCTTTGGTTTCTTTACTTATTTTTTGTCTTGTTGATCTATCCATTGTTGATAGTGGTGTGTTGAAGTCTCCCACTACGTATGTGTTTTCTCTGATGTCTGTTTTCAGAGAGGACAACAGTTGTCTGATATATATTGGTGCTCCTTCGTTTGGTGAGTATATGTTAATGAGTGTTATTTCTTCTTGAAGTATTGTCCCCTTGATCATAATGTAGTGACCATTGGGGTCTCTTTTTATCTTTTTGAGTTTGAAATCTGTTTTATCTGATATAAGTATAGCTGTTCCTGCTTTCTTTTTTGGTCCATTTGCTTGTAGGATTGTTTTCCATCCTTTAACTTTGAGCCTATTTTTATCTTTTGTAGCTAAATGTGTTTCCTGGAGACAGCAAAAGGTTGGGTTTTGTTTCTTAATCCAGGCTGCAACTCTGTGTCTTTTTATTGAAGAGTTTAGTCCATTTACATTTAGAGTTAATATTGATATGTTAACATCTGTATTTGCCATTGTGTTTGTCTTTCCTTTGATTTTATTTATTTATTCTTTTAATAACTTTTTTTTTTTTTTTTTGGCCTTCTTTCATTGTTATTCGTCGCTCTGAGGTTCTGGCTTTAGAACTCCTTGTAGTATTTTTTGGAGTGGGGGTTTAGTTGCAATGAAATTCCGGAGTTTCTGTTTGTCTGGGAAGGTCCATATTCTTTCTTCAAAGAGGAAGGAGAGCTTTGCGGGATAGAGTATTCTTGTTGGCATCTGTTTTCTTGGAGTCTGTTGACTATGTCCCTCCACTCCTCTCCTTGCCCGTAGTGTTTCTTCGGAGAAGTCTGATGTCAGCCTGATTGGTTTTCCTTTGAATGTTATCTGTTTCTTCCCTCTTGCCAGCTTCATTATTTTTTCCTTGTCCTGGATTCTTGGGAGCTTTACTATTATGTGTCTTGCTGTATTTTTCCTTTCGTCGTGGAAGTTTGGTGTTCTTCTTGCTTCTTGTATATCAATTTTCAGCTCCTTCTTCACATTTGGGAAGTTCTCTTCAATTATCTCTTTGAATATTTTCTCTGTTCCTACATCTCTCTCCTCTCCTTCTGGTATTCCTATAACTCTTATATTTCCTTTCCTCATGGAGTCCGATAGTTCCCGAAGTCTTTCTTCGTTCTTTTTCCTTCGTACTTCTCTTTCCTTCTCTGTTTTGGTTCTTTTTATTTCTGTGTCTTCAAGATTACTTATTCGTTCTTCCATTTCATCTGTTCTGCTTTCATTGCTTTTCCCAGAATTCTTTAGTTCTTCCATTAATTCTTTGATCTCCTGCATTTCTTTTACTTCCCTCTTTAGGGACTCAATTTCTTTCTTCTGACCATTGTTTTCCCTCTCTAGGGACTCAATTGCATTCTTCTGATCGTTGATTATTTTTCCCTTATCATTGTTTTCTTTATGACTTCTGTCAGTTTTTTAATCACGGCAATTTTAAATTCTCTTTCTGGAAGGCTCAGAAATTCTTCCAAGTTATTGTCGTTGCAATCTGGGGGCTGGCTTTCTTTTTGTGGTGTGCTTTTTCTCTGGAGAGTTGCTAGGTTGCGTGTGGTTCTTCTCCTCCCTACTGTCTGTTTTCTAATTTGCCGTATGCGTTGGGACACTGTGTTGTTGGGACTTGCCGGCATCTTGGGTGGGCTTCTCTGTTCCCTCTGGTTCTTCAGGAGTCATCTGTCAGTTTCAAGCAGCCTTTACTGGAGAAGGTCCCTGTTCTAAAATGCCGATGTGGGGACACACTCCCCTGTGCGCCTGGTCTGCCCCGGCGGTGGGTTCCTGCTCCCCTCTGGGCTTGGACTGCAGGCCAGAGGGGGTCTGGCGTGGGCGAACTTCCCCCGCTCACCTCTGGCTCCTGAGGAAGCCTTCTGCAGGTAGTCTTTACTGAAGAAATGTCCCTGTTCTAAAATGGTGATGTGGGACACACTCCCTGCGCTTCTGGTCTCAGGCACACTATTCTGCGCGCCTGGTCTGCCCCGGCTGTGGGTGCTCGCTCTCCCTGTGGGCTCAGACTACTTGTTCAGAAGGGGCCCGGTGTGGGCTAACTCCCCAGCTGGCCACTAGCTCCTTCAGTAGCCTGTGCTGGGGTCAAAGTCGCTAGGTGGCACCAGAGATCTCTCCTAGAGCCCTTGGGGAGCTGATTTTCCACCCCGTGGGACAGGGAGCAGAGCGGGGATGGTAGGGTACACCTCAACGGCTTTGGGGTGCTGTGTCTGCCTTGTGCCCCACCGTCGTGGGGAACCCACGCCCCTAATTTCGTGCCCCGGGTCTCAGTTCCAAAGCCCTCAGTTCCAGGACGCGGGCTGTAGCCCAGATCAGTGGCGCGGGAATGGCGCCTTTTGAATCCCGCTCCCCTGCCTGGGCGCCTTGTTCCTGCTCACTCAGGGAGGGCCTCCGCCCGGGTCTCAGTTCCAAAGCCCTCAGTTCCAGGACGCGGGCTGTAGCCCAGATCAGTGGCGTGGGAATGGCGCCTTTTGAATCCCGCTCCCCTGCCTGGCGCCTTGTTCCTGCTCACTCAGGGAGGGCCTCCGCCCGGGTCTCAGTTCCAAAGCCCTCAGTTCCAGGACGCGGGCTGTAGCCCAGATCAGTCGCGCGGGAATGGCGACATTTATTATATTTAAACAAGTGGTCTTATAGCTTTCTATAAGATCTCTTTCAAGCCTCATTTCAATTTTCTAAACCTATTTCTGAACGTACAATATTTAAATAATAAAGATTGGGAAGCACTTATTTGGTGTAACTCCACTATCCAAACTTAACCATTTAACCCTTTCCAACAATTGTTGAAAGAAATCAGCAAATAAAAACCACACAGTTATATTTCATTGTATATTCCTGTCATGCATTTATATTTACCCTGTAGTTGTTAAGTAAACCATTTAACTTGAAGAGAGAAGTAATTGAATTATCTTGACTATGAAACAACATAATTCTGTTTTTGTTTCTTGGGAACTCTGAATGAATGATTTACAGAAAATTTGAAAATATAGTCACAAGTCAGCTCCTGTGGTCCAGACACATGTGCCTGCCCCAATATCAGAGGAACATACTTTGATACTCTTTCGATAATTGAGATCAGTAGTTCTCTGATATAGTAAATAACTTTTTTGATTTATTCATACCACATTTTGAGGGGCTTTGAATGGCCAGATTAAAATGACACCTTCCGATTTTACAAAACATCAAAAACTATTCTTAAACATGGAATCATCATCATACCTGCACACCTATTTCTATTGGGTTAGGATTTAATTAGTTCACTAAGCCCAGTCACTACCTCTAACACGAATCTCAGGATTAAAAGAAGCCACGAGTGGAAAGGGGTATAGTACATGGAGTTTAACTTGGAAGAACTATGCCCCTGGAGTCATGGCCAGCAGGAAAACCTCTGTCATCAATGGGATTATAGCCCTTCTTGGAAAACAACTCCATCCCTGGAATTTGCTAATCAAATGACTTGACTTGATCATTTCCTACACCAACAAAGTGGACATATAATATAGCATATTTAATGGAATTGAATAATCACTATCAAAATGATATACACAATTACAGTACACACACAGTGGACCACGCAACTCAAGTAAAAGTTTAGATTGGCTTGTATAAGTGAACAAAGATATGTCACATACCCATTCATTGTAGCATTGCTAAAATACCAAATAAGAAAATCAAAAAAACAGAAAATTAAAATGTTTTGTGCTTAGCCATCCGCCTACTTACACTTCATCCTAAAGAAAGGCATAGCTTAAGAGCAGACCTGGTGCCTGCCCTAGCCAGGATTCCTCCTGCTGAGCCTGGCGTAGATAGATATTCCCACAGCTGAGCTCAGCAATTAGCAGTAGCAACTACAATTAAGCCCTTGCTTGGTAAGCTCAGCAAGCCATTGTTTTTTTGTTTGTTTGTTTTTTGTTTTTAAAATTTATTTATTTATTTATACAAGCACTGGGTACAGTCAGAAGCGCGGGAGGGTGAGAGAATTCACCAGAGCCAGAGCGGGGAGCAGAGCAGACAGAGGGACCGAAGGACACTGCTGAGGGGAGCAGCGGGCGGCAGGAGAGGTCTGCGCGCCATGTGGGACCCTCCTCTGGTGGCCGGGGGCAGCCGGGGATCAAACCAGCGCCGTGGAGGCTGCCGGCAGCTTCGCAACCCAGCGCTCAACCGCTGCGCCACCGGGGAGGCCCCCTCAGCTAGCCATTGTGTGAAGGATTGATTACATGGGATCTCCATCCCCTCATGGGTGATAAATAATTCTTCCATTCGGGATGGATACATAATTTGGGTGACTGAGATTTCCTTACAGTTCCCCTCAGCTTGAGTGAACTTCAAATAGTTTCATTCTGAATAGACCTCTGACCTACTGTTTCCTGGAGCATTTGCTTCAGAAAACTTGGAGGGTTGATTCCTATTCTGTCCCTTTGAAATGCATGTAAATCTCCCAACATCTTGTCCACTTTATAACTCAGGAAATGTCTTTCTCAGGGACATGGGAACTCTTTGAAATGTAAACATCAAAGAGACAGCACCCATTATGTCCCAGCTCTGAAGGACGGCAGCAGCGGCCTGACTTCAGTGGACAACAATTAGCAAACACAGTGGCCAAATATCAGAGGAAAAATTAAAAAAAAAAAAAAAAAACAGTAAAAAACGTAGTCTGGACACGAAGCATCAATCCACCTCACCCCCAAAGTCCTTCAAATTTTTCTCTTTGCTCACCCCGGCCTTTTGTTTAGTGGTCAGAATTTAGTCTCCATCCCTAGTGCCACCATCCTTAATATGGCCTTAGCCTGTCTCCCTTGGGTTGCTGTGGGTTTCTCTAGTGTCTGCAGTGTCCTCCACCAAGTCTACTCAAGGGCGAACACACTGACGGGTTTGCTGTAAGATCATGAATAGTGCCTGAGGCAGCCATCTACAAAACGGAGGCACGTGAGGACTGCATTGCCTTTTCTTCCCTGCCATTTGCTTACATCACTACCAGTGATATTTGTGTAAGTGTATAGATTAATGCAATAGACAGTAGTAATTATTTGCAAAACAATACTTGCAAAATGATTTTATCTCATCTGCTTCTAATAAAAAAATCTCTCTTTCTGTTCCTTGAGCCATCTCTTTCTCCCCCCACAACACAAACACACACACACACACACACACACAATGACCTCGATCTTTGACTATCCAAGAAAGGTTAATTTCTAAATCCCACTGATATGCGCAAGGATGCTCTCTTCAGTGATGTGTATTAAGATGAACAGGTATCACTTTTCTGAAGGAACCCAATATAATAGTACTGCAAGAGCAAATTGCTTTTGTGTGTGTCTCTTTTAGTTTATAAATATATAAATCAATGTGTTCTTACATAAATCTGTATATATTATTTCTTGTGTAATAAGTAACCTTTTATGATCAGACATAGGTCATCTTTATTACTTAGTTGACCTCAGTTTCCCAGTAAATTTCTCAAATTCCATTCCTCAGAAATAAATGTTAACAAAGTAGTTAAGCCTGTCTAAACTATATAGGAACAAAAGCATGTTTGGGGATTACATTAGAAGAAACTTACTTAATAGCCATACATTTATTGATGATTTTGCCTGTCTTTACTTCAAATTAGAATTCATTCTAAGGCAAGAATATTTACTACTTATTAGTTCACACTACATCTTTTGAAATGAAACTGGAAAAAAAAAAGTTCAAACTTTTAGATTGGGTCAGCTTGTGATTAAAACTGTGAATCAATGGCTTGTTACTTTCTAAGGGACACAAACTGAAATCTGTAGTTGAAATGTGAATGCACCCAAGGCATTCTGTGAGAAAGACTGATTTATGAAACAAAAGTGCATTATTTTGTAATCACTGTTTTTTTTTTTGAGTTATTTAGCAAGGTGAAAATAGAGCATATTTCACTGCTTTGATTATTACTTTCCTGGCTTTCATTTATTCATTATTTCTTTTATAGAAGAAATATATTTGTTTGTTTTTTTTATCATTGTATTTCTTTTTTAATTAAAATCATATCATTCAATCATTTAATCGCTTTATCATGGATAATAGTATCATCATTAGACATTAGACTGTTTAAACTGGAACTAAATACATTTACCTTGATTATATCATCTAGGCATTTTAATGATTAAAGACGCTCAAAAGAATGTGTTGACTACTTTTTTAATCTAGTAATTTGTATTTTATGAGTATACCCTTTGGAGTGATTATTACAGTTGTCATCAAGTTAAGAAATGATATACAGCGTTAAGATCAAACCAAAATAAAAGCTATAGAGCTTCGACTTACATAAATGAATAAAATATCTCTGTGTATATTTCACTAATTATATTAACCTAATTTTTAAAAAGCATTTTCTTAATACAAAATAAATCTGCAACTAGATTGCAAATATCTTAGAAAAGTTTGGATACTGACTGACTAGTTCATGACCGATGTATAAAAATCACATCATCATTGTCAGGTTGAACATACAGTGAAATGGCTGTTATTTTAGAACCATCTTTGTAATAATTTCTTCAGTCTTGAGTAAATTCCTCAAGTTAAATATTTCCACATACCTAATAGCAAGGAGATGTGCCTGTCTGACGTAATGGATATGTATTATAGGGCTAAAGAAATATACTGTCTGTGAAATGCTATCCTAGAAAAGCATGCTACTCACTTTATAGAAACAGACTTTATAAAAAGTACTAGGAATCTGTACTGATTTTTTTTTTAAATATTAGTGTAATTTCTAGCAAGTCTAGAGATCCATGGAAAACTCTCCTGGCCCTTATGTACTTTTCCCCCCATGACCTTCAGAGACTTCTTTGATTATTAGCATAACATTTTCTCACCTCCTCGGTCTCCATTTATGCTTCAGTAGCCTCATTTACATTTAGCTTCTTCACTCAGCAATATTGCAGAGCTTCATAAAAAGAAACAAGCCATTCATAGACAGGAGAATTAAACAATAGCTCTAAATTTACATTTTTTAAAATGTCTCTATCTTCATTCTTATCAACATTCTTTTCCAACTTAGTTCTTTTATTTTATTCATGTTTCTGTTTATGGTAGCCTACATTTCTCTTCTGTTTATTCCTCACTTCTTTTCTAAATAGAGGAACGTCTTCCATCTGTCTTATTTCCTTTCTTTTAAAGTCCTTCGTTCCATCCAAACATATATTTATCTATAGAGAGCCTGTCATCGGAGTTATTTTGTTAGCATCTTCCAATGGCTGTTCGTTGGACAGATTTGTCAAGTCACAGCGCGCAGTGTGACTGACTCTGCTGGGGAAGGATCCCAAAGATTTGTTTACTTGGGTCTTAGAATACTTGCGGGTGCTGTGGCGAGTTAGAGCACTGATGTTCAAATCATCTCCCATCACGTCAGTCTGCCTCCTGGCAGTCATTTTATGTTTTGTCCTTCACAGAAGTTTTAATTAGATAGATCAGAGTTGGTTCTCAAATCATAAACAAGGGAAAAAAAACGGAAAAGTCAGCATGAATTTTTACACAAACAAGGGCAGAATGATTCAGATTCAGAAGTGGAGAGGAAGAACTAAAAAATAGAGTTTAGATTAAAAATAATTTTAATGTAATTGAATTGAGATGTGCAAATATAAGTTGCAAACTTTCTGATGAAAGTGCTTTTAAAAGCAGACCCTGAATCACAATAGGGTCCTGAGTAGAATAGAGAAGTCAATGAGAAAAATAATTATAACTGTGAATTCATTGTTTATAGCGCACCTAAAGGAGTATTTCTTTCACGTATGCGCTTCTGAGCTGCTGTTTAAGCTGGTGGGCAATGGTTTAGAGAAAGCTCATTAAGCTTTTTCATTTTTTTCCTGTGTCCATGCCTCAGGTGGATGGCAATTTAATTATAAATACGACGATTTATGAAATCAGTAGATACATATTAAACGTGAATTTGCATCTTTTAAAGAACAGCTTGTATAACCAATTGGATAGATGGTGACAGATACACAGAGTATCTAGTAGATGAGTCTATTACCTATGGAAAATTCACATAAAGATTGCATTTTATGTGCGAGAAAATAGGGAGTATGGGGTTACGTGATAAGGATGTTACTATTTTGCCTACTGCTGTTGTTAAATGAAAGCCAATTCTCTATCACTTTTCTTTCTAAAGTTGTTGTTAACCTATGTGAACTGAATTCTGATGATCAAATATTTTTATAAATACCTGTTGGGGAATTTCAATGCAATTTTGGATACTGCAAAGCAAGATAACCTAACATGTTCTAAAAGTAAGTTTAAGTGTTAGGTTCTGATACAACATGACATCCAAATCTTGTATTATTTTGACCTTCGACTGAGAGGTTACCTTAGGGATTAAGGCAGAAGACCTTTTCAAATAAAGTCAATGGTCATCAGAAGATCCATTCTGCATATTTCTTTTTGAACACCTCCATTGTCATGAGTAAAATATGCAGCCACAATGTATAAACAATAAAACCAGAGATGTTAAAAACCCAAGCCTTTCAATGTGTCAGAAGGTAGAAAAAATAAATCGCTATTGAAATTTTAGGCATGCCTATAAAATTCCAGAAAAGCAGCTAGAGGCACTTTCAAAAAGAATTTTATTTATTTAATTGCCATGATCTTATATTAATGCATACATCTAATTTGCTTATGAAATCTAATTGATTCAAAACTCTTAGTGGCACTGTAAGTTGTCGGCTTAGAATGGCTGTTAGTATCAGAAGAGGCAGTCCGCCAGTCGTAGGTCAGGCTGGAGAATGGGAGCAAGGTGGAAAAGGTGGCTTCCATATCCATGGAAAGGTGGTTTCTTTGCCCCTTCTGGGGTCTAAACTCATCCCTAGAAACTGGGAAGAGGGGAGCGTCGCTTCCTACCTCCGGGCCACTGCGGAGAAGGAGTTTTTCTGCATCAGGTTCTTCATCTTTCTCTGTAGAAATATAATAGAAATAATTTGTATAAAATTTTGGTGAAAGTGATTTCAAGAGAGGATAATTCTATTTTACTGTGCAAAGATGATTTTAAAATAATGTTCTAAATAGAATGATAGCAGTAGGCATGTACTGATAAAGAAAAATACCCCTTTTATGAGTCTGTGAAGGTAACTATCACATTGCATTCTATTTCAAAAATTATATAAATGTCCATGAAAATGCTCCAGATTATCAACTTGTTATCTTTTCCAATTCTCATCTTTTCAGTCAATTTTATTTCTATTTTATTTGTAAATGTAAAATAAAATTCAACTCAACAGATATCTACAGCATGGTCATGTATTGGAAGACAATTATAAAGATAAATGTTTAGTTTAACTTTGTGTATTAATTTAATATATAAATTCTTTGACACTTCAAATGGGTACTTATTAAACTCAAATGAATATTTCAAATCCCGTTTGGAACACCAGACAAGTGACAATTAGAAATCAATTTAAGTAATAGAATAATAAGCGAACTGGCATAAGTTTCACCAATAACTATAAAGCATTAACTTTCTCCAGTTGTTTGAAAATCACATTTCAACATGTTATATATAGGTACAGAATAGGGAGGCTAGTGGAAGCAAAGAGAAAACAATGCTAGCAATTATATGCAACAATCAAAGATGTTTATTATCCATGAAATTTTTAGGAGGAAATTTGTGAGAGTAGGTGGTGGTTTATATTTTCTAGTCATTCCTAGATGCTTCCCCTGACAAACAGTGATTGAATGTCCAGAATCTAGCTTTAGGCAGATGGATGATGTTCCAGAAAAAAAGCATATGGGTATATATATATATCGGGATGAAAAGCATAGAATGATGGGGAAATACCAGAGAGAAATTTTAGCATCTGCCTTGAAGGCAAACATTTAGAGAATGGGAGAACTAAATAAATAGATGTTTAATGAGACTACCCGAGAAAGATCTCCTTAAGGAGACTTTAAGTTCTATATTGCTCATTAAGGTTTCTGGTTTTAATTGTAGTAACTTGCACAAAGACACAGAGATTAGGTCATGTGGGGCCCAGGTTTATTTATATCACATGTATTTAAATTTTTACTATTAAGAAAAAAGGCGATTTTCAAACAATTGCAGAATATTAACTATCCCTTGGGTGGTTCAAGAAATTGTGCAAAGGTTAAGTGAAAAGTGAATCCAAATTTCTACATCATCACAAAAATAAATTCCAGAAGGGTTGGGAATTAAATACAGAGATTAAAAAAAAAAAGGAAGTAAATATAACTGAATATTTAAGACATCTACTGTAATGAAAACTTTTCTAAGCATCAAGGAAAGGAAATAATGGGCAGCAAAATGGTGACTGATAGTGTGTAAGCTACAGATTTAATGCATTGGGTATTAAAAAGAGTGTGAAATGTCCAAATCAAAGCCAGATAAATTAAGCAACATAGTTTAGAGCATGTAACTCTAATATCTAATAAATAACATAAATAACTAATAAATAACATAAATAACTGATAAATAACTAATAAATAACATAAATAACTAATAAATAACATCTAATAAATAACTAATAAATAACTCTAATATCTAATAAATAACATCATAATTTATCAAAATGAAGAGGAAAATCTTATGTCACAATATAAAATGTGGCCAGAGAAAGAATAAATATTTTATAAAATAAGAAATATAAATAACCAGTAATAGGCTTAGAAAGAGAACAGCCTTTTAGTGACCAAAGGCATGTCAGCTATAAAAATGAAATAAAAGTCATAAAGAAACGAGGCTTAGGAGGATGAAAAGTTGGGCGTGGACGTGTTGCAGTGGCAGGTCGTCGGCTCTCGGCCCGCACTGGGCGTGAGGAACACACTGGCGAGGGGCTGGGCCTCACTTGGGGTGCAGGTGGGCAGCGTGCCCGGCACACCTGGTTTTCTCTGTGGGCCAGCTTCCAGCAGCGCGCCTGCGGGTACGTGAATGCACATGCATTTCAATGGCATCATTGCCAGCGTGGCCTGTTGTGGTAACACCGGGAGGGTGTGTTAGGAGAGGTTGGCTCGTGTGGCCGTGAGGCTGCCAAGCCCCGACCTCGCGCTGGACCAGCTGGGGAGCGGGAGGGCAGGAGAGCAGGACAGTGAAGTTCCAGCCAAGTTGGCAGACTCGACAGCCAAGAGTTGATGTTAGTTTGTGACCAAAGGCAGGGGAAAAAACAGCATCCCAGCCGAAGGCAGGTAGGTGAGGCCTCCCTGTGACCCCAAAGCCTGTGCGGGGGACCCACCCGCCTCAGTCCTTCGAGTGATTGGCAGGGCCGCCCACCAGAGAGGGCCTCTGCCGGGCTCAGCCACCAAGCCAAGGTCACTCTCGTCCACAGCACACCTGCAGGATGATGCGTGACCAGGTAGCCGCGCTGGATCCGAGCGACGGCTAATATTAATCACCTCCCCGAAGGAACCAACACTCTCACCAGAGATCCCCACACGTTTCCGTGGCTCGGGATGTCCAGGTTGCCTCTGCCCCTCTCATGCTGTCTGCTGATGGCAGCCCTGTTCCTCCTCCGTTTGCTGCAAACCACTAGACCCAGCAGAGTTTTCAGAGATGGGTAAATCTGAGTTTTTTGGTTGTCGTTTTCAAAAATTCAGTTTTCCAAAGAAATGAGCTGTTTTGCTACAGGATGAGATCTAGGACTCTTGGGAAGACTTGAGGCTCCTCGTATCACTTGATATTTCTGAGACTTCTTTGTGGCATCAAGGCATTTTATACTCATTTACATCACTATATTCATCTTCAGAAACTCACTTTTTTCTTTGAATAAGCATGAAATGTGTCTTTCAGTCCAGGCTGCGTATCTTCTCTTATGAAGGCAATTGTGAGGGAAAGGAAAGACAGATAAGCTCGACAGCTCTTTTTCAAAGAAAGCGGTGACAGTCTTTGTTCTGGAATGCCATTTGCATTTATGAGATGGTTTCTGATGTGTCTGTCCGGGCAGGTTGGCCGTCCAACCTCAGTATTTCAGACGGTGCGTGCTTTGCCCGCAGCTGATGACCTTCTGACACGGCCTTTACATGATTTAAAAGAAAGAGCCCCCACCTCTCCAACACCCTAGTGGCTGGTATTTATACAAGTACGGAGACAGGATAAATGACAGTGAAAATCAAGAGTTTGTGCAGTGAATTTAGGAAGAGAAAGATAACATGAATGAATACAGTTTAGTTGTTTTCAGCCTGGGTCTAAACCTGGGTTAGAAAATGATAGAAATTCAGCAGTAACATAATAATCATTTCTTGAATCATGTAACCTAATCTAGTTTTCTTGAAGGACATATTTTATTGCCACCTCCAAATTCAGCAGAATTTCAGTTTTAACTGTAAGGTAATGGATTGAGCAAGATTTAACGTCACTGATTTTTATTTGATTAGTGAAATATTTTTTTTTCCAAATATTTTCTTTTACAGTAGGAGTGCTAAGTGGAAAAATGAATACAATGAATTTCCTTTTTCTCATCTTGGAAAATTATTGCCCATCAAGGAAGAGGACAAAGCATATTACTTATAACCTTTATTTCACGTTTCTTTCCACTTGGCCTTTCAATTTGGGGATTTTATTACTAGGAGTAAAATTTTGCTTACCATCTCATTTTCTACCAGTCACAGTTCCAAAAAAGCCAGAGTGGAGCGTTTGTAGTCCCTGCCCCAAACAGAGGCACTGAGCCCTTGGGCCTGCGTGTCCCGACCATGCCTAGTTTGACTGGTTTCATTTTCTCCCATTTTCAGGAAAATGCTCTCAACACCAGACTTTGTAATGATGAGCTGATTGGTTTTCCATTCATCATTCCCTGCTTCTGTGAAGGTGATGTTGACTTTATTCCAATTTTCTTCAAGAATAAAATCCACACATCCAAAATCAAATCTACACCTGTTTGTTTTACTACACAAAGTTTTCCAAATATTTATGATAGAACCAATTATTAAGTAATGAAGAAGTGCGAGCTCTAGATTGATTCAGAAAACCTGGGTCACAGCTCCACTTCATCTAATTTTTTCTAAGGACTTACTTCATCGCCACTGATCGATGTCCTCACATCACTCACATCCCCCCTCCTCCCTGGAAAGCGAGCTCCATCATCTTAAAGGATGCTCAGTGCAGGCGCATCGAATCCACAGATCTGTTTGCAAACAGATCAAAGCTGGTAAATATCATTAGTGCTTTTTGTCACTAAATTTTATATCAACTGCTTATATCAGAACTTGAAAAAGTTCAATTTGATACAAAATGCCTGCACGCATCCGCTCTTATATGAAGCAGCTAATTAAGTGACTTGTGACTAACAATTAACTCTCTTCCTTTCATATGAACTGGATTCTTGTTTTGGTTTTGTCTTGTTCTCAATTGAGGTGAGATGGGTTGACAACACTGCTTGTCTCAAGCTTCCCACCTGCAGAGATGCGCTCACCCCTGCCACCAGGCCATGCACCATCTCCCCCCTGCAGCCACCCCCCCCTTTCCTCTGGTGACCAGCTTTCCTTTCTCAGAATCTCAGCTTTTGTCTTTGAAACTGATTCTTTATTATATGAAGACTACTTTACTGTAGTCTCCAAAAGTGATTTCAAACTCCAGAAAATGAACTTGTGTAGTTTACAGCTCCTTTTGCTCCTAAAATTATCTTTACCTCTCTTCAGCTTTTTTATAAACTAAAGGACAAAATTAACAAGGATTAAACAAAATGATGTATTTCTTGTTAAAGGCATCACCACAAAAGATCTGCAGTGATTAAGTTCCTGTGACAGACACGCACTGTTTTCCAAGAAGTGCCTGCCTCCTGGAGAGGTTCAGTTTTTCATGCTGCACAAATGCTACATGAGATCATTTGAGTCCTCACACATAGCATTGTTTTTAGCATTGGTTTAAAAGAATGAAAGTTAAGTCCACGGAGCATGATGTTGTGCTGTAATTATGGCAGCCTCTATACATATCCATAGTTTTTGATCAGATGATCCTGGAGCAATAAGGAACCATCACCAGGAAGGTCACGACACAGTAGAGTCAGCCCCTGTGATTAATGAAAAGATCCGGTGTTTCTAGATCTTGTCACTATTTTTGCCTTTGCTTCTGCCCCTGCACTTATAAGCTGGTTGACACATTTGCTCAATTGCAGCTACCTTGCTTTTAATTGCTGGGTGTCAAATTGATTGATTGTTGTCACCTTCCAGCAGTCAGCAGTGATGCATCATTGCTCGTGACATGAGTCAGTATATATTTACTTGCTTTCTCCTGCCCACCTCCAACAGCTGCTTAGAAACTTGGTGGTTGCCATGATCCATCCCATGACCTAGCCTGAAAGAGCTAAGCATTTCAACGCGAGGGGCTGGCTCTGATCTGGAGGATGGAGCGATTACGAACACCTTCAAACACAAATATCAAGTTAGCTAACTTTTGTTAAATGGGTGCCACGTAGTCTGAGATGAGCTAGGTTTGTGACTGTTTTGGCTTGAGACTCCTGGGGTGCTCTCGTTCAGCCCTGGACTGCAGCAAAGTTCTTGTGCATGTAGGGCACGTCCACCCATATTAATGCAGGGGTGAGCAGTGGAGATAGATGATATGTCCTCCTGCAGAGCTAAGCCGCAGTCCTCTCTCCACCACATAGCAGTTCCACCCCTTCCTAGGGCACTCTGTGTACTACTGCAGTCAATTGGATGAAGTTGGAATAAAAAATAATGATTCTATAGGATTTTTTTTATTTTTTTCCTGTTAAATGACATTATAAATGTAAAGTGTCCAATGTGTATTGTTTGCCTTATACTGGGTGATCAGTTTAATCTATTTTCTCATTTTCCTTTCCTAGATATATAATAATGGCTAGTTTGTATTGGAATGATAGAAACTTAATTTTGAAAATTCGGTATTTTCAACAAAGTTAGTTTATTATTTCCACAAAGCTGATTTAGAAGTCTGTCAGAATATGTGCCTTCCAAGGCTTACAGCTTTTTGAAGAAAAAGTCACTGTCGTTCATGTAGAGACCAAAAGTTAGTTAGCACACCTGGCAGGTGATGGGGCACAGTGCTTACACATATATGGGTTCAACTCTGGCCGAACTGTGGTTTTAAAATTTCGAAGGAAGGCAATTTAAAATTAGGATGTACATTAAAATCAAACTCTTTTGGGCTACTAGGAAACAGAGTTCTAATTGCAGGAATTAGAGTTGTAGAGCTAGAGTGGAATTCTAGGTCCCCCTGCCTATCAAAAAGCATTTATAGCAAATTAAAATACTGGGTGCAAAAAAATCTTGAAATGCTTTAGCTATACTAACACGATAAAAAAAAATTCTGGTTAAAATGACTCTATTTTACTGGCTTACAAAATATTGGGTCCCTGGAGTGAGTGAGAGAGACAAGTCCAGGAACAGACTCCTCAGAACAGGAAACTAGGTGTCCCACTCATTTGACTTTTAAGGAATACCAAGTTGCAGGAAAAGGGATAATTTCCTTTCCCTCCTTTTAATTTTTCCTTCCAACTGATATGTTTCTCAGCTTTAATAAATTTCTAATAAGTAAATTTAGTTATTCCCATATTTACATTAAATATGAAATATTGCCCATAGCTTTTCTGATATTGAAAGTCAGGAAAAGTCATTTTTTATTGAGCTGCTGTCTAATAAGAGAGGCTGCTTTTACTGAAAGTAGTCTATATTCCCATATGCCCTTTTCAATTCATATTTTCGTAATTGTTATCATCTCAAGTGAACATTGAACACATGCACTACCTATATTAGCCTGGAAAGTTGTGAACAAATGGAAAGACTCCATAGTGACAGGAGCAGTGGGGTTTGTCAGATGTGGGTTCCAATCCTGGTTTTCTCTCTCCTTAACGACCTGTGACATTGGGGGAAAGTGTGAAATAAGATGAAAGCCACAAAATAGCTAAGGGTTTGATATATACATAAATTGTACTTTAAATAATGGCTATCTATAAATACTTGCTTCTTCATTATTTTGGAAAGTCAGGGGGATTGGTGGCTGAAATTCTAGTGAAGAGATTTGTCTAATGGTCCAATTTAGAAGGAATGTGAGATTGAACTTCAGCCCTCTAATTCAGAGACAAAAGAGTGAGGACCGCCGAGGTGTTTTCATACGTAAACATGATATACCTGATGTCTGATTGGATGTTGGGGTGGTAGAGGTGTGTGTTAACAGCGAGGGGCCAAAAGAATCCCCGAGTGTTTAATTTTTTTGACAGGAAAAAGATGGCGGAACTCATAGATTAACAGTAGAGCACAAACGAAAGACAGGTTTGGAATAAACAGCAAAAAGTCATATGTGGGACCTCCGGTTGGTTCCAACCTTAGGAAGTTTGTCTGACGTTCTGTTTTAGACTTTCACTTTCCTAAAACACAATGAAATAAGCCAAATGCAGAAAGAATAGATAAAATAGACACTTTACGTCGTCATCAAGGGCAGGACAAAGCACATTCTGGAGCTGTTTGCTTTTAAACACTGAATGTCAAAGTAGTAGCAGGTTCTTAGGGGACCCACACAGCACCACCCCCATGCTCTGAGGAAGGAACTCAACCAGAATTGAGTTCACAGTCCCCGAAATCCTAAGTAATCCTCTCCAATTTGGGAAGAAGCAAACCCAATTACACATCATTTGTTTTCCCTTTTTGTTTGGGTATTAGTGGAAACAGCTGCTTGGGGATAAGTAGAGAGGCAGAGAAAATAAATGAAATCAATGACTCCCTTTGAAGACAGTCAACCCTCACAGGCTGTTCTTAAACTGAGTAAATAATGGGGATCATGTAAAAATGGTTCTCCCTTCTCTGTCCCTGACCATTTAGGGAATGAACTTCAGTGTGGATATTTTTGAAACTCTTGGAAGAAAGCATGTGGCCCACTTATCATAAAATAGACTTATCTGCTCTGCTGAGATTTTTCCTCCTCCCGTCACCCATGCCCGCCCATACTCACACCTCAAACCTCAGCCCAAAGAGGACACCAAACTGTCCTCAGACATGGTGGTGAGAGTGACAGGAATTCTCACGCAAGTCATCTAATCAGACTTCGGTTAGACAGACTGGTCTTGAGTAAGTACGTCTACAAAAATGATAGCAAGTTATGAAGGAAATCATGTCAATAAGTTCTAAGAAATGTAAAAAAGCAGATAAAACTATAGAAACATAGTATTCCAAAGTCTATGAAGCCGGTTCAAGGAAAAAAAGAAAATTTCTCACAAGTTCTTCTTGCTGTATAAATCAGCATAAATATACATAATTAGTAAAATAAGCGTTCCAACACTAAATGGTGAAACAACAGGATGAGATAAAGAAAGAATTTCAGACCTAAGAAAATTGAGAATCAACACAATAACAGTCTGGACTTTGGATTTAGAAAGAGTAAGAAATAGAAGATATACCAATAAAAATCAAATCACTGTAGAGTGATCTGGAAAGGCTTGAGGTGGTACTAATTGTTGCAAAAACATATAAAAACAAAACATTTAAAATGAGAGTGTCATAAAGTATTTCTAGAGTAAAGAGAGACAGAATGGAAAATAAGTAGAATACATTTTCTTAAATGAAGAGAGAACTGAATATCAAAAAGGACCCTGTATTTGAAGGAATTTAATAAAACCAAGACATTTAAATGCAGCAATTATTTTTCAAAGATGGAAGAAAGAAAAATATTTGGCAATACAGAGAGGAAAATCTAATTCATATGAAAATGATCAGGCTGGTTTCTCTTAAAAACAAACCAAAAATACCCAGAAGGATTATCAAAGTCTACATAGCAATGTCTGCAGAATCTGAGGGGAAGAAAATTTGAGAAATTTACCACCCGGTCACTCAGAAACAGAATCAAGGGACAGACCTGCTCACATACAAAGGTTTGCAGTGCCTTTGAGTCTACCAGAGGGTAAGGCAAGAGATTTCCCACTGGACCACTGTGTTTATTCAAACAAAAGGTGAATTTCAATATTGAACTTGGTGGATGGGTTGTGTTAAAGAACTGGTGTGCATTTCGCATCTGTGTAAATGATCCGTAGTAATGCCATAGGGGACCAGACGTCTGCCACTCTGATATGTCTGTAACAAAAGGTTGATTCCATGGAGGCACCCTGAAGACTGGGCGGAGGATGCTTTCAGAAAGATCATTCACATGTGAACTCTCTGTGAGGACTTGTCTTCCCCTCCCTTAACTCTTGCCCATGGAGAAGGCGTAACTTGAATTTTTGCACACCTGGGCCTACCTGCTGAGCCCCTGCCTTTCCCCTTCCTTCCCCCAAGCCCCCTGTGTTAGCTCAGGGATTGAAGATGGCAGCTGAAGCCATGTGGTGAGTTATTCAGTCATGCTCAGCGTCTCCCTTGCAGACAGGGGTGTATACATATCTGATGATTGAACTTCACTTTTGGTTTTACTCATCGGTCTGACTGATGCTTGTTTGATTATTTGCCTGCCTAGAATAACAAAAATGGCCACAGGATGATCTCCTTTGCACCCTGAAAATATTTGATGTTTCCTATTTGGGTAAGGGGATTTTGTCTGATTTTTCACCTTTATCCCCATGAAATTTTTGTAATGTTTGAAATTTTCATAGTAGGAATGTATCTTTTTTACAAAAATAATTGAGCGATTTTGCTTAAATATAGACAAAAAATAGACTAGCTGCTCTATCAAAATATTGGTAGATAGTAAAGTAGGTGGTAGAAAATGGATATTGTGGTTTTCTTTCCTTTTATTTTTAAAAGCGTCTATTTTTTAATTGGAAAATGCTTAAGATTTGTTATAGTAAAGTTTAAATTGAGATGCCTTTAAGATACCCTGAAAAAGATGCTTATCATGCATTAGGGAATATAAAATGAAGGTCAAATTTTGAGATAGACACTTGATAAATATTTGACTGGAAGCGATAAATATAACACAGGGAGTGAAGGTTATATTAGAAAGTATCAACGGGATATCTGAGGACAGAGACCTTAGGCAATGACTTCATTAAAAAGCAGATCATAGAATCCGAAGATACTGGAAAACCTTGCCCACTTACCCCTTTAAATTGATGAACAGATTGAAAATCACAAGCAAAATAGTAACAGAAGGCAATCACGTTGACGCTGCCATCTCTCCCATCTCAAGGAGACTCGTTTCTCCTCTTGCCTAATTCAAGGCGTCTTCCTGATGGTTGCCTTAATCTCTTGAGGTTCAGTAGCTCTGCTTCCACTTCCACGAGTGCTTTATCAATCACTATTAATTCTCTAGCTTCCATTTCTTTCTGGAACCATTATTTGGGAAAATAACTGTGAGAGTACTACATTTAAGCCCTACTTTCCATTTCCTGTGATTTCGATTTCTTATTTCCCGCAACTGCTATTCCAGGTGCTGTCAGCGCACTTAATCTCGCACTCTGAGCTGGGTCCTCAGGGATTTTATTCAGCTGACCCTCAGCCCAGTTCCCCGGGGTAATTGAGAGCAGGAGGAGGATGCACTTTCCCAGTGTGTGTTCCCCAAGGAGAATACACCTATTTGGGTTGAGTAGATAGTTATATATAAATCTGGTTCTTATCCCTTGCCTTTAGCCAGCATTCGTTCTACTGCTGTAGTTATCTAAACATTGTGCTGTGCCACCATTTCATTTATGACTTTATAAGGAAAATATAGTACCTTTAAAAGTCACTTTAGGTGAAAAAGCCTTCTTTGATTTGAACATATCTAGACTGGGATATTATACTTGTATGTTATATTACCTTTGAAATAATCTGTTTTGTAAGTTATATAACAAATGTTCGTAGCTAATATTATATAATTTATCTTGGTGTCTAGAAAATCAAACTAATTCATTTAGAATAGCTTTGGTTGGAAAAGTAACACTAAATTACAGGTGTCAAGTGCTAAGAATGAGATTTAAACTCACACTGTTATCTAGGTACTTAACATTACAAAAGGTGATGAAATACCTTTTATTTTAATATGTAATTAATTTAGATTTAATATATGTAAACCCAATTATAATTTGAGTCCTATATATAAAGCTTTATATAGTTATACATGTATATAAATGTATATGTGTGCATGCAGGCCATGTAAACAATGTGTGCATAAATATAGATCATATAAAATAATATCCTGAGTACCTTTTAAGACACTGCAAATTCAAATGATTGCCCTTGATTTTAGAATGAATCAATGTCCATCAAGGTAGAACAGATTGAAAATTTGATCTAGTCAATCAGAGTATAGCAATAAACTGACAAAAAGCTGCTACAAGAATGGGATGAATGTATCTCTCAAACACAAAGACTATTAAGAGAAAGAATTGAACACAAGAGCAAAACCCATCTGACATTATTTTAAAAATGTTTTTAAAAACAAGCAAAAAAGCAAAACATGTAGCAGTGAACATTAGACTAGTGATTATATTTGGAGCATTACCAGAGAGGAAGGCCCTTGGGATTTGAGGGTATTTGGTGACCTCTGAGACATGGATTTGGGGGATGCTTACTGGTTGTGATTTCAAGGTAAACATTTATTGATCTGTAATGTAAGATTTACACAATTGTCTTCCTTATACTTTGACATGAAAAGGTTAAGTAAAAATAAACTAGGGCAATATTTTGAGTAAACCAGTAACCTATGTTCCGAAGTTAGATCTTCTATGTAGCAAAACATTATTTTCTCTTCTTCTTTCTATAACCTTCCTCCTTACACTCTGAAAGTCATTGTTCTCTTTTGAATGAAATAATTATGAGTCCATACGTTTTTGGTTTTTTTTTTTTTTTGCAAAGAAAAAACATCAAATCTATTTATACTAAAAAAGTAATTTCAAATTATATTAGTTTCCATTAAGGACACTTGTATATTAAAGGTAGTTCTTCCTTTAACTTGATGCGAAATGTTGAGAAATCAATCAGTGTCATTTATTTTTAATTGTAAATCACAATATGGAACTCAAAAAATCACTCATTCTTCTCCTGTTTTTGAATATATTAACATCTTGTGGTGATGATGTGACAATATTTGCTGAAGAAACATGTCAGATTTCATAATTAAATATTCCAGAATCCAACCATATACTTCATAAAAGAAAAAAAATGTGTCACCACACAGATTAATAATTTTAAGACCTATCATTGATAATAATGATTGTACTGATATCTACTACCTTGATTGTGAAGAACTTAAATCACTGTAGGGGAAAAATGCTGTGAAACAAGAAACTGTTTTCTTAATTGTTGTTGAGACACAAGTAATTAGTTGATATAATTGTGTTTAGCCATTTTGCCCCATCTACATTTATGTTGATGAATCATATGACACACAAGAGACAATCCCATTCTTTTAAAGCAGATGGTAATTGTCAATTGCTAATTGAGAACTTACCAGTCCATTGAAGCCAAGGAGGGGATACACTTTCCAAATGGAAGGTAGAAATTAAGGAAATAAAGAACCAAGGGAAGGCCCTCTGTGAATTCTAATATTAGCGGGTAGAATTCAGCTGCAGGAAAAATGATTTTTAAAATATTAGCAAATAAGGGAAAATTGATTTTCTACCAATTTTTTGAAAGTCTTGAGCAAACAATATCAAATCAGAGTTTCATTTAGCAACCCAAGTGTTGTCCTGGATGTTGCACACTCCAGTCTTCATCTTCCGTTATTGTTAAAAATATCACTCAAAATTACATTTTAAAGCACTATGTTTTCATTTCTCATTAGTTAAACAGACCACCTACACAACTATGACAGCAGCAATGCAAATCTAACACGCACACAGACGTCTTACCGTCTTACCGTGGAGGCAGGCGTTTATCCTTGTGTGGCCACTTTATCGCGAATGAGGAAATCAGTGGATGAACAATAGACTGAAAAAAACGTGACAGTCGCATGGAAGTGTGATTGGACAGCTTGAATGTTACAACCGGCTGCGGCTCTCCTAACTGTGAGGCCAGCCACTGCGCTCAGGGAGGTCACGCGCAGGGACTCTTAGAAAAGAAGCTTCTTAGAAGCTAAGTTCAACTTGGCCACTCGATTTCTCTGCATGACTCCAAAGCGGGACAGCTGTCCCGGAGTGACAGCATCTGGGGAACAACAGTGGAAAGGGAGACGATCGCCAGACACCATTACTCCTCCAGGAGGGGCGATGCCGTGATGCGACGCACCACAGGCCTGTGTGTAACTAGTGTTTCTCAAAAGCAAGGGTTTGGACCTATGAAAACTTTGCACATTTAGGTCTACTCGGTAATTTATTTTACTTTTTAAGAGATCTTGTAGCTATGTATTTTTCACTTAATTTCATTTGATTTAGTTTTCATTTCCGGAATTTCTAAAACTGTTAGATTCTTTCCTAATAAATATATTTCAATCTTTGTTTTCTTCTGAGTACAGATTTTGCTCTGTTGCCATTTTATATGAAGTGATTTTCACTCCTTCCTGAATAGTTTGATATTCATATTTGATTTTCCTTTTCACCCTCCTTTTTCCATAATTTCCAAGTTATTGAGACTTTCTGGTTATCTTTTTAAAGTTGTCTTAAATACTATAGAGATTTAAATAATAAAATCTTTGATTTAACATCATCAAAATTTTCTTTATGGCCAATGTGTTACTAGTCAGTGTCTCCGGAGGAACAGACTAGTAAGATGTGTTTGTGTGTAGATGGGATAATACAGGATATATATGTACACATATAAATGAAAAATGTTTTGTATGTATTATATTTATATATTATTCTTAAAATTTATCTTTTACATAATTATACCATGTTTAAATTTGTGATATTTATTATTGACTGGGTTATATATCATATTGCAATTTGGAATTTTCCTTTCATGGTATCATTTACTCAAGTCACATTTAATATAGAAAGTGGCTACATAAAATTTCTTCTGACTTTATTTACATATTTCTTTAAAGTTTAAGTTTATTTTCTTTTTATCCTTACTTTATGTTTTGATCAAGTTGCTATAGGTGAACCATTTTTTTATTAATTGTTCTTTTCCATTTTATTAACAGGTATTTTATCTTTCCTTACTATTAATAGGTAATAGTATATGTAAATAGGTACATTTACTCTTTTAACTGGAAAATAAAATTATATTCACACCAGGCTACTCTGTTTCCCACTGCCATTCTCAACTGGAACTATGAAGATCCTTCAGAACAATTTTACTCCCTTATTCCCAAGCCTACCCATCTATAAGTATCCTAAATTTTTCTTAGTTATAAAATGGAAGTTTTGGTTAACACCTATTATTAATCTTCCATTGTAGCAAGCATTTCCTTACCCAAGAATAGTTATTCTGGGATTATAGTTCATACTCTGTCAGTTTGCATTTAATTATTTATATATTGAGTTCATAGTTCACCTAGGTTTCTCTCCCCAATTTGTTCCACTTTCTTGAGTTTCTCTTCTGTTTTTTTTTTATTGATATTTTTTTGTTATATCCCTTTTTTAGTCTGTTCCTCAGTGAAAAGAGTGAGTAATATATTTTCTTGGTGTAGAAAGACAGTTAACACCTTCTACCTTGTCAAATGAACGTCGCTACCGCTGCGTGTAGGATTCGGTATACCAACCCTTCTCTTTCTCTAGTAAATATTATTTTGCTGTCTGTGGGTTCCAGCCTTGGAGAAGAGAAAGCTAATTCACTTATTAAGACACTTTCTTTTTTTCAAGTGGGAGTCTTTAGGATTGTCTTAAATTTTTGAATTTCCAAAGTTTGTGTTGTTTTGTCACCAATCCCACATAACCTAATGTCAGCGTTTCCACATTTTACAGGTGTTATTTTTCCTTAGGCAGAATAGTTATTATCTCACCTTTGTTTCTTTTTTCTCTTCCTGTTATTGTATATTAGATTTCGTGGATTCATCTGTCTTTTTTTCTTACTGTGTCCTCTGTGACTTCGATGTCTTTTCTTTCTTTCTCCCTTATTATTGTTTCCACTTGATAGCCAAAGCCTTTAATTCAAGTCTCCACTGCAGTCATTCTTCACCAACCACCAGATTTTTTTTTTGTGGGAAAATCACATTTCCTGTACATATGCATGTGTCTGTAAGAAACATATCTTCTGTATACACAAATATATGCATATGCCAATTGCAATTTTTATTTAAGTAGATGAAGTTTGTATGTTACATACTTTTTCACAGCTGATTTTCCTCACTAAATATGTCCATATAGAAAACATTACAAATTTATCAATCAGTTAATGCTGGTGGTTCTGTACTTTTGCTAATGGTCACAGGAAATGCCCTGCTGATGTACCCTATGGGGTGTTAAATGTCCGCCTGCCACGACCATTCCTTTGTCGACTTTGATTCATTCCTTGTAAATAGGGAATGCTAGTGGGGTAAATTTTGGAAGATTTAAAAGTGGGTCAAGGATTTCTCTTGAATTCATTGTTAGACAATTGAAACACATGGAAACCACTATGTGAACATGTTCTCTTTGCTGGTTTATATGAAACTATATAAAGCTGATCATGTCAACATACATTTCTTTTTTAGATGAAATGAGGACACCGTCCCCAAATCAAGGGGAAAAAAAAAGAGATCTGAGTTAAATTGGTTAAACGTTTAGCTCAGGGCAAATGAGGAGACCCACAGAATTAAGCTCAGAAAAAATAATAAATATTTCAACAAACATCAAAATTTGTACATGGGCTTTCTGGTTAAAATCACCACCCATCTGCAGTCAAAATCCTACAAAACAAAAGGACAAACACATTTCATGCCTCCGTTTATATGTTCTTGAAAGAAATTACTAAATATATTTATAGAATCAGTTAATTGTGGATTCTTCACTCCTTCATTCTTATTCTTGAAGTGGTCAGATGCCAGCTGTGCTGGAGACCAGTACACGTGATGATAGACCTAAGCACTCAATCTTCTGTCCAGCCATAATTGTTATGTTGCGACTTTTATTAAATTGGACTAGAGGCTTTTGCCAATGTAAATTATAAATAAAAGAGAAAAAAAATTAGGCAATATTAAGAAAAGGACCTACATTAAAATTCTCAGTTACTTCTGTGCATAAAAAATAATGACTATGCCTCTTTCCTTTATGGGCTGAAAGGAATAAGCTTTTGGAGAAGAGAAAGTAATAGCAATGCATCCTGTTATAATATAACTAATCTTTGCAGGTATTCTTTCTAATCTTTGTTTCCAATTGCATTAGAATAAAAGCCTTTTGTAAAGTTAATTTTATGGGTTGGAAGATAAATTCACTTTTTGGATTGAATTCAGTTAAAAATAATATACATTCCAATTTTGGTCCACCAGAACTGCAGAGATGTGTACACACGTGTTTGCTTGCTGGTGTCAGATGTTTATAGTTCCATGCCCTGATTTAGTATAATACAGTTTCATTCCATCTCCATTTACATGCAGTGGCTAAAAATAAGTTGTTTGTTCATCATAATTGAAATTCGATTCAATGAGAATTATAGGTATCTTTGGTGTGAAAGTGGGTTAATGAATGGCATTATCCAATGAAATAGGGGCTGATATGGTCAGATCTTACTTCTGATTATTTTCATATGTCCTGTAAGTTAAGACTGTCTTTAGATGGTCAGAGGTTGAAAAAGAAGTAAACAGGAGAATAGTATTTGAAGATACACAGAAATTATAAGAAACATAAATTTCAGTGGCCGTGGATAGAGATTTACTTGGGTGCACACCGTTCCATTTATGCACTGTCTGTGGTTTCTTTTGAGGTTAAACCAAGTTGAGTAGTTACAGCAAATACTGTATGGCCTGCCGACCCGCAAATATTTACTCTCAGCCTTTTAGAGAAGAGATTTCTGACACTGATACAGGATACAATGCATAACTTTTTACAACTGGAATTAAATTTAGGTATAGCACTGTAGTCTTCACTCTGTCTTCTCCAGGTAGACTTACATAGATGATGTTGTTAAATGATGAAGTGTTCTTCTTCCATGCATATGATCAAGAAACAATTACCGGGCCTCCCCTAGTGGTGCAGGTGCTTGAGCACCGCGCTGTGAAGCTGTCCGCAGCCTGCAACGCCGGTTCTATCACGACTGGCAGGTCAGGGTCCCACATGGCACGACAGACCTCTCCTGTCTCGCCCGCTGCTCTCCTCAGCATTGTGTTTCATCAGTCTGCCTGTTCTGTTCCCGGCTCTGTCTCTGGTGAATCCTGTCACCCTCCCATGCATCTGGCCTGTCCCCCATTCTTGTATAAATAAATAAATAAATCTTTTTAAAAAAAGGAAAGAAAAACAATTCTCTAACACTTCCTATAAAATAATTAGGGTGAGTATATTTCCCTTCTTTTACTAACAGAGTCCCTGTTAAACCAGAATAACTCCAATCCCCCCCTCTCAAAAGTGTCCTGTTTTGGGTGACAAATTATGTAATCACCCTAATTACTTCACGAACATTTAAATTAGGGATAGGGGATGGATGGAATGTTGGCAATTTATTGCTAATATCACATTTTATTTGCCGTCCTTCCAATTTCTGGGCTTTGATTTAGGTTGTTTAATAAGGAAAATCACTGTGGTAGAACAGTCTTTATTTTCTTGCTAAGGAAGGGAAAACTTTTCAACCTTTGTAAACATGACCAAGCACAAACAAATCTAGAAGCCACACTAGTCTTATTTTGGCTCCTGTCACATCATTGCAGTTCACGTTCACATCAAAGCTATCATGTGGCCTAACAACCATGGGACATGGGCCATGAGTGTGAGTGTGGGTGGGCCTGTGTGTGGTTGCGCTGTCTCCTGGGTTCCATAAACCAGGAAATAGGAACAGGGGTAACATCATCAACCTATTTTCTATGGATTCGAAGACACTGGAAGTACCAATAAAAATGGCTTTTATATTATTATTTGAAATATCCAAATTGGTCTCTTTACTAAAGCTTTACTATAATAAATCCCTGAATCATCTCTTGTGTTCTAAAAGTGTTTCAAAGTAGGTAGAATAAGATTATATATATGTTTTGAGATCCATACAGAATTTAGAAAGCGGTAGAGGTTATATTTAGATGGAAACCATTTAATATTTAATGTTAAGAATATTTAAAATTTAATTTAAGATGAAGTAACAAATCTTATTAATTGAACATCTGGAATTGAGAATCCATAACAATGAATCACATTATGAGGTTTTAATGAAGAGACACTTGAATCCAAACTATGCCATTTATAAACTGAATCACCTTGAGTAAATTATTGAATAATTAGAGGTTTTGTTTCCTCATCCCTGAAATTAGGTAGGTGTTATCTACCGACAAAGGCTGTTATAACAAAATCATGTAGAAAAATGCTTGGCAAACAGAAGGTGCTCAAAAAAAATGAGTGATCATATCGCTGCATCCTATTCCAAATAGTAGCAACACTCACACTCGAGTGGGCTTGTAGGATCGTTTTTACCTGGCATTTACAGAAACCTTTCCATTATTTCCTTTAATTAAGCCAGCTTTGCCAAATTGAGACTTAATATTTTTTTATCTACAAATAAAGGGTTTATTAAGCAAATTAATAAAGTCAGTGCAGTGCTAGGACTCTTACAGGAGAGAAGAGCATATTAAACTGTGAATCATAGGTCCTAACTTAGGAAAGGTTCTTAGAGGTCAGTATCTACCTACTCATTTTATAGATGAAGAACTCGTGATCAAGCTTTCTGTACAAAAGCGGCTTCCCAGCTCTTATTTTTCATGAATATTGTATTTTACTCTTGGAGATCTTTTTAACTCTATCAGCTAAAAAGGAATCACAAAGGGGAAAGAAGTTCATTCAGAAACGGCAGTGAAGCTGAGGAAAGGGCAGTCTTTGGAAAGACTTTAAAATATTTAAGTCATGAAATAAGTCTGTTAATGTCAAAAAAGGATAGGTCCTTCCACTTGGTGAATTCTTTGTTTAGATTAGTAAACTAGACTGCTCACCTCAGCTGGAAAGCAGTAGTGGTAAAATCGCTGCCAACGTGCCTCTCACCCAAATATTTTTCGGAAGGACCCTGGATGTCCTTACGTCTTCAGGGCCCGCTCCGCTCGCTCAAAAGCCCAAACTCAAGTGTTTACAGATCCTGTTGCTTTCAGTGCAGCACAAAAGGCTGCTGTTTAGACACGGGAGCCTCCCTGATTTGCACAACCCAAAATGTACACCCAACCCCCGAGAGCCACAGTGTGACAACTACTGGTTCCTAAACTGCTGCGGCCTTTGGCCTTTCCAGCTTCTGCCCCAGAAATGCCCCCTGTGCCCTCACCCCTGCCCAGCCCCTGCCAGCCCACAGCGTCAGGAAGCGGGAGCTCCTTGAGTCCTGGCCCCTAGGACCTCCCCAGCTTGGCCTTTTCCTCTTGCTGATTGGTGACCTGATGCCGCCCCTGGAAGGTCACAGGCGGCCTCGAAGGTCCCTTGCTTGTTGCCCCTGAACTGTCACCAAAATCAAGTCATTGAGAGCTGCTGCCGCCTCCCACCTCGCCAGCCCCTCGATCAGCCCCACGCCCTCGTCTCACCACAAGGTCAGACTTAAAAACACAGGCCTTCTCATTTATTTGGATTAATAAAGTGTTTTACATATGTTTTATTATTCCATATGGAAACTAATTAAGCTTCAAGAGTCAGCCACCACAATTTTCCCCTTTGTTTCTGTGAATCAAAAACTTGTAAACTCCTCGTGAATCCAAGTCTCCTAAATTCCTTCTCACCCACGGGTCTGAGTCCACGTTCCTCCCAGCAGCCTTCCTGGGCGCGCTCTCCAGCTCCTACTCTTCATGTAGTTCCTTGTTTCTCGATGATGGTAGCAGTTACTGAATTTTTAAAAAATAATTTATTTTCCTATGTTTTCTCCCTCTCCAGTTGTTAAAGCCAATAACATCAGAGCTATGTCTTTTTATCTCTTTAGTCCTGTTTGTTACTTTTGTTTTACTGTTTCTGGCATACCACACTGCGTTTTCTCTACTTCTTAGGATATGGAATGTTTTAAACTGATTTTCTTCACTTTTTAAAAATTAATTTGAACTTCATTTATTAGAA
The DNA here is from genome assembly GCF_014898055.3 of Talpa occidentalis. NCBI lineage: Eukaryota > Metazoa > Chordata > Mammalia > Eulipotyphla > Talpidae > Talpa > Talpa occidentalis. The sequence goes on from NW_023605194.1 coordinate 116,213,926, forward strand.
TGATTCTGTATAAATACTGAATCATCAGGCAATCGGGCAAGCCAATGTCTTTCAGAGGGTGATGAGTGAGAATCCTATCAGAGCACCAGAATTTTTTTAAGAAAATTATATTTAACTAAAATTACTAGACTCGAGCTATCACAGTTTTTTCATAAAGACGTTGGCACCAAGTAATGATCAGTCACTATCATTACAGCAGTGGTGTTGACTTAGTTTAAAATGTAAGTAAAAAAAGCAACAGGATAGGAAAGCGTACTTTGGGGAAGAATTGAAACACTATCTAGAAAAATTCACCACCAGGGTTATATGAAGTGGAGTCCTTTTTTTTTTTTTTTTTTAACCTCGGGGATAATTACTACTATCTTGACTAGTCTTTCTAAGTCTGAATTATTTAAAAAGCCTCTTCATCTTACCTTCTAAAGTTGACTTTCAAAACGTAGGTCACATAATTTCCCTTCTCAGTAACCCTTTAGGAGTCAGTCACCATTAATTATAGAATGTAAGTCCACTGGAGACTTTCTAAGGCCTGCCTTTCATTTCTAAATCATTAGATCACTTTCTCCATTAGACGAGTATTCAAAATTTCATTTTTCTGTACTTTGCTAAAGATGAAGTCTAATGGGACTTTTGATGTGAACAACTCACTTAGTCTACTTTTTATTTTTTGAGATGTATATTTGAAGAGCACATAGACATTTAAATCTCTTAAAAATGAAAATTCAATTTTAATATCCAAAGTCTTTCTATTTTAAAAATGTCAACAATTGACAAAATGCATCTATCTTTGGAAGCTAGAATATCTCAGTTTTGTTGTTTTTTTACAATCCTACCACATATATAGAAAATACGTAATTGTACATTTTAATATAAATAGATCTTATTTTAAAAGTTCACTTTCAGATAGTTGTCACTTGTTTTGCAGCTTAGCCATTAATGATTCAAACGTTTAAAAAATAAGCTTCAGAGTTTCAAATCCTGAGTTATCTTTATGAAAATCAACTTTATTTCCTGGAGAGATATATTTTTAAACTGAAGTATGTACATCTCTGCAAGTTGGAAATGTCTTTTTTAATGTGCAAAGAGAAATGTTCCAGTATATGATGATATTTGCATTTGATTTTTACTAACGACCTCATTTTTCACTACTGCAGGTAAACTCTAGAATAATCCCGTCACTGTGATTCATTGATAGAGTCCTACTTAATCTCATGGTTGTATTAATAATTTTTGGTTACACTTCATACCTTAGTGATTTTAAGAGGTCAACATCCATCATTCTGTATCTTTTTGGGCAACACTTCTCTGAGAAAAGCTTAAAACTTGAATTGATTTCTCCATTTTATGAAGACATGAGTGTCCTGGGATGCGTGATTGGTCATGGCTGCTGCCTGTTTGCATTTACCAATTTGTGGTTTCCCCTTGCAATAGGCCAAAAAAGAAGCCAACCTTCATTGTAGACATTGACAAGTTAGAAATCATCTAAAGGATGTTCTACATGGTTGAGGTTTGAAGATTTCTGGAAACACTTAGGTGATAGAAATGACTGATGGAGTCAAAGCTTTGATCTGAGAGGAGAATGATTAGAGGAGACATGATCTTTTTTCCAGATGTCTGAGTCAGCAGTAGGAAGAGGCTCCCCATCCCTGTGTGTCATCAGCTGTCCAGTCACCACACATCTAGGGCTTAACCAACAGCATTGGCACAGAGGCCGCGGGAGATGCTGCACTGCCCAGGAGCATGCCGCATCCTCACCGTGGAGAACCTTCCAAGGGGAGCATGTGTGCAGGGCACCTGGTGTCTTACTGAAATGAGGATGTGGCTCAGTAGATCTTGTTTGGAATCTGGGGCTCTGAATTTCAGACATGCTCTTGGATAATACACATATCGCTGCTCCTGTGAGAAAACACTGAGTGGCAAGGATCTGGCTCACTCCCAGAGAAGTTCTACCTGTGCTCACCTAGTGGCCAACAGGGGCGGGGATAGAGCAGGTAGAAGCACTTGCTGATGAATACCCCCTTGTCAGCCCGGAGCAAAAGCTCTGTTGAGGAGGGCAGCTGGTTCATTTCTAGGGCAGGGTGAGGCTACCTTAAGAAATTCAGAATCAGGTGAAACTGATGTCTCTCCTGATTCTGATTAGTGAGACTAGGATCAGAGTTTACTTAGATTATTTTGGGGATAGGAGAAACTTAGAAGTTTAGCTTTGAAGGACACAAATTCAGAGAAGCTGGATATCTAGGCAAATAGAGAAAACCATAAAACCTGAAGTATCCAAGAAAACCATCTTGGAAAAAAGTAAGGTGACATCAGAGGTAGCTGGGAAAATACGTGATTGGAAAACAGCTCAGAAACAAAACACACCCAATTACAATCAAATGGCAGGGTTTAATGTTGGAGCGTCTAACAAAATTAATTGATCCCTCCCCACACAAACACCCCATTTTTGTTGTTAAATAAGATATATTACTACTTGCCTTGGCATTTAGTTTTTTTTCTGGATCATATGCTTTATTCATTAAAAAGATAGTATTTTTTTTTACTTTTTTATTTTATATATTTTTTACAACATTTGTCATTTTTGCACAATGTATGCATTTTCATCTTGGTTATATTCCCCACACAATTCCCACCCCCCTTGTGTTGATCCTACTCCCTCTCTCCTCCCCGCCCCCTAGTGTCTCTCTGGTTTATGGTTGCTTGTTGATTTTGATTTTTGATTTTTTAATGTCGTGGAAGACTTAGAACTTGGACTGATGTCCTAATGTCTCATTATCGGTCATCTGTATCTCTGTCCCACATATGTAAGTATATTTCATATTTCTATATCTTATAAACACATGTAAACCTACACATATATATATATATATATATTAATTTTGAATTCTGCCTAGTGTCTGTTTTGAGATATAATCATTTCCATACCATTCTGTTTTCAGGAAATCCTATAATATCAGACATAGGTCATTTACAGCTTCAACAACAATATCTGACTGACTGTTCAAGTCTTTCCCTAACTGACTCTTTAGCTGCACCCTACACAATTGCTGGATGTCCAAATGGAGACTGAAATCCATCCTAATCCTTCTTCTTTGAGGCAGTAGTTTTCCAAACTTGATGGGCATTAGAACTACCTGGGGAGCTTTTAAATAGTTAACACTAGGCTATATGCCCAAAGATTTTGACTTAAGTGTTACAGGATGATCTCCAGGTAATTTATATAACCATCCGGGGGGGGGGGTAAAGTTCTATAAACTTGATAAACAGTTGGAATTAGATTTGATCCATATCTCATTTTGTGAGCTCCTGAGTTAGAGTAGCAACTTACCACATCATTGCAATCATTTTGTTTCATCATATATTAGTAATAAAATATATTTTGCAGAATGTCACACAGTAGTCTTGGGGACTGTTGGTAGGCATAGGAACTATTTTATCTGAGCACGTTCCTAAAATTACATTTCTCAAATAATGTGTGGATAATTAAGGCTATCTTAGGCAGGGAGGGATGCTATTACTTAGTGTTTGCAGGGCCAATAAAAATATTTAAGGGAAGTTAAATATATGTATGCTGGATGATTTGAAAATGGTTTAAATTCAACATTTGAGAAGTGGAATATTTTTAATTCCAATAATGAAAAAAAAATCTAGTCTGAGTGTTGAATGTTGACGTATTCCAAGTTAAAATATGGGTTGAATGAAACACACACATTTTTATATATAACCTAAACTCAGATGTGAATTGAAGGGATAATCTATTTTTAGCTACGATAGAAGCCTTCCCATGTATTTATCTGGGACAGCATTTCTTGTTTCATACTTCATCCACACATATACTGAGTAAATGACACTATTGCAATTCTACCAATCAATCTAAACACTCAAATAACTGAAAGCTGCCACGTAAGACTACTGCTGCCTTTCCTTCATCTGGCTTGTTTGGCTGTTAATTACCAGAGTTACAAAAAAAAATGTATTAAAAAGAAAAATGTTACCTATTATCTGAAATTGACATTTTGGGGCTTCACAAAGGTGTCTTTTTTTTTTTTTTTCTTTAGAAAGGTAGAGAGCATTCCTTTCCTCTCTATAATTTTTCAACTTCCTCTATTCAAGTAAAATACCCATGCTAAAATCAAATAGATCCAAGGACAATGCTTATTAAAAACAAAGTCTTTCATCTATCAGAATTTGTGATATTTGGAAGGAGAATTTCGGTTAAGTCTTATCCCATCCATATGGAAAAAATTCTGGTCTGAACTGTTTAAATTATGTGAATTAAAAATCTCATTAGGCTCTGCTCTGAGTATTCTTTGATACTAATGTTGACTGCAATGCAGAACTTCAAAATGCAAATCCAGGTAACAGCATTTTAGAGCGACAGTATTGCACCTTTAAATTAAGTTATTCCTCTGCTTTTACACCTGAGTGCTCTAATTGCTAGAGCATTCAAGTGTAAAATTCATGGGTATTTTGCCTAAGTAATTATGGATTCCATACAGATAATCAGGAATAAACAATAATATTAAACTGTCAGAAGAACAATCCTCTTCCTGACATTTTCAGACTCCCCTCCCATCCTGCATGCTGAAGATCCCAGCTAGGGAGAACTACAGCTCCCAGCATGCTGCGGACCTGACTTCCTGAAAGGGGAGCTGCTGGGAAGGAGCAAGGTATATCTATGAAGGGAGGTGGAAAGACAGGAGGGAGAGACACACCTGAGAGACACAGGGGGAGGCTGCCCCTCGTCCTTTGCAGAGACAGTGGCAGCCGTTATCTTGACCTCATGGTAGATTATGTGGCACATTTTGAAATTTGAGTGTCTCCTGTCCTGACTCTCAAAACCTGCTTAAGCGTTTCGTTGCACTTCCTTGACAGAAGACACTGAACACTGACAGCAGACTTTTGGGCTCCATTGGCCCTGCTTTCAACCAAGCATGTTTGGCTGGGCATTTGCAACAAGAGGCTGAGTAATTTGGGGCATTTTTGGGGAAACTATTACTTGAAATCTTCTCCTCTCGCACCACAATTCTATTAAAAATCTTTCACACTAACAGTGCGTGTCCTTTGCCTTTGTGTGACTGGATGGCAGAGTCTCTTTTTAAAAACATGTAGCTCTTACAGGGGACTGAGGTGATGGTGCACGGGTGCATTGGTGAAGGAAACTATGGGGACTACACCAGAGGGAGTCGGGAAGCAAACATTGTTTAAAAATGAAAAATGATGTAAAAAATTAAAAAATAATAATATTAAAAAAAGCATGTAGTTCTTCAAAGGTGGTTTTTCTGGGTACCCCTGGGTCATGTGCTAACAAAGCTACAGTTAGCAACTCTGCAAATTATGATGTAAAGTATATGACAAAATTATTCAGATAGGTCTTTAGACTTGCAAAACAGAGATTCCAGAGCTGATTGAATGTGTGTGCTGATATTAATTTGCTAATATTTCCTTATAACAAATTTGCTTATTAGAAACACGTATTTCCCAAAATATGAAATACATATATTCCTTAGAGGACAAAAGGCAGAAGGAAAAACATCCCTACTCTCATATTTTAGATCTTCCTGTTGGTAATAAATAAACTCCCAATTAAGGTACTCTGTATGTTCATTCCTTTCTTAAATGATTACTTTTTGGAATTTAGATGACCCTCAGAACCAATGTTTTTGTTTGTTTTTTTTTAAACTGTGATTCCTTCAGAGAACAATTTCAACTGTAACTTCTTGACCTGACTTTGTAGTAAGTAGTGTCATGTTTGGCTTTGGTTTGTACTGATAGTTGACCTTTAATTGTTCAGTCACATGAGATACTTCTGTGAAGTGTTCAGCACTGTCGACTGATCTGTGTTTGAAGGTGCATTTAGTAACAGTGAAATAGCAGAGGACTTGTATTTTAGCCCATTCACAAAAGCAGAGGAAGTATGACTGTATCTGCATGGCCACGTGCATGCATCCACGCTGTGTTATCTTCCCACACACGCTTCTAGTGGTAGCTATTAAATAACTGAAATCAACTTTCTTTTTAATGCAGGGGACCCAAAGAAAAGGCAGGGATTTTGCCTGATCAAATTTCAAAATTGATTGAAAGTTAATAATGTGCTCTTTGGTTTCTGAGATTCTGCGGGTATGCCCTGGACACTTAAAAGTGTTTGTATTTATGAAAATTCAATTTTCAGCTTAGGTGCTGCTTTAACCTTTATACAGTGAGAATGATTTTGTATTTAAGAGGAAAAAATGGACTGTAATTAGATAGTTGTGTCCTGCTCTCAAATCAATTCATGGGCCGGATGCTTGGAGTTCTGGCTGCATTATCAAAATGTGGTGTCTGGCCCTTGAATTTTCCAGAGCAATAAGGGAGATCTCTGAAGGACAACAAAGGAAGGCGAGAAGGGGGTAGGCCACCCTCAAATGAATGCAAATGGCATCTCCATTCCTTTCATTCACAGCAATCTGTCACCTTTTAGTTTCTCTTTCCAGGTAGAAATAGGGGATAATACTGGAAATAGTGATGCATAAGTGGACAGGGCCTGACCATTAAAATGTTTACCATTTTCAGAGTGATGCCTGCAGATGTTACAAAATTGAAACTGGAAAGGTGTTAGAATTGCTGCCGGTTTACGTTTTTTTGAATGGCTGCAACCTAGAACTCAGTGTTGCGGCTGTGCGGGGGTGGGGTTGGGGGGGGCAAGTCATTATCTTTTCCCCCATCTAGGATCAAATAGTATTTTTGTGAGGATTACATCCCTGTGGTAAGAGGCGATGGAACCAATACCATGTGGCTGGAATATTAAGCTGATTTCCAAGTTCAGCTCCTTTACGATGGCGGGGTTGACTTAGAAATTGAAATCCCAGTTCTGTGATTGTGTTTTTAAAGTTTTGAATAGGAAACTCTTCCTTCAAAATAGTGTTAAGAAGACTGTTGGGAAATAAAAAGTAGAAGAAGTGGAAAAAGTAGGTATTTTTGCATCATTTTGAACTCTTGAAAGATGGTGTGGATGTCAAATAACTGATAGTTACATAACCTTTTTCTGCGGGTAATTCGGGCAGCGTTTTTCCATAAATAACAATGAAGTACAGAAAAGAGTATTTTTCCTGAGATGCACACCCTGGGTCTGCCTGAGGTTTTACAACCTAGTGTTGTTGTTTTTTGTTTGTTTGTTTGTTTTTTGTTTTTTCCTAGACAACAGTCTACCTGGTGTTGCTGTGTTTAACATAAAGCCTAAAGAAAATCGTCCTGTTTGTTTTAGAAATCAATCATTTTTCTCTGTAATAAAAGTTGAAGTGAGTTCATCCATAAGAATATGCAGAATATCATTCCAAGGCATACTTCAAAATATTATAGACAAAAAAAATAAGGTATAAAATATGATGCCCAGGAGTACCTTGTGTTGACCATGACCATGGGCAGAGGGAAAACAAACCTGTGTGTCTGGCATCAAGCTTCTCCTTGTCCCCTGTTAGCGCCACACTCTGCTTGTATGTATAACTATCTCCCTGAGAATCCCAGAGATCACAGCAGGTAACTCATATTTACCGTGTTTCACGACACAGAGCCAACAATTTAAATTTCTCCCTCCTCCCCATCAATCGTGATGCTGTCTTCCCCATCACAGTTAATGGCTGCTCCATTCTCTTAGACACCCACACCCTTAACTTGGAATCATCCTCTCCTTTCTTTCTCTCTGGAACTGATCAGTGAATCACTTTTATGCCTGCCTATAAATTTCTGTAATAAACATTAGACTAAATTTATATGAAATGGAGCTTGTGCCTTGTGTCCATGAATATCCACTTGACAGGAGGCAAATGCAGTTAAAGGCAAGTCCCTGCCTCTCCTCTCCACAGCTCTTAAAGCTCCTCTAGAAATAGTTAGAACTGTCTGCTGTAAGTGTTCAGAACCTCAGAGTTTAATGCATACATGTATATTTGCAGATATTAAAGAGGAATAGGAGATGAATAGCACCATCTGGGATAATTGAATGCATCTCTGCGCCCCTTCCTATCAGATAAAACTTGAAAAGTAGGTCTAGTTGTTACTTTTCATCAAGAGAGTGCTGATAATATAATTCACCCAAACTCGTTTCTCTATTAGAAAAAATGATCGAAAGAGAAACAGCAGGTCAAATGGAAACATGATAAGTCACGAAGGTGGGAATGTGGAGCGAGAAAGTGAGTTAGAGCTGCAGACCTTCTCGAGCGGAAGCTCAGTCACGGGCCTCCAGGTCTATGTGGGCTGCGGCCACGAGACAAGCAACCATATTGACCGAATGGAGAAATGCGCAGTGACCTCCCCCAAGTCCTGGGCTGCGTCTCCACCATCCCCCTCATTTAGGAGCCAGGCAGCAAGCAGGGTCCTGGACAGAATATGAGTGTATGATCTCACAGACGAAACATCTCTGCCTGGTTGGGTCCTTTCTTGCTTCTCCTTTCTTTTGTTCTATTCCGATGTTTTTGGTCTGCAAAGAGTAAAGTACTGCACAAATGATTTCCATTTGGTGTTTATAAGTTGCTTCAAAGATATAGCAGCTTGAGAATAAAAATTATTTTTCCCCTTCTCTTGTCTGACGTTCAGCTGTTTGGTGAAGACAACATGAGCTTCTTTCATGTTTCGCTCATGCAGTCTTTGAATCTTAAAAAATTATGTCAAGATTCTCCAAGATCCTAATTTTAAATTGTCTTCAAACATCATCCACAAACTGAATGTAAGCACTTCTTTGACTGATAGGTAACGTGTGCCAAGGCGCAATTTTTTTTTTTTTCCTTGAAAATTGCCTCTGTCGGCTTGGGCAGGTAATCAAAGTCTGTGAGCATTTTCTTCTCAACTAAAAATAATAAAACAATTACAATACACACTCCTTGCCTCCAGATTGCTCCCCTTGAACAGGATGAGGTGATTTTTCCACCATCTGATGTTTTAAGCATCCATGGATAATTGCTCCATAGTCTTATATTTAAATGATCTTTAGAAGATAACACTTTCTAAATCTCCTTCCCAGAATGTTATGCAAGTAGCATTTTTACATAATCTGCATAAGAATATAGAGCTTCACTAAAAGTTGCTGGATACCAAATGTGATTTAAAATGTGTTATTAAAAATGTAAGCTCAATTTGCCAAAAATATATTTCATATCTTTTTTATTGACTTGGCATTTATTTCTTTAGTTTCTAAAAACCTGCTTTCCTTGAGGCTAAGTGGGATTGCTACTTAGAGATTTTATGAATTATATGAAGTGCTTACAAGGAAGTGCCCAGTGACCTCAGGGAAACACCACAAATATTTTTGTAGGGTTGATAGATACAATATTTTGGTGGTAATCATTGTGCATGGTGGGTGTATTCTCTTGATGTCTTCATTTTCTCATTGTTGTTGTGTACATGGGAAATGTACCATAGCCAGGATGACGTTTATTATCTGCAAATGAGAAAAAGCATCTTGAAGAGAAGGGATGCATCGGCTTGGATGAATATTGGTGACTAAGTTGCTCAGTGTAGTTTGACACTTGATTTAACCGAAAGTTCAAAGTTTAAGTTTCTGTTGATTTTTCACTTTGCTGGCCATCCACCAAAGTGAGTTTTATAAATTAAATTGGATAAGTTTGCACTTCATAGAAAACCTAAACATTGGTGAGTTTACTTCTGTATATGTACCCTTCAATCCAATTTGATCTTTTATGTGCTATGAATATACCGACTTCTTGTCAAGTTATTTTATTCATTTTGATACCAAAGACAACAAAATAAGTTTTAAAAGAATTGCTCGCTTATTTATTCAAAAAATGTACTCAGCTCTTTTATTTGAGAAAAAAATAGCTCTAAATCTCTAAAACTATTAGTAATAAAACTGACAGAATCAAAATTCCTATCTTCATAGAACTTCCATTCTCTTGGGCCTGACTAATAATGAACATTACGAAATAATGTCAGCTATTGTAAGTGCATTGAAGAAACATAAATAGAGAAAAGGAGAAGGAGTGACTAGGAGAGCTAATTTGGGCAGGGTGATCTGGAAGGTGTTCTTTGTGGGGAGGGGGTGACATTTGCACAGAGTCTTGATTGACATTTGGGAGCCGGTCAATGGTATTTTTGTAGGAAGACCATTTCCCCTTAAAGAAAACTGTAAATGCAAAAGCCTTGGCATAGACGGACGCCTTAATGTTTAAGAAAGAACAAGGAAACCAACCTGCTGGAAGAAAGATAGCAAAGGAAGGTGGTAGAAAATAAGACCATGAAATCGTGCATCGTGGGCTAGAATTTGGTAAGGATTTGAATGCTATGGCTAGCAAAGCAGGGATGTTTTGAGTAGTGGAAAGATATAAATTCAACTTTTAAATCAAACTACTCTCCAAATACAGCTGGTTTGTTTACTTTTATAACACTTAACCTTTACTGGCCTTTTTCATCTTGTATTCTCTGTGCAAAACACAAAGATTGGCAAGATGATGATGATGATGATAATGATGTACTGAAAGTGTCAGGTGACAAGATAAGGTAACTAAGATAATATTAATATTGAAGGGGTGATTTATGAAAAGCAAAAAATCTACCATGATGATAAAAATCTCCTGACAGGCTTAGAGGTTGGAGATTTAGATCATTAGTAATAGGCTGGGGATGCTCTCAGTTGTTATAGAGAATATACAGGGTGGCACTTACAATCAATTTCATGTTCTCCCTACTGCTGGAACTGACGATTTTATTTTCATGTACTTTGTGTACAGAAGAGTTTAATGTGATCATAGAAGTAAGTGAATAGGCATAAATGTAAACATGGATTTGTGTGTATGCAGATAACATTATTATAATATTTTACAGCTCCTTCCGATCTCAGGCCACTGCATAATGGCCATTATACATTAACATTGGTTAGTGCTTCAGCTTCACTTTATGAAACTGCCCTTTCGGAGGTAACAGAGAGCTGTTAAGTCTGTTATACATTCAGAACAATCTTGTCAGATGGAAGGCATCTGGAGTGTATTATCAAGCTCTATATTACACATCTCTCTTAAAATCTGAAGGTAATTAGGCAAAGAAGATAAAGAAGGAAAAACATGTTTATTGGAATAAGTTTACCAAGAATATGGATAAGATTGGAAGAACAATCTGTTCTCCAAAAAAACAGTGTTACCTTGGAATAGCAAACTTTAAGAGGTTGTGGATTTTAATGGACTCTTCTTAATGTCATTGGTGATCGTGGTGCAAAAATGCTAACTTATTTTTTCATATATAATTCCACAAATTGTTTTACCAGGCAGTTTTTTTTTAACAGGTTAGCAATTTTTGTTTCCAGGAAATAAAGGAACCTACAAAAGAAAAATTAGTGTTCTGTTTTCTCATAAGCAATTTATATTTCACATTTTCCTAATGAGATTAACAGAATCATTTACCTTCCTGGATATTACTTCAGGATCTGCCAGTTTAATTTGCAGGTTACATTATTTTAAAAGAAAAATGCTGCCTTTAGTATCAATTTATTAATAGCAATTTATTTTTAAAATGTCTGCTACGTATTTTCCAGGGATCTAAACATATTTTTTAGTAAGTTGGCCAATGGTGGAAAAATCTGTTATCATAAGCATACGGTGGCCATATATAATCCTCAGGCTGAGGAAACCATGATGTTCTGTCTATAGCTGAATAAAATTTAATCAATGTGTTTAAACATATTTATAATCATCACTTCAGCTGAAGTGTTTTGTATCTCCAACTGCATATTACTTGCAGTGTAAGAGAATATTTTGCTCAAAAAAGTATAGAATGGATGTTTATAGAAATTGTTTATAGACGAAAGTAAAAACAAAAAGCATAAAATATTCAATAAACAGAGTTTGCTTGTCAGAGCTAATTTTACAGTTTTTAAGTTGAGTCTACCTATTTTATATTATCAAATCTTCTCACTGCATGGGCGAGCAGGGACAAGTGACGGGCTGACTCATAGGGTGAGGATGACATTTAATGAAAATGTGGAGCAAGTGAAGTAATCCAGATGTGCAAAAAAGGGGGATATGGTATTTAGAACATCTCTTTATGCTGATAATGCATCAAGGTTTGTTCTTTTATAACTTCTGTTTCTCAAGATTGATTACTAGTAAAGCCACTGAAATTAAAATAGGATGTATAATTGTGTCCAGAATCAAACAGAAGTCATTCTTTTTTTTTTTTTTTTTTTTTTTATAGAGGCATGCTTTATTTATTTGTTTGCTGGTTTGTTTGTTTGTTTTGTTTATACATGCACTGGGTACAGTCAGAAGCGCGGGAGGGTGAGAGAATTCACCAGAGCCAGAGCGGGGAGCAGAGCAGGCAGAAGGACCGAAGGACACTGCTGAGGGGAGCAGCGGGCGGCAGGAGAGGTCTGCGCGCCATGTGGGACCCTCCTCCAGTGGCCGGGGAGCAGCCGGGGATCGAACCGGCACCGCAGAGGCCGCGCGCAGCTTCGCAACCCAGCGCTCAACCGCTGCGCCACCGGGGAGGCCCCAAACAGAAGTCATTCTTTAGGGATGGAATTCCAAGAGATAATGTGTGTGATGACAGACTGAAAGGAACAAGGGAAGCACTTGAAGCCCTTGGCCAAGCAGCAAGACATATTTTAAACATGTAAATATATATTTTATATACATATATACCTATAAATATGCACATGCATATACACACAAGTACAGTCTGAGAACATTCTAGGGCTTTCAAAAAATCAGGAATTAATACATGTCTTATATAGAAACAGATAAAAAAAGCGAAACAGAAAAAAAGAGATGAAACCCAAATGGTTAGCTTGTATGAAAATATCACAGGTGGAAAGCAAAATGGCAGCCTTCTTCCAAAGCAAGTCAAATATTCTGTCGTTGGAATCACTCAAACTCTCTTCATAAGCCAAAGTATTTGAATTTCCTGGGACACTGATAGTGGCTTTATAAATTATTAGAAGTGAAGGTTCCCCATCTTTGATAAGCTCAATATGTCACTGAAAGGATTACAAAATGCAGATAAACTCTGAAAGATTGGCAGTTGAAAAGAGCCAAGTCAAAAATATAAATGTGTTCTCTATAAAATAATTCTTGGTTGAAAGGTAAAGTACAAAGTGAAATTTCAAAAAATGTGAAAACAACAGAATTTGTGGTATCTAAAGTAGTGAGCAAAGGAGAATTTACATCTCTAATTGTTTTTCACCATTTAAATGTAAGAAATGTGTTAAATTCTCAGCTCAAGAAACTAGAAATAGAGCAACAAAATATATTGAAGAAAAGCACAAAATATGAAAAAATAAATATAAAGGCAGAAATTAATAAGCTGGAGAATGGGAGAAAAAGAACAAATTTATACATTAAAATCCTGCTGCTTATTAGTTTTCTTCCAGCACACTCTTAGATCTGATCATGCAAGAGAGAGTGGGACAGGTGGACAGAGCTAGAGAGACAGATAAAGAAATGACCAAGGGAAATGACTGTTTAGACAGAGAACAGGTAAATAAATCTTAAGAGGCTACTTTGCAGCCCTACAGTAACTTCCAAATAGCTTTGAAAACCTGTTACCCCAGGGTAATAGCGATTATAAAAATTACCCCACGAAAAGCCCAAACAGATAAATTTGCATAGAAAAAAATAATGAAGGAATTACTCTACACAAAATAGGACAAGGCCAATATATCTTTGGGGGAATTTTTTTTTTTAAATCCCCAAAAATCAGACAGTCTAGGGCATTGAAAATGAAGAAAAACCTATTTATTCCTTTTATAAGGAAACTATACAGGGCCTCCCTGGCAGCGCAATGGGTTAAGCACAGCACTGTGAAGTTATCCACAAACTGCTGCAGGAGTTCCATCACTGGCCAGGGAGCTGGCACAGGGTGCAGCAGACCTCGCCCGTCTCCCCGCTGCTCCCCTCAGCAGTGCATTCCAGTCAGTCCGCCTATTCTGCTCCCCACTCTGTCTCTGGTGAATCCTCTCACCCTCCCACACCTCTGGCCTGTACACCAGTTCTTGTATGCATAAATAAATCTTTTTTAAAAAAAGAAACTGGACAACTAATATAAAACTTCATATATACAGTCCCACCAAATACAAACACTGATAGGAGAGGGAGCTGTACCCCTGTATCTGGGAAAGATGTCACTACCTATGAGATCATGATGATATTTATCTTGTTCTTAATAGCTTCCAGTGTTTCCAGAATTGTCTATAGTGAATATTTATCTATAATAAACTTGAAAACAAACCTGTAAAAATTGACTTCGAAGTGACAAGCAAATGTGAAGGCGTTCAGCATGGGCTCGCAGAACGATTCAGTTGTTAGAAGAGGGAAATCAAACGTCCCTACGGAGTAGCTGACCTTTACTAACCTTTTGGTTTCTCGGGGCCTGAGACTAAGACGGAGGCACACGTCTGAAGCTTGTCTCTAAACCCAAGAGCCTACTGAAAAAACCAGATGAGCTGTATTTTCACAAGAGAACCACACGCAAGTACACACAGAGACACGAAACCCAAACAAAGCCGGCTTCTAAAAGAGATTAGGAGATGAGAGAGAACGCAGGACTATTAAAACTTGGTTTGCAATAACCTCCTTAAAGTGAAAAATAATCTAATAAGAAATTCCCTTTATTCCTTGTTAATTTTGTCAGGAAGGTGTTCGCTCACTCTTACGCCAATCTGCTAGCGTGAGTGATGTGGCTTAACCTTTTAGAACACTTTATCTTTATTTCCTCTTTCAGAAGTGTCATTTCACTTTTCTTGGAGCTGATCAACATCCATCACACATTTCCTTTCAAGCTGAAAATATACACAGGGAGTTTTGAATTTTGTGAACTCTTCTATTATTAAGTTTCGTCAATTGTCAGCATCCATATTCCATTCCGATGATGAATAGAGGCATTATGTTTCAGCATTAAAATGCAGTTAGGCCTGTAATGAGCATCATTAGAGACTCTAATGGGAATCAGAACTGTGTGCCATTTGATTCGGGTCTTTTTTTTAAGTTTGTTTGTGTTTTATAATTTTTTTATAAGCTTCGACCAGGCAGGTGGAAGTAGAGGAGCATTGTGATTTCAGAAATACATGTATAAACACTTTCCAACACACTAGTCAAAAAACATTCTGTTTCTAATGCTTTCTAGCTTATTCATTCTTACCTTTTAGAGTTACAGTCTTTCCTAACCTCTAATTTCACTTCCAAGTACTTCCTTATAAATCAAGGTTGAACCTTTAATGAATATACATTTTAAAATAAATATTGGACATCTGTACACTTAAATCTGAATAGATTAAATTATCTCTAATAGAAATGAAAAGACTTCCTCTGAAGTCTGACTCATGAAATGAATGGTCCTTTGGTTTTTGCCTCAGGACTTAACATGTCTATCTGCAGAAGCTGTGGCGAGAGATGCTGTGATGTTACAGACCCCGAAGGGTCTTTGTGGCTTTCACCAGCTATTCGCAAAGAACCAATAGATTTCATGTGACGAATGTTTATTGTTGACTGTACAATAGGAGAGGGCTGGCAAGTGCCCTGAGCTGAGCTCTTGACCTGAAAGCGGTGGGGTTCCTGATTTGATGGGGCTGTTTACCAGGATGGGGCGGTGGGTGGTGGGAAGTCATGGACTTTATTGGGGCATGCATAGGCCAATTACATGCTTCATAAATGGCACTTCTCATTGGCATCTTGTCCACCCAGGGGTGTGCATATTAGCATGCTAATGACCATGTAGTGACCCAGGTCACTACAAGGTCAGTCTTCTCTCATCTGACTCAGCCAGGCCATCAGGTTCCATCTGGTTCTGGAGCCCTTGTCTGAAGACAGGGAATGCCTGCAGGCAGAGGGTCTGTGTCTCCCCCCCGGGGGATCGGCTGAGATCCTCTTAGCCGGGGCGGGGTGGGGGGGGGCACAAGTACAGAAAGGTGAGACCGGGAAGGTCCAGTGGGTTTTGTTACAGTAACCCTTCTCAGACACCTTTGTGAGACAGTGTGCTGAGTGGCCGCTCTGTGGAAATTGATGACGTATGCTTTAGAGATTTGTAGTTCTGTGCAGATTAAATATAGCCTAGTGTTCACTGTTCACAAGCTCATCTTCAATGTGTTAAACTCTTTTGTTAGCTCTACAAATGAAGGAAAAATAAGTCTAGAATTTCATCTTTATTCCATAACATCCTTCCATTTTTATGTAAATATACTCTTTAACTTACCTGTGATAGCTAATGACGATGATTTATTAATCTAAAAGATTGGGTCTCCCTTCCTCTCTCAAAGCCAGGTTCACTTTCAGAGTCCCTTTCACTCCCAAATGAAAGCATGAGAGTTCTCAGACTTACCCTGAAGAATTAACTATAGTCTTCTGAGAAATAGATTTTAGCAGCAAGGAAAGACTCTAAGAAATCCCAAATGGCATATCAGACACAACTTAGACATCCCCAGTCTTACTGCTGTATTGGGAACAGAAGTGAAAATCAATGCCTGATAAAGTGCCAAGTGTAAATTACCAATAAAAGAGAAATATTGCCCTGGGTATAATAGCCCAAGTGTGTAAATGACACCTGGGAGGGGACAGATGCCTGAAGGATCCACCTTAGATTCTCTTTTGAGGTTCATCATCTGAAAGGGAGTTCAGGTAGAAATGAAAGCTTGAATCTTGATTTCTAATCTGCTTCACACTGCATGATTCAAAATACATGCAAATTTAAGAACAAAGAATATTTTCTAAATATTCTGAAACACTATCGTGAACCATATGAATTTTCCTTCTTAGTTAAAGCTATTCTTATTTCCAGCAATATCCTGTGTGAAATAATCTCATTATAATATTTGAAGCATAACAAGTGTGGAGATTAAAACTTTTCATGAGGGCCTCCCCGGTGGCGCAGCGGTTGAGCGCTGGGTTGCGAAGCTGCCCCGGTTCGATCCCCGGCTGCTCCCCGGCCACCGGAGGAGGGTCCCACATGGCGCGCAGACCTCTCCTGCCGCCCGCTGCTCCCCTCAGCAGTGTCCTTCGGTCCTTCTGCCTGCTCTGCTCCCCGCTCTGGCTCTGGTGAATTCTCTCACCCTCCCGCGCTTCTGACTGTACCCAGTGCTTGTATAAATGAACAAATAAATAAATAAATCTTAAAAAAAAAAAAACTTTTCATGAAAGAAAATAAAAAGGGAAAAATGTAAGTTTTATGTTCACTTGATCAACTGTACATTTTTGTAATAATTTAAATTTTTTTAGTGGTTTAACTTTTCTGAAAATCTGTTACTAGAAAGCTATCACAAATACAAGTCATTTTGTAAAAACTCCCTGATATTAAATTTTAGAATTACTATGATTTTCCATGGACCTTACCTGTTATCACAACCAGCAATTCAGTAGAATGTTATATTATTCCCATCTCTACAATTTATGGGTGAGGGTCACACACACACGCGCACACACACATGGTACTGTCACTTTTAGAGGATGCAAATATTCTAAAAAGGTCAATGTCGCAACATCTGTTTCTATATAGACAGGCAACCTACTAATTCTGTGATTATAACACTGTCTCAGGGCTTAACAGTTATTATTCATAGTCAACAATTCCGTTTTCCTGGAAATGTACCAACATTACCCCACCTCACCTATGTGGTAGGTCTTCAGGAGAGGGTCACATAGACTATTCTCCATAGGCCCAACATAGGCCACTTGTCATCTTGATGGGGAGGACCAAAGGTCAATCAAGGTCATGTGAGTCTGGAGAGTCCATTCCCATTATTTAAGCAATGCAGATTGTTAGAGTAAGTGCCGTGGAGATCCCAGAGGCTAAGGACCTCTGTCCTTGTTTCAGTCCTTTGCCCTTTTAGTGATCAAAGACGTGATCTCTGCTCTCCTTTCAGTGACATCGAAAATGTAGCCTGCGGGTGGGGGGTTGTCTCATCCAGGTGTAGGCTTATCAGTGAACAAATCCTTCCTTTATGAGAATCTCCTCTTTACTCACAGAGTGAAGATAGGTCATCCCCTCCTTTTCCGTCATGTGAGGTCTCCTGTCTCCTTGACACCCCGAGCCCCTAATCACAGATAAATATCCCCAGTCAGCTCCATTTGGCTTTTGAATTTGCAGCCATGTGAATTCTCTATACACATCTTATTAATTTGATTTTTCCATTGCTAACCTGTTGGATGCTGTTTTGTTGACTCACTCAGTCTGAGAAGAACCCAGAAGGGTGGGAGAATTTTTCTCTGCACCCCTTTCTCTGCACCAGACACCATCCAGCCTTTCTAGTATTCTGTTCTCTTTTTAATGCTGAGAAACAGAGCAGCTCATGTCTAAGTAAAAGCGGTATCATTTCCTGTTTGAGTAACCACCTTCTTTTTAGATCCTTTTAAATACACAGTGTGTGACACATCCACAGGTGATAGTCACCAGAAAAGAATGCAGCCCACATAGGTTATTTTTATGCACAAGCTTTTGGCGCTCGTTGTTCCATTTATGGAAGACTTCAGGGAATATGTTATGCCTTGATTAGGAAAGTAGGATGCGTGAACATGGCTGAACTAATTCAAATAATGCTTGTGTGTGGCGAAAGTGTAGAGATATTTATGTATGCTTTTACTTCAGTGTTACTTATTTATACTGAGGAGGTATTTTAAATGAGTTATCACCTCTCTTAAATCATTGCATTTATAATGGGTTGATTTAGATAAGTAGTTTCGTGCTCACAGTTCTATCTTTTGGGCCCTGAAGTTGTGAACTTCTCTCTCTTTTTTTTCCTCATGGCGGTTTATCCAGACAGTGACATTCTGTAGAATTTAATCAAAGATAAAGATTTCATTGACTACCAAAGAACGATCAAATTCTTCATGTCACATAATTACAAACCTGATGGAGACAACTCAAAAATATGAAAATAGATATTTTATAGTAAAAACAACCTTCCAATGGAATGAACAGTTATGAGAATTCCTAAAATTGGAGAAATTACAGAAGGATAAAGAGGAAGGAACAATCCAAGGAGGTTGGATGTAGACAAAGGAAAAGCATAGAGGGCTTTTCGGTGGATCTTTGGGCGAGACGGCTTAGCGGGCGCTGAAGACAAGTGGCCAGCGCTCCCAGAGTTTCCGGGGACGGCGTCTGTTCTGGGGCCCCCTCAGTGCCAAGGCGTGTTGGTTTCCTCTCACCCCACTCCACACCTTAGCGCCTGCAACCCAGGACAGTAACTTTATCTTTGGCTCTTTGATTTGCACAGTGTACCTGAATTTCCTATTCCCTCATGAGCCAACGTTACCTCCATTACAGAAAAGTCCTATTCCTTCCTCTGCAGCTCCAGAGCATTGAATGAAACCCTGGTTATTTTTATAGTGCAAAGATCACAAGTGTTTTTTTAGGTTTCATCAAAAAAATCTTGCTATTGGGGAGAAAAAAATAGAGCGTGTGTCTTGATTGTCCACATTTACAGTTGCCTCGGAGTCGTTAACACTAGGAAAGCGATTTTCGACGACTGTCGCTGAAGAGGCGGTCGTGTGGCCAGAGTGTGACGGACAGTTCCCGGCGCGGCGCAGGTGACAGGTCCCGCGTGTCCACAGGCGGCGCACCACGTTGGCGAGTACAGAGCATAGGGGGAGAATCAGGCGTTCCCCTAAGGAGCCTGATGCCACAGGAGATAACAAACATACTGTAACCTAGAACGACATAAACCATTAATGCTGTAAACACATTATGAGGGGTAACAGCAGCGCGGGGGTGGAAAACCGCGAGAAATGCATAAACATGACATAACTGCCATCTCAGAGGTGACACTGAGCTCCCAAATACCCACCTTCTTGCATTAGACAAGCACACGTATACAGACACACATGCTCCTGTGCACATCTACACGTAGGGCACGTGCACACACACTGATGCCCTTATATGACAGGAGATCTGTGTGTATGCACACACACCTGTGTCTGCGTGGCATTGCCACACACAGCTCCCCCCTGTCAGTTCCAGGTTGCCTGTCCAGTTGCTCCAAGGAACGTCTTCTGAGCCACCTCACAGATGTCTCGAACCCAGCAAGTCACAGCTGAGCCCTGGTTTATCGCTCCTCCAACAGCTCCACCTCAGTCGGTCATCCTTTCTGGCCAGAGGGCCCACTGACACTCAGCTGCTCCCGTCAGAACCTACAGCCCCTACCTGGGGCCACAGCGAGCACTGTTGAGACTCTGCGAAATGTGGGCCAGTTCCCTCTCCGCCAGGAGGCCCCGCGTCATTTTCACTGCTGGCTCCGAGTCGTCCATCTTCCCACGCTCTCCAGGGAATGTGAGCACAAGGAAGAAGAGATCTGTTCCTGCCACTCGTTACAGCCCCTCACCTGCCTCCACTTCAGTTTGACTAAGACTCAGCTGCCTCGTCTTGCCTCAGCCTGACCCCTGGACTCACGCGGTGCTTGTAGGTCATGGGGACTTTCCAGGTGTCTTTGGAATTCAGGGTCTCTTGGCCTTTCCGAGCGCTGTGAATCCTGCTCTTCAAACATCCCGACCTGCGTATTTCAGCCACGTCAACTTCAGTGAGGTTTTTCTCAAATTTTACCAAAATGAGGTCTCTAATTCATCCCGTCTCTCTCTCTGCCAGGCTCTATCATAAATAATGACTATTCCATTATTCCATTTGTTTGTTTGTTTATGTAATTGCTTCTTGGGGAATATCTGTTTTGTTAACCAACATGTCTGCCTTGTTGAGCACTTGGAAACAACAGACGGTTCGGATATACTTGGGGATGATGGAGGTTTGCACATGAGGCCGCTCCAGGAGCGCAGAGCAGAAGCTGCAGAAGACGTAAAACGCTGTGTGGTCCACTGAGAACAATGAACAGTGCTGGCTGTTTAGTAGAGAGATGAGAAAGAAAGACTATGATAACGGAAAATTAAATTTGAACCAGATTGTGGAGGGCATTGTGTTTATTTTTTGAAAGCAGGAAGTCATCTTGTAAGGGAGCACATTATGAAAATAGCTGATACTATCTTGGGGAAAATGCTGGAAATTGCTGAACACAGACCATTTGGGAGACTGGAAGCTTCATTCAGATAGTTAATGATACTTGTTACTCAATTAGTGAAAAAAAAAGAGATTGATTGGGCAGATATCGCTGCAGTCAGTTTCAGGATGTAACCACGCCGCTGGTCCTCTCTCGCGCTCAGCGAAGATACTGGCTTAGGGAGATTTCATTTTAAGAACTGTCACAAATCTGGGTCGATCCAAGACATGGAAGATACATTTGCAACCTGGTTCTTCCTTGTCCCATCCGTGTATCTGGGTGGTCACAATTACCAAAAATCATTTCCCAACAGGCAACTCTAAAGTTGTCCTCACCGGATTTAACAAAGCCCATTAAGCTGCTCAGAAATGCCATAAGATTTCTCCGACTTGTTTTACTCTCTGATTTTCTGTTCTAGCTTAAAATATTTATTCTTTTCAATTATCCGAGCTATCTACCTTGTCTTTACTCATGCAGATTATTGTAATTCCCAATTTAGAGAGAAAATAAGAAGTTTCTATGTTAAACTACCTCAACCCACTGCCCAACATATACATATATATATATATTTTTATATATTCACACATTTATTATATATACATTTATACACACACAAACACACACACACGTATTTGTATCTCGCATTCAGTTGCTGCAGCTGGAGGTCACAGTGGAGTCCATTCTTCCCTTGCAGTTTCAAGGAGAGATTAGGTACGGGAGAGGTGGGGTGGATAAGAAATATTGAAATGCTTCCGAATCATATACAGTGTTGTAAACCAATGATTCCTTAATAAAACGATTATTAAAAAAGAAATAGCCCATGCTGCCTCCCGCAGTAACTGTGCAATACTGAGTTTTCGACTTGTGCCATAAATTTCAAGCCGTGTAAAGGAAGACAAACGGTCACTACCTCACAGGTTTGTTGTAAGAATATTCTTAATCCAGATCTAGTGCCTTATAAATATGTGGCAGGTGCTGGGCATGAGAAGAGGCACAAGGAGCTATGACTCAATCCAGTTGGTAGACTTAGACAGAAACTGAAAGATTTCATAATAATTGGTATGTGTGTGTGTGTGTGTGTGTGTGTGTAGGGGGGTTGTTTCAGACTGTTCAGGATCAGCTAGCATAACATGTCACAACAAGGATTTCTACATGAGCATGAATGATATCACATCCTAAGAGAGAGATGGGCTTTGTCTTTATTAAAAAATCACATTTTAAAGATGTGTATTATTCTTCCCCAAGTCATGCTAATCCATTATGTTAGTTATATCTGTTTATCAATTAATATCAAGCAAGTGGTCTTCACCTTAATTTCTTGCTTTCCTTCTTTAATTACATTTTAGAAAGTGAGACTTTGTTAATAAAGTACCCTGAGACTCTTTGTAAACACTAATCTCAAATTTCATAAATCCTACTTTTGGAATTTGACCTCATTTCTTTTCAGCATTCTATTCATCTGGCTTCCCCCGAGCCTTTACTGAGAAGCAAGGCCAACTTCTAATTTGGACAAGCTAATGCTCCCTGGATTTAGATATTATTATTCCCCAAATTTGGTTCACATATTTCTAAATATATAGAAGATGTTTAATTATCACAGAAAAAAAGTTTTGCTTGTTCATTGTTACTTCCTCCTGAGTATGTTTTATCTTGAAATAAGATGAAAAGCTGGGAAATTTGCACTTCAAATCCATGATAACCACCGTATATATTTTTGAGGATAACTTTTAGAGTTTTCATTGCATATGGATTTATAATATCCCGCTTAATTTCTACAACATTACGAAACATGACAAGGTTGCTTACAAAAAGTTTGAAGTAGTAGAAAAAGATTTTCAGAAAAGCTTGTATCCCATAACTAAGCATAAGAATAGTAATATTCGGCATAAAGATAAGTATCCATCACTTTCTTTGTTTTCCAAGTTGTTGTATTTGTTTACCCACTAGAAGGACAGGATTGTCTATTCATTTTGCATGTGAAACAAAATGAAGATTTATTACAAAGTATTTGACAATTAGCACACACTTCCCCTATTATAAGTGTGACGTTCATACTTAACTAAGATTTAAAACTTGCATAGCTGTTGAGGTCTTTGTGACCCCAAATATGGCCCATACAGTCAAGTGACTTTGTTGCTGTTGGCGTATACACTCATCTGTAGTCTAATTCTCTGTGTATTTTTATTTCTGTATTGTGTGCTGTCACCAGAGATTTGCCCATGCAGGTACTCTCCCCCCGGCTCGCACAGTGTCTTGCCCTTTCTCTTCTCTTCTGTGTTGACGGCACTGGACGAGGAAATTTAAAAAGAGAACTAAGAGTTCAGGAGTTGATGAGATTCAACAGAGCGCTATTAATACTATAACTTTCCCTTGTCAGGCCCTGGGATCTAAATTCTGTCCCCTCAACCCAGAGAGTCTATGAAAAGCTCTGTCGCATCTGAGGGTGGCTCACACAACTTCCCTTTTACTGTGGCAACAGGAAAATAGCTCTTGTTGAAAAGTCACCCCCCAAATGAAGCTAACCTCTCTGAACTTTTCTCTTTTTCTGGACCTCAAGCTCACAAATCCTCACATCATTGTTCTCTCAAACCTAGAGAGGCTTCAAGAAGACACTTTCAATACTTTGTCCAGCCAGGCAGGGTTCAGTGAGAGGAGTTCGGTCTCAGATACCTGCTCCATCATCGACCAAACAGAACCTGATGAGTCATCTGTGGCCACAAGCTGTGTTGAAAATGTCCCACTGCCCCTGCCTAGTTTGTCCTAAAGAGGATACATGGCATCTGTGGACACATGTTACTTTTGGTAGATTGATTCAGGCTTTGCCATTAAAATTTATTCTCACCTTTTGCTTTTTCTTGATGACTGTTTTAAAAACTTTCACATCCCATGTCAGGTAGTATTGGTCCGGATTTTGTTACAGTGTTACAGTGACATCACTCAATTATTTTTATTTACAGAGTTTTATAGTCATATCATCCTAGCAAAAGGTTTTCATGATCTGCCATCTGTCAACTTAGTGAAATTTTAATAAATTTTATTGAACACTAAGCACCAGAACCTTCTTGAACTGTAAAAGGATTTCCTAACCTGCTGTTAATTCAGTGCAGTAGCAGCCTCGTCCGTGTTTATTATTGTCTCTTTGTGTTTCGATGCTCTTACTCCTCAATGCAGTGCTCCCTGGGAACAGTTGGCAATGAATGAGATGTTTGGGTTTTGTTTATAAAGTTGGGGGGTGGCGGGGCGTGGAGATGATGGTCGGATGATGGGGAAGTGAACTGATAGTACCAGCAGCTGAGCTGACGACCGGTCAGTTTAGGAAAGAATACACATAGTACCCGAGGATCTGAGCTGAACACCTGATGGAAGGGCAAAGGCCCGCAGCCTGTACACTTTTAAGATATTATTCCTCAACAGTATGGGGGGTGGGGGGGGTCAGGGAGGAGGAGGGAGTAGCAGCCAAACAAGGGGGGGTGGGAATTGTAAATTGTATGGGGACTATACCAAGATGACAATGCATACATTGTGCAAAAATGAAAAATGATGTAAATATATACAAAAGAAAATTTTTAAAATGTTAAAAAATAAAAATTGTACTTAAAATTAAAAAAAAAAAGTATATTAAATGTGAATCTGTAAAGTATGACACCTGAAATACTCAAAAAAAAATCTCCTTATTCCAGGGTTTTGATTTCACCTTGTGTATGGTATGCCTTTAGTCATTCTACATTAAATGGCTAGTTTGGCATTAAAATGTATCTTGAAGTCCTGTGAAATTTTCTTAAATTATTTTCTTTGATTTTTTTTGTACTTTTATTTGGCGTATTTTTTTAAAGACCTCTGCTAGTTAGAGAATAAAACTCCATTTGTTCTCTCATTTTTTATCTCTTCGCTGTCTTCATATCTCACCCATTTGTTCTATTTGTATCATGACTTCCTAAATTTTTTCTTTAAATTCTTCTATTGAATTTTATTAAAATGTCCCCATTATTTTAATTTTCATGAACACTTTCTAGTTCTTGTTCTTAATTTTATGATATCTTGCTTGTGTTTTGTGGGTGAAATAAATTCTATTAAATCTTCGAGGATAATAATATTTACATATATGCATAATGCACATAGTCTATTTCTGATAAGCATATATAATTGTCTATGCATATGCATACATGTATATTTATGTAGTTTCTGATCCCTGAGTTATTTCTGCTTCTTCGGATTATTTTTGTCTTTGTTAATTTCTTTCATCATTGACTTTTATGATAAAAAACTATCCAACCTTCTGGTGACTCTTTAAATAGAATTTGGAGTCTTGTGTGTAAAGATAAGGCAAGATGAAAAGGGGGCTTCCTGTTTGGCAATGTGGTGGGGAAAATAATCTCTGGAGAAGGTCATGAAATCACGTTCTCCCAGAATGGGGAGAGGTAATTGCTTCAGAGCAGGTATTCCGGAGTTCAGACTTTTAACGAACCACTCAGTTTTAATTCCACCATCTACTCCTGTCCCTGGGTGCGTGTTCTCTGCCATAACCGAACCGCTCACACTTTCCTGGTGTAGTTCCTCTTGGCTCTTTCTGGTTTCTTCTGTACCGTTCGGCTTTCCATGTTCCCTGCTCTTTTAGTTACTGTTCTAAACCTCCTCACTCATTTATAATTTCACCGGCATCTCCCTTCTGCTGTCATTCTCTCTCCCATGCGCTTTGTCTTTTTCTGTTTGTAAAATTGGCTGCACTTGTGCCAATATGCTGGAGTTTCATGAAGGAAAGGTTAACATGTTTTTCAATATATTTGTTTATCAAAAGAATTACAGTTGATTTCAGTCTCAAAGGTATTTATCTCTATTGACATGAGTAGCAAACATTTCAATTTTCGAACTATGTAAGTAAATTTTAAGTCTAAATGAATGAATCTATCCTTCCTTCACACTCAGGAAATCATTGTACCAAACTGCTTAAATAATGCACCACTGTAAAAAGACTGAGAAATAAATAATCGATTTAGTTTCATGTTGTTTCAGTAACTCAAAGGTCTGCACATGTTTGTACTTGTATGTGTTTATATGTGTTGTGTAAGTTTGCATATACATGTATGTGAGGTACATGTGCACTGTGTGGTGTGTGCATGTATGTGCATGTGTGTGATGTTGCATGTGTGCACATTTATGCTCACATGTACATATTCTATCTCTAACATCTTTAAAGTCAGATTATCTTTTTGGTAATATACTAAACTATAACAAATGTCTTTTCAAGCAGAGATCTTAGTTTATCATAAAAGTGCTGATCAATTGCAGTAAAACTATGTCTACAGAAAAGTAGAAGCGCGGGGTTTCCTCTTTTGTATAGGTTTTAGGACAGTGGCAAATCTCCTTTGCTTATTGTTTTTCCCAATTCATTTCACATCTCAAAATTCTGTACTTTGTCTTTTCCTGCTTTGATTTTTCTTAACAATCTCCACACTGACCAATTACCAACATGCAAATGGTTTTCAAATTAAAATTTTCTGTCCTGTTCCATTCTCTGAGCAGTGAAACTGCACTTTCCTCCTGCACTAGATACTTGGATCCTAATTATTTTTCAGCACCTCAACTTATATGAAAAATGCTATTTTTGTCACAAGTTGGATGTGATCATAAATAACGAGACCCTATTTTTCTTTCGCTTCAAAGAGCTTAGAGATTTTTGAATTTACTCCCCTGAAAGGAAATCCTGATTTTGCCTCCAAGAAAATGGAGCAGATAACCCTTTCTTCTTCCTCCTAACAAGTGTAACAAAAGTGCAACTAGACAATTGCAGTCCTGAATAGGTTATATAAAACAAGCAATAGAAAACTCCAAATGGCAGAGAGCAGACAGGGGCTGGAGACAGGACCATGACCACGCAACAGCAGCAAGACAGAGACACCCCTGGGCTTTATTTTTTCCTTCTGTATCTCAGGCTTCACTTGATCTTGTCACTGCTTTATAGACCCTGTAACCGAATGCAGCCTCATTTGGGGTTCAGATTTCAATGATTGGGGGAAGGGCAGAATCCCATGCATAACAGCATCCACGGCCATGAAAGATGCCCAACATGATCAACCATCGGGACTTTTATCTTTTAGTGAAATAACAGTAGGAATAATTGTGTCATTCATTTTAAGAGTGTCACTGGAGAATTACGAGTCTCTTTTGTTTAAAAAAATCCAAAATAATATTATGAACACGGGCAATGCAATTGAGCCGTAAGTGGGTAGGTTTCACAGTGACTAGTTTTAGTTTGTCAGTTTGTCTGGAGCAACGACTCCCTTATTTTTCTGTAAGTCTATCTCTGGTCAGAGGCCTGTCTCATAATGGGTGCAGGAGATGGCTATGGGGGCTAATACTCAGATATGTTTTCCTTCATGGAACTCCTGGTTTGATTTACGACTGGGAATCAGTGTTCAGGGCTGTCTGCGTGGCTGACCGGAGTGCTACCAAGTGTGCAAGTGAGGTGGAGTCATCGGCCTGTGTCTCAGACAGGGTTAAATATTGTCCCACACGTTCATAGGAACAGATCGCAGAATAAGTACAATATATGCTAATTTCAAGCCCCTATTCCAGGGACTAATAGTGAATATTTTTTTGAAAGGCCGGTATTTATCATAAGGTCGGGTTATGATAGATACACAAATCATAATTTGATGTCATGCCTTTGGGCAAAGATGATGGGATGAGCAGTAGGTACAATTTAATTGGGACAAAAGTTGGGAACTGGGTGATTTTTTTGAGTTTTTTTAAAACCCAAGTTTTTCCGAAATATTTTATGTGTTGCACTGAGGTTTCCAGATAATTACCTCTGTTCTCTAAAGGGCCGTTCTTATGGACTTGGCCCTGGATTTGTTGATTTTACCCACCTTGCTTTGCATGCCCATAAAGCAGTCGTTGCGACCGCTGAAGCATTCATGGCCCACAGGTAATGCTTCATTTCTATTGAAGCAGTACGAGGACGCTGCCCTGACCAGCCAATGAGGGGCCCGTCCCCACTCAGCAGCACTTGGCAACTGGAGTAATCAAAGCAATAGCTTGCAGTTGTGCATATAAAAAAACTAATTAAAAAATGTACCAAGTTCATTTCTGAAAACTATTTCAGATTCAAGGCTGATTAAATTGTATTTTTTTCTAGTGGCTTTAGGAAAGAATTTGTTGAAGTTGAACTAAGTGAGAAAAACAATTGGTACGGTTTAGTGTGGTCAAGCTCTAATTTGTAAGTAGGATTCCCAGGAAACAAGGCCCTAATTCGTGGGTCCAATAATCCCTGGGGCTCGAACGGCTCCAAAGTTTGGTTGTAGACTGTTAAAGGCAACAGAATTTCTTTGCAAGGAAGGAAAATTATGAAAATCATGATTGCAGTGAAAATAAAGAATTTAAACAATGAATTACTGTGGATTTAGCTAGTTTTAATACTAGAGCACCAAAATACGAATTGTGAAGATCATTCATGAGAAAATACAAAAGTAAATATTAGCGATGTATATACTCTCTCATTTTCATGAAACGCCAAGCAATCTTACAGAAGATTTATGCACTGACAGTCCTACTGAGTTTGTTCTTGTGGCGACTCTATCCTTTTCCACTCAGCTACATTAAAATTTCTCTTTGGAAAAAAAAAAAAAAAACTTAAGAAAATAGTAAGCTTGCTAGTATGTGGGTTTTTCCTATTATCACCTATTTCACATAGCGTTATTTGTGGTCATTTTTTACATGTATTTGACCTTTCTCCATGCTGTGTACCAGGGGAAATGTTCTAACCATGAGCTGCTGGCCTAGTAACCTTTAAAACAAATCATGGAACACATAATAATCTCCCCATTTTGATGATAGCCCTGTATTTGTACAAAGAAAAGTGCAAAAACCGAAGACAAATTTACGAAGAGTTAGAATTAAGTTAAGGTATTTGATGAGGCTAGGTCAGTGGAGACTATCAAATTACTTTCTAAATAAGAAGGAAAAAAAGTCCTAAAACGCCAGTCTTGCTGTATATTCAAAGCTCATACAACTGTGCATGGATTGAAAAAAGAATTAAGAGGCACAGTGGTAAAATAGAAACTTAAATGTAGCCTATTCTGAGGGCCACTACTAATTTTACATATTTTAATATAAACGCTTGTGGCAATGAAAGGACTACTACTTTGAAATCAACCCAGGGAAGAGTCCATCCTGTGGATCCCAAGATCTGTGGGTCCAAAGTCTCCAGGGAGCTTACCCAGGCAGGTTTTGTGATCAACCCGCATCCGGTGTCTGTGTCACCACAATCTAGTTCACATACAGTCTGGCAAAGGAAAACAGGGGCTCCTGCTCTCTGTTTTCTGTAATAAGCCGTATAAGCCTTATGTATTATTTCTCTAAAAAAACATAGAATGAAAGGAACAACTAATCCCATTTAATTTATATCCATTCCTGCCACCCATTTTTATTGTTCAGGTGATGGAAACATATAACATCCAAAGACATATGTAAGTATTAAGCATTTTCCTGGGTTCATTAAAAGTCAGAAAAATAGTTTACATCAGCTAAGAAAATGAAATTATAACTTCACATTAAAAGGTGATGTTTCCATTGTTCCAGAGAGGCTGTAAAGTTCTCGGCCATGGTGCCCATCAATCTAAATTTCAGACATGGAATTTTGCTGCTTCAGTTATTTTCAGGCTGTGTCATTACTTGAAATAATTCCCCAAGGCTTATTTACTCTTTAAAGATTTCTTTCAATACTTAAAAAGAACATTTTCTAATAAAGTTCCTTACCCTGAAAGCTAAAGTAATCAGTGCATCTAAATTTGCTTTGACATCTATTATTTAAGATACGATTACCCAGAATTCCAGACTGGCAGTGGGAAAGCTCTGCGTTGCAAGCTGCCTCTGTCTTGGATTGAAAACCTACTGTGGCATCGCTCATGTTGTGGTTCAGAATTCTGAAAACATAGCAGCGTCATTTTGTTGGTCTTTTCCTATAGTATGTTCAGAACCGATGTAGCCCACATTTAAGTGAACAGGAGTAGAATGAATGAACAAAGAAGCTAGTAGGGGTTCGTTTATTTTCATTTATTGATGTTTTGATGTAATTTTTGTCCTACTTCTCACTTTGTCCCTGACAGTAGTATGCCACCCTACATCAATGGTGTCCTCGCCAGAAAACTGGGCACACCCTCATTAAATCTGAGTTTGATGACCGGGTGATACTTCATGTGTCACTTATTTTATATACTTTCTTTTAATTGAGAGTGGAATTTAGCTAATGCCTGAGATAAGGATTTGTCACTCTCATAATTACATTTCGTCATATTGAATGAGTAATCTTTAAAAAATATAGTTTTTATTCTGTGAGCCAGAAGAGCAAAATGATGTTGAAATAGAAGAATTAATTGAAATATACCCCAAACACAACATCTCATATTAGGCGAAGAACAGTTATTACTTTCCTGTAAACTCTTTCCAAATATGGCCACACAGAGAAAAAGTAGGCCGATAGAACTGTTCCGGGGGAATTGTCAGCTGCATCTGTGATATTTCTATTTGTAGCTTATAACTCATTAAAACTCTGTCGCTAAGTTGTTTTTTTTTATTATTATTATTATAGTCAAGAATGTGTTTCTCCTGTATGTCCATTCATGGGTTCTGACATCTTCTGTGGGTTCTGCAGTGGACTCCACTGCTCTAAATATGGCAGGAATTGTCTGCTGTGTCATATCGTATCTCATTGTCACCTGTAAGAAATGGCAGGAGGTAACTTCAGGTAGCACCTGAGATTGTGTCAGGTTGTTCAATATTTAATTTAGGGAACCTCTTCAAGCATTCCTGGGTCCTCTTAATCAACTGACCTCCCAAGCTGTCGCTAGTTTTCCCTTTTTAGAGTTCAAACCTGTAACGTAGAAAAAAGGTTTCAAACATAATGCTATTTAATATCGTACCTCTTTCTTAATCCTCTTCTCTGCTTATTAAATAATTTCAGTACTATACTCCATCTAGTCTTAAGAGTGCACATTAGTTAATCACAACATATCAAAGTCTTTAATTAAATTTATCTACAAGATAACATGAGCCTGATCCCATTGGTGAGCAGAGATCAAAATGCTGACATCCTACGACTGCACTAATTTTCAGAATCCAAGGGTGACTTCTCCGCAGTTGTGAAATGAGGTTCATTGTATTTTACAGTTTAAATTGTCATAGGTGAGAAGAATTGAATTAGATTCATTTACCATTTTTAGTTCAGAGAGTTGAAAATCAGATGAACCTGGTAATGAAATAAAATGTTGATTAAATAATTTGAAAATTAATGTAAAGCCATAAAAACAATGTAAAAGTGTCCTAAAAAGACCACACAATCCCGATCTGACATATGAGATGTCAGCAGCTCTGGGGACTGTGTGTCCCTCCAAAATCCATGTGTTGAATTTTGCTCCCTCCTCCCGCCCCCCCCCCCCCGCCCCGGCAATGGTGTCAGGGCCTTAGGGAGGTGATGAAGTCATGAGTAAGGAGTTCTCAGAATGGGATTAGTGCCCTTCTGAGAGGCTCCAGAGAGCTCCCTTGCCCCTTCTGCCATGGCAGACCCAGCAGTAAGACTCGTGAGAGAGGACTGGATCCGCCTGCACCTCGTTCTCAACTCCCGAAACTCCAGAACTTGTTGCTTGAGCCATTGGTGGTGGTGTTCTGGCGGCAGGAACGGGCCATACAGCCCCACTGCTGCTGTTTTCCACAGTTACATGTTGAATCGCCTGTTACTCTCTAGGCTGGCCTTGAAGTGTTACCATTCGCTGAGTTGTCTACGTCATCACTGCCGAAATCCTTTTCGTATTGTTGATAATGTTTTGTCACAGGAAGGAACTAATGCCACACAAATAATAAAATTGGAGATACCCAATTATCAAGTTGGTCTGTAGCCAGACTTTTTCTCCATTGTATGCTTCCAAGAAAAACATAGCACTTGTTTTCTTGCTGACATAGAAATATCAATTTAATTGACTTTAAAAAAAATAGAGAAAATGCATCTGTATCTCTGAAACATGATAATTTTGTTGTTCACTAAGTTTTTGTGATCATTATAACTTTTGAATAATTTATGGTGTCTCATTGTCATTTTTTCCAAATAATGACTTTGGTTCAGTGTCCAATTTGAAGCTAAGGATTATTTTTTCTGTTTGAAATGACTAGTTGCTCAGCTCTTGAGTCATTAAATAGTCTCTTCTGGGAAGGGTAATTGGAGATCCTGAGCTGAGACCAGTGACTGCTCAGTTGTTCTTTAGTAGGTTGGGATTTCCACATAGAGGCTCGTTGTGTTGGTGGAAACATGTAATGAGGGGATTATGATCCAGAAGCCCTCAATAATTATGTCACACTTGAATCTGCAATTTGATCATATTTTTACGTAATTATTCACACACAAAGGAAAATTAAAATCAGGAAAATCTTTAAAACTCAGGAACTTGAGAGAAGCAGAAAGAACATCAACTTTTGAAAATGCTCTCTCTCCCACCCTGACGCATCGGTGATATTTCTATCCCACTGTTAAATAATTCAGGTAGAGTCTGACATCATTAAAGCACTGTGATGATAACCTCGATACATATTGTCAGTTTTCCTTAAATCATATGCAAATGACTCAAGATCAAAAGGAAATGAAAACAGGAAAATATGATTAGAGCCACAGACCCAACATCACCACTGTATCAGCAAGCATGAAGAAGGAGCAAGAATGAGCAGGGAGTAAATAGATGAATTAAAGAACCCCAAGAATAGTAATTGTATTTTTAACAGCATTGTGTAATTGACACACAAAGTAATTAGGTAAATGCGAAATTCTGTAATGTTTCTCCTACTGTCACCTGTGAAGAATGACCACGAAGGCACTTGCTCAGTAATTGCTCTAATTACCGGTGACTCTCCAGCTCTGGTAAGGTTCAAATGAAAAACATAAATCCATCTCTCAAGATACCACAGCTCACTTGAACATCTCCAAGTAGTCTGAGTGTGAGATTGCATTACACATTGGAAGGGAATTTCGACCGCGATGTAGATGTATTTTTATGATGGTTATGGCTCTACAGGGCCAAGGAAATGCCTGGGCTGTTTTAACCTTAACCTCAGATTCAGATGATAGCAAAGAAACCTCTTATGTTTATTTTCTTAGTTTTTTTTTAATACATTATACATGCATTTAATATATTAAAGAGACAGGCTGCATAGGTATATCTTCAAATTAATAAAATTCTTAGGGAATCACCATTTTAAGGAGAGAAAGTATCTTGAAAGGTCATTAATTTTATTCATTGTCTTCAGAAAGATCTGTAAATAGAGTCATAGCTCATGATTTATAATAATGATGACTATAAATTATACCGACTGCTGTGGAGAGAGAGAAAGATCTATTCCTAGAAGCCAAAATGTGAGGACTAACCTGGGGAAGATGCTGCTGAGGAACAGGGGTTTGGTTTATATAGTGTTGACATAGTTGGGGTTTTTCATGAAAACGTGTAGTTATATTTGAAATAAGCATGTAACAAAAACCTTAAATATTTGACTGGTAACTGCTTTGCATGTGAGGAAGGCACGAACTAAGAGATAAAATATTTTATCATCAGGAAACACCTGCTAGGTTGCAGGTCTTGTGCGGGTTCTGGGGCTGGAGAGGGGCCGGCTCTGGACGGCAGCCGGGAGATCCTGCTGATGATGCCCATGGACAGGGCAGCCACAGGGTGCCTGGACAGTCATCCTCTTTGTTCTGCTGACCTCTGCCTCTGCCGGTCCTTTTCCTTTGTCCAAATCGTGTTGATTTCCTTGCAACTGTTGGCAAAAAGAACATTTTTCCTATTGTTCATTGAAAGCATATTCCAACGCTTACCATCTTTGCGATCAGAAAATTTCAAAATGAATGGAGCAATTTTGCAACCTTAGTAAAGTTAAAGTATCTCATCTTCTTCCTCAAGTCCCTTTAAGATACAAAATGAGACATTTCAAATGTCCCAACACATCATGAGTGAGAGCAATCAGAAACAATCCAGGTGAATATGTAGCAAAAATCATGAGGATGGCGTGATGGGGGCAAGTGCCTGCCTCAGGCCACCTGGCCCGGCCCTTTCCTCACATCCCGAAGGTCATGGTCAGCCCTCACTGTTGAGACCTTCCCCTCCCTGCCAGGGCCATGTTTGGGGTAGTTTCGATCTCCTGAAGCAAACCGAATTCCCCCCACCTAACTTACAGAATTCTGAGAGCACAGATTCTTTAATTTGATAAAGTAGACTGTGACAATGTGTATATTTTATTTTTTTTAAGATTTTATTTATTTATTTATACATGCACTGCGTACAGTCAGAAGCGCGGGAGGGTGAGAGAATTCACCAGACACAGAGCGGGGAGCAGAATAGGCAGACTGACGCAATACACTGCTGAGGGGAGCAGCGGGCGGCAGGAGAGATCTGACACGCCATGTGGGACCCTCGCTGGCGGCCGGGGATCGAACCGGCGCTGCAGAGGCTGTGGGCAGCTTCGCAGCCCAGCGCTCAACTGCTGCACCACCAGGGGAGGCCCATGTGTATATTTTAATAGTGATTTTATGGAGATAACTATTTCACCTCAATCCAGAGAAGTGCTTCTAGTGACATAAACAACAGGCTCTTGGTTCTCTGGAACCTTCCTTTTTCTATCATCTTTTTCTGTGTTGTTGGCATCTGCCCTTAGCTCAGGGCTGGGGTTGGTTGGTTGGGGCTGTGAAGGAATCTACCCAAAGCCCTTTCCACTCTGTGGGGAAGATGCAGCCACTGACCTGGGGGGCTCCAGGTGAGGCCTTTCTCTCCTGAGTCAGCAACAAGATGAAAGGAATGCAGGCCTTGAGCATAATTTAGCTTCAGACACTCACCAGTCCTCTGGGTCTTCCTCAAGGGGACCCATGGGCAAGCTTTCAGCAGACTTTTATTCTAAACAGCATATGATGGTGGGAGTAGGAGAGACATGCTTGTCAACAGAGGTTCTCCTTTTAATTCTGTCTCTGGTTGTCCTTTAATTACAAGTTAGGCAATATGTTTTTATCTGTAAGAGCTGAAAATACCAAAGTTTTATGAAATTTAGTGAAGAATTTGCATGCTCATTAAGGTCCATCATCCACATGATTTTATAGTGAAGAGATTCAAGAACATAACATGGGAATTATGTGCCAGTGTGATTGCTCAGAAAAGGTTAATAATAATCTACAGATCAGCAACGCCAGTTATCCAGCATGTATGCATTAAAGGGGAAAATTACCAGAGAAGCGGGTAGGCTTAAGTTCCAAAGCAAGAGCACAGCAGTCATTAGGACAGCAAATTGGGATTCCAGGATCACAGGCCCTTTTCAAAGGACATCTTTTAAAAACTTGTTCACAGAAATGAATTAGAAAAATGAATTAGAACTTGTTTCCACATTGCTGGTAGAGGTCAAAGAATCTTATCTGATCTCTGTCTATTCTGGAATCCCCCCTTGGTTTCAAATACGTCTCATATTTGGATGCTTCTAATTCTCATGTTTTTCTGCCACGAACTATGGAAGTAAAGAGAGCCTTGGTATTCTAATTTCCCCAGCAAATTATTGGAAGGCACTTGAATTATACCCTCTGCACAATTCAAACTGTCTTTAGACGCAGAAGATACCGTTATCCCACTTGACAGATGAGAAAACTAGAACAGAAAGCTGATGCAGGAGGATGTGTGTCTGTAAACAACTGTGAGAATTGTTTTGCATGGGGAAGGGAAATCTACTCTAAGGATTCATATTCAGAAATATTCCTCTGATAATTTTAAAATCATTCAATTGTATATAATGTGTCAGTTCTAGCTTTACTATTTCAGAGGATAATTACATCAAGCAATGCATAATGCCGACAACAGTGTAAAGTTCATCTGTACTGTTGCTTTATACTTTGTTCTTTTGTATTTATGTTCCTCTTGTGATCAAAGAGCACAATAAAATTGTCCTTGGAAGAAAAATGGATGAGCTTATACATACCAACTCCAAACCCACTATTAACAGACCGAATATTAGACAAACATTTGAATTGAAGGGTGCATCGCTTTACTTGTGATGGCCTGGGTGAGGAATGAGCTCATCGCTTTAGCTCTTTCTGTCAAAACAAAATGAGAAATGATATGATATTATCTGAGAATCATAATGTTGTACAAATAATAAGGTACAGAGAGAAAGTAGATGATATGTTATTAAACATAAATTTCATAATTCTAATGCTAAGGCATAAACTCACAGTGTCGATGTATGTTGGGAATGTGTGCCCGCATTCAATTTTCACATTAGTGAGCATTATGCATCCTCGTGTCCTTCTGCTGTGAGTTTCCACAATTCACTGCATTTCATATCTAACCTGTGGCATGCGTGGTTGAGAGAAGTGTGCCTCCAGCTAGACGGGGGTGCAGCTCACCTCAAGGCATGTAAGAGATTAGTATCAGCCTGCGTCTCAGCAGTATAGGCGCACACATCGATGCGCGCCTGTGCATGTGGGTTGAGCCTATCATGAACCCTCATCTTAATGATAATGGTGCTGTCATTTATGTAAATTCAGGTTTACATTCCATTCCCTTCGTTCTCATTCAGAATCAGTGTCAGGTAGGAACTGTTTTCAGATTTCTCACAAAGAGCAATCATATGCCTTATTAAAATGGTTTTGGTGGTGATTAAAATTTCCTCTTTCACAGCTGGGTCTGTTCTACTTCATTTTTTGTTTTAAAAGAGAACATTCCTGATCAGCGTTGGTGCTCTGATATTTTCCAACTCTAACATTTGAGTGTTAAACGTAACTTTGGTACCTGTTTCCCACCTATGTTCTAATCTACATTGTTACTCCTATAATATTTCACTGTTTGAAAAAAAAAAAAAACTTGAAGATCTTATATTTTCAATTTACATAGTTATCAAAGCGCCTGACTTAGATTGTTCAGATGATATGTAGTTAACAAATTTTCTTGAGTGAAGAAAGATGTCAATATAGTAAATAAGTTAATATAGAAGGCATCATCCTTGAGAAACATAAATCTAACCTTAAGCAGTTAGCTTAATAGTTTATATGTTTATTAATCTGAAAAGTAAATGTATAAAATAATAAGAGAAATAATGCCAAAAGACAACATGTCTCATGAACTCAGTTCTTGTTTCATATGATTTTCTTCATCCTGGATAAAGTCCAACACTCACACCCTGTGAACAAGTACTTAATGCACCGTCGTCGGTTGCTCATGGATGCAATTGTGACTAACAGCTATTAAATGGGTTTTTAGTGGCCAAACTCCATGCACACAAACCAGTTAACTGAGAGATTGCATTAATGAAGATAATTGTAATGTTACGGTATCAAGGGAACAGTACACCGCTTTTTAGGAAATGAGAATGAAAGCCAATCAGCAACTCAGACATATATTAGAATAGAAAAAAATAAAATCCAGCAGAGGAACGAAGTGCACTCAGACATGATGTGTGTTATGTTGAAGTCTGTGGTTATTTTGCCCACAGCACTGCAGCTTTATAATGAACTCACTGACCTCCCAGCCCTCCGGGACCGTATCCAGAACCTGATGGAGGGCAGATGCCTGCACTCCCTATCTCTCTATTTCTTAGAACTCTGATTATAACATACTGGGAAATTAGAAATCCTTCTAGTTTATTGAAACTGTTACAGGGAGTGATCTCCATAAAATGGGAGGTTCCCTGCCGCCTCCCCAGCCTTCCAGAGCTGAGTGGCAGGGAGGGCCAGAGAGGGCTTAGAGGGGTACTCGGAGAAGACGGGGAAGAAGGCTTAGAGGAGGCACTTGGAGCAGAGACCTGGGAAGAAGTTCTGCTTGTTTCTCAGCGTTAGACTTGCGCCAGGGGCTTGGCGGACACGAGGGGAGAGACTGGGGAGAAGCGCGGATGAGAGGCCCACGGGGAGCCGGCAATGGCAGCCTTTCTTTGAGTGGCACTTGGGGTTGGTCCTTGCCTTCCAGACCTGGCCCTTCTTCCCGGTTCCTGTGGGTCCCTTCCAGGTGGTGCCTTAGACTTGGGGCAAGCTTTTGGGCCTCAGTAGCCACCCTCTGGGCCAAACCTGTTTGGCCATTTACCAACGAGGGGATGGGTTCCTGGGTGTTTTTATTGGGAAACTATTATCCTTTCTTAGCTTCTCTGTCTATAAAAACTATTCTGTTAAAGTTCTTTCACCCTGAGAGAGAGCTTTGTCTTTAAGCGGTAGATGGCAGAACCCATTTAGATGGTGGAGGGTTGAGGGTTGCGGGATGCCCCTCAGTGTGCACCCTAACTCGACCAGTGACTAAAGACACTGGTTTAAAAATCTGCATTTTTCCCTATTCTGCTTCTTGGAATGCCCTATACCAGTGATCGTCCTATACCTTCGACACGGAGCACACTGCTTTTATAACATGAATTTAGAACAACAGGAGCTCTGAAGGCTGCACGGAGGTTGGTGCTGCTCTCTGGATGCAACTTCTCTCTGTAAGAAACTGACAAGAGGGTCTCTTCGCCTTATCTTTTCAAAATGGAAAAGGCAGGCGTTAGATCTGCATACCTATCTTTTGCTTTACCTTCCCCAGTAAACACCTTTCCTGAACTTTCCCTTTTTTCTCTGGCCTCCCTTATCTTTAATAAGAGAGTGAAAGATGTTGTCTGAAGCTGCTCAGGTGAGCTAGACATGCTGGTGTCTCCCATGTGGACAGGGGGAGCACATGCCATCGGTAGACATCTAACGATATGGCTTATTTTCTTAGCAACCTGCCAGATGCTCATGTCATTACCCGTCCACCTAGGAAACACCTTGCAGGTCTGTGCCCTGACACTGGCAAGCACAGTGGCTCCTTCCTCACCTGTGGGTCCTGAGTGACAGTAACAAGCAGGAACCACTGAAGATCTGTCTGTGAATAGGTGGAGACACATAGCCTGGTTGAGACATTAGTCTTTCCTATTTAAAATGGCCAAGATTCCAGTGCCATGACCACAGGAGATCTCCTGCTGGTAGTCCTGCACCATCATTCATTGAGACAAGCTCTATTTTTATTACTTATTGTTGCTTGCAATAATTAGTATGCATTTATAAGTAAAACTGCAAAAAAATCAGTCATTTCTATTGACAGTGGTGGTCATTTATATAGGCACAATGGAATACTACTCAGCGATCAAAAAGTTAAACTCATGGCATTCACAGCAACATGGGTGGAGCTAAAAGGGATAATGCCAAATGAAGTAAGTCAGAAGGAAAAAGATAAATAACAGATGGTTTTACTCATGCGTGGAATATAGAGAAATCAGAGAGTCAGAAAAAAGACAAAACTTCAAGCTGATCATAGATCGGAGACCTCCAGGAGGGGAGGAAGAAGGGAGAAGTTAAAACAGGAGAGGGAAGCGCACACCCGGGATGGTGGGGATGGATCACAGGGGCTGTGGTGATGGGAGAACACACCTGAGGGAGAAATCAAATGCTGTCCAGAAATGAACAATGATGCAGGAAAAAAAGTACTTCATCTGAAAATAAACACACAAAAAGGAAAGCAAAAAAAAAAAGATTTTTCTATGTTTTTCCTCCATGTGGTACTCTACTATATTATTGCTAATTCTCAAATAGCTCGTTTTAATTTTCTTATTTAAGGGAAACCACTTGCTGCTTGATTCAAGCAAGCAAACAGGATTCTGTGAAAAGGCATTTTTTATTTTCTAATATCTAAACCCTAAAATTGCAAAAGAGGCTGCAGAATAGTTTCTGGAATTGAACTATTCATTGTGTGTTGTTGCTTTACTGGTCCTGTTTTCCAAAAATATAAATGCTTTCTATTCTTTCAACTGCTCAGTAACACAAGGCCAAAGAATGCTAATGGCCGGTATCACCATTAAGAGTTAGGCTGACAAACAGCTTCCTTCCCTCATTCTTTATTCAGTTTCATTCACATGCAATAATTATCCCCCAAGCCATATTTCTCTAATTTTTATTTAAATGTTGTTTCAGTGAAAGGCTTCTTGCATTTAAATCATTTATGCATACTCTTCAAATCAAATCATTCTCAACCCAAGTGATTACATTTCTTTATACTACCAGCAACAAATCACGCTTGGAAAAGAAATAACATCAAAAATGCCAGGAGAGATTCAAGCCATTTATAAAAAGTTGAAAGAAAGAGCAAGCCCTTCATCTAGTCATTTACCTGGAATTTACCAAGAAGTCAACTAGATTTACTGTGAAAATAAGTTCAAAGATACCTGCTGTTTCTTTCTCAGTTTCCTCTTTTTATTCAAAAAATCAGTTCGTAAGTAAATACATTTTAATTTTTATGGGGGAAACTTTCTAGAAATTGAAAATTACTTTGAATGATCACTAGTGAAAAAGTATTTCAAATGAATTTTCAGTGACTGTAAATTAAGTGTTTTGAATACATTTAATAAAATAACCTGGCAAATGTGAAAAGTAAAATCCTGAGATTTAAATATATGCCAATGTACTTAACAAAATGTATCTAAATATTTTTAAAAGAAGGGTAATAATATAATTATTGTAATAATTATGGATAATACAAGTTTAATATCCTTACATTAAGAACCACCTACTACACATTTTGATAAACTGTTACTTGCAAAAACCTAAACAAATATTAAGGTTAGGAAAAGATAATATTAAGTGATTTTTCTCTACAAAATAATTTGTTACTATTTTTCTACATTTAGTTTGAAAATGATTTTCAAAATGATCAAATAATACATTCTTGAAATTCTTTAGCATAGCAATATTACTTCAGCATGCTCATTATTTTACTTTCTATGATTTTCAAAATGAAACGCAGAATGCATTGTTTGCTAATTTCCTGATGGTCGCCATCAATAAAAATTAGCATTATATCTCTGGGAAGCTGATGCTTCTTATTTTGGGAATCAGTGTAAAGGGATTTAGGGAATTTCTAGTATAAATTGATGTGCTCTTTTCTATGTATCTCATTAGAGTCATAAAGTGAGTTGAAATTTAAATCAAGGGTAAATAACACATTAGAACAAAATATAGAAAACTCATTAGAATTTAAATTTTAAGAGCTTTTTAAAGTGATACATTATTTCAAGGGAAATAATTTGTTGTCACAATTCTGTCAATAAATAAACAAATAAAAGTCAGTCCAAATTGAATTTGTTCATATAGTAAAACAGTTCTTGAAGTTTGAACCACATGTGGTATGCTATTTTTAAAAATCTGCAAATCATGTTCTGATAAAGGATTAATATGTAAAATATATAAAGAACTCACACAACTCTATAGCAAAAATAATCAATAGTCTGATTAGAATGGGCAGAAAAATTGTATGCATATTTTTCCAAAAAGAAATACAAATAACCAACAAGTACAAGATAAGGGGCTGGACATCCCTAATCATCAGGGACATGCAAATCAAAACCCACAGAGAGAGTTCACGTCATACCTATTGGAAAGGCCATCATCAAAGACAAGAAACAAGCCAAGCATTGGTGAGGACATGGAGAAAAGGGACCCCTCAGCACTGCTGATGGGAACGTAACCTGGTGTAGTCATTGTGGAAAACAGCGTGGAGGGAGGTTCCTCAGAAAATTAAAAATAGATCTACCAAATGACCCAGCTATTCCACTTCTGGTGCTCACCTGAAGAAAACAAAACACTAACTCAAAAAGATATATACACATCCCAGTGTTGATTGCAGAATTACTTAGTACACACAACATGGAATCACCCAAGTGTTCATCTATGGATGTGCAGACAAAGAAAATGTGATACACACTCACACGCACACACGCACACATGCAGAGGCATGTGTGATGATTACTCAGCCATGAGAGAAAAGGACATCTTTGCCAACCATGGATGGAACTTGAACTCATTATACTAAGTGAAGTACATCAGACAGAGAAAGACAAATATTTTATGATATTACTTATGTGGAATCTAAGGCAATCACTCATAAATATTAAGTATAGTAAGATATTTTGAGAAAGGCCTCATTATATTGTTATGTACACTTACGGTATGCTCTGATAATTGTCCTATTTCATCAGTAGTTATCTCTTAGACTAATTTTCATCTTAAAAGTTGTTTGAGGTGTGTACATACAGAAAAACACAGCATCACTTACTTTCCCTTGATAGCAAAGACAAAAATTGACAACAACTAGGGGAAGGTCAAAG
Organism: Talpa occidentalis; assembly: GCF_014898055.3. NCBI lineage: Eukaryota > Metazoa > Chordata > Mammalia > Eulipotyphla > Talpidae > Talpa > Talpa occidentalis. The sequence continues at coordinate 116,256,017 of NW_023605194.1, forward strand.
AGCTCGAACTCAAAGACTCCAAGATCTCATGATATTTGCAATGAAATGGACCCTCTCCCTGGCCTGCTAGACTCTGAATGATCTCTTTTCTTGTCTGCTTATCTGTGCTCCTTAGGGTCCTGCCACACAAGTCTGTTTTCTGCTCCTTACACACCTCACACTCTTCCTGGCCTAGGGATCCTTGAGTGTGCTCTCCCGTGTGCCTGGTAGGGTTTTCTTGGGTCACCTTTTCCAGCCCCAGCTTGTATGTCAGATCTCAGTGGGACAATGTTCTCTCAGAGATTCCTGCTTATAAATGATCCCCCGCAGAACGTTGAAAATATCACTGTGTTATTACCAGCGGAGCTCTCATTATCTATAGTTATGATTGCTGTCTCATTACACTGAAATACAAGCACCCTGTGAGCAACAGACATCAGTGAGAGCGTTTAGGTGTATCACTAGCACCTTGTTAGAATGTTGCTTAGAACTGTGTGTGTTTGTCATGTTTTTGTTTGTTGAGTAGGTAAATAACCTTGAATTCATGTTTCCTAGTTGATAGACAAAAATGATGACGGGGAGGCTGCCTAAAATCCAGAATGTGTAAGACTGACACTGGGTGATTTCTCACTAATCCCACCTCCTCATCCTAGGCGTGTAGGAGATGGTACTTCTCTTCATGGCAGTCCTCCTCATGGTTCCTGATTGTGACTTTGGTTGGAGGATTGTGGGTAGAAGGGATTTGCACACATGTAGACGTGGACATAATGCAACCTTTCCTTTCTGTCACAGCCCGTCATAGCCCACCCACCAACTGTATACAGAGGATGCAGCAGATGGTCCGGAGGCAGACCCGGGGGTGAGGAGCCACAAGATGCAGGTAAGTGAGAAGTGGAGTTTCACTGTATCAACTCACTAAGATTTGGGGGCTGTTCTTAACAATAACTAGGATTTATTACCTGACTAATAAAATATGAAACCATACAAAAGAGGTTTCTAGAAAAGGAACAGTGCCAGATATCTAAGAAATCTGATAGGTTCAATCTATTCCACTTTGATCAACATAAAGGAAAAGCAGTTTTAATTTATGTGAGCTTTATTTTGCAGATTTCAGAGTCCAAAGGCTGCTCCTAAGAGCACTGAATTATCAATTTCAGCAAGTTTTAAAGCTGTTGTCAATTACAAATAATATAAAACAAAAGTAGAAATACAACCATTTTATTGTTACTATCTTGGTTGAAATGTGATTGCATTCTTGGCATGCCCTTGCCTGTGTAAAATGAGGCTTAATAACACAGGAATATGACTGTTATTAATGCAATTCAGAAACCCATACAGAGTGATTAAAGCAGCCCCAATCGCCCTTGATCATACTTCTGACCACTTATCAGAAGTGTCTTTACACTGTCATTAACTGAGCTTCTCCTTTATGATGTTCTATGTCCTTGTCAAGTAATTGCTCAGAACCAGATCAATGAGAATCTATAAAAAGAATTAAGATCAAACTTAGCTCAAATATCCTTTTCAACATGGAACTGTCCTCTTTGACTTTAGCAAAGAACCATTAACATCCATATGGGCTCCCCAATGCCCCCAGGTCCCTCCGTGGGACAAAAGAATCGCCGAGTTGCAGGAGTGGTTAGTGCTGTGGTGTGGTAACTTGCATGAGCCCTGGGTGTCTCGTGGGGGCTAAGCGCATGTGTGTACTGCGTTAAGGCCACCGCCTGACGCCCAGGTCTCTCCTTCCCGTGTCGTCATCCCCTTCACTGCCTTTATCCACCTCCCCCCCTTTCCTTTATGGTGACAAATAACTGTCTTACAGTCCAAGAGTTTATTCTGGTTTATTTAGTTCTCCTGTTTGTTTTCTCTGTATGCCACACACTTGTGAAGTTTCACAGTGCTTGTCTTTCTGAGTCTGGCTTCTTTCACTAAGCATCCTCCTCACAAACCTTCAGGATTGTTTACAGAATTCCACGTTACTTCAGGTAAAGATGAACTACTAGTATGGCATCTCCAACTCTCCTAAAGATTGTAAGTGTTTTATGGTCGATATACCTGAAAAATGTTCTGCCTAGTGGAAAAGAAGTGATTAAACCCAGAGGTGGTTCCTTTCGCAAACTGTCAAGGTGAAGGCTAGAACCCCCAGGGCAGTAGGTGTCCCCCGATCAAACATCTATTGAAATTTATTCACAACTAGTTGTCAGCTTGTCCCACTCTATTTCTCACTATAATGATTATGATTAAGAATATGTAGTATGAGCAGGTGGACGTTGGAGGTTGTGTTAACACCATACGAAACACATGCACGGCCCACTAGGTGTAGCCCACAAATCAGTAACATGTAAAGACAAGGAGCACGTGTTAAGAAAGATGCTCAGATATGTTCCGTGACCATGAAAGCACCTCATGGAAAGTATTTGTCTGAGTTCCCTCATCTATTTGCCCCTGAATTTCTCTAGATTAAAAAAAAAAAAAAATCTAAGTGTATTTGTAGATAGAGCTTCAAACAATCTCTTCTCTTTATATTTTACATCCAGAATTATTTTTCTTTCCCTTTATACATTTGTATAAGTTCACTTCAATTCAAACTGTTGTACATTATGTAAACCAACCACAAACACAGTCAAATCTTCCACACTGGACGAGACTCTAGTCCATCCACATTGGCTCAGTCAGAACCTGGAACATTCCAGGAAGCTGCCAACTCTGCTGTGCTTTGAAAGGGTGAAATATTTGACTGATAAAAAAATTGTCAAAATTGATTTTGAAAGCATGATTTTTTACCACAAAATATGCACAGTGTAGAAATGGTAAAAGGTGTTCTGCTCTACCAAGATTTGATGGAAACCTCTCACTGCTGCTCTCCAGACACTTTTATGACAGCTCTTTCTGGTTTAAACCTGGAGAACCACACAGCATGACTAGGTGACCCCAACACATTCTGCAACTTCACAGCATCCCTAGAAGATGATTATCAGAATTTCAACTGAACAACAGATTTCATTTTAGTTCCCACATTTTAGGATAACTTATGAAGAGTTTGTTGTCAAAATTTGGGGAACGTTTCTATTTGTCTCTCTTCTGAAAGATGACAGATTTTCATTCAGTGACATAATTTATCTCCTTTTCCTATTAACCTTGTAAAATGTGAAAAATATTTTCACAATGAAATATTTGTTACTCTATTTAAGAAATATTTCAGTTGGTTTATTAATAGAAGTAGCTAAAATATTTATTGGCATCTTTTTCTTTTGACCTCATGTATTTCTGAGAAAATACTATTTAAAGTCAATTTTATTTCTAGAACAAGATCTGTAGTTTACCGTGTAGTGGATCAGATGATCACTAGAATTCATAAGCTCTGGATAGATTTCTTGGACTGAAATTGGGCTACTCCTCATCCTGAGCCTGTTATATCACAAAAAGCTATTTAACCTTCTTAAGTATCAATTTTCTCATTTATAAAATGAAGACTATAATAATAACAGTGTTCAGATTGTGCTGAATAGAAGAGGTAATAGATGAAAAGCACTTAGCACATACTTGACAAGGAGGTGATTGGTAATTATTAATCAGTACTAGGAATAATATGGGTAGTATTTTTACAGATAAGAAATTATTTCTCAGCTACAGAAATACCATCTATTTATTGGTAGATACATATTGTATGAAATGCCACCCTTCTTCCTTCAGTCTATATAGTAAACAGATAAAGTACTAATACTACTAATGATGAATATATGAAATAACATTACTGTAGCATTTTATAATGTAAAATCAGGATATTAGCATATTTGAACCTTAGCCTTTCTTTTCTTCCGTAAAACATTCTCACAGGAACACTATGTGCTCGTTTATAATTCTGTTTTGTTTTTATTGTGGTGATGGGTCTAACAATGTCATCTCTTCTGCATTTATTCCAAAATACTATCTTTTCTGCTGCTTCTACATTTTGGTGGATTTAGTTAATCCAAACAAAGCTTTATCCATAAATAATTGATTTAGTGATATTTTCCCATTAATTATATGCCAGAAACTTGACTGCATTCACAACGTGCTTCATTTAACAGTTTATTCCTTGACATCTTAGGATTGCTTTTCACATATGAGCAGGAAAATTTGGAGAATGTGTCATAAATGTGTTCCTGCCCAAATCCTTTGCCCGCTCCTAACCAAAGCAGCACTCACTGTTCTCCCTTTTAGACCCAGGAGAACGTGGTCTGGGGGCTCACCCAGCTCTAAGTTTAAAGTAAAGTAAAGTAGCGATGTCCTCTCTAAGAATTTCTACTCCCAAAGCAGGACAAACCCACCCCTCCTTGACATGTCAGGTGTTCCCCTTCCTCCCTTGGTGTCCCAGGTCCTAAAATGAAGGGTAAATATCCCTGATCCACTCCATTCTTCTTTAGAATTTGCAACCATGTCAATTCTCTGCGCATGTTGTATTGAATTCATTGCTTTTCCTTTCCTTTAAAAAAAATTTTGATTGTCCAAACAGGCTTGTTTATGTAAGCACCTCCTCTAAATCTGAAATACCTTGAGCCTACTCTTCCTAAAGTCCTCCTACCGACTGTCACAGCCCCACTCAACTCCCCCACGGTGGGGAGCATGGGCCTGGGGCTTCGCGGCTGAAGGGGAGAAGAAACCAAAGTGAGGACATAGGCATAGGTGGGCCTCCCAGGTCCACTTTAGGAGACCAGAGAAAGACAGAAACCCCAGGGGGCTTGCACTTGGCGGGGGTAACTTCTCTGCAAAGAGTCTTGATGTTTCCCTCCTGCCTGTGTCTTTGTCCCTCAGAAAGAACATTAAGGGCCTCCCCTGGTGGCCCAGTGGTTGAGCGCTGGGCTGCGAAGCTACCTGCAGCCTCTTCAGTGCTGGTTTGATCCCCGGCCACTGGTGAGGGTCCCACATGGCGCGACAGACCACTCCTGCCATGCCCGCTGCTCCCCTCAGCAGTGTATTTCGTCATTCTGCCTGTTCTGCTCCCCGCTCTGGCTCTGGTGAATTCACTCACCCTCCAGTGCTTCTGACTGTACCCAGTGCCTGTATAAATAAATAAATAAATCTTTAAAAAAAAAAAAAGAAAGGTCATTAAGCTGGCTAGCCAGAGTGAAGTGCTAAAAGCATTATGATCACTCATTTTATAGTGGATTTGGACAACATACAATTTAAACAAATAAATGAATAAAAACAATATAGCTAAACAGACACAAAAAAGCAGCAACTATAAAGAAGTTATAAATTAAAATGAAGAAACTCTTTAATTAGTGTGCATCTTTTAAGCTGTGTCCACTCCTTAAATGTAACTCATTTTCCATGTTAGTCCCAATGATCCAAACAAATTATTTTACCTCTATTTGTAAACACACACACAAACACACATTTATGAATGACTTGGATTGTATTAGCATTGAAATCCATGCTTGTTAAACAACATTGAAGGCCTGAAAGATTGCATGTTCCGTCTGTATTCGGTTATCTCCAGCTTTTCACAATATTCTTTTTTCTCTTCAATGGCTGAAGTTCACTTTGTCCCTAGCAAGGATTTTCCCTGACACATTTTCATCTCCATCTCGTACTTTGCGTTCCCTGTTGCTGGCTTCGATAGAATCATCTTGATTTTCAGGTTGCTAGCAAAATGTCACTTTCCCTGGGAAGTCAGATCTCACGGGCCGATCAAAAGGGTTCCTTTTGCCATCATCTCTTAACAACCAGGCTTTTAAAATGTTTGATTTCTGTAATAAAATATAACCCCGATTGCTCAGTGTCTGTAGAACACCAGAAAAATGGCAGATACCAGAAAACCAACTTTGTGAGTGAATAAAGAAATGAGTAAGTGGGTCCATGTGCTGAATCCTGCCCCACAGCCAGCGACATAGCCAAAGTGCCAGCACTTGGGTGCATGGGCCACTAAAGTGACCTTAGGAAGTGTTTTTGTGCCCTCTTTGGTCTTGCACTAATCTACTGTTCAATTCCGCTTCAATACAAGAAAGACATTGAAAAGTATAAATCTGGTGATAACCACGCCTCTTCCTTAAGCCCTCCCCTTGATTCCTGGTGGATTTAATATACAAATAAAACACGCTTTGTGATACATAGGGTTTTATGTGGCAGGCCCCCGCCCTGTGCTTGTCCCCATATCACTAGGGCTGGAGTCACACACAACTAAGTTTGCCCTTGACTATGGCTTGCTTACCTCTGCTTCAAGCTCTTCTACACACTGTCTCCTGTGCCTGAAACATAGCTTTGACCTTCAGCATTAACCTTGATAGTCCTCTTACCATTACTAACCCTAAAAGCCACCATGTAAGTTTGTCTTCCTCTTTGAGATGGCCATGGTGACTCAGAGAAAATAACAGTGGTGTCCTGGTAAAGGGACATTGACAATTAAAACTACAAAATTAATTTATTGGGCATGTTTGTCCCAACAAGACTATAAGCTTCTAAAGATGGGTACATGGTTCGCCACACAGCGATACGGCAGGTAGCAGACATGGGATAGACCCTCAACACTTACACTTGATAAATTAATAAATAATAAAGCAAAAATTATATGTCATCTTGAGACTTTTAAAGTGAACTGGTTGAATGATTCCCTTATTTAATACACATCTATGGCACTAATTTCATCTATAATAACAACAGATAATAATATTTACAAATAATATAGTACTAATTAATATTTACAAATAATATATTTGTAAATAATATTTACAAATAATATAGTACAAATAATGTAATACTAATTATCAATAATTTTTTTAAAGATGTATTTATTTATACAAGTACTGGGGTACAAGCCAGAGGCGTGGGAAGGTGAGAGAATTCACCAGAGACAGAGTGGGGAGCAGAGCAGGCAGATGGACCGAAGACACTACTGAGGGGAGCAGCTGGCAAGGCAGGAGAGGTCTGCTGCACCATGTGGGCTTCTCCCTGGCCAGCCGGGAATTGAACCCACGCTGCAGAGGCTGCAGACAGCTTCACAGCACTGCGCTCAACCCGCTGTGCCACCGGGGAGGTGCCATCAATAATTTTTTTTGTTTTTTTTTTTGTGGGACCCTCACCGGTGGCCGGGGATCAAACTGGCACTGCAGAGGCTGCAGGCAGCCTCGCAACCCATTGCTCAACCTCTGCACCACCAGGGGAGGCCCTGCATCAATAAATTTTTAAAGACATCTACTGTGTGTCAGACCCTCTTCTAGGTACAGGGAATGCAACAAGGGGAAAAAAATAGACAACCTGCCTCTTAAAGAGTTTATATTCAGTCGCAGTAATAATAAAAATAATGAAATACATGGCAAGACGTAAAAAAAAAAGAAGAGTAGGCAACAGTTACTAAGTTGTCTTCTCCGTGGGTTGGAAAAGTGTAGATATTTCTAAATGGGACAAAAACATACGTAACTGGGAGGTGTTGCAGACACACGCCTTTGTCCTTGAACTAAATCTTCCTCTTAATCACAGAGGACACCATGGAGGCGGGGCTGAGCCTCAGGAGAGACTGCACAGTGTGATCTTTCTGATATTAATGAGCCTTTATATTTTTCCTTTTATTTTAACCTTGAGGGCATTACTGAGAGCAGTGAGACACCCCTGGAAGGTGACTCAAACCTTCATATATCAAATCTCTGTGAGACAGGTGGAAGGGTTATGTAGATAATGTCACTAAACTTCCACACTACTTTCTAGTTTTGGTCAGATGCTACATAGTGGTGGGAGCAAGCTGTAAAATCAATATACTCTTCTTATTTGCTCAGATGACTTGACTTGCCAAGTTGTGCCTAGAAGATACAACATGTGAAGAAAAAGATAGTTAGATTAAATTACAAAGAATCCAGGGCCTGATTGCAGCAGTGGGAGTCTTTGCCCTGTATCATCTCCCTGAGCCACACCTTCTCCTCTTAGTTAATCGTGCTAATGATAAGTGCCTGTCTCACAGTCACAGTGAGTATCCAGTGAGGTTCTGTGTCTTAAACTCATCAGTTGAAGTTTAATTAGGAAGTAATGCAATATTATCCTTTTAACCTGTATTAAAACCTTCAGGGATACACTACTAAACTATATTTATAGAGAACAGGTCATAGAAAGTTTCTAGTAATTAATCTATGACTACACCTTTTTTTTCCCCCTCTGAAGTTTTCTCTTGACTGATATGTGTCAAGTGAGAATAAACAAGTTGGATTTTATGGCTAAGTAAGAAACCATTTTCATCTTGTATTATTATTTATTTTACATTGCAAGTATATGTCTGTCAATTTAAACTGAGAGCTACTTGAAGATAAAATCAATCCTGTTTTGTTTTCCTATAAAGTTACACATTGATCGTTTCTTTAAAAAGGATAGATTAAATTCAAATAACATTTGGATTAACTACATTTCAAATACCTGGAAATTTCCCCCAAAACAGTCAAAGAAAGCATGAGTTTGTGCGGTGGGAAGGCCCTGTGTGTGCCAGACTCAGGTTACTCCCTGCAGCTTTCCAGTGATTAGACAATACATATTTTATTTTTGTTGAGACATTATTACAATCCCTAGGAGCTGCGCCTTAGGGACTAGAGATCATCTTGGAAGATTTGCGGGAACACCAGAATTTCATTCTCTTCACTTCTGAAATTGCTCCCAGCCAGATGCATGTGTTTAATCAATATCTCATTGCCATTGTATTTTTCAAGAATCTGTGAAATTTCATACCTATTTGCTTGATCCTGGCATCATTAGCTTTGCTCTGAAACCATGGCAACGGCCGCGTGCCTCGCCTCCCGTCTCTGGGCCTGTGTTTATGGAACTCTGTTGGTGAGGCCGTGAAGGCCACCGGCTCCGGCGGGGGCGCTGGGCGCGTTTCTGATGTCGTGTCACCGAGCAGGCAGGACGCGATGACGCGTGCGTGTGACCTCCACAGACTCGCAGCCTGGAAACTATGAACCTGTGTGACGCACGTCACGGCCGGGCCGGCTCTCGGCTGGGAAACGCGGCGTCGCGCGTACGATGCGCCGGGAGGCTTCCTGCCCTGTTAGGTGACGGCGCACTCTGCGCCGCATGCGCTCGCCAAGGACGTCATCACTCTGCGACGTCATCACTCTGCGACTCGCTGCGTGCGCAGGAAGGGGAGGGCCCGCGTACATGTTCGCCCAGGTAGCCCGCGTGTGGTGGTACAGAAAGTGCTTCTCTGTTGAAGTGACACTCGAGAGTGATGATAATAAGCTGTTTCTTGAGTGAGTGATTGCGAGTGAATGAATTCTAATGGACTGAAGCAGAATAAAGGAGTCCCCTGGTTCCTTTAGTCCCTCTTGGCTCTCAGCGTCGTGGGAGCGACCTCCCTGCACGTGGGGCACAAGACACACGCGGCCCTTGGTGCTCTGATTGGCTCTGCATTCCCTCCCTGTGCTCTGATTGGCTGTGTGTGGCCTCCTATGCTCTGATTGGCTTTGCATTCCTCCTTGTGCTCTGATTGGCTCTGCATTCCCTCCTTGTGCTCTGATTGGCTGTGTGCCCTCCCATGCTCTGACCGCCGCAGGAGAGGCTGCGAGAGCGCGCCCTGCCGACCGGGGACCTGCGTGCGCGCGCGGAGGACCGGGCAGGGCTGTGCTTGCCCGGGGTCCCTCACGACGCGTGTGCAGCGGGGAGCGCGATGTTCACTGTCCACAGCCCCGTTGTCGGCCGCGCCGCCCCGGGCCGCTGAGCGGGGGACCCCAGGGACACGCCCTGAAACGGGCGTTAAAGTCCGGCCTCCTCAGTCCTCTTGGCGCCTCGCTGCGCGTTTTTGTGGCTGTGACGGGAGCGGAAACTCGTAACTGCTGTGTCCTCCGTGCGCCGCGGCCGCCGTCGGGACTCCGCGGGGAGCTGGTGCTCGGGAGCCGGGGTTTCTCTGCAGCGATGCGGGGAATGAGATGGTGAGCCGCGAGTAATAAACATTTAATAATGATTACATCAGACTTTATTTTCCTTGGAGTGTTCTCTTGACGTGTACGGTATGAAACAGGTGCCAGGTTATTCTACAGACACAGAGTTTAATAATTTTTACAGAGCTTGACGTTATTCATGGAGAAGCAGGCCACTTGCATCGCTGGGGTTTTGGAAAACTTAATTAGGGACTAGGGAATTCGCAGCACAAGTAATAGAATAGGGTTCACTCATGATGAGAAATTATTTAGGTGCGTTATGTTGAAACAGGAATATTATACATTCACTGCTTTGTGATTTGAAAACAATTTATTACAGCAGGGAGAGGCAAATAGAACGAAAAAGAAAGAAACACACAAACTCCAAAGACTTATGCCGAGAACTGTTTTACCAACCACGGCCGTTCAATCTCCCCCTTCATCTATTAAAATCGTAGCACAGTAACTGTACCCTATACCTACTGCTTTCTCAGTGCTCTTTCTACAATCAGAAAAATTGGAGTTCCTCTTGCATTTTTCTCTTATTCTTCAGCCTTGAATGGTGTTAAAATCAGTTCTCTTAGGAATATGAGGGCCGTCTATCTTTGCATCCTAAACTTGTTCTGTCCAAGCCCTGGTGTGGGTGGCGTTTTACCAGGAGGGATTCCTTCTTCTGAATTCATCATTTCTTCTACGGGTTCCATCTCCATGTCAGCCCAGACCACACCTCTGATGGGACAGGAAGCAAGGCTGCTGGTCAGGAGCCCCTCCCTTTCCTTGAGATTTGGGGTCTGTGTTTCCAAGCTGATGTTTTCCCTGCCTGTGAGAGCCTGTGGCTGTGACAGCCACTGGTGATCTCGGCAAATGCTTCTCTCCGCCTTTTCCAGCCTTCTCTCAGATGTGCACACAAATCCGTATCCTGGGAGAACCCATGGTCCTCTAAGATACCAGTCTATTTAAAATTTTCTTGGCTTATTCTCTTGCTTTTTGTTTTTGATTCTGTATCAATAAGCATTTCCTCTGATGACAGCAGTGGTAGAAGCTGGATCTGTTTTGCTAACGGTAGCCATTCTGGATTCTTCTTACGCTAATCAGAGCTGCCTCTTCTGCCCTGTCAAGGTCTCTGTCCCTGGGTTAATTCTACGAATCCCTTTAAACCATTTGACTCCTTCAACATCATTGTTCTGTTATGAATGCTTGCAGTTCCAGAAGGAGGAATTTAAGTGTGTCTTTACATTTTCTGTCCTTTTAACAAACTTTTAAAATACCCATGTGGGCATTAAAAAGATATGTGTTAAATGTTAAAATTCCAAAATCATATAAAAGAAGGTCATTTATGTATGATTTTTCGCTCCTCAAAAAAATGAAATGAATTTCAAACCATGCCTGATAGGTCCATGTAACCTGAGAGTGGCTTTGAAAAGTAATTCAGTGAGTCATCAACACCCTCCCTTCCATAGACTGTAAGGAGAGTGGAAGTGTGCCTGAATTCTGGTTACAAGCTGTTCTACCGATATAAGTAATAAAAGTTATGTTCCATCACAAATAATGTCAAGCTCCTGATTAGCATGCATTTGTAGTTAAAGTAAAAATCCTTTTGAAAATTTATATCACTTCTCTGACATCATCTTTAGCACGACTTTATTTCATGAAGAGTAGACAATTAAAATTAAGACTCCATTAAAAAAATTATACTTCCCATTTCAATTCTCGTGTTGTCTTTCTTCCATTACTGCAAAATATAATGCTTTTATCCACTCTTTAAAATTGTTCCTCACTATTTATTTAATATTTTGATTGAAAAAATCTTTATATGCTATATGTGTGGCTATTTTTTCTGATTGCTTAGAACTATGAAAACACTGACATATCTACAGAGATTATAATGCATGGTGGTTAGCAAAATTCAAAATATGGCATGTTGGAGCTTATTTTCAAGTAGTCAGATGTGAAATCTCTTCCTACTATTTCACTTTCAGCAGGTCAGGGTGTTCAGCATTAAATACATACTTTACCTATATCAACTCTGTACTTTTAGTATGTGAAAGATTTTTAGGGTGATTCATAAAAATGCATCATTATTTTAAAAAATCAATTATTAATACTATAGGGATTGTGAAGAAGTAAGGTTCCAATAAACCTTTAAGACAATAGTACTGAACTACTTATGACCTAAAATTTAACACAAAGTATTTACATAGGACTTTCAATACACTTCACAATTGAAAGAAGGAAGTCTGTTTTAAAAAGCTGGTACTAATTAATTTCAATAAACCAAATTTCATTAAGCATGAACTAAGTCCTGATACTTTTCATATCCTTTGCATAGAGATGCTTTTACTGTCATTTTCCAATAAGTTGAACGAGCTGAATCTTAAAGAACCGAAGTCACTCGCCCAAGGTACCTCAACCAAGAAATGTCACCATGGGTTCACATATATGCCCGTGTGACTCTAGTTCATGTACCTTTTCCAATTTGCAACTTACTTAAAAAATTTGTTAGAAATCTGACATATTCAAAACCAAACCTCCTCATTGACTCAAGTAACAAAGGTATTCTTCTGTGTGGAAAGAGGGTTTTGTTTGCTTTGAAATGTCTGGGGGAAAGCACTCTGGCTTGATTTAGGAAAGCACTTCTGGAATACGTAAAACTTGGGATTAGATGATGAGTTGGTGGGTTATGAAGCATCACAGAGAAATTATGTCACAGCTCGGGTTGGGTGGGTTCAGTCAGAAGTGCCCGTACCCTTAAATGGAGCTGCAGACCTATGCCAGTGTGTCCGATGATTTTATGACAGAATGTCGATTCTATGTGAATAGTGTTTGAGCAAAGTGCCATGTTCCGGTGACTTACTAAAACTTGAAAATTACTTTACAGAGATTATTTTCATTGGCAGCTTTGAAATACCAAAGAACTGTTTTTCCTGCATGTTGCTGTAATTACAAATTAGCATTAAATGAAACTGATTTATTTGCCAGTATGTGGGCTTGCTGGGGGGGTGAGAGGGAATGAAGAGGAAAGGGTGGGTGTTTGACTTATGCTTTGCCCTCCCAAATCCATAACCAACAAAGTGAAAATTTGCAATGTCTCAGTATTCTATATTAAACAGTGTAGTGGACAGTCATTAAACAATGTTTGAACCCCACCAAAAAGTGTATGTTGAAATCCTCACATTAGCAGGATTCTCATTCCTGGTTAAGGAAGCCAAACTGATGCTGGACAAAACCAAGAATTCCTGAAGACCTCAAAGCGTTGTACTCAGAGGAAAACCCATAGTACCCCATCTGAGGTCCTTTTCACCCATGTACATCAAAACAGGGTAATCAAACTCTAATATGCCTGAAAGGTATTTACTTAGTGAGAGACTCAACAGAAGAAATTGAAATGGAGAAAGTAAGTAAATAGGGGAGAGGTATAAAGACTCTGGATCAGACTCCAAAACCTTTCATCCCCTCCTGAGAAACACTAAGCAATTAGTGGGTGTGCTCACAACAAGAACCCGGGAGGGCAGACCAGCAAGCAATTAGGGGTTGGGCTTATAAACAATAACTGAAGGTCAAATTAACAAACAGCTAAGCTTCATAACAAGAACTGGAAGGGCAGATGAGCAACCGCTGTTGCTCGAGGCCCCCAGTCTGTGGTGTCTGTTGTAGTTGGCCACGCTGACGAAAAGAGAAACTTTCTGTAATACGGACACTGTGTCTTGGACAAGGAGTTTGATTGCCATGCATAGTCAGTCACTGAAAAAAATTACCTCTCAAGTGATTTAGGAGTTAACTAGACTTCAAGTAAAGCAATTATTCTCAACTTTTCCCTGGTGCATAAAATTTGTCCTGGGTTATCAGGGAATTGTTGGAAGATTTGGAAGATTTAAGCATGCATTTTAACAGCATTGGTTATCTGCTTACTCAAAGGGTAAGGTCATCAGGAGTGGATTATTTGCCTTTAATACCAAAACACGTATGATGTAAATAAGATGGTCAAATCCATGTGGCTACTATGAGGAACCAGAAAAGGAACTTAAGGAACTAAAAAAAATAACTCTTTTCTTGGGTTAACCCCCTCCATTTACTGAAAGAAATCTTACCTCAACAAAGATTTATTGTTACCGTTCTATTATATTTTGGTGAATTTAAAGACCCACAAAATCATGCTCATGAAGTATATGTCTCTCTCTAGTCAGGTGTCCAGACGCATAAATGTGCAGACATTATAGTTTTTTTTTTTTTTGAACTACAGTCATTCAAAAAAATTTCCAAATTAGTTGAAGATAATAAGTGCATAATGAAAAAAAAAGTGTGTCTTATTTGCCTACTTTGTAATATCCAGGAACTAAGTCTTAGTATTTCAGTAAAATGAAACTAATAAGTAGTCATGAGACATTGATGAAAAGCATCAATTTGAAAGATATGCATTTGAATTTCATCTTCTCAATCACATTGAATTAGTGTTCATTTATGAGTTCTAAATATCAAGAAATGCATATTATATCTTTTCTCTCTATAATTATTTTCCAGTCTCAAATTATGCTAAAAATAATTGAGAGTCATTATATTATAAGAGAAACAATGAGTCAAATGTTCAACAGACCAACTTATCATAATTAAAAGACTATTTTTGTGCTGTTAGGCTAAACTGCTGATTCTGCTACAATAACTACTTAAAGTTAAATCTGATGCTGAACTATATAAGCAATGCAATTTTCATTTAGTACAACCATTATTTCAATAGAATTATTGTATGGGCTAAATAACCCGAAATCAGATGTGCTGTCAATCAGTATCAGGTACACATGTGTGTGTCCACTTTGTACAAAGTCCCTTCCCTATTGGCCCAAAGGTATGTTTGCATCCATCAGTGCTAACTCATACACAGCCTAATTTGGGGTGCAAAAAACATTTCACTAATAAACCTGCTGATATATAAGTTCCCTTTAGAGCATAACATGCTGGATCTTGTAGCACTGATTACTATTCTTGGTGATTTTTAATGAGGTGAGAGCAGCAGAAGAGCCACACACAGGTTAAAACCTTGTATCAGAGCCGATGTGGAGGCTAGCTGCATTTCTAAGATGATAATGTCTTTTAAAATTAATAGGACACTTCATAAGGGCAGGGGATTTCATGACTTGGGATTTGATTAATATAAAAGGAAGGACTATCCTATTTTGAAGAGCCTCTTGGAGCATCTCAATATGTCTCAGAAAAAACCTGGTGTGGCCAAAATAGTCAGTATAGCTACCGGGTAAGCCAGAAGCTACAATTAGCTGGCGAGAGGCTGTCTGTAGATCTGGCTCCTACGCCTGAGTCACCCCTCAGTGAATTGGCTCCTACGTGCTCCCCCGGCTCCAGAGTCCTCTAGTATGAATTCATTTTATTCCCACTAAAGAAAGAAGGAAGATTCTGGTTAAGAAAATTAATAGAGACTGCAAACCAGAACTCCCAAGTCAAGTAACCACCCTGTCTTACATTTGAGAAGTAATTGGAAATCAGTTATTCAGCAACATTTCAGGTCAAAGAAGACCATGGAAAGGGCAAAATTCTATTCAAAATCACAACAAAAGTAACAGTAATAATGATGGTAACAATAATAAACTCAGGTGAGTTTATTATTTTTGCAACATCAATTTATAAATGTCAACCAGTGGTTTGGTTTAAAGACAACATCTTTTTAAGAGTAATTTTATGATACATGTAGCTGCCCATTAGCCCTATATAAAAAGGCTGCCAGTTTAGAAACTAATTATTAAGGTGATTTGCGATTTTGTCTTGAGGAGGAGGATCTAGGAGTCACATTTAAAAATCCCAGATTCCAGTTCCTGTAGAATAACTGAGCAATTACTACGTAAAAACAGACACCATTTTCCTGCTGAGAATAAGACTCCGTCATCAGCAAGGACAAAGAACGGAAAGCCACGATTGAAGGAGTAAGTGAAGGCGAGCATTCGGCAATGCTGGGGGCGTGGAGACGGACACTACGCAGATGCCTGGTAAGAGAGCGCAGGCCCTGCAGGACGGGAAACAGCAGGCCCTGCAGGACGGGAATCTGCTCCCTGTGGAAACAGATCCAGGTTCTATTTCTGAGCCAAGTGAAAACCTGAGAAGAGAGAGGCCCAGGCCGCCCGCGAGCCGCGGGGTCGGGGCCTGTGTGGGCAGAGCTGCGCTCTCCTGGGCACGTCTCCTTTTCCAGGAGAGCTGAAGTGAGATAGGCCGGTTCGGACCCGTTTTAATATTTAATAAACTGAAAATAGTTTTAAAAATACATTTTTATTTATTACTTTCCTTTGGCCACAAGGAGCTCCTTCTGGCCTTAGCAGGAACTGTTTCAGTGGATCTGTGGAGAAAGCGCAGGCCAGACTGAGGAAGAAGCGAAAGAAAAAGAAGCGGAGGCAGCAATTTGAGGAGACGTTTTCCAGAAGTCTGCATGGGAGGAGACAAGGGAAAGAGTTTTGGGGGTGATGAGAGGGTATCAGTCCGGAGAGGCGCTTCTGTTTCTTCCATTGTGTGTGTGCCTGTGTGTGTGTGCGCCTGTGTGTGCACGTGTGTGTGTAAGTTAGAGAACTATGAATATTCCTCAAAGCTTGGGGCCCCAGGGTAGGAGCCTCTTGGGAGCGGGAAGGCCTCGAAGCAGAGAGAAACCTGCAGCTTTGTGTCAGGTCTGTGGAGTCGGAAGGGAGAAAAGCCAATTCCTGTGGGAACGCAGGCGAGAAAGGGTTTCCACACACACAGCTCATGCAGTTGCCACCAGGTGTGGGTCCCGACACGGTCTCCACAGAAGGACAGTGTGTCCTGTTGCTTCTCTTCTTCCCTGCAGCCGCCACTCTCTGTGCGTGCGGCCAAAAGTCCTTCTGGTCTCAGAACCCGTCACGTCAGCCCCCGTGGAACACATCTTTATCAATTTCCAGGTCCAGTCCTGTCACCGCTGCGGGGAGGTGGGAGGACTGGGGTCAGCGGCTGTGTGATGACCCTCAAGCCATCCCGCAGGACGGGCTCTGTCGGGGACCGCGCATCTGCCTGCACACAGTGTGTCTTTCGGCCACGTCGGAGGGCAGAGAGGGCTGCTGAAGGCCTTTTTGAAAAAGACACCTGCACTCAGCTTCTCCCTGTGAGGCCTTGCCCCGCAGGAACTAACGTCCTTGTCTCTGCCGTGGAGAAGGCAGAGTAAGCGCTCTCACCTCTGCTTGCTGTGCCTTCCTTGGGGAGCACCCCACCCCCTCCACCTCCCCTACTCGCCCCCCGGGTGGGGCTCAGCAGAGCCCCCCTCACCCATCTGGACAGCGGCTTTCCGCAGCAGACCTGACGCCAGAGAGCCAGCCTGCGGCCCTCTCCCCTGTAGGGTCCCCAAGTGGCCGCTCAGCTCCGCCCTTCCCCAGCAGCCCCCTTCCCGGGACCCCGGGGGGAGAGTTCAAACCATGGTGCGTGAGGACATGGTCCCCTGAGCTTGGGCAGCATCCTGGTGTCAGGAGGAGGCTGTGCTGGCCACCCCCAGGCCCCTGGGGACAGGGCTCAGCCACGCTGGGCCACTCCAGCTGCAGATTGTGACTCCTCAAATGTAATCAGTTTCTCGCCATTTTCTCTAGTCCTTGAGGTCAAAGCTTACATCCTGGTGGCATCTCCTCCTGGTGGCATCTCCTCCTGGTGGCGTCTCCTCCTGGTGGCATGCTCCGCAGCTCTCCTGAGTCCTGCTGCCATGTCCAGGGGCTCTGGGGGCCTTTCATGGAGCCGAGTTCCTTTTACTTCTGCCCACTTCCTCTGACAGTGTCCTCTGCTCCAGTGAGAGGCCTCGTCACTTCATCCTCTCTTCCTTGGGGACATCGCTGCTTCTCTGCACCCGCCCTGTCTCAGCGTGTCAACATTCCTGACCCCTGGCCACCTGTGCTCAGCCTGCCTGTCTGGGATGCACTGACGTCTGTGCTGTCGAGGCCCTCGCTAACCCCTCTGAGATATCCCCTCTCCTCTCTCACCCTCAGATTACTAAAAGGGCGTCTTTGTTGGCGTGAATGCCAGTGCTCCCCCAGGCCTCCTCTGGGCGCTTCTCGCTCCTCCACCGCCTAGTATCCATCGAGAGCGTGGCAGCTCTGTAGAACTTTAAAGTTAACACATCCCAAACCCAAGTCTTGTTTTCCTTTCTAGTCACATTCGTTTCTCCTGTCTGTCATCCTCACGTAGGCAAATACCATTAGTATCGTCTTAGGAGCAAGTTGGGGCTCATTCTGCAGACTGTCTCCTCCCTCACGTCTTAGTTGCGTCCATCTCCGAATTCCAAATCGTCATGTTATTGCTCATATTGATTCACTTGTTATCATTGCTGCCGCCGTCACCCTCGAGACTGTGGTGCCTTCCTTTGGCTGGAACAAAAAAAGGACCGTGAAGCTGCTTTGCATTGCTAACGGGTTTGTGGACCTACCTCAGTCATCTCTCATCGCGCTCTTAGTATCGAAACCTTGAAACACGGTCAGCAAAGCACAGTGTGAGAAGTCACATCCACCTGCTGTTTCATTTTGAAACAATCTCCCCCTCCAGCCCACGGGAAGCACATCATTCTTCTTTTAATTCCCAAAATAAGTAAGCCCTTGCCTGGGTCAGGGCTTCAATATTTGCAGTTCACTTTCCCTGGAAACATTTCCTCAAATATTCACATTTCAGGCTTTTCCTTACCCTCAAGTTTCATCTAAAATGTCAGCCCCTCAAAGAGCCTTTCCAATAATATTCATCCGAAAAAGATACTCCATAGTGTCTGGCACTGGGGCCTCTTGAGTCTGTTGTTATTATCACAATACCTAGTGGTGCTATTTCATCACCTGTTAGGTAGTAAATTCTGAAAGTTGGGAGCAAATCGGCCTTACACTTCATGTATATCTGATGCAGGATAGTGTTTCACGAGAGCATGAAAAACTCTAAAAAAATATTTGTCCAACGAGTTAACCAATGTATTCAGCAACGAAGCCTATTGAAGGGTCATAATTTAAATGTGTTTCCTATTTTTGATGCATCAAGAATGTGTTTCTTATTCTTGATGCACACACACCTGCCAGGTGTCCCCACACACGCTTCCCTCAGGTGCAAACATTTGTTTCAGCACTTTTAACTGCTTTGGCTTTCTGAGAGCCGACCCCACATGCTCCTGCCATGCAGACCAGCATCCCCTGCCCCAGCGAGAAGCAGAGTTGATGGCAAAGGTCAAGGTCAAAGAACTAGAGGGTGAATGATACATGGCTACCATGTCAATTCTCTATGTTTTCTCCCTCTCATGTTGTTTAAATATTATTGTTAATTGCTCTGAAAATTGTGTTCTCACATCATGTCATCAAAAGATACTTATTTGTATTTGTAAAGTATTTGTCTAACATAGTACAGGTTATAGTGATTATTGTAACTGCCGGTCAGGTCTCTTCTCAGACTTTATTTCTTCCTGGAAAGGAAAGAAGAAAGGAAGAGAGAGGGGGAGAAGGAAAAGCCAGCCTCAAATGAGGAGAAACTCAGCAGACATTGCCTTCCACTCCCACCCTCTCCCTTCTCTTTCTCATCACGGTGAGCTTCTATGATGGCGTCAGGCCTCGCCCCTCCGAAGTGTAACTCTTCTAAGAGAAAATCAACTCATTATGCAAGCAACCCTGGATTCCATGAGGCCTCAAAGATGATTGGGCAAAGATGCAAATTAATGGAATGCATTAGTCACAAAGGGCTAATGAGGGATTAGTATTGGCACTTCTTTAGCTGATTGCTAAACACATCCAGTGAGCGGGGTTAACTGGAAACATAGAGACAACAGGTTTATTTTGCAAGATTCTTGAAAATGAAGAGTGTAAGTAGTCACATTTAACTTAACATCATCATTTTGAATGGGGTGCTAATAATTAAACCTTTGTGTCCTAAAACCCCCGGCATAATACCAGTGCTCCAGTTCTGTTAATCAAATACACTCCCAGAAGCTGGCAGCGGATCACTTGATGAGCTATTGCTGGTGCTTTGTGAGGCGAAAGTCATGTTCTTGATATTGTGCATTGTAATTACTTGTACAAAAGGTAATTGTTCTCTGTCATTTTGCATGAAATTAGGACTTAATTTCGTGACTTAAGTGTATTAAATGCATAAAAATAAATGTGTAAAATGTAAGGGTGTTGGAATTCAGCATCACAATAGAAGTACTAGTACAAAGGGTGAGTGATTTTCCAAGACTTTTATGCAATGCAGCAAATGTGGCTTCAAGGCTACTATCTAAAGGACAGTAGGACAAGGAGAAGCAATTGTAGGAAAGGGGACTCTAAGGTCATTGGGTGGGAGTTGGAATGATAAGTCCACCCATTTTCTCAAATGTAGACATGCAAAGGGACCTTCCAAAGGCAAAAGTAAGCAAAACCACTCCCCATTTTAACCTCTAGATGCTACCTCCAGGGCTAGTGTCTCCTGGATAAAGAAAGCAAGGGTAACTTCACAGGAGGGGCTCTGAGGCTGGGTGGAGACTTCAATGGAGACTTCCCTCTTGGAAGGCCTGTCCCCGAGGACCTAATCGCCTCTTCTCTTCTCACGGGGAAGGCAGCACTTAACTCTGCATGCTTCTGTCTGCTGCACCTTCCCTGGTCACCTTCCTCACTGACCTCCCCTCTCTCCCCACACCCCCCTCAGCCTCCCCTGTCTTGGCTAAACTGTGTAAGATGGCTCCTGAAGCAGGAACCCTGTCATGACTGTGTGAAGACAGTCAGCAACATGCGGCTGCCAAACTTCTTGTTTGTCCTCATCAACTTGACGCTTGTTTGGTTAATCGCCGGCCTAGTGGTTAATCTCCAGCCTAGTGGGGTGTGGGATAATCCCAGTTTCCAAGGCCCATGTAGGTAAGCGATGCTGGCATGGGGGAGTAAGCATACGGTTCAAGTGTGACTTGAGCTCAGAAATGAGGGGAGATCATTGCTTCCGCTTGACCTTCTGCGCAGTGGATTTGCTCTCTCGGGTCTTCCTTTCCCTTCCAGCAATCACCTTTGGGAAACTCCCCTGTGTCGTGTTCTTTCTGTGCTTTACCGAGGTTATCTTTCCCCTCTAGCTGACAAACACATGTGACAACAACTCCTTTATTTTTCTGGGGAAATCTCTGACAGAAGCGTACAATTGGGCAGAAACTGTCAGAACAGCTTATATCAAAATTGGCAATTCTTTATTTAACACAAATGACACCCAATTAAATCCCCACTCCTAGTGTGACTGCTGACGATTTCAGGCTTTTCCATTGCTTTTTCTGACAGAGCTAAGATCCCTCAAAAACAGCAGCTTTGAAATTTATCTCATTAGAAAATCAACAAAGTTCAGAGCACCTTCACCAACTGTGCTTCCCAGCTGGACATCCGCCCGAGACCTGGCTGGGCCTGCAAAGGGACGTGTGACTCCACATTGACCACATGGCCTTTTAATTTCCCTTTGCAAACTAAAATGTGCCAAAAGTATTTTATTATCTTTTCTTTATATTCCTGATGGCTCCAAATTGATATGAGGTGACTTCAATGGGGAAAAAATACAAAAGTAGCAAAGAATGCCATTATATGACCAGATTATTAAGCTGTTGAGTTTGATCCACATAAATGTACAGCAGAGAAAAAAAGTCACAAGTTTAATATAAATATGCCATCACCTCGTCATGTGGCCACAGATTCTGTATGTCTATGTAAAAAAGAGACTTGTGTCCCTTTGCCGTCAGGATTTGTGAAATGTCTGTGACCGAACACATACACTTACATAGGTGCTGTATAGGTATACTATATAAAGGTGGATATGTAATAACCTTTTCTCTTACGTATGCTGCTTATGTTTTAAAAAAAAAAATCCTTCTATACACTTAGTATCTTATCCCCTGAATAATCTTGGGAAATAGGTATACCTTGTTCCAATAGTCGCTTCAGAGATGAACAGACAGAGCGACAACTAATTCCAGTAACTGCCAAGAAATGTTTGAGCTCCCACCCATTCTTCTGCCTTGCACACCTCCTTTAAAAGATCATAATCTTCTCAAGGATATTATATTTCTGCAACAATTTCTTCCTTAGCCAGTGTAAGATAAAGAGATGAGCAACATTTAGCCCATTTGATGGTATTCAGAATTCCCTTGGAAAGTTAAGCGTTAAAACAATTATTTATATAATAGTGAGAGAAAGCCTGTCTTACAAAAGAGATCTGTTCTAATTACATGCTGAGATTATTTTAATAGAAGAGAATGCATTTTGGACTAAAGTAATTTCCCATCTGACTTAGAACTATTTTAAGAGAGAAAGTGGGGATGTTGCATATTTCAGTACTTTTTGTACTTTTATTAATTAGAGTTCAGATAAATATAGCCTTATAGATTATTAGCCATCTTTAAATATGTTTTATTAGCTATCATTCTTGACATTTGTTCTATAATTGCTTATAAATACTTGGGGTTTTTTTGAGATTAAATATATGAAATATGGTAGAATGCAAAATGATCCCTATGTATGTACTTATGTTATTTCATTTTAATGACATGCAGAAGTGATAAATAATTTAATTATAATGAATCAATTGATCTAATATAAAAATCTCTGCTAACTAAATAAACAAGGACTTTTAGGAGACTACACAACTAGAGTGATATTTGTATACATGGAACTTTTCATATCAAGCAAATAATGTTCTTTTCTATTCTTTTTTTCTTTTTTTTCATTTTTTTTACATTTTATTTAAATTTTATTTTTTATATTCCCCATACAATTACAACCCTTCTTATTTTGACCCCAAGCCCTCCTTTCCCCGCCCTTCACTCCCCATAATGTTCTTTTCTATTCTGTAGTTTCCACCGTGTGGATATGAAATAACACAGGAAAAAGTTATTACCCAAAGAGGCAATTTTCTAAAAATCATATTTTGTCTACTATGTTTTATTTTTACGTTAAAATCATGAAAGCTTATGATTCATTTAAATTCATAACATAATTTAAACTCTTTATTTAAACCAGTATAGAAAATTAGACATTCTGGTACAAAGTGTTTATGTTTCCAAATAACAAAGACCCCAGATTCTAACATTTTCAATTTTTTCTACTCCTCAGATATTTTAGTTTGATGACTAATATATTTCAGAAGTTGGAATTGAGACTAATAGTCATTTCGCTGAAGCTGGTAGTGACTTTAAAATTTTGATAAGAGTTCATTGAGGTAATACTTAGTCGAAATTTATAGTCTTCAAATCTTTAGCCGTATTTGAGACTCAGTTGTACCCTAATCAGTAATACCAAAGATATAGACATACCTGTGAATAGGTAACTTGGCTTCTTATGGAGTTTGTAAAACTTCGCCTCATTCGGTGTCAAAAAGACAGGAGGAATCTGGATTTTGACACAAGCAGTTCAGAGGAACCAACTAAAACACTAATGTTAAAGAGCTTCCAGGGCCTCATAATATCCCCAATGTCCACATTTCAACGATCGATCACTAATCATACCCAAAACCAGAGAACGGTTTCAAACTGAATGAAAAAGGCAAATTAATAGATGCCAGAACTTAAAAGGCAGAAATAATAGAATGAATTTTCTTACAAAGATTTTGGAATGGTATTATAAAAGCTCTATAGTGAGCAGATACAAATGTGTTTGAAACCGATGAAGACTAGACAATCTCAGCAAAAAAAAAAAAAGGTATCAGCAATAAAAATCAAGAAATAATTATGAATTTTTAAATTAGAAAAAATACAGTACCCAAAAAACTAAACAAACCCAAAGCCAATGTACAGGTTCAGCAGCACAGAAGCAGGATGGGGGGGGGGCAGAGGAAAGAATCAGAGAACTTGAAGAAGGAACAATAAAAATCACCCCAATGTGAACAATAACATTTGTTTAATTAAATGTTGATTGAAAAAAAGACTAGAATTTTTCATTTAATGTTTTCTCCCTTTTCCTGGCCATGTGCTGTTGCCTGCTTTTCTTCTCCTTCCTATAGCATTCTTATGTTTTCAAAGTATAATAATAATAATGTCTACTAATGAAAAAAATAGTTCTACTCTTAAAGGAGAATATAAGATTGGATTTGGCATCATTATCTCAATTCTACGAAAAGCCATAAGCGTGGGCATGTGTAGAGAGGAAAAATCCTATGGAGAAAGTAATTGAGTCGGCCACATTTTTTAATAGAATATCACTGATATTTCTCTATTCCTGCATTAATCATTATGCTCCTTGGCTGGGATAAACAAAAACAGCACAACTGCCAACAAGGTTCTTATTCTCTCTCTCAGTTTCTTTCTCTCTCTCTGGTTACTGTCTCTGTTTCACTCCCTCCTTTTCGCCTTCCTCTGCTTCAGTATTTTTAAGCTTCATTCATATATATTTTTCAGATGAGTCCATTGCACCTGAATTATATTCTCCAGATAGTTCTTAAGGTCGGTTCTATGCTTCAGTAAAACAAATGATATTAACTTCTGGGTTTGCATCTCTTGTGTTCCTGCATAATGAAAACATTGTGTCTTATTTCTCAGATTCATTTCCCTCTAGGCTGAAGAGAGAGATAGTGGGAGCAGAAATTCAAAGAGAAATAAATTACTTTTAAAATAATATCAGAAGCAACAACTTATATAAGCTCGAAGTCCTAAATCCTTTTATGCTCCTGCACCCCGTCTATTATGCCACTAGTCAGGTCTGATGAACTAGATCAAAGACTGCTCCAATTCACTGGCTCTTCAATTTTTCTCCCAATTTGTCCACTGACCTCTTTTCTACCTGCAGGTGACTCTCTATTGAGTTTAGATAATACAATTCATTATTTCAATCACTCTCCTGTCAGTAGACTCAAGCATTTCTTTTCTTCACCCATATTAATATAATAGATGCATTATAAAATATTTACATAATTATAAATTAAAATATGCAGTAGAGAAGAAAAATATTACTGAAATTTTTCTATCTGATGATTTCATACAATTAGGTAAACTAAAATATACACTTAGGGTCTGGTTCAGCAATAAAGATCACAGTGATATATTCATATTTGAAATAATTTTAATAATTCACTTTTTGGCCAACATCATGTTAGAGCTGATTAGATAAGGTAATTTATTATTTCTATCATTTTAATATTGTGCTTTGACCTTACATTATTTGCAGTACCTTCAATTTATGTGTTATTTTGAGAAAAGATTTTGGATTTTAGGATTTGAGTCTTAAGTAAACATAATATAATTTAACTGTACATTATTGGACAGACATGAGTTTCCAAATGATATTTCTCATCATAGAGATGAAGAGAAAAAATGTGACATTTTCTATGTATTCCACAGACCTTCCTCTTTCTCCAGATATTTACCCTCTCAGCACACTTCTCTGGACCACCGTAAGTCGGACACGACCAGTAAAATATTAGAGTTCCTTATTCATTACTTCCCTGACATGCTTAGACATTGTGAGTCTCCCCCAGCTCCTTTTTTTTTCTTCAGTTGAGGTGACGTTGGTCTACAACATCGTTCGTGTTCTGGTCGCACCGAACAGGAGCTCCCCTTTAGGTGTTGTTCCTACACCACACCCACCACCCAAACACCCCCGGTCTCCACCACAGTCCACTGTGCTCCCTCCCCTCTGTGATCCCTCCCCCCTGTCTCCTGCCGTCTGGATGCCTCAGTTCTATAGTCACATTTCTAGGGTTTCTTGTTAGTTTTTCCTTTTTTCCCCTCCAGGTATAAGTGACACCGTCTCTATTTGACTTTCTCTTTCTGACTTATTTCACTTACATCATCCCTTCCACCTCCACCCATGCTGCTGCAGACGGCAAGAGTTTGTTTGTTTTGTTTGTTTGTTTGTTTGTTTTCTGCATGTCCCTGAGTGGTGTCCACTGCAGACGCACACCATGCCTTCCCGGTCCTTTCAGGTGTGTTTGGGCACCTGCGTAGCTTCCCGGGTTTGGCGATAGTAATAGGTGCTGCACTCAGCAGTGCGTGTTTCCTTTCAGATTAGTTTTGAGTTTTTTGTCTTCTTTTAGGTAGCTACCTAGGAGCGGACTTGCCGGGTCATATGAAAGACATATTTTCGGTCTTTCAGGAAACTGCCCTACTGTTTTCCACAGGAGCCGGACCAGCCTGCATTCCCACCAGTGGCGTCTTAAAAGTGTTAACTTAGCTGGTTAACAATTCCATGAAATGACTTTCCATGATTATTGACAGTCTTCAGCTTATTCTAGCTCTTCAAGGAGTAGGGGATCAAGGTCACATATCTCATTGACCCAAATGCATTAAAAACTCAACCGCCCTTCCTATAGTCAGTTTCTTGGACCGTCATGATGTTCATTCCTGGTTACTTGTCTGGCTGTGTCTTGCTTCCTATTTGAGTTTCTGGTAGCTCCTTAGAGAAACCTTTCCTGGTCATTCCTTCTGAGTTAGCCAGCATGGTTTTGCTTGTTTTCATTTCTTTCTGAAAACTACACTGAATGCCTACTGTGTGCCATGTGCTTCCTCATAACACACTGAAAAAAACAAATTAAAAAACACGATTGCTGGGCCTCCCCGGTGGCGCAGCGGTTGAGCGCTGGGTTACGAAGCTGCCCGCGGCCTCTGCGGCGCCGGTTCGATCCCCGGCTGCTCCCCGGCCACCGGAGGAGGGTCCCACATGGTGCGCAGACCTCTCCTGCCGCCCGCTGCTCCCCTCAGCAGTGTACTTCGGTCCTTCTGCCTGCTCTGCTCCCCGCTCTGGCTCTGGTGAATTCTCTCACCCTCCCGCGCTTCTGACTGTACCCAGTGCATGTGTAAACAGAACAAACAAACAAAACAAATAAATAAAGAAATAAACATGCCTCTATAAAAAAAAAAAAAAAAAAAAAAAAAAAAAAACACGATTGCTTAGTTTTCTCATGCATGACCCTTTGTCTCCCATGAGACTATGGATGCGCTGCTCCAAGTGATAGTCACTGTCTTCTAGGTAGGAATAGTTTTAGTGACCTAGGGGTGACTACAGGGTTAAAGGCATTGGCCATAAGAAGAGGTCGTGATGCAGAGGCACTGGTCATTCGGTATAGTTCATACTACTTCAGTTTCTGACTATTCCATACAACACGCGACAAAACTCGAACTGTTTTAATGGTCTCTGTTCACCTCCCTGTTAAGGAGGGATTGCCACCCTGTGGTTACAGAGTGGTCAGACACATGACCCATGACTTTGGAGGGGTGATACTGACCCCAGGTCATGGTCCCATCCATTCACCTCTGGGGGAGGACCCCCTGTGCTGTGTAGGCCCATGTGGGGATGAACTTGGGAGCAGAGTGAACCAGGGGTTGTGGCAGGGGGAAGACTTTGTGGTGTCAAGGGCAGAGCTTCTGTTTCCCAGGAAAGCATGCAGGCACCTTCTCTGAGTGATTCCTCAGGGCAGCGCAGGACTGAGACCTGCTATTCCTGGGTAAACACAAATCACGGCTGGCAGTGGCGGAGGGTGATTTGGTCAGGGGAGCTTGTCCTCAGGAGCAGAGCAGAGCGTTCCAAACTAACCAAATGCCAAGGGAGCACATGATGACGACCTTACTTTTAGGCCTTCACCACACAAACCCAGACGTGCTAACTGAGTTTATTCTCATTAATATTCTCTTCATTCAGAGACTAGCATGTTTTTGGCTTCTATCAGTGGTGTGGTCAACTTCGGTGACCACAAACAAGAAATATATAGAATTTTATTGAAATTTTGTGTCTATGGGGGAAGTTTATTCCCACAATTAAGATAATTCATAAATAAGATTTTCTTGCTCTTAGTTAATCTTTATAAATCCAAATGAAGCATTCGTGAGTGACAGAAAACTATTGTCTGACAGCTGTTGAAAGCTCCTGTCAAGGTGAAGAATGTACACAAGCAAAAAAAAAAAAAAATCCAGATGCACAGAATTCATCAAAACGAGTTCTGTACCAGCACTGAAGAAGTTCCCAGTGTTCACAACTGTTCTCTGAACACCATTCAGTGAATAAAAGTACCTGTGAAATTGCTGAATCCTAGAGGAATTGAATATAAATAAAAGATTTATGCAATTTCCAGTGTACTACAAAAACACAGTAGAAAGGGAAGTTTGCATAATTCAAATTTGGATGATACAATGAATAGTCATGGGAATATCATAAGAAGTCTACATCCTGTGAGTTGATCAAACAATGTCATAACAATAACTGGGTATTGGAAATACATGAGTGAAATCCAAGGGGAAGAGTAATGAAACATTTAGTTTATTTTTTTTGTTTTAGAAGACAAGTATTATTCAGACTAAATTGATTGCTATTTTGATGGATTAACTCTCAGAAAGTTAACTAATGTGCAAAATGAATAACAAAAAAATAATATATTCAGTGGGAAAATTTGGGTATAGAGTAATATAATGAATCTCAAATGATGAGAGAGAAACATAAAACATGTTCGGCATTGTGATCTCTGTATGGAAGAGACAGAGGACACGCCAATCTACACAGGCCGTACACTAGCCAGACACTGAGTAACTGCATTCCATAGGGATGCTAGATATATAATTAGCTTTAAGTCATTTATCTTGATTTTCATTCATTTGATCACTCATTTCATTCATTTGATCACCCCTACCACTAATTTATGAGCAGACTACTGTGCATAGGTATTCTGCTAAAAAAATTTCCCACAAAATAGAGATAATCTCTATTATCATAAAATGTACAGTATAATGTGACATTTATGTCTGGTGTTTTGGGGTTAGAGATCCTGTGTGGTTGAATATTCAAGTATCTTACTATTCCGTGTCATTAGACAGCCAGGTAGAATTTCCTGTGATGAGGGTCTGCTCTAAATCTTCTCTGTCCACCAATACTAAGCACTTAAACTGTGACAAACATTTATTTTTGTTAAATTATAACTAATTTAAGTTTAAACTTAAGTAGCCACAGGGGGCATATTGGACTGAATATATACTTATTATAAATATCAAATATACATAAGGCGGTTAATGTAGAGCATAACACATAGAAAATGCTTAATATGCATCTTCGTGCACAACGAGAATGGCAATGATGTTATTTTTAGGGCAAACGTTAACTAGTTTCAAAATAAGAAAAATCTTCTCCCAATCCTATATTGATATTCAGGTTCACTAATGAGGGCTTATTTCTGAGGAATCCTAAAATAAAGGTTTGTTACTATATAGCTTCAGTCATAGTATTAAAGTGTAATATACATGCAAAGAGAATTAAAAACAAACCCACAACTAAAACATGATCATTCAATAGCATCAATTTCCCTCAACACAGTATCACATATAAGGCACAACTTTGTGTATTTATGTTTTGTTTGAAATCATTTCATCGCTTGGTTATTACACTGATACTTAAGAGTATAAATAGTCCATAAGGTAAATAGATATTCCAAATAGCACAATATCTAGACTGGTTCATTTTCTAACTAGAGATCCTCATTCACCAAAAGGCAGGCACTGGAAAGGACTGTCTCTGTGCGCACACATATTGTCAGGTTGGGAAACATGTAAGCAGATGTCAGGAGAACTCTGCTGGACACCCTGCAGTCCCCTCCAGCTCCACTAGCCAGCCCTCTTCATCGGGTTCTGTGCCCCAGAAAGTTTTAGACTGGACTGCATGAAGGACCTCCCTTACCTTTGTCTTATGTGTGTCTTAAGTTCCAGAAAGAGATGAGAGGGTAGGAAGAGTGAATCCTTTCTCTATCTTTACAGGGCTAACGAAGGCAAAAGTCTCCATTTGTCTTAACCCCAGGATATCTTATTGAGAGTCTTAAACATTCATGACTTAAAAGTTTTGTTTATTAAGTGTGTATTAATTGCTGTACAAGTGCAGTATGTTTGCTGCCAGACCCTTGACGGACATAAGAACTACAACACTCTGGGTATGCAGTCTAATTTTTAACTAATTGAGAAACCTGGATAAAATGCTGGCTGAATTATTTCATGACAGACATTAAAGACTTTCTTCCAAAATCTGCACTTTGGTGATTATAAATATTAATTGCATAAGGGATGTATTTTTAGATAAGATAATTTGCCAGTCAGGTGGCTTATAAGAGAGAACAAAAATGTGAACAAAGAAAAAGAGACTGAATAAGGTCAAGGGTAGATAAGTACTGTTGCAAGGTCTCCATCTAGATGGGTCTACAGCAGAAAAGTCATCATGATATTGAAAATGAGACAAGTGGTAAATTATGTCAGGGGAAGACAAATCAACTGTATCATTAATTGTGTAACTATAGGCATAAATAAAATAGGAGAAAGATAACATAATAATGGAAGCAAAGCTTTGCCCTAGATAATTATTCTTTCTATATATTATTGTTTGTTATACCCAAAGCTGCTGTGTATAGTAGGGCAAGTTTTGTGGACTTTGAATGAAAAGTCAAAATAACAATGAAAAATATTCATTTGCATAATGACTTATTTGGTGAACTGATAGAGTATATAGAAATTAATTTTACTTCCAGATATAGCATATACAGAAATTGTAATGATATGCATATATCCACCCTATACTAGGAACTAAAATAATATTAACCTATGTCATAATTTTAATCATGACATCTCTTCCCACCCAGAGTCACCCCACCTTAAAGCCCATGCAAATTGAAAAAAGAAAATATGGGGCAGGGTAAGTGTTCCAAAGCCCTGCATAAATAATAATAATTGTCAGAGATTACACTCCCTTACAATGGGCACCCACCAAAGACCAATAGTAATATGACACAATGTTCAGCGCACAGACTCTGGGGCCAGATGACTTGATTTATATCCCAGCCCCATAACTGCAAGGTGAGATTGGTTAAAGTTACGTAAGAGCTCCATTTCCATATTAGTGTTTGTGCTTCTCTACATAGATTATAGTAACCCTATATTCCAGTGTCGTGATGAGTTTAGAAAAGTTACTTCATATAAGACCAGTCTAAGTATTAGTCATTGTTATATCCTGGCTCCATGGCAAAGGGCTGCATTTCTAGACTCCAGTGATACACAAGCCATACTCAGCTCTGAGCTTTACTCATAATCAGCCGAATATACCAAAAGGAGACACACCAATAGTCACGGGCTCTGGATTTGTTATCTGCAGCTTCCTATAAATCACTTTTTCCTACAGGATGTGTTTTGGGTTCACAGACACGAATACCCACTGTGCCTGGTACAAGCAGGCGTGAGAAGTCTGGGGTGTTTGCTTTGCTGTGTAGATCTAGTGCTAGAAGGACACGTGGTTAACTTTATTGCTAAAAAAGATTATTTTGACACAAAATTAGTTCAGAGCAAAACTTGGAAACATCCCTCTCATTGCATTCCTACATATATGAAAAACACAAATGTCTATACACCTTAACTTCTTTATCCAGTTACTGTCCATGAGCATTTAAGTTATTTCCAGTTCTTGGCTATTGTAAATAATGCAGCCATAAATATGGGGGTCCATATATCTCTTCTAATTAGTGATTTATAAATACTCAGAAGTGGAAGAACTGGGTCGTATGGGGTTTCTATTTTAATTTTTCACACTTTCTCCATACTCCACAATGGCTGGGCCAATTTACATTCCCAGTAACAGTGGGGATGCAGAAAAAAGATTTCTCATCTTTTGCATAGTAGTCATCCACACAGGTGTGTGATAGTACCTCATCACTGTATTGATTTGCATTCCCCTAATAATACGAGATAATGAACATTTTTTCATGTACCTGTTGGCCTTCTGTACGTTTTCTTCAGAAATGTGTCTTGTTAGATTCTCTGCCCTTTAATTATGTTGTCTCTTTGGTGTTGAGTTTGATGAGATCTTTACTTATTTGGAATAGGAAACCTTGTCAGACTTATTATGTACAAATATCTTCCTCCAATCAGTAACGTGCCTTTTCTTTTGGGGGCAGGTGACTTTAGTTTGATGTCATCTCATTTGTTTATTTTTGCTGTTTTCTCCCTGGCTGTTCGAGTCAAATCTCTAAACACATTTCTATGACTAAGGACCAGGAGCACATTGCCTTATCTCCTTCTATGTATTTTAGGGGTTTTAGATCTCACATTTGATTATTTAATCAATTTTGAATTAATTTTTGTGTAAAGTAGTAGGTAGTAGTCTATTTCCATCCTTTAGCAAGGGACAATCTAGTTTTCCAAGCACTATTTATTTATGAGACTTTCCTTGCTTCATTGTATGCTATTGAGTACATAGTGTAAGTTGACTGTCCACATGTGCATGATTTTATCTCTGGGCTCCTAATTATGTTCTATTGAACTGTCTGTTGTTATCCAATATAAGCTGTTTTAATTGATACTGCTTTGTAGTATAGTTTGCAGTCAGGAAGCATGATACCTCCATTGTGTTCTTTTGTCTCAGGATTATTTTTTTAAAGATTTATTTATTTATGCACACAAGAGCTGTGGGGTACAGGCCAGAGACGCAGGGGGTGAGAGGATCCACCAGAGACAGAGTGGGGAACAGAACAGGCAATTAACTGAAATACATGGCTGAGGGGAACAGTGGGCGAGACAGGAGAGGTCAGCCTCGCCATGTAGGCTTCTCCTTGGCCGGTCAGGGATCGAAGTCATGCTGCAGAGGCTGTTGATTGCTTCATAGTGTGGTGCTTAATCCCTTGCACCACCAGGGAGGCCCTGTCTCAGGATTATTTTTGCTTTTTGTGTGTTTTGTAGTTTCATATAAATTTCATGACTTTCTGATCTGTGAAGAATGCCATGGGGATTTTGAAAAGGATTGCATTGAAGCTATGCAATGGTTTAGGTAACAGGGGCATTTTAATGATGTTAATTCTTAACAATGCATCAACACAGAATATCATTTCATCTCTTAATGTCTTTTGTTTCTTTCAACAGTGTCTTATAATTTTCTGTGTACGGGTCTTTCTCTTCTTTGATTCCATTTACTCCAAGGTATTTAGTTCGCTTTGATGCAATTGTACATATGTAGTAAACAGAAAAAAAGAAAGCAAACAGGTGAACTAAATGAAGCAAAAGTAAACTTTTAGACTCTAAAATTAATTAATGGTTACAAAAAAGGAAGGAGGAAGGAAGGATGAGGTGGTGAATTGGGTGAACACAATAAATTATATGATGACGTACAGAATTAGACACTTAATGATGAACTTAGTGTAACCTTTGCACATTTTGTTATTTTTCAGTTATCACACCTGAATCTTAATATAATGTTATAATGCACTATTTCTTCAATTAAAAAAGTCTTTGCAGTTTTCACTGTAACATTCAAATAAATGAAAACATTATTCATAATAGCCCCTAAAGTAACCAACAATAAATTAATTGTCAACCAATAATTGAACAGATAAATGGATGTGGTATATACTCTTTTAATAGAATGCCAAGCAGTATGGAAAATGCATGAACTATAAAATAGATTTCTTTAATGAGTAAATCTCACAGCAATAATTGTTAATGAATGAAGAGACAAAAGCATACTTACTGTATGATTTTAATTTATTAAAAATGGAAACAGGCAAAATTATAATGTATAGAGATATATATGCAGATGTAATCCTATAAAGAACAGTATGATCTCATTACGCTGGATGGTGGTTTTCTTTAGGGAAACTTTTGAAATTGTGTTGGTGGCAGGAAGTTAAATGAAGTTAACAAAATCTTGTTTCTTATTTTAATTGATAATGATATGGGACAGACCTTTTCATTTTGAGACGATGTATTTTAAATAGTTTGTTACACTAGATTTATATTTTATCCAAATTTCGTTATATAGATTCTTCTTGTCAGTAAAAGAACCACAGATATGATGATTGAATTAACAAAAAGAAACAAGAAAGGATATTTTTCTTTGTTTTCAGAAAAATAGATGTATATCATACACTCAACTGGATATAATTTTTAGCCACCTACCTCTGATTGATGTGGAAGTTTCTTTTGAAATGTTGTTTGACTTGAGAAGCTAAAGGTTTGCATTAGAGGGAAAAAAGCAAATTAATTTTCTATATTTGCATATTTTGTTTTGTTGCAAAGTCCACTCATTCCTTCTGTAGTTTGAAAATAATCTTCAACAAATTATATAGAGCGAGGTTACGGCTGACTATCATTTCAGACTCTTAGAATGGCGTATCTGAAAACATACGGCCTATATCTGAGACGCCGTGATCACTGTAGTCTGCCTCTTCATCTCTTCATTCCTGCACTGTTCTTCAGCCTTGTAGTATGAGTAGGTCTGAGTCCAGCTCCCCTCTCCACGAAGGCTATGCACAGCTCCTTGCAAAGCTGTTCCTTCAAAATTGGAACCTAAATGGGTCTGAATGGCCAATCGTACCCAGAACTTCTGTGAATGGTTGAAGTATGGGATAAAGATATGAAATATCTTAATTTCAGGATCAATGTTACCACTGGGAGACAAGTCAGCCAGTGGATGGACGGTACCTGGAAGAGGACAGAGGTAAGAGCACTTCAGTGACACTGAGTGGTCACTTTGCCCAAATTGATCCGGATGCTCCATGTGTGAGCGGGAGGACACCATCACCACACCACAAACCTGCTCTTCGTGCGGATATGAGGCAAGTGCCTAAATCGCTTTGTCATTTCTTAGTGTGCGTTGGGTTATCCCGTGTTTGCAAGCCATCTCCTTTTACCTGATGTGACGAAGACCCAGATGGTGAAGAGAGCATTGTCGGTTAAGCTTTCAAATGTTTTAGACTTGTGGATTTCAGTTGTTTTAGAGGTAATTATATTGTCAACAATCTTTTACTCACATCGGAAAACAATCACAGTGGTGTAGGATACATATTAAGTAAACAAATGCTAATTTAAAAACTGTCTGTGGTAGTGGGAGATCAACCCTACAATCTGCAGATTTGGACGTATTTTACTTTTTATCTATATTGAGGTATTGAAAAGAGAAAAAGCAGCTGAAAGGTAAATATAAAATCACAAATAATTCCAAATGAATATAAAAGGTTTTCTATGAAACTAAATGATTTTGATGATGGGAAGTAATTTCCTACAATTTTATATAAAATGGTGTTTTTATTAAGCAAAAATGCAACTACATATTCCTGGCCCTATGCTTCAGACACCCATTTCAGAAATGTAATCATATTTCCTGCCCAAGATTTCTTTTCCATCTTCCCACACAGCTTTGTCCCTATTTATATGACCTAACAGAAGACCATCTCATTTGAACTCACAAAGATATTTCTACAAAATTTACAAAAATCTGACTGCCCAGGAGATAATAGACAGTCCATTCAGAGCATAAAGTGTATGTTTTACGACTGTAGTTATGAAAGCCCATTTTTTGAAAGAAAAAATTGGCCATTGCATGAAGCCAGAAAGTCAGCAACAAAGCATCTGTAGGCATAACCTTGTTGGAAAGTGTAGGCAAATATCAGTAAGTGAATATTGAAAAGATAAATCTATTTCAACCTAAATAGGTGTCTCAATCGGAGTTGAAAAATTAATTCTAGGATTTGTTAGATATGTTAATTGGCTCAAATCACAATTAACATATGAAAGGAAAGGAAAGGCACTGAAAATAGGCTGTGAATTAAAGCAGCTAAAGAAGTCATAGAAACAAACCTCACATGTGACAGCCTGTCGCCTCCGTGACACGGGGCTGAGCGCGGGAGGGCCGCCGCCAAGCACCTGACACTGATACTCCAGAGCGGCCCCGACATCGGCCCGTAACATTTTCTTTGCAACTATTCATGTCATTAATCTTCTTTCAGAAATCGCTGAGGTATAAACAGGAGCCAGACTGGCATTTGTGCACAGAGAATGCACAAACCTTGAGTGCATTCAGCTCTCTGTGGGGACAGTTCTGTTTGCAGGTCCGTTCACACACTTGCCCTGGGGT
Organism: Talpa occidentalis; assembly: GCF_014898055.3. Classification (NCBI taxonomy): domain Eukaryota; kingdom Metazoa; phylum Chordata; class Mammalia; order Eulipotyphla; family Talpidae; genus Talpa; species Talpa occidentalis. Next base: position 116,291,658 of record NW_023605194.1, read on the forward strand.
GGGAGGGTGTCCTGAGGCTGCCTCACCTGTGGCGCATGCAGGGCTCACAACAGCTTTTCCGTGGGCGGGCCAGGGGATGTTGCTCTGTATGTGTTTTGTCTTGGATGCTTTACAGAGTCTACCTTAGAACAGGCCCTAAATGAGACCCACATTCTAGTGATTCTGTTTACTTCCATATCACAGTAGGATAAACAACTCACTAAAATAGCTACAGAGGGAGAAGCAGAGGCAGGCAGCAAGAATTCTTTTTCAGTATGGAATTTAAAAATCACGACGTGATAGAAAATGTAGTGCGTGTTCATCCGTGTGCACAGTTAGCAAGTATCCGGGGCTCGGCCACGAGTCCTACAGAGAGACTCGTCCTCGGGCAGGCCAACGAAAAAGAAGACACCAAGTAGATCAGATTGGTGCTCTTGTGGGGTTGGAAACAAGCACTTTTAAGTAAACTCAAATATGCTTCACATTTTGGAAAATTATTAGAAAAGGCCGTTGGAAAAGATTAAGCAATATCATAGAGACTATAATGTAATGATCATAGTATTTCAGTAAAGTGTTGAATTTTATAAAGAAACAGACATCGTCCATATAGTTGGAAAATCCTTCTCACACTTTCTTACACCCACTTCTGTCTCCCAAAGCTGACAGTGTGACAGCCTGAAGTTAGGATTGATGTGTCCTAGCATCTCACTAACTAGGTGGCTATAGACAGCACACCTAGGTAGTGGGGAATGTTTTTCTTGCTCCGTAATAACAAATGTTTATTAGAAACAATGACCACAATGTCATACGGTACACAAAACACCACACTGTTAATAGAACATATATAAAAGTTATGGGGAAACATTTAAAACTTTCACTAAAATAGATGAAAGAAGCCAAAGAATAAGTGAGTTGTTACATCATGTCCATGAATGAGGTTAGTGTCTACCGACTGCATCACTGTGACCAACACTATAATTTGTTCTTCTTAAAAGAATTCTAGCAAAACTCTATGAGGGAGGTGTGCGTATCTGTGTTTCGGAGTGTATGAAATCAGGAATGGTAATTTTAAAACTTACATAAAAGAGAAAAATGAAAGCATTTGTTAACACAAATTAAAAGATTTAGATTGAGAAAAATCCTCAAAGAAATATGTAAAATGCAATTTATACAGTATAATATTAGCACAGGGAAAAAAGAAACCAAAGGAACAGATTAGAAAAGGGAAGAAATGGTTCCACATCTTTATGGAAAAACATACGTCACTAACAGTGTATTAAATTAAGGAAACTCATTCCCTATAAGGAAAATAAAATAAGACCCATCTCCATAGTGTGTCTAGATGTACATTTTGTGTGGATTATAGATAAAAATGTGAAGGCTGAAACTCTATAAAATATAACAAAGTCTACTTCTGCTCTTCAGTCTGTTCTTCCATTTCATTGTATACACTTCACAGCAGGAACAATAGAAAACAAATGCATGGCTCAAGGAGAGTCACGTAATGAGGAAATGGATGTTCAAAACTGAACTGCCTTTTCCAGACTCCATTGAAATTAAGCGTCACCATCTATTTAAATTATCTTCAGTGGAAAAATAAGTGAAGGCTATAGCCACAAATTCTGGGAAACCCAGGTTCATGTCTTATTTTCTCTTCCATTGGCTGGAGAGAGAGGACAGGGCAGCCCCAAGGGATGACCCCAGACCCAAGTCTGAGTTGTGACAAACTCAAGCACCACAACCCCAATTGTTCCCCCTCATCTGGGTCTCACAGAAAGTGAACACACCTGTCACTCGGCAAGAACTATGCAGGCGGTGTTTGTCTGAGGTTGACTATTGGAGAGGAAAGGCGTGTACTCCTGATGTGGGTGGTCACTTGGAAATCGGGCAAGAGCTTTGTACCTCCATTCCTTGTAATGCAAGAGGAAGTACAGATATACCCAGATATGAGGAGCTCGTGTCTACGGCCACACATTCCTGCACGTTACTAAGGTTGGCAGCCTCGGAAAGTTGCTGTGTGACCGAGTGAAGTGATGTGAGCTGAGTCTGCTTACTCCTTTTTCCTTTGCTGCGTAGTAAATTTTGCCTTTTTGTTTTGATGGTGGGAAAAGCCAGTCACTACAGTCAGTGAGTACCTTAAAGCATTAGTGCTATTTTGCATGTATTGTTTATTGTTTTCTTTCAGGTAGTTTTGATTCAACCTGGGAATTTAGCTGTGTTTTTCCTTGGGGGTCTCATTTTTTTCTCTCTGCCCCAGGACTGATGCATTGCTTTTAGCTGTCAGGAGCTGCACTTGACCTCCTTCTTACCTCATTTTTTTTTTAACATTTATTCTGGGAACCCCTCCTGAATACATCTTTCCTCCCTTGCCTCCCCACTCCAATTCCCTCTCTAGCTACAGTGTCTCTTTGTATCATATGATCTTCCTCTTATGAGGAAGATTTTATTCATTGTACATTCTCACTGCTTAGCACAAATGTTGACACAGTAGGAGTTTCTATGCTGTAGAAGCAAGAATTTGAGTTTTTGATAGGTGCATATAAACCTTTCAAATATGTATATTTCAATATTTGTGTGTATCACATACACATGCAAAACGCAGAAGTTAAAATTTGCATTTGGGCAAGAGACAGTAATGAGAAATTAGCAATCTCAAATGTTCCTCTGATATAAACTTGTAAGTTGATACAATTTCTAAAAGGAGGTTTGTGTTTAAATGTTCGTATTTATTTTGATTATAAATACACTTACCTTTTGACTCAGGGATATATTTCTAAACATATACACATGTTGATTCTCAAAGATAAACACCTGAAATTTATATAATTGTACTTCAATAGAAAAAAAATAAGAAGTATATATATATAATTATTTTTACCTGTTTGAGATATTTGTTGCAGGATTATTTGAAATTTCAAGAGATGAGAATCAATTTTTTCCATCTATGGAGACAGTGTTAGATAATTATGATAAAGTAAAACTATGGTATATTATGGGTCAATATGAAAGAATATATCATTTATTTTCTAAAGTAGACATTTAGTCGAGATAAATTACAAAGAAAAAAATGCAGCGTGGAACAATATGTTGAATGTGCTATAGTTTGAGTAAAAATGTAAAGAGTTCATATTTGCTTGTATATACAATAAATCATTTTAATAGGATTCTCAAGGAACTAATTCTATTATCTTCCTTCTGGGAAGAAAAAAATAGGAAACTGTAGGAAACAGACACATTTTAAGTATTGTCCTATGTCAATACATTAATTAATGAAACATTAAACTAAATAAAATATATTTACAGGGATAGGGAAGAGATGGGAGGCAAGGAAGCCAGTTTTCAAAGAGAAAATGGAAATTTATATTCTCCAGAGCCAAACAGTCCCTTTCAGGATTTGTAGCTTTGACACTGGTCACAGGTCTCTGCCGATGTGCAGGAAGATGAGCTGTGAAGGCACATGACGCAGGCCCTCTGCTCTGAGGAAGAGAAAAGACCAGCTACACACTCAGCTACACCGGTGGTAGATCTTAAAAACATGCTGTGAAAAAAATGAAGCAGAATGACAGCTATAGCACACCAGGCTTTTTGCAGATTAAAAACACACGCACAAAAATTATATATCTTCTGTTTCTTATAAGGATGCATACTTGCAAAAAATCAGCATCAAGCACATTAGCACAGGTACCTCAGGCCGTGAGGGGAGCATTGGGGATGTGTCGCTGCATAGCCAACTACTGCACAACCAGCAGCTCACCACAGTAGAGGTGTATGTTTCTGAGAGTCCACAATCCAGGGAGGACTGAAGAGGGTGCGTCTGCACAGGGTTTCTCTGGAGGCTGCAGTCAAAGTATAGGTCAGTCCTAGAAGCATTTCAAGGCTTAACAGGGATCTGTGGACCCACATCCAGGAACATCTTGGATAACACAAGGTATTGGCTGCCCTGAAAGCTCTCAGGTCGGGGCATCTGGCTGCCCCGCTGTGAGTGAGATCAAAGAGGAGGGGGAGCAAGATGACGGCTGCCTTGTCTGGTGTCACATGAGCTCAGAAGTTGACATGGCGGCCCTTCGGAAATATTCTCAGGCCGTGCAGACCAGCCAGGTGCTGTGCAGGGCTCTGGCTACACAGGTGTGGCAGCAGGCACAGCAGGGCTGTTTTTGGGGCTGGCTGTCACAGAAGGCAAAAGAGACGATTAGAAACACAGGGAAAAAATATATAACCAAGTGAAACAAAAATTTAGTCTTCTATTTTCTGATGCTGATGGTAGCAAGAAATAGGATTTGCTCAATGTATATACGTGGGTGCAAAAAGAACACATGTGTTGCTCACATGCATATACGTAAAGCAACCACGCGTTCTCTTTTTTGACAAACACATTTCAGGCATGTTTTCTATTACAAATAATGATTCATTGAAAATCTCTGCATGTGGGTCTCCTTACATTCTTGGACAGAAATATACTTACAGGTAGAAATGTCAACTTTTGTTACAAATCTCCGATTATACTAGTTGGTGCTAAATTTCCCCCCAATGTGGGCAAAATAACACACAGTGCCACCAACATTGAGAGTTCCTTTATTTATCAACTTCTGTAAATGATAGTACATACTAATAGAACGGCATGGATATGAAATGTGATGGCAATTTTTTCTATATTAAGTGCTGTTTTTTATTGTTTTAACATTTTTGGTTGTAGAAACATTGCATTGTTTTTTTTTTTAAAGATTTATTTATTTTTGCATACAAGAACTGGGGTGTCGGACAGAGGTGTGGAGGGTGGGAAGGTTCACCAGAGACAGAGTGGGGAGCAGAACAGCCAGATCTACTGAAATACACTGCTGAGGGGAGCAGCAGGGAGAGAGACGATCCACCTCAGGCTACCGCAGAGGGCCACTGCAGTGACAGTGCTGAGAGTTAACCCCTGCGCCACCAGGGAGGCCCTCAAGCAACATTGCATTGTGACAGGATGTAAGTTTAGGAGCGCGTTATGAGAGTCAACGTGTATATACCACATTAAGTACACTTTGCTTCTGGTGGCCACGAATGGGTCTTAAAGTCCATTCTTAATTTCTGCGTTTTAGCATATGTTCACCTTTATTTCAGATTCATATTCCTACTTCTATGATGGTGTTTTCAAGTTTTTTTTCTATTTGCTTATTAGTATTATTATTTGGCAAGAATTCATTTTGTGATGTGATTATAAATCTGTGACACTGTAAAGCTTTGCAACAACACTCTCTAAGTCCTTGATTTGTCTTTTATTACTATTTTTTTATTTTTTGAATATCTTTTGATGGACAGAAACATTCACTGCACGGTGATCTGATTATAGAACTTTATTTTATGGTTTGTGCTTTTCCATTTTGTTTAAGGAACTCTTCTTAAAATGAGGCGATAAAGATTCTTGTCTACATTTAATACAAGTTTTAAGAATGTGTCCTTCAGTTCAGATTTTTAATACCTGAAACATAAACTTATTCATTTTATCATTGTTTAGAGTTGTATTTAACTTACTACAATGATAGAGAATCATCCTACATTGTTTGCTGAAAGTCCTTAATTTCCATACTGACTTTTTATTGCGTCCTCTTACACACTAAGTTTCAGTGTATGCATGTCTAATGTGGGTTTTCTTATCGTTCGTTCGGATATATTTATCTATGAACCTGCACCAGCAGAAAACTGTCTAAGCTAATAATTTCAGGATAATTATTTATGTCTTTCTCCCCACCCTACTTTATTATTCCTCTTATTTTTGACTGTTATTAGCCATTTGCTCTTGCATCTACTTATTAAGTTCCACTTAACAGTTTCCGTTTTTATTTGAAATCTCTCACAGTTTATAGGTTATAGAGAACAACATCTATAATCGATAGAGAATCTTCATGTGGGGAAGTGGTACATTGCTCCATTTGTTCATTAGTTTTTTTTATACCCTTCAGTAACACTTTTCACAGTTTTCGTCATAAATATCTTAAATATCTTTTATGAAATGTATTACAGGGAAACTTACAGTCCTTGATATTATTGCAGAATAAGGATTTTTTTTTTAATATTATGTTTTAAAATTGGTTGTTGCTGGTGTATAAAAATGGTATTGATTTCTGGATCTTGGTCTTCGTCTGCAACCTTGGTGATATTTCTTATTAATTCTTTTTGCTTCTGGATTTCATTTGATTATGTATGTTGGCAGTCGCGTCATCCTTAAATGACTAACCTCACGGTTGTTAGATTCCATCTGTCTCTGTGGCTTTCTCATGTTCTCTCGGTCCAGGGAGGTGCTCAGTGATGAGGGAGCCCTGAGCATCCTCCCCTGTTCCCAACTTTAATGTCTCTTGTGAAGGTTTCACTTTAGGATTTCTGTGATCCATACTCCATGCTAGTGGAAGAGTTCTCTTCCTGTTTACTACAACTTTTCTTCTTATTTTAGAAAGGTTTATACCATGAGAATGTTGATCTATGTAGATTATTTTCCCAAATCCACTAATTGATTTTATAGCTTTTTCATATTTGATGTGCTATGTTTTACGGACATGTGTGGTGGTTACAGACTCTCTTTATGTCTAGTAGAGAAACTGTACGTTTTGGTTTGCAGGTTGCTTGAGAGATATTGAGGCTGACTTTGGTAAATAAAATCTTTAAATGTTCATTTACTTGTATTTTTGTTAGACATACTGGTAACATAATGGATACTTTCAAATGCAACGTAATCACTGTCTTACATGATTCAATATGTGATTTTTCCACCTTTGTTAAGTGACCAAGCGTAGATGGGTGGATTAGGGAGATGTGATATATATGCATGCTGAATACAACTCAGCTGTAACAGAAGAACAAAGACCAGACCATGAATGCTTATCATGCGCGACAACATGGATGGTACTGGAGGGGCTTGGGGCACCCCAAGCAAAATAACTCAGAGGGAGACAGACACATACATAGGATTATACGCATATGTAGGATATAGAGAAAGAATACAGAGAAACAGAAAAAAACCAACCCAATAACAAATTCTAGAAATCTGTCTGCAGAATTAAGATTACCAGAGACAGGTGTACAGGGGCCCAATGGATTGCAGTGCAGGACTGTGGGTACTTGGGTGGTGGGTGTGGTGTGGTCACATACATCTGAGAAAGTGTGACCCTATGCCCCTAAATTATATGCAGTGCTGTAAACCAATGTCTCAAAAATAAACATAAACTAAAAATTTGCCATCACTTTCTCATTAATCCATGAGATTCTAAGAATTTTTAAACTGCTCTAAAGGGTGTTTTGGATATATGTCCCTTTTGGGAGGTGGCCAGGGGGTTATTATATTTTCTTTCGCTCTTCAGTTGTCACTTGCTGAGGGAGCGCTTGGTCTACTTTGCCAGGCGTGCAGGCCCAGCCCGTGTTGGCCCCAGCCCCCGGCTAAGGCTCCATCATTGTCTTAGATTCTGACCCTCTCTTTTTGTCCCCGGATTGCTTTGGTTCTATTCCTTTTTCATTTTTTATTCCATTGGAGCTCAGTTCTTCTTTAAAACTCACGCATGATAATAATTTTCATTCCATATTTTTGAGAATGTCTAGAAGAAAGATTCTCAGACAACCTCTGTGCTAGATGCATAGAAACAAGCAAGCACACAAAATTTACCCAAACTCTTACATGACAGTTAAGCTGGAAAGTTAATTCTGAATCATGACATGCATTCCTCAAGCATATAGACCAGATAGTCCATTGTGCGCTCTCCCCGTTCTTAGTGTTAAAAAAAAAAAGCCAGCTGTCAGCTAATCATCATGATTTTGTAGAAAATCTGTCTGGTAGCTCTTAAGAGTTTTCTCTTTCTTTCTGGTGTTTTACGGTTTGAGTAGTAAGTGCCCAGTCGTGGAGATGCTCTTTTCATTTCTCTTCTTCAGAACTCATGCTAAACATTTCAACTGAAGATTTATTGATATCTTCATTTCTGAAAAGTTTTAGCCATTATGCTGTTGCCCACTGGTGTTCTAGCTTAATCACCGAGCCTGATAATGGTTCTCAAATAGCATGAAATCTATTTATTCTCCTTATTTTCATCCAAACCATGTGCTGTTGTAAGTCAGGTCTGGAGTCCATGCCCTTGGCCTTTCTAGACACTATTTTCTGTCAAAAAGTAGTTTCTTTTACCCTTTTTAGATTGTCAGTGTTTTCTTATTCCTTGTCTTCTTTTTTATGGTTATTTACTTGAGGCAGAGAGGGAGCTCACTGAATGAATTTATCAAAGAATGTCAACCAAAGTCCCACAATTTACATATTCAAGTAGGTGGTGAAAATTGCATAAAGGCTACATTTATTAAGTTGGAATTGGCATGCATTTATAACAGAAATTAGATTCGTGGATGATACAGTTCAAATTTGCAAAGTATTTGCATGTTTGATTATTGGGTTGAAAAGAAATGTTTCACAGGTATAGCTGTAGTTTTTAATATTATTAGTATAACTGCGTATTTGGCAATCTATTCAGCAGTTAATACATAAACCAACTTGGTATAATGGATGCTTACAAATATAGTATAACTCGATTAAATGTGATTGTTGACTTCCTGTAAATTTACCAGAAATTGTGCCAGACTCTAAAACTGCAGCAGTGGATAAAACCAGTTGCCAGAAGAATACTAAGCACAAGAACAGATAAATGTATATTAAAATTTGTACAAGAAACTATGGATATAAAAGGGAGCCGTTACAGAGACATCTTAAAGGAGGTTTGGAACCGGAGCTAAACCTCAGACACACATCACTTGAACCTGAACTAACGAACGCAAGGCTGCTCGCTAGTAGAGAATGTCGCTATGCTTTCTAGGCAAAAGAAGCAGTTTTTCCAGAAATTCCGAGTCAGGAAGTAATTGTTGTCTTCTAGAAAGTAGAGAACCAGGCAGAAGTGACAAGAGATGAGTTTGTGAAGCCACAGGGCCTGGCTTACACAAAGATCTCGGGCCAAGTTTTGAGTTTGGGCCCTAAGGGAAGTTCAGAAGGAAACCGTGGCACAAAGCAAGACGTGACCGTCCCACATCCTTTCGCCCGCGTCTGGTGCCCTCATGAGGCGCCCTCATGAACGATGCATGGCGCCAGTTAGACAGACAACAACTGTCACATGCATGGAATTTTGACTTTGCTGCCATCGCCTGGTGACCAGAATTTGAGCAGTGTGGACTTCCTTTTGGGCCACCACTTCACACCAAGTCTTCTTGTCCTTCTAAAAAAATAAAAGCAATAAGACTTAAAATTCCTTGAGGAAAGCGATGTTGCTGTCTGGGTGTGGCCCCGTGTGATGGCCGACTTTATTCCTCAGTTTGGCTGGGTCGTGGAGGCTAGGCTTAGGGACAAACATTGTCCTGGATGTTTCTGGGAGAGTGTTTTGGATGAATGAGCATCTGTGGCTCAGTGGGCCATCTGAGCAGAGCAGGCTGTCTTCCATCACGTGAGGGGCCTTGCCCAGGGCTGGAGGCCAGACAAGATTGGAGACTGACCTCACTGCAGAAAGGGGTCCCACCAGCACAGTCTTCGGACTTCGCTGCACAGTCACCTCCATGGGGTTTCTAGCCAGCCTGCCTGCAGGGTTGGAAGTCGCTGGCCCCATCACCATAAGGGCCTGTTCCTCTGATTGATTCTCCTTGTCTAGACACACATTCTGTTGGCTCTGTTTCTCAGGAAAACCCCGACTGACACAACGGGTGCACTTTCCTCTTTGCTTATTGACTCTTTCCCTGGTGCTACTGAAAACAAGACTGAATGTCCTGCTGTCCAGTTAAACTCCCTGCCCTCACGTCCTGGAAGAAGAGCGACAGGGACACAGAATCCCTTTTCTGTCGTTGTCTCTCTGCTCATTTTAATTTATTCCTGAAAGAGCAATAATACTTCACCATCCTCAAATGCAGGGGGACCTCCAGTGGGAGACCCTCAGCCCCAAGCTCCACCAGCGAGCCCGGCTGCTCTGTCAGCGCGCCTGTCCTGACGACCTCCACCCATCCTCCACCAGGGCGATTCCTGATGGACGCCCCGATCCATCCAGCAGTGATGATGACTACGTCCTGGGTCAGCACTTGGGGCAACTTAGTTTTTTATTTTGTTATTAAATGATAATAAAATATATTTAAAATTGGAGGCTGTGTATCCAAGTAAGGTCTGTTACCAGAGGAACATGTATTTAGCACGATGCTGCTGTTGTCGTAGTCGCTATTATTCTAGCAATATTAGTTGCATTTAGGGTATTGATTAATGTTCAGTTGTGAGAGTTGTTATATGAGAGATTTACATTTAAGAATATTATTTTAATGATTCTCCCTAATAAAAGCCTAAAATTGATTAATTATTGATTTTTTTTATATTTCTAGGAAGGTATAAATTAGTGCTATAATAGCTTTCATATTTAGCTCTGAATACTTTTGGAATTCGTAATTCTTATGTTTATAAGACTACTCTATCAAAAAATGCATTTTGATTTTGAATTTCATTTTATATCTTTATCTATTTAAGACTGACGCTTTGCCTTCTTTCAAAATGGGTAGGAGACCGCTTGAAAAATGCTTAAAATACAATAGTGAAAGCTATCAGTCAAGATAAAAGGAAAAGGAAGTGGCAATATATGATTAAGCAAACCCGAAAGTGGTAACTGAGTCTAAGAGCTTATGGAGTTGGCCCCACCAATCTCTGGCTCAGTTTACTAAAAAGCCAAGAAATAAACAAACTTCTCCAGTCAAGGAAAAAAAAAAATTCAACTTTTTTTTTTTTTTTTACGATTTATTTATTTATTTATACAAGCACTGGGTTCAGTCGGAAGCGCAGGAGGGTGAGAGAACTCACCGGAGCCAGAGTGGGGAACAGAACAGGTAGACAGATGAAATACACTGCTGAGGGGAGCAGCGGGCGGCAGGAGAGGTCTGCGTGCCATGCGGGACCCTCGCTGGTGGCCAGGGATCGAACCAGCGCTACAGAGGCTGTGGGCAGCCTCACAGCCCAGTGCTCAACCACTGCGCCACCGGGGGAGGCCCAAAAAAATTCAACTGTTAAGAAGACTCAATTGTCACAAATTAAAATGGAGGCATTGTGGAAATGTATACCCAATGATGAACTGTGCCTTCTTTGTGATTTACTTTAAGAAATGTGAAATCAAGTTCAAGAGTCAGGTAATGTTGATTCTTCCTATTAGCACCTCTCTCAATTTTTATGTTAATAGGTCACAAAGTTCCACTGATCTGGAACTTTTGTAAACTTAATCATTGTTTTGGAACTGCTATTAGCATCTGTTAATCCTAAAAAGTGTGTGTGTATTTTGAATTTATTTATGAATTATTTGAACATTTCTCAGATTCATTATATTCATGAGCTTACTTACTAATAGTAATTTACAAAATTTTGCAGTGTTTCAACTATATTTATGAAAACTCTAAGACTGGTAATAATCAATATCTCAAGACACATATATTTCCTATGCACTGCATTATTTATTTCAAGCCAACATCATAGAATAAGCAACTTTTCCTAAAGGATAAAAACAGGGACACTGAAGAGTGCCTTTTTCTGTGAAAAGTTAAATAATAATTCTATTAAATATACTCATATTGAAGAACTAGTCTGGTGTTTTAGATGGATATAAATATAGTTTCCATCTTCAAAGAGCTCACCATTAAGAGATTGTAGACCAGTCAAGGAATGTCATGGTAGACACAAAGCTTGAAGGATGGATGCATGAAAATTTAGCAAAGACAGACAAAAGGGAGTAAGACAACCCCATGCAGACAGCGTTTCCCTGTATGTTTACTCCTATGTCATGCCCGGAACAATACAAAAACCATACATAGTCAGTTTTTCATTAATATTCATTAGTATCTATTAACTGATTTAAGACATTTCCAGAAATGATCTCTGTAAGCAGAGGAAACAATGTTAAGTGGTTTGTGTGTGATTTTTTTTTCCATTTAAATATGAAAAAAATAGATGTAGTTGCTTCTACACTATAATTTTCTGAAAAATATCTGACCCTACTGAAGGTGCCAAGTCGTTTTTCCTTTTCTTCAATAACTTTTATAAATTCTTAACATGGTAATTGACTTGAGGAATGTATGAGAAACAGTTTATAAATGACACACAGGGGAAAAGAAAGAAAAAAGTCATAGAGATCACCGTGGAAATTCGGCCAACGATACAGCCTGTGATTGACTTTAACTCGCCAGCTTCTCCGAGGAGGTCAGCCTGGACGCATCTGTATTGTTGCAGAGCAAATTATTTCTTATACAGAATTCACAGATCTATTGGAAACTCCAACCTTATACTTTCATTTCCAGTTTAAAATGTCATCTGGCTAGCAGTCCTTGAAACTGCCTCCTCCACCTTTTCACTAAAGTAGTTAGGGAGAAACTTAAAAAGATGAAATAGCACAATACTGTGAACTGGGATTCACTGTCAACTTATTGTCAGAATATGAGAGGAATTTCCATTAACTACAAGGCCAGGGGGAGTGGATTAAATATACAATCAGAACGCTGCTGCTGTGCGCCTGCCTGCCAGAAAGAAGATAGAAAGACCTTTATTTCTTCCCTCTTTCTCTAATCCCTGGATCAGAAACAAAATCTCAACCAAGCAGAAAACTGAACGGCCGTCCCTCCACGGGCTGAATGCTAAGTTGTAGGCAGGGCACAGTTCCCATGCCCCGCACGTGCCCCTGATGTTATGGCTCATTCTTTAACCATTCAGATACTATACATTTTTAAAAACCACACAAATGAAAAGTTGGGGTAGGGGAAGACAAGGATGATTGGAATGACTTGAAAGCTGGCGACAGGATTCCTCATATTCCAGGGAATCTGACTAGAGTGCTGGTTGACGAGGGGAAAGCAAAGATACACTCCAGCGGGGCCCTTTTCTGTGCTTCCTCTCGACCAGTCAGGAGTGTGAGATGCATGTCATGTAGATGGGAGAAACCTCACATCAAGAGATGAAAACTCTCACTTGATAAATGTGGATAAATACTGGAAATTACACTAGCCATCCTGCTGTGGTCTGTAACTTGATGCAGTTATCCATCAGAGTGCTGGGAGCTGGATGCCCACTCCCCTTGACGATGGCAGGCGAACGCGACTAACTACGTTAACATCAGCATCCACCTAAGATGACCTTTCCCGCCAGATGTACACATGGAAACATTCCTTTTCCTATTCGCTGCCGTTGTTTTCCTCAGAACATGTATTGCTTCTGAGCTCTGATTTCTCTCTCTGTTTGCAGTGATTTTGCTGGCTAGATCACATGCTCGGTGATCACTGGGTCCTCCTTTGTGTTCTCCACTTTTCTGTTCTCCAAACTTACCAGAGCACCTGAGACCTAACAGATAGTTACTGAATTAAATAATGAATTCAGATAGTTACTGAATTAAATAATGAAAGAAAATGCTTGGATCTTGAGAAGAGAGACTTTCAGAGTCGATTCACTCTAAGACTTGAAGCTAGTATGTCAGATGCATTAGCATCCTTGACAGGACACAAAAAGGCACGATGGGAAATCCAGCACACCTGGTTAAAAAGCCAGAGACATAAATTAAAAAGGAGATTGAAGGGAAAAGACCGAGAGGAAGACGCCAATACTAAAATGTGCAGGTGAATGTAATTATCTCCTGCAAAGCCACTGATAGTGAAGTAATCTACTGGGATTTTCTATATGGTTTCTAGCTGTGCCCACCCAGTTCAGTGAGGCACCAAGGCCATACAGACATAAAGACAGAAGGTTGCTCATGCAGGAGGACCGTGCGAAAATAATAGAAGGAGCCCCCCGCCTCCAACCTTGACCCCAATGAGAAGCTGCTTAATGCAGACACTCACGTGAGGTATGTGACCAGAGTCAGCACAGTTACTCTGTGCTTCTTTAAAATGGACATAGTTGGGCCTCCTGCCGGCCCCGACAGGGCTCTGCACAGCAAGGAGAGTTCCGCCCTCATCACAGGATGCCACCCTGTTCCGTGTGCTTGTGTTGGCAATGAGACTTCTGTGCTGGATGATTTTCTCTTTATTATGTTTGCCTTAAACGAGACTCATAAATAATTACTTTGAGTCAGATATATTTGTATGCTGTGTTGATGTGAAACATTGCTCGCCTCTAAGAAATCTTATTATAGTGACGAGTTTGAAGACTGCTGTGGATGATAGAACTTGTATCTGCACCGAGGCACAGCAAGATATAGAGACCTAAACATGCTACCTTCTACTTCAAGTGCCAGAATCAAATTCACATGGCCATGTTTCTAGTTAGATAGTATGATGTAGTCAAACGTCCATGGAGGTGATAACCAACCTGGCACTCTTTGCTGGAAGGAGGCCGTAAGGGGGTGGGGAAATGGCTAGCACAGCATATAATTGAGAACAGAGCTCTAAGAATTAAGAGTGTTCCTGACAAAGGAACTTAAACATTTTTAGGAAAAAGGTTATATAAAACATAGTTGTGAATTTACTAGTTTGGAAATAATGCATAAATGCTAATTGAATGTCTCACTGTATCAACAGAACAGTAACATAGGCACCTAAAGGAGAAGAGACACATGGGCATGGTGTTAGTCTGTGTCCTCCTGAGCTGGGGCATTAACAATGCTACCTGGAAAGTGATCGATGCTTACAAAACCTTAAGGGGAGGCAGCATGTCCCTTAAATTACATGTTCTAGAAATTTCATTTTTTCATTTTTGTATATTTTGACAGTCCATCCATACACTTATAAAACTGTCTACTCAAGTTCTCTGATTCCTAAAGGGAGCGTGCATACAAATGAAATCACCCAAAGTTCCTAGAACAAAAGCAAAATCCACAAATCAAATTGGGAGTGTTTAATCCCTAAATGGATTTATTAAATTATATTAGGTTAGTTGGAGTTGCTTGAAAGTCTAGAAAAATCAATGCTTACTGCACCTGCTGCTGCTGCTGTCACTGACGTAGCCTTTGCAGACACCGGGCTCTCAATTCCTAGGACCTTGTGGTCACTACAGCTACCTCTGCCTCCCCCCAGGGCTGATACTCAGCTCCTCACCATGCCAGCAAAAATGAAAGTCTGAGAAAAATCCATTCCATCAAAATGCAAACTTTTGATTGGGAAATCAATCATGTGCACAGGACTTCCCGGTGAAGGAGGAGGGCACTTAGCTTTCTGCTCTTCGGGATGAGCCTGCGGGACTCATAATCTAGGAAGGTCTCCAAATTGTCCGAAGGATGTCCAGAAAACAGGAGTCAGGCTGAAATATAGAAGTACCCATGGCAACAACATAAACAACATGATAGCATAGGAAAGAAAGGTGGTCACCCCACTCAGCCTAATAAACAAGGTGGATTCCTGCGGGTGGAGGTGGGAAACTTCGACACCTCAAGGGCGGCCCCATCTTTCCAACTGCCACCAAGCTTGGGACTCCTGCAGGGATTGGGGAACCCAGCGGTGGAAGCTGGACCAGCTTCCTAGAGCCACTTTCCTTCTGGTCACTCTCCTTGGAATCAGGAGCTATGTGTCTTGCATCTCATCTTTCAGTCACTAATTTAAAATGCATTTATTCCCATACAAGGTAAAATCTGAAAATGATAATGAATCTTCCATAACTTACTAAAAGTGATTCAATCATTGACTTGTTTAGGGAACCAGCACTTAGGGGGATGACGGAACAGGAGTCAGGTGCTAGGGGAATTAATGAACAAAGCCTATTTTTTCATTTCCAGAAATGCAACAGTGCATAGAACAACATAATTACCTTCTGCATGTCCAAGGAACTTGACAATTATTTCTTCACATTTAAAACTCTTATGGAGGATGCAATTATTAGATAAAATAAAAATATGTGAAATGGCAGCTGCACAAAGGCTGGTATTATCTGCCATCAACTGCTTTGTTATAGCACTTTTCACCCACCAATTTGGAAGAAAAATGTTAATTGCAGTGGTCATTTTATAAATAAACACAATTAGAAGTTCCTGAAATTTCATTCTCAACTTCACTTTTTCAAGAAGAATATAAATTGTAAAAAATAATGTTCAAATTTCCAGTGTATTGCACATTATGTATAAAAATCCAAATATACCTAGCAGTTGGAAGAGAATATTTCAGTTTTAGTTGTTATTTCAAAGTATAATCTTAAGTGAAAGGGACTAAGATGGTAGCATCGCCTTCTCCCACGGATGGAAAGGATGTGCAGCCACACGTGGCACAACCCCCCTAAAAGAGACGGAAGAGGGGCTGAGCAGCTCCTTTGCATCCTAAGCGTTGGAAATGCCCATGTTGAAATGGGTAGGGCGGGTTGGCACACTCTCAGCGTGGGCCCCAGCCCCAAAGGCAGGGTCATATGATTGGGAGGGAGCCCCAACTCTTAACTCCTCCCCGGGGAAACAAGATGTGGGCCCACCTTTTAGGACTCCTAATGCGGGGACTGGCCCCCAAACATTTATTTCAGGGAGTCAGCGGGGCTTGTGTCTATGGGACCCACAGACATTAACATACTGGGAGCAATTTGCCCAGGTTAAATTTGAATTTTGGCAGTTTTTTCTCCCTTTTGATTCAAAATGTTAGTTCTTTTCGAATGATCACTAATACTGAATCACTGTCCTCTTAATATGTGGCTACATGGCATTTACTTATGACGTACGGACAAAGACTGATATTTATTTTGTTAAAACATGCTCCTTTCCATATATTTAAAATCACATTTTATAAATGGACCCTGGACAGGTAGACTCTCCCTTAAAGGGATGACGGAGTAACTCCAGTGAGGCTTTCACCTCCCTGCCTTCGAAACATGACTGTGCTTCACATATCTTTCTCAACCTATTTTTAAAATGTGTTTTTTTCCAGTGAGGATAACGTATGACTCAGCTTAAATAATGTGTGTGAACCCCCCATTACTTGGGATTCTGTAGGCAAAAGCAGAGGGTTTCACTTGGTACCAGATCAGTTAGTCGAGGCTGAAGGAACATCACATGGTTAACCAGTAACCCAAGCACCATCATTCCCTCTTCCTGAAGGAAAATGCTAACACTGTGTGACGAGAACATCTGCAGATTCTGATTGGCTAATATCTACGAAACTAATTACAGATACCTATGGCCATTGGCTGATAGAGGCTGTTTGAACAGGACATTTATCCTCTTTAACACTCAGTTTTCCCATCAGTAAAAATGTTAAAACGATATTTAATTTGCAGGATTATTGTAAGAATTAACAGAAAGCCTTAAGAAAAATAGGAAATAGTACATTATCGCCTTTTTTCTCATTATCATTGTTAATAAACCTGACTTCACTATCTGTATTAGAACATAGCAAAGACTGTGTACTTTATGGATAAGAACTAAAGTCGATTATGTCCTCTACTCAATAAGTGGTTATTGAATAAATCAAATAGAATTCTTCGGACCACCTGACATGGGCATATCAAATGAATAACAGCGTTAACGCATTTCTCCTTAAAAACAAGAATCTAGAATTAAACATTTTTATGTGTCAGACTATTGTAACATAGAAGTAGACTCTGCATGTGTGTACATGCTATTATTCCTCCCGGTTAATTTTCAAGTAGTGTTATCACCAGGAAAGAGTGGCTCCTGTTGATTCACTAAACTATTTACATCTAGACTTGGTAGCTAAGAAAGCGTGAGGCTTACTGATGTAATGCACATAATCTGAAAAATCATTCCGCACCTAAATAAGAACATAGCTTTTTAAGTGATGAGTGCAGCACGGGGAAGCGCCGTGGTAAAGGGGATATGAATTCTGATGTCAAATGTGATGGCTTTGGTCTTGAGGGCTGTGTTTCAGAAGAGATGTTCGTATAATTGCAGTGAATAGTAAAGTATTTCAACGTTAACCTTCCACTTTTAATACAGATGGCTGCCTTGCTTAGCAAAAGGTTAGTCCTGGCACTGTGCCTTCAGCCCAGTCCTCTGGGTGACGCAGGGGAGGTATCTCTGCATAAACAAGGGGCACTGCTGGCAGGGACTGACTCGGTGTCAGGCAGAGAGTAAGGAGACTGGCTAAGACACCTTCAGCCCTGGCTCCCCTGGCGTCTGCTTCCATGCCATTCCGCACACGTCCAACAGAATCATCAATATTCCACTCATCAGTCATTTTGAAATGTCAATTCTTCAAGGAAAATACCAAGCCTTAATTGATGAAGCAACACTGTACTGAGGAGCTCAGTTTCTAAACTCTGAGACATTCCCACACATTTGCAGATAAAAACAGGTATCGGAGTCCAGGATTCAAGTTGGCATGCCACGAACGCTGGCTCTGCTCCTCATTCCTCTGTCATCTGGGCCGAGTGCGTGCGTACCTCCACTTCTTATTTAAAGGAGAAAGTAACACCCCTGTGGAGTATAGCTGTGGGGATGGTGGAGCACTTTAATACACTACAGAGCTGAGATATTGCCTGGAATTTGAGATGTGCTCAATACTGTTTTCGTTGTGTTCTTATTATCATTATTACTACTATTATTATTATCCAAATAAATGTTTATTTTCTATAGTTATGCCATTCATATGGAGTCATTCCATCACATCCAGTCAGTCAGTAGTACATCACTGTACCAGGAGCTGGAATCCATCACAGGAGAGCTTGATACCTGTGCTTTTTAGTATTAGAACATGCTAATACTAGATATTAGTAATATTAGCTGTAGTTACAAATGTAGTGCATTTTCTTGATTTTCATTGCCACACTCTGCATTTACAAATAAATCCTGAAAATTCTTACATCCCTGGTATCTGTAAAGCTGGAACAACACAGGCCTGTATCTTTTATTCTTGGGGCTTTGGGTTTGGATATTTGTTATGATACATATTTATTAAGTTCTTTTGCACTAATCATACAAGGTGCCAAATGGAAAACACAGCCAATAGCACGTTTCTGTGCCAGGCACAGCCTGGAGACAGGGCTGATGTGCACCACATCACAGCAGGGCCCAGTGCTTTTCTTTATAGTCTCAATGATGGACGCCTGAGACGCATATAGTAGTATAATGCAGTGGTACCTTCAATTAAAAAAATAATTTTAAAATAGGTCTGTGTCTTTTTGCAAGCACCCACCTTTTCTATCACTGAAACTCAGCGGGGTCAGCGCCACAGCCACGCCATAGTTGAGAGAAGTATTTGTGACTTACATTAGCACCACGCCCTTCTTCACGACCTCTACAAATAGTCATTTTTCCAAGGTCGCGGTGAGATTCAAACTCACCACTGACTGACCCCAGGTGGCAGGGCTTGTTGAGGGCACCTTCAGGGTCAGAGCCTGGACTGGGGAGGGCTGTCAGGGGCGCCGCCTCGGCTCCCGGCCGCCCCAGGGGCTCGGCGGAGTTGGTGGCAGAGCCGTCGTCAGCCGGTGTCACCGCAGCAGGGGCCTCCTCTCGGAAGCCCTCCGTGACATCACCTGTCATGATGCGGGGGGAGCGTGTGCGCTTAGAGGAGGCGCTGCGAGGCGCCCCAGCTCTCCTTACCTGATTTCCAGGATTTTTTTTTTTTTATTTTGAATCAAGTACTTCCATATACTGCGTTTTTTCACTTATGTACATTGTTTTCTTTTCTCTGAAGATTCTTTCAAATAATCAAATCAGACTTAAACCACACTGATTCTCCTCTGCGGCAGCAAATCAGAAAATGTCTATTTGGTAAGATTACAGAGCATAGGGGAACTGGCTCATTAAAAGGGAAAAGAAAAAAGCAATTTAAATGAGGAAGAGAGTTCTCAAATGAAGTTTTTATCTTGAATTATAACTTTAGAAATAGATGCTATTGCTGATGGAATGTCTTGCTACACTAAGAAGAGAATTTTGATAAAAAATAGTTTTCTAATTCTCCATACAGTTTAATTGTGAGTTTAAAGGCTACATTGTATCATTATTTCAGAGGCAACAAATACTTAATAAAAAATAAAATGATCAATTAGTTGATAACTTGGAGCATCTATTAATACCTCAGGGACATCAAGTAAAACACAAATTTCCTACTGTTGTCAACTTTATCAAAATAGGGAGCTACGCTAAGTTCAGTGACATTATACGACCAGTGCTTAGAGGTCACTTCAGAAAGGTCACTGTACTTTCTAGGTATTTATTCAGAAATAATCTGGAAAATGTCTACAATGTTTTAAACTACACTAGGGCAAAGTATGTTTTTTTTTTTTTTCTTTTATCTTTTTTGTGTGAGAGTGTGTGTGTGATAAATGACTTGGGGAAGGCCTCAGCAAAAAGATACCAAATCTTACAATTTATGATTGCCAATAGTCTGAGTGACCTTTCCTTTAGCTGCATGGTGACTGGCAGCAATAATCCAAGGCTGCACTTTCAATGATAAAATGAAAGACTTTGCATATTGAATCTCTGGGTCTCCTTGAAAGTGTTCAGCTATCACAGTCATTTATTCCCATTGTCACAGCAAGGTCCATTATGAAAGCCCATCCGTCTTCACTTGAACATGGAGTGGAGAGACTCCACTTCTGCCTTGAATCAAGTACTAACTACTTCAGGGCCCTCAGCTCTGTCAATACCTGACTAGCTGTTGCTCTAGGATCTCACACTGCCTGTCATTTTTTGTTGTTGTTGTTGTTGGTTTTTTCCCTTTATTTTTTTCCCTCTGGGCACTGGATCTTTAAAAAGGCAGCTTTACCTCCGTAGTACACAATGTGGTGGGTGACTCAAGAAATAATGCGTCGTCACATACCTGCTGGTCTCTTTTGAACTGGAATTTTGTCTGATTTCTCCTGTTTTAATTTTTCCACTGTAAATTGATGCCCTAGATTATGAGAAGAAATTAAAATTTAACTTGCCTTACCTGTGTAGAGTACTAATACCTACGGGAATCATAGTTATATTTTACTAAAATATTCAATTCCAAGATTTTATTGGCAAATAGAACACATTTTGTTTATTTGTCACAAAATAGTCTTATTTAATAATTGGCCAGAAGGATATCTAAGTAATATGTCGACAAATCACCCAACTTACAAGATAATGTAGGACCTAGATACAGTCCAAAGATAGTAAACACCATGAAACCCATTCTCATAGTGGGTACCTTTGCCCCAAAGGCACCGTGACATATGGAATTGGCAACTGACATGTGGAATTCTGCTCTCCTGAATCTGCCATCTCTGAATAACTGCAGACCAAGACCTCTGTTTTGGCTACTTTACTCCCTACTCCCACGGAAAAACTAGTCTCGGATTTTAGTCTCAGAATGTCTTGATGAAGGGGAAACTAAAAAAAAAAAAAAGAAAGGATTTTAACTGGCCAACACACTTACTTAAAACTGAGAAGAGTATGAAAGGGAAGATGAGAGCTTGGGGATGGGATGGAGTTTTCTAGAACTCCTGTAAGAAATGACCGAACCCACATGGCTTTAAAACAACCGAGTGTATTCTTTCACCCTTCTAGAGGCCAAGACTCCAAAATCAAGGAGTCAGAAAGCCGTGCTCTTTCTGGAGCCTATAAGAAGAATCCACTCCCGCCTTTCTGTCGCCTGTGCTGCCGCCATCTTTGACTTCCCTTGGCTGGTGGCCCCAACAGACACTCCACACAGTGTCTCTGTCCTCGCATCTCCCTCTGCTCGCTGTGTCTCACGTCCCTCTGGCGTTGTCTTATAAGAATGCTTGTGGCCGCAGGTAGCACTAACCCTGATAATCTAGTTTTCTCCTCATCTCAGAACCCCCAACTTAATCACATCTACGAAGACCTATTTTTTTTTTCTCAAATAAGATCACATTTATAGGTTTCAGCGATTAGGACACAGATATATCTTGGGGGCATTTATAGCATTTTTTCATACCTCAGATGATTTGCCATTTTTGGCATAAAAGCAAAGGAAAAAAACTGCCTTTATATAATGACCTTTTTATAGGACTGTAATTATGATGAAATATATAACCTTAAATATGACCAATTTTTGAGGGTGAAAAAATGATTTGGGAGAACACTACAAAGAACTTTTTTTTCTATTGTAACAGAATTAATACCTTGCAGACCCAAAGTACCCAATAATTTAGAGTAATATGGAGTTTCATGAACTATTTCCAACGACTCCCTTTGAAATATATTCACTTTTAATTGGTTCCAATCGAGACAAATTAAGAACTAAGAAACCCCCCATTTTTATTTGACCTAATGTTTTGTATAGAAATACACCAAAGCAAATGAAGTGAGACTGTATATATTAACATCTAATACAAATGACTGACAAGTGTATGTCAACAGCGAAAGTGGATAAGAGGTGGGTTCTTTTGAGTGACTTTAATGAAGGTTAAATTGATTCCTGACAAAGAAATAACTTACATTCATCACTGATATGGAATGAAAAAGCTCTTAAAAATGTGGTTTAATTTAATTAACTGGCAGTCCTTGATTGCACCTTAAAAAAAAAGTTTCTGTAACGCTTTGTATTTCTTTAAAGAGCTGAACTAACTTACTTTGATGCAAAAATCCCGAAGAGCTCATCTGCGAAAATGCAAACGAGGATGCTTTTCTATAGCTATTCTTGGGCACACTCAAATCAAGCTTTTTGAGTCTTAGATTGGCTGCCTCAAACACCCCCTTATTTACATAAACTCTGGGGCTCTTGGAGTCGTCTGCATTGTGCAGTGGAGTCTTTCTGCATGCATTCTGATTAGACTTGTGCAAAAATGCATAAATTTCTCATCCAATCAAAGGCTGACCTGGGGGAAACTGGCAGGGAGTGGGCAGAGTAGGAGATTACTAAATTGGCAATTCCTCTTTAACACCAGTAGTCATTTGGATGAAATGAACCGAATCTTAAAGAAAGCAGGAGTATTGGTCTAAATAGAAAGAGAAGAGAACGCCTTTGACTCCTGGAAAGATCTCGCTGTAAGAAACATAGAAAGAATCATCAGGAATAGAAGAGAGTCAATCTGGACATTTTTCTGGAATATGAAAAAAGTAGAGTAGTACAAAGAGTATGTGGATTCTTTATATTCTCTGTCAACATATTTGCTACAAAGTAGCCTATTGGAATAAACGGCAGACTGGTCCTTTATTTATTGCAATTGCTATCAAGTGACACTGGAGAGGGCAAGCCTTCCCAATGGGGTTAAGTACTGTAACCCATTTACAAGTTTAGTTACCTTGTTTGATGTTTGCATAGCGTTTGGTAATAAAACACACTCAGGAAGAATGTGAAAAATATCCATGCATTTCTCTGCTTTCTATTTCAAATAAATATGAATATATCACAAGGCATTCAAACTGTAGGCTATAAGGAATGATGATAGCATAAAATGTATTGCAAATAATTCTCCTGTAATTATCATAACAATTTAAGAAATATTCTAGTTCTACTCTGTATGCTACATTCATTCATAGAAGTACACATAGGATGAAACAGTTTTCTTTGAATCTGATAACAAAGGATGATCCCAAATAACTATAATTTTATGAAATATAATCAATAACATTTTATGGTCAAATTTTACTAAAGTTAGAAATATCTAAGGCCAAAATCAGTATATGCTATCAGTGACGGGGACAGGAGTTCTTGCAGACAGAGAAGGGTATACATTTTGGAAGCAAATTTGTTGACTGTTCTTCTCATGCAGCTTTGTGGGCTACTGTGTCTTGCTGGGTTGAGATATCACTGATTCTCAATAGCTGCCATTCCCTTCCTGATGTCAACCCCTGCCCTGAGCAGCAGGTGCTGCAGCTCGAGGAACTCGAGGAGCTGTCCGCCTCCTGAAAGTGGAAGCCCTGGGTCCGTGGGGGACGCCAGAGTCACATCCCTGTGCATGTTGGTAACTCTTCCGCACGGGATCCTCATTCCTTTACTCTCCATACAGGGTGTCTGTCATGCCATTTATGATGCTATTTTTCAGTCAGCAAACATCTGAAAACACTTGTTTATTTGAGCAAAACCCCCTCGGTGTTATCCTGGGTGTTGGGACAGGTCTTGCCTTCTTGCAAGGAAGCCCAAAGCCTCTCCCTGATGCCAGACTAGGACAGGTGAGGTAGTTTGGCTGGTGGCTCAGCTCTCTTCTAACAAGCTGCAGGGTCCTCTCACCCCACAGATCCCACACACATTTAGGGCCAGGGCCTTCTTCCCAGTCCAGTTACCAGTCACATTCCAATGAGCATATCACAAATTTTAAAACTGTATTTATTTATTAGCCTCATCTAAAACATATTAATTTTGAAAGGAAAACATTAGTAAGAATAGAGAAATATTTCTAAAGTATAAATCTGAGTCAGTCGTCACTTTCCTGTAAATTTGTTAGTCGCTATCCATTGTTTATGGACAGAAGTCCAACGGCCTAAGAAATAGCCATGACGGGAGCACTCATTTGGCTCCATGTAGCCCAGAACACAGACACACCTTTGCTCTCTCATTAGCATACAAGGAACTTGACTTGCGTCCTTGTCACAGTCTTGATCTGCTGGTGCACGGCTTCTGCTTCCAGGGCCCGGAAGATTCACGCCAGCTCTACCACCCTCTGACTCAGCTGAGGAGTGGGAAGCGCGCTCCGCAGCCTCTGACTCAGCTGAGGAGCCCGGAGGTCAGGGGACCTGGGTCTTGCGGGGATTTCTTAATAGCTACTGACTCACGGGGCAGGCCCTTGACCAACCTAAGGTAACTGAGTTTCCCGGAAAATGGCATTAAGAAGCACGTGGCTAGATAAATAGTGACAGTCGGCAGTCACTGGTTGAAGACATTCATGTCTAGTAAGGATCAAAACTCAGCCAGGAACAACCAAATCCACTTTGCTGTGGCAGGAGAGTTGAAAGTAAAGCCCCGAAGGGCAGGGGGTGGAGGAGGGGGTTCAGTCGTGAACACAGCTCTGGAGTCAGTTGCCCACGGCAGGACTCATGGTCCCCTCGCAACAAGTCCCTGTGACCCCCCAATTCTCACCGTGCATCCCCCTTTCTGGAAACCCACCATGGTGGCCTTTTATACCTGGCAGCTTAGACAGAACTGATGCTCTAGTAGATCAGTGTTTTCTAAATTGAAAGTATGTTATTTTTTTCTTATTTTCTTTCCCTTCTCAAAATATTTCACGTCCTAGAACATTTTATTTCCTCTGTCTGTCTGTGCGTCTCCAAGGTTGATTTCACTGTCAGCTTGATTCACAGTTAAATCTGAATTTTCCCATGTACGCTGTTTATATTATTTAAGCATGTGATCCCATGTGTGTATTTGTAGTGATTATTTTGTAAAAAGGATTTTTTTCTAATAGCCTCTCAACATGCAGCTTTAGTTAGTAAGACTTGCCTCAACTGGCTGCTCTCCGAAGTTTTTTATTTTTTGCTTCTATCTTGACCCTTTTGAAATAACATAGTCATGTTTGCTGCTTTCAAATCCTCTAGAATCTCTCCCAAGTCTAGTGAACTTTAAAAAATGTCAGTTAAAGGTTCACTGGTTTTCTTGTTCACTTCCTTTAAAATTCATGGATAGCCGCCACCAAGATCGCTCTGTCTACTTGAAGCCTCGCTCCCTTAGCCGCTCTGCTTTTTATCTGTACCTGTCTAACTCTTTCCCTCCCAGTCTTACGAAATATATTGTTGGTTCAAAAATACCTTAATTTCTGTCTTTTTCTGAACACAACTTTGAATACATATTTCCACTTAATGATTAAAATAGCAATGACACAATTCGATTATTGGAGAAATGATTTTTGATTTATTGAGATTAAACAAACATATGCTTTAGAATTAATAACTGGGTAAGTAGGCTCTAAAAAGTGTTTTAAATAATGTATTCAATGTTACCTTTATGTAGACACATTCAGGAAATTAAAAACCTGTTTCCTGGTTCATGTGTAAGATATTATGGCAAATCATATGTAAGACATTATTTTTTTCCCCAAGAGAAAGGAGTTTAATGAAGAAATATGTAC
This sequence comes from Talpa occidentalis, assembly GCF_014898055.3. NCBI lineage: Eukaryota > Metazoa > Chordata > Mammalia > Eulipotyphla > Talpidae > Talpa > Talpa occidentalis. Next base: position 116,317,483 of record NW_023605194.1, read on the forward strand.
ATTCCTCTAAAAATAAGACCATTTCACAATGAAATTTATATTATTTAAACACTGTATATCTAGTCAAGTTATATATGGCTAAACAAAATTTCATAGTTGTATACAGAAAACCATATTAAGATGATATTGTAATAAAGAAGAAAGAGGTGTAAATAGGCAGGCTAAGAGAGAGAGAATTCTTTGACCAAAGCTTCAATACATGTTATCATGAATACAAATTAAGAGTTTTAATAAATAATTTTATACAGTTTAATGTTAGGTACATGTTTAGAAAGCTTTTGTTTAGATCTTAATAAATCATTTGTTTAGAAATTCAAAAATTATTAGGCAGGGTAAACAAATATTTTAATTCTATGGATAGTACAAACATTTCATTTTTCATGATATTTTATAGTATTCATAGAACAACACAATCCAATCCTATCATGAAAAAATCCCGAACTTTTAAAACTCTTTAATCAGACAACATAGGTCGCATAGATAAGCTTATTTGAATATTTGAATATTCTTTGTAGTGGTCAGATAAATGCTGGCTCTTTGGTTTTCTGTGACAATTCACTCTAAAAGCTCTTTTATCTTTCTTGGAAATTGTTCCAAGAAACAAACACTCTGTGTGTGTTTGTTCTATACAATTATTCTCAAAAAGCTACTTTTGTATTGTAGTCTTACCTGCCTGGAAATAACTTGACATAGCAAAAAGTTCATTGTAGATTTTTCTCCAGAGAATCACATAGAAGGCCCAGGGGCACATGAAAAAAAAAAAAAAAATGTTCCACATCACCTATTATTAGGGAAATGCAAACTGAAACACAATGAAGTCCAGAAACAACAAGTGTTGGCAAGGAGGTGGGGGAAGGGACCATCTCACGCTGTTGATGGGGGTGTGGAGTCCACCAGCCCCTTGAAAAACAGTGTAGAGTTTCCCCAAAAATATTAATAATAGATCTACCATATAATCCAGCAAGCTCACTCTCAGGCATTTTTCAAATGTTTTCAAAATTAAAATATTAACTTGAAAAGATATACTCACCTTAGGTTCATAGCAGCGTTGAATGGAAGAGCCAAGGTGTGGAATCAACCAAGGGCCATGGGCTGGAAACATCTCATGCGTAAATTATCCTCTCGTCATTTAGAAATGATTCACTCTCTTTTTAGTGATTAAAGCATGATGACTCTGATTACTCCCCTGTCGTCCTACATATTTTCTACCATTTAAACTTCTATCTTTTCAATCCGTTGACTCTTATTTTATATGATCTGTATCTGTTTATAATTTCCTATAAAATTACTATACATTTTTGATGAATTTATGTTTTTTGGCATCTCAGACTTTCTTTTGGGATTACTTTTCTTCTTGCTGGAATGCTTCCTTATGAATATTAGAGTAGACCTGCCTGTGGGTGGTAAAGTCTATCAGCTTACATCTTCCCCAGGCAGCTTGAATTTAGCCTCATTCTTCAGAAGGCATCTCACTGGCCCCTCCTGTGTTGCTTGCGCTTTCCCCACGGTACCCTGCATTTCCTGGTCACATCGCAGCCAGACCCACAAACACCAGCAGCTAGGGGGACCCTCAATATTCAGAAGCGCGTTTCCAGTGTTTTTTGGAAAGCTTCTCTGTTTCTTCTTGAGCATTGACTGAACCTTTGCTTTGTCTCACGATCTTCCTTTCCAGGTGTATAACCTTTCGTTGCTTTATCATCACCTGCCTCCTCACTGTCTTGGCTCTCTAGGTCACCTGTACTTAATTATATTTGCTTACTAATGTAAGATGGAAACTTTACACACTTTTTTAGTGTTTCCCTGTACATCATTTTATATTTCCTTTCTTATTATTTCCTTAATGTTTCATAGAGAGTGCCCATCTCCTTCATGGAACAAAAATGTTTTACATTTGTCTGATAGTGTGTGTGTGTGTGTGTGTGTGTGTGTGCGCGCGCGCGCGCGTGCACGCGCACACACATACACACGCTCATCTTGGAGCCTGGAATAAAATAAATTAATTAAATAGTAGCCAACCAGATTCAGATCTCGATACCATGTTTTCTCTAATGTTCTTCCCTCCCAGCTTTCAAATCTTACCTCATTGTTTATGTGGGGCTAGTTTTATAAAGTTTATTCAGAGACTGACCTGGCTGATGGGAGAGTGAGGCTGCAGTCACACGTGTGCTGAGTGAGGGGGGGTCGGTGCCTGCATGTGGCGTCACGGAGAGTCACCTTGAAGTGGGATTAACGCAGAGTCTCATGACTGCAAATTTAGATTGGAATTGCCTTGTTGGTCTGAAGAGTTTAGCTGTGATGTAAGTTCATCTGTGATATAAGTTGTCCATTTCTTCTGTTGCTGTTGAAGTAGCATCGCATCATAACATTATATAAGTTTCAGGTGTTTATCGCCGAGACCCGGCGTGCATACGGTCTACATTGAGGTCACTGCTGAAAGTCACCTCCCCCCTCACCACCCCAGTGTCCACATTTGCCTATCCCTAGCCTCCTTCCCGTGGGGAAACCACCTGTGGGCCTTGTGTTCCAAGATTTTATTTATTTTTGTTTTATTTGGCACATCTGTTTGTTTGCTCTCTCCGCATACCGCAGATTTATTGGTGAGGATGCTGAGAGAAGGGAGCCCTTCTATACTGTTGGTGGAAATGTAAATCCATGAGCCATATGGAAAGCAGTATGGAGAGTCCTGAAAACATTGGAGTAGAAATTCCATCTGATGCAGTTAGCCCACTTCTGGGTATTTACCTGCAAAATATGAAAACACTAATTTGAACAGATAGAAACACTCCCGTGTTTGTCGAAGCACTATTTACAATAGGCAAAAATTGGGAAACAGCCTCATTTTTTCAATCCTCTAGAGTTAGCATGTGAAAAATGCATGGTTTGGTAGGACGCGTGGTTACCAGCGGAGGAAGCAGAGGAGTGAGATGTGGGGGGGCCCAGAGGATACCGGGAGAGCCAGGCCAGGGCAAGGGTCAAGTCGCTTTTGTTCATGTTATTTCTGAAGCTATAAAGATGGGCTGTACATGTGTGTATATGTGTAATCTCCAGCAGTGACTGCGTGCCGTGTCTAATCAAGCATCGCTGTGGTGCTCACAGAGCAGTGACTCAGGTGGAAGCAGTGGATCGTTTTGAGTCAGGGGACTTTTCCCTACAGGCGTTTTACTTCTCCACACACCCCTGGATTCTTCTTCTCACTGGAGAGGTGAATCCCTGGCAAGGGCCCGACACAGACGGGGATCTCTTGACCGGGCAAGAGCTCACGTGTGAAAGGCCCCAGGCATAAGAGACGCTGGAGCCTCCTGCCCACGGCCAGTCCTGGCTCAGGCTCCAAATCACTGTGTGACTTTGGGCAGGTAAACGCTTTTTTCTCATCATTAACAGAGGGAAGATAGGGCCTCCCCTAGTGGCGCAGGCGGTTGAGCGCAGTGCTGTGAAGCTGTCCACAGCCTCTGCAGCGCCGGTTCGATCCCGGCCGGCCGGCAAGGGTCCCCTATGGCGGGGCAGACCTCTCCTGTAGCGCCCACTGCTCCCCTCAGCAGTGTGTTTCTGTGGATCTGCCTGTTCTGCTCCCCGCCCTGTCTCTGGGGAATCCTCTCACCCTCCTGTGCAGCTGGCCTGTACCCTGCGTCTTGTATGCATGAATAAATAAATCTTCAAAAAAAAAAAAAACAGAGGGAAGAGAATACTAATCTCTGCATCACAGGGCTTTCGTGAGGCTGGCTTTGGCAGTGTCTTTAAAATGCTCGGAGGGCTGCTTCCAGGATCCAGGCACTTGGGAAAGGGAGAGACCTGAGGATGAGAGACGGGGCAGTGAGAGACTCGGGCGGCGTGTTGGCTGAGTGTGAGGAGTCCGTGTCATGCAAGAACGCCCAGCAGGAAGCACAGACCATGGAAAAGGCAGAGCGGCAAAACAGACACACGCAGAAGACCAGCCTTGCCCAGACCCTGCCGGCGGGAGCAAGGATGTTGTGGACAGACTCGGCGCCATGTCCTGCTCAGCAGGTCTGTTCCATCTGCCCTTAGAGCTCATCTGCCAACTTGCCAAGGCAAGGACTTCTGTCTCCTGGAGGAACCCAGCATCCTCACAGAAACCCATGCTCAGATAGGACTGTCCCCAGACACAACCCTAAATTTACACTCCCCCACCCTGCGTCTTGCTCTCCTCGCACTGTAAATTCTGCCCTGTACACTGTGAGGCTAATTTTGCATTGCACTGTGGGCCCCAACTCTTGTTTCAATCATAAGGAAACACTCTCTCATCATTAGTCCTCTCTGTTTTATGTATTGACATTCCACTTCCCTATCATAACAATCAAATCTACATCTAGACAATCATACCAGCAATATACCCCCAGAAATCCCTCATAATTCTCCACTCCTCTGTATAAAGTTTTGCTTATACTCAGGTGTCATTATCTCTTCTCGTTTTCACTCTTTGGAACATAATCTGGGTTTTGTGCGAGCATTTTTCTGAGACAGCACTTGTTAGTCTCAGTGAAGACCTCCGTTCTGCTATAAAGAATGAAAATTTTTCAGTTATCGTCTTACCTGTGTGAACTTTCAGTGATGCTGTTTCAGAGACATAGGTATCTCCTGCTTTTTTGAAAGTTTAAATAATGCCACTTCCCTTTTCGAAAAGATCTATCTTAGTACCTGTTCTTGAGACTGGAAAGAAACCCAGTGGGAATTTTCACTACCTTGATCAAAGGGACACAGTGAAAACAGCGTTCAGCTTTGGTTTTGCTGCAGCTGCTCCAGACGCACTGGTACCCCAGAAGATTCCCTGCCTGGGACTAGTTAATACAAGCGTGCGCTACACCACTCCTGCGTGACTATAGATTAGTGATAGTTAGGTCTAGGTGCTATTCAGTATGATTAGGTAGCCTATTTCTTGGGTCTGGCAACAATCAAATTTTTTCCCTCTATATTAATGGTAATTTCTTCTTTGCTTTATGCTATTTCAGTTTACGAAAGGTTTCATAGACTTACTTGGTCTACTTTTGTAGAGTAGGGGAAACCTGCACCTCAAAATCCAGGTATTCAAAACAAAACCCTCACCATCTTTTCAAACTCAGCATTTTGTATTTTGTTCCTCTTGATAAATGACGTCACCCTGCGTGCTGTCATAAAGTCAGGAACATCAGACTTGGCTTATCACGTCTCACTCTCCCACCATCTTGCAATGTGCAACAGCCGTGTTGATTTTTAACTTCTATCACTTAATTTTCTCTGTACTCAGAGTCTGTCCTGTGCTCCCTTTTCCTAATTAACCATCAGCTTGTGACACTCGAACAGCCTCCTAACTTAATTTCTTTCATCTACTCAAGCTTTCCTGCAACCCAGACTCACACTGTAGCAAATGTGATTTTATCAAAATACAAATCTGATAATGCCTTTCCTTCCTGAGGAAATTCACTTTAATATATTCCTGTTCCTCTTGGGAAAACAGTAACAATTACTTGCCAGCAAGGTCTCGCCGGCCTGCCTCTGGTGCCTCTCCTTCCTGCTTCAGTGATGTCTGCATCCAAGTGTCTGCGACCCCCTTCAGCTTCTAGCGGCCTTGCCATGCTCAGTAGTCAGGGCTTTAGCTCAAAATGTTGCACATTTTCTTTCATCTCGTTAAAAAGTATCTGTGGAATGAAAGAGTAGGGTGAATACCTTAAGCTATAGCTTACTGGGAGGAACATGCGATTTTAAAAATCCAGACAAATTTGTGAATCGAGCACCAAAAACTCCCGGAAAATAGTCCATAAAATGAGCAGACTGTGCCTGTAGGTCATTTTCCAGCAAGCAGTTTTTATGAGAAATTGCCATGAACTTCTCCTCAGACTTTTCATGACCCCGCCTTAACATGCCTGCTTGGACGGGGTCACCTCTCCACATGGACAAAGAGATGGAGTTGGTGAAAGTCAACAATTGTTATGCTCACACGTCATGACAAAATCTAAACAATAAAGACATAGAAATAGGTACAAACACAGGCAGTATTTTTCTTGTTACTTAGATATTTCTACCTCCTAAGTTTAGAAATCAAAGAGCTTCTAAAGTATAATCATCAAATAGCATGCCCGTCAATACATTATTTACATTAAAATAGATGTGTGTATCATTATATTTGAGGTCTAAAATATGACTACCATAATCATACTAAGGCAATAGTAACAACAGCAACAATGTTTCGGAACACTAAAATATGAGATAGTCTATATAAATATAAATAATACTTGATGAATGTGCTTTCAAATAACTTTTTTTTCCTTAAAAGTAGCGTCTGAATCATCAATTAGATGATTCAGATGATGAAGCTTGTCAATCTGTGCCAGGTATACCAACATAGGCAAGTATTAGTTAAAATACCAGGCAATAGGGTTTATAATATAGTAATGAAATAAGAGGTTTCTTTCATCATCATCTTCATCATCATCATCATCATCATCATCATTATTGGAAATGTGTCATACAAATGGAATTTACATTTATTTGCACTGCACTATACATTACAGATGTTTTCACTGGCTGAAATTTATTTCCCTTGTCTTCAGCAGTCTAGTGCTGCTCTAAGACAATAATTCACAAGCACAGTAAGAAATATTAAATGCCAGAGCATATATGCACTGATATTTCAAAGAATTTGCCAAGGCTATGCCTATACTCTGGTGAAATAAGATGTTTAAAAAATAAATAAGAAAGGGAACATTGCCTGATTCATTGATTGAATTGCCATAAAACCATCTAATTCCTCTGATTTTTCTATTCTCCGGAACAGACTACCTATTGGGATTTCCTATTTGCTCTGGGCTAGACCTGATGAGCAGGAGCTTTCAGAGAGATTACAGCTGACAAGATCTTGGAGAGGGCTCTTTAGGGGTCCAGATTGAACTTGTGTCTCTCCTTTATACCTGGCATAATAGCCCAGAGAAGGCTTTTGATGCCATTGCAGCAGCAATTGCAGCAACAGCATTAGTGGCATTGCCCCAGTGGGTAGTAATGCATCAGCCAACCATTACTAGAGAAACAGGGCTGAGGACGGAGCTAAGAAGGCGGGAGCGAAGGTAGTTATTCAATTTCACTTCGGGGAGCAAAACACTGCAGTCACTGTTGACTTTAGAACTTTCCATTTTGTCAGTTCCAACTGCTTATTCATTGAGGTTATTATCTGAAAAGTTTTTTTCTTCTCTAAAATAAATAAAATTATATTTGTGTAGAAAAATTATGGCAAGTATACTTATTTGCATATCCACTTTCAGAAGATGGTTCTTTAGTAGCATCTGAAATGCCTTGCTTTCCCAATGCCAGGTTATAGTTTTTTCTTTTTCCTTTTGCATTATCAATGCAGTATCAATAATGCATATTTGCACATTTGCTTTCAAATTCAATTGTGTGTACATAACTTGGCCAACATTAACATCCTAGAAAATGCTTTCAGCTTTATTTTCAGACAAAATTTACTCATATCTTCAAGTCTTTACTAGTTTTCGGTGCTCATTTGACTCATTAACAGGTCTTAACTTCTGTCAGTAGAATTTCTTTCCGCTTTATTTGTAAGACCTGGTCTGCACACCTGAAAGTTGAAATAAAGATAATGCACAGTTTAAAGGGAAAAAAGGAATATTTGAATGTTATGTACTAAGTGCATTTGTGGCTTCAAATAAACTCTAAATATTCTGGTTACTCTAAACAGAGACAGGAAATGGTCTGGAACTGTCTTCATCATGTTGGGTGTTTTATGAAGAATTTTATATCTCACGCATTGTATTGTTATATCCACCTGACATCAGTTTGGAGGGGATGCAAGAAACAGTTCATGAATTTCCAGTGTCACAATATACTCTCTAGTTGGTAACTCACAACACTCTCTCCTACATCAGAGAGTCAGTCAGTTCTATTATACGTTGACTAGTGATACCAAAGTCTATAGCATAATTCACATTCTTTGCCCAGTAGTTTAGAACTTCTTTATACAACTTAGCATTGTGTCACATGATATTCATGTGAGGGCTTTGGTAAATGTGCAGTTTATAACCAGGCACTTAGGAAATCATATTTTCTTGTATATAAAACTGTATTAAACATCCCAGAACCTTTACTAGATGCATAAATATCTGTGTTACAGTCAAATGAAGAATAAGTCGTGGACTCAAAATGGCAGGCCAGGTTACTTATTAAATGAAGTGACAGACTAATGGTCACAAATCTTTGTTTCATGTACTTTATAAAAGACTAACTCTACTTGCATTATAACGGAAAGGGACACAAAATCAAACTATTTTTGGCAATGGACGTAAGAAGTCAGGGGCTGCAATAAGTCCTCAATGATTGAAATAGTATGTAAGATGCTTTTAACATCTTGAAAATTAATGTATTTTAGAGCTTGTAGTTTACATACTGTGCATTAAATCTAACCAAGACTGTACAGCTGCATATTATTATTCTCTTATATATTTCTCTATTATTTTTCTATATATCAATGTTCATTCAAATGTGCTATAATGAAGCCTGTAGTAGCCTCAGCTAGTTTGAGTTGATGAAGAGTTTTCTAGAATTTGCTGCCAAATGAGGTACAAACTTTTGATTTTAAACATTTTTCCATGTGCAACTTGCAAATAGCCCTATCAGAACTAAATTGGGTTGTATGGAACAGAAATAATCTCAAAATAATTTGAACCAAAAGCAGAATGTGCTTTCAGAGACCAAAGACGACTACGGAAACCACAGAGCTGTGAGAGGGGCTCTCACGGAGCTACATCTGGGTTCTATGCGTCGCAGACCTGAGAAATCATCTCCTCTGCCTTTTAATTAGAAATTTAGGGAGAAAATTCAAATTTGTCCCATAAAAAGTAGAGAGGACTCAAAAAAATAAAAATAAAAAAAGGTTGTTCTGGCTCGTGATAATCTCCCAGACTTAAAAATAATCCTCTGCTTCTATTTCATTAAAAATAGTACATATTTGGGTAAAAAATATGTAAATTTCTGAAAGGAAGTGTCAGGCATTGTTAATTCCAGGACCAGAATCCATAATTGGATGAATGTATTTTTTTTAAGATGTATTCATTTATTTATACAAGCACTGGGTATAGTAGGAAGTGTGGGAGGGTGAGAGAATTCACCAGAGCCAGAGCGGGGAGCAGAACAGGCAGAAGGACCGAAGTACACTGCTGAGGGGAGCAGCAGGCAGCAGGAGAGGTCTGCGCGCCATGTGGGACCCTCTCCGCAGCCCAGCGCTCAACCGCTGCGCCACTGGGGAGGCCCTGGATGAATGTATTCTTGCTAACTTTACAGAAACGTGAGATTTCTTTCCGCCTGGCATTTTGTGGATGATGTGTTCATAACAGAAATATAGTTGGAAAATGAAGGATAAAAAGCAAACAATATGCTATAATATTATCTCATATGATATGGTAGGTCAACAATAGCTTCTCTTTATGACTACACTCAAAGGAACTAAAATTCATATTTATTGTGGACTAAAATATGTCCTTTATGTACATGAATTACTTATCAAAGGTAGACAGGAATAACTACTAGCCAAAGCTGCTAATATAAATAAATGCTAATATAACAACCAGTATATTATAAAGGCAAAAGCTTTTCCATCAGTTTTTTTTAATGTGTTTAACATAACATATTATTTATAAATATCTGTGTATCAGTTAGAAGTGACTAATGGGGCATTAGGTTTATATGCAAGTCAGGATATTGAAATAGGTGGCTCAAAAGAACAATTCATTTGAAGGAGAGACGGTCTAGGGCTAGAGAAATGACTAGGATGAAGACCAGAACTCACCCACACAGTTTGTATTACCTGGCTTCCACTGAGCTCATGATTTTTATGACTGAGAAGCCCAACCCAATGCAAAAAAAAAAAAAAAAAAAAAAGGTCTTGTTCAAAAACATGAATCAGCAGTTATGTGTTTACTTAAATGCTTTTTATTTTATTCCCAGAATTTCCTACGAAGAAGCTAAAAGTTTAGCCATTGTCACATGACTCAAAGTTGTTTATTTGACATCTAAACATTTGCCTTCCAGACACAAGTCATTACTCTTTCCATAAAACAACATGAATCAGGAGAACACAATTACATTTTCTTTGAAAAGAAACATTAGCATTTCTTATCATATCATGAAGATTTAATATAAAAATATGATAATAAATCAGAAGCTGATGTTCTCAGACTTCATCCTAACCACGTCCAGAATTACAGAGGAGTCCTTTATTTATAGCAGGAAATGAAGGAGGTATATTAAATAAGGGGTGTTTAGCACAGACATTTTTAAGTGCCACCATCATTGGTTGCCTACCGACTACCTTATATAGAATAATTCCTACTGTTATATATACTCTTAAGAGAAAATTATTACTTTCTCTATTCTCCACATAAGTAAGGAGAAACATGGAGCTACTTCCATGGAAAAAAGGACCAGCGAGCAACTATAAACCAGAGACAGACTACAGGGCGGGGAGGGAGTAGGATGAAAACAAGGAGGGTGGGAATTGTACGGGGACTATAACCAAGACGAAAATGCATACATTGTGCAAAAATGAAAAATGATGTAAAAAATGTATAAAAAGGATAATTCTTAATTCAAAATCAAACTTGTTTGACTGCCAAACCAGGACTTTTGTTATTATATTACATAATTGGTAGCTACTCATTTTATCATATTAACTAAGTAACTAAGTAAGCATAAAATCAATCATTGAGGACCTGGAAAAAAAAGAAATATATATAAATATATATATATATATATAAAGAAATACAGACTGTAGTTACTCTTGAATTTTTTTCTAGTATTTTATGTCTTTATTAATATTTAGACTCAGACTGTGGCATAATCACCAAGACATGAGCATATGGGTGTTACTGCCCAATTCAGATACAAGTGAAAAAAGTGTCTCCAATCCCAGTTTCACTGGTCTCCATTTCCATGCTGTTTGCCCCACTCTATACTAAATAAATTACCATGTATTAGCCCCTCCTCTAAATTCACAGCTCAGATTTGAAGCATGCTCTGCAATCCTAAGTGACCTTCTGTGCTTCTGTAGTTAAAGCCACCACTGATCTGTCCCTTCTCCGATTACTTGAAAAAAGTATTACATCACACCAAGATTTTCACTTTAACAACTATTTCTGCAGTTAAGTGGCTTTCCACTTTAGTTTAACAGAGTCATCTACTGACCCTTGAGTATAAACTGGTATATCCCGATGAATATGTTATTGTTTCCCATAACATTTATTACAGGAATTCTTAAACTTCTGAGGTTGGGTTGTGTTTTAACAATGTGGAGAAACACAAGGATATCAATCCCTTAGTACTCCAACGCTATTTGAAAACTGAACAATGCACAACTTTACAAAGAAATCCTGCTGTTGTGGAAGTTAAGAGGCTCAACAACTACTCCTCAGGCTGGGTCTGACAAGCACGTTGTTCTTTAAGGATAGACTGATGATCTTAATAATTTCAAGTATATGTAAGTGCTGGGGTCTGCTGCAGAATAAACATGTATGAGTGTGGAATTTTAATGCAAATTCAACATGAGTGCATCTCAGACTGTCTTCTATTATTTCTATGGAAAATCTGTATATTCTAAACCCTCTGGTCTAACTCAGTTAACTGATTTTATTATTATATCAATAGATATTCAGCATTTCCAAACAATGGTTTATTTGGTAGGACTACAGAAGTAAGTCTGTAGAGATAATCTTTGAAGAATTCTTGACATTTATTTGTCTAACCTCAGAATATATTTATTACTAGCTTAGTGGAAGGAATGGATGAATGGAAAAATAATCAGTGGCTTAATAAAAAAATAAATTTTGGGCACCCCTGAGATATATAAATCTCCATCTATACGTGTATGTGTGTGTGAATGTATATATGTGTATGTGGTCAGAGAGCTCTCTTTTTTAAGTCTGTTTCTACATAAGTCTCATTAATGTATTAATACAAGTTATGAGTGATAACTTGAAATTATTCTTGCCTTAAAATGATTAGTCAGTTGTATATTTATATGCTAAATTTACTGCAGCAAAGGGATATGGTCATTACATTATATTCCTCAAATGCTAATTTAAAATAGTTTCAAGGACCATTTCAATATATTATCTTCTTTTTCTTTCCAAATGGATACAAAAATTAATGGGAGAAAATATTTGCACACCATGCATAGAACAGGGACTGATAGTTAAGAGCCGCGAAGAGCTCATGCAATTAAAAAAAAAAAAAATAGGGGCCTTCCTGGTGACCTAAAGTTTAAGTCTCACCTCTATCACCCTGACGGCCTGAGTTCGATCCCCAGCCAGGGAGCTGACCCACATACACAGCAGACCCCTCCTACCTCACCCGCTGCTCCCCTCAGCAGTGTATTTCAGTAAACTCACCTATTTTGCTCCTCTACTGTCTCAGGTGAATCCTCTCACCTCCCTCACCTCTGGCCTAGATTCCCAGTTCTTATATGCAATAAATAAATAAATCTTAAAAAAAAAAAAAGAAAACTTCATCAAAAAATGGGCAGTAAACAGTCTAATTGGGTTTTAATTATAAAGTAGTTGGGTTTTAATTATAAAAATTTTAGGTGACAATTCAGCTATGTATCAAGTATTTTTAGTTACGTGTGTTAATAAATTTTTATTTTTTTACCAAGGAATCAGATTTTCCTATAAGTGAAGTAAATTTAGGCCAGTAAAACAATACTATGAATCTTAAATTTCTGTAAGTGAATATCAGATTTTAATAATAACTTTATAATAATAAATAATTGTTAAAGATTAAATGTAACATCAGTTTTTCCTTAGTAGAGTTGATAGTTTAAATAGAATAAAACTTTTTTTTTTTTTAATTGAGCCACACATACTGATTCTAGTGGGGTTATTTCTAGATAGTAAAAATCATCTGGGTCAGAAAAAAATTTGAAAAACTGGTTTATTCCAATTTCATAGACATAGCCACCCTTAATTTCTTACCAGATACATGACCTTAGACAGATTGCTTGACTTTCTAACCTCCAGTTCTTTCTTCATGTGTAATTGGGCCTAAAACTCACCTTACAAACAGGGTTCAATTTAATAATGTGTGTGAAGTACCCAGCATAAAGCCTGGACACTGCAGGCTCTCATTAAGTGTTAATAACTATGGAAATAGACAAAAATGGTTTTCTGACTAATTGGGGTCATAGACCCTTTATTATCAAAAACACATTTGAGCTTATTTTCCATAGTAAACCAATAGATTCATGTTGACCAATACAAGCAAAATATTCACAGGGTGATTTACCTATAAGAGAAACGTTAAAGCTATCTTTTTGAATACTACATGTGTTGGTTTTAGTGGGTAAAAACTATAGATGAATCACAGGAAATATAAAATAAAGGAAATAAATATTGTAGTTCAGCCACAAAAGCTCAGTCAAAATCGTCAGGTCCCTTTAGCTCTACATGGAAGAACCTCTCTGGCACTTTTGAGTGTTGTGTGGTTACTAGCTGGGCATGCAGGTGCTTGTAATTGACATTGCTAGTAATTGATAACCTGGATCTGGATATCAATAAGATGTCTGTGCATCACCTAGAATGGTTTATCCTCAAATGGGAAAATGGACCAGTAAACCAGATCGACCAGGTAGCGAGAGTTCTCAAGATTCTTGACCAACTATTTAACGAAGGTAATCATTATCAAATTACTTAGAGCAGTAAAACAGCAAACAGCTTGTAAACCAGGAAACATAGTTTCCTTTGTTTCAAATTTCATGTTCTCTTTTATTCAAAAATTCCAACCTTCCCTCAGCAAATAGTGAAAACACATCTAGGTTTATGGGAATATATGCTAAAGGCAAAGGCACTTCAACCAGGATGAAAGTGGCAGCAATAATTCACTAAAAACACTTTATACTCCAAGAGAAAGCTTCAGTTTCTGTGGGATGTAGCTAAATCAATATGAGGCTTATTAATTTATTTGCAAATGTTAGGAATTACTGTTGTTGGATTAACCACATCTAGAATAAAATAACAACAACAAAATTCTTGTTAACATAGATTACATTGATTAAACATAAAAAGTATTGTGTATTCCAGGGAGAGATACACAACAAAAATATGATATCCCTGCAAGAGATTATTCTAAGACTCTAGGCCCCTTGTGGGTTAGATGGGATTTTAAGTTTGTTATGTGAAATCAAAATTTCTTTCAATTATGTCCAATGCAAATTTAACAAAACAAAGTGGTTCACAATTCAAACTGAAGTTTTCTTGCTCTTAAGTTCCTAAAATGGTAACCGAAGTTATACATAGAGTAAAACATCTTTATACCTGATATAGCTATTCCCCTTCAAAAAATTGTATCTATTTTTAAATAATTTCAATTTCTTTGGCAAACCTGTAATGTTTAATTAAAAGGGATTTCCTCCCAGAGAAAGAGAAATCAAATAAAGCAAAAGATAAGATTAAAAATCATGAGAAAAAATAATCATGAGCAACACCTTCTCAAAACCAGGTAATAAATTATCCTACTGTTAATATGTTCCTTATAAAACCCACACACCAATAAATAACACATTTTAAAAATATGCAAGTAGAAAAAAATTAGCAAAAAATGTTTAAGTGCATCAATGTGTATTCTGTCCATCATTCTGATGGATGAATAACAAATAAATATTCAGTGTAAGTGATATAACTTATGTTCACTAAAGTAATCAGGAAATGCATAGATTAAAAACATCACTCCCTCGGGGCTCTGAGGATTCTAGTATCATGGAAACACCAAGGAAAGCTCCCCAAGACATTTTTCACATTAGGAGGATGGGATTTTTCACATTCGGAGGAGCAGGGAAAATGTGTTTTTGCATCTAGAAGGAGTATAGAGGCGTCTGATTTTAGCCCTATGGAAATAGTCATACACAGAAGCTTAATATCCCTTATATTTTTTATTTAATGAGTGACTTCAAGAAGTAAAGATGCAAAAATAACCCTGGCTTACTCCCAATCCTAACACAAAAATCTTCTCCTAAAAGATAATATGTGAAAACATTATATGAAGAAGCAATTGAAAAAAATGTGATTGCACTCCATGTGATATGAACAATAAATTAATTTTAAGAAATAACATATATGTTAACAATTAAAAACTTAACAAAACAATAAAATTGCACGTGACATTATAGTACAAATTAAGAGTTAAAAGAAAACCATAAAGATTATTATAGAGCAACATGATTAGAAATTTACCTGAGATGGGTCCTGTATTTCTGAATTATTATCTTCATTGGGAATACAAAGAAAAGATATTTGTCCCAGTACTTCTGTCTAGGAATTATGCAAGGACTCCAGTATAATATGACTCCAACGCAGAATTTTTATGGAAAAATCATTTGAAGTTTATATTAAGTATTAAACTATAATTAAAAAAACAAGACAAACACCTGTAATTCTACCCCCATCTAATCCCCCCCCAAAAAAAGCAGGCAAAGTAATTAAAACACTGTCTTAAATATTGGATCATAAAGACTTTAACACATAATCCCAGGTCCTATTTAATTTTTGGTTAAAATAATGATCTTCTGACATGATGAAAAAATGATGATCTTCTGACAGTAAGGAAGTAAAGGCAGATAAAGGAACAGAAGAGGAACTCTGGAAAGAAAACTAATTAGCTTCATAATCTTCCAAATATGAGGGGGAAACAATTTACAGAAAATGCAGAATTCCTCAATATATAGACTTACACACATTAATGAAGAACTTGAATAGTAAGATTTTCAGAATGTAACTTCATTTAGGATAAAAATACATAATAACAAGAAGTGGGTAAACACAAAATATTCTGTGGAAATTTATCTAATGAGGGTAACTGAGTAAATCTTGGATGTGAAAATTGTGAGGAATTGGGCCTCCCCGGTGGCGCAGCGGTTGAGCGCTGGGTTGTGAAGCTGCCCGCGGCCTCTGCGGCGCCGGTTCGATCCCCGGCTGCTCCCCGGCCACCGGAGGAGGATCCCACATGGCGCGCAGACCTCTCCTGCCGCCCGCTGCTCCCCTCAGCAGTGTACTTCAGCCCTTCTGCCTGCTCTGCTCCCCGCTCTGGCTCTGGTGAATTCTCTCACCCTCCCGCGCTTCTGACTGTACCCAGTGCATGTATAAACAAAACAAACAAATATAATAAATAAATAAATAAAAACATGCCTCTATTAAAAAAAAAAAAAAAATTGTGAGGAATACCTTGAAATTCAGTTTTGGTATATGATTTTCAAATGTCTTTAATCAATGATAATAAAAATATGACTCAATTTCTTTTTGCTTGATTAAAGTTATACCACTTATGAAAAGATAAAATACACACTTTTAAATAATTTCCCCTAACTCTTGATGGTAAGACAAATCTGTCAAATTCCTCTTATTATTTATGTAAGTTTGAAAAGAAAAATGATTGAAAAATTGATCTACATACCTCACTTAAGAAAAGTTAGTTCCCATACTCAGTATAATTAATTCTTAGCAGAAAAGAAAACTTAAAACTACATAAAATGAAATGGAAATTATTTAAGAACTATTTGCTGAGTCGTTTCTGAAGTAACTATTCAATAATCATGCTCTTAATCAGTAAACATTTTTATACAATTATATGGGGAGAGTTAATATTTCCAGATATTATGTTTCCTGGCAATTGCAGACCATGAAAATGCACTCTGTGCTAATCCATTTTAGTTTCATCTGCCTAATTAAAGAAAAGTTAAGAGTTAGACATCCAGCCTGGCGATACTGAAAATTCAATGTCTGAGCAATTTATAAACAGAGCAGGCAGGAGTAAGTTGTAACTATATAATATGTCTTCATTACCAGCTCTCATAAATCAGACTTTTGTTGCTAAGGAGCAATAGATATCATTTAATCCAACTGTCTTACTATAAAGAAGCTGAGACGACATCCAGACAGGTGAAATAGCAAGTCCAAGCCTTCTCTATCATTAGGTGCAAGGCTTCATTCCCACTTACTGATTCCTTGTGCATTGCTCTGCTCCGTGAAAACATATCACCTTTGTATCTTAATCAATTCTTTTATAGATTACTTTCAGTCAGACTGTTGTTTCTCAGATATAGGTTAAAATATGGTACATACTCAAACGACAATTGGCTATTCATTTTCAGTATATCCTACGGTAGTACAATAAGCAGGTAAATTTTAAAAATAAAATTTAAAATAAGAACAATGGTGTTAGTCATAAGCAATGCTAGAAAAATGTCTTGAATATTCACATTTAACAGCAAAGGCCAAGCACAAGTTGTTATGTCTAGCTGGTTTATTCTAAAATGTGTATTTCAAAAAATGATAAAATCAAGGTGCCTTTTCCCTTCCCAGCAAATGGTAGCTTGGCACTTCCTTGTCCCGTGTGTAACTAAGTGTGATCATGCGACTTCTTTGGCAAAAGACATTGGAGTAGCTGTCAAGGATGCCAATTCTAGGTGGGAGCTTTACAAGTGGTACATTATTCACCATTGATACCCCCACCCCCTGGTTTCAGTAAAACTGAAAAAAGTCTTCAGTAAAGGTTTCACAGAAGCCTCAGTAGAGGTGAGCAAGACATTAGCCTTTAAACTGAAGATACTGGGGCTTGAAGAGCGCTGGACTCTGCGTGGTGGATGAGTCAGTACCTATTCGTGGGACAGGATAAAGGAACAGATATTTCAGCCTAAATTAAGTCTAGTCCAGATTTCAACAACAACAGCAAAGTCACGTGGCATACGAAAAGATAAAACCACAGTTTGAAGAAGCACAGAAAGTGTCAAAACCAGAGTCAGATATGGCAGGAATGTTGGAATGATTAGACCGTTGATTAAAAATAATGGTGATAAATATGCTAAGTTTTCTAGTGGGAAAAGCAGACAACATGCACGAACAGATGGGCAATGTGAAGACAGAGAGGGAACTCTTACAAAAATAAAGTCTTACAAGAATAGAAAGGAAATGCTAAAGATCAGAAACACTGTGACAGAAACGAAGGGTCTTTGAAGTCACCTCTGAGCATGAGGATCTGTCAATAGAAACTTCCCAAAATTGGCAAGCCATAAGGAAAAAAGACTGAAGAAAGAAAACGGAACAAAATATACAAGAACAGCAGAGCAGAAAGTGTGAAGTATGGGATGGTGATGGGTATAATGGAAGAAGAAAAAGAAACAGGTGACATATCTCGAGCAGGAATGACTGAATCCCTCCCCTCCACTTAATGTCAGGCAGCAAAGCCACCCACAGCTACGGGAAAACCAGAAAGAAACGAAAACCAAAAACCTAGCCCCAGGCATATTCTATTCAAACTACAGGAAATCAAAGATAAAGGAGAAAACTTGAAAGGTTGGCATTTAACCATAATTGGTTTATTAAGCTTGAAGACCCAGTGGAGAAATGGCCATTTGAATTCTGAAGACTAACCGAAGAAGTGACAGTGCAGACGCCCCGAGGAAGCTGAGCCCGACCTCGACGTGGCGAGAACAGTGGCTTCGGGCCTGCTGTCCGGAGCCCGCGTGAACGGCGAATGTGGGCACGGGTTAGTCGCTGAGTAAGCAGAGAGGACAATGGCAGGAAATGGTTGGGGGGAGAGAGATAAAATACAGGCGTTTGGAACATTTTGTGTTGTTATCTTGGAAAAGGCAAGTTTGGAATAAGAGAAGGTGAGCAGATGTGGTAAAGGGTAGAAATGTTCACACTTGCTTTTGTTTATTTTCAAATTTGCATTTTGACAACAACACTCTAATGGTATTAAAGAGGACGGTGGGACTGGAGATGGACATTGAACGCAGAAGACATCTTAAGAAACTCTGTGCTTTTCGTGCAATCGAAATGGTTTGTGAGGATACGGCATGGAAAGTGCACAGGAATAACAGACCAACACAGAGCGTGAGGAGGGAAATATTGAAATAGTTAAAAAACATGATTTTTGAAATTAAATAACCTCAAAGAAAGTGTTGGATTTCATTGATAGGAGATGCATTAGGTAGGAAGGGAGGCAGGCAGGTAGGTAGGTAGAGATGCAGAGACAAAGAGATGGAGAACATTTTCTACTGTAAATTGGATGCCTGAAAATTCACTGGCTGTGAAGACTTAGACTCATACAGGCTGTTCATTGGTCCATGAAATATAATTAAATCAATGTTAACTACTCAGATCTAGCTTTGCTCAGATATTATCAACTTATTATAAACTATTTTAAAATGGTTTATCTTAGTAGAGTTAATGTATTAGCCTTTCTATATTTTTGTTTTGTTTTACTTTGCTTTGGTTTCCTTGTTTGAAATACTTAAAACAATTTTAAAGTTGTATAAAATTATTTTAAGATACCAAATCTCTCATTTATTACTAGTAAAATTTACCTATCACTTCATTTATAGAGACTTGGAACCAAAGGAAAGAATTAACACAATTTTCCCATTATTGTACAATGCTTAACTGAAGTTTATTCTTTAAAAATTTTTATTTTTTTAACTTTATGACTTTATTTTTTATACATTTTTATATCATTTTTCATTTTTGCACAATGTGTGCATTTTGGGGCTTACCTGGTGGCGCAAGGGGTTAAGTGCCACACTATGAAGCTGTCCACAGCCTTTGCAGCACGAGTTTGATTCCCAGCCCTCCAGGGAGCAACCCACATGGGGTGGCAGACCTCTCCTGACTCGCCCGCTGCTCCCCTCAGCAGTGTATTTCAGTCAGTCTGCCTGTTCTGCTCCCCACTCTATCTCTGATGAATCCTCTTACCCCCCCGCATCTGTGGCCTGTGCCCCAGCTCTTGCATGCATAAATAAATACATATTTTAAAAAAAGAATGCATTTTCATCTTGGTTATAGTCTCCACACAATTACTACCCCCCTTGTTTTGATCCTACTCCCTCCTTCCCCCCACCTCTGTAGTGTGTTTCTGGTTTATAATTGCTTGTCGATTTTGATTTTTACTATGGAAACAACCCAAATGCCCAAAAACGGATGGCTGGATCAAGAAGATGTGGTACATATACACAATGGAATATTACTTAGCAATCAAAAAAGATAAATGCATGCAGTTTGCAGCAACATGGATGGAGCTAGAAGGGATCCTGCTCAGCAAAATAAGTCAGAAAGAAAAAGAAAAAAACCAGATGGTCTCACTCATAGCAGGAATTTAGAAAACCTAAATAAGGGACCAGGAAAAAAACCTAATTGTAATAAAGTAAAAATTCTTAAATCTATGGTAGTTTGCTTAAAATTTCAAGAAAATTTTTCACATAAATATGATTTTAAAATAGTGAATTTGAACTTGTCATTTTAGAAAATATTTAGCAATAAAATCACATCACTATGTAATGACATTGCTTTTAAAGTTTATCATGTTTATAAACAAAAGTTATCACTAGTGGTAATTTCCCATAAATCTTTTAACTTGTTACTGTGAAAAATTACAAAGGTTGAGATCTGCTTAACAGTCTACAACTCCCTTTATATAGGCATTTTATCTTATTTTAGCAAATTCATTGCATTTTCAGAATAGACATTACATTTAATACTCATGAATAATTAATAAAAATGTATAGTGCAGATATTAATACAGAAATATCAATTAAATGTTTCAAATATTAGTGATAATTTTGTATTTATTTATGTGATTTTTATATAAAAATGATATATACACCTTTCAAAAAAGCTATATAGAGTTACTTTTTTACTTAAGCTTGTATAAAATAAAATATATTTCCATAATATTTTACATTATTGAGATTTTTATATTTGATAAAAAATAAATGAAATGTTACATTAGTATAGTCTAAAGGTATTTCCTCACATATTGAATGGGGAGTAAATTTTTCTTTTTTTTAATATTGTAAAATGGAACAGTAATAGCAATAGCTGTATGTCTAATGGGTTTGATTAAATATAGGAACGTTCTATGTTCAGGTATTAAGAGAGATTGCAAAAGTACCACATGAGATGAATATTTTGTTTTTCCTTTGTATGTGCATGGTTCCATTTCTCACTCTTATATATGATACATCAAAGTAAAATATGAAGAACAATTTATTCTAATCTTTGGCAGAATGTTCTGTATGTTATATTTATAATGCAAAATTCTCATCTAAAATTCCGGATATTATTCTATGAAGAAGGTATATTATATCCAGAAGTCAAACTCAATTTTTATGATGATTTAGTGTCTAGATACTGAAAATGAAGCAATGCTGCTACACTTTAGTATGTATGTCATTATTAGATGCACTGCAAACCCATATATTAATTATGAATTTGTTTATCCTTCCTTTGCTTTTCACTAAGACCTTTATTTAGTTCCTTAGTATAGCCTTTTCCTCCACTCTAAAAATTAAGTTGTAAAAGGATCTTTGCAATACTTCAGTCACATTCATATATCATATAAAAAAAGCTTCAAAACTTCTTGTCTCCTTTTATTTACAGTTTCCTAGTACTTTTATTAAACTTGAAAATGGGATCATAAAAGCATGTGTACTGATTTCAAAGCAAGACATTTATCTTTATAAATGTTCTTACACTGGTTAACAGCATAAAAGTTTCTCCAGCATTATTTTAAAGGTTTTTCTAAGGAAAAGAGAAAGCAATAAAACAAACTCCTCAATATGATGACAAGTGTTAAGTGCTAGTAGATATTAGAAAAATACTAAGTAATCAAAAAGTAGGATGCTAATTTAGGAGATTTAGTAAATGAAACTATCTTATATACCAAAATTTTGTATTTTTTTGTGATATGTAATTTAATCATTAAGGAAGTAAGTATATGTGATGCTGAAGTAAATCAGATGCTTAAGTGTTCATAAATTTTAAGTCATTTGCATTTGTTTTTGCTTCACTCTGATATATATATATTTAAATGAATTACAGAGTATGGATGTACCATACTCTAATAAATTGAGGCTTCAGAAAGCTTTTCTATAGGTAAAAGATTGAAAACAGATGAAAATAGTTGGTCACTGTTCAATCTCTTCTTCTATAGTTCCTCTCAGAGGCCTCATGAATATTTTCAGTATATATTAGCTCAAAAATTAAATTAACATCTAATTTCTGCATTATCTATAGATGAAATAAGAGGTTTCACAGGAAATAAAAACTGCATAGAATGAAGATGGAAGCAGCCTATCACAATTTTAACAGGACCTTACCCTTTTTGAGTAATTCTAGAACACTTCTTTAAGAGTAGAAAAGATTCCTTGTTTTTATACTCTCCTTTCACTTACTTTATTTGGGTTTATTTTGCTTCTCCTTTTCTGTTTTAATGAGATGGAAACTTAGATTATTTATTTTAGACTTTTCCTCTTTCCTAGTTTTGGAATTTCATGCTATAAATTCCCTTCTCAGCGCTGCTTTAGCTGCTTCCCCAAACTTGTGATATGTTGTTTCCATCTTCATTCTATGCAGTTTTTATTTCCTGTAAGACTTCTTATTTCATCTATAGATAATGTAGAAATTAGATGTTTTGTTTTCACTTATTTTGTGGGTTTTTTCACACATTTTGTGGTTTTTCCCATGGTGCAGTAACTAATTCCCAGTTTTATTCCATTAAGTTTAGAGAACATACTCTGTATCAATCCAATTATTTTATCGGTATTGAAGTTTGCTTTATAGACTGACTCTGATCTATCTTGGTGAATGTTCTACAGGTATTTGAAAAAGTTTATTCTGATCTTTTGAAGTGAATAAAAGGTTACTTTTTTAATGATTCATTACATAACATTTATTCATTAGACCCTTTTAGTATTTTCCATTTTTCATGCCTTCTATTATCCTTGCAGAATCTCTCTATAGTCGTTCTGACAGTTACTAACAAGGAAGGATTGATATCCTTTTCTGTAATTAGAAAGGGGTTGTCTAGATGCTAACTGAACCTATATCATTTGTAATATTCTTTATTTTTAGTGGTTTTCTTTTGAAGTCTTCTTTTACCATGAGCTATTTTTTTTAAATATTTTTTTAAAAATTCTAATTAAGAATTTTCCCAAGCTCCAATTTTCCTTTTTATTGATTTATTTTGAATTAGTGCACATTGCTAACTTTCATTCAAATATCTAAAGTATGTCAGATATAAAATAAAGTTTATTTCTGCATCAAACTGTACTTCTAAGTTGAAATGGCCAACACCTTTTGAATTACCACATATTTCATATCTTTTAATTTTATTAATCTGAATTCAGAAAATAAGCTAAAGGAGGAATTTTACTTCAAGTATTTATATATTTATTATATGCTAGTCCACATATCTATTAGCTAGACATCCATAGAAAAATGTTAATTTTAAATCAAATATCTCCCTTTACATAAAAATAACTTGAAATGGATTGTGGACTTAGATAAAAGGTACAGCCATAATATATTTAGAAAAAACAGCAAATCATAGGATTAGGGCTATTTTAAAACTTCTAACACTCAACAAAAAAAGAATAGTTAGTCTAAAGAAAAAGTATTCAATTAGAACTAATCAAAACTAAAAACCTCTGTTCTTTGAAAGTTCATGTAAAGAGAATATAGAGAAGCTATAGACTAGGTGAAAATATTTACACACAACAATTGGCTAATATTTAAAATATAAAGAACTCTCAAAATCCAACAGAAATAAATCTGATTAGCAAAATAAACACATACTTCACCAAACAGGATTTAAAAAATGGAAAATATACACACAAAATATGTTCAACATCATTATCCATTCGAGAAATGGAAATTAAAACCACAATGAGCTATTCATTACACACATCTCAGAATAATTAAAACTTTAAAAACAGTATAAAGCCAAGTAGTGGGAGGGCTGCAGAGAAACTAGATTATTCATCAACTATGGATGTGAATGTAAAATGGCACAACCACTAAGGGAAACAGTTTGGCTTTTTTTGTAAAAAGTAAATGTAAACTTGCATATGGCCTAACAATTGAACTTTGGGGAACCGAGCAGTGCCGTAATGAAAACATATTTCAGAAGCACTTGAACATGGATGTTTTTCTGACTTCATTTCTAATAAAAAGTAGAATCAACCTTGATGTCCTTCAGTAGTGGAGTAGTTAACCATACCTTCTTGCATCCACACCATAGACTGTGAGTCATCAGTGAAAGAGAGAGACAACTATTGATACATACAATAATTTGAATTCAGGAATTCATGCTTTGGGAAAAAAATCAATCCCAAAATCTTACATACTGTGTGATTCCCTTTATATAATATTTTTGAAGTGAGACGTTTTTGGAAGTAGATGACAGGTCAGTGGTCGACAGGTGATAGGGTCAAGGAAGAGAGAGGTGGGGGTTGCAAAACTGATTCTTGGGCCATTGGAACTGTTCAGGATCTTGGCTGTCAGGATGGACAAGGAAACTGCACAATGATTCATACGTGTAGCTCCTCATACACACTCAAAATAAGGCAAATCTGATTAAGATTAAAGGATTGTATCAAACACACTGCCCTGCTTGTGATATTATTGTAAGCATTTTGCTTTGTGGAATTGTCCTTTAGGTAAATGTCCAGTATTTTGTCTTTGTCATCCTGACTTATTTTTGCACACAGTTGTCTTGAACGCCTTTCATTTTGCTGTAAACGGCAACATTTCAACTTTCCTTATGGCTGTGAATGACACTCTAATGTGCAGATTCACTGCATCTTCTTCACCCAGTCCTCCTACCGGTGGACACTTAGGTTGTTGCCAAGTCCGAGCAAGTGTAAATAAGGTGACAGTAAATACTGTGGAGTGTGTATGTTGTGGCAAGCGTTGAACGGCAAGGGGGGCCAGAGGTCTTGGCCCCTGGCGAATTTTGACTCTTTCTCATTGGGCTCTCTCTGGCGTTCTCTCGTGGTCTCGTCTCTCACAATGTCCCGCCACCCCTACCGCCTCAGCCTCTAGGCTCAGGTGTTGCCCATACCACCCTCCGAGTGCCCACCATCAGGCATGCATACCCAAACCCATGCGTCCAAGCGCCTGCACAGGTGAGAGCCACAGAGAACGCAGCGTGAAAGCCTGACCAGCCGCTGACCCTACAGTGTCATTTTCTCAGCTGCTGGTTTGGCTGGTGCCCAGGAGCAGGACTGCTGGGTCACATAGTATTTCTAGTTTCCCTTGTTAAGGTAAATCCAGATGACTTTCCAGCACCAGTTTGCTGCTCTTTGTACTCACCTTAAGTAAAATCTTGTTTTACATTTTCCAGTTATATAAATAACTTGTCAATTTTGTAATTTTTTTAAGATTTATTTATTTATGCATTAAAGAACTGGGGGGGATGAGAGGATTCACCAGAAACAGAGTGGGGAGCAGATCAGGCCAATCTACTGAAATCCACTGCTAGGGGAGCAGCAGGGAGACAGGAGAGGTCTGTTGCGCCCTGTGGGTCAGCTCCCTGGCCGGGGATCGAACTCCTTCATGCTGCAACAGCTGGCAATAGCTTCATAGTGCTGAGACTGAACCCCTTGAGACACCAGGGGGGCCCTTATAAATTTTTAAATAACAAAAATAGAGAACAAATACAAAACTTTTGTTTATTTCCGATGTGTTATGCATTTTATAGGATGTGAAATATTTACGTTAATCTTTTGCATTCTGATTCTTTGGTACTTCACAACAAAACTGGAAATTTTTAAGTTATAAAATAATCTTTACATAAAAAAATTAATGATAATATAATTCAAAATTACGTGCAGATAAAGAATACTAAATACAGTTTCTATTATTAGATATTTAGTTATTACCAGCTTTTTATTATCCCTGTGAATACTGCCCAGCACATTCTTGAAGCAGTCATTCAGAAGCTTAAGAACCAGTAATTCCTAACTATAATGGGGGAGGGAGAAGCACAAATTCTTTTCCCTCCAAATATGCCATTAAAAAAACTATTAAGGGCCTCCCCGGTGGCGCAGTGGTTGAGCGCTGGCTTGCGAAGCTGCCCGCAGCCTCTGCAGTGCTGGTTCGATCCCCGGTTGGCGAGGGTCCCACATGGCGCGCAGACCTCCCCTGCCGCCCGCTGCTCCCCTCAGCAGTGTACTTCGGTCCTTCTGCCTGCTCTGCTCTCCCCTCTGGCTCTGGTGAATTCTCTTACCCTTCCGCACTTCTGCCCATGCCCAGTGCTTGTATAAATAAATAAATAAATAAATAAATAAATAAATAAATAAATAAATAAAGCTTAAAAAAAAAAAAATTAAGACAAAACTTACTTCAAAGTCACAATGCAATCAAGATTACCATTGCTATTTTGATAGGTTCTGGAAAGGCTTAAAATAACCACACTAATCATAGTGATGTGAAGAAAACACTATTGAAGTCTATGACTTTGCTGACTTTTACTTCTGAGCAAATTCAACAAAATGAGATGCAATCTTATCCATGTTAGTGAGTGGCTGAAAGTCGCTACCAGTCACAGTTTGTGGCAAATGCCTGTGATATGCAGTAGCGGTCTGTGTCAGGTTCCTGTGCTGACCTAACTAGGGCCAGACCTGCACGCTGCCCCTACCTTTCCCTTCCCAGGCCAGTGCTCAATGTGGCCAGCTTGCAAAGGGGATATGTCCTGAGAGTTTTGACTTTCGTGTAGCTCCTGGGAAAAAGACTAATAATCTGCTTCAATTTACCAAACCAGGTGACAGGTAGAATCTCACAGAAGTCAAATGGAATGACTACTCTAGAGACATTTTTTTTTTTTTTCTTGAGTCATCAGGACAAAAATGCCTTCTAGATGAGACCAGGCATAGGTGCTGCTATGGGGCAGTGGGGTTAAGAGTGTGATAAATGTGACCCACATAAAATCCCTTCTTATTGTGGAAAAATTCTTCTGACTTTTGAGTTATTAGCCAAGAAAATTAGAAATGAAAAAAAAAAATGAGAGGGGTAACAAATGAGACAGAAAAGGAAAAATTATTGTCAAATAAAATGATGTATTTCATAGTAGAAAAATTGAGGAGAGCCACTTGAAAGGTCATTACCAATAATAGAATCAATATATTAATATATAAAATTAAGCATATTTTTAAAATCACATACAATTAACATGTAAAATCCAAATACACGAATGCAGACCAAGATAAGTGGCTAGAAGATGATTTAATGAATGAAAATAGCAGCAGAAAATAATATGAGATTCTTAGGAAAATCACAGGAGGTCACAGTTACACGACAAATGGAAAGACACGCCAGACTTCTAGCTTGGGAGACCCAGTCGCCTACAAACATGAGTTTGAGTCAAGCATGTGACATGCACATGCCATGACGTTGAGCAGCAAAGAGCCGATGGGGCGAGCAGACGGTGTCTTGCTGCTTTTTCTTTCATCCATTCAAACAAACTTGATGGCACGCGTTTTCTGACGTTTACAGGTTCTTGACAGGTTCGTTATTCTCATGCGATAGAGTTCCCGTTCACGTTCCCTCCCACAGGTGACCCTGTGGTCACATCGCGCCCACCAGCCACCATCCCGAACCCCCGGGCCCTCAGGAGGCTGGGCCACGGGGCTGCAGGGTGCTTCGGGGCGCTCTCCCCGGCGGCTCTTTCGTTTCCAGTGCCCCCAGACTCGATAAAGGTGGCAGAAGCGTCATCTTTTTCTCACAAAATCCTTTGCCTTTTATTCATGCTGACATGATTTGGGGCTGTTAGAGGTTGTCCTGAGACAATGGTCTGGCCAGCGTGAAGCAGGCAGCCAGGCCTGGTCCTGCCCCGGGAGGATGAGGTCAGGGGGCACCGTCTCCTCCTGCCACCTGTGCCCTGGAGCGGCAGGAGGCCGGGCGCAGCAGTGGAGAATCGGGCGGGGCGATGCAGCAGGCGAAAGGGCAGGTCCCTGACAAAGTGGGCTCAGGACAGAGATTCTCTGGACAGTGACTCTCTGGACAGTTTGCGTGTTGCTAATTGAGAGAGAACTATGCTTCCGTCTAATTTAGTTTCTGTATTTTAGTAGAAAAAAAGTAAATCCTAATAAAGGCAAGGGTATTGAGCCAGGAGAGAAGAGCGAGCTTGGTTTTAAGACTGTAATATGCTGTCAGTGCCCTTTGGATGCAGAAGATATTAAATATTGATTCCTTCTCGATAAGGTCTTTGCAGACCCTCTGCTAGAGTTCCAACTCCACCTCCCTTGGGACAGTCAAACAGCAATCTTTTGACTGCATGTTTACGAAGCCCCATTAGCATCTCCAGCTCATTGAACACGGCTGGGCTCTGGGGGCTGAGGTCATGGTGACCTGACAGAAGTCTACTCGGTGGGGTTTGATCCATCGGGAGGCTGTCATCCTGCAGACCAGAGCAGAACTTGGGAGTGGAAACCCCAGGGACCAGTGCTGTAATCGAGAAGTGACTGCAGCCTCACTGGACAACTCTGCGGGTCTTCACAAAGTCAAGCTCACCTGGCTGTAGGGAAATATCCAAAGCTGGGTCTAGACTTTCAAATGGGAAGTGGCATACCCAGCTCCAGCCCACGCTTGCTGGAGGGCTGTCCCACCAGAGAAGAAAGAAGCAACAATTGACATCCAAGAGTGGGGGGTAACTTCCCACAGGCTTTGGGAAAGTGGGATTTGTTCAGTGACTTCCTTCCAAAGAGCAGAGTATGGGAAGGATTAAAGGAAAAAAAAAAAAAAAAAAAAGAGGCAGTTGACTACAGAGAAATCTGAGAAACCATATATCAGCCAAGTGACCAAGGTCAAAATCAGCAGTGACAGTTCCTGTTGATAGCACGTGCGCTTGATAGAATGTGAAGGAAAACGGCACTTTACCTCCACGGTCTTCCTCTCAAAGCTTCTCCCCCCAGTGTAAACACCAGGAAAACATAGCAACTCCGGCTCAGGGACATTCTGTAACAAACCTAACCAGATCTCTGCAAAAAGCCAAGATCATGATAGACCAAGGACCTTCATGGACATCTTGGATGCTGTCACAGCAGGGGAGCTTCAGGAGACACGATTGTAACTTGTGATATGGATTCCTGGATGGAATTCCAAAGAGGAAAGGGAAGATGGAGCCTGGAATGTAGCCCTG
Source organism: Talpa occidentalis (assembly GCF_014898055.3). NCBI lineage: Eukaryota > Metazoa > Chordata > Mammalia > Eulipotyphla > Talpidae > Talpa > Talpa occidentalis. Next base: position 116,346,436 of record NW_023605194.1, read on the forward strand.
GCCTAGTTAGTCCCCCTCCTTCTAATTCCTGATCGAGAACAACCTCTCCCTGCAACTCTCCCATAAACTCTTCATCAAGAGCTGAGTCCAGGGAACCAGACCTATGAAAAGAATTTTCCCCTGAATTTTCAGAGGAGCAAACGTTCATGTGCATCAATATCATACATCATGTGTGTGTTGAAAAGGTTGATCATTACTGAAGAGAGAAGAGAGGCCCTTTCTTATTATGATGTGCGCCTTTGTATTGCTAGGATTCTGCCGCATGTTTCTATATTACTTATCCAAAAAAAGAATATAATTCAAATACAAAAAGAGTGAATTTGACCTATGTAAAAAAAATACTCTGCTATGCACATATATTTAGTACATGTAACACCACCCACATAATATATGATATAGATTCACATGAATGTGTGTTTCTCTGAAAATTCAGAGGAAAATTCTCTTCACAAGTCTGATTCCCCAGACTCAGATCTTGATGAGGATTTATCAGGAGAGTTGCAGGGAGAAGTTCTGGATTAGGAATTAGAAGGAGGGGGGTGAACTAGGCAAGGGCTACATTCCACCTTCCCAGAGTGCTCCGCAGCGTAGACCACAGCTGAGTGTGGACAAAAGCATGAGGTTTGCCTTCATTGAGAGCTGTCGCTGACTGGCCGAGTCCTTGCTCACTCCTTTATCCCACAGATGTAAACTCCTAGACACTCCCCTCCGCAAAGAATGCTAAGTACAGTAATCCTCCCTCTCTGCAGCTTCCTTTCTGTCGTCCAAAATTACTACTCAGTAAGGTATTTAGAGCGAGAAATCACAGCCACATAACTTTTATTACAGTATATTGCTATAATTGCTCTATGTTATCATGAGTTATTGTTGTTAATCTCTTACTGTGAATCATTTATAAATTACACTTTTTCATAGGTGTTTATGTGCAGGGAAAGCATAACAGAGAGCGGGGTTGGTACAATCTGTGGTTCAGGCATCCGCTGGGGGTGCTGGACCTGGTCCCAGCAGATCGGGGGTCCGGGATGGGAGCCAGTCATCTGAGGAACATCCTGGTGAAGTCCCCGCGCAGCGAACCACAGAGACCAGGGAAGGTGGCGCAGAAGAGAGCCTGCGAGCAGCAGCCTCACCCCTGCAACTCTGCACAAGCGGACCTAATTTGAGGCATAACCTGCGCTCTTACTTTCTGAAGAGAGAAATGATCTAATGAAAAGAGCAGGATGGCAACTAAGATAAAAGTCTGTACAAAAACTTCACAAGATTTAGAAACTCTGAACACTTGTTACTGCACATGATCTAATCCAGAACCTTTGTAGGGAGAACTCAGAGATGCATTCTTCAATTTAGAGAGAAGGCAAGAGAGAGAATTAACCAGAGAGTGAGCGAGAAAGAGAGGAGAGGAATGACTCTCACATGGTGATACCACCTTTGGCTGAAGGGAGCACTTCTTAGCTCAAATAATGTTCTATCAAGAAAAATAAAATATATAAACATTTCAACACAAAAAAAAGTCACTGATTATAATTCAAAACTAGATAAAGTTAGAAGGCAAGTAGTAAGTTACAAGACCTTGTAACTTTTATGGTATTTAAAGATAAATTTGGAAACTATGTAGGCATGTATTAATACGAACAAGAAAAAAATAACTTCCACTGAAGGATGAGCCCCTGATGCAGCCTCCCCACTCTGCTCTGTTTCTCTCTCTTACGCACTCACATCTCCAACAAGAAAATCCCCATAGAAATATAAAATAAAATAATCACACCAGTGCTAAAGGAAAACTGTGCAGACGAAGTCCTCTCTATATGGAGGAGTTAATAAATTTAGAGTTCAACTCCTTCGTATTCCAAATTGAATTTGTTTTCAGATGAAACTAATGATTGTAAATTAGGGGATAAAAAGAACATCTGGAACATACTGTCAAAACTCTGATTGGGAGTGCATTATAACCAAAAAACCAAGTTCAAGACATATACAGTCTACAAGGTCCATTTGAAGACATTTATACATATCTGAATGCAAGGTAGATGATAATCATCTGAGGATAAACATATGTTTGATATTATTGTTACACGATTTCACATTGTTAGTTAATGAAGGTTTTATGAAAGGGAGTAGAAGAAATAATGGGCCTTATCACCTGATTGCAAGTCCCAGCTCTGGCATCTGCTGGCTCTGTGACTCGATGAGTTGTTTAGCCACAAACATCACTACTCAGACTCTTTCTTCATGCATTTTGGACACTTTTTGCCACATTTAACTCGAAACCTTGAAGTAATGGCCATCACGGCTCCTTACAAGAAGGGATTGTGGTGTGTCTCCATTTTGTATGCTGATGCTTTCATTTGTTTCTTTATTATTTTAAAATGTAATTTCTTGGATCACAAAGGGCACTAATTTAGGATCGTTTGTCCATATAAGACAATTGTTGGCTCCCTAGAGAGGTAGATGATAGATGATGGATGGGTAGATGGATGGATGAATGGATGGATGGATGATTGGACGGACAGATAGATCCAACCACCCACCCACATAACTTTCATATATTTATATTCCATTGAGCTAGGTATTTTCTTTCATTTTTAATTAATGACTTCACCTTTAAAAACTAACTAGAAAAAAAACACCTTAATGACACATTAACCTTGATAGTGACAGTAACAAGGATTAAAGTTATTGAATGGAGTAAGCTATTATTTATAAATCTTAAAAAGTCAAAACATTTCCGTGTAGTTAGCCACAGATATTTACATGCCACTTACTTGGTTTTAAGATGGTTGAATACAGCAGATGGATAGTTTGTTGAACTGATTTTTTTCATCATATAGACATGACTTGTGAAGTTGAGAATGGATTTGATTTTTACCATCTGCACAAGGATTCTTTCCTGGCATATTTTGTACAGCATGACATCTAATTTAGTTACTAGAGTTGCTCTTCATATTCCTAAATTCAAATAATTATGATGTATTTAAAATATTCTATATTATATAGTTCTATTCACTCTGCAAAGATGCCTTGAGTATGAAATACTGAGTGTTTTTCCACTTGGAAAGAAAATTATCTGTGTTTCACATTTGTTCACTAATATTAAGACATGATAAAAGTAAAAAAATGGACCCCATAAACCAAGTCACCTCTAAATTATTAGGCTGTATATTACAAAATAATAATGTTGGGCAAAGGAGGGATTTCTTCACTGTACTTTCTTAGAGCAAACAAATATTAGAAGATTAAATTTAATTTGAAATCTGGCATTTTAATTCCAGTTGTGCTTTCAAAGGAAAATCACACATCCATGGTCTCACGGGTCAATATTACAATTTTTGTTATATGATTGGCACTATTTATTTAAAGAAATAATGTGGAAAATAACAGATTTAGCAGCAAAATGACACCAAAAGGATTTTCCAGCTTTGCAAATATTTTTCTTTGTAATGGTAGAAGAAGAGAATTAAATGAAATGTGTGAGAAGTGGTATGTTTAGAACGCTTACCACCTATTTATATTATCACCAAGTATATACAGGAGAGAAAAATTAGCCTGTGATTTCATCATTGCTGGGGTGGTACACAGTTAAAATTGAAAACAAATATTTGCATGATTGAGGAAAATTGTTTGTTTTTTTAATTTCATGAAGCTCCTTGAAAATATTTTAGCAAACCAGAGATCTAAACTATGTTACATGCCATATTAAACTTTATTTCTTAATATTCTGATCCAAATACAATCATTATATATTATCATGAGTCATCAAAAAGCCTTTTTTTCTATAATCAATAAGTGCTTGAATTTGGAAACTGACAGAATATTCTTTACTGCTTTGCTGAATTCCTTAGTATTTATATCACCCTGTGAAACTTAATAAAAATCTATAGTCTTAATTGTCCACATCAAAAAGTCCTGAATAATAACAGAATCAATCTCACAGAATTGTTTTCAGTAATGAAATAATTAATATGTGGAAAACAGCAAGATGAGGAGAACATAAAAGCAGAATGTAAAAGTCTGATAATGTTGTCATTATGTAGTCTGTCTTGATCACGGTGTGTATGTCTACAGCCATTAAAATGCACATGCAACCACCTTTAGTTTTCTTTCAACTTGATATTAATTGCTTATATTTAAGTGTATTTACATATTAAAAATATGTTTTAATCCTATGAAGGGACCATTTTTAATTGTACCAGTAATTCACATCTTGGTGGGAGAATTATGTTAGCGGGACAAGAGAGGTATTAGAATTAAAGACATCTGTGATGTTTTTGTTGATTCCATGATCGGTGGGGTGGCTGAGTAACACGGGGCTCCCTCTGTCTCTGACTGAGAGGGGAAATGACCATCATTCTCTTTGGTTTTTAACAATATCTGACACATGATGGACATCATTTATAGAGTGAAAAAAATACACAAATTGAGAAAAATCTTTACATATCAGTCAAGTTTTCACCTGACATTGACACTATTCTACATTTCTTTTGAGTGTGCTTGATTCCAGGTGCTTCTTCTTTGGAATGGTTAACCAGAAGAGTAAAAAAAAACATGTGTTTCTATAAAATGGAAGGATTCCTGCATTTGAATGTGAATTTTTAAGATTTCCTAGTATGCAGCTGCAAAAATGGAAAATGTACCATAGATAATAATCCAAAGATTCACATAAATAAGATTTTGGTAAAATTCACCATAGTTTGTAATATTAGTAAAACGGGAATGATAGCCTTCATTTTTCCTTAGGTAATGTGTGTGCACGTATTTTAGATTCCTTTCGAGATGTGAAGACATAATTCGATTCCTAACAGGGCAATGACACATGGCGAGGCAGAGAAACCTTTGGTTCCTTGTTTCTCAATATTTATATTTTTCAATGAAACCAGATGGTGGGTGAAGCCTGCCACCTCCCCCTTCCAGGGATGCAGTTACTGGCAACAGCCCAAGTAACCTGGTGAAACTCTCAGCAGCGCTCTCACTGCAGCCAAGTTTCTTCCATTGAGCCCCCCTCTTTGGAGCCTGGCCAGGCTAGCCCCAGCCTCCATGAGGAAGGGGAGGCAGAGTTGCCTTTCCTTTTAAACTAATGGTGTTTGAGTCCGCCAGTCCTTCCCCGGTCCTGAAATGGGGGTGAGGGTATGTGTGTATAGGGGGTGCCCTAGGAAATCAGCAGTAGCTCTTGGAGATGGACTTGCTTCTGTGGGCTCAACCTGAGTCGAATCCCAAGTACTGGAAATAAAAGAAGAAGATGGTAGCGCGGATAGGCCGTCCTGTCAAGGCTGATAAGCATCCAAGGGCCTCTGAGCAAATGTTCTTAGGAAGCAGGGATTTTGCTGCCACAGCAAGTAAAGGAGATTCTTCTTAGAAAACCTAGTACAGTTGTCTGTCAGAAAATGATTCCTCCAGCAGAGCATTCTGTAAAGCTATTTTTTGTGTGTTGAAACTGTATGATGTGAATACTCTATACATGTAACATATGCAAAACATACAGGCTGTGTATTATATACATGCAGCTTTTTCCATCTCTGTGCATTATATAAAATTTAAATCAGCCCAGGCATAAAAATACCCCAGTTCTTTAATGCAGATAAATTAATGTTAATTAAATCTATTAAGTTCTGTGTTGATGCTGGCATTTTATGTAGGCAGCACCATCTGGCAGGTTAGTATGGAAAACATTATAGAGTTTACCACATAAAATTGAGATGACATATATGAATTTATAATTATGTTGTCTTTTACTATTTGTGTCTCCTGGCTTTCTTAACCTAAAAAAAATAGGAAATGCTAGAACATGAAGACAAAAAATACTGAGATTAGATCGAGCAGGGTTTGAATCCTGGTCCTATCTGGTCTATTTTAGGAGAGTTCCTTAGTCTTTGTCATCCCTGTGTGCCCCCACCACCAAATAGTTACGACAATGATTAATTTCCCTTATAGTACCTTCTGAGAAACTCATAATAAGTAATAGAAACTATTTTGTGTTTTTAAAACATCCCTGATCACTCACAATTTTTATGTCACTAAAAGATAGAACACAATTTAGAAACGCCATGTCCCAAAGAAACACAATGCTTTCATTCATTTAGAATTCAAGGGCATTTCAAGCTGCCATTTAATGGTGCAGCAGGATTAGAGAAAAACCCTGTCATCTTTGAGTTAGATATTCAAGTATTACGTTGCCAATTTGCTGTGAAGTGACGTCCGTGGGAGTTGAGTCGTGTGTGTTAAGGTGTCCAGCCCAGCTCACTTTCCCTAGAGTTTTATAAGCTAAGCAGGGGGCGATTCATTTATGTATTTTGAACAAGAACTTCGGGGACTCAAATACTTGCTCAAATCACTTCCTGTGACATGGAACACCTCTGGTCCTGCCTCTCTTGTCTAAAACTCCAACCTAGGAGCAGAACGTGGGACAGCAGGCTTGAAGGTGCCTTGAAAAACCTACATAACAAGTAAAGTACCTTCAGGGAGGAAGAACAGTAATGAATATTTCTAGGGAATGTAATGGGGGAGAAATGGACTGAAACATTTTTCTACTGAAACGTTTGACCCTACACTGCCTCTGAGCTCCCCACCCTGTGATAACATATCACATGTTTTGATTTTATCTGTAGTTGACTGTGCCCGGTTCTTTTTCTGTATATAGAGTCTGTGAAAACCCACACAGTCATTGGGGAGGGGAGGCATGTGCGCTGTGTCTGCTCCTCACAATGCTCAAGACTTGAAATTCGTGTGTGTTTCATCACCCTCGTTAATCGTTTCCCTTTAGGATTTGAACGGGATCCTTTCTGTGCGCAAGCCCTGCTGTGGAGCCCACCTTTGGGAGAGCGTTCCCCTGAGTCAGTCTTCACCCAGCAGCCAAACATGTGCAGAAGCAGACACGGTGACCACACAGCTGAGCCCCGCCTGCCCCCAGCTCCCCTTCTTCTGCAACCTGCTTTCACCACTAGTGTTGAGGACCTGTTTACTCCCATTTCAACTCAATATCCATTCATCATCGTTTCATATTGCGCCGGGAGGAGGAAAGGATTCTCCAGCATAAACTTTTAAAATATGACGTCGTGCTGAAAGTGAGGCAGATCCCATTCATGACTGTCAAGAGAACTTCATATCTTATTTGGGAGGACTTGTTTCCTTGCCTCCATTTCTTCATATAAAAATATATGATGACCACATGTTTTCTAATATTCCATTTCTCAGTCTTTTCAATAGCTTCTCCATGTGGTTAGAGCCCTGGATCAGATCATCGCTAGCACTGACTCTCCGGAGAGTCTTCCTAGGTTTTTCTCTATTTCGCCACCTCTCTAATCAGTTTACTGTCCTGAGGAAGGCCCCCGTATCTCTCTACATCAGAGCACTTTAAATAATCAATAAGTGCCAAAGTCTGCATTCAAACACGTTTTATTTCAATTCTCATATATTTACACACTAAAGTGAATGAACAGATTCGTATTGATGGTTTTCAATAACTGTATTTCAAGTACCGTTTCATCTTCCTGGCGCATTATGAAACAATGATAAATGGGTATTGAGTTGAAATGGAAATAAACAGGTCCTCAACACTAGCGGGGAGAGAGGGTTGCAGAAGAAGTGAAGCTGGGAGGAGGTGGGATCTCAGCAGTTGCGGTCACTCAGGGGCCAGCAACCAGGCTGAGAGGCCACCGGAACACGTCTCCCCACGTCAGCTGACCTCCTGCCCCGGGTCAGTGCCCCCCCGCCCCGCCCGTTACAGGAGACACAGGGACTTTATATCCTCACGGCCCATCTGGTAAATGAAAATTCTTGTAAAGACCCCAGTGGTCCCGGACCAGGTCACCTATTCATTGCTGTGGCCACAGAAGACCAGTCCCATTAGAACCATCCAACAAGAGGTGGTGTTTGGGGGTAAATTGGGAAATATTCACAGAGCAATGGGAACAGATGTGGTTGGATCTCAGTTTGTCCAATCTGTTCAATGAGGCATAAGATAAGGCAGGAGGGCCCATTGACGCTGCAGCTGCATTGTTATTACACAATATGAACAATGAGCAGCAGTGACATTAGTCAAAATACACAGCACCAACTCTAAGCTACTTGACAGCGCTTGGTTTTCGGGGAATAACTCATTCGAATAACATGAAAAGTTACAATGGTTTAAATCTAGTGCTTTAAAAAATGTCATTTGTTTTAATCTGTTGAATTAAGTACGAAATATTGAGTTATTACCTGGTCCAATAATTAAATGATTGAGGATATGTTTAGTGGTAAGCAACAGAAATCTTGCCTAGCATGGATACTCACTACTTATGTATCAAGAAACCCTTAGGGCAGCGCAGTAATTTACTCTGAAGACCCAGCCCCTTCACTCCAACTTTAGGTGGGGTTGGTGGATGGCGGTGCCAAGTCCATCCTTCAACGTTTTGAAAGACCAACTGCACTGCCAGACACAAACTGGTCACGTCACGGTCAGCGTTCTCAAAGTAAGGACACAAAAGAAAGGCGACACATAGACTTCCTCCTGGCCTCGAGTCCTCCTCCCATCAGCACAGCTATGCACCCCAGTGTAATGGATGTCATTACTGACTTCAGCATTAAACTACTAACATAGTTGGAAGGTCTTGAAACATACGGATACTGGCTTCTTCCCCTAACCATGGAGCCCTGACCTCCAGAGCATCAACATTTCCTGAAACCTTCTCAGGTGAATATAATGGGAACCTGTGTTCAAGACCCATCATTTTAAGCTGACTGTAATTCACCCCCTTCATCAGGCACTTTTTACCTGAGAAAGTTGGGAAGGCTGTGAGGGGGAAATGAGACAAGATGTCCAAAGAGGAAAAACACAGCACCTCAAAGTAAGACTCACCAGTGTCTCCAAGATGCCAGTGTCCCACAGGGACTAACACTCCAACCGAGGCGACCCCCAAGGAAAGCAATGCTGAGGCTTTCCAAAAACCTCCTGAGAAATAAAGTGTAACACAGGCTAAACTTAACTTCATGAGGGTGACTGTGCATCACGAGTTCAGGGCGGTTGCATATGGTGAGGGGGGCTACATCCTCCCCGGTCCTGCAGGACAGAAAAGACACACCCAGATAGAGAAGCTGTGTTTTCACGACTTCACTCTCATATCTTCCAGCCAAGAGCGAAGCCAAATACCATTATATTTTTATCTCTAACTATAACATTTTGCTCAAAAATCTTCGTTGCTGATGCGAGATCTAATTTACTGTCCAGTCAGATTCACTCTATTCTCTCTTTTATGGGGGAGTAACATGTTTTCAGTTTTATTGAGCCGGAGTGGACACAGAAGATGACATGAGATGTACAGTGCAGCGACCGGATGTGCCTCTGTCGTGAAATGCTTGCAAATAATATAGCCCTCACCTCACTATTTTTGTTGTTTACTATTTTGTTGTTTGGGACAGACCTTTTATGAGCTATACACGTTTATTCTCTTAAAGGAATGGTGATTTAAATGTAAACAACGAAATGAGCATATAGTTACAGTGATTTAAAATGTATAAAATATAGGAGATGACATTTGAAGCTTTCATTCTATTACTCTTTTAAAGATATCTGTATTTACCCATAAATTTCCATGCAATTTGGTGGTATTTGGGACAAATACTTGTTTTAACTTTGGGAGAATATATTGTATGCTTGCTTTTACAGATGGGGTAAAATAGGTGAATAAGAAATAATTAGAAAGTAAAAAAAAAAAAAATGGCAGAGGTCTCAGAAAAGGAAAAGATAAACCAACAACAACAGGAAATCCCTCAAATGTTACTGGCTAACCCACACTCACTCGGGAGAAAAATCTGCTGAAATCTACACATGCAAACACTTCCCAACTGGCAGGGGTACTGCTCTGGGCTGGTCACTGGGAGAACCATGAAGTGAATAACAAAGCACAGAAAGAATGAGAAAAGTCTTTTCTGAACAGTGGGTTGATCCTATAATCTGCAAAAGTTAAACATTAAACACTTCTAAATAAACTTTCATTGAAAAAAGGTCTGGAGCCTCCGTGGTAGCTCAGGGGTTAAGTCTCAGCACTATCAAGCAATCGCCAGGCACTGAGCAAGAGTTCGATCCCCGGCCAGGGAGCTACCCACATGGCACAACAGACCTCTCCTGTCTCCCCACTGTGCCCCTCAGCAGTGTATTCAGTAGTTCTGATGGTTCTGCTCACCACTCTGTCTTTGGTGAATCCTGTCACCCCCCCACACCTCTGGCCTGCACCCCAGTTCTTGTATGCGTAAGTAAATAAAAATAAATCTTAAAAAAATAAAGGGGCCTCCCCGGTGGCGCAGCGGTTGAGCGCTGGGTTGCGAAGCTGCCTGCAGCCTCCGCGGCGCAGGTTCGATCCCCGGCTGCTCCCCAGCCACTGGAGGAGGGTCCCACATGGCGCGCAGACCTCTCCTGCCGCCCGCTGCTCCCCTCAGCAGTGTACTTCGGTCCTTCTGCCTGCTCTGCTCCCCGCTCTGGCTCTGGTGAATTCTCTCACCCTCCCGCGCTTCTGACTGTACCCAGTGCATGTATAAACAAAAACAAACAAACAAACAAACAAATAAATAAATAAATAAATAAATAAATAAATAAAGAAATAAATAATAAAGAAAACCAAGTAGGAGCCTGTTTCATTTATTGTAGAAGTATATACCCAGGCATTAATAAAATGAATACAGATATTTTACTTACCAGTCACAGGTGCAATGTTATTTTTTAATGGAGTAAAAACTCTCCTATTAGCATTTGTCAGGGGTTCCGCACCGACAAGCCTGCACAGGGAAGGTGACTGGAAGCGGCCTCTGCCGTGGGCGCCTCAGCCCATTTCCATTTTAATCGGTTCTCAAGTCAAGCATCTCTGGGAGACACTCACCTGAGAAATTAATGAGAGCAGAGATGGGAGACAATAGCTGCCAGTAGTCCTTCACCTGCTTTTGAAGAGCAGTGATAGAGCGTTAATATTGGAAGTTTGATATATCTATGCTTTTTATAAGCATTTGGCTCTGTAATATGCTTCATCTGCTTTCAAAATTGATACCTTAAATTGCTGAGCAGCTATACGTGAACACTCACATGATATACTTAATTTCTTTACTTGAAATATTTTAATCCTCCTATTTTTAACAAATGCTAAGTAGAGAGTTGGAATCACCTATTAGAGATTTAAAATTCTCCCAGTATTTAAATGCAGAACGTTAACTTTATAAGCTCTGTCAATAACAATTTATAGTCTTATACAGAGGGATAAGAAAAAAAAAATGAATTTAAATTAATGGCCAAATCAATGTAAAATTTAGAAGGTTTTTAGTAGTATGTTTTAAGTTGCATTTGAAGATTTCAGAAACAAGGATGGCAATACAAATGATTGAAGTTGGCTAATGCTTTATAAAAGTAGCAAACAACTCAGAAATAGTAACTCAGTATACTCACTATGAACTCAGCTACCTCTGATAATCTTGCATTTATTACTGAACATGACTATATCCAAGTGTGAAAGACATGTTGAAAACAGCAAATGAATAAAATAAAATGAAAGTTCATATGTATCTCGAAAAAGCTGTCTATAATTCATTGTCACAAAAATTAGATAAACCTTGCTAACACTGAAGTGGAAAATACATTTCGAGGATATGGGAAGTTGTTGGATTTTTCCCTATATGCTTTAAAGAAATTTTGTTAGTTAATCTCTTTGAATATTAATCCAGAATTATCATAATTTCCCATTGGATCTGAATGCTAACAATAACTGACCTCTCTTAATTGGTGATGTTTTGTCATTTTTCATCTTATTTTCTGATGTGATTAAATAGAAAGGTAGGAATGATAATATAATCCGTGCTTAGGCTGATACCATCTTAAACTGGAAGTCCTTTAAAGGAAGAACGAGAGAATAAAATTTGTATCTCCAAATAATCACTCTCCATAACACCCAATAACTTAGATATTTATAGATTAAGTTAAAGAGGGAAAACTATTAGAAAGAAGGAAGACATCTAAAAATAAGAAGCATCCTCATCAATGAAAGAATATTAATACATTTCATGGTATGTTTTATGATATAAAGCATAAAAACAACTTTATATAATGAAATATTCACTGAAATTAAAACACTGATAAATATTTACTACAAACATGATAAAAGTGGTTGACATTCAATAAATAAACCTTGCTAAGATATAGGAAATGCTTATAACCAAGTAGAACTGCAAACTGTTTGAATGTGTGATGACTAAATATTTGGAAAGAAGTTAAATTAACCAGTATTTCGGTTCAATGAGTTAACACATTCACAGTGAATGTTAAGATCCATCTCTCTCTCCGGTATTTCATTCATGAAGTGTTATTTCCATGTAAATGTAAAAGTATTTATTTATGTTTTATTTTATTTTTTGTAATGAAGAACACATTTACATATTTACATTACATAATCTATATAATGATTAAGGATATATTACGTATGCATAATACAATAGCAATATGATATCATTCGGTAAAGGAGTCATACACATCAATATATTTGTCAGAAATTGCATCATGATTTAAAATACCTGCACATTGTGAGAGAATTTTCTCTGTCAAGTTGCAATTTGATTTGCCAGTTTATACCCTAATAAATCTGGGTGAATAATAAAATGCTGACTCACTTTAATTTCATAAATTCAAAACAAATTTCAGTTAGAACATCCCTTTTTTTTCTTTATTAAGGCAACATTGGTTTATAACACTGCCTGTGATTTAGGGGAATATGTCTTTAAAGAAATAATCCAGTGAAGTCTCTTTCCATTCACGTAACTTAAAAATATTTCCAAAATGAAATAGAACAGATTTGAGGTAAAGAACCAAAATCGTGAAGCTCTATTTAGTACAAGTACAGTGTTTATCAAATAAGATATTGATCATTTTAGTGAATCAACACTTGTTTTTTAAAGTAATAGGACATACAAATACACTTTCATCCCCTAATACAAATCTTACCATGAATTTTTTTTCCCTGTATTGTTTTTCCTAGTCACTGAGAAAGATGGGTATATTCACATTCACCTTAATGCATTTCTGAAAAGATTACCCAGTCACCTTAATTCACAGAAAATAAAGTCATATAGATACTCACTAATGCTCAAAAGAAGAGTACTTTGAATTAACTCAAAGAACCTACTAAGAACCATGAAGAGGGAATTCCGGGGCAAAGCATAGTGTGCATTCTACCAACAAAAATACATTTTGCCTCTAGTGAAGCTAAGGGCAGATATATCCCATTAAATCCCGTATAGACTTCAGAGTCCTAAATACTGTTGAGATGAAAATTTTGTTAGATTAAATGCCAGCAGAATAACCTAACAATTGCAATTACTCACAGCTTCCATGGGGCTCAGCACAAGTACAAGACATCTGCTGAGGACAGGGCAGCTGTGGAGTTAGTCATGGAAGTGTGGTAATCTCATTGAATTTAATAACCAGTGTTTGTGCTCTGAGATAGTAATATTTTGAATACATGTTTGAATGATCCCCAATCTTTTTTTTTTTTTTTTTTTTCTCCTTTTCTTAATATATTAAGCCGTTGGCTTATTTGAACTTAGGCTGCATGGAAAACACTGACCCTTCTGGTCCATGCTTCATGTAGAACTGCAGTTACCTCCAGCTTCTCTCTCCCTGCCTCACCTACTGGTCTTCCTTGTGAGTGATTCAATTGAAATAAAGGAGATTTTTTTTCACATATAAATGGGATCATGCATAGCATCCACTCTCCTCTACTTTCTAAGCCTTTGACTTGCCTCTGACTTTGGACTACGCCCGTGGGCATGGGGACCATCCCACACGGGGAGTGTCTTCCTCCGGTGCCTGGTCTATTCTCCATGAACCACACGAACTCCATAGGAACTAACCTCTGATTGTCTCTCCAGTTTCAGATCTTTTCGCTCCACTACTATCCTTCTTCCTCCCTTGATGAGTTTCACATCAGGCAGGGACTTTGTAGTCCACGAGTTCACAATCTTCCCCCTGTTGTTCTGAGCACCCACAGGTTCTGCAGCCTCTCCTGAATCACTTCCTGATGTTTTCTTTTCATCTGAAAATCTTATACTTGCATCTTATGGCTCATTTTATGTGCCGTTTCAGAGAAGGAGACTTTTCCGTTGAAAAATTCTTTTAATTTTGTCGCCATAGCTCATAAAATACCATCTCTGTGTTTATAAACTTGTTTGCACTCCTTTCTGAATTCAGTTTTTTTTTTTTTTTTTGGAAGAATACCTATCACATTTACAATAATACTCCCAGAAACTGGCCCTGCTCTGTATGTATGTACAGTAAACTGCGTACAATACAAGCCTGTATTATGTATCAGTTAAATTCGGTAGACCTTGTTTAATAAGGAGCACTGCCCCCACTGCGTCCTAAGTGTAATCTCTGCACTGTTATAATGCATAGTGCATGTATTAGCGCATCATATAGTCCTCACCACTTGTTTATCTAAAGTCTTCGCTTTTAACTAAGATGATTCTTTTCTATCTTAAATGCACTTGCCACTCATGAAGATCTGCAGTCCCCCTCTATATTAGTTTTTGCACAACTATCTTCATTTCATCTGTGTTCTCCCGTAGACATAGCCACTTAGAGAGGAGACAGTGGATGCACATGATTTAAACAAAATTTTGAGCAAATAAGATTTTTGATTATTTTATTAACCAATTTATTGAGGGTGCAAGCTTTGCAACTTTGACTTTTATTCAGATGTGCTACTGGTCGGGCGTGCTGTCCACAGATCTGCACTTGCTGCTCCACTTGTGCTGAGCAGAATCACTATGACAACCACACGCCATCAGCAGGAAAAACTGTATTATCTCATGATGACCTGATCCCAGTTCACATTCACAGAAGCAGGTGAAACCCACCACTTGAGGAAGTCCATCACCAAGAGCCCATATCCAAGGACTCAAAATGGAGTCATTTGTGCATGCTTGGCCCCTGTGTTACTGTTCTCACTGTGGCCTATTGCTTTCGACCTGAAATGTCACGAGGATCACGATGCTCTTTTCAATCGGGACCTGTACCCATTGATCATTCGCCTTTCCAAGCCCAGCAGCTGTCTGTGCTCCCTGCCCCTGCACTTACCTGGGAGATCTGAATCACCCTTTGACAAGGGTACTGGACTAGTCATCTACTTCAAAGGTCATGAATCTGGTTCTTGATCCATAAAAGGTCCAGTTGGATTTGTTCCTTTGGGAATGTGATCTAAGACATTCTAAAAGAATAAGCCCATTTTCAGGGTCGCGAACCATATAAATCTAAATAGAAGTTACATATTAGAAGTCAGAAAAGCTATGGCAGGCAGCCTGTGATTAAGGAACTTGACAGAGTTGGTAAAGAAAGGAGAAAAAGAGAGAGACAGGAAGAGCAGAGATCACAAAGGAATGAAAAGGAAGCTGGAGGACAGCTCTGCCTACAAGCATGGTCTCATTGAAGCTCTTTGTTTTCAAAGGACAGAAATTAACCATGACTAACAAAACCAGGAACATAATTTGCTTAGGTAGAGCACAGAATTGAGAGAGAAGCTGAAAAATGATCGAAGTACATCAATGGCCATTTTGATTGTTAAAGTCTAACATCTATTTCTTGGGGAAAAAATGAATATGTACTGAATTTAATGTTTAAAAAAATCAATATAAAACATTCCAAAGAAATGTTTGGGAATGGGGAACCACCCATTATGTAAATTTTCACTTTTTTTCAGAGCTTCTTTGCATTGGGTCAGAAAATGTGGCAGTGCAGATTATCTACTGGAGGTGACATGCAGAAGTCTATCAGGACCCAAGTTATCACGGGGAATTAGTGGCCCAACACCAGGGGACATCCTGTTAGGAAACTAAGAACCAGCTTCCCTAGAAATCTAGGAAAAGGCCTCCACATTTCCGGGACAACAATCTCAGTCCTCGTGGCCATCCGTCATCATTTGAAAGTCCCCAGAGGTAGTTTTCCTAGAGTTCCATCCACTGAGTTCCATCCCCCGAGTAGAATGCTAGTACCCGCGAAATCTGTGCTTATGTGCTGGACTCTGAAATAAAACTTGCAGAAATAAGTGCACATCTAGATTCACTGAAGTGCAACTGTAGCTCAATAAGCACATTTTTTTTTTAATCCAGAGAGAAAAGATAAATCACCTACAATGGCATGATGTTAAGACATTATTTTTCATTAGCAAATGTGGGTGCCAGGAAGCCTGTCACAGTAGTTTCAGATTGCTGACAGAAACTCTCAATGTAGAGCTTTACATCTAAATTAGCCGTACTTAAATGATAAAATAAAGTACACCTACATTTTAATACAAATACAGAGTTTAAGATGTGCAGAATGCCACGAAAATATCTATCATTAGCCCTTACAGTGAACAAAAAATAATCACCCTCCAAGAAAACCTGTGTCTTCCAGATAACTTCATAGACTCCCCCATCAACTCCACCACCAGTGAGGCTACCAAGGTGATGTTTCTAAGAAACAACAACAACAGCAAAACGCATTTGTTTGAAAAGAAGCCAGGGATTTGTGAATTCATGAACATCTCCATTTGTACAGAAGTTGCAATTTTATGGTGAGCACACGTAGCTTTGAAAAATTTGAGATCCTGCAAAAAGTTACAGCTTCTCTAGCCAAAAGCAGAGCCAGGCTGCTCATCCCAGACCCTCACCAGCTTCCTTACAGTGCTGCTATTTGTTAAGAAAAGATTACATCTTATTACCTACATATCGAGGTTGGCCCATGATTAATATAATTGCCTGAAAATATTTAAAATAAGTTTGACTCTGAAGTACTGTTTCAAATACGTGGGAGCCAACTAAATGACCAAATTATGTTAACTAAAAAAAAAAAAAAAAAATGGTTGCCAAACTAGATAAATAGGTTACTTCGTCTGTGCCTGTGCGGCTGGGAATCATGGTTTCCTTACTGATTTCCAGCTGTTAATTTTAAACTGAAACAATTTGAAATTGTTTTGCCAAATGGGAGCAGCCTGGGTAGAACCCACGATTAGCGGCATGCAAACCGCAAAAGGTGTGTCTTCTCTACCAGGAAAAAGTCATTAATTCTACATGAGAATAGTGCCAATAAGAAACATATGCTTGTTCTCGAGTCTTTCTATAGAAACTGAAATGTGTCTGAAAGTGTTTTCTCAATGGGTAAAATCCCTGGTCTGACTTTCCAAGTACCCAGCACTAGATCACAGTAGAATCTTCCCCCATGAAAGTCATAATGGGAAACCAGAAGTGACAGTACAGAGTCACGCATCTCACTACGCTTTAGCACCATGTCATAAACCCTGCAGAGAGCATGCAGCACTCGACTAGCCTCCATGGGTATCGCACCGGGACCGAGGATTTCACCCACGTAAATGTTGGATTTGTTATGAAAGCCAGTCTTCAATTTCATTTGCTGTGGTTCATTGGAAGTGGATCAATCATGTTTCGTAATCAATATCATTAATAAAAGAAAAAGTTAAAAATTATGTTTCATGTGTGGTAGAAGAGTGGACCACCATAAAGAGAAAAAGGAAAACCCAAGGAAACTAGAGTTAATCATTGAAATTCCTACAAATTTAAGCAACGCAATGGATATTGTTGAACCACCAGATGTGTAACCAGAATTGATAAAACACATTGCAATTAAGTAATAAACTACCTCTCAATTTTATTGTTGATATCTCAAGTCAAAAGGTTTGATTTTGTAATAAATTTTAAATATTGTAGTGAGCACATTTGAAAAAGATGCATAAAAATGTAATTTCCTGAAGTGCCTTCCAAAACTCTTTCTCAGAAGCAATTATAAATCGTGGAGTTTGAGACTGGTCCATTTCCACCTCCGAGCATCCAAAAGTTAATTCATTTTTATTTTCTCAAGATTGTTTTGACCTAGAAAATCTCACTCGCTTGCCTGTTTGAAATGCACTTTACTATTTGAATTAAATGTATCAGATTTCTCCAAATTCCTTCTACCACATTTATTTAGAAAAATAGAGCTATTGTAGAACTATTAGATCATACCTCCCCCCAAGTCTCCATACCTCCCCAAAGCCCCCCTCCACATCATTTCATTTAAAAGTCTCCAAGGGCCGCTTGGGAGCCGCGTGTCATCTGAGAAATCTTGGAGCCTTTTCTTCCCAGCACGGCCTGCAGATGTTTCTTCAATCTTTTCCATCAGGCATTTTCTCTCTTGCCCTTTGTTTTCCTTCTGTTTTCAAAATACTCTTCTATGAAATGATTCTGCTTCTGTGCAGTCTATTCGGTGTAACCGACACTGTATAACACCCTCAGCCAATTTTCCTCCCTACTCCTTTGAAACAACAGCAGACGCAGTAACAGGAACCTTATTATTTACCCTTTCTTTTCTGCTACTTGAGACTTGGAGAAAACATGCATAAAGCATTCCTTCTGACCACCCTCCCACTGCCCCTCGGTGGCTCAGGGCTCACACTCACACCACCATATGGCCTGGAGTTGTGCTCGCGTGTCTCTGCGCGGGCTGGCGTCTGTGCAGCCTGCCTCCAACACAAAATGTGTGGATTGCTTTTAAAAGTCAATTTCAAAACTCTAGCCCTTGGTAAAGACTAAATTAAAAACAGCTTGAGAAGAGTTGAACATGACAAAATAATAGTTCAAGGAGATTTAGAGATACTGTCAGAAGTTATGCTGAAGTTAGAAGAAACAATTTAAAGGTTATTCCAAGGAACTTGCAGTTCTCATTTTAATGCTAATGAACCAAGAAATATTAGGCTAAGGGAGTTAATCTGTATTCAGAGCATTCTAATAAATTAAATGAAAAGGTGCAGATCTAATGCAACTTGCAAATGCTGGCTTCAATAATTGTCACATCAGCTGAGTATTTATCTAATCAGCGCTGCTAAATTTACCTTTCTCACTAATATTGCTTTTCCCTTTTGTCACATCATTTTAGTGGCATTTTAGTCAAACTGAGGATTTCCCCCCAGAATCACTTGAGAAAGAAGATGATAAAGTTCTTATTCATAGAAAGATTTATTAAGTCAGAGAAAGTCACTTTAAAATACATTTAACGTATGCTTGTCAAGACCCATCCCTTTGAAGGAATTACAAATGCTAGTCCCTTTATTTCGTCCTCATACAGGAATTTTGTGTAAAATATGTATTTACAATATTTTTCTGATCTTCACTAGTCTACAGCAACAAATGTATGTTACCTCTAATGAAAGCTGCTTTTCTAGAACCTTCTCTGGTGAATTTCACTCTGTCCTCTCCACCCATTTTGTATCCTCCATTCCTCTCTGTGCCACCATTCCTGTTTTCTTTCTAATGCACTTTAAGAATGAAATGATATATCTCAACATTGGGCTATGGAGCAAAGTCTCTTTAACATGTTTCGAATGTTTCCCTCAAAGAACATGCGTACAGCAGGGGGAACCCTTGTCCTCTCGCCACTCAGCAGAACAGCTTAGTGCCACAAATGGGAGCCCTTTGCTCCCCCTAAATGAAGCACTTTAAAACAAGTGTTCATCATCCTGTCCGATGTCTTAGATTTTTACTTAACTTGAGGTTTAAGTCATTTCTGCTTCTTGCGTTGCTTTCAGTAATGATTACTTTTCTCAATTGATTCTCGTGAAACATGCAGTAAAATGCTCACAATGCTTTTCTCCTTGTAAATCACTTACACAACAATCATAAAAAGCCCTGAGAATACACTGTATAGGGCTGTATGAAAACTTTAAAATATGCCCAGTGTCTAACCAGAAGAATGGACACACAAGTAGACATGTACATTCTTACCGTGGAATATTATAGAGCATGGAAAAAAAGAAAAAAAAAGAGGTAAATTAAATCATCCGGTTTTTTCTGAGTTGATTTCATTTATAACATTCAAAATGTTTTTGGCAAAAGGCTTAGCATTAATTTTACAGTCCTCTACTTGGTAGATTTCAATGAAGTCTCTTTGGAAAGGTTCTTAACGTAAAAGAAATTTCACAGAGAAAATACTGGAAATAATAAATGTGGAAAGAAAAGCTATGTTAGGACGAGGGGTAAAAGCGAGCGGAACCCAACCTGCTTATACTACTAGAAAAGAATTTTCCATTTGGAGTTTATAATGAAGTATCATTTTTTTTTTTTTTTTTGTAGAAGTGACCTTTTTTAAAAATGAAGAGGCGTGCCTTCTCCTTTAGCAAGAATATTTCATTAATAATTGTCAACTTGCAATTAGAAGAAGAGCAGGCTTTCAATTCTTTTAACTTTTCTCTAAAATGTTGGCACATGAAAAGAGTGCCCTGGACAGATGGGAAATTAGCATGTCATAAAAATCTATAATAGATTGGCGGCGGCTGTCAATCTCGTGGAAGTAATTACATCATGATGAGTTTTCCTGAAAATTACTCTGGACTTGCAAGGGAAGAGATAATGCAGATAAAGCAAACAACAACACAAAGAAAGTGCATTCTCTTTGGATATGAATTTCAAATCTCTTTTTAATTGTTTGCCAGGATGGAGACTTCTTAATTATTTTTTGCATAATAGTATCACATAAATATCCCCTTTTCGAGAGGGGATTGTGTCTGTGAAGGGTGGAGACTTGTCGCCCACTCGGCTCCTCTGGGTCAGTCTTCTGTCTCAGCTCTCTGCTGCCTCTTGACCAGAGGAGGGCCTCTCCCTTCCACACCTTTTCCCTTAAACATGCCCCATGTTGTGAGTCACTGAATCACGGGTGGCCTCTAGAGAATTCTTTGATAAGGCAACCAATTCTAGGGTCAAGGTAGACATCAGAACTCTCTAGATAACTCATGGGGGCCTGTGTGCTGCTGTAGGTGAAGCATCCTTACTGGCTGACAGAGACATGGCAGCCCTTACCTGGGCAGCCACGGTGATGTCTGCATGTGCGGGAGTGGGGACTCCTGTTCCTTATAGAATCAGTTCCCAGATCTGCTTCTTTCTAATGAAGAAACTACTCTTAGCTAGAACTTGGCGATTTTCCTTCTGCCTCTTCTCTGAGATGAATGGGGTTCCACCTTGTCTGCTTCCTCTGACCCAGGGCTTATCAGCGGCCACTCTGTGTTCCTGTTGGGTGGGGAATTCTCACCATAGAAGCTTCGGTGGGCATCATAGGATGCAGGATACTGACCGCTAGACACTAGACGCCAGTAGCAACCCTTCCCTTCATTATGTGACCCAAAGTGATACAGACACGAGCACGAAAGGGTTCTCTCCCACTTTATAGCTACTGTCTCACTCATGGAACTTTTCTCTCTGCCTGAAATAGAAGGGATTTTTCCTTATAGCTCTACTCCATTGGTTCCGCAGAGACAACAGTAATTAATGAGTAACTTAGGCTTAGTTGCCTGGATTGGGAGTAAGAAAGCTTTGTGAATTCAAGTGAAAAAATGCAATAAAAAAGAGGAAATTAATATTTCAAAGGTTTCTTCCCTACCCCCTGCACATGCCTGCACATGTAACGGAATATGTTCACTGTCACCGCAGAAGTGAATCCCTCCCCTGGACTCTAAGAGATTTCTTGAGAAAACTTATTTTTTTTTTGTTTGTTTGTTTGTTTATTTATTTTATTTATTTATTTTGTAGAACTTGGGTATAGGCCAGGGGTGTGTGGGTGAGAGGGGACAGTGTGGGGAGCAGAACAGGTGGATCTACTGAAATCCACAGCTGAGGGGAACATCAGGGAGACAGGAGAGGTCTGCTGCACCCTGTGGGCAGCTCCCTGGCCGGGGATTGAACTCAGGCGGTAGTGGTGATAGCCTGAGACTTAACCCCTAGGCCACCAGGGAGGCCCCTCGAAAACTTGTTTTGATGTAACCTAAATGTTAAACACTGGGACCTTTCTAGTAACTAAAATACCTTGAATAATTCAAAACTCACATGAACATGGATGGAGCTGCTAAGTGGAATAAGTCAGGAGAAGGACAAACATTGGCCAGTGGTATCCATGTGTGGAAGACAGAGAAGCAAAATGGAGGAGCAGATAAAAGTCAACCAAGAGTGGGCCTCCCTGGTGGCGCAGCGGTTGAGCGTTGGGTTGCGAAGCTGCCCGCGGCCTCTGCGGTGCCGGTTCGATCCCCGGCTGCTCCCCGGCCACCAGAGGAGGGTCCCACATGGCGCGCAGACCTCTCCTGCCGCCCGCTGCTCCCCTCAGCCGTGTCCTTCGGTCCTTCTGCCTGCTCTGCTCCCCGCTCTGGCTCTGGTGAATTCTCTCACCCTCCCGCGCTTCTGACTGTACCCAGTGCATGTATAAACAAAACAAACAAATAACTAAATAAATAAAACATGCCTCTATAAAAAAAATAAATAAATAATAATAAAAAAAAAGTCAACCAAGAGAAACCCGAGACCTCTGAGTGCAGAACTGAGGCGCCCAGAGGTGATATTGGGAGCTGGGGAGCAAAGTGTGGAGGGGCCTGAGGCACTGTGGCAAGGACAGTGGGTGCTCAGGGCTGATGTGGTGGGATAACATCCGCCCAAGGAGGTGTATGAAGCTGTACCCCAAAATCCTGTACCCCCAAGTCCTGTACCCTTGCCACCGCAGTTAAAAAACTATTAAAAAAAAAAAAAAACAAACTGAAATGATGAGAAGTATATGTCCAAGCTAGCTGGCCAGGGGCAGCAAACTGAGAGTGGTCGGTCTGTAGCTGTGACCTCTCCAAAATACTGTCAGATTGACAAAAGCCTGTAAATACAGATCCCAGTGATGGCGCACGGACCTGTGCCTATGTCTACATGCGTATTCTTTATGTATGTAATTTTAAGCATGGCACTATTTTTACCTTGATGACCCTCAGAAAATCACAAGGACGGGCACGTTCTCTTTCCTTCCACACAGACGCAACCCAACATTGTCTCAAGCCGGCGCAGGGCGCCGGCGGGACAAGGTGGCGGGACAGCGTCATCTGTCTGCAGGCGCCGCCTGCTTCTCCAGAATTACTCTTTATAGCATCTGCCCAGACCTATAAATATTGCAACTCCGTCCCACATCCCCTTTCAAATTTATGAGATGAAGTAAAAACCTTAATCCCTCATCACTGAGAATTAAGTGTGCAAGTGTCTGTCATGTAAAAAGGCCCTTGGTGCTGATAATGTCATCAAATCTTAAGAAAGGTAAAAGGAAACGGACTCACTTAGCAAACTCTTAACAACGAGCCTGTGATTTATGATCTAAATACCCCTCTGAACAACATCAAATAGGACACGTGGTGTGCCCTGCTCCCGCCAGAGCCGGGACCGAAGTCTGTGCCTCGTCCTGCACCAGGCCGCGGGCGCCATGTTCCATTGGAAAGAAAACAGTTTTAACAGCTTATAATAAACATGACTTTTTGGTTATCTTTAACACGGGTTGTCTCTTCAGAAAATCATTATGATCTCCGCAAGGAAGTTCCCACTTCTCAAGTTCAGCCCGAGCTCCCATATGTCCCTCCACAGCGACTCGGAGAGTGTTGATGGAGTGAAGGCCTGTGTTCCGCGCTCATTTTCACATTTCGCATTTTCATATTATCCCCCTGCCATTCGAAACACTCTATCTTGGGTTCTCAGGCCCTCCTCTTCCCCTCGTGTTTTCAAAGACCTATTTAAAGTTCTCTCTGGTGTACTGCCGAACATATGGGGAAGTTTGGAGTTTGATTTTCCCTGTTCACTCAGTAATGACTTTCAAAACTTTGGCTTTTCAGATTTTTCATGAAAAGCACTTTGCTTGTTTGGATGAATGATACATTTTAAAAAAATTAAAAATTGCCACAGCTAGGGTAATTTTCCAGGAAATATTTTCTATCTAGTTGACTTAGGAAATAAAATAGAAACAAAAGAAGTCCTGACGTTTCTAGCATTCATTCATCCAGTCACTCACTCACTGTTAAAAATGTACTGAGCATTGACTGTGATTACTACAAGTCAGTAATTATGCCAGGCAGGGGACGTGGGGGGCATAAAGTGTCTCTGCCCTAAAGGAGTTTAAACGTATGCGTGTGTGTATATGTATGTGTGCGTGTGTGTGTGTGTATATATATGCACACACATATATAAATATGTAAAATTATATTATGAATGTCAGATAAAGGAATACATATACGCACATATATGCATGTGTGTTTCTATGTGTGTATGTCTATTCTTCGTCTATGTAGGCATATAAATATATATACCTGTATATGTGTATGTGTGTTCCTTTGTACAATATACATTAAATGAATACAATATACAAGGGACACATTAGATTTATGAGCAAAATTTCCCTGAAGTTATTTGAGGCATTATAAAGACAGAAACTTTTTAATTTTTATTGCAACATTTCCTTCTTGCGGTGGAGATAGCTGAGTGTAGTTCAGGTGCACACCTCTTGGGATGCATGTCACCAGGCACACCCACCACGCAGCGCCCAGAATCCTGCACCAACAGGCCCTTCCCCCTCCCGAGGCCTGCTCCCTTTCCCCACTGTCTCCCTCTGCAAGCCTCAAATCTGCAGTCCTAATTCTAAAGTTGGATTTGGTTTAGCTTTGTGAGTCCCTTTGCTTTGTTTCTGTATATTCCACGTGTGAATGAAATCATCTGGAAACCTTGCCCATGCTTTACAGCTGACCGTGGGCTTGTTTTCCCAGGATGCGCGAAAACAAGGACCTGCAGGCCCTGGACGGCGGTTCTCAGCGCCCTTCCTCCCTTCCTGGGAGAGTGGAGGGAATAAACCCTGGAAAGACAGTTTTCTAAATAAAGGAGAAAGGCCACGGGGGATTCCTTCTTTCTGCAAAACAGAGAAAAAAGTGGGCCATTAAAGACAAGCCCCCAAAAATGGTGTAAGACATCTGTCATGTGAATGTCATGTGTGTGTTTACGTGGCATGGAGCTACAGACAGCACGTATCTTCCAGATCTGTGAAAGCAAACATGAGGACGTGTGACTGTTTCACCGCTGTGTTGTGTTGCCACCGAAATGTGCTTCTAGTTAAACCCCGATTTTACACAAAAAGCTGGTTTCCGTATTCTGCTTCATTTCTGGACACTGAAATTAACAGATTGGGTCAAGAAAAGGGCGTGTTTGCAGTTTTCCTTTGAAGAAAATGGTGTTAAACTATGAACATTTAAGTAAGCCAGAGTAGCTTCCGCCTTCCCTGACTGAGGCTCGGCTAATTAAGGCAATTCTGAAGGTCACCAGCACAGATTTCAAGTTCATGTGAGAAAACAGATAATTTAGTGCTAACAGTGTTCACAGTTTCTTTAGAAACGTAAATTGTAAGCAAACCTCCAGAGCTGATCACAGATAATATGTATTTTTGGAAAAAGTAGCTCCCCTGAAAACACTTCTGCCTTTTTTTTTTTTTAACTATGTAAGTCTTGGGGTGGTTAATTGTAGCGTGAACTTGACCAGGTACTGGGTAAAAGATAGTCTGAGCATGTGTCTGGGTGCTTGGGACAGAAGAGCATTTGGACCTGCAGGTGGTGAGCAGGCTGCCCCCCACCCCTCAGCGTGGGCGCAGCCTCCAGTCCACTCTGGGCTTGCGGGGACAGCAGGCTGTGGAGGGAGAGCTCAGTCTCCCTGCCGGATGGGCTGTAAGTGAGGGCTCTGCTCTTCTGTCTTCAGACTTGACCTTGGACTGGAGCCGACAGCATTAGCTCTCCTGTTCTCAGGCCTTCAGACTCCATCTTGGATTTTCCACCCTCTGTAATCCCGCGAGGTAGTTCCTTATAGCAAACCTCTCTTTACTTCTCTCATTAAATTATAGATGACAAAGAAATACATGATGTGTGTCTCGATAGGGAATATATATACGTAGATAGAACTCAGATCATATAGTGAGGTGACATACAAGTAGCTGATAAATGGCTGATAGGTGGATGGTACAAATATATTCTATTTTTCTCCCTCCCTCCTTCTCTTTCTTTATTCTGATTCTTTTTTTTTTTCCCAATGAACCCAAACTAATACCAATCTCATCTCTCCCTGTGGAGAGGACACTTTCACATATACTGAAGTCATACCATGTTATAACCAACTTTCAAAAAATTCAAATACCACAGAGAATGACATTCCCTGAATGAATTGTTAATAAAGTAAATGAGCTCTGCTCCGTGGAAGAGAAAGCACTGAGTTTGGTTTGCATTACATTAAAAAATAACATCTGTAAAATAGTGTAGACATAGCTGATGTTTTCATTTTGTAGAATTTTCTATCTTTTTACACTAAAAATGTCATTTAAAGGTTCTTAGGTTCATGAGAGAGAAGATATCTTTCTACATCACACTGGCCTCGAAGCAGCAGGCACGAGATGACTGCCCCCCCCCCTTGTCCCATTTTCCTCAGAGAACCATGATTTTCCTCCTGTGTCCACCTCACACCCTTCAGGGGGTTCAGGGAAAATTGAAGACAGTCTCGGCTTTGCTGCTGGGTTCTGAGGCTCGTGGGTCAGTCCTGGAGGCCCCAGACCTTCAGGACTTGGGCTTAGATCACACACCCAGATGTCGCCTTCTCGGCGCCTGGCAACATGGGGGTCATTTTACAGCTTTGGTGCAAGCAGATGACGTGAAACATCAAATAAAATTCTAAACAGAAGGGACACATTTCACTGTGAGTCGGAGGTGGTTCCTCTGCCCCTCTGCATGTAGGTGCTTAGGTTGCTTCAGGGCTTCTCCTGTTCTTGAACCAGGAGGACAATCGGCTCCAGCGCAGAGTCCAGAGAACCACACAGACATGACCCCGGGGACCCCAGCTGTACCTGGGCATCACAATCCCTGTGCGTTTTGTTCTGTGAAATAATGTATTTTCTTTAATTTTAGTCTAGCTTTACCCTGAAAATCGGTTTCTTGCAGCTGAAAAATACTCTAAGTGTAATATATGTGATGTGGAGCTGTTGTTGCGGTTACTACTCCAAGGACGACTGGTAGGGGGAGGTTGGCTGCGGGGTGATTTGCTGCCTTCTCAGAAGGTGTGAAAAAGCCAGTGTGGCCGACTACAGAGGAGATTCTCAGAACTGGGAGCTCTGGGATAATTTGAGCCTGCGTGTGGATGTGTCTGACTTTAGTGGAGAGGTGTTTTCAAGAAAAGATGATGCTTTTCATAGAATTTTGTATCTGGAAGGAACCTAGAACTCTCCTCCTCTGCAAAGCAGGAGTGTTATTAAAAGTCAAGAGACAAGGGTCTTAGGTGAATTTACAATGTTTATTTTCTCTGAGTGAATCGAGACCTTTGTCATTACACAGTCGCCCTCTTTAGACCAGTGAATGCTTTTTTTTTTACTCTAAAATCTATCCTAAAATTGAAACATAGCCACAAAGGGCTTCTTTTCGACCATCCTTTCCTAATATATATTTTTACAGTTCTTTCACTGGATGACACCATATTCTGGAACCTCCAAGTTAATTCTGCTTTAATAGTGTTCCTAACGACCTTCATCAAGCCTTGCTATAGGTTTCAGTTCCACATTTTCTTGTATGTATTTATTGAAAGTTGATATTTAACTCATCCAATCTCAAAATCCATGAACTTTTAAAGATTTATTTTAAAATAGAGCATTCGATCTTGAAGGTGAGTTCCTTTGGCGGGAATCTGTGTTTACATCTTCCAGGTGCCCTTGGGACTACCAACATGCTTGTACTGTAGTTCCATCACTCGCCTCCAGGTCTCCTGTGTGGTATCTGTGTGACATCTGAGCCCCACATTGTGTGATGGCAAGACCATGGTCAAGAGAGTCAGCATCATCCTCTTCTGATCATCCCTGAGCTCACTGTAATTTATTTTTCTAATTCCAGCATCTCACTGGGCAAACTGAGCCGAGGACTTGGGTTCACACAGTCATTTTGACTCCAACATTCCCATTTGCCTGAGTGCAGGGCTTCAACTTCTGATCCCTCCGTGGCCATTAAACCAAGTGCCTCTAATGCACGTCCAGATTCAGTTCTTACTTTCTCCTCTGGATACGTCCATTCTTTTGTATGGGTCCATTTAAAGGTCTGATGTTAAATTTAGCTAAATTATTGTCCATCTCCTCAGTTTGTACTCGATCTCCTCCTTCAGATCGTGGGGAAGCAGAGCACCATCTCTTTATCATCTTTTCTTTTTCTTCCCAGCTGATCCTATTTCTTCTGCACCTTTTTTCCTTCTCCAGTGTTGAAACCTGGGAGAACAGATGGGGGAAAGGGTAGAGAGATTTGGTTTATTTCTTTTGTAATCTATAGCAAACACCAACAGATTTCTTTCCTTTGCAGTCCAGTATAAAGGGAAAGATCAGGAAAGTGAATTCAGTAAACTTTAATAAAAGGCGGGCTTCCTGGTTTCGAACGGTATTTGAAGAAAGGATTTTACACAATAACATCTTTAAAATATTGTATGGAAAAATTGTTGTATTGACCTAAAGAACAAAACAAACTAACACTAAAGATAAATTTTCCCAGGTAGTTGGACCTTCAGTAGCTTTGCACTATCAATTTCCTTTCCTATTAAAAGAAAAATTCAGAGGAGATGATCATTTATATTCTTTCAATATACAATTATAATTTTGCTGCCATAAATTATATTTATTCTAACTGCAAATATTCCTGACATTTTATAATAATGTATGTATGAGATCTGGACTTTTTCAACATTCACTGAGTTTGAGTGGCTTACAGACATAATCATGTAAAAAATACAGTAAATAATGTTTTGAGTCTATTTTCATCTTTTCTCTCTGGCTTAGATCATTGAAAATCCTAAACATGAAGAGAAAAAGTAAATGATATTAATATGTTAAATTAGTTCTAATGTCGCCCTAAAGGGCAACTATACTAGATCATTTTGGGGTGTACACACTGACGTGAGGGGAGCAGGTCACCCTAACATAATCTCTATAACTTATTCTTGTGAATCTAGCAGGATTCTTTTTTTAAAGATTTATTTATTTATTTTTATACAAGAACCGGGGTACAGGCCAGATGTGCGGGAGGGTGAGAGGATTTACCAGAGACAGAGTGGGGAACAGAACAGGCAGAGTGACTGAAATACACTGCTGAGGGGAGCAGCGGGCGAGACAGGAGAGGTCTGCCCCTCCATGGGGGACCCTCGCTGGCCTGCCAGGATCGAGCCAGCACTGCAGAGGCTGTGGACAGCTTCATAGCATGGCGCTCAACCGCCTGCGCCACCAGGGGAGGCCCAGGATTGATTCTTTTTGACATTAAAACACCCATTAAATAATGCATCGATTTAATTATTTATTAAAATGAAATGCAGGAGTTGGGGTAAAGTTATGGAATAAAATTGTGAAATAATTTCAAATGCTAGAACTATCTGAAACCAGGTGAAAGTTCTTGTTAGTTTCCTCTTTTTTTTTAGATTTATTTATTTATACAAGAACCGGGGTACAGGCCAGATTCACAGGAGGGTGAGAGGATTCACCAGAGACAGAGTGCAGAACAGAACAGGCAGACTGACGAAATCCACTGCTGAGGGGAGCAGCGGGGAGACGGGAAAGGTCTGCCGCGCCATGTGGGATTCTCACTGGCCGGCTGGGATCAAACCAGTGCTGCAGTGGCTGAGGACAGCTTCACAGCACGGCACTCAACTGCCCGCGCCACCAGGGGGGGGCCCTTGTTAGTTTCTTAAGAAACATTTTTAATGCTTCTAATATAATTACCAGTTTTAAAGGCACAGTAAAAAAAAATGTCAATGACCTTTTTCTATCTTTTGTTAAAAAAAAAAAAAAATCCCAAAACCTGAAGTGGAAAATAATTAAGAGAAATGAATCCTGCTAGGCTGTTGTTTAAATTCTCTTTATTTCCTAGTATATTTGTATTGATCTTAGACTACTGATTAACTTCAGAATTTTGAAAAATATTGGTAAAATTCTCCCCTAATTAGTACTCTTGTGTGTTTTTAAGTGTGAACAACCAGATACTCTCCACTTACTATTGATATATGTATTTTTTTTCATATAAAGTTCAAGATACATCAAACTCTATCATACAATGCATTAGGTTATAGACATTTTAAAAATGAGACAGTATTTCAGTGAGATTTGTCTGATAGAAGAAGCAGTATATTCAGTTTCCTAAGACAGAATTTCATTAAAATTAAGTGGAATATAGACACTTTTATTTTGATTACCTACCATCAAGGAATATCAAGTTATTATTTTGAGTCTTTATTTACCAATAAAGAGTGAGAAAGATACAAACAAATATTATTTACAAACTTTTGTCCCCAAACTAGAATTAAATAAAGAATCTGGTAACTGTTTCTAAAAGAAAGACATAAAAACATGACCTCTGCTTGGAAATTCATTTCTGGTTCCCACACAGACCACGTCACCGCTCCCCTCTGTGGGCAGAGACACCGCCTTCCCCAAGTCTGACTCCGCAGGGCCAGACGCCCTGTCCTTGGGTAGCCCACCTCTGAGTCACCCGAAAGACCATTTCATCTGTGTATCACCACCGGCCTCTGGTCCCTTCGCGCGTCCCCTGCTGCAGCTGTGACAGGCCAGACAGAGCAGCGACTGTCCGCATGAGTGGAGCTCCTGGCTCTTCTGGACAGTGGAAGGCCGAGACTGACCTCGCTGGACTTAGGTCAGAGTGTCGGCAAGGTGGACTCTTCTAGGGACCATTTTCGTGTCTTTTTCAGTTTTAGGGGGGGACCCCCCCCCCACACACACACACGCATTCATCGGCTCCTGGTCTCCTTCCACCTTCAAGGCCCTGATGGGCCGTGGCGCCGCCGCACCTCCCTCGGGTGGCTCCTTGGAGACCTCGTGATTACCTGGAGAGCTGGTATAATTTTGTTTCCTCAAATCCTTAACCCGCTCACATCTACAAAAGTCTTTGACTAGATAAAGCAGACACAGTCTCAGTCCTGGGGGTCAGGGGGACACCCAGGGTGGACGTTCTTCTCTCTGTCAATTCTCGGCCCTGAAATCCACCGCCAGTTTGTGGTTCTAGATCCCCCCAAGTTCCGAAAGGAACCCCTCCCAACCCTGCTGGTTCCCTTACCGAGTCCAGCGAGGTGTGCTGTCTCAACTTCCAACACCCCCTTTTTTAAAATGAAGGCAATCCTGTAAGGAACTCGGGATTTGGGAAACAGAGACCAAATCTTACATCCTACTGTGGTGTCTGTCTGTCTTGTAAACATCAGCAAAGGGAGAAGTCAGGGGAAGCAAGAGATCAGGAAAACAGGTGAGTCTCTCAGAGCAGCACACCATCTCACATGGAAGCATATGGGCAGTCTAAAAATGCTCGTCCCAAAACATAAATAAAAAGTTGTGTAACATCAACACATTAAAAAATAATGAAATCTATAAAGAAGATTGTTTCTAAGATCAATTATGGTTAAAAGATGGTCTCGTTAGTCAAAGCAGAACCCAGTGGACGACACCTCCCGCCAGGCAGCCGGTGAGGATGCGTAACCCAGCCCCTTAAAGAACTTTGCTTTATTCTGCGGACTATGCATCTCGGTTTGGCCTGTTGTCTTTACATGATCATCCCGTTCTCCTGTGTGCAACAAATATGATCGAGATGGAATTTTCTACATGCTGGTTTATTCAAATCTGTTCTGTGCTCATTCTTTTGTCCATTATGCTTTTACATGCTTTTTTGGAAAGCTCCATGGTGGCCTCTGCTGCACTCGCCTCTGATCACAGTCCTGAGCTCGCCTCCCCCGAGCACCAGCCCTTGCTAGGGCGGTCTTCTCCACAGTCATTTTATTGAGCAATTTAAAGATCCATTGAAATCATGCATGCAGACCACCGAAATCAAGAAATGTCGACACAACCGTGCCTGAATAACATTAAAAAAAAAAAAATTCTGGGCCTCCCCTGGTGTGGTAGTGGTTGAGCGCTGGGCTTCCAAGCTTCCTGCAGCCTCTGCAGCGCTGGTTTTGTGCAGGAGAGGACCCCTGGGAAAGCAGCCCCGCAGGCCTGTGAGCTCCCACTGCCCACTCTCGACCGTCACGGGACAGCTTCAAGCCAGCAGTTTGGGGGTGTTCATAAAAGCTAATCAGCAAATCAGGGTTCCCCCGACGGCTGCCAGGGGAGTGTCAGCCGCGTTGCAGCTCACCCTTCTTGGACGGGCAGGATCCCTGCCCTCTCCGAAGTCTTCCAGGAGGAGGCAAAGTGGACATTATGTTTCCTTTTAAAATCTTAAGTTAATAAGGTAGATCCAGTGGGAAGATAAGAGTAGGATAATATGATTTGTCACTTGTGACATCTTTAGTGATCGTGTGTTTTTCTAATCACAAGAAAGGAACAACTTCTAAGTTACGCTTTTCCACTTTGGGCTCGAATACCGAACTGGAAGGAACTTCCTTCCCAAACTCACAATGAAAATCTGGACAAATTTCAAAGTCACTGCTTTATTTAAACCCATCAGAGAGCTGAGGTGAAAACTACAGTTAATTAATTTGAAAATGTGAATGATATGGGCCAATTCCTTAAAAACACAACCTAATAAAAACTCATTCAAGGAGAAAGATATAATTTGAATTATATGTAAATTAAAGGGATTGAATTCACTGTCTATAAATGAAAACTCCAGAGCAACATATTTTCACCGTTTAATTCTACCAAATATTTAGCGACACGGACTTGGGTGGACCTTGTCCCCTTCTGCGTATTTATGTGATTTTTTATAGTAAAATTATATCCCTTTATCACAATTTGCAATCTCTTCTAAACCTTGGTTGATCTTTGCTATTTTATGTTCAGTGAAATTCGCATTTTATGGTGTAGATTTACATGGATTTGAACTATTTCACGGGGCTTTGTTCAACTGCCAGTTTCATGCAGAAATGCCTGTATTTTTGGTGTACCTGTATGATGATTTTAGATAATCACACAAATTTCCTCCCACCATTTGCCCAAATTTCTCATCTGTTATCATGTTATATAATCACAAAATTCCTCTCAGGCGGAGAAATCATCTCCGCCATGTTCTGTTGGCCTTAACACAGCTCTTGTTGGCGTTTCACAGATTCTCCCCACGATACCTTTGCTGGGGGAGTCCCCTGCGCTCAGTTGTCATCTCCCCGATTTCCCGCCTTCTGTGGCCTCAGCCTTTCCTTGCTTTCATCATGTTGGCATTTTTGAAGAACAGTTGTCAACAATTTTTCTTCTCCTTGCTAGTTTCTCTATCTCCAGGCTCTTCTTGCAAAAACCTACTGTATTCACTACACAGCCCTACTTCCTTATTCCTTTGCTCAGAAATGGCCATGATCCCTGAATAACACTGAAATGTATCAGTCTGGCACTGCAGATCCTCCTGTCCTCAAAGCTGGAGCCAGTCACTGATTAGCCATGCACCATGCCCGTTCCCCTGTTTCTCTTTACAAAGTCATCTCTCACTGTTTTGGGATTTTTTTTTACTTTAATCCTAATAAAATTCCTAGCAATTATAGAAAAATATTTAAATGTGAGCCTTATGCCTCTAAATCCTCTTAACGCTTTCATACTGTTGTATTGTTTGAATATATAACTGGTATATATGAATAGGACAATTAGAGAAACTGAATTCCAGTTACTTAAGTAACTATCAATAGTAGCAATTTTGATTCATCTAGCTATGAAAGATACTTAAAAGATGTATTTGTCAGTAACTTTAGAATTTTATATCTCATAATTGGGTTGGTTACGTGTCTTATTGGGAAGGAGCTGGGTATTGATAGATGTTGCTGTTGTTAACCATGCTCGTTTGGTGAAGGTAGATTCGTTAAAGTTATTAATTTTGTTTTGTGGTTACTAAAATGTTTGGGGAAGCTACTTGGACGATTTAGATAGCCAATTTCTGCTGAAACTGCTTCCACTACTATCTGCTTCCATCAATTGATGGTGTCTGCAGCAATTTTTACTGTGGTTTTAAATGATAATTTTCTTTTCATTCATCTGAAATGTACTCAGTGGAATTCTTCTATAAGAAAAATGTGTCACTTGTCTTCCACTCACTTATTTATTCTACTGTATATTTATATCCATAGATACTCGCAGAGATTTGCTGCATTCTTGGGGTTACAATCCATGCAAACATTATTTCTTTTGTTCCTAAAGTTGTTTCAGCTTTGGCCATTGTGGCCTCTCTGGTTGCATCCTGTGTCTTCCCATAAGCTTCCATCCTGTTCTCTTTCTCCTCCCTCTGACTTCCTGCACGAGGGGATGCTCCAGACAACCTTGTGCTATCCCTGCCCCAGCCCTGGAATCACTCTGTTTTCCAGGAACAGTCATACTAAAGCCTCCAACTCCAACCCAGCATACGGCGGTCCTCATGACCTGCCTTCCGCCTTCCTTGTAGTTTCTTCAGCAGTGACAGACCCAGCTCGAATCACCGACATCACATGTCCTCCTCTGTTCAACCACACTATCCAAAAACTGCAGTTTCAGAGGTCACTTTCCTTCTGTGAGATAGAATTGAATAAATAAGGTGCATCACTTATTGTTCGGCTATTTTTCTCCTGGTCTTCAGCCTTTCAGTATTCATCTAGTATCCACACTGAGGTTTAATCCTATATTGATATTTCCCGATAATAAACTTTAGTAGTGAGCTTATTTTATTCGCATCAAGCTCTGGTGTTACTTAAAATGTAGCTATGGCTTAAAGACATTCTTAGTTATTATATTGTCACATCATATTATTATTCATGATAGGGTTGGTGTGTTCACAGATTAGTGGAAGGAATAAACTGTTAATGTGGAACTAAATCATCCAATTCAAATGAAGGGGAGAAAAGCATAACAATTAAGCATTGATTTTACATGGCTAATTTCTTAGTGGACAAGAAAGTCATTTAAAAAGGCATATAATTCTTCCAGTAAGTGATGGGATCTGTATTAAACACACTTTCTAAATCTCCTAAATTTCAAAAAAAATGAAATTCAGCACAGCTTAATTGAAGATTATATTTTTCATGATCAAATATCCTTTTATTTAGGCTCTTCAAAATCTTTATTGCTCACTGAAGTTTATTAAGCAATTACATTAGACTTTCAACTTTGTAGGTAATCTCTAGGCTTCAGAAAATGGACCAAGTGTTAAGAAAATGCCAGATAAATGATATCATAGCAACAGGGTGTCAAAGCTTGTTGTCAAGGTGGGGACGGATGTTCCCCTGGAGCCTGAGGGCACAGCTTCAGGCTTATCTTCTCCTTTAACTTATTACATTAGCTTTACACATTACTAAAATATGCACAGTGACCATGACACCTAATAATACGAATAAATTTAAACGTTGGATGGGTTTAAATTTAAACGTAGCATGGGTTTTGACCAACTTGCTATCTCTCTTCTGAGAAAAACCATAAAGGACATGAATGAAGGAGTGTGACATTTATGAAAATGGAGGCTATTTCTAAAAATCTTGACAAAATAGAGGCGCTAAAAATATTTGCTGTTGAATAGGTGTGGGTGAGACAACTGTAAAAAATCAGAAATAAAAAACCAAAAATATTTCGGAGACTACTGCATTTAGGTATCTTTGCAAGTATCTCTAAGTTCTCACTTCACCTTAAAGAAACTAAAATGGAAATGGTGGGTGGGACGTGGTGAGCATATTTTATAAAAGAAAGGTGATAAGCTGGGAAGAAAAGCTTGACTAGATAACAAAATATTTTGGAAAATACGCTTTTATATAGAAGTTAATTTACTTTTTCTAATTTCCTGAAAACTTAATCTCAATAAGTGTTTCTGCCTTTCCTCCCTTATACCCAGCCGTAAGAGACAATGGATTTCACTCTTTTAATTTTGTTTTTTAAAAATGTATGTTTTTAATTGATATACTATGTGGGTCCCCTTCTCAGGTACAGAACTGAAGCACCAAGGTGGGGGGGTTAGGGGGTAGGAGGGATAAGAACAAGGAGGGAATGAATTTCACTCTTTACACACCTTGTTTTTATGGTTGTTTTTTGGTTCTCTTTAAGTGCTTTTGATTTGTCTATATTTTGATCAGTCTATATTTACCCTTTTTCTTACTTTAATTTTTATTTACATGACATCACATTGAGTTTTCTGGAAATGCAAAGCCACCCCATTCTTTTTCATTAGCTATAGCACCTGACTGTGAAAAGTACAATCATTCATTTCATCAGGAACATCCCTCCTTTTCCCCTTTGTGCTATGCGCTTGCTGCTGTGTGGGCACAAGGCCAGATTTTCGTGGGCAGTAGCGTCCACCTGCCCAGCTCCTTGTTTACGGGGTGCTCCCTCCTGCACAGCTGAAGCACGAGTCCTCGGATGTAGCTCCCAAGTAAAACGATCTCTGAAGACACAGCTAAGTAGGGCGCTGAGCTAGTCATGGCCTGGCCGCCTGCTCTTCGACTCGCCTCCTCCAGGGTTGGCAGCAGCCACCGGGACCCCCGCGGGGTGCACACCCTCCTGGCAGCTGAGGGCAGCGGCCTGGCACATGTCCCCCGTTTTATGACTCGAGCAGGATCCAGTTAGTTTTGTAACCTTCTCAAGCTGACCGACCACCCAGACCTATGCGCAGGAACTGAGCAGACGTCAAATTTTGTTTTTTAAAGCTAATGTTAGTATCAGCCAGTCAACCACGTTGTCAGCCCAAGAAAACACATTGCATGAATAATTCTACAAATCTTATTATCTAAAGTTTCGATTGCAGAAGAGCCAATTATTTAATCTACTCTTTGCATTTACATTCACAAATCCATTACTTCATTATTTATCAAGAATATATTGCTATTTAGCAACTTCCAGTCACTTATCTTAAAACATGAACAGCTCGATGGAGGTGGAAGAGTGACATTAATGAACTTGGAGATTTTTCTTCCTCTTGTAAGAGAGACTATTCTTAACTATATTGAAAATTGTACGTGAATGGCAGGTCTCATTTGAATAACAGCCGGCATAGTATGTAATCTTTTTGCCATCAGAAAATACTTGTCGCAATTATATTTATAATAAAAGGAAAGCTTTAATAAGATTTATTGAGTGTCTATTTCACACTGGAAAGGATACTAAAAACAAACACCAGAGATATAAAAATTACCCTAGACCTGACCTCAGTCCTGCAGTGAGAGAGCAAACAGGTACATGAAGTAATTAAATGCAAAGTGATACTTGAAATTTTCTTCAGGTGAGGATGTTTTAGCATGGTCTTTTGGGGACAGGATCACTTTTCATATAACAACAAAAGGGTCTGGGTGTGATCCAGTTCCTTGTATTTTCTTTCTTTGGTGGAGTCCTCCAGGATTCAAGGTAACTGTAAAACAGGATGGGAGTAAAATTGCATTCTTGGCCTCATTATCAATAAATTCACTGCACTTGGTGCTATAAATAAGGAAGCAAATCTTAAGTGCCTGAGAGTAAAACATGTAATGTTTAAATATTAATTCTACAATTGAGATAAATGATAAGGTTTATTTCCCCTTAGATTAACATTCTCTGGTTTGTTAATAACTTCAACCAGAGAGGAAACGGTGTCTAAAATCTATACTTAATGATGCATCATGGACCGGGAGCCGATTCAAAGGCTCAGGACGATAAGCCCAGGTGGAGGGACCCAGTGGAGGTTACCCTTGGGCTCGGAGCCTGAGGCGCTCACACCTGCTGCCTGGCCATCACCTGGCTTTCCCTCCGTCTGGAAGAGGGGACCGTCGTGTCCAGATCCATGTCGATAAAAAAAGCAAATTTAACTACGGTTAATCCCCTTCTCGATTCTTTCCTTTCATCCACAATAAATTATGATCCCTGGACTATTTTGTATGTACTAAAACAAAAATGAAGGCCGTCTTCCCCTCAATTTGATGGAAATAGCATTTTGTCCTCGTCAGGTATTCTAGAATGTAAACAATCTGGGGCTAATGCAAAAACATACACAGTCTCCAGCACGGCTAAAATAATCTTGCTCTAGTTCCTCAAAGAGTAATCAGGAAACACTGAGGAAAACCCTTCATATAGATGCTTCTTTCCAGTTCCGCCAATTATAATTCTTTTGTATTTAATATGCACTAAAATATTAATGACCAATCAGAGATATTAAGTCCATAGATCATTCAAATCTTATTTTAGGTCTAATCATCAACTGAGATCAGCAGTCATCAAAAATGGAAGTTTGCTATGAACAACGAAGAGCAATCAGAGAGATGCGGGCTCGGTTAATGACTTCAGCATCCCCAGCAGCTGCCCAAAACTGCTGGTGTCCCGTGGACTTAAAAGTAAACTCAGGAAGAATCTCGCAGGCTTGTTTTGAGCCGTGAGAGACTAGCGACGCTAAGCTGCTTACACTGGCAGCAGCCACGAGGTTTAACAATTGACTACTCTGTTATTAATGTTGATGCTTAGACATCAGGACACTGAACATGTTAAATCTCACATTGCAAACAAATCAGTCTTCTCAATGGAGCCTAATCCAATATGCTGCAGTTAAATCATGTGGTTATTTAATCCACTTCTTTCTCTGGAAGTATTTTTCTCAGTGTTGAGAGGAAGGCCGTGCCCAGACAAAAGTCAGCAGTGCAATTTATTTATTTACCGTCGTGCTTTATTTTGGTCTTACCTCGGCCTTCCAGGAGTGCATGCACCGCCTCTAAACCAGCAATTTCCCTCAGATTATAGGGGCCAGGGAAAAAAAGCTTTTACTAAGCAAAGACGTCAAAGACTTACAGACACTCAAGCCTCTCTCAATCCTGCAGAGAACACCGGAGAGTGCCTCCTCCAGTGGACAGAGCCACACAGGACGGAAGGACAGCGGGGCCCTGGAGAAAGTCTTCCCATCGAAGAGCGGGTGACTCCCCTACCCGGGCTCCCCTTACGGGAGCTCATGCGGTTGACTTACTTTTAAAATCATTTCAGTAGGTTCTTGGTATTTGCGGTGCCATCATCCTGGCGTGCCTGTCCCTCAGTCCCAGGGTTTGTCTCTGAAGGATGGCAGTACTTCCAGGGCTGTGATCTCGCGCGTGAGCATGCCCGCCCCAGCGTCAGAAATAAAATAGTGACCAAAGGAAAAGATAATGGAATTCAAGGTGATCGGAAACGTCTTTTGGTAGAATACGAGGCCAAGGGTTGTGCTTTGGCAGAGGAGCATGTGGAGAGAAAATGAGAGGCTGAAACGGCTGTGCTTCGATCCTGCTAGACCCCGGTGCAGCATCCCGGCAGCGTCTGTCGGACGGAGCTGGCGAGTCAGTGGCCCTTATCCTTCCAGTGGAGCTGTCCCGTCCCGCCACTGCTCTCCTTGGTACTTCAGAGATTTCCCAAGGTTGAATTCTGTTCATCCTGGAATTTGTGTATTTGTTGAGTTATAGTTTTTTTTTTTTATATATTCTCACACTAATATGGATGTTTAATTTACTTCAAACCAGTATTCACTAGAGAAAAATAAAAGGCTAGGTACTCTCTGGACCCAGATATGAAAGTCAGCTGGTTACCTCCTGGAAAAAAATCCCCAGCAGCCCTGAGAAAATTCGAGAAGACAGCAAGACTTGCTGTTCTAGTCATAGCCATTTTTAGTCTTCGAAAGAAAGAAAACTTTCAATAATTTAAAAATACGAGAACAAAGCAACATGATTTTGAGCTGCCTTTCAGTTTCAATTACCCAATTTTAGGATTTACTGTTACAAATTGTTTTTCCACTCTAGCTCAGCACACGCTTTAGTATTTTCTTAGCTTAGCACTATCTTAAGCTGTAAGAGTTGTTTAGAATAGTGTCTTAAGTGTTATTAAATCAGATTTTAATCACCAAGTATCACTTCTTTGTTCAAAACTATTTTCTAAAATGAATATTTAAACATTGCAATATTTTGCAACATTCATATGTGAGCCCTAGTGTTCACAGCAATAATATTGATTTTAATCAGCTAACAACAAACGCGTACTCATACAAATCAGGGCACTGACGACAAAATACAGGTGCACTGTCGGCCAAAAATCATGTGTGAGGTCACTCAACTGAGTGTTTTATGTATAATAAATATAGGCAGATAGAGAGAGAGGATATATATATATATGGAAGGGCTTATGTTAATATATGTATTTTTCATGATCGAATGAGATTTAAAGTATTTAAAGAACAACATTATGCAAAATTCTATGATTATGGAAAATAATGCACTTTTCTATCTGCTTTGAACTGTTAGATTATTTCATTTACTTGGTAACATGTTAACTTTTCATGTGAAGGTTTTTTTGTAATTTATTTCTCCTATCATGCTGAAAATGTGCAACTTTTTCCCCGTTCGTCTGTTTTGGAATTTATATATGTTGCTATTGATAGTCTTCAAGCATTTTAACATGTTGACTAGACATTTGGATGCTTCCCTTTTGCAGGAATGATGCAATAAATATTCTTGGACCATTACAATAATTCACTCACACAAGGGCTTCTTGGTGCTTTACACCAAGGACTGGAATTTTTGTGGTTTAGACTAAAAGCACAGTTACAAATATTGAGGGAAAAAACCCTAACGTGCTATTTCCATTTCATTTTCAGAAAATAGGCTTTATTGCTATTAAAGCAGGTCCCCAAATCAGAGGGGAGTTGGAGACAATTTCTCTTTTGTTATCTGCAAAAGCTCTAAATAAATATTACAAAGAGAAACCCTTTGATCTTGTCTGTCCTCTTCATACCTGAGCAAGGTGTGGGTCACAGTGAAACCCGGGGTGTCGGCTCTTCCCTCCTCCACAAGCACATTGCTCCGTGAATTCTGGGGCTTCCTGTACCTGCTGGACTATGCGGTCCGGCTGAACACGCTGCTTTGTTACCTGTGGGTAACCTGGTTTTTCTGCCTATCTGCTTGTGTGATTTTTTAATATTAAAGTTGAGTAATTCACTAGTTTATTTTGATTTTGTTTTCCCATAGCAACTTGCACAGAAAACAGGCCTTTGTGTTGCAATATTCATTTTTTTTTTAAAGTTTTTCTCTAATTTTCCTCCCTTTCATTATTTTTTTGTCTGAGTTAGGACTTTTTTTTTTTCAGTTTGGAATGTCTGTACCTTAATTCAGTAATTGAATTTTCGTTTACATTTATATTCTTTGACCTCTCATCAATTCGGCATGGATTTTAATAGGTATTTTAATTTTTTCAGTTACTTTATGGGCTGTTAATGTTCTCTTAATCGCTATACTTGTATTTTTATCCTCATTTCTTTTCTAAGTTTGGCCAGCTTGTTTTTTAATCTTTTTTACAGAGATTTGTTTGTCTCGCCAGTGAGCTGTTGCTATGGTATTTTTCTTTTGTTGTGATTAGTAATATCATGCTGTCCTTAATTTCGCAGAGTTATTAATTGGAATGACTTGTTTCTTTGAAGCATCCTTCTCTGGTAGAAATTCTTTACCTTTTTATATCACATGCAATTATATCTTGGAGTATATTTCTTATATTGAAATATCACCAATCATCTACTGAAAAGTTTTATAGAAAAGAGATAAAGGAGAGAGGAGGGTACAGAGAAGAGCGCATCCAAGATTCATGGTTGATGCCTCGTCCAGTCTGTCATTGCTGCAGCCGCTGCCTTCAGAGGCTGCACCCCCGGCGCTGAGTGCCGTCCACAGCTCTGCTCTCCTCCCGGGTCTTAAAAGCCCAAGGGTAGGTCGTTGACTCACAAAAGGAAAATAACGTGTCCCGTGCTGATCCCGTCTGCACCATTCTTTTTTCTCTACAGAGCAATGTTTGCCTCACCATTTGCTCAGGATGCTGAGACTCACTGTGCTGGCCAGTGGGCTCTGAGATGGATCGTGCACAAATCTTTCTAGAAAATTGCACCATCTGTTCCACGTTACATTAGTTTTTTGTTTGTTTCATTTTACTTTTTTTGTTTCTTGATTGCTTTATGAAATTTAGCACCATGTGGGTTTAGGTGGGCATCATTATAAATCAACATCTGTGTAGATGGCATTAAGTTCACCACGTAAAGTCCAGTTCTATCCTTCACCATACAGTTGAACCCTTGTACATGATTTACCCTCCTTCCTCCCACTTTCCCTTCTGGTAACTACTAATTTGGTCTTGTAGTCTAAAAGTTTATTTTTGTTTTATTTAGTTCATCTGTCTGTTTTCTCTGTGTACACATGTGAGTGAGATCCTAGGCTGTGTCTTCCTTCCACTGCCATGTTACACTAAGCACCGTAGACCCTCTAAATCCATCCTTGATTTTGCAAATGGCAGGGTTCCATCTTTTTTATGATAGAGTAGTATTCCACTGTGTATAGGCCACATCTTCATCCACTCATCTATTGATGGGAATTCAGTTTGTTTCCAGGCCTTAGCTGTTGTAATGCTTTGTTTTGTATTTCCACATCTTCTATTTTAGTGCAACTGTCACAGAATTTGCCGAGAATGCTTTAGCTATTTCTTTGTTTCATGGATCATTTTTCTTTCCAATATTTTTGTTGGTTTCAAGGGAGAGAGATGAAGCAAAAATTACATTAGGAAATTTTATTTCACAGAAGTTACAAATCCCAACTTTGGAAATGTTGCTGTTCTACGGTGTTCGAAGTCAGAGAGCAACCTGTAATCACTGAAAGGCAAACCTTTATGAGGCTCGGGAAGCCAGTGCTGCTGTCGGTCATTGTCCAACATCTATATTCTCCTAGAACTCCACTCTATGGGATGGCAGTCCAGAACTTTTCTTTCTAATCCAAAATGAAATTGTGACCCATTGCACAGGCGTCTTTTCAAATCCTATCTCTGAGCCAAGGCACTGACTTGCACCAGCCGTTGGCCCCTGTTTTCCTTCTCACCATGTGAGTCTCCAGATGCTGCTGCTGCTTAGGGTGATGGCCTCTGTCTGGGATCTAATTTCCCTCCCTCATAACCTGGCTTTGTCACTTACTCCTTGTCTGCCCTGCATCTTCATTCTCATGCTCCCTAATGATCTGTTCTCATAAGCTTTTAAACATTCTCCAGACTATCATCAATAATTGTATAGGTGAATAACACTTCTCAGGAGAATTATCCTTTGAGATGCATCATACACAGGTTAAAAATCCATATTTGTAAGACAGAATAGTTAATGAGATGCACATCTAGCCTGGTCCTGCGCCTCCTCTTCTGTTTTCTATTGTAATGAGGGTTACAAACATCCATCCAGGTGACTAAGAGATAAAGTATACTTTGGTATTTGTTTTCTTTTTTTTTCTTTTCTTTTTTTTTCCTTTTTGTGGGACCCTCGCCGGTGGCCAGGGAACAAACCTGGCAGCCTCGCAGCACAGCGCTAAACCGCCGCACCACCAGGGGTGGCCCTGCTTTGGCATTTGTTTAAAGAGACTTTCATACCAAAAAAATGAGGAGAACTTCATTATAAAATTAGGAAAAATAGGGGCCTCCCTGTTGGTGCAAGGAGTTAATACGCAACCTATGAAGCTATCTGTAGCCAATGCAGCACGAGTTCAATCCCCGGCCAGGGAGCTGACCC
The DNA here is from genome assembly GCF_014898055.3 of Talpa occidentalis. Taxonomy (NCBI): domain Eukaryota; kingdom Metazoa; phylum Chordata; class Mammalia; order Eulipotyphla; family Talpidae; genus Talpa; species Talpa occidentalis. The sequence continues at coordinate 116,389,701 of NW_023605194.1, forward strand.
ACATGGAGCAGCAGACCTCTCCTGTCACCTTGCTGCTCCCCTCAGCAGTGTATTTCAGTGGATCTGTCTGTTCTGTTCTCCACTCTGTCTCTGGTGAATCCTCTCACCCCACCACATCTCTGGCCTGTACCCCAGTTCTTGTATGCATAAATAAATAAATATTAAAAAATAAAAAGGAAAAATAATACCAGGCTATTTTTAAATATAGACATTTCCACATGTACTTTCATTTTTCACCATATAGACTTACTTGCATATGCACTTTTAAAAATATTAAATACAGTATATTAAATATTAAAAATAAATATGTTATACTTAAATTTTATAATATAGGGTGATATATAATTTTAAAATAAAATGCAATATTTGATTATTTACATTGCAGGATGTAGGAAAATTGACAAGGAAATAGGTAACAAAATTGTAAAATAATAGAAATGCAAGTTTACAGCACAGATAAATGCATCAATTTATAAAAAAAAAATGCTGAGTTAAAAATGTCACCATAATATGAAAAAATAAACTATAAATTTACGTTGCAAAAAAATATATATATAATATATACACTTTAAGTTTATATAAGAAATATGCTCAAGGGGGAGAGGCACAACTTTCTCTAGAGGCTGATTTTATTTTTTAAAGAGAACACTCTGGATGAATGTTCCTTATCATGATCATTGTTCTGTTATTAGAGACTGGTGCTGTGATTACCCATCGCGCGATGTGCTGAGCTAACAGGTTGATCAGTAAGCACGCTGAAAGGCTTTGACAGAGGATGGAAAGCAATATGCCTCTTCTTTATTCACTAAATAACTTTAATGAATCTGAGTAAAATTTTAAGACCTGAGGTTAACTTGCAATTGGGTAAGTGATCAATTAAAAAATCAACTCAAATTTGATATAGTCAATACTGACAGCATTAACTTCAAACAGCTGCTGAGTTGCTGATGAGATAAACAAATTAATGTGATTTCAAATGCAAAGCAATCCATTATTTCCAGAAGACTGAAATGTTTGGAGTTGCATATATTTTAAAAGTAAGAGAGTTAAGAACTAACAAATAATAAAGTAGGATACCAGAAACTAATTTTGCACTTAGTGTATTAGGCAATTTTGAACCCCTGTTTTTTATTTCTCTGTTTTCTTGAATGATTTGTATAAAATATTGATTACAGTCACATGTGACTTAAATTTCTAAGCAAATTAAAATGTTAAAGACTTGTAGAAGATCATGCAACAAGAGTTTCATAAATTGATAAGTTACAGTCAACCAACCAAACATTATTAAATATTTTTGGTATACATAGGGATAGAAAGTGAATTAAGCACATTTCTGACTTGAATTACATAATGAATGAGAGTAGATGTTATTGATCTTTACTCTGAAATAAATGACAGTTCCACATAGAAACTGGATCAAAAGGGGGAGATCACTTTTTCAGGAAAATTCAACACCTATAAAGGCTTATGAGTATATTTGGGGGATGTCGAGTAACTGAAGGTGACCAAGGAGCAGGGTGGACATTTCATGGAGATGCAGGAATAAGATTTGCCTACAGGGCACACTGACAGGGCACATAAAGTAACCAGGGGAGTGGGAATGTGACCTACTTTGTAAGTTGAAGAGATAATAGCAGTGAAGAAGATCATCTGGAGTGACAGCCACTGAACACCAGATTATTATGAACAGACAAGGCAAATGATTCTCAGACTATTGACCAACATCTGGGGTTTGAAATGGAAAGATGAGATTTTTAATAAATATTGAAGTCATTTCTCTCCACATCCCTGTTCTCGCTTTGCACCCACCTTCTGAATGCTGAATTTTCCCAATATCAAGAATAGACACAAGCACACTTGAATGAAATACATTTTCATAATTATAAATAATAAAGACACTTTCAAGCCAACTGACCTTTAAGTAAGCCAGTCATTGAAATAGCTGTGCCATTGACTTCAATGACTTACATACATTATTTTTATTTGCTCTAATTCTATATAAATCTTTTATCATATGAAAGTGAAAAAATCCACATAGTCTTGCATTTGACCTGGTCTGTAATTTCTGGGCATCAGAGTCTTAAGTGACACAGTCTCAGGCTGTGGAGGACAGTTCAGCCAGGGGGCTGGGCACCCTTCATGCAGTGACAGAGGAAAACGTGTGTTTTGTGAAGCCTTTCAGCACTGAGAGGTCGCCAGGATTTGGAGCACATAGGCAGACCCCCACCAAAGCATCAGGATTACCTCCAATTTACTGTTAGTCAAGTAAAGTGCATGTGTATAAGACAAATTATTAATGATATAGAAATCTTATGATATAGATTTCCAATTTTCCCTCATTATTCACAGCTAAGTAAATAGTTTCTGTGCTAGCCATAGTGTATTTCTTTTCTTTATTTATCCGTAGTCAGGTCGTGCTGTTAGCAACTTCCTGTCTCTTTTCTCCGGGCTGTCACTTTCCAGTATTAAATAAGGCCTTGACTATTAATGGGAAATACTCATGTTCTGCTTTTGTCCTGTCATAAAACAGATGGGTCCGATCTTTATCGAAAGGCTTTGTTTTCTTTGCTTCTGGCAGTGTGATTGCTTCTTAGACAAGAACCACTAACGCCTGCCCCCCACCACTGCCCCATAACAAAAACAGGTTGAATTACTATTTTAACAGTTGATGTCAAGAAACCATGTAAGAATAACATAAAATTGAGCAGGGTCTATAGAGTGTCCAGATGTAGGCTTTGTAGTCACTGAGAGCAAAGGGCTGAAATGAGACCAAGTTGCCATGCCATTTGCTCTCTGTTTAGGGCACCATTATTCAAGGTGCCAGCAATCAGGTCTGGATTTTACTTTCAGTGTTTCTCTCCATGATGTATAAAGATATGTAATGGTTCATTAGTCACTTTATGTTGTGTTTTCATCACAATTAAGGGTGTATGTAACTTTACCATAAAAAAAAAAAAACATTTGTCTTCCAAATCAGCACAATTTTAAAAATTATCATAGCATTATGTTAAAAATATCAGCAAAATTATTAAAAGTAGATGTTTCTGAAGCTATAAATTTTAGAGTATCCCATTCAATTTTCTATTATAATAAGAAAACAAATATCCAGAAATATAGTATGTCTCAGATAATGCTGTTAATATATTTTAAATATGCAGACCTGTCTAAAGATATAGAAAATACATGATATATTAATATCTCTGAAGAGTGAAAGTATTGAATTTGCTAGGATTAAAATTCTAGCCCATCTTAGAATTTTTTGAAATTCTACTTCATCACACATGAAAATTATAAATTACTTAAAAATAGAGTTCTGGAGTCCAGATAAAGTAATTCATGATTTTAATAATTGTCTTCACTTGTATAGCTGAGTACTAGAATAATCTATACATCATAATGCCAAACAGATACAGAAAAGCATGTCTTTGTAATCTTGTGGATGAAGATAGATACCAAAGCAGGCAACTCCCATAGTGTCGAGATTGGACACAACCAATACTTGTAGAATAATTAAAACATATTTTTGTGCATGAAGAATGATAGGTTGCAAGTATAAATCTGTGTCCTTGAAAAAAAGAAGTACCATAAATATTGTCTTTTATGTCCCGGTGGTGTGATGTCATGCCATGCTTAAGTCGTTGACCTGGACTCAGTAGATCATATAATCAATGTAATGCTTTGTAGCTAACATTTCAAATGAAAAGGCTGCATTAAAATAAGATAAAAAAATTTAACAAAATGGATCTAATTTTCAAAAAACTACTAAAATGTTCATTTCTAGGAATAAAAATATCATTCATTCTTTATTGCTTAAATAATAAAGGCCAAATTCCAGAATTTAGTCTTTGTGGCCCTCTGTAATCTAGTTCAAAAGCACTCTTACAAGTCTGTGTATAGATTGGATCATTTATATAGGCAAGAACAAAAAGTAAAAATAAAATAAATAGGAGAAAGTAGGAAAAAAGCACATTTAGTAAACACTAAGGTTATGTATAATTTATAAGATTTTGACTTTCAGTAAAATCTTGGTTTTACCAATTCATTGGTTAGTATTTAGCCAGGTAAAGACAGTGAGGACACAGCAGCTGCTGGTATTTGAATCTGTGTGAACTGACCTATGTGTCCATTCACATGCTGGATTCCATGCCATCAGCAATGGTACATGTCTTCAGTACCAAGCCAGACTCTATTTATAATATTGTTACATTAATATGCCAAATATATTTCTTACTGTTATTCATAATCAAAATGTTAGAACGTTTCTGTGACTGCAAATACATTTTTACAATAGTGGGAGGTGACGATGGAATTTGTTGAATGCATTACATTAACAAATGGCCCCAGCTAATAAAGTTACTTTTGAGTGAAATTAATAAAAAGAAAACAATTATAATATTTTTAAAGAGCAGATATCCACTCTTCTCTTCTAGGTGATATATTCTGGAGAATATGTAAAGGTATTGCTCTTTTTTTATTAACTAAGGTGACTTCTCTTCATTTACTCCATCAAGTAATAAAATCAATGCACAAATGTCATGGGAGGCAGGTACTTCCATTTTCTAATAATGTGTAATAGATAAAGTGGGTGGCCAAGGGCAGTGATGTCTTCAGTGCTCCTGTGTTCAAGAGATAGCTAGATAATCACAGTACAGGTCAGAGTCCTAATGCTAATTGTGTCCATTGTAAAGGGGATTTGCCAGCTCCTGTGTGTATCTGTGTATAAATAGGAGGCTAAGAGAGAATATTCTTGCCAGCAGAAAAGGCCACCCAATTGATCTTGCTCTGTTGTCTCCATAGTATGTATAATAATCCTGTGTCCTCTTAACCCTGAGAAAGAGGGACTTTTGGTCACACTCAACAATTATGATTCCATTTTCCCTTTTGGAATTCTTGCTCTTAAAAACCATGTCAATAACAAAAATTATTGTATATATGGAAATGAAGTGGATAGGCAATATATAAACTTAAGATCTTCCTATGTATGTTAGCTATGCTTAATCCTAATAAATTACAGTATATTTAAGGAGAGGACTCTAATCAATTCTAAAATGAAATGACAACTTTAAATGATAGGTCAATGTCACCATTTATTGCAATGGTGTCCCTTAGGCATCTGGGAACTTTTGACAAAGAAGAAAGAGTTCTGTATTATTCATCTTGGAGTATGAAGCCAAGTGGGCTCTTGCAGACCTGACAGTCTCTAAGGAAAAATTATTCATTATGTATTTACAGTTATTGGATTAAAACTTTGTAATGTGCTATGTTCAATTAATAATAATACAACGCAGGATGAACTATGAAATACAGTGTGCCTTTTTAAAAGCTCTAATATGGGAAAAGACAAGCAGTTTGTCCTAATGAATGCATCTAATTGCTGCACTTTATTATAAAACACTGGAGCAGCATTTTTCAAGAGGCAGTTCTATTTGTAACTGGCTGTCTTCAGCATGTCAGGGTGTAATAAATGTGCCCCACACTAGAACTGCTGATTAGCATTTCTGGAATCCCAGGAAGTAAGTAAAAGCTGTTTGCCATTAACAAAAGACCTTTTTAGCATCTTTCAGAAAGAAAGCTATAGTCCCAATGACCTATGGTTGTTATTCAGTGTAACTTTAGGAGGATTTCCTCTGCCACACTTGTTTACATATATGTGTGATCAAAAAGGAAGAAATAGGCTGATGAGGACATTACGAGGCATTGTTGTCGTGTAATAGTATATTAGTATGTCCCTTACAGGGATGCTTGACGTGTTTGGTATAAGGGGTACCTGCTATAGTTATCTGAGACACTTTATTTGCGTTTTATATTATTGGTTTCGTGTCGCTCAGTAACCTAGAGTTAATAATGGATGTAAATCAGTCACAGGCAGAGAAAAATGAGTAAGATTAGATTTTAGTGAAGTTGTTAAAGATGACAGTAAGGCCAAGCCAAAAATAAATGATGAAATAAAATTTGAGTGGCTCGCTGAAAGGAAAATGGTCTTCATTTTTCCCCTAATAAACAATATAACACAATGCAGCCTTAAGACAAAGATTTTGAGGAATCAGTTAGCTACAATATTTAATCCAAAAAATATTAAAGTTATGTCTTTAATGATGGTTCTCAAGATGTAGAATGTAAGCAACAGCACCAATATGTTGGTGCATATTAATAATTCTCGCCACTTTCACTTTATTAGTATATTGCTACACTCACTCTCTATTAATTATTTCTAAAGGTAAAGTCTCATAATTCATCTATTTCTAGCTTCAATTTTAAAATATCCTCACATGATGTATTTTATAACTGGAACCCCTTGAGTTTTAAACCTGAATTAAACGTAAATATATGTTGAGAAATGAAATGATTCTTAATGTTAGTCTTCTGACTTAGAAACTGAGATCACTTACAATACAATGCATCTAGGGCGTGGACAGAAAATATTCATTGAATTCCTGGTAAATAAATAGTGTAGCATAAGAGATCAAAAATAATTCTGCATAATTAAGGAAGCAAGACTAAAGCAGTTTCCAGGGAATTTAAAGGAACTTCACCTGGTTTGGTGTTTTGTTTACTTTAGGCATTAAAAATCCGGTGGCTCAGCGTGTTGAGCACAGTGCTGTGAGGCTCTCAGCAGCCTCTACAGGGCGGATTAGATTCCCGGCCGGCCAGGGAGATGCCCGCATGGTGAGGCAGACCCCTCCTGTCTTGTCTGCTGCTCCCCTCAGCAGTGTACTTCCTGTTCTGCTCCCCGCTCTGTCTCTGGTGTATTCTCTCATCCTCCCGCACCTCTGGCCTGTACCCTAGTGCTTGTATGAATAAGTAAATCATTTTTTTAAAGATTGATTGATTGATTGATTGATTGATTGATACATACATGCATACAAGCACTGGGTACAGTCAGAAGCGCGGGAGGGTGAGAGAATTCACCAGGGCCAGAGCGGGGAGCAGAGCAGGCAGAAGGACCGAAGGACACTGCTGAGGGGAGCAGCGGGCGGCAGGAGAGGTCTGTGCGCCATGTGGGACCCTCCTCCAGTGGCCGGGGAGCAGCCGGGGATCAAACGCACTGCAGAGGCTGCAGGCAGCTTCACAACCCAGCGCTCAACCGTTGCACCACCGGGGAGGCCCTGAATAAGTAAATCTTAAAAAAAAAAAAAAAAAAACTCATATACAATGAAATTTTAAAAAGTCACTACAAGACATGACCCACAGAAAGCCACAGGTTCAGAAAAATCCTGAAAAGACACCTTACGTGCAAGGGTCCTCAAAAGGTCTATCAGTCAATTTGTCTTCAGATACTCTGGAAACAACATATATTCAAAATGCTGAAAGTAAAAAAATGTTCAAACAACAATTAAATATCCAGCAAAACTGTCCTTCAAAAATACGAGAAACAGGAAGGCATTCCCAGATAAACGGAAATTGAGGGAAGTTTTAGCGCTTGACCTGTTTGACTAAAGACAGTCCTTCAAGGATAATTGAAAAGAAGTCAGGCAATAATGAAGACTTACAAAGAAATCGAATATCTGGCAAATGACTACATAAATAGGGAAATGATTTCAAATCAATAATCTAACTTGATAACTTAAAAAATTTAAAAAGGAAAGTAGGCCTGTCCCAGAGCTGACTAAAGGAAGGAAATAAGATTAGAAATAGAAATGAATAAAAAAAAAAACCCACATAATTAAATCAAATAAAATGGGGGGGGTTATTACAAATGTTACAGAAATTAAAAGGATTTAAAAAGAATAGGGTGGATGATTTTACACCAATAAATTCTATAACTCAAGAAACAGAAAATTTCCTTGAAACATGTATGTTACCAAAATTGATGGAAGATGAAATAAGCAATCCCAATAGCACTGTAAAAGCAAAGGGACTGAGACAGCAATCAGAAACCCCCTCCAAGTGGCAGTCCTCATTGAGGCGGCTTCCCTTACAAGTATACACAGCGCTTCAAGAAGAACCTGCCCAGCCCCCATGGAGAGCTGTGTGGAGGTCTCTGAAAACACTAAAAATGGATCTGCCATCTGACCCAGCAATTTCTCTCCTAGATATCTACCCAAAGACCACAAAACCACTAATTTGAAATGAAACCTGCACACCTATATATCGTGCAGCACCATTTATAATAGACAAGGTATGGAAACAACATGAATGCCCCCAAACTGAGGACTGGATCAAGACAATGTGGTACATAGAGACAACAGAAAACTATTCAGCGGTCAGAAAAGATAAATTCATACCATTTGCAGCAACCTGGATGGAACTGGAAGGGATTATTCTAAATGAAGGGACCCAGAAAAAGAAAGATAAATATTGGATGGTTCCACTTACATGTGGAATATAGAGAAACAAAACAAAAGGTTAGAAAAAGACAAACCTTAAAAGTTGACATGGATCTGTGGCATCCAGCAGGGGAGGAGGCATCCAGCAGGAGGAGAGGGGAAGTGGCCACAACAGCAGGGAAGAGCACACCCACTAGGGCTGAGGGGACTGGAAGGGGAATTTGAGGCTGGAGCAAAGAGGGCTACAGGGGTGGATTGCTGGGGCCTCAGAGATGGGTGTGGGGGCATCACATATCTGTAGGGGCATGAGCCTGAACCCCGAAGACACCCTGATGAAAGTCATCGTCACCGGCCTCAGTGAGTGTAACTTAACAACAATAGCATGAAGACACGGGAGGAGGACTTGTTTACTTTCTGGGGAGCTCACAAGTTTTTTAACTTTCCTAGATGTAAAAAAGTTCGCTAATGATACATCATTCGTCACATACTGCACCGGACATTTCAAGGATGTGTTTAGGTTGATAAACAGTCGCGCCCACACCTGGGTTGCAGAGTGTGTGCCCTCTTCCTCCTCCTGACCACTGCCTTCAACATCATATAATAATAAATATTTGCCACTCGCATGTTTATTCTGAACATGTTTTGAGGTTCAACCCATAAGTTTCTTCCTGCTATAATGTCTTTATATAGTGTTTCTGTAATTGCAATTAATCTCAGTGCATTCTTCAAGACATCATTCAGGTTTATCAAGTGTAGCCTTAATATCATCTGCATTTTATCGCCATCACTGCAAATATCCGGGCATGTCTTATATTACAAAGCCTTTAGCACTAACTGCTCATGAAATGCAGTGCCTTATAGCACCTAATGGACTTGCAGTTCTGTCTCAGGAGCTGGAAAGCTGAAGCCACCAGTGTGTTCCATGTTCATTTACTTCTTTCTTATACACAATCATTTCTTTTATCTCCAAGGTTACAAACATAGTACTACTCAGTTATCTACTCTCCATAAACTATCTAGCACGCTTGCGAATATCAAATCATACTAGATTATAATCCATGACTGCTTATAATAGACTTATTAAAACAGATCATTACATTCTTATTATTGTTCAATACTGACATCAAGGAAATGCATGACAATAAAATGATTATGTTTCAAAATATGCAACAGAAGTGCACAGAAGAACCTAATAAAATGTTGCAAAGTGCCATAAGGAAAATAAATAGTTTTAGGAATGAAATTCCCAAGGAGGGATCTTTGACAACTGAGTTCCCTTTGGAGGATCACTCCTTTGGCAAATGAAGTTAAGTCCGAGTGTTGAAAGGTAAACTGAGCACATGTATAAAATGACTATTTTTGAGCCTATCATGGAGTTTGGGAAATTGAAAACCTAGTGCATTCGAGGAATCCTCAGTGTGTCTTCCCCTCTCCAGCTTCCTCTCAGCAGGCGTCAGCTGGTCTTGCTCTTTTCATTGCTTTTCCACATAGTTTTTTTCGTCATAGTTTTATTACACACACCTATACATACATGCCTGCTTTACACACAACGCACCACATACCACACATGTATAGCACTTGTATCTATTTTTCCTTTATATTGAGGCAACCACACCATATATATTTTGTCGTGATGGCCCTTTTTCTCAACAATGAGATTTTGACAATTATTCATTCACACCTGTGAGTGTAGTTGTGCTGTTCATTTTCATTTCTCGAATAATCCATGGACGCATTCATTTAAGAAGCCAGTTTCATGGCATATGCTTTTTCAATTTTCTTGGTAATGACAAATTACTTTCCCAGATAATGGTGCTTATTTAAATGACCATGCATCCAAGGAGGGGTGTCTTCTTCCACGCATTGCCAATATCTGATTTTGTCAGACATTTGAATATTTATCATTTTGCTAAGAAAATACTGATATTTATTATTATTTACATATAGATTCCTTTGTTACAAGTGGGATAGGGAATCTTTTCAAAATATAGTGGTCATCTGTATAAAATATCTTTTTCATGCATTTAATTTATTTTACCTCTTTTGTCAGTTAAAATATTTTGGGGAAATTATTTCCATATTTGGAATACTAGTCCTTTGTATTTAATATTTCTCTCTCAATTATAGTTTGTCATTTTATAATCTTTGGCGATATTACTCAATCTTAAGGTTGGACCAAATGAAGTAATACTTCTCTCTTTATTATATATTTCTGTGTTATTTAAAAGTATACCCAGTACTCTGTATAAAGATATTTTCTCACATTTTTTTTTTAGTGCTTTAAATAATTTTGCTTTCATTTTTGTCACTATTTAATATGAAATAATTTTCATTTGTGCATAGAGGGGTCCAGAAGCTACCACTGAAGTATAAAAATTATTTTAATCTGAAAACATTTGAGTTATTAAAATCCTTTATCTGCCTAAAAACAGAGCCTCTCAAAAGAACTCAGAAGAATTAAGCTGCCTTTATAATCCCTCCAGGGGCCAACCGGAGGAGACTGACTTATATCACCAAAGATAAGAAGTTCACACCATTCCAGAGAGTCACAAAACGTCCATATTTCCCATTTATTCTCTTAAGGACCTGTTTAGTTCTCCAATTAGTCATCTGTTGTTCTTTTAATGTGATCCTCTCTCTTTGGGGGCCCTTCCCCCGTGTCACCTTCACCTGGTAAGGTGGCGGTGCTTAGCCCTAAATTCTAGTGGTCCCCTGGGGACATTTTCCTGTGAACTCTCACATGTATGTGACTAAACTTGTCTTTTCTCCTGCAGATCTGCCTCTTGACAGTTTAAGTCTCAGACCCCCAATTAAGGAAACTAGGAAGGTAGAGGAAAAGTTTGTTCTCCATGTAGTTTGTGCACATGCATGTGTATGTGTGTGGGGTGTGTGTGTGTGTGTGTGTGTGTGTACAGATAGATGAGATGCAGATAGACTGATAGATAGTGTGAGAAGGGGGATATACATTTTTTTAAAGGATTAGCTATTGTCAAACAATAGTTTTTGAATTAATCCACTTTCACTAGTAGGCGGTGTCATTCACTATCATAAAATGACTTTCCACATATCTCTAAATCTAAGCATGAGAACATTTTGGAGTTTGGTTCTTGTTCAATTTTACTGTTGTTGAATTTATTATGCCTTCTTTTGTTAATCCCTAGAAAAACATCACACAGATTTATAATAAGCCATGAGCAATTCTGCTCATCATCTTATTCTGAAATAATTTTAGTTTGGGATCCAGGCTCTTTTGTGGTGTATATGTCATAACCAGTGGGACCGCGGCCTCCCTGTGCCACATCATATAATTTGAATGTCCCATCTTTTCTGTAGATAAACCCATTTAAAGAACATAAATTTTATGAAATGTATGCAATCTGGTGAATTAGGTTGATGATTGATGTGAATAACAGTTAAAAACAGAGCAAGTTTTAGACTCAAGAAAGAATCCTAATTAGTAATTCTGAATATGCATTCCCTAGCTAATTATTAAAACATTTTGCAAATGTTAATATTTTCTTTAAAAAAGATTGAATTTATCCTAATAAACTCATTTTCAGTTGTAAATATCTTTTTAATCAAATTGCTTATATTTTCCCATTTTACATTGTACTTGATGTTGAAGATATAAAAATTGATGCCTTAAGGAGGGAAGATTTTTTGTATTTAATATGTTTAGTTCAGTTAATGTTCATAATCAAATTCTTGCCTTTCAGAATACAGTTTTCTATTGTGGCTTTAAAGTCTTCACATGGAAAGATCATTCTACCCCAACAAATATATATTGACTTCTTTTCTTTTTGTAATATTTTTGACAAGGAAATACTGGATAGCATGATTTTCATTAAATTATCTAAATTTAAATATAAATAATGTTTTTAAGTTTTCAGTATTTCAGTCAATAAATATCTGTTGAGTGGAGACTAAATGAGAATCTGTGCTAAATTCTGCAGATGAAATGGTGAACCAAAAAATAAGGTTCAGACGTTTAAGCAAATAAACCCACCTTTGTACAGCTGCACGATTTATATGAAGAATACAATAAACTAAACAAATGTGCATAAAGATAGATTAAATATGAATGAGTTTTATTGAAGTGGGGCAACTCTTCCTACTGCAGTGTGTGCAACTATAGTCATATTACTTTTTGCTCACTAGCATCAAAAGAAAAAAATGTTATATCCCATTGAGTTACCACAAATATATAATGTGAATAGTCACTGCCAGCCCTTGTCATCTTACCCAATACCACATTTTATTGAAGAACTCTTTAGGTAACTTCTTCTTTAAGTGGCTTTGCTTTTCCTAGAAGATGCAAATTATGTCAACTGCTTTAACGTCTTGATCCATATAAGGTTACTTTGATGAATCATTGAGAATTTAAGTCTGATTTCCTGTATAAACAATCTTCTCACTGGAAGTCCACACCTTTTATTTTATCAAGTAAATGAATTAAAAATTTAGGAATATGTAAGATTATAAAATGCTGGTTGATCTCTGAAGTTGTATATGTCATAAAATAGAACTTCAGTGACATTAAGTGTAAAGAGTGCTTTACATAATGTGAATGTTTGAATATTTTTTCAAAAATTGTGAAGAAATTTTGCAGTTTCAAGAAAGTTTTTGATACTCAGTACATATCTTCATAAGACAAAAGTTTAACATCTTGGCTAACGTGCTCACTTGAATTGCACAAATTGGATCTACATTGTTACTGTTCTAGTAATAGTTATAGTATTTTAATTTGGTTCATGCTTGAGTAAAATTGGAAAAAGGTAATACAGAATGGAATTGAATTTTCATATTACATAGCCCATAAAAATTCCAATATTAATTGTCTTCACTGCTTTTTTTCATAATAAAGATACAACTAATTACTACTAGATTGAAAATGTCACCATTTTATGGATAAAAATCAAATAGTTGATAACTACCCCATTATTGAGATCTATGAAATGAACTTCTCTGTGCCGTGTTGACTTCCCCTCAGTATACTCTCATAGTCTTTCAAGCCCGTCTGATTTAAAATTAAAATTAGTCTTGAATAGAATTATTCCTTGAGAACTCTATAAAAAATAATTCCATTCACCTCATTGCCAACTCTCAGATTCTACTACTGAATTATCTCAAGACCTAATGCAAATTTATGTTTTTCAGTTCTCCATATGGAGAATAGTTAATTTTAAAAATAAAAAGAGTCTGTGAACTTGTCTGTAACTTTTGTGGGCTAGACTTTCTCCAGATAAACACATCTTGGATGAGATTTTGGCAAATATGAAGATATTACGCTTATATTCAACAGTTTGAAAATTATATAAAATCAGTCGTCTTACCATCAAGAAGATAATCTGCATTTATGGTTGGAAAATTTATTTAAAAGGATTTGAACAAGCAAGAAAGAAAAGGTATCGACTTTTAATATGTGGGAAGAAGAGTTTTTCAGTATAAAATCCCAATTTCACTGCTAAGGTCATTATATTGAATATTTTCTTTCTTCTCAAACTTTGAATATAGTCACCATCACTGGACTTTGTGTGTTGCTTAGAATATGTGTGAAGCTGTTATAAGCACAATTAGGATTAATAGAAAAAAAATGTGTAATTGAGTATCTTTAAAGTAAGAAATATTTGTGTTCAAATTTCATTTGTACTGCTAGTTTTATGATCACAGAGAAAATAATCACATTGATGAGCTTTAAAATACATTTAATAAGAGCCATCTCAATACAAACAATACATTAAAGTATATAATACATCACTGTTCTTAATGTATTGAAGTTATTAGCTTGATATAATAAATGAAATGTGGTATGGGCAAAGTTGGTCAATTAATGGTTGTTACTATTTCTACCTAGTAGAGGACAACTTATATTAAGCAAGTGCATTCTCTTTAATTCCAACACAGAAAGTTCTGGAAGGGAACCTAAGTTTCAGACATCTTTCCACTTAGCTATTTTCTTTAAGGTTACACCAGAGACCTTGTATAGTTATGAGATGAAGAAAGGCAGGATTTGTCTTGTAAAATGGATTTTAAGACTATAAGAAGTAATCCAATTACTACCCAGTAACACGCCCTCAACCTGCTTTCCACTGAAGCAAACTTAGAGATAACTAAGATTTGACTTAACAACCATGAAGGGGTTTACAACAAAATATGCCACTTGGTCATTGATTATTTTGACCTGAGGACTCAGGAGAAACAGCAGGTACAGGAAGGGATCTCTGACAGCCCCTTCCTACCTACAGGCAACTCACATTTCCCACAAGAAAGGTTCCCTCTCTTGACCAGGAAAAGAAAAGGCCTCTTATCAGTGGAGACTAAATTGATACCCACGTGAACTGTATGAACAACTCCATGTCTTTCATGAGTTTCTGCCAAATCATTCCTAGTCCTTTTCCCATCATTTCCATAGGTGTCTTGTCGCTGCTTTAAAAAGTATTTCTCTGTTGCAAAAGGATATCTGCTTTTGGCTCTGATTGATTCTTTGGGCCTTTATCTTCCTTCTGAAGAACCCGGTGTGCATGTAAAGTTATTGAATACAGTTTGGATGCTTTTCTCCTAGTCAACTGTTTTATGTTGATTTAATTCTTAAGTGCAGGACCAAAATCTAAGAGGGAAAAAGGAAGACTTTTTCTTCCTACCCCTACTTGCACTTTATCAACTTATATATCCCAGGAGATGAGGTTGTTTTAAAAAATGCAACTCAGTAGACAAACTCAATACAGGAGAGAAGGAGTCAAACCAAAACCTCTTGGGAAAGAGGTTTTATTCTTAAAGAGGTTTTATTCTTCCAAATTGAGGCCTAAGTGCTAGATAATGAAGGAAACAATGAAGAGGAGGGATAAAGAAGAGAAGTTGGTGTGAAATTGAGTCGTTGGAACCTGGGATGAGATGTGTAGGACACACAATGGGGCAAGCCATCCCAGAAAGATCGTATGAAAAGAGAAAAATCAGCACAGGATGGTGGCCCAGTTCCTGCAGTAGCTCCACCGTCAGCAGCAGCAGAGAATCGGGTGGTCACCGACCTCAGGAACCACAGTGACAGCTTCCTCTTGCACCTGCAGTGGGTGTCCAAGGGACAGTTCTCCATTCCCACTCCTGACGTTGCGCAGTGCAATTTCCCCCACTCTCTGTGGATACTACCTGAGGTGACTAGGACATTTGCAATCCCAGCGCCTCCATTACAAATAGGCAGTGTGGGGTCATTTCTTCTGTAGGCTGTAGAAGGAAAGAAATGTCAGCAGCCTCGATATTGGGTGGACCACAGACACCAGCTTGGATTTCTCTTCCAGTCAGAAAAGCAAGGAAAGTCCGCTATGTTATGTACATAATTTGCATCAAGCCAAGAAAATTCGTATTAATCACAAGTCTTAGACGTTGTCCTTGGCACAAAAGGAAGAACCAAAGGAGCGGGAGAAAGGGAGGTAAACAGTCCCAGTTCTGCTGCTTCCACCGCTGACTGTGTAATCTTAGCGATCTACTTCATTCTGAATCTCATTTTCTTTATCTGATTCTCTGGAACAATAATACATAAATCAAAATTTTGGAGAAAAAAATTTTAAAAGATAAACTTTGAAAAGTGCTATAAAACCTCATACTGACAGATGCTCAGTAAGAAGTGGGTGTTGTTACATTTTTTTGTATCCAAACATATTTAAATTGATTATTTAATGAGACAGCTTGGCTGTCTCATTAAATAATTTAAAAAAATAAACAATGAAGAAAAACTCATCAAAGCTAATTATTCATTGGGAATTTCAAATTCGGCCTTTTCTTTCACTCAGGATAAGATCTCTTTGCAGGTATTCACTGACAAAATGAGTATTTTGAGAAAAGAACAAATTATGGTAAATTATTGTAAGTAGTAAAATGGTCTCTAAAATGAGAACAGGTGTCAACTGTGATCAACTTTAAGGCATTTGCTTAACGAATTGTTTTATTGAAATAAAATGTAACAATGCTATTTAAACTTCAGAATTCTCACCTTAGGCTGTGTATATATCTCACCCCACCACCCCTGAAGTTGGAGTCCGTTCCCATTAACAACTTGACTCCCACAGCTCCTTCCTGCTGCTCCCTCTTTCTGCTCGCTCTGGTAATCACCATATTCTCCACAGACTCTAAGAGGTATTTTTGTTGTGATTTGTTAGTTCCTTTGCTTTGGTTATTGATATTCCACATGTGAGAGATCCCATCCAGTCATTGCCTTTCACTTTCTGACTTATTTTGCTTAGAATAACCACTTAGAGTTTCATCCATACTATTACAAAAGGCAAGACGAAATCCTTTTTAATAGCTGAGTCGTACTCCATTGACTCTGTGCCATGGCTTCTTCATCTACTCATCCTTCCAACCCACAGGTTGTTTCCAGGTCTTAACTATCATGATTAAAACTACTATGGACATAAGAGTGCATATATCTTTTCAAATTATTATTTTCATATTTTTTGGATCAGTACCTAGGAGTGATATTGCCGGGTCATATATTTCTATTTATAGTTTTTTAAAGAATCTCCACATTGTTGCAATAGCAGCTGCACCAATTTATACTCCCACCAACAGCACATGTTGTTCCCAGTATTTTTGGTGTAAGCCATTCTCTTAGATGTGAAGGCATATCTCATAGTGGTTTTGATTTGCATTTCCCTTATAATAAGTGGTGATGAGCCTTTCTCATGTTCATGGTGGCCAATTGTATTTAACTATTGAATTTAATATTTTAATATTAATATTAATTAAATATTTTATTATTTTATGATTTTATGTGAGAAGGCAATACAGACATTTGTAGCTAGTGTTAGGAACCTGTGGGTCCTAATACTGAATTTGCCAAGTTATGTCTCAACCTCTACTTCTTCCTCTCATTCACAGTAGTGATAAAACAAAGCCCGCTCTACTTACCACCATATAAAGTAAGAGAAAAAAGCAGGATGATGCATATGAGAATTTCCTTCCCAAGACTTAACTGATAACTATTTTAACCAACTTAATATTGGATGAATCAGTAGGATGTCAGAATTTATTTTTAAACTGCTTGGATTTGAAAGAAGAAAATTGACAATTGCTTTATGTACTGCAATTCCTATTTAATCTACAGATAATTATATGTATTAAAATTTAAACCTTTTTTTAATTGAATAAATTCATGTTGAAAGAATTGTAAGCAATGCAATTGAACGATTATTATGTCTCATTTTAAGAAAAGAATTTGTTAAGGCTATCACCTAGGAGTTTGAAGTTTGACATTAGAAATATGTTGGGTTTTTTGGAATTCTTTTTTTTTTTATAGAGGCATGTTTTTTTTTTCTTTCTTTCTTTCTTTCTTTGTTTTGTTTTGTTTATACACGCACTGGGTACAGTCAGAAGCGCGGGAGGGTGAGAGAATTCACCAGAGCCAGAGCAGGGAGCAGAGCAGGCAGAAGGACCGAAGTACACTGCTGAGGGGAGCAGCGGGCGGCAGGAGAGGTCTGCGCGCCATGCGGGACCCTCCTCCGGTGGCCGGGAAGCAGCCGGGGATCGAACCGGCGCGGCAGAGGCCGCGGGCAGCTTCGCAACCCAGCGCTCAAACGCTGCGCCACCGGGGAGGCCCTATGTTGGGTTTTTTGATTAGAAAAATAAATCAAACACATTAAAATATTTGGTGACCTTTAATGGTCTTGTATCTTGCAGTAAAAGAGAAATGAAATTAAATTTAAATATTACAATAGGATAGCATTTAGCATTATTAAATTTAATAAATTAATAATTATGGAGAAGACATGTTTTAAAAGGGTATTATTAATTTTAATTTTGCTAAATCCAATATTTTCTAAGTGTATACATAATTCATATATGCAAACTAGATGCATGATATTAGACAAAAGATTTTTTCATTTAAGTATATGATTGGTGAAAGATAATATTCTGGTACTCATTATTTTAACATTCATTTCTAAACATCTTGAAATAATTTCCTTCAAACTATAATTCAAAATTCAATATGATTTGGGTTATATTTCTGCATTATAATAGTATGTAAAGTTTGATGATTCGTATGAAAAGCATTAGCTCTTCCTTTAGAAAATAAATTGAGCTTTGGTTTAATGAAAATCACTATTCTAATAAAATTTATTTTCCTCATAGATGAAATGCTAAATCATTTAGAATGTTTCAATTTTTATTTATTGATTAGTTTCTAAGTTCTTCTAAGACAGATTTCATTTAAACGGCCAACTTGCAGAATGTAACAAATTTGACTTGGAGACTTAAATATGTGATAAGAAAGCCATTAAAATTTATTCTTCAAATTGGAAAGAAAAATTTTTTGCTACTATATAGAAAATACTGCATTTGATAAAATAGTGGTTAAGGTTTCCTTAGTATATTCTACATGTTCAAACTGTCTTGCTTTAAAAGATAAAGGAGGGCCTCCCCTGGTGGCTCAGCGGTTGAGCGCTGGGCTGCAAGGCTGCCCCAGCAGCCTCTACAGCGCCGGTTCATTCCCCGGCCGCCGGCGAAGGTTCCACAAAAAAATAAAGGAAAATATTTGCAAATGCATGATATGTAGAATAATAATTCTTTGGGAATTTTATTGAGAATACATTAATTAATGAACAGTGAAACAGAATTATGTTTAGAATTGATTTATTAGGTTAATATGTACGCACTGTCCTGCCTAATACTGTGTCTTTACAAAACAGGATAGAAATATATTTTGGCACCTGTAATGATTTTAAAGTAAAATGTAAAAGAATTTAGAGCCAAATTGTCCTTTATTTTCACGAGAAATAAAGGAAGTAAAAATTAAGAAAAAAATAAAGAAGTAAAAATTAAGAAAAAATTTTTACTAGAAGTAAAAATTAAAAGTCTTGTGAATATATTATTTGTGTGACATCATTTTGGCTTTACATATTTTTCTGCAATGGGGTTGTGGGGAAGATTATTACAGGAAGGTATTTGTCTTCTCCACAAAGTATCCATCTTGCTGTCCCCATCAACATTGGCACCAAATCTCTAGAGAAAGTTAAACTGTGGTTGCCAAGAGAGGCGTTCACAGAACAGAGAACTCAGATTACTAATGATCCCTGGGTTTGTAAAGGGAGCAACCATGACTTTCTTTTATTTATAAACTGAGTAATCTACCAATAAAAACTTGTTAAAATAGAAAATTTTTTATTTATTTCCTCTCTACAAATATATTTGTTGAATATTTATTATGGACTATTCAGAAATTTTGAATCTGTGAAGAATAAAATGATAGTGTGCTGGTTCAGCATTTACTACATTAAGCGCCTAACATAATTCAGATATTATTCTTATCACTAGAAATTGGGCAGTTATTCAAATGGACAAGTTCTGTCAGGAAGGTTACATTGAAGTGAAATAGGTGACAGCAGAGAATAGAACAGGTGTGCTGCAGAGCGCAGTAAATGTTGATAGACTGTGGGGAAAAGCATCAGTCGGGCCAGGTGATGGGGTGGCAGCCGAAGGGTGGTTGTGAAGTTTCACTAGAGCATTAAAGTGACTTCAGGGCACACAGTGAGACAATGCCTCGTGCAGTTCCGTGTAGGGGGTCACTTCAGGCAGAGAGTAGAATAAGCACAGAACCCATAAAATCTCTGGGTCCCTCTTGCGTGAGGAAAGAGCTAGAGGCGCATGTGGAGAAGACAAGCAGGGTGGTGGGTTGTGGGCTTCCAGGTAGGGGAGACGCTGGAGTGTGTGAGCCCTTAGCAGTCACGGAAGATGCGCTCGTCCGTGGGGAGCACAGCGTCTCTCCTTCTCACTCCTCGTTTGGGGTCACTGACTGCTTTGCACCAAACAGACTGTGGGGGGCTGAGGAAAGAAGGAGGGAGACACTTGATCGTCCTCCTGCCTCAGCTGGTGAAGCGCCTGGATTAAATGGTGTCCAAGGATTTTAACCCTAACGTGGTTTACAATGGCAAAAAATACAACCGAGATTTCAAACAGTGCAGGAGCACGGAGGCTCCGGGAGAGAAAGGTGGGGTGGGGGAGCAGGAGCCCAGTGAACCGCGGCAAAGACTGTGGGCTGAGACAGCCACCTGCAGACTGTGATCCTGGAAATTACATCATGTTGAGGGGCCTCCCTGGTGGTGCAGGGGTTAGTCTCAGTGCTGTCAAACTATGGCCAGGCACTGCAGCTTGAGTTCGATCCCCGGCCAGAAAGCTACCCACATGGCGCAGCAGACCTCTCCTGTCTCCCCGCTGCTCCCCTCAGCAGTGGATTTCAGTAGATCCGCCTGTCCTGCTCCCCACTCTGTCTCTGGTGAATCCTCTCACCATCACCCCCACCTCTGGCCTGCACCCCAGCTCTTGTATACATAAATAAATAAAAATCTGTAAAAAAAAAAAAAAACATGTTGTGAAGCAATGTGACCTCAGTGAGCATAATTTAATGAGGAATAAGAAAGACCAGAAAGTGAAGATACATAAATGATTTGAGAAAGAATAACATATAGAAATAACAGGCAGGAAGAGTTTTCAGTTTTGGTGTGCCTTAATTAAATAGTATGTCCTCGTCAAAATATTTTTGAAGAAAAAGTTAAATATCCATAAAAGCTAACTCTGGGATTGAATATGTAGTTGGGTTTTCTTTCTTCTTACTCAAACGTTTCTGAAGCACTGCCCGCCAGCTGGTAGCCACGGTACTCTGCCCCGTGTCCGTGATGGGTAAATGCCACTAGCAAATCACAAAGTAGGAGAGTTGTGTGTCCTACTCCTCACCTACAGGTCCACCATGCAAACGGCTGGGTTTTAACCAATTTAAAAGCTGGAGTGGAAAAGGTAAATATATTTTCAGGAGCTAGAATGTAGTCAACGAGGCGCCCAAAAGTCCCTAAAGTAAGGGTGTCTTTTTAAAATGTCTGCTCATCATTTTTCATATACTTACATGTGTAATGGGTGGTGGAGACAATCCCTGGGGATTGAAAGTAATTTCCGTAATTTATACAAGTGCGTCCTAAGACTCTTCTTTCTCATGCAGGCACGTGTCTCTGCTCTTCACGCGCTTTATTCGAGAACCGACATCCACGTTTGTTTAATCACGCTGAAGCCTGTATGCTCTTTCCCTTTACTTGATGACTAAATTAGAATCCATTCATGGATCTCAGTCACTACCAGTTTCCTTCCATGTTTACTCTAGTCCTCATCTGGGCCATGTGTCAAAATGAAGTTTTTATGAGGGTTTTAGTGCGTTACTAGAATCATGACACGTTAGTAGAAATTACAGCATTTTATTTTATTATATAAATGGGTAATCTCCTACCAACATGTTGCCAGAGAAATCTTTACAGTCTATTATGTTAATTACTCAGATATAAAACCCCGAACTGAAATAATGAACTATAACCTAGAGTAAATAAATATTAAATCACAGAGAGGTATTTAACCATCTTATTTCATTCACTAATATGGTTCTCTGAAAAAACAAGAAGACTATTCTGACAGCAGGGTCCTCCTAGGAGTTTGTATTTCACTTTAGTAGATGATCTTAAACACCCAAAAACACATGAGTTCCTGTGTGACGGTCATAATGATTCCATGAAGATTTGCAATTTCCATGGCATAATAGGAACTTGGATCTGCTCCTACACACTACATGAAATGGAATTTCCTGATTAGGCAAACCAGAGAACACAGTGTCAGAGTAAGACTAAACATTTGATTTTAGAATGTCATTAAATAAATAAATCATCCATTTCCATTGCTATTCTTTTGTTCTACAAATATCCACTAAATATCCTGCATCGCCAACCACTGCTCTGGGCACTCGTTATACCTGGATGAGCTCCCCCAAACCAAATTCTCCTAGGTCCCAACGGGGAGCAGGGACTGCTTCTCCAATTGGGTAAAAGGCAGAGGACTCTGACCCAAGTGTCCAGCCCCCAGGGCCCTCGCTGCTCTGCTCGCAGCTCAGCATGGCCTGCTTCTGTCCATAAGAGACTCCCCAGGGTCTCAGCTGACCTTTTCTTCCCAAATCAAGGTGACAAGAACCCTTCGGTGCCTTGAGAAACGCCTATCTAACTCTTTTGGGGAGACTGATCCCCTACCATGAGGAAGGACACTGTCACTAGAGAGGCCCAGAGACAAGGGAGAGAGTCAACTGATGGAGAAAAATGGGTCCCACGAAGGGAGAACCTGAGGCAAGGCAGGAGATGGACTTGAGGTGTCTGTGGTTTTTGAGGTAAAGGCGTCTGGACCCAGCTGAGTGAAGGGCAAGAAGGTGACTTTGAAGCAAGAATGACAGATGGCGCCAGCCTCTGTGGGCCTCTGTAAAGCTCGGCCTGCACGGCACTCTCTTACTACTTTCTCTCAGCCCTGAAGCCACAAGGTCATCCTTTGCATTTCTGAAACACGGATTTGGGGTCCCTGTGCTCAAGCAGAATCTTCAGGAAGACAAAAGTCTCTGCCTGAAACTTCAGGAAGGAAACAACCACCATCACGTATGCCCGTGGACAGCGCCAAGAAGGATCGTGCCGAAGATTAACTCCTTGACTCCGGCCACTTGTCAGTACGTGGAAACTGAGCGTGTCTCTCTCCAGAAATGGAAAACATTATTACCCAAGATGCATGTATATAATTCCAACTCCTTTCCATTTACTGTAATTTAAACAGAACTTTTATGTCAACAATTAACCTTGGCAATGGCAATCTAAAGACCAGCACAAATTATAAATTTGCTTAACCAAGTTGATTCATTGCAGATCCCAGCGGGAAATGCACATTTAACAGGCCCTGTTAAAACCAGGGAGGCACAGACAGCTGACACTGCAAATCTGGCTTTACTTCACTTGTTGTTAATAATTATTATTCAATGTTTCTGTTAATGTTTGTGAATACAATGAAATTTACATCATAATCAGTGCTGTGTCACATCTGTTACGTGTAATGCAATGTGCAAAGCCTTTTACATTTGTTACTCCATTTTGAATCTCAATAGTAAACATAATTTTATAATAAACTTTTCACATGAGAATGGCTTTACATTTATAGAAAAAATTTCACAATGTACTTACACAATGTAAGTACCCGACACTCTCATCCTCTTCCATTATTAGCATCTCACATTAATTATTATACATTTATTATAATTAATTAACTGCAATTTTTTCTCTGATCCAGGACCTGGGTCTGGACTTCACATGACACCGAACTGTTGGGTCTCCCCGAGTCCTGCTCGGTTTTAACAGTTGTTCAGACCTTCTGTGCCGGTTATGGCCTGGAGCGATTAGAGAGAGATGGGCCAAGTGTTTTGTAGACTGGCCTTCAGTTGGGATCTGTCCGAAGTGTTTTTCATGATTTGAATTGGATTATGGTTTATAGGAGGGAGACCACAAAAAATTTTAATTCTATTACAGTAATGAAAAACACATCAAATTCCAGCTGTGGGTAATTCTACTATAGAAATTCTACTATATATATATATATTGCATATATCAACACACAGATACACACTACACACATACATTTATATTGTAATATTGTACAATCTGTACATATTGCATTTATATTGTATTGTTTTAATATATATTTTAAAAGTAGCAATTTTATGAAGTTTTCAACATAGTTATGACACCAAATCACTGAAAATTTATTTTAATTTCTTTTGCTTTGCCACATTGTATTATCATCTTCATTAAGTAGCTCTGACTTCTAAGCTTTAATTCTAAGCTTATCATTATATATGTTAAGAAATTTCTGCTTCAGAAGGTCTTATCATCATTTGTCTGGACCTTAAAAATCATCGCCTCACTAATGTCCTATTGGTACAGGTTTCATAACCACTGATATGAGATGTGGAACTCTCAAGTACAACAGTCTTCCTGCCAGACCCTCCAGGAAAACATTTGCCACTTCTCCATACTCAACCAAGTCTTCCCTCCTGGGCTTCCATCCCACGTTCTCTGGCTCCCGGCAACAGGATCTTTACAGATCATGTCATCTCAGCTACGTAGGTCTTCACATTGTCCTCGCTACCCAGAATACTTTACGGCCCACAAATAAATGTCTACATCACACACATCCTTCCCAGACAAGAACAATTGCGACTCCATAATAAAGCCTCCCCTGATCTTTGCAGTTAGAAGTAATCTCCTGTCGCTCAGAGCCCCGACATTGGAGCTTTTCCTCATTTGCCTATCACCCGATCTTATTCATGAATCTGAGATTGTTGAAAGCAGGATGCATATGTTAGTGTGTTTTTAAAATCCCCCACAGTGCCTATCCCTGTATCGTCCACATTTAGTTTTCTGTTTATCATGGATTCAGTGGCACAAGTCAAGAATGAGTTATTTTTAATCTTCTATCAAATTGACAGCATTTGCAAATCTTTTTTTTTTCTCCCAGTTAAATCCAATTACAAATAATTTATTCAGTATCTCCTTCATATCCAGCTGTCCATCTTCAAGAAACCATTGAATGCAGCTTTTCTAACTCTGGCTAATTTTTTTTAAAAAATCAGTTGTTGTTTTACCTCTGTCTCTTTCATCCCCAAATTAGCCTTCTAGAAAACCCAAGCCTAATAAAACATACAGACTACTCCTGAAGTTTGAACCACACATTCAGTAAAAGTCTCCATTATTGCTGGACACACTTAATACACTCTTACTAAGAAGCCCAGTATAGCTGTTGGTGTCCTTGTGTAAAATTTGCACAACCCAGTGCCATTTTCTAGTTCTGTGCCATTCAAAAGGTCCAGTGCAGCTTGGCACACTCAGAATTTTAAAGTCATTTTAATTCACTTTTGCTCTCACATCTTAATGCCACATTATATTCTGCTCAAAAATTAGCCAGACATTGGTACCTGGTTTCCCTGATTAAAGCTGCCTTGCTGGTTCCATTCTTGTCAAGTCCATTGTTTTTCAACCAAGAACATGGCCATCCTGTGAGGCCTGAGGTCTGACATCTGACCTAGGTCATTAAATGTTACAGTCATTATATTCTGCTTTTAAACTCACATGCCTGTCTATTCCGGCTGCTAGTAATTAAGTTCTGGCAACTTTTGCCTAAAAGAACTATGAATACTCTCCCATAATCCTCCCCACACATTCATATGAACCAAGTGACTTGTCTGTGTTAGTTCGCAGGTAAAGAAGTGTATGGACTCAGCTTTGCAGGGGGAGCTCCCAGTGACTTCTGCGGACCAGACCTTGGTCTCCTGTGGTAACTAACCTTTGCTCAGCAACTCGAACAGAACTTCAAAGCTGCTTCTCTTCTAGTTGGGCCAATCCCGGTGAATCCGAGATGCCTTCTGCTTCTGGAGGTTTTCTTATTAACTCCTCTCATTCCAGAAGAGGAAGTGCAGAAGGCCAGAATATCCCCTCTGGTAGACTCCTCACAGCACTCCTCTGTCAAGCGCCTGGCAAATTTACTCTGGCACCGAATGTAAGATATCCTGGTTTCGGAAAAATAAAATGTGAGAAATGTTCTCCTTGGGCTTTGGTGACATATTATGTAGAGTCACAACTTTCGTATCATGTCCTCGAGCTGAGTTTAGAACTGTGGGAAGAAGGCTGAGAGAAATTGAATGGGGAAAGATCAGAGATAAATTGTAATCTTGATGAGCACATTCACTGCTTCTCACTCCTGACGGGGAGGTGTCGCCGCAGCGCCCCATCTACACAGCCAGGCTCTGCCTCCTCATCCTGCTTGTCTCCCACATCTGCTCCATCGCCAGATTGTGTCGCGGCTGTCTCCTAAATATGATTCACGCTGGTCCGCTTCTCTTCCTTTTCACTGAGGTTCTCTGGTTGATGGCATAACAACTCTGGCTCGAGTTGCTCCAGTAACCTCCAACTAGAGTTTCTGCCTCCAGTTGTGTTTGCAAATCAAATCCATTTTCCACACAGTAGTCAAAATATTCTCTTTAAAGTGCAAATCAGATCATACCCCATCTTTGGTAAAGTATCTTATCGGCTCCCCGATGTTCACAGTGTGAAGCTCTGTCTCACCAGACTTTCCATGCTACAGACCGTGTTTTACTTCTTAGCTTTGACTCTTTCTTGCACTTCACTCCCCCGGTCCCAGTCCAGTGAAACTGGGTCCTTTTGCCTGTTCTGGCTGTCCAGGTCATTTTGCCTGTTCTTGCTCTCTCTGAATGGAATGTTCTTCTGCCTTCCCTCTGGATCAAGCCCTACTGCTTATTTTAAGTCTCACTGTAGATGCCATTCCTTAAGAAAGTCTTCCCTGACTCTGACTATATCCCTGTCTGTGTCACTAATACAACATTTGTCATTCTGTATTGGGATTGCTGGTTCTATACACCTATTTTTATCTGTAGTCAATCCGGTATCTCAGCTAGAAGGCAGTAGAAAGAATTAACTTGCAATGTCCCCAGGTTATTTAAATACTCTGCATCTCAATGTTCTAGGGCATATAATTACCCATTTTTCAGTCTTCGCAATTGTCTCTCTTCAATAGCTTTTCTATACATTTTCATGCCTAAAATTTTTAGGACATATTTAATTTTGTGTCTCTTTTTATGAGCATGTTAATTCTTTGGCGCCTTTTCTGGTTTAGAGTGGTATCACCTATAATTTGCATGATGACTCAAAAAAAGTATTGAGTAAATAAAGTATATCATCAGTGTGGGCTGATGTAATGTATTCATTTTATTTGTAATTTATTGCTAGATAAATAAGCCTATCTGAAATTTTAAGCTATAAATTTGCTGTTTAAATTTCCTTCATGGATAGAAGTGAATTCTTTAGCCACTAATTATATTGCATCACTGTCCACAATAGGTGGTTTACAACAGTCTTTATGTTACTGTGGGTAAAAAAAAAATGAAGATCACTCCAGAATTTACAAGCATATTTGTGAGAACTTTGAGAATACAGAGGAATAGAACAGGACTCCCCATGACCTGAAATATGCATACCACTATCTAGGCCTTTCATACAAAAACCACAAAAAAATACCAGAAATCTAAACTCTATTTGTGCCAACTCTGATGCCGTTTATATGAATGAACTGGAATAACATTTAATAAAAATAGCTTACATTAAAAATGATGCTTACTTTTCAGAAGAGTAACCTTGATTACGAAAGGCTGGAACTTCAATGATTTATGTGAATTAAACTAGAGTAGGGTGGAGATTATTTCTTTATAATGCTTTGAACCACTTACAAAAGGCATATAATTAATAAATATAACCTTTTAGAATTCAGTAGCCAGCATTTTTGCCCATTGTACTGACAAACAGTTTTCTGCAATAACTCATTTCTTCTTGGTGTCTTAGAATGTGACTTTATTTGGAACTAATATCTTTAAAGATAAAATTTTTAGGGTTTATTTATGCATACAAGAGCATAATTTTTTATGGACTTTAACATAAAATGATCCTGGGTTTGGGGTGGGCCCTAAATCCAATGACTGGCATCCATATATGAGAAGGGGGCATGCAGCTACGTGCAGGAAAGCCCTCAGGAAGGTGACTGCTGAGATTCATCAAGCTGAGGAATTCCAGGAGCCACCAGGATCTAAATCAGGTAAGAGTAGGAAGAGACTAGGAAGGATTCTCCTCTAGCCCCCATGGAGGGGGTGTGTCTGCAGAATCTGAGACTATACTTCCGCTTTCAGAACCCTAAGAGAATAAATCTGCTGTTTTCTACTTTCCAGACAATGGCATTTGGTTGTGGCAGTCCTGGGAAAACAATGTACCTATCAGTCACATAATGTTCTGAGGTTGTGTTTTATCTGCATTTACTTTCCTATCATTCTGAGCTTTTCTATTGACAACCATTGTATGCTTTGGAAGGTTTCAGAGTTCAGATGATTCTATTGTTTTCCAATTCTGTGATCAATATGTTTTTAAAATAATGAACAGCCTTCGATTTTTATCTTCACTAAATAACTACAAGAAGAATGCATACAGATCAGAGTCAGCTGAATGGTATTTCCATGTCCAGAAAATTAGCGACATTTCAGATTCAACTAAAATTTTGTTCATTCAACTGGACAGTGAATCAGGTATATTTCTTAAATCACTTTATGATTTTTATTATGAACTGTTCAAATGGCATCTCTGTAATAATGTCAAGGATCACAGTTTCTCATTGTTGTTCCATTAAATGGAGATCTACTTGCAGTAAGCTTGTACTTAAGCTTCATAACTGGGGGTCACCATGTTGCTTAATTCTGTTATAATGTTGGGTTCTGGCTATAGGTTGACTGATTGTGCCCCCTGAGATTTATATGTTGAAACCCTACCCCCCACTGTGAAGAAACTTGGAGGTAGGAATTTTGGGAACTAATTCAGTTTAGAGTGATGACTCAGGATGATGCCTCCACAGTGGGATTAATACCTTATTAGGGGATGAAGAAATAGGAAAAGTTCCCCATTTTGCACCCGCAAACACCTGGCTATGTGAGAACACAGCAAGATAGAGCCGTGCGCAAGCCTGGAAAGGGGGTCTCACCAAGAACTGCCGAGCCAGTTCCATCGTCTTGGAATTACCAGCTTTTGTAATTGTGAGTAACATATATCTTGTTATCAAAGCAGCTCTGACTCACTAGGATGGTTCTCTAATCATTTGAGCGATTTCAAGCACACTTGTCTAATATAAATACTGCTGTAAAAGCAGGGAGCTCTGCCATCCCGAAGCTTTGTGTTTAAGAGAATGGGTCAGGGAGGTCATACCTAAACACGAGCACGTGGGGCCCTGGGGGACTTCTTAAATGCAGGCTGTGGTTGGAGCCCATCTCAGACTCTGTAATTCAGTATCTTGATGGGGGCCCAAAATTTGCTTTTTAAAAGATGCCAGGAGATACTAATGCTGTTGGTGTGGGGACCGCTAATTTGGAATCAGTGAGCTATATATAACATGAAGAATCCTAAGTCTGAGTTCTCCTTCCCCATTTGAAGTAATCTGCAAAAGTGAAAATGCTACAAGTGATTGTGCAGTGTTGTTATGGTCCATGGACTCATACATAAAGCACATGGATGGAATAAATGCTCAACAGGATATTGATGACAGTGCACTCACCTGCTCACCCTCCCATAGTTGGTTGAAGTAGAAACCTCACAGTGGTTCCAGAGTGAGTGTGTGTGCATGTGTGCAGGTATCTGTTGAGAGACGAGAAGTTTCTCTGCAGATGTATCCAGAATAACTTCACACATTTTCCCTATTATTTTAAGCATGAGTATCATTATTTACATTTGCTATTTTAATCTGAGGTTAATTAATGTAGTCTGGAGCCACCAAATATTTCAACAGCTTAAATCACCCTCCACAATCTGTATTATCAGAATGATTAGTTTTTGCTACTTAAATATTCCTATCACATTTTCTATTTGAAAAATAGACCCCTTGTTCTTTAATTTATTTCTGTCCCTCCCTAGGCATTAATTAGAAACAACAGGTGTTCATTATATCTGCTGATTTTTTTTTTATATTATGGGTTTTCTTCAGTCTTAATAAAAGGGAAAAACTTTGTGGTCAAAAAAGATTATTACATCCGAGGAGTAACATTTTGTTGTTTTTCTGGTTTTGTGTTAGTTTGGTTATAACTGTACTATTCTCTCAAACCTGAGTCTGGCTAAAAATTATTTAGTTTGCCTCTTTTATATACCTGACATATGTTTAGGAGCAGAAAAGCACAACAGATATCTTCCCTGACCCAAGCCTTTAAAAACCTATACCAATCACAAGACATTAAGAAGCCAGTCTGTGGCCTCACTCCACCGGTGGTGCGACGCAGTGATGCAGTGACGTTCTGTCTCAGTAGGGAGCCAGTAGTGAGTCTGTGGCCAGAAGGTCTAAGCTTAGTCCTGGGCAGGACCCTGGGTCAGGTCAGATCCAAGCCCAGGGCTTAGGGGTCTAGGCAGAAGAGGGGCCGAGGATCAGGTGTGTCCCCCCAGTAAAACTCTCTCCTGATGTAATGGCAGACTATTTAATGACCTCTTGGCTAGTGGAAACAATGCTCCTGAAAGAATGAAACCCCTTCATAAAAATATACACACTCAAGTCCCCAAAAGGAAATACTTAGAATATGTGATTATAGCACAAACACCAAAGTTCCCACTAAGATACTAGCAGCATTATAATTCACAGTATAACATAACCTTCAAATTTGTATTAAAAATGTAATGACAAATAGTGTAAATATAGGGACATAATATCATTTTTGTCCAGCTTGACACTTATAAAGTCATAAGCCCTGACTGTTTACATCACTGTTTATCACCTTTTTCTATGATTTGTCATTTCTGCTATAAAGTCTTCTTGCAAATCTAACTTTTAAAGAACATTTCTATGTTTGCCTATTTAGGTATTTAATTATTTATTTTTCCCTAAACAGATAAATTGCATAGATCCCTTCACTTATTCAACAAGTTTTTAGCAACATAACAAAATACTGAATGGATATTGGTTTATTGAACAGCAGACTGCTGAACATATTTGAATAACATATGTTTACTTCTTGAGCATCCCTTTTGTGGTGAAATAAGTGAATATTCCTAAAATACAATTTATAAATTCCTCTGTAAAGGGAGAAAGTACATATTAATGATTAATTGGTAGTCATTTCTTCTCCCAATAATGAATGAAGTCAGAATAGATTGGAAGAACTTATTTTGTTCATTATTAATTTCTCTTGACCCTGTGAAATTTCCATATGAAACACAAACAAAATAGATTGTTGGAGCCTAAAAGGGAAAATCTGGTTGTGAAGAAAGAACATAATATTTTCAATAAGTTAGTTTTCTTCATTTTAGTACATACCATATCACAAGGGTCTTTATTTGAAATGCAAGCTTGATCATGATAAACAAAATCGCTTATGTAACTAATCACTAAAACTGACTCTGGATATTTCTAACATTGTTTACATATTTCAAGAAATATAGCACATCTCCATAAAGCAAGCTTATAATTCTACAAGAAATCCTATTTTGTAAAATAAATTGTATTGACCAAAGCATAACTACTAACAGCAGCTGAAGGACTTCCCCTACAAAATTAACATTGTAATTATGCACTGTCCGATACAGAAGCCAGTGGCAGTAACTGGTTTTTTAAAAATTCAAATGTAAATTAAATGAAAGCAAAGGTTGCATCCCTCTGTCCACTAGCAACATTTCAGGTTTCCACTAGTCATACATGGCTACTGCAGCAGGTTGGACAGGGAGGCGCAGAACACCCCCTCGTGCAGAAAGGCTGTGCTGTTGGCCCTTTATCTATATAGCTTTGTTTCATTAACATTTCCTATTTGTAGTGTTTTGTATCTATTTTAACAACTGAAATTATTATATTCCTAAACTCTCTTTATGTAGGGTAATCTATAAAATATTTCAGGGAAGATTTCATAGATTTAAATAAAAAAGCAAATGCCTTTTGTGCATATACTATATGATGATCTATGTGTCCGTTTTCCATGAGCTTCTTCTGCCTGGCCTCCTCACAGGAGATGTCCCAGAGTCTTCCCCAAGTCAGCCGAGCCTGCGAGCAAGAGGAAGCTACGGAATTACATGTTCTCCCCCTGTCTGCAAGGGAGAGGCCAGCGGGACTGGGTCGCCCACGTGGTTTCAGACACCATCTTAAATAGCTTCGCTAAGGCAAGGAAGGTTGAGGGGAAGAAAGTGGAAATTTAGTTAGGGAGTTTGTTGGAAAGAACAAAGGGATGCGTATTTAACTTCTTCCTTTTCCAGAAAAGAGATAAGGAGGTCAGGTCCTCCTGGGAGCCTCACAGAGAGGCTTACACAGAAATAGCAAAAGCTACTTCCACTCAGCCATCTCAGCCTCTCCCTCAAAATAAATCATTTGCCAAAGCCATATTTTGGAGTGGCAGGTTTTTGCTCCCCTGCACATGTGCAAACCCCCAAATATTCACCAAATTCTTTGTTGTATATTCACTATGCTTAGAGGTAGAGTAACTCAGTTTTTTTGTTTGCTCTTTGAAGTCATCCTCCTTAACACCTCTGGTGTGTCGACTGTTGGCAATGTGCAGAAACAGACATTTGCTAAAAGCCAAACACCTGCTTTCCAGGTTAAAAACATGTCCATGTAAGTGTATGCATATGTCTAGGTACATATGTGTGTGTTTTCGTATATATGTCAATTATTTTATGTCAATTGCTTACCTTTCTTTAAGGTGCTCAGTTATAACACTGATGATCTACAAACCTCTATTAAATGAAATTGAGCGGCACGCTATGTGTATTATTGTGTACTATGTAAACATGGTGAGGATTGGGTATGGTTTATTTCCTCTTAAACCTGTCCTTGCAAATGATACGTTAGGCATCTGCTTGGCAGATAGAATGACAAATGTGTTTGATAACCTACTTTAAATAGAGTAAAATACAAAGACTGGGTTTTTTAATTGAGATAATGATGGCGTTTTGATATTAAAACCCAATTCCCTGGGAATCTCAATACCTTAAAAATGACTCATCAGCATCTCTCACTTCAGGTACTTTTCTTCAAGTTAAAAATATTTTGCCCCTTACATTTCTCCACCATCTTCAGCAAACTGGAACCTCTCTGTTGCCTGCAATTTCCTTCCGCCCTGTAAGTAGATCAATGAAAAATAGAAGAACCAGAATAAGACAAGTTATGCCAAGTCTGGCCTCTTCATTTCTCTCTGTAGTGACAACCTAAGTTATAATTCGTTTCTCGAGGACTACGCACGTCAACAGCTTAGTGGAGTTTTCCATCCACAGTCACCTATCAATAAAGGCAAATGCCATTATTCACCTCCCCACAAACGTGTGACATAATATGATCTGGATTCCACATGTGGAGATGCTGATGCAGGTGATAAATCCGAGGTACCAGTGGGTGTCAGAAACAAGACCTGCATCTGCAGCAGTCTGTCCTCAGAGGCCAGTGCCAGGAGCACTACGAAACACGACGGAAACACGGACCAGATGGCGCTTCCATGCCCAGAGGACCAGAGGCCAAAGTGTGCCCACGGCAGGTAGTGCGTATCTGTTCTGTTGAGGTAATGCCGTCGTTTAGTAATGATGAATGTAATTCACATAGTGTGGATTTGATAAACCAAAATAAGTTTTGTTTTAAAAGCTGCAACTACGCAGAGTAGAAATCTTGATACCTGTGAATAACGGATTAACATCCTTCACTTCCTGTTGCCTTTCTAACCAGAGAAGTTGTGACAATAGTGAAAAGCAAATGAAAGGTGGAGAGGTCCGTCTTCGCAAGGACACTGGTCTTTACTGGAACACAAAACAAAAGTGAAAAAGTTTCAATATTCATATACTTGAAAGTCAAATTGTGTCTCCAAGAAAATCCTAGACCCTCATTGCTTTCCAAACTCTCCAATTTGCAAGGTCCAATGTGCTTCCTAGCACACTAAGAAACAATCTTTCATCCCAGTTAATGACATCTCTACCTGTCGCCTCCACGGAAGCACCTGTGTTCAAGATCATGCCCACGTAGTAGGTTTTTGTCAGAGGTCCAGTGAGCAGCAAACTAAAGCCAGCAAATGGTAATCTGCACAGACGCCCTCCCGTCCCCACACTCACCAGCTCTCAGGAGCCAAGGACGGCAGCTCCCAGCGTGCCACCAGCCCGGCGTTCTGACAGAGGGAACTGGTGGAATCAAGTGGCCACGCTTAGCTTATAAACTAGACAAGCACATGCTCTCTGTCTTGCTCTTCCAGCGCCACGTGCACCCTGGAGTCTCTGAATGTGTTGCTGGCAGGAACAACCTCCTCTCTCTCTTCCCTGACCTCCACCCTTCCTCCCGTTTCCTTTGTAAATGAACATTTACTTCATTAAATTTTTTCTCCATGTGTCTGCTTTTGTCTTGTCTCCACTTCTTAAGCCACCCGTGAGGACCCACAGTCCATCACCCATGTTCCCTGGGGACGCCCTGGAGCTGTTCTGTGACACTTTCCCAGGCAAACTGTGCCTGGACTCCTCTGTGGATGCTCCAGCAGCAGCCCCTTCTCTGAGCAGAGGTGTTGAAAAGTACTACAAACTGTGATCATTGTAAAGAGTACTTAGCTAATAATAACATGTAAATGCCATATTTGCTCATTCATATTTTTATGAGTTATATTTTATATTAAAAAATTGCTTTAGGGTCTCCACGGTGGCACAGTGGGTTGAGCACAGCACTGTGAAGCTGTCTGCAGCCTCTGCAGCACAGATTCAATTCCCGGCCGGCCAGGGAGACACCCACATGGCGTGGCAGACCTCTCCTGTCTCCTCGCTGCTCCCCTCAGCAGTGTCTTCAGTCCGTCTGCCTGTTCTGTTCCCCGCTCTGTCTCTGGTGAATCCTCTCACCCTCCCGCACCTCTAACTGTACCCCGGTTCTTATATAAATAAATCTTTTAAAAAAGTTAACTTTAGGCTATCAGAAATAATTATATTTCATAAATTTGAAATTTTGGATGAAATGGACAATATGGAAAATGAGTCACCTTATTTGCAAAAATGAAAAATCATTGAAAACAGACAAATACTTTAGGACAAGTTTTATGCCCTTTTATTTAAAGAAATAAAATCAATTATTTTGTAAACTTAATCATAGCTTAGAAGAAAAGGGGACACTTTTCAATCTCATCATGGTACAATATCCTTTGTACCCAACTGTCAAGAAAATGAAAGGAGGCCTCCCGGGTAGCACAAGGGGTTAAGCACAGCACTAGGAAGCTATCCACAGCCTTTGCAGCATGAGTTCGATCCCCAGCTGGCCAGGAAGCAACCGACATGGTGAGGCAAACCTCTCCTGTCTCTCTGCTGTGCCCCTCAGCAGTGTATTTCAGTAGATCCGCCTGTTCTGCTCCCTACTCTGGTGAATCCTCTCATACACACCCTGCCACAGCATCTCTGGCCTGCACCCCAGCTCTTGTATGCATAAATAAAACAAATCTTTAAAAAAAAGAAAATGAAAGGAAAATGCAGACCAGTCTTATACATAAGCATATTTTGTTTATTTTTGTTTTATTTAGCTCATCTGTTTTATCTGTATACTGCATGTGTGTGAAATTATGTTACATAAACATATATTTTTTAATTCTGAAAAAAAATATTAGCAGACCAGATCTAGATAAACCTAAAGGGTAAGAAAAAAAGGAAAAATACATTACAACTCAACTCAATTGTGTTACTCCAGGAATGTAAAATTGATGTAACATTTCAATTAAATTATATACTCCAACATACTGATGTAATAAAGGATTAAAAATAAGCATTTTATTTATAAAATTTCAAACATAAAAATGTAAATGAATAGCTGGAACAAACAAAAATTGCAAAGAATATATAAAATCTGAGACAAGCAGCTATAAATAAACTGCAGAAACTATAAAATTTAATGACAAAGTTAAAATATTTTTTTATACTTTCCTAAGGAATATAACAAAAAAGATTTAAGATATGTGTAAAATTTGCAAAGGAAGAAGTAAAACTTGTTTTTCACAGATATAAAATTGTACACAAAAATAATTCAAAGCGTTTATTTTAGAAGTCAATTCAGCAATCATTGTGTACAAGTCAGTAATCGAAATGAAGCCATATTTCACATGTAATGTGAGTGGTATCAAAATATAAAATATCTACTAAAGAAAAGCAAAACTTGGTCTAATGATTATAAATTTAAGTCTGTTTGAGTGAAGTTAAAAGACGTCTAAATTAGCGGAAAAACACAAGGTTTTCATGAGTTGAAAATTTAATATTTTCAAGATGCCAGATCACTCCAAATATATACATAGCTTTAATTTCATCTGGCTGACTGTAAAATGGAAGGAAAACAACCAAGACATTCTTGCACGAGGATAGTAGAATAAGGAAATCGCCTCCTCCTTGTCAAAACTTACATGTGTCTTAATTAAGAGAAGGTCACCTTGATGCAAAGATAACCCGACAGAAAATGTGATTGTAAAGATTGAATGAGATTTAACGTGCAAATTTTACACAACGCTTAGTTCACAAGAAGTTTTCAAAGCAGCGATTCTTAGTGTATTTTGCATATCCTACTATATTTTTACCTTCCCATGTCAGCTGATCTCAACTCACTGAGTTTAAAAGACAAATCCTGACTTTCTGGCTTCAACTTTTTTTTCCTGATAGCCATTCAAGCTTCCTGCTGGATTATGCCCAGAGCATTATGCCCAGAGCATAATCCAGTGACTGCTGCAAGTCCTAAGACAGCAAATCAAGTTCCTGGAACAGGTCTCATGTCCCTGATTTGCAAATCATTAATAATAATAGTACTTAAATATATATACCACGTATGATGACAATGGAGAGACCAGGAGAGAGAGAGAGACAGGGACAGACAGACAGACGTGGTTGGAGATAAAGCTCTCCTCCACGTCCGCACCAAGTTAAGGACACTGAGCATGATTTGGTTTTCTGCCCCTGGCACTGGTAATTGCACTTAACATGTTTCTGGTGGACCCTGAGCAGATATTTCAACGGTGGCTCAGCTGCCAAGGCTTGAGGTTTCCTTCTGGAGCCACTGGGCCTCCATTGGAGGGGCTGTTCACAGCAGGCAGCGGGGCAGGGCTGAGCCGCCTCCTCTCATTCACACCCATTGCACGTACCATCCGGTCTTAACTGACTGACTTTAGAAGGATCCCGGGAGTTGCTAGGAAACCTCTCTGTTCTCTTCACCTTTCGCAGAGCGTTAGTGTTTCAAGTGATAAGGCTGTACCTGTGGGTACAGGAGGATTTAAGCAGAATCAAACAATGACAGCTGGGCTATGGCAGAGATAAACCCCCTCCGTTCCCTGTTCTTCATATAGATAACAAGGTAAAAAACCAGTGCAGAAAGGAGCAGAGCATGCTTTCTTTAACTATTAAATACTTAGCAAAAATAAACATTTTAAGGATTCAAGAGAAAACCATTTTTCTGCTCTGATTCTTTATATGTTGGGTTTCTCTTAGATCTCTGCAATGCTGCAAGGCAAATGCCTTTCAAGATCAAGATGACTGAGGACTTCTAAAGTTTTAAACAAAGCTTCCTGTGGAAAATACCTGTCATTCATATACTTTAGGTATGAGCCCTATTTAAATTTCTCAGTAGAAAATTATTTTCTGTTATTTTGCAGGTTCCTTTTTTTTTAAGTAGATTATTTCAAAAATAGCAGTGAACAATTCTAACTCATCAAAGGCCACTTAAGATTGTAGCTCAATCTGGCGATAACTTTTAGCATTCTTGATTATGTGAAATTTTGTTGGCACTTCCAGTTTGGAAACAGCACTCACTCAGAGAAGAATTCGAAATAAAATTCAGATAAAGAGAGAGTAATAGAAAAGGTGATTGCTGCTATAACGTTTCTGTCCTTCATTAGAATAAACGACAAGCTTATTTCTCATATTTTTCATTTTGAGAAAAGTAATACTTTTCCACCCTGTTGAAGCTATGAATGTGTGTGTACATCAGATAGAAAAACTTGTTCAGTCAGGACCATTTTTTAGAATAACATTTCATAATGACACGTTTTTCTTAAACTGCTGTATTGGTTCTTTTCAATAGCTTCAAATGGCATTTCTAAAGGTTAACTGCAAAGAGACTGTTGAATCCATTCTCGTTTCGAGTCTTTTATTATTTTCACATGGGCGTTTCAAAGTCTTTGTAATCCTGTCGAAGCTCTCATCTGTGATTACACTGAGCTGTGTATGTGTCAACTTATTACCCCAAACAATAGTTAATATAGCAATTCTGAAGCAATTGTATTGCATGATTCTGGATTTAAAGAAAATATTTATCTGCTTTTAAATATCCTGGTACAGACACCATTACTGTCCTCTTAGCTGAGAGAAGCATCTTCACTGGAAGATGGATTTGATTTTTGTAATGCGTTGGTCCATGTTTCGAGTTCCTTGTATCTAAGTTCTGGGTTTCCATCATAAATTTGCCTCCTGAACAATGACGTGCAGAACTGAAGTGAACTGGGTAGCAATTCAGTGGGATAAGATGGGAAGCAAAAATTCCATTCCACTGGAATATTCCTAGTGGGAAGCAAAACTTTGATTTTCCCAAAGATGAAAACCAAAACAGGTTAAAAACAAAGTGGTTATGGAGCTTACTTAAGCTGGCTAATTTTAAGGGGATGAGAAGAAGCCTAGAAAAAATACAATATGTTCATTTATTTATGAAATTATCCACTTAATAGGATACTCATATATTAAAAAGTTCTCGCTGATAATAACATACCTTATTATTTTCTTTAAAAAAGCATGTCCTTGGGCCTCCCCGGTGGCGCAGCAGTTGAGCGCTGGGTTGCGAAGCTGCCCGCGGCTTCTGCAGCCCCGGTTCGATCCCCGGCTGCTCCCCGGCCACCGGAGGAGGGTCCCGCATGGCGTGCAGACCTCTCCTGCCGCCCGCTGCTCCCCTCAGCAGTGTACTTCGGTCCTTCTGCCTGCTCTGCTCCCCGCTCTGGCTCTGGTGAATTCTCTCACCCTCCCGCACTTCTGACTGTACCCAGTGCTTGTATAAATAAATAAATAAATAGATAGATAGATAAATAAATAAATAAATCTTAAAAAAAAAAAAAAAAGCATGTCCTCATGAATTAAAACCACTGGTTGGTTATACATTCAGCTAAATGGCTAAAATAAAGATACACAGACCCTGGGCCTCCCTGGTAGTGCAGGGGGTTAAGCACCGCACTAGGAAGTTGTCCGCAGCCTCTGCAGCACGAGTTCAATCCCCAGCCAGCCAGGGAGCAACCCACATGGCACAGCAGACCTCTCCTGTCTCGCCCGCTGCTCCCCTCAGCAGTGTGTTTCACTCAGTCTGCCTGTTCTGTTCCCCGCTCTGTCTCTGGTGAATCCTCTCACCCCCTCCCCCGCATCTCTGGCCTGTACCCCAGCTCTTGTATGTATAAATAAATAAATCTTCAAAAAAAAAAGATACACAGACTCTACTTAGTTAATCTGTATCCTGAAGATTTGACGACTCTGTTAGAATCGGAGTTTCTAGTGTGAACACATAAGACACCTAAATGGTCGAGAATGATGTAGTAGCTACTTATTTGAAAATTTAAGGAATCACTCTTTAAAACTTTTGATTATGACTTTAAAAAAGCTAGACTAAGTTTTGTTCACTAGTAAGAACAGGCTGATTTCATACATTGCTTACCCCAAGCTGGCTCAGGGGCCACACCAGCCCGAGGCACTTCTCACCCCTTTTCCTCGTCTACACAGGTAGGGGTAATAATCATGACCTCCTTACCCACTCCTTCTGAAGATTAAATAAGTAAATATTTTTAAATCCTTGGCATAGAGCCTGGCGCACAGGAAGTGTTACATAGGTGTTAAATAAAATAAAGGCTTAAAACGAATAAAGACGTGTCATGTTTTTGGCTAGATTGTTTTAGTCCAAATGAAAGAGAACTGTAGCTTTAGGGAGAGCGTTGGTGGAGCGAGTGGAAATAAACACTCACGTCAAGACAACATTAGGACACCCCTGTCTCCCGAGAGTGGATCTGATGCTTAGAGCTGACATCACTGTGAGCTTGGTGGGTTTATCCACCAGTCCCGACGGGCGGATGTGGAACCGGCCTGGCGAGGCGTGGCTAGCGCACTTCTGCTTCTCACACGCTGCCTCTGGAGCCAAGAAAAGATGTCTGTGAGCAGTGAAATGTACCGCGATCACATTAACACACACCACACACAACGTGAGGTTTGTGCTGAGGACATGGCCTCAGGATCCCTCCTAACTGTGGCCTTTGTTGCTGCCATCAGTGTATCTGAGGAAAAAATGAGAGAACAGGATCCAGAACCAACCATAAAACTGTGACCCATAACGCCTGCATCAGTGAGGATGACCATGCAAGGAACATGATGGTCAGAAAAACAAAAAATCTGTGTTACCTGTGGTTCCAGAGTAACCAGAGGCGTCCTTCCAGGTGTCAGTGGGAGATCTGGGCGATCGGGAAGCAGGACAGTGAGATGGGAGGCCGGGTATGGGCCGCAGAATCTGGAGAAGGCAGACGGGCAGCTCCGCGCCCCTCGATGGAGTGGAGAGAGACCCGTCCCAGGCTCTTCACCTCCAGAATTGCAAGATCAAACATTTGGGTGGTTTGAAGTCACTATAATTTTGGCAGTTTGCCAGAGTGGCCGTGGTGAACTAGTCGCCCTTTACTCTGCCCAGGCCCACCTGCCGGGCCCGCCTCGCCACCCTGAGAGAAACGCTCCTGTCAGCACAGTCAACGTCGCTCAGAAGACCCCAGCCCGGCCGGGGCCCTGGCGTCGGGCTCGCTTCCCCATATGTCTGCTCTTGCTGGGCTGTCAGCTCATACTCCTCGGAGCTGCATTTCTTCACTAGAAAAACGTGGAGTCTTTTTTCCTAAAATGTGTTCTTTGAGAAAGGAGGAGAATGTTATTTCTCGGCGTTGTGACCAGCCTCTGAGCAGCGCGCATGTCGACTCTCCACCGGACTGTTCCGACCACAGAAGGAAGAATTTAGATGTCAGCAAGTGAATCCTGGTGTGTGTGGTTGGGATTTCTCAGAAAAGATCTTTCCACCCTGCTGTAGTCAGAGCAAGACTGAGCTGGAAG
This sequence comes from Talpa occidentalis, assembly GCF_014898055.3. NCBI lineage: Eukaryota > Metazoa > Chordata > Mammalia > Eulipotyphla > Talpidae > Talpa > Talpa occidentalis. The sequence goes on from NW_023605194.1 coordinate 116,430,445, forward strand.
GTCACCTTTTGAGAGCTTTTCCCCCAAGTTCAACCAGGGGCATCCAGACTGTACAGAGACGGCCACACTTTGCCACCTTCTCTCATGCACAGGTGTCCCTCAGACGGGGCTCCAGGGTTTGGGGACATTCAGAGGGACAGCCCCAGCTCCACTGTCGCCTCTGCTGTGGGCTGCTCACGTCTGGCCTCTGGGCACTGCCCTCTCATTGCCCCTGCTGTTTGGCTTCGGAACCACCTCAGCTTAAACTCCTATGTGCACCATCTGTGGATAGCGTTGGCATCTCTGCAGTGCTCCATCTCAGAAACAGGCCTCGATTTCTTTGAACATGTATGCACTTGGCTATGCAGATAACACCTGTTCTGATTTTCTTCCTCTTGTGTCAGCTGCCCCGTTGCATCTCCTCTGCTGACTTCCCATTTTCTTTCCAGGTAGTCTGAGTTGGAGTAACCTAGGGTTCAAAACCAGGGCACCCGTTCCTCTGTGTAGACCCCCATTCTTGTGCTCTCTTGTGGCGGTGCTTTCTTTTGCTTTGGGGGAAAAGTTGGCTACAGAATGCACTGGGGAAAACAAACCAATAAACAAATAAAATAAGACTTTTGATTCAGAGCAAAACTTTTCAAAAGCTGACTTCTGCTAATTGGTTACTTGTTTGAGATTACGAAGTAAAATTATGTGTTAAATCACCTGAGCCTCAACTGAGTCCCAACTGAGCCGAGACCCAACACTCGGGCCTGTGGCCTGCAAGAGTTAAAACGAAACCACATCCTGCCAGCTATCTCCTTGAAATGCAAACTTCAAGCTTTATTCATTGTGCATTCCCTAGTTCCTTCTCAGCATGTAGAGAATAACAGTATTTATTAATGAATTATGATACTAATGCAAAAAAATTTTCGGAATATGTGAGAATTGGTACATACTTGGTTTGTACCAATGTCAATGCTCCTAAGTACTTAACTTTGTTTAAATGTTATCATGGCAGACAAGGTAGTCATAGTCGGCATTTTAGAAATAACTTCAGAATTGTGAAAACACCTACATTGTATTGTTGCGAAGAAGAACAAGAGATTGTTCAGAAGCCGATGCATTCAAAACAGAAGATTGTGTTTGTGTCAGGATGGTGGGTTTTTCATTAGTTGACAAAATTTCTGCTGATTTAAACAAATTGCTAAGCAGCATATGCCCCAGCAATAATCATTTCAATAATGTCAAATACACGCATAATTACTCTGCAGCTTATAATAACTGTGCGATCTTTTGTTACCTGAAGAACTTATGAAGCTTAATCTTTTTTCCCCAAATGATTTCTCCTCACCCTCCAAAATATCTAATAAGACGGATCCTTCTTTACCTTTCACACAGCGAAGATAAACACACACATACAGAATCAAAAGGGATTGAAAATTCAAAGTTTGTTTTGGTGCTTTTATGCCATCAGTAAAATTGATGCTCGTGGAGATGACTGGTCATCTCACACCAAGATAGCCTGGCTTGTAGACGTGCCAGACTCTTTCAAAAATAACTTCTTCTGGCACTGAGCTAAATTTAATGCAACTTGTCTCAAAGACGATACCATTTTAAGTGACAAGATGCACCTGGAGTCCCATCCAACTGGCATTAAATGCTCGCTCTCCAAACGCATGTGGTTAGTCATTTTGCTGATTTGACTTAAAATGCACCCACGTACCAGAAGTTATGTCTGATAATTACTCTTCTCCTGTCATGAAATAGAGCATATTTTTACACAATTCTTTGTTACTTGACAAGTAATCACTGCAAAAGCAAGAAGGAAGGCTTCAACGTGATAATGCTGTCCCCTTTCCGAAACTGCATCAATATTTGGATGTTTCTAGAGCAGAGGTCTGCAAACAATGACCCAAGCATCGAATGTGACCAGTGGGTTCCACTCTCCTACCCTGGAAGGGCTGAGGGCGGTTTGTAAATATTTCAGAATTGTGAGAAAAAGCCGAGAGGCATTGGCAGCAGAGACCGTCTGCGGCCTTCCCAACGCTGAAATATTTACTCATGTGGCCCTGCAGAGCACGAAATTTGTAGGCCCTCACTCCAGAGCAGTTCTCTACCCCACCCTTCTCGGGAAAGTATGTTTTAACAAAATATTTCAAAAGAACAGGAAGATTTTCTCCCTCCTCCTGGTGACATGTTGGTAATTTTGTGGAGCCAGGTCCGTGCCATGCCTCCCTGTCGACGCAATGATGGGTCAAATTACCATAATTTATAAAATTAGAGGCTTTTAACTTCCTATCATTTCTGCAGCTATTCCTCTCACGTTGGACCTATTTTTCTTGACACATCTGGTTTAAGTTGCAAAAGGAATTAAGGACTCTGGCCACAAAGGCACCAATGAATACATTTGGAGGCAGCATGTCGGCACTCCTGCTGCCTCGGGACTCTGCACAGACACACGGGCCTTCCCAGGGAGCCGGAAAATGCTGATCTCCTGTTTCTGTGTGCAGGTGACAGGCGGTGATGGATGGCCTGACAAGGACCCAAGTCTAGCTGCACAGCCAGGGAAGCAAGGGCGGCTTCGACCTGCCGGCTCAGTCATCGGCGGCTACCAGCCGCAGGTAGCAGCGGACAAGCAACTCGTTTGTGTTTCTAACAAGCGCATTGGCTCCGTGGCTTCCTCAGGTAAGCTGACCGGTCGCACACGTTGCCGAAAGCACTTTTGTCCCCCAGACGAGCCTCCTAGCCTGGCATGAACGGCCCTAATGAGTGAAGATCTTGAAAATTTGTAACACTCAGTTTAAAAACCAAAGGCAACAGGGCCTCCCCCGTGGCGCAGCGGTTGAGCGCTGGGTTGTGAAGCTGCCCGCAGCCTCTGCAGCACCAGTTCCATCCCCGGCCACCAGCGATGGTCCCACATGGCACGCAGACCTCTCCTGCCGCCCGCTGCTCCCCTCAGCAGTGTACTTCGGTCCTTCTGCCTGTTCTGCTCCCCGCTCTGGCTCTGGTGAATCCTCTCGCCCTCCCGAGCTTCTGACTGTGCCCAGTGCATGTATAAACAAACAAACAAACAAACAAACAAACAAATAAATAAATAAATAAATTTTAAAAAAGCCTCTATAAAAAAAAAAAAAAACAAAAACCAAAGGCAACATTTCACTAACGCAAGCTAAAGTGATTCGCACGGCCCGCTTGTCCATTATCTGACAGCAAGGCCTTTGCGAAGCAGCGTTGCTTCTTCCACTCCAGAAATTGCTCATTTAAAGAGAGTTATCACTGTCCCTCTATCAGGAGGTGAGCTGCCATCAAGAAATGCAGAGTTCCCAGAGGAAGGCGCCCCATGTTAGCAGTCACAGCTAAAAATGATGTTACTGTTAGTTGTCAGAAAAGGGGTCATTAAAGAGTCTATTTTCTCGTCGATGCAAGCAATTCAGACCAACTTGCCCAGGCGCTTAGACTTGCCCTGAATATCCCTCCAGTCTCCACCTCTGTCTTGTGACCTTCTGACCAACGTCACTTGTTATGAACGTAGTAAAACAGTGGAAAAGTGTCCTTCTGGGTCATCTTCTCCCTAGGTGCCACTCCTGACGTCAAAGACTAAAAACAAGCGCTTCTAGGGATTTATTATTTGAAAATGACGAACTTTAAAATGAAATCCCAGTTTCCGTTTCTGTGCTCTTCCAGTTCTCTGGGTCCTAGGGAGCCTCTGCTAAATGCAGGGTCACCCCGAGCTCGCGCGCTGAGCCCCGCGGGCCGAGGTCCGGCCTCACCTCCTGGAAGGGCGCGCGGAGGCCCCGGGCGCCCCCGGAGCCGCCTGGAGAGGCCCCCGCGGCTGCAGCTTTCTCGCTCCTTTGACCTGCGGGGTCTCAGCCAGTGGGTCCAAATGATAAATCAGTGTTGCACGTAAAATGATTAATCTAGACCCGATTTCTCGATACATAGAAATTCGCGGTCGCTGGCTCGCCTGGGGCGGGGCGGGTGGTCTTGAGCGGAGGGCGCAAGGCTGTGAGCCGAGTGATGGCCCGGGAGGGGGTGACCCTCAGGGCAAGACGTCAGGGCAAGGGAAACGCCCCGTGGCGTCCCCCTGGGGGGACAGAGAACGCAGACGGACGGGCGGATGGACAGACAGGCCGATGGAGGCGCGGGGCCGCGGTGGGGAGGCCCGTCCGCGCGGACCTGGAGCCCTGCGCGCCCCTGGGCGCCGGCGACCCCAGGACTCCGCCCGCGAGGTCGCGGGGTGCCCGACCCGGGGGACCCCCACGCCCCGCGCACTGGCCCGCGGCCCGGCCACGTCAGCAGCCTGGACCCCCGCGGCGGGGCGGAGCCGGGGAGCGCACCCAGCCCGGCGGGGGAGCCCCCGGCGGGGGTGACGGGGGCTGAGGCGGCCCTGCGGGCCCAGGCGCGGCCAGGCCCGGGCTCGCTTCGACCTTCACGCCCCGAGGGAGCCCCGCGGGCAGCGCCTGCGCCTCCTGCGCCTCCTGCGCCGGCCGAGCCGGACCGTCCGGGACGCGCATCCTGGGGGCGCGGGGCGCGGCTGCCGCCCGGGCTAACCCTCCGGAGCTGGGCGAGGCTGGGCGGGGCAGCCCCAAAGATCGTCCACTAACCGGCGAGCCCCTTGTTCATCGGCCCCGTGGCCAACGTGGGGAAGGCGTGGAGGAGAATTTCTCAGTGGCTCGTGGAGATCCCAGCGCGGTGTTTCTCAGGACACGAACATCTAGACTTGGGGATTCCAGAAACAGTGACGGGTCGTTTGTCTTTCTAAGTGATCCCAAGACATCAGACAGCAGAGGAGGGTCACGGCCCAGCATGGTCGTGACCCGTGCACTTGCCGAACATTGCACAAGCGTGTTCCCTGAGAAGCCTGCCCGTTGCTTTTATCCTGATAATGCCTGTCACACACAGACCCACACCTACAAACAGGCTCTGCATTACATGTGAATTATTTTTATATACTATTCACTTTATTTAACGACTTTTAAATTAGAGTCTTATTATCTCTTACTCTTTTTAGGAAGTCTGGAAAACAATTATGCAAATGAAGGGTGTATACAATATATTAATACGAATAGAGCGTTCCTTTTATTTCTAGGTCGTTTTGCCATGATGCTGTTGCTGCCATTAATTAAAAACCGTTTTGTTAGTAAATAAAAATTAGTTTGAACCATAGTGAGCCTGTAAGTGCTAAGGAAAAACAAACAGTGATAACATAGCTTCCTGACGTGAGGCCTTTTTGGTCTTTAAATCTCTTTAACCTGTTTAATAAAACATTAAAATATCTATATTGCTACCTCGTGAATATCAGCGATGGTAGCTCGTCTTTAAGTGGCCCTAAACTATTTGGTGGTTGGACCTAGAAGCGTTTCCATAAATCTTGAGATTAACGGTGGAGGCCACAAGGCCAGTTTGAAGCTGTTACATCGTATTCCCGCCTTTCTGCAAAAAATCATTCTCACCACATTTTCAAAATCTGTGTTTATAATCTCCTTGGTGTTCACATGCACACAGCTAATCAGTTATAGAGTGACTGCTGCTCAACACTGAACCTGCTGACATATGGAATCAATCTCCTGTAAGTGCAGGGACTGCCCTCACTTTGTTTATCACGGTATGTAAATTATGTTCACACTCCTTAGAACAAAGGAGGCACTCCAAAATAATTTCTTGAATTAATGCCTGGATAAATGGAAGATCAGTTAATTGATGGGACTATAGAGCGAGGGCCTGATTGCTCTCTTGAGACTCTTAATTTATGAAGTTCTGCTTCCCCTTTTATAAAGCTGCGTTAAATCTTGAAGCTAGACATTTCTGTTCTGTGGTTCCACATCGAAATTGGACATCAGGTCTAGGATTACACAGTTTGAAAAGGGAGAGTATGAAAGGCACAGCCACCTGGACAAAGACCCTGGCAGTCTCTACCACCCGTGCCCACCCCTCCTGTTCTTCCATCCCGCTCTCCCTCAGGACTGCCCCATTCAATAAATGGTAAACCTGATTTCAAAGATGCCCTTTCTAACTCCTCTTTAATCTCTTAGAATCCCTGTGGGCTACATCTCTGCAATACGCATCCATCTGTCTCCCACTTATTTATGACGCTGGCTGTTCCCACCCTGGTCGGAACCAACATGGCCTCTCACTCACCCAAATGGCGGCCGGGTCCATCCTCCATGTTGCCTGACCCATCCTTTGCCTCATACAAACTCGTCCCCACAAAGCCGCTAGGATGATCCTTTTCAAACACAGATGAGAACATGCCCAGCCTCTAATTATTTAATGCTTTCTATTATAGTCAAAGGGAAGTCAACCATCTCAGACAATCTACATTTTTTGTGATCTGGCCCCATCCATGATCTCTCTCTCAGGAGGATTTTCCTAACTACTCTCTTGAATTTGGCAGATTTTGCTTTGCTTTTTCCTCTTTTATCCCCTATTTTCTGTTAGCAATACCACCATCTGGCACAATTACATTTTATTTGTTTTTATTTCATTACACTAGATTCTAAGCTCCAGAAGGCAGAGACTTTTGTCTATTTACATGACTGAATTCTGACATGGAAGAGTAGAGACAGGAGATACACATCCGGTGCATAAATGACAGAATGTTCTAGCTCGCCAGCATTTTAATGACTATATTCACTCCAGAAGATATAAGAAGTATAGATAAGAAAAGGAGCAAGAGTCACCTGGTGAAACAGTGAAGATGATTGCATCAGCTATGCCTTCTATTCAGTTGCAGTCAGTTTGTAATTATAATTATGCAACCAGAAATTTAGAATTGATTATATATATATATATATATATATATATATATATATATATCCCTGCTATCACTTTGTATTAATTCAGGAAATGACACATAAGCTTGATCATTAAGTAGCAGAAAAAAATATTTTAAAGGCTATTATGCAGAGACATTTTCCAGAATATTCTTCAAAAGATCAAGAATGACCCTATGTGTACCATAGAGATAGTGCTATAGTCCAGGGGGTGTTACAAAAAGTAGGGCATTTACATAGGTTTTCCTCTATGCCAGGTATGCTTGTGTTTCACACTGAATAACACAGTTAAGTCCAAAAGGAACCTATGGGATAGGTCCTATTACTGTCTCCCTGATACAGATGAATTAACTGAAATACAGAGAACTTAACTTCTCAAGGTCATGTAACTAATGAAAGGAGAGAGTCAGTTTAAAAATGAGGCAGCAGTTGCAGAGACTGGTCTCAGCAGTTCACAATACCATCAACACTTATGCAGAGAAAAGGCTTATTGGGAACTAAGGAAACAGGGTTAGAGAAAACTTAGCAATTACATTAGATACGCAGATACAATTCTGAGAAGTTACTGCAAATTCTTTGCAAGTTATGAAAAAAAATGCAACACAAGATATGAACCTTTCTAACCTAAACTGTGTGACTCACTTAATAGCAGGACAACCAGAGTTCACATGAATAACTAAGCTGATCAAATAAATGCTCAGCTGAGAAAAATCCATCTTTTCTGGCTATATATGGAAGAAATATCCTGTATTTCTTTGTAAAGAATAATGAAAATAAATCTCCAGACTTCATAGTGCTTAATTACAGTCACATGCAATATATATTTTTGTTGTGGATTTTTAGAAATCGCATTTACATCACTGTAGGGTTGGCTTGGTCATTATTACTTGTTTATTAAATCTAATATAATGTATATAATATACCAAACATCAGTGAATAAATGCATCATGGTGTGCTTAAATAGATTTTTTAAGGTAGAAAAATCACTGCAGGATAGCCAGACAAACATTAAAAGTGACTTTTTGCTTTTCACTAGAGATAAAATGATGAGCAAGAAAATCTTTTTGCATAATGGAAAATATATTTAATGGTAGTTATCCAGTCTATAGCATGTCACTAAGTCAACCAGATCAATGGCATCCCCTCCTATCTAAACAGATAATCTTTCCATACACACAGCATAATACATTGGCATGGCAACCAGCACTCTGGCTGCATCTTTACTCCAGAATGTTTTGCTTTTCATTTTGGGGGTGATATTCATACAACCATATAACTACCATGGAACATTTATTGCTTTATGACTTTGAGACAATCAAATCTATTTATTTAATTGATCCATCCAGCCACATATCCATCCATCCATCCATCTATCCAACTGATTACCTTAGTTTTGTGGTAAATTCTTACTTTTTGAAACTTTAATCATAGTGTCTATCCTCCACAGCTTCTATTCCTATTTGAGATACAGGGATGTTTCATCTTCTCTGGAGTGTCCAGATTCTCCGTGAAGAGAGACACATAGGTCCTGTGTATTTCCTAACCGCCAATCTGTCAGTTCTTTCAGTTGCACTTTTCAATATTTTCTCTCTGGTTTTAGACCCCTGAATAGACTGTTAGGATCACTTCTTCTTTCATATTTCTCCCAGTCTATCCAGCAACTCTTTCCCTCTTCTGACACATTAGAAAATTATTCCATGAGGTCATTTGTCTTCTCATAAGTGTAGTAGCAAATCTTGCTCCTAGTACATCTTCCTCTGTCAGGTTGCCCCAAGAAGCCCACTGCAACAAGGTCACAGGTCATGGGCACAAAATCATGGGCACAAGGTCACAGGAGCACAAGGTCACAGGAGCAGAGTCCGTAAGTGCAGGGCCATTTGGAGGAAGATTCAGGTACTAAATGGGCAGTAAGTACTTAAGTTCATGAAATCAAACATCTGAATGTGTGACCTTCCTCTACTGCAAAGGGAAAAATACTCATCCCTTACTTTGTATTTTGGGGTCTTTCCTTCCATTTCCAGAATGTCACAGTCAATTGTTTATTCTCTCTGTTTGTTTGTTTTTAAGTCAAAAGGGGAAAAAAAAAAAAAAACACTAAACTAAATATAGACCATATATTCCAGACAGGTGTTCATATATAAATAGTAAGAAAAGATAGACACATCCAATTTTAAATTGGGTAATCAATAGAGTAATTAAATCAATACTTTCATAAGATAAGAAATCTACATGGACAAGAAACATTTAAAAAAATATTTAACATCTTGTGTAGTCATTAACTTGCAAAATAAAGCAAATGTGGTAGCATTTTCACCTACAAAATTGGTGTAAAATTAATTGATAACACAAGCGATACAGAGCATATGGTGAAATAAGTGTTTTCAAACATTACTGTGGTATCATCTTTTTGGAGGCAAAATATAACTAATGATCAAAACAATTTAAATTCTCATATGTCAACCTGGTAAAGGAATCTCTGAGAAAGTATCCCCAGGATATCATCGCAGATCCAAAAGCAAAGAATTATTTATTTTTATTCTAACATTATTTATAGCTGTCTACCAGAGGATACTAGATAAATGCTGTTACATCCTTATCAGATGACACTCTACTCTTATTAAAAAAACATATACTGAAATATTTAATAGTATGGAGAAAATTATGATATAATTTAATACAATTGTCCACAAAACTTTTTCCAAATTTAAAAAATCAAGAAATAAACATAGGAATGAAAAGTTTACCTTTAAGCAATGTTACTGTTGCTTTAATTTCATTCTTCAAGGTCACTCAATTTATACAACAAACATGCATTAATTTCATAATTTAAAAGATCTAATAGGTAAATAATGTAATCAGTAATCAGAACTAAAAATCAACCTAAAAATAGCCATCATGGTGTTGAAAAAATTTCTAAGCTTGAATAAATTATTCTTTAAATAGGAAAAAGTTTTTTTTAGCTATCCTGCATCTCTGTTCCTAAATCTTCCGTGGATATGGCTATATCATTTGACAACATAGATGACAGGCATACTTACAGCACACACATACTTGTTGAGTAATTTATAGGTAGAATTACCAAATATCACGATTTTTAATATTTCATAATGTCCAATACTCTGAAAACACCTACAATTCTTATTTCCTATTAATAAACCTATCACCCTACAGAGTACTTACTAAATCTTGGAGGAAAAGATATTACCATATGGCAATGGGCATTTTCATACTTCATACAGTTGGATTTGTAGGAGTCTTTATTTATGTTTCTTATATTTAATTTTTCATTATTTCCTGTTAAAAGCAAATAAAATAGGTATTTGCTATCATTAAGGGTGATTACAATATTTTAAAAATTCAGTACATGTTAATAACAATGATAACCACATCTGCCATTACTTTAACTGTCTAACAATCTAGAATATAACTGAAGTAAGAGAGATACCAAACCCTCAGAGCTGGTATAAAATATCAGGTCCAAAAAAACTAATTATATAGGAATAAATATATAGCAAACTTTCTTGTAGATTTTCACCAAGGAATTGTTTATGCTAAATTTGTTTAAAATATTTCATTTACAGATTTTGTAGCTTGCTATATAAGTGAATCAAAGAATCCACCTGAAAAAAATGTCTTCCCTTCATAGTACCTTTTATAACTTTGTTGAAGTTCATATAAAATAAGGATAAGTTCACATCTATCATCTAGTGAGTTAGCTAACTATGATCTATCTAATTTCTCTCAGATAAATGCCTGAGTGGGATATGGGATTTCTCAGTTAAATGGCAAAAAAGTGTTTAGAAAAGAAAAAGAACTGGAACACTAATTTCCAAAGTGCTTGTGCCACTTTGTATGGCAAACAGCAAAATATAACCACCTAGTTGTTTCCTGTTCTAGTTGGCATCAAATAATTGTAATTTTCACCATTCTAATGGATGGTCATCCAGGAATCATTTATGTTAAAATATTACAAATATATTTTAACATCTCACAATAGTTGAAATACATTTTTATTTATAAATTTATAGATTGCTATAGAAGTAAAACGTATCTTGTTTACAGTGCGTTTTTGTTGTCATTTCAATTTATACTTCCTTAATAACTAATAATTTGGAGGCTTTTAAATAGCTACTCGCTATTAGTACATCTCTTGGTGAATACTGCATTCTAAAACTTTACCCATTTTAAAAATTGAAACCTTTCTAATCATTAAGATTTTTAAAATTTTATTTTGCCTACAAGATTTTGTTAGATTTATTTCACTAATACTTTTTCCCAGTGGGGCTTTGCCTTAGTTTCCGAAGAGTGTGTTTTGAAGAGAAAGATGTAATTTTTCATCCTTCCTTGCCCTAATTCCAACTAGATTATAGAAATGTATTCCTCGAGAAAGGAAGGTGAAAGGAGAAAAGCAGAGAGTGTTAAGACTGAAAAGAAAAAAGGCAAGAAATCTGCAAATATTCCCCCCTCCCCCCCTTCAGATTCCTAATCCCCCAGGTGAGAGAGCCCCTCCTTACTAACAGTCTCTAAGGCCTTCCTCCAAGGATTGCAGTTCCAGGCCCAGCCACCTGCTGAGAGCTGCCTGCAAATCTAACTGCTGCTGATTCTCCAAGCTCCCAGCCAGGTTGGCCAATAGCTATGACTGACAGGGTCAGGCAACAAAGCCCAGCTCACTAAATCAGGATAAATGCTGCAGTTCGATCTACTTCTCAGAGCTCTCCTGGGAACAGGCTGAGCCTAGAATTTTCCTGAAGCCAGTCTCGGTTTTTTGTTTGCTTGCTTGTTTGTTTGTTTGTTTGTTTTAATTTAATTTATTTCATTTTATTTTATATTATTTTAAGAGCTGGAAGGGATTATGCTCAGTGAAATAAGCCAGAAAGAAAAAGAAAAATATCAGAAGGTCTCACTTAGGAGGAATGTAGAGGACCCAAATAAGGGATTAGGAAAAAAAAAATAACTATAATAAAGTAAAAATCAAAATCAACAGGCAACTATAAACCAGAAGCCAGTCAGGTTTAACTGCTCACCCTCCCTTCATGCCGCCTCCATATTGTTTTCTGCCTCACACACATCTTAGTAATCCCTTCCAGGTGTCTTAGGAAAACAAGGTAAAATGGCTCCAATGCTGTGAGGTAAATGCTCTTGCTACTTCACCTAATAACAAACTACATTAATGTGACTCCTGGCTCTATGCCTGGCATTCTTCTAAGCATTTCAGGTAAGTTTGAAATATTTATTCTGACAACAAATTAACATTGTGCTAATTACCACTTACTTATTCCTTACAATGTGATTGACTGATTTAATCTGCGTGTCAACTGAATGTGGAAATCAATTTTGCTTTTCCCATTTCATAGATTAAGAATTAAAGCACAGTGGGCCTCCCCAGTGGCGCAGCGGGTTGAGCGCAGCGCTGTGAAGCTGTCCACAGCCTCTTCAGTGTGGGTTCGATTCCCAGCCAACCAGGGAGATTCCCACATGGCGCAGCAGACCTCTTCTGTCGCGCCCACTGCTCCCCTCAGCAGTGTATTTCATCAGTCTGCCTGTTCTGTTCCCCACTCTGTCTCTGGTGAATCCTCTCACCCTCCTGCGCCTCTGGCCTGTCCCCCAGCTCTTGTATAAAAATAAATAAATCTTTAAAAAAAAAAGAATTAAAACACAGTGGGTTTAAGTAACTGCTTTAAGGTTATTACTCAATGATACTTGTTAGATAATGCTTAGTAAGATAATGAATCAACCATATCCGCTTTGGGAGTTCTTAGGGCTAATCAAAGGTAAATAAAGTAAAAAGTCAGTAAAATAATCTAAGGTAAATATAGTAAAAAATCAATAAAAAGTCATGTCTTTTCTACTGTGATTAGAAATGAAAGATTATAGTAGAGGGCCATTTGGAAACACTGCTATGCAGTTAAATTATACTAGCATTGTCTTACAGATGCTTTCATCTTGGTTTAAACTTATTTTTCAAAGGAGAGTTTCTACTAATACTACCGTAGAGATGGAGAATGATTAACTATTCAGTAATATGCAGTTACTTAAAGAAAAAAATCTATCCATTAAATATTATTAAGTAAATATACCAGCACATCCAGCTCACTGACCAGCAAGAACTGTGTGCATTAACATTGGTCAAACCAATTTGACTTTAGAGCACGGGGCTTAAAAAGAAAGAAAAAATAAATCTCAATGAAGACCTCATAGAAAGGATTTTATTGGTTAGAAGAAACGTTTATAGGTGTAGAAATATATTAGAACAATTTATAAAAAAAATAATATGAAGTGCTCAATTTCTCTTACATAGAACTGAGGGACCATAATCATCTCATATAAAATCCAAAGAAAAAGTGATAACCTAGAATGAATTGAGAACTATAATGTAACTATTTTATTAAAATGTCAAACAAATCTGCCTAATACATGTTTTGAAGAGTATATGTATATATATAATTAAAAGTTTTATATCATATACTAAATTATTTTATAATTATCTGTGTGTGAAATGTATAGATAGCTACTTAAATATATTTCATCAAGTAAACATTAGATGCATACAGACGTTATTGGTGGTGGTTTTGTTTAGTTTCATTCTAAGGCAGTAGTCAATATTTAACGTGGAAGTTTTCTTAGTATCTTATACAGCACATGCACTTAATTATATATTTGCATTTGGTTTCCTAAAATTCAAGAAATGGGAGACAATGAACTGAGGTAGAAAAGCAATATAGAATCAAGAGGGGTATGTAGATACAGAAGAAATTTGATTTTTTCCCTTTCAGAAAAGGAAGCAGAATAAGTTTTTTACTAAATTTTGCTAAAATTGCATAACTATAAGTACCTGTAAACCAAAATGATCTGTTGGTGCTCTATTAAATATGGCAGAGGCAACCCATTTCTCCCTCACAATGGAAAAGTCCAATTTTTACTATCAGATAAGAAGGTCTTTGTACACAGGAAATACACAAAAGTGTTCCCTGCCACCTTCGATCATAGGAAAGCTGAAAAAAGGGGGGAAATGCCAAGAAACGATTAGCAGTATACCTAAAATGATCAAGAAATAGGGGAGGCAGGAGTGACTCAAGGATAGTAACAGTTTCGTATTTAAAAGGAGAGTACAGTCTTTTCACTCCATTTTTACGCTAGATGAAGGAATCTAAGATGAAAGGAGAAACTCGGCTCTGTAGGAGACAAAGGCCTATCTCCAGAGTCTGACTCGATATTCCCCGGAAGGAGCAGGGCAGTGGAAACATGTCAGGAAGGGAAGAAAAATAGGCACGGATAGGATATTATTGAAATAAAAATAACACGTGAGTTTCAGATGTACTTCCACCGAAAGAGAAAAAGTTAGGGATGCAATATTCATCTATGTAGTATTAAGCAAACATTGAAAGGAGAAACAGGAGGAAAGGCATTTTTATGTTCTGAAAACCATATGTTACAAGTAGATAAAAAAGAAAGGACATTATTCAGCTTGAAATTACATCACCCATGTTGATTTCCATCATTTTATGAGTCTTTTCAGCATCTGAAATTGTGTGCAATGACTCAGCGTTTTCTACTGATTTGGTGTCATTCGAGGGAATATACTCTATCAAATTTTCCAAATTACAGCCAAGCATTTATATTCAGAAACCTAATGTTACTCCTCTTTTCTTTTTCTTGCTCTTCAATAAATAATTGATACCTAAATTAATATTTGTATTGCTTATGTCTCTACATTCATCACCTAATATAATATATACTACTGTTCTGTATTTACTCACCACAATCAAGGCAAGAGCAGCATTTCACTTCTAAAGGACTGTTTTAGGAAATATTTTAAATAACAGTTTGTAATGCCTTTCACTGGGGCAGCAGAGAATAATGCATCCATTTTCATAAATATTTGGAATAACTCTTACCAGAAATTGCAGCATTTTTAAAATGTCCCACAATGGTCTGGCTGACAGATACATGTTTATGTCATTGAGGTGCCTGGACTCTTATGAAATAGTACAACAGATAACACTGTATACATTAGTTATTAAAGAGGGATTAATACAACAAATGCAGTAAAAAAAAAAATCCAGGTAAATTTAATCAAAACGAGGAGGATATATTTTATTACATGTTAACCCTTCATTTTCCTAAAATGGAAACTTCCAGAATGACACATTTACCTACCCATGATCTTGGTGGGGATAGCTGTTCAGATTTTGTACTTGTGCCTAATTTAAGTTTTGAAATATTTTTATGCTAAGGAAAGTACTCAGTAAATACCTCCCAAGCCCAATTTGAGAGTATGTTTGACGTGATTAGTTTGTATCTGTCTTCCTGAATTTTTAACTATAAACTATAAAACACTTGGAAAATCTAATAGGTTAGGCATAGTCTGTTTTTTATTTGAAGGGAAGAGAAATGTCTTGCTTAGGCTGATAAATGGCAGCCTTTAATGAATTAATTGCTTCAAAAGTCCCAGCTAAATTATTTCGCAACAAAATTCAGCTCTACAAATCGCTGTCTTAAATGCGTCATGACCTCTGGTTTTTATCTGATAAATTATGTCCCATCCAAACAGTGTCAGCAGTTATTTATTGTCCTGGTTACAAATTGGCTGTTAAGCAACTGAATTAATTTGGACCAGAGACATTTTCCATTTGTGCTCCCATACAATTGCTTTATAAAACCTCTACCTTCTTCTAAAGAGAATGCTATTGAAAAGTTACATTTTGAGTCTCTGGACCAAATTGATTTCCTCCAATAATAAAAATTAGGAAATGGGAATGATGACTACTTAAGTCATTACATCTAGTGATGATTATTTTAAACATGTTAAAAGAATGGTGTAAGTAAGCATGCCTCGGGGCATTCAAATAGGAGTGAATCCCTCCAGATGTAGTGTGGCCAAGAATTTAGACATAGGCTTCCGTTAAGAGTGTCGAGTATTGACTAAGAGCATCCAAAGGCCAGGAATTTGAAGACTACACTCTTTCAATAAATGTATTAAGTAGGCAGAATTTACATGAAGTGGCGATCTAAGAACACATCAAGTAAGCAAAATATAAAGTTGGCTTAAGTAATTGGCCTAATACCAGGCTATTATCTTAATCTACTTCCCGAGACTAACCGGGAAATTAACTAGTGGGGGGAATTCAAAGGAAGGAGATGAGCAGGGAACCCTGAGATCATCTGGCATTTGGGCTTGGGTTTGGACCCTCCTCTTGTTGTTTTCTAATGTGATGACCCTGAAGAAGCTGTCTGTCTTGAAGGGGATTTTATTTATCCAGGAGACAGTGACTCACCTCTGGGATTGCTGGAAGCATTCCGCAAAGTGCTCTGCGTGTGGAGTACATGATCTCTGCCTACTTAACGGGCATCTTTGTCTCTTGCCAAATGAAATATGACAACCAGGGACCCGAGAGTAGTCAACACAGGGCTTCTGTGGATAAAAACCAGAGCTGTTCAGTTTTGCAAATTTTTTTAAAAAATTTATTTATTTATGCAGACAAGAACTGGGGTACAGGCCAGAGGTGCGGGTGGTAAGAGGATTCACCAGAGACAGAGCAGGAAGCAGAACAGGTGGATCTACTGAAATCCACTGCTGAGGGGAGCAGCAGGGAGTCAGGAGATGTCTGCTGCACCATGTGCATAGCTCCCTCGCCCGATGGAGATGGAACTCAGCTGCTGTGGCTGCTGATAGCTTCATAGTGCTGAGACTTAACCCTTTGTACCACCATGAGCCCCCTAAACTGGTTTTCTTTGCTGAAATAGTGAAAGTAGCTCACACACGAGATACTTAAGTCACCTGGGGTAATACTCCTCAGTATCTTACCAGTCATTTCATGCTAATGAACAACTTTTACCATTCTAGTAGTTATCACCATCATGAAATCATGCATGCAACAATTAATGAGTTATATTATGTAAAATGTTAATAAATAAATATGTAATAAGATCTAAAATGTTATTTTATACACTTTGAAAAAACTAATCAATAAGGAGACTATATTTTTTCAGAGGCAATATTAGAAGAAGAATACTTTGTTTTTCTACAATTATCCTGATTCTGATTTTTAAAAAAATTCTTGTACCATTTGTGGAACACGAGGCTAAAAAGAATCAAAGTGTGTAATATCAGCATGAAATGAACACTTCCATAATGAAATTATTACGAATGATGTCATGACTTTTTGTAATACATTTGTTATTGCAACAGGTGAATTTTTTTTCCCATTATAAACTTAAAGATAAAACCGGGGGGGAAAATTGTATACTGAATCTTTTTTTTTAACATATATATATTTTTAAAAATTTATTTATTTATAAAAGAACAAGGGTACAGGCCAGATGTGTGGGAGGGTGAGAGGATTTACCAGAGACAGAGTGGGGAGCAGAACAGGCAAACTGAAGAAATACACTGCCAAGGGGAGCAGCGGGGAAAAGGGGAGGTCTGCTGCACCATGAGGGCATTTCCGTGGCCAGCAGGGATCGAACCGGTGCTGCAGAGGCTGCGGACAGCTTCACAGCTCTGTGTTCAGCCGCCTGCGCCACCAGGGAGGCCCTTGTATACTGAATCTTTATGATGCATTAGAAATCACTTTATTCTGTAAGTGTATATATCTAAGAAAACTGAAAAAAATTATTAGATAAAATATGTGAGTTACCCCAATTTTAAGTGTAGATTTTCATATTTATAGGAACATGTTAAGATACGTTAGTGTCTGTTCAGTTAGTACAAAATGTAATTTACTTAAGGAGGACTACGTCTTAATTTAAATTCAACAAAATATTAAACTAAATGTTCTTTTAAATCATTATTTTTGGAGACTCATTACCATTTGTTTAATGGAAAAGAAAAAGTGACTAATTTTGGTGAATATAATTTACATAAAATTATCAATAAAATCACAGTGATGACATTTGACACTTTAATAAAATAGAAGTTTAAGAGACTAAGAAGAAAGATACCAAAAAATGAGAGAGCAAGGATGGGGATTTTTGATAGAAACTGGCTGAAAGCCGTAGAAAACAACCGTTTTCACCTGTGTGCACCATGTAGCACACAGGCCAGGGGTGCGGGAGGGTGAGAGGATTCACCAGAGACAGAGCGGGGAACAAAACTGGCAGACTGACAAAATACACTGCTGAGGGGAGCAGCGGGGAGACAGGAGAGGTCTGCTGCGCCATGTGGGTAGCTCCCTGGCCAGACAGGGATCGAACCCAAGCTGCAGAGGCTGCGGACAGCCTCACAGCGCTGGGCTCAACCCGAGGCCCCTGGCTTGTTACATTTTTATCTACTGAAAAATAGACCAAGAAGTCCTTAGCACTTATGACAATTGGCCAAATTTATAGAAAATGGACATGTGATGTTTAATGATTTAAATGATTTTTTTAACTAAACAGAACATTTTTTCTTTTTTTAATTTAAAATTCCCCAATTCAGCACATTACTGCATGTCTCAGTGACGTAAGGGGCCATTCTTATTTTCATTGACTTCAGCAATATATAAAAATGGACTCATAAACCAACAGTGTGTTTACCCTTTTGTACATCAAACATTTTGAAAGTATTTTGGCTTTTTCTGTAAATAATATTTTCTAATTTAAAAATCGATAAGAAAATATTACTTTAAAGTTTAAAGAAATACAAACCAGCAAAAAAGTGAGGAGATCTATTTAAGTTCACATAAAATCTACCACTAGTGTAAAACAAATCCAACCTTTTGGACACATGGTAATTAGAAATTTGCTACATATAATCTAATTATTTATTACAAATTATCTACATCATTTACATAAATTAAGATTTTAAACTATGATATGCATATACAGAGTTTTGAGAAATATGATTGATTTTGGTCAAATATAAATTATTTTCATTATAAAAATAGTTAACATCTTTATAAAATCAAATAGTCTAATCTGCCACATCCCTGTATTCACTTTCTCCATTAAGGTGTTTCTACAGTACTTTTTATCTTCATATTTCATATATTTTGCAATTTTTATATATATGTGTGTGTGTGTATACACATATACACACACACAGAGATCAGGAGAGAAATCCATGATTATGAATGGATCAATTTTGAGATTCTTTGAAATATTTTATTCATTATTTTTTATATGGCTGAAAATTTACTAATTAGGTAATAAATTTTAATGTTTTCTTTTAATTTACTCTTAAAACTGAGATGCAACCTTCCTACTTACTCACTTTCCAACATTGAAATTACGTTTTCTTCCCTGTATTCCTGTCTTTACATCCATGTCCAAACTGCCGGTGAGATCCTGCTCCTTTTCTTTATTCTAGTTTGAAGTCAAATGTCTCAGGTTCTCGCCAGGAAGGCAGGCTCCTGATTTAAAATAAGTTTACCTGTGTCTTGTCACCAATGTGCACACATGTTGATAACTGAAGAGGTATCATTAGTTTTACATCATAGACATATAAGGTAATGGAGAAAAGAATATTTAATCTCTAGCTGTCAGGGCGAGAGTATTTGAATTTTGCTAATACCAAACAAATGAAGGTAGTTTGTCACTGAGGAAACGCAAGAGGCTCTGGGAGGTTAGAGTCGAGTTTCCAGCGGGGCCAGGTTATGAGAAGCAGTAATTATGCAGACTTTGATGTTGTAATTCCATGGTTTAAAGGAGTTGGTTTGTATTGCTATTTGTCTGGCAGTTTTCCCAGCCACTAAATTCACTTCGGCGGTTGGCTAAAGGACAACAGCGACTTTTCAATATAGAAATCTCAGTGAGCTATGTTTAGAACTGAATTGTTTCCTATATTGAAACACTGGCCGGCTTCCATTTGATATGAGTGTAAAATCAGCTCTTTCTAAATGAGTCATTGAAAAGCATATGAGTTCAATTTGTTGGGCAACATCAGAAATGTAAAATCTCAGAGTTATTCCACTAAGGAATGTTGGAGCACAGAAGCTGCTCAGAAACTTCCCAAGTATTTTAATATCTTTTTTCCTTTTTTCTTAATATTCTCATTTCATAAGAAATTCCCTTTCATTATATAAGAATGAAATTTGGCAATGAAAGTCTAACAAAACTGCCTTAAAGATTTTTTGGAAAACTTTTATAAATTTTGTCTGTGGTATGGACTCATATACATATAGATTGTTTTAATTGGATGTTTTAAGTCACAGAGGGTATTTCGTAAAAGCTATGCTAATTTTCAGTTACACTTGCTTGAGAATACTTCTTCTTCATCTCATTAAATCCTAAACTTTCACAAGAATATTATACTTGACATTAACATGAAATGGATTTGAATTTTTATATAAAATACACTTTGTTATCTTTCATGTTATGTATAAAATAATTTTATATAATGCATGATATACAAAACATGTTCCTGTCACTTTTCTTGCAGGCTCAAATATTGTACTCTTACAAAGTGATTCAAAAGTTTCCGACAAATTATTTTGAGTCACAAATGAAATAGCAGATTAAAATTTCCGCTAAAATTGTCTGTGATGAAGGGCACAGATGTGGGCATAGGCAGACGACCCTGCCCCTCGGTCATTCACAACATGGTAATTCACAGCAACACACATGGTTGCTTTGCCCTGGAACCTGGGCAGAGCCTCCGTCTGGGGGGAGCTCCCTTGACCGTTAATATTCCTTCATTGAGTGCCCCCATCAAGTAAGATTTATTTGCCATCCCTGCATTGAGGAGCACAGAACAGATGGGAGATTAGAACTGTGGCTTGTTCCAGGAGGCTACAGTGATGTGATGGTGGAATATGCTCTTGCGTAAACGGTTTTCAACATCTGAGTCCTCTTTTATGAAGTATCTTAAATACTTTCGCAATTTCATTTTCTCTTCCCCCTTCCTTCTTACGTCCCCTTCCTACTTCCTCCGGGCAGCCCATCCTGGATTTCATCTCAACAAAATACACAAAAATATTTTTACATGTTCAACAGCAAAGAGACTTTAATTGATGTGAAGAAACCTGCCGCTTCCTTCAAGATTTTAAGTTGAATCTTTTCTTCCAGCAATATCTACTTGGTACTTCCCCACACAATGAATGACAAGGAATGGGCGGGAGCTGCTCCTCGCCACCAGGAAAGTGAGGCAGGAACATGCATCCCTAACTGAGCACAGATTCAAAACCCTGATAAGTGCATTTCTTCCTCTAGTTCTTCAGAGTTGCCAGAGCTCGTTCATGCTGATCTGGATTTACCGTTGTCCTGTGACTGGTTAATGGAGTGGCCAGAAAGATATGACAGGACCTAAAAATATTTACTGCCCTCATTATTAAGGAGAACACGCACCTAAAATATGTACCACTGAGCATCCCTGGGAGATGTGGGATGTGTGTGTGTGTGTGTGTGTGTGTGTGTGTCTGGAATCTGGAGTCTGTCCCTCACCCTGCATGATTGTATTCTTTACATACATAACTCATAGAAACAAAATTCTAAAATGAACAAAAAAAGTGATCAAGCCTGGGGTAGTGAATTTTCTATCAACCTGGCTGGACCACCATCCCTGGGCATTTGGTGAATGTTCTTCTATATGTTTCTGTGAAGGGATTGCTTTGAATGAGTCAGCATTTACATCTGTGGACTTGAGAATTCAGATCATCATCCACAATGCCGGAGGGACTAGTCCAGTCAGCTGAAGCCGTTTGAAAAAGACTGACTTCCCCAGAGGAAGCCCGGATTCTGCCAGCATCCTCTCAGGAGCTTCCCTGAGCCTCTGCCTGCTGGCAAAGTCTGCCAAGTTTTAACTTGCCAGTCTGAAATCTTTCTCTCTCTCTCTCTCTCACACACATACACACACACACACACACACACACACATGCACACACACACACATGCACACACACACGCACACACACACCCCTTACCTATGGGTTCTCGCTGGGGAACCCCCTGACTAACTCTGAGCCCATGTACCCATGTATTTCCAGAATGGATTCAAAGTCTACAGAGAACATTGTTACCAAGAGGGTAGGTAGGTAGGTAGCAGTTTGTAAGCTTCAGTAGAAGTTGTCTTAGAATCACTAGAAGGTTCATTTCTAGAAAACCTATAAAGGGGCATATTAAAGACATTTAATACAATCCACACTGTCACTCTTTCCTCATTAGTTTTTGAGGTAAATTGTCTAGTACCAAGCAAGGAGTTTGCAGGGTGACATGGAGAAAATTCTTTATAAAGCTCCACTGGGCTTTGTGCCAATAGACACTCTGCAAACCTCAGTGAAAAATGCTTTGCTTGTTCTCAAATTAAACATAACCTGTAGTTGGGTTAAACAGGAAGGGACTCCATGATGAGAGGAGCATGAAGCAATCGCATTCAAATAGAAGCTTTTGTGTAGTGGGATTTCCATTACTACACTAGCAATTCTCAAACTCAATCACTTTTACAATCAACGGGCAGGGGTAGGGACAACTTTTCGCCAAGTTTGCAATTTAGCAAAGATGAATCAGGTCCAAGATTTAGATGAAAGGTTGGCGATAGTTTCCAATTTTTATCTTTTTATTGTTGTTGAGAAAAGAACAGAAAATAATTTATGGTTCTCTAAAGTGAAAAGAACCGGGAGAAATTTCCCATATGCTGAAGCGGTAGAGGTATGGATAAACAGGCTCTTTCTCCAAAAATATTGGCCAAAAAAGTGCTTCATACTTTCAAATCAAAAGATTGTCACAGTCCAAAGAATGAGAGTAAAAAATTTGTTAACCCTTTATTTTGTTTTCATTAAAAACTAAGGAATGAAAATTTCAAAAATGTGTTATAGGAGAAATACAATTTTCATAATGTATTTCCATGAAGTGTGCATTCAACACACAGGTTATGCCTCTCCTATGAGAAGAGTTGCAAATAAAAGAAAAACAATCTGTGTTCTATCTCTGAAATTTGATACTTATCTGAATTGTTGGCTATATGCTTCTCTTAAATTTCACAGTAAAATTCAGAAATAGGCTATTTTAATTATGCTATATTTTCCTTTTTTTAATGCAGAGTAGCAGTGACTTTTCATTCCTTCAGTTTGCTTTAATCCTGCAAGTGGAGCTCTACCTCACACATACATTTGTTAAGTTTTGTAAATTAATGCAAATTTTCTTTTTTTTTTTTTTTTAAAGATTTATTTATTTATTTATACAAGCACTGGGCACAGTCAGAAATGCAGGAAGGTGAGAGAATTCACCAGAGCCAGAGCGGGGAACAGAACAGGCAGACTGATGAAATACACTGCTGAGGGGAGCAGTGGGCGGCAGGAGAGGTCTGCGCACTATGTGAGACCCTCCCGGGCGGCCGGGGATCAAACCAGCGCTGCAGAGGCTTCTCAGCCCAGTGCTCAACCACTGCGCCACCAGGGGAGGCCCAATGCAAATTTTCTAAGCACTTAATCTTCTTTGGGGAAACAAGGATAAATTCTTTTTCATTAAAGCTAGAAAAAATAGATAAGACCTTTCTATTGTCTGACATCAGCGACCTAGCTACAGATTTCAGGCAGAAAGTTTGTGATATTGGTGATCAAGGACATTGGCTTTAGAGGCCATGTAACCTAGCTCCAGGGCCCCTTTTCTGGTGGGTGTCTGGGTTGAATAAAAGACACCTCCCAGAAGGATGGCCCAAGTGCTGGTATTTACTTCCTTGTAGCAACCACAGCTGAGCTTCTGGTGTCACAGTGGAGAAGCGGGGATGGGTGTCAACCACTCAGGCTGCTTCAGGGAAGGAGAAGCCCCAAACATCTCCTATGGGCAGGCAGATCTTGGGCACCGCACAGTGACCAGACATCCCCAAACAACACAGCACGCTTGATCCCAAATCTTATGTACCTCCATTTTGCTGTCATTGTAGCCAGAGTTAGAGAAAAATAGAATAACCCACCGCCCAGAAAACATGGCCACAGTTACAGAGATTTTGCCCAAGAAGGAGCTGGGACACAGGCTGTAAGTAGTGCGAGAGTAATGTTTCTAATGTCATGTTTCCAAATAAATGAGTTAGCGTGCTAACATAACACTGCCTGTGTCCAAGTGTTCTGATTTCCCTTTTTCTCATTTTTTCAGGAGGCATCTTTGTTGCTGTATCATACTGCAAACTATCGTAGATCAGGGGAACAAATTCAGTTATTTTCCATTAGTTCTATTCAAAGCAAATGTTAATAGTACAGAAAGCTGCTTGCCTTGGCGGGACATGACTTCTAGTGATATCTGTAAGATTATACATAATGGATAAACATCTGTTCAATAAAACATAACAATGTGTACAGAAAATTACACTATATTTAAAATACATATATTGCAATGTTTAGGTTTTTCAAATTATCTTTGAATCTCTAGAGGTTAGTGCGTGTTCAGGCTTATGGCAGAAACTCCATAAACAGTTGCTAAATAATTGAATGACCTGTATTATGTGATTTACTTAATAAAATGCTAAGTGTAAGCAGGAGATATATAAATGTATATATATAATATTGGATATATATATGTAAAATATAAATTCTATGGGCCCATCAGCAATGCTTTTCTAATAGGACTATATGTTAAGCACCAGTGGTAAAGCCCCTGTAATGTGTAAGGTTAATATTTTGTATTCCAGTCCCCTTAAGTGAAGAATGGAGGTATAAACTCAGACTAGGTATAAAGAATCGAATTACAGTATAGAACAAAGTCTCAGGGATAAAAACATCACATTAGGTCATTGGGTTGGAAAGAGGTTAAATTAAGGTCATTTCTCAAGATACCTGAAAATGTGCTGACATGAAGCAGAGTTTCAACCCCATCAAAAACTATCAGCCAAGGCACTGAGAAGGCTCGGCGCAGCGGGTCACGTCCTGAAGCGAAATGTGCAGATGGCTTCCGAGTCCAACGAGTTTCTATTTGAAAACAGTGTAGTAAAATGGAGATTGATGAATACTTACAGGAACCCATGATACACAATTAGAAATTTGAAAATGACCTAGACATATTTTACATTTCTGTTTTCACTTCACCAGTAAGTCCTAACATCCCATGCAACCCTTAAATTTTTCAGCAAATGTACTGAGGCATCATTGACATACAGCAAATAGCTCACCTAAAAGTTCGTTATTTGGTGAGCTGAAATATGCATGTATTCTCGAAATAATCACCACAAAGGAGGGCCCTATCTTGATCCCCAAACTGATAAATTGATAAAATTCCATGTTATCATCTCTATTTTTTATGGATTGCATTGCTGGGGTTGTATCTAAAATATTTTTGCTCATCTAAGGTCACAACGTTTAGTTTCCCTATTTGCAGTAACTATTTCATAGCTTTAGCTTTTCATAGTATGTAATTGAAGATCCATTTGGGTTAATTTTTATGTATAGCTTGAGGTAGTCTTCAAAGTTCATTGCCCCAGTCCTATTTGATGAAAATATATCTTTTGCTTTTGAATTGTCTTCGCAACTCTGTCAAAAATAATTTCCCACGTGTGTGGGGGTCAATTTATGAAACCCATTCTGTTTTACTTATTCTATTTATGCCCAAACTCCACACTGGTTTCACTAAGACACTTTATCGTCAAGTCTTAAAGTGAAATCAGTCTTCGTTAGTCTTCCAGCTGTGTTTTTCTTTACAAATTGTTTTGGCTCTTTATATTCTTTGAAATATGGACTCACCATCACAATTGCTACCCCCACCCAAAAAAAAAAGGTCCTCATTAGTATAGCGGCATCAGGTGTGACCCGCCGCGGGGGGACGCAGGTGTGCCCTGGAACCACCTGCCGCGCAGGTCGCTGCGGGCCCGGCTCCCTCGGGGACGGCCCCTGGGCTGAGACCGACCCGGCGGCTGGAGACGCGCGCGGGGCGCACACGGGCCTCAGTGGTGCCCGGACTGGACCGGACCAGCGGCGGCGGCCTCCTGGGACAGCAGGTCCGGGAGGTGAAGTCCACGAGGGTCCTCGTAGCCGGCTGGGGTGGGGGGCGCGGGGGGCGCATCGCTACTCTCGGTGCGCTCTGCGCGCGCGTGAGTGGATTGGGGCCACCGTGGCTGTCGGGGTGGTGCTGGGGGATAAATGCAGCAAACTCAGGCTTCCCTGGCGGCTCAGGCAGTTGAGTGCAGCGCTGTGAAGCTTCCCGCAGCAGCCTCTGCAGCGCGGGTTCAATTCCCAGCTAGCCAGGGCTACCCCCATGGCGCGGCAGACCTCCTGTCTCACCCGCTGCTCCCCCAGCAGTGGATTTCGTCAGTCTGCCTGTTCTGTTCCCCGCTCTGTCTCTGGTGAATCCTCTCACCCTCCCGCACATCTGGCCTGCACCCCGGTTCTTGTATAAATAAAATCATTAAAAAAAAAAAGTAGCAAACTCCCTGCTGCGTAGGCACAGAAAGGATGCGGTGGGGCAGCTCTTCCCCTGAGCACAGCGGGGCGGAGCCAGTCCTCAGGCTGCACACGCGGGCGGCGCCCCAGGGGTGACTTCTGTGCCTTCCAGGCCCTAAGGTGAAGCGGTGCATCCACGTGTCAGCAAGTTGTTGAAAATTTTAGTCCGATATCTCCTGCTCCTCATCCTTACTGTCATTTGTTATTTCTTGAGAATGTACTTTTGAATCATAGCATCCAGAGTATAATTATCTCTAAGGTTCTCATCTGGACTGGATATTATTTTTCAAAAGATGGACCAATTTACATAACCCCCAGCAGTGTGTGGAGTTAGTGTTTAATTGAAAATTCTGCCCATGCTGATCTTGATAGAGTTGGTATGATTATGGCCAGACTCGAAAGACTTTACATGCCAAATAAAACCGGTTTGTGCTATTTCATATTTAAAATATATTGCTTCTTATCCCCAGTGCACCTAGCAAATACATTTTCTTTTCTGATTGGTTTTGCACGAACCTAGAAGAAGTTGAGTGAGACAGAGTTGCTAGATTTAGGGGACCATATAGATTATCAAGTACAGTAATAGTACAACTTTATATTGGGGTTGCATCATTTACTTTTTTTCATATTTAGCTAGATAATTAATGAAAAGGAGGCTGCCATTTCCATAAAATGTTTTCTCTAGGTCATTTCAAATATGTAAACCTGAAACACTTTGGCACATAAGTCACAGATTAAGAATTTAAATATTATCATAATGACTATTACACACTGACACAACTAATAAAATCACCCCAATGTGGTAATTGATCGTATGTAGTTGGTAAACAAAGCCTCGCCATCATAATAGGATGTTTAATTTCATTCACCCCTTGAGGTTGTCTTGTTCTACCTGGTGCATAGATATTTTTCAAAAAAAAACCCATATTCACTTTTGATCCTTATTGCATATATTTCTGATACAGTTTTGTTTTTATTTTAGATGTTTTTGATTTTTCCTCTTTTATAAGCTGTACCTCCTTTGACGAACTTTTAGGAACTCCCCAGCCCAGCTGTAATAATAATAGATGTGTATTGATTTTAAGAATAACCATTTGGGCAAACATTTTAAATCCAAATAGATTTTAAAATGCTTTTTCCACTTCAAAGAATATCAAATGCTTTTAAAAATAGGAAATGCTTTATGTTGAAAGCACTAGAAGTCAAAAAAGTTGTCCAGCATTTTTTCCAATGAGTAAATAATCTATTAAATATACTGATAATTCCTGAATATGTTTTGATGGCAAAACCTTTCAATAATTTTCCAAGGAGATTTATCTAGAGCTTTTTAATTAATTAAAATAATATATAATATGGTATACAGTTGTGGTAATAGGAATCAAAGACTACTGGTTTCTATGTTGTCAGTAAAATGATTGTCCTCGCTTTACTAGAAAGAAAAGTCTCATATATAATTCAGTATATTGACAATAAGTAGTCATCAATAATTACTATTTGCTAGTAGAATTGATATATTAAGGTTTTACTTTTTCTTAATAGTTCATCCTTTGTTATTAATGTGGATTTAGATGAAGCTGCTAATTACTATTTAAAAACCCAGTTCATATTTCTTTTCTTAAAACATTCCTTTGGCATTTTTGATATTTCTATATCTTCCTGATAAGAAGGCACTGATGATGAGAAAGAAGTTTTGGGTTTAGACCTGCAAAATTCAGATTGACTGAACTATATAGAGGACTTAGAAATTCATAAGTTGAAAAAAGTTTCTTTTCTTGAATTCATACCAATATGCATGGTTACTAGCATTATATGGTTGGTTACAAATAGCGTTATAAGTTACTACTAGTTGAGCCATAATTAAAAATCAAAATACATAAATTTAAATATAAAGTTAAACAAAACTAAAATGTGATTTCATATTATATTCATATTTGCATGTAATTATTTGTATTTAGACTACTGTGAGTTTTGTATTACCTCCTTGCTATGAATTAATGCTTTCGAAGAATGACAAAAATAAGTAAAATAAGTAAAAATATGTTAATCTGCTGAGATTTCTGTCAATAATTTGAATCAATATAAAGAGTAAAGCAAACTAATTTAAAGCAACTTAACATTCATCCCTCAAAAGAGCTTCAAATTAGCAGGTCAACTTTTGAAAAGCATTTTTGACAGGCTTTTTAAGTAGGGCCATTCTGATTAACATGGATGACCAAATTCTCACCGAGACCTAAGGAAATGAAAAAAAAATAAATAAATAAAATAGGGCAAAATGTCCACGCAGGTTGAGATGCTTTCTCCCCTAAAGCTTTATCATTTTATTGACTTAAAACAACTGGAATGACATTTGAAGATTTGATAACACTGATTTGATAAATAGTTTGTCAATAACTTGCCGCAGATAATACCACCAGGGCATCTGTTCCAGGAAACAGATGAACTGAACACTCGCAGTGGAGATGGTTGAATTGGTTTGAGCCTTAAAGCAAGAGAAGAAAATCAAAGCCATCTAGCTACCTTATTATGTTATCTCGTCTAGAAATACTGAAATAACTTTTAATCTTTTGAAAAGAAGATTGTAAAGGAAACGTAGAGACGCCAGCCTAGTCCTTGGCAGTTGGCTCGCTCTGCTGCCTCCCTCCCAAACACCAGATTTTGCCTTTCTTCTGTGAGATGCATGCAATGCCATTAAAAAGGAGAAATACTAATTTGTAACTAGTTTGCTGAAGCTTGGAGATTTAGAAGGTCTCTTTACCAACCATAGATCTGTCTCAGAAAAGAATCTTAAGAATGACTCCGTAAGCAAAACCTACACTATTTGGCAACACATCCAGATTTGTGGCTTTGGACGAGAAGCAGTGCGCTAACTTTTGTGACTGATTTCTGCATTGCCAAGTGCTGCTGTGGTTATTTTGCTCAAACCCTGCAGTCCTGTCTAGCAGGCTGGAAATCTTTGTCATCATCGGAGCTACGGCTTTTTCTCTTTCTAAATGAATTCGTGTGATGAAAATGAGACATGAAGTTCTTTCCTACCACTCAGAAAATTTACTGGATTTGCAGAGAATTAAGTCTTGAAGCATTTGAAAGAAATTTTATTGGGAAATATCCTTTTTGTTCCCCATAAAAAATGAAGTTCCTGAAGTACAACTTGACAGAAAGGAGTCTGTTGATAACCTTGCTTCCTGGCAAAGAATTTAGTAACACACACGAAGACAGTTTATTCTTAAACTCTGTCCTTATAACCACGCATCTGAGGAGTATATCATTTGTCAACATGGCCATCTAGAAATGGTGATGATAGACAGAGGATAGGTTTCTGAAGATTTCAGATTTACTGAAAGTAGAAATCTAGAACTACCTTGAATCAGTGCATATATTTTGACAAGGACATTTGTTAATGCCATTTAACATGAAATTTTGATTCATTCAACTCACCAATAAGCACACAACTCACAGAACTTCTCAAATTTGTCTTCGTTGATTTGCAAATATATATATATATATATATATATATATATGACATGAATGTAAAGAGTTAGGATAATTCTGTGCCTCTTGCCTCTTGATTCAAGTGTGTTTTTTTTTTTTCTGTGGCAGAGACTATTTTCTGCTCAAAACCAAAAATTTTCATCATTTGTTAGATTGCCTGTAAGATTAAAAGCAAAATTATACACACCCTTCCTCCCACAACTGAAAATCTTTTTCAGATAAAAAGTCTTCATCTCAGAGAATCAATGGGTAGTAAGATATGAGAAGTCATTCAATTCCCACTCTTTCCTCCTCATTTTTGATCCTGCTTAAAGCGCTTACTCGATGGCTGGTGTTCTTGCAGACATTTTATCACCATGAGCTTCATAAGGATAGTGAAGATGAAGAACAGAAAAAGCCTGTCAATACTGAGGAGATAAAGGAGAATCAAGAAGGCTCTGTTTCATTTAAAACTACGTTTTGCTATTCTACATCCCTAGAACTAGCTGGAAATAAATAAATTTTACTTCTAGTATCCATGTCTTCCTAGCCCTGAGCCCCTCGGAGCAGGAGGGGAAAAAGAGAACTAATTACCAAAATGGGTACAAGAAAGACCAGAATTAGTTTTCACTGGTCAATCAATCATCTCATCCAATCATCTAGCAGTATCTTAAGACTTTTCTGTATGGAGTATTGGTTGAGTGTCTTCTAAATTTGGGGCCGCAAAACTATCCACGTTCCAATTCTGATTCATGGCTTAGAACTAAGAGACCTGTATGACCCAGTAATTCCACTCCTAGGGATCTACCTAAAGGACACAAAAACATTGATTCAAAAGAGCACCTGTACACCTATGTTTACTGCAGCACTGTTTACAATAGGTAAAACCTGAAAACAACCCAAATGCCCAAAAATAGATGACTGGATCAAGAAGATGTGGCATATATACACCATGGAATATTATTCAACAGTTAAAAAAAGATAAACTCAAGCCATGCAGCAACATGGATGAACTAGAAGGAATGATGCTCTGTAAAATAAGCCAGAAGGAAAAAGAAAAATATCGGATGGTTTCACTTATAGCAAGAATATAGGGGAACCCAATAAGACATCAGTGTAAAAAAATAGTAACAGTACAAAACACAACAAAGCAAAAACGGACCATTATAAATCATAGACATCCTGCAGGGGAGGAGGCGGGAGAGGGATCAGAGGGATGGAGGGAGGAGCACAGGGGACTGAGGTGATGGTGCATGGGTGCCTTGGGGAAGGAAACTCTATGGGGGCTACACCTGAGGGCATGGGGGGAGGCAAGTATTGTTCAAAAATGAACAATGATGTAATTTTTTTTTAAAAAATTAATAAGGCCTCCCTGGTAGCGCAAGAGGTTAAGCACCACACTATGAAGCATCCACAACCTCTGCAGCACGAGTTCGATCCCCACCAGCCGGGCGAGAATCCCACATGGCGCGACAGACCCCTCCTGTCTCTCCCGCTGCTCCCTCAGTAGTGTATTCCAGTCAGTCTGCCTGTTCTGCTCCCCACTCTGTCTCTGGTGAATCCTCTCACCCTCCCCCCAGCCCCGCACCTCTGGCCTGTGCCCAGCTCTTGTATGCATAAATAAATAAATCTTTTAAAAAATAACTTAAAAAAGATTTCACAGAAATAAATAAATAAATAAAAAGTTTCTTGAAAATAGCTTAAAAATAAAAAACTAAGAGACCACAGCTGCCCTCCACGCCCCTCCCCTACCCTCTGTGGCTTGATCACACCCATTTGCAGAGAAGGGCAGCAGCCCCCCTTTAGGAGCTGATGGAGGAGGGAGGGGACACAGAAATGGCTCAGCTATGGCGACAGTCGATAAATGCTGGAGGACGTTTGCTCTCCCTCACTCCCCACACCCGCTCTTGCTGCTGTCATGGGCCATCGTTGGCATCTATGACCCGCCCCTGTGTTCGCCCTCGTCCCTGCCTTTCCTAACTCCTGTGCTGTCCGTTTTCATGCATGTTAGAGCTGACTTCTTCCGTAGTAAGAACCTGTGATGTCATAAAAATTATTGTTTTATTGCTTCAGGCTCCTTCACTAAGTATTCATGCATTCGTTCACCCACTCACCCCTTCAGTAGATTAAGTAAGTAAATAAATGTGTGCAAGGCCTTTTCTGGGCAAGACGGTCTCTTAGCCACGAGGTTATAATAAGGATTGAAACGGACATAGTGGGGGAGATAAAATTTTATATTAAATTATATAAATATTTTAATGTACATAAATATTTATATGCATTTATAATTCATAGATTAAATCATAAACTTATTTAAACATGCTTGGGAATTGAGCAGTGAGCTCCTTCAGTGAGCTCATGAGAGAGGTTTCCAAACACTCCTGGTTCAGGCACCCCAAGGCCAAAAGTAATAACTAGTAATTTTGTTTATTAATTAGGGCCAAAATATTAACCTTGCTAGTCTGTGGTGTCTGGCAGATGTTACTATAAATTAAACTCAAGAAATTAATTTCTGTGTCAGTGCCCCTGTGAGTTTGCTGGGACACCAGCGGGCGCCTCAGGACCAATCAGCTGGGGGCCGTGGGGTTGAGCTCTGGGGGATCTGTTTCTCGGGAGGCCAGTTTTTCAGGAGACCACTCTGGGGGACGGTGGCGGCAAAGACAAGGTCTGAAATGGAGAAGGGCTCGGCCTTATTGCCAAAGTGGTGATTTTATACGATGGACCCTGACACCATCTGACCCTTCCCGTTCAGTTTACTATACTCGGCATACAGTATATGCCTATTTAAACATGAATTGATGGGTACATTTCAAATCGGTGCACGTGTCTCAACCAGCCTTTCAAAATCATAATAATTTGCTCGATTATTCAAACGCTGCAGGTCCCAGCCCCACCTCACTCACTGCATTCCCTTTCTTTCATGAGGTGTGGTCCGTTTCCACACCTCGGACGCTGTCAAGGAGGAGCACGTTCTCTAAAGTTTGAAAGTCTGTGTATTACTCATAGAGCTTGAAATGACATCCATAAATGGATTTGGTTTTATTTTTAACCGGTATTATCTCCATTGTCAAAAAATTAAGCTACAGACAACGTACGAGCAATTTTTAAACTGTAGGTGGTCTTTTCATTTATAAATTCACACGTTAATGTTCATAACTTGAAAGCATGCATGTGCTGATGGTCTTCAGGAAAGGAAATGCATATATCATTTATGTATATTTATATCTAGAGAGGTAAATTATATATAGGGGTGAATTATATAAAGGGGTCAAGTTTGGTAAGAATATCTTCAAACAAAACAGAAGAATCATTGAGCAAGCCCTATGGTGATTATGAAGAATTCTAAAAACGTCCCATTCTTAAATGTCTCTTATCACAGTTAATTTCAGACCCTGCCCCACACCCCGGTCCAGTTACACCTACTGCAACGCAGCAGGAGCTGCTTCTCACTATCCCAGAGCCGAGCGTGGTGCGGTGCAGAAGTCTCCCTTGAACTGCAAGCATACGAGGCAAGAGAATCAAAACTATAAAATGTTGCAGGGGGGCAGGTCTGGAAGGTTGCTTGGTTATGACTATTTTAGGAAAAAAATATGAAGAATCCATAGCTCATTGGGACTGGCAGCCCGTAGGCTGGTCTGTTCTATCATCCCATTGCTGCAGTTGTCAAGAGAAGGGAAGTGGTAGGTATACCTTTTGTGCCATGGACATTTTTTGACAAGATTGAAATTTAGCATCATTGATTTTACACAGTTGGCGGTCACGTCGCTCTGCTGGGGTCCAAGGGGCGCTCGGCTTCTGTCCCTGCTCAGTTTTGTTGTCTGCATGGACACCGTTCGTCTCACTCGGGGAAAGAACAGTGAAGCGGGGTTTGTGGCCATGGTTAGTGTAGACACTCACGTAGGATGAAAGAAAGATGAGCTAAGCATGGAGGAAATGTTTTGTTGATGGTGCTGGGTGTTTTTGTATAACTCATAATTTTGCAGAGTAAATTCTATTGAAATGCAATGAATACCAAATAAATCGATAATGTGCAAAGCTGAACCTCAGACTTTCTGAAATTAAGAACATCACTTATAAAATGATATCGGAAGAGTCTATCGAACCATATCTTTAAACATCCAATTTGCTAGTCATATTTCCATTATTTCTTTTGTTTGTGAAAGCATAAATCACTGTGAGGATAAAGTGGGGTGTCTAAATTTGTAACAAAATTATTGGCTGTTCAGGGTACATTTCTAAACACTAAGAGTTTGTATTCTGTGGATTTCTCTCATTTCCCTTCTCTCCAAACATTTCATTGACCACCTATGTGTTTGATGGGCATTCAAGCAGGTTAATTTGAAAAATAATGATCACTTTTAGTTTACTCATACATTTCAGCAAAGTGAAAATATATTATTGAACGCTATCACTCTCACATAATGCTTCTCACATATTCATTTTATGCCAGATTATTTCCTGATTGATTATTAGACACATATTTTCCCTGAATTTTTCTAGTTATTTTTCCTTGAAAATGAATAGCCTGTGTATACTCTGTCAACTTAGGGAGGAACATGAATATAAATGTCTCTTATTATCTCCTTGATTATTTGATATGAGCTAAGTTATATACACATTCATATGTATACATACTACTTGGAAGAGACTTAATAGAAAAATACCAGGAACAGAAAAAGATGTCCCTCGCTTTATTGCCAGGAGGATAATCTGAAAATAATTCAGAGGACCAACTTGGGGTGGAAATAGAGCAGCCCTTGGCAGTGAGACCAGTGTGTGGAAGGGGCTGAGTAGACTGTAGTGAAGACTGTGGGTGCTCGGTGGTGGGCGTGGTGTGTGGGGTGACCCCGTAACCTGTAACCCGTAACCCTAAATCTCTCTCTCTCTGTCTCACACACACACACACACACACACACACACAAGGGCACAGCATGATAAACCCATCTTGCTGCAATTACAATATTAACATAAAATATGAATAAAAGTTAAACAAGGAAAATATATACATGAAAGTTGAGCCACAAAATATATATATATCAAACACTGTATTTTACTTTTTAATGAAAAACAGCACTCACATCATTTGATCAAAAATTGGATGCCTTTTTAAACACTCCTTAGACTTAATTTATGTTTTCCACACATCAATATAAAACCTCTTTTCTAGAGAAGCAATGAAAAACTAGACAATATTAATATGGATTTAAAACACAGACATGGATGAAGACAGAGATGAGATCACAATTCAGTTTTATAACAACATTAACTGAACTCCTAAGGTAGAAACCAGGCTCTGAATGATAAAAGGTACATTTAAGGTATCTAACTGTGTTGTAAGTGACTCGGTTTAACCTCTAGTAATGAAGTAAAGGTGATACTGAGTTGCCGTTTTCTTGTGGAAAGTTTTTGTGTGTTTCCTGGAAAAAAGGTCAAACCCTGTCTTCTAGTCACTCCCTTTTTACACAGAGCCCCCCAAAGGCTGTTCTTCCATTGTGCTTTTTTTAAGATTCATTTTTATTTATGAACACAAGAACTGGGGTGCAGGGAGTGAGAGGGTTCACCAGAGACAGAGCGGGGAGCAGGGCAGGCAGATCACTGAAATACACTGCTCAGGGGAGCAGCAGGGGTCTTCTGGGCCTTGTGGTTCTTCTCCCTAGCCAGGGATCGAACTTGTGCTGCAGATAGCTTCATAGCACTGAGACACCACCCTGGCGCCAGGGTGGCCCCCTCATTGTGCTATTGGCATTCCTTTGGCCCAGCTGATGACCTCTTCCTTTATCTTGATCTCTAAAGAATTCAGCCTGCTTTGCTCAATTATATGCAAATCATTCACAGCCTAGTTTCCTCCTCTGACCTCAATACTTACAGGCTCACCTTCAGGAGATGGGATAGGGGTAGGGCCTCTCCACCTGTAACTTCGAGAATTGACACCCTTGCTTTAGCCAGGAAAGCTAGAGGGCTGACTTCCAGGGAATCGAAAAGTTTCACTGCAGACTCAAGACAATTGCACAGAACCACAATGAGACTGTATCGGGGAGATCTACATTGCAATGATCCATCCAAGCATATAAATTCATCGGCAGCAAAAGGTAAGGGACCTCTTGGTGATGTCTGGGAGACTGGTGACAGAGGCACCTTCCTTCCTGAGACAGGAGGCACCGTTTCTCAGAGCTCAGCTCCTGGAGCCGCCAGCCCAAACCTGGGGGAGCTTAGAGCACAGATTTCCCACCTCACAGTCCACAGCACGTCAGATTTATGTGATTTAAAAATCACTGAATTTAAAAATCAGTCTGAGGATGATCAACAATTTTACGCTAATGCTTCCTACCTGAGAACAATCTTTTTTCATAGATATATTATTTTGCAATAGAGTTTTTAAAGTTCATAATAGCAAAGAAATATATTTGCATGTATGTTCCGCTTATCTCCGAGTGTTTTATATTTTCTGTTGCTATTTCAAATGGGTTTTATTCTGTCACATTCATGTCTGTGCAGTGTGTGGACGAGTGTGTATGTGTGTGTGTGTAAGGAGCCTATTGTACATCTGTTTAAACCCCTTGTTATAGAAATTTGGCGATGGTCACGGGGTGGGGAGGGTATGGAGATGGGAGCATTATAGGGATGACCATGAGGAAGCAATCAAATATTGTGCAAAAATGAAGAAGGATGTAGGAAATTTAAAAAATAATAATAATTTAAAAAATTTAAAATAAGCCCTTGTTATGGAAATGCAGTTGATGTCCCCTAAGGCTAGTTGGTATATCGTATATATTTTCTCCTGATTGTGTTACCGAACAGCCCCGATATAAAACAGGTTGCCTGGCTGTGGGTCCTCACCGACGCGCTTACAAGGGACTTATGAATACTCCACGGCAGGCACACACGAAAGATTAATAAAAGGTTTATTTACAAGAGAAAGGGAAATGAGGAAATGTACAACTCAGGTAGAAAATAGGGAAATAAAGTCTTTAATGTGTCCTACCCTATCTGCCGACCTGGAAACCCAAAGGCACTCCCAGAGCTGGCCAAGCGCTGTGAGATGGCGGGGAGCCAGAAAAGGACCCCCCAAAGCCCACGTGTTTGGTTTTATATCAAACCTGGCTGCTGAACCCCACCCTCAGGTCCCAGCCACCTTCCCTTTGGTGGGGATGGGATGTGTCTCTCCCAGTGTCCTGACGGCTTTGGTCTGAGTGGGGGGTGGGGTGGGGTCCACAAAGCCTACATGGGATTAGCTCAGGACATCCTTTTCCCCCTAACAATTGCACTGGACTCCTTATGTCGGCACCAGGTCTTCAGTGACGCCACATATTTTTTCCATTTATTCTACTTATTTCTTAAATCATTGTTTTCCTTTTTTGTGTGTTTTCTAGGTCCTTCAGTCACTACTGATTAGAAGTATTAAAAACACTATTTTCTAGTTCCTTCTTTCATGAATTCCTTCTGTACTCTCTCTTCGGCTCCATGCTGTGTTAGGGACAAGCTGGTGCAATGTCACCCAGCTGCTCAATGAGCCTCATTCAATCCTTGAATTTTTAATCCCAAAGACTGTTCTTTATGTGTTTAAAATATTGCTTAATCCTTTTTCATGTTTCTATTAAATTTGGAAAATCTCTTGGTTCTTGTTCTGCTTGCAGCTCCCTTTTTTATCTTTAGAGATTTGAAATATCCTCACTTTATATGCAGCATTTTAAAGGATCAATATTTTAAGTTTTGTGGTGATGTCTCATCGTGATTTTCTGAATTGTTCATCTTGACATTATGAACTGTGATATGCAAATTCCTGAGTGTCTGTCTTTTAAAATTTATTTCTTACAGTTGTGTAGAAATTTGCTTTCCCACTGACTTCAGCTCTGCCTGGAATTACACTTCATAGAAAAATGCAACTTTTTAATATGTTTCCTTGAGTATGTTTCTCGCTATGAACTTGTTGTAGCACTGACAGTCTAACCTGGTGGGGTCCAGGCGGTGTCACCTTACTTCCTTCCTGTCATCCTCTTCAGGAGAACCTTGCCTTTTCAAAATTAGCATGTGCATGGACATGTAAATAGAAACAAATTGCCATTATAAGCAATTCTTTAAAAAGCAAACATAAAGAACTAATTCAGTTCTATTATTCAGCTTCTTCAGTATGACTGCAATTTAAACCAGAATTAGACACCCCTACATGCCTCCGGAGACTAATTGTGATTAGTGTGGGTGAAATTTAGCTTCCTTAAAAAATGCTTCATAAAATCAAGGACAATGACCTTCACGGTCCTTGAAATTATCTGTCAAAAAAGATTCTAAGGTAATCAACAACAGCAAGAGGGAATGTTGACTTGCTGTTCATCTGAGTTGTAGCATTTAATGCATCATCTTTTTCTAATGAAATCAACTTGGATTGGTCAATTTGCTTTGCCATCTCTGTCTTTAACTGATGACGTTGTTATGTTAAATTCTCTTATATGTACCTATTATTTGCATTTTCCATTAATAATTTTATACAATGTTCTTGAATATGTATATGTACATGCATACATTTACTTATGTGTGTATATACAGACATGCAGGCAGATACACACATACTACATATGCTTATATATCTCTACCTATGTATCTATGTATACTAAAATTTATATGTATGCATGCATGTATTCACTTTTTTTAAAGAATCAGGCTTGGTAACTGTAGGCCAAAACCAAAATTTGAACGTAGGTCTACTGTATATGTTCTTGTCTATAAAAATTTTTCTACTATGAAAAAAATATTTGCATTATAAATCTCAGGGTTCTTGAGTCTAAACGAAAATAACGGTAGGAATACTTACTAGCCATGACTGTTAGCAGACTTAAGGAGCACAATGAGATGAACGCTTGTAAAAGCATGCCAACAGCACTAAGTTCCCATAAAGTATAAAATTATAAACATCTGAACACCCTAAAATATTTTCATGCTCAAAGAGTAATTATCGGGGTGCTGTACAACAGGGTCTGATCTGCTGAGCACGGAAGGAGTTCCCCGTCACAGGGAGTAGTGATGAGGCTGAGGGGCATGGCCACCCGCCCCCTCTGGGTCTCCCCTGCTCTGCGGAGGTCACCCCTGCTCTGCTGAGGTCACCCCTGCCTGATGACTGCCCTGTGGCGATGGAGGTGGTCCTTCTGGGCGAATCCTCCCCATTTGA
This sequence comes from Talpa occidentalis, assembly GCF_014898055.3. NCBI lineage: Eukaryota > Metazoa > Chordata > Mammalia > Eulipotyphla > Talpidae > Talpa > Talpa occidentalis. Next base: position 116,469,084 of record NW_023605194.1, read on the forward strand.
AGCAAGAATATACACTTGCATGTGTGGTTACTTAATATCAGTGTGTGTGAGGGCGCTAAGGTCTCAGAAAACATCCCACTGAAATCAAATGAAATCTACCTGATTTATGTGCCAGACAGTTAAATAAGACTCACAAAGATTTTAACGGCTTTGCTGGTCCTCAGATTTACAGACAATTGAATTTCTACAGCAGAGTCTTCCTGCCAATAAAATTTAGTGATAAAGTAGGAAACATTGTTAGCAGTAAGAAGGATATTATGAAGGGGAGAAATTGAAATTTGTTATGGCAGCAACAAAAAGGTGTGGAATTCGGTGTGAGGGAAGGGAGTGCGTCATCCAGGGAGACAGGAAAAGAGGCCTAAAGTAAATGTTTAGGATGATATTAATCTTGCAGAAACAGAGGGTAGGAAATGACCTGGGGATATTGTAGTAATTAATAGTCTGAAATTAGAAGTTCAGAAATCTAGCAGGTATAATGAAAGAAAGTGAAATCCCAGGACATATATGTTTTTTAAAAAGGTAATTAAAAATCAAGTAGATAATAGACCTTGTTCACATAGCATGTCAGTACTAATCACTGCTTCAATATTAAACTAAAATTGAAGAATTCTTCCTCTTTTCCCATCCTCACATAACTAAAGCCTTAGAAGACGGAGTTAAATAATCACCAGAAATGTGGAGCATGAAAATGCAACAACATATTGGCTGGGAATCACTGAGAGCTATTGCTGAGAATATTCTGTCATTCAAAGCATGGTCTTTTGAGTCCAGAGAGTTTTTATGTGCATTCTAAGGGTCTCAAATAAAAATGTTATTATTCCAACAGTCTAGCTAGCACATGAAAATTCAGCAACATTTGTTCGAATTTATTCTGTTTGAATATCAAAGTTGATTTCTCTTGAGTATTTAGTCATGAAATTACCTTAGCTAAGTAGTATAGTCTTTGCCTTCTAAAGACTTGATTGCTATTTTTCTGATAAAATGTGACTACGCTTCTATGGAAAGTTAAATCTAAATAATTCCAGAGATCCAAATTGCAGTTCCTCTAAATTCATTGCATACATCTATATACAAATGTAGATATATAGCTATAGCTTTAATTTTTGGCTAAAATATTTCTCAGAAACATATACCACTTCAGCAAATTTTAAGTTCTGCATCACCAGTGCTCAGATGACAAAGAAAGGTTCAGCTCTCAAAGGAAGCTTTGCAGGGTGATAAGCAAACTGAGCACCCAGTAGAGAAGGGATGGTGTAAGGTAGGGAGACACAGGATCTGGGTGTGCACCGCAGTGGCTGATGGGGTAGTTGAAAGCACTTGCTTCACTTCCCACCTTAGTTACCACAACAGAGGTAACACCTGAATGACATTATTAGTGCCTGCAGATGATAGAGCATCACAGGGACCCAGCACATTCAGTCCCTGCTGAGTCCAGTCTTGCCCTTCATCAAACTGCTATCCCTTGCCCAACATACCCCTCTGTCCTCCCCCATTGCCTGTGGTCACCGCAAATTGTTCTATCTTTTATTTTTTTTTAAGATTTATTTATTTGTTTATACATGCACTGGGTACTGTCAGAAGCGCAGGAGGGTGAGAGGACTCACCAGAGCCAGAGTGAGGAGCAGAACAGGCAGACTGATGAAATACACTGCTGAGGGGAGCAGCGGGCACGGCAGGAGAGGTCTGTGTACCATGTGGGACCCTCACCGGTGGCTGGGGATTGAACCGGTGCTGCAGAGGCCGCGGGCAGCCCAGCGCTCAACCGCCAGCACCACCGGGGAGGCCCCTGTTCTATCCGTTACCTGAAGATAATGCAATTCTAAAATTCAAGCCACAAAACATATTCTCCACCTAGTCATCTTCCCCTTTGTAGGGTATGCCATAATCTTGCAGTCACTTAGATGATCCTTGCAGTCACTTAGATGATCCTAAAGGGTATTTATAAAATAGTTGCCTTGTCTCTGCCAGGTCCTCCACATTACTTGGGATCTGTGGATTGAAAAAAGAAGGCACATAAAAACATGCACAATTTTATTAGAAATAGTTTCAACATATGTTTCGCAGACTAAAGTTATAACAATCTATGCATTTACTGCTTAGTAATTGTATCTAGAGGAAAATTGCATTAAACATGTCACTGTGCTTGTGCTGTAAAGGGTTGAGAGAACAGAACTACAATACTCTGGCTATTTGTCCAATTGTGGGGGAGGGTTATGAGTTCTATGTTACACATTTTTTTAAATTTTATTTTTATATAATTTTTACATTTTCATTTTTGTACAATGTGTGCGTTCTCATCTCAGTTATAGTCCCTGTGAAATTCCCACCCCCCATTCACCCGTGACCATCACCATAGTCCCTTGTGTCCTTCCCACCCCTGTGTTGATCCCCCTCCCTTCCTCCCGCCTGCAAAATGAACCAGAGACATTCTGGGTTTCACATTAAAACACACGCAGAGTTCTAGGCAGTGCTGTCCACGATCTATGCTCTTCTCACACACCTCCTTCCCTCGAGTTCTGCTGCATCTTCTGACTCACGTTGTCTCAATATTTAGTGATGCTCCTTTGTCTTGTTTTTTCCCCACCTTCAGAGTGATGTGATAAAGAGGATGGAAATTTTCTTAGAAATTGTGGTTACCCATAGAAACAAGTATTTGGAGCAATTGTCAACTGTTTTGAAAGCTGAAACTAGTTGTAATTCTCTACTAAGCAGGCAGATTTAATTGAAGTTAAGAATGCTAAAAGAGCACAATTTCCATGAAAAGAACACTTTATTTTCAATCTTTCAAATAGGCAAGCATGTGTGAAGATGATGGCAACTCCTGGAAATGTAATAAGGGAAAACAAACCTGGTAACCTCAGAAGATCCTCTGGGCGTTCCAGTCTCCAGAAAACAAGAGTAGGCACTCAGAGCGTGGTTACAAAGGTAAAGACAAATCTTTCAGGTAGTGAATTTGCTATTTTATTTTTTCCTGTAGGTTAAATAATATGCATCATGTTGCATGTTGTGTAACATTAAACCAATTGCATTTCTAATTAGTCATTTTGCATTTAAATTACTGCTTTTCAAACAAACAACAGCCAGAGATCTAAGAAAGTATTAACTCCAATTTAGTTTTGAAAAACTGAGTACTGACTTGAAAAATTACTCAAATTATGAAGGAAGCACCTATTTCTTTAGTATATTGTGTCCATAATTTCGCAACTCAGTTTCAGGCTAATTTGTAAATAGCAATGAATCTGTGAGTGCTCTATTCACCAAAGCCGGTTCAGAGTTAGGATGTATTATTTGGGTTCTTCCTGAAAATTCCAGAGGCAGGTTGTGGGATTTGAGTATTTCATCTGTAGTTCTCTTTACCTGTATTGCATATTTGCACCACTGAGAAGTGGAGCTGAACCCAAATAAAAAAACTGAACCCCAAAATGAAATCACTCAGCTTTCTTGCTGTCCCTTTTCAAGTCAGAAAGGTCGAAGTTAAAAATAATAGTCCTGATATTTTAATGTTTCCAGCTGCCTGTGTTAGCCCTAGATATACCAGCATGTTACCAAGTGAAATTATTGTTGGATTCAAATTCACCAAGGAGAAAACTGTCTAGTCATATTAAAGCAACTGTGTACAGCTATCTGGAAAACTTTCTATTGGGATGCAGGTGGTAGATTGGCAGAAAACACTCTCCAAGATTTTCCATGTGTATTAATGAACTTTTGATGACACCAGTTCCAGGGCATGCATCCTTAGACATGGAAATTAAAAACAATCAGTTCTAAATATCACAGAAATATTAAAAAACAGCTTTGCTTTTTTTTTCAAAATAGAAACCAAAATTGATTCAACCAACTTACTATTTTTTTAAAGATTTATTTATTTATTTATACAAGCACTGGGTATAGTCAGAAGCGAGGGAGGGATTCACCAGAGCCAGAGCGGGGAACAGAACAGGCACTCTGACGAAGTACACTGCTGCTTGGAGCAGTGGGAGCGGCAGGAGAGGTCTGCACACCATGTGGGACCCTCGCCCGGTGGCCGGGGATCGAACCTGGCACTGCAGAGGCTGTGGGCAGCTTTGCAGCCCAGCCCTCAAACGCTGTGCCAACAGGGGAGGCCCTGATTCAACCAACTTATTAGACAAGATTGATTAGATGTGATCTGACATCATTTAAGAATCAATGGCTCATGCACGCACGCGTAATTTGTGTGTGTGTGTGTGTGTGTGTGTGTGTGTGTGTGTAGAGCAACAAGAACTTTTTTGGAGAGTATTTTTAAAGTCTATGTGTTTAGCAATTTATGAAACAAAACCACTTTAAATACACATCAATGAAATTATTTGTCCATTGTGAACATGTAATAAAACATGGAGATGTTGTAGCTTAAAAAGAAGAACCATAACTCTTTCTCTGTTTTGTTTGGTTCTCCTAGTAAAGTTCTGGCCAGCCGGGATGAGCACATTCTCAGATAACAGTATAGCGAGGGCACAAGCGATCTTTATCTCCACTTGAGATTTCTCCTTCTCAAACTTCTTTTTGCCTTATCAGTACAGCTACCAAAGGGCTTAGCAAATGCAGCTGGAGTGGAATCTTTCACTGTAATTCAGACTGAAAATTTAATTGTTCACATCCATTTTCAGCAGCAAGCCATGTCTGCAGACTAGTGATAAATCCAGCAAGGAGCAGGACAGACTTGAGGATGTATGCAAATAAAATATTAACCCACACCTGCAAGAGTGAATGGAGCAAATTCTATTATAGATATTATGTCCATAACTTAATTTCATTTATGCTTTACACCGAATTGCCTCATCAAACTGAAAAATATGGAACCTGCATTCCAAGTAATATAGGTCAGTGCAGACATGCCTCATATTAGCATGCCATCGGCAAATTTAGTTCTGCCATTTATTTAGATCAAAGGAATATATTTGCTACCTTTCCACACCAGCTTTTCAGATATACCACTGTTCTTTCTTCTCTCTACTAATGCAAAGTTAATGCCTGTAATCCTTCAGAATATAGAAAATAAAAGAGCTAAATTGTGTAAATGATCTTACTTTTTCAAAAATACTAATTTTCCCTTTGTGTAAGTGCATTGTTATTTGTTTATCCATGCTGTGCTTTAATTTATTTGAATAATTGATTTTAAGAAAGTAATATAGTATGCTGGAGAAGAATGGATACCAATCAAAAAAGAAAAAAAAAATCTAAACTTGCCAGATGGAAATACATCATTTTTCTAACATAATGAGAAAAAATTGATCTCTGAAGACAGGGACAGCCTATGCCATGAATATATGGGGAATAAATACATGATGGCCAAATTTAGTAAATAATGCAATGATGACTATATGCTAAATTAAAGAAAATAAGATTTTTTTTTGATTATAAACAAAACACAAATGAATGAAACAAGAAGGGGAGAAAGCCACAAGAAAGTTGGGTTCCTCCTAGAATGACAGACAGCAGAGGCACAAATAGCTAGAGGCAAGGTTTTATCATATGAAGTCATCCTCTTTGTCAATGAGATGCCTCCTCTGGCCTGGATGCCCCTGACACCTTAATGAAGGACATACCCCTGGTTTGTCCAATTTACTTTAGAATTTACAGCCACGTACATTCTCCATAAAGTTTGTTATTCAGTTTGGTCTTTTCCTCCTACTAGTCTGCCAGAGGGTCGGGGAAATGGTCTATGGCAATAGTTTTATCATAGAAATAAAAATGTATGTGAGCTAGGAGTACAATTGTTAGTTTAGTTGTAAGTGTTTGATTCAATGACAGTTGCTACGACAGCTTTTCTGACCATCATTTTCATCTCAATCAGTTGTCATCTTTCCTAGTTTACAAAGGTTTTGCTGCCCATCTTCTTCCAAGGATGCTGTTGTCATCAAGTATAGTCTGTGTCTTGCAACAATTACTCTTTACGTTCATGAAGATTAGAACGTGTAAATAAAGAAACATTTCTTTTTTTAATCCCTTATGGATATTATTTCTGAAGCTGTCATTTGATGTGGTTGTTTTATTTGTTGGAAAATTATAAGATTATGTTCCTGTGCAGTTCTTTGGAATCATAAAGGGGGAAAAAAGAAATCTCCCTAGCTACTTTTTCATTTTGATGTATACTATGGATGAGAAGGGCAATAAAACAAAGTTTTCTTAGAGATGGAAGGTTCTGTTTGTGTTTGAGAGACACAAATAAATTAACTTGGTTTAATAGTGTTATGTTTGCTTTTTGAGAAGAGCCTGCATTGATCACAGGGACAAAATGGCGCAGTGGTTTGGAGTTCAAAGGAATTGAGTTCGCAATCTGTCTTCGAGCCTTACTTTATGACATTGGTTAAATTAACCAGCCTCCCATGAAAGCCAATTCCCTCCACAAAAAGACTGATGGAATGATTTCTGCCTTGAAAGTTTTTATGAATTTTGGAGTGATGTAGATGACACATGGTTTATGCTCCACGGGCATAACTCAACGTGAATAAAATTCACAGATTAGAAGGCTGACATGGAACCTGCATTGCAACACAGAATTAGACTGTTCTCTTCATTGAAATTCACCCATTCTTTCTTCTTTCCCATAGTCATATGGTTGCTAGTTTCCTGAAGTTGAAACAAATACTTCCATTGTGCTAGACAGACAAAACTTCATAGATTGTGTTGTTATGTACAGAGCAGTTTTAATAAGGATTAAAGATTACTACCTGATAAAGATTCCTGACAAAAATTTTATCATTAAGCAGTTTTTCATTGGGAACTTTTGAAGTAGCCAAAATTGGAACGAAAATATAATTAATACTGAAAATACACATTTCTTTAATTTTCCAAAATTTATTTTGTATGACAGAATGTAAGGGTGAAACATAAGCCAGTGGGACACAATCCAGCTCTTGGGGTTTTACACTGCAACGAAACTCAACAATAACCAGACTGACATGACGAGATCAATAACACAGGTGCAGAGCGTCTGGAAGAATCGGTGATCAGGGCACAGTAGCTCAGTATCTTCTGGGTATATACCATAGGAGCGAGCCATGGTAAGAAAGAGGATCATAGATCTGAAGAGATATCGGATGATGTGTCATCCACACGGAGGAGCATCTTCAGACATCCGACCTTTACATGGATGCTAGAATGTAGTCAGATTTGGGGAGCCCACTGCTGACCCAGTCATGCCAGCCTACCTAAGACATGATGGAGAACCCCAGCTTAAGGACTGAAAATGTAAGTAGGGGGTAAAATTGACCAGACTTGATCACAGGTAAAAGACAAAACTGGAAGCTGCTAGTTAGTTTCAGGACTAGTGTCACTGCCTGGTTGTGACAGGCCAGGACTCAGAAGGCAAATTGCAGGTGGAGACATCATTTTAGAAATCATTAGTGGCTTTAACATTCAAATGATGGTTTAGTTTTGTTTACTTTGCACAGTTTTTAAACATTTTAATTAGAGAGAGAAAAGACTAGTCTGCTCAGTTGCATGGAAGATTCAGCCTCGTAAACTAAACAATCTAAAATATAGCAATAAAAACTTCCCATCTGCAATATTTGCTATTCTATTGCCATTGACCCTTTATTGTCATGTTGGGTTATCTTAGGTTTCTTTAAACATATTTTTTTCTCTCTTTACTCTGACCTTCAAGTTGGTTCTCATGCAAAAGGTAACATTTTCTAGAAGCAGGATTAATATGCTTGTTTGTATTGATATGCATGAAATAGTTGAATTATAATACATTTTATGAGGTAATTTCCCAAGATATTCCATTCATTGTGAAGGTCAAAGAAGAGTCATACAAGTTGTAGATTAGAAGCTGGGTCGAGATTATCCATGTATGCGTGTTGTTCGCTTGTGTGTGTTCGTTGCAGCTAGTCTGCACGTCAGATAATAACTTCCTATTTGATCCTATCTTCAGAAAAGGGTTACTTGAATAACAACTGTGAAATATGATTCTTACTTTTAAGCCACAGTTGGGAAACACCTACGTTCTGAGCTGGATCCCTGCGGCTCCGAATTCCATCAAACGATATGTTTGGAAGCTTCATAACTTTCTCTCCAGGGGATTATTAAGTTGTGTTTATTATCATTATCATAATATAGAGCAATTAAAAACCTGTGCCTTTCTAAGAAGCCCTGTGAGAAACCACAGACCTCTTAGATTATGTAAAAAAAAAGGAAAATAAATTTTGACATATTAAACTTTTGATGTTGGCTAAGAATGACACTCTGCTGATTAAGCTGGAACACTGGAGAGCTGCCCTGCGTCCCAGCAGTGGATTTCCCCACAGTCTGGGGAAAATGAGCGCAGCAGACCTCCTTTCGTGTATCCAATGTCTTTGTGTGGTTCTTATTAAAAAAGTAAATTTTCACTAAAACCCACAGCGCCCAGAGGCAGAGGACCTCTCCTCTCATGGTGCATTTCCCACCCTGAGGTGAAACGCAGGCTGTCGGCTGGCCCGGCCCCAGCAGGCCTCCAAGAAGGTGCTTTTCCTCCGATGCCTGCCGCGCGGGCCCCCCTGCCAGCCTCCGCGGGTCCTCGGGGGTCACAGCAGCTGTGGGCTCTGCGCGTCTTCTCGCTCTCGCCAAATCTGTGGCAAACGATCCACACATTTCAAATAATATACACATAAGCGCAGAATAAAAGCAATTTATCCTTTTGTCCGGGCCAGGTGCTTCCGCGGGGGCTGCAGCCCGCCGGGCTCGCTCTGCTCCCGCAGCTGCCCACGCAGGTGACAGATTGCGCGTCCCCTAAATGAACATTCGTCACTTTAAATAATGCAAACATTTCCCCGGCACCTCCCAGTCATTACCCTTGTGCCACTTTGAATGTTCATTGTGCAAACACGCCGGCCCAGCGGCGCCTCGCAGGCTCTCCAAGCCGCTCCCGCAGCTCCACGCGCCCCCCGAGCGCGCGCTCCGCGGGGTCCTGAGCCTGCCCGGGTGGGGGCGACGCGGGCGCAGGTGGGCGGGCTTGGCACACTCACCTGGTCGCGGGCCCGGGGCCGGGCATGCTGGGGTCCAGCAGCCCCGCGGGCTCGCAGCTCCCCCGGCGTCACCAGCACCTCGGGCGGGCACCCCGGCCGCCCCCTCGGAGCGCACCCGCGGCCACATGCTCGGGAGCAGCGACACTTCGGGGAGCATCCGCGCCCCTCGACGGCAGCTCGGGCTGCGCAGCTCCCTGAAGAGCAGGGTCTGTCTGCAGCTCACCCCGGAGCCTCCCTGTTGTCTTCATCCTCTGCGAGGCACCTGTTGGTGGGGTTTGCCTTTTCTCGCCCACGGGAGGGAGTCTGACCCCCTGCAGGTAGCGCCCCAGGCCGGGGTGTCTGAGGAGGGGACATTGGGGCCAGTCCGCCCCCCAGCGCCGCCTCCCCGGCCAGGTCACCCACCTAGGGCTGGTGCGGGCAGGTGTCAGGCACCTGCCCCTGCAGGTGGAAGCGTCTGAAGCCTGCACGCCGGTGCCGCACCCCACGGCAGCGCCCCAGCTGCCCACGGCCGCGCCCCACGAATCAGCGGCCCCCAGGGCGGCCTCTGTCCTTGACTGTCCTCCCAGGACTGGCTGTTCTGGGGAGCGCTGACAGGTAAAGTAATTGCCTCTCAGGTTTGTGGTTCAGGGTCAGCTTCGCAAATCCCTGAACTAAGATGCCCTGAAAACATTTTTTTATTTAATTTAATTTTATTTTTACATCATTTTTCATTTTTGCACAATGGACGCGTTTCCATCATGATTATATTCCCCGTGCAATTCCCACCCCCCTTGTTTTGACCCTATTCCCTTCTTGCCTCCCCACCCCAATGGGTCTCTGGTTTATAGTTGCTGTTGATTTTGATTTTTGCTATATTATAATTAGTCCTTTTCCTGGTCTCTTATTTAGGTTTTCTAAATGCCTGCTATGAAATACCGATGGCTTCGAGAGACTGGGGAATCGTTGCTATCAAAGGATATCTTTGGGGTCCCCCTCAACTTTTATTTCACTCATTTAACGAAAGTTTTTATCACTGTAATCTAGTTTCCAAGCCCACAGCAAATCAAAAGTTTCCAATTAAAATGAAAAGTCTTTTACTGCTGACAAGGCAGACATAAAAGATTCATGTCAATTAAAACAAAATTAAAAAATGAGTTTTTGAAAGCCAATCATTTCACAACCCATCATCTAGAATAAACCTGGGTATAGCTGGGTCAGGCTGAAAGGTTAGGAATTAACAATCTTATTTGACTCTAGAATTCCAAGAAAATCTTCCGTGATGTTGAGAACCGTTTTTGTATAAAGTTAAAATGTTGACTATATTTTTAATAGCAAATAAAAATTGTTTTGCCCCAACAATCTATCCTGAAAAGTTATACAGCTAAACTCATTTTTAAAATTCAGAATAGCAAATGGTTTGCGCCAAAGATATATAATCTAACTTGAAATTTTGACAGTGGAAACCTCATACAAGGAATACTTCCTTGAATTTAGCATAAAAAATGAAAATGAGTCAAGCATGTCACACAGTTGAGTATATACAGTTCCTTAAAAAATAAGTTGTTTCAAATTCTTAACACACTAAGATGAGAAAACATGCTTTCTGTAGAAAACATGGTTCCTGATTTTTACAACAGGTTATTGTTATTAAAAGCCCAAAAGTTTATAAAAAGTAGGAATTTTAGATTCCCACTAAAAATATCTATAAAATATTTGAATTCGTCAAAATATTTATCTGTAAACAAAATTACAAAATAAGCCAAAAAGAGATAATCTGTATATCAAGCATATTTTACTTTTTTCTCTTTTACATAATATGTGTGAATTAATGTGGTAGTGACACTCAAAATCAATTGTGAAAAAAAAATTCTATTAATAAGAGTATCACAGGCACTCACATCCTGATTCACAGTTACGCTCAAGAAGAATTAATTAGGTTCCGCATACACAGCTGGCCCTTTTTATGCTGAATATTCACCTTTTTCATAATAAACATACATTATTTTTCATATGTTTGATATCTTTTAATATAACTCAGTGACTTAATACTTTTTCAAATCCTGAAGTTTTTTTCAGATACAACTCGGAAATCACTTACCATAGTTTCTGAATCCTTGCAGTGACACTGGAGCAATGTTCTTAATTGTGCTCCGCATTTTTTATTATTTCCCCTAAAATAGAAAAACCACCAGAGGATAAAATCTTAGCTTTTGTTCGAAACATATTTTGTAATAAAAAGAGAATGACCAAGAGAAGCTGAAGTGGACACATTTCAGCTTTAGTTGAACTGATTATTTTTATTTATTGTTTTTTAATTGAACCCATTTCAAGTAAGTGTATACATTTTATCTTCAGACACATCATGTGAAAATATGACAGTTTTCATTGCCGTGGATGTTTTTAACTTAGTACACTGTATTCAAACTCTCTCATTATCCTTGGAGAATCAGCATAATTGGTTCCCTGTGTCCATGGAAAAAATACTGAATTTATTTCCTTTTCTATAAAATTAGGGTGTTTTTCTAGAGCATCCTTAATTTCTGGCTCTGTGCCCAGATCTCCAGAGCTCTCCTGGAGTGTGAACACACCCACCCACTGCGAGTGCCTTCTCCCTTCCTTTGAAATTAGTGGAATCTTCCATCTACACTGTTGCTTATAAGCCATAAAAAAAATAGGATAAAATAAAGAAAAAAGAACCAAACTTACTTCTTGCTTGCTTTGGGTATCTTTATTAATTGGGTATATTATGTCTAATTATAAACTAGCTATTGAAACCATCTAATCTTAACTTGGTTTCTCCATTGCTCAGAGACTCAGCATTCTTTATTGTTTGTAACAATACTTTGCAGAGATGCAAGTAAGAAGCACAAAAAATAAGTATGCATCAAATGCATTAATAGGTTTAATTGTTGGTTGGTTAAGTGTGTTACAGACAATAAGTTTTCTGCCTGTTAAATTTGTTAAAAGCAATACAAATAGATTAACTAGGCAAATCTGAAAATTGTTTTAGAATCTTTCCAAGTACTTTGAGGCACAATTTTTATTTATTTCTCTGAGCATTCCTAGCAATAGACCTAGAATTAGGTCTGTGATGTAGCTGTTAGCTCTTCCCTTTGATTTTTCTTACACAAGTGTGTGGAAACATAATAATATCGCTTTTTGGCGCAGATTTAAAGAACAACATTTGGCTAAAATTTTTTCTAACAACTGCTTTGTTATTGAAAATCATTAGAAACAAAGGAAAATATTGCCCATAATAAGACACAAGTTTTATGGAGTTTCTGGTCCTTCCAAAACAAAAAAGTGAGAGAAAAAATTATGTCAGTATTCTGCAGGGAAATGATCTCTTCTAGTAGCTTGCAAGTAATTTTCAAACCATGTGCCCACCAGCAGCTTGGCAGCGCTGGACGCTTGGGATAAGGGCATTTTATTTACACATTTCCTTATAAATACATGTAAATTTATTCATGTATTTAATGCAAAACTTTGTGTATTAAAATTTATGTGTGCCTCAATCATTTTTAAAAAGTATGCAGACTTCACTGAGTAGAAAGAACAGAGACTATCAATAATTATGCATTTTTATTATTAGACAAGCCAGCATGTTTCCTTTTTACTTCATTTTATACTTATTGAAGTAGCACTGGTTTGCAACACTGCATCTGATTCAGAAGCATCGGGTCACACCCCTTCAGAGTCATGCTGTCACCCTAAGCCCATCCCAAATGCCATTTTGAAAATTAATGGCAGGATCCTGGACTGGTGCAGCCTCCACCAGTCACTTGCTCCTGCACTCACCGAGGCGCAGGTCTGAGCTAGGAGGTATCTGCGGGAAGCAGGGGGTGTCACAATAGCTAAACTGAGCAACAGAGTGCTTAGTTGCTTTACATGCAACTCATATGAAAACAAACAATTTATACACTATTTTTATTATTTTAAAGAAAACAAAACAAACACCAGCCACCACCTATTATATCCTCTTCACCCCTGTTCCCACCCTCTTCACCTCCAGTAACCCCACTTCGGTTTTCATGCGTATTTTATTTTGTCCATCCCTTCTCTCACCATCACATCTGTACTTCCCACTCTGCTCCCTGTCAACCTACTGTGAGTTAGAATGAAGAGAAAGAAGTATAACATGTAATAGAGGATTTAGTGGTGTTTTTCATATGAGATTTGAAGAAGCTGTGGTAGGTATGAAAGTGATAAATTGTGGTTCAAAACTGAAGGATGAATGTGAATGAAATAGGAATGGACGCGCATTTAAATAATCTAATGCAAGCACGGGAGACTTTGGAGAGTGAACAAATGGAGCTTGCTGATGAGCTGGAGCTATTTATCCACGGAGAGAACACTCATCTACCGAGGAGGAACGTACAGTTAATAGTGAATAGTTTTCCAAAAAATTAAATGTCAAACTTTTGTGTCATAAGGAACATGAACAAGTGTTAAAGATGAAATTCCTAGACAATTTGCTCTCATGTTTCAGAGTGACTCTGGAATAATTTAATAAAGACCAGGTGGTTTGAGCACTATTTTTAGAAAAACATTGGTGGAAAAGAATAATAATTTATGCACAGAGTGAGAGATATTAGATGATAGATAGACAGACAGACAGAAAAAGTTACTGATTTGGGACACAAAATTTTAGGAGATAGGAAGACTTTAAATGTGTTGTTTTTTCGCTCTCTCTCTTTTTTTTTGAATGTAAGTATATGCAAGAGAATGTATTTTAAAAAATATATTGAAAATGATCATACAAATGCCTACACACTGTTAATATATTAACTAGAGAGCCACGGGGCTTTCTATACAATGAAGACATGCAAAATCTGTGATAATAACAACATCCTACATTTTATTACCCTTTAATAGTGTCAGGTACTGGTCAGCATGGTGAGTCAGGTAAGATCCCAGGGAGTGACCTGACACCCAGTCGCTGTTTATAGAACAGGCAGCAGAGGGGCAGAGCTGTGAGACTTGCCCTAATCAATCAAAAAGTGGTACAGCTGGAAGGAGAGCCCACCCTTGTAATCAAAATAACACACAAACATGGTGATTTCAACTTATTACCCATTCTCAAATTGATCGGTACTGAAAGTTATTTCAGTTATTTATTTTTCATTCAGTACTTTCCAAATATTTATAGCATCTTCCCTAAATTTCTAGAAAAGTTTTAAAACTTATTTTTAAGTATAAAATGTCACTATAAAAATAATCCCGGGTCTATTTGACATGTATCTTAGCCATTTACTTTACTTCCATCCATCTTTGTCTTCGATATATAGACATATGTCCACTAATAATGGAAAACTAAATGTAAATTCACTTAAATGAATGGAAAACCCATAACGAGTGTGAACTGTCAAGTGGATTAGAAGAACTGAATGTGTAATGACTGAGTATATATAATTCTGCTGATGGTGTGGATTTACACTTACGTGTGTGACATTTGTTCCACAAAGAAAGACAGACAAGTGAACTGTTTTAAATATTAAATATATCTTTGGGGAATTTACAAAAGAACGTATCTTAAAATAGATTACTTGAATTCATATATTTACACTTTTGCATAGTTTCCACCCCAGAAAGACTAATTCAATAAGGAAATGACAAGCTTTGACTACAAATAGCAAGGCTTCTCTCCTGACAAACAAAAGCAAAAGCAAAACCCAAAATGCACAGTGCACATTATACAATAAGATAATATGTTCAGAGAAATGGAGTTTGCTGATGAAACTGAGCTGTTTGCAGATTCCAAATGTACAATTAGTTTCATGAGTGAGCCTACGCGTGACTTCCTTCAGTGCAGTTTGTTTTGGGAATTGTTGGAATGTGCCTTCTAGTGTCTTTCTTAGCCTAGATGTGACATTTTCCAGTAGACAGGTTCTGGATCATGGTAAGTGCTTCATTGTCATTTAACTATTTTCATCATCTTTGTTATCCCTGAAAATTAATAAAGTAAAATTGTCATATTTTTTAAATGATAGCAATAACTCTTCGCATTAATATTTGTATCTATGAAAGAATAAAAACATGTGATTATTAAAAAGCATAAAATCTTAAAACTTCTAGATGGAGATATATGCAAAAATTTTTATGACCTCGGAGTAGGCAGAATTTTCTTAAAGAGAACACAAATACAAAATGTCAATGCAAATTTTGATAAATTGAACTTCATCAGAATTAAATTATTTGGCTTTTCACCAGTCACTAACGAGAAAATAAAACAAAAAAAGCCACAGACCAGGACACAGTGGTCACTGCCTGCGTATCTGACAGAGAACTTGCACTGAGAACTCCTATATGTCAATAATAAAAAATTGTTTCAGTTGAAAAACAGACAGAAAATTTAATAAACAATTCACAAAAGAACTTTAAAAATGGCCAACAAATACAAAAAGCTACTTAGAATCATTATTTGTTGGAGAAATGCAAATAAAAGCCACAGTAAAACATCCCTCCACAACAATTCCATTGGCTAAAATCGCAAAGATTGATCATCCCAAAGTGCTATTGAAGACATGGGGGAAATAAAACTCATCTACTGCCGTTGGGAATGTAAAACGATACATTCAATTTGGAAAATTGGCCATTTTCTTTGAAAAAAGAAACTTAAACCAACCATGTGATCCAGCCAGGGACAGCTACATTCGTAAGGCCCTATGAAAAATAAAAGCATAAAATATAAATAAATAAAATATATAAAGATAAATAATTACCCTATTTTGGACTGTTTCAAATATTCCAGAAGACCCACAATTCTTCCTCTCCATCCCCATTTTCAGGACAGGCAGACAAAAATGACTTGGCAACCAAGAGCAATGGTGCCCTCAGAGACCTTGCTCTTCACATCTCCCTCCTGAGGCTCAGCAACATCTTTTTGTGACCTGGAAATGTGTTTACTCCTTTATTCTTCAGAACCTAGAGAGATTTTGTGGACAGTCTTATGCGATATGATAATGAAGAGATTAAAGAGCATCCTAGCATTCCGACATTTTGTTCTCTTCCTGTCTAGCTACAATTCAAAAGGATCAGTTTTCTGTGCATAGAAACAACTTTGCTGTTTTACGCTTTCTTCGCAAACATTTATAAAGCTCACATCTTGTTCAAACAAAGAAATATTTATTACCTGGGGAACGACTAAAAGATTCTTTTAGCGAGTAGGTCAAGGGTCACCAGTACCACTAGAAATTACTTTGTAGAGAGAAAAATCACAGCAAAGCCATAGATTTTTGAGAATGCTAATATTTAACAGAACTGTGACATCATCATAACCAAAATAACCAAAACCTTTAAATTCGGGGGATAGTAGTGACACGAATATATGGATACTTTGAGGATATAATATTATCAGGTAATCATATTGGGTTAGGATGAAATTATCCAGACACTGATTTCCTTTCTGTTCATAAGCTAGAAGCACTGAGAGGAAACTCAGTGGAGACTAAATTTAGGTTGTGAAAAGTTTACAAATCTGGCTTCCCTTGAGGTGCCAGGGTCATAAATTTAAGGACTGACAGTGCAAGGTGGTCACATCGGCCACTTTTATAATGGAGATCACTGAATATTTCCTGGCATCTCAGAGACAATGTGCTTTAATGTAGATTATATTGATTTACCTAAGATAACTGTTTCCTCTTACCTTGCAATAACTTGGAGCAAATCAATGCAATCTGCATTTCAATACTTTGTTTTACTGACTTCTTAATAGAGATGGCTTGAGAAATTTGATTAGAGGACAATATGCCACACCTGCTAATAACTGAGTTGCACACAGGTAGGAAATTGAAAGCCAAATAAATCACTTTATTTTTATATCCACCCAAGCAATTAATGCTTCTGTGTTCTAGAAACTTTACTGACAATGATATGACCTTGCTAACTTTGTCATCATCGGCCCTGCTTAAAGGCATTCACATCGCACTTTTAAGCCCAATATATTACAGGATGACATAAAATATAAAGAAGTAAATGGTGCTACATCTTAGGAAAGAATCAAACAAGAAAGGCTCAGCATTATTGGGGAAATTTTACAACTATTAACTGTTTAAATAAATGTGATCACCCTCATTTAAATATGAGCTGAATAAATAAAAATGATTTAACATATTAATGGATGAAATGGCTGATATTTGCTCCTCAAATTAGACTAGTGACCCAATACAATGGCAATCAAATTTTATTTAAAAAATAGAGATGATTAAATAGACAATGTTTGAAAAAAGAAAAAAATGGTGATAAGTCTCATGCTACTAGCACATAAGAAGCCACGAAATGGGAATGTGTTAATATGGTCACTGATAGAAGATAAAGAGGTCACCAAAATCAATCAGCAAAGGATGTAAGTTTCACATACGATCTCGGCAAAACCGAATCACTGCTTAGAAGAAAAATAAACTAGATCCTTATCTTGCACTCCATGAAACAATGGACCCCTAGCATGGAGACTGTCTTGGTTACCGGCACGGGGAGCAGCGCTTCTTAAGCAGGACCAGGAGGCAGGAATGATAAGAAGCTGAGGGCCTGCCTGTATTCAGTTAAGATTACCTTTGCACAACGGATCAGCCAGCTCGGGTTAGCAGAAAGGTGACTGTCTGAGGAAGCTATTTGTGAACTGCACATTTGGGACATAATATTTAACATAGGCCAACTATTTTTGCAAATCAAGGAACAAAAACAGAAAACACACAAAGGATAAGCAAACACAACGTCAGACCTGGCTACATACGTGGAGTGTCATCGTTTGCGTTCCCGAGAGGAGTGTGCGTAGATCACCCCTGTATCCTCTGCAGGGGCAGAGGACTGATGGCAGCACAGTGGGGACACAAAGAAGTAAAAAGTGACTACTATGCACCAGTTAGAAGCAAGACCTCAATGTAGATTATACCTGTGTGTGTTCTCTTTCAAGAAAAGCATTTTGAGCACAAAATTAGTAACAAAATAAGTAACTTGCAAGAACAGAGAGATGTGCTGTGGCCTCTGCAATCAGAAGATGGATTTCCAGCAACAGTGGCCATCATGTCAGAGCCGAGGACCCATGGCGTGAGGCTTTCTGGGGAAAGCAGGTGATTTCCACACTGGCCAAAAAGATGCCTTAGGAGAGCAGGGCAAGTGGGCTGGTCGGGGTGTTTATGTGGGTTGGCTGCAGGGTTGGGCGAGGGTTACAAGGCGCAGGAAGGGACCTGACTAATTTGAACTCCTTTCTACACCAAAGGCAAGAACCCCGCTGCGTTCCTCTGGACATTTTCAGCAAAGAGAAACGGGGAAGGTTGATGTTTTAAAATTGTGTATAAACATCAAAAAATGGTCTCAGCCTCTTCTTTGTAATAAGATTGATAGCAGAATGTAACGCACAGGGCGGTAAACAGGCAGATGGACACACCCCCCAGATACAGTTATCAGAAACAGGCAAATTCTCAAGACCTCCTTCTACAGGAGGAGGAGATTCTACTAATTTCACAAATGCATGTTGGGCATGGAATGTGATAATAGATATCAATAAAAGCAGGAATCTTTGATAAAAAATATACCATATTTTAGAAGCATGATATGCATTATCTTCCTGTCAGCCTTTTGGATAATTCAAAGGAAACAGAGTCGCTTGAGCGCGACACTGAAGCTGTTACACCAGCTCTTGGATAATTATCTCTGCCCACTGTAGGATCTGTGTTGCCAGTGACTCCTTTTTGACAGACACACCATGTCTTTCCCTCAGAGAATGTTTTACAAGTCTGACACATTTTTATCCATTTCTCTTTATTTCAATGTTCTATCCTGTCATGGAAAATGGTGCGGTTTGTAATAAGCCCGGGATGTGCCTAAGAAGTGCCAGCAGTTTGGGTTCTAACACAGAAAGAAACCTTCTTTAATGGAAGCAACCATCCGATGAACTATTATTTTTCCTTTGGTGATAATATCCTAGTAGGAATGTTGCTGTAAGTTTCAATACATAATGAAATTTTCCTGTTTCCACAACTAGGTCTTGACTGTAAAAAATTTAAGAAAAAGTAAGAATAACATTTGCAAAATGAACAATTTTACTGTGGTGGCAGCCTTAAAAAAAAATCCTGTTGAGAAAATGACACAATTTTTCCCCTAATTTTTTGCTCTTCTCTTTTTTCTTTAAATATTTATTTATGCAAGCATGCAAGAGCTGGGGTGTGGGCCAAAGATAGGGGAGGGGTGTGAGAGCATTCACCAGTGGCAGAGTGGGGAGCAGAGCAGGCAGATCCGCTGAAATCCACTGCTGAGGGGAGCAGCGGGCGAGACAGGAGAGGTCTGCTGCGCCATGTGGGTAGCTCCCTGGCCAGGGCTCGAACTGGTGCTGCAGTGGCTGCTGATAGCTTCACAGTGCTGAGACTTGACCCTTTGTGCCTCCAAGAAGGCCCATTTTTTGCTCTTCTCTTGACCTGAGTGCACCATGCCCTGCTATCTGCAGACTCTGTGTCTGCTTCCTCCTTCTGGTCAACTGGCAGTCTCTCAGGGAGACCCTAGCAGATCCCGGCAGGTAAGATAATAACTCCCTGTCCTTATGTTGGGGGGTAGCCCCACCCCTTTCTCCCTCTCCTTAATGTCACCTTTCAGCTGCTAGGTATTAGTTGCCTGTTTATTTACTGTCCTGCAAGGCATCTTGTTAGCCTTCAGCTGTGTTTTCAGCAGTAAAAGGAACAGGACTAAGCTCACTGAAGGTGCCATTCTGTTGCTCATGACTGGGCACTGGTGCTCATTGTTTTATTTTACTGAAATACATACTTTAATAATAGGCTTGTAGGGATAATGTACATTTTAAGACCCACCTGTTGACATTTTAAAGCACTAAAATTAGAGCATTGAAATTTAAAAGCATTAATCTGTGTGAACTTACATATTTCCATAAATTATCAATACATTAGTGACCTGACAACTGTGAATTTTAGAAACACACTAATATTTTTAAATAGAATTTCTGGATCAGGGCTTTCCTCGGGTTCTACCTTCAGGTGTGTTTGATTGTCTTTATACACTTGTTACATTTTTATTTTCCGTCTGAATGCATTTTATCTTTCCTTTGAGAAGGCTTTTCCCTTTTCTTCCTGCAAAATTGTAGCAGAAGCCCCATGGCCTCCACAGCACTGACCCCAGGGTCCTTGGAGGCCTCCCACAGCAGGGTTCACTGCCCAGCTCCACTCTCTCCTCTGCTCCCTGCCACTTCTCCTGCTCCAGAACCGGTTTGGTGCTGAGTAAAAACCAATCAAAGTATCTATATAGTGTGGACTGATTGCGTGTCAGTGACTAGCTCAGGTATCAGGCTATTTTTGTCAATACTTTTTGAGAAATTGTTGGGGCAAGGAGTGACTTCTGGGATTTTGGGAACTTTTCTGCTCTTAACAAGTCCATGAGGGAGAAATGGCTCGTTTATGCCTCAGGACACTTTTGTGCTGGGCGTGAAAATTGAAATCGCCCTCACCATTAAGTGGCCAGAGTGAGACCTCGCCCGAGGACCCAGCACAGGTGCGGCCAGGGCAGTGGGGAGGACACGCAGGGAGGAGAGCCCGGCTGGGCCACACCTGGGGCCGCCATGCTTTGGAAATCTCGTTAAGTGAATCTTCCTTAACGCTGAGCTGGTAGAATTAATGCTTGCGACTTGCATCCAAACACATTCTACCGGAAATAAAGCAGAAAACATATCCACATGCTAACTTGTTAATAATATCATGGCTCTCTTGTGTGTGATGAGATCAACGTGGCGGAAGTGGGAGGCCGCACTGGCCTGCAGAGAGCAGCCGTCCTGGTGGGAAGGTTTTCTGCAGGTCGAGCATGTAAATGGACGCAGACCCTGCCGCCCTGTTCCGCACTGCGGCCTTAAAGAAGGTGTCATCTATCCACAGGAGACGTCAATGTCTATTCATCCCATCTGTATTTTATTTTATTATTTTTAAAAGATTTTTTTTATTCATGCATATAAGAACTGGGGTACAGGCCAGAGGTGTGGGGGGTGAGAGGATTCACCAGAGATAGAGCAGGGAACAGAACAGGCGGCTCCACTGAAATCCACTGCTGAGGGGAGCAGCGGATGAGACAGGAGAGGTCTGCTGTGCCATGTGGGTATCTCCCTGGCCAGCCAGGAATCGAACCCGTGCTGCAGAGACTGCAGACAGCTTCAGAGTGCTGAGACTTAACCCCTCGTGCCCCCAGGGAGGCCCCAACTATATTTTAACAAGAAAAAAGTAAAAATACTCTTTCCCTGCCACCCGAGTAGCGCAGAGGCGGAGGCTCAGGTGCATTCAAGATTCGGCTCCACCCGTCATCCACCGCCGTGGCCGAGGAAGGCATTGCTGCTGGAGGCATCATGGACGCTGATACTGCTTTGCAAGAGGTGCTGAAGACCGCCCTCCTTCACGATGGCCTAACACGTGGAATTCGCAAAGCTGACAAAAGCCTTAGACAAGCACCAAGCCCATCTTTGTGTGCTTGCATCCAACTGTGATGAACCCAAGTACGTCAAGTTGGTGGAGACCCTTTGTGCTGAACACCAGATCATCTTAATTAAGGTTGATGACAACAAAAACCTGGGCGAAAAGGGTAAGACAGAGAGGGGAAGCCCCGTAAAGTGGTTGGCTGCCCTTGTGTGGTAGTTAAGGACTATGGCAAAGAGTCTCAGGCCCAGGATGTCATCGAGGAGTACTTCAAATGCAAGAAATGAGCAAATAAAAAAATTGGCTCATCAAAAAAAAAAAAAGTAAAAATAGTAACAAGTGGTAAATGAAAGTGCTTGTTGTTTTGAATAACCACGTTCATCTTTTTCGTTTCCTGCCTCTTGCCTAGTCCATCCAAAGCTCTCGTCTGTTTGAAAAGATTTAAAATATAATTTAAGCAGCTAAGATAAAAGACGAACTAGTTTCTGGGATGGGAGAACAAGAGATCTAGCGAGAACAGCGTGTGGGGGAGTGAAATATTCCAGCTCCCTGTCTTCCCTCCTTGCTGAGGCAAGGTTCGGAGAAGCCAGTCTGAGGAGCCTCCCAGGTGGAAGACAAACGTGTCGGGCCGAGGTTCTGTCAGCGGATGACTGAGGGCAGTGGCTGCGCAGCTGCTTCCTTCCTGGATAATGAAAAGCTCAGAAAACGACACAAGGGCAGCGCTGGAGAGGTGAAATGGCAAGAGGAATCTCAACAGAACTTTTTTCTCGGGGCTTTGGCCTAAAGATGAAGGGAAAGTGAGGGACAAGAGGCTGCAAGAGGGCCTCCCCGCCTCTCCTCTGCCCCTCACTTGTCCGAGGGTCTCAGTGTTTGAATCCTGGGTCCAGGGGACGCGCCCACCAGCTGTGTGGCCAAGGCTGTCAGGGAAGGGCCTTCAGGGTCACTCTCTTATGTCCCCCTCAATCCATTTGCATCACGGACATTAAATTGAGAGGAAATGGACCTGTCAGGGTGCCCGCTGCCGCTGGCAGCGCCGAGCCCGCAGAGAGAGCAGCCCTGGCACCAGGGCCAAGCTGCTGGAGGATGAAGCTGCAGGCACCGGGGCTGCACTGCGTGGGGCAGACACGACCACGTGCTACGGTCTGAGAATAAACACACGGAAAGTCTCGTCCTCCTGAGCATTCATGTAGAGTGCCTCGGGCGAAAACATTGCCTTTCCGCCTTTCTAGAGTCTTTGGCCATAAAATTAATTTGGCATAAGACAGATTAACAGGAATCAAACTTGATTTCATAGAAATAGGAGTCCCATAAAAATATGAGGCTCAGTTCTGGGCCTCCCTGGTGGTGCAAGGGGTTAAGCACATCACTGAGAAGCTGTCTGCAGCTTCCGCAGCACAAGTTCGATCCCCGGTCAGGGAGCTACCCACAGGGCGCAGCAGACCTCTCCTGTCTCCCGCTGCTCCCCGCAGCAGTGTGTTTCTGTAGATCTGCCTGTTCTGTTTCCCACTCTGCCTCTGGTGAATCCTCTCACCCCCTGCACCTCTGGCCTGAACCCCAGGTCCTGTATGCATAAATAAATAAATCTTTCCCCAAAATGAGACTCAGTTCTATTCTTAAATTTTACTTTCATTTTACTTAGTTCATCTGATTGTTTTTCCTGTCGACCACACATGAGTGAGAACTGGACTTTTAGCGGAGACTGTGCGTAAGAGAATTGTCAGCTCTCAGTGCTGCACGTTTGTGGTTATAAGGCGGTGGAAGCTCAGTCAGGAACATTGTGACTTGGGTGACCAAGGCAGGCGGTCTCCGCCTTTTAGACACAAAAGCACTAAATTTGTGAAGAATTGACAGAACAAAGGGGTTTGTGCCTGGGATAGTAAATTAGTTCATGAGCAACACGTGGTATTTGGACTGAGCCCTACAGTCCTTGATTTGGGGGCCAAGGACACCTTCTGCTCTGTGGTGCTTTAGATGGGAGATTTGTCTCCTGCTCTCAGGGGGACAACGCTGTTTCTCAGTTGCCTGTGGTTCCAATGGAGTGTTATGTCACATGGCACATTTGAGGGGGCATGTTCTGTGCCCCCTCAGCGTCTCCCACACTCACCATACCCCATGGAGAAGCAACGAGCTAAAGACCAGAGACAGAAAACGTGGGGCCAGAGACCCTGGTTCTTCCCATCGCCCGGGCTCATAAGAGCCGCAGCTTCCCTCAAGCCACCAAGTCTCCAGCCTGTGCTTCCTGAGAATTGCTCTGAGGAGGAGAAAACTTGGGCAAGTGATGTCGTAAAACCAACCTGAACATTGCATAACAGCATTCTTATTTTTTTATTTTTTATTTTTTTGTCTAAGAATAACTTTTAACAGGATTGGGCAATTTAGAATCAGAAAGAAACTCATATCACATTCTCCTGCACATCAAGAAATACTGGATTAAGGAAAATCAGCACCTTTCCAAGGTGGCAGATTTATAGGTACATACAAATATCCCTGAAATAGATTACGAAGCAAAATGAAAAATAGCAGATGATTCAAGGAATCGGATGCCTTTTAAGCAGAGAAACACTCCGCGACGTACAGATAAAATGTTAATGCATAGCAAAAATATTGAAGGAAGAAGTCCACTGATTAATAGTGGCTATCCTTTGAGAGGAGAAAAGTGGAAGGTCAATGAGACTTAGTTTTGGTTAATATGTTTTAATTTATTAGAAGGAAAATGTAGCTAATGACAATATTTTTTAAAATGTAGTTCTAAAAAAATATAAATGAAATCTCAATTATACCAAAAAAACTTAAGAGTCATCGCAGGCAGTTTTACAAATGTTATGGTGACTTATACTTCGAATGGAAGAAATTAGCCACACACTGACTCCAAATTTACTTAAGACCAAAGCAATCAAATATTCCTTGTTATATGCATTTAATTTTTTTTTTTTTTGGTGCATTTAATTTTGGCAAGTAAAACCATATGCATGCTGTCTTAGCTGGGTCAATTGTGAGCAGAAAAGAGGAAGGCCTTTAGGAGGCTGATTATCTCTATTTGATATCATTTTCTTATCATAATGGTGAGTTTATCCCTAGAGTTAGCATAGTAATGACAATATTAATTGATATTAATTCATTTAACTTGTACATGGTATCAAAAACTGATGACACACACAGATGCCTACACACCCATGTACATATAGGTGATTATGCAGATTTCCTTAATGCAGATGAGTAAACTGAGAACCATTAAGTTTGAAACTAGTTCAACTAAGAGAAGCAGATGGAAACGAAGTGCAGGTTAAACTCAGGTGTTGCATCGGTGGCGCACGTCACTATCTCCAAGGTAGAAAGCTGTGCTGAGTTGCAGGCGAGAGGGCCGGCGTCTGTGACTCAGTCATTTCTCTGTGTCACTTTCTTACTTTATTGCACGTCAAGCTTCTGAGAGGCGGACGCTCCCAAACAGCCATGAGGCTCTCCACCACCTTAGCTCTTAAGTATCTGCCTGTGTCTGTCCAACTGGGAGGAGATTTTGGAGAATCCCTGAAGCCTCAGTATTCTGGAAACAGAATGGTGCTTGCTGTAGCGTGTGCAAGGGAGACAGCCCCCCGTGCCCCGTTTTCCTCTGCGGGTGTTCAGTGCGGCTCACCGGAGAGAAGATGTGGCAGCTTCATGCAAACACCTTCTCTGCTCTCCGACCCCTGCCTGCCATTGCTTCTTTTTTTTTTTTTTAAGATTTTTATGTATTTATTTTTGCAGAGAAGAACTGGGGGTGGGGGGTGTGCAGGCCATAGGTGGGGAAGATGAGAGGATTCCTCAGAGACAGAGCGGGGAACAGAACAGGCGGATCTACTGAAATCCACTGTTGAGGGGGCAGCGGGGAGACAGCAAGGTCTGCTGCGCCATGTGGGTAGCTCCCTGCCGGGGGATCGATCTCAGGCCCTAGAGGTAAAGCACTGAGACTTAAACCCCTGGGCCACCAAGGGGTCCCCCTGCCTGTCATATCTATAGAACCCTTCTATTACAGACAAACCCCCTCCCCAGGAGCTTCTAACCTAATTTGAATATCTTAATAACATCTAAACAGTAGTTCTACAGAATGTAAGTTTACTGTCCTCAAAGAATGTGTTGTCCTCCTCACTCACTCACAGATTTTCTTTTTAAACAATATGAAGTGCACAGATACACTGTATTAAATCAACAGAAAGGCCAAGATATTACAGAAAACAGAAACCATCAACATGTAGGCTGAGAGTTGATGAGATAGTCAGGGTGACGCCATAAACAAGAAGCAGAAGCATTGCTTCAGAGAAGTCTCCGCTGCAGTGGCCAGGCTGACTTTCCGAGATGGAAAGTCTGGTGTGAACCCCAATTACGAGGATGGAAGGGGAGCTTGCGGCGATGAAAAAATTCTAGCCCTTTGAAAGACGTAATTAAATGGCAGGAAGTTTCATTTCAGTGATTCCTAAGGCAAAAATGAATTGATTTACTTTTGTTTTTATTACTCCAATAAATTAAGACTACAACTTCATGAGGCCTGTACATTTTAAAGCTCCATAATTGCATTAGATAAAGTATATATTGCACATCATTTATTTTATCAAGACAACTAATTATTTATCATCAAGTTTGGCTCTCATGGACACAAATACTCATAAATAATTTCTCTCATTTCCATCCTCTTTACAGTTCATTTTCAAGAATCCTCACCTTGTTGAGCTGTGAATAAACTAGAATATACCTGTAAAAAGAAACAGGACAATTTTTTTCTTAGCAAATTTTATTCAAACACTTAATATGAAGCCAGTGTGAAAAGTAACCTCTCCTGCCCAAACCCCAAGAACAGAAACAGGGGGTGAGGGCAGCAGGAAGTGAGACTCTGCATCCTGCAGGACAGGAGTCTGCGAATGGGAAGCCCCAACAATACACATTTTTATTCTGTTTATATCTCCTAGTTCTCATGTTCCTCTGCCCTTTCCTCATTAATATTAATGGCTTGTAAGGACTGACCATCTTTTTTTTAAAGATTTATTTATTTATGCATACAAGAGTTGGGGTGCAGGCCAGAGATGGGGGAAGCAGCGAGAGGATTCACCAGAGACAGAGTGGGGAGCAGAACAGGCAGATGGACGGAAAACACTGCTGAGGGGAGCAACAGGGGAGACAGGAGAGGTCTGCCGTGCCATGTGGGTAGCTCCCTGGCCGGGAATCGAACTCTTGCTGCAGAGGCTGTGGACAGCTTCACAGTGCGGTGCTTGACCCCTTGTGCCAGGAGTGACCATCTTACCTGGCCACCTACCTGCCTTTCCACAATGGGTAATACACCCCAAACTTTTTTTGTTGTTTGTCTTTTTGTTGTTCCTTTTGGGGCCATTTGGCTTCTTTGATGTTCCGTCAGTGAACCTTGGCTTGGTTTTCACATTTTGTTTTCCTCAGAGCTTTCCAGATACAAAAGGGGGGTTCTGCGTTCCTTGGGATCCCCTTCCATCCTCGTAACTGGGGTTCACACCAGACTTTCCATCTCAGAAAGTCAGTCTGGCCCCTGCAGTAGAGACTTCTCTGAAGCAAAGCTTCTGCTTTTTGTTTATGGCGTCACCCTGACTATCTCACCAACTCTCAGCCTACATGTTAATGGTTTCTCTGTTTTCTGCACATTTGCAGCTCTCTGCCCGAGGGGACAAGGGCCAGCACGTCCCCATGTTACCCGAAGACAGAAAACTGGCCACACAGCGTTCCTTGCAGCCAGCATCTTAAGAGATGACTTAATGAATTCTTTCTAAATTAAATTCCTTTGGAGTCACTGAAATCTTTCAAGCGGCATCTCAAAATTTCATATGTAGAGTCTCAGCCACGTTTTCCTACTGTGAGATAGAAGCAAAGCAAGAGATATTGAACAAGTTAATGCTGAATACTAGCGGATCCGTTCCAGAGCCAGGACTCGGGGCCCGGCCCTGCACCGTCTCTCTGGCCGTCACTCCAGGAGCCCTGGGCCATCGGAGGGGGACACTGAGCTCTGAAGAGGCATCAGAAAATGGAAGTACGTTAGCTGAAAAACCTGCGGCTGAAAGGATGCTTCTGAAAACTTGCCATGTTCCCTGCAAATGACTCCTAACAATAAATAGATCGATTTGTCTCATTCTGAAAAGGACAGGAGCAAAAGAATTTAAATTGGGGACATTTTATGAACCAATTGTCCTCAGCATTTTGTATCAGCAAACTCCAGGAGCCTTTCTCCACCCACAGAGCAATGCAATTTCTCTCTTTTTCCTTGAGTAAAGATCAATCACTTCTTATTTCCATTTGTCCAGCATACACATATGGAGTAGTTTGCTTGAATTTCCATTTGTTAATGAAAGTTGGGGTGTTCAAACAGAAAATAAAGATAACAACAGAAGAAATATAACAGGAGAACAAGCACAGAGTACAAACAATAATGCAAAACATAATGAAGGCAAAGTAGGAAAAAGATGTCCTCATTATTTGAGTATCTTGACTCGTATTTCTTACAGAAATTTGTGTTATTGACAATTATATGAAAAGTCAGGGACACAGCACATGAAACAGAACTTAAAAGACAAAGAAATTCCTTTTATGTTATTAAGTGTTGAATCATTACAGATGAAATCTGACCTTGCATAATTTTCTATCTAATGTTATTAATAATATTATTAGTTTAGCTTCTAAAATTATAATTCCTTTTTGATTGAAAGGAAACCTAATCCCAGCCATATTTGGGGCATGATAATCTGTAAGGATATATATTATGGAGCCTTCCACAGTAAATGTCACCTCTAGCAGGTTACCTGGACTTGTCATTGAACTGGCCACCTGGGGTTGTTTATGACAACCCACTCAGATCATCCCAAAATGCCAGAGACCGACACACTTTGAAAATGTTTCAGCCAAAGTACTTCTCATTGATCTTGATTCCATGAATCACTGAAATATCAACAATGAATTCCCTTCGTAGAACTTTTCTTAGCAATTCAGCCAAAACAAAAGTAAATCAGTGTCTTTGCTATTTTGGAGGTGATTTTCATAGACTTCAAGATAGCACTAGACTTTTTTAAATGTTTGTAGGTTTTGTGTGTTGTATAGAAATATTGATATTTTACAGACTCATCATTTTTTTAAGAAGCTTGGAAAATTACCTTACTGAAGACCAATTTCACCACCTTCCTCAAATTAATATTGCTAAGCCAATGTAGTAATGTGATGTACCAATTTACAGCTTCATGTTTTTTCACTGGTTTTTGCCTAATATTTAGAGGATTCTTGATATCACTGTAAGGTCTAGGCCGGGGCAGGGATGGGACAGAAAAGGGGGAACTTGAAACTGCCGCCACCAGCATCCTGGAGACCAGCTAGACCTGGACCTGATAAGCAGGGATGAAAGAACAACCAGTTCTGAGAGAAAAAAAAAATTCTTTGAAAAGCAATTTTGACTCCACATTCTCCACCTCCTGGCAAGGCCAGACCCCGCCCTATAAAAGCTTACCCTGGTTCCCCCAATGGGTGAGACTTCTCTGGCCTCCATGGGGGTAGGTGAACCTACCCAAGAGCACAATAAAATCTCTGCCTTTCAGAAACTGGGCCTGACTCTCTCTCTTTACTGCGCCAAAACCTTTCAATCACCACAGATCATTTTTACATTTGCGTCTCACTTTGTGCTTACAAGCAGGTTTTCTGTAGCTTCTTAAATGTGCATAGTTCTACCTTGAAGGAAAATGGCAAACACAACGTGTGGTGCCTGAGAGTCCAACTTAACGTGGCATTTTGCGAGAACACTACATAACCCAACACAATATTCACAGACGATAAAATATTCCAAAATCAACAGTATGTAAAGAGTAAAAATGAATAAATGCATTAACAAACAAAGATGGCCACAGGCAGTTCAAAATGATTCAGGCAATAAAGCTCTACACTAAGTCAATAAATTAGTTTTATTTAAAGTCTGCCTGGAACACTCGGCCAACCTCAGAGGATCCGATAAAGACGCGAGGCTAATGGACTAGATCACAGTTAGGCCTAATGCCTGGCCCCCTGGCGTCCCCACAGAAATGGAGCCAAAGGCCGGCCCTCGGGTGGTTTGTAAGGCTAATGCCAGATTTCCAACAATACAGGGAAAGCAGCAGGAAGTACAACAATTGGGCAGGTCTGAGTAAAAAGCCACAGTTAGTTACAATGAAGCACCTCAGCATGGGACAAGCAAACAGAAAATGCTAAAAATGCAAAGCCCAGGAAAAGTAAAAACAAGTGTCTCCCATTACAGCCTGTGGGTACAGCTCTGCTCTTGTGCAAAACGTCAGATACGGTTCTGCCCTCAGACACACAGACCAAGGGCTACAAATGATGGGGTGCGTCCATGGCCACTGCCTGGGAAGAGAGTGATCAAGGCGCTGCCTACATTCTAACCCCCATGGGGCCACCTACAGGTCTTGCTGCGGGTGAGAAAATCACGGGTGCTCATAAAGACAAATATTTTATATTTCCTTTTCCATTTTATTTTTTTAAGATTTATGTATTTATGCATACAAGAGCTGGGGTAGGCCAGAGATGCGGGGGGGTGAGAGGATTCACCAGAGACAGAGCAGGGAGCAGAACAGGCAGAAGGACTGAAATCCACTGCTGAGGGGAGTGGCGGGGAGACAGGAGAGGTCTGCCGTGCCATGTGGGTAGCTCCCTGGCCAACCGGGAATCGAATCCGTGCTGCAATGGCTGTGGATAGCTTCATAGTACTGTGCTTAACCCCTTGCGCCCCCAGGGAAGCCCATTTGAGTGTTTTTAAGATACAAAAGCAAACAATCAGAAAGATATTTTATATCTTCTTTTCAATATTTCCTCTAGTTCCATTTTTTTAACTTATAGAATATGTATATTATTTTTCTAACTAAATTATTTAGTTCTTCACTTGAAATAATATTTAGGCTGTTCAATTGTGTCAAATAGTCTGCCATTATATATTTTAATAATTTAGGGTCTGCATATATATATATATATATACTCAATATAAATGGTATCTGAAATTTATTAAAAGCCTTTTATCCTCAACTGATATCATCATGTATTGCTTGCTTCATATAATGAATTGGAAAACTTTCCATGCTATGTTCAATGACATAGAGAAGCAGCAATATAATGTTCTGGAAAGGACAAATCAACATGCTTGTTACCGTTTTTAACTTTACTCAACTTCGCTGTGTTTTTATGACAATCGATATGTCATACTTTCCATTACTGAGGGGAATTTTGGTAATTGAAAAATTAAAACTATAGGTGGATAAAAATTATTCCTTTCTATAGATTTTTGATTAAGCGTGGCTTGAAATTGCATGTAGTTTTCTCTTAAAAATTCTCTTTATTTTAGTTTACCTCTACTTGAACCAATTTTATCTATATTTGCTCATTCTTCTATTATTACTCTTATGAGTGTTTTATCTATTTTAGTAATTGACTTAAAAAAACACACTTTTGCATTTATGTTTTTTTCATCTACTTTTTCATTTTCTATTTCAAGTGGTAGGTGGTTCAGCAAAATGTTCAACAGCTGAGCCCTTGTCTCTTTATATTTAAACAGAAGTATTAACATTGAGACAAACAAGGAGACCAGAAAATACCTCTGCAAGAGAAGATGCAAAATAAGAACTTAACATTACCTGTTCCTCTCTTGGACTCTCTTCATAAACATAGGGGAGGGGGTGGTAATAGAAATATGGGGGTCTGTTGCGTAGCCAAGATGGCCTTTATGTGTGAATGGAGTGAGAAGGATCGCAGCAGACCCCAGACCATCCAGGCGGTGTCACTGCTGTAGCTCTTATTAGCATTTCCCCATCACTGACCAGCAGTCTTGCTTTATCTTATATCCTGAAATTCTGTATAAGAGAAGCTCCATTTTCTGTAAAAAATCTACATGATTATAACTCTCCTTTCCAGCTTTGTTTTCTAATTCTTCGTACACTATTTTCTGTATTTGTACACTTAGAATTTTTACTTTGTTTATGGATTTCCTGTAAGTATACATTTTATTACCTTGTGGACATCTCACATTTTCCCATTGCCATCTTAAATTATGAACACTCATAATTTAACACCCATACTATTAGCCCTGTCTCAGCACAGTTCCTGGAAACTACACAAAGCTGAGTGTGAATTTACACAATCTTTTTTGAGGACACAAACCCACACTGTACTTTTGCCTTATAATACAACCAGGGGTTTAATGATTAGCCCTTTCAAGACTAGCAGGAATTTTTATTAATTACATAGAAAGTCACTGAGAAGAAACAATTAGGTTTTCTTTTTTCCCATGACGCTCCAAAGAGCGGGATATTGGCTTTGAACTGATATGCCTAAATACATGAAGTTTCTACTGTATGTAATATTTGCATGCTAAAGTTAAAATCAATTTTGAAATAAATACCAATATCCATTTATCATTAACTCAACATTCATGCATGTGGAATGATGAGCTTCCCTCTTCCTTGCCAACTCTCTCCCACCTCATCTCTTCCAGGCACAGTGTAGGTGTGAGCACACATGTGTGCATGTGTGTGCACACTTACCACGATATGGCCTCTATTTAGACCCTGGGTGGTAGTTACCAGAGTGTCTTCTTTCTCATTAGGAAGTTCTGCTTAGTGTGGAGTTAAATCAATGCAGGGTCCAGTCCAGGATGGACCCAGGACTTGGGTGGCCTCTGCATACAGGAAGAGGTGGGTTCTTTCTGGCATGAGCCAGAAATAAAGGCCTTAGGATCCAGAACCTAAGGAGAATGCAGCTTGAGAAAAGGAAGGGAAAATAAGGAAAAAATCTGTCAGCATGCAAATAAGAGAAGTAAAGCAAGAAAAAGAAATAGCCGTTCTGCCAGCAGCTGTGCTCAGTGGTGTCCTTGAATGGGGCACAGATGATAATGAGACCGTGAATGTTTGCGCTACTATGTCCCGCCAGGTTTCGTAGGACATAGAGGCAGTAAAATACACAGTGCGCACGACCTGTCTCAGAACCCTGAGTACTGCTGGCCTTTACACGCCCTGCAGCTTGACTGAACTTTAAACTAAACCTTAGACAGGATTCTTCCCAGCTAGAGACCCTGACCCACAACCCACCTTTTCTTCCAGCGTTTGCTTTAGAAAGCTTGCAGTTGTGATTTCTTTCTCAGCTCCTTTTGAGATGCAAATCTTCTCCCAGTCTTTGCCAGTCTTGTGACTCAGGAATATCTTTCTTGGTAAAGGACCCTAGAGTCATCCCTTTGAAACAGAATGGAAAGACGATAGCATTGCTACTTCCCAGTCTCTGGGGAGGGCAGGAACCTAAATTTTATAAGCACTAATTAATGCCAATTAAAAAAATGGCCTAATCCAATAACCAACTCCCCAGCTAACATCTTCCATTGCTTTTCCAACAAGTCACCTCCAGGCTTCAAACAACCTCACCCCTTGCCTTCCTTATGCGGAGCTGACTTCCATCTTGCTTCTTGCAGTAGTCTTGCACAAAGTTCTCCGTCTCTGTTTAACTCTATCTGGTGTGATTTTTTTTCTTTGACATTTGAACTATTCAAGAGCTATGGCGAACACCATCTAGGAAGGAACAATATTTGATAAAAAAACAAAACAGAGGGAGAAGCTGGTCGTTATAAAACAATAGACTAAATTAAATTGTACAGATATATCCTATGGTGTGAGTGAATACAGAGGAAAACCCCAGTAATTGGTATGAACAAAGCACCAGCGTTTTCTGGAGGTGAAATTCAAGTTACAGCGGGCTTTTCCAGCCGAGGAGAAAGCATAAGCAAAGATCTATGGACGTTACCTATGGACAGGGTATTAGACGTAATTGAGATTAATATACCTGATTAAAATGGATGCTAATGGTTCACAGGGACATAAAGGTTGTGGGGTGTACAATGAGGAGGAGGTGTTAGAACCCAGAGGGCTGGTCAAAAGTCTCAAGAGATAATTTAAACTTGAATTAGAGCAACGTCAGCTTGGATGGAAATGTGTGGACAGAGCTGAGTCACAAGGCAGCGGTGGAATCACTGTGCGGTGTTGATGTAATGGATGTGGCCAGCACAGGGCAAGAAGAGAGAGGCCTGGTGCTGCCCTCCATCCCAGGCTTCCTCACCGTGTGGCTGACACATGTCCCAGGAGCCCTGCCCTCCCCCCACTCATTCCAATGCTCCTATGTGTGTCTGTGTTTGTGTGTGTGTGTGTGCGTGTGTAGAAGAACTGGGGTGTAGGTCAGAGGTGTAGGGGGTGAGAGAATTAGCCAGAGACAGAGTGGGGAGCAGAACAGGCAGACTGACTGAAATACACTGTGGAGGGGAGCAGCAGGGAGACAGGAGAGGTCTGCTGCGCCATGTGGCTCCCTGGCCAGGAATGGAACTCAGGCCACAGCTGTGACAGCGCTGAGACATAACCCCTAGACAATCAGGGAGGCCCCCAGTGCTCTTAAATACCATCTATATCTAAGAGTAGAATTGGAATCGTAGTGATGTGCTTAATATGGTATATACAGATGCTGATTTGTAATGATGCACAGCTGAAACCTATAAAACGTGATACTACAGTGTTACTTCAATAAAACTCACAAGCATGAAGCTGGGAGTGAGTGAGGAAACAACGGAGTCTCTGCAAACACTTCCGGATAAATGAGTGCCTGGGTGAGGAGTAATAAACACTAGGAAGATGAGGTTGGGGTTGAGATTAAATGAGCACATACATCTAGTTGTTGTTTCAAGAATAAAAATTGTGGGCTCTCCTCAGAAGGCCTTTGGTCCGTCAGCCTGTTCTGTTCCCCACTCTGTCTCTGGTGAACTCTCTCATCCTCCCACGCCTCTGACTGTACCCCAGTTCTCGTATAAATAAATAAATCTTATTTTTTAAAAAAAGAATAAAAATTGATAGTACTCTATCAGACGAAAGACGAAGACAATTGTATTCACTAAATGTCTATATTTGCCAGGCAAGCCTTAAATTCAAAGGATCATAATGAATATTCAGAGTAGCTATTATTATGCTGATACTGAAGTTTTAGAAATTGAAGACCAATGAGTCATATTTGAATCTGAATCCCCGATTGCCCCACACTCACTGGAACTTTAGGTAAGCCACTTAATCTCTCTCATGCCGAAGGCTTTTTCCTCCACTGTATATTATATCATTTCCTTTTTCTATATCTCTAGAGCTTCCTTTCCTGTTAATATGAGCTCTGGGCATAAAAAAAGAAGACACACACTTAGAAAATTTGACCTGGCAGCTTAAGTAATTTGCCCAAGGTCATTTAGTGAATCAGTGGTTGATATGAGGGTAAGAAGCTATAATTCCTGCTCCAATTTCCTGCCTGAACCATTAGATTGCTCCATCTGTTTTGATTCCATCATTAATATGAAGTCATATTTCTGTCTCTTAATAGAAATGAACTGATCTACTGGCTAAAAGTGGAGTGTGAAAAGGAATTTCCATCGCTTTAAATGTATTATTATTCCTCACCTGTACACCTTTGAAGGTGGTCCTGTTATATATTTAAATAATGTGAAAAAGCCTTTGTAATACCAGTCCTTAATTATACCTGCAATAAAAGGGAATAAAAACAAAGTTCTCATTAACATGAGCATCAAATGAACCTTTTTATGCTAAACATTAAGTTAATATCTGATATTTTGATAATATGTAATGGCAATATTTTATAAAGATGAAGCATTCGTTAATACCTGCTTAAGATAAAAGTAACACTACATTAATTTGATCTGATTAATGTTAGTACGATGCACAATGATACATTGATAATGACTGGCCACTTTTCTTAAGTGTTAACTGGTATATTATTATATAGTAAATGAATTGAATAGCTCTTGTAATGCCACTCTTCATTATTAATTCAGTTAATTAAATGCATGTCATACAAACCATTCATAACTTGATAATTCACCTCTCTTGGATGTTGTCAAATCCTTATAATTCAATAAGAGAAACACTAAATTTATAATTTAAATATTTGATACCTGTGATTTCTATTCTTATGAAAAGGAAAAAGAATTTCCCTGTTTTTATCTAGAGTGCTGAATTAGGGTATTTCCTAGATATTTGTAAATTTAAAATATTATATGATAGTATGTGTTATTGACATTTGATAGTTCAATCTTATTTTTATAAGTTGAATGTCAGATACTTCTGATCATTGTGATTAAACTCGTATCTTTCAATTTTGTGTGATATATTTGTCATCAAAAGCTATTTGACCTCTACTTCTCCAGATTACTTATACACACTGGTAGCATAGTCCATGCAAATTCCAAAATCATTATTTTATCAGACAGTCACCTGTAAATGTCATATAAGTACCAGAGCCATGGGAATAAAAACTTAGAAAAACTCCAAAATATAAGAATTTGCATTGTTTTCCCAAAAAAGGACTTCAAGGTAAATCAATGGAATCATCTCCTATTATTGTTTCACTTATTTCTAGTTAACAAGTATTTATTATTTACCACGGTCTGGGCTCTATTCTAGGTTTTTGGTGCTACTCAATTAATAAAACTGATAAAGATGTCATTCTCATCAAAACATAATAAATTGGTGGTAAAATAGACTATAAACAATGAAGATAATGAAGGTGGGCAAAAAAGAAGTGGGTAAACTTCCAATTAAAAAGCATCATCAGAATGGAATGGAGCCGGCCAACCACAGCCAATCTGTGGTACATAATTGGAAGTTGTCCAGAGAGCAGGTCTTGAAGGTTCTCAACATGGGAAAAAAAAAAAAATACTGCAACTCTGTCTGTTGACTTGAGGCGCTGTGATGGCCACCTCAGTGCATACCTGCACGGGTACCCCCGAAGCTAGGGTGATAATATATGTCACTGACACCTCAATAAAAACACATAAACAACAGAAAGTGAAGTGAGAAAACAAAACAAGCAAACCCCATAAGGATAAGCTCAAATGTCCTTCCATTGATAGAAGGAACAAGTCAATGGTCCTATGTGAGACAATAAAAAATAAAAATGATTCAGCAAAAAAATTAAATCCCTACAACTGTTGAAACAACATGAGTTTCACAAAAATCACATGGTGTGAAAGAAGACACACACACACACACACACACACACACACTGCTGCATGCAAAGTTCAAAACCCAAAGAATTTAATTCAAGCATGGAATTCGGGTAGGACCATTTGCACAGAAACGGGAGTCCTCAGGGGCAACTGCACAACTTTGGCTTGTGGTAATTCTTGGCGTTGCACGCGTCTGTCTGGTATAACTCCTTCAGCAGTGTGTGTCCATCAATGAATAGTCTTTACATATGTTTTGATGAGAACGGCAGCAATATAAAAAGACAAAGCACAGGTGGCACTGGGCTCCGAAATGCCCGCCTTGGGTGCGATGAGGAGGGAGACGCAGGCTGCACTATGAGCAGGGCTGGGGAAACACGGGTTGGCCCAGTTAAGGGAGGGCACATGGACACTCTCCACAGGGCTTCTTGGAACTGCATGTGAATGTGCAATGCAGACAGCCGGGGTGAAAGGACTCGTGAGCTGATCGGGTGAGTGGCCCCAAGTCCTGCTAGAGCAGTGGGACTAAAGTATGCACTGGTGGGCCCTGTCCAAGCCACTCAGCCACCACGCTGACCATGCAGCACCCGGACAGGCAACAAGCCTTACATCCCGATGAAGGGATCACTCTCTGGGAGGAGGCCTAGAGCCCACAGGCCCAGTGGGGATGTAACTCTTCTTCACGTGCCCAGGTGTGGCCCAACGCAGAGCAAGCCATGATGCTGCCTGCCTCTGCCCGCCTGGTGGACCTGCCCTTTAAATATCTTCTCCTAACTCCCCTGTGGGGTCAGGCATAGTCATTCTCTGACTGGTGCCCTGATGCATCAGCCTCTAATACGGCCTCACCTGGTTCAGCTGCACCCAGCACTGTCTGGAGAGTTTTTTCCATGGATGGCAAATGACCATCTCTATTGGGTTGAGAGTTATAACCCAGAACATTCCATTTTTTTTAAATACTTGCTTACCTAATGGGGTAGTGACTGTCTTCGTCTGAACTTGCCCCCCAGAAAAGCTCAGAGACTTCTTCTACCAGTGTGATTTTTCCAGACAATGCATATTCCTGATTTTCACTAAAATTCTCCAAGAATAAAATGAAGAGTGAGTTTTTGCAGGGAGAATTAGTGTGCTTTTAGGACACTAGAATAAAAATAAGAAAAAGGTTTATCTATGTGAAAAGTTGCTAATGGATATAAATGGATCAGGACAGATAACAACCCATTCAGGTTAAGGCTCACTGTGCCATAAGTTTGTGTTTTTAATGAATGAGTTCCATGTTCTTGGAAACTATATACCTAATAGATTAAATCCAAGAAGGAGGCATTGCCATATGCTATTAAAACGTGTAAGGCAAGCCACAGCTAGAGTTCAGAGCTCATTAGTATATGTCCTCCAGAACAGTTTGCAACTACACACTTTGTGATTAATGTATTTCTACTTTCCTTGATATACAGTCAACATGCATTTCCCATGGCCCCAAGGTAAATGTTGCTGTAGGTGCGATAAAAATCACATTTTTTTCTTTTATTTTTTCACTAAACATTTTTTCAGTCATCAAAATAACCACTGAAAGGATTTTTTTTCCCATTGAGAGTGAGCAAATTGCTATAATGTCCTTTCCTTCTTATACAAAACCCACATTGTTTTACCCTTTGCTTTTTTTTTTTTTTCCCACTAGCAAGTACATTTCAGGAACATGCTGGCAATTATTTCTCGTCGGCGGCCTACCAACAGGACAAGACTTCAAGCTTTAACGTGTTTTCTTCCAAAGCATAATCCCACTTAGTCTGCAAACAGGCCCCTTGGGGGCACCAGGCCCAGTGCTTGTGCGAGCAGATTACTCAGCCAGCCTCTGGAATACATCTGCAACAGAGTCACCCGAGCTTACAGTCCCCCACCCCAAACCCATCATGCTCATAGTTTACAATTAGAGCACAAAATAGGTGTGACCTATATCTACAGGTGCGTAATTTATCAAAATCAGTACTTAATAGCAGAGGAAATGTTGGCAAGGACACAAAGTGTGTTTTACATTGGGGAAGCTGAGTCAAAGCTTACATTGAAATGATGCCTTTACCATATTCCTTAGGGCATTTATGAAATGATTATGAAGTAGATGGGGAGAGGCTCTACTCCCAATCCGCTGAAGCAGAATTTTTAATAATGAGTCTGATGATCTGCACTTTTGACAAGCTGGTCAAGTGATTGGGAAGCATGTTTTGGTGGTGATGGAGTCTGAGAATAACCCTTGTTGAGTTGTTGAAGACGGGTCTTTGCACGCAGGGTAATTTAGGGACACTCCAGTGAAACCGAACTTAAAATTAGTGAGTCAGCTTTCCCTTTGATCCAGGGCCATGCTCGATGAGGGCCCTTGCTTCTTGGCGCATGAATGGGCTCAACAAACTATGTCTACTCTATACAAGCAACGTTTTCATCATGTGATATAAAAGTGAGCCCCAGTGGGAGCTATGCTATAATGGAAGTAGGTTTTAATAAGTAGCAGTAAGAGTCAAGAGGAAACAACAGAAAATCAGAAACTGGAGCCCTTACCAGCTACATCTAAGCTCGAGAAAAATAAACAGCAAAAAATCATTATGCACCAGCCTGACAGACCAATCTGGAATCCCATCTTGCTCTTCAAACCTGACTCCCTCAACCACAGGAAAAGAAGATACATTTATGGAAGTAGAGGTTAAGGGATAATTGTGCCTTAGCAAAAATGGGGGGAGGAAGAGGAAAAGGAGCAGGTGCAGGAAGAGGCAAGAGGGGGAGGGAGAGGGTAAATAGGCACAAAGAGTCAGACGATGAGGATCCAGCACCCAGCACCTTACCTTAAAGTATTTGAGAATTGGGCTGATGAGTAAATGTCTTTGAGCCTCAATTCCTCCATTGAAGAAGGGAAGCTGTACTACCCGTCCTGTTTACTTTATGGGATGTAGCTCATCTAAGTCCCTCTAAGTCAAAACACAGCTAAAAATAAGTCTGTTTTTTGACAAGTGAAATTCTCGATGGGGCTATTTCGGCCACGTTCTGACTCAAGGCTTCCCGTAATAGTTGCTTGCTGCCCAACGGTTTTGACTGTTAAGTATAAACTTAATATCAGTCAATGATATTGTGAAATCTGTGATTTCATAGGGGTCTTCAGGCTTTTAGATTCCTCTGTTAAGGTGACTAAATAGGCCTTGCTGGTTGAATAATCAATCATGCTCCCTTTCACTCTGCAAAGTTTCCCAGTGTTGGTGCTAGAAGGCCACCTTCTCCTTGAAGGACCATCTCTCCTGGGAGGCACCGGACAGAGACCCCGTGTGCCCCTCCTCGCTGGCCCGTCAGCCACCTCTGCCTTCAGGTGTGGCCTGACACTGCTCTACAAGGTTCATCATTGTTTCAGGTGTCGGTGGCAAGTGAAACACGGGACTTTCACCATCCTTGATTCAAACCAGGCCCTGTTTTAATGTTTTCTGCTGCCAAAGGAGGGGTATTCCAGAGACCCGGCCCATTTCTGCTGATATGCCTTTATATTAACAATTAAACCGTTGCTCTCCCAGGCTTTCTTTCTAGCCTTGCTTGGTAAAGAAAGATGATATTGTTTTTTGGAAAAAAAAAAAAAAAAAAAGATGAAGAAGAAAGAAAGAAAAAAAAGAAATAAATTAAGTGGCAGAAGCCCTAAGCCTTGATTCCTTTGGGGCACCACTTTTGATATGCAAAAGTGGCCTTTGTGAATTCCAAAACCTGTTCTCTCTCCAAAAGATTTGTCCTTGCAAATCAAAACCCTGCTTTTCAAGGCTACTTAGATACTTAAAAGTGTATAATTTGACTAAATTCTCTGTATCTGTCTACATCTAAGGCAATAGTTGCAGAGCACCTTAGCCTGAAGGTAATTTATAAGGACCAAAGCGACCAAGTAAAAAGAAACCCATTGTGTGTGTGTGTGTGTGTGTGTGTCCTACATGTGTGCAAGTATTTTTTTTTCCTGCTTTTTCTAACATATCAGATAAAGATCAAGGAAAATGGTACAGGTGAGAGGTGGCTGACACAGAGCTGGTCCTGAGGGATGAAGCAGGTTGAGAGACATCATTATTGAAGACGGGTTATTTAAGTGATTAGAAAAGACCCGCTGTGGGGCCAGGTAAGAAACCGACCATTATTTTCAGCTCTTACACTAAGAAATAGTTGCTTGCTGCCCAAAGGTTTAAAAATACTGCTTTCACTCCCATAAAGAAAGCAAAAGCCAAGTTGAGATGGAAGAATGCAGCCGGCAGGAAGAATCCCGTCAATCACAGCGGCTCAGAATACTGGGGTTAGAGTCGGAGGCTAAGAGAGACAGACTCACCATTAAATAGTAAAACGGGAAGCCAACGTTCTGCAGAATATTTTGCAGGGAAGCGAAGCTGTCTGCAGCAGACGATTGATAAAGATGCTGAGGGAGAAAGACTGTGTTTTGACCCAGGGCATCCGCAGAGACTAGGACCCCGGAGACAGACATCCAGTCTGGAGGCCGAGCACTAGAGAGTCCTCGCATCTTCTCGAAAGAACTGCACCACCTCCAGAAAGAAGCCCCAAGAACAACCCGGAAAATAAATCTTTCAGATTGTTGCAGCAGAACACTAAGGAGGCAAATTTACCAAGGTACCAGATACCCCTTTATGTCTTAATAATTTAAAAAAACACAAAAAATATAATATGTGTTTTGCCTTTCAAATAGTGCGGGCATTTCAATAAATTATTTTGCATAAAAATTTACAATGTTCAGTTAAGACACTTAGATTTTTGGGTGAAGGGACTCTGCTGGCAATCACGATAGAATTCTCACCTACCGTTGGCTAAGTCAGTTCACTAGCAATCGCTCTCTCAAGCGGATTTATAATTCTCATGCTGTATTCCTGAAAATATAAAGCAAGCAATGACTGAAAGAAATAATAAAGCGATAGCATAAAATGAGAATCACGTTAAAACATCTCCACATCTCCATCTGGTCAGTTAATCTGTTACAGGGCAGGGAGAAGGGCACCCCAGAACCCCCAAACCTGCCTGCTCTAAATCGGTTCTGCCATCTGCAGCATTCAAGACAGAACATATAAGACCTTCAATGAAAAGGAACTTTAATACAATCAGTGAACGATACAGGAAAGACAAAGATTATAGTTTCTAAATCAAGCACCCCAAGTTACCCGTCCCTTCATGGGTAAAAGTCCACCCAAACGGGATTGGCCCAGAGCAAGGCCTGAAAGCTGCCACAGTCTAAAGCACCTTCCAGTGGGACCATAGGAAGGGGATCAGAAACAGCCAAGGAAGTCTGGGAGGAAAAGAGCAAAATCAAAATCAAGATAAAAGCTGCCACTGTCACCTCCCCTCGGGTCTCTCACCCACGTCTGCTTCAACTGGTCCAAGGCCAGGAAGCAAGGGCAGCCTCTTCCATGTGCCTCCTTGCTCTCTATCCTGCTCCCTCCTCCTCCAGTCCCCTTGTAACAGGGGGGTCCCCAGGAAAGGGGGAGGTTCCAAGTTTCCTGCCCCACCCAAAAGGAGGGTGGAGCTGTGCAGGGAGAAGAAGCTGCGGAGGAGACTAAGGAAGGGAGGAAGCAGGATGGAGCCAGAAGGAGACCTGGGGGAGGCACTTGGAGCTGAGAGGCATGTGAAGAAACTGCGCTTGCCTTGTGGTCGTGGACGGGGTGACACAGATGTGGATGAGACCCGTTGGGGGGGGCGGGGTGTGACCATGGCGGTTTTTGTCTTGCTTTTGATTTTTCTCTTTTCCCTTCAGACTTGTCTGGTTGTTTCTGACCCTTTTCTGTGGGTCGCACTGGAAGGTGCTTTAGACTTGTGGCAGGCTTTGGGGCTTTGCTCTGGGCCAATCCCATTTGTATGGACTTTTACCCACGAGGGGATGGGTCACTTTGGGTGCTTGATCTAGAAACCAGATTCTTTGCCTTTCCTGTATTGTTTCCTAATTGTATTAAAGTTCCTTCCCATTAAAGTCTCCTATGTTTTGTGTTGATGTGATGGATGTCAGAACCCAATTAGAGCAGGCAGGTTTGCGGGGTCTGGGCTGCCCCTCTCCCTGTCCTGTAACAGATTTGGTGCCCAGCGTGATTTAGGACAGAGCCATCCATGGTTAGTCAGCCCCATGGGGAAATTGAGCTTCCCTATGGCACTGGCTACCATAAGCACAAATGTGATTTTTGGTTTCTCTAGTGTGTTTGTTTCATATGTAAATTTGCTGTTGAAAAACTGACTTGGGCTTTGTGACTATTTGGTATGTCTGTGTGTAATTTGTTTATAGTGACTTGCTAAGAGATTTCATTTTGTCGAAATTGTTCTGTGCAACAGTTTTTACTAAAAGGATTAGGTAGTATGTTGGACCATGTGGCCAGATCAAAGATGGCATCTGAGGCCACTTGGCAGGCTCTTGTGAAACTCAGAGGTTCTTGTTGCTAGGACTTTGGACCTTTTTTCTTTTTGTGATCTCTGCTGTCTCATTAGCATTTCTAAAGGCAATAATGATTCTTCAGTGATGTGTTGCTTTGACTTCTACTATTTCCTGACCTCTGCCTGAGGGGTTTTGCAAGCCAACTGTGGAGCAGTGGTGTTTAAATTAGCAAATGTATGCCTGGATGTCAACAACAGAGTAGCCTAAAGCAGTAACTGGTAATTGCTGGTAGCCTTGATGGATTCTTGGAGATAACTTGAATTTTTGCAAAGTCTGGATCAAAAAAATTAAAAAGATTTTATCTGAGTCTGAAAGGATTTGCTGCTGTGAATTTTGTCTACACAATTTGGGGGGGGCATGTTTGCCATTTGAATTCTGGATTTAATTGCTGGTGTAAGACAAGCAATTGCCTGTCTGCTTCCTATTGAGGAAAGTCTGTAGCGGAAAGCTCTCTTTATGGTGCATCCTGTAACTACCTACCAGGTTTTCATACCTGTGTTGTTGCTGTCCCTCCCTAGTGTGGGGGAGGTGTACTCTGTGCTTTGATGTTGAATCTGCTCTTTCAGCTTCTGTTCCAGAGGAACTAACAGAAGTAAGGAGATGACTCCTTTTAATTCAAAGTTAATTGCTGATACTTTGATTTTGCTTTTTCAGGTTCTGTTATAGGAAACCCAAGGATTGCCTGCTAGGTGGCTAACAAGAGATGACTCCTTTTGCTTAAAAGATAACTGTTGATTTTGCTCTTTCAGCTGCTGTACATGATACCCCAGGATTGGCTTCTTATAAAAAGGCTGGAACACTAAAAACCCTAAAGTGATAAACACAGTCATGTAACTCTTGTGATTAATAAAACTTTTTTTTTCCTATTTCCAAAGGCTTAGATTTGTAGGATTGTTACGGAGCAGCCCTGATATAAAAACGGGTTGCCTGGCTGTGGGTCCTCACCTCCATGTTTGAAAGGGACTTATGAATACTCCACTGCAGGCACACACAAAAGGTTAATAAGAGGTTTATTTACAAGGGAAAGGGAAATGAGGAAATGTACAACTCAGGGAGAAAATAGGGAAATAAAGCCTTTAATGCATCCT
Source organism: Talpa occidentalis (assembly GCF_014898055.3). Taxonomy (NCBI): domain Eukaryota; kingdom Metazoa; phylum Chordata; class Mammalia; order Eulipotyphla; family Talpidae; genus Talpa; species Talpa occidentalis. Next base: position 116,512,967 of record NW_023605194.1, read on the forward strand.
ACCCTTACAGGGTTGTCCCCAGGAAAGGGGGAGGTTCCAGGTTCCCTGCCCCACCCAAGGGAGGGCGGAGCTGGGCAGGGAGAAAAGAAGCTGCGGAGGAGACTGAGGAAGGAAGGAAGCAGGATGGAGCCAGAAGGAGCCCTGGAGGAGGTGCATGGAGCCTAAAGACACGTGAAGAAACTGCGCTTGTCTTTTGGTCGTGGACGGGGTGACACAGATGTGGGTGAGACCCGTGGGGAGGTGACCATGGCAGCTTTTATCTTGATTTTGCTCTTTTCCTTCCAGGCTTGTCTGGTTGTTTCTGACCCTTTTCTGTGGGTCCCACTGGAGGATGCTTTGGACTTGTGGCAGGCTCTGGGGTCTTGCTCTGGGCCAGTCCTGCCTGAGTGGACTTTGACCCACGAGGGGACGGGTGACTTTGGGTGCTTGATTTAGAAACTAGATTCTTTGTCTTTCCTGTGTTGTTTCCTAATTGTATTAAAGTTCCTTCCCATTAAAGTCTCATATGTTTTGTGTTGATGCGGCGGATGGCAGAACCCATTTAGAGTAGGCAGGTTTGCGGGGCTTGGGTTGCCCCTCTCCCTGCCCTGTAACAACACTACCAGATCCACCAACCTGGAAACCCTAAGGCACTCTAAGAGCTGGCGGAGAGTAGCAAGCAAGCAGAGAGCCAAAAAAATGGGGAATCCCCCAAAGCCCACGTGTCTGGTTTTGTACCCAACCTGGCTGCTTAACCCCACCCTCAGGTCCCAGCCACCTTCCCTTTGGTGGTGATGGGATTTGTCTTTCCCAATGTCCTGATGGCTTTGGCCTGGGGTGGGGGTGGAGTCCACAAAGCCTGCATGGAATTAGCTTTAGGACATCCTTTCCCCCTAACAGGATGATAACCGGAAACTGATTTCTGCCAGCAACACTCCACATTTTTTTTTGGAATTTGAGATTTTTGTCTGAGCCTATGGAGTGAAACTGCAGTTGTATGACATATCCCACGTGTGATAAATGGTAACGAAAGAGCTCTTTGTGTCTATATATTGTATGTCTGTATTCCTTTCCTTGTGTCCTTGTCTTGGCCTCTAGTGGTTCAAAAATTGGTACACATGGTGCCTACGGACATAAGGGGAAAAAAATTTCCAGTTATGAGAATAAACTAAAGGTTACGGTTTGATTGTCAACATGTTACCACTGAACTAAGCCGGTGCCTTCATAGAGATTTAATATTGTTACTCTTGTTTTCTGATGGTTTTGGCAAAGCTTCCCAGAAATCTAAATTCAAGTAAAAAATTTGGTAGCCTGTCATTTGGTTGATCTAAGGAAATTTTGTGGAACCTCAGTAGAGCTCCTGAGACACTCCACAAAGTTTCTCTTTTTCCTCTTGGGAAAGGCATTAGAGGAATTTGTCCTATTTGGTTTACTTAGTAGAGTAACACTAGAAGGGAAGCGTTGTCACTGGGGAAAACCGGTAACACCTTGACCTGACATGTATGTAAATTGTCAATGGCTGTTGTCGCCTTGTAATATTGTATACTTCAATTGTTTGATATCTACAGAAATTGTTTCTGAAAAAAATAGGGGGGGGGAGGCCTCAACAGATTCCTATTGATAGAACTTTTGATGGGTCTTAAAAATCAAAATTTTTTTCCTACAAAGGACTGAATAGACCTGGAGATACACCTGATTTTTACTAAGTTTTCTTTGACATACGTTGGTAATTTTTTTTTTCCATTTTGTTCTGAATCCACAAAGTTTTCTTGTTTTGAGTGACCAGGATCTGCAGCAAGGTTGCATTTTTTTTCCAGCAGAGCTAACTTGTGTTCACATTTTCTCTCCCCTTGATACCAACACAACATAAAAATAGCGGTAGTCATTTTTTTTACTACTTATCTCAGAGTCTGTTTTTGCATAACTTCCGTAGGGATTTTGTCTGCTTAAACTAAAAAATTGGACATGAGTTTCACGGTGTGGCTTTGAGTGGAGTTCTTCCACGAAGTTGCAACAGAGCTGAACCAAGAAGAGAAGAACCTGTTGCTTTGTTCGTAGGGTTCCAGAGACCTGCAAAGAAGGTGAGGAAGCTGCCTCCATGGGCAGGACTGGACAAACGGGCAAATGAAATAGTCCTGGTACCCTCGAGAAGAGGAAAGCCCAGGTGGAGTCTGAGACCAACTTTGTTCTCGAAGCCTACATGGGCTGGATGTCAAGAGTTCGCTCTGATCCTGTATGGAGTATTACAACAAAGCCAGCTAAAATTGCTGTTTAGTTATTCTGCCCTGTGATTTTATGCAAAAATAGGTAATATGATTTAAAAGTGGATATAGTTTGCAAACTTTTGCTATGCTGTTGAAACAATTTGGGTTCGAGGTTGAGAGAATTTGTTTTTATGTAAGTTGAACCAATTTTAAGATTTTTTTTTTTCTTTTGGCTTAGATAATGGACTATTTTCCAATAATGAAAAACTGTCATACTGGACATTCATGGACAAGGCTGCTGACTAATTGTTGCTTCTCTTACAGACATTGTGACCCTGAAAAAAGTCTGTCTCCTGAGACTACACCCTGAGATCTGAGCCACCACAGATATGGTGGAATAAAAATTAAAAGGAGGGATTGTAACAGGGGGGTCCCCAGGAAAGGGGAAGATTCCAGGTTTCCTGCCCCACCCAAAAGGAAGGTGGAGCAGAGCAGGGGGGAGAAGCTGCAGAGGAGACTGAGGAAGGAAGGAAGCAGGATGGAGTCAGAGGGAGACCTGGGGGTGGCACGTGGAGCCCAGAGACACGTGAAGAAACTGTGCTTGCCTTGTGGTTGTGGACGGGGTGACACAGATGTGGGTGAGACCCGTGGGGAGGGGACAGTGGCAGTTTTTGTCTTGCTTTTGATTTTTCTCTTTTCCCTCCAGACTTGTCTGGTTGTTTCTGACCCTTTTCTGTGGGTCCCACTGGAAGGTGCTTTAACCCTGGGGCAGGCTTTGGGGCCTTGCTCTGGGCCAGTCCCATTTGGATGGACTTTTACCCACGAAGGGACGGGTCACTTTGTGTGCTTGATCTAGAAACTAGATTCATTAAAGTCTCATGTGTTTTGTGTTGATGTGGCGGATGGCAGAACCCATTTCGAGCAGGCAGGTTTGCGGGGTCTGGGGTGCCCCTCTCCCTGCCCTGTAACTCCCTCTCCAGCTTCTTCTCCCTGCTCAGCTCCACTTTCCTTTGGGTGGGGCAGGGAACTTGGAACCTCCCCTTTTCCTGGGGACCCCTCTGTTACAAATGAACTGTGACAGAATTTACTTCACATCCCCGCTTCACCGAGAGCATTCTCAGGCCATAATCTCGCACAAACCTGGTTTGAGCAGACCCACGGGGTGCCTGCTATTGTCGGGACCTCTCCCCATCTTTCCTTCCACCCAGAGCCCAGCACCCCGAGTATCCGCTCACGATGACACTCTGAATAGACGACCGTTCTTCACGAACCTTCGACTCCATACACTTTAAGTGGAGAACGTATTAGTGTATCAATATTTTATTGAAGTCCTACAATAAGTAGCCTATGCTTTCCATTTCTGGGCTCAGGAGGAGACCATTTTAGCAACAGGAATTAGCGCTCTATTGAGTAGGAGCTGACATCTGACTGCATGGGTCATTCTTTATAAGTCAAAATTCATTTAGTAATAGTAAGGTAGAAGCATGTGGGTAAGAGATCAATAGATGATGTACTCCATTGTGACGACAGGAGACACAAAGAGGATGAAATCAATCGTAATGAAGTTTGTGTTTATAATATATTCTAATTTAGCTCTGAAAAGTGATGCTTGGAATGTTGATGGGTGACCGGGAGGGTGGGGAGCTCACGCTGGGCTGGGACTGGCAGGGATGATTTTGCTTATCTACAGCTACAGCTCTCAGAGATGATGCAATTTCATTATTTTAAAACTCGGGGCTTTGCAATGCTACATGGGTATCATCCAGAAATAACACCTTCCTTCTTTCCAGCTCCCATCATTCCGTTTGCGGGAGCCAGCACAAGTCTTGATTCCTTCCAGATTTTGTTTTGTCTCTTCTGACCTCTAGTGATCACTCTGTTCTTCAAACATCAGCATTTGGTCTCACGCCCTCTGCTGGGTGTTGGACCCCCAGGGTTTTGCCGTGATGACATCCTGTCTGTTTGCCTGGCCTCCTCGACACAGACAGACGCATCGTGAAATCGGCAAATACAGCTTAACTTTCCTTCTAAAAGGACTGTGGGCAATGAGTGTCACCCACAAGTCACACAATATGCCAACCCCAGAAGGAGCAGTTGGCAGAGAGAACCACTGCCAGTCACAGGTGAGGGCCGGGTGGAAATCTACAGAGGCAGGGGAGACCCGGGCCTGGGAAGGCAGCTGGGCTTCTTGGGAGAAAGGGTGAGCGAGAAAAGCACTGGTTTGGGGGAGCCCAGGACAAGTCAGTGTCAGTGATGCAGGGAGTAAGGCTTGCACCCGTGCTATCCCAGGAGAGGACACGGGCTGCTGCCAGGAGGTCATCTGTACAAGAAGGGTGAGCTGAGCATCCATCCAGGGCTGGGGACCATCTTGGGGCCCAGGTAGCCGGTGCTGAGAGCAAGAAATGCAAGATGGTGCTGAGGCCAAGATGGTATTTTCACAGATTGGGGTCTGCCTGGAGAAGGACCACACCAGAGGCCGCAGCCCTGGCAGACGTGGCTACCTGCACGCCGAGCTCCACTTTCTACGAGGGCATCAGGAGCAGCCTGAGGCGCATCGGGGGAGTTGGGGCGCTCTCTAGTCGCAGACACCCCCGTCCCCAGTTCCTGCCACTGGTGGCTTTTCACCTTCAGGCAGAACAAGAACTTTCCCCGGCAATTTGGAAGAACATGGCAGTCTTAAAGAATACGCAGGGCCGGCCTTATTTTAAGAACCAATTATTTATAAAAGGGGTGGGGAGGAGGGATCCCCAAGGGGTAGCTTAGCTGCAGGGGAGAAGCTAGCATGTCCATGCAAAGCAGTGAAGCTGGCAGGAGCAGCGGGGTCTGCAGCTGCCCCCAGCGGCCATGGCCACCTGCGCCCCAGGCTCAGGACAGAGACTTATCCTGTGTTGCCCGCCCCGTGGGGTCCTTCAGGAACCCTGAGGGCGTGGGAGTAGTAAGCCGCCCCTGCAGGTCGCGGAGGACACCCTGGCCCCCAGGAGGAAGGGGTGACCTGAGGGGCACAGCACCCTCTGCGCCGCCGACCCCACAGCCCCGGCCGCCGGCTGCCCGCAGGGCCAAGAAACATCGCTCCTGGCGCTCCAAATTGGATTTTATGAAGCTCTGTGCAGAAACAAAAAATCGAAAGAAAACTCAATCTGGTTTTGAATGCCAAAGTGATATTTATGCCGTCAACCACAGTGGAGAGGAATGCCCAGCAACTGGAGTTCATTTTCCCTTTCCAGACTTGATAAAGCCTCGGCGCCTGACACCGCGCCTGGCACCGCGTCGCCTCACTGTGGAGGGGTCTGGCCAGCTACTCTCCGTCAGGACGGTGCTCCCCGCTGGAAGGGGGCCTCTGGAGGGTGCATTCGGGGCCAGAGGACAGCAGGCTGGCAGGGCCGGGGGTGAGGTCAACCTGAGGCCCGGGCCTGGCATAGACCTGGCGGAGCAGTGGGACATCTCCTGTGCCTGAAAAGGACCAACAAGCTAGTTGAGGGAGAGAAGTAGCATCTGGGGTGGGTCTCCTGAGGGGGAGATCACTGTGGCCTGATACCAGCAAGGCCTTGAGCAAGAGGCCACAGGAGATGCAGTGACCAGGGCTGCAGGCCTCCAGTCCCAGCCCTGCCTCCCTCATCCCCACCCTGGAGATGAGTCAGCTGCTCCTGCGGGAGGGTGAACCCCCAGACTCACATCGGCTAAGAGACACCTAGGAGAACAACAAAACCAGCCCAGTCTCCTGTGACCTCAGAAGTTCGACTCAATTTACCTTAAAATAGAGAGGGAAGGAAGAAATGTAGAATTTGAGTGTGTTTGACTTGGAATGAATAAGACATGAAAATATGAAAGATTTTTGACTTGAAATAACTGAATGAAGTTTCTGCTTTGGCATTTTCCTTGGTTCTTGCTTCCCTCTGAATCCCTGGACAGTTAAAGGAAAATGAAGGAAACCGTGTGTACACCTTGGTCTGCAGATGGGGAATACGGTCCGGAATTGGGTTGGAGGCGCCGGCTGATGGGACACAGACCTTGTCCCATGGTGGGGGGGCGGGTTCCTGGGCAAGCAGGCTGAGGTTGGTACCTGTGCAGGGATTTTATTAAGGATTTCCCTTGGATCAGCACCTGTGGAAAGGAAGACAGGAGGCGACCTGGGTGAGGGATGCACAGGGAGGGTCACTAAGAGCTGCCTCTGACTGGCTGGTCCAGTGGCTGGACTTTTTCAGAAGGACACATTTGGGAGTTTTAGCTCATTTATATCTGTCTGCCGTGCAGATCCGGACCTTTCTATGTTACCCAGTGCAGACCATTATTTACTGAGCCCCTAGGAAGCTTCCTAGAAGCACATTTGGACCATCCCCTGAATCTTAGATCCCTACAGAGTGACCCCAAATTAATACCTGATTGACAGCTGCATGTTATGAGCAATTGTAACTTGGTCAAACACCGTGCGGTCTGCTGCACCCCACACTCCTGGGAAGGGGCGACGGTCCCCACAGGAGCTAGTGCCCGGTGCCGGGGCAGCCATGGGTTTCTCCATCAGCATCCCTGTCATCTTGAGAGACAGATGCTACTTCCCTGAAAGAAGTTTAGAAGCTGTGAGATTCATAAAATGCCCACATTACCTGGTGTAACAAATTAAAAAGACACAAATAAGGTAAAAATCAAGTCAAGAGAAAGAACGATCCTGGTCGGTGTAAAGTATATGCGGAATATAGAGAAATCAAACAAGGGCCAAAGACAGATGGGGGCTGGCCAGGGCCCACGGGCCGGGTGGGGAGGGAGCACAGTGACTTTGGTGCTTCCGTCGTGGAAATCCTATATTTCCAAGACACTAATAAGGATGTAAACCAATGGGACTCAGTTTAAAAAAAATAGGCTTAAGTAAAATGGGAACAAATCATAAAAGACAGCCCTAATGGATTAGAATAAAGAAGATAAGTATAGATTGGAGATCTGGTAAACTTGACGAGCAATTACGGTGCAAGTCTTGGCGCGAGCTGAACCCCCGCCATGAAATAAACTTCACTATACTCTTAGGACGGTAATGGAGATTCAGGACGTGCTGTGCTGAGATGTCCATTTTCATTCGCTGTGTTTTTCTCTGGATGACGATTTAACTCCTCTGAAGTGATGAAAACGTTTAGAAACACCCTCTCTGCTCTTGGCTATTAAGAGGAACACATTTAGATAAGGCCGTATATTCAGTGCGGAGTCGGAGGGTCAGAGACTCAAGCAGAAAATGCAGACTAGAATCCTTAGGAAATAATCTTCATTTGGATGTGTAGGACGAGCTTATACGAACAATAAATTCAAATCTAAAAATTGCTTGCAGAATTAGTAGTTGATAGGTGACAAATAATCTCGGTTTTGACATAAAAGGAGGCAGATATTTAAGTGGTTGGTAAATGACACTGACTTGGATAGGAAGAGAAGTCGTGAAATGAGATAAATCCACATCTCACAGCTGGGGAGTTAAGCCTCATCTTCACGTGTTCTTACTTCTTCCATCCCCTCCTCTCTTCTGTTCCTCTTCCCTCTCCCCACCCCCTTCTCTCACTTTTCTTCCCTTCTTCTGTGAAAACAGAAATCTTTAGTATTTTGCAGTTCTGAGTCAAAAGCTTGAAGACAAAGTTCCAGACAAAGTTCCAGGAAAAGTTTACCTTAGATTTAAGAAGTAATTATAAGAAAGGAACTTCTGACGAAGTGGTCGGTACCAGAGATTTGAATTGTGTATATTACAGCGTGGATCGTGATGCCAGATGATAAAACTGTGTCAACAGCTCACATGCATTTCCCAGAGAGGAGCACTTGTCAGGAGCCCAGAGTCACAGCTATCACCATCATGCTAATGGCTGACATTATGTTAGCCTCTATTAATATTCACAAAGCTCAAACTTTAACAGTATTATTCATTTAATATATATATATATATATCTCACTACACTCCAATGTGGAGGTACTGTACAAATTAAGGTTTTATTGAGGAATAGTGGAATCTCAGATGGGATTTCAGAGCTAACAAAGCACATTGTTTAAATTGCAGATTAGATTCAAATACAAGCGTAATGGACTTAAAAGCCAGGGTTCCCAGCCAGGATTTCTCCATGCATGTGCTTGACCAAACATGTATGCAAGATTTTATCTATGTCAAAAATTATTTTCTGAACAACTCAAGATATATCATTATGTGATATCTGCCAGATGGATTTTGAACTGAAGAAGTCAGACAATACTGGGTGGAATGTATGATAGGCGGTAGAATTTAAAATAAGTGGTATAGATCAAATTGCTGGAAAAATTCATTCATTTATGTAATAGGGTGTTTCCTGGGTTTGGGGATCTGAGGGTGCCCCTACCCTGCAACATTTACAGAGACCAGAATCTAAGTTTTGAATATATAATACAACATGGTCAGAGAAATAAGCACTTAAACTTGTATGTGCTCACACACAGATGATGAGATTTTGTTATTATATTAATGATCATGTTACAATCATCACTGACCTAACTAGTGATCCCATCTAGTGTATCGTCAAAGATCATAGTGTTTGAAAATGGGTAATCTCAAAATCTTTGGAAAATAATTTAACAATTTTGCCAATGTTCTAATTTTCTGAAAACAATCCAGAGCATTTCATGGAAATTATAGGGAAAGGCAAGAAAAGACCAAAGGAAAAAAAATCTATAAAATCACACATAAGAAGAACAATATTCATATCAATGCACAAGAATTCCATAAAGGAACAGACATGCAATGACTTTTTAGGGCAAAATAACTCAAAAGATATTCATATATAATATCAAGGTCTTCACATGCTAACTTGAAACACAAAGGGTAGAAATGTTAATATGAAATCAATTCCAATGCAGATAAATAAATTCAGGAGCAATCATGAGGTTTGCAGAGATGAATTTCCTGATGAGAACAAAGCAAAGGAACCATGTGGTTTGTTTAAGAAATACACATAGGACAATAGGGAAGCAAAGCTGCTGAAAGATATGAAGTTCAGCGTGTAACAAAGATAATCATTTGCAAACACAATCTACCTGGACTGTGGGAATTATTTAGGTGGAAATGAAAAAGAAGAGGGAAATGGAATCAGAAGCCATGCTTCAGAATTCATCTTTCAGTCCAAATTCTAAGACTCAGTGACTCAGTGTTCCCATAACACTGCCATTTGCTGAAATAAAACTGGCTAATTTTTAATAAAGAAATGGTTATGAAAAGCATTAGTTTTGTTGTAGTTGTTAATGTTGCTTTAAAAAGATTTAATTATAACAGTACTGATGATGTAGGAGGCATAAAAACTTTGAGAAAATATCTCTATACACAAAACAACTGATGAATTAAGACGTTATTATGGTAGATAACAGTTTACCTTAAAGTCTTAAATAACAAGACAAAATAGTAACTGAATGATCCCATTCACAAGAAATTAGCCTCTATAGCAAGAAAATGTATAACTGTAATTTATCATTTTAAGCAATGAAGCATCCACTTTTACTTTATTCATTTACTCTATTCTTTTAAATCTACCTCACACTTTCTGACATTTTTCTAAAGCCATCATTTTATATTATGTTTGTTGTGATCTCAGTAATATGTTTATATTAGCTTGTTACGTTGGGGTCACAAGGGGCTGTAAGATCCGGGACTTCCGACACGATCAGAAGGGGATATCTCCTTTTTGAAGAATTCCTTTAACAGCTATATTCAAAAGATACCTATTTTACAATAAAGAATATTACTTTTTTCCTAATTATCAGCACTTTTGAAAACTTTGAATTTAGTAAACGACTTAATTAAATGTTTTAGGATGTTTAGTCGCACTGCCACGGAGTAACACTCCAGTGAGGACACACGACGGAACAAGCTGGTGCAGACCACCTGCAGGGTCGACAGGACCATGAAAACGTAACAGGGGGCAATGGGGGAAGACACGGGAGTCGTGGGGAGCTTTGTGTGTTGCTGTCGCTCTTTGTAAGCACCGTCTGCGATGCAGAAGTGTATGCTGTCGTGTCTTCAGATGTGCTACCCCATCCATGGTCACCAGGGCACAGGGGTGAGCTTTGGATAGGGGTGTTCTGAGCACAGACTTTGGTGGGGGGATATGGGGGGGTTATGCGGATATATTTTGACAAAGGATTCTAGGTAGAGGGACAGTAGGAGAAAAGACTCAGGTGGACTTGGCCTGAGACATCTCTGAGCAGTGGACGGAGAGGCTGTTCCACAGCAGTGAGGCTTGGAAGAAGTATGGAAAGTCACATGCAGACACGAAGTTGCACATATATAAACACGTAAACTAATATATTATGCATAAGACTATGTGTGTTACATGATTGTACATCACGCTTGTGCACATTAGCTTAGCATATAATGTATATGATCGATTGTATATCGCATATATCTGATGCACGTAGACATATGCGCTGGATGACCAAACTCACTTGGTTCAATAGCCATGAAACAAGGAGGAATCATTAGCAGATGTTGTAAATTGTAATACATGAGCTTGAATAATCCAAGAACTCTTTCGGTGACTCCAAAAACTCAGACCCACGGCTACAAAGGATCTAAGTCCCAAGGAGCAGAATTAAAATGTCTTCACTTTATGGCCTTGGTGCATCTGGAGTGGACAGCTTCCCAGAGAGGCGATCGGGAGTGTTTTCTTTCCCTTTGAGATAGAGCCACTGACAATATATGGATTTCAGAAACTATTTCACAGAGTCATTCAATTCCATTTATTTCAAATACCGCTGCCTCAGGAGTAATAAATATGCAACTACCTCGAGACACAATGAAGTATTTAATCTTGAGCAAAAGGTTGTTGAGTTGTTAAACATGAAAGCCACAGAATGTGTTTCTCTGCTGTGATGAAATAAAATTTTATTCTGGATCTATGTGTCCAAAGGCGAACAAGGATTGAGGCCAAATGTGGACACAGGAAGATTAAAAGGGCTTTTTGTATCCTGTGATTTTTTTTTTTTTTAGCTGACCCTGTTAAAGGTAATTTAAAATTTTTCAGAAAGGAAATTGGATGGAAGAAATAGATATATTTCAGGGTAACTTTACAAATGCTAATAGTCACATGAATCTTAAGATTAGAGGTTAAAAGTGGGTTAAAATATGAATAATAGGAACATTAGGGAAACAGGCAGTCTTTCTTCATTTCATCCCTTGTGTCCAGCCCAAATGAAGACAGACAGACTCAATAAAAGTCCAAAGAAAAACTACCTACGTTTCATTTCAGATGTGAAACTCATGTCACAGCGTTTATGTCTCCAAAGCCAGCACTCAAGTCTTTTCCTCAGGATTTCATCTAGGAAATATATGATTTCTAATTTTTCTTTTTATTGATTTACCTAAAAATTGCACTTCTTTTTTTTCTAAAGATTTATTTATTTATTTATTTATTTATGCAAACAAGAGGGGTACAAGCCAGAGGTGTGGGGGTGAGAGGATTCATCAGAGACAGATTGGGGAGCAGAAAGGCGGATTGACTGAAATACACTGCTGAGGGGAGCAGCAGGCAAGTCAGGAGAGGTCTGCTGCGACATGTAGGTCACCTTCCCGGCCAGGGATCGAACTCATGCTGCAGTGGCTGTAGATAGCTTCATAGTGCTGCGTCTCAACCCCTTGTGGCACCAAGGAGGCCCCCCTTTTATTTTTCTGCATACACTAATTCTGCAACTCAACAACACAGTCCCCTGGGCAAAAAATAAGAAACTTCTTCTAGAACCTGACTAAAGAAAATTTTGCTCTGAGAAATCAAATACTAGACATCATGTAGTGATTCATTATAACTATAAAGGCTAGACTCCCTCATCCATAGGGAATGTGCTTTTAAATATAAAATAATGAAACGCCAGCAAATAGGAAACATGAAACTGAAAGCAAATGCTAGCAAGTTCCATATCATAAAATATAAATTGCCATTTCCTTAAAATTACATTTTGACCACGCCACCGTACACATACCATTACCGCAGCCGAAGATGCAATTAATCCTATTGTGTAAAAAGTGGAAATCATTACAGTAAAATAGGCTAATAATGATGGCAAAATAGAAGTCTTCTGAGTCACAATCCAATGTCTGGGTAGGGGGTGGGGAGGAAATAAGGTTAAATAAAGTCCTCCAGGGTTTCTGAACCTCTTCAGTTTTCTGGCACCAGAACAAGCTGCAACAGTCTGAACATGCTCTTGACTCATGCGGTTAGCAACGAAAAGAAAGTTTTGGGAAGTGTCTACTATATTCTGGGTGTTTTCTACTGAGTTTAGCAAAGATTTTCTACAGAGTTTGTAGAAAGAGTAAATATTTTTGGCTCCCTATGAAGAGTAAAGATTGTAGATTTCACAGGTTCTCTGACTTCTGTGTTCATTGGCAGAATGAAAAAAATACACAAATGACTGAGCGTAGCTGTGGACAAACGAACCTGCATTTATAAAAGTAGGAAGGACCAGACTTAGCGGAGGGCCATCGCTGGCCAACTCCTGCTTTTGGAGGACTCTGAGCAACTACTGCTAGGACAGGGGAGGCCTGGACAGAGAACACCAGTGACGTGACCTAAGGAGCCCAACAATACAGTCGGTTTTTCTTTTGATGCTTGGAATGGTGGACTGTGGAAGCTCTCGCTGAAAATACGCTCCCACTTATACTTGCCCTTGATCTACACAGAACCCAGCTTCTGGAAGCAACCAGAGTCCCCACACAGAGAGGTGCACACGTCTGGCTAGGAGGTAGCCCACGGGGAGGGTCGCTGCTGGGTGGCGGAGTCAGCTCTGGCCGGGCCTGCCGAGGGGGGAACGACGAGGAAACACACCTCAGGGGCTGGTGAGTGAACAAACACGAGCCGACGCAGGAGCTGGTCAAACGCTGGAAGAAGGAAAGGGCTTGGAGGAGCTTTATTCTCATTCACGGGCTCTCAGCTTTAAGGAAGTTCTCGGTGGCACAAAAGTGGTGGTGAAAACAGCGATAGGAAGCGCAGTCTGTGCAGACTGAAAAAAACAGAAGCTAGATCTGGGGCAACCACAGCTGCTGGAAAATGAAAGGTGAATCTGACAGGAGAAGCAGTGAAGAGTCCAAATTCTGTCTCCGAGCACGGCAAGAGGCCGACTCCAGTTAGAAAAAGAAGAAAGAAGCTGGGGTTTGCTCGCTGCCTAAGAGACAGAGTTTGCATTTTGAATCTGACAAATGTAAATGTCCACTGGAGCCTAGAAATAAAATCATCAACAATTTTTGGAGCAACAATACATTCACAATGGTCAGGATGTAATTCAGTTATTCTACACAGAAAGAATCAGGCGTCCACGAAATACTCCACAAACTTAATGAGTGAATGATGGAACGGTTAAGTGAAAACGCAGGAGGGTAGGAATGATGCCACAAACACCACTCACCGCCTATTTAGGTATTTGTGCGACATTGTCCCAAGAGCAACAGCAAAATGAATCCCAAGGAAATCACGAAGATAAGTGAAGACATCAATAAAATAGAAAATAGATAACTAGCCGAGTCATTCGACAGAGAAAACGCGTTTGTCTATAAAGATCAACAAAATTAAGGAACTTCTAGCAGGATTGATTAAGAGAGAACAAGAACACACATTACCAGTATAAATAATGAAAGATTCGTTATTGCACCAAAGGAGGGGTCCAGAGGCCCCCAGTGCTGTCCCCTTAGGCCTGGCCCCCAGCAGTGCAAGGGGACAAGCCTGAAGCAAACCCACCACTGTCCACTGCCTCACGGGCTGGGGATCAGCAGGACGAAGCAAGGGCCCTGCTTCACCCCGCAGGGGCTCCTGGGACCCTCTGGTTCGAGACTGAGAGGAGGACTCTAGCGTCAAGCAATGAGGACGGACATAGACTGGCTATTTCAATCGGCAAAATAAATAAGTAAAGAGAGCTTTTGGGAATCCCCCCTGGGCGCCCTGAGTTGCAGGGGTAGGGGTTTGCATAGGCTTTACAGCTGGGGTTTGAGAGCAAAGGAGTATAACGTTTTGTTTACAAAGAAAATCATCAGGAATCTACTGTATAATTACTGGAACTAACCCCTGAATTCAGTAGGGTCTCAAGATAAATATTTAACATATAGAAGCCAATTAGATTTGTATATACTACCCCAAAAATATTCAAAACGCTGTATGTATGAGTATTCAAAACCAAAGAACTCAAGAATAGTTTAACAAAATATGTGCTACTGTCTACACTTACTGAAGGCCTCAGTAATTGGAGAAAGGAGTCATTGCCATGGATTGCAAGATCCATACCAGCGTCTTCATTCTTTTCAAATCAATCTATAGATTCAACACACTATCGGATCAAAATCTCACAAAGTATTTGTCATAATTGACAACCTGATTCTAGAATGTGTGTAGAATAGCAAAGGACCTAGAGTAGTCAAAACAATCTAGAAAAATTCACCTGGAAGATTTAGAGTGGCTGTTCTCAAGCCTGACTTTTAAGCTGCAATAATCAGGTGATTGTGATTTTGGCATAGGACTACGATCTATACTTTGATAAGACAGAATAGAAAACCTAGAAATAATCCATATTTACACAGTCTTTTAAATTTCGTCTAAGGTTCCAAAGCAAGCTGATAGTGCAAGAAAAACCTTCCCACAAATGGCACTGGAATCGCTGGTATAAATAAGAGTAAAAACAATAATTCTATGCCTCTCATTCTGCAAAGAAATCTCAATTAGTGTAGAACGTGGATCTGTGCATGAAACCGTAGGACTTATTAAGGAAAACTATTGTGTTCTTGATTTGAAGGAGATTGTAAATATTTCTTAGGCAAATCACAGCTATAAATAGCTCTAGGAAAAAATGAGAAATTAAATTTCAATGCAAATGAAAAACTTACAGAATGAAAACATTAAGGAAATGAGGAAGCCACAGCCTGAGTGAAAGTATTTGCAAAACCTATTTTTAACAACGTATTGGTATCTAAGTATCACAGGACACTATAAAGACATCTTAAACTCGATAATAAAAAAGACAAATGGTCCAATAATAAAAATGGACAAAAGCCTAGAACAGATACTTCACTGAGGAAGACACATGCATGGCCAAGGAACATGTGAAAAAGTGTCCTCGGCACAATGTCATTACTCATCAGAGAATGCAAATTAAATTGCAATGATCAAGTGCAACACACTCACGCCAACAGGCTAAAATTAAATAGACTTACAACGCCAAGGATTGGCAAGGTGTAGAGCAACCAGATCTTCCTTACAATCTTGGTGGGCTTTCAAAACTCTAAACTACTTTGGAAATAATTCGGTAAATTTTTAATAAGCATACATGTATACCTATGGCCAGTGCAATAATTCTATCCCATAGAAATAAAAGCAAACATAGCAAAAAATTGTGCAAGAATGTTCATAGTGATCTTCCATAATAACAAAATTCATCAAAGGAGAAATAATAAATCACATTTGTTCATGCAATGATACAGTTTCACTGTTCCGGCAGCAAAAGGCAAATAGGCGGCCCATACATTCAACAATGTGGAAGAATTTCAAAATATTACACTAAATTTAAAACATTTACACAAAAATGTGCATTTGCATGATCACTCTATATTTATTTGCTTGTAGATCAGTCCAATTGAATAGATAGAGGAAAACAAGAATAATGACACTTACTTGGGAGTGTGGCAATGACTGACAAAAACAAGGCAGGAACAATGTTTGGCGGGGAGTGGGGGGTGTTGATTATACTCCTGTATGTCCCTAAGGGTTTGTGTTATGTAGGGGCTGGGCAAAGCTCAGTGAATGTGCATTAAGGTGTGTACATTTCATTTTATATGCAATTTACATCATAAGAAAGGTGAGCATATATTAAAGGCTGGTAACATGCCTTCTTACATCTTTCAGAGAAAGTGTCTGCACTTCATTCTGGAACACGCCAGGATAAATGTGTAGGCCCCGTGGATGGGAAAGGAGATGATCACGTGGATGCAGAGATCGCCACCAGATAGTCCTGTGATTGTGAGAGAACTTAGAAGGGTACCTCTAGCAAACTCCTTTAAGTGTGAAAAAAATTGATAATAAAATGAATAGGGTATTACATTATTGGGTATTTTGAAGGGGGGATTGAGTTTGTTCTAACACCTGGCATCTTGACCTCCTTCAAGAATGGTTGGATGGAGTGAGCCGGGAGCAGGGGATGCTGGATTCTTAACAAGACAGTGGTAGAACCCGCTGTGCCTTTGCTCGAGCAAGGCTTTTTGTGGCTGTGGTTTAGTTTTGCTTTTATGGCAAGAAACACAGCGTGGAGCGTCATTTTTCAAGTGTAAGGTCAGCAGATGTTTCCGGTGCATGTCATAGTAGTGGCTTGGGGACAGCCATGCACTCTGTCACCTGCACAGGTCTGGGTCTGGGCTGGTGGGTGGAGAGAGGAGGGGTGGAGACACATTCTGGAGCTTCTACTGATGCTGATTGAATAAAATCGCAGTTCATGTGCTTATTTGCTTTGGCAATCCATTCTACCAGAGTCTTAGGAAAGGGTAGAGGTGTCTGTAACGGGCCCATCCTCTGGTATGAAATAGATCAAGGATCCTAAAGGAAAGTGTCCCGTAAAGAAGCTGAGTCTGGCCTGGGGCCCTGGAGTCACACGGAGGCTTTCTGGGTTGAGTATTCCAACCCCAGTCACAAAGAGGAGCAGCGGGTGTGCCTCCAGGCTTAGTGACTTGGCAGAACGCCCCTGCCAGAGGGCGGGGAGAGTCTCTGAAGGTCAACTCAAATTGCTCACTTGGCATCACGGCACAAAGCTGCACTTCCAGAACTGAAAGGAGCGGTAGAGGTTGTTCAGGACTCGCTGGGAAAGGGTTTCTGTGTGCTGTGGCCCCGGCAGCTGGATGATAGGGCCTGAAGGGCTGGTCTTTCCTTAGGACCATTTGCCGGGCTCCCGCCTGTGGTCAGAGCAAGGGACTGAGCCCTTTGCCTGGACCTCTGAACTCCTGTTCTCCCAACATTAAGAAAGGGACTCAGAGGAAAATGTGCTTCCTGTTCATCAAAAAACATCAGGATTTTATCAATTATTGGGGCAACAGTGGTGCCATAATTAAATTTGTACTCTAAGAAGACATAGTCGTTTTCCTCCTCTGGCCCTATGTCCTGCAGTTGCCGACCTATTGAGCATCAAAGGGTTCCTTTCAGGAACCAGGGCCCGGGGCCAAGCAGCTCAGGAGATGACCCGTCACGGGAAACACGTGGGCCAGGCGGTGGTGGGTGTGCGCTGCCTCTCACACACAGACGGCCACGCGTGCTGGGTCAAGGCTGGACGATGACGGCTCCGGCTGTGGGTCAACAGGAAACAACTTCAGTGGAAAGAAGCCGCGGGGCCACGTCTGGGGTCCCCCCTTTCCAGCACGCCCTGTGGAGGGGAGCAAGCCACTGACGATGGACACGCACTTTCCTCACCCAAGAAGTGGGAGCAATGATCAAAAATAGGGTACACTAGTGTTTCTAGTAAATTTAGCTCGAAAACCATCTACGAATGAAAAGTGCTGCACAAATGCAGGGATCACGACGTGACTGTGAAATACAAAGAGGGTGGTGAAGCCTCACGACGCGTGTGAGCTCAGTCACGCTCGTTTCCACGCGGTGTTGACACGCTGGCCTGGCCGGAGCTCAGCTCTGAGAGTGTTTTCTACAGCTGGAATCGCAACACAGGGGTGACTACACCCCCACAGTTTTGGTAATAAAAACGTATCCTCCCAGGGAATATTTTAATAGCTATTTTAATAAATATAAAGTTGAGAATTTATTTTTCACATCTTTTATTTTTCCAAGAACTCTTCTTAGGGCTTCAAAATGACTGTAAGTAGGAAATAAGTATGAATCATGTAATTTCCAAATTTTAATCATTGCAAATCAATGCTATGTTTTCTATATTGATTTCCTAATTCTATAGATTACCTGTTTTGTCCAATAAATATTTACTTTCAAATTTTTAACATGGAGAAGTTGAATGAGATAAAATGAGGTAGGCTGCCACAGCTTGAGCACAGAAATGGAAAAAGATGAGACTTACTTTCTTGCAACATGTTTTCTTCTCTAAGAAGAGTCCTCCTGAGGTTTGCGAAGCTCCATATTGTCTGGTGTTTGTAAACAAATGGGAATTAGCTGCCAGCTCCATGCCACATTATATTAGCAGAAACTAAAGTCAGTTTAATTTTTTTTCCAATTGAGTTCAATCTTTGCGACCCTTTGTCCTTCAGTTTTAACAAGGAGAATAGAGTTGTTTTAGATCAGAAGAACTTCAGAGAAACTTAAGAACTTCACAAAAATAACACACCCTTCATTCCATTGAGCTAAGATACTAAGTCAGACCCATCTAAACAGAGAGCTTTATAACAGCTTACGGGCTGTATATCAACAAAATAAAGAAACCCACGCGTATCTCTCCAGAGCTAAGAAAGCCGATTTATGTGGAGTTGTCATGTGATTATCTTGAAGATTGTAGAAAAAAAGTCATATTCAAAACTTCAGCATTCCCACATGGTAAATAGTGTTCCTATGATTACAATTAAAAGGAGAAAATAGAAAGCATATGAGTAGTTGAAAAGCTCCACATTGATTATTGATTACATAATACCAGTTATAAGCCTACTATGAATTACAAGCACTGTGCTTACTTGCAAGGTGTTGATTTTTAGGACAGAAGGTATTACGAAAATAAAAGTCCCCCACCTCTTATTGTAAACTTGGGATAACACATTTGATAACTGCTAAATAATTATTTTATTGACTAAGCTTGCCATGTGACTATATTGAAAATACGAGCAGCAGAAGCGTGACAGGAGAAGCTACAGCAATAAAGCGTGATAGAGATTCAAAATGAAACGCAACAGTTGCATATAAACCAGTTTTAAAAGAAATATCAGGTTTAAGGAACCCCTAAATTATATGCTATATTGAAAGCATATACCAACAACCCAATGCATGTGAAAACGAGAGTTTGCAGGAGGCGGCTGGAGGAGGACACTTAGAGGGCAGGTGTGGAAAGGCCCCATGGGCTCCTGGTCTCTGTCTCGAGGGTCAGTGGGGCCACATGCTCAGAGGGGAGCTGTGACTCTGCCTGCCGCCTCCCTGCTTAGGACAGGACGGCATCCAGAGGGCCTTGGCTCTTGCTCCGTCTTCTCCCCAATCTCCTGCACCGATGCCTTCTCTGCAACCAGACAAGGAAGGCACTTCTGAGGAGGGTCACACATTTCCAGCTTAATTGGAAACAAGACGAAATGGCCTCTCACCCAGGAGCTGCGCCTCCAAGGCAGAGGCGGCCTTGATTTAGCTGTAGACGTTCTGGGCATTTGAGCGGCAGCTTCTCCAGCTCTGGCGCACCCCAGGGAGGGCAAGTTCATTCCCAAGGACGCACGGAGGATTCAGGTTAAGCCAGTTCATTATTTTAATTCCGGGTTCAAGGCCTTTTCTTTTCTAACATGGCGCTGATGACTTTGCATTTAGGCAGCAACCCTAGATCACACCCACTCCACTGTGAGACCCGTGCAGAAAATCCCCGTAGGAAATAAGGTATTTTGCCACTTGTGTGGAGGGGAATCTCTGTAAGCTTTCCTCTGAACTAATTTATCTTCTCGAAGACATATAAAATACCCTCTTTTCGTCTGTCAAGCTTCCATTTTAACAGACCATTACTAGAATTTCCTTTTAAATCACTTTAAGGTATCTCATCACTTTATATTATCCCTGTCCATATTGTACTGTGTGAATTATTAGATATTAATGCACCTATATTTTGAGTGACCAGCCATGCCTGATGGTTTTAAAAATGAAGTCATTCTTTTCCCCTGGTATAATGATAAATTTACATTATAATTAACAGCCAAAGAATTCCTTTTCATGACATATAATGAAGGCTCCTTTTAGCTTTGCTTTGCAGACAGTATATTATAAATCACAGGGGGGAAATCTTTATTTTTAATATTCACATTTATGTATTTAATGAACATGATTGAATTTTTCAAGTACTTATTGGGATGAAGTAGATAGTTGTGCACTGTTATTTTATTTCGGTCTTGGAGAATGCAGCCTTTGGCCGATGCTGGAATGTTAATAATTAGCGCCTTTATTAGAAGTCAGCTCCCGATTTTCAGCTATATAATGCTGGAAAGCGATGTTTCCCAAGTGAATGGAGAATTAATACAGTTTTATTAAAAGGAAGAGCCTCTCCTTTGAATACAATTTTAAGGGAATCTTCAAAGGAACAAATTTCAAGCCTCAAATGAGAGCACAGTGCTAATTAGCGTGTAACAATGATTTAGGCAGAGAGAACCAGGCTTGCGAATTTTCCAGGCCTATTCTGTAGTCTCTTTGCTGTATATTTCTTTTGATGAGTCAATTTCATCTTGGTGCAGCTTTTTATATTTTAACTACAGTCATAACACTTCTGAAGTTTTAGAAAATGGTATATACCAATGCTGAAATCTGGCAATTATCGCTGCATCCCAACACCCAATTTTATGGCACAGCTTACAATGCTTAATTCAATTTCAAGTATTTTGCATTCACAATATTGCTTTAAGTGGCAGGTCTCTAAATACAATAATGTAACAACCTATTTGCTTATGTAGCCCTCGTACTTAGAAATAAAACTTTGCATCCATCATCAATTATAAATCAAGTTATTTAAGATCCAAAGCTGTCAACACCTAAGTTCCCAGATCACAGCTTTTCTTGTAATGCCTTTTAGGAAATACGAAAGTTAAAATATCAGCTTTGTAATTTTAAAATGTTATGTACTACAAATGAGTTATCAGAATAAATTGTTTTCTTCATTTAGTAAATAGTGAGGTATTGATCTCAGGATGTCATGGGAAATTAGAAAACAGTAACACCAGGATTCCACATAATGATGATTTATGGCTTGTGCAATATGAAGTAGGAATTGATTACTATTAAGGTCAATATGAAGATTCATTGACTCAGATATTCATAGTGACTACAGCTAAATTGGGAATCAATATTTACATCAAGAAAACATATATCTTCCCATGGATAAAAACATGCCAATATCTCCAGCCATCCTTTATCACCTATTAAGAGAATTCTATCTCCGAGGCATGATGGATACTTTGCAATTTAAAAGCTATCTTCTGTTGCTTCTAACTGTTGGTCTCTGTATCATTAGTGATGGAATATTATATTCTTTCTATCAAAAATTGGTATTCATATCAAATAAGAATAAATCATAACTATGGTTCACTTTGGAACTATTAAAGCATCCAAACACCATAGCTAGTACCTGCAGGAAGGTGTCATCCCCAAATCCACAGACCAGGGCAAATATCTGGGCTTCCATTCTGTAAACAGCTGAGAATTGGGCAAAGAAGAATGGGTATTTTACCAAATAAAGTACAATGATATGACATAAGAAGTAAAGCACTAAAGACATAAGAAAGACACGTTAGAAAAATAAGTACAATTTATACTAACTCGGAGACTGTGTTAATCGATAGTCCAGTTTACCTAGCACATTTTATGTAATTCTATTAGTTTGAACAATTTTAGTCTTCTTCACTGCATTTCCCAACTTTTTACCTTCAATTTCTTTGGAATTTTTTTTCTATTGCATACATGATCATTCACACCTTAATTTGGATTAATATATTTGTTTTTATGAACTGGTCACATGTCTGGCAGATGGAGCATATTGTTTGAAACTGCAGCTAGACTGGAAGAGCTTATAAAATATTTATTGAGCACTTGTTAGTGCAAGGCTTATAAATAAGACAGTCAAAGCAGAGCACAGGATGACATTACTTCTGGATACACAAAACAATAGCAGCAGCAGCGAAACAGAGAAAGGAAAGGAGACCAAATAAAATCACTCCCCAGGGGTGCCCTTTCAGCTGAGGTGGTACCTGCACAGCACCCGTCGAGGATGCCCCGGAACTACCAGACCCTGGAGAGAAGCAACAAGGGAACAGCTAAGTTATGAACTTTCCGCAATTTATATCTTTCATCAATAGTTTGCTGCTTTAAAGAGCTACGTAAGATAATTGATTGCAATGCCATAGAGGTAATCTACCATGTTATTCCAGAACATTCTAGCAACCTACTGGTTGTTACATAAAACTCTTAAACATGTATTCAGTGTCCTCAAACACCCACTTCAATTATTGAGCTGACACAACTCATAAGAGTGTGATTGTGGGTTTTTTTGGTTTTCGGGTTTTTGTTTTGTTTTGTTTTTTGGTTCATCTGAAAACAGAAAGCAGGAATAGAATGGAAGGGGAAGGGAAAATGCTAGAAGGATAGGTTTTACTTTCTAGTATAGTACTGAACTGTTGAACTGCTAGATACATCTGCTTTGAGGATGAGTAATATCTGTAGTGTGAGTCAGAGATCACCAAAGAAGTGGGATGTGTGTGTGTGTGTGTGTGTATTTGTAGGGAGGGAAGAGAGAGATTTAAATGATTTGGTGAGACTGGCTTACATTGTGGTGTACAGTCTGCTTTACTCAAAGTCCACTGATTTTAATATTTAACTCACCCCTGCACAGAAATATATAGAACACTATTTGACCAAATATCTGGATACGTGACACACTAAACTAGTATAAAAAATTAGCCATCACACATACACCATTGCATAATTCTTAATAGTTCAATACAAGGCACCAAACTTGCAAAAGCAGTCATAATTATTTTACTACAAACATTAAGAGAAATATTCAGTATGCCAAAGGCAAATAAAATAAAATAAAATAAAATGCACTTAAGAAACTGTGAATCAAGAGTTAAGCATAGAACTTATTTATGTAATTCTTTATATATATATATACATGTATTTTTTCAAAATTAAAATGTTTACCATAAAAATATACAATCTAATGACACTATTATCTAAAAGTCATGATATATATAGAGAGAAATTTAAAAATATGTATTGAATTCACTAGATTCTAGATGGAAACATTTAAAACATGATCACTGAAATCTAAGAAATGATACCAAAGTAAAATGTATTTATTCATGAAATTAATTTATATCTCAGCATTTTTTCTATGACTAAATTATAAATTAATTAGAATCATAAAAATAGTAGGAAAGGGAATAAAAGCTGATCAGCACCAAAGTGGTGTGCCATATGCAGAAACAATGAAGATAACACTAGATGCTTAAATCACTAGCTATTATTAAATAATAGACTAAAAGGCTTTTAATTTATGTCTTTTATCATGTTGCTTTGGTTAATATAATGTAGCTTTAAATATAAAATATACTAAAGCATTTAATTAATAAATCAATGAGATACAATTATAATTCCATAATAAGGAATCTACTACTCTGATGTATTTATTCTGGGAAGCCACACATGAGCTGAACATCAGGTCACATGTCCAAGACACAGCTGTTCACTCAAACATCCTCCGGCACCTACCGGGGTCAGGTGCTCCTCTAGGTTACTCGGGATTGGAGCTGAACCAAGCACACCCAGCGCCTGCTCTTGCCAGAACACAGACCCACCGCAAGAGCACCGGTGCTCAAGTCCAGAGCTGTCCTTCAATGACTGACCCAGCTCTCTCCTCTAAGGTGTATGTCTGTCCTGCATCACCCCAGGCTTGTCGCCCAGCGCTCTAATTCACACAACAAAGAGAGAAGGGAGCACGATGGACTATGGTGGTGGACTCTGGGCAACGCCCCACTCAGCGTTACCTCAATTAAAAGGATAAATTAATAATGAAAAGAAACCCTAAAAGGACAAACAGCCGACTCAGTTCTGCATTTGAGAAAATCAAGTCAGAGACCTCACGGTGCTGCAGGTGGGAAACACTCCTGATTGCTGCTTCTGGAACATTCTGAGCCCTCCACCATTTTTAATGCATGCTAACCCAGTCTTCGATGTACATGGGCCCCATCATTGACAACACCGTCCTTCCTGCGAGCACACACATCACCCTTCCGCCCACCAATACTGACTTCTAGCGTCAAAATCTCAAAAACATTTGAAGAGAGTGTTTGCTAGTGAAGCTCACCGAGCAGAAAAGCAGCTGGTATTCTGGCCATTGATCTTGCACTTAAGTAAAAGGAAAAGTGCAGTTTCTATCTCAGCACCCGGCTTCCAAAAGGACAGCTCAGGCAAGGGGTGATGATGCAATTTAACTTTGAATGATGATTACTAAATAAAATTACTAGTAAGATAAATATGATTACCCAGGGTGGGGTGAAAAAGAACACGGTGGATCTACAAGGACAGAACAGATGAAGAACTGGAGCAACGAGTGCACTTAAAATCACATAGCTAACGCGATATTGAACTTCATTATAAATAGTATCGGCAGCTGCATCAGAAGTCTGTGGCTCTGCTAATAAATCTGCTCCCTTTTCAGTTCGCATTGACAGCATTTGAGACATAGGGATAACTGATGGCACATTTATGCTAAAATATGTCACAAGACGTGGGGGGCAAGGATATATCGACTGAACATACACATGTGGCAACATTCCATAAGTCACCTCATTTCCTCTGTCTGGGAGGGCGCTTGGCACGGTGGAAAACACTCGGTGTTCTCTGAACACAGGACCCAGGGGTGGCAGACAGCAAAGGCTCCCCCCACACACACACCTTTAGAGTTGCAAGAATGCGTGGAGAACAGCGCTCTGAAATCCAATACAAATTTAGCCTGTAAATTGCAGCACAATATGTCAGTGTAAATTATTTAAAACTTCCAGTGAATTCAGTACAGTGTGCACTCACATCTGTCTCGATAAATAACGTGTTTTTTCTTCATGCACTGAATTAGAAAAGCCATAACCAGTTCATCTCGAACAAGCCCGTCCTTCTTTCTGACATATTGTTCAGCCACATGATTTTGGAAAGATCAACTTACATATCACCCAGAAATATTCAGGCCCTGGAGACAATATTAGCGAGAAAACATTCCATTAGCAAATGCTGCCCACTCAGAGGTGGGCATTCTCCTTTCAACACATTCAAACGTGTTTACATCACAATGTGTTCTCTGCTCCCTGGAACAATCCTTCCTCCACGTTTCCAGGGCATGTAGATGGCTGACCTGGAGATGACCCCCCACATAATAACCCCAGACAATAGCGTGATTCTTCCTCAGCGCCCTGGCCAAGCTTCGAGGACTTTATTAATTAGGTTAGATGGTGAGCTCAGTGATGATGGCCTGGGGGAAACTAGTCTTAACTGGGTCTGAATCCCGAGCCATTGGGCACTAGTTTAGAAAAAGCCACTGTTGCTTTGGTAAAGAAAATAAATTCTTCAGCTTAGTGTGTGATGTGCGGGCTTGGCAAGGTAGGCAGCCAGGGAGGCTCAGAGGAAGCAGGAGCCCTTTCATCCTGAGTGGGTGTTGTGCCAGCTGTGGGTTCAGACCACATATTACCATCATCATCTTACCTGTCTCAGCAGGTGACTGGCCGGGAGAAAGCAGCAACCTTTTTATTCCATCAACTGATCAAAGAAAGGTTCATGTTGAAGAATTATACCATTTGACTAATGAGACAAGTCCTATCAACAAGACGGAACTCCGCAGGGTTGGCGAGGCCATGGGCCTGGCGTAGTAGGGCTCGTGTCTGTGAATAGCCTGCAGGATATTCACAGACAAATGATCTGGACCTTGTCAGATTTCACATAATTATTTTTGGAAAGAATGAACAGCATCAATGATCACATAATTCTTAAAGTTGCACACTTAAATCAACTGCTTTTATTTCCTTTTTGGTCAAAGCAGTTACTCAAAAATAATGTGCTGTCTTTAGTGTCTCTTTATTAAACTTTCAAACCCGTAAGAACAGCATATAACACAATTTCACCTTACTAAGAAGTATTTTTCCTTTCAGACTTCTCAACTTATTTGCCTACAGTTTTAAAACACAGTAGCAATGTATATTTAAGATAGTAGAAAAATGTTGAATATATACCTTCTGCCCGTTCTGTGATTAGATTTGATCTAGTGAATCACTCTGATTGATTTTCTAAATTAAAAACTGAAACATGTAATCTAAAATCAATAAATATAATTCAAATTTAATTTGCTGTCACTGAAGACTACTCAAACCTGGCCTATAGTGTAAAATCATAAAATTGTAGAAAACGGTAGACTGGATTCGTTCAGACTGACGTTAGCTATATTAAAAATACATTTGATGTCTGTATCTGTTTTTAGTAATGAAAACCCCAATGTAAGTAGATCACTTATTATTGCAAAGAAATGAAAATTTATATCACAACATGACAAATGATTGCTCAAGCTGCTTACTCCGTGGGCTATTTACTAGCAGCACAAATTCTATATTTTCCTGGGAAAATGTGCTTATTTGTATAGTATATTGGAGTAATTTGATAACAGTTAGGGATGTGTTATGAAGTGAGCCTGTCCTGAGACATTATTAAGAAAGTTATAATAATAACAACAGAAGAGTCTTGTAGACGGTTCTATTGTAGAATAAATGTGATAACCAAAGGGAGGAAAACTGTATATTCTGGAAAATCTAAACAAGATGACTCTGTGGGAGCCCTGGGCTTCTCGGGTGTGAATAGCCCACACGCTTCAAGTCTGACGCCCAGTCGTGCCTCGGAGCAGGGCCTGCAGCTGGGGAGCGTGGCTTGTCCTTTCCTCACTGGAGAGAAATTGGGGTACTTCAGGTCAGAACCCCCAGGGCCACGTGTTGAAGTGCAGTGACGCACCTGAGCCTCACGGGATGCTGTGACGTCACGACTTGGTTACATCACAAGAGCCCTTGATCATAGAGATCTACATGTGACACATAGTGCTGACATTTTCGGTTTAGATATTTTTGAGGTTTTTAATGTATGGGAGTTGGTCTTGGGGAATCGTCATCAGCTATCTACGCCGTAGGCTTGGTCCAACTCACAGTTCTCTCAACATCTACAGTGAATGATATTCGCTGCCTTTCAGACTCTGCTTTGTCTTGTTCCTTTGAAACGTTTGCCTTGTTTCCTCTCCTACCAAAGCTCCCCCACTTTTTCTTTTTCTTTTTTAAAATTTTTTCAGGTTCATATTTTTTTTTCATTTTATTTTCATTTTATTTTATGTAATTCTTACATCATTTTTCATTCTTGCACAGTGTATGCATTTTCATCTTGGTTATAGTCCCCATACAATTCCCACCCCCCTTATTTTGACCCTAATCCCTCCTCTCCTCTCCCCCTCTCCCCCCAGTAGTGTGTCTCTGGTCCTAATTATAATAAAGAAAAAATCAAAATCAACAACCAACTGTAGACCAGAGACTCCCCCACTTTTTCTTGACGCCAGGCCCCCAGTTTCTCAGCATTGGACGACCCTAGTTTGCATCTTACATGAACAGACGGCTTGAACCATAACCTCCCTCCTGAAATGACAGAAAAGGGAGCGAAGCGCTGAGAAAATCCATCCAAACCACCCCGTGTGCAGCAGGAAATGCTAGCACCACCGTATGCAAAGACTCAAGCTGTACCCAAGCTCTAAGCATGAGTAATAAATGACGAGACAAGGTGGTTCTATCCCCAACAGGAAAATTCTCAAGTTAGAAAAATAGTAATAAAACGGAGCAGCCTCATAGACAGTAGATTTATGCTTTATAGCTGCTAAAGCCCCACACTTAACCAGCCGGTGGGGGCAGAATCGTTCCCCTGGATCATAAATCACTGGCTGTTCTCCAGTATGCAGTGTTCACCATCGTTGTTACTAGTAAGACAAATGCTACCGTGTAGTTCAAGGAAATTTGCATTATGTGGTAGAATTATATGAATTGCCAATCCAGTTCTCCTGAGTGCCTGCAGATTGTCATAAAATAACAAAAGCAATACTATATTATGGAATTGCTGCTCACAGCACTACTCTTGATGGAGAGCCAAAGGGCTGGAGAGCGCTGGAGCTTAGTTAGAGCTTTCGAGTTAGGTCATAAAAACACATTTGAGCAAGAGCCGGCTATTTGAAAGGCTGTGCTCATTTTTCTGCAGACGCACTGAAGCATAAAATCTATGGAAGCAAGACCTAGATCCCAGCAAAGTCCAGTAGTCAGGGTGCAAGGAAATCACCAGAACTGTGAGACCATTGACTTTGGAAAATGAATTCCTAGAAGATATTTTATCAACACAGAAAAAGAAGAACTTGACCCTCTCATAGATATCAGCAACCAAAAGATGTGTGATAGAGATGGAAACAGAAAAATATAAGATAAACTTCACTCATAATTTGATACAGCATCCTTCCAGACCTTTCCTATCAGAACCCACTCTATAATTAATATGGCTTATGGCCTATGAGAAGACATGAACATTTTTGTTCTTAGACATGCAACTCAGCCATTTTAAATAAAGGGTTATGGTATGAAATACATTAAAACTATCAAGAATTATTTATAAATATTAGTATTTCATGGAGAACAGTTTTTCATCAGTGTTAGGAACTTAGGATTCCTGTTAAATATTTGAGAACTAGAGGGCCTCCCCGGTGGCACAGAGGTTTGAGCACAGCGCTGTGAAGCTGTCCACTGCCTCTGCAGTGTGGTTGGATTCTCGGCCTGCCAGGGAGATACCCACATGGTGAGGCACACCTCTCCTGTCTCGCCCGTTGCTCCCCTTAGCAGTGTCTTTGGTCCGTCTGCCTGTTCTGCTCCCCACTCTGTCTCTGGTGAATCCTTTCACCCTCCCACACCTCTGGCCTGTACCCCAGCTACTGTATAAATAAAAAAAATAAATCTTTAAACAAGATTTGAGAACTAGAAAAGAAAATTGACCAATAAGACTTAAGTGGACATATAGATCTCTGAATAATAATTTAAAGGATTTTAATATTCAGAAGGAATAAAATGAATATATTGAATATCTCTAAGTATAAGGGAAAATATCACATTTGTCATATGTTCTTTGGGTAGCATTAACATTTTTATGATTTGAAAATAGATGATTGATTGGAAGTGTTATTTGCCGGATCAAACACTTCAAGAAGAATACATTCACACAAAACATAAAAGGAATTCTACTTGATATATGTAAAGGATGTCTGGAAACACATAGGTTTACCTTTTCTTCCCCAAATTCCACTGGAACTGGAGCAGCATATTCAACGTTGAGTAGGTATGGCCACGATGACCTTCAGTCAGAGCGTCAGGACAAGTGATGCTGGGAACAGCTTAAAGAAGACGCAGGTAAGAGGGCAGGAGAGCAGGGGGTCACAGCTCACAACACTGAGAAAGGCTGTCTCGGTTGGGAAAACTTTCTTACCTGGGAAGCTTCAGAGAAACTCCAGGTTTGGATGGGCAAGTTCAGGGAGTGGTGGCCAAACACAGGCAATAATCCTAGTAACCACCATAGAAACAGCTGGCCCAGACACTCCTCCACCACCACCACCACCACCACTACACATTCAGAGAGAATAGCTTGGCTGTTGCTGTTAAAATGAAAACACATTTTGCAATATAGAAATGCAGAGTTATGAGCTATGTAAGGTTCCCAGGAGGATGTCAGGGTCAGAGGGAAACTGTCCTGAGTAGAGTACATGTGCCAGGTTATAGAAATTTGTGCACCAAGGTGACTCCTGTCTGATAACACCCCTCACTCCTATATTGGGTTCTCAGTACATCCTCCCATTTCGAGGAGTCTAGAAGGGGCACAAACCTACACCCCAAATAGGAAATCCTTTATTCCAGTTACCTGTAGGGAGGTGAGATTCTCACCCATTTATTTATGAGTATAGCCAGTCTCATTCATTCATTCACATACAAATACACTCACAGCCAAGTTTCCTGACAATTGAAGAAAGAAATAAAAATACACAATGAAAAAAAAAAAAACATAGAGGAAACTATAGTAATTCAGGGAATAACAGTGAAATCAAAGAAAATTCTACTCAGTATTGTCAAATTTAATAGAGAAAATAATTACATTCAAAACATAAGAAAAGACAGCTACAAACGTGAATATACTCAGAAGATAAAATCAACTCTTGGTAACCTAAATATAATGACAGAAAAATAAAAATGTAAGTCTGAAGAAACCTCCGTGATAGTAAAATCAAAAGACAAAGGCATAGAAAGAATGGGGCAAACTATACGAGAAGCTGATCTAATTCACAATGCAAACCATTGGCTCTGGGAAGTAAAGAAATAGAAATCAAAGGAAATATAGAATGAGAAGGAATTCTCATAGATATAATAAAAGAAAATGCCCCAAGTCTAAAAATAAAATGTTTTTGAAATGAAGTAGAGCTTTCACTGCCTGCCGAGGAAAAGCAAAGACGGAGCGGCCTGGAGAGCACATCTAAATAGAATCTGTTCCTTTTAGAACAGGAGGCCACGGGGCTCAGCACAATGCGTGAAGGTAACAATAAGGGACACAGGATAACACGGTGAACGCCAACATCCATGGCAGGCAGCAGGAGACACTCCTTGCATCAGCAATAAAGGCAGAAAAGATTTTGTTCAACAGACACTGCAGCCGTTGACCAGCTTGGCAACCTCCTTCGGCCAGAATTAAACCTGTGCACACGGGTCAGCTATCCGCTTCACAGCATGCTTGGATTCTGAGTGAGGGAAGAGACAATAACAAAAATAATTTAAGCAGGTAAATGCTATCAAGATAATAGGTCTGTGGAAGGGTGAGCACTGACCAGGGGACCGGCCAGGGTGTTTGCGTTGCAGATGAGGAGGCGTGGGTGTGCAGAGCAAGGCCACTGTCATGACTATGGGACAAGCTGAAACTGGGCGTGTGGCTGGATCACAGGATGCTGAGTGTAGACTCCCCCCGCGCCTCCCCGCAAGTGTGTACCAATGAAGCAGAAAAACATGGAAGTAATTCCAAGAAAAAGCAGATGATTTTCATGGTGGCCATGTAATTACTGTGTGACACTGGAGAACTAGATTTCTCTTTTCTAGAAAGTAGGATTCGGACTTGACCATCTCAAGGACTGTCTCCTCCAAAATTCAGTGATATTCACACACAACAAAAAGCACTTACGATAAACCACATAACATGCATTTAAAATACTTCTACCTCTACATATAAACTTGTTTGTTAAAAAAATCCTTTTGTAATTATAGGTAATATGAAAACCTATGCAGTTTTGTCAATAGTGAATCATTTAAAGAACTGCTATTTTCAGCTAATGTCATATTTACGCAATTGCACAAAGGGTGAGAAGCATTCCAAAATACATTTCTAAATGCCAAGGTAAAGTGTAATGTAACACCTTCTTATATTGGCAATAACAAAACACTGTTGGTGCAACATTTAATACAAAGCAATCCAATGCAAGTTTGCCATCTCTTGATTAGACTTTACCTCACATCCATTTTTCTTTACCGAGTGCGATTGTTAGCTTCAGACATTGCATCTTTAAAAACATTTTATCTTTTTTAATTGTACTTTTTCTTTATGGAAGGAATGTCTATTGAAAAGCTGTATATGAAATAAGGGTATGTTCACATGTCCTCAGATGGATGTTACAACATTTTAAATAATCAAAAATAAAAGCAATGTGCACTAAAATGAAATACATCCGTGGATACCTGGAAGATTCATAAAAATATGAGCGTATGATTTAATTTGTAGGAAACCACAAAAGAACATCACCAAGCATATATATACATATAATCAGAAACATTCAAAATCCCATAAAATAATTGCAGTATGCAAATAAAACTCTTAATTGCAAACATCTTTGAGGAGAATCTTCCAATCAGTATGCGGTAAGAGGAAAGACATCTGGAACAGGATATCAGCATTTTATCTTACTCATTTCTGCATTTTAATTGTTATTTAATGAAAACAGAGCATTTCTATAAAAGTATATAGAAAATATTTATGATTATACAAGTATGAACAATATGAATAAGAAGAACATATACATTTTATGAACATTTAATTTTGTATTTAGAAGTTAAGCAAATTGGAATTTGCTACCTACTTTATAGTAAATCTGCACTTGATCCTTTTATAAAGATGATTTAGTGTATGACAATTATTTTAATATAAATATCTATAATGAATACATATGTAGTCATTTATAAAAAAGTCATGAAAAAATTTTCAGACACATAACTTTGATTAAAAAACCCAGCATCCATCAATAATCTTTTGAGAATTTTTCACAGATTTGAAGAACAGACCATTCTTTAAAAAAGGAAAAAGATTTTTTTTTAATGAATACAAGAACTGGGGTATAGGCCACAGTTTTGGGGTGAGAGGATTCATCAGAGAGAGAGAGTGGGGAGCAGAACAGACAAATCCACTGAAATCCACTTCTGAGGGGAGCAGCAGGGAGACAGGAGAGGTCTGCTGCGCCCTGTGGGTCAGCTCCCTGGTCGGGGTTCGAACTCATGCTATGGTGGCTGGCAATAGCTTGATAGCGCTGAGACTTAACCCGTGCGCCACCAGGGAGACTATTCTTTACTGCAATTCATAGAGCTATGCGTTATAGTAGCTGAAGAATAGTAAATTTTAATTTATCATAGTATTGGTCTGTTCAGCCTCTGACATGAACTCTAAAATGTATGGACAGATGATGGGAATCAATTTAACTATTTAAAAGTGAAGCAGATACAAAAAAATAGGTGGAAGAGAAAAAGGTTCTGAGACCATTGTTCTCGAATGGAAGCCCCACAGAGAGGGGGCCTCACCCAGCCCCAGGGACTCTGCCCGACCCTGAGGACGGTGGAGCCCACTTGTGTGCTGTGAGGGCCACTGTGCTTGGTAGTTCTTTCTTGGAGTAGCTCAGCCTGCGATGTAATTTATAATTCCCTAAATAAAGGAATACGTGTTAGTGTTATCTGAAAGGAAGGAAAGAGGAGAGGTGCAGACCCCAAACTCCACACCTGGTGATTCAGGATGAAAGGGCATCCTGTGCAGACTTTCGCCCCTCCCTGCGGGTGGCTCAGGTGCTCCCACACCTGCAGAGCTGCAGGGTCGCTCCGCGTGTTGGGTCTTCAATAAACTTTATGGAAGCATTTCACCAGTGGAACACAGTTCAACAAACATTTAATTCAATCTAATGCCTTTGACATTTAGAAAGCACAACTCAGACACACTAAACCTTCACAATTAGCTCCTGGACACGCAAGGACTCTGAAGAGATGCATATTTTTCTCAGGTTCTCATGGTAATAATGTCGAAGCGTGATACGATTTATTAATCTTTTCCACAAAATTCCGTGAATTGCCTTGCTCACTTTAATGACAAATATGACATCAGCCAAAATGGTAAATTTTAGTCATCTAAAGTTGTTCATGAGCTGTACCGACCCAAAGATCTGCTTTAAAATAGAAGTAGAAGAGAAATAGAAATTTCTTCAAATTGCTCAGATAATTGTAGTAAAATGTCCCATCTAAAAAATTTAACTGCTGATTCACGCACTATTTCACACTCCAAGTTTCATTTTATTTTTGCCAACTTCTATTCCTGAGCAAAAATTAGATGAAAAAATTACATAACTTTTATTTTTTTTAAAGATTGATTTATTTATGCATACAAGAACCGGGGTACAGGCCAAATGAGCGGGAGGGTGAGAGGAAGCACCAGAGACAGAGCAGGGAACAGAACAGACAGATGAACTGAAATACACTGCTGGGGGGAGCAGCGGGCGAGACAGGAGAGGTCTGCCACGCCATGTGGGTATCTCCCTGGCCAGCCGGGATTGAACCGGCGCTGCAGAGGCTGCAGACAGCTTCACAGCCCTGCGCTCAACTGCCTGCGCCACCGGGGAGGCCCCATAATTTTTAACTTTTTATGAAAACATTGTTTTGCTGTGAAAGTCCAGCCCAATTATTGACAGCAATGTCCCAGAAAAGGCAGTAATTTGCAAATGCAAACTGAAGTAGAGCCAAGCCCCATCAAAACAATCAGTGTCACCTGATAAGCGATTACATCAGTGCACCTAAGGGTGCTGGGTCTCCTTCTCTGCACGAGCTGCTGCAAGGAGGTGGGGGTGACAGTGAGCTAGTCCCAGCCTCAGAAAACTATTTCGGGGAGGTCTACCAGCACAGGGGACCCCAACTTTAACACGTCAGTAACCAATGACTCTCAATAAAAATAAAATAAAATATATATGTTGTAGCTGCCCTAATTATATCTTATAATAGGACCCAAATCCTTGCTACATGACCTCTGCATGGTCTCTGATATTTGATAAAAAAAAAAAAAAAAAAAATCCAACCTGCAGAGAGTAGACTAAAAACTTACCCATCATGCTCTGCACATAAAAGTGAAATTTTGGTTTTGGATGAACTCTATTCCAAGGACATTGCACAGCCAAAAAACAAAGAAACAAAAATTTTACTTGTCATGTTCTTCTATTATTTTACTTCACACTTCATTTGTTTCTGTTCCACAGCCTTGTACTTTATTATTACTTGTTGTTACTAACAGGCACATTCGATTTAATTCCAATAGAAGTTTCTGTCATTTATTAAACTATGAAACTAATGACTGTAGCATGTAACAGGTTTAATTACATATATCGATTCCAGTGTTGAATCTCCTTGTTTGTTTCTTACAAATAATCCAGTTAACTCTATTTATAATTTGTTGATGATTTAATCTAGTTAATCTTGCAAAAGGAAATCTTTTAATGTCCACAGGTGAGGAGTTTAGTGTCATTAAAGTTCCTTTTTATTTGTAAGGCACAAAACTTTATTTTACATTCAAAACAACCTTCAACCTATTGCCTTCTGTTGACCTTCAGAGTTCATATAAGAGTGAATAGTAAAATTCTAGCTACATATCTTATTACACCGTTTTGATGATGTGTGACTATTTCTATGATAATCAATGAAAGGATATTATCATTTATTTTCTTTGCACCTCCTTCTCCCTGTCACCACACACACATCAGTGCACAGAGCTAGGTGTGAAGGTATGATTTTTGCTACCTTTCCATTTTTCAATCTATCTGTTCTAATTATGTGAATATTCCAGGAGAAATTCCTTTCAGATCCTACCAGATCTTAATATCTTTGGTCAGATACCTGCAAAAGCAGATGGGTTTGGCTTCATAGATAAGATGAGGTTTCCAATCGGTAAGTCTTTACTTATGACTCCTGAAATCTCCTAGCCAAACCTGTGACCCCCTAAAGTAGGTAAGAATCTGGATTTAAAAAAAAAAATCTAGGTAAATAAATCATTGCACATATGCACACACACTCAGAGATCTTGTCTCAGTGTGTTCACACCTCCACATTCACCTCTCCTGTGCCAGCCACAGAGACACTAAGAGATTTCAAGTCCTTTAGTGCTTGTAACGCCAGTAAAACCACGCCCCTGCTTCAGGCTGTTTATAGCACTTTCCCCCATGAAAATAGTGCCCAGAACAAAGAAAGAAGCTCCTGCCTCTCCCAGCGCCCAAAGCAAAGCCAAGAAAACAATGCTGAATGGCACCACCCCACAGGAAGAGGATCTGCATGTAAACCACCTTCTCCCAGCCCAGGACTTTATACTCTGGAAGCAGCACCCCAAATCCTCTGAAGAACACCCTTAGGAGACCCATGCTTGACCACTGCCATCACCCAGCTCCTCCAGACTATTGAGACCTCCATGAAGAGGACAGAAGACAACACATTTGGGTTCATGGTGGACACCAAGGCACCAGATCAGAAGGATGACATGATTGTTTCTTGTGGGGGAGGGGGTATTTTTTAATTTTTATTTTCAATTTTTGGGGTTATATTTTTCTCTTTAATATGTGCATATGTTCCACTCACCCCCCAGCAAACCACCCAAACCCATCCCCCCACTGCTTCTGCTCCCTCCACCTGTTCCTGTGGTGACCATTAAATTCTTTAGAGCTGAATGTGATGATATTTCTACATAAAGAGGAGGCTGATGTGCTGGTGGTGGGTGTGATGCCTCTGATGACCCTACATCCCTAAGCCGTATAATATTGTAAACCAACCAAGCCTCAAAAAAATAATAAAATTAAAAAAACTAAAATAAAGACCAGGTTGATAAACAGGGAGCAGACACCAGCCAGTGAACACTGAGGCTCCCTGCCTTAGCAGCACGGGCTGTTACTCGGTGCTAAGGGTGGGGTGGTGCTGCTTTTTGTAGAGATCTATCCAAAAATTAGAACAACAGAACTGAATGATGGACTAGGCAACTGGTTTGAGACTCTTTTGTCAGCTCTTTCAAAATTTTGATATACAAATACTCTATTTTCTTCCTACAGGTATAAAACATGGAAGAGTTTGGGAGGGCGCATGAAATAAAACAATTCGTGTATTTACATATTTGTATTGCTCCACTGTTTGATTTGCATATTTAACAAATCCGTTCTGCTTGGGTCGAAGGGACTGAAAGAAAGAAACAGCCTAAATTCTGCAACAATCCACAGCAGAGTCTGAAGTCACCAGGTCACCTTTGAAAAGCACGTCAGCTGGCATTTTTATTTTGTCAAGTTTTTATAGTCTCCTCTGCAAAATAAATATAAAAGATGAAACAAGGCTTGAAGAATTTCATTGGGAATTTCCAGCATATTAAAATGTAAATATTTTCCTTATGTCAACATTTTCCTTTGAACACTCACACAGGTTTATTCATTATTATAAACTGACAACAACTTATGAAAATTCTCAGTTGATCTGGTCAAATCTAATTGCCTCCTGTCGCTAACTCAACTGGCCCCACACAGCTGGCCTTCTTCGTCCTGCCAACTTCAATCATGACAAGGAGAAGAAGAATACATTAAAGTTGCACAAAGGGTGAGCTCTTTTAATGGTAAGATGCGATCTCAACCTTTTTACTTATTAATACATCTGCATAATAACAGAATTTCTATCCTGATTATGAAAAGCAATATTTATTTTTCTCTCCATAACCTCTTTCAAAAGTTAAAATGATCAAAATAAGAGGGATGCTGGTCTGTTTGTGATTATGAAAGCTACTTTAACAGCTAAAGGAGCTCCCTAAAACTAACAAAAATTCAAATAAACTCCCGCCAGGAGACTGACCACGCAGTCTGCCTGCAAACCATTTCTTTGATTTATTTTGTCATGAAAATAGAAAAGTGGTCCTTGCTAAGCTTAATTGAATAACATAGATCAGAATATTATATCCTTCATACATTTATGATTTTTGTAGCGATAACCGATTTTACGTGTGACTCCTCTATGTGAAATATGATACAAGTAGTGTCCCAGGGACTGTTTTAGGTCACGAGTTGGAGCTGTCTTTCTATTATGTCGTTTCTAACTCATTTTTCTCTGTGTCTGTGTTTGATTAGGGGAATGTCACATCAGAATGTTTGACCATAAAACCAAACCACATTCCATGACTGACTTTCAGTATAATATCATCAATCTTTTCAAAAGGTGGAAGTGACCTGATGAAAATGTATCACGAAAATGACAAGATTTTTAGCCTTCCTTTGCCTACTTCTGCAAGAAATGACTTCCTAGCTGGTAACTGCCTATCCGCATTCTTAATTCAGTTACTAGTTTTGCTCCAAGTTAAGAGTCTGAGAAATTAACCACACACTAGAGTTAATTAGATGAAAACCATGTAATATAAATAACATTTATTTATTTATTTTTAAGATTTATTTTATTTATTTATTTATTTGTTTGTTTGTTTGTTTATTTGTTTATACAAGCACTGGGTACAGTCAGAAGCGCTGGAGGGTGAGAGAATTCACCAGAGCCAGAGCAGGGAGCAGAGCAGGCAGAAGGACCGAAGTACACTGCTGAGGGGAGCAGCGGGCGGCAGGAGAGGTCTGCGCGCCATGTGGGACCCTCCTCCGGTGGCCGGGGAGCAGCCGGGCATCGAACTGGCGACGCAGAGGCTGCGGGCAGCTTCACAAACCGGCACTCAACTAACTGCTGCGCCACCAGGGAGGCCCCAAATAACATTTTTTTAAACAGAAAACAATTTTCCCCAAAATGTTAAGTCCTGGAGATTAAATTTATTAAAAAAAATTCAATTTTACTATCTTTCAAATATTCAACAAAATACTAAATAATTCTATTTCTTTCCATATGGCTTATCCTGTTATTCAATGTAGTTAGAAGGAAATAAAATATTAGTATATCATTTATGCTCTCAATATAGATATATGAAATATAATAATCTCTTACGTGAAAACATTAATTTAGATAAGCATCAACGAATGTTCAGCAGAATAAACAGATAAACTTCCTCTTTGAGCACCAAAGATCTTGAAAGCGTTCAGTACATTTATTAACAGCATTATGCAATTGTTTATGCCTTTAGTTAAAAATGTACTTAAGGAAAAAAAAACTGATTGCATTTATCACTACCTTTGATATTTATTTCTTCAATTTTTTCAGTATTAATCTTTTTGTTCTGTGAAACTGATAATGAGGAAGTATATATCATTTCAGAACATTTTTCTTTCTACTGAGCTGCAACGTTGAATGTTACTGTGAAAAAAAAAAGCCCTCAGCTCCTTCACTTTGATATTTGCTTGATATTTGCAAGAAAGTGATTCTTCTGAAATATTACCTTATTGTCTTATTTTGTTAGATATAAAATAGGAGCCAATGCAAATATTGAAAAATAAACATTCTCATTTTATATCTGAGCACAAATTCAATAAAATCAAGTATTCTAAAGTATAATATGATACTTAATTAGCTGATATTAATTATTTATCTAGATTTATACACATGATAATAATTTTCAGGTTAATCCTGAAAAGTAACTAAAGCAAATATATTCAACTTTATAAACTTGATTAATTTTTATGATATTTTCCTTAATTTTGTCTTTTTCTACCTTCAAAGTATCATTTTAACATTTAATTTGGCAACTAATGTGTATATTTGCATAAACCCATACTTAACATTTATTCTAAAGGCCCCTAGACAAAAATCTAAGTTAGCTTAAAAGGTCAAAAATATAAGATTTGTAAATGTTGCAATAGTAAACTTGATAGTTCACAGGAATAATATACTAGTTATCAGATATTGTACTCTCGACAGGAAACATACTTTCTCTGAAAGCAACAAAATAAATCAAAGTCTGCCTGCTTTGATAAAGAAAATGTACTTGTTTCATGTATCAAAATAGTTTTTGATGTATTGAGACATTTTAATTCATGCCTTGACTTTCTCTTAAAATTTTTCTTAGTTCACACTAAAGCTATTTGTTAGGAGAAATTATTATTCCAGTTCCTCTTCATGAAAATATTTCTATATGTTTGAAGTAATTTTAAAGTACTCTCTTAAAATGTGCTAGTTTATAATACTGTAAGATACAATAGTAAGAAAAATGATTATATGTTTTTCCACTTGCAGTATGGAGCCAAGCCAATGTCAAATTTCTTGTATTCTGTACTCTAAGATTTAAGTTTTTAGCCTTCTTTTAAATAAGATATATGTGTGAGTTTTATTTTTTCTTTGTATATTATGCATTTTAGCTTCCTTTATATTAATTGATTCATTATTCAATTTAAATGTTGTTTACCAACATGTATTATGGTGTGTATTTTTCTGATTTCTGCTTCTGTCAATGATGGAATTAGATTCCAGTCTGAATGCAGCACAGCAAACAGCCATCTTTAAGTGCTATGTGAGAGTTTTTCCCATGGCCTTTGTTGAGGAGAATACGTGGAGAGGCAGAGAGGAGGAACTTGAAAAGAAGGAAGTCCTTTTTGTGTGTGGCTGTTGGTCTCTAAGTGCAGCTGGAGCTTTGGGAAGGAGTCAGGACAAAAACAGAAAAAAGAAGTAGCCTTTCTAGATGACAAATCAAGAAAACCAAAAGTAGGAAAAATCTGGCTACTGGAAAAAAGTGTTATAATACTGCAGAAAAAAAAGTTTGAGGGAGGGGATACCTTAATTTTATGGAATACATTTTTTAATTACCCCTGAGTCAAACATGAGCAGACTCAATTCAGCTCTACTGGAGACAAAAGAATATAACTGTGTCCAGAATTAGGCCCAGACACCCAGAGTTCATGGTTAAGTTCAGTCATGATAATTACTTACTCAGCGAAAGAAACAATTCACATTGAAAAACAAATAAATACAAATCTCTCTTCTTTATAATTTCTGTATTGTAAGAATAAAAATTCCACTAGATGAATTTCTAGCATGGTTCACATTCTCAAGAGTAATCAATTGAGATCAGGCTTGCCCGGGCCAAGATGTTGGGACTAGAAACAAGGATTTTAAAGGGGCTGTTAAAACTCTCATCACTAAAGCTGAACAGGATTATACTGACAGTGACAGAAAAGTTGGGAAATATCAATAGAGAGAAAGAAATGACAAAATGAGCCCAATGCAAATTCTAGAATTTGAGTTCAAATTCCAAAATTAAAAAATCCAATTTACTGGGGTTAATCACTGCATGCAATTGAGAAATTAGTGCCTGAGATAAAAGATAGGCAATAGATCATCTAGTGTGAAAGAAAAGACCTGGAAAGGAAACAGGGACTTCACTTGTTAAACAACATGAGGAGCTCAGCTGACATGTAACTTTATGCAGGAGGAGAGGAAACCAGAGATGGGGGAACGTTATTTGCAGAAATGAGGCACCAAAATGCCCCAAATTTGATGTTCACTGAGTCTCAAGCTGAATAAATATGAGGAAAAAGGGTTAGACTGCAGCTCTGCAGAGTGAGATGCTGAAAGCCAGAGATCAAAAGCAAAGCTTGAGGGCAGCAAGAGAAACACAAC
The DNA here is from genome assembly GCF_014898055.3 of Talpa occidentalis. Lineage (NCBI taxonomy): Eukaryota > Metazoa > Chordata > Mammalia > Eulipotyphla > Talpidae > Talpa > Talpa occidentalis. The sequence goes on from NW_023605194.1 coordinate 116,553,746, forward strand.
CCGTTAAATAAGCGAGACAATTAATGGCCGACTTCCCACCGGAAACGATGGCTGGCCAAGAAAAGTTGAATAAGTCTCCAAGTGAGGACAGAAAAATTCCTGTTACCACTGAAAATGTTCATCAAGAATGAAGGCCAAAAAAAAGACATTTTTAGATCAAAGAAAACAGTGATTTTTTTGCCATTGCTCTTCCCTTCAAGAGTTACTGAAGGAAATTCTTCAGACTGAAAGGAAACGTTCCTGGATGGGAACTTGGAGCTTCAGAAAAGGGTGTAAAGGATCAAAACTGGTCAATATTAGGCTGAAGGCAAGTGGCTGCTTTCTCTCTATTTGCTTTGTAATTTATGTAACTTTTCAAAGCAGAATGATAATGCTGATGTGGTGCCTGTTACTTGAAAATATAATACATATAACTAGACCTTAAAGGTTGTTTTTTGAAACTGTGTGTTGACAAGATTCTACATGTCATGTAACATGGCACAATACTAACTGCATTTTTTTTTTTTGCAAAAATAATGCAGAGAAGTGTAACTAAAAATTAATAGAAAAACCAAATTCCAAAAAAAATATTCAAGAAATGACAATCTGGAAAGGAGATGCAGGAGAAAAAAAGCAGAGGAGACACATTGATAACAAAGAATAAAATGGTAGATTCAAATTCCTCCCTATGAATAATAACAATAAATGCCATAACTTGAAGAAATTGTCAGAAGAAATCAAGAACTATAAAGACTATCAACCTAAGATAAAATGGTCTACACCGTGAAGGGTTGCACGCAGCATGAAGAAGGAAGGGTGGTCATGGAAGGCCATCTCATCAGGTAACTTCCACAGGTGTTTATGCTCCCAAAACAAAGGTTCAAACTATAAAAGAAAATTTGAAAACATTGGAAGGAAACGAACAAGTTCTCAATAATAGAAAGGATTTTAACATCCTTCTCTCAGTAATTTATAGCCCAAAAAGAATAAAGCCGTGAAGACATGGCAGATTTCAACACCACTCTCAAGGGCCTGGACTTAGTTGCTATTGATGGAACATTTTTCCCTAAAAAGGGCAAAGTGATTTGTCTTTCAAAAGCAAAAGTCATGTCACTAATCTATCCAGTCTTCGGAAAATTTCAGATCTTGAAATCAGGTGTAGTATTTATTTGACAATAAACAATCTAAGTTGGATCAATAAGATATGTATATATTTAGAAATTGAATATTTGAGTAAAAAAAACCCACTTCTAAAAATACCACCAGGTCAAAGAAGGAACAAATGTTGGGTGCCACCCAGCTTTCCAGGGGTCCCCTGCTACTTGGCCCCAAACATAAGTGGATCATATAATTTTTACTATTTCCCTATGAACAGACTTGGAATACTTTTTAAAAAAATGGAAGTGTGAAAATATGATGTTTCAGAAATAATATTTGAAAAGAGAGCTGCATCATCCTAGTAATTTTCTCTCTCTTCAAGCTCTCTCTAATGAGTTACTCAAAAATGTTGCCAAAATTTCTGTGAACCCCATATAACGTATCAGTTTTCAAAGTGTACTTGATTATCTGCAAACTGTCTCTCTGTCATTAGTTATGTAGGAAAAGAAAAAAGAAAAGATAATATGGAAGACCTTAATGTAACTGAGACTTTCTCTGCAGTGATTCAATGAATTGGGAATTAATTATCCAAATAGTTGGAGACATAATCTAAAAATGAATTTCATAGTAAACTTTTTATAAGTAAGGTAGATAGGTTTGGCCAAGTTTCTATCAACCACATTTTTTCTTAATATGGAAAAATTAGTTAGATGTAATGAATCTCTCTTTCCAGCTTTCTTTTTCATGAGGGCTCCAAGACTGATGTGAGTAGGACTGTGTCATTATCTGTGAGAATGTCCATATATTTTCATAGCTAAATAGAGCAAAATTGAGGGGAAAAATGTCTGCATGGGAAAAAGGGAAAGTGATTACTCTGGCCAAAAAAAACCAGAGACTCAAATACACAGACGATTTTTTTTGAAATATTTATAGAAGCTTAATTTTTGCAGTTCCCATTTGCTCCCTAGCTTCATCTTGCTGAAGAAAAAAAAAAAATTGTCCGTGAAATGCTAGATTTTTAAAAATGCATATTAGACTCTAGTGCTTTTAAACATTACTATTTCTCTTCTGTTAGGTTTTTGCCTCAGGCAATAACCAACCCCTAACACAAATATTGAAAAGGAAGAAGGAAAGAAAAAAAAAAAAGAAAGAAAGACACTCCCTCCAGAGACATACTAAGAAATCTTAGGATTTTGAACAATCAAAAAGGCAAAGGTCATCTGGGTTATGTGAAAACCCCTCTGAGGGAAAAATTGATCCATTCCTTTAATGTTCTCCACAAGGAGGATTAATTCTCTTTGAGTCTCTTAAATAATATAAGGGAAAACCCATTAAGGAGAAGAGACAATTCGCTGCTCTGGCTGCCTGATTCATAGAACTTTCAAAACCAATCCCAGACTAATATATTCGATATTGATTTTGATTTTTATATTATCTTAAACCCAGAGAAAATTTATTTCCTCCTAAAAATATAGTTTAAAATAACCAACTAATACTCTGTCTTCAAAGTTGCTATTGAGAAACTCTTCAAATACTAGCAAAAAGTTTAGAGTAGGAGGCGGAGTCGAAATTTTGCAATTCATGTTATCAATTACCATTTATCACTCCCAAATGATGAATATTAAACGAGCGAGACTTCATTCTAATGAAAGCATAAGTAATAGAAAGCACTCTTTCATTACATTGTACAAAACATTGTTTTATAAAATCTAGGAACATTGCATTTATGGCTCATGATGTCTTTAGCAAATTTAATGTACACCAAGATGAAGAGAGACAGACTCTGCGGTTAAATTGTTTTTAAAAGTTTGTGCAAGCCACTTAAACCTCTGTTTCCTGATTTTAAAAGGAAGGAATTAAATGATTTCTAATCCCCTTCTAACGCAAACATTCACCGCTAAAGAAGCCTGCAGGTACTAAAGAAGAAAGCCACTGAAATTGCTTTTCCTGTCAGAGCCCCAAGTTGGTGATTATCATGCATTTTTGGACATTTCTATTGCACTATAGACCATATATCATGAAATCCACAAATAAAGACTCTACACAATTTTTATTATATTCACAGCATCGTATAACTATGCCGCAATATAAATTGGAAAGACATTACCACCCCCTACCCAGTTCCTCCCAGCCATTAGCTGTCACTCCCCGCACGCTCCATCCTGGGCAGCCTGCGGCCTACTTCTGTCTCCACAGGGTCATCCGAATGCTTCAAATACCTGGAGCTGTGTGGGCTTTCCTGACCGGCTACTTTCACTGACTGCGATGCTTTTAAGTTCGTCTGCTGTTGTTGTGTGTTACCAACACTTCATTCTCGTTTATTGCTAAATACAAGATCTAATTTGTGGCTATGCCACAGAATGTCCCTTTATCCCTCTGTGGATGGGCTTCTGTTTCCCCTGTTTGGCTATTATGAAGAATCCTGCTATGAGTATTTGTGAACACGTTTTTGAGTAGACACGTGTTTTCCTTTCTCTTGGATACATACCTGGGAGAAGAATTACTGGGTCACCCGTAGTTAGCTCTCTGTTGAGGAATGTCCACCTGTTTCCACTGTATTTGAAATGAAACTGTTGTAGTTTTTCCACTTACTCACCAACACTTGTTATTTATCTCCCTTCCTTGTTGTTCTTATGACAGCCATCCCCGTGGGTGTAAAATGGTATCTCGCTGTGGTTTCCATTGCATTTCCCTGATGATTAGTGACGTTCACTATCTTTTCATCAGCTTCTAGGAGAAGCATTTATGCAAATCTGCCCCCATTTTTAACTGAATTATGTCTCATTATTGTTGAGTTGTGTTACTGATATATTTTAGACGCAATATATAATTTCCAACTATGGCTTTTCTTTTCCTTTTTGATGGTATGTATTCCTCTAACCATTTAGAAATTGGGACAAATTAGCAGGAAACTTGTTTTCTTCTTTCTCAAATACATAAAATCTTTAGGAACACAGTATGGCTTCTGAATGTCTTCAGTTGCTCCTATTCTTGCAATCTCCTTATTCTATAAACTATCCAGATTGAAGAAATCTCTGTTTAATTAAATTAAAATACACTTTGTTCTTTATTTTGAAAGTCTGCACAAGTGTAGCTTCCTGGTAGCTGCTTCAGATTTCCTTTGGAATATTCAAAAGACTCAGCTTATTCCTATTCAGAAAAGGTTTGGGGAAAATATAATTCAAAAGCGGCACACTAATAGTTCATTGATATCGATATAGCTTCTGCTTCAGCAACGCCGCATAGAAATGAAATTAAAATCATAAAAGCAGAAAAAGACATGCAGATGCGTTGCAGACGGCAACCCACGGGCACCAGGGCAATCGACAATCAACTTTCATTACTGTCTCATTTTTCTCTTTTATGCACAATCAACGGTGCTTTCCTTTCCTTTTATTTATTCTGCCATTTATTCCAGTTTTAACCAAGATCTCACCCTAGCACTTTTTCTTTATCTTTTATTTCACAACCTCAAATTTTCTGAAGGTTCTTACAATTATGACAGTCTAGAAAGCAATCCTTTAGCAATCTTTTTTTTTTTTTTTTGGGTGTGGACAGCTATAAATAAAGGACATTATTTATTGAGATAGCCTTGGATTTAGAAATTGAATCAAAAGTACACACGGGTGTTTTGTTAATGGATCAGAAGCCTGGAACTGAGAAGTAATGCACCGACACAGATCACCTGCAGCAGGACCGAGCAGCACATGAGCTTGCTGGAGATCACACGTTGTTCGCAGGGAGCAGGTGCTTGGTCACTGCCTATTACTGTGTTCGGTTATGGATCTGTTCTCAGAGATTTCATTTTAGTCAAATATTTTAATTAATAAATCTAAATAAAATAATTAATAGACCCCTATTCCACTACCCCTTTTGAATTCTCCATTTCGAATGAAAGAAGCTGCTTAGCTTATTGTCCAAATTCAAAATTCATTATACAGCCATGTGACTTCATTGTTTATTGTAAGAGTCTCAGCTTGTGTATTTGAACCATTGGGCTTGCTCGAGTCCCCTGTCTGGAATGGCGCCTCTGCTCACCTCCTGCGGCTCCTGTCAGAGCCTCTGCAGACTGGCTGGACTGCAGGGCCTGGGGTGTCATTACGATGCACATTAGAGTTTAATAAATGGTGAAATGCCCTGTGCCTGGTGGGTGTTTGCTGCCGTGGGTTCAGTCTGGGTTCTCATAATGCCTGATTTACAGAAAACTGAAACGGAGCCGCTGACCAATGCACCCCAAGGGCTCTCTCGACCCCCCACACCAGTGAACTTGGGGCCGGGGCTCTCTGGGGACCCCCTGGCTGGCCAGTACAGCTCACCCTCCCACCATGTCGCACCCTCTGGACTGCAACTCCTCTTCTTACCCCTGAGTAATCTCGGGCTGGGCCCGAGATTTTGAGGTGAATGTGGGGCCCATCAGTGCTGGCTTGAGGCACAGTCACCCCCTCCACAGCCTCAGGCCAGGCCCAGGTGACCCTGGCTGTGCTTGAACCTTCCTGCGGCTGAGCGTGACTGTGGCATCTGATGTCTGAGGAGAAGCAGAGCGTTGCCTAAATACCCTCATCGGCTACTGGAAGGAATCATCATTCCCACTCCTAAAGCAACGGTCAGAAAAATAAAACACAGAGCTGCAACCTGTTTAATTAAACAGCAGTTACCAGATCCCTCTGAAGGAAACGTGGATCTGACTGTGGTTTATAAACTACAACCAATTCATATTATCCCGCATTTTCCGGTGTTAATTCTCCTATCCTCTATGTGTGCATTTCATAAATAAGAGCTGTGTACCTTGGAGGAGTTGCTTGAAGGCATTTTATATAACCCTGATATAATAAAAAAAAAATCACTTTTTCAAAGTTACATCTTCTTGGTAGTTAAAGTAAAATCAAATTGGTTGAGGTATTTCTAAAAATTCAGCAGGGGAATAATGATGTCAGCTGTTTAATACGCTAAATTCAAGAAGAGGACACTTTCCAATGCAAATAAGGGTCGTGTTGGGAAAAACTTGAGTTTCAGACCAATCAATTCTTCTCTCTCTTTCTCCTTTACTTTTTCTACTATTTTGAAGTATGTCAAAGAAATATTTTTATTTCTAGATAATTTTTTAAAGATTTATTTATTTATGCATACAAGAGCTGGGGTACAGGCCAGATGCATGGGAGGGTGAGAGGATTCACCAGAGCCAGAGTGGGGAACAGAACAGTCAGACCGACTGAAATACTCTGCTGAGGGGAGCAGCGGGTGAGTCAGGAGAAGCCATGTGGGTAGCTCCCTGACTGGCCAGGGATCGAACTCATGCTACAGAGGCTGTGGATCACTTCATAGTGCAGTGCTTAACCCCTTGTGCCACCAGGGAGGCCCTAGATAATATTAATAAAAATTCATACCCAAGTTTGAATTTCCCAAATATCTGTGCTGAGTTTGAAGCCTTCCTAACAGTTCACAAGCACATGGAGCTGCCAAGCATAACTTACACTACACAGCTGATTAGTAGGTGAAGGGTGTGTTGTTGGGGGCAACTGGTTTCATGCATGTGGAGCAGTAAACTAAACAGCCACAGAATACTTGCTCTCTTTTCTACCTTGAACTCCTGGATTCTTATTATTTTTTTTTAATATGGACAAAATCACTGCTTATTAATTTGCTCGGAAATCAAAGGACTTGCAGAAAGCAGCGGCCCCTGCCCAGGCTGATTTCGTCTGCATTTAAATAACCGCATTTGAAGAGGCTAAGTGGACCTGTCTGGGCCGACAAGCCTGGATGGAAATCTTCTCCAATTAGAGAAATGCTATTTTTGTCATTACATATAATTTTGATGGAAAAGTTATTTTATGTCATTTGTTTTCAATAAATTGCAATCAAACCCAGGATAGCATATTAGCTTTAGAAATATCTAGTGATAATGGAAAAATTATGTCTTCCAGTTGTGCTTACCTTGTCTGGGATGGAAAGGCCCACATAACTGGGATGAGTCACTGTGGAAATGCTTCACTTCATGGTGTCCTTCTAGCGGTGACTAGATTCTTGGATAATTTTCACCTTTTATGAAAGCATCATGTTTTCAATGTTACTTTCTGCTATCCTTTACAAATTTTTTCTTCGTTATATTATTATTTGATCACGCAGAAATTCAATTAGGTGTATACATGACTTAATATATATATCCAGACAGGATAGTATTCCTATTGTAAATTCTTTTCTTAATGCAGAAAATATGAGCTATGCAAATCTAAATGATGCAGGCATATTCAAGAAGAAAGGTTAATTACATATATATTACTCAATTCACTTCCCAAATTTTCTGTTGTGATAATTTCTTTCACTTCTTTAAATATACCTAAGGGGAAGCTTTTAGTACGGTAGACTTACACACTTGTTAATTTGCTTTACTGTGGTTTATTTATAATTAATAAAGTTATAATTATAAAGTCCTTTCATGAGAGATTATTTTGGGGGGAATACATCATTAAACAAGCCTTCTTTGAACAAATTAACTATTTTAACAAACTTCCTCTCATATCTTCCTATTCTTTAAATTTCTTCATGCATCATGACGAAATATGAGAAATTGATAAGTTAAAACATATTTCAGAATGTTGTGTGTTATTATTCATTAATAAGGAATCTTAAGTTATGCTATTGAGTATAATGCCAGAAAAAATATATGTATATTTGATCAGTGGTGTTTGGCGGGATGGAAATACTTCTCAGAGAAAGCTAGTTTTATGTGAGGTTTTTCTTCAGAACATGGTATTTCTAAAGATGACTCATCTAGTCTATATTAATGGTGCTTAATAAACTTAAATAACATGATTAATAAATTGTGTCTGTTATATTTACTTTGTTGTGGGAGTAAGTGTTTTTGTATAACAATTGAATTTTCTAATTTAAATAAGGAAAAATCATGGTAGGAACTAGTAATCATCCCCTAAAATCTACTCTCTCTGTAATAGAGGAAAGTTAACTTGGCATCCTGCTGTCCTGTATCAGAGCAAGAGTTCAAGCAGTGCTCCTTGCAGCTTGATATGTCTTTATTAATAGTTTCTCACCAGGCAGGTGAACATAAGCGCCTGTAGAAGTTTCCTGAACGTTGCTTTAGATATACTCCATACTGTCCCTTTTTCCTTTTTTGTTTCTCCTTTCTCCGGCCTGGACCACTGATTCTACCTGCTGCCAGAGAATGAGAGCGAATTGGCTCAGCTGAAGGGTGCTGGATCCCTAGAAAATGATGCATCAGACCTGGGCTTTAAGCCCCTGTGAGGGTTCTAATGACCTTCTTTGTTATAACACCCTTATTGCAAATATGTCTACTGCTCAGAGTCAAACAAAACTGACTTAATAGTACAGGAAAGAATGGAACAGGTCATAAATATACTTGAAAGGGTGCGGAGACATCTCCTGTCATTGTACACCTCTTAGGGAATTATGCAATTACTTAAGAGCTCCACATTAAAGATAAATCTGGCAGAGGCCCATGAACTAAGAGTGGTGTTTATACTTGGAGTTGTAGAAAAGAAAAATAACAGAGACTGCATGTCAGAGACAGTATGGAGCCTGCCAAAGGGAGAGAGGCTCCCTAGACCCTGCAGTGAAATGAAGTAGCTTTCCTCAACAAATGACTGTGTTGGAACATCTCTGACAAGGCCTTCTTTTACAAGGATAGTCTCATTTTGCCTTCAAAGATTTTTTCTTCCTGATTATTTCAAGAGTTTGTTGTTGGATCTATAGGTGTTAATGATCTGAAGCAAGAGCAAAGGTTTGCTCCAGTCACCTACACTCGTGAGCTCAGTGTGGTCATGAGAGCTCATCCAAGAGGTAAGCGTGAACCTGTAATCAAGACATTTCAAAGCCCCATTCGGAGAGCATCTTCAACCACTAGCTTCAGCTCAGGCAGGTTCTAAATTTGCAAATAACAACTAAATAGTCTCAGACTCTTCGTCTGTAGATGGACATTGACAATATAAAGACATTTTCATTTATTGTCAGATCATTAATAGAACATATACAAGAGTTAGGGAGAGAGAAAACATTACATATGTTTATTTTTAAGGCTTTTTGACTAAAGGAAATTGTAAATATGTGGTGGATATGAAAGAGCATTAGGGAAAAACTGTTATTATGGGTAGAAATTTTAGGCTTTCAGGATATTCTTGTGGGACATTTTTTCTTACATACTTAAGATTTGTTTAAGTATCTGCCATTATCTGAACAATGTTATAGGAAGTAAAAGGAATAAGAGGACTAGGTTCTAGGGAAGCTCATTGGCTAGAGAGAGGAGCGAAAACAAAATTAAACTCAATATGAGAGGTGAGATTATGGAGAAAGCAGATGGTATTAGAATAACAAACATTGGGGTCACCCAACAGAGTTTAAGTCATATTAGACTTCTAGCTTGCACATTGGAGATTAGAAATTACATAGACAGATGAGAGAAAGGGAAAGGCATTTGTCATAGTGATGAATAATTTTGTGTGAACTTGGATGGACTGTTGTGGCTTGTTGTTCAGTCATGTATATGTGTAGATCTTCCTGTGAGGTATACTTGAGACTGATTAATCTTAAGAGCCCAATGATCATCCTCTGTAATCACCTACATGTTTGTTTTATTTTACAATTATTTTCATTGAGATAATGTTGATTAATATCATTGTTTGTGTTTTAGAAGTACAGGATCCCATAATTACTTGCAAATATCAGGAAATCAGCTCTTACACTAAATGAATACATACATTCCCTAAGAACCTTGTGCTCGCCCATTCAGCCCCAGAAACCTAGAAGAGCTGAGTCTCCAATTTCACAAACAATAATAACAAACTTCAGTCACTGTTCAAGTGACTCCCTCCTCCTCTCTCACAACCAACCTCATCACTTTTTCTTTGACTTCAACAGAAAATAATCTAGAATTACTAGATATTAATATCTAGTCTGAATACACCATTCTCAGGAAGATACTATAAGTTACAGAAATCACATGCAATTGAAATCAATGACTCAGTAGCATTTTTATCTCTGAAGAAAACAGATAAACAAACAAGAACTGTTCATATGAATCAGTACCTGGATTTTGAATAGTCCCCAAGCTGAGGTTTTCAAGTAAGCTTAGCCCTATGCTTCAAGGATTAAAACAAACTACTATTTTGCTTTGTTTTGTTTTATTGGTTGACATTTACTAACATTAAATGACTATTGAGTTTACAGGTATGAGAACCTGGTGTGGAGCCATGGAATCTGCTTGTTCTTTCAGGACTAATCCCTTTCTCTTTGTGTTCAGTGGCATAATGGCCTGTAGTTCATAGGTATGCGGTGCCGGCTAGCATGGTGCAGATGGGATCAATAGCATAATCCTATTAAATTCTGCAAAACAGTTTACTTTATGATGTAAAGTGGAATTGTGATTGATTTTTAAAGTAAACAGTACTTCTATATTCAACTCAGAGAAGAATAACTTTTAAAGCAGAAACTTTCCCTTGTGAGGGGCCATTGTAAGTCTCCGGTTTTCCTTGATTTTATAAATAAATTTTGCTTTGTGGCCTAATTAAAAGACATTGAATAGCAGCTTGTCTTTTCACTTAAAATTGCTTTGGCTTTGTACCAGCTTCTAAAGAGAGTGAGTGCATACTTTTAAGTCAACCTCTTAACTCCAGAACAATCCTGATTAAAAACAATAGCTCTTAAACAATGGCAAGGTTTCACTTGTTATAACATTTTCATTCCTGAAGTCCAGAGTTATTGAAAATATTTACAGCTAAGCAGTCAATATTCAGCCAATGCACAGTGCTATGTCATATTGCAGTATTAGAGTTCAGTTTCCTTTTTGATTAATCCCTCAAGTTGAAGAGCTAATTCCAGTACCAAGTCAAATTCCAAATATTTTTATCAGCCTCCCCCTACAAATACATCTAATCTGGGTGTAAAATTTCCAACACTCAACAACTCTCCCCCATATGATTAGTAGCTCAATAACTGTACAATCTTAAGCATATGATCGGATGCTTAAAGAGCCTTTAAATATCATGAAACTCTTTGGGAACATAAAATGTAATTCCTCTAAGTGAAATGACATTCTGCAGTATAAGTCCATTCAAGCTAAGGAATCTAAATATGTCCATATCAAAAAAAAAAAAAAGAGTTTATCGTTTTGACAATCTGTCTTCTGCCACATGAGCCAAAATATTTTTTCAAAGCATATTTGAGGCATAAACTACAGCTTGACCTGAAAAATATAAAATCAACTCAGTTTCCTCAAAGACAGTTCAAATGTTTGGGAGAAGATAATTTGCATTGACACCAAATGGGGATAGTCCACACAGCCTTGCTTTCTTTTTAGAAATGAGATGACTTAAGAGCACATAGAAAAGAAAGCACTGAAAAGAAATTTGTGGCACACCAGGAATTAGAAAAAAGAAACAGAGGCCAAAAGATTCCAAAGAGAGAAGACACAAATGCTCTCTGCTAGGTTGGCATCTGCCTGCCACAGTCCCCAACCTTACAGAGGAATGAGGAAAGACGGGACCAAAGGGAAACACAACTTCGGGTTGTCCACAAGGCGCATCTGATGTGAAAATAAAGTAAGAAGGTCAAAGGTCATGAGATCATCAAAATTATGCTAATAGGAAAAACCTGGGCAAGTTAATTTAGCATCAAAATATCCAGTTCTTCTTTTTCTAATAAAGAGGAGGAAGTGAGAGAAACAAGATAGTTCTAGCACGTGAAGCTACTTCTAAGTCCTGAATGTATCAGATCATTAAATATACATTATAAAATATTTGGAAATGTATGAACTGAGAATACTTGAGAAATCTATGAGTTGATAAGCACCATTTTTAATAATTATGATATGCTAACAAAAACAACATTAAGAAGAAAATCTAAAGGACTTTCAGTGCAAAAATGTGTCAACTACAATTTCATCACAATTGAATAAAAGTAAAAACCGAGTACTTTTCTAAACCAATTAACACAAAATAAATCAAAACCCTTGTTCCCCAAAAAATTAAAAATAGGGAAAATTAGTCTAAACATCCTTTGTAGTTCAACACCTAATATTAAACTCCAAAGTTACATTACCCTCATGGACTTCTTTCCCTATCTGCCAAATGAGGGCAAAGAGATAATACAGTACTAGAATATCCCATGTCTGTAATTTACTGTCAAGTGATTAAAGAAAACATAATGTTTGTCTATAACACATATATGGTGGTACGGGAGGGAAAAAGGAAGAGAGTTAGACACACAGGGGAAATGTTAGTCAGGGTGCCCAGGGCAGGTACCCAGCTGCTCCTTGTATAAATTTTGTATGTTCTTCTGTAAATGTGAAATCCACTTCTTTTGCAAATGTTCACATTTCTGTAACTACAGAAAATGCCAGCTAATGCTTTCCCATAGTCAGCTCTGGTCAATCATCCTAAAATTAAAATAAGATGATAGCAGATGTACTCTTAATTCTATTTGACTGTAAATTTCATAAGAAAATTATGAGCTTTTTCCTATATCATCATTATTAAATAATTTAATTTTGTTTATATTGTCACATCCCATGCATCAGTGACAGCATTTTATAGAATTCAAACTATTTTTTACCATAAACTAAGTGGAAGCAAAGGCAGCGCACAGACAACAAATATTTTGGGGATTTAATTAAAAGCATAGGAGTTGATTTATCTTTTATAGTCATGAGCCATATTCTTTCTTGGGGGAAGTGAGCCCAGAAAACCACATTCTCTAAGCACAGGACTGATGGAGTTGTCCCTGAGTGTTTGCTTTCAGCAATAAATTTCCAAAATTGCTATCACAAAGTGTGCTACATAGTTATTCCACTTAATGGCTCTTTCAGATGTGGTCTGCATGTTTCCCCATTGCAAATTCCTCTGATTCTTTCAAAAACATCATCTAAAGAGCCATTTCTTGCAAGGGTGAGTTACCACTTCATATTCACCATCTATTTGTCCTTGATGGAACATTAAAGTTCTTCATTATGCTACAGACTTACACAGAAAATCTAGACCACAAAGCTTTATTTGGATAAAAATCAGAAACAACCTCATTATCACTAGGTCTTCATAAAGTGATGATAGATATTGAAATAAGGGGCAGATTGCGCTATAAGTTTTGATTTCAGAAGTCACTTAAAAATGCTATTTCTTTTTTCTTCAGAATATGAAATTTGATACCAGATGAAACATTTAAAATTACTTCCATCTCATCTCAGCTCTTTGGAAACTGTACTGAATATAATCATTTTGATTGATATTATTTAGCTTTATGAAGTTAATGAAGTAATTTTATTTTTGTATGGATAGCACTTGTATTTACACACGTGTCTATCAAATATTGCAGAAGGTCTTTACAGTACATTACCAGTGTTGGCAAAGCAAATATCTATCGCAGTACCTAGTAGCTTAAAATCCAAAGTAAAATTTCAAGACAAGCATTTTGAAATATCCACCAAGTTCAACTCTGGAGTAATTTTGACAGTCGACTTTTTTTTAATTTTTTTTTAAAGATTTATTTATTCATCAATACGAGAACCGGGGTACAGGCCAGATGCGCGGGAGGGTGAGAGGATTCACCAGAAACAGAGCGGGGAACAGAACAGGCAGACTGACGAAATATACTGCTGAGGGGAGCAGCGGGCGAGACAGGAGAGGTCTGCCACGCCATGTAGGATTATCACCGCTGGCCGGGATCGAACCTGCGCTGCAGAGGCTGTGGACAGCTTCACAGCGCTGCGCTCAACTGCCTGCACCACCAGGGGAGGCCCATACAGTCTACTTTTTAACTTCAGATTTTCAACTGAAATTCCATATCATTTTTTGGGATAGTATAGACAAAATGAAAAATCAAACTAAAACCCTTTCAAATATTAACATCCCCACTCCAAATAATTTATCCTACAGGTGTATTGTACTTGTGAAAATTACCCATTTCAATTTATTTATTTTATATTGTTCATATGAGAAAAGTAACTGAAATAAGCTAAGTAAATCTTAATAAAGATTTAGTTAAATAAATGATGACAGACATATCTATATGCAAAACAGTATTCTATTTAGAATACTATTTAAAGTCTAAAAAAAGAAGAAATATTAAAAATAATATAATATTATTTCATCCATATACTATTAGGTACATATTTATATAAAGCAAAAGGGGAATATATATATATACATATTTTCTCTCTCATTTATTATTTTTTTAAAGATTTATTTATTTATGCAAGAACTGGGGTACAGGCCAGATGTGCGGGAGGGTGAGAGGATTCACTAGAGACAGAGTGGAGAACAGAACAGGCAGACTGACGAAATATACTGCTGAGGGGAGCAGCAGGCACGACAGGAGAGGTCTGCCGTGACATATGGGACCCTCGCCGGCTGGCCGGGATCAAACCCGTGCTGCAGAGGCTGCGGACAGCTTCACAGTGCGGTGCTCAACTGCCTGTGCCACCAGGGAGGCCCTCATCTATTATTGGTATGTGTACATAAGGACAAGGAAACATAAAGAACAACTGGCCTATATTTAATATATTTATGGCATATATTGCTTTATATACTCGTAAAAGAATCATGAATAATTGTTAACACGTGTTAGCTCTGGAAAGACCTGTTAGGGAAAGGATAAGCTCTGAAGGGGAATCTGGAGCCCAAGGACGTGTCACAGAGCTGCGGTTGCTCAGGTAGCCCCCAAGTGTGTGGGACAGAATCAGGTCCTGCCTAAGAGGAGCAGAAAATCTTGGGGTAAGTCTTAAAGGTAAAAAGCCCAGGATCTGAAAGTTAAATAAGAAATTAAGAGCCTCCCTGCTGGCGCAGGGGTTAAGTCTCAGAGCTATGAAGCTGTCGCAAGCCACTGCGGCACGAGTTCAATCCCCTGCCAGGGAGCTGGCCCACATGTCTCCCTGCTGCTCCCCTCAGCAGTGTATTTCAGTAGATACACCTGCTCTGCTCCTCTCTCTGTCTCTGGTGAATCCTGTCAACCCGCACACCCTGGCCTGCACCCCCTTTCATGTATGCATACATAAATCAATCTTTTAAAAAAACACTTATTTTTCACATTTTACCTGTACAAAATGAGAAATGAATAAGAAATAAAAAAAAAAATGTAGTAGCAAATTGAAGATACACTTGATTTTTTTTATTTTCCACTCCTAGTTGATCCTGATATCAAAACCCTAATTTATTTATGCTGGCCATGAAATGTGGGGAAATGACTGAGTCATTCATTATTCACATCTGTGTAGTATACAATTGAAAGTTTTGGAAATTAAATGAGATCTGTCAAAATCTTATACATTGACTGCAGTAAGCTAAGGATAATAAATATGAATTATTATTAAAAAATTTAATGGATAATAATTGGTACAATTATTTAAAGAAATTTCCCTGAAACTTAAGTGCACACAATTACTATCTATGTTAACAAAATATATTTATACTGAGGGCTCCCTGGTGGCGCAAGGGGTTAAGCACCTCATTATGAAGCAATCCACAGCCTCTACAGCAAGAGTTCGATCCCAGGCTGGCTAGGGAGCAACCCACACGGCGCAGCAGGTCTCTCCTGTCTCGCCCGCTGCTCCCCTCAGCAGTGGATTTCAGTCATTTGGCCTGTTTTGTTCCCCTGTCTCTGGTGAATCCTCTCACCTCCCGCATCTCTGGCCTGTGCCCCAGCTCTTATATGCATAAATAAATAAATCTTAAAAAATATATTTATACTGGATATTACTGGACAATAATGCAATAAATTAGACTGTGATTTATTAATATAACTATATTTCCATTAGTTCTCCAGCTACACAAAAGATTATTTTATGTCAAAGGAGAGATAAACTAATTTGGGAAACACTTAACTTCTATGATATTTAATCAAATGTTTTTGAAATCTTGAAATTGGATTTTCATATAAATTAACTGACTATGTAGGGCTATTTAAAATACCCTGTTGAAGCACAAAATGATATTTGTTTATCCAAATGTACCTATATATCTACATATCTCTATGCATATGTATTTTTTTTCCATTTTGGACATAACAAACATGAAAAAATGGGGCTAGCATTAAAATAATTTTTGATATATTAAATCTTTCCTATTGAACCAACAGATACAGAGTCAATTTTAATTTCTTCATAAATATAGCATTAACAAAGAATAAACTTCTAAATATAATGCATTTGTCAAAGAAAAAAAGATTGAAAAATTGCATTAATATAAAAACAGCATGAAGAAAAGGCATATTACATTAAAAATCATTCACATAACTGATGTATATTGAATGTGAGGAACTGTTTCAGTGAATACTAAAAGGTACAAAATTTTCCACCAAAATTTGTGTCAAAGCATCATTGCAGCGATTCAGACTTGAATGTGTAGACAAAAAAACAACTTTAATTGATCTGTGAATTCTGTTTTCAATACACTTTTTGAAAAGTTTTAAATACATCCATTTGCTTATACTTAGAAATTACCATCACAGGCATGAATTGACGCTATCAGATGCAACTGTCTTCTTATCTCTTATTTTTAGTAGATCTAATTACAACATCAACTGACAGTTAGCCTCTCCTAATCACAAGTTCATATAATTGAACAAAGCTAATTGAAGGTACCAAACCATGTCAGCATGCTGGCTAATATAAAGAGGTTGAGACCCCATGGAAAATTAAGTCAATTGAATTCAAAGTGGCACGATGTTATTAATCAAATCCAGATCATTCTCACTAACAAGTGTGAACTGAAGCTATACTTGTTTCTTTTTTATCCCATATATAATCCCATTATAGCTCTCAAAGTAATATAGCTCTCAAAGTAAATTTCTGAATAATCAATACATTAATTTGATTTCTGTTGGTATTCTACAATTAATTGTTTATGATGGATGTATAGAAATGTAAAGTATGATATAGCCTTGGCATGATATGGTCCTACTCTTTTAAAAATATATGCTGCTTTTGCATGTTTTTTTTTTCCAACAAAATGCTTTCAAAGCAATATTTAAGAGTTTTTATGGAATAAACTTATTAATTAAAAAAAAAAAAAACTTGTCCAGAGGCCTCCCTGGCAGCACAAGGGGTTAAGATGCAGCACTTTGAAGCAATCTATAGGCTCTGCAGTACCAGTTCATTCCCCGGCTGGCCAGGGAGCTACCCACATGGCAAGGCAGACCTCTCCTGTTGTGCCTGCTGCTCCCCTCAGCAGTGTATTTCAGTCAATCTGCCTGTTCTGTTCCCCGCTCTGTCTCTGCTGAATCCTCTCACCCCTCACATCTCTGGCCTGTGCCCCAGCTCTTGTATGCATAAATAAATACATCTTTAAAAAAAACCTCTTCCATAATAAATTTTTAATAAACTTAAGAGTAATAATGGGTTAGACTTATCTTGACTGCATGCAAACATCTAATCCAGTGTTATTTCATTGGGTCAAGGGGACCAGGTCAGAGGGTGCTTCTTATCCGTGGATAGCGGAAAAGAGGAAGATTTGCTTTGTGAATGTGTGAATACCACGGATGATCACTGATTCCAGAATTCCAAACAACTCCACATTAAATTGACATTATAAAGATCAACTTTGTTGTTTGCTGAATAGGCTTTGTGTTTCTTGAGTGAATTTACTAAAAAAAAAAACTTCAATAACATTTGATAAATATTTTTGAACACGTATAATACTCATTGAACAGTGGAGAATGTTATGGGTTAAATGGTATCCCCACAAAATGCTTGCATTGAAATCTTAACTCCTGGTAGTTAAAATGTGGCCTATTTGGAGGCCGTTCTTTACGCAGTTACTCACATTGAAGTGAGGTCATTTGGTTGAATCCTAATTCAATATGACTTGAAAGGTTGACTTTAGACACAGACATATAGGCTCAATCTCCTGTGATCTGCTTCTCTACACAGGAAAATCCAATCCTGCTCACACTTTCGTTTGGGACTTCTAGTCTCCAGAACCGTGCAACAATTAATTTCTTTTGTTTGTACAGACATGAGTTTCTCGTAGAACTTTATTGTGGCAGCCCTTCAAACCAACACTAGAGGAAACCCCAAAATGCAAAGTAATCAAACTTGTAGAACTCCAGATTATTGTAAATAATGGGATGTTTCACTTAGAATGTGTGGGTGCCATCTTATAAGTTTCTGTCCACCTCTTGAAGGACAGATGAATCAGATGGATCGTAAGCCCTCTCCTCAAATTGTTCCAAGTTATGTTTGTTTGTTTGTTTGTTCTCCCATTCTTTCCCTCCTCTGTTAGTATGCCTCTAAATAAACCCCACCATTATTTGCAGTCATCGCTTCATCACTTTTCTTGTTTTTTTTTTCCACCAGAAAAGTGTGATGCCATCTTGTGTCTTGTTGAGTTCAGCAGAATGCACTACCACAATGCAGACTACACATGTAGCATATCACAGCTATTTCCTCTCACCGCATCAGCACACCTGATTTTTCAGCTATGCCTCCAGCTCACTACAAGAAAGTAGGTCTCCATTCATAGAAATCTTTTTCTGATCATCTTAAAATATAAAGTTATTTTAATGCTATTTAATATGCCTTTGAATGTTAATTCATGACTTCAACCAAATATGCAAAGCTCATATTTTCATTTATGGGTGCTCTCAATTATCCTCCCAGTACTAACTAATTACTGAGAGACACTTGAAAATTGTCCATTAATTTGGAGGATAAGCAGAGAAAGAGAATCCACTTTTCAAAAAAATAGTATTTGTCTGGGTGTCCTGTCTTGTTCAGGTCTGGAAGCAGTACCAGTTCTACATCTTTTAAGGATACAATTTGTTGACTCATAATATTTACTTATTATTACTTCATAAAATACAATATAAGCTGAAAACTAGAGACCCTATGGCTTAAGACACAAAAAGTTAAGCAAACAATACTGTCAAAGTATTTTAGTGCCTATTTTAAAGTTAATCGGTTTCTATGAGTTTGGGTAAAATTTTGTGGTTTGCTTCATGTTTTTGAAAATCTATCTTTCAAAATCTTTAAAATTTATTTTAAAATATATGACTTTAAAATAGACTGTTACCTACTTCCTTTGGTGCATAAATTATTTTTCTATGTCCTTCAGTTATCTGCTAAAATGACTCATGTTTACGAACAACTCACACTATAGAATTATACAAGGAGAAAAAAGTATATAAAAGAAGCAGCTGAGCTAATCTTATTTTAAAATGAGGCTATTTATTCAGGGCAGACTAGACTTTTAAAACTGAGTTTTATCAATTGTCTTGTCTGCAATTTGTGGAAATCATATTATAGAAAAACCAGCAACAATTATTTATATACAAGTATTCTACGTTGAAAACTGCTTGGTGGAAGAAATGATCGCTTGACACACCCAAAATTAATCAGAGAGAAATCTTCTGTTATGTATTTAAAATTGTCTGTTGTGCACAGTGACTTTTCTGCATTCCAAGTGTATAGATTAAATGACAAATACCTTCTGCGCAGCCTCACAGTAATATTGACAGGAAAAAATGTGTAATTGCTCTAAATTTTTAGTAACATCAACTTTAAGGTTCATAAAAATCAAAAGTGTGAAACACAAACATTAAAACAATCTTGGTCGCCACGTGTGTACCCACTTCAAGAGGATGTGAGTCACTCATGGTGGAATCCTGTCGCAACTTAGGTCTTATTTTGGGTTCTGACCCCAAGTCCAATGTGCGTGTGTGTGTGTGTGAGAGAGAGGGGGGTGTGCACCCCACACACCCCAAGAAACACTCTGAAGCCAGCGGGGCCTCCCACGACGTAAGCAGTTCTGAGTTGTCCCAGGACTGGAGCAGGGCTGAGCAGGGACAGGCTGGCTGGCACAGTGCACTCGCAGCCCGGGCAGCCGGGTATCTGTGATTCAGAGAGTCCCAGGAACCCCCTTTGGGGTCACTTAATTTGGAGGAGCTGCTCTCACTGCCCTCCCCGCCATGTACTCGCCGCATTACTGGTTCATGAGAAGGCTGTTAAATGATACAGATGGACAGCCAGGAGGAGGGACACGGGGGAGCGCCCAGCCCAAGACGCTTCTGTGCCCCAGGAGTGTGGGGCAAGCCGGGGAGTGTGGGGGCCCTCTGGGTCCCCACCCTGGAGCCTTTTAGTCCTGTCCTTTTTGGGATTTTGACAAGGGCTTCCTTACATAGTTAAGGCCTTGGTGCCTGACTCAGCCTCTGGGCCCTCCCATCCCCAGAAGCCAGGCATGGAACTGAACAGTTGACCCTTTTCACAGTCCAGCTCCCTTGTTGGGGTTGGGGTGGGGTGAGAGGATTCACCAGAGACAGAGCGGGGAGCAGAACAGGTGGACCTACTGAAATCTAGTGGTGAGGGGAGCAGCGGGGAGACAGGAGAGGTCTGCTGTGCCATGCGGGTAGCTCCCTGGCCAGGGATCACACTCAGGCCACACTGGCTGGCGATAGCATAGACAGTGCTAAGACTAATCTCTGCATCAAAAGTCACCTTCTTAACATGAACCCAGGCCTGGTGGAGGGATACTTGTTATGATTATTAAGGTGCTTACTTTGTCTTTATGATTTTGAAGCAATTTCAGGAACTGAGGGCAGGAGACCAAATATTAGAACAAAGGTGCCCCCTATCTCTTAATACTCAGGAAGTTCCCAAGGTGTGGGGGAGAATGAGGGACTATGGACAAAGAAAGCATGTAGAGAAGATATATATTTTGTTGTCATCTGATTGACCAAATACATATTTCTTCTAAATTACATTATCTCAGGTATGTGTCAGTAATCAATTTTAAAATTGCACAGAAACTGATTATAAATACACTTGCTGTACAGTGTGATTGAAAACACCCCAAACACATGTTATTAGCTATGAGCTCACTTCACTGAACACTATACACAAATATTTTATTATGTCTTTGGATAGTGACTCAGTCAAAAGTGATCTGGAAATGTGCTTATGCTGGAAGAACTATCTGGTAACAGGTGCAATATATAAGAGGAGATGATATAGCGAAGAACAATTTTTTAAATATCGGGAATTAAAAGAATCATGGAGACATTCATATGAATAGACTGAGTCAATATAAAAGACAAAATCACATCGGTCTATGTCCACAGGAGTCTTTAATACAAAGCTATTTCATCTAGACCTTTTCTAAAATGACAAAATAAAATCTATCATTTGAAAAATAATGACATAAACAATAATTTCATTCTAACTGAGGATATTCTCTTTAAATTGTTTCTGATTAACTGTGCGGGGACCGTTTAAAGAGACCAAAACAATCACTTTATTTGACAAGAGCTATGAGCACGGTGAGGAATGTGACAATGCATTCTGTTCTTACAAAATCATAGAAGGATATAAAGCTCTTGCAAGGACCTGAGATGAGTTATTTCCTTTTTTAAACTTTTTTTTGTGTCATGACTTAGAAACACAAAATAATTTACCAAGAAATGTGGCAGTGATATATTACACCCAGTGACCACCAATGCTTTCTGATATTTTATTATTTTCCTTTTCAAAAAGATGATCGAGTAGTTATTGTATCAAATTTACTGCATTGCATAAAATCAAGGTTTCTTTTATTTTTAATAAGTGGCAACACATTGGGTGATCATTTTTCTAAAATCTCAGGCAGGTCTCATAACTTCCTTCTTCCTGCAGGATAGGGCTCCCAGAATGTCCAGAACAGGCCTTCTAACACAAGTGACCTTGGAATGTGGGTTATTTCAAGCTAAGGTCAACTGGAGTCCTTCAAATTTTGAGAGAAACTGTAAAAACGATTATCTTACGAATGAAGATTAAGGTTATCGTCCAGATTTAGGATTATCTCCAGGAATAACTTTCTTTCTATCAGAGAAACTTATCTACTGAGCAGTGCAAACATCTAGTAACTGAGAATCTGCCTGTTGTCAGATGAGTTTCCCTCCTCTCTCCTGGAATCCCCAGACTCCTGATTCCTTTGAGAAGGGAGGGAGTGAAAGAGGGAGAGAGAATGGAAGGTAAATACATCATTTTCTAGTGCTTGCTACTTTCTGTGATGTAATTCCTCTTCCCAGGCTGAAAACAGGACATCCCTGACTGCTGATTTGGGAAGAGATGCTCAGAATCAGTTTTCAAGAGTTAGTTCAAAGCAGCTTCAGCACACCACTTTATTCAAGGGAAATATAATGATGAACAAATAACGTTCTCTCTTTGGCTTGACGGTTTAATCAAGTTTTATATCCCGTCAGTGTTGGAGGGTGAATTCATTCTGGAAATATAGGAAACTAGCCAAAGAAGAGGACTAGACAGTTATTCGCTCCAGGAAGCCCAACAGGTAAATCGACAACCCAGTAGAGGAAATGCAATAGAGCTATTGATTTAAACAAAAACTGATAGAGGGTCTCCCTGGTGGCGCAAGGGGTTAGTTAAGCACAGCGCCATGAAGCTGTCGGCAGCCTCTGCAGCACGAGTTCGATCCCCGACTGACCAGGGAGCTACCCACATGGTGGCGCAGCAGACCTCTCCTGTCTCCTTGCTGCTCCCCTCAGCAGTGTATTTCAGTGCATCCACCTGTTCTGCTCCCCACTCTGTCTCTGGTGAATCCTCTCACCCCCCACACGTCTGGCCTATACCCCGGTTCTTGTATGCATAAATAAATCTTTTAAAAAAATGATAGAATTATGTTTTCAGGATCACAAAAGGAAAGTACAAGCTGGGGACTGAAACATTTTTTACTTTATTTTTATTTATATATTTTTTACATCATTGTTCATTTTTAAACAATGTTTGCTCCCCTTCCACCCCCTGAGGCTCCAACATTTTAAATCCATCTCTCTCATACTGGAAAGGCAGAAAGCACAGTATTTAAGTAAAAAAAAAATGTAGAAATATTTAGAAGTATACAACAAAAGGCTTAAAAAAAAAAACAACTCTATAATTAAAAGTCATTATCTCCAGGGAATAAAAGACAGGCCAGGGCAAGCAGCTCCCTCTGAGAAGCCAGGTGATGCTACTTAAGCTTTGAATGCACATGTGTCTTGGTAGAACTAAAATTCAATTTAAAATTGAATAAAAACTACATTGTCTTCTGATTTAAAAGTAGGAATATGCTCTGTTTTAAAGAATGTTCTTTTGTTTTATGTATTTCTCTTTTATTTTTTATTTTTTAAAGGTTTATTTATTTATTTATCCAATCACTGGGTACAGTCAGAAGTGTGGGAGGGTGAGAGAATTCCCCAGAGCCAGAGCGGGGAGCAGAACAGGCAGAGTGAGGAAATACACTGCTGAGGGGAGCAGCGGGCGGCAGGAGAGGTCTGCGCGCCATGTGGGACCCTTGCCAGCGGCCGGGGATCTAACCGGCGCTGCAGAGGCTGCGGGCAGCTTCACATGGCTCAACCGCTGCGCCACCGGGGTGGGGGGGGAGGCCCTCCCCTTTTTTTAATATATGGAAATAGGGCGTGGAGAATTTGGAAGAGGTAGCCATAGTCATGGAAACTAGGGAGCTAATATCTAAATGTTGCTGATCTGGTTGTGATACGTAGTTATTTTGCAACATCTGGCACAGCTCATTCCAGCAGTTGTTCTTCTGCAGCTGCTGAGATGTCCCCAAGGACATCCTACCTGCCCTTGACCCCTGGGGGGGCTCCCCCCTCCTCTTTTTCATGGTGAGTGGGGCTGTGAGGCTCTTCCCAGATGTCTTCTGCTGTTTTCTACCCTGGGTTATATGGCATGTGATAATCCGGTTTATATATCCTATGTCTCTACATATGCACATATATAACCTATATCCCAAGATATTTTCCTTCAACCCAATTATCAAAAATATGAACTGGGACAGTTCAAGTGCACACATTCAACTTACTCATGAGAATTGTTTTTTCATGTAGGGCACGTGCTTGACTGACCCAGAGCCAGGATGAAAGAGGCTCATACTTCTGCCACAAGCCACCCTATATGGTTCTTTTCCCACGTGCAATTTTCACCTGAGTTCAGCCCATGGAGGTGACAAGCTCACACTTAGAACAGGGAGTGGCACCTGCTGCCCATGGCAACAAACCCCGAAAATAGTCTTTTCCTTATCACAAATGCTTAAGAAATTAAAATAACATACGCGTCTTAGGTGTAGAGACAAGCAAGGGAATCTGCAGCTCAGCAGAGAGGAGTTTGCAGAACAGTTTCTGCGACACAATATTAGAGCATTTTTTCATCTATGTATGAAAAAAGTGCAGCAGAGGAGCCTTGATATATTATTTAGATGCATGGAAGAGACTCACTGACGCAGTGTGAGACAGCTCCCGGGGAGGTTATTCCAGCGGCGCTCGGGGTGGAGAGTCCGGGCGTCAGCACCCAGCACCCCGGCCGCCCCCGCGTCCCCGCGTCCCGCGAGGCACCTGCTGCTCTTCCCTCCAGCTCCCTCTAGCGGCTGCCACCGCAACGGCAGGATGGCGCGGCCCGCTCGTCAGGTGGATGATAAGGTAGGAACAGGTTCACCTTCTTGATGTGATGTGATTCTTACTGGCGGAGACTGACAGCTTAACCTTAGTGCTTGAGAAAGACCGCAGGCGTGCATGTGGACTAAACCACTGCTGAAGTCAATGTAAATCGTCCGAGAATAAAGTAAAATTAAATTAATTGTGGTATACATTGCACAAAAGAAATGAGGGGTTGGAGAACAGAAACGTATTTGTTTATTATATAACAACCTCATTAGCCAAGTTCTGTTTTACCAGCAGCTTTTTGTTTTTATTTTTATTTTTGTAAGTAATCAAAACCTTCTTTTTTAAATTAGCTTTTAAAAAAATTATTTTATTTTATTTTTTTCTTTTTTTTTACATTTTATTTACATTTTATGTTTTATATTCCCCATACAATTACAACCCCCTTATTTTGACCCCAAGCCCTCCTTTCCCCGCCCCCCACCCCCCATAGAGTGTCTCTGGTTCATAGTTGTTTGTTGATTTTGATATTTTCTTTCTTATAGTTATTCATTTTCCTGGTCCCTTATTTAAGTTTTCTAGATTCCTGCTATGAGTGAGACCATCCGGTATTTTTCTTTTTCTTTCTGGCTTGTTTCTCTGAGCATGATCCCTTCCAGCGCCATCCATGTTGCTGCAAATTGCTTTTGTTTATCTTTTTTGAATGCTGAGTAATATTCCATGGTGTATATGGACCACATCTTCTTGATCCAGTCATCTATTTTGGGGCATTTACCAGCAGCTTTTTAGATCGTTTTTCTAAATGATCTAACTTCAAGTGAGAGAGGATAAAAAGGAACATAGGGCTAATATACACAATAGGTTAAAAATTGTATGCTCCATACCTTACTAGTTAAAATATTAAGCTGTAAAATTATTACATTGTTTTCATCAACTGTGTACTTTGATCTACATGGAAATACACTTTTGCAGAAAAATTTATTTATATGTGTATGTATAGGATCAGGAACTTTTTCATTATAAAATTAAAAGTATAAATCAGTCTTAGAAATATTGGAAATGTTGACCAAATACAAAAATGGCTAAGCCATGTCTGTGCTACTTTTAAGTGATTCTTGCATGCATACATTTTAACCTACAGAAACACTTACAATGTGTCAAATAAATCACGGAGATTAAAAGAATTGTAATGACTAGAATGAGTCAGTATTCAAATACATTTTAAAGTATGGATTTCTTGAAGTATAAATATAGATTCATGAAATATTCATTTTTTGTAATCTGTAAAAGTAATTCTGCTAGCTAATTTTAAAAGTTACATTTTCTTTGTAAAAGTTTTAGAAAAAAGAATTTCAGAAAATGATTAAGGTGATTATTCTCAATACTTACAGAATCATTAATATTTTAATACATATATTTCCACAAAATATACTACTTGCACAAATACACATGCAATTATATGTGATTTTAAAATATAAAAATCACATAAAACTTTTGTAGACACTTTTTCATATCATATATAGTGAGCGTTTTCTATGTTTATAAATATTCTTCTAAGTTGGGGTTTACAATGGCTGCATATGATCTTATCACATGTGGATACTAGAGTTTAGCCAATCTCTTTCTGTTACACACTTGTTTCAATTGTTTTCAAAAATTCTGCAGTGAAGTTCCTTATCAGAAACCTATAAATGGTAACATAAATATAGCTCATTAAAAATAATAAATTAGATTTCAAAATTAAACTATGGTTCTAGGAAAGTCACTGCTGATAAAATAAAAAGGGCAAGCTGAAGATTGGAGGAGGGATTGCAAATCACATATCTGAGCGTCTAGAATATTCCAAGCACTCTTAAAATTAACAGTAAGAAAACAAATGATCTAACAAAGCAATGGCTGAAAGGCCTGAGCAGCGCCTCCTCGGAAGAAGCAGGGGTGTCCAGTCCATGGCGCAGGCCCCTCCCCACGCCCGGGAAGCGCAGGCTGAAGGCCTGAGCAGCTCCAGCCGCACTTAGTGGGCTGCAGGGCAGAGACTCTCACCACCTCTCTGCACGCGGGATGGGAGCTAGATCTCCTGCGCACCGCCCGCTGGAAGACAAAATGGTGCAGCACTCTGGAAAACTGGCAATTTCCTAAAAATTCCACCTACTCTTAATGTGTGACCCAAGAATCCCAGTCCAGACTCTCCAAAGAAGTAGGGGCTCATATCCACACAAAATCCTGCCCCGAGAAGGTTGTACCCTCTGTGTTCTCAATTGCCCAAAACTGGGCACGACTTGCACATCCTCCAGGGAGGGCGAGGTCCGCGGGGCTGAGTAGGGGCCGCCCTGAGGGGTGACTGGAGGCCGCAGAGCCTGGATGCGCCGCACAGGCCTCACGCGATGCTCAAAAAACCAGTCGCTTAGAGCTTCAGCTGGATGACATTCTGGAAAAGACGAAATTAAGCCACGCAGGACACATTGGCAGGTGAGAGTGTCTGAGAGGAGGAAGGAGGTTTTCAGGGTGCAGGAAGGGACATCCCTGTTCTGCTCGGGTGGGGCCTGGCAGACACGCCCCAGGCGACATGACAGGCCTCGCTCGCGAAGGGGAAGGGCCTCTTCTGTTCTTTGACTATTAAAAAGTGCGTCTAGGGCCTCCCCGGTGGCGCAGCGGTTGAGCACTGGGTTGCGAAGCTGCCCGCAGCCTCTGTGGCGCCGGTTCGATCCCCGGCTGCTCCCCGGCCACCGGAGGAGGGTCCCGCATGGGGCGCAGACCTCTCCTGCCGCCCGCCGCTCCCCTCAGCAGTGTCCTTCGGTCCTTCTGCCTGCTCTGCTCCCGCTCTGGCTCTGGTGAATTCTCTCACCCTCCCGCGCTTCTGACTGTACCCAGTGCATGTATAAAAACAAAAAAAAAACAAACAAACAAACAAATAAATAAATAAAGCATGCCTCTATAAAAAAAAAAAAAAAAAAATAAAAGTGCGTCTATTTACATGTGAATCACTTCACTGTGCGGCAGTATCACATCATCTCAAGAATCTGTGGGTGTCACTCACCATTGCCCTCTGCCTTGGGGTAACCAGCGCCAGTGATACAAAGACACTAACACTTTTTCAATAAAAAACACTTACTGGGACATTAATAATGTTAAATACATGAGATCAGCCATTCCCTATACTTTCACCAACACTAAATCTTTGCATCTTTCAGTTTTGCCATATTTTGAATTAAAAAAAAAAGTTTGCTTTATATGTGCGTAGTTGTTGATAATATATAATTGTTCAAGTTATATTTCTATGTTCACTAGTGAGGTTGATTTATTTATTTGGGGTGCTGGCAGGAGGCAGGGCCGGTGAGAGGATTCACCAGAGACAGAGTGGGGAGCAGAACAGGAGGATTCACTGAAGACACTGTTAAGGGGAGCAGCGTGTCTGCTGCGCTATATGGGTCAGCTCCCTGGCCAGGGATAGAACTCAGGTCACAGGGGTGATAGAGGCTTAACCCTTAGGCCCCCAGGGATGCCCTGGCACTTGATTTTGCGTCTGAGTCTGTCTGTCTCGGTCTCACCATCTTCTTTCCCTTCCAGCTTGACTGCGGCCCTCCCCACCCTACAGAGTGGCCTGTCATCCACTCACTCGCTTCGCTTCTGCCTTCAGGGGCCAGGAAATTTTCACTTGTCCGGGCTGAGGTGCCATTGCTTCCTGCACGTGATGACCCTTTGGTTTCTCTGTGTGCTTAGCCCGGTGACACGGCGGCGCTGTGGGCTGTCAGTGAGTCTGCACAAGCTGTGAAATTACACCGTGAAGCAAATTTGATTGTACAGAAAAGACTTTGCACAGGACAAAGGCATAGCTCGCTCTTCACACCATGTTGGACGGTGCTAATGGCTCACGGGGCGTTGGGGCGCCGAGAAGTGGGGTGAGCAGCTTGATGAGTGTGGAGGCAGCCCATGAGGCGCCCAGCGTTTTAGCACCTGGGCAGGGGTAGCAGGTCAGAGAAGCCGGGCTGAATGGGCTCCCTCTTGCAAAGACCCCGGGCCCAGCACACATTCTGTCCCGTGACATGAACAAGTGAGCAGAAACTCTAGGTCTTTAAAGCAGGTTGCATTTTTTGTTTGTTTGGGTTTTTTTTGTTGTTGTTGTTCATTTTTTTTAGGAAAGAACTGAAAATTTCCTTGAGGGCTATTTGGAAAACTTTGAAATACTCCCAGCCATGACCTTTAATGCTTTAATTTATTGAATAGTTGTGTATGTCTGTCTCCCTGAGGATAAAGGACATAAAACTTCGAAATTGAAGACAGACTTTTTTGAAGGGCCTGAGTTTTGATTTTGCTACCATCATAAGTCTGATTTGAATCTGTATCTTAATATATAAGATGCACGCAAATAATGAGACTCAATCTTGCCGCCTATTGCATTTAGACTTTTCAGAGTCTCAGTAAAGCAAACGACCTGTTTCAGTGTTTGTGGTGACAGTGTAAAATGAAAATGGTTTTTAAGTAAGCAGATAGGTTAGTGCATTCGTTTTGACAAAAGTTCGACCTATTTCCTACTTTCTGAAGCATCTGACATCTTTGTTCCAAGGGCAACAGATATGGCCATTTTGTAAATAAAAGTGCAAAGATTAAAACGCATATGTTCACAGATGTATGGGTCTAAAGGGTTCCTGCACTCTTGTGTTCACTGCACCCCTATGTACTACAGCCAAGCCATGGAAACAACCTAAATGCCCAAAACCAGAGCAGTGGATCAAGAAGATGTGGTATATGCAAAATGGAATACTACTCTGCGATCAAAAAGATAAACTGGTGCCATTTTTGGCTGCATGGATAGGGCTGGAAGGGATTATACTAAATGAAATAAGCCAGAATTAGGAAGATAAATACCGGATGGTGTCATTTATATGTGGAATAAAGAGAAGCCAAGCAAAGGGTCAGACATAGGGAAACTTTATTTTTTAAAAAACAAACAACCAAAAAAATAAAACAAAGGGAAACTTCAAAACTAGCCCTAACAAACATATAAACTAGTGGCACTTCAATTCAAAAAAGGGGAGAGGGAGAATTATGAAGAGTTATTTGCCAGTGCCCCTGGTTTTTTTTTTTTATTTTTAGTTACATCTTCCCTGAAATAATCTCTGAAAGATCAATAATTGCTTTCCCAGACTACGAGGATAAACTAATACAAACTTTTTCTAAATAGTTCATTTAATATTGGTTTATTTAAGTTTAGTTATATTTTCTGGAATAAAATATATTGTAGGAAAAGATTACATCTATCTGCCCACCCTCCTTACACTCATCTCAAGACATCACCTGGGGTTCCATCAGGGCGGGGTCCCTCTAGGGTGCCCAGCAATAATTGCAGGTGCAGCCTAAACAGCTGCTCAGTGCCTAGAACCACAGTCCGTGCCCCGTGTAGATGCTGCGCCATGCAAATGATCCACTAATCAAGTTAACGGTGGATCAAGGGCAAATGTCTGCATGTGCAATACAGGAGTGTTCTCCTTTATTGCACTTTGCTTTATTGCACTTGGCATATATGACATTTTTTACAAATCAGAGGTCTGGGGCAGCCCGGAAGCAAGTAGACCACAGTATACTGTGAACATCACTTTTGCATGCACTAGGAACCCCCCAAAAATGTATGACTCCTTTTATGGTTGACATTTGCTCAAGTGTGGAAGATGGAGCCAAACCAGCAGTACCCGCAACTACGCCTGTGTTTTAGACTTTCTCTCTGGAAACAGTGATCCTGCCTTGTACTGTGAACACTGACATCCCTCTGGGACCACATCTGTTTGAAGCCACAAGTAGGATGTGGATTTTCAACAGTGTTGTCCTCCTAAGTAGCTCCAACCCCACAATAACACATTATTGCTTATGCTTAATCAAGCCATCAATGGTAACTTGAAATAGCTATTACTGAATTTGGAGGATTCAAAAGTTCAGTAAAGAAAATGATTGAACCTAAGTTCTCAGTTAATATACAAAATAGGGGGAAGGAAAAAAGTTAAATTATATAAATGTTAAAATGGATAAGCTCATTAAAAGCCCATTACTTCTATTGCAATATCAGTAAAAGCTTAATAGGTTGTGATTATGGGCCAATTTTCCAGCTGAGGCTTCTTGTTCTTACAAAATGTAAACAGAAAGAAAAAAGCCATTTGACATCAAAATTGTGGTACAACCAGATTTTGTTCCACTTAAAAAATGAGCTAGTTCTGAGCATACTTTGTTTTTCATAAATATTCAAGCTTTTACATAGCACAAAAGAGGCAAGATTGGGGTATACCAGATGTGTATATGAAGACACCTATTCCTAGGAAAGTTGATCCACCATTTTGATAAAGGTTATCATGTGATGCAATCATTAAAGCTAAAATATCGAATCAACCACTGTTTCTTCATCGAGAGTCAGGAGCGTTTCTTGGACAATCATTTCTCAGCAAAGACTGTTGAGAACAACGTTCAAAAACACCCTAACAACAAAATAAATCTTTCATTTCTTATAACTAGACGGCCCCCACAGCTGCTACCTTTTCTGAGACAATTAAACTCGAACAAGATTTGCAGCTGGTTTCAGCAAATCCCTGAAACACCGAGTTTAGATAATTTTCTAGTCACCTTTTAGTAACACAGAGGATTGTCTATATTACCCAGCTCCGACATCGCCAGTCCCGTCCTTGTATTTAAAACAACAGCGCTTTGGTATGAACAGAATGACCGTGTTCTTGATTTTTCATTAACTATCTTGACTTGCCACTGAAAGTTGAGCGCATGCCGCAGGCTGTGTTCAGGATAGTGTAAGTGTGCCCACGCGGCTTTGGTGTCAAAGCGGCACCACTTTCAATATCTTCTTTTTATGTGTTACAGGAAACCAAGCCTTTTGGCCACTTTTCAAAGAGCGCATCGTGGGTAGTTTATATTCTAACCCTGCATAAGATGTCACAGTGTCTCGAAGCTGCCCGTCATCACTGTCATCACAGGAGAGCCTCAGAGGTGTGCTGACGGGGTCCTTCCTGTCCCCTGGTGTTTAAGGGCCTGGGGAACACATTACTGGGGCTTAGCAGGAGTCTGGTTACCGTTTAATAGGGAGCAAGTTACACATACCTGCATGCACAGTGTAACACAGCAAGCAGAGCCACTACTGCTTAATCATCTTACAGACCCGCCACCATTAAAAGAGAAGAATCCCCGAGGCCAATCCACGTATCCTCAACATTTAGAATAGGCTAAGGTTAATCAAAGCTTACTTTGGAGAGTAGAGGACGCTACAGATAAGCCACTGCTGTAATATAATTTATCAAGGTTCTTATGGGTAAATGTCACTAAAGTACATATAAAATAAAATGGGCAATTAGGAATTTCTGATTTTGAGGACTCAGCCTAAACCCTGTATTTGCTGGACATGAGGCTAATGGGGAGAATACTGATGTACGAACCTTACTCTGACCTTGAACAGAGCATATGAGATTCTAGGGAAACAAGAATTGGAAGTTGACTCGGGCTAGGTTATTTATTTGTCCAGGAAACATGTTACTAGTTAGTCAATACAACAGGCATAATTGCTTTACAAGCATCTTACTGAGAGACAATCTTGAGAACATTTACTATTGATACTGGAAACTGGAGCTTCACTAGTGAAAAGTGCAACAGTTTTGTGGGATCTTAAAAAAACAGTTTTAAAAAAAAATAAGGTGCTGTTCAAGTGTGATATGAACACACTTCAGTTATTCGCAGAGGAGCTCTGAGATGTGGTTTGTTATGGAAATTCTAACGCCAGGCTGGGGGCCTTGCTGGTGGGTGTGGGGTGACATTCACCTCAAGAGGCCAGATCCTGTATTCCTGAACCATATACAGTGTGGTAAACAGATGTTACCTTAAAAAAATTATAAAAATAAAATAAAGACAGGTGTAAGCCAGGTTTTGTTCAAAGTCCACTCTGGGTGGTGGCAGTGTAGGGGGTGGGAAGAGGAACAGGCTCAGAAGGTTTGAGTTGTGGACACTGTTTAGTCTGTACTGTATACAGGAACTTCTTAATTTGTGGGACCTAATGCCAAGACACAATGCTGGGCTCTGGCTCAAAACGTCATGAATTGCTGACTGCAGACGTGAAACCCTAAAGTGCCAGGCGAGGGGGCTGAGGGCAGAGACAGAAGGGAGCCGGATGGGTCATGGTGGAGACCAGGGATGATATGGTAGTGGGGGCACTGCGGTGGCAATACCTGATGGGGGACCCAAATATTACAACTGCAAATAAATACACAGATATTAAAGAAATAAAATTACATTGCTCTAACTGTTACAAAAATGTTATGAATTTCAAGGCTGACAGCACAGCATTGACTCAACCCAGACCCTCCAAGGGCGCAGAGACACCCAGGAGCCCCGTGGCTCCCACCGGCTCGGTACAAACCCACGGAGGGGCCATTCCGGTTTTAGCCACTTCTCGCTGCGTGTGCTGGACTTCACAATAAAAATACATATATTTTTCAAAGCTGCAGTAGTTATCCAAGCAAATTAGACAGACAGAATGCTTATGAGGAAAAGCAAGTAGAACTTTGCGCTCCTACCTCCTATATCAGTTTCCACTGGCAAATGAATATTTATTAGTTTGTGGTACTTTTTTTGTTTAAAGACTTTTTTTGCTGAAGTTACAACCAAAGGCAGAATAGCCTTGAGTATCCATCGGCAAGATTCTCAGAAGTTACATAAGACTTCGTCCTAGGACGTGGCTATCTAGAGACCTACAGGGAATTTGGGCGGTGGAAGAAATGTATTTGTGAAAGAGATAAAGGGGAAGAAAAGGTGATATTCCATGAAATATTTTCTAGCAATTCATTTCTTGAGACTATTTCGTCAGAAGCATTGTGTCATATATATATAGCAATAGTACTAAAATGCTAAAGGCACATCTATATTCTCAAATTTCTATTTAACTGTGACAATATAAAAATAATGCCTTGATATATGACCTCTTTTTAATATTTGCTCAAACTCCTTGCAAAAAGTATCAGGTGTGTAGATCAGAGAGTGATAATGAGCAAGGTCTCTACTTAATCTTACACCTCTCCTGCAAAAAATGAGGCATTAGCTTTCTAAATTTATCCAAATGCACATCAGAGAAATTTATAAGATGTGAAAAGAAAATGCCAGGGGAAGATGATGAATTATGTCAAATTTTACTGCTAAAATATATATGTGTGTGTATATATAGAGATAGATAGATTATATTCTATTTCAGTTTTATTTTATTCCTCTCTTTCATGTAACAGCTAGTTTAGAAGAAACAACATCTGGGTTTAAGAAACTTACATTTCTTGATTTGTCCTCTTCCAAATATACTGTTCATATAGCACAAGCTGAATCATACTTGCGTTGCTCGGGGAAAGCTTTGCAGAATACACAGACATTTCTTTCAAATAAGAGAATGCTGAATTTTTAATAGCAAGTGATAAGGATCTAGCACCAAGGATATCTACAGGGTCAATCACTGAGTCCATTTCATCGCAAGGGAGACATTCCCTTATCTGCAGCATTTCAATTGCACGGATCCCTCAACTGGGGTCTCTGTAGCAAAGATATGAGCAAAACGATCACACGTTTATGGAGTTCTGCTCCAGAGACAGAGTCATGGAAGCTTAAATTTTACATATATAATGTCACCCATCTTTCCTATTTACAATGCTTTAAAATGTTTCATCTACCCACCCAATGACACATCCATTTAGGTAACAGATGTTTTTAAGCACTTGTTAAAGGACAGAGATGAATCAGATACAGTTCTCGCCACCATGGGCTTGGTATAATGGAAATGAGATGTTGAAAAAAATATAACCAAAACAAGTAGTGGAAATAACTTCTTCCTAATTGAGAATTTAATATTTGCTTTTGCATTTTGCCAGGGAATTTTGTATACAGAATTTTAAGTAAATGTCTCTACAACTCCCTTAGATAGGACAGAGAGGAAACACACAAGTAACCTTGGCAGAGATCAGCAAGGACAACTTGCAGAAGAAGAATTCAAATCTATTCTGACTCCAGACCCTGTGTGTTGCCCATTCCGTTAGATTCCTGGGCAGACCAGCATTTCCCTAAAGAACATTCCGATTGCGTCAACTGAGAAGTAGCATCACTTGGACCTTGAAACAAGATCAGAATTCTTGCCCAGTTCCCCACTGCACTGGCGACCTTCAAGTCAGGTAACTTCTAATCATCTCCCTTTTCTCAAAGGTACAGCGCTAAGTCTTCCTTTGTTTTCTTCTTGGCACTAAAAACAAACACATAAAATACACAATTTTAAAATCGGAGAAGTCAGTTGCCAGTCATGCTAGTCAAGGGCTTCCTGACCACGTTCCTGCATTGGCGTCTATTATTTATTTTTAAAGCAAGAGTCAGCCTGCCTCCAGCTGTGGCTAACACCATTTCTCCCAGAGTCTCTCAGGCACACACTGCACTTGAGCATCATTCTATATTGTTCCAGTTTGCTGTGTAATTCACTTATTATATTGCATTGACTCTTTCTGGCCTCAAATCATTACTGATCAACACTAGTGTGTCTGGTCCTCTCTTTCATGATACCACATTTGACATTTAAATAACATGTTGTTGATGTATAATGAAATAGAAGGCTTGAAAACCATAGTTATGTTCTCCCTTTTTCTTCCCTTAGAACTTAGTTGAGTTCCATGGTAGTATCTTCGTCTCTTCCTCACTGAAGAGATCTGTGCATTTATATCACTCTGTATTTAAAAATTTACTTCTAAAGGAACAAAAAAACAAGTAAATCAAAGAAGGAGAACAGATTAAGTAGTTTGATGTTTTCTGGCCACCTACAAAAAACAGCAATCTCAGGTCACTCTCTCACTGAGGACAGCGCTGTGTTTACTTCCAAGCACATGACTCTGTAAGTTACTTCACTGATCTGCAAATAGGAATCTTGTGTGTGATCCCTGTCAGGAATAACCCCCATCTTCACCACGGGGGAAGCCCAAAGATTCTGGGAGTTACATGGAAACACAGCTTGTGTTACTGGACTCGTGTCTTCTGAGGACAGACAGATGGCAAGTCTACGCCTAACTCTCTGCCCCATCCACACCGTGCCTACCCCCCTCTTAAGGGTTTTCAGTTTTATATATGAAATTTACAAAAGGTTCCCTCCAATTTCATCAAGGCCAAATAAATTGAGATTTTGGTTTTTGGATGAAACTATCTGGATTCACATTTGGACTCTATATTAATTTAATTAGGAAAGTTCTAAACTCTTGGAAAGTCAACTTGCTCCATTGTCATAATCCAATGAAATGATACAGAGCAAGTTCCCAGACACTCTCACACATCGTGGAAATACGTTTGTGATAATCAGTTTTATTGTCAGTTACTTAAATTTGTGATCACCTTCTTACATTTAGGTAATATAAATGATTTGTCATGACAGCCTCAATAAAAAGAATGTTTTCTCTAATTCTTATCGAATGAAAGATCCCAACTTACTACATCTAGGGCTTTCATTGAACACTGTTCACCACTCTTACGGTACCAACTCCTCTCAGTAGCTGTGAAGGGCGTGCCCACAAGTCCACATTGTTTCATGTCAGTGACGGGTGCTTGGCTGAGTGTTCCAGCTTTCATTACTTGGCATCCTTGATCAATAGGAGGAGGTGATCCCAGGCTTTCAACTCTTACAGTGCCAGCACTCTCCAGAACATTCATACTGTGACTACAGTAACTTGGCTTCTTTCTAGACATCTATTATGTGTCTCTAAGCATGGAAATAATAGAAAAAGTTGGTACCCAGATTACTTATCTACTTATCTAAAACAGAAGGCACAAATAAAAGTTCCAAACCACTCAAATTAATTTGATAAATGTTCTCTTGAAAATTACTGAGGCTATTCTAGTAAGTTTTATTTTCCTGTTCAGAAACAGAGCTGTGTCTTCAGGATAAAATTATGAATGTTCTACCAAATGTCTACATGTCTGCCTGAAAAAAGTTGATCTTGTCTCCTAAAGATAAGAACTGAGAACAGCTATCTGCATCTAAGTAGTAAACTACTACTTTGAATAGTATTAATAGTAAATTAGTAATCTTAGAGTTCAAGAAGTGCTCAACAGCTTCTTGAAAGTTTAATCTTACAACAGTGAATAAAAATCAGACCAAATTATTCTCAATTG
Source organism: Talpa occidentalis (assembly GCF_014898055.3). Taxonomy (NCBI): domain Eukaryota; kingdom Metazoa; phylum Chordata; class Mammalia; order Eulipotyphla; family Talpidae; genus Talpa; species Talpa occidentalis. Next base: position 116,590,349 of record NW_023605194.1, read on the forward strand.
ATTTCCCATGATTCACAGTAAGAAATATGTAAACACCATTAAAAATTCAGCATCCCTAACCCAAGAGTAAAGATAACAAGTTAGAAACAGAAAGGACGATCCATCCATTGTGTGCAATTATTTACAGCATCTGAATCTGGAAAAATTACATTTATCCCTGTTCATCTGAAAAGGCAGCCGTGTGGAGTGTCTGTTCCTGTGGAAGAGACTTAAACAAGAGCAGATCTAAGGCCAAACGTTTCAGCCACTCCTAACGTAGTAATTGCTCGATTAAGTCGATGTCTTACCGCTCAGTGACGCAGAGGTACGGATTTTGACACAGCATGGTGATGACAACATGGACAGAACCAGCCAAAGCGTTGGCTCACTAGCGAGACCTTACAGAGACTCTGAAATCAGAGGGCATAACAGATTATCGTGAGTAAATTATAGCAGCTTCTCTGGAGGGCCTGCAGAGCAGAGAGCCTGCTGAATGAACAAAATTAGTTGCGCTTTTAGCGAAAAACTGCCAGGATTCCAAAAAGACATCCTGATTTATAGAGAAATTACCCTTCCCACAGCACTCTTAGTTTGGGAAAAACATGTTAAATAAATGTACTAATGGCCAGAGGCAAACATCTTCCTGGTATTTAAAAGCATGACATTCATAAATGACTGGTAAACCAGGACCTTGAAACATTCTTGAGTCGAGTCTGTATTTTGAGGCAAGAGTGTGTGAGTTTTCTTCTCTCCCTACAAGCTGGACTCTGTAACAAATGCACTTCTGGGTCCACCCAGACCTGGATGCCAGGAACCCCCCACTTTCCCGCTGTCTGACCTTCACTGGCTCGTTGTCCTGCTGCTCCATTTTGCAGCCCACACTGCTGGCTGATTTCTCATGCGATGCACAATCTGCTTCTTGATCCCATGATGACCTTCTACACAGGGTGATGTGGTTTCCACCAGGACAGGTATGTTATCTCACTGAACTACCCCCAGGCTCCAAATCAGTGTGGGACAAATAATAGAGACCCAATAAATACTAACTGAAAGGGAGGTGATGTTGTTATAGGACAGGGAGGGGGCAGCCCAAACCCCGCAAACCTGCCTATTCTACATGGGTTCTGCCATCCGCCGCATCAACACAAAACATAGGAGACTTTAATGGGAAGGATCTTTAATAAAACTAGGAAACAATACAGGTAAGGCAAAGAGTCTAGTTTCTAAATGAAGCACCCAAAGTGACCCGTCCCCTCGTGGGTAAAAGTCCATCCATATGGGATCGGCCCAGAACAAGGCCCCAAAGCCTGCTAAAATTCTAAAGCATCTTCCAGTGGGGACCCACAGCAAAGGGTCACAAACAACCGGACAAGCCCGGAAGGAAAAGAGCAAAATCAACATCCAGATAAAAGCTGCCATGGTCACCTCCCCACGGGTCTCACCCACATCTGTGTCACCCCGTCCACGACCAAAAGGCAAGCGCAGTTTCTTCACGTGTCTCTAGACTCCATGTGCCTCCTCCAGGTCTCCTGGCTCCATCCTGCTTCCTTCCTCAGTCTCTTCTGCAGCTTCTTCTCTTCCTGCTCAGCTCCACCCTCCCTTGGGTGGGGCAGGGAACATCCCCCTTTCCTGGGGACCACCCTGTTGCAATGTGTGTGTTTATAAAGACACACACATACACACACATTGTTTAATTTATCTGGATTTCCCTCTATACTTTCAATATTGAAATCTTCTATGAATCTTACTGGTGAACATTTTATATGTTAGTTGCCCTTTCATTTTAACTGGAAACTTTAAAAGCTTTCTCCTTACATTATATGTCAATAAAAGCAGCTTCTGTTTTGAGCCAGGAAGTCTCAAGTGGGGGTGGGATGGACCACGAGCCCCACAGGCATGGAGTTTACCTGCCTACAGGTGAGCCTCCATTCTGTGAAAGCTGATTTGACTGTTCGGTCAATGTGGGCAATGTCATGTTTGTTTTTGTGACAGCTGTAACTTCATTATTTTATTACAACTCGCTAACACTCCTTAATACACTCTTGCCTGTGGGTCAGTATTGATTAGGAATTGCCACTTCTCCTGGTTCTTCACTTTAGCTAAACAATCACACACACACAGCCTCTGCTTCGACTGCTATGCCCTTGGGGTGTGGCCTTGCTTGTCTGGGGGGCCGTGTGGCACCCTGGCTGCTGCGAGTCAGCCACAGCAGCCTGGGTGTCAGGGGTTCCTGAAGGATGGGGCAGCGTGGGCATAATTGTAGAAAATGCGGGGCAGGGGAAATGAGGAGACACGGACACTCGATCAGGGTGCAGGCATCGTCCTGCTGAGGGTCTCAGTAGTCCTTTATTTATACATATCAAGCAAACTGTGAGTGCATAAGCATATGCATTAAGGTAGGAAGGTAACAATCATCACATGTTTTTCAAGAGCGGCCAAGGGTCTGTTGGCCTTATTGCAGAGGTCGTGACATCTATTATTCTTTGTCTTAAAGAGGGCACAGTTGCTAAACCAATGTTCTTAGAATAGTCATTTACTTTAAACAACCATCATTTTGTTACTAGCAAAAGGCCTATGTGACTGCAACTGACAATTCTATGTTTGCCATGGCGAACTAAGGGCTAGGGGAGCAAAGGGCAGGAGGTTACCTGGGGGACGGGAGGCAAAGGGATATTCTCTAACTAACCTATAAAGTTTAGACTAACATATTCACCAAATGATTAAAGCAAAAAACGGAAAGGCTTTTATATAGAAATTATTATCTATAGTATATTGTTTTAATATTGATTCGATATTAAGGATTGATTCCAAGGGCCTGGAGGGCGCAAATGCCAGGCAAGCCTCACTGACTCTTCCCTAGCCCCCAGCTCTCCATTAAGGGAGGGATTCTCCTAATCTAAACAAAGAGTTTTCTACCTATTACTCCTCTACTTATCTAGTCAGCCTGGTTTCATATCTAACTTTAAGATCAAGGGAAGTTTCCAGTCTCTGTAAGATTGCTGGTTGTTGTTTTAAAGAACTACAAATATTTCATCAGGGGCGGGGCCGGAGATGGGTATAGCTTCTGGTTTTCGGAATGGTTAATACGTGACATATCAGTAGTTGTAACATTGGCTGTTTCCAAGTGCTTAACCAGTCACAAAATTGTTGTTGACTTATGCTTAAACGCATCCTCCAACAGCTACCATCCCAATTGTCACCTCCAGAGGAATCAGCCTAAACAAACAGGAAGAATTTAGCCGGAGCCGGCCAAGGCGCCTCCTGGCTTATCAGGAACTTTCTTACAGGTGGAGCGTGGCTTGCATCTGCCACCCAACTGCTATCTTTAACTTTAAAGTAAAAGAATTTCCTTCTCCAATTAGCCCCTGCCTCAAAAGCCCACATCTCCATATGAAAGACTTGGATAAGGGAAGTTTACAGCCTTTTGTTCCCAGTGTTTTTTCACTTGTTAATGTAAGGCCGAATGTTGAATTACTGCCTTTTGGCAGAAAATTACTAATTTTATAAAAAATGTAATATTTGTATCACGCAGTGCCATTTGCCATCAAATTGGTTATTCAGTAATTGATTAAACAGCATTTCTAGTTTTACTTTTAAATGCATATTTTAAGAATGGTAGAAACTAGCCATCAACAAATGAGGAGAATCTAGCAGGAGTCAGCTAAGGAGATTCCTGACTTTTCAGGAATCTGCCCCATGCCCGGACCTTTGTCAGAGGACATGAGTACTGTGGCTCCCAGTACCTGGCCCCATGCAGGGTCGCTGCCAGGGTGTGGTTTCTGTGTAGGGAAAGCTGCTTCTCTTCCGTCATTTATCTGCTTCATCATGCACCTCCCTTAGGAAGCTGCAATCTTCCCTGGGTGATTGTCTTCTATTGACTGGGAGACACTTTCTGATGCTGTGCTTGCTAATGGACAGCAGGCAACATTTCCCTGTGTTCTCTCATCTCCATGAAAGAGCTGAGAAAAACATGATACAAAATAGATTAAAGGAAATGGTGTCTCCTGTCCAGAGCTGCAGGCCCTTAACTCTCACCTTCTCTATGCCCTGTACATCCAAGTCATCCAGGACTTTGGCTACCTTGGGTGGTAGAGAATTTACTCCTCTCCCCTAATTTTTTTTAAAGAAGGGATAAAATAAAATTTACAACATCTAACATATCTATTACCAAAATGCTTTCTCTTCTCCACCTTTTGAACTTTATTTGTGAAGACGTCTTCAAAGTTTCCTTCAACCCATTCAATATTGGGGCTGCCCTATAACACTCCCAACTGTGATGACAGTTTCTTCAAATGGTCCAGGAATTTTTTTTTTTTTTGTCTATTTCGAAAGGTCCTATCTTTGCTATACAGAGATAATAGCTAGGGATTTTGATTGGCAGGAATTCTGATCGCTGAGACAGGGAGTGAGGTTACAGGAATAAATTACTTCCCTAAGGCTGAGAGATTTTAGTTCCAGTTCATAGAACATAAGAAGCCAAAATCACCACACCTTGTTTTTAGATTCACATCATCTGCTATGTCATAGAGAGAGGGCAGGAAATACATATCTATGTGTGTAATGTATGTGTGTGTGTATATGTTGTTTTGTGATTATTCCCTCTGATTTTAGCAACAGATCTATCAGTTTTATTGTCGACTCTGTGGGGTTACAATTTTTTGTTTCTTTTTTATTCATAGATATTTCTGTAGGAAACCGAATATGCCCTTTCAAAGACTGAGCCACGCTGGTTTTTCTGTGAGAAACACTTTCGACTCATTTACGCAATCAAGTGATGCCTCATTCAACTGTCTTTCTGCAGTAATCACTTTACTCTCAATAAATGATATTTCTGGCCAGATAGGTGTTTTCCCCTACCTTTAAATTACTTATTTAATTATGCCAATTATAAAAAAGTAGCAAACAATGCTTTTGAAAACGAGCACTTATTTTCTTCAACTTTTGACTTCCTAGGAAAACGGAAAGCTTTTATTTTTAAAGATTTCTTTACCTTTTCATTTTATAAACTTCCAAAATAAGTTTTGAGATATCGATTTTTCTTGCTTCTTTTGGAGTTGTAATAATTCCTCAGAAAAATGAACAATCTTGTGGTTTTGAAAGATTTCAATTCTGGAATGTGATAAAGGGAAGAAAAGCTGAAGGAATCGAATATATGACTTGCATTAAGAAAGGACCCTTTTTTTTTATCTCATTCCTTAAGATTACAAGTACTATGTTAAAGTGGAAAAACTCGTCAAGGACAAAAGGGTCCGATTCAATTGATGTTCCAAAGTCATATATTTTTTATAAGTTCCATATAAATCCTAAGATGCTATTTTAGTCTCTAATAAAAGTGTTTGCTTTAATAGAAGCAATGCACTGGGGCTTAAGAATGTCTTATCCTGGCAAGGTAACCGAATCCCTAAATAACTTACCTTTCAGTAAAAGGTAGGCGTGAGCAACCTTCACCAATGCACACCTCGCTCTGAGCCAAACTGCGTGTTTTATTCATTGAAACTCATGAAACTGTCGTGAAATTCTCCTAAAATCTTTTCAGAAACACAATTCCTTGGTTATCTACTAAAGAACTAGTGAGCTAGTATTAGTGAAGTGAACCACAAATATGTCCAGAACCAACTCTCCGTAATTCTAGCTTTTCCCTGGAGAACTGCAGCCCTTCCAAAATATTTTGGAAATTTGATATAAAATATCAAATGGCAAACGATAAAGCACATGAATGCAGGAATAAAAATCACTTTCTTTTTTTCCTCAAAATGAAACAAACACTACGGTTGCAAAATTACATGTTCAGTACTACAACTTTATCGCAAGGACACTGCTCTACATGATGATTTTAGGAAAATCTTTTGGTTCCGATGAATGTTCCCTCCCGATAAATGCCCTCACCCACTGCGAGATCCTGCTTTTCTCATGCCTGCTCTCAGAAAGCCTCCTACGGAAAGTCTAGTCGCCATAAGAAACCAAATCATAAATGCAGAAATTATATTGCAATGCTTGTTGATTTCCTAAAACCTTATATATACTCAGCACAAAATTTTGCCAGCAACAAATAGAAGTTGAGAAGATGGACAAGGGAAGATGGGCTCATGATTTATTTCTCTAGACTGTGATCTTTTGGTTAGTATAAAGAGGTCCAAGGAAGAAGACTGCCTAACATCCACACACACACAAGCCAGTGTGTGCTGCAGGGTTTGCTCTGTTAAGTCTAGACCCAGAACGTCAGGCCATGGCAGTCGGGACATGGCACTGCAGCGGGCACTCACAAAGGAGGCTGGCAACTTGGTGGTGGACAGTGAGTTTAGATGGAGGCAGCAGGGGTCCAGCACCACTAAGGGATGTGGCCGGAAACCTTTCCAGCCTGCAGCTCCCAGAGGCCAGCCTGGGTCTCAGTGTCCTGTGTCCTGACTGCTCGTAACCCTGCGACTAGGACCCCAGCCTGCCTGGCAGACCTGGCAGCTTTGCTTTACTGCAAAACTCAGGATTGCACGCTGGTGGATGTCTGGTCGACCTCCCAAAAAGCTCGTGATTATGCAATGGGAACAGTGTCCCCTTAGAGGCACTAGGGTGGCAATGAGTATTGATGTGCCGGCCTGTGAGAACACAGCTGCTCTGGACAAACTGCAAGTCAGATGCCAGCCATGAAAAAGTGGGCAGGCCCGTGGGGAGCCAGCAGGCCCATGGGGAGATGTGGTCTCCAGTGACTAGGGCTGTGCTTTCCAAAGGGGATCACCACCCCTGCTTGAGTACAGTGCCCTGTGCCCATAAAGTCCACATGACTTGGCTGTTTTGCTTGTTGGCAACTATGAGGTTAGTTGTTTACCTGTTTTCTGCAGGACTGCATATGGGTCAACGTGCATAGTTAAGTCTATCGTCAGCTGCTGAGGCATAAAATACCAGGCATGAATTCTTCATCCTAGTAAAAAATCTGTAAGTTTGAATATAAAATATTATTATTACATTCAATTTCTCAAAAACAAGAAGAGAGATAAATACATTCAAATGAGAGTTTCCCTCTAATTAATCAAATCTTACTTAAAGTTTACTCGGTGCTCTCAGAGTTACACATAATTATGCCTGAGTGAAAACAGCACTTCTGAAGAGCAGAGAGGCTCCAGCGATGACCTCCTCCTCATGCTAACACTCTACTGGTATAATAGGCCACCTTTAGGCTGGTTTCAGATAAAAAGGGATAGACATTTATAATATCAGTATATAACAGAGGACCACCTTGTTAAAGAATTGAAAAAAAAATGGCAAAATGAAGGACATAATTTCTTGGCCATTCTATTTTGAAGCTAGTAATTTGGCCAATTTGAGTGGAAGAGAAATCATAAACAATTATAAAATTCAGTTATGTTCACGAGGTAGAAGTTTGTTTTAAAATTCATCATCTGGATTTTGTTCACTAACAGAGTTGCATCGACCTCCGTGGGCTACAAATATTTTAGTAAATTTTTGGAAGAACTTGGAGATGCTGTGTACTATGGCGAGTCGTGATCCCAGTAAGTGTTTCCGTTTAATGAAAAACTGCAATGGAGCCATTTCTGCTGGGTGCTCCCTGCTTTCCTCAATTCTCCTGCTGCTTCCACACTTCAATATTTTCTTTGCAGGCACTAATTTGTATGCCAGGGTAGTGCTGGATTGACAGGTAAATTACCCTTTATACACATTAAGAATATTCACCAGATAAAGTATTATACAAAAATACAACACAGAGCTAAGATTTCTTTCTTGACCTTAGTCATGAAAAATATTACTTTTAAATCTGCAATGGAAATGAGCATAAATTAAAACATCCTTTAATGGAGAGATTTCCCCCCTTCATATAATAGAATATATATGAAAGCCAAACTCTCTAAAAGAAAATAACTAAGCTCCGATTTCTCCTTTTGAAATCAGTGTGCACAACCTTAAATTAACTGCGCAATCTCTGTGTATGACCCAGGCGATGGGACACACACCCTTTGTTACCTTGGATCTTCCAGAAAGTTCTATTTGTGGATTTGGCTGTGGAGTCTGCCAACTGTAATTTTGGGTTTGTACTCGATTTTTTTTTTGTGTGTGTCGTAGCATGTTTCATTGTACTTCCAGAAGAGACTCCTAGCCAAACCCTCCTAAGGCAGGCACTGGGCCGGCAACTTGAAAGCCGTCTTGAGTCTTCACTTGGGTCACAGATAAAAATTGGGAGTTTCACATGTTTCTAGATAAATTCTGAAGAATTTATAGTACTTTGATTTTGAAGTTTTTGTTAGATTTTTTTAAATTTATATTTTGGAAAGATATATTTCTATATCGTTATATTTCTATTTTCATAACAATAACCAAACACAGTTCAATATACTATTTGCGATACTACCACCACCAAGAGATACCTCAATACTTGTGGGTGACTTTGTACATAGTAACTTATATCAAAACAAGGAGATAAGTAACAGTATCACTCCCCACTTTCTTATGGAGAAATTTAAGGTTCGACTGAGGTGCAAACACAAGAAAGGGTAATTATGGAGAAATTTAAATTTATAGTATAAATTTAAATTTATACTATAAACTATAGCTAGCAAGCTAGATGATAGATTCTGAGTGTATTCAAAATCCTCTTGTTCTTCCCCACTCTGACTCTGGTGAACCCTCTCCCCACCTCCCACCCAGCCCCTGCTCCTCTGGCCTGCACCCCAGCTCTTGTATGCATAAATAAAGAAAATAATTCTTAAAAAAAAAAGACTCTTCCTCTTAATATGCTTAAGTGAATGATAAAAGGCCCTATACAAATGGCAATTTTCAAGGGAAACTTGTCATAATGAATCTTGAATAAGTATTACTAAAAACTGGTGTGTTTCAAAACATGCATTGTGTATATCAAAGCACAGATGTGTATATATACTTATACATGTACAAATATATGTCCAAGAATATGTAAAGCAGCACAGTTCTGATGGGAAAAAATAACCCAGATATAAAATGGTGAATTATACAAAAGTCCATCAGAACTAAAATTGATAAACTGTAGTAAATTTCCTCATTCATTTTTATCTAAAATGAACTGGTGGTACAGATAAAACGTGGAAAAATGAGGGAACAAATATCAGATGGTTAGAGATACACATAAAATGTTTATCATGAGACTCTTCAAATAATATTAAAATATAAGATAGACTTAAAAATCAGGTGGGTTTCTCTTTCAAGGGATGGGCGTGATAGAGCTGGGATGAACCATTTCTGTGAAATCACAGCTGCTTATTGTTTTCAGCTGCTGAGCATTATGGTTTCTGTTACATAATGGTAGATAATGGATCTGCCACACATGGTGACGTTATGCCGTGCCTGAGAATGGCAACGTTCTCGGGTCTACCCCTGGCTGCACGCACAGACCTCTCTTAGAAAGATCAACAATCATTATAAGTATGTTTAATATGCTGACTGCAAAAATCTTATCCCTCACCTGTGAGTGTGCTCCATTATTGAAGTCTCAGTTATTAAAATTATTATCCTTCTGTTGAAAAGTAGATTCCATTCCTTGGACTTATTTTTCACAAATCTGCATTTTACCTGAACACAGAAAAAGGCTCCTAATGGGATATCCCTTTCAACATGTCAGAAGCAAACTGTTAGATTTATTTTAGGTACTCATACCTCTGTGGCTTCTGTATACACAAACAAAACACAAGTTCAGCATTTCTGCTAATTTTATCTACTAAAATTTTCCAGAAAGAAGAAATTCTAGTGAATTCCTGCTAAGAAATGTCAGACCAAAAGGATTAGCACGGCTCCAGGTCCTGGGGGTCAATGGGATTCTTAAAGAGGGAGGTGAACAATTTCCTGAAGTATGTCTCCACCATCAGAAATGCCCTCTCTGGTTCCCAGAAGCCCAAATCTACAGGCTGCTCACAAGGCAATATTTATAAATCTTTTATGAAAGGGTCAAGGCTAGGGTATTGCAATACAAGCCATCATCACTAGCAATCATGAGCAGGCCCCCGGCGCACCAGGCTTGGCCCAGCACACGCAGTAAAATGCGGGCTCACCTGCACTGGTGACAGAAGAGTCCTGAGATTACTATTATTGAATCCCACCTTTCTTATCAATAGCCTGTAACTGACTACGTAATGACCCTTATTGGAGTATATTCAAATAGTCTTCAGGGAAATTCAAAACACCTTCATGTTTTAAGACTTTTCATCTTAGGGGGCCTCCCTGGTGGTGCATGGGGTTAAGTGTCAGCACTATGACGCTATCTGCAGCCACTGTAGCACAAGTTCAATCCCCAGCCAGGGAGCTACCGACATGGCGCAGCAGACCTCTCCTGTCTCCCCGCTGCTTCCCTCAGCAGTGGATTTCAGTAGATCCGCCTGTTCTGCTCCCCACTCTGTCTCTGGTGAGTCCTCTCACCCCCTATCCTCCGGCCTGCACCCCAGCTCTTGTATGCATAAATAAATAAATCTTAAAAAAAAAAGACTTTAAACTTAATATGCTTAAGTGAATGATTAAAGGCCCTATATACAAATGGCAATTTTCAATGGAAACTTGTCATAATGAAGCTTGAATAGTATTACTAAATCTGGTGCACTCGCTATCCCTTACAGATAATGCAGATAGATTATATGTGTATCAAGTATTTGGGAAAACAATTTCAGAAATATTTCCATGACTGATATTAAGCAGATTTAATGCCTAGAAAATTACCCTTATTCAAAATATAATGAAATCTGGATTAGAGACAATGATTTATGTTTTAAAAAAAATTGACTGAGCTCAAGGGAAAAAAAAATAAATCTTTTGGGTTCCCAAATGGAGATGATAGCAGAAATGAGTCACCAAGTTTCCTGAACTGCAGTGTTCTTGGGAGTATTTTCTGATATCAGAAGCAAGACTTGCACTTTAACTTGTCCAACAACTGGAGAAGTTAATGACTAGAGTGACATAATCGTGGTCAATTTGGCAGTTAAGTTCAGATTATTTCTTTTTAATAATTTTCTAGAATTTCTCCCACTTTTGAAATTCTGTCAGATACTTCATGAAAAATTCATGCATGGAATAAATCTTCAAAATTTTTGTTCCATTATTTCCTTTTAAATCTAACATTTTTGAATCTCTTCCAAAGGCCAAAAAACTGGTCTTCAGAAATAATGCAGAAAAGAGTTCTATTATATGAAAGAAAATATCCCCAAACTACCTCACTTCTGACCATTAAAAGGTTTTGATAGTTTTCTACTTGCTTTGATGATGAAGGTGAAGTTCACTAATTAGAAATTTCACTGTTACCTGCTCCGTCTTTTTCTTGTCTCCACTCAAGGAATGTGTTTGATCTGAAGATGTGATTTAGAATAAATTTCAATGAGTAGAAAATGGAATTTTAAAAAGGTAATGAATGTAACTTCTGATGAATTAGAAATTTCATGTAATTTTGTGTAATATCAACTTTGGATAGTCAAATAGATAAACATGTTAAGGTAATGTATGTTTATGAAATGTAGCAATTTCAGTATAATTTTATATACATGTCATTAATTTAAAAAATTACCAACTCTGGTAATTAAAAGTATACAAAATTTTATAGCATCTTAAATAAACAAATTTTTACAACATTTTTGGATCATTCAGTTTCTGCAATATTCAACTGAAAACTGTCAACATTTATCAGACATCGCATAATTAAAGAAAGGAAACAACCTCAGTTTTCTTGAGTGTTATTTTAACACATATTAAGATAAAGGTTGCTTTCAGTTTCCATAAGTGGTATACAAATTCTTATCAAAGAGCTGTTAACAGATCTTTTATCTAATGGAACAACTTTCAAGTGTTTTAAATGCAAAACAGAGAGGACAGAAGCCTGCTGCCTGCAGGTAAAGTCAGTGTTTTTAGGCACCACTAATGACCAAGGACCTGGGTAAAGATGAATTAAACCAAGGCCAGCCTTTGCCTCTCCGCAGTGCAGTCAAAAAGGAAGACAGGCTGGGATAGGTGATAACTAGAGCTAAGACTTTAACCCCTGGGCTAAGGCAGCCTGAGTTCGATCCCCAGCCAGGGAACTACCCACATGGCGCAGCAGACCTCTCCTGTCTCCCCGCTGCTCCCCTCAGCAGTGGATTTCAGTGGATCCGCCTGTTCTGTTCCCCACTCTGTCTCTGGTGTCCTCTCACCCCCTGCACCTCTGGCCTGTACCCCAGTTCTTCTATGCATAAATAAATTTAAAAAGAGATTAATCCCCCCATGTTGACTCCCTCCACGCAGAGAGCACCAATATATCTTCAAGTCAAAGCAACTTAAAACCAGAGCACCCCCGTTCCCCCGCCCCCTCAACCCCTACCAAGGATAATTACATTATTTTTTTATTTCAGTGACTCACTGCTCCTAATTAAATAAGTTACATTCAAACTTGCGATTATTGGAATATTGGAACACTCTCACAGAGTAAAATCTGTGGAACTGTTTTCCAGGCTTGAATCATCACCTTGATTATCCTATAAACTCTCCAACTATCATTGAAACTGGAATTCTAGTCAACAGTTCTCAAACTGAACAAGCTTCATTCTTGAACCTGCTGAGGCTCAAGGCTCGTAGGGCCTTTAATTGAACTTTAGTTCAGATCAAGGTGACACTTATGCAAAAGCTTACTCTTGTGCCTACCAGGAAAAGCTCATCTGACCACGTTGTGGGGACCGACCCCCATGTACAATACATGGGCCCAACTGGGCACTCTTACATCTCTATAATGAAATTTTAAGTTACTACAGTCTCTGATTCATTGCCTGGAACTTAATATTCCCTAGTCATTAAAAGGAAAAAAAAGTGGGTCTTTAATAGGGAAATAAAGATCTTATTAGCTACCAATAAAGGGAAATAAAGATCTTATTAGCTACCAATATGTTCTTCATGTGATAATATCACTTATAATAATGAATAATTTCACATTTTAATGACTTTCAAAAAAATAATTGTTTTACCAGGGCATTAGATTGACTGTGGAAACTACTGGATATGAATTTAAAATAACTTTGCTTGGTGTCTTCGATGGCTCTGTGACCCAGGACAAGATACTGAATCTCTCTGATCTTTAATATCTTCACATGTACAATGTGGCTACAAAGCTAGCATAGATCTTCTAAAGTTTAACTAGGTAGATTCACTGAATCTAGCATATGGGTCTATTAGGTCCTGTGATTTCTGAGTAAATAAACAGAAGGGAAAAAAATAAAAAATATTGAATAAGACCCCAGTCATATAAAAGATAAAAATGGGACAGCCCAGTAGAGATACTGCTCTAATCACTACTGAATTAGTGTGAAATTTCTATACTATATAAATATAACCAATTTATCCTAATAATGACATATGCCATTACTAAATTTTACAGTATCGCTGATCCAATTTTTAGATCCTTGTTGAGATATAATCAGTTATTACAACAATGCACATAAAGTGTGGCTCTCTGTCAACATGGGAAAGATTATGTTGGCTTAATTTTTGTTAATATCTGAACATTTCCCAGGGTTGATTGAGCAAAAATGCCTTGCGATTCACTATAATCGCTCAAAAAAAGTAATCGCAGCCTCAGTTGAAACCAGATATTTCCTATTTTTTTACTGCTGCCAATGAATTCTGTTAGAAAAAACTAGATTTCAGAAGTGAAGAGAATCTGAAGAGTAGCTGCCTCTAAGCTAGGGCTGATCTGAAGCCAGTGAACAATCTTTAAGTATTTCCTTTTTCTTTTCTTATAAAGTTTGTGTAGAGAGGACAATAAATTATAGAGTATTTCTAATTAAATTTTGAACTATAAACAAATAAAAGTGTATATGTTTGTGATAATAACTTCTGTTTGTCCACGCAATTTACCGCTTTAATATTAAGATAAAAGACTTGTAAACTTCCATTTGTGTTTATGGCCAACATATTAAAAATATATAAAGTTGTGGATTTCAATACATTGTATATTCCCAGCCCCAAAGAGCCAGAAGTCTAGGAAACAGAACAGCAAGAAACAGGTTGAAGCAGTTGTTTTTTAAACACTTCACAGAGATATTTCTTTATGGAACTCATCCTAATGCTATCTACAGGCTAAGGAAATTGTCTTCTAAGGAAGGCATATTTTATCATGAATTTCTTTAGTAATTTAATAAGCACATCCCCTTGAATACTTTCCAATGATATCATTTTATAGTAAGTGCCTTTACATGTCAAAACAGTTTATTGAAAGTTTCCATTTTGTGAAAACATTTAAATGTGCATATATTAACACAACGGTGGGCATATTATGAGTTTTTAAATAATTTATTCTATGGAGTTCTATTCTGATCAAAAATTTAATATACTAAATACATATAACACACACTATTCAAAATCTTACGTGGACTAGGTTTAAAGGTATGACGTCTAATTTTGCTTTATTCATCTTTAAAGTCCACGTGAAGAGCTGAACCAGAAGGGGAGCGGGGAAGTCAGGAGAAAGGAGGCAGAGGTGGAGATGAGGAATAGTCCTGACCCCAGCAGTGAGATTGGGGTAGCCACACACTAGCAGCTGCTCAGTGACACCCACCCCACATGACACAACGTTCTAATGCACTGCTACTTCCATGAGAACAGGAAGCAGAAATATTACAATTCCTACCAATAAATAAATAAAAATAAAGACTTGGCCTTGGCTTAGGTATTCTCTCTGGACAAACCTAGGATGTTCTGTTGTCTCCAGGCTGCTCAGGACGTTTATCTTCTGTCCAAATCTTCTCTAATATCTTCTCTCAGGGGCCCACTTACACTTCACTTAATGGATCTATTGATGTTTAAAATCTAAACTCCATAGGGGCCCCCTGGTGGCACAGGGGTTAAGTCTCAGCACTATGAAGCTGTCTGCAGCCTCTGCAGCACGAGTTTGATCCCCGGCCAGGGAGCTACCCACATGGCACAGCAGACCTCTCCTGTCTCCCCACTGCTTCCCTCAGCAGTGTGTTTTGTTCCTTCTGCCTGTTCTGCTCCCCACCCTGTCTCTGGTGAATCTTCTCACCCCCTGCTCCTCTAGCCTGCACCCCAGTTCTTGTATAAATAAAATAAAATAAATCTTTAAAAAAAACACCTAAGAATCAACATAACTACTTAAACGGAGGCACTCGACTCAAGTGTCAAGTCAGGAATGGTTGCCCCGTGCTCTCACCTCCTGACACAATTATTAATGTCCACCATTTCTTCTCCAGCACTGCTCCCCGTGATAACTCATCCTCTCGTGGCTGTTGCTGGCTGTCACTCGGGTCCTCCTCTCACTTACATAACAGGTCGACCTCACCGCACCGGGGCCAGCAGGCTCCAGACCTCACCCGGCCACCCAAGTTGTCACCAACAGCAAGTCTGACCTTATTCATCTCTCGTTTAAACGCTTAAACTGTCTGACTGTGTCTTTCCTGAAAACATTTCCCCACCACACTCACCTTATTTCCCTTGACATCTCTGCATCACCCACGCTTGGGCTGTGCTCTTGGGGTTGCCTTTCTGACCTGTGGTGTCACAACCACAGATGACGACACCAACCCTAGGACCAAGCCCGCCGGCAGAGAGCTCGCTGTGCTTTGAATTCTTATTTGCTTGCCCTGTTCTCATGGCGGTGTCTGTGGAAGAGCGAACACCTGATGTGATTAATGGGCGGAAAGGCTGGAAAAAGGGAGGCAGGACCGAGCTGAGGAGGCCGGGGAAGGCGAATGACAGCAAAACGAGAAGGGAGTACAGGATGCTGCAGTCGAATTATTACATCCCTGAGTCGGCCACACTTCATCCGTCAGACCTAATCCATCCTTAATGTTGAAGAGACCACCTGTAAGAAATGCAGTTTATCTACAAGCACTGGCCAGTAAAGACATGTTTCAATATGTAAATGGTACAGGCAGATTTTTACTTTTTCTTTTCGTCTACTGCTCATTATTGATGTGATAAGCTGGACACAATTCAATGAAAGAAAAGAAAAAGTATCCCTGGTGATAAAATTGCATTTACAATAGAAAACAATTGACTTGTTATTTTCCCCTGAGTTACACTACAACTTTTTACCGCTTTAAAACTTTGTTATTTTAACTGCTCTAATCAGGAGCTGACAAAAATATTAAAGCAGGTAATACAATTTCTCATTTGTTCAACACTTTTACTAATTTAATGACATTCATATGCAGGTTTGTAATTTACTGTACTGCCCGACTCATTATAATGGAGCACTATTTAATTTGAAAATCTCAGCCAGAAAGTGAGATAACCTGTATCAACACATACGTTAAATGATGTTGCTGATAAGAAAGTTCGAAGTTAGACTAAGAACAAAAGGCAGGAAGTACAGGAAAGTTGCAATTAGGAAATAATGAGCTAGGTTGTGATTTAGACATGGAGAGAAAGAAAAAAAGAATATCCAGAGTATCCTGACTCCAGCTGGTTTTCAAATATCAATCCCAGGTCAGTGATTTCACACGAATATTTCCTTATTCACATCCGAAGTAGTGAATCTAAATGAAAGTGGAAAATATTTGAGATCAGTGCTTCATAATTCTCTGTGACTAAAGTGGGAATCCAATTTAAAAAAAAATAGTATATCAGTTTTTCATGAAACAGCATGTTCGTTTGCATGGTGGGGTGGGGTGGTAATACCCAGACGAGGAGGAGTGAACCTGTTCCCCTGAAGCATACAAGGTGTTGCAAACCAATGTCACCTTGACAAAGGAAAAGAAAAAGTAAGTGGTGAAAAAAAAAATAAAAGGAATTGAAGTGCACAAGCAAAGCTATCCCCCACCTCGGAGGATGCTGTCAGGGGAGGGAGGAACAACACCTGCGCTGTTCTCATGAAAGAAGCTATATTTTACCTCCCCCCATTAGAAAAATGTTAGGTAAATTGTTATTCGAAAATCATCATGGAGCCTCCCTGGTGGCGCAAGGGGTTAAGATGCAAACTATGAAGCTATCAGCAGCTTCTGCAGCACAAGTTCCATCCCCGGCCGGCCAGGGAGCTACCCACATGGCACGGCAGACCTCTCCTGTCTCCCTGCTGCTCCCCTCAGCTGTGGATTTCGTCAGTCTGCCTGCTCTGCTCCCCACTCTGTCTCTGGTGAATCCTCTCACCCCCCACCCCTCTAGCCTGTACCCCAGTCCTTGTGTGCATAAATAAATCTTTAAAAATAAATAAATAAATAAAAATCATCATGGTCACTATAGGGATATTCCCTTTAATTCCAGTAAAGTGCACTTCCATTGTGAAAACGTTTTAATTCAATTCTCAGTAACAAAATGGATTCGATGTGTTTTTAAGCCAGAAAAGGAAGTTTGCAGAACTGTTTCCTCTTCTCTTTCCACTTCATTCCCTCCACTCCTGCCTGCGTCTTTCTCTGCCTCCCATCAGCCTCTCCCTCACTGGATCTTCTGTCTGTCATTTCAGGACAGTCCTTCTTTTTAATGTAAATGGATTTTTTCCCCCAACATGGCAGGATCCAGAAGACCAAGAGTTCCAGCATCTCAGAGCTCTACGACCGGAGTCCAGCATCTGGTTTTTCCTCCCAGAGAGGGTGATTGAGAGAAGGGAAAGGGTGGGAATCTGCCGGGTTTGGGAAGACGACCCGCCGGGACTGAGCACAGTGGGCAGGAGAGCACCTGCTGCTCTCGGGCAGGAATCCGGGATGACAAACCTCCCATTGGAACCACATGGTTGAGAGAATTTTCCAGGTTCCAGAGGTGCCATTTTGTCAGAGGGGAAAAAAAAAAAAAGCCACACAAGTCTAGATGACCGTTCACAATTTGCCTAAAGGAGGAACTGGGCCTTTTTCTGAGGGATTTGCTAAAGATGCATCACTATGCCGGCCTCTCAAGGGAAGAGCCAAGGCTATTTCTCTGCGAGGGGCCTAAAATTAACTAGAAATAGTCAATACATCCATTTAAAGCTTTTTATAAGAGCTACTTCCTTCTTGCTCTTTCTGCTGTCTGAGTTCCCTTTGCTTGACAGCAAACGATTACACGTCAGCAAATTTACTTTCTGGCATGCAGAGGGGCGTTTCAATCCAACGGTGGAAGGTCACGTCGTCTACCCTGTACTGGGGGGTAGTGAGAGAAAATGAAGCCTTGTCGATGGCACCTGCCTGAAAACCCATTTCTGGTCTCGGCGCAGACCAGGGAGGACCTTGAGCTGCGGTGTGTCCACTCCCGTCTCCCAGTGTCGGAGAGCAGGAGGCAGGCGCCGCGGGCCTCGCAGAGCCTGCATTTGTGGGCCACGAAGTCATTTCCAGTTGGAATGAGCCGGTATCATCAAGACTTAAGACATTTGGGGGCTTTGTGTTTTCTAGCTATTATGCTTACTTTTTCTCATTAAAATTTTCTAAAGTTGTAAATCATCGCATGATTTACATAACTGATCCTTCAGTTATTTTTATTCTCATGTTAATGTAAGAAAACAAGGAAAGAAGTAAAAACCGCTTCATTACATAGGTGTGGGGGATATGCGGAGATGTGGATTCCAGCTCCAGTGAGGGAAGGAAAGACAGCACGAGCTCAGGGGCTCAGGGATGGGTCTGGACCCTGGCGCTTGGGGGAGGAAGGAGGGGGGCTCATCATGAGAAGTGGCGGGGGGCTCAGGACAGAGACCAGAGGCCCTGAAACTGGGTATTCGCCAAACTGTTTAGAGAGGTTTCTTGTATAAAAAGATTATTTCTGGTAAAAAAAAAAAAAAAAAAAAACCTAATCTTAATGCTAATGCCCCCCATTTTTATTTTCTAGGTAGTTAAAGGAGTAGCATATTTCTCAAGAACCTGTAGGGTCTTAATTGATCTCAGCACTAGATTACCTGCAGGCCTCAGTGACATGTCTTGGGGGGTGTTCTGATATCTCTGGGAGGTTTGTTTTGGCATTGTGGGGAGGCTGATGTGAACATCTTTCTGGGGGTAGCCTCAGTGGTACAGAGGATGCCTGCACCAGATGTCAAGTAAAAGTGAAATGGAATACTTTCCCTCCTGGAAGGAGAAGTAGAGACTGGGAGATAGTTGTAGGAATTTGTATAATCAGGTAAATATGTTCTGGCTCCTGCCTTCCATGAAAATGAATCCTAGAAAGTGACATGTTACATAATTTGGATAGAAAAGCAGGAGAATGTGCCCTAATCCACTTTTGGATTTCGGGGAGTCATTCTGAGGCACTAAGCAGACATTCACAGCCAAGCCAGAGAAGCCACAGCAAACTAAATGTGCAGCGTGAGAGCAGGCCGAGGGCCCAGGGGAGCACTCCCGAGGTACTCGTGTATTCCACGCGTCAGGAAAATGCTCAGCTCCCAGCGTGCCTCAAGACTGAGTAAAGACTCATAAAACAGAGATGCAAGGGGAGAGATGACCTAACCCTGGTGGGGATGATGGATAGGGATCCTAAGCCAGACTCCAGGTGGAGGACATGGCTGAAACTCAGGAAGAGGCTGCCCCATGCTTGTGATTAAAACTGGGTTTGGCAGGCAGAAGCTCTGGGCACTCACCCAACAAGAGAATGGAAAATTTCATCAGTGGTCATCTTGACAGATCCAAGTGCAAGCGATTTGGAGACCACTCAAGCCAACAGTCTTGCAGCTGGGTCCAACTCAAGGACAAAGAAAAAGCTCTATGCTGTGCTACAGCATCTCCACCTCCATCCATGAGTGATAGAAACTATCTCCCTCCCGCCCTTGCCTCCAGGGGACAGGGAGAGGGAGGAGCGGCTGTGAAAAGCAGTTTTAGGAGGAAAAATGCCTCTAGGAATTAACAGGGCAAGATACCTTAATTGGAAAGTTTAAGAATCCCTTTGCACCAATACCCAGGAGGGAGAGAAATCTTTAAGAATAGGTTTAGACAAAAAGTCATTTTCCATGCCGTATCCATAAAGAGCATTAAATTTGGATTCTGATGCAGTTTACTATTTTTGCAATTAATTTCATGTATTTTTTCTGAATTTTGTGATTTTTTATTATATTATTTTTTTATGGAGGTGATAATGGTTTACAACACAGTCTATGATTTAGAGGTATAAGTTCATACCTCTTCAGATGCATATTACCACCCATGCCTGCAGCCAAGGCACCATAATCCTCCACACCACAGTCTATTAAATCGTATCTCTAAAGGATAAGTACTGAAGCATTTTTGTCAAAGTTTCTAACCCAATATTGGAGGAAAAATGTGAATAGAGGTCTGGCAGAGGATGGTAAAATTCTACCCTGCGTCTATGTTCTCCTACTGCTTGAGATCAAGAGCCTCTCCACATCCAATCACTCAATGCTCGTGGATGATGGAGCAATTCAAGATGGCGGTCCCCACAGATCTGCTGTACATGAAGCCTGGGTGAGCAACAAGCTGTACCAGTTAGGTAATTATAGCAGGTGAAGTTCACTCAAAAACAATCGCCTACAGAGGCATTTTTCAGGAGGCATCCCCATTGTTAAGGGATACATGCCTGCATTTTAGCTAAGCATGGAGTGTTTCAAAATGAGCACTACAATTCCCACCAACCCTCCTACCTGGAGATGTAAGTTCTGAACTATGAGATATGTGAATTGTTGAGTGACATCTTCTAGAAAGAAATCCTTACCCCTCACTATACCAAGAAACACAGTTGTCATTAGTTACCCGCTGCCTCCAACTTTTTAAAGTCATTTTATGAATAATGTACCAGAAAAGGATAGTAAAAAATAACTTTAGTAGAAGTTTTAATTAAAAAATCAGTATAATAAATGTCTTCATAGCAGATAAATTTTGGAGCACAAATAGCTTAAAGGCTGAAAGGACGCACTCACTCTTCCTAGTGGGAAAGTCCAAATTCTTTTCGAAATGTATTGTATGATGAAATCCTTTGTACTGAATGGCTAACTGGATGAGAATGCCATGCACCTTTTCATTTCCTAAGAAAGAAACATATTTCACTAATTCATTCTTGGATTTAAGAAAACCTGGCCAGGGCAGTGTACTCTGAATATTCATGGAATATGTTTCTATTTATATGAGTAATTGCACCTCCATGTGGAAGCTAGAGGAGAGCTGTCAAATAGAATCCCATGAGCCACATGTGTGCTCTCAAATTTTCTATGTTCCCATTGAAAGTGTAAAAATAAGTAAAATCAATTTTTAGAATGCATTTAATACAGTTTATCGAAAATAATGTGAAAAGGTGGCATCACTGGAGGCAATTTAAAATAGCATTGGAAGAAGCCACAGCTGCAGGACAAATGCTTATTGTCCTCTTTAAATGGAACCAAACTCCTCATTGGACCAAAAAACCAACATTCCAAGAAACTAACAAAACCAAAAATACCTGTTTGGGAGGACTGATACAGTCAACTTCTACCTTGTGACCCTCCACCTCACCATTTCCTCATCATTACATCATCCTCCGTGACCTTATTCATTTTTTTTTTTTACCCTCATGATGAGAAATCCCACACCTGGGACCCTATTAGGTCTTTATCTAAATCTGCAGTTTTCTGCTATTCACAAATAAATGCATTTCTGCTTCCTGCTAAACTTGCTCTTCTTTTATTAAAGACTAAAAATATAAACACCTAACATATCAGGCTTCCTGTCTTTGTCATTATTGCTGAAAAATAATTTGAAAAAAAAAAACATTGAATTCTCTGGCTTGTTTAATGAAAGCTAGAAGCAGGCTGCACATGGTCATTTCTAAGAAATATATATTTGGTCATTCAGATGATCAAAATATATCGCTCACCTGTACTTGGTTGTTGTCCAAGATTCCTGACTTGTGGCTCCCAAACCCTTCATGTTTCCTGGATGATAAGACCGAGGGGAGCAACTTTTGATATAATATTTGATCTCTTGGCCTCAGTTCCTGAAAATGTATCTTGTTATTCATAATAAATCCCTTTCTGCCAAAATTGGGTTTATGCAAATCAGGGAAGTTTTGGAACACACCTAAAGATAGGGTGCCAGGGGAGCCCACCATGTGGTTAGAGTTGGAACTTCCAGCCACACTCCCCACTCCCACCTCTAGGGAATCGAGGGGGGCTGGAGTTTGGACTGGATCTCCAATGGCCAGTGATTTAATTGATCTCACCTATTTAATGAAGTCTCCAGAAAATCCAAGAGGACTGGGTTGAACAGCTATGAGATTGGTGAACATAGGAGATTCGGGGAGAACGATGGGCTTCTTGTTCACTGCAAATAGCTAGAAATGACCAGAAATAAAAGCTGAATGAGTGAAGTGCACTAATAGTCACCATGGATTAGGACACAAGGAGCCTTCACTTCCAACTCCTCTTTGTCCTCCACTCAGCTGCTTAGAATATGTTGCAATTTCGGGAACTCTAAGCAGCCAGCTCAGCTCAGAAGTCATCTTGGAAACATGAGAAGGTGGGATGAAAAACCCACTTGCCAAACAGAAGTCCCCTCCACAGCATCTCACGTGAGAGGTGCCATCCGGCGGTTGCCCTCAACACAGCTCATGACAAAACTGGCTGCCAGAGAGGATGGTGCAGATTTAGTGCTATTTCCACACATAAGAAACATTCCCAGAGGACAATGATGGAGTCAGTACAACATTCTGTTACTGGGAAGGGAGAGAAGGCACCCCAGAGCCCCCAAAACTGCCTGTTCTAAATAGATTCTGCCATCTACCGCATCACGACAAAACATATAGGCCTTTAATGGAAAGGAACTTTAATACAATCAGTGTGTAATTCAGAAAAGACAAAGAACATAGTTTCTAAATCAAGCACCCAAAGTTACCCGTCCCTTCGTGGGTAAAAGTCCACCCAAACAGGAATGGCCCAGAGCAAGGCCCCAAAGCCTGCCACAAGTCTAATGCATCCTCCAGTGGGGACCCACAGAAAAGGGTCAGAAACAGCCAGGCAAGTCTGGGAGGAAAAGAGCAAAATCAAAATCAAGATAAAAGCTGCCACTGTCACCTCCCCACGGTCTCTCACCCACATCTGTGTCACCCCGTCCACGACCACAGGAAGCGCAGTTTCTTCACATGTCTCTCGGCTCCATGCGCCTCCTCCAGGGCTCCTCCTGGCTCCATCCTGCTTCCTTCCTTCCTCAGTTTCCTCTGCAGCTTCTTCTCTCCCTGCTCAGCAACTTTCCCTTGGGTGGGGCAGGGAACCCCTTTTCCTGGGGACCCCCCCTGTTACAATTCCATGGAGGAAAAAGAGCTGTCTGATGTATTAAAAATGCCCATCACTGGACTGCAATGTCCCCCTTCCCTCTGCGCCGGTGGGTGAAAGATTTCGTGCCTTTTGGAGAACACACTGATGTTGAAATGATGAGAATGGGGAATAATAATTATCATGTAAAGTGAAATTTATTGTACAAATACCGACAGACTTTGGAATAGGTGTGAATTCTCGCAGTGTGTTTATTATCAACTCTGGATAGTGCCAGTTCATTCAAACGGGAGCACTGTTGCTATCATATGCATTTACCCTTTGGTTTTTTTCATGCTTTCTTAAGCCTGGGCTCTGTATCATCTGTATTTGTTTCATGGTTGAATATGAATAAAACATCAGAAACTGAGTTATATCCAGGTAATATAAAATTGGCTTGACCTCTTTGTAAATATCATCAAATCTAGCGGAAAAACACATTTTCTTTATTTCCAAACTAGAGGGTGGTTTCTTTAAAAATGAATAGGTCAAGAAGTAAATTGTATGCATTTTAAAATATGGATATAGGAAGCTACAAAGAAGAGAGAGAGCTTGTAGGTCAGGTTAATGATCCTTTGCTTCTCACAACCTGACCAAAATCTATAAAAGTTAAATTATTTTTAGGTTGTTTCCTCTGCATAAATTTCAAGTATTTGAAAGCACAGAAATGCTCTTATACTTGTGTTTTCTGAACACTCAGTCCAATTTCCTTTTGGTGTTAATACATGTAAGGAAATATGTAAACTCCAGGATTTTGTCTGGAAAGAAGAGAATTAGAATGATAAAATATTAAAAAAAAAGATTTTTGGGGAGGGAAAAAAAAATGAACTTTGCTTAAAAAGAAAAATAACCGTAAGCACCTTATTATTATTATTTTTTTTTTTAGCAAAATGAGATTAAAGGTAAAATTTACAAGTAAGTTATAATTTTGATTTTTCATACTGGGATTAGGCGTATCTAGTACCTAGAAAATACTTGAAACCAATATTGTCCTTTTATTTCAAAAATAAATCTGCTCCTGAGCAAACTCCACAGTTTGAATAAATTTATTGGAAATTAAAGGCACAGCAACAAACAGAGAAGACAATAACTGCATTCTGAGTTCTGCTCTGACCTTTATCTTTCAAAACAGTAACTCTCCAAAATTGCTGAAAGGTTAACTAATCTCTTAAAAGGTCACCTGTCTTTAAACTAGCTACAGTATAGAAATGCTTTTCTGCTATCCTGGAGCAATTCATCAATAACTCATTAAAATAGCACTGTTTCTTTCTGGAAGTTTTTATTTCCTTGTAAGACCATTTCCTCTTGGTCAAGATGACATTGAACGTATGTCATAATTTAAGAAAATATGATTCTATGAGACTACGGAGTGTTCTTCAGTCATTAAGACTATTTATTGAGTACATGGTATGTGCCAGGAGACACACGTCTGACTGCCAGGAAGGGAGGGGAAGGACTAGTGATTGACCAGAGAAGTGCGAGTTAGGACACGTGTCAGTGCCCAGGATGTATGGACCTCCCACAGGAAGGCTCATCAGCCTCCCGAGAGCACCCACTTGCTTTCATGGTGCCGAGATGGGTTCCAACATGTCCAGCGCCATTTTTTTCTAACTCATTTGAGCACCTACAGTGCTCTTAATACCCTTGATGTTAAATGTAAATGAATACAAACATTTGTCCTTGGAGGGCCACTTGGATATGTGACCAAAAAGCCTGACAATTTTAATGAGCGGGATAAGGGGGCGCTGGGAAGTTAAAGGGGATCCTGTTTGCAGTCAAGGAGACAATTCCAAAATAACAGCACAGAATTTGCTTCTAGTTTCTGTAAGTTGATCAAATGCATTTGTTTGTTGTTATTCTGAAGGGAATAAGAAATATTTTTATATAATCTTTGCTTATTGTTTAAAAATGAATCTCCCTAAAGCCCGCTGATAGGTATTAGAGCTAAGCATTGCCACTCAGAAATTGATGCCCAGCACGCCGTCCCACACAGAAGGGCAATGATACGCTGTATGAAAAAAGACCTCCTTCTTCCAAAGAAATAGCAATTTGTCCTTCCTCTGGCTAAGCAATCACAGCTGATAATAAAAGTGCAAATGCAGTTTATAAATCCATCTAGCTTAAAAGCGTTCTCATTTTTGACATTTATTAAATTCATGTTTTCCACACTGTGCATTTGACATATATTTAGTTTTTTCCCTATCATAAAAGATTATAAAATAGAAAATGCATCAGTAAATCCCGAGTATATCACATATGGTGGAGCCAGTAAGTGCTTTAGGAAACCTGTGTTTTGATTATGTTTATTTCTAGGTTTCTATATGTGTATTTAGATATACTGGGTTAGAATGTAAATTGCATTCCTTACAGAGGTCTTTTTTTATTTGAAAGACACTGAATTAGAACATTAAGTAAAACAGTTTGAAGGCATCCACCACAAATAATTTCTGATTTTCACAAATACACAGTAATTTCACCTCTCTTCCTTTTCCTCAAAATAAGCTGAAAATTTGTATTCACAGAATTGGAGATGTAAAAATCTATATTGTTTTGAAAAGAGAACATTGAGTGGTGATTAAAGTTGTAGGACAAAGAGAAAAAGCAACTGAGATCTAAAAAAATCCTTCATTCCCTCAGTGAGTCAGACGCACCACCTGAGAGAAACTCGAACACTTGTCCGGCGCAGCTGACACGACTCTGAAGTGACACTCACCCGGCACATCTGTGCTTTGAAGGATTTACTGATGTGGTGCCTGAGGCTCCCTGGGACCAGCTTCGGAAGCGCTTTCCTGTGGATCCCCCAGAAGGTGCCATAGACTGTGTCAGGCCCAGTGACCCAGCTTCAGGGCCAGTGACCCGGCTTCAGACCCTGCTCAGTCTGAGCCTTGCTTCATTTTTAAAAATTAATTCATTTTTAATTGAGGTACTATTTCAATCCCCCATCAGGTATTGCCACAGTGGTGCCCCCATGACCACGTCACCTCCAGCCCCTCCAGAGACCAGGCTCTTCCTTCCCTCTTCGTTCTAACCCCTCCCTCTGGAGGCCTCAGTCTGTGGTCAGCTGTCAAGGCTTAGTTTTTAAGCCTGTCTCATTATTTCTGAGTACTATTCTATGACATAAGCGCACCACAATTTGTTCGATCATTCACCCTCTGAAGAATATCCAAACCTCAAGAGCTGGGAAGTGTCTGCGATTGTCCCATTTGCAAACTAAGACATTAGCCCATCAGGCTGACGGTGCAGACACTCTCGGCTCAGAGCCAACAGACAGTTGCTCGCAGGAGGTGATAAGCAGGGCCAGGGCCTCATCGTGGTCTCGTGGTCGCTTCTGGTGCCCTGACACCCACAGGGCAGTGCAACGGGGTCTGACAGAGCTGGGCTCAGGCAGAAAATGTGCCTTCCCTTGGCTCCCAAGGGACACTTATGTAACATTGAGCATCAGACATGCCCACCTTTTCCTTCAGGTAAAATGATGACATTCTCATGTCATCAAGGTTCTAGAGAAATCTGCCCTCACTCTAGACAGAAGTACCAACTCTGTCTTCCAAGTCTGCTCACTAAATGGCAACTTTGAAAAGAGAATTGGAATGGTGGTGGGGGTGGGGGGTGTCAGTGCCACGTTCACAACACGTGGGGGCACAGACAGCCGGCCCTGGCATCGTTCATCTTCTACATCTGGGCTTCACTTAACATTCCTAATGTGCTGGGCTTCACTTTCAGGTGTTGCATTTTGATAAATATTTTTTGCTCGTTTGATTTTGAAACTCAGTGGCTCCCTGTCTTCCAGCATGCTTACTTTCTGACCAAACAAAGAAAATATACCCTACAATCATTCCTCTATTTTTCTCTGTATAATGTGGCTATAAAATACAGAGCATCAAGAATAGCTCAAAAAGGGCCGTGCTCCACTGTGACCCACCCTCAAACGTCAGCCTGTCTTAAGGAGACTTCAAAAGCCTACAGAGCGTTCAGTGATTAGGGCTGAGACAGACGTGCATGGACTCCAGTCTCCAGAAAGCTGATCTGGAAAGGCTTCTACAGAAAGGAGAGAGGAAGAGCAGAGCCGCAGGCGCCATCCGGGCCTGTTAGATGCTGTGCACCAGCTCCCTCCTGGATGCAAGGAATCACAGTGGAATAATCTTTTTCCATCTAAAAGTGGCAGTTGGAAAACACTGGTAACCATCTCTGTCAAACAACTTTGCAAACTAATGACCTTTTGGTAAATCATAGTAAAATCATAGAAAAATTTAACCCAAGTGTTTTGGCCAATGTCGTGAATGACAGGACAGTTCACCTGTGTCCATAGTGTTGGATTTAATTATTAAAATAATTTAAGTAGCAATAATAATGTAAAGAGAAGGAAATTTCTTTTAAACTTTTTGATACCCAAACATTTATAAAAGCATCGACTAAATTAAAATCAGACACTTCCCTCTCACTTCACCTGAGGTGAAACAAAGCATGTCATAGTCTGTTGGCCTGCGGTGATTATGAATAATGGGCGTCGATCACTGTAAATTGCACCGAGAGAAGTAATAACAGGGAAGGGTTCCCCTGGCTTTATGATACATAAAAATGTTGATTGTGTGATACGCTGTATAACAAGGGAAAACACATTTCCCTCAACTTATTAGTGAAACAATCTCTGAAAACTTATTTTCCCATGAGGTATTTTCCAAATAAATAGAAGGTTTTTCAAAAATGAAATTGTCTTAACCATCCTGGATTAAGCCTAGAATACACGTGCATATTAGCATCATAAAGTATTCTGTCCATTCTGAAACTTAAATCACTGCCTGATAAAGATATAGGTACTTCCGAAGACACAATTAAGTCACTACCACACATAACCCACTCACTGTAGTAATAATGTGCTAAATGGCACCCATTAAGGCCTCATTATGTAGAAGCTTATTTTAGAAGAGCTTCTAATCTCTTACAAAACTCACGAATAGAACACAGAAAACTTCATCTTCAGTACTAACCACTAAGTAAAGTTGCCAAACTTAAGATAAGTGCTCATTATCAGTGTAATCAATTTTTTAAAAGAAAGAGACTTATTGTCAGCTTTGTGGCCAAATCTTAACAGAGACAAAGTATTGAATACTCTCAGGAACTTAGAAGTGATCTATAAACTCTCAAGTAGAAATTTGTTCTTCATTCCTAGCGTTAATTATTCTGGAGAAAAGACATGCAATTTATATTCACTTTTCAAAAGGAAAGACACAGGTAATGACCTATTATGAGAGATATTAGAGTCATTTCTGCGCTTTTGCTAAACTGAATTGGAACATGGATTCATCTTCCATTATCTCCTCCATATAATATTTCTTCAATACAAAGCTTACACCCAGTGGAAGAAGAGAGAATTCCCCAGAGGTCATTTAAAAATGTGATTTATTTAATCCATTCAATATCCATTTGAAGAGAAGTTATTGAGTGCCTCCTCTATTAAACAGGATGCACTTGGTTACAAAGAACAGAACACCATCACCATCACAAATTAATTCATGGTACAAATCTTAGTGGATTCTAAAATTCAAATATAAAATGACATCAAATCCCTTTGTTCATTGTTTGGTTTTGCTTATCTCTCGTTTTTCCTGGCAATTTGGCTCCCTTCTTTCTTGTGCAAATAGGCCGCATCTAACTTCTGGGTAAGGATGACTTCAGCAGCGCCGGTCTTAAAGTCATTTAAAGGAAAAATCCAAAAATGAGAGAAAAATATCTACCTACTCACAGTTCAGAAAATTCAGGATGACAGACTCTTGTCCTGTCTCCAAAGCCCCAGCCTCCACGTGGCTCCAGGTTCAACGAGTGATACTCTCATCAGGACCACAGTTTGCTCAGGAGAAGTTCTCTAAATGAAACATTACCTTTTTTTAGACAAAAAACTTACAGGGACTGATGTTAAGTAGGCAAAACCAACAAGTAAATAAAAAACTTAACCAGTCTACAACACTGTTTAGACCAAGGTATTTAAAACTTCTACACACACAATCTGCTCAGTGTTCTATGAGGTATATACAGTTAGTACACCTTTCCACAGAAGGCATTTGTAAAATTATGACAATTATTTTAGTGGTATCAAATGATAATATACACTCATAGTCATCAAGAAAAGTAAACAAATTAAAGAAAAGCATCCTTTCCATTTATGCTTTCCAAATTACGATTTAGGGGTACACAATCACACCTCTGCACAACGGAACCCCTCTCAGTTACGGGAGCATGAAATCCTGCCTGTTGGACAATATGGTCAGCCCTGGAGGGATGATCCTTAGTGAAATCAGTCAGAAGGCGAGAGCCAAACACCAAGGGATGTCACGCGCGGGAAGCTCTCAGGACGACTTGACCTGCGCTGCAGGAACCGGAGAGCTGGGGCAATCCATGCGGCCAGGCAGAGAGCAGAGCTTCTTTCAGGAAGGGCCGACTACTATTTAAAAAAACTGATTCTAATTTGGAGAAAGCCAGGGAAGGTATAAGTGGGGCCAGAAAGAAAGAGGTTTACAAGATGGTGCTGTAGTTCAAATTAAGTCCCTAAAATGGCTCCCAGCACCAGTATGGGGCATGGAAGTCAGCAAACAATGGAAGAAGAAACATTAGACCACTGCAGAGGTCTAGGGCGGCAAAGAGAGCATCCAAAAAGATATGTGTTGAAAGCAGAATTGCACGTTTGAATGTTGTATTGGATTTGGGATAGGAAGAAAAAGGAAAAAGAGTGAGTTCCTTTAGCCTGTGAAACTGGATGATGAGGATTTCATCAGCTAAGATGAGAAAGGCTTAGTTGGCAACAGGGGCTGGAAAATGAAAAATCAGATATTCAGGTGCAAATACAGAGAAGGACATTTGCTAGAGAAGCAGGTACTCTAGGGAAACGCCAAGGGCTGTCTTCTCCCAGTGAATATTTGCTGAGTAAATGAATGAAGATCTACTTTCCTTCCTCTTAATTTTACTCTTCACAGAGTCTACCAGTTCATTCATTCGCTGTCTCTTCCCAGCTCATTCCACGTGAGCAAGAAGAGCAAGTATGTAGAGTGCAGAGAAAGAACATTTACATGAAACTACCTGGTAGAGATTTACCTATGGAAACCAGGAGAGGCAGCACCGTGACCACAAAGACAGTGTTTTTCATGAAGGGGGGTTAATAGTGCTGAATGACGCAATTGTAAGCTAAAAAGCATAATGGTTTAAATAGAGTTTGATTTAGTGATGAGAAATGAAGGAAAAGCATATAGCAGTTGTTATTCTGTCATGAAGAGCTATGGCCAAAATTTTTCTAGGATAGCAAAATCTTGCTAAAATAGATTTTTTTTAAGATTTGTTTATGCTACAAGAACTGGGGTGCAGACCAGAGGTGCAGGGGTGAAAGTATTCACCAGAGACAGAGTGGGGAGAAGAACAGGTAAATCTATTGAAATACACTGCAGAGGGGAGCAGCAGGGAGACAGGAGAGGACCACTGCTCCGTGTCAGTCAGCTCCCTGGCCGGGGATCGAACTCAGGCCTCAGTGGCTGGCGATAGCTTCATCGTGCTGTTGTTACAGGGCAGGGAGAGGGGGAGCCCGGACCCCGCAAACCTGCCTGCTCTAAATAGGTTCTGCCATCCGCCACATTAACACAAAACATATGAGACTTTAATGAGAAGGAACTTTAATACAGTTAGGAAACAACACAGGAAAGGCAAAGAATCTAGTTTCTCAATCAAGCACCCAAAGTGACCCGTCCCCTCGTGGGTAAAAGTCCACCTAAGCAGGATGGGCCCAGAGCAAGGCCCCAAAACCTGTCACAAGTCTAAAGCATCTTCCAGTGGGACTCACAGAAAACAATCAAAAACAACCAGACAAATCTGGGAGGAAAAGAGCAAAGTCAAAATCAAGACAAAAACCGCCATTGTCCCCGCCCCACGGGTCTCACCCACATCTGTGTCACCCCGTCCACGACCACAAGGCAAGCGCAGTTTCTTCACATGTTTCTCTAATCCACGCACCTCCTCCAGGGCTCCTCCTGGCTCCATCCTGCTTCCTTCCTTCCTCAGGCTCCTCTGCAGCCTCTTCTCTCCCTGCCCAGCTCCACCCTCCCTTGGGTGGGGCAGGAAACCTGGAACCTCCCCCTTTCCTGGGGACCCCCCTGTTACACTGTGACCTAACCCCTTGCGCCACCAGGGAGGCCCCTAAAAT
The DNA here is from genome assembly GCF_014898055.3 of Talpa occidentalis. Classification (NCBI taxonomy): domain Eukaryota; kingdom Metazoa; phylum Chordata; class Mammalia; order Eulipotyphla; family Talpidae; genus Talpa; species Talpa occidentalis. Next base: position 116,621,623 of record NW_023605194.1, read on the forward strand.
AGATTTTTGAACAATGTAATCCAAGAGATAGTTCTTTGGGAAAGGTTTGAAAGAGAGTGAAGATACTGGAGAATTGGCACAACAAAAGAAGATTAAAGAATGAGAGATCTTCAGCCTATAAAAAGAACGATTTCATGTAGTTCCTCAAGCAGTCCTTACTTACATGAAGGGCTCTTACACGGAATACCTCCTCTGAACACACCTTCGGGAGTTAGGAAGTTAAGATCAGAATAAGATTTCACTGGGAAACACTGCTAGAGTTTGGAGGAATAAAACACGTCTGTAATAAATGAAGTGAAATACATTTGAATGTGTTTCAAATGGCAAGAGTTAAGGAAAAATTATAAAGATTCATATCCTAGAACCTAAGGGAACGAATGTTTCATTGAGGAAAACGACGCTTTGCTGAGGTAGTTTTGGAGATTTAGTTTTCAGAAAAAGATGAATATAACTGCTGTTTGCAACGAAGGTAGTACTTTAGGAGATGGAACCGTGTTTGCTTCCAGTTCTAGAGAATAAGACTCTGTCCCATTTACATTTTCTCTAAGTTTTAATTGATTCACTTTCATGGTTCTTCACTGAGGATGGTAAGCAAAATCCTTTTCATCTTCGATTGGTTCTGAACGGAATTGTTTTAAACACTAGAATCATTATTTAATATTTATCAGGCTCTTGGATATGCCGGGGATATGTGAGGCTTGAAGCTATAATTCAATAACAAAAGGAAGCGTATATACCTGCTGGGTCATTTTTGTAAACCCAGGAGAAAAATACAAACCTAAATAATCCTAGTAATTCCAGGTTTTAGCATGCATTTTTTAATGATTCCACTGGCACAAAAATGACAAAGAAAATAGTCTGCTTATTTGTGTATAAAATCTATGCAGATGCTAAGTAGTGGAATCTGATATTTTAAGAATCAATAATAGACCTTTCATGAGTAATGATTTGTGATTTATTATTTTACCTCGGTTCCAGAAAAATGGACTGTGGAGAGTGACAGATACTTAAAAGGAATCAAGGTTCCTTTCCTGGCCAAATGTACAACGAACTTTACTGTGTTTCCAAGAAGGAAAAGGATATCTTCAAGGATAGTCACCTTGGGCATAAATGTAGCCATTATTGATTATATTGTCCTCTAGTTGAAGTAACTAATCCTTCAGCTGATGGCAAATGGAAGTAAAATGGTCTGATTATTTCACTTTGAATTTTAAAAGGCACACAGTCAAGTTTAAACTTAGCCAGCTAAAAATAAAATAATGGAAAAAGGTGTTGTCAGCTAACTCAACAAAAATAGAAATGTTTTCATTACTTCAAAAATAATGAAAATATATTTTAGTAAAGGAGAAATCAACACTCCATTTCCCAGCATTATTTTGGAAACAGATCATAATGATAATATCAGAAGACCAGATGGGAAACACAAGAAACAAAAATTAGACTTTCAAATAATTCAGTTATAAGGTACATAGGAACCTGAAAAATAACTCCATGCTTTATAAACACTTATTAATAATTACACAAAAATTCACCAAAGATGTTTTCCATTAGGGCTTCCATGGCAGGGGTGGGGGTGGGGGAGCGTACATATATTTATGTAAAGTTTAAACAAATTTTAGTCTTAATGAAATGAAACAGAAAATGGAAACCACTGAGTGGTTTTTATATCTTGCGGAAAAAAAAAAAAACCTTTCTGAATGTTATAACACGTAGTGTGGTGCTAAATTTAATCAACCGTAGCATATTATAAACTTTCCACAAATAGTGTGCTATTACAACTAGTAGGGAAATTACTGCTAATATTTTCCTCATTGGAATTTTTTTGTGCTTTGTATTTTAAAATAATTCAAAAGGAAAATAACAAAGAAAAAAATAGGGCCACGATTGTACTGGAGGTGTAAGACGTAAGACTAGCTGCAAGGTGGCATATTGCTTTTGAAAATAATAGTGTCAATCATTTCTTTTCAGTCCTAAGAAAAATGCACACCACCTGAATTAGAATTACTGTAACATATGTTAAATAGACAACTGACTCAAATTTCACTGGCCAGTTTCAAATGTTACTTAATAATTTCATCATCAAATACTCTTGAACAAAATTATTTGTGAGTTTCTCATATTTGTGAAACATCAACTATGATCAGAACTCCACAGTTACAAACAGAAAATTTAAAAAATAATTTTGATAATTAAGACCAATATAACAATATATTTTTTTCATTGCATTTCTTCTGGGAAAAGAAAAGAAAAACATCATAAGCGAGGAAGAATCATGGAGATTGAGGCAGCTGATAATCAAAAGCAGGCCTCTGCATTTTCAAATATGATCAACTCTAGCTAAGTGCTTGCTGAATGGAGACTGCTGGTCAAGAGTGGATTTTGACCTGTGAACAGATGTTTCGCTGAATAAGTCTAAGCTACTTATAATAAAGGAAATCAAGAGCTCTTTGTTATATTTAAATAAAGTATTACCATTAATTCACTCATTTAAAAAACCAACGGACACACCTGAGGCTTGCTACTAGCCCAGAACTGGGCAAGATGCTGAGAGTAAAGCCACAGACAGAAGGTAGATCTTCATTTTCCGAGTCCTTTTCAACACGCATGTCCACGGGAGAGCTGTGGAGAGGCACAGCACTGAACTGGACAGGATGGGAGGAAAAAAGTGGAGAAGTTATAGTTAAAACCTAAAAAATCAGGGAAAAGAATTCTTCAGAATGTAATTAAAACAATACTCAAGTATCAGATGAGAAAGTGCTACAGAGCAGGGCGAGGGGCACCCCAGAACCCCCAACCTGCCCGCTCGAAATAAATCCCGCCATCCACTGATCAAGACAAAACGTACTCTAGTGCGTGAGACCTTTAATGGAAAGGAAGGTCAATGCAATTAGTGTGTAACAGAGACGAGAGAAAGGAAGGAATCGTTTCCAAATCACCTGAAGTTACCCGTGCTGGCATGCGGAGTGCCCAGCAAACAGGGGTGGCCCTGTGGGGTGCGCCCAGCAAACAGGGGTGGCCCAAAGCAGGGCCACTGAGGCCTGAGGGCTGCTTCAGGTCTCAGGCACCTCCTGGAGGGGACCCAGAGGGAAGGGGCAGGAGGGGTCAGACAAGTCTGGAAGGAAAAGAGCAAAATCAAAATCCACACGGCCATTGTCACCTCCCCACGGGCCTCTTACGATGTCTGTTTCAAGTGGCTCCTTCAGTGTCCCCCAAGTCCCTGGTCCAAGCCCAAGGCCGAGAAGCAAACAAGCTTCTTCACGTGTCTCTCTGCTCTCTGCTCCTGCTCCCTGAGGGGGTGAAGAGCGAGGCCCGTGAAGACCAGCGAGAGTTCCTGAAGAGCTGCCTCTTACTTTGGCCATAGGTTGGGGAACTCTTGGCTTTGACAGGTGGGGGCTGACTGCTCTGCTCACAGGAGGATTTGTCTCCCCCTTGCTCCCTTCTGCCTTCCCTCCTTCCCCAGTCTCCTCCCCGGCTGGCTTCTCCCCCTCCCTGCTCAGCTCCACCCTCCTAGGGGCTATTGGGGCCCAAGGGGGCGTCCCCAGGATGTTCCGCAATCTCCTGGCCACCACTGTGTGTCAGATGCAGTGAACTCCCAGGAAACTTCCCCAGCACTTTTGAGAAGGGCCTGCTTATCTGCCAGTGTTTTCTTTCTAGGTGTCTTGTCTCAAGTTCCCTGCAGCAAATGTTTTCATCCCCTAACTAATAGGCCTGGAGGTGAATTTGCTGTTTAAAAAAAAAAAAATAAAAAGAGATAAAATCAGGAAAAATCAAACAAGGACATTAATTTAAAAGGGGGGGGTGGGTGGGTGGGTGGAAAATGTTTTCTTTATTTTTTGCTAAAGTTTCTTCTTTCCTGGGGAGAGGCGCCCTCTCTGGATTCCAGAAGGACACGTGCTTGTAGCTGAACTGCCCGTTATTTTGTGAAAGGCCCCTGCAGTGGAAGGAGGGGCTGCATATCAATGCCCTTGTGTGTAAATTCTTGGTTCCAGCCCAAGCGCCCTCCACACACCCACACACCTCACCAAACCGCATTCTGCGCCGTGCACCACCTCTGTCTACCTTAGTTCTCCCCACAGAGGAGCAAAAGTTTCCATATTTTTGAGAAATTTATATTCATCAAGAATCACATAGCCCTTTCCTTCAGGAACTAGGAGGAACTTGATTTTTTCTGTCTCCCACTTCTAATGGACAACAGGCTGCAGTGGCTCCTGAGCTGAAGGGGTGAAGAGCGAGGCCCTTGAAGACCAGCGCGAGTTCCTGAAGAGCTGCCTCTTTACTTTGGCCATAGGTTGGGGAACTCTTGGTTTTGACAGGTGGGGGCTGACTGCTCTGCTCGCAGGAGGATTTGCCAAGTGATACGTTATCATCCTCCAGGAAACTGTGCAATCTGGCTTTACACTCTTATTTCACACTTCCAGTAAGTTCTATTGCCATATTTTTATAATATAAAAAAAAAATGAAGCAGTGTGTCAGTTGAAACCAAACTGTCAAACCAAACTGTCAACCAGTTATTATATCTTTTACGGCAAAATTGCCTTATGACCAATTAGTTATGCGGCGAAAATGCTTGCAGTGAAAATGCTTGCAGCAAAGAACTTATGGCAAATCTATCGGACACACTTATTTTTGTATGCCTAGTGAATAATTATGTTTTCTAGAGTTTCTCTAAGTTTTTGCTGAAGTTTAAACTACATATAAAGACAGTTTTGCATGTCCTAGTCATAGGCTGCTCACACCCTAAGCATCAGAATTAAGAAATGTAATCACCCCAACAGCCCAGAATCCCTGCTTAAACTATTATAGAGACAGGACTATCCTGCATTCGGACACCATACTTTAATTTGCCTCTTTTTGTACTTTATATATGTAGACTTAAACAATGTGTACTCTTGTCTCAAATTTTATTATGTGTGTGAGATTCAGCATTATGTGTGGGCAATTCATACTTCTTATGTGAAATTGTAGAGGACTTCTCTCGTGGCTGTATAATACTCCATTCTGGAACTCTGAGATGGTGTATCCATCTACTTTCACCAACCGCTGGGTAATTTTATGTTGCTAGTTTGCATATTTGTTTTATGACAGTGATCTGTCCGGTTGATCTACTTTTCCAGTTTTGTTTGTTTTCTGTTTATGTATTTATACCTGTGAGTGTGTATTTGCTATAAATAGAGTTTCTGGGAATATTCTCAAACATGTCTTATGGTCACCGCTTGTAAGCAGCTCTTTGGAATGGTTGGCTCTTACAGTGCGCCTTTGCTCTCCGATAGAGCTTGCCCATATTTGAATACTATGGCAGAACTCGTGGTCCCCATCCTGCCTCAAAGTTTCTATTACCTGGTTTCCATTTCAGACATTGTAGTAGAATGTGGTGTGTCTCATTGTAGCCCTAATTTGCATTTATCTGATAACCCATCTGGTGTGTGTTTGCCTATATTGGTTATTTGGGTTTCTTCTTCTGTTGGACATGTGTTGAAGCCTTTCGTCCTCATTTCCAATGGATTTATGAATCTTGTTCCTTTTTAGATTTGATTTCAAACTTGAAGGATGGAGTGTCTGCTATTAATTTAACATAATGACCATAAGGACATTTAAGATTACTATATAGATAGCTGTTTTGATAAATATATCACTCTCATAACATTGAAATAGAAGGGACTTAGGGGATTCTTTCCTTTGTTCGTGTCAATTACTTGGAAATGATTTCCCTCTTCCTAGGGTTTAGTTTTACAGTAACATCAGGAACTATAAAGAACTCATTTTTTTTTTGTTTTTATCTCAGAAGTTCAGCCCCATGGCCAGTACTTAGTGAAATTTAAATAGAAGTTGAAAGGATTTATGAATGAAACTGCTCAATTCAGGTTGATGTTCTGTATTAATCTGAGAAGTAATGTAATTTTTTTCTCTGAAATGTTATAAAATCACAGACAAATTGACTTGAGAGCAGAAGGGAAATCTGAATGACTTTCCAACTTTCAGTAACTGTCTTCATAGTGGGACTTAATTGCTTTTAATGAAATGATTTGAGTTCTGTGAATAACTGACATATTGAGAACATTGTATGGCTATTTAACAGTGTTTCAAAAGGTTTATTACTTTTTGTTAGACTTTGATGTCTAAAAGAAACAAAATGAATAAAATGTTTGTCATTTTTTCCTATGGAAACTGAATTATCACCTTATATGTTTTTTTAGAACTTTCTCCATGTCTTAATACATAGTTTTCTCTATATAATAGTTTTATTTAATCCTATAGAGAAAATTGTCATGAAGCAGGAAATTTCTATAGAACATGTTCTTTCTCTAAGGCAGAGGAGAAGCTTGAACAGACAAACAGCTTTAGCCATCAAAGCAGGTGGACTAATAAACTCCCATTGTGTGCAGTCAATAAAATCCCAGATGGGAAAAGCAAATGGTGGCCATACCTCTAGAAAACCACAGCTGGAACATTCTTTCACCTCAAAAGTGCTTTGCATTATCCACTCCTTGAGATATTTTTAAAATGTATTTTATTGAAGTCATCTTGGTTTACAATACTGTCAAGATTTTGGGGTACAGATTCATACCCCTTCAGATGTGTGTCACCCACCACTCAGGCACCCATAATTTATACAAGGCTGTGTTCAAAGTTTTCACATTTGGCTTTGCCGTTTTCTGTCCTTGCGGCCGTGGGCCATCTCTCCGAGCCTCAGAGGACCGGTGAGTAAGCCTGGGTTTTAGCATTCCCGCAAGCATTGTAGGGACAGACAATACAGTCATTGTTGGTGGAGCATTCATTGTGTGGTGTTCATGATGACCTCGGTGGGGTGGTGACTTCTGTGTGAGTCACCAAACTGGTCCTGCTAAGGCCGTTGATTCAGAGCCCCACATTCCAGTGTCCTCATTAGACACAAATTTTCCATAATTGGATGACGTGAACCGACTAAGACTGAATTGTTGTCATCTGGTTTGAAGATTTCACTCTCTCCATATATCAGACAGAGCAGAAGAACATCCTTTCTGCCTTGAAATCAATACTTAGAAAAGTAAGCTTGGAGTCCATCCAGAGAGAAGTTGCACTCCCTCATTCAATCATAGAACATGTCTAGGTTCCAGACTCTAAGAGCCAGTCTTCATAAGTGAGTTTTATACCCCCTGAGCTATACGTGAGGCAGAATGCCATCAGAGGCTTCAGCTAGGCAGGTAAGGGTAAGGTCAGTGTTGCTAGATGAAGCACGTTGCGCTGACGACGAGGGGACATCATGAAAGTTAGCCAAAGATGTTGGAGCAGTCCCAGGAATTGACTTTGCTCTTCACCTTACGCAAAAGTGTTATAATGCATGTGCAATTGCTTCGTTATAACTTATGCTTCATATACATTGAATTTCACAATAATTGTGACGCTAATTAATATTCCTTGAACATTAACTATTCACTGCATTAAACTATTTATGTTACACTTGATTCTTAACAGTAAACACTTGTTTGAAGTACTATTAGAAAGAGAAAGGTCCCGGGCCTCCCTGGTGGTGCAAGGGGTTAAGCACCGCACTATGAAGCAACCCGTAGCCTCTGCAGCATGATTTCAGTCCCCAGCCGGCCAGGGGAGAAACCCACATGGCACAGCAGACCTCTCCTGTCTCTCCTGCTGTTCCCCTCAGCAGTGGATTTCAGTCAGTCTGCCTGTTCTGTTCCCCGCTCTATCTCTGGTGAATCGTCTCACCCCCGCATCTCTGGCCTGTACCCCAGTTTCTTGTATGCATAAATAAATAAATCTTTAAAAACAAAAGAAAGAAAGAGAAAGTTCCTCTCTAGCTATTTTAAATAGGAAGGATTTTTTAAGAGCAGGTCTATTAGAGAAGGGGGGCAGAAGAATAAAGGACACTTGCGTAGACACAAGCGGACAGAAAGAGCTGCCAATAGGAAGGAATTATTTACTGATTATTAAATGGCTCCCACAGCTAAGGAATGGATGTTCAGTTGAGATTCCAGGAACTGGGATTCCCTTTCTCAAGTAGAACCAGGTCCCTGAAGGTGATGCTGTCTTGGCTGTGACCGTCAGAGGCAGCATTGAAGTCTCTCCCCGGTCAGAAAGTGGCCAGAAGACCAATCGTAGCTAAATAATTTTTTAGCAGTGGAAATATTTTAAAAGATGACTTGCTGTATTAGATGTAAGACAGACAAAAGTGGAACACCTATCACTGGAACATTCAGCCAAGGTCTTCTCTCTCCTTCTAACACAGCCTCCTCCCCAACACAGTGGCCCTGCCTTCCAAGCAGAAGGATATTATATTGTGTTCAGATAGTGCCATCATGTTCTTGTAAAAGTGAAAGAGAGCCTCAGGCCAATGAGGTCTTGGCTCGTTTGAGCTGGAAGTGAAGTCTGAAGGACTCTTAAAGAGTGACCACGGGGCTGGAAGCCAAGGACGCGCAGAGGTTGAATTATGCATGTGCTGGCATGGGCCGGTACCTGGACCCCTTCCGTGGAGGAGGTAAATCAGCATCACCCAGAATACTCTAAGGGGGCCACGATAAAGCATTAATTTTGAGGTAATCAGGAGTACACCTGAGAACCATGGGGTTTGAGGGGACCCCAGGGTGGCTGAGTTAGGGTGTATTGAGAGAAAGTGTATGATACACATATACGTGAATCTAGATGTTGTCGAGGGTGTGCTTTAATTTGGGGGAGTTGGGGCATTTGTATAGGCTGAGGGGCAAGTCTGTGGCAAGGACAACCAGTAGGAGGAGATAATTGATGGAACGAGACGTCCCAGGAGGCAGACAGGGAGAAACAGAACTAAAAATCTGATGAGTAGTTCGGCCTTGGAATTTAAGATTAGCCTTCTCATTCGGCTCTTTGAAAATGGCCATTTATAGAACTTTTAGTTACCTGAGTCAAGTGGTCCTTCTTTTTCTTTCCTTTCAGCCAGATGGGTTGACATTCTGGTGAATTAAAACCTCCGGAGTCCTGACTAACACAGACCAGAATCCCATCTTTAGCCTGGAGCTTGGGTACAGATGAGGGTGTTGAGGTCATGAGGCTCGTGGAAGAAGTTGTAGGACCCCTTGTGCTGCCCACATTACTTTTCTGGGAGGGCGGGTCTCAGCTCCACGTCAGCATGATGACGCAGCCTTGACAAGGGAAGGAAAGGAGTCTGCAGGCAAAGCTCAGTCTGGGACAGCCGATTTGCAGAATTAACTGACTGTAGAGACGATGTCAATCTATTACCAAATGTCTGGATGCTAGTTCTCACAATAAGTGATTTTATTTTTTCAAGAATCTAAGTTTATGGTGGTTGCCACATGTCTTGCCTTGAGTTGGAAACGTGTGTGTCCTTACTCAGTGTGAACTATTTAAACTTGAGAATGTAATGGCATGATCTGCTAATACTGATAACTGTATACAGCCAATGTTAATCAGGTAAATCATGGTAGAAATGTTTCTGTTTGAAAGGGGGAAAATCATCATTTCCTCCCATGCTTACATTAATTCCCCTCTCTGCATCAAGGTGTGCTTTCAATCCCTTTTTAATTAAGAATTGGAAATGAATACAATCTATCATTGTCTTAAAGAGTTCCTTATTGGCCTTGATTACAGGCAAATCAATTACTAATAAGCTGTTTTTAAACAAAGAACATTCTCTTTCATATTATTTATGAAGGATGAAAGATAGACACTTAGATCATGAAATTTCCATTTCATATATATAAACTGATATATATTTGCATCATATATGAAAACATAAATATAGCACATCTTGGTCTGTGTTTGGATTCTGGTATATATGATACGTGGGTGCGCTAAACACACATTTGTGAAAGCTGCCTTTTTAATTTTATTTTCTGATCTTATGAATCAGAAGAGTTAAAACGTTGAAGTATGAAATAAAAATAAATCTATGACAGTATTCATTGTGCTTCTATGTAAAAGTTATTATCCCAAAAACAGTTATGTAGAGGGCCAAATCAATAAAATGTGTTTTATCCATGAAGTGTGAAAAAGAATCAGGAAACATTTATTTTTTATTTTTGTTATTCAAAAGTTATGGTTGAGGAACATTATTGTTCAAGAGTTCCCAGCTTACAAATAATTGCTTTACTAAAGATTAATTTATAAGGTGAATTTTTAGAGCATGGTATTTTTTTTATTTTTTACAGTTATGAGTGTATTCCCAGGGCCCCTGGCTACCACATAAAGACCATTTATTCTACAAGTAATTGAAATTGTATGTTGATACGAGAAAGCACTTTTTCAAAAATGAATATTGGTACAAAAAGTTATAACACTTAGCGAAATTTCCTTTGATGTGATATTCAGGACAGAGTTGGACAAACTTCAAGTATGCCGTCACTTGTGAAATCTACCTTACCGAATCTCTCCCACCTTTCATCTGATGTGACAGGGAGGAGGGGAGTCAGGTGACGATAAGCAATATTTTCCTGGAAAAAAATAAGACAAGTACATAAAAAAAATCTTTTGAGGTGCTTTAGCATGCTGACAATTACGGTTACTTTGGACTCTTCTACTGTCCACTATTTTTTTAAGGGTTTATTTATTTATTTATGCAAGCACTGGGTACAGTCAGAAGCGCGGGAGGGTGAGAGAATTCACCAGAGCCAGAGCAGGGGACAGAACAGGCAGACTGACGAAGTACACTGCTGAGGGGAGCAGCGGGCGGCAGGAGAGGTCTGCGGGCCATGTCCACTATTCTTAAAGTGATGAACCATTTGTCTTATTTCGTGTTGCTGGAACAAACCAGCCCTTCTCTTCCATATTCTTCTCCAACAACCTTCTCCAGTTGGAATTACAGCGCAAAAAAAATCACTGACACCATTAAGCCCACACTAAATGGTTTGATTTTTGACTTAAAAAAAAATCATTTGACTTCTATAAATCATAGACTCATTGACATGAATGTGGAGCTGGCCAACACAGAGTCTGTTTCTTAGGGAATTTTTAAAGTTATAGTTTGCAGAAGGACTTATTTCTCGTGCTAACAGTCTGGGTATGTCCATTGCTAATGCCCTGGTGAGTGACATCAAGAATTAGAATATAGTCTCAGGGATGCATGCCCATGTCGCTGTTTTATTGTTTCTCGTGTGTCTGACACAGGATATTTTTACTCGTGCCCAAAGGTTTGTTTTCCTTAAAGTGAAATCTCAACAGGATTATTTTCTATAGACCACGTCCACACATGCCACACACTACAACCACAAATAATAAAGAGTATACCTGCCCCTAATTGTGCAGCCTGGTCAGTAGCATATATGTTATATGAATTAAAGCATGAAATGTGTGGATGGTCCTGTGGGGCAAGTGAAATCATTAGTTACAAATTGCAAAGAAGAAAACTGAGTACGGTCTGGCTAAGTGATTTTTCCAAAGCTGTATAGATTTACCTTTTAGCATATCAGTTTCACCCCAGGCCACATAATTTCAGAACCTGAGTGTGACATGCATATATAATGGACTTTGTGTTCAGTTCCAAGGCTCCTACTAGTTTGTTACATGACTTAAAGTCACACTCCTCAGGGCCTAATTTTCCTTTTCTGCACAATATGCTTAATAGTAAATCACCATTTCCCAAAACACCTGCCTCAGAACTCTCATTCTAGAATGCCAATTTTATAAGGTTTCCATGGTCTGTGGTTGAGAATACTATGCTAAAAAAAGCATTAAACAGGACCTTTTTTTTTTTATTAAAAGACTCCTGACAGACTTTTCAAATGTTAAGGTAAATTGTGAATCTTTTAATAACTGGAGTAACATACTGAGCGTCCCTGGTGGTGCAGGGGTTTAGTCTCACGCTATCAAGCTATCAGCAGCCACTGAGGCCTGAATTCAATCTCCAGCCAGGGAGCTACTCACAGGGCACAGAAGACCTCCCTGTCTCCCCGCTGCTCCCCTCAGCAGTGGATTTCAGTGGATCTGCCTGTTCTGTTCCCCACTCTGTCTCTGGTGAATCCTTTCACCCCCCACACCTCTGGCCTGTACCCCAGCTCTTATACGCATAAATAAATAAATCTTTAAAAAGTATTTTTTCTTTAAAATTCACTCTATGGTGTCTTTTATATCTTTTTCATAAAACATTATTTGCTTAATCACTTCATTTTATTTTGTCTTTTTTCACGCTGCTTAAGATAGATATCAGATAGATACCAGATAAATAACAACACTCATGAACCTTCTAATTAAGAAATAATCGAGCTCACATGTTTCTCATAGCTTCCACTTGCAAATGCATCAAAATATTCTCTCTCAGTGATCCTAATGATGGCTCTTGCCCTACAACTTGGCATGGACGAAACACTCAACAATCATCAGCCTTCGATATAACTTAAGATCTTTTTTATTGGGTAACACTGGTTTACAGCACTGTGTGATTCAGAGGTACAGCCCCCCTCCCCAGATGGATGTCACCACCCACACCCACCTCCAAGGCACCATCATCCTCCACCACGGTCTGTTTATAACTCAAGAATTAACTTCCTTTTGATATTAGGGTGAATCCTACATTATGGTCTGTGCAATCAGTCAGAGTGGCGAGCAAGCTCTCAGTGGAGATTCTCTTGCACTGTCTTTTTTTGAGAGAAAATAACTTGTAACACCTGCCAGCAGAACTAAGAAATCCAGTTTCCCTGCACGAGTGTCTGGAGCCATTTCAGCCAGTTGGCTAGCGTAGTGCAAAGTTACTGTGAAGTTGTTTTTGCTTGTTGTTTTATGTCCCCTCTCTCCCGAATTTCTACAGAAAAAGGAGTTCCCTGGGAGATTATGGGATCATAATCTAACCCAGACCATAAAATATTCTCCCTAGAAAATAGGGGATTATTCTATCATTCGCAGCTATAGTTCAACCCATGACCCTAATTTAGACTTGAGTTATTTTCTTCCACATACACTTTGCAGATTAATAAGTGGTCGGCTTTGCGAAGTGCCAGATGCGGTAGGATTTCCTAGCCTAGGCTGAATGCCCAAGTATTTTATCTATCACCTACTCAATTCTGCTAGAATCAGGTTTCGATTCAAAGTGTATATATCGTTTAAAATACTTTACCGCCATTCTGTCTGAATTCAATTGTCCTTAATGTGAGCACATTCTGGAAACATTAAATTCAGGGCATTTTGTCTTCATTTTAAGACCTGGCTCTCTTTCGCTCCCAACCCCAGGTGAGGTAGACACTCGCTCTTTCATGTTCTTTAAGGAGAAAAAGATCTCCCTCCATGACTGACAGAAAAGAACCATTCAAAGGTAGACCCTGAGGTATATACAGCAGTTGGATAGGAACGTCCTCTTTTGAAATAAAGTTAGATTTTTTACAATTTTTGTAAAGTAAACGTAGTTGAGATTTCAAGGTTGGAGACACCACAGCCCACTATATGCCTTTGATCTTCCTGCTGGTGACAAGAATGCGGACGCCCTAAACCCTCCCGACGTGTACCCCACAGTAAACGCCCCTCCTTGGCAGAGGGGGAGCTGGTCTGTCACTGGGGTCTCTATGGAGGATGAGGCTGTCAGTTTCCTAAATGCAGCATCCTCCTGGAGCCACCCCGGCCTGCGGGAAGCGACCGTCCCCTGCCCCCCACACGCATTTTAACCTTTTGGTTCAGCTTTGGGAAGAGGGTTGAAGCTTTGTCACAGAGCATTTCTCTTGTTTCACTTAACATCGACTCACCTTTTGCTACAGAAAGAATGAAAAATACAAATGGAGGAGGCTTTTCCCAGGCTCTCTAGCCAAGACAGCCTCAGCCTTAGAAAGACCCTTCAATAATCTGTCAAAAACTGACATCATCGCGTAAAGAGCTGTTCATTTCTATATCTCATTTCGGGTTGATGTACGTGCACTTTCACAGCCTGCAGTTCGATATAATGTTTGGCCTTTCATGTTCAGTGGAAGCTACAGGGAATTCAAAGCTATTTCAAAGCGTAATTATACCGATCTGCATATAAAAGGCTGTGTGTCCTACAGAGGGTTCCATGGAAAAGCAAACTCTTTCAAAGAAGAAAATTAGAAGTAATTCCCACAACTAAAATTCACTAAAGCTAATACATTTTTCATCTGATGAGAACAGTTTTCTTTTTTTAAGTCACTGGAAGATTAATCCAGAAAACGGTGAGACTTTTCTGTGTGTGAGACGGGGCGGAGAGGAGCAAAGGTCAACTGAAAACTGCGGAGTACAGTGCGGAGCTGTGCCCCATCACACCAGAACAGCCAGGCCCTCGTATCGTCACAGCAGACAACAGGGTCCTCACTTACATCCTGTACAGAATGACATCGTACCCCCAAAGCAGAGCCCCTTAAAACTACAAGCATCGATGATCTCATAGCGGAGCTGTTCAGAGCTCTGGGTGCCTCTGCCTCTGGAAACTGCAGTCAAACTGTTGGCTGGAGCTGGGGTCTCATTTGAAGACACAACTTGGAGGAGGGAGTCGGCTTCCAAGCCCCCCCCACGTGGCTGTGGATCCGCCTCCATCTCTCGCTGCCGCCACAGGTGTCTGTCCACACAGCTTCCGCCAGGACCTCTCTGCAAGGAACCCAAAGGAGAATGAGCCGGAGCCCCAGGAGGTCCCCAGGATGGAGACCTGTCTTCTAATAGGCTGGTTCCACCACCTTCTGTTTCTTAGAGGGGGGGTTACTGTACCCCCTGACCTCCACAGCCCCCTGGCTCCCCACTCCCAGCTGCCTGCCCCTCTGGCTGCCTCAGGCCTGCAGTCAGATGCTAAGAACTCATTATTGCTTTGTTTTCCACCGGGCCTTTGTTAGACCTTCTCTATCTCACACGTCAGTGAGAGCACCCCTAATTGTCCTCCTGGTTTATTTTTGCTTAGCATTAGGACTTTATATTACGATGGATTTTATATGACGAAGGACTTTTCAAAATACAAATCCTGTAAATGTGGTTTTAAACCGAAGTCGCGGCACCTGTTTCGTCTTCCAAACACATTGCTCTCCAGATATAACCTTGCCAGCCGTGAAATGGTTCCTATCTTGAAAATGATGAGTACGTTGACTTAAATTTTTCGTTTTTGTTTTACCATGGAAAAATTGAATTAAAAAAAAAAAAAAAAGCTCACCATCCTAATTGTGTAAATTCTGGAGCTAACAAAATACTTAGCACCAAAGTTCTGTAGCATATGGTTATCCTAGTCCCAAGCAGTACAATGTGTCTGTATAATGTATAAATGTGCCAGCTCTTAATTACCAGCTCATTAACACTCAGGTGTCAATTGCTGGTGGCAAAGGCAATACCCAAACGGCCTAGTTTTTGTCACGCACTGTGTAATTAAATTGACCTCCAGTACTGAAGCTTGCGAGTTGCCTGATGCTATGTGGACTCTAATTTCAGACACTATTCAAAGGAGAGTCATATGGAGAAGGAGCCCATGTGACCACCGGAAGGCCCGACTGGGGTTGAAATTGTTTTTTTCATGTGTAATTACAACCTTGAAGACAATGGAACAAATGATGACTGTCCTCGCCTGTAGCTACCATCGCAGCATCTCACACACTTGATGTTCGCACAATTGGTCTAAAATTCCAGCGAGCTGAGTCGCTACACACCCGAAGTGGAAGCTGCACTATTACAGCAACCACACTCGGGGAGCTTGGGGTTCTGCATTACAGGTGGTGATGGCGCGCGTTGACAGGTGACTAGAAAAATGGAATATTTGGATCTTCCAATTTCATTACACACCCCCAAAGGCGGTGCCACAGGCGTGGACCAGCGCGTCTCCAGAGCCCTCGCGCCAAGACCCAAAATACCATCAAGATTCCAGAAGGGGAGCCACGTGCTGGGCTTCATTCCCTTCAAACGCCCCAAGTCTCCCAGAACACCGGGTCCGGAGAGCGCCGGGAGGAGGTCGGACAGTGGCCCCAGAGTTCTGAGAAGATGCCCCTCGGGGACACAAGAGTGTGGAGGGCGCAGGCTCAGCTCGTGGACATGCCAGCCTCCTCGGACGCACCGGGCAGGTGGTTCGGAGGTGAGAGCGAATACGAAAATGCAAAGAAAAATGCAACATGGCATTTGGCAGCGTGAGACTTCCGAGCGCCCCACCCCGGGCCAGGTGGCAGTGGACGGCCCCGCAGGCACAGGCACAGACCTTCCTGCTCCAGGAGGGGGGGACCTTCCTGCTCAGGAGGGGGACGCGGGGATGCGGCCCCCGGAGCCCCTCCACCGGGCGCCCCGGGACACTCTGGCCCGAGGCTCTGACCCTGCCCGTGCTGGACCCGGGCGCCCAGGGGACCCTGCCTGGCCAGGGCCAGCTGCGCGTCCACCCCACAGCCCCAGGGTCGGGCCTTGCTGGGACTCCAGCAGCCCCTCACCCCACGTCCCCCGGGGTTCCAGGGCCCCTGCCTCGGGGTCCCCTGGGGTTCCAGAGCCCCTGCCTCAGAGCCCCTGGGGGTTCCAGAGCCCCTGCCTCTGGGTCCCCTGGGGTTCCAGCAGCCAGCTGTTCAGGGATGCAGATTCAGGGGGTGAAGTGGTGGGGGCAACGGCGCAGCCAGGTCCCTCAGACCTGTTCTTGGTGAAGCAAGAACTGGTGCCACTTCGGGACATAGTCTCCTATTGTGAGAGTCTGGTTTTGCTCATTGGCTGCCAACGTAACAGGTGGTTATGAGGAATAAAAATGCGTATGTTGAGTCAGCATTTCCTTCTACATGTCACTCATGGAAGCACAGACAGCGCTGCCTCCTTTCTTAGGCTCAGCCCCTGCGGCCTGCTGTCCCTGGGATCTCCAGCCGAGGACCCTGTGCTAAGGAGACACTAAGTTTCAAAATATAAAGTGCAGCTCTCTGGACTTCAACACGCTGGTGTATTTTAAATACCTTCACTCCTAAGATTTCAAGTCCCAGCGCGACCCAGAGGCTGGAGGAGTAGCTGGGTGCAGGATGGGGATTCAGTCTGAGACAATCTGGGCGTTAGGCTTGTGGCTAGTCTCTCCCTCTGCATCAGATTCATTTCTTCACAAGTGGGCTTAGGCCTGGAATCTTGCAAGACCCTCTTCTGCACTAAAATGCTATTATTCTGCCAGGTCTACTTAAAAAAAAATGAACAAAGAACATAAGATTAATTGGTGATAGTATTTAGATGATAGCTGCTGAATCCCGGTTGAGTATTTCAAAAATATTTGCGGAACATTATTTGAACTCATCTAGAAAGGGGAGATTAAAAAAAAAAAAACATTTTTGACAACTCATGTCTTTTATTTTATTTTATTTACATTTCTTCCTCTTCATTATGTAGTGGCGTGTATGCAGCACAAAAGGAACCAGAGAGTTTGTCTTAATCTGTGTCCTTTTTTAAATTGGCCACATGGGGGAATAGACCCGCCAAAGTTGCACAGAGACGAAAAAAACATTAAATATAGTTATAATTTACATATGCATGTTTGTAGAATTATTTCCAAATAATCATAATTCATGAGAAAATTAACTTCAGAGCTGTAACTCAAATGGTAATTGTTATCATCAGTTGTTACACAAAGAATAACATGAAATACGCGGTAGAGGCTATCCTTTGATATCAAGGTGAAAAATCTAAAATTCTCTGGAAGTGTTAAAACAGAATGCAGCCCAGGGCTCACCTGTTTCGCACACAGAGTAAAACTGAAATGGTAAGGAGAAATGAGTGACCCCTTCTACAAGTAAGAGTGCAAGCCTTTGCCTCTTTGCTGTGATCTGGTTTGCAGGAAAATCCACTCAGACAGACAAGACGGACACTCAGCCACATCCACGCCTCCCTCTGGGGCACCAGCTGATCCCTCCAGGGAGGAAGCTCACTGCACCCCTCCCTGAACTGTCCCTCTGTGCCCCGTCCCTCCCTTTCCACTACTCTGTAAGTCACTTGCGCTCATCTGTTCCTTCGCTAGAGACATATGCCTTCGGGTCTGTGCTCACCCCAACTTCTTTTTCTTAATGTTATGAACTGTCTTAATATAAAGTAGGTAATACCGTGTTATTTGCCGCATTTATTTTCACCTTTCAATTGTTATAACTGATACTGGAATAGACTTTTCTTTAAAGAGTGCTCAAGGAAATATTACATCTTAAACTAAAACTCTGCACTGATGTGTAAATTTTGAAAACCCCTAGTGCACCTGGTTCACTCTGCAGAGCTCTCATAGCTGGGAACTTGCAATGTCGTCTGTCACTGTATGGAAGGCTCCGGAGAGTCTTCTGGTTCGGCAGGATTTGCTTGTGGGTGGCCCAGTCTCCCCTGTTCTGGTCCTTGTAATTCAAAGTGCGTCGGCTTAGGATCATGGAGACACCTTGAACAGAGAAACGTGTGCAAACCCTGGCAGGCGAATCCACACAAGCTTGTCAAAGAAGCGCTGGTGCTGGTGACAAAGCCATCTCCAAAAACATGCAGTGAGGTGGGCTGGCGTTACTACATCTTGATATAAAACTTCTGCATGTCTTCACTGTGTCACTCCTACTTGGGGCATAGGCACCTATTGTTATAGTTCAAATTAGAATCCTGCTGTTGTTCACTAAATTTACTCTTCTCCTGGTGTAATGCTACATGTGTGTAGTTGCACCAGCTTCAGAAGTCAATCCTGCGTCTCCGTTTCTTAAAACTGTTGGGAGAATGAAGGGGGACTGTGATGGGTTCTCTCTCTCATCTCTCACTCCCTCTCTTTAGTCCAGGTCGGCTTGGTATGTTTTTATCAGAACCATTGCATTTGCTCCGTGCAGTCTGTGTGGTTAGGTAATAAATGAGGGTGGATTTCACACAGTAGCAAAAGAATTAATCACTGATTGTACAATAGTCGAAATGCCAAGCTAGCTTCTTGATGATCCACTATTATTACCTTCCAACCAGGCATTTTGATATTCTAAAGCATAATAGTAGAGCACAGAATCTATGTGTTCACCTGCTAGGGGAGGTTTTCTTTCCATGTATTCCTCCATTGTTCTCTTTTGTGCTGGTTAGCACCCCCACCTCGCTTGCACACTCACACACATACTGATTTGAGAGAAATACATTGCCCACATTGGCCATGCACCCCATTATTAATTAAGCCACACACCTAGGAATGAGAGAACACTCACACTGAGAATAAACTTCCATCTGAGGCTTATGCCGCCTGTCATGCCAACACCCGTGGTCTCCTTCCGTCCTGTAGGAGCAGAGTCACGACAGTGAGGCTCGAAGGATGGGGCCTGGGTTTCACACTAGATAATGGTATTAACTGAACGTTCTCTACTCCCAGATTGGCTGACGGGCCGTCCAGTGCTTTGTAACAGCTCACAAAGAAAAGCAAACCCTAAAAAGAACAAATCTAACGGTATCTTCACCCACACAACATTCACCAGGGAAGTGGCCATGTGGACTCATGAATTTCATTTACAAAATAAATGCTCCTTAAAGATATTGACCGAGTCACAGTCATGCGAATGTCCTTAAACTGATAAATCTAAAGACGAGTTTTCATGACAAAGGCATCAAACTTTCAATGAACAAGAGAAAATAAGAAACTTAAAATAATTTTGAACAGCCAAAGTAGAGAACAGGGCCTGCCCAGCTAAGAAAGGGGAACGTCAAGAATCGAAGAGCCAGCAAAGGAGAAACTGCAGTTCTGTGGGGCAGGCTGCCCGCTGCCCAAGTTCATGTTCACCACATAACCAGTGTTATGCCAAAAATATGAGCATGTCACATATGCAGTAATTCCAGCAAATGTTTATTTCCAGGGTTCTAGAAAGATACAACACATAGAGTTGGGGGTACATTCTGGTCACTTTGTCTGAGTGCAGCCACACTCGTATTGTTCCAGAAATCAAAATGGAGGACTAGTGGAGAGTTTTAAAGGCAGCTGACAGTGATGTCTGTACCTCTGAGCTCTGAATTTTATTTCCTGGACTCCATCCCAATTCATACAGAGGTGAAGGGGAACTGCCCTGCTGAGTGGACACCACAGGCAAATCTAGTCCCTTCTGGAGGTTTTGCAGCGAGCACCGCTGAGCACAGCTCGGCAGCGGGAAATACACTCTGGAATTTTGAGCAAGGCATGATTCCCACGAGGGGACGGTCGTCCTTACTTTGAATAACCAAGATAGGGACAGGGTCAAAGTGACAGCCAGTGACATTAATAATGAAAGACACCATTACTGTGCATTAGGATTGTGCTGAATATTTCACCGACCTCAACCGCCTACTCTCACAAAAGTCTACAACTACGTGCACTTCTGCAGATTCTACAAAGGTCAAGGCTAAGATTCAGATGGGAAGTCACTTTGCAAGAAGTTCTTCCCTGACTTGCCACAGCATTAAATAAGTTTGGATTTGCAGCACAGATTAGATGGTGCGGTGCTTTTCCTGCCTCTGGGGCAAGGATGCACTGTGAGGAATATAATTCACATTCTGACCTATTTCTGACATGTGTATTGAGAAAATGTTTCACAAAGAACTATTTGCTTTCACCATGAATGATGTGTTTTGACAATTTTCTAGTCTACTTTTTTTTTTACTGTCCTATTTACTTATTTTTGTTTTCTTATATTATTTTCTTTATACATTGAATTTCTCTTGTGACCCCCTGTTGGATTGATCACAGATTTTGATCACTTCATTATTTGATCCATTAATTAATATTTTTCTTGGTTCCAAGTAATTTCTTTGGTTCCAAGAGCAAACTGGAATTTCCTTGAAGGTAAGTATTACCACGAAGTCTTACATTCCCTCATTGTCAGAGCTTAATATAAGTTTACAATCTAAGAAATTTGATTTTACCTCTGAAAATTCATAATCTTGGTTAAAGAGAAGAGTCCATGAAAGGATTTCCAGGAAGGGTAAAACTGAGGGACAGGAGACACAGGTCTACCGGGAACCAAAGAAAGTTGCAATTGTAGCTGTTAACACTTTATTTAGAACTATCTCAAGATAGTTTATCATCCATGAATATATTGTTGTAGTTCTTTTCCACCATAGGATTGGGTAGATGTTTAAAGCAAGAGAAATACCTAATCCTCACCCTGTTGTTTCATAAAACAAACCTCTCACCCAAAATGTGTAGTTTGAAGCAAAGCAAATCAGTGAAACAAACCACCCATGAGATTAAGAAGCACAGAATGTCTTCTATTACCATCCAACTATTTCAGAACATGTATTTCTCTAAAATTCATTCAGATTATTTTTATGTAGCAAAAAAAAAATGTACCTTAATTCATGTTTTCTTCTTGGAAAATGATACCCATGCAAACGTTATTTTTCCTTATGCTTCTGTTGGCTTTAAATACGAAATCATTTGTGTCTAAAATTTTAGATAAAATGTTTTTCTTTTATTGCTTGAAGGCACTCGTATCCTATGTACAACCTCTAGATTAATCTTTCTGAACTCTTGGGATTACTTACAAATCACAAACCTCCAAAGAAAATATAACATCAGGTGGAAAAATATATATTGAAAATATTCCTTGTGGGTATCAGGAGAACCGGAGGGAGATAAATACTTGCTTTCAAAACCCTCAGTAGAGTGAAATCCTCGAAACCTACCATACGTTGCTTCAAATGAGACTCGGCCTTGGACAGCGGTCCCCTCAGACCTGTGATACTAACAGCAAAAAGACTACATCATCACTTAAACTTAGGGCCATATTTTGCCACTGATTTTTGTTCAAAGCTCCCACGTGTCAGTGGACAATCCAGGCAGGGAAAGATGGCAGAATCTGTACCCTAGTTTTATTTATTTCATATGTTTACAGCAGTATAAAATAATATATTACATTTACACTCATTGTACTCATGTATTATTATAGCATTCACAGTAACAAACACTAGAGTTAAGACTGAAACTCATCTTTTGTTATAATACCCTGTTTTCGCTCACACAACTGTCTTGAGAATGTGTTCTGAGCTGAAATTCCCTGCTCACTTTCAGCTCGAGGATGTATGGATGTACTGGAAGTTGGAGTTCCATCATTTAGACATTTTTGAGTCTCGTGAAAATTTAGAACTTTTTTGCATCGTGAGTGCAGTGTTTTCACGCAACTCAAAAACACTCAGAGCGTAACACCTCAAACTAAGCATGTGACAAGTTTTCAAGAAATAAAAGCCATTTTTTTTCTAATTTTACAAATACTTCAAAAAATAACAGTGGTTAGAAATACATGCATGCACACTAAAGGTATTAGAATCGTAGTCATATTATTGCCTGCAATACTCTGACGGCGCTCGACTATTTGCATTCCCGAGAATGCTGGAATCTAAAACCTATGTCAAGTTCTCGAAGAAAAAAAAAATACTTGATGGAGCAACAGTTTCACAAATTACTGTATAAGGATTTAGTTTGACATAGCAGAGCGATTTCCTTGAAGTGCTAACAATATATAAAATAATTTGACTACTCCATAGCAGAAAAATATGGAATTTTGTCATCTTCTGTTTTTCCTTGTTAAAAAGGAACACAAAAAGGATGTTAAGTGCAAAGCCTTTACCACTACAAGATCGGAGCTGAAAAAGAGAAAGAACCCAAGAAGTTACAATATGAAAAAATATAAGATTTTCAGAAAAATTACCAAGTATACCAATGCTTTCGGTATTTTTGAGTTCCTTGGGGTGTAAGGGCACACGTACAAATAAGAGGAGAGTGAACTCAAAGGTGATGACCAGGTTATCAGCCAGGAACAAGAAAACCTGCTTGCCCAGCTTCACATTGGCACCCTTCTGACGGAGTCACTCGTGGAGAGATTAACTGCAGTCAGTAACTTGCGGAAGGTAAAATGTTAGAATTCATGTGTGATAGTGTTTATGTTGAAAATGGTGAGAGGTTTTTTTCTCCTTCTATTGGAAAATCAGGAGGATTTCTACATTACAGAGGATCTGACAGCCAATTGGAACACCGTTAAAAAGTGAAATAGGTGAATTAGGAGTTAAAATAGTAAATTTTCTACTACTGTACTTAGTTTGCAATGTTTGATAAAGGCATTGCATTTAATATCTTCATAAAATAAAATATACATATTTCCTTACTATTGCCCAACGGAGATGATTTATTTATTATGATACAGACATCATTATATCTGTAAAGTAATTCAGATGTGGTATTTAAATATTTGATGGAAAACGATTTCACAAAGTTATGCTCACAAGTTAAAAATTAAAATTTTACATGTGGATGAATTATTTTTTAAATTGTCATTTGACATACTTTTGAAACATTTAGACACTGTTTCCACAGGAAAATATTTTGAGTTTTGACTACACTAAAACTAACCATGTTAACAAGGAATGATGTCATGATTGTTCTTTCTGAAGTAGTTTATTGATGAAATATTGTCTAATAATTTGAAGATTATTTTATCAGACACATACAAACTATGGGCGTTGGATATTAGGATGACTAGCTTAAATAGAAAACCTATTCTACAATCTCTGCATACCAATCTAACAAATGATTATCTGGAAACCTTCATGATCGGTTGGTTGCTTTTTCCCATTTTCCGCCCCCTTCCTTGGCGGATAACGTTTCAGACAAATCACTGAAATCATATCTTTATTCTGGTGTAACTTCTGATTTATTCTGGATGCAAATAGTTGAATGAATAACCTCCTCATTAGGATTTTATATTTAAGTAATTCTATTTATCCCACTAAGTTGGGTCACGGTTTTGCTGTTTTTTTATTCTTGTAGATTGATGATATAACCTAAGAACTAAGATACAAACTATTAAAACTGGTTACCACAATATATTGAAAAAAACTAACACGCAAACACTTAGCATAAGAAGTTGGCTCCAGGGAGATTCTATGCAATGATATTAAAGGCTAAATAATGGAAGGTAAGGACATTTTCTTTAAGTCGAGTGAATTGGTATCGCTACTGTTGGTGAGGGGGCTATAACTTTCTTTCCAATGCGTGTAATAAGATGGAGGCATTTCCCTCCATGAAGGTAACATGAGGATGGAAAGGTTTTCACTGAAGCAGGGTGATTCAACAAGAAAATTATTTTCTTGTTTAATTAAAAAGAAGTTACAGTAAACAGACTTTTCCCCCCAGTTAAATTATGTGGAGACATATTTCTTTGCTAAAATAACCTGTGGAAATAGGTATGTAGGATGGGTGTCTTTCTGTGTCCCGGAGGATGGATTAGCTTCAGAGATATGGTCAGGGTCTCCGGAAGCCTGACCCTTGGGACACATATATTGATTGGGATTATGGCATTTTAATAACAAATGTGGTAACAGTCAAGTGAGAGGCACCAAGATATCACTCGTATATACATATCAAGGGCTCCATAGATACATATGCATTTTAATGTTCAGTCTAGGGGCCAGGAGTCCCATTCGGATGAGATAAAATTAGATGGAAACATTCGTTATATGTTAAGTTTCAGTCTGTTCTTTGATAAGAACACAGTTCAAACTAAGTGTGCATATGAGATCAGCCAAAGATTAAGAAAGATGTTTCCAAATAGGTCTGTAATTCTGTTTGGTAAACATTTAGATGTAACGTGGAGGGATTTTTTTAGAGGGCAGTTGTGACAATTCTCTCTCTATATTTTTTTGCATAAAAGATTGTCTCACCTTGTCTAAGTTTTCTTCTCTTCATTGTGTTTCAACAAGCAATAAACAACAGTAGGAAAAAAGAAAAATATGTAAAAGAAAGGAGAATGCATCTTTCTGAATTTAATAATTGACCATGTTGACATAGAAGGAAATGGCAAACTTCACTTTTCAAGGTTGATTCATGAAGAATTTTCTCCTTCATAAAACACTGACTACATTTCTGCTATCAAATTGTCACAAACAAGATAATATTAAAACAATTATGCACCATGTGTCTACTTCCAAGTTAATCTGCTTCAAATTTAGAGATGCTTTCTATCTTATAGTTATTCTTTACCAGTTCAGATATTTATCTGTCTCTATATCTTCATAGAGAGTTATAAATAGATTTTATATCCATGTGTTAAGAGTCACAAAACTATGTAAAACTATGTAAAATAAAATTCTGTGTGAGTTCTATGATTGAGGACTTCTCAAAATAGTAATCTTCAATTACATATTTTACACCACAAAATGTACAGACACCCAGTGTTTTTTCTAACAACAAATACAGGTGAATTTATAGATTCTTTATAAAAGCTTGAAATGAGTCTAAATTCAAAGCCATAGAAATAGAATCGAAATAACGTTGCTCGTTAGATATTTTGACAGTGCCCTTCCGTGCTCCTCACACATCGACAGCTATATCTTTGGCATTGAAAATTCAGCTTGAGTTCTCGACAAAATTTTGTAGCTTAGAGCTTCTCTTTCTTTTAAACAAGGAAAAACAGGGTTGAATACACTATGAAAACTGGGAGGAAACTACCAATGGTGATTTTTTTTTCCTAAGTAACTTTATCTTTGGGACCCTGAATTACCTTTTAATTTATAGTATGATGTGGACTGCATGAGTCCAGTCAAAAACCAACTGAGTTGTACCACATTTTAGGAAATTTATATAATATAATATATATATTTTATATTTATTTAGAAGCTTTGAAATAGTACAGTAAACACTTTGCCACACGGTGTATAAACTACAGAATGTCTTTGATATTTTGTGGGTCGTCAGAATACAACATTTTTTATAACCCACAGGTGAAAACAACAGAATCACAATCTCTCTTGTAAAGTTGGAATAGTTTGGGGGACACTTGATCACACAAAAATAATATAAAACAGTCAAGTTTAAAACAGTGGTATTGCATTTAGAATGCAAAAATTTCCTTTTTCATTATGACTGGCTTCTCGTGGTGGATAGAAACATCTAGAGGGCTCAGTGACATTTGGAGAGAGAAAGATAGAGTGCTGTAAACAGGCACACACTGATCGCAGAGGCAGAAGCAGCTGCCTCAAAAGTTTCTACAGTTCTGCACACTTCAACTCATTTCTCAGGCCTGCTGAGAGCAATTAGGTCCTAGAGCGGCCACGATGATCCCGCCGGCATCTAACACTCAGTTACACGCAACTAACTGATGGCCAAGATAATGAAGTTGAAAAGTTGATGCTTTTGTTGGTCGACTTTGTGCAAATCATGCTGCTTCAGGTAAGTCCTGTAGAATTGACTAGCATATCCTTTTCCGTGCTGTGAAAAAGAAAGAAAAAGACTCTAAGAAAAAGAGCCTGCGGTTGGGAGTTCAGAACTGCAGTTATGGCCATCAAGGCCAACGCCGGGGTCATGTCCTACCCCAGACCAGACCCCTCCTGTCCGAGCCGGGCAGTGTCACCTTGGCTTCAAACACACACAGTCATTAGGGGGCTGGGCTTCCTGAAAATGACAATTTTGATGTTTTTTACAAGTCAGTTTTGCGGGGGGGTATGAATAGATTATATCCCGACACCAGTGATGTGGCCATAACTTCCGAGTTACCCTAGAACCATCCCCACTTTACTCTCTGTGCCAGATCAGAGGGCACACGGGCGGTCCTTAGATTTCTAGAACAAGTCTTCAGATTATCCGTGAATAATTTGTTATCTATTTAATTTCATAAACTCTCAATTATAGATATACCTATCAATATATAAAATCATATCTAATAGAGAACATTGAACCAGGGAGTGCTTTAAAAATTAAAGGACGATTCACATTTTCTAAGGTTTATTTTACCTCATTTTTAAATTTTTGTCTAAAAACTAAATATTTCTATGACCTATGAAAATCTTAAATGTAAATTCATTCCCTCAAAGAAATCAGGTTTCATAGAAAGAGAGCAAAGGAAAGGTGAGAAAAAAGATTTTTTCCAATTAAAAAAATGGTCCAATTAAAAAAAAAAATGTATTGAACCATGACAGAGCATGTTTAGATTCCATCACTTGGATAGTATACGTATTTTATTTATTTAGCGTTATAAAGGATATACCTTCCCATCACATATGGTCTTTATGATATTTTATCATAAACATAATGAGAGCAAATGTAAGATACAAATATGCTATCAAGAAAACACACTGGCACATATATACATGGATATGTGCACGTTAAAATTTGAGAATGACACTAAATAGCGTAACTGAATTGTTTCCACCTGGGGACTGGATGCTTTTTTTGAAAAAATAAATATCAGAGCCTGTTGGCCAGTTCAGTTCCTCTCCTGTAGTCCCCAGTCATGCTCAGTACATGATCTAATTACATATTTCCTACCTTATTTTCCCTGATTCCATCATTTCTTTTCTCACAGATCAGTTTTAAGCAGACCATCAAACATTTCTTCACTAATTTACTTTTCAGCAGACCTGTATCCATTACAATTGTAAAAGGAATCCTCACTGACAAGAATTAAAGTGAAAATGGATTGTATAATAACTGGTGTTGAAAATAAACACTCTGTTTGGCAATATCACAAAAAATAACACGAGTTAGCTACGAAGAAGGCCAACGCTGTTATGACTTACCTGGTTATAAAGCTACACAGTGAATTGTAGAAACAAGTAGGAACTTTGATCTTTTAAAAATATCAAATCCTATTTTCCTACACTCTGGAATTCAAATTTCCCATTCCATAATAAGTTGAGTATAGTGATTCAGATGTCTTTTGTATGTACTAATCGGATTTTAAAATTCTTCAGTAAATTCAAATAGTATGCTACACAGAAATTCAAGACTATGAAATGAATTGGAACAAATAATTACAGTGATCAAATAACTTCGTGTCCAAATGGAACAATCGTGTGAGTGAAAGGGAGCATTATTAATAATTACACAAGACATAGTCCTGTGCTTTCCTAGACCACAAAAGAAACAGTCACCCTATAAATAGTATTAATTTACAAAACCAACAGAAATATTACTTATAGGTTGAAGCTTTCTCTTTTAAAATTATAAATCAGAAAATACTCATTTATAGAAAAATCTCATTCTAGAAGTTCGAGGATAAAAGGAACTCTACGCTTACTCAACCTATAACGATTATGTGAAAAAAAAAAAATGACTATACTGGAAAACGCCATATTAGTATAAATGCAGAAATTAGTCACCCTAGCACATGTTTAAACTTAGAGGATTTCTAATTAGGTTAAATGATTCCTTATGGGGAAAGTGTGAGCACAGATATATGTTCATTTGATTTAGTCAGAACACAAAAATAAATTGCTTTATTAAAAAGGATCTCAGTCAAAAGAACACAGACGTTTCGGGCACATTATACAAAGTATATTAAACATAAACATGAGCTTAAATGGCATATTTTAGTTGCAGTGTAGGATTACATGTGTGCCGACTTTATTGAAAGGGCACCTATTCCAATAGTTGCCTGAATAATGTAATTAATTGCCTTTTATTAAATCTAACAGTGCAAGGACTAAGGCCGGGTCAGGACAAATGATCCTGGGGAGGGAAGATCTTTTGTCCCTTTGGGAAGCTAATTTCCCAAGTGTGATGGGCCGCCAGAAAAACTACACAAAAATGAAATAGTGTATTGTTTCTAGAGATAAAACTAGCGTGCAGTTTTCCTTCACGGCTTTGAAAAGGTGAGTTTGAACAGTGAGTGACTATTCTTGGGCGCTATTTGGGTTAATGATAGAAAAGTAACTCCCAAAGACTGTTTTTCAAAATCAGTGCTATTATATTTTAGAGTCAGCCCCAAGGACAGTCATTCTACAGTATCAGCTGGCATAGTTGTATGTTTGTTGCAGCGTTTCAAGTGAGGCAGGGCTCAAACCGTGGAATCTCTGCATTTTCTGATGTGGTCAATGTATGTTTTGGAATTTTCATGATACTTGAAGAATTTCTGCTTTTCTTTTCATTTCACAAATCATGTTCCCCTAGCTGTTCATCAGCACAGCAGGGAACTGGTCTCTTGATATGGATGAAAGATTTCCTTTTCAATCATTTAAAAATAGGAGAGAGACTGTCAATTTTCTCTTTTACCTCTGAATTTATCATTTACTACGTGTGTCCTTCATAGCGAGTCACAGAAAAGGCACATTTATCTTAATATTTGAACTAGAGAAGAAAAATTACTCTTAATGGAAGATGCCCAAGCATACAGCTTCCTAAAATTTGGCATATCTATGTTTGTCATTAGCCCTTATACATATGTATACATTTGGAATATATATATAAATTTAATGAAAATTTCATGGTGTTTATATTTTCTTTTATTGCAAAGTCCTGTTATTGCCTCTGACAATTCATGAGGTGTAGTAAACTGTGGAGTATTTTAAAAATTCCAATTAATCATTCAAGAAGAATTACTGTAAACATGTGTATTGCAAAAATAACTGTAAAATCATCAGTACTGATCTCTTATTTATAACACCTGCAATAGTATAATCCTAGCCTGGTGAAAACTGATTTTGTATGATATATTAAAATAAAAATTTGAGGGGACTCCGAGGTGGCACAAGGGGTTAAGTGTCAGCACTATGAAGCTATCAGCAGCCACTGCAGCACGAGTTCAATCCCCAGCCAGGGAGCTATCCACAAGTCCCAGCAGACCTCTCCTGTCTCGCCCGCTGCTCCCCTCAGCAGTGTGTTTCAGGGGATCCACCTGTTCTGCTCCCCACTCTGTCTCTGGTGGGTCCTCTCACCCCCCACACCTCTGGCCTGTACCCCAGTTCTTATATGCATAAATAAATCTTTAAAAAATAAAATAAATAAAAATTGGATCAGTTGACTATTCAGATTTCTATACTTGGATTGCAGAAAGCAAAACACCCTTTATCCTTTATGATAGTGTAACACACAGAGGAAAAAGGATAAATAACACTTGTGAGAGATCTAACCCGGTATGCAAGTGGACAGATGAAAGGACACCCTGACGACTGAGCTGCTCATCCCCACAGAAACTTCCAGAGGTTGGGGTCAGCAGTCGACTGAGAGCGCGTTCCTGTGGAGGGTGCCTGTCCAGGCCTCCCTACTGTCTCTCCTTCCTCAGTTGCTTCTGAGGATTCTCTTTAAAAGTCTCTCTTAAGAAATTTCGTCTATTAAACCCTAAGGTGCAGAAGCGAGCATCTGAGTGTTGGTTATTAAAAGTGGGTCACTCTTTGCTTTGTCTTTTATCTTTGCACCCTTCTACTTGCTTTTGTTTTGAGAATCAGAGCTGTACGTCATTCAGCTTGCCAATGTTCTTCCACACACATAATTCTTAAAAATATATATAATGAAAAATTGCTTTGTGCTATGGCTTGATGTTAGTTATAAAACCCTGAAGGCCTTCTGTTATTATGATGCATTATCTTTCTCTCCAGTAATAGTAATAATTTATTTCACAATGTTTAGCCATCTCCATGCTAAATTTCCTCTTATCCTCTCATCAAACATTACGCTTCTTTATTCTAACTTGACAGAGTTAAGGAATCATAGAATATTTCTAAAAAAAAGAAAAAACAA
The DNA here is from genome assembly GCF_014898055.3 of Talpa occidentalis. Taxonomy (NCBI): domain Eukaryota; kingdom Metazoa; phylum Chordata; class Mammalia; order Eulipotyphla; family Talpidae; genus Talpa; species Talpa occidentalis. Next base: position 116,651,912 of record NW_023605194.1, read on the forward strand.
AAAGAGTTCATTTAGAGGAGATGGTTTCCAGATGTAAACTTGGTGAGTCTTTTAGAAGAGAAACCAAATGACTCAAACAATCCCTCAGATCATTCATGTAGTAAATCTGTATAAAACCAAGTGATTATTTTTAGCTGGTCTACATGTGTATGCTATACTTAGAGTATCATTTGCAATTAATTAATATTTATTAAATGGAAAGATAAATCCATGGATACTTTAGAAGACAAAAATCAGCAAGTATGGTTTTGTGAAATGAAAGAACAGAACTGGGGCCTCCCTGGTGGTGCAAGGGGTTAAGTCTCAGCACTATCAAGCCATCACCAGCCACTGCAGCACAAGTTCAATGTGCAGCCAGGGAGATACCCACATGGCACAGCAGACCCCTCCTGACTCCCTGCTGCTCCCCTCAGCACTGGATTTCAGTAGATCCACTTCTTCTGCTCCCCACTCTGTCTCTGGTGAACCTTCTCACCACTCCCACCACACACCTCTGGCCTATACCCCAGCTCTTCTATGTATAAATAAATAAAATAAATCTTAAAAAAAAAGAAAGAAATGTGCGTTTAGTATGAGAAAAACGAGCCATTCCTGAGAGAGCAGACACGCTTGCCCATCACCGCATTCTCGTCACAGCCCTTCCAGCTCTGGCAACCCTCACTCACCAGCTCTGCTAAGAATTTGATCTTACCAGTTCTGCTGTCTTTCGGGGTGATCTAGACCATCTACCAATTTAGGGTGACGGATTAAAAGGAATCGGGCCTCATTTTCTCACTAAATGCAGCGTGTGTGAAGATATTTATTTTACAACCTGGAAGGAACCCTCAACATCCAGTAGAGTTTAAGGACCGTGGACAGTCCTGATTTTATTACCTGCAAAGTTTTCAAAATTTAACATTGCTTGATTTTTTTTTTAAATGCAAATGATTGTTTGATTGCAAGGATGGGTGAGGCCCTGAGCGAGGCTGAGGAGGGCTGCAGCACAAATGAGCACTGTTAAAGGGAGCAATGTCATTTAGCCAAGGCCACTCCTAGGTTCCGCGTGTATGTGGCATCTCGGGAAATCAAACAAGGGCTCAGACGAAGACAAACTGTAAGAGGGACCCTTGAAAGCAGGTCAGTTTTGAGACTCAGGGTGGGGGGACAGGGGCAGGGGAGAGAAGAGAATAGGGGAGAGAGTGGAATGGAGGGCTGTGCGCACCTTGGTGGTGGGAAAACTAAGGTGGCCGCACCTGAGGGGAGCATTCCTACAATCCTACATGGATTTTGAAGCCAACTTTCCTGTTAAGGTAAATGCAAATTACCCAAGTGCAGGCCCCAGAAGAGGATGTGACGTCAGCCTCACTTAGCTGTGTCGAGGGAGTGGGTCCCTGCAACATCAGGTGTCCTTCTAGACAGAGGATCTGTGGGTTCTTAAATGTCTGTATTCTGGTGTGTCTGTGTGTCTATGTGTAGCTTCAAACAACCTTCCAGTACACTGAAAACTGGCTTACCAGGACACGCAATCTGTGTTTCTACAAGTGTGTCAAGTACCACTAATATTTTTAACAGAGTAGATATAATTATAGTAACTTAATTTTGTTCTATTTAAAAATCCTTATCTCTAATTAATTATATTAAGAGTGCTTTGAACTCTATAACAAAAACCAGTGCTGGTGTATCATCCTCTTTAATTAGACAACACACTTTTAATATTATCATTATCCAAACTGATTTGAGTAAGATATCTAAAAACACAGTCATCACGTGTTCTTGTACCATCTAGAGACAAGAATTGTCAATATTCTATATATTTCTTTTTCTAGCACCAAAATCATTAAACTGTAACATTAAAATATTTGTTAAAAAACTGTGCTTGCATAAAAATTCATAAATTGGAGGGATCTGTTCCATATATATCTAGAAATGTCAAAATTAAGCCTTGGAAGCTTAACAAACTGTCTGTGAGGGGGATGATGGAAGGACTTGGGCCTGCCCAGGGCACTGTAGTCGCCGTGCCAGGCTGTCAAGTCCATTGCCTCATTGGTTTCTTAATCAAGTTTGGAGACTAAATTATTTTCTAGATGTTCTGACCTACATTAACTTATATTGGAAAAATGAAACATATATTGCTAACATACATTGGTCTCCATGCTTAAAGTATTGCACATTTTTTTAGACTATCAGAATCTACCAAAATATGGAAACTGACTTCAGAACTCTCTGAAAGTCACATCTTTCACATTGGCAGCAAAGGAGCACCCTTGAAATTTCTCTTTGAGGACAGTCCTCTCAACTGCAGCACAGCAAAGCATACTTTCGTTTATGTGAGACAAATGTTGCTACTTTGCATATCTAAAATCCTACAAGATAGTCATTTCTACTGTAAAGAATAAAAGGGTCCTCTTGTTGAGAACTATGAAGCTGATCATACTTTACTCACATCTAGAAACCTGTAGCTGAAGTAGTTTCCTTTAAAACATTGTAAAGAGATCAAATTAATTATTTCCTGTAGGGGTAAAATTAGTTACTTTTCAAAACAGAAAGCATGGAAAATGCCTGAATGGGATTGGTTATTTATTCCTATAAACCCAGGAATGTAATCTCTGCCTAGACTATTTGCAACAAACATCCTTGTTTCACAATGTAAGACCAAACTATAGAAATGCACACAGATGTGTCTTTATATGAAAACATGATAAATACATGGATCCTTCATCTTAAAAATATGGAGACCCATGTCTCGTTTCTTAACCATGAATAGCCTATTTACACCGGGTAAGATTTCAGTGCAATTTTATAACCTCAGATAAATAATTATGAAAATAAGTGAAAAAATAAGTGGTTAAAACCAAACTCTAACACAACTGGATACCAGCTTGTTTTCAAAAAAATACATACAACACACAACACAGGAAGTCTGCATGAAAAGAAGGCTATTTAATATCCTTGACGCTCTGACTTCTAATTCAGTCACTTCTATGTCAAAGCAAGCAGCCCATTAAAGACAGGAATTCAGCCTCAGAGGGGGCTGAATTGCTGACACAGTGAAAATTGAAAAGTGACAAGTGTCATTTTCTATCACAAAAACTCCTTCACTCCCAGCAGGTTGGGGACCCTGATATCTGGGGCTCCGGGAAGCCGGGGAGCAGGGTTGCCAGGTAAAATGCAGGACACTCACGTCCCTAGGACTGAGGACAGCAGTGGCATCTGTGAGGACACATGTGTCCTGTGCAGCAGGTGGGAGCTGTGGACTCTTTGTCGGGCCTGACAACCAGGCTCCCGGCCTCTGTTCCGTGGCCACAGGGGAAGCCAGTTGCCACTGCAGCTGGTTGCACTGTGTTTTCCAGAAAAATGTTGCAGGGTTTTCTAACAATTTTGCAGCCCTGCAGTTCATGTAATAAAGGTTATGCATATTTCCATCTGTCATAATGTAAAATTAAGATATCAGAATATTCAAAGGAAAAAAATATTCAAAGGGAGGTAAAGAATAAATTCAATTATCTAATATATGTCCATAGCTAGTGTCTAATTGCCTGATGAACATATGTGAGTGTGATTTAAGTTATTTCTTTGTGTTCTGAAATTTTAACCTTGGTTTTGAGCGAGATCTTGTTTTTGTGATATTCATATTAGTTAAAATAATCTCTTTCTTGCATAATAAACACCATTTAAGTATTCTAAAATCTAAGCCTAGGTATATAATTTTAGTTATCACCTAGAAACTTATTAAACCACCCCCTCTTGCCTTTTTAATCTAATCTATTTTCAAATAATTAGAGATTTGAAAACTGGTAGGCAGTGAATCCAACTCAGTTTTAGAGGAATCACAAAAGTGCTAAATTGTTGAAATAAGATGCCATGTGTTTCTTAATGGTTAAAAATCATTTTAGCTGTGTTCTAGTTAGATGATAAAACTTTGATTCTTAAATGGTTATTATTACATTCCATAATTTTAAACTTTGCATTTTCATCTTGATAACTGTGACTATTTAGTCACATAATAAATAAACTAAAAAAAAATAAAATAAGTAATAATCATGTTGTAGATCTACTGGCTATGAAAATTATCCCAAAAGATAGAGGGAAAAGTTTAAATTTTAAATCACTAGTCTCTGTTGAGGCTGGTGAGAGATCCTGGCTAAACAGTATTGTATTTCTACATGAAATACCTGCATCACTCTAAAAATATGAGAAAAATAAAAATCTATCAATCTCAGTAAATTTCTTGCCAAAGAAATCAAAATTTTGTATCATTATTTTTTTTAAAGGCATCTGCAATTCTCATTAGTTGTCAAGCTACCATTATTGAAATACTATGAAACATCAAGAGAAATCCAGAAGTAACTTATGCGACACGGATCCTGAAGACACCAGACTCGCAGCTGTCACCTGCAAACCCTGAAGCCTAAAGTCAGGTAAGTGGCCTCTAGCCTCGCTTCTCTGCCATCACCCACACCTGCGGCCCCTCCTACCCCACGGATGCCCCATGTGTTCCTCTCAGAGACCACCTCACATTGACTTCAGTGTGTGTGTGTTTGTAGATTGTGCATCGCAGATGATTAACAAGGGGAATCAGTGAAAGGAGCAGCTAGTGGTGGGGAAACAGGAAGATGAAGCACTTGTCAAAAGGAAAGAGATGGATCAGAGAAAATACAGACAAAAACTCGAATAGTTAAGTCCAGAAAAAAAAAGAACATGGAAACCAGGGAGGCTTGGAAGTGATGCATCCCAGGGACAGCAGGTGCGGAGCGGACGTGGTGAGGTGTTGAGGGGGCCTGTCTTGGCATCAGAGACGCGATCGCATGAACGCACGTAAGTCAGGGCAGCTGCCTGGGTAACCATCGGGGAGAGCAGGCATTTGCTTCTTGGTTTCAGGATATTTGGCTCATAGATTCTCAGACATGTTCTATTAGGCATGTACGGGCAGCACCTAGTGTCTGGGACACAGACTCTAGAATAACTACACATGGGTTCTGCTCTGAAAGGCTGATTAGCCTGATGGGCAGGCAAAGCAAAGCTTTACACAATATTTTAAAAGCAGCAATCCTGGCTAAGGGTCTAGAAGGCCCCAGAAGGGCGAATCTTTGTCTGAGGCAACTGTGACTGGGGGAAAATGAGTTGACTGTGACTGACTCAGGGCGATGGCCGATCAGAGGTGTGAGGGGTGGTTGCTAGCACCAACCTGGGGCCATGAGTGACTCAAGACATGCCACTGAATGGAATGACGCCAGGTGAGTAGGTCGGGGGGAACATAAAACAAGCTTCAAGCCACTGAAACTGTACACGGTGTCCCAGCACAACAGAGAGCCTCTGAAATTATTTTTTGAAGAGGAGAATATTGCAGTGAAATGTCTCTGGGAAATACCCTCACTATTTAACAGCAGGAGGCAGATGGAGAAGCAGAGGGCAATCTTGGTCAGTCAGGCAGGAAGGATGGGGCTTGGGGAAGCCAGAGACAGACACGGGGTCTCCTGGGGTCTCCTCGCAGAGGCCAGGAGAAACGCTGGGGTTGACCCTTTGCTGATCTGGTGAAGGTTTGCAGCCCAAAACCCTAAATCTTCCAAATACTAAAACGTTTTATAATCAAAAAGTCTCTCTGGGTGTTTTGTGGCCGATAACTCACTTTTAAGGGTGGTTGTGACAAGGAAAGCGGAGGGGGAATAAGCCCCCGGAGACAAGAGTCTGCCTAGGACTGCAAGCCTGGGGTCACAGCAGCAATAAGAGCCAGGGATCCAAAAACATGCACTGGCCAGCGCCCCAACATTTAAGGACGAAAGGATAAGGCGAGTAATAATCACAGCCTAATATTTCATTCACTTTACAACCGCGAGACGGGTGCTCTCCAGAAGACATCGTCATTGCATTTATTCTTTCAGAGAGAAACACATCGCACGTCTGTCATGCCCGGTGTGTTTGGCCTGCAGCTTCCAGAAACAGCGAAGGCACAAAACCAGTGCGATGTGTGGTATTTAAAGTAATAGATTTTAAATGATATCGGTCTCTTACATTTGATCAGATTTTTCCCTCTCCAAAAATAACCCCTGCTAAATGTGAATCTTCTAGTATTTTTAGTCACTGTCTTTCCTCGTGTCTACTTTTCACTTCCAAAAATCTTGAGTTCCGAAAGAACACACACTTGTTCGTACATGGCCTCACTTTATACAGTAAGTCCTCACTTAACATCTCGAGAGGTTCTTGGAAACTCTGACTCCCAGCAAAACCACTCACAAGGAGACCACGTCCTCTGTGCTGCTATGTGCAAATCATGAGGGATGGGTTTGTTCTCATCAGCGTGACAAGAAAACAATAATGAACAAAGCCAGCTCTGTGTGTGTATGTATGTATGTGTGTGTGTGTGTGTGTGATTTTTCATTTTACCTTTTCCATTCTACTAAAATCATTCACAAGAGCGATCCTAATAGGCTTCGGTTTCCAGTCCACAGTCCACAAGGACTCTTTCCCAACGAGAATTCAGGAGGGAGAAGCCGCTGCCAGGGGGGCAGCCATGAGCTGAGTCTTCCTCTATCTCCAGCCTCAAGACGGAGGCCCGTCTGTGGTAATGTCTCTCCCTCCCGGTGCCGCATTAGGAAACTAACCCTGCCATTTTGTCCCAAGCTTTCCCTACTGGCCATCTCTTCACTTTCATTCTCCACCAGGCCTTCATTGCCACAAAGCTTGACCACTGCAGAGCATTCTGCCAGTAAAACAAAACCAAAAATACAACCCCATACAACAGATCCGTGCTGACTCCTTCCAAATGCTGTCCTGTTTCCTAAGCCTGGGGTTCAAGGAGTGAGGTGGTTGCACATGCTCACCCCAAACCCTAATGGGCTCAAACACAAGTCTGGTGCCCCCCCTTCCCCCCAGCCAGGAGACCAAGGACAGGAGATCCCATGGCTCCTCCGAATTGACTATCTATCAAATGGCAGGAGAACACCTACTCTGCTCGGCCAGTGGCCTTCACAGAGGATCCACATCTTAGAAGAGTACAGATCATATAGATTCTCGGCAATTGTTAGCAACTGTTACTGGTGGGATTGTTATTTGAAACATCTTAACCTACCCTAAAATACAACTTTCAAACTCTAACTTCCATTATCTCTCTTAGATTCATCTTATAAATTTGGCAACGTAAGAAATTCGCATACCATACTAATTTTGCGCTATTGTTCACACATCCATAGTCCTGGAATGTCCTTTATCTCTATCAGTGGAGCTCAAGCAGAGAATGCTCCTTGAGCCCAGAAGTCCAGTTCTGTAAACACTTTCTTGATTATTCTCTAAGGGATTTTTCCCCACCAACATTTTATTCTACTAAAGTAACTGTCTTGTTCATCTATTAATGGGATGAGAAACTCACAACAACATGGAGTCGTGGGAAACAGTGCATTTCAGTAGCAAGAAAGTGTTTGCTTGACACTGCGATGTCACTTACAACGAAATGATAGTGAAGTTTGTTTCAAAATTTCCTTCCTCCCATGGTTGGGAAACAGCTATTAAACCCTGTGTTTTCGAAAATGAGAAGAGTTTGTCCTCACATGAGACACGGAATAAGAATATGAGTCTGAGGTGCAGTTGGGCACCAGAACCTAGTTATTTTGCCTCTTGTTGCTCAGGCATAGAGGGATATTTATGCAGAGCTTATGGAGACAGAAGACAGACAGCACCCAGAATCATAAACCATGAGCGTGACACAGGAGCCCGATGAATAAGTCATAAAAAGAAAGGAAAGTTTGGGCATTTTGGCCGTCTCTCCAGTGGGCTGGTGACATCACTTGCTAGTTCTGTCTGGCTTTGAAAGACAAAAGATACAAAAATATAAAAACAAGCCTGACAGAGAATCAAATCAATCAGATAATAGGATTTTAGTGGAGAAGGGAGACTAAATCATCTTTGAAATTCTGATTTGAATGCCCCCAGAGGGTGGACGTAGATGTCTTTGTAGAGCTTATAGGAAGAGGTGAATTTCCCCACTAACCAATGGCTTTCCTTGACTATGTGTGATGATTCTAGGGCAACTGTGTCTGTCTCAGATGTTATTATCCAAAGGCAGAATTGACACGATGGGGGATACCACTGTCAAATACAGAGTCTGCCTCTTTGGACATGGACATCGGGTTCAACACTTTAAAAATGTTGCCTTGAAGAAACAAAATTTTAATTATCCTACAATCATTAAAAAAAATATGCTAGTGTCTATGCTGAAAAAAAGCCTGTTGTTTCACAGACGAGAGCTCCTGATCAGGCTGCCAGCACTGCTCATGCTAACTAGTCAAGTATTGTCAATGTGCAAGTTAAGTAAAATAATCAGAAGATGGGCTTTTAAAAGTTAGAACCAAGCTTTGTGACCAACATTGTCATAAATTAAAACAACGTTCTCTTTGTTGAGCAATTTACCTTTGGTCCTATTCGATCCATTTCATTGGTTTTATAGACGACAACAACAGCCATATTGCCACTTTAAAATGTATATATTGTGTTAAAGAATTTCTGCTATGGATATAAAATACTGATTCATGGTGAAAAGAACATTTGTTGGAGTCTGATTTCCTCTCTGGGCGTAAAAGAGCATAATTAGTTCTATTTGAGCCCAGAATTTTAATTTACACCACACTCAGGCTGATGTCATTGTCCAATTTGAATGGAATATGGGGTTGTCTTGAACCCTTAATGAGTGCTTCCTTTGGGCCGGACACTCACTGATTTAAAGATGTTAAATAATTTAATCTCCGCAATGAGCTTTGGAGGATCTATGCGGCAGATGAGGAAAATGAGTTACAGGAAGGTTAAAGGAGGAGAGGTCACCCCGGCCGCGGCTGCCTCCCTACAGCCTCCTCTGCTGGGGGAGGGGTGAAGACCCTCACAGAAACCTGAGGTACACCTGAGCCTACAGGAGGCATATAGGTATTTTGAGAACAAAATCAGAAAATGATATGTTCTAAAATCCAAAGTTCCAAGTAACCATCAGGTCAAAATGGATCCATTAGTGACGACTAGGCGCACCCATCCTAAAGACAATACTATTTTTGACCTGTTTACAAGAATGCCCTGTCCAGGTGAGCAGGGAGCTTCCTGTCCACCTAAAAGGCACCAAAGAAATGAGAAACGCTCCCCCTTTTAGCAACATGCCCAAGTCGGGTATGTTGATTTCTTGAAAATTATCTCAAAGCAGGGCTGGCAGCTGCCTGCAGGTTGGGAACAGGATATCAGCCATTGTAAAGGCTTTTGCATGTTGACAAAGGCTTTTGTCACCCAGGGCAGGTCACAGGGAGATGCTCTGGTGCAGTGTCTGCAGGAGGGAGGGCACGCCAGGCTAGTGATCACTGTCAGTGAAAAGGCCCTGATGCCCTTGATAGTCTCACCTGATTCTGCAGAGTATTTCTCTATCTCCCCCAAGGTAGCTCAGGTGTGAGTTGATTCAGGTAACGATTTGCATTTAAATTTAAGATACTGATTTTATTTTCACCACAGTCATCCTCAGCAGCCCCCCAAGCAGGCTTTGAGAACAGGTACAGGGTCTAGTGGGGGGGGGGCACAGAACCTAGCAGAGTTGGTGGGACCCACATCTGGAGACCCCCCACATCTGGAGACCCCCGCTTGGGGCCAGTGTGGGTGGCCATGTCTGCTGTAGCCTGGAGGGTCTGCCTACAGCAGCTGGTTGAATGCTTTACAACGCTAAGTTGCCATGACCCCACCATATGGTAAATAATAGTCAACAGATAACAGCACTGACTGACACTCCTCTGAAATAAGAAACTAACTGAAATGTGGAGAGCTTCAGAAGAATTTTAAAAAGACAGAGGTTTAAAATTAACTTAAAGAAATAGGATATGCCTTTTGCAAACTGTGTTAAATGTTGATATTTAAAGAGAAGATAATCTCTCAGATTACCTATACAGCCCCCTTTTTTAAAAGCATAATTTCTAGGCAGAATTCCCACAAAGCAAGCAAGTTAAGTTCTCAAGGATTAGGTTCCTAGAACTCAATTTTAAGTGTAAGAGATGAAAATTAAATTATTCAGAATCAAGTACTTCCTAAGGTTAATTCTAATGGAAGTCTGCTTTAAAATATACCTTCTACAACAATTTCAATGAGTCAATATTTTGTTTTTAAACTTGAGATATAACCATCTTCGTACCATTCTATCATAATTAAAATCTATAGCTGTTCCAAATCCTTAGCATGCTTACAGCTCAAGGAGTTAGAATTCACTGGAATCTTTCGACAAGACATTTCTACATTGGTTATACCAAACAACTCTTTGCTGTAAAAATTAAGTATATTTATATATATAACCAGAACACATAAATCTAATTCTAAATTATTTGCTCTAGACTGAGTGTCACAGGACTTATTACATGATGCTTGGTTAAGAGAATAATGGCCTCCTCATGTATTTCTGGAACTGGTGTCTCTAACATGCCATTTCATTCCATGCCCATCAAATGCACACTTCCTGGGAGCTACTAGTATAATTAGTAAATCTCGCCTCATGTTTAACAGAATTCCCCATTAATTTCTTTCATTTTATGTTGTAAGTGTGTAATTCATTCATGCTTCCACATTACCAAGTTAATGCTACATTTTAAAGCACTGGTATATCAACCCGGGATAAAATGGTCATAGAGAGTCTATTTGCTGTATCTTAGCGAACAGCAAATCCTGAAAGCATGTATTACTGCCAGGCTTGCCGAGAGTAGGCAACTTGACCTTCAATTGTTGCTAATGGCTGTTCGCTATTATTTTGAGTCACTTCACAGTACCTGGCAAAAAGGATTTACCTTAAAATACAGCAGAAGATAATATAATAAAAGGGGAAATTTCTTATTATAAGAGAAATTGACAAACCCAGTGAGAGGAAGTTTCAGTGTTTGACAAGATATTTGAAATCTTTTCTAAATTATTATTTTATGCAAATTGAAGCTTAATCCTTCAAGTTGTGATGTACACTTTTAATATTTTAAACATCCTATATTATTTATTGCATATATATGATAAACAAATATATTTCTCAGATTTTCAGCTTAGTTCAAATTCAAAGGACTTAGAATTCACTCCAATGAAAGACATTTCTATGAAAATATACTAGACCATTTCTACTCAACGTTTGCAGTATACCCGTTTCCCCAGGTGTCCTCCTAAAACTGTCATTTCTTAGTATTTGTTCCGGGGCATTTAATTATCTATTGCAATTCAACATGGTGGTGGTGGGGCTAAAGACTTTCAGAAAGAAAAATATTCCTTTCAAAATCCCAAAGTAATACAAATAAGTCATCAGTCTGGAAACAAGGAGGGAAAGAGATAAATAAAACCCAAGGCCTTCTCCATTGTCTTTCAAAGAAATGTGAATTTTAGTTCTTTCCATTTTTCTACGTGCCCCCTATAATCTGTGTTCAGGATAACATTTAAACGGCTGTTTCCATAAAATACTACTAAATAAGAGAAAGTTATTTTTCTGTCAACATGAAAGATGTGAAGACAACAGCTAGCAAGCATTGCTGGAAGACACGAGAACGCCAAAGATAGAGAAACTGTAGCCAAGGAGAGTGGATCCTAACTAAATCGTCTCTTTAGCTCTCAGGCTGGTATCCACTGGGCTCCACCGATCGCTTTCCCTGTTATCAAAGACAATAACTTGTCTCTTGCATCTCAGTGGACCTCAATTAGACAGCATTATTGCATTTATGTAAATTATATAAACTTTAAAACTCAGAAACACTTCTCTTTGGCAGCCAGGGCAGTGGGAGCCCTTGGGGTGGTGGCTGGAAGGCACAGAATACTATATTTTTGAGATATCAGTATCTAGTTGAGGCCTGGTCAGTGATTACACCAGTGTGATCACTTTGTAATAATTTCTTGAATTACACTTCTATGATTTTCTATGTGCTTATTATGCTTTAATAAAAAATAACATGAATTGCTAATTTATGAAATTTACTCTAATAATGAATCAAGACATTAGATGGAAATATAAATAACAGTCATGAGAATTGATAAAACTAGATAATTAATAAGAAGGACATTTCTGAGGAGGAATGGCGAGTCTGAAATAAACTTTAATAGGCATATGCTGAAATATCAGCGCATCTCTGGAGTTGCTTAAAAAACCAAGTAAGGGGCAGTTGTGTGACTTTTGGATGAAAAAATATTTGGCCAAGAGTTGAAAATTGTTTAAGCTGGAGAAGAAGGAGGTTTAGTACACCACTCACTATTTATATATGTGCCTGAAACTATGCAGGCACATACCATGTTTCATAATATAATTTGGTAGAGTGGTAGAAAAGATTCTATAATAATGTTCTCTTTTGCTGCTGTTCTTATCAGAGAGAGAGAGAGAGAGAGAAAAAGAGAGAGAGAATGAAAACACAGCCACCCAAGCAGAGGGAGAGATCATGACTTCCAATGTAATATCTGGTGAGTCCTTCTATGACAAATAAACCTTAAAATCACACCCATAGTGACAGGCACTGGGATCAGTTCTGGCATCAGGTACATTCATGGTGGGGGAAAAAAATCTACAAGAATTGTACACTAATTTTACTGGTCAGCTTCTGATTTGCTATATATTTTTCAGAATAAAATAATAGAAACTGTCAAAATAAAACCTTAGCTCTAGTAGTTATGGCCATTCCTACCACCATTTCAGCTAAACCTACGTGTAGAATATTTTCACTTACACACAATTTCGGGTGTACATCCTGCAGACAACGTATCATACCTTTGTCTACCAATGCCATTGGCCCAGAACTTCATGTGAGGCATTGCATGTTGAGACAAAATCCAATGATGTATTTAGTTAATATGAGAGAAGGTCTCTAGCTTGGCTGTTTCTGCAGGGTAATTCATAGTTTTATCCAGGAGATAGATACATTTGATTTTAACTTCATTTATGTATTATTTCAATGTTTAAATCTTTTTTTGGACACTTACTGGAAAATTTTTACAAGAGAGTTAACAAACATGCTTTTTATGGAATAAAATTTTCAAATGAAATAGTTTTTGGTTCCATATATTAAGCTTTAAAAACTTGATGGCAAAGTAAATTCAGTGTTCTAGCATGTGTAATACACAATTCACTATCCTACAGAGGTAATGCTGGAGTGGAGTGTGGGATTCTGGTTAGCTCCAACATTAAAAAAGGAAAAAGTTCAACCAAGTACACACATTTGTACAAGGCGAAAAAATTTCTTCCTCATAATGTGTAAATACTGGGAGCAGATATCTACTTTCTCTACAGTGTCATGGTTCATTTTCTTATATATGCATCAGAACTGGTCCTAGAATAAATAGTACAAGCAGTTGCTTAAAAAAATAAAAAAGGAACAGACCAAAATTGAGAATTATCTGCTTCTTAAGGACCATATTGTCATGCTAACAGCTTCTGATAATGAAGTAGCCACTAGTTAAACAAATTTGCTCTGTTAAACATAATCACTGTCTGTTCTTTCTCTAGCAAATGACAGAATTTAAACTTAGATAAAAAAGAGAATGCTTCTCTATGAAAAGTATATAGGTGTAATGTATTTACAAAGGAATCATGAAAACAGAAGACACATATATTTATAATCACTTGTTGATGTCAGTGACTTCAAAGCTGTCACTGACACCTTAGTAGCGCTCTATTGTACTGATTATAGAAATTTTATTGAAATCAAGTTCACAGATGATGTTTTTAATCTGCAGAGCAACAAGGAATGCATCTCCAGGAGAAAGAAAACAGTCATGTGCCTAGCCATAAGGCATCAATATAATGTCAGAAATGAATGCCTGATTTTTATCTGCAAAATTTCCAGCTTATGATGTGTTTTCATCATTTTCTTTTGTGTGTAACTACATTCTGGGGTTCAGTTTTTCGGATATCCTGTATTCTTTACCCCAACTGATGTTGGCGATTAGGAACCACTAATGCAGAAATCAGGGAGTCTAGTGGGACCTCAGTACAAAACTCCCAAGATTTTATTATACTTGGGGAGCGTTAAATTGCCTCACATTAGTGGCATTTAGTCTTGATTCAGTGTGTTATTTAGTCTTGAACAGTGAACCTCAGAGTCCAGACGGTTTCCATCTACATTTTCTTAATGACACTATCTAATTCCAGTTAAAAGTATTTCAGAAGACACAGGTTCGCCCAAAAAAAGTCTGGCACATTGAGTATTGAATCATGTTTAATGATATTTATAAGCAATTGAATTTGTATATTCCAGACTTATATACAATATCTTTATAACTTAATGCATTTAAATTTTGACCCATAAATCTTCGATATGATGAGACAGGACAAAATACTCAAGTAGATTTCCTTTTTCATTGAATAATTCTATTTATATTTTAATAGATAATCTTCCTTTGTTAGGCTCACATGAAGGAAAAATGCTTATATGGATTTACTTCCAATGTACAAAATAAGAAAGAGGATGGAAATGATCTGTAATATAAAACGAGGTATATAGTCGTATTAATATGCTAAATGTTAACTCAATAATATACAAACTGCACAAATCAAACGGCTGTAAATAACAAATGAAGACTCACATTCAAAGGTGTGCAAACTATTAGCTAAAGACATAAATTACTTCGATCAATTCGGTCTTTTCTGTATACCTTTAAATGTATAATATTTTGCTTAACCATACATTTGTGAACTCAAAAACTAGTACTTAATAACATGCAGATAAATAATTCCTTCATGAGAATTAAATAAGACAGAAGTGATTAAAATGGGGGAAAACATATACCCACTAGCCTTATAAAAAGCTGAAAAATCAGAGCTAAGTTATAAAGCTACTAATAACTAAAATATCTAAAAGAGAAATTGACTCAAAGATCAGGTAAGAAAGATGAGTAATTAAAATTTTAAGAGAGTTAAGATGTGAAACAAATGGAACTCCTCCTGAGGATGTAAAATATGTTCTTAGACCAAAAGAATTTCAAAGTCGTTAAAATCTCAAAGAATTGAAAAACGCCAGCACATTTTACAAAACCCACTAGTTAACTGCATTTCAGTGTTTTGAATGAGTTCAAAATCTACCTCCCATATAAAAATGTGTGGGTACATCTAGAAGGAAATGCTGCTAATTTAACACTAAAAAAAGGAAAAGGATAAAGTTTGCCTAGAGATATCAAAAATTACATGTGGATGGGGTATGACTAAGAATGTTATCACAGCATTAAAAACCATGTGAAAACTCTAGAAACATCATTCATTTGTCATCACGCAGTTATTTAGCATTTATTACATGCCTAGCTGGGTGATGAGTCTCAAGACGCCAAGAGAGTAGGGGACACTAGCAGTCCCCATGTACCCAAAGGCACACATTTTAAGTGACACGTGGTAAGTCACACAAAAGCGCTAACATCTGAATAGACGAGCTGCCTACAGAAACCGGCAGGTATGCATGGATGTAAAATGAGCTCTGTTTCATATCTGCACCTCAGAAGGATTTTTACAATGACTTTCAGTTTAATTATATCAGCTGATGTAAACCATTGACACCAACGAAGGAAGAAGAAGAGGGACTAGTTCACCAGTTACCGGAGTCATGAGATAATTAGTAAATGGGTTGTCATTTCTCCAAGTAGTAAAATGTAAAATCCAGTGAACATGTAACATATTCAGTTAATCATTCAGTGAACAGTAAATATAGAGGAATTGGGGTTGAGAGTTTTCTTAATCCCAAGTTATTTGTTTCCTGCCCACAGAGTTGATGTGAGTGAACTATTTTGATTATGAAAGATTAATTCTTAATTCCCTAATAAAGATGTTGAATTAAAAAATTGAAAAACTGGTGTAACTTGAAGACCTGAGATTTGTTCCAAAGAGATAAAGTAACAAAATAAGAAAATTAGTGAGGTTCAGAAATCTAAACGTATTCTTATAAAGAGAGAGAGAACAAAAAACTCAGAAAAAGGATATTATACAAAAGGAAGAAAAGAGGAAAATAAAAATAATCCTGAAAGAGATGTCCATTCACCCCACAATGGACAGAACTGTTGAGATCGAACTGTGCAAAAGACCCAGAATAAACATACTTGGTCGAGGGCTAGAGTGTGTGAGGAAGCACTCTGCACATGTGACACCCAAGGGACAAAATCCCAGAGGAAACACTTCCCAGGGCATATCTCTTGGAGAGTGAGGTGTTGGGATGGGACATCCTTCAACTCTGACCCCCCGACCCCATGCTCTTGCCACATTACTGTGTTCAATAAATGGCGACGCCTCGCATGACTGCAAAAGACTAAGTAAAACACACTCTACAGTCTCAATCAACTCAAAGTTGGCAGCACACCATGGAAATTATTTAGATGGAAAGAACTTCCACCAAGTGAGGTTTATGGTAAACATCTACCTAGTTGTTAGCAATATTTAAATGGCAATATTTAAATGTGATGTTCTGCCATCTTTTCTTGTGTTATGGTACAGAAGAGCTGGGGAGCAACTTCACAAGGCTCAAAAGTTGGCAAAAATAAAGTCAGATCAGGAGACAGCGAGTGTGATTTTTTTTTGGCAACATGAAGTAGACTAACTGCTGTGGGGTATGAAGGCAGGATGGCCCGAGTCGCTTATCCAATGAGGGCTCTCCACAATCCTAGGATTACAGAAAATGTTATGGATTTAGGATATAAAATGGCATTATGTTGACATCATTTTTTTTTACTTTATTCAACATAATTCGTTACGATATAACCTTTAACACAAATGAAGGGAAGATTTCCACAAATACATTTTGGCTGAAATTTCACTGGTTACTTCCTCTTCGGGATAAACTACTTTTGCTGACAAGAAATGAACAAGTTTCCAATTATATCTTTAGTACTATGATGTTTAGGCTACTTTGAATGGACAGACATCTTAAGAGATGATGTTCAGAATTTCATACCAAATAATGAGCAAGAATGATTACAAAAATGATTTCAAAGATACTGTTTTAACTTGTGGGTTTTCTACATGATATTCCTAGAATAGCTTGTATAAATTATATTCCTGAACATAAATGATTGTTTCTGATTTGCTGAGGCTATCAGATTGCCTCATTTGGCAGGCTTACTTTAAATAAGATGTCTATATGCTCAACAAATTTTTGAAGTCCTCATGATAAAAATGCAAATTTTTATTTTTAATTTCAAACCTGCAAAGAATACTTTGTCTTGTTTCATTTTAATAAGGATTGAAATCAAGGATTCATTTTTATGGAAAGCTAAAGTTTAGTAGTTTAGTATTATTAGTCTAGTAAAATTAAAGGCAAAGATAAGCTAAAATACATGAATATTTTACCATCCATGTAAACACTGCCCTTTGAATATAAGACAACAGTGCACGAGTGTAAATTCATTTCCTGTTCTCAGCCTACCCCTGTTGTCCTCATACGTGTCTGAGCAAACTACATTACAAAAGAAATGTAAGAGGCAACCTCACAAAGTGCTCATAATGAGAAGGCAAGTAGCTGGTCAGAATGACTGCTGATAAAAAAGGCTTTCATCTAAAAACTGCATGGTCATATTCTTTATGGCTCTTTTCTTAGACATTAAAGAAAGCACATGTGATCCTATTTAGTAAAGTACATTTTTTGTGAACACACCTACTTTGGTGTAAAAGAGGTTTCTTGCTATTTTTTATTTTAATGTTACAGAGGTATAGAAACTGAAAACCTTGGCGTTTAAACAATGATCTGGTTTGTATCATCAAGTAGATCATCATTTCCTGGCCATCCTTTTATAAAGAACAGGGGTCGCCTCATCAGATTTCTTTTAGAATTTACAAAAATAACTAAATGTACAGTGATTTTCCCGAACAGGAAAATGTACATTATGATCATTTAAAAACGAAACACATGTTTAGCAAAAGGAAAACTGCTACCTCAATAGTTATTTAAGCATCCTGATTAAAAGCAAGTAATTAGTGTCAATTTTTAGCTTCTTTTAATTACGTAAGGGATGTGCTTTTCCACTCAGAAGATGAGAGTGTTTCCATTCCTGATGACAAATGAGGCAAGCTTTGCCTACACCGCTGGGGGCCTGGGAGCAAAATGGCCAGGTATGGTTTACTTTATAGATTTAATATGACATTAATTATAAAATTGATCATGCCTATTAAATCAGAACCATGATGGAATTTTTAAGAAAATTATTTGAGCCTAAGTTAACATTAAAAACAACAAGATTGAAAAAAAAATTTCAGATGTGGTCAAATTTCAATGTGAAATAAGGACAGATGTAAACAACACTGCTGCCATTTTCCTGCTTATTTTTCAGCCAAGTCACATTTTACCCAAAGCCTAATTCTGAGCAGCGTAAGCTGGCTAAAGCAGAAAAAATAAATGGTTATTTAGAAACTAATTTATTCTAATGCCTATCTGGAGAGCATGTACACACACCGTCATTTTCTTGCTGAAATGATAGATCCGTTGTTTTTATATGTAGCAACACACATAGCTGCCAACTGTCTCAGAATCCCCAAAACAAGGCTTCTCAATGGAAACACTAGGTTCTTGAGAAGTAGAGCAATGGGCCTTACAGTATAGGCAGCATTAATATCCTTGCTAATCCAAACTGTGACTGTAGTCCTTAAAATTAACAAAAAAGACTAGCCTGGAAAAAATTATTTGTTGGATATTTAAAATTTCCTTTCTATGATGATGTGAATGAGGCTTAGTAAGAGCAAAAGAAGATGGATTGATATATTTTTTTCATAGCTGAAGTAAACGTATCAGCTAATCTATACTTACAGCAAATATTGGTATTTACTCATAAAGCCAACTTTCCATTATTCTGAAGCATATCCTTGTTCCAATTTGGCCTTGAAATTACTGATACTCTCTCTAACATGTGGACTGGTGGAGTCAATCAAGAGTGAGGAGATATGGTTCAAAATTGGGAGCTGCCTGATTTTTAATAACAAACTGAAAATCCAGAACTTAGGCTGCATCAGAGTCCTCACTTATTCAAACTCGATGTTGAGGCTACTTGAAATCACCGCTATGTATCAACGGGGGAGTAATCTTTAGACCTTTATTATCCAAATCACACCCTAGCCTGTTAGACCTCTGCTCCCTTTCGAGTGTGTGTGCTCACCTTATTTATCACAAGGCAGAGTTACGGGGCACTGACATGCTAAAATACCATACTCTGGGCTCATGGCTCATCTAAACAATCTGAAAAACTGAGCACACTTCTTCATAAAGCACCCGGTGGTCTTCCGTCGCCATCACAATGTCTGATTGCCAGGGCCTGCCTGCTCTTGCTATCACGGTCCTGTCTGTCCTTATCATCAATATCG
Organism: Talpa occidentalis; assembly: GCF_014898055.3. Classification (NCBI taxonomy): domain Eukaryota; kingdom Metazoa; phylum Chordata; class Mammalia; order Eulipotyphla; family Talpidae; genus Talpa; species Talpa occidentalis. Next base: position 116,671,167 of record NW_023605194.1, read on the forward strand.
AATCAGAGCTGTCACATTCCCACCGCAATCAACCTAGCCGTGACTTCTGCACCACCCAGGTCTAGTATTTTCTTCCCCGTAAGGATCCGTCCCCACCCCTACCTCACAAATCATGAGAAATGATTCACCTGCAGTCTGTCCCATCATTATTTTGCACTGGAAGATGCAATTAACGAAACATGCAGCATGGACCCCTATACAAGACACAAGTCATCTTTTGACTGAATTGTGATGCGTTCCATCCTTATCCAATATTAGTTTCTGTGGTTTGACCAAAACACTGAATGGGCACTGGTATTTCTCTACTAACTAAAAGGAAAAGATTCATGTCATCACCGAGCTCCTCAGAGGGGATACTCTGCAGGACCTCCGAGCATTTTTGCTGGTCACAGTCTGTACGAGAGGACCCACTTAGAGAATGTGGTCCCCAAACTGCAATGGTCAGCATCTCAATGCGAAAGGAACTATTATTTTAAATGAAGGGAGATGTTCTGTATGGAAACGCCTCCTCTCCCAGCCCTTGGACTCTGGCTACAGACTCCAGGCCACACCCAAGGTGATGGAACCTTGCGGACTGGTCAGGGAGGATGCATGATTTCCCACCTCAGCCTAAGGCGCTCGAAGTCACTAAGTAGGGGTGTCCAGGAGAAGGCTGGCCCCACGAGGAAAGGACATCTCTCAGAGACTCACATGTCCAGAGCCTATTCCCACCTTATTGCCATCCTTCCCAACCCAAGCAAATCGAGTCAGTGGCAGAACAACGTCAAAGGAAATACGAAGAGGACTGGAAAGAGTCTCCAAACTAGCAGCCAGAGCTATGTGGATGGCCATCACCAGCACATCCTAACGCAGGGGCCCTGCTCCTGGAGGGCAGTCCCCAGGGCGAAGCAGGCCTGAGAGGCACTTCTGTCCTGGTTTCCGAGACCCAAGTGCACCCTATTTGTACGAGGAAGGGCGCGTTGCGCTCTCTTCCCGCCACGGGAACACTTTGATGCAGCCTCTGGGGTGATACTTACTCAAATATGGTGGTTTGTAAGGCGCTCGTGTATTAGACAGCAGTCCGTCCAGCTCCTTCCTCTCCAGGGTGCTGTGCAGGGCCTTCTCTTTGCCAAAGGTGGAGAAGGACCGCTCCGCCCCGGGCTGGGCTTCCGGAGCCTCGAACACCTCTGCGTCGGGGACTGAGTCCATGCCGGGCACGTGCAGGTTGCTGCGGTAGTCGGCGGCCTGGCGCCCGTCTGCCGGGACGAAGGAAGGCATCCAGCACCGATCCGAGTGGCCCAGCGCCTTACATTCCTCGGTGCAGTTGGAGAAGAGGTCCATGCCTGCGGGCGAGACACGAGACCCAGAGGTGGGCTTCAGGCACAGCGCGCTCAAGTCACAGGGCCAGGGGCAGAGGCGGGGAAGGCGTCGCAACTGCCTTCACCCTCTTAACCCGGCAGGTCCAAAAGTCTCTCTGCATGGTTTGGGAATTGGTAAGACTCTTGGCCCAAAGACCCCTCAGATAGACGTTTCTAAGCCACTCGGGGTACCTGGAGGGAAAACATTGGCTGTAAAGTTATTTAAATAGTTAGGAAACAGTGAGCAGACAGAGAATGAGAATTTTTAAAGGAATCTCTGACAACATGGCTAACAGAACGCACCCAAGGGCAAAGTCTTGATCAGCCACAATCAATACTGATGATGCCCCTGATCATTTCTTAACCCTTCGACAGCCAAACACTGACCAGGAGGCTGACATGGTGAGCTCTGGACATGCACCTGACCCGGGCAGGGGAAGACAGACTGGCCGCGCCGGACACGCCCGCGAGGGACAGGCCGATGCAGGCTCTCGGGGCTTCTGGAAAGGATTCCCATCTCCCAGGGACACTCTGCGGCCCATCCTACTGCGGGCCGCCGCCAGAAGGGAACCAGCGACGGTCATTAGTGAATCCAACAAGGAAAAGGAGGGCGGGCGAGCGCAGAGGTGCTCTTGACAAACACCTCATCCTGGTTCCCGCCTGGAAAGCCCGGCCTGCTCCACAGCGCTCCTTGCTTCCTCGTCCTGGAAGAGCTGGCGTGCGAGTGAGGACTTCAGGTTTCACTGTCTCACAGATGGACAAGGCTATTAAATCTTATCTGATGACGACTCAAGGAAGCTCATTCAGTTGCTGAAGCAAAGTATAGCAATTTTCAAGCACTAGGGACTACTGTTTGATATTCGTTTTGATAATTAGCACTATACAGAAAAACAAGAACGTGAGCCAAAATCGCATTTTAATGTCTTTCTAAAAATAGTAACTTATTTATTGAACCTGTTTTAAAACAGGATCAATCTGAAGTACACAAAGCGGGATTAGTCTGCATGAAAGAAACTCTCAAATGTGAGTCTAGGCTGCAAAAATGACAGATCTTTCTTGACCAACAGAATAATATTTATTTAATGACCATACTTGGTTGTTCCTTCTACAAATATCAAGTGTGATTTCAGCTCTTGAGCACGTTCTAGTTTTAATTGCTGGTGGTGTTCTGACATAGACTGATCTACGAGCTTGTGTGTATGTCAACATCTGTCTATACAAAATAAAGGTGATAATTTTTCCAAATTACTGATCCTCTGGCTTACCCACAAGTACTCTGGATTTCTGAATAGATCCCTCCATAAATTATGTTCAACAAAATAATACCAAGCTTCTTATCACATATTAATCTCACCTTATAATGACTTTGTATTTTAAATGGAACTATGTATAATGCCAAGTCTGACTTCTATTATAACATTCCATTGATAATTGTCATGCATAAGTCTGGAAATAAATTACTGATCAGTGAACTGTTGAGGAGTTTAGACGTGAGCTGAAGCTGGGATGAAGGAACCATCCTAAGCGCCGCGTGTCAGACATGTCAGTGTTTCTCTAGACACCAGACAAGTTCAGTTCTTTATCCTGTCTCTGCAAGGAGATACGTAGGAAGAAACAGAGAAAGGAAGGCAATGGCCCCGGGACACATTGACAGACTGGGTCACTTGATCGCCAGCCATCCTTGTTGTCAATATGAGGACTTAGCAGTCGTATGCCCTCCATGGATAGGGGGGTAGGAGCCACAGGGTCACAACGCACCACCAATGCTCCCTATGAAAGAGTGATGGGGAAAAGACTTTTTTGACAGCTGAAACTCCCTTTAGGGTAAAGCCATTTTAAGCAATTATTTATTTTAAAAATAAATTCAAGTTATGTTAACTTGGAAATGGATGGAATTAATTCAAATAATAAGCTAGGAGTGTATTACCAGAGCCTAATAAATATAGATACTAAGGCAGAGCTTGGAATTAAAACAATTTTTCTACACGTGACTGAAAAATGATCACTTAAAATATCCCACAGGGGACCATCGACAACCTTTCACATCTTTTTGGGTGCTGGTACCCAAGGACTGGTGATTCTGAAGATGATAAGCTCACACACATAAATGTCAATTCACTATGTTGATGCTGACACCAACTTTCCTGCTTAGCTGCTGGTTGATAAGTGAGAAGGTGCTTTTGGTCCAATTTGGTTTCATGGGTAAATTCTACTCAGTGTGCTCATTTTTTTTTTTCTCTTGATAGCTATGGTCTTCTGCCTCTTTTAATTACTAGAGGCAGGATACACACTCCTTTGATGATGTAGCAAAGTTCTCACGAGTTGAGAACCTGCCAAAATAGTAGATAGTGTGCACTAGAAAAGTGAGGCGTAGGATAGCGGTTCTTTGCGTTGACTGGAACAACGTTAGTTGACAGAACGGGAAAAACACACTAGTGAATAATTTTCTTCATTTAGAGCTGCTCCCCTTGCACAGCTCTCTAGGCCAGAATAAAGACAAGGTGCCCTACTCCATAAGAGTCTGCCCCCCCCTTTATCAGACTCCCCCAGAGGACCCCCCAGAGTCTGATAAACAGGGTCTCTCTTCCTCATGAGGTAAATTCCAAGGAAACAAAATTGATTTAAAGCTACAAATAATACATCGATACCCTTATAATTAGGACTAAAGCCGCTCACTGAAAATGGGGTTTGCCTTCATTTGTCTTTTAGAGACATAGTTTGAGAACCAAGTAAATGTTTCTCACGGGTCCTCACCTTATGGTGCCAGGGAAAGATCAACACTATTTAACCCTTTTGCACTTATCAGTTGTCCCACACATAGAGTATTTGTATGACCACATAAGCAGAGGTATGTTTAAGTTTGCTTGGCCAGGAATGAGTGCACGGAGCACTGGAAAGCGGGATGTTATATACGAGAGACACATGAAATGCAATTCCTTCCTGTGGCTCTTGGGGTTTTTGCTTGCCCAAACTGAGTTCCAAGTGAAAGCAAATTTAGCTCCCCCCACCCCCCACCGCCCCCGCCCCATTTAAATGACTTTACAGTAGAAGGCATAACAATTGTGCAGCAGAAAAAAATGCAGGCCAAACCCCCCTTGGAAATTCTGGTAGTTTCTAAAAAAACTTTTTCAACATATATATTTTACTTGCAATCTCTTTTTCTAGTTATTTATTTTTTTCACTTCTCAGCAATAATCTGTTCTGTAAGGCATGACAGCTGATGTGATAGACTGCCTGTTATGCAGAGATATATTTAGACAAATTTTAAAATCCATCTTTTTTAAGTGGCAAGTAACTTGTCCCTTGGAGTCAGAAGCAGAGATATTACCACTGAGAACAAATTGTGATTTCAAAAATATACTTCTGGTCAATTTGTGCTGTTTTCTGGTGACTATAGTAAGAGAAAATTATGTGTCTTTTTCTTCCTCCTAACAGCAAGTCCTCACAAAATGTTTTTTTTTTTTTAATATGATATATTAATGTAAAAGAAAATTCACACTCAGTTCTTTGAGAAAATTTCTAATCTTGCTTTAACTGATTATAATGGAAAAACCAAGCAATATTAACTATAACCCAAAAAAAAAAAGCTACAATTTTTAGGAAAAGATGCTTTAGGGGTGGAGATCTAGCATCACAATTTATAAAAAATTCAAAACATGGACATGGAAATTTTCTGCCTGTGGGTCAACTTTTGAAATGTTTAGACTTTTCTTCATTTTATCTTAACATTTTTTTTTGCCTTATATAGTTTTTCCAGTTACACATCCACATTTTCTAGTTGTAGCTCAGATTTTGACCAGAAACCTGAATAAGTTTTGCAAACCATGACAGAAATTTATTTTATTTCTAAAGTCAGAAGCTAATTTGCCAGCATCTAAATTGTCACTGGAGTTAAGAAAAGGAAATTTGCATCTTGTTGATATTGTGGTAGTGATGTAATGGCTTAATATAGTTCACAGTGTTAGCTTGAAAATACTGGCAGTAAAAATCACTTTTAATTCAATTTTTAACCATGTAGCATGTATAAATCTCATAATAATAAGTGAAGACATAACCATATTTAAATGCTAAGTTCTCTTATAACTGAAAGAAAAAATTACAGTTAGAAGAATTTGGCTTTTTTCAAGTAAACTATAACAAGCAACATTAACTGAATCACATGTTAGGTTTCTCCTCGTCAATATATGTTTTCAAGAGGCAGTTATTAAAAGTAAATTTATCATCAACCCTAGTATGAGGATGCACATTATTAGTATTCAATAAATGGAGAAAAGTAACTCCTTCCAACTACATAGAGCTCCCAAAATATACTTTCAGTAACATTAACATGTTCAAGCATATAGAACTAAAAATGCTGTATCAGTATTCTAAATTAGAAAACAGAAGTCTGGCTTTTAACGCCACACTAAACAACCCTGAAAACATACTCCCTTTAAGTCTACTTTGACTGGGGTTTGGCTATTTAAGCTGTGATTAATCAGGTTTTTTTTCCTTCTGTGATGGTTTATGCATGCATTTACCGCATCTCCCTGGACGGCTGCCACATCTGACCCATATATCAATCGTGCCCTGAAGAAACATCCAGCACCTTGACAGCACATGGAGAGACAGTGCCACAGAGCCGTGGCCAGACCCCAAGGCCTCACACATGGAGCCAGGTGCAGTGGGCAGCGGACAAAGCTTGTGTGATTCTGTCTGTGTGCAGCTGCCTGGGTGAGCAGAGCTTTCTATGAACAAGATGGGGGACTGCAAATGTCTGAGAGAGAAGACCCAGGCCGGGGGGGCAGAAAGAACAAAGAAGAAAATCATTCATGGAAGAATAAATTGAAGAAATATCTAAAGACGTGAAATAGAAAGTCACGTTACCATAGACAAGCAAAGTGGGGATGCCGGAAAGTTAGGAAGTTTGCAGAGCTGAGGTCCTCGCCTGCATCGTGTGTGCTGCGTGCAGGACACAAGAGCACAGGAGAAATCAGAGCCTGTGCTTCCAGTCTTGTTCTGCTCTGATAATCTGACTTTCCCGCCTAAAACTGACCCGAGAGGGGCTTACTGTTTAGTGTGGCTTTTTTTTTTTTTTTTTTTTGTTCATATCCCAACCCCGGACATAAATGTGCCATGAACAAAATTTCCTAAACAAGGCAAAAGTGGAAGTCACACCTGGCTTTATGAGGAAATAAAACAGATGCACTTACTGATCTGAAATGGACTTAACTTTGGGGAGACATTTTAGCTCCTTGGAATGAGGTTCATCATACACAGCGCAGTATAGACGAGAAGCAAGTCGTTAAGTAAATGCATTTAGTTCTCTGCCTCTAGAGCTTTCTACTTAAAAACAGAAAACACTTCAAACCATCCTCACTGTGATATCAGACATATTCAATCCGGGGACAGTTCAGCACACAAAGGGGAAGCTACTACTTCTTAGCGCCAGTGTGTGATGGCAACTCGGCAACGGCAATTATGGGGAAGCCAGTGGCCGCCCTGTGACTGCTAAGGAAATGCATGCGCAGAGCAGGGATTCTGCAATAATGTGTACATGCTTAGGCATTCAAAGACAGGATTTTCTTTCTTTTTTTTTTTTGCCATTTTGATAAAGAACAATAAAAACTGCCTTACTTTTAAGAATGTTTCCCAGAACATACCCTGATATGTTAAGTTTCCTTTTAATGCTTTGGCATCTCAACTCCTTTGAAAGCAGCATCATCAAAATGGCAACAGGAGTGCCCGGAGGGCCGAAGCCACTTGGCCCACCCATCGGCGAACCTCCCCTCCGGCTCACAGATTGAGCATTTGGGAGAGGTTGGTTTCTCCGTCTTCCTGAGGCTAATGAGTGTGAGGGTCTGAACTAATTGAAATGTGCATTGAGATCAGAGCGGTTCAGAAAGACACAGGGGGAGCGAGCTGGAGGGAGAAAGCAGCCAGGAGCATAAAGCCCACTCTCTTTGGCCAATATGAAACATTTTGTTTCCAAAGTTTTAAAAGGCTGACTGTTGGCTAAATGAGAACCCGAGAAGAGAATGGGAATGAGCCATTCTCAATGTACAGCTTTTTTTTAAAGACAACAATAAATCATATGCCATATATAGGCCAAAAATGAAAGGGACTTTGTGCTCAAATATAAACTTCTGGCAAGACCTGGTGTGTTGTCAGGTCCCAGACACTAAATAGATGCTCTGTTCAGTTAGCGTGAAGGCCCGCAAGGGGCAGGGACCTCCGGGATTTCTGGCAGCGCTCAAGTCTCATTAGGTCTGCATATTAATGACTTGCAGCAATATAAAGAGACCCTTGAGCAGCCTCTCCCCTCCTGCCTGCCTTTCCCAAGACCAGGGCCGCCTCCGACACAGCAGCACCAGCCAAGGGAGAGGCTCGCGGAGTCTCCGCTGCTAGGCGACCGCGGGGCGTCACCGCCCTTTGACCCACTGCCTCCGTGGCCCTGGGGGGCCTCCGGGTGTGGGGGGTGTGCAGAAGGGGCTCTGGGGGCCCCAGCTTCCCTGAGGAGAAGATTCCCACTCCTTGGGGAGGATGAGGCACAATAAAGCTCAGACTCAAGCAGATGGGGGCGCAAGGTGCTCCCAAGGTGGACATTCTCAGAAGCCACAGAAAATCACTCCTTCCATTTCTTAGGTGTCAGATCAGCACAAAACTCACACCAAAAAGGAAAAAAAGAAGTTCAACCAGCACCTTCACAGGTAAGATGCAAAGGAAGCGGAAGAAAACCCAAAGTTTATGAAAGTATTGCCATTATCTTCAGGTTCATATTTTCTATTTTTAAGGGTTGCCTTTAAGTATTATTAGCAGGTGGCAGTGACTGTCACGATCCTGAGGTACTTGGAGGTTAAAGGCACAGAGAGAAAAGCAAAGAGACAAACAAAATAAAGTGAAAACAAGCAGCCGAGGACCCTCCCGGGCATGAGCCACTGAGCCACGCTCCAGCACGCAGAGGCCAGCTCTTGACAGCACACACAGAAAACGGGGGGATCTAAGATGCTTCAGAAACCGACTTTTGTCACCAGGGACGAATGTCCTGAAGCTGGACCCCAAGAGGATGACTCTCCATGACTTCCACCCTGTTCCTTCCCTCATTCCATCCTGAGGGCAGGCAAAATGCACTGTTCTGAAAAGCAGGGACTTTGGGTGCCAGGCACCATATCTCCCCCTTAGCCTCTGGTGACCTTTGGCTGGTCAACCAGTTTCATTCATCTTCAGTGACCTCTTCCATAAACAAGGCTCATAATCCCTTGCTTGATGGAAGATGGACCTGACCAGATGGCGCTCTAGGGGGGCTTGAATGCAACTGGAGGCCATTAAAACAACATAAAGACAGGGTTCATCTCATCTCGGAGCGTGCTCCACAGGGAGTTTCTAAGGACCGTCCCATGGTCACCATCCTCCTGGACCGTGCAGTTACCAACACAGCACAATACACGCTCTCTGCAGAGCCACCGACAATCAGCTGGCAGAGAATGAGCCAGGACATCATCCATTCTAGCTTGATTAAAAAAAAAAAAATCTATAAAAGCCCGGGGCCTTGATGTCACTTACCAGCTGACTGGCCGCGGTTGGTGGCGTCGTGGTCACTGTCACCCTGCTCGCTGTCCCCATGGCCACTGTCTTTAGAGCTTACTATGTCGGCTTCCTGGAATGCAGAACTACAAGTGCAAAGATGCGAATATTAGAATCAAAAAGGTGAAGAAACACAAAAATCATGCTTCTGCCACCACATGGCCGCAGCCGGTGCTGCAGACCCGTCCCTTCAGCTGCCTGCTATTTCTGCACCAAACTAGTTTCCATCACCTCAAGTATAACTCTTGGACACTGAGCCCCAGCAGCTGGATTGAGCTGGTGAAGCAGGTCATGCTTGGGCGTTACCCCCTGATCCAGCCGAGGTCACTGCATGATTTTCATCAAACAGACCATATGTACACACCTGGCTCTGCAGGAAGACACCAGGGGCTGTGTGAGGACACCCTGGAATATACCGAGAAAGCTGCCCACAGATGAAATAGGCCCATTTTTTTTTGGGGGGGTGGTGCATTGTCTACCATACACAGGACCAGGGTGTCTGTCTTTCCCTCACTGGAAATTCCGGCTCCCCTTTATGCTTTAATAGCCAATAATACAGCCAACTCCTACTTTGAGTAGGCAGTAAATCAGCCAGCCACCCGGATAGAGGGGGCAGAAAAAAGAGTCCATACCTGTTCACTCGGCGAGGTCTGTCAACTAGATAGCTGAGCTCTGCTCGCTGGTGTTTAGTCTAGGAAAAAAATAAATAAATCAAGAGCATTTGAGTGCTAAGGGTTTCACTAGCAGTCTGCTTAGCTCCAGGCATGTGTACAGGCTCTCAGGAATTTCCAGTCTGCCTCAGGACCTCAGCCTGGAGATAACCTGCCAGGGCAGGGCCCCATGCAGAAATGCTTCCATCTAGATTTCCAGTAAGGGTAAAATAAAAGCAGAAATGAAAGGCCAATTTTAAATGTGTGTGTGTGTGTGTGTGTGTGTGTGTTTTTTAAAGGGGGAATGCAAATGACTTCCTAGCCAGGACTTCTGTGCTACTCACTACCTCTCTAGTGGAGTCGACCTCTTTACTCTCTGCAGACCTTCTTTCCATGGCCTAAAAAAGTGTTTAGGTGCATACTGGTGCATACTGGTTGACACAAGAAAAAGAGCACGCTGAATAAGCAAAAAGTTTGTATGTTTTATGGAATTATTTTGTTGTTTATTTTCAAAATGTGCTTAAGATACAAATGAGCTGTACAAATATTCATGAAAGTCAATTAATATTATTCTCTAAGACTCAAATAAATAAAAGAACCTGCCAAGAAAGGAGTTCATAAGCACCGCTCCCTCCCCAACTCCTGCTGTCCCCTCCAAATGCCCTCTGCATCCTGCCCCCCTCCCCCCTTGGCCTTGGCCGGTGCAAACTTCCTTTTACACAAATCAGCTCCCCCGCCCCACCCCTTCCAACTTTGCCACTTCTCCATCTTTGCAAAAGAAATCAGAATCTTTCGAATCTCTGATGAAGAAAGCCAACAGCGGCGAGGTACCAAAAGCAGTGGCAAGAGGTGATGATGAGCTAAGAGAGAGAGTGAAGAAGAGTGTCTAAGCCTGTCCTTAGTGTGGGCTCCCAGGGGCTGGCCCAAGGAACTTCCTTCAGGTCCACACTGGGTGGGCGTTGGGCTTCAAGAGCGTCTGTCAATGCTGTCCAGGCCCGAACTGAAGGCTTTTCTGCAACCCGAGTTCAGAGGACAAGAATCTCATTCCCTAAAACATGCATTGGAGTGTAGACGGCTGTGCAAAGTGAAACAATCTACAGCTTACTTTCACGCGCGACGGAGAGCATCATAAACAAAGCAAAACAGGTTGAACTTTATTGACGCCTGGGACACACGCAAAGAGGAGGACCTTTAAGGCCAGTGCCCAAGGGCCCGTGGCCACGGTGCCCTCACCCCTCCCCACCCCAGGCCGGGCACGGCCCTCGCCCCTGGCCCCCCCAGGTTGCTGAGAAGGGCTTCAAGGATGGACAGGAGGTCGGGCTTTTCAAGGAAGAGATGCCAGAGGGAGGAAGCGGATCCCTGGTGGCACAGCACCAAGGGGAGGGCCTGGAAACCACCGAGACCACCGAGTGGAGCGGGAGCGCAGGGGGAATTGGGGCCCAGAGGAGGTTGAGGTTACACACGAAGGGGGAGGGGCGAGGGTGCCCCCAGCCCTCCCTCCCTCCCCCCAGGGATACAAATGAGCTAAGATCCTAAAAACACACAGTGCACCGGGGCCCCGGGCGGCTAGAGGAGGCTCTCGGATGGAGGAGATGAGAGATGGTGGTCCTTGCGCTTCAGCCTTACCTCGTTGGACAAAATGCTCCCGTTGGAGATGATGTCGGGCTGCTGGTCGGCGAAGCCGGTGACGATGGCCCCGCAGGGGTTGTGCTCCGCGTCCGTGCTCCTCGACGGGCTGCAGGGCTTGAGGAACATCAGGTCGGTCTTGGCGGACTCGGGGGTCAGGCAGACCTGGTAGCAGTAATTCTGGTTGTGGTGGTGGGAGCCGAAGCCCCCCGACTCCTCCACGGGCACCTGCGCCGGGTTGCTGGGCGCGTTGGAGCTCTGCACCAGCATGATGTCGGACTTGCTGAGCTTCTTCTTGCGCGCGCGGGCCTGGCGGCCGCAGCAGGCCGGGCCCCCGGCGCCGCAGCAGCAGCACAGGCAGCAGTCGCTGGCCAGGCACGTGTAGATGTTGAGCTTCTTCTCCTTCTGGCAGCGCACGGCCAGCACGATCATGGCCAGCAGGAAGATGAAGGACACGGAGCCCAGCGCGATGATGAGGATGAGGGTGAGGTCCAGCGAGGTCTCCCCGCCGGCGCCCGCGCGGCTGGGGCGCTGGTGCTCCCCGGCGCCCCCGGCCCCGCCCGCGCCCGCGCCCGGGGGCTCCACGGCGCCGTCCGCCAGCTGCACCACCAGGGTGGCCGTGGAGGACAGCGGCGGCTGCCCGTGGTCGCGCACCTCGATCACCAGCTCGTAGGGCCGCTGGGGGTCGCGCTTGGCCGGCACGCGGCGCGCGGTGCGCAGCTCCCCGGTGCGCCAGTCCATGCGGAACAGGCTCATCTCGTTGCCGCGCACGATGCTGTAGGTGAGCCGCGCGTTCTCGCCGTCGTCCGCGTCCACCGCCGCCACGCGGGTCAGCAGGTAGCCCGGCTCGGCCGCGCGGGGCAGCACCTCGCGCGCGGGGGTGCCGTTGCGCCCGGGCAGGGGCGCCACGAGCGCCGGCGCGTTGTCGTTCTGGTCCACGATGAGGATGTTGACCGTGGCGTTGCCGGCCAGCGCCTGGGGGCTGCCGGCGTCGCGGGCCTCCACCTGGAAGCTGAAGTCCTTGAGCTGCTCGTAGTCGAAGGAGCGCAGCGCGTACAGGTAGCCGTTCTCGGAGTTGATGGACACGTAGGTGAACACGCTCATGCCCTGGATCTGGCACTCGAGGATGGAGTAGGCGAGCTGCGCGTTGGCGCCCTCGTCGCGGTCCGTGGCGCTCACGGCGTAGATGTAGGCGCCCGGCACGTTGTTCTCGGTCACGTACACGTCGTACACCGGCTGGCTGAAGCGCGGCGCGTTGTCGTTCACGTCCGACACCTGCACCTGGATGGACTTGCTGGTGGCCAGCGCCGGCTCGCCGCGGTCGCGCGCCACCACGGTCAGGGTGTAGGCGTCGCCCGCCTCGCGGTCCAGGGGCGCCTCGGTCACGATGGTGTAGTAGTTCTTGAAGGAGGACTTGAGGCGGAACGGCACGTCCCCCAGCAGCTCGCACTGCACCTGCCCGTTCTCGTCCGAGTCGCGGTCGGTCACGCTGAACAGGGCCACCACCGTGCCGGGCGCCGCGCCCTCGCTGACCGCCTCCTTCACGGTGCTGAAGCTGATCTCGGGCGCGTTGTCGTTGGCGTCCAGCACCCGCACCAGCACCTTGCAGTGCGCGGGCACGGCGTTGGGGCCCAGGTCCTTGGCCTGCACGTACACCTGGTACACCGGGCTCTCCTCGTAGTCCAGCTCGCCGCTCACCTCCAGCCGGCCGGTGCGCGGGGACAGGCCGAAGAGCTCGCGCGCCCGCGGCGAGATGTGGCTGCTGAAGGAGTAGACCACCTCGCCGTTCTGGCCCTCGTCGGGGTCGGTGGCGTTGAGCTGGATCACCAGCGTGCCGGGCGGCGAGTTCTCGGGCAGCGACACGGTGTAGACCGGCTGGTCGAAGGCCGGCACGTTGTCGTTGGAGTCCAGCACGCGGATGGTGAGCAGGGCCGTGCCGGTGCGCTGCTGCTGCTGCTGCTGCTGCTGCTGCTGCGCGGGGGCAGCCCCCCGCCCGCGCCCTCGCCGCCGGGCCCCCCCGCGCCGCCCCCGTCCACCGCGGTCAGCACGTAGCGGTGCACCGCCTGCTGCTCGCGGTCCAGCGGCTTCTCCAGCACCAGCTCGGCGAAGCGGTTGCCATCGCCCTGGGTCTGCACGTCCAGCGAGAAGTAGCTGTTGGGGGTGATCTCGTAGTCGCGCAGGGAGTTGGTGCCCACGTCCGGGTCGAAGGCGCTCTCCAGCGGGAAGCGGGTGCCCGGCGTGGCGCTCTCCGAGATCTCCACCGTCAGGTCCGGCTCCGGGAACGCGGGGGGGTTGTCGTTGATGTCCAGCACCTCGATCTCCACCCGGAACAGCTCCAGGGGGTTCTCCAGGAAGACCTCCAGGTGCAGGACGCAGGAGGGGCTCTGCTTGCAGATCTGCTCGCGGTCGATCTTCTGGTTCACGTACAGCACCCCGGTCTCCAGGTTGAGGTCCAGGTAAGGGGTCCGCGAATTGGGCACCGTTTGGAAGCGGCGAGCCGAAAGTTTTGTAATGTCCAAGCCCAGATCTTCAGCGATATTCCCCACGAAAGTGCCATGTTCCTGCTCCTCCTGCACCGTGTAGCGAAGCTGGGAAAAGACTCCCTCCACCATCCAGAGCCAGGCAAAGAAGAATAGCACAATCATCTCCAACGGGAAAGGAAGCAGCTTCCCGCAGCCCGCCAGCCACCCGCTCGCCTCCCCCACCGCCACGGGAAAAATAAAAAATTAAAAATGACAAATAAAAGTGCGCGATGTGGGGGCCCCCGCGGCTCGCTGTCCTTAGAAAAATCTCGTTCCTGTCGCCTCCTTTCAGGGCTTCCCCCAATCCAGCCTCATTTTTCAATCCTAGCGCAGGAAGGGTGACAGGCGTACCCTCTCCTCGCCCGCGAGCTTCGCGCTGACCAATTAATAAGCTAATAAGACAGGCGGCGGCGTCCTTTATCCCGGCGGTCTTGGCGCAGCGCGGCGCTGGCAAATCCCAGGGAGGAAATTTCGGGCTTCCGAGCCTGTCCTCGGGCCGTCTGCCTGCCGCCGGGCGGAGGAGGGGGGTGCGGAGCGAGCGCCGAGGCCCGGGCACCGCCGGGCATGCCGCTAGCGCGGGCGGCGGGCGGGCGCGCGGGGGCTCAGGGGCGCGCGGGCCGGCGGCCGGAGCGGCGCAGGGCGGCTCTGCAGCAGCAAACTTTGATTCCCTTCATGGCTCCGGAAGGCTGGGCGCGCTGGCATGTCCCCCCCGCGCGCTAGCGCGGCTCTCGGGCTCCCGCGGCCGCGTCTCGCGCCGTGTCCATCGGCCCCGCCGCTGCCCCCGGGCGCGCGGAGCGGCGCCTTCCCCGCGGCCGCCCGCCTCGGCCTCCGCCTCTCCGGCCCGCCTCTGCCTCTGCCGCTGCCCCCGGCCTGCGCGCCTCGGCCTCGGCCCCGGCGCCGGCGGTCTCGGCTGGCGGTTCTGAGCTCCGAGCGCGCGGCGGCTCTGTTTTTGCGCAGCGCCCGGGTCCTGCCAGCCAGTGGGCGCGCGGCCCCGCCCGCCGGGCCGCGGCTCATAGGCGCGCGGGGCTGCCAGGCAGGCGCGTCACGCGCGCGGGCGGGGCGGGCGCGGGCGGGCGGCCGGGGAGGCGAGTGTGAGCGCGGGGACAGCCCGGCGCGCCCGCGGCGCCGGCTGGGGACTCGGGCGGAAAGTTCCCGGTCCCCAGCCGCAGGGCACCCGGGCGCCGGGGCTTCCCCGCTGGCATCGGCCGGGCGCAAACACGCTCGCGCGCGCCGCTCTCCCGGGAGCGGGGTTTCCAGTGACGCCCACATTCTTTTCCCTTGCAGGTATTTTCCGCGGTGCCGACCGCGGCCGCCTCGCCGAGCGCCGGGAAAAGTTGGAGAGGTGTTGGCAACTCGCGCGCGCCGCGGGGAGGCTTCCCGGCGCGGGCCCCGGCGGGCCGGGCAGGGCGGCGCTCGTGGGGAGAGCTGGGCGCCGCGGGGCGTGGGGAGGGGGGGCCGGCGGAGCCGTGCAGGCCGGGGGCGTCGGGAGGAGCGGGGGATGCTGGAGACGTGCCCCCTCTCGGGCCGGCCTTTCCTGTGGACGGAGATCCGCCCCCCAGGGCTGGATTCGCCGGGGACCCCACGCCGCGGAGCGCTTTGGCCAGTGCCCGTGGAGTTGCGCCCGCGCGCCCGCCTCGGGGCTCGCCGGCCCCGCGCCCGGCTCCGGGGCCGCGGCATCGGCACCTCCGGGCGCTGCCAGGCGCCGGCGGGAGCCCCGCGCCTCCCCGGCCGAGGGCTGCGCTGCGGCGGCGCGCGCGGGCGATTTTCTGCGTCTTCTGACAATTTGAGCCCCCGCGGCCCCCGCGCCCCCCAGGCCAGACCCCGGCGCCGGCCCAGCCCGGGGCCCGCCCGCGGCGGGGGGCGCGCAGCGGCCACGGGTTGGGGCGGGGGGCGGGGTGCGGGGGGCGGCCGTGCCCACGCGGGGCCGAGGGTGCCGCTGCGGGTGTCTGCGGCCGCGCCTGCACGTGCACGGCGCTCGCTCGCCTCCGTGCTCCGGCCCGGCGCCCTGCTCCCCCGAACCCCGCCGGCGAGGGGCGAGGGGCGAGGGGCCCCTCCCGGGGCGCGGGGGGCGAGCGGCCTCGCGCGCCAGGCCGGCGAGAAGTTAAAGCCGGCGCCAACTCTTCCAGGCCAGGGTGGGGGGCACGAGCCCTGGCGCGGCCGGGCGACGCGCGGGTCCCCGTTGGGGAGCCGGGCGGCGGGGGCTGAGCTGTCCACGGAGCCGCCCCTGCCCGGCCTCCTGGCCCCGCGCGGGGGAGGGGAGCCCTCGCGGCCGCCGGGAGCTGGCGGACCCCGGAGTCGCGCGCCCCCGCCCGCGGGCGCGGAGAGGCGAGGCTCGCGGCCGTCGCCTCGGGTGGGAACCCGGAGGGCCAGTGTCTCCGGGCACGGGGAAGACGCGCCCCCGCCCGCCCCAGGAGGGCGCCCCCCCGGCCCGGCTCCATCCCCGAGCGGGTCCGGCTGTGCGCGGGCGGCGGCGGGGATGCCGGGGGTCGGGGCGGGGGCGCCCCCCGAGCTGCTGCAGACCCGGCGCCGCAGTGGAGGGGACGCTGGCGCCGGCGGCGGCTGAGCGGACCTGTGGCTCGGTGGAGAGGGCGCCACGGCGCCCCTGAATACTAATCCGACGTCGCCCCCCCACTTCCCCCGCCCCCCAGCCCCCCGCTTTTCCCCAGGTCTGCGGACCGGGAGGGAAGGGTCCCGCGCTCCGGCCGCCGCGCCAGGACCCCGGGGTCTTCCGAGCGCGCCGGTGGTGCCTAACGCTCCCGGGGCGCGCGTGGGGGCGCGTGTGCGCGCGTGTGCGCGTGTGCGCGCGTGCCGGCCGGCGGCGGGTGACAGTGCAGATCCGGGCACGCGGGGGAGCGGCCGGCGCTCTGGACGTGCAGGTGAAGTTCCAGCAGGTTTGGGGTGCGCGCCGCGAACCCGAGGGCGCCCGGAGGTGGAGACGCGGCCGTGGCGAGAGCGGCGCCCTCGCCGCCGGGACCGCTCCCTCCCCCGGATCGCCGGCGCGGCCGCCCCCTGCCAGCCGCGGAGCCGGCGCCGGGACCCGCTCGGCAAACGTGGGGTGCAGGCGTCCCCTAGCGGCGGAAGGGGCGCAGGGCGAGCCCGGGCGCTGTGCTTGGCGCGCGGCTTCCGAGGGCTCGCCTGTGGGGGGCTCTGCAGGATTTCTTGGGTCTCGGAGGCCTGAGCCGGAGAGGGCGCAGCCTGGCCGAGGCTTCCCGAGGTCTCGCCGCTCCGACTCCCGGTCCCCGCGGCGCCCGGCCCGACAGGGGTCCCCGAAGAACCAGCGCGCGCCCGGCGGTCCGCCCTGCGCTCGGCAGCTGCAGCCCAGGCCGGCGGCGAGGGCGCGCGGCTCCCAGCCTGAGCCCGACCCTGGCACCGTCGCCCGCGCTGCCCCCTTGGCCCGGAGCCCTGAACCCCGCCCCTCACCCCTACAACGAAATCCTGTATATTTGCCTTTAAAAAATGCCTCTCAGAATAAGCGCTTTGTTTTCTCCCTCGTGGGGCGACCCGACAGATGCCCTCCCCCCTTTGCCTTTTGCTTTGCAGGCGCCCCTCGGTGGGCTGAGGGTTTTGCGAGGCCGCGATTGCATAAATAGCACCGACCGAGGGGGGCTGGGGACGCCTTTGAAGCGCAGAATATGGAGAGATCCTGGTCCCTCCACCCCTCGCCCCCCAGCACCGGAGCGGGGAGAGAGAGGCGCGATCCCTGCCGCCGGGACCTCCCCGCAGCCCCGGGCCCTTCCAGCAGCGCCAACCATCTTGGCCACAGCAAGCTGCTCCTGGGCAGCGGGGAAGCGGCTGTCAGCGGAGGGCGGGTTTTCAAAATTAATTTTCGAGAAGGTCCTGGCTGGCCCCGGAGCTGCGCCCGGGCGGGGCAGGTTGGCCTCGAGCAGCGGGCGTGGGCGAGGGTGGAGGCCGAGGCTCTCCCACTTGCATTTACACCTGTGGTCCCTAACTTTGAAACTGGGGTCTGGGTTCCTTGCATCCCCCCCTGGTCTGCAAAAGACAGAGGGAAACAAGTTTGTTAACTAGCGCTGGGACAGTCGAGTGTTTGCAGTGATTTAACTTGACTTGAAAGCAATTTGTTTCTCAATCCTCTTCTTATTGCAGTGTGCCCAGAGCTCTGAGAAGAGGAGACCTTTTTTAAAAAAGGAAATGGCAGAAAAAAATTAAAATTGTCGATAAGGAGTCTTTCCAAAGGCCAGGCTTGAACGAGCGGTGCTTGGCACGTTCCCAGGGAGCGGGGCGAGCTAAAGGCCTGCTGGGCGCCGGTGCCCCTGGGTGATGCCCCTGGGTGGCCACGAAATAGGCTCTTCTGGAGCTGGGCGACCTAGCTGAGAGGTGGGAAGGCGAGGCCTGGCAGCCAAGGCCATGGCCAGTGGGTTAGTTTTCGTGCATCCACAGTAAGGAATGTTGACTGGAGTTTCTGCCAGAGATTTATAGCAGGTGGTACCTCTGTTCGCAGTAACCCTTTCGACGCTGGGTGCCAGCCTGGAAGCCAGGCAGACAGCACCCCTGTCTGGTGGCTGAGGATGCTAAACGTTCCATTAAGCACCATTCTCCTGATGCTGAAGGAGAAATGTCCTCTTCCATTTTGTTTAACCTGCTCGATCTGGGTGGTTTACCGTTTCAGTGTCTTTTTAGTTATCTAACAGGGCCAGCATTTTGTTAAACTCTAAACAGTGAATTAAAAGCACCGAGGAGCTGGAGCAGCCCTCTAATGCAAAATGACAAATTGCACTTAAGCAATACATGAACAAGAAAATGATTTATGGATTTCTACAATGGTCTGAGCAAATGAAAGCAACATGAATTATACATCCTAATGCTCACGATATCATTTTCTAATAATACTGTTTCAGTCCAGATGCTTTACTCTCATCCCGTCCCTAAGACATATTGATCCATAAGAGGCCCAGGAATATTTTTAAATCAGGCATCAGTGCTAGACACTGGTTCCAGATAGGTATATATTTTTTTGAGTATGAGGTGGGGGAGCGTGAGGAACATTGAACTTGCAACCTGGTCAGCCCCCACACCTGATGTTCTGCAGTGACACACTTGTGGTCCTTCGGAAACTTTATTTTATTGCATACTTTCTTTCGGGATGCAAATAAATAGATCCATTCTGCAATGACCAACTTAATTACATCATGACCTCTGTGTTTGAAAATCAGAATGCATTACCTCATCTTCCCCTTTTCTCCCATCGCTTTGAATACGCAGTGAAAAACCTATTTTCTCCAAAATGTCTCATCCTCTTCGTGTCTGTTTATCCTATTTTTTTTTTAGAACATCGTTTAGTTGCTTAGTGTGTTAAAGACACACCTGAGTTAGTAAAGAGGTCAGGTGTCTTTGTTGTTTTGGCCTTAGTAGACAAAACAGATATTAAGATGGTCTTAAATTACAAATATAAAACAAGTCAAATTAAAATTTTAGATGGTGCTGGATTTTTTGGTTCGGATGTTTTTAAATCCTGGTACCTTCATGTGATGATGAGGGCTCACAGCATTTTACTTAACCATTTGTGGCTTGTATGTAAGTATTTGGGGGCATTTGGAAGTTTAAGTGAAGGCAGTGTCTTTAACAGGTACTCAACCATATGGAAACTTCTAATTACTCAGAGGCCTCCAGAGCCCAATTATTAGGCTTAATCTTAATTATCCAGGTTTATAAAAAAAAAAGAAAAAGAAATTGAATCCCAGCTTCTGCTTTTGACAGCATTAATAATCACTCTTACTGAAAGATTACTGAAATCAATGATGTGATTAGGATTGTAAATAAGAACTACAAGACATCACATTTAAAAAGCCAGCTGCTTTGCAGGCAGGGATGATGTGTGGGTTTTACTGATGGAGCTCAGAGGTAGAAATGAAGCTTTCAACTTGAGGTCGATAGAGAACAATTTCAAAAATTAATTGCAAGCTTTGATTAAGTTGATATGGGTAGGAGAAAAGGGGCCTAGAATTCTTGTTTTCTGCCCCAGTGGGGTAGCTTCTTATTTGACAGTGAGTTAATCCATTCAGCATAAACTGGTACTTGTCTGGCAAGTATAAATGTTTTCTTAAGGGGACGCCCCTTGATTTTATAAACACAGGATGTGGTTTCCCAAATTATGATTAGGGTTATAAGTCACGGAGTTATTTTCTAAAGAGTTTGAGAATTTTATTGGAGACAAACGCCATGGAAGGAATATCAAACACAGCTTGAGAATTCCATTAGTAATTAGAATTACATTAGAATTACAGCAGTGAATCAGGATAAATAGTAAAATATATGCTTCAATATGAACAAAAAAAGAAAACTCACAGTTTGACAGTCTAGTAGCATCACTCCATAAGAAACCCGATTTACATGATATCTTGTTTAAATAGACTTGGCAGTGCTATATGTAAAGTGACTTATTTATTACAGTTGCTTATTTTATGTATTCGTTTTTGGTGTGTCTGCCTGTTTTTTATCAGGCAGCGTGCACCGAGCATTCTTACAGAATGCTGTAGGTACCATCATCCCAACATTAGAGATGTATCCTGGGGATGCTCAGAATTTCAGGAACTCACTAAGTTCATACAAAGTTCCAATCCGGGTCCCTTAATGCTCATGTTGAGGCTCATTTTATTTCACCATGAAGTTCTTCTGGTCTATTTGAGTTGCATTTACTTAGGCGGTTAAAAAAAAAAAAAAAGGTGAATTAATTTAGAGATGCGTTTCATCCAGATTTTGGACTGACAGAAGGACTGTTTTTTTTTTTTTTTCTCTAGTCAAACAGTGAGTCTATCTTTGAGTTGCTCCATGGAAGGATTCATAAATATAACTGTGGGTGTTTGCGTGTGTGTGTGAGATGTTTTGTCAGGAAACCAGAGCTTGAATATGTTTTCTTACAAATGAATGAGCAGTCACCTCATTCTGGTAAGAAAATGACTAACTTGGGGATCATAGATTTAAATGATTGAAAACGGAAGTGGAAATTAACAAAACAAACCTGTCCAAACAGAAATCACCTGTGCTTCTCTGGAAACACCATGGTGATCAGTGGTACTGGCAGCATCACCCAATCCATCAGAGGTTCAGAGCCCCGAGGAGCACAAAAAGTGACCCCTTTAAAGAAATGTAAACATCCATGCACATTTTGTATTTATTTCTGCATCAGACTTTAATTTAAAACGCCAATGGTTTCCTTAAGCAAAACCTCAACTCTAGTCACTTCTTCATTGTAACTCAGAAAAAGGTTGTTTCAGTGAGGAAATTCTGAAAACCAAACAGCTAACTTTATTTCACAATCTCCTGCCAGCAGAAAATGGAAGGGAATCATTTAAAAAATAATTTTAAATAGGAAGAGAAATAAAGGAAGATTGTGGAATCTTATTTACATACTGTTAATAAAATATGGATTGTTACTTTGGTAATGAGCACACAGAAAAAATATAGGTCTGGTAGACGTGTACCCAGTAGTTTCTGGCATGTGCAGTGTTGGTGCTGGAGTTTACTCATTTCTCAAGGAACTGCACGGGGCAGCGATGACAGGTAAATCATGAAGAACACAAACTTGGGAACTTAACCAAATTGGACTCAAATCCCTGCTTCTCCAAATATTTGAACTTGGCCCAATTACTTAACTTCCTTGAAACTCTCAAAGTGTGTGAAATGTTCTGACATCTGTTAAAACAGGATCACACACAGGCCTGTTGAGTCATGGACAATGTGTATTTGTGAAACTCCCAAACCATTGCTGACTCTCAGAAGACATTCTTCTTCTTCTTCTTAAGATTTACTTTTATTTATTTATGAATACAAGAGCTGGGGTGTAGGCCAGAGGGGCAGGGAGGGGGAAGCGAGAGAATTCACCAGAGACAGAATGGGGAGCAGAACAGGCGGATCCACTGAAATACACTGCTGAAGGGAGCAGCCGGGAGACAGGAGAGGTCTGGTGGGTCACGTGGGTCAGCAACCTGACTTGGGATTGAACTCAGGCCGCAGTGGCTGCTGATAACTTGATAGCACTGAGACTTAACCCCTACGCCACCAGGGAAGCCCAGTAGACATTATTATTATAGCCAGATGGTTTGGGAGAGGTTGTTCATAAATAAGGTACTGGTCAAGGTTAGTTGGTGTTTGTTTTTTGGATGGTTTTATTTTATTTATTTATTTATTTATTTATTTATTTATTTATTTTATTTTAAGATTTATTTATTTATACAAGAACCCGGGTACAGGCCAGAGGTGTGGGAGGGTGAGAGGATCCTCCAGAGACAGAACGGGGAACAGAACAGGCAGACTGACTGAAATACACTGCTGAGGGGAGCAGCGGGGAGACAGGGGAGTCTACCATGCCATGTGGGCATTTCCCTGGCCTGCAGGGGATCAAACCCGCGCTGCAGAGGCTGCGGATAGCTTCACAGTGCTGTGCTCAACCTCCTGGGCCACTAGGGAGGCTCCTGGGTGGTTTTATTTCCTTTATGAAATACAAACTACTGTGAGTTGCAAAACCACTTTACATTGTGCCTGTTTTGCAAAAAAAAAATAATATTTCATAATATTGAAGACTAGATACAAATAATCAATGAAGAAGACGAACCTCAATTTTGATGAAGCTTCAAAACATACAATCAGTGATGAGCTTTTCTTATAATCAAATTGTTTTCACACTTCTGTTTGTTTTTGCCAGTTAAATTTAAATTTTCCATAAGTTTCCATGCTCAGATGGATCTACGGATCGTTTTTCAAAATTCAATAACAGCATGGCTTTTTCATTGTAAAATACTGTGTTTCTCATTTGTATATTTATCATATTTTAAGAGTTAAAGACTCTTATTTGATAGATTCACTTATTTCCCTTCCAACTCCTTGGTGTAAAGTATGAATACTTACCATTCTTGCTGATGAGCACTGAAATGGGCAAAATGTCCAAGAAGTTGGTGCAAATCAGTTGCTTCAAGCAGTGCGCGTTAGGATGACCCATTCCGAGCCTCAGACCTTTGTTGCGTTTGGCTTGCTCTGCAGCCATCGCCCCTGGCATTTTCTGCCTAGTGCTGTTGTTTGGAGTGTGCTGTCCCTCTTGAGGGGCTGGAGGCCGACAGAGTGGAAGGTCGGCGTCACCGTGCACCTGTGTCTCGAGGATTCCTATTCAAGGTGATGAAGGATAGGCATAAAAAGGTTTAAGGAGCTTCCTTAAACCATAGGAAAGCCTTGTTCAAAGGTGTAAGGACTGTCAGGGCTGACAGCGTGGAGGGCCAAGACTAGGCAGGAATAATGAAGCAAGGACGGGGCCATGGGCACTTGTGCTGTAGGATCTCACCTGGTGACCGAGCGCAGCGGGAGACACACATGATGGCAAAAAGCTTTTCTATGGAGATCATAAAAACAGCACATTGCTTTTTTGATTGCTGAGTAATATTCCATGGTGTATATGTACCCCATCTTCTTGATCCAGTCATCTATTTTTGGGCATTTGGGTTGTTTCCATAGCTTAGCTATTGTAAACAGTGCTGCTATAAACATAGGGGTGCAGGTGCCCTTTGGAATTAATGTTTCTGTGTCCTTTGGGTAAAGACCTAGGAGTGGAATTGCTGGATCTTATGGAAGCTCTATGTTTAGTAGCAGCAACATAGATGGAGCTAGAAGGGATCATGCTCAGCGAAATAAGTCAGAAAGAAAAAGAAAAATATCGGATGGTCTCACTCATAGCAGAAATCTAGAAAACCTAAATAAGGGACCAGGAAAAAGACTAATCAATACAAAGCAAAAATCAAAATCAACAAGCAACTATAAACCAGAGATACACTGGGGCAGGGGAGGAAGGACTAGAGTCAAAATAAGGGGGGGTGCAATTGTATGGGGAATATAACCAAAATGAAAATGCATACATTGTGCAAAGATGAAAAAAGATGTAAGAATTATATAAAATAAAATATTTAAATAAAAAACAAACAAACAAAAAACCCCAGCACATGACTGTTTCAAATCATGCGCCCCTAGTCGGACTGTGGACTGAGTTCCTTACATCTGTGAAGCAGCCAACGTCCATGTAGTAGGACTTGATTTATTCCTCCCCACGCCCCCCGCGAGAACCTGGCCCAAGCCAAGGTCTGCGGAGATGGTTGGTCCTGGTTCTGCTTGCTCTCCCGAGCCTGCCTCGGCGCGGCCGCGGCCTACCAGGCTCTGAGGAGGCCTCCTGTGATGGCACACCCGTTGGCACACGAGCTTGAGGGCCGCGCCTACTGCTGTTACTATAGGAAAGCGCTGATTGCTGATTTTCTCCACACACGATTTTAACTTTGTCTGGTCAAACTACCTAACCAAGGGTTTCACAAGAACCCCTTTGTCTCCTGGAGAGGGGAGCCTCGCTCGAGCGCAAGAAGCGCAGCAGGCGCGGGGAAGGCCTTCCTTGATGCGTTTGCTGGCTGCCATCGCTGACCAGCACTTAGTAGCCATTTGCTGACTAAGGAAGTGGAGGCTCAACCTTTAAACTTTCTATTATTCATCTCAAAAGATATTTTTAAGATGTTATACTCAATTCCACAAGTCGTGTTTGCAGTAATCTGTATGTGAGAACAATGGGTTATTGCAAAGGAAACTTACCTAGGATGGAAAGTCCAGTACCCAGTGCTAAGAGTGTGTTAAAAACACTTTATCGCTGGTTTACAACTCATTAAATTCCAATGAGTGTGTGTCCAAGCTACTGCTGCTACTCAGAAGGGATAGATCGTCTTACGCCATTTTATTTTCTAATTTTTAATCTTATTTCTTATACACTATGTTGACCTTATCTATATGCGTAGAGCAAGGACATTGACTAGTAATTGTGAAATGTCTCAGACCTTCATTGGGCATGAGGACAAGCAAGGGGTCCTCTGCTAGTAGATTATATTTTTAAAAAATGACCTGAATGTTAAGCCAGAAATGACCCCATTCACATATGGCTTCATCTGGCTTCTCTGGTCTTCAATGTCCAGAAATGGACAAAGCTTGCTTCCAAAAAGGACTTTTGGTTATTATATTTTCTCTTTTCTTTCCTTATTCTCCAGCTTTCTTATTTCATCACTGACAGACCCACCTTATTTATGCTTTAGAGATTATGGAATTTAGAAATAATCTGTAATTAGGTTTGAAATTACTTTATATGTGTGGGATTAAGAGTAATCAGTGAGGCTTTTCCTGGGCTGGTAAACCAGGATGAGTTGCCCAGGATGAAAGTTTTTATGTGTAAATGTAAAGCACATACAACACACAGAAGAAAGAAAAACTGTGTTTATACTATAAGAAAAATATAAACCTCTCAGTGAAACACGGTAGAGCATTCAAAGTGAGTGATGTTATATGAAAAGTTTAGTTTTTCTTCTTTTTTTTTTAAAGATTTATTTTTATTTATTTATTTTATTTATTTATACAAGCACTGGGCATAGTCAGAAGCGCGGGAGGGTGAGAGAATTCACCAGAGTCAGAGTGGGGAACAGAACAGGCAGACTGATGAAATACACTGCTGAGGGGGGCAGCGGGCAGCAGGAGAGGTCTGTGCGCCATGTGGGACCCTCACCTGGTGGCCAGGGATCGAACAGGCGCTGCAGAGGCCGCAGGCAGCCTCGCAACCCAGCGCTCAACCGCTGCGCCACCAGGAGGCCCTAGTTTTTCTTCTTATACAAAATGTGAAGCTGACTTCTAGATGGATCGTGAGGTTTAATTAAAAATATAAAACCTGAGATAACTGATCTATTATATTGATCATTTACATCACACCAGGTACAGTTCCTAAAGCAGGCTAACATGATGCCATTCAGGTCTAATGAAGACAGAATACAAAACGAAACCAGAATTATCTGAAGAACCCAGAAATGGGACTCTCTTCCACAGTGTGAGACACTCAAATGGAGACCAGTGAACCTCCTGGAAGGTCCTCTAGGAAGCCACTCTCCCCTGAAGCTGCTGATGGTGGCCACACAGGTGATTCTGGAAGAGGAAATCCAGGCTTGGAAGTTTTGACCCCCATGTATTACAGGTATCCCTCACTTTTCAAAATTTTAAGTGATACCATTTCACTTTTATGAAAGATTTACGTTGGTACCTGTCTTCCCCAAACAGAAGAAGACCCAAGAGGATTTCCACCATTAAGACAAAGGGTGATGCCAGGAAGGCTCCTCCCAGTCTTGGCCAGAGCTGGTTAATACCAGCTGTGGATTTATCAGAGAACTCCTGCTTTACTCTATGTGAGTGTGTTTAGGGTTTTGTTATTTGGCAGGCATTGACAGGTTATGTTTGGGTCTGGGAAAACTCATCTTTTTTTTTTTTAAGATTTATTTATTTATTTATTTTTATACAAGAGCTGGGGTACAGGCCAGAGGTGCAGGAGGTGAGAGGATTCACCAGAGGCAGAGCATGGAGCAGAACAGGCAGACAGACCGAAATACACTGCTGAGGGGAGCAGCGGGGAGACAGAAGAGGTCTGCTGCGCCATGTCAGAATCTTCCTGGCCAGCCGGGAATCAAACCCACGCTGCAGAGGCTGAGGACAACTTCACAGCGCTACGCTCAACCCACTGCTCCACCTGGGAGGCCCTCAACAATTTTTCACATGTATATTTTTTACACTTTAAAAGGACAGGTTTATTAGGAAAAGGAGAAAAGGAAAAAGAAAAAAAAACAAAACAGAGGCACCTGGCTAGACACAGGTGGGTCTAGCCAGGAGAGCGGCTACTGCTCCTTTGCAGAGGGGAGAGGTTGTGAACAGAAACATGTGCATAGTCCCAGGCAGTCAGGGAGCGGCCATTTCTTCATGTAAATGAATGGTGATTGTGTCTTCCCTTTACTTCATTTCAGTCTATGGAAGGTTTCACAGGATGCTGTACTTCTGGAAAGTGGGGGAAACCTGCACTGCACAGTAAGTTCCTTTTGATATTGGAAAGAGGGGAGTTAAGATAGTCAGCCTTTCAATATGCCCTTCATCTAAAGGACACATAAATCCTTTTTACTTATTTGTTATTGTTGAGATTGAAGAAATTCTTTTAAGGGGCTTCTTCCAGTTGGAGATTTTTCAAATAGGAACCTGTTTCCAGATTCCAGCTAGAGAGGGCTTTTGGAATACCGAAATCTGTTTCTAACATTTATAGATCCTTGACAATCTCTTCTGCTTGGAAAACTAAGCTACTGTTTGTTTTGTGATTATTTCTTACTGAAATTCAATTTTTTTAAAATTTTCTCTTCATTTATATGTTAATATTTTGTTCCTATCAGATTAGCTATTTGTGTTTTTCTAGAATTAAAAAACATAAGATGTTTATCTCTGAAAGGTAAGGAATGAGTAGATATCAGCCTAAATAAATATGATTTATTAATTCTACTTATCTTTATCATGATTCTTTTTAAGTATTTCATAATTAAATTACACTGAGATGGAAAATTTCATTAGCAATTTTGAGATGAACGCCTTGTAGAACATTTTCTTCTTCCTCTCCCTTCATGTGAGTAGTTTGGGCTTAGCTGGCATTCTTATACCTTATGAAATATTTTTATATTTAAAATAAAAATATATTTGGGACTCTGAGATCCAATTTGTAAATTAGAGACTCTTGAAAAACTTCTGTTTTTTTTTTTCTGTTTATTTCTTTGCTCTTAAGTCTTATCTACAGATGAAATGTTATTGTTAAGTCTTATCTACAGGCAGAAAATGTTATTGTTCTTAGAGTTTTATTTCAGCTTTAATAATCATGAATAAAAGGACTAAAAAAATAAGGACCCTGACATCGAAGAATATCTTTTTAGTAGGGTCCCATTGCTGATGTAAACACAGTCACTAATGAATTTTGATTGTGTTCAGGTATATGTTTGTGAATTTCCTTCTGTCATCTGAGAAGAATGTATTATATTTCAGTGAATTATAGGTGGCAGTATACACAGCTAAATTCCATATTTTATTGCAGATGTATAGAAGGTATTTCAATTGCTTAACAATCTTACATTTAAGCTTATTGTCAATCTAACCTCAAACCCTCAAATCTCTCCTCTTTCATTGTTAATATAAGGGCATCTAATAAATTGCTTCAGATAATAGAGCTCTTGGGCATTATGTGCAATCTCAGGTTCCTTCCAAAAGTTAGTCAAGAAAACATTTTGATGTTATTAAATAAAGTTATAGTAGAACGTGTACAACAATCGCTGACCAGTGCATTTAATATTAAGATCAGAATTTTAAAGCTGAAAGAATTTTTAGCATCCATAGCAAACCAGAAGCAGAATTTCTCTTTCTCTCTCTTTTCATTCTGTTTTAAGTTACAAGCAAATGTGCTTTGATTGTTGAGTTGTAGAAATGCAATACTTTCTTGATTTACTCTTCTGAGGTGTGATATGTATCTTTGAGAATGTTAAGTACAAAATTGCTATTATTTTTGACTGATATTCACTCTGAATGTGATATTCATGAAAATGATAATAAAATCTATCTGATGAAGAGAAACAGGATAAATTGATGATGGAAAACCAGACTGGAGTTTCTCCCAGGGAGAAAGAGCTTCAGGCATCCGAGCCTCCATCCACATCATCCCTTTCAGGGACCTCCACAGAAGCAGCCAGAGTTTTCCAGAAGGTGGATGGGAAACTTGAGGGGTTAGGTGGTGGCAGGACAGGGGAGAAGAAGTGAGAACCTAAGAGGAGGGAGGCTAAACTCTGGCGCCCTGCAGAGTTTTCCTGCTGTTTTGTTTTACATATGGACCTTTTTTTTTTTTTTTTAATAACACACTCTCTCTCCCTTTTAATCTAAAAAGAAAAAAAATTTAAAAAATAATACATTTGTTTAATTCAAATTCCCAACATACAGAGGAGAAATTCCAGAAGGCACTAGATTCAGAGACTTGCGGGTCAGGTGGGTAGTCACACCTGCGGGCTGGCGCTGGCAGGAGCAGGCTGGGAGCAGGTCCCTCAATGATGCCAGATTGTTCTGGAATCATCAGGCCGATGTATACGCATTATTAATTCTAATTTGAAGTAAGCAGACCTAAAGGAATACGAAACTATATTCATCAGGCGTTTTTTTTTTGGTCTGCCCTTTTTTCAAGGTCAATCAGATACGTTCTCAAACGTGAATGTTCCATAAGTACCTTCTAGTGAATTTTATTTTATTTTTTGATATGTGTGGTTCTCCAGCATTTAGAAGTCTGAAAACCCTAAGCAATGAAAGTTTAAAATAGCTGTATGCCAACAGAAACTCAAGGAGACATTTGCATTTTAACAATGAAAGGAAGCACTGTAAAGCTGTTAGGAGACCAACCCAAAGTCTCAGGTTTGGGCTGGAGAAATACAGCGGGTGCCAGGTTTTATTTTCCTGTTTGAACGATTTCACCCTAAAGAACTTCCAAGTCAAGCATCACAGCTGCATCCTTTTCAGCTAAAATGTGTAGAAGGTGTTAGGGGTGCATCAGTGAGAAAAAGAGATTCGTGTCCTTGCTTTAAAGCGTGTGTGTGTGTGTGTGTGTGTGTGTGTGTGTGTGTAGAAATAACAAGCAAATGCATTACATAATCTTAGTGAAAAGCAGAAAAGTACAATGACAAGTAAGAACTATAACAGGTCAAAGTGTTCTCTTAATTTTTTTTAAAGATTTATTTATTTATTTATACAAGCACTGAGTACAGTCAGAAGCGTGAGAGGGTGAGAGAATTCACCAGAGCCAGAGCAGGGAGCAGAGCAGGCAGAAGGACAGAGGTACACTGCTGAGGGGAGCAGCGGGCTGCAGGAGAGGTCTGCGCGCCATGTGGGATCCTCCAGTGGCCGGGGAGCAGCCGGGGATCGAACCGGCGCTGCAGAGGCTGCGGGCAGCTTCACAAACCAGCGCTCAACCGCTGCGCCACCAGGGGAGGCCCTATTCTCTTAATTTTGAATTAAGACGCTGTTTTTCCTGCTGTAATTTGTGAGTCGTTTTGCATCTGAAACTTGAAGGGGGTATCGGTGAGCAGCGACGGCTGTTTTACGATGGCAAGAGAAAACAGACAAACTTAGCTGTTCTGGTATAAGTTTCCTGCAGGAGTTGCTTTCAAGTAGATTTCTCATTAGCCACTAAATTGAATGTTTCCCCACTAGGCAATTTGCCCCAAACACTGAATTAGTGGGAGAGCCACTAAAATAGTGCTGTCATTCTAATGGCAAAAAGTCTTTTCAAGTAGGAGGATGGCTGGAGAGCAGTTTTCCATTTTTTGATAGTTGCCTTTTGGGGGCAGAAACCTGATGCAGTGTTTCAGGTAGCATTTAAGACTGTGGAGGTGACAGTTTGGTTTAGGATGGCGATTCTTAGCAGGAGACTTATGAACAATTTCTTGTCCTTAACGACATCTGTCTTCCATAGGGAATAGCTAAACTATAATAGAAATAAAGAAATAGAAAATAAAATAAAAGCCAGTTGCCATGAACTAAAAGGTTTCATGTGGACACTGTCTGCCAAGAACCTTGTCTTCTTTGACTGCCCCAGGAGCCCGCCTCTGGCCTTTGCAAATACGCTTTGTGCTCCAGGGGTGCTGAAGAAGCAGGTGATCTCACATGCTAAGTTTCAGCGGAAGGACTGTTTCTGGAAGGTGCTGTCTGCCAGGAGTGTAGACCTGCTGCCTACTCCCTCTTCATAAGGTTATGTTCACTAGGTTATGTTCACCATCACTGGTCTGATGACAGCGATGGTCTTGTCTTCTCTGCTTGCAAAATCTGCAATCACGAAAAGCTCTCTGGTTGCTCAGAAGATTTCTCCAGTGAAAACTTCATAATTTTGTCTTCCCAGCTTGTCCATGACCTAGGCTTACTTATTTACTTACCACTTTCATCTCTTTATTTGCTGACTTATTGCAAAGGCTCTGGAAGAGCGCCTCTGCATTTGGGCCACTGTATTAGGTGCTTGCCAAAACATTGTCTGCATAGAAAAGCTCCCGAGGGAAGTCGGTGAGGAGATACAGCGCCGGGAGACCCTCCGTTGAGTCCTCTCTGGGTGACAGCCCTACAGCAATGAGCAAAGGAGAGATGGAATAGGCAGGAAATATCACAAGATTTGGGTCCAGAAAAACAAAAATCTGGGTGAATTCAGTTCAGTGATCATGATATTCATCACGAAGAGAAAGGTTAAATCTTGCTGCTTATCCACCTTTTCATAAGGTAGACATTTCTAATATACTTCAGAGTCATTCCTGCTCAGTGCTCCACATTTATACCCAGTGACTAACAACTTCCATGAATGAAATAATTATTTACATTGATCAAGTTCTGTAAATATAAATATGTATATGTGCATAAATACAAATGCAAATTATATTATGTAAATACAAATGTACATGAAAAGTTCTTGATTAGTGACTTTAAGATTGTTTTTTAAAGAGAATGATTCCATATGGATTATTTTATTTTTAGACTTTGATAAATCACAGGATTACAGATTGTATTCAATCCATTTTTTTTTTAATGCTCCATGTATATTTAGCTTACTGATAACCTTTCTCTGGTGTGTGGCAAAACCTGTTTTTTTTTTTTCTATAAAGAATTCCCTATATTTTATAGATTTACAAATCACCAAATACATGGATAATCCTTCTAAATGTTTAAAGAATCATGTTTAAATCTTCCATCTGTAGTCAGGAGCTCTATGTTAGCACAGCTTGTTCAGGATGACTTTATCCATATTTACCTGTGGATGTCTTGTTTCTAACGTAATTTTATCTCATAAAATTGGACCTATGTGTTTTAGTTTCTGTAGAATGATGGTTAAATTTCATATAATATCTTTCTGGGAGACATGAGAGTAATTAAGAAGCACAAAGGTACCTATTTAATTAGCCTGGTTGTATCCTCAGCAGAATCTTTGGTTGTGAAAAGTCTGAGGGAGCTTGCCCTTAGCTAATTGAATCAGGATTTTTCACCTTTTTTGCATTTCTTCCCACTCATTTGGGTTAGTTTTGTGAGCTCTAAAATGACTCACTCAAAAATTCCAAACTACGTTCTTATGTCTAAAGACAATTTTTATTGAAGGCTGGACAACAATGAGCTGATCTGGGGTTGACATCAGTCCAGTTCTGATACCAGAAAGATCCCAAATATACGTTTATGGTAAAGAAATGTTCAAATATGAAAATAGGTCCCGCTGATCGTTGAGGGGAAGGGTTTGGCAACATGCTGCTTCTTCTAACTCCCAAGTGGGCTTGGTCTTCAGAGCCCTCCTCCTCCAGATAACTCTAGTATTTATTAAGAGAAACCTTATCTGTTTCAGCTTCATATTTCTTTGAAAGGGCAACCTGAATTTAGAAACAAGTGACTAAAAGATACCATACTCCTAATTACTTTTGGAAAAAGAACCTAGATCTTTCCCCTCTGAATACTCAAAATTAGATTAAACTTTGGGAGGAATCCACAAAGCAGAGGGCAGTTGCCAGCCAAGTGTCTGGAAGCCAAATGGAAGTTATCAGTCCTTTTCTGGAATGATGGAAAGGGAGAGAAACAGCAGCTGCACGTCAGCTCACTCACTCACTCCAGTCCTAGTGAAATCATTCCGAGACTGCTGAGTAGAAATAATTTAAAGGTCTATTGTCAAAGAAACAGGAATTTTATTCATTAATTAGACTCACCACAGACTGCTTTGATTTTGCAGAAATGAATAACCTTTTATTCCCTGGTTCTAGTTAAATCCTTAAGCTCATTTGATTTCCTGTGCCCTCTTCGATGATTTTGTTTTGTTTCACCTTTACAAATGCACACGGTACCTGGCCTGATCCAGAAACGTTTGCAAATTCCCTCCTACTTTAGTAAAAAAGCACAGCATCTTAAAATTAACACCTGACAAGGGGAATGTAAATCGCAGAATTGACAATGCACGGGGAGTGGCTTGGGGCAACCTCATTTTATATGATTCCTACCTCTAACCAGAGAGATAAGCAAGACGGTTTTTCTTAATAGTGATTTTTTCATGTTGTAAAATATGGGGCTTCAATGGTGGTTATTATCAGTTGTGACTTTTCATCTGAGATGGATTCAAAGGCAGACTATTTCCAGCATTTGGGATGTTGCTGTCTAGCATCTATCATACACTCATTCACATTTCATTTAGAACTTCTGAAGATGGAGGTCAGTGTTGAAATTTTTTTAAGGTTTATTTATTTATGCATACAAGAGCTGGGGTACAGGCCAGAGATGTGGGGGGTGAGAGGGCTGACCAGCGACAGAGTGGGGAACAGAACAGGCAGACTGACTGAATGCACTGCTGAGGGGAGCAGCAGGGAGACAGGAGAGGTCTGATGCACCATGTGCGTAGCAACCTGGCCGGCCGCAGATTGAACTTGTGCTGCAGAGGCTGCAGATTGCTTCATAGTGCTGTACTTAACCCCTTGATTCAACAGCGAGGCCCAATGTTGAAATTTTTTGACACAGTGGACAGTGTGCTAAACAAATAGAGCCAAAATTAGGTCGGAATGGCATGCATTCTGAGAGGTATGCCATTTTTTGAACATTTTCCTTTTGTCTATTGAGGTAACAATGACTTACAATGAATGTCCTTTGTGGACTAGAGGTATACAAGTCCTCCCTCCAGGGGGCACCGTACCCCCAGCACCCACAAACTTCTCCCATAGTCCATGTGTTCCCTCCTCTCTTTGGAGATTAGTTTTTGAAGGTTTAAAAATAGTCAAAAGTGTTCTTTTTCAATCACTTAGATATGACAGCTTCCACTCATTTAACTAATGACAGCATTTATCTTCCCAAGAAATATTTGATTATTTTAGATCTTAACATATTTCAAGTTCCGATAGTCTCTTAAAAACATTTTTTAAATTTAGTTTTTCAATGTAATCTGTTAGCATTTTTTACTGAATAATATACTGGAAAAAAACAGATTTTCTGTCTCCCCCAACCCCATCTAACAGCCCAATCACTAGGGACAAGTATTTGAGCTTGGTAAGTCTTTTGTTATTTGTACCGACATATCTAAATACCTTAGGGATATGACTATTTATTTCCCAAGTTTAGACTGTATATATTTATTAATGCACCAGAATCGAAAGCTTTTAACAATCTGCTGATACATATGAAAAACCCATGTTCCCTACCTCCACTATCCCACTAGAGATTCATTATAATTTTGGTTAAAATATTATTCAGTGTTTATATTGTTGTGAGTACTTAATATTTATAACTGAGCTAAATGCCATATATATACTATGAACATAATTGCTTTCTAGTGCAACTGTTTTTATCTGACTTTAGTGATTTGTTTTGTGATGTGCTTAATTTGCATAGACCTCACTCCAGATTCTCCAAAAACGCTGTGAAATCCTCTCGATACGAACATGTCCGGTTATCTAGATTCTTCCATTTCTCACTGTCAGCTTCTCATGCCAGTCTATGACTCTAATCTCCAACTTGGCTGTCCATCAACCCAGGATTCCTGCCTCCATCATCCCCAAATTCCTTTCTCCTTTCACTCGTGTTTGGTCTCTTGTTTATCCTTTCTCTCCATCTCACCTTGATTTTAGGCGAAATGTTCTCCAGAAAGGGGTCCTGGGAGTTATGTTTTTGAGGCCTCACAATTCTGAAAAATGAATAAGCTTTCAGTGGGGAAAAAAAAGAAGCTCTGTAATGATGACAAATTTTAAAACAATTTTACCAGGAAAATGGGTCAGATGTCCACGGAAGATATTCTAATGATGGTTCCCAAGCAGAGGTTGATCATCACGCTGTAAGTATAGTTAATAATGCTTATCTTTAGTGAACTTTAAGTATTGCCTTAAAAACAGGGAATCAGAGATTAGGTTTTACATCTGATTTTTTTTTTTTTTTTTTTTTTTTTTTTTGCTTTGCTTGGTCTCTGGTCATTTAAATCTTTCAATAAAGCCTAATCACAATAACTATGGTGATGTTTTAATTAGAATTATTTTTATTTTTGTAAAAAAGATGCTGTGGGCTCCTATGTTGCAATGACCACAATTTTATGTTAAGAACCATGCGGCATTACCCTGGGAATTCAAATAAGAGTACAGAACAGAAAAAGTGACAGTTGATTTTTAGGAAGGGCCAATGGTTTGTTTTCCAAAAACCTTCACTTAGATGGATTTTTTGTGGGCCAGAGTTTGGCTTACGAGTCTGATGCTTTGACTTTTTTGAAATTATTTCTGTTTCCCTGCTATCATTTCTCTTTGACAAACAGTATCCGGTGGATGTTTGCTAGCAGATTTTAATTCTAAAATACAATGACAAATAACTAACAGACACCAGACTAGAATAGAGACACCCCCACTTTATGGTAATTAAGTCCCGCTGGGACAGGTGCTTGATGTTCCTGAAATTATCCATCTTTTTCTCTGTGATTAGTGTTTTTAGTGCTTAAAAAATATTGTCTCACTCTGATCCACCAGAGCTTCTGTTTGTAGTCCTTCTTCTTCTGCTTTTATAATTATGATTGTTTTGTAATTGACTCTCTTTTTCTTAGTGATGGTGAAACCAAGTCTTGTTTTGTCGCACCCAGCTATGCTGTGTACTTCTTAGACACAAACATGTGTCTTTTTCTAGGTGGGCTTGGAGGCCAGTCTCAACTTCTCCATTTTCATCTCCTTGAAAGATTTGTTTTTGGTGGGTCTTAACCATCCAATAAATGTGGATAAAAGAGGGTTTGCTTTGAGATCAATTTTACTCAGTTTGGATACTCAAGATGCCAGCAAGAATCTCCTGTTGGCCATTCGTCACATGAGTTCCATGACTCCATGGAAAATTTGCTTTTAAATAAACATTTTACTTATGAACCTTCAAGTAATGCATGATATATACACATCTTTAAAACAAGAGTTTCTTTCTTTATAATTGTAATCACAACTAAGCAAAGGACAATAGAAAAGGTGATGATGGTGATGGGCTGGTCTCTCAGATAAATTATATTCTAACATCCAAACATGTGTCCTACTACTTCATATAGATTACAATTTGAGTAAATCTGTGTTATCATTCCATAGGGAGCTGGGGGCTTCCCTTAAAATCATGCTTTTTGATTTACCCTGAGTCCTTCTGGTTCCATCTCCTGCTGTTGTAAGCATTAGAAGTCCATGGAATTTCTCAAAATATAGATAGTTTTGTTCAAAACATGAGCCCTTCTGGCATTTCTTTTCATTTTCAGTTAGTTTGGGATGTATGGATACACCTTTGACTTTAATGTGCTCATTACAGAGCCTGGACACAGAGTGTGTTTCCTCCTGCTCTGAGACACAGATGGCAAAATACCTTCGTCTGCCAAGGATTTTATTTGCTGCTAACTCCTGACTGTCCCGTTATAGGGCTTTGTTATATTAAGATTTTAATAGTGCAAATAAGGGTCAAGGCTTCTTTGTTGATGAAATATTAAATCACTCGTTGGCTTTCTTACATCTGACAGTTATTTTCTACTTCATCTTGAAAGGCGGAAGTTCATGAGCTTTTCATCCAGTGGTGTGGCTGGATTTTATTCATGTTCAGACCCATTGAAACCTGCCAACCATATAAAAACAGCTGCCAATATGGGAAAAGTCGTCCTTGTGTTGTGACAGAAAGGGTTTCACTGTTTAGATGCAAACTTAAATTAAAATTGTATTTCTCCATTAAGGAAAGCAGAGTCTGCTTCTCCCAGATGGCTTTCCCCAGGAATGAGGGACAGAGTGGGTTTTCTGGATAACATCTTAAATCTTAAATTATTTTTCTAACAATATATGTTCTATATGTGTGTGGGCTTACAATCCACACACGCGGATAAACACGCATGCATACACACCTGCATGCACAGGGTTAGATAGCTAGATACACATATCCCTTCAGAGAGGAAGAAGATGATCAGCTTGTCCCCCTCAGAATTCTGCTAGGTTGGTAAATAATCAAACAAGCATCAACACAAGCGTAAGTGAAAAAGCCCTGTAGAAATTTAATAATAGCACGTCTGCCTCTACACGTGGTCGAGACCAGCAAGACTAACATAGACACCAACTTAAGCAGCTTAACTGAGACTCTGGACTTTGTCAGGGGGGCGGGTGGGAGTGGGTGGGGGTTGTGGGTGTTGGGGTGAGGTGGAAGGTCGGTCAGGGAGGTTACTGGGAAAGGCACAGTAGACAAACATTTGCAGGTTAAGTTCTGTCTTCTTTGAAAACAGCTGAGGAGATCAGGTGCTCCTGGCATTTTCTTACAGAAGTTTGTATGCGAATGTCTTCTTCCAAAGCAAGCTGACACAGCCACCAGACCGCGTCCAGTGGAATCCGACTGTTGTCAAGAAGACATATTTTGGGGTGGCAGATTTTTCTTCCCTCCAATTCAATGTTAGAAATAGTCTCAATTTAGTGTCAACTTTGAACTGGATACAAACATTATTTGGGTTTGTTCTTTAAACAACTGAAAAAACAAGCTCTTTCGTCTTTCTTTTTAAAATGTAAGCAATTATTTTTGGGGACTATAATTGAGATTTGGGTCTCTGGATTTAAAAAGTATCCAAAGTGAACTCAGTCTTTATCAGTGAACTTCTCTTGAGATTGCTTTGTTTTGTCTCCACCACCTGGCTCTGTTGTTCCTGTATCCACCCTTCATCACAGCTGCCCGCTTGGGTTAGAGTTAAAACCATCACGCTCCTCTTGATTTTATCTCTGTGGTATTTCCCAAGCGTTTCTCTTCCACTCTCTACTGTCATTAGCCCAGCTCAGGTCCTCTGTCCTAACAGCCACCTCTCTGCCGGGGTCTCGCAGGCCAATTTTACTTTACAGTTTCTCTCTACTCCGGTTTATTGGGAAAAATTACTTTGAGTATCATCTCTCAAAACTCTCATTCTCATCCTTTATATCTCCTGCCTTGGCTTCCTGTTGTGTTATGAGTTAAGGTTTCAAGGAAAGTTCACAGGTCAACACAACAGCTGCTGGTTATGCACAGCTATTTAAAGAAATGGGGTTCCCCAGCCCCAATGGAAGAATGAAATTCATTTCTGCAAATATAAGATCACTAACAGAATGCCAAAATTAAAGGTCAGTTTGGGAGTGTGTTCTCCTAAAGGGAAGTTTATGAACAAGCGTATATTCATTCTACCCCAATGGGTAAAGCAACTGCATGTGGCTAGTGATGCCTGAATTGGCCACATCACCCTGGAGACCCCCAGCACCAATCTAGAAGACCCCATCATACCAGAGCGTTTCATCCAGCGGCCCTGGCTGCGTTTTCAGCTGCCTTTTCTTCAACCCAATGGACACGCAGCTATGCGATCCGGGCGTGTGGGGCTACAGAGTGTCTGAAGCATCAACCGTGCAATCAGCACACTCCCATCGACACCTCCTGTTGGGGAGCCCCATTCCAGTGCGGGCAGAACCACAAATTAAAAGAAAAAGAACAAAACTGCTCCCCTGAAGTCTGTCCTGGTGGGGGAAGGACAGAGATCCAACATGTTCAAAATCTAAGATGGGGGGTGACGAGGGATGCTAGGAAGAAAAAATAAGGTCATAAGCAGAGACAAGCGGGTTGACAGGCGTGTTCAGGGAAGGGGTGTTCTGACAGGGTCGACAGGGCCGGGGTGAAGCGAGGGCGTGAGCAGGTGCCTCGGGGGGGCCGCGCGGTCTCCTGCGCTGGGCCCTGCCCCTGCCCGCGTGTCCGCGAGGCTGAATCCTTTATAAAGTGCTGCCAAGCTCGACCTCTGATCTTGCTGTAAAGATTTTTGGTCTCAAGCCAGGAGATAATCAGGATCATGGACTCTTAGTGCTACATAGAAATCATCTAATCTATTTCCCAACTTGGAAGAGGAGGTCGCTAAGATTTAGAGAGGGTCATTGATTCACGTCACAGAGTGAAATGATAGTAAATGGCCATTAGAACCCTGGTCTCCGAGGTCCTGCCGGTGTGCTGGGTACCATGGGATTTTCTGAATAATGAGACTCATGTGAGGAGGGTCGGGAAACTTACAAATTAAAAAAAATACATTCACTTTATTACGGTTTTGTCTTTTTACCACAAAGCCTGTCTGCTCATTTAGAGACACACTTGCAAGCACTTCTCCAAGTGGACAACACTCATTTCAGTGTCCAATTTCCGCTCAGGTGGGACTTTGCGTAGGAAG
Source organism: Talpa occidentalis (assembly GCF_014898055.3). NCBI lineage: Eukaryota > Metazoa > Chordata > Mammalia > Eulipotyphla > Talpidae > Talpa > Talpa occidentalis. The sequence goes on from NW_023605194.1 coordinate 116,709,895, forward strand.
CATGTTACATGCTTGTGTCTAAAGGTGCTGGTGCTGCTGGGAGGCCTGCACCCCCTCTTTGCAGGCATTCTGTGCTGTTTTTGTGCTCATGTAGTGTTTTCACAAAACACCCAAAAGTCCTTGTGGGTAGTCCCACATAGTGTAAAGTCACTTATAATTAAATTAAATGATAGCTTCATTCTTCCAGTGAAATCTGGAGGAGTCACCCTTAGAATTCACATAGAGGGTGACATAATCCTACACCCTCTGGAATGTCTCTAGCAGTTTCACACTCACCTTCGGAGCGGCAGGATGGCAATGGTTCTCCTTTGTGCAATGTGCGTTCATGCCACCTTCTTCAAGGTTAATCGCTTAGCAGCATAATTTCATTCATGTCCAATTTTTTGGTAGCAACTGTACTGTCAATGCAGAGGAAGCCCATAGGTGCATCCATCCTTATTTAATAATTCTGAAAATAGCATATTTGAACACTGAAACTCCACCCATTGAGAATAGATGTCAAATTATATGTTTTGCTCTATATTTTTTGGAAAGATATTTCTTGTTATATTCACAAGCTCTTTTATGGGGATCCTTTCCATATAATAGACAATCAATGCTCTTTAATATGTTCATGACTAGATATTTAAGTGAATATAATAATTCTTTTGAAAACAGATAAAAAAATATGTCAAAGCATTGAAAATGTGCCCTGTGGTTCCAAAATGGGCCTTTTATGTTCCATTTTGGATGAAAAGGGTGTCTAATTAGTTTAGACTTTGTGCCTTAATTATAGTATTTCCTTAACCAAACTATGTGCAGACTCTATTATAACTGAAGACACAGTATAATACATCATGCTTTTATTATTTTTTAAAGAGATGTACACAAGTGAATGAACACACACTGGAAAAGTCTTTCACTAAAGGAAACAGGTGCCCGGTCTCGCAGGGAAAATAGGCTGCCACAATTTCCGCGCAGGTGAAATACGTTTGGAGTGTCCTAAATTTGTATCGGGGTCCTTTCTGCCATTCTCCAGCTAATGGCATTCTTCATGGCAAACCTGAGTATACTATTAAGCTTCAAAAGAAAAATGTGGCAAAGAGTGTATTCAAATACATACAATTGAACCAACAGGAAAATGTTCATTTCTGCAAATATAAGATCGCTAACAGAATGCCGAAATTAAAGGTCAGTTTGGGAGTGCGTTCTCCTAAAAGGAAGTTTATGAACAAGCATATATTATATAAAGAAAGAAAAATCAATTGTACATCAAGGTAGTGCTTTTAAAGGAGTACTTCAGCTTTATAAAAAAATTAAAAAGAAGAAATACATGAACTTTTTTTGAGCTCTAATATATGGTTTTCAGATTTTTCCCCCCAGTGCTGCCTATGTGAAGTGAAGGCTAAAGGAAATGAAAAATGCTTTTACAGGGAGAATAAAGTGGGGACATTATGTGAAAATATAGGAAAATGGAGTCCAGATAGACAATCTAATTATATTGAAGAGCAGAAGAGAAAATGGTGCAGCTTCGCCAGCCTTTTGTTCTTGGGATCAAAGCCCTTATTCTTGGTAATTGGTAGAATCCTTTTGGTTACTAAGCTCCCTTGAACAAAATCTAATATCAAATTAAGTCAAAATCTGTGCAAATGTGAACCATCTCCTCTAAGAGTAGGATTTTAGTACATTTGTTTTCCTTAAAAATATCAAAGAAATTATGCAGGCTAAGCAATTCTCAAAGCGCTGCATAAAATTTAGGTATTTCTTTTCTCAACAAAATCAGAAGAAACAGAATATATAGTTTTTTTTTTTTTTACTTTAGTGATATATTTTATTATAAAATTTGACAGAAGCAACCAAGGAGAGCAAGAGGAGAGGAAGCCCCAGAGACTTCTGATTTTCTTAGCTGACAAAATCCCAGCATTCCTGTTAGTGATCTTCCTCTGCCTGAAATGTTTATTTTGTATGTGATCTGATAGAGAGCAGAGATGGGGAGAAAAGGCAGTCTGATGTCCACAACTAAAGCATGGATCGAAGGGCACTTCAAAGGCTATTTCCTCCTTCTTTTTTTTTAACTTTTAAAAAATAAATTTTCCAAGGTTCACGATCAACATCCACTACATGTGTCACTAAACATCAGGTTCTCAGTGTCGAAGTTATCAGCAATAGGCAAACTTGTGGACGGTGAAGGACTAACGTTGAGATTCCTAATCCAACTGTGGGTCTTGCCTCCAGTGTTGGGAACAAGAGGCAGAAGTAAAGGCAGATTCTTACTCCTTTGAGCGCCACACTCCCTGCCCTGCTTGTGGCCCTGGAGACTGAGGGGAAGCTCAGTGGGTTGCTGTCTTAATGGCGATAAGCCACAGATTTTTTATCTTCCAAGGATAAACTCGGGCTTTTAATATGAAGAGTGCAGACATAACCAGTCACAATCATACTGTGAGTTTCTTAATGACTATGCACGTGAGCATAGGTGTGATGCTCCAGGGATGTTTGCTGAACACTCTCACCTTCCAGGTCGCCAGGACCTTTAGTTTTCACACACATTCAATAAAGGAAATGTGTTTTAAAATTTAAATAATAGGTCATCTAGCACCTCAGATATCTTTATTTTTAATTTAATACATGCATTGATTGAAGTAACATTGCATTATAATATTATGTGTTCCAGGTCTTCACCCTTGAGAATCAACATGTACACGGACTACATTAAGTTCATTCCTAAAGTCCAAATCTGTCGCTCATCAAACCATTGCTCCCTTTTTCCTGAAGTACGCAGCTCCTCTCCCCTTCCCTTCTAGAAGCTACTCATTTGTCTCATAGTTCGAAATTTTATTTTTGGCTTATTTAGGTTATTAGTTTGCTTGGTTCCTCTATATATTACCTATGAATAAAGTCCTATGGTGCTTGTTTTTTGCTGATGTTTCACTAAGCATACGATGCTCTAGGTTCATCCATGTTGCAAAAGACAGGATTGCCTCTTTTTTATAGCTGAGTAGTATTCCATGTGCAAATATGCCATATTTTCTTTCCCGTTCATTCATCAGCTGATAAAAACAGGCTGTTTCCAGTTGTGGGCTGTTGTAAACAGTATTGCAATAGACACAGCTTCAACTGTCTCTTCAAATTAGTAGTTGTGCTCTTCAGGTAAATACTCACAAGTGGGATAACTGGATCATGTAGAATTTCTATTTTGAATTTTTTGAGGGACTCATGTCTCTTTGAGGTCATCAACAGATATGATTCCTTATTGTTCTGTTCATCCTTTTGTGACATTTCTACAATAAATCATAAAGAATCTTTTTATTGTATCTTTAGCAAAGGTGCACATTGGTGAGAATCTTTCAGTGGCTCTGTGTTGAGAAGAGACATCTTCATAGGGTCTAGTCATGTGAGGTCCTTTCAAATTTCATTTATCATTTCAGTCTGAGAAAAATGAGTGTAGGAGACTTTGTGGCTATTTTCATGTGAGTAGAAAAAATTGTAGCCTCTATAAATATATGTCTTGGTATTTGTTTCAAAAAGTAGCAATTTTTTGGTTATATCACATCATGAAAATTATGACAGAAACTTTAAACCAATTATCATCATCATTGCCTTTGTGGATAATACTAGGTCAACTGTTAACTAGTTTCTGCCACTGTGATAGTAAGGCCAAGACTCTTCTTTGTGTATTTGAGGACTGTTTGCCTTTTCCTGCTTCCTGGCATTTAAAATTCACCCATAAAATGGGAAGAATTTGCTTTTACACTTTTGGAAGGCGGGTGTGCATCCTTAAACAATAGAGGCTAGGGCCTCCCCTGTGGTGCAGCGGTTGAGCACTGGGTTGCGAAGCAGCCCACAGCCTCTGTGGCGCCAGTTCGATCCCTGGCTACTCCCCGGCCACTGGGGAGGATCCCACATGGTGCGCAGACCTCTCCTGCCGCCCGCTGCTCCCCTCAGCAGTGTACCTCGGTCCTTCTGCCTGCTCTGCTCCCCGCTCTGGCTCTGGTGAATTCTCTCACCCTCCCGCACTTCTGACTGTACCCAGTGCTTGTATAAACAAACAAACAAACAAACAAACAAATAAATAAATAAAACATGCCTCTATAAAAAAATAAAAAAATTAAAAAAAAAACAATAGAGGCTGGAATGGCCTACTTTTGAGCTGTCTCTAATTGACTTTTGTGCTTGAATTGCTTTGTAGGGTATTACTTTTATTGAATGTCATGTTTATGAACTTCATGCACCTTAAAGGCTAATCATATTCAGTAATAACACATTTCTGTAAAAAATTTGACTAAATGTTTATAACAGTCTTGCACTGGTATAAGATATCCAAGATTTTCCTCTGTTCTCACATAGGATTTCCTAATCTAAAAATTTGGAACAGGCTGTATTTGGCCCTGTTCTTTATCCCAGAAAAGATTCATGTTGGACACTAAAAACTAAATGTTCCCTTCTCACTATTGATTCCTTAGAAGACACTCAGCCTAAAATTTATATATAAAGTGTAAAGTACTAATCAATTTGCAAAAGCTTAATTTATTTTTTTCCTTAGCAAAAGCAATGGCAGGGCAGTGAGTTGATGATCATAACCATAGCTGTGGGCATGCTTTTATAAAGACAAGCAAAATTGCTTACCACCTGATTACTTTCCCTTTAAAAAATAATCTATTATTTATTTATTTATTTTTAAAGATTTATTTTATTTATTTATGCATCCAAGAACTGGGGTGCAGGTCAGAGGTGTGGGGAGATGAGAGGATTCACCAGAGACAGAGTGGGGAGCAGAGCAGGCAGATCCATTGAAATCCACTGCTGAGGGGAGCAGTGGGGAGACAGGAGAGTCTGCTGTGCCATGTGAGTAGCTCCCTGGCTGGGATTGAACTCAGGCCACAGTGGCGGGCGATAGCTTGATAGCACTGAGACTTAACCCCAGCACCACCAGGGAGGACCCTAAAATAATCCATTATTTATGCCACTTTTCAGTTCTTTTTAAAAATCAGTCTCTCCCACCTTCGTGTCCCCTCCTCAGCAGCTGTGTGTTAATGCCCTTAAGTTGTGCCCCCAGGTCTGCAGCTTCAGGCGCGGAGGTCAGAAACCAGGATGGTCCTTGGGTCAGCACTGCAGCCTCGTGAAGGTTTCAGAGCAGGGCACCAGTTGTGTCTGAGGAGGGGCTCTGCGAGGCCTGCCCAGCAGGATGGTGGTCATTGGCAGGACGTGCCCCGCTGCCTCTCTCTTCTCTCCTAAATGGTCCTTGCCATTGTGGCTGTCAGAGACCCGGGATGCTTGCCACGGTAGCAGCAAGGGCAGGGGAAAGTATCTTTCTAGCTTTTGTGTTCATGAAGCTGATCTATTTCAGATACAAGAAGAATGGGATAGTCATAATTAAATTTTTAGGCATTATTTTTTTTTAAAGATTTATTTATTTATGCATACAAGATCTGGGGTATAGGTCAGAGATGTGGGGGGTGAGAGGATTCACCAGAGACAGAGTGGGGAACAGAACAGGCAGACTGACTGAAATACACTGCTGAGGGGAACAGCGGGGAGACAGGAGAGGTCTGCTGCACCATGTGGGGTGCTCTCTGGCTGGCCGGGGATCGAACTCATACTGCAGAGGCTGCAGATTGCTTCACCCCTTGCACCACCAGGGAGCCCCCTCTTAAGCATTATTGTTGAGAGAAACTATTTTTTATTTTTTTTAAGATTTATTTATTTATACAAGCACTGGGTACAGCCAGAAGCATGGGAGGGTGAGAGAATTCACCAGAGCCAGAGCAGGGAACAGAACAGGCAGACTGACAAAATACACTGCCGAGGGGAGCAGCGGGCGGCAGGGGAGGTCTGCGCGCCATGTGGGACCCTCGCCCGGCGACCAGGGATGGAACCAGTGCTGCAGAAGCTGTGGGCAGTTTCGCAACCCAGCGCTCAACCACTGCACCACCAGGGAGGTCCGAGAGAAACTACTTTCTATAGTAACTTTTTATAGTAACAATAGTCTTATTTTTCAAAATTGAGTAAAATTCTCATTTTTCCTAGACATTTAGTGGGTTTTTTGTTTGTTTGTTTGTTTGTTTTTGAGAAACTCTCAAACAGTTTCCTGGTTTAAATCTTAATTGTTGAGTGGTGACCTAAGGGAGTCCTGGGTGTGATGAGAAACCCCCATCCTCCTACCCTGAGAGGAGGAAAAAAAACATTCCATGTTGGTAGGTGACTGTTTTAATAACCAAAGGAGCTTTCTGCCCATGCTTTATCTTGGGGGGCTGCAAGACAAAATCAGTCTTGCAATCAAATCTCTGAAGTCTCTCTTGGAGCTTTTAATTGTGTTGGTTCTGCAGAGTCCAGATAAACTCAACACCACACCACACTTTCTCAAGGCTGTGTCCTGGCAGTTGCTTCTGGGAATGTACAGTCCTAGGGGAGGGGTTAGGAGTTGGTTCTTATGCCCACGGGGAGGTCACGTTCCCCAACAGTTGTGAGTTGGCTATTTCACACCCCCGCTGAAGAGTCATATTGGGCGTGTCCACATGTGCCCATGGGTTTGTGGAAGAGCACCTCTTACCATCACTCTGGGAAAATGATCTGCATCGGTATGTAATCAGTCAAGGCTTATTTTAATTTAGATTCTGAATGAGGCAAAATTAACACATAAATTCTGACCTAAAAGCGCTTGCAGGTTGCATTATCTCTTTTGAGATACCAAGACAAGATTGCATATTTATGTAACAAACAGTTTGAAATAATTCTGACATGTTTTATGTTTCTCTACCTGGGAAAGCCTTCAGCTTAAGTCCTTCTGAAACACTTGGTTATTCTGTCTCTGTCTCGCTCACTCTCATTTATTAAGTTCCTTATGAGCAACTTGGGCACCGTCCATCACCTTTCCATATTTCTGTGGAGGACATCCATCAATTACATTATTCCGATTAAGTATGTGTCTGGAGACTGGAAAAGAAGAATGTTCTTTATTATTTCTAATGCTTCTACCCCCAGGTTTAAGTGCAGAGAGCAGTTCAAACTAAGGCTCTAGATCACTTTTATTTTCCCTTTAAAAAAGGAAGACAAACATTTTGTAATATAATTGTTATATTTCTTCATACATGGAATGTGGCCTTTTAAACTGAATCTGTCCAAATGAATTAAAATGCTGGAATATTCTAGTTTGTATTATTAATCAGTTGCCCATTCAGCTATTATGTTGATTATATCAATGACTCATAAGTTTCACTCTTTCTGCATTCACTGGCAGCGCGGCTGGTTTTCAAAGGACCGTTCCCAGCTTCCTTGGCATTTGCAGAGACCAGAATTCCCTCAGCCACTTGCTCCTTGGTCCTTTCTTTGCTGGCTCCCTGAGGAACAGCAGCTCAGTGCATCTGAGTCCTCGGAGGACAGACACTGGACAAGTGGGCCACTTAACAGGCTGAATTGTAATAATTCAAATGGCAAATGATGCCATTGAGTTGTAATTTAAGTTTTCTATTCATGAATTCAGCAGGCACTTCTTCCAATTTAAAGAGTAAAATAAAAATCCTACCCCCTGCAAATCTTTTTAAAGAAACAAAAGATCAAAAGAAGAAAACAGCTAACACTTGGCCTCAAGTTGATTTATGATTTCAAGCTAGACTCAGATAAACAGAGGCAGTAATTATGGTTCATAGATTAATCAAAACTAAGTAAACATTATTCTTTATTGCTTTCCAATGATGCATTTTTTGAATTTATTGCTTATGAATTGTTGCAGTCCTGCCACATTAGTACACTTAGACTAGTTCTCATATTAAAACCAATTAAAATGTATGGATTAAATTTTAATTTCCATTCCATTTCAACTGCAATAATGTTCTGAAAAATCTTCTTTTTTCCCGTTGAAATAAAACACTGGTCTCAGCTAGCTAATGCTAATTAGTATGTAATGCTTTTATCACTTTAGAAATTTTCTAATCATATCAATTTTTTCACATTTTACTGAAAAATCATTCAAATAATAGTTTAGTGCATTGCCATTTACGCAGGTTTGTTATTAACTCTGGCTGTTTTATCTGTAAGAGGTAATCCCAGAGTGTCAGCTAGCTATGAGACAAGAACCTCTATAATAAATGTTCACATATTAAAAGTGAATATATTTTTCTTTTACAAATAGACCCAGCATTTCTATTTCTCATGACTGAAAAATTTTAAGTTGTCTTTAATTGTGGGAGTAGATAACATTGCATATGTCCGATTTTTTGATTTCAAAATAAAAATTTGTTCTGGTATCTTGAGTAAAAGAGTCATTTTAGAAGAGTCTCTGCTAGATTATGGGATTTCAGGGACTTGCTATGGGACTCAGTCTGGGTGAGGATCGGTGCTTTCAACCTAGAGAAATTGTCTAGAACATCATCACCCACTCTACTGCCAGCTGACTTTTAAAAGGTGTGGGGTAAATTGTGTGAATTTCATGGTTATCTTTTTTCGTTGATTAAGATAATTGGAGAAAATAGCAATTTGAATGCATCTTTCACATCGATAACACATTTGTGAACTGGACCACTCAGTAGGCGAATGGATGGGGCTGACCCAGCTTGAGCGAGCCTTAAATCCACACTAATAAAATGGGTGCTATAGGAACTGCAGTGTGATTTCGGTGTGTATTCTCTTTAGTCAGCTTTATGCATACAATTGTATTCTCTTCAGAAATATAATTTTCTTCCCTTTAGCTTTTCTTCTAGTGTTGAAACCACTTTAGATTTATGTTAAAATCATGAGTCTATACAAACTAGTCACTCATAAGAGGACTCTAATCCGAAGGGGATCACTTAAGGGAGGTGTCCCTGGGGTCTGAGCGACAAAGCAGCAGCGACTGGAGGAGTTCTTCATGGTCACATACCAGAACAACTGTCCCTCTCTGCTGGACAAATTAAGTCTGTAATGGAGGTTTGAGAGAAGAGACATGTCCCGCTGAGCTAGAAAGGGTAAGTGTGGAGGAAATTAAGAGTTTGACTCTTTGCAAGTGAAATTAGTAGTTTACAATGCGCAGTTGGTCAAACATAAAGATAAAAATACTTGTTTGGGTAACACAAATAGATACTAGTTATTAGTATCAATCCAATGTTAATTTTCTCTTAAGGATGATGAAAAGCCATTCTAAATGTGAAGTCAAAATTTAGAGCTAATTGGAGAATACCACTGGGAAAATTTTAAAGGGAAAGGATTTTCTCGATGCCCAGTACAAATGAGCGTTCTTGTCAGAAGCTAAAATTTAATCAGATAGATGGAGAACAAAATGCGGCATGTAATGAAATGTTGAGATGTGTCTATGACATATTTCTGGGCTGAGTAGCTTCAGTTTTATGTCAAGTAGGTAAATCACTTTTTATTAGATTAGTTATGGCATCAATTCTATAATCATGCCAAACTAAAGACAGTCAATGGTAGGTGTTTGTGCTTCATTGTAGCATAATAAATGCATCTGCTAGAATATAGATGAAAGGAGGCAGAGGATGGGGCACTTTGTCTAAGACAATAATTTATGAGAGATATGTCGTAGCTTTGTTTCCTCCATGTCAAAATTACCTTTCTGTCCAACGGAGAGAGCTTGTTAAGATGCATATACTGTTAAAACAATAGCTTGACATTCATGTATCGAACAGATGCTCTCTCTGCTCCTATCCATTTTTATTTCTCTGACCCCCACTCCACACCACAAGCCCTCAGTGGCGTGAGACATCATATATGATATTTAATACAGACCAGCTTCCCTGCGACATCAACAGCAACACACCACAACCAACGTCTATTGGACCTTTCGCTACATTCCACGCACTGTGTGACAGGAGCGCTTCCCTGTGCTTCTCTCCACCATCCGTGAAGTGATTCCCATTGAAAGTGAGTCAGAGAAACGGAGTGAGTTGTGAGTGGACGAAGGTTGCACAAGCTCTGTCAGCCTGAGGATTAAACATAGAAATCTGGCTCTGGGGCCTGTCTGAATTTTAGGCCACAGTTGAACTTTTACCCTCAGTTTCAATTTCTTCTTCTGCATAACAAACCATCCCCAAACACGGTGGTTCTGGAGAACAACACAATTTACTCTTTCCCTTGATTTTGTGGGTTGGCTGATGTTATAGGTTGAATGCTAGTCCTCCCTCAGAATTCCTGAGTTGAGACTTAACCCGCCAATGCAGTGGCTCAGGGAGCTGGGCCCTTGGGGAGGCGTTTAGGTCACCAGGATGGGGTCGTCAGGATTCCATCCTCACTGTGCTCCTAAGAGACGCCAGAGAGTCCCTTGTCACCCCCACCATGGGAGCCCGCGATTGGAGTGTGGCTTTTGCTAGAACCTGAATCTGCTGCTACCTTCATGTTGGTCTCCCTGAACTCTAAAATGGAGAGGAAGCAATTTGTTCCTAAGTTGCCCTTGCTATGTGATTCTGCTACAGCCGCCTGGACAGGCTGCCCCACACGGGGACATCTTCCACTTCCCCATTGGATAGTTTGCTGGGTTGAGAGTCCTCTGGGGTCTCAACTGCGTGGAACATCTAGGATGGCTCACGCATCATGGTGACCCTGGTGCTGGCTGGTGGAGGACACTCACCTGAGCCTCTAATATTCCTCCTCAACCTTCCCACCAGTGTTGGAGTCTGCCCACGGGGCTGCTGGGTTTCAAGAGGAGATTTATAAGTACAAGAAACCAAGCACTTCAGATTTGTTTAGGCCCAACCTGAGTTATAAGGGTCACTTCTGTGTATTCTAGTGATCAAGGAAATTGTGGGGCCAACCCAAACTCAAGGGGAAGGGAAATAGACTCCATTTTGGGGAATATGGCTAAAAATATGTGGCCATTTTAATCAACCATGCTATTAATTTATTGTACCATAGGTCATGTTGATATCAGCAAAAGTAAATTTAGTATACTTTAGTTAATGAAATTAAAACTCTTTCACGGACATATTTAAAATTATTAACTTCTGGTTTCTCATATGCTGTTTGCATGATAAGCACTAAAGACACATAAACCCTTGAATCAATGAACCTCTGTGTGTGTATTTAATAGGACACTTTCTATCTAATGGAATGAATCATTCTTGGAAAAAATAGAGCTATTTAAGAATTTTTTTTGTCATGTTCCTAAGTTTTAGTATTTTTTCCTAATGTGTCATATCAAGCCCCCTCTTTCTAGTTTTTGCTTTCCTAGCAATTTTTCTGTTATATTTTTGGCAAGTGAAGAATCACACAGCATTCAACTTTTCAGAGGCCAAGGAAACGATAGTCTTATTTTTTTATTTCTTTTTGCACACCTATCATGCCATGATTTCATAGGGAATGGGTTCCAGCAGCTCAGGCTCCTTCCCAGGGGTTCTCACAAAGTATGCCTCTCTAGGAAGAGCAGGCTGGCGCTTCAGCTGAACCCAATCCTTATCTTTGGCTTCCTTTTTCTTCTGATCATTTTCTTTCACACGTTTCAGGGAGCCATCTCTGCTCTCAGAGCGCTTAATGTGCTTGATGCGAACATTAATTCTCTTTGCAAGAATCTTGCCCTTTACTTGTGTGTTTACAACAATGTCAACTGCATGCTGGGTAACATCATAGACTCTTCCAGTTTTGCCATGGTAACATTCTTGGGGGATTCCTTTTTGAACAGTGACCATCCCCTTGATGTCTACAATATCGCCTTTCTTGTAGATTCACATGTATGTGTCCAAAGGAACATCTCCATGCTTCCTAAAAGACCTAGAGAAGATACAGCATGTCCCTCTTCTCTTTCCCTTTGTGTTGGTCATTTTGGCGACTTACTGGAAGATGGTGCTTCTGACCCAGAAATGATAGTCTCATTACCTTTCCAAGAAAAAGAAGAAACTGGGCCTCCCCGGTGGCGCAGCGGTGGAGAGCTGGGTTGCCAAGCTGCCCGCGGCTTCTGCAGCCCCGGTTCGATCCCCAGCTGCTCCCCGGCCACCGTAGGAGGGTCCCGCATGGTGCGCAGACCTCTCCTGCCGCCCGCTGCTCCCCTCAGCAGTGTACTTCTGTCCTTCTACCTGCTCTGCTCCCCGCTCTGGCTCTGGTGAATTCTCTCACCTTCCTGCACCTCTGACTGTACCCAGTGCTTGTATAAACAAAACAAACAAATAAATAAATAAATAAAAACATGCCTCTATTTAAAAAAAAAAAAAAGAAAAAGAAGAAACTAATTCATGATGACATTTTGTTTCACATATTTGCTTGATTGTATTTTTATCAAACATCATGAATAATGGCTGGAAATGGGCACTTTTGGTTACTTATCGTGAAATTAATGATAAGATTTTCATCTACATAGCCTTGTGATTCTCATTGTTATTTAATTACATATTATTTAAGACCTTATTTCAAAGTATTGCCTAAGTCTGTGAAAGCAAAACAAAACTGGAAGCTGATGCAATTATTGGGTGTTGAACAATGTGCTATAAAGATTTATATAGACAGTTATGTGAGTGAAACCAACATGGAAGAAATCACACTTACCTTGGGCCTAAGGATGATGGGAAAAAATATTTAGAGACAGAAAATGCTAGTAAGTCGAGCTTAAACTCATCACGTGGGTGTCAAGAGTGTGGCCGCCCCATCATGGCTGGTCATTTCCTCCACTGGGCTGACTGAATTCAATTCTTAAGCTAAAGATCATCAATACGCTTATATATTGAGACACAAGCACCTTTTGTCGAGTTCTTTCCTGAAACGTGTGCAAGAATTAACTGCCCCCCAACTTCCTTTAAGATGTATTCACATAGATAATGATACTGAAAACATAATCGGTCTTGGAGCTGTGCGAGCTTTCTGTTGGGAGTTTTGTATAGATCACTGAATTCAATATACATAAAAGCCTCAGGGGCGAGCTATTATTAATTAGACCCATTATAGAGAGAAGGCTATTTAAACCTAGAAAGATTAATTAATAAATTTTCTCAAGTCACACATCCAACAGGTGCTAGAGGCCAGATTTGATCCTATAATCTCCATTCTTGGGGCCTGTGCCTTTTTGACTGTAGTGCTGTGACCTACGTCAGTTACTAAGAGTTGACTGTGATCATTGTCTCTGCGGCACACACAACATTAATTAGTTTATTCATAAACCTCCTACGTGTCTGGCACTACGCGTGAGAACGAGGAAGACTTCATGAGCAATAGACATGGCTGTGGCCCTGTGGGGTTTTCCGCTTCTGGAAGAGATGACCACTAAGCGAACATATTCATTTACACTCAAAATGTGTAAAAAATGCCACCAGGAAAGAAGCAGACTGCTTCCAGATCGGATAACAGGAAATCGGAAGTCTTTCTTGATGAAAATTAATTTGAGCTGAGATCTGAGGCAGAGTTTAAAATGGCCAGAAGCAGAAGGTTCTGGAGAGGGCAGCCAGTGAGAGCAGCCTTTAAAGGACTTGAGGGAAGGTGACATTCTGGAATGTTCCATGAAGTCATATATCCAGTCTATGTGTCCTGCACAGAATTAGGAACAGGGTTTAGAAGGTGGTCTGAGGGTGGGTGACAGCGAGGTCCCATGAGATTATGCTACATGCTTGCATTTCACCCTGGAAACCATTACGTGCATTTAGGAGTGGGTGGCAAATGGGATTTGTGTTTTTAAACCTTCACACTGGTGCATTGTAAAGAATAAAGGAGATAAAAACAGACGATTAAAAAGTCTAAGGTATTTTCATGTATCTAATAGACATAAGAATGTATGGAACTAAAATTCGCAGGGGGCTCTGCCCTAAGAAGAATTATTTTGAAATAACTTGGCATGTATGGATGCTAATTAAAGTAAAGGCGGTTGTAAAGCAAGAACAGAAAAAGGGGTGGGCGTATCTAATTCCTGGGGATACCGGTGTTTAATGATAAGCAGACTAAAAAGCCTGACTCAACGTTGGAGGATGAGATTGGCCAACATGCTAGAAGAAAACATGATGATTTTTTTCATAGCAAAATAGGACATGTTTAAGGAAAACTAGGAAGCGGTTAAACTGTGGAAAGCTGTTGAGACATCAAACGAGACAGGAAGGGAAGAAGTAATTTGGATTGAATAATGCTGTGGCCATTGCTTCCCTTAGCGGGACCAGTTTTGACAGAGGTTTGGGGACGAAGCCAGATTGGCAGGGAGTGTGGGGTGAGCACAAGGTGAAAAGAAATAGAGGAGAAAAGACCAACGTTTCCAAGATGTAAATCTTAGGAAGAGGATGGGAAATTGGACTGAGAGCTGAGAGAGGATGCCCATCAAAGTGTTTTTTGAAAGCTCTATGGGGGTGTGATAGGCTCAGAGTAAATGGCAGATATTTAAAGTGTATTATGTGGCACAATTTGAATTATGGGGATTCAGGGCTCTCAAGGTCACAGACAAAGTCACCAGTCCCCCAACTCCTTCTGCCCCTGTTGTATCCTTCGCATGCACTCCCTTCGGACTTCGCCCATCTCAAGGAAGCTAATGAATCTGCTTCCTACAATGACAGGATTTTTATTTTTTTTAAGATTTTTTTTATTTATACAAGCACTGGGGTACAGGCCAGAGGCGCGGGAGGGTGAGGGAATTCACCAGAGACAGAGTGGGGGCCAGAACAGGCAGAAGGACCGAGGTACACTGCTGAGGGGAGCAGCGGGCGAGGCAGGAGAGGTCTGCGCGCCATGTGGGTATCTCCCCGGCCGGCAGGTATTGAACCAGCGCTGTGCTCAGCCTGCTGCGCCTCCGGGGAGGCCCCAGAATTTTCATATTATGACAGTTTATGTAAAAAAAAAAAAACACACAGTGCACTTCTGCTGTTATCTGACATTTATTTCACACAATTATTTTGAAAGTTGTGTTTTTATCTATAGCAAAGATCTTGTTCCTTCGTCGCTGGAGTAGTCATTTTTCCTTCCAGTCCCTTTAATTCTCGGAATTTCTTTTTGGATGTTCTTTTGCTACATCTTTAAGTTGATGAATTTTTCCGGTTGTATCCTGGGTCTGTCTTGGGTCCTACGTGCTGTGTTTCCTAAGGGTAGATGTTTCATGTTTTACATTCAAATGGGGTTCATGTCCCCAGTCTTTCTGTAACGTGCCCCCTCTTCCCCGTGATTTTTTGAGGACGTGGATACATTCAGCACCGTGTTAATGTCCTGTGCTGCTCGGCCCGTCTTCCGTGTCGTTCCTGAACTTGTTTCTGGGGGTTACGCATTCCTATTTGCCCATGTGTTTGCACACCTGGTAATTTTCCATTGGATGCTAGTATTCATTTTTCATTGAATACTTTATCTTTGGGATTCGGTGTCCTTTTGAACTGCAATATTGTCGTCTTCTGCTTACTCTGCTTTGCAGTTATCTAATATTTACTTTGGTCTGTCTGAATCTTGCTTTTAAACTTTGTTACATGGAAATAAAGGGCCTATTTTGCTCCCGATTGGAGGCAATACCTTCTGCCTGCTCTGCTCCGTGTCCCTTGAATTGAGATTTCATTGACTCTGGCTGGTGGGCACGAATATTCTCATCCGTGCGCCCCTCTGTGAGCTCCTCTCCCCAGGCTTGCCTGCTTCACATGCATTTGCTGCTCAGCATCAGTTTTCAGTCCAAGGACCCCTGGTCAGCCTGGCCCAGCTGTCACTGGACACCTTTCTTCTGCTGCGTCTCCGCCCTAACACCCACTGTGCTCTGTGCCTGCCTCGATCCCCCTGACGCCGGAGTCTGGGATCACGGGCCTGTGTGCTGATGGCAACGCTGGAAAATGGTGGTTTCTTCCTTCCTGCCCCGTCCCTCTCGTTGTCTTCCCTCCGCTTCCCTCTTTTCTTTCCCTTCTTTTCTGTTCATAGCTGTCCCAGACAGGAGGGCGCACGCAAATGCTCTTTTTTATGACATTATGAGCTTGAAAGCCAGTGATAGCTTCTTACTTAGGATGTGCAAATGTTGACGATCTTGAGAGAAATGTTTCCTTCAGAATCTGCAGTTGTAGTTTTGGCAAGGGGTGTGTGTGTGTGTGTGTGTGTGTGTGTGCGCACGCATGCACAATAACAATTAAAAATCTGATTGCTAGAACTTTCTAGTATTCATGGCTATTTACACATTGTCTGAGCCTAGAGTTTTGAACTCACTACTACTCCATTTTGAATAGAACTACAATATATGTTTGCATTTTAGATAGAAGCGACTGAAATGTTCAGTGTCTGCTACTTGGATTTGTGGAATGTTGTATTATTCTCCAGAAGAAAGTATATTTAATTGATTTTTTCCATGTATTACATTGTGAATTGCAGCAGCTGTTGACTTTGTTCACTGGATGTTTAGAAATATTTTGATTTAGGAAATAATGTCAAACTTAAAGTTTCACATGCAACTAAAACAAATCTGAAACTCGTGAAGTCTATGGAGGGGAAAACCAGCTATTCCTTTTCACTAAAATTGTGTCAGTTACCCATTTAGGAAAATGTTTGTATCTCATCTCTGCAGAGTGAAGTACAAAACAAATTTTTTAATTAGAAAAGGAATTTCTGTCTTACTCAACCTTGTGACGAGGAACAGCAACTTTGGTTTATCAAGTATTTATTTTACCAGTTTATAATTAGCACTTAGTGCTAACTTAATGTACTTTCTTTGTTTTAATTTTGTGAAATATGCACCCTCAATGTAAACTGTTATCAAAAATACTTGAAACTACTTGAAACGTAATGACATAATTGCAGCATTTTATTTTCCATCCAACTTACTGTGTTCTAAATTGTAATTTGATACTTTTCATTGACATTCTTGTTCAGTTTTTTTCTAGTATTTACCATGAATTTCTTGCATGGACAAAGTCACCATCCTATTATGTGAATTCCTTTGTTTCACTCATTAAAGCAGACCCTTTGGCTGACCTATTCCCTTTGGCTCACTTTGCTAAGAACTCAGTCACTTCTTAGAGTGTGTTTATCTTTCAAGTTTCTCAATCTCCAAAATACTCGTATCTACCTCAGACAGGATCAGCAACATGTATTCTAATCTTCTTCTTCCTCATAACAAATAAAAGCATACTCCCACATGGCTGGGGAATACAAGCATATATTTAGTCAGCAAAACTGTGTATTAGGTTAAATAAAATAAGCTATTGCCTCATTGGAAGATGCATTTATTGTTGGAGACACACGTATATTGCATCAGAATGAATGGACTTTAGCTGAGTCCGACATGGGCTCATTTGACTGTATCAAGCACGGGGAAGAGAAAGAAGCCGCGCTGGCAGCCAGACAGTATCTAGAAAGGGTGGACTTAGAAAAAGTCAATATACAAAGAGACGCCAAGAAAGCCAAGCCCCCGTCTCAGGCACCGAGGCCCATGGAGCAGGGGGGCGAAGATGGCTCGTGTGTGTATCACACCACCGCACTTCCAGCCGCTTCTAGAGCATCTACTGAGAATAATCTCTCAATCCCATTATTTAGCTATTTGACGAAATCCATTCTGCATACTGCTGTCAGATTAGTTCTTCCCAAATGCTCTTTTTTTATGACATTATGAACTTGAAAACCAGTGATATCTTCTTACTTAGGATGTGCACATGTTGACAATCTTGAGAGAAATGTTTCCTTCCGAATCTATGCAGTTGTAGTTTTGGTGAGGGGGGTGTGTGTGTGCGTGCGCGCGCACGTGTCTATGTCTGTGTATGCGTGTGCATGCACAATAACAATTAAAAATATGATTGCTAGAACTTTCTAGTATTCATGGCTATTTACACATTGTCTGAGCCAATGTTTTTTAAATTCCTTTTTCCCTAAACAAGTTACTTTTCAAACTTCACATGCTTGTGCACAGATTCATTCATGGGTGCCTTGAAAATGTATTGGCTGTTTTATCTTAGATAAGTCAAGTGACTGACGTAAGCCCAGTTTTCTATGGTAAATAATGGAGAGTAAACGGGACCTTCTGGCTTATTTTGGAGTTGAAATCAAGTGCATAAGGAAGATGTCTGGTAAAGTGGCTTCCGCATATAAATTTTATTTCTATGCTCAAAGTAGAACTTAGCTAAATTTTAATCTAATTGCCATGTCATGCAGTGTGCAATCATCCCAACAGACTCAAGCAGCCTTTGGATCCGCCACAGCCACATTTTTATTGGACCTTCATACTGATGGCTGCTGGGTGCTTCCACCCAGGACCCTGCACCTCCGAGGCTGCGGAAGAAATGGGCTAGTCAGTTAATTATAGCTGTGATTACACAAGGAAAAAAAATACGAAAGTAATAACTTACTTTTATGAGAAAAGTAAGACACAACGTCATTTCCTATTCTTGTATGTTCCTCTTTTCAAAAATCTTTCATGACTCAAAAAGTGCCTTTTGAACCGAGGAACTCCTCCCTCTTCTGAGGTGAATGTGGACACTGAGGTCCTGGGCGCTCCTACTACTGCTGTGGGCATGAGGGGACGTCCTCCAGGCCTTGAGCTCATTCATTCTTTTCACGGAAAGTTGTATTGAGTGCGAAAAGTAAATGGAAGTCATTTCTGGTTTAGTTTAGGAAATGAATAAAAGGTCCCTCTTTTCCAGGAACTTACTCTCTTCTAAGGGAGAACAAAACATAACTGTTAAACATCTGGATTATTCTATGTACAAACAAAAAGAGCAGCCATGGAGGGAATGAGGCACATTGATAGAAAGGTGTCCGGGAGGAGAGACAGGTGGACAGAAAATGGAGGTTAAGAAGAAGGTCGTTTTCAGGAAGAAAATGATATGCAAATGTAGGCTGCCTTGGAAGAAATGTTTCATTCAGAAATGGTGGAGTTGCAGGGGTGATGATGATACCACGATTCTGATCATCAGAGGTGGTTAAAGTGAAATCTAGGGTCACGTCACCTTAAAATCAAAATAGTAAAGACAGAGAAAATGAGTCGCAGTATTTAATATTATATGTATGACAACAATTGAAATTTTATTGGTAAAATATTTTAAGTGTACAAATACATATATTTTATTTAAAGAAGATATGTACCTTTTAATTTTAAAATAGTAGTCCATTTCCGAGTTTATGTTTTCTAGTTAAATTTTAAATGTTTCTCAAAACATCAATGCTTCATAAATTTTTGAAAATATTACCAGTCATTGAATTAGAGAAAAATTTTGGACTTTTTTACATAGTCCACTTAAATTGCTTATTTCTCACCTAATTTTTCAAATTTTCAAACTCGCAGTAATTTTGGGATGTTGCCATCAAATTAATCTTTACTAGCTGGGTTGAATTGTCCATCTTTCACAAAATTCTCCATTCTTCCGTTATCATTAAGCCAATTAGTCTTGATTTCCCAGGGCCAATGCTTTCAATTAAATCTGTACTTTTAGGGCTATCTGTAAATAGCCCTTTTTTTTTTTTTTGCAATCACCAACCCCCCCCAAAAAAAAACAGATGGTATCTTTTCTGAAATTATTATCCGCGTACTTAATATAATGGAACTTCAATTTTGCTTCTCATTTCTTCCTGTTGTCCTAGTTAACCAGTCATTTATATCTTCAAATATTAACTAATTTCATCAGATTCTGATTATTAATTCCCTGACTTGTCATTATCTTATAAAAACTAAAATAATGTTTCCTCAGTCTTTTATAACCTTATTAAAAATTTTTTTATGCCTGACTATGAATCTACTGTAGATTAATATAAATTAGCTACAAATAAATATAACCCTTATGTGGTTTTTTTTAAAATACAATATTTTCTAAATAAAGCATAAAATTCAGTGACTATGTGGACTTTATGATGTTTGATCTCTGTAGATACTGAGGCAATGAAAAGTGGTGACTCGATATTGTGAGTCAGATTTGACATTCTCTAGGATACAAGTGGTTAAAACATAAAAATTTAATACGCTGGGAACCAAAAGAAGATTGTTGGATATAATTTTCAGCTTCTAGATCATTATTTCACAGAGCTCAATGCCAAGGTCTTCCTCTTTAGTATACTAACTCAACAGGGAGGACACTGGTCTTAGAATTTTAACAATGATATCAGAGTCGTGTTGGCCTCATAAAATCTGTTTGACGCATTTCCTCTCGGTTTTTGGGAAGTATTTGGAAAGGAGATGTTTTCGTTGGTGTTTGATATCTTGCTGGAACTCAAGAGTGAGGGCCTCTGTTTCTGGACGTTTGCTTTTTGGGAGCTGTTGATGACTGTTTCAGTTTCTAGGCTTGTAAGGGGTGTGTTCCTGATTTGTTTCTCTGAGTCAGTCTTGGATGGTGGCAGGCTTCTAAGAATTTGTCCCTGACTTCCAGGTGATGTGATTTATCGGCATACAGAAGTTCACCGTAGTCTCACAATGCCCCGTGTGACCTCTATAAGGAACCCCGTCGAAGTTATTCCTTTTTTGAGATCTTTATTATCATTGGTGTTTCCATTATTGACGTTGATCCATTTGTCATTATCAAGTTAATCTCAATTTATTGGCTTTTAACATTTAGGGCTGCCTTTTCTCACCGTAATGTTAATGTATCCCTAAGCTCACTACCAAATGTTAGGAATGTGCATGCTCCTCATTTCAGAGCACCTCGTTTCTTTTGATGATTGAAGGATTCTGATCTATCACTATGTTTATTTCTCCATATTATGACGTTCAATAAATGCCTTGTTTTGATTCCTCTGACATAGCCAGTTTCTTTCCATAGGAAAAAGTAGAAAATAATTTGTACTGATTTTACTTAATGCCCATATAATCTACTAATTATATGTCAAAATTTAAATTATACAAACAACACTTTCATTTCTAAAAGACATAAGAGGTTTAAAAAATTTCAGTATGGTTTTCAAAATATTTACCCAGAATTTAAAATTTCAACCATATTTTGTTTATTTTATTTTATTTTATTGCTTTGAATAGGAATTTTAGGGTCCTGCATAGGATTTCTGGAACTTCTCTTTTATAAGCTTACAGGGTTATAGTCATATGGTATAACAGCCTCTGCAGTGCCAGTTCAATCCCCGCTGGGTAAGGGTCCCACATGGCATGACAGAGGCTGCCCGCTGCTCCCCTCAGCAGTGTATTTCGTCATTCTGCCTGTTCTGTTCCCCACTCTGGCTCTGGTGAATTCTCTCACTCTCCCATGCTTCTTACTGTACCCAGTGCTTGTAAAAATAAATAAACAAACAAACAAACAAATAAATAAATCTTTAAAAAAAAAAAGGAATAAAACACTCAGAATACTTCCCAATTGTATTTATTAGGAAACAATAGTAGATTTATTGCATTATTCATGTAAATGATATGTAGATTTTATTTGAAAACAAATAACATAATTTTTTGTGTAATGTCTAATAAAATTATTAATAACATGTGGGAGAAATGATAACCACTTTTGCTTGGTCCTTTTATGGCATTCTTCATTTAATGTTTACTAATAGTTTAGTTGACATATAAAATTCTATTAATTTCAGATGTATTCAAAGTGAGTCTGTATTTCTGTCACTGAGAAAAGATCACTGCAATGTCCAGTTAACATCCTTCACCATCCATAGTTAGAATGTTCTCGTGATGATTGCTTTTCATATCTGCTCTCAGCAACTTTCTAATCCATAATATAGTATTAACTACCATCACGGTTAGCTTGCTTTTTTTTCCTCTTTAGATTCCACATACAGGGGAGATCATATGATATTCATCTTTTGCAAACTTATTTTACTTAACATAATGCCTTCCAGATCTATCCATGATGTTACAAATGGCAGAATTTGATTCCTTTTTATGGGCCAAGTAATATTCTACTGTCTATTTATCTGTTCGTTAATGGATGCTGAGGATGCTTCCATGTCTTGCCCATTATAAATAATGCTGCCATGAACATGAGGTTGTATTTATCTTACCATCTTCCCTAGCAAGAGAATTGCTACATGATATGATTATTCTGCTTTTAATTCTGGGGGGAACCTCCTTTTTCCTAGTGTCTGCACCAATTTGCATTCCTATCAACAGTGCATTCACTTTCCTCCCATTTGTTACTATCTTTTTGAGAGCAGCCATTCTAACAGATGGGAGGTGATTTCATTGCGGCTCTTTTTTCTTTTCCCTGATGATTAGTGATGTGAATATCTTTTCATATACTAATAGTTTCCATTGCTAATGCATCTTCTTTTATCAAATGAAACTTAAAATGTTCTGAAGATTTTGCTAATGTGGTATAAATATACCCGTGTACCTGAAGAGAAACAAAGCAAACCACTGAGATGCTAACAGGACTAATGTCTAAAATATTCTGGAGTGCGCTTCCACAGTTGAACTTAAAATGTAACTCTAAGCATAAATGACTGCATGATTTTTAAAAGTAATTTTTATTTTATAGGACAGTTTTAGATTTACAGAAAAATCACAGAAAGTAGGATTTGCACACAGCTGGTTTCCACCATTAACATCTTAACATCTTACATTCATTGTAATGTTGGCATAAATTATTCACCGACATCCACACTCTAGCTGTAATTTCTTAATTTACCTGATGACATGGTTTGTGTCGGAACCAGGCTAGGGGCCACATTCCACATCGTGATCACGCTCCCTTGGCTTCTCTTGGCATTTCTTAGACTCATTCATTTTTTGATGACCTTGACAGGCGTGAGGAAAATGGGTCAGATGTTTTCTAACATGTCCAGATACTGGTATTTGCTTGATGTTCTTGATGGGGGTTAGAGGTTTGGGGGAGGAAGACCACAGAGGTCAGATGCCATTTCCAGTATAGCCGTCAAGGGCACATACTGGCAACAGGATTTATGACCCTCACGCAGACCGGGTCTCCCTGACCAAGGAGCATTTCTCCTGTCTGCAGTTCTGTTTTCTCCCCTTACCATGCTGTGCCCTTTGGAAGAAAGTCTGGGCGCACACACTGGTGGGGTGTAGGGAATAGAGCTCTCCTCAGGCCCTGGAGGGTGGAGCACCCACAGCAATTGTTTGTAACTCCACGCAGGAAATTCTTCTCTTGTCACTATTCATATATATCGATAGATGAAGTTGGGATGATTTGCATCTTCCAGCTCAAGAGAACTTTTAATTTAGATGTTCTTTAATAGTCAGGGGCAAAAACATCCGGGCTTGGAGCAAATTTGGGTTCCTCAGGCTCGAGGTTGGGTTGCCTTGACGTCTTTCTGAAGTTGTGCACTTCTCGTTAGAGGTTGTGTGTTGTAGTTCTTTTTAGCTCACTGTTAGACGCCCCACTGGTGTTGACTTCAGTTGTGAGGGAAGGGAATGTTCTGGAACCTAGTGATGATAGTTTCTCTTGCTTTGCTCTCCTTCCATGAGATGGGAAGCTAGAGGAGGCTGTAGCTGAGGCAATGCCTTCCCCCCACTTTGACTGTGTCTCCCCATGTTATACACTCTTCTCTAGTTGAAGAATGTAGCTGAAGAGATAATTGCAAATTTGAGTATTGGGAACCTATGCAATATACTCTTAACCACAAGAGACTTATTGCTAAATTAATACTGCATTTGATAATGAAGCTGTTTCAGTGAAATTTATTTCTGTCCTTTAAGATAGGTTGGCGCTAACAAAGCACTAAAGCTTCTTTGGGTGAATATGGTCAGATGTGGTCAATTCTTCCATTGGATAGTTGCAGTTTCAAAGTGATTGGCAAAGTCGCTGTCAACTAAAGAGCCGTCACAGGGAATGAAGGCTGGCTTACACTGCTCCATTCAAGTGTCTTTCCAAGGAATTCAGTTTGGTTATAAACACTTATTGTATTAATTTTTTTTTTAAAGAAAAGGATTTACATACTACATGAAAACCTGGATTTGAGTCGCTCAAAGCGCTCTATCAAATCTAAGAGAAAATGTGTTACTCTTAGTTAATTTCAGCTTGAAATTCTGTAGTAATTATTTCTGGCATTTTGGATGGGCTGAAACCTCCCTCCAGCTTTAAAGCTAATGACATGAAACCCCTTTCTGTCCCCAAAATGCTATATGACACATAATTATTTTAAGTGTTTAAAATTCAAATGACTGTTATTTTAGAATTCTATGAAACTCCTTGTGATAATTAGAGATCTGTCTAGAGCAAAGTGACTGCGTATCTAACTATCAGTTTTGGAAGAGGCAACGGGCGTGCAAATTGGCAGTGACTTCTTCCTCGGCGTCTGCCCGTCTCCAGGTTGTAGCATCTGCATCTGGAGGTGGGTTTGAGCAATGTCAACTCCAAGTTCATCTTTCCTGTTTTTTTACAAAATTTGACTTTCATGGAAACAACAAACAGGAAAGGGATTTTGAACTGCAAAGTATTTGCAAACTTGTGCAACATTCATGCTTTGAGATGCATGAATTTGAGCCCTGGCTATTATTATTCAGCTCTGTGACTTTTGGCAAGTTACTCAGTCATCCTGTGTCTTTGTAAAATTGGGATAATACCTTATTTTATTTTATAAAAGTTGGATTAATATATAAAGTAAACTGCACACCCTGAAGATAGCCAGTATTTATGCATGCCAATATTGTTAGGTACTGCTGTAATATTCATAATACATAATTAGAATTCATCAAACACGGTGCCACATTCACATCGAGTTTATTTACAAGGAGCCCCATCCCGTAGCACAATTGCTTTAGAGGGTCAAAAAGAAAAACTGCGATGAAGCAATCTTATTTTAGGATCTGTCAGAACCAATATGGGAGATCACTGCTTGAACAAAAAAATTTAATCAGCTTTCCAATTCAGTCCTTCATCTTTCTATACACGGGGACCTTACTTCCTAGCCACAATTGAGTTTTGGAAATATGACAGTATCTTGATATTTTCTATTTGAAATAGAGATTAAAATATTCAGCAATCAAAATACGAGTCATTTTCATCTGATGCCTTTGTTAGCGGAGGGTCTCGCCTTCCAGCTAGCCAGGCTGTGAATCCAGCCTTCGGAGAGTTAAACTGTCAGAAGGCGTGAGACAGGTTGGCATATCCTGACAACCAGAGTAGAAGTGACTTTTCTAATATGGTATTTTTTTATCGAGTGTATCGGTATGTCCCATATGGATGCGTATGATCGAGGGGTACAGGCCCGCCCGTCTTCAGGAGGCTGTGTCCACCCACCCTCCCACCAAGGGCCGCCTCATTCCGCCACCACAAACCAGGGGCCTGATTTCTGTGTTCTTCTAAGACGCTTGTTCCCAGCAGTGATGCAAGTGCTGCTGCGTTCAGTACTTTCCACGTCTTGCCCCAATTAGATCCTCAAAGGCTCACTTCATAGATCCACTTTGCAGGACACCGGTCATTCCTGTCAGCGAGTGTCTGAAGCCGGGACATGCAGAAGCTGGTCCAGGGCTCTGGCTCAGTCGTGGGTCCTGCCTGTGGTCAGTACCTCTGACACCCGGGACCCCCGCTGGAGGTGGTCTCTGCTTTTCTTGACCACTGCTTGTTGGTACCCTTTTTTTTTTTTTTTTTAATTTTCCTGCCATTCTCAGAGAAGGACAGCTTTTGCAATAAACTAGTGAGCATCTTTATGACGCGGGGCCTGAGGGAAGAAGGCATGCCCTAATCTTTTCATAATCTGATTCTGCAGCACACACAGCAGCTTGAAATCCTAAGCCACTGAGGGTGGCCGCTTCATCCCCTCCGGGACTCTGGTGTGGCGAGGGAACCAGCGCCTCCCGCTGGTGTGGGCACTTTGGATCAAGACAGCTTCAGCTGATGGCTTGTAATGAAGAAGCCACAGCTCAAGGGCCTCTCCGAGCTCGTGTGAGGAGAGAAGAGAGTGTTCTAGACCCCAGGTATTGTCAACGTGGATACAGAAAGTATCATCTTAGGATGTCTTTGAAAAATATCCAAGCCAGGGGTCTGGCTCCAAAAATTCTTATTAGCTGGAGGTAGATGGGACCTGGAAACTGGGATTTAAAAATTCTGGGCCTCCCTGGTGGCACAGGGGTTAAAGACAGCTCTATCAAGCTACCAGCGGACACTGCAGCACGAGTTCGATCCCCAGCCAGGGAGCTACCCCCATGGCACAGCAGACCTCTCCTGTCTCCCCGCTGCTCCCCTCAGCAGTGTATCTCAGTGGATCTGCCTGTTCTGTTCCCCACTGTCTCTGTGAATCCTCTTACCCCTGCACCTCTGGCCTACACCCCAGTTCTTGAATGCATAAATAAATAAATCTTTGAAAAATTAAAGTAAGAATCATTCTCGTACTCATGGGTTTTAGAATGCATCCACTGTGACCAAATACCACCCAGTACTAAAGAGGCCTCTTTCCATCGCTTCCGAGTGCCCAGAGCGCCACATGGAGGCCCCTCCTTCCCCACAGCATGCTGTTCATTTTGATAAACAGCAGTCATGATGAACAACATGGAAATTGCTTATTAATATGATATCACTGCTGACTTTGGTTGTTTTTTTTTCTTCTGATGAGCACAACCGACTTTTGAAGCAGAAAAGGCCTGCCGTTAACCCTATTATTTACAGCCTCTGTGATTCGCCAGCAGAGTCTAACACTTGCTGAGTCAAATGGTGCCTGGAGAAGTGTTTGTCATGTACTTTCTCTGCTTGGTCTCTTTATGTGGAGTGAATGTACCCAATAGAAATAAAATCTGATGAACCAGGACCCAGAGTCCTTTTTCTTTGCATCCCAGGCAGCTGATGCTTTGGTTAACATTGCACACTATTGTTTTCAATGTTAGAACTTTCGAAATTAAAACTGAAAAGATCCTTCTCTGGACATTGTAAGAATAGTTAACATGTATACCCGTGGTTGACATCAGTGAGGTTCTCATGGAAGCTTAGCTGCTACAGGCGTCTGGTGTTTTACCTACGCCTGTGCCCGGGGTGTGTACAGGGGGGGGCTGCAGGCCCTGAAAGTAATGACAGACGCCAGTTGCGAGGTGTCTGGCTGGGTGACTCTCTTCTTTAAGATGAATTCACACTTGCTGCACTTATGAGTCAATTTTATTTCATGCTCTATTACAGGATAAGAAATTGGTAGAAGTAAAGTTATTCCTTGTTATTTTTATTTCAATAACACAAAATGTCAGTTGGGTTTATTAAAGTAAACAACCTGAGATAGGCACTAGGGAGGGGGAGGAGCAGGAGGTGGAGAGGAGAGAACAGGGGCGGAGAGGCAGAGAGGGTGGTGACACCTGCAGTAGCCTTGGAGATGGGAAAACAGGGTGACCACACCTGAGGGGAGAAATCCTGTACCGTGAAACAATAAACAAGGATGTTTAAAAACAAACATACAAAAACCAAAGGTGTCTATAGGATTAAAAAAAAAGAAAAAGAACCAGGAGCCGTGGTTTTCAAATGAAGTGCAAGGCTTTTTCACCTGCACCCCGTCTTTCTCGAATGTCTAGCTGGATATGTGCACCAGCTGTCGCCCGTCACCCCAGCCCCTTATTTGATACGCTGTGTGTGCAGACATCCCAGAGGACTGCTGTCCTAAGGAGACAGTCGTGGCCTCCACGGAGAGAGGGGTGACACCTGTGGAGAAAGAGGCAGAGATTTTGGCCTGAAATCCGGGTCTGCCTCCCGCCGCAGGTGCCTGGACCAGAGGGGGCCTCTGAGCCCCGGGGAGGCACCGGCAGCCCAGGCCCTGCTGCAGCACTCGCGTCTCCAGAACTGAGAGAACACGGTTCTGTTTTCGGACCCCCAGTTTGTGGTACTTCGTTCTGGCAGCCCTCGAAGCATTTTATTTCTCTTTTTATTACTTAGACTCTTTATTCCTTTGCTTTCACTTTGCTAGGGGTGCTTTTCAGTAATGGATTCCTGCTGGTGACGGATGCTGTTCTCCGGTGGGCATCCAGCTCTCTGCCACCCACTCCCAGCACTCAGCTGTTCACGGCACATACCTTTATTACACCCCTTATCATAATAGGCTTTTATTGTTTATTTATGCTTACTCCCCTTTGCTGAAATATTCAGAAACTAGAATGTATCTGCTTTTGATTCTTTGTTTACCTAGAATCGCTCCTGGTGCCTTGCATATAGAAGAATTTCATGAAAGGTTTATGAATTAGAATTGCCTTTTGGTTTTAGTAACTGTAGTCATGACTGAGTATTGCTTCTAGAGCTTCTTTGTAATGCAAATTCTGTAATACTTAGGAATATTGAAAACTTGCAGGAAAATGTGTTGGGCAAATATGGGAAGTGAATTTATTTCCCTAATAGTCTGTAAATTTTCAGACTAGAAGCCAGTGCCTTGTATCATTAAACTTTTCACATTAAATGATTTTTTTCCTGTCTGAATATTTGCCATAAGATTTCTCTTTAGGAATAATACATATATTTGAAAATTAGATTTTATCATGTTCAGCGTTTTATGTATCACATTTTAAAATGGATAAATTATTAGTAGAAACTTCTGGGGCCATCTAAAATTGGAGTATCACTTCATGAGTTATTTTTGTACTTATTTTTACACTCAGTGAAAAAAATAACAACCCAAAGATATTTAATATAATAGTAGGTAATATAGAATATTCCATATTTATCATTTATGTTACTAAAACTGGTTGGATAATGATAACTTTTTCGATAGTTATTGATAGTAGCAAGTAGATACCCATTATAGGGTTATGTAGTGATGTACTTAGGCAATGATATTCTCTGGCAGACCCGAATCCTGGGTGACAAGAGGGAACATTTTGATGCACTCAACCTTCCTGTAAACACCATGGAATGTGCTGGAGTTGTGTTCAGTATACAGAAGAGTTGGGATTTTTATCAACAGTTGATGGAATTTGTGAAGACTTGAAAGTCAGGGTACCTTGGACCTCTGGCTAGAAGGTTGTTTGCTAGTTGTTCATCTAGTTGAGTTTGATGACATAAATAAAGCAACCATCCAACTGAGTTCTTGGAGCTGAAGCTTCCTCAGATAAATTAACTTCCATTTTATGCAAAAGTAACACCAGATGCTCAGGGTTACCCAGGAGCACCTGCTGTGTGGGATGGGGTGAGAGGGAGGCAGCCACGCAAGAGGGAATGTGAACGTGGTGGTGAAGCTGGTGCTGAGGGCAGTGACCTCACGGAGAAATCAGGAAAGAAACTGGCGGAGAGGCCTGAGTGGGAAGCTGCCGTCCACCACTGCGGAGCAGAGAGGAACGAAAGAGTGTCCCCGGGACCTCGAGGTGGCGCCAGCATTGAACTTGTTGGGTTGTTTCACTGAGAAAGAAAGCTTGGAGGAAGAAAACACCAAGTTTTTACTTGTTATCTCTCCCAATGGTATGTGAAGTTTATGAGAACAGAAATTCTATTCGTCACACATTGCAAAGTCTCAAAACAGGGTCAGGAGCAAGACAAATATTTATCAAACACGTGCATTTAATGGGAAAATGCCTTTTCCATTCAGAACAGTATAAAATGTAATAATATGAACGTATTTAATTTAGCAAGTTATTTGTAGAGACAAAATTGAAATTCATTCTTAGGTAGGACACAAAATCATGTACTCAGAGTGTGGGTGAAAGGGTTTGCATGGGGCTTTTGAGGAAAGAGGGGAATAATGGGTCACAACTTCTCCAAAATCACACGCTCACAAGCAGAGTGAACATCCTCAAAGCACAGCTGGAACACGCTGCCCTCGTGTCAGCAGTAGACCCCTACCACTACCGGCTCAAGTCTCTATCCGTGTGACTGTGGTGTTAAGGTGCATTAAAATTCGACTTTGAAATGTTATTCAATGTCTTCTGAAGGCACTAAATCCGTGGCTCACACATTTTTACTAGAAATGATCTACTCAAAAAGAAAGACTATTTTTATACATTTTTAATCCAGAAGACATGCTGTTTTATTAATTAGTGTACAAAGAATTGTTAGGTTAGATGATTATGTTCAATTAAGTATAATGAATATAATTAATGTAGTTGCTGTTTTAGGTTCTTGAGTTAATGGTGTCATTACATGCTGCTGTTTCTGTTGTGGTGCTGATTATTGTTATAATAAGGCCCAGACTACAATGTCAGGAAAGCTAACATTTTATTCTCTTAGAGCAATTTTACATATAGACATACTTATATATAATTTTCTAAGGTATTTTTTTATTTTAGAAATTGATACATATATAATTTATTTTGGGGTTGTCATTTAAATAGCAGATCATAACTCAAACCTGTGATACGATGATAACTTTTGAAGTCATTACATTAACCACCTTAAAAATGTTTCTTTATCTATTCTGACAGAACACTTTTCAAATGAAATGTATCAAGATAAGCTCAAAAGACAAGCTTCCACACCTTTTTATCACCGGAAATCGGAAAACTCGTTCATTGGCGTTCCCATACACTTTTCTTAAGCATCTTTGATGTGCCGAATATTTAAAATAAGGTGATTTTTCCTTCCGCAACACTTCAATATTTTACTTTTATGTAAAAACAATTTCTGTAATATTCACCATCAATAACAACGCACAATACAATTTTATAATGATTATAATGTTTTCCCATCCACTGGTTGTACAGGTGACACTAATGAATATTTAATTACTGATAAACGAAAATACTTATAGCTTTCAGCAGTGCTGTAAGGAGCACACGATCTACATTTTCCTAGATGTTGGTAGTAGAAATACCATAATTAAATAAAATGCTTTTAACATATTAGGAAGCTGTTGTTTATTCGAAGCTATACCTATATTATGTTACATTGGAGGAATGTGAAGGAATTATTAAGTTATTTTTTATCTTTCCATTTTGAATAGGAAATGCATAATTCAATGTGTTTTATTTTCTGTCATTTTAGGCACCGAAGCCAGCAAGCCGCTTGACTTCCGTTATGTGAGTTAACTGAAGTTTCCACTTATAAATGTTGGAAAGAATAAGATACTCCATAAATATTTATTTGCTTAGTTAAAAAAATCATTTTGACACCATTTTTCTACTAGTAAACATTTGTAGTTTTCTGCCTCCCACCCATGTATTTTCCTTGACGGTTGAAGTTTGAGTTTCCTTAGCATCCGATTTTACCTTTTAATTTTTGAGAGCTGGGGAGGACTTTTCCTCTGGGCCTAGTCAACATGATGGGTCATGGGGGTTCATCTACCAGCAGGCCTTTCCCTACTGGGAGGAGAGGCTATTTCTTTTGGTCTGCTTTCAACAAAAAGAGTCAGTGCAAATTAGGGGTGAGAGCTTCATTTGAAAGACATTTGGTGCAGCATTTTGAAAAGGCATTGTATTTAAATCAGCTTTTCTCATAGGTAAATACCCACTCCGGTCTGCCCTACCATTTTAGTCCTGAAAAACACATTTTCTGTTCTCAGCGTACAGTGAGGTCTGGTGCTGGCATATTGAGCTTCCATTACAGAGCCCTGCAGAGTCGGGGGTTGAAGCAAAAATCGTTTTCAATCAGATGTGGAGGCTGGAAGTCCCGCATCCATATATTTGTTTTCCTGTATTTTATTCTGTATTGTTCTCTTTTTCCAATTTTATTATTCTCTATCCAGCTCTGTCTAATCTGATGTTCAATAACAATTTTACTTAAAAATGTATGTGGATGTGTGTGTGTTTAGGTGTTGCTCCTGGGAACACTACAGGTCTTTTTCCTCATAAATTAAACCTCTTGAGTTAGCCCAGTAAATTCAGATTCTAATCTGATTCTCTTTGGTGCAGTTTTACTTATTTATTTATTTTTCGAATCGATTTATCTCACCCTAAGATTAGCTTTGTATGTGGTATTCTCCAATCCATCTCCTTTCATCCAGAGATCAGGCACCTGGATCCCATCTATTCCCTGATGGCATGTGGCAACATCTTTGCTTAAAAATACTCCTAAAACCACATTCCATTGTTTTTATGGTCTCTGTTTTTTTTTCATATCTACATATCAGAAAACATTAAATTATTTCATCCAACATTTTGTTTTATATAATCAATCTTCCACATCTGATTTTATCTAAATCATATTGATGCTATAAAATTTTTAATACCTCTAGAATATATAATTTTAATGTCCCTTCTAATTCCCTACAATTTATGATGCTTTCACTTTTGGTAACTCGTCATTAATATATAATTAATTGCATATGGTATAAAATAACTACTTTAAGAATTCAAGTGTACATAAATAGCAAAACAAAGACCAATTTCTTATAGTTAGTCTAAATTATTAATGTGTGGATTCATTCACTCTAAATGTTTGCTTCCCTCATCTTTACCCACCCTACCCATAAAAACAATAATGGGTTTTTCTTACACTGGAAGGAATGCCTTATTAGGCTCCATGATACAAAATAATTCTCAAATAAAGCAATAACCTCTTAACTTGATGTCTTACCTATCAACATGGAAATGATTATAATCTGTTGAGTCTTGAAAACAGTACTCATGTTTACTTGGTGAATGTACAAATTAGCTATTTTCTGAAATACTTTCAACAGGATACATATAAAATGGCATTATGTGAATGTTAATGAAAAGGCTACTAAAAGTCTATGTGTTAATTTTAGGGGGATCTTAATTTTTGGTCCTTAAGCCCAATTAAATTGGGTACAATATTAATTTCATCTTGTGATGGCTCTTCAATATTAATTTTTCTGTATTATTCACACCATATTAACATTCCGTACATGAAGAAACTGCCTGCACAGTAACTAGAAGAGCGTGTCTGCTGCTAGGGGCTCCCTCAGCGGTGTTTTCTGCATTTCCCTTTCTCTCCTCTGTGCCTCTCCTCCTTCCTTTCTTCTGCTCCTGTCTCTTTCTCTCAAAACATGGTTCTCTGCGACTGGATCTCATCAGCCTTTCTTGTCACCTAATGTCTTGCTCATTTCAGACTCTTTTCTCTGAACCACCAAGATCCTCCTTTCGCCATCGAAAGCCATGGCCAAGGAGTGACCAGCACCGCTTCGCAGTCATGCCACGTTCCCTGTGGCTCACCACGCGTCTCCAGAGAAATTGTATTCTGTGAACCTCACTTGGAAACTGTCCTGTCTTGATCTCAAAAATTACCTTGCAAACAACTTTATTCTTTGTTCCTTTAGCCGAGCCCTATACCTAGAGGTGCTTTATGTATTATCAATGGTGCTAAGGGCTGAATGCGTGTGTCCCCTCTCAAGGTGGTAACATTGAGGGGGGCCTTTGGGACCTGATTATGTCATGAAGACTAAGCCCCCGGGCTTGGGACTAGAGCTCTCCCAGGAGACTCAGTGATGTCCTGTCCCCTCCCAGCATGGGAAGACACTGAAAAACAAGCCATTGAGGCAAAGGGATGTGGACCCTCGCTGGACAGAGAATGTGTCGGCATTTTGATTCCAAACCTCTCAGCTGTCAAAATGGGAGGACTGCAATTCCGTTGCTTCTGTGCCACATAGTCTGGTATCTTGTTACAGAACTAAGATGGTCAGGTAACAATGGTTGACTGCTTTCCCTAAACTCTATTCTTTAGCTTCCTCACTGTACTTACAACTCTAAACTAATGTTTGGATAGCACTTTATAATTTTATAAAACAATCTCAAGTATATTATTTCAACTTCCTATGGGAGATAGAATTATCCATATCTTACACTGAAACAGGCAATGAAAAAGTTTAAATAATTTATCTAAGAAAATAAAACAAAATTCCAAAGATGACTGGAGAAGTATTTACCTAGTGCAGTTCCTGGTCTACTTTAGATGATTAATAAATGCTTGCTGCATGAATAAAATAGTAAGACAGAGGTAAGTTGAGATCAAAACTCTTTGCTTGCTAACTGTGTGATCACACGTGATTTCCTTGAGCAATATCAGCCTCTGTTTCATTATCAAAAACTGAAAACAATAGTGTCTTTTTAAAATAATTGTTATGGCCATTAAACAGAATAACCTAGGCATAACTAACACTGCCAATTTAGCTTTCTTCCTCTTTTATCTAAAGATGAAAGTCAAGTGTTTGCTGTTGCAGGAGAAACGGCAACCTGCAGAATTCTGGATCCTATCCTTTACTGAGACCAGGTATTTTATTTCTCTGCTACCTTCTTTTTTTATCTCTGAAAATTGTGTTACTTATCACCTTCGAAGTGAGGACAAAGTATGGAGCTTCAGGTGGTAAAATAGGACCACATTTGCATTTTGCAGGTTGTACATATGTGTTTGTTCTAATGTCCATTTCTGTCAAGTGGCTTTGAAAAGTTAAAATTTAATTTTTTAGTTTAATTTATAATCCATTTAAAAGTTGGCTGATTTAAAAAAAGATCTGCCCACACAACATGCATTCCTGTAGAGAACTGGAGACAGAGTCATGAGAGAAAATAAACTCCCCACACACGAAGGCCATTTGGAGGAATGTCAAGGTCTTCCCTCCAGGGTGTGTCCTCCTCCGGCACCTGTGCAAACAGCCCTGGTCTGGGAGGCGGACGCATCCGACAGTTTCTATAGAGACCACTCTGGTGCAAGAATCCTTTTCTCTTGTTTGATTTTGCCCATCATTCTTAAGCTTCAGACACTCCTACCTAATTATTTCTTCCTTTGTGCTTAGAGCAAAATCAGCTCCATGCTGAACAGTTGAGATCTCCTCTTGGTGGCTGCTTTCCGAGCCCGGGTTTCCGGGGCTGCTCTCCAACCTCCGTGCCTGAGCCGCCAGCTCTCTGCTCCCTTGGGAGCATGGTTTTCTGCACATCATAGCTGAGCCTGCCCAGGGTGGACACATCCTGACGTCTGTCCCTGCTTGGGTGGCTGGTACCTGAGTAAACAATTGTCTGCATATCAAAATGATACATGATTTAACTTATTTTTATCAGTCAACTCATTATTACTACTGACTGCCCAATCTTTGCTGGACACCTGCAGGCTCTTCTTTCATGCAGCACATACATGACTTACATGCCTGAGTAAGACATTCTTCAACATTTTCTTTAGTGCTTATTATGTGCCGCGTACTGACCACACACCAGGCATGCAGAGATAAGGAAGAACATGTTCTTTCCTGAAAGTGCCAACAATCCGTTAAAGTCTTTTCATTTTGTTGTTTTAAGATAGATTTGTGGTTCTGACAACAAAGAAAGGGCATGTAAATGACCTATTAACCTAGTTTTTTACACTGGAGGGAAATGATTTGCATTAAGTAATGCACACAGTCAGACGAACAATACTTTTGACAAGGTTATCAAACCCAAAATGTCCATTCTTTCACTGCTGAATTAATCCTAGGAGGTCAAATTTTATCTGTGGATACAGATAAAATTATCCATGTTACTGATAAACTAAGAGTTTAACTTGAGGTGTTAACGCCTCAACGCCTCATCGCAACGCCATGATGTGACCCTACGTGTGGCCCTTCATCTCGCGCTCAGCCTGCGCGGTGGAAATCAAGCGTAAGTCAGTATGTCTTAGAAATTAAACATCTTCACACTTTGTCATGAATGAAATGGAGTCGACTGCCTTTCTGATGGTGCTAATATTAGATTACTCTTGCAAATTAAAAAAATATAATTCCAAGGTGCTAACATTTCTAGAGAGATCGTAGGGAGAGTGATGTGAAGTGAAATTCCCCAAGTCTCTGCTCTGCAATACTAACGCACTGAATGCAGGCCTCATTATAAACAGCTCAATGGCATTCATCCTTTCGCTCTTGATTTTCTTAAAGTAAGGGCCAAAAGTTTTTTTTTATTGGGGAACCGAAATGTAAGGCTTTCCCCCGACACCTTCCTTGGATAGAGGCTGTGCAGATGGTTTTTGATCTGCTGCCAAGACAAAGTTGCTCATTTAATAATCCTCTTACCTGTTGTCTAGCAAGTGAGAGAGGTAGATCCCTCTGCCTCCATCCGCTGCCTTTTATTTTATTATTTCTGTGCTGCCTAAGGAACTTCCTATGAGCGTTTCTCCTTCCATTTCTCAGTTAGATGTCCACATAGTAAATGGAACCAAGCCGTCAGTCCTGAGTCCGGCCTTGGCATGAGGACAGAAACCCTATCTCCATGTTGGATGGTGAGACTCACAGTTCTTGGTGTTATGTGAGCTTCAGAGGTCAGCTGCGTCTCCCCCGGCCTGAGTGGGTTTGTGTTCCCCTGGTTCAGGGTCATCCCGGGGGGTCTGGGGCCGTGGGCAGGTGTTCGTGAGCCCAGCACTCCTGCACATAGCAGGTCACCTGCCTGAACGAGGTCATGAAAATACCGTCACCTCACATATCTCTCGATAGAACTTGTCATTCATCTATGGCCAAAGCCAACAAGGGCCGTCTTATCTTCCCCTTCAGGACAAGGGGTGAAATCACGACCCCCGTAGTGCGTCGCCCTCTTGCAGGAAGAGAGTGAGAGCGGCTGGGGTGTGCCTGCAGCCAGCACACTGTCTCCAGAGCCCCCTCCCTCGTTCACAGAATGCTTCCTCCATAATAAGCAGAGCTGATATGTCTCCTTTTCCACTGGTATAATCGTTGGGTTTTTATTGTTCTCGGAAAGAACTAATGAACCTATGAAGTCTGGATAATAATGGAACCTGAGGAAGAAAACAAGGAGATGCATGGTAAATGGGTCTGGTGATGTTCATGACTGATTTACGGCTGGCCTGGCAAACAGACTGGACCCTAAGGGGGACAAGCATTGTCCACTCAACCACTTTTTCCCATTAAGATTAGGAAACACAGAATTGGGGCTAGTATTTAGTGTCCTGACAAATCCCTGCTATTTCCTTTCTATTTTGAGTTTGGCTATTTGACACAATGAAATCGAAAACTTGAGACAGCAAAGAAGGGGCTTGTTTGAGGAAAAATTGGAAATAAATCCTCGAGCTTTAAAAACGGACATGTTACTCGAAAGATTTGCATTGAAATCCTTCGTCAGATTCAAAACTCTGTACAAATAAGAGTTCACTGAATGGAATATTTTGAGAAAAAAAATGACCTTCCTGCTCTAATTTGTTTCTGGTAAGTGCAAAGCATTTCAGAATGAATAAAAGTTCTCCACTAAGTGTCACTCCCAAAATTCAGTACATGCTTTTATGGGGAACTTCATCTTGAATATCCACATTGACTTCCTATGGTATCTGAATTTTTTAGGCAAGTATTTTTCTTTCCTAACCGTGTATTTCAATATTATTTTAAAGTTTGATTGTTTGGGGGAACACTGCTGTCAGCTAGCTGCCACTTTATTCTCTGGATAAGGTGTTTGAAGAAGCCCAGCAAAGCAGCATGTGCAATTAGACCCGAAACACATGCATTCGTGATGTTTGTGAGTGATGGTGATGAGGATGACCGATTATAAGCCATCTACTCTGTCGTCCCCTTTCTTTGGAAAATACTGCTTGTACTAAATCATTGCAAGTGTCTTATTATAAGTGAGATAATAGCACATAATTCACAAATGTTAAGGAAGTCTGGTTGGTGTAGAACTTTAAATTCATAAATACAATTAAGATGATTAATAAATGTCACTGACAAAGAATTTTAAAAAGCAATGGATTATATCAATGCAATATAGATCTATACTGCATAATCTATGGAAATGGGAAGAAACAAAAATAAAGTATTCCAGGAACTGGTGCCTGTAAATCTTACAGGGAACTAGGAAACTGCTGAGATGAATTTCATTTCACTATTTTTTCACTTCTATTTCAGTATATATATATATATATATATATATATATATATATATATATGTATAGTAATACAAAGGAACCAACGAAACAATTAGCTGAACACTTTGTCCTTTTACTGAAAAGAAGCGGTTTGATGCAAGGTCCCTGGTAGTAGATTCCAGAAAAGGCTTCCAAGTCAGTCTCCCAGGGCCTGGGGCTGTGGGCAGTAGGTTAGACGTGAAGGAACTAAAACAAAAATGCAAGTTGGTCAAGTCTGACTCGTTGAGTTCTGCCGAATCATCGTGTGAGTTGAATTTGGGTCTAGGGCTGCGACAACACCGAAGCACCCCTCACTTCTGAATGTTATTTACCATAATCCAGGCAGGGCAGTTCTGTGCTCCATGTTGTGTTCTGTCTGGGCACTGAGAGGCTATCGCAATGAGAGTGGACACTCATCTGGACCTGTTCTCTGAAACACAACTGCCATCTTAGGAGATACCTCTCTTCCCCATTTAAAATGGACGGGGGCCATTTCTGGTGCTCTTGTTTCACCCCTGCAGCCTGCCCTGCTGTTCCTGCAGTATGAGCAGAGGCAGGAAAGGACCGCCAGCTGCTGCCATCTCAAAATGGCATAGAAGATGCGGCCTTCCTTGGGCTCGGGCAGATTATCGATTCTGACACTGATTCCTGACTTTAAGGCCTGTCTAATCTTTCTATCCCTTGGCTTTCCTGAGGCTTTTAATGTTTACCTTGCTCCTTTACTCATGAGGGAAAATTACATATATATATATATATGTAAAAATATATGTAAAATATATATATATTTACTCTAAACTTCTATAATATAAATAGAAAATCCAGTTTGATATCTTTGTTCTTTAAGGAAGTGTTTTATTAAGGTTGATTACTACATTTAATATGCTACCTAAGGAATATCTAATTTAAATAAATATTTCATTGTATGAAAATATCATCTCAAAGATTATAAAATAAAGAGCTCAATTTCACACAAATTTTTATAATTTTTACTCCTTGCAGATTAACCTATGGAAAACTAACTACTTTTACTCTCACATTGCCCCTTTTTTTTTCCATTTTACTTAAAGTAAATCTTTTATTATTATTTTTTATTGAGGTAGCATAGGTTTTCAACATTGCCTATGAGGTAGAGATATAGGATCAGCCCCTTTATTGCCCTCTTTGATCTTCCAGTTAGATTCAAAAAGTTTGTAGTAGAATATTGCTTTCAACAAAGACTATTTTCTTATAGCTTCACAGGAAGAAATGGAATTCACTTGATAAAACAAAGATGTTAGATTATTAAGAACAAAGCAAATTCTTCCCTTGAATTAAATTTTCTTCTCTTGTAATTAAAAATCATAAATTTAGAAAAATGATGACGCGCGCATGTGTGTGTGTGTATGTGTGTGTGATCTGGTAATAATGGAAATTAAATTCGTGAGTCAATATCCTGACTCATTACTAAATCTGTTCAACATGTACATTCATCATTGAATGCATCTACATTTCTACAAAAGAGAATTCTCAGGGATCATTTGATACCATTTTTGATATAATGTGAAACTTGATGTGAAGCATGAAATAAATATTAAGCGCAGCATTTGATTCACAAAGTTTATATTTCCTGTTATGAGCCTTTATCACAGCTTAGTTTCCTTGAACTCAGTGTTGCTTTTCCCTTAAAATCTCTCTTGGCTGCAAAGTCTGAAGACTGAGTGAGCTACTTCAGAGGGGCTAAGCTCAGGCATTGTCAAAGCCTCAGGTTCCAGATCTGCCAGGTTGGGCACAAGAAGCAAGACCCACCTGTCTAGTGATGGAGTCGGGGCACGAGTATGACCAACTGAACATGCAACTTGACCTGTTCCTCTCCCGTTTCTACGTCCTCCTGCCTGGCTCATTTCCCCGGGGAAGGAGTAGTGGAGGGGTCTCCTTCCCTTGTGGAACTGCGCTCATCAGTCCACTACACTCCCTACACCTGTCCTGACACTAATGAACTTTCAATTTCAGTGTTAATGCCTGGCTGGTGAGGACTTCCAGCTCATATAAGAAGACAGTGATTGGTGTAGTCTGGGTTAGCTCCCTCAACGTGCGTCATCTGTCTGGTGCCGGATGGTCTCAGGGTGAGGGGAGGGGATGGCAGGTTACCAGCGGAGCTGATGGCTCCTCACTCATGTCAGGAAGGAAGGTCTCATGAGGGAATAAATAAACAGTAAAAGCCTTAACTTAAAAAAAAATGTGTGATACAGTTTTAGTGTAGACAACTATCATTATCCACACACACACAAACACACGCGTGTATATATAATTAGCTTTGAAACATCCTGTGCTCTGGAGCCTGAAACACATGAATTAAGATCCCTGCTCATTCTTCCTTGGGCCACACAAGCTTTGGCAGTCACACACTCTGGTGCACTGAGGTTCATTTGTTGTCTAGTGGGCACACTGGACCGGCCTTCTTGACTACACTGTGTAAGATCTCTTCTAGAAAGTCTTCTCTGTCAGCCCAGCAAAATCTGCTCCTTAGGGTGGCTTTACACCCTAAGGAGGGTGCTTGTGTCAATGCAGTGGTTCACTGGAGGGACTAGATGCCTGCAGAATGCCCAGCTACCTGACTGGTAGCCAGACGTGGCCCGCATCCTCACTCCACAACCAGGGGCATGCCTGCCTGAGCCCCTCGGTCAGCCATCTTGACGTCTAGTTCTCATGAAACTCTCTATATTGTCTTCATTTTCCTTGTACTCAGTGGGCTCTGTATTCTTACAGCATTAAGACCCCTCTATTGCATAAGTTCTTATTTGCTGCCGAAATAACTCTACTTGGAACAATGAAGAAAGTTGCAATGTGTTTTGAGCATGAATTATATGCCAGATATTATTTGAAATTCTTTATACAGAATTTGCTTAATTATTACCATAACTGTATAAGGAGGGAGCTATAATTATGCTCATTTTTAGAAGAGAGGCCCTCACAAAATGAGTTGAGTTGTACATGAAATATCTGATGAGTCTAAAGGCATTTGGACTGATTTTGAACCTGGCTAACCTGATTCCACGATCATGTCATTGGCAAAAATGTGATTTGAAAGCCATGGCAAGGTAAATGCTTTTGGTTGGCATATTGATTCTGTGTTTGCAGGTGAGAAGTGACTATGATAATCGTGTGTATATTCAGAAGAGGGAACCGAAACTCCAGGGTGTTTGGGCACACCCAAGCCCAAACAGCTTGTTGGTTTGCCTTAGAGAATGAAGATCAGACAGAGCCTGGGTCTATCTGAATTTATGTGTTTTAATTATAGCGACTTCAGTTATTATGCAAAATAAAAAAATCAATTCTGAAAGCATTCTTTTACCGAGACTTATTTATGTATCTTTTGAAATGCAAATCTTCAATGAGATGATTTGATTTAGGTATGGATAGAATTAAAAAAAAAAATGAGAGGGAACTTAAGTGCAAATACCATGTGACTAGGATAAGCTGAATGTTTTCTAACACAGGAAGGCCAGAGGGAGATTCCCTGCTGCCCACATCAGGAAGATGGGTTGTCTCTGACCTTGACTCAACATTTGAGGTCAAGGAGCTTGTTCCCTTACCTGAAGGGCAGAGACATAAATTTGCCTTAACTACCTCAGGGCAGTGAAGTGGTCATGTTTGTCCAAATGTATTGAAAATTATCAAAGCTATAAAAATGCAAGTTATTGCTTTCAAACTCTTTCCTTTCCTTACACAATTGAACTCAAGAAGTCCCACGCCTGGGAGACTGGACGCAGAGTGGAGATACTCGTGTGCCAAGTGGGGAAGAGCTGGCAGGTCAGTATACTTCATAGTTTAGAAGACGTTCTAGCCAGGCAACCATTTCTGCTTTCAACTTTCTTTTCTGAGTCTCAGTTTGTCAATAAAACCAAGCCATAAAGTCTTATTTATAGGTTTCTGGTAAAAATTAGTTGAGATATGATATATAGTGCCCAGGATATATGTTACCAAATAATCAGTAACTTTAATAACTGTAATAACTTTAATAACTATAATCATTATTTTTGTATTTATGATCATGTGATTTACCAAAATATATCTAGATTGTATAAATTATCTAAATATATCTAAATTATCTAAGTTCATATGTAAGGTTTTTTAATTTTTTTAAACATTTATTTTACTTATTTATGCATACAAGAGCTGGGATGTAGGCCAGAGGTGCAGAGGTGAGAGGATTTACCAGAGACAGAGTGGGGAGCAGAACAGGTGGATCCACTGAAATATACCGCTGAGGGGAGCATCGGGAAACAGGAAAGGTCTGCAGCGCCCTGTGGGTCAGCTCCTTGGCAGGGATTGAACTCGAGCTGCAACCCTTTGCGCCACCAGGGAGGCCCATCACATGTGTAAGTTTCAATCACTGACAGAGAACATGTACTGTAAAGCAATCACAGGCAACACAATAAACCCATCCACTATATTTGGATGAGTCATTTCATTAAGTAGTGAAAGTTTGGAATAGTAGAGGCACTGAACTCATAAACACATTCACATTTTTAAGAGCATTATGTTTTGATTAACCAAAATAATTAAATACACACACCATTGGCTTTTAATTAAAAAGACAATCATGTTGTTTCATAGACCTCTAGAATCATAACAAGCATGGTGGTTTTATTTACCCAATAATGTCTGAAATAAAATATTTTAAGAGAAACATATATGTGTCTCTCCAAAGGGTGAAAAATAAAACAAGGAATTATATCATTTGATAAATGGGTATTTAGTGACTTACCAAGATTTATGCAACAGTGGGAGGTGAGTATAGTTAAGGAAATCGTTTTGAATGAGACAAACTTAGGCTAAGACTTCAAGGCCTAGGCTTCAGCCAGTGAAAACCAGGAAGGCTGGAGTTCTTGGAAATGATGTCTGGGTTCACTTTCTTGGTTACCGGGCTGATTCCATGTTTATAACCGTGCATGTCAACTATGCAACTGGTTATATCCCTGTTGTAGCTAAAAAAAGCAGTGGGGGAAAAAAAAAAAAACTTTTTAATAATGTAAAATCATTTTTTAATTCTACAGAGAGTAGAATTTTTTAAAACATGCCATCTCTAAAATCTGACAGGCCTAATTCACATTTCAAGATAACTCACTAACACTTATGAGGAACACACATTCCCCACTGTTATTCACATTCCTGAAACTCCGCAAAGATTCAAGCTTTTAAATTCATTCATCAACTTTTAATTTTGAAGTAATTTTAAATTTCAGAAAGAGCTTAAAGGGAAGTATAAAGAAGTCGTATATAATTTCATTCAGCCTCTATTAATAATAGTTGATATAACCATTGTACATCATCAAGGCTAATTGGTTAACGTGGCTACAATATTGTTAACTAAACTAGATTTAATCTGCATTTTCCCAGTTCTTCCACTAGTAATTTTCCCCTGTGTCAAAAATATTTTTTAAAGATTTATTTTATTTATAAGCATACAAGAGCTGGAGTGCAAGCCAGA
Organism: Talpa occidentalis; assembly: GCF_014898055.3. NCBI lineage: Eukaryota > Metazoa > Chordata > Mammalia > Eulipotyphla > Talpidae > Talpa > Talpa occidentalis. The sequence goes on from NW_023605194.1 coordinate 116,752,720, forward strand.
GGTGCGGAGGTGAGAGGATTCACCAGGGACAGAGTGGGTAGCAAAACAGGCAGATCTACAGAAATCCACTGCTGAGGGGAGCAGCGGGGAGACAGGAGAGGTCTGCTGCACCATGTGGGTAGCTCCCTGGCTGCACATTGAAGTTGTGCTGCAGTGGTTGGCGATGGCTTCATAGTGCTGAGACTTAACCCCTTGCACCACCAGGAAGACCCCTCCCCTGTGCCAAGATTTATTCAGGACCATTCTATTCACCTCCAACCCAAGATGTTTCCTTACAATCTCCTCATTTTCTATGACATGGCCTGAAGAGTGTTCTTCCAAAATCCCACAAGACACTGTGGAATAATAGCCATAATCTTGGTTATTTTTGGATTTTCTCATTATTCACCTGGGGCTGTGAAATTTGGGGAAGTAATACCATACGGGGAAGTGTCTTCTTTTCATTCCATCGAGGGGAGACTGGATCCTGTGTTTCTGGTGATGCTGACATTGGCCTCAGGTAAGGCGGCATCTGCCGGTTTCTACCCTATAACCCCCTCCATTATAATTAATCAATATGGTGAGGAGCTACAATAAAACTGTGCAAACATTCTGTTTCGCCTGAGTCGTTTGTGCTTATTTTAACATTCATCGGTGGACCTTGCAATCATGCTGTTCTAATGATTTTCTGGTTCCTCATTCACTGCACATTTTTTGTTTGATTTATTGTGTAAAAGTAGTTCCTCTCCCCTGTGCATTTATTTATTCAATCAATTGTTTGTGTCTGTATGGAGTCAAGGATATTTACCTTCAGTCCAAAGTCTGGGAACTCTTGCCAATGACCTCCTGTACATTCTTCTGCACGACACATCTTGCTCTCTCTGCTGTCAACGCTTCTTTCCCTTCGCTCAGAGGTTGCTCCAGGCTCCTCTTGTATTTTACCTTCCAAGTCTTGGAATCAATTGTCGAAATCTTCTCCAGAGGCCTCGTTCCCGCTGTTGGAGAAAGGTGCAGAAGCAGTGACCTTGGCAGGTGGCGTTACCTCCCGCGCCTCCCTCCCAGCCTGCTCAGCACAGCTGGGAGACGGTGTGTGCAAACCTGTGTTTGCACGCGCGCCACATTCTGTTCCAATCTGTGGAGATATAAAATACACTCACTGCATAGAGTGCACACGTTCCTACATCCTACCGTGAACTGTGTGTGTCCTTTAGACCTCCCGTGCACACCTCCAGACACACCCGAGTTCCTGCTAATAGGTCCACTCATCCATTTGGAGCTTTTTAGCCCGCCCCCTGAGGGAGGCATTCGCTAATACTGTATTTTGTACAGTTCTCTCTGTCTTTACCTTTGCAATATTTCGTCAAAACACTGTTTTCCAAAGCACACGATCAGCTCCTTCACCCGTCTGTGTGCTGATAACTTCTACTTGTCATGGAAGTTAGGTCAGTTCCATGCCACCTGCGTGCCATTGGGGGCCCCTGATGTCCTGTGTCTGTCGTTAATGGATGTGTAGGAAGTTCACTCTGTGGATCCAGTTCCGTGGGTGCTGACAAATACAGAGCCCAGCAGCACTTTCCAGAACAAGCTCCCATCGCCGTGTTTCCACCTGCTGCCTCTGTAGACAGCTCCCCTCCGCCCCTCCCCTTAACACACATTGATCTATTTTCTATCCTTATTATTTTGCTTATTCCAAAATGTCAAATAAAAGAAATCACACAATATGTAGCCTTTGGGAGTTGGCTTCTTTCACTTAACAAAATGCATTTAAGATTTATTCACATTGTTGCACGAATCAATAGTTTATTCTTTTTTATTGCTGAGTAGCATTCAATTATATGGATGTTATCCAGTTTGTTTATCCATTCATCTGCTGAGGGATATTTGGGTTGTCTCCAGGTTTTAGTGATGAAAAATAAAACTGGAATAAACTTATATACAGAATTTATTTCAACATAAGTTTCCAATTCACATGGGAAGTTTCCTAAATGGAGGAATTGTTAAGTCACGGTGTTTGATTCATTTCCTGCCAATTCTTTTTTTTCCTCTAAATTCTTTAAAATTGAAACAACATTTGCATAAAATAACATGTATTGTACAAAGTTTGGTATGTTTTGAAAATCCGTTTCTTCGTGTAACAATTACACAAAAGGCGATTTAGAGCATTTCGATGGTCCCTGAAGATTTCCTCATGTTCCTCCCCAAACGCTCTCACCACACACGCAGGAATGAGTACTGTTCTGATTTTTGTCTCCATAGATTAGGTTAATCGATCTATAATTCCATCAAACAAATGAAAAGGTGCATTATGTATTCTTTTGTGTCTGGCTTCTTCTATTCAGCATCATGCTTTTGATGTTGATTGATTTGTTTTATGAAATAATAAATCATCCTTTTAATGATTGATTCTTTTTCAGTAAAATGAATTTATCACAATCTATTTAAACATTCCATTGTTTATGAACATTTTATTCATCTATTTTTTCCTCCAATTCTTTTGGTTAGATGGATTAAGACGAAATTAATAGTAATGATATATATTTTGTTTGTAGGTGAACGCTTGCTCTTAATTTAGCTAAATTCATAACAGTGGAATGGCTTGGTCATAAGTTATATGTATTTTTAATTTGTAGCTAATAATATTTCCAAGTGCTTGAATCATTTTTCACCCCACAAGTTATATTTTAAAGCATTAATGCTTCACACGCCAACACAGTATTGCTGTTGTCTTTTGAGTTTAGCCATCCTGGTGGGCGTGGAGCAGTGAATAGTGCCCCCTCGTGGCACGAACCTACACTTTCCTGTTGAGTAAATGTTTTGAACACCTTTTTCTTTATACCATGATCACATGCCTTTTTGGAAGGGTTCGCGTTCACTCCTTTTAAAATTGCAAAGTTTACCGTTTAATATTATTACTGAGTTCTTTAGAGTTTTCCTGTAAAACTTTCTCATTAGAGCTACACATTTAGATTATTTTGCACCTATTGGTTTACTGCACTTTCTTAATGGGATATTGTTATAGGCAGGGGATTTTTAATATTGATAATGTCCACTTAATGTTTTTTTTTTTCCCTTAGATGAGTTCAATTAGAGTTCTCTCCATGAAGTTATTATTGACCTGGGTTTATGCACGTATTCCACTAGCTTTTATTCTAGAATATTTTCAATATTAGTTTTTACATTTAAGATTCATCTTTCTGGCTTTACCTTCTGCTACCAGCCACGATCCTTTACTGCTAGTGCCTTGATTGTTGGTGTTCATTCCTTCCAACGTGCACTATTGCAAATAAACAGAGTTGCATTTGTCTTTTTTAATCTTTATAAATTCCTTCTTTTAATTGTATTTTTACATAACGAGTCCTCAAGGAACATGCTGGAGTGATGAATTGTCCTCTTTAGGGGAAAAATATTCAATTTTTCACCATTAATGGTGGAAAGTCCTCTTGTACTGCTGATTTGCTGAGAGCATTTATCCAGAGTACATATTTAATTTTGGGCAATTGGCAAAATTTTTCTACATCTCTTTTAAGTAGATGATAAATTTTTTTCCCACTGTTTTAAATAGGGTGATTGACATCATTTGATTTTCAAATGTTAAACCAACCTTTCATTCTTGGATTTAATCCATATGGTCAGGTTTGCTTATTTTTTAATGAATTACTGGATTAAATTTGCTAATATTTCTCAACTTCATGCATATTAATCTATAACTGCTATTGGATAGGCAAAAATGAGATCAATCTGTATTTTTTATATTAATGTCTTTGGAAGATTTGACAACAGAATTAAATGAGTTTGGAAATATTTGAAAGAGAAAGCTATCATGTAGGATTACCCCTGTGTCTCTCCCTATAAAACATTGCCCTAAAATAATGATGGTTCTAAGTATCATTTTTTATTTATGGTGAAAACTTGAAATTGCTTTGAAAATGAAAGCGAGTATTCACTAAGGTGATATTTTGAGAGATAGGAGCCATCTGCCAAACCACCACTGAAATATTTTACAGAGAGTACTTCATTTTTGCAGTGTGCATGAAATAACATAAAATCATCTTCTATCTAACAGTTTAGGAAGAGATTTTCTGCAAACTGCTGAAATCATATGCCAAAAGCATGCACTTCTAAGATAATTAAGAATGTGTATCATTTGACAGTCTTACATCAATTATCATGATTGTGTGCCCACAAAGAAACATAGTCTTGCCATGCTTATTGCTTTTAATCGAAAATACATTTTCGATTAAAATGTAGTCCAATGTGTGTGGAAAATGTTAAATATAGAATTTCATTCCTAGTGTTGCTTAAACCATTGACCTGACCTGTTATGTAGAACAGCTATTCTAAGAATGTGGTATAGAGCTTTTTTCTTATAGCTGCAAGCTACTACATGAACCTCTGTGTGGTCTCAGGAAGTCCTACCTGTGACACATTACAAGACTGGAATTGATATTAAATCATCAGCAAAGTAATTTTATTCTCATTTGCATACATTTCATGTCAGGAGCTCAAGAACATGCAAAAACATGCCTTCCTCAAGAGTGTTTGTTTTTCATAGAATCACTAAATTGGCCACTACTTACCACGGAGCTCCTGGCACTCCTTTTTATTAAAAAAAAAAATTCATTACAAACTTTGCTTGTTTTCCCACACCCACACACCCACTGACATTAGTTTTCTGGGGTGTGAAGCAGGACTTCCTGGCGGTGTCTTCACATTTTACGTAACTGTTGAAGCCGCTGCTGACACTGGGAATGTCACTGAAAAATCCTGAGACTTTTTGGAGGAAAAAGAAGTGTTATCCAATTATTTGCTCAAAATATAGCACTGGCAAGTAACGGAGAGGCTGCATCGACCTGACTGTCAACTCTTCAAAATCCCCGGCCGCCCAGTTTGAGGCACTATCCTTGTTAACCGTCTTTATTAAACGATTTAAAAATGACAAATTGCAGTTTTGCTCATTTAAGAGAAAAGAAGGAAATAGATACTCAGCAGAAAAAATGTATATGAAGAGATCTGATTTAAATTGGTTGACTTCACAGTCTGAATTCTGGAGACAGTTGCGGCCTGGTGTGTGTGTGTGGGGGGCGGGGCGGGGTAGTTCTCAGATCATTGTGGGCTGAGAGAATTACTTTGCCAGCACATCTGTAACAGCTGTGCAGAGCTGCCATTCCCTGAACAATTCAGGATGAAAAAATAGCTCGAGGTTGAGCTGCTCAGTCATGGAGGTTGCTGGTGTTTCTTTGGCCTGATTTATTCCTCAAGGCCCGCTGCTAACCCTGTGTTTCTACTGAGAGTTCTATAGATTTAACCTTTGTCAGTTAACATTTTTATGTTAGCCAAACAGGGAGGGAAAGGAAATTCTTTACATAAAATTGTAATTTTGGACAGAGACAAATTAAGATCAGTATTCCAATTTATTAAAAGTATATATGATTGTGATGAAAGGCAGATGGCTCAGGGCTATTGTATTTCTTTTTCCTGCCAACGTCGTGGAGAAATAGAAACGGGGCAGATGAGGTGAAATTACAGCAGGAGCCGGCATCTGTGGGGAACCACAGAGGGTCCCCATTTCATTACTCCTGTTTCCAGTGTTTATGGCACTGCTTCTTAATCTTACCTTTCTCATTTTAACTCTTAGTCAAATGCTTAACATGTTGGGTTGTGTAGACGTATTTTCCACACACCACACCCTCAACTCCAGCTGGGATTTGCCACATTCACAACACTTTCAATATTGTTTGCTAAGTCTTGACGAGGAGAGGAAGTCTCCATGGCAAATGCCACAGAATTGAATGTGACAATATTGATATTGTCGCCTCCTGGCATAAGCAACTGCACATTTCCATATTATCTCTTACCTAAGGAACTTCCAGAAATGAGTACAAACTTCTTCCCTAAATAGTAGCCGTATAAAATTCTTCGTACTTTCTATATAGGAGATTGGAGACAGAGATTTCTTGCTTTCTTTCTCATAGTGTCCTCTGTATTTTGGAATACATTTCATTTTAGCATATATGACATCAAAACTATACAACTTTTGTTAAAAACATTGCATATATATTAAAAATACAAGTAAGCAAACAAAATAAAATACACAAGCAAAAGTAACTAATATTTGTTGAATTATAGATCACTTCTGATTTTAAGACTCTAATGTATATTAATCTATTTAATTCTTATTATGACCTTATGAGAGAGTTCCTTATTAGCTTATTTTTACAAATGAGAAGAATGAGAAGTTAAAGTTCTTAATTGCTATATTTTAGTGACCTTTTATTTCCATAATTACATTACTTTGTAATAATGAGTTTTAGTTATATCGGGCACATTTTTCTAGTCTTTCTTCTTTGTGTATAGGATAAAATAGCTCAGTGTTATTTAAAAGTTGCCATCCTGATTATAATGATGTCCTAACAATTTTTTTTTTCATCAAATGGTCTTTAAATGATGATTCTAAGATGTATGGACTTGACTGTGTTTCTAATATTCTGAACACTTGCAGACTAGTGCTTCCTTCCCAATATCTGGTCAACATGGCTACCCTGAAGACAATTTGCACTCCCTACCCCTTCTCATACAGTGGGTTGTATTAGAAAATGTCCTGTAATGGCTTCCATCTCCTGCCCCTTCTTATTGTATCTTCCTCCTCCCCTCTACCTGGAGAACAGCCAAAATGGCTGGATCTGGGGCAGCCGTCTTGGACTCTAGGGTTATCTATGAATGGAGTTAGCAGATGCTTAGTAACACAACAGAAGTAGCCAAATCCCTGAGGATTTTACAGAATTGGATTTCATGACTGAATATGTTTATTTTAGAAAATGGAAACTTCATTTTTGGTTAAAACACTGAGTGTATCATCTGAACTGGGCAGAAGAGTCATTCTATACTTTTGCCAAGTTCTACACCAATGGAGACCGCTGCTTTGCTCTATTGACCTTGACTGTATTGGTTTGTGTTTTTGAGCAGAAACATTTTCTTGCCTTTGAAATCATCAATATCATTTGTCATGGCACAAATATGACCACCCGAGCCAGTGTTCTCATGCATTCAGGATGGTAGGGTGGGGTGTGGACCACAAGATGGTTTTTATCTGGACAGGATTGTTTGTCAGGATAGAACCATTATCCTTCCCTCCCCCACCACCCCCATCTGAACCTGGGCACTTACCCTTTTAACTAACTATGGATTTTACTGTTTCCCCCTACAGGTCTGAGTCATGAGCAATGCTAACCTGTCATTGCTCTTTAACGATTAATTCAACTTATTGAGATCGGCAGTTTGATTAAGAGTTGCTTTAGCAATACTCCTTTTGTCATTGCATAGCAAACAGTACTCTGAATGTTATAATATTTTATTTATTTATTTATTTATTTATAGAGGCATGTTTTATTTATTTATTTTATTTGTTTGTTTGTTTTGTTTTTACATGCACTGGGTACAGTCAGAAGCGCGGGAGGGTGAGAGAATTCACCAGAACCAGAGTGGGGAGCAGAGCAGGCAGAAGGACTGAAGTACACTGCTGAGGGGAGCAGCGGGCGGCAGGAGAGGTCTGCGCGCCATGTGGGACCCTCCTCGGGTGGCCGGGGAGCAGCCGGGGATCGAACCGGCGCCACAGAGGCCGCGGGCAGCTTCGCAACCCAGCGCTCAACCGCTGTGCCACCGGGGAGGCCCTGAATGTTATAATATTTAACTGAAAAAATAGATTGCATCTGTTCTCCATGAAGATAGTCATGATATTCTCAGAAAACCACACTGGAAGAGAAACCTGGGGTGGTGATTTTTCCTACTCTTGAAGTTGAGATAGTAACACACTTAAGAAATAACTGGTACAACATTTCTTGGGAATTCATGTTTCCCCCACAACATATTTACATGTACACATGACCTGTGCATTGATTAATACGTGGCTTATCACCAGGACGTGTTTTCCTGAGAGGAACATTCTCTTAAGAGAAAGATATATGTCTTTGATGTGTCGTAGTTTGGGTTACTACCTGCAAAGCAAGGTGAAATATTTCAGTACATTTTCAGGTGTGTCATTGAGTTATACATTTAAGATCAAAATACCTTCTTCATTTAGCATTATTGAGGCCGTTGACTTAGTAATTTATTTTATATTGTTGACAGACATATCTTCAGACACAGTAAAAACCAAAAAGGCTCATATTTAAATATCCAATAAGCAAGTGAACCAATTATATATATTCACCAGATTATTTAAATAGTCTGGTATAATGAGGTGTGATATTCATTAGGTTGCTATCAAAGTAAAGTTTTTAGATAGAGAATAATTGAAAATTATACTTCTGATATGCAGAACTGATAACAATTGGAAGCATCAGATTGAATAATCATAATCACACCTGAGGTTTTAGGTGACATTTAAATCTCTAGAAATCTGAAACAGAAAAGTTCTATGTATAATAATTGCAGAATAATTTAAAAAGCTGTATCAGAATAGAAAAAATGTTCTAAGATTGGACAATTATTCATTCTACTGTGACACATGGGGAATACAACATAAAGATCATCTCTTTTCCTTGATGTTACTTTGCAGGATTTATACCACCAAGTATTGCTCAGTTGGGCACTCAAATATTTTATGTATTTTTTTAACTGTAAGACATATTTGTTCACAAAGGATATTGTGTTTAAAAGGCTTTTTAAAACCTTGCCCAAAGAGATTTTGTTAAGTAGATATATGGTTTAGATCATGATTATTGTGATTTAAAGGCCTCCATACAATACCCAGACACAGAGTTTGCCCAGGAAGGTAGATTCAGGTATTTGGCATTTCCATTCTCATTGTGCTGACATTCATCCTGGCTTGAATCCTTTTGATGGTTTCCATAGAAATAATGCAGAGCAGCAAATCTAAGATACATGCATACGACTTGTTGCAAGGGCAAAAACACACAGGTTCTATTTGAAGACAGCGGCTTGATTACTCCCAGGAGACAGAGGGGATCTGCAGAATGGCTGACCTAGGATCTGGGGCGCAGGGAGAGGGCCATGCTCTTTACCTGCTCCCTCCCTACCTGCTCCCTCCCTCAACCACATGAGCAACTCCAGCCATTCCAGAAAGACACAAAGGAGTCAACGTGTCCTTAGTGGAAGAGTTTGGGTCAGATAATTGGTAGTTTCTTATGACTAAGAATCTTCTGATATAATGCAAATAATTCATCACTGGTGAGAATATTTCAGAAACTCCTGGCAGTATTTTCAGGTACACGGATGCTGAGTGTATCTGGCAAGTAAAAGTCTAACCTTTGTTGCTTTAAGTAGGTCCTTTAACAGCCAGTTGCTCTGATACGGGCCTTTCTCATGGAAGCAACGCAAAGACAAATAGTAGAGACTCTTAAAGATTCAGCAAACTTACATTGGACGCGCATTACTTTTTGCAGGACATCTGTGAAGCTGCAGTGAAATTTAGCCTGTATCGGTGACATTTGGACTTAGTATTACCAAAATGTTCTATTATTTACGAAAACTTTTTAAAACCTCTGGTGGAATATTATTATGGCTGCTCTTTTCTCATTACCTACGTCCAACCTGGGTGTTTTCTCTCTCCCATATAGTACCTATTTTTTCCAGTCTCACCTGTATATCTAAATGACTAATCAACATTTCTATTTTCCCCCAAAAAACTGGTTAAAGTGAGTTCCTCCTCTTCCACGGCCAAACTCACCAGTTTCTAGTATGTCCTGCCTCAGGGGATGCTCTTACAATTTGCGTGATCGTGGAAGTCAGAGACCAGAAAATAGGCCTTAATTCTCTCTCCCTGAGTCCTGTGTGTGGTCACTACTTTCTAATCTACCCCACTAAAGTGCAACCACCTACTTAGTCTCTTTTAGTCCCATAAATCATCGCAGTTGCCCAACTGGTCTCCTAGAACTCACTCTGGTTTCCGGTTTGATATTCACAACTTATATTTATTTATGAAAATGCAGATTCCACTACTTGCTTCAGTTACTTTTACCTCTAGAAGGGAAAAAAAAATTGAAGCACCTCACTACTGCTTAAGCAAACCTCATGTTCCCATCCACTGGCTTTCCAGAAGCAACGCTTGGTTCTCCTCAGATCCCACCCTCGATAACTAAAACTCTCCTGGTCTCTTTCTTTTATATTTGATAAAAGCTAATGTTTATTAAGTGTTTATTATTCGCTAGTCATTTTGCAGGCATTTTGAGTCTTTCAAAATCACTATTAAGAAAGTAATTATTATTTTTTAAGATTTATTTATTTATGCATATCAGAGCTGGGGTGCAGGCCAGAGGTGTGGGGGGTGAGAGGACTCACCAGAGACAGAGTGGGGAGCAGAACAGGTGGATCCCCTGAAATCCACTGCTAAGGGGAGCAGCGGGAGACAGGAGAGGTCTGCTGCGCCCTGTGGGTAGCTCCCTGGCCGGGATTGAACTCAGGCCGCAGTGGTGACAGCTGAGACTTAACCCCTGCACCACTAGGGAGGCCCCTCAGTTATTATTCTGAATGACATTTTATTGATTTTCTACTTGTCTACAAGACTATATGAAGATGACGGAGCAGCTTCACGCCTTAACGGGTACACCTGTTTCACCCACAACCAAAGCACCCAAGGGTGTCAGCACACTCTCACCTGACCCTCCATTCCCTGACCCTCCCTGGGGAAGCCATATTATTCAGAGTCTAAGACTTTTATCTTTTTTTTTTATTGTTGTGTTTTGCCAGTTTGTTTTCTTTGATTATTTATATTCCACAAATGAGTGGAAGCATCTGGTAATCATCTTCCACTTTCTGAGGTAGCACAATTCCCTCCACACCTGCCGTGGTTAAGTCTGTTTTGCTCAGGAGTGTTTTCTGTAGGAAATGCACCCCAGTACCACGGGGGTCCCCTGTCTTGCCGTCACCACGCTCCACGATTTGGGGACCAAGAGACCGAGGTGGTGGGTTCCTTGGTGTCTTTCAAGAAAGGAATTTCACGAAGCACCAGAACAAAGAGAGCAACAAAGTTCCTGGGAGTCAGGCCCGAGGCTGCAGTTGCACCTCAGGATGCAGTGGGGTGTCAGAGGCTTTCTACTTGGGAGTGGGGAAGGGGCCCTAGCGGTGGCCCCATCTGGCTTCCATCACTCCCAAGTCCCAGACTAACTGAACCCCGCCGCCCCTTCTCTTTTTGAGTCTGGGGGCAGTAGAGTTAAAAGACTCCTCCAGACCTGCCAGGTCCCTCCTGATGCTCCAACACCCGCAACCCGGGCGCGGGAGGCAGCGGTGCTCCTGGGGCGCCAAGAGCCATTTCATGCCAACCCCCCCACCCCCGCCTGCCACCTGCACGCCTTGGCTCTCCACTTTCCATGGAGCCTCATCATATTTTCCTGCATCCCAGAGACGAAAGGCAGAGCTCTCCCTTCCGTACGACTCCACTTCTCGTCTGCGCCCCTAAAGGCTTCAGAATCTTCGTGCTGCATTTGAGTTTGTGTGTCAGGGTCTCCCTGCAGACGGAGCTCGCTGGGGCTGCGACCAGGCCTGGTTGAGTTCTACCTTCATGCTGTTCGACACAAAACCTTCAGAAAATGGCCGTTGAATGAACGAATGAATCACAAAGCAACAACAAAAACAATGAGCTGTGTATGCTGTTTGACTATAAACAAAGTGCTTTCATATTGCAATCGAAGAAATGTCTGAGAAATAAATGAAATGTAAAATATAGTCAAAATCAAGTTTCTAATTTTATGTAAGAAAAATTCTAGGGCCTCCCTGGTGGCGCAAGGGGTTAAGACACAACCTATAAAGCTGTCTGCAGCCTCTGCAGCACGAGTTCCATCCCCGATGGTCCGGGGAGCAACCCACTGGCACAGCAGACCTCTCCTGTCTCACCAGCTGCTCCCCTCAGCAGTGTATTTTAGTCGATCTGCCTGTTCTGTTCCCCACTCTGTCTCTGGTAGATCCTCTCACCGCCCCCACACACACCCCTGGTCTGTACCCCAGTTCTTGTATGCATAATTAAATATTTAAAAAACCAGAAAAATTCTACAATATTGTTTCCTCAGCGTCGTGAACAAGGGGTGGGGATTTGGATGCAGGTCTGCTGGTGAAATGGCTGCCTTCAATTTCTCAACAGAAGTTATGATGTACGTGTCCAGGTGATTTGGAAAGTCTACACAACTGGGATTGTGTATTAGTTTGCATTGTGTTTGGACCCGGTCATTGGACGACATGGAACGCACAGGAGTCATTTACCGTCTATGGACTCAGTTTTCTCAAATTAAGACCCAAACCTTCTAAGCTATATCTAGCTCTCAAATGTGTCATGCCCTGTGCTGTAGCTGTGGAGCTGCAAAGTCTTGACAATCCAATGTCCTTATACGTCACTAACCAAACAGGCAGCTGGGACGAAGCAGTGGGACGCAGTCTTTGCTCAGAATTCCCTGGAAAGCTGCCTTCCTGCGCGCCGACCTCTTCTTTTTAAACAATTATCGACACAGGTGCCGATGACTTCATCCAGGTTACTGGAGATGCCCAAGAGCTCAAACTCCATGTTTCCATCAATGAGATTACTTTTCATAAAACTGTGGTTTATTTCTACTCGGGAGCAAAGCGGAACATATCTGAAGTGCGAAAACAAAGCATTTTCTATGTTCCTGGGATTGGATGTGCCTTTTATCACACAGATGGGGGTTCGCACACAAACACACACCTGCACTGCAGCCTGCGAGAACCCTGGGGAAAAAACAACCCTAAGTAGCCGGTCCAGCCTTAGTTTTCAAAATAAATGACGTCTCGATGCCATTTTATTCCTGCAAATTGCTGAGCAACAAAACATTGCCACACTGTAATCACCCTTGCTTTGATCAGGGAGGAACAAGCCAGAAGGCCCCACAGGGAAGGGTTCCGGGGCCCACACGCCGGCAGGTACTGCCTTTTTCGTTTGGTGAGACCCTGTCCTCAGTGGCCAGTGCTGTTCCTCAGAACAAAAGCCCCTTTCATCACAGTCTGGGCGCTTTCTCAGGCGTGGGGTTGTTGGTGGGGGGGGGTCTCTTCTTTCTCTTAGGGTGTTAGTTGTGATCTAATTTGTTTTCCCTCTCACTTACTTTTTTTTAACTCTCCAATCCATTACTTTTCTTTTAGGCTCTGTCTTCTGCGTTAGGTCTTCGACCAGCTGTCTGGCAGCCTTTGGGCGCCTCTCCAGGTCTCAGTGGGGGAACATACACTCGCTGGGAGCCGCTGTGTGCTGGCTGGGCTGGGGATGCAGCAGCCAGGAGGTGTGTGGCCGGTGGGGACAGGCGGCCGTAGGTCCACATGGACAGACCTCTCCTCTGCGCTTGTGGCTTTGAAAGCTACTCTTGCTAAAATGAACGCGTTGTTTTATGCCACTTTCTGTAGCTAGTTCTATCAAGGAAAGAGTCTTCTGGGGAGATTCAAATGCAGGCAGAGGCAGCACACCATGTGAGGTGCATCTGAGCAGAGAGAGTTCTGCTTCTATCACCCGAGCCCAGGCGCCAAGACCACACTTATGGGGACTTTCAGAGTTAATCAGCTATAAATTGGCTTCCTGCTTCCTTTAGGTGATAGCCATTGAAATCTATGTTATTATAGGAGAGTTAACTTAAATACCCAGATCTTAAATACCCAGTTAAATTAAATACCCAGTTAACTTAAATACCTTTCTTTAGGGATTTGAAGCTGTGACAAGCTAAGGGGAATCAGGTAGTGAATGGTAAGATGCTTTTCAGGGAATTCCAGAGAGGCTAGCAAAGAGGACATTTATGAATAATATTACATTACCCTTTACATTCATGAGAATGTGGTGTGGAACCAACAGCAGAGGCGTGACCCTGAACCCCTAATCATAGACAGTGTTGTAAACCAACGTTACCTCAATAAAAATAATACAATTAAGACTTCATTATTTCAAATTTCACCCACTGGTGTTATCGTCCATATACCATTTAACCAAGAATGTGTGATTGTTTCCACGCTAAATGAGAATTTGTGGATTTTTTTCTTCAAACAGTAATTTTTGGGATAGCTTATTTATTAAACATGATAAATTATCTTTCCTTTCTACCCATATCAGTTGTATCTGTACTTCATATAATAGTTTTTGATTCAATATGAAAAAGGTTTTTATCTGTCAGCAAAAATACAAGTTTATAAAACATTTTCTATCACTCTCATTATTTTTTTATTATAAATTTTATTTTTATATTCCCCATACAATTGCGACCCCCTTATTTTGAACTCTCATTATTTTTTAAGAATTATTCAAACTCTCTGAACTAGTTGGTAGTGCTAATCAATGGGGAACAGAAAGAATGGCATGCTCTCTTTTTAATCAGGGTAAATAGAGCTTTCACAGTATAAATATTTAGAACTCTTATCTGTTTATTTCCATCACATTCTGAAAATTGCTAACAGATAAATAAAATCAATGTAAACGTAATAATATAATGCTAAAAGCATGTAGATGTAGCAAAAAGTAATAATTATATTCAAAGCGTATCTTGCTAAGGCAGGCCCCAATCATTATATGAAAGAGACGTACCCATTAACCCAGAAAACCATCATCTGAAAGTGAATTATTTTTTACCCCATAATATTTTGCACTTAGTTTAATTTTACATCAGAAATGTACTTATGTAATCAAACTCCCCAAACTATGACCAAGAGTCAATAACAATTCAGTTTTATTAGGTTCACCTTTTGCTCATAAATGTCAGACAACTATAATTATTTGTTGATTAATTTGAATCAATGACATCCTTTAAGTAACGTCTGAAAGCCTGTATATTCTGCTGAGAGTCAGAGTTTTTCAGCTAGGAAGAGCCTTAGAGTTATAATTCTGATGTCAAGCGCATGTTATTTTATTCTAGTTCTTTGAACAGTGTTCATTCATGTATGATATATTTGACAAATGTCAATTAACAAGAATGTTCAATTAACCAAAAGACCCAATTTTCTGATTATTTTTGGATAAATGGGTGCTTACAAAAATTTCTATAATAATTTCCATAAATAAAACTTCTATTATTTAGACACTCATACCTAATGAAAATTAAAGATCTCTGACCTAGAATGAGTTCCGTCCTGTGAGCAATACCACAGTTGTCTCTGATAGATGTACCTTGAAATCAAAACACAGACTTCTAGCAAGCCCAGGATTTACAATATGGATTTTTATATCCTATTTTACTCATTGATTAGTAATGGTTAATGATTGCAAGTGCATATTGTATTAAGCTTCATAGCTGCTCACCATGCCAGTCATGAGGTGATCACCTTTCAGGAGGGTGAACCTGCCCTCCCCCACGCAGACTCTAGCCTTCATTTTCTAGTTCACTCACAGAAACAGCCCAGTGTTTCAGGACCAGCCTGCAAAGCTCCTCCTCTCTATCCTGAACACCACCTCTCAAGGGCACTTCTTGGCCTTGAGAATTCCAGTCTATTCCCTTTGTTTCTTTAGCAGTCTTCCAGGTCTTTCCTCCACTTATTATGTCTATGATAATACACTTTCTGCCTTTGTGTTGTAAATGCTCCAGTACTTATGGAATAGTAATTCCCTCTATGAATTTCTCTCTGTTGAAATGCCTTCTGTGATTTTCCACTGTAGAATTGATGGATATACTTTTATCAAATTTAAATTTTCTTTTTCAGGGAATTAATTTATTTCATATTCTATGTTGGAATTAGCATTAAAAGTAACACAGTCTGTGAAACTAGGAAAAGATCCATTGTTGGGGTTAAAGTAAGTTTAATAGTATCACTTATAAAGAATTTTTAATATTAGCTTAATTATTATTCATCCCAATGAAGTCTTGTCATCATTTTCAGACTCTTATATGCCCCTTCAGTGATGTTAAGAAATTCATTACTCCTAAGCCATTTTCCCTCTTCTGGCCTGTTGTCCAAATCTTTCTCATTTTTTGACCGGTCAGCTGTACTTGCCATATTTGATAACTCCTTTCTCTGTGTTACTCTTTCTTTCTTTCTTTGATTTGCATCCAAAGATGGCACATGCTGTTATCTTTGAATTTTACACTTACTTCCTTGAAATTCTCATCCACACTCAAATGAATTATACCGTCATCATCTGTTGTGGACATTTGCTTAGCGAGGTTCCTGGACCTAGGCCTCTGACAGGTGGTCCTCCTCACTGTGGGCTCTCAAACCACTGCTCAGCCTTGAGCTGCTGTTGCCACAATTGACCAGCTCTGTGGAAGTGCTGGTCTTTGGCTTCCATCCCTGCCACCTCTGTCTTAGCTTCCAATTCTTTTAGTGCCTCCTGTCAGCCAGACCTGAGTAGTTCAATCCTCCTTGGTTGTATCTTATGTTCTCAACTCCACACAAACTTGTGGCTTCCTATTTCCTCAGGAATTTATTGAAGCTCTGAAAAGTCCCTGAGGGATACCTCGTTCACCAGATCCTCATTTATGGTGTTTGCCTTCCTCTTTTCTAAGAACTAGATTTGCCACATCAGGCAGATATGATTTGAACAATTGCTACTTATTGTTTTTGACAAATGTCCTGAGGTTAAAGCTCTTCCGACTAAAGGAGATCTGAGGCAAGTCAAATAATGACAATACGGCAAATGGAATGTTTCCATGGAGCTGACAGTTTTGTCAGATTGTGAAAGTTCACTGGTAACAAGACTTTTTGGAGAGATTCAAGTCCATTCTTCGACATCAGTGATGCACCACTGTTTTTTTTCACAGTCACTGTGGTTGTAAAGTAGCTTTTTTTAGGAAACCGGAGAGCTGAGAAGGTGGGGTAGTAATGGGAAAATTTAAATGGCACCGAGTTGACCATTCTTGCAGATTCAATACTTTTTCAATAAATGCTCACTAGATGGTTATAAATCCTTGTTTAACTTCCAGAGTTCTGAAAAATGTTAATTTTGATGATTTTTTTTTCTTAAAAATACAAAGTTGTTCTCTCACAGTGTTGGAGACTCTAAGTCCAAAATTATAAAATCAAAACTGTAAGTAAGACCATACTCATGCCAACGGTACTGTAGGAGAATTTTTTTTTTTTTGCCTCTTTGCAGCTTCTGGTATTTGTGAGCATTCTTTGGGGTTCTTTGGCCTGTAACTGCCTCACTCCAGCCTCTGTTCCCACTGTCCCATGCCCTTCTTGCCTGTCTCTCTCCTATTTTTTAAATCCCTCTCTTTCATAAGGACACCAGCCCTATTGGTTTAAGGCTCATTACCTGATCCAGTGTGACCATATGCTAATTAATTTACAAAAACCATATTTCTAAATCAGGTCATATTTACAGTTACTGAAAGTTAGTATTTCAACATTATTTTGGAAGAGGCACAATTAAACTTACTGCCCTCTTTTTAATTTTGTTGACATCTGCCATTGTGACCTCATTTTATTCCTAAGCAGTTTTAGCAGCATCATGCAAGTTTTGATATGATGTATTTCCATAATCATTTAGTTCAAAATGCTATTCGATTTCAATTATGTTTTCTTCTTTAGATCATTGGTTTTTTGGAATATATTGCTTAATTTGAAAACACTTTTGGTTCTCTGGTTATCTTTCTGTGATTAAATTTCTGTTCATTCTTCTGTGATCACAAAGCATGCTTTCTATTATTTCATCATTTGAAACTGGTTGAGACCTTTTAGTGGTCTAATATATGGTCACTTTGATAAATACCTCATGTGCATGGAAAGAATATGAGTTCTGCAGTTGCTGGCTGCCTGGTCTACTTATGTGTCATTTAGGTCGATCTTGTTTATATGATGTAGGCAAGTATTGCTTGTTCAGATCTGGTTTACTCAAAAGTCATATGCTTCTCAAGATTCATCCAATCCAGATCACCAAGTTAAGAGACTACAGGCTTGGACTGACTGGAAAAAAAATTAAAGGAGGAGTAACTGCATGACATGTTGAGGATGTTTGCCACAGTGCCAGGCACAAGGTGAATTTTCAGAAAGTGTGGTTACTCTTATGGCTTATGCTATGTTCTGGTGGTGCTTATGCCTAAAATGAGTTTGCATTTTTAATCTAAGTAATAGAATAGTTAATGTATTCATTTTGATTCTTTTACTTATTTAATACTTTAATTTATTTTTAAAAGTTAAATACTAGTCTAAAAGGCTCTTGAAGGAGGTTTACCTGTTTTTGTTTTTCTTTTTTTTGATAATATCCTAAGCACTTTATAGAACAGCTTATAGCAGTGACTCCTCAGATGTACAAAGCTACCTTTCAATTGTTTATTAATAACTGCAAGCTAAATATGTGTTTTTAAAATCAGACAGGTATATTTTACTTTCAAAAAATATTCTTCATGTACTTGTTTAGATTTTTATTTGCTTTGAATCTAAATTCAGTTGATGTTTACAGAAACTACGTATTCTATAAAGAATATAATGCAGATGCTATTTATTTTTTATGCATAGAAGAGTTTTCTTGCATATTTTGAATGTCATATGGATGTTTTTCTATTTTTTGTGGAAAATATAAAAGAAAACCTTGAGTGAATAGTGAATTCTCAGTAGATTAATAGAGATTGTGTTTCAGTACACATCAAGACTTAGAATGATTTTAAATATAGCTCCAGTTTTAGCAGCACTTTTATGCCTTTAAAAATTAAAAATTAAAACTAGCCGTTTATACACTTAATTCTGAAATGAAAGTAAAAATGTATTTGTAAACAAAATTTAAGTCCTTCAAATTTTTTCAGTAAAATAATTCAGGTACAAACATCTTATGTGCAAACACCTCCTTATTGTCTCTTCAACTAAGTATATTAAGCTGTTAGTACTTGCACAGCCTTAAACATTTTCAACAATTACATTTATATTTCCAGTTGACTTTTTTGGGGGTTGTGATAAAATTTCATTGCCTCTTCCATATCAACTTCAGTTTTTGCTTCCTTTATTCTCTTTCATGTTTTAAACCTTAATTAGCCAAACTTCTAAAAATACTATTTCTGTAAATTTTGCTCTCTGAATCTCTCCTGCACATACTTTTGAACCCCTTCAGAATCCCTAATAAGAGCAAACCCCAATATGAGTTGAATCTTCAAATTCATAGCCAAGCAGTTGAAATATTTGAGTAAACTAAGTTCATGTGATCCCAGATTAGTAGTACTAATAAATACTCAGCAGAAACAAAAGCATTATCCAGGGAAAGTAAATTTAGCACCAGCTTTTCAAAAATCCCCTCAGAAAAGCACTAAGGAGTGTGCCCAGTACATAATTAGAAGCCATGAGACATAGAGAAGACATAAAACAGAATGAGTTAAAACAACAGAAATAAAAAGTAGTCAAAAGTATTTAAATTATTTTATTGAAATATTTTAAGGACTTTGAATTCAATTCCATTATGACCCAAGGCAAAATGCTAAGAGGCATTAGACTTTGGTTTCACAGGTTAGACCTGTAGTGACTCTAAAATTCATTTACCTTTTGTCAGAACAGGTCCATGAATGTGGTGGGACCCTTTACCTTTCTCATCCCACAGTGGATTCTTCTTCAGTGAGTGAACTGCGGTTCTTGTCTTTAGTGAGGCCCATTAGCACCCACCGGTCATAAAATTTGATGCCTTCAGTCAAAATGTAAATACCTGGCAGCTGTATTTGGTAAATGTATGACTGTCCATCCCAGCAAGGTCACCTCACAAGCACTAGTCCTTGGAATGACACAAAATTAGTGTATTTTCTAAAATCTAATGAGAAATCAAAGATGGAACATGATAATATGTGAATGTTGAAACACACGTAGTACCTATGAGCAGTGGATATTTTGACATCATTCTTTAGAATCAAGCATTAGATAGCCTGAAATTACCAATATGTCCTTTATTTTTAAAATCCACATGTTCAGTCTTTCCCATATACGATCTTACATAATGAAAATAAGATTAATAACAATTAAAAATTGACCTTTTTCAAGTCTTGCATTTCAGAATATCTTTGAGTAAACCAAATATCACATCGTATTTAAACTGTGGATGACTGGCTAGACGGGCATCATGGAGAAGCCAACATGATGTATCATAATAGATCAGAGGGGTCTTGATACCAACTCATAGAAGGAAAAATTATTGCAAATTCATGTGTGCATGAATAATAGCATATCTTTAAAATGTCTAAAATCTTAATGAATTAAGGGGATTCAGTCAGGACAGGAGCTCTGTGTCCCACAGAAGCATCTTATTAGAAAAATAAATAGCACTTTTTTTCTTTTAAGACATTAAGACTTTAGAGTAATCTCCAATAGAAGCCTGGAAATTAAAAATGGAACTTGGTGACAAGACTTCTTTCCCTATCATCAGTTGGCAACAGAAGGAACATAGGTTGACACTAAGATTTCAGCATCACTTGAATCTAGGAGACAATAATGTGATTTTCCTTGAGCAAGAAAATATCATTAGGGCCAACAGTCTCATATGATTGGTTTTATTCCTTAATAACTACTTCTGGAAATAATACTGTTAGAGTTTATTCAAGTTGAGGAAAAGTAGCAGCTCTCAGTAATTTGATAGGTAATTGGATTCATCGACCTTAGAAAAAGATACCCATCTATATACGAAGACGAGTTTTCTGCAAGGATAGTAGATGCCCAATCAGAGTCATTAAAAAGATGTAAGTTCCAAATGGGCCTCATTTCCAGTTAAAGATTGATATCAGGAAAGTAAGAATTAAAAACAAAAAGAAAAATGTGAGGATTAGCACCCTGTTTCACAGAATTTAGAATGCTGACAAAAAAGTTTATCACTTACAAATCATTTTTATATAAATTCATTAAATTTAGAAAGTAGAAATGGTTGTATTCCCTCCCCTCTCCGTGAACACACATAGCACACCCCCCATGTTCACACAGTACCGCCCTCTCTTGCCTCTTGTGGTTTTTAGATTTTGTATTTTTGAAAGTTTAAGGACTAGCCTAGGACTGGTAGACGAGGGCTAGCAATACTGCTTTGTGCAGAGTAGCTCAATGAGACTTATCAGGTGAGCAAAATAGTAAATGTTTGCAACAACTATCTAAATAAAAAGTGAAAACGAATGCGTGTGCGCTAAAAGCCCCGCGCTACAGGTCTCTGGCGATAACACTAGTCTGCACAGCGTGTTTGATGGGCTTTATTTTCTCCGTAAAGGAGTCTTAGTCTCAGATCAGTCCCCTGCCTTCCCTGAGGTCACAGGAGTCCTTTGTGGTAGAACAATTTTTCAGATTCAGTCCCAATGTCAAAGTACAGGTCATTTCTATCCAACTATCACAGAGTAGTGGCATCATCTTATCAGTTGTAATTAAGTTTAAAACAAACATGTACATCCTTCTTCAAACCTGCTTTCTTGATGATCTGTCTTTCAATTTATCCAATAAATAGTTGATGAGTCTATTCTCCAGAATTTTTAGAGTGTACCTGGGGAAGACATTGGAATAATGAAAACAGAAGTGCAGTACAATATAATATATGCAGAATATGCATAATTCAGTTGTTGTGGAAAGTCGTAAACAGAGCACTGAGTCTGTGCGGGGCTGTGAGTTGTCCTGTGACAGCTGTCTGGAACAAGAATCACGTGGCTGTTACTTTATTTTACTTTTTTATGAAGGGCGCCTAGAAATGCTTCTACATAGGAAGGCAAGAGATCTGATGTTGAAGCATCTTAGGACCCAAACCAAAGAATTTGGAAATAATTCTAAGATTTATAGGCACTAGGAAGTATTGCTCTCGAAGAACTCTATAGATGCTATATCCAGAAATGGCTCATATTTAGTGTGCAAATGCATTCCCGATACTATGTAAGGGATGTCTTGGAAAAAGGAGATTGTAGTCCTTTTTGCCATCACACACTTGGAATTTAAGTCAAGGCAAGTAAGAAATAGAGACTGGAAAAGAGCAGTTTGATATATGGAGGCCAACCATTTTGCATTGGAGAGAAATGATGAGTGAGGTTAAAGATGGAGCCTGAACATTCACTTCTGCTCCATCCGTGTATTAAACATACAGCAGGATAGCTCATTAATTAGGCTGTTAATTCGATAAGCATGGCTGACTGCAATTTATTTAGAACAAACTAATAATGGTTTTGCTTATTAAGGATGGTTTAAATGTATGCAGAGGAAAAGGCGCTTTTAAAAGACATATAAGATCCTATCAGCTAGAGTTCTGGGGATAAACACCTGTGACTAAAGCAAGAAACAAACAAAAAACTTAAGAAGGAAAATCATTCCTCCAACAAGCAGTAGGGAGTTCGTGGAACATCTAGGCGTGTTGGGCAACCGGACACAGAGGCTGGGCCAGTCAGGGGTGGCTGCCCAGCACACATGTTCAAAGGCAGGACCCTGCCTTCCTTCCACATTCACGCCCTCAGTAAATCAGGCGCAAAATACAACTAAGCTGTGAAGGCTCAGGATGGAGAAAAGAATGCGAACACATCGCGTTCAGACTTGTATGTTGATTATACATTGGTGTGTTTTGAATCTACTGATTTAAATAACACATCTTCTAAAATTGCTTTCATCTTTTTTCATTGTTTTTAATATGCCACCAGAGATGGTAAATTAGACCTGCAGCTCCATTTGTGTGGTATTTCTAGTGGGGAGCACGTTGACCCTGATTCTGCTGCGGGAAGAAGAAAAGGACATATAGCATGGATGTTGTTGATAGCTCAGGCATTCGCTCACTGAACATTCTAGAAAAGAAGACATAAAGAGAAGGAACTTCTACTTGGAAGTGATAAGAAGGCATGATCACGCAAATGTGTCTTGGGGATAATTGTGGTGTTAGCTGCTTGTGCAATCCCTCTGTTTTCTTGATACATCGCTTCATCAAATCGGACTTAAAACCCAAAAGCAATGCCTACAAAAACAATGCTAATCATGTGAGAGAAACACCAAGCAGGAGTCACTTCAGTTCACGAGGTAGAGTAAAAAGAACACGGGGTTATTTTTACTGCTGCATCGCACTCCCATGGATGTGAGAACAGGAATTGAGGACATTGCAGGCAAAAAAGAGAAAATTCTAATCGTGTTACTTCTCATCAGCCTGTGAGACGCCACTCACGTCCTCAGTCAAAGAAAATGTTTTAACTGTTGTGTGCAAGATAAGCTGGTTGTGTTCAAGAGCAGCAGGACAGGACCCAGCGCTGACCTGCTGTTTCCCACAAGGGGACCCAGCTCTGCTTGTCATGGCCCATAAGCTGAGAACTGCTGAAGGAAGCAAACACCTTACAAGGGGCAGAGCCCACTGGTGTTTCTAGTTTTGCCTGAGGTTGAAGAGGGGAGGGAAACCCTCTCTAAACCTAACCATGTGGGGTAGTCATCTTGCTCAAAGGAAAAATCTTCCCCTGGCGATTCCCTATAAAAATGCCATTTTCTCCAGCAGCTCTTTGATTATTCTGTGTACAAATCCATCAGCCAGTTTCCTGGGAGCGGCTTCAGATTTGACTGTTAACGCCAGTAGCAATTATAAAGAAAATTGATCCCCTAAAAGCAACAGTTTGATATTTATTCCAACAAAGACATCTCCCACAAATAACAGCAGAACCTTTCCAGACTCACACACCAGCGGAAGGTAAAGTAAATGATTGACTGGGCCAGGAGATCGAAGCTCCTTGAGCCTAGAAAGCAGGGTGGGTAGTCTAAAGAGTTATGTGAATAATTTAAGAGATGCAGATACTGTTCAGTTTTGAGGGTTAATAAGTAGGGATGCTTTTTTGCTTTTCACAATATCATCATTGTAAATTTCAAAGCAGATGACGCAAGGCTTGATTGGTTGCTTTTAGCTTCATGGCTGCCTAGCTTATGTTTGGAATGACACTTAAATGAAATAAACGCAAATTTTAGGTCTTGCTCAAAGGGAAGTATCACACTTATAGGAGCAAAGTGCTAGATAACACACCAAAGTTGAATCCTCGTTGCTAAGTACTGTTGGAGTGAAGCGCCACCAGAGACCACCCCTTCTGGTCCCATCTTGTCCTTCCCACCTCCTCTACCTTGTCCTCTCTCTCTCTTTTTAAAGATTTATTCATTTATGCATGCAAGAGCTGGGGTACAGGCCAGAGGTGCCGAGGGTGAGAGGATCCACCAGAGACAGAGTGGGTCACAGAACAGGCAGACGGACTAAAACACTGCTGAGGGGAGCAGCGGGCGAGGCAGGAGAGGTCTGCTGCACCATGTGGGTAGCTCCCTGGCCGGGGATCGAACTCGTGCTGCTGTGGCTGCGGGCGGACAGCTTCACAGGTTGCGTCTTAAACCTCTTGCGCCACCAGGGAGGGCCCCTTGTCCGCTCCTATTCCTCTTTCTCCTCCTCCTTCTCTCGTCACTCTCTATTGAAAGACATTTCACCTTTATTAATAAAAAGTCATAATTCATTTCAAGTATTAACAGACATTTGAATTAAACAATTAAACGAATGAGTGACCTTATAATTTATGGTGTTAAAGTCAAAACAATATCTTGAAAAAATAAAGGAAATTTGTTCTTCCTTGACTTTAATATTTACTGCTACTTGGTTTCGTATTCCTGAGAGGGCACAAAGGGAGTCATCTCATACCCCTCTGGGTTCTTCTTGACTGGCAAACAATTAAACAGGCATCAGACAGATGGATAGAGGAAAAAAAATCATCAGAAAGAAGTTTTAGTAATAATATGTCTATCCCCTAGCAACATGCAGGGACAATCACCCCATGGTTCAGACACCGCCTTGGGTAGCTTAGCTAGGATAGACCTCGAGGGTCAGGGGGGAAGAGATAGTAAGTTAGGCCACAAGGGAAGGCACCGCAGACCAAGGTATGCTGATTTAAGTGCTGCCTTCTCCACCGAAAAGTTGTGAGGAGATTGTTTTCCCCGGAAAGGCTTCAAATATAAATACCATTTCCTCAGCAATCTTCACCCAACCCCTCCCATGAAATTAACCTTTTGCCAAAAAGACATTTTGGGGTACCAGATTGTTTTCTCCCCATGCTACAGTGTTTCTATACCTAAATCTCCACCTTTTTTAAAATCTCCTAATCAGCTCATTGTTGAGAAAAACTTTTTGACTGTTTCTAATTTCCACCATATTCCCAACATGTCAGAATTCATCACTGAATAAAGAGTTTTGTTGCAACAAGTTCAATGGTTCTTTGGGCAAGGTTTTCTAACCCTAGAATTTCATCTTAAGTACGTAGAGATTTCTCTCACTTCCAGGAGCACATCAATAGCACAATTAAAATATAAATCTTCCTCTTTTTCTTCTGCCCACATTTGAACTCTCTGCTGCCAATGATGGAAAATACTACTGAAAGGAAATAGTTTGGAGACAATCCTTTGATGGTTTTGTTATAAAATACAAACCTGCTTTCCACGCCGATATAAACAGTGGTGGATAGAGCAGACATAAGATGAACAAAGATGCAGATCTCCCAGCCACCTGAGAGAACAGATGTAGAAGCAGCATCTCTCTGTGACTGTCAATGCTCGGGAGACACAGGCAGTAGATTTCTCTACCCCCTGGTGCTTTTGTGAGAACAAATCTCTGAATACACTCTGAAGAGATTTGGCAAGTTAGTAACCCATGCAAAGCCTGCTGGGGAAAATAGAAGAGCAGAGTATTAATGGGGAAGCCATCATACCTGGGTAATGATCGCAATCACAGCTTAAAAGGATAAATGCTTTCAAATCAAACATGGCGCATATTTTATCAATGATCCCCCCCATGTGTGCCTACCGATGGGGAGACTTGGAGCTGTTCAGGGGAGCTGATGGAAAAAAAAAAGCTGCGTCATGATGAACCAAATTCATGATTCAGTGGGTAGGTGATGGAGTCTCTGATTTTGTTCCTCTCTTCTGAGGCTGCTGTGCTCCCTCTCCCGGAGCAGTGGCTGTCTGGAGCTTGTGCTTCCCAAAGTGAAGGGCAGAAAGGGGAGAGTGAACCCCCGCATCCCCAGTCTGAGCACACTGAGCACTCCTGGTCTCTGCTAGTAGCCCACCGGCTTGGGCAGGCGGATGGCGTCTGTTCCAAACTCAGTGAAGCAGCAGCTGAAGGCAGTGAAGCAGCAGTTGATGCTTCAACTGAGGGGCAGCCTCTGCAAAGGTGAGCGAGGAGGGATAATTGGAAGCAAACAATACCACTCTGACCTCTTGCAAAATACACATATTTCTTCCCCAAGTCACCAGAAAGCTCTCCTGCAGTCGCCGTAACGCTCATGACAGTAATAAAGATGAGCAAGAATAGAAGGCCCAGCACCTGCCTTTCCTGGACATAGGCGTCAATTCTGTAGCTATTAATATTCATCACCACGATAATAAAGAGCTATTTCCCTCAACCGTAGCCCGAAACACCTTTCTCCATCTTTAGTTGACATTACCATTATGCCATACAAGGGAATACTTTATTCAAATGCTTCATTTTGCAAGGATGTCCATTCCTGTTATGTTTAAGCACAGTTACTGCTGAATGAAGGAAAAAAGAATTGAATGGAATGAATTAGACAAACGCCCCCCAAGACTTCACAGGTGTTGGGATCGATGCTCAGGGAACACAGAAGTCGTGCAAACACAGTAAGTGGAATTTCAATGACTCCTCTTCGCGGGATGTGCTCCAAAGTTAATACGAGTCCTCGGACGTCCCTAGCAAATGCAGATTGACACGCATGGAAGCGCAAACTTTGCCCATCAGCAAACCTGATAGAACTACTGAGAACTAACACACTTTTGAAGTGCAGCTAAGAGCAAACCATTGGTAATAGCGCCCGGGTTTTAAAAAGGAATGCATTTTCCATTCTGTGCAAACTCAGAAAATGCTGTTTGATCCTGGGATGTGCCCTCATCAGCTGGCTTTTAAGTCATTAGAAGTATTCCTGTTTCTCTCTTTGCTTTTCTTCTCCAGCTGCCAGATGGGAAGCACGTCCCGGCCTCCACATCGTCAACATCTCTGCTTAAATTCTAGTGCGCCCAGGGATCCATTACCCATTGCTTTCTGCCCCATTTGATCCGGGCGCCTTTGCCACTTTGATGCCTTCACAGCACAAACAAGGTGCACTCATCAAAGCCTCCTGCTCCCTCCTGCAAGCGCGTTGCCCTGGCGCGGGTCTCCAAAGGGCCGCACACATTACCACTTCATTTCTTTGCCTTTGATCGTCTCCGCCTGGCACTTTGATCCTTGGCACCGGCTGGCCCCGTCAGAGCCTCACGCTCCTGTTCCTGACAGGCGGGCACAAGGATGCCGGCAAGGAGCGGCCGCTGCGTTTCCTGCTGCTGTTGACTTTTCAGTATCAATTACTCTCTTTTTTAATTCTGACTCTCGAATAGTTCTGTGAGTTTCATCAGTGTTATATTTTCAAAGGGGTATTTATCTCCCGCTTAGGCTGCTGAAAGCGCTAGAAGTTCTGCCTGTCAGAGCTGCACATCTCTCGATGGTCTCCAGCTCTGCGGCTGCTTAGTCAGGGATACTTGGGCGCTGGGACGCCCTGCGGGGCCTGTCAGCCACATGCAGAAGTGAACTTGGCTACTGTGGGGCTCAGGGAAACATACGCCTTATCTATGGCCTTTATCAGAAAATACTTTTTGTCTCACTGCAATATAATTAGAAAACCCTCCATACGTGTTAAATATGTGGACTCTCCAAGTCAGCATCAAAAACTTGCTCCCGGGCCTTCCCGGTGGCGCAGCAGGTTGAGTGCAGCGCTGTGAAGCTGTCCGCAGCCTCTGCAGCACGGGTTCGATTCCCGGCCTGCCAGAGAGATACCCACACGGCGAGGCAGACCCCTCCTGTCTCCTGGCTGCTCCCCTCAGCAGTGTATTTCGGTCCATCTGCCTGTTCTGTTCCCCACTCTGTCTCTGGTGGACCCTCTCACCGCCCCCCACCCCCACCATGCACCTCTGGCCTGTAACCTAGCTATTGTATAAATAAAAAATATTATTT
Organism: Talpa occidentalis; assembly: GCF_014898055.3. Taxonomy (NCBI): domain Eukaryota; kingdom Metazoa; phylum Chordata; class Mammalia; order Eulipotyphla; family Talpidae; genus Talpa; species Talpa occidentalis. The sequence goes on from NW_023605194.1 coordinate 116,780,531, forward strand.
TTTTTTTTAAAGCAAACTTGCTCCTGCTTAGAAGATGAGCAGGTTGGCTCGCTCCAGCTTTCTTGCCTGCATTTTTTTTTTTTTTTTTTTTGTTATTGTTGTTGTTGTTTGTTTCATGCCTGGGAAACCTTGATGCATATTCATTTTCCTGCACAGCCATCTCTCGGGCTGTCTCCAGGCGCGCATGGACGCGTCTAAGACTTCTGGAGCTGCAGACCACAGGCCCAGCCGCGCGCCCAGGAGCTCCCTGTTTCCAGACTCTGCTCTTCCCTTATCCTAATGGACCCCACTTGCCCGCCCTTCAGGAATTGCCAAGGGGGTTTTAGTCCACTGGGAAGGTTTCTAGGACACGGAGAAGGTCAGCAAGTGACCATTTGGTCCCTCGTGAAGGGGCCGCATCAGGCTGTCTCTGTGAAGACGCCCCTGCAGGTGCACGGAACAAACGCCCCAAGTCGATTTTTTTAGAATTGGGACCCCAGGAAAATTGAATTAACATATCTGTGTAATAATGTCTGTAAAAGTAAAGGGTGTTTTCCCATATATCCAGGTAATCAAAGATTCGAGACAGAATTTGCTTCTGCAGGGTAGACAGAAAGATGACAGTCGTGATGTTCTGGAGATAATTCAAATTACCTTTGGCCTTGCCATCTGCTTCCGGAAAACTGTATTTCATCATTCCAGGTGTCACTTTCTTCTTCTTTATAACAATAAAAGCACCTGACTTTGATTACATGAGAAATGGCATGTTTTTTTAATTACGAAAAGAATGCACATAAGAAAATGGAAACCACCAAGCCTCCCCACCCACCATCTATGTGCGCCGTGATTTCAGCCTTGTTTCATTGAACACAAACACTTATTGCTGTTCTTTGTACAGATTATGGATTCTTTTTCTCTAATATCTAATATCTGCAGAATTTAGAGTACTGCCTGGTGTGTCTTCAACTTTATTCCAATGTTATGATGACCCGTAAGCCCTTCTGAGTTGCAGCTGTCACATGAAACTTTGTTTTCCTTTTTAGTTTTCACCTAACTTGTCTTTTCCATGACACGCCCCTGCACCACATGGCCAGGATCCCTGCGGGCTCCCTCTTAACCTCGAAAATCTCTCTTCACTTATTAAAGTCTGCTAGAGTTTGGGAGTATTTTGCTTTGTGGAGTTATCCACTCCGTAAATGGGCAATAATTGTCTTTGCCATTCAGATTTAATGTACTGCAGAAGATCCTCGCATCTGTCTTTCCTCAAGCCTGGCTGGTATCCCCTGGGTGGGGGTTGCAGCTTTTGACCCAGCCTCCTATCAGAATGCACTCAGGTTGTTTGACACTCACCATTGCAAATAATTCTACAGTCAACATTTCAAGGCATTTAAGTTTTTGAGTGAGCGGGTTCCTGTTGTTTGGATGGATCGTGCAGAGGGGCACGGCTGGGTGCAGGAGAACGTGCTCTCCTGGCTTTGTTGATTTGTGTTTCTCTAAATAGCAGTCCATTTAACAATAGGTTGCAGGGCTTTTCCAATTCTTTTTTGTCCCAGCTTTTATAAATTTTCTGTTAGTGTATTTCTTCCTTCCTCAGTGACTATTTTAAAGGGAGGTATTACACTCTCTTTACTCACATTTAATGAAATGCATTTAAAGTTTTTTTTTAATTTTTACCCATTTCCATTTTTTTCTCCTTTGCTGTAAAGGGTTAGAACATGGATCCAGGAATTTGAAAATGATAGAATCTATTTAAAAATTCATTGGTAATCTGAATATTCCAAAATAATTATGTTAACTGTGTTTTATTAATTTCAAATCAGGATGAAGCAACATATTTGTCCTTTCCTATATGCCCATGGTGTGTGAGCTTGCCAGGAGTGCTCTGTCTGTGGTGACACTGCTTTCTCCCCCTGTTTATTATGTCACTGTTTTTATGATTAGAACTTGGGATTTTCATTCACATTAATTCAGTGATAGTTGTTGACATTTCCATTCATATTTCTAACAAGATGATTCATTTTTTCTGAATTACCTTAAATTCAGTCACTTTCATGTAATGATTTCTTCTGCATTTCTACATTCTGAATTTTAGTATTTTCTCAAGTGAATTAAAAAACACTCAAGCAAGGCATACTTTTAGAAATCACTTGAGTTCTGTGTCCATGAAGCTTGAATATCTAAGAAACTTTATTTCATCCAAATATTTGGGAATGACAACTTGACAGTTCATCATATTCTTATGTCCTGACATTCCCCTGAGCACTCTTTGTGGACGTTGCTTCAGAGAGTTCCAGCTATCTGTGAAGGGACCGGAGGGACCATATTGATGTTTATTCAGTTCTTATTGAAATGCATTAGTTTCTTCCTTAACTTAATTGTACTGCTGATAATTGAAATTTTTGATGGGATCAGACAGAATTTTATTATCTTTCTCATTGTGTCCTCGCAGGTGATGGTGAATGTTTCCATTTGCATGCAGATTCTCCTTTTCAGATGTACTCCTCCGTCCAGTTCCAGACCAGCACTCAGCCTGACCACGGTGGGCATCCTAGGATGCCCAGGCCTGCTTCTGATGGACGCTCCCTGTGCCTCACGCAAGTGAATGTTAGGTTTGTGGGGGTAACGATATCCATCATGTGTATTTTTTATATAAATGGACATCTGAAAATTGGAGGCAAACTCAATATGAAACCCCAAACATCAACTGAACTTTTTTTTTTTTACATATATTAAGGGAATAATAGACTTAGCAGCTTGCCAATAAAATGATTCATTTCTCACACATTTTGCGCACGTGCGCGCGCGCACACACACACACACACACACACACACACCCTCCCTCATGTCTATGTGTTAGCACTGACCAGTTGCCTTCTACCCTTATCCCCACAATGGCCTCTTGCATTTTCAGATACTGGTTACAATTCATACTTTTTCATAATTGTAATGAGGAACATTGAAACATCAGAAATTATTTTGCTCTTGAGTATCTTGTTTTCACCATATGAATGAAGAATAAATAGTGAAGAAGAAAATGATGTTCATGGACTTGAAAGAGCAAATCTCTTCTAACAGCATGCTTGCAGGATGTAGAGACCCGAGTCACTGCCACGTTTGCCTTCGCACAGCAGATAAAGCACTGGGCAGATTCTCGGGAGAGATTCACACACATCTTGTCTGAATCTTGATGTTTAGCTGCTTTTATTTAGAGGTTTTTTGTTTTAATAATTGTAAGGTGTTGCAATTGAATTAAATACCTTTCAGGTACATTTGGAAAACAATGAGCAATTGACAATTAGCACCACCTTTTCTTTCATATTTGCTTAGGATCTTGCATAGAACTTAAGCAAAAATTTTGAATAAATGTCATCCATATGGAGAACTATTTTAAAGACAATAGTTGGTTTAGCTATTCGGAGGGCTTCTGAATGTTGATAACCAACCTTAAAATAACCCTCTGGCTGAAAAATATGAAAGAAATTATTCTGGTCATTGTTATGACTGACATTTGGAGATAATGTAATTTCAATGGACTCATCTAAAATTTCTAGTGTTTGTTCTCACATAAACTCTTGCTAATAATTTGGGCAACATTGTTTTAATGAAGTATCTTTGTTTTTAATACTTTAATTATTAAGATTATTTTTTCCATAATTCCTGGGTTAGCATTTTATTTGCACTAGAGCAGTTCCTAGATCTCAATTTTACACACACACACACAGCTTAGTTAATAGAGCACATTTGCATCACTTTCAGACATGGTGAGTAGAAAATAAAACAAAGAAATTGCATTTTCTCTCCGATTCTGTATTTCTTGCATTTATGATATTAACACGATGTGAACACCTGCACTTTCCTCTCCAACAGTGCGTAAAGCTAGACCTCTCTGGATCCTGTAAAGAACAGAGAATGATCTCTTTCGAAGTAATGAGTTCACACGCACAAAAAATCAAAAATACTTTCAAAGATACTTTGTGACATGTGTCACAGGGTGAAGGATGCCTTCAATAAAGCCTCAGGTTTACACCCCTTTATTTTCCAGAGATGGTGAAGACGGTGAAGATTATTCATTTCAAAGCAGCAATTAGGAAGTCGATGCTTTTTTTTTTTTGCTAGAAAATGCCTTTTTTTTGGAGCTTGACAACAAATATGCTTTGAATACAGGAGAAATAAATATTTTAAGACTTCATAAATTGAAAAACTCATTTAAAGTTTAAAAGTTTGTAAAAGTTTTTATTCTGAAATGTAGATACTAAATATAGATGCATATGGTTTAAAGAATAATACAAAATGTATATGCTTCCACACATTACCAGACAGAGATAAAATACTACTGTATTTTCGAAGCCCAAGTGTGCCTGTGATGCAAGCCTCTGTCTTCACCCCAACACTTGTCTTATTCTCTGTTTTTTACGATCAGTAATAATTCTTACCTATTTGTGTCCATAAATATTTATTACTTGGTTTTTCTGGCTTTGATGTATATAAATGGACTTTACTGAAGGAAATCATCTGTGACTTCAGTCTTTCAATGTCCAGGCTGGGATCTCCACCCGAGTGGATATATCTACCAGTATCGCTTACGATCAGGACAGAACATTCCATGGTGTGCATGTCAACAAGCCATGTATCCCAGTGTTAGAAATCAAACAGGACGATTAGGTGCTTGGGATCAAGAAAACATTCTGATAATCATGCTGGAATGTTTCTTAGTAGACTTGCTGTCTTGTTTTGTCCACTCGTGCAGTAATAACCAAAATATCTTCAAAATTTTTTCTGCTGCTTTATACTATCAAGTTACATCATTCACAACCCAAGATAGCACCTGGCTTTTAATGTTTGTAAATCATACTAGTGTGAAATGATGTACTATCAGAAGGTTAACAGACACTGTCCTGATTCCTGAGGTGAGTGGGGAGGCAAGCTTACATGCCGCTGCTGTATCTCCCTTGGAAAATTGAGTATTTATGTATTTTTTGGGCCAATTTTCCTCCCATTTTTTTATGATTGAATCAAATCTTTATGCTCTCCATATTAACTTTTTCTGTGAATTATCTCTTGATATCTCTCCAGGTTGTGACATGAAGCAGTGTCACTCACTTTGTGGCAATCTTTGTGAATGACTGTGTCTAAGTTTAATGCAATTGCATGAATCTTTTTCAACAACGACAAAATAATCCCATTTTTAATTCTTCCTTTTAACCCTTTGGTAACTTTATTACATTTAATTTCTCTGTTTTTTTGGCTAAAGTCTCAAGTGAAATGTTGTCTAGCTAGTTGGCATACTTGTTTCTGATCTTTAAAAAAATTCTGTGAAATACTTAAATGAAACTGCACTACTTGGCATAATGCTTGCAACACATCTTCCCATACGCTTCTGTCATGCAATAATTTTTATAAACAGTTTCTGATTTTTATTGACAATAAATAGTGAATATTAACAGACACTTGACTGTGCTGTAGTGGTCATTTTTTTTTTCTTTTTAAGCTGTGTTTTAGGGGAGATGCTGTTCAGGTCACTCCCTCCAAGCCCTGTGGCTGGGACTATGAGGTGGTGTCTCTTCTCCACACCCTCGTTCTCTGTCAAATTCAGCAGCCGTCCATCCACACACTCTGAAGTTTTCTGCAATCCTCTTTCTTGTACTTTTATATCTTATTTTTTAATCTGTTGCTATGTAGTGAAATTCTCCCAAAGCTTAGCGGCAGAAAAAGCAAAGTGTCTCTGTTGCTGAGCAAATTTGGGGGATGTTTCCAGTTTCCTCACAGACTTGGCTGGGGACAGTCCTCAGCACCTTCCCGCATGTGGCTGTCAGTGAGATTCAGCTCCTCAACTCTGAGTGACCGAGATCTTGCATTTTCATTGACTGGTGAACCCCACAATCCTTCTCCAATTGGATTCTGTAAATCACACTGCACAAAATGGCGGGTATTTTTACAACAAAGCAAGCAAGACCAGAGAGCAAGTAGCTGATCTGTGTAACCTCAGCTCAGATGACTTCATCTGTGCAGCCGTGTCCTTTTAGATGCTAATTGCTAGGTCCAGTCCCCAACTGGGAGAGAATGACACCGAGTTGCAAAGTCTAAGGGGGTTGTTAGAAAATTATCTTAGAGTTGTCTACTATAATGATTTATATATATTATTTTTGACTGTAATATATATCTAAATAAAATAAATACAATATATATACATATAAAATAAATTTATATCTTAGCTGACTTATATTCTCTTTTAAAGCCTTGATTACATTTGCTGTTTATCTCTTCCAAACTTGCATTGCCTAATGCTTATATCTAACGATTGCCTTTTATTAAAGAAAAAATGAATTTTTGTGTTTCTATTGAACATCTCTATTTATTGTCACTTTTCATCCTCTTTAGTTACTTCCTTCCTTGTTCATTTTTCTCTGAGAGTTTCTAACTTCTTATCGTATTTTCTATGTCGGTTCCAGCCTACACATTACCTCCTAAATAAGGCTTTAACTGCACCCCACACATTTTAATGTGTAATATTTTTATTGTAGATTACTTCTCAGAATTGAATACTACAATTTTGGCTCTTGTTTTTGAAGTATATTTTTAAATTTCTGAATGGACTTTTTCTCATCACTATTATTTATTTCTAACTACGTTGCCCTGGAGTCAGAGTTTGTGGTCTGGGTGAATCTAGACTTAGTAAATCGAGTGCAGCATTTTGGATCAGCACCTTGGCAATCATTGTTTGGTGCCATTTCTGAACAAACACCATCCTCCGTGTGCTAGACTGAGTATCTTATGTATGTATAATGGTGAAGAATAACATTCAGTTCTGTAATTGTGTTGATTTTGTTGTAGACCTAAAGTGGAGTGGCTGAAATAGAAACAATCATGTCTTTTTTTTTTTAAATTTTATTTTTTTTTTAAAGAGGCACGTATTTTATTTATTTATTTGTTTGTTTATTTGTTTATACATGCACTGGGTACAGTCAGAAGCGCGGGAGGGTGAGAGAATTCACCAGAGCCAGAGCGGGGAGCAGAGCAGGCAGAAGGACCGAAGGACACTGCTGAGGGGAGCAGCAGGCGGCAGGAGAGGTCTGCGCGCCATGCGGGACCCTCCTCCGGTGGCCGGGGAGCAGCCGGGGATCGAACCGGCGCTTCAGAGGCCGCAGGCAGCTTCATAACCCAGCGCTCAACCGCTGCGCCACCGGGGAGGCCCGAAACAATAATGTCTTTAAGGGAACATCAGGTTTTCTTGTAGGTGTCAGTTAGGGTTTCAGTTGTTGAGGCTCTGGTGACTGGTTTTATGTCTAACTGGTGAATTAAAAATTTTAGTATCATATACTCAACCTTTTATTGTTATTACATAATTTTACTTTAATATCTTTTCCCCTCCTGATATTAGCATGTTTATTTTAACTTGTTTTTTTGGTTAATATTTATCTGGAATATATATATATTTACATATTTACTTTTCTGCATTTCTGGCACCTGTGTTTGTGATTACATTCTCATACAGTGTTTAATTCCATCCTTATAATCACCTTTACTTTGAAACTGGGCATTTGGTCCACTATTTATGCTGCATATTGATCTATTTGGATTGTTACTATTAACTTGTGACCTTTCTATAGTTGTAGAAATTCTCCCAATTCTTCCTGTTCTCCATGTAAATTGTTTGAGATATTGCATTTTTTTCTCTTCCTTGTTCTTCCTTATTCGCTTTTTTTGCGATTGTATAACGAGGTATATCTGGTGATGTATTTTTAGCTTTCTCAGCAAGCACATTTAACCAACTTTCAAGTGAGTCAATTATGGTTTGCTTTCTCCTGATTAATGCAATGACTGCAGTGCATTAATTCTCATCACTCACACTCACATTCGTATCTTACTGTTGTCCAATATTTTTGTTTTGCTTATTTTCATTCCACAAAGCAGACATTACTATTGTTCTTTTGAACAGACTGGAAATTTCCCAAGTGTTTATCTTTAGCTCATCTCTTAGCCTGTCATGTTTCTTTCTGCCTGAAGGAAATCCTCTGGAAATTTGATCAGAGTTGACCTCGGGTTGCAAAGACCCTCTGTGGTTTCCTCTCTGTCTGACATTACCTTCATTTCACTCTCAATCAAAGTTGACTATTGTGATTGCAAGTTGACAACTATTTTTTTTTTATCCAGCAAAATGAAGATACCAGTTCATTTTCTATTTTCAGTTGTATTTGCAAGAAATCAGTTCTCAGTCCCCAAGGAGCAGGAAGGTCCATTGGATCTGCACAGTCAGGGGTGCAGGAGTGGGGGAGACCTAGCAGGAGACCCTTGCTGTTTTGCATATTTATGAAGGGGGAGGCTCAGTATGAGGAAGAAGGACTGGGAAGAGAAACTTAATGGGCACCCAGTCTGGGAAAAGGTGAAGTATCTCAAAGATTTTCAGTTCCTCCCAATAAGGATACTCCAATATGAAAGAGGCGGGAATCAATTACCCTTTGATAATCACCACAAAGATTTATGTTTGCATTTATAACAGTTTAAAGCTGACTACTTTAGGAAAAAAAAAAAAATTGAAATATTTGTTACTTACCCCTTAGGTGGAAAAGTCAAATAGATATTGGAGAAATGATGTTGATATTACTCTTGTCCATACTTTCTATTCTATATCCACACAGAGAGTCAACATTGCTATGAGTTTAGAAACTCATGATTTTGGAAGACTAAGCAAAATTTTACATCAAGTCACATGACATTTTTTTTTTGTCTTATTATTTTTCCTAAGGGTTCTTTCTATGGTAACTGTCCATGTTTGCCACCATTGATCAAGAAACAAATCCCATCCTCCCCAAAACATCTGCTGAAACAGATTTATCCGTAGAAAGGATTTCCAGATCTGAATTGCACTGTTCAAACCATTGTCAGTATTCAACTAATAGCTAGTTCCATTTCTGGGGCTATATTTAAGTATTCATTCTTTATTCAAGTTGTCTTGTTCCAAATACAGAAGTGAATTTTTAGATGTCCTTGCTAATTTTCAAGTCAAACTATGATAGCTTGCTGCCCAGTCCTTCTAGAATTGACCTCTTGTTCCTTAACATCTTAATCCTGAACATAACTTAGCAACTATAAACTTGGTTTGCTATTGTTTCCTCACATGTCCTTTACATCCAAGCTAACCCTGAGCTGCCTGGGAACAAGTGACCGTGTCTTTTTCTTGGTTATTGCTTAAATATTTATCCTGCTGCCTCTGTAAAGGATTTGGTCAAAAACATATGAATAGATGAATTAATGTTAGGATGATATAAGATGATTATAACTGGAAGTGAGAAATAAAGACTGAAGTCTCACGTATGTTTCAGGGCCTGTCAGCTAATTTTAACAATAATGTTCATTTTTATCATGCCACACAGTGAGCTGAACAATAAGGCTCAGGTGGAAAACATCACTATAAAAAAGAGGTCACAGTTTAATTTTATTTAGAGGAAACTTAATAGGTTATCTGAAAAATCAAAAATTATTAAAGCTACCATGACCATCACTAAATTATGTGCTTTCTTTTAATGACATATATTTTTTGGATAATGGCTCTATAATGTACTCATTCGTGGAAATAACTTTTTGTTTTCCTTTTTTCTTTCATGTGAAATTAATTCATAGGAACCTTGCAAATAGCTCCCATTTTGCTGTGCCCTGAAATGTACAATTTGAGCAGGAAGTGCTGCTAATTGTTCACCAGTGGTGCAGCTACTCTACATGGAGAGAAAATGAAACTACGTTGAGTTAGCAGTACTTTGGGACCATCTAGTAAAATGTACGTGGTTATGGGCAGGACCAAGAAAAATTACACAAATTGATTTTCAAATTGTTGGGCACCGTCTTACTGTCCTCATGTTACATGTGACCTGTGTACCATTCACCAGCTCGTTCAGCTCCCAGAGGAAGGTTCCTCTCATGGCAAATGGCAGAAGCACATAAAGAGTGAGCAGAAATGGGCAAAATCCCTGGGTCATTGTCATTTCCCCTGCATTCTGCGGGCTGGGCTAAGGCTGTCATTTGGCCATGCTTGTTTTCCATGGATGAGAAAGTTCATCCAGCTCCAGTGAGAAAGTAGAGTGCCTACTCAAGGAAGGAAACAAGGGCTTGTTCACAAGTTGCTTTCCTCCAAATTGAAAGACATGTTAAATAGGGAAAGCTGTTGCAGCCTTCCTGGTGGTGCAGGGGTTAAAGTCTCAGTGCTATCAAGCTATTGCCAGCCTCTGCAGCATGAGTTCAATCCCCAGCCAGGGAGATGACCCACGTGGCACAGCAGACTTCTTCTATCTCACCCGCTGCTCCCCTCAGCAGTGTATTTCAGTAGATCTGCCCATTCTGCTCCTCACTCTGTCTCTGGTGAATCCGCTTACCATGCCCCTCCCCACCTCTGGCTTACACCTCAGTTCTTGTATGCAGAAATAAATAAATCTTAAAAAAATAAAAGTAAATAAATAGGGAGAACTGTCAAGTGGCAGGAAAATATGAAAGTGTATATATATATATATATATATAAATTGGATCACTGAAACAATTAATATTTTGTCACTAACACACTTTCATGAAAAGGAATTTTAAGTAATGGTTGTAATTAGATGGCTCATTCATCAACCAAACAGTATTTAAGGCCCTACTGCCATAGAATTGGCACTTGTGTTATAATGGCTAGAAGATCAAATTGATCTTTGCTTTTACTAGGAAAAATGCAGAAATTTTAATACTAGCAAAGTGCCATTTTTGCAATTTAGGTAAAAGATGATTAGTTGAAAAGATTTGAAGGTGATAAAACATGGCGATGTTAGGGATGTGGGATGAATAAAAGCTGGTGTGGTGAGATGAAGATCGACTTCTAAGCTGATCCCAAGTCTTCCGTCTTGAGCACTTGCGGATACAAATGGGCAATGAAAAGAAATGATGAATAATAGAGGAGGACATTCCCCGATGGAGAAGTTGAAGCTTTCATTTCTGTAGCTGTGCAGTTCCAGATGATTGTGAGAAATCTCCACCTCAATGCAAAATAACAGGTTCTACCCATGATGTTCAACTTGGAGGACAGGCTGGAGGAGGTCGTATACTGAAGTGAATCGTCAGTATGAGGACCTGTAAAATTAAGGGGGTCAATTTGAGGATTGGAGGGAGGAAGCATAGGTAAGAGGCTTGTAGGCAGCCCAGTTGCATAGGTGTTTACATGCCAGTCATTGCAAAGAGAGTCTAAAAAATGTAAACGAGAAGGCAAATTAGAGATAACCAGGTACTAAGCTACTTCAAGGCCAAGGGAGAGCGGACTTCAAGAATTAAGACGTGGTCAGTCTTTTATGATATATTGATATGGTTAAATCGAGCACTGACATTGATTAGATGGATTGAGCAGCACCAGATAAAATCCAGCAAGGACAGTGTTCATCAGGTGATGATAGTTGATTCTGACACTTTTACTTTGCAGCTAACATTAGAAGTTTGAAGCACTCGGACATTTATTTATTTATTTGATCCAGTAAACTTTTAAATTGAATTGATATGGAAAGTCATTCCTGGGAAATCTGTCCTGATAAGAGAGGAGTTGTAAATTGTAACTTGTATTTTCTCATCATGAAAGCCCTTGATATAAATAAAAGCTTCATTGATCAGACATAAAATTACAACATTAAATGTCAGTTTCACTAAAAAAAATACTCTTGGACGGTCCTACTGAAATGCAGTAAAATCGCCTTTACCAGGCATGCAAATCGCTAGAGTAATATCTTTACCTCAATATTGTATCCCATATTTCATGATTCAAATATATCCATGACATTATTCCTGGGTTTAAAATGTTTTTGGGTGACAGAAGAGCAATGAAAAACTTAGTGGAATCTGGAATGTATAAAATTGTATTGCTGAAATAGGTTTCTGTTCAAATCTAATTGTCAATTTTCTTTCTCTTTCAGCAGAAAGTAATGGGGATATTGATTAAGAGTCCCCAATGTATCACCTGCCTTCCTCTGCTCTAACCTTCAAAGACCCAAAGCTGCAGGTCAAATAGAACAGGCAAGTCCTTGGTAACAAACTAGCTGAGCTGTCCATCTACACACACGCGTTCTCCCCATCTTGGAGGGAAGATGATTACATTATTCAATCCACGATGCCATTTACCTGAGGTTGCTGCTTTACTGCCCTCCGCCACCCCCTGGAATGGCATCCGCCTGAGTTATAATGTCTGGACCTCGGCTCTTAGGAATGGCCTTGATAGTTCTGCTCAAACTCTGGTGCTGGAATTTGCACGGATGCCTTTAAAATAAGCAATGAGTTTGATGGGAAGTTTAGATCAAATTTTCAATGAGAAAAAAATGTCACAACAATGTTTATAAATTTGGTATGATTTCTAAACCAGTATCCAATTACATATACATTCTGCTAACAAAGGGGAACACATTGTGATCGGCAATTTAAATAATTCAGTCTGTCATGAATACTTGTAAGTTTGCCCTAATGTGAAGTTTACTCTATCTGTTCAATAATTCCTTTGGCCAGATTGATGTGATTTTGTTTATGTATTTACAGTATCATGTGTTTATATACAAGTAACATGCACATACATAAAAATTTCAAATTGGAAATTGGACAGAAAAGCATAAAATGAAAAATAGAAGTCTCTTCAACAACCATAAAGTGGGTATGCATTTAATAAAAATGCATACGTATACCAAAATATACATATCTCGGTGACATATTTGATGACAGAGATATCAAATATCTATAGGTACAGTTTTTTTTTTTTTTACCTTGACTTATTATATATAACTTTATTACGGAAGAGATAAAAGAAAAAAATGTTTATAAGGAATCCTAATGAATGGAAGCACTATGTAAGGTAGGATATTTAAATAAAACACCTTTACTTGAAAGATATAAAATAATAACATTCAATCAAAGACATATATCTGAGGCAAGCAACTTATCTTTTTATCAGGCGAGCTTGGATAATTACACTATAGTTTTGGCATACGAATTTAAATCTATTGTTTCTTTAACCTCTGAGCATCAATTTTCTCATCTGTGTGGTGAAACAGAATTACAATAAATGATAAGTGATACAGAGAGATTTAATACCCAAAAGACATAAGTGAAGCAATTGCAATAAAAACCTATATGACTGACACGTATGTTTATATAGTTAGAGTTAATAGTATCATGTGCATGTTCGTATGCTAAGTATGCTAACCCTCTAAAAACTAAATAATCAAGCTTGATTAAATGGCTGATAAATGAAGGAATGTTGTCAGTAAGCAGTATAATTTGAAACTTTGTTATAAGTACATATTTGTTGGTATAAAAAACATGTAAATAAACCCTTAAAGGTTATATAGTGAAAGAGGAAATCATGAAATTTATTTCAAGTGACAATCTTTGAATTCTAGTTTATGTTAAAAATTCCAGTTTGGGGCCTCCCTAGTGGTGCAGTGGTTGAGCGCTGGGTTGCGAAGCTGCCGGCAGCCTCTGCAGCGCCAGTTCGATCCCGGGCTGCTCCCCGGCCACCTGAGGAGGTCCCACATGGCGCGCAGACCTCTCCTGCCGCCCGCTGCTCCCCTCAGCAGTGTACTTCGGTCCTTCTGCCTGCTCTGCTCCCCGCTCTGGCTCTGGTGAATTCTCTCACTCTCCCGCGCTTCTGACTGTACCCAGTGCTTATAAATCAAAAATAAATAAATAAATAAATAAAGCACAAATGTTTAAAAAAAAAAAAAATTCCAGTTTGATATAAAAGTAACATCTTATATTTTGAACTATCTGTTATGTCAGCAGAAGGACAGTTCATTCAGTTGATACAGACCTATTCCTAACCTTAACCAGAATCAAAGGTGTAAGGTCAGCAGAGTGTCCACAGCAAGCACACTGCATTTGGATCACACAATTTTGAAGACAGAAACTTAGAACTCAATTTTAGCGAAGTCTTAACTTTGAACACATTACAGATAAATAGCCTGGAGTTTGAATTTACAGCCTTATGAGAATAAAATCCAGACTATGTTATGTTACAAAAACAATAACAATAAAAAGGATATAAAAGAGCTAATACAAAAAAGAAATAATAGTGGCAATCTTATTTACTATAGGCAAATATTAATTTTTATGTTACTTAAAAATTTGATGTAGAATCTGAGAGCTTTATACAGGGTACCATAAAATATAATTAATTACCTTCTTATTTTATTAGAAATGGAATTGTGATTTCCAAACATTTTGCCAAATTTGTTTTCTAAATTTAAACTTCAAAATTAATTATTGATATATTTACTTTCATCATCTGGTCAGTAGCTTGTACTTGTTCTCTTACCTCTCAGATTAATAAAGTGAAAAAAAGCGAACTTTTCAGTCAAGTCCACTCTGCCTGTAAATGCTCTCTCTTTATTGCTCAGTTGCCCTTAAGAACAAGTTCGCATATTCTGCATATTAGTTAATTCAGAACTGATTTAAAAATTTGGAATCATTCCCATCAATGAACCCTTGAGCTTTCCTTTTTTTTCCCTGAAATCCCTATGTCTTTACTTTTTCTTCTGTGATGGTGGATCCTGGAGATTCTTTTGTGTAAACAAGCTGATCAGCATCCACTGCAGTATGGTTGCACAGAAGAAATAATACTCTGTATTACAAAAATACTCTATTTTTGTAGATATGTCATATTGTTAGATTTTTGATTCATGATATCAACCCTCTGCTTTGTTTTCTGTCTATTCTTATTTATCAAATAAGGATTTTTATTATTCATATCATTATCATAATTTATAATCATGTCTTGTAGAAAAATATGCTAATTCTCTTTATTCAATAGGCAGCTCAGCTTCCCTAGATCAAGTACCCAAGTACCTCGGCGAGGACACGCACGCAGGCCAGGCCTTGGGCACACCGCGGGAGGCTTCACGGCCTTGGCCACGTGGAAATGGTGGGAAGACAGCAAGTGATCAAGATGCTTGAATCGGTTGGAGAGTTTAAGTCACGGAGGTCATATCGATCTTCGGGGGGAAGTCTCTCCCTTTCTCTACCCCATTCTGAAGGCCCAGGTTTACGGAGAAAGGTCCACATTTAACCTTCATCAAACTCCCCTTCCTACTTTTATCCAGCACAATTACTTACATCCTTGACCACTGCTCCAGGACTCAGTTTATTCCTTTAACCCCATCATCTGTTACTCCAGCTCTCTGAGTGGGAGACCCTCGTGGGTTACCTTAGAGGGCTGTGAAATCTCATAGTTGGAAGTACTTTAAGTGTGGAAACAATTTCTTGCTTTATTTTATTTTTCAGGACAAGCAGTGGAAAAGCAATGGCTTCTGTGAAAGTTGTGTGTGTTTGTGAGAGTGTGTGTGATTGTGTTTTAAATTTAAATTCACTAAATGGATCTCACCACAATTTGGCTCTCTTACGGATTGATTATCTTTTATATTTCTCTTTATGTTTTTGGTAATATAAAAGGATTGATTAGGTAGTTTTGGAAGTGCAATTGAAAGCAGGACTTATTTGCCCTTGCAGGACTTATTGTCTACTGGGGAAATAGGCAAATAAACTAGCTATTAATCTCAGTGATTAGTTAATTCCTGCAGCATAGGAAATGCTAGGTTCCATTGGGGAAATTTAGCTTTAGGAAGTACAGGGGGCTCTTAATTACTGCAGGGAAGAATATTGTCAAGGAAGCTCCCTTTGTCAGCATAACATAAAATCTAAAGTCTGAAAGATTTATAGGAATGAATTCAGAAAAAGAGATGAAGAATTTTCTGGACTCTGGATGAGTATCTACCTATGTATCCACCTATGTATCTATCATTGAGCCATCTCTATTAATCTATATGTCTTTATGTCTGGTCAATCCATGCTATTTGTCTCAAGGAAAATGGCTTAATATCCTTAAACTCTACTCCAAGACTAAAAATACTTCCCTTAAGTCTACTATAATCTATTATTTGAATTTATCCATGTGGAGGAAACTGAGGAATATTCCTGTCTACAGACGATGCAATTGAATCCCACAGTTGGAAGTATCTGGAGTGTGTGGACTCCCCCCAACACACACATTTCTTGATGCACACACGTTATGTGCATTTCTGTGAGATACACATATAGCGTCAGCCTCACAGTTTGCCACAGGCGGTTCCGGGTGATTTTGAGGCTGGCTGCTGTGGGACAGTGGGTGGTGTGGAAGGGCCCAAGCTGGCTGGAATTGGAGCACCCCTCGCCCCACGGTGTGCTGTGCAGTTTCAACAGAGGATGAAGCCCCGAGATGCAGTAGTGGCTTCCTGGCCAAGGAGCACTGGGAGAAGGGCAGAGAGAAAGAGGGGTGCCCTCACAGAACCAGAGGGACTGTGGCCATCCCTCGTCATGGACCCGCGGAGCCTACCCTGAGCTGCTGGCCAAACACAGGCACCATTAATAAAGAAAGGAGCTGACTTTCAAGACAAATTAACAGGTAAGTTGAAAAAAAAATCAGTATGCGTTATGGGAAAAGCACAACCACTGTGAAACAAATGCAGAAAAAAACGGGCAAACCCATATAAGAGGGAGACACAAGGCTCAGAGCCTGGAGACAACATTCCACAGAAGGGCCTCGGGGGAATCGGGGGCAGGTAGGCACACAAAGGGAGGTCAGGTGGAGGAACTGGAAGGTCAGGAGGTCAGGTGGAGGAACTGGATGCGAGAATCACAGTGTTGAGGAAGCGTAATTAGTGATTTGGCTGTAGAATGAATGGACAATGCCAAGTACTTTTTCTAGAGTTTTTAGAATATATTTTATGCATTACAATTCGGTGCATTTAAGTGTGTAGTCTGAGGAAACTTTGCAAAGCTTCCTCCCACGTTGCCATCGCTCATCTCCAAGCCTGAGACCTTAACTCTGTGACCCCTTTCTCTCCACGTCCTGTCCCCCATCACTCACCGCACCAGCACACGCGGCCCTGACCTTTATCTGCAGGTATTAGTTTGAACTGATCTGGAATAGCGCATAAATTCATACTGTACTTACGAAGGGCATGTGGCTTGTTTCACTCTGCTCTTGAGCTTCATCCCAGTTGCACTGGTCGCTAATTCACTTGAATTGATGAATAGTGGTTCGCGGTCCTGATCCATCACAGTGCACAGTGCGTGTATCCAGTCACCCATCGAGGGAAGATTGTACTGTTTCCAGCTGTCGGTGTGGCAAAACATGCTGTTTACCTTCATGTACTAGTGTTTTTTGCTGCTGTTATTTATCTTGTTGAATTGTTGGGTCTAAGGTTAAGTATGTGGAAGCTAATTAGACACTACCAGTTTTGTAAGGCGAAGTCAGCACTGTGAACTCTCATAGTAATGCCTGCAAATTTGTGGTCTGTTTGCCTACTTTTTATTTCTTAATTAATCAGCTTTAATTTGTGCAACAGTTCAGGTACAGGGCAAAGTTGAGAATGTGTCCCCACACCCACCACCTCCCCCCGAGGTCAACATTTCCTCCCCCATATAATCAGTGACTCTACACTGATGTCATCCCCCAAAGTCTCCGTTTATGTTGGAGTTCTCTCCTGGTGTTGCATGCCCTGTGGTGGACGAATGCGCTACCTTTATGGAATCAGGCAGAGCAGCTTGTTTGTCCTGGAAACCTCTGAGCTCTGCCTGTCAGTGAGTCCCTTTTTCCTGCACAGGAGAGTTTGTCTATTTGCATTGAAGTTTTATACAAAGCATTCATAAAAATAGCAATATTTAAAAAATATTGTTTGGATGTGCTTCTGAAATGACCTAGATCTTGAAATGTCACAGTTGAAACATTGCAGCCTCAGGTTTCGATTTTGAGTAATAATTTCATATCACCGACACTTTCTGTTCACTCGTGCTGGTTACTTGTTTTACAGACTCAAGGAAGATGACCTGGGCAGACTACCCTTGCTAAACTTCATGCACTGATTAGTTTAACGTATAATTTCACTGTGCGACTCTTGGAAGAAATAGAATCATTTGTTTGCAAACATTATCTATTTACCATTGTGTTCTCAGTGCGTTTGCCAGAAGAGTGATAGTTTTCACACTAGGAAGTAGCTTTTCTCTAATACGTGCCTTCACTTAGTCTATTTTACAACAAAACTGGAACACTCCAGGGGGTCATAAAGAGTTCTAGAAAATGGTGGAAACCAGGTCCACCCCAGAGGATTTAAATTCCTTTAAATCAATATCAGAAGTGATGGTACAATGAAAATTCTCGAGTTATCTTTCTCTTGGCATTTATGTTGAATACATTTCTATTCTGATATTTATTAATTTTGCCAGCATGAACTAAAAAGTTAGGATTGTCCTATTATCCTGAATATCCTTTTGAAGATCTAATTTAGCAGAGGCAAGGTTTTGTTTTTTTTTTTTTCCCACATGAAATAAAAGTAACTGCTTCTACTGTACCTTGCTTGGTTTGATTACAGCTTGTCCACAACTGATTAAAAGGTTACTATACGAGATGCTAAATTTGAGACAATTTAGTTTAGAAACCAAGTGTGGCATAGCCTCTATTGCTTTCAAATATATTTTTAATGAACTGATCTTTGTTGAAAAAATGTTATTCATATCTAGGTTTATTTGTCCAATAAAATCAATTTAATAAATTAATAAATCAACTTGATAGCTAGAGTTTCAAACAAAACATAAGATGGACGATGAACTTTCACACTTCGCTCTTTGTTCTCATTAATGTCTTGTTTAATCTGTCACGGAAACTAAGGCGAGAGCAGAAGCAGGGAATGAATGAAGGACGCTGACCGTATTGATGTCTGGTCTGCGAGGATTTCTAGCTCTGTCATTTGAGAACATTGTGAGATCACATAATCTCTTCACATCGCACATTTTGGCCTCCATCCAGGTAAGTTACTCATCATGTTCAAATACCAGTACTTTTGCTCAAGCTCACAAGGAGATTAAATCTCTCAACACACACAAAGCCCAAACAGGTCGGTTCAGTGATGACTAAAATGTTTTCCAAAATGGGAATATTTATACAAAATGGCAATATTTATAACGTAGCAACTGTTACTCTAATATTTACTAACTGAATGGATGACCTTAGGAAAGACCTAAGATTTACTGAAGCCTAAGTGACGCTATTTCACAACCAAGAGCCAACAGTCCTCCGAGGTCTCTGTTGTTCTCTGGGTGAACCAAATGCCGTGGCATGTCTTTCTTGCCTTTATTGTGTGTGGAATCCATTTGTCGGCCCCATACCCTTTCAGCGGTCTCCCAAATCACAGCTGAAAACACGTCATACAGATATTTCATCAAGGTTCTAACACCCCTCTTGTTTTAAGGCTCACAGTTCTACCACCCTTTGATTCTCGAACATTTCCACGGGAAAAGCTCCAAACCCACTGGGATGGATTCCTCTCCACATGGCCATGCTGACGTTGCACACTCACTCAGCTCAGGCTGTAACAAGAGCTGCATCCCGGGAGTCAGTGGTGCCATGAGCTGACTTGCCATTATACAGAAAACCCTGGGGCTAGAAATCTGTGGGGCAGCGTGTCTGTATTAAGTCAGGTTTCTCTTGTTCACGGTCAATCTTCTTGGTCCAGTTTTGTGTGCGTGCTGCCCGAGTGGGCACCTTTTGGTCAGTGCAAAATACCCTGAGCCATTATGGGAAATGTCAGCAAACTCCAACTCCGAGAGCTTCTTAGTGAGCTCTGCCAGTCTTTGGGGGAGACAGTCAATGGCAGACCCCAGACGCAGCAAAAGAGCTTGACTCATGATTAAGAATTGCCCACAGACCACCTGGGGAGGTGCACCCCTCTAGTGTCCCTCAGGCTTTCTCTCGGAAGGTACAGGAATAAATGGAGGGACTGTTTTATTCTTCATATTTTTAACCCTGGTCATGGATGGTTCCAGAGTCTATAGAAACTTTGATCTCTCTGAGTGGGTGCGTGGTGATTTGCCATTTACTTTAAAAAGGAATTTTATGACTATTGTTGACACACAGAGAGAAAATACATCTGATTATTGTGTATTATGCCCCAAATACATAACATTGAATAGGCAGAAGAGAATGGAAACAGTAACAGTCACAACAGACCAAACAAATAATGTCTCTGCTGGTCATTTAAACACTCTGTCCACAACAGGGTCCCTGAGCATGCACTGCCCAGAGGACATACCTGCTTCCTCCCTCACCTTGTTTTTGAACTTTCCTCTAAGAAAGAAGAAAATATAGAATTTCATAATTTTTATATTGATGACATAGAAATAATACATGTTAAACAAGACAGCTGAGTGTTCTACTGCTTTCCGCTCCCCTACACATACACCTTGGGTTCCATCTTTGTGATAGGAAAACATGAAATATCCAAGTAAAAATTAAAATATTGTTGCAAATGTTTAACTATATTAGGACTAAAGAGCTGTGGAGCTGACCTTGTCTTATCTTTCCTTGCAGACTTGTAAAGCCAGTTTTGGTGGTTTCTGTTCTGTGAACTAAAATTTAATAATATGTTTCTAAAAGGTGAAGGTCCCAGACTAAGAACAATTCCCCTTGAAAAAGTTCAGAGTCTCTATTTCCTAATAGTAGCTTCCAGGCTAATTTGTAGAGTTTGTGTCTTTTATCTCTTTAGATAGATAATGGCTTATGTGTGAATTGAAATAGATACTAAAAAAGATAAGGCATTTTATATTCCATATTTACCAATATTTTCTTGCATTTTTGAATTTATTTAATAATGAGAATGTTTTTTTCTGATATAAGAAATGTGTTTAACATAGTTTTTTATATACCCTGTTATTCTGTGCTTTATAAAATGTCCTAAATTATATAGTGTTGTAAATCCATGTCACCTCAAGAAAATATCAGTATTCTTAAATTATTACTGTTAAGATTAAGATGCATATACTATATTACAGCTGGAGAGAAATGTGTTTAACAGCATGACTTCTAAGTTTTAATCTAGTTTAGTCTCCATACTTGAAGTTGGAAAATGAGCTGAATCTCAGTTTTAAGATGATGCAAATTTATGCAAAAGCACTCTAATTATTCCAATTCAATTCCAATTTAATCACTAAAATATGCCTTCCTTTTCATTTAGGCATTTTCATTTCTTATATCCAAGATTTTGCTTTATATTCCATTGCTATTCTCAAAAATGAATACAGGTCTAACATATTGAACATTAAGGGGGGAATTGTCATGATCATTCACCAAAGAAATATCACAAAATGCTCCCAGAATATCCACAGTTTCATTACCTTTTTAACCTTTCTACCTTTCCTAGTTGACTATACTAACAATACAGTAATACTCCTTTTCAAATGTTTATCATATGAGGAGGCCAACAGACCATAGACCGGTTGGGCACATTTTAATATGAAAGATCCTTCCTTTTCTCAAATAGCATTTGTTAAACAGGGAAAGCAACCTTACTTATGGATCTAGAAAATGGGAAAAAGCAATTAAAGAGCAGTGGATTAATCTATCTCATTGAAGTAATTATTTCTCCAAAATTTCTCTGACTCCTTAAACCAGTGAGCTGTTGTGGTATCTTAGCTGACGATGAGAAATTACACTTGTATAGGACAGAAAATCTGCCTCCATGATTACTGCCTTGTCTGACCTGTACTGTTCTGGTCCATTAGTCTGATATCATTTCAGATAGATTTTTAAGACCAGGTTCCTGAAAAAGACCAGGTTCTTGAAAAAGATAGTCACACCAAGCTCCTTTGGTTGGGAAAGCACTGAATCACCATATAGCAATAGCTAATATTTATTTATTTAATATTTATTTAACAAAATCATTTTTATTATATATTGTTGCAAAAGTATTAAATTCTAATCTCTTTTGGGTTCTGCTTATTTATACTCTAGAAATGTTACCTATTTTTCAGTGTATTTGTATAGTAGATGACCCATTGGTTTTAAAGTAAAGATGTATCATACTAGCTATTGTAGCCTGTCCCATTTGCACAAAATGTTGCTTTCTTTAAATATCATTATTTTTTTTGTTTTGAGAACATTAGGCCAATTAACATTACTATCAAAATGAATTTTGCATGTTATATTTATTACCCTTGCAGATTTATAAGTGAAAGTTGCTATGTCATCTGTGTTCATAATTGTTTAAGATCTGCAATAATAGAAAATTGAATGAGTTTACAGAGACATCATTCAGACTATAAATTCTTAATTTAGCCCCCTGGGAGACTCAATTGTTTTGCCTTTTATTACTCATTTGCTCCAGTCTCCCACATTGTATAACTAAAAATGAAGTGGTTTAAAAGCTTATTTTTCTCACAAATCTTGCCCTCTTGTTTCTAGACAGCAATATTTTATACTGAGCTCTATCTAATGCTTTATATGTCTCAGAACATATAGTAAAAGAGATCATTTAGAGAGCACCAGTTGTTTTAGATGAGGGTGAAAATAGATGACCATAGAACTCAATAAAAATGAGGCCACTGAGTAGCATCAAACAATCTGTTTGAAGATGCATGATTTATAATTTCTTGCAATTCTACAAGCCTCAGAAAAAAGTACAGTGGAATTAGGGGGCCTGGGAGGAAGCGATAAAGGTTTGCAGTTCAGCATAGACAAGTTTTTCTAAAGATGTTTCTATGCACAGAAAAATATTCTAACAAATATCTCATAATATATGTTTCTTTTTTTTTTTTTTTTTTTTTTTAAAGATTTATTTTTTATTTATTTATACAAGCACTGGGCACAGTCAGAAGCGCGGGAGGGTGAGAGAATTCACCAGAGCGGGGAGCAGAACAGGCAGAAGGACCGAAGTACACTGCTGAGGGGAGCAGCGGGCGGCAGGAGAGGTCTGCGCACCATGCGGGACCCTCCTCATGTGGCCGGGGAGCAGCCGGGGATCGAGCCGGCGCCGCAGAGGTCGCGGGCAGCTCCGCAACCCAGCTCTCAACCGCTGCGCCACCGGGGAGGCCCAATATATGTTTCTTAAGTAAACCCTTTTGCCTATTCCTGCCAGCAACCCATAGTAGAAGACCTTTATGGATACAGAGGTTATGCATTTTATTAAATGAAAAACCTATCAAATGGAATTCCTATGTGTGTACATTTCAGTGTAGCAGTCAATGTTTTCAGTAAAGATGGTGCAAGTCTTTGATTATATTGAAATAAATAAATTCTACGTATTGGATGGATTTGGACAAGGATTGAGAAACCACTGAGGGATTATGAACACTTAAGTAGTTAAACAATAATATCTTTAAAAAGAAAGTGTCCTAGAAGGAAACTTAAAAAGTGAGTATGATCCAGAAATACGTGGTGTATAAATGCAGGGGAATACTACCCAGGCATAAAAAAGATGAAGTACTGACATTTGTGACAGTAGAGATGGAACTGGAGAGGATAATGCTAAGCAAAATAAGTCAGAAGGAGAAACACATATACTGGCTGCTTACTTACATGTGGACTATGGGAAGCATAAGAAGTGTCAAAATAAACCAACAATAAACTCTTAACATCTGACTGCAAAACTGAAGCAAACAGAAGAGGACGGTCATGGGGTGGGTGGGGGGAGAGGGAAGGTGCCCAACGGAACACGGTGGAAGGTTCTGGGGGCCCTGGTGGTGGCAGCCTGTGAGAGCACACATTTGTAGAGGTTTAAACCTATAATCCCAAAGCAGAGACAACTATGTAAACCCCCTCACCTCAATAAACAAAATGTGGAAAAAATAAAAAGTAAAATATAATAAATAAATAAAAACCTCAGAAGTAAAGAGCGTGGCAGTCTGGAACAGTTCTGCCCAATATAACTTTCTGGAATAATGGCAGAGTTTTGCCCAATACAGCCCCTGCTTGTCCGTTATAGTTATGACAAACCTGAATTGTAGTTTATCTTCTGCGGCCACAGAACTGAAATTTTAATTTTATTTCATTTTAACTAATTTAAATTTAAATAGTCACCCATCCTAGTAACTGCCCTTTTGGAGAGCAGCAGTCTGGAGCATTTGGAGGACAGATTTCCACCGTGGAGAAGCATTGTTGGCAAAGCTCAGCCCGCAGGGTGAATTTAAAGTTGAGTGGCTGTTCCCTCCGGTAGAAGCGACTCATTTGTTAGCACAATCCGAGGTCCGGGCACGCTGATTGTGATAGCTGTGATAACACAGATGGGGCATTTGCTTAACCGAACAATTAATGTTTTGAGCTTGAACTGTGGTCCCAGCTCAGGGAACAGAGTAGAACTTGCTAGGCCGTGGGACTGGGCAGTTTGCGAGGTATCAGAAGAATAAATTGACGTTTTATTTCCTAGCATTTAAAAATATACGTGTAGTGTGGATGTGAATGAATGACATTTACGTGGCTGAGAAGGGGGAGCTGTGAACTGGTGGTGGGTGCGGTGTGGTAAGGACACTCCAGGGAGAGCCGGGGAGAGCCTCCACCATGGCAATAAAAGCCAACAGAAATATAAGAAAGTTACATCATCTGCTCAGTTTTCAAATATGGATACAATGAGACACTGACATTTGCAAAGACTGAAGAAAACTCACTAAAATGTCTGCACTTCAATTTGATAATATGCAAAGGAGTTAGGTTGAGCTGGGTGGGCTGGAGTCTATTCCAAACCCAAAAGTGTCTATTCTGAAAGGTTTATTTCTCTTTCAGTGGATTAAAAATCACCCCCTTGGTATCCTATCTAGAACAAAATGGCATCGGCCCACCCACCATTTTCTGGAAACCCTTCCAGGTGATCCAGGCTGCCAGGCGAAGTCTCTCCTCCAAGTCCCTTAAGCTCAGCTCCTCTTCCCCTCTGGACTGGGTGTTCCTGGGCTTCAGCCCTTGCTCTCTTTTGCTCTGTTTTTCTCTTTTTGCATTTCGAAGATCACACTCTAGAGAAGAGGAAACAAGAGACCATTTGGGTCCGCGGTTGTCACCGATGGCCATGGCAGCCATTTTCATTTTGTTCTGCAAAGCGCTTCGAAGGTACTTTTTATCAAAGCATATTTACCATGTTATCTGAAGCAGCATTTCTATAGCTCTCTATTGAACTTTTATATGTTTTCTTAATGCTACCTGCCTTTTCCCATCATGTTGGCATGTTCTGTTTTAAAATTTTGAACTAAACAGCTGCGGGGGCTGAGCACACAAAGGAGAAGGGTCTTTGATCTTCTTCGAGGTTAGTGTTAAGAGCTGATGAAAGTGTCCATTTTGACTTTTTTTGATATTTGGAAATAATGTTTCACACATTTCCCATGCTATCTAGCAGACATGTCATTAATACTATTTATAAGCCTACTTTCTTGCAAAGTCCTTAGAAACTTTTTGCACTCATTAAGTCTGAAAACTCCAAAGACCAAAGTAGAGAGGACACGTTGTTCTCACCTTCTAATCAGATAAATGGAGACATAGAAAAGGAAGTGCTCTTTCTAACCCCACAGCTTTTGGGGTTATTGCAACATTTTCAAAACAAGCAAAAAAAACTATTAGTAATGACTTCTAAATGTATTAAATTGAGGATAGGTACACTATTGTGTTGCTCTGAAACTCGTTGTTTGAACTATAAGTATAATATAAAAGTAGAAAGGAAAATAGAAACAAACAAACAAGGACCTTGGGAAGCAAGGTTAACTCGGTCATCCTCTGGATGTTTTGCAGTGTGAACTGCAGACTCCATCTAAGAGGGAGACGAAGTTTCCTGCCCTTTAAAAGTCACTTCCAATGTCAATACTGTGATTTTCACTTTATAATTTCCCAAATAAGTCTTTCTGGAACTACTTTTTTTTAATACCTAGAGGTTTATAAAGGTCTTTTGAAAAGCTCTATGTAATATACAGTTGCATAGCTCCTTCCTGCTTTCTGTAACGCATTGGGAAAATGTTAATAAGTGTCATTACCCAAATTATGAGTGGTTTATTTAAAAGGAAAACATGGAAATAAAGTAAATGTTGATAAGCCTCATTTACATAAGAAAACCTAGAAAATAGCTTATGCGAATTTGCATGTCCTTGTTTGTATAATGAAATAGTAACAGTGGTGCTTAATGCCCCAGCGCTTTATGGACAAACCTCTTGCCTTTCATTCGTCAGTTCCGAGCTGCTGTTTACAGCGGGCTGGTGTTTGTGGCTTCCTTGTCCTCACACATCCCTCTCCTTTTCCAGATACAATAGCTGTATTCGGAAATCCAAGTCAATTCATTGCTTCCATGGACAGGAAAGTGTAACTCCACGGATTTATATTCATAATCTGGCAAGCATTTTCATGAAAACTTATTTTCATGAAGAAGTAAGAAGATTGAAAATATTTGGGGTCAACATTGGAGAAGTGGAAGGAAATGAAGTTAGGGGAAGCTCAGCAATACCCCGGATTTTCTCTTTGCAATTTGGATGCTCATTGTGCTTTGTGATGGCCATTATCCTGGACACTGAAGACGTAGGAGTGTTCTTCATGTATTTGTATGTTCTATGCAATTGTATTTAGTTTTTTTTAATTTAAAAAATATATTTATTTACCTATTCATGTTGTAGAAGAACTGGGGTGCAGGCCAGAGGTGGAGGTGTGTGAGAGGATTCACCAGAGACAGAGCGGGGAGCAGAACAGGCGGATCGACTGAAATCCACTGCTGAGGGGAGCAGCGGGGAGACAGTGCCATGTGGGTAGGTCCCAGGCCAGGCATCTAACTCAGGCCACGGTGGTGATAATGCTGCGATTTAACCCCTAGACCACCAGGCAGCCTCTATACAATTTTATTTTAGCAAGAACTGAAGATATTAGTTACAACCAGGGAGAAGAAAATTAAACTCCTGTGAGAACCAACTGTTTACTGCTATTCAGCAAGGAGAACCATTGAGAGTTCATTTCATTCCTATCTTTGCTATTATGTCAATATTTGCATGTTTATTTGGACATAACTTGCAAAAAGTTAGCAGCATTCATTTATAAGTTTTTTACAACTCATTCTGACATGGATTAGTCTCTTATTTGGGAAGGAAAGAAATTGATATTCCTGTCTGCCTGTTCTCGCTTTTATTCTTATTTACTGTGCTCCAGTGTATCGTCTTATCCATATATGTTTTTTCACATCTTTCTTCCCCTCAATTTTCCTGAACTCACTCTCGTCAAGATCCTTGCCCTTAAGACATTGTCATTAACCTCAGATATGGGACTTTGTCAACAAGGCTTTCTTGAATGGAAACAACTTTGTCATTTCATTAGAAAATGTGCAATTGTGTTGTGAAACTTTTCTTATTTCTTCTTCAAAGTCATTTTATCTTTGAAGGGTGTAAATTTTTTTCTCTTTGCAAGGAATTTTTGCTGGGTATGTACTAGTGGATACTTCTCTGTACCGGGCAATAGCATTAATCACCGTGCGATGAGGATTATGAAAGTCTGGAGCTCCTGACAAGTTCCCAGACGGTAGGGATTGTACCAGGGAGTCATCCTTATTCCCGGGATCATCTCACGTCTGCTCCAGCAGGAGCCACTGGGCCACCGTTGTGTCCTCATAAATCGAGCTATTGAAAGGATGGCTTAGTTCGCACTTCATAGCAAGTCATCTATTCCAGTCAAAAGGCAGAGATGCACCTGTTCTCAGTTTGTACTAAACTTTCAGAGTCATTTGATGTATCGCTTCAAAGGTGACAAGAAAATTAAAATGCTAAACCCTGTGTAAACAAAATCTGTGGGATGAGATATTTAAAAATAAAAATTCAATGAATTGGCACAAATGAAGAAGCTGGGAATATCGATATAGATCTATATGTTATATGGAGGAACGTAGGTAATAGGAAGTCAGATATATTTTCTACAAAAAGTCCATATCATTGAAAATAAATTGAAAGAGCCTTTCTTTCTAAGAGAGTCCATGACTTTATTTAATTTGAATGGAAAGAATTCTATGCAGTCAAGTTTATTTCATATATGTCTCTTAAACAAAAAGTTAGCTGTTGGAAGAAAAATGAGATTTATTTCACACCTTTGCCAGACTTTCAGTCCTCACTACAATTCTACAATATTAGAATATTCTGCTAAAATCTAAGTCAGACTAACCCACCAGCATCCTTCTTCCTCCAAAGTGATGGCTTTCTGGAAATTATTTTCGACAACAGTTTGAAATCCAAGCTCTGGAGTTGGGGCAGGTTTTAATAAGCCCCAAGGGTGACTGTAGAGTCACAAAATTAAAATATCACCATCCTATTTCATGCTTCTGCAATATGACCTGATTTTGTATATAAAAAAATTCTCAAATTTTTTTTTTGGGGGGAGGAGCAGAGTAGGTTTGTAATTCTTTGAAGTCCAATGTCTTCTTTCATATTTTACTTTTTTGATGCATCGTTGCATTGTAGCATTATATGTTTCAGGCGGGCATCATGAAAAAAATCCGTATCTGTAGAGATTACAGAAGTTCTCGACTCTTGATTGGTGCCAAAATCTTAAAAAACTAAGTCATGCATAGGCTTGATCTTTATTTAGGCTGCGTATCTTGGTCCTGCCAAAACCAGTGGAAAAATTGGAAACTGAACCGAGACAGGCCTCTGCAGACAGGCTGGGAGGGCCACGCATCCAACACCAGCCTGCAGGCGGACAGCTCCTGCTCGCCGCTGCACGAGGTCCCACCAGGCCTCGCAGGTTGCTGGAGCCCGGCGGTGGCCTCGCCTGCGGGCCCCGAGGGCCGCTCTCCTGGTCGCGGGGTCACTCACCAACAAGCAAGAGAAATAGGAGGATGGACTCTCTGCCCCCTTGAGCCTAAGTGCTTCATCCAGGTGGTCAAAATAGAAGAAGAACCAGCAAGAATAAGGTGTTGTGGTGAAGGAGTGACTCGCCCGTAATCATCCGTCCCTTTTAGCTTTGTGTGGACACAGAGACAGCAAATCGATCAGAAAACAAAGGAACCTGTCATGTGCTGTCTTGTGGGGCCTCCCCGGTGGCGCAGGGGTAGAGCTCAGCGCTGTGAAGTTGGCGCAGCCTCTGCGGCACGAGTTCGAGCCCTGGCCAGGGAGCTACCCACATGGCGCGGCCGACCTCCCGTCTCCCCGCGGCTCCCTCAGCTGGGTATGCCAGCTCTGCTCCTGGATCCGCCTCTGAAACCGCCTCTGCCTGGGCACAGTTGTTTGCAAGACACCTCTCTCTCCTCTCTGATCTATTAAAAAATCACCTCAGTCTTCCTCAGCTCTGTTTAGACACGGGACTGTTTCCTCAGTAACTGATTGTGTCTATGAAGTTCTGAACCTAAAGTGAAGTCTTCGGAGTGGGGCTGGCAGCGTGCCCTCAGCCTGGGGCTCCTTCCACAGCCCCCGCTTCTGTGTCTTCATTTCAGACCTCAGCGCTCATCTTCGGTGTCAGGGGAGCCACGACTCGCGTGGGGTTGGTGTGTGTCTCTTCTGCCATGACTCAAACTTCTGTGTTTGTGTAATTACACACGAGATGTATGGAAGACCCGTGGCTGACCCCTGAGAGCTGCTTCCTTCCCCACGTTGACCGGTGTCTCTGCAGCTTTCTCCCCACCCCGGCTTCTGTCATTACCATTCAGCAAACAGCCTTGGCAGCAGCCTGCAGCTCCAGCTGATCATGCCACCTCCCTGGGCACCCCCTGAGCCTGGGCTCCGCAGGACCGAGGGGTGCGCTCCTGGGGAGTACAGTCTCACACCTGCAGCCCGTCACACGGTCTTGTTTTTTCTTTTTCTTTCTTTTTTTTTTTTACTATGAGGGATGTTCTGAACTTTAACATGTTATTTACTTAATTTCTCTACATGAAAAGCCCTATAGTATTAATAGACTATCACTCGTAATAATCCTGGCTATTATGAGTCACCACTCATCGTGGTAGGTATTGATTTCCACTTTGTGGCTGCCTCATGATTCTGGAGACACAATTATTCTGAGCAGAAAAAGATTGTGTTGAACCTATTGACCTGGGACCAGCACCGGGTTAACATCTTCTTGTAAAGCCAACAATTGATTCTTACAATCTATGAGCTAATCCAAGAACTAACTCATGCAGTAATGGCCATCACGTCCTTTCTTTAATATCTATCCTTTTGAGGATAGCTATATAGGCAATTTCTAATGTATTGGGAAAGTTATTAGCGCCGTGTTATAAAAAAGGAAACCGAGTCAGAGTTTAAGCAACGGGTTGTTGCTGGTAACTCCCACTTTTAGGAAGTTTGACTAGAAAGTCTCTGCAATGGCCATTTATCGCTTGTCAGCAAGCTTGTCTGTCTACAAGCCTTCCAGGGACCTGGCTTTGTGTTTCTGTTTTTATTTTATTTTTATTGAGGAAACACTGGCTTATAAGACTGTGTGCATTCAGGACACAGATTCCTACCTCTCCAATGGGCGTCACCACCCACACACCACACAGGGGCTCGGAGTCCAGCACCAGAGTCTGAGGGGCGGGATTCAAGATGGTGGAGGGCTTGCAGTGGGTTTCCCTTGATTATCTGACTTCTACAAATGAGTAGCTTATTTCAGTCAGCACCACCAGCCCTAGACCCATCCTCTCAGGCAATGGGGTGGGTTGGTGGAGGGTGAGAGAAAGCTTGGGTTGTCTGTGTTTTCTGTATCCACACAGAGGCATCGGCTGTGACCAAGGGCTCTGCTTTTTTTGTGGCTGTTTTCAGAGTTCTGGTTGCTTCCTCTTCCCTTCGGAAGAGTGGCAGTTCCTGTTACTATCTCTGGTTATTCACTCCAGAAATAGAAGGTGACTTTTAAGGAGTTTCAGGAAAACAAACAAATCAAAAAACAAAACCAACAAATCTTTGAGTGCGGCTAGAGTAACCCTTAAATCATGAACTAGAAAATGTCTTCGTCCTATGCTCTTAAGGATCTTAAGTAATCAATAAAACCTCCAAGTATTAAATCTATGTGTTTGTAGCGAGGACCCAAGGCTACTGAATAAATGAGAGTTATTATAAAGCAGAAGGAATTTAGGGAAGGTTTTCAGACATAGGGAGAATATTCATTAGTTAAAATGCCGTCTATGAGAATGATGCTAGAGGGTGTTAAAAAAGTAAAGAATGATAATACTTTTAAAAAGAGTTTAGCGAATATTAACAAAAAATTAATGTTAAAATCATATAATATTAACAGAAACTTCTACATTAAAATCATACCCACTTTCCAAGCTTCATGTTATCTTCACAATTTCCCCTTTGGGACAGTTCCATGTCATGTTGAGTTGGAACACAGGCTGGTTTTCTTTGTCCGATTCCTGGCCCAGAGACCCTTCTCAACCCACGGCTCCTGTGAATGGGCAGGGACCCCTGCCTGTCTCACCTGTTGATGCACTGAGGGGGTGCTCCTTCCCTAGATACACAGCAGCCCCCCTCTAAAGCTACCAGCAATGCTTTCAGGGGCACTGGAACTAGACCTGGGGGAAATTGTTGGTCTCCATTGAGTATTTAATTAAGACAATTGGGACTCAAGTAGGATAAGTCATGTGGTAACTTGATGAAGAGAGAGGGCCGGGGACACACGGTGAATGGCTCTGCTCCTCCGCTTGTCTTCTGGATTCCTGCTCTTCCAAAGACCGGGTTGTTCAGGTGGCTTTGGGATCAGTAAAATAACTATCTCGCAAATGCTCTCTAACTGCGTTTAATTTATTAAGCAGCTTTCTGTTTCTAATGATATTAATTATATATATATATATATATATTGAATATCCTGAAAATATAATTGACTTTACTTATATTTACAATTGTTGCTATTTTGTCTTCAAAATTATAATATTGGCATCTCACATAATACTCCTTAAACTGTCATATGTTTTGTTTATACTGTCAGTAAACTCTTAATTTGATGTCCACTGTCATGATCTTAGATATTATATTTTTCAGGAGATTGTTTTGTTCATCTTTTAAATTAGTTCCTCTAGGTAACTCTGAGGTGTGAGATCTCTGAATTGGAGGAATATAGCTTTTTGATTAACTTGGTTTACAATATCATATTTATAAAAATTAAGCACTTTATTCATCCTTAAATTGACATATTGTAAAGAAAAATAAATGATCTTTTAAATTCCAAATTTATGTTTGGAAAAATGATTTTTTTTAATTTTAGCAAAATATTCTAGATTTGCATTATAATGTCAAATGTATAAAATCTTTTATCTTCAAATAGTTATGTTAAACAGTGAACTTACTATCTGCATACACAGATAGATGGATAGATCTGCATACACAGATATAGATGGAAATGATTAGGCTGTAAGACACATGTTTTTTTCATATCTCTAAATTGTGTTTAGATCAATGTAAGCTTATAAATTTGGTTTTTAATTCTGAAGATTCACCAACTTGAAGTATTATGTCACATTTTCCTCCAGGTAATAAGAAATTTAGTAGATACTTGTCAATATTTAAGACAAGTTTCCCCTCCTCTTAAATACCTCTATTAAAAGATCTTACATTCATCTTCATAAAAACTAACTCCATCAGTTGTGATAACAATGAATGTCACAGTGGTTGGTTGTAATGACACTGGATGAAATCTATGCTGTGTCTTTCAGTTTCCCTTAATTCTCACTGCAGGGACATTCTTTAGTTGACAATGAAATTTTAACATGTGCATTAAATGTCTATATGATCAATTGTTTTCCTGCTCTCGCACATGAACTCCAGAAATGGATGGTTCAAGAAGGGCTGGCTTCTGCCAGGACTGTTAACTTGCACTTGAGTCACAGAGTATACTTGCCACGTGCCCCTAGCAGAATGTACCTCAGTGTTCCCAGATGGTTTTAATATATAAGTATTTAGTTTCAATAATGATCAACATGACTGCTAATGTCAATCTCTTGGATACCCTGATAGTCACCAAACAGTCTTATAGGATTTCTGATAGGCGCAAGAAGCTAGTCTAATCAAGCAGCCAAAGAATTTACAAGACCTATTCTAAATATTTAGATTTGTGGATATGAAGTTCCTCCCTACCTACCTAAAAAGAGACAAAGCAGGGATTTGAGACTTAATTTCTGAGATTCTGATTCTTTAGGCTATCTAATAAAACCGAAATACTGTCCTCACACCAGTCAGGTTATGAATGTGAAGATAATGACATAACTGTGGTAATGTAATGTGTGTCCCCTCTGGCAGTGCTGTTGATTCACGGTAGTTTGCAAAGCCATCAGCAGGTAGACTGAACTGGAAAATGCATTATGATTTTTACATGCACAGAGTAAACATGAGGCCTGGAGTAAACGTCTTTGGAAAGAGTCAGGACTGTAAAATCCACATTCCCTTCAGAGCATTTTTCAGTGGCATGTTCCCTCTCTTACATTCTTGTCTACTAGGAAGGAATAATTGATGCTCCATTTGAGATTATAACTCACATTATAAAGTAGTTTTAAGAAGGACAACAGCAAGTAGGTTCAAACAAATGGGACCAGGGGTTCTGCTCAATCTGTGTAGTCTAATTAGTTGATGAGCTTCATTTGAATTCCTCCAAGCTTTCTCTAGAAACACAGTGCTGGAAGACGTCACAGGCTAAATTCTCCATTACACGTTTGTCTGCAGCTATCACTAGTTTCAGTGCAAATTTCCACACAAATAGCTTGCAGTAGAATTTAGATCTAGACAGCAGGATCTGGGAAAATCCAGTAAGTATTGTATCTTTTTCTAACTCATTCCTTTGGTAATTACTTTATCTAACTAATACATTTTTTTGCAAAATGTCTGTTTCCTGGTATGAATTGATTATTACAAAATAAGGATAAACTAAACTTAAAGTTCTTGAATCATTTTCTGATATTTAAAAATAAGTTTTACTTAAAGCGAATTGAAGCATGAAAATGACAATGTTCAATGTATTTAATGGCTTCAAAACAATGATAATTAGGTCTTTCTTATGATGTATTCATTAAGGGCAGTTTATACACATTGGGTCTGACTTAGAACTTTCTGTTTAGACAGATTGGCCCTATAAGGGAACAAAATTGACTAGTTCAGAGCCCTAGGTCACCTTAGTCTCAGCAATGACCAACACACTCTGTGATAATTCACTCAAAAATCATAAACAAAGTATTAGCTTTCAGAGTATAACTATAATTAAAATTAATACTTAATGGCCAAGATGAATTTGCTCCAATAATTCACGTTTGCTGAAACATTTAAAAATCAATCATTGTTATTCACTGAACTAAGAAAACATAAAGAAGAAATTCATAATAATCTTTATAGAGAAAGACATTTAATAAGCCTCTCCATACTTAAGAAAAATAAGCAGTTCTTAGAAAACTTCTAAAGAAGGAATGTTCTTAGTTTGATAAAAACAAAACAAAACACTGTATTTATTTAAGTCTTAGAACCTGCTCAAGACAAGTGGATTAAATAAAAACATTCATATTCAAAAGAAATAAGTGAAATATTTATTATTTTCATGAAATGCCACTTTGTATGGAAATATAAAGATAATATAAAGTATATCGCTTAATATATGAATTTAACAAGGCTGCTGATCCAAGATTAATATAAAATATAATTTGTACTTCTATATGTTGGCAATAAATTGAAACAGAGCACAAATCACAATTTACATGAATGCAAAACATATCAAATAGCTTTGAATGTGTGCAACAAGAGCTGTGCCAGATTCTAAGTCGCATATTATGATAAATGTGCCCCATAGGCAATTCTGACCTTGAGGGAACACAGCAGGATGTACTTACACAAACATAAAGGGCAAATCTTCTACACATAGCTGTGCACAGTAGGGCTGTGGTCATGGATGGTCTGTCCTGATCAAAACACACCGCAGCGGTACCTGGCTGTCCACTCCTAAATGAAGTTGTTTCAATATCAAACCAAGGCATACTGTGACAGCGTGGATGTTCAAGAAGTATTTGTCAAATGTTGAAAGAAGAAAAGAAAAATTTTATTTCTATAGCGCTGTTGTATGCAAGAAGTAGTGTTCTAAAATGTCTAGGAAAAAATTCAGAGAAGGAATAATATGTTCCCAAATCTAAGAGAAAAAGCAAATGCTTTTCATTAAATCCTAAAATATTAACATAAAAATAAGGAGACTTGTAAACATAAATGCATATTGTATTTAAATCAGAAAGTACTTGCAAAAGAATGTGTTGGAACCACATTAAATAACATGAGCAGATCAACATATTTTAATATAATATGAAATATTTACCATTCCCCCCTTTGAATTCCAAAATGCTTATTCTTTTTTATATAATATGATCAGAGACATTTTATATAATGTTCTAACCTTTTGGCAATTCTTTTGAAACAGCTTTTGTCTTAATATGGTAGTGATATTAAGGTGGAAGGTAATTTGAATCGTATCATTTGATTTACTATTGATGGACAGAATTATCTACTCCTTGATGATATTTTTACCATTTGATAATTGCCTTATTCAAAGAATAGAATTTTATTCTTAGACAACCTCTGCCTGGAAAAGCTGGAATTCATGGTATCAGATTTCATCTTGAGATTTGGAATTGACTTAATCATTGGACAGATATTCCCACAAACTAAATCTCACAGAAGCTATATCTAATCACTAAATACATCATATGCATCTGTATCTTTTGTATAATTTTGAAGTTTTGAAGTTCTTAGGATGTTTGTGTATATGTACCGATTATTTCCTCCTTTTCAGATTTAATCAGCTTGTTTGGGCATGGACAAAATAAAACAATGAAATTTATTTAGTAAAGTGCTAATTTAAGCTACATGAATCGTCAGCATTTTTGAAAAAAAAATAATTCCATTATCCTATATTTTCACAATATGGAGTATATGCAAATGATCTGAAATATTAATTTAGAATGTACATAACAACGTGTTTTATTACAATGATATACTGTAGAGAAAATATTGAACCAAATGTGATATGCATCTGCTATCTCTACAACTTCTAAACTATATTAAGTATATGGAAAATGTCTTCATTATATTAAAGAAATTTGATTTGTTCTATAATTCCTAACCTGTTGTAAAATAGTTGCATGAAAAATTTGCTTATATTCGCTACCTTGGCTTATGAATTTATAAAATACTCATTAATTTTTCTTTACACTGTGGATGGCAGATCCTCCTCAGACTCCAATTATGTTTCTCATTACATCATTTTCAATGTTTTATTTTGACATTCATACTGCATATTAATATAGACAATTGTTCTTTTTCACCTTCATAACTCATTTTATCGTATAATTAATACACATGATTCCTGTGGAAACTCCACTTTTCTTCATTCAAGCTCTCATGGGAGCTTCAAAGAAAGGAGCTAGAGAAGCATCGTCTGCAATGGGGCCTAGTTTGGTGTCTGTGCTCACAGTGTTGATCATGTGACAAGCATCATGGAGACTCGAGAAACTCATGGAAGTATAGACTTGAAAGGTACCTAAGCTCAGGTCCACCACTGTAACACTCCACTCCTCGGTGTATCGTCAGTGTAAGTCTGAGTGTTCTCTCCCGTGACAAGTACTAGAATGAGAAGGAAAAATTAGTTTATTCTGAACCCAAAGATAATGAGGCGGTGAGACAAGAGCATCCATTTTTAGCTCTGTCATTGTGCAGGCTGCGCCGTTCCTTTACCTCATGGCTTTGCAGAATAAGAGGCACTCATTTTGTCTTTTTTCCTATAGTAACATGATTCAGCAGCCAGGGAGGGGAGTTTGGTAGGATGAGGGATCGGTACCTCCAGTGGATTACTTCTCAGTTATATTTATTCTCCAGAATGGAGAATTTGTTTGTTTTAGCAAAGTAATGAGCTAGGCATTCACACGGCGGGGCCACCTGTTCCCCATGGCTTTGTCCTAGAAGACAGTGCCATGGGATGTGGTTTAAAAAGTAAAAAAAAAAAAAAAAATGTGATTAAACTATGGCTATAAATAATCGATGAGTTTTTAAAGTTACCCAATCTTTAGAGTCTACACTCCTATATTGCTACAGACTTTCTCACAGAGTAAGACCTGCCCAACTGTTTCCCAGGTTCAAATGCACATTCTGATGATCTTCGCCACCATATCATGAGTCTTTTGTTCCAATTAACACTTGAAAACAGCTCCCCAGCCACACATGGTTCCCATCAGCAAAGGTGGAAGTCTCCCTGGCCTTAACGAATGTGAACATACTCTTGACCGGATGCTTGTTGAATGTTGGAGTAGCCTGAGCTAGGATGCCTGACTTAAAATAAAATTGCCCCTTCCCTGTAGTCTCCAATTGTGTGTAAATGACCAAGATGGTGCCCGCTCAGGAGCAATAAGAGAGAGGAAATCCAACTGGCTTATCCCTGGCTGAAAGAAGAGAGCATAGAGTGAGTTTCTTGCATTGTGATATCAACCTCTCTCTTAGCCACATCCAGGGACAAGGGACCAAATCTGACTGGTTAAGGAGATTTCCGTGGGACAGTGTTTGGCCAATAAATGTCTTATACTGTTCAGGAGTTAAAATATAAAAGCAAGAAAAACATCTGAGGCTGCGCTCCCAAGGCTTCACGCTGTGGGGAAATGGATTTCAGGAGCTCCTCCAGCCAAGTCGATAAACAAGCAAATGACCAGGAAGACAGCAACATCAACACCAACCCTGGGAGAAAGGAGCCTGCTCGTTTATTATCCAGAGCTGCTAAATATATGTCTGAAAAGCTCAGTTTTCAAGAAAAAATTATGAAGCATATAAAGAGATAGGAAAGTGAGATCCTGACATAGAAAAAAAAAAATGCAGGCTATAAACACAGCTTGTGAAGCAGGCCAGATGTTAGGCTTTGCAGACAAAAACTTCCAAGGCATAATAAATAGAACGTTGTCCCATGTTTATGGGTAAAAATGCTTAGTATTATTAGGATGACAATAATCCCCAAATTAGCCTCCATATTCAATGCTATCACTATCAATACCCCAGATGGCCTTTTTTTTCATTTCTTTTTTTTTTTTTTCAGAAATGGGCAATTTTATACTAAAACCATATATATATAAACAAAAAACCAGAAAAATTAAAAGAATTTTGAAAAAGAAGTGAGTGGAGAACTCATACCTCGCAATTTCACAACCACTTGAAGATATGGTCATCAAGTTAGCTTGGTAGGGCCTGAGAATACATATGTAGATCAATGGATCAGAATTGGGAAACCAAAAATAAACACATATTTATAATCAACTGATTTTTGACCAGGATGCCAATAAAATTCAAAGGGGAAACATTGCATTTTTTTTAAGAAATGGTGCTGGAACAACTGGTTAATAAAATGCTAAAGAATAAAGTTTGGACTCTATCTAACAGAATTTATAAAAATTACTTCAGAATGGATCACCTAAACATAATGTATCTGAAAAACTATAAAACCTTTCAGGAAAACATGGGAGTGAATCTTTGTGACCTCAGGTTAGATAATGTTTTCTTTGATATGATGTGAAATGCAGAAATGAAAAACTTAAAAAAATAGATAAATTGGACTTTGTCAAAATGAATGACTTTATCTATAAACAGCATAAACCACTGAAAAGTGAAAAATTATAATGAGATATTTCATAAAGAACTTGTATTCATCATATAGAAAATTCTCTTAACAACACAATAATAAAAGACATGTAACTTAATTAAAAATTGAGCCAAGGATTTGAATACAATATTTATTCTAAGGCGATATAAAAATAGCCACCAAGTTCACAAGTACATGCAAAGAGGCTCAAAATCATTTGTTACTAAAGAAATACACATTGAGACTCTCAAGGAGATTTCGCTGCAGACTCAGCGGCTTGGCTAGAGCACTAAGGAGACAGAGACAGGGTAAGTGTTACTGGGAATTTTGAGAATTTGCACCTCTCACTCACTGCTGGTTGGAAAATGGCACAGCTACTTTGCAAACAAATTGAGGATTATCTTCAGATTTAAGTGATTGCAATGAAGTCATGAAGACAGAATACGTCATTAGACAATTTTTCCCCCAAACAATGTCCTATGAATTCCTGGAGGGTGTAGCTTCAGAATGAAAGGACTCTCACACTGTCTCACATTCCCACTTAAGAGTCACTTTCTTTGTTCACTTAGAAGCACAATACTCGAAGGCATATTTGAATGTATCTCCCAAGCTCAGGGTGGGGCCTGACAAGGGGCATCGGCAGCATCGTTATCTGGATACACACAGCAGTAAGGGCTCAGATACTAATGGGTTCAGATACTCTGGGTCCTGCAGAAAACAGACAATATCATGGATGACGATCATATTTGTGGATCTATTTAATCAAGCACAGGAGGAACAACGAAATGTTGAAACATTTAATTAGCCTCATCTAGAGACTTTGATAATAAAACATGTTGATGGTTGCTCTGAAATGCAGCATTTCTATCTCAGTTTCAGTGACTCTCACCACATTACTATATATTTACTTGAGTATTGACAGGTATTTGCCCACAATTTCCATAGTTCTAGATTTGGTCTTTCAGAAGAATGAGGAGATGGAACAATCAACTAAATCTGCTGCTTTTCTTATCCCCTTCAGAATAGCCCAGTTGGTGGTAGACAGCTAAGACCACCATTCTGATTTTGCCAAGGACTTAGGGAGATCCTGAGACATAGACTTCCACCCCTAAGACAGGGAAAGTTCCAGACCAACTGGGGTGAGCTGGTGTCGCAGAATTCCTTTCTCTTGCATACTTGTGTGCTCTTGGACCAGACAGAAAATGGAAGCCGGGGTGAGGCCACCGAAGGACTGCCGACCGTGAACTGGGTTGTTCTGAGTGCAGATCTCATATTTCTGCTCCATCCCATATTTCTTCTGAAGAATCAAGTCTAAAACATTGGAAATTGTGGGCAAATACTGTCAAGACTCAGGTAGACACATAATAATGTAGAGAGATTCACTGAAACTGAGATAAAAATGTTGCTTTTCAGAGCAACCATCAACATGTTTTATTATCAAATAGTCTCTAGATGAGGCTAATTAAATGTTTTAACATTTCAATGAGAGTCCCAGGCCCAGACAATTTACTCACTAAGATGGTAAAACAAATAACCAGCTCATTTTAAAATTGTTGTTACTTTCCTTTCATGGATGCCTTAACCTAAGGAGGTAGAAGGGAATTAAATCCACTGAAAGCCTCATGAGCACTCAAGGAAAGCATATATCATGCTTTGGATCCCAGGAAATGCAAGATTAACTCTTCTTAACATAGCATAACACAAACCGTACTGAGCATTCCAGCCCCTTGTAAGGTATTTGGCTCCTTTGATGTCTTATTAAATTCATTGCTAGCTCTCTTTAATGACCTGGTTCTGCCCCTTGTAAATAATCACTTCTTTATGGGAGATTGGGGTGTCTCTACTTAGCATACAGCTAACCTAAGAGGGCGGTGCTTCAGTGATTCATACCTGAGTGATTATTTTGCCTCTAATAACTTGCTTCTCTAAGGAATAAACCTGTACATTGAACCGTGATGATTCTTAAATCAAAAGTAGCAAAACCTGTGGGGAAAATGACATTTATAGTTGAAATATTGATTTATGTATGCCAGAACTTGGTTTCAGGTGTTATTACATTTCACATGTATGAAATAAGAAAATGAGTTTCCATCAGTAGAACCTATTATTTGGAATGAATTGGGCTTGCGGAATTAAAAGAAGATAGTCAATATCCCTTACACCTACACTGTAAAATTCAGTCTTAGGTTACCTTTTTAAAAAGAAACTATAAGAGGTAATTTTCTTCAAATAATGATACCAGACTCCATAAATAACATGTCTTCAAATGTAACATTGGAAGTTATGCAATATTAATCATTATTTCTATGGCAGAGCTTATTTAATGAATTTCAGCTGTTCCATGTAAATAATGATGTCATTCAACACACCTGGCTCCTTGTTTTTTCATTTTGCACAACACAAGATACCATCAAAGAAAGCCTCCCACCAAGGATAATTGAAATGTTTCAGGAGAGAGTCAACGATCAACTACATTGAAGATTATGTTTGGATAATTAAATAATTTAAGTAAGTACAGTAGAAACCTCATTGTTCAAAGACCTCTAACATTTTTATGTTTTGATAATAATGCTCAACACTGTAGGTATAAATATTTCTGCTGACACAAACAGTGGGTTACAGGCATGCATCCCATTGATGGAGTTCAACAAATTTATTTGAAGATATTTTTCTGTATTAAAGAGGATATTATTAACAGAAGAATATATCAATATTCTTCAAAACAGAAATGGATACCAATGGAAAGAACTGCATTGTTCACAATGACTGAACAGAGTTTGAAATGATTGACTCACCCATTCCTCTCTTGTTTATGATCAAGAAGGACTTAATGTATATTTTTCAAGTTTCCTGACTTCAAAGGACATATATTAGGGAAACCTGTAATGCATTTAATTAGCAATTTAAAATTGAGGGAAGGAATAAAGGGAATTTGAGTTTATTTTTGAACTCTTGTAAGGAACCGTGATTTTTATGTATTTTATTTAATTTTATGAGAAACAGATATATCAGACACAGCATGTTCCCCCTTTCTTGTGTGTGAGCAAACATGGCTTCACAGGGGATCAGCCTGCTAGAAGCCCTACATTTTAGAAGGACAAGCAGGCCAAAAGCATGGCCCTTCAGGTCCCCAAACCCAGCCTTCATTTACCCTATTAGAGCAGCAACCAGTTAGTGTATGTTGTCCTCTCTCAAAGGATGCACTCAATTCATTCACTTTGAGTGTGTGTCTCACTGCAAGGATTGAAAGTGTGTCTTAGAGTGTAGATGGAGAGAGGATTAAACAAAATCCAACCAGTTTCCAATGCAGATTTTGTACAATCCTCTCTCCATCTTCACTCTAAGACATACTCTCAATCCTTGCAGTGAGACACACACTCAAAGTGAATGAATTGAGTGCATCCTTTGAGAGAGGACAACATACAGGGGGTACTTAGTCCTTCCCAGTTTAGCATATAAGGATTTCTGGATCCTTCTGATGACTGAGAAGTCTGGTAAGCCTGGATTCTATTGCTAAACTGGGAAGGACTAAGTACCCTCTGCTCTGCTACAAGATTTCCCTGTGTCCATCAAGTCCAGAGGAAATAAAATGATGTGGAAAGATCTAGGAAGACAAAATCTACTTCTTATATAATTTTCCCCCAGGAAACAAATGAATTTACATGTATTGTTATACATATGTGTGCTTATTTATAAGATAGAAACAAACACCATACGAACAGATTGGAGAAATTTCTACCATACATACACTCTGATCTGTACAACTCTACACCTGCAACTTTAAGGTTACAGCCAAAGGCCAGACTGACATTTTCTGAGCTTCCTTCTTGTTCCCTGGCTGAAGGCCACAGAGCTGAATTGAGAGTCATGAGAACACGAGTGTAGTTTTGCACAGCAACCTGAGCCCCTCCACATCGGTTTACTCACATGTCCAATGAGCATCCACAGGCTTCATGAGATCATCGGGCGATGTCAAAGGGATGATTCATTACAGCGCGGGGCCTGCGGCTGGCGCCTGGCACTTCCGTCTGCTGATAGAATTTTCTACCAACCAATTTATGCCTACATTTCATTAAAACATACTGGCTATTTTAGGTTTTCAATTTAGATATTACATATTTCAATGGTGCTTAGTTAATATTGAAAGTTTAAATCTATTTTTAAATATAAGGTGTTATATATTTAATTTATAGTTAAAACAAACGTTAGACAATTAAAAGTGATCAGTTTGTCAGAAAAATTGCTGTTGCATTAGTTCTATACAACGCAACTAAGCAAAGTGATTGATTAGTTGAAAACAAAGTATGAATTATAATTTATTAAAAATGGAGTGCAGTAGACCCATGAGCATGTATTTATCAGCACCTTACTTGTAAGTTATCAAGTATTGATTATTTTCATTCATTTATTGACGAGAGGTTGCAGTCTACCTGATCTATTTAACTGATATCTCTTTGACTAAGAAGCTATTATGGAAGGTTCTTACTTTGCTGCCAGGATGAATCATGCTTGTAATACCCTGGCAGTGAACAGTCATCAATCCCCATATGTAACACATGTGTCAATTCTACACTGTGGTCATAGCTGGCCTCATTGATGTATAAATTCTACTAATCACAGCTCAGGATCATCAATAACCCTTTAACTGTATTCAGTTTTTCTCCCTTAAATTCTTTTTTCTCATTGCATTAATTTTTATTTGTTTATTATCATGGATGCTATTTATGGTGTGAGTTTTTACACACCCCCTTAGGACACCATCGACTTTCATATCATCAATCGCTATTTGCAGTTTATGATAATATATGCTTGGATTATGCTCTGTTTCATTCTCCCATCTATTCCCATCAAAATAACCTATTGATAGAAACGATCTCCGTGGGGGAAAAGTGAAAGATAATGGACACTTGAAGCTAGATAGGTCTTTTCATTGAAATCACTGTATATCAATAACTGTGGTTCTATTTATCTATGAAATGGCTCATGAAGAAAGAAGACAAAAGCAAGAGGAACTCGTGCATGGAAACGTGGCAAGCATGTTTTACTAGATGGTCTTGGTCCATTAAGCGTGTTGTATACAAAAGCCCTGTAAGTGCATTTTTAAAGTCATTAAGGATAGATGCAGTTATGCTCAAAGTGTAGAATAGGTGGTCTTCAGAGCAATGACGCTATTATGTGTGGAATAAATATTCCTGTCATGTACATACAAATATATGTATGTGTATATACTTGTAAATGTGTATGTTTACATGCATTTTTAAATATAAGTGCATAGTCATTTCAGAAGTTCAGAAGTTAGTGTTTTGCATTGATTACTTGAGGCCCTGTTACTAGATTCCTCAATAAATTAGTTTTCAGAGCTGTATTCAAAGAGTACAGGACTTGTACACACAAAATTTAGTAAAGACCAGTTTTAACCTATAGAGATTTTTTTTTAAATACATTTTAGGGCATGTCTTGAGTACTCTTTGTCTAGGGTTAACCTAGCCCCAGTGTCGGAGTATCAGTGTAGCCCTAAGAACCTCAACTCAGTGCTGTGTTTATGAGATTTCTTCACTGACTGGTAGAAATGGAAACATTTTCCAACCCTACAAACGTAATGGTTTAACTTACTGTGGACTGATATTTCCTTCCCTAATCTTGGGGATTTGAAGGTCTAATTTTATGATTAATAATCATGAAATAGAGGAGAAGTAGGAGGAGTAATAGTAGTAGATAAAATAGATCAATAGATAAGTAATCTACTCTGCAGCTTCCTATTCTCTAGTTACTCCCTAAATGTACCATCCCTTCTCTGACAACTCAGTTGGGGTGGGGGGGAGGCAATGAATACCCATTTAACACTTGTGGATTCAGAAGGTGCTGCATGAATAGGACCTGGCTTGTTCTAAGGCAGTAGAAACACGTAGGCCTTAGGCAAAGAGAGATAAAAGTACTGCTTTTCTTATTAAATAATAAAGGCAAAATTAGCATTTGAATGCATGTCTGCAAAGGAGTTGCTCCTGTGTCACTTAGAATCAAACAGTCTCACCTGCTTGGAGGTTGTTGGCTAACTGTGGGCTTACTGTTTAGCCTGGGGTTTCACAATAACTTGGGGTGGTAGAAGGAGAACCATGAACCCTCTTTGAAAGCAGATCATTCCAATTAGAACAGGAAGCACTGAACAAGCAGTGGTAATTCCAATTCCTTCCCTTATCCAATTTTATTATTTGTTACTCACCTCCTTAGAAAATATAAGTAACTTTTGTAATTTTTTTCTTATGAGAGAGAAAATTGGGGATGTAAGCTAAAGAACA
Source organism: Talpa occidentalis (assembly GCF_014898055.3). Taxonomy (NCBI): domain Eukaryota; kingdom Metazoa; phylum Chordata; class Mammalia; order Eulipotyphla; family Talpidae; genus Talpa; species Talpa occidentalis. The sequence goes on from NW_023605194.1 coordinate 116,825,135, forward strand.
CAATTGTATTGATGAGATTTTTCAGGTGAGGCAGGTTCTGTGGATATGAGTTTTGACTCCTGTACATAGAAAAAATATTTAAAAATCTTTTATTATCCTGCTTATTTGAACACAGGAGATTCTCTTGTGTATCTGGGGGTTATTATTAATCTTCCACCTCAACACACATGCTCTATAGCTTTGTTTTCTGTAATAAATTCAGCCAAAGCTCATCACAACATGGGAGGATACTTTGACCTTAACCTACATCTTAGATTCCCACCACGATCAGACACAGCGATGGAGTTTCATGTCTTCTTTGTTCCTTGCTTCTGATCTTTTTATTAGCCACATTGCATTGTCAAACAAACAAACAGCAATGCCAATGACATCAAAACATTTGCTCTACCTTTGCTTCTATCTTTGCAAATTTTCCTTCCTTTGGAGCTGGTTCCTATTTGAGATCTCAGATACCTTGAATATTTGAGATGAACCTGTATAGATTCATCAGTTGTAGGGGAGAGACCACCTCCACACAGATGCTGATAACAGGGGGCTCCTCTCCGTGTGGCGGCAAGGGGACTTAGGGGAGCTCAGTCCATGCTTTTCAATTTTGCTTTGAACATAAAACTGCTCCAAACAATAAAGTCTTCCCAGAGCAACAAAGCAGGAAGGAAACCTAACAACTATGGAGGATTATGGACTCTTTGAAGAGGGGTGAACCTGCACCCCAAAATCTCATACAATGCTGTAAACCAACCCTATCTCAACGACAAATTAGATTATTTTAAAAATATGTAAATAACAAAGTCTTCTTACAAGTCATGCTACTTCAGAATGTTATGAGAATTAGATATAATCATTTGAGTAAAATGTCTGGTATAAAGTAATTACCTGATTCAGGCTCGACTTAATTGCATTATGGTCTAAATGAATATTCTCTGAGCCATAGGAAATATGTCATGTCGATCACAATCCTTTTATATTCAAATTCCCATTGAGCTTGAGTCTAAGTGCTTGAAGCCCTTTCTGTTTTAATTCTGTAATATAAAATAAAACTCTCCGAATGGTCAATGTTTCAGCTATTATGTTCAGACGGAAAACACTTGTTATCAGGAATCACATGGAGAGCATAAGACATATGTAAACTTTGTAAAATGAATCAGAAATATTGAAGATCTGGGTTCAAGAAATGTTAAGACAAATTCTTTGACATCAAACCAAAAAGATCAATCTGAAACCTTTTCAAAATTAATTAAAGTTACATTTGCAACCAGGAATTAATTATCCTGTGCCTATTGTGAGCTACTGTTGAACTTCAAAAGTTTGCCAGCATTTCTGTATTGAGATGAGTGGGTTAGCTGCAGCTCAAACTCACTGCCGCCTTCACTTTCTTCTTAAAGATGACATAGGTCTTTTGTTTCTTCCAAATAGGTGCTGATGAATAAAAATTAGCACCTTAGCATTAAATTCATCATGACTCAGGAGATGAGCTATAAATACACATGTATAGATTATACATATATAAATACAAATTATATACTATGCAAATATTATACATATTATACAAATACACATGTATGTGCAAAACTATTTTTTCATATGTTATATTAATTCTAGAACAAGATCTTTAAAAGTTTCCATTACTAATTTAGTTACTATTTTGCTATATTTTCAAATCTTTGGTAGACCTTATTCTATTTCCAGATTTTGTATTTTCCTCTTTATTTTTGTAATGAATTGCTTACACGGCTTACACAATGCAGCCTCAGTTTCCCAGCGTTCTATTTCCATGCCTATGCAATGCCACTTTGCCCCTGGGACTATTGCAGGAATGGTCTCTATTTCTATCCCTTAAATTGAGGTGTCCTAGTGATTTGTTTTGGAAGATCAAATGGAAGAGAATGGTCAGTGCGCCATTTTCAGCCTGAGGGTTTCCCCTCACTCTTTCAGAATCCTGCTATCAATTTTGAAGAGGCCAGTACTAGCCTGATGATTCTAGGCAGTGCCATTACCCCAGTTTCTACCCCGGAGCAAGCAGAGGAGCCACCCACTGCCCATATGAGTGAAGTCATCCCAACGCAGACACACCGCCTTGTTCTGCCAAATTTATGAGCCAGCCCGGTGCGGATGACCTGGACCCATAGAAGTTCCAAGAACTTACAGTTGGTCCCAAGACTCACGGGCAATGGAAATGGATCTTCTCTTAGCTTTCTGTTGAAATGCAAGAAATAATTGGTATGGTTTATTTAGCTATTTTCAGATAAAAATAAAAAAAATTAAATAACTTTTAATGCAATAGGTCTTCCATTTGTTAGTCATTATTTAGGCTCACTCTAGGAAGATCCTTATTCATCAAAGTAAATATGTTAATTTTGTTAATTTGCAATGCATTTTATTTTAGAGTTGTATTTTGATCAGTTTCTCAGAAGGAATTTACAGTAAAACAAGTATATTAGAAACTAAAGGTGAAATTCTCTATTCTGTTGTATTCAAAAATTTTGAACTCCTTTCTATGAAGAATGGGGATAGAAGAGATCCATAGAGGCAGCGGATTATATTATAATAAATGGATCCCATTATAATAACTAATAGGATCAGATCCCATTATAAGAAATAAATAATTCTAATGATCTAGGGACAGAGACTGGAGCAAATATCCTGGCATCACTTAATTATGTTTCAGCCCATCATGTGTTTCTATCTCTGGGTTATATCTTCATGAGGGGAAAAAAAAAAAACACCATAATCAAGATGTTCATGCTATTATTATGATCAGAGTAAAAATTTAAAGGACTCTCAGTAATATAATTGATATAATGTATAAAATTTTAGCACTGGAAAAAACTTAATAATTTATCTATCTTATTTTGCATTTGGTGAATAGTTCTTCAGCTGTGAAATGAACTTTATTAAGTTGGAGTAATTATTTAGAGGTAAAGTCATAACTAAAATGGAACCATTCTACCCTTATCCCAAGGGTATAGACAGTAAAGAACCACTGCAGGCGCAATGAATCCTTGACCAAGAAAGTAAGAACGTCATTTGGGGCAATTCATTAAACCCAAATCAAGTGCACAAATAAGAACTTAATAAGATAAAACTCATTTTGTTTTTGTCTTTTAAGTGATATGGGGACAAGGTGGGCTAATGAAAAGGACGCACAGTTCTTCAAAATAATTCTAGGGCACGAGCACATGTGCTCCGACTTCCTTGGCAAACACTGCTCCAGGGGATGCACATTTGTCAGACGAGTCTCCTCGAGGAGGGAGTTTATTTCCTACCATTCCTGCCCCTGCTGCGCTCCTGAGTCCGACCCGGCCGACCACAGTCGCTGTCCAGCGCGGCTCCGGTGAGCTTTTCCCGATTCCAGACGCGGGACTCAGGCGCAGGGGGTTGGGGACCGAATCAGGGGGCCGCAGGTGCTCATCCCGCACGCAGGCAGCGCCCCCCAGGACCCACCAGGAGCGGCCCCGTCCCCCGCGACGGCTTAGACACCCCGACATAGATGGTGCCTCGCGAGGAGCCCGAGGAGACCGTCCCCTCGGACCCAGGCCTCGAGGGTTGAAGGCGCCCGCGCCTGGGGCCACGCGGGGCGCGCGCAGCAGCCCAGGAGCGCGGGGGTCGGGGGTTCGGGACTTCCCTGGGGGAGAGGACTCTCCCCCGACGGGCTCCACGAGCCTCTGGACCGACGGGGAGCTGCGTGGGTGGGGCGCGGGGCCCTCCAGGCCCGGGGCGCGTCTCCTCCCTGCCAAGTGGGGAGCGGCTCACCCGCGCCCCTGGAGAGTGTGGGGGACCCGCCAGCGGATCCCCCGAGAGCTGTAGGGGCCGTCTGGAAACTTTTTAATCTGCCAGCCTGAGAAAGACAAACACCGTAGTGTCCGAGCAAACAGAAGCAGATGAAGGGAAAACAACAAAACAAAGTCCTGGAGCGCGCGGGCCGGGGGCGCAGCGGGCGGGTCGGAGCTGGACTCCGTGTCAGGATCTCTCTGTGATCAACTTCTGATTTACTCTCTTTCCATGTGCATCCCTTTGCCCCGCGCTGCAGCGGCCCAGCAGTAATGGCCACAAGGGTGAGTCCTGCGCCCTGCGGTGCCAGCGTCACCCATGAGGACAGACACCCGGGAGGCTCTCAGGCCCTGCAGACGCTTCCAGTGATTTCTCCTGGGGTTCAGTCAGACCCCCCTTTGGTGGACCATAATCTCTCTACTAAATTCTTATTTGAATACATATCAGAAAGGAAAGAAGGTCTAGGGTGGGGGAGCGGGGCCGGAACACGAAGCAAAGCTGAATCCCTATAAATCTCTACACACAGTTGAGGAAGGGCTGTGCAGCGCCCAGTCTCCATCCCGCCTCCACCACCTGTCCGCTGCCCTCGGCCTGGAGACCAGCTGATTCTTCAGCCCTGGGGGTGACAAGCCTCTGCTCCTCCAGCTCTTGGTATCTCTGCAAGCACAGCCTTGTTGTTTTCCATTAATATCTATCAGGGGACATTGATAATTGAAGCAATTAGAGGCACTTTGAGGATTAATTGGATTCCAGAAATACCTCCATTTCCATCTTGGCTGCAGAAGCATTCTTCCCCCTGACAATAACGCTCAACTTCTCAGCCAACTTCTCTCTGCCTGTTGTGTTTTGCTCTTACGGAGTCCAAAGTGGCCACTTGAGCACATCAGTACACTCTTCACAGAACCGTGTTGAGCAACCTGGTCCAACGAGGTACCGAAGCCTCTGGACCGGTTTAGAACAGTCAAATGGGGGAAACGCCAGCAGGGCTCAGGTGTGAAGAATGAGATGTTTCTCTGCGTGCGCAGTTTGAGATTCACAGGCAATGGCTACACGGCAAAGAACATTGTACATTTGCTCTTAGTTTAGGCAAAAGGTGATCTCAGAGCAGCCAGATGTGACTGAAAGCTGACCCTGCCTCTGAGTGTTCAAGAGGCTGCCCCTGTTCTCTAAGGAGAGCTTAGACTTGACGGAAACTGTATTTCTCCGGCCATCCCATGCCGGAGCAAATGTTTCATACAATTTGCTTCGCGATCGGAGTTGAGATCAGGCAACATGAGCTTCCTCTCTGAGTGCTGACCTGGGGCTGCTCAGTGTCTAAGCTGCGAGGTCTGGACTCAGATGACAAACTGTCCAGATGGGACAGTCTTATTTTTCTACGAGGGCTGCCTGGGAGGGCCAGCGAATCCTCTGAGCACAGCTCACTTTCTACGTAAAATCAGGACAGTCTTCTTCAGAACACTAGTGTATGGAGTGTCACGATGGGGAGTTAAGTATTTAGAAGATTTATGGTTGTTATTGTCAGCAGAATTGTGTAGGCGATGGGGGAACGGCACAGATAAAGAACAAGGGATGTTATTGTGTCCCCTGATAGATGGAGACCAAGAGGCCTGAGCTGACCCTGGGGGACCGTCTGGTCTGCCTCGGATGCGGCCCCATCTGGACAGTTTGTCATCGGTCTCTAGAACCAGCAGATGAGACACTGAGCTGCACCAGGGCTGCACTCAGAGAGGAAGCTCGCGTTGTGTGATCTCAATTCCTGTCACCAAGCAAACAGTATGAAACATTTGATGAGCTTGGGATGGCTGGAGAAATACGGTTTCTATCAGGAAATCACGTTATGACGTGACTGTTGAGATATTCTTCAGGACGCAACCAAAGACATGCAGCTCTCGTATGGAAAACAGCATTTGCACAACCCAGATACCTCTGGTGATGCGTTTGTTCGCGTGTCTGCATAACATCTCTGTATGACTTATGTGAGTTTCTGATCCATCCTGCAACTGACCGAGAGAACTAAACCTCCAGTGGTCATCTCCTTCCCTGGCAATGAGGACCCCTAGATGCACCCCTGCAGTTCACCCACCTGTCATTCAAGGCTTCCTTAATGGGACCAAAGGACAATCATCATCATTTATGTAGGAGTTTCTGTGAATTCAATTTTGCTTATCTCAGCATTGAATCCGTATTTCATCTTCTGCTCTGCTAATTAGAAGCACCCTCAGAACATCTAGGCTAGCCATGGATGAGGTCTGGGAGGTGCACTTGTCTGTGAATTTATTTGGATCCCATAATGTTTTTAACTCCCTCACCAGAAGCCCCAGATCCATTTTCATGTGGATTCTCTGTGTATTCGTATAAATAAAGCATGTGCTTCTCTTTTAGTGAGTAAAACTTTCATTCAAAGTACAATTTAATAATCACCCTCTGTTCCATGTTGATTTCTGGACCCTAATTTAAATACGGAGCAGACAAAGGGCACTCACAAGGGATCATGGGAAAGCTTGACTTGCTCTTGCAGAGTAGCCGGGCGGTTCACAGCCACAAGGACTGGCGTCTTATTCGAGCAAGAGGAGTGTGGTTTGGGTGTTTCAAATGGCTCTGAGTCCTCCACATTGTTTAAATGCCATAATTATAATGTGGGGTCCACCTAATTCCATAACTTTTCAGCTTTCCCTAAAGATTCCCAGCAAATTGAACCTATATTCTACTTTATCAGTCCATGAGATGAGGCTTGGAAGCTCATGTTCAGCTTCAGCAACCCTATTGTTAGTGGAGATAAAACAAGTCTTTGCTGTTTGTTATGGAAACCCTCAGGTCTTCTGGCTCTGTTGGGATAGGAAATCATGAACTGCTGCCCTTCATTTGTATTTTTTAAAGTTTATCCTGACTGATGAATGCGCCCAGGATTCCATAGTCTTTTCATTCCTTGCATAAACCCTAGTGACTTTTTTTTAAAGATTTATTTTATCTATGCATACAAGAACTGGGGTGTAGGCCAGAGATGGAGGGGGTGAGAGGATTCACCAGAGGCAGAATGGGGAGAAGAACAGGTGGATCCACTGAAATCCACTGCTGAGGAGAGCAGCAGGGAGACAGGAGAGGTCTGCTGCGCCATGTGGGTAGCTCCCTGGCCAGGCATTGAACTCGTGCTGCAGTAGCTTCAGAAAGCATCATAGTGCTGTGCTTAAACCCTTGTGCCACCAGGGAGGCCCCCCAACCCTAATGACTTTTTGCAGCAAAGATTTGGTGGCACTGTCTTGGTCCCAACCGTATTTTATCTGAATGTGGGCAGGCACCATCAGTGATCACCCCAGTAACCAAGCCCATTTTTTTCCTTCAGTCATAAGCCCCAAAGTCCAGCTTTCTGTGTGACTGACAGTCTGTGGCCTGCACATGTGGCCTCCGTCGTTACTCTGTTCCTTGTTGCTTTGAGGCATTAGCCCGTTCCCTGCAGAGTCCTTAGGATCGCAGCATCCTGACCTAAGCTGGGGTCCCTGGAAGGGCTGTCCACCCCACAGCAGAGCTGACAGCTGCGGGTGCCGCGCCACTGCGAGCTGCCTTCCCGGAACCAGTTCTCCTGTGCCAGGAGGAGAGGGCAGCCAATTCTGAAGTAGACTCAGGCATCAGCACGTTGGCACAGGAAGCCAGAGAGAGAAAGACCAACACCCGGTGATTTCACTCGTGGGTGATGCATGGAGAAAGCAAACATGCAGATGAACTAAGCAAAACAGAAATAAACGTTTGGACTTGAAGACCAATGAGGTCCGGGCTGGGCAAATGGGAGGAAGGGGGGTGGGGTGTGGGATGGTGAGGGATGCGACTGGGCTCGTAGCTGTGAAACGACACAGTGTAGATGCCCGTTCATCCACGGACTCGCCTCGGGAGCTCATGTCGTGCTGTAAAGCAGCGTTACTTCATTCAAAAATAATAGGAACAAAAGAGGGCCTCCCTGGTGGCGCAAGGGGTGAAGTCCTGCAGTATGAAGCTGTCCGCAGCCTCTGCAGCACGAGTTCCATCCCCGGCCGGCCACGGAGCTACCCACATGGCGCAGCAGGCCTCTCCTGACTCACCCGCTGCTCCCCTCAGCAGTGCATTTCAGTCAGTCTGCCTGTTCTGTTCTCTCCACTCTGTCTCTGGTGAGTCCTCTCACTGCCCCCCACCCCCACAACCCTGGCCTGTGCCCAAGCTCTTGTATGCATAAATATTTTTATAAAAGAATTGCACAAATTAACAAAAATTAAGGATCTAGACCTCTCCAGTGGCACAGCGGGTTGAGTGTAACACTGTGAAGCTGTCCACAGCCTCTGCAGCATGGGTTTGAGTCCCCGCCGGCCAGTGAGATTCCCACGTGGTGCAGCGGACCTCTCCTGTCTCACCCGCTGCTCCCCTCAGCAGTGTCTTCGGTCCGTCTGCCTGTTCTGCTCCCCACTCTGTCTCTGATGAATTCTGTTACTCTCCTGTGCCTCTGACTGTACCCCAGCTCTTGTATGCATAAATAGATAAATAAACAAACAAACAAATAAATAAATAAATAAATCTTTTTAAAAATAACAATAATAGTAGGAACAGAAGAAAGGAGAGAAAGCTTAAACCAGCCTCTAGGGGCCGATCCCAGGACAGCGACCGTGGCCAGAAGCAAAGCGCACCCTGCTCGCCAGGTGGGTCTCAGCGCAGGCCTCTCACCTGGGGAACTTTCTGGCTTCTAAATCCAGGGCGGATGTGCCTCTGCCTTCCGGTGAGCTCTAAAGCCTCCAGGCCAAGTAGTTCGCTCCTGTCCTCTCTAAACCTGCACTGGATGCTCTGTTTATTTTCTAATATCTTAAAAATATGTTATTTTCTAAGGAAGTAGCATTTTTCTTAAAACACCGTGATGATTGAAGGGCCTGGCTATCACCCCTATAGAGCCATAGGCCCGGCCACACCCCCACTGCAGTTCATTTGTGTCCCCCCAAGTAATCCGTATCACCCACATAAAATTGTTGGGGGTTTCACGTTTTGTGACTCATATGCTCAAATTTTAAAGTCCTCTATTTTGTGAATTAGCAAATGGTTTGTGGATAAAAGGCAAGGAGACAAGAATAAATTTGGCTTAGTAGAGATTAATAAGGAATATTCTTAATTAAGGCTTCATTACTTATTTAATTAAAGAAAGTGGAAAAAATAATGTGTTCAGTGAGTAGCACATGCAAATAGGAGCACCGCAGCTTTTTCCTCATTTATAAAGATTCAGAAAGAAAAGGCCATATTCCAGAATGTTTTCTTGTACTTTAATCTTTTATACGTAAATATTTTGATATATCACTAATGATTACTCAGGTACTTTATTTATTAGTTATAACATTGAAGAAAATATTCACAACATCATATTCACTAAACTTTCACAAAACACCACAGAGGTCGCTCTAATGACTTTCAGTTGTCGGAGGAGCAGGTGGGGAACGTGGTCAAGGGTAGATGAGGGTCATGGGAGAGAGAACACATGAAATTCACAGAATAACGACAACAGAACACAGAGCCAAGTTTCAGAAATATGAGGGCAAAGACAGAAAGAAGACGCCTGGGACAAGTTAATAACAAAGATAATCTGAGAAACGTGGGGTTGAGGGAAGGCACTGGCGTCCTTGGAAGGTGCCTGGAGGATTCGTCACACAGGTAGGAGGGAGCTCCTCGCCTCACCTGCAGTGGACCGAGCGCACCCAGCTTCCTCCTCCTGGGGGGGCCAGACCTGAAGACTCCCCAAGACTCCCTGGGGCCTACTAAGTTCTGGGAGGAGTCGGGAAGTTTGGGGTGCCCCGAGGGGCTGACCCCCTGCTATGGGGCTGCCAGGTGAGTATCCCGAGGCTCCTCCGGACTCCACCTTTAGAAATTCTTTAAAAATGCAGCTTATGTTCCCCAACAAACCGTTTCACCCTGTCGTACATCGCACCATCAGCTGCACCATCATCCTGACATACGCAGGGACGGATGCCAGTTGTTTTCCAATAAAAGTGGAACGAAAATTAGCTCCAGAGGACCTTAGTCTCTTTGTCTGGTGGTGCCGGTGAGTGGGAGTCCAGGCTGCTTGGGGCCCTGCTCGGAACCAGGGCTGTCACTTTACTTAGCAAGAGCCAGTGGACTGTGGGGCTCGTGGGCGCTGGCCGGGGCGCAGCCCACACCCCAGCCTGGAAGCGCCCCGAGGTTACACATCAAAACAGTGAGGATGAATTCCTGCCATTTGCAGCAACAGGCATGCAAGTGGAGGGAGCCATCCTAAGTGAAATCACTTGCAAGTGCAGAAGAGAGCTCTTCCTGCAACCCCAGCTGCAGCCACAAATTGCGAGCATAAGTGATCTTTCCTAAGGAGGTATCTGCTCACATGTTGGAAGCTAATTTATAGTTGTGAGAGCAGAGGAGAGCCCATTCGTATTTTAAGTCCCTGGGTCTCAACCCCTGTGGAATCTGAATGCTGCCAGCTTGAATAAGCAAAGGAGCTGACAGAACCTAGGCCTTCCTTCAACCTGCCCACCCCCAGCCCTAAAAGCTTGTACAGAGGCTTTCACTGGGTTTAATCACCTGCTGGATCTAGAGGGTCTTAGCAACACCTTCCCCTCAAGGTCATGCCCTTGAGCAGTTTCTGGCAGAGGGAAGGCCAGTGAGTGGGGATCGGGCACCCTCACCTGCCTGTCCTGCTCCCAGGTCAGCTGGCGGTCACTTTTTCTTTTTTCTTTTATTAATTGCCTTCCCTACACCTTTATAGATGAAAAATGAGAATAATAATGCAGGGCATGTAGGGAATTATTTTAGTAGGAAATGAATTGTCTTTTGATTTGTGTTTTCTTCTAAGAAAAATAGCTTTTAATCAAAAATCCGCATTTATTATGTTCATATTAGAGTGTTAATCTGCGGGGGCTTGTGGTGTCAGCTGATGAACGGTACATTCTAGTCACTGGATTTATAAACTTTGAAGGAAATACTGTGAATGCACAAATACATGTTTTATACAATTATTGAACTGCCCTTTAAATTCAAAATGCACTGATAATGAAAGGAGGGTTTTTCTTTTTTTAATAAATAAGTACTAAGTAAGTAAAGGTTTTACTGTTCATACCATATTCCAATGACTCACTGACAAGGAATTATTTTGTTGACAAATCAAGCATGTGTCTTAAAAAGTGAGTGTCTTATGCTCAGTGTTGGGCAGGCGTATGTACAACTGTTTCCTATTAAAATACTGTACACTTCCACACAGCAAAAAATATACAATTAAATACATTTAGTTTTCTCACACAATGAATGTATTTGTGGAGCAGACAGCATCACTCTAAGAAAGCAAAATGTAATTCTTGCCAAATGAGCCATGTAGAATACAATGCAGGTTTTGAAAAACATAATACATTAACTGAAAAGCTTTATAATGGGAGCTGGCTGCATTTATAGCAAACATCCACCTATAAAAACTGGGGTTTAAAATATGTGAAAAACAGGTGTGATGGCTGACTTGATCAACAGCAGCTGGAATTTGATGTATGTGTCTAATTAGAGGATTAGAGAGAAAAAGTTCAGTTCTGACATTTCTATTTTTTTGGTCTTACCTGCTAATTTTAAAATAGTGATGACTTGGCAAGATCATTGATTCAAGTATTTCTTGATTAGCCATGATAATTGGGTGTAGATATCCTACCAGAATAAAAAATCACAGAGGCTCTCCAACCCAAGCCAAAATTTCAATCATCTCCTTTAAGATAACTTTTCTTTTTGCTATGAATAAAAACTCAATAGAATGATCTCTCAATTGATTTTTGAGACACAATGCTAATTACTAACAAAACATCCCCAGCACTGAGATCACTGAGGAAACTGAATTCTATAGTGCCTTGGTTGAGAGCTGGTCATCAGCTGCCAGCCTGGGCCTGCTTGTATTCCCAACACCAAGCTATGTGCTGTCCATGGGGGACCCCACTCACTGTCTGGGGGCAGGGAGGCGGCCTCAGGCCCAGTGCAGGAGAGGCCAGGCAGGAGAGTCACAGGGAATCTAGGGACCTGGAAAGTTGTTCCCAAAAGGCTCCGTGTCTGCCTCTGGATTCTCCTTCCCACAGGAGCGGCAGCTCCCCTGGTCTCTGCAGGATCCTCTGCTGATCTCTGAATAATCAGAAATGAAGAGTCAGGGTAAGCCAATAAAACTCAACTTGGCCATGCCACTAGAAATTTTATCTTTAATTTAAGGTTCCTAAGTGTAATGTTCTTAGCAATTTAAACTTGGAGGGGGATTAATAGTCTAACAAGAGAACTGTTTCTTCAACCCAGTTTACAAATCATTGTGAAGTCGATCGTTCCTTTCATTTTAAAAGAATTCTGTCAAAATGAAAATACAAGCCATGGTTCCCACTTGAATTCACATGACCAACGATTTTAAGAAGTCAAGCGATATCATTAATGATATTTTTTTGGAAAAGACATAAATGAGTCGATACATGTATCATTTGGTTATTGGAGTCAAATAAGGACCGATCACCATTTGTGTAGATGACAAAGGAGGGAATGTTTCATAACTTTAAAAGCGAGTTAATTCAAATATTCACATACTCATTAAATCAATTAGCCGGCAGTAAAAACGTAAAAGCGCGGTTGTGTGAATAAAATACTTGCTGCTTATTTTCTTGATTGGATGTTTCTCCTTGTCACATCGGGCTAATTTATAAGCACATACATCACTGTAGCCAATCCTCTCTTTTGGAAAAAATTGAGAATTATTAAGAAAGATAGCATGACAACAAAGCCCCAGGCGAAGGGTACCCTCTATATTCATTACGATTTTTATTGAAATGGAGCTCAGTCCAAAGTTGACAAAACCCAATCACAACAACAGGGGAAAATGACCCAAAGATTTGCTTCCAAACACAGTGTAGGTTGTGCTTATTGAGTTTTAATTTATTTTGATATGATTTTGTGGTCACTCATGAAATTATTCTACTAATCACATCTAATTTTAAAATGAAATCACATTTAAATAATTTACAGTATAAACTTTTAAGTCTTTTTTGAAAGATACTCAAGTTTTAATGCCACGTGAAATGTCTTCCTGCCCCTTAAGTAACCTCAGTCTCAGTCTATTGCTGACCCAGCAGAGAAACAGGAAAGTGAGCGAGTGGCGCTTTGCCTGTTTGATGAAGAGGCCGCAGAGCAAGTGGGGGGTGGTGTTCTTTCCAACCAGGAAAATAACTGTGTATCCTGTGTTATCTCTATAGAAACTGGGGAGCTCAGCCTGACAGGTTTTAAAGGTTTTCTCATAAATGGATTCAATTTGTTCTTGAAAATCATTTGGAACCTGCTGTTTCTATCAAAACCATTGTTAATTTTCCAGCACACGTAATGTACAAGATGACCCCTGAATTACGTAGAACATTATATTCCAAAGCCTATAAATATTGCAACTGTCCCCAAATATTACTAATCAGAAGAACTAATAAGGTTAAAAAATGTATTCCCTCAATCAATTCCGTTTAAAACGTGGCTTAGGTAGAAAAGCATTTGGGAACTTTTCAAATAAAATTAGGTTACACACCTGAAAATTTAGCAAGGGGATGTAAGATAGGGAAATAAAAAAAAAACTGTATGTAATAGAATGAAATTAATATTAATTATATTGATCAACCCTTCTGTTCATATTGAAAATGCAGTCATCACTCACTTTTCAATAAGTAATAAATAAGTCCTTAATTTCATGCTTTTTTATCCTTCTCTTTTGCAAACTTGGATTAGTGAATAAAAGATGATTATATTTGTAATGTAAATAAAAAAGAACTTAAGTATTTGGTACATTGCTTATTTGGATTTTAAGTGTATTATCCATAGGAATGTTTTATATCCTTTGCTTTATCAGTTCCTTTCAGTTGTTATTTATTGTGACTCTTCGGCTTCATGACTCCTCTGTGCTGACTTAATCAATTTTTTAATAATTTTTGCATGTGTCCTCAAAGAAAAGTCCTTTTTCAATCAGACAAAACAGCAATTTAAGGATACTCCTTGCATCTCTCTCTACCTTGAGCATTTTATCCATGTCAGTGTCAGAGTGCAAAACTTTATATATAAACTTTGATGCATTTCTACATATGATTAGCAAACTGACAGAAAGAGAAATCAGGAAAACAGTCCAAATTACAATCACATCAACAATAACTAAAATACCTTGGAATAAATTTAACCAAAGATGTGAAAGTCCTGCTCACTGAAAACTGTGACTTTCTTGAAAGGAAAAGAAGACACAAGAAAAATGCTCCTTGAAGTGGGCTGGAAAATTAGCATCACTAATGTCCTAGAACGTTCACCTGTATCATTTAACATTCTAAATCTTTGTTCTTTCCTAATTTGTGCAATGCGATGGCCTAATTCAATGTTTGGAAGAGTTTGTGAACTATAAAATATTCTGCATATGTTATCAATTACTATTCAACTTAGCAATTTGCCCAAAGTCATAAAAAATTGTGATTCTCTTTGATCTCAAATATGGGGCTTTGCCTTCCTAGCTTTTACTGTAAAATGTATTTTCTAATTAAAATTATGAAACAGCATCTGCATTTTTCCCAAGCTACCTTTTGGAAATGGAATATGTGTAATTACTCAAATACGTAACTTAAAAATTACTAATATTATTTAAATTTACTTCTTCCTCTATAGACTTGTTCAAAATATCATGTAATAACATTGCTTATTCCTTTAAAAATGAGAAAGTGATATATGCATCTCAGAAAAAGGATTTTTAATTTTAGCATTTTTATTAAAATCAGATTAAACTGTATTGAATCAGTTTGTTTCAAACTCAAAAATACAAGTGCAGTGGAATGAATGTTCATTCTATGTGTAATATTACATAAGCAAAGGTAAGATATAGAAAGATAAAAGACAACTTGCCATCTGGAAAACTGGAATATGAGGACAAAATAATAATAAACCCCATGATAACATGAGAAGACAAAAAATAGCAATCTAGTTTAGTGATAGGAGATTTCATTTTCTCCACAAAAACTGTAAAACTTTTGAGAGTTGTAGGACAATAAAATATAAAATTATGGATGAAATAAAGAATTATTGACCTTCTGTGTCAGAAATCCTAATAGGACGGGTCCTATCCAATCTCAGAGAAAATGTGCAGTTAGTAGATTAGAAATAGAAAAGCTACTTGGTTCAAGTGACCCCATGATTAAATTCAATATAACTTAGAACAGTGACCTAAATGCTGTATCAAACTAGAGTTTGAATTCTCAAAGGCATATTTTCAAAGTGAAAGAAAAGGAATGGAGAAAGTGGTCCAGGAAATAATAAGATAAAGCCAGAGCAAGTTAGGATAGGTGAAAAAAAAAAAATTAGCATCATCCAAAGGGGATTAAAAAAAGGAAAGTGATACAGACACAGGGACTCCGTGTGGACACGCTCCCTGTATACACAGTTCTCTGCTTTCGTGTGAATGAAGTGTTCCTCTGCTTTTTTTCCCAATGATTTATTCTCATAGTGGTCATCACATATTAATGCCAGCGATAATTAAATTCTATATTAAACCAGGCTGTATGCTCTTTCCCTGAAGAATGAACGCAGGTTAGCAATAATTCTTATTGGATCATAAAGCTCTTCCTTAAGAAATGGAACAAAGAAATTATTCCCTTAAGCCTATCCAAAGGAAAAATCTCAGAAGTTTTATTAAGTTGTTAAATAAAACAGTAGGCAGAATTGGGAAACTCTAAATGAAATAAAGAAATTTAGAAATGTAAAAATGTTAACTTTTATGGAAGGTGAAATGGCATTATGCTGTGCGCTGACGCCTGACTGAACCTGTCTCAGCGAGTACCTGGCCGAGCCCAAGTTGTCATGAAGCTGAAAAGTGATAATGGTGTAGCTGCTCAGAAGTCCTGCAGATCAGGACTTGATTAACTTTGTCTGAAGTATTTAAGCAAAAGATGTGTGCTCCTAAAGTCATATCATCCGATTCCCCGAGGACCCATGGTGTGGAGCCCATGGTGGAGCTAGGAGACCGCCCTCAGCCAGGCAGCATGGCTAACCTGGCAGTTACGTTTCCCTAGTTGTCCTCCCCCAAGCCACAGTGGGATTTCTTCTTACTCTTGCACACCCGCATTAAGAAAACCTGTTCGAGCCTTTGGCGGCTTCTCATTGAGGACATGTTCAAATAGCAGCACCCAGCTCCAGATGATCCTCATCATCCACTGAAGCCAATGTTGTCACCTCTATTGATCTTTTTTTTTTTTACCTTTTTGTCATTTGGGGGATGTTTATATTGCTCTCTGCAATTTTATGCTCTTTCAGATTAGTAAACAAGTCATAATTTTCAAATTTTATATAGGTTATTTCAAAGTCCATAGAAGTTGATGATTTCTTAACTAACATGATAATAAAGGACTGTGTTAGAGATGAATTGATGGACAAATGATGGGAGATTTTATAGTTTATGTATAACATGTGCTTGTCACAGTGGGTTTCATTACCTGAATGGCTGACTCCCAACTTAGGGGAAGTGTTTCTAGAACACATCAGACTATACCATGGCATTGGAATACCCACTATTCCAAATCTATATGTTGCGGCCTCAAAGCAATAGCTAAACATATGCATGCTGCAGCTTTTCTGAATTGGAATAATTATTGTTCCCCTTACTCACAGAATTATAAACTGAAGGATAGAGTTTAAGACCCACATGGTCCAGGAACAGCACACAGAACATTCTTTTTCAAGCTCTATTCTCCTGAGGAAGCATTAACAC
The DNA here is from genome assembly GCF_014898055.3 of Talpa occidentalis. Lineage (NCBI taxonomy): Eukaryota > Metazoa > Chordata > Mammalia > Eulipotyphla > Talpidae > Talpa > Talpa occidentalis. Next base: position 116,841,648 of record NW_023605194.1, read on the forward strand.
CTTTTTTAAAATTTATTTTTTATTATTATTTTTACATCATTTTTTTTTATTTTTGCACAATGTATGCATTTTCATCTTGGTTATAGTCCCCATACAATTCCCACCCCCTTTGTTTTGATCCTACTCCCTCCCCCCACCCCAGTGTGTCTCTGGTTTATAGTTGCTTGTTGATTTTGATTTTTACTTTATTATAGTCTTTTTCCTCGTCCCTTATTTAGGTTTTCTAAATTCCTGCTATAGCACTTCCTGCAAGGTCACTCACATGCCATCTTCCTGGCTTCTACCACATTCCCTTATCACCTACCCACTTATTTATTCAATACTATAGTTTAGTTTGACCCACTTTTTACTCCAAGAAAACCCAAGAATTAAAATTTTATACCCATCACCATTGTGAAGGAAATAACAATAAGCTGTGGTATGAAATCAAGGGTGACTATAAAATGTAAGTGTAATGCAGACTGGTATGATTGTAAGATTATATCGTAAGATTATGTTTTTTGAACTCTTATGTTAATTTTATTTTACATTTTAAAAAGACAGATTTATAAGAGCAAAGAGAAAGAAAAAGAGGCACCTGCATAGTCACAGGTGGGCAGGGAGCTGCTTATGATAAATTGACTTTTAAATGACTCAATATCCCTAATATAACAGTAAAGCATTTATGATTATTTCTTATCCGCTTGATTCTACTAATTTAGAAATAACATGAGACTTTTTTTATTAATGATAGTCTTGCTTTAGCTGTGTTATTAGAAACATATGACACCAGAATATGCTCACTTGAAAAAAGAGAGAAGTTTCTCTCTCCTCCGGGGGTCTGAGCGTGCTCGTCCAGGCTGTGAGGGCAGCTGGCTGCCATCTTTGACTCCAGGATTCCTGCCATCATTGTCATTCAAGCAGTAAGACATAACAAAAATGGAAAACACCGCCTGCTTTTACGTCCCTGACCTTGAAGCAGCACAGGGCACTTCAGAATCTTCCATTCTTATAGGCAGACACTAACTTGCAACAGAATCTGTGAAGGGTAAGTGCAGCTTGACAACCACATGCCCAGGTAAGCTCGGAAGGACTGACCAACAGCTGAGGGTTCTGGCCGCGTTAAATAAGGCAATTAAATGACAACTGCTGTTACTGGTAAACACTCACAGAGTCATCACCAGACCACTTCTCTGCAAACACTGCATATGGAGAATTATCCCTTAAACATAGAATTATGAGGGAAATTCATTCCATTACATCTTTTCAAGAGTCGATCAGAATCCATCTCCAAACCATTCACTTGAATATATTCAGTTACTTACAGTTGCAAAGTGACTGGAATGGAGTTTTCTTTCCCTTCACAGCAACTGCCGGGTTTGGGAAATATTTTAGAAGACCTTTTATGTAGTCTCTCAAATGTCTCTTCATGACATTCAAAGATTCTTCAGATAAAAATAACCTTGTCATTTATATAATGAATGAGACTAGCTTAACATAATCAAGGTCTGTAAGCCCTGGCTCCATATTTCTATCATGGAGAGGACACCAAGGGATTGCTTTGCATGGACACGTTAAGATTTTCTAATGTGCAAGTGTATTTACAAAATAGAGAGGCTTCAAAGTCACTCCTACTTATGCATACAGTCTTGCATAACAAAGGATTTTTTCTCAGGAAGAACTGAAGTTCTCTCCATTAGAAATATGAATTAAAAAATTAGGATACTATGGCTGGAAGCATAGTATTTTTTTTTGAAAAATAAACATTTATGGTCACTGGTTTAATCTTTACAAACCTAAAAAAGATTTAAGGATGCTGATCTTACACATTACAAAGAATTATCTGCTTAATTGAAAGCTCTAATATAAATGTAACAGAAAATATATACATATAAAGCCTGTGGGAAATTAAATGTACTGAAATCCATATTTGTTTATAGATCACCTATTAATCTAGCATTGGGTTATAAAACGGGGGCGCGATAAAAACCTTAAGAAATACTTCCTGGATGGAGAGATGGTTGTCTGAGGGTGAGTGCCATGAATGAAATAAGCACACAGATTTATGTATTATTGCATTTGTGGCAAAGGAAAAGGAAAAATGTCTAATGCTGCTTTAAGACATTGCATGATTTCAAGGAACCATTGACTTTGGCAGGACAAGAGGCATCCCTCACTGAGTACTGAAAGAAGATAGACATAAAGAATCAAGTGAATACATTGGTGAGGAGGTTCGGTGAGAACTCCTCAAACACAACCATAACAGTTGCAGCAGGTGAGCTTGCGTTCATATGACGCCATTTTATCTTGAGCTGCCATAATCAGATGTCAGGTGACTGTAAGCAGTCAGACTCAGCCCTTATGGTGTCTACAAAAGAACACCCACACATTTATTTCTCCTAACAGATGACTAGGAAGACTATCTGCTGACTACTACAAAGAACCCACATCGTAACATTCTACATAAAATCTCCTGTCAACCAACCTCAAATTTCAAACACATGACCTAAGTTTTGTGAGATCACACTCCTGCTTGGTCCCTTATTTTATTTTAAAGATTTATTTTTATTTATTTATGCATATAAAAACTGGGGTGTAGGCCAGAGGTGCAGGAGTGAGAGAATTCACGAGAGACAGAGTAGGGAGCAGAACAGGTGGATCAAATGAAATACACTACTGAGGGTTGCAGTGGGGAGACAGGAGAGGTCTGCTGCGCCATGAGGGTCAGCTCCTTGGCTGGGGATTGAACTCATGCCACAGTGGCTGGTGATAACTTCATAGCACTGAGACTTTAACCCCTGCGCCACCAGGGAGGACCCTGCTTGGTCCTTTAAAACTGCTTCATGGGCCTCCCTGGTGGCGCAGGGGTTAAAGTCTCAGCACTATGAAGCTATCAGCAGCCACTGCAACATGAGTTAGACCCTGGGCCAGGGAACTGACCCACAGGGCACAGTGGACCTCCCCTGTCTTGCCTGCTGCTCTCCTCAGCAGTGTATTTCAGTAGATCCACCTGGGCCTGCATTTACTTTTTGTATGCATAAAATCTTAAAAATATCCTGTTCCATGCCATCTGTAGGGGATCACACTTGGGGGCTGATCCTGGATCATGCTTCTTATTATCAAATTAACAGTGTCTTGATTATATTACTGTTTGATGATTTCTAAGTCGACAATTGATATGTGTTGGCTTATGTTCGGCTCTGAAGTCCTATACGCTAGAGGTAGATCAGACTTTAAATAAATGATTAAACAAAAGTTACAACTGGAAAAATCTGGGCCAACAACTTTTGATATTTGAGACTCCAACAATTCCCTTTGGTTTTCAGGCTCCATTGCTGGACGTGAGTATAGGTTCTGTGCCTTAGGAAATTGGTAAATGCTATATACCAATTAATGGGTTGTCCAACCAAGGAAAATCTGGGTATGTTAGAGTAGCAATGAAAGAGTAGATCTGGCCTGAAACACCACCCATTTGTCATTAGAGTTTCCTCTCCTCTTTAAAAACTTTGAGCCTCTCTCTCACTTCATTGCTAAAAGTACTGTTTACTGGCGTGTCTCTTACATTAGAATGTGGATTTCTCCAGTGAAGGAAACAGCATTGATGATGATGATGATGATGATTTATCTCTGCATTTACTTTCTTATATGAAATATAACAGTTTTTTTGGCTGTGATACATAGGCATCAAATGTCCATCAAAGACTATTATTAAAGGAGAGGAAAACTTGGTAAATGAGTAATTTGGTAAATGAGTTTTACCAGCTTTTGACTGGTAAAACCAAATGCTAATCAATTACTTAGAAAACAAAGATGCTTATGGAGCCTGGAGGGCATGCAGGCAACATTTTTCACACTGCAATGCAGATCATTATAATCTGAATTTAAGATTTTCTCAGTGTATAATACTTTACTGATACTCTAGCAACTAGCTGGAGATCATGAAAATTGCCTTTGAAACCACCCTGTATTCATTCAAAATTTTTCATCAATATGCTAATATATTAGCTCCTTTGGAAAACATTAAGAAATTGTGACAAAAACACATTTCAGAGCCATAGCATGTTTAGGAATATTTGTTGACTTATCTCTCTGCTCTGGATTACGGACCCCGAAGCCGAGTCTTTCCAAAACCACTGAGCAGTGTAAAATGAACCGTTGTAAAGTTGTGTGAGTCTCAGAGTTTAATGGACTTTCTACTAAAAAGAGAGAGAGACAAATATAGCATCCAGCTCACGTGAAATTGCATCATGCCCGATGATGTTACTAATCAAAAATGTAACTCAGGAAATGCACCCAGTAAGATAGGTTTCACTAATACTTTTACAAATGTTTGTCACAAAGTTAATGAATAGAAAACATCTCTTTCTAATATAAAGGATCATTTCCTTTTCTATTTTATTTTAGCTAAGATATTTACATCTTAGGAAAGCTCACTTCCCACAAAGAAAAAAACGAATAGCTATTTATGTTTATAGAACTGTTTTTTCTGCCTTACAGCTTGCTTAAAAATAATCTATAAATAATGATATATCTCAAATAGAAGGTAATTTGAGCTATTAAAATAGCTATAGAAAAATTTACATATTAAATTCTCTCTCTCTTTCTACATAGAGACACATTCATATGGTAAGCATTTAGATGTCTACATCAGATATGTGATAGCTATTTAGCTGTAAATATACACATACATAAGTCTACATATATATGAACAAATGCTTATGTATTTACACAGGTAAATTTCTTCTCATTGTCACTGCAAATAGTAATCTAATATTCTCCATTACATTCATCAAATAACCTTCTGTGTAGTGATAGTAAAACCTGAAACACAGGAAATGAGAAAGGGATTAGTCTAGCTAAAGTCACCTGCCACCAAGGCGGTTGCAGTGGAGAGAGCTAAGTGGGTCAATTTGGAGTCAGAAGCAGCACAACCTGTAGAGGCAAACATTATGAGAGATGATTGGGAAGGAGGAATTCAAGATGATCCAGAATGACTAACTGGATATGGTTTAAAAAAATTATAAAGAAAAGGGAGTATCTTTGCAAAGAATACAACTTTGACCCTTATTCTTATGATTTTCATTTTATTTTAAAATTTCATCTGAAGGTCAGAGGAATTGACAGACACTGAAGATCTCAGTTTGAGGCAATGAAGAGAGACTTTTAGGGTTTTATGAAAAGTTTCCACAGTCAACAGAACCTCTGAGAACCATCTTCAGTGACCTGGCATGGTTCACTTGAGTCTGGAGCACCCGAGGGTGTGGAGCCACTGTCAGAGGACCAGTAGCCTCGGCTGCACGCCCACATTCTAAAACTTGCAAGAGTTTCTCCTGTTGGCCAACGCTAACACAAAAGAACACAAAGGGGAGGTTCTGCGAAATGACATTTGAGGCCCACTAAGAGAGTGTCGTAGCGTGGAGATGGTGTGGGTCAGTACACCAGCTTAAATTTGCTTGTCTTTGAGCTAGTCTTATGCCACAGGAATGACAGATTTCCAGGAAAAGAGAAAACAGTGAGTGCAGGGAACCCCAAGCGACTCTCTCTGCAGCACTGCTGCCCTGGGAGCCGGCCAGTGCCTCTGCTTCTCTCTGTAGTTTGCCAATTTCCCCATTGTTTCTTTCCTGTGGATTAGCCTGTCCTGGTGATGTGTACACAGCTCTATTAAATTTATTAAGACAAAGAATCAAGCACCATGTCCCCACAGATATCTGGCACCATCAGTTTTATACAAGAAGACCACAAGTCCGGAGCAGGGTGGAAGACCCCAGCAGGGAGGGCACTGGGCCTGGCCTGGACCTGTGGTCCTGCCTACTGACTTCAGCACAGAGGACCCCTGTCTGAGTCCCGCCTTTAATAAACTATAGTGTGATTAATGGATGTGCCTACTTTGTTCTTCAGACTCAAATTACCTTCTCAATTTGGGGGAACTCATTCATTCCCACAGCTGTACAGAGAGACAAATAGAGTGGCGAGCTAAAGAATGAGTCCTGAAATAGAACAGGAGCGGCCTGCGAGTTGGCTTGAAAATAAATGGCCGGTGAGTCAGAGAGAAAGCAAGAATACGACTCCACAGACGACGAGGGAAGATGCGTGTTCCAAGGTGGGGGTGGCGGGGAAGGAGTGGAGAATCATTTCCAACTCCTGGACGCTGTTAAGACATAACCTAGAGAAGGGATCGCTTTCAAGCAATAGGCAGACAATTAGTGACAAAAAAGAATGATCTCGCAGATGCCATAGACTATCAGCCAGAGTTGACAGGAAACGCCCATCCTAACCACTAGACCACAGGGGACTTAGCAATGGCATTGGAACACTGATTATGGGTGAGGATGTGTCGTCACAAAATAGGAAATATTCTTTTTCCCCAGAGAGAAAACAGGCGAAGTAACCATAATCACATCCAGGATCGATAGTGGTTGTTGTTATTATGTATTAGATGATAGAAAACTAAGACGTGTGTAAGTTATTAGGAATTATATCTTTGAAAGAAAGAAAAGCGATGTCAAAGAAATGAGATCGGATTTTGTGTATGGATTCCTGAGCAGCTGAGATTGGAAGAGCTTAGCCACAAATGTTATAAACCCGGGGTCAGTGAACACGAGCTCCGTGAGGGCAGCAGGGGAGATTGTCGTTCCATGGCAGGTGCTCAGTAGCTGGGCCTCTTGTTTCCTACCTGTGGATATGCCGGAAGCTTGCAAAGGGCGTTCAGAATAACAGAATGGTATCTGCTAGCTCTCAGACTTCCAGTGCCTTTTCATATCTCTTGCTTACCACCGGGCTTCTGAGTGAGGTTTTTGCAGAAATTACAGGGGTTTTAGCTAGAGATTTTGTGAAAGATCATGACTGAAAATATAACATAGTTTGAGCTTTGGACACCACAAAATGCTCTATCTTGTATGGACCTTGACAAAACAGGCTTGTTAACTGTTTTGGTGAACAACTCGCAGCTTCCTGGTCAGTGCATGGTAAGTAGGATCAGATTCTTTTGGCCTAGTCAATGCTCACCTTTTGACCTGAGACAGGGGAAGCCGCAGATCTGGTGAATTCTGTTTTGCACAAAGAAGAGAACTGGCGGTGATTTCATCCTCCCATTCCTGATTCATCGGTCCTGACCTCTTTCACTTGCCACTGATTGGCTCACAAGTGCCAAGAATCTCTACAGTGGTCACAGAAAATTGAAGAATAGTTTCATTATAAAATGCTGTCGTTTTTATTCTTTTTTATCTTTTTTGACTTGGTTCTCCCATAGTGCTTGACTGCTAAAAATACTGGAAGGCGAGGATTGCGTAGACTAGGCATGAGTTGGATGATAAAACCATCGCATATTATGTGATGTTCTCATTTAACTTTACATAATGCCCTTTTGTTTTAGATTTGATTACTGCTTGTATTTTACAAAGACATCTGATGATCCAATGTGGCAATTTTTGAAGATGAAGTAGATTTTAGCAGAGGAAGATTTTAGGCCTAGACCTACAAATAATTCTATGAACTATGAATTAATGATGAAGGAATGCAATCTTCTGCATCATTTCTCTACAACAAAAAAGGGATAAAGACACATACACGCACACAAATGTTTCTTTGCAAATGAAAGTTAACGATCAGTTTTACATGTGTTGGTAGCCTATTTTGCAAAATTAAAAACACACTAAAATCACAGTCACTTATCAAGCAAATATACTGATTACTTTGAATCAAACATTTATTTTTTTTGGGGGGGGGATCTAAAAAATTGTAACTTGTTTTAGAAAATCAAATTCATTGCAAAGGATCCAGAAGCAAATTTATTGATAGAAATTATTACTCAGGAAAAGGTAAATCATAGAGTTGGTGAGGCTGTAACAAGGAAGGGATATAAAATTACAATGAAGAAAAGGGTAGGACAAGACAAAAGGTTCTAACTCTCAAACAACATGATAAATCTTTTCGTCAATAACATATCACATTATGCTGAAGAGGTCCTGGATAATAGAGTCAACAGTAGCTCTCTTAGCTAGTTTGCTGCGTCAACATCTTTCATCAGTAAATACTACAAAGTACATTTGTGTGATTTGTAAATACTGGGAAATTTAGAAAACTTTTTCGAGAGTAGTAATTTGCACAATACTAACAGTCTGAGGGTTATTTAATGTTAGTTTTTTACGTGGAAACCAAAGATCTATCTTTTAGAAATGGGTCAGGATCTGGACTCAGGTTGCCTCATCACTGGCTGACTCAATAGCAGGTTTTAGAAAGGATGGAAGGGAGGAAGCTTGACATTAAAAAATTCTTCACAGAGGAGAGTTGATGTCAAAATTCCTGTAAATATATAGAATATCTATCTATCTATCTATCTATCTATCTATCTATCTAATCTATCTATATCTGTCTATCTATCTATCTATCTATCTATCTATCTATCTATCTATCTATCTATCTATATCTGTCTATCTATCTATCTATCTATCTATCTATCTATCTATCTATCTATCTATCTATCTATCTGGCTAGCTAGCTATCACCCATCTATCCTGACGATATTTCAACTCCTCCATAACTGCACAGACACGCTAGTTTGCAGAGGGGCCCCTTGTCGGTGAGAACATACTCCAAAGCCCAGCCAACAAGTCTACGCTCTCCATCAGCCTTTGCTTCCTGCCACGGGCTCCCCAGGGAGTCAGATGTGAAATTCAGGGCTTTCAGCTCCTTCTGGCCTGTGCAGTCCTGGGCGGGATTTTGTCAGAGCTTTTCCAAGCCCTTGTTCCCCAAAACAACTCACTGTCCACTCCCCTCAAAGACTTTCGGACTAGTTACCTGTTTTTCCCAAGTATTATCCATCACTTCAGCAGCAGGGACTCAAACATTTATCTATAAAAATTTTAAAATTGTTCTTGGAAAACAGCTTTAGAAAAGACAAGTCACAGCCAGGTGCAGTGGAGACATGGCTTTTGAGTGAGACTTCCCCGCAGCCCCGCGCAGGTCGGCCAGGACGGTGTGTGAGCCCCTCTCCTTCCTGTGCCCGTGCTGGCTGTTATTTTCAAGACAACTAAACTGGGCAACAGTATAAGGATCTAGGGTCAATTAAAACACCATCAAGGTCACTGTTAATTTTTAAAAGTATATTTATTTTAAATTACATATAGATGTATATGTTTCACATCTCAAAATAAAATGTATTTGCACAGGGAAAACATAACCAGCGAGCTCACGTTCTTAATGAGATTCAGTATTTTTTCAGAGAATGATTTTCCACCTTGTGGCAATATTTTGATTATTTTCCAGGATCCCGATGCAGCTGATTCTGATAGTTTCACCATTGTTTTCACTGCTTTTATGTTTGGAACCGCTTTTTGAGTTTTATATACAAATGTCAGGATAGCACTAAAATTGCTCCATTTCTGATGACATCACTCCTCGTACACTTGTCAAAGAAATGTTGATGGGGAACATCATGCAGAATTATTCTTGCATCAGTCCTCGACTGTTTTTCCACACATTCATGATCTTACTGAAATTACATGGAGCATCTTAACTATTCTTGATAAGTTTATCTATTATCTATGGCTAAACCTTTTTATACTTGGCTGCCTGAATACTTTTTGGACTTAACTGACTTTTCTTCTTTTCCTTTATTTTAACTTGGCTCAATTTATTTTCAAGCTGTTTCTGGAAGAGAGTCAGGTCTACCATAGTTAGCATGTGAAAATTGTGTTTGTGAAAACCACACCAAGATCTGAAAAGACATGCTGGTGTTATTGGCCGCCATGGAGAGCCTCTATCTGGGTGGTTCCAATCCAAGTGAATCTCAGCCCAATTTGGGGAAGTTATGCAAAATTGATGCTGAAACCATGCAAAGTTATGTGCACAGAAATAACATATTTTCATCAAGAAACCATTCTTAAAAAATTAGGTGTTTAAAAAAGCACAGTACATATTACACTATTTTTATTTTATATTATGAAACGTCAAAGGTGTCATACTTTTTCCTACACAATAATGTGTATGGTTCCAGGAAGACAGAGTCAGCATATGTTTTACAGAAGCCTTCATACCACAGTTCAGCCAACTTCCCATGAGATAAAAGTTATGAGAAACATTTTATCATTATTTCTTAAAGATGGTTTGTCAGTTATAAAAACATAGTATTTCCTTCACCATCATCAACGTACTCAGCGGCGTCATGGGTTAGCTGCAATGTGATAGCTGAGATTTGAGTCCGTATTCTTTTATTTCCTTTGTTTGCCTACAAAGAGAAAAAAGCAACCCTTGAAGGGTGACAAGGAAGTCAAATCCATCATTTGTTTGTTTTTTCAAATGGAGATTTAAAAACTGTATTGAGTTAACATTGGTTTGTAACTCTGGAGAGGATTTAGGGCAATAGGCCTCACCGCCTCAGATGTTTCCACCCCTACCACCTGGCGCACATCATCATTAATCAGGCCATTACCCCAGTTAGCTCCCGCCCAGTGTTAAAAGCACAAAATATCTCCTCAGCGCTACATGACTGAAAAATTAGAGAGACAAGACCAGAGATTAGTTCTCTCACCTCTTAGCTCAGGATTCAGTTTAGTATACTCCATTTCTGAATCCTACTGGATTGTGGAGTGGTGCAGGAGACCATCAGCATGACTGAATTATGCAGAAAAGGAAGAATTACTAAGTGGTAATTCTCAGAGATGAGCAAGTCTGTAGGATGCATGGACTATTCTTGGCAAAATGTGGACTTTTAAGAACTTATCTAATCTCTTTCTGCTGCCAATATTTCCAACTGTGAAATGGATTTACCTGTTTCAAACTGTGAAACAAATTTCCCTGAGAACAGTATTTTCCCGTTATTTTTAATTGCTTTGAGATTCTCTGGCAAGACTCACTGTAGAAAGAGATGTATTATCTTTTCAAGAGATGTTATCTCACTTTCTTAAATACTGAACCTGCCCTGTTTACTTCTGTTTAGAAATGGGGGGGGGGTACATCATGCAGCTTGGCAGTGATGACAGACATTATATTTAATAAACATGGATGGAGAAGTTAAAAATTCTCAAGAATACTCCATGGAGCAAGCAATTACACCAAATTAAAACAAAAGGGCATTCTGGTTCGTTCCATACATTTTCTACTAAGGCCCAGGAGCTGTGGAGAACATTTTCAGGGAAAAATAAATGTAATGGAAACATTCATTAGCCGCTACACTTTTCAATGATAATAAATATTTCCTGATGAAGCTCAGAACCTGAACTCAACTTGGAGGGCAATGATGCCCACGAGTGATTTAAACAAGGAATTTCATGGAAAAATGGGTTGATCATTATCTCCCGTGCGGTTGGGCTCCAAGTCGCCAACCACTCTCCTTTCTAAAGAAGAGAGAAGTAGTAAAATTAGCTTTGTTGTCGGTGGGAACAAAGTTGCCAAGTTTTAACTTATTCTATTAAAAAAATAAGGACAGTTGGCAATAAGCAAGCTGCCCTCCGAGAGGAGATGGTATCGCATCCTTTGCCTTAAAAGGACAGATAAGAGTAAAGGTCTATTTTCTCTGTTCACAGATAAGTGCTCTTCTGATGATTCAAGGGTGAAAACACGAAGGTTTGATAACAAAACCACCATATAAGGCAACTTCAGTAGGTTTCTGGGACTTGCTTTGTTAATATAAAACTTGCTGGGGTATCAGAGAAGTTTCTGACCCAGCCAGAAACAGTAACTATGAGGCTGAATTATCAGAAGGCGTGCTGCGTCCTGGCTGCCACGCCCGGTGTTGCGGGCTTCAAGGCCAGCTCTGCACCCACTCTCTGTACAGATTTTGAGAGCAATTTTAGTACCACCTCAGCCCCATTCTCCTTGGTTGTATAATGAGGACGTCGTCTACCCGTCGTGGTGTTACACAAATCAAACTTCTGCATGGCAGTGGTTTGGAGCCAAAGTCAGACCGTTTTCAGGCACCCTGTGGATGGATGTAGCTGGAATTTGTATTTTGCTGCTTTCAGGCCTGTGGTTCTCATTGCCTCAAACGCCTCACTCCCACGTTGCAGCCTCTATTTGTCACATACGTGAGGTGCAGTGTTTTCTCTCCTCTAGGACGGCATCTTTTGAAACCTGAGTGTAAATGGACTGAACAGTCTAATCAGATTTTGATGCTTAGATAATGTTCCCCATTAAAAGAAACTACAGTTCCTTGGAGAAATGGATAATTCCAGGGCAGGGGGGAAAAAGTGTAAAGAAAAGCTGATTATGCAAGAAAGGAAAGGGGGGTGGGCAGCTCAAGAGGAAAGGGGACGTGTGAGCAAGCAGTGGAAACCAGCTTGAGGGGCTCCCGCTGACCAAACAGGGGGTGCTGCATCAAACAACTACTGGAGTGGATGAAGCTTTTTTAAAATAATTATTTCTTTACTGTAAGATTTTAATTTTTTAAATTTATTTTTGCATAGAACTGGGGTGCAGGCCAGAGTTGCAGGGGTGTGTGTGAGAGGATTCACCAGACACCGAGTTGGGAGCAGAACAGGTGGATCTACTGAAACCCACTGCTGAGGGGAGCAGCAGCGAGACAGGAGGGCTCTGCTGCGCCCTGTGGGTCAGCTCCCTGGGGTGGGGTGGAGCTCAGGGTGATTTGCTGTGGGAGGGCTATCTGGGTGGTAGCTCTGAGGCTTAACCCCCAGGCCACCAGGGAGACAGGTAATGGATTAAACTCTTTGAACAAAGTAGGACTTTGGAGTCTGTTCTAAGACAATTTATTCACCCAGAAAGGACTGATGAGGAACTGAATATTTACAGTTTCAAAATACACTCCGCCCGTGCTTATTGATTGTGATGGGAAAGACTAACTTGGCAGTGGAGCAGACTGGCCAACATCGCCCTAATCAAGTGATTACAATTAGTATCTTCTTAAAAGGGGCAATATAAAATTGTACAAGACATGTAAGAGGCTGTGAGAGCCACGCATCGTTGCTTCCCTGCTCCCCCGCGGAGGCGTGAGGTGGAATTAACTGTGAAGAAATATCAGAATTATCAGATTGACTGAAATTCTACAAAATAATTTCCTATAATATTAAAACTTGTGTCAAGGTCAAGAAATCAAGGAAAGGTTGAGGAAATGCGACTGATAATAACACTAAAGTGACATGATGAGTGAAGGAAAGAATTGATTCTGAACTGAATACTTTCCATATAAAGGCACCGCTGGGATTTTGGTGGCATCGGAATGGGATCCGGAGAGTGAATGGCACTAATGCATCAATGTCAATTGCCCATATTTGGTGGCTAAGTTGTGATTATGTAAAAAAAAGTATTGTTTGTAGGAAATAACCACTCATGTCTTCAAGGAAATGAGGCAAACTGTTGGCAATTTATTATCAAATAGGAAAGATTTAATGGGATCCTTGATGAGAGGTTATGTATAAACGAAGGGCAAAGAAATGTGAAATGTGAAAAATGAGTTAAAAACAAATTTTAAGACTTGTGTAAGTTCATAGAGAATTACCCAGCTTTCTAATAGATTGACTGCTTAACAATCAACATGCATATAAAATGTATCGATTACATTTTTGTAACTATTATTTAACAATGTCCTCCCCCCAAATTTAAAGTTCAACATTATTTTCTGAAGTTTTTACAAAAGAGAAATTCCGATTCAGAAAGACAGGGGAATGTCAGTAAACTGTGATATGTGACCTCAACTTTTTATGTCATGTCATTTTGCCTTAAATTACCAACATATAATACAATAAAGAGGCTTGAGGAACTAAATAGGTGCCGTATGATAAAGTTCAATGCTTAGGTAACAGTCATTATTGATGTACTTCTAGCTTGCACTGCTGAGAAATTATGAAGTGAGTTATTCCAAAGGAGAGACATTGTGAGATAATTAATAAGGGAGCTGATATAAGGGGAAATTTTGCTAAAGCAATTATGCACTTACCTCTGCATAAATGAGAACAGAACAAATGGTAAAAGCAAGTTATAATATTCATTTGTAATTTAGACTGTCTAGATTTCAATTACTTAACTTTTATTATATTTCAGGATCAGAAATAATCAAGGATTTGAATATCACACAGTCACAAATTTCAATGCAATTCTATAGATCAGCTTTCCTAATTATCCTTGTGAATTATTTCATAGTAAGCCTTTGTCAAAGAATTATTGTATCAGTAATTTTTCATACTTTTAAAGATTCTCTCATGTTTTGACTTGATGTTATTGACATGGAGACGTAAACGATAAAAGTCCACGCACACACAAACACACGCATTATTCTCACCAGGAAGCAAGCTATGTTATAATGATTTGAGCTCATCAAAACAGCATGGGTCCCCTGTCTGAAACTGAGGTCAAATCTTTTAGGAGTGGGATTTCTCTTTTTCTTGGCAAATAGAACTTCCTTGCAGGAAAATCATGGCCAGTAAATCTCATAATAAAAGACTCACCAGGCTTTCTGGACATCAAATATCTCTTAGACAAAGAGCTTTCACCAGTTCAGTGTAGATAAATTGGAGACTTGCCCTAAGCATATAAAAGCAGTTACAAATGAAACAACTAGCAATCATCTGATACTGTTTTTCAGAATTTTGATAAGCAACAATGGTTGCTATACATGTATGTGTAGGTGTACAATGAAACAAAGGATACAGATAGCCATTCTTAAATAAGGCGCCATTTAATTGCTTATTTAAACAGTTCAGGTGAGAAAACAATGGGCATTGCAGCACCACACGGGGATGTGATGAGCAGTTGAGGTATATCAAAGAGAGAAAAGGCCGCTGAAATAGTCCTAATCCAACATAGACAAAGGCACTAAACTTGGTCAAGTCCAGACACGCATTTGGATGGGAGGGTCTGGTTGCCAGAAGCCAGGTCTAAAGGCAGGGGAGTCTGCAAGAATGTTTTCCTCCTTTTCAATAAACACCTTTGATGGAGCACAATGGGGCACAGCAGGCTACTCTCTAGGGTCATAGGATGAACAGCAGCTTCAGCTGAGCTCACACACTAGGCCGCACTGGCTCTCGACCTTAGTTTGCTTTGCTGGACATATGAGGTGCCAAGTGGGACTCTAGCTCCATCCAGTTACTAAACAAATAGCTCACTTTATTTCTGGCTTAAGGATTTTTGTCTTTTCTTTCCTAAGTTTATCTTTACTGGATCGCTTTTTCTAACTGTAGCCTGGCGTGTTTTGTAAACTGATAAAGAATTATTAGTCATCTTTGAACAGAGTGAACAGAGACCACAGATCAAACGATTAAGTCAGGAATGTAGTAAATATAGTAGAACCTCGGGAACCTGATGTTTCTTCTATTGTCTCATCCCACTGGACTCCAGCAATCAGTCCTGTAAGGACTGATGTGCTTCTGGGGCTCAGCACACATCTATACAGACCACGTCCTAATGGAATATAAAGTAGTTCACCATCGCTTTATAAAAAAGATCCAGACATGCCAATTCTGTATTGTCTATAGATATACCGAAGGGTACTAAATGGAAATCTAGGATTAATGCAAAGGAATTTGTTGAAAAGTGGTTAAAATACTTAAAAAATAATTTTAAAGCATTTTTTTAAATTTTAAAGCAAAAAAATTAAATCTCACACTTTGAAGTTATCTGATAAACATAGGCATCATTTATTTTATTGATAAATAATACAACCAGATTAAAAACTCACTGGAAATATAATCATTTTGCTTAGTTATTTTTTTTAAGATTAAAGAATAATATCAAAAAAGATTTCAGTGTCCCAGGAATAATTCCCTTCATGAAGATAACAAAAAAGAGTTTCAAAAGCTCACATTAAATGTCGCATGAATATTTATTTCAATCTGGAGAACTTTAATGCCATTTTTATATTTTAATGATATACATTACATTTTAAAACATTTTATATTTTTCAATATTTTAAACACTAAAATATCAAGGGGCCACTTTGTGACCGTTGTAATAAAAAATATTGATTTTTTCAGCTATAACTGTCTACAAGCCAACAAACGTTTTGGGGATTGAAAAATGAAAATGGACCTTCGTATATTTACCCACAATCATTCCACCAACACTGCCTGTAATTTGCATAAGAGGTAAGGGAGGAGTTGTCAAGACTTTGGCGCTGGGAATTTACAGATAGATCATCATTTTCGGAGTCCAAACCATTTGACTAGACATAGGGAGAAACCGAGATCAAGGAAAGGTGACTTTGCCCTCACCCCTACACTTAAAAAAATGGTTTATTCCACTATGGAGAGCTGTGTGGAGATTTCTGGACCTACTAAACATAGAGCTTCCATATTCTCCAGCAATTCCACTCCTAGGTATTTACCCAAAGGACACAGAAACATCAATTCCAAAGAGCACCTGCACCCCTATGTTTATAGCAGCACTGTTTACAATAGCTAAGCTTTGGAAACAACCCAAATGCCCAAAAATAGATGACTGGATCAAGAAGATGGGGTCCATATACACCATGGAATATTACTCAGCATTCAAAAAAGATAAGCACATGCCATTTGCAGCAACATGGATGGCGCTGGAAGGGATCATGCTCAGCGAAATAAGCCAGAAAGAAAAAGAAAAATACCGGATGGTCTCACTCATAGCAGGAATCTAGAAAACCTAAATAAGGGACCAGGAAAATGAATAACTATAAGAAAGTGAAAATCAAAATCAACAAAAAACTATGAACCAGAGACACTCTATGTGGGGAGGGGAGGGATTGGGGTCAAAATAAGGGGGTTGCAATTGTATGGGGAATATTAAAAAAAAAAATAAATAAGTAAATTGCAAAAAAAGTTTATTTATGCATACAAGAATTGGGGTACAGGCCAGAGGTGTGGAGGGCGACAGGACTCACCAGAGACAGAGTGGGGAGCAGAACAGGTGGATCCACTGAAATCCACTGCTGAGGGGAGCCGCGGGGAGACAGGCGAGGTGGGTCAGCTCCCTGGCCGGGGATCGAACCCCTGTAGCAGAGGCTGCGGAGCTTCACAGCGCTGAGACTGAACCTCTTGCGACAGCAGGGAGGCCTCACCCCTACACTGTGGAAGCACTTGAAGTTCTCCAGAGTCCAAAGTTCCGCAATAAAGCGTCTCTCCTATGAAAATGGGCGAGCCAGGCAGCCGGCTGGGCAGGGCCAGAACCGGGCTGCACGCGGGCTCGGGCAGATCCGGGCGGCCCAACTGTGCGCAGCGTCCCGAGCCCGAGGAACCGAGCACGGGAGCCCTTGCTCGTCCCTCCCTCAACTCAAAGGCCCGGCCCGGCCCTACACTCGCCCCCGGCCCGCGTAGCCGCGTCCCCCTCATCACCTGTTACTTTGTCCTCTCCTGGGGCTGACCCAAACCGCGAGGCTCCCTGCTGTCCAGCATGCCCTCTAAGCTCCTGATTCGTGAAGAGCAAAATCTCCTACTTCTCTGACCCTTCCCTGTTCAAAACGCTACCCAGTTCCCACGAGGGCTCGATTTTCCAGAGTCCCTCAGAGGAAGTCTCCACGCAGAAGCAGCTCGGTTTACCACACAGGTGTGCCTGGGTGCTGGTGCTCAGTGCCCCCTCCGTCAACCACACCCCACTCAGGCCAGGTGGTCATTGTTTCTTTTAAAAATAAAATGAGGTAAAACAAGCAAAGGTCTCCTGTCAGATTCCCAGCATTTAGATGTGCTAGTGTCCACTTGAAAAATCATCTAGGGCCTCCCTGGTGGTGCAGCCGATTGAGCGCAATGCTGTGAAGCCTCTGCAGCACAGGTTCAATCCCAGCCTCCCCGGGAGGTACCCACATGGTGCACAGACCTCTCCTGTCGCGCCCGCTGCTCCCCTCAGCAGTGTATTTCGTCAGTCTGCCTGTTCTGCTCCCCGCTCTGTCTCTGGTGAATCCTCTCACCCTCCCGTGCATCTGGCCTGTACCCTGGTTCTTGTATGCATAAAATAAAATAAATCTTTAAAAAAAAAATCTACCAGGGAAAAGATCACTAATATATCTACCAATAATGTTCATTAAAGCGCTGAAACCTGTCTTCATCGCCCGTCTTTATCCCCGAGGTAGAGACTTGTCTGTATGGACGGCCAGTCCTCCCCCAGAGACCACCGACTGGTGGCTTCCACTGCACCTACCGGCCTTGCCGCCGCCATCAGTCAACCGACAAACTTCTAAAAGTTTCAATAATCTCTGGACCCAGAGCTCTTTGATGCTGTTACTCAATTTCCACCCACCTGCCGCCTCCCTTCAGGTTGATGGCTGCTTTCCGCCATCTTAAGTCCCTAGTGGAGCCATCACTGCACTGGGGCATCTGTCCTTTTAGAGGCTTTTTCCTGCAGCCTCACAGGATCACCCCGGCTAAATCCTAATATCAATAAGCCAGGATTCCACGCCACTCAATGTTTCCACAGAAGATCAATGGAAGTGCATTTGGATTTTGTTATAATGCGCACCAAGCCACCACGCATCATGTGCATCCCTGGGTACTTTTCAATAAGTCAACTTCTGCCTATTTGGCTCTTCTCAATTCTCTACAACTATTTCATTTATTTTACACTTTACTTAAAAAATGGATTTTGCATCTCTCAGCTAATTCTGAGGCTATGACTACGTTGCCAAAGCAAACAGAGAACAAAAGATTGTTCATGTGGGCAACTGTGTGTATCCTAAACACACATCTCCCCCGCCCCCTTACTACCATGGGAGAATAGCCCCCCTATCTGATGCCATCTCTCTATCTGTGCTCTGTGAGTCATAATTTTCCATATTCCCAGAGATCTAATCTTAACACAAACTCCCTTTGTCTCTTTGCAACTTCTTTCACTCTCTCCGTACAATTTCATGTATCTTGTCTAATTATCTTAAAAATAGAACCATTAATAGCAATAAAATTCATTGACCACATTTTTTTTTTTATCCAGAAATTATTTGCTGGAAAATTAGCAACATCATGAAGATAGAAGAATCAGCACAGTAAACAGGTATCTCTTCTGTCTTGGAAAGAGGAAGCAACATAACAAGTATTAATTCTGTAGCAAATTAGAAGCAGTTTAGTGAGTACTAAAGACAGAAGGAGAATGCAATTTTTACATAAGATCATTGAGAATACCTCAAAGAGAAAATGAATTTTGAACAAAAACTTTACAAAGGTGAGGGTGTGACCAAGAGGGCATCTTGGGAAGGAGAGAAGGTGCACACTTGCTAGGGTTAAGCAACAGCAGCAAGGGCAGTGTAGGGGGAGAGAAGTGAGCAGGACGACGGGAATATAGGAATAAGGCCGAAGGAGCCAAGGGAACATTGTTAGGATGACCATGGTTAGGACGCTGCCTTTGTCTTGAGTGAAAAAGGGAAACCAGGAGAATTTGAGCAGAGGACATACCACCATCTCAATGTGCTGAAGAAGAGGACTTAGGCTTCAGTGTGGAGAGCAGAATGAGATGTTCAATGGTGGAAGTCAGGAGAACGTAGTTGTGTGGATCAACTGACAACAGTCAGAAGATGGTAAAGACTGAGACCCAACATCCATGGAGGTATGTGATTGGATTTTAGAATTTTAGGTGTATCAAAATGATCAAATGATGGATTGGATATGTTCAATATTTGTGAGGAAAAGATAAGGATAACAAGTAACAACCCTAGTAACAACCAAGCAAGAGCCTCATCTAACTGAGGCTTTTCCACATGGTGCTGAGCCCTCCGAGATTCCAGAAAGTGCAGGGAACCCTGATCCCCAACGCCTCTATGATAAAGGTGTAAATCTTCTCAGAGAGGTTGTGCGTCGGGAGCCTCCTTTATCACTCTGGGATGCTGTAAGCTCAGCTTGGCGATTTTATCTTTGGGATATTGAAGTGCGGCCCCAGCGTCCTTTTGGAGGGTTCTTACTGCTGCTGACCTTCTCCCCATTCTCTGGTTATTCAACATGCTTGAGAAAAGTTCTCCACCCTTGAAACATCCATGTTCTTGCACTCTGTTCTCTCGAATGTTCTACCAGGTACTAGGTTTTGACTCCAGCAACTTCATTTTCAATTAAATCGCTTTTGTTCTTTTTAAGTGTTCTTCAAACTGGGTTAGAGAGCACCCCTGGAGTACTAAACAACCTTCCAAGGAACTTATCCCAGCATGAGGTGCTTTAAGGAAATCAATTTTCAAATCTGCAGCTTCTATTTGTACCTCCTCTTTCCTGCATTGCTCAGCTAGAGGAGACCACATCCCCACTTCTGCTGCAGTAACCGCATCTCCACCTTACTAAATAAAGCTTCCCTCCACCTTCCCCTGAGATTTAATTTGGTTCATTTGTCAGGGGGTGGGGGGACCTTCAGTCAAGGGGACAGTTTTAAATACAATACCGGCGCTTGAGAAACCTGCCCCTCACAGTCATCGTAATCTACTGGAGGCATGAATTACACACGCACCTGTTCATGGAAAACAGGCCACTAGAGACGGGAGATCTTGACCTGGGTTACGTCCTTTGTCACTACACACACTTGCCAGAGTGACGGTGCCCGTCAAGACTCTCACGACAATTTTCATGTAATAACCCTGCCATTTCCAGCCTCCAATATCACCAAAGCTTCCATTGCTCCTGAGGCGGGGAGCCCTGAGTTAGAAGAGGATGTGAAGAAATATCGACAGTGACATTCACTCATCAACTACTTGTTTACACTCCTTAATTTCATTTCTTATTTAGTAGAATAACGGTAGCACATTATGGTCTTCTATTGCAACCAATATACCAAATGGAATTATTGAAATGTTTTCTATAAGACTAACAATTACCAGAAGCCCCAGAGCCTTTGTTCTTGGAATTTTTGTGAATGTAATATTAATCTGTAAACAAGCAGAAGTTGTCCATGGATACATTAAATAACTGAAAGAAAGAAGTCCCAAAAAGCGAGTTTGCTGATGCATTTCCCGTATAATTTTAACTCTATTATTTTAATCAGTGTGTAATGTAGTTATATTTTCATTAGGCTTAATAATAATATCTATCATATAATTCAATTCTAAAGATGTTTTAATACTTAGAAGTACACAGTCCAGGAAAAATTTTAAGCATATTAAATTTCAATTTACATTCTTTTCTAAAGCAGTGTGGTAGAGTAGTCAGAAATTGACGAGCCAGAAATAAATATATTATAAGAATAAAATACTGGAGGCTAGAGGAATATCATTAGCTGTTCACAGAGAAAAAAGAACAATCCAAAAGCTTGAACTTAAATAAAATTCCTTTATGTGTTATTAAAAGTGAGTCATGATAAAGATATGAAATCACAATAACAACTTGTATATTATTTTTAATCTGCTTCACATCTTAGAATGTTTTAATTATGTCATATTAAAATATAATACTTGCATATTCACCAGATAGTAAAAAATGGAATCATTTATAATAAATTTTCAAAAGATAATTACAAGGAAAACTTAACATTTCAAGGACTCCTGTGTATATCTGTTATTCTCAACAATATGTAAGGATTAAGCATTTAGTTCTGGAAGCAACCCTGGATGGTGAACACTGTTTTCTTCAGTGAAGTCTTGGGGCTGAGTCTCGATTTGCTTTCCTGACGCTGAGCCAGCGGGTGTCCAGCCTCCGCAAAGCCCTACTCCCTGGGGCCACCCCCGCCCATCTACAAAGTCAGCAACAGCAGGTTCATGGCTTCCCACGTTCAAATTTCTCTGACTCCCGACTCATCTCTCCTGACTGTCCCATTTTGTTTGAGGAGCTCATGTGATTATATTGTCCCTCCTCAGGTAACCCACGATGATCAACGTTTCAGTGTCTGTTAATTAGTGACCTGAATTACATGCGTGCAGCTCCCCCTCAGCAGGACCTGGATCAGAGGGCACTGTTAGAATTCTGCACCTCTTCTCTGACCAGATTCCACTATTCCTGGAGCACACGCGTATGTCACAAAACAGGGATAAAGCTGACACAGAAACCAATACCCGGATCTTCCTTAGTTAACTCAGTTCTGCCTATGAAGCTATTTTCAGGATATTCTCTTGGATTTCTTCCCTTCTGTAACTTCCAGAAAGAGTATTTGTTATTCATTTAGGAACAGGAGTTGTGGATTGATATATTTTCCTTTAATAAAGCACTACTCAACAAGACTAAGCTCTGCAGTTTTAAAAATAAATCCACCACATGATTTTCTTAATTCAGTCACTTTACAAGCTTCCAAATTTAAAACTCACCATTGAGATTTTCTGGTAGTAGTTCTGGATCTCAGCACATCCCGGAGAGGGGACCTTCATCAACCCATAAGGAGGGCTGCTCCATTGTCGCGGTTTCATTGTTCATGCACCCACTGAACACCTCCCTTGTTGGGTAATTATTCCCTTGCGTTCCTTTCAAAGCTCTGCCCACAATTCTACTTATCTGAGACCTGGAAGTTGTCCACATCCTCTTGTGCCTGTTGTCACCATCTGTTCTTACTGAAGGGCCACTTCCCAGCAATCGTTAGACAGTCTCTCAGGACATGGTAACATCTTGATAGCAACAGATAATGGAATTGGAATCTTCTCTCACCCTCTGGAATTACTAAAGCAGCTACTCCAGGCAGGGTAGACACGCTTAATAAGTCTCAACTTTTTTTTTGCTAGAAGCAAAACTCCTCTTTGTTCATCCATATGGTCGCAGACCCATCAGCACCACCAGCTTGCAGACTCGCAGGACAATTGAGCGTATGGGATGGGAGTCGCCTATAATTTTTGAAGCAATCTGTCCACCAAATGGCAGCTCTCTAATCCAGCTCTATTATAATTGTTCATGACCTTGGGACCAATGGCACCTCATTAGATCTATAAGAGAGAGTGAGAAAATAAATGCCGTCAAGTTTTTTATGAGTGAAAAATAGATTACACATCAGAGGAAGGTAGACTGCTTATTCCATCATAGAGTTCATAGAAAATTCTTAAAAGAGTAGAAGAAAGATATGTGAGTGGGATGGATACCTAAAAAAAAAATGAAATACGTATCTCTTTCTACATAATTTCATTACCTTTTATTTAAATTCATTTTTGAGGGTCAATTTGTAATCGATAATGATCTTAGCAACTAATACTGCAGAGCTGAGCTTTATTAAAGCTGCTTTACCTTGGTGACATAATTCAAGCTAATGTGTCAAACAAAATGTAGCTTAATTAGTACAAATGAAGGAAAGGAGGCAATTAGCCGAGGGGGAATAATGTGCAAAGGGAATTGGTAATGTGAAACTCGACAATCCTGCAAACTTCCTACCATGGAGCAGACAGCTGGAGGTACTCACCTATTATTCAAAACATACCTGCAATATGATGGTTTTAATTCATCTTTAGCTTGATTTTAACTAGGATGTATTTACTCAGGATTAGGAGTTTGTGCTAATGTTTTTATTAGTAATTAGTGGGATTAATAGGCCACACTGATTTTAGTAGAAACGTTTTGCCCATTATATCACAATTGTCATTAAATATCAGGTAAGAAACAGTGTGCTGTTCCACAAGGGTATTAGGGGAAAAAAAATAAAGACTCAAAGGCCTCCCCTGTTGCTGTTCTGTGCAACAGAACAAGGAGTTCTTACTGGTCCCCCCTCACTGGCCTTTTGTGGTCAAATCTGTACCGGTGAGGGTCTCCCCAAGTCCAGTATTCACAGCTGGATAGAAAAATCAGCCTTTCTGGGAAGTAGGGGCACCGGGGTTGGTCTTTAATAGTAATGAAAGTAACATTTGGCTTCAGCCCACCAACCCATTTGTTTATCAGAATTTAGGCAGGAAAGAGGTAAGTTTTTTTGTGTGGGACCCGGAAGACCCCAACCTTTGGTGCAGTTTTGACACAGTTAGATTTGAAACAAGAGTGGCTATTAGGAGAGCGAGTTGGGCACAGAGAAGCTTTGAGTAGGACCGCACGGATGTTGGGTTTGGATGCTCTGTGTGGACAAGAGGTTTTCGCCTACGCCTTTGGTGGGAGCTGGTATTTGATCCTCAGGTTGCACAGATTGTCACCGCTGTGGACCCAGCACAGCTGAGGCAGTGAGTCATCCCTTCACCTTCACTGGAAAGATTCCTTGCAGAGAGAAGGCAACAGAGCTGCTAGCAAATGACCTGGGGCAGAGACAGCCTGCGTCTCGGGGGATTCTTGGGCTTTCATAACATCGTGGTGCTCAAGAAAGACTGTGAGGGTGACCTTAGCAGGCATTGTCCACGATTTCCAGCCACGCATCCCTCAGCCAAGGTACAAACACTGAGTGGGGGCAGACAACCCCAAGAGAGCCAGCTGTCTAGTCTGATCAGAGCTCAACTTGATGGACACCTCTGGACAGCGAGGGGTTGCGCAGGTATGTGCAAGCCTCAGAGTACAGCTTTGGCTCGTCCAGCAGAGATATTTGGGTTATAGGGAAAGTAAGCTTCCCACACATGACATGTTGGCTCTCGCAGATAAAGCACGGTGCGTTGTCACAACATGAGAAGGAAGCTGAGTTTCTTGAGTGCTACAGAGTATGGGGTCCAGCTCTGCACCGTTATTGCCAAGGCTGGTGGGAATTTCTGTCGCAGTGCAAAGCTCTGTTACATATTCAGGGCCAAGGAGGGGGCTATGAAGGAGGAAGGAGCTAAGTGAGTTCCTGTGACTCGGGGCTCCAGAACAACATGTATTACAGTAATTCTTTTTACCAGTTTCTAGATTCTTCCAACACGAAGGAGAACCTCTCTCCCTAAATTGATTCTTGCTTCATTTTCTAAAATTTATGAAAATCATACACCATTTTCCTGGACAAAATATTTTCCACCATTCAAACTTGGATAAGATTCCCAGAATCTTTTCTTTTTTATAATTTTATTTTTAAATTTTATTTTATATGTATTTTTACATCATTCTTCATTTTTGTACAATGTATGGGTTTTCATGTTGGTTATAGCCCCCTGAAATCCCCACCCCCCCATTCACCCGTGCACCATCACCCTAGTCCCTTGGTCTCACCCCACCCCTGTTTTGATCCTACACCCTTCTTCCCATGCCCCTGCAGAATGTTTCTGGTTTATAGTTGCTTGTTGATTTTGATTTTTACTTTCATTATAATTACTTTTTTCACCCTGATCCCTTATTTGGCTCCTCTACGTTCCTCCTATAAGTGAGACCATCCGGTATTTTTCTTTTTCTTTCTATCTTATTTCACTGTGCATGATCCCAACCAGTTTAGTAAAGATTCCCAGAACCTTTTCTGCCAACAAACTACAGTGGAAACAGTTTATCATAGGACGGCTGCCCTCCAGGCCCCCCGACACTGTACTGCAAGCATGCCACAGAATAAAACTTGCAATGTCTTTTCCTCATAGAACTGTTCAGGCACACACTGTTCTTCTAATTAATCGAAATATAAATGTTATTCCACATTAGTAGAGCAAAAGAATGAAAACACGCTCCTAAATGCTTAAGATGTCAGTAGAGAATGACATCTCTCTGGGTTAGTATCATGCACATGAATCCAGGAGATAAACATTAACTTGGAAAAAAAAAAAATGAAATCTTGTTAAACCCAAATATTTTCCTTTGATTGTGACTGCCTGTGGATAAATATGAGCTGACTTGAGTCATTCCTGAATGTATATATATATATTTCTAAATTGGAACAAGTCTGAATATATGAATAAATACCCTGAATTTATTCTCAACTAATGTTCTATTTAAATCCTGGCATATTATCCAAATATTTTAAAATTGTACTGAAATGTTTTGGTTGAGAGGTTGTAAAACAAATGCTAATGTGCTAGTGATCTATTTGCCAACTGAGTAGAGAAAAGCTTCTGTACTCAGGGAGATTTACTCAAAAGGTAGATAGTTGTGGAATAGTATATGTTTATTGAAGTATATATATAAAATTCAGGGAAACAGTATTTTCAAAATTTTAATATTGTCGACTTGTCAGCAAGGAAAGCACATTTGCTGTTGTAAAATACGTTTTGTACCCATTTTCAC
Organism: Talpa occidentalis; assembly: GCF_014898055.3. Lineage (NCBI taxonomy): Eukaryota > Metazoa > Chordata > Mammalia > Eulipotyphla > Talpidae > Talpa > Talpa occidentalis. The sequence continues at coordinate 116,867,495 of NW_023605194.1, forward strand.
AGAAGTTAACTTTTTACCAAAAGCTGCCTTCCTTCTTTTTGCAGAGGAGTAAACATTTTAGTGATAGCATGTCTGAAAATACAGACTGTTTGCAGCTATTATTATAGTCTTTGTTCTCAGATTAGTAGTTGCCCGGTAAGTTTATCTTACTTTTTTTTTTTTTTTTACAAGTGCTCGTAAATGCTGGTTATTTGTCTAAGTGAACTCCTGCTGTTTTATAAAGACAATTAATTATTCCCAGCCCCAAACACTTTATTGTCACTATAAAAATACACAGCACATTCTGCTTCCATTGCTTATTTTAGTCAGATTTTAATAGCATTCCTTGTACACTGGTGAGAGCCAGTGTGTCCACTGAAAAGTGTATCAGAGCAACTCTCTGTCCTGGCATTTGGACATGATGTCACAATAGTACCTGATAGAAAACATCTCTCATCCGTGGTCCTGTGCTTTAGCAAATTAACAAGTCAAGACCATCATAGCTGTTTAAAGTGTCTCCTTTAAATATTCAAAAATATCAAGACAAAGAGAAAAACTGGGATCTGTATAGGATAAATATTCTATCCATTTAGATGATACGATGGAATTGAAATAGCAAAACAAAACAAGAAACTTTGCTCCTGAAAAAGTTTGGGATGTAGTTCAATTTAGGCATATTTTTCTCCATTTACATTTATGCTTTTAATGAACTTGCCTGCGACAGCATTTCTTCACGCCAGCATCTTTGATGTGGTTTAACAAAAGAATTAAACAGAAAAGCACAGATAAAAAGAAATTTGGTGGCACAACCCTGGGAAGCTCTTTCACCAGACATCCCGATTTTAAAAGTTTCACATGCCAAAGACAAGTGTAGCAGAAACCAGGCATAGAGGGGCCTTCTACGATTACCACAAAATACAGAAATTTTTAAGATTTAATTGGCTTATAGCTAGTTCATAGGAACTCACTGGCTCAGGGCTGTGAGAATCCAGGCTGTTCAGGCAACCTTCAGTTTGTGCCATAAAATTTTCCAAGTTGAAGGGGTCCTTGGGATGGTGATGGAGACAATTGGACGTGATTTATAATGGTACAAACCTGAAGCTGAAACAATGCTTTTATGCAAATTCATTCCAATAAAACATTTTCTGTAATTTCCAAGGTGAAGATTCACATCGGGTATCTGTGGGATTTGTGCCAAATGCAATTAAGCATCGGGGAAAGAATATTAATCGCTACACATTAAAAAAACACAAATGCCTTTTGATGGGAGCAAATGGGTGTGACAAGTTCCCTGCATGGTGACTGCACGGCTGTGGCCACACCCTGCTGTCTGTATCTGTCCATTTTTGTATGTGGCTATGAAAGACGCAGGCTTTGCGCGAACTGAGAAAAGTTTGTGACCCTGGGGGACGGGGGGAGTCTTTGTGACCCCCGAGGGGGAAATGCTGGCATCCGAGCACCCCCTCTAGGCCCCCATGAGCTGCATCTCAAGGTCAGAAGCAGGATCGCGCCTTAGGGACATTTAAGGGGTGGACAAAGTGCATCAGGTCCTAGAACGCTGTCTCAGCGCTTGGCTGAGCGGCTAATGCCCCAGTTTTCTCTCTTTGGGAGATCAGAATAAAAGGGAAGCATGCAGCGTTTACAATGCAGAAAAACAAAAACAAACTAGCAAATCCTCTACTGAACTCTGCCCTTTGGAACAAAAACTATGGTGTTAACACCTGTATTCCCATTTGCTAAGGGAACAGCAGGAAAAATAGTTTCAGCTCCGCATCCTGACAGGGGTGTTATACGAGGCGAGGAAAAACGCAGCCGGGGCTGCCCGGGCGTCCTGGACGCGGTGTCCTTGTGGACAGCGACGTCTGGCCCGTGTCCCTCGGGGGAGGCAGAGTGCGCCCAGTGTCCTCTCAACACAAGGAAGGGGTGCCGGCAGGGGAGGGCGCCTGTGTACAACCTCTAGGGGAGGCCGCCTGTGCACAACCTCTGGGGGAGGCCGCCTGTGCACAACCTCTGGGGGAGGCCGCCTGTGCACAACCTCTGGGGGAGGCCTTTTGGCAAAGGCACCTTGTGAAGTTTCCTGCTTCCCTGGGTGTTCTTTGCAGATCTGCATCTGAAGCGTGAGAAGTGCAAGCACTTGAAACACCTGCCTTCACAGGGCAGCTCCCGAGCCCGGCGGGATACAGGCAGCAGAGACCAGACACCCCGGCCCCGCGCCCTGCTCGTGGTGGACGTTGTTGAAATGACTCAGGAGAATCTACTTTCGTCGTGTTAAAAATCGGTGCCTAAACCTAAGGGTCTCCGACAGTAGCACAGTGCTGAGGGTCTGGATTTTGCAACAAGGAGGAGGAGACAAATCATTATGGATGAAGATGTAGAGCGTTGGAAAGACCATGTGCTAAAATTCAAGTTTTCTTGATTGGAGCAGTTCCAGGGCATGGTGGCGTCTGTGAGGCATCAAGAAAAGAGCTTGCTTTGGATGAGGCCTCAGTGTGAAAGACAATGTAGAACTTTGGGATAAATAACTCAAGAAATTCATCAATTTTCGTGGTACAGGTGATGGTGTTACTTGAATATGCAAAGTACTTTCCTATTTCTACCCTCAGAAAGCAAACAGATGTGTTTGCACATGCAGATACCCACAGCAAATGCAAAGGAATACGTTCATTTCTAATTTCCTGTGGCACTATTTAAATAGCCACGTTATGGAAACAACCCCAGTGTCCATGGGTTGTGGGTCATGAACAATGGAATATTATAAAGCTATGTAAAAGATGAAACCTTGCCATTTACAGCAACATGGATGGAACTAGAGAGGGTGATGCCAAGCAGAGTAAGTCAGGAGAAAGACAAGTCTCACTCACCGGTAGAATATGGCAAAACAAAAAAGGAAAAAGACAAATGAAATCCTAGAATTATGACTGCAGAACTGAGGCTACCTGAGGAGGAAGGTGGCAGTTGAGAAGCCAAGGGGTGAGAGGTTCCAAGAGATCCTGGTGGAGGACTCTGGGTGTCTTGGTGGCCGGTGTGGTGTGGTCACATACATATGAAGAAATGTGAACTTTACCCTAAAACCAAGGTTACCTCAATAATAAAAAAAAAAAAAAATGACTTGGAGCTCATTTGAAGTTTGAAGACAGAGATGAAAAAATAAAACAATTTAATTTAATCTGTTTTATAGTATATTTTAGAGCTAATACAGATTTGCATTCAGCAAAGTTAATAACGATATAAGATGGGATTGTATTAAGAACTGTAATGGGGGGTTGCTCCCTGGTGGCCTAGAAATTAAGCCTCAGAGTTACCACTGCAGCCTGAGTTTGATCCCTGGCCAGGGAGCTACCCACATGGTGCAGCAGACCTCTCCTGCCTCGCCCGCTGCTCCCCTCAGACTGACTGTTTCAGTCAGTCTGCCTGTTCTGTTCCCCGCTCTGTCTCTGGTGGATCCTCTCACCCCCTGCACCTCTGGCCTGTACCCCAGCTCTTCTATGCAAAAATAAATAAATAAAACATTTTAAACCACTGTGATGGGAATGATATCATTTAACGAATGAGAAATTTTGCTACTGATGATCAAATCAGAAACTCACAGAAACAAAGAGATGAAGTTCACCAAATAAACCCGTTTCGGGTAGGTAGCGGGCCAAGCGTGCACCAAGGAGAAATCCCTAAATCTGTAGCAACAATTAACATGTCAGCAGGAGTGGGCGCAGCATGTGTTGGTGGACAGCGAGCGGGAGGGCGCGCCCAGCTGTGGCAGTCTGCAATTCCCATTGTCTAGACTCAGAGAGCCCATAATTTCCCTCTTTTTCTACACATGTTTGAATCGGCTGATGACATCAGCGTGACTTAAGTACTGCCTGGGAAACTTCAAGTAACAGTTTCTGGTCTTTCATCGTTAGGTTTTTGTTCAAAGATTATCCTTTGCTGAGAGATACTTGTCCAGGCCGGTTCTCAACTCTGTCTCTTTTATTAGTTGGTTTTTTTCTCTGTACTTTGCATAAAGATATCAACTCACATGAAAAAAAATCCAGTTTTGTGACTGAGTTCTTGTCTACATACCCAGAGTTTTGCAGATCTCTCACCCCAAGTCTTCGATAAGTGCTGCAAGGGAAGATTTAAAAGCTTCCCTCCTTGACGTCTTATTTTGACGTGTCCATGGCGAGCTCTCCAAACATACTTACCATTTCCATTTTCACCTGAGTCTCTCCTTTTTCTTCAATTATCCTCATCATTATTATTTTTTTCCCTTCAGGCATTAGTTGCCCATGTCTTTAAACCTTTTCTCTGACAAAGATGAACCTATTATTTTAGGAGAATTCTCTTTCCCCAAATGCCCAGCAACCTCCAGCGAGCGCTGGCTGGGAGGCAGGTGTTCCCCGCACAGACTCGGCGCTGCTGTTAGAAGATTCTGGGCATTTGCTCCAATTTATTTTTCCTTTCTCCTCTCTAGGATGGCCATGCCAATTCGCTCTCCATGGAGGACGGTGGGTCTGCAAGTGATGTATGTACCCCAGTGAGGCTCCCTAAAACCAGCTACTGACGCCACACGGCAAAATGATGGTGTTTCACAAGCAGAGGAAGTTTATTTGGAATTAAAAAAGCTTTTGAGTATTTCTTTAGGTACGAGTTACAGAGTTAATCTTGCAAAAGATTCGGAAAGATTGTTATAGATGTTAAACCTTGCTCCTTTTAGCGAGTTCCTCCACAGAACTAATACTATTAAGCATAAAAGATGATGCTTTTTGTCGCTGCGGAGCACAGAGCCATGCATGCGCATATTTTATTACAAATGCATCCCATGACTTCCCTCCTTTTGGAGCTAAACAAGAGAAACAAAAATAAATATCTGGAAAATGTATAAAATTCATTCTTATGAAATGTTCAGAAACAATGGAGTAGAAACCATCCTCCAGATGCTCTTTCATCAGCGCAAGGGAGCCGGCTGCGAGGTGGGCTGCGCGCGGGGGTCCTGAGGTCCCGGCTGCACCTGCGGCCTGTGCGCTCTCCCCGCTCCTGAGAGCCCGTGGCAGCGCGCGCCTCCAGGTGTGCTTGCTTGGTGTGCGCGCCTCCAGGTGTGCTTGCTTGGTGTCTGCACGTTTTGTAGTGAGGACTTTACCGCTGGTTGGGGATGATGATGATGACAAGGACTGGGCTGGTCGACCTGGCGCGTGTCAGCACAGAGCGTGCGCGGTTTTCTCCTAAGGTGGGCTGCGCTGCCAGGAGGGCTTTTCAGTGCACTTTATCCATGTTTAGGTCTAAGAAGGTGTACTCCACCTTCACATCATTCACCGAGAGACTGTCTCCCTTCTCCCAATAACTGTTAAGTGTCTGTGAGGCTACCACGCCAACAAACAGGGCAACAAATCCCCTCTGACCTCCCTCTTTGGCCTTCAAGGGCATTTGGAGAAGGGACGCAGGTGAGAGAAGGAAAAAAGCGCCTGCAGTTCCCGAGCACGTCCACCAGGTGGCAGATGGTCGATGGCGTCTTGGAGCGGGTTCACCTGTCCGGAAGGACCAGCCAGGAAGGTGTGCAGGGGCGAGGCTCTCAGGAACTCACTCCACGGGACAATCCCGAAACCTGGAGACAAAAATACTCAATTAGGTTTTTTTCTCTCTAATGTGCGGTATGGCGAGCAACTCTAAATAAATGCCATTTTGTTGCTCTTCGTTTTTAAGTTCTGGCACAGCAGAATTCTTTCATCTTTTATAATCACACAGGGATATCACATTCTAGGCCCACGAGAGAATGAGGTTCATTTTCTTATAGACCCATAAAGCAGGTGCCAGTCATGCTGACCGTTTGTTCTAAGTTGCAGAGAATGTAACAAAATTCGACTGAAAACATCAGCATCGTCTTCTCACTGGCGAGCATCACAGGAATCCGTGGCTTTCCTGGTGGGGGTACCCAAACACTCCTCGATTAAAATAAATAAATACAAATATATGAGTTAGTGGCATCTTGCTAAATTGTAGATAAGGCTGCGTTCTTCAAAACCTGAGGCCCCTGCTCTGTCCTGTCTCCGGCCACATCACCCTGGTCTCCTGCACCCCAGGGGCTTTAGGGGTGATACCCCTAAGGGTTTCCTTACAGGTTTCCATCGATTTCTGATCTAAACAAAACATCGCTTGGATTTGCGTGCTGCTTATTTTAATGTAAACACAATCTTCGTTTGTTTCCTTTTCCCAGTATTGAGTCCCTGAGTTTCGCCCACCCCCGCTCGCATCCCACTTTATCCCTTTGCTCTGATGCGGACACGGTGTGCATATTTATCCATTTTAATCTTGACGGGCGGCTGCGATGTGTCTGGACTCTTGGCTAATACAAAGTAAAACAAACCACATCTCCTTAGAGCATCCTCCTGGGGGTCCCTGAATCACACGCACTCTTTTTGGCTCCTGGGATGTACACGTGACCAGCTTTGTGAGGAAACAGCTAACTATGTCTGGGGTGGTGGCGGGTTTACCAGGTCCCCTGGCCAGCCATGCTCTTGGCAGACTGTCCACTGTCGCTGACTTCACGGTTTTCACTTTGCACCAAGATGGCTGATGAGATGTGGCTTCTTTTCTCTTGCAGGTGTCCCCATCCTCAGTCACCGGGTGGTCTGATTCCATCTGTCTGATCGCTTTGCATCCCGCAGATGAACACTTTCGTTATATGCATTTGAAATATCTTCTTCCAATCCTCGACCTTTCCTCTTCTTTCTTTCGGAATGTGACAGTGTGACAATCCCCAGGAGCCTGCTGGGGAGGCCCGCGCCGGCGGCCTTTGGGGGCGGCCTGAAGGTGGGGCCCGGCGCCCCTGCCTGGGGCCTCGCCCTGCGCGTCCCGGCCCCGCCGCCAGCAGAGGGCGCTGCGGCTCTTCCCGGGCGCGGGGCCTCCAGGCGGGGAGCCCAGGTGCTCTGCGAACCCTGGGTGGGTCCGGCCGTCAGTTTGGTCCAGGAGGCTGTCGCCCTAAGAGGGGGGAGCCTTGGGGTGGGGCCTACAGGGAGAGGCCGGTCACCTGCTGGAGCCAGTGCTGCCTCCCGGAGCTGGGTCAGGGCCGGCCCAGGAGGGTGTGCAGGAGCCCAGGAGGGTGTGCAGGAGCCCAGGAGGATGTGCAGGAGCCCGGGAGGGTGTGCAGGGAGCCAGGAGGGTGTGCAGGGAGCCCAGGAGGATGCGCAGGAGCCCAGGAGGGTGTGCAGGGAGCACAGGATGGTGTGCAGGAGCCCGGGAGGGTGTGCAGGGAGCCAGGAGGGTGTGCAGGGAGCACAGGATGGTGTGCAGGAGCCCAGGAGGGTGTGCAGGGAGACCAGGAGGATAGGCAGGAGCCCAGGAGGATGTGCAGGGAGCACAGGATGGTGTGCAGGAGCCCAGGAGGGTGTGCAGGATGCCCAAGAGGGTGTGCAGGGAGCCTAGGAGGATAGGCAGGAGCCCAGGAGGATGTGCAGGGAGCACAGGATGGTGTGCAGGAGCCCAGGAGGGTGTGCAGGATGCCCAGGAGGGTGTGCAGGGTGCCCAAGAGGGTGTGCAGGGAGCCAGGAGAGTGTGCAGGAGCCGAGACTGAAGCCCGCGGTGGGGTGCTGGCCTCCACCCCGCCTGTCCCCACCCCGTGCTGATCATGGCGTCTCTCACAAACGGGGTTCTCCTGTATTCTTGAGTGTACTTTAGCCCCCCTCCTTTACTTTTGGTTGCAGTTTGTTGAATCTGCGCAAGCACACGGTTTCTGCTTGTGTGGTTACAGTGGGATTTCCACCCGTCACACAGGTTTCTTGTTCTTAATTCTTCTATGTACTCTTGACCTTGCCAGTCTCTCTCTCTCTCTCTCTGCCCTTCCCCACCTCACCCCCCCATTGCTATTCTGCAGTTTTGTTGCAGTTAATCAGACAAGACAGGCCACAGGTGTGGACCCTTCCCCTGCACCCCCGTGCAGCGACCGGAGCCCAGGGAATTGGGGCCTCCCAGGCTCTGGACCCCGCAGTCAGTGGGGGTGAAGGCCAGCGACCCGGGGAGCACAGAGGCGCCTTCCCTGCACCGCTGCCTGCCCGGAGGCTGGGGTGTAATACCCAGGCCGTGGTCACCCCAGACCTGTTCTCACGGACCAGCTGCGCTTGTGCATTCATCAGTGACTCAATCGATGCAAATGCATTTCTAGAATTCCAACCTTTCTGCCCATAATCTCGCCATCCAGCTTCCCCACTTTCAGTAATTTGAAAGCACACAAGGGACGTATAGAACCTGCTTATGACTGTATTTGCGAAAGTATCAAGCGTGACTAGGAAAAATAGTCTGTTTTTCTTTATATTGCTCTCCAAAGTCTAGGCCGTATTTAAAATAATATTTTCCTCACTATTTGTTAAAACCTAACATTTATTTGCACTTAGAAGTAATTGCTAACATTAGAGTTAATTGTGGTAGTAAGTGAATTGGAGCATTAATTTACTTGAGGGAAATTTGTATGCAAATATTTATTGACTTTTTTATAAACTATGCTTTGTAGAAACATTATTTTACTAATTTAATATTATAATACATTTGCATGAAGACATATTTCAAATTTCCCTCAACATTAATTATCACTCTATTTTTATGAAGTTTAAATCTCCTAGACTATAACCAACTGAAGTGAAAAGTTGCATTGAAGTATAATTTCATATTTGAACATAATTCTCAGTAATGTATATGCATTTTAAAATTGTTTTGCTGATATTGATATAACAGAATATTGTTCATTGGAAAAAGCATTAAAAATACCTGAAACAGTTTATGTAATTAACACATAGTTTTACAAAGATGCAAAAATCATTAAAAAGCCACCGCTGAGCTCTGTGGACAAAGACACAAGTTGACTGATGAAAAATGAAGGTAAAGTTTCTTTTTCATTCAGTATAATTACAATTAGCAGACATTTGGTTTTCTGATTTCAATATCCCAGTTGAGAAGCACACCTCAAAGCCTTCGTACATAAAACACATGAAATATCCATGAAAGTTATAAATCGTGTCTCAGTTCTGATTCATTTAACAAAGATCAAGCGTTGATTTCATTTGCAACGAGTCACAGAGGATGGGTTTGGCCTGGGGGGGGGGTGCACCCTGCTTTCAGCAAGACCAGGTCTCGATTTTAAGAAGTTAGATTCTTGACCAGTTTTGTACTTTTGAGCTCTTTTGGGCCATCAGCTTGAAGAGTGTCCCAGATCTCAGGTGAACTTTGATGTTATCACCTCTGGAAACAAGATGCTGACCAGAAAGAAAATATTCAGATATTCAGAATTAGAGATGTGGATTTATACACAGACAGTAGAAGGTGGTGTTCGCGTTCTCACCGGCCCTGAACAGGACTCTCCGTCAATATTCTCGTGGCCTCCCCCGCCCGCCCCTGGGCCTCTGCTCTCCACTGACCTTGGGTTGTGGTGGGGGATCCTGAGATGTCTCCCCTGCATGGCTCGAAGCTTCCAAGCACCGCTTCTTCATTCTCAAATGATAGACCGGTGGGTTCCCGAAGGTCAAGCTGAGAGTTGCCTTTGGCAAGAGTGGCCATGGTGCTGCATGGACACTCAGGATTAGAACCCTGAGTCCAGACCCTGGCCCGTGCCCAGGAGTCACAGTCTCCATTTCTACTTAAAAAAGTGCTCTGTAGGGGCTCCCTGGTGGTGCAAGGGGTTAAGATGCAACCTATGAAGCTACCCACAGCCACTGCAGCAGGAGCTCCATTCTCAGCCAGGGAGCTACCCACATGGCACGGCAGACCTCTCCTGTCTCCCTGCTGCTCCCGTCAGCAGTGGATTTCAGTCAATCTGTCTGTTCTGTTCCCCACTCTGGTGAATCCTCTCACCCCCACACACCCCTGGCCTGTACCCCCATTCTTCTATGCATAAATAAATAAATATTTTTAAAAAGCTCTGTGTCTAGGCAGGTGTGACCGATTTCTCAAACACAACCAAGCCCCTTTAGAAATGTGAGCATGGCTGGGGTAGGGGTGGCTGACGGGGCAGGTCTTTTCCAGACAGGACGAGAGCTGAGGGCGGTGGGGAGCCAGTGTTGGGGTTGGAGTGTTGCCTTGTTCACTTGAAAGGGTTATAGCTCTAAACCTAAATAAGGGAGCAGGGAAAAGGCTAATTATAATAAATTCAAAATCAAAATCAACAAGCAACTATAAACCAGAGACACACTACGGGGGGGGAGAAGGGAGTAGGATCAAAACAAGGGGAGGGGTGGGAATTGTATGGGGATGATAACCAAGATGAAAATGCATACATTGTACACAAATGAAAAATGATGCAAAATACATATAAAATAAAAATTAAGAAAAAGAGTATCTATAAGAAAAGGGCTACAGCTCTGCTTTCACCACTTGCGACTTTGGAAGTTGGACTCAGTTCTGGTATTGGCTGCTCTTATCGTTGCCAACCAACACACAGGTGACCTTCCGGTTGCCAACATGGCCACATGAGCACAGGGGACACACGTGTGAGGACTTGAGATTGTTCTCTCATGATTAAAAGCCAGGTTGTGTTGCTCGGGGGAGAAAGGCAACCTCTGAAGGGCGCTGGGCTAGCTTTATGCCAACTCTGTGTAAGATGCCATCGTACTTTAAAATCGATTTTATTGGATGCAAATAAAAAGGCAGGAAACTCTGAAGTACTGAAGCGAAACCATTGCTACCAGCTCTATGCAGCTGTCAGCGTCTGTATCCCAAAGCTCTGTCCTGCCAGAATCTAAAGATCTGCATCCCGAGGCGGTGGCGTCCAGGAGAAACGAAGTAAAGTGATGGGGCTTTGATCCTGCCCTTCTGCTTCCAATATGGCACCCACCTGCGCTCCGGCTGACAAGGGATGGGGTCATCTCCTCAGCGGTCTTCTGAGGGGGCTTTTGTCAATGGACAATTGTCCATTGTCTGGGAAAACAATTTTTCCCCAGAAAGTGGAGAAGCGATCACCAGAATTCACCCTTCCCGTCGTGAACACCTCTGGGGGCTTCACACACTTCTGCTGCACGGGGACAGCGTGGGGACATGGCAAGGCGAAGCCCAGGAGGCCATCTCTGCCCCATCCTCTCTCCTACGTGTTCGTTCTTCCCCACGCCCTGCGATCCTCAGCCCTTCGACACGTTTCCCGCCCCTCTCTCCTCCACTCGTCATCACAACCATAAGCCACATTCCAGCCTTGCCTCCTGCCTCACCTGTGACCCCATAAAAGGCCCAGCCATGCGCCACAGGCATTACGGCCTTGCTCGTGCTCTCTGCCCACACTGGCGACAGGATGGTCTTTATAAAGCAAAATGTGTTTATGTCACACTTGAATTTGCACATAAATACACTCATGGCCAAGATGCAGATGCTGATCCAGCTTCACAGTAAGCTGAGGAGAGACAAACCCTTCATCACGCTCCCTTTTTGCTCTGTGGCTCACTTGACGCTCACTTTCTTTGCTCGAATTTGCTCTGATGTCTTTCACCGGGCGTGCACGTCTCGCCCAGCGGTATCTGCACCCCTCCAGCCTCTGGTCAACAAAGCTCTTGCACCACAAACTAGGAAGGGATTTTCCTGCTACATCAATAATTACTCTCTGTTCCTTTCTCTCAGTTTTATTACATCCTAGTGAAACAGAAACTCAGTGTGGCCAACTTTCCTACTAGGTTATACTTACTTTATCCCATGTTTGGGAGAAAATGAATGCATAATGTCACAGCTTAAAACTTTCAAGTTACAGTGCAGAAAAGGATCACTTCACCGCGGTCGGTACATGCAAGTGACTGATGTGGTAACTTACAACCCTTTAAAATGATGACTAGTTAAAAGGTCACCTGTGCACATCACACCCGCCAAGCAAGCTCTTTAAACATGACCGTCACTATACAGTCATCATTTTTTTTTAACTACATTTTCTCTCAACTAGTGAGGAGTGAATAACACTCTTAGAAGTAAAAGGATATGGTTTAATTTTAAAGTAGATATTATTTATTTATTTATTTTTTAAAATGTTTTATTTATTTATACAAGAACTAGGGTACAGGTCAGAGGCATGGGAGGGTGAGAGAATTCATCAGAGAGAGTCTGGGTTGCAGAACAGGCAGACGGTCTGAGGACACTGCCGAGGGAAGCAGCAGGCAAGGTCTGCTGCGCCACCACGTGGTTGACTCCCTGGCTGGCCGGGAGGCGAACCCGTGCTGCAGAGGCTGCGGACAGCTTCATAGCACGGTGCTCCACCCACTGTGCCACCGGGGAGGCCCAGATATTTTTTAGAAAATTTGCTTTCTGAGTTTCATGTAATCATAGATATCGACGAGGCCCTCACATTAGCCGAACAGAAGCCGAGCAGCACATTGATGCAGTGCCTGCTTGTCAATTACAAGCTTTGCCCCCAAAAGACCTACTATGTGTTTGTATACTTTTACATTAAAATAAGTTATTGTCAAAATAAAAGCATCAAATTTTAAAATAACGAATATAGAATTCATGTTAAAAGAAGCCCACAAGGCTCTGTGTTGTGAGGAGAAGTCCTGAGCCTCCATTGTCGGCACAGATCTCCCACGCAGCCTGTGTGCACACTCCCGCGTTTCCCACTGGCCCTACTGACCTTGATGTGACCTTGAGCTCCAGGCACCTTTGGGCAGTGGCACCGGGAAGCATGACCAGCTGGTAGAGCAGGTGGCAGGTAGGGCTGGGACATTAACCCTCCTCCACGGAGCAGCTGAAGGAGCTGTGAGCAAGGCTAACTCTCCCTTGTCACACTGACCAGGAGGCTGGAGGCAGAAAGGAAGCCCTAGCGACGCAGTGACAGGAGGGGACTAAGAGAAAGAGAAAAGGGTCCAACTTCTAAGTTATCGATATCTTAATGGGAAACTTCTTGTCACTTCTTTTACACTGCAAAGCCAAAAAAAAATTTTTAAACCTGGATGTACAAAGTTTAGGTCAATGGACTCCTCACCCGTAGAGTGTGTGGATGGTACTGGTGCTCTGGGCCGGGGTGCAGCACCGAGACACACGGCGGGACTGGATGCCACATGAAAAGGAGACTTGGACCAGGAAAACCAGGCTACCTGGTCACCTTCAGAGTGTGTGTGTGTGTGTGCACACATGTGTGTATCCGTCCAGTGTCAGGGCTGTTCAAACTGCTTGCACTGCACAGCCTGGACTGGATACTCCCCCTGTTTAACTTGTCCAGGGTACAGTTTCTCAGCTGAATGCAATTTTGCCCTGAAGGGGACAGTGGGCAATATCTGAAGACTTTTTTCACTGTCATCAATGGGGTCTATTGCTGGCATCAGGGGGGTGGGCAGATGGCAGTTGTTGTTAAGTACCCACAACGCAGAGCAAAGGTCAAGGTCCCAGCGCCACTGAAGCTGAGGCTGGGAAAACTCTGGAGAGAGCACAGCAGCCCTTGGTATCTCACTTCTGGATCAAAAGGAAAACAGGACAATGATGGGATGTCTAGCTTTCAAGGGCGTGATTACTTACACTGGGGCAATGTTAATTTCAGGAATACCTGTTGTATTTCAGCTCTCACGTGAGGAGTAGGTCTCGTCAACATTGGTCAACTCAGGATTATAAAAAATAAATTATTTTCAAAGCATTTGGACTTTGGATGTAAATGATGGTGATACAACAAATAACTTAGTGCAGTGAGATTTTAAAATATAATATACCTTTCAAGAAACTCTCTTCTAGAAATTACCTCATTAATCCTCACTCTGTGCCCACAGGGTAGGCGATCATAATTATCATATCTGTTTTACAGATGAGCACGCTTGGTCACACAGAGGTTAATTACTTACACAAGTTTAATTTGAGAGCCATTATAGGACTAGGAATGATATGCTGATCTTGTAGCTCCGAACTACAAAACTATAAACGTTTACTCTATAACATACTTAATTCAAATTCTGTGTTTTTATCATTAAAAATCACCCATTAAATTTAGCATGCATGGAAGGGGTATGAGACCTTCATTTACTATTTTTTTTTATTGATTGACTCAATGCATCTTGAATGGCCATAATAGCAGGATGGTGTGCTAATTACTGAGAGGTTCTGCATGCTCTTGATGGAAGAAGGGTCTTCCACAGACGGGTCAAGTTGGGATGGGACTGTCCCCCAAATTCATCTTGTCTTCTCGAAGGGAATGTCTATGCGTTCCATAGGGGTTCCTGCAGGGGTTCTCACAGATGCACATCCTGGAGAGGTCCATGAGGGGGCTGGGTTTTATAAGCATAGGGAATCACTAACAGGCTTTGAGTTGTATAGTGCTTACTCCTCACATGATTCACCCCTTTATAAGGAAAAGGTTGAAGAGGAAAATAATGTCAATCCATAAACAATATACCCTGAGAAAGACTTCCCTACATTGAACTCCAGGTAGGAATCAATAATTAGGGTAAGTCTGACACTTACTTAGCATGGAGTGAATGTTACTATTCTTGTTACTATCGCCACTCTGCAGAACTGGAATTGGATGAAAACTTTATTGAGTTAAAGTTTAGGAAATACAATTACCCCGTCCCTCCATCCTCACTGGAATGTCTACACAACCCATTTCCAATTGTTGTTAATGCTGGGGGCCAGATTGCATTTCTCATAGAGATAACATATTTAATTGATCATGCTCCCCAACTTTTAAAGATAAATGTTCACAGCAAGTAAAATTCATGTTCTCCAATGAAACTATCAAGTTGAAATTCACTCAAACTATCTTAAATTTATGATTTTATACTGAAGCAAAATGGAGCCAAAGCAATTTCTCCTACTTCTTTCATCTGATTGAGTAAAATTCAAGCAACCAACTCAGTATCTTATGAGTTTTTAGACCTTGGACAAGTTCTTCAATCTTTCTATGCTTTTCCTGATCTGTGAAATAAGGGGGATGATAGCAATATTACTCACATCATACTTCTTGTGAGGTTTAATTGAGTCAATCTATCACAATGAATTTGGAATTGTACCTAGCATGAAATGAATGATCGATAAATGTAAGCTAATATGATTTTATTTTCTAAACTAAGATGCCAGTTTAATGAGATAAAATGTCTTAGTGTTTCCAACCTTACATTGGCAGCTTTTACCATGCAGATTCAACATTATATTTTTATTAGAAATGAATATGATGGGAGTAGCATTTTTGATTCTTGGGTATGGTTGTAGAAGGTTATCCAGGAAGAGAGACACTGAAAAGAGAGAGGTTAAGTGGGAGATCAATTAAAGAGGCTACTTGTGGAGAGTAAGAGATTAAGATGGGCTAATACAAGATCAAGTGGCCTAAGGACAGTCTGTAGTCACAAGTTGAGGGACACCATCACTCTCTCTTGTTCAGCAGCAGCATATGAAAGCAAATGCCTCCTTGGAGCTCAATCTGGAAAGACAGTTTCTCTCTCTTCCTCAACAATGATATTGTGGTTGGTAAATCCCAAGGTTGTAGAAGTGCTTGAGAGTGAAGACTGTCAACTCCTCTTCTGGTTGGACCATCCTTAGGCCCCTACCTCAATTGTTTTGCTAAGATGTTTGCAATAATGTGTCCCCCAAGAAGTCAGTGTTTGAAAGAGCATTTCAATGGAAAAATATTATGAATCCATGAAACTCACTTACGGTGACTCTGTCTAATGAATTCCAAAGCAATTTTACAGATGCAAACGTGACAACAACAAGAAAATTAAATTTACGAGAACTGAGAAAATGTTCTGTTTTCAGTTTGTATATGGAAATTTGTAAGACTGTTCATGGTAACAAACAAAACAATCTGAGTTAGGTATAAAACTGAGTTTTTCAAAAATGATGAGAAATGGGAGGACTCAAAAACAACTAAATGGAGTAAGTTTTAGAAAGAGAAGCTCTTTCATGAGAGCTTCTTTATCATGGTAGAACTTTGGGTCAATGACACCAGGGCGTAGTGATGAAGGGAGGTGAATTCATTTGAGCTTTCCTGGAACTTTCATTATCTGCTCCTGGGCTGCCATGGCAAAAGAAAATCCCAGAGTCCCAAGCACAAAGGGAATCTGGACTCAAATGCAAGCTCTCCTCCACACATCTTCATGAGATGTTTACTAGAAATATATCAAAAAGCTGAAGCAGACAATGAACTTGAGCACGGTACAGCTGTGTGGTGGAATCGGCCCAGCCTTGCAGCCAGTGCAAAGTAGCTATTTCAGGATGTGTCTTAGAGGAGCAGGTGAGCTGGGAAGGACCATCAGAGAAACTCCAGACTTCCAGAGAAATAAACTCTGAGAGTGTGGCAGGAGGGCTGAGAGGGGCGCCGAGGAGCTCACAGGTGCCTGTCATCTGAAGTCGGTGCATTTCAAGGCTTGAAAAGATCTCAAAGAGGCGGAGACTCTCAACAGCAAACGTGGCAGTTCGTTAGCAAACCAGAAACTCTCCCACTGTTTGGCAAACTGGTATTTGATGGTTAAGTTTTAACCGATATCTGGAATCTCCTTAGTGTGCAGTTCCCTGCTTTGGGGATGGGAAATCCTCATTTTCCATTAAAATGTTCCATGTCACAGAGAGGACCGCTCTCTGCTTGAGATGCTGAAGTCTGCAAGGAGTTTTGCTCTCAAGCATTGTTAAAATAAGGAGAACAAACACAGAGCACTATAGTTTCTTTTATCAGACAGCTGAAGTCATAAGGTGACAAAAATGAAAGCATCATCCTGGAAGCCAACATCACCGTTATCACATATAGCAAAGGTCAAGTATGGGAAAGACCCATTTGGCACGACAGAGTCCCCATTTGCATGAAGCATAATTCATCCTTTATTGTTTTTTCCTCTTAATTTTTTACAGATTTATTTATTTGTATAAGAGCTGGGGTACAGGCCAGAGACACGGGAGGGTGAAAGGATTCACCAGAGACAGAGTGGGGAACAGAACAGGTGGATTGACTGAAATACACTGCTGAGGGGAGCAGCGGGAGGAACAGGAGAGGTCTGTCGTGCCAGAGAGGTCTGCCACACCATGCGGGTAGCTCCCTGGCTGGCCGGGAATCGAACCCGCGTTGCAGAGGCTGCAGACAGCTTCACAGTGCTGAGCTCAACCTGCTGTGCCACTGGGGAGGTCCTTTCCTCTTAATTTTGAAGCCATAGTTTTCTTCTGCCATCAACCCAAACACCATCCATCCACCATTCTGCTTCTCTGCTAACAATATGAGAAAGATTCTCCCAAACATATTAGGGCTTGAGTCACAAGAGTCGTATGGTAAAACAATCAGTCTTGTGTGATGGTGTGTTGCAGAGGTGAAAGAAAACAAAATAGTTAGGAACTCTTCCAGGGCCTGGGCCAGCTCTAGAGAAAGGGGAGACAGAACAATTTCTAAGCAAAATTTTGTAATAAACTAGCACAGCAGCCGGTCCAGGGTTATTTAGATGACATACAATACAGATGCTAAATCATGATAGAATGACTTGAGAAAAAAATCTTTCATTTTCATGTCCTGGAAAAAAAAAGTGGTTTCTTTTATCTTCATGCAATAAAATGTTTTTATTTTAAATTCCACCAGGATGTACACTCATGACATTTGAAAATGACAATCTTTGAAGTGTGGGCACATGCCTTTTCTATTATTGAGATGCATACATTTCTAAATTAATTGCCTCTTGCAACAGCATAGAGTTGTTTGATTTACAGAATCTGATCATTTTACACCTCATTTAGTATAAAGCATAAAGACATCAACTAAGACATGATCGCTAAAACCTGGAAGTAACTGTGATGCCTTTCAGAAGGTGAATGGATAAATAAACAATGATACGTCCAGACAGAATATTATTCAGCGGTAAAAAGAAATGGACTGTGGAGCCATGGAAACACCAGAGGAAGTCTAGACGCGCAGGACTCAGTGAAAGAAACAAATTGAAAACTCTGCATATTGTGCAATTCTCACTCTATGACATTCTGGAAAAGCGAAACCACAGACAGAGAAAAGGGTGAGTGGTCCCTGGATTTAGGAAGCAGAGAGAACATAAAGGATGCTTAGGGAAGCAAAACTGCTCTGTGTGAGACTCACGTGGTAGATACAGATCCTGAACTATTTGTCCAAACCCACAGAATGTTCCACACTAAGAGTTAACCCTAAATGTGAACTGTGGTTTCAGATGGTTTGGTGTGTCCTATGGGGTCATCAATCTTTTTTTTTTATAATTTTAACGTTATAATAGCTTTGTTTTTGTACATGGCAAGGATATGGTTTTGAAAGAAGCTGGTTTTATAAGTAAGCTATTTTCTTTCTTTTTTAATTTTATCTGTTTTTTTCAATCTTAACCAATGCACTACTCCATTGGGAGGCAGTGTGTTGGGGGAAGAAGGTCTGTGGGAAATCTCTGTACTTTCCGCTCAGTTTGTCTGTGAACCTGAAAAGATCCTGAAAAATACAATCTCTAAAAATATCAATAAATGCATTTTTAAAAGAAAGTGACTAAGAAACTCCGTAGAGTAATCTGTATGAAGATTATGTCTCACGTATTCTCTGGCAGAGTGCATCCACGAGAGTTATTTATTTCTGAGTCACAAATTAGCCTCCAAATAAGCATGTTAAAGCAGCATTTCATTCTCTCACAGCTGCAGGTCAGGGATCCAGGAGTAGCTCGGCTGGTGGCTCTGGCTTAGCATCTCCACAGAGCGGCCAGCGTGCCTGAATCACCTGAAGTTTGACCAGGACTTGAGGATCCAAGATGGCGCACGGTCAGGGCTCTGGGGACAACAAGTGTCAGTTTTTCACAGATGTCTGAGAAGACATTTCTTCATTCTCTTGTCCTTTCGCAAGGTTACCTGAGTGGTTTTTGATGTGGAAGAGAGAGGGAGAGATGTAGATCTTGGCATTTGGCCACCTCAGCATAATGTAGAAAATAATTTCAACCTATTTACCTGTTGGCTGTTCACATGGTTCTGCCATCTCAGATGCCCAGAAAAACCCATGTTTCTTTTGTACAAAATCTTTACACTGATGCATTTTGAAGATGAGTTAGCTTGAAAGAATCTTGCATCTATTTTGGTCTACATTGTGTAATGATACAAAATCTCATCGCTGCCTTTAAATTCAGTCTTCTACTTCTTAAAAAGTAGTAATATATTGCCTTGATAAAATTGCCCCTTAAAAGGCTGTTGGTAAAGCTTCTGCTATTCTGAAAGAGTCTTTATTTCATCTAACATTTTCTATATTTAGAATAATTGCAGATACTTACTAATACATCTTATGACTGTATCTCAACATTTTCTTTTTAAACCCACAGGAGAAATGAAGTTTTTAGTTGAAAAAAGAGCCCCCACAGTGCTAATCCACATTAATGATGCACAATTTCCTGATAAGCACCATTAATGAATGTTAATGTCATTAAGTTTGTAGTGAGATTTTGACTCAATTATATAACTTGACAGTAGGATCTGAAAGGACACAGAGCATGATTTCCAGTTAAGAGAGCCTGCAGCCCTGCATTTGAAAAGAAATGTCTCAAGAAACATAATAAATGATTGCATATGTGCCACTTGGAGGCCTCAACATCATATGCAAGAGAATGGTTATATTTTTTAAAATCACACCAGGAAAGGAAACTTTGCTAAAGTTTTTATGTAAAATATTTAATGTTACTTTTACTTATTTTTACATAGAAGAACTGGGGTGCAGACCAGAGTTTGCGGGCGGTAAGGTTACTTTTAAATGAAATAAGGGATCCCAATTCTCAAGTCTGTTCTGATGCAATCGACATTGCTCGTTTGAGAACTTGGATTAACAACTTGATTCAAAACCAGCATTAACTGTTGGGCTAATCATCAGCTGCAGAGAATCATGTGTGAGCTCAGCAGGCAGCAGGGATCCAGACAGTTTGAATTTGTGGGGTCTGTGGTACTCAGATCACTGCAATGGCACCACCCTGCAGTGGTTCTGGGGTCCTCCATGCAGGGAGTCTCCAGCAAAGATTTCCTCTCCATCCCGCCTTGGGTGGGCGTAGCCTAGAAACCACTCACAGGAGTGCGTGAGGAACGAAGCATTAATTTGCTTCACCTGGAGCCTCACTCAGATTTCCATAGAGCACAAAATACTACATGCGTGATTTTAATATATGCAGATGTATCCCGAAATTTATTCACTGTATAAGTTGAGGAAAAAAGTACCCTGTTTTATTGGAGACCTTAGCAAAGATTCTTTTCCATTTTGCTGCGTCCGGGCCACAGGACTCATGTATTGGAAAGGACTGAAAATCAGTCCCTATCAGTCTGCATTTACAGTGTTTCTAGTTAGTGTTAATCCTCACGCGGATGCAAGCACCAGCCTACCGGAATGTATCACCTGTGTGGCTCAGTGTAGGCATCCACACATTGAAATATGACTTCTGTCCTTTTTATATCTCTTTTATACTAAAATTAGCACATCATTTGATCTGAAAGATATTTCTGTAGTTAGATTATAACCTCCAGGCATTTCATTTCAGTGTAGTAAAAGCGACACCAAATAAATGTGCTATAGGAGACATTGAATTGATAGAATTAAGAAGTAACATCAGGGGCCTCCCTGGTGGTGCAATGAGTTGGGATGCAACCTATGAAGCTGTCTGCAGCCACTGCAGCAAGGGTTCTATCCCCCAGCCAGCCAGGGGGCAACCCACCTGGTGCAGCAGACCTCTCCTTGCCTCGCCCGCTGCTCCCCTCAGCAGTGTGTTTCAGTCAGTCTACCTGTTCCGTTCCCTGCTTTGTCTCTGGTGAATCCTCTCACCCCCGCATCTCTGGCCTGTACCCCAGCTCTTGTATGCATAAATAAATAAATCTTTCAAAAAAAGTAGCATCACATTGTTTTCACACAATCTGGAGCTTTCTACAAGTTGTTTTCTGGAAATTATTTTATAGAGCAAATTAACAGTATCATGTTGAACTTTATGGCCTCTGATTTAAGACACACAAATAAACATTAAAGAATTACTATAGAAAATGCACCAAATTATAATTTTTTCAGTTGGCTTACCAAACCAACCCAAAACACGGCAAGAAAGAATTTTCTATCCCTATTTTTGCCTATGTTCCTTCAGACATTCTAGGTCGGGGCACCACATTCCAACCCCCCAACTTCCTACACTTCCTTACTCGCCTTGATGGTTCTTCCTTTCCTTTTCAAACATATTTTCCCTTTAGTCTCTCACGCTGCCCCCCTCACTGTCTTGCAACACTGTCAACTTTAGGTTTGTCTTTTCAACGCAGAGTTTTCCCACTCCGAACCAAACTCTCTTCTTAGATGGCAGACCGATTGGTTTTTATAACTGCTATTAAAATTGCATTCTGCGATACAGTGGCTGTATTTCTTGCCATTTCCTGCAAATTGGGAACTTTAGCGAGTCAAGAATAAACGAGCAGGGGTCATTCACTAGCAAGAGCCCCCAGGACTAGGAGGCGGATGAAACCTGCAAAGGTCAAGTGCAACCAGACCACGAATCCAGAATGTGCATCTTCCCCGGACACCCAGCTGCTGCCTTGGGAGGAGCATCTAGAAGCACCTCCCCTGCCTCCCTCAGGCTGTCTGCACCCGTGGGCTCAGGGCTCAGGGGCTTCTGAACACAGCACCTTCACACAGTCTATTGTTCACTTATTAAGTTGAAATGAAAAATATAACCAATAATTATTTTACCAATAATTATTAACCAATAATTATTAACCAATAATTATTGTAACATTATTATTTTACTAAGTGGAATAAAAATTTATTCGTATCTAATATATGCTAGTAACGTCCATCTATAACTTATCATTTTACGTATCGGGAAGTGCTTTAAGATTGCTGTTTTGTTGCTTTACTTAAATTGTATCTAATTCAATTACTTAAATTCTACATAGCAGGAATGGTTAGACTGCCATCATAATTAGATTTATTTTCCCCCAAATCTAATAGTTACCCACTCACTTAAGAGGAGTGGCTCAATGTCAACTTGGATCATCTTGCACTATATGAATATTGTATTAACTCCATGAAGATGAATAATGTTTAGCAAACTAATTAATTCCTATATTTATGCAACAAGTATTTTCTAAATTCAATTTTAGTGTGTATTTGCTTGTCTGCGTTATCGTACTTCAGAAAACACTCGTTGCACCGTCAGCATGACTCGCCGCTAGGTGGATTCTCTATCTGTGAGAAAGGCCAAAACCAAACAGGCTGGTGAGGCCCACCTCTCAGTTCTGTACTGCATAAAAGATCAAAATGTTTACGCATGGATGTAGGATCGCTTGACGATAGCCCCTCCCTCCTTTTCTTGGTGAAAATCAGAAAAATACAACGGCTTCCCAATTTATTTGGGTGGCATAGTTTTATTTTTGGAAACTTAGGGGGATTCGGGAATTTGAAATTAAGTATTGGCAGCAGCACTTCCAGCACTAGGAGAAAAATACCTACATCTCTATTGTTTCTTCAATAATCAATCTTATTTCACATAAGGAGAAGCTGAGCGGGGACCATTTTAGGTAGTTCATTACAGAGAGAGCAAAGCAATCGGTTTTACGTAACAAAGGCAGAGAACAATGGAACAAATAAACAAAATAAAAATGGTATTTAGTGATCATTTGACTTCAGATGTTTTTGGGGTCTGTTTCCCACACACACCCAAACCCCCCCCCCCCACACACACACCTTTTGTTGAGCACATGCTTTTTTACAGAGTTATTTTGCCTCAAAGCTCTCTGCCAGGAATTCCCCCTGGAGACGGCCTGCATCACCTCCTGCAAGGACAGAAAGCAAGAGTTGGCAGAGAGGAGCAAAACGGGTTCTCACCTTCTATTTTAAAACTTTATCTGAGCCATTATCCCAGGGGCGGGGAGGTAACTGTTCGGGGCTCAAAAGTCCTTTTTTACAACTCTCTGCGCTGAAGGTATAAGCAGCAGTGTTATTTTAATAAATAAATACCAACTAAGGCCGAGTAAGCACCAAGCTTCAGTATTGAGTGAACAAAAAACATTGAAAATATTCATAAGTCAGAATGTCTTCACTAACCCGGTGAAGGTATGTCCATGGTAATATGCAATGAATTGTGAACTCGGTGGGTTTTTTCCTTTCATCTTAGCTTTTTCTTGAGGAAAAGCAAAGGGGGCGCATTGGTCTGGGGTGTGGACACGGCAGTCTGCTTCCCCTCTCCAGACAGTAAATGACAACAGGTGCTTATATCAAAGATCGGGTGCGCCTTGGCTCTGCAGTCACTCGAGCATGCCATCCACACCCCACGAGTCTTCAGACGTTTCTTGAGAAAAACGCGCTGCTGAAAGGGTCAGACAGGAAAAGTGGGGCCGGCGGCGGGGGAGCATCAGGAGAGCCCACCTGTCGTGTGCAGGTATTCGGGGGAATAGCCCTGAGATCAGAGAGCCCGCGCCGTGGGCAGGCCGCAGCCAGGAGGACCCCGTGCCCAGGGCGCGCCCCCCAACCCCAGGAGCATCCCCAGGGCCAGGTCGTGTGCTCAGGAGGCTGCCCAGCTGAGGGTTTTCCGGGCACAGGCAGCCTTCCCCCATGAACAGGAGACGTTTTCAGAGAAAGATGAATTTCTCAGACTGTTCACAGCCCACCTGCACATTCCTTCAACAGTCACACACTCGACTAAGGATTGTGGATTGAACATTACAGTGAAATTGCTTTTTGACCATTTTTGTATCAATCCCAGAGTACTGTAAAAAGTGCAATTTTAGAGCATTCTGATACCTGTTGTGGTAAGAATCTCATATTTCAGCCCTTTTGTTTTTGGCCACACTGCACATTTAAGCTTTGACATTCTATTAAAAGCCCTCTAGGATTTTAAGAAGGCTGAATTCTATTTATGGTTCAATTAGGAGTAATGTTTAAAATATTGAGATTTTCTGTAGAGAAACTTAGCATGTCTCGGTGTATTTTCAGAGACAAGTGCCCGAGAAGACCAACAAATATAAAAACTATAGAAGAAAAATAATCATGTTCTAATGCCCCCAACTTTTCCCTTAACATCTCCACCAAAAGGTCAAAAAGACATCATTAAAGCAAATTTAGGGGCCTCCCCAGTGGCCAAGGGATTAAGTCTCAGCACCGTGAAGCCATCCCCAGCCACTGCAGCACCAGATTGATTCCAGACCAGGGAGCTGACCCACAGGGCGCAGCAGACCTCTCCTGTCTCCCCACTACTCCCCTCAGCAGTGGATTTCAGTAGATCCACTTTTCTGCTCCCCACTCTGTCTCTGGTGAGTCCTCTCACCCCCGTGCCTCTGGCCTGCACCTCAGCTCTTGTGTGCATCAATAAATACATCTTTAAAAAAAAATAAAGCAAATTCGTGTGGGAACCTCTCCAGGCTCCTTCCTTCCCAGATTTCTCACCCTCAGACGGCACCTCAATTTTTTCAATAGTTTGCACTAATGTCCTCAAAGTCGCCCTTGATTTCTCCCTCTCGACATTACTCTGACACCTAATGGCCGCTGCTTTGAAGCAGTCTTGACACATATCAAGTACTCAATATACATTGGGTTAAGGAATAAATTAATGAAACCGTCCAAAATCCCTCAAGCTTTTCCCTCAGGATTTATCCCAAATCCATCCACTTAATTTCAGTCGTGGTCTCTGTAAGGTCTGTGTGTTTATTGCTCAGATGAAGCTATTCAGAGTATCCCTTTTGGATTTTATTTTTTTCACTTTGTATTTTCTTTCCACTTTAAAAGAATATAGGTGCAATCGCATGCTGAAATTAAACATCACAAATGCTAAATAATGAACGCCTATTCTTACCACATTTCGCCCCGGTGCCTGTCACTAGCCCTCCTGGAGTCTGAGCTCCTGTCCACAGTGGCTTTTGGTATAAACAAGCATAGATTGTGTTTTTCTGCCTTGCTGTGATAGTGAGAATATGTGTAGGTACTATTCACAACTTCACTTTTTTCTTTCTCTTTTAAAGACAAATAATAGGTGGTTCTCTTGTAGGTTGCACATAGAGAAACCCAACGAAAGGTCAAAGTCAAACCTTGAAAGCTGACCACAGACTTCAGGCATGGGAGGGTCTCTGGTGCTTGGGCGCCGACCATGAGGCAGTGTGAGCCTGACCCGGACAATCAACACAGCGTTGTCAACCGAACCATGGCCTCAGTGAAAACTTAAGACTTTTTAACAATTCAGTCCTTAACACAATGCTTATTCATAAATAATAGCTTTGCCAGAGCGATACCCAATGAACAAAAAAGGAGTCATTTTTCTTAATTGAAGAAATGGGTCGTGCTAAAAGCAGGTCTGTGCAAATGATTATTGATTTTCAAATATAAATAAGCCCTACAAAGTCTAAAATCATAGCTATTTATTTTGAATTTTCGTTACATGTAAGAAACCCAAAAAACCATCTCAACATACATCACGGCAACCAACCCCTGCACAGAACTGTGTTAGTGGGAAAGCGTTTGGGGCTTCTTCTAATTTAATGGGGCATTTTATGATGTTTAAATAAAGGGTCGTTTACAAATGAGATCTCCTGCTGAAGAGAAGCACAGCTCAAAGGCAGTAGAAACCTGTCAGTAATGCCCAGGAGTCCTGGAAATATTTTATTCCACTCAGGGCGGGCGACGCCCCTCATGGGGTTAGCCTCACCTGTGGGCAGGCCGCTGGGGGCCGGGCTGGTTTTGCATCCATCATATTTAAAAAATCATTTCCAAATGGGATGCATTTGCCATGGGAGAATTGAATTCTTCGAAGAGCTATGCCACCAGCCCTTGAGTATTCCTCTAGGAGGTGAACAAATCCTCAGGTGGTGGTTACAGAGAGTGCTCTTGGGAGGAGAAGGCACTGCAGGGGAGGGAGATGCCTCTGAAGAGGTGGATCCTGTTTGCTGAATCGTGTTCAGTGCTGTGAGCCCATCTTACCTTATCTAAAAGAATTATTTTTAAAATCAAATAACAAGCTGGCATCAAGAAACACAATGGCAGGCTACATTCTGGCGGAAGTTTTAACTGTGCTTTGGTGATGATTTGTGTTCTTTGCAGCGAGGTGCAATGGTTGGGCACAAGAGGGAACAAATTCTGCGTCTGAGGGTGCTGGATACTGAAGGTAAGCCAGGGTGTTGCCTTCTAGAAGATTCTTGCAGGACAAGAAGTTTTTTTGTACCCAGTTTTCATGTGCTTTCCTTTAGAGAAGGGTGTGTGTGTGTGTGTGTGTGTGTGTGTGTGTGTGTGTATGAGAGAGAGAGAGAGCGCGAGCGAGCGAGCGTGCATGCGAGCGCACGACTCAAAATTACCAGGTTATTGCTGACCCAGCAAGAAGATGTTCCTCTACAGGATAATTATAGTGTCTCAAGTATTGCTTGGTTTTAAAATTATGGTCTTAAAAAAGTGCATTCAGTCTTTTAATAAATGGCAGTACTGTATCTACGGAGGATTCAAATATTTTCAAAAGCGCCTAAACTTTAAAGAAACCAGAAAACAGGAAGCCGTTTGGGTTCCTGTTTTTTCAGGTCTCAGTTTTTTAAAGGTGAATCAACTACATCTGTCTTTTCTCAGTCCATTTTACTTAGATGATTTTTAAATATATAATTCAAGATTCTAAATTTCTGCTGTGGACAAAAATAGTGGCCTTCGAAAGATGACTTTTTGATATGCAGATTTAGTCCCCTACTGGGGTTGAATTAAAGAGCCAGAGGGCAACTAAAACTAAGATTGAATATTTTGTTTTTAAGATGAAGCAGACACATTAAAATGGACATGTAGGTCATACGATTAGACAGTTTTTGCCAAAGTGTGGAAGCTCACATCCGCTTATCTTCTAGGACATTAAGTAGTCGATTGTATTTTTTCTTGGTTATCTGATGATCCCTTCTTGCTCCCCATGTTCTCACACCTCACCACACTCACCTAATCTTCCTAAGAGTCATTCTTTTTTTATATATAAATTCATTTATTTATTTATACAAGCACTGGGTACAGTCAGAAGCGCGGGAGGGTGAGAGAACTCACCAGAGCCAGAGCGGGAAGCAGAACAGGCAGAAGGACCGAAGTGCACTGCTGAGGGGAGCAGCGGGCGGCAGGAGTGGTCTGCGCGCCATGTGGGACCCTCGCTGGTGTCCGGGGATTGAACTGGCTCTGCAGAGGCTGCGGGCAGCTTCACCGCAGCCCAGTGCTCAACTGCTGCGCCATCAGGGGAGGCCCCTAAGAGTCATTCTTAACAGCTTTGGTTCTAGAACCCCACAAGCTATTGGTTACATGTCATATGATCACTATATGTTATGTCTGATCTATCTAAAAGCTGAAATTTCCCAGATACTGTGCTTTGCATTTGAAAGGGGGGTGTTGTTCAAAAATAAAATAAATATATGAATGTATTAATGCACTTCTTTCCCCCCACATTTAAAAATGACAGGTTTATTAGAAAAAGGAGAAAGAACAAGAGGCACCTCCATGGTTACAGGGGGGCAGGGGGTTGCCTCAGTGCAAATTTCTTGAAATCCAGTCCTATGAGGGGGCTGGGAAGGCTGCGGGATTTGCAGATATATTTAAAAAGATGGGAGTGTGTGTGAATTACTTCAACCATTGGAAAAAGTTTGTCAGGGCTTAGAATTTGTCATCTAATAAAAATGATTTTCCAGCTGCTATTTTAAACATGAATTTCGTTTTCCTCATGAATCTAAGCAGAAGTATTTTGTTGGAAAGCAATTAGCATTAATAAGTTCAAAGATATGAAAAGTCTTCATAATGCATCTCAAATATGCCAATGCTCTCAGGACATTAGAAGGGAGATTATGGGGCTGGAAAGTGCTGCAGCTGTGATTAAAATTCTTTTCCTGCTTTGGTAACAAAATAGCCTGGGTCCTAGGTGGTGAGCTTTGTTCTCGTAGCTAATTGACATGCCTTAAATGCCCTTATGTTTCCCATACTTCAGTGTTTCTCAAATGAAGACCAAAAGTACCATTTCATAGCTCTGCTTAATTAAGCAGCATATCTAACAATTGAATTAAGCTCAATTAATCAAAAGAAAATAGACACCGATGATATTAATAACAATTTTAAGTAGAAGTATGCCATTGACAAAGCATCATTTAGCTTCCCTATCACACCTATTTTAATTGTACCTTATTTTGGCACCACTGCATGCATATTTGGAGGCCACGTGTTTATCTAGCTCACCCTTTCATATTTTTCATCTGGGTCTCAAAACTAAGCCTTGATCATATCTTCACTTGTGAAGCCTCCAATCAGTTCTTCAGATTAAAGCAAACTTTTTTTTTTTTTTTTACTTTGCTGACAGCCCACTTGCCAGATCAGTCACATGGGAGTAGCTGAGTGAGTGTAGTGTCCGAGTGTGCACCGACCGAGTGTGTGAAGTCCACACAGCAGACTGTGCATGCCCCTGGCTCACGGATGCTGTTGGTCTTTGACAACCATTTTTCTTTTTTTTTTTAAGATTTATTTATTCATGCATATAAGACCTGGGGTACAGGCCAGACGCATGGGAGGGTGAGAGGATTCACCAGAGAGAGAGCGCGGAAAAGAATAGGCAGACTGATGAAATCCACTGCTGAGGGGAGTAGTGGGGAGACAGGAGAGGTCTGCTGTGCCATGTGGGTGTCTCCCTGGCTGGCCGGGTTTGAACCCATGCTGCAGAGGCTGCGGACAGCTTCATAGTGCTGCGCTCGACCGCCTGTGCCACCAGGGGAAGCCCTGGCAACCATTTTTCTTTGAGTAATTGAAATGGCTGTGATACATCAATTGAGCAGTTCCATGTGAAATTTAATTTAGTGGTTGTTCTCTGAATTTATAATGATGTAATTTTATATTTTTAAATACAAAAAACAAAGCAAGAATCTTTTCAACTCTCACTATCCTGAACACACTATTAATACTTTTGCACCTGCCTCTAGTGTTCAATGTATAAATTCATGCAATGGGAGAGAGAGAGGAGAGAAAGAGAGAGAGAGAGAGAGAGAAAGAGAAAGAGAGAGAGAGAGAGAGAGAGAAAAAAGACATGCATAAGAGAAATTAAAAAAAAATACTAGTAAAGTGTTGGTGATTCCTATCGTTAACTGAACCAAAAGGGGCTCCAATCATGTGCATTTAGAAACAACTAGATTTAAGAGAAAAGGCTGCACTTACAAGCAGTTGTTTACCTGACTTTCAATGCTGGGTCCCATCATTACCAGGTATTTGATAGTCCTTTTGTGTTTAAAAAATGCATAGCCGGCCTCAGGAGGTCAGCAGCCACAAAGGTATCTCCCTGTTCAGATTATTCTGCTATTAAAGCACTTCCTGCCCCTCTGAATGTACCACAGATGTGAATTTCAAGAATCCTCTGTGTCACAGAGCTATGAATCCACCCCTTTTCCTCTTTGCAGCCTAAAACAAGACCACGTTTACAGCGTCCCTTGGGCCTCATCTGGCAAGTGAGCTACAAGCAAAACTAAACTAAACCACAGGCCCAGTCTCCAGGGTGTCTCGTCGGCGGTGACCACAGACCATGTTTTGAGACATTGGAGATTTTAAACAACTGCTCAGTCTCTGAGTGACAGAGTAGAGTAGATGTCACCTCCTACCGCCCCACCTGTTCAGTGGGGTGAAGATATGGAAGAGGGGAGAAGAAACATGATTGTTGCTAAGCAATTCAGAGACAAGATCTTGCTATCGGAGCATCCTGATTTATAGAGGGTGCAGTTCAAACACATCCATCCCATTGACTGGAGACAGAACGCTGGCAATTCTGCTGTACTATAAAAAGAAATATCAAAAATGAAAAGCATTGACTTCGGGGTGGTGATGCAATGCAAGGTGGGCTCATCTGCTGAAGCCATCGTGGCCCGCTGGAGTGGTTGACAGGGACGGCCAGAAGGTGCTGGGAAATCTCTACCTTCCACTCCATTGGTTGTGAACTTGAAAGTGCTTTAAAGAGTAAAGTCTATTTAAAAATATCTGAGACTGCTCATCTCATTTATGATTCTATTTTGTATTTATTTGTGATATGCAGTAGATCTTCGTAACAAATTTGTTGAGATCTGTACATCTTAAATTTAGGGAACATCGTATATTTTAATTGTTTTTTATCCTTATCTTGACAAACTTTCTAAGTCATTAAATATTCTGATAAAATGCAAGTTTTATTGTTGCAGAGGTTCTGATCCTATTCATGCCTTAGAATCTCTCACTGATGGACATTTAACTTGATTAAAATTTATTGCTCTTAAAAATAATGCTGAAATAAACTAATATATATCACCTGAGAATACACGTGCCGCCATATTTCTCGCAAGAGTGATCACCGTAACAGTTAAGAAGTATTTTAAATGCTTAGGTACATTGTTCTCTTTGACAAATTACACAGATTGTCTTTAGGATCAATTATAATATGCTCTTGCTTGAGTAACATGCACCTAACCTATTTATATATTTTTGAGAAATCACATGACTAACATTTCTTTTCTGTCAATTCCATATCAACACTAATAACAGTTGGATGAATTAAATGTGACTTCTAATTGTCATTAACTGTGCCTTAAAATTTATCACTCTGTACTCTCTCTATTGGTACATAAATCATGAATAGCTTTTCTAAAATGTTTTTTAGAACATTTATTTCAGAAAAATGGTTTTAATAAATCATATTTATAAATAACTTAATGCAAATAGCCAAGTAACGATGACTATATGTTACTGTACCCACTACAATCCAACACCTAAAAAAATGTACTAAGGACCTGTGTCTGTCATGCCTTGGCGTCCCATGTACATGTGTCCATTTATGAAATCTCTGTTATTCTCAAAGGTATTATTTCCTTCAATGAATCATCCAAAAATGGGTGCAATGACTTGTTGGTCTGAAAATGCTTATTAAAATAGCAATTAACTCTGCATAATTTTAGAAGTATTTAAACTGGTAATTAAGACTCGGTTGACTAGCTCTCGAAGTTCCGTGGTAGGCTGAGATTGCAGGACTTGCTGAGCCTAATCAGACCATTTCATGATCGTCACATTGGTGCTTTGGGGACTATTTACCTTATTCGCAAGTTGAATTAGATGCCGCTGATGTCATTAGCTATGTCAGCCACTTTTTCAACGTGCTAATTGCCTGTAATATACTAATTAACATGTCTATAAAAATGAGCTCCTCTATTGTTTCTGCTTTTTAAACAGAAAGTTTCCCAATTCATAAAATTCAAGTGTTTCCCAAAAAATGAATATAGTCAAATTATTTATTTGATTTTAACATTTTTTTTAAATTGTTTGTAACCCGAGCTTAGCTTACTACTTTTTTTGCCTCAGTAGACAGCACGGATGGTTATGTGACCTGCACTTTGTTCAGCAGAACAACCTCCTCTTCTTTTGGTGTGATCTTTCTCCACCTCCTTTGCAAAACTGGCTGCTTATCCCCCAGACTTTGAAAGGATCTCCTGGAGTTGCAAGGATGTTCGGGTGGGCTCCGCACACTCAGCCCCAAGCTCTCTGCACACTTGATAGAAACCACCTCCGGAATCCTCCATCTGGAAACTGCCCGCCTTGCTCTGAGCTCCCATGTTGTCCAGCCACGCGTCCCTGTGGCATTTATATGTGTCTCCTAAATGCGTTTTACTCTGCCTTTGTCCTTCCATTAAGTTTATTTTCCCAAGGCAGCCGGGATCTTGTTGTACTTGGGCAAAGTCGCCTAAGCAAAGGGGTTCGTAAGTGTCCTATTTTGTCAAATAAAGGGAAACTCTTGCCATGTTCTGGACCCTGTCAGACCTGGCAGGCCCACCTTGAGGAGGAGAAGGAGGAACACCCCAGGGAGAGGGCGGGAGGCCTGGAGGGAGGAGGGGAAGCTGCTGGGAGTCTGGTGGAAAGCTCTGGTGCCCTGCAGATCTCCTTTTCTATATTCCCTCCCGGCCAGGGTGAGGCTGACTGCTGCTGGTGCAAAGAAAATGTGTTCTTCTTTCCTCCCACCTGACTTGAAAATGGTTCCCTGGAACACTGCCTGCTTGTCAACTAGAGGATTCCAATAATGAGCTTTGCATTCACAATAAAAGAAAACATTAGAAAGAGTTTCCCATTACTGTACCTTTAATTTTGATACAAGGCGTATACATCACTCCTGCCCAGGGAAATCCAGAGGCCAGAGAAAGGTGCGCACCTGTGTCTGCTAATGAAGTTGTTTGCTGCGTCTCTTGTGCTGACTATTGCCACTCACATGGAAGAGGCACACAATTCCTGTGAATTCATGATGATTTGCTCCAAAGAAACTAGTTCTGGGTTTATAAAGCTGGTTCTGTTCTGAGCAAAACTAATGATGAAGCATTTTAGATACTCAGTTTGCGCCTATTCCTTAAAATACCAGTTATTTTAAAACTCAGATGGTTTAGCATGTCTGGTCGCTACTAAAAGCATAAGGGAAATTTCTAAAATATCAAATAATACCATACTTGGTGAATGAAAGAATTCTGTCCTGCAAAGCATTTAGCATTCAGCATAGGGACACAAAAGAACTTTGAGATTTCAAATGGAAGTGCATTTGAATGGGAGGGAAAATCACAGAAGTGTATTTTTCCTTAATAATAGGTAGACAGTATAAATATACTCTGCTCTATTTATGGATTCGCTTCAATTATATTTTTTATTTCTTCCTTTAAGTTCCATGTTTCTTTCCTAACTCTTCCTCCTTTTTATGTCTGATATGTTTAATTGTTTATCTAGAGCTGCTTTTAAATTCATGCTTTAAAAATAGAACACAGGATCACCTAATAGATGCGGGGACATATTATGAAAGGATGCATTTCCTTAGGAAGGAATGTTTCGGGGGTACACAGCAGAAGAGGACTGAGAATTGGGCTTGACCATCTGGGGTGCAGCCACACGTGTCTCCCTGCACCATGGACTGGTCACATCCAGCAGCTCTGCTGTGTAAGCACTTCTGGGGGGGTGACCTTGAGGCTCCCTCCCAACTGAAGGGGCGTTTATGTGTCATAACCACCCCCAGCATCACATAAAAAGGACATGAGGCCGCTGGCAGTCTGGATCCAGCCATCAGAGATCATATTCCCGGCTGTGGCTTCGGCCACCCTGATGGCGGAGTCGATGTGCCGATGAGGGTGCCGTGCGGCAGCTGTAGGGCCTGGCAGGGCCTGGACCTCTCCAGAGTGATGCCACGAGGCTGACTGGACGGATGGACACTTCTTCCCATTTTCTTTCTCGATTCCGCTGTTTCACTTGCTTTTCTGCCAAAGCATCAGGGGAGATCCTGTTCTCTGTCTTCCCACCTAACTTTCCCGGGTGCAAATGTTCTGAATTTGCATTGAGAAGGATGCAAATCTGCATCTGGTCGGAAGCCAGAAGGGAAAGCTCCAAAAATTCTGTTTAAAAAATGATTTTTGGTCTAACCATTACTGAGAACAGCCCCTTCATTAAATGGCTGCAAATAATCTATTTTTTCATAAGTAACGCAGGAGGGCTGCGATCTGTCCACAAAGCTTTGTACTGATATTGGGCCCTGCTCATGCATTTTCCATTCTTCTATAATTTTAGGCTCTAAAAAACTATTTGGGTTTCCTTCAACGTCAGCGGCACATGACATAGGGTTTTTGATGCAGATAAACCACCTACGAAAAAGCCAATTATTGCCTTATCATTTTCCTTAGTTACTATTCAGCTAATTTGAATATATTTAACCCAATTGAACATACTCAACTAATTTGAATATTTAACTAATATTTAAATAATCTGAATATTCAGTATTGTTGAACTAATTTGGATTTTTGGCTAATGCAGGCAGCATATAGAATTACTTTTTTTTTTTCCTCCTGCAATATTATGAACAGCTTCCTAAGTAAATGTGTAACATTACTATAAAGATATGGGACGCCTTTTCTTAATTTATTAACTGTAGTATCCTTTTTGAATTTAGAAGTGTTTTGCTACCTATGATTTATCTGCTAATGGTTGGCAACGTTTACACATATAAGTGTGTATTAGGGGACTCTGTTCATATCTCCTTTGTAGCACTATCTGATGTTACAATTATGTCTTTTTCACAGAAAAACAATCTGGATTTCATTTATTTTTCATAGAAACACATGGATATGTATACTGGCTGGATATTCTTGTCATTAAAATATGTCGTGTTATCCTCAGAATAACAATAGGATATAATGAAAACAGTGGCATCTCTCCATACTGCAAAATATTTATTGAATATAGTAAACATATAAATCCTATAGATGCTGCTTTAAAAACAAAAACATTTAATTGTAAATTTCTGAAATCTTCGAAAAAGGACTATTTCACAAATGGATGTAAATTGCTTTGTATGGTTACTTTAATAATAAATCCTTTGAGAAGATTCCAATTATTATACAAGTAAATGATCACTTAAGACTCAGGTGTTGCAAATAGCATTGCAAGTAGAAAATACAGTTTTGAGATTTGTGTGCAGCCCTTTGCATTTAAATTTCATCAGATCTTGAAATATATTTACTTTAATAGGAATATTCTTGAGAATACTTTCTTACTTGTATGGTGATGTTTGAATACTGACAAAGTATAGCTTTTCTGCTATCAGCATATAGGAAGTGTCTAAAAAGAGAAAGCCAGACATAAGGACCAAACTAAGAACGGTCTATTATTCAATTAATTAGGAATTGAGATGACTTACATATTTAATAGCAGAAAGAATGGTATTTTACAAGATTGCATAACTGATTAGATCACATAGATAATGAATGTATGATAATAAGTCTTCTCTAAACTGGAAGTGTAGAGATCAATTACTGCCAGTCATTTAACAAATGTCTACTCTTTAATTCAGTGTAAGATAACTTTTCATTCATGAATTTATTTGATCACATATCCCTCTAAATATATATTGACTATTTGTAAGTTGTCAGCGATTGGGCGATATTCACAAACTGAAAAGCACCTCTATTGCCTTATGGAATTGATAATCTAGTGGGACAGACCATCAAATAATTGCATGATTAATGTAAACTGCAAGCTCAATAGAGTAACTGCTATGGAAATAAGTTAGGTGATAAAAAGAAGGGAAGATTTAATCTTATCAAGTTACTCAGAATTAATGGATAAACACCAGGCACACCACACACAAACCATTTAAGTTTCCATTTCCTTTCAGTTTCTATCTAAGTGTATAATAAAGATCAAGCTATTTGCAAATGTCTTAGCTTGACCTGCTAGCACAAATTACTTTGGACTGGGTGATTTAAAAAACAGACATTTAATTTTCTAGAAGAGGCTGAAGTGCAAGGTCACAGTACCTATGACTGGGTTCTGGGTCCTGGCTATGGATGACCATCTTTTTGCTGTGTGCAGAGAGGAGTAGGTAGGTCTGGCTTCTTCTTAACATGGGGTCCCTTGTTGAGGTCCCCTTATGTTCGGCAAGAGTTGATGCTTCATAATTAAGGTGCAGGTCCCCTCTAATCTTAGTTCAGCATCCCCCTCAAATATTAGAATGAACTATATTAGACTAATTAGATTAAATATGTTATTTAATTGAATATGAGAATGTCTACTACATAAGGTCGTCATAGAGATTAAATATGATAAAGCATATAAAATGTACCCCGATACTGAAAAATGTTCAATAAATATTATTAGCTCACATTTAGATAAACTTGGCAACTCAAGGAAACACTACGACTGTTGACAAATGACAGCTAAACCTCTTCAATGATGACAGTACAATGGAAGTTCCATGCTACCCTTTCTTGGGTCGTTAAAACTAGATTCTTTTCAATGGAGAAATGAGCTGTGCAGTGTGAGAGAAGGGACCTGGGCTTTGGATTTCTGCACAGCTCCTACTCAAAGTGACCACGAGAATATTGGAGTAGTGGTTACAAACTGATTGTAGTTTTGCAGTCAAAAGACATCCTTTCTACTGTTCTTCCAGTTCATCTACCATGTGAAACAGGCAGTGTGACACCAGACATGTTCTCATCAGGATCAGCTGTCGAACTGGCGTATTGCTGAAGCATACATTTCTCCCTAGAAGAAGTAAGAGCAATTGCTAATTAATTTCAAATGAATCCAAGGAGGTAAATTCATGTTTAGCCAAACATGTAAAATTATATTGACTTTTCAATTTAAGGGTTACTTTCTTAGGGCTTCTTGTGGGAATTTTCTACCTTTATAAAAAGCAGGTTTTAAATGTATTAATCCATATGTGCCCGGTTGTAACCAATCTGTTAATTTACAGTGTCACACAAACATTTTTTTTTTTATTTCATAAGACTGTGTGGGGTGCCATCTGCTCCTGGCAATTCTTATCCTTAAAATTAGATGTGTATTCTAAGTATAGATTCCTGCTTTTATTTCTGTTCTGTATAAACTTAACATCTGTTGCATCAAAAAGCTTGCTCCTATGGAGCTATTGTAAGTTATCTATTAAATATCAGAGACAGTCTGCGAGGGTGGAGGAAGAAGAGGGATCAAAACAGGGGACAGAAGAGCACAAGGGGATATGGTGATGGTGCACAGGTGAGTTGGTGGTGGAAATTTTAAGGGGGGATACTTCTAAAAGGAGAATGCATACAAGCATGTATTGTACAAAAATGAACAATGGTGTAATATATATATATATATAAATAAAAATAAATATCAATGAAGACATGCATTGTTGAGCACCGTCATCATCTATGAGGGATTTTTTTCTCTTTTAGTAATTATGCTCAGGAAAATAAACAATCTCTGGCACCTTTGATCTCATCCACACTGAGGTGTGGAATTTCATTAGCTATGGGGGATGTCTACCTAATGCACTCATTTATCAAAGTCTGCAAAGCCAGAGACTGAGAATGTCCTAAATAGAAGTGACTTTACTTATAGTGGAATAGGCAAGCAAAGCAGGGACATAGGATCTGGGTAATCAATCCCATATTAAAATAATTATAAGGAAATAATACTATGGCAGATCAAGTCGAAGTAGGAGGGGCCTTTAAAATAGCTGATTAATTCATGATATTCTTTAATGCGTTGGTGACGGGCAAGTTCATTCTCACAGGCTCCCTGCTGAAGCACTTAGTTGGTGATAGCTGGCTGGCATAGAGCAGGAGTTCAGTCCAACATGGCTTTAGAGAACATGTATTTAATGTCACGCAAAGTGACATTTTCTGGAGCATTCGTCAGGATGTCGGTGTTGCCCACGGATGCTTCACTGTGTCCATTTTACAGACGATTTTAATCCACGTGTTTTTCTGAGGTCCACCTCGTGTTACCCCTGGAGCTCACAGCCTGCTGGTGTCACCATTCCATACTCTAGCCCATCCCCCCTCCTGGCCCGGGGTGGGTGGGGGAAATTAGCAGGATGCTGTGCAGATTGTGCAATCACTAATTGATTCAATGCTATATATAAAGTATGTTAATTAGTGAATTGGTGGAAGCAAGAATATGTGTTTCTGGTGCTATTTAGGAGCGATTTTTTTCTTAACCTTCTCCTATGCCATGCTTTGCAGATGACAGATACTAAGTGCAGAAAGTGGTCTCCCGCGTTTGTGGGCAGAGGGAGAGCAGACACCTGGATGACAAATGCAGAGTCCAGTGTAAGGAGACTAATGACTGTTCAACCGACATCTAGTTCCCCCTTTTCCTTTACACAACAGCTTTTATTGAAGTAACAGGGAAGCATTTGTATTTACCTTGCAGAGAAGACAGGCAGTGCAATGAATATCTGGACAATCAGATTTGGGGAGAAACTTCACAGAGAATCTTAACAAAAGGAGCGTCTGTGTGTATTCAAAAAGGATGCACAAGCAAATATCCAGAGCAGCACTTTCAGAATAGCCAACGGCGGACACAACCCAAATGCTCACCAGTCGATAAAGAGATGCGTGAATACAAGGAATGGGATTCTCATTCCCCCACCACAGTCTGTATTGTGCTGACACAGACTACAATGTGGATGAACCTTAAAGCATTTTGCTAAGTGAAAAAAAAACAGACACTGGGCCTCCCTGGTAGCATAGGGGTTAAAGTCTCAGTGCTATCAAGCTATCACCAGCCACTTAGGCACAAGTTTGACCCATAGGGAGCTGACCCACAGGGTGCAGCAGACCTCGCCTGTCTTCCTGCTGCTCCCCTCAGCAGGGGGTTTCAGTGGATCTGCCTGTTCTGCCCCCACTCTGTCTCTGGTGAATCCTCTCACCCCCCACACCTCTGGCCTGTACCCCAGTTCTTGTATGCATAAATAAATAAAATAAAATAAATCTTTAAAAAAAAGCCAGACACACAATGTCACCTGTGCATGATTGTCCCTATATAAAACGTTGAGAGCAGGTCAGTGTGCAGGGGTGACAGCGATCTGTGCTCGCCAGGCCTGGGGAGCTGGGAGGGTGTGCAGAGCCTGCCTCACAGGTGAAGTTTCCTTTGGGACAACATATTTGGAGCTTGACAGTTGCAGTGGTTGCCCGACACTGTTAATGTACTGAATACCACTGAATTCTACACATGTGTATTTATTTTTCTATAATTTTTTAATTAAGGTAACACTGGTTTGTGACAGGTATATGATTCACAAATATAGGGTCCCGCCTGCTCAGGTGTGTACTACCAGACTACACCCACCTCCAGTGGGTGAGCTTAGGTTCTGTGAATTTCACTTCAATTATAAAATCACTGAGCCAGCAGGTAGGGAAGAATGTTAAGGGGCAAATTAGCTTTTGAGGAATGAGTCCTACTGAGTATTTTAGATTTAAGTAATTTCCAGGTAATATTTTAAAGTACTCAAAAGTATGAAAACATTTTTGAAAGCCAGTCACAGTGCTCATCATTCAACATAGGATTGCTCAGTTATGCAGAACAAAGCACTGTCCCGGCTCTGACAGTTTAGGCCATGGCTTTTGTTTACATAGAGCTCAAACTATAATACAGGGGACGAAATAAATACCTGAATATATTTGTGACTGGAGCTACATGGAGACACTGGAGCAACCTTGTGCACCTGGGAGAGATTTGGGAAGTCATTTCCGATAAGTGAACGTGAAGACTAGGACAAACGTGGGTGTGGGACATCTGAACCAGGCGGATCGGAAGGCAGGCCAAGGCCAGTGTTTGGATCTGGAACAGCCACAGTTCATTTACATGTATTACCGCAATGGAGAAATCCAGAAGGAGTAAGAGGGCCCAGGTTTCAGAGTAACTGTGTTGAAAGCATTTCCACATACATATATTTGAAAGAGCGATGCGTTATCAACACCAAATTAATTAAATTGACTCTTTTAGAAATCTTAATCATTATTATTAAATGTGGCATTTTCTCCTGGCATTTACTTACTTATTTAACATGGCAGATTGGAGGTTGCCAAAGGTTGAGGGGATCAGTTGAATAGACAGTGACAGACGGAGGGTGATGGGCAGGGAGGGAGGGATGCTATCTTTAAATATGCTCTACAATGTTGACCTGATAGAGCGGAATAGAATATTGTAGATAAATACTTGGAAGAACAGGCATTTTCTTACTTTAATTTTCTGTAAAAGTGAATGCCGATGAGTTGGCATCCATCTAGGGGCCTTGCTTAAAAGACTTAGGAGCTTGTTGAAGAGATTTCATTGGTTAGACACTGGAATTTGGGTATTTGTTGAGGGACGGCTGCATTCTGAGTCGGTCCGATGTAAAAGCCAATCAAAACGCAGGGTCAAATACGAGTGTATTTATCTGTAATGATTCTGAATCAAAATTGAAGAACTAACTTTGGCAGAACCCACAGATTATGTTTCAGTGCAGTGACTGCTCCATCATCTTTTGGGCTCTCTGGATTAGTGCCAGCTTCTCAGACGAAATCATAAAGAAAAACAGTAATTGTAAGCTGATTAAGCAGTTGTCTTCATGCTGCAGGGTGGCAATGCTATTTATTTATTCATTTTATTTTATTTTAAGATTGATTTATTTATTTATTTATACAAGCACTGGGTACAGTCAAAAGTGTGGGAGGGTGAGAGAATTCACCAGAGCCACAGGGGGGAACAGAATAGGCAGGCTGACGAAGTACACTGCTGAAGGGAGCAGCAGGCGGCAGGAGAGGTCTGCGCGCCATGTGGGACCCTTGCCTGGTGGCCGGGGATCGAACTGGCACTGCAGAGGCTGCGGGCAGCTTCGCAGCCCAAGTTACCACATTTTAAGATCACTGAATGTTAATAGTTTATAATCCTGCAACCCAGTGAGTATTGTATTTAGAACTTGCTCTGTATGCAAAGCCAGGAGGCGTCGTTCTATGAACTCTCAGCTTCACAGAAGTGGTGACCACAAGTTTCAACCTCAGTGAGGAAAACCTTCAAAGGGAAAGTTCAGCTCCTGCTTCTAGGAGCTCAAGGTAGACAAACGCATCATACAAAAAAAAAAAAAAAGTAAAGTGATTCTGCTCAATTTGCTGGTTCCTGTAAGTGCCGTAGTTGTAGGTGTCTTGCTACGCCTACAAGATTGAAGGATTTTTTTAGGTTTTTTAGAAAAAATACTCTGAGTTGTGAGATCAAGGAAAGGAAAATGTAAGTTTTTAAATGTGTGAAACAAGAATGTGGATCTTCTTTTTTTCATATTTGGGGCAGACACGCTAAATTCTGTCCTAGCATCATTCACTGGCTATCGTTTTTCAAATATTCCAATCAAAGTTTGTTCTTCTTTCTTGCTAGAAATCAGGCGAAGCACAATGTTGGAACTTCTTATTCTATCCCTCACGTCTCTCTCTCTCCCCAACTTTCCATCTTTTCCACCCAACGGTTTCTTTGGTTGTATCCACATCACTTATCCTTTGTCCACCTGTGTTGAATCTGTTGCTAAGCCATTCACGAGGGTTTGTTAGCTTTCCCCCATTCTGTCCTCATACATCTTGTTTTTAAAATTTCATTAAGGATCTTTATTGCGTTTGTGCTCACTGTAGGTATTTTTATCTAGACATTAATTTCTACAAACACAGCCATCAGTCTCAGAATGTTTAGAATTTAAATGTGTCTAATCAATCACAGCCTTGCTGCTCCAGATAAGTGTAGATGATTCATAACTGAGAATTTTAATGTCTGCAATGCTGCAGGTCTCTCTAGTGGTTGCCTCTGTGGAATTCATCCTTTTGCACACTGATATCTGATTCCTTCATGTTCAATGTCTTTGTAGATATTCTTGTAGAAGTTCCTCAAATCTTAGAATGAAGGGACTTTTCTCCACAGATCAAATTTGGTTCTGCCAGGGACACACAGATATTTTGTGAGCAATTCACATACCATCTGTGGCTTGACTGCTTTTTTCTGGTACCAGATGATTTTCCCTGCCATACCCTAGATTTTGCCTCCTACCAGGACAATTCATTTTGGTTCACACTCACCTACTAGTAAAATTTTTTTATAGTTCAAAACGTGCACTGGTGTGTGTCTTTCTTGGTAGATTCCCAAGAGTAGGGAGGCAAATCTGTTTCTCTCTCTTTGTGAGGTTGGAGCAAATGTTCTTTAGGGCAAACAATATTCTCTCAGTAGTGTGTGTGAACACTTTACATTTTCTTTCATTTAGATCTGTTCATGGTTTATCCTTACTTGGAAAGATAACTTCCTCAGATTTATAATGTAAGAGACAAGGTGGTTTCTATCACTAATTTAGAAATACTCTCTCAGTGTCCTCTGTCTGCCCTAGTTGCCTGACCAGAAATCAGCCATGTCTTGTTCCTTTAGCTGCTACATGGTTTCTTCCACGTATGATGGTTTCTCTTTATCTTCCATGTTTCTTGAATTATTTATTACTTTTTTTCCTTTTTTTATGAGTGTTCTATTCTAAACACTTTTGGGGATCTATTTTAAATAATGTTCCTGTAATTAATCATTTTCTCTTATAATGGATTCTTTGGAAATCTGATGGATGTTTTATTTCATTTATTCTTTTTATTGTGCAGAACAAGACGAGACAGTACTTGCAAATAGATGAGGTGAGTGGCCATTGTAAATCCCTCGCCATCTTTATTGTTGTTAGAATCCATTTTAGTTCTTCCACTAAAGTGAATTCATCAGAGTCTACTAATTCTGTGCAAACGGTCTACCCATTCTGAATGCATAATTCTATCATTCCTTTCTAGATAATATGCTTGTTTTTTCAAGTGTGTTGCCATCTTGTATAATTTTTTATTTCTAGTTTGTATTTTTTTACACTTTAATGCATTGTGTATTTAATACTTTGTATTCTGTTCCTGATAAATCTAAAACCAATGTTGATCTGATTCTGATTCCTTCTACAATGTCTCTTTCATGGTTTCTTGTACTCAGATTTTTGACCACTGACCCATGATTTTGCTATTTATCTTTGGAACTTTTTAAGGTCTGCATAGAAGCTGTGCTCCTCTGACCGATTTGCAGTTGTTTCTTTCAGTCCCAGGGCAAGGGGATATCTCAGATCACCATAGCTTGACCACAGCTACTTAACACATGTAGAGTGGCTGTTCTATTTAGTGCCACATGATGGCTGAACAGTGTGTGTGCCTGTATCTGTGTGTGTGTGTGTGTGTCATGAGCCATAAATTCAAGAGAGTAGATTTCCTTGCTGACCGTGTCTCGGAGGTAGGGTCATACCGTTCTGGAATGTTCTCATTTATGGTCAGCTTTCCAGTGGATGGTTCCATTGGCACCCCTCCCTGCACTTGGGGACGGAGCTCCCGGCTCTGCATCTACCCAGTTGTCAAAATAATCACTCAAGTCAGTAAGTCTTTATTCTTAATTTCAGCTAACAGTCAATTTCTCAAATTCTAGTAAGTATTAAGCTGTAGTTTGTTGTATTTAGATATTTGGTTATTTTCCTAGATTCTCTGCTTGTTTCCTATTCTTAATTCAAGATGAACTTGAAACTTACTTATCCTAATAGCCACCAAAACATTTCCCCAGACGGATACAGAATCGAGTGGATCAGTAAGAGTGGCATGGGCTTTTATTATAAGTGAATGTTTCAGTGGGATGTTTACACAGTCTGGCTTTCTTTCCTCGGTGGGAGCAGAAGTTGGCCATGGCTTAGTTCAAAAAGAATGACCCATTCAACAATTACTTCAGGATATTTTTTGGTTTGAGACTGTCAAGCATTTTCGTCACTATTGTTATTTATTTGAAAATAGGCTCCACGGTTATTACTACAGATGGACTAGTATTATGAACAGCTTTCATATCGCAACAAGTTTTCCTCTTTTTATTTTCTTCATTGGAACTTGGAATATCTAAAAGA
This sequence comes from Talpa occidentalis, assembly GCF_014898055.3. Taxonomy (NCBI): domain Eukaryota; kingdom Metazoa; phylum Chordata; class Mammalia; order Eulipotyphla; family Talpidae; genus Talpa; species Talpa occidentalis. Next base: position 116,910,526 of record NW_023605194.1, read on the forward strand.
CTGAATCAATCACATACTCATTGTAAAATTACATTCAAGGTTATAATTGCACATTTAAATAACGAGCAGAGGTATCACCCTTCTATTTGCTTATCTCCTAAAAATGTTATTTTCTAATATCAATTCTTTACACAGCAGCCTGGGAAATGGCTCTGAAATATTTCTAGTTTTCTTTTATTTTTCTTTCTACTGTCTGTCTAGTCACTTCCATTTTTTTCTCTCCAAATATCAGAACATATGTGGTATCATAATGTTTGAAGTTTGGGGATTGTATAAATGTTTTTAAAATCTGATCAAAATAATCACATTTTACCGTTTGGCTCTTTTCAAGGATGAGTGATGAGAATGAACTCGGGGCACACTTGTCTGAAGACATGCCGTATTAAAGTGAAGTTGGATGTTTTCTTGTCCTTTCATACATGGTGAATTAGTCACAGACCTCTGATGAATCAAAGCTCCTTTTGATCTGCAAGATATTAGCAAAGACACCAGGCTAAGAGTGCATTTGAACAAACATGTAGTTGTCAAACGTTTGTTCCGGTGATTATAACAGACTGGCATGCGGGTCTTTGAGATTCTGCTCTGCCTGTCTTCTGTGAGTGCAGAGAACTTCAGGTTGTGGCCGATGTCTGTTGCATAAATGAATTGATAGGTAAGGGCAGAAGGTTACTGACAGGTGATGATAGTTATGCTGTGGCATAATCCTTCTAGAAGGAATGATTCTGTTATAGAGGTAATGCCCGCAGCAGTTCAGTTGATGCTTATTTCAAATGTTGTCTACTCATGGTCAGAACTATTTCAGTTAACTGAGGGAATGAAGACAATCATAATAATAATTACTTAAGCTTTGTAATGAAATGTAATCTCATGACTGGGGCTATTTATATAAATGAATACCTCCTAACCTCCAGGTACAAAATCCAGGGCTAAAATAGGAAATTGTGGCGTATAGATGGATAAATACCATGAGGTAAATCTAGCTGATGCCAACTTTCTGCCTAGAAGTTATCTTCTGTGCTTACTCCCCTCTGCTTTATCTGCATACTAAACCAGCCGTACATTGTCTTTTCTTTATCATTACCTTTCAAAACCCCAACAGAACTTAAATTCCCAAGATGCAGGGACTTCACTCCCAGCCCAATTTCACTTTCCTTTTTCACAACACCACGTTTTATTCCCATGAATTCAGTTACTCTGATTAGTGAGTACCAGACACATGCATTTTCAGTTGTATCAATTTACCAGTCACCCAACAACCAACGTAAAACAAACTGAATCCTCTTTACCGTTCACCTCAAGGCCGTTTAAATGCGTCCATTCTGCGTTTCTTCCAAGTGACTATCCCAAGCCACCAAGGCTTTTCACACACAGCCTCTTTTGAGAGAAGTTACCTATAGTATCCGCTGAAGGAGTTGACCAAGTCATATTTTTCCAGGCTTTCCTATTTCCTCTGATGACAAACACGTGTGCTAGGCCTGAAACGCTGCACCCAAAAGGGCCAAACACCAAACACAACATTTCTTCTGAACACTTGGTAGGACATAGACCTCGTCTTTTGACTGACACTGGGACTGAAGCTCTGGTATTGGAGAGGCTCGGTGGTCATGGGATCTGGTTGCTCACAGGCAAACTAACCTCGCAGCCTTGAAGAGACCGAGCCGGGATGTGGGCAGACACGTCAGTGATCCTGAGCAGAATGGCGCTGGAGGCAGCGGTTGGAGGATGACATTCCGGGTCTTGTGAAACCTAATTCTGTATCTTGTTTTCCCCCAAGAGTAATTTTAGCACATTTCTACTCCAAGCAGCTCAAATTCATGCAGTAAAACCTTTCCATGGCTTTGCTAACTCACTCCATCTTTTCTTCTTCAACTTCTTAATCTCTCACTATTTCAGTAGATCACTGATTAAAATCCGTCCTCTGTGCAGTCCAGCTTTGTGGCTTTAAAAAGCAACATTTGTTTACTCCTTGTCCCTTCAAGGTGAGTGTTTCACAAGAACAAGATTCGTATTCTCTCTTCCTCTGTTCACTGTGTAATTCCACCAGCGCTAGGCGGCGCTTTTTATATACTGATTATAGAGATGTAATTTTTGCTTAGACAAACAGGGTAGCATTAGTAAAACCTGAGTGACCGAGTGCTTTGCGGGACTGAAGAGAATGTTCTCCTTTAGAGATGTCACTTGCAAAATAGATCGACGAGTTTAAGGTGTGCTCGGAGAGTGTCATTTCAAATTTAATCTACAACTTGGCTAAGGACACATTTTCACGCTCAGTCACATGCCTAACATACATCAAGAAACCACCTCGGAGAGAAGAAACATCTATTTTCACCTGAATGTATTAGAAAATATGCTTAGCCATATGTGAAGAATGTAGTTTGTGGTTGCCTGGGTATTTTTCTTGCAGATGAGGGTATCTGTTCTCTTAGGGATTGACTCTATTTGCAAGAGACAAGGTGAAATTCAGGGAGTCACAGAGGTGCAGGGAGGCTTTGGAGAGACACAGACTCTTGGGGCATCTCTGCAGGGGGCAGGACAAACACAGCACTTGTGGGGAGCCCCAGCGCAGGGGCTGTTTTGCATTATGAAATCTCATTTTGACTTAACTGTCCTAATGATTTGTTGGGTGAACTGTAATAAATGGCATTGGTCACCTTTGAAGCAGGCCGTATTTTACATAATATAGAAAGAGCTGGCGATCAGCAGAGTAGCAGACAGCCCCGCAGGAGAGTCAGGGTGGGCTGGAAGCTCCTGAAATGAAGTTGTCTGTCCTGTTAGGAAGCATTGAGTTAGGGCCACTTCACAGACCTCCCTGAGGAAATGTACAGATGGACTTACTGAAGCCCTTGTGTTCTGTCGCCTGAAACAGAGCGAGGGACTGAAGGGAAACCAGTGATTCTGATTTTGTGAAAGGATGAAAATAATCACTTTTGCATGGTTACATTTTCATGATCCAAAAGAGAATGATGTGTGAGGTAAACTATATGATCAATGGAAGAAACATTGGCATTAATGAAACAGCTAAATAGGAACTAGAAAAGCAAAGGAGGTAAGTAAATACTTCCAGGATCAATGCTGACATTATAGATGATTTGCTATGATGCACAGCTTGGAAAGGTGTATATTTTTCTTTCTGTAAGTTTTTGAAAACACCTCATTTAAGCAACAAAAATGAATTTTTTTCCAGTATGAAAGGGTAATATATATTTTAGCCAAACACTCTGATGATGAGAAAAAAATCCTAGAAATTATCTACAAATGAAAGTGAAAGAGGAATTCCCCTTAAGAAAGATCAACAGTTTCCATAGGAGTTGGGACAGTGGCCCTTGGAAAGTCATCTCTGGAGATGTAGCTGAAAGCTTGAGAAAATGCAGACATCTGGGCTTCCATCTTGGGGTCGAAGATTCTGTTCCTGGGGCTGTGAAATCTACCCCAGGCCCTTCATTTGTGCAGTACTGGAAGAGCCCGGGGTGGCTCTGGGGGTACTGAGAGTCGGGCCTCCCCAACGATGCTGAGACATTTGCAGGCAACGGCCTAGAATCTCAGGGGTGTCTCAGAATCTTCCGGGGCCCATTCCACACGGGGAGATTCTTTGAGTACAGCACTGCTGCCTGAGCTCTAGCAAGGGGGCAGCCAAAACTGATTTTTATGAATGTTTCCCAATTGGTAGATTTACTTCCTTAGAGCGCTCGCCAAGTCTACAGCCACTTACACGGCAGTCAGGGTTTAGGAGAGAGATTCAGAGCCTGTTGTGTGTTAATTTCAAGAAGGGAGAGGACTGAGGTGCAGTGAGGCTTCTAGAGAGAGAGGAGAAGCCGAGGAGGCTGGAAGAAGCCCCAGCCCAGAGGAGTCTCCGGGGAAGCATTGGGAACCACCACTCAAGCCTCAGGCCAGAGGCTCTCTGTGGGGGAGGTGGGCAGCCTGGGGGCAGCCTGAGGGGCAACCGACCCTCACCTACAGCTGCTGACCTTGAATTTGACCAACAGCCTGGAGGGCTTGGAGGGGCTTCTTTCTGGGTGCCCCAGGAGTGCCCACACTGGCCAGCTTGTGCGGCCACAGGTGGCGAACCCCTCCACCCGCCCAGGCCTGGCTGCAGTACTCTGAGCTCTCCATGGGTGTGGGGTTAAGGTGCAAAGTTTGGGGAAATTTTTATGTTGATATTAAATTACTGGTGTTTTATAAATGCATCCAGGGCCTCTTTTTTTTTTTTTTTTTTTTTTTTTTCCTTTTCGTCCTTTTTTGATGGAGGTAGCGTTGGTTCCGTCCTTGGCGTCTTGGAAGCACAGGATCCCCCTCGGGGCAGTCACCAAGGAGAGCATAAGCCAAAGCACCCGAGTCCTCCTGCCCCACCCCCTGCACTGTCCCGGCAGCCGCCACAGGACTGAACAAGCTCCCGCCTGCGAGAGCACCAGCAGCCACGGTCCTTTTGTAACAGGGGGGTCCCCAGGAGAGGGGGAGGTTCCAGGTTCCCTGCCGCACCCAAGGGAGGGTGGAGCTGAACAGGGAGAGAAGAGGCTGCAGAGGAGACTGAGGAAGGAAGGAAGCAGGATGGAGCCAGGAGGAGACCTGGAGGAGGCACGTGGAGCAGAGAGACACGTGAAGAACCTGCGCTTCCTTGTGGTCGTGGACGGGGTGACACAGATGCAGGTGAGACACGTGGGGAGGTGACAACGGCAGTTTTTGTCTTGATTTTGATTTTGCTCTTTTCCTCTGAGACTTGTCTGGTTGTTTCTGACCCTTTTCTGTGGGTCCCACTGGAGGATGCTTTAGACTTGGGGCAGCTTTGGGGCCTTGCTCTGGGCCAATCCCATTGGAATGGAGTTTTACCCACGAGGGGACGGGTCACTTTGGGTGCTTGATCTAGAAACTAGATTCTTCGCCTTTCCTGTGTTGTTTCCTAATTGTATCAAAATTCCTCCCCATTAAAGTCTCCTATGTTTTGTGTTGATGCGGCGGATGGCAGAACCCGTTCAGAGCAGGCAGCTTTGCGGGGTCTGGGCTGCCCCCCTCCCTGCCCTGTAACACTTTGAGAAGGTGCAGAATGCCATCAGGGTCCAGGTGGACATCTGAGCACTGGCACTGGGGGGATTAACAAGGACAGCTAGAGATACCCAGAGTTTGAGGGACGTGTGTGAATGAGGCAGAACGTGGCTTTTGGAGGTGCACCTGATTGTGCCCGCAGACCCGTGACTCGTGCAGCCACCGCCAGCACCTCCAGCACACCCGCCGCTGCCCCGGTGTTCTCAAGTCAAAGAAGAGGGTTTGAGGTCATGTGTGGGAGGAACGAGAGATCAAATGCCGAGAAAACCACATGAGCAAGAGGACAACCCCAGCCTCCAGCCCCTCACACAAGCCCTCCAGGCCCCCAGCTCTCGCGCGGGAGCAAGAGCTGTGCACAAATGCTAAGAAATGCTTCATTTTTCTTTGTCACATCATCCAAATTAAAGGACCAATGATCTATCTCTCCCGTCCCAATGAAGAAACATGTTGATTAATGTAAATTAATTAATGTAACATGTTAATGAATGCCATTGGTATGTAGTGCATCAAATGAATGCGTATTACGTGACAAAGTCTAGTAATTTTTATTCTGACTTTCATTTAACTTATAGGACTCAGATGAGCTGAGTGGAAACAGCTGCTGTTCTGTAGAATGATAAACCAAAAATGGTTAAAAGTAACAATAAAAAACAACTAGCTCGACTTCCGCTATTAATCAGACAACAACAACTAAACCAAAAAGATGTGCCCTTTCCAATTTAGGAGTGATGTTCTCTAGACAGTGAGAGTGACTTTGAAGCATAAAAAGTAGTTAACCTCCCTGGCATGATGCTGTAAAAGGTGTCTTCTTATATCTATCTGCTTCCAGAATCATTTGGATCAAAGAGAGGTGCCATCGCTCCGGCTTTCTCTTGCGATTCAGACTCCATTTCCAGGGGAAGTAGCCACGTGCCACTTGTTTTGAATCAATTAATCGTTTTGCCTGTTACCACGGAGGTTTGCTCTTGGTGTCCTTTGAGAAAAGAAACTTGGAAAGTAGTTTTAGGACAATGTGCCCTCTTCCTCCCAGGCGGATATGGTCAGATCCTTTCCCTGAGTGAGTAACACTCCAGATTCTGGTTGGCTTCTCCCCTCGCTGAAAATCACAGTCCTTCAGACATTTCAGAAAGTAAATATTGTGGGGTTACATATGAAACATGAACCTGACAAGCCAGAAAAGGTGGCATAGTTGATTATCTCACCAAGGGCAAAATTAAAATTTAAGCAAGCATACGTGAGAACCACTGAAAAAATACGTTTATTTTTATAAAAAGTTGGCATTATTACTGGACTGAATGATGAAACTTGCATGAGACGCGTCCTCAGTAACAATGCACCTTTAAGAAACAGGAACCTAATGATTGGCATGTCAGAGAGGGACGCAGTTAATTGCTAAAAATCTTAAAAGTAGCTAATAATCAGCCTCTTTGGCTGTCCCTTTGGTGGTCTGTCTCAGAGCAGATGGGTTTGTTGCATTCTTGCCTATGAGTAAATTTGTTGAAGTAGTGGAGAGAGAAAGAAAGCACCTGGGCTGTGAACATTTGAGAATATATATAGAGATAAAGCATCTCAGGTAAAAGACAGATGCATTTGCATTTGGAGTTGATGGAATCCTTTGTTGGATTTGTGGTTTTGGGATTGCATAATCACTGAATGATACATTGAGATTAAGAAATTATTATTTTTTAAGATTTATTTATTTATGCATATAAGAACTGAGGTACTGGCCAGAGGTGTGGGGGGTGAGAGGATTCACCAGAGACAGTGGGGAACAGAACAGGCAGACTGGCTGAAATACACTGCTGAGGGGAGCAATGGGGAGTCAGGAGAGGTCTGCTGTGCCATGTGGGTAGCTCCCTGGCCTGGGATCGAACTCATGCTGCAGAGGTTGCAGACAGCTTCATAGTGTTGTGCTAGCCCCTTGTGCCACCAGGGAGGCCCCAGAAATTTTTATTTTCAATGAACAAAATAAACAATGCTGACCTAACTTCCTCGCTGTGGAAGTTAGAGGTGAGCTGCTAGAGATTCAGAGTGTCCCAGCAGTGAGGTCCCTGGTGGAAGGCGAGGCAGGCCCAGTGGTGGAGGAGGTACAGCTGACATCAGAACAGACTCCATGTTAAAATGGACCCAGGGGGAACCTTAGATAGAGAAAATGCCATGGGCCCTAGGCCTAGATGCCCGGAGATGATCAGGAAGGGGCAGAAGCCTATTTCTGGGACAAACTGCACAGCGCCATCACTGGTTCTGTTGGCAAAAATCTGAGTGTGTTATAAATAGACTCTGAGAGTCAGTCAGCTGACCCTTGAATACATCATTGCTAGAAATGTGGAATCTAAAATACCATGAATGCCAATCTAAGTAATCACCAAAACTTTAAAATGCATAGACACTATTTATTTACTTTTTTAATTTTTAAAACTTTTTTCTTTAAGATTTATTTATTTACTTTTTTTAAAACACAACCATAATTATTAAAGAATTGCTTATATTAGTACAAGGCTGGAAGGACCATCACGTGAACAATATAAAGCATGTTAAATCTTGCACAGGCATCTCAGACGCCTTGGTGGCCATTTTAAAGAAGGAGCTAGGTCTACGGGATCTAGCTAGGTCTGCTGGGGTTAGGTCTACACAGGAAGGTGTGCAGTGAACACACAGCCCTAAGCTCTGAAGAGGGGTGGATGTTCTCTGGCTGTGGGTTTGAGTCACTCCAGGTTTTTTCTGTCTGGAACCCGGACAGGGTAAAGGTTCTGCTTTCCAGATGACGTCATTAACCTCCATGCTTATTCCAAAATCCTCCTGGGGTGGGAAGCAGAATTTCATTTACACTTCCACCAACAGGACATTGCTTTCTACTTCCAGCTTATGCATATATTTATCACATTTTTATGTTAGCTTTTGCAAGTTGCTACACGTTGCCTTTTTTTGAAAAGTGTAAGATAATACAGGAAGTTAATATTTTGCTATACTCTTTTAGGAATACAAATAATTAATATATTAATATAATTCCTTAAAGAGTATAACAACATAGGGCCTCCCCGGTGACGCAGTGGGTTGAGCGCCACCCTGTAAAGCTGTCCACAGTCTCTGCAGCATGGGTTCGATACCCGGCCGGCCAGGGAGAAACCCACATGGCGTGGCAGAGCTCACCTGTCTAAGCTGCCGCTCCCCTCAGTAGTGTCTTGGGTCCATTTGCATGTTCTGCTCCCTGCTCTGTCTCTGGTGAATTTTCTCACCCTCCAGTGCCTCTGACCTGTACCCCAGTTCTTGTATAAATAAATCTTTTTTTTAAAGAGTATAACAACATAAATATATTCATTGTTTTTTATACATACATGTGCTATGAATGAATACACATAATGCATCATGCATGTGTTTTATTTATTCCTTAAGGATAACTATAATATACAAATATGTATTAAATATATATATTCACAGTGACTGGGATAGAGTAACAGTAGGGAAAAAGAGTGAAGAAAATGCCTATGAATTACTTTGAGTTGTGTTAAATTCCATGAAATTATGGTTAAATCTTATAATTATGAATTGTAAAGAACAACACTGTTGATATGATTTTGAAGCTTTATTTGGGTTTTTTAGTTATTGAGTGGAAAGGATCCTTACTGGAACTTGTCTCCTTGGTTATCAGAATAGTATATTTCTTATAGTTTTCTGGAACAAAATAGCTAGTCTGTGTTTAAGATGGTGAGCTGGCTGTGATTTTTGCTAACCTCCATTGTATTTGGGATTTTAATTTCGCATCTGTCTCAATGGGTAGGGTGTGAGGTTAGGGCTAGGGTGTGCGTGTGCAGGAAGGGAAGGCTTTCAGCCTCTACCCACTTGCAGGATTAAATATAGAGTGGATATAAGCATGCATCGTAGAGAGTAGGGTATCATAAAAACATATATTCCCATCTTTGTGCATATATTTTACTAATATAATAGTTGAGATCATAAAGGACACATTTTACCATGGTAAGGCTCCAAGAAAATAAATCTTGACAATTGGTGCAGCTGCAGCATAATTTCCTTCCAAGCAGGCGGTTTGCTTGTCAGACAAGTAATCCCACGGGTAATCAGAATTGCAAGAGGCATTGATGATCATTTAGATAAAAGGGTATAATCCCAGAAATAAATCTGGGTGAGATGTCCAGTCTGCACAACACAAAAAGTGCAGACATGAATTAAAAACAGATTTATATAAAATCTTCCAGGAAAAGAAATATCTTATCAGTAACATCAGTGCAGAAAATATGCAACACACCTTTTGATATAATTCTGGTCTTCAGATGGAAGGATACTTCCAAAGTAGAATGAGTGACACTAAGTGTGATGTCAAATGTGCAAAATAAGACTTCAAACTCTTGCAGGAAGATCATTGATAATGCTGTGTCATATAAATGATTTAAAAAATGGCCTTTCAAGGTTGTATCCTGCACTTGAGAGAACCAGAAAGCGTGGGGACTGTGTTTTGGGGACATCTAAATGGGTAACTGGGAGAAATACAAGACTGGGGGCTGCTGCATTGGCTGGATGGAGGCAGAGAGCACCACTGCTGGTCTTTGTGGAACCCTCTGTCAGATCCCCACAGGGCACCAGATAAGTGATGCGCTAATGACTCAGAAAGCACCTGCTGATGCAGCAGGAGATGGGACAGGGTGATGAGTGGCTGTACTTTCTATTTGGGAGGGCGAGGAGAGGCAGAGTAGACCCAGAAGACATTTAAGAACAAGTTCCGAGGTGCCATTGTAGTAGAAGAAGGCAGACCAGTAACATCAGGAAGGTTACCTCAAGCTGGGTGGCTTTCCCAATCCAGCAAAAGATGCAAACAAACTTAGTAAAATTGCTGAAGTCAACGATCTCCTTTTTGGAACTTTTGAGTTTCTGGAAGCTCAACCGTATTCTTCGGGATGTTGACTAAATTGATTAAAAATTTAACTTATATCAGTAACTATTTCCTACAGAATGATAAAGAACATGCAAAACGGAGCTCAAAAGACAATGAAGGTATAAAATAATAATGTCTCATAGTGTTGGGATAAAAATAAACAGCATTGTTCAAATGTTTCTCAACGATATGACAATGACACAAGATTGCAAGAACAGTGAAAAGATTCTGTAACTCAACTAAGTGAACGATGCAGTGTTTACTAAGTCAAGAGCATAACCAAAATGGACATTAGATGTGTAACCCTTAAACTATATCAATATAGTTATCATAGTTTTACATTATTGAAAGCAAAGACTTCATAAAATAAGAGGTGAGAGATGAAAGAAGTTGACCAGTAAGTAATTTGGGGGGTAAAGCATTGATTACATTAACTATATTATTACCATTCTATATTATTTTAATAACATCTTCACTAATTGATCTATTAGTAAATAAGAGACAAGCTAAATATGCCGATAATAATATACGCTGTTTCATTCTATGCAAGACTTGATGTCAAATGATAGCGGTTACTTTCCTTTTATTTTGGATCATGCCTTTCATTTGTGCACAGAATCTTTTTTTTTTTTTTCATTTGCACAAAGTCCTTTCTTTAATGAACACATTATAGTCTCAAAAAAGAATTTTAACAAATTTCAAAATTATCAGAGAGTATAATTTACATCCTGGGGTAACAATCCAACAAAGCTGGGTCCTACAATGAAAACATAATAAACAAACTCCAGTTAATTAGAATCAAAGAAAATATTAAAATTCCAGCTGCACACCATTTTGGAATTAGGTATTAATATTTTTTCCCCATCACCATCCTCTATATCCCCATATGAATGTAAATTTCATTTAACAAACCGTAATTAAAATACATAGGGAACAACAGAGCTATACCCAGAGAATAATTAGATGTTTTACATTTTAACAACAATACAGAATAAAAAGAGCACTACAATGGTAGAAGAGACACAAAGCAGTCTGAAAATTTAAAGAAAGAAAGAGTAAATTAAACACAATTTAGTTGATAAATATCTTCCAGGAAGTGTTTTACAGTCACTGAAATGGACGAATCAATAGCTGGCATAATCAAGAGGAAAAGTGAGAACCGCTGGATTGAGAGACTTAGAATCCATTTTGTGTTTTGTTCATGTGGGTGCTTCTGTCTATCAACAGATTTGAAGATGTTATTAGTCATTTTTAGAAAATATACATAAACAAACAGGATTTAAACACAGGAAATTTACATGGAAAATCTGTCATGGACTAAATTTTTTGAATTACCAGTGCAATCTTTAAAAAGAATTTACCACGGCTTTGCAAGCTTCTTTTCAGAATTTTAAAGTTTAAGGAAAAAATGATTTTCAATCTTATCTGCGATGAATACTGGATACCACGAAAAGCATATTAAAATGGAAAGTTTTTACAAAGTACTAATAATTAATGTAGTTTAAATAGGCATCACTAAAACAATAACAATTCAGTAGCAAAGTATTAGGATAATGTATAATAAAGTACTAGGCATTATTCCAGAAATAGAAAAAGCCTGGTTAGATATTCAGTAATAATGTTTATGGAGTCATTCATTAAAAAAAAATCCATTAAACTTATAAATTCATGAAACTAGAATAACTTGAAGTGATTAGCATGAATGATATAACATTACTCTATATTCATACACTGCATAACATGTATTGTTAACTAAAGACATAGAAAGTTGTATAACCTTGATTACATATTTAAAAAGAAATTTTAAAATGATGTAATATATGCAGTATGATACTTTTCTATATACACTATATGTAAACAACTTTATTAGCTGAAGAGAGAAGAATATTCTAAGCATACCGACACAGGAGATGAAACAGTTTTTATCTTAAGACTTTGGCTTAGTGAAGTATAAAACTGTCCGTCAAATAGTCCTTTTTTCACATCAAATTCAGAAACAAACTTTGGTCAAGATGTTCAAAGAGAAATAGAAAGTGATTAGGATTTATACCATATCCCTCTTGCCTTCTTTTTAAAATCCCAGCAGCTTCTCCTCGATCACAATATCTGCCAGTACAAAGATCTCTTAATTCAATAGGCAAGTGAGGAACAGTCAGACTGGTTTCCAGAAGCTGCTACTATCACGAATATGCAAGTTCCAGATAATTTGAATACATTTAATATTGTTTTATATTTGTGTGTATTTATATACATATAAATATGTGTATATATTAAATATGCTTATGTTGATTTATGTTTTTATATAGATAATATGTATGTATTCATATATACCAATGTTAATATCTTTGAATTATATGCTGGGAATATGTGTTAACCTCACCTGTTTAAGTTTTACTGATTTTATCACTGTCAGTGCATTTAGTTATTTTATAATTACAGGACCAACACATTAAAGCACATAGAAGTTTAAAAAAAGAATAGCATTAATGCCATCCATTGATAAAGTTATATACTACAGCCATACACAATGCAATAATAAAAATGGTTTCTAGATATATAAGGCAAGGAAATCATTAGAAGGAACTGAAATGTATGAAGATGAGCTAGTACTAGGATGACTAGAAAACAGGATTCCCACAACAAGAAGTGAAGTCAGAAGAGTTAATGAAATTATAAGGATGATTAATTTACATTCAGAGGTAATCAGTTAAGAACTGGCAGTGTACTAGTCAGAGACAGAGATACATCCCTTCCATCCATTAGAAGACAATGATGAGCATTTTCACTTAAATAGGAAAAAGGTTGCAAAGGGCAGAAACATATTTGTGTTTAAAATTCAGTTGAGGAAGTTATTATATCTTTGTATACCCATCTGTTTGCATAAGAAGAATTTCAATTCAATCATTTAAACGAAATTACCTTTAAGTGTCTTCTAAAACTAATGGGGATATCGTAGTGTTAAAATGTGTTGGGTACATTTTACTGTGCCAATATTGATCAATGACAATATTGAATTTATTTAAAGTATTGATTTTATCTTGTTTAATATGCATGTGTTCAAATTTAGTTAATTTACATAATGACACAAATTGCATTGCCTTTACTGCATTCTGTATCTGGTGGTCATTTTAAAGAAGGAAAAGTTCAAGGTGTCCTATAAAAACTAAATAACAACTATGGTTATTTTTCAAAATTCAAGATGTCTGATAAGAACTAAATAACTGCTATGGTTATTTTTCAAGAAAAGATTGGTCAGGTGGCTATTTTCTATATCCCCAAGTATGCATCTATCAGGTTTGAGTCAATAATTTGATGTTTATGTCCATAAAGATCATTTCTTATATACAATTCAATAAATAAACCAAATGGTGTAAGTGGTATTACTAATATATTAGTGAAAACCACTAATAGTTGCTAGATCCCAGGCATTGTTCTGGTGTTTATGTAACTAAATAACTCATTTCATCTTGCACACCAATCTCAGCATGGAGCTATTATTACCCACATTTGCAGGAAGCTAGTCTTGCTGGGTCCTTTGCATTTCCAAAGCCAGCCAGTGCATGACAGAGCTGAGCCAGGACATGTGGCCCCAGATCTGGTGCAGCAACTATCATGTCTTACTGCCTGTCAGAGGGTGGAAACCATTCTACCGGCATTAATATAGGAATTGTATTTTATATTCCCAAACAGCTCTTATTGCTTCAAGAAGCATTAGTGTCAAGGTGCCTTCTGTCTGTTACGTTTGCACTGACCAAAGATATTCTCTTCAAGGATCATTATTTATCCCAGCAAATAACACATTTCTTTTATTTAAGAAAATTAAAATATCTTTCTCCACTTAGAGCATTTGGGTCAGGACTTTGTGTATCCATGAACAGCCTCAGCCAGCTCCATTTTCTGAACTGCTAATTACATGCGGTACATTAAATCATGTCTACGTGGGAAAAGGCTACTTAATCAATTAATTTAATTAGCAGTAAGCAGAGAGGATGTGGTTATCATATGATAATGACTCCTTTGGGATATTTTTCTGGCTCATGCATTCCACATTTGAGTGGTAAAAGAATAGCCACTGTTGCACCTAGATTTAAGACTTTTTAAACTTTCACAATATGTTATTTCTGTACTTGTAAATAGAAATAATGATAAATACCTTTTCTTTTCTGCCTTAAGGGATTTGCTTTCAAGAAGCATTTGCTCAAGTTAAAATATAATGTATCTTGTAGCTACTGAAGTGCCAGCTTAGAGTTAATGGGACCTAGAATGGATGTTAGCATCATGAACAAACTGAGGCTTTATTTTCATCAGTTTGCTACAACTGTATCACAACAAGCACTCCTTATTAATTAGCAAATGGATGCTATAAAACATGACCTTTAAAAGTGGACTGTAGTAATGGAGATAGACAGATGTGTTTGTTGGAAGCTCTTGAGAACTACATAGGCTGTGGTTAATTTTTTGTATTGGGATAAAATATACATAATGTTTTAATTTAAATTTCCATTCGGGCAGTTGTCTCCATGAATATTTTATTTATATTTGTGCTTTACTTCTTTTATTACAGTTATCTTATATATTTTACCTTGTATATGTATCTACATTTTATCGTAGATATTTATCTTCATCTTTTATCTTACATATTACTGTGTTCTATGTTGAAAGCACTTCATGGGGAAGGACAGCATTTAAGTAAACAACACACACCAGCTGAATCTTCTGTACAAGTTAATAATTTTTCGGTCTACATATTCTTTAATCATAAACCATTTACTCTCCTAACCATAGGCAAATAAAATAGTTACTGTATGTTTTTTTCTAAAAAAAATGGAAATATACATCGATGTTAAGAATTTTTAATTTGGGGGCCTCCCTGGTGGCGGAGGGGGTTGAGCACGGTACTATGAGGCAGTCCGCAGCCTCTGCAGTGCGAGTTTGATCTGGGGCTGAAAGGTCCATGCAGGAAGCCCACCTGGGAAGCCCAGGAAGCCCACCTGGGAACAGGAATGCGAAGCCTGCCTAGAGGATTCAGACAATGAGCCTACCCCGCCCTACAAATCTTTTCTCAGATGAACTCCCCACTTCCTACAAATCTTTTCGGACCCTACAAACCTTTTCCCGCCATAGGAACCCAGTCTCCCACCTGACCTCTCCTGACCCTATAAAAGCCTGCCTCCCCCTGACAATGTGGGCGGCTTCACTGACCCCCACCTTGGGTCCATGAGGTCCACCTGGGGCGCAATAAATTTTCCCTTCCTTTGAGAAATTTAGCCTGGCTCTCCTGTTCTTTGCTGCACCAAACCTTTCACTGGCCGGCCAGGGAGCTACCCACATGGCGCAGCAGACCTCTCCTGTCTCCCCGCTGCTCCCCTCACAGTGCATTTCAGTCAGTCTGCCTGTTCTGCTCCCTGCTCTGTCTCTGGTTGATCCTTTCGCACACACCCCCATCTCTGGCCTGTGCCCCAGCTCTTGTATGCGTAAATGGATCAGTCTTTAAAAAAAAAAATAATTGTTATTTTGAATCTTTGAAAACGATGGCATGTAAAACCTGTCCCCTAATCAAAAGTGGTTTAATTACTCAACAAACGCCAAAGGTGATAGTAGAAATATCATCCAACGGGTCTGCGACTGCACAAAACACGGATACTGAGTTTAAGACGGGGATTCCATCTGTAGAATACTATGAGGAGACTTTGGATTGAGGGTCAATTTCATGTCCAGTGTAATTGAAATGTTTCACTATGCACTTATACATAATAATGGATTTCTTAATTTCCAAGTATTTCTTACTGTGCAAGACTTTAAATATGTAAATTATAGTCAAATATAATTCAGCAGTTCAATCAAATGAATAAATAATTGATAAATTAACAAGTTCAGTTTCAAGGATGAGTGTGAAATCTCTGTACCTCCTCATTTAAACGGATGCTGCCCCTCCACCTCCAGAATCCCAATTTATTCCGGCGGCATTCTTTATTTTGAAGAGCTGCTTGACCAATCCAAACCACACAGTTTCAGCCTAAGTATCTACCTCATTCTGCACCTAAAATTATAATCCAGAAATCAAAGGTAATTTCTAAAAGAGCTGTTGAAATGCCTTGTAGCCTTGTGCAATAACCACAGCAGAAAATCAAGCAAAATTTGTTAGCTAAGTGAAGGAAGGAAGGAACCTGAACTAGAACAGAATTAATTTTAGGATTATGAATTATATTTAATTGTTAACAAAAATAATTGTATTTATAATGATATCTGTGATTAAAAATTAATCACATTTTCTTTTTTTTTTTCTTTTGTATGAAGGTTTGAAGCCTGGAGAGAGTAAATGATCCGTCCTGATCCCACTGAGAATAAGGATTTAGGTTTTCAAAATTAAAATGTACGGTCTTTCGGGCCTCCCCGGTGGCGCAGCGGTTGAGCGCTGGGTTGCGAAGCTGCCCGCAGCCTCTGCAGCGCCGGTTCGATCCCCGGCTGCTCCCCGGCCACCGGAGGAGGGTCCCGCGTGGCGCGCAGACCTCTCCTGCCGCCCGCTGCTCCCCTCAGCAGTGTCCTTCGGTCCTTCTGCCTGCTCTGCTCCCCGCTCTGGCTCTGGTGAGTTCTCTCACCCTCCCGCGCTTCTGACTGTATAAAAAAATAATAATAAAATAAAATAAAATAAAAGGTATTTAAAATGTACGGTCTTTCGATGCATATATAGGTCTGCAGCCAAGGACTGGCCGCTGCTTCCCCGCGCGCCCAGCTCCAGGCTTCTGGAATCACACCTGTGCGCCCAGGTGGGGGGCCCAGAGCGGGGCTTCTCCCCGACTCAGCGCGCAGAGCCTCGTCACCCCACCTCGGCTGCCTGGGGAGCTCAGGGGTTTGCAGCTGCGGCTCCCCGGGTCCAGCAGGGCCGCTGGGCGGGGGCACAGGCGACGCCCCGACAGTCCGGGGTCGTCCAGGGTCCATGGCGCGCCGGGCTGGCGGCTGGGCCGCGGGGCCCCTCGGGAGAAGGGGGTGTCCAGCGCCCTCCCTGCAGAGCCATGCAGGGGTTCCTCCAGCAGGAGGGGCTGGAGGGCAGCACGTGGGCGCGGGCGTCCTGAGGGGCCACACTGGGGCCGGGGAGCTTGGCGGGACGGTGCAGTAAGTCACCAGGCCCCGGGGCCAGGCGCGGAGGCCTCCTGGGGTCCAGCAGTGCAGAGTTGGGGAAATCTGTGTGTGCACAAACTTGAACCCCCAGGGTCACCCCAACAAGGGCAGGGGAGACTTCAAAGCATCCCCCGCCCCGCTCGGAGCAGAAAGCGCCCTGGCACAAAGGGCTGAAGCAAACCTCAGACTCAACACAGATGCCCGAGCTGCGCTGATCCGAGCGCGTCCTCTGCAAAGCCAGGCGGCACCGGGACCCAGCTCTGCCAGCCCGACCCGCACCAGGGAGGCCGAGGCGGAGCGTCCTGGAGAGAGAAAACCCGCTTCAGACACCGATCCCGGACCCGCATGTCCCTTGCAAATAGACGCCTGGTAAGCACATCTAGCTGTGTGACGGGCACTGATTTGGAAGAAGATTTGAGAATTTAATAGCATAAATAGGCTGATAATCGGTATATCCCATACACTTCTGTGTAAAATGTTTATATTATGTACATACATATGCTTAGTAATAAATGTGCATGTAATACACACACACACACACACACACACAATTTCCCATCACATGAAATCCCTAGTTGAGCACCTAGGTGCCCACCTGGGTGCCACCTCTGCCCACGTGCTGCCCCTGCTGTGGCCTCTGCACATGGCTCTTCCCAGCAAGACATCCCTCACCACTGGAGCACATGACAGAAGCCCTAAAAATCTAACATTTGAAAATTGCAAATAAAAGAGAAAAACTTCAAAATCACATAAAAATAAATTCTTCCATGCTCATTACCAGACTCAACAAATTCCTCACTTTGCCGTGAGCTAGCAACCTCCACCTCTCCTTGCAGAGAAGGAGCCTCTGTGAGCTTTATAGACCATAGGAGCTGAAGCAAAGCACGTCACCATCCTGTTACTTTGGTTCAAGCCTCAGCCCTCTCCGCTACTAGCAGTGCAAACTTGGGCAAGTCGGATGTTCCAAGTTGTGTGAGCACATCCTGTCTCTGCACCAGTGAAACTGAGAAATGAGTCTGCCCTGTTAGACTTTTGCATAAAATGACATAACCTCTGAGAAGCACTTAGTAGACTACTTGGCACATACTAAAAACTCAATATATATGAGCTTTCACTAAAAGTAAAAATGCATTGGTACTTTATAAGTTGACTGAAGACTATGAAATAATAATTACACTCACTCTAACCCTGATGCCAAAACCTTGGCAGAGAAGTGTGAATAGAAGGCTGACATATTTCTACAAGATTTACTGAACTCAAGATTTAAATATAAGGTTTTAATTCATTGTATTGCTGAAAGTGAGTAGCTGAATATTTGAAAGGTGCTCCCTGTAAGAAAAGGAAGTGAAGGTTTAATATATAGGCTCATAGTCCATCATTCATCATCCCAAACATATACCTCTTTTTACCAATTGCTCTTTAAATTACGTTTGATTATTTTTGCTCTTGAATACTTGATCTGCTAAATAAATGCACGGATCTGTAAAAGAATCCAACGGGATGCAGACCAATAATTCAGATTGTCTGCTGTGATTTCAGGCATTCATTCCAGTTGCCTGCATGCATTTCCCTTTCTTCATGAGCATATCTATTGGAATATGAATTCATTCTGTAAATTAACACATTAGGAGTCTACATCAATCATATTGAAAAGTTAGTGAAAATGAAATATAACACTCATTTCACATCCGCTTATAAAGTACAGCTTGCTCTTAGAACAAAAAAAAAAAGAAAAACTTTTAGTTTTGCATAAATAAATTCTGAATCCGGTTAGTACATTGTCACACAGCGGTGTGCCTGCAGGTTCTGAAACCCGGTACCTTTAACGTGTCACCAAGATGCTTCTAAAATGAGATCTTCTGAAGTGGGGGTACACAATACTTTCTTTCTGTAAATTAAATTTATTTATTTATTTTCTCACGCCTTTGTTCATTTTTCTACAGTATTTGATTTCTCCCCCCAGGTGCAGTCCCCGTAGCTCTACCTTGTTGGCATCTTACGGTTGTGGTACAATGCTAAGGGAAAATGGCTCACGGTGGAATGGAAATCTGGGGCGACCCACCCCACACATACTTTCTGAGTGCAAAGGATGTGCTATGAATTGGAGTCATGGATCATACTCCAATCATACTCCAATGGGAAAATGTACCATCCACTTGTTTCTGGATGCTTCCTTTCATAGACAGCAAGTAATAACACACGTGCATCTACAGTGAATGGGAAGGCAGTTCCCAGTAAGGGCTCTGAGAAAAGAAAAGATAGAATGCTTGAGTGGGCCCATTTTTAAAAATAATGTCATCGCAGAAGGCTCGCCTTTTAAAGACAGCATCTGCCCAGTGACCTGGAGGAGGAGCTGGGTGAATAAACACGGAAACACATTTGCAGCAAAAGACCAAGGACAGATGCTTTGCAAAGGTCTGGCCTTATTTGAGGACCAGCGATGAGTCCATTACTGCCGCAGTGAAGGGCAGCAGCAGAGCGGCGAGGAGCATCCCTGCAGCTCTTCAGGTGACAGTAAAGGCTTCAAGGATACAGGACAGGGTATTTCTCACGCTCCCTGGAGTACAAACTGGAGAGAGGAGAAGTGAGGTCGTGTTGGATTTTAAAATAACTTGTATTGCAGATGTGGCATTTCAGTGTGCAGTAGAATGATATCTACACACACACACACACACACACACACACACACGACAATTCTCAAGCCAAGGAGAAGCTATAGTGAAATAAGAAGAGAAAAGAAGGGCCATCCTGGTGGTGCAGGGTTTAAAGTCTCTGCACTATCCAGCTCTAGCCTGCCACAGGGCGCAGCAGACCTCTCCTGTCTCCCTGCTGCTCCCCTCAGCAGTGGATTTCAGTAGATCTGCCTGTTCTGCTCCCCACTCTGTCTCTGGGGAATCCTCTCACCACCCCCCACACCTCTGGCCTACACCCCAGCTCTTTTATGCGTAAATAAATACAATAAATCTTTTAAAAAAGAAGATCTCAAGAAAAGACATATTTTAAAAAATCTCTTCTACTAAACCAATGAGGGCCTCTGTAAATTTATAGTCACCAGTAAAGCAGAGCTTTTTTTTTTTTAAAGCAGATGTGATCATAGCAGGTTGGGTTTATAAGGCTATATCAAAATGATTGTATCTTAATGAGGAACTCTCAGAATAGTGAAGCCTCTGCTCTCAACTCTCAAAATCCCTGCTGCTGGACATAAACCCTTGAGTGGTCAAAAGTCAGATGAAAACCTTTAGTTGTGATTGAAAGGACAACAGAGGCAAACATTACTCAAGGAATGATGCACTTGAAGAGGGAGTTATATCGAGTTAGTACATTGGCTAAGAGAGAACAAAATATTTTCTAGCCTGGAGATTGATTTTCATGTAAATTCTTAGACTACCGCTAGCGGTGGGATTGTTTGTTGCCATTGAATTACTGCAAGGTGTTTTTGTTTCAATGTCAAAAAATACCAAGTCAACTTTTCAGGAGCCTTACATGATCGAAACTGAGCGTGTGTGTTTAGGGAAATCTGATGGATGAGCTGTAGATGGTAAGTTTCATGTTACTTCATGTCTGGAAGAAATTAAAGCAGATTCTTCTATTTGGATGACATATTTGATCTGAATGTGAATTTTTTTCAGTGATTGAATAAATCTGAGTTTTAAAAATTATAAGAGAATTTACTTTTTCCAATATGTAGTATGATTTTGTTTATGCTAATAAAAGAAACTGTCATTAATTAACATTTTAATCACTGTAGGTATTTCTGGTAATTGCATGTTTCCAATGCTGTCATATTCTCTTCCAAAAAGATTCCAATTCATAAATATTCAATCACTAGGGTTCATTTTCATCATAAAAGCATCAATCTCTATGTTATTTATAGGAAAAGTAATATAATTACAGTTACTGCCTTGAAACCTAAATGCCTTCAATTGCTATTATTAGTGCAAGGATGTATGACTAGATAGTTAATATAGAAAAAAAGGACACAAAAGAGCAAAGAAACATCAGGATGAAGGAATAATCATTCTATCAGGCTCACAGGAAATTTCCACTTAAATTCTGTACTTATATACAAAATGTGAAATAAAAAGCTGAATAATTGGTATATGAATTTAATCAGTGTTGTCAGTCAAACATGCAATTCTTTACAAAAATCCTTATTTCAAGGTCACCTCTGTGTTAGAGCAGTAGTCATAGCATTAGTGGAACATTTGTTTAGATAAGTCATGTGTTGGCCCTTGAAAAATGTTTCCCAGTCCAGGTACAAAAGAAATGTTCTCAGACATTCCAAGTGAGTTCACCACCATGGAGTCCTGCAATTTTTCTTCTAAATGACTATTCCAGGTGACTCCTATTCAGATGTTTTTGTCCATTATCTGAGAAACACTATTCTAGAAGAATTACTGGCTTCATTTTTTTTTTTTCCCTTGGTTTCAACAACTTCTAAGGCATACCACCAAGTTTGGTATAAAATTGCTTTTAACACCTAGGTTTTATTTCCAAGTTTCTCTCCTATTTTGCTTTAGTGAAGCAACTTTCTCTGTCTAGATACAGATTTTAACAATACAACAGGCAGCTTTTTTAAAAAAGACCCCTACCATACGGGTCCTTTAAGTCGGAAACACCGCCGTGTTCTCCTCACTGGCCTCATCAAAGCAAAATCATATTCCAACGATGGTAATTAGAGCAGTAACACAGGACCATTTGTTCGGGACATTTGCTATAGGGGAAGTCATCTCAGGAGCGACTTCCCTCAATGTCAGTCACCACATGGGCATGGGCGGGGTGGGGGGGTGACAGAGAGGTGATCAGAGGCCAGGTGTGGAGAATTAGAAACTTGATCAGGTACCTAGATGTAGAGGGCAGGGATTCTTGCTACACAGATTTAGCAGGATGTTTGCTAAAATAAGTGGATGCAAAGATGAACGCAGAAGCTCAAGGCAGTGGCCTGGTTGAAATGGCTGCTCCAGGGGCCTGAGCTGATTCAAACTGCTGGCAACATTAAAGTGAAATTTTAAGTGGTTTTCCTTTTCAAAATTTCCTTGATTTCCACCCCTTTTTTTTTTATTATTTCTCTTCTTCTCCTTAGTTTAGGTACACATTGGTTTTATGTATCTAGTTATTAAAGGTTGCTGTGATGGAGGACAAGAATACAGGAAAAAAACAGAAAAGGAGGTGCACCACAAGACCAGAAACCTGGCTCACAAGGAGGTGGGAGTAGAAGAGATTAGCATAACCATCAACACAGTTGCAGAAAGTAGTACCCCGAGGAAGCTGGTATCATGAGGTACAGCCAACACTGGTATCCTTAGGCGTGGACGCCTAGATTACAAAGCATAACATCCAAGCAGGTATCAGACTGCTGTCTAGAGCACAGGCCCAAGGGTACAGATATGGCGATTGAGCCCAACAGACCCCAAGGTAAAGATATGGAGATTGAGCCCATTGTGGAATCTCTGTCCCTTTCAAATTCCACATAGTTATCCAAAATTAGCAACTAACTGAGGACTCACAAGGAGTGACCCCTCCCAAACAGAAGACCACATCAGTGCAGTCTCTGCACAGGCCGGGGCAGCACTCTGTCTGCCCACCTGTGACTATGCAGGTGCCTCTTTTTGCCAACTTTCTCCTCTGCAGGGCAGCAGCCTCCTGCCTGTCCATGACCTGTCGAGGCCGCCCGACAGACCTGTTGCAGGTCTCTCTTAGCAACCCTGTCCCTTCTGGGACAGCTTTTCCTGCACCCTTGTGCCTATGCAAGTGTCTTGAACTGTTTTATCCCTTCCCTAACAAACCTGCCCTTTCAATATAACTTCCGTTTCTGTCTCATGGAGAAAGAAACTCGCCGGGAAACTCGCCGCGTGTTGCTGAAACAGGCGCTCTGGGGACACCTTTCCCAGAGTGAACCAAGGACCCCGCAGTCCAAACTCACAGACTCCAAAGACAACAGCAGTCATATTTTACAATTTCATAGAAACTACTCACAAGAAATACATAACCGATGATATAATAAATCAAGAAAATATCCCTAAAAAGCTAGAGAAGCTCTGGGCCAGAGAAAGAGCTTCATGTTTCCTCATGTCTGGAAAAAAATAAAGCAGATTCTTCTCCTTGGATGACATAGTCCTGCGGGTAATGGCAATTCAGAGATAGATTTCAAAACAATTGAGCCCAGGTGATGAGAAAATATATTATTGAGCAAATGAAATAATAAAATTCCAGCAGCACTTGCAGCCCAGGTGCAATGAGCATTCCCATGCAGGCATCATCACCAAGTGTACTTCCTTACAGCTCCCTCCTTTTCAAGATTCGTGGCTGGGGCCTCAGCTCTCTTATCTACAAGGTCAGGCAGCCGGCCAGCTGGTCTCTCTCTCCAAGGCCATCCCCGAATGCCGCATCTTCCCCTCTTATCTTGCCCCAACCCCTTGTCTGGGGACTTTGCCGCAAATGGTTGTGCCTGCTGGAAACGATGTTATCCACGTAACAGATATGGCGACAGTTGTGTATAGAAGGAACCCTTGGTCTTTAAATCAGTGCTCAGACCTTACAGGACTGCCCAGGTCTGGGGCCTCATGCATGAGTAATAAAGCTTCTCCTGACCTCACCATCCCTGAAGTACCGCTTGTTCTGCCTGGGTAAAAGGCTAGAATTTATTTCTACAATGCAGGGAAATAGAAAGATTAAGAAGATCTGACCCGGAACTCGAAAGCAAAGTGTTGGTGCTTAAGGTCTGAACTCTGGCTGGTCACAGCAAGTTCGCAGCCATCCTGGCAACAATCACGTGAAATAAGCTGTTGCTTAAAGCCAACACTGCATGTTCCCAACGGACTCTGGAAGCACTTGATATTTTGAAGTGTCTACTCTGATGTGTCTATCACCCAACCAGCCCAATGCAAGAGAGAACTCGCCTATTGAAGACATAAATACATACCATGACTATGGGCACCCACGGTGCGGCTAGAACGTCAATTCAAAGCTACCTTTACAGGTCCTTTCTGAAGTGAAGTACCAAGATCAACAGTGACTGAGTACCCTGGGTTACAAATGATCGTATTGCAGTAAGTTCCTGTCCCCTACTCAGGCACATTCCAGAAATAAAGGACAGTTTGGGACAGAGATCAGAAAATCAGACTTCACAGACTAGAGCCGCTGTTGACTAAAAAAAAATAAAGTTGTAACATACAAAATTTAGACGTGCAATTTGTCCTTACATGTCTAAAGGAATAGCAATTCAGGTGAAAGACTTTTAAAACTTCACGTCACTTCTAGCATGCCGCCGCATTCAAAAGTCAATTACTTTCCAGGACTTAGTGTGGATTTTCAAACTTGTATGAAGTGGGAGGCCCACACGGGGTGAGAAGTTGGCCCCCTTATTATAATTTTTAATTCCCTGATGTCATCAGCGACTTAGCTGTTCAGGCACCTACTTAATCCCTGTAGAACTTTTTCCTGATTATCTGGGTGCCCCAAAATTTAGCCTGGAAACTTTAGTCTGAATCATTATGTAAATTGCTTTATGAGAGAATATAACCTTATGTCTTCCTGATGGAAACATAAATTGAAAGAGGCGATCCGGAATTAATGATTCCTTCTCTGAAGAGTCTCCAAAGCGGGTGGCTCCCAGGGAGGCTTATGGGTTTTATTCTTTCCACGTCCACGGCCGATTCCAGATTACTGGGGAACAAGGGTCACGCAGAACTGATTGTACGTTTTTGTTTCCTGCCACATTAAACCCTGAGCAATTGTTCTTTCTTATGGAAAGATTAAAAAAAAAAGGCTACTCATTTATTAATTAGAGCTATTAATGATAAGAGGAAAATATGAGTTTTAGCAGATATCCTGATATTTTATTAAAATTGTGCATTTTTACCAAGACATACAAGGAAGAAAATATGTCATTTCTGATGTAGAAATCTGCAGCCTGCAACCCCCAGTGGAATAATAACGAGATGTGGTTGGGTCCACACCCCTCCACCTGCTGGGGGAAGGAGCAGAGGGATGGCCAGGGAGGGCTGGTTGCCAGCATGGACCTCCCAGCAGGGCTTCAGGCGCTGGGGTGAGCCAGATGTGGGGCCACACTTAGCAGCTCTGCATTTAAATACCAGATTGATGCACCCCCTGAAACACAGAGAATTTTCAAGGCACTCTATACTTTCTCACCACAATAAAAAAAATAAACAAAAGAGAAAGCACACTTCACACTTTCTTATTTTTAAAAATACAGTATACGTTCAATTTTCCTGGCACCAAATCTGCGATGCCAGTGCTGCGGTCAGCTGACTCCCACCAGCCCCTTCGTATTGAAGATAACAGCCCACGTCACACACTGGCCGAGGGAGAGCCCCAGCTCCATCTCTGTGTTATTCACCTAAACTCATTCTTCATTGCTGGCCTGTGGAGATCTCTGCAGAACAGAATGCTCTGCAGGTCGTCAGCAAACATCTCAGGCACAGCGGACTCATCAGGACTGTTCTGGTTTAGCCTGTGCTGAAGCCGGGTGGACCAGAACTGGTCACTGATGGGACCCCAGGCTCAGGGGCCCGTGGCCCCAGCTGGGTGGCCACTAGAAGCTGGAGGAAGCCAGCCCAGGAGCTTCCCTGGCACCTCTGGAGGCTGCTGGGCTCTGCCCACACCTTTATTTCAGCCCAAGTGCGCCGACTCTGGCCTTCAGAAGTGGGGAGAGTGGTGCAGATCTCAGCCACCAACTTTCTAGTGATTTCTTGCAACAGCTTAGGAAGGTGACGTGTCCTTCCCTGGACTTTGTTCTCTCCAGATCTTACAGATAATGCGCTGTGTCCTGGGGCGACTGAGCCAAAGGGGATCCTGCAAATTAAATTCTCCCAGGTCATCAAAGAGGGCGCTTTGCTGGTTAGGAAGGGGCAGATGGTTAGGGCTTGACCCCGCCTGGCATTATGGAACAACGGAGTACTCAGAAGCTTCTCCTGGCCCCCGAGCCCTCACTGCTCCCCATGAGAGAATGGCGACAGACCTGCGGGCCCTCGCAAGGTGGGTGTCTGGCACGTTGGGGTCTGTCTGATGCTTTTGAGGAGTGAGCCCTCGACTGCCAGGGGCCACACGCTCAAGCCTAAAGCCCTCCCATAAATTCTGTTTGATTCCTCAATCTCTCAAAGCAGTTTCTGTTCAGGTTTGTGAGTTTCCCTGACTTCTCTTCCCTTGAATCAGCATTTGGTTTAAAAAAAAAAAAAAAAAAAGATACCGAATGTCAGACTCACCTGAGCATGTCTACTTTTTTCTAGGGTTTTGTTTTCTCAAGAAATTATTATCTTAGTGACTTTCCATTTTCCCCCGATTTCCATACATCAACACCAATAGAGAGACAGAGAGAGAGAGAGATCAGCTTTTCAAGTTTTCTTTGCCAGTTAATTAGTCAGCAAGGACCCAGCCCCGCATCCCTGGAATAGAAAATGCAGATGTGGTCTCCTCAACATAAAAGTTTCAATCCTGGAATTGCTAAGGCTTTCAAACTTACACCTTCCTGCACAGATGCCATAAACAGAGGAAATATTTAGCTTCTACATGTTTTAGTATTGTTTTTTGAAGTTTTTCAGAACTAATGTGGCACGGAAGGCTCAACTCCTTACTCTCTGTGCCTGCGAGGAACGCTTGCCGACCCTCTCCTGCATTATTGATTTGTGGTGTTTGACCCCAAACAGCACTGAGTACACCTTGCAGTGGGTTTTCCTGTTTAACACACAACGATTAAGTCTTCATTTTGCAATTTTTTCTTTTTTAGAAAACATCCTGTGTTTTGATCTTTCTTATCAGCAAAAACCTCATGGTGATGGTCTTTGCTGAGTAGGTCTTCTGTGGTCCCACTGTGCAAAGAAAGCTCCCTCAAGTCTCACCTTAAAAAAAATCCAGAGCTCCCGACGTGTAGGATTTGTTATCCTGAAAAAAACAAAACAAAACAAAACATGTCAGCGTGCCACGGCCAGCTCACAGCCTTGCTCGGGAAGTGTGTATCTCATTCTCTGAGGTTACAAGACAAATCTTCCAAAATGCTCCAGACATGATACACTCTGACTGCTACCGGCAAAGCTGGGGAGGACCCAGGGACCCCAGACTCTTAAGGGGGAAGCTCTAGGTCCTGCCCTAAGGGCTCACACCCACCCGTGTGCACAACAGCAAAGTAATCAAACCTGAGGGTGCCCAAAGCTTTTAGCCACTGAGAGGTTCAAAGGGAACAGAGATGTCAGTGGGCAGGCTGAGGGGCACCCCAAGACCCCCAAACCTGCATGCTCTAAACAGGTTCTGCCATCAGGGTTATGAAGACAAAGCATCCTCTTGTGAGAGAGCACCTTCTCGGGACAGTGTGTGCACAGAGAGGAGGAAAGGACATCGCCTCCCAGGGAAGCACCCGATGTTGCCCGTCCCCTCGTGGGTAAAGGCCCAGCCCAACAGGGTTGGCTCAAAGCAGGCCACTGAGGCCCGAAAACTTGACACAAGTCCAGAGCACCTTCTGGTGGGGACCAGAAAGGAGGGCCAGAAGAGGCCAGGCACATTTGGGGTGAAAGGAGCAACATCAAACAGGGAAAAGTTGTGGAGGAGAGAAAGATCTCAAAACATGAGCACCCAAGCTAACGAAAACCAGCCACCCCATTACCAGCGAACCCCAGCAAGCAGCCAGGCCTGGGGCGGGGCAGCCAAGGCCAAGCACAAGGCCAGGGTGGACGCTGCCCGGACGGGTTCTCTCAGGAGAGCGGGGCTAACCACTGCTACAACACCGCAGCCTTGATAAGAGCCCGAGTGGGGAGACCCCCAACGAGGGCAGTGGAGCCAAAGCGGGAGCAGAAGCGGGGATCCCTGCCCCTCAGTTCCCGTTGTCCCTGTTCAGGTGGCCGGAACCCCACAATTCCAGCACTTTTAGGTACGAAATGCCACCCCTATCTGAACATGTGTTTGCTTTCCAGTTATACAGAATTTTAATTTTTATTTCCAAAAAACAAACCGTACGTAGAAAAAGACCTTGACAGCAACTGGAATCAGCTGCCAGTGAGTCCGGCTGGGCAGGCTGGCTGCTGGGAAGCCACAGAGAAAACTTTTCTTTCTGTCTCATAGCTTACAGACGTCCCTGCAAAAATGAAAGAATAAAAGTACGATTCCTCTAGTACAGCATGAAGTTTAAAAGAATAAATTTACTAGGCAACTTACATATTTTCAAGCTAATGATTTGTGAATCAGGCCCAGGTATTAATCCAGGCTCTAATACTGCTAATTAATTAACCTCGGCTGCAGCGGTCACAAGCTGCAGAGCAGGGGTTGCAGGATGACTTACCTGAGAGTGAAACAAATCCATTATTTGAACAAAATACCTTTAAAATGGTTGCCTGAAAGCTACAAAATTTTTAAAGAATGGTGATATGAAAGTCTCTCTCAAAAGCATTTCATTCCCAAGGATACTAAAACTCACTCAGCTTTAAAATAATAAAAAAAGAAACCCTCAAACTTTAAATACTTGGAGATGAATCCCCTTGTCTTTAAATTCAAGTCCAGCCATTGCAGTGTTTGAACAGCGATGCAAGTGGCATACGTGCGCAAGCCAGAGGCACCTGCCTCCTGGAGGAGGAGTTTGTTGATCGGGGTAAGATGCTTCTAGGTTCTAGCTATCTCCCTATTGGAGGGTCAAAATTTTCACCCAAAAATATCTTTGCAGGAAGAGTTTTCTTTGATTAGAGGGACTCTGAAGGCTCGGTGGAGTGTGTCCTTTTGGGAAGAGACATTCAGTGGATGAAGGAGAGGAACTGTGCTGGGAAGCCCCACCGCCTGGTCTCTTTCCTTGGCGAAGGCAGGACTCAGCTCTAGATTACTTGACTATTTGCCCACCTAGAAGAGCCAAGAGGGTATCGGATAATATCCTTTGTACCCTGACACCATAAAATACTGAATTAGGCTGTGAAATAACCTCATATTGAAATAAAAGCAAATTATTGCAAAATTCAGAGAAATTTGCTTTTATGTAGATATAAATTAGCTAATTAATCCTACAATTTTGTATTGACTTGAAATGTAACTTTGTGAGCCGGCTTTATATACAATAGTGGAAATGGGAATTTAAAATGTACAAGAATAGAATCAAGTCAATTCTCACAAAGCTTATATTGTAATGTTGACCAGATTCTCTAGATCTTGAATATAAATTCAGTGAAAATGCAACTGGATTTCCATTCTGTTGTCACTTCAACACAGCTATACACAATTTTAATTTATTTGTGGTATTCTTATATTCTTATTTTAGTCATATATTCACAAAAATTAGAGAAGCATTAGAAAAGTCCACATTCACCTTTTAAATTATCAGTTTATAAGCAATCATAAGCCCTAAATAACATACATCCTGAAATAATTTTTTTTAAAATGGCTTTAGAGGCTATTGAGACTAAAATAGAGGGGCTCCCTGGTGGCGTAGGGTCTGAGCTCTATGCCCGGCCAGGGAGCAACCCCCATGGCACGGCAGACCTCTCCTGTCTCCCCACTGCTCCCCTCAGCAGCGGATTTCAGTAGTTCAGCCTGTTTGGTCCCCACTCTTTCCCTGGTGAATCCTTTTCTCTGACCTACACCTCAGTTCTTGTGTGGGGAGAAAGAGAGAGAGAGAGAGAGAGAGAGAACTAGGAGCAGAAAATGTTTAGTCATGCGAATTATGCAACATAAGAATCAAACTCTGTCAATAGATAAGATCAGGATGGTTATGATTACAATTCAAAGTACTAGAATTTCACTATAAGAAATTTCTAGACAAGGGATTTGATAATTTCATTCATCTTCTCTCTCATCTTAGACATATTCATAACCAGTTCAATGCTGTCTCCCCACACATGTGCTGTTGTGGTTGATGCTAACCTGAAAGTTATATAACAATGTTAATTCAATCAAAAAGCAAGCATTAACACAGAATTGAGTTCTCTTGGCATATTTCAAATAACAGGAAAATCACCAAACTTCTAAATAAAGACCTAAAACATTTCCAATATTTAAAAAAAAAAAAAACACAGAGAAAGAAAAGACACTACAAGTAGCTGGGAGTCAATATGGAACCATGATGTACAAAGATCCAAGATATTTCCTCAAACACCACCCCCTACTCAACCCCAATAAAATATAAATTCCACGAAGGAAGGAAACATCACATTCAACTCTGTATCCCGTGGTCAGAAAAGAGTTTGTCGCATTGTAATGATCACTGCATGTTTGTTTAATGACTGGATTGAAGAATATCTGTGTGTGTGTGTGTGTGTGTGTGTGTGAGAGAGAGAGAGAGAGAGAGAGAGAGAAGGGGGGTGGAGATTGTTAGGGGGTTTTAAAAATTCCTGAAAATATTCCTAGACTTTCCTTAAAAGGTTGTGTTGGAAATGAAAGCATTAATTCAATACATGACTGTTTGCTGACTGCCTATTGAGCGTCGGGGGCTTTAATGGTGAAAATGTTTGTTTTTAAGCTGTCACTCCCATAAATTATCATCACTGGGGGAAAACTGATGAAAGTGACAGTCGTCAAGCTCATGTGGCGCTTGCTAAGATAGGATCTGGAGAACGGGAGGCAGCAGACACTGCTGAGCTGGAGTGAGGGTGTGAGGCACCCAGGGACAGTAATTACTGAGGCAGTACTTCTGGAGACAAAGGTTAAGACAGAGGGAAGAGTCCAGGGACTTGGGGTTGAAGCAATCCAGGGCAGTAGGTTTAGTTAGCAAGACCAATAACCCCCTAGATCATGACTGTGCTCTTGAGCCGTGGTCTTGAAGGAACTGCAGCATCACCATTTGTAGAGAGAAATAATTTACCAGAGAACAGAGATCTTTAGGATCGACATTGTCCAGTGTCCAGGGCAGAAGTGGTGGGGTTGAAACCATCACAACGGCAGTGAGAGAACAGAGAGGGATGGAGAGATTTCAGCCTAGGAAGGTGGTATGTGGTAGGTAGAGAAACATTGAATTATCAATGATTTTATAGGGTTTCACATGTACCATCAATGCAATTTAATGCCTATTGGCAGAATCGGGGAATTCTAAACAGCCAGTTGTGGAGAGAAAGTTTCTGGCTAGTGGGTCACTGACAATGATGTGATTATAATGGACATTTGGGGATTAATAAAGCCTTGAAAGAGTGATTCTTTGTTTGTTATCTTAGACTTTCCAATGCCAAAAGTATTAAACCGAAAAGACATTCAAACTTTCATTCTCTGTAAAAGATGTGGCTTCTACAAATTGAGTGTCTTCTGGGGTTGTGTTTGTGGGATGCATATGTTTGCTAAGAAAATAGTGTGGTTTGGAGAATTCTTTTAACCTTATTGAGATAAGACCTACTTAGTGAAGAATAAATTCAAGAATTGCATTTTTGTAACACACACACACACACAGAGGCCAGTAATTGGTGGCATGTGTGAAAACAGTAGTGCTAGATTTATTTTTAGAGCATACTTTTCAATAAAAATATTTATTAGGAGAGACATTTTCCTATGTCACTTGCAATTTTTCAGGACCACTGGCAAAATTTAGTACGAGGTGAAGATCACTTTTCCAGAAACGACAAAAAATACGTGCCTATTCATGATTTTACGATGACCTATCCTATGTGGACGATTCATAATTTCTTCAGCGTGAGGTGAGGTGGGCTGTTTATCACTAGAAATAGAAATGAACTAAAGGCAGCTCAGGCAGAGATTCTGTATTTTCATTCTTTTTAAAAGATGTGATTTCAAGAGCTGTGAACCTATATCCCTAAATCACTTACAGTGTAAACCAATGTTACCTCAATAAAAAAATACATTTTTATAAATATGTGATGAAATAGAGGACGATTGTACAACATCATAAAACCCGTACTGAAAAGGATTTCAAACATACACTAATTTTAACAGCATATTTAATGTTTTGCTTAATATAATTGAGCTCATTACAGGCAATCCAGTTTCCACAGCTCTCCTTTTAACACAGAACCAAAAATGGCACCGCTTACTCCACGGAACTTGCTCGCGCTATAGTGAAATTTCTATGTATCTGTCAAGCTGTCTTTCCCTCACTGGAGAGCCTGTCAGAAATAATCATTTCACGATCTCACATTCACAAAGGTGCAAAGCCCAGATATGCTTGCCTTTTGAACGTCAAAAACTGTGCCGACACAAGCCTCTTCATCAAGGACTGTGGACACCCGCCCCCTGCTCCCAACGTTTTTGTTCTGTGTTTTATTCAAGAGAAGGTCCTGCCACTGAGATGATCCGCAAGTTTTCAGAAATGTAGCCAGAATAATTTATTGCTTTACTGCGATGTTAGATGAGAAATTCTTCTACTATATCACTGGATATTTTGTAAATATATAGAATTCCTAATCTAATGTTTTTGATAGTTTCACTTAAAAAGGTCAACACTCTCAAGCTCCTTGTTTAAACAAGAAACCTGTCATCTCATTGCATGTCGGAAAAGAAGGAAATGACAATAATACTCCTGTGCTTCAATAAGAAAGCCCAGAACATGCATACACCGGAGCACGCAGAGTTGTTAGTCTACATATTATTATAGACAATACATAATTAAATAAACCATTCGAATTATTGACACAGATCTCAGGGATTAAATACCATTCCACAGTTTCCAGAGCCTAGGGGTCCTACAAAGCTCTTTTATTAGAAATTGCATTTGCAAGAAAGTTTAGATATGCAGAATAGCATCTGCTTTTCTGCAGCTGTAAGGAAAGTAGTATATATATTTCTGCATTTCCTTCCTCATCTTCACGATCTGTATTCCCCAACATTTAGTAGGTTTCAGCGCCAAGACAAAACGCTGTGATTCTGTTTGTTGGAGTAATGGACATGGTAGCATAGTTTCTAGCTGCACAAGATAATTCCCACCATGCTTTTTCCAAGAAATACTGATAAAATTTCCAGTGGTGCAACATTCAAATCAGTATGAGAAGGACATGATTTCATTGAGAAAAATTCCAATTTCTATGCTAATTTCACAAGATTGCACAACAGATGTTCATTGAGGATATAGCCTTAATGGGAATTATAAAGAGACCTACCAGCAGATTTTACCTCTGCTGTTGACTCATAAAGTATTTGTTAAAAATATGAACCAGGTGCTCTTGTAAGGCTGGGCTATGACTCTGGAACGTGAGAGTAGGGCCGGAGCTCACATTTTCCCTTCCCTTCCTGCCTCCCTCACTCTCTCCTTCCTGTCCTCCTTTCTTGTTTCTTTCTGCAATCTCCTTACTTCTAACCCATGGAGTGAACAAACAGCTCGATAGCTGGAAGTAAAGGAAAAAGTCAGAAAAGGGTTTTATTTGTAGAACTAAGGACTAGTTCACTCCGTAGGTAAGTCCAGCCAGTGACCAGCATGCTCGAATTCCAGTTCAGACTCCATTCCTGGTTAACTCTGCACATTTAAATAAATTACTCAGCCTCCACTAAATAGGATTTCCCTTATCATTAACACAAGAACTGTAATGATATCCCTGCGCTGGGGAGAGGATTAACAGATCAGTAGGGTGCAATATTTAGAAGAGTGTGTGGTGAGGTATTTCTCTTTTCTAAGGTTGTTATTCTGGGTTTACTGTCACTGCGTTGATCACAGTTATTATTATCATTTTAATGTTGGCATCGAAACTCACACTCAATGAGTTCCAGAGGAAAAATAACGATTCCTTGGCACATTCATAACTCTGCAACAAAAAGTATAAAATTAGTGATACAAAGCCACCCAGCAGCGAGGCAAGAGTGACTTGTCCTGGCTGGAGTAAGTTGTGACACGCTGCTTACTTCATGTGAAAACCAAGAGCAGACAAACAAAAACAAGAGCAAGCCAGTCACACAACTTCTTTCCTTGCTCACTCGGTGGTTTTCCAATAAGAGGACACTCAGGTGGACCCACACTTCCTTCTGATTCTGAGTTACTACCCAAACATTTCCGTGCTGAAAGAAATGCTGCGTTGGCACATAACACCTCAAAGGTGTGAAGGCCTTTGGGCAAAAAATAATAGCAGATTGTTTGTTAGAATAAATAATAAAAAGGGCTATATATAGAGTTTGATACATTTTAAATGGATATTCTCTTTTTTGTAGTTTCTGTTCTGAAGCCAATAAAATCTTCATGTGGGTCTTTGTTTTCACTACTTACTACTTATTCCTTCTATCTATATTCGAACTCCAATATTCTGTCACCTCCCACTTACAAGTGTCAATCTTCCACCCCTTCATTGATTTAATATTCATCCTTACGGCTCACCTCTTTCAAAATATGTTTTAATACTACTTTGGAAGGCAGATCAAAATGATAAGATCTTAAACAAAAGGTTATCTATATTGAATTGTCAAAGATAGAAATAATGCACAATACAGAACACCTCTCCGGAGAGGTGTTCTGTATAGGTTGAACGTTTGGTGAAGAACGTTAATGAAGAAAATGTAAAAGTGTACGGAATTTCCTGTCTCGATGTGTATGTAAGGATAAGAGAGAGAAATAAGTTAAACAGTAATGATTTAAAAATATAACGATAGCTGAGCAGGAGGGATTCCTCTTCCTTCATCCGCAGTGTTTCCTTCCACAGATAATGACTTCACCTGTATCTGCTCTTCACACAGCTGCTAAAGCTTCCTTTTCAACTACGCACTTCTGAGTCATTGGCACAGAAGCTTCACACTTGGGCATTATATGGTTTCTTCAAATGTTTTCCAGAATATCTGCAGTGAATTTTGTGCCACCCAAATCCGTTCTACTGTCCACACTTCCCCCACTCACACCCCCGCCTTGGAAGCCCTGCACTCGCACAGACTAAGTGCTTATTGTTGCTCTAAATCATCCCATGCCTTGTTCAGTTCTTTTTCCTCCTTCAAGAAATCTCTTGCCTTCTGCCTATGAAACATGATACCAGTTTTCAAGAATCATGTCAAACTCATGAACTCACATACAACATCTCTTAATACTTACCCTACCTATAATCAGCATGGAATTCCACTAATCCTGCCCAGCATGGAACTTCCCCTTTCTCACCACTATTTCTCATTTCCCAACACTCATCAGCACGCCTGTTCGGTTTTTCTTTCTCTCACATTCTTCTCACTGGCTCATGGTAAACTCCCTCTGGGGGTACTCTACTCCCCACACCCCAGGCATTTTCAGGGTAGGGGCGGCAGATTATTTATAAAATAATAAAATAATAGTAGAAACTATTATTCATAATATCTTGAATAATGTAGAGAGAAAAAAAAAAGAGTAGTTAAAGAATTTGCTTGAAGGCTGGCATCTAACTAATGTTCCCAATTTGCCACATGAAGAATCATAAAGGTATTCTGACGTCTATCCACAAAAATCTAAGCTCTTTTGTCCTTCAATACTGGGACCTGACGTGAAGCTTACAGGGAGAGCTGTGTGCATTCTTGCTGTCTTATGAGCATCGCCTATTCATAGTCTGCATCTCCTAAGTGATACCTAGCGGAACTCCATTGTATATTTCACACTCTGCACTTAGCCAGAGCTATTGATTTTCAATGAATCCCATTTAAAATGCCTGGTTTTATTATCACAGTCATCAAAAATTCTAACTATATCAACTCCTTGCTTAAAATATGTAATTGTTCACCTTGACACCAGAACTAAAATCATAAATCCCCTGAGGGGTGCATTTGCCAGATACAATTCATAACACCCCAGATTCATGCATTTGCCTTCTTGCAGGTGGGACAATAAAAGCAGAGGCTTCTGCTGTTTGGAGTCCTTGTTGCTGCCGCAGTGGGGGAGCCCGGATGCTTCTCCTGTTGTGCAAACAGACACACTGACTAGGCTCACAGGGCCTGGAGCTGGGAGAGAGGGGGGTTTCACTGGTTCTGGTGACAAATGTGGAGAAATCGAGGAGCCTTTGATTGATGGGAGAGGACTTTGATTGATGCGAGACCGAGCAGGAACCGGCGCCAGCTGCTGAACCGTCCCCTGGACAAGCGGCCTGGTCGAGGCTGCCCGCGTGTGCCGGGCACTACGTCACCGTTTTGACGGTTTGGGTCAGTGGGGCCTGACGTAATCAAAGCAGCCAGTAGAGGCCGTTGTCCAAGAAGAGCAGCTTGGGGTGCAGAGAGGGGAGGTCCCCAAACCTCAAAGGCGTGTGGGAGGAAGGTAAGGAGCATTGGCTAGAATGACGTCAGGCCCTAATTCCCCGCCACGAACTGAAGGACTTTCTCGGTGGTTCAGAGAGTGGGTTGTCGTGAGCCTGCCCGTGTGGCTGGCCTCATCCCTGAACAGGGCCTGGGGGCGTGGGGGAGGCATCCAGGTCCAGTGATTTTGTTTGTGATGCTTTATCGATGTCCCTTGAACACAGGCAGCGACACCTGCTACAGATCACACGCCGGGCATTGATCCTGCAACGCTAACTTGTTCCTTGTCACTGGCTGTCCCAGCAGGCGGGTTACTTGAGGGCTTGTCAATACAAAGCTCCAAAGTACATACTTACCTTCGTTTTCTACCTTTCTCCTTGTGCACTTATCATTCACAGTCTGTTTAACTTCACTGAGGATTAGCGTGAAAGGGGCCGAGCGCACCCTAGCACTCCCTTACTTGCCAGAATTCATCCTAAGGAAAAGATTTTCTCAAAATCCAGTCTCGCTCACTGAAGCTGGAAAGTTCATTTGCAAATTCTCTCACCGACATCGATACCATAGAAAAGCAACCTGATTGCATGATGTGGTAAAATGGACCGTTCAGGAGAAATAGTAGTGGGGCCATTGATGTAAGAAGATTAAACTCGAAATTTCCTCTGACTCTAAATTATTCCTGAACATGGATGTGTTCCTGTGCACTAATACTTAATATTTTTCTTTTCTGAAAGAAATTCATAAAAGGCTTACATCTTTGCCATTGAAGATGCAGACAATAGATACAAATATACTGGAATAAATGCATGACCTTTGTTAATTAGGTTGCCTGGAATCTCCCATGCTTAAATTTCTTCATCTGTCAATGGGGGTGTTAACTCACTAACCTTATTTGATTGTTTTAATATTTAAATACTTTGGTATAGAAATGAATACTTAATATATTGACAGTGACATGCATAGATAAGCATTGGTTTTTCATATTATCTCTACCTTTAGATATTTAATTTGTTTAAATTTTTATATATTTTAAAAACTAGTCTTATCAAATTATTGACAGAAATAAATTATAATTATAAAATTAAAAAAATAACAGAAATATAAACCCCAACATATATAGGTGGTTTTGTCTAAGACAAAAATCACCAATAGCCTATGAAAGATAGTATGTATCTTGATCAGCACATTAGATATTCTTCTAATAGACAATTACTTTCTTTAAGAATAGGATTGTCTCTGAAATATATATACTACCTGCAAGTATTTGAATTAAAGGAACTTGGGAAATATTGCAGCATATATTTAAACTTACCCAAATAATGAGTCAGTGAAAGATAAGAATGTAAAACAAATCAATTTATGAGCAAGTTAAGTATATATATCTGCATTAAGATATTTCTCCATAGTCTCAAAGGACTAAAAACAATCTAAATGATAATTGCCTCTATGCAAAGACCTAAAGAAAAATGGGTAGGTGGAAAGGGAAATCAATATTCCTTGGAGAAAATATTATTTGGATATTTAGAATGCTCTGTTGGAATCTAGGGTGTTCCATTTGCAATGCTTATGATTTTTCTCTCATTTCTTCTGATGCGATGTACCCAGATTCTTCTTTATAACCCATTAATAAAATTTGGTAGAGTGATTCACTCTATTTAAGGGACTTTCAGCAGTTTTTGTGGAGAATCAGCACGATCATCTGTGTTCTTGGCACTGTACCAAGCAAGGAGACTTCCTAATGATGGAAAATTCCTTACTTCTTACAAGTATGATGAAATGTATTTCTTTCTAGCTTACAAGGGAGTTAAAAAAATCTGGTACTATATTATGACTTCTAAAAGTTCACTTTTGGAACTTTTAAAAAAATTATATTTATATTATGTAAATAAACATTTACATTACACATTTACATTACATAGAGCGCTTTGTGAACAATTTTATTTTATTTTTTTAAGATTTATCATTTGGAATCAAAGGTAACATTTTGACAGAATACTTTCATGTCAGCAAGAAACCACGCGAGCACAAATACAGTGGAGAATCATCTTTAAAGTACTGCAACTAAAACAAAAACAAAGAGACGTCTAGCCAGATTTCTGTGTCCAGGCTTCACAGATGAACCAGAATTGGGAGAATCCTCTATCAGCAGAGGGACAGGGAAAAAAAATATGCCAGTTTTTCAGATGAAAAGGAGAATTATACCAAGAGAAAATACAAATGTATAGCAAGGACTGGAGAGCACTGGGAGCAGGGTAAATAATGAATGAAGATAATATAAAATTAGTTTTCTTTTTTATATTTAATTGTCTAAAGCAAAACCACCATGATGTGGTGAGTGTTCACAGCATATGTAATGATGAAATGCAGGACAAGAGTGACACAGGGGGAGGGAAGGAGGGCACTGTGAGACTTAGCCACTATTCCTCCATCTGTGTATCACCGCCATCTTAGTATTTCAAGTTTTGTTTACTCAAGACCAAACAGCCTGCATTCCAAAGAGGGTTTATGACCCCCACCCCACTCTGGTCTTATCTCTGATGCCCAGCCACAGCGGAGCGGAGCCGAGTAATGGGTCTAACTGGCCATAAAATAGAACCGAGCAATGCAGGCCACCAATGGGGTCAAACTAGCCATGAAATAACTGTGTACCCACCGTTGTTAAGAAATGCACCTGTGTAACCAATGAATGATGCACCTATGTAACTAATGAATGATTGCCCACATGATTTAATTTTTAGAAATCTACTTGCACCCCTGTATAAGATCCCTGTTCCCTTTGTTCAGGGCTCCCGACCTCCGCCGTTACATTGGTGCTTGTGGAGAGCCCTGTCTTGAGCCCGTAATAAACTCCTGTGTGTTCTTGCAGCGGCTGTCTGCGTGTCCTTGGGGGCTGCACTGGTTGACGTTGGGCACAACAGGAACGAAACTGTCTTGTTGCAAATTCCAGACAGGGGACACGAAGCAGCGCAAGAGTATGTGACCACGGCTAATTAAAGAGGAATATTGAAAACCTCAGGGCGATCACGAAAAACGTAAAAGTGGAGATATGATAAAATAAAATAATTAAAGCCCCAATTAGCACCAGGGAATCCAGAAAAATGAAAGAACAAAAGGCGCTCATAGAGAAGAGCCCATAAAATGGCAGATTTGAATCCAGACACGCCGATGACCAAACTCAATGTAAATGACTTAAATGACGCGCCTCGGCAGAGAGACAGAGGCCGTGGACGGGACAGGGATTTGTGAACTCACCAGTGGGACGTGCTCCTCCAGCAGGAGGACGTCGCCCCAGGGCAGGCTGGAGCACCTACGTGTGTGTCACGCATTTTGGAGCAGGGGTTATTATTTGAAACGAAGCGAGATACTCATAGCACAAGGGTCAATTTCCTCAAAGATAAAACCATGTAAAATGTGTATGTTTTTAGCTTGAACTACATTAAAAAACGACAACGTCGAGAGTAGACAAATATAAAATTGCAGCTAAAAGCTTCAAGACTTTCTTTAACTGCTGATGAATTAGAACACCCAAACAAAGCTAGCTGCCAGTTTGGCCTTGCTAGTATGTCTGCGTCGCCCTCTCTTACAGCATCCAATTTACTTTTTTCACACGCACGGGAGAAACATTCCCTACGAGAGACCATGTACTGCTACAAAGCAAGTTAAAAAATAGAAACCATCTACAATTTTCTTCTCATAAGATTACACTGGATACTGAGGAGAGGAAGCAATCCACAGTAAAATTTCATAAGATTGTAGAATCCAATGTTTGGTTTGGACGGTTCTCACGTGTGAGGTGGGCTCTCCTGCGGCTCTGATCTCCGTCTCCCGACGACCAGCCTCCCTCCCCACGCTGCTGGCCAGCTGTATGTTTTCTTTTTCTTTTTTTTATTTTAAAGATTTATTTATTTATTTATACAAGCACCGAGTACAGTCAGATGAGCGGGAGGGTGAGAGGATTCACCAGAGACAGAGCGGGGAACAGAACAGGCAGACAGATGAAATACACTGCTGAGGGGAGCAGCGGGCATGGCAGGAGAGGTCTGCGCACCATGTGGGACCCTCGCCGGTGGCCGGGGATCGAACCGGCGCTGCAGAGGCTGTGGGCAGCTTCGCAGCCCAGCGCTCAACCACTGTGTCACCAGGGGAGGCCCCCAGCTGTATGTTTTCTTTGGAGATGTCCCTATTTAGCTCTTCTGCCCATTTTGGGGGGTGGTTTGTTTTTTGTTTGTGGAGTTGTAGTCGTCTTGGTTGATCCTGGGTAGCAGCCTCTTGTCAGATGTATGGTGTGCAAATATTTTCATATCAAGGCAAAATTTAATTGAACTCACACACTTTCTAACGGTCCCCTTTCATCCACTGCCTTCTTTAACTTACTGCTAGAGGCTTTGCTTTCCAAGGGGAGCTGTAAAGTGTTGCCTTCTTGCTTATTTATTAACTTAGAAATTTATCTCCTCACAAGGTCTCACTGCTCATCTCCAGCACTGTCGTTCTGGGCCAGTGCCCTCTCTGGCGTCGCCCATGGAGAGGACGGTTTATGCCAGTTTACACAGAGCACACTCAGCAGAGCGATGGGCGTGTGGCCGCTCCCCAGCAGCGCCGTTAAGTTCCAAGCCTGTCTGCAGACAGTTAGGGGGCGACATTTTCGACCTTATGAGTACACATCCTCATGTGGACTACCGGTTCATCTTTCCCATGATGTTATTCTCACATATTCCAAGTGCATTGGTCAGGATTTTAATAACTTCTACTGATCTGCCACATTCATATGCTACTCTTTGCCTAAATTTACAATAATATTGAGGGAATCAAATATGTTGAGATTGATTCTGGTGGAGGCTGAACATGCAAGTGCTTTCACGTAGAAAATAAATAAAATGGGGTGGGAGAGTCTCAACTTCTCACACTTGGCTCCTGAGAGCTGCAGAGCCTTGTATGTGACCTCCCTAGGTGCGTGTGTGTTGTGTGTAGGGTATGTGTGGCATGTTTGATGTGTGTGGTGTGTGGTATGTGTGTGGTATGGGGGTGTGTGTGTGGTGCGGTATCTGTGTGATATGTGTGGAATGTGTGTGTAGTATGGTGTAGTATGTGTGTGGTGTGTGGTGTATGTGTGTGCGTGAGATGTGTGGTAGGTGTGCATGGTATGTGGTTTGCGTGCTGTGTGGTGTGTGTGGTGTGGTGTGAAATGTTCCAAACACCTACGTAAAGGTCTTGGTTGTCAAGAGCCTGTTGTTAGGAAAGAAGCGTTACGTGAATAAGTTCATGTTAAGGGTTCATTTTCTTTTTTGAGTTGTTGGATTTAAAACCTGATAAGGGAAGAGGTTGGAGCTAATCAAAGCCACATACACGATGTGGGCGGGCAGAGAAGGCCTCCTTCTCCCAATGCCACACGTCCTCCCTGAATGCAGCGCCCTCTCGTTTCATCGGTTTCTGTGACACACTCTTTAGTAACAGCAGAAGCTGATGGAAGTGTGCCAACAGCTCAAAATATTATGGATCCTTATTTCCTATTTTTCCCATTTATCAGCTTGCTTTAATCATTGGGCACAGAGTGGTTCTACCTGAACCTCTTATGGCTAGAGAAGCAAATTATGACACATCCTGTGTAATTTCTGTTATGTAATTATGATTCAGGGTCAAACCGATCTCACCTTTTTCTCTAAGAAATTGTCTTCCGGAAGAATAGGGTGAGGCATTTTTCAATGACTGTTTTGTAATTTAACTTTTTCATAGATGCAGCATGTCACCTGTAGATCTGTTAGTCCAAAGTCAGCCACTTGTTAGTGAAAAGAGACTGTTGCTGGACATTATTGATATATTATCACCATCGAGTAATTTCTCTGCCAAGGAGCAGTGAAGCACTCCCCTCTCCATCGGTTACATTCAGCCAATTTCAAAATAAGGATTCGAGGCTGCTGCTACAGATATTAAATCTGGTGAGGGCGCGAGTTCTAGGCGTCACGGACACTGTGCAGATACTTCAATCATGTCCTCAAAGAGGCTTTTACTTTTCTTTCCAGACTAGTTTATTTCCACTGAAAAAAAATGGATGTGCTCAGAATTAGCCTGTGAAATAAATGGCACTGGTCCCTCCTGACTCATAAAACATGTCCTAAGATGTCAAAATAGTTTAGCCTCTTGTTTTCAAAAGCGATGCTCTACGGTGCTGCCAGCGGTGAGGAATGGAGCGCCCGGCTAGAAGCAGATAATAAGAACAAAGTCATATTTTAAATCAATGTATTTTAAAGTTCGTGAAATCAAATTTCACTTCACACGCTCTATTCTGCAAATTCTTCTGGATTGCTAAAGGGAGAGACGATGCACTTCTTATTCCTGAAGAACAAACCGAAACTCAAGCAACACATGCAGCTTGTGGAAAGAGAGGTCTAACCTGCAGCCCCTGCACATTCCTCGGGCCTCCTTGCATTTCATAAAGTCCTCTCCGTCCTGAGGACCAGGGGAGAATCGGCTCATCCATTTCCACTGCTCTAGCATTTCACGTGCGTGTTCCCCCCTCACTTACTCACGGCAGGTGTGAGGAAGAACAGCTTCTGGGGTTCAGAGGCAGTGAAGCAGCCCCCAGTTGCTCGGGCCCTGCTGGGTGGGCACAGGCCCAGCTGTGGCGGTGCAGGTCCACACTCAGGGGCCAACAGAGGGGAGCCTCAAGGTCACCCCTGCGCCCCCTGTGAGGATGGAGGGTGGTGCTCCTTAAGCTAACGAGGAGTGCTCCCCAACCTGAGGGTGAGTGAGACCCCCCACGACGGCACACGTTTCTCCCAGAAATATATTTGAAATTCTGATTTCGGATCTCTCTAATGAATAAATTAAGCAATAGCTGGTGCTACTGAAGAAGATTTGGGAGTTTTATTTTCCAGAGACATCTTCCAAATGACGGGGGAGAGTATTTTAGAGAAGTTAAATAATGAATCGTTTTAATACTGGGAATAAAATTGTAACATATTTGTTAATATTATACTCACCATTCATGATATGCTTTGTAGCTAAAGAAACAAAGCCATATTACACACGACTGATTTCTATAAAAATAATGAAATACAACAATATGTTCATAATGCACATAAAAATATTCCTAATTATTAAAAGTATGGCTTCAAGAAAATGCTTTATTTTAATATGAGCCCACCCAGGTGGCTTTTTGGGAAAGATTTATTTCTGCAATAAAATAGATATTAAATTTGGATTATAGATTTGAAGTAATTATGTAACCTGAAAGTATATGCTCTAGTAAGAACAGGCTATTTCTTGAACGGCCTTTCCGCTTTGACATGATCTTCTTTTTAAAACTTTTTCCATGAGTAAGTTTTCCAAGTTATTTTTACTGAGTCAGTATATGTGTGACAGATTTTCTATTCTTATCTGATTGAAGTTCCATCACCCGGATCTCATAACGCTCACTGGTAGTTAGACTTACAGACCCATCAAAAATTAGCCCGATGATTTTGAGTACGCTACATCATTTGAGTCTTAGTTTTCTCCTCTCTAAATCAAATAGCCTCCATGAAATAAATAAATGATGCCTTCTCCCCCGCTCTGTATGTCTGTGATGCCTCACATCTGTGGTGTCTCGTCCTATTAAAATGGAGAAATATGACAGCAAAAGCTGCGCACGGTGGAGTCTTGTCATTTTAAGTTGAGATTTCATCTTACTCCTTAAAGATTCAAAATAGGAAATGCATCGAACAGAGAAGAAATTAGTCAACAATAACAGCACGCTAGTTTAAAAAGCGAAAGATAATGATGATGGGCCTCCTGGTGACTAGGCCACGCGTTCTGAAGTGCAAAAGCTAAAATCCATGTTCCTTTTGTTTCCCTTTTTCTTGTAGTTTAAGATTAAAAAATCCCAAGGACCCATGCATGCCACAAAGCTAAGAGCCAAGGGGACGTTTTCACTTTACTCACCTCAGGAAAATTCGGAATCTCCGTTCCTCTCTCTCTCAACAACACGCAACTCTTCAGATGTCTAGTTTTGTGCCAGAACCCC
Source organism: Talpa occidentalis (assembly GCF_014898055.3). Classification (NCBI taxonomy): domain Eukaryota; kingdom Metazoa; phylum Chordata; class Mammalia; order Eulipotyphla; family Talpidae; genus Talpa; species Talpa occidentalis. The sequence goes on from NW_023605194.1 coordinate 116,954,649, forward strand.
TGTCACACGGCGTTTCTGAGTGTGCATGTGTGAGCCCTGGGCCTGAGCTCTGCTCACTCTGTTTCCCTTTCCGCAATGCTGCATATCATTTAATTTTTAGTGTAATAAAGCACCGCATTCAACATGATTTTTAAATTTCAAGCACTATACAAAGAGCTCCGGCATGCGTCGTCTCTTCCTCACACCCCCTCTCCAGCGGCCCCTGGAATTATTTCTGATTTTAGGTCTTGTCTGGGTTTCCCCGCAGTAGTGCCGCGGGGTCTCCCCAAGGCCCACCTGCTCGGACCAGCTCAGGGACCCCGGCCGTGGGCGGCACGTCTCCCACTTGTGGGGTGAATCACACGCGTCCCAGTGGCTCAGAGATGGTGCTGGAATGTGCTAGAAGGGAATGAAGTAATGTATGGCACTCGGTTTAAAACACAGGCGCCAAGAGGGGAACTGCATTTCGAAATGATGGTACCGGGATGATGTGAACAGTGTTCTGATAGACTGGAGGAGGTGGTCAACCAGCTCCCAGGAAAATCCAGCTTCCAGGAGTTGACAGAGTTAACAGAAAATGTGCGTGTCCTCAGCCCACATGCCTGCGTGACAAGAGTCATCCCAGAGAGCGAGTACCTGGCGGAGGCTGTTTCCTGGCAAATGCCATACAATAGTCAGGGAATGCACGACGCCAGGTTTATACAAAATCCTGCACAGAGGAGAAGGAGGTGGAATTCTCTCTAACTTTTGTTTTCTTTTAATTGAGGATAAACTCTGCAAGCAAGCAAGCTAAACACATATAAAATTGATGACTGAATCTCCCTTAACATCTAAGTGCAAACAAGTGTTTGCAAATGGGATCTGTCAATGCATGAAGAGATGTTAAAACACCGGCCTGTAAACTCTCCTCGGAGTGTCCGTTCCAGGAAATCCGAGCTGAGTTACACTCTCACACTTCATCAAATCAGCTGCTGATTGGGCTCTTTTAAATGCTAAATAGCTACCTTGTTGGATGAGCTGTACTTCCATGTATAGACACATCATATTATATATGACACCCTATTTTCAGTAACTCGCAATGCATATTTCTAACAATATATTTTCATACAACTCTCTTTTCCTCCTGGCACTAACTCTTCATCTGTTTTTTCAATTTTAATACCTTATTTTTTTTAAAGATTTATTTATTTATTTATACAAGCACTGGGTACAGGCAGAAGCGCGGGAGGGTGAGAGAATTCACCAGAGCCAGAGCGGGGAGCAGAACAGGCAGAAGGACCGAAGTACACTGCTGAGGGGAGCAGCGGGCGGCAGGAGAGGTCTATGTGCCATGTGGGACCCTCGCAGGTGGCTAGGGAGCAGCCGGGATCGATCCGGCGCTGCAGAGTCTGCGGGCAGCTTCACAGCCCAGCGCTCAATCGCTGCGCCACCGGGGAGGCCCTTAATACCTTATTTTTTTTAATTTTGTTGAAATAACAAGGACTTATAACATTACATAAGTTTCAGTATATATTATTAAAAATCAACATGAATGTACAGCATTAATTCACTGCTAAAAGTCCAGTTCTACCCACTGTAAAATTGACACCTTATGTCTTTTTTCTAGATTTCAAGATTTCAAAGTACAGTAAATCTGGGTCACCCCTCATGTAAATAAAATCATTCAAGTCGTCACTGATGCCACAGCAGTTAAGAGCACAGGCTCCCGACTCAGACACATGGATTTGGGCCCCAACTCGCTTACATTTTTTTGTTTACACATATCTTAAATCTCATTTTTTATAAAATGGTTAACAACAGCAATTTCCATGATAGTAGAATCTCCCCGTTAACTAGTAGCTTTTGTGAGTTTTATTTTCTAAATGACTGTGAGTATTAAATCCCCAAATCAATATTGTAATGTTATGCAGAATTAATACATAGATTAGTAACAGAAGTAAGCCTATCTTGAGGTTACTTCTGTGTAAACAAAAAGTTTATTTCTGACTAATGAAAATGAATTTTTAATTTTTTTTTTTTAGTTTGAGAGTCATAGAGCTGGAACACCCTTTTAATAAAGCATAAATAATTGCTTACATTGATTTTATGTATTTTTTGTGAATATAAGGGCATTTACCAATGGCAGATTCACAGTTTTAGAAAATGTGTGCTTTCATGGACCTGCTTGGAGAAGCCTCTATTTAGAAAGAAGAGATAATTTAATGAAAGGGACTTTGTGCTGATATTTATAAGACTTGACCTTCGATCTCATCTGTAATCTTATGCTAACTTCCATAAGATAATTAACCTCTTTGATCTGTGAAGTAAATATATCACGTTATAAATAGAAATATTATGTGGTGGCCCAAAATAGCAGCTGACCTATGAAAGCCATATTTTATTTTCATATCAAAATCTAGGGCATAGGAGAAGAAATACGAGGCAGTAAGCTCAGCTCCCCCAATGGCCTGTACACCATCCATTCTGATATGAACAGCAAACCTTTCCGTCATTTCAAATAATGTCTTTTGGGATCTGTTCCATGATGCTTATGCAAAATATCTTGCAGATGTTTTATTCCTTAACATTTGCAAACTTTGGGTTTCATCCTCAAGAGCCTTCTGTTTTGTTTAAGGCCGGGTAGGGTAAATGTTGGTGCAAACTCATTAGCATCAAAAAATACCAAGATGCTCAGATAGTAAATTCCAAAGCAAATACACGTGGTCTCGTTATAGAGTTACCTAGATTTTACTTTAATGCCCAACCTATGAAAAACAGAGTAAAATGATGAGTTCAGGTCAGCTTTCTTAACTCTGTTTAGAATGGAAAAAAATCTTTTATAATTTTCATGTTTAATAAGCTTATTTGACTTATTGCCAATAACTTTCACTTAATTTAGAAATGTTCCTGGTTCCTGGTTTCTAGGTAAAGAATCTTTCATTATTGAAATACTTATAATACAGATAACTGTTACTAACTTTTCGTGACATCGATTTAATTAATATCAGTTTGATAAAAGGAAAAGAATAAAACAATCTTCTTAGGTAAATATAAATTTTAGAATAGCATCCCCTTGATCTTTTGCCTCTTATGAGAGTTTTTTACTTGGCACTAGAAAAATATTCAAATATTTCTAATTCCACATGTCACCAAGAAGTACTGCCATGAGAAATCCAATGAAATGGTGAGGCTGTGCAAGTATCTTTAAAGCCAGTTCTTTAATCTTGTGCAGTAAGGATCTGGAACTAGAAAATCTTCAAGGACCCATCTTATCAATGTTTTAATGAGAAAAAGAAAGTTTCTCCAGTCTTTAAAAAAAAAAGTATGCCCTATTCCTATAAATAAAATATTCAAAACGATGCCTGAAATGTAAGTGGGACAAAAGGAAGAACAAAGTTATGTCACGAGTGAAAAGGACCCTCTTACGTAGTTGCTGGAAATGCAGACTGGCCAGGCCCTCAGGAAACGGTATGGAGATTTCTCAAAGCAGCAACTCCACTCCTAGGTATCTACCTGCAGGAAGAAAAACACCAATTCAAAGGGACAGATGCACTTCTGTGTCCACTGCGGCACTATTTACACTAGCCAAGATGTGAAAACACCCCCAGTGCCCAAGGACAGATGACCGGAAGGCAGTGGCCCGGAGGCTGCAGTGTGCACACACACGGGGGAACCACTCCGCTATAAAAAAGACGAAATCTTGCCATTTGCAGCGTCTTGGAGGGAGCTGGAGGGGATGATGCTGTGCACATTAGTCAGGAGAAGACAAGGAAGGCCCAGTGTGGGAGATGAACATTCAGCTGACATGATTTGGAAAGGAGAGTGATTTTTAGACAGGGCGGAACACGCTCGACTCAAGGACACAGATAATCACACACATAAATACGCAAAAGGAAGAGAAACACACATGTGACCACTTGACATCCAAGGCAGGGTTGAGGATGGGCAAGCGTGGAGAACTGCGCAGAAGCAAACACTGTGGAAAATTCCACCAAGCACACGGAAGAGGCGCTTAGTGACAAGGACGCTGAGATCCTTAGATGGAGACAGGCCACAGAAGCAGAGCGGGGACCCTGCCTCCCTGACCTTGCCGGGCTGAGAGTTAGAGGAGGTTCTAGAAGAGCGGCCAAGGGCAGGGGGCCTCGTGTGGTTGTGTCCGATGGGATGAAGCTGGGAGCCCTTGAAGGACCCAGTCACTTGAATTTGGACAGAAAACGCCTGTGGCAGCCAGAGCGTCACCCTGACCGTCAGTGTCTAACACTGGACTTTCCTTGGCGGTGCTGACGGAGCAGGAAGGTCTGATGACAAGGCCGGAGCCGGGCGTGCTCCCTGGCTTCTCTGCCAGTGGTGGGGCGGCCAGCCGTGAGGACAGACACAGACCCGCTGGGAGCTGCCCCCACAGAGTGGATTCAGACCTGGACTGATGTTGAGGCCATTTGCATGTCATATGCATATGGCCATGCATATGTCACTTTGCTCCACAAATGTGACATATCCCAAAATCAGCAGAGTCTTCCGTCTGGACCTGCAGTAGCAACGGCCTCGAGTGTAGTGATTCGTGCTGTCATATGTGCTTCCATCAGCACAAAGATTGTTCATTTTCGATCTTTGAAATCGTGAAAGAAATCATCAGACTCTAGCACATTTGCACGTTCTATTAAAATCACTGATCTAAAATCCAATGGAAGGACATATTGCTTCATTAAGGTAGTATGGACTGCCTGTTGGCCATTTGTATTTCCTCTTTGGAAAAATGTCTTCAAAGTTCTTCTGCCCATTTCTTGAGTGGATTGTTTATTTTGTTTTTGTTGAGCCATGTGAGTTCTTTGTAGATCTCTGTGATCAGTCCCTTATCAGTTGAATGGAGTGCAAAGATTTTTTCCCAATCAGTGGGGTGTCTCTCTGTTTTGGTTAATGTCTCTTTTGCTGTGCAGAAGCTTTTCAGTTAGATGTAATCCGAGGTGTTTGTCTTTTCCTTGACTATCTTTGCTTTGGGTGATGAGTCTTTAAAGATGTTATCGACGTATGTCTTGTGATGGTGCACAGGTGCATTGGTGAAGGAAACTCTATGGGGACTCCACCTTAGGGGGTGAGGGGAAGCAAATAATGTTTAAAAATGAGCAATGATGTAAAAAAAATTAAAAAACAATAATTAAAAAAAAGAAATAAAAGATAATATGGACTGGGCCTCCCTGGTGGTGCAGCGGATTGAGTGCAGCGCTGTGAAGCTGCAGCGAGGGTTCCATGCCCGCGGGCCAGGGTTATTCCCACATGGCATGGCAGACCTCTCCTGTCTCACCCACTGCTCCCCTCAGCAGTGTACTTGGGTCAGTCTGCCTGTTCTGTTCTCCCCTCTGTCTCCAGTGAATCCTCCCACCCTCCCGGCCACTGGCCTGTATTCCAGTTCTTGTATAAATAAATAAATGTTTTAAAAAAAAAGATAATGTGGACTGAGTTTGACTTTGGACATGTCAGAAAATGACAGAGATTTACTTCAGGATGTTTCTGTCATTTTCTGTAAAGAGAACAATAGCATCTCCCCACAGGAAGTTGCATTCAACTGTCTTGTAAGTTCTTTCTACAAACATTCTCAAGGAAAGCGATGGACGAAAGGTCCTATTTAATTTAGCATATCTGTGACTGTGAGTTGAAATTCAAACATTTCGGTCTATTTTAACTAGAGAAATGTATACACGCTTCAAGGGAAACATTATAAAATATATCTTATAAGGAAAAGACTTAACAACTATCTACTGGGATGTACTGATTGTATATTATTGTGTTCTTGATAACTTTGCTGACCCAATTCTAAACATGAATGGACATTAAAAATAGTGGTTGAGCTACTAAAAATTCTGTTTAGAGAAATTTGGTCTAAAAGGTATTGTATTGGAATTCATGACTAAACAAACTACAAAACTATTGAGATCCTTTGTCAATAACCAAAATGAGGTAATATTGTAAACATCTAAAAAATATCAGTGCAGCCTCAACAACAAGGGTGGACACCACCAGGGGAAGCGCAGGAAGCAGATGAAATAACCCGGGCCTGCTGGTCAAGACCAGAGCCTCTTTCTCCCATGTCTTACCCAGGTGGTGCTCAGCACCCCCAGTTTGCTGATTGCATCCCAAGCGCCTTCTTTCTCACCATAAGAAAAGCAAAGGTCACGTTTTCATGTAACTGAGCAGAATTCTAAGAGATAGTGCAATAAATGCAATATTTTATGATACTAATTTATTTTGTAAGTACTTTTGTTTTTCTTATGTTTTCCAGTTTTTTTCCTTTCTTTTAAAGAAATAGGATACATTTTGCATTGTTTGAAAAACAGCCATATCATTATGTTTGAATATTAAATATCTTATTACCATATTGTTTCATGTAGCCTTGGTTAATTCTTCTCACTTGTCACTACATTTTCAATGACTTCATCATTTCTATTTTTTGCCAGATTCTATTTCCAATTAAGTTTTGTTATTAAGAGCATGGAATGGTTTATTAATTTTCTCCTTTTCTTGAAAAGGTAGCTCTTTGATTTATCAGTGTATATTTTATTCTTTTCAAATTCATTTATTTCTGCCTTCTGATTTATTTTGCTTTCTTTTGGTGTAGTATTTCATATTTCATTAATTAAATGATCATTCACATATTTTTTCTTGATTATCAGTGAAAATATTAAAACACTATACTGTGTCTGGTCACCCCTTTGCCAAGGACAGTTTCAGTGAGACATGTCCCTTTTCCAGAATTTGGGGTAGCACTGTATGCCAGGGAACACAGTCTAGTTTGCATGATATTAACAGAGAAACAGAGACAGGATCTATGGCTTACACTGGGCTAAGCATTTATTTATTTTATTTTTTTAAAGATTTATTTATTTATACAAGAACTGGGGTACAGGCCAGATGTGCGGGAGGGTGAGAGAATTCACCAGAGACAGAGAAGGGAACAGAACAGGCAGACTGAAGAAATACACTGCTGAGGGGAGCAGCGGGCAAGACAGGAGAGGTCTTCGTGCCATGTGGGATCCTCTCTGGCCTGCCGGGATCAAAACCTTGCTGCAGAGCCTGCGGACAGCTTCACAGTGCGGTGCTCAACTGCCTGTGCCACCAGGGGAGGCCCTGGGCTAAGCATTTAATTTAGTACCTTGTATATAGAGACAATTAAAATATTTAGGATTTCCCCGGGAGGAAGTTACTGTTCAATTCTTACTTTATTGATGATGTAAGGTGTAGGGATATTGTTGTAGAGCAACCCCAATACAAAACGGGGTGCCTGACTGTGGGTCCTCACCCGCGCGCTTAAAAGGACTTATCAATGCTCTACTGCAGGCACACGTGAAAGGTTAATAAAAGGTTTATTTACAAGGGAAGGGGAAATGAGGAAATGTTCCCCTTTTCTTGTAAATAAACCTTTTATTAACCTTTTACGTGTGCCTGCAGTAGAGCATTGATAAGTCCTTTTAAGCGCGCGGGTGAGGACCCACAGAAAAGAGTCAAAAACAACCAGACAAGCCCGGAAGAAAAAAAGCAAAATCAACATCAAGATAAAAGCTGCCATGGTCACCTCTCCACGGGTCTCACCCACATCTGTGTCACCCAGTCCACGACCAAAAGACAAGCGCAGTTTCTTCACGTGTCTCTAGGCTCCATGCGCCTCCTCCAGGTCTCCTGGCTCCATCCTGCTTCCTTCCTCAGTCTCTTCTGCAGCTTCTCCTCTTCCTGCTCAGCTCCACCCTCCCTTGGGTGGGGCAGGGAACCTCCCCCTTTCCTGGGGACCACCCTGTTGCAATATGACTGTTAGTGGTTATGATAATCAAAATACATATTAATACAATGGTTGCATGGAGCTATTGTCAATAATATATAGAAAACCTCCTCTAATCAGCTATTATTAACTTTTAACTCCTTGCCCCATCTTTGCAATTTTCTCTAAGAAACAGACTCTCTGTGGTTTCCTAAATGCACACGAAGATAGAATTTTACTTATTTTATTTATTAGATTTCATGATAAATGAAAGTTATCTCACCCAATTTTAATGGGAATTAAATTATAAAAGGAAACAAGGATTCTGTGATCATTTATTTCACTTACTCATTATTTGGAAACTGACTCAACATAGATTTTTTGGCATTTATCTTTTTAAGGTGCTGGAAAATGATTTCTATTTAGCCTTTCCCCCACAATGCAACACTTTTCAAACATAAGACCAATTTAGCTGCCAGAAGAAATGGACAAGAAATTAGGTCTAGTAAAGAAATTCCCCCTCATTTAAGACTGAAAGTATAGATGAGTGCCATTCTGGAGACTCTTAGTTATGATGAAAATTGACAAGTAGATTGGATTTCGATCAACCTTAGTACTGTAATACAGAGGCATAAATCCCAGGAATAATTTAGTGGCTTCATTCATCCATTTAAAGGGAAAAAAATCAGAGTGAATAAAAATATAGTCGAGTATGAATACATTTAATAGGATATTTTTGGGTTTTTAAGAGAATAAGAATTTTTAAGAAATAATGACAACCTTCCTGGTCAAGGTCCAGAATATATACATTTTGTGTACTTCAGAATATTTATAAAAGTGTGTGGGGGGTAAATGACTGGAGGCTAATGGGCTTTCAAGGCTGAGGGTATCTTATGACCAATACAAGGTAAAAGCTGCCATCATGATGGGCTGCGATTCTGAAGTCTCCGCGAACCCAAGGCCATTGAGATGCAATTTTAAATACTAGATTAGGAAGAATCCACTATCCTAGTAACTGTTTTTGTTTTTTTTTTTTGAATCCCAGCAATTTGGTAAAAACATACAAAAATGTTTTCTTCTCCTGTTGCCTTTTTTTCTATTTTATTGTATGACAAAAATAGACAAAATATACTATATGGTAAATAACTTCCACAATAAAAGTTTATCTTAATAAGCATTTTCAACACCATTATGAAAGGCAGGGCAGACGATGTGCTAGAAATGCATCTGTGACATATCTTAACCTGCAATATTTTTACAAAATTTATGAATAAAATGTTATTCACATGGGACCAGATATTTAATTGACTTTTTTAAGTTCACTTCAATTTTAATGTAAAATAGCAATTGTGTTGTCATTATTTTGATGTAAAATGATGTGTTCCCATATGGAGAGCATTTCAGGCAAAGATGTCAGTCTGTATTTAACACTAAGTAAGTTGACGAGGGAACTTACATCTGTGGTTAAATTAGCAAGCCTTTGCGTTCCACCAACAAAACAACGTAATGTTAGAAGGTATTTTAGTCTTACGGTAAAACAGGAGAATTCAGCATTTCATCGAATTGGTACAGAAGTGAAAGGGGACGCCCCTGAGGGTCCGGGCTCAGCGCTGGCCTTAGATCGTCCTGGCGACAGCTGGACGTGTCCCTCGCCTGGTAGCTCCCAGCGCTGGGCACACAGGACTTGCCCTTCCTTGTTCTGCAGAGGCTTCTTACAGAGTGGGTAGCTGCCACCTTGCAAATGATGCCAGTGATGATCTCCAAGACGGTGTCCCTTCTTCGTTTGCTAAACTATAACCTCCTAGATCTATCTTTCAAGATGTGAGCCAACTCGTCATCTCGACGGAGGCTGAGCCCTCCCCAAGGTGTGCAGGCAGGTCTCCCCACAGGACACTGAACAAGCTCCGGGGCGTTCAGAGTCACCTGTGGGCCACTAAGGCAGGCGCGTGACTTCAAGCTGAAGGTGATGGAGACCCGCAGGCCCCCAACGAAAGTCTCTCACTCCATGAGTGATCTCGAAGAATCAAAAGTGGGGCTCTTACCCAGAATTAGGATTTTTACCAGAGATAAACTTTCTAGTCGAGAAACTTGTCTCTATGGCAGGACAGACATCTCCTTACAGGGTGTCTGTCTTTTTTTTTTTTTTTTTTTTTCAGTCACCTGACTTTTGTATAGGAAACTGTGTGTGTTTTGATTTAGTGCTGCCTTCAAAATGAAGGCGTTTTCTATAAATAAAGCAGCACTTTTTTCCCCTTTTACTTTCTGTTTCTTATTCAGGCAAAGATTTTAAGGCTTCCTTTTTATGCTCATCGCATGTGTTTTTAAGAAAAAAAAATAAAAATATCTACCATCTGGTTTAAGTACTTTAGTTCTTTTGCCATTCTAAATTTCTTATGTTCTGGAAATTTAGATTTGCTTTTATCTATGTTCTAATGTGACCTTTGATTTGTCTGAAGAAAGCTGCCGTTACTTTCATTGTCACAAAAACATTGATTTCTGCTACAAAAATCTTTATAAATCACCTGTAAATGTATTCACGGACCAGAATTCTAACATGCATAATTTTGAGGATTTTCTTTAAGAAAATGTGCATACGGCTTTTTAATCTCCTGAAAATTATTCTCTTCTTTGTCCTTACTATCCACCTTAACGAAGATTTCTGAGTGTCCATCCTTAGAATTCACACTTTAGACAATTTCTGGATTTAAGCCTAAGGGAACGCTTTCTCTGCAAGTACCTTGTTTATCATCCCTTTGATTTTATTTAACACATTATCTGACAACAAGGAAAGATCCATGACCTTAATCTTGCTGATCCTCCTGTATTCATTAGGCAAATGCCTAATTTAACAAATGAGTCTCCTGCTTTGCCCTAAAACCAGAAAACTCATTTTTCCTGGAACTAATCAATGCAACAAGTTTAAAAGATCACTTTTTTTTTTTTTTTAGGGGAAAACATAACAACAAAATAGAAAAAAATACGGATTACTTGAGGGCAGCGTTTAATGTGAAATCCACATTTTAAATCTGTGACTCTCGATTATGCAAATTTTCGGAGTGATCTCTGGGCTGCAGCGCCCCGGCCCCTGCAGCAGGTGCAGCGGCCCCACACGCCGCCGGACCGGGTGTTCTGGGAGGTGGCCGGGCCGGGCCGGGCCGGGCCAGCAGAGCAGAGCCGCTCCCATGGCGGAGCCCGACGGGCTGAGATGCGCGCGTTTCCTGAGTTGGGCCGAGGCGCCGAGCATCACCTTGATGTCCCGGGTGCACCTGCTGGACAGGTCCTCACTCTGTTTTACAGTCCAGGGGACTCCTGCCCCGCTGCGTGCGGGCGAGAGCCCTGGGCCGCCTGGTGTCCACGCTCTGACAACAGCCCAGCCGAGTTCAAGCCCCCTGTTTGGATTTTGCATCGTTTTTTAAAAGGTTAACGACGAGCAAGCTTTAAAAAGTTTTAAGTAGAGCTTCCATAGGATCCAGCAATTCCAATCCTGGGTATTTACCCAAAGGACACAGAAACATCAATTCCAAAGAGCACCTGCACCCCTATGTTTATAGCAGCACTGTTTACAATAGCTAAGCTTTGGAAACAACCCAAATGCCCCAAAATAGATGACTGGATCAAGGAGATGTGGTCCATATACACCATGGAATATTACTCAGCATTCAAAAAAGATAAACACATGCCATTTGCAGCAACATGGATGGCGCTGGAAGGGATCATGCTCAGCGAAATAAGCCAGAAAGAAAAAGAAAAATACTGCATGGTCTCACTCATAGCAGGAATCTAGAAAACCTAAATAAGGGACCAGGAAAATGAATAACTATAAGAAATTAAAAATCAAAATCAACAAAAAACTATGAACCAGAGACACTCTATGGGGGTTGGGGGGAGGGGAGGGATTGGGGTCAAAATAAGGGGGTCACAATTGTATGGGGAATATAAAAATAAAATTTATTAAAAAAAAGTTTTAAGTAGCGAAATGTTTTATACGCTAGACGGTGTTGCTATCATGTGCGTTCAGAGGACGGTAGTTAAGGACATGCTTAACGAAAATACTGAGGTAGTGGCATCAAATCAATCAGTTTGAACAGAGCTGGGGAAGACTGGCCAGGAGAAATTTAAGGGGCGCTTGTGGTTTGGGGTGTATTCCTGCTAAGGAAGGGAATGGTAGGAGGAGGTGGTTCTGTCCATGCTGGCAGGTGTGTTCTGCAGACCTGCTGGTTGTGTCTCCAGGAAGCTGAACCCCCAGCCAGCACCTCAGACAGCATTGGCTTGGTTGCCAATGGCCCAGTAAAAATCCTTCCGGACATAGACATCTGAGAATATGGATTGCATACCCTTGCATCATTGCTCTCTGTATCTATCTGATGCAGAGTACAAAAATAATAAGGATCTAGTGGGGTTGAAAATGACTTCTAATTAAGAGAGACCAAGTTTGGGCCCATCCAGCCCCAGGCTTTGCGAGAACATTCTCTTTGTGCAAATTTGGCAGATGGTCACAAGAACCTCTGCAGAGCGTATTTCATGGGTGATGAATTTCATTCCACTGACAGTTCTGGGTCTTAGAATTATATTCCTTCTCTTTATAAATTAGAATTAATGATTATAGTTTTGCTTTCAAGAGTAACAGAGTATAATTAGCTTACCCATTCTTTCAAAGAGTATAATTAGCTTAGTGAGTTCTTCCAAAATTTAAAGACCTCTGACTGCAAAATTGGTGTTTGGTAGAACCAAAAAAAAAAAAAAAAAAAAAGTTAAGATCTTAAATTTCCACTCTATCCAGTAGCCAAAACCTGATAAGATACTTCTTAGTAATGGATCAACTAAACACAAATTTGTATAATGCTAATTAGAGTTGATCATGATCCCAGGAGATGCAAGAAATGTGTATCAACTTGGGCATTTAATCTGGGAGCTAAAAACCCTGATGTGTGCTGCAGAGACTGCATTTCTTCTATCAAAATACAAACGCAGTTTCATTTTTATTGGCTTTTAATATTTTCTATATCCCCTCCCAGGTTGAGAGATGGAACTGATGTTTCTCATCTTGCACTGTGAGTGCATAAGGTCCTGCCCCACTGTCAGGGGAATACTGAGTGGACAGACCATGGCTAACACGAAAGAAAGGGAAAATCCACTGCTGTTGAGCTATGAAACACCTTCTACTTCACAGATGAAAACATGTGGAAAATATGTGTCATGAACCGATGAATATAGGAGCAGCTGTTAATTTTTATTAAGGCTTCATGATATATAGATCATCTTCTAGTAATAACTAAATAAATTATCAAAGAACATATATTTTCATAAATTTAATTATTTATGTAGGTTTGAGAATTTTAGTATTTGACTACAAATCATGAAATTTAATAATCGTTGAACTTTCTATAAATATTTACATTATAGGGCCTCCCCTGGTGGCGCAGCGGTTGAGCCCTGGGCTGCGAAGCTGCCCGCAGCCTCTGCAGCACCGGTTCGATCTTGGGCGAGCGTCCCACATGGTGCGCAGACCTCTCCTGCCGCCCGCTGCTCCCCTCAGCAGTGTACTTGGGTCCTTCTGCCTGCTCTGCTCCCCGCTCTGGCTCTGGTGAATTCTCTCACCCTCCCGCGCTTCTGACTGTACCCAGTGCTTGGATATATAAATAAATAAATCTTAAAAAAAAATATTTACATTATAAAACAAAATGAAAGAAAAACCATGAAGCAAGATGTTTATCTTTTTACACATGGCAGTTACATTATAGTAGCTTATTAAGACTTGATATTTAGAAGAATATTAAAATGACCAAAATTCAGAGGTCTCCAAATATTTAAAAGAGTATGATCATTTCAAAGATTCAAAGAAACTTTGATATATTTTTAGCATAATATTTGTTTTTTTTAAAGATTTATTTATTTATACAGGAATTGGGGTACAGGTCAGAGGTGCAGGAAGGTGAGAGAATTCACCAGAGACAGAGTGGGGAGAAGAACAGGCAGACGGACCGAAGACACTGCTGGGGGGAGCAGCAGGCAAGGCAGGAAAGGTCTGCCACGCTATGTGGGCATCTCCCTGGCGGGCCGGGAATTGAACCTGCGCTGCAGAGGCTGCGGACAGCTTTGCAGCGCTGCAAGCAACCCACTGCACCACCAGGGAGGCCCTAGCATGATATTTGAATAGACTCCTTGTTCTTGGCTAAAAGCTTTCGGAAGATACCATGATATCAATCATTGTTCGAAAGCCAATGAGTGAAGTTGTATAATTGTTCAATAAAGGTCTGACCTTAAGAAAAGCAATCTGAAAGTTCATGAATTCCATTCACCCCAAAATATTTTGCCTGTCTTTCGGACTGAGAAATTAATTTCATGGTGATAATGTTTAAAAGTTCTTCAAGGAAACAGTTCAGGGTTACAACCTCAATTCACTCATGCTGAATGATTTAAAAAGTAAAGCACTAAACAAAAATCTTTCCAGTAACAGGTGAATTTAACAAAGTATTTTATAATACTTTGAGCCCCTGAATTTCTGAAAGGACTCTGCAATCTGGGAAGCTTTTGGGTAGTAGATGCTTTTTTTTTTTTTTTTTTTTTTTTTTTTATAGAGGCATGCTTTATTTATTTGTTTGCTGGTTTGTTTGTTTTGTTTATACATGCACTGGGTACAGTCAGAAGCGCGGGAGGGTGAGAGAATTCACCAGAGCCAGAGCGGGGAGCAGAGCAGGCAGAAGGACCGAAGTACACTGCTGAGGGAGCAGCGGGCGGCAGGAGAGGTCTGCACGCCATGTGGGACCCTCCTCCGGTGGCCGGGGAGCAGCCGGGGATCGAACCGGCGCCACAGAGGCCGCGGGCAGCTTCGCAACCCAGCGCTCAACCGCTGCGCCACCGGGGAGGCCCAGTAGATGCTTTTTCAAAACATTTTTATGAAGTAATTTGGTTAATAACATACAGGTTTCAGGCACACATCTTCATCATAACAATATTTCAAGGTGGTGATTAGTAAGTCGCTTTTCTATCAGTCCATAAAAAAAATGTTTATTCACAAAATACATGTATTTCCCCTACTCTATATTTAAAGCAAATTAGGGACTATGTTCTGAAGATGTGTCAGAGGCTTGGCTCTCTCAGTCTGTCCTCCTTGTCACTTTGCAGAAAAGATAACGGCTTCAGGAAAAGCTGGCCAAGTCCAAACGCATTGCAGGCGATGGTGGCTGGGACGGATCTTGGCCCGCCCGTGCATGGAGCCGGAGCGCCAGACCCATGTCAACAGGGAAGAACTAGCTCAGGACAAGGTGATGTAGCAGTGCTCTACATTTTACTCAATTATCGTAAGGTTATTCATTTATCATTAATAACATGAACACCCACACCTTGAATTTGGGTACCAAAAGAAGTGTTTTTATTGGTGTAGCAAACTCACTGGCATCTGAGAGCAGTTCCTGGCTAGCAGCCTAGGGGGGATCTGTTTTGTTAGCTCAGACTTCACCCCTGAGCCTTGACTTGGTGTATTAGCTGTGTTCTCACGTATTGAAATGATTAAGCTACGAAGGTTAAACATGTCCTATTGAACTGCGGCACACATGCTATTTATGCGAATGGGTATGTTTCTATCTATGTTATATTTGTAGGTGGATTTTAAAAAATAAAAATTGCATACAGTGTGAAGAGGGGTTGAATTTTGAATTTCCCCCATGTGAACATACAATTGTCCTAGCGCCATTTGTTGAAGAGTCTGTTCCTTCCCTGCTATTTTCATTGTTCTAAAAAAATTTTTAAAAGTCAGTACCATCTACCTAGTTTCTACTCAGCAAATTACTGGAGAGAAATACTGAAGCGTTTTCTCCTCTTAAGCAGTGAAGAATGAAAAATGAAAAGCTGTTAAATTCCGCTGTGAATGTGGTAATTATTTGAAGTATCTGCTGCGGGAGGAGGTTCTGATTTTCTCTGGATTGGAAGGGGATGGGTGGGAAGGGAGGTCAGAGGTCATGACCATTTCTAATTGCAGGTCCACAACTTCATAATTCTATGAAGATATTTTAAGAAATACAAAATTATGTCTACATAGATCCTAGGCAAATTTCACTGTTTCTCCACCAATTTTCTCCTTTTAAAAAAACAGTTCTTGAGCATTTGTCTTCCATGCAAACTGTTAGCCTTCTGTCGTCATCAGCAATAAATTGGCAAGACCACGCCTGTGAGGCCTGTGAGGCCTGTGAGTGTGCTCACTTCTGTGACAGCCCCTGGCGAATTCCCTTCTGCCTGTGCCCGGTGTGGAAGCTATTGGGTGTGAGCCGCTACTACTGGAGTGAGAAGCTATTGTTGGCCTCTCCTTAAACACGACGATTCAGGAAATTTCACTCATTTTATTTTTAATGGTCTCAAAATATCACAATTTTTTTGCATCAGTTACACATGTCAATTTATCACACGAGAAGAGAGAGACTTCAGGAAGACAAAGGAAGCTTGTGCTTGAGAAATGCTTGAAACAAGTGAGTGCCTCGGGCCTCCTCATCCAGCAGCAGACCTCGGGGTGAAGTCAGGGGGTCGCGGACAGCGAGGACACCCCCCCGCCACCCCGCGCAGGATCTGGGCCACCAGGGCCGCCCCGGCGCCCGCCGAGGACCCCAAGAAGCGGATGGAGGACGGGTTGGACCACGCAGGGCTCCCGGGTCTCCACGACGCCGTCCCCGGGGTCAGCGAGCAGGACACCCCAGGGCCCGGCCGCGTCTGCACACAGCCCGCAGCCGCATCTCTGTGGGGCAGGATGACTTAGGAAAGGAAACACAAAGGTCTAAACCCCCAGGGGAGAAGCCGAACCCCCTTCCAGGATAATTACAGTTCTGACCTCAGCACTCACCCTTTTGCTCTGCACACATGCGGCCCTGGAACAAGGCCCGTAAACCCACCTTAACTTGTGACTGTGGGATCAGCTCTCGTGGATTCATCTGTCCTTCTGCTCCTGGGACCAGATCCTCACTTCGATTATTTAATGATCATTAACACTTTTATTTCAGCCAACAAATGTTTAACTATTAATTACATGCAAGGAAAAATAAGTCGCTGATTTGGAGTAATAGCATGAATATTTTTAAATTGAAATATACCTATAGAATAAAAGATGAGACTAAATTGGCCAGTGTATTAACCTATCGGATACGTGTATTTCAATAGTAAACTACTACTCATTGTCACTTTAATCATAAAGACAAACATAACCATTGAATCTAGTAACCACAAATATATACGTATTAAAATGCATCCTTCAATGTTTGAGTTCCTTGATGGCAAAGAATAATTTTTCTATAGTTTCATAATGCTGGGAGCAGAATATCATTGTCAGAGATATGTTAAGTGTATGAATCAAGATTTTAATTTTATGCCTAATGGTAAAATGTGACATAATTAATTATCTGGATCAAAGAAGTCACCTACACTCAGCAAAAAATATCCAGCTTTGTTCCTAAATATATTCAGAAAAACTAGAAAAAAAAATATCCCAGTCAAGTGGAAATAAAACAAACACTTTGAGGATAGAAAACAATGATTAAGAGAATAGAGAATACATGTCATGGGAGAAAAGTTTAAGAAATAATGAGTATGAAAATGAGATTAATAGATATGAGGCTGATTAATCTGACCATGCTGTCCCTCATTATCACAGTAAACATTAATGGACTGTTAATGAACTAGAAAATGACATATGATTGAATAAAGGTCACTGGGGACAACTTTCTAGGATCAAAACATTTCAGGGAAGAATAAAGTGAAGAATAACTTCTAAATCCACTCAAGTAACACTCTGTCTACTGAGGTACAAATGACCAAGACTTCTAACTCAAGATTGGCTTCAAAGTGAGTGGAGATAAGCACTGGTTGAATGAGGTCATTGGAATGTGACATCAACATGGAGCTTTATTTAGCCCAGTTTTTACATAATTGTCAGGACTGATAAGACAATGATTAGATTCTCAAGATTTGTCGGCAGACTCAAATTTGAAACGTGCCAACAGTCAATATTAAAATTGGTTTGTGAGCAACTGGGCAAACCATAATATTAAAATTATGTTTGTAATACAATCCTTGATTTTGCTTATAATGTCTTCAGTAGAATCATTTGGGTATCTATATTAATCATCATTTTTGTTTGTAGTCTTAGCCAAAGCAGATTTCTGCCTAGCTCTGTGACTGAAGAAAAGAAAACAGCTACTGTGTTCAGCATAAAAGTTGACTTTTATCATGGCTTTTCCAGACAGTATTTCATTGACTCAAATTTTAAATACAAGTTTAACAATGCTTTAGTGACTCACTTCATGTAGAGGAGTTGACTGATTCCATATGAGCCTCAGGAGGGACCACTGTGACCATCACTGTATTTGCGAAGCGGAAGCCCCTTACCTACAGGACAGACTGGGTCATTCCCTCTATTTTGTCTCATTATAAATTCATCATCTTTATCTTCACAAAAAAAAATCTAAATATTCAGAAGGTTGTGAAGTAAATGAATAAACCTTGATTTGAGTTGGAATTTATCTTTTTATTAATTCACAAAAAAAAATTTCAAGGAATAAGGGCCCCCCTGGTGGCCTAGAGGTTAAGTCTTAGCACTGTCACCACCAGGGCCTGAGTTCCCGTCTGGGAAGGGGGGTGAGGGGCAGCAGACCTCTCCTGTCCCCCCGCTGCTCCCCTCAGCAGTGGATTTTGTCAGTCTCCCTGTTCTGTTCCCCACTCTGTCTCTGGTGAATCCTCTCACACTCCCCCCATCTCTGGCTGGACACCCCAGCTCTTGTATGCATAAATAAATAAAAATAATTTTTAAAAAAAAAATATGGTAAAATCAGTTCTTTAAAAAAGATTTCAAGGACTACGTTTATTCTTATTCTTTGGGTATTAATAAAGATTTAATGATCATAAACTATAAAAGTATTTTGGCACATAGAAATACATCTGTGCATATAATAATCACCACGGTAAAATCAGGACAGTGTATGAACCGTAAGTAAACATGTTTATGAAAACTCGACATGCCTTGAGATCTGCGCCGTGACTCCTTGATGGCTCAAATATTTTAATTCCCCAAATTTTGATTCTTTTAAAAAACTAGTGAGGACACAGAGGTATCTCAGAATGAATGTTCAGGTTTCTTTTCTAATTTGATGAGCAGGAAAAAAATGAACAAATTTACATGCAGAAAAATTTCTGATTATTCCCCCAGTTATTTGCAGCATAAAGTTCACACAAATTAATATCCTGCCTTTTCACGCTGGGGTTGCCACGGTGTCATTTAACTGTCCCCCATAAATTATAACAGCGTGAGATGATGGAGCCACAGAACAAAAAGCTCTGAAGTGACACTCGCTGGACGCTGGTTTTCTCGACATCGATTATGCCCCGTGCAGGTCAGAGCTGCCCGGGTCCGGGCCGCGGCCGCCGTCTCCAGGGTGAGCGCGAGACGCTGCAATTCAGGGGCTCCCGCCGAGGCCCCGGCGCGGCCCCCACCCGGGAGGGGCTGCTCCCCGCGCCCCTCGGCCTCCGCCCACGCAACCCTCAGGGGCTTCCCCGCAGGCGGCCCCCCGGGAGCTGCTCTCGGGAAGCCAGACGGTCTCCCAGGTCGAAAAGCTTCAAACATTCGGTTTCCTGACGAAGAGCCGCGGTTCTGGACAGCCCGCGGGAGGCGCGGCCAGCGCCGAGGCTGCGGCGTCCTGGACACGCGGACCCGACGGCGGCGCGCGGCGGGAGTGAGGCTGATTTTCCACGGGCTTCGGATACGGAGAAGCTCACGGGGGAGGCGTAGGAGGCACGGTGCGTTGCTAACCTCAGTTTTGGTGCCAGCCGCGCCGGCCCCGCATCTCGGCGCCTCCCCGGGGCTCCCCTCCCGCGCGCAGGCGTCGGGGCGCGCGGGCGGCCGCGGGGTCCCCAGGTCTGGGGGCAGCCGCGTGGGCCTGTGGCCCGCGCCCTCCCACGGGAGCGGGGCGCCGAGCAGCGGGTGCTGCCAGCACGTGCTCCCCAGTCCAATGGAACGCCCCGCGCACCCCATCCCTGTCTCTCGGGCGGAGAGTCCCCCGGAGCTGCGCGCTCGCCCCGCGTGGCGCGGCCGCGTCCCACCGGGAGCGGCTCCCGTGGCCCCGAGGTGGCAGCGTCTGGGCGAGAAGGTGAAGCTGAGTCTGGGCCGGAGCTGCGGGCGGAGCAGGCTTGCGGGGCCCAGGGAGGCCCAGCTCCTCCCTGGGGTCTCCCCGCCGGCCAGGGCAGCCAGTGGAGGGGGCGGCGGGGTGGCCCCTGCGGCGCCGAGCGCTTCTGAGCCCGCTCTCGGCTCTCCGGGCCGACCCGGGCTGAGGCCACCGGGCCAGGGCCAGCGCGCAGCCTCTGGGCAACCGCGTCTGGGTCTGGGGCCTCCTCCAGGCCCAGCACCCGCGTCACCCAGCGGGTCCGCTTCTGGGCCTGTATCCGGGGGAGGAAAACACCCGGCCCCAGGGCCCCAGGGCCGCTGACGACGCCCCTAGACTCGGAGGAGACCGAGCGATCTGCGCCCGGACCCCGGCAGGTGCGTGAAGACACGCGTGCGCGCTCGCCGTGGCGTGAGAGCGCCTTGTCCACGAGCCTCAGCCCACGGCGGCTCCCACAGGCCGGAGGGCCTCACCTGCGTGTGCAACAGGCCGTGTCACACAGGTGTGGCAGCCCGCTCCTGAGGGTCACGCGCTGACACTCCCTTGACAAGACGCTGCTCAGGATGTGTCCTGTCATGAGGTAGCGCATGACTGTGCGTACACACACGCACACACACACACACACACACACACAGAGTATTAGCCCCACAGAAGATGGAGGTCCGGCCATGTGACCTTGAGGACTGTAGGCTTAGTGCAGTCAGACACAGCAAGACAAACACTGTAAGATCCATCTGTGCAATAAAAATGAAGAAACTCATAGAAACAAGCTCCCATGGGGGGGGGGGAGATAGGCAAAGGGTGGTCCAAAGGTATGACCTTCCACCAAAGGTATGACCTTCCACCAAAGGTATGACCTTCCAGTTTGAAGGGTAAAGGAGATGGGAGTGCCATGTGCTCCTTGTGATGACTATACCAAATCCCGTGTGTTTGAAAGCTGCTAACAATGGGTCTCAGAAGTTCTGATCACAAGGAAACAATTACAACTCTGCGGTGGTGGATGTGAATGAAACTTCCCGGGGCGATCATTTAGATGGATGCATAGAAAGATAGACAGATAGACAGATACAGAAATACAGGGTGAAGGTTGCACAGCGTTAATGTCAATTATATTACAACAAAATTGGAATAAAGAAATGCAAAGTTTGGTTGGTTCTGAAGAGGAGGTAGCAAAGAGTTTTCTTCTGTGGATTCCTGGAGCTGCTTTGGGGGCCTCTGGAGGATGGCGAGGCTGGGGTGGGCGGGAAAGTGCTGGGGTGGGCAGGAAAGTGACCACATGACAAGGGTCCCATGCATTTGAGAAGGGGCGGTGCTCCTCATCGTTAGGCAATGGAGGAAAAGAGAAAAAGCCAACACGTTCTAGATAAGGTCACAGATCACCCACCTCTGTTTCTAAAATAAACTTCAAAATTCATTTTATAAACTTTGAGTATAAACTTCAAAGCTAATCTGAAATACAAACAGAATTCACTCATTCGTGGTTTTAGGAAAATAAGAGTTTCCACAAACCCATTTCTTCTCTTTGTCCCACATTTTATATTGACTCCGGGATCACGGCCACCACGTGTGCAAAATGGCACACTCACGTGTGAACGTTTGCTTTGTGGGTTTCACTAAATCAACAAGGTCCGCTTGCTGATGCAACTTCTGTTAATAGGTAACTGATAAATCAAGGGAGCATGGCCATTACTCACTCACCCCAGAGTGAATGAAGCCAGTGGAGCGCCTCGGGATATTTGACATTTAACAATTTCTATAAACTATTTAGCTGCTAAAGATTTTAATCTCAGTTAATTCAAACCACCCAGGGCAATGTTCTTTTGTCTGTCCACAGTATTTACATTGTTCTTCATTTACCTGAAAACTTTTGCTAATATTATGTTCAATATAAATTTCCTATTATTTATTTATTATTATAATTATAATTTTTGTTTTAATGCATTGGAGAGTTGTAAGTATAGCACTTTTTAAGTTGATTGCTTACTGAAAAATCTTTCCTGAACATCGTCTTTGTTGGCCCAAAGGACAGTGAAGTTTTGACAGATGATTTTGGGGCAATATGTTAGAGAGATGAACAATGCCCCACATAGACAAATTTGGTTATTTAGGGCTAGTTTCATATTTTAATGATATTTATCATTTCACATCAATTTTTATTTGTCCTTTGTCCAGTGGGATTTTCCTCAAATTGAGATGTCCTTAGTACATATGGCACACTAGGAAAAAATATCATCCCTGAAATAATAAAAACACTATAATTCAGAGTTGCAAAATATTCTAAAATATGAATATTTTGCTTTCAAATTTTCATCCAATTTATTTTAACAGATAAATTGTCACTTCATGTGTGAGACTTCTATGTTTTTTTTTCCTGAATTTAGACCAGGTTTTGTCTTGGAGAATATTAAAAGTGCTTTGGAAAACATGTTAAAGAGCACACACATGCTTATTCTTTATGACAAAATATGTCAAAATGGCAATTATTTTTTACACAAGTGGAAATCATTGATAAATCTCAGTTATTTAAAACTTACTTCATAATTCACATCAGAAATATGGGGATTTTTATTATGCCCTTCAATATTCTCTGCTTCCACATTGTTTAATAATAATAGTCAAAAGGCTTGCCTTGGAGAAAATGAAGAAATCTTTACCAATTTAAAATACCCGCACTGGTGACTCCATCCTAGTGACCTACTCGAGGGCCAGGGCTGCTGCTGGGGTGTGTAGGTGGCTTCGTAGTGATTCTGATGAGGAAAATTAGTGTAAATCTTTGCCTGAGTCCATGAAACGTAAAATGCTAAGAGTGAACCCGCATGTTCAATGGCTGACTTTGGGTGAAGATGATGAGTCACCGGGGATTGTTAGTTAGCCCAGGGCTGTGCCACCTGCCCAGGGTGTCAGAGTGGGGCAGGTTAGGGAATGTCTAGGCAACTTGATTCTGTTTTGCTATAAAACTAAAACCCTCTAGCAAATAAAAGTCAATTTAGAGAGTCCAGTAGAGGGGCGTCCCCGGTGGTGCAGCACATTGAGCGCAGCGCTGTGAAGCTGTCCGCAGCCTCTGCAGTGCGGGTCCCATCCCATCTGGCCGGGGAGAATCCCACCTGGCGCAGCAGACCTCTCCTGTTCCGCCTGCTGCTCCCCTCAGCAGTGCACTTTGGTCAGTCTGCCTGTTCTGTTCCCCGCTCTGTCTCTGGTGGATCCTCTCACCCTCCTGCGCCTCTGGTCTGTACCCCAGCTCTTGTATAAAAATAAATAAATCTTTAAAAAAAAAAAAGAAGGTCCAGTGGAAGGATAGTTTAATATGGTGCAAGTATGAAATAAAGTCAATCATATGAAAATAACTTTTAAATTTTACATAAAGTGTTCACTAATTCCTCAATAGAAATATGTACAAGAGATTCCTTTAGGTTCTAGCAGATTCGTTTTTTGAAACCTAAGCCACACAGTTACTGTGGGTTTTACGCATCACCTGCAAGTGTGACAACATCATGGATGCACTTCCCCAGTAGCATAAGTGCCCCCGAAGCTTCTGGCATCAGGTCTGCCAAAGACGCTGTCCCCTGTGCTGGGTGCTCGTGCCCGATGCAGTGCACTTGAGGCTCTTCAAGCAGCTTAACAGCATCTGCCAGCAACCTTGCTGATGTGCATAAAAGCCTAGAAACACCCTCCAGCGGGGTCCCCTGGAGCAACGTGCGCAGATACAGGGGCTGCTCCTCTTTCTCTCGTGCTTTCTCGCAGAGTCCGCGCTGGACAAGGACCACGGGGGTCCAGTTCAGTCTCCTCGAACTCTAGCTGCGCAGCAGCTTCCTTGGTCTTTCCAGGAGGATTTTGAAGTAGGACCCTAATGTGTAATAACAAATCCAGACAACCAGCCATTCGGTATTTGTAATGAGCGTGGGAAGCGCGCGCTGACATGAAATGTCTTCATCAGGTAGTTAATGGTTTATAGAGGAGATACATTTCACTTTATTTAAAAGCAGAACCCCAGTCTCCATGCTGCAGTGGGCTCAATAACGCACTGATCTCAAATGATTAGCAGGTGACCTATATCTGAGAGGCGGGCCCCAAGTCCTCTGAATCCCACGGGGCTGTAAATCAGTGTCAGCTCGATAAAATAAAATCTACGAGCATTCCAGGTTCAGATGCAGACTGAACACCAGATAAACTAGAACCATCGTGAAATACGAAATTATTCTCGGGAGGAAAGCATGTAAATACAGACAACCAGATCTGAAGCCTCTTCTGTAGCGCTAATAGAAAAATTCTATCCATGCCTTCCGCACCTCAGTGAACTGAAGTTTTCCTAGACTGAAAAAAACGTGTGGGTTACACTGGCAGAGCCACCGCTCCTGCCCTGCGCCCCTCCCTCCCTCCCCCCCTGCTCCTCTGTCCCTCCCGCCCCCTCCCCTGCCCTCTCTCCTCTGCGCCGTGTCGTGTCTCTCCTTTCTGTTTCCTCTTCACATAATCAGCTTGGTCACTTTCATCAGCATTATCATCTCTTTTTCTGTCATCACCTCCACCATTTTATCCTGTCATTATAAGGGATATGTTATTTAATTTGATGATTTCTTCTTTGTTACTATTTATCATTAATAATTAATTTATAATGTTACAGATCAATGCAGTCACGTCCAGAGGGCTGTGTGCCAGGGGCAGGAGCCAGGCGGTGCTGCTCGGGGTGGACACGGAGCTGTGACGACGCTGGTGAGTGGGAGACAGCAGGCTAGATGCCCTCAACGGTGGCCCTCGGGACACATGGGTGGTGCGAGCGGGGTTTCTATGTAGCTCAGCTGAGGGAGCAGAGCAGCTGCCCTGATGAGGCACAGCTGTGCAGTCTGTCCCAGTGCGACCTTTCAAGTCTCAAACTCTCCTCCCAAGAGCAGGACAAAAGTTACGTCTATTGTGATCAATATCAATATTTCCTCCTCATCAAATATGGTGACAAGTGCTTGCTTTCTTAACGAAAGTGCATAGCAACTCATTGTAATAGATCTTCTGATTTACTGTGGATTAAAGAAAAGATTTCTGGAGTACATGAGATAAAGTGACCGACAGTTTGTACTTTATTGTAATTAGTCTTTTCCCTGGTCCCTTATTTAGGTTTTCTAGATTCCTGCTATGAGTGAGACCATGCGGTATTTTTCTTTTTCTTTTTGGCTTATTTCGCTGAGCATGATCCCTTCCAGCGCCATCCATGTTGCTGCAAATGGCATGTGTTTATCTTTTTTGAATGCTGAGTAATATTCCATGGTGTATATGGACCACATCATCAAAATCAACAAGCAACTATAAACCAGAGACACACTATGGGCGGGGGGAGGGAGTAGGATGAAAACAAGGGGGGTGGGAATTGTATGGGGAGGACTATGACCAGGATGAAAATGCATACATTGTGCAAAAATGGCAAATGATGTAAAAATATATAAAACTAAAAAAAAAAGTGACCGATGGCTCACCAGCTCAATGGGGCAGGATTTCTTTTCAGGTTGAATCTAAAGCTCATGCATCAGTTTTCTATTCTATTCTTCCTTGAATGATATGGAATTAAAGTTAAGCAAGATGCTAAGAGAACAGTGTAGTGATTTATAAAAATTATGTAGGAAATAAGAAGAAATTCACTTTAGGGCAAAAAAAACATATTAAGGATACATGCCAACAACTTGGAAACTTCACAGTGATCAGGGAGAGGTAAAAAATTATTTATGATGGGAGTTTAGAAAGATGAAAAAGAGAGAGCGCTGTGGCGTTGGTGATTTGAAGCGGTAATAGGCGTCGGTGTGATAAATTGATCCTGTTGATACAGGAGAATCAGTAGTTGGATTTTTAAACCTAACCCCATGAACACAGTGTTTAATCACACTGTCGGGAAGAGTATGAAAGAATATATCTTAGCGATCGGAGCTGGAGAGTGTGTGTGTGGGGAAAGCAGACGCGAGCTCCTATTGCATATGAGAAAGAAGGGGGCTTCTATTTTCACACTACGGAAGTGATGAAAAGTTTTCAAAAATAGTGCACACCTCTATCACCTCACAGTTGTCCTTTCTTAACCAGTGCAGGAGTTTGAACACCAGCCCCACACAGCTGAAAATCCATGTATATTATATATTGGTTTTCCCCCAAATCTGAAATACTAATCACCTGCTGTTGACCTGCAGCCTCAGGGAAAACATAATTAGCCAATGAGCCCGTCTTCTGTTTGTCGTGTGTGTTATATACTGTATTCTTGGAAGACAGTAAGTTAGACAAAATAAAATGTCAATTAGGAAATCATAAGGAAGCGAAAAGGCACTTGCAGCATCGAGCTGTTCTTATTAATAACATATCATTGTTGTCGGTGTACAGGGAAATCTTTAAGCGAATCCAAGCAGATCAAACCTGTGTTATTCAGGCGCTTCCGACAGATAAGTCGGCCCACAGAAGGAAAAACAATAGGCTACATCTCCTGCTTTTTAATCACATGAGAGCGTTTCTCTACGAAACATGTAAATCTTTTCCCTCTATGAATAAACAAGCATCTTGTGCAGAAGTCAAAGGATTTGTAAATGGAAGAGCTATTTACCACTATTTCTAATTAATTGGATGCAGTTTATTTCTCTTTGAATAGCATCTTCTCTTTTTCTTTTTATTGTGGCATAGCGAAGAAAATTAGGGGGTGATGATTCTCTGAATTTTAAAGTCAAATGTAAAAGCATTTCTACATTTGAACTTTGCTGTCTTCTTTGTTGTAGGATAGTTTTTTTTTTTATTAATATACTTAACTGCCTCACATCAATAGGCAAAATATCAAATTTTATATAGCACATGAAACAAACAAAAGAACCTAGACGTTGGGGTGGCTGGTCTTGGCGGGTAGGGTGTGGGGTCTCCCGGGAGGCCAGTGGAAGTGAGGGAGGTGCACTTTGTGACACTGCTGTGGGGGGCAGGGAGCAAGTGCCTGGGGGGACACCAGTCTTGGGGGGGTGTAGGGGGAAGCCAGAGCTGGCCCCACCTTGAGTTCTACTACACGGTGAAGGCGAGGGAGTTCTTGGGTGAGGACCACTTGGGTGCCTGGCCATGGAGCCCCGTCATCCAGACTCCACTGCAAAGATTCTGAGAACATCACCTGGGAAGAGAACCCAGGTGATGCTGAGCAACCCCCACCCCAACTTCCCGTGCTGAGTGGACAAATCAATCATGACCCAATGAGAGAAGCCAGTTAGTCTTAGAGAAGCACAGTGCACGGACCTCAAGCATTGAAAATATTCTTTTGCTGCGGCCATTTGTAATTTTTTTCATATATGCATATTATGCCCCCAAATGTCTCCTTTATAATGAACAGCATTTGCTTCTGTTGTTGGAGATTTCCAGTGTTTCTCCTGCTTCCCCCAAACTTGATCTGGTTCTAGAAGCACTTCTTGGCAGCCCCTACAATCTTTGTAGACATGAAAAAGAAAAATGTTATTTTGAAGCATCCCTAAATACTACTTAAAATTTTACTATTGTGGTAATTGAAAAAAGCTGATGATATTTGCAACAGTTCCCAGAGTTTGCCTAGCTGTATTCTGAGTCAACTTTGGATCATTTAAATCTTGTTTCTGTCCCTGAACTGCAAGCATCTTAGCTCTAGTAGATCAATCGAATCTAGCACATCCTATACATTGGCCATTCTTCTATCTTAGTCTATAACTGAATTCAAATATAAATTTCATTGTACCTCCAATATTCATGCTATTCCTCTGACAATATTAGGGACTTACACTTAATTTTTTTGTTTCATATATTTTCCTAAAGAAATTCATCAAATGCTATAAACTATTATTGACCTTCCTACATTTAATACGTTTATATTCCCATAAAAATTGTGTAACAGCATTTTGGTGTAGTTACAATCTGGGGATATGGTAGGAAAGGAAATCGAGACACTACATAGGGCATCTTAAAGTTTTATAAAGAAAGGAAGAGTCTGAGGAGATTTTTTTTTATAATAAATTTTATTTTTATGTTCCCCATACAACTGCAACCCCCTTATTTTTAAACTTCAATTGATGCTACATTTTAA
The DNA here is from genome assembly GCF_014898055.3 of Talpa occidentalis. Taxonomy (NCBI): domain Eukaryota; kingdom Metazoa; phylum Chordata; class Mammalia; order Eulipotyphla; family Talpidae; genus Talpa; species Talpa occidentalis. The sequence continues at coordinate 116,982,526 of NW_023605194.1, forward strand.
CACTGCAAAATTTTCTAAATGAGAAGGAAGAAAATTTATAGAGTTGAAGAAGGAAAAAGAGGAAAGAAGAACACGAAGAAGGAAGAGAGACACTGACGGAAAGCAGCACGGTTGGCGAGGGGAGGGGGAAATTGCGTGTATTTACATTTAATTTCCGACTGAAGATTGTAAATCAAGCAGCATTTTTTCTCCTCCTATTCATCCCCATTTTGACGGCCTCCCTTGCAATGAAGTCATCTGGTGTTCGATGTCCCCAGCAGTCTATATTGCCTATCAAGTTACTTGAAAATTTTGCTTCCAATTTTCATTAGTTTTGATCTTCTATTTCTGTGCTTATAAAGTCAATAAATTCTTCAACCGTGGTCCTGTTCAGAAAGAAGAAAATATCCTTTTTTTGAAAGCACTCTGAAGATCTGTGGTGTTTGTTTATCTCCTTGGAAATTAATGAAGGATTTCTTTCCTCCCCGAATGATGGCCATGTAACACAGAACCTGAACAAATTATCAATATCTTATCTAAATTAAAATCTAAATTAATTTTTTTTCCTTTATGCTCAAACTTTGTGGTGAGTTTTCAATTATCGTCGTGACTTTATTGTTGTTCTGAAGGCTGCGGCAAAACCATTAAAACATTGAAAGAATAACTCAGAATCAAGACATTTAGCATCCTGTTCAAAGAGAAAAATGCAAGATGTTGTGAGAGGAAAGCAAGTAGAAATGAGAATTAGCAACTCATGGAGTTTGCACAGCAGAAGAAACCGTCAAAAAATCAACAGGCGGCCTACAAAATTGGAGGAAATGTTTGCAAATTACAGATCTGACAAGGGGCGACGAGCGCACACAATATATAGAGAATCCGTGCCACTGAGGAGCAAAAAGCCCCAAACTATGGGATTAAAACCAGAAAGAGAATAGACATTTTTCCCAGAAAACGTGCAAATGGCCGGCAGGCACAGGTCAAGGAGCTCAAGGTCGCTCATCCTCAGGGCGCCACAGGAGGAGCCCCAGGACCTGACACCTCACCCCTGTTGGTGGCCGCCCCCGAAATGTGGAGAGACTCGCCCGGGAAGGTGAGGCGGGAGGCCCCGGCGCACAGCAGGCTCAGGTGCTTGTGGTGTGCACCTTTCATTGGCGCCAGGTTACACTGAATTATAGCTCCAAGTGTGTGCTGACTCATGGATACATTAGTGTTTTATTTTATAAGTGAGTTTATCGTTGAAACCTGATCAGAATCCCTCGCCCAGGCAGCCCGGCCTTGTCAGTTCGCCGTGGCTTCGAGAAGGCACCTTCCTCCCCTGTCCCGCAGCGACCCCCTGGGTCCCGACACAGCCACCACCATGTTCACCTGAAGTGAAAAAAAGTAAAACGCACCTTCTATAGTTTTTTATTGCCAATTGGTTTTTATTCGTAACTCATTTAGCACTGTTTGAATTCCAACTTCATAAATTTGAGAAGGCTCAGACTTTTATTTTTTTCTTCCAAATTAACTTCTGAGTAATAAAAACCTGTTCCTCTATTTTTTCCTTTGTGTGTGCAGTCTAATGGAATCTCAATTTCTACGTCAGAGTGTTCACGTGTCAATAATATACTATGAAGCCTATTTAAAAGCAATTAAAATTATAAATGAATTTTTCTTACTAATTAAATCAGTAACTTTAATACTTTCACCTACTACCAGAATATGACTATTATCTATCTATGAAAGAAGTTTATATTTGTATACATATTATATATATGAAAGCTATCTATCACCCATTCTTTATAAATTACTGTAAAAGGAAAGCATATTTCTGGATTATAAAAATTAAATAAATAAAAACTTATATATACTTCTATTATTATCCTATTAACAGATATAGGATCATGAATCTAAGAGATCATTTTAAAAGAGACTTTTTAAAAAGATTTATTTATTTATGCATACAAATATTTATTTATGCATACAAACTGGGGTGTAGGCCAGAGGTGTGAGGGGTGAAAGGATTCACCAGAGACAGAGTGGGAAGCAGAACAGGCAGATCTACTGAAACACACTGCTGAGGGGAGCAGTGGGCAAGGCAGGAGAGGTCTGGCATACCCTGTGGGGCTGCTCCCTGGCCTGCAGGGGATGGAACTCCTGCTGCAGTGGCTGCTGAGAGCGTGATAGCACCGCCTTTAACCCCGGTGTCACCAGGGAGGCCCCATTTTAAAGTAATGTCTAAATTTTAAAATAACATAAAGTGACAGTTAGGAAAGAACAGTTTTAACCTGCATAACTTTACACATTAAAATCCCACAGTATTTTAATATTGTAATTGCTATTCAATGCAGGCTATTTCTGTTATTCAAAAGCATGGTAAACATTATGCAAACAATTAAGTATAAATACAAGCTAACTGTTTCAACTGTTGTTACTGGGAAGATATCAGATCATACACCACTTCAAGCCTGGAATAATTGTGTAGACACACTGCGTAGTGGGAGATTGAGTTTGGGGATGAGATACGTTTGACATGGGTAGTTACTTTTCCAACAGCTGTGCCAGTACAGAGACAAGCTAATGATTAAAGAAACTTCTTGGCAAACCACTTCTTGTTAAGTGGGGAATGCAGAATGCTTGGCATCTGTAATTGAAGTAATTTGTAAGAAACCACATTACTTAGCCAGCTGTAACTTCTACTATTTCATGATTAAGATTATAATCCATTAATCAATTTATAGACACAAATACATTATTGTTCAAGATAAATAAGAATTTAAAAACACTCAAATCAATAAATATAATTACAACAATAGTCTGCTCCATTCATTTGTCTTCCAGATGTTTGGTGAAATTACTGCAGCCTGGAGCCAGACAACTAACACCATCTTTAGTTTTGTTTATTGCAATAAAGAAAGTGTGTTAATGAAAAAGTGCAAAGATAGATAATAGAAATTAATGTACTGTGACATAAAATTTTGCTTGAAAATCAAGGCAAGTACAGTAAAAGCTAACATGTTTAAACGAGCATTGCATAATGTACATCTAACAACTATAAAAATCATTTTTATTGAAGTGTATCTGCAAATCATACTACATGAAAAATGACAACAATAGGCTCGAGACAGAATATGTCTAGTCTATGGAAATAAATTTTGATCAGTATTTAAAAGTTATTCTGGATAATCACAGGAAACAGGAGTTTGAAAGTATCTGCACAGACTCTCTTTTTTCCTGTTTGTATCCAAGTATCATTCAATCTAATTCTAGCATTGTAAATTATTATACTCAATTCCTTTATAAAACATCATTTTGATTCAAATAAAAATAAACCCTCACTATCACTTACAGAATAGGATACATAGGTGTACCCAGGTAGTAGACAGTATAGGGTATAAAAACACATTATATGGTATATACCATGTTACATGGTATTATCTGGAAAAATGTGGGAGATAAAAAATATCATTAGATTTTATATATGATGTTACTAATAATATCACTAATTTTAAGTTTGTAATATTGTCTAAGTTATAAGTCACTTAAGAAGTCTTCAAAAATACAGTATATCATTTGTATTGTTTTTAAACAGTACATTTTAAAATATGCTCACTTACCAACAACTAAATCTTCAATGAACTAGGAAAATGTATAACAATTTCAGTCTTATATTTAAGAAAGATTTTTCAAATAAGCACGTTATGATTTAGTATCAAAAATACGTTTTTTTACTCTATTTTTTCTAATTACTGGAAAAATTAATGAACATCAACATAAGCATTTGTTGGAACTAAATTAAATAACAGTTCAAGGTCATTGCTTCTATGAAATGTTTGAATACAGTAAACAAAAATAGATGTTATATTTCAAAGTAAGGATAGATATCTTGTTTTGAATATTGAGCATTAAAATCGATGGCCAATTGAATAATACCCTTTTTTAAAAGATTTATTTAATGATGCATGCAAGAACCGGAGTGTAGGCCAGAGGTGCAGTGGGTGAGAGGACTCAACAGAGTGGGGAGCAGAACAAGGTGGATCCACTGAAATCCACAACTGAGGGGAGCGGTGGGGAAGATAGGAGAGGTCTCCTGCACTGTGTGGGTCAGCTCCTGGGCTGGGGCTCAAACTCGTGAACTTATATGCCTCAGTGGCTGGTGATAGCTTCATAGCACGGCGACTTTAGCTCCTGCACCCCCAGGGAGGGCCTGAATAATACTAAACCAGAATAAACTAGGGTTTGATGGGTTAATTCTATCAAACTTTAAGATTTTTTTAAAGGTTTATTTATTTATGCACACAAGAACTGAGGTACAGGCCAGAGGTACAGGAGGTGAGAGGATTCCCCAGAGACAGAGTGGGGAACAGAACAGGCAGACTGACTGAAATCCACTGCTGAGGGGAGCAGCAGGGAGACAGGAGAGGTCTGCTGCGTCCTGTGGGTAGCTCCCTGGCCAGCCGGGGATGGAACTCGTGCTGCAGAGGCTGCCCATAGCTTCACAGTGCTGTGCGGAACCCCTTGTGCCACCAGGGTGGCCCCACTTTTGAAGACGTTATACCAATTCTCTACAGCTGTCTGAGTCTTTCTGACGTTAGAAGGTACATGAACACTTCACACATATAGAAGCACCCACATGCACACAGACATGTACAGGCTCACATGCACACACCTGCACAGACCCTGTGAAACGCACATACACCTGAAGAACATAGTGCAAAGACCCAATGACATACGCATCGGCAGCTCTGCGCCACTCTCCTGTCTCACTGTGCTATCACCGTGGGATCCCTCTGACTTCTAAAATTTTCTAAATTGTCTTAAATTCCCAGTGCTGATCGTAGGAATTTTAAAGGAAATTTAGGTATCTGGTGACCCGGGTGTTGGAAGTGCGGGCGCGTTCATAAATGAGAAGCAAACGCGGTCGGTTTCAAACAATGATTTAATGAGTCATGGCATAGACATAGACACGCTAACAAAGCAATCCGTTTCTGAGTGTCTCCATCAGGCCGAGGAACAGCTTTCAGATGCCGCCACGCCCCAGCGCCCCGCAGGCAGAGCCGGTCACCTGGAGGTCCCCTCTGCAGCGGCCGCGTCCTGCGCCCTCGGGGACCTGCGTTGGAAGAGAAGAGCCAGTTAAGCCCAAGCAGAGAGTTAAGTGTGGAGGATGCTCGTGTGTCAGTGGAACCCCCCAGGCGCGTTGCACAGAGGTCGATGGGACAAGGCTCGGAAGGAAACCAGGAGGCCCTGGGAGCCGCCGCTAGCTGGCGGGTGAGCGGTTCTCCAACTTGGAACTTCAGTTTTTAGAAGGGGCCCAACCCGGGGGCACTGCCTACCGTGTCTGTCAGTCGGTGACTGTGCCACTCAGGCCCGCAGAGCTCCCGCGTCCTCTGCGCCATCCGTGTGCCCAGGCGCCAACAGCAGGGCTCTCCCAGCCAGGGGGTGCGCAGGCCTTCACCGGACAGAGCCTAAGGTGGGAAGCGAGGCCGTGGGTTCCGGCCTCTGGCCCTGGGGCCTCTGGGGGCCGCCCCTGCACAGCTCCACAGCCCCCCCACCAGCCCCTTCATCTGTTCAGCTGCCCCCAACCTCCACTCCCCTGCTTCACCCCCCAATGTCCACTCCCCCCTTCACCCGCCTTGCTCCCCCCACCCCAGGTGCGTCACCAGTTCCGTTGCCCTCCTGGCCCTTCACCTGCTGGGCTCCAGGACGTCTGGGATCAGGTCCTGTGTGTGTCCTGCTTCTCCTGGCCCCGCTGGCTGGCCCCCGCCCGACCCCTCTGCAGAGCCTCGCCCTCCCCGGCTCGCTCCTGCTCCCTCGGTGGCTGCCTCCCGGGCGGGCTCTGCAGGGTGTGGCGGTCTCAGCCGTCGGGTGGGTGAGCGCTGCTGCTCTGTTTGGAGCCGCGTGGTCTGCAGAAGCAGCACAGATTCAGCAGCGCGTTCATGATCCGCCTCCCGCTGGCGAGCCCGCCCCGGCTGGAGCTGACGGACGGCACTGAGGCGGAGTTGTCGTCCTCGTGGCCAAGCGTCTCTGCCGGGGCCACCGCGTTCCTGCGGAACTTGGGGAGCCAGCGGCGTCTTGGGGGAGGTCTGAGGTTGGCGAGGGGGGGCTGGGGGGCTGCACTGAGTGTTCTGTTCTTGGCTTCCTGGCCACCCTCCACCTGGGGGCCTGGCATGGGGGCGGCGCTGCCACGCTCCTGGGTGTCCTCCGCCTGGGGGCCCGGAATGGACGTGGCGCTCTGGTCCGGGGCGCCCTCCTGCAGGGGGTCTGGAATGGAGGTGGCTCTCTCCTCCCAGGCGTCCCCCTGCAGGGGCCGTGACGTGCGGGTGACGCTGTCCTCCGCCTGGGGGCCCGGAATGGACGTGGCGCTCTGGTCCGGGGCGCCCTCCTGCAGGGGGTCTGGAATGGAGGTGGCTCTCTCCTCCCAGGCGTCCCCCTGCAGGGGCCGTGACGTGCGGGTGACGCTGTCCTCCGCCTGGGGCCCGGAATGGACCTGGCGCTCTGGTCCGGGGCGCCCTCCTGCAGGGGGTCTGGAATGGAGGTGGCTCTCTCCTCCCAGGCGTCCCCCTGCAGGGGGCCCGACGTGGGGGTGGCTCTGTCCTCCGCCTGGGGGCCCGGAATGGACGTGGCGCTGCACCCCGGGGCGCCCTCCTGCAGGGGGTCCGGGATGGAGGCGGCGCTCTCCTCCCAGGAGTCCCCCTGCAGGGGGCCCGACGTGAGGGTGCCAGAGTCCTCCCAGGTGCCCCCTCCCTGGGAGCTCGACGGGCAGCTGCTGCTGTGCTCTGAGGAGCGGTCCAGCTGCGGGATCCTCACGCAGATGGTCCTGCGGACCGGGGCGGGCGCGGCGGTACCCGCTTTGCGCGCGGCCTCCTGGCGCGGCTCCTCCCCGGACCCCCGCGGGAGGCCCTCCCGGGAGCCCGGGCCGCCAGGGCTCGCGGCGCGCGGGCCGGGCTCCTGGAGCGCGGGGACACTCGGCCACACCTGCCCCTCGCCGCGCCGCCGGGACCGCAGGATGAGGTACGTCCCCATGACGGCGTCGAACCGGCGCTCGCCCACGGCCGCCTGGATCTGCTGCGGCCGGTAGCCCAGGCGCACCATGGCCTCGGTCAGGGCCGCGTCCTGGTGGCTGGGCGACGGCTGGCGCACGGCCAGGAGCTCGCGGCTGGCCCGCACCCACGGGTGCTGCTGGATGGCCTCCAGGCTGCTGCGCCCCTGCGGGTCCAGCGCCATCATGCTGCCCAGGAGGTCCCGGCACGGCGCGGAGAGGTAGTTCGGCAGGTGGAAGCGCCCGCTGAGCACGCGGCCGCGCAGCTGCAGGAGGTTGGAGCCCCGGAACGGCAGCGCGCCCGTCACCATCCTGTAGAGCACCACGCCCAGGCTCCACACGTCGGCCGCGGGGCCCGCGTACGCGCGGTGCTCGAAGATCTCGGGCGCCGCGTACTCGGGGCTCCCGCAGAAGGTGCTGAGCGCCGCGCCCGCGCACTCGATGCTCAGCCCGAAGTCGCCGAGCTTGAGGTTGTGCTCGCTGTCCATGAGGATGTTCTCTGGCTTGAGGTCGCGGTGCGCTATGCCGCGCGCGTGGCAGTGCGTGACGGCCGCGAGGATCTGCTCGAACTTGCCGCGCGCCTCGGGCTCCTCCAGGCGCCCGTGCCGCAGCAGGTACTCCTGCAGGTCCCCGCCGCCCGCGTACTCCATGACCAGGAGGAGGTCCTCCCGGGTGTCCAGCACCTCGAACAGCTGGATGATGTTGGGGTGCTGCAGGGCTTTCATACAGTCCACCTCGCGCGCCAGGAACTCGAGGCGCGCCTGCCGCGACTTACAGATGAACTTGATGGCCACCTCGGTGCCGGTCACCAGGTGCAGGGCCAGTTTGACCTTGGCGTACGCGCCCTCGCCCAGCGTGCGCAGCACCCGGTAGTGTTTCATGCTGGCGGCCTCGGGGGCGCCGCGCCTCCACATAGCGAGTGCGAACCCGGAGGGGCGACCCTGGCGGCCCTGACTAAGCTGGCGGCCCTGACTAAGCTGGCGGCCCTGGCGCTGCCTCTCCTGGTGGTGTTATCAAGGGTACTATTGAGATGGTATCAATAGTACTGATATGGTATCAAGAGAACTACTATGGGATTAATAGAAGATAAAATCACCCCCCCCCCAAGCTAACTAAATATTAACAAAGCTACCTTAACTCCACCCCCACCCCCCTGACCCCCCCACCCCCCTGACCCCCCAAAACCCCCCGCCCCCCGACACTAACTATACTAACCTACTAGAAAACACCAACACTAACTATCTACCAACACTACGATCTACCAACACTACGATCTACTGACTAGCGACACCAAAAATAAATGAACAGACAACGAAAGAAACCACAAATGATAGAAACACTTGACAATACGATCAAAACAAGCCACTACGTTGACGAGGACAACACACAGCGACAGCACGGACGGGGAGCAGACTCGGACAGGACAAACAGCAGGAAACGAGCAACAAAAATGGACAAAAAAGGACGGACGACGAAGGGGAAGAAGGGACCAAGGACACGGTAACGACAGCAGGGAAAAGGGGGTTGGGGGGCCACACACACAGGAAAAATAAAAAACTAAAAGAAAACAGGAGAAACTAAAATAATAAAGAAAAACAGAGAAAAAAATATAAGCAAGTAACAAAACCACACAGGAAAATAGGACAGAAATGAAAATACAGTAACTAAAATAAATAACTAAAATAAGTAACTAAAAGAAGGAAGTAACGGAACACACACCACGTCCACCACACCTCCACGCTACCGTCCACACCTCCACGCTACGTCCACACCTCCACGCTACCGTCCACCGCCCAACGTCCGTCCGAGTCGCAGGTCGCTATCCAGAGGCTTCCTGGCTCCTGAGGACGTGCAGAGGCCGCCGGGCAGGGGCTTATATAGGCAGGGCCGGGGGCACCGTCACAGGGGCCCTTTGTGCAGTCAGAGCCGGAGGTGGCCGCCGCCCGGGGCAGTGACCTTTTGGCCTTGAGGGAAACGCGTCGGCCCAGAGGTGTGTTTCCAGGGCTCCCTGGAGATGGAAGTGTCCCCAGGGAGGGAGAGCCCGCCCGGAGAAGGCCTGAGGCCCTTTGATGTGCAGCCAGGAGCCCTGTCCTCGCTGACGGCTCTGAGCGGGCGCTCCCCGGTCCCTGCCTTGCACGCTCATGTCTCAAAACCACGCTCCGCCACTAGTGACATTGTGAACACGTCGTGCTGGGAGCGCGACACGCGACACAGCCCGTCCTTCACATGCCAACGCTGCAAACTCCCCGGGCCCTGGTCTTCCTCCATCTTTGCCCGCGGGCTGAGCGCGCCCAGCGGCCACCTCCAGGCCGCAGGCCCGGGCGCCTCTGGCTGGCGGCAGATGCTCTAGAGCTCGGCCTCTCGCTCCCCTCTTGCCCGTGTCTGCCCGCTGGTGCGAGCACGCAGCCCCTTCCCTCACTGTCGAGAGTGTCGCCAGAGGCACGACACGGGTGTGTGTCCGTCAGGCGGTGCTGCCTGCCATGGTCGCCCCCTGCAGTGGGGACACCACCGCCCCCCGACCTGACTCAGCGCGGGCTGGGGGCAGCGGGGGGTGATCAGCTCCCACCGAGATTTCTGGCTTAGAAATAGCTGCTTCTTGCTGGAATTGCGGGCGGGTTGGTTGGCAAAAGACAGGTCCGGACGCTGTGACCCCGAGCCCTGGCAGGAATTACCTGGCATCTGGGAACGGTGGGTTCAGGTGAACAACGGGGGTTCTGTTGCTACTCAGACTGCAGGTTCCTTTCACCCACCCCCCCAGGCCTACCCTGACTCTTCACTCACTGTATCACCTGAGGACCGAGTCTCGCCTGAGCAGCCTGGAGCGCAGTTGCAGCCCCAAAACGCAGAAGCACTGGCTCAGGGGTGTCGGGTCTGATACTGCGCCAGCGCCTCTTTTTCCGTTTCGGCCGCCAACGCCAATGCTCACTCCCGCTTTTCTCGCAAGCCTGCTCGCATGTCACCTCCCCTGCTTTGCTGTCCTTGACTGAACTAATCCATCCTGTGGCTTCCAACATTCTCTACGGAGCCGGGGTGCCTGCTGGGGGTGCGGGAATGAGAGGATTCACCAGAGACACAGTGGGGGGAGCAGAACAGGTGGATCCACTGACATCCGCTGCTGTGGGGAGCAGCGGGGGAGAGAGGAGAGGTCTGCCGCACTGTGTGGGTAGCTCCCCGGCGGGGGATGGAATGCAGGCCGCAGAATTGATAGTGTTGAGCCGTCACCCCTAGGCCACCAGGGAGGCCCGACACGGCCACCTCATAGCCATAGTTGTCCACCCGCCCAGCTACTCTGGCCAGAGGGGAGCTGCTGTTCTGCCTCTCTCAGAGTGGGAGTCCCGTGCTCTGTAGCCTGCCTGTGCACACGACCCGTCTCAGCCTAAGGGACTGCAAAACGCCACGGAAGGCTCCACATTCTCTTTGGGGACTGACAGTGCACCTACCAGCCCCAGGGTGGCTGCAAGTGACTGGGCCAAGACTGGTGCCCCCTCACGGGTTACCCCCGCCGTCCTTAAACATCCTCCATCCCACAACCAGTTGAAGAGGGAAAGCATAAACCAGCCTTCCCGTGGTCTTGCTGTGCTTGAACGTCACAAAAACCCTTTTTTTTTTTTAATAGAGGCATGTTTTATTTATTTATTTGTTTGTTTGTTTGTTTGTTTATACAAGCACTGGGTACAGTCAGAAGCGCGGGAGGGCGAGAGAACTCACCAGAGCCAGAGCGGGGAGCAGAGCAGGCAGAAGGACCGAAGGACACTGCTGAGGGGAGCAGCGGGCGGCAGGAGAGGTCTGCGCGCCATGTGGGACCCTCCTCCGGTGGCCGGGAAGCAGCCGGGGATCGAACTGGCGCTGCAGAGGCTGCAGGCAGCTTCGCAACCCAGTGCTCAACCGCTGCGCCACTGGGGAGGCCCACGAAAACCCTTTCTTAAAGCCTTCCCTGCCCTCGCTGGTCTGCTGCTGCCCACCCCCGCCTCCTCTCCCTGTCGCCAGCCCTCCTGGGTGAGCTGCCCTTCGTCCTGCCACCTCCTGTTGCCGCCTGGGGCCTTTGCTCTTGTTCTTGCAGAGTGCCTCCCCCCACCCCCATGTCTGCCCCTAACCAGCTCTCTGACCTTGCTTTGCTCCAACCCACATGTCCCGTCTGACCGCCTGCAGGCTGGTGCTGCCCGTTTCGTCCTGAACCACATTCTCCCTCCCTTCTCAGTGTCATCGGCACCGAAATCACACGAACACGTTTTGAGAATTTCACGCCAAAATGGAATTCCCGCCTATGTCTTGAGCTCCCGAGACAGTTTAGTGTGTGGGAAGAAAGCTGTCGGCTGACCCAAACCATCCTAAGACAAGAACATTCCAAGGAGCAGTACACTTTGAATGTCCCCTTGGCTTTTTTTTTTAAAAATAGATTTATTTTATTTTTATGAATATAAGAGCTGGGGTACAGGCCAGAGGGATAGGAGGAGGGGGTGAGAGGATTCACCAGAGACAGAGCGGGGAGCAGAACAGGCAGACTGACTGGAATACACCGCTGAGGGGAGCAGCGGGCGAGGCAGGAGAGGTCGGCCGCCCCTTGTGGGTAGCTCCCTGGCTGGCCGGGGATCAAGCTCGTGCTGCAGAAGCTGCGGACAGCTTCATAGGTTGTGTCTTAACCCCCTGCGCCCCTGGGGCGGCCCTCCCCTTGGCTTTTTACATGTGAACATTTTCTCATTCTCCATCAGGAAATAGATTCAAACAGTTTTGAGTAGGGAAGCTTAGTTTTAAGCGATATTTCAAAGTGCTTCAAATGTCAAATGTCACGTGCGAGGTCATAAAGGTTGACGTCATCAGCCACGTTGAGTTTCAAGTGCTCTGTTACGTAACAGCGTTTGTTACATGAATCTGTGTGACTGGGGAAGCAGGGAGGGATTCAGCATCAAACACAGCTTCATCCCTTCAAGGAGGGTATCTTTTTTTTTTTTTTTTTTTTTTTTTAATTTTAACCTGTTGGCTTAATCTTTGAAAATTGTCTCACGGTCCAAATCACTGTCAATACCTATGTCTAAACATAAAGGAGGGGAAAATGAACTGAAACAGAGAACGTGATGGGTCATTGATTTGAGGTGTGAACTGAAATCTGAAATCACCTACCACTTGGGTTTATCTGGTCCTTCTAGCCCCGCTAGTACAAGTTCCATGTGGTGCCTCTTCGGCCAAAGCCCGGCGGGCAGTGTCCAGAGTCCCTGCTCATCGGACCCTCTCACGCGCTGGCCTGTGTTTTTAATGAACGATGGGCTTTCGGTGTGAGGAGGTGAGTTTCCCTGGAAGTAGGGGAAAACGCGTAAGAAGGGCCCGCGGGAGCTGAGTGTAGGTGTGCTGGGGCAGGGGTGTGTGGCCGGCAACCCGCAGCCAGACGAGCTGGGTTCCAGGAGGCGCTCGGGCCCGAGGGACCAAGGGCGGCCCGTGACGGGTATTTCATCAACACCTGGTCCCTCCTCCCGTCCTCTCTCCTCGTTCCATCTCCAGGCCTCGGCGCTTCCTGGCATCTGCACCGAGCCCCCAGGCCGGCCTCTCTCAAGCATCTGCGAGCCCCGCATCTTTCCCTCTCAGATTTGATCTGCCGAGGCTGCGGCCTCCATGTCATGAACGGGAGCCCAGACGTGCCTCACAAGGACCCCTTTTGGAATCGTTTGGCCCCTGAACTATGGGGGTGTGTTGTCTGCGTTTCTTTCTTCCCACCCACTGCAGACTGGTCTGGGCCGGAGCAGAGGTCTGTTCCTTCAGTGTTGCCCACCGCCCGGCCTGGCTCTCCGTGGCAGGTGCGGGTGGGGTTGGGGGGTCCTCTGTGCTCAGGCTCTGCTGGACTTGGGGGACGAGCAGGGGAGGCTGCACTAGGAGCAGCATCCAGGGCAGCAACGGGGAGTGGATCAGGCTGAGGATCTGCCCCCTCATTGGTTCTCTGGGATCCCCTCCCAAAGCCTTGGGGTATCTGGTCTAGAGTCACTGATTCTGGGGCTAAATATGGAAACCGTGTTTGGTTGGAGTTTGGACCTCCTGGGTTTGTGTTTGAGCTCAGAATCCTGCACTGTGTCCAAATGTTAATTCTGCAAGGGAGCGGCTGTCTGCCTTTCTGTTGGCCTTTCACTCTGGAAAGGAAAGGAAGAAAATGAATTTCCTGAGTCTTCAGAGGCAGAGGGTGAGTCTGAGTGAGGAGGAGCGTCCGGCCCACCTGGCCTGCGCTTGCTCCGACCAGCCTGAGACAGCAACGCGCGTCTGCTCCGGGGGCAGAGGCCGTCTCTGCAGAGCACAGGTGTCCTTTGAAATGAAGCCTAAGATTTAAAATCTGGGCCATTTCACACAACCATCTGGGTTTCTGTTATTTTCTTGAAAAACAAAAACCCCCTATCCCGCTTTTCTGAAGTGACGTTTCCATGAGGTCACAATGACATTTGGAGTCTGAAATGTCAAAACCGGTTGTTATCTCACCTCGTCCTGAGCAGAGGCATGCGGCAAATTTGAATGTACAAACTCTGATTTTTTTTAAAGGATGATTAATACAATAGCCTGGGCGATATCTACATGACCGTGAGGCACCCAGCGGTGAGATCATGGCTGCATAGAACCGATCTGACATCTTTATCGCCCGGCCTGTTCTCGAGCATAACTTTCAGTTGATCCCTCATTTGGCTTTTTTTTTTTTTTTTTTTCCCCAGTAAGGCTTGATGTTCTCATCACAAAACACTTCTAACCCCAGAGTAGACAGCACCGTGTCCTTAGCCTAATCCTCAAAGCCTCTCTCGGGAGTTCTGTCCCCGAAAGTCCCAGCAGATTTTGTTCCGTTTGCCTGAACCATCTTACAACACCCGTCACCGCCTCCTGGCTGGCAGCGTGCTGGGAAGGGGAGCCGCACCCTCTCCAGCCTCCCCTGTGCACGCCTGGCTTGTGCGCAAGTTCCCTGCTTCTCTCTTATCCCCAGGGTTTTAAACTCCCTTATTTACTTGAGCACATAGATCTGCTGAGGATGGGGTTTCCTTTTTGAGGAAGGTGATTTTGTAACAGGGTGGTCCCCAGGGAAGGGGGAAGTTCCAGGTTCCCTGCCCCACCCAAGGGAGGGTGGAGCTGAGCAGGAAGAGAAGAAGCTGCAAGAAGAGACTGGGGAAGGAAGGAAGCAGGATGGAGCCAGGAGACCTGGAGGAGGCGCGTGGAGCCTAGAGACATGTGAAGAAACTGCGCTTGTCTTTGGGTTGTGGACGGGGTGACACAGATGTGGGGGAGACCCGTGGGGAGGGGACCATGGCAGCTTTTATCTTGATGTTGATTTTGCTCTTTTCCTTCCGGGCTTGTCCGGTTGTTTCTGACCCTTCTCTGTGGGTCCCCACTGGAAGATGCTTTAGACTTGCAGCAGGCTTTGGGGCCTTGTTCTGGGCCGATCCCATATGGATGGACTTTTACCCACGAGGGGACGGGTAACTTTGGGTGCTTCATTTAGAAACTAGACTCTTTGCCTTACCTGTATTGTTTCCTAGTTTTATTAAAGTTGCTTCCCATTAAAGTCTCCTATGTTTTGTGTTGATGCGGCGGATGGCAGAACCCATGTAGAATAGGCAGGTTTGCGGGGCTTGGGCTGCCCCTCTCCCTGTCCTATAACAATTTGTTACCTTTCAGAAGAACTGAGGGGCATCATGGCTTTGTTCCCCCCAAGGCCACACATCATCAAAGCGTGGCAGGCCGCTCTGAGAGCGTCCGTGCAGCTGCCACACGTTCAAAAGAAAAGGTTTCATTTGAATTTAAGAATAGAAAGAGACACCGTTTCAGAAATGCAAATGCATTTTGGCATGTCTTTGCATATTTTAAAGGCTGAAAACTTTGACGGGGCAGTGCGGTGTGTGCTGTTTCTGTACATGTGTATTGAAGTTGTCACACCCTCTCTCGCCTGCCAGGCAGAGTTCCTTTGTTGAGTGAAAGCACGTGCGAGATCTCTCTTTTCATTAATACAGTAAGCGCAACCAACCACTCTTGTGATACAGAAAGTTTGGAAGTGATGCCGTGCAAGCAGATATTTATGCCTCTGGGCCTTTGTTTATATGTTATTTGTGTATATGTGGATAAGGAAAGTGTTGTTGTTGCCTGTCAAGAGCTGAGGTCCTGTCATAGGACAGCCCCGATATTGAACGGGTGGCCTGGCTGTGGGTCCTCACCCGCGCGCTTACAAGGGACTTATGAATACTCCACGGCAGGCACACACGAAAGGTTCATAAGAGGTTTATTTACAAGAGAAAGGGAAATAAGGAAATTGTACAACTCAGGGAGAAAATAGGGAAATAAAGTCTTTCATGCGTCCTACCCGGTCTGCCGACCTGGAAACCCAAAGGCACTCTCAGAGCTGGCCAGACGCTGCGAGCTGGCGGGGAGCCAAAATGGGGATCCCCCCCCAAAGCCCACGTGTCTGCCTTTATCCCACCCTGGCTGCTGAACCCCACCCTCAGGTCCCAGCCCCCTTCCCTTGGGTGGGGATGGGATGTGGAGTTCCCAGGGTCTTTGGCTCTGGCCTGGGGTGGGGGTGGAGTCCACGAAGCCTGTATGGGATCAGCTTTAGGACAGCCTTTCCCCCTAACATTCCCTGTGAAGTTCTCATCCAGACTTGGGGGGGGGGTTACCCCCAGACAAGTCTGATGAGAGTGTCACGGATGCCCTGGGCCTCCCCCGGGGCGTGGCGTCGCCGACTCTCCCAGTGCTGACAGCGCGCGCACTTGGCAAGTCTCTGCCAGATCTCCCGAGATCATTCACCTCCTGAACCCAGAGCTGTGGTTTCCTCATCAGGCAGCTTTGGGACCCTCCCGACCCTGTCTCCAAAGACGGCCCTGAGTTCTGCCGCCCCGGAGCTGCTCTGAGCCGCGGGCGTGTCCGTGCGCGCCTGTCCCGCGGGCGTCTGTCCGCGCGTCCGTCCGCGTCTTGCCCCAGCTAGAGTTTAGTTGTTCACTGCGGCTCGTCCGTGGGGGCGGCCTTGGGTCACGCGAGGCTGGTGGTCGGGAGGGGCTCTGAGCAGCCCTGGCCTGCGCTGTCCGGGCCTCAGGACCAGGCGTGAGAGGCCCCGGGCCTGCCGCGGGGCTGGGCGCACGGCCGAGGCCTCTCCAGGGGCTGCGCCCTCCCGCCCGGGGCCTGAGCTGCCTCCTCCGGCCCTGCCCGGCTGGGCCCTGGCGAGGAAGCCTGGTGCTTGCGGCTCGGACGTGTCTCTTCGGGCTCCTCGCTTCTTTCAAGGAGCTGCAGGGTTTTGTTGGTTATCCTGCCCTGCAGCGCAGCCGAGGTGGTCCCCGAGACAAGTGCCCCTTCTCTGTCGCTAGATCCACTGCATCTCCTTGTGGGCTAATGCGGACTGACATAAACCTGTCAAAAAATCATTAAAGAAATTCCAGGGCCCCGTAGATTTTTATTTGTATTTCAGAGTCGCCTGTAATATCTTCTGGGTTCTCGTCAATATGGGAAATAATCATCTGACCCTACCAAGCACAGCTGCTTCATATGAGAACTTTGAGCAATTGCTTGGGCATGCACCATGATTTCCAAGTGGTTTCCATCTTTCTTTGAGGGTGTTTTCTTATTATTTGTTTTTGTGTGTTTATTCTGTAGGCACCATTGGTGACAGCTTTGCATGGACTCGGAGGGGCAGGTTCCCACCTCTTCAGATGCTGTCCCCCAGGCGCACCCACCACCACGGCCCCTCCGTCTGCATCAGAGTCCACAGGTGTGGCCGTCCTCGCCCAACAGTAGGTGTCTTTTGGTGTTTGAGTCATCATTACACAGCATTTTTTCTTCCTTAGAAAATTTCCTCATGAAAGAAAGCAGCTAACATTGTTTCTAGACTTCAAACAATAAGACAACAAAACTGTAAAACTGCGCCCTATCCATATTTCATGGAGAACTGAAAATTGTTTGCTGGATGTTTGCGATGGAGCTGGAATGAATACAGGAAATCCCACGACTTCTGGGAACAACACCAAGACCTTCAGCAGATGCATGAAATACTGATAGCACGGAACACTCTCTACATCATGATTTTCTTTCTCTATGTGCACATTGGTGATAAAGTTACATTTATAAGTGAAGCACAGTTAGAGGTTACCAGCAACAAATAATAATTTTGAAAAGTTATATAAGTGGGCTGTAGTAAATGTTAAGTGAATGTGAGCTTTCTCAAAATATTTTAATGGATTCAGTTGACTGCAGTTAACTGACACTTTTGAAAACAAAGCTACAGTTACCTGGTGGGGGAGGGGGGCTGCTGTGCCCTGAGGCTCCAGGCCTTGATGCTCTTGTAACCAGCGGCTGGATGATTAAGGTAACTTACAGTTAGTCTGTCCAACTTTTTAAATCAGTATCAGATATCAATAATCTTATAGGTAATAAGATTCCTCTAGTTTATTCCCCAAGAAATCGTCTGAATCTTCTTTTACATGGTCTGGATATTTAGTTGAAGAGTTATTCCATTTTTAAACCTCACAGAGACTTGAAGAGCTATTTCACTTTTTCCTCAGTGCGTGTGCCAATGAACCCATCAAAACACTAGCTCAACAGACATTCGTGGTTGGTGCACCGACATGCCAGCATTTGTGTAAACGACAGCAGTTATTTCCATTTGGGGAGCCCCTGACGGAGCAGAGAGGTGTGTGTGCTTGTTCTGTGAGAGGCGACATTTTCGTTTTAGTGCTCTTACCAGTAAAAGACAGTGAAATATCCGCAAGCTCTCAGAATCTGGTATGAATGATAGGCTCCCGCACCATACTGATAAGCGTATTTTCCTAAAGGAAATCCTACACTTTTTTTGGGGCGGGGGAGGATTTAAGGGTGTGCAAGGAGACCAGCAATCAAATGCCCTGGGCGTCTGGCCACTGAATCCTCCTGTGTCTCAGAGCAAGCTCTCTAGCCTCCTGCTCTCTTTTCCAGCAGGTTCTCTCCGTGACCTCCCTTCCCAGGGCCTTTGCCTGAGGGGCATCTTATTGGTGGAGTTCTCAAACAGCAGCAGCAAACTATTCAAAAACCATGACAATAACCAAGGTCAAGGAAGAGATAGTTGTGCCTTGAGATGATGGAAAAATCACACGTGCCAATTAGATCTAGAATTTGAAATGCGTGCACAACTCTGAATGAAGCCTACAAGCCTTAAATATAAGATCACTTTAGATTTAACTCAGGAAATGTAAGGATCAGGAAGAATTAGATCTGCAGGAGTGACAGGCGGTGGGATGTGCATGCATGTGTTGAGGCTGGAACATAAGGCCAAGGATCAGAGGACACCAGGGTGAAAAGAGGGGGCGAGACTGCGGGAGACAGATACTCGTGGAGGAATGAGCTGGCCGGTGACCCCGATTAGGACGGCTGGCTTTCATGTACCACTGCTGCAAAGAAGGGCATGGAAAGACATATATTCTAATTCAAAATGTTACTTGTCTAGCCGTTGCCGACGTGACTTCTTTGCCTATTTTTGAAAATGCTTATTAAAAATTAAAAAATATAAAATGTCACAACATTAAGAAATAACTAAAGGAAGTAAATGTCAAGGTCTGTGTGATATTATCATTAAACAAGCGGCGGAAGTATTTGATAAATAGACATACACTGAGGGTTCACTTAGTGACGCACACGGCAATGGATAGTAGAAAGGTCCTTGAAGCTCACCCATGTTTGCTAAATGACGCAGAGCCCAGTGCTCATGCCAGCCTGACCTGGTGGCCTCCTGTCCTCATTTCTCACATACAGTATTTGTGAAGAGCTCCTCTGTCATTTACCTTCCATATTTTTAGTTTTAGATAAAGATAGTGGGTTTAAATGCAACTTAAGGGAATGCAAAACACAAATTATCCTTAAGAGAGACACAGGGTCTGGAAAGATTGGACCAAGAAAGGATTACTAGTTTTCAAACCAAACACATTGTGTTGTGTGGCAAGGGGACAGAAGGGGGGGCATTTCCCAAGTGTATCTATGTGGCTCATGACAGTTTTTGTCTTAGATTAATATTTTCCAGGGATGTTTACATCATAAAAGTTTCTTGACGGTAGAAGAGTGTCTCTTGAAACCATGAGTAAAATTTCACTTACCTGTTTGTTCATTCATTCATTCCACCTAGCCCTCACCACTGCAACACAACTGATGGATAGTGTCCCTTGGTTGTCCATGGAATGTCCATGAAGTCTGTACTGATGTTCCTTCCTTCGTTTCTGAAATTAATAGTTTGTGTCCTTGCTCGCTCTTCTTAGCTTCATAGAGAGTTGCCAGCTTTATTGGCCTTTCCAAAAAAACAGCTTTTAGTATCAGTGATTTTCTCTCTAGTTTCTTATGTTTAATTTCATTGATTTCTGCTGTAATTTTTAAAAAAACATTTTCTTCTACTTACAGTGTTGAGGTTGGTGCTCATCGTCCCTCAGTAAAAGGGAAGAAGTAACAAAATAACCTGCTCTTTTCTGACTTACCCAGAATCCAGATAGTATGACTTTTTCTGGAAAATGCAATGATGACCTTCCAAAGATAGTTTAAAAAATGCCTGTTAGGTAGAAATTATTAGAATTTTATGGAAAACAATCATTTGTGCCTTCCAAATACGGAGTATTTTAAATTTGCATTTAAAATGAAACATCTTGCAATATGTAATACAACTCAATCTTGGTGAATTTACAAATAAGATACTTATATTTTTATAGAATAATCCTTTGAAGAATTAATATTTAATATAATAAGTGCTTTACCTGTTTTACAAACTGCTAGCAAAGCAGTGATAGCAAAGAGTGTTATCGCCAAATAACATAGTTATCTGAGAGATTTCTTTAAGGTTAACAAATTTGGGTAGAAACACAGAACCAAATAATTTTAATACAATATATAGGTAAACAAAAACCTTAAGTGATCATTGCATGCATTTTGGAATCAAAAAAATACTGAAGATTTTTTTTTGCAAATTCAATCATTTCATATCTAAAGGGAATTTGATACAGCAAGGGAGGATATTTCCTGAAATGTATTCCTTCACCATCTGATGAAAGAGGGATATCATTTAAATGGAGAGATGTCTGAAATGATACCAATGAAATAGATCAAAATTTTCCTGAGGACTGTGGAACTAGGTAGGAAAAAAAAGGAGCTGTAGGATTTTTTAATTAAGCATTTACATTACTGGAAAATGTTAATTTACTTAAATTTATTGAACTTGAATGAAATATGGAAGAAATGTTTAATTATGGCTAAAATATTTTCAAGGTATTAGTAAATTAATTTGAACATCTTTCTATGCATAATATAGAATAGACATACTCTCTGAACAGATATTTGTTCTCCTTACCTATAACAGCTTTAGATAAGTTAGAAAGACATTTCAAATAGATACTATTGTTTTTCTTGTATATCTTTTATTTTCAAATTAAGAATTGCAGTGCAGCAATCCCTCCATTGCCCCCCCCCACCTCATCATGCTCCCCGTCTCAGGTGATGGAGTTCACTTTTCTCATTTACAGGTGTGAATTTGACAGCTATAAATGGCGCCACCATCTCTGGAATCTTAACACCGCTGCCCGACTCCCACCTATGGCGTAAGTAGCTGTCCTTCTGAATCAGCTCTTATTACTGACTGCGGCGACCTCAGCTTTGTATTGATTTGGCCACCATTAGACGAAGAAGGCTTCTATTATCTGCTGTCTCACTCATTACTATGAGTTTTCAAAAACATTTTCTACAATATCTGTGGCAAATAATTTCATTCTCTGAAGAATCATTTAACTTGACAGAGTTTCGGAACACAATAGGGCAAGAAATGGATTCTGAGTGTGCAACTGTGTTTTAAAAAGACCAAACATTATCCAGATTGACATCTTCTTTCAAAGGAATAATTGGGGTATTAACTATACTGAAATATTTGTATTTGATGAGATGTTTAACAAAGAAGAGAAGTATATTTAATTGTTAAGTATAATCTTCATTGATATTATTTTACCTCTATCTTAGTGAATTAGAAAATAGCACTGGTTGTTATCACCATTATTTTAACTTATATGATGTAGAAGACACTTTCGATACAGAGTTATTTTTCTTTTCCTACATATATGGAGTCTAATAACCACAAAGACAGGCAATCAACTCCCGTTTCCCTATGTTTTCCTGTATGTTTTCCTTTGCGAGAAAGTCAAAATAGAAGCCAAGAATATGCCACCCTTTACATCTAGAATCTTCCATGTAATATATCCTTTAGAATTTTTCACATAGTCAGCTGAGAGGTACCAGCTGCGCGCCTCTGACAGTTGTTTATTCACGGACCGGACCTATCAACCACCTGTAGACTCCTCCCAGGTTTGGGCGATTATCAATAATGCTGCTTTAAAACATTAAAGCTTATGTGTTTGTATGAACATAAGCTTTCATTGTTAAGGATAAATCCCAAAAGAAATGCATCTCTCAGGTGATTCAGCGAGTCTTCTATTTAGAAGGAACTTGCTTACACAGTTTGAAAAGACCATCATTTTGCGAGCTCCTCATTAACATGTGTATCTGTTGGTCTGCATCTTGCTAGTACTCTTAAATTTTATTTTAGCCATTCTAATAGGTTTTCAATTATATCTTAGTGTGTTTTTATTAATTTACAATTCCCCAAGGATTCAATGACTGATGATGATTGGAATTTTTCTTTTATTTGCTGATTTACCTCCCAGGTACCTTCTTTAGTGAAGTGTCTGTTCAAACCTTTCATTTACTTTTTATTGGGTTGCTGGTTTTCTTATTGCTGTGCTTTGGGAGCGCTTGACGTATGCGGAGCACAAGTCTTTTGCCTGGTATTTAACTTGAAAATGTTTCTCACTACTCTGCAGGTTGTATCTTCATCCTCTTAGCTGCCACTTCACTCAGCAAGAGTCTCTGAGTTTGAAGTCCTGCTATGGACTTTCTATTGATTATGCGTTTGGTGCCAGGCCAGGGAACTCTGATTCACAGTCAAAAAGGGCTTTTCTCCAATGCTGTCTTCTATGATATTTGTAATTGTACCTTTCAGCTTAAAATGATCCATTTGGAGATATTTCAATCTAAATTGTGAGTTGCTGTTAATTGTTTTTCTTGTCTATAGATACCCAGTTCTTACCCATCCATTTGTTGACAAGCATAACCTTTTCCCACTGAATTACCATTTGACATTGGTTCAAAAAAAAAACAATTAAAATATGTATGTCAAGCTACTTTTGGATCTTCTATTCTGTATTGCTGGTCCATGAACCTTCCCTTTTACTAACACCTCACTATCTGGACTAATGTAGATTTAAGTGGGAAAAAGTAAGTCTTCCATTCTTTTTTCTTTTCAGCATTGGCTATTCATGTTCCTCTAAATTTCCATAGAAGTTTTAGAATCTTTTGGTTGATGCTTACAAAGAATTCTATTGGGATTTTCATAATTGCATTCAGTGGATAAATATTTGAAGTGAATCTCATAACTGTATTGAGACTTCCACACATGACATAGTAGGTCCTCTCTGCACTTACGTCTTCTTTCATTTCTTTCAGCAACATTTCCCATTCTGCAACACACAGTAAATGTTATATTAGATAAATATTGTTTGCAATTGTTCTATAGCCCATACTTGCTAAAGTCACTTATTTCTATGAGCTTCTTGTGGATACCTTGGGATTTTCACATACATGTCATCTGTGAACAGGGATAATTTTATTTTCCCTCTTTAATCTGAATGCATTTTATTGTTTACTTGCCTATTTTTTTTTTTTTTTAGGATTTACAGGGAACTATTAAATAGGACTGGTGAGGGACTAAAACTCTAAAACAAAACCAACATCCATCTTAAACATAGCACAAGTTCTCAAAGATATTAGCAAGTCAAATCCCCTCCCCATAGACACACTATCACCAAGTAAATTTTTCCAAGAATGCAGCATTTAAAACACATATGTAGCAAAAGTCAAGCAATGCAATTCACCATGTTGACAGGCAGAAAAAGAAAACACACATACACACACACATTTATGTCAATAGATACAGATTTATATCCTATTTTAGGAAGGAAGCATTAAGTCATGCCATTAAGCATGATAGCAGTTCTGAGCACCCAGGTGTCAGGGAGGCACACAGCAGCCTGTTAGACCTTTGGAAAAGGGGGCGTCCGCTGAGGGCTCAGTGCCACCGTCCCGCGGGTCTCCGTCCCCTTCCTGGCCCTGGAGTTTGACAACAATGACCTGCCGCCACTTGCCATTGACGAGAAAAATGCCCAGCCTGACACATTCACTTTTGTTTCCTGTTACAACTAATTACACAGGGGGCTTTGGGGTCTCTTGGTCACCCATAGACAGATGATTTGGACTAAGTTTTGTTCATGGTTCTTTATAATTCTAGGCCTGTAGAACGTTTGGTGCTTTTGTATTTATTTGGCTGATTCTAGTCAATGATAATCTCAAAATATCGGTTCAATGACTACCAAAGGACGAGGTGTTGTTACTGAGGAGTTAAGATGATATGGTGGAAATTCAATCCTCTCTGGGGCGAAGGAATGAGGAACTTAACGAGATGTGTTCCTTACTTGCCTTGAGATCTTAGCTAAGCGACACAATTTGTGGATGTTGGTGTTGCCTGTGTAAAGTGGGGACAGTTGGTCTGGAAACAATAGTCCTTCCTTCCATACATTTTGCTGATCCACCTAGTGCGTCCTGTTCTGCATAACAACACACCCGAGTACCAACTTTAGGGTGACATAAACCCGTGTTTCCAGGAAAGCGCCTCCCCAGGACGGTGCAGACAGTGTGCAGGTTCTAAGGCTGCTCAGGGCTTCTTTGCCTCTCAAAGCCGGTGATCCGCACTGTCCCGGGGCTGGCTGTTTCTGAAGACCCCACCCTCCGCCCGAGCTCTGCAGGGCAGCCCTGGCCTGGACGAGAAACCACTTGGCTTTGCTTCACTCTCGGCCACAGGCACCGCCGCAGCACTGCTCCCTGGCTCATTCCTGCTCACTCTGAGGCAGGACACGTCACAGACACTTCCCGAGCAAAGGTTAAAATCTCCAGCACCCACATTTTCCTCTTTCCTGTGTCCTGTGGTATAAAACACGCCCCACAGGCAGTTTCCCCGTGAAGGATGCAGAGAACATGCCCACATCCCCAGAGAGCTGACTGACCCCTAAATGAAGCCCCTAAGCCCAGAGGAAGAGCAGAGTCCAGTCACACCAGGCCTGGGCTTCCCCCAGGTCTTTCTGCAAATATTCAGACTAATCTCTAATAATTGCAAGTATATTTAAGGTTATTGCACAGATTAAATTTCATATACCTGTGCTACCATCTGCCATACCTCTTGGGAAAATGATACCGAACATTTGGGAATTCTTTTTTTATAAGCAATAATGTTTTACAGCTCATAAAGTGTGAATGAAATAAACCCTTTTAATTTTAATCGCATATGGGACATTTACATCATACCAGTTCTGGGAGATTTATGTGTCTCTGTTTAAAGGTGGCGGGTGACAGAGGCACAAGATTGCAGGTATGCATTCCCCAAACACACCGCCTTTCAATTAATCATGTCGTTTTTTACTGATGTTGTTAAAGACAAAAAAATATTTTTTAAACACACATTTAGGCCGGGGCACGGCAAGCTTTCCATCTTCCCCGGCAGATGTCAGGAACGTTTAAACAGCTGGCGGGCCAGTTCAAGCTGTCATCAGAAGTGACCTTAAACCAAGTTTAGTTTTTAAATGTTATTAAAAAAAAAGAAATGAAAAAACAACAGCGCGCCATTACGCAGCTGTCTGAAATATTAAATGAAAGAATGAACATCTGTCTGGTTGCTCTTCAAACTTTAATGGCTTAGAGAGTGATTCTGTTGTCTCAGATCTCGAAGAACATCTGAGTCCAGACACCTGTGAAAGCTCCTGTCTGGAACACACTTTCCTGCTTCAAAGTCCTTCTCTGCCGCGTGTTGCCAAACCCGTGCCAAGAACAGCAGAACAAATTATCAGAGATATTTGTGATGGGCAAGACCCTCTCGCAATGAATCATCTGGAGTGTGACTAAAGCCCTTTGTGCTTTAATGAACTTTGATTCAAACACATTTTCTTTTTAGTGGAAAATACCAACACGGAACAGCGAGGTGGCAAAGAATTGAGATGGTTCTTGAGCTGGCTAAATGCTGGATAGTAAAATGATTTCTTGGAGAATGAGCTCTACATGCGGGCAATCATTTTAAATGTGATCCACACTCCAGCAGGGTTGTTTCAGCATATATGACCATCATAGCTTTCAGAGTAGGAAGAAAATGACTTTGCAAAAAGGTATCAGGGCTATGCTGCAGTTTGGTTAAAATAAAACTACCTTGCTGATATAAAGCATGATCCCAGACATGCATTTGACTACTTGATGTGGATATGGATTACATTTAAAAAAAATATATTTAGGGCCTCACCAATGGCACAGGTGGTTGAGAGCAGTGCTGTGAAGCTGTCCGCAGCCTCTGCAGCATGGATTCAATTTCTGGCTGGCCGGGTAGATTCCCACATGGCGCAGCAGACCTCTCCTGTCTCCCTGCTCCTCCCCTTAGCGGTGTTTTCCATCCATCTGCCTGTTCTGCTCCCTGCTCTGTCTCTGGTGAATCCTCTCACCCCCACACCTCTGGGCTGTACCCCAGTTCATGTAAGCATAAATAAAAATAAATCTTTAAAAGAGAATTATTTATATATTGCATACAAGAGCTGGGGTGCAGGCCAGAGGTACAGGGGTTGAGAGGATTCACCAGGGACAGAGTGGGGTGCAGAATAGGTGGATGGACAGAAATCCACTGCTGAGGGGAGCAGCAGGAAGACAGGAGAGGTCTGCTGCACCATGTGGGTAGCTCCCTGGCTGGGGATCGAACTGTGCTACAGAGGTTGTGGACAGCTTCATAGTGTGGTGCTTAACCCCTAGTCCACCAGGGAACCCTACATGTTACCTTTTAATGTGCTTTTCACATATACGTATGTCTGTGAGGGGTGTGCAAGAGTGTCAGTGTATGTCTAACAGATTCAGAATAGCTACAAAATATTCTACCTGTGACACGATACTTCAAATTTAATCTGCTCTAATCTGCAAAAAGGGCAGTTACCCTGACCAACGGGGCCGTCATGGATTCTCCTGTGTGACTCAGCCTGGAGTGACGTCTGCTCCCAGATGTTGCTGTTTCTAACCTGCAAACACGGTCAGCTTTCCCACCGACCTTCTGCATCACCAAAGAGAAGTCAAGCTTAGGATTTAAAAATGCAAGTGACTACTTGGAGCCAGCCCTCCTTTCACTGGAATGAGGCACTTACACACCATTACACATGACAGTCCCGAAAAGATTATAATGACTATTTCACTCGAAAAATAGAAATAACTTCTATTCTAATGCCTGGACAATGAGGAATATTTCTTGAAGCCGATGTTGGGCTGCAAGATTCCATTCCCTCGGGTCCGGGAAACCAGCAGGAAACATTTTTAAAGATAGACACCCAGACTGCCCCTCCGACCACACGAGGATCTCCAGGTGGATGTGTTGCACCCGTGGAGTTGAAATCTTCAGCCGCAGTTCCAGCAGGCACCCCAGTTTGGAAACCGTGTGCAAAATGCGTCATCATGTATCAGCAAAACCAAATGATGCGCTTTTGTGTTCATTTCTCTTATAGCTTAGAACCTACACGAAAAAACAAGTTTTTAATGAGTAGTTGTCTATTTAGTTTTATTTCCTCGGGGCCTATTTATTTTCAGCTTATATTTCACTATGTTACGTGCGCGATATTTACTGAAATTTTAAACAGTATTTTCATCCACGGGCTGTTCAAGCCTGTTCACCAAGGATCTGTCACAAGATATCACCAGCGAGTCCTAAAATTAAATCTCAAAATGAGAGCGTGAGAAGAGCTGTGGACGCCGTTTGGGACAGCTGGTGTGTGGGGTTTTGTGTGAACGTGCCTGAGTGTGAATGACGGAGACAAAAGTGCAAACCATGGACTAAAGTAAATGCAGTTGGCGCGTGTTCACGCTGTCGGCCGCGTGTCCTCGCAGGCGTCGCCGAGTCCCTGGTCCTGGGATTGCGCAGGTATTTGAATCCAAACTTGGGTTTCACCTGTTTCTTGCCAGAAACAGCAGAAATATATAATGAAGTCAATTTTTAAGCGAAAATACTGCAGTCTCCCTTGACGTCTTTTGGGACACGTAAGTCTTGTGACGCCCAAGTTTTGTGATGCGTAAGTTTTGTGACGCCTAAGTTTTGTGACGCATGAGCGTGACACCCTTGCGTCACAGCCATTGTGCCCTCAAGCTTCTCCCGGTGACGTGACTCTGGCCGGGCTCGTGGCTGCTCCAGGCCGGGGGACCCCGCGGCGCCCCGGGAGCTCGCGGCCGGGGCGCACGCCCAGGGGGCCCCTGGAGGAGGCGGTTTTGTGTGTGTGGAGCGCCCGAGCTGCTGAGGAGGGGCTGGGCCAGGGTCCCCGGATAGCCGCCCCCAAACAGCCGGCGATTGCGCCCCTGGTCTGTGCAAATGCGCTTTTATCCGTGCCGGGAGCGTCTGGCTCCGCGCGCTGTCAGCTCCTCTTGGCACGTCGGGATTTCTTGGCAGGGCTTAAGGTTTGAGTGGAAAAACAATTTAGAAAGCTGTCACAGCAAATGGGAGAGAATTATCCAAACATAATCTAGTTGGAGCAAAAAGATGCGACAATTAAAAAACCCCGGCAGCAGTGATCCCCGGGCGGGCGTGGGGGCTTCCCCCCGACGGCCACCCCGAGGCCGTCCCTGCGCCCCGGGGCGCGAGCGCATGAGGGGAGGCAGGCCGGGGCGACTCCAGGTGCTTTCCCACCACCGCAGCACCTACAGTCCCACCACAGCCCACTGGGCCCCCCCAGTGTCTCAGGGCTATGATCTGCTTTCAGGGTCAGTCTAACACTTGTTCTTGATCTTTTGTTTGGTGTCTTTAGATTCCACAGGTAAGTGACAGCATCTGATATTTATGTTTCTCTTTCTGGCTCACTTGGAATAATCTCTTCCAATTCCAACCCATTTGCCGCAAAGGGCGTGGTTTTATCTTTTTTGATTGCTGAGTAATATTCCTTTATGTGGATACACGACATCTTCTTGACCCACTCATCTGTTCTGGGCCACCATATGACGCAGCAACTCCATGCCTAGGCATCTTTCCAACAAATGCAACAACACTAATTTGAAAGAAAATCTGCAGTCTTGTGTTTATAGCAACACTATTTACAGTAGCCAAGATATGAGTGAAAACTTTGATTAGATTTCTGCAAAAATGGTCATTTTGAGAATGAGCTATAATCCACTTCTAAGCATAGGGCTTACTCACTCTTAGATTTAAAGCCCTGGTTAGGTAACATCAAGAAAAAAAAAAAAGTGGCAAATATGCAATAGGAGAATAGTGACTTTGGGAAAAACTGCTTTAAAGAATAGACAAAAGAAATAATAGAGAGGTTTTCTTAATACACAAATCCAGAGCCTCCCTGGTGGCGCAGGGGGGTGAGTACAGCGCTGTGAAGCTGTCCGCAGCCTCTGCAGTGCGGGTTCGATTCCCAGCCAGCCACGGAGAATCCCACGTGGCGCAGCAGACCTCTCCTGCCTCACCCATTGATCCCCTCAGCAGTGTGTTTCAGTGGATCTGCCTGTTCTGTTCCCCACTTTGTCTCTGGTGAATCCTCTCACCCTCCCACACCTCTGGCCTGTACCCCAGCTCTTGTATGAATAAATAAATCTTAAAAAAAATCCCTATCTTTTTCTGAGAATTTTAGATATTTTTGAAGCTTCACATGATATGCTTTTGTTTTTCAATTATAACTTGCAAAATCTATCTAAGAAGTCAGTTTATAAAAAATATTATTATTTTATAAAGTTCAATACCAAGGCAATTAAGGAAAACTACTTCATTATACCTATGATAATTTCCCCCAAACAAAGAGAAAATATTTCCATTTCAGGGGCATATGCTAACAGAAATCCTATAAAATAAAGTTATGTGCTACTCAAATATAATTGATGGCTATAGAAGAACCCATAGGTTATACATGCACAACACTTTTGTTAAATTAACATATAAAGAAATATAAGTGAGTTGAAGAATTTATTCAAAAGTCAAGTATTGAAATTAAACACAAAATGAGAAATAATGGTATAATTTTCACTCACTAGAACCATGACTACATATATTACCATAAAATTGAATTTGCTCCAAGGAAATATAATATCTATTGAGAAAATGTACAATAATAATATAGTTATTAATACAAAATTTTCTGTACATTAGGGATTATAACAAAAATCGAGAGTTTCTGCTTTAGCAATAAAAAGTCTGCTTCAAATGTATGAACCAACCTGGAACTAGTTGATATTTGGGTTGTTTTTAAACAGGAGGGCTTGCAAAGCCTTTATTGAGCTCTGTAGCTGGAAATGTCATTTCACATTTAACAGCCTTGACGGAAGTCCTTTATGATATTCATTCCACCAGAGACAACCCTGGGTCGTATTTCTTCTGTCAAAAAAATATTTACTTTTATCAAGAGCTTGTCATTCTACTCCATGACAATGGAAGAGCTGAATGGATTAGAAATCATGGAGCCTCTGATAGAATGATAGATGTAATGATTGATACGTTGAAATCATTTTATTATTAAAATAGTTTTAAAATAAAATATTGATTCTTCTAACATACTGTAAAACAAGAAAAGGGAAGGGAAGAAAATCTGAATTTGGAAGTGGGAAGCTTTCTCTTGCTCATGGAGCACACAATTCATCCCACCCGTTTGACACAATCCGTTAATCAACACTACGACATAGAATATGTCTTCTATGTACTGTGGGCACAAGAAGAAACACTTTTTGGAGTAGAAATGGCTACTTGAAAGGAAGACCTTGAGGATCCGGAAGAGTAACAGCTGGGTCTGACTACTCTTGATTGGGTGTGGCCTATTTTTCAACCAACAGATACTTCAACAATGGAACAAAGGGTGATGCATAACCAGGCAGATGGGCGGAGGGAGCTGCTCACTCAACACTTCACCACATTTGCCTGCTTATCTTTTCACCCTGGTGTGACTTGGCAGATCAGATCATACACCTGATGTTTCAGGCTTCACTATGTTTATGTGGCATAACGTGAAACGAAAGTTTAGATACAAACAACCAATAAGGTATTTTTCCAAAAAAAGATACTATAGTTTGAATACTTTCAACATTCTATTGTGACATTTCCTTTTCTAATTATAGATATGATTTTAGGAAACAAACCCAATACAATGAGTTTTTAATCTGGTGCTTGATATTCTCTAATTCATACATACAGATTTAATAAAAAAGTATTTCCAGCTATGGTAAATTTCAAAGGTTAAACAAAATATCCCCTACCTACTTGCAGTCAAGGGTACTCTCTTTTATTGTTTTCTTTTTTTAAATATTTATTTTTTTAAAGATTTATTTATGCATACAAGAGCTGGTTCACAGGCCAGAGATGCGGGGGGTGAGAGGATCCACCAGAGACAGAGCAGGGAAGAGAACAGGCAGACTGACTGAAAGACACTGCTGAGGGGAGACAGGAGAGGTCTGATACTCCATGTGGTTGCTCCCTGGTCCATCAGGGATCAAACTGGTGCTGCAGAGGCTGCGGATTGCTTCATAGTGAGGTGATTAACCCCTTGCGCCACCAGGGAGGCCCGTCTCTTTTATTGCTTTAATATGTATTTAACTCTCCATACTCTTCCTTAAACACAACCATATTCTGTGTTATTCTAGTGGCCTCTACATAATATAAATGTCTCCTTTCTTGACATTTTCATTTAGTTCTAGTCCTTTACATTCTAGCATATTCTTAACATGAATCTTCCTCAGACTTTTCTGCTTGAACAGAACCGAAGCAAGTACGCCCTGCCCTTGCTCTTTTAAATATTCTCTCTGCTTCCATTAGTTGTGAGGTCATCTAGTTTTATAAACACACTTCTCCCAAAACACTCTTTCTCCCATCTCACATTTAATCTGTCAATAAATTGCATTGATTCACCCCCAAAAGTCCTCTTTAATACACAACTTTCCTCTCCAAAGTACTTTTTAATGCCTTAGATCAGGATCTCTTTGTTCATCCTTAAAGAGAACCACTCCAAAAATTATCAAAGCCTAAGTGGGTAAATGAAAAAATAGTAAACATCTCACAAAAGTGATAGGCTACATCAAAGTGTATTTGACAAAGAGCTCAATTAAACTATAGGTGGAAATCAAGCAAAGTAAAGCACCAATATTTGCATGTTAATTTAGAAAATAACACAAGTTAAATTGCAAGTCCTTGTGGCAATACAGTTAGACACTATTGGTGCATCCTGTGTTGCTTCAAATTGTTTGAAATTCTGTGGAAGAACAAACTTGAAGAGTCATAAAATATTCAGATCTTTTTCATCTAGTAAACTCTTTTCTCTCTATAACACATTTCTAAATGTTCAAGAAGCAGGAGAATGTGTATTCCGAGACATGCTTGCTCCCATTCTGGATGTGTTTTCCCCCCCTTATCTAGGAATCTGTTTTGTTGGGGTACAAAGAAAGTCACGCAGTGCCCCTGTGGATTCTCACAGACGGGCAGAGAATTAAAAAAGCAGCAGACAGACTGACGGGGGACGCAGTCAGGAAGACGAGCAGCACCAGGGGGGGCGTGGCCTGCGCCTCGGGGCGCTCAGGTAGCTCAGCCAGGGCCAGGGCAGAAGTAGGGGGCGGTTTAGTTTGGTTGCTTTTCGGGGTTAAAAACAGAGGCATGAGATGTAAGTTTGCCTTCTCGGGAAAAGAGCTGGGGAGAGCTGGGGCTCCTGAGTTCACAGATAAATATCAACAGCGGGGCCGCCCGCCTGGACGCCCTCCCGGGACACAAACCTCCTGCCCAGAGGCCCTGTGCGCGGGGGTGTGCCGGGGCGTTGCGGAGCCGAGGGTGCCCAGGAGGGTGCCCCCCGCCAGGCGCCCCAGCCACGCGCAGGAAAAGCGGGACAGGACGCGGAGCTCAGGGGCGCGAGTCGTGCCCGCCCCGTCGAGCCCCGAGGGCGCGCGCTTGACCCGAGTCCGGCTCCGTGTCCTCTCCGGTCTCCCGTGCGCTCGGCCTCCCTGGAAGCCGCCTCCACGGCCTCACGTGTCCTGGGAACACACGGGCCGGGCCGGGCCCGACAGCGGAGCCGAAGAACCGGCCCCGGGGCGAGCCGGGCTGGGCACGTGGCCCCGGACGGCCCAAGGCGCAGGCCCGCGCGCCTCTTCCTGCGCCGCCCTCGGCCCGGGCCTTGGCTGCCCCCGGGCTGGCGTGCCGAGGCAGGGAGGGCTGCTTGTTTCACAAGATGCAGAAAAAACTTCCTCAACGCCTGCCTCGAAAACGGTCCCTGGAGGGAACCGCCTGGCGGCCCCGTGGACATGAAGCAGCCGGGCTCGAACACCCGGAGCCGCTGAGTTCCAGCGCGCAGGCACGAGTTTGGGTTTTCCGCGGTGTCCCTCGCTCACTGGGGAATCGTGCCAGTGCCCGACGGAGAAGGAAAAGTCACAATAAAACTCACCAGATAGATTTTTGATGACTTATTGAAAAATACATTCTGTAAATATTTGACGACTGCAAAATAATTCAGGACGAAAATGTTTTCACTTAAAATCAGGACGACCTGGTTCGTAGCCTGCCAGAAGATCATTTTTCTAGTCGTGTAAAACAGATTTTTCTGATAGGTTAAATTTATGGAAATTATTTGTAACTCATTGAAATACATTTGACAAAGTGTATTGTGTTAACTACCCACTGGGGACATTTTTCTTTCTATCTTTTTAGAAGAGACCAAAAAAAAAAAAAAAAATGTTTCAGGGAAAAATGCCAAGCTTCTCTCTTCCATTGACACTATGTAATAATTATTTAATTTTCTTTAAATGTATCAACTTTACATCAAGTGCTTTCATATAGACAATTTTAGTAAAATATTTACTCTTTTTTTTTTTGTTGTTGTTTGTTTCTAAAAGCCCAAAGACTCAGATAATGTGAAGTAACACAAAAGAGCGGTGTCGCTAACAAGAGAATGAATAATTCGACTGTACTGTCTTGTTAAATATCTCAGGCCTGACACCGGGTTGGTGATGATGACAGGTTACAGGGACTCTCAGCTCCTGCTCTCCTGACTGGCATCACACATCATCTGGGCATTGAAAGGTTCAAAAGCAAGAGAATGTTACAAGTTAGTGCCGAGTGAACGCTGTAGGGAAAGACCTCAGGCAGAATTGCTCTAGATAGCCAGTGAATGGGGCGCCGTTATGGCAACATGCGCTACATTCAAGCTTCACTAAGATTTCAGAATAATGAGTCATTAGGTCAGAGTCCCAGCGCACACTTGAGTCCCTCACCTGTTGTTCCCATTGGCTGGCACGTTGGTCTCCCAGGTAACAGAGTCTGAGATGGGGACAGCAGGTAGATGTTTACTGGGAAGATTCTTGAGTGAAAATTCTCTGGAGCAAAGAGCAAAGAGCCAGGGTTGGGTCTTGGTGTTAGTTAGGTCCTGATTTAGACTTGGCCGCATTCTCAGCAAGTTCCAGGGGGCTGCTGACCTGGCTGACAGGTCTAGAATAGTCTTCACTGGCGGGCTGGGAGCTAGTCCTGTGCATCCTCATCTAAAGGAGACACACACGGGTCAGTGTAGCCATCGCTTGATGTTCCTCAGCTGTGTTGAGCACTCAAGAGGCACTAAACTCACACCCACCTGAATCCTATTAAAGGAAAGTACAGCTACTTAACTGAATGGATTCTATTGATTAAGCCAAGTAGGGTGCAAAAGTATCTGTAGTTTTATACAGAAAAAAAAGTTCTGTATAAAACACTCAGATGTTTATACAGAAAAAAAAATATTCACTTAGACATAGAATAATGTATGGAAAGATTTTTCTCCAAACTGCCGTCAATATGTCTACCCATAGTCATCTCATTATGGGTAGTTTTTTCTACTTTGATTTTGTACATATCTAGCTTTACTACAATGAAAATGTTTCATTAATCCAGGAAATAAGATTCAATATGGTTCTAAAACAAATCTCAAAACCTCTGTTTTTTACAATTAGCTTGAAAGATGAACTATGTGTTAAGCTACATTTTGACTTGGCTTAAACAGGAACACCGATATGAAACTTTAGTCTCTGTATATGTGATTGAATGTACTAATGACCATGAGATTATTTATATAATAAAACCACATTCAGATCCCATAAAGCCAGTGTACACATTCAAGACTGAGTGTTGAACATGAGAGTTGAATGGAAAATCTGTCACTTTAAAGTATTAACTTTTATTAGTATTGTTCTTAAGAATTGTGTGTAAATCCTTCCATAAAAATCCTAGAATAAGTTTCTCTCTACCTTTTCTCTCTTTATCCTGTAGTAATAGATGCTGTATGTTGATGATAAAAGGATTGTAGACATTTTATTCTCAGCTTCAAGTAAGACTTTAATATTCAGAAGTTTGTAATTAATTCATTACTATGCATTTAAATCTTTTAAGGAGAAGGGCTGCGTTTTCGGGTCAGGTATACCTCCGCAGTCTGAGTATAAAACATCCTTGACTTGTCTAGTAATGACCAACTCCATACTTGAAAGGAAGAACTAAAATTAAGAGGGTAAACGTGCATATCATCACAACAGCTCACTTTCTACGTGATAATAATTTAAGGGTTGATTGAGACACTTTATACCTCTTCTTCATTTAATTACTTCAGTGAAAAGGAACACCTCATTCACGTAACTTTCAATTTATATAAAAATAAGGTATATTTAAGAATTTCTCAGTTATGACATGCTAATGTTATAACATTTTCTTATTATCTCCAATGCATGTTAAATTAGTCTTGATAAATTAAAATCAGGCATTTTGATTAATTTCTCCTTTCCTGGAAACATATATCATACTCCATTCAGGATTAAGTTCGACTTTTAGGATTTAATTAAGTCATTTTAAATGCACATAACTTCTAGTAATATATAATGAGGATTACATACACATATAAGAAAGAGCAGTTCCCTCTGGCCTTCAGAATTTGAATAACTCAGTCGAGTAAGCAACACTTATTATTCGTGGTACAAATATGTATATCTCTTCCACTTAGAAAATCAAACATAATTATCATGCTAAATATAGTCTGGCACCATATCTATTAGATCAAACACTTTATTATAGATACCAAGAACAGTAGATTATTGAATTATAAATATTCATCTCTAAGCGATTATTTGAAATATTAATAACGTTAATTTAAATGTCTGAACTGGTGGGGTTCTGAGAGGTGATGTTTCCATTAATACAAAGCTAATAGAGTTATACATGATTATTAATTGATTTTATAGAAGATATAAAACTCACATTTTGAACTTTATTCAGAGAGAGTAGAGAAATTTTAATAATATTTGGAAATGGGATAATTGACTCTCTGTTGCGAATTCTACTGCTTTCCAAATGGTGGAAAAATAATCAGAAAAGGAAACTAAGCTTAATAATATTCAGAGTACTTTGTCTTTTAAAACAGTTCATTGTGTCAGGAGGCAAAGAATACGTAGGCCATTTCGGGAGCCCTGGAAGGATGTACAAGCAAGGATGAACACATCCTTAAAGGTTTTCAGGTGACTTGAAGAGTATAGCATACAACTGACTGGTAAAAGACAATAAACAAAGAAGTGCAGGTTTTCTTCCAAATTAATGTCTTTGTATCTGTCGGGCAGGTATCCAGGAGTAGAATATTTTAACATGCGAGCAATGGAGAACATGCAGGAGCGCTGTTCTCCGTAAGTGCTATTGAAAAGGATGCCTTAGACTAGTACAGACAATTAAGATTTTTGTCTTTGCCTTCAATCTACAGAAAACAACAATCATCCCATATTTTAGCGTCACAGTTAGGAGGATCTAGAATGACATGCTGCTGTGAATGACGTGTTTCCCCAAGCCCCACACCACCACCACCCTGCTGCAATTTACATGTTAGAACTAATAAAAATATGAATTTTATGACTCAAAGGCAAAATCACCCGCAGTAATTATACATCCATTTTCATGCTCATTTGTGGCCGTGTGGCACAAGACTGAATTATAAAGACGTTATAATTAAAATGCACCTCTATATCCCTACAGCAAGGTGATCTGCTAACCAATTAACCCCATACCCTGAACTATTTTTGATATAAGTTAATTTAGATTTCATACCAATTGCTTACCTACTGTTGACTTACCTCCTGTCTGAATTTTCTTATGGTCAAATCCTCTTGAAAGTTAATTTTGATTTTGCATCGTTTCTCTTAAGTATTTGAAACCTGCACGTGTTTCTGTACACGGCTTACTTTACTGGGCGTTTTCTCCCTTCCCTGTACCCCGGTGTGCCTAACTTCATGGAAAAAAATGTCCCTAAAGAGAATCTGAACAAAATGCTCACATATTAAGTGTCTTATTTAACCAGAAGAAAATGGCCTATTGAAAAGATCCATTGATCCCAGGCTCATTATGAGTGTGAAGAAGGTTTTCCAGGCTTCCAGATTTGCTCGAGGACACTGAAGCTCTACCCTGCTCAGCGTGGCAGGCCTGCCAGTGAGGGGTGGGGGTGCCCAGTTACTCCTCTTGTTTCTTAGGAGCCCCCAAAGAGCCCCACACAGAGATGCCATTTTATTTAAAGAAACAGCACAGAGCTTAGTGGCTGGGCGAGGGCTGCCCTCCAGACGTCCTGGTCTTTGGGACCCAGGGCCCTTCGCGGCTTCCCACGGGAGGGTGAGCTGTGTGGCGGGTTTTTGGTCTCCACTTCCAGTCGTTGCTCGTGGTCTTCACCTCGCCTGGCCAGCTCACATCTTACCCAGCTTTGGGAAGAAGAAATGTTTCTTTTTCAAAATGCATTTGTATTTCATTCTTTTGACAGAAGCAATTGCTTCCACGTTGGCACAGGCTCTTTCAGGAGGGGGAGAAGAACAGAAACCAGTGGGTCATGGATGGAGTTATGGTTGGGGTCACTGTCCTTGGCTGCCTGGACTTCCTTGCCGGCTGTTTGTATCACCTGGATGCAGTGAATTTGCTAGTTTCGAAATGAGAGTGCTCTGTATTCCCCTGAAGGATTTATAGAATCTTGATCTTTGCCTTATGGATGGGACATGACATATATAATTCCCTGTTTCAGATTTTATGTATACTATAAATTATCCCAAGCAACAATCAAGGGAAAAGGTCAGCTCTCTCTCGTCTGCTGGCAATCAATGTTAGACTGATATTTATTTCGAATTACCTTGGTAACTGTTAATCTGTTGCAAGAGGTGTGAAGTGTTCTGATACCAGGAAATCACCCCTTTCTCTTTTCTCAGTTCTCCGTGGGTCTTTCTCAGTAGTTACCTCAGCTCAGTGGTCAGCATAAGTCTGCAGGAGCTGCCCTACAAAAGTGGGGGTGCCCTTTGTCCATCTCTGGTTGGAGTTACTCTCCGGAACGACTAGCTGAGGTTTCTGTGGAGGCTGTCCCCCACATGCCGCTCTCAGGAGAGTCAATCCACTCTTTTTCCTTGAAAAAAAAAATATCACCTATTGCTCGTTTCAAATTTCAAAACTATGACTCCACCAAATATTACCATGGGATCATTACAAAGGATGGAAGAAAAATTATATTTGGCATAATTAGTAATAAAAGTTAATGAAGACCTATATATTCTACTAAATTCAAACCTGCAGGAGAAATGAGCTTTAAGATCCTCTTTTCTAAATATAGTCTAGGGTGTCCGCTCTTTTCACTTGGGATAAACGCATATTTAACTCCACAAATGAAACACTCCTGGAGTGATTATAAAAATAAATATTTATTACAACCTGTGAGGACAATAGGATGAAATCACCACGCCCATGTGCTCTTTGTGATTTTTTTTTTCATTTACAAAAGCAATTCCCCACAACTACCATCTTTATGGAAAATAGGTTTAAAATTTCTTTAAAGTCCGATAATAGTTGCTTTTCTCTTACAGAAGTGGAATTCCGTTTGTCACATGGTAGTGACAGACGACTTTAAGCATTGCACTGTGTTCACTCCGCACAGCCCCCGCCTGTTCTTGACATTCGTACTGACTTGCTCTTTTCAACTAAATATAATAATTACACCTAAATAATCATAGAGAATGTGGGCTCTTCCTGCCTACTGTCACACCGAAGCTAGCACTCCATTAATGCGCCGTGTTCCTACCCCACTCACACGTTAACCTTGACTAAAATCTACCGTTTTTGTTGGTGCTAAAAGTGTAAATACACTTTGAGTTAAATGAATGAATTTTCTTTGTAAATGCATTTTCCCTGATGTCGTGATGAAGACACAGAGGACAGTGTGACCCGCCTGGAGAGGGCTGCAACAGTCAGCAGCCAAAGGGCAGTGTTCAGAGATCAAAAGGTGGCCAAGAAAATGAATCCTTGAATGCTTCACGAAAACCGTAGTTACTCTCGGAAAAATAACTTTGCTTGCAGAGAAGAGTAGGGCTGGGGATCTTTTCAAAAACAGTTTCAGATTCCATATCTGTGTTCATGAATTTACTGCGATTTATCTTAAAATTCGCTATCGACTCCAATTATATATTATATATGTGATACGATATATTTGATATACCGTATGTAAAGAGATGGTATATATTACATATTATATATTATGTACTATATATATATATAAACATAAAGGCATTAGGTTTTTTCCAAGTCCCCACTGCAGTAGAGTGAGTGTCTTGTTATTCTTCATTTGCGTTTCTGCATTGTCGGCCTCCCTTGCAATACATCCTTTGGAGGTCAAGTGAGTCCAGCAGAATGAATCGCTGCCCTGGTCTCCCCACATGCCCAGAGGGGGGCTGCTCACAGCAGCCGAGCGGGGTGCTCAGTGGCCTCTGAAAGGCGTCCCGGAGGAGTCCGTTTACAGCCCCGTCAAGCTCCAGGGGCCCCAGAACCCATGTTCGGACGCCCGCAACCCCCGCCTGCCCCCCCCACCCCGAACCCCCACCTGCTGGCCTCGCCCCCGCCCCGCCTGCCTGGTCCTGCCAGACCCCGGGGGTAGAAAGGATGCTGGGGGGCGCCCACACATGGTGGGGGGCGTCCGCAGAGAGAGCGTTTCTGAGCCGCAGAGAGATGTTCTTTTCTAATAAAGTGCAGAATGTGGACCCCACCTTAGGGCTGGGTTTTCGCGGTGACTCGGGCCCCGCTGCCGCGCGCGCCGAGGCGGAGACACCTGCCCCGCGGTGGAGACACCTGCCCCGCGGCGGCCTCGGGGCGTGGGTCCAGCGCGTTTACCTCCACATGAGGGAGCGATTCCACCTGCACATGTGCAGGTGCACGGCGGTGTGTGTGGCCTCCAGCACAGCATCTGAGGAGACGGCCCCTGACACTTGCCAGCTCAGGGCCAGGTGCGCCGAGACTCGGAGCATCGCTGCGCGCCCGGCCCGCCTGGTCGCACCTGCGCCTCGGGCCGCGCCGGGCCGCGGGGGCGAATTTAAAGGTGATTCTATTTTACAGTTGGAACAAGTTTTAAATTAGAGGTGAAAATGTGACCCATGCCAATGCTCTTACGGGGGAAGGCGACCACGCGAGTAACGACCTCCTCCCGCGGCAGCTTCACAGAATGAACGTCCAAATTTTCGTATCTGAAAATATTTTCCGGGCATTCCAGTAATTTCTCAAGCAAACGACTCTAGTCTAATGTTTACCTTTCGTGATCAGAGGTTCCTCCGAAATTGATTTTGTGGGTTTTAACGTCTACCATGATTTTTTGATCTTTGTAACCATTTATTTTTTATCTTTATGTATGTTTTTCTGTACAACGCACTGTACTTAATGAATTTATCTTATCACTTGGTGACTTGGGGGATTATTCTCTCTTTCATTTTATTGTTATTTGATCTGCATTTTTCTATAGCCAGCATTATCTGAGGCAGAAAATTGTTGTTTAGATCAGGTGATGGACTTGGTATTCACAGAGCAGACACCCGCGAGTGTCTGTGTGGCTTCCACGGTGTTGAGATGAAAGTCAAACCACTAGAATATGTGGAATATAGAGAAGCCAAACAAAGGGTCAGACAGACAGACTTTAACAGGAATCCTTGACAGCAGGAGACCCGAGGCCTCCAGGGGGGAGGGGGGTGTAATTTGGGGGGGGGGGAAGGCCCAGCGCACAATGGTGGAGGGTGATGGGGCTTTGGTCATAGGGAAGCTGTGGTGACGGCCCCTGAAGTGAGAAACAAACAAACAAGGACGTAACATAACTCATAAATTAAAAAAAATATATTACAGCAAATAGAGACTAGTCTGAAGAGAGTCTAGTCAGATGTAATATATTGTCTGGCATTTTAGTATTTATGTTGAAGGTTTTTTAGTGGACTTTTAATACATTCACGTTCTAAGGAGCTAACTTTTGTAATAAAGGACACAATATTGATATTTGGATGGAATTATTGAAGTCTATTAGTTTGCAGCCAACACCTACCCCTTCATCGGCCAAAAAATAACAACTTAGAACCATGGTTAGACCAGACAACACAGGTAGAGATAAAAGAGAAATAAGACGTAGAGGTACGATTGTTAATGATGGTGTATCCCCCCTAAGCCTAACCCGAGGAGCCTATAAAAACTATTTGCTTGTCGTTTAGTAGAAAGTCAGTGAAATTTTGCCAGCAAGTATTTGGCTCCGTCACTACTTCATTAAACTGAGACAGAGTATAAAATTAAAAAACAAAACAAAACAAAACAAAACAGAATATGAAAGAACACTTAGAAAATCATTGAGGAAGACCAAAGTTAGCGTTATTCAGGTTTAGGCTGATAGCTATTAAAATTTTTAAAAGCTGGGGCCTCCCTGGTGGCGCAGGCGGTGGAGCGCAGCGCTGTGAAGCTGTCCGCAGCCTCTGCAGTGCCAGTTCAATCCCCGCGGCCAGGGAGCTGCCCAGTATGGCACAGCAGACCTCTCCCGTCTCACCCGCTGCTCCCCTCAGCAGTGTCTTCCGGTCAATCTGCCTGTTCTGTTCCCCACTCTGTCTCTGGTGAATCCTCTCACCCTCCCGTTCATCTGGCCTGTACCCCGGCTCTTGTATAAATAAAATAAATCTTTAAAAAATAAAATCAAATAAAATTTTTAAAAGTGGAATTATTGTGAAGAAAGACCATAGATTAATTTAAAAATTGAGAATTAAACTCCATTTTTTTGGCTGGAATAATAGATGTTGGTAACAAATGTGTTTTATTGGGTTATTTATTTTTTAAAGATTTATTTATTTATGCATACAAGAGCTGGGGTACAGGCCAGAAGTGTGGGGGGTGAGAGGATTCACCAGAGACAGAGCAGGGAACCCAACAGGCAGATTGACTGGAATACACTGCTGAGGGGAGCAGCAGGCAAGACAGGAGAGGTCTGCTGGGCCATGTGTGTAGCTCCCTGGCCTGCCGGGGATCAAACTCATGCTGCGGAGGCTGTGGACAGCTTCATAGGTTGTGTCTTAACCCCTTGAGTCACCAGGGAGACCCTTTATTTGGTTATTTTATTAAAGAAAAATAAAAGACTGAAAGGAGGTCATTTTAGGGATGTCTGAGCTTCCTGCCCATGTGCCAGTCTCCCTCAATGGACTGGCCACACCCCAAGCTGGGTCAGGAACCATTGTTGTGTGAAATGGGGTGGGGCGTGGGGGGTAGGGGTGTTACACACCCTCCTTTCTTGATTCTGCCTGTGTCTGAGCAAATATTCTGTCCTGTTGGAATTCACACCCATTTTGCCAGTAAGTGTTGCTTCTCTGCTGTGTATCCTTGTATGAGGACAGGTTTTTAAAAAACACTTATTTTCCCCCCAGTATACCCCCAGAGATATGCTAAGAACTCTGTAGATCTTGACAACATGAAAGAATAAGGCATCACTCATTAGTAAAACCTCCTTCAAAGATTGAAACTATTTTGGCCATTTTAACAGAATCTTAAAAGATATTTTACACATTTTCTTTTCTTCTTCCCCCAGCCCCCCCCCCCAAAAAAAAAAAACTATTAAAAATTACCTATGCAGATTTGTCTTTTCCTGTCTTTTGATAAATTAAAAATATATATAAAGCAATTGAAGCCCTTTAGCTATCAGGGTCAAAGGAAGCGAAGGCGCAGGGAGGGAGGAGTCTTGAGGGGAGTGAGCTGAGCTTGAACTTGAGTCTGAGAAGAAAGAGGGTCAGAGAACAGCAGCCCGGCCATTTCAGGTGCACTAGAAATAGCACAACCTGCTTTTCTTCCTTATTTTTTTTTTCTGCAAGAGGCAAATATTGGCCTCCATTGCCTCGTTGAAAAACTCCTGGATGCGCTCCTAAATCTTCAAGAAACCATAAACCTCACACAGCTATCTCATCATAAAAGAATGCAATATCTCGGCTTCCTGGTGTCATAGGGATAATTGGCTTTTGGAGAACTTGATTCTGAGTCGAACTCCGCTTTCAAAAACAGCAGACTGTAAGGTTTAGTTACTCTCACAGCTGGAATTTATGCTTGGACGGAAGTCACTCATTCACAGTTCCTGAAAATTTGGCCCTTAGAGTCTAAAAGACACTGTGGGTGTAACGGTGAAATCCAGCAACATTCCATCAGTCACTCTTATGCTCACGACAGTCAGGATCTGAAAATCTGTTTCTGCTGACGTGAGACAGAGTGGAGGCCCTCGGTGATTCTCCGTTCACTCTTTAAATGACCTGGACTTGACATTTATGCTTTGGCCTCTCCTTACTGTATATTATAATTTACGACGCGCTGTAATTATGTTTTGCTAAGAATAGTCTTTCATTGTCATGACCTGGGAGATCAAATGCTAAACTGTTCTCTTTTTGTTTTTTTTTTTTTTTTTAATGAAATAATCATCTTTTTTTTTCTATCCAAATGTGACCTTTTCTGCTTTTTATCTCTCAGAGGAGATTTCTGAAACTCACTGATACAGAAATAGTACAAACTATTAACAATATAGTTTATAAACAGAACAGTTTTTGGAAAACTGTCTTTATGAACTCTTCTGCATTATTTATAAATTTAACTATTAACTATTACATATATTGATCGATATCTGCTATTAAATTTATTTGCCCTCATCATTTTTTTCTGAGGTTAATAAATATTAACATTGACTTGAATTATTCAACTGGGAGTTTATAAATATCAGATAAACACTTTGTTCTTTTCAGTGGATGCCTCCTTTACTGCTTCCCTCCTCCAACTGGACTCCCACAAACATATTTCAGATTCC
Organism: Talpa occidentalis; assembly: GCF_014898055.3. Taxonomy (NCBI): domain Eukaryota; kingdom Metazoa; phylum Chordata; class Mammalia; order Eulipotyphla; family Talpidae; genus Talpa; species Talpa occidentalis. The sequence goes on from NW_023605194.1 coordinate 117,025,723, forward strand.
ATTTCGCCATGATTTTGCTTGGAAGCAAAGAAACCGAGCACATTATTTATTCAGATGCCCACACAAGCCACATTATTAAACATATGATTTTCAAGTTTATAGGTTACATTTTTCAGAACAAACTGCTGTTCCAAACTACTACGCATTTTGTAAATGGAAAATAAATAAACATGGACAACTGAAGACTTCAACAAAAGAGATTTTGAATTCTGCTTTTATCTCTGGTAGACTTTCAATGTTCCTTTTGTTTAGTATTTTTAACTGCGGTACTATTAGGATGCCCTCGTCAGGTATTACTGCTTCTTTCCACGATGGCCAGAAGAAGGATGACAAGATAAATTCTTTTTTATGTCAAAAACTATAATTCAATTATAAGTATTAGTATCTGTTCAAAAAATGAAAATTCAAGAAGATGCATGCCGTCCCGTGTTCACTGCAGCACTATGTACAGTAACCAAGTTATGGAAACAACGTCAGTGCCCAAGGAACGAGGAGCAGATTGAGAAGATGGGGTGTGGGGCCTCTATGGTGGCACAAGGGGTTAAGCACAGCACTGTGAAGCTCTCCACAGACTCTGCAGCACAAGTTCGATCCCCGGCTGGCCAAGGAGCTGCCCACAGAGTGCAGCAGACCTCTGCTGTTTCTCCCACGACTCCCTCAGCAGTGTGTTTCATCGGTCTGCCTGTTTTGTTCCCCGCTCTGTCTCTGGTGAATCCTCTCACCCCCTGCACCTCTGGCCTGTACCCCAGGTTTTTTATGTATAAATAAATAAATCTTTAAAAAAAAGATGTGGTGTGTATATGGTATACATACATACATATATATGTGTGTATATATATATATATATATATATATGCATATATAAAGTAACACTACTCAGCTATAAAAAAAGAACTCTTTGTAACCACCACATACAACATGGGTGGAACTGGAGGGGATGGTGCTGAGTGAAATAGTTCAGAAGAAGATTAAAATACTGGATCTTTTCATATGTGGAATATAAAGAAGCAAAGCACAGCATCAGCCAAAAAGCAACCCTAGAAATGGGGCTGTAAAAGTGAAGCTAAGAGAGGGGGTAGGTGGGGAGGGGCACTAAAGGGTGTGGTGAGGACTCTGGGGCCTTGGTGGTGGGTGTGGTGTGACGCTGAATCATACACAGTGTTGCAAACCAATTTTACCCTAATTAAAAAAAAAAAAAAGAAAAATTAGAAAGTCCTCAGTACTGTGGGAAATTAAAAAAATTCTTGAGGTGATGAATACGTTAAGAAGAGACCTTTTAAATCAGAATAAAAAAAATATGGATACTATGTCCAAGCACACAAGGAATAACTACAGTGACCTGTAGGGCAGGGATATTTCTCAAAAAAAAAAAAAAAAAAAGAATAAAAAAATAAACTAGAGAAGGCATTTCCCAAGGACAAGGCCATGATGGTATAAATCAGAAATAATTTTGCTCCCCACAAAAACCACTCATCTGTATTAAAATTGAACTACTATACACACATATATTTAAAAAGTAAAATAGCAAAAACTAATGGAAACGTGTGGCTATAAATGACCATGAAAGCACAATTCCCTTTGTTTACACCTTGGGGGGCTGCATGTGCCGGCAAGGACCTCATAAAGGCTTCATGAAGACCGGCTGTCCTCAAGCGCACACAAGTGCCCGCCCTGCCCAGGCTGTGGGGCCTGAGACCTTTCACGGCCGAAGTGGCCGAGGTCCTGTGAATCTTGTCCCTCCATTTCTCTGAGGACGTGTTCCACAAGTGGGAGACAGTGCCTGGCTCCGCTATCCATTGCCCAGAGGTTGGGGATACAACCCAAGTGTGTCAGGGAGTCAGGAAATGTCCTCACAGTCCAGAGAGAGGTGCCTGCCGGTCAATGGTCAGGGTGGGCCTTCCCGTGGACTATCAGGCCCAAGGTTCTCAGCCATGCCAGGGACTTGGAAAGCCCGCCCTCAGGACAGCAGCTGACTCTCCATCCACCTGTCTGTCTGTCCAGCTCCCTGTCTCTTTCTCTCTATCGACTCCTGGCTCTTTAATCACTTACCAAACGATTCATCGCATTGTTTCCGTAAGGTGGCAGGTACATTTCTTTCGGAACCAAATCCTAAGTTGCAGTTTGCCTTTTAGCTAGCAGATTGACAGGTACTATCAATGCAAATTACTTTCAGATGCATAGCCTTCATGTTGACACCGCTGCCAAGACCAGTATTAAGAACAGATTGACTTGTCACGTAAATATTTTAAAGTGTGATCTCGCTTCCTCTTTCCCGGTTTTTCCTGACTCCTCACCGTTTCTGTCATGATTAACCTCATCCCCCCTTCAAGAAAGAGGAAAAAGAGTGTTAATTGCTTTGAGTCTTTCTTTGAGTCTCTTTTAATTCTGCCAGAACCTACATTTATGGGCGGCCTCGGCATACTTAACATTGATTTCTCTCTCTCTGCGTTTAAACTGCTATTAAATGTTTAACTTGCTATTAAATGTTGACAAATATTCTGAATCGGTACATTAAGAGGGAGTAATAGTGGAGAAAGGTGGCCTGGCATATACGCCGACATACTCGGAGGTGAGTTTGCACTGGAGGGGTGTGTAACACCCTGGCCTGCAAACCGTTTCTTCATCTTGTTTCCAAACCAATGTGATTAAACCACTGCTAATGTGCTCACAACTTCATTTGAAAATGTAATATCTCTTGCAAATAATAAAGCCATTCAATTTAAAAATAGAATTTTTGTCATTTCAATAACTCCTCAAATATTTTTTCATTTTCTATTTTAATAAAAGAGGTATCTCAAAATATTAAAAAAATTTAGCTGGAGGGACAAAATGTACTCTGAATATCTGTGACAAATTTTATTTTTCCAAGATATGTATTGGTTAGCTGCTGTCATTATTAGAATCTCTAAGTATAATATTTTCAGTTATTACTTTTATTGGCACATATTGAAACCGAGTAGGCGCACACAGCAAGATTTGGCAAAATGAAATACCCTTAAAAGTAATCATAATGTTGAACTTTTAAAAATAACTCATAAGGTTAAAGTATAAATGTGCTATTAATAGAGATAGAAACTTATTATGTGCAGCCTATCCAAGCTTAATTTATGGGAGATTTACTTTATACCACTGCACAAGCTTTCTTTGTTTATTTTTCATTTCCCAATTACCTTATTCAAAGTAAGCATCGTCGATGCTAACAAGTTAGATCAAATAACTAACATGCAGTCCACGCTGTTCTCATTGTTGACAGCCAGGTCTTCAGCCTGCAATGTAAACCACCGAGACCCGTCTTTAAGGCTCAGGGCTGCGGAGTCAGTTTTTTGGTTGTTCTGAATCAGGGATGTTAATCAAGTTATTGTAACATTCTGAGCAAATGCTTCCTCATCTGTAAAATGGGGCTAATGACATGCCTTCACGGAGCTGTGTGTGTAAGGCAGGGTCTAAAATCCACATTGTGTGCTGTCTGGTGATGAAGCTCACGAGGAGTGACAATGCAGAGGTCCCGCACTGTGTCCATTCTTGTCTAGAATTTGTGGCGTCGTGTGCATTTCAGACGTGTAGCTTTTCAATATGCAAGAGCAATGTCCGCATCCTTTGAGGCAGTGTTTCAGACAGCAAGCGATACTGACTCGTCCATCTCATGTTGTACATAACAGTGGACGCACACACATGCGCAACTAAAAATGGCAAAGGTGCTCAGCAATATAAGCCATAGTAATCCATTTATTGTGTTGAGGTATTATTAATGAGAGGCTTTGTTCTATTTATACATTTTGCATTTGCACACAATTATTTTATATAATAAATATTTTCCTGAATTTGTAATTATAATTAAACAGCAAATGTTTCCATTTAAGAATGATGCAAAATTAAAAATTCATATCTGAGAAACATCTAAGTCTATTAAAATTTCCTGCTTTAGGAATCCAACCAGATTAAGGAAAAAAATTTCTTGATAGTTGGTGAGATGGAGACAAATGCATGAATATTTATCTTTTAATAGATTTTAAGTCTGATTTAATGAAGTTTTAATGCTATACTTCATAACTCACCAGTATTTCCTATACAGTATGAAAGATAGTAATTGGAATATATGGTCCAACTCACATTCAATTAGTGATATACTATTTCATGCTATAACTTGTGCTACTGCTAATCTTTTAATTTGTAGCAACTTAATTCTAATTAGATTTTATAATGATAAGTCAAATAAATTATCTGGTAGGATCATACAGTTGTTTTTATTTCCCTTTAGACAGGGTTATTACCAAATTCATCAAATTCTAGCCCATACAAGAAATAGTTACTTTAGTGGCTAAAGAATGATAAGAAGTAAACTAAAGCTGTTGCTACAGTTTTATAAATGAAAGAAATTTGACATCTAAATCTGGCAATACTATGAGTGATAGCAGTACCGAAAAAGTATTTTTCCCCAACTTCAAGTCTTACTCTAAGACATCAATAATACCGATAGCTGTGAAAAGAGGAAAAAAACCTTTCAAATGCAAACAAATTGTTCAATAAATAAAGATGATCTGAATAAAAATAGAGGGGATTTTAGCTATTCAAACACTGTCAACTTCTAAAATATAAATAATAGTGATAAGATCATAGTATAAAATGAAATCAGGATGGTGGGAAAACACAAAATCGTGTTATAGTGATTGTGTGAGTGTGGCCGGCCAATCACAACATTTTTCAGAAACTGTAAAGTTTTGTATTTTCACTTCTAGAATTTTTTTCTATAAATTTATAATTGACTATCCGTCTACTTAACTCGATGCCTAGTGGTTATCGTATGGGTTATTGGGTTATGAAAAAACAAAATGTACATGTCCCGAAAAAGGAAAGATTGGTTAAGAGAAAAGTTCAACCCACATCATGGCCAGTCATAAAATCATGTTCAATCATAAAAATACAGAACTGAAACCTTTTTAATAACACAGAAAGATGGCCACCACCCATTGACTATGGAGTTTCAAATCACCAAATAGCAAGTATTCTTATTTTACAAAAGAAAGAGAAAAATACATATTTTTGCCTGAATATGTTACGAGCAGGAAAACCATAAATATAAGGAATAGAAATTACGTACAACAGGTCTGTTAAAATGCGGACTGCTCTGTACACCTCTCCCTCTCCCGTGCTGACATATCTGTATGTGAATTAGCTTTGGTAGTGTTTATTCCCATGTACATTTACTTATTTAGTGTGAATATTTGCTTATACACTCAACGTGGCATAAACATAGTAAATGGCCTTATATTATTTCTTAAGTTATTACTAAACACAGGTTTAAGAAAAATAAAGTTCATGTTCCATTAACTTCAGCTTTGACGTAGTATGTGTGGTCCAATTTCTACTAACCATAAGTGTATTGTTAGAACAATATGCATGCATGAAGCTGTTTCCTTTGACCATGATGATTATGATAATGGAGCTGGAGGATTATGGATTAAAATATTTTTCAAAGCTGAGAAATTGCCCTGCAATTACATTTCCTCTTGAAGAATATGTTGTTTCGCAAACAAGACTACTGAAATAGGAGAAAGCCCTAGAAAACCTAGCATAGAAATAGTTTAATGTGTACGTCCTTTTTCCTCCTTTTATTTTAATTTTGCATCTTCCATTAGGTACTGCATTCTCTTTATATTAACTCCTGAATGAGGTGGGAGATTGGTGTGCGTGTGTGTGTACTGTGCATGCATGTGTGAGTGTGCGTTTTCAGGGTGGCGATTTAATTCTCTTCAGGGTAAAGAAATTTTACTGATCTGTAAAATATAAGTGACCCAGATTACTGCAGGGAGTCTTGCCAGCTGCCGTTAACCCTTCCTCCATGCAGTGACCAATGCGTGAAGAAAGCTGCTCACAGCAGGCTGTGACCAACATTTGAGAACAGAAAAAGATTATAAATAGATACGGCAGATGAATCCAGGGCAGATATCTGGATCAGGAAGCCTGAAAGCCAAGTATCAAATACTCAAGTTTATTTAAATAATAATTGAAATCATTTTTAGCTCCACTTGTCAAACTTAGTTGGTTCCTGAATATGGAGATCATTTCCCTACACAATGAAGAGGTTCGTACTGAAGCGAGTTTCGGTATTGTGAACATAAATTCATCGAAGTAAATAATATCGCTTGATGAGAATCTATAGTAAAATCATATTATTAAGAAAAAAAACGTGTGCATTGTCTATACACATTTACATGCTAATACATGGTCCTGTAACCCCCATCACTTTTTAATTGGTGCAGAAGGAACTCATTCTAGCATCATTAAACCTCAGAATTTCAAGGTTGACTTAATTGTTTATTGTTTTATAAGTGCTCTTTATATATTTCCCATTTATAAGAGTAAATATGTATCCCTGCATCTTACGCAATTTCTTCAGTATTTGAAATGAGGTGAAAGCATACTAGGTTTGATTATTCCTGTAGAGAAGAATAAATCTTACTTCATCATTGTAGATGTTTTTGGAGTCTCTGGGATGCTGAGAAGGAAGTCACCTTTCAGTGAAAGCAACTGGATCATTTTGTAAGTGATCGGCAATCCATTCACCCAGGAAATTTTCACTGGAAGGGGACAGAGCCTTCTCTTACTCATTTTACATTCTGAGCACATGACGAGGACTCCTTCCCTTGCAGTGACTGACGTTTTGCAGTTCGAAGGTGGCCTGTCAGTACCCACATGTCCTCTCTGGGGCCCACTGTCTCACTCTTTTGCTCCGTTTATGATACATGCAAATGACAGACTCAACAGAATTAGAGATTGAATCAGTTCCTGTAGAAATTGTTGAATCGATTTGAGGAGTACAAATTGCTTCTACCTTTTGGTTATTATTAATCCTTCAGTACACATTTCTGTCTAAGCATTAGTTAAAATGCCCATTTTTAAAACTTTGGGGTATATACCCGGGTGTCAAACTGCTGGATCATCTGGTAATTGATCAGCAACACAGGCTGATGGCTCAAGCCCTTGGGGAGACTAGCTGGCGCCTGGGGGAGTTATTTGACCTCCTTCACCTTTTTACAGGGGCTAGTGGTGTGTCCTCATTGGAGTAGACATGGACTCTCCACACAGGGTCTGACTTCACCCAGCACAGCATCTCCCCGTTCTATCTTTGGGATGTCATTATCTTTGGACGGATTGTACTCAATGTTGGCTTGAGCCAAGGGATTCATCACATTGCAAAGAAGATTCTCGAACGTGTTTACAGCCATCAGAACCACTGATGTTACCACGGAGGACCCCAACCCCTCAAAGCAGCTGGCCTGCTGGACTGCTAGTGCTGATGCTCGAAATTAGGGCACCGCCCCCCCCCACAGGTGAAGCTGGCACACATCCTCGAGGATGCAGAGATGTGCGGAAGCCGTAACTAAGGGGTCGTGGGGCTCAAACTCCAGGACCAGCAGGAAGTCTTAGAGCAGCACTAAGCCGTCCAGTGTCAGTGGAACAAATTTAATTCATTTATAAATGCAAAGGAAAGTGTGAGCTCAGCAGATTTATACTGATGTGCCTGACCAGAGGACCAGAGTAATGAACCAGGCATGATGTGAAGTAAGATGCTTTCATGAAAAATTTTAAGTGTCAGCCTTTAGTTTCCATATAAGTCAAACAAATGAAAATTATAGAATATTAAACTATGATTATAACAAATAAAATGTTTATTTGAACAAGTTAGACTTGGCAATGCATTGTCTTTAATGTCTGCTAAATTTGGAGAACTGTAACATCTGTCAATTTATAAATGCATCAAAAATTATGTTAGTTGCATATATGATTAAGATCACTTGAGTGCTTTATAGGGATCATAGTTACACAGAAAAATTATTTTTAAGACTAGTCACGTCTTTTGTCAACAATAGCTATCGTGGTGTTTTACACCCTCCAACAGTCCTGCTCTCAGAGCTGTGTTCTTACAGGGCCACGAAAAAAGCAATAAGATGGAAAAAGGATAATACAGCAAAATATACACACCCGTGCCAGTAGGCAATGAACTCAGAGAAGTAGTAAAAAAATCAATTAATTTTTATGGGTGTTTTAAGATTTCAATCTTGAATGGTTATTCTCAGAGCCTCGTGTCAATGTTATGCTAGCACAGCACGCAGGAGCAGATGGCCCCTTGGGAAGCACATGATGTGCATATGGACGGGATCTAATTTTACTGACATCCACACCACAAAGCCCTTTGTAATGATCAGAAATCCCAAGACAGTCTAAAAAGAAACACACGCGAGCAGCATCTACACCTCACACACTGATGGCCGTCCGGTCTGTAGGGAGAAGGCGAGGCAGCTCCGGGGGGCCCTGCTGAGGATGTCACAAGACCTAAGCGAAGGGCTTGGTCCAGCGGGGTCGCCTCTCGAGGCTCCTGGGGGAAACCCCGTTCAGCAAATTCCTGCCTGGAAACCTCCAGCGCGCTCTGCTGGGGCGTGACCCTGCAGGGAGCAGGTGCCTACGCCGGGGACCACCCCTCAGGCCGGGCCTGATCTCCCAGGGCAAGGCGGGATGCGGGTGGCCTGGGGCCAGACCCAGCAGCCCCCAGATGGTTTAGTCGGGATCTGGCACGGGGTCGCAGTTAGCATGACCGACATCCATGAGTAAGGGTTGGCAGCTTCCCTGGTTCCCTGGTGCTGGTCAGGTCCTGCCAGACACTGGGGAGTCTGGCGCCCAGATCACCGATGAGATGTCCCAGGGCACCGGGTGGATGTCTGTGGCATGGATGTCTGTGGCGTGGATGTCTGTGGCATGTCTGACTCTCAGACTCATAAAGAAGAAGGCCAACACCTGACTCGGAGGCCCTGGAAGAAGGTGGCACGTACATGAAAATTACTAGCTCACGTATTTTTCTGAAGTTGGAGACTCATATTATTTGAAAGATGGCGCTTCAGCAAATTGTGTTAACTCATGTTTTGCAGGGAGAGATATGTAGACATCTACTGATAGGTAACAGGCAGATGCTAGGTAGGTAGGTAGATCGGTCTGTCCATCAAAGTCTCATAATTCCTAAGTGACGGCTATTTGTTTTAGGTATAATATCACTTCCGAGAAGTTCAGCTCATATATAAGAAAGTTTCTTTTAACTTGTACGCTTACAAGACAGCGCTGAGCTCAATTCTTCATCACTGTGCATTCTAAATAAAAATTCCACTATTGCCTCTCCCACTGAGTTTGAAAAGAATAGTCTTTTGTTATGATAAAACGCCGTTGATTCCTCGCAGGAGAGGATGGTGCAATTTTACGACAATGCAATTTGTGTTAACAACACAGATGAGCCAGTAACTGCTCTGCCATTAATGTTGTTGTTTTTCTCTCTTCACCATCTTCTAAAAAGTCCACCTTTAAGGTTGGAATATTTCATACTTGTCTCCAAACAAAATGTGTCTCTTTTTATAAAATTTCACTTATGCCAGTTGAGTTGTTATTCTGGGTAAGGAAATGGGGAGAAAAAAAGTCATTTCTATTTTCCCCTGAAGGCATTTTATTCAGGAGCAAAGTCTAAATGGCAAAAATCTTATTTCTTTTGCAAGTTTGTTCATGAGGATGAATGTTACGCCACTGACAAGAAATGGCATGTGATAGTGAAAGGGTGGGCCAATGCAGTCCACCGTGAAAGCCCCCCACTGAAGCGAAGAAGGCCATTTCCTTAATACAAACAATACCAAAAGTCGCTTTCATCAAGCCAACTACAATATTGTAAAATAATTTTACCTTGCTGATGATATTCATGACATATGCAACAGCATTAAAATAGATTTATAAAATATTTTGATATATGTATGGATAAACATAAGTTGATAAAATTAGATTTATAATTTATTCATATATATTTATATACTTTATATCATGTTTAATCATATAAAACATATTTGTAAAATATACAAATAGACCTTGGAGACACTGTGAGTTTAGATCCAGACTATTGTAATACAGTGAATACTGAAAATAAAGCCATCCCATGAATATTTTGGTTTCCCGGTATGTATAAAAGTTACGTTAATACTACACTACACCCCTTTAAGTATGCAATTGCATCGCGACTGAAAAGGCAATGTGTGTTTCCTAATTAAATGGGCCGGGAAGCGAGTATGTGCTGTTGGAAAATGGCCCCAAGAGATCCGCTCCCTGCGGGAGAACAGGGGCCTTCAGTGTGCAAGAAGCATAAATCTGAGAGGCACATAAATGTGATCCCTGTAACATGAGGCGTGCCTGTAGACAGATGATGGGTAGGTAGGCAGGCAGCTCATCAGATTGCGAGGAGAAAATATTATGCTTAAGGGCTCTGGGTAGGAAAGGGCATTAAGGAACGTATAAGGAGGCTATCGTTACAGCCAGAGAAGGGACAGATGTGCTGGCAAGACAGGTGACTCACAGCTCACCTTGGACACGCCGTGTGTGCTGTTTAAAGGACTAAGCTTTACAGTGGCAAGTGCTGGGGAATTTACCCAAGTTTAGGAGTTGATCATCCTGTGACAAAGATTTTAAGGCTTAAAGCTTACCTTTCAAAAGAGCTGTTCTTGCCAAGAAGATGTGCAAAGTTCTATTGTATTTATCTTGTGCTGATTAGTAGATTCATATGCACAGACATAGTCTATTCTCTAAAGAGAGATGGAAGACGGAGTTATTTAAGAAAACTCATCTTGAATTGAGAGACTATGACTTGTCCCGCCAATGGTGTGGACTGCAGTGCAGGACTGGATTATTGCTTTCCTGAAGAGAAAGATGGACTTTCTTCACTGCGGGAGGCGTCACGAATGTCCTCGGGGCCGTAGCTCACCCGGGTGCTTCAGATGAGATGGTATTGACTTTGAGGTTCCAGCCACCACCAAGCACGCAACCCTCTGGTGAAGTGATTGGCTGCAAATTGGCACAGTCAGTTCTGTGTCTGTCTGAGAGGTCGCCAGGGCCACTGGGTGATGCTCTCAATACCCCGGGTTGGATTCATTTTAGTGACTGGCCTGGGGTTTAACTGCAATTCCCAGTGTTCCTGAGGGACAACATCAGACAGTTCTGGCCAGGGAAGGTGAGCCCAAGGGACGGTCCAGACCAGATGTCCGCACTCCCTTGTGAGGTTCTGTGTCTGGCGTTTGCTGGCTGGAGGATGTCGGAGAATGCTGGGTTGCCAGTGAGCCCCAGGCACAGCCAGAGGAAGCCCAGTTCTCTGAGGCGTCCAGTGGTGTCTACCTAACAAGCGTGCCTTGTGGTACTGGAGAGAAATCCACCCGTTACGGGTCAAAGCCCTGGCATACTGGGGTTTACTTTCCACCGCAGCATACTCTAGCCTGACCTGCCTTCCCTAGCTGGCAAGCAGAATGAGAAGATGAAGACAGATGGTTGATAAAGAAGACGTCCATGTCCACGCGGTGGGTGTTCCTCGGGTATCAGCACAGATGGCCTCCTACTGCCTGTGATAAGGCTGGGCCGGAGGGGGAGATGCTTAGGGAAAGAAGTTTTCTGGAGGGCAAATCCCTCCCTCGAGTATTTCACTCAAATATGCTACATAAAGGAACAAAACAAAGTAAATAATGCAAAAATTAACGTTCAGACTGAAAGGCTAAGTCAGCGGTTGCCAGGATGGGAGCGGGAGGGGAGTGGCTTAATCAGATAAGGGGGGGCGATTGTATGGAAAAGACGGAATTTGAGGTTTTGCGGTGTCGCCTGTGCCGGGTGTTGATTTATAGTGATGCAAACCTGAGCCAGCCACCTCCATACAAACGCTAAGAATGTTATTTGAATACTGAGGGAGCCTGTATTTTGCACAGTTGGTGGTCACCTGTATTACACGCTGCTCCTCAGAATTCTCCTCAGGAATTTATGTGCAGACACTATCATAGATTAACAATTTAAGAATCATGGGAAGTAGATAAATGAACTCGAATTAAATGGATTTAATTAGTGAACCCGTAACTGTAGATTATATTTGTTTGTGTTTCAATACAAATTTCATATTGTTATTTTACACAGCAATAGTTAAATGATGATGTTTGGATATTGTGTGCAGTCGGTATAAATACGGAATTTAGGGATTTGCCAACTATTCACCAGCTTACATAACTGTCTTCCTCAAGCAAGTTTTCCTTAGGAGGATTATAAAATATTCATTAGTTAATTAGGCATTCTAGATGACTAAGTAAAACAGTATTTCCTTTGAATTTTTCTGAGTTTAATTAACTTTATATCTGGAAAAAAAAGTTTTGATTAAATTAAAATTTAGAATTATTCGACCTATAAATTAATGTTCAAATAGAAAAGGAAAGAGATAGTCAAGTAGAATAAAAAGGATAAAAATACAACTGGATTGGAAATAGTTGATGATTAATATTCGGTGTATTAAAAGAAGATGTTTTTAAATGTTTAATGACAGCATGAAAATGATATTGTTTGGGGCACAGAGCAGCTGCCGCTGTAGAGTACTTGTTCTGTAATTGGTGTCATCGGCTGCTTTTAAATGCAAAGCATCTGTTTTGAATTGAATAGCAATTTTATATATAATAACTACTCTTAATGTGAAATAACTACCTATTACTATTAACAATAGGTTTCATTTATTGTACACAAATTGGAAAGGAAGCGTGTCACAGAGCTCCTGTGTACGGGGTCTCTGCTGAACTCCAAACAAGGCCAAGTTATTGGAAGGGATGAGCAGCTATAAAATATTCCCGACTCACGCATCCTGGGTGTGCTGCAACAGCCAGAGGATGCTGTGCATAGTTGCATCAGACAAAATTTTCCATGAAGGAAAATAACAGTCATAATCGAAAACATCAACAAGAGCGTGATGTTTAAATCTGCCTTCATTTCCACAGCGGCATTACGAACTCCAGAAACACGGGTCAGAGCCTGCGTGTCCGCGTATACATGGGTTTCTTTCCATACAGACGTTGGAAACAGATTTTTGAAATTTGTGAAAATTTGAACAATTCACAAACCACACAGCCTAGATACAGAAAAAAAATTTCACATCATGAATACATTTAATTAGGTAATAATCTATGTTATCATTTATAATAATGCAAGTTTATGTTCTCTATAACTTCCTGTTAACATTTTCTTTCCTTGAGCTTACTTTATTACAAGAATACAATATTGAGTACATAGAACACACAATGTATGTGTGAATCGACTGTTGATGATGTCAGTTGACATCTGAACCTGAAATTCTGAGTGTCTGTACCCGCATCCTTAACCCACAGACATCTCAAAGGAAGTTGGTTTCCACTTAGTGTTTCTGATGCTGAGTTTCAGAGTAATTGTTATGCAGCAGTAACTAACTAATTCAATTGCTGGGATCCTAATTAAAAGAAATGCTAAGGGCCTCCCGGATGGTGCAAGGGGTTAAGACTCAACTTATGAAGCTATCCACAGCCTCTGCAGCATGAGTTCGATCCCCGCTGGCCAGGATGCTGGCCAGCCAGGATCCCGGCTGGCCAGGCAGCAGACCTCTGCTGACTCGCCTGCTGCTCCCCTCAGCAGTGTATTTCAGTCAGTCTGCCTGTTCTGTTCCCTACTCTGTCTCTGGTGAGTCCTCTTACCCCCCCACTTCTGGCCTGTACCCCAGTTCTTGTATGCATAAATAAATAAATCTTTAAAAAAAAAAAGAAAGAAACATTAAACATCAGTCTGAGATAAGAAAAATAGTGCATTTTTTTCTTCCTCCAGGTTCACAAACCTCAATAACACACGTATCCCTTCAGACTCCTAATTAAGGATTCCTATTTCAGGCCTTCTCATTTAGAATAAAATAATTCCATGTTTTGGAACCAGAGCGGGGACAATGAGCCCAGGATCAACACCTTTGAATTCACTTTAACTTCTAGAAACTTCTAGAAAATTAATGAAGCCACTCACATGAGGTCAGAAGGTAACTTAGATTTCATGAGATTGTATCCTATTTCACCATTTTTGTTTATAATTAGGTGAACTTCTTTCAACAGTTAGAACTTATCTTAAAGAAAGTTACTTCCTTTTGGTGTATCAAATTCCGTCACCTAAGCTGTTTACCAATGCTGGGGAAACACTTTAGAGAAGATACACACAAAGTTAAGTCATATAATTTAAGAGACTTTTAAGATGAGGACTGGGTCTTATGGTTTGATTACAGAAGTTTGTGATACTATCATTTTAGAATAAAACTCAGGCAAAGAATCTAGGAAACAAATATTTTTCAGAAAAAAAAAAAAAGATCAAAAACTTGATCAATTTAAAAATATTTTTATGCCAAAATTTGGAATTTTCCAGGTGTTGAAAGAAAATGATTGGGGCATTGTTTCTGTTTTTCTCATGATATAATTACAATAGAATTTTTTTTGTAAGAGAAGTCATATTTAAAACATCACATCAGTAAGGAAATTTAAACATCACTTAGATTAATGGAGAAGAAACCCTGACTATTTCTCTGTGAGAAGTTAAAATTCAATCTGTACTCACTGAAAAGAAATCATAGACTGGCAAATCATGATCAAAACATCTCAGTACCTTTCTTTGTATTCTCAAGAACGAGTTGATATGATCTGAAAAAGAACAACTTAGGACACACAACTAATATTAATTATATAATCATATAATATAGTCACATAATATAGACTATAAAATAGTCCATAAAATAGACCTTACACGGAGAATTAGCGTGAAAAAAAAGATTTTCAGGAAAACAATAGCCCGCATCTTTGTACAATACGTCCCATTTGAAGACATGCTGAGAATCTCAGCGAAACTGCCTCTGGAATAAAAATGTACACACCCCCCCCCCTGGCAGACACGGTCCGCATTTGAGCTGGCTCTTGCTAAATATCCCAATGAGTACAGAAGGGGAACACTTTTTTTTTCTCATTCTTAAGACACATCCTAAAAATTCATCCTTACCAGAAACGCCATTGTGGGGTGGCAATTGCATCATTGCTGGAAACGCTGGTTTAAGAGGACGCGGTACAATTTGATAACCAGAGAAGTTAAATCCGTGCAAGCAGCAGTCCATGGCTGTGGCCCAGTGAGCCAATGTGCCTGCATAATATACAGCAAAAAGGGGCATTGGAAATATAAGATTTTCAGACATGAAGAGATTTCCAAAATATTTCCTCTTTCAGTCTAAATTCTCATAGTTTAATATCAAACCTGTGGTGTTGTTTTTTTTTTTTTAATTAATAAATTTTATTTTTATATTCCCCATACAATTGCAATCCCCCCATTCTGACCCCAATCCCTCCCCTCCCGCCCCCCCCCCAAAAAGTGTCTCTGGTTCATAGTTTTTGTTGATTTTGATTTTCACTTTCTTATAGTTATTCATTTTCCTGGTCCCTTATTTAAGTTTTCTAGATTCCTGCTATGAGTGAGACCATCCGGTATTTTTCTTTTTCTTTTTGGCTTATTTCGCTGAGCATGATCCCTTCCAGCGCCATCCATGTTGCTGCAAATTGCATGTGTTTATCTTTTTTGAATGCTGAGTAATATTCCATGGTGTATATGGACCCCATCTTCTTGATCCAGTCATCTATTTTTGGGCATTTGGGCTGTTTCCAAAGCTTAGCTATTGTAAACAGTGCTGCTATAAACATAGGGGTGCAGGTGTTCTTTGGAATTGATGTTTCTGTGTTCTTTGGAAAGAAATATTGATGCAACGCAACCCTGCTGGATACTTTCAGGAGGCAAATGGACACACAATATAACATTACTCATGAGTCATAGAGTATTTATGCTTAGATGTTGTTTCTGTTATCATAGAACTTTTTTTTTTTCAATTTGTTGTTAATGATAGGGAAATAAAGGAGAACTTTATGAGTGTTCACAATGATCTTTTCTTGGTAGTTCGCTGAGTTTAAGATGTCATTGTTATAAAGTATGTGAAGTTTTAACTTATT
Source organism: Talpa occidentalis (assembly GCF_014898055.3). Lineage (NCBI taxonomy): Eukaryota > Metazoa > Chordata > Mammalia > Eulipotyphla > Talpidae > Talpa > Talpa occidentalis. The sequence goes on from NW_023605194.1 coordinate 117,041,583, forward strand.
TGAGATGATAGAAATATAAAAATTTATAAAATTTCTGTTTGCTCCTCTGTCCTTCCAGTTCTTGTTTTGCACCCACCAGCTTATAACTAATAATTCAATCACTTTTTTCATAAATGAAAGAGCAAAACCGAAATACAGGCTGAGATCTAAAATCTCACTTCACGGATCACCTTCACTATGATCTGACCTACCTTGACAACTTTAGCAATATATCCCAAGTGATAATGGACCAATTAAAAAACCTATAATACAATATTTTAAGATGTACAACCCATTTGTCCATTTGAACTAATTTAAAAACAAATAGTACATAGACTGAGACACTCATCAATTTCCATGTCAAAGCTATTTGCATTTATTCATCTATATGCACAAGGGTAAGGTCTAACTTATACCCAAAGTACTTGTGTCCTTAGCATTGTTAAGACATACACTAAAACACAGACTCTTTTTTTAAAGTTTTATTTTCCTTTGTTTATGCATATATGAACTGGGATGTAGGCAGAGGGTGGGGTGAGAGGATTCACCAGAGACAGAGTGGGGAACAGAACAGGCAGATCTACTGAATACACTGCTGAGGGGAGCAGCGGGGAGACAGGAGAGGTCTACAGTGCCCTGTGGGTCAGCTCCCTGGACGGGCATGGAACTCAGGCTACCTCAGAGACTGGCAATAGCTTGATAGAGCAGAGACTTAACCCCTGCACCCTCAGGGAAGCCCCACATAGACTTATTTTTGAAAAAGGATTTTGGAGGGCTTCAATAGAACCAAGTCTCAGTGGGAAAAGGCATGAGAATATAAAAATCATCAAATTAATGCTCAGAAACACATGCTGCTATACAATGTGGACTTGGTGTAGACTTGTTCTATGATTTTTCGATGTAGTTTTGAGAAAAATTTACATGACAAATACTGACAGTAATATTTAATTTCTGAAGAATCAAACAATTATTGATATTAAAACCAGAGGAAGGAAAATATCTGCCTCTTAGTCATTTTTAAAAAGGAAATTCTATAGGGCAGTGGATTATGTATTAAGGCACACTCTTACAGTAAATAATCTTCAAGAGGTGTTTCTCATCATATTTCTAAATTTGAATCATTGCCACAGTGCCAAAATGTGGTTCCATGAAAGCTACTCAATATAGCATTAACACAGTGCTGAATGTGGTGCTGGCAGGGGGATTTGTTTAGGCCAGAGATAAATTATGGATATTCAGAACAATTAATAGATTCAATATTTTTCCATTAAGATTCTATGTCTATTATTTTCCCAATTGACATTGTATAAAAGAGTCATCATTTAACATTCTGTTAAATACCTACCTTGTGCCTAGAAATTGTTTCATATGGTAGGTAGTGAATATGAATGGTAAGCTCTGACTTTTAAGCAGCTCATATTAACATATAAGCGCCAGCGGAATTGTTAAATAAACAAACAGATGAACCAACAGGAAAAAATAGTGGGATATGATCAATGCCAGGCCGGGGATTAAAATAGAAAGATAATATTTATAGATAGGCCTGCTGGTTGGTTTTCATTTACTGGTCCAAGTGGGTCTGTCTGAATATGTGGCATGTATGATCTAGAAATCACAGTGACAGTAAAACCCTAGTAATAAGGCAACAGAGAAAGAACAATCCAAAGAGCAGAACATTTGGCCACCCAGGTTCGTGATGCATTTGCATATTCAAGAAACAGAGGTCAGCATAAGAGGTACATAGGAAAGTGGTGAAGGGAGAAAGCAGATGTGGTTTCCTGGCAGATCCTTTAGGGCTTTACAAGTTAGGTTAAGGAGTTTGTATTTTATTCTATGCCATTGGGAAATTTTAACCAAAAGTGTATGCCAAGCTGGGATTGTAAGCACATTTATAACACAAATTCTATAGTAAAATATGTTTCAGTTAAATAACTTCTAGAGCTATTCCAGGACAAATTTATTTAGTTAGTAAATTTGGGACATACATTATACCTTTATTTAACAAACACTTTTCAGCTTATATATTCTGTCATAAACTGGGTGGTATGAAAGGGTATAATAGACGTAGAGCCTTGCTTGAAAATATTTACAGTTTAGTAAATATAATAAGAGGAGACTTGGCCACCTACATATGGTTGAAAAAAAAAATCTCTGTAATATGATATTATTTTGCATTTGGAAGACACCTGTAGAAGAAATCTATAAATGTATTCATTATAATCAAGCAGGCATAAAGGTTATCTTTAATTTATGACATCAGTTCATTCAAATGCTCTGAACCAGATCTCTATAGAAAAAGGAGCACAATATAAGAATACAATCTGAAATTAAAAGGTATACAACAGCAAACTGATAGCACAAGAGTCAGCTAAGGAAAATGATAAAGAACACGTGGTCAATATCTTAAAATATTTTACGTTTGTTTAATTTAAAAGAATATATATCTTTATGGAACAAACAGCATCTATATCATTTCACATATAGTATAAATATGTGAAGTTGCAGGAATAGTAGCAGATAATTGAGGAATTGTCCATAAGAGTATGGTGTGAAGATACGGGATATGGGGAAATTGACAAAATGACCCCAAAATATGAGTAAGTTAAAGACAAAGAACTGAGATGTCTGTGATTCACAATTTGTGGTTTCAAACTTTGTAGTCTAGTATGTTTGCACTAATTATGAATAGTATGCTTAATCTTTGCAAATCTATTTTATGGTATTGTATTTAAAAGCAAGAGTTATTTGGCTATTTGAGTTAGCTACCTGACTAATTTGTTACCTGAAATTGCTAAGAATCTGGTCTTTCTAATTCTAACCTCTATTGGATATTATGGCAGTGCATAATTTTGTTTACTTTGTTTCTCCCTACTCAAAATTTTTAGGTCTGATTTACCATCTGATGCACATAAAAATATTCTACTAGATAATTGTATTACAGAAATTAATATTTATCTACCCTCCCCACTTTGTCTGTTCTTGATAATTACTATATGCATTATTATGTTAATTAGTAATATCTTTAGTCATGTTTCTCTGCTACAATTGCTTCCAGATTTCTATGCTAATTAATATTTCACTCGTAGACATCTTATATCCCATTGTTTGTTTTTGGATATATGCAGTTTAAAGTGTTTCTTTGCAGGCAGAGAGGGAATATAAATCACAAAATACTTAAGAAAACCTTCACTTCAAGAAAACATTACAAGAAAAATTGAGAAAACAAACATTTCCTGCTGGGAGGAGATTTCATGCAGTAGTGTGTATTGGAGAAAGATGAGGCTATTTGACAACTTAGCGACTTCTAATCATGCTCTTGTTGGTGTTGTGATACTGTATTAAATGAGTTCCCAGTTCCTCAACACTTCATGGTCTAGTATAAATTCAAGCCTTCTCTATAGATGAACACAAATTGATTTGGGGTTATTCATATCTGCTGCCTACACTAGCACAAATAACGGAAAGCTAAATTTCACATTATGGAATTAATAATATTGCAAGTCATCTTTTGGACACTATGGAGTTTTCAGAGCAAATGGAATATGTTGTTTAACTCAGTCAATTTACCCTGTAAGTTGGGATATAGATGTAGAGACATAGAGGAATTGAAAAACAAGAAATAATTCATGTAAGGCAATTTTAATAAAAATTAGAAAGAGAGAATGCATCCTCTGAAGACATTTACACAGGAGCCACAAGAACTTAACACATACAGAATTCATTTGTAACTTTATATTTTCAATAGAAAGTCTGGTTCTTTGTGGATATGCTAATCGGGATTTTACTTATTTTTAATTAAAGTTACGCTGCCTTGTGAGAATCACCAGTGCCTATCCTACAGAAGGTCACGTATAAGCGAGTGCCATTGTGTCCTTCACTCATCTCACCCTAATGACATAAAATAGATGATGAAGGTAGGCCTGAATCTAAATTTAAATTGTACTTGCATAAATTGTTTGTGTTTCTACTAACGCTGCAGACAGAAGATGGAGAAGGTTCTGACTCATCTTCTGTCATGAACATAATTGTCACTTGAAAATATTTTTTGGTCACCCGCTGGATAACAATGAAAGCACAGAATATATGGAGAATTATAAATTAAACAAATGCTTTGATTAATCTTGCTAATGTTGTTGTTATATTTATAAATACATGTGGGGATTTTACATTATCTGAATTGGAGTATTTTACTGTTACAGTTTGGTCACCATGATACAGCAAGAGGGATGGATTATGTTGGGGTCCTACCTACCAAAATCTCCTCGTCCCACAATTCGGTGCAATGCTTAGGGTTTCAAAACCTCTTGTGGATTTCTGATTCTATTAGAACCGCAAAGAACATTGTACTATATTACTTAAAGGGACATTAAATTCAGTACATTTATATAAGGTTGAATCTTATTATTCATTTGTGCCTTCATCTTTATAGGTAAATGAGATTAGATGTTTTTGCCTTTTATAAATTCAATAAGTTTCATGAGGATCTAGAACATGGAATATTTTGAAGTAGAAAAAGATTACAGTTTCATTTGCTATCACATGCTTAATGTGGGTGTCTACTTATGGAGAAAAGGTTTGCTAATTCACAATTTAAACGAATAATTGCATGAGAAAAAGAAAGGATTTCAGAAAGAACATTTTCTTAAGAAAATATGCAACTTTAAATGATTTTGCCAAAGTGTATTTGTTATGATGCAGACATATACAGACAAATATCTGTCAATCTATATGTGCACACACAGATAATATATAAATATTTATGATATTATCAAATGAGCTATAGTAATAGACAATCATTTGATATGACACCATCTTAAATATTATCCAGCATATATATCTCAGTCACATTTGATTGCATTTAAAAGATGCAAAGAATAGCACTTACACTTTCTCTCCTGGAAGCAACGAGAAACACCAAATTGAAAGGCCTGGTCTCCTCAGTTATTAAGGATCTCATGATGAAAGCAATAGTGATATTTAGACATTGTAATATTTTAAGGAAAAAATCAGATCTAAACCTATTGATGTAAATAATCATTTGAAGAAAATATCGCTTAGATTTTTGTTTTCATTTGCAAGTATCTTTTTCTTTTCCCACGTGCCATACTTTTGATAAATGAGCAACATATGTCATTAACAAAGTAAGTGGAATATTGTCGTCCAATGCAGGAAACTCACGACTGCCAAAGGAGGTTTTCCATTGAAAGATTATAGGATTGCGATAGAAACAGAGCAATTTAGTGTAATATATTCCATGAATATCTAATTTTCACCAGGTCAGCCCCTTCTTTTTTCTTCATCTCTATCATACCCAAATGAGCTCTATGCTTTCTATTTTGCATCAAAGACAAATTACTTCCTTCCTGTACTCAGAAATATAAGACTATAATGAAACTGAATGTCATTTAGCTGGGTATCACATTATAAAGACGGGTCACTCCAACTAGCCTTACAAAACTTCCGAAGCAGATAAATAGCATCAGTTTTTTTTTTTTTTTCTTTCTTTCTTTCTTGATAAGAAGTAGTATGAGAGGTGATGAAAGCATTGTGTCAACCAGATAATTTTATGAACATACAGAAGTAATTCTCATACTTCATTTGCATGCTTCCCATTTATGTGAGACCCAAATCTCCTAATGCTATTAAGTGATTGAAATATTTGATTTTTATAAATTAGCATGTGAAAAGTGCACACTGGAATTGGTGGCTACCAGAGCAGAGGGCGGGTGTCTTATGGAGGTGGGCAAAATAGGTAATAGGAATCAAGAGGTAGACATTTCCAGTCATAAATGAAAATTTAAATAAGTGTTGTCCATAAGAAATACTATGGTAATGAAAATTTAAATAAGTGCTGTGATTAGATGGGAAATAGTCAAGATCGGGACACATGGTCTGCAAATACCGAATCGTTGGATTGTATACCAGGATCTGATTCAATACTGTATGTCAATTCTTCTTTAAAAATCCATGGAAGGCATGAGAAGCTAAAGAATAAAATAAAAGTGTATAGTGGAGGCCACCAACACTGTACATTTAGGAATCTGGTAAAGTGTCTCGGGTCACAAAGGATTACAGGGCTCCTACATAGTGCCTTCATTCCAATGTAAATGGAGTCCCAAAAATTTTCAGGGAGAATGCAGTCGTGTTCAAGCTGCCTTACCAAGTCGTGATTCATGAATTTTCAACTTCCGCTACTACTTCTCTAATAAACAACTATCAAGTTTGATTTATTATAATCTCTTTGTTGGGCTTTTAAGAGATAAATCGATTTGTTTCTGAAATATTTTAGCCTCTAGCTTCCTAAACATTTATAGGGCAACGTGTGGACTTGCAGCAGAAAGACAGCATATCCGTGCGTTAAACACTTGCTCCAAATGTTCCAGCCTCATCTCTCACCACGACCAGCCATTAATTTCTGCAGCCAGCCATTTTGTGGCGCGTTTCCCTAAATGTTCCACAGATAAAGTAAAACCGAAAAACCTCTCGTCCTGGGGCCCTTGCTGTACCTTTCCATCACGGTCCACTGGCGTTTGCTGATGCTCAGCTCGGATCTCCCGTGAGTTTGTGCAATTTTTACCCTGTTATCTTTCCAAGTTGTGCCTGGATAAAGCGAGGCAGGCCTTTGTTCACCACCGGCTAAGTCAGTCTCTCCTTGTTAATTTTGAGCGAAGAACAGTTTTCATTATTTAGAGACTCCATCTGTTTTGTTCACGGCACCATATTCAAAGTCGTGATTTTCTACAAGCTCTTTTCTCATTTCATTTGCTTAACATTTTTTTGCACAATGTGGGTGAGTGTGACATTTACAGTTGGTGCTCCTCGATACCTCTTACCTTCCTTACAAACTCCTTTGTTCCACACACTTCTTGCCTTCTGAAATTTAATGTACAAAATTTCCTTTTTTAAGATGCACTTGCTCATTTGTGCCACGTTTCCTGAGTTAGGATTTTTTGCACTAAGCAGATTGATTTTAGATAAATAAAATTATTGCCTCCTCATGCCAAGATTAATAACATATACTGTGCATTATTAAGTACCTTCCGTGATTCGAACACCGATTGTGTAACTTTATGAAACATATTGATTAATTAAATCTTTATTACAGGGAAAAGATCAATATTACAAATTTTAAATTGACAACCAAGAAAGAAACATGTGTTTCTTTGTATTGAACCTCATGGCAAAGTTAGTTTATTTTTTTAACATTCATGTAAAATCTGTCTTGTATCAGGTACTATTTGCAGACAAACAAACTCATTTATTCCACATGGCATTTAGAAGAGCTCAGTCATCATTACTACATATTTTTTATAGATAAGGACAGTGAAGTATCGTGAGGTCACAGAGTTGTCCAAGATCACATAACCAGTATCTGGTGGATCCTGCATCAGTTTTAGCCGGGTTAACAGCAGAGAAACATGCTCACCCTTCATGCTCGCAGCCTCTCTGGCCTTCCTCCTCAGAAAGCTGAGCTCACCACAGCAGTCCCCAGATGGTATGGTTCAAAACAAGTAATTGTTACAGAATGCCTCCCCATGGACGGGGAGGGGCATTGCCGCACAAAGAGGTGCCATTTTCCCCACCCCACTGACATGCAGTCCCCTGGTATTAAAAGTCCCAGCACGCCATGGACTGGACTCCTGATCAGGAGCTCCTGAGAACTAGAGTGGGCGTTGAGGAGGCATGTTTGGTCTGTAACCGAATGCATGTGGGCTCAGGAGTTTGCTTCCGTGGTGGCCTTGCTTGCACCCTGTCACTGCTGGAGGAGACACATGGAGGAGGAAGTGTGGGGAGATGGTTCATGCAGAGCCAATGGCCGCCTTTGTCTTGATTCGTGTTTATGTGTCTCCCCTTCTGTCCCACACGCGCCCAGACGAGGCTCTTTCCTGTGCTTCTCTGCCAGAGGGTGCCTAGGATTTGAGGTAAGCTTTCGGGTCTCAGTGGCACTGCTTCGGGCTGATCCTGCTTGTCAGGGTGTTTGCCCGTGAGGGGATGGATAATCTGGGGAGTTTTAATCTTGGGGTATCCTTTCTTCTCTTTTCAAGACAAAATGCCAAATAGCAGTTGATAAAGATATTTGATGTGCATAGTGATAAAATGCTGAGTGAATAGATAAAAAGGATTTAAAGATCGTGTTTTCTGCTCTAGAGTGGCATATGAAACAAATATGATGTGGCATAATACATTAATCTGCCAGGGCATCAAAATAAGTATTACTGTGTTATTTATCATCAATAAAGAAACACCACAAATTCCCTAGAAAGAGAGAAAATTCAAAACCTATTCAGATAAAAATTGCTTTTATTTTTGATGCCACCTCCAGAGATTTGTTTGGAATTGAAATTCTTGTTTTTGATCACCTGACATTATTTTTCATTGAAATGAACATGAAAAATTTCTCATCACTGGCATAAAATTTCATAAAAGATTGGATTCTAAAACATATCCCTGGAGCTTGACTTAATATTGAAGCAATTTCATAGCCAGGGTTGGAATTTAAGTTCTCATGGATTTTAAATGAGAATTGTTTTCACAATGCTTACACAATAAAATTGTATGACTAAATATATTTCTATACCGACATTGAGAATCTGTGTGACATTTAGCTTTTGCAAGAGAAATAAAAATTAATGTGCCTGCACAATCATAGTTTCCTGATTAACTTTATTTTCACTTTCATGTTTAATTTTACAAGAAGACAATAGTGACATTAAAGATGTCATGCATGTTATATTTTATGAATTCGTACTTTTATGAACACATTTTTAAAAAGTTCCATATCTAGTTTCTATTCTGAAATACATGCGAAATTAAAAAAAAAAAACATTATAGCATAAACCTGTACAGCAGCACATGAAGAGGACACCTCTCACTTATTAATAGATGCTGCAGATTCAGACCTTGCTTTCTGTGAGTTCCTTCTCACGGTATTTGTATTTTGTACATAACTGTGAATTGTATTTATATTATGTCTAGTGCATCCCTCTATATAGCATCTATATATTAAGATACATGTGAGAAATAGGTTGATAAGTTTAGCACTACATACCAAAGTGACTTGCGCAGGTAAAATTCTATCACATCATTTCTCACGTGCTGTGTACTGATGTGTGCACATGCACACACACACCACACACGCCACACGCTCCACACATTCCACACCACACATACCACCCAATCCACACACACCACACCAACTACATGTACGCCACACACACAGACACACATCACACCGTATCACACACACACACCCCACACAGCACAGATTTGATAAGTTTTGGCGAATACTAAACCAGTTTCTCAATCAAAATATACAAACTCTCTGTCATCCCAGGAAGTTCTATCAACAAAAACCTTGTAGCTGTGTGTTGTGACAGGAAGTATTTTCCTTGAGATTTTTTTTTTTTGGTCTGCATTGATGCAGTTGGCGTCTTTATTTTTACAGATAGCCAGGTTCCTTACGCTCTACTTATTTGGGTTGTCCTTCACTCTATTTCTAGTAAAAATCCAGGCCTGACTTCTTTGGCAAAGGCTGAATGTTCACCTACCCGTTTCCCTGCGTTGGGTGTGAGTGGACTTGTGATTCCATTCAGCCGAGTGACTCAATCTGCAGCCAGCACGGTGATGGGGAGGGCGACTCTGCTGCCCTGACCTCTGGGTGGCGGGGCAGAGAGAGCCAGGCTCATTTTCTAGAAGCAAAGACCACGTGGCTCTAGGGTGGGCTGTGACGGCGATGCAGGATGCGTCACCCAGAAGTTTCCTGTTCATGATTTTGCCCCAGTTATGCCTTTATCGGCTCCATTTGGTTCCTTCTATTTCCCAAAAGATTCCTCCATTCTTCTGGATGATTCTTTAAGCTCACTAAAGTCTATAATGTATTTTTGACTCATATCATATCAGCCAGCCTTATATATCTTGCTTCTTTCCAAGGATTCCAGGTTCTATAAACAGGTATTTTTCTGTGTTAGAAGAAACAATTAACACGCTTTCCAAGAAATTTGGAGAAAATATCTGGAATATAAACACCAGACTACTCTGAACACAAACAAAATCTTGATCTTTACATGCAAGTGTTATGGAGCGAGGGGAAAGCTAAGGACCTCGAAAAGGAAGGCAAGAGAAGAACCATGTTGACTGCCGGCATATTAGCTTCAGGACTCCTTGGAATCATGTGAGCAAGAAAAAGCCAACAGAGACTGCATCCAAAGAGTCTAGTCACACATTATGGGCAGATGTGAGGCATCTGTTGCTTACACCTGAGAAGCTAATTAGCTAATTAAATTCTTAGGAGGAACAGAAAACAAGATGAGGTGCATGCTTCCCCCAGCTCAGCTGGATGCTGTGCCCACCGCCAGAGTGCAAGTGCATGTGCATTTCAAGCTTTTTGAGAAGGTGGAAAGAAAACGAGGGAATGTTCCATTTCAAGAGAGAAGAATGACTCAACAAAATGAAGAATGCATGCTTCCAAAATGATCCACTAAATGGCAATACTAACTTAAACATACCCGTTCATGGCAATATTGCTTTTTAATATTAGGCCGCTTCTATCACATATTAGATAGATCAGGCAAATGTATCATATAAAAATACAAATGTATTCCCCTCAATCACACCTAGGTATCAGAAATAAAAACTGCCCTTGGTTGCCTGACACTTGGAGCTCAAGGTCATCTGTTAGCAGGGAGTCAAGGTCTCCATCTATACGTCGTAAGGATTAGGTTTGGAGCCTCACAGATGCTACTCATACTTGCCGACTCCAATTGGATGAGCTTCGGAGCAGAGCATGACGCACAGCAGGGGATGGGAGAACAAGGGAGAAGAAGATGGGAAAAAAATTGCACACTTGCATATTTGTAGTCTAGTATTTTTGCACTCATTTTTATGAATAGTGTGTTTAATCTTCACAAATGTATTTTATTACTTTTATGAATAAGAATTGGCACTGCTTGACTATCTGAGTTAGCTACCTGGCTAATTTGCTAAGGGGAATTGCTAAGAATCTGGTCTTTCTGGTCTTTCAGATTCTATTTTCCCTTGGATATTTTCGCAGTAAATGATTTTGTTTCCTTTGTTGCTCCCTACTCAACATTTTAACTCAGCGCTAACATGAACCAAGTATAAGTCAAACTCCATTTTATACTAAAGTTCTGGATTGGGTAGCTCATGTATATGATTTTCTTTTGACACCTTAAATATAAAATCATGTTTTTTCATATACTGCATGGACTCAAGAAGCTTGAGCTGTGATAAAAATTACATATGTTTTGAAATATAGAACATGTGAAGGTTAGTTTTATGTGCCAGCTTGTTTGAGCCATAGGATGCACCGATATCTAGTTAAAAATTAAGGCTGTGTCTATGAGGTACTGCAGGAAGAGGTTAGAATTTGGGTGGGTGAGCTCAGGCTGGAACTACGCTCATGCTTTCCTGGTCTCCGGCTTACAGACGGAAGACCCGGGGATTTCTCAGCCTCCAGTCATGTGAGCCAGTCCCTCCCATGCCTTGCTATTAAGAACTGTATGTAGGGCCTCCCCCGTGGTGCAAAGGGTTAAGTCTCAGCACTATGAAGCTATCTATAGCCACTGGAGCACAAGTTTGATCCCCAGCCAGGGAGCTATCCACATGGCACAGCAGACCCCTCCTGTCTCCCCGCTGCTCCCCTCAGCAGTGTATTTCAGTAGATCTACCTGTTCTGCTCCCCACTCTGTCTCTGGTGAATCATCTCACCCCCTGCACCTCTGACCTATATCCCAGTTCTTGCATGCAAAAAAAAAAAAAAAAAAGTCTTTTAAAAAATAGAACTATGTATGTTTGTCACCATCTACCAATCATCTGTATTCTGTTACTTCTTTTTCTCTTTAGAAATTTGATTAATATAGAATATTTCAAGCTCTAACATTTCACAGTGTTGTCAAGGATAAGCCTTAAACAAATGAAGCTTAAAAAGCCGCACGTCACTTCTTTGTTTTGGACAGGATGGAAGTGTTAGACTGAAATGAGTCACTTCTACCCCAGTCATTTGCAGTAATTGTATTTGTATCAGGTAATATAAACTCACTACAATGGTGAGAGCATGAGAGATTGCCCTTTAAAGTTACCTATATGGCATGACAGCTTAGGGGAATGTATGCTTGTAATAAATAAAACTTCAAAGGTATTTTATACGCTACCATTTTTTTAACATTTGCCTAATGTTTCTTGAACAGGAAAATATTTATTCATTTTTTGATTACAATAAACTGCTCTTTCTTCTTATTCTGATCATGACATTTCCAAAAATCTTGAAGTACAGGAAAATGAATACAACTCAAGACAGATAACTATTTGGTTGTTAAAATATTATCTTCTTGTAAATTGTGTTATAACGTGACCTAGAGTGCCCTTTAAAATGCAGCCACATAACACAGTAAACAACAGTGTATTTCATTTGCAAGGTCACTAAAACTGGTTTAAAAGAGATTTTGTTTTTAGCAACCTTTTAAACATCACGTAACCATTACACGGAAACAGAACATTTAATAGTGATAATTTTCTATAATTTTTAAAAGTGGGGCAGAAATGATTTCCGTGTCTCCTTATGAGGCATAAATCAATCAAACAATCATGTGAATGTTCTCAAACTTGAATTATGTTATAACAAGGAATACTTGGCAAAATTCATGGAAATGTGATTTTCAGAAGCATATGTTTAATGAGAAAATCAGAAAATGCTATGTAGGTAGTTCTTTTAACTAATCCAAATATTTACGTAAGTGTAGGCTTTAAAATATAAGGACTGCAGATGATTTGAACAGATAAGGTAATCAATATTGCTAAATAATTTACAAAGTAGAGTTTGCATGGATATAGAAATAATTTTATCATGTCAAATGTCAGAAAGATTCCTCTTCCATGAAACTGGCTAATGGAAGAGTGTTTGCCAGTCACAGTATTAGTATTTCCCTGTCATTAGAGTCCCTGTAAGGAATGAAGTAGATGCCAAGCAGTGTATCTGAGAGTTGACAAAGAGACAAAGTTTCCATCTTCACCAATGAGTTCATGGTAAAAATGGAAATGAGAAATTATAGAATATTTCTTATGTATTCAAACCTTGGCTGGCTGGCTCTTGTTGCACATAAATCTACATAATATTCATTAGCATTGATTGCCTCGGTGCCATGGCAGAGCTTATATTTCTGTTGATTTTCAAAAATTGTAACCTTTTGCAAATACCCAAACATATGATTATATTGAATTATTTTTTAAATCTTTCTTCTACATATGAAATATGGATTCAGCTGTGTTTTCAAGTTCAAATGACCTTGACAAGCCATTAACTTTCCAGGGTTCAATTTTCCTATTTCCAAGATGTAATCACAATACCTGCCTCTGTTTACTTTGAAGAGAGTGAAAATAACGGAGATAAGGTAAATTCTCCCAGGGCCTAAAATAGCTACTGATAGTAAATGAAATACTTTATAAAAAATGAATTAACTTTTCCCAGATACTAAGTAAACTTTCACTAAGTTACTGTATCAAAGTCATTATAGAAACTTGAAGAACAGAAACACAAATGCAAGAAGAACATAAAAGTTAAATTAAGCATAAAATTGATTTGGAAAAATCCTACAGACCAAATTCTCTAATATAAAGATAAACCCAGGAAGAAAAAGGCAAGAAAAAAGACATTGGTACCAACAGAAATGTTAGTGTGGTTTATACTGACTGTCATAGATTAGAGGTGGTTTGATTTGATTCCACTCCTGATATTCTCTTTGGAGTAGAATCTGGGAATAGGATTGTTGTGGAAAACCTTACAAGTCACAAACTAGCAGAGAGAGAAGTTTGTGTGTGGGAAGACGTAGCCAGACTTGCCAAGCTCCGGGAATGACTGAAGTTCATCACAGTCCTGGGTTCCCAGAGGGAGAGGGGCAGTTACTGGCGGAAAGGTCAGAAATTGCATCAATTACTGAACTGTGTCAGCTGCGTGTTATACAGCAAAAAAGGGCAAAACTCATAATTTTGTGTGCTAATTAGCTTTATACACCTTCAAACTGTAATTCTTCCATTTACTTTCAGATATTAATGATGTAAATGTTGACTAAAGGTAAAAGGGTCAAAAGGTATTTTCTTTTCTTTATGCTCAGGAAGATGGCAAGTGTAAATGTCAGTTTCAGCTTTTCCAGATGAGGTCAGCTTGGAAATCCAAAGAATCTTTTTGATTCATGCAGAGTCATGCGTTAGCCACTTGAGATTTGGATGAAGGGATTTAAGATTCCTCATTTCTCATTTAGAAATAATTGCTTTAATAACTTACTCTCCAGTTTGTCTTCAGAAAATCATCTTTCTAAATTAGCAGGCTATTGGAGGTCCTGAGGTGTACACAGTGTCAAAATTAGTATTAACTGAAGTGTATTCTCTGTCAGAACTAGAAATTCCATTGTTGCTTATAAGCAAAGGTTTCCTACTGAATATATGTAATCTCAAATATGAATTATCATACAGGGAACCAAATTTTCAGGATGATATGCTCAAGGCTCCCTCCTTTCACCCTCTCTAGGATGTCCAAACTTCCAGCCAGTAGTTAAGCAACATCAGGAAGCTCCAGACTCATCCTTAAATGAAATAAATGGGATATATTGATATATTCAAATAACAGCATTGGACAGTAATGTTGTCATTTGAATTATACTGCGTGTTCATCTGGTTATGCTCCACAGAAATATGAGATACAACAATAATGTAAATTCTCTTTATAAAATACAGGCTTTATTTCAACGATTCTGCAACATGGAACCTCTAACAATTGTGGCGATTTCTCCCCAATTCTCCACCTCACTGCTGCTGCCTCTAGATTGTGTCTCTTCTTTCCATGTACCCGAGAAATATTATTTTCTTCCAGAAATAAATGTCAGAGATGACTGAGGTTGGGGATGGGAGTTGGTTGCTCCTGAATGCTTTCATCCAGTTTGTTGTTGTGTCGACAGCAACCTGGGAGGCTTCGAGTCTCCTACTCAAGGTCCAGGAGAGGCTGCCCCCTCCATCACTGTCCTGGGATTCTCTACTTGTGAGTATTTAGGTCTCTCTTCTCTCTAATTCTGTATGATGCCTAGCACTTTGCTGCAATATTTAGTGTTGTCAAATTGAAAATACATTAACAGAAAAAAAATGCAACAATCTTCAAAGAAGTTGATACTAGATTTTCAAATGTGAAGTACATAGCAGTCTTGATTGGCTGCTCTAATTTTTATAATCTACTAGCGGTACACAAAAGGCACCTGTTTATAGTTGGCAAATATATGGATTAATTCAGACAGGTGATTGGAAACCGGCGATCTATGTCATTCTTTTGAAACACTGTGACTTCCCAAGCACACTAAGTGATGCAGCTGAACTTACAGGTTAGGAGGTTTTTTGTCCCTGTGAAATAGCCGGGCTATTAATCCAGGAAAATGGGTGGTGACTATATTTTCAATTATTCAAAATAGTTTAAGATATAAATTATAAAATATATGCATATAGATATATGCATGTGCATATAGATAGATATTCAAATGTATAAACTTAAATGACACAATTTCTTTGATTTGTGGATATGTCACTAAAGAGAAAAACACAGTTTTGTTTTAATTTCTCTTAAGACCATGATACTATTTGTCTTACAGATGAATAAAGTTGTTGCCTAATTTATCCAACTTTTAGCATGATGCTTTATACAATATTTCACTAAATAAAAATAAAGTTATTTTAAAACTGTTGTGTGTTAAAAAAAGCATTACATTTTTTCCCTCATGTTTTCAATTCCACTCTGGGAAAAGCATCTAAATAATTTTATATGTTCTTTCTTTTCAGAAAACCCATTAATTGTGTACTTAAGCAAAAGAATAATTCAGATGTTTCTTTTTGTATGGAGAAATATTCTGCAACTTTTTGGAAAACTGTCAATCAATAAAAAACAATTTTTATTCTAATGCATTGTAATCTCAGGATGACTGCAAGAGACATAGAATAAGAATAAGACATGTATTGTATCATCAGGATTTTTCTATTTCACAATAAAGTACAATTATGTATAAAATGATGAATTAGCATGAGAAAATCTGGTATAATTAACAGCAAAAATGAATGGTTTAGAAAACGCATTTTAAAAGTTTATTCTAAGTTGGTGAGTAGAAAGAACAGAAGATCATGTAAGAAGAGGAACAATAGAAAATCTGACCTGACAGGTTTATAGAAAAGAGGTGAAAAAAGCCAATGAAAGGACTTTCGATCTGGTAACGTATAAACTGGCGGTTGTTCGGCAGGGTTTACAGAGGTAAAAAGTCAGTGCCAAGTTTGATAACGAGGACGTTCTAGGCTTTCATCTTGTTTAGAAGGCACGCGTTCTCTCCGCACTACTTTTTGTTTCTTTTAGAGCCCATAAAGTCAACTTAGGATAACTAATATATCAGTAATATCCGAGCTGAATATTATTAGTGACATATGACTCACAGCTCTGCCCCCTCAAAGGGCGATGCCACCTCTGTCCTTGGGCAGATGTCTGTGGAGACCAGGTCACTCCCTGGATGTTTTCTTCCTGGGTCTTTCAGAGAACTGGTGTTTCAGGGTCTCCCTGAGGTCTTGCAGCCCAGGGGCCGGCCCTGATACCTGTTAGTTGGGTTCTGTTTCCTTCGCCTGTCCTCTTGCCAAAGGATTGAATCTCTTTCTCTCCAGCCCACTTTGCATTTCTTAAGTAGCACTTTAAAAAAATTCTCAATAGCACTTTAGCCGTCTTCTCCCACAGGCAAAAATCTAACCCTCCTATTCTAAGCTGAGAACTTGAGGCATTGGGACTATTGTTACTGTGCCAGTAACAATATAGGGTAGGGTGGGTGAGTTGTTCTCATGACTGATCTTGAGACAAGCCAGTTGCTTTATCCTTTGCAAACTGAAGCTGTTACCACATTACCACTTTGCTTCCAATACTTAGTAATTAATTGGAATAATATGATTTGCCACACAGTTTTAAAGGAGTCAATGTAGAGTGACAGCGAGGGCCTCCAAGAACCAGAAAACAGGGCCCTTCTGGTGGCACAAGGGGTTAGGTCTCAGCGTGAAGTTATCGCCAGCCACTGCAACAGGAGTTCCGATGCCTACCAGGGAGCTGACTCACATGGTGCAGCAGACCTCTCCTGCCTCCCCACTGCTCCCTTCAGCTGTGTATTGCCTGTTCTGCTCCCCAGTCTGTCTCTGGTGAATCCTCTCACCTCCCTCACCTCTGGCCTGCACCCCAGTTCTTGTATGCATAAATAAATAAATCTTATCAAAAAAGAACCAGTAAAACAGTTTTGTGACAAGTAGACAATATGGACAAGTGACTAAGAACACATCAGATAGTGAATCTAGTAATAAATTACAATATGGAGCACAACAAGAAACAGATAAATATCACTTATTTCTCTTAATACAGGCAGGCATTGGTGAGACCTGAAGAGCCATTAGAAATTCTACTTTCTTGTCATCTAAGTTTGATGAGAGCCAGTGATTCTGAAAAAATGCAACATCTGTATATCGGATTTCAAGAAAAGAAAATCAAGAGTGTGTAAATAAAAGTTTAAACAAAGGAATAAATCTTTACCCAAAAGAAAGTGATTACAGCTGAATAGTTGAGTAATGAATGAAGAGCAAATGAATTAGAAAATTCTTCCTAGCATGTATATTCTGGACAACGTGTGCCGTTCAAAACACAGAGAAATTATAAAGGAGAATTTCGAGGAATTGGTGAAAAATATGAAACTGGTACATAATATGCTTTCAGTTTTGTTACAGGGCAGGGAGAGGGGCAAACCCAAACCCCGCAAACCGGCCTGGTCTGAACGGGTTCTGCCATCCGCCGCATCAACACAAAACATGGGAGACTTTAATGGGGAGGAACTTTGATACAAATAGGAAACAACACAGGAAAGGCAAAGAATCTAGTTTCTAAAGCAAGCACCCAAAGTGACCCGTCCCCTCGTGGGTAAATGGCCACTCAGGCAGGATGGGCCCAGAACAAGGCCCCAAAGCTGCCCCAAG
Source organism: Talpa occidentalis (assembly GCF_014898055.3). Taxonomy (NCBI): domain Eukaryota; kingdom Metazoa; phylum Chordata; class Mammalia; order Eulipotyphla; family Talpidae; genus Talpa; species Talpa occidentalis. Next base: position 117,059,595 of record NW_023605194.1, read on the forward strand.
TCTAAAGCATCTTCCAGTGGGACCCACAGAAAAGGGTCAGAAACAACCAGACAAGCCCGGAAGGAAAAGTGCAAAATCAACATCAAGATAAAAAACTGTCATTGTCACCTCCCCACGGGTCTCACCCACATCTGTGTCATCCTGTCCACGACCACAAGACAAGCATGATTTCTTCACGTCTCTCGGCTCCATGTGCCTCCTCCAGGTCTCCTCCTGGCTCCATCCTGCTTCCTTCCTTCTCAGTTTCCTCTGCAGCTTCTTCTCTCCCTGCCCAGCTCCACCCTCCTATTGGGTGGGGCAGGAAACCTGGAACCTCCCCCTTTCCTGGGGACCCACCGTGACAGTTTCACAATGTGGAATTAGAATTTATAATAATCCATAATTAAATAAGTACTTGTTTTTGAGAGAGAAAGTAATCTGTTTATTTGTGAATCAGTGTTTGACTATCTAGTGAGATTTGGGATTGAAGGGGCTTCTCACCTTTCTAGATAAACCCAATGGCCTCACGTGAACAGGGTGCAGGGATGATAAATAGGGAACCAGGGAATCATTCTCATGATGGGCAGTGACTGGGCATTGGGTCATGGCTTGCTAAGGTGTGTGCAGTTGCTAAAGTTATTTTCCAAGGGTCTTGGCTCAAGTGTTCATGAAAATTGTGGTAACACATAGGTGTAGACAAAAAAAAAAAAATATTTCAGAGGAAGAAAATTAAGCTATTCTTGAGATCAGTGAGTATCATAGGCATTACCTGCTTGAACTGATGATAACAAATCATATCACATATTTATTTACTGTTTTTTTAATTTAATCTTTAGAAGTCAAAGCATTTTCAGTTTTTTAACTGAAATGTAGAAATAGGTTGTTTCTCGACTTCAACTGCGTAAAAAAAAAAAAAAACTATTTTACCATGAATATTAGCATAAAAGATTTGTCCCCACTTCCATGGTTAATTCAGAAAGTAAAGATCTTCAGTAAGTACCAATATTGATGAAGACCATCAGGTTGTTCAGCTTGCTTGTATTAGAGATAAAAAGATTTACTTGTAAATATTTTTCTCTGTCTTTTTTTATTAAAGATTTATTTAGTTATGCATACAAGAGCTGGGGTACAGGCCAGAGATGTGGTACGGGGGGAGAGGACCCACCATAGACAGAGCGGGGAGCAGAACAGGCAGACTGACCGAAATCCACTGCTGAGGGAAGCAGCAGTCAAGACGGGAGAGGTCTGCTTCGCCATGTGGTTTCTCCCTGGCTGGCCGGGGATGGAACTCGTGCTGCAGAGGCTGCGGACAGCTTCATAGTGTGGTGCTGAACCCCTTGCGCCACCAGGGAGGCCCGTCTTTCTCTGTCTTATTAGCCAAAGAATCCCCATGGAGAAGCAGCATGGTATCCCACAGACGCAGTACATTTGATTACACTACAGTCACTCCGTCTGGAGTCTACACTCTTGTAAGTGGTGGCGATTTGTCTTTTGGTAAACTAGTTGACCAAGGAATAATCATTTCCAAACTTTTGAACAGGAACATGATTTGAAAACAGATGTTGGAAATGACAGTGTCCTCTGTGTCTTTATTCTTTCCCATATTTTGTGTAAATAGAATGTATAGATTTCAACTCTCCATGTGTGCTCATCAGGTGTGTTGGCATTGGCGTGCATGGAAATATTTGATTTAACATTAAGTTTTAGAAACAATAAGTGAATTTTTATCACAGGAGGGAATAACCAAGTACCCCAAGCTTCCCCGGCCCTGCTTCCATTCTCCTCTCGAGGCATGGAAATTAGCGAAGGAAAAAATGGAGCTAGTAGTAAGCAGACTGTGATGGGAGGGCTAAGCACGGAACATCAATCAGAGTCTTCAAAGGCAGCTACGACTTGCAAAATCAGCAAACTGGACTCGTCAAGAATATCAAATGTGACACCAGGTGCTCATACCAATATGCAGCAAGACAGTGAGGACCCAACCCGCAGAAACTCAGCACAGAATCATGTTTCTGAAAATCAAGGAACTGAAAATTCCAGGAGCTTGTCTGGTTTACAGATTCTGCTGAGCCTTAGGTAGGACAAGTTCTACCCCACACATCCTGAGTACCCTCTACTGACTCCCCCAAGGGTGTCTGTGGGTCTCCAGGCTTCCATGCACTGCAGTGACAAGAAACCAAAGTGCCCAGCTTTGTGCCCTGCCTGAACTGCAGGTGTGTTCCTGGGGTCTGTTTACTGGGCCTTCACAGCCCTGCCCTTCATCTCCGCCAGAAGGCTGAGAAGAGACACATGTTCACAGTCCTATAGAAATTTGTGTGAGACACTCACTGCCTTGCACCAGGATATGTGACCTGACAGCAGTGTGCAAATGTGAGTGTCCCTTAGTCTCCACCAGCTGGACACTCCCCACATATCCGACAGGGTAGATTGTATAAATGCATTGTGATAGTCATAACAAGAATGATAATAAAAATCACAATACACAACACTGATAAATCTCACTGACATCATAGCTAGAGGAATAAATCAGATCCATAAAGTACATTATATATGATTGGTGATGTTTATGTATACTTACCGAACAAGAAGCAATCAATACTACTAAAAGTCAAAATGGTGATTACCATTGATGGAGGAATAACTGGTCAGTTTGGAGGACATTGGAAGTTCTGTTTAGAGATCTGGTCTTGATTTGTACCAGAGTGAAAAATATCTAAAAAGTCAATCCTTAATAGATGGAGTACATTTATGAATGCATTCCATATCAACAAAAGATTAACAAAAATAAACAAACTCTAAAGCCTAAAATATTAATATATTTTCCATGAAGATGTGCTCTATTGAAGGGGCTACAGTCTCCCAAGAACAAGTTTTTATTTGGTTGTTGTCAGACGTTATTCAAACTTGAAGAGCTAGCATTGTAATTTAATACAAATGTATGTCTCTAAATAATAGAAATGCTAGACTCCATAGTGTAGGTGATGCACAGGCTTGATACACACGCACAGATACTGCCATGTTCCCCTGATTTAAAAATTAAATATAACACCTGCTTCTAAACAAATTTAAACTTATGTCAACTTGTTATATTCTGGTTCTATAGGCAAACATTGGCTGAATTTAAAGAATCCTATAGCTTGCTGAAAACACATTTCTTTTTTTTTCCTTTTAAGCCATTCTTTATCATTAAAAGCTCAAATAGGAATGAATATCTTGTCAAAGTCCTTCTAGAATCCCATATATCAAATACATTATTACCATTTATGTGGAGTATAGAGTCTTGAAAATGTATTTTTAGTCAATAAAAGACACAGACTTAACCTGTGTTATCTAAAAACCTGGTAAACTTAGGGCTTTCTCAGGCTAGTAGCACAATAAGCATTAGTTATGATGAGCTGAATATGTTTATTTTGACAAATATTTCACTTGCAATTGATTTAATTATTTTTAAAGTTATATATATTTTTTTTAATTCACCAATGTCATCAGAAAAAAAGTGTGTTTAGAGAGATGTTCCATGAAACATATAAAGTTTACACCAGGTTAAACCTATTTCTGATATTCTGTTTGTGACTAAATGGTCATTAAAATGAGCATCATTTGAGACATTTGACAATTGGCCATATTTATGAATATTTACAATAGAGTTGATCAGTTTACAAAATTAAATATCAACTGTCCTTTAAGGAACCTAGAACAGCTGGCAAATAGACATTGGTAATATTTAGAGAGACCCAACAAGATAAACTTTTTAAAGGAAGTAATAATAAATCAACCTAATTAAATGAGACAGTATTAGCAAATGTGACAATAAAAATCTCTCTTCTGGTTCATTTACCAGCAGGAACACGTTTAGAAATGCAGCTATTTTAGATGCTGTCTTAAAAATTGTCTAACATCAAATATTATAAAAGAACATATAACTTCTTTTGTTTCATAATGATCACTTAGAAATATCACTTTACAATGATCTTAAATTGCTTTAAGAGTAAACATTATTAAGAGGACCATGTACGGTTAAGGGGAATGAGCTTTGATTTTTGTTCCAGTAAACATTATTAAGAGGACCATGTACGGTTAAAGAGATTTTTTTCCAGTTTACAGAAAATCTTGACTTTGTTCCTATACACTTATGGAATTCAAAAATGTTTGCTATGTGCCCGTTGAACCTTGATAGGAGGCCTAAGGTCAGTGAATGTTATTAATGATATTTATTTTTATAAATTGATCACACTTCACCGATCACATTTTGTTTTCATATTTAGACTAGCTTCAGTTTTATCTATACAAGAATTTTACTGCATGTTGCTGCATTTTGTGCTTTCCCCTGCATTATTGTATCTGCTCTGACTATGTAGATTATTACCATTGCATTTAATTTTTACATAGAATGAGGAAAAATATATATCCTAGATTGAAAAACTATGTAAAAGAATATAGCATGTGAATAAATGTTTAGTATCAGGTTTAATTTTAAATAAAAGCCCTAAATGCAACCTTATGGTTAACATTTCATGTTTACAAAATGAGTTTTACAAAAAAGTCGCAGAAAGGCATTCAGAGGTCTAGTATGGGAGGTCACATAACGGTTTATTGAGATGTAAGCGATTGTTTTGTCTCCTAGTTCATGACAGGTGTTGATAAATAGGTGATAATTAAACACATGGACAGATGATAGAAATGGATGGATGGATGAGTGGATGGATGGAGAAATGGAAATAAAGATAGAAACACTCAGTGCAGAGATGCTTAAGCCTGCCAGCCATGTTTTCCTACTGCAAGTGTCTAACCAATTTCTGTTACTTGATTTAGCATCAGGCATCAGATAAATGAGCTAAGATAGAAATAGATCTCTTAAATGACAAACCAGGCACTCTGTCCAAAGCTGCCCTCTACCTGAACATGAAGGTTATCATGTTAGCTGTCAGAAACAAAAATGCAAACCAAAGAAACATTCACCTACCGAATATGAATGTATATAAACAATGATGATTTTTTTTTTAAAAATAGAGTGAGCAAAGTGAGCCCCTGCAAAACAGTGTAAAGAGGGAAATATGAGCCTTGCAGAGGTCTCAGATGAACCCCTCCCTGGCCCCGGACATTGCCTATCTTTCTAGCTCCTGAGCATTGGGGATTTTGCATAAACCATCTGTCAGAAGAAGTGGATGCCACTGTTTGCCTTTCACTTTTATTTTCAAATAAAATGTTACCTTTAAAGGAAAATTCCAATTGCTATCATCAAACTAGGCATCTCAATAACTTTTTAAAACTCACTAAGGAGGGTCCCAAATGAGAATTTTCTTACACTAAATAATTCTCTGAACCATCTTTCCAAACACATTATATGACGTTCTTATGTATCTTTGGAAAATTGTTTTCATGTGAAAATTTGAATCAACTCTCTTTAAGAAGTTTCAGAATTAATAAACATTGGAATTAATACTTCACAAAACACATGTGAACCAGAGTCAATACAGATTTATGATTTTGTTCTTTTAAAATTAACAAGGATGGACTTTACTGAAGAGTACATTTTGAAAGATACTTTTGAACATTAGAAATTATTAAAATATGATTTATTAGGTTAACCTGGTAGTATTTCAGATGGTTTTTAGATTCTTGAAAAAAGCATGCTAATTTTCCCACACTGTAATTGCTGATGGTAAAGTAATAACAACTTATTCATTTACTTATTCAAATGGACTAATGTAGTTTTTAAAATAGAATGGGGACTAAAACAGTAGAGAAACAGAATACATGTAACCTCTCCATGGCTTAGGGATATTTTACATTAGACACTATTTTTAAGTGTACCTAGATGAATTATTTAAGTACTTTGCAAAAATATTTTTGTTTTAAATTCCAAAACTTTGGTAGAACTATCAAGGAAGGAAGAAAAAACAGATCTCATTAGAACACCCTTTTAGCCTCAAAATAATGCTCCACCAGAGTAGGGGAGCATATTTACAAAACATGCTCCTGCCATTGATTATTTGAGCTTTCAAATTCAATATAAAAGCAAATTTTCTACAAGCCCACAATTTACTGCTCAAATATTAATTGGCCAAGCAGGAAAAACAAAATTCTGACCCAATTTCTCTAGATGAAGTGTCAAATTACAAAACTTACTAGAGAATGAACTCCAAGCAGGTTTCAAATTTGTCAGTTGGGAGTTATTGCATTTTAAATTTTATGTAGCACTAAAGGTAAATGATCTTATATTTCCATTATCCCGCCAATTAAATGTATGTTAGAAACAAACTCTCCTAATTTAAGGAGAATTTTATGTGAAAATTTATATTTTGTTTGGTATTTTGGCCCTGAAACCTCAGTGTAAGGACAATTCAAATAAAATAAACCAGGGTGAGATAATTTTATAATGTAGAATTTACAGATGCAGATAATCCTCCAAGGAATATATTTTTATCCCTGGCAAATATACCCAATGTGTGTTTTTTTTTTTCCAAGCAAAAATAACTGTTGTGTGTGGGCGGAAGGATTATACTTACATGGACTTAAACAGAGTTGGATAGCCAGCTCAGCCACAGTCCAGCTTTGGGAGAAATCCTCTTTCTTGTCGTGTGATTGCAATTATGATCTTTAACCTGCAGATGATAAAAGGTTAGACAATCCCGGATTTTCTAGTAATCAAAAAGAAAAAAAGGCTTTGAAAATATCTTTGCATGTTACCAACATGAGGGTCGATTTTGTTAACAACACAGGTTTCCACATTAGCATCCACGTATCTTTAAATCGTCTCAATTCAGTTACGGAAGGGTGGGTTTAGGGCATACAGAATCTTCTGGATTACCTATAGGAGGAAACCCTCTGTGAACCTCACTTTTTTAACACTTGCCTTCATACCTTTGGGCCGGGCGTCACCATGAGAGAGTCTGACACATGATTTTACAAAACAAAGACAAGGGAAAAAGCTTTCCAAGTTGATTCATGAAACACATTTTCATAGATGCTACCATTTTGCATAATGCATGGGCCCGAACTCACAGCTCGGTGTCCAGATCACGCAGGTGAGGCTGCTTCGTCCACTCCGAGGCTTTGGGGGCCACGACAGCCCCCACCCGGCAGGCGCGCGCCCTCGCCAAGAAGCGCAAAGCGCGCCCTGAGGACCCGGCGCCAGCGCTGCTGCGCGTCAGTGTCAACTTTTCTAGGGAAAAAAACACAAAACGACCCAGTTTTGCAAACACCTCCCATGTGACCAGTTGCACCCGGTAAGCTGCAAGCGCCGCTGTCCTGGAGCGCACGGACCTGCGCGGCTGGTCACCGTCCAAGGTGCTGGCCCGGCTCCGGCCCGGGTGTCTGCGGTGTCTGGTTCCCAAGAGGGAGATGCGGGCGCCGAGTCGGGACAGGAAGGCGCGGGCTTTCTTCTGTGTTGGTTGGCGCGTGTCCAGAAATCGCGCGCGCCATCACACCAGGTCAAGGCCTTTCAGGATTTTCCTTGTGAACAGGCTTACCTTGACCGCGTCCTGCCAGCCCGAGGGGAGGGGGCCTCCTGGTCCCGAAGGCAGCAGGAAACACTGCAAACATTTCTCTCTTCGGTCTTTCTCAACCCCTCGGCCCTTGCTGGGGTCCCCGAGAGGTCACCTCCCGCAACTCTGCGTTTTCATGGACGAACTGAAAGAACAAGTTCAAGAAACAAGTTTTCATGAACTTGAACTCAGCGCTGGGGCCGCTCACCCCCGTCCTGGCTGCAGGGGCCTGTACTGACCAGAGGAGCCTGTGATTGCATCTGGCAGCTTCTTATATTTGAGTCTTTACTAAAACACCGCGTGAGCCTCATGATTTCCCACTTCAGATTGTATTGACGTAACAAAAATTCCATTTTAGAGTGACCGTAGCCTCTCAGGAAGAGTCTCATGTGTGTCAGCAATCATATTCCTGATATTCCCTGAACGTCGATTAATTTTGAAATAATGACATTCACTGTGAACATTATAAAATCCGTACACACTTTTTTCGAAAACTTATTTCCACAACTCACCTCCCTGACCCCGTCGTCCCGCCGTCGCCAGGCAGTGACTCAAAGACCCTGCTCAGGGCCTCTGCCGGCCACCGGCCACTTACACTTGTTCTCGGTATCCAGGAGGAACTGGCTAACTCCTAAGGGCCACGTCATGGGGCCTCCTCGGTGGTGCAAGGGGTTAAGACACAACCTGTGAAGCTGTCCGCAGCCTCTGCAGCGTGAGTTCGATCCTGGGCCAGCCAGGGAGCTACCCACATGGCGCAGCAGACCTCTCCTGTCTCCCCGCTGCTCCCCTCAGCAGTGCATTTCAGTCAGTCTGCCTGTTCTGCTCCCCACTCTGTCTCTGGTGAATCCTCTCACCCCTGCCTCTCTGGCCTGTACCCCAGTTCTTGCATGCATAAATAAATAAATCTTTAAAAAATTAAAAAAAAAAACGAGGATCATAACCTTCAAGCCCCTCCCATGCCTTGTCCTCTCACGCAGATGGAAGCCAGGCCCTCGCTAGCCAGACTCTCCCCCTGCCGGCCCAGCCCCCCACCCTCCCCTCACCACCCGGTGCCCAGCTCCCTGCAGCCACCTGCGTCCACTCTGCCCAGAACGTGCCACAGGCGTCGGTTTTTAAGCAAATGAATTTCCTTTATCCCTGGCATCAGCCAAGCCCTCTCTAAAGAGGTTTCACTGAATTCAGTACGCCTGGCATTTTCATGCATCCTTATTTGCATTTATTGTAATGTTTTTTGACAAAGTGATGAATGACAAGTGTGCCTCGTTTCGTTTTCAGTTATGTTCCTAGAGTTCTTTATTTGTGATTTTCATATTCTGAAATCATAACCCAGTTCATTCAGCCCCGCCCTTGCCTCCCAATCTGGTTCTTTCCTGCCCTAAGCGTAACTGCCTGTCCTTGCTGTAATCACTGTAGATAACACGCCTTTGACTCTTTTATTTTTCTTGTGTTCTTTTTGCCTTTTATTTATGTAATCACAATAAGTTCTTTACACAAATTTAGAAATTCCCTTTGGTTTACATTTTTGCAGCTTTTTCTTGGAACTTCAATCAATTTATTTTAAGAATTTGTGTTTTCCAGTAATTGCTTTTAAATCTCTTCTTTTTTTCTTTTTTCTTTCTTTCTTCTTCTTATTTTTTAATTTTATATATTTTTACATCATTTTTCATTTTTGCACAATGTATGCATTTCCATCTTGGTTATCGTCCCCATGCAATTCCCACTCCCCCCCTTGGTCTCACTCATAGCAGGAATTTAGAAAACCTAAATTAAATAAGGGGTGAGGAAAAAGACTAATTATAATAAAGTAAAAATCAAAATCAACAAGCAACTATAAACCAGAGACACGCTACAGGGAGGGTGGGAGGGAGTAGGATTTATCTCTTCTAAGACTATTTTTAGAAAATATAAAAATTTATTATTAGTATATAAATAATTATGTGTGATGGGAGACAGAAAGTAAGATTCAGCAATGTCACACTTAGTAAAATGAAAGATAAAACTTCCAGTTCATAGTAAATTATTTATAATATAAACAAATAGAATGAGATTTCTTGTAATCTGTGCCCTGACCTGTCACAGAATTCTATGCCATCATAATAGAAAATAAAATTTAAAAAATATAGCTATATTTTGTCATAACTTTTATCCATATAGTTTGTTATCTAAAATATTTTCTCTAGAAATATTACTGTCTAAAACCCTTTCTTGAACAATCACTTACCCATACTAACCCTCCGTGTATTTTGTATAATAATCATAATTATTTAATCTTTGTATTTTTACCATCTTTCCTGTTTGAGCCCTGATGGATGTGTAGTCAAGTAATAGTATAATTGATATATTTAATAAAAAATAGACTTTGCAAATAAATTTTGACCTGATAAATTGAAATGATTAGTAGACATATATTTATTACAAAAGAGAGAACAATCTTGAACTGGGTAATTTATCTTTGGATTCCTTTGACAATCATGTTCTCTCCACCTGCACCCTTGATTTTGAGATTCTTCAGAGATTTTATTGGAATTTTATTGGAATGATTGCTAGTCCTCTGGTTTTGTTAGCCTACTGTTCTTGCTATATTATTTCATGTAAAGATATCAGAAAATATGCTAAGGAGGGAGCTAAAAATTCATTTGCTACAACAAAGAAATCTATTCCAACTTAATCCTTCAAGTATGTTTCAAGCATATGTACATGACATGGCTTCTGTTGCCCTGGGCTCTACAATATCAATCACATTCAAAAACCATCTCCCCTACTTTGCCATTTTATAACATTTTATGGAAGAACCATAAAAAAATGTTGTATTTTTTTTTTTAATCTCACAAATGAAAGCACTTTAAGTAGATGAACTAAGTTTGTATATTCTTTTGGAAGTTTCAAGTGTTTTTAAGGAAGAAAGACTCTTTTGTCAGCCACATAAGTGTTCTTTCTTGCTTTTAATGTTTTCTATAAACAAAGCTCCTGCTTTCATTTTACACCCTATTAGCATGAGAAAATCAGGCAAATAACCCTGTGACTAAGACTTAATGCTCAGTTTACAGAGAACCTAAAATTCATTCTATTTATGTAAAAAAAAATTGTTCATCTATACCCACATAATTAGTTGCAAAATAAACAAACTTGCTGTGGCTTCTGTCTTAGAGAATGGCAGTGTACATATTTTTTGGATCCTAAAAATAAAGTGTCAAAAAACAAGCATTTGACAGTCATGCATTTAAGAATCCTTGACAGAAATTCAAAGTCTTCAGAGACCTGTAGTTGTGTCTTTTTCCATTGCCTTAGTGCCAGCAGAGTAGAATTTAAATCTCTAAGGAAGAACTGACACCAGTGAGTTCCTTGCCATCATTTTATAATATGTAAAGTGAGCCTTAGAATGCTAATCATCTATTTATAATTCACTGTATCTGTTCTATGTTCATTTTGTGAGAAACTATCTCTTTCAATAATAATACTTTCCAACTACAGACTTTACAAAAAAAAAATGTTTTTCTATATGTCTATCTTAGAATCAACAGAAAGAAGAAATTAATGTGTTAGTCATGTTTTGTGATAGATTGTATAATGCAAAACATTGAACCTATGTTTATAACTAAACAATTCCCCCAAAAAGGTATCAGATGGTGACTATTATGAGCTTCTCTTTGCATAGAGAACTATATACTAAGAGCTGAATATGGTAGCTGGGAGGAGGTAGGTACATTAACTTCCTCAATTAGGTTAAGGGGAGTGTATAGAAAATCAAACACATAAATAAATAAAATTTTATTTCAGAGTTTTATTGAAAATTATATAGAGAAATAATCATGATATGTGAAATTAGTAATAATCAAAATAACCTAGCTGAGAAGGGAATCTGAATAATAACTACTGAGGAAATGTGTGTTTATTTTCTTTTTTTTTTGTCAAATTAGTGCTTCTTATAGTATTGTCTGAAATTGATGATCAAGAAATGGAGATCTAAATATATCACAAAAATACATAAATTATATATAGAAAAAAACAAGGTATTTCCCCAGGAAATAGACAATATACATATACACACAGAGAAAAGCCATAAAAGAAACCAAAAACCCCATAACTAAACCAATCCATTGAAAATAGAATACATGTGGACAGAAAAATTAAAGCAATGCTTTGAAAACCATTTACTCCAGTTGTGACTTCATAACAGCTTACCTCAAATGTTAAAAACAAACTAACAAAAATTAACATATTACAACCAATGATTCTGAAAATCAGGAATTCGGAATGGAAGATTTTTCTCTGTCCCACCATTGCTTTATGTGTACAAGTCCAGCGCTGGGGCTGGGATCAGGCCCCCACGCTTAGGTGTCAAGAGGCTGACCCAGAATGTAACTGGGTGCTGGGGGGGTCTCCGCTGCAGAAGGTCACTCACAACTGACTGAGTCCCTGCCCTCCGGAGGGGGCTGTAAGAAGGAACACAGGGGATGGTGGATTTTGAAAATAAAATCTGCAATTCCACTCCTGGGTATTTCCCCAAAGGACACAGAAACATCAACTCCAAAGAGCACCTGCACCCCTATGTTTACAGCAGCACTGTTTACAATAGCTAAGCTTTGGAAACAGCCCAAATGCCCAAAAATAGATGATTGGATCAAGAAGATGTGGTCCACATACACCATGGAATATTACTCAGCAATCAAAAAAGATAAACACATGCAGTTTGCAGCAACATGGATGGCGCTGGAAGGGATCATGCTCAGCGAAATAAGCCAGAAAGAAAAAGAAAAATACCGGATGGTCTCACTCATAGCAGGAATCTAGAAAACTTAAATAAGGGACCAGGAAAAAGACTAATTATAATGAAGTAAAAATCAAAATCAACAAGCAACTATAAACCAGAGACACATGTAGGGGGGAAGGATTAGGGTCAAAATAAGGGGGATGGGAATTGTATGGGGACTCTAACCAAAATAAAAATGCATACATTGTGCAAAAATGAAAAATGATATAAGAATTATATAAAATAAAATCTGCCACAACTTAAAGAAGAAAATCTATGAGCCATCAAAAATTAAGTGTGCTGATTAGAAATACAAATTAGAAATTAAAAATACAAAAAATTAGAAATACAAAATTAGAAATCCAAATGCTTGTGGCATCATTCGCAACCAGTACAATGAAAGAAAAAATCCATTTAATATAGTTCTTAGGGTGCTAAAGGGAAAAAAATAAAAATGCCTCTGAAACAAGGCGAGTCCCAAGGTAGGAAAACAATAACTAACAAGCCGGGGATTGTTCTCCGTGTTTTCAAATGATGGTTGTGAAATGAAGCAGGTGATTTCGGGTGCAGAGCAGGTCGACAGGCTACTGGGTAATTAAGACCATGAGGGCCTCCCCGGGGGCGCAGCGGCTGAGCGCTGGGCTGTGAGGCTGCCCGCAGCCTCTGCAGCGCGGGTTCGATCCCCGGCCGCCGGCGAGGGTCCCACCCAAAAAAATAAATAAATAAAAATAAAATAAAGCAATGAGCGATTTCTGGGCTACTGGTGTTGACTCGACCAGCCCCGATGCTCCGCGGGCGGTGGAGACGCGGGGACGGTCCGCCCAGGCGTCGGGCCCCGGTGCGGTCAGCCCTGGCCTCGCTGGCGGGGTCTGTCCCCCACCCCCCGTTTCGTGGGCGCAGACTCACTGGCTTAACCGTTGGTTTCCTGGTTCTCCTTGGTCCTGGTTTGGTGACTAAAGACGAGCGGCTCTGTTCAAGCTTCCACATAATTAAATATTCTCCAGCCTAGGACGGGAGCGTCACCGGGGATGTGCAGAACGAGGCGGTGCGGCCTGCAGTCATCGAGCAAGCAGAACTTAAATTTTAACCTTTTTGACAAAGTTCCTAATTGCTATTTTATGTATTTAGCAGCTATTAGAGGTGATATTCAGCGTCATTTCAAAAATTTGATGAAGCAATTGCAAATTAAACTTGACAGCTTAAGACTGATCTGGTTCAAACATCTACGTGTTAACTCCACACATTCATAACCTACCTCATTCTAGAAAATTCTGACACAAAAATCTACTTGAACAATACAAGAACAAGAACGTCATTTGAAAAACACACCCAGTTTTGTTTTTTTTTTAATTCTATTCTGTTTGATTTTTTTTAAATCAATCAATCTATCTATCTATCTATCTCTATTATTATACAAGCACTGGGCACAGTCAGAAGCACGGGAGGGTGAGAGAATTCACCAGAGCCAGAGCGGGGAGCAGAGCAGGCAGAAGGACCAAGCACACTGCTGAGGGGAGCACGGGCGGCAGGAGAGGTCTGCGCGCCATGTAGGACCCTCCTCCGGTGGCCGGGGAGCAGCTGGGGATCGAACCGGTGCTGCAGAGGCTGTGGGCAGCTTCACAACCCAGCGCTCAACTGCTGTGCCATTGGGGAGGCCCCAACACACCCAGTTTTTAATATCTCCCCATGCTCTCACCTCCAGACTGGCGTTGGACATGCACTTTCTTTTCATGGTTCTTCATGGACATTTAAAGTATCTACTTGTATGAACCAAGCTAAGTGGTTCTCTACATACGTTCTGCTCCTGCTCCTCCTTCTCTTCAGCGCCAGGAATTCTGTGGGTGCTTAACAAGGATTAATTGGTGTCACGGCGATAATGACTTCTATTATCTTCTTAAATATTGATACCATTAGAGTGGGATGCTTCGATGGCTCTAACTTTATAATTTCTAACAATGACCAGGCTGGTTTAATATAAAGTACTCTTTTCAAGTGAGTAACAGTGGAGACATTAGCATAGCATACAGTAATTACTATACTGTATCATAATCTTTGAGTTGAAGTTATAATTAGCCAGACCAATGCTGGGTGAAGGATCTCAGACACGCCTCAGGCGAGCTCACTCCTGAGAGATAGGATCACACGCAAGAAAGGTCAACAAGACAAAAGGAGCACCTGCAAAACAAAAGCTGGCTGAGTCTCAGCTCCACACTTACAAGTGCATGATCCTGATGACATCATTTGAAAGTCATGCACACGTCTTTACTCCTTAGAATGGATTACTCGAATCCGTTCTCACACGTTGATCTTTAGGCCTAAATAAACCAAATAATAGATTACTACTTGGGTAAAAACATGCAGCTATATGAAAATACAAGTGGAAGTTTTATTAGGCTTCTAAAGGAAAACCACAGGTGTATGATGAGCATGCAGGACGAGGGTGAGCACTTTTGATTGGCAAATGAGGTACAGGGTCTTTGAGGAACTGACAACTACTCTGAGAATTGAGTATTTACACAGAGAGTAAATATGAACACCCGGCCACAGAAAATTTGCACGTGGAGCTTTTTTTGTTCGTTTTGCTCACTCTTATTTGTAAACTTAAAACTAAAAGTAACGTCTATTAATTAAACAATAACATATTTTCTGAAGGTTAGATGAATGCATGCGTGTGGAATGCCACCCATTTATTGAGAGTTAGGTTTAAAGAATAGTGTGCATGCATATTCTTTAAGCAACTTCCAGATGGAGTGTGTTTGAAGAGGCTGTGAAATACAGCCCTGCATCTCAGCGTCGGCTACGCCTGGGTTGCAGATGAAGGAAAACCCATGTGTATTATTTATGCACCTAAATCTCTATCAAGTCAACTAAAAAAAATGAGCAAGATACTTGCGGATATTTATAGATATTGTGCAGATGGTGTTCATGTTCCTTTTAAGGTCATTTTCCTCGTTGGCTCGCTCTGGCCGGGGCACTGCTGGGAGCTAATGGACTGCCTTTCTCCTAAGTCGCTGTCCAGCCACTCAGCGACAGAAGCTTCTCTTAGCAGCCCTCAGCCTGCACAGGTTGCTATTTACGCTGACACAAATATATGTAGATGATAAAAAAACTAATAATACACACATATACTTTTCTCGATATGACTAATTTCTAGCCACTCGATCCTAAAATCTGGGTGTTCATAATCCTCAAAAATAATTCATTGGTGAGCTCTTTCCAAGGCTCTGCCTCATCCTCTCTCATGTTGCCTACAGTTTTATATTTTTTTGAATCCCTTTCTTCTATTGCTTTCTAGCCACATATTGTGTTTCTGGTTCTTTTCAGAAGTCTGAAAATCACTTGCTTCCTATAAGCACTTACTTAGTGATTGCATTAAATGTTTACATATAATAGTTGCTTCTCACTGTCATCTAAAAGCCATTGTTGGCTGATGTCTAGTTAGAATAGAAGCTTTTCTTCAAATCACACAAGTTTTCTTTTTTAAAGATTTATTTATTTATGCATACAAGAACTGGGGTGCAGGCCAGAGGTGTGAGGGGTGAGAGGACTCCCCAGACACAGAGTGGGGAGCAGAACAGGCAGACCGACTGAAGTGCACTGCTGAGGGGAGCAGCGGGCGAGACAGGAGAGGTCTGCTGTGCCCTGTGGGTCAGTTCCCTGGCCGGGGATCAAACTCATACTGCAGTGGCTGCCAATAACTTGATAGCGCTGAAGCTTAACCCCTGGGCCACCAGGGAGACCCCTGAGCAGCCAGTTGTTATCTTTATTAGACAAAGAAGCAATGAAGATGTGAAAAACAGAACAGAGACACTCTTCAAAGTGCTTTTGGGAGAATGAACTCAGCGAGTGAAGGGGGGCTGCTTCATGCACATAGGGGTCCCTGGTCTGAGGGCAAGGGTGGCTCCCCATCTCCACATGGGGAGGGCGCCCTTCAGCTAGAGATTTGTTTTCTGCTTTCTCGGGAAGCAGAGAGGAAGACCAGCAGAAAATGTCTGCTTTCAGGGGGGGAGAGCGGCTGCGGGACCATTCATGGGCTGCCTGCTTCTGTAGTTAGGAGTAATCAATGGATCACTTTGTCACATCTTGGGGTGACTGATCTGGGACCCCAGGCTCTGTGCTTCACGAGTCTCATGTTCAAAAACCAATTTCTTGAAGCTGATTGTCCTTAATATCCTACAATATTACAATCTTGATTTTTTTTATATGCAATTGATCCAGCAACCTTGTCTTTATCTGCCCTGCTGACTGAAGTTCTTTATAACAGTTGCCACTGCCCAGACTGGTGTTTCTCTTGCCTTTGTGTTTCTCTCACTACGCTAAGGAGTAGGATGCATCTACGTGGTGTTCCTTCACGTCAGCAGCGTCGGAAAAAGTCACAACTTAGTAGGCATTTTTTGAATGAACAAATCTAGGACAGAATAAATGTATCATTTTTCTAGTTCATTTGCGTTTTTTTCTATTAAAATGCAAGCATCCAGAGGCAAGCAACTTGCACAAGGTCCACCACTACAGAGAACTATTTTCTTTGAAAAGTGTCTAGTGTTCTAGTACCAGCGGAACCAGTATTCACACAGCAGTGGATGCACAAGCACTGTCTTCTCATTTTTTGAGACAAGGAAATTGAGAGGAGGCGTCCCTCTTACAGAGCAGGACATGAACTTGAGTTCAGATTTGATTTCACGCAGTTTCAACGGAGGATTCTGGATAAAGGAAAGTTTCCCTTCCTGAAACAGAGCACAAGCACCTCAAGAATGAAATGATGATTCACGCATCTCAGGCGCCACCCCAGGATCAAGAATCGTAAGACAGGAAACACCTCCCGTGAGGCTGGCTTTGGAAGGAGCCGTGGTGGGCAGCCGTGGTGGGAGCTGCTGCACATAAGTTCAGTAGACTCGGAAGACACAAGGTGCTGGGATGAGGTGCTGCTGCTCTGGAGGTTTGGCTGTGAGAGGATAAGGGTCACGCCAGCTCAGGAATCGCGCCCATTTCTTGTTTCTCACTTTAGCTTTCACGCTTTTACGATTCGACTTGCCATACACTTAATACATTTCCTTTACAGAAGAATGCTTTGAAAAAGACGAGCATTTTGACGTGTCAAGAAGAAAAGTAATTTATCCTAAATTTGGGTCATTGCAAGGAGAGAAGCGGGTCCACCAAAA
This sequence comes from Talpa occidentalis, assembly GCF_014898055.3. Taxonomy (NCBI): domain Eukaryota; kingdom Metazoa; phylum Chordata; class Mammalia; order Eulipotyphla; family Talpidae; genus Talpa; species Talpa occidentalis. Next base: position 117,076,970 of record NW_023605194.1, read on the forward strand.
GGCTTTAGCATCACAGAGGGTGGAAGCTAAGGAGGAGATTCCTCACAGTGCAAACGCCCACGTCTCCAATGATACCCCATGTCTCTAATGACACCCACATCTCTAATGACGCCCCACTTCTCTCATGGCACCCCACACTGGGGAGTCTAATGCTCCTATGAACTTTGTCTTTGAAATAGGTCAATAGGGTTATTGTGCCAGATAATTTCTCCCACATTTTAGGACAGTTCTTATGCTGACAAGTCATTCTCTCTGGGCTTCTTCAAAGTTCCAGAGCTTTCTGGATGTCTTAGGCCCACGACAGCAAGTCCGGGGAGGCTTGAATCACAGCAGAGAGTTCATTATTTGGAGCACTCACTTCTGCTAGTCAAGTAGGAGAGATGTGGGGCCAAGCTAGTGAGGAAAAACAACAATAAATCATCTTAATTCCAATACCTACCATTCTGCGAGGTGCCTACAGACGGCGCAAAGCCTGGCTTGCATTTCCTGTCCCAGAGCAGCATCAGCCCGGCCAGCGCCAAGGAAGATCCCTTCAGAGGGAGCGGCCGAAGGAAGCTTCTGGACAGGTCAGGTGTCAGCCAGGATAGAAAGGATCTCAGAACTCCAGCAGGAACGCAGGCCTCCTGTCCAGGGCAGGGAAGGAGCCCCGCGGGCTGCCCTGGAATGGGCGTGAGGCCCGAGGATGGGGCGACTTGGTCCTCCCTTTACATAGATTTGAAAACAAGAAAGAGCTCGAGGTCAAGGCTCAGCGTGTTTTGGAAATACTGTGAGGAGGAACCCAAGGCAAAATAGCATCCAAGAAAATAAGAATCAGATGCACCGCGCGCTCCTTGGTCCAGCAGACCCACGCCCTGGGCGGCGCAGCTGGGCTTTGGCTGAAGTTGGGGTCAGCGGAGCCTCTGTCCTTTGGTTAAGTTCTGCCCCACACTTAAGACTCTAAGAGGAAAAACATTAAAATACATCAAAAAGAAAACAGCATTTCCTGCAGAATCTTTTCCTCACATGGCTGATGCTGAACCTTAGACTAATAATGGACGAGCTGGGCCCGCTGTGAGCCGTTTGCAGACGTGTCCCTGGAAGCATTGCACAGTCGCGCAGAGGTGGGGAGCAGCCCCTCCATGAACCAACACCCGTGAATGGCCAGAGCCAAGAAAAACTCGCTCCAGAAAATATTCTTGCAAAATGTAGTCATTTAAAACTATAGAACAGACTGCGACAACTGCAAACAAACAGCCTGGCCAGGGAACACTAAATTCAGCTAATACTCAGGGAAATGCAATGCCACATCCTCAGGTCCCTGATTACCCTCCAAACTATATTTATTCCTTAATAATTTACCAGAAGAGACTAATGAGATGATGTTATCCATGCTGTTTAACCAGTTCCCTGCTTTCAAGGAAGTACGTTTGGTACCTGGGAGGCAGATATTGCTTTTGTTGAGTTTGAAAACGATGGACAAGCTGGAGCTGCCAGGGATGCACTACAAGGATTTAAGATCACACCATCCCATGCCATGAAGATCACTTATGCCAAGAAATAATTTTGGGATAGTTGTGTTAAAAAGGACTTGTTAAAAAATACATGTGTTTGTTTATAACATCAACATCATTTGGGCAGGTTATTAATTTTTAATAGTTGACCTGGTGTTGGGGAAGGGGAGGCATAGAGAAATTGAAATTTTTGTGAAGGATTAAAAACATTACTAGTATTTCTTAAGCTTAGTGAGCTGTGAAATATGAAGCCCTGAATTTTGTACAATAAACTTCTATTTGTATTCTAAAATAAATAAACAAATAAACAAATAAACAAATAAATAAATTCATATTTAAACTGTTTGGTATGTAGAAATTAACACAGGTGACCTATTCTGAAGCCAATTTTTAACAAACCGACATTGACTTATCATGCATGTACCTGACACTGCCCCAAATTAGAAAATGAATATTATGTTATAAAAGTAATTCTGCTTTTTTAATTATAAAGAATAATTTCCTGGAATGCAACTTCAGTGGCTGGTAGAAGCATGTGTGACTTAGCGCTTGCTACGGGGCACTACATTGTTATTCAAGCTGACTTGGTTGCTGATAATTAATTGAAGGCCAAGTTCAGAGTTGAGCTTGCCGGCTACATGGCAAGGGAAGGGTGCCCAGGAGGTCACCTGCAGCTCAGTTCCTGGGCCTCCTGCTTTAGGACATGATTGTTGTTACTAACAGGCTTTTAGACTCTGTCCCACATAAGATCTGCAATTTGACTGACCCAATTTTCTTATGTTGTGAATCACGTTAACCTGAACGCCCTCTGTATGCTGCTGGCGAAAGTTTGACTCGTTTGCTAACAAGGCTGAGTGCACGGTCAGTGCCATGCTGGGTAATCCACTCTGAAGCAAACTCTACCCAATAGACTCCTGCATTGTTTCTTCTCATTTTTTTCTTTATTTCTGCTGCACTCATTTTTTATATCTTGTTACATCCAATTAATTTATAATGAGAAGTAGGCTTCAAAATTTATTTGGAAATGTAATTTTTGGCATGTCTGTAAGATTGTTTGAAATACGAATAAAGCACACTACCTTGAAATACGAATAAAGCACAATTACCACACTAACTTGATATCTGGTAGATCATTTATTCCTCAAAGTAAAATGTTGGACAAAAATGAGAAACAACTAATAGATAGAAATAGTATTAAAAGGAGACGAAAGGAATGTATATTTCATATGAGGAAATATTGATTCTACTCTAGTTCTTTTCAACAAAACTGTTAAGAAGTAAATATCCTATAATGTTTCTTAAAAATAGATTTTCTATGATTCGTAACCTTAGATATAGTTTTGTTCTTAACCAGGCCCTTATAACGTACAGGAAGTGTGTCTGTCCCCTAGAACAGACGTCTAATAGGGAACCTGGGATGAGGATCTCTCGTTAACTTCCTTTTTATGTAATTTCACCTGCAGTGAATCTAGTTCCAGCTACTTTCCTTACATGGCCCGATAAAATGAACCCCATGGTTTAATGAATACATCTTGGGAACCATTACCCAACATTTCCCTTTAGCACTTACTTTAAAAACCCACACAGTATCCTCTGCCAACGGGTCAGAGAAGCCCTGTTAATGCGGATTTTGGTCTTTTCATTTTTTGTGCAGTTTTGTTATTTATGGAGGAGTTGGCATCCGTATCCGTCAATTCTACTACAGTCCATTGAGCATTAAAAATATATTGTTCATAAATGGCATTGCCTCACTTTTCTTAAAAGAATGAATAAATATGAATTGAGTAACTTTAGTTTGACAAAGTAGATTGACAGGACTATATAAACCCCGAATTACATTTATATGAGTTACAAAGATGCAATCCTTCAGTAAAATATAATTAAGCTGTTATAATATTCACTTCTTCATGAAAATAATTACAACCAGTAACTCAGAGATTATACATATCTAATTTTTGTCTATATCCTAATGGAAAATTTTAAGGGTGATCAGATTAATCAGGAAGTCAAGTTCATGCAGAAATACTCCACATGCTAGTTTAAAAAAATCATACATTTTAACAACTTAGAAATATCAATAAAAGAAGGGGCGGTTAACCTGATAAAGTCTGTTTACAAAAGTCCTTTGAAAGGCATCATACTTACCAAAGGGATGTTAAAATCCTTCCTCTGAGATTGGAACAAGATAAACATTGATGCTATAAGCGGTTCTGGTCATTATATTGGGAGTTTTAGACATGGGAATATGATTTTTTTTGATCGAATTTTTAATTTATTTTTATTATAAATAATTTTTTTTAAATAGTAAATTTTATTTTTATATTCCCCATACAATTGCAGCCCCCCCATTCTGACCCCAATCCCTCCCCTCCTGCCCCCGCCCCCCTAAAGTGTCTCTGGTTCATAGTTTTTTGTTGATTTTGATTTTCACTTTCTTATAGTTATTCATTTTCCTGGTCCCTTATTTAAGTTTTCTAGATTCCTGCTATGAGTGAGACCATCCGGTATTTTTCTTTTTCTTTCTGGCTTATTTCACTGAGCATGATCCCTTCCAGCGCCATCCATGTTGCTGCAAATTGCATGTGTTTATCTTTTTTGAATGCTGAGTAATATTCCATGGTGTATATGAACCACATCTTCTTGATCCAGTCATCTATTTTTGGGCATTTGGGCTGTTTCCAAAGCTTAGCTATTGTAAACAGTGCTGCTATAAACATAGGGGTGCAGGTGTTCTTTGGAATTGATGTTTCTGTGTCCTTTGGGTAAATACCTAGGAGTGGAATTGCTGGATCATATGGAAGCTCTATGTTTAGTAGGTCCAGAAATCTCCACACAGCTCTCCACAGTGGTTGGACCAGTTTGCACTCCCGCCAACAGTGCAGAAGAGTTCCTTTTTCTCCACACCCTCGCCAACATTTGTTGTTGCTAGTTTTTTTAATATGTGCCATTCTCACTGGTGTGAGATGGTATCTCATGGTAGTTTTGATTTGCATTTCCCTGATGACAAGTGATGTTGAGCATTTTTTCATATGCCTGTTGGCCATTTGCATTTCCTCTTCAGAGAAGTTTCTTTTTAGCTCTTTGAAAAAATCAATAAAATAGACAAACCCCTAGCCAGGCTCACAAAGGAAAAAAGGGGGAAAGCACAAATAAACAGGATCATCAATGAAAGAGGAGAAATCACAACGGACACAGCAGAAATCAACAGAATAATCAGTAACTACTATGAACAGTTATATGGAAACAAGTTCAACAATCTAGAGGAGATGGACAAATTCCTACAACTCTACAATCACCCAAGCTAGATAAAGAAAAAATAGAACACCTAAACAGACCAATTACAAGCAGTGAAATTGAAATGGTAATCAAAAACCTCCCCAAAAACAAAAGCCCAGGACCTGATGGATTTACAAATGAATTCTACCAAACATTCAGAGACGAATTAGTTCCTATCCTTCACAAACTCTTCCAAAAAATTGAGAAGGAAGGGACAATACCAAACACGTTCTATGAAGCCAACATTACACTAATACCAAAACCAAGCAAGGACAACACAAAAAAGGAAAACTACAGGACAATCTCCCTAATGAACACTGATGCAAAAATCCTCAATAAAATTTTAGCTATCAGAATCCAACAATGTATCCATAAGATAATTCACCACGACCAAGTAGGATTCATTCCAGGGACACAAGGATGATTTAACATCCGAAAATCAATCAACGTTATCCAACACATCAACAAAAAGAAATATAAAAACCATATGGGAATATGATTTTTTAAATGAAAAAAAAAAAAGACTAGAAAAAAGAAAACAAATCTCCACAAAGTGATAATATTACATACAGAGAAAATTCAGAAGAATCATCAAGACATTGTATTTGTTGCAGATTTTAGCAAGATTCCTTAACACAAGCTTGATCTCCTTGAAACAAGAACATTGCATATTCATTGCCCACTTGCCGTATTTCGTAATATTCCCTGGTATCCTTCAGTCCCCTCTCCTTTTTCCAGAAATGTGTTGAAATTTCTTGACTACTTACAATCTTTCTCATTTCCTAAACTGTCATATTTCCTTTGTGACTTCCTTTTCAACCTCACATAGGTGTCCGGAAGGTGAAAATGTGGATTTTAAAGTAAATGTAAAAACATGAGACTTTAAAACATAAGAAGTGATAAAGTTTCTAATAACAGAGCAATTGTGGGTGCTATAAACTCGTTTTCATTGACATGTCTCTCTCCCTCAGAAAAGTTGGTGCTCTCCTTGCGTGACAGTGAGCTTATCGTGATGAGTTTTCCAACATTAAAATATACTTTGTCAGAAAACCTAGAGATATCATATTCTCAGGGTAAATTCCCTCTAAACCAAGCCACAAAACAGTCAAGTGAGATACCATTTTTATTTTACAGCATGGAAAATACAATTCAAAAAACTATCTTAATCAGATACATTATTAATGGAATGCCCTGGCTACAATCAGAACTCTTCGAGAGGAGATTATATTGAATTATCAAAGATTGTTTACCAAACAGAGTCTGCTACAGGAAGAAAGCTTGATGGCCTGCAGTGATTATTGACTGCTCAACATTTTTTTTAGGAGTGGAATTTATTTATTTATTTTATATTTTATATATTTTTTACATCATTTTTCATTTTTGCACAATATATGCATTTTCATCTTGGTTATGGTCCCCAGACAATTCCCACCCCCCTTGTTTTGATCCTACTCCCTCCTCCCCCCCATAGTGTGTCTCTGGTTTATAATTGCTTGTTGATTTTTATTTTTTCTTTATTATAATTAGTCTTTCTCCTGGTCCCTTATTTCAGTTTTCTAGATTCCTGCTATGAGTGAGACCAATTTTTCTTTTTCTTTCTGGCTTATTTTGCTGAGCATGATCCCTTCCAGCTCCATCCATGTTGCTGCAAATTGCATGAGTTCATCTTTTTGATGGCTCAGTAATATTGTATTGTGTACATGCACCACATCTTCTTGAACCAGTCACCTGTTTGGGGACATTTGGGTTGTTTTCCATAGCTTAGCTATTGTAAATAGTGCTGCTATAAACATAAACACAGGGGCACATGTACCCTTTGGAATTCATGTTTCTGTGTCCTTTGGGTAAATACCTAGGAGTGGAATTGCTGGGTCATATGGAAGCTCCATCTTTAGCAGGTTGACTGCTCAACATTTTTTTCTGGACTGCTCAACTCCAGATTTTCCGGAAATAGTTTTGGATTCTGTTAAAGTTTCAGTTGCCATTGTGACCTGTGGGTCTCAACCTTTCTTATTTATTATTATACCTAATTTTGCTCTCTGCTTTGCTTACATCACTGTTTTTGTCCAATTTACATAAAATGTATTATATAAAATAGATTTGAAAAATGTATTTTACCATCAACATGCATTTGATTGTGAAAATGGAAACATTATCAGAATAAAATATAAATGGATAATAAGCTTTACTTGTGGGTTCTCCATCTTTTCAAGCTGATCAGCTAGAAGGATGGCACTTTCAATAATGTGTTAAATTTAGAGAACACATTAAATAGAGAAGAACATCGTGGAAAATAGGAAAGCCTTTCCATTAAGGGTTTCAGATATAAAATGTTCTATTCAGACACCAGCTAAATCTAAAATGAGAGATTTTTTTTAACTGAAAGAGCTCGAGAGTAATTAAAGGTAATTGGCATGTTATTATTCTTAAAAGGCTCCCTTTTCTGTTCTAAGAATACCAGGGAACAATTGAATAGATAAAAAGTGAACTATAAATTGCCAAATAGATCTTTTCTATAATAATACATCTCTTTAGACAAAGGATATTTCAAACCTATTAAAAAGAGGGAGGTGTGTTTGCCTGGCTGGGCTCACTTCTTGCTTGACCAGTGAAGTTTTGTCAGAATTTTAAACTCACAGCATTACCTGTGGGGTAAGAGCAAAGCTGGAGTGAGTGTGAGGAGCTCGCGGGAGCCCAGGGGGTGGCAGATGTCCATGGGAAGAGCAGAAAATGAAGACACGTCCTGGGAAGGTGAACACACACTCCTCGGATCCCTGCAGGGGTTGATGCCCTTAGCTTTATTGATCCCACCTGGGAAGCCCAATCTCTTTTCCTTTCTCCAGCCAAACCCCACATGCTTTTTTCCAGGATGGAACCAATAGAAATTCTCACCCTGAAGCTGCTGGTTCCCGACTGTGGCCCTGTGAGCTCTCCCCGCAGACCCCCGGACCCTGCAGCGCCGGCCCCAGCGTCAACTCTCACAGCTCGGGTGAGACTCCCTCAGAGGCTTCCCCTGATCTAGGTTTTTTTTTTTCTTTTAAAGATTCATTTATGCATACAAGGGCTGGGGTACAGGCCGGAGGTGTGGGGTGAGAGGATTCACCAGAGGCACAGTGGGGAGCAGAACAGGCAGATTGACTGAAGTACACTGCTGAGGGGAGCAGCGGGGAGCCAGGAGAGGTCTGCCGCGCCGTGTGGGTAGCTCCCTGGCCGGGGATGGAACTCCTGCCGCAGAGGCTGCCGACAGCTTCGCAGCGCTGAGACTGACCCCCTGAGCCCCCAGGAAGGCCCAGCCTGGTCTGTCTTAACTGAAGGGAAACATTCCCACCTGCCCAGCTATTCTCTCAAACACGGCATGTTTTTGTGTTTCATAGATTTACCAGATCAGTGAAAGTTTTTTTCGCATCTTTATTTGTTTTATTGCGGTGATAACTGGGTACAGCACTGATGATTTGGAGGTACAGGGTCGCCCCTTCGGATGCGGTCACCGTGCCAAGGCACCCCGTCCTTTGGGCCCGTTCCCCACATCGCTTTTCCTCTTCCAGTCCCCCTTCTGGAAGTTTCCATCCTGCAGTCAGAGCTGGTGATGGGTCCTGCAGCTCGTTCCTTTTTCTGCCTCCAGGTAGCGAGACGCCCTCAGGGCTGCTCCACTGGGCGCCGTCCGGCCCCCCGCTGTCGTCCACCCCTTCTCCGGGGAGCGGGTTTCTCCTGCGCGCAGATGCCCGTCGCCCCCCACTGCCCCAGCCCGCGCCCTGGGCGCCCGCTGTCCCCCAGGGCCTGTGACGGCGCCTGGGGCTCCTGTCCGCGGGCGGGGCCAGCCGCGGGCCCCAGCGAGCAGTGGGGTTTCTAGATCCCCAGGGAGACCCGCGCTCCGTCTTGGAGAAGCCCCACCCCGGGCTCCCGGGGCTCGACCCCGCGCCGTCCCCCAACAGTGCCCGGGGCGCCCGCCCAGGTGGGGGGCGTCTGGTCCCCGGGACGCGGCCGCTCCCAGGGAAGCCGGCCGGTGTCCAGCTGTGGTTCGCCCAGCCCTCCTCGATGACAGGGGCCAGGAACGCTTCCCAGGTGCCTGTTGGCCAGATCTGTCCTGTTTGGAGACGTTTCTACTTAGCTCTTCCCCGGTTGTGTTCACTGTTTTCTTTTCTGTTGAGTTGTAGAAGTTCTTTGTGGCCCTCGGCCATCTGCCTAGCGTCAGAAACAGGCTGTGCCAGGCCTTCCTCCTTGTCCGCGGGGCGTCTTGCTTCAGTGACGGCTCTTCTCCAAGGAGAGGCTGTTGAGCTTGAGGGAGCGTCCATGGTTTCCGCTCTGTTTTGGGTTTTGCTATTTTATTTGGAACAGAGAGTCCTGTCCAACGAGGGCGGCCCTTCACGCTGGTCATAGCGCACACACTGGAGGAACACCCTGGATGCTGGCTAAGGATGACCTCGGCGGGCTGGTTGCAGGAACCCAGAGCCCAGCGCACAGTTGCGCACAGCCTGCTGCGCACGCCCGGGCCGGCCCGACCCGACCCATGGCGCGGTTCCGTGCAGCCCTCCCGCCTCCGGGGCCTGCGCTGGAATAGACCCTCCTGACTGCCCTGAGGACCCGGCAGAGTCTCCTTCCAGCGCTCGCTCCCTCCGGCATGAGCCTCTAGGGAAGCCTTGTCTGATGCAAACACACCGGTGCTCTCTGCTGAGGTCTTTCTTGGAAGGCAAAGGACCCGCTCTTTCAGGTCAGCAGCTGTACCAGGTGGAGACATATTTTATTTTATTTTTTTAAGATTAATTTTATTTTTATATTCCCCATACAATTGCAACCCCCTTATTTTGACCCCAATCCCTCCCCTCCCTACCCCCTCCCCCTATAGAGTGTCTCTGGTTCATAGTTGTTTGTTGATTTTGATTTTTACTTTCTTATAGTTATTCTTTTTCCTGGTCCCTTACTTAAGTTTTCTAGATTCCTGCTATGAGCGAGACCATCCGGTATTTTTCTTTTTCCTTCTGGCTTATTTCGCTGAGCATGATCCCTTCCAGCGCCATCCATGTTGCTGCAAATTGCATGTGTTTATCTTTTTTGAATGCTGAGTAATATTCCATGGTGTATATGGACCACATCTTCTTGATCCAGTCATCTATTTTTGGGCATTTGGGTTGTTTCCAAAGCTTAGCTATTGTCAACAGTGCTGCTATAAACACAGGAGACATATTTTAAAGTACAAACTGCTGAGAAAGTTTCCTTTCCCAAATTATGTGCCCCAGAGTCTGTAAGAGTACTAATCAGGGCAAATACAGAGTTGTAAATGTCTTCTACACAATTATTAGTAAAAGATTTAACCAAAGGAGCAAATAAACTTAAATTATTCAAAATGCCAGAAACCCAACTTGGATTGGATTGCTCTTGATCACGTTGTGAGTTTGTATTGTTGTGCCAATTCAGGGCTAAAACTGTAGAAGCTACAAATAAATGCAAACAAAACAGATGGAGGAAGACAGGAGAAAACTTCCCAGCACATTTTGATACTGAAAAAGTGTCAAGAGAAAAAAAAATGATTATTACAAGTCAATAACATTTGTAAGCTAAACTTTAAAAACTTACAAAATATTATAAGATCAATAATGGATGACACCGGTTAATATACAATGATCAGTTGTTGGGTATTTATTACCACACTTTGCTAATGTTACCCTCCCTGGGCACACACGGTGTTCTCAGCAGTGTCAGCTTCCTTGACACATGTAGCTCCCTCCTCTCCCTCATCATTCCCACTACGGCAATGCCCTGTGCCCCGGTGAGCTGAGCTAAATGAGTATCCAGGCATCAATCATGACGGGTAAGGGGAATGACTTTTCTCTGCTAATAAGAGGAAGGAGGCAGCTTCCCACTCCCTTTTCTGAAAGAATCTCCTCCTTGCTCCAGCCTTTCAGGATGTAAATAAAATCCCTCAAGTGCCAAGTGACAGAGACTTCTGGGCACCAGAGCTCATCCTTCTGAAATATGAATACCCGGCCAGATTGCTGCTCCAGCCTTCCCGGCACCTTGGGGTTTAACCCAGGGACCTTGTCTTGGTCTGTGACTATATAATCAGTTTGATTATCTTTTCAGATAGAACAACTCCCTAGAAATGGCTCCAGGGCTAAACCTCAGGGTATGTGAAGAGAATTCTATGAAACATTCAAGAAACATTTGCAGGAACACTTGGAAATCCAGGCAGGTTAAATCCCCTGTACTCATTGTGGTTTACCCCTAGGAGGTTCTGCTTATTGTAACACTTAAAAACAATCAAATAGAACAATAAAGAAATATCAAATTCTAAGCTTATCTCCAAAAAATGAAGAAAATCATTTAATAAAATCACGCTCCAATTTATGCTTTCCAAAAACCACTTAGCTAACCAAAACATACAAAACTCTCTCAACCGGATAGAATGAACTGACTACTAAAATCCCAGTGAATCCTGCCATCACAATGTAGGTAATGCAATAGAATAGAAACAAGACATTAAAAGGATGAAAATTGGGACAAAAGAAGGAAAACTATATTGAAAATCGAAATGTTTATGTAGAAAAATAGTCATATTACAAGGTATTTTCAAGATACAAAATTTATTTGAAAGAAATATTTGAGAATACAATATTAAATACCATTTCAATGGCATCAAAAGCATAGAATACTTAAGAAAATATTCACAAAACAGTAGAACACTTCTACACTGAAAATTACATGTTTCATTGCAATAAGAACTTAAAGGAGACCTAAATATATTTAAAGATCGACTATGTTCATGGATGGGAAATTCAATTTTATTAATTTCAATTCTCTTAAAATGAATTTCTAGATCCAATAAGACCCAATTTATGCAATTTTTAGATTACAATTTTGTAAAGCCTAGCAAATTTTTTGAATAAGTAAACAAGTAATTTCTAGAATTAGTCTGGAAATGCAAGGGGTCTGGGTTAGTGAAAGTGATTTTGAAAAAAAAGAACAAATTTGCAGGTTTTTTACAAAGCTGCAGGAATGAGAACATCATGACAGAAACACAATAAACTAAGAAAGGATTAGCCCCACATATATACAAGAAACTCTTTTTCACACAGGCAAGTCAGCATGTCAGTGGTGGGAAAGCAAAGTTTCTGACAAATGTTTCTTAAATGCATTGACATATGAAATCAAAAGGACATCGATTCTTAGCTTATCTAATCCACACAAGTTAAGTCAATATATCGAAGGTAAGCGTCCATGAAACCATTAAATCTAGAAACCTTTCGAAAGAATACATCACTGCTTTGCATTATATCTCAGATGGGGGAAATGTTTTAGAATGAAGAAAACACAATCTTAAGAGTGAAAATTGATAAATTATACATGATTAAAATTCCCTTCAAATCAAACTGTAAAACATAAGAGAATGAAATTTTAAACTATACTCTTCCACATATGCATGATACATGATTGATGCTCAGGATACACAAATCCTCTTCCAGCCTGTTAAAATCTGCAAAAAGGGGCCTCCCCAGTGGTGCAAGGGGTTTAATCTCAGCACTACGAAGCTGTCCACAGCCACTGAGTTCGATCCCTGGCCAGGGATGTGGCCCACATGGCTCAGCAGACCTCTCCTGTCTCCCTGCTGCTTCCCTCACAGTGGATTATAGTAGATCTGCCTGTTCTGCTCCCCACCTTGTCTCTGGTGAATGCTCTCACCACCCACAGCCTGCACCCCAGCTTTTGAATGCATAAATAAATTAAACAAATCTTTAAAAAATATCTGTGAAACATTTAAAGACATATTTCACAAAACAAGATACCAGTGAACTGTGAAAATGTGAAAAGACACTCAATATCATTTAAAAAGAGAAAATGCTGTAAAAATGCAGTAAGATGTTATTTCACACCATTAAAAGGACTAAACTTAAAAGAAAAGATGACACCACTAATTTGGACAATTGTGTGGGGAAAGTAGGAGTTGGCCATATTCTTTTTTGGTCAGAGTTTAAAATGTCCCAATGCTTGTTTCTAAATTAACAACATGCCTACCTGATAACAGAGATTGCCCAACCACACAGTGATCAAAGGAAATACATATGTGTGTGATATATATATATATATCCTTTATATATATATAAACATTGTGTCTTATTGGATCTAGAAATTATATATATATATATATATATATATGGATATATGGTTCCACAAAGACTTGCTCAAGAATGTTCGTAACAGCTTAATTTGTGAGAAGCAAGGCTGAAAGCAATGTGTGCATCTGTTACCAGAGGAATGAATAGCAAATTCTGACATATACAAAGACAGCTCAGAAAAGATAAAAGAAAAGAATCCAATGATACCTGCAACCAGGTATCATTACCGGAGTAAATCTCCAATACCTCGTGTAAAACGAAGGAATCCAGTCATGCACATACACACACGCTGCCCCCAAGGCCTATAGAAATTCCAGTTGTTTGATGATAGTAACAAGAGTTTGCCTCTGAAATGGAAGAGAAGAAAACCTCAGATGAACCCAGGGAAGGTTCTGGAGCAGTAGTTAGATAAAAATATCAATTTATTGAAAAGCATGAAGCTATAACATTATATTAATTACACAGGAAACACAGTATGATTAAATGAGTATAAAAAAATAATAAAATGCTACTCTCTGAGGGGGACAGTAGTTGACCTTGGTAGAATTAATAAAGGTTTTCATTCCTTATAAGAGATACAGTTTTAGCTATCAATCTGGGCTAAGGATCTATAAGATAAAAAAAAAACAAACATCAATTATGGGGGCAGCACTTTGTGCCAAGCATCATCATATAAATCTTAAGCATTAATTCTTATTCAGATCATCTCTAACATAAGGCTACAATAAACAGAGAATTCTCAAATAGCTTAAATTTACTAGATGTTCCCAGCACAATGATATTTGACGTTCTCCTTTAGAATAAATAGGAAAAGATTCACAATCAAGGAAATGTTTTGGAAGAAGTGAATTAATAATACTTCAATAGTTGAATATTTCTGGTTCTGTTGTCAATATTCCAGAAAATAAATTCTGACCATATTTTGTTTTTCTAAGGTTGTTTCCTTTATTATCAGCAAGAATGGTTGGCTATTGTGCATACCCATTTTATTAATTTGGTTTTGAAGAGGATTTGACTCTATTTTGCTTAATTTTCAGAAAAGTTTTCCAAACCAAACTCCGTGATTTCCAGTTGGTATATAGCTCATCTGTCACATGTAACTTTTTTCCCCTCTCTAATGCAGCTATAAAAATAATATTTAATAATGGATGATATGTGAAGCTGATTGAAAAATGTTAATGCTATATTAGACAACTTGATGAAAATGCATTAAGCCCATCAGTTTCTACAAATTTGTTAGTGCCTGGCATCTGTATGTGGAGACATCCAGAAAAAAACAAACCATACAGTATAAAATATGTAACTTAGTGAAAAATCAATAAGGCACACTAATATTTTCATAGGATGATACAACCTAACCATATTAATTTTTACTAAGCAAATAATCTCAAATGAAACAGCATTTCCCCAAGCCAATATTTGTTTTTATATCAGATTCAGTTCAGTTCAATGAATATTTATTGATGTGGCAGATATAGTGATTGGTTCTGGGAAATGCAAAGATAAAAATACCTCCTTCCTAACCTTGAACTCACAGTGTGGCAAAAGAGAGGGCAGTATAAACAGATACCGTCAGTGCTACACGATAAATAAAATGACATCAGTATTTACCAGTTATTTATTTATAAGCAGTTCTTTAGAGGGTGATTAATTTTCTCTATAGACATCAACAAGAAGCTACTTGCCTCGGATGGTAAAAGTAAATGAATCACAACTTTCCGTAGACACGTCCTATGGAGTTACAACTTGTCGTGGGCGACACATTATGGTAAAGAATCGGAATTTATGACATGGATTACACATACACCTTATAGATTATGTTGAAGAAAACAATATTTTTAGAAACTCCAGTTCTTGCTCAGCTTTTACATGTCAGCAGGTACAAATGGGGAGTTTCGGGTGTGCCAGACTTGGGGTGTCAGCATTCAGAAAAGAGCCAGGCCAGCACCTCGAATCACAGCTCTCACCAACACTGCAGAGACATGGAGACATGGCTGGACTGCTCCATTATTTAGGGAAGTTGGAACAGAAAACTATGACTTGCTCATGCTCTCGTTGTAGCATTTATTTTCCTGTACACTGGAATACAGTTTATTCTCCATGATTAAAGCAGAACACCAGAAATTATGGCCGTGATCTAACACGTGCGGCAGGGGGGTTCACTCCAGGGTCCTGGGCTACCGTGGTGGAGGCGTGACGTCAGATGATTAACTACAGGCACGTCACACATTGTTAAAAATCACCCTGAATTATCGGTATGTGGCTGAGATATTTTTCTACGACCTGCCAGAGAATGAAATGGCAATTCTCAGTCAGTTGACACACACGTTCTCTTTGCCCTGTGGGTGTTCAGAGTCTCTCTCTTGATCATAATTAACTCATAATCTGGTTTGTGCTGGTTTGGAGGCGGCTTTCTGACGCAGCTGGACCTGGCAGGGCCTCACATTGTCCACTGTGGCGTCACCACAGACGCATTTGTAATGATGCTCGCGTGTTGCGTTGTGCTGAAGCACCGTCTATTGTGGGTTTTGTTTAATCTAATCCTGGTGCAATTTTAAAATGGCTTTGGAAGCTGCTGATGAAAATAAGTCAATTATCTGAGATGAATGCTCCCTGGGCCCTCATAGACTGTAATCTACTCAAGATTGTGAAAGGGAGTTGCTGTTATTGCTATTTTATAAGAATGAAACCTGAAATTCAAAGTCAAGAAATTATAAATTATAAGGGCATTTATATTGTGTGGGTTAAAACGTGGTGTGCTTTTATTTATAATGAACTTCGAAGGGATGTGCCATCTTTCATGCTTGCATTCCCCAAACAGGTTATTCTCTAATGACATGTTTTATTACTTCTCCCCCAACATATCTGTGCTTTTATTTTAATGCTAATGTGATATGTTGTTACTTGAATAACTTAAACACTTCGTGAGTGGAATCCCAGTTGATTTTATTATTCAGCTGGTGCTATATGGAGCTGTCTGTTTTGCCCCAGAAACCAATCTCTAATTGGTTATTACAGAAAATAGTTCTTCCACATCACATTTTTCAAGTTTCCCTACTGAAGTAGATATTGCAAAAGCTCTATTAAAACCCAACATGGGTGCCTTGGGGAGAGAGATTCTATGGGGACTCAATCTGAGGGGGTGGGGGGAAGCAAATATTATCTAAAAAATCTAAAAAATTATAAATGTTAAAATAAAAAAATGAAAAAAATAAAATACATCTAAAAAAAAAAACAACAACATTGAACTCAAGTCTCAGAGACAAAGTGGAACTATCTTATTTGCTTTGAACCCCTACACGCTGTAATAAAGCATATTGAATGCAATTCGAATCTAACTTCGTTTGAGGATCACCGCAGGCATCTGTGTTTCTTGTACTTTCTGGACTGGCTATTGGAAACTCATCCAATGTAATCTCAAAGCATCCACTAACCTCAGAACAAGGGCATCAACGCTCTGGAGGGGGATGAGTCGCTGCAGGTCAGACACCATGTACGCAATTGTGCGGGTGTTGGACACAAGGAAGGGGAGCAACGATCTCGCTCAGATGGAAAGAAGCTTTGGGAGTTTAGCAGTCAGAGTTGAAGGCAGTCAGATGGTTGTTCTTCAGACTTTAACACCTCTTGTCTTTGTGGCAGGCCATCCTCTGTTCTCTTTGCACACAGGGATTCCGGCGCATTCCCTCTCAGCTTCTACTGCTGCTCTGTCCAGGGATGATCACCCACTTGTGCGCTTCCTCCTGTTGGGACCATCGGAAGGGTTGTGGTGACGAATCGCGGGTGCTGTGGTGGTGGAGGAACTACAGGGACTGCACCTGAGGGGAGAAATGCTGCCTAGACATGAACAAGGTTGTCAGAAAATAAATAAATTTAGTAAACATCAAAAATAATTGCCCACACCTTGTGATGAGCTACACTTAGCAGCACTTCAAAGGCAGTCTGGGATGTGTAGATGAAAATAATGCGACCAGGTACATTTCTACTGAAGCATTTCTTACAAGTTATTTTATCAAAGTTTGCAACACTGGATGTGACCCAGAGGGAAGGTCGCACCTCCTCAGGTGGATGGGACATAGCAGGCCCTGCACCAGGCTGCGGCAATCGTTGATGATTTCACGATGCTTCCTAGGCAAGGTGAGACCTAAAACATAGACGTAAACAGTAACACGTTGTTTGATAGATGGGGGAGATTATTTTTTATCTCTCAATATTGAAGGGTTGATCTTCATGAAACTTTGAGATCTAAAATTGGAAATGTTTTATTATTCTAGTCAAGACATGACTGTTTGACAACAACTGGAAATATACGGGTAAAATATTTGTCAAGCTCATCCTGGAAATATGGGGACAGCCATGTGCCTCAGCTTGAGGCATGACATGTGAAAATAGAAGCAGGGATTTTCTATTTTTATCAAAATATTTTCCTTTCACTGGTAAGGTATAGTCAACTTCTGCTACTAATTACTCCAGCATATTACTAAGTGACCTAAACACATTTATTTCTGCAATGGATGGATATATGCCTTGTCCCAAGTAAAACTGTGATTGGTAAATTTTATTTTGAACATCTCTTTATTTCCTTGTTTAATTTTTTTTTACATTTCCCAAATAAAGTCTTTTTTTTTTTTTTTTTTTACAAATCTCTTCAAGTAATGATCTTATTGGTGAAGGCAATTTAAATGGTGCTGATATTTCCGCATCAGACAGCAAAGGTAGTTAACAACAGAAGTTCGGAGTGAGATTCCTATCCTGTGCAGATCATAGAACTGTCCCTTTCTGAGGGGTCAAGGCAAAACTGAAATAGGAAAAGTGGTTCAAGGTCAAGGCTGTCATTCATTGAAGATTAAAATGGGCAAAGTCCACGTGTTCATGAAACACAACAGTGGCATTTCTGTGAAATTAACCTCGTGCAAAATAAGAGCCAGAGGATTCAAAGTATCTTCCATCATCGTGGCCAGCTCTTCCCCAACACAACCAGGAGGACATCTGCTCACCTGCCCCGCTCAGCCTGGAGCCAGCCCAGGTGTAAAGTCAGACTGGGCCCGTGGTCCATCACCTTCACAGAAGCCTGGTGAGTCATGCACACACCTGAGGTGGGGACTCGGTCTTGGGGAATCCATGCACAAGGCTTATGGTCCAGGTAATCTGAATCTTGCCCAATGATGCCAAACCATTTAGAATAAGGCATTAAAACCTGAGTTTCAGGGGAGGTCCAGCAATCAGAAATCTGCATCTTCTTATCCATGTTTTTTTCTCAACAGAGCCGTGAAATAAGACTCAGTATTTCAGAGGTCATTCGCATTTTTGCGAAGATCAAATATGATGCTACATGAATAGATGACTCCTAAAATAATGTACACAATTATAAAGATTTATTTATTTATTCAAACAAGCACTGGGTACAGTCAGAAGCGCGGGAGGGTGAGAGATTCACCAGAGCCAGAGCGGGGAGCGGAGCAGGCAGAAGGACAGAGGTACACTGCTGAGGGGAGCAGCGGGCGGCAGGAGAGGTCTGCGCGCCATGTGGGATGGCCGGGGAGCAGCCGGGGATCGAACCGGCACCGCAGAGGCTGCGGGCAGCCTCGCAGCCCAGCGCTCAACCGCTGCGCCACCGGGGAGGCCCCTGGTCATTATTCTTAATGGAATGCTGCTGGATAAAAACCTGCATCAATTACTTTCAAAAGCAAGATGGGACAAGCCCCTCGTGTGTGACATCGCGGTGTGATAATAGAGCTCCCTCCAACATGCTCTCCTTTCCTTCAGAGAATATGCCTCCGAGAGAGTGTGGCTTTTTAAGTCTCCTGGAAGAACAGGGCCTCTTTCGGATTTCTCTGGCATTGCACAATGTTTGGGATCACTTAGTAATATTGATCAAATCATGTTAATTTGCTAACAAGTAAACAAAAGTCTTGTCTGAAAAAATGCTCAGGTTAAATATTTAATATTCCTATTAAATCCTGTATAAAGTTAAATTATCAGCTCACCTAAACTAATGTAATGTCTACTAGAGGACGAATAAATTTAAAAAGACATAAGGCAGAAAACAAGAACATTTCAGAATAAAAAGACTTTGAAGTTTCCCTGTATTACTTGATAAAATTTAGGGTACAGTCTCAAGAAAACATTATTTTTCTCCTTCTTCTGCTTAAGCTCATCTACAAACCAATTTATTTCTGAAATAGGCCCTGGGGGTGGCCTGGTTGGTGGCTGTAATGGGGACCGCTGACCAGCCACTCAAGGAAATTGCTGTGGACTTTTAATCTTATTTTGATTAAGTTCTGTGTAGATTGTGTCCGCCAGGCCAGCCCTGAGATTGCTGCCTCTGAGAAACTTTCGCTGCTATTGCACTGAAATGCTCCATTTTCCCACCTTTTCAAGGTTAAGTTGAAACAATATCACCCATATCGTATGCACAGTGTATGTTTAGGCTTTAAATTGTGCTGGAAACTGTATGTTAATAAATAGACCACATTTAACAAGTCACACTTTCGTGAAAGTCACCTTGTTTTGCAAAAGTAGTTTTGGTTAAAAGAAAACAGAAAAAAAAAAACAAACAAACAAAATCCCTTTAGGGAAAACACAATTTTCATGGGTGGAGGTTGCAAAATGATGATTTCATAAGGAAATCAAATACAGTCTAAAAAGAAGGCATGGCAGAGACGCGGCGTGTGTGGCAGCAGCATGGATGTGCATAAATCAGAGGAGCTTGGATTTTCCTATTTTTGGCAAAGCTCTAATCCTAATAAGGACAAGGTGGGTTTTGTTCCCGAGGCGTCTTTGCAGAGTCACCCCGGCGCCCCGTCTACCGGCGGCTGATGCCCGCATCCCGCCGTCTGCCCGCGACTCTGCCCACCCCCTGGGCAACCTGCTCGTGCCCGCCCGGCGCAGGCGGCTCCTCTCGCCCGACCCGCCGACGGGGACGGGTCCCGGAGGCCGCCACCCGGCAGGCCCGTCCCCACCCCAGCGTCTCGGGCATCCCGGGCGCCCCGGGGCCGCACAGGAAACCCCCTCACGCCCCGGAGCCCCGCGCGCGCGGCCGGGCTGGCCCCGACCCGCAGGGCAGGTTCCGAGCTGGCCCGGTTCCGAGCTGGCCCGGTCGGATGGGCCGGTCAGGGGCTGGACTTGCCGTCCCTTGCGGGAGCCGCGTGTCCTGCGTCCTCTCTTCATGGGAGTCAGCAGCAACTGCAGCAGCGTTCTTTTGTTTATTTATTTTTAAATTTTAATTTTAAAGATGTATTTATTTATGCATGCAAGAGCTGGGGTGCAGGCTGCAGGACAGGGGGTGAGTGGACTCCCCAGAGACAGAGTGGGGAGCAGAACAGGTGGATCCACTGAAATCCACTGCCGAGGGGAGCAGCGGGAGACAGGAGGGGTCTGCTGCGCCGTGTGGGTAGCCCCTGGGCAGAAGGGGCTCGAACTCCTGCTGCGGAGGCTACGGACAGCTCCACAGCGCTGACGCTTAACCCCTTGAGCTGCCAGGGAGGCCCCATCCAGGCGTCCACTTTTAACAAATTAAAAAATGTCGTCTCAGCAGCAAACCCTTCCCTCCCGGGAGGCGAGGCGGGCGCCGGGCGGGCTAGAGGAGCGTGTGCGCCCCGACGGCGCGGCCGGCTCTGTGTCACCCACGACCCGTCGGGGCGTCTGCGGCGCTCAGGCTGGGCCGCAGCCGCGGTGAGCGGGGGACAGGGCTGGGGGACAGGGTTGGGGGACAGGGTTGGGGGACAGGGTTGGGGGGCGGCGGGGATGAGCGGCCGATGAGCAGTCGGACCGGGCGCGGCGGGCTCACCTGTGCGGGTACCTGCGGCGCGTCTCAGCGGTGACTCCCCTGCGGGCACGCGGGCATCTGGGGCTGGCAGCGGGTTTCTGGGCTTGGGAACCTGCCGTACGACTCCAGGCGATTCAGTGGGTGGTGCAGAGGCGCGGGGGCTTCTCTCCGCAGCTCCGAGGCTGCAATGCTCCTGGGGGAGCCCCGGGGTCTGCGGCTCGGGCGCCCCGGGGGAGGCGGGTCCAAACGTCTCCAGCCTCCCAGCGGGAGAGCGGACGTGTCAACCTGTCAACCCTTCTGCTACACCTTCAATGATCAATATTTTGCTTGAATTTTTCATGTAGCCGCTGACTTTATATAAAATTAATGATGTTTTTGCTAATATACTTAAAATTTAATCGCACATTAAAAATTACGTCCTGCGAGTTAAAATAACAGCAGTGATCAAGTAGCCTATGATTTAGTCTCCAAAAATTTCAAATCTTTCTTAAAAGCTCGGTCATTCTTAAAGTGAATTATTTCTAAAACGATACATTGATTAATATGATATTTATTTGCTTATTAGTTACGGAATTTTCATCAAGACTATATACAGGTCATATGCGGATATGCAGGAAATTTCTATTTTTCATCGGTGGGTAGTTATGGAATTAGAAGTAAAAAGTTTTTTTTTTTTTTCCTGTGGAGCTATTTTTTAAATCTCTCAAGACTTTTTGCAAACCTATTTGCATATAGTTTTTAATAGTTTGGATGGCATAATAGGTATCGGTGTATACTACTCATGTAAGTGCATCAAGTGTACTGATGCATCATGAATACTGATGTAAATGCATCAAGCAATATAAAATCTCAAGAGCTGAAGTGCTCGTATCACTCTCCATCTGCTCTACCATTTTAATTATAGTCTCCGGTTACCTTGCTTCTTGCTGCATAATCTTCCCAAGGAGTCAGCAACAACAACCTTTTTTCCCTTTTTTCATTGTGAAGTATAATTTTTAATTGACTTTATAATTTCAACAGCAGAGTTGAGTTTCTTTTGCGGGGGAGTGGGCTGGGAGCACAGGGGGTCCTCGGAGAAGTGCAGGGCAGGGATGAGGGTTGGCTGGAGATGGATGGGTGGACAGGCCTCTGGTCCACCTGAGCCGTGGTCAGATCTTTCCAGCCATGGATGCCTCAGGGCCGAGGGCTGAACCCAGCTTGCTGGATTTTGTTGATCTGATGAAGCACAAATGCTTGGGGAGAACATGTGTGTCCTTGTATTATAATATAGGCTCATCATTTATCTGATTTAACTGGCCAGGCTAAAGGCAAAACGTGGTTAGAACTGCTGGCACTAAGTTAAGGGTAGAAAGGATGCAGGGTGAGTGTGGAAGTGGATTTCAACTTTTGGGGCTGGTTTCACCTGTGTAACTTATTTATAATAAAAAGGCTATAAGTGGTACACTGAAGAAATTATCTCATGCAAGAATAGGCTCTCCTCTAGCGCAATGCAACAACCATCTTAGGGAAAATAGAATATATATTATAAAAGTCCAATGTCTTCAGACTTCATTTGGTTAGTTTTTGAAAGAGTAATTTCCCAGTATATTTCATTTACACCAGAGAAAACTCTTTAATTATAGATTCTTAATTTACCCTGGTAATTTCATAAGAAAAAAAAATGATTAATTACTCTGAGCAATCAGTTTTACAGATAATCATAGCTTTTTATTTAAACCATTAAAAAAAGAAACAAAAGGAGAAGCTTATACATGAAACATAAAGAAAGATCGTCTTTCAGTGAAACTGAACTAGTGTTGAAATATTTCTTTTAGACAATTGTTTAAATCTGTTTTTGCTGAGTAACTAATACTTTTATTTTTATGTTCCATGACTCAACATAGTGTTGGAATTTGGAGCAAAAATATGATTTTAAGAAATAAATGGTATGTTTAGAGTGTTGACATTTTAAAAATGTAGTTTTATGAGATTTGCAATATGTTTTACAACCACAAATGCTAAAATGAGTGAATGTGAGATTATATTGATATTTAATGAAATAAAAGCAGAAGACAACGAGGAGTGTTGGAAGACCCAAGGCAGGGCTCTGCTGTAACTACCCCTTTTAATCAAGATTATAATCATCCAAATTTAAAATCACTTCAGCTGATAAGGCGATTTATCCAAGGACTTTAATCCTGTCTTCATTATAGAATTACATGGTGAGGCTTTAAATTCTCATTCCTTGGTCTCACAGAGCCTTGGCATTTGGAAGGAGCGTGGGTAGTTGAAATGTCACATTACCCTAATATTCAGGTAAGGTTAAGACCCCGTGAGCAGGCCAAGGTGCTATTCAGCATGTCCAACTACAAATATTTATACAATAAAAACTTTTTTCTTAAATTTGAGTAAAATAATTTTAAGGAAACTGGCTGTTTCAACAAGTCATAATTAATTCATAAAATATAGAGATCTTGTCACTTGAATCATTCCCCACTGCACGGGCGTCCTTTGGATTTCATTTACGAAAATCATTGGCCAATCTGGTCTTTTCCAATAACTTCTCCTTTTAAAATATCATCCTCTATCTTTTGCTTCTAATCTTTAGTCTTGAAGACTAATGATGTTGCTGATTTTTAAAGGAGACTTTCACTACTCTCCTATTTTGAAAATAATAACAAGCAATAATGTGGTCTCAAAATGCCAAGATGCTTTTCTAATAATCCTACCAAAAATCGCATTAAGGATAAACAAAATAAAGTGTGACAGCTCTTGAAGATAACAGGAGATGACATCAACAGAGCAGAAAATTTATGAATTTTGGAATAGATGAAACACATTGTATTCAATTGCCAGAGAAACTAATCATTCTCAATTACTGAGCTGAGGTCACCAAGCCCACTGCCTGCTGACTGGCACATGGACATGTTTCTCTAAGAATGAATCAGAAAGTTTGCGATATGAGAAAAATGGTTATTGATAGCTAAATCATTTCTTGTTCCTGGGAATGGGAGAGAGGGGATAGCATTAGTCCACAAATTTCAACATTATTCTATGTGAAAGGCAATGGTCATGTTGGTTGAACTTCAGGCTGTGAGAAATATGCTGCTGCAGACCCACAGGCTGCCAGGAAAGGGGAAGAGATGTGGGGCAAGGAAAGGCCAGAAGAGGAATTTGTTAGCAAACCCGACCTTTGCTGGGCTCTTTAACTGTAATCTTCAAAATGACCCTCGCAAGCGTGACTAGTTTACTTCTCCTGCAGGGCTATCCCACCAACAACACCACAACAAAAATAGACCAGGTCGATTAATAATTTATTTTCCCAGAGGTCTGGGGACCAGTCGTCCAAAATCAAGGTGAAGGCAGGGCGGGTGCCCACGGGGCCCCTCTATCTGCTGGAGGACAGTCTCCTGCAGCGGCACCAGGACCCCCTGCACCTGCAGGACGGGCCAGGGTGGGTCTAATGTGCAGATGAGTCTTCTCAGGGGCCTGTGCCTGGAACGCTGGCCTCGGCCACTCAGGGCCACGTGGGCCAGGTCCTGCCACACCGTTGTCCCATAGAAAGGACCAGAGTCTGCAAGAAAAGGTGGGTTCTGGTGGAGGCTGGGCTCACACGCATTAAAACCGGGGGCCCCTGTGTCACTGAGGCTCTCCCTGAGACAGTGGGTCTTCCGAGTGCCCAAGCCCCTCAGGAATCGCCGCCTGAAGGGCACTTCTTTGACTGTCGGTGACCCCACCATGGAATGCTCTCTGTTGTGGAGAAGCTGCTGCGACACCCAAGGATGACGCCATTGCTAGTTTATAAATTCATGATGTCAACTCACACCCAGATGTGAGTTGTCCCCGCTCACGGCTTGTCTCAGACCTGCCCTAAGACGCAGTGGTCTCTCTGCAAGGGGAGCCCTGCCTGGAGAAGGGCGCTGGCCTGGGGCGAGGCCCGGGGCGCCCCATTCCATCCCCCTCGTGCCCCTGTGGCCAAGCGGCTCGCAGGCCCGGCCGGTGGCTCGGCTGCTTCATGACCGGTTGTCCAGAGCCTGTCCTCGCCTCAGTGCATGCGGAGAGGGCAGGTCAGTCCACTGGGACCCCACATCCTCCAGGTGAGGGGGGTCACATTACATCGCCATACAAACGACCGTGGTTGCTGAACTAGCCCCGAGTGGGAGTGATTCCTGGCTTGTTCCAACGAGACTATTCTAGCATTTCCCCAACCTGGATTTGAATACATTATTTTTAAGGAAACAACGGAATCCTGTAAGTGCTTGAGTTCTGAAATATATTATTTTCACTACGGCTAGTATCTTCCATATTTTATGTGAGTATCAAAAACATTTTTTTCGATTTTAATGGAATAAATATGCAGGCGGTATCATCTTTGAAAATTAGTTTTATGCTGAAACAAGCCTTTGAAGTGGCATAATGTTCCCAAATGTAATTAGATGACAAATTTTCTCTGATCCATACATCCTAACGCTTATGTTTCTCACACATTCGCAGGACAATATAAAATAGGTCACACTGAGTTACCAACTGAAACATTCAAATTATCCTACCTCTCCAGAAATAGTCCATAAATAAAAGGAATTTCATATTGGAATACTGAAACTCATTAGCTTATTCATTAAATTGTGTCTGAGGGTAGTCACTGAATTAGATCAATTAGAGAAGGAGGCAGTAGACTTAACAAGCAGCTGAATTAACAGCACGTGCAGAGTTCACGTTGTAGGTATTTTTCAAAATCCTAATTCTATTTTTGCGTTCGTCACCCTTATTGAAATATGTTAGTGTGATGTTACAAGATGTATTGCAATCAATTCCTTTTATGGCATCTTTAGTCACTATAAAATCAGTGACATTTTATGTTTAAAAATGAAAAAATACTGTCAGTAGGACCAGGAGTAACCTGTTCCCTCCCTGCAGCAGCTATTGTGATTTTGATGATTTTCACATTTTATATAAAACACAAAATAAAATATTTAGATGAAAATAAAAATAGGGTGTGGCATTCTTTTTATAATTAATAATTTATTTACAGTATATTACACGTAAATACTATAATTAATTATAATGAAGTATACAATTATGTATAATAATATTAAAATGAGATATATGTGTAAATGTATTACACATTATAATGTGTACAATTATGAAACATGGCAATTAAGTTATAATTTCATATCACAATGAAGTACTTTGTGTTAGTTTCACAAACTAGACGTGCAAAATAAGAGGCCAATGTTTCCCACCCTTTACCTTCAAATTTACTCCTCCCAGATCTTACATCCACTAGTGATTCTGACTTTCTCTCCAGGTGTTTGGGTCAAACAAAAAAACAGATCATTGACTTTTTTCTCTAATATGTAGGAATAAAACATGTTATTTGCACAGGACAGCACCAGCAATGCCTGTTGCCTCAGTGTAATCTTCACCCCTGTTCTCCACTCGAAATATGTCTCAATTTGGACAATGAATTCCACTGTCTCCTTTTTCGCAACACACAGGTGACCCACGGGAACGCACTTGGAGAACGCTGTCAGGACTCAGCCAGAACCACCCCCCCCACATACCCCGTTTCTCATATCTCCTCCTCCTAGGCTCTACCTCCTGGCCCAGGCAGAAGCGTCTCCCACCAAGAAGAGTTTACATCACACTTTCGTGGCTGACTCCCCAGCTTTCTCTATCATAAACCTGTAGCCAGTTTCCATCTAGACGCTGTAGGTGCTACTGATCCAACTTTCAAGGAGGTTACTACAACCCAGCAGTCAAATGGAAAAGCACAACCGCTGCCAACTCCCCTGGAACTGGAGGTACTCTCAGCCCTGGACTCTGACTCATCTGGAGAACCCCCTAAAGTCAAAGAACCCCTTGAAACACTCAAAGCAGCTGACATCAGAAGAGAAGGTTTGTTTTCATTTTATTTAAAATATAAAAAAAATTTATTGCAAAAATATAATTGCATGCACACCGTTGTTAGTCTTTTAGTGCGCTAAATACCATTCACTATTCATTATAACTAGTGAATCCAGACAGTTAAATACCATTATTCATAAATCAATGACTTGAGTTTTAACTGGAAAGGCCAGGTCTACCGTGAGGCGTACCAACTTCTTTTTGCCAAGAAGGGGTCTCTCTAGCTGCACACGAGCAGTTGAGAAACTGATGTAACTGTAGGTGTTCGCGATTGTTCCTTCCTTGGAATTTACAATACCCACTGCAGAAAACCCTTGCCACTTATACAAATGTATATTATCACTATACTATTTGAATAACAAACTGAAATTTGAAATATTGAGAGACATGGTTCTGAGCTCATTAAACTTACCAGAATCAGGCCATAAGAATATCAAAATTATTTTAAAAGATTTAATATCACCTTATACATAATCATAAATAAATAAATTAATAATACCAGTTGAGCATTATACTTTTAATTTGCATTTTATCATAAAGGCTTTCTATGTGTTTTTTTGAATTTGTATGACCTTAGTAAGATTGCTAAACCCATTTCCATATGCATAAGTGAGTGAATAGGATTAGGCAATCTCTAAGGATCCTTTCTGCTCTAAGATTATATGATTCTAATTAACTGCACTGCATATCTTGAGTGGGGAAATTAAATTGGAACTACAGCTGAAGTTTCTTTCCCATTGAATTAATACGTATGGACTTGGGAAAGTGGAGCCAAGAAAGGCAAAATGAGTCTGCTTACGATCGCTCCTAATAAATTGGCTAATATTATAGAAAGGTCATTGGCAAGAGTCGCCCTACTGTTTTATTCTGGCGCTTTCCATTCTCACTAACGTTGCATATCAATTTTTACATTTCCTTATTCAACATGATTCAAGTTAATCTATGCCTCCATCTTCTCTAGATGGAATTTCAAAATTTAAAAACATCCAGTTGTTAGGGAATATGTCCCTATTATAAAGACTTGATTGAGAAAGAATCGTTTATTAAAATTCACTCCCTTAGGTAAACCTCTCTTTTAACTTTGTATTTATTTTTAATATATAATGTCTTAGAACATATATATTAATAAAAACTGTCCAATATTAGTGTAAGACCAGTTTATATATTCTGCTGCAGGTAGGGAAAGAACTACAGGATGTTAGAAATGAGAAAATCGCTCAGAGACAAATGAGGTCTTAGGAATTGCTGTGCTCTCAGGTGAGGATGCTTTAATTTTTTTTTTTCTAAAAAATGTGCAAATAGTATGAACAAATGACTGTTGATGTGAGAATATTTATTATCGTCACCCTGCCCCTACTTTACCATTGCACCTGTGTCCACATGGCAAATATTTATTCTTAGTTCAGACTGACTGAAAAATGAGGATGCGATGGACTTGATCACAGGATTGTGTGGGATTACAGACACCGAACGTTGAGTTGGACCCAGAACCTATAAAGAGCCCCGTTTGGCTTCTTTTGAGAAGTTTCATCAATTCTGGCTGTGATGGGAGGGTGAGTAAAGCAGATGTTTTCTCATCAGAAAGACAAATTTGGGCAAAGACTGTTGAGATGAAAGCCACAATATTTTCTTCTTTTAGACCATATGAAATGCCATTCCCAGCCTCAGCTGCCAGCAGATGGGGGACATTTATCAGGTCAAGATCTTGTAGATCTTATGTTTGCCACTTCCAGGCTGACACCTCCCATCCAACCCTCGTACACTCGTCTCTCTTGTTTATACTGAGTTCCGAGTTGACAGGGGACACCATGAAGAAGTTCGGGACAATGAAATGCCCCACTGGACCATGATGTGAATGAGGAGGAGAAAAAATATGTGAAATACTGAGATTTGCAGCTTTTCTGATTCAGGAACACATGGTAATTACTCCAATTAGATTCCAGCAATGATTCTGCAAAGACTATTTTTATAGAGAAAAAGTGCTCCTAATAGCATAGGCTAAGGCTGGTTATTAACTTCAGGGATACAGATGGATGATGATTGATAGATAGATAGATAGATAGATAGATAGATAGATAGATAGATAGATAGATAGATAATATATATATATAGATAGATGATAGATAGATAGATATAGACCGACAGATAATCTGTCTGTGATGCCTATCACTGCACATGACAGGGTATAACTCCCTCCCTGCCCAGTTGAGCTCAGTTATATCATGATTTACTTTGACATTGAAATGATAGAACCGGAGGGAACATCTCCTCTTACAAGTCAAGACCCAGAGGGGGCAGCATCTAACTCTTGTTCTTGACTGCGGACTCTGTTCCAGAACAGATGCTCAGTCTGGATCCTGGTGTGAAGGGGAGCAGAGCCCTAAGCCACCCCTGAGGGACATGTGAAATGGGTGAGTCATAAATCTGAGTTAATTCAACTCGCTGATACTTAAAGGTTTTTTTTTTTTTTTTTTTTAAATCACCTCACCTACTTTTTTTCTGATAGAATTCAACGCTGTAAGGAAGCGCTCCTTGCTCTGTTGTGTTGTCTCATTATTACTGGCTTGTGAAGTGATGGGTAGGTCAAATGTTCGAGGCATGCCAGCATCCTGAGCGTTTACTTAGATATAGGCAAGAAATTGTTTTACACACAGATCACTACTAACTCTTCGTAGGTACAGATTTTTTTTTTTTTCTCATAAAATGACATAACAGTTTTCAGGCTAAATTTTTAAAGAATGTGTGTTTAACATTGCACCAAACCAACACAAACTTTGTCTTCATCCATTTTACTTGGCGATGTCATGTCAATTACATGGCGGATGGACTTACAGGATGTACCCTGTGACAAATTGTTTTATTTGCTTGCATGACAAACCTAAGATAGTCAATGAATATGTGGATTGGTGCTTCCCGTCACCCTCTCAGGTACATGTCCATGAATTCTACCTCACTGACCATGAATGTTTCTCCTCTCCAACTGTTATATCTAGAACAAATTATCAACAACATAAATAACGTGTTACATGAGCGCTCTATCACGTGAATGAGATGATGTGAGATATAATTTATGATAAACAAACTCTGTCCTTAAATTGCATAAAGCCAGGAGCATTTAAATTCCAACTCTGCCACAGAGCAGTCACCTATCTGCCTGTTAATTATATTCCATAAAAGCAATATACCTGCACTAATTAATTATACTTGAAGTAACAACTATGGCTTAATTAAGTGTACTATTCCTAATAATGAAATCTTAAAATAATTGGAATCTTCTGTCTAGAGGCAGTAACAATTATTGTCATCAGAAAGGAAATCAAACATGGCTAAACTCTGCAAAGCTGCCTCCTGAATGATACCGAACCAGAAACTTCGCAGGGCAATAATTGGCAAACCTCTGTGCGAAGGGTCAGTTACTAAATATTTTAGGCTGTGCATCTGCCTTACCACCTCTGTCCCAGCTACTCCCGTCTGCTGTTGTGCACATGAATATTCAAGGGCAATGCATTCAAAGTGATGTTGTTGTTATCCAATAAGACTTTTCTTACCAAAACACGTCCTGGGTCTGATTAACCTTGTGGTCTGTAGTTCGATGACCTTCAATGGAGAATCAAATTACTGACGTCATCTTTCCACATCTCTGCAGTTTTTAATACCGTAATCTGGGTTCTTGTGTCCTCCTCCCTCCTTCAACTCCCACACTTAGATTATAATGTGCTGTTGCCATATACAGTGTTATCATGGATTATAATGGATTATATTATAATAACCCATGTGTATAGTCAGGACAGGACACGGTGCAGGTTTTCTGATCCCATGCAGACCAGGTAAAGGAGGAGTCAGATTCCGTAGTGGTGTTTTGCAGGTCTTTTATTGGGGTTCACCAGGCACATGGCAGGCAGGGGTGCTGGGGGGCCGGGAGGCTGGCAGGCCTCCCAGCCCCCAGCAAATCCTCACTCTATCTGGGCTCTCTGGCCTTCTCTGCTTCTGCTTCGGGCTTCTTCTCTTTCGGCTTCTGCTGCTGCTGGCGTCCCCGTGTCGCCGCCCTTAAAAGCCCAGTCTCAGCCCAGGTGAATCCCATCTACCTAGGCCCACACCCTGCTCCAGGTGCCGCCATCAGGCCTGCACTCAGGACCGCGAGGATCCATCATCTATCCTGATGGCGGGAGGGCAGAAAAGCCTGATTTTTTTTACCTTACCTTACACCATGGATTATGTAATGGATTATATTAAGTCACATTGACATACATCCCTCTCTGTTCCTAATTGTTCAGTCTTGATGTATTAAGGTTTAGCTTGCAATAGAGATTTAGACACCACAGCAAAGTGTGCTTGTTTTTGTCTTGTGAAAACTGAATAAGGAAAACAATTACAAACAGCGGCAGGAGGCCTGGAGAGGGAGTTCTCGGGCAACCTCCTTCACCAGCATTTGCACACTTTCCCCTGCACACCCACCAGGACGTCGTGGGCTTCCTCGCCCACCGGGAAGAGGCCGGCTGGAGGCGCCAGGATGGAGCTGGCTGCCTGGCAACGGCTGCACCCAGGAGAAACACGGGCCAGCCCAGGAGCAGCCTCCACCGCTCCAGACCCTCTTTATCCAGGAGATCCGCCCCTTTCCTTGCTGGAGGGAGCTTCTCCTCTTCTAGGCTCTGCCTTATAACCCTCCATATGTTCTCATTTACCAAATTGTAACCTTTTGCTATTGTCCATAAACCCATTTTGCTGCTAAAAGTAACACATATTTAATTTTTAGATCAAGCACGCGTGTAAATCAAGGATCCCAGCGGCCCCGGCACGAGCTCATCCCCCAGAGACTGCGCTCAGCTGTGGGAGGGGGGGCGGGGCGCCCCTTCTCGAGCCCTGCGGCTCCGAGGGGTCACGCGCTCACTCCTCGAGCAGCAACCCTTCTCTCAGGTTTTATTAAAAACCCCAGCGTCAAACAGAACCGGCAAGAGGGAGCATTTGCGGGCGTGGGCTCGGCCTCCGGAGGGGCGCGGACCCGCCCCCCTTCCTGCAGTGCCCGCAGGGCAAACTCCGGCCGAGGAGACCTTCAGAGGGAACTGAGGGAACTCGAGGCTATCCTGGGATCTTGGGGGACCCCACAGGCAACCGCAGGTGTCCTCGTGAGAGTGAGGTGAGGACTCGGGCGCCCAGAGGTCCAGGCCGCGCGGCCCTGGACGGGGCGGACGAGCCGACGGTGCGGCCCGCGGGCCCCAGGAGTCTCCGGAGGGCGCCTGGCCCTGCCCGCACCTGGGGTTTGTCCCAGGGAAGGGCCGGTGGGAGTTTGGCCTCCAGGACCACAGGGGGTGAGCGCGTGTCGCCTTGAAGCCCGGGTCTGTGGTGATCCGGCCCGCGGCTGTCGCGAGCGCGCAAGGTCTCCTCACACACTGCGCCGGGATCTTTCTCCGTTTCCACGTCACGTCCCAAGCCCCTTCTCGTAGGATCTCAGCGGGTGCGTGCGTTTTAGCAGGTGAATGAAGTTGCTTGAGATCTGCGCTCCATCCGCGCGCACACGCGCCGGGCGCCCACCGCCAAGAGCCCCGCGCGCCCCTCCCGCGTGCGCCTCCCGCGTGCGCGTCCCTGGTGCCGCAGACGCAGCGGGTGTCGGTGTCGGTGTCGGTGTCCGTGTCCGTGCCGGGGCGTCTCTGCGCGTCGCATCCGTGCTGTGGAGAACAACATCCTCTGGATGGGATCCCGATTATGGAGAATTAGCGTGGGCGGTGCCCTTGAGGCGGGACGTGCTTCCACCCCCGCCCGTCGAGGTCAGCCTCAGACGCTGTTCACGGAGCCGCTGCTTTCACCGGCTGCCGGGGGCCCCGACGCCCCCTCGCAGCAGTGAAACCTGGACAGTGAGCACGACTGGCCTGTGGCTTCCTGCGTCCACCGCGGCCTCGCGCCGGACACGACTCTCGGCCTCGCCCGCGGGGAGCTGGCGCCGCCCTCGCCCGGGCCTGGGGCGGCCGCACCCTCCCTGCGCTGCACCCCCGGATGGGGCGCGGGCCCCGCCAAGGGCCTGGGGTGCAGGCGTCCGGCCTCCTGCCCGCCGGCTCGTGGGTCTGGAGATTCGCTCCTGAACCCCCCACGCAAGCGGGGCCTCGGTCTCCTGCGCGCCCGCGAGGGATCGTCACCTTCTGGGCGCTGCCTGGGTTCGCGGCAGTGTTTGGGAGATGCCGGGAAGAAAAGACAATCTGGGGGAAAGGAACTTGTCGTGTGGCTCTGGCCGCGCCTGCCGTCTCGTGCGCCCCGGCTTCTCAGCGTCTCGGCAGGTGAGTCCCCGCGCAGGTGAGTCCCCCCGTGCAGGTGAGTCCCCCCGTGCAGGTGAGTCCCCCCGTGCAGGTGAGTCCCCCCGCAGGTGAGTCCCCCCGCAGGTGAGTCCCCCCCGCAGGTGAGTCCCCCCCGCAGGTGAGTCCCCCCGCAGGTGAGTCCCCCCACCGGCACCTGTGCCCCGCACGTGTTGGGGTGCTGCTTGTGTTCCTGAAGAGTTTCGTTTGTGTCCTTGGCGGTGATTCCCGAGGGAAGCAGCCATTCAGCTCATTCTCATCCGCCTTCCCGGCCATCCCCCTAATGAAAGTGGCCTTTGCATGTCCACCGACGCCCGCTGCCGGGACCCTGCTCGCGTCCCGGAGCCTCGGTAGCATTTCAAATTACTGACAACTTGCGTCTCATCAAGAGTCTTCTTTCTGCATTTTCGTAAAATTACACCGGCCTAAATTTCCTCAGTCCAGGCTGAGCTGTTTATTTCAGCCCAGTTTTGACAAATTCATTTTCTCAGTATACTGTGTATTGCTTTCCATTGTCTTTCTAAGCCCCTGCTTGAATGGAAAAAAACTCATTATTTTGAATGCCTCATAGGAGTTGAAATGTCCTCAATTTCATTTCTACCTGAGCCTGTTCTCTAAACTTCAGACTTGGACAAAGAACTGTTTATTTTGCACCTTCGATTTCACTCATGTCAACATGGAAACGACTGGAGTTCGGTCAATTCTTTCTCCAGAGTGTATCCCCGGCACACTCACTTCTTTCATCACCACTGCTGCTAGCGCTAGCGAAGGCAGCATTATGGTCGTCTCCAGTCTTGATTGGAACAATAGATGCTGTAGCTAATTTTTCCTTTAAAATTGACTTTCTGAAGAATAACGTTAAAGAGAACCAGTGCCGGGCAGTGGTTACAATGGTAACGGTAGCTTTTATTCAGCAACTATTGCAAGAGGAGAAGAGAGCCTTTGGTATAGAAACAATCTCATCTTGAAAACAACAAGGACAAGTGGAAGGTCCAGACGAAACACCTGGTGTGGGTATCAGTGGATAGAAAGCCACAAGGAGGGATGCCAAAGGCAGGGGACCTTGCTGAACTATTCAACAGACGTCTTAGTGAAAGCAGGGGTCAGGGAGGGGTGTTCTGTCTAAACAACTGCGTAGCAGGATTCTTGCTAGACCTGGATAGTGCGGCTCCGGCAAGGAAGGGGCCAAAGTCAAGGACAAGAGTCTTTCGTAGTAACTTCTGTAGCTTTTTGATGGAAAGTGAGCCTTACTGACTTTGCATTGGATCCACTTTTCCAAGTCCCCAGTTGTGATGTAGGCCTCCTTTTTCCTTTGTGTCCGGCCATGACTGTTTTATGAAAGTTTGTACTGTGATTCAGTTTATGAATATCTATTCTATATTCCATGTAGAATGAAGACTTTAGTAAAATAATTTCCCTTTCTTGCCTTGTTCCATGTATTTTGTCCCAAATTCTACCCTGTCTCAAGCAAAATTGTGACATCCACTTCACAATCCTGCCAACAGGCAAAAGCTGCTTTTGATCCCTTTTGTCTTAAACTTGTCTGAATGGGTGGTTTTACGCATCTCTTCTGTACAAAGAATGAATTTAATTCTGCCTCATAAGGCAATCTGAAAAGATTTCATTTAGTGCCGAGTTGAGTTCATTTCAGTCTTTAATATACTTAATGTCTTATTATGCTGTTTTTAGGGCTTGGGTGAATTTGGTATTTACAAATAGTTCTATATGTATTCTTGTGTTATCTTAGAAAACACCATAATAAAATAGTGTCCAGCCTCTAATACTCTATAGATTTCTATAACGGGTAGTGAGACTGTCCTCTAGGAATCTAGAGGACATTAATTCAATATCATTTTACAGATAGATACTCCTGACTCTTCATTAATATTCTTCTTTCATATAATCTCCCTATATCGTCTTTTTGTTGTGAATTATAATCTCTCTCTTTTTAGCACATTTCCAGGTAGCATAATTTTGATTTTCTTTCTTCCCATTAGCTAGTCTTACATCCAAACAGCGCATTTAGCATTTCATTTTTTTAAAAAAAATATTTATACAAGAATGGGGGTACAAGCCAAAGGCATGGGATGTTGAGAGAATTCACCAGAGACCGAGCGTGGAGCAGGACAGTTGACTGAAACACACTGCTGTGGGGAGCAGTAGGGAGACAGGAGAGGTCTGCTGCACCATGTGGGTCTCTCCCTGGCCGGCCCGGAATTGAACCGGCGCTGCAGAGGCTGCGGACAGCTTCACAGTGCTGTGCTCAACCGCCTGCGCCACCAGGGAGGCCCATATTTAGCATTTCTGCAGAATTCCTGCCTCATCTGTCTAAACAGCGGACTTGCTGTCCATAGCAGATTTCTCAGGAGAGTTTGTAACAACCGTGTTTCCAAAGTTCCCTGTGTCTACAATTCTATTATTCTTTGGATGTGAATGGAATGAAAACGCATCCTTTTGCTACCTGTGCTTTCTTTCATCAGCATGAAAACCATCCCTCATTAGTTTCCTGTACAAAATGCCACTCTAGAGAACCTGCCATTGTGAGTTCCCTGTCCTTTGATCCCCATACTCAGACAATTCGTATCTTTTTATGTCCATTTTTCTTTAGACAGAAGAAAGGGTTATCTTTGTGTTTCTTTGCCTGCTTTCTATATTTTGAATGTTCTCCTTGAGTGTTTTCCATCTCTCCATTTTGGATTTACATGTTCACTCATGTTTGTTCTCCTCAGTCTCTCTTACTTTGGTTTGCATTTCAATTTGATTTTGTTTTTTGTAAATATAAGTCTGTTTCTGAAAATAATTGTCTGAAAGTTGTTTTCCTTGTCTTTCCTCTTCTCTCCTCTGTTGGAGTATCTGTTTTTCTCTCTTCCTTCCTCCTCCACCCTTTCTCCTCTTCATTTCCCCCCATCTCTCTCTCCTCCTGGCCCCACCTCTCTCTCTGACTCTCTTCATCTCTCAGATTGATTTTGATCTTGTCCCCAGAATTTTCTTCAAGTTAGATGTTCCCTTCTTTGGGTGAGTAATTGTTGGTGATTGCTAGATGGCTCTGTGGACTGCAGGCACTTTCAATATCTCTCTCCATCTTCATTATCCTTTTCTCCACGAAGCCACCTAGTGCTGTCTCGTGCTGTTAAAAACTTGGCTAATCCTGCCAATTCTGAGTTCTATGTTGGTTACTTGTCCTCTGTTTTTGGTGATGATGTTGCTCTGGACTTTTCTGTGATGACTCTTAGCTCCTCCCCCTGCTGATTTGGAGAGGCCCATACATATGCTAATGAAAAGGACACATATTAAATACTAGTCCAGGTGTCTGCCATTGAGAGTCTCCCTGGCTTATCTTATTTTTTTTTTTTTTTTTTTCTTAACAAGAGGCTCTGCTCAGCAACAAGAAAATAATCCTACTTTCAGGCAGTTCCTCAGCAAATGTAGTGTAATTTGGCAGTGCCACAACTTAGCAAAATATAGTGTACCAAATATTATTGTACTTGACATTATATTTTATATGAACATAAAATGCTTGGTCTCTTACACTGTTATGTTTTCAACAGTAGAATAAAAATTAAATAAAATAGGACCTTTCGAAGAGAAGATATTTTCTCTAATGTGGTCACAAAATCAGAATCTATAGATTGAATGTGTTTATTTCCCTCTAGGTTTAAATAAGAAGTGGGTCTTATTTCTCCCTCATTGTCTTGTTTATATCCTAAAGCCTCTTATTCATATGATTATCCACTTTAATTGGCTCACATATTATATCTTACTCTGTTAGCTGAAAATCAGAATTATTTTCCAGGCCCTAATCAACATTTCCTGTGCTTTGCTTAGCATAAACTTGCTGCTGATTCTACTTCTTGTTCTTCTGCTTCATTTTTTACTTGCTCTATAACCGGCTTAAATGACATTAACAGGGGCCTGTGCTCTTCTCTATGAAATGAGAATAGGGGAAGCCGCAGGACCCTTATCACGGTCATTTACAAAAATTAAGGGTTTGGTGAATGCTTCTTAGACTACCTGCTATAGAAAGCATATCTGTGCATTTTCTTTCTCAAGCACTTTAATATTTTAAAACAGCTTTCATACCAAAAGAGTTTACATGTGTTAGTTATTATATGAATTGTACTTTCTGTCATTTCTCCTATTAATATCTTTATCCTTCATATTTTAAAATGCTATTTTGTAACTTGATAGAGTACTGATTTGCAGAAGAGGAAAACAAGACAAATTTCCTTCCTTCAGTGATTTTAAGGATATATATTTTTTGAGTACCGCTACTCTAAGGGATACTGGAAAGCAAAAACCTAACAAGCTTTTTCTTGGATACTGCTTCTTTTTTTTTTTTTCTTCCCCAAACATGACCTGTCAGGTTAAAGATACAAGAATCTTTTTATACTCTATCCATATGCTTAAAGTTTTTCAATAACACTGTGTAAATAACCAGTTCATGGTATCAGAAATACCAAAACACAAATTCCCTTGTTAACCAATTGCAACATAAAAACAAAAGACAGTATCATTTACAAATGGAAGTGTATAAATATATGGAGTCATTAGTATCTCAGCTATTCAGGGCATATAATTTGGAGACAGATGTTTACTTTTCATAACCATTTCTTTATCTATGAAAATGATACTTTTATTTGCCCCCCTTACTTTTGTGACAAAATTTAAACAGGATAACACATTTTCTTTATTTTTGTTATTGTCACTTTATGCTGATACAAAACTTTGGTTGATTTCGTTAATGATTCTGTACTTATTTTGATGTTTATAAATGCAGTAATTCTAAGTTAAGACTTGACTGTTGTCTTGATTATAGAGAAGACTTTGAAAACACAAAAATAAAATCTTTATTGCCTTTTATGTAAGTCCTGAGAAGAGGATTAGAAAAAAGACAGCACATCAAAAAGTTAAGAGACAGGAGCAGCTTTTTTGTTGCTAGAAAATTTAATGAAATCTTATGTTATTCGACTGGCAAGTCTCATTTCTTTGAGTGTCTCAGTGAAGACTGTCAAAAAGCATCAAAATTCAACACAACAGAGTAAAAGCTAATAGCCTTTTTGTTATACCCAAACTAAAAGGATTGGTAAGACTCAAAATGAAATGCTATTACTGAAAATCTTCTTTTATCTAATGCTTTGTGCAGTGAGTGAAAATTGAACAAATACATACTCTTTTCATGGTGTTAAAATGAATTCTGACACTATTAAACAAATAGTCATTGGTCCTAAGACCTCCTCAATACTTTTCTCACTAGTAGTATTATTAGAATATCCTATGTGATTCTATCCCATAATATTCTGACCATTGCAATTCTATGGAATAAAAATGAAGAGCCATATTTAAAAAACACTATATTATGATGAAGATGGAATTCCTTGGATGGTTACCATCTTAAAGGATTATGTAGTAATCATCCATTGATAATCCCTAACATAATTAATAACTCTCTTATTCTGTCTACCCAGAGGGTCTTACCTAACATCTATAACAATAAAGCAATAAAGATAAAATGCACAGGAGGCAAAGATCTCAAAACCAGTGACATACCTCAAGAATAGAAAGCACTTAAAGAGCTCTGATCTGATCCTCATTTCTCTGTTATTGACAA
Source organism: Talpa occidentalis (assembly GCF_014898055.3). Lineage (NCBI taxonomy): Eukaryota > Metazoa > Chordata > Mammalia > Eulipotyphla > Talpidae > Talpa > Talpa occidentalis. Next base: position 117,115,384 of record NW_023605194.1, read on the forward strand.
GTAAAACAAAAGCCCAACAATGATCAAAACTACAACTTTGAGTAGACCATCGAGTCAAAATGGGTTCAGAACTTCTCCTTGGTATGATGCTACATTTTAAGTGTATTTCATAACTTTCAATCACATTTACACTTGTTTATTATATACTACTTGAGCATTAGATCTACCAGTCTTTTACTGTATAGATGCCTAACCAGTCTTCCAGAAAGTAGAAAGCACCATAGAAAATTAGAAACAGGGGCCTCCTTGGTGGCACAGCAGGTTAGGCACAGCAGGTTAAGCACAGCACTGTGAAGCTGTCCACAGCCTCTGCAGAGTGGGTTCAATTCCTGGCAGGCCAGGGAGGTGACCCATATGGTGCAGCAGACCTCTCCTGACTCGCCCGCTGCAGTCTATTTCAGTCAGTCTGCATGTTCTGCTCCCCACTCTGTCTCTGGTAAATCCCCTCACACTCTGGTGCCTCTGGCCTTTACCCCAGCTATTATATAAATAAAAAATAAATCTTAAAAAAAATTAGAAATAAATGTGTTAATATATTACAGATATTGAGCATAGCAAAAACTAAATGTCTCAGTCTTGGAGGAATTATATGAGAGAAAGGAAATTAAGATGAGCCTTGTGATGGTGGCCTGAAATCAGGGACACCAGTCTGCACTTTGCTTTTCCATGACTTAAAGGTGAAAATGAATCTATAGATGGAGAAATGAGCACAGGGGGCATGTTCAGTATGTGTACAGATATTTAACACATGGATAAAATTCCATCAGACAATCCATGCCAGCATCTCAAAAACTGTAGGTTGATCTGTTATAAGAAGAAAAACTTTATGCCCCTCAGAAAACTAGAAAGAAAATTATACATCTTTGATATTTTCCTGTCCATTCTTCTTCCTAATCCTTAAAAGGAGGTTATCAGCAAGCCACCACAGTCTCAGAAGAAAAGCTGTTAACACTGATAGCTACATTTTCCAACACACACATATGGACAGTTGTTCAGACTTTTCATACATCAGGGTTATAGCTTCTCTGTTGCTGAGTCGGGGTGTGATACAGGTAAAAGAATCCGTGTTAACCTTACTTAGTGGGTTGGCTAATTTCTTGAAGAAAAAGGAAAACAGCAAGAAATCATCAGAAAATAGAAGCAAAAGCCTGAAAATAATGAATTAAACACATTTAAATTACCACTGTATTTTTCAGAAAGAACGTACACTTTCAAACTTATAAAGAAGTGTGACAACTTTTGAACAATAGTCATTAAAATATGAAGTACATAACTGATCAAAATTCTTCTGTCTGTTTTATCAAATATGTTTTGATTGGAAATAAATGGGAGGCTTATTTCACAGCTCTCCTGGGTTAAAAGAAAAAAAAGTTTCCATTCCTTAGGAAAGAAATAAAATATACTGGTTACTGAAAGCTTTGAAATTAATTCATCTGCAGCATTCCAACACAGGAATTAACTTAGAAAAGTCTTCAAAATGATATTTAGGAAAGAGACAAAAATTGTATGAGTTTGGTAGAAATACAACAGCAAGACTAGAAAGTTACATTTTAAAAGTGCTGTTTGAATGGATAAGTTAAAAAAAAGAAGAATAAAAGTTGCATTTCCATTTCACTGAAATCATTTGCTATTTTGTTCAGCTCATTTCAGATAACCCTCTTGAATTTACTGAATATATGCCAATTAAATTAATCTCGTTCTGCTTACTAATTTTCCTCTCCGATTTCTCCATCTTGATTTAAGTCATTCTTCATGCTATCAATAAGTCCTCAAAGAACTATGTGGTGTTCTTGGCACTGAACTAATTAACTAGAATATACAAAATAATTAAAGAATATATTCCCTGACCGCTTAAAGGTAGTGATCTAATTGTGTTGATAAAACCTGCCTTCTTTACGGTTTCAGTAATCTTTGAATCTTCTCTCCCCCCAGCATAGTCCATTGGCCTGTGACTGGGATTATCATTGGAATAATGGCTTTCTACTCGATCCCCAACTTTGAAAAATAAAAACTGACTGTGACAGTTTTTATCTTCGTGTAAATTAAATTGTTGTCTAGACAGCTAAATTCATTAATGGATTGGGAGAATGATTGGAATGAAAAGCCTGGGAAACACCAGGCAATGAAACAGTTAAAATACTTCTGGATGTTGCAGAATATAGATGGCCTCCTTTTCACACAAATGCATTTTGAAACTTCTCCATGTGCTAACCCTACTATGGCATTGCTCTCCTGTCTTTATTTTCTTCCATCTTGTATTTTGTATTCTTTTTCCCCTTGTCCCCTTCTTGTTCAAGTAATTATTCCCTAGAGATAGATTCCTTCCTAAGATTTGACAGTATCAACACCAAAAGTTATTATATAGTATGACTAAGACTGTTAACCTGCAGTTTATCAGTTGCAAAACTTCCCCGCATCTGCAGTATAGAATATATTTGATTAAATCATGCGAACAGTAGCCAGAACAATACAAGGAGCATCCATATACTTGTTACTCAATCTATAGGCATATGTGTGTGGTGCATGTGTGGGCTAAATTATGTTCAACTGATTCAAAACTCACTATAAGCATCACAATGATTTACCAGGGGTCAGAAAATTACTTCTTATGGTGACAGAGCAGGAAAACACACATTTCAGGTTCTGTGGCCTCAGTGGTCTGTGTTACAAAACAGCCACAGCCAATACAATGACTGTCTTGGCCCCGGTATAATAAAAATAATCTCATGTACCTTATGTCATGGCCTCTTCCTCTTCTGTTGGTTCCTTTCAGCCATTCGGAAAAGTAAAATCCACCCTTAGCTTGCAGGCTGCAGACCTCTGGCCTCCTGATTTGCCTGGAGGGAATTCCTTAACAATGCAATCCTCTCAAAAGAATGTGCATGTATTGTGAGTGTCCTTGATGGTAAGAAGCCTAAACTCCTTGGTCAGGCCAGAATGCCTAGGCGCTTGGAGTAACCAGCTCCTGACAATTCCTGGTTCTTTGTATTTTTGAATTTGTAAAGATAAAAAAGCAGGAAAGTGCCTGGCCAGGTGCAGAGTTGGCCCCGGGGTTGAAGCCAGGCTGTAGGGACTTCGCTCTCCCCAGGAGAAGGTCCATGGTGTGTGTGTAGGGGGGGTGAGCGCCCACCTAGTCCACACACAGAAGCCAGGACAGCCACACACGGCCCATGTCCTTCTGACACAGGAGATATGGATAATCAATACACATAAGAAATATAAGGGATGTCCTCTTTGGAGAAATGTCTTTAAAGTTCTTCTGCCCATTTCTTGAGTGGATTGTTTATTTTGTTTTTGTTGAGCCATGTGAGTTCTTTGTATATCTCTGTGATCAGTCCCTTATCATTTGAATGGAGTGCAAAGATTTTTTCCCAATCAGTGGGGTGTCTCTCTGTTTTGGTTAATGTCTCTTTTGCTGTGCAGAACCTTTTCAGTTTGACGTAATCCCAGGTATTTATCTTTTCCTTGACTATCTTTGGGTGATGAATCTTTAAAGATGTTTCTGAGATGTATGTCTTGTAGTGTTTTACCTATATTTTCTTCTATATATTTTATGATTTCAGGTCTTATGTCCAATTCTCTTACCCATTTTGAGTTGATTTTTGTGCATGGTGAGAGGTAGTGGTCTAGTTTCATTTTTTTGCATGTGGAGGTCCAATTTTCCCAGCACCATTTATTGAACAAACTGTCCATGTTCCATTGCATGTTCTTTGCTCCTTTGTCAAGGATCAGTTGTCCATATAAGTGTGGTTTTATTTCTGGAATCTCTATTCAGTTCCGTTGGTCTGTGTGACCAACAAGCATATGAAAAATGTTCAACATCCCTTATAATCATGGAAATGCAAATCAAAACCACAATGAGATACCATCTTACACAAGTGAGACTGGCACATATTAAGAAAACTAGCAGCAACAAATGTTGGTGAGGATGTGGTGAGAAAGGAACTTTCCTACATTGCTGGTGGGAGTGCAAACTGGTCCAACCACTATGGAGAGCTGTGTGGAGCTTCCTCAGTCTACTAAAAGTGGAGCTACCATATGACCCTACAATTCCACTCCTAGGGATCTACCCAAAGGACACAAACACATTGATTCAAAAGAACACCTGTACCCCTATGTTTATTGCAGCACTATTTACAATAGGTAAAACCTGGAAACAACCCAAATGCCCAAAAATAGATGAAGTGGTATAGATACACAGTGGAATATTATTCAGCAATCAAAAAGATAAACTCACGCCATTCGCAGCAACGTGGATGGAACTAGAAGGAATTATGCTCCTTATGTTCTTATTAGAAGTGAAATAAGCCAGATAGGAAAAAGAAAAATATCAGATGGTTTCACTTATTGTGGGAATATAGGGAAACCAAATAAGACATCACTGTAAAAAAATAATAACAGTACAAAACACAACACAAGAAAGTAAAAACAGACAATTATAAATCAGAGACTTCCTGCAGGGGAGGAGGCAGGAGAGGGATCAGAGGGAGGGAGGGAGGAGCACAGGGGACTGAGGTGATGGTGCACCGGTGCATTGGGGAAGGAAACTCTAATCGGGACTACACCTGAGGGCGTCGGGGGAAGCAAATATTGTTTAAAAATGAACAATGATGTAAAAAAAAATTAAAAAAAGAAATATAAGGGATATATAAGAAAAAGTGCCTAATCTTAGGAATTCAAAGTAAAGCCAGAACGCAAGTTACTATTTCACACACTACAAATCCCACTGTTGGGCTCTTCTCATCGCAGTGTGAGCTGAGTCAGGCGATGACAGTTTCTAGCTGCAGTTTGTAACGTGCAAACGGATGTGACATAGTGCAGTGACGTAGGATCGTTTTCCATCTCCCCGTTAGCCAGGAGCAAGGTTAGGCCCGGGCTACTGGTACAGGAATCCGGGCCCTTCAGACGTCACTGTTCAGGTGCTCGGGGTGACAAGTACACAAGTAATCACAGTAGCATCGCTGATGGAAAGAGAAAGAAACTGCAAAAAATAGTGTTCCCGGCACAGAATATGTATGTGTATGTAGTCTACCCACTCATGGAAATGCTAACACACGGATCAGAATGGATGGTTCCAAGAACCATAGAGAGAAAAATAGCAAAGTAAATCTTGAGGGACATTTGGGTGGGAGACCTGCTGTGCTATGAGAACTTTGTAACATGGAACACGTCACACAGTTGTATTTATGGCAGTAAAGGCAACCCAAGGTTGATAAGATGCCCGAAGCCAGGCCCACGTGTACGTGCACACTAAGATTTGTCAAAACTCTTCGAGTAAATGCATTTTGGTGCACTCTTCTCTTGGGAGCTGTGAGTCATGAAATAGCTTCCAGAAGGCACCTTCATTTTTCTTACATCTTATAGTCCACATAGTTCTCCTGCCTCCATATCACCCATGAACCATCCCCATATTCCCTCGTGTTTCCCCCTCTTTTGACACCCCTTTTCCCCTTAATCTGCTGTAAAAAAACTAGACTAAAATAAAATGTATTCTATTTAGAAATGAAAATAAAAGCTACCTTTCTCCTGCTGCCTACTATATTCACATTTTCTATTAATACATTATCCACATCTATATCTATATTTAATATGGAAGAAATTTGGGGAAAAATACTCTCAAATGGCCAAGCACAAACACAGAAGTGTATTTGAAAATGAAAGATATTTAGGGAATTTAAAAAGATAATGTCACTAGATTGTGTGGTTGGTAGAAAGGATGAGGTTATTTTGGGCATTAGAAAAATTCTAGTAATATTGAGAAAAAATGTGAAAATTCCATTTAATCCAGCAAAATCAATGACGAAGAGCAACATACAGTTCTGCTTTTTTATTTTTGCTTTTCTAGTTTTTCAGTTAAAATGGAAGTAGACTATTATGGCATTTTTGTTGTTGTTGTAGTTGTTGTTGTTGTGTTGTTGTTGTTTTGTTTTTTTGTGAGTTTTGCTTCTGGAATATTTTTATTTAAAACAAATTTTTCCTTCTCTCCCTTCCATGATACCCAAAAGACCACCTTTTCTTAATACATGCTAAATTGTGATTGCACTAGTTTTTTGATATATTTGAAAGTATCCTAGTTATTAACAAATTTACTCTAGACTAAGTGCTGTAATTTTGTGTTCCAAGGAAATGATTTTTTTTCTATTCAATGATTGACCTTCAAAATTCAAAAGAATGCACAGAGGGTACATAATATTCAGACTGAGCCTATTGTTTAACTGTTGTTTAATTCATTTAATCATTTGTCTCTTGTGAGAAATAAATATATTGAATAATTAGGTAAAATTTCATAAGCAGCCACCATACGTATTTGTGATTGTGTATGCAAGGTCATAGTCTGGAAGAAGTACATTTCCTTGTTAGGATGAAAGCTATTTTAAATTGTGTTTATTTCAATGATAAAATTTCAAATACATATGTTGATAATAGGGGGGTTTGAATCTGGCAATTATTTTCTCATTTGATTAAACTATGAAGAAGAGAAGAAACACCATATTTTAAAAGAAAACCTATGTGACAGGATCTAATGCATTTTGTAAAATTATTATTAAATATTAAATAACTTATTAAAATTTATATTAAAATTTTCTCTACCTTGATTGGTTGACAAAGTAACTTCAAAACCATATCTAGACATTACATATGTTTCTTAAGGAGATTTCGTAAAATGATTTCCCCTTTCTTTTTCTTTCTTAGTCTCTCTCTCCTTCTTCACGTCCATCATCTTCTGCTGTCTCCAACATTTCTATCTCTCGTTCTGCCTGTGTCTATCTCCACTTAGACATTTAAATACTTGGACTTATTTAAACCACATGAGCAAGTGAGAGCTTTGTCATGGTTCAAGGAGTTTTACTTACTGAGACACAGATAATTTACTCACAAGTATTTTCCTACCAATTTTCTCTTCAATGGAAATTTGTGATGTTTTTCAAAAGATTTCTACAAATTTCCTTCAGAAAGTGTATCAGAAAGACTATATAATGAATGTTTCATAAACATAAATTCTTACTTTGCTTCTCTTTAATCATGGAGTTTTCTATATATGAAACTAATGTTCAAATGAATTGCTATTTAAATGCATTTCAAATTGGTATTGTAAATAAATATGAGTACTTATAAATTGTGTTGGGATAATTGACAAGAAAGAACATTGAAATAATCAATCTTAAAAAAATGCATCATAATACACAAAAATAAATTTGATTATGATTAAAATACAATGCAACCAACAACTCTATAACTTCTGAAAGTGTTTTAAAAGCACATATGAGCCTATTATCTGTATATATCCTTTGAATGGGGGAAGGGATTTCTTAAAGTGTGACAAATTCATAAAGAATTCACGAAGGAAAGATTAGCTAACTTACTTAGTAAGATAGATCTAGGCCACTTAACAACGGATTTAGACAATTACACAGTGAATCTTTAAGACTTAGATGCTAAGCCCTAAGTGGTAACACAAGTCGAAACTGAAAAATTCATTATAATTTGTTTACATTAATTTCAGTAAAAACTATATATTAGTGTTTCATTAATAGTTATGACAACATGTATTAATTTTCAACACAATATTCTGGAACTAAGTGACGATGTTCTTGGTAATCAGAAAGCTTACTTTTAGGTCACATTTATTGAGATGTACCTTGCTTAAAATGAAATGCATACAAAGGGTCCAATTTACTGAGTCTTTGCTTTAGGAGACTTATGGAGGTATTCTTGATGGGCATGTAAAATCCTTACCTATTTGAAGCGGATCATCAGCTATGCCTGCCATAATTGTATACCCGTGACATCAGCATGAGATGGTAAACACATATCCACATGAAGACTGTTCTTATAACCCTTGTTATTTTGTTCAGTACCAATTTTTGATTTTTTAAATTTATTCACGTATTTATTTTTATTGAGGTGACATGGGTTTACATTGTTGTTGGTTTTTCTAGGGCATGGATTTTGTAGGAGTATAGCACCTCAACTACTCAGAAGACAGAGTAGTTCCCCCAGAGAAAAGATAGTTATCCTCACAAATTATATTCTTAGGATAAAGCTATTTGGTCAAATGACCTAAAACACCATGCATGTAAAATACAATGTAGAGGTTCACTTAAATACAGGTCCGAGATCTCAGACCTACAGAAACATTCCAATCAGGCAGAATATTCAGGACTCAGAGATGATATCCCAGACCTGAAAGACAGGCTTTTCTGTGGCATGTTTAGGGGTAAGTCAAACCCAAACCATTTGAGTTAACCCTTTCTTGTTCAATGAGTTGTATGCTTGTAAATGTTTTCTCATTCTATGACATTTCATTGTATTAGAAATGTCTTTTGAGGAGTAAACTTTTCATTTTCATGAAGTTCAATTTATCATAATTTAGTTTTATAAATTAAGGTTTTAAGATCTCATGTAACACTTATTTGTATCAACCAAAGTCACAAAATTTTTTCCTATGTTTATATTTATAATTTTTATAGCTTCAGTTAGCTTATATATATATATATATATATACACACACACACATATATACACACATATACATATACATATATAGTGAAAGATACAAATCATAATTTGTGTTTTCCTATTGTTTACGAATATTCACTTGTTCCAGATTTCTTGTTTCAAGAACTCCATCTCATCAAATATGATATTTTCTCAACTGAATTGATTTGTACCTATGAGTTTATTTTTGAATTCTCTATTCTATTCCACTGATTTATTTGTCTTTCTTGAGTCCAATAACTTATGACTTGACTCTTCGCCTAATAGATCTTGAAATCAAATAGTGTAAGTCCTTTGTTCTATACTTTTTCCTGCTGCTTTGAAGTTTCTAAGTCTTGGCATTTTTACATAAATCTTAAAACCAACTTGACAGTTTCTACTAAAAGACTGCAAGTATTTTGATTGGGATTGAATTAAATCTATAGGTCAATATTGGAAAAGTTAACATAGTAACACTATTGGGTCTTCTAAATCATGGACATGATTTATCTCCCATATTTTACCTCTCCTTTGAGATATCTGGAGAACACAGAGGTTTAGAAATCAGATGTTTATCCACACAGATTAGTGAATCTTCATGTATAATTGATCGATCCTTCTGAGTAAGATCACCAGGGAGACCATATATTGTGAAAGAGTTAAGCATTTAGGCTGAATCCCTGATTTAATTCACACTTAGAGAAATATTCGAGAAAGAGAGATTTGCAGTGAGTCTAAGAAATAATGCTTAAATGATGAGACTTAAATCAGGACTCTGGTGTCATGGAAGCTAAGTTAAGAATTACTCTAACAGTTGCTTTGGAGAAATAAACAGAAAAATAACTAAAATGAACAATTAGGTCTAGCAACTTCTTTTTATTACCTACTTATAGGCTATAAAAATTTACTTTTTATCCCTATTGATCAGGTCTTTTTTTAAAATCAATCTAAAGAGTCATATGTTCCTATATAAGTCACATCTCTCAATTATCTCCATTATTTTCAGAGAGATTTTCTTATTTTACCAAATGTGTACTGATTTCCCTCCCACTGGCATAGTTATTTTGGAGATACAACATGTTTCTTTTATTTTTTGATGTTGTTTTGTATTTTTTTTTTGAAATGGAAACAATTCTGGACTTTAGAAATAGCTTACTGCTTTAAACTTTGAATTTTCTCTATTTCTCAACATTGTCATTTTGCTATAGACCTCTGAAAATGATGTTGAAAACTTCCAATAGAAATCAGCAGTCACTTATCAATGTTGGGAACCTAGCATTTAAGTGTCACCTTACAGGACTCCTCACAATTGGGCTTAGATGAGATTTTAATTACCACTCTCAAGTCACTTAAAAAGTTAACAAGCAAAGCCAACTAGGAAAATTCTTTTGTTTCCACAGCTGTACATGCCTTGAGAATGGTACTTTGACTCTATGCTTAAGTAAGCGATTATATCGATTTGCTCCAACATCTTGAATTCAAATGATATCATGTGGGTTTTAGTCCTTTGCAATTTGGATTAAAAATATCTCTTTTAATTCAATCTGGTAGAGACTATGGAATGATGTCTATGTTAAAATAGTAAAACTTTCTTTGAATTCATGATAAGTAGGACTTGGGATGCAAATAATTTGTTTGAAATTAAAAAATACAACCTAGTACAAAGTTATCTCTCTGATTTTATAATGACAGTGTCACAATCATAGGAAGAAGACTTTTGCTGCCTGAAGCTTTTGAACGCGTCCTTTGATTCGATTGTAAAAGTTACTTAAATGATATAATTTTCTACTAAAAATTAAAGAATTAAACTCAAACGTTACACATTTTAATAACATTTAACTATTTAACAAGAGGGTGACACAGCCTACACATTACATAATGGTGAAAGCTTCAATCTAGAAAAATGAGTGAATGTCAGTACTCTCAGATACTGCTAGGATTGGATGAACTGAAATGACTAAGCAATTCACACGTTTTACTCCAATATGAAAAGTAAACTATGGCAAGGAATCAGATTCATTTACTTAGAAGATATTCACAAAAAGTAAAGCAAGAGCTATTTTAGGAGTTGTTTTGGATACTCAGACATGAAAATGACTAAAACAGGTCATCGCATTTAGCAACGCTTTCTCATTAGATACCTACATTTTTCAACAATTTACTTTTTAAAAATACCCTGTCCTTCAGGTCCTTGTGCCAATGAAGGATGAAACTTACCTTAGACAATGAGGGAAGCAAAGTAACAAGAAGCTTCAGGGAGAGAGAAGAGAGTGGAACCCATTTTCAATGGGCCGTCCACGGACAGACTCCCAGAGTGAAAACTCGTACTTTTATGGGTCTTGAACATGTGCTGATGGATGAAATGGGGCCTGCTCAACTATGAAAATGTCATAATTTATTTGTTAAATTAAATATCAAAAAACTTCTATGTACAATAAGGACGAAGAAATGCTACTCAGATGTGCTGTCGAGAAACCAGAAAATGAGCCCTTGACGAGATGCTGATTGAGGTAAAAACAATGGAGAAGAATGAGAAACGATTCAGCGGAGAGAATATCTTTGAAAGCTAAAAGCCAAAATGGACACCATGGAAAGAGAACAAATTGCGTGAAAGAGAACCTAGAAGTGGAGTGCTAGGTACAGACATGGAGTCTGCCACAAGTGGGCCAAGTTGACTGGCCACGTTTATGAGTTTATTTGTTTGCAGTAACTGCCTAGGAGCTGCACATGGAAACCAGAACACATAGACTCAACCTTTTCATCATGATGCATGTGAAGTCAGGTTGGGCAAAAAGATGGCATCTCACTGAAGTTGTTTTTTTTTTTTTTTTTTTAAGATTTTTATTTATTTATGCATATAAGAACTGGGCTGTAGACCATAGGTGCAGGGGGTGAGAGGATTCACCAGAGGCAGAGTGGGGAGCAGAACAGGCAGATCCACTGAAACACACTGTTGAGGGGAGCAGCGGGGAGACTGGAGAGGTCTGCGGTGCCCTGTGGGTCAGATCCCTGGCCAGGGATTGAACTGGTGCTGCAGTGGCTGGCGATAGCTTGATAGCGCTGTGTTTAACCCCTGAGCCACCAGGGAGGCCCACACTGAAAGTTTTATTGGGGTTACATGTCCAGGCAAACCAGCTTCCAGTTTGCATTGGCAATATGGAAGAATTTGTCAGAGCACAAATATTCAAAAAGACCTGCTTGAGATGGAGGTCAGTGGGTTGGGGGCTAATTCTGGAATAGATGCAGAGTTCTATGGTGATAAAAACATAAAAATAGAGACTTGAAGATGAGCCCAAGAGCAGACATCCAGGGACGTGAGACAAGGAGCTTTGCTGCCAAGTCTCTTTGAGGAGAATGAGAGTTGTGACTTTTAAAATACTTCACCTGATATTTCACTGACCTCAGGAATTGTTCTGGTGACTTCCTGGGCTACCACTTCCTGGAACATAATTTAAGACAAAATGCTTAGGAGGACTTTACTTAGTGAAAAGTCTCATAAAACTTGGACAAATGTGAAAACTGTCTAGTATACTATAACCCCAGATGGATGTATTTGGAAGTTACCATTACAGTGAATTTTCTCATGTCTTTGCTAGTTTTATAATTTTTCTAAGCAAAACATCACTTACATAAAGTTGTTTTCAAGGTGAAATTTTACATCAAAACTATTATCAGTGAATCATTCTGTAAATAAAGACTATGAACATATGTTGTGCTCAACATGCTTATTTCACATTATTTATAGATTTTTTTTGTACTGCATTGAAATTTTTAAGAATTCTGCATAAGTTCAGCTTAATGTAATCATTTCCTGGCTGTGCTCTGTGGCGCCAACTCAGTTTCAACAAAATTAGCTCTAATTTTGTGTCTTTTATTTGTTTCTGTTTCTAGGTTAAATATGGCTTAAAATGTGCTAGAAAATTTGAAAATTGTAAAATCACTGACTTAATGGAAACTGAGTTTTATTCAGTCTCCAGTTTAATTCCAATCTATGTTATGGGTTTCCCATCTCTAATGCAAGGCCATGCAAGTTTTTAGTTCTTTTACAGGACTTCAGCTATTTTCTTAGTCTAGAGTTTGCTTTTTCTATGATAACACACTCCGAACAGTTCTTTAAAGTGAAAAGCAATCTCCAAACAAAAACATTACTAATATTCAGTTTTTTCCTCGGGCCTTAACATCTTTCTATCAACACCTTATCATTGCTCCCACTGCAACTGCTTTATGTATTAGTGGATTGATTTATTTACTTGACATTATTTTTGTGAATTATATTCACAAAATTTCACAGGTTCCTGATAGTCATTAAACGGTGATAGTAAAACTGACGTCATCTCGTGCTCGGCCCCCTCAGCTCTTCCACACCATGTCAAGCTCCAGCTTATCTAACTCCCCTTGTGAGGATGTTTTCACAGAAGCAAACCTGACTGTGGGTCTTGCCTGCCCCTGAATGGCAGCTGCATGTGGCTGCAGGGGAAACTCGCTCCCCTGCCAGGCAGGCAGGCTTGGGGGTGCGCTGGCCTCTGTAGGGTGCCCCGGGAGGCAGAAGCCAGGCACCCGGGGCTCCCTGGGCTCAGAGTAGCGCGGGCAGGAGCCTGGTGCCGCGGGTGAGGGTGCAGGGGCCAGCAGGCTTGGGGCACACCTCTGGGGCTTTGGGAGCAGCACCACGAGGGCCCTCAACCTGCCCCTCAGCAGAAACAATTGACTTGAAGCTAAATTCCTCACCTCCCAGAGCTGAGACTCTGCAGACACAACCAAAATTGCTTGGGAAGAAACTTGTCCAATACACAGACCAGTGTGTATGTCAGCAAGCACACTCAGCCAAGTTCACACCTTCCTCCTCCTGCCTTCCTTGCTTCCATAAAATCAGTCTTTGGGGAGAAAGATTGGGCCTCCCGCTGTCTCCTTGGTGGTGGACATTCCCGAGCTGGAGCGCTGGGACAGTGCGGCCTCTGTGTGCACCTGTGCTGGCCCCAGCCCTGGGCTTCTAACATTAGGGTCATTTCTTGTGGTGCTCTGACTATTCCCAGCCCAGCAAGTTGCTCAGACCCATATCAATATGTAGCAAGTTTAGAATTACTTTGATATTTTTACACAACAAAACAAAAATATTTATTTCTCCCAGATAGTTGTGAGAGGAGAGACGTGGTAACTTTTATGTTAAAAACTCCTTTTGAAATGTCTCATTGGCAACGGTTCCAAGCTCAGCAGCAAGGGGAAGGGGCAGAGCTTCTCTGTGGCGTGTTTCCCAAGTCAACTGTATACACGGCTTTAAGAATGTTTGTGATATTTTTAAATCTTTTAAATTTTCCTTTATTATCTTTGCAAAGTAAAATACCTCTTCAAAATCTCCTTTTCAGTTTCCAAGCTGTAGTAACCCATGTCTTCATTGCGTTAGAATGTCTGGCTCCAGGAGGAGGCTGGGCCCACAGAAGACTAACTACTTGGTTTGTGGGATCCAGTTGGAAAGGAAAACTGAGTACTGCACCTTGTTAAAAAAAGTATTAAGAATTTCAAATGGATGCAGAAGAACATTACACCAGTGTGAGTTCATCCTACACAGGGATTCCCTTGCAGTTGCTCAGGTCACACAAACACGAAACTAGCCCTAAGCAAATATCCACTTTTATACTGAAAAGTGAATTAATGAGAAAATGCATTCTGTGCATACCAGCACACAGTAATTTGAGTGATTATGAATTAAAATGGCATTGACATTGGCTTTTCTGCACAGAATCTCAGTTTACATTCAAATAAAAAATTTTCATATAAATTATTTTTTTCTTAGCGGAGTATTCCTGAAATAAGAAATGGAAATAATTTATAATTTAATTCCAAATTTTAAGTCTACATAATGTTAAGGAAAATGTTCTATTACTACTTTAAATAGAAATATTAAAAAGTACATATAATTGGCAGTAACTAGACAGAATGCTGCCTGATGTATGAGTCATTGAATAAAATCATTTATATCTCTAAAAAATGTACAATCCACCAGAAATATGCAAAGAATCATATTCTATGATTGAATAGAAAGATAAAAACGTGTAATCAAGATTACTCTAATACCTGTTCAAGTAAATATATTACATTGAGCAAAAAAGATCAGAGAGCAGAAAAATAGGAGATTTGATTGTGCAAAAGTATCTTGGAGACTGTTTAGCAAGCAAGAGCTCCCGCCATTGACCCACCTGCCACTTGAACCATCCAGGAATGTGATTTGAAAGCAGGTTGCAATTTCACCCAAAACATGTTACAATAAATAATGTATTTCTCCCACAGGTTTTGACCTATGAAAGAATTTGAAAAGGAGTAAAGGATTGTCCTTCAACTTTAAGACATTTTCATTTGAAATCGTATTCATATTTACCTGACCATTTGTTCGTACTCTATTTCAAATTATCTGGTGAAATTAACTTGAAATATAACTGATGGCTCGTCTATTCTGAATAAATGTGTATGTCACGAATGTAAATTCATGTATGTATTTTAAAGCTATGCAGTTTCAAGAACTGACTTATTTCTATCTGCTTTTTATTCACTTTTTAAAATTAAGCTACTGATGCATATTAGAATTTAATTACACCAATTAGTACTGCCACATCAGACATATGATGTGCCTTCAATTAAGAAGTACCTAATGGGTATTAGTACAATTTAGTTTCATAATTAAAGTTCTAAGAACAGCACAAATTAAACATTATGATTACAAAACATTAAAAATCTACTGGTGAAATTAAAACTGAATATTTTACCTTCTCCTTTTAAGCTGATTTTTAAAAGAAAATCAGGATTGTGTAAACCATAATGTTAATATTATTGAAGCATTATTAATTACAGAGAGAAAATTATGCATACATGTGCATATGTATGTGCTGAACTGATGGTTCAATATGTAAGAAAGTGTCAAACATGGAGCTCATGTTTTCTAATGTGTGTTAAAAGGTTATCATTTCAGGGTTTTGTTATCTTTGTTGTTTTTGCTTTTCTAACATAAATATTTGCTATCTGTGGTAGCTGGTTAGAATTACAGCTTCCAGGCACACTTATGACAGGCAGATACAGCTGTTGCTTCTCTGATTATGTGACTGCACTTGTACAGAGGCCACACCTCTTGAAAATACTCCTGGCCAATGACTGGGCATAGTGGGGTGCAGAGAGAACCATTCTTGGGAATTAAGGAAGTCTTCCAGAAGACTTTTAATTAAAGACTCCCTATTGGTGTGCAAGAAATTTCTAAGATTAGGTTACAGACTCAGATTTCACTATCCCAATGCTTCCTTTTCCCTTTCATTTTCCAAGGAGAGGACCTACATTCTGTCTGAAGATTCTCCACATTTATATTAGCTCCTCCCCTAATGATAAACAGGAACTCTAACTATAATCTAATAAGGAATGAATCATTTCTTTTATTTTTCTTTTTAAAGATTTATTTATTTTATACAAGAACCGGGGTACAGGCCAGAGATGTGGGGGGTGAGTGGACTTACCAGAGACAGAGCAGGGAACAGAACAGGTAGACTCACGAAATATACTGCTGAGGGGAGCAGCGGGCGAGACAGGAGAGGTCGGCTGCACCATGTGGGACTCTCCCCAGCTGGCTGGGATCAAACCGGCGCTGCAGAGTCTGCGGACAGCTTCACATTGCGGCGCTCAACTGCCTGCTCCACCAGGGGAGGCCTGGAATGAATCGTTTCTTGATGGCAACTTCTCAGAAAATCTGAACAAACTATCTTTATAAAATACATATTCATAGGGCCTCCCCGGTGGCGCAGCGGTAGAGCGCTGGGTTGCGAAGCTGCCCGCAGCCTCTGCGGCGCCGGTTCGATTCCCGGCTGCTCCCCGGCCACCGGAGGAGGGTCCCACATGGTGCGCAGACCTCTCCTGCCACCCGCTGCTCCCCTCAGCAGTGTACTTCGGTCCTTCTGCCTGTTCTGCTCCCCGCTCTGGCTCTGGTGAATTCTCTCACCCTCCCGCGCTTCTGACTGTACCCAGTGCATGTATAAACAAAACAAATGAACAAACAAATAAATAAAAAAAAACATGCCTCTAAAAAAAAAAAAAAAAAAAAAAAAAAATACATATTCATAGATACATGTAATAATTTGGATATTTTAAAACATTGATTTTAAAATATTTTCTGAAAAGAGATAGGAAAATAAACTAAGATTATTTTTCTATTTGAATTACTTTCAGTTTCCTCCAAAGAAATGAAATAGTATAAAAATAACTAATTGTCTATAAATAAAGTATTAACAATTCAGGGAAACCTAAGTACCTTATTTACAATGAAGAATATTGTCACTTGTATGCCCCTACTTGCCCCCCTACATGCTAAGAACAATAGTTAAGGTAGAAATACCCTTTCCACACAATTTATATATTAAAAATTGAATGTAGATTTCATTAAGATACTATTTTTCTTTTTATTTGTGGTTGAGACAAGAGGGAGGTTAAAAACAAGAATAAGTTAAAGATGTCAAACATGACGACATGGAGGTAAAAGATAAGATATAGGTCAAAAATGGGGAAAAAAGCCAAGGTGGCATGCAAAGACAAACAGAGTTCAATGAAAAGATGGAGGTTGGAGACAAGATGGAGGTCAGAGATGAGGTCACAGACAAGATGGTGCTCAGAGACAAGATGAAATGCAACAAGATGGAGGTTAAATACAACATGGGGATCGGTGAGAAGATGCATGTCAGAGACCAGATGGCATCCCAGACAAGATGGAGGTCAGAGACATGATGGTGCATAAATACAAAATGGAGGTAAAAAATAAGATGGAGGTTCAAACAAGATGGAGCTTATAGACAAGATGGATGCCAGAGATAAAATGGTGGTCACATACAAAATGGTGCTCAGAGACTAGATGGAGCTCAACAATTACATGGAGTTCAAAGACAAGACTGAGATCAGTGAGAAGATGGGCATCAGAGAAAAGATTAGGGACAGAGACAAGACAGAAGTCAGATACAATACAATTCACACAGACAAAATGGTACATGACAACAACTTGGAGGGGTAAGATAAGATAGAAGTTGGGCCTCCCTGGTGGTGCAGTGGGTGAAGACACAGCCTATGAAGCTGTCCACAGCTCTGCAGCATGAGTTCTATCCCCCAACCTGCCAGGGAGTGACCCACATGGCGCAGCAGACCTCTCTTGTCTCCCAGCTACTCCCCTCAGCAGTGGATTTAAGTGACTCTGCCTGTTCTGTTCCCTACTCTGTCTCTGGTGAATCCTCTCACACACACCTCCATCTCTGGCCTGAACCCCAGCTCTTGAATGCATAAATAAATAAATCTTTAAAAAAAAAAAGCTAAGAGAGGAGACAAAGACAAGATTGAAGTAAAAAACAAAATGGAGATCAGAGACAAGATGGAGGGCAGTGAAAATATGGTGCTCTAAAACAAGATGGAAGAGAAAGACAAGATGGAGATAAAAAACAAGATGGAGATTGTGGACAAGATGGATGTCAGAGATAAGATGGAGGACAGGGACCAGATGCTCACAAACAAGGTAGTGTCAAGACCTCAATAAGATGTGTAAAAGCCAGTGATCTCGATCACTTCCGTTGATGTACATGGAAAAGTAATATCAAACATTGTAGACTGATATACTTTAGCTCTCATCTTCAGTGCCCTGCCAGCGTTATCTTCTTTAACCATCATTTTAAAAATCCTTTAATAGTATTATCTGTTTTAATAGATAAGGAACTCATTCAAGGAGCAGTTGAGTGTCAGAGTTTACACTGAAGAATTGTTTGTTTATTTGTATTCACGAGTCCATGCCTACTAAGCCGGGATTCCGCCCTCGTTGGTGGCTACACAGACATCTATGGCATGTACATAAGTCATGGAGATGGTGTGTTGAGTGTGAACAGTCCGTGACTGTGTGTTGGCATTTGGCTTGGGTAATGATAAATTACAATGATATGTGTAGTTATGTTCAGGCTCAGAGCACAAGTTTCAGCCAAAGATGTACAGATTGCATGCAAGTCACGTTAGAGCTTTTGCTGGTGATAGAGAACAGGGGAAAAGAGGGGAGATTTGAGGGGATTAACCTCTCAACTCCTTTGATTAGCCCAATATTACATTGACATGAAAGAGATAAGCAAAGGGAAAGACAAATCTAATTTCACACATAAAGAGACCTACAAATTATAGTCTGGGATCTGGTGAACAAGCCAAGGTTGTAGTTTTTAGAAGGAGGGTCATAAATTTGAGAGAGAAAGACAGGACAAAGAGCCTTGTAGATTTCAATACAAATTAGAAGGAAATTCTGTGGAGTTATTTACATTGGAAAACAGATCTTGGAAGCCCCAGCCTGGGTAATAAGGCTGTCTTCCACCACCAGGTGCAGGGAGAGAAAATTTATTTCATGCTTTTAGGTAGACAGGTAATTGGGCAACGCATCATTTTGGGTCTGCAATTTTTCAATTTCCTTCAATTCGAAATCTTCAGCATGCCACGCTGGCACATCCTGGGGCAACCTGCTCCGAGCCCCAACAGAATCACCAGTAAGTGGAAGCTCCGTGAAGATGCTGGAATAAAGGGGGCGGCTGACTGTGGCTAGAGAGCAAAGGTGGGGGAGCCAGCGCTGAGGACATTGAGGAGTGAATTTCTCACTATTTATTAAAAATGAAGCCAAGGTGGATTCTGTATCGATACCAGCGGCTTCAATATGACACAGTCCGGAAGAGGCTTAGCTTATTGGTGATTAAAAAATGGAATTCTACAAGTCAAACACCCATCCTTCCAAATTAATATGGGAGGTTTTCTTAGGGTACCTCTCATGACAAAAAAATGCATCCTCCCCAGAGAAAGTCCCGGTCACCGTCACCACCCCAGAGACATGTCCGGCACCTCTCCAGGGGGTTATTTTCAGTTGCACTAAACTTTGGTGGTGTGATCAGTGAGATCACACGTACCACGGCTGAAGCTGTCCTTCCAACATGTATACAGCATTGAAAATCAGTGGTAAATTAATACATTTATATAAAAGAGAAATATGTGCTGAAACAAACAGATCCTAAGGTTCCAGAATAGTTTTTCTTCTTAATGCCACAGTGTGCTGACTGCACTCCTACCGGCGCAGAGGAGGACCACTTTTCTGATGTGCTGACATTTATTTCTTACAAAATTGAAAATGCTGACATAGTTTTACTGAAAATATCACGCAGAGCTGGTTAGCACCCTGGCCTATGTGATCTTGTATACTTTAAACCTCAGTTTTCTTACCTGTAAAATAGGAAGCACGGCATAATTATCTCAGGTTGCCATAGAGACCAAATGTGATACTACTCAGCCGGGGCACCTGCTAGGAGTCACGTTCAGATGTCACTTTCCTTAATTTTATTCTGATTTGGTTTCTAAACAAAGCAGACTCTGGTACGTCAAGCAATTGTCATTTGGCATATTTCAAACTTGCTAGGTTTTCTTTTTTAAATAGGGGCTACTTTGTCTCAGTTATAGTTTTCGTAAACAAAGATAAGTAAGCAACTAGTAATATGAGTCACCGAACACAAAAAAGAAAACAATAGTATTAGCGAGGCATGCTATGATGATGTCGCAAACCCAGCATTTGACTTGTTCCAGGCACTGCACTATGAGTTTCCACGCCCCCCTCAGTAATTCCTTTACTAACCCTAAGAAGCAATTATCATTAGCTCAGAGCTGCTTATCTGAACCTATGCAGGGCAGCCAGGGTTTGCTTGTGCTCCGGTGCCCAGCCAGAGAGGGGTTGAGGGGACACAGCTTCCTCCTTGCTCCTGCTCTCGCCTGTCTCCCCGGGTCCCAGTGCTGGGTCCCTTCTAGAAGCTGCCAGCACAACATCTTGGGATCCACACCCTAGAGTCGCCCTGCCCTCTGCTCTGTGCTATGAACTGAGCAGAAAGCACAGGAATGGACTTGGGGAAAAATAGACCCATTATCACCAGACCATTCACGGTGAAGTGCAAAAACTGCCACTGAACTTGTGAGCATGGAATTGAGGACGGGGATGTACCATGGGCCGTACATTTGCACGTCATTAGCATTTAGATTGCATAAAGCCGTGAGGCCAGGAGGAAGTGAGGGTAAAGACAGATGAGGGGAGTCAAGTCTGGCGACCTGGGGCACTGCAACATTAAGGGTGCCCGCCAAGGAAGAAACTGGAAACAGGTGATTGAGACCGAGACAGAGAAAAATAAAAACAGAGATAATAGGAAACGCAAGAAGCCACATGCAGAAGAAGGTGGAGACACTGCATCGCAGCCGCCTGGTGGGCCTGGTGGGCCAGGCGCTGGAAAGGGAGTGGGAAGCAGGGGCCGAGGGGGTTCCAGGAGAGTGCGGGGCGCTGCTGGGAGGAGGCAGGTGGGAACAGAAGAGCAGACAGGACATAGGGGCACACAGGCTGTCAAGGCCTTTGGTGAGAAGGAGGCTTAAGTTCCGGGGAGCATCTGACCAGGGAAATGTGATTTGCAAGGGTTGGGGGTTGCTTATTTGCTTTGGTTTGCTAAGGTGGGAAAGTAATCACGTCTGTGGTCATGAAACCTCCAGAAGGAGGGTGCTCCGGCCATGGAAGGAGCCAGAAGCCTGCCCTGGGGGGCCGGGGGCTGAGCAAGGGCCTGGGCCTCCGGGTAAGGAACAACTGCTCCCCACAGCCTTCCCCGACAGTGCATGAGGAGACTTGGAGAGGAGTTGTTCAAGACAGGGGCTAGTTTTCCGGGAGGAAAGTGCTTGCCCTCCGCTGTGCTGGGCCCGAAGACCCCAGACCCAGGTCCAGCTGCAAAGGTTTCAGGCCCCAGAGCTGTGGGAGACCCAGCGCCAGAGCTGCTGGCCCCGAGGAAGCTGACCTTGGGCTCTGGCCCAGTCTTTTCCCACATCAGGAGCCCGATTCCGGGGAGCCACGAAGACTTGGGCGGCCAACACCAACTCCTGCTTTGGCCACTTCGCTTGTCTTTGCCTCCTTCCCGAAGACCCCCAACTCTGACCCCTCCTCAGCCCCCCTGCGCTCTCGGGACAGGCAGCTCCGAATTGCAATTATTTGATTCCAAAAAGGCATGGGGTTGTTGGGGCTCATTTGGGCTCTTTATTTTTAGGTTAATAGAAGCAGCGTCGGCGTTAATGTGCCCTTGAGAGGAGGTGAGAGCCCCCTAGCTCTGTGCTGGGCAGGGGTGGGGGGGCGCAGGTGCAGGCCTATGGTGGGGGGGAGGCTGAGCTCGGAGCCGCCGCTTCCCCCCCATGAGGTCATTTTTTCCCCCTGGAACATAGACAATAAGATCATCCGCTGTAATGAGGTTGTCTAAAGAATCTGCAAACTAATTTTACTTGAGCGACAGAAAGTTGATGACTTAGGGAGGAATAACAGGCTTGTTCACAGCGTCAAGGACACATTGGATTTTCAAGGTCACGGTTGTAAAGAGGGAGCAATCAGCATGGCGCATTTTGGTTTCCTCCAATTGCTTTCGGGATCATGAAAGCAAAATCCAAACTTGTGGAAACATGCATGACATGAAGCGTTGACTTACGCCTTTTCTTCTCCTTTTTTTTTCATTTCCCCGACAGCTGGCTTTGTTTTTCCTTGTCACATCTTTCAGACCCCACCCTCAGTCACCATTTTCGGAGATCCAGAATGGCAGGACAGTGAAAGGAACATTGAAAGCATCTTAAAAATATCAGGAAGTTAATTTTTAAGTCAATGCATTAGTCCAGGTGTGCACTCAGCAGCCTGGCCTGTTGCAGTGAGCGTAGCCCATGCATGCAGACAGGGAATGAAGAGAGACGTATTGAGTGGAATCAACTGGGTTTTGAACTTCATTACATCTCCTGTGTAATAAGGAATGTGTGGTCTCTAGTCAGTATATAATGATGCAATTTTTGATGTGCAAGGAAGCTGAGTAGAAATAAAATACTCAGCCTTAAAGACATTAGTAGGCCACGAGAGAGAGCTGGGTACAGAAGACACACATTCAAGAATGGCAGGAAAACGACAGCCCTTCTGACAATCCTCTCCTTGGGCGCAGGCCCGTGCAGGGAATCTCCTGGGAATCAAAGAAGGCAGGTATTCTGGTCTAATCTTTCTGTAACTACACACACACACCCACACACGCACACACACCCCCATGGCTGCTCGAAAATGAACTAAATAGGTTCCTATAGCAGTAAAGGCCTTATCTGGCAGGTGTTTTTTAATCAGTCTTGCAGGGTTTTCTGGGATTGCTTTTGATAAGGAAAACAGCAATCAATAGAGTTAGGGTTATAAGTCCCAGGAAAAGCTTCTGTTCACTATGTCAGTCCGAGTCTAAGAGGAGCTGATTTGTGATGAAGAAAGCGCTCTCTGTGTAAGTAGGGCCGTGGACCATTTTATGTACAAAATAAATCTAGAAACTTGGGGCAGAGTTCCTGCAGTGACAAAGAAAGGATGTGGGTTTTTACAGGAGAAGCCAGGCCGCCTCCAACTTCACCAAGACCTCCTCATGGCACTCCTGAAATTACCAGTAAAACTTTATACTAAGCAAAACCTCTGGTTTGGGAGTCTGCTGTGACAGGCCAATGCTGTGTATGATTGCAGGTTGGCCCTGTGGACAGAATTGTCTTTCAGACTTCCCCAATCATGCTGGGCGGATAACTTTCCTGTGTAAGGAGGAAATGGCAAAATACAACGTGCCCTCCGCTCCATTATTGGTGTGAAGTGGGCATCACTGTTTTGGGATAGACTAGGGGGGGATAAATCTTTTTTTTTTAAGATTTATTTTTATTTATTTGTGCGTACAAGAACTGGGGCCTAGGTTGGAAGTGTGGAGGCTAAGAGGATTCACCAGAGACAGAGCAGGGAGCACAAAAGGCAGACTGACGGAAATCCACTGCTGAGGGGAGCAGCGGGGAGACAGCAGAGGTCTGCTGCACCATGTGGTTCAGCTTCCTGGCCGGGGATTGAACTCAGGCCATTGTGATGGTAGCGCTGATACTTAAGTAGGGAGGATAAATCTTTCTATTGCACTTTTATTTTATTTTTTGAAAGATTTATTTATTTATGCATACAACAGCTGGGGTACAGGCCAGAGATGTGGGGGAAGGGTGAGAGGATTCACCAGAGACAGAGTGGGGAGCAGAACAGGCAGACTGACAAAATACACTGCTGAGGGGAGCAGCGGGGAGACAGGAGAGGTCTGCTGCACCATGTGGGACTCTCCCTGGCCAGCCGGGGATGGAACTCGTGCTGCAGAGGCTGTGGATTGCTTCACAGAGCGGTGCTTAATGCCTTGTGCCACCAGGGAGGCCCTCCATTGCACTTTTAGACTAGACTGAGATCAGAGTGCACAGGAGCAGAGTGTAGAGAGTATAAGGACCAAAGGAAGCTGTAAAATTCTATTAACTGGCTCCTACCAATACAGCTGTAAAAGTCTAACCTTTAACGGAGGTGTGGGGGCACAGGGAGAATTTCTAAGAGTGGGTTTTTCTTCCTGGAAAGCTTTCTTTTCCTTCCTGGCTTTTTGGAGAAATGTCATGTCATCTTGGAAATGCTTCAAGCCATCGATTACATGGAAAACTACACGTGTAATTAAAGGCTGAGATCAGGTGACGGGATGAGTCCTGAGGGTACTTTATTCAAAACACACGCACTCCCCGGCAGGAGCTTGAGGAATCAGGACGGGCACGGATTCTCCCACGGTTGAATGACCCGGGAGGCGCTGCTGCTCTCATCTGACCTCGCGCGGGAGATTGCTAAGGTTCAGGGCTAACATTCAGTGCATGGAGACTTTTGAAAAGACAATTCCACTTTCAACACAGCCAGGTTTTATCCCCCCGGGCCCACGTATGTCTGTTTAGCGTGTCTTAAACAAGCAGTGAAGCTTATTAGTCGGTAACTTAAGTTACCCAATCTCTGCTGCCCCCACCTTTCCATCAGTCAGGGTCCTTGCAAGGAGAACACACACCACACCCCCATCAGTCAGGAGTAAACAACAACAAAACATGTGACAAATGTGAAACTTAAGAATAATGGGCAGAAATTAAAAATGAGGAATTAAAAACCAGTTAATCTCTATAAAGTTTCAGCTGAAGAAAAAGCGAATACAGTGTTAAAAAGTAGAGCACTTGGGGGTAGGAACTGCTGGCACATTATCAACGTGGAATGGGAGGGGAGGCGGCCACAGACCCAGCTCTTCCTGCGGGATATTCATGGACACGGCTGGGTCTTGCCTTTCCTTAAAGACATAGAATCTGAAAATGCCTGGGTGGTGCTGAGATCTGGTCTCTGAACCCTCCCTCGTCTGAGAGCTAAGAGCAAATGCAAAAATTTGAGTGAAGTTTTCTGGGGTGGTATTTTAGGGTTGTTGGAAGGGGGAGCTGCATGTGTCGTGTTTATCACTGAACAGAAAACGCGGCTCTGAGCGCTCTAAGGTGAAACCTGGAGTGAATGGGGGAAAGATGGGTGAGCGGGAGAAGTCCAGGGATTTCAAGCTCGCCTGTGTCATTGAAGGGATGATTATGTGCTTATGGTGCTTTCACAGGAATACAAAATCACAATTACTATTATATATGTCCTCGCCCTTCTCACAGGGACCAAGGCAGGGACCAAGGCATCAACACGTTTTAATTGGTTGTGATAAATGCAGTCCTTTGAAATGGTCCAAGCTCTCCTCAGTAGTAAACACTAAGCAACAGAAAATTCCAGGGACGAGAAGAAACCATTGTTCTAATTAAGGAGATGGTGGAGAAGCAAACTTTTCTTCCACGTACTCCCTTTTAACTCTTCGAGCTGGCCGGTAAGTTAGGCAGACAGCCCCTGGGCATCCCGAGACTCCCGAGACTGTCCATTCAAATGCTTCAGCATTTGACGAAATGGAAGCTACCCAGGGAATAGTGTGGCCCAGGAGGGATTGCCAAGTGATCAGGACTGACTACAATTTATGGGGCTAAGGGCAAAATGTAAATACATATACATAGCCGCTTGCTTAAAATTTATTAAGCATCTCAACTACAGCTGAATGTGAAGCCAGCCTCAGGGCCTTCTGAACCATCAGGGCTGTGTGAGTCACGGATTATATGATCATGTAGCTGGTCTCTGTCATTTCAGATTGGCTCGCATCTTCTTTTCTAACCCAATTTGGGATTCCAAGTAGGTGCCATGTGAATGTTATGGCACTGATGCAAATATATGTTTACTGTTGTCAACTGAAATCATCACTGGCCTGATAAGAACAAGTCAGTACAGGAGGTGTGTGTTCAGAGCCATGGGGAGTTCTACCCCAGAGCCATGGCTAGTGGCTCCCCTACCTGAGATGGCCACGGCTCATGCACCAGAGTGAAACAGTGGGCTACAAACAAGTACAAGTCACATTAATAACCTATAACAAAATGTTGATTTTATAAGTGGGGTGTCTGGCAATTTCTCCACATCCCTAGATAAATATGAGACGTAAGGGACTCTAGTGTGTATATTTTGGGGGTTTGGCCAATTGGTGTCTATGAGTGAGAGATGCTAGAAATAGTTCATTAATAAAGGTTGTACGTATGTTAAAGAATGTCTTTTGTGGGCATGCGGGTCTGGACAAATATTCCGGTGTCGGTTGTCCTTCTGACAATGGGAACACGGGTGAGGTTCTGGGACTGTGGTGTGTGACCCCCCCATGCAGTCAACAGGGTGTCTTCGAAGCCCAACAGCTCTGCTGTGGACACATCTAGACTCTTGGTGGATGTGGCCCCACTGCCAAGCAGGGGATACAGCCTCGACATTCTCTGCCAAACCCTAAAATAAGCATGTGCTGATCACAGGGGGTGTGCAAGTAATAGGCGAGGTGAGTTCCAAAGCCTCATTTGAGGAGGAAGTGTTTGGAAGTAGGGTGAAATCATAGCAGAGGAAAAATATTGATAAGTAAATGACATTACCCATGGAGGGAAGACCACAGTATTTTCACAAAAGCAGCTCAGAGAAAGGCTTAATATTTTACTATCTCTTGCCAGTCTCATCCAAACAAATGACCAATGTTAATATGAATCTCAATTTTATGACCATTTTTCTACAGCAAAGGAACTTAGACTCCCACTGATTTGAATGTTCAGCCTATAAGTTTGGATAAAACAAATGACAAAGTACCCCCTGATGTCTCACCATATGAGTAGTTGATGACAGTTACCTTTCAGTTCTCAGACTTTGTTTACCATTTTAGGATTTTTTTACGGAAAAACAAAACCAATAAATTATAGTAGAGGATGAGGTAAAACAGAGTTTCTGTACCCCATGTGGCCATAAATCAAGACGATGCGTTGCTGCGACAGCTCCCTGGGTGTGATGGAAAACAGTGGTGGCCTGCTTCAAGTCACAGCTTGATCTCATCTGTTCCTTTAAACACATCAATGTGAATATGGGTAGAATTGGTCTGAAGAATGTAAAACTGGCATCCAGAAAGCCTCCAGGGTGTGTGAAATTGTGGACTGAGCAGTTACAATAACCTCCCTCCAGAGGTGCACACAGGACATTTATAGAAAACCTTATGGCACAACCATATTGTGTGGGGTGGTGGAGATGCTTCATTGGAAGTCTCATGCATTATAGTATTTGTGTGTGCAGACATAACTATACACATTTAATTAACATGAATGCCAACAACATATGTGGCAGCACTATGCCAGACATTTCTCAAGAATTATTAGGAATTATTTGCGGGGTTTTGAAAATATTTGGAATATTATTCCGGGGCCCCATCATTACGAGGGAAAAACATTCCTGGGCTTGCATGAGAGAACCCGTCTGGAGAAGACTAGATGCTGCAGAACGCCAGCCCAGCTCGAGGCAGATTTCTGATTGAACGCTCTGAAGGAATAGTGATTCTTGGGTGCTCATTAACCAGACTGGGAGTATCTCGCACCATCATCCAGGAAGGGTGCTTACTGTGGAATGTCATATACTTAAATTTCAGTGGCAGGAGTTCATAGAAAGGCAAGCTGCAGAAGTAAAATCCTGGGACATGCATGTGATATCACTGAACATTGCAATCTGTAGTGCTGTTCTGTCAAAGTCCCCATCATTCATACATTCATATATATGCATATATATATATATATACATACATGTACGCACACACATATATTCATATATTAGTTTTCCATGGTTTGGGATTAGATAGATAAAGAATAATTCTCTGACATCCATGGGGTATGGATGGGGAATAAGATGGCATCTATGACATAGTGGCCCATGGAAATCAGTGTCTGCTCTGTGCGTGTGTGTGTGTGTGTGTGTGTGTGTGTGTGTGACAGAGAGAGAGAGAGAGAGAGAGAGAGAGATGGTTATATCCACGATTATATAAAATATAGAGTTTATTTGGCCTCTCCTGGTGGCGCAGCGGTTGAGCGCTGGGCTGCCAAGCTGCCCGCAGCCTCTGCAGCACCGGTTGATCCCCGGCCGCTGGTGAGGGTCCCACATGGCGTGACAGACCTCTCCTGCCATGCCCGCTGCTCCCCTCAGCAGTGTACTTCGTCAGTCTGCCTGTTCTGTTCCCTGCTCTGGCTCTGGTGAATTCTCTCACCTCACGCGCTTCTGACTATACCCAGTGCTTGTATAAATAAATAAATAAATAAATAAATATTTAGGAAAAAAATATAGAGTTTATTGCCTATGGACTTCTCATTACCAAAGTCTAATATGAGGAGGAAGTGTTTGGAAATAGGATGAAATCATAGCAGAGGGAAAATATATTGATAAGTAAATTATATTACCATGGAGGGAAGAACACAATATTATCACAAAAGCAGCTCAGAGAAAGGCTTAATATTTTACTACCTCTTGCCAGTATCATCCAAATAAATGACCAATGTTAATATGAATCTCAATTTTATGACCATTTTTCTACAGAAAAGGAACTTACACTCCCACTGATTTGAATGTTCAACCTATAAGTTTGGATAAAACAAATGACAAAGTACCCCCTAATGACTTACCATATGAATAGTTGATGATAGTTACCTTTCAGTTCTCAGACTTTGTTTATCATTTTAGAAGGAAAACACAAGTAATAGAACAAAATCCTAGTGGCGGTATACAGAGATGTGTCATGACCAGTGGAGAAAAGCTTTTCTTGTGGCATCTCCTCCTATGAGATGAAAAAAAAAAAAATAGAAAACTGATACAAATTAGTGGCTGAAACCAAAATATGGGGAAATTGACATCAGTCTGGGAAATAAAAGACAACATTCTCCTGCTAAGAATAGGAGACTCAGTCATGGACTGCTGTAAAGTTGGCAAATGTTTGGAATATCAACTGTGCAAAAAGAAAAAGAAATCAGTTGATCAAAAAGTCAAATAATTTTACATGATAATATGGAAAACTGATCTACTCACAGCGTCTGTGGCATTCACAGAAACATCTAAACCAAGAGTAGGTTTGAGGAGTCGCTATTTAAATCTCGTTGCTTAGATTTTGTGTGATTTCTAAGAAGTTTTAAAATGCTTCTAATTGCTTATTTTTAAGCGATTTGAGAGTGTGTATATAGGCAATATAAAATAAATGCACGGAGCCTATTAGCAGAGACTTGTACTTTTATTATCAAAACAAATAATTTGGTTTAGTTCAGCTTTAAAACAGCAATATATATCAGTCGTAACCTATCACCAAATTCATACTCATGTAAGAAAAAATAATATTTCTTTAAATTTTTAAAAAGAATAAGCAGATGCAGAATATTTAGCTCCAAATTAATTGGTACGATTTCATAGTGCCTTATAATTAAGTTGCCTTTAAATATGCCTTCAGGCAAACATCTGTGGGTATTTGTCTCCACATGTTCCAGCATGATGAGGTGATTTGAATTCAGCAAAAATTTTAATAGCTTAAGTTGAAACAGGAATTATCCTCAGGGAATCTGGTGTAAATGCATTCAAGAACAGGAGAAACATCTCTCCTCCTTGCATGAATGTTCGGTGTGCTTTGATATAGTAATTGTTCATAGTCAAACACTTTATGAAGACAAACGATCTAATGGGCTACCTACAGATGCCCAAGGACTCACGAAGACAAAAATGCTTTTGTCCTGAAGAAGAATGCATCCTTCCAGCTCTAAGTTGATTGTGAATTTGAATATAAAAGCTATGGCTGAAATGATTGTAGAAGAAACTGCTTTCCAGCTTGGACCGTGGCATCCATTCAAAACATCTGAGACCATTTGTCTTTCTGAATTGCACCCAATGTAAAGCTTTGTCACACGGAACTCAACAGAAGTGAGCTTCAGTAACGCGTCCAACGCGCATACATTTGGTTCTAAAGGAACAGCTGTTGCTTGATGAAAAGTTGATGAAGGATGCCCAGCATTTGTTTTTAAAAAAGTTATCACCCAAATAAGAATTGTTAGGAACCAGATGTTAAAATGGAGAGTGGTCTGTTTATTTCAGTTGAGAATGTTATAAAAATGTTAATAAGGTACTTTTATGTCTATTCTGTAGTGGTGTTTGACTCTTTGATGGGCTTTTTGTTATATTTGACTGTTGTTTCTATAGGTTCGTATTGTTGTTGGATCACTAAAGAGTAAATAAAGAGAGAGAGAATGTGCTTTTTACAGAATCCTGAACTGCACTGGTGATGGGAGATGTGTCTTTGCACATGATTTGCAGGGAAAGCTTTGAAGCACTAATATCTTCCCTGTGGTATTAACAACCCCAATAATGATCTCAACCAGGCTCTCTGGTGACCAGCATTACCAGGCTGTGGTGCCCAGCCTGCTCCATTCTAAGGAGTGTCAATCAGTGACTTAGTATTCACTGTGTGTGGCTGGACCGTGCTGGCGGGGCTTGGGCACCTTGGCAGTGGGTGTGGTGTGGCGCCATGTATCCGAAAAGGTGAGCACCTGTACCTTGGCTTTCCGCACAAAGGCATTGCCTGGATGAAATATAGTACAATTCAAAATTTAAAGTGTGAGTTCTTGTCAGTAAGCAGTACATCCTCCTTATAGAAAAATAAACATTTCAGAAGCAGTTAAAGTCTCATTTGAAGGTCCTCCCTGGGGGCAGAGAGGTTAAGTCTCAGTGCTATCAAGCTATCACCAACCACGGCAGCCTGAGTTCGATCCCTGGCCAGGGAGCTGACCCACATGGTGCAGCAGACCTCTCCTGTCTCCTGCTGCTCCCCTCAGCAGTGGATTTCAGTGGATCTGCCTGTTCTGTTCCACACTCTGTCTCTGGTGAGTCCTCTCACCCCTGCACCTCTGGCCTGCACCCCAGCTCTTGTATGCATAAATAAATAAAATAAATCTTAAAAAAGTCACATTTGAATATTTCCCAGACCCAGTTTTTCCTTTTGAGATAATCATTGTTTCCAGTTCAGTGTTTATTTTCCCCAAATATGTTCAAAACATTCATAAAAGCCTTATATTTACCTGCTGGAAACAGGCATTATGGGCTGGTGGAATAGGGTTTCTGCAAATCAAGTGCTACAATATGGACAAATTTGAAATACCTTTTTTCAAAATTATGATTTTTACTTTTTTTGATACAACAATTTACCTTAGAAATCTTACTAGAGGAGCAAGTTATTTTTAATTAAAATTGTACAGTTAAGAATATTAGACTTATTTGGGTGCGTACTGTGCACTTGGTATTAGTGTGGTGCATGGATTATCTCATGAAATCATCATGGCAAACTAATGAAATGGATACTCTTGTTATCTTCACTTTACAGTGGAGAGAAATCAGCACTTTCCCCAAGATCCATAGAAGGAATAAATGGTTCAGATCCAAACAGTTCTGCTTTCAGGATCATTTATTAACCATTATGCTAAAGTGGCGGCAGCATGGGGTCTGCATAATGAATACACAGGTTTTATTTAGCCAGTCATCAACTGTTGGCTACTTGGAGTTTTCCCGAACTGCAATAGACAATCTTGCACAATTATCTGCAACAAATTCCCTGAAGAGCAAAGCCTGAGCCTCATAGCTATCATTTTCAGAATGCAGATTGGGTGAGGATGGTTCTGTAAAGCAATCCCTGGGACACATCCACGCCCACAGAGCTTGAGGCTGCTCATCTCCACTGTCCACAAAGCCTGGTTAATATCATTCACTTGGCCAATCTAATGGGAGGAAAAAACGGTACTGAGTTGTTTTAGATCTTTTATATAATTATTAGTGAAATTAGGGTCATTTCACTTGTTTATCATCATTTATAATTCTTCTAATCCAGAAACACCACCCATAGTTTTTGCCTGCTTTTTTTTTTTTTTAATTTTGTAAAGATTTATTTATCTATTCATACAAGAGCTGGGGTATAGGCCAGAGGTGCAGGGGTGAGAGGATTCACCAGAGAGAGTGAGGAGCAGAACAGGCAGATATAATGAAATACACTGCTGAGGGGAGCAGTGGGTGAGGTAGGAGAGGTCTGCTGCACCATGTAGGTCAGGTCCCTGGCCGGGGATTAAACTCATGCTGCAGTGGCTGCTGATAGCTTCATTGTGTTGAGAATTAACCCCTTGCAACACCAGGGAGAAAATGGGAATTTTCTATCTGAGTTTTTTTTTTTTTATTTTTTAATTATAAAATGGTATCTTCATTTATTTACTTATTTATTTGTTTGTTTGTTTGTTTGTTTGTTTGTTTGTTTGTTTGTTTATCCAAGCACTGGGTACAGTCAGAAGCACGTGAGGGTGAGAGAATTCACCAGAGCCAGAGAGGGGATCAGAGCAGGCAGAAGGACCGAAGTACACTGCTGAGGGGAGCAGCGGGCGGCAGGAGAGGTCTGCGCGCCATGTGGGACCCTCGCTGGCAGCTGGGGATCGAACCGGTGCTGCAGAGGCTGCGGCCAGCTTGGCAGCCCAGCACTCAACCGCTGTACCACCAAGGGGGACGCTTCACTTTTTTTTTTTTTAATTGCTCAACTGCAAGATTTTATTCAGCTATGGACTTCCAGCTTGTGAACTTTCCTCAAATTAAAGAAGATGCTATACACAGAATATGAGGTTGCAGTGGAAGATAATTATTGTTTTGAAAGTGATCATCATAACCATGATCTCTGAAAACATAAAATGGCTCATCTATAAAATGACTTATGTCACCATAGATTTCTTTTTTACAAACTCTTTCCAGATGATAAAAATAAGCATTTCTAAATACACCTTCATTTTAAAATTAGTTAATTTTACAACATTGAATCATTTACCTAATTATAGAACATAATTTAATTTAGTGAGTGGCCTTCACTGAATCAAATAATCATTCTATGTCTATCGTATCCCAACATGCATTGTATATTGTTCACTCCTTTTTCTTCTCCATGTGAGAAAACTTTTCACACGTTAACAGAAAATATTAGACTTCCAAAATAATTGGAAGGAGGGGCTGAATAATATTAATGTAAGTGTATGTGATGTTTGTTGTTCTATCAACTGCTTAAGAAAATAGGAGTCAGATTATGAAGCAGAACCCCTGGAAGCGATTGTGAGTGATAGAGAAAGGAAGAGAAATGGGAATTCTGAAAAATTCTGATATGGTGGAGTCACAGAATGCATTCCCTCTCGCTTCCAGAACCAGTCACGGCGTGTCAGAGGAGAGAATATTATCAGCACGAGGTATTTTTCTTTTTCTTCTTTAATTTTTTATCAAGGTTTTTTTTTTAAGATTTATTTATTCATACAAGAACTGGGGTACAGGCCAGATGCGCATCAGGGTAAGAGGATTCACCAGAGACAGAGTGGGGAGCAGAACAGGTAGACTGACGAAGTACACTGCTGAGGGGAGCAGCGGGCAAGACAGGAAAGGTCTGCCTCGCCATGTGGGAATCTCCCTGGCCAGCCGGGAATTGAACCCAAGCTACAGAGGCTGTGGACAGCTTCACAGCGCTGCGTTCAACCTGCTGAGCCACCGGGGCAGCCCATGAGGTATTTCTCTTGGTTTAAAAGTTAGCTTTTATTCTAGCCACATTCATTTTCATATTTCAACTCACATTTTTATGTTGACAACTTCATAATAATTATGTTTACTTTTATTTTTGTCTCTGTGTGAATTTTGCTTGAAAATGGAAATTCCGTTTCAAAATGTCAGAAGCAGAAGTTATTAAAGTTGTATTCAGAAGCGTCCACAGCTCTGTCTTTCCACGTCAGCCAGTGTCGCCGCCCTCGGTCCAATCTCTGAGACACTTCAGTCAATTGGTAAATCATTTATGACTCCTTTTTTTTTTCATACATTTCTTTGCCAGGGATCTTTTTTAAAAATCTCTCTTATGCATTATTTTTTCATAAAATTGTCCTATTTCCCAGTACTTGCTGTCATCTCAAATATCAAAATAGCAATTATTTTGGTCTCCTTTCCTCCAAACATTCTTGTTCCACTTAATCTAACATAATTCTCACAGTGATATGATAAATTACAATTCTGTTCACAAACCTTCAAACACTTTCCACTGAATTTTAGCAGAATTAGAAGAGATGATTACTTCAGTCATGTGTTAACGCTTAACACAAAACCAAAACCATCCACTCTTCCTCTTGTTAAGATCAATATATTATTAAAGTGTTCAACTTTTAATTACAAAATTTTTCAAACATGTCAAAAATAGGGAAAAGAAGCCTTGAAACAACTATGTGTCCATAAACAGGATGATGTAACAATTTAACAGAAGAATGAATGACTGCTGGCTTAAATATAAAACATATTGATACACCATAGGGCCAGAAACTGTGAAGTTACCTTTTCCATTAGAGAAAAGTAATTTTAATCTCTAAAGGAAGGAAGCTTTAGCGTTAACTAGTCCCTTTACTCTGCCTGAAATCTTTAATTATTAGTGAAAGAAAGACACATAAAATGAATTACCTTAGAAAATCCTGTGAGCCCACTGGACATAGAAATATATGCTGCCCAACTGTTCTCTTTCTTCATTTCCAAGCTCAAGGTCATTCTGTTGACACCCTCACCCCTTCTTAGGATATTAAAACTTAAATCCAGTCTTCTCTGTTTCCTCTCTTTGACCCATGCTCAGAGAATTAAAATCTTATTTCTCCTTGGGTATTCTGGTGTCCATTCCATTTTATTTTATTTTATTTTATTTTATTTTATTTTATTTTATTTTAATTTATTTTATGTTGTTGAACTGAACTATGGTTCTAAACAATGCTAATTATATTTTATATGGAAATCCTAAGCATTTACATGAAAAAAGTTTCCAGTTTTCTTTCTTCCTCAGCTTGAACTGAGGGACCCACATTTTGGCCCTTCTTAATAAGTTGCAGTTCCATAGAAAATTTTATTCTAAACTCAACAAATTACCTTTCCAGTCTCTGAACTGAAATAATGGTGAGTTTCTGTCTCTCTGATAGTTATTTACCCAATATTGTCCTTTTGAAATATCTGTTTGGGATATCCATATTAATATCTGCTTATCTAGATATCTAGATTGATTGAATTACAAAAGACAAATATTTGTCAATCCATAATTTATTCAAAGTCTATATAATGCGGGTTGGGATGCAAAGATGCTTATGTGGGGTCATTGCATCTATGTATCTGTGTGTCTGTCTTATCTATCTATTTATTGATATACATATAGACATCAGTATATACCTATTTACATAAAATATAGATAAAT
Organism: Talpa occidentalis; assembly: GCF_014898055.3. Lineage (NCBI taxonomy): Eukaryota > Metazoa > Chordata > Mammalia > Eulipotyphla > Talpidae > Talpa > Talpa occidentalis. The sequence continues at coordinate 117,150,411 of NW_023605194.1, forward strand.
ATATTACATCTTCTGAGGTAAGACCAAAGACATATCTTGAATATATTCAATCTATCCCTAAAAGCTCCAAAACCTGTCTATCCCATAGAGGACCATTTGTACAAAATTTTACTCTTTCCACTAATTACCAATTAGCAGTGATTTGGTTTTGTTTTCCTTTTTTTTTCCTGCTATTACCCCCTCTGCTATCCGGTGGCATATGGTTAGCATATGTAGATCAGATTCTATAACTGGCATATAGAGAAACTTCATTGTACTTGTATTTACCTTTCAGGGGATCATAAATGCTTGGTGGCAATGAGGAAGTATTCATCGGTATCTTTGCATCCTAAGCAGGGTTATATTGGCTTTGAATAAATAAAGGATTGGCAAATATTTGCTTGGGGAATTGAAGCAATCTCTAAGACTGAATATTGCTATTTCCAGCTCTCTTAGGTATATCAGATAATCTCCTCAACACGATTCTTCCTATATAAAATATAGCCTCAGCATTATATATTTTCAAAATTATTATGTATACTTTCATTCAGTCATATGTCTCCAAAATTACAGGTTGTGTAATACATGGAAAAACATCTACACTTACAGGCAAATTTCTAGACAAGACAGTTCATAAAGTTGAATTTCAAAGGCAGATTAAATAAAAGTGATTTGTGATATAAGCTTGAATTCATCAGTTTCAGACAGATGCCCTAGTAATAAGGTCTGATTTCATTCCTGTTGGATAACTCAGTCGAAAGTGATGTTTTAGGGGTCTTGGTTTCCAGTCCATAATTCTCCTGTTCTTTATATAATGGGAATGACCCTTACGTAAGAGATGTTTTCTTTTCCTCTAGGGAAATAAGTTCAGAACTTCCTAATGTAAACTGATCCTGGAACTCTAAAAGCATGCCTATTGTATTTCAGCTGGTTAGCTGTTAACTTGCCAGTCACTGAGCAAGTGAAATCAATGAACCAGTCATAGGCCATTGTGCTAATACCACCCACCCCCTCACCCACCTAACAAGCTTCCCAGCGTCAGGATGGATGACACTAGTTCTCGACCTTCAATGCATTGAATAGCAGGTGCATTTCATCGCATTCTGCGTTTCTGACACACTCAGATCTAGCTGTTTTCCCGTGGTGGGGTTCAGGAGAAATAACATCTACAAAAACGTAATCTCAATTTTAGTTCATTACCATAATATGTGCCTCATACATTTTTTCCAAATGACAAATTATGGATTTCAAATTTTTGCAACGAATGCATTTCAGAATTATTAATCTGTTTATAGCACAAAAAGCAAAACTAAGTAAAAAAATATTTTTGAGAACAAATGGCTGTCACTGAATGGTCAAGTGTTTGTTTTCAGATATCGATGCAAAATATTAAAGTCTTAAGATGAACTAAATCAAACTATCTCCAAACCATCTTTAAAACATTCAATTTATCATTTATAATTTTGCTCACAAACATCACCAGGCATCGCTGTTCATGTCTAGATTGCTCACTTCACCAAGATATTGATGCATTTAGAAAAAAAAACAAAAACAAAAACAAAGTGATTTCACATCCTGAAATGAAGACCCTTAGAGGCATTTTTTTTTCACATGTCCTGTCAAAATGTACACTTGGTCCATAAGGGGATGTCTGGGTAGTAATTCATTTACTTTTATAGGATTTGTCATGTTGTCATTTCCAAAGCAAGACTTGGCATCAGCAGTGCCTTTTAGGTGGTTTTTCTCATCACAAGATATCAAATGACTACTCCTCAAGCCTTCCATGAATCTAGGTCCACAAATGACGATACATAAAAATGTAATTTTTTGTGAAATTTATAAAAACTTCCAAATGAGTTAAATCAATGTACCAAGATAAAGGTGGTGAGAAAATAGATGCCCTTATATGGGAACAGATAGTGATGAAAACTCCAAATGGGCTGTGTTCATTTGGGGACAGAGGGACAGGATTAAAAACATCCAGGACAAATATTTTGAAATTTTCAAAGATTTTCAAAGCCATAGATTTAAGCCAACTTGAAATAATGGTGGAGGGTGATGGCTGGTGGTGCTGGGTGTGGAAACACAGACCTGAAGAGATGGGGTGCTATTAAAAAATAATATTTATTTATGCATACAAGAACTGAGGTGCAGGCCAGAGGTGTGGGGGTGAGAGGATTCACCAGAGACAGAGTGGGGAGCAGAACAGGCAGATCTACTGAAATACACTGCTGAGGCGAGCAGTGGGCGAGACAGGAGAGGTCTGCTGCACAATGTGGGTCTCTCCCTGGGCAGGGATCAAACTTCTGCTGCAGTGGCTACAGATAATTTCATAGTGCTGTGCTTAACTCCTTGTGCCATCAGGGAGGCCCAATATATTTTGTAATAATATACAGTGTTGTAAACCAATAATACCTCCATAAAAACATTAAAATATAAAATAAAAATGTTATTTAGAACATAATGTTATTTAGAACAAATGAGCAGATCAATTGCTATTTTGATTTTTCCATTTCATCTGTCACTATGCTATGCAAGCAAATGTGTAGAGAAACACAACTTCTCTGACTTTCCTAGTTTTCCCACCAGAAGACCCAGTCTCAGGGAATCTTCACCCAGGAGTGCAATTAGCTCTGCAGCCACATGTCTAGCTAGTTGCTCTGTTCTGAAAAACACAATGAAACTTCTTTTGGCTCCCCAAGAGGGTCGAATTGATTCACTCCTGAGATTACTAAGCAAGGAGTTCTTGCTCCTGCATGAAATCACAGGATACAGGGAAACTAGAGTTCTATTCGTAGTGGGTACTATGAATTAAAAAAAAGAAGAAGCCCCAGTGCCTGCAGGTATTTCTAGAGAATAGCAGCCTTCACAGTTAGTGCCTGTGGGAGCTCTGCGGGGATCCCAAGGGAGGGGGGTGCCATGATCTACGGAGGAGGGCTGTGGGTGCTTTGCGGTGGGGGCTAAGGTGGAGACACCTGGAGAGTCGTGGGAGGTGATTTATTATGTTTTTCTTTGGCTACAAGTGTATTCAGACACCTCTGCTGAGTGCCAGCTGAAATCACTGCTGAAATCATTGTACTTCTTGACTTAACTCCCTTGGTAGCTTCTTGGTTTGCCTTCCTCATTTCTTGACCTCTTAAATTTTAACAGTTTTGCAATAGTTTAAATTTATTTAAAGGGGTTTTTCTATTTTCTTTGTAACTCTCTCCATTTACACTGTTGAAGATATTTTCATTGAAATATTTCAAATAATTTATATAACACCTCTTGTAATGTTTGACTGAAAGCTTATTAATACGTGGTATTAATACATGGCAAGCCTGTGGTATTTGATTGCTTGAATAGAAATTAATAAGACAAGGAGTGATATTGGATTTGGCCAGTGCTTCTCAAGTCATTGTCTTTATAAAAATGAGTAGTTCGGGTGACCTCGGCCAACAACAACCACGCGATTTCTGCACGTGCAGGACAGGAGGAAGGGATGAGCATCTTGCATCAGCCACCACATGCCTCTATTATTCATGGGCTAGTAAGACTTTTAGTAAATATTTCAGAGGATCAGGGCATAGCGGGTGGAGGACACTATTTTCTTCTGGAATCCTCATTTTTAATGCCTATAATGAAATCAATAGGAAAATTGTTGAGAAAAAACAGGCGTTTCTGAGATGACTGAAGAGTAAGACTTCCATATGCATAACAGTTATGAATTATTTTTGTGATTTACTTTTCAAAGAACATAGTAATCTTGGTAAATGAGCAAGTCAATTCCTCGATGAATTATATAATTATTTGCAGTACTTTCAAAGATATTGATCTCTTTCCTATATAAGTAATTCATGGACCACAATATTAAACAATAGATAAAATATGAAGTAAATATGCTTTGGGGCATCTCTCCCAGTGTAATTAAAAACTAATTTTTTTTTTTTACTTCAACAACTTCAACTCCCACTCACCATAACTGTGTATGACAGATCTATTGACAAAGTACTTGCAAAAATTAGACTGGAAAAGATTTTTACATTAAGTTTATAAATCGTCTCTTTCTCTTTTGAAATGATCGATATTTTATTTTACTAATCCAGCCTTCTTTCATCGCTTCAAATTTGAACTGAGATATTTGGAGGAAGTAAAAATTGGAATTATCTATAAAGAAAATGAGTAGCTGTCCTCAGCCAGGATGCTAGTCCTACTAGAAAATGTTGAAAACATAGACGCGAAACTTAGAGGAAACAGACATCACTGCCGTGAAGAACACTCCATGTTGCTTCTGCGACTGCATTTCCCTAGACTGACAGTGTTCACCGTATTGCTTATAGACACTTCCTATGCGTATGCTGCACACGCTCCTTCCTCCTCGGTCTGTGGGGATGGTTTCACAAGCGCAGGTGGTAAATCTGCTGGTGGGATGGGGCGGGTGGGGCTGGGCGTGGAGGTGATGTGCTCAGCTGCCCTTTTCCTGCTGCCAGCCCCACTGCAGGTTTGGTGCACCTTCTCCTCCGGCTGTAGGCTCACCTGTGTTGGGCCATGAGCCTCTTGCTGTCCCTGCACTCCCCTTGCAGGGACACCCCTTGTCCTGGCGGCCCCCATCTGTGCCCTCCCAGCGCCACTGCCCCCCAAAGAGCCAAGCCACCACCTTCAGTTACACAGAGAAAGTGTCTCCAGGTCCTGGAGGGACGAGAAGCCTTGACTGAGCACATCTGCCCGCCCAGAGCTGAAGTGCAGGCTGTAGACTGAAAGGGGACATGATGACATCCCCCAACACATTGATTTTTTGATGTAACTTTATACTTATTTATCCAATTGCAAATTAACATATTTCCGTGATGAAAGCAGTATCATCCTGTGTGTAAAATATCTTCAAAAAAGATTGTTAAATAGCAGTTAACTGCTATTTAAAGGAAATGGGTTTAACATGGAGTCTGTATCCCCGGCCACCACATTGTGCCATTCTATGAAGTCATGTACACTGATTTTAAAAAGTTATAATTTGACTAGGAAATTTTGTTTTCATGAGGATGCACTGAGATAACTTTGTACACAGTGTGGATGTGAGAAGAGTAGTTGAAAAATTAGTCAGAGTGCAAAGGGGTGAGCATTTGAAGATGATAAAGGAGCAGAAATCAGTAGAATCTACTTAGAAAAATCTAAGAATTTCAAAACATGAGCAGGCTTGTCCCAATTAACTGTGGCAGATAGTCAGCACTGTGGGGACCAAGCATAAATCTAAGCCCGTTGTGTAAGTTGAGTGGATCATAGGATGTGTTCATTTGGTATCTGCACTGAAAGGCACATGCTATTTGGCAGGTGCTATTAAGAATATTTTTTAAAGATTTATTTATTAATTTATACATGCACTGGGTACAGTCAGAAGCGCGGGAGGGTGAGAGAATCCACCAGAGCCAGAGCGGGGAGCAGAGCAGGCAGAAGGACCGAAGTACACTGCTGAGGGGAGCAGCGGGCAGCAGGAGGGGTCTGTGCGCCATGCGGGACCCTCACCCGGTGGCCGGGGATCAAGCCAGTGCTGCAGAGGCTGCGGGCACCTTCGCAACCCAGCGCTCAACCGCTGCGCCACCAGGGAGGCCCGCTATTAAGCAATTTTAAAAGAAGGTCCAAAGGAAAGGGAAATTGGGAGACCTGGGCTGCATGGGCGGTGACCAGCCAGCTGTGGAAGGGCAGTAGACAGACTGCAAAGACAGCTCTCCCTGGGAGACCAAGAAAGACTCTATCTAGAAAATACTTAGCAGTGTGCATACTTCAGTTGGAAACACTTTTAAAGTGTTTCTTAGAGGGGCATCAATACTAATTAATCATATTTCATTTCCCATGAAAAGCAGGGAGATTATGGCTTTTTCATGTAAATATCTGAGGCGGCCAGTGACACGCTGGTGTCTCCTGCGTGTTGGCTGAGGTGGCCGCTCTTCCTGTGTGAAGTGACACAGAGCAGGTCAGGAATCTTTGCAGTAGTAGGAGGGATCGAGGACAGATTTTTTTCTTTAATTTCATATATTTTTTACATCATTTTTCACTTTTGCATGCATTTTCATCTTGGTGATAGTCCCCAAAGGACAGATTTGTTAAGGCCACCATTAGGATGCTGCGAGCATCGCTTCCCTCTACACGTCAGTGTTCTGAAATTAGCTGCATTGCTCGAGGTGCATTTATCCCAATTCAAGGAGGCAGGGAAATGTAAATCATTTGCCAAGTGTCTACAAAATAATAAATACACATTAAGGTGACAGAGAGTGGAAATTACAAGTGCCTGTCACTTTCACCGCCAGTGTCAGCGTGCACGCCCAGAGGGACAGTATGACAGCCACCCACCCTGCTGCAGCGCCTCTTCCACGCCTTCCCCGTGACCTCTGCGGGTGGCAGGGCTCCTGGAAGGCCCGGTTCGGTTCAGATTCAGTCTCATGCAACGACTGTGTGGCAGTTTCAGAATATATATTTTCTGTCACATTTTTCTCTCCCATACCCCCTTGCTGTAAGTAGTTCATGAAATGGTATGTTCTACTTGGAAATATAATTCCATTTTTTTAATAAATTTTATTTTTATATTCCCCATACAATTGCAACCCCCTTATTTTGACCCCAATCCCTCCCCTTCCCGCCCCCCACCCCCCCATAGAGTGTCTCTGGTTCATAATTTTTGTTGATTTTGATTTTCACTTTCTTATAGTTATTCATTTTCCTGGTCCCTTATTTAAGTTTTCTAGATTCCTGCTATGAGTGAGACCATCCGGTATTTTTCTTTTTCTTTCTGGCTTATTTCACTGAGCATGATCCCTCCCAGCGCCATCCATGTTGCTGCAAATGGCATGTGTTTATCTTTTTTGAATGCTGAGTAATATTCCATGGTGTATATGGACCCCATCTCCTTGATCCAGTCATCTATTTTTGGGCATCTGGGCTGTTTCCAAAGATTAGCTATTGTAAACAGTGCTGCTATAAACATAGGGGTGCAGGTGCTCTTTGGAGTTGATGTTTCTGTGTCCTTTGGGTAAATACCTAGGAGTGGAATTGCTGGATCCTATGGAAGCTCTATGTTTAGTAGGTCCAGAAATCTCCACACAGCTCTCCATAGTGGTTGGACCAGTTTGCACTTTAAAAAAAAAAAAAAAGATGTACTTATGCATACAAGAGCTGGGGTGCAGGCCAGAGATACGGGGGGTGAGAGGATTCACCAGAGACAGAGTGGGGAGCGGAGCAGGCAGACTGACTGAAATTCACTGCTGAAGGGAGCAGCAGGGAGACAGGAGAGGTCTGCTGTGCCCTGTGGGCAGCTCCCTGGCAGGGGATGGAACTCATGACACAGAGGCTGCTGAGAGCTTCAAAGTGCTGACACTTAACCCCATCCCCACCAGGAGGCCCCTCGTTCTATTTTCTTGAAGCACCCTTCAAAGGCACATCTTTCACAGCTTTATCAATTACTAGGACTGGGACAAAAAGGATTTATCTGCTAGTTGAGCAAGGACTCGAGTCTATGGTCTGTGTCTTCACGTGGCGCTGAGGGCAGGCGTCACTCTCGACACACATGGCCCTCGTGCGGTAAGTCAGAGAGAAATCACACTCGCTGCTGTGAGCCTGTGTGCCCTCAATTCCACATGATGCCATCGCCAAAAAAATAATGGTTGGTCAGTGGCCTGGCTCGTCGTGGCCCTCGATGGCCACAGTGCTGGGCCCCAGCTGGGAAGAGCCTCGGTGAGTGCCACTGGGGAGGCGCCCGGGCAGCTCCTGCTGTTCCCAGATGAAATGATTTAAAACATAATCTCATTAAATGTCTAACGTGATATCATTTCCAGATTGTGTGAAGTAATTTGTAACTTGCACTCCCTGCCCCACGCTGTGTCTGAGGACGTGGAGGACGTAGGGAGCCTGATGGACGAGGGAGCGTCCTGGTTTGGAGCCGCCGGGATCTTCCCACCTGTCCGATGGCAACAATTCTGTTATACTAAAGTCAGCCAAGTGATAACAGCCCCCAATCAATTCTTTTTAAAAGCTAGATTATTCCTGGATAGCCATTATCTTACTGATCTTATTTTTAGATATTGAATTTTAAAACTTCCAAGAACATAAATATGATTTTAATTGAACCATTGTGGTTAGTGTTTGTTTTTAAAAATATTGAAGTTTTTTTTATATTAGTTGTATTGTATGTTAACAAGATTGATTGTGATAATGCATAGGTTTTTTTTTTTTTTTTTTTTTTATCTTGGCGGGTTGGTGGTATGTTTTTCTGCTGAGAAAGAAGGTTGTTCGTTCATACACTTAAATTATGTTAGTTTTTAGAAGCAATAAAAATTGTGGGATTTCCTTAATGGCTTTCTTATCCTTCAGTTCTGAAATATTTATCAATCTTAAATATATCACACTTTATCTTGAAGAATTGCTATTAATAGTGTCTGAGGAGAACTACTTATCATCTGATTATGGATAACCGCTTCAGCGTTGAACTCATAAAGATGTGAACATTGACGTACATCACACAACGCGCTAATGCCTTTCAATTTTACTCAACTGAATTTGTCCCATTGATTTCTTGCTGTGTGCCTGAGAGGGGCACGTAGTGTTACCAAAGTGCTGTGCGGTACGGGAGCAGCGAGTGTGCCCGACAGCCAGACCAAGCCCATGAGTATCGTGTGTGTGAGAGATACGGATACATCGTGATTTTTCAATATACGTGATATAGTTAATAAAATAGACATGGAATCATCTATAAAATAGTTTGTAGGTGAGGTGAAAGTATCAGACTTTTCTGCCCTCCCGCCATCAGGAGAGATGAGGGAACCCTGCGGTCCTGAGTGCAGGCCTGATGGCGGCACCTGGAGCAGGGTGTGGGCCTAGGTAGATGGGATTCACCAGGGCTGAGACTGGGCTTTTAAGGGCGGCGTCACGGGGATGCCAGGAGAAGTGGAGAGAAGAAGAATGAAGAAGAAGAAGCAGCACGAGAGAACAGAAGAGATGCATCGAGAAGCAGAGAGAACGCCAGAGAATCCTGGAGAGCCCAGAAAGAGTGAAGACTCGCCGGGGGCTGGGAGGCCTGCTAGCTTCCCGTCCCCCCAGCACCCCTGCCTGCCGTGTACCCAGTAAATCCCAATAAAAGCCTGCAAAAGCCACCGAGGGCTCCAGGACTCCTCCTTCACCCAGTCTGCTGGGTCAGAAAACCTGCCCCATGTCCTGTCATTCCTGCCCCTACACAGTGGAAATACATCCACTAGAGTAATGCAAAGCAAATAGAAAAATTAGAAAAAGTAAGCTAGTTTGCAGAATGCATTAGAACTTGATATTAGAAACAAGAATGTTGAAAATACAAAGATGCCAAGATGCATCTAAGGGTGCATATATTCAGCATGGTCTTTCAGCAGTGTGTGTGTGTGTGTGTGTGTGTGTGTGTGTAAAATGCACAATCTAACTTTTTTGTGGTGATAATTATCTGTCAGTTCTTTGAAAGGTATTTTGAGATTCTTAAGAATATATGGGCAATTTCCATTCCATATTTTATTGAGGAAAGAGGAAAACCAGAGTTATAATACTTGAAATCTCAGCCTGTTTACTAGAGAGAGAAAATTAGGCACCGCGCCCCATAGAAACAAATACAGTAGACCCGAATGTTCAACTGGAGACCAGTATTATAATGCCATCTGTAGTTAGCAATGATCAGAAACTGATAACTCAGAGAACTTGGTGTTCTCCTTTAGCATGTTGAAGGGACTCCGATCCAATCCAATCCAATCCAATCCAATCCAATCCAATCCAATACAACCCAAAGCAGGAACACCTGAGGGAGCAGCTGATTCCATCCCCCCATGAAAGCTGATCTAACCAAAGACCATGGCTTCATTCATCCTTAAATAATAAACTACTAGGAAGGAAACATATTTTTGGAAACAACAGTGCATTTGCAGAATTTATTCATAATATGTGCAAAATTAAAAGACTGCTTTTAAAGTGATGCAAAATCACAGAGACACCATCCCAAGGCCTCATGGGAAGCTGCTTACGGAGCCATGACCACTGCCACAGATGGGCCTGATTTCAGGAAGGTGCGCCAGGGTGAGGCTCGCTGTGTGGAGAGCTGATGGGCCGCACCCCATCCCCGCCCCCAGGAGCTGCTGCTTCCAGGAACCCAGAGATTAGCCATTCTTAGAAGGGGGAAAAAAGAAACCATCGTGCAAGTTCTGTAGAATCAAGTGGGTTTATTTTAAGGAAACTCCTTGGAACTCTTTAAGGGTGCTATCTCTGAAAACTAAGAGTCAAGTAGAATCTCTGACACTGTTGTAAGACCACTCTGTGTAGCTGGTGATAAGAAAACCATTCCTAATTTACTCCAATACTAAAAAAGAAATACTAAAAATGAAAACTACAAAAATAGCACTGGAAAAAGGCTAGGTGCCAACTTACAGAACTGAGGATTAATTGCCACTAACTATGGTTTGGATGAAATGAATTGATTAAATATTAAAGAAGATTGTAGGAAAAGTTTCCCTGGTGATTTCTAGAACAGAAACCTGGTTACCCCTGTGCCTGTTGGAGATTGCTTTCTTCTTGTAATGTTTGTATGACGGCATGTCAACCGTAGGGTGAGCATAGTATCAGGCTTTTCTGCCCTCCTGCCATTAGGATGGATGATGGATCCCTGCGGTCCTGAATGCATGCCTGATGGCGGGCGCCTGGAGCAGGGTGTGGGCATAGGTAGATGTGATTCACCTGGGCTTTTAAGGGCGGCGTCACGGGGACGCAGGCAGAGCAAAAGGAGCAGAGAAGCAAAGGCCGCCACGGGAGAATGCCGGAGAGCCCAGAAAGAGTGAAGACTTGCTGGGGGCTGGGACACTTCCCAGCTGCCCTCCCTGCTCTCCCTGCACCCCTGCCTGCCGTGTACCTGGTAAATCCCAATAAGTCCGCAAAAGCTACTGAGGGCTCTAGGACTCCTCCTGCACCTGTCTGCCTGGTCATAGAGATCCTGCCCTGTGCCCGTCTGGCACTACACCAACTGTCTGCTAAAGCCATACAGAGAGCTGCAGGTAACTCACCCAGAGCCCTTGCAAGTTCACGGCTGCCTTGATATTTTTAAACAGGAAAACAGTGAATGCTTGGGTGTGGGGTTCCATACCCCTTAATGATTCCAATCAAGAGAGCGCCAAAGCCCTGCCTAGACGTTTACAAGATCCAAAATGTTTTGGTAGATTACACAAGGGATTAATACTTCCTTTGGAAGGTTCCTCAATTTCTTTGGTGTTTTCCCAAGATTAGTTTCAGGACCTGCATTTTGGCAATAAAATCATCAACACATTAGGCGCAGTTTCGACTGCATCCTACACAGCATCTCCTGTTACCTCTTTTCCCGCGTCCCGTGTCTAGTCATGCTGTGAATTTTACATTTTCCAATTTTCACTTAATGTTCTGTTTCTTAGACAGTAACTCGTATACTTGTTTTTACGCTATAATAACCACCTAATGTCACTTAACAAATCATGAAGCCTTTCAAAAAGTCAAAGTTGCAGGTTTCCTTAGCAACGTTTTATCATTTGCAAGAAACCAGAATATCTTGTCAGTAGAATTAGACATTAAAACATGTTTGAGAGAGAGAATCCTTGATATGTGTCAGATGTTTATACACACACCTGTGTGCATGCATTTCCCTTCATGTCCTGATATATTCTGCCCTCACACACCCTCACGAGTACATGGAATCTTGGTAGCAGGAAGTTTTTTCCTTCATTTTAATCTCCCACTCTCCTCGCACATTTTAATACCCAAAAATGCCCCATCTGTGTTTATTAGTGCATCATCAGTGCCAACTGTGGGAGGGATTTATTCCTTGCCGCACCAGAGGTTTACTCTGCTGTAAGGTTGAGGCTTCTTTGTTAGATGATAAAATATTAACACTTTTGCAATATTTGAAAAACAATACATCTTCAGAAATGGCTTAAAATCAATATTTATCCTCATAAAATTATGGATTTTAGAAGCATTGTAGGAGAACCACATACATTAGGAAGCCAGCAGTGAAATTCTTAGTTTTCAGTATCTCCTCATTTTATTCATCTCATTTTCTATAGATTAAATTTTTATCTGGTATTTTATTTTTAAGTAAAGCTCTCAGGACCTTTAATTACAAAGGGGTATGTGCATGAAAATGTTTAAATTAACTTAATCTATGGAAATGTTATTAACAAGTTCAAGTTAAGTCACACAAAGGGTGATAATTCATTTTATTTTCCTTCTCACATTTCCTGATGAGTCTTAGAAGTTTATACAATTATTTTAATTAGGGTTGTAAACGTCTACCTGGGCAGGTGAAAGGCTAATTACCTAATTTATATGCAAAACTGAGCAATTTTCTCTAGGCTCTTTACCACTTCATCTTTCCATTCAATCTTCTCTATTTTAATCAATTAATACTTTATTTTGGTTTTGTCCAATTTAAATGAATGACAAAAATTATCATGCGTGTAAACACTGTGTGGATGATTCAAGTGGAGGGTATTGTATCCCTCCTATATTTCGGGTAAAAGCACCTTTAATATTTTATCTTTATTTATATTTGCATGAGGCATATTATACATGTGAAAATAACTCAGTATCAATTAGCATAAGTCCGAGTTATTTTTAACTTTGCACCTTCATAAAATAATAAAGATAACATGATGCAGCTATTTCCTAAACAATCACGAGTGAGAAGCTGATAGTAAAGCCTCAGTCTCCTTGTTTTCTTCGACGATGAGAGCAAAAATGAGTGACATGAGAGCACCACAGCCTATTTCAACAGCGTAACAGGTAACAAGTTCTGGACACGAGATCAGAAATCGTCTTGATTTTTATTCCAAACCCAACACGTGACTACTAGATACAATTTTTTGAATGAATGCACCAGACACGCTTTCCTTGGATCTGAAATCAAAGTGGACACTCTTAGGGTTGTCACCACAGTCATTCCCAGGCACTTATCCTCATCTGTGGAAAATTTCAGAACAAATAGTGGCCTTTAAATTAAATTTACAAATAGACGGTCTAATTTCAAATGTTAATTCCATTTCATTCATCCATCCAGGAAACTGAATATGTTTATCCTTTGTGCTAGATTTAGATTTTTTCTCAAATGAATATACATCCTGGTGCCCGTTCTATGAAAAAACAAATTCTCACACAGTCAAGTGTTGAGTGTTGTGTTGAGTACGGCATTTGCTTTAGAACTTTGAATAGAATTTAGAAGGTGCCATTATTTTTTAACTAAAGCTAATTCAAACCAAGATGAACTCTGAGTGAGAACATCAGAATAAAAATGTCTCTGTGTTCCTTTTTGGGGGGGATGTGTGAGTCATGTCAAAACCCTGAAATAACAGCTACATTGTACCACAGAAAGATTTGTCCATCAGCAGAAAGGGAATTCATGCAGGCTGCTGGGCCAGCGCCGTCCTTCTGGCCTGCTGGAGGACATTTATTCCTACACGCCCTGAGTGCCTCCTTGGGGGCGACGTGACCGAGAAGCCGGGACAGCTCTCCACCATCAAGCTCGCCAACTGTTTGTCAGAAATGATTAGTGAGGAAGGAGGAAGGAAAGTCCCCCTGCTGGCAGGAGGGGGAGACAGAAGAGGCTCTGAGTGTCACCAGAAAGCTCACTTGCTTAGCAGGAGTACTCAGCGTCTAGGACACGATGCTCCGGCCAACCTTTATTTTTACCTGTTTTAGTGATGAATCATACTGAAGTTGACAGGCTTTAGATAATGGCAGAAAAATTCCACAAACACGTTTGCTATCTTTTTTACCATAAGCAATACCTTTAACTAGTTTTATCCGGGAAGGATAAAAAAAGATGAAGGAATAATTAATCATGGCTTACCTTTAATCACTTTTAGAAACTTACTTTAAGTGCCTTTGAATTTATAATTGTATATAAAAAATAATGAGAGAATTTATTACAACTCTATTTTGGCATATGTTATGAATATATTACAACATAAAAGTTAAAAAGAAATGAAATTTCCTAAACATTTTCATAAAAGCCTCTCATTCTTATTATGAAATCAATATTAATATCAGAGTAATATTTTGATATATATTCAAAGATAATGAGAACTTGTAGTTATCATTTTGAAAATCCTCTTACCGGGATAGCCAAGATAGCTTGTAATACTGAAAAATGTAACAAGCAAACATGAAGCCAGGAGAGTGGACAGAGGGGGCATAATTTTGCATGTTTATCAGCCTACTCTATATCCATGGGCCATATTTCCCAAAGTAGTCGGACCCCGAGACACCATTCTGATATCAATATTGGGAAGAAGGCCACGTCATTTATAGCCCAGGCATTAACTCAGCTCCCAGGAGAAATTTAAGTTTCATGTTTCCATATGTTAATAACTTTAAAATTCAAACGCTACTTTTTTATCTGCACTTTATCGAGAAGGCAGCACCGATCCTTTAGGGCAATGATGGATCCCTACTTTTCATGCGAACTTTGCCTCTTTTTCCTGGGGTGGGGGGCTGGAAATCCTAACCAATCTTATCACTAAAGCTTCTTTTTAAAGCTGACTAAAGCATAACAATACATTGCTTTCATGTTGCAGGAAGGGCTATGAAAATGGCAGAGATCCAGGCTTTCACTGTGGAGCACTCGCTGGGGGGTGAGTATCAGGGGGATTACTTGGACTCCGCAGGAGGGTCTCCCAGACAACCCACTTGCCTCTCAGCAGGACACCCCCGCCCTGGAGCCTCCAAGAGGGTGCCCGGGCCTGAGGGCGAGCTACCATCATGTGTCCCTTTCTTAAAACATGACGTGCAGTATCAATGCCTGGAAGGAATCATTGCCTGGACTGCAGCTAGAATACAGGCCTTTTCAGAATCTACACATATTGCACCTTGTGACCAGGAAGACCTTTAGAGAGGAAGGCCATGGAAAGTGGCCTCTGTCTGGTAATAAACCTGGGGGCTTGATATTACATTCTTGGGGGAGCATTTTCCACTTTGTCCTAAGATTATTTCCATGATAGGAGTTCATGGGTATGAATTGACAGTAAAACAAAACACCAGTCAACACACATAGAGACTAGAGACACAGCACACAAGAAGGAAGGCAGTCGGGAAAGTTGGGACCCCACCCAGGGTCAGCACAGCGAGCACCCTGGGTCCCTCCCTGGGGTCAGCCAATCTCCTCAGCAAGAAACAGAAAGAAAACGCTGAATCAGGAAAACAGATAATAAACCAAGGTCTAAAACCAGTGCCCAACTAATTAATTCCAATTAACTAAATATATAGTTGATTCATTCAAATTTTAGCACCAAATGAATGAAAAAAATATGGATGGGAGCTATGGAAATAGAGTATATAAAAAATGTCCAATAGGAGTATCTTGAAAATCCATGTGGGAAAATGACACAGGCCTTTGAAGATATGCCAAGTAGACCAGCTTTGACCTCACATTAATAACAGCAAAAATTTTAAAAAGTGAAGAACTATCTTCAGTGAAATGAGACATACCGAACATATATTGGAAATTGGTAAAACATGAAAACATCTTTTCAAGAATCAGTCAAGATTATGGTATATTTGGCAAAGAACAGTGGATTTACAGTCAGAATGGAATTCATTCAGACAGAACATTCAAATGAAAAATAAGTAAAAGAGTGAAGCTAGCTCAAGATACCTCCTGAGCAATCTCCAGAGAAATCACATCCATGTAATAGCCATCCTGGAGGGAGAAGAGAGACAAAAAGCATCTGAAAATCTTTTTCAGGAATAATGGCTGGAAACCATGCCAATCTGTGGAAGGAGGCAGAAGCCCAGGGAGATCCAAATAAAAGGATGCAAAAAGATTCACAGCAAGAGACATCATAATCTAAAGGTTAAAGGAAAGATAAAGAACCCTGGGGCCTCCCTGGTGGCGCAGGCACTTGAGTGCTGTGCTGTGAAGCTGTCCGCAGCCTCTGCAGTGCGGGTTCCATCCCAGCCGGCCGTGAAGATAACCCACATGGCGCAGCAGACCTCTCCTGTCTCGCCCGCTGCTCCCCTCAGCAGTGGATTTCGTCAGTCTGCCTGTTCTGTTCCGCACTCTCTCTGGTGAATCCTCTCACCCTCCTGCACATCTGGCCTGTACCCCGGTTCTTGTATAAAAATAAATTAATCCTAAAAAAAAAAGAACCCTAATAACAGCAAAACAAAAACAGCTTCTCCTGTAGAAGAGAGTAGGTGTAGGTTATCAGGAGACTTTTCAATAGCAACCATCAAGGCCAGGACAGAGTGTCAATTCCCAACAATTAGAAAGATTCAAGTAACCCTGTTGTCTAGAACCAAACATTAGGATTTTCAAAGGAAAGACACATTGCCATAGATATAATATTAAGATAATTTATCCAATAGTTTTAAATATTTTCTTTTCAGTATACTGTGGGTGTTACATCAGTTATTTAGAGAGGAAAGCCAACACAGAATTCTTAAATAAATGTACAATATGATAATTTTTTAAAGGAATTATTTTGTGGAATTATTTTGAAATATGAATTTCAGCTAGTTTTATCTGTATTGATTTCATCATCTTTGTTTTTTTTTTTAAGATTTATTTTTATTATACAAGAACTGAGGTGCAGGCCAGAGGTAGAGGGGTGTGAGAGGATTCACCAGAGACAGTGGGGAGCAGAACAGGCAGATCTACTGAAATCCACTGCTGAGGGGAGCAGCAGGGAGACAAGAGAGGTCTGCTGCACCATGTGGGTCAGCAACCTGGCCAAGGATCCAACTTGTGCTGAGACTTTAACCCCTTTGCCACCAGGAAGTCCCTCCATCATCTTTGGCATAGAGCTGACACTGACTTCCCTGGACTAGTTTATTCAATAAAGTATCCTTGACGTTGCTGGGAACTACTACACTCACTAGAGTCATAGGTGTTTGGCATACAGTTCAATTTATGTTAAAGACGAAAAAGTGAGATGAAATAAGACAAGAGAAGGGGATGGTTAACTGATAATGAGAGATGGATATTTCATGTTTGTGAATATTTATTTTCCCTTATTGTACCATTGCTTAAAATATTTAGTTTTCAAAATGAAAAAATAAATCTGTTATTTGAAATCATTATTTGCTTCTCCTGCAAAATGAGCCACTTTCCTTTTCTTATTAAATTTGGCAAACAAAATGAAAATCAAAGTCATGGATAAAATAAAAGACTTTTGGACAACTTGTTGAAACACTTTATCATACATACCCATAAATATTTCAAATTCTATAATAAAATACAAAATGGTTAGAGAGAAGTAAAGGTAATAAGATAATATTTACACATTTTCCTTCTTTCAATATGCTTTGCAGATATAGCCATTCCAACTTACTCTTTCACGAACTAAGATGATTCACAGTAGGGAAGCCTTACTTCACGTTGTTTTCATCAAAGGGATCATAGTCTATATTTTCTTGTCTGAATATTGCCATTATATTGCTAATTTACACATTGGGAAAAGGGTCAAGAGTACTTCAAATTTTTGATGACTTGATATTAACCTGAAAGGGGACTGTTAATAACTGACGAAATATATCCACAGTAGTTCACCATCAAGATAGTTAAGATAGTTTGAAATTATGTATTTAAAAAACATACCTCATATTGTTGAATTACATATTATATCTTTGGGGATTAACCTTTATTTGAGATAGCCAAATATAAATTTCTCTTAACTATATAGGTAAGGTAAAGTTTATAGAAGGAATACATATTAAAATAACAATAAGATGATATTGAATAAATAATTAAACAAAATACCAGTTTAATGACTCTCTTGCATGTTTACTAAAGCATAAAATAATCATTTGAAAGCCACTAGCATTTGAACTATTATATGCATTTCAGTACTCAATAATTATGAATTCTATTGTATATATCATATTTATTGTATATATATAAATGAATAGTTTCTGTGATCCATTTTACATTTTATTTGTCTAAATAATATAGTATATTTTGTTTTCTCAAATTGGTAATAGAGTATAATTTGAGGTGTTATTGAAATATCTACCTACATTTCTTACTCTAACTGATGCAGCCCATACAATATGTTTACTAATATTGTAATTCATAAAAGAGTAGAATTTTAATAAGTTCTTTTCTGATGTTTAGTGCATTGGAACTTATTGAACTGTAAAATAACTAAAATTCAATGATTCGGAGGTATGTAACTTAAATCCAGCAATCTAACAGCATAGAGATATTTAGGATTTTTATACCTAATACAACAAACATTTTCAAGGATAAAATTTGAAGCTATTGGAAGACTGAGAAAATAGTGTTTTCTAGCAAAATGTTACCTTTTTCTGGAGTCCTCCAGTTATAAAAGTCAGGATGCAGTTACATGACATTGGTTGAAAAATGCTATTTCATACCCAAACTGATTAACAAGCAGGCGAGTTGTATATGTTGGCTCATTAATATAGTAGAATATGCAAGGCTATTTAGGGAATCTTTGATAATAAAGAGTTACCCTTTCAAGAGTGACAGAAAGACAATTAGGAGCTCGGTACAAAAAAGAGTTATGAATAAAGAAAACAAATAGTGCAGAGATCAAAATTAGATGGATGCAGACTTGGAAAGATCCTGAAAATAAGAGTTGGAGCTGCAGAAAACACAAAGGCAGATCATCCATTTCTTTGAATCGTGAAGCTAATTGCTAGCATGTTTTGACAATTAAAATGAAAAATCAGATCCAGATGGAGAAATGCACTCCAGTAAAGTGGTCAACCCCTATTATTTTACTCAATTGTAAAGAATACATGAGAAAAATACGATGTTTGTTGATTGGAGATATTTTTTCCTAAAGTGGAAAGAAAGAATCATCACATCGTTCTCATTTTCCTGCTCAATTATTTTTTTTTCCCCTCCTAGGGTTTATTTGTTTTAATGCCAATCTAAGTCTTCTCATTCTATCCAGTTGCATTCACAGACACTGGGCTTCTGGGGGGTTAGTTTCCCTCCATCTGAAAGTGCGTTACCCTACCCTGATGTCTCTGCTGGAGGTGCTTGTGCTTCTCCACACAGATGTGTTATCAGCACGGGAAAAATTAGCCAGGGAAATTATTGTAATATGAACATATGCCACTTTAAAAGACTAAATAGAAAAGGATTAACAAATGAATGAATTGAAAACCAAAGTAGCTGAAGGATGGAATTGTAGTGTATTTGTCAAAAATTTTGAAAATGAAGAAAAAGAGAATTTGGTAGCAGAACATTTACAAAAATATTTCTGATGTACAGAGCAAGCAATTCCTTTGTGATCTAATTACTAAATAACTGCAACTAAAGAGTTTTCCATATTTCATTTTAACCTGATTTCCATATAACAATATTAAGAAAGAGGAGAACAGAAAACGTCGCTTGATTTCCTCAGTCTCCATACCTCTCCAAGAAGAGCAGGAACTGAATTCCTAACTTAGTGAGAGACACTTCCAATGTCTCAAATGAACTTAGAACTCTTCCTAATATTCCCAAAACATCAGAGAAGAACAGAGATGGCCAGTCACAGTGGATGGCCCTTATCCCCACTAAGGAAGGGGGCTTTGTTACCAAACAAACAGTCACTCACCGGTGCTCAATATTGAAACATTTTCAACTTGTGTAACAGTCTATCGCTCTGAAGGTATTTTGGATCTTTTCAAAAAATTACTTTCAAAGTGTCAAACTTGAGATCTTTACTAAGTAAAGACTTTACTAATTAACTTTGCAATTGATCCAAGTAAATAAAGTACAAAACCATAGAATTTAATTTACTAGGTATATTAAAATGGAAATATATATTATTTCTATTTTTATCAGATGAGTTATTGACTTTCTTTCTTGAAAAAGTCACGTGAAAAGCAAATCCACAATATGAAAAAAATCACCTATAACATTATTAGCAATAACTTAGAAAAGTACACACTTACGAATAACCTTAGGTCAACTTGTACCATCAAATTCTCTAAGACAAGGCACAATCCCATTATACTTCCTTATATCAATAGCATAGTCCAGTTTATATTATTAGCCACACTCCATCATAAGTGTATCAGGATGATGAAAATAATGTTAAATCATTAAATTGACAATTTATGGAACGCATTTTTTAAAAGAAAACAGAACACATCAATTTTCCTTCATATCCTATCATTGGTTCTTTAATGAAAAAAAATGTTTTATAATTAATATTTCATTTACCTTGGGGACAACCACATAATGCAGTCATCAATTTGCTTGGATTCTGAATACCATCCATTTATGTACATATTTTCTCTATTCAAATTTACTATTCATATCACTTGTCAATTTACATATATTAAATCATCATGCATAATTTACCATACCTTGAATATTTTATTAATAAAAGTTTTTTCCTAAGATTTTTATATGCTCTTAAATTTTGGACTCAACTCAAACATTTAAAAACTTAAAGCTCAGCAGTTGAATTTTAAAATATTTGCATGCAATAAGATTTAATTTGCAAATGTTAATTGTATACTCTTATGAATATTGTGAAAGATAATGGGCAGTTGTTATAAGCACTTCAGTTAACAAATGAAATTTATGATGATGGTTAGTTTCTGAAATTGCTTCATTAAGAGTGTAGTCTGTGGAGACTAAATTACAATAACTGGTTACAGTAACTGGTTTTGGTGGTTTTGTATTTTATGGAGTCTAATTCAATCATTCTATGCCTATTTGATTTCATCCATACTTAAAATAGTATTTTCTATGTTTATTTAAGTAAATCAGTTTAATAATTATTTGAAAGAATCACAATCGATACAAGTGAAACTCCCAACTCAATTTTAAATAGATTTCTGGACCAATAAATGAAAATTTGTTATATTAAAAATACACACAAACAAAATAGGTTTTTACAACATGAGATCTAATTATAATTGAGGAAAAAATTGCTGGTTACATTGGGGTTAACCTACTTCAATAATTAACCAACAATTTGGTAGCTCCATGAAAGAAAACAAAATTTTAGGCTATTGCAACAGGTGTCAAGTATACTGAGTGGGGGAGAGAGAGATCAGGCTCATGTCCAAATATAGCAAAGACCTCTGAGCAGAGATGAGCAATCAGTGCATGAGGAGGAAGCCCAGGCTTTGGATATTACTAAGGCGAGACATTAAATGGTGAAGTGGTTAGTGCTAGGCTGACTTAGGAGTCTGGACTAGGCAGACCAAGTATAAGGCCAAGGACAAGATGAAGTGAAAAGAGGTTCAAAAGAGCCTTCAGAGGTCAAGGAGAGAATCCTGTCACTTCAGGATCATTTCCTGAGCCAGTGCTGAGGTCATGAGCGTCCCCTTCCACTCTGTGGGGCTGGGCTCAGCAGCAGGTGCTCTGAAGGAAAGCAAGGAGGAAAGATTATTTACACGGACGCGTTTGAGAGGCACTGCCTCTCTCCATGCAATAAACTCACACCAGACTCTTCTGATGATGAGTGATTTGTGAAATGGGTCTAAAATCACCAACTGCATGCATGAAGTCTATGTAACGTTTGCAGTGTTCATTTATCAGAATAAAAAAAAAATGAAACATACAGATAGGCAAAATAAACACGTGGTTCTTATGAGAATGATTTCTCTGAGTTATGTTACATAATTCTGCGCTCACTGTCTGAGTCTCTTACTGAGTCCTATTTGAATGTATTAATGAAATCAAGTCTGGGTTTTATAGGCCACTGTGTGTGAATTCATTGATGTGAAATCAGACACTAAAACAAATATGGTGATCTCAGTCTTCATAAAGAGAATAACATCCCATTACAGCGCTTTCTTGAATCTAACTTGTATCAAATGGGGTTAGTTCAACTAATTATGAAACTGATTTACTTAAATAAATATAGAAAATACCATTACCTAATTTGTATTTACCTATTTAAATTATATTTCTAGAAGTTTGGAGAAACATTTACTTCTTTTGATTAAATCTGATTTTCTGGTTTAGCAAAAATTGTAACTGGGGCGTAGGTAACATGACTACATCTCCCATGGATAGAAAATATTCTGAGTTATTTGAAACAGAATTTCATTGCAAATGTCAGGACACAAAGGTAAATCATCCTGTCCTTCGTCTAGGCTGTCGGGTAATCAAACAAGCATCAGACAGATTGATGAGAGAAAACAAAAACAAAACAAAACAAAAAAGAACAAGAAGTCTAATAATAGCATGTGTAGCTCACCAAGCTGAATAACTAAGCTGCGCCTTCAGGTGCCGTCTTGAGCAGCTCGGCTAAGACAAGGTTGGGGGCCTGCGAGAAAGCGGAGGTCGGCTGGGGGTGCGCCAAGGAAGGCGCAGTGGACAGGGGTGCGCAGAGCTCAGTTCCTCCTCTCCTTGCAGGAGGAAGGCGACGAGGTCCCCAGTACTAGTGGACACCCTGTCAGAGAAGCGTCTTGTCCGAGGCAGCCCCCCAGCCCGCGGAGCCCCACCCTGCAGTCCAGCTTTGACAAGGATACCTTTTGGGGGGCAGGTTTATGCTGCCTGCGAGCCGGAGAGAAAATGCCCAGACTCCCTGTTGCCTCAGGCTGCGCCACAGACGCCGGGGTCAGCCTCCCGGCCCCGGCCCTCGACCTGCGCCGAGGAATCTGTCTAGAACCTGTCAGATCTGAAGCGGTGCCTTCCTCCCTTTGCGGGAATGCCTGCGTCTCCTGAGGAGAAAGAAGCGCCGCCGGTCAGTGGGTCAGTGAGGAGCTCCGCCTTCTCCGTGTCCCCAGGCGCAGGCCGGGCCTGCAGGACATGATCCGTAAGTGCTCGCGGAACGAGGCCGCAGAACCTCGTCCCTAGTTCGCCAAATGCTGATTCATTTTGCTCTGAAATCAGTGGTGAAATAAGAGTTGAAATAAGTTACTTCTTTACTAGAGAAAATAGTTACTAAGAATTGAATCAGTGCCGTGCAACCTCCTGAGCGCCACCAGCTCTCCGCCCTGCGGCAGGTGCGTGTGGAGCAGGTGTGTGTGGAGCAGGTGCGTGTGGAGCAGGTGTGCGCTGGAGCAGGTGCGTGTGGAGCAGGTGTGCTCTGGAGCAGGTGCGTGTGGAGCAGGTGTGCTCTGGAGCAGGTGCGTGTGGAGCAGGTGTGCTCTGGAGCAGGTGCGTGTGGAGCAGGTGTGCTGTGGAGCAGGTGCGCGCTGGAGCAGGTGTGCTCTGGAGCAGGTATGCGCTGGAGCAGGTGCGTGTGGAGCAGGTGCGCGCTGGAGCAGGTGCGCACTGGAACAGGTGCGTGTGGAGCAGGTGTGCTCTGGAGCAGGTGCGCGGTGGAGCAGGTGTGCTCTGGAGCAGGTGCGCACTGGAGCAGGTGTGCTCTGGAGCAGGTGTGCGCTGGAACAGGTGCGTGTGGAGCAGGTGTGCTCTGGAGCAGGTGCGCGCTGGAGCAGGTGTGCGCTGGAGCAGGTGTGCTCTGGAGCAGGTGCGCGCTGGAACAGGTGCGTGTGGAGCAGGTGCGCGCTGGAGCAGGTGTGCGCTGGAGCAGGTGCGCGCTGGGGCAGGTGTGCTCTGGAGCAGGTGCACACTGGAGCAGGAGCGCGCAGCCTTTAACAGAGAGAAATGCGCCCTGGGTGCGGACGGTGTGGACTTTACACAGAGAAGCGGCGACACGGGTGTTTCCCGAGAGAGAGAGAGAGAGAGAGAGAGAGAGAGAGAGAGAAGAGAGAGAGAGAGGTGGCAGACGCCAGGGAGGACCCAGGGGCCTGGGGCCGGCGGGAGGGCACGCTGGTCCCGAGGGTCCCCTGGGAGGAGGTGCCTCTGCTAGAGACACCAGAGAAGCAGAGACAGGGAATCGGACAACAGGCACAGTCTAGGGGGGCTGACCCCCCGCCTTCCACCTGCATCTTCTGTCTGGACCCAGAGACCCAGCAACCGGGCGCGGGGGAGTCAGCTTCCCTAATGGGGAGCCCCGAGGGTGGCTTCCGAGGGCACACACACTGGAGTGGGCTCTAAACAGCATCACGTCCTTTTACAGATTAGAGAATTTAAATTGAGAGCGGGAGAGGACTTGTGAGGCCCCCGCAGGCTTGAAGGACTGACTTGGAATTGGAAATTAAAGCAAACTCCAAACCCCTCCGCCATTGTCCTTTATGATAGTTTAAGGGGGGAAAGGCCTCTGTGTTTCCTGAATAGGTGAGATGTCTTGCTATCTCTATGTAGGCAGGTAGGTACATGATAGCCAGACAGACAGAGGGTAGGTGGGTGCAGATAATAGTTGAGCAGTTACATACATGATGGATGACAGGTGGACAGGTGGGTAGGTAGACAGGCAGGTAGGCAGGCAGACAGGTAGACAGACAGGCAGGTGGGCAGGCAGGCAGGGAGGCAGGGAGGCAGGGAGGCAGGTAGGAAGGAAAACCAAAGTGTCTCCATATTGTGTCACCACCATCTCTGGCCCACGACCTGCTCTTGACCCAGCCTAGGAAAACAAACGATTCCCCCTGTGTGTGCATGTGCGTGTTTGTGTGTGTGAATGTGCACCTGTGATCCAGTCACACTTCATTGATTTTAAGAGAACACAGACACACATGGTGCCTGCTGGTTTCCTCAGTTGACTCAAGTTACCTCCTCAGAGTGGGGGGCTTACTCATTGCTGTAGCAGCACCACATGCATGTGGATATGAGTATGTGCACATGTGTGCAGAATTGGTCCACATTCAAACAACCAGTTAGCTTCAAGCCCTCGAGAGAGAAAGGAGGGGTGTTCTTCCAGCACCGGCTGCTAGTACTCACCGTGCCTTGTCAATCAGTAAAGGGGTCCGGCTGCCTGTGAGGGGCACTGAGCAGGCATTGGTGCTCCTGGCGCACAGTAGGCACTCAGCGGACGTCCTCTGGTGCTTGCTAGACCTCCGAGGGTGTGGCAATCCCGAGCTGAGCTTGAATGTGGCTGGGGCAGAAACGCCCCAAGCGCAGGTGGACGCCTGGGCTTCGCTGTGTGCAGCCAGCACCTCGCCTCATGCAGCCTCCGGGGGACCCCAGGTGCTCTCTGGACAATTCTGTCACTCCTGAGAGGCTCGTTGGCCCTACAGGTTAAGGTAGAAACAAAGTTTTAGTCCACATTATAAAAGGGACTTTCCTCATTTCATTATTTCTATGCAAATATGAGTTACAGATCTATGGCTCGCCAGAATAGCCGTTTATCTAATGACTCGCAGAAATGATTTGAGAAAATTTTAAAGTTAGGTGGTCTGCCCTCTAGACACAGAATCCACACTGCTAAGTAATTTGTAAAAATTCATAAAATAGGCAATTAGCTTAAAGGTCATTAGGTTCTCAGAAGAATAAACGACCTTTGATGCTGGAAATCACACTGATTTTTTTTTTTAAAAAAACAGGTTTCACATAGTATACTTGGCAACACTACCTGCAGATATTTCTTGTAAAAATTAAAACCCGCATCAAGTGAAGCGCTGTAATATATGTGAAATGTTTAAGGCTTATAATTAGCTGGACCTCGAAAGAGCTACCCTGGAAGTAGAACCAGAAGATCAAAGAGCATTTTTCTCAAAATGATAGTCCATTCCCTGCTTATTTAATATGAGAACAACAATGATAAAACGAAATCACCATTGAAAAATTCTTTACTGACCAAATAACATATAAAACAGCATAAACATCTTTTAGATGTGAACTTGTCGTGGATGTGAACAGACCACCACCATGCATAAAAGACCGATTTCGGGTCAAGAGCTGTATGGGCTTTGGGCTAAGCTAACAATGACGGCAGCATCAGTGTTCTCTGGAGAGAGTCTGCTGAGGTGAGTGGCGTGACCTGTGAGCACCTTCTTGCACACCCAAGACCAACGGGCAAAATGAAGCGCAGGCGTCTCTTCCCGCCGTGCTTCTTGGAGCTCAGAGCCTGGTCTGTGGCGCCACCAGATCCCCACGATGGTCTAGAAACCTCTTCAGGAAGGACTTCGCCTCTCAGCATCTCCAGGTCACTTCTGCCTGCCACACGCCACCTCCACCAAGCCGCTTCCTTCCCACTTCAGCATTTCAGGACAGCGCCGGCTCCATGTGTGCACGGCACGCAGCTGTCACTCTGTATGACTCAGGTAGTGACTCAGCGCACATCAGCTGGATGCACAGGCCGGGTGCTCCGCAGCCTGAGGAAAGAAGCGTGTGGAGACAGGAGAAGCCCCAGCCTTCCTGGGACAGACAGCGGTGCCTCCTGTGTCACTTGCTAAGAGATGCTGAGGCAAAATAAAAGCAGGAAAGTCACCCATGGTTGCCTGAAGGTGAGGAGGGGCTGAGAGGAGGAGGCGTGATTGTGTGGGAGGAAGACAGAGGACTTTGAGGATGAGGTGATCTTTTCACAGAGAGCTGGAGTGTTTATTTATTTTTTAAGATTTATTTTATTTGTTTATGCACACAAGAACTGAGGTACAGGCCAGAGGTGTGAGGGGTGAGAGGATTCACCAGAGACAGAGTGGGGAGCAGAACAGGCAGATCTACTGATATCCACTGCTGAGGGGAACAGCGGGGAGACAGGTCTGCCACACCATGTGGGTATCCCCCTGGCCAGGATTGAACTCATGCTGCAGTGGCTGGTGATAGTTTGATAGCGGGAGACTTAACCCTTGTGCCACTAGGGAGGCCAGAAATCTGAAGTGTTTAAATGGGTTACACAAGCCTGTATCTTAAAAAGACTCAATCAGAAGAAGTAGCAAATGTGCATGCTATGGGGGAGAGATGTTCTATGTGTATTTAAAAAAGCAGTAAGGTAGGTCTGACGAGTGGAGTCAGCAAGGTTTGATTTTATGCTGAGCAAAATACGTCTCCCCATGTTTGAACTGTTCCTGGGCTATGATAATTATCAAAGGAAAAATTGCACTATTATCTGGATGAGGAAGCATTTAAATGAGACTATTGTTTCATCTGAATAAAAATTCAAGATAATATATGTAGAGAGGAAAGGAACAAGCTAATTCATGTATTTGAATGAGTCATGACAAAAATTAGGAAGTAGGTGAATTCTTTTATATTTTTTTCTTTTATATTTTTAAATAAACACTATGGGCTAGACAGTAATATACTTTTAATAAATATGAAATGTTTAAAACTTTGAAAATTTATACAAATATCTAAAAGGAAGAAAAAACAGACATTCATAGTTTACTCTTGTTCAGTCACGAACTACTGTTAAATATGTATTTATGTGCTGTTATAGCTTGTCTTTATTTTCGATTAGGTGAATATAAATTTCAAATGGAAAATATAATAAACCATTATGATAACATCGGTAACAGCTGAATATGTGGTAATGGGGATCATTGATGAGAGATATCTTGTAATAAAATAGATGTCATTAATTTTCAAAGATAGTTTTTAAATTTGAAAGTGATTATAACAAAATTACAAGTACTGGTGTCACCTAAATACAGTTATTGAAATTTTTCACAGTGGAAATTTGTCAATATTAGCATGTAAAGCAAGTAACATGATTGTTATCTTTACTCTAAAGATTTATTAAACATGCTTCTCCCTATCAGAATATGACAAACACAATTTCCTAGCTTTAAAAACATATTTAAGGGGCCTCCCCGGTGGCGCAGCGGTTGAGCGCTGGGTTGCGAAGCTGCGCGCGGCCTCTGCGGCGCCGGTTCGATCCCCGGCTGCTCCCCGGCCACCGGAGGAGGGTCCCACATGGCGCGCAGACCTCTCATGCCGTGCCCACTGCTCCCCTCAGCAGTGTACTTCGGTCCTTCTGCTCTGCTCCCCTCTCTGGCTCTGGTGAATTCTCTCGCCCTCCCGCGCTTCTGACTGTACCCAGTGCATGTATAAACAAAACAAACAAAGAAACCAGCAAACAAATAAATAAAGCATGCCTCTATAAAAAAAAAAAAAAAAAAAAAAAAAAACATATTTAATCCCACATACTCTTTCTATATAAGCACAAATATATTATATAAGTAAACATAAATTTTAAATAACATAAGTAAATAAATACATTAATAGCTCATTTACCAAAGATAAATATGAATGATAGTTCTCCTTTGCAATCATTCAAAGATAGCAATACTTTATTTTATTTTTTTAAAGATTTTTTTTATTTATTTATGCAAGAACCAGGGTACAGGCCAGATGTGCAGGAAGGTGAGAGGATTCACCAGAGACAGAGCAGGGAACAGAACAGGCAGACTAACGAAATACATGCTGAGGGGAGCAGCAAGCCAGACAGGAGAGGGCTGCTGTGCCATTTGGGTTGCTCCCTGGCCGGCCGGGGATGGAACTGGCACTGCAGAGGCTGCGGACAGCTTCACAGTGCTGTGCTCAACCACCTGCGCCACCAGGGAGGCCCAATAGCAATGCATTTAAAATAAGCTTACTGAAAAACAAAACAAAGATTCTACATATTATTTTGTTGAAACATGAATTCAGAACACCCTTTGTTTATTTTGAGTGCTAGATTTTCTCCATTTTGAACAAATATTTGAATTTATTAACTCAGTACCTAGACCAGATAACTGATTAAAGACACATCATGAATCTATTTACATGAATGTGCAAATGTTATTTTGAAAAGCAGCAAAAAAGTTAATGAAGATATTTAATTAAGGCAAAGAGTCCATTTATTGGATAATTTGATGGCATTAATCAATGGCTCATTATTATGTAGAGTCTCCACTTTTTGAGTGGTGGAGAAGCTCATGTGCTTAACATCATTCTTCCAAGAAATGTGAAGATTATTTCATTATTGCTCATCAAGTTGACAGACAAGAGAAAAAGATAAAAATGAATTATAGTCACTTCTTGGGTTAGAAGCTAAGAGGTTTCACAAAATTCATTACCACTTCTTTTAAAAAAAGAAAGCATATTTTCATTATATGTCTTTATTTACTGCATGCGAGATTCAAGATCTAACTAGGAGACTGTGTTTTATAATCTACAGTTTTTGAAAATCTCTTAACTGGAGGCAGATTTTAAAAAATGATAATACAATACAGTGGACATATATCTTTATGGGATACTTAGAGTGAATAACAAAGCTTTTCTGAGTCAGAAGTAGCCACCTTAGGCTTTGCCACCCTGTTGTTTCTGTGGCAACCATGTGCCTCTGTCTTACAGTGTGGGAACATGCATAGTTTATGCAAATGGATGATCATGTTCCCATCCCAATAAAACTTTATTTATGGACACATTGAATTTGAATGCTATGCAATTTTCACCAATTGTTTACATGTTCAACCATTTAAAACTCTGGAGATCCTTATATCAAAATAATGGGTCACAGACTGCAAATGGCTGCAATGGAGAAACAAATTATAGTGTCAGTAAAGATTTCCCATTGCCACAGAGTTTGAGAGTGTCAATTAGGAGAGTAAATGAAAACTCTTTTTATCAGGGTGGTGGGTTTTGCAGGCTACTCATATGAGGAAAAAGGTATGGAATTTGGGGAAACAGCAAGCAATTTTGTGGGCTTTAATTTCTGTGTGTGGATGGGGCAGGTGTCAAGAGTAAAGCACTTAGTTTGGAATGAATTACAAGGGCTTTTAGACCACCTGGTGTGCTTACCATTTATTCTAATAGAAGTAGCAAGGCACTAATTGGATTTAAAATAGGGACTAAAAAAATCAGATTTATAATTCTGGAAGTTTTACATCAAATTCAAGGGTTTGGCATATACCACAGTGAGACAAGACCGAAGGTACAGTTGATTCATGGAATGGTGCTGTTCACGGTCCAGGAGGAGATCAGGGTGACTCCCAATGACAGCAATGGTAGTGGGTTCCCTGTAATGTATTTTAGGAACATGTCACTAAATAGATAATTAAATATTGCCACAATAACTTCAATGTTAAATCCCTATTTTCAAGAAACATATATCATGTAACATGAGCAGTGAAAATAACTGAGCTTCAAAATATTTCTTCAAGGCTATCAAGAGTTGAGCTACAACACACTGAGCTGATTGATTAAAGCTACAGCTAATATAGAACCGATAGTCAAGCCTTTGATTACTTGCTGAGATTGATTAAATGAGATACTAAGCAGGGGAAATCACTGGTGCCCCTCCTACTTCCATAGCTCCTGAATCTGCTCTGGGAAAAGGTCAGATGTGTGGATATTCTTATGGCCATGGATTCAAGAATGAAAGACTTGCATTTTATGGTCCTGAAGGGTTTAGCAGGGGAAGAAGAGAAAGGAATAGGATGGAAAAGTACTGAGTACTGATCCAAAGTGAAGAAAAATATCTTCCAGATTTCTCCTTTCTGTCCTTCCTCCCAACTACGGAAGTCTCAACAGAGGTCCTTGGAGATAACCCCAACCAAATGTCTCCCATGAGGAGGACTCAACTGGAGGCTCCTGGGCAGATATGGACAGATATGGCGGCCAGGGCTGGGATCCCTGACTACCCTTCCTCCCGAGAGTGCATTGTCTTCGGCTGTGCACCGGGTCGTGTGTGGGGAAAGCAGCTTTCCCCTGTGAAGTCTCCAGGAAGTCTTCATAATTGCTTCTGATCAGGCCTGAAAGATCACATGGAAGATTTTGACCTGTAGCCAACTTCCTCAAATACCCCTAAGATTTTCCGCCAAATGGTAAAAGCTAATGAAGCATTGGAACATCTCCATTTTGATGAGACAACTAAGGCTGAGATCATGAGGAGTGACATTTTGTTATGGAAACCTGGACAATTTAGGATAGTCTAGAGAAGTCTAGGCTCAGGAAAGTGGAAAAAATGCATAAATAATATCCAGAGTCCCGTGACTAATGAAACTCTCAAGTAGGAAATATTTTCTGCATTTTCTTCCCTCTTAAAACATGATGTATGCATTTATTTACCCTAGTTGACCTAATTCCTCCTATCATTTGTATTGTAGCTTGGTTTGAATAACTTTAAAATGTGTTGTCTAACTTCAGTTTCAGGAGAGGAGTGTCATCAAAAGCACTGGTTGGGAGGGTGATCAGTGCATCTGAATCTGTATAAGACACAGCTGCATTAGGTTAGGACCTTGTGCTTGTCACTGTTACTCTTTTGAAGTTCAATTTTGGGAAATGCAGCTGCACGGACATTGGATAGTCTGAGAGGTGGACTCTTCAGATTGACATTCACATTTTCATTCAAATACATCCTAATTCTCTAATAGTTTGGGTCAGCACGCACTCGATTTCAAAAGCTGAAGACTAAATTCCCACAGTGCTCCTCACTGCTCAGACACCATGTGCCCTGTCCTCTGGAGGAGGGCATATGTCCTGGACGGTGTCTTCCTGTTCTCTTTCCTGGCAAATGCAAATTATACAGATTAAAAAAAAAAAAAAAAAAAAAACAAAAAGCAAACACGGAGATAAGCACTGTGCTAGATGGGGGTTATGCAGCAGGGCAGGTAGGGTGCTGATGAGATCAGTGGCTGTGAAAGGAGAATAATGGGATTTAACCAAGTTGAACAAGACAGAGACAATGGACTGATCCAGGAGATGGACAGAGAGTCAGGGATCTGGGCCAAAAACTAAGACCCATAGCCCTGTTCCAGGCCAGTCAGATGCAAGGAGTGATCAGGAGGAGGCTCAAGAAATAATTGCCAAACATGGCAAGTGAAGCAAAGATAAAGATTCAAGAGCACAGAGAAGCCACACATGGAATAAACTCACAGAGAGTCACAGTGACACCGGGCTTTGAAAACAAAAGACAAAGTCTTAAAAGGTATCAGGGAGAAAGCGAGCCTCACCTGTGTGGGAAAACACGGATTAAATGGCAGTGGGGCTCTTACCTGATCAACAGAAGCCACGGAGGAAAGCAGCGCTTCCCCCGTGCTGAAAGGAAAGACTTCTCAGCTGGCAGTTTCAAGTGAAACCATGCCCTAAGAATATGGGGTTAATACTACTTTCAGCCACAAAAAAAAAAAAAAATTGCTGCTAGCAGATATACCTTTAAATGTTGCTATGAGATATTCTTCACAGAAAAAGAAAATGAAGAAAGAAGGCATTACGGAGCCTCAGGAAGGAAGGAAACTATAGCCGTGCACAGAAGTGTGGCCCCCGCAGAGATGCCCTTTTCTTAGTGGGTTGTGTAAATCATACTTGATGTCAAACGAAAGCTTGAACATTGGCTGATGTCAAGGCAGTGTTATTTAAACACGAAGCTGGTGTGGGATGTGTGTAAACTTGGCTCCATGCTTCATTCACATGAGCAAACTTTGATATTCAAGATTTTTATAGATCACCTATGCATATTAAAACGCCAAGAGTAACATAGATCACCTAGATTGATTTGCAGAAGTTAAGCATGTGTATTATTTCCTACAAATGCATGTGAAGCTACATCATTAAATCAAGAAATGCACACTGGGTTGAAAATGATAGCGCACCTCTTAGGTTATTCTGATCATAACTAAATGTTTGCTCTGTGGTTATTAGGGAACCTTGCTTTCCCGTTTCACAAATTCATTAACATTGTTAATAAAATAAAAAATGCCATATTTGAATTCAACAGAGCCAAAAGTGGGGAAAGAGGGCAATGAAATTAAGAGAATGTTGAAAAGAAATATCCGGCTGCATCCACCATGCAGCCCTGGAAATAAGCAGGTCACGCATTGTCCAGATTCGCTTAGCCTCACCACGGGTGTTTATCACAGTGACAGCTGTTGTCTTCAGGGACTCACAATGACAGAAAAGACTGACAATGTCTCATTGTATCAAGTATCCAAAGTAGCAGAAAGAAGCAAAGCTTGTTATATTCTAAACTATTCATTTCAAGAACGCCTGTCCTGGTTTAGGACAAAGTTCACTGAGTAGACAGTAACATAGATAAGGAAAACTTCTGACCAATGATCTTGGGACATGGAAGGAGAAGCATCAAAATAACTCTTCAATGAAAATAAGGCATGTGGTAAATATGCATTTCACTTGGAAAGTCTGTTGGTAAATGAGAACTCGATTTCATCCCCCATAGATTAAATGGGAAATTAATTGAGGTCGCAAGTGGGAAATTCTGACAAAATGTTTGGAGGAAGACTATTGGAGACAATTTTAGTGTGTCCTGAGAGATCAGAAATAATGTATGTGTAAGCATCAACTGTTGAAAAAAGGTAAAAGATGTACTTTGAAATAATTGCTGTTTATTCTTGAAACAGACTTAGAGGTGACTGGGAACTTTTGGATTTCCTGTGCATCTTCACCTGTGCAGTCGTG
Organism: Talpa occidentalis; assembly: GCF_014898055.3. Classification (NCBI taxonomy): domain Eukaryota; kingdom Metazoa; phylum Chordata; class Mammalia; order Eulipotyphla; family Talpidae; genus Talpa; species Talpa occidentalis. The sequence continues at coordinate 117,183,487 of NW_023605194.1, forward strand.
GAGATCTGTGACTTGAAATGGTGCAACTCTAATATGGCTGGTGTTTCTCAAGCTAATAGAGATCAAATAGAGGATTTTAACCTTGAATTGGCACTGATGATGCCACCTCATGAGGATAAATTCAAGACATTCAAACTTAAAATATTTCTGATCTGAAACATAAGAATGGTATTTAGTCACTGACCAAATCCACACTTAGCATCATTTTGTGTCTGTACTGAGATTAAATGAAAGTTAACATCTTAGCAGTTTGGTGTACTATCTAAATTGCAGAAGCCCTATTAATGTTGCCTCATAACCTTTGAAAACTTCTAGTACTGCGTGTTATCTTAGTATCACCTTTTTATATACACAGAGAAATTTAACCAAGCTGTCTTATAGGAACTTCAAAAAATATTATCAGGTAAAAAGCAATAATGAGAAATAGACTCTTGAAACAGGAAACAGAATCATTATCACATAAATGTTTTCTCTAATTCATAGTGTTTTCTGCCATGCATTTGTTATTCCTACATGTTAATATCATCAAAAATTCTGAATGTAGTTTTCACCTCCACTGAAAATTGTTTTCTTATTTTAGTCTTATACATTACATCTCATTTCATACATATTTTTTCAGTAATTTTAATACCTACCATACAGCCCGTACATCTGTGGGAGTCTGTTCTAGTTTTTTTTTTAATGCATTTATAACTAACTTCCTATATATGCTGGCAATTACTTTTCATTAACCCAAATTTATGGTCAGACTAATTTAACGGACTTGGGAAGTATGTAAATTTGAACTCCAACTTGGTGCTCTTAACCATGTCTTACATATATTGCGTGTTTACTAAAAGCACAAGCTTTCTGGATGCCCCCCCCCCAAAAAAAAAGAGCGCCTTACAGGGAAAAGAGCAACCAGATACATGATTAAAATAATTTATCATTAAGTTGTGATTTGGGGAAAGTTTGGCTCTACTGTCACAGGAGAATAATTTACTCCTGAATTTCAGGAAGAGTGAGGGAGTGCAATATAGACAGAAGAAGAGCAACGGAGAAGACCTTACACATGGGAAAATGGCTTATTGTAGGGGGAAGTGTAACTAGAATGCAGAGTTAGGAGTATGGCAAGAAATACCCCATGTATATTTTAATAACGACAAATCATAAAGCTTTTTCTCTTTCATGATAAAAAGTGTCTGTTTTTCTCTGGGGGAACTTCTGAAGTTTAAAGAAAAGTAAAGCCATGATTAAATTGAACTGTGTAGGGTTTCCCTGGTGGCTCAGTGATTAAAGACAGAGCTATCAAGCGATGGCCAGCCACTGAAGCACAAGTTCAATCCCCAGCCAGCGAGGGAGCTGACCCACATGGCCCAGCAGACCTCTCCTGTCTCCCCTCTGCTCCCCTCAGCAGTGGATTTCAGTAGATCTGCCTGTTCTGCTCCCCGCTCTCTCAGGTGAATCTTCTCACCCCCACACCTCTGGCTTACACCCCACTTCTTTTGTGCATAAATAAATACATCTTTAAAAACAAAAATAAATGAATTATGTAATTTCAATCATTTTGACTTTTGACTTCTCTGTAAGAATGTCTGCATGTAAAGAGAAAAGGGTTCAATAGCAGAAGCCTATTATTGACTAGACAACCTTATTTGGTAATAAAACTGTCAATTAAATAAGTACATTTTGTGAGAATGTGCATTAATTGACTTTAAAAAATGGGGCTGAGGTTGTAGATCACAGGGGATTAGCGATAATCACGCAATGAAAGCTCCATTAGCTTATGTTTCATGACTCGGCGAAACCATCTTGTAATTTAGGCGCGCTAAGTGAGCGGTTGCACACTCCCCCTTGCTGTTTACTCCTCCACTGGAGCTCTGTAATAGCCAGGGTCAGAAAATTAATGCTAAATTGGAAGCTTTACCTAAGTTCTAAAAAGGTATGGAACATTTCCTCAAACTTCTGAGAATATGACGTGTTGTCAAACAACAGGATAGCTGGCTGAGCTTCTGAGATAAACTTATCAATATGGTAGTTTGAAAGGATCTTAGCAAAATTCTGTCGGAGTGTTTCATTTTCTATACAAGGCTATTGGCTTCCAATAGCCTCACAGTTACCATAAGACTAGTGAAATATTAGAAATAGCATTCAGAAATGTTTGTGACATTTAGTGACATCCCTGTACCCATTTTGACTCAGAAGAGCCTATCTTAGCAACCACCTGTTCATATTTGATTATGTCTTTAAAATCATGACCCTGAGGATCATCATTCAGAGGATGATTTATTTGGTTGATTCAAGAACGTTAGAAGAATGAAACTCTGATTAATTTTAAAAGGCCCACTATGGCTATATAATTTTTAAATGCACTGCTTTTATTGAGGTTGATTTGAAACACCAGCCTCAGTGTTGATATAGAGGTATAAGCGCCCACCCCTTCAGATGTATGTTGCCCCACCACCCCCAGCAGCCCCATTGTCCATCCTCAGGACAGGAAACAGCTTTCAAATACATTTGGAAATAGCATTGTCTCTGTACAGACCAAGGCTCCATCCGCCAAGAGATTCTACAAATACAAAGGTTCTTAAACAAGTTTAAATTTCTCAATTTTTATATATAAAAATAAACATTAAACACAGAAGATACACAGGTAGGATTGTAATCACAAAGGATAGAATATTCTGTTGAATATTGTGCAAAGACTACATAGTTAATGTCATTTCCCAGCTTCATTTTTGTCGGTGGCACATTAAAGTGTTTTTATATAGATGATGATGTCGCCGGGACCAGCAAACATGTTAATATTCTCGAGAGACGGTTTTTGATCATTCTTGTCAGTAGCAGGAGCATTTATGTAAAAGAAAAAGCCTGGGACAAAACGAAGGACCTACACAAAACGTTCGGTCCACTCTGCTCTCGTGCCCCGTGGAAGCCATCCCTGCTTCATGCCCATGTGTTTTTTTGAAAACAGCAATAGCACACAGACCCGATGGCAAAATTTCACTTCTTGCAACAGATCTTGCCCGAGATTGAAGAAGTTGTAACATGAGCTTTGTGATCATTTAAACTTAAAAGGCCAAGAGGTAGCAAGCTTTGTCCTGCTGAGACAGAGATGAATAAAGGATAAATAAATAATGAAGTCCCGCTGGGCAGAGGGTGGCTCTCCACGGAGGCACAGGGAGTCCCACTTTGAAGCTTTCAACCAACGTGTCTCCTTCACATAAGCTGACAGCGTAATGGAGAGGATAAACCACGATCATGCGTGTGTTATAGGAGGGCATGTCTGCGATATAGGATTCACTAAACTGGGATTTATTATTATGTATGCGGATTACTGGAAGGTGCCTCTGGATGCTATTACAAATAATTTAGAATCAAATCACGATAGGTCTAGAGGTGACAAACTTGGCCTTACACATCATTTTAAACATTTGACGGTTATTGAGTATTAATCTTTTCAGCACATACTTTGTTCTTCCTCCCTCCGCAGGATCAGGGAATAGAAACAGAGATTGAAACCATTTGTCCTTGAGTCATAGGATAATATCGTAATTCTCATCCTGCAAGAGTCTTAATAAGGCATCCTTGAAGGAGAATGCTTTTGATTAGCCATATCCCATTTCTGCAGACGTTCTCTTTCTTTCACCTCACAAAAATCACACCATAAAGGCATTTGTAAAGCACCTATAAAAAATGAAATATTTGTACAAAGCTTTGTATCATTTTGATAAGTTAGATCATCGGCAAATAATTTTTATTTTACTCCCAATGTAGGATATGTTATAAAGAATCATTATGAGATTCAAATATCTGCATGTATGGGTTGAGTTAGAGAGTTTGCAAAATTTTTTTATATTTTTATGCCAAGGACCTACACTGTTTATGTGTGTGTGCATGTGTTTGAGTGTGCACACACTTTCCAATATACACACATACACATATTACATATTATTTATATATAGTAACATAAACACACATACACACATGCATATAGTATGTAGACATATTACATTTCACAAAGCAAAAACACTGCAGGCATCAGAGTCCCACAATTACTCAGTAATAATTGGTAATGTTTTAAGGAAGAATACACATACATGTTTAGACATAGGAGGAGTCTTACAGTCAACATTTATTGCTGCGGGATTTACTCTAGTAAATAAGTTCATCTCAGCAAAGTGCATTTGGTGAGTTTCAGCATGCTCTTCACTTACTCTAAGATATTGGGAGGTGCATCTTTATCTAAATGCTCCTTCATATAGCACATGTTCGTCTACAGTGAGTGAAATTCACACCTCCTTTCTCTGGGAACTAATATTAATTAATTATGAGCATTTTGTGGTACTTAATACTGAAGTTTCTAGAGACCGATTCCAGAGCTGTTCTATTTGCTACCTTGTTAAATTGGGCAAGTTTCTCAGCTTATCTCTTGCAGATACTAGCCTATAAAATAAATTCAATTTTAGTACTTATTGTTGAAGGGTTCTCTGAGGAAAAAATGATTTTATTCTCATGATGTTCTTAGAACAGAGTCTAAAGTTCTCATTAAATGTCTATAGTTAGGGTGTCCACCCTTGCTTTCTCATTCTCCCAGGAGAGTCGCCTTCAGGAATAGCAGAGCGCGCCAACTCTTTACAACCAGGTCCCCCTGTAACTACCTTAGTCCACCCCATTACTTCCCTCATTGGCTTCCTGATCGTCCGTTAACTCAAGTGGTTCCAATTATTTCTGATTAAGTTTCTCATTAGGATTTCTCATTGTCATTGGATTAAGTGGGAAGGCTTGGTAACAACTGGACAACGTCTGCTGCTGACAGGCAGAGGCCATCTGGGAGGCTCATGCCCTGCACGAGTTCCCCGTCCGCCCACCACTCAGGAGCCCAGAGCTGAGAGGCGGGCTCTGGGGCACGTGGAGGCCCAGGACCCCTGAGGTCCGGAGGCCAGGGACTGGCTGCTCTTTGTAATCTTTCTCTGCTTCGAAACCCATAACCACAGTGGCCATGTGGCTGACCATCAACTCTGTTACGGGTTTATAGTATTCCAGGAAGTTGTGTTTTTATATAAGAAAAAACACAGCTTATTTGAACTCTCTCATCTTTAATAATTGGCCACTTGTGCGCCAAACTTTTTATTCAGCAATGGTCTCCTTCACCAATTTCAAAGCCAAGTCTGAAGCTCCAATTTTATCACCAAATCTCTAAGAAGATGCTTAGATATCGCAAATATTCAAGTCTTAATTGACCCTCCAGTCTAACTTTCCACATTCTTTGATTTTATCCCTCTGCTCATGCTCACTTTCTGTCTGCAAATATGATTAACTTTTTAATCTTATTTGAATCTTAATCTTATGGAATACACCAAAATTATTAACTCCAAGAGGAAGCGTCCTTCCCACACAGGTGACTCTAATGCTCATTTAAAAGATAGTTTTTTCCTTGATTATTTGTGGGGAGCTGTTTTTAACCACAAATAAAGGTACACAACACAAAAATATTCCTGAAATCCTTGCTAATAGTTTCACCTCAGGAAAGCTGGATTTTAAGGCAACAAGTATAATATTTCTTCTTGATGGAGATGACCAGCTGGCTTTCTCATTTATAATTTTTTGCTAAGTCCTACAGAAAATTATAAGGTTTTTCTAAACATAAAAAATTAGAGCTAAGCTTATATTCTAACAATTCAGAGCAGTTCTGACACAGACCAGTGTTTCATTCATTAAATTCTTAAACTTTCCAAAACCAAACACTCCAGCCATTCAAATTTCAAAGCTAAACATGAGTATGCTAAAAAGATTTTTATTTAAAAATAAAAGCCAAGTGTGTGGATAGATGTTTGCTTCAATTGGAATAAAGTGTCTGATATCCTGCATGTTTGTGGGGTGGTTGGGCTCCTGTGTTGTATTTTAAATCACTATCATATTTAAACCAGTGTGATGCTGGAGGAGAGAGAGTAGTTCAGATTAATCTGAACAAAGCAGAACTTTTAGAATATATATTGATTTGCGACCTCCCCAAATACTTCCATAAATCATGATCGCAGTGTGCCATTCTTGTGTGCCCTTGATTCTGCAAACTATAATCTAATCTTTTACCTCCAGCCCTCCAGAAAGGAATATTTTTCTTAGCATTTCTTCTTTCTATGCATTTTACTTCCCTTTTCTTCTTTTTTATTTACCTACAATATTGCTAGCTGTACACATGCAGCTGATATCTCAAGGTCACCAGAATGAACTAATGAATAATATTTTTGTTCTTAGCGGGATTCTTGCCCATGAGTTTAATAAACTAAGAAAAAAATAAACTCACAAACACACCGTTGTTTCCAAGCTTCTAAATGCAACTTCTAAAATGTTTAAGGGCCAAAAATCTTCATTATTACAAATGCTTTATGTTTATGACTTAAATTATATATAAACCATCCTTACCATCTTTTCTATTTTCTGTGCCCACAAGAACATTCTATATGATTTGACATTTGCATTCGGGATAAAACAAATCGATGAATGTTTTGCAATTTTCATTTCATATGAAATCAAGAGCAATATTATTCTGGTAACATTCAGGGAATGATTAGTCCTGTCTCATTTATATTTATTACTCTTTTCTATTTTGATAATTTTTCACATATTCTGATTATTCATCACCACTCCTCACACCATTGATTGGCTATAATGAATACCGCGCACTCTACTCAACTGAAATAGTTCTCCTTTGTTGGATTCACATTGGAAAATGATAAAAACGAGTCAGATAAATATATTGAAAGGAGAATGTGAAAATGGATTGGAGCAAGACAACTGAAAGGAAGAAAAAAAATTATGAAAGACTATATTGGAAAAGGAAAAGGTACAAAAATAGCACATGTTAGCAAGAAAGAGATTCTATGAATCAATTGCACCTTTGTACTGTGTTTCTTAATACCTTCTCCTCTGAAACATATTCTAAAGAATCTCCAAAATCAAAGAGTCTTTAATGGAATGCGCTTTCCCTGAAGGGTACCAACTTGACACACTTCTTTCAGCAGAGTTTGAATTCTATAATGGAAATATCATGACATTAACCAAAGGTGTTCCTAACTGATCTGAATTAAATAGCTACAAACCAAAGGCAAGGTCCCCTTAGGAATTTGAATATGGAATGATAATGACCTAATTTATTCAGAATACAAAGTGAAGCTTCAGTTCAGCAAAGCAATTATAATTTCTGTCTTGCAAAAATGTTTTATTTTAATCAGAACAGTCAGGTTATTTTTCTTTTATAATAATTGCTTGCTATCTATAACACAATATCTATCATCTATCAATCATCTATTGATCAGCTATCAATCATCTATTTAACATCAATTCATCTCTCTAAATGCTCATTTCTGAATACGAACCTTGTAATCAGTTGAGGTTAAAAAATATAGGTTGCTATTTGCTATAAGGACTCTAAATCAACAAACTATTCCAACTAAGCTTGAAAATATTGAAAAATTAAAATATAACATATGATTGAAAATATTAAAATATAATAATAAGTATGAGGGATTGGTGAAGATTTAGAATGAAATGTAAAAATAATAAAAAGAAGAATCTAGGTATTTATCTCTGATTAGGTTGAAACATTGGAATAATTTTTAGAAGGATCAAAAATTCCTAAAGAGTGTTTTAAATTAAAGAAAATAGTTCTATTTTATTTATGTTTATTGGCACCATATGATCCACATACTTCAAACAATTTCAGAATATGTTGTTGCTTATTTTTTTGTGGTTCTACCTTTTTGTTATTAGTATTATTTTTTATTTTTTTAAATAAAAATTTGAGACTTTATTTGAGATCACATTGCTTCACAACACTGTATGTTATTTACAGGTTTAGCTGTACACCTCTTCTGGGATATTTTATGTGCCATGTCCACCACCAAAATAGCCATAGTCGTCCACCATATCTAAATGGATATTTTGAATATTTCTTGCCTGGCATTCACTCAGGCACATGCGACAGGTGTTTTCTGTTTCTCTGCGCGGGTCTCGTCTCTCCACTGCCAGGTCTGCAAATACCAGCCAGTTGCACCTCCTTCACATTCAGTATCTGCTTCAGTGCCAGCCAAAGGCAGGACCCCTGAGAGAAGGGCTGGAAACAGGAGGGATCTCCTGACTGTCTCCTTGTGGGCCTCTCCTCCTGGGGACTGCAGTCCGGTGCTCTTGTCAGCCTCTGAAACACTGTTTTTCCTTTTGCTTTCTTAGTTGTTTATGATGGGAAGACAATTTTGATCAGAATTACTCCTGCCTTTTAACCTGAACTGGACAGTGTGTGTACATGTATAAATAAGCTGCTGTTCATATGTAAATACATATATGTAAAATAGCTTTATGTCTAAGTAAATTGATTGTTAATGTTTTCATAATATGCTATCACTAAGAAATTACTAAAACACATGCGTGTTAACATACATACATAATATGTATACAGATATATACATATCTGAATCTTATCTAAAATATACAAATGCACATTCTGTCCTATATGTCAAAAGCTGATGGCAGTAATTTGTCAAAATGTTAATGATTTTTCAGTCATGTCATTTTTATTTTTTAAGATTTATTTTATTTATTTATTCATATAAGAACTGGGGTACAGGCCAGAGGTGCAGGGGGTGAGAGGATTCAACAGAGACAGCGTGGGGAGCAGAACAGGCAGACTGACTGAAATCCACTGCTGAGGGGAGCAGCGGGGAGCCAGGAGAGGTCTGCTGTGCCGTGTGGGTAGCTCCCTGGCCGAGATCGCACTCAGGCCACAGGGGCTGGCGATTGCTTGATAGTGCTGAGACTTAACCCTGCACCACCAGGGAGGCCCAGCCATGTCATTTTTAAAGATGATACGTCTAAGGACGGTTGTGAGCCAGGAGTAAGAATGATATGTGTATTGCCACAACGTAGTCATTTTTATACAGACTGTATGCATGATCTTCATTTAGCAAACAATTGATGTTCTTTAAGTCTGAGAAGCTTGAATGATTTAGAACCTCAGATCGCCAGTGACTTGCATCAGAAGTAACCAACGCGCCTTCTCCTGGTCCCCACAGGCCTGGGAGCCGCCACAGGCTGCGTTTTTTGTGTCTGTCCCCACCTCTTCGCCTGTAGCAAAGGGAAGATGAGCAGAAGCAAACAGATTAAACCAGGAGCTGTGATGTTCTTTGTCGCTTAGAAGCTTGCTGTTTTTAACCCCATCCTGTCATTGTAATTCACCATCCACATTTCGAAAACTCAACTTTTTAGTACTTCTTTCCCTGCAGCTGCACACGCAGGTGCAGGTTTGAAGCAGTAGAAGAAATGAAGAGTTTATCATGCAAATAACAGTGTCATTTACCCCACCAAACCCTGTCATTGATGTGATTGATCATAATGTTAAGATTTCCCCTTCTGATCACTGAGAACCACTGGATAAATAGACCGCAGGGTGTTTTATTGACATGGTGGCCCCTAATAGCAGTTTGTCTATAAAAAATACATATCATTTTCCTAACAGAACCGAGGTTTTTGCTCTGTAAGTGCATCTTACTCTTGCTTTCAGATGAGAAATACTATATCATTTTGTTTTCTGCTGTGCATTTGCCATAGTCCTTAAAGATTTCACACAAAGCAGAATAAATCACCCAGACATGTAATATTCACACGCGTGGCAGTTTAAGTGAAATGAGGACTGTTCCTTTTAATTCAAACTCCTGTTACTTTTTTTGTTTTAATTTTTTTTAAGTTAAGTGCCCCAGGGGCACAGGGATGGACCATCAATATGCTATTGGAATAAATTGGTCTGGCTGGCTTCTGGAAACGTTTTTTGAAGGATTAAATATATCCAGGAGAGTTAGGCCTTAATGTCCAGCTGTCTTCTGTACTTCAGAAGAAAAATGTATCAGAAGCAATCTTTTATTTGTCTATATTTCATGAAGCAGAAAGTAGTAATAAGTGAAACTCTATGGAGGCACCGAGAGGAAGGAGACATCGTGTGCCTCTATGTTAAAAGATGCAGAGACAGGTAACAGCATCTTGAATGACTGACAAACTTTCCTTTGTGAAAACAGGGCACATGATTTCAGGGGAGGAAAACATATATCTACAAAAGATCAGATTCAAAGTGGCGAGTGCGCTCTATGTAGATGACATTTTGAACTTGTTAAAGCTACCTCCTACCAAAACAAGTAGAAAAAAATATATAATTCAAAATATTGCCACATCTAAACTTGTTTCCAAAGCTGGGATAAGCTGATACACAAAAAGTATTTGTTTGACATCTGCTTTATCTTAGCTATGCTTTGAACTCTCAATAGTTAGCTTATATTTGAACTGCATAGTTTTAAAGAAAAATCAAAATGCTGTAAACATTTCACTGAGGCCATTACTCTCTAATCAGCAAGACTGAACCACTGAAATGTCTAAACATCAGTTTATCTCTCTTTTACCAAACTCAACTTTCTATCTTTTTTCTTTTAAAGATTTATTTATTTATGCATTCAAGAGCTGGGGTACAGGCCAGAGATATGGAGGGTGAGAGGATTCACCAGAGACAGAGTGGGGAGCAGAACAGGCAGACGGTCTGAAATACACTGCTGAGGGGAGCAGTAGGGAGACAGGAGAGGTCTGCTGCGCCATGTGGGATTCTCCCTGGTTGGCCAGGGATCGAACTCGCGCTGCAGAGGCTGCAGATTGCTTCATAGGGCCGTGCTTAACCCCTTGCGCCACTGGGGAGGCCCCCAAACTCAACTTTCTATGTTGAAATCTAAGCAAGATCTTGCTTATGCTTCTTCTGGAGATGACAAAAAGTAAGTGTTACAGCCATTGCATATGGCACCATTTAAGGTGACTTGAATTCCATGTTTCCTGTTGACAAACTAAATAAAGGAAAAAGTAAACTGATGTGAACTATAATAACAGTAATCTTCAGATCCAGCACTGTTTCACCTTGTCCAGACATGGTCTCAGAACAATTAAGGAGAGAGTATCTTCCAGGAATAGGTCTTTTTTGAGTTTATAGTGTTTGGTTTTCCTTTTATTCAGTATCAAATAAATATAAAATATTTGAACAAACATTCTTGCTGGTCAATTCAGATTTATTTTTATCTTCATCTCCTCTTTAATTTTCCTTTGACTTTATGACATCGGGGTCAATGTGAAGGTCCCATCTGTCTTCTGCACTGGCAACACAAAATGATGATGTTTGGGGACAAATTATTATTTCCAATAAGTCCTACTGTTTGGGGAGAGAGTATGTGGGGGAAAAGGGGTGAAGGAGGAGGAGAGAAAAAAAGGAAGGGAGGGAAACAGAGGACGTATGAATTTGTTAGAAGCATGTTCACTTTCATTGATGACTAAATCTAAGGGCTGTTTTTTCCTGGAGGAAAAGAATAATTATTAAAATTTTAAGACGGCGATAAAATTTTCTAAATGCTCCAAATCAGGGTTTACATTTCTGTTTTGTTGATTCCTTATGAGTGCTGACTTTATCCACTGCTGCCTGAATAGAAAATAAAGGAGAGCCTGTAAGAGATGTTACCACAGTATTAGAACGTGAAGTCATCTCTCTCCCTATCTTTGTCTACAGTGCGTATAGACAAGGGGGTTGTGCAGTGCACTTGTATATAATCTAATACAGGTACCAGGAACCAAGTAATAGGTGAGTCTATTTGTATGAAATACATAAAAGAGGTAAATCTGAAAAGACAGAAAGTCAGGTTAGAAAGCTTTTGCCTTTTCAGACTGGGGAACGAGAGATGACTGCTAATGGCCATGGGGGTTATTTTGGGATGACAAAGTGTTGCAAAATCAAATTAAAATGATGGTTGTGTAACGATGTGGATAGACTAAAAACCATTTAATCGTATATTTCAAAATGTAAGCTGTATGGCATTGAATTATAAACTCAACAAAACATTAGGAAACGTAAAAAAGAGGACTCATCACAGACTCAGAAGAGGAGGAAATTAATTTCAAGGAAACTTACTCTACACGCAATAGAGGACGTTCTTTCCACTGAAGGAAACATATATGGAGATGCTTGGTTCTACGCAACAAGAAAATGAATAGCATTAGAAATGGCAAAAATGATGATACAATGAAAACATTTTATTTTTATTCTCCATCACTGTGAAAGTTAACACTTTCTAGTCTATGTGAAAGTGGACTCATGAGCAGTGACAGGAGGATGGAAGGGCGCATGAGGCTGCCCTGGTTTAAGGCCCTCACAGCACAGATGGCGTTGAATGTGTCCTCCAGACGGTTCTCTTCTTTAAGGACAGAGTTGTAAGCTCTCAGGGAGCCCTGTTACAATAAGCAATAGAGGAGACAATTGGGGGTCATAGAAATGCACGTTGAATCCAGAGGAGTGAAATAAAGAAAATGGATGCCGACCTGTAATGGAGAGGAAGGTGTCACATGACTAAAACTCAGACTGAGGAGGAACATCTCCACCTGCTGCTCCAGGCAACTCCACACCAACACCGAGTGTAGAACTTGCTGCTTGCAGAAGTTTCCAGGTTCCTGACAAGTGACTGGGTAATGAGCTATTTCTAATGCATGGTCTCCTATTACAGCCACTGAGCTAGCAATAAGAACACAGATATTTATGTGTGGATTTGATTTAAGACCCAGACCTTACTCCTGAGAAATATAGTCTGTTATTAAAACAAAATCGACAAATGGGAAATAATATATAAAATACTAATATTTTCAATTGCTTAGAACGAAAGCTATTTGGATGGTGACACAAGATGTATAGCAAACTGTGAGGAATGGAGCCAAATAACACTTGTATAAAGTGAAGGCAATCAAGGGTTTTTTGTAATGATATCACTAATCGTATTTATTATAAACCTAGGGAAATCATTCTTAAAACACACTTCTAATTTAAGAATCTACACTATGCTGACTTTATGATGCTATCAAAATCTCTGATTTATAAGCCTGTTTCCACATTCTAAGCCCAAATTGCTTTGACAAGGTTAAAAGATCAATAATTTCTAGGAAGAGCTGATACTTAACTGAGAAACTTTTTCCAGATTAAATGTTGAAATCACGGCTCAGCGCAATCATGTTTTATCTATATATGGTGCAGTTTAACTGGAGAGAAACTAAACAATCAAAAAATTGGTACAAAATATTTTTCTCCTTCATCCATAAAGAAAATACATCAAAGTAATATCTAAGAGTAAAAAACCTATAAAATAAATGCCCTAATAACAGTTAAATCTTTTAAAAGTTGAGGTAAAGTCACAATAAACTATTACTTTCTTTAGTGCTGTGATAAACTCATCTGTCTGCCTCCATTTGTACATCTAAACACAGCCTTTATTAGCATATGTGATCATTTCTAGAATATGGGTTCATCTCACCTTCCTATTTAGTTACCTCAGTTAATGTGTATATACCCATGCTTGGCTACAAGTAATAATTTGGCAAGAGGGAACTCTTAATACTTCAATGATGAATAAGTGTCACTTTCACTAGAAATGCAGTTAGTGGAGAGATGTGTGTTGGTTCTCATATTCAGAAATTAAGCAGAGGGCTGGAAAGCATTCCATAAATACACGGTGTTGTAGAACCCAATTTTAATATTATCTATCATAAAATTAAATTTTACTATCTTTCATATTGTTAATTGTGCAATAAAGAGAAAGTCAATATTCCTTTTACCACTTGGTCTAACTTTATGTTAGCTTTGGTTTTATTGAGATATATCTGTCAGCTTAATACCCCAATCACTCTTTCTGAACATATGAAAAGGTTATAAAGAGGGAGAAGACTATGAGATATTTGCATTTTTTGGTTCCTTCAAAGTCATCATTTTCAAATACAAAACACAGAACAGAAAAATCATTGACACAAACAATGCAAGTATCTCCTTTGCTCTAATAAATTAGGTTTTGAAAATAAGTCATGTCCAGAGAGGCTCTGGACATAGTGCACATATACCCCCATGGACTAGCTTCCTTTAACTGCATTTAATTTAAGATTATCTATACATTTAAAGAGGACAATCACCAGACATGGAAATATTCGTATACTTAAAATTTTATTGGGACTATGTTGATTTCCACTCCTGCAAATTAGAGCATAAAATAAATAAGAAAAAGTAAATAAAGAGACATGCCCTGTATTATGTGCACTAAAGTCTTCAAGCAAATACACCCTCAGATATTTAAAGTAGATGACTCTGAAAAGGGAAAGATTGCTTGAGTCCATGTCATTCAGCATGAACTGTTCTGAAGATCTGCTCACTATTTTATTTAAAATCCTCATGGAAGCAATAATATTTTAACTTAATGAAATAAAATATTGGAAGCATAGATTTAAAGTAATTAGTAAGATAATAAAATTTAATAATAATATAAAATATTATTGCTTCCATGAGGATTTCAAATAAAGTTCAATTTACTTGCTTTGCAGAATAATGACTACCATAAAATATATATGTAGAACACAGCCAGAGATACCGCATTAAAAATAATTATGGCAACTCTTTTAGTATACATGACACTATTTCCTACCAGAACTCTACTTGGCAGTATTTTTCCTATTTTTGTCTTTTTAAGTAACTCATGGGAAATGTGCATCACTTTATTATTTTTTTTTAAATTTTATTTAAATTTATTCATTTTATCATCATTACTTTTTGTGTCTTGTTCATTAATTGGTGGACAATGCTTATGACCAAGTCTGCTAAGCAGAGGCAGAGACCGCTGAAACCATGGGCATTTTGGCCTTTCCTCCTTTAAATTCCATGCCTCTGTCATGTTCAGGTCCTTTCCAGAGCTGTTGCAGCTACTAGCGCTCCTGGGAAGTCTCAGATACACTCTGTGGCCACCATCGCTCCCCACCCCATTGCTTCAGTCTATGGAAATTTGAGTCGCTCTTTTAGGTTTTGGTTTTACATTGAAAAGCTGTTGACAGGCCCAGAGTATGCCTCTCTCTGGAATATTTACAAGTAGAGGAAAGAGAACGATCCTGTAGGACTTGAAGGCTACACTGGCATTACACTATAGCCGGAGAACCAGGTATAGAAGTAAATCAATTACAGCACAATAAAAGTGAGGCAGGTCATTTATCTTTGTAAAATCTGTGTAAGAACCTATCTTTACAGAGCATTCTCTGTCACCAGGCGACACCCCCAGTTCAAATCCATACTCCGCACACGGTGCCCGCCGTGGGAGGGCCGTTCAGGTGATGTTTTTAATCTCAGCCTTAATCTTAAAGGACAATGAAAACTGAATTATTATTTCAGTCTGGATGGCTGGAGAGCATATTGTGAGACTTTGAAACTTTATAACTTAACTTGAATTGTTAGATTTTGAAATTAATACAAATTAATACTGGAGTGTTGGGGTTTTGAAAAATTGTAGTTACCTGCAGGCACCTGGATCTCAGACTCCCCGGTGTCCAGGACTGTGAACAATGGACTTGCCTCATTGAAGACACTATGTTGTGATAGTCCAGGTCCACGGTCCAACAGGGTCACCGCTGACCTCCTTCAGCTGCACAGCAGGATTATGGCCTAGAGCGCTTACCCAGTGGTGAGGGTTCCCATGTATAGGGCCAGAAAATCCTCTATGTGTACCCTGGGAGGCAGAAAATACAATGGAACGCCTTCAAATGAATGTTATATAAAGAAAGGAGTAAACCAATTAATATTCTAACAGAAAATGAGGATGTGTTAGAAAATGAGGACATAGAACATGGAAATAGTAGCTTCATTTTTTTGAATAATCGCAATAGAGACCACTTAACATGGACAGAAAACATAGTATGGGTCTGGCTGGCCAATTCACACAACTGGTGTGTCCATCGTCACCAAGTGGACAGCAATGCGTAATACAGAAGATCCAAAAAACTTCATTAGAAAATATATTTGAAGGCCCAAAATTGTGATGGAAATATACTTTTCTTCCAAGTGCTGTGAGATAAGTAGATAATTCAGTTGCATGTGAAGTCACAAATAGCATTTCATTGTGTTCATAAAAAAATTCACAAAACTTCACAATGAAATAATCATATTTTCTTTTGTGAAACTACAAAGAGCCAAAACTGATAGACAAACATGGGAAATCTAACAAACAAGACCTTCCTGAATGGAGGGGATTACATAGCTGATAAAAAAACCAAAAACTCCTGTTAAAAATGAAGTTTAAACTATTTAATGTAGAAAAAGACAACTCATCACACATAGTGGCCAAAAGGGGATTCACCAATTGCAAATGTGCATTTGAGGTGGGTTCAATATCCCAGGGAGTCCAGGAATATAAATAAATAACACCCTATTTTCAGACTTTGTTCCTAGCAGTGTGAAGAATGTAAAAGTCCTTCATTTCCATTGTTGGTGAAAGAGGAATGTGTTTTTACCTCTCAAAAGAGTAATTAGAAAAAGGGCTATTAAAATTAATTAATTCCTGTTGCTTATGCTCACATATGCTCCATATTTATTCTCTACTCTTTAGTAGTAGAGGAGAGCATGGGGAAATATAAAGAGAGGGATTGGTTTAATGCAAAAATAAATTGTGTTTTATCCATAAAAGAAAAGAATAATTAGCTATTTAAAGGAATTAGATCCATAGCTAGAAATAGAGACGTTAATTATTTATTAAGTTAGGAAGTATGACACCATACTTGTAAAGCAAATAATAGTGATGATAATAATAATTAAACTATAATAATTACATAGTGAACATTTATTTATCACACTTATTGTGGGTTATTCACAAAATGTGAATGTGGTATAGAGGGAATATAGGAAGCAAAAAATTACCCAGTGTAGTGTGCTTCGAAGATTGACACATTCATATCAAAATCATACTTAGTATTACTGATTTTATTTTAAAAAGACAAAGTTGTTATTAGGCAAGAAAATGTCAAGTGGAAAATGGAATAAAATAAGAGGTCACGGTCTAACTATCACTGTGTCCTCTGACCAACATTTCCTCTACAACTGTATAGCTGCTACACGTACAGGTGACATCCTTGAACTTGATTTTATTTGTATTGTCTACTTCACTGTCAAATTTAAAGACAAAATAAATGTATAGATGTACTACTTTGAGAGATAATGGTTTAAAGACAATAAAACATATTTCATCATTCGACATTTCAATGAAAGACATTATTTTTCTTTGTATAACGCTGCACAATCGTTCTTTAAATTCACGTAAGTCCTGATTTGTTGATGGACCTGAATGGAAACATACTTTCTAAAAATAGAAAAATTGGTTTCTCCTACTCCCTTATTATTAGTCACTATTTATTGCTGAAAATTATGGACTTGATTTTCTGTAGTACAGTCTCCTAGTCCCCATTCCAGATGAAAAAATAAAGCCCAGAAAACAGAGCATGTCACATCCCCTGCACCAGTTACCTGATTTGTACCAAAACGAGTCATCGGAATGTTTTTATGCCTACTTAGAGCAGGATACAATTCTGAAAACCACTGTCATTTAGGAGCTTTAATTAAAGAGATATACGACATACTTAAGTTAGTGTATATAAAATGATGAATCACTATCATTCTAACTTGCATTTATCTAAATTAGTATATTTAGATATATTTATTAAAAATCAATATTTTGATGATATTGCTGTAATATAATAGGAATAACTTTCTATTTAATTAGAAAATTGAATCTTTCAAAGAAATAATACAGGAACAGGGCCTCTCCGGTGGTGGTTGAGCGCTGGGTTGCGAAGCTGCCTGCAGCCTCTGCAGCGCCGGTTCCATCCCCGGCCGCCGGGCGAGAGTCCCACATGGCGTGCAGACCTCTCCTGCCGCCCGCTGCTCCCCTCAGCGGTGTATTTCGTTAGTCTGCCTGTTCTGCC
Source organism: Talpa occidentalis (assembly GCF_014898055.3). NCBI lineage: Eukaryota > Metazoa > Chordata > Mammalia > Eulipotyphla > Talpidae > Talpa > Talpa occidentalis. The sequence continues at coordinate 117,201,301 of NW_023605194.1, forward strand.
ACCCCCCCCACCCCCGGCTCTGGTGAATAGTGTAGAGTTTAGGTGGCGCTTCTAACTGTACATAAATAAATAAATCTTTAAAAAAAAAGAAATAATACAGGAACAATTATTCTTGGTTGAATAAAATTTACTCATATCTATGAATTCTTAAAATTTATTCTAATTAAAGTTGACATTCTATGTAATTTGTTCTGGACAGGATGCCTTGTAAAAAGTTTATTTTCTTTTTTTAACTTTGGTTAGCTAATTCTTAAATCAAGGCACCTTAGTATTAAATTTATTTTTTTATATTCTTGGGTTTACCTTTGGCTAAAATCTGAGAATTTTTACTTTTCAAAGTCTTGCTAAAAAGAATTCCAGTTCAGTCTAGGGATATGATTTCGACAAATTCAGATAGGGGTCCACTGAATGAATTGTGATACAACTCAGATGGCTCAACTAAATGAAAACACTTATGTTAAGCATTGCTATTTTAATTTTAAACACTATAAAGTAATTTTAAAGGAAAAGAAAGGTGCTCAATTCAAAGACTATGCAATCAAATTTTCCAGGTGATTTATGGAAATAAACATTAGAATCAATAATTGTAAATATTGTAAATATTTTGTACTTTTTTACAATGTGAAAATATTTCCTTGGACATTTTCTAAAGACCATTCAAATAGAGCATAAGTGATGTTGAATCGTAGACATGTTTTAAAAAAATCAAAGAAAATAGGATCATTGCAATTCTTTGGGTTCAAATATCTAATGGAGTAGAATTAACATGGAAAAATACAAAATGAGGAAATATTTTTACACAGAATACATTAAATGTGATTGCAAATGCTATAAGTTTTTAACTCAATTCAAAATTCTGAGATGTCCCTATAAAATATGCAATAAAAGTAATAAATTCAATCTTAGCATATTGCCTTCCAGTTGTTTGAAGCCTAAATTATTTATCAGAAACACAGAATGATGTAGGAAATTCCACTTATGTCTCCTAATAATGCCCACCACCATTAAGCTTTTCATTACGATTTTTGGTTTGTTTGTTTTCCTATTTGCAGAGGTACCGAAGCCTGAATTTATAGTTTAATTTCTACTGTGTATAGAAAATAATTATATAATCCTTATTAGTAAAGCTGAACTACACATGCTCTGTTTTATACTTGTTAGAGTGGTCCAGGCATAATAACATCATTAAATGGAATAATCAATTATATTACTATTTATTTTTTTATAATGGTAGAGTATTAAAAAGTCCACGGGATGTTTATTCTGTTTTATTTTCCTCCTGTGATTCCAGAATAGTGTAGAGTTTAGGTGGCTTTTGAATCATCCTGACTGTATTCTGTCTTGTAAGTCCACCCAGGGAGGGCAGAGCTGCGTCTTCATTGTCTTTACGGGAAGGCGCTCCCCAGAGTTACCCAAGGGGGATCTTTGTGGGCAGATGCCCTGGCACTGAGCACACTGTGCTTTCTCCAGGAATCCAGCCGCCTGCATCCTAGGAAGGCACTAAGGCTCTCCAACGGCATGGTCGTGCATCAGCCCTGCCAGGTAGCTGGAAGGTAGCATTCTGGAAGACCCCTCCGCACCATCTGCTCCTCACCAGGCATAGCTGTTATCAGTCCTATTCTGTCCCCGCCATGGCTGGCTACAAACTAGGAATGGAAGCACAAGGCGCTTCTCTGTGGCTTTCTCCATTCAACAACCTCCTCCCTCTTCACACCACTGCCAACCACATCTTTCCAGCGGGCCCTCCCTGATGACCCAGCCTCCTCTGTGCCTCTGTCCTGTTGGGCAGCCAAAGCCTTGTCTTCACTGGACCTTTGCTGGACAGTTCTCCTTGATCTGACACATAGATTAACCCTCCATACCCATCAAGTTCCATTTTGTGTAACCACTTGTCTCATACCTGGAGGGTCAGGTTCTCTGGTGAGTTTTAATAATTCAGGGGACAGTAAGCTCTAGAATACAATAAAGTTAAATAGCCAAAAGAAGATATTTGCTTCCTTCACAAGACAAAGTTGCCAGTGATCTCTCGGATCGATCATCTCTGCATTTGCTATGCAGATCAGAGTTCTCAATCCGATGTTTGGATGCCACCTTGGTAGGAGAGCTCCGTGGAAATCAAACCTGGATATAGTTATGGGTTAATCTGATAAAAGTTACTTCTTAAGGCAGAGCATAGAGTTGTTACTTAACTTGTGCTTACATTAATTGTTTATTCACATCAAGAAAATGGTCATTAAAAGACATTTAAACTGGGGGCCTTCCTGGTGGTGCAGGGGGTTGAGTGCAGCACTGTGAAGCTGTCTGCAGCCTCTGCAGTGTGAGTTTAATCCCCAGCCAGGGAGCGACCCACATGGCGCAGCAGACCTCTCCCGACTCACCTGCTGCTCCCCTCAGCAGTGTACTTCTGTCAACCTGCCTATTCTGTTCCCCACTCTGTCTCTAGTGAATCCTCTCACCTCCCACACCTCTGGCCTGAACCCCAGTTCTTGTGTGCATAAATAAATAAAAAAAAATCTTTTTTAAAAAAGACATTTAATCTGTTTCATAGTCTTTATGTTGATTGACCAAACTTCTAGGTTTGCTTTGATCATTAAGAGCCATTTTATCATAGAAATAACCTATGGATTTGTGTGGTCTTCATTGTCTCACCTACAAAATAGGGCACCAGTTACATGATTTTTTTGGGGTTCATCCCTCCTTTATTTCTTTTAATTTTTATTTTATATATTTTTACATCATTTTCATTAAAGAACTAGACATAAGACCTGAAACCATAAACTATATTGAAAGAAATACAGTTAAATGATCTTAACTGTCCCTCCCAGCTCCAGCACTTTATGATTGTGTCACTGTTACAACAAAGATGTGGACGTGTGTGTGTGACCATTCGGCAATTACCTGCATAGGCCAGATGTGGAGCTGGACCTGCAGAGACTGAATGGCTTCAGATTACAGCAGAGCCACTTTGAGCATGTTCTGTTACCATATATGCCCCCCACACTACTTTGTGGCAGTGGTTGCATTAGTATGCGACGTAGGTTCCAAACGTGCATCATTGAAAGTCAACATGGGCACAGACCACAGTAAGTGAGCAGCTACTCTGTCCTGGGATTCGTTTGTTTCATCTTTAAATTTAACTAACATGTGCTTAGATGACATTATGCTCAATGCACATAAAACAGTCAAGTGTGTTAGGTGATCATAACCGTAATATCCCTCCCAAGTTCCAAATGTTGGACCCATTCATTTTCCAAGTGGAAATATTTCTGAATGCTGCAATTAAATATGGTAGCAGCGTTGGTGACAAGGTCTCTCAGGTGTGTCTTTCCTATCAAAATCCACTACACTTCACCCCTAGAGCATTTGTGTGGATGCTGTAGATCACACAGTGGTCATGCATGGAAACAAACAAGTGGCATCATACATATAGCATGTGTGTGGATGTGTGTGGATGCTGTAGAGCATGTGTGTGGATGCTGTAGATCACACAGTGGTCATGCATGGAAACAAACACATGGCATCATACATATATTTGCATGTACATGCATAAAGAGAGACAGGTTATGTGCAGATTTGGGATATTGTTTTATTTCCTTTGTTAACCTTTGTGGGTTAGGTAATGTTCATCGCAGAAATGACAACTTATTTTACATGAAAGTAATTATGAAGTTCAGAAGATTGTCACACTCAATCTTTTGTTTTCATCTGCCCAAATTGCAAACAGTATATTGTTTAGCACAGTCCTTTACTCCTAAAATTGTACCCTTGCATTTATGTGTGTCTGCAGGGAAAATGCAGGCCCCCTGACTGAACTTGACAGGAGAATACACAAGGTTTTTAAGTATAATTTTTGTGTGAGTGGGTATGCACCCAGAAGGCCAAGGGCTGACCCACACCTTAAATCAGTTTGGATGAGCAAGATTCAAATTTCAAATATCTCTATGATTACCCATGGGGATAAAACCTTATTTAGTATAGGTTTTAAAATGGGCATCATAAACAATAAATGTGCTAAAAAGCAAAACATACTCAAAACCTGTCACTGTTTCAGTAACGTAGACTTTATAGTAGGCTTCTCCAGTATTAAATATATTTTACATTGACTTATATGAAATGTATATAAGATGAACATGATGAACCCTCCAACAGCTTCTCTAAAATATTTAAATTGATGGGATATTTAAAAAGACCTCACAATAATGGGGGTGAATAAAATTCAAGTTTTATTGGGTTTAGAAAGCCATCTTTAACCCTTGGATTGATTTGTTGAACACTTTCTGTCTGTAGGGTAAATGCAGTAAGCAGGCAGTTACTAGCTATTAGCCGCTTCATGCAGAGAGCTGTTTGAAGGTGTTTGCCCTTATCTTTGTCCTTGACTATAGCGTTTCCAGTGGATCTTGACCCAGACATTTGGATTTCATAGAGTCACTCTTCAAGAAGACTGTTGGATATCTTGGTTCATAGTTATGATAGCTGGAAAATTCCCTGACTTAATGGTTTTTAAAAATAAATGACGCCTCAGCTGAGGTCCTGTTCAACATCACATTCTTCAAGACCAGTTTTAATGCGGCGTGATGGGCACTCGCGTGGGTGAGTGCTATGTGGGCAGAATGCGGGCATGGGGCACCCTGAGCATACCACAGGTGCTGATGTGTCTGCTGATGTTTGCGGTGGCTCTGCCGGTGCTATCTGAGGAAAAAACCAGATCTGGGCTCCTCAGCCTCAGAGGAAGTCCTCTGCACGAGCACGTGCCATCTTGCCTGTTCTGGGTGCGCTGGCATCGTCATCTCTTCTTGTTTTGGTGATTCACGAGGAAGTCGGTAGCATGCCAGTGAGCATCCCAACATTTAGAAAGCAATGTCATGTGTGAGAGTCCCTTTGTGATCTGTAATAGACTTCGTATAATACGAAATGGAGCTGATGTATAAATCTTGCAAATGACATCTGAAAAGAACCCAGATAGACTGATGAAAACCAAAAGGCATCGAATGCATTTTTCACATTGACTGTGACAGTGATTTATTATGTTGTCTACGATGCTAAATATACATCATAAATCCCCCAACAGAGGTTGTATTGTATTCATTCATCTCTCTTTCGCGGGCCAACATTTCCTCTTTTCATAAACTTTATTGTATGAAGAGAATCATTATTTTATAAATGGCAGTGGAATCCGGTGATTTTGCATCACAAGGAAAGCCCCAGTGAGAGATTCTGTGTTTTTTTTTAAACTTCAGTAGAGAAGTTTAAACTGGAAATAAATGTTTCCATTCAAGATTCCCTCTCTGTGAGGAGAGAGACCAAAGTGAAATGTATGGACCCATCGTCCCGGTGTCACTTTCCCCGGGTGACACACACCAGGCAGCACCCAGAAAAATGGGAGCAAAACAACCTGCAAACCCGGCGCAGGGGCGAGTCCAGCGGCAGGCCACTGGATACGCCGACGGAACGGTCAGTTTTATTAAGAACAGTGTGAGCTGAACTTATCGTTCGTATTTCATTGATTTCTTTAATGTTTCCATCAAGGATACTACTAAATCACAAGAGTAATGAACGTGTTATCAGACACTAGTCAGAGGCCAGCGCCAAGCGTTTCCTACTGGGTGCTCACTTGTCTAATATGAACAGAAACAACTGTTTTCATCAGAAAAAAAGTAAAATATGTTTTGGATCTTAAGACTTGCACAAGCCTGGGATGTATGACGCAGCCTATCCTTCCCAGGATAACTTTCTACAGACAAGAGGACCAGTCACCACTAGCTGGACCTGGCCGGGGGCAGGGCTGGGTGGTGGTGAGAGGACTCCCCAGAGACAGAGTGGGGAGCGGAACAGGTGGATGTACTGAAATCCACTGCAGAGGGGGGCAGCGGGGAGACAGGAGAGGTCCGCTGCGCCCTGTGGGCAGCTCCCTGGCCAGGGATGGAACTTGTGCTGCAGTGGTTGGCGAGAGCTTGATAGCGCTGTGTCTTTAACCCCTGTGCCACCTGGGAGGCCCCATGTTTCAATGTTCTGTCAAAGACTGTGCCCGCAAAGTTTGCATCTTTGGTGCATTGTGAAGATTTCTGCCAAAGAAGTGTGCAGCTATGGTGCGGCTTTTAGTATAATCTGTGCTGTTTGCACAGTAATTGTATTTATGCATCTTAAAAGCACTTTGTTTTAGATCTCATTTCAGATTTTCAAATGACATCCTTTAATTCGGGAGTGGTCTCCACAACACGAGATATGGAAGGGGTGGCGGGTGAGGAGCAGGAGGAAAAATATACGCAGTTAAATAAGGGCAATTAAAATGGGAGGGGGTGAGCAGGAGAAGGCGAAAGAATCTCACTAACAAAATCTGAAGGGGTAACATATTGGAGTTTGAATCCTGAATTCTGAATTTGTTATTAACATGCTTGACATCCCAGCTTTTACTGTTCTTAATTGACAACTCATATGAACAATCTATTTCTAATCTACAGTGAAAATCAAAATCAGACTCCTGCTCAGGGATCTGTCCTTGACAGGAACAGAAATTTAATTTTCAAGAGTCGAAATGGAGGAATCAGCTTCTCCAGGAAATTTGGCACCATGAGATTCGGCAAAGAAATTGATTGTGAATGAAAGTGTAGTTTATAGAAATATTTAAAATGTCAAAATACACGTGTTTGTACCACTTCAAACGTATTTGTCGTGGGATATATTTTTTAAGTGTAGCACGTCTCCAGGAATATGTGTTAGTGGATTTTAACAGGATTATATTGCCTCTCTGTATTGTGTGAGAAGAATGTACCCGACATGGTCTGTGATGTCAAGATGCTCAAAATTACAGAGAACCTTTTAAAGAGCGTTTTAAAGCAAAAAAAAAAAAAAAAAAAAAAAAAAATGAAGATGAGTGAGTAGGAGGCTGGATATCAAGACCATTAAATGATCAGAATCCCCTGTCTGGGGGAGTCCCTTTGAGCATGGACATAAATGCTTCCCTGCATTCAAATGTTTCAATCAACTAAAATTAGTGGACATGGGAGATGGTTCTCAAGCTTTAGTAGAATTTATCTGATGTCTTGCTGACGTGCAGGCTGAGGCGGGTCGTGTCTTCGAGTCTGAATGTATATCAAGCTTCTAGGTCCTGATGAGAAATTTGTCGAAAATCCAGAGTCCCAGACATTGCCCCACTCCCCGCACTTTCACTGTTGGTTTGAAGACACTAGCCTGTGCTTCGTTAAGTGTGTCAGGAAATTCTTGCGCTCTCAAGGAGTTTGGATATTACCTAGAACACACTTAATCCTTATTTTTGGCCTGTTAATTACTAACCAGACACAAAAAAGACACCTTTATCCGCACAGACACCAAATTGTGTATGCTTTAGGCAATTTTAGGCATTGCTATTTGCACATAAATTGATTGTGAATGAAAGTAGATTATAGAAATATTTAAAATGTCAAAATACACGTATTTGTATCATTTCAAAAAGTGAGCCTGCAATTTTTTTCCTAATATTTATTTATGTATACAAGAACTAGGGTACAGGCCAGAGGTGTGGGGGGTGAGAGGATTCATCAGAGACAGAGTGGGGAGCAGAACAGGCAGACTGACTGAAATACGCTGCTGAAGGGAGCAGCGGGCGAGTCAGGAGAGGTCTGCTGCTCCATGTGGGTAGCTCCCTGGCTAGCCGGGGATGGAATTCATGCTACAGAGGCTGCGGACAGCTTCATAGTGTGGTGCTTAACCCCTTCGCCACCAGGGAGGCCCTGCGAGCGAGTTTTTCTGACTCCACGAGCAAGCTGCAGACATCCCTTATTTTAGACTCTTAAATAGCCTAGTGCAAGTTTGCATTCCCTGCATTTCTGTCGAGTGTGAAAACAGTTAAGGTCAAATGCATCTGGGCCTTTGTTTCCTGTGTGTGAAGGTCCTGACTCTGCATTCATTTTCAGTATTATATTCAGTATTATCTTATGTAATATATATATAATATTCAGTATTATCTGTCTCTTTATCTGCTTTTCTCTGTTTGCTTTAATAATTTCCCCACAGGAATGTGTCTATATTCTTGTTGTTTTCGCTCAGGGTGCAATGTTGTTTGTCCTGTTCTACACCCGTTACCATGAGTAGGACCCAGTGTAACGTCTACTTTCATTACATTCTTTTGTAATTAGATTTTCTCTGTTTATCTAGATCGATCTTGCTGTGAGGATACTGATTTTATGAATTTTTTTTTAAAAGAATTGGATTTGGTGCTTTCCTTTAGTATGCTTTTCTTTATTTTTTCTTCTTTTGTCTTTATGATATTCCTAGTTCTCATTTCTTTGGACTTGATTTGTTATTTGCCCTGCTTTCTCCGATGAAGAATAGATACTTTCTCTTAGCTTTCCTTTTTCCTCTAATATACCACAAATTTCTTGTAAGCTGTGCCATAGAAAGATATTGATATTTTAAATCTATATGCCCCAATAATTTTAATTTTCCTGTATTTCACCCTGCAGTATTGTGCAAACCCTCACACAGCTCTTGGAGTCTCACACTTGTTTTATCTGTTATGGAAGCACCACTTTTTGTTTAGAGACTGTTTTATGTTTTGTGTTTTGATCAACTTTGATCTATCTCCCTGTATTTCAGCTGTGTCTGGTGTAAACAACTTTTAGTTGTTTCTGTATTTGTTCTATTTTGTTTCTGATTGAAAGGCTTTGTCATATAACTGCTATGCTTGCTTTATTCATATTTGAAGACCACATTCATATATGGTAAATTATATATTCTCCATCTTAGTACTTTACTCTTTCCTGCTAAGTATTTTTTTTTCCTTACCGTATGCTCTAGTTCTACTTTGTACTTCTGTGGATTGCACATGAGTTACTGAATCCTTGAAGGAATGTTTAATGCATTAGGGACATTTTTAGCCATCATCCTTTTATTACTTTTGCAACATTCTGTTCCCCCCTTTTTTTTCTTTCTAGGCCACCAATTACACATATTTTCTGACTTCCCCTATTAGTGTCTAACATTCTTTCATTGTTATTGCTTTCATTCTGTCTCCATGTTTTCTCTAATTTAGTTATTTTCTGTTGTTATTCCTTCCCATTTAATAATCCTACCTTGTGCAATTTATAATCTGCTATTAAAATCTGCTAGTGAGAGTTCACTTTATGTAATTACATTTGGTCTTAGTATTGCCATTGGAGCTTGTTTTTTTAGTTGCAACAATCTTCTGTTGAAATTATACATCTCTTTTCCTATCTTTGCCTTTATTTCCTTGAGCTTAATATTAAGACATTTTAAAATCATTTTTTTTCTTTATGACTCATTCCAGAACATTTGATAAGACAAAATCATTTAAGAAAAAAATGTGAAAAAAAAGCCCAAGTGTTTAAATGTGGAAAATTCCCCAGATTTTGCAAAATCAAAAGTTTCCGTAATTTCATTTCATTATTCACAAAAACATCTGAATCACTGCAGAGAGCTGGACTTCTCCTGTGTCCAGAGGCCAGGTCTGCACATCCACCCAGGAGCCAGGTCTTCTTGAGAATGACGCACTGGGGGCAGAAAGCTCCTTCCTGTCTGGTGGTGCCTGGCAGCTTTGCAGGGTTTGGCTACTTTAAATATTCACAAGGATTATCCTGAAGCTCGGCTTAGTCAGGAGGTTGTGCTGTTTTCATCAGACACAAGGAACAGACAAAGCAGAGCGAGGTTAGAGGCGTCCTTCCCTATCAGAGAGCTTCTCCCCTGAAAGCACAGTAAGGATTTCCAGAAGTTTCATTTCTGATCGAAAGGGTTTTCCCATTTCCTCTGCAGGAGGCTACCTGCAACTCTCTAGTGCTAGTTAAACTCGGTTTAATGGATCATGAAATAAAATACAATCATTTCTGGGAAAATATTTTCCCTTTTTCTTTAAAGCAGAGCTCCATGAGTAATCCTTCCTAGCTATCACAGCAATAACAGTCAAGAAGAAGTTTCTTGTCCCAAAGAGCAAAACTTAACTCAATATTTACAGCAAAAAGGTTCAAAGGCCCCAGAAAAGCTATAACACTGTGATATTGATGGTGGGAAGCACATAATTGGCTCCCTTGAAAGCCTTATCAGGCCACAAATATTAGCTCCCATAAAATTGTCCAATTAGGTCAAAACCTAGGGAAGGAAAAATTTTCTCAAAGGCATTTTTGTTGTTAAAGTCAGTACAATAATAATCTTTACCATTATTAACATTGTAATTTATAGCCCCTAGGATGAGAAAATATCTCCCCTTAAATTAAGGTGAAAGCATATGCGTGTGTATATGTATCTACATATCTTCTAAATTCACTAATTGTAAAAACAGATTTGTTTTATTATGTTATTTTTCTGCTCATCGGCTATGGAGTGCGTTGGCAGGTTTCCTTTCAGCATGAATGTGAGTAAAACCCAAGGTGCAGAACGTTCAAGACAGACACGAATGTGACCCCCGAAAAGCCCATTTATTAAAGAAGTTGAGAGACAGGGAGCCCCCCAAAAGTCAGCAAGCCCTTCCTGGGAGCCAGTGCCGCCACACAGAACAGTTTTAAAATACTGGTAAGTGGTCATTTTGCAGGGTCAGGTTGTTTTCCGTTGTGTGAATTTCGAATTGTGCGGAGATGCCCTGAGCGCGGGGCCTGCGCGGGCGGGATGGTGGGGCGCAGGTGCGCGGGCCGCTCCGGATGCTCACAGGTGGATGCTCGCAGGTGGATGCTCGCAGGTGGAACACCTGGAAAGGGCGCTCCTCTGAGCCGAGCAAGAAGCGAGCCCGGTGTCTCAGTGGGTGTGAGTGTGAGTGTGAGTGTGCGCCGCATGCTTTTATGCCGTAGGTACTCACAAGCACACTTCGTTTATGTGAAATCAAAGAACATATCATGTCAGCAAGTAGCCTATCTCTGAGTATCATTAAATACTTGATTTATGAATAATAAGGATTTCTCAAAACACTGTCCGCACAAGTGCTACCACGGCCACGGTTCTCAGATGGATTTGCAGGTGAGATAGATGCTCGGAGGAAAGACAGAAAAGCTTCCTCTCTGCTCAAGGGAAGCAAGGACTAAAAACTAGAAACAAAGATACACTCCTGACAATTGAAAGCAACAAAACACTGAACGTTCCTTAATTACTAAATATGGCATATATTGAAAAAATATATATCATATATATATCTTGTGCGTATATATATATATATATATGATGGATCGCGTATATACATGATGCTATTTATATTAAATTGAGTCACTGATGTAAGGTATTATCACCTCCCTAAGAGCTCTTATAATGATGGCCTGAAGCATGAAGTTTCCTTTGAAAGACAGCATAACCCAGAGTGGTATAAAAGTGAGAAAATTAGTATATGTTGTGAATATTTCTTATGTGAAAATAATGGTTTAAAGTTAAAATGGCACTTTTTCAATTCTTATTATATAATATGTTTAGCTTTTGTGCATTAGCAGGAGGTAAAAGGAAAGCAAATATATGGAAATATTATAATCAACCTATATTAACTCCTGTGAAATGCTGTACTTTTAAACTAAGTTTATTTATTGTGTGGATACTATTCTTCAAAGACAGGCTATGCATTTTTTAATTTATTTGTGCATACAAGAGCTGGGGTGCAGGCCAGTGGTGCAGGGGTGAGCGGATTCACCAGACACAGAGTGGGGATCAGAACAGGCGGATCCACTGAAATCCACTGCTAAGGGGAGCAGCGGGGAGACAGGAGAGGTCTGTTGTGCCATGTGGGTCAGCTCCCTGGCTGGAATCTAACTCATGCTGCAGTGGCTAGTGACAGCTTGATAGACTTTAACTCCTTGCACCAACAGGGAGGTCCATAAACTCTATAAAATGTTTTTTTTAATAATAAATTTTATTTTTATATTCCCCATACAATTGCAACCCCTTATTTTGACCCCAATCCCTCCCCTCCCCACCCCCCCCCCCCCATAAAGTGTCTCTTGTTCATAGCTGTTTGTTGATTTTGATATTTTCTTTCTTATAGTTATTCTTTTTCCTGGTCCCTTATTAAAGTTTTCTAGATTCCTGCTATGAGTGAGACCATCCGGTATTTTTCTTTTTCTTTCTGGCTTATTCGCTGAGCATGATCCCTTCCAGCGCCATCCATGTTGCTGCAAATTGCATGTGTTTATCTTTTTTGAATGCTGAGTAATATTCCATGGTGTATATGGATCAAGAAGATGTGGTATAAAATGTTTTTGAATGAAGGGACTTTTATAAATTAGCTCAAAATTTCATTCAAATGTAAGTTTTAGCATTGCATGGAGAGCACACTAGGAACTAGGGACACAAAGAAAACTTTCCCTAAACATCTTTTCCTTATGATCAAATAAATGCCAGTCTGGTGTGGCATAGACCCTGGTGCTGCCACTGACTCTCTGCTTCCCTGCACAGTGACCGGTAGCTCCAACATGTATTTATGTAGACTTTCAGGGTTTTTTTTAGCTTTGTTTTTGTTTTATTTCTTTGCATAAGAATTCCTTTCTGTGTCTTCTCATCTTCTTAGTGGTATGAAGAATTGTTGAAGCATATGATTCTTGCTCTCATTACAAATAAAATAAATGGGCCAGTTTGCTGGAGTAATACAAAATCAATTATTATTTATATCAACCGTTGACATAATGCAGTAAATATAAATGTGACCGCGTTGCTATGTAAATGATTTACAAAGTTGTCCATGGAAGGGGACGTTTCAGTGTATCTCAATGATCATGATTAAATTCATCCAATCCCTTTATTTTAATGGCTGATTTGAGAAAATTTTCTCATTAAAACAATCTCTGCTCTCCTCAATTATATGGCGCCAGAATGTTGGAGTTTTAAAGCTATATTTGCATAAACCTAACCATGGTTGTCTATCAAATATTTTCCAAAAGCTTCTCAATAATATTGCGTTTTCCTTCCCTGTCTGTGGGGAGGCCCAGAGGCAGGATGAGCCAGTAGGAAATGCTTTGTCAGCCAAGCCCCACATGCCAGGCTGATTATGCCCACCTGGGCCGCAGGCTGCTCGGCGCTGGGAGGGGGCCCTGGGAGGGAGTGTTGGCAGGGGGCTCTGGAGGGGGTGCTGGAGGGGGCGCTGGAGGGGACGCTAGGAGGGGGCACGATCCTTCCCAATGCAGTCTGCGGTGATGGGGAAATGGGGGTTTTCGCTGGCTGCTAAGTTATATTAAATGCAATAGGAAAAATAGCAAAAAGATTTTGGAGGGTCATCCAGAAGATTAAAGCATGTGAAACCTTTATAAAATGCACTAAGCATTCAAATTTAGAAAGATACGTTTTTATTATATGAAAAGAGAGGAGGTGCTAAGTTGGCTCAAAAAGCAGTTTACAGCTTCCTAGTACGAAATACGGTGACCTATCTGCTCCAGAAAGTACGCGTATGTAAAGGCACGCACAGGTGTTGAATATATGTGTGTGTGCGTGTGTGTGCGTGTGTGTGTGTGTATATATGTGTGTATATATATATATATATATGTCCTATAGGTAGATGACAGACAGACAGACAGACACATGGAAGGGAAGGCTTCTTGCTTCCAATGGTATTTGCTTCATGAGCAGACCGTCCGGGATCTGCAACAGCACGCTGGGGGCAGTTCTCCTTGGCGGGGACAGTATTTCACCTGAAAGCCGTTCCAGGACACACGGACATCTGCGCAGTCCCTGCCTGGGTCCGGCGTGCTGGCAGACACTCAAGATGATCAGCCACAGGGGGCCTGGTGTGGAAAAGAGAAATGTTCCCAGAGACGGCAGCTCAGTGACTTTCCTTTGTGTTCAGCTGCAGGGGAAACAGGCTTCATTTTTTAAACAGACACAGGACACATTTTGCGAGTAAATATTGATGGTTTTGATGCATTTGTTAGTGGATACCAGCTTTCTGTTTGTGTTCCCTCCTAAACGTTGGCATCTAAAGAGCTTTGCAGTAGCAAATCCTGCATGGCTTTGCAACACCCCCATTGTCACCCATATAACTACATCATTCATGTACTTTACTATTTACTCGACATTTGGGAGCCTGTTTTGAAAGTTCTTAGCATTTTATTACTGTGCACATTTTCTCTCACAAACTGTTCCCTAACTCTCAGCACTGGCCATTTAAATGCTGAGTTTTGTCTGCAAATTTGATCCAATTCTGATGTTTCTCAAAAAACAAAAAATGGATCTACCATATAATCCAGACATTCACCCCTGGGTATCTCCCCAAGGAGGCACAGCCCTGCCTTGCAGGGAAGTTTCACTGTTTGCAGTGGCCAAGCGCTGGGGGCAGCCTGAGTGAAAGGACAGAGGGGGGGTCAGAAGAGGTGATGTACACACGGTGGAAATCACTTGATGAGAAAATATATTATTGAGCAAATGAAATAATAAAGATTCCAGCAGAACTTCCAGCCCAGGTGCAATGAACATTCCCATGCAGGCATCATCAACAAGTGCGCTTCCTTCCAGCTCCTTCCCTTTCCAGATTCATGGCCCGGGCCTCAGCTCTCTTATCCACAAGGTTGGGCAGCCGGCCAGCTGGTCTCTCTCTCCAAGGCCATCCCGGAATGCCTGCATGTTTTCCCCCTTGCCTGGCCCCCTTGTCTGGGGACGTTGCCACAAATGGTTGTGCCTGCTGGAAAATGATGCTATCCGTGTAGCAGATATGGACACAGTTGTGTATAAAAGGAACCTTGGTCTTTAAACCAGGGCTCAGACTTTCCGAGGCTCCCCTGGTGTGGGACCCCATGCCTGAGTCACAAAGCTTCTCCTGACCTCACCATCCCTGGAGTACCGCTTGTTCTCCCTCTGCCTGGGGAAAAGGCTAGAATTCACTTCTGCAACACACTCAGCTACAGAAAAGAGGATGCAGTCTTGCCATTGACAACATGGGTAGAACTGGGGGGATGATGCTAAGTAAAAAAATCAGAAGGAGAAAAGACAAACACCGGGTTGTTGCAGCTAGGCGAGGAATATAGAGAAACGGGACAGATGCATGGATTCTGGGCCTCAGGTCCCGTATTAGGGTAAAATGCAAGCAACACATACACCATTCGTTCTAGGGAAAAATGTTCTCCCTCCCAGCCTCAAAATTATATATTTTAATAAGCCACCATATGTTTATTTTTAACGGGTAAAAATCCCACCCAGGAGAAGTCCAGTCAGCTGCGTGAATGTTCGGTGAGAACACGGTAGAAATATTTTTTCCTCCTTATTCTCACGCCTGCTTCATTTAGTGCAGGAAGGGATGAGGCGTGTGCGGGAAATCTCTGAGCACTTTGCCAAGTGTCATCACCATTATATCACGTGATGTGTGGGATTCCCACAGCAGAATCCTGGGGCCTGGGACAGAAAGTCTGAATGACGTCAGGTCTGGGGACAACCGTGGGCCCCAGCGGCTCGGACGATGAGCAGAACAAGCAAAGTTGAATTCTAGAAGGGCGTTTCACTCTGAGGAGGCCGCGAGGGCTGCCTTGCCAGGCGAGGCCTGCGAGCTGATTTGCCTATTTGAAAATGGATTTTGTGAAATACACAAGTTCAGCTCAAATGTCTTCCAGACAAAGTGCTATCGTGTGTTTTCTCTCAGCACCTGACACAGGCTGCACATGGAAGCAGCCCACAGCAGCCGGGGGGGAGCCAAGATCCACGCAGGAGGACAGAGAGCAAGCGGCCGCGCGGGCACCAGCTCTCGGGCAGCCCTGCTCTTCAGCAGCTCTTTCTCCTGGGATAAAGGCATCCAGGTGGAATCTCGATGCAGCGTAACTAAATTCCCCAAGGCAACAGGAATATGGGTACAGACAGAAGGGGGGACTTTCATGTTGCCAAGAATGTAAAGCCGCGCACGTGAAGCCTGCGGCTGGGCCTGCTGTCCACGCAACCAAGCACTGGACGCCCCCGTGCAGGGGCCGTTCACACGCCTTAGCTTATCAGTGAGGAATTGTAGTTTTCCACGGGACCTTTACTGGTGAAATACATCCCTGGTCAACAGCAGGAAAGAACCGAGGCCTGGGAGTCCCCGACATGTGTCTCTTTCTGTGACCTTCACACCGCAGGCAGGTTACGCGGCTTCCTAGAGCTAATGATGGCTCACCCCTTGGGGACCCCTCCAAGCACTCCCCGCCACAGGCAGAAAGGCAGTTTTTAAAATGTGACTCGCCCTACACGACTTCCTTCCTCAAACCCTGCTCTGGACCTGCTCTGTGGGCACAAGGCACCTCGACCTCCTCTCGCTGCCTGTGGGGCACACGATGTCAGGCTCCCCGCCCTCCCGCCGTGAGCAGGCATGAGGGATCCCTGCGGCCCCGCGCGCCTGCCTGATGGCGGCCCCTGGAGTGGGTGTGGGCGCGCGCAGGTGGGCTCACCTGGGCTGAGGCTGGGCTATAAGGGCAGCATCACGGGGACGCCAGAAGGAGATCAAGTGAGAATCGGAACAGAACCAGGAGAAAACGAGCAGCAGAGAAGCAGAGGCCACGGGCGACCCCTGGAGAGCCCAGGAAGAGTGAAGACTCGCCAGGGCCTGGGGGGCCTGCCAGCCTCCCGGGCTCCGCCACCCCTGCCTGCCGTGTACCCGGTAAACTCAACAGAAGCCTGAAAAAGCCACCGAGGGCTCCAGGACACCCTCACCCGGCTGCTGGGATCATAGAGATCCTGCCCTGTCCTTCCCGCGCTGCACACCCCAGGGGTTGCTTGTGCCCCCGCTGAGCACTGCTCTGCCTTGCCTGTCTTTCCCTTGAAAATGTCAGACTTTCTTGCTAAGGGTTTTGCCACTTTTCCCAAGTGGGCACTGCCTCCCCGGGCTTAGAGCAACTGCCGTGCTCGTTATTTAGATTTAGAAAGGATTTCATTTGGTCGTTGTCTCAGGAATAAGCATAATTGCAGTGACTCCATTTATCCTTTTTATATCTTTTAAAAACGTGCTCTTGTTTTGTTTTGTTTTTTAGACTTTGTTCAGAAGAACTTAAGCTCAAGATAGCCAGGGATTCTTCTAATGTCCACAGCTTTATCCCAAGATAGAAGAGAGCCTGAGGTATGTGTGTGTTGTTGTTGTTGTTGTTTAAGCAGTGGATACAATCTGGATTTGATGGGAATGCCCTTCCACTGATGTGAGGATTATACAGTAACAGTCAGCACCTGTCTGCCTTTCTTCCTCATTAACTGAAACCATCAGTTAAAAACTGTAGTTTCTTCTGCCTTAGAATGTCTCTCCTCCTGGTGTCCTCCATGGGTAGATATGGTTTTATTTGATGAGTTTGTCTATTAGTTGGCACTTGATATTATGGTCACTCCATGTGTTACCAAGACTGACAGCATGGAAATCACCATCTGAAAATATTTCTCTATTTGCTAAAGATATACTCTGAATCACTCTTTCAGTGATTATTTATCATTTAGCTCCACAATCCCAGTAACTATATTATAAACACTTGAGAAATTAAAAAGAAAATGATGCTTGTGATTACTCCAGAGATTAGTGATAACATTATTGGGGTTTAAGGATTTAAACTGTGTGGGTTCTTGATGAAAATGCACTTAAATCTTAGGTAGAACATGGGAACTAATGGCTTAATCTTAAAAAAGGAGAGACAGGTGCTGTAAGTCTACCACAGAGCAGTGTAATAATAAGATTCTATCCATATTTTGCAATTGGGATTCAGAAGAAGGGAACATAGAATTGGCAAACATTGTAGTAAAATGTGGACTTTTGGAACTTCATGAACATTTTTAAAATATTCATGTGAACTAGAAAAAGTCATTTTTTTCTTTCGCTGATGCTGTTGGTACCACGTCCAATGTAAAATCTCAGATTTTTCCAGTCTTTATTTTCTCTCTGAATTTTAAGACTGTAAGCCAAAGAAAGCTAACCTTTCTTTTACATGACAGTTCTTCTCCTCACTTTGCTTTCCGTTGAAGTAGAACTTATCTGATTTTAAATATTGGTACAGAGATGGTGTTTCTGAGCACAGAATAAATTTAATTTTGCTCAAGTTTAGTTCCAGCCCGAACATGTCAGCAGGTGTACCTCACTTTCACATTGTCTGAATTAAGGATGTGATATCTGTTCTTGCTTCCTAATAATTTATAATTTAAGAATCCACATGTATTTCACAAACAGGCACTTCTTTTAGAATGCTGCGAAACATACCATACACAAAAATCAACTCAAAATGGATTAAAGAACTAGACATAAGACCTGAAACCATAAAATACATAGAAGGAAATATAGGCGAAACACTACGGGATTTGCACATCAAAGACATCTTTACAGACACATCACCCAAAGCAGTGATAGTGAAGAGAAAGATAAACAGCTGGGACTACATCAAATTAAAGAGCTTCTGCACAGCAAAAGAGACAATAACAAAAACAAAGAGAAACCCCACCAACTGGGAGAACATTTTTGCACCCAACACTAATGATAAAGGACTGATCACAAAAATCTGCAAAGAGCTGATGAGACTCAGCAACAACAAAGAAAATAATCCAGTCAAAAAATGGGCAGAAGAGCTAAAAAGAAACTTCTCTGAAGAGGAAATGCAAATGGCCAACAGGCATAGGAAAAAATGTTCAACTTCACTTGTCATCAAGGAAATGCAAATCAAAACTACCATGAGATACCATCTCACACCAGTGAGAATGGCACATATTAAAAAAACTAGCAACAACAAATGTTGGCGAGGATGTGGAGAAAAAGGAACTCTTCTGCACTGTTGGTGGGAGTGCAAACTGGTCCAACCACTATGGAGAGCTGTGTGGAGATTTCTGGACCTACTAAACATAGAGCTTCCATATGATCCAGCAATTCCACTCCTAGGCATTTACCCAAAGGACACAGAAACATCAATTCCAAAGAGCACCTGCACTCCTATGTTTATAGCAGCACTGTTTACAATAGCTAAGCTTTGGAAACAGCCCAGATGCCCAAAAATAGATGACTGGATCAAGAAGATGTGGTACATATATACCATGGAATATTACTCAGCATTCAAAAAAGATAAACACATGCAATTTGCAGCAACATGGATGGCACTGGAAGGGATCATGCTCAGCGAAATAAGCCAAAAAGAAAAAGAAAAATACCGGATGGTCTCACTCATAGCAGGAATCTAGAAAACTTAAATAAGGGACCAGGAAAATGAATATAAGAAAGTGAAAATCAAAATCAACAAAAAACTATGAACCAGAGACACTTTTTGGGGGGTGGGGGGCGGGAGGGGAAGGATTGGGGTCAGAATGGGGCATTTGCAATTGTATGGGGGAATATAAAAATAAAATTTAAAAAAAAAAAAAAAGAATTCTGCGAAACATGAATTTAATTTAAATACAACACCTCTCAGCATTTCACAGAAGAAAGGAAGGGGTCATCGATAAAACAAATCCCCTGAGTGCAGCAGACAAAGTGAAATGCACACAACACAACACAACACAACACAACACAACACACAAGACTCTTCAACACACACAGAAGGGCAGTAAAGTGGTAGAAACTGTTTACCGGCACCCTTGCAAACTTCTAAATCCATCAAAGCATCACATGTCATGACTCTGACTTCCCAATGTGACATCATTAAACACCTTTTGTACAAAAATATAAGTGAGGAAAAAGCATGACCCAAGGCAAAAAAAAAAAAAAAAAAAAAAAAAAAAGATACTAGATCTACTCTGAATTAAATAGAAATGAGAGGAGACTGGATATAAACAAAAGGAACATTTCGTGTTCTCCCTCAATCATCAGAGAAACTTCAGTCTAGATATACAATTTATCTTTATTTCCTTGAACAAATGTTTACTGGTTATTCACTTCTTGGTGACCAGCAGTTATCACACTAGAAACACTGATACATAAAGTCATAAAGATGAATCATTAAAATAGAAAGGAGCTCAAGTCATAAAATTGGTCCTTAAAAAGTACTGTAACACTTTGGGGGCAGAAGAGACGTCTTCCAGCTAAATGAGCTAGAAAACTATCAAGGGAAAGTCATCTTTATGGTGCCTTCTTAGGTAAATAAACCTGCAACAGAAACAGTGGATGAGTGGAGTCCAGGCAGAGTGAACTCAGCCATCGATGCACAAAACTGGGATTCCTGTTCAGGGACTGACAACTCCCTCATTAAATGGACTTCAGACCAACAAGGGTGATGGCAGGAAAATAAATATATGTTGGGTTCATTGACAAAAAGCACTAATCTGCAAAGATATCGAAGCCAATCTACCAAGGTCGTTGGAAGAGAGAGCTGCAAATTTGCTCTTTCTTCTATAGAGAAGGAATTTTGAAAGTGTTTTGAATATAGAAGAATTTCAGTCAAATATTTTATGAGTATCTGACTTAGCCGACAAGAGAAACTAAAGGGGATTCTGTAAGTGAGGAAAGGAAAGTGTGTGTTGAGCATAAATGGAGGAGTTAGGTATGAAAAAGTGTGCAGAGTTAACATGGGAGACAGTGGAATGTAGGGATATAGTTTTCTTCTTTCCAGATAATGACAAGTAGATGCTAACAGTATAAATAATAGCGCTGGTGTCATTATGGTGAAATCCAGACAGATATGACACAGACACACCATATCGCTGTATGTCATTGGTTTCTCATATTAGATAAGCTGGCAGCAGCTGTCTCTCCTTCATTTATGACACCCACAACCACCTAGGAAGAAGGAAAAGAACAATAGCAACAGTCCATAGACTATTCTCAAGCACTGACAATCTTAAGAATATATGTTTTCCACCAAAAATATACAAGTATATGCAAGAATCACTCATGAAGACATTCAGCAGGAACTCGACTTGAAGATTTCCTTTCACGGATGATGTTGTTGATGGCCATGGAATACAGCCACACTCAAAAACTCCATTAGCCTGGATATGTGTTTTCACAAACATCTTATGATCTTCAGAACTTGATGAGTAATGATGTTTCTTGACACCAATTCCATTTTCCTATCCAACTGGCTGACAAAAGACCATTTGTCTAATTGCTGGATGCACTGTGGACCACATGTACTTTGGCTGTAATTGCAGCTGAAAACTATGAAACTTAGACCTCATCTGCAAAGAATATGATTTCCGCATTTGTTATGAGCCAATATACCAGCTCTGTAAACATCCTCATCCTGCAGAAGCAGTGGATAAAGCACTACTGCAAAGCTCTGAGGAGGAAGAGCAACATTTTGCCTTTAGAAAAGAGAGCACGTCTCTTGTGCAGAATTTGCACAGATGGCAAACCACTAGGAAGTTCCCATAAAAAGCCTAGTGGGAGGCAGGGACCCTGGATAAACCCAGCACCTCTGAGGGAGGGTGAGAAAACTCTCTCGTTATTCTCATGGGCTTCAGAATCTTGATCTCGGTGTGACTGGGTGTGGGTGGTGATTTCTCTGAAGTTCTACACTAGCAAGAGGATATTGTAGCATTTATCACCAAAAGTTGATTTGAATTCCCTAAAACACTCCTGTGCAGTTGTTTCTATATGAATATGCATTCAAGTTGTTTGTATTAATTCCACCTAAATTTAACATTGTTCAGGAAATATATTTACATAGCATTATGTGACTTGTCTGAAGTAGTTGCCATGGGTGACAGTACTGAGTGATTCTTTAAAAAAAAATCACAGCAAAACACCATCATCGAAGCACGGAAACCCTCCTCACCACCATCGCTGTCAGTGCTCCTCTGGGCTCCACGGTCCCGTGGTCTTAGTCTTTGTCTACATGGTCAGTAAGACTAGGTCCCTGCTCTTTCATTTCCCATGCTCTACTTATTTGATTCCATTTCTTTCACGTATTAATTATTTTGATGTTTCTCTTTCGTGATTTATCTTATTGGCTATTGATATATTTGTTAGTCAACTATTTGTCGTTTTCTGATCGAGAATAACTCCTTATGTTTTATAAACATTCATTTGTAGGATTTGAGGCTGTAAAACCTCTAGAAGCAAGCATGGGGGGGGGGGAATTCCATAATGCTGTTATAGAAAATTCCATGGGAAGGACACCAAAACTACAGGAAAATAGCAAAATCAACAAGCAGGACTACATGAAATTTCGTTTCTGCAAAACAAGGGGAAAAATCAACAGAGTTAAACAGTCATCTACAGAGTGGGAGCCTGCAGACAGAGCTGCAAAGAGGCTAGTACTTGACAACTACCTCTCTTCTGTCTATATCATCTATCAACTCTCTATCACCTAAGAAATTCCTACAATTCCGTAGGAAAAAATATCTAAAAACCCTAAGGCCTTGAATAGGTATTTCTACAAAGAAGATATACATATAACTAACCAGTACATGAAAAATTGCTTGACACCACTAATCATCGAGGGGATACATATCAAAACCATCTCCCAGGATGTTTATTATAAAAAAAAGTGGCAACACTTATTGGTGAGGATGTGGGGAAACTGGAACCCTTATGCACGCCTAGTGGGAATGCAAAATGAGCAGCTGCTGGAAAACAGCATGGAGCATCCTCAAAAAATTAAAGATGGAGTCGCATGCCACACGATTCAGCAGTCCCGCCTCCGAGTGTTCAGCCAAAATAACTGAAATTAGTTTCCCAACTAGTGTCTTGCAGTACTATTCACAAAAGGCAAGATTTGGAAACAAATGGATGAAGAAAATGTAAACAACTGTGGTACAATGGGGTTCCACTCAGTCTTAAAAAGAAATAAGTTGTGTAATATTCAACAACACGGATGAATCTGAAGGATAGTCTACAAGGTGAATTCAGCCAGTCATATGACAAATCTCATAGAGCTCCACTTCTATGAGGTATCCAAAATAGCCAGACCTATACAAACAGAGACTAAAAGGATAGTTGCGAGGGGCTGGAAAGGACGAGAGGAGAGTTAGTCGTCAAGGTGAATAAAGCTCTATCATTTTAGCCCTAGAGGATTTCTGTACAGCAAGCATGTACATACACTTGGAAACTTGTTGAGTGTTCTTACCACAATGAAATGAAGCTAAAAAAGTTCTCCAAATACTCTTCCTTTAGGATTTGGATGGAAGTTTCAGTAGAGAAGCATGTTGATCAAACCACTGACCTTTGGCGATTGAACTCCATATTCAGGCCCTTGTCTTCCTAGGAGGTCAGGAAGTGGCTCTGAAAGTCTCAGCGCTAATCACGTGGGAGCCCTACTGGCTTCCAGCCCTCACACTGGGGTGTGTCCAAAAAATCACCTGATTGACGTAGCAAAAGGTATTTTATCACTGCCAGCTTTTAGGAAATTGCAAAGGTTTCAGAAGCTCTGAGCCAGGAAGCTTGGATAACCAAATACATAGTTTTCTTATAAATCACATTCAGGTATCCTATAGGTACCTGGTTTATGGGGAAAGGAATGCTGCTAAAAGTCATTGGAAACATAGAACAATCCCCACAACAAAAAATCATCTGTCTCAAGTGCCAAAATTAAGAAACTCTGGATTAAGAATCTGTGTTGCTGCCTGCTTGTGAAAGGGTTCGTAGGATGCTAATGATAATGAATTTTGCAGATCGGAAAGTTGGAATTATCTTGTGAATATCTAAGGAGCCTTGGGATTTTCTATCAAGCAAATATGAAAGAACAATGGGGAGTTGATAATTTATGCAAGGAATGATTGCAGGGAGTGGAAGCAAATCTCAGCTGATGAAATGGGAAGTCAAAACAAAAATGGTAAAAAAAAATTAAAAAGTACATTAGTTCCAGGTGGAATCAAATTATTTTTGGAATTTGTCTCAGATATTTTTGTTTCCATGAGATTTTTAGTATTTATTCCTGTGTCAATATTTTATTGATTGACCAGGATGAATTTTCAAATCACTCATAGCTAATGAGTCAAATTCCCATCTTTGCCTATCATTTTTTATTTAAGGAAGTTTGTTCTTTTAAATGAACCTTAATTATTTTTATATTTAAACATAATCTAAACCATACAGAGACACATGATATTTTATGAGAATTGTATTGAAGTATTCAGAAAATCATAATATATATATTTTCATTTGAATTTATCATGCCAGTATTTTTAGGTATATTGTTATATGATTAGATTTAAATTATTTCATGAATTTCAGTAGAATTTTCTAATTTAACCAAATAGACTTTGACTTTATTAAAACATTTTTATAGTTTCTGTTGCTATTATAAATACATTGATTTAGCAATATACATTCCTGAGCACTTACTGATAAAGGAAGCAAAAAGAATACAGTATTTTTTATGTATCTGGATGACTTAAAAATTAATTCAATTAATGCTAGATTTGTTGGATTTCTGAGGACTACAATTTATCATTCATGAGAATACATTATTTTATTTTATTGTCTTCAGGTGTTGCTAGAACTTTCAGAACAATGTCAAGTAATAATGGTAGACAATATCATCATCTCAATTTCGGTGTTAATCAAATTTACTTTTATATTTCTCAAATTAAGAAAATATTTATTGTTGAGATTTGGAGATGGGCAGCATAGCTACATGGTTTTTATATTATCATTTTATTAGAATTTGGAACTACTGATGTCTACAAAAGACATTTTAGCATCTACTGGCAGTATATTTTTCCTCTCTAGTTTGTTGATATTAATACATTTCTCATATAGATTTATTCTTGTCTAAGGGAGAAAATTGTAGTAATGTATTTTTCTTTGGCTTCATTGCTGTTTTCTTAGCTTATGTTTGAAATAGCTTATATAATAATAATACCAATAGCCACAATGAAGTTTTTCTAGTTTCATGTCAGTTTTTGTTATTAAATTTATGCTAACTTCATACACTGAATTGGAAGTAATTTCATTTATTTTTGAGGTAATTTAAATAACATTAGATTTACTGGTTCTTTTGAATGTAGCTAGCCCTACACCTGACCTTTGTGACAGGATATTGAGGCTAACTGAACTGAATCCATCTTGTAGCTGAAACTCTGTCTTATTGAACCAGTTCCCTTTGCAAACCTATGTGCAGGGTGGCAGACGCTTGTCCTCAACCCAGCGCATCTTATCTGTGAATGTTACAGAGAGCATTGCTGTCTCTCCCTCCCTGGTAAGCAAGGCCATTTTGACTAAAAGCCAACCAAGTACAAGAAATGCAATCTGTAACAAATCCTAGTTCTGTGTGCAGGACACAATTTGGGCTGATGCCTGATTTTGTGCTCCTCAATTTGCAAATCTAGAATTGCCCAGTCCCTCAGTAAATGCTAGTTGTTGATTTTCACCTCCTTGTTTTTATTCTCCATACACACCTCAATGACATTGTCAATTACAGATCTTTAATTTCCTTTCTAACTGACTCTAAGGTAATTTTTCTACAAAAATTTGTATTTCTTCTGGATCATTTTTAGTATATTGCACCTTTGTTTTGAGTCATGCATGTCCTCCAGCTTTGAAAATATTTTTCATTCATTGTTTATTTTATTCTTACACTCAGACCAATTAGCAAATGACAGTCATGAAAATATTCATTACTGTGTAATTTCTGGAGTTAAATGAATCACTGGAGAATGAGCTTTAAAAGAATAGACACTCACAACTCGGGAATCTTTGATATACTACAAAGCCCTGGCTTCTGTCATTGCTGTCTTTGATTTTGTTTTTCTCTGGGAGCGTGTTGCAAAGTCATGAGGAAATGAATGTTCAAAGAAAGGATCTCATTTTGCAAATCATACTGTCTTCCTGTTCAGAGGATTGGGTATCCTTTTCTGAAAATAATTTGATATTTTACTTGTCTTCCATAAATGTACAAATAGAAACTCTCAAATACATAACCCTAAGATCTTTGAGGAGAAGTTAAGAAAAAATAGAACATGCTGTTATTACTAAGTGCTGTTATTTATCATTGTCATCAATACAATCATCCTTCAATTATGAATAACTGTACATAAAAGTTTTCTTGAATCCTAATAAACACTTTTATGGTTTGGACTGATCTGTCTCTTATGGAATATAGCTGATAATTATCACTCTGAAGTAAAATGTCTTTTCTTCACACATTATCTCTTGAAGCCCTTTGGTGTAACAAACACAGTAAAAACATATTACAGTGCTAATATTAAAACTATGAGATGTCTGAAATATACTGAAAAAAATGGAACTTTTCACTTTGCTATCCCCAAAAGCATTCTCATTAGTTGCTATTTTCTTGTTGTGATTTATTAGTAAATGACTTACTAAAAGAAACCAGTGCCAAAGAATAGTTTTTTTCTAAAAGTTTACATTTTTAACTTCTTTGACATTTCCCTTATTTCCAGTAATATTATTTTACTAATTTAAATACTAGAATACATTTAATAGTATAGAGTTATCTTCCTTGACTAAAATTAGAATCAGACCTGCATAAATAAGGCAGACTGACTATGAGTTTCACAAAACGAGGCAGCTAACCAGGTTTCTCTGCGACTTAGCTGGGTGAACAAGCCAGATGCTGAGGGTCAAATGAAAGAATTCCTTCTGATTCTAAGGGACTAAGAGAAGCAATGGCATTTGGGTGGACTGGCCAGCACTTGGAAGAGAATGCCAACCAAATTCTGGCAGATCAAACAAAGAAAGCAAATAGAAGTTGTAATAACTTTGTATATTTGTATATAAGCAAATAGAAGTTGTAGGATTACAAGAATCAACAAAAGGGGTACATTTCTGAACTGAAAGTATAATAATCAAAATGAAAACTGCTAGTCATGGAACACTTTGTATGTGCCTGGCACTGTAGGTGTTTTATATGGATTATTTAACTTAACCTGCAGAATACTCTCGCAACGGCTTTAGGGAAGCAAGTCATTATTTCCCAACCTATTAGAATAGATTATCATCAGTGGCATTTGTATAAAATTGCTTTATTGCATTTTTTATTAGATTTCTGATTTGTTGCTATCCAGGGACTTTGTTCTGATTTAAATGCCTTTCACAGAGACACTCTTTGGAGACTTCAGAATTGGAGTGAAAAATCCCCTCTAAGTTTTTGCATGCTTTCCTGGCAGTGTTTCCTGTACTTGACAATATGTTTCCTCCTTCGCGCCCGTGTTGCTGAATGTAAAGATTGAGTATTTCCTTTTATCTTTTCAGACTTTGAAATAGCGTTTTCAGGGAAACAAATGTAGTAATAATTTGGTTAATGTAAATATAAATTGGGAACATAGTTTAACATTTTATTTTAAGGAGAGATTCCCTGCTTATTTTTCAGTCACAGAAACTCGGTCATGGTTATCCACAGGCCTTATTTGAACTTTTATTTTACAATGTTCTCTTTCTCCAGAAATTAGGGGTCACTTTATTTTGAAATTGCATGCTACTTTTTATTTTTGTAATGTGGGAAATGTCCTTTTATACCCAACATACAGTCTCCATCTACCACGGAAGGGACAGTCATGGGGATGATGATGCCTCCATTTGAGGATTGAAATTTGGGCGATTCACTGAGCCTCTCTGTCCCCCAAGAACATTTTATTGTCAGTCCCTGGGTTCAGAGAGCCACTACCTGTGATGCCTGAACTTTTAATTGAATTCTCAAATTGAAGTCTTTCAAATCCTAATGAATTTGACCACATCACCATCAATCAGCACTGCTTTCTTTTATTGCAACTCAGGTCAGCGTCATCCCCAAATCACAGCACCTGGCGAGGTGGGTCACCGGGGACGTCTGCACTGCAAAGCCCTGACTGGCTAATCAGTAGCTTGTATAGGTACGATGTTCTCATTTCTTAAGCATTTATCAGTACCGGATAGTCTCACTCGCAGCAGGAATTTAGAAAACCTAAATAAGGGATCAAGAAAAAGACCCATTATAATAAAGTAAAAATCAAAATCAACAAGCAACTATAAACCAGAGACACAATAACAGGGCGGGGGGAGAAGAGGGAGTAGGATCAAAACAAGAGTGGTGGGAATTTTATGGGGACTATACCCAAGATGAAAATGCATACATTGTGCAAAAAAAAAAAATGAAAAATGATGTAAAAATATATAAAATAAAAAACTGATCTGGGTATCATTTCAAAATTTAGAAAATGTATTCAATCATTTGCCGTAGTTCGCTGAACCAAAATACTGAATCAAATAATACATCACACTGAATACAGAATAAAAAATAACAAAATGTCAAGGTCCTTTAACAATTTTGTGTAGTCAGGAAAATTTCACTTTGTCTTTAATGCTTTCCTTTTTTTGCTACAAAATAGATTTATCTTAAACTGAAAAATGCATTTCAATCATATCCGTATAAATAATCTTCCAATCAGTAAGATCTTAACCAGCTCAAACAGCTTCTCCATCTCACTAGGTCTGAGATTTTCTCATTTGTTTCTAGACACATGGAGAATTAGTAAAATTGTCCCAACTCACTCTGCAAAGAGAAATATGAAGGCATTGTGTTCCTCTGACTGTTATCTTGAAAATAATTTTAGAGCATATTTGTACCTTTTCCCAAAAATACATTATTTAGAAAAAAATAACGTGCGTATAACTACACTAAATCCTGTAAGGATCTTTGGAGTATCCAAGCTTCTTAGCACATCAAATCTGGAGAATATGTAGACATGGAGCGTCCTTATTTTATCTGAGCAAATTTTCAAGAATGACTTTCATGGAGTAACTTTCTAGAAATATGTTCTGTGGGATAGAACTGGAGGTGGGAGCACTTGAAAAAAGATAATCTAGAGTGAATGTATCTAAAGACAATAATTTCTTTAAGTTCCATTTACAGATCTTTCTATAGATTATTCCTCTTTCTCATATTGGATTCATTCTAGGAACAGAATCATAAACGCCCGACCAAGATTTTTTTTTTTTTTCTCAAAGTTGCAACGTTTCTTTAAAAAAAAAAACAAAACTGTTTAACATTTGTATACAACACTGCCTATGATTTAAAAGTACAGCTTCACAGGGCCTCCCCTTTTGGCCCAGGCAGTTGAGCGCAGCGCTGTGAAACTGTCTGCAGCCTCTGCAGCGTGGGTTCAATCCCGGCCGGCCGGTGAGGGTCCCACATGGCGTGGCAGACCTCTCCGGTCTCACCCGCTGCTCCCTTCAGCAGTGTTTTTGGTCCATCTGCCTGTTCTGCTCCCTGCTCTGTCTCTGGTGAATCCTCTCACCCCCCACACCTCTGGCCTGTGCCCCAGTTCTTGTATAAATAAATAAATAAATCTTGAAAAAAAAAAAGTACAGGTTCACAACTTTAGATGAATGTCACCACAACACACCCACACCGAAACACCTCCAACCCTCCGCCATAATCACTGGGTTCCCTCCTCTTTTTCTCTCAACTACCACCCGCCTCTTTTGGGAGTCTGAATTCTGTAGTCAGATTTATGTGGTTTGTTTTTGTTTAGTTGTGTCTGTTCCCTTTTGTGTTTTTTTTCCTTTGTATTCCATATATGACAGAAATCATACAGTGTTTCTGTATCTCGTGACTTATTTCACTCAGCATAATCCCCTCCAGCTCCATGCATGTTGCAAATGACAGGAGTCCATCTTTTTTATAGTTGAATAGTATTTGTGTGTGTGTGTGTGTGTGTGTGTGTATTCACTTGTAGTTGGACACTTAGGTTGTTTCTATTACTTGGCTGCAATGAACACAGTAGTTCATACATCCCTTCAAATTAACATTTTTACGAATTGTTTTTAATTGTTCCTATCACTTTATGGTTCTGAAAACTTCTGCTCTATGGAAGGAAATCTTGGCTATCGCCTCAAGTATTTCCTGGTTCCCTCAATTTTTAGGTGACTATTTCACTATAAATTCTGTAATGAGTGTAAGAAAAGTAAGTCATTTTCAGTGTTTTCACGTCCTTCTGTTTCAAATTTATATTTTGGAACTGAAATGAGAAGTCAATTGTCAACAACTTATTCAAAATGTCCACTTAAATTCTAAATAGCTTCTCAAAATCAAGTGTCCAAATCTAAGTTGATCTTTAACCACTGTCATCATTCAACTTGTCTTTCTCCTTAGTCTTTCCCTCATCATTGAATGTCAGCTTCATCTGTCAACTCCATCCTATGTCTGACCCTTAGGGAAAAAATCATTCTTTTTGTTCATAATCCAGAAATATTCTATGTGAAAATCTAATTGATTTCATGTCCTCTATTGCTTCCTCTGCCACAAATACTTTGGCCCAAGCACCATCATGACAACGTGATGGCAAGAACCTCATAGTTGACATCCCTACATGCTACATAAGTTTAACAGTAACTGATCGTTTATGGAATTCAGTACAGTTTGGATAAGTCACTGGACTTCAAGAACCTAGTGTTTATTCATTCACTGTGAATAAAACTCATGAGCTTGACATTAGGTAAATCTCTACCCGCCATCTCTGCTCTACCATTGCTGTTCCCATTCAGACACAAAGACACCTGTGCCACCTGGGAATGCACCCGGCACACTTCTCCTTAGAGCTGCTCCTTATTCTCTCACTGCCCTGGGGGCCTCACAGGTGGATTGCTAGCTTCCACGGTGTTCAAATGATATATTTCCCATTAGTATTTCTTGACCAATATATTTAAAGCCATCACCCATAAGGTATATCTTCCCTCACTCACAGATCCTGGTCTTTAAATTCTATGTGTTTCTTTCCGTCCTCATTGTAAGTCTCCATACAGTGAATATTAGACACCCTAAAATGAAGTATATTATTTCATTTTATAAACCAATACATCACTGATACCTTGAACTGAAATAAAGTGCGTATTTAATATATGTCTTTTGGATTAAATGGCTAAATTTGATTCTACTCAAATAAAAATATTCTGACTACAGCTATCTGTTCTAGAATAACAAATGCATACAGGCTGAGATGTATTATAGATATTTTATATCTGAGATTTAGGTAAGTTTAGCATGAAATTTTGACCTTATTGTAGGTTATTAGAGGAGAATGAATAGAATCAAATGAAACTACATGGGATGGAAGTGTCATTTGTTGTGTTTGCTTCAAATTTTCCACTCTGGAATATATTGATGGTAACAAACCTTTTGACAAGTGTTTAATTTGCTGTTAGTAGTCACTATGTTCATGAGCTTTACAAATTGTGTTGTAAACTGAGCAAATCCATTTGTGTTGAAGACACACACACACACTTTCTGGTAAGTGTGCAATTATTCTGCCTTAAACATGACATCAAAATAAAAAATTCTTGCTTCCCAACCCTGGTTTTATCCTTTAATTATTTCTTCAAATTACTGAGGCAGCCTTTTCATATCCGTGAGTTTCTACTTAGGCATTTCATCTTGCACTTATCTTAAATCTCAGACTACTTAGTAATTAAAACTTTTCTGACTGAGAACCTGAATTTCTAATATATAATCAGCTCTAAATTAAATTTATAATCAATTAATCATTTATCTAATAGTAATGATCATTATTATAATAATGTTTCCTTTCCTAATTTTCATAATCATGTTACAAGTAGCAGAAAATGTCACAGCTTGTTAGAAGTTTTGGAGTGACACAGACTTAACCTCTGCTCCTTCCAGCTAATGGAAGGTATTAAAGAATGCCATTCATTCTAATCGTTTTTATGTATCCCTGCAGTTTTTCCTGATGAAATAGGTAATGTTCTTTTCCATATTATCTTGGTCTTTATCCAAGAAAGAAGACACTACAGGATATAAATCGCATAAAACATGGCATAGTGAAAAGCACTCAGTATTGTTCAAGGTTGACTAGAGGGAAAATGCCCACCTGTGTAATTACTAGCCATAGAATTGGAACATCTCACGCTCTCCTCTGAACGTCCTTTACTCAGTAAATCACAAAAACTCTGCATTACTTACATCCCCCCGTGCTTACATGGACATGCATCTTACAGACGATGCAGCGTCTCTATTTGGTAAAGGGATTATTTTTATTCACATATACTATTCTGTTTAGAAAAAGAGAAGCTGATGATTTCTAGATCATTGCCAAGAAACTGGTATCTTCTTTTTGGAAACAATTAAGAATTCTGCCGGTAGCTGTCAGGAGGAATGATGCAAAGGCAAAGAGTCAATTGCTTTGAAATAAAAACTGCAATAAAATCTTCCTAAAGTTATTGATATGCATATACCTTTCTCATATAGTTTATCTTTTGAAGCAAATTTTACACTGATAAAGGACTTTTATATATAAGACTGAAAAGTCTTCCTACCACATGTTGGAAAATGAAAGTAAATAATTTAATAGAGATTTATTTTCCAATTATTCTTACCAGAAAAATATGAACTAAAAATAAATGAATTGATTAAATAGCCCCCATATTGCTTGAATCAGATAGAACTTTAAATTGTTTGGCATTTTTTTTCTGTCTACATTATCACTATTTGTATGTTTTTCCCAATAATTGAGGAAATAAAAATATGAAAAAGAAAAATATATGTTCAACTTTCTGGACAGGATCTAAAAGTTGTAATATACTTTTTTTTGATAAATCACATCTTGCAGAGGTGTACAGAGGAACTATGGATAGAGAAATAAAGCAAATATCTGAATAATTTGATCAAGATTCTCATTTACCTTAAATGAATGTTATGACTGGCTTATAAGTATAAATATTAGCTCCTAAGTGAGGAAGCTCAGACTATCATTCAATTTTTGGATATACTTTGATTTGAATTTAGCAAGTTCAACAAATATCACAAAATCACATGTATTTATTATTACGGAATACAAAATATGAAATATTTGAAGAACAAAATAGTGTGTGTGAGGAAATAAAGAAAAGGAGAAAAGATTCAGCAAAAGTGACAAATATTAAAAAGCAAACTTATTTTTAGTGTAGCTGTCTAAGAAATACTATTATAAAATTACCAATAAATATTTAAATGTTTTTTATGATTATATATATCCATCTATGTAGATATATGAGTATAATTAGGCACATTATGTTTCCAAATTTTAGTGCTTTATTTTATTACTTGAGAACTTGGAAATGAAAGATGCATTAATATAAAACCATTCAATACTACATAAGCTTTATGTATCTGCTGACATTAAATGTTTCCATTTTAATTGGAAACAATTAACTTGTGGCAATAGTTATGAATGCTTCATACAGATCTTACTCATTCCTAAGATTAACCTTTTAAATATCTACATTTGTTTTATCTCATTCATAATCACATACTTTAGATATTTGAGTTTGAATTCATGAAAGAGCATTTAAATAACTTCCAAAATACATTTTAAATAACATATTTTAATTATATTCTAATTATGGAAGCATCATAATTGAGAAAATTAAGACTGATACAAAGATGAAGGATTACATATTTGCTCACATCTTTCCTAGAGAACGAGCAACTGTTCACAACATGAAATAATTTCCCAAACATTGAGTATGTGTCTACTCCTTTCTCTCTCATGCATTCATGCGTATAAATACACACACATCCAGTAATAGGCAGAGGTATTTTATTACTTGAGAATCTGGGGTGTTCTCAGCGCCTGAGGCTATTGTGTTGGTGTGTGGTTGACTTGGTGGAGCACACTGACTTGCAGTTGCTCCCAGGACGCTGTGTTGCTTTGATCTGCTCTGCCCAGTCATACCCCTCTGCCTTCTTGCCTTTGCAGACCCTATTAATGCACCTTACGTTGCTGTTTCATGACTGCATCCATTGTGACTAGTCTATGTCTATTTCAGGTGCAAACCATCACAGCTGATTTGTTCTCCATCAGCGCCAGTGTTTGTGTTTGAAGCACTGTTTGACATTCTCTAGTGAAAATGTAGAAGTCAACATCTTCAAACCTGGTTTACCAACTCTTTTAAAATTTATACTTTCGGTAACATTTGTCCATGATTCACGGATTTGCAGTAGAGTTTTGAGACCTCCGTCCTTCAACCATTGCTTTGATTGTCTATAGAGAAAGATACACCAGAGCATGTCACTCTCACACACACAAGATCTTCCATATCCGTCTGCTTCTTAGATGTCTGCTTTAACCTCCCACATTTCGGCTATTTTCATTTTGTTCTGTTCCTCACTGCGTGTACATATCCTATAACTTCATAACAGCAAGTTCTTTGATAGCCAGTAGATCATTGATAGAACACTAATTCTCTTAACTATGTAAATAACACTTTTAAATAATGCTGTATCTTATGTCCCCATGCA
Organism: Talpa occidentalis; assembly: GCF_014898055.3. Classification (NCBI taxonomy): domain Eukaryota; kingdom Metazoa; phylum Chordata; class Mammalia; order Eulipotyphla; family Talpidae; genus Talpa; species Talpa occidentalis. The sequence continues at coordinate 117,235,287 of NW_023605194.1, forward strand.
TGCTCTTGATAATGCTGCTCAAATTTCAGTACAAAAGTGTTCTATGGTTTTGCGCCAGTGCATGAAAGTGTGTGCCATTGCTACAGTTCATTGTATTTGCCACAGGGACAGTAACGCAAGAAGTCTGAGTCACTGAATCTGTCCTCGAAGAACTCCAGTCCATCTCCAAGCCCAGGACATCTCCAGCGCCTTGCCTAGGAGGCCAGCATGCTGTGCGCTCCTCCAGTGGGGAGCTGCTGGGACCTGGGGTGGAGCTGAGCAGCCAGACAACCTGAACCACTTGCTGCTGTAGCTACAGCTTTCACCCTGTGTGCTGGCTAATCACCTCACTCTCTCCTCCCTCTTCTAACTTCCCTTGTAAGGCAACCATATTTTATTTTCTCTGTCATGAGTTCTTAAACCCTCTGGTGAGGACTTACACCCCTTCACTCTACTTCCTCTGGGGTTGCCTGTAACATGCTGACAGGATATTAAACATGGATCTCATTGCATTTATCAAAATGTCAATTTTAGGAATCTACTTCATCATTCCTTAAATTATTACAATCATTTCTTTCCAAAGACATATTTGTATCTGATGACAGCCCAAATGCCCAAAAATAGATGACTGGATCAAGAAGATGTGGTCCATATACACCATGGAATATTACTCAGCATTCAAAAAAGATAAACACATGCCATTTGCAGCAACATGGATGGCGCTGGAAGGGATCATGCTCAGCGAAACAAGCCAGAAGGAAAAAGAAAAATACCGGATGGTCTCACTCATAGCAGGAATCTAGAAAACTTAAATAAGGGACCAGGAAAATGAATAACTATAAGAAAGTGAAAATCAAAATCAACAAAAATCTATGAACCAGAGACACTTTTGGGGGGGTGGGTGGAGGGAGGGGAGGGATTGGGGTCAAAATGGGGGGGTTGAAATTGTATGGGGAATATAAAAATAAAATTTATTATAAAAAAAATAACTGGAAGAGTTTACAGTACTGTAAATTGAAGACACTTGATAAATGTGTATCATCTTACCAAAAATAAAGTGACAGACATCCATCGTTGTTTTACATATATGACAACATGCCTTTTGTAGTCAGACTATTGTTTATTTTGTCACTTGCCAAAATATTTGTGCTTCTCAATATGTAAATTTAACATCTCACCAAAAATAATTAGAATCTGGTATACGGTTGTGCACTAAAAGATAAAAAAACACTTTCAAATGAGTTTTCAAAGGTGATAATTGCAATGTTGAGGGAGGATGATGGAGCATCACACTGTGAGCTCTTAAGGTGCTGTGTGTAAAGACGCCAGTGCCCGAGTTTTCCAGGGCGGGGGCCAAGGTATTCTTTTCCCTTTTAACGTAATCCCTGGACAGAAGCCAGCTGGTATTGACGCTCGGAGGGACACATTCTGTCATTGCTGAAGGCTTTCCTGAGCTCTGTAAATCCTAGTGTTTCACCTGATGTCAGATCTCAGATGCAAAGTGTTTTATTGACCACAGACTGGTTTAAAGAGCAGAAATGATTATTTATTCGTTATGTGTGTAGCCTGGAAAAAAGTACAGACCACAACAACTTTATCATAAATTACCACCGTTGATGCTTTGGATATCCAGAGAAACGAGGAGACTGTTTTTAAGAAATGTGAAGTTTCCAAGTTGCAGGCTTTTTTTCATCCCTAACAATTTCTGTTCACAATTTCTTGTCATCTAAGCTTAAATTTATTATGGTCAAGTTTAAATTCAATTTGTAGAATTAAGATCAAGTGAATATATGGCTGAAGAAATCAAAGACCAGCTGCAGAGAGTTTTATTGCATTGTTAAACTTAAGGATTTTCCTTTCTGTAAAATACTACTTCTTAGTAATTATTTGTATTATTAAATATCTCTCTATACCAACAGATCACAAATGTTTAGGAAACAATAAATATATTTGTCTTGTTTATGGTTTCATGCCTGAAACCCGCCAAATGCCTAATACAGAACAAGACTCAATAGATATTTTTTGCCTGGGCCAGGCCAGCACTGAGTCTTCAATGCATCTCCTTCTAAAATAACTATTCAATTTTTGAATTAACATCAGAACATGTCAATTATACAAAAATACAGAGGACAATTAAAAATGGTGTTAAACTATTTTTAGAAAACCTAAATAAGGGACCAGGAAAAAGAATAACTATAAGAAAGAAAAAATCAAAATCAACAACAACTACGAACCAGAGACACACTATGGGGTGGGGAGCGGAGAAAGGAGGTATTGAGGTCAAAATAAGGGGGTTGCAATTGTATGGGGAATATAAAAATTAAATTAAAAAATAAAAGTACATATATTTAAAAAAATAAAATATATGAGCAAGATAAAATGAGGCATTGAGCAATGGTCAGAGCAGGAAACTTATTTCAAGTATCTCGCTTCCTATAGATTAAATAACTTTGGACCTAATTTCCAGGGAATTTGTCATCTCTCACTAATAACATGTTAAACAAGTGAGAAAATCATTATGGTTCGCAAATCATTTATCAATACCACATATCTATAGTTAAGATTGTTTTTAATTAGCTTTTCAAGGTTTAGTGATCTGTTAGAGGTGGTTCAACATTTTATTTTTATAATATTGTTATTTTCTTGCTGAACAAGTGCTAATCTTGTTTTTGTGTATAGAGTGCCATCTATATTCTTAGATTATTTTCACAGTTGCTTACAGCACAAATAAAAGAAATTGTTCAAAATATCAATTTTTAATAGAATATTTTTGTGTGTCACTTACTGATTTATCAATAATGGCAAAATCTGTTCTGTGGAAATATATCCTAACATTAAATGTATAACTAATATTAAAATATGCCAAAAATATTAGGAAAAATCTCCCAGCATTTTCATTTTAGAATACTTCTGTTATTTTACTAGGGACTACAAATGCACTGCCTCTTATAAATTATGTGTTCCCATAAAATTGTTTCTCAAATATAATTGTTTTGGAAATTTTATTGTTTTTCTTCTCTGTTCATCGCAGGTTTTACTCACTCTATTCAGTTAGTTGGATGTTATTTTATTTTAGTCTCTTAATTGTTAAACAAAATAAAATTTGTCAACAGGTAAATTCACTGACATTGACATTTTTTAAGATCAATTACTTTTAAACATAGAAAGCATCCATTATTTATAAAACTCAGTAAATATTTGTTCAATATTACATAGATTTTATATAGAAATATCTCATTGTTGAGTTTAAAAATGATATTGATTGATGCATTTATTCATTAAAAATTGTGAACCTTTAATATGAAAGATGTTGGACTAAGTTGCACCACCAGGGAGGCCCCAAGTCACGTCTTTTTTATTCACTCACCTTTCATGGACAGGTTGCTTGCAGTTCTTTGCTATTGCAAATAGTGCTGCCATAAACATGGGGGTGCCTATTGCCCTTGAGTGAGTGTTTTTTAAGTAAATATCCTCAAATGGGAGAGCTGGGTCATATGGAATTTCTATTCTTACTTTTTTGAGGATTCTCCATACTGCTTTCCATATGGCTACACCATTTAAATCCCTCCCAAGAGCTCAAAAGTTGCCTTCTCTCCACAGCCTCTGCAACACTTGTTTCTCATCTTTTGGGTAATTCTCGTAGGTGCGAGGTGACAGCTCAACATCGTTTTGATTTGCATTTCCCCAATAGTATGAGGTGGTGAGCACCTTTTCATGGCCTGTTGGCCGTTTGTATGTCTTTGAGAAAGTGTCTATTTAGATCCTCGGTGCATTTTTTCTTGGGTTGTTGAGTTTCATGACTTCTTTCTATATTTTGGATATTAACTTCTATCGGACGTGTGATGCACAGGTTCAATGCCAACCTCGCCACGATGTGCACAGAAAAATGCAAACTAAAGTCAAGTGAGGCTTTCCCAGCAAGAAGTTTTATGCAGCTTTGGCATATCTCATTGGCTATTGTTCTATTTCAGCGAGTTTTCTTTCTCACTTTGTAGGGAAGCTTTTTCTTCCACATGGATTCGGTCCCATGGCATGAACTTAGGAAAAATCAATCGAGCAAAGTTCCTGGAAATCTATCATCTCACAGATATGTCTTTCACAAATATGCAAATTTTATTGATTACCAGATTTATAGCCTTCTGTTAGCTTGTAAGTGAGTCCAGAGGGAAATATTTCAAAGAAATATCTTTTAGAGTTTCTCATTAGTTTTTTTTTTAATCAGGCATTAGACCTTAATTAATTTAATGGTTAATGTGTTCTATACTTAGTGCATCTTTCACTTATTCATATGCACAGACATCCAGGGAAGATGGCAGACTTGTTCTTGTCACATTATTCCACCTGCGTAGACTGATGGGCAGGTAACTCAACTATCTGAAAAAGTACGTGCCACATAAAATGCATTAGGAATATTACATACTCCTAAATATTTAAGGCCATATGCAAGCATATGTATGTGATAAACATTTTGAAATTTACATTCATGCATGTATACATATATTCAACATACTTACATATATCCATATTCATGTTCATTTTAATGTTGATATATCCTTAGAAGTCAGCTTTACTTCCTAAAGCTTTTCCTTACTCACCCTCAGGTGAGGTATATTCTTTGAAATGAAATGCAATAAGCAAATATTGTAAGGTTGCTCGTCTGCGCACCAGCCCTTTGCTTGTTGTTGGTAATTATCACTCAGTCTTGTTCAGGTCCCATGAAGACATGCCTCTTTTTAACTCTACAAATATAAAATAAACAGTACTGGGCAAAATATGTTAATTTCAAAAAGGGTTTATGAATGTTTGTAAAGCATTTCATTAAGCAGGTGAAAACAGTGTGGGCTAGATTCTACACTGGAATCCTAAATCTTCCATGAATCAAATGCTTTGACCTTTGTTACTTTGCACTCAGTTTCCACATTTATAACTAAAAGTATTGAATAGTTTCTAAATCCAGTACATTTCTAATATGCTGGCTTCTTTATGCAGCAGGTTTAAAGCTAACGAGCACTTATACGGGTCTCTACCCACTAACAGAGGCTGGGGGATTTGGTGCGTTATTGTCCTTCAGGTGACCTGGTTCCTAGGAGTTTCAAAAGATTTTCCTGGGTTAAAAAATCTTGCAAGAGGGTTTTAAAAAGATTTACATTTCAAAGGATCAGAGTTTTCCAAGCAAATGTTCTAAGAAAAGGCAGGTCAGGGGCCTGAAGTTCAGAAGAGGCTGGTCTTGAATTTAGTAAAAATAAAGAAACTTTAGATGCTATTGGTCAAAATCCATGAGTTCGGTCAAATGGGCTTAGCAATAAGCTTAAATTTCTGTAACTTTTCTCCAAATTTGCCATGTTTATATGGCAGCTTAATAATATGTTTGTTGATAAAATCATGTTTAACTTAGAACAGGAAAAAAAGTGAGTGGCCAACTCCTTGGTGACACACACTGACTTGTTTTTCTGCCAGGAGAGTAATGAATAGCCTCTTAATGCCTGTTTTGTTACTCAATGACCCCTTGTCATTGCAAAAATATAACGAATCCTGGGGTAGTAGCTATTGAACAGTGATTAAAGTGACATGTTCTTCTAGCATCTTCTGGAATTATCAAGTTCATGGGGACTAATTAATTATATTCAGAACTGTCACCAAGACAAACTGAGTTTAGAAACACTAATCTATTGTGCCTAAAATTCAGAATTCACCCAATGAATTTTAATAAATTGTCTTAATTTATAATTTAGTTATAGAAAATTAGTGGACAGGAAGCTTCCAATTATAACAACTCTTCGAAGTAAACATTATTCATGATCATTTATTATTTTGCTATTTTGAAGCTTTGGAAATTTTAAAAGGTAGATACGTTTTAGGCTAATCATATTGCTTAACATTTTTAAACTTTTAATATGCTGACCTAAGTGTCATCTAACAGCATGTTGTTAAAATATAAATTTATATGCTGTGATCCCTAAACATACCTCGACTGGTATATCGTAATGTGAGTTAAGGTCACTAACTTCATGAATGATCTTATAGTTACTAGAAAAATAATTGACAGGGTCATGAGAGCATTCTCCCTTGGAATCTCTGAGGTGCTCCTCAATAACATCTCAAAATGTGCAGATGCTATAAGGTCAAATCTCAGCATTCCCCTTTATTCATTAATAAATCACAATCATTTCAGGTAAGAGAGACAAAAAATCTTAAAGATTTATTGCCCCAATAAAATATAGATCTGTAGATAGAGGCAGAGATGGGCAGGGAGATAATTTTAAAGAGAAATAAGCTATGGAAGCATCATACTGATATTGAAACATATTAATCCCATGCGCACACATGTAGTGTATTAAAATACATTCTAATTCATGAAGAGTAGTCTTCTTAGCCCTCAAACCTCTTTTATATGAGAACTACTATTCAATCCCTTTTGCCGCAAAACCGTCATTTTTGCATATTTTCGGTTTGGGGGGAGGGAAGGACAGAGTCACAGAGGTGGCAGCTCCCCACGCAGCCAAACACTCCTTCCAACTCAGTCCAGGCAGCCTCGCCCAGATGCTCTCCCCACGCGCATAACATACGTCCATGCACAGGGTTCCCCTCAAGTGTCACCATTGCTTTGTTCATGAGAGGCACCGCGTGAGACACACAGCTTCCAGGTGTCCTCAGCAGTACGTCTGGGTGACAGGATACTCCTCCATTTATCTATTTTTATTTTGCCTTTTCGGAGGTAGCACTGGTTTACAACACTGGATGTGCTTTCTGGGCACAGGTCCACACCTCTTCAGATGTGCGTCATCACAGGGCACCCCCTGCAAGGAACCTGTGGATCTGCTCCCTGCTTTGCTCCAACACCCCCCCCCCCAGGGTCTCAGTCTGCAGTCCGGATTCCAGGGTTATTTTGATTTTGTCTGCCCCTTTGCATCGTTTCTTTATATTGCACAAATGAGTAAAATCATCCTGTGCTTGTCTTTCCCCTTGTGACTGATTCCACTCAGCAGCATCCCCTCCGGTGCCATCCGTGCTGTCACCCGTGTGACATTTCACAGGTTCATTCAAATTGATGCTTTTCATATTCATTGGGTAGATGCTAAAGGATGGGGTCATTGGATCAGTGATGGATCTATTTATTAGCATTTTGAGAACTCTCCATACCGTGCTCCACGGTCTGGACCAGTCTGCAGCCCCAGCAGCAGCGGAAGAGTGTTCCTTCTTCTGCACCTCCTGACAGCCCTGTGCTTTCTGCCCTTTGCTACGGACCCTCTCAAGGTGGACGCTCACTGTCACCTTGCTTAGCATGTCCCTGGTAATAGTGATGATGGCACTTGTCTCATGAGCCTGTTGGCCATCTCTCTCTATGTCTTTCTGACACGTGTCCATTCTGATTGTGTCCATTTTTTGATTGGCTTGTTAGTTTTGTGTTGTTGAGTTGGGGGAGTTTTTTGTACACCTTGGATGTCAATCTCTTGTCAGATCTAGGAGGTGTAAATATTTTCTCCCGCTCAGTAGGATGCCTTTTTATTTGAATGCCACCTGCACTGTGCAGAAGTCTCGGAGATTGATGTGGCTCCACTCATTCATTTCCACTCCTGTTTCTCTTGCTTTTAGAGTTGAGTCCCAAAGACACCCCTGAGACCATGCCGTGTACGTTGAAGAGACTTGAGAATTTCTAAAATATATAAATATCTCACGATACATATGGCAAAGAAAATGCAGATTTCAGACTATTTTTTATTTTACTTTTAAACCTATCAACAAGGGTGTTTTTATATAGATCTCAACAGCTGCTTCATCATTCCTTTCCAAACTACTTGTGTACACTAGAATCCATTTTGATGTAATGACACACATTTTCTAATAATATTGTCTCCTTGGAAAAGATGGAGTAGTGGCAGAATGTTTTACATAATTACCTTGTTGTTTACTCCTTTGAATGTCAATGATTTGTTTTCACAAGGAAGATATTTCTTTGCCAATGTGAACTTCACGAAGCAATGTAAAATCACATTGACACTTTTTTCTATGAAGAAAGAGCACTCATGTGAACAACTCAGTCATCTCACCTCAAATCTAAAATGGGTTTTACGACATACATACTAAATAATTTCAGTTTTGTCCTTCAATGACATGTTAATTAGAATGGGATCAATTTGACAGTATCAGTATATTTCTTAATTTTCAAATTGAAAGTCAGAGAAACATCTCCCCATGAACATTCTAATCTCTTCTTCAATCATCAAAATTAATGAAGTTACCACATTCATACTACCTAATATGTCTTATATATAACAGTACTGAAAATATTTTAGAAGTGCTTTTTTTTCAATTTATTTATAAGAATGCTTGATCATCTAATGCTATTTATTTGTTTAAAAACCCATGGGAATTTTTGATGGACTATTAACTATTTTATTAGAAGAATGGCTACCCCTGTATTTAGCCCTGTCCCTGCAGTAGCACATATTCATCAAATAAATGTTGCATTCCAAGATGAATGAGTGGGATATTGAGTTATAGGCTGGTGTACAATTAAGCAAGATTTAATTGAAAAAATGACTTTCCATACTTAACAAAGTTCCAAGGTTTCCTCTTCCTTCCTAGTTCACTTTCAATTTTACCTAAAGATCTTTCCTATCTTTTCCCTTTTTCCTTGGTATTTATAACAGCAAAAATACATATTTATCCACTATAATTTCTTCTCTGTAGATGAATTATTCCAGTAGGAACCAAACAACCCTGCGCACTGAGGAGGGACGATGGGCTGCAGTGTGAGAGTCAGGACTTGCGGCTGCGGGAGGCGAGGGGTGGGGGTGAGGTGCCAGCATTTACACGCTAAGGCGGGGGCCTGGGGCTTCTAGAAGCTTGGAGAGGACGTGAGTCCTTTGGATGCTGCTACTCTTGTAGTTGATGTTTTCTTTTTTCTTTTTTTTTCAGAGAGAAACTTTTGGAATTTACACAGAGTCTATGAAACTGTGACAAGGTAAACAATCGTGGTTACTCCAAACTTCTTATAATTGTGACTTACAGTTTTCTAGCGTGTTAAGTAAGGAAGGCATTAAAAAAATCAACTAAAGTGAAAGCTGACTGAAGTTATGGTGGCAGACTCTGATGAGAGGGAGCCCAGAAACCGCCCGCTTCTCCTGTACAGCTGGTATTTTATGATGTGGACTTACATTTGCTTGAAGGTTGTGTGTCGCTTAAAATTCACTATGAGCGTATGGGCCATGCATTCTGAACTGTTATTAAATAAATCTCAGATGTCCTACATCTGGAGAAAATCTCTCCAGAATATTTAGATCCAACCTATTTGCACAAAGAACTTCCTACATCCTGAGTGTTTTATGGTCACATCACACTCAGCTACAGTATTAGACTCCATGGCAAGCAGGTGTCTACTTGACTTTGGATTGTTTCCTTGTAAATCGACTGTTCCTGGCATGGTTTCACAGCACAGAGCACATAGTACATGCACAATAAACACTTCTAAAGACTAAGCCTCTCTGTCTATGTGTCAGCGCTCTAACGTGGCCTGTGCCCAATGTTTTTTCTAAAAGCCAGCGTGGAGCCCACAGAGATCAGTGCTCACCTGCATGAGCACATGCGGCATGGGTGCAGATGCCTGCTCACCTGCATGAGCACATGTGGCGTGGGCGCAGATGCCCGCTCACCTGCATGAGCACATGTGGAGGGGACGAGGGCGCGAGGGGCAGGTGAGAAGGACATTCTTCCTCGGCTGAGGAACAATTGACTCTTTGCACCTGCCCTTGGGGGATTTTCCCTTTTTCTTTTGCCATTTGTTGGAACTAAACAAAAGCCCTATTTTGGACCAAACCATTTGTCCCAAAACTCGAGTCTTATAGTTTGAGAGGTGTTAATAGGAATTGTGCAAAAATTTAAAAATAAACTGGGGTTTGTGTGCCCACATGATGACGAGATCGGGAAGCGCTGGGTGGCTGACCAGTCGAGCTCCTGGCTGGGGTGTCCTGTGATGTGCGAGGACTGAAGCTGCTGGGGCGGGGGCGAGGGGCAGCCTGAGCTGAGCCCTGACCACTACCCACCGCCCAAGGGAGGGATGAGGCCCGGGTCTGCTCACCCCCCCAGCCAGCCGGGGTTGGGCGGGGGCAGGTTGAAGGAGAAAATGAAGAGCAAGTCATAGACCGTGCAAAGCAACCAGCTCTAAGGCACTAGGTTTTGTGCTACTTTGTTGTACTTAACAGATAACTGAAAGTTTGATTCACTTACTGAACCTCAAAACAGCCCTAGAGAGTAGGATTGTGTTTATCGCCAGTTACTCTTGAGAGTAAAAAGGCTTGATGAAGTTGCAACTTGCCACAGATCCTAAAAATATTAAGTGGTGAAACCTGGATTCAAATCCACTAAGTCTTTCTCTGTAGCCCTCTCTAAACCCCTGTTTTAATGTGAGAAATTATTTTACTTATGTTTTGTAACTCTCATTCGAAAATCCTATTAATTATAATCAGTATCACTGGCAAAAATCAGATGGCATTGCTAATGAATATTCAAAAATTTGTTTCTGTTCCCTCAAACTCATCAAATTTAAACTTGGTTGCATTCTTAAATATAAATTCATTATAATTACAGATGGATAGTCTCCCAAAAAGTTAACAGGTACTTTTGATTGTGTAATAATGGAAAAACACATCTCAATGGACAGATGAAAATTTGGTGAAATTTTTTTACATTATTCAGTAACCAAGCCAGGCCTACATTAATACGAAAACATCTGGGACATGGATCAATAACCTTGGGCAGATCAATAACCATTTGGGGCATCAGGGCAATAACCAGGACCAGAAATTACTGGCATACCTATCCTCCAAGTCTTCTCTGAACATTTCAAATGGCGTAACACTCCATTTACCCCTGAGAAGACTCAGTTCACTTTCTTTTCATTCGTTCAGCTCATGTGTACTCATCACGTAATCATGCGACAATAGGAAGTTCAGCTTTTTCTTTTATCTGTACTGAAATGGAGACACACACTATAAACATTCAGCAGTTGCTTTAATCTGCTTTGTGTTATGACCATTTTTTAGTATGTTTTGGCAACGGGGCTGTAAAGACATTTGTGCAAGGATGGAGTCTTCCGGGTCTATTACTGCACAAACGCCAAGTCTGCATGTGACCCACACGACAGGCCTGTGTGAAGTGACAGTGCGCTGCCATGGGGCGGGGCTCATGGAAAGAACGGAAGCCCTTCCTGATGAACTTGTCCACAGATGAGTCTCAACCCAAGCTGGGAGGGCAGGGATGTATTGTATTATATCCAATGGTCACATTCATTGTTTATTTAAATCTGTCTTAAAGGTGATTTAGTTTTACTAAAAACAAATCCTCCCGATATGTTTCTGAGCATGTTGAGCTTTAACGATGCTAAGACCAGCCGTGCAGTTAACAGCTATACAACAGGACTCTGCTTTCCAGTGCTGTAAACAGAAGCTGAGTCCAGATTGCTGGTTAAGGTACGCACGGCAGTAGCATGCAGCAGCGGAAGCCATCCCCCAGCACACACGTAATGAGGTAAAGACATCTGCAACATCATTCTAGGGCTCTGAATGTGAAGATGTAAAGTCTTTGTAATGATGCAGATGGAGTGAGCACCATCCCCATGGACGCCAGGACTGGAATAGATCAGCCCCAGTCATTCTAGACCACTGAGAGATAAATTGTGTTTGCTTAAACAACAACCAAAAATAACATCCACAAGGTTAATGGCAAATCTTAATGGCAAATGAATATCACAATCTCAAAATGAAACAAATATTTCTTATAGCGTGGATGATAGAGTGATCATTGAGGGACATCAAAATAATTTAAAATACTATTTTGATGGAGAACTTTGTAAAAATAGGAATTGCAAGAGAAACATCCCAGCCCCCGTGTTGTGGGTGTTCAGTGTGTGTGGCAGATGAGTAGGAGTGTTCCCCAAGCTTCCCCAGCTCGCAAGAATGGGGTCATTTCAATGCAACATACCAACTTTCGCAATAAATGTCCACTCCTAAGAATTACAAGATCGTTTACCAATTGGCATGCGTGGCAGGAAAAAAATATGTATGTGTTATAAACAAAAGTGAAAGTTACAAAGTAGATCTAGAATATTCTGACCACAGAAAGGAAATGGTCATTATTTGAGGTGCTGGAGGCGTCAGCTAATGCTATGACGCTTTCCCGATGTATAAATCTATCACACTGATGCGCTGGGCCTCTTAAACTTACACAAATTTAATACCGATTGCATCTCAAGAAAGCTGAAATATAAATATTGCTCTACCTCACCAAAGCATTCTTTACCCCGACGGTTCTAATCAAGGCGTTTCTGCGCTGGGGGCATCATAGCAGTAGAGAGTGCGTGGCCACAGCGGGCCTGGTGTCTGCCTCGGGGCTGAAGGGTTGACTCTGGATGGCAGTTAAAAGTTTTCTATGTTGCAGCTCTGTTCAGGGGCCAGGAGGGTGAGGAAAAATGTCTGAAGGCCCACAAACGGATGAGTCCAGCTTTGCAGGGAGGAGGGCAAGCTGAGAGGCAGTGGTCTAAGAGCAGCTCCTTACAAGGAGCTCCTGGGGTCACAGGTGCTCCGTGCAGCCATGATGGAGCCAGTATCCTGTGCGGGGTCCCCCTGGCTTGAAGGGGACCTTTTTGTGCCAGTTCCCATCAGGTTATCAGATGCAGGACACAGAGGAAGAGTGAAGTGGAGACTTGAGTGTTGTGCAGCGCAGACATTTCGTAACAGTATGCAGAAAGCCCATGGCAAGAATGTTATCTATTTAATTATTTCTAATAGATTCATGAAGAGGATTAGTCTGTGGTCTTAAGTTGGAAATAATTGAGTCAAACATAAAAGCTTGCAAAGGTGCTGGTCATGTTTCATTTCTTACCAAGGGCTTGGAGTGCATGGGTGGATGCTTGAGTATTCTTTGTAACTGACAGATGTGTGTTTCATCCATTTCTAAGATGTTCATTTCCACATTCCCTCATCTCTGATATTGCAATATATCTGTCAATCAATACTATGCTGTGCTATGGATCGAGTATTTGTATCCTTTGTAGTGTTTATGTGATTATTGGTATATAAGATAATGATATATCTACAATGTATGGCCTCTTAGATTTGATGAAATATTGCTTGTGTTGTCAAGTTGGATATATGAAATATTTTATATGAAAATAGACTTTAAGAAGAGTCAGCAGTAAGATAGGAAGACAGAAAACTAGGACATTTCCAAGGATATTTGCCATAAAGAGGAATTGAATGGTGGCAAAGTAAAGGAATGTGCCCCCAGCCAAAAACTCTCCAGCCAGTGGGATTCATTCAGCTCTTGTTAAGAAATATAATAGAACTAACTTCCAAATTTCATGTATGTAATAAAATTACAAAATAACATTTGCTTGCACTCCAAATGTTAAACATATGCAGATAGAAATGGATATATTTGACAAAACTATACGTTGTTTCTGATTTTATTATCTTAGAACAATAAAAAATGAGCCTTAAAAATTAAAACACTTAGGTTTGTGGGTATACATCTACAAAGTCAAAAGATGCTCAAAGTGTTAGGTTATGTTCAAATAATTACAAATTTTATTTGAAAAAAGACTAATTCAGTTCACTTTTACTTAAACAAAACAGAAGTATAATCACAGCTTCATGCTGTCAGTGATGCTGAAGCTTATAAAAAAAATTTATTGACATTATATTAGTCACAAGATTTTATCTTATTGTATTCATTGCCACCTCCTTTACTTCTAGCAGGTTTAAGAATAATTTTGTATACTGACTACTCCACTAAAATTTATTTTCTGTGAAATGTTCATTTATATTTTTGCATTTTGATTTATTGTGCTTGTTTTACTTGTCTTGGTCTTATGAATTACTAGCATCTCTGTGCATATTTTTATATCACACTTTGGCAATATTTTCTCCAAGCCTGTCGCATATATTTTGATTTTGTTGATTCTGTGTAGTCTGTTGCATACATTTTTAAACAAAATTCTGCTTTGCAAAGTGAGTTAACTATATTATTGTAACTGATCTCCCCAATACTGTCATACATATATATATATATATATCTCATATATCACATATATGTAATAGATTATACCTTTGTCTCAATCCTCCTATTCCTAACACTTAGCAATAGCATCATGGCTACTGATGTGGTTCGGATGGGAGAACCTCTTCTGAAACCCCAGCTCTCCTGGAGCAACACTGCTCCTCTTGGCTGGAAACTAATCTCTCTGTGCATTGCATAAATTCCTGGTCAACACTAAATATGTTGATCAAAGGAATGTAGTAGAATAATTTGCATACAATAAATTCTTTGTGTCTCTCAGTCACTATGTTATCAAAAATTTATTTATCTTTGGTATTTAATCCTTTTCCCCAATATCAAAAACATAAATTTAAATACTAACTGATAGTATTGCTGGAAAGCAGAGAAAATCATGCTGTATCTCTCTGGGTTCTTCTAGACTGGCAAATAATCAAACCAGCATCAGAGAGATTGAGAAGGGAAAAACGTCAAGGAGAAGTTTAATAATAGCACGTACGCCTCCTGTATACATGGAGACTGGGTCTGGCTGGATAACTCACCTCTGTGGCTTCAGATGCACTTTAAATAGCTTAGTGGAGATACAAAACTTGCAGGGGGTGGAGAAAGGGAAGGATTATTGAGGAGGTTATCAAGGAAGGTAAAATAGATACAGATTAAGGTAGATCTTTTGCTCATGTTAAGTGTTCTTATTACAAAAGACAAAAATCCATAGTAATAAATGAAGAGGTTGAGATTTAGGGAGCGATGAAGGTGTTTGTGGCATAGGCTGTGGTATTGGCTGTATCGATGTGAGATGTTCTCCATAGCCATTAAATTGCATTTCATTGAGCCATTAAATTGTATTAAATTGTATTTAAGCATGCACAGCTCTCTGTATCTCCATCCCGCCCAACCCAGTTGATAGCCCTTCTCTAATATATGAAGACAGGTTTGAAGAGGAATCGTGCTGAGGGATGGGGATATCAGTGAGCGCCTGAACTCACAATTGTGCCTCTTTAAATCAAACCAGAACTGTCACTTTGCCTTTTGTCTGTTTGTCCTTGTGGAAGCCTAGACCCTTGTCTAGCCAATATGTATTTTCTACAAACACAGGACAAAAATTAGCACAAATATCTAGATAGACTTGTCAACTTTTATTCCACATAAGTTAGTTGCAATAGAAGACTTGCTACACTAAATGGTTCTGCTTTTGCTGTTGGGCACATGTGATGTAGCATTAAATGTAGGCAAGACTGGTGCAGAGTAACTTTGTTATACTAGATAGAGTGTTTATTACAGTAATAATGCTGGGTTTTTTTTTTTTACAATAATGCTTTTTTTATTACACACTATATATTCTGATTTATCTTTCACTTCTTGAAGAATAACAACTTATGTTAACAAATAGTTTCACCCCAAATAAATTTTTATTCCATAGCAATGATGACCACTTCTTTATTTCAGTGGAATTTTATTTATAAATGTATTTGAAAGAAAATCATTCATTCCACACTTAAGGTCAGAAAGTCTATCTGTATTAGCAGTGTCTTCAGCACGCATCCTCTTGTTGAACTCAATACTATAAAGACAATGATAAGTTCTATTCATGGTAATGAAAGTTTAAAATAACTAAAACCAGACAGAGGGAACTTTCAGTTTTTAATTCATATGCCAGAGTCTGGGAAGTCATCAGGCTGTCCTCATAAGCAAGAAAACTGAACAAACTGAAAAATAAGCAATTCTTAGATCCAAGAGAGAGCGGGGAGAACAAGGTAAAGTTCTTCTCTCATCTGGAGAGACCGGGGTGGCTGCAGAAGCCCCCTGGGAAACCTCAGTGGAAGCCAGTGTTAGTGATTGAAGACTGGAGCTGGGATTGACAAACTGCCAGAGCTCATCCCCTTAGGAATAGGATGTAGGGTCACGGAGCATTCTGAAATGATCTCAAATGAGATATTGTAAATTCTCTCTGCAAAATGTCTGACAAATTACTCCTCACTAGAATAGCATCAGAGTTCTTTTTCTCTGATATCCTCGCAAACACACAAAATTGTAACACCCTTGAAATATATGCCATCTGACAGGTCTGAGATGGTGTCGTCTTTTAATTTGAATTTTCTTATTACAAGGTTGAACACCTTTTCGTATGCTTTATTTACTGTTGGATTTGTTTTCTAATTGATAATCACACTTCTGAGCATGACCTCCTTTTGTTCTTTCAGTTTATTTCATTAATTCAGAGGTCCTCTATATAGCCCAGGTATCAATCCTATTAAATATGTGTACATTCAAAATGCATTCTTTTATATTTTTATCTTGTGTATTTATGGCATAGGAAAAATTTTACTTTAGTGAAAGCTTATAAGTAATATAAAGAAATATTTGTAATTCCTGCTAGGATGTATACTTTGTCATGTTCTGCTTTAAGACTTAGCCTCAAAATTTCCAAACTAAGCAGTGTTGCTTCTTTCTTTTTCAACCCCTATCCCACTCTCTTGAAGAATAAAGATTTTCTTTCCTGAAAGTTAAAAAATGACTCATAACCTCTGGATCAAGATAAAGTGGTCAACTCTGAATTACTCTACCTTAAACAGATACACAGAGTGATGGAAATAAGAAAGAAAAGAAAACTAGATTAACCCTCAATACAAGATAGTTATATTTGCGGACTAGAAAAATAATAGAAAAGCAAAATACAGGGCAGAGTGAAAACTGAAGCCTGTTGGGATGCAAGAGTAGGACTGGGCTTTGGAGGTTGGGAGATTGGTCCTCAGAGAAAGACGCGGGTCCACTTCACACCCCAAGCTGAAGCCAACACTGGGGAAAACTCTTCTCTTTTGAGGGTTCTGACCGTGAAATAATTTTTAAAATTCAGATACTGTATGTACCCACTTCTTGAGTTAAGGGTAAAAGAACATAGCAGCCTTCTAAAGTCACCTCCTGGAGGGCTTCTCCATGCCTAAGAGTATTGTTAGCAAGGGCCAGCTGGTGAATGGTTCTGTGAATGGAGTGTTGTCTCCTGGGCTCCTGGGACATCTGATCAGCGCACAGCCCTGGAATATTCATTACTAAAGCTCCGCCTGGTTTCCTGGTCCTCAGAGGATGCTCTTCAAAAAATCCCCATCCCCATGTTTGACGGCCATTTTGAGGCTTTGAGACATTCTCCGTTCCCGCCGAGGGGCTGATTTCTTTGTCCTTCCCGGGCCTCCTTGGGACCGGCTTGCTGAAGGCCCTGCTCCAGTCACATAATGGTCCTTGTTTTTGAACAGTTCACAATTCTCCATTTATTTTTTAACTAAATGTGGCCGATTACACATATAGAAATAGTAACCTATTTTAAGGTAGACATCAGAATTGTGTATCAGAAACTTGACATATTCCCCTTCTGGGATAACCATTGAGGGTTCGATTTCGAACATGGGGGGACCATTAAGAGGAATATGCAAAGAATGTACAAATCATGTCAGCCCTTTCTTAAGAATTTTAAAGAAATCACAATTTGTGTGACATGTTTCAAAAGTAGATAAAAAGTTAAAATATAATTTTAACATCTTTATAAATGCCATTCAGTTGAATTATATAGTGATATGGTTCTCTAAAATGTAATAACTCCTAAGTCGAATACATTATTAAATTTGAATATATGCAGAACCTAAAGTATTTAAACCTTCTATTGTGAGTAATTTATTTATTTTGCTTTTCTATTTTGATGTTTCTTTCCTCCTTCCTGTTCTAAAGAAGCTCTGAAGATAAATTTGATTCATAACAGGTTATTGGAGTAAACAGAAATATCATTTACACATTTCAGCAGCCAAGCATTAAAAGCGCACAATACCATAATAATAAATTGCTTGTATTAAATTGCCTTTAAAAACTCAAATACATATTACAAGAAAGTATCTTTTCAGAGTTGTAATAATTCCGTGTTCATTGGAAGATAGGCCTGTCATTACTTTCTACTATTTCTGTATCGTTTTAAATATTTCAGCCTTTTATTCACGGCACTCCAAGGAACGTGAAAACAGAAAACCCAAGTGCTGCCATAAATCATACAATAAAAATTTAGAAAAATGACGAAGAATAAGTAAACTCCTTTACTTGCATTCAAGTTTCCATGTCCAGGCTACTCCTTCTGAGATGATCTCTTCCTTAAATCCATTTTGATAAAAATTTTTTTTTTCTGAAGATGTAGCTAGGAACGCGAGCGCGTCTCCTCTCACGATGGGCGAGAATTGGCGGCCGAGGAGCCCCGGCTCCTGCGCTTGGTCCCCCCCCCGCGGGCTCCTGGGTGGAGACGCCCGCACCTGTCCCCCCCCCGCGGGCTCCTGGGGTGGAGACACCCGCACCTGTCCCCCCCCCGCGGGCTCCTGGGGTGGAGACACCCGCACCTGTCCCCCCCGCGGGCTCCTGGGGTGGAGACGCCCGCACCTGTCCCCCCCCCCGCGGGCTCCTGGGGTGGAGACGCCCGCACCTGTCCCCCCCCCGCGGCTCCTGGGTGGAGACGCCCGCACCTGTCCCCCCCCCGCGGCTCCTGGGTGGAGACGCCCGCACCTGTCCCCCCCCCGCGGGCTCCTGGGGTGGAGACGCCCGCACCTGTCCCCCCCCCGCGGCTCCTGGGTGGAGACGCCCGCACCTGTCCCCCCCCCCCGCGGCTCCTGGGGTGGAGACGCCCGCACCTGTCCCCCCCGCGGGCTCCTGGGGTGGAGACGCCCGCACCTGTCCCCCCCCGCGGCTCCTGGGTGGAGACGCCCGCACCTGTCCCCCCCCCCGCGGGCTCCTGGGGTGGAGACGCCCGCACCTGTCCTCCCCCCCCGCGGGCTCCTGGGGTGGAGACGCCCGCACCTGTCCCCCCCCCGCGGCTCCTGGGTGGAGACGCCCGCACCTGTCCCCCCCCCGCGGGCTCCTGGGGTGGAGACGCCCGCACCTGTCCTCCCCCCCCGCGGGCTCCTGGGGTGGAGACGCCCGCACCTGTCCCCCCCCCGCGGCTCCTGGGTGGAGACGCCCGCACCTGTCCCCCCCGCGGGCTCCTGGGGTGGAGACGCCCGCACCTGTCCCCCCCCCCCCGCGGCTCCTGGGTGGAGACGCCCGCACCTGTCCCCCCCCCGCGGCTCCTGGGTGGAGACGCCCGCACCTGTCCCCCCCCCGCGGGCTCCTGGGTGGAGACGCCCGCACCTGTCCCCCCCCCCCGCGGCTCCTGGGTGGAGACGCCCGCACCTGTCCCCCCCCCCGCGGCTCCTGGGTGGAGACGCCCGCACCTGTCCCCCCCCCGCGGGCTCCTGGGTGGAGACGCCCGCACATGGCCGCCCGGTCCTCCCCGCGCACCCCCGCAGGCGGCTCCGGGGCCCTGGGCTGCGCCCGGGCTGGCGGCGCAGGGGGGCGCTGGGTGGCGGCCGCGGGAACACCGTCTGCTCGTCTCTGTGCCCCCAGCCCTGGCCCCGGGGTGCGGGCGCGCCCCCCAGCGCCGAGCGCCCTGAACGAACGCGGGGCTCCTGGGCCCTCGCGGCGCCCAGACCCGCCGGCCTTGCCTCCCCGAGACGCGCTGGCCGGGCGGCCTCGGGCCCGTCCCGTCTTCCGGCCCATCGGGCAGCAGCGTGGGGCGCCCTGGGGTGGCCCCTGCGCGGGCTGGGGCGAGGACTCAGCCCCAGCCCCCGGGGGCCCGAGCCGGCGAGGCGGGCTACTGCGTGCGCGTCCGTCCGTCCGTCCGTCCGTCTGTCGTGCCCGCTGGGCGCTCGGACTGGTCCCTCAGGTGAGTCGCCGCCGCCGCTTGTGCAAGGACTCGGGGCCACGTGCCTTGGCTGCTGCGCTGTCCAGGGTGACCCCCTGCTGGCCTTACTGACCCCCATGATGAGCAAGGGAGCCCTTCGCAGCCTCCGCCTCACCTGGGCCAGGTGAGCGCCGCCGCCCCGCGGGCCCGTGGCCTCAGCAGAAGCGACGCGGCGGGACGGGGCGCGCGTCCCTGCGGGCCGGCCGGGGCCGCGGGGTCCTCGGAGCAGGAGCCCGCGGGGTGTCGGGCCCTGGGCACCCGCAGAGGACACGCAGGACAGACGCGGGGCGAGGGCGCAAGACCAGGGCTGGGGCGCGGCCAGCCCCCTCAGCTGCGGTGTCGGGGGGGAGGCTCTTTATTGGGAGTTCGATGAGGCCGTTGCACAGGCGTGTGTCTGTCTGTCCTGGCCCTCTGCGGCGTCCGTCTCTGCAGGAGAACCGAAGCCGGGGTCACCGCCAGACACCCCGGCCGCGCTCACGCCGCTGACACGGATGGAAACGCTCCTGCAGCGTCGTCATCCCACCAGTGAACCCGCGCATTTATGGGGCCGCGACCAGCAGAGACGCTCACGGGGCCGCCACGCCGGGCCACGACGGGCCTGGGGAGGGCCCGCGGCTGCAGAGGGCCCGAGGCCGTGAGCGGCGGCCCCCGGGGCCCGGCCAGCCCGGCGGCTTCTGCACCTTCGCCTTCAGCTTCGAGTCAGACCTGGATTTTCTTGTTCCTCGGCGGCCCCCGTTTCCCCACGGGCTGCCGGGACCCTGTGCAGAGCGGCGGGGGCGCCTCCTTTTCCTTGCAGAATCCCCGGGGCTGGCTCGGGCGGAGCCTCGGAGCCCCAGGAACGACAGCCTGGCTGGACTGTCCCCTCGAGGCCAGCGCCCCTGACACTCTGGGCAGCAGCCAGCCCCCGGGGCGCCCCTGCAGGAGCTGGGGTTCTGCAGGGGGTGCCCGGCCCACAGGTAGACTCAGGACCCCACCGGCCCCCAGGACAACCCGTCTGCCCTCTGCGGAGACCTGGGCCTGGCCACGACATCTCCCCCTTGGCCCCCTGGCCCCAAGCCTGTGAAACCCGATCCCCTTCCTTGTCAGGAGCATTTTGGTTGTCAACCTGGCGTGTGCAGGCCAGGCCGGGCCCCTGCACCCACTTCTCTGCCCCCAGCACTGCTGCTTCCCTTGCTCTTCGCGGCTCTGGCCCTGCCCTGCCCGGGCCCTGGCCCGCCAGGGGGGCGACAAGGGGCTGGTGCCTCGTGCGGGGCGGGCTCACGGGCACTGCTGTGCATCCTCGGCCTGCCAGCCGCCCCTGGTTCCCATCGCCACCTCGGAGGCCCCCGGTTTAGTGAGGGGGACAGCGCGGTCCCCTCCGAGTGGCCCGGTTCTTCCCATTCCAGCTCCTCCGCTTCCCAGACGGGCGTCTTCAACACCCCAACCTCGCCTCGTTTCTCCTTCCTCGTTTCCCTCTCCCCGCGCCCCACTTCACAACCCCCCCCTCTTCCTTCTCTGCGGTGGGGAAGCTTCTCTTGTGGAGGGGACATGGCGTGGCAACGCTGCAGCAGCGCCAGGAGCCGCCCAGAGGATGGCCCTGGCTCCGGGGCTTGGATGGGAGCATGTGCCTGGGGCGCCGGCCGGGGCCTGAAGTCACAGGTGAAAGCAGACGGTGTCTGACCCTCAGCCGAGCAGCGCCCACACCAGGGAGTCCGGCTGGGCGCTGGGGTCCCCTGGGGGCTCTCTGGCCGCGCCCCTGTGCTCCCGGGGACCAGCCACTCGCATTTGCTCTGACACACCGTGGCCGGCTCTGCACACCAGTGCTTCGCCGGATGCCAAGCAGAGTCCCGTTCCGCTCCTGCTCTTTCCAGAGTGAATACTCACCCACCCTTCCAGCCTTAACTCAATGTCAAACTCCCCCGTGGATCCTTCCCTAACTCCAAACCCGGGAGATGTCTGTCCGTGTGGCCCCCAGCGCGTCAGATGTCAGCCCCGCGCTGGGCTGTGTGGGCCGGTGCCCGCCGCATCTGCTGTCCTGACCCTGGGCGCAGCTCCCACCCACAGCCCCTCAGAGGCCCCCGTCCGACGCTGGCAGCGCAGAGAGGATGGGTTAGCTGCTTCTCATCAATTCTGTGGATGGGAAGGCCCCTGCCGGGTATAAGGACCATGAGTTCAGACCAGGACATGCCGTGAGGATGGAGATTGTTTCCCACCCCACAATCATGTACCCTGATGGGTGAAAGTGCGCCCAAAGGACCCTCGGCTTCCTCGAGCCACGGGAAACAAAGGCACTGCCACGAGGGAGGATTTCCCGTGCTCTCGAGTCCTACCAAGGCAGGAGCCATCCGAGATCACCAAAGGGGAGATCACCTGCTGGGCTGTGGCCTGAACTGCGAGGCCAGCTGGCGCTGTGCTCGCCGACCCTGAGCCGCTGTTTCCTGGGGTAACAAGCTCGTGCTCTGTGACCGGGCATCACACAATTCAGAAACATTAGCATTAATCCCAGGGCCTCCCTGGTGGCTCAGAGATTAAGTCTCAGTGCTATCAAGCTGTCGGCAGCCTCTGCAGCACGAGTTCAATCCCCGGCCAGGGAGCTACCTACATGGCGCAGCAGACCTCTCCTGTCTCCCCGCTGCTCCCCTCAGCAGTGGATTTCAGTCAATCTGCCTGTCCTGCTCCCCACTCTGTCTCTGAGGAATCCTCTCACCCCCTGCACCACCAGGGAGGTCCATGATAATCTCATGGAACACACATGCAAAATGTTCCTCATTGAAGGTCCGACTTCCACGATATCATTATATGTTGTTCCTGGTGATGCTGGCAGGGGATATTTGGAATTCATTGGAATGAAAGAGGCATCAGTTTCTCCACTGTAAGGTTATTATTCTTCACTTTGTAATTAGTATTTTATGGGAAAATAATTTGAGTGGCTTTAAGGTTCCTCTTTCTCATGATGTACCTACCCACTTGTTTTGTAGTCCTGTCTACAGCAATTGTTTTGAAGCTGTGTCCAATAATTCGCTTTTCAGGAATGCTTTTTAGTGTGATTTACTCTTTTTCTGGTTTTCTGTCATTTATTCCTCTACCCTAGGATGTCTGGAGTCTTGTGATTGGTTGCCAATAAGAAAAATGTAATGTCTCTAAATGACATTAATTTTGCTCAGAGAAAATGTATTTTGTCTCTGAAATAGTAAGAATATATGCAGATGTCCTTGACCCCACTAGACGGTCAAATGACTCAAGACGAAATTTTCAGTTCTTGTGAGACGGGACCCATTTCCTACATTCTCCCTCCTCCTAGATGATGACCTTCATGTGTCCCCTGGGGAGGCAGGGTTATTTACCAGTCCCCTTCAGGTTATACCCTAATGTCCAATTTTTGCCAACACCCTAACTTGCAGACTTCCAACGTGTCCTCTCTCCTTAGCCTTTGGCCTCCGAGCAAATGCTTGGTGCTTAAATTTTCCACCTCTCACCCCATACATCTGGAACTTAGGAATCAGCAAATTCCTTCACAGAAAATTGTGGCGAGACAATTGTACTTGGTCCTATACAGCTCTGCTTTCTCTGACAGGAATCCTTTATTTGCTGATGACTTCATAGCTCGGAAAACAAAAATTGTTGTCTTTCCTGGCTGACCAGGGAGCTGGTTGCAAATTCTGCTCCGCAACTCTCCTGTCAACCCTGTAATCTGAATTGTAGGATTCATAGGCAACCATTTTCCTTTGCTCCAAGAAGCTAATCCCACGTGCCCTAGCTCTGCTTGTTGCCGTCCAAGTCCTTTGAACAGATGTGCTGCTTCTTTTCTCCAGCTTTCACAGTTGTTCCCAGCTGGCGATTTAGCCTGGTCTGATCTGCTCTGTCATCGCCAGGCCCAGAACCCTAAGCCTGCGTGTGAGTTAGCATTAGACTCCTGATTAGATGTTTGAGAATTTAACTATTTTTATTCTTACAATTATTGATCTTTATCACTGTTTCAATCTATCCATGGATTTAAAATGCAGAGTAAAATGAATGTTGTATTAGACAAAATTTTTTCTCTGTTTTTTTGGTTAGTACCTTCCTAGTCTGTGCTCTGTTCATTCTCCTGAGAGCAATAAAGTCATTTTGCAAACGTGGATGCTGCAGGTCCTGGTGCACATGAGTTACCATCAACATAAACCAAGTATTGACTTTAGTATTGATAGCTGAACCCACTTCCTCTTGGCTTGGATTTTGCCTTCACTTTGACCTTGATTCTTGCATCCTTGGAAAGTGTCCTAGTTTATAACTCACCTAATTAGTTACTATAAACAGAAAGAATTTTACTGCCATTTGCCGTCATGTGGATGCATTTTGAGGGCTTTATACTACGTGAAACAAATCAGAGAAAGGCAGACACTGTATGAGGCCATTTATGTGTGGAGGCTAAAAAAAGCTGAACTAGAAGCAGAGAAGAAAGAAGCTCTCCTGGGGGCGCAACAAGAAGGGGGTGGGTATAGGGGGATGTGGCTCAAGTGTACAATCCTCGAGCTAGAGGATGCGTGAGCTCTGTGGATCTAATGTGCTGATATTCCATGATCCATGTTGATTGTAGTTAGAAATACTCTACTACGTACTTGAGAGTTTGTGTCTGAGTAGTTCTCAGATGTTCTCACCTGAAATAGAAAAGGTAATTACCACGGGAGGTACGGCTGTGTTAACTCACACTGCTTGGTATAAATTGTGCAGTAAGTAAATGCACGTTTATTTTTAATGCTTTGACATTTGCTGTTTCATTTTTAAAATAGCCCTGACGAGCCCCCAGGAGAGCATCGTAAACCAATTCAAACAGAGACTGATGACCCCAGCCGTCCAGTGAGCTCTCTGCTCGTCCCTTCCCAGTCCTTGGTGTCTCCCTCAGCACCTCATTATGCTGAGCTTGGGGGCAAATATTTTCTATTAGTGAAGAGCCACTGTGTGTACAGTTGCAAGTCAATAAAATCACCAGAGTCCTTCTTATACTTTTGCACTGACTTCTTTGGGATGTTTGTCTGAAGCTTATAGCAGATTCCTCAATGGATACCCAATCTCTGCGCCAGGACGACACTCCTTTCCTCACCAATGGAAACTCAGCTGTGACGTGCAGGCTGAACTCAGTGCCAGTCAGGGGAGGGTGTTATTTAATTAAGAAATTTAACTTTCTTACACTGATGTCTTATTTGGTGCCCCTATATTCGTGCTCCAAGTGAAACCATCCTATGTATTTTTTTTTTCCTTCTGGCTTATTTCACTGAGCGTCATTCCTTCTAGCTCCATCCATATTGCTGCGAATGGCATAAAAAATAACAGTACAAAACACAACAAAGCAAAAACAGACAATTATAAATCAGAGACATCCTGCAGAGCCTGGAGAGGGATCAGAGGGAGGGAGGGAGGGAGGAGCACAGGGGACTGAGGTGATGGTGCACGGGTGCCTTGGGGAAGGAAACTCTATGGGGGCTACACCTGAGGGCGTGGGGGGAAGCAAATATTGTTTAAAATGAACAATGATGTAAAAAAATAAAAAATTAATACAAAAAGAAATTTAATTTTCAAGATGAAATCTCGATGGCTCCTCCATTTCTGTGAGTCTTCGATTTCACCTTTCAATGAGATGGAGAATAAAGGAATATGTTAAAATATTTGGATGACATTTCCTCTTGTTTATTTGAAAGGGTTGCTTTGAAGCATGTGCCAGATTTTTAGTAGATCTTAAGCAAGATGTTGAAACCAAGGAAAGAGTCAAGAAATAATACAATGATTTTGATTAGGTATTTCCCTTTTTAATATGTCCAATCCCTGTTACGTGAACACACTCATAAAACTCATTATGCTTTACCTCAAGAGCAGACAAGAAATACATGACAAGAAATAGGTTGCACCAATATATTTTAGTCTCTTTTGTAACAAGGTGGCTGTTACTATGAAGATTGCTCCATGGGTTTTTAAAAGTAAGCCTTTGATGCACTAGCCCATCACTAATCTTGTATATGTCAGAGCAGAAAATCAACAAAAAACAAGTGTCATTCCAACAAGAATTATGGTGGGCTTGCCAAGCAGAAGCAATTATCACCTGATTGTGGAGATATTGGAAAATGCTGCCTGCCTTACGATGATGATAGGGATGAGGTTAAAAAACAAAAGCATCAACCAATCACTTACTTTGTAGAGAACCCAGACTCCCACCTGGCCTTATTGATGACTCAGCGGTATTTGCCTCACGGTGACTTTGGCCGTCAACGGATCTTCATATTCTCAGTGGGTCATGTTCAGTGTGAGTGGACTGACTTTGGCTTTGTCTCAGGGACATTTTCAAGGTCAGTCGCTTCAATCTTGATTTGACTAGTTGGGAGAATAGGCTATCATGCTCAAAATGTTTTCTAAAATAGCAATATATAAAGCATTACCTCTAGTCCACCACTAGAATAGAAAAGATTCAACTATATCATAATATTTTCACTGTTGTTTTTATAATGACCTCAAATATTAGACATAATTTTTGAGATTTTGGTAAACAAAAGATTTTGATTTATACAGACATCAAAAATAAGCATGAGCTACATGAGCGATGAGTTCTCTATTTTATATTGTGTATTTTTATAGTTCATTGATGATCCAGAAATTATAGAAAATAGAAAAAGGCAAAATTGCATAATTTTAGGAATATACTGATACCAGTTTACACCACTTGATTAGAGTTTAGCCAATAATGATAGTCCTACCTGGAGGCCAATTAAAATTCAGTGTCTTTAATTTTCCTCCTGCAAGTCTCCACTTAGTCTGTTTCCGACCTGGTTGGAAATCCATTGCCAAAGACAATCTAACCTTTAACTTGTCGCCTGGAGAATTCACTGAGCATGTTTATGTAAAATTCAAATGCAACCGGAGAGGAGTCTAAATTATCCGAGGTGGGCTTGGAGGTAAACAGCTGTCAGTGAACTTGAATCGTCTCAAAGGCAATCCGCGTGATTCATTTTTAAAGGGAAAATTGTTTTGCATGTTGAAAGGAATCACTCGAGAACCCTGCACGCACTCTTAATTTGCTCTCTAACACATCACCTCCTCGGGGAGCGAACGTGATGGACTTTTTCATTTGTTTATTTATCTATTTATTTAATAAGTTAGGTTGTTTTTTTTTTTTTCTTTTCTAGACACTGAAATGACTGTGGAGAAAAAAACTGCACTGTCCTTCTCCACCAAGAGGTAGTAAAACTTCAAACCCCGCCCTGTCCTGTCCTGAATTCTGCTCAGCTTTGTGTTGTGGGCTTGTTTTGTCTTTCAAGGTGAAATCCTGAGAAGCCGGCCCTGGGTGATGCATTGTTTGATATTTACAAATAACTCGGAGATGCCTTGTTAGTGTTGCCACCCATCGGGCTCGGCTGCCTGGGTTCTTTGACCAAGTGTCTAAGATGCGCTCGATCCATCCGTCGAAAAGGTCACAATGGAGATTTTTTCTAGCCTCATGGTTTATGCTTTAAAACACAATTTACTTAAACTGAAGCGGTGGGCGGAATGTAGCCTGGCCCTGCGACAGAACAAGACCCTGATCAAGCACCAGGAGTCAGCAAGGAGTCAGGCTCGCTCAGCGGCGGTTCCCCCCGTGGGCTTGTTGTCAATGTTTTAAAATCCTCCAAGTTCGATGGATGCACAATCTAACATGATGACACTGACGCATGTCCGGGGGGACCTAAATTTTCTCAGAATTCACTGTGAAAGATG
Organism: Talpa occidentalis; assembly: GCF_014898055.3. Taxonomy (NCBI): domain Eukaryota; kingdom Metazoa; phylum Chordata; class Mammalia; order Eulipotyphla; family Talpidae; genus Talpa; species Talpa occidentalis. The sequence goes on from NW_023605194.1 coordinate 117,262,759, forward strand.
CAGCTTTAAAGACTGAAGAGTTAGGTAATAGGCAAACCTGTGGAAAGAGGTTAATTGGGGAAGTCATTTGTGAACGTGCCGTGTGAACGTTGTACTGAAACACAGGGTGGAGTTTGATAATGTCAAGAGCAACATGCTTTGATGATGCGGAACTTACTAACACCCCGCGCCGTCTCTTGCAGTCCACCTGTTCCCTTCTCCCCCCTCCCTGCCTCGGCTCTCCTGCCTCTGCTGTCTCTGGGCTGCGCCCCAGGGATTCCTTCTCAGTCCACGTGGCGCTCCTGTCCTCAGTGCTTCCCCTTCTGCTGATGTCCTTGGCCGTTTATCTCATATTTCTTAAAGTGCAGCAATCGACCAAGAACATATTACATAGTCATGCACACGTGTTACACGCAAAATGTGTGACATAAAGGGAACGGCAGCTTTCGCGTGAGCTCTGCATCTTGCTGTGAGAATCGCTGCCCTGTTCCTTGGGGAACGAACAAGATGGACGTTTGGTCCTCAGGCGCAGCCACAGCACAGGGGCACTTCATTTCAAATGTCAGCGGCCTCCCCAGTCTGGTAGATGTGTGGGAGGGACCCCCGCCAGGAGGAAGCAGGGCAAAGTGGGCCAGGGAGGGCTCCCCGCAGCCCACAGACCTCAGGAGCAGAGACCGCGGCCCTCAGGGACAGGAGAAGCAGCAGGAGCCTGGAGGTGAATTCGCTTCCATGAATGGCTGGGACACTGGCTTTGGCTCACGTTGAAGCAGCATGAGCGCAGGTGGGACCACTCGCCACTGAGAGGCTGAAGGGACAGTCACTCTGGGGCCCGGTCTCCAGCCCCGACTCCGGAGGACCTTGCCGGAGCCTGGGGTAGAGGGTTCGTTTCTCTGCGATGCAAACAGGCTATTAACCCGAGACAAGTGGTCCTCTGCACCTGCTGTTAGCTTCCAGGGCGAAGATCCAGATTCTTGTGGCAAGCTGGGGCTAGGGACTATTTCATGGAGAGTAAAATAATTATTATTTCTCCCTTTGTATCTGTGTTTTCTTATGTGGCAGGAGGGCAGCTGCCGCAGAATGTTCTGGGATATGTCGCAGGGTGTTGTTTTAAAATTTTCAAATATAGGGCCACCCTGGTGGCGCAGCGGTTGAGCACTGGGCTGCCAAGGGTCCCACATGGCGCGCAGACCTCTCCTGCTGTGCCCGCTGCTCCCCTCAGCAGTGTACTTCGTCAGTCTGCCTGTTCTGTACCCTGCTCTGGCTCTGGTGAATTCTCTCACCCTCCCGCACTTCTGACTGTACACAGTGCTTGTATAAAAAAATAAATCTTTAAAAAATTTTTCAAATATAAAGTTTCAGCATAAAAATAAATGTTTAAGGTATTTGCTTCTGAAATTGTTTTTGTGTCTAAGTGATAACGCCAAGTTTGGGGACATTTTGGTTTCAACAGAAGAAGTTCTGTCAAGGATTTATTGGAAAACTGAAGTTCCCAGACACTTGACGACTTCGAGAGCAAAAACTGGTTGTCCTTCCAAGTGTGAACACGAACAGTTGACTCCAGTAGTTCAGAGAGCGATGAAATCCTTGATTGAATTTTCTTAATATTATCATGAAATCACTTTATAAATGACACGAGGGAAATTGTAATAAAAATCCGCAGAGTGAACGTTGGCACTTTTCCCAAATTAATTCCACCTTCCGCGGGTGCAGGTCCATCACCCTCGGGGGGCACCGGGGAACTGGGGGTGGCTAGTCCCGCTGTGTCTCGCCTTCCCTTGTGGGCACTGGGCACGGCCCTCAGAGACATCACAGGTGACAGCCACACGTGGGGAGGTCTCGGTGTGGTTTGACATGTGGAATCAAGGTGAACTCACAAGGACACACACCCCCGTGTGCATACTCCCACGTGCACACACTCACAGGTGCACACTCACTGTGCACAAACACAGGTACACACACTCACACAATCACTGAGTGTGGGATTGTTCATCATCGCCACTAGAGACGGAATTGATCCCTGGGATATCTGATGAGGCTAGTTCACAGTTGTTTGATTTGCAGGTTTTCTCCTTTTGAAATCCCTTCTCGTGTATTGCTAAGACACTGGCAAGCGTTGGTGATAGGCTCCGTGTGCGTTAGTTTTGATTTGGCAATGTTTCTCAAGCCGATGAGCAAAAGCTCTTTGTGATTAAGAAATCTGAATCTCTGTGACAAAGACAGTCTTGTCACTTATTTCCAAGGCTGTCGCCTGGTTATGATTTTTCCTTTGGCATTTCCTTGTATCTTGTTTTGTCAAGCGTTTGTTTTGTTTTTTCCCCGCATGTCTTCTTTATTTCATCTATTAGAAGGACTTTGATTAGAATTCTAGACACTGAAGTTCAGTGTCTCTACATCAAATTAAGACACACGATTATTGTTGTAAAAATTAAATAGACCAATCCTACAAGCACGTGGGTATAAGAAATGTTTATGTTTAGTTTCCACTAAACATCAATGGAACCTGTATTTTATCAAAAATTCCTTTTATCGGGCCTCCCCTGGTGGCTGGGCTGTGTGGCTGCCCGCAGCCTCTGCAGCGCCGGATAGTTCCCCGGCCACTGGCGAGGGTCCCACAAAAAAAAAATTCCTTTTATCACTTGGTCAAATTTTATATTTCACTCACCCATTTCTCATCCGGCTTATATTATAAACCCCCATAATCCTCTCTTCACTTATTGGGCGCCCATAACGTTTCTCAATACATTTTCTTTTCCTTTGCTTTGAATAAAGCGTGTGAAGGCAAGGTAGGATGCAATAAGGAAACTGGACCTAGAAGAATTTGGGGTCTAGATCGTGAAGGTCAGTTGTATGAATAAATTACAAATTGAAATCAGTGAATTCCTTTGCACAAAGTGAACGCGCTCTCTCAACGTTCTGTGGGTAAATTTTTTTTGCCAAAAACTGCCCGCCTCCTCTGCACGCACGCCTACATTTCAGGCTAAGTTCTGTGTAAGGAATGACTCGGCCCGTGGCTGCCCAGGCAGCGTCCAGCAGGCCCCTCACTTTCAGGCATGCGGGCCTGTTAGCTCCCGACAGACAGCTCTGGCGTGGGGTCTCCACCAGCTGGCAATGGAGGCGTCGGCCCGAGCGGCCATCTCTGAGACTTGAGGTGGTGACAGATCCACTTCCAAGTGGAGGTGGCTGGAGGACCCTGCGCCACACGGCCTGCACCCCCACAGACCTGCCCCCGCAGCCGGGCCAGCAGAGAGCCACAGCAGCCGCGCCCCTGCGCGAGCCCGGGAGGTGACTGGACACTGACCACCCGGGACACAGGTCGGGGAAGGCCCAGGACCTGCTGGGCGGGATTGTCCCTGGAGTCAGCACCTCCACGCTCTGCCCCAGCCTCTCTCTCCAGGGAAGACTGTATTCCTTACTCTCACTCCTGACTCTGTTTTTAGTTTGCTGTGACCAGGGGCAGGGCAAGGGATGCTCTGTCAGCCGGACCAGGCTCAGGAACCTTGGCCCTGGCCCGGCTCCTGGAGACCCACGTGGCCCCAGGCCAGTGTCCAGCCGAGCTCTGCTGGGTCGTCCAGACATGGCGTTGCTCCCAGTGGTCGGAGGGAAACGGTGGACTGGGCGCAGCACGGAGCCCGCACGCCCTCAGTTGGTGAAAATAGCCAAGGTCTGTGCACAGCTGCCTGTCGAGGCCCTGATACCTGCCTGGCCTTCTCCTGACTATTCAATATGCTAAGTTGCTAGACTAACCCGGAGACCAGATTCTGTTCATTTTGGTTGACTTGTGTATTCTTCATATTAGCTTTGCTTTCACTTATTTAGTCATGGGTTCTCCATACCTGAAGGGTTGCGTTCATTATTTATTAATCTCACTGCTGTTCTCTAACATCCACTTAATTTTAGAAGTCACAGTTTCTGTTCTTTATTGGAGAAAGCATAGTTTAAAATGCTATCACTTCCTCTTGTCATCAAATGTCCCCTGACTTATTCTCACTGATCTTAAATATTTCAGAATTATAAATTTCCTATATCTTTCCATATAAATATCTGAATGGAAAGGGTACTCAAGTACATACATTTCCACAAAGAAATTTAATTTTCACATCAAATATCTATTCACAAAAATTTCCACATAAACACTACCAAATTAGTCCGTTCTACAAATCCAGAAGTTGTTTATGCTGACAGCAATTCATATCAACATACCCAGATTTTCATAAAACATCAAGCAAATCTAACTTTCACCATAAGTACTTAATTCATATATAATGTATGCCTCTTAAAAAATTGTGGCCAGTGGGTAAAGCACACTAATGAAAATTATTGGACTCAGTGTGATTCTCTAAACTAGGAATTAGCTTTGTGTTTGGAACGATTTACTGGCAAGTCTATATGTTGAACACGCACTCAGGAGTGGGATGGCCCCTATTCCGCTAATGCCCTGTTGGGCAGGGTCACCGGGTTTGACTGAATGGGGCATCCTTCTCCTCACACAAGTGCAATTCTTCAGCAATGATACACCGGCATGAAAAGATTTTTAATAGAATGAGCCATGCAACTTCATTTAACTGACATAAAATGAAGTCTAAGTCAAATCCCAGAGTTATTTGAAATGATATTAATTTACATTTTAATTTTTCTTGGCATAAAATGCATTTCCTTCAAGACCCATTGATACTAATCCACTCTCTGTAGTCTCAGGAATAAAACTCATGCCAAGCCCTAGTTCTCCCAGGAAAGAATTTTATCGAATTCTCAGCATCTTAGTGTCAAGACAGTGTTGATGAAATATTTATTAATTTGTTACACATGTCAGTAAAAATTTAGAAATTAGTTAACTTTTGTACAAAATGAAATTGGATCATTAACAGTGAGCACTCATGTTTGTATCCTGAGAGATGTAAGTACTACAAAGATATATCTGTATTTTTTGTGAGAGGGCAAGTGAATTTTATGAGATGATAAAAATTCTGAGGAATTTTGAGAATGAATAAGTTATTATTATTAACCTAGACAGACTATTCAAAAATATGAACCCGTGAGATGTATTTTTCCTGAAATGACAGCGCTCGATCATTCTGTTAACTAGACGATCATCCGCGGTCAATTACTAGGTTTCCTTTCACTGTGTCCATGATGTTAAATGTCACTCTAGTTGGGAGGAAAGAATGGCAGCAGGAGGCTTGAGGTCCTTAACTTAATTTTTCAATCTGTGCCCAGGTAATCTATTGTTATTTATTAATGTCTTTGTCATCCGTCATCCCTCTTCATGTAAAGTTTTTATACTGGAAACACCTTTCATGTCTGATTCTGATAAAGGAAGAAGTTTAGGAGACCAAATTAAAGAATTATTAAATCTGCTATAATACCAAAAATTTGTTCTATTTGTCACACTTGATCAGAATAAAGGTTTTATTCATAAGGACATTATTTAAACATTCTGGTGCTTGCCACATTGAAATAGTTGAATTTCCTTAATATATTTATGATCCATAAATAATTCTTCCAGCTTCATGTGAAAGCTTGGAGACATTCTGAAGACAATCTGAAGTGGTGAGTGAGGAGCGTTGCAATGGTCTGTACTTATTTCGAAAAGTCCTCAAGTCCAGAGACAGTCAATCTCCTTCTTTATGGCAACTTAGCAATACTCCGATCCTTTTAAACCTATTTTTTCTACGATATTATAAATTTCAGTTTCATTAATGAAGCTAAAACAAAGATTAACTCTAGCCCCATTTCTACATTAATATCCATTCCTAAAGGATTTTGACACTTGAGGTTATTTGATCTAAGTAATGACTACATGAAGAGAAATGCTATTTTTAAAAAAATATTTATTTGTTTATTTATGCATACAAGAACTGGGGTACAGGCAAGAGGTGCCAGGGGTGAGAGGACTCACCAGAGACAGAGTGGGGAGCAGAACAGGCGGATCCACTGAAATCCACTGCTGAGGGGAGCAGCGGGTGAGACAGGACAGGTCTGCTGCGCCTTGTGGGTCAGCCCCCTGGCTGGGGATCTAACTTGTACTGTGCAGAGGCTGCGGTTTAACCCCTTGTGCCACCAAGGAGGTGCAGAAATGCTAATTATTATTCCCATTTCACGGCTGAGAGTACTAAGCCATTTTTATCAAACAGATGACATGTCGAAAATACCTTTCCTAGCTCCAAGACAGACTCTGCTTGGAATAAACTAGATTCTGATCCTCTGGCTAGTCTGTCCTTAATGGTGGTGAAGTCCTGCTGCCGGGAAGCTTTGCCAGGCTGTCTGGTAACTATAGAAACCTACTCCGACCTGAATCTCTTCTCCACCTCTGTGGAGGATCCTGCCGTAAAACTTGGTTTTCAAACTGGAATTGGAGTTTGCTCAGTACGTGGCACATAGATTTACATTGTGATCTTTAGAAACCAGCAGTTATTGGCAATGGATGGTGAAACCACGTCAATGCACTGCTCCCGGCAGGTGCTCAATACAGCGGAGTGTCTTGCTCTTAGCAGATACCCAATTTTTTTTTTTATTTGATTGCTTTCTGAAAATCTTAGCTGACCACATAATGTGTTAAGGATTTAATAGCTCTTATGGTCTTAACAAAGCCAAGTTTAATGGCTCTGAGAATGAAATAAGATTTTATTCTATGATAAACTTGGCAATCACGTTACCCCTGCCAGTTGATTTGGGAATCCAGAGCAAGTCAAACATCTCACAACTGTTTGTAGATTTTAAAAGGGGGTAATACTAACCTAAACTGGCACAATTCTAACGATGGGGATGACTGTCCTTCCAGATTGTGAAAGAAGGAATGTGTCACTGGACCAGAGCAAAGGTGCAGTTGTAAAGCACCCTTTATACACATGATAAGAGAAGTGGATGAAGAAATACGTCAGGGGGATAGAATTAAGTGACAGTATTTAAAAAGTCAGTCAACTAAAGTGAACACTGATATGTCATAAAATTTATTTATTATTACATAAAATTATAGATTTATTAATACATAAAATTATAGATTACTTCATTTGTTTTAGCTAATCTTTCGTTACTTCAACTAAAAGCAATAGTGCTGAAATTTACAAGTGCTGACCCAAAATCACTTGAAAATCTATTTTAAAACCATATAGATACACACTATGTAAACTTGGTGATGTTTATATAATTCCTCTCAGTTCTTTCCCTTGATGTACAAAATGATAATAAGAGTAATTATTCCAGTGTGATTCTGAAGATGAAATAAGACAACACATATACCATGTTTCCTTGTCCTCCATAATTAAAGTGTTTCCACACTCCCTCTCTCAACATTTTTGCAAGAAACATTCATGTGTTACCACAGTTGAAACTCAAGTCTTGTGTTAATGTCACACTCTACTTCTATTAAAAAAAATAAATGCAATTCTTGAATATTCTAATTACAGTCTGTAAACATATAATGATATATTAAAAATAACTAAGATCCAAATTTTAGACATTTGTGGAAACTTTAATTTGTAATACAAAATTTAGATTTTAAACAAACATCTCTTTTGAGTCACCATATCTAAGGATTTCATGTATTATAAATACTGAAAAGGCACATGCATACCCAGAGGAGTAAGGCATGCAACTCTGTTCTCAAAAAAACCGAAAACATTGTGCAGAAGAAAGACTTGATGTCAGATTTGGATATTGCAGTTTATCAGGATTGTTATATTATTCTGTGTTAATGAATTCTAAGGGCTCAGTGGCTTAAAATTCAAATATTTATTTTTTTGTTCATGTGTCAGGTCTGTCTTATAGGGGGCTTTCTTATGAAACTGAAACTCAGCCCCAGATTAGCCATGCATTCATTTTGCCATGCATTGCTCAGTTATTAATGGATTCTAACCACTTTATGTTTTCTAGCCTGGCTAGTGAAATTAGGTAACCCTTGAGGCCCTAAGACCTCTTTGTTATAATAATAGAAGCTGATTTTCCCCAAGCAAGTCTGCTTTCCCAGAGAAAGAGCCCCAGATGTCCCGCCGCAGCCCTTTGTCATGGAGTGTTCACACCTGAAAGGAAATGACCACCAATCCATATAGAACAGCCACCATGACAATAATCTCAGCCAACCCGCATCCGTCTGTCCCCTGTCCAATTCCCCAGTGATCTGCTGCCAAACATACATTCCTGGGCCCCTTCCACTCCCCGGCAAAGGAAATTCAACTCTTTGCTTGCCAAGCTGCACTACCCAAAAAGTGATTCGCGGTCATTCCCACAACCTTTGAAGGATGTGGATCTGTGTCTGGGGAGTCTTGCTTTCTGCGTAACTGGTTCTGCATCAAATTCCTTTATTTTTCCAAACCCTGGTGGCATCTCTTTGGCATTTATGCACATTGGGTAGAAGAGTCCTTGATTTTTCAGCAACAGTTGCAGTAACTGGACAGACCTCACCTGATGGACGACCCACTCTGTGCAACGGCTCCATCTGAACCGACACTTCCAGAGGTTTCGGATGGTGACAGCAGGGGTAGCCCCAGGGATGAGCAGCTGGGTGGAAGGGTCCTGGGGAATCAGAGCTCATTCTGGGGAGAGACGCTTTTCCACGTAGCTGTCATATCCCCACTGATGTTCTCCCTGGGAAGGCCAACCGCCAGAAGTCAGCTTCTCATGCCAACTGCCCTGTGATGGAAGCCCGAATCCATGCAGGAGCAGCTCAGGATTTCCCATTTGGATCTTCTTTTTTAAAAATATGAAATGTTGGGGAAAATGGTGGGAGCTTACATCCATGGTTACAAAGGCTCTGTTTCATTAAAAACCATCCTCTGCTGGCTAAGGTATTGGGACTTCTCTGTAGACTAAGGCAGCAAACCCCACCCAGTCTGGACAGGCTCAGGAAGGAGGGTGCCAGCATTGCATCTAGGAAGCCTGCGATTTGAAAACAAAAATATTTCTACTGAATCAATGGAAAAAATGAATTAGAAGACAATGCATTGTTGTTATTAACATATCAAAAGAAAATATGCCAATTATATTAAAGTACAGACAAAATATTTCAATATAATAAAATTTTAAAATGAAAGAATGGCTTTCCTATTGCAGGTAAGACAATTATTCACACTCTACCCAGTTTCTGTTACTGAACACAGCTGAAGGTCTGGGCAATATGCATCAAGCATCTGCCTGGAGTCTCTGAAATATAAAGGGTAGGAAATGGATTTGGGGAACATGAAGAATTATAGGCTGGGAGAAATAGATATCTCTGATTTGATGAAGAACTTGAATCCAGCGTATATAAATAATGATCAAAACAAGAAGGCAAAGAACCTAATAAAAATTGGGTGACATATTTGAAAAGATGCCACATAAAAAAACACATACAGATGACAAATAAGCACATTACCAAGGTGCCTGAGTCATTAGTCATTAGGAAAAAAAATTAGTCACAATGGGCTCTAAATGACAATGACAATGATGTATTAACAGTAAAATTAGTAACACCCGTGACTATCCCAAGCAATAGCAAGGAGGTAAAGCAACTGGAACGCTCACCCTTGATCCGCAGAACACAAGATGGTACAGCAGTTCTGGACGACAAGGCTGGCCTTGCCTCACAAAATCAAGGACACACTTAGAATATGATCCAGTCATCCCACGTCTAAGTATTTACCACACAAAGAGGAAAATAATATTTGGACAAAGATACTGCCCCTAAATACATACAGCAGTTTAACCTATCATTCCAAATTGGAAACCAGCCAAAGCTCTTCAATAAATGAATAGATACACCAATTATAGCTGGTCACAGTGGAATTCTACCCAATGATATAAGGAATAAATACTTCGGCAAACAACTTAGAGACTGCGAAAGATGTTAGGCTGAATGAGAGAAATCAATGTCAAAAGACTGTATATTCTATAACTTCATATATGTGATTCTGGAAGGGACAAAACTATCGCAGTAGAGAATGGAGAGATGGGTTAGTGGGGTGAGTGTTCACTATGAAGACACAGAATGAGGGGACTTGGGGAAATTTTGGAACTGCGCTGTATCCTGAAGATTAAACACGTGAACAGAGACCCTAACTCATAATGCTATATAATTCATATCAATCTATTATATTGACTTACATATTATATAGAACATAGTATATATTAAATAGCTAGAATTGTACACTGTGGTACTAGTTCCATGGGTGTATACATCTGTCCAATACTAGTGAACACCAAATATCTGAATTCCATTGCGGGCAAGTTATACCTTCATGAAGTTGATTAAAACACCACAGTCTTCCCCACAAAAGCAAATCAATATGAAAAACACAATTTTAGATCAGTGGAATTGGGAGAATGTATCATCTGACCTACATTAAATTCATCATAGAGGAATAATTATGCAGAAGCCTGGCCTAGAACTGTAGCAAACCAGTTCAATAGATAAATGTATGCCTCAGACACTGAGGGTTTAACCTATTATACACTCGTATGTATTAAACATATTTAGCATGAGTAAAAAAAGGATTTTGGAGAAAACATCAAAACAAGATTGCTATTTAAAAGACAGTTTGCAAGCTGCAACTATATTTTCTTTTTCATCTGAAAGAAAGTGGGTCCTATTTTAAAAGTACAGCTTTATAAAAAAATTAAAAGCTGTTCATAGTTCAAATTCTTCCATTTTTGAAGAGACTGAATTTTGATATGGAATTAAATATTTTGATTAACATCAAAGTGTGTAGAGTTAGTTTTCAGTGATAAATTAAAATTGTGAAAAGGAAAATAGATCTGAGTAATCAGTGGGCAACAGCAGGTTAGTATTTAAATGCTATGAGTTCCCTAAATTCCCTATTTAAAAAAAAAAAAAATTCTTTCCTTGATGTCAAGGCAATTCTCTTCCATACAGGACAGCCTTAGAAATGTGTTTCTCTGGAGACCATGCTATAAAATACACTAACCAATTACACATAGGAAATATTATCAGTGGTATTAATTGCCAAAATGAAAACAAAAAAATGTTTAATACTACGGGTCAATACCCAAGATATACAATAGCAGATCGGACCCACATAGTGGTTTAACTATGACCATTTCTCAGCAGATGACCGACTGAATAAATTATGAGAATCTTACTAGTTTGAAAATGCTTAAAATTCTACCCCCATGTTCTTTAAACATTGATTTTTAAAAACACTTTCCCTAAATTATCAAGTGTTGAAAACCTTTTTTTCATATGTCATCAGCATTAATTTTGTCTAGAAGATATAATTCTTGTGTATCACAGGAATAGAAAAAATGGTTGAAAAGATGCTAATTTGTAAAGGAGAAAATAAAAGATACTTAGGAGAAATAAAAGTGAATGATTTATCAACACATTAAGAACTACATTGTTCTTTTTCTCTGAGTACTTGTGAGTCTAAGACATTGTAATCAAACACGGTCTCCTCTTAGGCACATCACTTGTGATGCTGATTGGGCTGTTGCTAATGAGAATTATAAGCCTTTGTTGATTAGGTCATTGAATTAATTCTCACCAGCATCCTTGCAACGCATTTACTGTATGGAAGGCAATAAAAAAATGGGGATTTTCATCCTCCCATTTCTGCAGAAGTAAAATTTCTACTTGAAGATGAAGATATATCTATTTTAAACACTTTTATTCAATTTTCTGCTGTGACAGCCTTCAGTGGCTAAAAGCTACCCAATTGAAGAAAACAAATTCTGCAAAAATATGTACTGAGATGTAACAAAATCCCAAAGAGGGTGATCGAGGGCCTGGGCCAGCGACTGTAACTTCAGAGGAACAGCTTGAGAGCGCAGGCCCAGGACGTGAATTCAAGAGAAGCAAAGCGCCACATCCCCAGGTGTGGACAGTCAGAGCTGAGCAGTCCGTGGGTGGGTGGGGGCGGATTCGCTGTTAGAGGCTCGTTAGGAAGCCCTAGCTAGAGGCACGAGGGTCGAGTGGCTACCACCCTGGACTCAGAGCCTCAAGTCAAGCTGAAGGGCCTGACACGGCGGCCGGGGAGGGACACGGGCGCCCTGGCCTGGCCAGCTCTCCATCCTTTCGGGAGATTGTCACCAACGGCCCAGGTAACACTTTATTATAAAAACAGAGGGCGACTCAGGGTCTGCAGAGAGAGCACCACAGGCAGAAGCACAGGAAGTGAAACAAGTATTGTGCGAACAAGCTCAATAGGTTTGTGCCACAGGTAGAACAGACACAATTTCGTCAGAGGATGTGTTGGGTGCCTGTGGAGAACGAGGGCTTGGTAAGTTTCCCCTCAGCACAAGGGCTGAGAGACTTGGAAGGGGCAGGAGAGCAAAAGGACGGTGGGCATCTTTGGTGCTTGAGCTGGAGCTGGAGCACCTGATCCTCCGACCTGCTCAGGTGTGCCTCTGCGTCCTGGTGCGTCACAAGCTCCGACCTGGCCGCTCAGCTCCTCCCCAGCAGAGGTCTCAGTGTGAGGGCGAGGCTGCGGGAATTCCAGGTCACAGAGGAAGGAGCTAAGCAGCTCTGGGTTCTCCGTGGCCCCAGGGGTTACTCAAACCACATAGGGATGGTTGGAAGCTGGTTATCAAAATGAATTGCTTTGGTTAGACATGTTCCATCAATCACATGGGGAGCTGGGAAGTGGGGGTGACTTAGAGATAGTATCATGCTTGAGGAAACAAGATGGGGACTGAGCAGCCCTAAAAGAGTTGATTTAACATGAACTATTTACAGCCTATTGCTGTCAACGTGGCGTCCTAACAGGTCAAACTGGTCCCACTCTGAGTTCCTAGTGGATAGTCTCAGCTCTGCTAGGTGACCCTGCTATTTTCTGCCTTCACCATTTGTTTCCTGATCCTCCAAGGTCCTAATTTGACAATAAATTGTGAACCTGTGTTTCAAATAGGAAAAGCCACACATAGGATGAAATTAATTTGCTATGCTCCGGAATTGAAAATTATACCTCTTTGAATTAAAATGCGTGTTTGATTTTCTGACAATACATATGCTTTCCTCAATTATTGTGCCTGTGTTCAAAAAGACTACGCATTTGAGTAATCTCCAGATCGCACCCTTAACTTCTTACTCTTTTTTCTTAACTTTTAAATAAAGTAAGCATTCCTGCCTTGACCTCCGATCAAAAACTTGAATAGGTTGTTTAATGGCGTGCGACTTCAAACATACAATCATCCACCTCCCGTGAGAGTGACCACTGTACACTAGAAACCTATGCTCTGCCTTTTCTGAATTACTAAATACTCTGATAAATGCTTTCATAAAACTGGGACATACACTATTTAATGTCCTATGAACAATGTGTGACATACCTTCAGCAGGTGTGACAGACTTATGGAGCAGTGAATAAGCCCCGCAGCTTTGGTCACTGTCTTAGGCAGTGATAGGTAGGAAACACACCAACTTTAAAGGGGAATTGCATTGCTAGGAGTGAGGCTCCATTGTGCAACATGTGACGGTAACAGTAACATACCTGCAAAGGCAATACTCCCTCACTATGTGTTAATGTCCTTTCATTTCAGTTTGAAGAACAATCTTTTGCATTTTCCCATGAACATTCTTTAAGAGTCGGGTGTGCTGGATTTGTTGATAAGCTCCTCCCAGGGAGAAGCTGGAGGCTGGGTTTTGCTCTTGGTGTAAGGGGAAGAGGCTATAGGGGACAAGCCCTCCAATTTGAGCTGGCTCCTGGGAAGATGCCAGTCAACTCCGATATGCAGAGACTGGCAGCTCTGGGGCAACTGCAAGAGCTGGGTTGTCCTATGTGCAATAAAACCCTTCACTCCTCAGGAGAAGCTACAATTTGGGGGGTCCCTCCCATTGTAAAGATCTGCATCTTGGCAGGATTGATGAAGAATCTGTCTCATCCCCTTTGACAAGAGTATTTTCGTCCCCTTTTGTGTAGCAGCCACTTTGGCTTCTGTATCTCCCTTGGAGGGAGCTGAGGTGGGTTTGCTGTGTGGTCAGTAGTGTCTCCACTGGAGGAGAGAGATCAGGATCCTCCTTTGCTGCCATCTTGGTGCCTTCCTGAAGGCCCCAGATTTGAAGTTGAAAAGTCAGTGGAAATAGCCATCTCTCTGACCTCCATGGCGGTGGTCTTCACTAGAAGGTGTAAAACAAAATCATATCTTTGAGCTAGAATGAGTATTAAATGAAGGTTTGAATATAGAAAATATATCTATGATTTATTAGAGGTACATTTTCTTTTCATTTTCAGTGGGAAGTTCCAGACCAGAAAGGCCGGTATCTCTACTATTCAGAGACATTGAAGGTAAGTTCTGCTGTTGTTTTTTTCTCCTCAGAGTCGAAACCAGAACATAACGCCTATGAAGGGATGATATATTTGGGTTTCTTTCACTTAATGTTTTCTTACAAGGTTAGTGAAATAATTCATAAGGGCAGTAAAATATGGTAGCGTACAATGATAAATATGATGGGATTATAGCCTGGGTATTTAATGAGTCTTGCCTAAATAATTTTATAAATATTTTAAACCCAACAGCCTTTGAACACAATGTCTTCATTGGCTTCAATGAGCCAATAACAATATGAATGTGTCTCCCTTCAAGGGGACCACTGTTTCCCCTTTTTATTGAAATCTATAAAATTACAAGCACAGAAATATGTTCAAGTTTCTTAAATCTGGGTATCTACTGGAAAATGATTTTTGAACACTATTATAGAAAGGTTATTTAATAAAAACATTATTTCTAAGCAAATTCCTTCCATAAGTTATCTATGGATTTTTCAAAGGGTAACACATAATAACCACACTTTGTATTGTGTAATTCTCATTAGTAGCATTAAAAATTTATAATTATTATTTGCTTAGTGTTTCTCAAGTGCTAGGAGCAAATGAGGAATTTGGACACAAACTACTACTTATTCTGCAGCAGCTACAGCTGTGGGATTGCAGTGCAAAGTCAGCTCCACATGCTGGAGGGAGAAGAGTCTCCAGAAGTCCTTTTTCTTTTTCTTGCCCTATTACCTAGACCATATTTTCAGTGGTTAAAATGATTTTGAACAGAATGTAAATCACCAATCCCACTGAAGGGCTGGGATTTCACATTTACAGACTCTTAAAACAAATACCAAAGATCGGATTCACAGCCTAAGAAATTCTTGTTTTCTCTCGGGTCATTTTCCTCATCACTGAATACTTCTCTGCTGGGTAAGCCATCCCTACTGTTCCATTACACGCAGAAGAAGGCTGCCTTCTTTCCATCATGCCTATGTTTCTAGATGAAATATTACTGTTATGACTCTTCTTCTTTAATCCTTTTTCTCTCACATATAAATTGTATATAAACATCTGATGACACATATACAAGTAGTTATCATTTATATTTATCCCACATACTTTTTTTTAGATTTATTTATTTATGCATACAGGAACTGGGGTACAGGCCAGAGGTGTGGAGGGGTGAGAGGATTCATCATAGACAGAGTGGGGAGCAGAACAGGCAGATCCACTGAAATCCACTGCTGAGGGGAGCAGCGGGGAGACAGGAGAGGTCTGCTGCACCATGTGGGTAGCTCCCTGGCCGGGGATCCAACTCGTGCTGTAGTGGCTGCTGATAGCTTCATAGTGCTGCATCTTAACCCCTTACACCACCAGGGGGGCCCCTGCATCCAACATAATTTTAAAAACACATGAATTTTTACAAAGTGAAAGGATGGGATAACTTGGGCAATTGATTCTTGAGAGAATAGTGGACATTTCCTGCAAAAGCCATCTGTTTTTTGCTAACAAAACTAAGAACTGGTTTCTCCATGTGGAAAAACAACTCTGAGAAGATAGAGAGGAGGGACAATGCTAAAAACACATTATCTGTGGATTTATATGCGCTGCCAAGAAACTAGTCTCCTTTCTTCCCAGTCTGCTCATCGCTGCCTCCGTTGGCATCTCCAGGGACTTTCCGGCCCTGCAGTCAGCCTCACCGCCATCTGCAACCTTTCTAGATAGTGACTTAAGGACAGAGACTTGGTATGAAAGTAGCCACTTTGATCTGTGAACATTGTTTAGAGAAAACATTTTTAGTAAATTTATGAGCTATAGTTTTTCCCCACAGAGCTGTCCATCAAAATGACCCAGAGGTAACATGATAAAGAAGTTTCCTTTCTCAAGGCACCGCACATGCATTTATGACACTCTGAAAAGATCATCTGTGTCCACAATTTATGTGACCTCCCTTCCTCGGTTGACTCCCTGGACAAAGGCTCCTAGGCATGACTGGTGATGCTAACTATAATTTTTAATATAATATATAAAGTGAAGAAAAAAGGGAGGGATAGTAAGTAAAGCATTCCTATGTGCAAAGAGAATGCCTGGTTGACTACTACAGGAAAAATACTTAGGTGCATTAAAAACTAAAGCTTCTTTACGGCAAACCCTATAATTAAAATTCCTGAGTTTTATGAGAATTTCTCACCTTCAAAAACAGAGATGTTCTGACTACTTTTAAAATTCTTTTTTACTTCCTTGAATCATTTATAACTATTTTTTTCTGCTCAATATTATACCATTCTGATAGAATGTGGCTGGTGGTGATTTATTTTCAGCAAACAATTAAAGTTGACCTTTCAAGGCATCAGGTCTTTTTCAACCTTTCCCATTAATATTTTCAGATTCCAAGCTATCATTTTATATTCCCTTGAAAATTTTTCTCACAAGGATTTTGAGCCCGACAAAAAAAAAAATAATAATGAAAGGAAAAAAGAAGAGAAGGGTTGGAGACGAGAGCTGGAGAGAGCATATTAAGAAGAATGAACAATGAGAAGATAATTAGAATCCATAATGCCTTTGAGATCCAAGAATCCTGGAGCCCATAAGCCCAGCTCCTTTGATACTCTTCCTATAGAGCTCTAATTACAGTTTTGCCTCCAGTTGAAGATTATCCAAAATCTCAGGTATTAGTTTTCTATAAAAATAGCATATTGCATTTTGGGCAAAGAAATAAAATATAGGTACATTTCAAGGAACAACAAATGCAGTGATGATTTTTTGAGAAGCATTTTTAGGACATGTAGGCAATGAGGCAATTTGTATGCGATTGTTAAATATGCCCTCATCTCCTGGTCTTTCCTTTATAATTGGTAATTACATTTCTTTCAATGAAATCCCTGAGGAGATGCATTCTTAACATTCAATCAAAGAGTTAAGTAAATTAATTCCATTTCGTGCTGCATCTTTTCTTTATTCATTTATACTCCTCCTCATCATGAGTTCCATGTGCATTAATATTAAAATATATAATAAAATAATAAATTAACCTAATTTTCTAGCAAGTGTTTCTATCTTTAATTAAGAAAAAAATAAAATCTAATCAAGAGACATCATTTATCTTTTAAATTTAGCATACATTTGTGTTTACCAACCTCAGGCCAGGTTCTCTGTCTTGCTCATCCAAGGCCCGACAGAACAGCCCCCATCCTCAAAGTTCCGGTAGCCCTAGTAGAAGGAGGGACATATTTTGGATTCATAGCGGATGTGTGAAGTGTTTCATTAAGGGAAAGTGGACATATGCAGAAGACGAGTAACTATAGACCTTAATAGTCCTTTCTGTTAAGGGCATCACTTAGGATTTCACTGACGAGATGAAAATAGCTCTGTTCTCAAGGATGAAACAGTGCTAACGCCACAGAGTTGGCGTGAAAGATTGTAGATGTAGTTCAGGAAGAAGGAACGTATAAATGTAAACTCCAAAAGTGTGAAATAGCTTACCATTTTCCAAAAATATTTTGCAATTTTGCCAATTTAGAGAATAGGATTTTTCAGGGAGGATTCAGGAAGGCGTGACTAGTGAGACCCCCGGACAGATCGTCAGGACAGAGATCAAGTTTAAGGAATGTTGGCACACATTTTAGGATATTTACTTCATGTTATAGGTGATGAGAAAATCAATGCTGGATAATCTGCAAGGAGATTACATGACCATAATTTTTTACCATAATAATATTTGGCAAGCTAGTGATGTGTTTTGGATTCACAGGGATTTACTTTTATCTGTAGGGCTTTGTCTTCATTTGTCTGTAGGGCCTGATCTTTAAAATGAGAACTTGACTCTAAGTCTTAGTGTCCCTGCTAAGGAAGACATGTAGTAATCATAGGAAATGAAGAAACCAAGCAAGAAAATAGATTATTTTAAAAAATCAAAAGAAACACATGCTTTAAAGTCAAAGTTTTGCATTAAAAGATCCAGACTCTTTGAAAGAGGAATTTTTTTTTTTTTTTTGAAATCTAAAGTATTAATAGGCAGAAGTGCTCTGGCATGGTCCTCAGAGCACATGCAGTAGTAGGTGAAATGCAGAAAAAATTAAGAGGTGTTTAATGTTTCTCCTGCTACTTGGAGGGGTGATAATTCAGAAAGACATGAGGAGAAATGTGTTTCTCTTTTTATTGTATATATTTTATCAAGGTAACATTTGTTTACAATTCTGAGTCAGTTGCAGGGCTACAGCTCACACCTCTTCAGGTGTATGTCATCACACTCTGCCCACCACCAGAGCCCGGGATCCAGAATGGACCGTTGAACAATGGAGAAAATGCGGGGTGATGAGTCGGGCGTTAAAAAAGGATGGACAGAATAATAATGTCTATTATTATTCTGCCAGAGAACATTGAGGTTTTTAGGCCACTGTTAGTATTCAGTTATTCTTCTGACTCTTCCACTATTTTCATAAATTTTTAGTTACAACCACTTTTAGCAGCCACCTACTTTATAATTCCCAATCTGTTGTCTACTAAAATTTCAGTTGAAATGTGAGAGTTTGAAGGTAAAATGAGATGAGCAAGCTTATTAAAAGCATTTTAATTTAAACACAAAAAAAAAAAAAAAAAAAGGATGGACAGAAGTTTCAAGTTAGTTTGGGGTGAACTCAGACAACTAGAACCTGTGTGACTCACTTACCATGTAGTTGGGGAACATTTCAATCATCGCAGAGAAGTTATGTGTCCACCGAGGTAGCTGAGATATGAAGTAGCAATGATTTAAGGAGACCCCAGACAATCTTACAAGTCCCCATGTAGTAGAATGTGGGGAAAGTAATCAGGAGTTTCTGAAATTGATTATCATAATAAGAATATATATGAAATACACAGGAAATATATCTAGTTTAAGAATATAACTGAATGTAAAAAATAGCAAAAAATATACAAGACTAGAATATTACCAGTAAAAATCCTTATTTGTCATATTTAGGACATTTTACCAAACAGGAGCTCTGACAATCTTTTCCAACACACTTGGGATATTCAGAAAAAATAAATGAATGAGCAAACCCATACGTCAATTCTAAGTGATTTTCAATGTCTGTATCATAAAGATGAAATCTATGGAACTCTGGGTGAGCTCAACCTATGGGGAGAGAAGAATCAGTTTAATTATGTGTGTGGTCAAGGATTCAATCCAATGGTCTATTCAGTAAAACCCTCATAAATACTCCAGAGGATGAGGCTCAGTGGGGCTTCCTGGTTGGTGAAGACACTTCGGTGCTGGGATGTGACACCCTCGTCTTCCAAGGTCACAGGACTTGGGAGCTCTGCACCCCAACCCCTTGCATCTTGCTAGCGCTCTCTTCATTGATCTATTCTGGCCCTGACCTATAGTCTTCATAATAAAATTATAATCATAAGTATTGTTTTCTGCTAGTTCTATGATTCATTCTACCAAACTCAAGCCAGAGGGGATTATGGGAGGCTCCAAATGTAAAGTGAGTTTTTTGGAAGTCCAAGTCTTGTGAGAGGATTCATCCTTAGCCTTTAGGGTCTGTACTTTATACAGTTATTGTCAGAATTGAATTGAGCTGTAGAATATTTATTTGGTGTAAGAGAATTTATACCAAAATAGTCCTACCAACATTTATGGACAAACATCCATCACATAAAGCAAACTCCTTCAGAAAATTAATTTGAAAAATCCATACCCCAAATTTCTTCATGGTTCTTTCATGCATTCTAAATTTTAAGAGAATTGTTTTAAATTGAATTCTTAGTAAGTAGGGGCTGGTGTTAAGATTAACTTCTAAGTTCCAGTCCAACACTTTTCTGCTACCATCTGCTAACAACAACAAAGTATGAATCAGGAAAATATAAAATGTATAATATATCAGTAAATTTGACTTCTTTAACAATGACATCTTAAGACTGAATTATGTAATGAACATTGGTCCTCTTGACTTTCACTTAAAGTATTCATATCACATCCACGTGTGAGCAGATAACTACCAGATTGTTCCAGTCATGAATTCAGTATAATATATAATTAGGTAATCTAAGGAGTCATCTTTGAGGTAATGGAAAATAAAACAAAATTTCAGTAATATTCTATTTATCCTTTGGGAAGAGAGATGAATTAGAATTTCGGTTTCTGAGATTCTGTAATAGAGGGCAAAACTAAAATGATATTATCTGAGAGAGGTTGCATCAAACATTTTCTTTCATAATTGGTTGGGGAAAGAGGCAATAACTTATGACCATATTGTGCTGAGGTGAGGGTAAACACTGCGTAGGAGGCTGATTGCAGTACCGCTCCAATGTGCTGGCACAAATGTGTATTTTGATCATTTTTTATTTTTAACCTTAACTTTTTTGAACTTTTAAAAACAGATTTATCAGTGTCCTTAATAATTAAGCAATAGTCTGCTTTCTAGCTCTGTCTTTGTGCCTTATTATAAAGGAGAGGATAAATGGAGTGGGATTCAAACATAAAAGATCAGTCTATAACCTACTTTTTAACATAAAGCTTTTGATTTGTCTTGAATATCATTGATAATTTAATATCATGATATTGGAATAAAATGAAATGGAGTGAAGGGAAAATGCACATGCTAATCATAATGGAAAAATAAATAACAGGTTGCATGAATTATGGCTGCTGTTGTGATGAGATGTAGCATTCATTTTGTAATGGAGCACACAGATAATAGGACGGTGCATTTAAATGGAAGCTTTTTGCTAAAAATTGAGATGACATAATTACAGTTTCAGTAAAAAAGACTGACCTTGATTCCTGGATGTGTTTATCTGAAATATTATGGGCAGTAATTTAGTAAAAGAAAGATAATTTAGGTCTTTAGAGTAATATATGTCAGAAAACAATTTATGAAAAAGAAATGCCTAAATTAAATAAATTTAGTCATATATTTAGTTGTGTTCTTGGTCAATTATCCTATTCTCCCTTGTAAATAAGTAAAATTATTATTGAATGTTTTAGGTATCAATTATACACATATATCACATATGATGAATGTTATGTAAGCTATATATTTACATACATATAATGTGGGCATATATGTGTGCATGTATATGCAGAGAGAGAGGAAAGAGGCTTTGAAAGAGGCTGTGAGACGTTTACTGTAAACTCTCACTTTTTTAATTGGCAAAGCCAGCTCTGGCTCTGGAGGCCTCACAGCAGAGGGCGTCTGCTCAAGGAGGGCTCACTCCTATGGGACTAGATGACAAGCCAGGTCAGCTCGCATCCCTCACCCCGCACTGGGTGCCTGTGATGAGCAGGCTCTGGCTGCTTTGGATAACAGGACTTTTGAGACTGCATTGTATCTCACCTGTTCCTCTTTCTCTGGACTCTCTTCCCCTGCTTGAAATTCTCCATCTAATGGTGTGAATCCATCAATAGAGAGCAAAGAGCAAGCCCCTGAAACCCCAGGCCCCAGCCTCAGTTCAGGTAACCGTGGGAACACAGGCCAGTCTCTCTTTCCCCAGTGACCTCACTGCAGCCCAGGTGTGCTGTGTAATTTCAGATCTTGAAGGTAATAAAACTGCTTTTTATCAAAGTTTCCTGATGTTTACTGTTGAAGGGAGTCTTGCAATCATAATAAGAATGCTAAGGGCTGGTTCAGTTGTATTGACCTAGAAGGGGGAAAGCCAATGGGAAACTCACCTGGGCTCAGGTGAGGGCCTCCAAACATTCCAACTATTGATATTATTACTTACAATGATACAAAACAAGAGGCTATTCTATTTACCTTTGTGAGGATGTGAACCAAGATACTAAAACTGAAAAAGCAATAACTGGCCAAGGATTATAAAGAAACACAAAGAGAACATTAGCATGCTGTATCACTGGGTCTGGGTGCAAATTAAAAATCATTGTAATGAAACTCTTTGATAATGGCACAAATGTAGGGAATCCAGAACTGAAGTCCACCCACCTATGCACACCTGTTTTATGACAAAGATGGCACCGTGGAGAAGTGAAGACCGTCCTTTCAGAGCGATGCTGGGGCTTTGTGCCTCAACTGGAAGGAAAAAGGAAAAGTATCCCTTAGCCTTGCCTATAGTAAGTCTAAATAGTCCATAGAATATCAAAATAATAAGCCTTCTAGAAGGTGACTTGCAAGGGTATTTTATTGTCCTTGAGGGAAGAAAGTGTTTCTCAAAAGTGAGACAGAAGCAGGCATTAAATAAAAATGATGCATTGCCCTACACTAAAATGAAGAATTTCCATTCATTAATAAACATCGACGTGAGGATGAGAAAGCAAGCCATGAGGGAGGGAGAAAGCCTAAGTGGAACACACCTCCCCAACAAAGGGCTTTGTCTTTAACACAGAGGGAACTATTAAATGATAAGGAGAAGATACGATCCAAGGAGAAGTGACAGACGTGAAATGGTGTCTCCGAAGTGATAGCCCACACAACAGACGCCGTGAAGAGTAGCAAAATGACATTAGTCATCCAGGGAAATGTAAATTAAAAGTGACATGAGATATTAATACCAGCACCCTGAGAATTGCTGGTATTAATGAAATTGTGACGCCAAGGTGATGTAGAGCAGTAACTGCCACCGTACACTTATGGGAGCGACAATAAAAGCCGCCTTGGGAGACCAGTTGGGCTTTCCTATGAAAGGTGCTAGGATGGGCCAGTTCACTACCAACCAGGAATCCCAGAAGTGCATGTGCCTTTGCACCCCAGATAATGTGCAAGACTGTACGCGGCAAAATTACTTGTGGGTATTGGCGCATGGTGCTTAGTGGAGCAGTGACTGGAACATGAACACGTATGGAAGAGTGAAAACATGGCCCCCAAGATTAAAATTAAAAAACTGTATTTTATATATATATATATATATATGAATTACAAAGACTTAATATTTAGTAGGAGGGAACAAAGGAAAACATACTTTACTTTTCCATTTATATAAAAATAAAAAGGCAACACTAAGGTTCACTTTAGAGGTCAATTTGGTGGTTCCTTGGAAGCCTGGCCCAGGGCTTCTTAGTGATGCTCTTACTGGAAATGGGGACTTGGCGAATCTTCCATGGGAATGGGTGAGCGCTGACTTTAGGGACCTGGTCGATTTATTTTTCTTTATTGTACAGTGGTTTACTCTTCACCATATTTTTAGCTGAACACTAACAAATTTTGCATGTCAAATTTATTTTAACAGATTTTATAATTTTAAGAGAATATATATATATATATATATATATATATACTGTTGTATATGATTATGTGATATCCTATATGTAGGAACACACAACCACACACATAAACAATCTGACACACATTATACTCCCCGCAGTCATTCCTTTATAAAATTTAAATTGAGTGTTAAAAAGTCTGAATTTTAACTCAACTAAATATAAGTTTTACCATCAAATAAAGTACAAGGGAATCTAATGTGTTCATTTTATGAGAAGTGATTTGTTCAGGAAAGCTGCTAATTTATTATCTCCCAAAAGATAGAATTTATTATGAGTAATTAGAACAGAGCATAACAAAAAGGGCAATCCATGAGAGAGTTTGTTTTTCCCATCAGTCTTGTATTAGATAAAAAGCATTAAAGTTTCCTGTAAAATGGTCATGGCAATTATTACAGAAACCACTACTAGAAGAGAAAATTAGCTAGAAACTAGAAATGGAGTGAAAATGTAAAATAATTAACTGGGTAAGTCATAATAACTCTTGAAAAAATACTTTGATGACTCATAGCCACTAACTGGCAGTAATAGACATCATTCTGACTCGCTTAATCTCGTTTCATCCTGAAGATGGCTGAGCGAGGCTAAGAGAAAGAGATAGTCTCAAGCTCGGAGCATCTCATGTACATCATGGTGACTACTGTTATTCATACTGTCATATATTTGAAATTGACTGATTTTAAGGTTGTCACCACCAAAAGGTAACTACTGGAGGTGAGGGGCTAGTGATCACTTCACAGCATATACATGTATCAAATCATCACATTGTCCACGTAAAATATATTACAATTTTGTCAACTATCCCCTACTAAATTTTGGGGGAAACGATCCTGTAAACAAAACATCACAGTAGCTAAAGATGGCATGCAAGGTGATTCTGTAAATGGTCTGGTTGGAGAGTTCTCCTGAGCAGAATTCCTCAAATGAGACATAGAAGATCTCCCTCAGACCAAACAAGGGGATTAACTAAATAAGAGAAAAACAAACTCCCAGATGACAACATCAGTTAGTGGTTATCAGAATATGAAGGGGGGGAAAGTTTGGGTGTATCTGGTTGAAGGGGTCAGTTGTATGGTGGAGAATGGAATCAGACGTTTAATGGTGAAATTAACACAATAGATACACATGCTATTTTTAACACTACACACCTGAAAATTCTATAATGTTGTCACGTGAAATTAGTTCAGTTAAAAACAATAACATATCCCGTCTAATGCTGGATAGTGCGGGTCATACCATTATCCATGAGAATCAGTGATAGTGATTCTTTACCATCTCAAAGTGCCCCTATGTCCTCTGAAACTTTGTAGTTATTAAAAGACAACTAATTATCTGCTGATCTCTGTGTTTATCAAGTTATTGGTGATAACCACTTTTTAATACTCAAGAAGCCAAGCATCAATTTAATCTGAGTACCAACTCGTAAGAATACAACCAAGTAGGATTCTTTTGACTTCTACTCTTACCAGCAGTACCTGGGGTTGACAGCAGTAAGAATATCAGATGATGTTCTGAATATAATAATGGTGATTTTTAAATTCATTTTCTATTCATACAATATTCAGAAATTATGCACATTAACTAATCATATTGGATCTGAAGTTACAGCAAATTATTTACCACTTTGTTTTATTCAGAAAAGGGATACACACACATTTTGATATTTGTTAGAACTCTTCAAACCCAAATTAATGCTTTTGAATTCGTATTTTATTAGCAGGCAGTTTATCTCTGTAGGTCCTGGATCTTATTTTTCAGTTTGTCCTATGAAAGTAACAGGCATGTCATAATAAATTCCCCATCCAGTATATAGCTAGATAAATGCAAGTCTGTGAATTTGTAATTTGCCAAATGGTTTGGAACAAATATTAATTTTAATCCCTAATGTAGATATTGTAATTTGCAAAGACATCTTAGAATACAATTTAAAAAGTAATTATTTTCTCATTTACAGAAAGATCATAAAATATTTTAATGTATGTATAATTGAATATCTAATTATAGTTTTATATCAGAGAGATAAACTTTTGTTGCTTTGTATTTTAGCTATAATTTTTCAGTAATTTAAATATTTGATATTAATTTTATTATAATGAAAATATTTTATGTGGACATGTTAAATTTTTAATTTTAATGTGTAATATATATTGAGAATATAAAACTTTATTATTTAGTTATATTCTATTGCATGCCTCTGTCCATTTTTCCCAGCATTGCTTATGGGAAAAATTTGCTTCACATTTGCTTATTCATCTTTCCTCTGTGGGAATTTAAGGGAACGCAATAAGCAACACAAACCTAACACACTCATGCAAACACACACACACACACACACCTGCAACATTTCTCAATACTGCAGTTTATCATGTGTGTTCTGAGTTACACCTACTCACACTTGTAGGACGTTATTCATCAGATTTTACATAGTTCCATCACCCCCCACTAACTGACAAGCTGCAACTTTTTTCTACCAGCAAACTTCAGTTATTTTTTTAAATGTGTATATATTTCTTAATCATTTAGCACATGTAAAACTATTTATATTAAATTTCTGTTGTTTTAAACTTTGTTACTACATTTCTTAGTGCTTCAACTTTAACTACATTTCTCCCATAAGTCCTCTGATTTTATTGCACAATTTTAAATAATAGCACATCTTCCATGCTATAAGAGAACTGACTGTACTGTGTCTTCATAGATATTAGATGAGGGGAGGTGAAGGACAGAAAGATTCCGAACATTTTAACAGCTCAATTCAAGCAGGTGATAATATCAATGAGATGAATTGCAAAATCAAAGTCTTTCTTTACTACATACACTCCATGAAAAATCATACTTTTGTATATGAATGGTGTGTGATATATATGTATATTCACAATTAAGATAGTTAAACCTTACTTCATACTCAGGAAAATAGAGATAAATACCAACATTCCTCTTTTCTGTTAACTGCTAAAAACTCTTAAAATACTTATGCACTTCAGAAGGTACACACACTAACACGGTGATATCAGGACCTTACGTTAGAAGTTACGAAAGGTTCACAAGTGTCGACCATGCAATGATTAAGATTTTCTTAAATAGGGCAAAATTTTCAAAGTCAGCATTTTATAAAACACTCTCTGTTACTTAAAATACATTTCAAATATAGCGGCCCCAGTGACAAAAATGAAAACATTTATAGCTAACAGCAGATATTAGAGATTGGTTTATTGGCCAGTGAGGAAATATTTTCCATATTAGGAGTTAGATATAGTCTGTCTTAACTACTCAACTCTGCCATTAGAGGCAGAAGGCTGCCATGACAGTGTGTGAGCAAATGGGCGGGGCAGCGTTTCAATAAAACTTTATTGCTAAAAAAAAATGGGTAGGCAGACTGGACTGGAGTTCACTAGCACTTAATTCATACTGTAATTATTTATATCATCACAATCCTGACCATTACTAATACCTGGATAGATCTTTGAAATTATTGGGCACTTTTGTGTACAGTTTCTAATTTAATCCTTACCAAATTCTCAGCAGGTATTATCGATAAATTTGAGATGAGGAAATTATGTTTTTATGAGACTAAATTTAAGTATTGCAAAATGAATTGCTCTGATTGAAAAAACAGATTTTTTAAAACTCACACAGAGCTTCCAGTTTGCTTGGGAAAATGAAGATTTATATCAGTTCTTAGAGGGATTATAGGTTTCTTTTATTTGCTTTCTTAATATAACATTTCTTCTGTCCTATGCTTTCTTCAAACTTTGTGTCCCAAGTTTCATTAGTTAGTCAAACACATGCATAAGGTATTGATTATGCAATACCGCCAGAGTTGCTGAATGAATCACTAACTGGAGCAATTCTTCACAATTTTTTTCATACCTTTACGGAAAATAATTTCCTTAGAGAATTTTTAAGCAGTTCCAGGAAGCCCGGTAACCATATATCTGTTGTGCAAATATTTTATAACACTGTATTTTTTTAACCTTTTACTATTCTTTTACTTTTTTTTCTTAAACAAATCTTAAATATTTATTTTTATTTATTTATGTATATGAGAACTGGGGTGTAGCCCAGAGATGCAGTGTGGCAGATGTGAGAGTATTCACCAGAGACAGAGTGGGAAGCAAAACAGTCAGAACTACTGAGATACACTGCTAAGGGGAGCAGCAGGGAGACAGGAGAGGTCCGCTGTGCCATGTGGGTCAGCTACTTAGCCAGGGATTGAACTCAGGCTGCAGTGGCTGTTACTTGATAGCAGCGAGACTTAACCCCTGCGCTGCCAGCATAAATAAATAAAATTCTAGTTTTCTTCAAGTGAGTGGGTGAACGATTTTATTGGCTGCAAACCACTTTCTTATTTATCGAATGTTATGTTATTGAAGTCTGGATGCTATTATGTGTTATAACTAGTGAGGATTTGTTCTGAAATGTCTACCTAAATTATCCCATTTAAGGGTATCAGTGATGCTAATAGTAATAGCAAGCGTCTGAAAGGCAATATCTGACCCTCTCATTATTATAAGAGCCTTACGTATATTAAGCATTGTGAAGTCATCTAAAAGCATTTTTAATTTAAAAAGTGTAACTATGTTAAAGGGCAAAATGTAAGCACACAAACCATATGATTTAGGCTGATTATACTTTATATTATTAAATCATTAGTCGTAATATGAAAAATTATTTTTTGTAAACCTCAAAGTCGAATTCTGAAAGAGTATTTGTCTTATCTTTAATGTATATTTTTTCATCCACCACAGCTGTACAAATGCTTGGCACATAGAAATTAATAAAAAACAAATATATGTCTTGTTGCATAGTTGAGTATAAGAGGAACGCACTCAATTATAAAACATTTAATTAAAATATATATCTTTTGCACAAGACAATATTTTAAACCAAATCGTATTGCTTAAAAAGTTATTCAACAATAGTTGAAATATTATGCTATTGAAATGCATAATATCAAGACTATTTCTATTAAGCTTCTAGTGGGTAATTTGTAGAGCATTGCGTCTAAGGCTATAAATTCAGGAACCCCCAGAAACAATGGATTTCAAAGGATACTTAAGGAGGAGAGATAACAACTCATAGGAACAAAGTGTCAAGTCAAATCCCTAAGTGTGCAAACGAGATGCAAAACAGAAGCGTGAGCTCGAACTTGACTAAAGCAGCGCCAAGGAAAAGGGGGGCACTTGGACTGGACATCAGGGCCTCCCGACGCCTGAGGGGGTCTTCTGAGGAGGACGTCCTGCTGGTGAAAGCTCTGGAAACACTTCAGAAACTTGAAGCCATGAAATCTCCTCAAAATTCAACACCCACACATCAACGTGTCTCGATTTCCATTTTAAACAGTATGTTATTATTCTTACTCTTTTCTCATGGATATCCTAAGGGGCAGTTCTTAATCTGTGAAGAGCTCTATTAAGTTTTCACAGGAATTTGAGAACATTGAAGTCCACAATCCCAATGCTGTAGATTTTAATTAGAAAATGAAGTAGAGGGCCTCCCTGGTGGCGCAAGGGGTTAAGACACAGCCTATGAAGCTGTCCACAGCCGCTGCTGCATGAGTGCGATCCCCGGCCAGCCGGGGAGCTACCCACATGGCACAGCAGACCTCTCCTGACTCACCTGCTGCTCCACTCAGCAGTGCATTTCAGTCAGTCTGCCTGTTCTGCTCTCCACTGTGTCTCTGGTGGATCCTCTCACCCCCTACACTTCTGGTCTGTACCCCACTCTTGTATGCATAAATAAATAAATCTTTAAAAAAATGGAGTAGAAAGTACCCCTCTGTGAGTTGTGGTCACTGTTCATTGCAGCAATCGAAGGCCTCAGAGAGAACTGAGCACAAGTCCCGACGCCCTGGCCACTGCAGCCAAGCTTCCTCGTGCCTCAGGTCTCCTTGGGTCGGCTACCTCAATTATTGTTTCTATGATCACAGGCTGAACACACTTGCCAATGAATGTGTCCGTGTAACATGTGGAAATGTTCTTAAGTGAGGAAGCCTTCGTCTTATAAAGCAAAAGTGCATAATCACAAAGATGGTGGATAGAACTTCTGAGAAAGACAATAAAGTTTACTAAGTCTATTGGCTTCAGCTGTTATGAGCTGGTGTCAAAATGATAGCACTTGGAGACAGGAAGGCTAGTCAGTGCTGAGCCCACACCCGAGGCCTCCCTCTCCAGCCCTCAATAATCTCTGGAACTAAGTGGAGGCCGTTTGCATCCTCATTAGGGAGAAAATCCCCACCACTATTGTTGAGCATTATTTCATCATAAGATTTGTTTTTCTCGGGCCTCCCTTGTGGAGCAGCAGGTTGAGCGCAGCACTGCGAAGCTGTCCACAGTCTCTGCAGTGCCAGTTCAATTCCCAGCCGGCCAGGGAGCTACCCACATGGCACGGCAGACCTCTCCTGTCTCCCCGCCACTCCCCTCAGCAGTGGATTTCAGTCCTTCTGCCTGTTCTGTTCCCTGCTCTGTCTCTGGTGAATCCTCTCACCCCCCACACCTCTGGTTTGTACCCCAGTGCTTGTATAAATAATCCTAAAAAAAAAAAGATTTGTTTTTCTCTTTCTCTTCCCTATTTTCCTCCCTTCAAATTTCTATGAACTGAACTGATTTTACCCTAGTTGCAAGTTTATTTGGAAAGCAGTGAAAGGAACGCTAGCTTGGTAAATAGGCCTCTCACTGCTGTAACCCTGATGGGTGTTTTGAAAGGGATTACCAAATAATTATTTCTTTTCTATTTAAATACAAAGGTTTGACTATTTTCAGATGTCTTTGAACTATTGAGCTATTTATGCACACATATTTAGTATTTTCACAAGGATTTAATCTTTGAGGAAAAACAGCTACTTCACAAAATCAGACTAATGGCTCCAAAATGGTACGCTTTAAAAATAACAGCTTTAAATGTGGAAATTGGTATTTTTGCAATAATTATACAAGTCCATTCTTTAGGCTCAAATTCTCCAATCAATATACAGTCTATAATCTTTGGTCTGCAGGGTAAATCAATATTGATTCATTCAGCACATGTTGAGTGTCCAAAGTATGTCAGGCACCATATTAACATGCAACTGGGTAACTCAGTGTCTACCAAAATGTAATGCATGGAGAGTTCTTTTTCATGACTAGGAAAGCCAGTTTATAGTTTGCTATTGCATTCTTACCTGCAAATATTATAGTTAATTTTTAATTAATTTCTCTACTATAGAAAGAATTGGAGTATTAAATAGAGCTACTTCCTCATGAAATTAATCTTTGTTGTTTCTTTTTTTTGGGGGGGTTCAGTGTATAATTTATTTTTAGCAGCGTGTATACCCCACAGGGATGTTGCAGTGACCCCTAGAAATGCTTCCCGGATAGAAAAAGGGACAGATGATAGCATGGGGGCGGGGGCTTTGCAGCATGTATTTGTAGACACTTGATCTGAAATGACAAATGATGCCAACAATGAAATGTTGACTTTTTCACATGTGGCCGGGCTCTGGGGCCTCAGTGGATCTGCCTGTCAGGAGACACGGATCACGTGGCCTGGATCACCCCAGCAGCAGAACGTGTAGCAAAAGCCCCTCCCAGCCTATCATGTTCGTCTACTCTGCATGTAAGTAATATGCTTTCTCACACGTGTTTCCTAGCCCAACTATACAACGCTTTCTCCAGTTTCTTAATCTAATTAATTGGACACATTTCAATGTAATATTGCCCTTGTTGCTTATCACAAGACTCTGCAAAAAGTCCCCCAATGAGAAAAAAACATGACCAGTGAATCACTGGCTTCATTATGGTATTATAATGCGAGTGCAGAAGTCAACAAAGACGAATTGTTTTTAAATAAATCCGCTTCCTGGATCACAATTTTATTATAGATTACACGCCTTTATCACAGCAATTATTCAAAATTTTTGAGTTACTGGAATGTTTTCTTTTGGATGGGATATTCCTTCTACTTTTCATGTACATCAGGGGTTCTTTGCTGCCAAAAAAAAAACATGAGTCCTGTCTGAGAATATTGCATGACCATGAAAAAGAAAATTAGCCCACACTTTCCACTGTAAGCTGTGAGTTCATAATAAATATCTACTTGTAGCTACGAAGATGAATGATTGCACATTGAACAATTGAGTAATAATGGCCGTGCAAATATAAGTTATCAATTAATGTAAGTATATTCTGCTGGATGGTCTCATAATTTTATGGGTGGAGTCCTGATCTATGTGGCTATCTATCACTTTAGAAGTTGGTCTGAAAAAGTTGGTTTAAAAACTAAGTTTCCAAACCTTCTTGGTTCTGATGCCCTCAGCACAGCTGGCCTTAGGACAAAAGTTATTTGCAACAGTTCCACTACTAAATAATGAGGCCCAAACGACTCAGTAAGTTCCAAGAGCAACATGAGAAGCCATAGCAGGGAGAGTGGTTAATAAAGTCTGTTAACCAGTGATGATGTATTAATTGAAACACGAGTGTAAAGAATATTAAATTTCTGGCTAAGACTCCTGTGTGGAGTGCCCAGCGCCTCAATGCCATGCCAATATGGATCTAAAGGAGGGCAACACCTCTGTCTGATCACGAAGTGGAATACAGATAGCTTTTCATGCTATTCTTCAACAAATTAAATATGATTGTTACCAGAAAGCCTTGGGAGCTAGAAAGATCTCATAGCAAAATAAAGGCCGTGCCCATACACTGGCTTCCACCCACATCACTCTGGAAGGAGGGGAGATTGGCCCCCACCCTTGCGTTGCCCTGTAAACAAAATTCCAGTTACATGGGTTTAGTATAAGACTCAAGACCACCATAGCTGTTTTGTGTATTTTAGGAGACCCGATGTGTTAGCAGCTGCCGCTGACTATCATTTAATCACTAACAGTCCGTGAAGTGCGCCTCGTGTGACTCGGTGAGGGGGTTCATTTCTCTCATTTTGCCGGAAGGTATTTTGACAACATTTGATGTGTTGGGCTTTTAATATGCATCTGTGTTAATTTCTTCCTATGTATGCACAGAAAGCAATTTATGGTGAAATATTTTGCCATAAGTGCGTGCTGGTGCCTAGTAACACATAATGAGCTGCGCCAAAAATCCTGTGAGCTGTTGATTAGTCCATGGGTGAGGATTGAGGGCAAAAGATTTTTCTTGGCTTACAGAAGGCAAGGAGACGGCCATTTTCTCCCATTGATAAGTCTCCTTGGAAACACCAAAGGTCTCAGTCGTTTTTAGATGTGCAAGCAAAATCTCTGCAGGTCCAGATGGGCCCGCTGTACAGATGTGTCCACCCGCAGGTGCAGAGAACCCTCCACGTTCTCCCTCTCCCGTCTCCACTCCTTATGCGAGTTTACTCTCCTATTGCCCTAACTCCTCAGGACTTAAATTAAACACCTAAGGGACCTAGTGTGGGCTGCCACCACCAGGCTTTCTCAGGGAGGCAACTTATATTATCCTTCCAGTCAAAGCAAACAACTAGACAAGTTACCACAGACATAGACACATGCAGAGTTCCAGGAATTTGCAGGAGCGCTGAGAAATCAGTGGAAGTTTCTTTCTCCACCGTATAGGATTAAACATACAATAATCCTTTAATCAAGCACTGCTAGGGAAGCACACCATAAATGCACTTACAAGTGTCCTCAACATGTGTAAGTATGACATCTCGCCATTGATGACAACAACAACACTAGAATTACAACGTCCAAAATATGGAAGGGCTAAATACATTCTTCTCTACTTGATAGCTACGTAGGTAAACACTTCTTCCAGGGCGACACTGATTTCATTATCGTCTCAGGGAATTCAGCACAATCTTCAGGCCCCTTAGATACCCACTCTCCCCCCTCACAAGGACCATTCATCTTCCGAAACCCCGACTCTGCATCACCTCGGCTGCTGTTATTTTCAAAGCATGCTCATCAGGCATGGGTTGATCTAACCTTCCTCTTGATTTCTGATATCGAGGTGCTTCCTTTTTTCGGCCAGAGACACACCTTTCATGTGCAAACATTCCGTCTTGAATTTTAAAATATAGCTAATGGGAGAAAGGCTCTGTTTCGACACCGTGTCTCTTTAATCTCGTCCCACAACATGTTCACCTTTCTACCCACGCTCCTGTTTCCTGCGGTCGCCTCAAAACACAAATTGGTAACGGAAACTTTGATGTCAGCTTTCTTTTAACAGAAGGTCACTGAGCGGGATTTTGCCTGAGTACTTCCCGCTGCTGGTGAAACACCTTTGCATTTGCATTTTATTGTTACGTGGCCTTGAGCACTGTCCCTGCTCGCCAGCCCACAGCGGCCTTTGTCTTTTCCTGGGCCCGGCTCTGTATTCTGTTACTATTAATTTGTAGTCCAGGGATTGCAATTTGGTTCCTTCCTCTTCCCTATTTCTCTGCTGAGATTTGGGGTCCTTGACTGGGATCTGCACACACACAAACCTCGTCTCGCTGAGGAAGTCACCCCAGGCTGTCATGCACATCCTCTGCCTCAGGTCAATTAGCATCCTCTGCCCTGGGAGCGCAGCTCCTGCTTTGTGACATTTGATGGCATCCTGGATGCTAAGAAGGCTAAGCGTGGGTTTCTGTTGCTTCCCTCAGTCTGTGTCTGTCCCCCATGAAGTTAGCAGGAACTGCCTGGCTGGGCTGGTCTGAACCTATTTCCAGCTTGGAAATCTCCTCTCCTGCACCTTCCCCGGCAGCCCTGGAGACTCTTCCATGCTCATAGTTACAACGGCTTCTGTCTGGGCTCCCAGGCCAGAAAGATGGCTGCTTTGTGTGGCGCCGGGTGGCCCTGGACCGGCAGTAGGATGGTCCCTGCCCCGCCTCACAGTCCAGCACACCTCAGGGCACCTCTGCAGCCTCCGGTCTTCTGCCTCTGTAAGGTTAGCTGCACCTGCCTGTGCACAGTAGGTGGCACACCAGGTGGTGTTCAGTCCATTGGCTTTGGAATCAGGGTCGTTCCCTGTTTCAGGGAGCCCCAAAGTGTGTAGCTGGATTGGATGGGTAGATGGCAAACAGACAGGTGATGGAGAGAGTGAGCACAATTCACTTAGAAAATACTTTTATATATTTTTTTTAAGTTTCTGAATTGTTCTGTTACTCTCAAAATGATAGGTGATGATTGCTGGCTACTAAGAAGGCTATTATAACACATTTTTAACTCGGTTGAAACACTATTTTCTGCCCTAAAATACCATGTAGTGAATAGTCAAAATTCTATACTTTATGAGGAAGCACAGATCTTAGTCTAATATTAGATTAACCTCAGCCATATTGGAAGGATAATCAATACTTTACATATTCATTTTCTTCAACTACAAAGCAGCAGTATATTTTTCTATTTCATAGATTCCTATTAAGTGAGAGAGCATATCCAAGTCACAAGATGTTTCTGGAGAGTAGGCTTATTTATTTTATAAATAGACATAAACAGTCCTTATTCTAGTAAATGACATTCAATTCCAGGAAACACAGCACTTTTAAAAATATATAAATATAGGTTTAGTCAATAACTACTAACTTGAGAGGTGTTGAAAAGTATTCTGCAGCTAATGTCTGTATCACAGAACAAGACAAAGCAAGACTTGTGGGATTTGTCAGCCTATATGTGGGATATAATATATACATATATATATATATACACATAATTAAGTGATTAATATAATATGTGTGAGTTTCACATGCCCACTGCGTATCTAGCATCCATAGCAGGACATGTCAAGAATTGAAATATCAATTGGACGTAACAGGTGGAGAGTGAGCCGACCTAGATAGGGGAGAGTCATCTAGTTCTTCTCCTCTGACGCACTGATACTGGATGTAATGGTTTGGGTTATTTGGGGGTAAGAGGTGGGCAGTTGAGCTAGAAATAGAATTAGTAGAAAAGGACTCGAAGGGTGTATACAGTTTGGGGCTGGCATATTGGCATGGCCTTCCTCTCTGACCCGTAAGGACTAAAGCTTTGCTCTTGGTAGCTGTCTATGGCAGGAAGAGAGCAGAGGCGCTGTCCTCCAAGAAAATTATTTTATAAAAGCAAAGAAAAACACAAACATGTACTTTTCAGCCTGCCACAAAAGCAAACATTCACTCTAGGTATTGCAGATTTTATAGCGATTGATTTGAAGAGTGACAATGAGGAAATATTTACACAGGAGGATGATGACTACCCGACAAACCAGTGGCCACGCGCAGACCCAGTGACACACTCGTCTAGACGCGGGGGGAATGGTCGCTCTTGCCAGAAGCCCCAGGCGTCGTAAGGGGGCTTTCCTGATGATAAAATCCAGTATTTCAGCTGGATGCTTTCAAGGGACCCTCTGAATGCCTAAGTCTGGTGTTCTCTCTGCCCTAAGTAGAAGCCACATTGCCACCAGCGTCAGCCACCACGTCCCACACGTAGTCTAGTCGCTGCTCTATCAGCACTGCCTGAAACGACCAAATACATACACCTGCG
Source organism: Talpa occidentalis (assembly GCF_014898055.3). NCBI lineage: Eukaryota > Metazoa > Chordata > Mammalia > Eulipotyphla > Talpidae > Talpa > Talpa occidentalis. The sequence continues at coordinate 117,298,547 of NW_023605194.1, forward strand.
CTTCCCCAGTAGGGTGCAATGAAGGTGAGAAAAAATTATGTGAAGGTCTCATTCAAAAATCATTTAAATAAAGTCGAATTAAACTTGGTCAGGATGAGCTACCGGAAGTGGAGAAAGCAGAAAATATGAAAATTGAAACTTGGAAAATAATGTAGGCTCTCCTCCAGTTCAGTGGTCTCGACGGCAGTTCATTTTAATAGATATTTCCATGTGTCCTGTCTGCTTCGAGCTCCGATAACACCCTAATTCCCCACAACCCTGAGGCCCAGGAGCCAGCAGAGCTCTCTCGGTTCTTTGCTTCTCCCTGACCCCCACACACTAGGGGGCCAGTGAGGGCGAGACTGAGGTCAGGGGAGCCTGATGAAGCTAATTGCTGCTGAATTTGACAGGCTCTGTGGTGTTCTCAGATTCACCAGCCAACAATCGCTCTCCTGCCCGCCATTCAAGCAGACACGGCCTTGTGTGCCCCGAAATACTCCATTATTAGAGACTTGTGGGATAAAAGAAGCCAGGAACTTTTTTTAACAGGACGGTGGGTGAAGGATTAGTGACAGCTCTCCTTCCGAGGAAACGCTCACTCCGTATCATTTGCTTACACATTTCTCACATGAATGGTTTCGCCAAATGAATAGTTTTTGCATTAATATATTGGGTTTATATTTGCAACCTGCCCTTTAAAAAAATGCATTAACAGCAGGGCTTAAAATGAGTCGAGCTGGAGGCTGCAATATTCCCTCCCTATTTTCTTCTAAGTCCTTTCATCAGAGCAAAGATGAAATGTGGTCAGCCATTAGCAGTCATTTGTGGAAAGTTCAGAGCGTTGAGTGATGGTGGAGGGAAGCAGGTAAAACGGGGTAAACCCCAAAGAGTCACTTTTTTTTTAATCTACAATTCAGTATCAGTGACAATTTCTGCACAATTGGGGGAAAAGGAAAATTAAAATGATTTTGTGGTGATAAGAAAGCACCGCTGCACGAGCCCTGCAGCTGTGTGGCAGCGTCCTTAGGCTGAGTTGAGTTTCACGGATCAAACTCGGGGCTCATTGGCTTGTTTCTTTGTTGGTTTTTATTTAAAGTGCTAAGAAACCTGGAGAGGGCGAGCTGTTCAATTCAGGCGGAAGAAGGAAGATAGTTGTTCCGGGGCCAGCGTGGGATAGAGAGTAGCAAATTCAGGACCTCTTCGCTGGGGACACAGGAACCTTCCCGGGGTGTAGGGTAGGACATGGGGTCGTTGGGGACACGGGTGATGGTCGTGGGCCCCCCAGACAAAATGCTTTCGTCTATATTAGCAAGCGGCACTGCCTGAAGTGCACTCTGCATCGAGAGGTACGATCTGGGTTGGAGCCGGGACTCTGTTCCCTGTGTAATTTTAATCATGTGTTTTTTTGCAAAAGGAGACCATGGCATTCGTCCAAATGCCATTTATTTTGTAGAAAAAGTAACATGTTGCATTGCCAGGCTTTGTGGATTCAGATTTGCTATAGGTGTCTGTGTGTCTGTGTGTCTGCACAGACAGGGATAAACAAGACGGATGATGAGTGTCCCTCTGTGTATGCATGTGTGCATGCATGTATGTATGAATGTGTGTGTTCGTGTGTGTATGTGTGTGCATGTGCGCATGTGCCTGCATGCATGTGCACAAACACGGGTGAGCGCGTTGGAATGATGAGTGTTTCCACATGCTCCCCAACACCTCAAATATAGGGTTTTTTCATTCCAAGGATAATGCAGGAAACAAAAAATAAAATGAGATGAAATGTATGGAGATGTGTGTCAAAGCACCAGACTGAACATTTCCTTAGATTAAATGACATGTGTCCTTGAAGAAGGACAGCAACGTAATAAGAGATTCTGTTAATACTCCATAAATCTCTCTATTAACCTATAAAGTGACTCCCAGTCTGAACAATGAGAAGTGATATGGGTCTATTATTATTTTTAGCAAACATCACCAACATCAGTTCTTCATACACAAAAAATTGAGGGAAGTTAACTGTGACTTAGAACAGGGTGGATCAAGACTAGACTGAATTAGGCCAGTGATTCATAATCATATAGATTGAGAGATTATTGAGGTTTATTTTTGATAACATTATAGTCCCATAATCTGTTTTTCTCACGGCCTGAGAAATTGTCTCCTTTAGATAAAGGAGTGAAAGAAATATAAACCTAAGCTGAAATATAAACCACATGAGTTATATGTTCACATAGGTATACATGCTTTTTACATAGGTGTATATAGTGTGCATGCATATATTTGTATAGCAGGCCATCGGATACTCTTCTCAGAAAATAGACTACATATATCAGTCCTCATATAAAATTTAACTTTATAAATAACTCATTCATTTAATGATTGTGTCTCAAAAGTACATTACTAATTAAAATAATCTGCTTTGAGCACAGATAGTTGTGGGCAGCCTAGCACAAGCACATCACACACTGATCACCTCTCCCCAATGTCTGGCGCTGCCTCTACCGTGCTGACCTCAGAGCTGGCCCTGAGCGTGGCGCCCAGCAGGTGCATGTCCTCAGATCTCAGAACCTGAGCCGGGTCCCCCAGTCCACACGCTCCCGGATGCTCCTCCCTGGCTGGGCCGGCTCCAGCAGCAGCAATGCACCCACACGTACTGTAGCCCTTCCAGGACCCGCCACGCTCACCATGTCCATCAGCAAGCACCTGCTGCCCCCCAAGGCCCTTCACCTCAAGTCCCCCTCATCTCAAGTCAAAATCAGACAAAGTCATCCAGGAGCTCCCCGCCCCTCCACAAGCCATAACACCATGAAGAAAACCAACAGTTTAAAGACTAATTATAATAAAGAAAAAATCAAGATCAACAAGCAACTATAAACCAGAAATACTGTGGAGCGGGGGAGGAAAGGCGTGATTAGCGTCAAAATAAGGGGGTGGAATTGTATGGGGAATATAACCAGAATGAAAATGCATACATTGTGCAAAAATGAAAAACGATGTAAGAGTTATATAAAATAAAATATATTAAACATAAAAAAGCACACCCCGCCCCCTGGGCTCTCTGAGGGGCACAAACCCAAGAGCGGGACTGATACCTTTGAGGAGATGAAATGCAAAATACATTCAAGGAGGCTAAAGTTCAGGCCACTAATTAGATGAGAGTAATTACGGGACTCCAGGAAAAAGAAAAAAAAAAGGCTGTTGGTAAAGCCTGTCTTGAATCAATGTAAAACTCCTTCAAAAATTGAATCCCCGTGGTAACTTTCTAAAATGTCAGATTCGTGAAATGGGCTACAAGCAAGAGCAAAATTCAAAGAGTTTGGAATTTGAGATTTGGGAAAAATACATTTTTCACTGATTCATGCTTTCAGGTGAGAAATATTAGATTTGAGTTTCCGTGGGAATTTTACAAAACTGCTACCCTTGATTCCAGCCCTAAAGCTATGTTCTATGTTTGTCAAGAGTATTCTAACCAGATTGTAAACTCCTTAAAGCTAGGGTTCTTTTATTTCTTCTTCATTATTTAAAATGATGATAATAAATCTCACGTGTTTATTAACATCTCACAGCGATGCGTGGAGAAGGCAGCTCAGAAAGGCCTTTAAAGCTGTTCTGGAAATGGTTTTTCTTAGCAATTTAGAAACCAAACCTAATGGAGTTTACAGAAAATAATTCTAAAACTACAAGAAATCCATGTTACAATATTTAAATACAAGACTAGATATAAAGTGTCTCAGCAAATAAACACTATCTTAGACATTACAAAGTTGCTGCAGTGTTGACCATAGAATGAAAAAGGTATTTTCTCAATCTGAATTACACAAAATAACAAAAACCCTACACATTTTCCCTTTAACAGTGATGACTTTGTAATAATAAATGATGTATCATTATTGATTCATGATCTTAGGCTCTTGCTTTACCCTACCTTATAATCTCTTTGTCAAAGATTTGTTTTCTATTTTGCTTATTACTATATTTCTATTGTTAAACACAATTTCTGAAGCTGCATCCTCTCAATAAATTTTGTTAAAGATCTGTTCAAAATAATTTTTTGTTGCTATTAAACATAGACATTACACAATTTATTTTGAGTAATAGCTACTTCATTACATGAGGCTAGCATATGTGACATTCTGCAAGAGTCTTTAAAATAGAAATTATAAAGGTTTAATTTTCATTGCAATTATGAAAACAAAAATGTATGTAAAGGTGAAAATTATTTAATTGACTTTATAAAGCAAAAACACTAAATCAAATTGAAGCAACTCTGTTTCCTTTGGATCAACTTTTTTTTTTTTTACTCTGCTAAACACTTGTTAGAAGCTCCTATTATTAGTGAAATATTTAAGATGTTTCCTTCCTCATGAAACCACAGAACACTAATTGATTTGAGGGGTGGATTGATAAGATCATTTCCTCCCAATGAGTTGTGTTCATTCTAATTGAGATTGATATTTAAGGTTTATCAATACTGGGCACTGTAATATTTAAGGTAGGTACAGTTTATTGTATATTATTACACCTCCCTGTCTATGCTGTTTTCTTTTAAGCTCTAATCTTGTTTTCTTTTCTTTTAATCTCATCACAATCCCAGAGTCCATCCACGGCTCTATGTGAGTCACTCAGGGCTCCCAATCAGGGCTAAAACCTGGAGGAGCCACCTGGTCTAGGGAAGTGAAACTTCTTTTGACCTCAATTAAAACTCTCATTTTCTCCAAAACCATCCAATTTTCAGGGAAATCATAATAGAACTAAAAGTATGTTATTTTTACATGGATGTGTGATTTCTGACCCCAAAACTAAAGCTTAAGGAAAGCAAAACAAGCTCAAATACAGCCAAAAAGAGACAATTACCAAAAAGAAACTAACTTGTCTGGTCCAAATCTATGTAGTCAGGCTCTTCTAAGATCCAGGGCGGTGGCTTATGCACTCAGCACACGCATCCTCCCTGGCAATGCTCAGATTCACGTGGCAAATGACTGACCAGAATTTCAAAGTTCACAATACAGACCAATTTCTTCTCTCATAGAATGTTCTCCTCCAAGTCAGAGGAATCATTTTTTTCTCTTTTCCTCTAAGACTGGGGGAGAGGAGGTAGTTTAGATAGCCCCAAGGTACAGTATTGTTATTTATGTTTTAGTCAAACTTACTTAAGAATGTCATGGTTAGTGATCATTTAAAACACTGGAGAACATGCTAATTTAACACACTGAAAGCGTTTTGTGGAGAGGTCAGTATGTTTATTTTTAAGAGCAGAGATGGAAATACTCTATTATTTAGCAATTATGAAATCAGTAAACCGATCAATCACAAATATTTCCGCAAATAAAGCAAACTAAAATTGCATTACATTTATCAATATATTTTAATATTCAGAATTATTCTGCAAATTTGCTGAAACTAATAAGTGGGAAAACAGTTGCATATTTGAACAACTGACAAGTGATTTTGATGTTTCTTTGACATTCCTTATACACAAATCGATCTTCACTAGAAAAATATTGAGTTTCCATTATACCTTGGTTTTTTATACATACCTTTTCACATGAAATACCTTGATTGTTTTTATTATTTTATTTTTCAAACACTACTTTTATTACCAAGTATGCAAATTTCACATATTTAAAACTCTTAAAATATGGATGTGAGCAATTCCGCACCATTCACATTTCAATATGCATTGTGTGTTGCAGTCACTACAACCTAAAACTAAAATTAGAAATTACAGGGCCTCCCCTGGTAATGCAGTGGTTGAGCACAGGGCTGTGAAGCTGCCTGCAGCCTCTGCAGCACCAGTTGGATCCCCCGCCACCGGCAACGGTCCCACATGTCGCGCAGACCTCTCCTGCTGCACCTGCTGCTCCCCTCAGCAGTGTATTTCGTCACTCTGCCTGTTCTATTCCCCACTCTGGCTCTGGTGAATTCTCTCACCCTCCCATGCTTCTGACTGTACCCAGTGCTTGTATAAATAAATAAATAAATAAATCTGTAAAAAAATAATAAGATAAAATAAAATTAGAAATTACAGATTATCACTGACAGATGAAATATTCAAGAAGTCGTAAAACTAAGTAAAGGCTCAAAGATATTAATCCCATGTGTACACTGAATGACTGATGAACTTCCCATAAAGGCAAATGACTTCATGTACACAGAGAAAATAAGAATAAAAATCAATTAAGAACATTTAATAGCTTTCAACCATCAGATCAACACAGTGATAATATGTCGTAGTTAGACTATATTGCAAATGACTATTGTTCTCCAGAGAACATAATTAGGAAAAAAGGTATAAATTAACTATCTCTTGAAATTGTGAAAACCTTTTACATACTTTCCAGTGAAACTTGGAAGTTTATGAGGCTTTGATTCTGTATGCGAATGAAGTGTATTTCATAATCCCACAATTTTTATTTTGAGTGACTGGAATATATTATCATAAAGGAAAGCAAAGAACGCAGAAAGCAAATCATAGTGTAAGAATTTCCTTTGAATTGATGTGAGCTTTTTTTTAAAAAAAAATACACAAAATTGCAAGGAGTAGTGGGAAAATATAATGAGAGAAAATTTGAAGACTCAGCTAGGTGGAAATCAAAATATTACTGCTTTACTGATAAACCTTTTTGGAGATGGTGTGTATTTGACTAGATATGCTGCAAATATGTTACCCAGAAATGAGACCTACTTGCTCACCCTTTAGCGAATCAGCTTCGAGCAGTAGAGCTGTGACCCAGATCCATCCTGGTTACTAAGGAAATAGCCGTTCTAGCCCTTGTCACTGGATAAGCCGGTAAATGGACGAAAGAGCAAGCAGAATCCAGATCTCCCTCTACTCAAAAAATCAAAAAATTTAAAATATATCTTAATGCATGTGTATTACACACACACATATAAACTTATCAAAGAAAAAGGTCGGGAAACCTCTTGCATAAAACACTGACAACTTCTTTGTTGTGTTAAAATGTGTTTCTCTTAAAGCTAAGCTGAAGCCAGTGTTTCCAGAAGTTCCATGATGTTTTCCTTTAAGTTTTTCTAAAGTAGTGTGAGAACAGATGATTTTTACAATACTATCAATTTGTCTAAAAATAGGAAATGTTTCTCAGCAGTTGCAGGCTTTTCTATTATTTTCAACTAAAAAATTAATGAGTATAATAAAAGCAAAACTTAAGAATTCTACTCCATGTGGATATTTTGAATGTAGATATTTGCCCACATAAAAAATGATTTTCTCCAATATCTTTGAAACATTAATTTTGGTTCAATATTGTTTTTCTTTGCTCCATGTAAACATATAATATTCATTATGAGGCCGAATGGGAAGAAAAGTGAAAATTTAAGTTCTCTTTGAGTTTGCTGACAGGTGAGTTAATGTTTTCTGTACAAATAAAATTGACGTTATTTGGGAAATGCTTTTAAAATAGATGCGTGAATCTCATTGTATTGTTATTCATAGAAAATATGAAAATAATCAGTTGTTTTTAATATTGCAAAAGACACTCGTGCTCATTGGGAAGGAGCCCAGAGGTGGCTGAAATATGAGGGATGTTGCACAAAGGCCTGAGCACCAATTACTGGGCAAAAGAAACATGAACATTTACTATATATTCTTTGATGTTTTGCAACAGAATCACTCACATACACGTGTACACAAATACACTCATGCACTGACGTGATCGTGTAATATACTCCGTGCATGTTCACGCTGAGAGTGGCTTTGGGGATGTCCACTGGTGTGTGCTGTGAACACTCTAGGTCAGGAAATGGACTGTCCTACCTGTGCCCATGGATACTGGGGTCTCATCCTTCCTTCTTCCCAGGGCCAGCTCTGGTATCCAACACCTGCCTGTTTTCCATCTTACTAACCTATCCAGCTGTGCATGTCCACACATACGCTTTATAAAATATTATATATACATATCAATTACAATATGAGATGTATGTCTCTTTCTCTGTATGTATCTTTCTCTATATCTGTCCTAAGATAGCTGAGTCTATTCTGCACCTACAGATCAGGCCCAGCATCCAGGCTACACTCTAGCTTCTAGCTTCTCCTCTGTCAAAACTTCAAGTCTCTTCTCTGACATTGAGAAAATTGGTTCTAATTATTCACAACATATTTACTTATACATTCAGTCCCAGAAAACAACTGAAGTACTTTCTGAACTGCTAATTGACACCACTGTAAAAAACAAGCCTCTTATCTGAAGTTCTATGTTTGTTTATAGATGTTTTATTCTTTTTTTTTTGTCCATGGCCTGTTTGTGTATAGTCAAAATACTGCATTCCAAATTTAGTAGGATTTTTGTTGTTGTTTAGTTTTCCTTAAGTGTGGCTATGTTAATCATTTGAAATAAAGAATGGTTCATTTTTTTGGTTTGCAGTCTTTGCTGATTTTGTTTTTAAATATGTAAGGCATTTGCATGATTTTAGAAGGGAGAACTATAAGAAAGATTTATATTTTTCTTATTTCTCTTGTTTTTCTCTCTCCCATTGTTCTCATCCCCCTTCCAAGTTCTCTGTGTAAACAATCTCATATTTTCTGCCTAATTTCAGGGCTGAGAAAGAGAAATAACAAAATAACCTGGAAACCCAGTATCTCAGAAAGAAAGAAAGCCCGTAGAATAACGTAAGAATCCATAGTGTGCTGTTGGCATAAACAAACAAATAATCACATTAAACCAGAAAATCTTCTCTTTCATAGAGTATAATTTTAATGAAGTAAAAGAAATGACAGAAGAAAAAAATCACAATTTGCCAGTTAGGAAAATATTAATGTTTGAGTCAATAATTTTAACAGATGAAACTAAAGGGTGAATTGCGTGACAAACAATGTTTAGAGAGCCACAAAACAACCTCAATAAGTAACTTAATCGATTTCACTAGGGAAAAATCATATGTAATCTCTAAGTTAGGTCACAGTATTGCACCAACATTTATTTCCTGATTTGGATGATTGCACTGTAATATCTTCCTGGGAGACAGGTCTAGAACATGGCTGCAACTTTTATACAGATGACTGCGGGAAAAATCGATTCAAATCTCTCTCTCTCTCTCTCATGTACATATAGAGAAAAATGTCATAAAATGTGGATGTGTTAATATTTGAGGGGATCTGGTCAAGGAGACAGACTCTTTTTACGTGTGGAAGTCTATTTATTTGAATGGAAATATTACAAAAATTAGTAAAGTTCTCTTAGGTATTTTATTAGCTAACTGACAGTGTTAAAAATTTGACTGCAGCCCTTTAATAAGTGATAGTTAATTCTTTCTGTTTTCTCTTTATAACGATTAGCAGGGAGAGTTACTGCGCCTGGTTGGGGAGCTGCTAATTGCAGGGAGTGTGGGCACCAAACACAGTTTCGCATGTTTGCTCTTTGGTCTGCTGCAGGGCAAGTGAAAATAACTGACGCTGGGGACATTTCATTGGAGCTACTCGTTGCTCCTCGACAGTTTTCTCTTTAACACTGTTTAGTTGCTGTTGTGTTGTGAGAACATACCCATAAGTTTTGCGATAGGAGAGTGTGTGTGTGTGTGCACGTGGCGTGTCTGTGCGTGTGTGTGTGTGTGCTGACTCAGAGATTATTTAAAAGAAAATAACAAGGGCGAGCTGTGCATTTTCTCTCGATTCCCAGACTACATTGCAGAGTTTGGTGTCCCCCCAGTCTGGAGGGTCTTCAACCCTCCAGACAAACAACTCTATTTCTGAGGTTAAATAAGTAAAATTTTAGAGCCCCTTCTCTCAATACATTGCCTTTTTAACCCTGACTCCTATTATGTAAAGGGAATGACGTGGGCGCTCCAAGCAAATGGAATGTTAACTGGACAGTGTCCCAAAGTATCTGCTACACCATTGAATAAAGAAAGGTGAATACTTATGAGTACTAAACTCTTTTGATTTTATGTAAATATCAATATATGGCAGAAAATCTTTGGGTTTTGTTTGCAACAAAACATTCAGCAGGAAATCCCCCCCGTGAATTTTCATTCTCTGTGTTCAATTTTTTGTGAGTTTGGAGATATTTTCCCTTTAATCTATCGCTACCCTGATCATCTTCCTCCTGGGTTCTACACTTAAAATATTTCAGCAGTAATATTTTAAACTATTTACTGTGCATGCACTTAAATCAACTAATAATTTCATCTTAAAATGAGTTATTTTGGTCTTTCCATTATTCTCTCCTTTTTTTATTAATCAGAGCAATAGCATACATAGCATCTTAGATCATTAAAAATATTCAAATTGTAGACCTCCTAAAAATGCACACTGAAATGGAAATTGTGCTCTTCAAATTAATATGTATGTGCATATAATGAGTTTTAATGAATGTGCAAAGGTCATTTCAATGGATTGTTGATTTGAGTAGTTTTTCTTCCAAGGGATTTGATAAAATTATATTCAAATAGACTGCATTCTTAGAACAATCAAAATACCCTAACAGTGAGTATTATGATATTGAAATACGATTTTCATAGTTTGAGAACAAGTGTTTTACCATAAAGTCACATCTCGGAAATTGTAAGTAATATGAATGATAAGAATTTATATAAATGAACTTGAATTGTGTATGAGTTCAAGGGCATTTTTTTCACTGTGCCAGTGGCAAGCCATGAGTAGGATGACATAGCAAGAAATGTAATAATTCTCTTCTGATGGTAAATAAATAAGTACACTAAATGATTTTAATAGCATGTAATAAAAGTTTATGTGTCTATAAATACTTAGCATAAACCATAAGCTTGATTCTTATAGATCAATGCATTTTTACTTCAATATGACATAATATATGAGAATTGCTATTATGATCTTTTACAAATTTTAGATTTAATAAGATACATTTTTCATGGCTAACAGTTAAATTTCAGCACCGTATGTACTCGCTGACTTCAAATGTGTAACATATTGTCTGCATATAAAAAAAGTTTCATTTCCTGTAGCTTGCATATTTAAGGGAGTGTGACAGCATCTGTGTGACCAGCCACCCTGCACTGATAATGTGAGGGACATCACAGGAAACTAGTACAGCGTCATGAAGCTCTGTCACTTCATCCAGGAAAAGGAAAGGCAGAACCGCTAGTGTCCTAGTTCTGGTTCCCTCTAAGTTCGAATCATATTAAGACATTCTAAGTTGAATATAGTAAAATAAAGCATTGTAACTTGCTGATTTTTATCTTCACTTGCCTTCAACTTAGAACCCAGTTCAGAGCTGGAGACTTACAGGAGGGACACGTCAGGCCACGGGGGCACAGCGCGAGGGGCTCTGGGGTGTCCCCAGCATCATGGGGGCGTCGACCCCACGGGGGCCGCCACACAGCCGGACCCTGTCCCCTGTCCCCTGTCCGTCCTGGCTGGGCCTGCACCTGCTTCACCCCCGGGCCAAGAGGAGAGCGCGCTGCTCCCCGCGCTCCATGGCGCTCCCTGCCCAGAGGAGGGGGGCCCTCCCTCCCCGCCCCGCGGGGGACCCCCAGGTTATCTGTCCCTGCTGTTCCTGCACTGACTGCGCTTCAGCCGTGGAGTCCCCTCAAGGACATCGCAACCCGTTGATCTGATCCACCCTCCTCGCGTGCGTCATCCTGATGGAGTCTCCATCCCCGCGCCAGGCTTCATTGGCTCCTCTTCACCTATTGACTTTTCAGGACCCTCTTCCACGAGGTGTCTGGACTGGAATGCTGCATTCTCCAAAAAATATGTATTTCTTGGATATCTATTTTAAGCAACAAAATAACTCTTCAGCTAAATCCAATAATGCACAAGAAATTACCTTTTCCTAGAATGGTTCTTTCATGTGGAGTCAGAGGCTCACAGCCCGTGAGATTTCTGCCAGATCTTGCCCGAAAGGTCTTTGCAAACTTTCCCCCCCGGGGAGCGGCTCTTCTGCAGGGAGGAAGCCGCCTCCCCATGCAGAAAGGACGCTGAGTCCGTCTCTCCGAGTTTTGAGTTCGAATGCCCTGTGGAGAAATGTAAAGCAAAATTGCTTCTTTTCCCACTTTCATTGACAAAAGCTCATTCTCCTATGGTGACTTGATCATTCCTAAACCACATAAGCTCCTTAGACAGGCCTAATGATTTGATGCATAGATTGCACCAGACCAGGTGTCTTAATCTTGGCACTATTAGCATTTTAGGAGGATAATTAATTGGGGGAGGGGAGTTGTGCTGTGATTATTGGAAGAGATAGTCTCATATTCTCACACCGCGACCTTCTCTGCCACATGTGGATCCTGCCACCCCCCAGTGTCTCCAGACATCCTAACGAGTCCCCAGGAGCAAAACTTCCCTCTTGAGAACCACTGGACAGAGTCAGCAGATGTTAGTAAAGGATTGATGGTCACCGTTCCGTGATAATAGTTTCCAGGACACTTGCTCTGTGCTCAACACTATTGCAGTACGTTTGCACATGTGACCGCACAGAACATGTAACCACGGTCCCCATGCATGCTGGAGGGGACGGGGTGGTGACCATCTCCACCTCACAGGGAGGACATGGAGGTGCTGGGGGAGTGTTTAGCTTAGTCGGGTGTCACCTGACTTCTGTCCCACACCCCACAGAGGCCAGAGAGAGGGGAGACCTGTCAGGGGTAGGGATTGGGAGAGGGAAGGTATTTTCAAGTCTTGAAAGCAATTTAAAATAAGACCAGAAAAAGCATAAAAGGGAAAATGACAATTAAATACGTAGTTTAAAGAATAAGAAGTAAGAGACGGAAGAATCGTCAAGGAGTTTGTGAAAGAAAATTAGGCCAAATCCACAGGAAATACCAGAATTAAAGCTATCACTCCACCTGCCAGATAGCTCTCCACTGCTTAAAATATCTTGGTTGTCTCTATTAAAAACCCATAATTTCTGGCCAATGCCTGTGTTAGGAACGTGGGGTTTATGCGGTCACAGAGGCCAGGCGGTGGCGGGGGACCCGTGATGGGGAGGGGGGGAATTTGCAGGTGCACTGACAATCTGGGGAGCCCGCCTGTTGGCCAAATGCCAGACCAGTGATTTGCTCTATTTTATTAATATCATAAAATATGTTCCCATGAATAGAACTGGAAACAAGCACGAGTGTTTTGGGTTCTACTGCGCGCCCATGATCCCTTCCGCTAAGAATCATCACAGATGTGGGATCTTGAGGCATTTGTGAAAAAGATCTTTTTCTAGGTATTCAATGCGCGTGTCCTTATAATGTCAGTGGATAAAGGGTTTGCTGGCCTTGCAGGAAGCAGTGAGAACAGTGCTTAGCAAGCGTTGTCCACTTTACAAGACCATGGCTGTGCACTCCTGCTGTGTATGTAGGTAACATAGACACACCTGTCACTAGTGTGTGTGTATACACAACTCTATTTGATCTCTGTGGATCTTAATTTTAGATAACAGATGACGAGGAGTTGTGGCATCTTGTTTGTGGGTCTAGCAGAGTTTTAGAATATATTTGTGTTTGGGTCTAAGCTGGTCTAGGAAATTTGCACAAGCCATTGGGTGCTGCTCCCTTTCTGCTTTGTGTGCAGCCTGGGTCAATGAAGACATCTGGTGCTCAGCGCTTGGCAACTGCTGGGTCCACGATGACACATGCAGCCGTTTGCTGGTCTGACTTCACTTTCCATTGAATCATTGTCAGGTAGTGATTAGCGGCCTCGGAGGAACTTGGCAAACACGAAGGGATGTTCCATGCTGGAACCCTCGCCTCTCCCTACACACTGTGTTTTTAATATCAGCAGTAAAGTATATTGGCAGGAAACTCTGTCTCTGTCGCCCTTTTCCTACTGTTCAATAAATAAAAGACTTCAACTGCCAGTGCAGATTATACATTTCAGGAGGTTCAAGTATTTGAATTATATAAAAAAAAAACCCTAATTATAGAGAGCTAAGAATATATAAAATTGCAGGCGACATTTTAGAAATGATTAATCATGTATTTCTCTATTTTCATAAAAAATGAAATATTTTCTCAACTGAAACACCTACGAGAATCAGGCATTTTAAATATTCCTCGTCAGTTAATTGGTTGTTAACAATTTTTACTGAATTCAGACAGTTTTCTACTTTAATGAAATATATCCATGCCAGTTGTGCGCGTTGCCAGCAGAGTAACTGCCCATGCTTTTCCTTCCAGCGCCATGGAGGCGTAATTCACACACAGCGCAGGGCAGGTGAGTGTGCAACGTGAGCGCTTGATCCATGTACGTGCTGCAGAATGAATCCCACATCGAGTTAGTGAACACTCCCATCACCTCAGTAATTACCGTCTGTGTGTCTGTGCTCACACACGTGTGTGTGTGTGCGCGTGCGTGTGTGTTGAGACATCTGAGATCTACTCTCGTGGCAATTCCCCGCAGCACAGCGTTACTCGCTCTCGTGCCCAGGGTCAGTGCCGTCCCCACAACGTTGCTTCTCGTAACTGGAAGGGTGAAGCCCTGGCCTGCCTCTCCCTGTTCTCACGCCGCCCCAGTGCCCACCAACCCCCATTTTAACATCCGTTTCCATGACTTTGCTTTTCAAGATTTCACAGATAAAGGACACCCCATGGCCCTGTCTCCTGTGACCGCCTTGCAGTCCCAGTGCCTCTGTGTTGCTTGTGGCGGGATTTCCTAGCTTCGTGTGGCCACATGATATCTCATATCACGTTTCTTCAGACAGTCATCTGTTGATGGGCACTTGGGTTGTTTCCACATCTTGTCCACTGTGAAGGATGCTCCTTATTCTGCTGGGGATACAGAATCAAGCGTGTTGCACAAACACATACAGCCAAGTGCATCGAGACCAGCGGACATCTCTGTTCAATGCCTGTCTCTGTCGAGCAGCATCTGACTTTGAGAAATCTAATGGCAGTATGCACTCCAGGGTTTTGCTTTGTTTTGTTGTTTTGTTTGGTCTTTTTTGCTTTTTAAACTCAATTCTTAATTGATAAAGCTGATAATATCATATAAACTTGTGTAAAATATTATAACATTTAAGTATAACATCAATACTTAAATGTCTTTATTAAACCAATAATTGTGAATGGGAGACTTCTGCACCCTGCCAGCCAGGTCTTCTCTCTGTGCCCTCAATCCAGGAAAGGGACGTTACATTGAGATTTGTCCTCAGAAGGGTGCAGTCAATACTGCTGGTCCACGTGGTGGAAAATATTCTTTGTCAAGTAGTTTGCAAGACTATGTCTTACGCCTCAAATCTAGAATATTAAAACTTGTTAGTATTTTGCTTCGTGGTTTTTTTTTTTAAAGATTTATTTATTTGTGCATACAAGAGCTGGGGTGCAGGCCAGAGGTGTGGAGGAGGAGAAGAGTCACCAGAGACAGAGTGGGGAGCAGAACAGGTGGACCTACTGAAATCCACTGTTGAGGGGAACAGCAGGGAGACAGGGGAGGTCTGCTGTGCCATGTGGGTAGCTCCCTGGCCGGGGATCGAACTCGTGCTGCAGTGGCTGTGGGCAGCTTCATAGTGCTGCATCTTAACCCTTTGTGCCACACCAGGGAGGCCCGATGTGAGTATTTCGACACACAGATGAACTCTTATTTGGTCTAGATGTTCTACGATCACCTCCGACATGCAAGAAGCTAGTAAGCCTAAAAGAAAACATGGGTATGTAGTTGACAAATACATAAGCAAACACATCACAGCTTTAGGCTATTGTAAAACAAACAGAACTTTCATAATTGTGATTAAGTGAATTCCAATGTATCTTATTTTGTGTAACTACATTCAACTAAAATAACATTCACACAATGACTTAAAGTTTGTTGGCAAAGAAAAATACAGATAAGGAAATGTGAAGTCAAACAGAAGCAAAAGTAAGAAAGTGGCAGAGTTGACACTTTTTTCCTTTTCTTTGTAAAAGTACATGTCAACATAGCAAGATAAAAAAATTAAAAATCTAACAGAATTGAAGAGATCAGATGAAAGAGTTTCAAATTATAAGACACTATTAAATACAGATTTTATACATATTTATGTTGTGACTGATAGAAGCAGGTCCCACATCTCCCTCTTGTTTGAGAGCTTAGGGGATGATAACATTAAGCCGTAATTATTAGCCTGTCACCTCAATAGTGTGTCCAACCTGTGAAGATGCTACAATTACTTTTCAGCAAGTCGGTCCATGTTCAACATGACATTCTGTAAAAATATCCATCCTGGTAAAGGTTCAGATGGATCCTCTGAAGCACCTTATTTAATACCCAACCAAGAAAGGG
Source organism: Talpa occidentalis (assembly GCF_014898055.3). Lineage (NCBI taxonomy): Eukaryota > Metazoa > Chordata > Mammalia > Eulipotyphla > Talpidae > Talpa > Talpa occidentalis. Next base: position 117,314,700 of record NW_023605194.1, read on the forward strand.
ACACTTGTTCTTCTTGCCATGGTAAAATCACTCAAATAAAACACACGAAACAATGTGGGTTCGAAATACAGCGCATTCCTCTGTGAGCGGCGCCGCAGAGACGCTTGCAGAACATCCCCGAAGAGCCAAAAACAAACATGGCTTATCACCTATTTCCAAGTGGGGGAAGGTTGCTGTGAAATTGCGTGAGAGCACACAGGTTTCTACTCTATCTTCTGTTGTAGCTTTCACAGTATTCTGCTTCAGAGATGAAATGTATTAAAAAGTACTATTTTGAGCCACTGAAGAAAGATATACTAGACCGATAGCTTGAGTTAATATCTTTTGAAAGCACTCTTATATTTAAATATATTTTTAAGACCATATAATTCCACTGATGGCAGAGCCGTTTTGCTGGTCTTAACAATTCTGGGAAAAGGCCACGGAGTCCACAGAGCAGTTAAAAGAATTAATTGGTCCTTTACAGGAGCAGTGATGCACTGATGCCTAGAAACGTCATCTCGAGGAACGAGAAGCCTGGAGGAGTCCTACCCCAGGGCCCCGCTGGTGTGGAGACGGGATGTGGCAGTTAAGAAACGAGTGATGGGGAAGGGACAGGGTGAGGCTCAGCAGAGCAGAGGCCCGGGAGGGAAGGTGAGCACTGGCCCCTGAGGGTGGGTCTCAAGAGCTCTCACTTCCTCGGAGGCGAGAGGTTTCACTTGCAACTGGAGCCAAATGAAAGCCACCACAGCATGAATTCAACGGGGCTGGGAGCCACGTCACAGCAACACAGGCATGTAATGCCACTGGCAGCAAACTGGTGAAGAATGAGACGCAGAGACCTCCCTGGGGGTGACAGAGGCCGGGTGGGGTGCAGAGCGCCCCTTGAAGGACGGTTCACAGGGAGGAGAGGGCTGCTTCTCAGAGCAGGAAGTCCCCAGTGACGTCCCCCCAAATCCGGAGAGGGCTTGGGAGCAGGACAGGAGTCGCGTGGGAAGCATCGCGACTTGTGTGTTTCTGCTGCTCTCGGGGGGGCAGCACCTCCTGGGCAACGCCTGCCAGTGTGGTCTCTGGACACACCCGGCTTTTATCTGTCTTGGCCTCTCCTGTGTTGAATCGGCGTCTCCCCACACAAGGGGTGGCTTTGTAATTGATCGTTCGTGGCTCCGTTTTTGTGACTCCTGCGTCTCTGTCAGCCGAGGCCATTATGTCGTCAACACACACAACATCTGGACCCCTTCTTTTTCTTGGAAATAGCCACAGTCCACGATTGCTTCCTTCTGCCTTTGCTGGTGTCGCTGTCTCCATGTGGATTGAAACACCGCTTTGTTCTAGTAGCAACACTGGGGTGACCCTAGGGGTCCAGATGACCCCGACCGACAGAGACGTGGGAGTCACAGAGATGGACGATCCGGGCAGGGCTTGTCTGAGGACGTGCAGGAGCTCGGTAAGAGACTCCGTGGGGAGGGTCTCCGGGTCTGAAATCCTGCAAACTGACTTTACTCTAAGTAGGACAGGCATGCGAAGGGCCCTTGAGCGGAGAAGCATCATCTGACACCATTTTTCAAAGGATCTCTAGTTATGGGTTGAACACTGAGTTCAGAAGAAATGGAGAGAAAAGGAGAAACTTTAGGAGTGACCCACGCAAGAGGCAATGCTTGACTCACGATCATGGAGGCTGAGACATGATAAGATTCTGAATCGTGGCTGCCTTTCGGCAGAACTTTCTTACTGATTGGGGCTTGTCACACAAGGAACGGATTCAGGAATGAATCTATGTTTTGTTTTTGTTTTCTTGAGGAGTAACTAGCCCGACAACGGTAGCAGAGACACGCTCAAATTGTAACTCTTCTGCAGCTAATTTTATGAAAAGGCAATTTCGACATGTGGTATCGTTTCCAATTTATAATAAAACGAATATATTCTTGATATAAAGTTCACTAACTATATTACGGAAAAACTTTTAAGAGATCTAATGCACAGATTAATTATGCATGCATTACATTTTTCTTTTGCACAAAGACAATAGGTAGATGTCCTTCTGAAACAATATCAGTGATTTCTTCATTACCTTCATTTCAAGTTGCTCTTGAAAAGAGATCATCCATTTCATCTGCTCTTCAAAGCGAAATGGTGTTTTTACAGTTAATGAAAATGTAACTTTTTCCCAAGCTACTCCGCTTCTAGAGAAAATTAATGGGGAGACTATCTCCATTGTTATGGAATGTTACTGCCTGAACCTATGCGACTCTGTCACCTATTCAAGCTCTCTTCCTCCCACATTAAAACAAAAGAAACAGAATTTCCTAACAGACTCGCATTAGGCGAGTGTGTGCCTCAATGTTTATAGAGAATACAGCCGCGCTGCTGTGTAAGAAGGAATGATTAATAGCAGAAAACATAACAAGATTTTTGCTGAATTAGAAGTAAAAATTCACCCAGTTGTTTGATGGAAAATAAAATACATATTTATATGTGTACACGTCATACCTTTTCCAGCTGGGACGTCCGGAGGAATCAGCACCGCACCTGCTGGGCCCTGCCCGGGAGCTGGAGACCTTCTGGCCTTCCCCCCGCGCACTCCAGGGGCGCCCTGGCCGCAATCGGTTCTGCATCTGGCTTTGAATTCCTGGGGATCCCGGGTCCGTGAACGCTGCTTCTAAAATATTGTCATGTTTGCTTTAGTGTCAAGTTCAAACAAGCTGTAGTCAGAAGACTTCAAAAGACAAAGATGGGATTTTTCTTTTACCTTTTCTGTGCCTGGCAGCTAATAAATGCTCTAATATATGTGAGAAAAAATCGTGCTCGGTAACCAGATGTTCAAAATACAGTATGTCGCATACAATGTTAAATCAAGATTTACAAACAGAATAAATCGCATCCTCAAATCACTTATTATGGTAATAAATCAGAAAATCCATAATTAAAATCATTGCATATTGTTCTCATTTTTACCTTATTTTTATTTATCAGACTCATAACCCATCGTTATAGTAGCAACAAATGCAAATGCATATAATTCCATCATAAATAGATATATTGGAGATCCATAAAAGTATTAACAATGGGAAGCAAAATCAGTTGGAAGAACACTAACGGGACAATGTGAGCAGGTACATACATAGATCGTTACTTACAAAGAACACCAAGGCAGGTGATTTTGTTGTGGGGTATGTGTGTGGTTTGTGGTGTGTATGTGGTGTGTGTGTGTGTGTGGTGTGTGGGCTGTGAGTGTGTGAGAGGATCATGAGATGCTCAACAGATGCTTTCCAAAATTGTTTGTTTAGAAGTTCAAAGAATCAAAACAAAAACTGTGTCTAATGAAAATGCATTTTACTTAATTACTACTATTCCATGTACACTGATTAAAATCCTTTTTATGGCTAGAATTGGTTTAAATATTCCTTTTTTTTCTCACAGACAGATGTTTTTAGTATTGGCAGCAAAATTTAAGATAGTCTCTGTCCTTGTCTGTGTGATGGCCTGAATGTCCAAGTCAGAATCAATGTTCTATTCTAAGGACTTTTTGTTTTGCTCAATTCCTTAATTTCTGTCCACATAACAACCCATGATGTAGGGGAGGCACTGACGGTCCTGGTAGTAATAGTAACAGGCACAAGGCCACCCCCCCCCAAGGGTGCTGCTGTGTGCCAGTCCCTGATACAACAATTGGGGACATATTAACTTATTTATTTCTATGATTCTATGTGAGAATTGATTGTGATTCAATTTTATTGATGAGGAGGAAAATGCCTAGAGAAAGTTTGTCACGTGGCTAAAGTTGCTTCCACAGAGGAGGAAGAGCCAATATTTGAACTCAGATCGACTGTTGCAACTTGTAGGTTTCCATGCGTATTTCATTTTGCAGAAATCCATAAAATATCTCTATTTCTTTACGCTTTCTAAACTCTGTTAAAGATCTCTGATTCTGATGTAAATATTTTTCATTTCAATATATTTTGGTGAATTTTTCATACTTTTCTGTTGTCACCAGAAAACTCTAAATTCTCAAGATCAGCTCCATTTCACTGGGATTTTGTCATGAAGCGTGCCAGAGCCTTGAGGCGCTCCTCCATCCCACGGAGCTTCCAAGCTTAACTGCTGGGAAGTGCCCACTGTTGGCTTGGAGCTCAGCCCGCGCGCTGCTAATGGCTGCTGTAATTGCTTTTTAAAGAAACATCTCTACTTGGAATAATTGCAAAGAGTACCTTGGAGATAGAATTTGCAGAATGGAAGGGCGGTGAGCGTCCATTATGCGCAAACTCATTTCCCAAAACCTCAAGCTTTGATCTAATATTAGACCCTGAAGCTAATCTTCCTGTAGGATATTTTTAGTAGAGGTTAAGGATTCCTTTGTAACTTTTTTTGTGGGAAAGTAGGTAATGTGCTTTGAGTCACTTAGCTTCCCGCAGTTACTCAATTAAATGACATTTTATGTTTTATCTACATGGAGCATCTTGCACAAAAAATGCTTAAGTTCGTAAATTTTATTCTTAAAAGATCAGAGTCATCTAAATCTAAGAGTAACCTCCTAAACTATGGGGAGCAGAAATGGTGTTATTTCCTCCAAGATCCCAAGGCATATCAGTAGGATTCACACAGCGAAGTGCACATTTCTATTAAGAAACAAAAAAACCTCTTCTGCGCCCCCGCCCTGCTCCCGGCCTATCTAATCTGCCCAGAAGGTCCCAATTCATCAATAATATATCAATTGTGCTGTAACAGAGTGGATGGATTTCCAGGTGTGCCTTGCACCATGTCATGTCTGGGGCCTGCAGGTGCCGACCACGCTCGGGCCTGCTCAGGCGACGGGCCTGGCGGGTGCAGGGAACGTCTCCTGAACCCCGACCCCGGCCGGACCCCTGGCCGCTCTCCTGAGGGCTCCTGACGCGCCCAGGGGTGGCCCCTGCTTCTGAGCAGGCTGCCCAGGGCCCGGGGGGGAAAGTCCCTGAGCAGCGTCTGCAATGTCGTGAGCGGGTCCAGGGCCGCGGGGTCCTGCTGACAACCTCATCCTGGGTTCTTCTCAGTCTGTGACTGCTGGATATTCTGCAAGGAGGGTCTGCGCTCATCACACCTGCAGAGCAGCCTCCGAGGGCCCTGGCGGCAGAGTCCCCGCAGACTCACCTGCTTCTCTCAAATAAATGCACCGCCTTCCAGGTATCAAGATCCAGGACAGTCCTCTGACTTCCAGAGTGTTCGCTCTTCAGCACCATTCAGGAATCGGTCTGTATTTCCATGATTTCATCTACTGCTAAGTATATTTATATGATAAAACGCTGCAAAGTAAGTCACTGAAATGAAAGGATTTGTACCCTTTAATATTTACAGATATGACCAAGTTGCTCTCCAAATGGTTTGCCAACTGATAACCAGATGATGAAAATATTACAGCTGTTGTTAGTTAGTTTGTTTGTTTTTTTCCATAACGAGTGTGTAAGCACATTCTCGCTCATTTCTGACTCCGTACCCTTTGCCTGTTAGTTTTCCTATGTGTTCCCAGGTGTTTCCCTTTTCGTTTTTGTCAGACAGTAAGCCTTGTTAGTGACAATATGTTTTTAAAATGTTTCATTTGCTCCTGATCCAAATGTATCAGGATTAAAACATAGTTAAAAGTGGAATAAATATCCCCAGATGTTGCAGCACCTGAGGCACATGCAGTATGAAGGGACACTGGGGTGATCCTTTGGGAAAGTCGGGGAGCCCTTTTTGAAACCTTAAAAAGGAGAGTTGCTTTCATGCAGGCGGAATAGTGCTGGGTGTGTAACTCTGGGAGGAAGCGGAGTGTGGATGTCGGGGACCCAAAGGATTGTCTGTTCCTTTCGGCTCTTCATCCAACACCCACTTTCCCATTTTTGGAGGTGATATTGTCTGTAGGCTGGTGGGAGGCATTTCTCTCCCTCATGATGAACGATGAATATCCCGAATACTTCAATTTCAGCTTCACGGGAAATGCAGCACCTGCCTCCCGTCCAAACATAAAGTGCTGCCTTATGGCTCAGACGTGGGGTGAGCCGAACAACTAAGGACAGACGGGACGATCTGTTCTTGCAGTTGCTGTGTAAAGGTTCCAGGGGGACAAGCACCTTTGCCAGCAGAGGCAGCTGCAGTGTCTGGGGCTGGCCTGGACAACCTCTCCTAACGAGTTATATTAAATCCTGAGCACATTTCATTCTTTGTTACAACCACACTGTTTCCCTCTCTGACTTTTGTCTGAGCAAACTCTGCCAGCCCTAAACAGACTCTGATGCACCAGCATCTGTCCTGTGAGTCCATCTTCACTTCAGCTGGACCCGATGTGTTCATCCCCCTTGAAACCAAGATCCCTGAGTATATGGCACTTAAGGGAAAGAACCCCGATGAAAAGCCATCGGGTGGAATATGCAATACGTCTGGTTGGAGCTGCTGTTCCTTATTTTTAATTTGTTGATAGGATCCTTTTACATTGTACAGTTTCAGCACCTTCCGTTTCTCACCTTATTTTTTCATTTTTTTGTGGGTAGAAATCCTTCCCTAGATGCCTGAGCCACTCATGTCACTTGAGAATGGACTTGGGTTTGGAATGAGGGTCACATAAAGGAGCAAAGGTCTGGTCTGTGATGCCAACATAGGAAATTTTCTCAGAACTTTCATTTTTCAAAGCTCTGCGTCTTGCTCCGCTATCTGGCTGGGGGGAGTCCTGGATGGCACCTCGCGCCCTCCCAGCGCTGGGCTGAGTTTCCTATTTGATTTCTGGGGAGAGGCAATTGCTTTATTTGCTTCCCCTTCCGGCTGTTAGATGGCGGCTGCCCCTTCCACCCAGGCCGCCTCACCAGCCCAGAGCCTGGCCCACGGAGAGGTTGTGCTGTCCCGGCCTCTGTCGGGTGAGCAAACTCCTTCCCAAACTTTACTTTGCAAAACAGAGACCCGCCTGGTGACATGTGGACAACCTCACATCTGCCCGGATCTTCAGATGCTCATTTCTTTGCTCAGCTCCGAATCTTGACTGTATCTAAATGTCGTGAAATTAATGGTGGCTACTGATTCAGGAAAGGCTGCTTTTTCTTCGTCCTTTTTGTTTCCTGTGTTTCTAAATAAATGCACCAGATACATGTCAATGATTTGAAACAAGTTAAAATCCTGTCTCATTTTTAATGCATTATTTCTACATCTTTGTGGTAGGGTGTAGGAAGGCTTAGAATAGGAGAAAACAGAATAGTGTTCCTATTTAAAAGTAGACGTAGAATTTTTTACTATAGAAGTCATGACTATAAAATTACTTTTATAGAAATTATGAAATAGAAATAAGGAAAATTTTCAGACATTCTGTATTAAAGCACGAGTCAGCATTTTAGGAGAGAAGCTCTAAACGCATGTGTCCTGGGGGGTATTTTTGTCTCTTCAAGCTACTGCTCCAGCCCCAGCAGCAGACATGAAAGAACCTCGGTAGAAATCCAGCGCGTTTGTTTTGTTTTTTTTTTTTGTTTTGTTTTCCAGTGTAAGCTGGAAAGCTCTCGCGTCTTCAGAAAATATCCAGTCAGTCGGTCGTCGTGGAGTCTGGAATTCACTGTGTAATAATGTCACGATCTCGTGTGGCGCTCGCAGGGGTCTCCCGGGACGCTCTGCCCGGCCAAGGCCCGGGGGTCCCCGAGGCACGTGCAGCCCCGGGGTCGTCCTGTGGGCCCCGGGCGCCTGGAAACCACCGACTTTGCCTCGGGGAAGGGTTTGTATGATTGATTTATGGCCATCTATTTTTTAAATATTCTATCCCCAAGTTATTTTTCCCACTATTAATTGACTTTTTATATTCCTTCTCAATTTTCCCTCATGAAAATGAGTAATTTTGGCACAGACAGATGTCAGCTTCCAGGGATATCTGCGCCTGTGCTTTTTTTTTAAGTAATTAATTTTACTCTTTTTTTAAAGATTTATTTATGCATACAAGAACTGGGGTACAGGCCAGAGGTGTGGGGGGTGACAGGATCCACCAGAGACAGAGTGGGGAGCAGCACAGGCGGATCCACTGAAATCCACGGCTGAGGGGAGCAGTGGGGAGGCAGGAGAGGTCTGCTGCGCCCTGTGGGTAGCTCCCTGGCCGGGGATCGAACTTAGTGCTGCAGAGGCTGCGGATGGCTTCATGGTGCGGTGCTTAACCCCTTTTTAGGAGGTCACATTGTCTGACGACACCGTAAGGTTGGGGGTCCAGCCTCAGGCCCTGGACGGACGCGACCGCGCCCGCCCCTGCTGGGCAGGGCATTCCTGTCCTTGGAATCCCTCCAACCTTGTAAACCTGAGCGCTCACGGGCATGGAGAATTGTTCTCGCGCCCCCTTCAATCACCCCTGTTACCCCTCGGCGGTTTGTAGGAGACCAGTCAGCGCTGAGTTCTTCACCCCGGCAGCCTCGGGAACTCTGGAGTCGGCGGCACCTGATCACAGGGCCCCGTCCGCGCCCAGCGCGCCCCGTCTGCTGTCTCCGCACCTCGGCTGGCAGGTGGCTGCGCGTCCGCGCCCGAAGCCGCGTCTCCTGACAATCCCTGCTGTGGAAGCGCCGGCGCAATATTAAAAGGTAGGAGCGTATTTGCAAAGGAGGCAGAAAACAGTGAAAAAAGGCCAGAGTGTCTCTAAATGACATTCGTGGACAATGATTGTATAGCAAGAGGACCAAACTGGGGAATCCCATAATGAATGGAGCAAAGAGCTCAGTTTCCAATGTCTGATTTCTGACCAAACCATGTTCCGTCTGGTTCGCGGAGGTCCCGGCCGCGCGCTCAGTCTCCACGCCGGGAGCTGGACGTGCCCGGTGATGGGGGTTGTCTTGGCTCGGTCTGGGAGGCCTGGTGGGTGCTGGCCCTCTCCTCGCGGGGCTTAGTTTCTCTCCTTTTAAATTTAATCAGTTTATAAAGAACATTTCCATTTTGCATTTTAACGTAGTTTTTTCCCCTTTTTTTAAAGGCAGGTAGCACCTGCGGTATGTAAGGTTCAGGTGTGCCTCGTTAAAGGTCAATTTGTGTATAAAGGTCATGCTGGATCCCCAGTTTTAGCAACATCTGCCATGAGCTTGTCCCCGTCACCCCAATTCCCCAACTCCCCCATCTTCCCTTCTCATTAATCTGATAGTATAGAGGTTTATTTTCATTTTATTTAGTTTAAGTGAGTGTACAGGAGTGGGGTCCTGTGTGGGGCTAGAAATGTATTGTTGGAAAGATTCCTCTATCATATCCCAAAATGCTGGCTAGAGGTGATCACCTACACCAGATTCTAGATAATGTATGCGTATAAAGTGTTATTCAGCCAGTCAATGAGCATTGTCATGGCAAATTATATAATGCTTAGCTGTAAACTATTCGGTGGTTCTGTCTCTGTGGAGGAAGTTATTACAAACTTCAAGTTGAATCCTTTCCAACCAATTTGGTTCAGGTCAACTTTCATAATGTAGAATTTTATCTTGGCAAATTACTTAGTCATGGGTTGTGGACCTACTTACTAGGGTTGGTTTAGACATCCGAGTGATAAAGTTATAATAACTTCACAAACATATGTATATACTAATCGAGATGCTCGCAGAGTAGCAAGTCATGACCCCTTGATTGTGTTCACTGTGGGTCAGTTAAGAAGTTACAGTGAATATGAAATAGTAATTTAAAGGAGTCCATCAATAGGCCTAAGACATCCTACCCTTTAAACAACTCGTGACACTCTTCTCCATGCCAAGAACAAACTTAGCTTTGAACTCTGCCCCTGATTAAGTAAATGATCCTCTGCCAACATCATCTTCTGATAAAAAACATGAACCCTATGCAAACGTGTCCTTTCTTGTTCTATAATGTTCTTCCAGCCCTGCAGTATCTCTCTGCATGTGAAATGCCTATTTCCTTAATGGCATCTTTTTCCAGAAACATGAAAAAAAAATCCAAGCCAATTGGGTTCCTACCTCCGTACTTCAAAGGCTTAAAAAACAATCATCTTGTTTGCTTAAATCTTTGCATGAAATTGCAAATGTTGAAAACTACATTATTTTGACGAACTGTTCAACATGTTGTCTTGGGAATGAGCACTTTGCTAACTGAGCAAGGAGTACTGTGAGAGAGAAAAATATAACCTTACTAACACGTAACCAAATGATCAAAAGTATGGATTTGAGCAATAACAAAGAGCTATGGCTTCAGGTGTGTCTTAGACGTTAAACTTGACTGAAGGAATAACTCCCCTTTGGTTTCCTGCTTGGTTGCCTGAGACACTAATTCTCAGCTCAGAAGATTATCTCACACTCCAGTGGCTTTGGTGCCTTAGTATAATCATCTGCTGTGAACTTTTTCTGCACTTCACAGATACGCTGTAGGGAGCGGAGCAGTCATAAAGTATGAAAAGCTATAAAAGAAAGGCTTCAGCCAGCTTCATCGTAATAGCTACTGTTGAGGTCTCAAACAAACTCCCACAAATTTTATTTTAAGCAGAAGTCAAAAAGAAGGCAGATTTGAAATCTAGGAATTCCCCACCTCTACCCCAACTGTGTTCTCTCAAAATAAGTTTATTCTTGTATGGGCAGATAGGGTGGGTAAAAATGTTAAGAAGCACTTTACTCCTTAATGTTGACAAATGAAATTTAATTACTACATGATAAAGGGGCTTGACACGTATATTAGAAAACAACATGCAAATAGAATTCCCTCAAAATATTCTAGATAAAGTAGGTAAAGAAATTCAGACAGCTCTCCACTGATATTGTCAAATCAGTTGATAGTTCATCAGATAATACTAAAATTTGTAATGGATTTTGAACAAATCATGCTCTTAAAGCACCTACACGTTACATGTAGGTTTTTAAACTTAATACCTGTGGGTGATGAAAATAAATGTGTTTAATTTTATTCTTTCTTGAGCATTTCAAAGGTTTTAGCTATAAAGCAACTCTTGTATCAATAAGCATGCAGGCAAATTATTTATACTACCAAATTATATAATTATAGATCATTCAGAAGAATCAACTATAGAGTTATTCAGTAATTAAACAGTGTAGGGATGTGTTATAATAAAGGCATTTTTTTAAATACAGTACATTATAAAAACCGTGGAAGAAGTAACAATATGAAAAATGGATCTCATTTATTTTATCAGTGATCTGCATTAATATCTAAGGAATGTACTTCTTTGAAGGGCACTTCAAAAATTTACTACTAGAAACATAGAAAAGCTGATGGATGAGTAGAGGCTTTCTAAAGAATTTTCATGAAAATTCACAATCAAGATTTCCTTTGTGTTGTAGGTTGTATTGGTTTGTAAACTGGGTCTAGTGACCACACAGAATGCACTGATGGTCGTAAAACACAGGGTGTTAACAACTAGCATCTGCCTTGCCACACTCCAGGCATCCCACATCAATTTACCAGCTTTCCAATTGTGCCTTTTTGAAATATGTAATGGAATCACCTAGTACATGAGCAGGCTTTTCCAGAAGGTCTTCTTTACCTAACCATGATGCTATTGCAATTCATCCATTTATTTGCATGACTTGGTACCTCACTGCTTTTTACTGCTAAAAAATATCCTGTTGAATGGATGTACCACAGTGTGCTGTCCACCCACCTGCTGAGCGACAGCGTGGCTCCATCCACTGGTGGATGAAAGGAAATCTCCTATGATCATTTACAGGCAGGTTTTTGTTTGCAAATCAGTTGGGCATCCCCAGGGCCACGCTGGCTGGATCACATGGTGACTGTGTTTAGTGATGAGACAACACCCCCACTAGTTATAAACACAAGTTCTCTTCGGTACACATCCTCACTGGTAAGTGACAGTGTCAGATTTGGGCTTTTTCTTTGACTCCTAGGCATTCCAATGATGTGGGCTGGGATCTCTATGCTGCTGCAATTTGCATTTCTCTAATGGAAAGTGATGAACATCTTTTCTCATGTTTATTTGCCATCTGTTTATTTTCTTGGTGAGGTTTCTGTTCCGATCATTGCCAATTTTTTTTTAATTGGACAATTTTCTTATGTTTGCATGGGAAGTGTTTGTGTATTTTTGGATACACATTCTTTATCAGATATATTATTTTAAAATAGTTTCTACTGTTTCAAATATTTGTTTCATTTTTTTAACAGTATCTATGCCATAGCAAAGTTTCGATTTTAATGAATGTTTTCTTAGACATATTTTATTTGTGGATTTTCTTGTGTTTAGCTAAAACTCAAGTTTGTATCAGTGGTCTGTTTTTCCTGTGATAGTTTTACAATTTTACATTTTTCCTGAGTGAAAAGTGGTTCAAATAAATTTTTAAAATGGCAAATTTTTAAAAATTGTAGTAAGTCAAATGTAGTTCTTCTAAATTTTTCATTAGTAATTCTCAAAAACCTTATGTATTTATTTTTTCATAAAAATAAATACAAACAATACAAACACAACATCTACAGGTCACAGCCCAGACCAGTTTTCCAGCCTCAGGGACATGCCAGCCTCATCCTTCCCATGCTCACCATCACCATCTCAGATTCTTATTTTTGAAACACAAACACAAATTTGCTGGAGCCCAGTACACTTGCCATCTGATAGTCCAAGATGGTTTCCTATTGGAAGTACCAGGGCCTTGACCTAGTGCAAGCTGTAGGTGTTAAACACTAGACTATTCCAGAGCTGTAACGTGTCATCGTTCTTAGGTAGGTAAGGTAATTCCTACTGGGCATGAGACACAGACACAGGGAATGGAGGAGATATCTGACTACAAAAACTAACTTCTGAAGGTATCAGAACCCCTGTCCGTTCTCTGAGGAGATGAGTGCTTTGAAATAATAGAAAAATACTTAAAAAATTAAATTGATATGGAGCGATCTCATAGACCGCACATATATGTAGAATTGTATTACTCATTTTGATATGATCACATTCTTGTATTGTCTTCAAATATGAATTTTAAAATGCCTATGATAAATGTATAAACCCATGAAATTTAAGAAATTCTGTCTCCTTGACGACCATAAGAACATGCATTAAAATGCAAATTTATATATCAATGATCTTAATTCTAATGTCAAAAAAATCAAACTGCAAAAAGCATACATATTAAAATTCTCCAAAGAAATCTGATTCTTCCTCCTTAGAGTCATAGTGAACTTAAATGATTATTAACTGTACATTTATTATAACTCTAATTACTTAATCCTTTTTACTTAATTACTTGGGTTTTACAAATATTAGTTAGAAATTATGACTTTGCAATTAAAGCCAAAGCAAAATTGATGGTAACACACAAACATACCTGTCCTGGAAATTTTAAATGTAACAACTCGCTAAAAAAAGTTGTCGTAAAGATAGAGATTCTAATTGATTTTAAAGTTATTTTGATAACAAGACTATAATAACTATTAATGAAACTACCAGCTGCATTTCTTTTGAAAACTGGGAATATTTACTTTGGCAATTAATCTAAGAAAATCTAATTTATCTAATACTCTTTTGTATCTAATATGAGATAAGAATATTTGCATTAAAATCACTATAACAATTACATTTCCTATAAATGTGCAATTTCTGTACATTATTCCATTGCTTTCTCAAAACTCAATCTTTGAACTATTAAATTTTAATCTTGTTTAAAAAATGGAATCTATAAAATATTTACAAAGTAAGGAAGTTGATTAGGGAGATTTCATGAATTTACAGTTTACTTTAGCAACGAGGTTTTTCTGTCTAATTCACGAATCTTGATCTTTGAAAACAAAATGAATGTATCAACATTCATTCATTTCTCCTTTGAATTATGTCCTGATAGATACCCAGCAGACACTGGGTTATGGGGGCAGGCAGGAAAAGAGTAGGGAATGCAGGAAATGTTAAACAAAAGTGTGTCCATTAAAAACTCAAGAATAATTGCAAAATAGATGTTGTCAAAGGAAAATGCCTCAGCATTTGAAAATAGCGAGAAATCATACTGAGTTGATATATGACTGGATGTTCAAGTGGGGCCTTTTGTTCCCTGTCTCAAGTGTTAGAGGGAAGATTACCTGAACAAAGTGCTTTAATGTAGAGCCTAAAAATAGGATTCTGCTTTTTTTAGTAATTTCAAAACAGATACTGATTGTGACTTTGCATGCCAATGAGAATAAGAATGGAAACTGACATATAGGATCCTCACCCTCTGCTCACAAATACCCAATGCCGGGAGGTAAGGTGTGGTCTACCTCCCGTGCGCCGTGACACTTTCCCCCAACATAAAATCTAATATTAAACACCTTAATATAGCAAGTTGCGTGAGGCCCACAGTGGAGAGAATTCAGTTCATAGAGTAGCATCTGGGCTGTACAGGGTCTATCTGGAGCTATGACGAAGAAATTAAAACAGGTCATGGAGAGGATATTGTAATTCAAGAGGAGGAAGCCACAGGATAACACAGAGGAATGTTTCTTGTAAAATAATATATCAATTTATTTTGATCCATTTAACATACAAACTTGAAGAACATAAGAAAATTGAACCAATGAGTTTTAAACTGAAATGCATGAATGAATTAAAATTCACTAATTTTGATGGAAAATGTATTTCCAAACGTCAAAAAAGTTTGAAAACAGCCCACACCAGTATCTGCACTTGAAAATGATAATGAAGACCTGGGCTTTGTAATTTATCATGAACACCCCAAGAGCCCACACTTCATTTTATGTCTGATTATAATAATATCTGCATGCTTAATTCTCTATTGGCAGTAACAGATTGGTTTTAGAAACAAGAAATTAACAGCAAACAAAGAAAATACATTCAAATCCCTTGCCACCAAAATCAATAAACTGACCAATTTGAAAGCTGAGCTGTTATATTATGTAGTAATGAAGTTTATTTAGATTTTTGGCAACTGCATTATAGCTCAGGGATTTATCAACCAGTCTAAGACAAGGATATTTACATATTTCTTTAACTAACCAATTACTCTTCAGATAGATATATTCAATTTTATTCACTGAATTTTTTTTTTAAATCACAAGTCTGTTCACCCAGCCTTTCTGAATAATTAGGCCTTGTGTTTCAGGTTTTGATACTCGAAGGAAAACTAGCATAGCATTTTTCCTAGGATGCTTTTTCTTAAGAAAAATTAACATCATTCAGTTTCTGGATTTAGTTCCTTTCCATAGCTCAACTCAATTTCAGTTTCCTGCATCACAAATACACGTTGCCAAGAGCTGAAAATCAGAGCAGAATGAGAGTCTATGGTTTAAAACAAAACCGAAAGTCCCGGTCCTTATATTTCACGACTGTCGCATAGATTTGATATCTTACTGCTGTTCTCTCATCGCTGATCATTATAGGTTGATGACGATACAAAATCTAAAATTATTTTTAAATAATGTTACCAAAAGACAAATAAAATCACTCAGGAAAATGATGCCCCTGGACGCACAGGCCTGCGGGCCACGGCCGGGCCCGGGAAGGCGGGAGAGCCCTGCGTCCCGCCCCGCGCGGTCCCCAACCCCAAGGTGCGCCTTACTCCACCTCAGCAGCCCCCCTGCCGAGCCCCCCGCACCCCCCACACCCCCAGCCCCTCCTCCCTGCGAGGCTCAGGTGTCCACGCGGCGCGTCAGGTCACCCCGAGACTCAGGCGCGCGTCTCCATCACCCCGGAGGAGCGGCGGGCCCGCGGCTGCCTGTCCCCGGGGCCGGGCCGCGCCGTCGGGGGTCTGCGCCCCTGTCCCGCGCCGCGCGCGCCCCCAGAGCTGGGGGGCTTTGAAAATCCTCTCTCCCCGCGCCCCTCCTCTCTTCTGCCTTTGAACCTCTCACTGATTCAAAATCTCTGGCACACTGGGTCTTGCTCTGTGGGCGCAGGAGGCGTGACCCCCGCGGCGCCTGGGGGGTCACCCTCTCCGTCTGGGGTCCCTGTTCGGGCCAGCGCCGCGCCTGGTTCTAGGAGAAGCAGCAGCTCTTTTCTCCTTTCCACAGCCCCGCGCACCACGTCTCTTCCATGGGCCCAGCATCGGCTCCACACACGCGTTTTTACGCGATTTTTGTGTTTAAAATTGAAGCGAAGGAAGAAGTTTAGTGAGTGTTTGTTCCAAGCGCCCAGGTAAACACGCGCTGCCCGTGGAGCTGCTTCGATCCATGGCTGACGAGTCTCACTGAAATTTTCAAAGAACCTTGTGTAAAAATGCGAAATTTCGACTCTTGAACATGGAGATAGTACTTTACAGACTCATTGGACAGGCCGCCTCCTCCGTGGACAATGTATCAACGTTTAAAGATTTACCCATAATTTCTAATAACTCAGAAAGTCACTTGCTTCACCAGTCTCGTTCCCTGAGTGAAACCTGAGCTTCCCTCGCTGCAGCCCCGAGAGCGCGCTGGGCGCAAGGCCGAGGCTCTCGGCCCCGGAGCTGGACTCGAAGCCCGGGTTTCCCTGGGAATGACAGTTTTGCTTTCGCAACTTAACATCCGAGCCCGCGGCGCACGGCCTGTCACCAGCACCCCCGCGCCCCAAGTGAGCTCGGCCGCCCCATCACACCCACCCCCGCCAGCGCCCCGCGGGCGCCCCAGCTTGGCCCCGGCTGAGGACCCGAGGGCACCTGCCCAGAGGCGGGCGAGGTTGGCAGACCCTGCAGCGTGGACGCTGAGCTCGGCGCACCTCCCAGAGCCTCGGGGGCCTGGGAGGCTTGGGGGGCTCCCAGCCGCCACCCGCGCGCCCCACGTCCCCTTCCAGACCTGGCCGGCTCTGCCCGTGCGCTCTGAGGCCGCTGGAACCCGCGCTGCGCCCTTGGGCGCCTCTGTCCTTGGGCGCCTCTGCCCTTGGGCGCCTCTGCCCTTGGGCGCCTGCGTCCCGCCGGGGGTGGTGAGGGCAGCTCTGCGGCCGGGGCACCCTTCGGGCCGCGCCTTCCCTGCCGCCGCCTTCCTGGCCCGGGTGCGGGACGCTCTTCTCCCTCCCGCCTTGGATTTCCCGCCGGCCCTGGGGCTCCCCTGAGGCAGCGGCTCGAGCTCTCGCTGGGCGCTTCCAGCCTGCTGCGTGGCCGCACAGCACACGCGCACACACACTCCACACACACTGCACACACGCGCGCGCACACACTCCACACACACTGCACACACGTGCGCACACGCACACACACGGGCATTTTCCGGGGCGGCGCGCGGCGCAGGCGGCGGGAAGGGCTGTGTGGCCCCCGCGAGCTCCTCCGTGGCGCGCGAGGACAGCAGGACGCGGACATTAGGATTTGAAACGGCTCGTAGCGGCTCCCTGTCCCTGTCAAAAAAAAAAAATCAGTAAGTTCTTCTTTAAAAGGAAAAACTGGGGGGCCTCCATGGTGGAGCAGCGGTTGAGCGCTGAGTTGCAAAGCTGCCTGCAGCCTCTCCAGCGCCGGTTCGATCCCCGGCCACCAGGCAAGGATCCCACATGGCGCGCAGACCTCTCCTGCCGCCCGCTGCTCCCCTCAGCATGTACTTCGGTCCCTCTGCCTGCTCTGCTCCCCGCTCTGGCTCTGGTGAATTCTCTCGCCCTCCCGCGCTTCTGACTGGACCCAGTGCTTGTATAAATAAATAAATAAATAAATAAATCTTTAAAAGGAAAAACTGGGCCTCCCTGGGGGCGCAAGGGGTTCAGCACGGCTCGATGAAGCTGTCCGGGCCTCTGCATCACGAGTTCGATGCCCGGCCGGCCAGGGGCTACCCACAGGGCGCAGCAGACCTCTCCTGGCTCCCGCGGCTCCCCTCAGCAGTGGATTTCAGTGGATCCGCCTGTCCTGCTCCCCACTCTGTCTCTGGGGAGTCCTCTCACCCCCCGCATCTTTGGCCTGCGCCCCAGCTCTTGTGTGCATAAATAAATAAATAAATCTTCAAAAAAAATTAAAAAAGGAAAAGCGGACACGACGCCCTCGTTTACCGGAGTTTGGTGACTGTTTCTCGCACCTGCGGACTCACACCCGCGCTCGCGGCGGCCCCGGGGCCGCGTCACCCCCTGCCGCGCGGGCTCCGCGTGGGGCGAGGTTCGGGTCCCCGCGGCTCACGGGCCGGAGGACGCGCCCCCTCAGGCGAGCCCTGCGCCCCGGGCGCTGGAGGGGCCGCGACGCCCGCCGTTCAGTGCGAGCCGGAGAGACCGTCGAGCACCGGCACGCGACTCCGCAGTTCCTTTTGAAACTGCAGAAATAAAACGGGTCGTGGAGACGAGACGCCGCCGGGGCAGCGCGGGGCTCCACGGCGCGTTTGTCCGGGACCTGCGGGCCGAGACGCGCGGCCGGGCCGGGCCACACCCGCAGCGGGGACAGGCGCCCGCCGCGCGCTCGGAGGTAAAACTCAGCCCGAGTCCGCGCGTCCCTGCGCATCTCCGACCACACTCAACGTTCCCATCGCGTCGCGGCTACGGCGCGGGCTGCGCCCGGGGAGTGTCCGGGTCCATCCCGGGCCTCGCGCCCCGTTACCGCCAGAACCTCCCCGAGGCGGGTCCTGCCTCGCCCGCGCCCGCGGGGCCGAGGGGAGCCAGGGCGGCGCGGCCCGAGGTTGCCCCGTCAAGCCCGAGGTTGTGCCGGCCGCCGCGGCGCCCCGGGAGGCCCCTGCAGGGTCCGCTGTTTTAGGCGTTTCCCGCCTCGGCCACAGATGCGCGATTTTTCTGGAAAGACTCTCGCAGCTTGGGAGACCGTGTTTGGTTAAACTCTTTTCTTCTTTACACAAAATTAATTAGGAAATTTATAAAAATAAGAGATTGTTGCGCTCCGCAGCGGTGGAGGCTGGCGGGGACGTGGAGGACTCCGGGCTGCCCTCGCCGCCCTCCCCGACGCTTCTGTCAGTCCTGTTCTCCGAGGCTGCCCGGGAGGCGCAGCCCCAACCTCTGCAGAGACCTCAACACGCAACCACAAAAGTTCTCGCACAATGAGCGTAAATATCCTTTCAAAGAGAAATGATCGTCTGGCCGGCCCCAAGCAGGTCTGCTTTGTTGCATGGAGAATGTGAAGCAGCTGAGGGTCAGGAAACGTTGTTGAAAGAAAACCAGGGAGAAATTATTTGGAAATGTTTCTCAAAAAAGTTTTAATCCCTTGTTATTCAGCTAAAAGTAATTAGAAGTCATAATTTATAATTAGGACAGTCTGTATCCTCACTAAGAAGATTCTGAAATTAGCTAAAATAATTAGAACTGGACCGTCGTTAGAAGCAGCCAAATCCTTGTCTTTGAGTAAATTCTTAACTCTGAATTTCCAAGTGTATTGATGGGAATTGTTTGATGTTCTTTATGGTTTAATTTTGCATCAAGAGAGTGTGGATTTGCATCGTTGTTTCTATTGCAAGACCATAGGAACCCCCCTCCCCCATCTTCCGGTATTATTACCTGTACATTTTTTTAAATTTGGATTTATAATATTAATTTCTCATTTGTACATTATATGGGTACTTAGTTGGAAGTGTATTTTTTTAAAGAATAAGCTAAGCACTGCAATTCTGTTTTTTTTTTTAAATTTCAAAAAGTCAGTTGCATATGTTTAAAGGAACAGTTTAAATAATCTGAATTGCATTTCGAACTGTGAAAAGGCATAATCTTAGTCCAATTTTATTTGTAAACCTGGCTACTCAATAAACATTCTTTCATGTAAATCAAAGTTTGAATTCTGCAGCATTGGAGGGATATCAGCCCTGCCTCTCCCAATGAGGCTGATGTAAATGAAGACAACTTGAGACTCCTGTAAATGCGTAAGGAGCTTCCTCCTAGACAAAGGAGACACCGAAGCAAGTGAGAACAATGCAGTAGCTGGTTGACAGATACCGGAACAGAGAGGGCACCTTAGCAGGTTTGGCGTGTCCCTCCTTCGTGGCTCAGAAGAGGGTTCACCTCGGGTAGCCTGGTGCTGAGTTTGAAGTGGGACCTTCAGCCGGTGATCGGGGAGGTGGCACGGCCGCAGCGTGTGGCCCAGGGAAAGAAAGGGCATCTGAGAACCAGCAAGTCAGCTCAGGAAAGACAGGGATGCAAAACAGGCAGGGAAGCCCATTACTCTACACAGCTCGGCGCAGGCCTGGAGGTGGTGTCAGGTGCTGCAGGAGAGTCAGGTTGGAGCCAGAGGCAGGGGCCATACCAACACAGAGCCTGCTGTGCTGGGGAGAGTGGGTTTTATCAGGCAGACGCTACAGAAAGCATCCAAAGAGTCTTAAGAATGTAGGACAACGCATCGTTGAATTTTAGGAAAAGAGATAAACATTTTCATCAAGGATGAAGGTCTATTCGGGCATCTACACAGCAGATGGAATGGGACAGTAAGGGGAACTCCTGGGAGAAGAATGCACTGTACACGTGAGAGGTGACTGCGGGCTCGCCTCCACAGCGGGAGCAGACACACCGAGCAAGGAGAGGCCCAGGGCATCCTCAGCAACCTGAAGGGGAGGAGAGACAGTGATTGGCAAGGAAGAAGGCACAGAACAGTGGGGACGTGGGCAACTGGGCTTCACCAAGAGACGAATCAGAGGACGGAAAACATGGTTTTCTGGATAAATTCAAAGGCCGAGTCGAGACTCAGGTGTGCCCTTCCCTTGGGGAGGGTCCCTAGGGGGCTGAGAATTATGGGACTTGGAATCTGAGGCTGACTTAATGCTGCCATTGCGGCCTAGAGAGGTGGGGGTTGGGGGGCTCTAGTTGAGGACGGCCAGTCGGCGCCGGCTGGAGGGAGCAGCAAAGTGCTGAATGTGTTGAGACCAAAGGCTTGGTCGTGAGTGGAGACGTCCCTGAAAACAAATCGCTCCTGTTGTTACTGAATTGTTTCACCTCTTCGAGCCTCAGTGTTCTTATCTCTGAAGAGAACACAGCAGATCCTACTCCACAGACAGAGCGAGGGTCCACTAAGCAGACGAGCTGGAAGTCCAGTCTTACAGAAGCCGCTGGCAGGTGGTTATGTTAACGAGTTATCGTCACGTGGCGGTTGGAGGCAGCAGAGCATGGGAGTGGTTCAGTGAGAATGTGGCTCCAGGTCTCCGCCAAAGGAAACTGAAATGTAGAAACATGAGAAGAAAGTGTCAGAGAAAGAACCAGGCGACAGGGCAGGTGAATCAGTGGTGGGAATTTTACAGGAACTGCACATGAGAGGAGAAAGCCTGCGTTGGACAAAAAGGAAGAATGATGTAACATACATGTGAAAGAGAGACAGACAGACAGACAGAGAGACAGAGAGACAGGAGGAAAGAAAGAACCAGAGAGAAGATTATTTCATGGGGGAAACGCCTCTGCATCTCTGTGTCTGTCTCTCTAGGTGCATCTGCTGGTGTCTGATCTAGTCTGTGTCTACAGCTCTATAGTTAAAAGCACTTGATTCTACAAAGCTGCCAAACAAACACAAAAAAAATCCTGAAAAGAAAGAATTCAGTGAAAGAAATGAAGGGGACCCGGTGTCATTTGCCCATGGATTTCTTTCCATGGAAAGCAGTTTGCTGCGTGTTAAGAGCGAGCGGACGAGAATGAATTGGGTGTGAGTGGGGACTCTCGTGAAAGTACTTGAATCTAAAGAAATAAGGTGATTCTCAGGAGGCGCAGAGCTGACAAGGGTCCTTTTGTGCATCCCAAGGAGGGTAGAAGGGGAAGGGTGGAAACACAAAGACAGAGTCGATGGCACTATGGGAACATGGAGTTGAATTGAGACACGCTATTAAAAAGAACCATGATAGAGATGGATCGATATTCACATAAATAAATCATTAGGCCCCAGGCACAGCAGTCACCAGGGGGCGGGCAGAAAGAGACCCGGTAGGATCACCTGCGATACGTGTGTAATTAGAGATCAGTTGTATCAACCTCATTTTTTCCCTCTGCTTGAGGCCAATCATCTGCTAAGTGTGCAGATTTGGAGGAAAAGAGGTAAAAGAATTGGACAAAGCCATTGTAGCTCTGCCGGGCTCCCTATCCATAAATTTACTTTGATACATTTAAACCAATTTACTTTAGTGTTACATCAATACCAGTAGCTATGATCTCTGAGCATTTCAGTCTCTTTAAGATAGTTTTATTTTCCATTGTAATATACATTAAGGTAACACTGGTGTCTAACTCTGCACACGGTCTAAGGGTACAAGTTCGCACCTCTGGATGCCTGTGGCACCAGAACCATGGCTGGGCACTGCCCAGGGGCCCCTCACTTGGTCCCCAGCTTCCCTCCAGGGCAGCTTGATCTGGGGCGGTCACTGCACCTGGCTCCAGTCACAGTCAGCCTGGTGGTTCTCCTTGGGCCAGGGGCCGCGGGCTGCTCCGACGTCGCTACCAGGACACATATCTAACCTCAGTGCGCCTGATCCGCTTCTGTAGACACTCTACCTCATGGCAAGCCAAAGGAATTTTCAAATGAAAAGTTGGCAGGTAGGTGTATTTACTCTGCGCTGCAAGACTGCAGCCACAGAGGGAGTGTTCTCTGGTCTACAAGGGTAAACTGCAGTCAGAAGGATCTGCTGAGCTGACTCTCCACCCCACCCCCGCTGCCATAACCCGTCACCTGCATAACTTTCAGTTCTTCCCTAGTGGCTAAACTATCTGCGCCAAACACTCTCTCGAAGAAGATTGTTTCAGTAGATGGTTCTTGCTGCGATATGAAAATTCTCCAATACTTTATGTGACTTCAAATCAATTAATCTTTATACTATTTTCACGTGCCAAATGGGAATAATAATTTTGGTTTTATTCTTGTTTCATATATATTTTTAAACTGAGTTTAGCTGAGATGATTCAGAGAGAACGTGGCTTTTGATCTCTGCCAAAGGAAACTTAAATGCAGAAACATGAGAAGTAAAGTGATAAAGAGATTAAGAACCAGGGAGAAAATTGTTGCATGGGGGAATACCTCTACAGCTGTGTCTACCTGCACCTGCCTCTAGATCTACTCTGTTCTATGTCTACATCTATGAAACTTCGAAATGGGGCTCTAATCTACACCAGCCGCCACTCACCCATTCTCTGCCCTCAGCTGATTCTGAATCCCTCAGGTCAAGGCCGCTCCAAAATCTGGTCCAGCTCTTATCTCCCTCTCTCTGGAAAATGGCCTGGTCAGCACCTTAGTACACTGTAAGTATTTTGCATTTAGTCATGCATTTTAGAAATTCATTTCTAAAATATTTTCTGGCTGGCCTCCTCATGCTTTCATGGAACTCAGTTTGGAGATGACCTGATGCACAGTCAGTGCGCAAGGAGAACTCAGCCATCAAGCACACGTTCCGTTAAGTGGAGGGCATGGGGACCTACCTATGTTGAGGATTTTGCTGCATGAAAATGACATTCACAAAGCGGTCAGGAAAATCTTTTATGTCTGGGACCTGAAATAAGTTACAGTCGGTATGGTCATGGCCGGCCCTCCAGCACGCCTGCTGAAGGATGAGAATCAGGACTTAGAAACAGCGATTCCATCCATCTTCAAGATGAAGACGTTAATATCTGTAGGAACTATTATTTTACAAGAATTCACAGCGAGCAGAAATCTTAGTTTTTATGTCATTTACTGTTTCCATTCTATAATAGCATGATCAAACAGAAATATTCAGTATCATAGAGCTTAAAACCTTCCAGAACAACTCTGCAATTTTACAGATAAAGAAACTAAAACTCTAAGATGTACATTTGTGTGAACAGAACTAGAACCTATTGTCAACCCCATGGCAGGACGTGTCTCTTTGAAACTAAGGTATTGAAGAGCACATTTAAATTGGTTTATCAATCTTTTTTTTCCAAGAGTAATTTCATGAAAAAATGTGTTAATGCAAACAAAAGTGTCATTAAAATAATTAAGGAAATTTTGTGTGGGCCAATCACAATAAATAAATAACTTGAAAGAGTGAAAAAAAAAAACCATAAGAACAAAAAGACAACTTGATAATGAGATAATAATACATACTGTGAGAAAGCCAGTTAATTGAAGGTTTGTCATGGCCAGTGAATTCTACTTGTAAATCCTCTTGAGAAAATAATAGTCTGCTAAAACAAGGACAATAATCAAGAGGAAGAGATTGTGGAGGAGTATGAATTAGCTTAGATTTGTCCATGTATTGTCGTACATGATGGCTTCTGGAAGCCCATAATAATGACAACCTGGCTAATGGACAGGTTAGTCAGTGTAATCCAACCTACCATTCCAAAATACTTTAAGACCGCCAGTTAACCTTTCCCTACATGTATCAGGTCACCCCCCTTTCTGGAACGCTGACAAGGAGTTTGTGTTGTTTCTCAAAATGGCAGCCCCTGTAGACTGTAGACTGTCCATTTCTCTTTTCTCAGAATTCCCTTGAGTGATACTCTTCTGCCGGGACAATGCTGTGCTGGAGGGGGTTAAACTCTGCAACATCTGCCCAGGTGAGCTTCTTTTATTGTTAGTCATGTCACGCCCACTGCTAAATATACCCCCTTCTCTGACAACAGTTCTGTGAGGTTCATCCAACACTGGGGAGGGTCCAGGCAGATCACACTGGCTTGGCCGAGGACCAGCTAAGACAAGCGTCATTTTTCAAATGTAATTGTTTCCCTGCCAATCAAAGGGGAGCTGTGGATTCCTGCAGTGATGTGTCTGCTGCAGTAAATGTGAATTTTTCCATTAGGATGTGCCATAGAAGCCCTATGCCCTGTCAGGTCTGGGCAGTTGGAAGTGGACCGTATGAGAGAGCATTTGTCAGTGACCTGGATTCTTCTTCTTGCTCCACTGTAAGTGTGACGTTGGGGAGCTCCAGGTATTGTCTATTCCCGCCACAGTCACAGGAATTGGACGATGAGGCCAGTACCAGATGTTTCCCAGACCCCCTGAGCTGTGGAGATGCTCCCTGGTCTAGTTCCTTTCACCACCTGTCTCAGTGTCCAGCACAAAGCCTTCTTGCATCTTCAGGAATTAATTAACTC
Source organism: Talpa occidentalis (assembly GCF_014898055.3). NCBI lineage: Eukaryota > Metazoa > Chordata > Mammalia > Eulipotyphla > Talpidae > Talpa > Talpa occidentalis. Next base: position 117,339,454 of record NW_023605194.1, read on the forward strand.
AGAACCCCACCCACACCTCCAGAAGGCCAGTACCCAGTATCCGTTCCCCAATGTCTGGACTTTTATTCTTTTTCCTCAGTTCCAGAATACTCCCTTGAACGTCCTCAAGCTACCACAGAGGAAGACAAATGTGCATGTTTGTGGTTTTATGTCAGTCAGCTCCCCACTGGATGCATCAAACTGCTGTTTATTTAAGGATCCGACATCTTAGAACTGAGTCGCATCTGAGAAATGTGTCAGAGATGAGAACTTGGGGACTCAGTCCTGCCCCGCGGAGATTTTGCACTTTTTCATCTTAATAAAGTGTCTTCATTGTGTCTTAAGGTCTGCGCTTTCCCAGACACACATCGACACACATAATTCCCAAAACACACACACGGCCACACACATATACATGCTTACTCAGGTGTTGCTGTTCACAGGTGTTATTAAACACACACACACACACACACACACACACACTCAGCATCCGGCTCCCGATCACGTCCATCTACAGTGTTAAATGATATGAATTAGCCATTTCCTGAAAGCACACGTCACATTCATGTCTTTTCTACAGAACTTGAGTGACAAATATCATTTTTAAAAAGGAAATCGGCAGCTGCCAAACTGCAGAAAAAAGTGAACTTCAAGACCACCCGTGGGTTTTTTTGAGGAAAGAAGTGCGTGCATGTGACGAAGCGCCTTTATTGCCCGCGCTGTCATTACAATTATCATCATTTTTCACTTCGGAGCGTGAGTCTCGGAGCTGGGCACGGACGGGCAGAGAAGAGATGAAGAGTAACCAACCACTTTATGGAATAAACTAAGACTTTTTTTCTCAGGATAGGAAACCCTGAGACAGGAAAAGCTGAGTGAAGAGATCATGGAGCTTGGGGAGAGACTCCAGGGAGCCACAGCCGGGGCCGGGAGAAGAGAGAAGGGGCCGCATTTCCTGACCGACTGTCCTTCCAGGTAAGTGTCACAGCAGCTCTACCTGCAGCCCTTCCCGGCGCGCGTTTTCAGGGTGTCTATGCGGGTTCCTCGAGAGTGTCATCCACTTGGTGTCGTTTGCCTCTCAGAGCAGCTCTCTGAACTATTGACAAGAAACTGAGTTTTCCCGATAAACGGCCGCTCTGCTCCCTGACCTCTGCCCAGCACAGAGGAAGAGTCGCCCATGTGAAATGTGTATCGTTCATAACACGCATAATTTGTGATGACAACATGATACCAGGCTACATTTGGTGCCGTTTCTTTTAATAACGGAGGTGTGCGTTGGAGCCTTACATAGATATTCAAAATGTTTTCACCCCCAATAATGGTGCCGGACCACCTCGTGAATTATATAAGGTGTGTTATGCATCATGTTTATTACAGGCACTCACTGGAGAGGGTAAGATTTCCTTTGCTGCAGAAAATTCCCTAGGACATTAGTTTGTCAGGAACAAAGAAGAATAAATTTGAAAAGTTAGCAGTTTTTAGACGTACATTTCTATTCATAGCTTCCAGTTTCTTTATATTTACCAATGCTGTTGCAGGGGAATATTTAATAACGGGTTTAGATATTTTATACATTTTCTCTCTTAGTAAGACTCCCTCTTTTTTCTTAGTGATTTAAAGAAAAATAGACTAAATGGCTTTAAAGCCACCAGTATTTATGAAAGATTTTTAGTAAATACACATCAAATTTCAATAAAGAACACTTACTTTTGAAATATTCAAACACGTTAATAAAATATCTTTCTAATGTAAGTAAATTCCTTTATGTATGAAATTATGTTTTCAATGATTGAGGGAAGCTTTTAATCTAGCGTGCGTGGAGAACTGGTTTTAAAATGAATGTGTTACTGGGAAAATGCCATCATGCAATAGCCACAGACTAATGTAAAGCCAATCTTTTAAAGTACAAAAATGAATATTTTGGGGCTGGAGACTCCATAGGACGACTCTGAGGAGGGGAAATGCCACTTTATTTAACATCGAACCCTGCCCAAGAGCACTGGTTAACCTCCTAGCCGCTCGGCTACCTTTTTTTTGTATTTTATCCTGTTGTCTTTATTCTCACCACAGTAAGTGCAAACATTTAAAAGCCACATTCATCAACACTGTCTTGCAAAGTAAATCCTTATAAATAGAAATGGAAAACACCCCTTTGCATGCTGTCTGGGCCAAGCACTGTAGAATGAGTGGAACAGCAGGTTTTATGCAAGTTAAATAAAAGGAAAGCAGAAAAAAGAAATTTTATTCTCAGGTCATTTTCTCATCTAAACTCTGTAATAATTCTAACTTTCCTCCACTTATTTGGTGGCAACTAAAAATTGAATACTTGTAAGTCTTGCCCCATCACTTCTTCCCATTTGCAGTGGAGGTGCCAGTGTTTCCCAAAGACCTGCCACTATCTCATTGTGTGTTAGTGTACTTTTATCATTACATCAATATAAATTGTAAATTTATATGGAAGTTGTTGGTGGTTTAAATTACATATACAGAAACACAGCAACAAATTGCATCTACTTCATTGAAATCTTCTATGTTGATCTCTCTATTTGCCCTATTTTTAGCATTTCATTTTTAGCTAGGACAGTTAGAAAAGTCCTTTTGACTTTCAAAGGCATTGAACTAGGCATGGGTGACAGGGAAATGCACTGAATTGACTAAAGTTCTTATGATTCATGGTGTTTTTTGGCTGGTAATAAACTTCTTAAGAGACAATTCTCCAGGGGACTTCGGTGTTTCTGTTCTAAGAGACATTGAAAATATTTGCTCTAGAATGTTCTCTCAACACTTTTTTTTTTTTTAAGATTTATTTTATTTATTTATACATGCACTGGGTACAGTCAGAAGCGCGGGAGGGTGAGAGAATTCACCAGAGCCAGACACGGCTGAGGGAGCAGCGGGCGGCAGGAGAGGTCTGCGCACCATGCGGGACCCTCCTCTGGTGGCCGGGGAGCAGCCGGGGATCGAACCAGCGCCACAGAGGCCGAGGGCAGCTTCGCCACCCAGCGCTCAACCGCTGCGCCACCGGGGAGGCCCTCTCAACACTGTTTAATGGGGTAGCCCTACACAGAAACAGAGGAGGTTGGGCAGGGTTATTGCCAGCCACCTTACAAGGTCAACAGTCCCTAATCTTCGGGGTCCTCAGTCATGTGCAGTTGGGGTCACTTGTCATTACCTCAGGAACTTGGGGGCTGAGAGGTTAAGGATCAGCTTGAAGCTCCTGCTGCCTGCTTGGTTAAGAGTAAGAAGGAGCCTGTCTCTGCCCCAGGAATCTCAACCTCCTGCCAGTGTCCGTTAGTGCAACTGTGACACTAGCTGGCTAGCTTGTACGTTTTGATTCTTAAAAACTCAGACTTTTCCTAGTTCTGAACAAAAGTCTAAGACTATTTACACATAAATGATTCATGCCATTTTTACATTGCTGTTCACTCAGAATTGATGTCTCATCTTTATCCAGCATATTATTTTGGTATTGAATTTTTTCCTTTATTACTACAATTAGGAGGAAGACACTCACTGTTGTACACACCTCCGTGTAATGACAAGCTGTGATTACATCTCCAGAGTAGATGGAAGCTCTGGAGCTGTCTTTACTGGAGCAGCTCTTGCCCCAGGTTTACTAAGATGTCCCCAGCGTACTTGTGGTACATGGAGGCCACAAGTCATGGCTGACTTCATGGATCATGCAATGATCATGTTTAGATCAAAACTATAGCATCCATCATCTCATGCAGCAACAAAAAGAGAAAAAAATGCACCCCTTGCTCCCCTGGGGTGGGGACTCCCAGCATGTACTGCCTCGCCAACATTCGTGAACGCCACTCGGCAGTCTTGACTGCGGTCGGGGTGAGGATGCACGCTGCGTCCTCATCAGTCAACGCCTGGACATCTGCGCTGCAACCACCTTCACCCACCACATCCTTGACACCTCTTGGAACACAAGAGTCAGACTGACCAGGTAGTTTTATTTGCTGCTGCAGTGTCCCAACACAGAGAATGTACAAAACAGTAAGAAAAATGTATATACGGCATCTTGTTAGTGCCACTGCCGTTGACCGTAATGTGATTCTATTAGAAACTGCAGGCTGCAGAACGAAGGAATGAATGAGCAATGAGGGAATGAATGGATGAAGGAGTAAGTGGTGGCTGGGCAAGTCTACTCTGTGATTTCAGTGCCGTGGGAAATATATAGAGTTCAATTTAAACAAAAAAGACATGACTTTGAGACTTTATATGCCAGGTGAGGAGGAAGCTCGTCAAAGGCAATGAGGTGCTAATTAACCAATATAATTCAAATCAATTATTTGAGAAATGGAGACAATTAATATTGTAAAATTAGAGGCAGCTCGCTTTTGTCAGTTAGGTATAAATGTTATGCAAGGAGATATTTCAAAAAGCTGCTGTTATGGTCTTTGTGAATTGGCTCAGCTATGATTAGGGCTGAAAGACTCCTGACAGTCCTGGAGAAGCAGCCACTGCAGGGGAAAGTGTGGACTCAGATCCTCACCAGAATAATTCACGTGTAAATGGACAGGGTTCGAAAAGATAATTTTACGGCTCGAAACCTAGGAGGAAGACTGAACTTTCCAGAACAGGGTTTAAGCAAGACTGTGTTTCTTCCTGAATGCTGGTCATTGGTCAGGCTTGTAGCCAGTTTAGGTCTAAATTCCAGTAGTTGTGACAGAAGCGTATGGCCTGTTTGAGCCATCCCAGGGAATGATTTTGCATGCAGCTAAATGAGGTGGTCATTTCACGACATATGTAATGTCTATCAAAATACTGTAACCATTTCTAAGGCCTCCCTGGTGGTGCAGCAGTTGAGCGCTGGGCTGAGAAGCTGCCCACAGCCTCTGCAGTGCCGGTTCGATCCCCGGCCACCGGGCGAGGGTCCTGCATGGCGCGCAGACCTCTCCTGCCACCCACTGCTCCCCTCAGCAGTGTATTTCGTCAGTCTGCCTGTTCTGTTACCTGCTCTGGCTCTGGTGAATCCTCTCACCCTCCTGCACTTCTAACTGTACCCAGTGCTTGCACAAATAAATAAATAAATATAAATACTGTAACCATTTCTAAAAGATTCAAAAATATGAATCTTTAATTGGATCATTAAAATAAGGTATTATCATACCTGACACAGAGTGAACAATCACTACCTTACTGTGGCTGTAGCTTCACCTATCAGTTTTACTATCACATTTATTTAATATTCCCTTTTATGACAGAATCAACTTGGGCACTTGGCTTGCTTCTTTCCTCTTTGCTTTAGCATTTGCTCCTTTAGACAGAGAACTGCAGTAGGACTCTAAGTAGCACAGGAAAAATGTGTTTCTTGGAGCAGAGGACATACCCTCTGAGACGCCTACCCTGGTGGCTTTCAATCAGAGCTTGCCAGGCATGCTAAAGGCAAGAAAGAAAAAAAAAAACAGTCCCAAGAAGTGAAGCAAGTATCCAAAGCAGACTCGGATATGACAAGGATTTGGGAATTAACAAACAAGGGATTTAAAATGACTACAATGAACACTTTAAGAGGACAGGGAGGCAATGGGCAGTGTGGGTGGAGGGACAAATAGTGCCTGTGAGGGACTCATCAGCAGACTAGAAATGGCCAAGGAAAGAGTCCGTGAACTTGAGACTAGGTCAGTAGAAATTCCCCAAACTGAAATCTAAGGAGAAAAGAAAAACACAGAAGCTACAACGCTTCTTTAGGACTCAGCCATGGTAGACTTCTGGCGGCACGCACTGGTCAAATGCACACAACCCAGCACCAAGACTGACCCCAGACGCAAACAGTTGGCTGTAGTCCACGCTGCCAGGTCGGGACTGGCCCATCAGCTCTGGCAGATGTCAGTAATAGAGCAATATGTTCGTTACGGAGGACAAAGTGTGGAGAGTAGGTGGGGTGGGGGGCGGACAAAGAGAACTCAATAGACCTTGTGCTCAGTGTTTCTGTAAACCTAAACTTCTAAAAAGCCAAGACTCTTCACGACCATTGTAAAAACTTTCCCCAGTTTCACAGTGAGAGAATAATGATTATGCGAGTGCCTCTTGCCTTGCCTGGCTTTCCCCGTGGGTTTTCTGTCCTTCTTTCTCTTCTTCTCCTTCATCTTGATGTAGACAAGCGAGAAGTGTCCGATTATAGGCAGTTCAAAAAATCGATATTTGTTCCTAACTATGTAATGTTTATGTTGTCCCAAGTTTAATTTTAATTGTACCAAAAATATTTTTAAATATCAACATGTCAAATACATATGTAAGCTAACGACGTTATGTAGCAGGTTGCTGTTATTGCAAACTAAAATATATCTTTCAAATTTATTTTGCTTTCTATTAATGAAAAAGTGTAAATCAGTGACTGAAATATTTAGGTTTGCCTAAATTACCAGGCACTTATTCCAAGACAATTGGTGTCATTTTCTATACTTTGTCACAGTCAGAAGGGATGCAGATGTCACTGACCCGATAAATAGGCAAAGTTAATGAAAACAAATGCCTCTAAAGATTAGCTTGGAGGAAGGCGGGCATTTTGGCCCTTCCCCCCACGTGATTTATTAAATTCTCAGATACGCCAAGATGTATTAAATTCTCAGACATGAGGTATCCCTAAAATCAAATCACACAATTTGAAATATATAAAAGTCCCCCCCAAAAAAGACAAATGATAGGGTAAATAGCAGATCAGATATTTGAATCAACTTCATGGCAATTTTGAGATTATGATTTCTCTGAGTATTTATTTCATGTTTTATCTCCCTTTGTAGCATGCAATTATCATGAGGTCAGGGACTATTAACATTTTGCTCACCAAACAAATGTTTGCTCGTTAACAAATACATTTTCTGTACATTTTCACTAATTACCATCACATGAGAAGGCATCACCGTTACTTATGTACAGGCCGAGAGCTGATACCTTGTAGACAAAGCATATTTAACTGAACAAACTAAAAGAGGAATACATCAGTGAAGGATATCAGATCTAAGTCCACTTATCCTAGGAGATTACCTATAATTCCTGAGCTATTAACTGTACTTTACTAAATATCAGATATCTTCAATGTCAAAGAGCTGCCCTGGATAAAGTGTTAGCATTCTAGAACTTCTAAGTATTATCTTTATCTTCAGTAGCAGCTTTGGTTTTGTAAGTGAACTGTTTTTAAAGCATATGATTTCTTAAAAAAAAATAAATAAATAAGAGTGGAAATGGTTTGGAATGGACTAGAAATAGAGTTTTAGATTTATTTTCCCATTCTCTTGGTTTTGTATATAAATGTGTTTGTTTCAGGAAAAAAAAATACATTAAATAGAAAATCATTTCCCTCCGTGGTATGACTTTCTTCCCTGACAAGGGCAGACAAGGTTTACTGTCTTCCATTTTCATAACAGTGGGGTTGGCCTTCCATCCCTCAACATCAGGAGAAGCTTAAAGGAATGGTTAAAAGAAGGGTTCATAAAAGTGATATACACAGTCCTTAAACATTTTAAACTAAAATACACTTATTTGTATGCATGTCCACTCAGAATTTGGGCATGTCACCTTATTTGAAAATACTAGCTTTGAAGACACATTCCAGTTACAATGAGCTCATACCAGGCTAGGACTGGGCCCCTTAATCAAGGATGAGGTGTCCTTACAGGAAGAGGGACATTTGGACATTTGTAGACACACAATAGGCCACGAAGAGGCAGAGTTGTGGTGATGTGTCAAGGAGCCCAGGAATGCCACTGGGATTGCAGGCGACCATCAGAATTGAGGACAGGTCTGATCAGATTCTCCCAGCTCTGGGAGCATTTTGACTTTGGACTTGCCTCCAGAATTGTGAAAGACTACATTTCTGGTGCTATAATTCACCCAGCATTTGGTAATTTGTTATTACTTGAGCAAACTCATACAATATAATAACTCATTCATTGCATTCATTTACAAATGATAAAGTACAAATTTCATTTATTTACAAATTTCATTCTTTAACATCAGTCAGACACTTACTTTAAGTAAGGGTCAGCTTCTTGGCATTCACCATTAGCTTTCCCGCATGAAATACCATAAATAAATGTTGTAAACACAGCTTCCACTTCTTTGAAGTACAGTAAGAATGTAGACTATAAACAAAAGAAAGTATATTTTTAAATTTTTGTAGATTTTTTCTTTATTAAATCATTGTATTTCTTTCACTTCAAAAGATTTTAGAGTTGGCATAGCCATTTCTAGCCAATAAGATACATATTTTATAACAAATTCATATTTTTAGTGTCTAAAATTTAGTTTTTGATTTAGTATTCAAAGAGAAGCAACTATGTTGTACTTCTATCTTTTTCAGCAATCAAACTACAGAATATCAGGTGTGACTGGCATACATAGGACTTGGAACAAAGGCAACAGACTGTTAATAACCATTCAAGTAAACTAGTTGAGTGTCCTTGAAAGCAGCACATCCAATATGGCCTTTTGTTATACAAAAAAAATCACAAATTTGTGATGTTATTGGGACAAGGTCATGTGTAGGTCAGAATAGTAACTCACTTCTTGTACATGTCCCCATAACTATAACAACATCTCTTCATGTATTCTGATTTTCTACAGGTATAACATAATAGCAGAGATCTATGAAAATATAATGTCTAGCACCGTGACTCAGCCATAGTAGACATTCATTTAAAGATCTGGTAAGTGAATAAATCAATGTTAAATGAATGCATAAACAAAATGATTTGCTTAGAGAAGTCTACTAAAGAGAATGCTTGTTTTTTTGTTTTTTTTTTTTTGAAAACGGTTATTAAGGAAGGATTTTAAAATAGAAAAGCTTTACCACTTTGGAGATGGGGTGACAGTGCTCACCATGCTATCCTTTACTTTCTCCCTCAAAGCTCTTTATAATTAAAACTCTTTGTATGGGCAAGGATACCTTTTATAATAATATATATGTGGCAGACTTAGTTAAACAGAATAACTATCATGGAAATTAGGTTATTCCTGTATTTGGAAATTAATTGTGAAAATATAAGAAAAAAAATATTAAAACATAAAAGACCCAGCATAGTCAACACAATCCAGACCAAAAAAAAAAAAAAAAAGGGTCAAGAAGGGCAACATCGTATGTCCAGACTCCAAACTATACCACAAAGTTATAATAATAAAAATAACATGGCATCAGATAAAAAATAGACACACAGACCAATGGAATAGAAAATAGACTGAGACCCCATATATAAACCCACAGCTATCTGATTAATCTATGACAGAATGAATCAAGAGTATATATTGGCCAAAGGAAAGCCTCTTCAATAAATGGGTTGGGAAAACTGGGCAGCCACATGCAAAAAAAAGTTGTTAAAGTAGATCACTATCTCACACCACACACAAAAATTAACTCAAAGTTGATTAAAGACTTGGAGTTGAGACCTGAAATCATAAAATACAAAGAAGAAAACATAGGTAAATTTCTTCATGACTTGGGCTTTAGTGATGACTTTGTGGATTCATCTCCAAAAATAAAAGAAACAAGAGACAACGTAAACACTGGGACTAGGTGCCCAAAGACAAATGAGTGGATTGGGAAGATGTGGGCTAGATACACCATGGAATACTACTCAGCTGAAAACAAACAAGCAAAATGTTTGACATTTAAGAGTATGGTTGGAAATATGAATACTAGATGATGTCACTTAGATGTAGAATGTAGTAAAAGAAGAAAAAAAAGCAAGATATCAGGTAAAGCCAAATCAATAAAAATCAGTAACAGACCCTAGAAATCTGACTGTGGAATTGAGGCTACCAGAGAAGGAAGGAAGAGATCAAAGTGGGGAAGCAGAAAAATATACTTCAGTGGGAGACTATGGGTGTCTGAGTGGTGGGTGTGATGGGGTGACAATACCTGAAGGGGGTGATCCTTTACCGCTAAATAATATACAGTGTTAGCACACAAATGTTATGTTACTGTGATAAAAATTATTTAAAAAACACTGGATTTGAAAATTTTCAGTAATGTCTCTTCAAGTCTGAATATTTCATTAACATGAATAAAGTAATGATAATTTTGTTGCTCAAAATTATTGAAACTGATTATAGTTATAACCTTTGTCTTTGCACTATTGATGGATAATCCTTTCCAGCTGGTGTGCTCACCCCAGGGCAGAAGCATTGACTATGGAAACTCACTCCTGTGTGGGTTCCCCTCCAGGGCCAGCCCTTTCTGCCTTCATGGGCAATGCTGACCTCTCTCAGGGCAGCTCTAGCCACTTCAATTTTGAGGCACCTTGAGCTACCCAAGTGCAATTCAAGCAGCCTCTGCATGACCTTGCTTTTCTTAAAAATCTGATCCCCATGTAATTCACAGGGAAGGAGTTGAAATTTCAGTTTGTTTTCCTTCCTCAAATGCAGAGCCAACCCAACATTTAAAGAGATTCTAACTACAGTTCAAATTCTCATATTCCTAGGAAATATTGATGGTCAGATATTTTTCAGAAATTTCTTGACAGATTTGGTTAAAATGCCCTTCATATAGAGAGATGATGGATCACTTATTAAAAGTTCACATGACATATGTCAAACGACAATATCCAAGTCTCTTCGTGAAGTGAAAGATTCGTGTGTTGTGCCAAGAGGGATATCTTTTCTTTAGCCCACAGACCTAGTACCAAATTTATAGAACCTTAGAAAAAAGGAAGAGGAAAACTGGACCATAAAGTATTTATGGCTTACCTATTTTTTCAGTTTCCCTTTTGGAAATATGTAGCATGAGTGCAAGGAAGTATTAAGGAAAATGCAATGAGAAAGCTCTCCCCAGATTACCATTTTCGGCATGCTAATGGCTGTGATCTTAAACTGTGAACTTCCCGGGAACTGCTGAAGAGTTCTGCTGCCATCTGTTGACAATGCAAATGTCTTTTACAGGTTATATGGCGAAGAAGGCACATTTTTATTAGAAAATGTCTCTAGAAAATCGGGTGTTTTGGAAAATGCCTGCTTTGTATGATAAATACACGGCATTCGGAATTATTTATAATGCACTATTAACTTTTCCTTTTAATATGGAAAAGGTTTATCCATGAGTTGACTCATCCCATCAGATCTGCTGAATGATGTGGATGTGTAGATTATTGCTGACGAGCCGTCAGCAATTTGTAAGACTTACTGTATTAACTGAATCTATGTTTATGCATCAAAATATTGTTATTTTGGGGCTTAACATGTTATTAAGGATGTTAAAAAGCACATTTTAAAAAGTTAAACGAGATTTTAGCAAATTGACTAGAGAAAGAGTTTGAAAAGGACGTGTGTGTATAATATAGCAAAAAAGCAGGCTTACCCACTTTCTTTTCTTTCTTACTTTGCATATTAGATTAGGATGAGAGGCACCTGTCGCCCCAGGAGCCGGGAGCCACAGTTTCCCAAAGAGGACAAGCAACACCTGTGCTTGGGCAATGAGAGAAGATTTACCCCTCAGAGAATTTTTCTCTCCTCTTATCCTATTCAAATATTTAAAGTGAAATCTTTGCTATTACAGGTGCTGGGGCAGTAAAGACAGGTAAATGCCTCAGCTGGTTCTGCCTCCCCAGGAGAGCCAGCTGTGGGCTCAACCTAGTGGGCAGCGCAGTTCCCAAAGGTGAGGAGCCGCGCCTCCTGGCACGTCGTGACTGAGGCTTCCCCCGCCCTGGCCCTGGGGTCTTGGGGTGCCCCATGAGAGAGGGCGTGGCGGCTAAGGAACCCCCGCACCCGCAGGGTAAGTGGGCGACACCCCCCTTCTGCCTGGGGCAAGCTGCACTAGCCAAGGGTTGCAGTATGGAGGCCACAGCAAGGGCCGGCAGGTGAGTCAGTGTCCACACCGAGACCAGACGCTCCTGCTGGAGAGCGGGCCTTCCTCAGCCCCGCCTTTGCGAGTGGTCCCCAGACACCGGCGTGGGTTGAAGGAGCCACGACCTTGCGCTCGGGATCGCCAAGGGCATCTGCATCGCAGCAGGCGCGCATCCTGAAGCCTGAGCAGAGCCGTGGTCCCGGCGCCGCCAGGTGCCCGCCCGGAGCTGCCCGCCAGGTGCCGGCGCCGGGCGGGCCTCTCCATCCTGGGGGTGAGGGGCGGCGTGTCTGCACCTCCCCCGTCAGCAGACAGAGAATTCTCAAGATGACCAAAAGACGTCGTCGATGGAGACCTACGGGGTTGGGGGGAGCGCTGGGCTTCGCAGAGACGAGCGCGCAGGGGTGAGGGGCCCTCGGGGCTGAGAGGCCAGCGGGGCTGAGGGGCCGTCGGGGCTGAGGGGCCGTCGGGGCTGAGGGGCCGTCGGGGCGGCGCAGGCTGTGCCCGAGCGCGTGCTTCCCCGGGCGAGCGACTCTTCCCCTCTGTCCTGCCGTGATGGGGACACGGGGACTCGGCGATGAATCGCGCCCGGGGGTGGCACACGCCGAGGGCGCATGGGAGCGGGATGTCCGCCCCGCGGGGCCGTCGGGACGGGGGCTTCGCGGGGCCGGGACCACGTTTCTCCCCCGCTGACCGCGTCCTGCAGGCGCCGGCGCCGCTCCTGCCCCGAGGCCTGGCGTCCAAAACAGTGATTTACATTTTACTGTGTTCTTTGCCTTCTCCCCTACACCCCCTGCTCCCCAGTCTCCTGCTTGCGCGCGCTGTCCTGGCTCCTTCATGAACTGGCTGTGTTTGGCAATGACACCTGCTCTCCCTGCATGCGCACAACGCTTCACCACCTTTCCTAACAAAAGTAATTAGCTGGAGAGTAACGCGTGCATGTGTCCAGCACACAGTCTCCGACGCAGCTCGTGGGGCTCTCCAGTCCAACAGACATTGAGAGAGTCGTGCAAAATGCTCTGATCTCGTGCAACTCTATTATTATTATTATTATTTTTAATTTTTTATTATGACTCCTGTTTTATTTATTTATTTACTTATTTACTTTTTAAGATTTATTTATTTATTTATACAAGCACTGGGTACAGTCAGAAGTGCCAGAGGGTAACAGAATTCACCAGAGCCAGAGCAGGGAACAGAACAGGCAGATTGATGAAATACACTGCTGAGGGGAGCAGCCAGTGCGGCAGGAGAGGTCTGCACACCATGTGGGACCCTCGCCCGGTGATCGAACCGGTGCTGCAGAGGCTGCGGGCAGCTTTACAGGCCGGCGCTCAACCGCTGCGCCACCGGGGAGGCCCTCTATTATTATTTTTTCATAACTTCTCTACACTTCACTCTGCGAGACACTGGAAATAGGCAGTTTGCTTGTAGTGGAACATCTGGTTTGAGTCACGTGACTTCAGGATGTACCTGAAATGCATAATGTCTTACTTAGTTCATGGTCTTCGCAGTTTATGGCATACAGGTGGGGAATTAATGAGAGGCTCACACAAGGATGTCAATGCTCATTTTCTCAGTTGGGGCCTATTACCTTGTGACACCTTCACTCATTTGCCTATAAGAGCAAACTGAGGTCTGAGAAGAGGGAGCTACTCTCCTCTGGTTACTGGTAGATTCGCCCTCGCGTGACTTCACAAGGAGAACCAGAAGCCAGAGGCAGGACTAAGCTGCATTTGTGAAGAGTGAGGGTATAGAAAATGTACGTGGAGAAACTAAAACACCACCTTTGTCGAATCAGAAGCAATATTTACCCATTGGGTATTCTGAGACTTAGCTAAATCCGGCTAAGCTGTTTCTGCTTTTTCTTGGTTTTTCATATGAAAGCTAAGCTTAATGATTATAGTGCTGACAGGATTATTGAAAGTATTTTAAGGATAACTTGGGGAGGTTGATTCTAAAGACTCCAGATGACCTTGGGTTAACGCTATGACTTCTGTCAGTATCGTGCTGCTGGATTTGTTTGTGTTCTCATGGAGAAACAAACTACATGGGTGTGAAACTATACCACACTTCTCTGAAAAGGAAATAGACTCGGCATTTTAATATATTGACTAATGTGGAAAAACCACTTTTTTTTTTTTTTCATTTGCTCTACCATTAGCTTCTAGTAGAAAGGAAGTAACCACCACCAGAGGAGTAGAAATAGGAAGCACTTTCAAAGACACCAGGGCGTTCGAGGTCACGTTCTATTTTTCTGGCTGGAAGCATGCAAGAGAAATAAGTATATTCAACCTTTTGTATTGAATTTGTTCTGAAAAGAAAGATTTAAGGGGACATGCTCAAACACTTCTTTATTTGTCTCAAAGAGATGACACGGTTAATCATCTTGGGATAGTTTGAGAGATTTTTAGCCTAAAGATACATTATCTAATCCCTTCCAAATAATTATCATTATAACCACTATGATTTAAATCACTATGATTTAATACTATTACCAAAGCTAATATGCTAGGTTCTTAGCTATAATTTGAGTAAAATTAGCGCACTTTTGGAAGTCTTTGCTAGTTTAACTGGTGTCCCTTTAAGACACCGTCAAAAAAATTTTGTCCTACCAGCGAAGTCACGAACTTTGGATTCAGCCCAAGTTTAATCCGAACCCCAGCTCATCCATTTAATAGTTGGATGAACTTCAGCAAGTTCCAACTCCCTGAAGCTCAACTTTCTCACCTCTGCAATTTTCCTGAGAAGTGAAGAGAATGTGTGTGAGCTGAATGTCAGTACTTGGAAGCCACCATCACTTTGGATGTGGGATGATTCTATTTTATTCTTTCTTCAAAACCATTTTTTGGAGCGTCAACCTGTGGCTGAGAGTCTTCTTTCTCTCACAAAACTCGGTGATAAGCAAGACTAAGCCCCAGGCTTCTCTCACCAGAGTGAACGGTGGTGAGAGGCCACCAAGGAGGCCCAAATACATATCAGATTTCATGCTTTATTTCGGTTTCCTTCTCCCTCCTGGCTGCCGGCGAGTGCTGTGGGTACAGGAACATGGGAAAGCTAGAATAGCAGTGACCATTAGAGCTCAGTTTCTGGTGTATTGATTTGTAACATTCCTGTAATTTATGGACACAAATAACTGTTGATGAATTTGTCCATTATCTATGTCTCTGTGTCAACATTTTATTAACAAAATGTGATTTAGATTTTATTTTACAAAACTAGATGACACATTGTTTCACCTTGGGGTGATCTTGATGTCTCACATTTACCAAAGTAGAGAGTCAGACGAAGACACCAAAGATGAGGGGGCCGGGTGCGGGGAACCAGCTGGTGTCCACACGGCACCGAGTCTGGGAGGCCTTCCCGGGCCACTGTCCACCAACTGAGGTTTCCTCCTCATTAAAGCATAACCTGCATAAACCAGAACCCCAGCCATGATGGACAAGGAGTGGGGGATTCAACAGCAGCTTCCTCAAACAGAGGTGCAGGCCCTGGTCTCGGGCCCCTGAGAACATGATTAAATTAAGGGTCCTGAGGGCCTTGCCTGGATTGTCGGGGTCACCGAAAAGTGTCCCTATAAAAGGGGGCAAGGGGAAGGATTGAAGAATGGGGGGCAGAGAAGGCAGGGTCGTGGCCTGAGTCAGGACGTGGGTCCTTCTCTGCGTCCTTGGGGCGTGCAGCCCGTGCTCACCCTGGCCTCAGTGTCTAAGTGTCCCCAGAACCGCGACACAGTCATTTCTATTCTTCAAACTCAAAATCGCCATGATGTGTTTTGCAGACACAGGACATGAGTACAGTGATCGAGAATTGAAGAAATTTGCTAAGACAACAGTGAGAAAAGACTAATTGATGACTCCATCCACTTAGTGCACATAACCCATTACTAAAATAACCTTTTTGAGAAAATAATATTAAATCCATTGTCTCCACGGTGATACAATTGCAGAGCTGATAGAGAAAATACATAGCAAAGGCGTCTGCATCGTGAGGCATCGGAATGCACGGGCATGCAGGCTCGTGTGCATTTTAGGGGGAAAGCAAGGAGAATGGATGCCGAGGTGGCTGCAGTCTCAACCCCACACTGGTCAGAGGGCCACTGCTCACTCCTGCGGCTGCTAGTTTAAGAGCCGTTGTTGTGGCGAGAGTATTTCTAGGTCCCTTGAACGGGAATTGTAGTGCACTCCTGCCAGGGCTCATGGGTGCTGAGAATATAAATATCACTTAAATAGGAATTTGGGGAGCATCTCAATGACGCAGGATTATTGATTTCTTTTATCACATTCCAAACATTTGGGGACTGTCATGAATAAACAAACACTTAGTATATAAACACCCAATTGCATTAGTAGCAAATATCCCCAGAGCTGTTAGGGATATGTACAGAGCTAGGTAAACAGACAGAGTGCAACGGCTGTGCATGCTTCGAATCTGAACAGCTCGTCTTTGGAGGAAAACATGGAAAGGCACACAAAAGAAATACCAATTACAATAGTGCGCACATCCAGGGAAGACACGTCTAATTGAAATAATCTATGACTTGCAGGAAAAATCAAGCAGGGTTAAAGCAGTATCCATGTTCCTATTACTTCAGAAAGTGTTATAAGAAAATTTAGAAAGTTGAAGAAATTGAGAGAAAGTAAGTCTGTTCATCTCAAAGCAATTTATAGGCAGCTGATTAAGGCGAAAGAGACACATATGCAAATATATAGACATCTGTATAAACATTTCAGAAGTAATTCAAATGCTTTTACAGAGATTTTATCATCTATAAAAATCGCCATCCTATCTTCCGTATGGAAATTCCACCAGAGAAAATTGTGTTGTTTTTCTAATCGTCCAGATTTTTCCTCATTTCTAGAATACATATGATCTTGGTAGCAATGGAGGTATAATCTGTGGTTAATATTTGCAAACACTCATATGAAGATCAAGAATGTGGGCCTTAATTCATCGGCATCCATCACAATGGCTCGGGCGATTGGCGAGCAGCTTGGGAACTCTTACCAAAGGAGCAAACTTAAATAGCTCAAGCTTTCCTTTTATTTCAAGTATTTACTTTTTTGGAGGCGATGCTGGTGGACCACGCTGTTGGTGACACAGAGTACAGGTTCTCGCCTTTCTGGTGCGCGTGACCTCAAGCGCCACCGAGGGTGCACCCCCTCGCCCCAGTGCATGACCCCCCTCCCACTGCTCCCCACCCCGCGCCCCCCTACTGGTAGCTTCAGCGCCTGATTTCTAGGTTTGTTCTGATTTAGTTTTGTCTATTCTTGTGTTTCTTCACATTCCACGGTGCGTGAAGTCATCCCATCCAGTGTTTGTCTTCCTCCCGAGTCATCCCCCTTGAAATGGCCGTGATTCCGCCTCATACCTGCCGCTGTGCTTTCCTTGTCACCTTCCTTTGTCATTTGCTCTTGCTCAGGCCATTGAGAAACAGCAGCAAACAATCCAGAACGTGCTCACCTTGCCATGACCTTCCCTGTAATCCGCCTGCGAGCACATCTGTACCTGTGCCGGTCGCGGTGTGATGGACCAGGAGCCTTATTCTGTCCAGATGCAGCAGCCCCATTTGGGTTCTTCTAGGCGCACAAGAGTGCGTGTTTTTCTTATTGTTCTTCTTCTGGATTGCTGTGTCAAGATGATTTCAGGACGGTTCAAGGAAAGAGTCCCGCTGGGCTTATATAGACCTCTTAGGTCATTTAGCTAAACTAAGTGGTCTAACCAATCAGCAGAAAGTCACTAACAAAAACTAAACCCATCCATGTGTGGGTCCAGGGAATTCAAACAAAAAAATAGCACGAACCATGTGTTAGTTATTTAGCTGACATTCTCTTTGTCCAAGTGCCAAACCAGTCTTCTAGATGGCCCTGGGGAGAAGCACAGACGTGTCCATTCCAACTGTGCATGCCTGTGTCATGCCCGCTTGCTACCGGGAATTCTCTCCATCTTCTGCAGAAGACGTACCCCCATCTTTCCTGCAGGTGCTTTGCTTCAAAACACCAGCTTTCAAAATTCGGGTAACTCAGTTACCTCGTGTCACACATTCTTCTTTGCTGCCCCCCGCCCATAATGCATTCCCCATAAAACAGTGAGCATAGATATTTTTAAACTTATAATCGCCATGTCTTCTCCCCATTAAGATAGTCTAATCGCTGTCCATGCACAAAGTAAACATTTCTCTAAGTTCCTTATACGTTGCACGTCATCATTATAACAGTCCTGGGAGGGAGTTACTAGTCTCGTCGCTACGTTGCTATTGAGGGGATGGACTTAGGAATTTTCAGAGTGACACCGGCTGTGAGCCCTGGGGTGAGGCCTTGGGTTCCAGAGTCTGTCTGGAAAGCCCCAAATCATGCTGTGTTTCCTCTCAATTCCATTCATTCCAAAGGAATTCTGTGTATTTTTCACATACAGTAGTTCCACACACCATGCTCACTTAAATCCCTGAAAGAAAAATAAGGATACTCAGCCATCTCTTCCTGCTTAAATCTGGCTGATGAAATTTTATGTCTTAATCAAGTTAGGTCTCACAGGTACAATAATATCTGAATTTCACCATTTATTAGAGAAATCGGAGCTTCATTTTCAGTAGAACTCCCTTCAGAGGCAAATGAAAGGTTATGGTCTTGTATTTCTAAGAGCTTCTGCCATCTGAGCGTCACTGCCTCTTGTGCCTGTGAACAGGGCGTGGCTCGCAGATACCACGTCATACTAGAAATACATCATCATCCCTTTTTTTCACACCCTTCTGTATCTTCAGCTTCATTGCCTGCGATAACCAGATTATATCTTAGTGTAGACTCACCACCATTCTTGTCTTTGGTGTTTTAGGGGAGACAACAACCAAGACACTAATACTGTAAAAGTCGGTCATGGAAGAGAGTATCGGAAAGTTCAGTAAGATTTTGAAATAAAATGAGATATTCTCAAAAGTTAGTGAGGCAAAGGCTTTTGAAAGCCATTTTTTTGCCCTTTAAAGTGTTCACATTGTGATTTAACCACATTATTACTGGGCTAGGTAGGGGAATCTCATTAGATACACTTCATTGTATTTTATATTAAAATTCAGGAATCTGAGGCTTTTAATGCATAGAAATGTAGCAGAATTTACATCTTCTACTTTAGTAATCAACCATGTTATTATCTGTTACCCTTTGCTGATTCCAATGTCAGAAACAATACTTCCATCTATGCCTCAAACTGAATCCATAGATGACTTAGGGTACAAACGAAATTTTGCACAATCTTGCTTTAAATAGAGCTTAACTGGCAAAGCAATTAGTTGAATGTAATTTGATAACACCAGCAACTTTTCTCCCCAAAATGATGATGTATGCTTCATTATGGCAAAGAACATAGACATTACAGAAATATTTCTATACTTTGCCATATGTGCATGTATATAAATGTGTACACACATTCCTGACGCTTACAGTCAGACTTTAAAACATCACTTTATTTTACAGTTGAAAATGTTCATTCCTGGGAACAAAGGGGAAGCTTTTAGAAATGGCCTTCATTGAATTGGAAGAAGCCAAAGCATAAAGTGACCGTGTAGACCCAGAAAGTTGTGTTTACAAGTAAATTCAGTCCTGACCTTCGATATTAAAGCACCTCCCAAAGCAGGATGTGGGTCTCCAAACAGATTTCTTGTGGAAAAAGCACGTACAAACCTCACCAATCTTTTTCTTTTCATTTTTGAAGACGACATTTTCTGAATATGATGCTATGGTTTTTATGTGATTTTACAAGTTTGGAAAATTCTGTAATAAAAGTATCATTGGCAAACAGCTGGAGAACAGCCATGGAGTGACTCCAGCAACTTGACATCAAAATCCTGTGCCTCCATCACAATTAGAGCACTACAGTATCAGCTTAGGGATAGACGAATGTATCAACGAGAAACAGACGTAAACCAGGAAGAGCAAAGTCAGCATCTGAGTATCTGATATTCTGGATATGGAGAAAGAGGGACAGGTTGGTAAATACTTGCAGCTCAGTTGTATCCATTCTGGGGGGGGGAAAGACCCGACCTAACATTATACTCAAACTGCACGAAACCCTCTTCTACTGTAAAGTTGAAGAAACACATAATTATAGGGAAGAAAAAAAAATGAGACTATTTTTAAAATCATTTTGGATGTCGCAGATCTGGGAAAGATTTTGCCAGGTTGGGGCATCCCTGGTGGCGCAGGGGTCAAAGCAGCACTATCAGGCTACCCGCAGCCACTGCAGCGTGAGTTGGATCCCCAGCCAGCCTGGGAACAGCCCACAGGGCGCAGCAGACCTCTCCTGTCTCCTCGCTGCTCCCCTCAGCAGTGTGTTTCAGTAGATCCGCCTGTTCTTTCCCACTCTCTCTGGCTAATCCTCACCCCCACACCTCTGGCCTGTACCCCAGTTCTTGCATGCATAGATAAATAATTTTTTTAAAGATTTTGCCAGGTCAAAGGAAAATATCAGGATTTATAAAAAAGAGCCCACATGTTTGAGGACATATAATGTGGAATTCAAATTTAACAAAAGATACTGTAAGCCAAGTAAAACATCAAGGACAGAGGAGACAGTATTTTCAACAGAGCAAACTAAAGCACTCTGGAAATTAAGAAAATAAAACCACCGCTAAAATGAGAAATCATAAACAAAACGTGACACAGGCCAGCAGGACAAGCTGTCAGCAGGTGCACATGAATGGGAGTAAACCAGACTGGCTGTTACAAAAACAAAATTTTAAAACAACCTTAATATCCACCAAAAGGGAAACTTGTATTCGCGCGTTGGCACACTTCGGACCCGTGAGGCCACACGCAGTTTTCCGTGCCTATAGAGAAGCTGTGATGTGGCGTGGCGGGATCTCAGCGAGACAATGAGCAGTGGGTGAAATGTCTGATGCTGTACAATGTCAGCTCCTAAACATGTCCCTGTTCCCACCCGGTGGGTATTAAGGAGCAGAAAGCTCTAAGTCCTGTTGCTTATTACATCCTGGCTAGTCCCCACCCTCACTCCCCACCGGGATAAACTGTGTCAGAACCATGATTCAATTTGGTTAAAAATTAATTTATAGTTTTCACAATCATAAGTATTCCATAAAAATATTGTGAGTATATTTGCTCAGTACCTGGAATAAGTAAAAAAACACATCCAAGTGGGATCAAATTCTGTGCTTTTATTATCCCTTAAAGTTGAGAACTCAGAAAAGCGAGTTGCTTTCATTAAATCAACAATACTAACTTATTCTTTTTTTAAAGATTTATTTACTTATGCATAGAAGAACTCGGGTACAGGCCAGAGGTGTGGAGGTGAGAGGATTCACCAGAGACAGAGCGGGGAGCAGAACAGGCGGATCCACTGAAATCCACTGCTGAGGGGAGCAGCAGGGAGACAAGAGAGGTCTGCCGTGCCACGTGGGTAGCTCCCTGGGGAGGGGGAATCACACTCAGGGCTCAGTGGCTGGGGATAGCTTGAAGGTGCTGAGACTTAACCCCTGCGCCCCAGGGAGGCCCCAGCACTGAGCCTCACGGATGTCATCTAGGCCATCGGGCCCAGCTCAGGAACAAAGGCAACCCCGGGGTGGAAACTGGCCACTGCTCTAGGGCTGGACCAGCTGACCCTGCGTGGCCTCCTCACCACGGCCTTTCAAGGACTCTGGGAACAGGGCTCTTTAGGCTCTTTAGGCTCTGGTTCTGGTTCCGTGGGTCGCACCACCCAGAAAACTCCCTTTGCAACCATCCCTCCTGGCCAGGCCTCAGCTTCATGAGGGAGAAGTGCAGACACAGTCATGCACGGACGTGCAAGTCCCTGGTGAGGGTGACAGTGAGGGCCCATCTGGGAGCTTGTCAGCGGTTTGTCTGTTTGCTTTTTGAGACAGGTGTAAGTTACTTGCTCACTTATTAATTTGGGTGGTTTGATTTTTGACTCGCGTTGTAAACCACAATGGCTAACAATAGACACGGTTACTGGTTTGGAAGGAAATATATCATCGTGACTTCACATCTTCAGGAATTTATTGAATAAATGCCAATATTTTAAATTTACTTCCCAAGTTATATTTTTAAATGAATTAATTTACCAAAGATTAGATTTATTTTGAAAGTGGACCTAGGGGTGTTCTATTTAATTATTCCGTGATACTGCAGGAAATATATTTAAGATATCACTAATTTTTTTACTGTTAGCCTTATTTTAATATCTGTATCCTTTTTTTAAGTAATAGTGTGTAAGTTCCAGGTGTCATCTTGAGCATCAGTAAGTGTATACTCTATAATAAGTTCACCACTAAATTCCAATTCTGTCCCTCACGGTACAATTTTCTCCTTTTTCCCAATTCACTTACTACCCCTTCTCACTTCCGTCCTGGTAACCAATAATGGGTCTTATAGTTCAAAAGCTTATTTTTGTTTAATCTGTTCATTGTTCAATATCTTGTACTTGAGTGGAGATTGAAGAGTTCCTCTGGCAAAAAAGTAATTACTTTTTTAGATGCCTTGGTTAAACAACTGTAACATATTTAAAGATGTCTCAGACTCCAATAATAATGTATTTGTCTTAGTCCCTTAGAACTGCTCTTGCAAAATAAGGTGGATGCCTGACTTATAAACAACAGAGCTTCATTTCCCAGGGCTCTGGAGGCTGAAGTCTCAGACCAGAGAGGCGCGGGCTGGCTCAGGACACTTTGTGCTGGACCACGCTGGCCCCAGCACAAGCAAGCTCGCTGGAAGCTGACTGTAGGGTGACTCAGTGGTCAGGTTGGAGATACTGTTCTCCCAGGCTGCCAATTTCTAGCTTTTTATGAGCATGGAATCACATGAAGTTATGTAAATTGAAGCATTAAAAACCGCCTCTGGAATTCAAATAACCAGTAGCTGCCAATTAAATCCAGAATGTATAGTATTCTTTCCTGCAGCTCTTGTTTTCTTAGGCAAATTATACTTCAGTCTGTAAACAATACCAACATGCTGATCATGCTAATGATTTCCATTTATTTTATGACTGAACATTAAATTAATATAATTTGAGCAAATGGATTACTCAGGCATTAGTAAAATGCCTTTTGTAGCTTTCACTATCTTAAATCACAATATGCTCAACCAAAATGAAGCGACAAACAAACCCCCAAAATGCGTGCTGACTATTTTATTGACATCTGCAGTCATTTTGTTTGCAATAAAATTTCAAAAGGAAGCACTGAAAAATGGAAATGCAGATAATGGGAATAATAAATAAATTTCAAGAGTTCTTTCTTTAGAAACATCAGATAATGTTTTTGTTTTTTTTTTTTTTTTTTTTTTTTAATCAGTGCACATGATTCCATTTGAAAAGGTGTGTGGGAGAAAACACAAGGGAACTAAGGAAATCCTCTCCAGGCCAGCGGAAATTACAGAACCCAGACATGACAGTGATGGCACTATGCAACGAACTGAGGGTGCCAGGACAGTGCACCCCACGATGCCAGAATGTCTATTACAGGAGACCTTGTGTGGTTAATAATCACCTATTTTAGATGGCTTAATTGATAGCTGTTAGCAGAACACTTTACATACACGTATATACAATTATGTCTATGTTCCAGTTTAGTTTAAAATTCTATGCAATAAATTTCTGGTGATGAAAATAAGCAGCAAAGGCGAACAAGAATAGTGGAAGAAATGTTTCCCTTTTTTAAGAGGGGTGGGAATTGTATGGGAAAAATAACCGAAATGTTTCCCTTTTTTTACAAGGTAGTATATCTATAGTTCTGGCTCCACACCAGGTTACCAAAAATTGATATCATCAGTTAAACTAATCTCAATTTTGACTGCCATCCTCAGTAAAACAGCACCATATTTATCTACATTAATTTAAAAAGTAATATGGCACAGTGCACGAGTGGAGACTATGCAAGGATTCAAGGAGTATGAATTGCTGCGATTAAGTCTATCATTAGATTAAAATATATGATTTTTTTGCTGTAAATGCTCAAGAGCATATGCTAAAATGAGAAAATATATATTCTTTTAAAGATTGATTTTATTTATACAAGTGCTAGGGTATAGGCCAGATTCATGGGAGGGTGAGATGATTCACCAGAGACAGAGTGGGGAGCAGCACAGGCAGACTGACTGTGTTACACTGCTGAGGGGAGCAGCAGGCAAGACAGGAGAGGTCTGCTGCATCATGTGGGTATCTCTCCAGCCGGCTGGGATCGAACCCACACTGCAGAGGCTGCCAACAGCTTCACAGTGCAGCGCTCAACTGCCTGTGCCACCAGGGGAGGCCCTAAAAAGAGAAAATATATTTATTGAATACTAAAAAGTTTGGAATAAATTGGATAATTTCTAAATTGCTAGGATACATAGACAAGTATCAATATATTAACCAACATGTCATCTTCAGAGTATGAAAAGGTAGATAAATTGTCCCTTTCAAGTCAGAATCGCAAAGGATTCCCACCCTCGTCAATATTTACATTCAGCAAAGGGTAGTTGCCACAATTACAAAGGAGAAAAGGAAAAGTATCAGAATTGAGAAGGAGAGCGTAAAACATTTATTACTTGAAAGTATATATTTAATGCCAGAAAGCCTAATAAAGACACTGATCAGCTGAAAGAGAATTCATTTGATTGCTGAGTCTTGCAAATTAATATTCTAAAACAAATGTCTGCCTGTATAAACAATGGCCAGTATGAAAAAAATGAAATAAAAGATTATCTGTAAGATTAAAAACGAAAGATTAAAATTTCTAGTCACAAATTTAATGAAAAATAGAGACATCAGTATTGAAAAGGAAGAATTAAAAAGTTATTCATTGTTAAGATTTTTCTTTGAGTAGAGACTAAATAGCACTAAAGGCATTAAATGATGATTAGCATAAAAGCATCAAGATAGACACTTCAGGGCCTCCCCTGGTGGCGCAGCGGTTGAACGCTCGGTTGTGAAGCTGCCCGCAGATTCTGCAGCACTGGTTCAATTCCCGGCCACCGGCGAGGGTCCCCCATGGCACGCAGACCTCTCCTGCCGTGCCCACTGCTCCCCTCAGCAGTGTACTTCGTCAGTCTGCCTGTTCCGTTCCCCGCTCTGGCTCTGGTGAATTCTCTCACCCTCCCGCTCATCTGACTGTACCCGGTGCTTGGATAAATAAATAAATAAATCTTAAAAAAAAAGATAGACACTTCATGTGACCTTATAAAATGTGTGTGTGTGTTTGTGTGTATGTGTAGCCTTTTCACTGACATATTTGTGAGAATAACCAGGGGCGAACACTAATAAACTCTCTGGCATTGACATAAACAGGAACAGCTTTATTAGATACTTTCAGTCAAAGCCATGACAATTAGGTATTGTAATTAAACATGTGTTTGTTTGTTTGTTTTGCAATTATGTACTCTACTTTGTTGAAGTGAAAAGAAAAGAGAAAAGAAACAAAAACTGAAAAACTTGAAAACTGACGTGGTGATGAGGTTATCTAATACATCATAAGATCACATTTTCTAATTGGGTTAAATTTCATTATCATTAGGTCCACTGGTTCCAATAAAAGAATTTCAGTCTCCCTTTTCATATTTTCACAAAATGGATTCCAAAATAATGTCATTTTCAAAAGAGAATTTTAAAAGCACTGGATGTAAAGATTGAGTCTGGGCATTGGGGAGGTATTTTTAACTATGACGTTAAAGTAAATGTCGTAAGACACTAATGATTTAATGCACAAATTAAAAAAAAAACGCATCTGCTAGAGATGTATTCTTTCACCTGAATAGATCAGAAAATCTAAGAGTGGCTTCAAAATGAGCAGGTTTTCCTCATAGCACGGAGCAAAGTTATGTTGAGGTTAAACGCAAAGATGCAGAAGTCAGATCCCCTGGGCAGAAAATCCAGCCCTTTCACTTACAAACTGTGTTATCTTGCAAAATTCATTTGGCTTTTATGTGCCTGAGCTTTCTCATTTGTGAAATGGAGTTTGGAAAAGTAGCTACTGCATAGATGCTTTGTGGGAATTGCAGGAGGTTGTACACACAAAATAGTACGAACTGCAGGCACTTGGTAATCACTTGCTGATGGATTGATTGATTGAATAAATGAATGAATATTACAGAAAGTGAGAGCCGTCCAGGGAAATGACAGTGGCAAGGGGACAGCAAGAACCGTCACTCTACTTGTGATGACCTGCACTGCATCCTTCTGTCTCAACATTCAGTCTATTTCTGGAGACTTCTCTCCTTTGCCTGCAAACAGATTCTCTTATTGTCTACACTGAGGCTGTCACAGATTAAGGAGAGTGTTAAATTAGACTTCTCTGGAATGCAAAAAACGCAACTATGCTTCCAGGCCTTCAATCAGTAAGGGTTTTAGTTTACGAGGATAAATGGAGGTGGGGGGTGGGGGGCATGAATCAGTAGCTGTGCAAGTAAACCCCGTGTGTTAGGGAAGTGGATCATCACTGCAATTTCACCAGAAACTCCTCACTTGATCATCTTACAACTGCTCGTCTCTGTCCCGCTCATCACTGTCCCCAGGTCTGGTCACACTCGGTACTTGAAACAATTTTCTGTCATAAGAGCTGGGGGAGTCACAGTCTTTCACAGGGATAGTGATGGCGGCAGTAACAGCCCCAGTGACAGACCATCAGCGTTTATGTAGTTTGTGTAACTTACGCTCTTCCAGCTCACAGATTTAAGATATTATGATTTCTACTTCATGGTTTCTATTTTCTTGCTATTTCCTTTATGAAGTCCTAAGCGTGTGTTTGTCAACCTCTGTGTCACTCACTCTGCTGTCAATGATCACACCTTTGTGAGTCTTCTGTGTCTACTCTGTCATCAGGAAGAGTCTGAAGGGAGGCAGTAGATTCAGCAAAGGGAGTCAGTGGGTGGTGGACGCGCCCAGACTTTGGGTGATGGTCATCACGCACTATGTTCAGATGTTAACATATAACAGAGACCTGAAACCTATGTTATGGACCCAAGCGATGTCAATAATGTTTTTCTAAAGAAGAGTCTGATGTGATCCATTAGTTGGTAAGTAATTTTGAAGGCTTTTATATATTATCATAAGTTAAAAATTTTAGAGAGATTATCTTCATTTGTCCTTAATAAAAATTAATTAGAAGTTAATTGTGTTTTCCTTATCTTAGAGATGATGAAAGGAAGTTCTGTACCTTGTCCAGGCTCACAAGAAGGACGGCGGTCGCTAGCTTCAGCTTAGACATCTGGCTCGCTGAGAGCCATCAGGGTAAATGACAGCATAGACTAGACGAGACCTCTTATAAAGTACAAACGGGATATTCTTCTCAGGAGACCTACTACCTCACAGTGATCCAAGAACTGTCTGCTGGCTGCTTCCAACAGCAGGTGCGTCAGCTGTTTCTCCTCTCAATCGCCCTCTCTGCCCTCCTGCCTCCCTTCCACCCCAGGCCTAACTTGGCTCTTTCTACTTTAACCATCTTCTCAGGCACATTCCCTCGATAGACACGCATATATTATTTAACTTCATGGTTTAGAAAATAAGTATGATATAGAATGATAATCTCTGCCTTGTTTATTTTAAATTTGAAGACTGTCGAGGCCAAAGGAATTTGTTTAAATTTCTATACCTGTCACTATGCTATAATGATGATCTATACCATGTAGAGCTCAGTATGACACTATGAAAATTATAAAGCCCCATAGAAATGCTAGGTTGTGAATAGCTCTAAAATTATAAAATAATTTAAAAGAGGTTTTGGATTTTTGAAAGATAAGACAGGTTAAAAAAATGACTTCCTCACACTTGATGTGAGCATATATCACTTAGGATATTTCCCACTTGCCACTTTTTAAAAATCCAAGCTATTGCTGGACAAATGTGTGAATTGATAGCTAGTATTTAATATTAAAAAGAACACACTTGTAATTTGTCACTTTGGGATTTACTTTATACATATATTTGTGTTGCACCTTGTCAGAAACCAAGGAGATATTCTCCAGTTTGACACATCAGAAATGCAATTTAATTCTGTCAAAAGAAGCACAGGGAGGGATAGCTATTTTTGGCCTCACAGCATGAACAACATAGAAGTTGCTTTTTAGTTGCTTAAGTGAAATAACTTTATTAACTGAGAGAATGACATGCCAAAGAAAGGAACAGTGACAGATTATTTTGCTCTCCTGCCATCCCATCCTCTAAGCTTGGAGTCTTCAATGCGATATTTTTCAGAGCAAAAAAGTTGATTTTATATGCTTTTGCAGAGCAAACAAAATTAGCGATTTACAAGTGTGAATTAATTTTGTCTCAACTGTTTCATCACATCACTGAATTTACTAGATAAACAGTTACTAAGTAGTTTTATTCCCTGATTATCATTTTTAAAAATACTAAACTGTATATCATGTATTCCAGTTTTGGGGTTTAAGGTCTTCAATTTGGTTCAATTCTAGGTTTACATGTTGGACTACGCCATACATGATGAACCAAATTATCCAAAGAATGGTTTTGAAACTGTGAGGGGAAATCTGTCCATTGTAAGTGTTCAGGAATTCCTTCATTCCTTAAAATCCCATATTGAACAAAATCAGAAAATACCACTGCCCTTAATTATTGCGCACGGGACATTC
Organism: Talpa occidentalis; assembly: GCF_014898055.3. Taxonomy (NCBI): domain Eukaryota; kingdom Metazoa; phylum Chordata; class Mammalia; order Eulipotyphla; family Talpidae; genus Talpa; species Talpa occidentalis. The sequence goes on from NW_023605194.1 coordinate 117,367,777, forward strand.
CCTCATTTCTGATGTGTTTTATCTGTTAGGAAACACCAAGACCTGGAAGCAAAAGACCGCGATGTTTCATTCCCAGCAGAACTTGCCACATATTCTGAAATTGCTTCTTTACCAGTATAGCTGATCTTGGTGAGCTATTTTCTGGCTGTTTTAGAGGTAGAAGTAAAACAGCAACGACAGTCCCTTCTGGACATAATCAGAACTTACGTTTGAGCCCAATACAGGGCGAGATGTTTTGAGAGTGTGTAGTTTCTTCCTGGCACGATCTGTGAGATTAGTTCAGATTAGGCCCGAGTCGGTACCATCTCAACCCCAGGTTCCCTGACGCACTTCTGAATCTACCCAGAATCTCTTTGTAATAGTATAAGATTTAGCTTCTGGCAGAGAGTTAACATTCTACAAATGAATGAAACAATCAATGAAACACTGAAACATGTCCATCTTGCCAAATTATGACATTGACTCTACAATGAGTTGCACTGTGTCCACATTGATTTATTGCTAATATGTCTTTCAGGTTTAAGTGGAAACACTTACAAGATGAGAACCTGTCCCTCCAATGGGCTCACAATTGGTTTACTTAGTAAATTACTTATTTAGGTGTTCATGTACCTGGAAACGTTCGTGTCCAACTTTTATAAAGGAGAAGTTAATTAAAAAGTGGTATCTGTTTTGACAAACTTTCATGCCATCGGCCATAAATGCCATTCAGTTTCTAAATCCTTTGTATTTGTCTATTGGTTATCTTTATTTAGGAGAAGGGAAAGATGAAATGGAATGCAAATTCACTAACTATTTTATTGTTTTCAGTGATGTGGTCATTTAATTATTTAATTTAGCATCTATTAATTCCCCTATGTCTTAGGGTCCTAAAAATACCTGTTGTTATTTATCTTTTTCTGTAAAATCAAAGTTAAACAGCGTGGTCTTAAAGGGAGGCAGTTTATGGTATGCGGAAGGCACAAAGACTTTAGAATCAGCAAATAGTATGTAGGATCTAGTTCCCAAATTCACCAGCAGCGATTAAATGACTACTACAGCCTTTATAATCCCGAGTCTGTATTACTAGCACTATTATTATTTGAACACTGATAGGAACCTTCCATGGATTATTATTAAATCATAGTAATACATAATGTACTTAAAATAATTTAAATATTCAAAGTACAGTTTTGTAGTTTTGCAATTAAAATGTCACTTACAAGTGCCTTTATGGTAATTATTTAAAACACAATTGGCATATGCTACCATATATAATTTATTTTTGATTGCATGGGTATTAAATGCTTGTCCTGACTATTTGGTGCATGATAAAAGATCAGGCTTACATTTTATTAAAGTCATCCAAACCTTTAAATGATATTAATTTGATTATTTTATCTCATTATATTTATTTTTATATTTTACTTGCATAGATTAATATGGATTTATTGGACTACATCTTTTGCCGTATCATAGGCTGAGACCTGTGACAACAGGTAAATAGGAACTGGGACTCAGACCCCGAGGCAGAGCGACTCCCGCCCCGCCCCAAGAGACGCGGGCCTCGGGGACCCGCCCAGGCTCCACCCGGGGTCGCTGCCCGTCGGGCTGCCCCGGCGCCCCGGCCCGGAGGGGGCGCCCCGCCGGCCTCGGGGGGCGGGGGGGAGCTGCCGGGCTCGCGGGGGCGGGTGTGACAGCGGGGGGGGGCACCCCGAGCCCGAGCCCTGGGGCCCTCGGGCCGCGCCCCTTCCCTCGGCCCGCGAGCGGCGGGGACAGCAAATGCTCCCACATTCCTCCGTCCCCCTGTCCCCCCAGGTGTCATCCAAAGAGACTCTCCCACGCGCCAGTCCCGAGGACCCTCCAGGGGAGCCGCGGGGCCGCCCGCTCCTCGGCAGCCGCCTCCAGTGACCCCAGAACCCTAGACCGCCGCAGACGCGACGCGACGACCTGCCCGGGTGGTTCCGAGCGGTCTGGAGCAGGAGCAGGAGCGCAGAGGCGGCGCCCGCGTCCTGTGGGGGGCCCCGGGGAGCAGCGAGGAGCAGAGACGGTCGCTGAGGGTCACGGCGGGCCACGGCCCGCAGCTCTTTGATGAGCTCGTCCTTCAAAATCCAGCAATTTGCAATTTGCAGCAACATGGATGGCGCTGGAAGGGATCATGCTCAGCGAAATAAGCCAAAAAGAAAAAGAAAAATACCGGATGGTCTCACTCATAGCAGGAATCTAGAAAACTTAAATAAGGGACCAGGAAAATGAATAACTATAAGAAAGTGAAAATCAAAATCAACAAAAAACTACGAACCAGAGACACTTTTTGGGGGGCGGGGGGCGGGAGGGGAGGGATTGGGGTCAGAATGGGGCATGTGCAGTTGTATGGGGAATATAAAAATAAAATTTATTATTTAATAAAAAAAATAAATAAAAAGAGAACAACAACAAAAAAAAATCCAGGCTGGCCCCACGGGAACAGTCCACACCCGCAGGGGCAGGACTGGACGCGGGGCGGGTTTCCTGATCCCAGCAGGCGGGTCAAGGAGGAGGCAGAGTCCTCAGTGGGTTTTGCAGATTTTTATTGGGGTTCCAGGTTCACGGCTGGCGGGGGTACTGGGGGGCCGCAGGCTGGCAGGCCGCCCAGCCCCCAGCAGGTCCCCACTCTGTCTGGGCTCTCCGCCTTCTCTGCTGCTCTCTCGGCTTCTGCTGCTTCTTTCTCAGCTTCTCTTTCGGCTTCTCTTGGGGTCCCCGTGGCGCCGTCCTTAAAAAAAAGCACAGTCTTAGCCCCGGTGCACCCACTCCAGGTGCCGCCACCAGGCATGCATTCGGGATCACAGGGTCCCCTCATCCATCCCGATGGGAGGGCAGAAAAGCCTGACATTTTTCCTTTGCCCTACAATAGCCCTCGGCGGATGTGGCTCCAACTGTAGGAAAAATGCAGACAATAAAAATCATCTCACATCATTTCAGGTCTATGTCAGGCATGCAAATGAATTATCCCCAAATACCCAGCCAGAAGAAGCGCATGGGGCTCGGATGTGTGGCTAAAACACAGGGCCCCGTGATGGCAGCAGTGAGGCCATGGACGCGCCAGCCGCTCACCCTCCCGCCTCAGGGGGTGAGACGGGGCATCGCACCTGCAGACATGAGCCTGCAGGCACGTACTGACTATTCCTGCAGAAACGTCTTATGCTGACCCCAAGGGTAATGGACCTCGCGTGGGCGCACTGAGGAGGGCAGAGGTTAAAGGGTCTAGGTCAGAAAAATGGGCGGAGGTTTCCAGAAGCTGCCTTCACTCCCACTTTTTGCTCCAAATTTGGTCTTGACTAGATGGACATGGCGCTGGGGAGGTTGCTTCTTACCACAGTAAGGAGGCTGTGACTTAGCCCGGCTGTCTTCCATCTCCATCTTGGTCTCAGCTAGTTTCACCTGGTTTTTCTCATTCTTCAAGAAAAGAAACAGAAGCAGGACAAACAGAGCAAGGACAAGGGCCTCACGGTCACCAGGCCGGCGGCACCAGGGCCTTCACATAGGCCAGCTGCACTGAACTGCACTTGTCAGTGGCAGGTTGTAGGGTAAGGAAAAATGTCAGGCTTTTCTGCCCTCCCGCCATCAGGGTAGATGATGGATCCTTGCGGTCCTGAGTGCAGGCCTGATGGAGGCACCTGGAGCAGGGTGTGGGCCTAGGTAGATGGGATTCACCTGGGCTGAGACTGGGCTTTTAAGGGCAGCGTCACGGGGACGCCAGCAGAAGCCAAGAACGAGCAGAAGCCAAAAGAGAAGCCGTGGAGAAGCAGAAGCTGAGAGAAGGCCGGAGAGCCCAGAGTGAAGACCTGCTGGGCCTCCCAGCCCCCCAGAACCCCTGCCTGCCATATGCCTGGTGAACCCCAATAAAAGACCTGCCAAAACCCCAGAGGGCTCCAGGACTCCTCCTTTACCCGGCCTGCTGGATCCTAGAAAACCTGCCCTGTGCCCATTCCTGACCGTACACATGTCCAAAGTGAAACTGTGCTGACAGGCATGAAATAGCACAACGGTAACATCAGAGGCCACAGCTCGCAGACCACCACAGCTATTGTGATTGTTAAAAATTCTGAGACTTTGCAAGAATTGCCAAAATGTGAGCTGGAGACACAATTAAGCACATGCTACTGGGGAAAATGGCGCCCATGGACACTGGGTTGCCATAACCTGACAACTTGTAGGAGATAAAGTAACGTGCAGTCGTTGGACGTATGCTGTATAGGATTGTAGATGGAAATCTGCTGGCATTTATCTCGAATAAAAGCAGGAGTGTGATGACGGGGTTGTAGGCTGGGAGGGTGACTAGTTTTGCATGAAAATGTCACATCGATTTCCAAAATGGCTGCAATATTTTGCATCCTCATCATCAGTGCACAAGTTTCAGGTTCTTCTCATGCTCATTAACACAGTGTGGTAAATCTTTAAAGTGGTAATCATTCTAATGAGAGTGCGATGGTCTCTCATTGTGACTTTCATTTGTACGTCTCTAATTATTAAATAGGTTCATCATCTTTTCAACGACTGGTGTGTCCCTTCTAACCTTTCTCTGCTGAAGTGTCACTTTAAATCTTTTTCACATTTAATTTGAAGTTTTTATTGTGGATCCTTGAGTGCCTTCATATATTATAGACACAGCTCCTTTTCATATATGATTTGCAAATATTTTCTCCTGGCCTATGAGTCTTTATTGTCTTAATAGTGTCTTTTCAAAAGCTGGAATTTTGAATTTAAATGTAGGTCAATTTATCTTTTCTTGTATGGATTGTGAATTTTGTTGTTTTATTTAAATAAGTTTTGTGCTACCTGTGGTTACAGAGATTTTCTGCTATGTTCTCTTCTAGAAAATAGCTGGTTTTAAATTTACTTAGGTATGTGAGTCATTATCATTTAAGTATTTCCTATTGTGTGAAGTATGAGTTGAATTTAATTACTTGCGTAGATATCTAACGTACTGACACCATTAGTTCAGACACAGTTGAAAAGTTATAAATTTCTTGCTTTTATAGGAAGAAGATAAAAACAGCATCTAAATGTTAGCAACAATAATTGAAATGTGTGTGCTAATCTCTAGGACAACCATGAGACAAATTAAACATTAATGTATTGAAATTATTTTATTAAAGTCATTATTTAGATCTAAATCATTATTTAGAACTAAACATACAATTAATTAGAACATTGCTATGTATTTGGAAATTAAGAAATGTCCAAAACAAAAAAACTATGTTTCAGAAAAACAAGAGCCCACTTTCCAATTAGGTAGCCAGAATGGATTTTAGGTCTATTTTAAAGAACATAATAGTGAAAGTGCAAAAATGTTGAAACGTGTGGAACACAGCCAGAGCAACGCTAACAGGAAAACTGTAAGGACAAGATTAACCTCCGCACGCCGGATGCATCATTGCGTGTCCCTGGGACACAGTGTTGAAACTGGTCCTGCTAACGTTTATGGGTCTTCTGTGCTAGAACCTGTGCTAGAAGGAGTAAAGCCGGCAGATTTTCAACATTGTCTTTAGAAAACGTGTGGCTTGAGTTTATATCATCACGGTTTCTATGGACAGTCGACAGTGACGGGGCGGCCTGGTTCCAGCTGGTTAACCTGAGACACGAAGGCCTGTCAGAGCCCAGTGAGGCTGAGAAGTGCTGGGAGGGCCTCCCTTAGCCTAGTCTCGGCTTTTCTGAGCTTCTTTCTAGGTGTCCTTTGTTTCCCTTAAGGGGTGCTGTGGAGAGATAATGCTTGTCTTCTTGCGAGTCTTTTCAGTGATCTAGACTATGTCATTGCTACCGCGGGTACATCGGGCAGAATAATAGTATCATCAAAATGATACTTGACTCGGTTCAATCATGTAGAGGGTTTGCTTTGTTTTTTAAAGGAGGGCGGCAGGACGCATCACCCAAAATACAAGTGTGGGACTTGAGGAAGCCCACGCCTGAATTGCACCTCATCTGTGCCCTGATTACCCTGACCTGTGGGAGGTGCCGGGAGAGCAAGCGCAGGGAGAGACTTTCTCTGCACTCCCTCCTTCTGCTTGAAGGCAGCGCCTCTGGAAGGAGTTCAGGTGTTGAAAATCTCTCTCCTGGCGTTTCATCCACCAGGGAGATTGACTTTATCCAGGTGAGGGGCCAGGAAGTCAAGGCCACACCCAGGCAGGCAAACGCTTACAAGTTATCGCCCTCCCATATATTCTAGGGGCGCAGTCATCATTGCCGCCACCACTTCCACTGCACAGGGCCTGCGCCCCCCCTACGCCCCACTAAGATGGTGTTTAAACCTGAAGTCTCAGCCACCCCGGGAGCTGTGCGCTGCTCCTGCGTCGCCCAGAATACACGAGGCACACAAGCCAGCCAGCCGCTGAGTGTCCACATCGCCTGTGTTTTGTGACGGGGCTGCCCTGAGGACTCAGCAGGGAGAAGAAAACGTGTGTTCACTCCCCTAGAGAAGGAACAGGGGAGGAACTGCGGGCACGTGCCTTCTGTGGGGCCGCCATGGTCCGAGGGTGAGTGGACGGTGCTGTCATTACAAGACAGGAAAGCTTGTCCGTGGGACTCAGAGGGGCTGGCCCAGAACCGGGGGCTGTTGGTAAATCAGTGAGACCCGTCACTTAGCTGGGATGTCAGCCAGGAGCTCAGAGAGCTACTGCAGGTGTCTGCTGTGCGCTGGGACGGGGGCTCCCTCTGGCTTCAGACACAGGGAGAATCTTGGGGGGCTGGCACCCACCCCATGTTTCCAGTTACTACAGTGGCAATATCACTGGAGAGACACATCCCCAAGCCCCAGAGCTGGCCTAGGTGAGCGTGACAGAGGTTACCGGAAAAAGAGACACTTCCAGGGCCCCCCTTACAGAAGGACCAGTAACGCGCAGGGAGGCCCCTGTCACATGCCCAGCCCGGCTTCAGCAACCTTGTTTGTTCGGATTTTACTTGTATTATTTTTAATTGAGGAAATGCTGAATTACAGCACTATGGTTTAGGGGTACAGGGTCACGCCTCTTCAGCAGTATGTCACTACACACACACCCCCGAAGCACCCACAGTCCTCACCACGCTCCACCGGGTCCCTCCACACACTTTCCCTCACACCCGGCACCCGGGGGGCCTCAGCTGCGCGGTCAGACTTCTCGCCTTTCTATTGGTTTAGTTTTGTCTGGTCCACATCCCAGGGGAATCTTCCGGCTCCCATTTCACACCCGCCCAGCCCACCCCGAGCGATTTCAGGGGACGACGCGCATTACTCCTCTCAGAAGTCCTCCAGATGCTCCACGCACCGAGATTTTAATAAATGTGAGTTTGGACACAGATGTTTGATATTTACCTCCTCCCAGAGGGTTCTCATGACAGTGAAACATTTCACATGAAAGTTGTTTCCCAAGAACCAAAATGTGAGTATAGACCATATTCTGCTTATTCTGATGGTTGCCCTGTATCTTCCGTAGTCAACGGTTTCTTTTCCTTTACTCGCTGTTGCTGTTTAGTTATGAGGCTAAAAGGAGCGAGACTCGTCATACAATCACGAAAACCGCGTGAGCTGGGGATGAACGTCTGTGTTTGGCTCTGGGGTTTTCCTTAACCTTCCTAGCATTGATCTCGAGAGCAAAAATAAGACAACAAATCAGACTGTAGAATAGAGTGTTCTGCCAGAGCAGAGACAAGATCTTTTACCTTTAAAATTGCTCATAGAAGGCGTGTTTTAAGTACAGATCCGAACGTTTGATAAGGCCCCATCGGTTTTTATTCGCATTATCCTGAAAGCAGACACACACGTTCTGGGTCAGCCATGCATCACTATGACACACAGCAACACCTGCCCCCTCAGAGCCCCGGCTTCAGAACGGTGCTTTGAGAGTTCGGGGGAGCCCCGACAGGCAGGAGGCCGGCATACACCCCAGGAGAGGGGCCAGAGAGATGTGGGTGGGGCGTCTACTCCCTCGTGTCTTATCTTTGGATGCAAACTACCTGCTCCAGGAGCCGTGAGTGATTCCACTCCACTTAGAAACATAAACAGGGCCTGCCTGGTGGCACAAGGGGGTAAGTCTCAGCACTATGAAGCTGTCCACAGCTGCAGCAGCAGGAGTTCAATTCCTGGCCAGGGAGATACCCACACGGCACAGCAGACCTCACCTGTCTCACCCACTGCTCCCCTCGGCAGTGGATTTCAGTGGCTCCGCCTGTTCTGCTCCCCGCTCTGTCTCTGTGAATCCTCCTACACCCTGCTCCTCCAGCCTGCACCCCAGCTCTTGTATGCGTAAATAAATAAATCTTTTTTAAAAAAAGAAACATAAACATATTTTAAGATAAATACTACAATCTTTCTGGAAGCTCCTCATTGTCTAGTCTCTCATCCTTTAAGGTCCAAGACTTGTCTGAAAGGTTCTGGTTTCTTTGCTGCAAAGGCCCTCACTGTAAAAAAATCATGAAAATACTCCCTTCCTGTTCATATCCCATTTAAATTAAAGCTACCTGTCATTTTAATAAATTAAATCTACATATAATTTTAAAGACATGGCATCTACGTCATGAAAATTAACCATGAAATGGCTAAACATGCCTTTCCTCAAACTTGGCCACATCATTTGAGCCCATAGTGCAAACAGTGCTACCCCTCCGTCTCGCGTGCAGAACTCAAGGCAAACCACTCTCTCAATGCACATGAAATGCAGCACGCTGTTTCCATCTAATTGTCACTAACATGGGACAAGATGAACGTATCGCATTCCCAGTAATTGTGCATCATGCTACTATTCCTCGGAGCTTTGATCTACATGCAACATTTTTGGAAACAGCCAAAGCTTTAATAAGAGAAGTCAATGCACCCGAGAGCACCTTTTATAAAACATGACACCAGGCAATATAATTAAAACTAAACTTATTTCCTGTGGCGAAATTAACTTACAGAAATGAAGGTGTTTATTTATTAAATGGGATCTCTGGAGCTCTCGCCTTATTCTTTCCCTCCTGGGAAGGTTTTGATTGTTTGCTTCCTTCCCCTTGCCTGCTTGCTGTGTAATTTAAAACTGATGCCTTCCACTGGGAACCGAAATTTGATCGGAGAACAGTCTGCACCACCAGCTAAACAAATTACCAATGTTTTACTCACTTTTCTTCCTGCATTCTTTCTTTTTTTTCCCCTTTAAGAATCAAAAGCACTGCGTGCTGGGGCTTACAAGCGCTGCTGTGCTGCTCAGATTTAATCCATAATAACCAGGAGGACACGCCAATCCCGTTAGCGACACGGTCTTGTTTGATGAGAGTCAGCAGAGACGCAAACAGGTTATTATTTTCTCTTTTCCCATTGCCTCAAGTTTTCCTCCGGCAAGCTTTTCATCTAAGGAACTAGATTCTGGTAATAATTGATTATTAAATTTGGAATGCAAATAACAGATAGTGAAACAATTAGGAAAATATTCAAAAGAAAAACCAAAAACCTTTTTGTAGTGCACGAGTTTAAATCGTATCAGATAAACCATGGAAACACTTCGCCTCTCATTCATTAAGTTAAACCTTTACAGAGTCCAGACTCTGCCCCAGGGCCTGGGACGGGACAGGCCGGCCGGTGCAGACGAGCAAGTCGGTGGTGCTGACCGGTTTCTGGAGCGATCCATCTACCTGCGCACCTACCTGGGGCAGCGTTTCGCCACTTGACCCCACAGAGCCGCGAGCTGAGTTTCACCATCACACCTGATTATTAAAGACAGAAGTGTGTTCGCGTGTAAGTAAATTTTACCAGTTTATCAAATACATCGAGAAATTATTTTTTTCACATCTTTTTAACATTGTTTTGAAAATGACGTTCTGGATGGAGCAGGGGCTGAGCACGCCAGATCTAACTTTAGTACCCGGGTTGCTATTTCTAACTCCGTATATTCTTGCTATTGACAAATCCAGTCTGAAGTGAAAATGAGTGACTATTTTTTAGAACTATTTTGTTAAGAACATCTTATTACCAGCGTCTATTAATTGTATTTATCTAGAGACAGTGTCTGACAGCACAGGAAGGATTTCAAGTTGGATGGGGCTGAGAAGTCTGAAAACACCCTCATAACAAAAGGATGCTCATGGGACGTGAAGTGCATGGCTGGGGATGCAGTCGCAAAAGACTTCATTCTCGAAAGACTAAAGCAGAGGACTCAGACATCCGGGGAAAGGCATCGGTGTGACCTGAGCACCGAGCTGGTCTTTGAAACATTGGAAATCAATGTTCTGATTAGTAAGAGAGTTCCAAGACAGAAGACTAAAATGATCCCGGCGAAGTACATAATTGTGTGTATTGGCTTTGATTGCAGTTTGCATTGAGGCAGCTCTGGCAGACGCCCTGTTTATGATTCAGAACTGCAGGATCCTAACTCTTCCCGTGGATGCTGCTACAACACCCCGCCCGCCACCAAGGTGCCTGAGGCCATTATTGTGGAGGCCAAAGAGAAGCAGAGGACTCGGTCGACGTGTGTGGGTCTGCCTCCCTTCCAACCCCGTCCTGTCTGTATCAACATCTCCTGGCTTCGGTAATCCGTCTCCAGATGTAACGGTCTCACCCACATGCAATTATCTCCTTCATACTCACTCCTTTAAAGCGATCTAGATCCTAACATCTCAGCAGTGACAATGCTTAGGTCTTAGGATAAAAACTGGGGGCTGGGGAAAGAAGTGAATATTAATTGATACTCACTAGAATTTACTTTGACAAATTACCTGAATTCTTGCTTAAATATTCCATCCCCAGACTTAGTGGCTATTCTGTTGCTTCAGAATGGAAATTTCACAAGCCACCCGTGTCCTTAAGAAATGTCCATGTGGGCCTCCCCGGTGGCGCAGCAGTTGAGCGCTGGGTTGCGAAGCTGCCCGCAGCCTCTGCAGTGTCGGTTCGATCCCCGGCCACCGGGTGAGGGTCCCACATGGCACGCAGACCTCTCCTGCCACCCGCTGATCCCCTCAGCAGTGTGTTTCTTCAGTCTGCCTGCTCTGCTCCCCGCTCTGACTCTGGTGAATTCTCTCATCCTCCTGCACTTCTGACCGTACCCAGTGCTTGTATAAATAAATAAATCTTAAAAAAAGAAAATTTAAAAAAAAGAAATGTTCATGTTTCTTCTATTCGCTATTTCCATAGAATCCTCTTCAGCTTATGGGCAAGACTGAAATGCAGTGATGGAAGAACTAGACCTATGTACAGAACTGTGATCTGAATTTATCATAACAACTTCTTAATTTCTCGTCTATTTACACACAGTGTTCACAGTGCTTCTATGGGAAACAAACCAAATGTCTGTAACAGGGTTTTAAAATTTTTCGTGTACAATATAAACATCCTGTGTGCTTTTAATTGATATTACTGTCATGATGGAAAGCTCCTTTCTAGTCTAACATTCTCTTTGAAAGTTTATACAGTGTTCTCCAGCCACATTTAATTACTCCTTTGCTTAAACATTTATTAGTTGTAATGATTTTGCAATTAAAAAAATAAAATGGTCTCTCAGCTCTTTAAGTTTGTTGTCTCTCTTCCCAGACACCCATTAACCTGCCTGCAAACAGGCGTTGGTGTTAAGCTTGATTTTTGTCGAGCTCAGTGCTTGGTGAGTGTCCAAGAATGTCCGTCAAAGTAAATAACACATTTCTCCTTCCAGTTTGTTTGCATTCATATCTTTAAGTAAAAATATCTGCAGAAAAGAAAATTTACTAAACAAAAGAAGTGTTAGTGTAGCTCAAAAGGCCTTTAGGTAAATCAGGAATAATTTAGAATTACTGGGCTTAGAAGAAAGACCTTTACTCTGTCCACACACAGAAAGCTCAAGTTCGGGTCCGTTCAGAAAAAAAAAAAAAACAAAGGTTTAGACACACGGTGTTTAAATCCAACTCCTTTCTCTTAGGGTGAGTCTTTTTTAAGGACAAAAGTTGGTCTCTTTCATCTTCTTCCTCTGCCATGATTCCGGTCACTAATTAATAACAATTTTTCAGACACTTCTGTTTTGCTTATTGTGGAGGAAAGAACTAAATATATGTGAAGTCACAGCCCCTGGGCTCCGTCTCAGATCAGTGAATGGAAATAGACACGTCATGGAATCATCCTCCATTAAAACCGAGTGACCTTGAATATCTTCCTAGTAAATCAGCACGTTCTGAGTGATGGGACGGTGACACCCGGACCCCTGAAGTAAGAGTTCCCTTTGTCTACACTGCTTGCAAGGGTGAGATTTGGATCCTGAGCTCCTATCTCCCGATTCCCAGAAAATTTTCAGTAGTTCCAGATTTCTTTCAGTGCACAAGTGACACTATTGCAGAAACAGTATTTTAGAAGATGAAAGTATGCTAAGGAGCCCAAGTACCTCTTATTTGGATGCAATATAAAAATAGCTTCTCCTACCTAATGCAATGAAATCTACGTAAGTGACAGAAAAATTATTGCTTTTTGTGTACTTAAAATTTGTGTAACATTTAAGTCATTTGGCAAATTATAGTGGCTGAAGGATTCCTAATGAGTTGGGGTGTGGGGGAGAAAGATGAGGTTGTTTTTATACACCGTGTTTGCTCTTGCTCTAATAACTTGCTTCTGAAGCTGTCAGTTTTCCTGTGGACTTGAAATCTCTGTGCATGTGACGCTCAAGACTGAAGTGGAGTCCCTCCATCTGATGACTGCGCTTGGTGTGAGAGGGGAGTCGGTGGAACACAGGCCCATGGAAAAAGTGAGGAATTTCATGCAATCCACATTCTAGCTCATTTTTGAAATCCATCATGGAAGATAGACGAGCCAGGGGAGTCCACAGAGACCAGGAAATTGAGCAGAGCGCACACGCAAGGCCACCTCAGAGGAGCAGTAGAAACTGCACTGATTGGATGTAGGTCAGGCTGAGATGTGCAAACAGGAGCAAACCAGCCAGAGAAGCTGAGTGAGGCCAGAGCATATTATGATGGTGGATCCTCTGTCCTCAGGTGTAGACGCACAGCTTGGATATTGGATTTAGTGCTGTAATGAAAGCAGTTGTGCCGTCCCCTGGGTGGAATACTATGCAGCTATGAAAAAGGATAAAATCTCGCCATTTGCAACACCATGAATGGAACTGCAGGGCATGATGCTAAGTGGTAAGTCAGATAAAGAGAAAAACTGGGTTATTTAAGGCATGTGTGGACTATCAGAAGCCAAGCAAGACAAACTCCAGAAACCTGACTGCAGAGCTGAGGTCCAGGGGGCGGGGAAGGAAGGGCGGGGCCCAGCACTGTGTGGGGTGAGGGTGCTCGGGCCGTGATGGACCGAGGCTCCTGATGTGCACAGGGCGCCCCTCCTCGGGGACCAGCGGGGCGTTTTCTCCAGGGGACGCTCTTCTGACGCTCATGCAGCAGGACGAGCAACGCCTGGGAGTTCCCCCGTCACTTTCTGTTGGTCGTTTTTAACGCTTCCCCCCTGTCTCCTGCCGCCAGGGTGACAGGCGTCCTGCCTCGGCGGGGGACACACCCTGTGCCGATGTCCTGTCTCCATCTCTCCTCATCTGAAATATAGAAGGAAATTGAGCTAAAAAAGGCAATATCGGGTGGAAACCAGAAGACACTGTTTTACTTTCGAGTCTCAGAATCAAGTCGGTGTCGGTACCTCAAGAACACATTTTAACCTTTAAAAAACATCCTTCAGCGGGCGCTGCTCGACTCCTCCCCGCAGGAGCGAGCGCAGAGGTCAGTCCTTCAACGATGCAGCGTTTTCCTTGAACAAAGCATTTCATTTCTTCCTTCCTCCCTTACAACTGTGCACACATTCCACCTGTTTTTTCACTTAACATTTACCTGGGCAGCAGGGCCTCCCCGGCGGCGCAGCGGTTGAGCGCTGGGCTGCGAGGCTGCCCGCAGCCTCTGCAGCGCCAGTTCGAGCCCGGCCACCGGCGAGGGTCCCACAAAAAAAAAATTTAAATTAAAATTTAAAAAAATTACCTGGGCGTTAGACACGTGCAATTGAATTGGGTGATAGTTTTCAAAACCCAGAGGGTGGCAGACGGGGCACCCGCAGCCCCGACGGCGAATCTGTCTCTTAGCAAGTTTCCTGCGGACTCTCGCCCGGGCTGCACCCCGGGGCGCCTGCGGCCCGCGCTCGGGAGCTGCCCCAGAGGAGACAGCAGGGTCCGCGCTCCGGCCTTCAGGGCCGAGCTTCGGCGGGTCCGGGGTCTCTGAAGGTCTCGGTCAGGACCCCGTGGGCGCAGGACGCGCGGACAGGCAGGCGCGGCCGCCGTGATGGGGGCACCTCCGGGGCCCGGCAGGAGAACATCCCTGGACGCCGAGGTTTGTGCCGAGGGGGCTCCTGAGCGGCGGGTGGGGCCGGGAACCCCCCACACGTGCGGGCCGGGGGAGGCTCTGGACCAGGGCGCGGCCTTTGCAACCGCGTGGAAGGAAAAGGCCGCTTCGGGCCTGCGTGTCGCAGAGGGTCGGAGGGAGTCCGGGTCCAGGGGAGTCCAGGTCCAGAGGGAGTCCGGGTCCAGAGGGAGTCCGGGTCCAGGGAGTCCGGGTCCAGGAGGGAGTCGGGGTCCAGAGGGAGTCCAGGTCCAGAGGGAGTCCAGGTCCAGGGGAGTCCGGGTCCAGGGGAGTCCGGGTCCAGGGGAGTCCGGGTCCAGAGGGAGTCCGGGTCCAGAGGGAGTCCGGGTCCAGGGGAGTCCGGGTCCAGGAGGGAGTCGGGGTCCAGAGGGAGTCCGGGTCCAGAGGGAGTCCGGGTCCAGGAGGGAGTCGGGGTCCAGAGGGAGTCCAGGTCCAGAGGGAGTCCAGGTCCAGGGGAGTCCGGGTCCAGGGGAGTCCGGGTCCAGGAGGGAGTCCGGGTCCAGAGGGAGTCCAGGTCCAGGGGAGTCCGGGTCCAGGGGAGTCCAGGTCCAGGGGAGTCCGGGTCCAGGAGGGAGTCCGGGTCCAGAGGGAGTCCAGGTCCAGGGGAGTCCGGGTCCAGAGGGAGTCCAGGTCCAGGGGAGTCCGGGTCCAGGAGGGAGTCCGGGTCCAGAGGGAGTCCAGGTCCAGGGGAGTCCGGGTCCAGAGGGAGTCCAGGTCCAGGGGAGTCCGGGTCCAGAGGGAGTCCAGGTCCAGGGGAGTCCGGGTCCAGGAGGGAGTCCGGGTCCAGGGGACCACGCATCTCAGTTCGCCCGCCAGGCGCGGTGCTTTGGAACTAGAATTTTAATGAGACATGAAAGGCACAGAGACCAGAGAAGAGATCAAATAATGGCAAATTCCACATCAAAAGAAGAAACGGAAGGGAAAAAAAAAACCAAAAACCTAGTAACACTTGCAGAAAGAAAGTAAATTCTCCCTCTAATATTAGAAGCTAATGGAAGAGAAACACCGACTACAGGGTTTCTCGGGGCGCAGCATTCCTCAAGGAGATAAAACAATTATTGCACATTATTTTCTCCCTCCTTTCCTTTCAAATTCTGCATCGATTTCTGCATTATTTCTTTCAAGCCTGGCGAGGGAACTGAGTGCCCACTGAACCCTGGAAAAGAGGTTTGCTTGTTTAGGAGCTCCCTGACTTCGAACATTTCAGATTTATTTCAATCGCCAGCCTTGCAGCCCTCACACGCGATGCTCGACTCGGCTGAACACCACAAAAACAGCTTTTCAGCTAAAGTCACTTGTTAGAAAAACAAAAAAGCCTTGCAGTGGTGCTTGGCTGTTTGGCTGTTATCTCACGATGTTATTGTGTGATGTACGGTGGGCCCAGGTATGCTGGCAGCAAGGCAGTCCCTGCATCAGACCCCCGCCTGCAGGATTCCTTCCAGATCTCCCTGCCGTCCGGGGGAAACACTCTCCTGCCGCAGCCCTGGGCAGGTGCTTCTGCTCTGTCGCCGCAGGTTCCCTATGCGGGGACACAGGGGACGCCACCTGCAGTTTCCACCCAGGGCGGTGAGAGGAGGGACATGAGTCCAGAAGGAGGGCCGGGGAGGCAAACTTTCAGTGGTGCTGTCAGGAGACAAAGCCCACGCTCGGGGAGGCTGGTGTCTCTAGTACGAGGGGTCTTTGTAAGACAAGGGAGAAGAGAAACGATCCATGGAGGTCTGGACCTTGCTGGCTTGTGCCAGGAGGAACACAACACCGCGCAGTGTCCAGGTGGCATGCCACCTGCATCTCTCATCATTTCAGAACAGCAGCTGAAGGCCTAGGCCCCCCAGGCTTGCAAGGAGAGAAGCTGCGGCTCTCTGAGGCCATGGGAGGGACAGACCCAGGTGCTCAGGAGGCCCGTCCGGGCCCACCTCCCTTGCTGCCCTGCCCTCCCCTGCTCCCTCTGCAGACCCCGAGGAGTGCAGCCTGGCTCAGTCAGGGGCAGGTGTGCCAGGGAGACAGCCCCTCCCCCTGAGGCTCCTCTGCTCTCTAGTGAGGCTGAGGTCACCCGTCCCTCTCTGTCCTGTGAAGACCCCCTCCCTTGACCTGGAACCCCCAGGACCCCAAATGAGGGTAAATACTCCTGGTCCATTTCATTGTTCATTGGCGTCTCCAGCACGCGCATCCTCCACGTGTGTGTTATTGCACGGATTGTCTTCCCCGTGCTAACCTCTCTAACGCTGTTTCCACTTCTCGTCCATCCTGAGGGGAGCTGGAGGACACAGGAGGATTACTTCCGCGCCTCAACACCATCCAAGTGGAGAAAGACCCTTCAGGGCCGGTGAGGAGATAAAATGAGCCATATTTGCTTTGTTGCCCTACTTGCTCATCCGCACATTGGTGGGGCCGAGGGATGGAGGCGGAGCAGAGGTTACAGAGAAGCCAGAACTGACCCCTCCGGCCCCCTCCCTCCCGTGCAGAAGTCCCTGGACAGCAGCCTCACAGCACATGTTAGCACTAGAATCAAAAGCTACTGAAGAATTGTTTGCAGAAATTTCATTTCCATACAGAGAAAATCAAAATGAAACAATTTATATCTCAGAGTAGAATGTGAACCTTGTTGTAATTACTGTAAACTAGTTAGCTGAGTTTCTGAAAGCAAATGGCTGGAGCGGCTAAGGGTGATGGATTGCCTTTTCCATTTCAGGTTGTACTTGATGTCTCTGGTTCTGTTGGCAGAATCCTAGTTAACTTGGGCCTTCCGCATCCTTGCTGCGTGAAAAGGCCAATCACAGTCGTGGGTCTGAATATCTTGTCCATGAAAGGCAGTAGGATTGCAGCAGCCTCACACTGTGCTTTAGACCAGGTGAGTGTGTCAGTCCACCTTGCACAAATGTCAAGATTTTTATTGTTTAATTAAACATTGGGTGGAGGTGGTTCTAATGCCTCAGCAACCTCCGAAGCAAATACCAACCTAAATGATATAAAAGGTTATGAAATCGAAAGCTAAGGTCCGCCAACCCAGCCCACCAGCTTCCCCAAGCGTCACAACCGTGTTGCCATAGCCAGTGACATAAACCCTTGGTTCATGCCTAGCTTTTCTTTTTTTAAGATTTTACTTATTTATGCATGGAAGAGCTGGGGTGCAGGCCAGGGATGCCGGGGGTGGGGGGGGGGCGGTGAGAGGATTCACCAGAGACAGAGTGGGGAGCAGAACAGGCAGATCCACTGCCGAGGGGAACAGCGGGGAGATGGGGGTCTGCTGCATCCTGTAGGTCAGCTCCCTGGCTGCTTAGGCTGCTTAGGGCCTGCAGCTGCAGGCAGAGCAGCCATGGAGGCGAGTGGGGATTCTGACTGAAAATGAGCACTCACATTCTGACGAAAATTCGTATGAAAGAGAGATCAATCAATCTCAGAGTCTGGCCTATAACAGCCTTTAGAAGAATAGCTCCCAGGCCTCCCTGGCAGCACAGGGGTTAAGTCTCTGCCTATCAAGCTGTGGTCAGCCACTGGCCTGAGTTTGATCCGGGCTAGGGAGCTGACCCACAGGGCTCAGCAGACCTCTCCTATCTCCCAGCTGTTCCCTGCAACAGTGGATTGCAGTGGATCCATCTGTTCTGCTCCCCACTCTGCCTCTGGTGAGTCCTCTCACCCCCACACCTCTGGCCTGCACCCCAGTTCTTGTATGCATAAATAAGTAAAAATAAATCTGAAAAAATAGAAAAAATGGTTCCCTTTTTTCAGTAAGCCCTGTTCTGGAGAAAAAATACTTCTGTTTGTTTTCCCTTATCTTTGTTTTGTTTTCACTTTAAGATTCTATAAAATGTATCTTGGAAAAGTTTGTCTTCCCTATTAAGTAATCACAGTATCTTGAGCAAGCTTAAGTTCCGTGAAAATAAATAAAAATGAAGATTTTTAGCACTATTTCTAGAATCTGTTTTAATTGACATTTATAATTCTTTTAAAATGTGGCTCTACTCTCCCAATGCTCAAAAGACTTCAAGGATAAATAACAAGTAGCCTCCTACAGGCAGATAAAACGGACCTTGAACAGGCCTATGAGTTTCCTCGAGTATGTTTGTCTTCCATACGGCCACAGACTTTGGGAAGCTGTTATATTAATAGTGCAGGATAATGACAAAAGCTAATTTAAAATTATATATTTGAAACAAAATGCAAAATCAGCTCAGTGCTTCCCTGTTGTCAGACAATGATTTGTGCCTACACAAGAAGCGGGTCTGAAGCAGAGGTGTGAGGCTTCTCCTGGATGTGCTGTTTTCTTATCTACTATATTTATATTTTGTAGAAAATGGGTAATAAGTCCATTAAAATGCACAGAAATGAAGCCAAAACATCATGCATGTAATTAATGTACAAACTCTAAGCCAAAAAAAAATTGGGGATTATTTCCTTAATAAAGAAAAGGAAGCATATCATTGATTTTTTGAGTGGAAAATTCATTTTCATCTAATGCCAAAAGTGTCAAGTTTATCACAGTGTAACATGGCTTGTATTTTTCATGGCCATCTAAATAAAATTTTTATAAATTATCAAGCTGCTTTTCTCTGCCCAGTAGCCATCACTTCCTTCTTCTATGGATTGAATTTCAAATGGTTCACACTTAACTCAGCAGACACTGGGCAAGTCGAGCAAATTTGCCATCTGGACCAGGCAAAAAAGTGACAGGAAGGGGAGATACGCTATGATTCAAACCAGAACCTCATGCCTGTTAAGACTTTCCATTGGAACATTTCTTCCCCAAAATATACCCCAGTGGAGATGTTTTCAAATTAGAGAAAAAAACACTATTAAGGCAAGATTAATAGAAGACATACATTAATATAACTATATAACTAAGAAAAACATTAAAGTTAGTTATACCTTTTATGATGAATGGGAAATAAGAGCGTTTTTTCTTCTATTGCACAATTATTTTAAAGTAGTTATAAAATAGGGAGAAAAAGCATGTATATGATAGCAATAATTTGGCTTACTAGGTAATCTGATCCAATAGTCCCCCTAAACAAACTAACCCTATGCTGTATTCAGATACGTGTGTTTAACTATACCTATGATGTGACTCTTTGGTCAAATCAAATATTAATTTGATTAATTATCAATTACTTAGAGTCACTGTCATTAACTGGAGAAGGAAGGGGGTGGCCCCAGCTCTCACTGTCGGACCCTGCTGAGTGTCTCAAACTGTCTTTTGTTACCAGGAAACGCATCGGCCAGGATCACCACAAAAAAATGTTCCAAGAAAATTGAGTTCACCGTAATAAATAAATATCACAATTCAAACTCAATACCATGGAGGTGTGCTAAAACAAACAACTGGAGGAAATACCAGCTCATGAAATTAAGTGGAGTTAATGACGGTGAGATGCAAAAGGCAATGAAATCAAAGTAAGGCTCCAGCAAAGGTGAGTAAGCTCATTAGGAAAATAATCGAACATAAAAAACTATGTAACAGGAATTAAAAACTCAATAGATACGTTAATAGAGATAACAGAACTAAATATCCCCTCCTGGTTGTATAACAGAAGCCACTCACAGTGCTTGACCACTCACAAGAGGTCAAGAGATTTAAAATAATTTAAAAATGAAGGTTGAGATACTCAGAGTTTAGAAGGAGAAAATCTAAAATATTTTAATCCGAATTTTGGGAAAGAAGAGAGAGAATAAACACACAATTATATGAAAAGATAATGACTAAAAGATTCTGAAATTTCTCCCAGAAGCTCATGGAGTCCCAGCTATTGAGTCCTATGCACCCAAAGTGAACTTGCAGGGCAGCAAAGCAGAGAAACGTTTAAAATGCGGTAGGACCGGCTCTCCCGTCTGCAATTGGGCTTACAGGTCACTTCTCAGTGACCGCAATGGAAGCCAGAGATTTTTGAGTAATAACTTTGATGTTCTGAGAGAAGCAGCAGTTTTATTGGCCCAGAAATCCCTCCCCACATAACTTGATTTGTTTTTTCTTAACTAATTGTTGCTGAAGTGCCATTGTTTTACATCCTGACTAGTGCTTTGAGAGTATAGGAGCCCCCGTCAGGTGTGACACTGGAGAGACCAAACCACCCATCATCTCCCAACAGGCTCTCCTGTGCTCTCTCCCCTCACCTTTTCTCCTTCCTCACCCCTACCCTCCCTCCTCCCCCTCTGAAAGTCACAGGTCTGTGGTATATAAACAGGGTGGAATATTACGCTGCAATCAAAAAGATAAATTCATGCCATTTGCAGAAACATGGATGGAACTGGAAGGGATTATGCTAAGCAAAATAAGCCATGAGGATAAAGATAAATCCTGGATGGTATCACTGATAGGTGGACTATAGAAAAACCATGAACTGGTCTTAACAGTATTAAATCTGCAAGGATTCTATTTTAAAGCAAAGTCGCCTGCTCAGTCCTGAGCCTCCTGACTTCAACATATCTTGGTTGAAGGAATTTGCTATCCATATCAAATTGTGTTCTCCTTAGTAATATGTTCCATGTCTCCACCACTTAATGTACTGTAAGTGGAAGGTCACATTTTTTTCTTATTCCTGAATTGAAAAAAATACAAAATGCAGTGTTATTTTGTATGGAACCAAATGATTCATTTTAATAGCTTTCTATATATGATTAATTAGATAGAGATTATTAGCTGTTGAAGGGTCAGACTGTCCACCACCATGTTATATTTTCCATACACAGACTATTATGGACACTGTACTCCTGTTCTACTATTTGATTCCCCGTGCTAGTTTTAATAAAACAACTAAAAACATCAAGTAAAAGAATACCCAGCTTAAGCGGTGGATGGTTCGAGTAGGACAGGATCAAATGAATATTTCTTATATAGTTTCAAGTAGCCCTGATCATACAAATTGATTTGTTATTCAGTAAGAGCACCACAATAAAATGGGTAAGGGGGAGAAAAACCCATTACTTATTTTAAACACTTAAAATTACTTTCTAAAGGTCATATCAGTGGAGACTGTTATTTTACTGTAATATTTTTCAGATCTGACATTTATGCTCTAAAAATTGACCCAATCCTTGTATAATTTCCTAGGAATATTCTTTCATTTTCTTAGCCCTGCAGTAAATTGTTAAAATGGGTCTTTAAACACTCAACTATGATCACAAACACACAGATCCAAAATATAGATCAGACATAAAAGTTAAAGGGGACTTAGTCAGCCTCTGGCATAAACACAGTCAGATTATAAACCAGTCAAATATTAATGTAATAGAAGTAGATTTACAAATTACATGAGCACCTCTTATCTGACAATACACAGTTCAAGAAACTTGTATTTTTTCAGTAAAGTTTGTTAATTTTAACAAAGGACTTAACAATGCTAGTCCTTTTTTCTCTAAATCTGCATTAAAATCTAGGTTAATGTGTGATTACATTTTGTAGAAGAGAAAAATAAAATGAAGAAGAAAACTGAAATCCTTATATTAGACATCTGCAGAGGTGGGGGGAATCCTCTGAATCACAGACAGTGCTGTAGACCAATGTTAGCCACTTCCATCCAAGATAATACAAAAAAAAATCAAGTTTAAATGTGAAATCCTTTAAGTGCAGAATTTATTCTAATATAGTTATAAATATTGATTATTTAAAGTGATCCAGATCAACCTATTATGATAATTGAGGTGTGTCTGATGTTTGGATGGTCCAGGTACTATTCTTGAGATGATTTGTGAGAGGAAGAAGCTCACAATCTTGCCAAGGTACAATTCATTCAGGATGGTGTTTGCAAAAGCAGATGCACAATCAAGCAACATTGTTTTTCAGGGCTTGGTTTATATTTACTGCACAATAGAAACTGCCAGCCATCAGAAACTCTCCTGAGTAATTTCACCTTGCAGGAGTTTGCCAAGAACGCATGACCCTCACATGACCCATGGAATAGAGGCCCCACCCAGCACACACAGGTGTGTTCTTCCAGTTTTGTTGAGACATAATTGACATATGACAACACGTAAGGTAAGCTGTCCACACCTTACGTGAGCTGTAGTTAGATGTCCATGCTATGAAATGTGAGCAAAATTAGTTTATTGCCATCCACCCCCTCACACGGTCGCAGTTTTATCCTTGTGATGGGAAGTTTCACCTTAACAACTTTTGGTGACGGTATAGTCATGCTGTGTGCAAAACACGCCAGAACTTAGTTACCTGTGACTGGAAGTTTGTACCTGGCACCACCGCCCACCTCTTGCCTCTGGCAACCACCAATCTGTTCTCTGTCTCTATGACTCTTTTAGACTCCACGCGTCAGTTGCCTCATTTAGTGTCTGTCTTACTCTCAGTCCACTTAGCTCGACACCCTCCTGGCCATCCCTGTCCTGCAAATGGCAGACTTCCTCTTTTTTTGAATGACTAATACTAGACTGAAATGGTTAGATTTAATAGAGTGGCCCTTCTGTTTATTTCTTAGGGTGCTACACTCTTTAAAATCCTCATGAGTCTTCTAGATAGTAATATGACTTAATACTTTTCTGAGTTCTAGAAAAGCACAGTCAAATGTATTTTAAGACAATCGGGGCAAGAACTGCCTGCCAACTTGGCGTTGCTCAAGGTAATTTATAATGTAAGAATGTTTAATAGTGCAGAACATGAAGCAAGAGTGTGACTATTTTTAGGCTATTTGTCTAACGTTGCAGATGAAAATGTGTCTTTACAATCAAGCAAGAAGACATTCATATTTGAGTCTGACTTGCAAAGGGTCCTTCTCCAAAATGTGTTATGTCCATCCTTCTCCATCCATGTGATTTTGACATAGATCATTCGAGAAAGACAAAATCAATTCTATTTTCTGATACCATTTTGTAGATATAATGTTTAAGTATGCCTCATTTGAGACATGATTTCAGGAAACCAAAGCAGCCTAGTGGATTAGATTGTAAAATTTTACATTGGTTCAGAGCCCATTTCAGACACAGGGTCTATTTTGGATATTGACAAAGGCTGTGACCAAGTCTTTGTTGAAAGAAAGTAGGTTTATTGAAACTAATTATCTATTGAAAATAGCTATAACAGCAATTTGTGGAAACGTGATTATAATCTTCGATACACTTGCTATTTGTCAATAGCTGTTTCATTGAAAAAGCAATTTTGCGGCATCAACCCTTAATTAAACCTTCATGCCTAAATAGCCTCGCTGGAGGAAAAAATTCACCTTTTTTAAGGAATGAATTGAATTTGGGAGCAGGTTCTGAAATTCATGTGTACTTATATATAAAGACACATTCTTTTCATCAATACTTTTGACAGGTTTGGATTGAATTCAGACTCATAAGATTTTCTGCAGATGCAAGGTTTCCAGAGCCATTGCGTTGGTGCCTTTGCAGTGTATCATAAATGTGTTTCTCACACTCCTCTCTTCAGGGCACCCCCTCTCAAGACATTCTTTGCACATTAATGTCTTTTTTCTGAGTCCAGCCATTATCAGCCCAACTTGCTTTTGTATCCAGAACTATGCCTTGGAATACTGTCTATTAGGCCTAAAGAATTTTAAGAGATTTTTAATCAACTCTGTACTGAAGACCCAAAGCATCCTCTCCACTGCCCTCCTTACAATTTACAAGATGCAACCAGACTTACTTTCTCTGAGTAGTTAGAATAAGATGCAAAAGCCACCATTGTTGTTTAACCTATTCATTATAGAATAATTTACCTGTAGTATTCTGGGGTGGGGGGAAGAAACTGTTATCCTGGTCACACAATTATTGTTTCAATGTGTCATCATTATTTGATTTCAAGCCCACCACAGCAGGAAGGAGATTGATGACTTAGCAAACCACAGATACTCCTTAATTATCTTTAGGGGAGAAGCATGTAGCTGTGTTCAAATACTCACGTGGTGGGGTTGAGTAAAGACTTGTATAAGCATCTTCTCTAACTGTCACTATTTTTACAATTTGTAGCAATTTATATAACATCCCCATTTTATCATCTCTAGATTTAATTTCATAACTGCCAAAAATAGTATTTTAGGGATTAAGTGTAAACCATGTGAATCTGAAATGTAATACAATTCTTATTGAACACAAAAATAGCATTAAAACTAGTCCATACAAAATATAGAGAAAATTTGAAGATATTTTGATATATTGTCCCATATTTATTTTGCTAAAGCAGCTATAAATATTTTTGCATTGTGTTTACTCCATAGAAATATCACCACAGAGTATTTGTCTTGACTTCAGTGTTGGTGGTAGATAGTTTATGCTGAAGGATGAGACATTTGACAAAATAGAGAAAACAGTGAGCTAAAGGTCCCAAGGGAATTTAAAAACACAAAAACAAATACCTATAATCTGACCAAAGGCAAATTGAGAATATAATTTCACTATTCCTCAAATAGTTTGGGAAAATATTTGATAACATGGCAGGTATATTTTAACTGATGCAAAGTAAATTAGAACAGTCATTAGATTATTTTTACTAACTTTAATGAAGCTATCAAAACTTAGAATAGATTAAAACTTTTTATTTATGTTTTAACTGGAAATTACTGTGAGCCATTTAAATGTTTTGATCAATGATATAGATCACATTTAATAACAAATATTTTTCCAACTCTATCAAAAGTATAGATTTAATTTTTACTTATTTTGCTTGTGATTGGAAAGTATATGAATATTACAGAGTTTAGGTGAATTGAGGGGACTCTGGCTTACTACACTGTATTTGGCTCAGAGGTACAGGATCACCCCCTGCTGCGACTGTCACCAAACCTCACCCACCCCCGGCACCCACAGCCCTTTGGTTTCCTCCCCAAGCTGGTCGCCCTGTCTCTCCCACCCCACTAGCTATCCTCAATTCTGTGGTCAGATTTCTAGAGTTTTAATTATGAAATGTTTTGGGATAAAACCTGAATATGTTAAAAGTGATTAAATGGATCCAGTGTACAGGGAGAAGTTGACAGGAAAAGAATTGGCGTTATAAACATCTGTACGTTTGAATCATTGCAAATAATTCCAAAGATTTTTTTCTCAAATAATTAGAAGGTAATAAAATTGAATTGAAAATTTTAGATAACTTCCCTGCAAATTTGCATCCATGCTGTGTCTTCAGTCATCAACACTTGTGAGATTAGACAGCAGGCTTTTAAAACAAATGTAATTCTCTAAATGTAGAAAGCATTACTTCAATATCATAATGTGCCAAGTTTATAAATATAGGAGTAAATAGGATTGGGAAAAATGTACTGGATCACAGACTGATCTTTAGGGAGACCCAAAACATCAACTAAAGTACAGCAGCCACTCTGGCCAAGTGTTTAGATAGAAGGTTTAACTGAATTGTACAGCATTCAAGGGTTTGATCATAATTTGTGATAATTTTATGCAATGCATTCAGCATTTCATATTTGCCAAGTGTAAGAAAACTTTCAGACTCAATCTGACTTTATCATTTTTATTAGAGGTAATTTATATTTCCAGTAATTTCTTCTAATAGTTTAAATGAGATATTTCATTTACTGGAATTTATAAGGAAATTGTTGCCTGACTATGGAATCAAATTTTATTCTTGAAGTAAATGAGTAGATAAAATGTACTTCTCCATGGTCAGTGGCAGTGTGCTAGGGCCCTTGTAGATTACGAAGGTGTAGGCAGTGGTTTGTGACAAACTTTGTGAAGACGTAACCGGGTTAAGTCAGAGTCTCACTCCACTGCACACTTTCACCTTTCCACGAAGGTTTGTGATAGGCTCAGTGTTCTGCTCCCGTATTGTCTTGAGAAGAAGCCGCACAGTGCATTTGTTTAGATTTTTTCCCTCCTTTTCCAGATTCCATCATTTTTAATATTATTTCTGTATAACTAATAGAAAGTAATAGGGAGGACCCCATTTATTCTCTGTCACTTTCCGTCAAATAGTAGCTTCAGATATTTACATCCAATATTTTATGAACAAAAATAACATCAAAAAGCTGCCAACATAACAAATGACCATTCTGAAAAGAAATGCATCAAGACTATGACTGTGATTTACATTCACATATTTGCAGAAAGCACATCAGCTTCACAGCTTAGCATCCACTCAAACCAAGGGAGGCACCTGCTGTCCTGTCCGTGGCATCAACTCCCAGATTTCTGTTTCTCTCTCTCTCTGCATCTCTCTCTTTCAATCATCAGATTGCATAAGATATTAATACATAAAATATGATCTAGTATTTGAAAGCAAACATGTAGATGGGTGCCTGATAAATAGTTGATGTTGATATATTATCGTTCATATGTTGATGAAATTGTGGAGACAATATTTTGACTTAAAATACCATATGATCTCCCTGATGTGTAGAACCTAAAATAGCAAAGAACAAATAAACAGAAAACAAATTCATAGAACAGAACAGATTGGTGTTGGCCAGCAGTGGGGGGAGGGGAGTGTGTGAAATGAAGAAAGAGGTTCAAAAGTTATAAACATTCAGTCATGGAATAAATAACTCTTGGTATGTAGTGTACAGCATAGAGATTGAGCTGCTAATACCCTAATGCATATTCAGAAGTTGCTAAAATATCCTAAAAGTCCTCATCACAAGCAGAAAAATTGTAATTACTTATGGTAACATAAGTTAATCAGAATAATTGTTCTGGTCATTTCACAACATGCACAAATATTGAACCATAATCTTCTATACCTGAAATGAACATATCATTGCATGTCAATTATTCAAAATAAAAAAAATAAAAGTTATTTTGACCTAAAATTTTTATAAAATGGAGCACACATATTTGTTTAATCAACAATATTTTTTTTACTGTTAAACTTAATCACCAACTCTATGACTGCGTATTAGACAATATTTATTCTAAGGTATATTGCAGACAACATTTTAATAGAAATCACAAATTTTATGCAAATAATCAACAGGTGCTATCATCTATCAAATAAACTGTAAAGGTGAACAAATATTAAAAATAATAGTGACATTTTAATGATTTTTTTTTTCAAAACCACAATGACTTAGCAACATTTGAACTGCAACAGGGATGTAACAGTGAAGTGCTCATGATAAGAAGTGAAAAATCCTTCCCCATATTTTATTTTCCTTGTGTAATATGTACTTAGACTCAGCAGAGAGAAGCAGGCCTTTTCCTCCTTTTCCAGATTCCATCAGTTTTAATACTATTTCTATATCACTAATGAATTGCTTTGTGTTCTGATAATTAACATTTGTGTCTTTTGTTTCTAAATCATTTTATAATCCAAAAGCTCTTGCAAGGATTTAATTTTACACTTGTTTATTCTGGTCATGTGGGAGTAATATTGCACACATTTCACAGAATATTGAATTCCAACCACTCAGTTTTTATGAGCCAAAGATGAACCTGTCAATTATGTTAAACAGTAGTATTGTTTTTAACATAATTATTTAAATAGCTTGGAACAAGTCAAGATTAGCACATAAAAAAGAACAAATAGAGAAGAGCCATGTCTTTTTTAAAAAAATACACTAGTTGGAATACAGTGTTCAATACGTTGCCATTTATGTCAAGCAACAAAGACATTTCAAAGTAAAGAAGAAGTTGGAATAGACTGAATAGAAGAAAAATTTCTATGTGTCCAATAAAATAATCTCAGATAAAATATTTATTAACACATCCCTTTACTATTTGCTTTCGTGTTATATGGGTAACATAAATAAGATGAAAAAAATCAATTCACTCTCAAATCACAGAATATAGTTAGGTTTACTTATTTAGCTATAACCAAAATTATTTTATTTCCTTTGTCTAAACAACACTTTGTCTAAACAACACACTTTTGTTTTTTAACTGGCTTATTCTCGTGCTTTAGTTTCTGACATTTCAAACACCTCTTCTTGTACCCATGTGATCGTTCAATTAAAAGAAACATCAAAAACAGCAGCGTTCAGAAGGTCCTTAAAAAATTATGCTGTTAAACAAATAACATGAAATGACTAAACAGAATCACTAACAATGAGCTTCTGGAAGTCAGCCAGTCTGTAGGCAATAAAGAGATGGTTATTTGTTCACTAGTCTGCTAGGCTAGAGATTTATGGGGAATAAATACAAATAAAATCCCAAAGCATTCCTGTAGGACCTTGTACTCAGGATGGAAAATAGAGGTAAATACAAAGAGACAAAGTGTAAGCCTTTAGAATATATACTGAATTATGACCTTCAGCAATATGACCGTGTTTTCAACTGCTTGACCACAAATGCTGCAAGCTCAACTAGCAAGATGCAAAAATAGGGGAAGTTAGCCCCTGCAAAGCCAAAATATGAACAATAATCGAATGCATTAATCGACACATTTCACAAACAATGCTAAATAAAGAGCAGCATTGCCAACCAAACACAGAATATATTTAATGTATGGAGGAACTGAGTGTCCTTATTCTTTTCATAACCAATTGCAAAATGCCTCTTCAAAAAAATATGCCCACCACCAGAAATCTGAATCTTAACTTGGGAATTGGGAATAGAAAAAAATACTATAATTTCTTTACATATTTTTAATTCAGTCCACACAGCCTCATAATATTTATAATTATAGATGATGCATATAGGTAGAAGTACATACATGCACACATCTACATACATGTGTATACACACATCTGTATAGTCAAAATAAAACATTGAAAAATGTGTTTTAAAATGTATGATGTTACTCAAATATGATCACGGGGGATAAAAGCCTCAACAGATTTATTAAAATACCCCTAATTTGAAAACATGACACTGGTTGAAAATCACAGTATACTGAGTGCCTGCTTGTACTAGGAATCCCACGATAGGGTAGACTGAGTTACAAAGAAGTAGAAAATGGGATAAAAGCAGCCCAACTTCTGTCCAGTAAGGGAAGAACAAAACATCAGGTGAGGCCAGGAAGGGCGAGCCGACCAGGAAGTCCAGTTAAGCA
This sequence comes from Talpa occidentalis, assembly GCF_014898055.3. NCBI lineage: Eukaryota > Metazoa > Chordata > Mammalia > Eulipotyphla > Talpidae > Talpa > Talpa occidentalis. Next base: position 117,396,923 of record NW_023605194.1, read on the forward strand.
GACCAGAACCGATGTTCTCAGTGCCAAGGAAGCCCAGTTTTCTTTCAGGAAAATGTAAGCCCTAAGATTTTGTGGGGGGATGGATGTCATCACATCAGGCACAGTATAGAAAGTGTGTCTGGAAAGTGCTCAGAATCGGCTCTCAAGACCTGCATGTCCTCAGACGAAGTATGAACTTTGGTGCTGGCTTTTTTGGAGATGATCTCTGGAGGAAGCTGAAATGGGAGAGGACAGCAAGGAAGGGAACAGAGGTATCAACCAAAGAGCAAGAACACCAACGTCTGCTTTTTACGACCAAGCTGAGTTTGGCTAAAAAATAAATGGTATTAGAAAGCTAAGTTAGTTGTAACAGGCTTGTGTATCTTGCTAACCAGTCTAAAGACACCCTTTGCTGAGTGAGAATCCTGAGCTCCACAGGAATTTGAGCAGAAGACTAATTTGTAACTGACAGTAACATGGCTATGTAAGACTTTCTAGTCTTCCCACTTGATTGGTGGAGAAAATTATGATGTAATATGATATAATGTGTTTAGGCTTAATATTGTCTGTAAATGTCTATTGACCAACTAGAGGGAACTATCCAAATGGTTGTTGAGAATGTAGCTTATGAGCTTGAGAGATTTGAAATTATGATAAAAATGGAGGTGAGACTCATGAGTATGAAGTCAACGAAGCATTGAGAATAAAAGTAGGAATGGACAAGGAACCCTTTCATTTTTTCTAGTGAAGTCACATTGCATCATGACGCTTGGCATGCAGCCGAAACAAAGAGCAAGGGTAACCATGAGTTGACTTCTACAACGTCAGTTGTGACGCATCTCACCTCCACACCAATTCATCGGACGGACCAAATGACCCTCATGACCTCTATTGATTTCAGAGTCCAGGGATGTATAATACTTTTTCTGAAGTGGGTCGTCACAAATCACAATGACTGAGTCTGAGATAATTGGGCACGGATGAAAGTCTAATCCTTCTTCAGAAAACAGCTCTGAAAATTACCCTGCCGAAATTGACATTGATAGGGTGCAGGAGGATAATCCATTCTCAGGAAGAGCAGGGAAGGTTTTGAACAATAATATAATGTAACACACATTTGGTGTCAATCTAGTCGACAGAACTACCTACGTTGTCACAGATAGATGTAACAGAAAGTGATATATTGGCTCACTAAAAAATATTTTCCAACATGAGTGGAAAATAAAAGAACTACCCAATAGAAGGGTGAGTTTTTCAGGTGATAATTAATACCCTGTCTCTAAAATATTCAAATATGAACTCAATAACCCCATCTCAAAAGTGTTATGTTAAAGTCGGCCGGAATCAATCCAGTTCTCATACGATAGGAGCTGCATAGATGCCCAGTTTGAAATGTTTCTTTGTTCTTGAGAAGTTTGGAAAGATGGATCAATTGGAGAAAAAGGACTTGAAGAGACTGAAAAGCAGAAAGAAAAATAAAAGGATAAGGAAATCAGAAATAAACTCTTTTATCAGTAATTTTTTTCTCACAAGACAGTGACATGTATTAAAAGAAAAATCAGCATGTGGTGTAAAAGACTAAAAGTTTGATAGCGATCTAGTAAAACTTTTTATTTGAAAACACAGAGGAGAATCAATTCAAATTATTTGAGTAAATTAATGTTTTTTAATGGTAAAATAGCATCATGAGATCCATTTTATTAAGTGACAGTGAATGAAATTTTGTGAAACACACTGTTTTTCTTAGAAATTATGAAGATTTGTTGTGGGAATAACTTTACTGTTTCTAATGACTTCAACTGAATTGCTGATCTCATCTGTGTATTATAATTCAGAATGGCTTTCATGAGTAGTGGAACATGGGGAAAAGTATGTGTTTTGGAACCAAATGGACTTGAGTTGAAATCTTAATCCAGAGCAGTAACTAGTGGGTATGGACGAGCTGTTATTACTTTGTCTGGATTTCAGTTTCATACATAGAATACTGAGTGTTATTTCAATTACATTTCATAAACAAATTTACTGTTTATTTTAACTATTAAAGTCCGTGAAGTCAATTAAATAAACACATTATTTGAGAATTCTAGACTATTAATAGGGGTCTTGTGCTTAGTATTTACAATGTAAGTTAACCATATACTCTTTCTAGTTTGATGTACATTTAAATCCAAAGTGCCATGATCTTTTTCACATCATATTTTTCCTACAATCATTTACTTAGTAGTGATAGATGAAGCATTTGCTTGTCTGGAATAGCAAGCTATACATCTACTTCAGTGAATTTTAGCCATCAACTTAATTGATAGTTTCAAGCAGAGGGATAGATTTATTCCTTCCATGAATAAAGTGACTTAACATTTGGAGCCTATAAATTATGTCTACATTGGCTCTCCAGTTCCGGGCTAATAAACTGCTAATTTCGATATAAATCAATCTAGTAATATATAACTAGACCAAGTTTTCTATAAAGCAGAGTGAAAACATTTTTGTTCACTATTTTCACGCTGTGTGTTGAATGACCTCGCCCAGAGCCCTTCCCAAACCAAGAAGAGTCAAACTCTCTGACGTATGTCATCGTGGGCGCTGCATCATCTACATGCTGGACACTGTGTCTTCCCTGCAACTCACACACCTGTGAGTGTGAGATGCCTCTATTGTGATATTTTACTATCTAGTTTCAGAAAATTTATCCCCTAATCAGGATCATCAGTAACTGTAGTTCTCTATGGTCTACTACAGAGAGTAAAATGTATATTAAAAAAAAAAAAAAACAAGGATGATCGAATATTTATTTTTGAAAGAATACAGATAAAAGTTTTGGTATAAGAGAAAAAATGTGGGTTTCAGATGTCACAAAATCCAGTCTGCTTCATGGCATCTAGTAATTCCATAAAGAGACATTATGGTTCAAAATTTGTAAGGAGGAGGAGGAGAATGTATTTGTGTTCTGGATATATACGTGTATTCAAAAACAGTTATTCAGAAGATCATCATTGTTCGGATCGTCTCCTCTGATAATATTTTCACAATCTGTGCAGTTATTAGCAATAAAATCTGACCATAGAAATTTAACTGGGTAGTCTACCAATTCACTTTCCTTACAAAGTCATTTCTTCATCATTTAAAAGATTACTAACAATTCCTTTAGGAACTTGAAGATTTATAACTTGTAATGCTCATTTTTCAATGAAACCAATAATTTTTAATGAAACATTTTAAGACTGTTCCTAGGCAAGCCATTTCACTGGATTAACACGCTATTTCTTGTCTCATTCTGTCACTTCGCAATTACATGCACTTTTATTTTGTTCCTGTGAAACAACAGGTGCAATTGCACTGAAATAAGGTAATTGAGCTTGAAGACAAGTTTCCATTTACAGATCAAAATTCTCAAACTTATAAGCACAAAGATGAAGAATGGTATTGCCTTGCCGGGAAGCATTACCATTTTATTCCTAATCAAGAAATTATTTTCATGCTGATGAATTCATTGCAAGAAAAAAGAAATCTGATTTTAGTATGAAAGTTAATTTCAAGACTATGAACACACTAATTCAAGGATATATCTGCCCCCACTATTTACATTAAGCAAGTTGTGAAAAGATGGAGGGTGGGTTAAGAGACGTGGTGCATACATACAATGGGATACTACACCCTTATGAAAACTAAATGATGAAATCTTGCCATTTGCAAAAACATGAATAGAACTGGGGCACTTGTAGTCTGGAAAATAAAAGGAGAAAGACAAGTTCAGGATGATTTACTGTGGAATGTAAAGAAACACAGCAAAGGAATAGACAAAACTAGCCAAAAACAAACTTTATAAATTTGATTTCAGAACCGAGGCTACCAGAGTGGTAGAGTAGGAGTGGGGAGCCCAGGGGGAGTCCCAATGGACTGTGGTGGGGGATTATGGGTGCTTTAGGGGGTGGGGGTGGTTGGTGAGCACCATCTGTAGAGGAAGGAACTGGTACCTGTAAATCATACACAGTGTTGTAAACTAACATTTCCTCAGTAAAAAAAAAAAAAAAAACTGCTTTAAAACAAGAAATACAAAATATATAAAACTAGAAAATAGAAAGTAAAATGTAAAAAAAAAAAAAAAACTAGGAATAGAAGTTTAAAAATGATGGAATCTTCCATTTGTCTCCAAATTTCAATTAAATTTTAATATAATATACGGGTCAAGCTAATCACCTCCAGATCAGACTCACGTAATCCAGAACTGACTTGCACTCACACATATCATTGCTACCCTGAGAGGTTAACTGGACCGGTATCATATCCTAGCTGGTGATGGATTCTGATTTCATCACTTCTGCAGTAAGCAGGTAAGGAACAGATGAAATAAATGTCATGAGATAGTTGTATTTATCTTCCGCTCAATATTCCCGAGAACCAGAGATGGAATTCTCAAGTGTTAAACTTATACCCCATTAACGAGAGCTCACACTTAGTTCATGCTCAGAACACATTCGGCAAATGCTTGTGTGTTGATCACATGCATTGTGCCCTGGTCATCCAATTTAGTTCTAGGTGATCCAATTTAGTTCTAGGTGTGCACTGCTTTGAAATAAAAATCCAGGTGAGCAGATGAGGAGCATAAATATTGTGTTTAATGCTATTAAGTATTGTTAGTTTATATGGGATTTCTCAAAGGAGAGTAGACAGAAATGAAAGCGTTCCAGAAGTCACGGACAGAACCTCGGCTACTGACTTTGGAATAACCCAGTTGGGGTCACAAGGGCAAATGTGAGCCTACTGGACATACATAAAACTATATATTTTTAAAGATTTATTTATTCATGCATACAAGAGCTGGGGTATAGGCCAGAGATGCGGGAGGGAGATGAGAGGATTCACCAGAATGGGGAACAGAACAGGCAGACTGACTGAAACACACTGCTGAGGGGAGCAGCAGGCGAGTCAGGAGGGATTGAACTTGTGCTGCAGAGTCTGGATTGCTTCATAGTACAGTGCTTAACCCCTTGTGCCACCAGGGAGGCCCACATAAAACTACATTTTGAAGAAATTATTAGAAATGTATTCAGAACATTACAAGGAAATAATACAAAGTACCCAAAATTTACATCATATTCAATAGTTAAAGATTTTTTTTGAGAGTAGACATTAGAAATATTTCCTTAACAAGAGTAATTAACAACTACTATAGTGTATTTCAGTCAGTCTGCCTGTTCTGCTCCCCACTCTGTCTCTGGTGAATCCTCTCACCCTCCCGCACATCTGGCCTATACCCCGGTTCTTGCATAAATAAATAAATCTTAAAGAAAAAAACAAGAATAATTAACAACTACTATATAACAAAACAATATCTTATAGATGGATTTAAAATTTTGCTTTAAAGCAAAAAGACACACAATATTATCATGAGTGCTCTTGGATGGTATAAATCACTTGTTACCTCAACGAGTGATTGGAATACAACCCAAGTTACTAGATTATCTACAAAATTAACCTTAAAAGTAATATGTCCTTGAATTTGTTAAAGTCATTTTCTTCTTTTTGCTTTAGAGATCTCTTAGCTTTGAAAAAAAGCAAATGCCTAAGCTCTGGATTTTCTGTTTGTTTGTTTTGTTTTTGGGGGTTTTTTTGGTTATTTTAGTTGTAGATTTGCATACTGGTCCTATTTTAAAAGAAAGATATTCATTGATGGACTCTAGACCCACAATTTGCCATCTAAAGGATTGTAGGAAGTGTATTCTTAGAACCCTCTAGTGTGAATCCTGTAGTATTCTCTAGTTCTACTTTTTAGAGGGTGCTGTGGTGAGTAGCTTGAGATGTGTTTAGCATGAAGATTTTTCAAAATTGTGTTGAGTAAATGCAAGGACTAACACAACAAGTAGTGAAACATAATAGCATTTGAATAAAGAACAAGAACTTTCTGAGAGATAAATATTTCAATAAGTGTACATAAATAATATATGTTTAAGAATAATTGATTGTAATGAAACTTGTATAGAAACAGTTTAGACAATTTTATCCAGATGAAGAAAATCTGGAAATAGTAAATTAGAAGATTAAAATGTCAATTATTTTCAAAACTTCTATCCAAGGAAATATAGCATGACATTTAAATTCTGTGCTTTCCTAAATTATGTGTGCAATTCTTAATTGTTGTTACCTTTTATTTTGGTTCTTTATTATAATTGCAGGGAATCTCTAATGATGGTGTTTTGAAAATGTAAGAAAATGGAAGTTGAATCAGATAATCAATTACCAGCCACAATCCCTCATTAACAAAAATCTGACCCCAACAATCCTATCATTCAATTTACCAGAGACTGTGGGGGCTGTGGTGGTGGGTTTTGTGTGTTAACATACATCTGAAGAGCCATTACTCCATACCGCTGTGAATTAGCTTTGCAAACTAATGATAGCTCAACAAAGAAAAACAGTAATAAAAAGGATTGTCACAGAGAACTCTAGAACAAATACTTCAAAAATTTTCCCAACATTTTCAATTTAACTTTGTTACTTCAAACAATAAAGGTAGGAATTCACTGGATAGAACATTATGGAAAACGTGGTGCTGACCCTCTCATGTGAATTTCTAACATTTGCACCTGGAGTTAATTTTACATCCAGGATTTTCAGCCAAATAAATTGATGCATCTAACTTTCAAGATTGAAGGCGCCAACTCTCTGAGTTCTAACTGATGCTGATGACAATGTAGCAAAACTACTGAAAGTAGGCACCACCTAGTCATTACCTAGTTGATAATTAAATATCCAATATTCTTACATATAAATAATATCAAATACAATAGGATTAAATTCAAGAAGACACATTTATTTGATATATTTGATAAATTTATTTTAATAAAAAATAGTTTCCCAATGTAGTATTTCCTTACAATGAGTCAATTTTACATTTTTGTTGTAAACAAATGTTACTTCAATAAAAAATAATGTAATATAATTTATAAGAAAAAATACACCAGCACAAAGAAGAGTAATTTTGCCTTTGTCGTGTCAAAATCCTGCTCCCAACCCCGGGAATAAACAGGTGTGGGTCGTGCCTCCATTTCCTGGAGTGCATAATGGAAACCCAGTCCTCACCGCGGCACCCCAATGCCTGTTTACAAACACGCGCTGGGCTACCTACGATGACATCACTATACAAATACGATAGCCATGGAATCTAGACTTTTTAATAACTTTTATTTTCAATATTTATCACCCAAAAATATTATCGGATGGAAGTTAAGAAGTTTTATCCTGCAGAACCCACTGGGGAAGTTAAAAGTAACTATTGACTAACTTTGTCCTAATTCTCCTTAATAAGCAAGGGTAGAATGAAAAAGATTATTATGCGCGATAATATGTTATGATGTAATCTTCTAATGAATACGAATGCTCATTACTGTTGCAGAACACCAGACGAGGGTCTCGCCACTGCCAAATACTGGTAAGAATGCAAAATTCACGTATCAATACTTTTCCTGAATACAAGCGAAAAATTATGTTCAGGAGAGAAAAGGATAGGAAGACAAGACAACACAGTATCATTTCTAAAAGCTACAGGATAAAAAAATATGACCTGAAATATTACAAGAATGAGACGAACAATTACAAATGCAACTAGATCCATGTAGAGTAACAAGACTTGGGGAGACGGCACCCGGAATAACAGTCACTGCCAGACACAAGCCAAACTCTGCATTTTATGCCTTGGCCCTTCTTTACATCCTTTATGTCCAAAAATACTGACAGCAGTTGACCCAGAAAAACAACCCAACCTGAAAAAATTCTCTAAAGTCAGTACTTTGTAAAAACTATGGAGAAGATAATTTGACATGATTATATTAGCACTTTGAAATGAGAATTACAGAACTTTCAACTACCATAATTATGCAAACTGCAATATAATTTTGGATATGTTGAAAACCCTTATCTTAATAATAGCAGGTAATTCTGCTCATGTCCTGTGGCTCTCTCTTTTTCTTTAATTCTAGAGAATTTGGCTTTTGTGGACATTTTCTGCCTCTGCCAAACTCCTTTTCCGTGTTCCTTCTGCCCTGGGATGTCGGTTTTGTCTTCTGCTTGCATGTTGCAAATATTACCTGCTGCCCGCAAATATTACCAGAGCATTTTGATGTGTCTGAATAAACATATCAAACATAAATATATCAAACAAACATTGCAACCTGCTCCCAACCACTGAGTCTTTATTACTTATATGCTCAAGAGCACTTTATTTGGCCCTATGAGATTAGAAGAAATGTTATCCATTAGTTACTTAAGGAATAACTTCTCACTCCACTTGGTTATCTTACCTCTAAATGCCTCCAATATGAATTTTATTTTTTAAACCCTTGTCACCAGGTCTCACCTAATTAAGATCGCACTGCATTGCAGCGGTAGGTGGATGTTATAAATCTGTTTTCCTTTGGATGAAAATAATAATGTCTGCTCTGTGCTGACACTGTCTATCTTTGGCTTTATTTTTAATAAAATACTAAGCATCTCTCGCAGACTGAAGCAGCCCTTACAGTTTTTCTTTTCACGCTTACTTAATGATAACAGTAAAAGTCGGGAAGGAAGAACCCTGTCCTTGAAGATACACATCAGTAGGCATAATCAGAGGGACTGTCATGTTTTCTTCTCAATACTTTTAATGATTCCATAAACCTGAGTTAAATGACATGACTAAAACTGCAGGAAATTTTCTCCCTCACTCATCATCTTGGCTGTAGTTTCTTACAATGATGTTCTTCTCACTCAGGACCACTGGACTCAGGTCCAGTGCCATGACCAAGAAGGTGCTTGTGCAGTTGACTCAGATACTTGGGAATGAATCATTGTATTACACACACACACACAAAAAAAAATTCCAATGAGGGCCTCCCTGGTGGCACAAGGGATTAAGTGCGGCACTATGAAGCTATCCGCAGCCTCTGCAGCATGAGTTCTATCCCCACTGGCCAGCCAGGGAGCTACCCACATGGCGCGGCAGACCTCTCCTGTCTCGCCCGCTGCTCCCCTCAGCAGTGTACTTAGGTCAATCTGCCTGTTCTGTTCCCCACTCTGTCTCTGGTGAATCCTCTCACCCCCACACCTCTGGCCTGTACCCCAGCTCTTGTATGCATTAATAAATATATTTTTTAATTCCAAATGAAATCTCTCTCTCGTGTGATCTCAGATCTATGACAAAGATCCACCTGCAAGAAAATGGAGCCCAGCTGGCTTAACATACAGCAAAGTGGGTGTTAGGGAATCAAGCCTAGAACGAAGCTGTGATGATAATGAAGTTAGCACCTCCTTCTCATAAATGTAGTAGCTTACACCCCACACCCCGGGCTACGGGCACCTGTTTCCCAGCAGCGTCACTAGCCAGGCTGTGGCCGTTTAAGCCTCGGAACAAGATGGCAGGAGGCGGAGCAGGTGCACCCCGGCCGCAGCCCCTCCGGCCTCCTCGGCGAACGCTCATGGCCTCTGGTTCCTCATCATTTTCCCTTTAACCTGTAAGAGCTGGTATGTTTGACGTGAGCTTCACGCAGGCAGCCCCCCGGGGCTATGTTACTGTTCTCCATTTTCCACCAAGAGGATTCCAGGTGTAATCACTGGGGACGCCTGGGAGACGCCGTCGGTCCGCGGTGAGATGCGGGCCCCATAGAGGAAAGGGGTGCGTGATTTGGGGGTGAATGTTTCCCTCACAGCGTTCACCCACTTTCTGGCCTACACTAATGTTGCAAAGCAAATTATGTCTATTTTCCTTTCTATGTCCATTTCCCCCCATTATATGTATGCTCCCCTTTACACGGTAACCTGTCCAGGTAGCGCTGAAGGGATGTGGGGGTGCCTGTGACATCATGGGCCACTGTACCTCCCTCCCGCTCCCTAATACTCGGTTAAGCAAACGTGGACTTGAAGGGGCAGCTTCGTTATGTGCAGATATTTATCGTATGTGACACGTGCTGCTTCAGGGACATGGCAGCAGACGTGCAACCCGGAGCCTGGGGTGTCCTAAGGCATTTTGCTTTGGCTTGGGATGTCCATGTGCAGGTGCTGACTCCTGCGATTCACATCCATTCCTGGGGTGAGAAAAAAAGGTTTAACACACTGGGGCATGTGCAGTTGTATGGGGGAATATAAAAATAAAATTTATTATTTAATAAAAAAAAAAAGGTTTAACACAATTTATAAAAAGTTTACAATTTGTTAACCTTCTATTTATTTTCTTGTATGAATTTAATTAAGAGAAACTACTGAGAAGATGAATTGTCTTGTTATTAAAAACACTATTTGGGAAAAAATTGGCAACTATTTGAAGAATTTCAGTACTTGGACAAGATAGTAATGAACTTCAGTGTTTGGGCAAGTGTTAATAAATAGAACATTTCAGTCTTTTTAGGATTATTCGATTAATGTTATTGCATTTACAAGTGCTTTAAGCTTCATTATTTTATATTTCAAATAATCACGTATTTAATATATAATTCATATATTAATATGCAAGTAAGTGTGATTAAATATTTTTTTTATCTTAATACTATGGTGTTCCTTCTTTATGACAAAGATACAGAGTTTAAATGATACTGAGACATATCATTTAGCACTGTGCCCAGAGTAGCTTCGAAACTTTATTAATATATTGATTGTTTTTATAGGGTTGATTTCGCTATCCACTTTAATTCTTTAATCCATTAATATTTGTAATCCTTATACATATGAAATAATGCATTTTTACTCTCTTGCTTACAAGAAAAAAGGAGAAAAATACTTAGATTGATCACTATAGCATCGCAGCACGTCTCGCCCAAGCTTAACTGAGCATGGCTAGTTTGGGGGAACTGTTAGCTAGCACAGGAAACCCATTCTTTTTCCTGTAACATGTTAGCAACTTCCACCCCGTGCCCCTTACACACTTAAAAAATATTAAAAATCATAATTTTTCCCACGCCTGCAATAAGCCCTTGTTGGTCACGGCTGATAGTGATGTTCTCTGCTGCGGAACTGGGCTCACCGTTGAAATGAAGCCTGTTGCTTTGGAAGTGAGTATTGAAAATGAAGATCTTTTCTCTATAGTCCTCGGGGTTGGTCTGTAGTTTCTGTTCCTGGGTGTCTCTGACTGTCATGTTGGGGGTTAATACAGATGAGGTGGTACACGGAGTGAATCAGGAGGCATTTTCTGGTATTCTACTTTGGGAAACTTTGATAAGATGCCAATTCTCCTTTAAATGCTGACCAGAACTCACTGGAGGAGCCATCTGGTCTTGAGCATTTCTTGGTTTGGGGTGATGATGGTGACTTTGGAGACTTTTTCTGTGAAATTTGACAGCTGATCACCTGCACAGGCAATGACCACCATCCACTTCTTCCCTGGCTTGCAGGCCACACGCACACACCCTCTGCTTTCTTTAGGAGTCTCAATTCTTTGCTGGAAACTGAACATTTCCAAGAGAAGCTGAGCAACTCCAGGGGCCCCCTCCACCCCGCCTTCCCCCCAGGGTCGCCAGTGTTTTGGTTTTTTTTTGCTTATTTTTGAGAAAATTGTGGAGTTTTTGGTGGTCTGCTTATCCCGCAACCTTAAGCCTTCTGTGTTGCATCTGGGGCAGGCACAGCTTTGCGCATGGAAGGGATGCCAGCCACATGGAAGGGGTTGACTTCTTGCCATCTCTCTACTTGGAACCACCACTAAGCCTAGCAGAGGGCGCCAGTGCCTACAGCTATGCCCTGGGGACACCGCTCTGCAAAGGCACAACAGAAGCAGCCTTCTGGGAGTATCAGCTTCCAGGCCCCCGGATGTTACCCAGCCAGAGCCCAGCAGAGCTCCTTCCCTGTAGCAGGCTGTCCCCTAGGAAGGAGCCGGCTCACCACAGGGACTGCATCGTTGCAGACCCATGAGTCCCCCTGGCTGCATTTCCCCACATTTGGGGTTTTGAAGGACCTTGAGCATGCTCTTCTGCACGTCACAGCAAATGGAGCCTGCTGCTTTGGATGAGATGAGGCGCTGGGGGCGCACTCTATTCTTCTGCTCTATGCCCTTGTTTGCATAATACATGTCATGGTTTTCTTGTCAGTTTAGCTCTATGATACCTCTGTGGTGACTAATACATACGTGTATATTGCACATATGCCCTTTAATTGGTTATATTTTGTGCTATGTTTTGGTATTTCTAAACTCAGTTGTTTGAGATTGTTCGACTCTACGTGTTTTATAATGACTAGATTTTTGCATTTATTCATATTACCCACCAGTGTTGGTCCATTAGGAAAATTCCAATTTATTGTTATTACAAAACTGTTGCAATAAATTTCTTGTACATCTTTTCATTCACGTAATTGTTTCTTTCGGACATTTCTCTGAAGTGCTGTCTTTTGCTCATTTTTCAGGCTTTGGGTATTCGTGACTAAACTGCCTTCCACAAAGGTCATACCAATTTATAGTCTCGTATTAATACAGAGTGAATAAGGCGTTTTTATGTTTTTAATTGGGAGGTTAATTGGGAAATGCTTTCTACAGTTCAAACGAATCTAAGTAGCCTGTAATTCTAAATTAAAGCAGAAATATTATAAATGGGTATTTTAGCGCCTGTATTTTACTATGATGTCCTTCCAGTAAACCATTAGCAATAAGCCCGCAGTCTTTCATTTTCTCTCATGGAAACGGTGAGCAAGAGGAGGGACTGGCCGGGAAGGAGCTGCTGTGGCATCCTGGGGGCTGAGCAGCCTCAGGGTGCAGCCTCTGGATACAGTCTCCGGGTGCTTGAGCGAGCCCAGGAGCTGGCTACTTCTCGCTGGTGCACCGTTACCCCACCGTGGCTCCCGCCTTGAGTGTTGTGCTAAAGGGAAACAACAAAAAAAAAAAAAAAAAAAAAAGCAAAGAAAAATACAAAATAAATGTTGAGGGGGCAGGAGAGAACAGTAAGGCGCCAGAGGCTGGATGGAGCCATCAAGTAGGTGGGGTTTGGTGTCTCTCAGTTACGCCCCAGAAAGCAGTAAAAATAGTGCCTGCGAGTGGGAACACCAAAGTCTGCGCCTCCAGATGGTATTTTAAGGACAGAAACTACATCACTGGACCCCCTTCCCTGCTCTGCGTGTGCTCTGTGAGGCTCTTGGAGACACCCAGGGAAGGCCGGGGAAGGTCTGCAGAGCGAGGCCTCCCTAGTCACAAAGGTGATGGTTCACACACTGTGGTCCTGAACAAACAGTTCTGTTGCCTCGAATGGAAAGTTAAATCGATTTATTGGGATAAAAGATCATTAATAGGTTTCCTCAGAACTGATGACAAAGAAATATGATTTCTTCAGAATCAAGCTATTTCTAGCAATTGTTGTCTTGTTGTATCTGGTTCTGAATGATGTTGTGGTGAACGGAAGGCTGGGTTTTCAAACATTACCATATTATAAAAATGACCTTGAGTCCCCATTTAAATTTCCTTTTCTTAGGCCCCAACCTAAACATCTGAGAAACTGAAAGGGCCCACAACTGCTCACTTTTATGCAGCATCCGGTGATTCTATCACAGGTGACTTGTAGGCCGGCCTTACACACAGGCTGCAGGAAGAAGTTATTTGGTCTCATTAATCGCTAGTAATTTCCATGTCTTCACTTTATTTTATGCATGTATCATTACATCATATTTTCATTCTAATGTAAAGCCAACATTACATGAAACATGAACTCAATGCACTAAAATTTTATCAATCAAACTGACTTTAAAATGATTTTGCTGGGCCTCCCCGGTGGCGCAGCGGTTGAGCGCTGGGTTGCGAAGCTGCCCGCGGCCTCTGCGACACAGGTTCGATCCCCGGCTGCTCCCCGGCCACCGGAGGAGGGTCCCACATGGCGCGCAGACCTCTCCTGCCGCCCGCTGCTCCCCTCAGCAGTGTCCTTCGGTCCTTCTGCCTGCTCTGCTCCCCGCTCTGGCTCTGGTGAGTTCTCTCACCCTCCCGCGCTTCTAACTGTACCCAGTGCTTGGATAAACAAACAAACAAACAAACAAACAAATAAATAAATAATGCCTCTATTAAAAAAATATATAAATAAAAATAAAATGATTTTCCTATGTTTGGTATTTTAACTAAAAAAGCAACACAGGTCCTCCTTGGCGGCCTAGGGGTTAAGTCTCAGCACTATCACCTCTATAGCCTGAGTTCGATCCCCAGCCAGGGAGCTGACCCACAGGGCCAGCAGACCTCTCCTGTCTCTCCACTGCTCCCCTCAGCAGTGGATTTCAGTAGATCCACCTGTTCTGCTCCCCACTCTGTCTCTGCTGAGTCCTCTCATCCCCTGAACCTCTGGCCGGCACCCCAGTTCTATGCGTAAATAAATAAGTCTTTGGGGAAAAAAAGGAAATATTTTTCTATATTATAGAGGTCAAGCATTTGGGCTCTGAATATCTAATTTTGTGATTGAGAAAGACATTAATTCAGTATCTGGGAAGCAGGGTTATATGCCTGTGTGTGTAAAATCTTGATAACTCACACCTCCATCTGTGTATAAACATATTACACACATATGTAGATTTGTGTGTAGATGTAGCTCTGATGCTATCAAGATTTAATGAGACAATATTTGTGATAATACCAAGTAAAAAACAAAATAAGTCTCCAGTACATGTTAGCTATTATTCTCATGGATAATTTGAATATTCTTTACTATCAGGTAATTCATGATAAATTGTAAAACATACAAAACACTTTACAAGCGAAGTGTTATGTGTTTTATCAATGAAGTGAGTAATATTGGAGACATTGGTTAATTCTACCTGTAATGGCAACTATGGGTATTGAGTAAAAACAAAGGGTGATTTATTTAAACATGGCACCTTTTACATGTTTTTCTACGTGAAAGAGTCTTTCATCAAATATTGCATTTCTATAAATAGTTTAAACATTTTTTACCCAAAAAGGGAGTTAAAGGGATTCAGTATACTTGAGAAAAGAAAATAAGAGCTAAGAAAAGCTGGCAGCAAAAGCCTCTGACACGTGTATTATCTTACCTGGAATCATTTCATTATGAGGTCTAAAATAATAGCTGTTCTCTGGGACTGAGTGAATATAGCTCTAATTTCAGCTTCTAATTTCAGGTTCTCATATATAATTACTCTCTCTATGAGTGGAGAGTAGAGGGTTTTCTGTTACCTTGGGTATGAGCTTTAATTTAAATCCTCAGATTTCCAAAATTCTAATTTAAACTGCAGAGCGGCACAGCTATGATCAGATTGTTCTCCTGCAAATGGGGTTTATAATTTGTGAATCCCAAATGAAACAAATCATTTAGCACAACTCAAAGAGACCAGTTAGTCTATGCTTTAATTTTTTTTTTCTTTCTATAAAATGTAAGAGAAGAAAAGCTTAAATACTATTCTGAGAACCTAATCAAGAAGAACTGTAGAGTTACTCTTGAATTATATGCCCGATGCCAATTTAAATCCAACTCTTTGGAGGAATATTAATAAGTTAAGCTAAAGAAATGGCAAAAATGACAGGGAAAACTTGGTAGCATGTAGCAGATTCTTCACGGCTTATGTCCAAGAGAAAGGCCCTCAGTATCCTCACAGCTGGAGCCCTGGCCTCTGCAGTGGACAGAGCCCCTGCGGCCCTCACATCTCCCAAGGGCATCTGAAATGGCGGCTATCAAGAACGGCGAGCCCCAGGGTGTGCTTTCTGCCTCTATTCCATGTCTCTGGGAGCCCCTGTCCCTAAAAATGACCAGAAGAACAATCTAGAAATAGAGAGGCAGGGAGATATGCTTCCTTTACAGGGAAAATCACTTCTTCTGAGAGAATTAGGCCCCCACAAGCAGACCCAAGTCTCAAGGAAGGTCAAATTTAAATCACTAGCAGTTTGCAAAAAATTCTCTTTCTTTGAGGAGAAACAAGTTAGGGAGCTGTTAGCCACAAGCTAGTCAAGATGTGGAGACACAGGGAGAGTGACCTCGCCCCGTGAGGCGGCCTGCTCAGGGTGGGAGCATGAAGCTTGGCAGGATTGACTTACCTAACAAAAATGTCCTCATTTTATTTTTTTATTTTTTGAAACCGAAGTGAAGGGGATCTGCACCCCTTTTGTTGGGCCCCTTGGCCAGGAGTCCCAGAGGCAGGAATCGCTTCGCACCCCAGAGGCTTCCCTGGGGGTCCCCAGAGGCTCTGGGGCCTGCACCCCTCTGTGGGGTGAGTATCTGGTCATCATACTGAAGACAAGTCAATTAAGAAATTTGTGGGAATTGTATGGTGACTGCAACCAAGATGAAAAGGCTTGCATTGTGCAAAAATGAAAGATGAGGTAAAATATATATAAAATAAAATATGAAAAACATGTATTTGCTTTGCAATACCAATTGGAATAATTTTTATTTACTATGAAGATGCTTATTTAAAAAAACATTCTAAATAAAATGTATAACCTTATGAAAGTACAAGAAAATAAATGTGAATGTAAAAGACAAAAAAGAAAGAAATTTGTTAATCGATTCTTTCATTGGAGTGTTTAATATAAAATACTTAGAGGAAGTCCCGCGATATCTTTAGGATTGCAAACTTGAAAATCGGTGAAAGAGTAGATCTGAGGGAAAAGATACCTATATGGTCTGGAACTTTATAATGATGAGTTTGAGCTGTCTTTTTTTGATCATTACATTAAAAAATGATCAATATATAAAGAAAAGTTAATAATTAATTTTCTCATAAACCCTGGATAAAAAATTAAAACACACTACTAAGAAAGCAGTAGATGAATCAAATTATAAATTATTTGAGACCTCTCAACCCATCAGACCCCTGTGGAATTTTTATCGTCCTTTTCACAGTCTGTCATTTTTTACTTATATCAAATTTATAATTTAAAAGATGTGAAATCTGTGTTGATTTTCAAAACCTTGAATTTCCCTTTTTATCTTTGTATGTAATTAACCTGTAATCAGCATGAGCATGCGACAGCTCTATTTACACAAAAGAGATGCATTCAAAATTGTGATTTTATTCTTTTGGACCAATATTTACTTTAAGGAGAGTAAAATCCAAGGTCTAGTGTACCATCTATTGTGCAGCGAGCTCTATTTTAACTCGTTTCAGCTCGCCGAAGCACCGCTCACCACCCACTGGATGGGAAAAAATATATAGTAAAATCTTCTAAATTATATATTTCAAAATAACATGTTCCATATCTCAGGCTAGCAAGCAGAAGCCGGGAGAGGAGCCGGCGCCTGAGCGCTTCAGGGCCTTGGACTGTGGAGCAGGTGCAGAGAGAAAAGTCTCTCTTTTCACCCCAAAACTGCAAGTGCGGACTCCAGGGGCCTGGGGCAGTCATTGCAAACGTGCGCGTGCAGGGCCGGTGCCAGCGATTTTGCTCCCCCACCTGCCTGCGGGGTACTGGGCTGCAGCTCTGGGGGGAGCATCCCCAGCGGCGCCCCGGAGCAGGACGGTCCAGCCCCTGCCCTGCGCCCTGAGGCCCCGGCGTCCCCCCGGGAAACAAATCCAAGGAGGAAAATAGCAGCCGCGCAGGGTGATGCTCCTGCAGAGCCCTGGGCTAGTTTCCTGCAAAATTAAGGTTGCTGAGCATGATCCCCTCCAGCGCCATCCATGTTGCTGCAAATGGCATGAGTTTATCTTTTTGAATGCTGAGTAATATTCCATGGTGTATGTGGACCACATCTTCTTGATCCAGTCATCTGTTTTTGAGCATTTGGGATGAACCAGAGACACTCTATGTGGGGTGGGTGGTGGGAGGGGAGGGATTGGGGTCAAAATAAGGGGGTTGCAATTGTTTGGGGAATATAAAAATAAAATTTATATAAAAATTAAAATATTCTTTAAAAAATAAAAAAATAAATAAAATAAATATTTTATGACAACCTGGGGAAAAAAAATTAAGGTTTCCGAAACTTCTGGTTTTCTGATTTATTTTCTGTTGCACCACTTTGCAGCCGTGTTGCAACCCAAAATTTAGCATAATCGTGCATCCTCTTAATATGTGTCTGTCGCTAATATTTTGCTGATAATTTTTCTGTCTACATTCATCAGTGGGGTCAGCTGCTAGATTCCATTTTATCTTCCCCTTCACCGAGTTTGGTGCAGGACTGCGTGCGCCTCTTGGCATGCGCTGGGGGTATCGGAAGCGTCATTTTCGGATCTGGCATCATTTTCGGGTCTGGCAAAGTTGGAGCCCAATACAGGCGATGCGTCTGAAGGACCAGTTTAAGGGCTTGTGCTGATTCCACGATGTGCTCCTTCTTCTCATTCCGCCCTCAGGATTTGCATGACGTGTGCCAGGTTGTTCATGGGACACATTTATTTCATCCGTGGAAAGAAGCCGCTGGACACATTTATTTTATCTGTGGAACAGCCGCGAAGGCAACACACGCGCGCACAACGTGGCGACGCGCAGGCCGGGCGGGAAGCCTCGCCCGGCGTCGCCTGCTCCACCTGCTCCCAACCCGGCGCCCCGAGGCCCCGAGGCCTCCCCAGGGGAGAAGCAAATCCGGGGAGAAGAGAAACCGCTCGGGGTCCTGCGTCTCCAAGAGGCCAGGCAAGGCGCGGGGCTTGGGGAGGTGCCTGGCTCGGGGCCCCAGAGCCCAGGAGGCGCAGAGGCCAGGGGCCACCCGCCTTCTCACCTGGACGGCAGCGCCGCGTGCAGTGCAGCCCCGGAGGGAAGCAGAGCTGACCAAGATGAGCGCCCCAAGTGTGTGTGGACAGAGGTCCCCGCGGCCTCCACGGCCAGGATGCTCGGTTTCTCGAAGCTTTTAAGGTCAGTGGAGCAACGTCACCAATTCCTGGTATTTTCCACACCTTAACTTGCAAGGCCACTGCGTGATCCTTGCAGGTGGCGGTCATTTTTTTTTTTTAAATTAGTCATTTCGGAGGATTCCAGACACCTCTTGTCAGCCGTTGGTCACGCTGGCAGGCACGTGGGCGCGCGCGTGGCGACAGCATCCCTGGCCATCCCCGAGTCCCTTGAGAGTCACGCTGAGACTTATTTCCCTAAAATATTCTGCTGTGAAGGAGAGCTCGTTGATTTCCACTGATTTCTGCTGTTTGGAGGGCTGCCAAAACTTAGTGTTTTTGGGGTTTTTTTTTCTCATTGTTAATTGTGTTAAATAATATTTCCCTTCTAGACATTGTGAAATTTCATCGCTAAACTGAGCACATTCCAACTGTCAGACATAATGAATGAAGTGTCTTAACTTATGCTGATAGGTAGATTAAACAATTATAAAACTATCCCACATTAAATGTCCAGCTGACTTTGTGCGAATTATGTGTATATATATTACGTAACGATGTTATTGTGTTCATTTATTTTTTTCCTCCATCTTGAAAAGAGAACAAATAAAAATGCAACACATCCAATGACGTAAACCCTACGAGGGAAAAATTCAGAAGGAAATTCTAGGCGTTTCTGGTTGTGTGCGTGGAGACAGGTGTGTATTTTTGCCCAAATAATTTTAGTGTCAGTTGTATGAAAAGAGTAAAAACGGAACAGGGCGGTGTTAGGAATAAAGTAACATGAAAATGGAGAGATATTTTATTTACAAATCACAGCTTATATACAAGGGCTTGTTCCAGCATTTGGATTATACTTTTCCCAGAGCACCCCTGCTGCTTTTCCTGATCTTCCAAATCAGCTAAATAATATTTGAAACACAGATAGGTACATAGGCCAGGCAGACAGAGGGAGGGGGAGAGAAGCACTTTTTGTATTAATAAAATTGGGAAACAGAATTGGATTAATTCACATTTTCAATTCGGGGCGGCAGGGCTTGGAGAAGCGAGGGCTCGGCAGCTGGTGTGGCCTCTGGCACACTCGGGCCTGTAAGGTGTCCCTTTGCGGGTTCTCGTAGATTTAAGACGTTTCTTGTCCTCTCCTGGCCTTGCATCATTTTCTACTGCAGTAATCCCTTAAATGTAGAGAAAATTCTATACTCAGCATTGATCATCTACACAGTATGTAATATTTTATTTTTAAATAAAGGTTCTTCGAGGCACCTGTCCATTGGGTCAAGTCCAGGCCAGCTTCTCCCTCCCCGATGGCTGAGCTGGATCTTCCTTCCTGGATGTTCATTCTGGCGGCAAGTATGGATGCCCGGCAAGAATTGTTTACTCAGGGACATAGATAATAAGAGGTGGGATCATTACCGTTCATGGTCATGTCATATTACAGAGTGCTACATTGTATTTTAAAATGGTAGAACAAAGAAATTTTAAGCTCAGACTAAATACAGGTATGTTTTGAAATGTTTAAGAAATAAGAAAAAGACTAACGTGTAAGCAAGCATGTGGGGAAAGACAAGAATTAGGAAATATATTATTAAATGTCATTCGTGGAACTATCTCTAAAATTCTGATTATTAATGAATAGTTGTTATTGATCTTTACCCAAAAAATAGACACTGACATAAAATAGCAAATGCTGCAAGTGATGTGCAGTGCTAAACTAAACTCGTGGAGATTGCTGACTGTGATTCCATGAAAGACTCACTTTTTATCAATTGGTATAGAATTTCTGAATAGCAACTGGATATGTGAGATACAAATCAAGCATGAAAGAGACTCTACACCACTTGAGTGCATTCAAAGATTCTCTCATGCATAACTAAATGTGCTTCTATTAATTCTAAAATATGAAATGACAGTTCCAACAGCAATAATCACAACCCCAAATTTTATTTTAATCTAGTTAAATATGAAAATATTTCATCAGAAATGAAATTTTAGTGTCTAACAAATGGGAAAAAGAAGAAATTCTAGTTTTTACTTTTTATGCCCTGGAAAAATAATGAGTGATTGTAGACATATCTCTTGAAGGTTTTGATATAATTGTCACCTTGTGAGTACACAAGAAGGCTGTGGTGTGCATAAACTATCCAGGTTGCACTGGATTAGTTTTCTTAGGCTACCTGATATAGTTGTCAAAATTCTGAACCTTAGCTCTACAAAAAAAGAGAAAGGTTGAAGAACACAGTCTGTTACCAGTGATCTAAAATATATAGGAAGATAATTTTAAATTGCAACTCAGTACAAATCTGCTTGAAAGCTGCTGAGGAAATGTGGACTAGACATTCGTCATTCTTTGCCTCTAATTCAAATGTCACAAATCTGTCTTCAGGGCAAGATCAGTGTGCTGTCCTCATCTTTCCCAACTGACCAGGGAAATATTAATCTGAGGTAGTTGATCCAGTACCATGGGTATTTTTCACCTTTTTTTTTTTTTCCTTATTTAGTACCTTATGTTAGTGGTGAAGATGCATTTGAAGGTAATAGGCTTTTCACATTAAAATGTCATTAAATCTGAAAACAGTAATAATTCTGGCTTTTCCTGATAATTCTGGAAACAACAAATCCAACATCTCTGCTTAGAACTGCCCAGAAAGTCCACTAACACGACCAAATGTGTTTGGAGAACAAAGCCAAAGATATTGAACTCCCTCCACTGGCGTAGCTACAGGACATGCCACCTCTAATGCTTCATCCGCATTTTACAGCTTTACATATATTCTTTATGCGAAGTTTGGGCAGGAGATGGCCCAAAAAGTAAAGTTTCACTTTTAATGAGAAATTGAGCATCAAATTTCTTGTTTCAGGAAATTTGATGATGAAAGACCCGCATACACCACCTGTCTCTCTCCAGTCACACCTGCATGGCACAGGGGCACACGGCAGGCGTGCATACCTGACTCATACACACCCAGGGGGCAAAGCTGGTGACTCAGCATCATTGTGAACCTCAAAAGTAAGCATGGAGAAGTTGACCAGCAGAGATAAGCACAGATGGGGAAGTGTAGGATACACTGTCAGGGAGCACGCAGTTGGAGATGTCCTTTCTCAAGAGATGACTATTCTGAATAGGTGTCATTCAATTCTGATATATAGCTTTCTCTTTTTCATTTTTGTTTTTGCATAGAAGAACTGGGGTGCGGGCCAGAGGAACAGGGGTGAGAGGATTTACCAGAGACAGAGTGGAGAGCAGAACAGGTGGATCTACTGCAATCCACTGCTGAGGGGAGCAGCGGGGAGCCAGGAGAGGTCTGCCATGCCATGTGGGTAGCTCCCTGGCCAGGGATCCAACTGAGGCCGTAGAGATGATAGCCTGAGACTCAACCCCCAGGTCACCAGGGAGGCCCAGTTTCTGATATATAGCTTTCTTTTGCATTAGCAAAAAGTGAAAGATTGCTATTAATACCTTCATTACTGACAATGTAACTTCTTTTTTACTGTAAACATGAATACATGTTTCAGTACAGCATGGCACACTGGTCAAAACAATGTTATTATGAAGTAATGCAATCTCTGGTGAAAAATACATATTCAGTCAATCATGGTGTGCCTGCATGGATGAGCCGTGTATGGTGAGGAACCCAGGCTTTCAATATAATCTAAACAGATAGCTTGTTGGTATAATTGTCATGGAAGAATTTGTCAAATACGAGACCTATCAAAACACAATCCAACAAACACCCTTCATTCACTAGGCTTTTTTTAAAAGATTTATTTATTTATTTATGCAAGCATGGGGTACAGTCAGAAGTGCAGGAGGGTGAGAGGATCCACAAGAGACAGAGCGGGGAACAGAACAGGCAGACTGGCGAAATATACTGCTGAGGGGAGCAGCGGGCACGGCAGGAGAGGTCTGTGTGCCATGTGGGACCCTCGCCTGGCTGCTGGGGATTGAACCAGCGCTACAGAGGCTGTGGGCAGCTTTGCAACCCAGCGCTCAACCGCTGCGCCACAGGGGAGGCCCCACTAGGCTTTGGTTTGAACAACAGAGAATGTATCGTCTTCATTGAAAATATTATGGTCAAGTGAAAAAAATCAACTGAAATAGTCAACAATTTAGTGGGCAAATTGGATAATATCATTGTCAATTTTATAAAAATATTTCAGTAATAAACTATAGTCCAAGAAAAGCCTTTGTGAGATGATATTATTATATCTGAGCACCTGCTTAAACTTAGTGAACAGTCGTGAGTCATTCCATGATAACCAACGTAACAGGTGGTATTTTTTTTTTCAGTTTTGCTCTAATAAATACAAATATTTTTACTTTAGAAATATACCTTTGAGGGCCTCCCTGGTGGCGCAAGGGGTTAAGATGCAACCTATAAAGCTGTCCACAGCCTCTGCAGCATGAGTGCAATCCCCCAACCTGCCAGGGAGAAACCCACATGGCAGGACAGACCTCTTTTGTCTTGCCTGCTGCTCCCCTCAGCAGTGTATTTCATCAATCTGCCTGTTCTGCTCCCCACCCTGTCTCTAGTGAATCCTCTCACCCCCACACCTCTGGCCGTATGCCAGTTCTTGTATGCATAAATACATAAATTTTTTTAAAAAGAAATATACCTTTGAAAAGTGGCTGAATTAAGATTATACAGTCCATCAAAGCCATAACACAACATAGACCGTGAATGACCAAACCTCAATCCATCGGAAATACATTCCATTTCGTACTTAATTCCCGCTCACTCGTCCAGTAAGTCTCAGTTATCGTGAGGAGCCTTGACTTGAGCAGCCCTCGTTTGACATCCTGATTACATCAAGCATGTCTCCTCGGGTTTCTGGGCCTCCTGTACTTTCATCAAAGCAACAGTTTCTACCAATAAGGAACAGCTTGTTCAGTTGGCTCTAAGGTTATTAATGGCAGCGACATCGTCTTGTTCACTTTGGAATCCAAAACCGTAGCGTGGAGCTGGCTCAGAGCAGGAGTTAGACTGAGCTGACTCCGGGTGGGAAGACACTGTCTAAAAAATATTTACTCTTGACAGTTGCCTCTAGCTTGGCTTTCTAGGAAACAAGTTCACTTATAAATACATCAACAATTAGAGAAGTTGTTTTTAAAGCATTCTCATATTGAGATTAACATGGAACAGTTCTCCTGACAGCTCTGCGTGGAGGAAATACACCAGCAATTTCTCCTCACAGCTTGTCGCTATTGACTTCAGGGCCTGGCTACGCCTGGAATTCACTGACTCAGCCACACTGGGGAGACCCCCACGTTCTCAGAAGGCAGGGCTGGCCCACGACTGGCCCCGCGCAAATGATGTGGCCGCTGCTAAATAGAAGTCTAGTGAGCGATGCTGCCAGCAGGCGGGATTACAGGCGATGGGCTTGTGTCCACCTGGATATGTGGCCCACAGACCCCGGAGGGAGCACACACAGCACCTAAATGTCAGCTGAACAGGTGGTTGGGATATTAAGGTGTGCTGTGGAGTCTCTAGCCAAGAGGAAATATAAAGTTCTCAGCTGCAAAGCTCTTAGCTTTTGCCAAATGAGCTGACAGCAGATGCTTTGACTTCTGAGACATGAGTGGTTGCAATATATTTGTGAGTTCATTTGTGCAGTGAATTCTCGTGGAAGCAATACTTAGTCTGTCCAGTGTTGCTGTCTTCTCTACAAGTTGTAGACAAGCAGCATAAATAAGGACGTACATAGAGAGTGGGCCACGGCATTTAACACACTCAGATGAGCTCTTAACGGTTCTCCATTATGCTGAATGATCTCGAAAGGTAGCAATCTGTAATTTTCCAGAAACTCGTTTTATGTCCCATGCATATAAATGCTAATCTGTAAATCAAAGTAACTTAAAAACAAAAGTTTTAGAATTTCAGTATCGTTTACTTGTCTACTTACTTTCAATAAACAATAAGTCACATACATATATAAATTATTTCTTAGTGGAAAAT
The DNA here is from genome assembly GCF_014898055.3 of Talpa occidentalis. Taxonomy (NCBI): domain Eukaryota; kingdom Metazoa; phylum Chordata; class Mammalia; order Eulipotyphla; family Talpidae; genus Talpa; species Talpa occidentalis. Next base: position 117,421,540 of record NW_023605194.1, read on the forward strand.
GAATAGTATGTGATGCAATTTAACTAAAAGATTAAACTTTACGTATATGTTATCTGACGGGATTCATTTGACATTTTTGCGGAGGTAAAATCAGAAAAAATAGGAAAAACTTAGGATATATAATCTCATATAATGATGACCGGTGATTTTTTTATATTTACATTTTAAGAAACTGCTCCATGGAAACACTTCATGTATTATTTGACTTTATGCCTTTAGCTCATGTCTATAAACATTATCAAAATTAAAGAATTCTTTAATCATCTCCCTATAAGAAAAGTAGCTCCTTCTTAATACGATTGAAATATAATTTTATAAATTAACCTACACTTTTGCTTCCAAAATTTCTACTTTCTCTATGAAATAATAATTACAAGATATTTTTCTAAATTATTGATCAGATAGCACAGTCATATATTTGTATAGTAAGTACTACATTCACATATGCATGTCTGAATGGCCTTGTATTTCTCTGAATTGATTCTTATTGTAAGATTCTATGTCAACCCAATACTATGAAGCACAAGGAATGGATTTCCTGCCAGGAACGCCCCTCAGTAGTCTCCAAGGACCCAGCCACAGCTGATAATCCTCTCCCCTGCATCCGCATCGTGTGAGTGTCAATGGCCTTACACGTGTTACAACCATTCATCTATAGGACACACAGCTCTTATTCCAGAATATGGCATGATAAGTGAATTCTGCTCCCTGAATTCCTAGCCTTTCTTTCCAGAGATTATGACCTAGTTTCTGACCACATTCTCCAACTTTGTGGAGGTTACAAGCCTTGTTGTGGTCAGAATATTTTTGACCATCTCTGTCTTCCCCACTCCATAGCAGCTACACAAGGCAGCTGTGTTGTTAGGTTCAGATCCTCAGAGAGACTTCAATGAGTAATGCCCCAGAAGAGCAAAAAGAGGGAGGCTCATGTGCTCTTATGAAGATGGGGAGCAGCACTAGTGGTTGAAAAGTAGGACATGACAGCATCGCAGCCCAGAGCTGCACATCACCAAGCAACAGTTAGAGGTTTAGTGGATATCTGTTTGTGGAACTCACAAGTGTCATCTGCAGTGTTCCGTCTCTTGTGTTTTAAAATATCTAGAAGCACTCAGATTTCAGCTGTTGGGCCTTTGTGTAAAATATCAACACTTTACTGAGCTCTAATTCTTTGTAAAACCTTCATAGAAGTGTTGTGCTCACCCTCTTGATGAAAATTTTTCTTGGATGGAAAACTATATGATATAAAAATAGCATCCCATTCCACTAAAAGCAAGCAGACCGACAAGATAGTTAACAAATATCACCTATGGCAAAAAAAAAAAAAAATATATATATATATATATATATATATATAGACCTCTAATAGATAATAATTTGGGTCCTGGTTCTGACATGTTATACAAAAACACAGGCTCAATCCAATCCCTTTGCACAGTGTTCCCTCAAATAACAGAAAATAAGTTAAATATCCTCCTCCAAGCTCAATTTAACTAAGATGTTTTTCCAAAGATATCCCTTCAACATGTCAGAAAGAACTTTCGTGAAATATAGCCTTATTTTTCTCTAAACATTCAAGTCTATAAAAGTTACACTAACATTCAGACAGAATTCAGGGAAGTATGCTCTTTTAGGAGACAAAAGCTATGTCAGAAATCAAAGTAAATAAAGTAGATAAAGTAGATTTGTCTTTTTATTCACAAATATATTGAAGCTTAGATAATTGAGAGCAAAGGAAAAAAAAAGAAAGAAACCAACAATAACTCCAGCATTTTATAGATACAATTTTTTATAACTGTGCTCTGTAAATTAACATATGAAGTGATGCGGGATTTAGGGTTTTTATCATTCTTTTTTGGAAACGCTCTAGAAAACAGTCCTGTAGAATTTTGTAGAGTGAAAAATTACAGTAATATTGATCCCTTAAAATGCTATTTCTGCTACAGATTGTCAAAACCAGCACCTCTTAATCTGGACTCTATTTTTGTATTAATATATCTAATATAAAGTAGGTGTTATGATTACATATTTGCATATGATCTACCCATGATATAAAGTAAGTAACTCTGAGTGTTTTTAAAATAAACGGATTTAATGAAGATGTAACCGCTTTTACAGTCCCCGTGATCCCTTGTTCTTTATGCGCATTTCTGTCTAATTCCTTGTCGCCCCAGGACGTTTGATTTTAGTACAGTTTATGCCCCAAGTTAGTTATCCTTTTTAGCTTTGTATCCTTGACCAATTTAACAAGAAAGAATTTTATCTTCCTTCTGGGTGGCTCTTGAAGATTCTGAACAAGAGCAAGTGAAACGTGAACTCTGCTTTGCTCCTGAGTGGTTTTCTGAAGGCCCAGAGGGTTCCTCACCGGCTCGTGTAACTTTCGTGCCCGCCCTTTCTCGGCGGGGTGTAGGAGAGGATTTCTCCAAGTCCCTGATATTCAGAAATGAATCAACAAATTCCTTTACTAGCAGCCGGTAGCCTGTCCAAATTTAAATGTATTTCATTGGTTTGACTTCATGAATTTATGTTAAATATCTGGTATCACTTCATAAGCCACTTAGTCGCTTTTAAAATTCCAGAGTTGAAAAAAATCAACCTCAACCTTTTGGGGATTCTGGTCTGAGGAGCTGTGTGGACACAGGTGACCGCCAATCTGTTGCTCAGAAAGTGGATTTGCTTTCTATGCTGGAATTTTCTTCAAAACAGAAGAAATTTTTTAATGGGAGACGTCTACTCTTTGCCACGAGTCCATTAATCCAAACCCAAGCCCAAGCCCAAGGCGGTGGTAAAACGGTTGTCAAATCTATGAATCTGATACGTTTCCTGAAGAGACACTTGGGGTCTGGAGACTTGCTTGGTGGTTTGAGCGTCCGCTAGAGATTGGAAGTGGCAAGAAACAGAATAGATTTGCTGCTGCTGCTGACGGGCACAGGGTGGATCCCAGGGGTGTGTGTGTGTCCATCTTTCTCATGACGCTTACCCATGCCGCCTGATTGTGTGGTTTATACATCTTCATCTGTACACAACAGGTAACCCTTCCCAAGAAAGTTCTGTACCTGACTTTATACTCAGCCCTCACAATACTTTCTTGGTGACTTTCAACACATTTTGTTTAAATGCCTGTGTGATGGGGCCAGACGCCCTCTCTCATCCGCCGACCATGAGGGTGTGTTGCTTGTGTGTTGACCTAAACAGATACTCGAGTTGAAATGTATAGGTCACTCTCAAACAGGTGTGGCTTTCGTCCCAGAGAAGCTCGCAATGCTTTTATGGAGTCATAAAATCATTCAGTTAAATTGCCCACGTTATCTTCTTTGCTCTAAAGCCGTCGGGCCTTGACCGCCATAGGCCTGTCTGTGATGGCACCACAGGGGCACGCCTGTGAGCAGACAACACAAACTTCTGTCTTGAGAAATACACACAGGATGGTCACCGGGAAGTCTTTCCTCATGATTTTGTCCAGAACAGCCCCTTTCTGCTGGCGGGCTTTGCGGTGAGAACATTTGAAATAAAGAAATGCTAACATAAAGAAGTTAGTTTCCCAGTTCTGAAAATTACTTTTTTAAAAAATATTTTTTTTCAAAAGAGAAATTAGCAAGAGGGAATTTATTGCTTATGTTGCTTTTTTGAGATTTATAAATATATTCTTAACAATATGAAAAATTCTCAGGCAGGCAGAGGGAAAGAGCTGGATAATTATGTTTTGTATAGTGCTATGATGTAGAGTCATGCATTCAAGCAAACTGTCCAGTACAGATGATGTAAAGTCGTATGCTATCCACCAGAACCTCCCTGGATGATACACATGGCCCACGCATGTTCTGTCCCATATATCAGCTCTGTCTGTATTAACAGAAGAAATGAATTTTTAATTTATTTCATTTTAATTAATTTTAATTTACATATTCACCTGTGGTTAATGGCTTTAAGATAGGACAGGAAAGCAAGGATTGATACATTCTACTCAGTGGAGACTCCACGGGTAAGTTTGGGTCTTCTACAATATATTCCATCTAACTTTTGTGAAAATCATTACCTCCAGCTTTTTATAATAAGAAATTGCCAGAGGGATTCACAGAAGCTTAATTGTGGAAAGAAGAAACAAGTATAGATTCACTGCCATATTAATTAGTGTTTAAGAGCAGTAGGAAATACAGAGAGAGAGAGAGAGAGAGAGAGAGAGAGAGAGAGAATCAGGATAAGAAAAGCTACTTCTTGGAACTACACAGGAAACAAGAAAATGCTCTATTTCTTTGGCCAATTTTGACATTTCTGTAAGACTGCCAAGAAAATAGAGCAGGTAAAGAAAAAAAAATGTCCAATTAGAATATGGTTTATAGAATTTTACTCCTTTATTTAACAAACAGATAATCTTTATTTGTTTGCGGTTGACTTGATGAAAAAATATATAAATCATTTTTATCATTTTCCTTATTTCCAATTATTTTGCATGACTTTTCATGTTTGGTTTTTTTGGGTTATTTTTTTGGTTTTTTGTTTTTTGTTTTTGTAAGAAGCCAAGGAATATTCACAACGTCCTTGTCTAAGTTACTTAGATAATTTGGAGGACTCTGAGTCTTTCTTTGATTTGGCTTAAAAATGTACCTTTCTGTTGAAAAGTATCAACAACTTGATGCCATCCTTTCTCGTGAAACGTCTGTGTAGGTCAAGTACTACAGACCAACTCAAGATCAGTACATACGGCCACGCAATAGAGTGAAGTAAAGCTGAATAACAATATTTGAGTAAACACAAGGAAGTCTTGAGAGGGAAAAAAGGATGAAACAAAATGAGATAATAACCCAAAGCCAGCAAATCTAGCCGTGGTTGGAAATCCAGCTTCTAACTCAGTGATTTCACAACCCTCCAATGTGCCTACTGAGTAAGGCGAGAAGATTTTAAACACCAGCTGTTTAAAATCTTCAGTTTTAGAGCTTTTGGGAGAGAGCGAAGCAGTAAGAACAAATGGAGCTGCGTCTACAGAGAAACGCAGCTGATGAAAGTTCCCAAGCCCCTTTCTGTGGGGCCTGGGCTGGGACTGAAGACCTGGGCTCTCTGGGGCCGATGGCGCTTCTTGGCAGGTCGTAAACAGTAGCAGAGCGTTGGGCAGTCTTGAGGGAGTCAATTTTAGACAGAGACCTCAAACACACAGACCTTTGCCAACTTCAAAAGCTACCCTACAAGGGAGATAAAAGGCTAAGCTGGCCATTTTGGACAAGATAAGCAGAATGTTTTTGCTGCCTTGTGGTGCTGAGCACGAAAGTGTGAGCTTTCAGTCCCCGCCAGGAACCCACAGAAAGCTCTGGAAAACTTCTCATTAGCCGTGGGTCCCTGAGGACAGCAGAAAGGCCTGCCTGGCACAGGAAAGAGGCCATCTTCGGTGGAGGACAGATCATAAAGTCTGATTTCAAGTTCTAAAGTATACTTCGACACCTGCAGCACAAGGAGGAGAGACAGGTAGGTGATCAGAAATTGTATTCTCATGAAAGGCCTGTTAAGCAAGTGATTGATGTTCAAGATGGCTGCTGCTTGGTTCAGGTGTTTCTGGTTGACGCCAGGTTATGTAAGTTTTGGGTGCCCTCCGTTGAGGACCCGCATGCACTGGCTGACTGCTGCGACTCCAGCCCCATCCCTCACCGCGCCTAGGCCCCTTGAACCCCACCTACCACCTCTCCCGCTTTCCTTCATAAACCAGCCATTGATCTTAGAGTCCAAAGCCTATTTTTTTTAATTTAGTTCGTTCATCTGTTTGTTTCTTTTCTCTATGCACCACATATGAGTGAAATCATATTTTGTTTTATTAGTAAGAGGCATATCTCAGCAAACCATGCATGCAAAGTCAATTATCGGAAAAGCACCACCATAGGTACCATGGAGGTGACTCAGGCATCATTTTTTTTTAATATTTCTTTTTTTTTTGTTTGTTTTTTTAAGATTATTTATTTATACAAGCACTGGGTACAATCAGAAGCGTGGGAGGGTGAGAGAATCCACCAGAGCCAGAGCAGGGAGCAGAGCAGGCAGAAGGACCGAAGTACACTGCTGAGGGGAGCAGCGGGCAAGACAGGAGAGGTCTGCGCACCATGTGGGACCCTCGCCAGCGGCCGAGGATTGAACCGGCGCTGCAGAGGCTACGGGCAGCTTCGCAACCCAGCGCTCAACCGCTGCGCCACCAGGGGAGGCCCAGGCATCATTTTTTTAAATACAAAACTACCCAGTCTAGAAAATATGACTCAGGATGCAAACGACTCATGTAAATGTCAGTATAAAAGGAGAATGATCTGGAAGAAACAGGTTTTATTTAGTGTCTGCCAATGCAACAAACATGAGCTCCCCACTGGGATCCAGCCAGAAGGAAATACCCCAGTTCCTGAAATACTGTTTTGTGAGTTTAAAAGCTATAACTATTTCCTCACAAAAATAGCATAAAAATTACTACATTATAAACATTTAATCATGAGATTCAGAGAAGAGAAAGATTGAGCAGTTACTACTAGAAAGCGAAGGTGTGAGAATCTAGGCCAAATCCTACGTTCTAGGGTCTTAGTAGGACAGTTATTCACATGAAATGAGAGTTTAAAATAAGGACATAAGGAATATAAATTGTGGAAAAACCCTCAAAAAATAAATGTCACTTGACTTGGCCAGGAAATGCCATATTTAAATACAGTTGCCCTAAACAAGGCCTTTTTATTCTGAGTAATTAATTTTAAAAGATATTTTACATTAGCTACTTAAAATAGATTTGGTGGAAAATATTTAACATTTTGAAGATAATTAATGTAACATTTACTTAAATTAGCAGTATAGTGCTAAACACTTTTGAGAAAAAAATCACAAATTTTTTGTTTCAACTAGCTTGCATTAGCTCCCTTTTGAAGAGTCTTAGAACACTATGAAGTCGCCATTGCAAAAGGGAAAGTCAACCGAGTGTCCCTGGCTAATCTTTCCGTAAAACAGTTGCAACGTGTTAAAATCCCACTTGTATGTGGTCCCGAAATAGAAGTAAATAAACTTTAACCCTGTGCGTGTGTGTTCAAGAATCACAAATCTGATTAACATGATCACATTATGAAATATTCTGCTGGAGAGGGTAAGATTGCATTTTAATATCGGAATTACAAGGAAAACTCTGCTTTGTTTTAAATTGCATATTAAAGCACAAGGGAATGCCCGCTGAATGGAAAGAACGTCTATCTGTCAGCGCAATTAAAATTCGGCTGGCATCTTAGGAAGGATGGAATGAAATCATTTTGAAGAAATCAAATTAACGAACACAATATCCATACAAGCATGGGAGGAGGAGCATTTTCTTAGCCAGGCTGTTGGAAAGCAAAGCAAACACCAGCCCCACTTCTGGGTCATCTGTGCGGATGCATAAGATGTTCCCGTCTCCAGCCCCACCTGCCTGCTGGGAGCTGGGTCTGCCTGTACCTGAAGGTATGGAAAGTTGACAAGCGATTTTATCAAATAAACAATTTTATCAAGGGGCCAGCCAGGAGAAAGAAAAATACATTCGTATGTGTACAGGAAGAATTTAATACAAACAATTATTAACTGAATAGAAATTATTTAACTTAGCAACGGAAAAAGCAACAGCAAACTCCTAGACTTCATGGACACAGTGACCTTCAGGTAGCGGCCACGCGGCCAGCCAGGCCTGCAGGACCCGGAAGAGGGGTGCACAGTGGGGCCTGGGGTGGGTGTGGGCGGGGGGCGCATCTGGAGAGGGGAGAACTTGTCATACACAGCGCGGTCAGCCAACGACACTTCTGTAAGCACGATACAATTAAAACATTAACATCAGCCTTCAGAGGAGAGCCACGAGGAGCCGCTGGTCAGGCTGGAGGGATGAGGGGAGCCCTGCCCCCGGGGGTGGCCCTGGGGGGAGACCTGCCTCCCAGGAGGGCACGCAGAGAGGTAGCTGGGCCTTTGCGGTGGGACTGGCATTTGCGCTGTCACCATCCAGTACTGTGGCACCCCAGCCCCACAGCCACTGGCATCCTGACCTGTGACCACAGCCGGGGGGGTCAGAGGGGTGGGAGGTGGAGAGTTTGAGCGGTGGGGGGTTCTCCAGATTGGGGTTCTCCAGCTCAAGTTTGGGGTTTTCCTTGGAGTCTGTTGAGATACAAGGTCTCTCACCAACTGGGCTGCTGATTGGAACAAAGCTGCGGAGTCCAGACACCCCTGAGAACGACACAGGGGCCAGGAGAACAACCCCTGGCCCTGCCACAAGCCTGCAGGTGAGCTGGATCCCAGCTCCACGCTGGGGCCTCAGACCCTGCCAGGTCAGGAGGGGTTCGCTGCGCTGGGGTGGGCAGAGTTTGCTGGCCTTTAAATAGAGGGGGTCAGCCAGCAGAATTCACACCTTCCCAGGGTAATTTCATGAGAATCAACTGTCTACAGTAACAGAATTCAGAATATCACGGTTCAGATTTAACTATGACAGAAACAAAAATGACTTACTCTTTGGATAAAAAAATCCTTCGTTACTTATTGCATCAGTCCCATTTGTATGCAGAATTAATTATCTACCAAGGAAATGATGTACTTTCACTTAAGGATCAAACTTTTAAGCAAATGCAGGGGACTGAACTGCCGCTTGATAAATCAAGTCACAACTGAGCAAGGAGGTAATCAATTCTTTTATCAGCAAGTAGAGTAAGGCAAAAATGTACAGTCGCAAGAAATCCAAAAGTTATTTTCGCAGCAAACTTTCACCTGTTATTAAACTGTTTTTAGTTATTAGCCTGACAGATCAAAGATGCTAATGTGTGTAGGTGGAAGCAAAATGTTCTCGTGTAATTAAGTGTAATACGTAGGCAGGAATAATGAATCCTTGTTACGTGTCTGCAGTTTGGAAGCTGGGTGACCTCTGAGTGGTCTCTGACCTCTCTGATCTTCGAAAGGCAGGTGATTTTCTGTACAATTGTGGATATTAGTCCATGGATTCCTTCAGGCAAAAAATTCAAATGGTCAAAGTACTGAAAATGACATAGAAAAGTGACAAGCATCTCATGTCATGATCGTGCTCGTGGTTTTTTTGGCCAGTATCGGATCTTGAGTGCGTCCCCTCCTCTGCCACAGGCCTCAGCTCCGCTGGCTGCAGCCTGGTCTTCTTCTAACCCGTTTCCAGTCTTATCTGAAAGTGCCTTTGTCCTGCTCTCCCGAATGCTTGGTTCTACGTCCTCTGCTTGCCTGAGTCTGGCACATGCTCAGTCACCCTGTTGTCACTCATCACCACTCATCAGGATTTGGTTCCTCCTCCGTTCTTCCTCACAGTATTTTCTGGAAGAGCATCTTGTAGGTTTGCATGTCTGTGTAGACACAGAGAGGGCAGAAGGATGAACAGTGGGGGATTGTTCTGAATGATAGCAATTCCTCTGTTTCATTAGGCGTGTGCATGTTTAGGGACGTGTGTGTGTGTGCGCGCGCACACTGAGCACAGAGAGCTGAAGACGGAATAATGCTATTAAAATTGGTGTTACTCAGGCCTCCCCTGGTGGCGCAGTGGTTGAGCGCTGGGCTGTGAAGCTGCCTGCAGCCTCTGCAGCACCTACCGGTTCGATCCCCTGCCACGGGGCGAGGGTCCCACAGGGTGAACAGACCTCTCCTGCGGCCCGCTGCCCCCCTCAGCCGTGTATTTCTTCATCAGTCTGCCTGCTCTGCTCTCCCCTCTGACTCTGGTGAATTCTCTCACCTTCCCACACTTCTGACTGTACCCAGTGAGTGTATAGATAAATAAATAAATCTTTAAAAAAAAATAAATAAATCGGTGTTACTCTATGGATTAGTCTGATTTCAGCTGTCTGCGGGAAAGTTATGGTAGTTATGATAACACAAACCTCGAAATGCAGTTGGAGGTTGGCCTCAAAAAATTAAGTATATTCTTTAAAATTGTTTTTGATGGCTATTTGAAGTCTGGCCGGATGTTGACATTAAATGGAGAGTATTAATTATAATACACATATTTCTATTGCTGCTACAAATATTGTTCTGTGGTTTCTAAAACCACTTCCATTTTAAAACTCATGGGAACATTTATTTTTATAGTTTGCAAGACACTCTCCAGATTGCTAAAGTTCAAGGAAAATTTCATCAAGTCTTAAATATACTCTTTGCCACTGGGTATGTTTCCTCAGGTTTTCTATTTGCCAGTAGCAAGTGCTCATTTGTCAGAAGCAAATGTATATGTTAGCGAATTGTATTTAGTGATTGTTTCAGAAATATTGTTTTATAGAATCAAAATTTCATAAATTTTGTTTTGATTTCATAAAACAGATGTGAAAATCAGACATACCAAAGAAGATATATTCCAAATATTGTTTTTCCTATAGAGCCTATTGTAAACTTCTGATAAAATGTCAGTTTTTTACTGATTAATTTCCCATCACAAATAATGAGAAAATATGAATATCTAATTTGTTATATAACTGAGTACAGGCACATTTATTCCCAAAAAAAACCCAACTAAAAATAGACTCATATACAACACAAATTGGCGATATTCATTATAGGTATCTTTATCTTATAGCATCTATTGTCAAACAGCAGACAATTTAGTCTTGTATTAATTTTAATAAATACTAATCAAACAAAATATGTTAGAGCTAAATTGAATAAGCTAAGAAACATATGTATTAAACAGACTATTTGCAGTGATTAATTAGCATGAGATAAATAATCCAAATTTTAATTTGGGTGTATCCCAAAATGATAACTCAAATTTGATCAGTCATTGGTCATACTGGAGAAATGACTTTTGTTTTCAGTATATGACATTATTAACAGATTATGTCATCTATTGATATGTCTATAATTTTAAAATGGACATACTTGATATCTGTACCCAAATTGCTGGTTATAAAAAGCTATAATTTAAAAGAAAGTATTGCTGTATACAATGGTTGCAATTTTACAAACTATGAAATTTCAGTTTTCCATCCAATTGTAACTGCCCAAGGTTAGAAGGAATATCATTAAGTCAATTTACCACTATAAATGTCCCCATGCACTTTATTTTATGGTAATTTTTCTTGAATTTTAAGAATAGAAACAATTTCTATTTCTTTAAATCGAATAATGCTATCGCTACTGAACACAAGAAAGAAATACTGAATTTTAATCACATTTTTAATCTTCAAAAGTATTTCTAACGCACAAAGCAAGAACTATTTAAGATCATAATTAAATTAACTTAGTACTGGCTAGGAACTAAAAGATAAGAAAATACTCGCCTTCTTATTGGTTCCGCTAAGCCCGAAGTAAAGGGCGGCGTGAAGGTATGACTGTCCCTCTAGGCCTCTCGCCTCCACCCTCACCTGCAGCGACAGCCACCAGCCCTCCCTGGCACCGGGCAGGTCCTTTCGATGACACAAGCCCAGCTGCTGTGCGGGGACAGCGGCCAGAGACCCTCTGCAGTGGCCCAGAGCCCCTCGGCGCTGTCCTTCTGCTTGGGAAGTCACCAGAAGGCGTCGGAGACAGACTGGGAGAGGCAGGAAGGGGTGGTCACCAATAAAAGGACAGAGTTTTGCGCAAAATATTACATAACATGGTTGGGAAAGAGAGATTCAAGATCTGCAAAATAGCAGCCTTACCTACTGCTGGAAGCCAGATTCCCAGGACTCCCCGCAGGCGAGGGCTGGGCCTGTCAGGAGCTGGAAGCAGCCGCAGGTGCCGCGCAGAAGCTCCTTTTCCTAACATGCGACCTACTGGGTGCGCGTCACCATCGCTTGTCTCTTCAACTGGATAAATTAGAAGTCGCTCCATATAAAGAAAGGTTGGAGACGACCAATTTGGCCCAAGTTCTTCATTTTACAAAAGGAAAATTGAGGTTGAAGAGGTTAAATGATTTTTTCATGGTCATGCATATATTCACGAGGAAGCCATCCCAGATCTCTCTTCTCTGCCACCTTCCAGTGGCCAGCACACGCTCGGAATGGGAGATGTGCAGTCCCGAGACCCCGTCTCACGTCTCCGGCTAAAGGAGGGTGAGCATACACCCGCCTGCTGACTGATGTTTATCAATACACCTTTCCTATACAGAAAGACCTTCTCTAAATTTCATCTGCATACTAAATCAGGAAAAAAAGTTTTGAAAATTTGAGAAGTGCGATTTACAATGTTACTGGAAATTTTAGTAGTATATCTATCTCAGATTCTCTTTCTTTCTTTTTCTCTAAGTTTGTCGTATTGATAGGAAACAGGCACACTGGACAGTTCAAGTCAGGGGCACAGGTGACTGTTCCGCGAGCTGACCCACTGCTGACCTGGCGGGGTGCTCAGGGAAGGGCCCTCTGAGGCCATCCTACAATACCCCCCTTCTTACTCTCTGTCATGTGGGACTCTCCATGTCCCAGCCTCTGTGACCCCAAGGTCCGCTGCATCCCCCACACCCTCCCTACGTCCTGGACTAGACTCTGAATTTTCCTGCTGTCCTCAGATTATTTTTCTTATTATTTCCCTTGGAGTTGTTCAAAGGTGCATGTGCACATAAAATGCATGTAACCTTGCTGGGGTTCAGCTTACAAAGGCTTTACTTAATGTAATTATGATGAACTAATATTTCACCAGGATATGATCAAAGCGAGTTTCGTTTTAAAATATATTTTTTTAAGATTTATTTATTTATGCATACAAGAGCTGGGGCACAGGCCAGAGATGTGTGGGGGGGGAGAGGATCCACCAGAGACAGAGTGGGGAGCAGAACAGGCAGACTGACTGAAATCCACTGCTGAGGGGAGCAGCGGGCAAGACAGGAGAGGTCTGCTATGCCATGTGGGTAGCTCCCTGGCCGGCTGGGGATGGAACTCGTGCTGCAGAGGCTGCGGATTGCTTCATAGTGCGGTGCTTAACCCCTTGCGCCACCAGGGAGGCCAAAAAATATCTTTTTACTATGATAATTATTGCCCTAGACTTTCTTATGAAGAAATATAAGAGTTGTTTTATAGTAAGAAGGGCTCAACAGATAGAGAAGCAGCTTCTCCAAAGGGGGAAAAACTAAGTTAATAAGCTCTCTGCTCCCACACAAGGTAGAGCTGCATTAGCAGGATCTGGAGCGGCGCTGGCTGTGTTGTTTTCCCTGGCCTGGGCTCAGCTCCTAAGTACTGAGTCACCAAATTGAATGACATTGCCCTGTTTCATTCTTCTGCAGTGTGGATCAACGTGTGTCAATCATCATAAGCTTCCGCATCCCTACACAAATTTGTCATCAGCGCTCATGAATGTATTCACCATATTTTGGAGACAAGCGTTTAAACCCCGCGATATACTGGCTGCCCCACCGTGTGGCTTCAGCATTGGCGATTTGTCTGTTATCAGGATGAACAAATAGCAACAAAACATCACTGTCTTCTGTCTCTGCTGACTTGGATCTGTAAGGATTTGAGAGCTTAGCACTTCAAGCATCCTTGACAGTCACGGATAGGCGGGGGATGAGGATTTTTAGGTCGTGTTGCTGCTCTGATGCTGGCGCGGTGGGTCCTGCCCCTGTACCTGTGTCCAGACCCACAGGCAGCCGGACCAAGGCCAGCGACAGGGGTGTTTGGGCACCAGCGCGTCAGCAGGACTCATGTTGGGCCTGGGGGGTAAAGCTGCTGCTGGAGGGACCAGAGTGGGGGGCCGGGTGTGTCTGGGAACCCCTCTACCACCTGCTGCATGTTGTTGTGAACCTGAGATGATATGACAAAGAGCAAAGTCTGCAGTGAAAAGGAAGACGTACTGCTGGGGTGCACTCAGCACCCCGAGGGGGGCTTGTGGGCTGTTCTAGGGAAGGCATTACTGACACGGGGGGTGAGGGTGAGCATCCCTGAGGCCCAAAGGGCCCCCAGGACACTCACCCTCACATTCCAACCACGCTTCTAGCGGGAACCACACACTTCCCGGTTCAGCTCATCCTCCCTTCTGAGACGTTGTAGAAAATAGCTACTAGCTTAAGGAAATAATATAACCAAGCTGTTTAATTGCTGTCTGATTACTAACCTGCTTCTGACTTATTTCCTAATCAATCCATGAGAACTATATTTTAGTATCAAACGGGAAAATTATATAATCTAAGCTTTTCTGATTTTTTGATGAAAACATCTCTCTCCAAAAAATCAGATTCTATCCATGTATTTAATTTTACACATTACAATACTGCAGTATAAATATTTTACTTGTCAGTTATGATTTTTAAAAATTTCATAACTTTCTCATGCTCACATGAATATTTGAGTCGCTCCAAAATTCACACTAATTACATCCACCCTTCATGCTTTGCCCACTGCCCGCGTCACCGCTACTGACATCAGTCCTTGTTTCTACTCCCACAGCCTCAAAATACAGAAAATATTAAGTTACAATCTAGGGACTCTCTCTCTGATTCTTTTCAGGATGTGGAAAGTTCAAGAGAAACAAAAAAACCTAAAGGCAGCAATAACTTTTGTGCTGAATCAGAATCATAAACCATCTTCAATTGGCTTTTCTTCTTGGAAATGGTTACTGGCAGCAGTTGGTATCAGCTTTCGATATAATTTTCAACTCACTCATTTGATATAGACAGTTAATATTATTAGTGGATGGTATCCAAGAAACTCTAGTTAAAAATCACCTCAGTCATCTGATGAAAACTTTGCTATCGATTAAAAGCAAATTCTCACTTTATGAAACAATTGGAATAAATTATTTTGACTCTACCATCAAAATATAAAAGACTTGTGACAAAACACAACTAGTCTCCAGGATCACATCGGACACTCATGTCTTTGGCCGGCCTCATATGAATTAGTAAAGTGAAGATCCCGCTCCAAGATTATTTTATGACAAAAAGGAAAAAAATCACACTATTTCAAAGTTTCCTCTGAATGGAGAAAGGGAGAATGAACCCTCTATAGCTTGCCTGAAATCAGCCCGAGACTGCGGGCTGTAGCTGGAGAAGTGTAGGGGGACTGGGAGCCATGGGGGGGCTTTTGCCAGGAGAACCCCCAGAGACGGGGAAAGGAGGTTGTGCCGGATTCACCTGTTTACAAGCCGATGCGTAGAGCAGGTGGGCAATGCTCGCAGCTATCGGAGCAATCTCACGACACACCCTGACGCCTTTCTCTCGGGTGGAACCCAGACAGCGGTGTCCATCCGGTGGCGAAGTCAACTAAGAGCAGATAACCAAGGTCTGAGCTTTTGAAATATTCAGAAATCAGGAGAAAGATACGAAACAGACCTTTGAGGCACAGAGGCGGCACGGCTGCTCAGTGCACGTAAGAAAAGCAGAAACTGTCAGGGATTTAGGGGTGATGACTGGCAGGTGTGGCTAAAAGCATTCGGAGATTTGCACGAATTCTGATGGTCAGTGAACAGCCAGCCAGGACATTTTGACAATAAGCGAGCCCCCCATGGGCCCCGGCTTGCTCCAGGGAACAGCTGACCACTGAAAACGCTGCCCCAAACTTGACGCAGTTCTTTGGAAATGGCCCTGAACTTAAATGTGGCCCCGGTATCCACATGTGGCAAGACCCCCGGGCCGTGTCTTTGCTCCCAACAAGCCAATCTTAAGAGAATGCTGGTCGAGACCCAGTGTTTGCTCTTTGTATTTCAAGCCTACTCTCCGCGCTGGCACCTGTGACCTCCTCTGGAGTGCAGGTGACCGCAGATGGGCCCGGCCTGGCAAGTTCAAGAAGAAACAGCCTTTGGGAGGTGACAGCACACTCGGCTTCGGTGACACCAGCCAAGGTCATTTAAAAGAGGAATACATTTAACTATTACCCACAGCTAAACACACACTCCGAATCATAGTCTTGAACATTTTATCATCCACTTTAATGCCAAACTCTTCCCACCTGGATTATTGAAGCTTCAGCATGACCCAGGGGCAACCACACATTGTAGGGGATTTTGGAAATAGGTTTTATAGCTTGATTGCTCATTTTTCCAAATTCAGTAAATGCAAACTAGAACATGAAATCTCTCCCCCTTGACACGTCGACACGCTGCCTTTACCCAATCACAATGGCAAAATCAAGACACTGTTGTTTAGCACTGGGGAGGTTTGGAGTGGACAGATGACGTCATTTGGCCTGAAGGAACTAGCTTTGAATGGCGGTTTTAAAGTAGTGATGTTCTGGGCCTCCCCGGCCCCGCAGCGGTTGAGCGCTGGGTTGCAAAGCTGCCCACGGCCTCAGGGGCGCCGGTTCGATCCCCGGCTGCTCCCCGGCCACCGGAGGGGTGTCCCGCATGGCGCGCAGACCTCTCCTGCCACCCGCTGCTCCCCTCAGCAGTGTCCTTCGGTCCTTCTGCCTGTTCTGCTCCCCACTCTGGCTCTGGTGAATCCTCTCACCCTCCCGCGCTTCTGACTGTACCCAGTGCTTGCATAAATAAATCTTAAAAAAAAAAAGAAAGTAGTGATGTTCGAACATTGGGAACTGTCACTGGAATAAAGAAATTAGAAGACACTAAACACAAACGTGTTTTGTAGAATAGTTTCTTTCTCACTTTTTTTTTTTAAAGATTTTATTTAATTTATACAAGAGCTGGGTACAGGCCAGAGGCCCGGGAGGGTGAGAGGATTCACCAGAGATGGAGCAGGGGATAGAACAGGCAGATCTACCGAAATACACTGTTGAGGGAGCAGCAGGCGAGACAGGAGAGGTCTGCCGTGCCATGTGCAAATCTCCCTGGCTGGCTGGGAATCGAACCCACGCTGCAGAGGCTGTGGACAGCTTCATAGCGCTGCGCTCAACCCGCTGCACCACCGGGGAGGGCTCTTTCTCACTTTTAAATAGAGAATAAAATAAAAATGTACAGCGTCTTATGTGTACCCGCCAGACAATAGGGTCACCAGAAGGTCAACTGTTATGTGTAAATTTGGAAAGAACCGAAGAGGCGATTGCAAATACAAACATGACAGGTGGCTCATATTAAATGTATGCAATTTGTTCAAATAGAAAAATCCGGCTTGAATCTCGACGGGGTGAAGTTTCATACCTAATGTTTCCTCTTGCCAGTCAAACTAAACTGAATACATGGTTGTAAATCCATGTTACGCCAAAAAAATCAATTAAAAATTCTTCCACTGAGTTTCTGACCAATACAATATTGGAATGAGAAATCTGAATGCATAAGCATTTAAGAATTTTAGGGAAAATAATACTTGAAATTATAATAAACTTGCATTAATCAGAACAAGGGAATTACCATTTTAAATGTATTATCAAAGTCACCGATACCTTTTTTTTTAAAGATTTATTTATTTATACAAGAACTGGGGTACAGGTCAGAGATGTGGGGTGGGTGGGTTGGGAAGATTCACCAGAGACAGAGTGGGGAGCAGAACAGGCAGACTAACGAAATACACTCCTGAGGGGAGCAGCGGGGAGGCAGGGGAGGTCTGCTGCGCCATGTGGGACCTTTGCCGGCCAGCCAGGATCAAACCAATGCTGCAGAGGCTGCGGACAGCTTCACAGTGCGGCGCTCAACCGCCTGCGCCACCAGGGGAGGCCCAAAAGTCACTGATACCTTTATCAGTATAAATAAAGAAGCACATTTTTTATCTCATCCGTAACACGCTCCTTCCCTACGAGTTTCAGTATTCGGGCTATTTGCTCTTTTCCTACTTTCTTCTCCCCAAAGTAAACCTTTCTCAAATTGATCATTTCTAGTTCGGGTTTCTTCTATGTTTTCAAAATTTTATTACATTGCTATCATAGTGTTAGAAAGCAATTAAAAATGTAGCGCCTAAAATTTGGAAAAACTGCTATAAAGGCTTGGCAAACAATTTGCTGGATAAACATCTTGAAGTTCTATTTATGTTTCTCTTACCAAATCTTAAGGAAAACCATGCTAGACTTGAACATAAACAAACCTGAAATTGTCTAAAAGACAACTTCCAAGCCAAAATAATTTTGAAATGAGAAATAGTTCCATGTGTAATCAATCGGGTTGGCCATGCCTGGGAAGCTCACTGGAGTCGGGGTGTGGGGGGTAACATGCAGCAGCGTCTCTGCAGCCTGCTTGGTGGTGCCTCCGGGTGAGGTCTGGACCCTGGGGTCCTAGAAATACTCCTTTTCAGCTCAATTCTGCCTGGGCCCAGCATCTGGGGAGATTTCTTTTTAGGAATTCTATTTTCTTCTCCTTAGAAATTATAAATCTTTGTGAAATGATTTTCTTCTTCCTCCAGGTCCTACTATTTCTTCCCCTTGACAATATTTCATCCCATAAACCTACAAATCTGATCGTGTCATTACCACACTTAAAATCTTCCTCTGACTTCAGGGTGAAATTCAAATCTCATTAGCACATAAAGGTTACATGTGCCAGAGGAGGAAGATTGGGGTTTGGGGAGCCAGTGAGCATTAAGAATAAATCGGGACCTGTCACTTGGAGACTCAATTTCTTAATCTTTACAACAGTCGTAACGGTGGGCAGGTTTGTTGTGTAGACGGGACGCGGGGGCTCTGGACACCAGCGGGGCCACTGCTCAGGGCAGATGGAGGCTCTCTGGCCTGCTCTTTGATAAGCCTCTCTACCTCCACTCACAAGGCACCTCCGGCCTTGCTCTGAAGCTCTTCTTTCTGTTTTTATGCAGAGTTTTGTCTTTTTTAACCCAGGCCTCACTCCTGACGCAGATGCAGGAGGAGACGTGTTGGTGTTGGTGTATCACTGGGCCCTGATTCATTGTGTAGCTGTGATGGTGAATAAACCCAAGAGAACCAACTTGGACACACTCTGGAGGTCACGTTTATCTCCAGAGTGGGAGACGAGGAAGGGAAATTCTGAAACAATCACAGCAAATTTCACCGTGATGAAGTCGCGCAGTGTGAACTTGCTATTTCTCTGTTTGAAACTGGAAAACACGTCTGTTTTACTGACAACGTTGTGTCATCAGCCAAATGAGCTTTCCTGATTTCAGGTGCTTTTCTAAAAACCCATTTTAATTTCGTACACAAAAAAACAACCTTTTGACCTTCTCACAATATCAGTTTTCATCCTGAGCTGAAGAAACGGAGCGTGCACCAATTAGAAGGCTTTATGCACCGTAGACATCTGGAGCTTCGGGCAAGAATGCCAAAAAGCTGACAGCAAGAAGGACCCCGGGCAACACCAGGCCTCTTTGGGAGAAGCTAGAAACGTGTCGTTCAATGAGGACAGATCGAGATTACCTGGGAACACGCCGTTGTCAAATCTTTCAAAATTATACACGAGATCGCAGAACAGAAGGTACCAAAGATCTAAAATGTCGCCCTCGTTTCTCCTTGCGAAGTCCTATCCAGCCTCACAAAGAGTCTAAATGATTAAAAAAAAAAAAAGTTTAACGAATGAAGGCAACAGATCCTGTGCGTGACACCGTTGTCTCAAGACTGGAACCCCAGGTTCTCTCTGATGAGGGGACAGCAGAGATCACGTCTCACACACAATGTGATGGGGTACTTCAATGGCTGTTCTTAATCCTACACCCGCTGGAGGATCGCAAGGGTAACGGAAACCTGTAAATATGTAACCGCGACCCTTCACATTTTCAAGCAAAGGAGCAGACAAAACTAAGCCAAGCCAAACCCAGGGATCTGACTGTAGGATTGAGGCTGTCACAGGAGGAGGGCAGGGTGGGGGCCAGAAGGGCTGTGGAGGAGGATTATTGGGGCTTTGGTGGAGGATGTGGTGTGATGATAGATCTGAGAGGCGTGAACCTGCACCCCTAAATCATGCACAGTGTTGTAAGCCAATGTTATCAAAATACAAATACTATAAAGGAAAAAATAAATTTTCTGCTTGAAATTTCATAGAGATTTCAGGGCCTTCCCAGTGATGCAAGAGGTTAAGTGTCAGCACTATGAAGCTATGGGCAGCCACTGCAGCACGAGTTCAATCTCCAGCCAGGGGGATACCCACAGGGCGCGGCAGACCTCTCCTGTCTCCCTGCTGCTCCCCTCAGCAGTGTACTTCCATCAGTCTGCCTGTTCTGCTCCCTGCTCTGTCTCTGGTGAATTCCCACACCTCTGGCCTACCTACACCTCAGCTCTTATATGCATAAATAAATAAATCTTAAAACAATTATAGAGATTTCTACTACAGACGCTAAAATTGCAACAATACCTAAAGGTAATTGTACCTATTACAGATCGACACCTCTGTGCATATACACTGCATGTGGACACATGCTTAATTGCAATAAAGAAATGGGCATTGGTGCATATTTGGAGACATATTGGTAATTTTAATAACATTATGAACTGAGGTAGGGTTTAATACATGCCTTTCACAGAGCATTATCCCAAACGCACCCTCAGCCTCCTCCACAGGGAAGCTGACTGCGTGTTGAATAAGCAGCGTGGGAAATAAACCGAATGCATTTGGGAAACAAAAACAAGTTGTTTTTTTTTTTAAATATATGTGTGCTTGTGTGGGGGGGGGTGTGCAGGGGAGTGTGGGTGTGTGGGGGGGTGTGGGGTGTGGGGGGTGTGAGGGTGTGGGGGGGTGTGGGGTGTGGGGGGGCGTGGGGGTGTGTAGGGGGTGTGCATAGCAAACATGGAAGGAATAACTATTGGCGGGGAACAGTGATGACAGGAAGGGAAAGCTCTGAACCCCCTTCTCCTCCCACGTAACTGGAAAGGGACAGAGTGAGCCCCACTCATAACTGTCTCTTGGGTTCTCTTTTCTGCAGTGAATTTAACAGAAGAAAATAATAATAATGTGAAAAACATGAGCCCGTGTTTATTCCAGAGACAATCTGGATGTAAGAGCGCGACTTTAGTAAAACTTCACTAGACTCCATCGCATCCCGCTCTTACTTTCTTTTTTTAATAAAAAGAGAGAAACAAAGTATGGTTCATTTAAGCAAAACAGTAATTTACTTGGTGAGTCACCAAATTATTGCAAAGAGAATTCATGGGAACAAGGACGAGGTTTCATCAAAATTCAAGAAAAGCAAGGCTGGGGCCGCCCACGAGACACCCGGGCAGCAGGGAGGGGCGCGGCCCAGCCCCGAAGAGTCGCTCCCTCAGGATGGGGCGTTCCTGGAGGACGCTCTGCCCGGTGCAGCCCAGGTTCACATCCCTACTCAGGATCAGCAACCTTCCTTCACAGTTTCCTTCAACAATTAGATGTGGTTGCATCGGTTCACCCAAGGTCAGTCGCCCCAAGTTTCAGGGTTCAGGATCTATGGGAAATGGCTCTCCTAGTCTATCCCGATGACTTGGGGCCTCGTAGACTAACTTAGGCTGTGTCTGCTCTCAGGATGCCAATTTAGGGGCCTCCTTGGTGGTGCAAGAGGTGAAGCTTGAGTACAATAAGCTATCTGCAGCCACCGCAGCACGAGTTCGATCCCTGGCTGGGGAGCTACCCACTCGGTGCAGCAGACCTCTCCTGTCTCCCCGCTGCTCCCCTCAGCAGTGTGGTTCAGTCAGTCTGCCTGTTTTGCTCCCCACTCTGTCTCTGGTGAATCCTCTCACCCCCGACACCTCTAGCCTGTTCCCAGCTCTTGTATGCATAAAAAAAAAAAAAATGCCAATTTGTAGCAGTGGCAAAGAGACAAAAAAAAAAATAATGTTGCTTTGTTATCTGCGAATATACCACAGCTTAGGAATTTACAAGTAAGAGGCTGCTGTTTCAGAAGGGTCTTTATATGTGTGTCATTTATATTTACAACCTCTTTTGGTAGACTAACTCGATGATTGTAAAATGACAGTTGAGAATTGGATTTGGAAATAGCCAAGTGGCGGTCACCGTGACCTTAACAATGACAATGTAAGATATGATGACGAGGGTCGAAGGAGTGAGAGGTGACTTGGAGTGAACACAGGTGACCTTAGAATTGTTTTTCTGTTTGAGAGAGTATTTGCATTTTTAGGTAGACAGAGATGTCTCCAAGGGAGAGTTTGGATGTCTCCCAGACAGAGACTCCAAGGGAGAGTTTCGTTTGTTTTTAGAGTTGGGAGAACTTGCCCCACGCTCGCACGCACTGCGAGGCACGGTCTCTGTGAAGCAAATGTTGAGCAGGCGGGAGAGAGGGGCCGTCTCCTGGAGGGACACCTTGACTGCCTGAAGGTGGGCAGCAACCAGCTGCAGGAGTGTGTGCTGTAGAGAAAGGTTTTCAGGTGGAGACGCTGTTGCAAACGCAGGAAGAGCCTGACAAACATCCTTGACATTGATGTAGGGCCCCACATTTCCAAACATTTTCCAGAGACTATGACCCTCATCCATCTCCCAACCTATAATCTAGGTCAGGCAATTTTGGAGATAGGAAAAATTAATTTCGAGAAAATTATTTTTGTCTTCAGATCTACTCAGCGAATTTTTTTAAATTTATTTCACGTCTGTGGCTATCTTCTCGGTAGTTCTTTCACTTGATTTCGTATGTTCTTTGCTAACTGTGAATTGCTCTTCTTGAAATGTTCATGTTCTTTTCAGAAAATATATTTTCGGGCAATATCTGCAATTACTTCCACTGTTACATTCTGTGCTCTTTCCCCATCTCTTTTGAATTTGATTTGTTGCCATCTGGGTTATCTTTGAGTTCATCTCTCTTCCTTTTTTAAAGAACAGAGCGTGGGGGGAACACATACGCACGCCCTTAACATGTATATCCACGCTATATGACTTAATTGGCATGTTGAGCAAAACATACAGGCATCAAATTACAGAAAAACAATGTATTTTAAAGCCTGTTCTAAGGCAGAAACATTGATATAAGGTAAGCTTTTATATTTTGCTGATTGACACGTGTATGGCTAGCGTAGGATTACATTGAGTAGCGTGTGTAACAGTATGATTTTTGCCAGAACTTCCTCTCGGGCATATATTAGAAAGCAGTCTACAACTAAAATTAAAATTTATGTGGTAGTGCCTGGGTAGTTCAAAGAAATATGGAGAGTTTGAACATATTTTTGATTCTAATTCTTAGTGCTGATGCTGTTTCTGGAATTGCAATGTCATTGTTGACCGCCTGTGATAACTTTCATAGCTCAGAGTAACTACAGCATTGAAAGTGATGTGTGGACAAGGAGTCTGACTCCTGCCTCACGTTGTTCACTGGCTTCTCTGTGAGTTTAATGCTCCTTTTCTTGTTTGACCCACATCTGGACAAGTCCTTGCTAATCTCCCTCTTCCTCACCATAAGCATTTAAACCCACGCGCCTCCCTGATGGTGCTAGGGGTTAAGACACAACCTATGAAGAAGCTGTCGGCAGCCTCTGCAGCGCGGGTTCGATCCCCCGCCACCCAGGGAGCTCCCCACAGGGCGCAGCAGACCTCTCCTATCTCCCCGCTGCTCCCCTCAGCAGTGTGTTTTAGTCAGTCTGCCTGTTCTGCTCCCTGCTCTGTCTCTGGTGGATCCTCTCACCCCCCACACCTCTGGCCTGTACCCCAGTTCTTGTATGCATGAATAAATAAATCTTTAAAAAAAATAATTTAAACCCACATCCAAGTCACCCCAGAATGTTCCTCAGTCACACCCTCTCCTCGTCTCTCTCTTCCCTCAGGCCACCCTGCTGTCCCTGCTGTCCACCGGCAAGGAACCAAACTAATCTGAAGTTACCTCTGGAGCTGGTCTGTCCTGATATCTACCCAGAAATTTGACAGAGGCCCACCTAACAGCCACGGAGTTACCCCAAAACATCAGCATCATGTAAGAATAATTTATTACAGGATGTAATCTCTGTCCTAATGAGTGACATGTAAGAAAATTTAAAAAGAAACCAAAAATACGTATTTCTCACTTCTAACTCTGCACAGGCCTGGTGGGGGTTCAGTGCACAGAGGACAATGGTGATTGCATGCAAACAAATGGTATCATCTGGGGTATTCTCACCCAGAGGCCGAGGTCACGTGTCACTCACTTTAAAAGTATCCAAATAATTAAGATAGTCAATGACTTCACAGAATGCCAGGAATACCTATGCAACAGTGACTAGTTACATATGTCTATGATATTGCGTGAGTACACACACAAATGCACACACAGGCAGAGTTACACGCCAAGCGACAGCACCCGTGGAAATGAAGGGTAAGAGAAGAACTCGATTAAGTTACACCAAGACAAGGTGAACACAAACTCCTAGAAAAGCTAAAGTGAGTGGGAATTAGACCAATCAAAGATTCAAACTTGCCCACGGGATGTGTGACTTGAACTGACTCGCCCCACATCTTCCTGTCACATGTTAGATGGGGCTTTCCGAGCCTGCGTTTGCTCAGCTGCACTGCTAGGAAGAGGCATCATCCCTTCACCTTCGCTGCTGTGAACGGATCCACTTCCCTGCGTGCAGGTTACTGAGTCTTTCTTCCTTCGGCGCTATTCACTCCATCAAATTTCAAGCACTCAGCGTGCACTATGAATCTCCTCGCTTAAGAATTTCTCCCAGTTATTTTGTAATCCCTTCATTAAGCTGAATCCCCCCTTTCTGAGTCACCAATTTAAACCCCATCTAAATTCAAATTATAGCTTCTTTATAAGACAGTTTCTATTGACCATTATAAATTCTCACACATCTGAAATCCCGCTGAATAGGATCTGCTCTACAACCTGTCATTTCAGATATCATTTGCTCCTGTCTCTCCTCCTTCCTCACGTCCCTCCTGTGTGAAATCCAGCTCCCAGTCTCAGTCTCTAATACACTCTTTAAGATTTTCTCTATTAGCCATGGCTCAAAATAGAGCAACAAAAATTAACTTGTTTCATTAGAAAAAAATAGACTCACAACATAATGATAAGTGTTGCACGAGCTCTTACTGTGTCTTACCATGACACAGACTGCGCTGAGACATCGTGTCACTGACGCCATGCAAAGATACACAGGTCCTTTTCCTTTCACCAGTGATGCATTTGAAACTAAAGAAACGTAGATATTATCCCCCAAGATCACTCTTAGCAAGTGATGCTCTTTGGAAACTATTAACATTTAGCTTCAAAGTCTACGCTTGTTGAAATCTACAACATGCTTGAGAGCGATGTCATTTCTGCCATATGCAAAGTCGGTGACAGGGGATTGACAGCAAGCAGATTTTTTTTTTAGGTTTTCTGTTTTTTTTTTTTTTTCTAAAATTGATTTAGTTAGAATTCAATCCAAGAGTCATTTAGCTAAACAGATAGAGCCAAGCATGAGTGTTACTTTATTTTCTAAGCCATTTAGCTTAGATTTTTGTAGATTCCTTTAGATTCAACTTCAAACTATATTTAGCATCTCTAAATTTTTCTTTGTGTGCTAGATCCTAATAAACTTCGGTAACTAAGCCGCAGGTATGTTCTCATAGTTTTATGAAGACCTTAACAGTAGAAGTTAGCTTTCAAGTTTCAGGGTGATTGGGGTACAAAATCACCATCTTCTTTTTATTCATTCTGTTTCAAAGGCATATGATGTTAAAAAGAAAGTAATATTGGGGAGTTTTAATACCTTATCAATTTCAATGCCAGTGGTAACTTCAGACGATAAAACTGAATACTCCGCAGTGTAGGGGTTTACTACAATAAAACATACAATAAATCAGTGTCTCCTTAACTCCTACAAGCCATGAGACTCCAGAACCAGCCTCTTTGGCCATTAGCAGCCTTTGCTATTGTTGTTGTTACTGTTGTTGTTGTTGTTGTTGTTTGCTTAGATCACAGTTTTGTGGACTTGTCTTTTGAAAAATATGATAAGAAAGCAATTGTGGTTTACCATGAGAAATTGCTCTTTCTGGTAGAAAATGTTGAACACTTAGGCTAACTGTAGAGCCAGCTGAGTGACGGAGGTCTTAAACAGCTGAAAATTATTTGTCTTTAGATGAGTTATTGTATCTTTGCATTGTTAGGAATTATGAATTTGAATGCAAATGTATTATTCCAATCTGCAGTCCTTCGTGCCTTATTTAATTTCATTAGATCTAAAGGCAAATTGACACAAGGGACACTTTCATTTCTGTGGCTGCGCTGGCCCGGATGACAATAATGACTGAAAGAGAAGGTATGAAATGCACTGTCCTTTGTTGTAGGCTGAGAGGCCCCTTTATAGTTCTTTTCTCTTCTGAAGTGCATTAGCACTACTGACAAAAAGAACCTGAAAATTTCAAAGAGCTTCATGAAGGAGAGACAATATCTTGTGTTTTCAGAAAAAATCATTAAAATATACGTATAGCTTGTAATTGCCTCTCTGGTTTCTTATATGAAATAGTGTTAACATTTAGAATTATTTGTTAAAAATCAGGCAAGTTATAATCTTGTGATTTTATTGATCATGTCCTGTTTGAGAGAAGCAGCTTAAAATCATACTATTGTTGAGATAATGGAGCTGAAATGAAGCTCGAGTTGTAAAACTGAAACCTATTCTCCCAGAATCTTCAAGGAAGAAACAATAATCGGGGGAAAAGGCAGAAGGTTCTATCAGAATAGAAATTCTACAAATGCATAGTCACCAGATACAAGATTCTAATACGCTTCACTAAAGTGATAAAGATAAAGTCAGACAGCCATCTTCAATATTTCGATATAATTTAAGATGCTTTTGAAATCTAGTTGCAAAATGTTGAACAACATAATTTTTACAAGAAAATCTTGAAAGGTACCATGTAGGAGCAGAAGAGTTATTCTTAGATATTAAAAATATATGTGTGCTTGCATGTACTCATAGAGCTTATCTACCTCCAGCAATATCAAGGCTAATTGTGAGTAAAAATTGTAATCTCAAAGACATCTTTACAGACACATCACCCAAAGCAGTGATAGTGAAGGCAAAGATAAACAGCTGGGACTACATCAAATTAAAGAGCTTCTGTACAGCAAAAGAGACAATAACAAAAACAAAGAGAAACCCCACCGACTGGGAGAACATTTTTGCACCCAACACTAATGATAAAGGACTGATCACAAAAATCTGCAAAGAGCTGATGAGACTCAACAACAACAAAGAAAATACTCCAGTCAAAAAATGGGCAGAAGAGCTAAAAAGAAACTTCTCTGAAGAGGAAATGCACATGGCCAACAGGCATATGAAAAAATGTTCAACATCACTTGTAATCAGCGAAATGCAAATCAAAACTACCATGAGATACCATCTCACACCAGTGAGAATGGCACATATTAAAAAAACTAGCAACAACAAATGTTGGTGAGGGTGTGGAGAAAAAGGAACTCTCCTGCACTGTTGGTGGGAGTGCAAACTGGTCCAACCACTATGGAGAGCTGTGTGGAGATTTCTGGACCTACTAAACATAGAGCTTCCATAGGATCCAGCAATTCCACTCCTAGGTATTTACCCAAAGGGCACAGAAACATCAATTCCAAAGAACACCTGCACCCCTATGTTTACAGCAGCACTGTTTACAATAGCTAAGCTTTGGAAACAACCCAAATGCCCAAAAATAGATGACTGGATCAAGAAGATGTGGTCCATATACACCATGGAATATTACTCAGCAATCAAAAAGATAAAGTCATGCAGTTTGCAGCAACATGGATGGCGCTGGCAGGGATCATGCTCAGCGAAATAAGCCAGAAAGAAAAAGAAAAACACCGGAGGGTCTCACTCATAGCAGGAATCTAGAAAACCTAAATAAGGGACCAGGAAAGAGACTAATCAATACAAAGTAAAAATCAAAATCAGCAAGTAACTATAAACCAGAGACACACTGGGTGGGTGGGAGGAAGGACTAGAGTCAAAATAAGGGGGGAGGTGCAACTGTATGGGGAATATAACCAGAATGAAAATGCATACATTGTGCAAAGATGAAAAAAAGATGTAAGAATGATATAAAATAAAATATTTAAATAAAAAATAAATTATAAATAAATAAATAAATAAATAAAAATGCTGAATTAAAAAAAAATTGTAATCACAATAGCACAGTGTCAGAACAAAACACAAACCAATGGAACAAGATTGAAAGCCCAGAAATAAGCCCACCCCTTCATGAGCAGTTCCCCTGGAGAAAGGCGCCGCCCGGGAGGAGAAAGCTCGGCCTCGCCCAGCCCCGGGCGGGAGCGCGGGTGCAGAACCCCCGCCGGAGCCGCGCTCTCGTCGTGCGCAGAGAGGAACCCAAAGTGGACTGAAGATCTGGGTAGAAGAACTGAAACCATAAAACACTTAAACCATAGGGGCGCGGGGGCTTCCTCCGGCCCTGGCTTCCGAGGTGACCCAGCAAGGCCGGCAGCGCCTCGGCGCCCAGGAGGGCGCGGCCACCTGCGGGAGCGCTGGACACGCAGCCGGGCCGCGGCGAGCCCCGAGGGGCCGGGCCTGGGGCGCTGCCTCCTGCTCCTGCCCCTGTTGTTTTCTGCCCCCCAGTTCTTCTTCCTCCCCCTCCCTGATTGCGTTTTGTGTGGCGTGTCCCCGATGACCGCTTTCTCCTGGACGTGTTTTCCGACGAGGGAGGAGGAGGCCGAGCGCGCAGGTGCCGCCGCGCCCCGCACGGGCTGCCCGGTGGGTCCGCTGCGCCCGCGCGACCCGGGCCACGGGAGCCCGCGCCCCGCGCCAGCCGGTCTGGATCCAGGGAGGAAAGAGGCGCGAGGGAAGGAGCCCCTCGAGGGGCGGCCCGGGGAGACGCTTCGGGCTCGCCTGGAGAAAAAGCAGCACGTGGGGGGCCTTCGCGTGGCCGGAAAGCCAAGTCCGCGCGGGGCCTCCACCTGCTCGCTCCGGGCCTCACCTGCCCAGACGCTTCAGCGCTCACTGCTGCTGGGGGGCCCTCCCCCGGCCCGGCAGCCCCCCATCCCGAAGCAGCAGGTCAGCCTGACACACAGACCTCGCGGGACCGTGGGGTGCGGGGGGCTGGTCCTGGAGACCGGTGGGAACCCCTGGGGCAAGAGGCAGGACAGGCGAGAGAAAGAGGCGTCACTTTGAGGCAAAAATAGAGGGGCTGGGCCCCCCCGAGGGCCGGAGCTCAGAACCCTCCGTCCCGCTTGCAGCCCAGGAGCAGCCCCGCACGTGAACAGGCTGCACGTCGTGGGTTTCCATTTCCCCATTATATGGGTCTGGATGTGACCTTTTCTCACCTTACAGATTTCTAGGAAGAAAATTGCAGTGATTTCATATCCGCGGACAGATTTGCAAAACATCTTTAAAATGAAAACACACGACAGAAGTTTCATCGTCTCAGGGGCGGTGGCTGCGGCCAGCACAGCCCCACACCCGCTGCTCGGGACCCAGAGGCCCGTCGCGACAGGTCAGCGGGTGAGGAGAGGAGGGTGTCAGCTGAAGGGAAGTGGGGACAGTGCAGCCGGGGGACCTGGAGGCCGGGCCAGCTCGCCCAGCAGGGCCCGCGGCGCGTGTGGAGGGCAGACAATAAGTTCTGTCATAATAGTTTCTGGTTGCTGTTTTTTTAATTTATTTATTTATGTGTGCAAGAGCTGGGGTACAGGCCAGAGGGGCGGGGGGTGGGGGAGAATGAGAGGATCCACCAGACACAGAGCAGGGAACAGAACAGGCGGATCCACTGAAATCCACTGTTCAGAGGAGCAGCCGGGAGGCAGGCGAGGTCTGCCGCGCCGTGTGGGTAGCCCCTGGCCGGCCAGGATTCAAACTCGGGCCACAGAGACTGCGGACTGCTTCATAGTGCTGCACTTAATACATTGAGCCACCAGGGAGGCCCCAGTTTCTGGTTTCTTTAGTTGGTATTATTAATCTAAAAATGTGGATCCACTCTTTGAGGAGAATCATAAAGCATCTAATTTTATAAGAAAATCTACAAGCAACATATGAGATAAAGAATGTTAAAATCTTTTGAACCCACCTATTATTTAAGGCATTTAAAGATGAAATAAATTAGTGCCAGCCACCTGAGAGGATCCCTTCTCTGTCTTTATGTCAGTATTCTAGCTCTTTTATGGAGCTTTTTATTAGTCACTAATATAAGATTTATCTTTCGCAATTAGACTGATGCTATTGAACTCTCTTCTGTTTAAAGAATCCTTTTTATGCTGATTTGTGAAGTCTGGAACCTGCATTTGGTCCTTTCTGTTTCCCTGAAATCAAGGGAATGTTGAATTACTGGTTACTCATAATAAGATATTAAATTACAAGTGACAACAAGTGTGTGTGTGTGTGTGTATGCATATACACGTATAACTATAAATGTAAATACAAATATATAAATTTTACAGGATCAAAATGCATACTTTGAGGGCCTCCCTGGTGGCACCGTGGTTGAACGCTGGGCTGCAAAGCTGCCTGCAGCCTCTGCAGCACCGGTTGGATCCCCGACCGCCGCGTGAGGGTCCCACGTGGCGCGCAGACCTCTCCTGCCGTCCGCTGCTCCCCTCAGCAGTGTACTTCGTCAGTCTGCCTGTTCTGCTCCCCGCTCTGGCTCTGGTGAATTCTCTCACCCTCCCGCGCTTCTGACTGTACCCAGTGCTTGTATAAATAAATAAATAAATCTTTAAAAAAAAGAAAACACTTTAAAAAAATGCATACTTTGAGAGTGTCTCAGACAGATGAGAATTATGTGCAAGCATACATTAAACACCTACCAAATTATATGACAGCAATTATTATGTTATAGTAATACTTTAAAACGTAGGAAAGAAAACAAGATACCTTTGATCAGTGGCCTTTAAAAGAGAAATCGTATTAAACACAGTGGAAGTAAAAATTCAAGTCTGAAAACAATAAAAGTATGAAATATGTCACCACATGTTAGTGATAACACACATAACATGAAAATTTTAAAGAACAAAATATATACCATCAAAACTATTGTTGGCTTTAACATGGCAGTGAAACAATATGAATTAAAAATAGCTTTAATACCGAGGGAGAAATTTTTCCACATTTCTTAATTATGTAGGCAATTAAAAAGTCTTGCCTGTACTTAAGTAGTCAAAAGTTGATGGGTTTCTAAGATTAACAAAATTGGATCAGCATATGCATTATGTGGTGATTCTTCTCCATTTGGCTGAGACTTTGAGCAGTATATGGGGAAAAGTTTGCCCGCGCTGACATAATTGCATTAGAACCAAATTTAGAAGCATGCTCACATTTTCATCTTTCTTGGGGAACCATTCTAACTTCATTATGTTTTTTTAAAAGAACGTAATTTGTTTGTCCCTTAAATTAATTTCTCTACCCCTTAAACATCTGTAGTTGCAAAGAATAGCAATGTATAAAAATACAAATAAATAAAGTTCTAATGTGACATACAACGTGGTATATCTAATTTGTTATTCATGGAGTTACATTTGCCAAGGATTTGCAAATAATTCTGATGAGGGAGGTTATTTCCATCTCTGATCTTCTATTTCTTAGTCAATATTTCCCAAAATAATTCCACTCTGATTCAGAGTGCACACCAGCTCTGCATCAATGCTGAAGGTGTGCTGATATCCTAATTTTTAATGTTAATTAAATTATTATTTAGTCAATGATTATTTACTTAGACTTAGTACATATTAGGAATCTTCTGAGCACTGGAGCTAGAGCAGTGAGCAGAAAAGATGTACTTCTCCTTGGGACATAAACAAATAAGAACTTTAGGGCCTCCCTGGCAGCACAAGGGGTTAAGCAAAGCACTATGAAGCTATCTGCAGCCACTGCAGCACAAGTTCAATCCCTGGCCAGGGAGGTGACCACATGGTCCAGCAGACCTCTCCTGTCTCCCCACTGCTCTCCTCAGTAGTGTATTTCAGTAGATCTGCCTGTTTTGCTCCTCACTCTGTCCCTGGTGAATCCTCTCATCTCCCTCCCCCCCCCCCACCTCTGGCCTACACCCCAGCTCTTGTATACATAAATCAATAAATCTTAAAACAAAAAAAAAAAAGGAATTTATGAAAGGGGTAAATCTGACCAGTGGTCAAATCAATGTAGTTACTGAGTTTTCTGAGGGGGGTTTTGCTGGGAGAGCCACTGGGTCTCTCTGGGGCGATGGGAATTCGCTGCTCCTCTGCAAGTGTTCCTATTCCACCGCTCTATAAACTAACTGACTAACAGGTCTCAGGTTTGTTCATATCATTGTAGGTAAACTTTACCTAAATTCAAATGTGTATGTGCTTAAAACTTTAGGTTATATTATATTTTTCAATAAAAGAAATCGCTATAGTTTTTTGGAATACAGATTAATAAAGATTACATTATGATAAGGCAATAATGTTTGCATAATACCAATTTCTCTGTAATAGATATTGATAAAATAAGCCACTTATGTGCCTGTTTTGAAAATAGACACTGTGCAAAATCCAAGATAATGGGCTGAGACCTTCCAGAAAAGCATGCTTGGCAATTCTTTATAATATAACCTCCAATTTGTTTTAATCAAGATTTCTAAAATTAATTCAAATTTTTTTAATTGCTGGACTATGGCACCTGAGCAATAATAATTACCTGTCCAATTGTGGAAGCATGTGAGCACATCTCTTGGCTTTCTTTCGTCTTGCTTCCTATATCCCTATTCACTGGAACAATATTATTAAGTTCTGAAGCTGATTATATGGGTTGTTGTGTGAATAGGGACAAGCAGTATTTCAGACAGCCAAAAATAATGTTCTATTTGGTTTTCAGTGAAATACTTACACCTATCCTCCCCTCTGAAGAGCATGTGCTAAATATTAGAATTAAAATGTTCACTACTTTCAACCTATTCTGGAAAACTGAGAATTAACTTGGCCACAATTAACATTTTCAATATTTTCTTTAAAGTGACATTTTTAATATTGTGCCTTTCTGCTCACATAATTAAAGTCTGTTAAAGCCATCTCAATCAGTAATTAAGAGTTAAATAAAACATACTTTTATTTACATTGTGATGCACAACAATTTACAATGTTAAAGACGATTTTGCAACACAACACACGATGTAACCTGAAGAAAGACTGACATACAGAAATTAATGTTCATTGTAATGAACAGAATTTGGCCTAAAGGGCGGTATTTGTGAAAATACACATTAATAATTGTAAAATATAAAATATCAATATTAGTTTTCTTACTGATTATAAGAATCATTTGAATATTTTAATTAAATATTCCAGTAAATTAGTCTAACACATTCCATGAAATGTACGCAAGATTGGGGTGCCGGGAACCAGGGCGTCTGGCGCTTGGAACACGCGAAAGATGGAAAGGCTTTCATTCAAATAAGAAAATTGTGGGTTTTCTTCTAAGACTGTAAGTTCTCGGCATAATTATGATCACTTTTTTATACCCTCACGCTCAAAGTGCTAGTGCCCCAGCCACACCTCAGTGGAGCTAAGGGAACCGAAAGCAGCCATGAAAAAGAATTTAAGACAAGTGGGACATAAATGGATTATGGAAAATGCGCTTTAAAATCAGTCATGATTTGTACTTGGTAAGAGATGCTTTAGGTCATCAATAAAGACCGTATATTTCTGACTCCAAGGTATCTTGAAACCTAGTACTTTCATATCAATCACAAGGCAGTTTATAATCGCCCTTTCAAAACCTTTCTTACGTAGAACTATAATTAACTCTCTAACTTGCAAATTATTGTTCCGTTCCATGTAGTTAAGACATCTGTGGTCAAGTTTTGTTTTTACTTCAGATTTTTTTGGGTATATCCAAAGAGATGGAACCTATCACATAACCAGTTTTGTTCAGTTTATTCAGACTTCGCTTATTACCATGATTTTCAAATGTCTGCTGCAGTAAGTCTAGGGAATATTTGGCATTTTTACCTTGAGATCTATTATAAATATTTGTGTACTTAATACCGGTTTGTTGGAGTGCTTATTTAGAACATACGCAACATTCCATTCTCTAAGGATTATGATTATCCTTTAGCTTTAATTACATCTACATGATGTCAGTATAAGGATTAATAATCTCCATCTTTTCCTATGTTATCTTTCAGCATCTGGTGATCTTCATTCAAATTCATTTCTTATTTGGTTAAAGTAACCTCTCATAGTTTTCAGTTGACTAAGCAGGAGCTATTAACTCCAAATACTTCTGTTTCTTTCTTGCTGAAGGTGACAGTACTTTGGTATATGAAAAGAAACATGAGAATAGCAGGTCACTCTGCTCTGAGAAGCCTGAACTTTTTCATAAACAGTGAGCACTCGGGGCTGAAAAATCACACTCTTTTGTTATTTTAATTTTAAGAAATTATTATAGGAAACTACTGTGAGGTTATGAGACAAAATTTGCTTATTCAGCAAATCATGAGAATTGACAAAAAGTCACAGTTTATAAAAATATCTGAGTGCTGAAGTATGGGGTAACAAGGACTAAAACATTCATTCATTCATACATTGCTTTGTATTAATGTGTTGAGGCATATAATTTAAAACTATATATACATGTATGTGTTACAAAGAAATAGGCCATCAGGCCCTAGTATTAAAATAAGAAATAAAATGAAAACAGTAAAATGTTTTGTGAGTTTTTAAAATATTCTCATATTTACACATTTTTTAAATTACATTTAAATGTACATATACATAATGCTTCTGACATTCATGTTGAACTTACTGACCTTTAGGTTTTCCATTCTACTCTTCAAAAATACAAATATCTTCTTTGACAAAGGAATCTATGTCCTTTTGCTGGACTATGTATTTTAAGGTTGATTAGTTAGTAACTTCAATTTTATGTATTAAATCCATAATTTCCAAAAGCAGAAAGGCCAAAGACTCATCAGAAATAACTCATTCTTTTGTATTCCTATAAGATAACGTTTTTTTTTTTTTTTTTTTCAAAAAACTAAAAGAACTATTTTTTATCTGTCATTTGAGAAACTGGCAGATTTTCACATTAAAGTCTCCTGCTGGCTCTGGCTGGCGAATAACAAAGAGGACAGCGCCATCTGTTGGGCAACGTGATCACGACTCACAAATTGTGCTCATTTTCGGTTTTTTGACAATTTAAGCCTATTTTGATAAAACCATAACATACTAAAAGGAAAGGACGCACCATTTACCTACATCTTCATTAAATTTCCCCATCTACACATGAAAACCGTGTTTCCCAGTGTTTGATAATTCCAGGAGTTAACAACCATCAAGACCAAGAGTAGACAAGTGAGAACAGGCTTATCCACCACAGCTAAGAAGCCAGAAAGACAAACCTGGTGAATCCACTCAAGGATAATCACCAGGGATGACTCTGCATGACTCTGGATTTGCATGGACAGATCTAGTCTTTGAAATGTGGACAGCACTTGGGTAACACACACAGCGGTCAGCCCCTGCTTTAATCGGTTCCCAGAACTCGTATCAGACTGGAATCCATCACAATCACAACATAAAATAATTTATTTTCAACCCATTGTTGCCATAGAAACAAAGCTAGCGTCTCACATGCAGCAATGGGTGATGATGGTCTGAACCCAATCAAAACTGAACATTTCTCTATCTCTTTTAAATATTTCCAGTGTCCTAGCTTCCTCTCCTTTCTGTCTCCTTAGTTTTGCATGGGAAAAACATCACATGGAATGAGTGTATGGCCTTCCCTACAACACTGTGTCTCTCCTTGAAGCCCTGTGCCTGTGCTGGCCAGGGGGTCAGGGCCAGGCAGTGGCACAGAGGTGGGAACGGAGCAGGCCAGAGCTGCCGCAGAGGAGGCACATGTGACTTGGAGGCCAGACCCTCGGCCCTGGAGAGGGGTGCCCGCCCGCCCCTGGGGCACGGTGAGGTGCGGCCCTGGCTGTGCCAGAGGGGGCCACCCGCCCCCCCCAAGTCCTCTGGGGAACTGAAGACACTCGACCCGGAGCGGGCAGAGCTGGACCTGGGTTATTGCCACCCGGAGGAGCCCTGCTCTCCCCGAGCAGGCTCGGAGCGGTGTCAGGTGGATGCAATCACATTATTGTCAGACTTTAGTTTCCGCCTTTAAGCTCAATGCATTATTTCTTTTTCTCTAATTTTCCGTCTGTGACCTGAAGCCATGCACTGAGAATTTTTATTTTGCCTTTTATTAGATTTTTTTTCTCTTATTGTATATCTATCTATTAAAGAATAAATCTTGTTAAAAGATCGACATAATAGCCTGTGGGTTTTCATTGTTGAAGCAAATTTATTTTCTGGTTCATTTCATGATAATCAAATTACAGACAGATAAAAAGTGAAAGGCAAGTTATTCAATCGAGCACTACCAACGCGGCCACAGTCCTGACCGCAGGACACAAATTGCTGAAGCTACTGTAAAAGGTATCCCTTCCTTTTAGAGTCAAAATTTTGCAGAAAAGAAATGCTTTTTTCTTTTTCCCCGATCGTGATCTCTGCATGGATAAAGTAATTAGAAATTTAGACAAATCAATACAAGAGTTAGATGTGATGTCGGGACTCTGAAAGAATAACAGGCTGTTCTATTTTCAACTAGATGGACTATTATGAATTCAAGCAGTGTCCTTCGGCAGCTCTGTCTAACTCTGATCCTGCATCTCCCAGAGCGCAACCAGGAATTTACTGCAGATGGGAGAGGGGTGACAGAGAGATGGAGAAAAGTCCAGCTATGCCACTTAATTACTAGGGTAGGAGAACTATGATCCGGATAACCCTCGCCAAATGTATGTGTGCTTGCTCGTGGCCATCTGTGTTCTCCAGCTAGCTGGCCCATCCATTACGACCATTACCTTCTGTCTCATACAGTATATTAGCATTTGACCAGTCCCGTATCCGCTGTAGTTTTAAATCATCATCCTCAACCTCAGGCTCACCATCCTCATTTTCAGAAAAAAAATCAGTGTCGTATGTATAAAACATGGCTCCCCTCAGATTCCTGGGTGGGACACCAGCAAACGTGACTTTTAGTTCAATGCAGACCCTTGGTAAACAGGGTGGGTTTCCCTACAGACGTAGGTGTTTAAACCTTAGGTAAAGAGTAAAAAATCTGCAATAAAAACGACACAAATGAGGGTGGGAGCTGACCTGTTTCACTCCCTATTTCTACCTGTTTCTGATCATAGTAGTCCACACTCTTCTTACATAATCACTTCCCAGCCGGTGATTCCTGCGTTACCCAAGACAAACCCCACTTTAAGACAGATGTTTCACATGCGCCCTATTGTAAAACATTTATATCAGAAAAATGTGTCCTTTGCTCATTATTTATTATTAAGCAATAAATCCTGTGATGGGATATATTGATGGCATTTTTCTTTTTAATTGGAAAAAACAATAATGAATTGAAAGTTGAGTGAAATGGGTGGATTCTCTGAAGACTTGAGTCAATGACAATAATCAAGAAATCATTTGCAACAAGAATTTAGGCTTTCAAAACTCAGCCTGAAATAATACCAACGTGTGCATGAGATTAAATGACCCATAATTTATAAGACAATGCTCTTCACTGAAATTTATAAATATATATGGAAATGTATCATGCATTACATTTTATTGCATTGATATTATATTTTATCGCATTGATATTTTTATCACATTGATATTGCAAATTATATTTTATTGTATTGATATTTGTCTTCCTAAGTTTGCAATTTATTGAAAAACCTTCAGCTTAAAATTACTGAGGATCTGTGTTTTTTAATCATGGGGTGTTATAAGCCAATGTCACCTTAATAAAATATGATTAAAAAAAGAGAAAAGCAAATGAATAAAAATAAAATAAATTATCTTTAGTAGAAATTATTTTGAAAAACTTAGACCATTACTATATAAGTAGCGACAGTGTGCGAACTCCTACTTGTCAATCATCAGGTGAAACTAGAAGCTGATGTCTTAAATTGCTTTTTGTAGTTGGATTGCTTTTTTTATTTTCAATTCTCTCCCCTGGTTGGGGTGTGGGTGGAGAGGTCAACTTGCCAGATCAGGTTGCTCAGATTTTCAATTTTGGTGCCTGGCCTGGACCTCAGGCTACGAACAACAGAATATTGCGAATCGCCTCCTCGCCTTCAGCTCACTCCTGACCCCATGGGCTCCGCGGAGGAAGCGAATTGAAATTCCTGCCACTTAGGGCGGAAACAAATGCTATTTCTATGGGTGGGATTCAAAAA
The DNA here is from genome assembly GCF_014898055.3 of Talpa occidentalis. Taxonomy (NCBI): domain Eukaryota; kingdom Metazoa; phylum Chordata; class Mammalia; order Eulipotyphla; family Talpidae; genus Talpa; species Talpa occidentalis. The sequence continues at coordinate 117,459,355 of NW_023605194.1, forward strand.
AAGAATTAAATCAGATTTATATGCAGTGAAAAAGGAAAACAACCTTCTGGATGGTTCCATTCCTTCTTGCTATAAGAAGCATCCTTTTAATAATGCATAATTTTGACTTGTTTATCATTTGTTTCTGCCTCCCTTAACTTCCCTTCTATTAATAATTCTCAGCTTCTCTTTGAGGCCTTTGTCCCGTTGCAGCTTCCCAGGCCCGCCTTCCTCCTAGTTCTGTTAAATCCAGGCACGCTGCCCTCCAGAGCGCGTCCTTGTGACCAGCATCTTCACGGCGGCTCTATTTCCACAAATACAGATGATCCTCTATCATCTGCACTAGTGTTTGTGACAGTTCCTTTGAGGCACGCTGAAGAGGGTTAATGGCTCCGTTATAACTTAGAAATGACAAATGGTAAATCCTCTCAGTTCAGAAGTTGCATCAGAGTTTTCAGAGAAATTATGTTCATTCGTTTATCAAAGATTTTGACACTACTGGCACCCGGTCGTGTCGACCACAGCATGAGTTTTTAGTCTGAAAATGTCGTTTGTATTGTCTCATGTGGGAATTCAGTGTGGTTGTGGAAAAGCAACATACCAGAACATGTATGTTAGTTGAGGTTATTCACCTGCAATTACTATTTGCTTTAAACATGAATTAGAGCAAAGTGTGTGGTTTATGTGTGAACCGGTGATTTCATGAATTAATTTGCAGTGATTATCTTTCAAATAATTACTTCAGATGGACCTGATAGGTCAAAAATCCACTCTTAATTATTTACTATACATTTTCAAAAGGCAGCCCAACAGGCCTGTATGACTAAATGGCGTCTCTTCTGCACTGTCCAGGAAAATGAAATTATTAACAACTGTTATAATTGTGTACTGGGCATCAGGCTAAGCATTGTACACACGAACATCTTTTATTTTTCACACACATATTATTCCTATATACATATCATTTTATTTTAATTGTATTTGCACTTACTTTAGAAAGCATTGAATGATTAAAATAATTACTATTGCCCTATATGTTACGCATTCTCCTGTGCCTGGAATAGTCTTTTCTGCCCATAAACTATATAGCCATATACAAACTATAAACTATATAACTATTCAATAATATTATCTTCCACGTGTTTGGTCTTCTTACAGTTCCATCTGCTTTAAATGTCTTTTCTTCCCCGTCGCCATGAGATTAGGAATGCAGCAACACAGAAATAGTCAAGCGTTGTAGAGAAATTCATTATATTTTTAACCAACCGTTATATTGCTATTTTTGTGAACTTGGACTATCCGATTGCTCCCTCGTTGTGGACGTTTTTGGCAATGCTGGCTGTATTCCCTTCGCAAGTAAACCTCTCCAGCGCGCTCCGCTCTGCCTGGCGGAGACTTGCTGACGGTTACATCAAACACTGCCAGTCTCTGGCCCTCCCTCCAGCCCAATACCCACATTATTTTTCATTTGCTCATAAATCATTGTGCGCCTCCTGCAGCATCAGGCCAAGGCCCCTGGGAGCAGAATGCGCGGGGCCACGTCGCCCCGGGTTTGCCCCCCTGGGCCCCGCGCCCGCTGCCCCGTCTGCGGGTGCCCAGGGGCGCTCGGCGTTTCCCAGGCCAGTGGGAGGAAGGAGCGTCCAGGCCGCGCGGGCCGTGGGCGCCCACGCGCAGGTAAGAGCTCAAGTTCGCGGGTTCGAGGCGCGGGGGCCGGGCCGCGGGAGCCTCAAACGACAGACCGAGGGGCCTGAGCGTCTCCAGGGAAGCAGGCCGAGCGCGGCCTCGGGGGCACCGCTTCCAAGCGGGGAGCCGGCGACCCCAGCGGCCGCGGGGACCCTGAGCCTCCTGCGGGGGGACGGGCTGGGGCAGCGCCGGGAGGGAGACTGGGGCCGACTGAGGGGCAGGGGAGGGAGACCCGGCGCGCGGTGGGCGCTGGTCACTACGGAGGATGTCAGGCATCGTGAAGGCAACAGCAAGAGTTTTTTGGTGGGGCCGCCCTGGGGGCGCAAGGGGTGGACACGCAGCCTGGGAAGCTGCCCGCAGCCTCTGCAGCACGAGTTCGATCCCCGGCCAGTGAGATGCCCACAGGGCTCGGCAGACCCCTCCTGTCTCCCGCTGCTCCCCTCAGCAGTGGGTTTCAGTGGATCCACCTGTGCTGCTCCCCACTCTGTCTCTGGTGAGTCCTCTCACCCCCACATCTCTGGCCTGTACCCCAGCTCTTGTATGCGTAAACAAATAAATCTCTTTTTTGATTTCTTTTCTTTTTTAAAAAGAAGTGCAGGTTTTTTTTTTGTTTGTTTTTTTTTTATAGAGGCATTTTTATTTATTTATTTATTTGTTTGTTTGTTTTTTGTTTATACATGCACTGGGCACAGTCAGAAGCGCGGGAGGGTGAGAGAATTCACCAGAGCCAGAGCAGGGAGCAGAGCAGGCAGAGGGACCGAAGGACACTGCTGAGGGGAGCAGCGGGCGGCAGGAGAGGTCTGCGCGCCATGTGGGACCCTCCTCTGGTGGCCGGGGAGCAGCCGGGGATCGAACCGGCGCCGCAGAGGCCGCGGGCAGCTTCGCAACCCAGCGCTCAACCGCTGCGCCACCCGGGAGGCCCTCTTTTTTGATTTCTTTTTCAAAAGAAACATGTTACGGTGGGTGTCCTGGCCCTCACGTGCCGAAATACAGATTGAAACCCCCAAGCCCGGAGCTGAGAACCCAACACGCTGAAGACAAAAGAACACCCCACACCCCCATCCTCAGCTTGGCCCGGATGGGGTGGCCGTGGGGAAGGTCCTGTCTCCGGTTTCCTCCCTGCAGGTCAGCAACGCCCGGCCAGAGGGCGTGGGGACCCGAGCTGCGCCCCCGAGGTGGGGCCGGGAAGGCTCCATGGTGCCCACAAAACCTCCTGATAAGACACCCCCCCAAACAAGCCGCACCCCAGGGTTCTTGACCCGGGGAAGCGAAGGGGCGCAGAAGTGCCAAAGGCTGCCTTTGGATAGACGAGCTGCTTTGGCTCTGATTCAACTATTTAAGAAAAATAAAAGCATTGACAACCCGCACTCGTTGAGGAGTTTGTCTGGTGACACTCTCAGGTGCCGCAGGGGCCTCGGGGTGAGCCGGACGCCACCAGCTCCCACCAGAGCTCGGCTGCTCCGGGCATGTTTGCCCATAATTTGCCTGTCACCACACAACCCCACTGCTCTCTCGGATAGACAGTAAATCCACGCTCACTACACTTGGAGCAATCCCACCAAGGCACAAAATAGTCATAACAGAATATCTGTGATTTCCATGTAAATGCCCGCGAGCTTCCAGGTAGTGGGAAGTCTGGACTCCCTTCCCTGTGACGATTTTATTTTGTAATTTTTAGTACAATTTTTCCTCTTAGCAATACAGCATATTAACATACTGGAGCGTGATTTATTACAAGCATAAAAGTTGATTTCAAAGAGCCTATGCAAATGCTAAAACTGTATTCATCTCGTTCAGCTCTTATAACCTTCAACTGTTACCCCAGCAATCGTTCCTGAGACTTAACAACAATTAAGATTGTGTGATTTGTAACACGAAGGCTACCTGATTATAAGAGTCACTTTAATTTCAGATATAGTAATTTAATGCTAAAATGCATGAAGAGTGACAGAAAGACCATTACAAAATTCTATTTTAGGTATTATAATAGAGATAATCTCCTGCAATTTAGCTTAATGAGTTGCAATTAAGAAACTGTTTTAAGAGTTGCATGTGATTTCTTTTAATTATTAGTTATTAGTTGTTCCTGTGTAAGTGCATTTAAAAATCACATTATTTGAACTGTAGTAAATGATACAAAAAACGCTTCAGTATATTAATATTTCTTATGGACGGTAGATCGGTAAATTTAAAAGGAAAGTCAGTGACCTTTCATCCCCAGCACTGACCGGGGAATCGATCATGTAGATTTTGTGGGGTGAACAGGACACAGATCTGTATGTGGAAGCTGGGTTTATTTTGACAAAAGCCTAAGGAACTTGACACTGAACATCAGCCTCCCCAAAGCTCTGCGACTAGGAGCACGTCCCTAGGCAGGTCCTTAAGGGCACCGACTAGTTGAGCGCCTTGTCCACCTCGCTCAGCTCCGGCTCCCATAACATCTGCGTGCACAGGGAAGACACCACAGGGACCACATTCTCGCAGCCGCGGGACCTCGAGGTCTGGGAGGAAGGGGCAGAAGGGGGGGTATCTGGCAAGGACTCTTCCTGGCTGTCCACCAAAGCCACCTTCCTCTGTGTCCTGCACAGCCTGTCCTCTGCAGGTGCAAGAAAACGGGCTCAGACCCAGCACATCTGCCCCGGTGGGTCGCGGCTGCCCCCTCGCTAGGCCACACATAGCCATGGCCACCCACAGCCCACCCTGGGGCGGTGCCGGGGCCTGGGGCGGTGTCCCCTGCCCTGTGTCACACGAGCGCCCAGCTCTGGGATAAGAAAAGGTTACAGAATGCTGCGATAGCCTGCGTGGATCCTGCTGAGTCATCTCGCAGGAAGACGACAACCCCTTGGAATTAGCTTTGAGTCTACAATAAAATAAGGAAAGTATCTGTCTTCATCCTTTAGTACACAGATTGCTTAATTTTTTTAAATGTGCAAAATTTATAAGCAGTATTATCATGTCTCATATTCTATTTGGATATTCATTAAGTCATGAGATAAGCAATGGCCAAAGCAAATGTGTCCTGTTGATTAATAAGAAAATGTCTTATTTAATGAATGACTAAAAAAATAGAATTTGAGTGGGATGTTGGGGGGGCAGGGAAGCCTGCCCGATTTAATATAAAATTAGAAGAGTTTGATCACAGAAATTACAAGAAAAACATAAAATGCTGCGATAAAGCATTCAACATTCTTAATGTCATATATATTGAGTTATGCTGAGCACACCATATTTTATAAAAAAAAAAAAGAAACATAAAAACCTAAGTGTAGAAATACATTAGAATTCATTTAGAAGAAAATCCATTCTATAAAATTTATATTTCTCTTGCATATATCACAGTCATGTTAAAAATTGTGTAAATAGTTGAATTGATGTAAATTCTTGCCCCACAACTCAACTTATGATTTTTAGCATTGCCAATATTCAGCACAGTACTTTATATATACCAGGTACTTGATAAAAATGTGCAAAAAAAGATGAATATATGTTTATATTAAGACTGAGTTTAATGGAAGAGTAATACCATTAAATACGGTACTCATATATTCTAGAACCTCTTGGAAATTTTTTCTTGCACCCTGCATAACCTTTCATTTCCTCAATACTTAGTACATTCAACAACTTTCATGTGGAAATAATTTTTTCCCTGCCCAGGTTAAATGTTTTGAGTGATCATTTCTCTGAATAACCTCCCCCAATTGTTAACTTTTCTATTTCGTGTATCATATTTGTATATTGATAATCTCTACAAAATACAATATATTACACTTAATATGTGTGTTAATGTATATATACTTACACCCCAGGTGGAAAGTATAGTGTCTACAACTGATTTTCACATCACCCAATGTAATGTCCCACGGTGCTGTCTATACAGGAAAAACTGCTGCAGCAAAAGTTCCAACTCAGTTATGCAAAGCTTGAGGTCAAGAGGATGAGCTGCTGGACCGTCCAGAGACGGGAAGGCCCTCAGCACAGCAACACCAGAAACCCTGCATCCGTATTTTCTACTCCATCTTCAAGAGAAAATTGTTTCATTTTATTTTATGTTTTACTTCCCAGATTCTTGCTGATATTTCTAAGCATTTTGTTAACCTTTTGTCCATAGTTGCCTTTTGAGTCAAGTAGTATATTTGGAAGAATTCTAATCCACTTAGATGTGAAATAAATAAACAACCCCATGATATCGCTATTGCTGAGTGCATATGAATACATTACAGAAGCTGAAAATCCTTATGACAAAATGACTTATTTAACTTTGCTTAATGCAATAGTAGCAACACAGTTTGCTTATCTAACCCTTTCTGATGCCTCAGAACCCAAGCGATGTGTAATATATTTTGTGACACGTGGGTAGTCCGCATGCGGCTCCTCTCCTGAATTTCCGCACATGCTCAACACTCTGCTGAGCTCGACAGAAGTGGAGTCAAGTCGACCTTCCCAGGGTCACACAACACTCAACAGGAGCAAAGGCAAAGTGCAGCAAATTGCCTGATAGGCAGAGGGGAAGGCAGCGAGGGAGCAGACTCCAGCTGGGAAGTGAGAGCCGGAAGTGGCTGCGGCTTCTTGGGGATATTTTGAGTAACTGATGGGGAATGTCCTGATTGACTTTATTTTTTAAACAGAAAATAGTCAAGTGGATGAGGAGATGGAGTTGGTGGAGAATGTGCATGTGCAGAATAAGACAGCACATTTCTGAGCAATCGTTTTTGCTGCCCCAAATGTGGAAACATACCACTTTGGGGTACATTTATGGCAAACTCTTCACAAAGTAAAGAATATGTAATAAGTACTATCAGTGGCCTCACTTTCCGGGTAAGACCCACCCTCCATGTGTAAGGCATTGAGGACGGACGCTCAGGTCAACGTTTGAAGAGACTCACTCTGTGGCTGTCGGAGGACCACTCCCGGAGGCTGGTGGTCCAAGCGTTTGAACTGCAAGGTGGGGTGGGGGCCACGGAGCTCCCCAGAGGAGAGTCCCTGCTTGACGGGGTCTGGGAACAGTCACGGGGGGCAAGCATGCTGGATCTGAGGGCAAGCCAGCAGCGTTTTCACATGGGTTGGCTGGGAAGCACAGAGACAGCTGAGTCAGACATGGCAAACCGAGGCCTCACCTGAAGACCCGGTGAAGAGAAACACCATTTACCTCAGTGGGGACCCAAGGGAAGGAGTAGATTTGGGAGAAAATTCATCCAGTGATAAAGACACGGATGCATCCTATTCTTTGATGGCAATTTGTAGGCTCTGAAGAAGCAGTGACAGCGAGCCCCTCTCGTCCGGCTGAGAGGGGTCTTCCTTGAGGGACGATGGCGTGCCCGCTGGAGGTGCCCACTTCAGGTAGGCGCTGCGAGAGGACGCCGAGGCTCTGGGCGGGCAGCAGGGAACACACCCGAGTGTAGCTCTCCCAGGGTTAGGAAAGTTTTGAGTATCAGGTAGAATTTCTTGATACTGGAAGAGACAGAGGTGTGCTAGCAGGGGGCACTTGATTTGCTAAGATGGTCTCACCTTGGCAAGAGGTGGTGAAAAGCTGAAAGACAGATTCACGGCAAAGAAGGCGCAAGGAGAGAACCCCTGACTGGGAGGCAGGCAAGTGGCCCGGAGCGGCCACTGCTATGGTTTGGCCTGAAGCTTGGAGTCCTCACTTCCACGCGGGCGGAAATGTGACGTGTGCTTCCCTACTCGTTGCAGAATTAAACCCCAAAATAGGATGACAGGGGCCCCTTAATATTTCTTTTTAAAAGTGTTTCCCCTTGGTCCTTGAAACCCTGCTGTAAAATTACTAATTAATATTTGGCAAGGAGCTGGAGAAGGTGTGTATTCCCAGGCACGCCGTAAAACACCTTGGCTGGAATATAAAATCAGGGCAACACTGGCCCATTAGGAGGATTTATGACTCGGTTTTAACTTAGAGGAGAGACGGGGGGAACACCGGGCAGCTGCTAAGGGGCTGAGAGCAGAAAACATGCCCGCCATCCATCAGACAGCAGGCGCGGGGATGCGGGATCTGTGTGAAGTTGCTGAAAGATGCTGCAGACCACAGCGTGGAATGAGGAGACGCTCAGGAATATCGCGGTAGAGAAGCCTGATGCTGGAGCGACCCTGGCTTGCATTTGACACCAAATCTAGTGGTTAAATTGGGAGGGGAGTCCCCATGATCTACCCCTCACCCCCCCCCAGTGAAAGGGAGGTTTAAAAAGAAGGGAAGAAGGGTGGCGCTGCGAAGCTCTGCAGCACCGGTTCGATCCCCGGACACCAGCAAGGGTCCCACATGGCACACAGACCTCTCCTGCCGTGCCCACTGCTCCCCTCAGCAGTGTACTTCATCAGTCTGCCTGCTCTGCTCCCCGCTCTGTCTCTGGTGAATCCTCGCACCCTCCCGTGCTTCTGACTGTGCCCAGTGCTTGTATAAATAAATAAATAAATCTTTAATAAATAAATAAATAAAAAGAAGGGCTCTGCTTGCTATCGGGACGGACAGGTAGAGCTGCAGTCCTCCCTGCGGAACCCTCGAGCCATGTTGCTCTCCCAGCGGTGCTGGCCAGTGGAATGCCCGCCGGGGAATCAGATGGTTACAGAAGAGAGCAGCTCGGGTGTGACGACGTTTTACTCGGGAACGTGTCATCTGCAGCTGCACGGATGTGACCAAACGGGTTTACAGAGAAATAATGTATGTGTTTACCTGTCCCACAAAGTGGATGTATTTATTGGGATTGGATTTCACACAGGTGGTTCTATTTTATGGAAAATAGTGCATCAGCCAAAGCCTAGCAGATTCCAGCGGATGGTGTGAATGGGGAGTAGCTGAGAATGTTTTTGACATAGTTTTTAGTATTTAAAAATCTGGAATTAAGTAGGAAAACTAGGACTTTGCAAGGACTTTCCGGGTTCCCGGTCTGGGCCTCCGTGTCTGAAGGAATTCTTCCAGACTCACCACCCGCTGCACACACTTTCCCGCGCTGCTGGGGTGCGCTGCTGGCGTGCAGTGCTGGGGTGCGCTGCTGGGGTGCGCTGCTGGGGTGCGCTGCTGGGGTGCAGTGCCGGGGTGCGCTGCTGGGGTGCGCTGCTGGGGTGCGCTGCTGGGGTGCAGTGCTGGGGTGCGCTGCTGGGGTGCGCTGCTGGGGTGCAGTGCTGGGGTGCGCTGCTGGGGTGCACTGATGGGGTGCGCTGCTGGGGTGCGCTGCTCGGCTCTTACTGGGCGCCAAACACTCTCTGCCTGGCCCGCGGGGCCAGGCTGGGGCAGGGGGTGACCCGCGCTGACACCCTGGGCCGCAGGGGCTGCTGACCGCGTGACTGACCGACTTCAGGTGCGGGAATCACCTGGGGAGAGAAAGCGAGTATTTATTCAGGTCCATCATCCTCCCGGCGTCGCCGCTGTGCGCCGCCAAACCAGCCACCTGGCGTGCAGACAGGTGTGACCTGCCGTCGCTGGGAAGTAACTCGGGGCCAATGTAAAGGCTGCTTTATGGTCACGTCTGTTCTCCTCTCATTAGAAAGGGGCGTATCCGCGAGGTCCCCGCAGAACCCACTCGGCGCCTCCTTCATGTCCCAAACTCACGCGTAAGACTCGCTCGCCAGCGCGCTGCAGGCCGGCCCAGCCGGGGTCTCCCCTCCACTCTCGCTGCCTCATCCCTGCCAGGATTTCCCTTTATCTCGGGCATCATCCCGGAGGATTCCCTACAATGTTAACACCGAACCCCATTTCTATGCGATATGTACCTAAGTGACTCCTGCTCGCCAGCATTTAGGAACATTTCATACGGATCTACCTGAATTAGCGTTATCTGATTTAATCCTCCCAGAAATCCCATGAATCACGCATTAAATCCCCGCTGGAATGGACTTCGAGCGCGTTCAGCGCCTCGCCGAAGCGCCACACTTGGTGCACAGAGAGTCACCGCCGTTATTAAACCACAGCCTCCCCTCCAAAAGTGTACACTGGACAGGAATGTCCCTGACGCCGCCCCCTCTCGTGGGGTCTGACCTGAAGCCGAGTCGGCGGCGACAGACTTAGATCTGAGAGCGTTTCTTGACCCGTGAGTGATTTACTGAGAGACGAGGCTTATCCAGAATTAGGGTGCGAAAACATCTTTGGTACGTGCAGGGGACAGAGGGAGGTGGGGAGGCTCGTCGGAAGGAGCCCACAGCAGGTGAGCAGCTGTTCCTCCTGCTGCACCAGGCGCTGAGCCATGGCGCGGAAGCTGGGGCGCGCCGGGGCGCAGAGCCGGGGCGCAGAGCCGGGGCGCAGAGCCGGGGCGCAGAGCCGGGGCGCAGAGCCGGGGCGCAGAGCCGGGGCGCAGATGCGGCGGGTTCGACTTTCTCGCTCTCGTGGATTCCGCCCGTGGGCGGGTGAGGCAGATCACGGGGGCGGGGGGCGCGGCGTCCAGGGTGCGGGCGTCTTTACAAAGAAGCTTGAAGCCTGGCTGAGGCCCCGCTGTGAGCAGCACCCGAGCTTCATCCCCCGCGGCGCCCGCTCCCTGCCGCCCCCGGGACATCCGCGCTGGGAGCGGCGCCCAGACGGCCCGCGGCTCCCCCTCTCCACGGACACGCGGGAGCGCGCGGCGCTGGGGCCGCAGGCGGAGCGGGGCCCGCGGGGATGGCGCTGCGGAGGGCGGGCGCGGAGGGCATCTGGGCGAGGCCAGGGCGCCTGCGAGTCTGACTGCAGGGTTGAGGCCCCGAACGGAGTGGGGGCTGCGCACCTGGACTCCAGGAGCGCCAGGTAACCCACGCGCGCACCTGCGCGTCTTAGCGGAGCGCGGAGCCGCCTCCTGCCGGGAGGGGGGGGGGGGGGGGGGGGCTCCTCCCAGCACCGGCCCCGCGCAGTCTGCGGAGGCGTCTCGTCCACGGTGTCCCGCATTTCCCTCTCCTGGGCCGTCGCGGTGTTGACAGAGACTTTCACGCGCGTGTCCGGGTGCAGCTGACCTCGCCGCATCCGTGGGGCCGGGCTTGGTCTAAGCATTTTCCTGCGGAGCTGGGCTCGCGTCACCATGAGGACAGATGGCGGGTGGATAAGTGAGGGGACGGGGGACAGGTAGCCAGAGCAAATGGTGGGTAGATTAGATGCGTAGACGGACGGTTGGATGGACGGATGGATTTAATTATAAATAGAGAAAAGAGACCAATAAACAGCGTCTAGGATTTCATGTAACCTAAATCAAGCCATAAATATCGTTGCGTTTCAATTTCAGTCTCAGAAATAGGGGCACGTTTAGTGTGTCCTGCCCAGGATTTGGTACAGAACAGTGGTATCTGAGGGGAAAACAATCCTTTATTTTTTAAGATTTATTTATTTCTGCATACAAGAACCAGAGTTCAGGCCAGAGGCGTGGGAGGGTGAGAGGACTCACCAGAGACAGTGGGGAACAGAACAGGTGGATTCACTGAAGTCCACTGCTGAGGGGAGCAGCGGGAGCCAGGAGAGGTCTGCTCTGCCCTGTACCTACATCTAGCCAGCCGGGAATTGAACCTGCCCTTCAGAGGCAGCGGACATCACTGTGCTCAACCACCTGCGCCACCAGGGGAGGCCAGGGAAAATGATCCTTTAAAAATCATATTGAGGGCCTCCCTGGTGGCACAAGGGGTTAAGGAGGCACTATGAAGCAATCCGCAGCCTCTGCAGCACGAGTTCCATCCCCAGCCAGCCAGGGAGCTACCCACATGGTGCAGCAGACCTCTCCTGTCTCACCCGCTGCTCCCCTCAGCAGTGTATTTTGTCAGTCTGCCTGTTCTGTTTCCTGCTCTGTCTCTGGTGAACCCTCTCACCCCCGCATCTCTGGCCTGTACCCAGCTTTTCTATGCATAAATAAATTTTACAAAAAATAAAAATAAAAATCACATGGAGAGTAACCGCTCCTGCAAGGAGAGATGAAGGAAAGAAGGGGGGGGCGGGGGAATTGGGACAGGACAGTGGCTCTGAGCTGCAGGGGAAACAGACATGACAACTCAGTGGACCATTTCTGTGAAATTTAAGTTTGCCCCAGCACACGCAGTGCCTGGACCGACAGCGGAAGCCGACCTGGCAGCCCGAGCATCCTGCTGGCTCCTGCTGGGGCGTCAGGAGCAAAAGCCCGGGGTTCCTTATGGGGCATTTCTGACACTGCTGCCTCACAGGGCGCCCTCGCGACGAGCCGCACCCTTGCAGGTAGAAGGGCCCCGTGTCACCCGACGGGCCTCCCTGTGGTGCAAACCCAAGAGCGGGAGTGCCTGTCCCCCCACGCCGCCCCTGGGATTGGAGTAGGAGGGGATGGATTCCCAGCCTGCATTTGTGCCGTGTGCTTCATGTGATAAATGGCTATTAAAATACTGTATCTCTTGCCCGGGAGTCTCCTGCCTTCTACGGCATCCGCGAGCTGGACACAGGTTTTTCAGTAGATTAAACGAAATCCCCAATGCAAAGCCCCCCTCTGGACACTCACAGCCCGAATTACAGCTTTTGGTCTATCCCAGACCTTTCTAAACATTCCCTCCTGGGCTCCGCACACCCTGGCTTCACTGCTACCTGCGCTGTTTCCTCTGTGCTTTTCAACACGCACTGGTTTCTGGAGCTGAGTGGCAGGGGACCTCGGCCAGATGCTGCTCGTCCAGAAGGGTGTGTTCTTGCTCCTGGAGGCCGGCGGGGCAGCTGGCCTTGCCGGGGCACGGTCTGGTCGACTCTGCTCCTGGAGCCAGCAGGCCGGGCCGCGTGCGTCCTGGTCCTCGCAAGGGGGTACGGGAAGGCCACGCGGGACAGCGCGCGGGAGTTCCTGGCTCTGTGTGTCCTGTCAGCTGCAGTCCACGAGCTAAAGCAAGTCATGTTGAACCTGGATTCCAAGGACCGACATGTGGCAGAGACACTAAAGCATTTATTGAAAAATTAGGGTCATTTTGCTGTTTAATACACCAGATAGAATTGCTTTTGTCCAAGAATTTCCTTTATTCCAACTGGCCAACAGAGTTGGATTTTACTGTTCCTATTACATACCTTATTACCCTGAAGCAGTTGATCTTAGAGGACCGTGAAATGGTCTAGGGGAGACTTGATGAGGGTGTAAAAAAGAGATGGTGTCGGCTTTGGTACAGCGAGGTCCTGTTTTCCAACGGGCAGGATGGTCTCTCATAGGCTTCTAACGAATATATTTTTCCTTGGTTAGAACACATATTCTGAGATAAAGGGGTGAAGATATTAGTTTGTCATGATTGTTGTAACAAATTACCCAAATGGGGTGGCTTCGAACAACAGATATTTATTCTGTGAAAAAAAATGACATCGATGGAGTCATTTTGAAAATAGAACTGGGGCTCCATCGCACGGAAATTGCGTGGCTTGTTCCTTTGGACCAAAGACCTTTTGGGTCAAAGAAACTGTGAAGCAAACAATTATTGGAGAAGTCATCAGATCAGGAGAACTTATGATTATGGGCTTTTAACCAGAATATAGAATCAGTCAGTTCGTGTTCATTCTTTCTAGAAAATCAGTGGTCAAGTATGTGCAGCTGAGAGGGGTTAAGCTTGTTGACCCTCATCAACCCTTTCCTCGACCTCTGACCCCCCTCTTGCCTCCCACTAGAACCCATCACTGTCCCTCCTTGCATGTTTTAGGTTTCTACCTGAATCTATATGCCCCAAATGGCAATTTGTGATCTGGAATTAACACACTTGGCTACTTCAACTGCCCCCTGAATTTTTAGGTTGATAATTCCTACATCAGTAGAATCTCTGAAATGTATTAACATATTGTAGCTATAAGTAGGATGGAATGATAACATAAATCCAATTTCTGTAATTGAGATATCCATATTCTGCTACACCCCAGGTTAAGTTGTAAAAATTGGGATGAAATGATAAATGCATAGACTATCACTGTGTCCCAGACAAAGTTTAATTTGCTGAGCAGCATTCAGTTTAGTAATTCTATTCGGGATTGTTTAACTTTAGATTTTTTTTTTCTCTTTGATATTCATATAGCAAAGGGAAGTTATGTTCGAAAGGCAATAAAAACTCTATTTCTTAGTGTAATGTGCTTTTTTATATATTCGTTTCATTTTAGTTCACATTATACATTTTGAATATACATATTTTGTTCTTTTGACTCTTCAAATATTATATTTTATGGAATTTTCTGCCATACTAATTTGGGCTTTTAAAATTTAAATAACATGATGTATTTATCTAAATTTAGGAGTTACTTGTATTTTGAAGTATTCGATATTAAACTCTGTACCCCTTGAACCTACATCACATCATTAAATTGCCTGGGTTGTCAGTTTTTACTAAGGTAATGGAATCATTTTTAGAGAATGGTACTTACCTAACTCACCTAATCAAAATCCCTGCAATTGTACCTTTTTCATCATTTGTACTGAACATTATACTTGCCAATAAAATTATTTTTCAATTTAATTATGCATAAGAAATCTGAGTTGGCAGCATGCAAACCAAAGAGATTGGGCATTTAATTTAATGACATTAATAGAATTTTTTTGATATTTTGGAGAATTTTATGTACAGTCCAAGAGTCTATTGTTTATTAAGTTTTTTCTTCAATTCTCTTGAGCATTCTTTGTCTCTAGAACTTCAAGACCAGTGGTTCTCCAGAGACCGTGTGCCGCGGGCTCCACCCTGGCATGGTGGCACCCGAGGTTTCCTCTGTCCCTGTGATCTCTCAGCTGGTCATGCATGATCTCCTAGCTGGTCACATCATGTATGATGTGAACCACATTCTGGTTTTAAAACTTATTCGATCATAAGATGATTTTATTTCTCTGCTATGGGAAAAGACTAACTCATTCCACAATGATGGGAAAGAACATTGTCTTTAAATACATTCATATGTCCCTGGCAGTCGCCTGGTAAGCAAGAGCGCGTGAGAGACGGACGGACGTCAGCATGGTCACTCCAGGCTGGGGTTAGGTATTGGGACCGAGTTGAAACAGGAGCTAATGACTACATGGCCTTCAGATCCTAAAGCAAAACAAACAAACGAAAAAACAGCAACAACTTGTCTAAACTTTCTCCTTGAGGTTTGCTTTTACAGATGCAGCCACGCCTGGAAGCTCCCTAGTGGGTTGACCCACCTGGAAGCTTGAAAGCGCAGAGGAGGCCGCTGACAGGGGAGAGCCCACAACAGAAGTATGAAACCTCAGTTTTCCGAAGAGGGATCCTCTCTGTACCTCTTTATGTATGGACTCCCTGGGCCGGTGAGCTTCAGCCAAGTCCACACTCCCTGCCCCTAACCCACTCCTCACTCAACATGATGCAAGTCTCCATTCTCAAGCCTGGACCCCACGCCTGGACACCCTCATTCCATTTCTTCATGATGGAGGCAGATTTTCCTGCTGTTTTTATTTTCTTTCCTCTTCTGCCCCTTGCTTGACAACCCACCATAAGCTTTCTCTGCTCCAAACACCGATGTTTCAGTGACTCACTTTTAACTGCCTGGGACACAAGAAACTGACTTATACGCTGGGTAACGTGACATTCTGTGAATGGGGTAGAAACAGGAGGTGGGTGGAGATGGACGACAGCCCACGTGGAAACCTTGAGGAGATATCAGATCACAGCAGTGGCTACTCCATTGCTACAGGGGTTGTCAGATAATCAGACAACACAGACAGAAGGAACAGCCAGTGAGGTCGGAAAGCTGAGTGTAAGGACCCGGGGCCACATGCACAGAGCGCTTTAAAGACTGAGATGCATTCGGTCTTGTAAACCGCTCCTGCTAGGTGGAGCAAAAAAAGGCTGAACATGCTTCTTGGATTTAGTAGCTACATCATCTGTCATCTCAGCACCGTTGTTCTGGTAGAGGGAGGCTGGTTAGGGCCCCAGGAATGGGTCAAGGCAGCTGTCTCACCAAGGTGCCTTGCGTGAAGGTCGGCGTGCTGAAGCTAGTGCTTAAAACAAGTCTCAATGAACAAAGAAGAAGGAATGCCTAGGAAGACAAATGAGCACATCTCTTCCAAACACTGCTTTGAAGAGCTTGAAATCGGCCCTGATAGCTTCAGATCAGCCCGTGGGTATGCATAGTGATACCGTGGAAATCAGGAACTACTTCCAATCAGAGCTGTGTTCTCCAGAACGCTGGTTACTAAACATTTGCCAGCACCCCATGGAGTGAAAATCAGAGAGCAGTGAGTTTCAGAGACTGGAAGACAAAGCGGTGAGTCAACAGTCATGTTCTCAAGAGCTTTTGCTCTAAAGAGGAGCAAAAAAGACTGGGCGGGGGCCGGAAGGACATAGGGGCTGGTCCACAGAAGGGGGGTTGCTGTCCTGGGCTGTGTCCAGGTTTGCTTTGGTCTTTGACCTCAAGGAAGAAGAGAAGCCATAACAGCCTGAGGCTTCCCTGAAGAGGAGACACTGATGGCACAGAGGAGAAGGGAGAGGCTTGGGGAGACTCCGGGATTCCCTGGGGAGGGGTGGAGTTGAGTCTGTGCTCTGAGCCTGGCAGGAGACGTATCCTCACCGGAGGGTGGGCAGGACGCTGGGGACCCGGGAAGGCAGGCGGTGGGCAGGAGTCACGGGTTTTCCTCCCCGCATCACATCACCTCGGCATTGTGCTTTGAGACCCGGGGTTCAGATTCCGTTCTTTCACTCGAGCCCTTCAGAGATCTCTGAAGTTCAAATGTGCCATCTAATTACGTGAAAATATGCATCAAAATAGATCACATTCAAATCGACTCTGTTAGATTTTATTTTTCATCGCCCCACAAATTGCATCATCTCGTTAGGAGACCATAAGTGGTATCAGTGGAAAGACCAATGATGCCAATTTTACACGTACTTGTGAGGTTCTCTGCCTGCTATTTAACTCACCCCAGAAATTAACACCGGCAATGAATTTTCTGACTCAGCCTACAAGTCATCACTTCAATGAATATCTTCTTCACCCTGCAACCACATCACTGCTTATATAAAAAGTGTGTCTGCCAACATACTCTGCACAAATTACTGCAGCTAATTTTAATGTTGATGGAGAGCTGAAAGCTATTTTCTTTAGTTCTACTGTTTGTCTTTTTGAAAGAATGTGTATATACGATACCTAAAACTTATAAACACAAAATATATACAATGTGTTCTTATGTAATAATTTTCTTTATTAAACTATGCATAATTAATATGATTTTGAAATAATAAGCTGTTTTTTCCCGCTTAGGTTGTTACCCACATCACTGTCTACAAATATACATATTCAATTATTTGTGTTACTGAAGATTTTACCTGTTGCTCAGTACATCCAATTATTTCGTTTTGTAGAAAAAAGAGATCTGAAAACAAATTTAAATTTGTCTTACACCTTCATGTCCATTCAGGAAATCCAACAAGCGGAAAGGGAGGATTTCAACAGCTGCGGCTGCCACCATCTACCGAGGAGCTTCAATGACGTCCCGCCGGACTGACAGAGGACACCACAGTGTCTTTATCTTATGCTCCTAATTCAATTTGCAAACAGTCTGCTTGGCTCCCGACCCGCCAGACCCGGTGTCAGCATCATTGCATGAAAATTCAATTCTCACCAAAGGCCCTCAAGGGTAATTACTGGCCTATGGAGATCAGTTTTGTGGAAAGAACTCCAGGTGAAATCCAAACAAGGTCTCTCTGTAGTGCTAAAAATCCTCTCTTCTTAGATTTACATTTTGTTCCTCTAGCAAACCAGCCTAAAGGTCTATTTACTCCGCGCTTTCCAGCACGCGCCATGCCGGCGTCCCTGCTCTTCCCCAGCCTTGTTCATGGTCCTTCTCCTGGTCAGTTTCTCCCCAGCATGTTTCAAATTTCAAATTTTTACTTCATTTAAAAATTTGCAATTCCAGAATCATTTGATATTTATTTGGATTTTTAACATACAGTATCAGTTTTCTGAGGTTCTTGAATAGACCAGAGTGAATCATTTGAGGAAATGCTTACTCAAAAGCAACTGATTAATTACTGCTGGAAAAAACACACTTGAGATAAACACACAAAACTGTGGATTGACAAATGCATGGAGAAAATGAGCGAGTTACGGGTTGAGGTTTGTGAACAAAGATTTTTCTGCTTATTTCTCAACATGCGGATTTCTCTGAGCTGGCAAGTCACTTCCAAGATTGTCACTTCAAAGAAAAAAAGAGGAAAACAAATCTCCTTGGTTCTCGCCTGAATACAATAATAAAAAAGCCTCGACCGATGACTTGGTGAGCAAACACTTGACTCACTTTCCCAGTTAGGGGTGAAAACATTGTCTACACTGGGAACTAAATAGTCACAGAGAACTTCAGCTCACTTTGAACTACTGAAAATTAAAATATGCTAATATTTTTAGAAGGCACAAAGTGCTAGAATCTTTTCTGTCATCTGAAATTATATTTCCTCTGTATCCATTGCAAAGTGATGAGAAATATGCTACCCGATTTCCTAAATTAATCCATCCTAGGTATTGTTTATTGATATTATTCAGACAACTGTCTGATAATATAAAAATATCTCCATGGTATTCTAACAAAATAGACGGAAAGAACATTTATTGCAAGGATTTGAAGAAAAATAATATGAACGTTTGATGGTTCTTACATATTTTTTTCTAAATTAGGACATGAAATGAAAAATCTTCCTTGACAAGTCTTTGAAAGCGATAACATTAATAAATCTTGAGTGGGGTGTAGACAGAATGGGTGGTGGAAGGGAGATGGATTGCAAACTTATTTATTCAAAGAGGATAAAATAACAGCCACCATTTTCTGAGAAGTATGCAGTGCTATAAAGATAAAAACCTCATTCAATCACTCAGTTGTTCAATCAACCAATTTTTATTCAGCGCCTGATTTTTTTGCCAGCCACCTTGCTAGGTCAAAGGAACCAAGGAACGCGTGAGAACGCGCAGCTCCACCTTAAGGGGAGTCAGTCACTGTAAACAAGGGATGTCGAGCAACACTGGCATGAACGCCAGCGGGTGCGGGTGTGAGAGGGGTTAGCCCACCCGCTCCCACCGTGGTGAAGTGGGCAGTGCCGGTCCTTGGAAAATGACCTCACAGTCACCTCACCTGGCAGGGGAGGGGGGTGTTATTATTATTTTTAAAATTTATTTTATATATTTATGCGTGCAAGAACTGGGGTGCAGGCCAGAGGTGGGGGGTGAGAGGATCCCCCAGAGACAGAGTGGGGAGCAGAACAGGTGGATCCACTGAAATCCACTGCTGAGGGGAGCAGCGGGGAGCCAGGAGAGGTCTGCTGCGCCCTGTGGGTAGCTCCCTGGCCGGGGATCGAACTCCTGCGTCGGTGGCTGGCAATAGCTTGATAGTGCTGAGACTTAACTTCTTGCACCACGAGGGAGGCCCCAGAGGCCGAGTTTATGAAGCACAGGAGCCCCTGGCCTGGACCCACGCTGGCGCGGGCTGCGCCTCTAAAGGGCCTTTCGCGCCGCTGCCCGCCGGGGCTGCTCAGCGGGGGTGCGCTGGGGCAGCTGCTCCGCCGCAGGGGCTGGTCCGCGCCGGGCCCACCTGGCTCCCGTCCCGTGCAACCTGCACGCCGCCCCGAGCCCCTCGGGCCGTGCAGGGGGCGGGCAGCAGTCCAGGGGCTCGGCCCCCCCGAGCGCGACCTCGCTGACCCACCGCCCGCCGCAGAGACGCGGGGTCTCCGAGGGATGCACAGGCTCGGGCCCAACCCCCGGGCGCAGGCGGGGCCGGCTCACAGCTCACCCCTGGAGGGCTGGGGGTGCCCTCGGCGGGCAGTCTTGCTCCTGCACATCTAGGGGCGGGGTCTGTGCAAGCCGAGGGAGCCTCCCGCCGTGGGGGTGCACGGACCGTCTCGGGATGCCCGCGGCCCTGCAGCGCACGGAGCCCGCGCCCCGGGACCCCAGGCCGCCGCCGGACGCCGACTCCGCGGGGCGGCCCCGCCTCTGGCCGCCACGGGCCGGGCCGCGTCTTTTCCCGAGGAACGGGGGACAGCGGGACCCACGGACAGACGCCGCCGGGGCTGAGCGGCCTTCCCGGGGCCCGTCTCTCCCTCACGGCCTCCGGGTCGTGCAGCGGCCGGTCACCAGCGACTGCCAGGACGGACGGCCCGGGCGCCCCTGCGGCCTGACCCGCGCTGGACGTGCCGGGCAGGCAGCGGCCCCGTTTTGTTCTCCAGGGAAACGGAGGCGCAGAAACCCCTGATAACGTCCAGCTCGTCCACGCACCTGGTCGGCCGCAGAGCTGGAAGTTTTTGTGCGTTTAATGCGTTTATCAGGGGACAGTGTCAGAGCGCGCTGGGTGACTCAGAAAGGGTCATTCAGATGCGTGTTCACACCCCACACCTCCCCGGGGAACACGACCCCAAGTCCGCTGGAAGGAGGAGCAGGTGGAGAGAGACGGGACATCTGAGTACAGGGGAGTGATCCAGCCCCCAAGGAACCCGCGTTAACAACAACCACCTCACCGGGATGAAGGGCGCCTGGGGCGCTCGGGGCGACAACTCTGCTCTGTTTGCAGCCAACCCCGACTCTCGGCGGCCTTAAAAGACCCGCGTCAGGGAGCCTGGAGAATAAGGAGGCTCCGGCCCCACCTCCACCCCCTTCTGGGGCCTGCAGTGTCCATTTCCCAGGCCCACGCATCCAGTGCCCTCCGAGCTCAAGGGCATGGCCTTCTGCTGACCCCCGGCTGCACTGTGCCCACCAGTGCCCACCCCCTGTTCCTCACCCCGTCTCCCTGCCCAGCGCCCTGGGGCTCAGCGTGTCCAGGCCGCGGCTCCTGCGGGCCGTCCCGAGACCGTGGAGGCCCAGCCTGCGTGACCGCCAGGAAGGGAGCCGCCTCTCCCAGCGCCACGACTGCCCTCCTGGTCCTTGGTAACTAAGCGAAGGCCCGGTGATGGATGGGCTCGCCTCCGAGGCCCTCTTATCTCGGGGAGCTTTGCAACCACGCCTGGGAGGTCCGTATCATTTTCCAGGAATCTCTGTTCCCCGTTTTCTTCCAGTTTTAATTTTCCTGTCTTTCCTCTTCCCTGCACTGCCCCGGCCCGGGTGTCTGAGCCGCGCGTGTCATTTATTCCCCTGTCACACCCCCGTCTCCACCCGCGTCGCCATCCGTCTTTGCGGCCCGCGCTGCCCAGCCCCGCCGCGGTGCGTATTTGTCATCGTATTTTATCTCTTCCCTCGGACTAAATATAGTTCTAAAAAAGGCACAAAGAGAAGGGGAGTCTGATGGGGGGTGGCGGCTCTCATGGCCCCGGCGCTGGCTGTGTCTGCCCTGGGTCAGGTCAGCCCCGCCTCGGCGTCCTCAAGCACAGTGACACAGTTCAGGGACTCACACGCCCGTCATTGTGTAAATGAATCTGTTGGATTTAATATGTGGGAAACCGGATTGTGTGGCTGTGGCATCATGCTCAGCCAGGGCCTGCTGGCGTCTGCTCTCTCCTGAGTGTGGTCACGCGGAGCTCGGTCCAGCTCCAGGGCGGCTTCCCCGGGTTGGGCCCAGCGGCAGCCGCACCTCAATGCAGCGCCACAAGCCTGGCCGCTTCTCGGGGTCTCCGGCACTGTAGGGTAAGGAAAAATGTCAGGCTTTCCTGCCCTCCCAACATCAGGATAGGTGATGGATCCCTCCGGTCCCTAGTGCAGGCCTGATGGTGGCACCTGGAGCCGGGTGTGGGCCTGGGTAGATGGGATTCACCTGGGCTGAGACTGGGCTTTTAAGGGCGGCGTCCCGGGGACGCCAGCAGCAGCTGAAAGAGAAGCCGAGAAGCAGCAGAAGCCAAGAGAGAAGCAGAGAAGACTGGAGAGCCCAGATAAAGTGAAGACTTGCTGGGGGCTGGGAGGCCTGCCAGCCTCTGGGCCCCCCCAGCACCCCTGCCTGCTGTGTACCGGGTAAATCTAAATAAAAAGACCTGCAAAAAGCCACTGAGGACTCTGACTTCTCCTTGACCCGGTCTGCTGGATCCTAGAAAACCTGCCCTGTGTCCTTCCTGCCCCTACAACTGGCGTAAGTCGGCAGGATGATCCATGCAGTCGGGGATGGAGCCCGCCGAAGCCCTGGAGGGACTAAGTAACAGACTGTGTGTGCCTGTGACGACGCTGGAGGCGTCATGGCAGGACAGGAGATGGACAGGGTCCGAGAGCTTCAGGACGAGACCTCGCGGGGAGGAGACACCGGAGAGGGCCAGCCAGCGACCCCCGAGGCAGCAAGAATCGTCGGAGAAGAGAGGACCGCGATTTGGAGCTCGCCGGTGCTGACGGAAGGGGAGCCTGATGGACTCGGACTGATGAACTTGGGCTGACAGAACCGCCAGAAGGCGGAGGACCTTTGGCAAGTTAAGTTTTTGGGACCCTGGGGGAGGATGCTATTGTTTGTGCACCCCAGGAGATGGGAATCTGGGGGTGGCCAGTGGGTCTTGGTGGCCAAAAGCAGCCTGTGTGTGCCCGGCAGCCAGGCGGGGGAGAAAAGCCAACTGAGAAGGCAAAAGCTGGTGCTGCTGCTGAGTTTGGGAAGCCCTGGGTGGCTGGGAAGCACTCAGTAGGCTGAGGAAGGCCAGTGAGTCTCGTGAAACCACCTGTGGGGGATGCCCTGCTCGTTCTCGAGTGACGGTGAGGAGCTGAGGAACCCGTCCTTGGGGGACGGCTGGGGAACGTGGCTTGGGGTGGAGCCCAAGCCGAAGAGGGGACCCAAGGGAGGCCGCATGTAGAGTTTGGATCCCCGACCCATGTGCATGTGCAGCGGGTGGGTCTGTGTGTCGCACTGGTGGCTGTGAAGGCCGAGTGTTGGAGCGACTGCAGACGGAAACCCTGCGGGTTGGCGATGACCCCCAACAGAATAGAATAGCCAATCCCGGAGCCAGTGCATCCTGGGGGTGGATGCGGCGCGTGGCTTGTGGCCGAGACTACAGCCAGAGAAGGCCGGGAAGCCCGACGGCTCCTGGTGTGTTACAGTAGATGCCGTGAGTGATTCCCCTCCCTCGTGTGAGCGGCGCCTTCGGCAGCAGATGTGGTGGCTCATCTGCTGGTGCCACTAATTGTCTTTTGCCACGAGGTTGGGGCCCTGCCTGGACTTATTTGTGTTCTGTTGTATTTTGTTATATTGTGATGTATTTCATTTACTTTCGTGGGCCACGGCTGCAGTGTTCATGTTGCCAAGAGACATGTGTTTATGACTTGTGTATAGAGACTGATAAAGACTATTTGGCAGAAAACCCTGAGGGGGTGGACTGTAGGGTAAGGAAAAATGTCAGGCTTTTCTGCCCTCCCGCCATCAGGATAGATGATGGATCCCTGCGGTCCTGAGTGCAGGCCTGAGGGCGGAACCTGGAGTGGGGTTGGGCCTAGGGAGATGGGCTTCACCTGGGCTGAGACTCGGCTTTTAAGGGCGGCGTCGCGGGGACACCAGGAGAAGCTGAAAGAGAAGCCGAGAAGCAGCAGAAGCCGAGAGAGAAGCAGAGAAGGCCGGAGAGCCCAGACAGAGTGAAGACTTGCTGGGGGCTGGGAGGCCTGCCAGCCTCCGGGCCCCCCAGCACCCCTGCCTGGTGTGTACCTGGTAAACCCCAATAAAAGACCTGCAAAAGCCACTGAGGACTCTGACTCCTCCTTGACCGGGTCTGCTGGGTCAGAAAACCTGCCCTGTGGCCTTCCTGCCCCTACAGGCACCTATTGACAAAAAAGTGATATTTCCAGAAAGTTCCGTTTCCCTTTGGGCTGTTGGAAAGGCGCAGAGCCACTGAAAAGAATACAAGCCGCGCAGGCTATTGGACATCATCTCCGTGTGACTTTGGCCCTGCGGCCACATGTATCCGCGGGCTGCGTGGCTCCCCCCAGACAGGCGCGCCCGGAGTCCATGCAGGTGTCCCCCGCCAGCCGCCCGCCGGGAGTACCAGGCCAGTAGGTCACAAGGCAGCCACAGCGAACTCGAGCCAGGATACAGACCACTTAGTGGGACTTGGAAAAGCACCTTCTGCCGGTTATCCCAACACGAAATGGGTTTATCCAGAAGTACCAGCAGAAGGGAGGGCAGCTGGGGGTGCCCGTGTCCCTCCCGGAACCCAAGGCTGACAGTGCCACAGAACCCCGCGAGGCCCTCCCCGCAGCTCTGGAGCAGAGGACTCAGCATTAGCCCTTGTGGAGACGCAAGGTGAGCCGGGTTTCAGCGCTCGCTGTGGAATGCACGAGAAGGTGCTCAGGCTCTGGCCTTTCCCTTCTCCCTCCAGTTTTGAGTATCCCGTCTTTCCTCTCCGTGAAATGGGCCCTGCTCCGGTGTCCGAGCTGCACGAGTCTCTTCTGCTTTCATGAAAGAGGCCTCTAAGTATCAGCGTTGCTATCATCCTCTGTTCTGGTCAGAGGCAACCTGAAGTAACTAAGAGCTTGCCATGGGGAGCGCAGGGTCAGGCTCTGAGTCTCAGCGGTGGCATCTACAGAGAAGCTGGGAGAGTCGGCGTCGGCGGCCATCGTCGGGGTAGCCACAGCTCCAGGCGCCTGCTGCTCTGGTCTCCTGCACGCAGGGGCAAGAGGCAGGGGCTCGGGCTGAGAGAAGAGGGGGCGAGGAGGGCTCCCCACACGCTATCAGGGTGATTTATGGTGAAGGAGAAGGCTCAGACTCTGCCTACCCAGACTGTGAGGCGTCAGCTCCGAATACTAACGGGTCAGGAGAAAGACGCTCCGCATCATTCTCCTCACTAAGTTGTTCAGTGCCTTGGAGTCTTCTTTCTACTTCTAGATGAACTCCATTTCACAAAGGCATATGCTTCTCCAGGAGCAAGGAAAGGAATTTTGAGAAGAAAACTAGTAATGAGAAAGTGAAAACCCAAACAGAAATAAATGGTGCTATCAACACATCGGGGTTTTTAGCGGTTTCATTACAGGACTTTGGTTCATGGATTTGAAAGATATAACAATTTGAGGCATTAAAATTAATTTGTTTTTTTAGACACCCAAAACATGAGTTGGAAAAAATAATCTCAGACAGATCTTGCAAATGAAAATTAAGGTGTGTGTGTCTATGCGTGTATACGTACATAAGTGTGTGTGTGTCTGTACATATAAAAGCACATGTGTGACTAGAGCTGCAGGTGTGTGTACAGCCGCCACCACCCCGTGCGTGCCTGTGTGTACACACACAAGCAGGACAGCCCTTCGCACAGTCACGGGAAGGATGTATCGCATGGAAGCAGCATAATTAGTGAAGGTCTTTACCATTTATCTATAACTTTCTGAATCTTCTTCAAAAACTACTGAGACCATAATCCAAGGATTGTATCCAACTAAAAAAATTTTCAGGTAGAGTTTTTGGGTTGTACTTTACCAGTTTTCTTGCTTAATGCAATCACATGGATCACAATAGGAAGGTTTGTAAACAATGGATCTAAATAGTGGAGTTTTGTGACGCATTTATCTCAGGACCTGGTAAAGGATTTGAAAGCAATAAGAATATAAGAATATTGAGATACTATGTTTCATTTTAAAATAAAAAGACCTATTTTGTTAAGGAGACCAAGAGAAATTCTATTGACATAACAATTTTCCTTATAACAATTTTATAAGGAACTTATAATAACGTATAACAATTTTCCTGCACAATAACAAGAATGAGAAAAAAAATCTCAATAGTTAGAATTGAGATAAATGAGAGTGAAATAATAATGGTAGTGAGCGCTATTTAGTTTTGATGTTTTTAATCTCTATGCATTGCATTTGTAATTTCTGTCCCAATTCATTTGCAGTATTTATATTTTGCCGTATATTTTTAAATGGGTATATATCTAGATTTCCCAATATATGAGTAATGTAAAATTTGATTATTTTTATCACTTATTGCAATATTTAGAATCAGAATTATGTAAATTTTACTGAAAACTTTGTCTTTTCCTAAGTGGGTTAAGAAATGATAGCCCTGATTTTTGTATGTTGAAAAAGATGATACAAGCATTCTCAGAATTAGTTATCAAACCTCATTATTTAGAAGAATTACAAGAGATAAGTGCCTTTAAATATAGCTTATATAATAAGTACTTAAATTATATCCCTATCTATTCTCCCTGTGTACATAATAAAAGCAGAAGAAAATAAACCTTCAGAAAATTGTTTTCCTCTGATGTAAAATAAAGCATTATATATTGTTTTAGGATATGAAAGTCTTTGAAAAGTCAATAAAGTAATTTGTAAAAAGGGAATATCACATTAAACTAACGTTATTAAATAGTGAATTTAATATAAAGCAGTGAAAGAAGATCTGGGCATTAGCTGTGGCGAAAGAGGTGGTGACAGATCATAATTCATCAAGTACAAAACCAAAACCTGGTCTCATCCATGCGCACTAATGCAAGACATGTTGCTTTTGCGAAGCTGTCTGTTTTAAATATTAAAATAAAACCTAAGAAAATCTCCTAAACCCAAGAAGCAGACACCAGTCAATTCCACAAATTTAATAAAAATTTAACTGCAAAATTTACTTGTCATGAATCTTCAAGATCGCGTTAGGTCTGTAAAACTTATTCAGATTCAAGTCCCCGGTGTGCAGTTTTCCTGTCTGTTCAGGGACTAGTTCCAGGGCGAGCCGGCAGGATCCCCGCAGCCAAGGCGCTTCCCGGGCTCTGACGTCGACGGCTCACCTGCCGCTTCCCTCAGGTAAGCCAGGTATGACGTCAGCCCCGAGGGTGACCAGCCCTCGCCGTCCGTGGCCGGAGGGGAAACGCAGGGAAGGGACGTGAAGGCGAAAGTGACCTCTGCGGAGACGGCAGCGCGGGCGCTTCTCCGTGAGCCCCGAATCAGCGGTCGTCACGGATGTTCTTCTGGAAGGTTTAATCCACATTTTCTTTATTGCTAATTATCACAAGACAGATGGGAACCACTGTTTCGGTTGAGGAAAGAGAACAAAACGAATCATGTTTTTCATGTCCTGATAAAAACATTTCAATGATTTCAAATCGCTGTGGACGGCGGCCGCGCCCTCCGCCCGCGGGAAGCGCCGGTCACCGCGGCCAGCTGGTCAGCTGTTTCCCCAAAACCCCTGAGTGTGCAACATCCCCCGGGCGAAGCCCATCATGAAGGCTCAGCCGCGTCACGAGGGCGCCAGGTGGACGGCAGGTGGACGGCACGTGGGCGGCAGGTGGACGGCACGAGGCTCTAGGGCTCTCGCGCCTCCTTTCCCACGAGTCTGACTCAGGAAAGTGGGGTCCCCCAGGTGGAGTGGCTGCGGGGGCCCCGCTCCGCCCCGACGCCCGCCTTCGCTTCGGGGCTCTGCGCGCACTGACGTCGCCCTGGGGGGTGGCGAGGGGGTCCTCCCCGGAACTCCCAGGCCGTCCCCCCGGTGCTCGGGAAAGTCTGGGGTGCTCGGGAGCCGCCAGAGCCCGGCGCCGCGCATGGCTGGCCTCGCGGGGGGGACAGGGCACGCGGGGCTGGTCTCGCTCCCTCTGATCCGCGACGTCCAGGTCCTCGGCGGCGGGGCCGAGGCCAAGGTCCCTGAGGTCCATCCCTCCCGCCCCGGGGCCGCTCGCTCCTGCACCTCGGAGGCTCGTCCCTCCCGCCCCGGGGCCGCTCGCTCCTGCACCTCGGAGGCTCGCGGCTGCACGGGGCGCCCGAGGCCGACACGTCCCGCAGCGGCTCTGCGTCCCCCGGGCCCGCGGACGCGCAGGGCCAGCCCGCTGGCCTCGAATCGCGCCTAGAAACAGCCGGGCCCAGGCGCGCCCTGGGATGGGGCCGGCAGCGGGAGCCGGGTGTCCGCCGTCGGGTGCGCAGCGCCCAGGGCCTGAGGCGCGCTCGGCCGCCAGCCCCGCGGAGGGCCCCGCCGGAGCCGCGCTCGCTCCAGGGCGTCGGGAGCGGGAACAGCTGTCGGGGGTGCAGCCCCCATAACCGCACCGCGCTGGTCCCGCGGGTCCGCGCCGCCGGCAGACCTGGCCTCGCACCCCCGCTCCGGCGGTCTGCGGGTCGGCGGCGCGGGAGAGCCGGGCCCCGGGAGCGCCTCCGCCGGGGGAGGCGCCTTTGCGCGCCGCCGCGCTCAGGCTGGGCCCCACCTGGGAGCCCAGGGGCGGGCGAGGGCAGCGCCCTCCCGGGGAGCACGGGCCTGGGGGTGCGCCGCGACGAGAGGGCAGGGAGGGCAGCGCTGGCTCCCGGGAGGGCCTCGTGGGCATCACCGGGCTCTCCCGTGCGCCGTGCCAGAAAGACCAGCGAGCGCCATCACGGACAGGCGGGGGTCTGGGGACACGCGTGTCCTTCGGCCTCCCCACAGCAGGCTGACTGGCCCCGGCCTGTCCAGGCAACTCTCCCCTGAGCTTGAGCAGCCCCCAGTCGGGGACCTCCCGGCCCGCCGGGTCCTCTCCTGCCTTTGGAAGACCGTCCAGGACACCGAAGCTCCAAGCCGTTTCTCTGCCCCACGGAGAGAGACTCCCAGCCTCCGTGTTCCAGCCCGCAGACGCGTCCTCGAGGCGCAGGCATCCCTTTGCGACGCGGCCATCAGGAAGGCAGGGCTCTCCCGAGGGACAGTGGGGGCAGAGGCCACGGCGGCCTGGGCCCAGCACGCCCTGAAGTCCTCCTACCTTCCCCTTAGCGCACCAGCTTTTAACATCCCGCTCCCTTTCCTCGGAACAGCGTGGCCTCGAACACCCGCCCCGCCGGCCGGGGCCTCTTCCACTTGTCTTGAGTCAGGCCTGCGCTGCGGTTGTTGACGAAGCTGTGGTGCTTCTCCCTTGCGAGACACTGGGGCAGCACGTCCAACACGGCGGCTCTCAGGCAAGAAGCAGGTGGATCCTCCACAATGATGCCTGTGGGCACGTTTTTCCTGCCCCAAGGCGACTCCCCCCAACGCAGTAACAGCCACCCCCAGCTTCTGGAGTGTGACCACCGCTCACCGCCTCTCTGGACAACACCTGCAGGACACGCTCCCTGCGTGCAAGCATCCCTCGGTGAAGGGCCCCCGTGGCTTTGCTCCACTTCGGGACAACACTGAAAAGCCATCTTGTCCCACGGGTCTGTGGTGTCCAGGGATGGCCCTGCTGCACGCGCCTCATGGTGGACACCTGTCTCTGCATAATTCTGCTTCCTTCCCCCGCCTGGAGGGAGTGTTCCCAAGGGCGCTCTCCAGCACGGATCGCGTCTGCAGATTCCCGTGTGAGTGTTAACAGGATGACAGTTTAAGAAACTGCCTCCCGCCACCCTCCCGGCCACGTCCGTCACCACCGCTCTGATGATTCGCAACGTCGCGCTGCGCCTGCAGTCCTGGACGCGACTCTCATTGTCTGAAGGAGAAGACCACTGCTTCACACTCAGGATGTCAGGATAATTACCCAAAGAGAACCTTTATTTACCCATCTAAGTCTTCTTAACATGATAGGAAACTTTGAAATGCATTGTTCTACTGAATATTTATAGATGTGCTTCCCAGCTCTGTTTTGTTACCATGTGCATTTTTAACATTTTGAAAACTATAAACTGTGAGGATGAGTTATACAATCTTCATTCTATTAATATCCTAGGACAGTTCATTTTTGCTGCCTATTTTAAAACCACCGATTCTACTGATTCCAATGTTTTGCATAATTTTGTCAAGTTCCCTTAATGTTTTCTGTACACTCAGACACATCTTATTTGTTTATCATGTAATTATCGGAGGGTGTTTATTTTTCTCTGTTTATTTCTCCACTCTTGCTTACTAGCAAGGAAAATATGGGCACATTTATTAACTGGGAAGTGTGATTTTCATCATTTGATCTGATGGTGCTAAGAATACTGTGCTCACTGAGTTCATGGTGCCTGAGGCTTTGTGGTATTATTGTTAATTGAGGTAACATTGCTTCGCAGCTCTTCAGATGTAGGCCCCACACCACACCCACCGCCAAAGCACTTGGAGTGCTCAGTGCTCTAAAGTTGCCTAAAGTTGCCTTGATCGTGTGGAGCTGGTCCTCACAAGAAGGGTCAGATAGGCTTTTCCAAAGATACCCATTGTGGGCAATTTTCCAAAACTTACCACCTAAGTTTGTGAAACTAAGATCCATCAAGGGGGCCTCCCCAGTGGCGCAGCGGTTGAGCGCCGGGTTGCAAAGCTGTCCGCAGCCTCTGCAGCACCAGCTTGATCCCCAGCTGCTCCCCGGCCACCGGAGGAGGGTCCCACATGGCGCGCAGACCTCTCCTGCCGCCCGCTGCTCCCCTCAGCAGTGTCCTTCGGTCCTTCTGCCTGCTCTGCTCCCCGCTCTGGCTCTGGTGAGTTCTCTCACCCTCCCGCGCTTCTGACTGTACCCAGTGCTTGTATAGATAAATAAACATATAAATCTCAAAAAAAAAAAAAATCCATCAAGGGCTCTTGAATGGCTTCCAGCAACTGCTGCCATCACTTTAAGAATGTAGATGATGTAGGCCTAGGAATAGTTCCAGAAATAACACTTTTCCTGAAAAACCCAGGTGAAGGCAGCACAATCGTCTCATCACATGACACCGCCTCCTCTCGCCTGGATGCCCCAGGCCCCTCAGCACAGGAAACCAGTTTGCCCCATTTACTCTAAAAGTTAGGCCGAGTGCATTTCCCAATACATGTTACTATTTTTTTTTTCCTCTACCCATTTCTCTGATGTTAACTTGTTTGCTTGTCCAGCCTGAGGAGTACCTGGGGGAGTTGTAGAGGGATTCTCGAGGCTCCCCAACAAAATCCTCTCTTTGTGTAATTAGAGCATGCATGACATTGAATAATCCTTCCTCTCTTATTTATTGTTCTTGCCCTTACGTTTCATTTTCCTGGAACAAGGGAATTGATTGACGGCTTAGTGTTCAGGAGTTTCCTATTTGCTAACTCTGTGTTTATTTTCACCTCCCATATTATAATGAGCCTCACGTGACCTTGCCTTTCAATAACCCTCTTAATTCTCCACAGGTGGGGCACAGGCTAGAACTCCAAGTCTCTAACAAATATCTGCAGGGACACATATGGCCTCTATAGATACTGGGAGACTCTTCAATATCTCCTAATTTCTTAATGGGCATAGTTCTACTTAGAACTGTGCTTTCAATTTGCCAAGGATCTATTTGGAGATTTTGATGCTGCCCTGGGGTCAGATTTTATGAAGGCTTAAGAATCATAAAGTTGGTTATTACATCAAAAGTATATCTAGAACTCTCACACAAATGCTTAAAAAACAGCTCTGAGAAAACAGTGTAATTTCAAATCTAGTTGCTGATAAGACCCATTTTCCAACAAGCCCTCCTGCTTGGCTAGGATATATGATTCTTGGCTGACAGAAACCACCCGAAGAGAGAGATAGAGTGTACACATTTTACCCTCTCATTTTCTTTTCTAGAATCTTACCTGAAGCTCAAATGCATGATCAAAAATATTTGGCATCAATATTCCTCAAGTGACTGATAACAAACTCCCTTGACGTCAAGTCATTGCATTTTTCTATCTATACGAATAAAGCAACACCTAAACATATTAAAATATTATTCACTTTGACAATAGAACTAGTTCCAAGACATGAACTATTGCTATATTAGAAAAGAGAAGCAATCAGTATTTTTCTTCACCTAAGATCCTCTATATACAAAAAAATCCATCACTTCTAATGAAATTGGTAAGTACCTAGGAGGCAAATGTCCTTTCTTATTCTAGTATGAAATCTGAGTTGAAATGAACAGTTGTAGTTAACTCACATTCCCATTAGCCAGAAAAATTTAGCCAAGAGTGGGCACATATATCAAGTCTTTCTGAAAACGATATGAAATTTTTATGAAGATTGCAAGAGCTATTGTTGTTCTATTTAAACCAGAACTATAGATTGTTCTTACTATTAAGAATGGAGATAGTGGCAAACTTACTTTTCTTCACTTGTATAGATCAATCAAAAAATGTGACTTAGACTGATTTATTTAAAAGATAGTTACATAGTTCACTTTACATGAGAGTTTCTTAATACACATATCATCTTCTATTTCTTTATTTTTATAAAATGAATATGTAATACAATTCATGCTTCCTTTACCGTGTAATTGGTTTATCATTAACTGTGGTATCAACAACAGATCATATTTTCTGGTGCATTAATCTGACCTGTTTCCTTTCTTGACCAAAATATATGAAGCTACGTAAGCATTTGAAACAGATCAAAATGTCCCTGCAGAGCTTTTAATGTATTATTAGAATAAGCTAATATGAGAGGCCTATGTCGTGTGACTTTATATGCTCACACCTCAATTATTTCAAGGTATTTCTTAGTAATCACCTAACAGGGCCTCCCTGGTGGTGCAAAGGGTTAAGCACCACACTATGAAGCAATCATCAGCCTCTGCAGCATGAGTTCGATCCCTGGCCGGCCAGGGAGCAACCCTTATGGTGCAGCAGACCTCTCTTGTCTCCCCACTGCTCCCCTTAGCAGTGTATTTCAATAGATCTGCCTGTTCTGCTCCCCACTCTGTCTCTGGTGAATCCTCTCACCCTCCTGTGCATCTGGCCTGTACCCCAGCTCTTGTATGCGTGAATAAATCTTAAAAAAAAAAAAAAAAGACGCTGCCTGGTACATGAAAGTCAATGCATGTGCTGAATAAGTCAAAAATAAATTAATATTATAATCTGAAAAGCTACCTAATTCTCCTTGAATAAAGATTTGCCTGAGGCCAGGAACTGGATCATAAAAACAAATGCAGAACAGCTCAAATGCCCATATGAGTTCAGTGAGCTTATCTTAAGGGGGAGACAATTTCACCAGCAGATACACAGCTTCCTCCACCCTCCCACGGAGACTTGCACAGGTTTTGTTAGGTGCCTGTGCTCTTGTTGCGACTGCTTTAGTTTGAAAAACTCAGCCACCTGGGTGTAACCACCGTTGTCCTGGGACGCGTCGCCTCAGACAGTGCGCCCTCCACAGTGCCGCGTGCAGGGTCTTAAGGAATCTGCAATTTTTTTTCTGAAAGACAAACTCCACATCAAAGCTCTGTTTGCTGATTTCGTGAGTTATAACTCTTCCTTGCGAAAATATAAACACCATCTAACCTGGCATGATGCTAAATCACTGCTATGGTAATGATACCATGAAATACGATCGCCAATGTATTTTAAACTATCACTCCATTTATCAAATTCCGCAGTACAATGTATTTCCAAGTCTATTCAGCTATTAACAGATCAACGGCTGCGATCCCTCTGCTGGGAGGGGATGGCAGTCAGAGAGGACTCACGGGGCGCCAACAGTATCTCTCGTGTGACGTGGGATTAAAATAATCAATGCGGCTCTTAACTGTATTTTCACATTACATGAAATGCTAAACTTTCGATTCTTGGATTATCTCCTGCGGGTAATGGTGCCAGATTGCATTCTGATCATTTTCCACCACCGTCACCAAATACTGTCAGTGAAAATGCTCCAAAACTCAAGCAGAGTCGTGGGGCGAGGTTGTCTCCAGGGTCGCGCTGTCCTTCTTCAGCTCAGGCCGCTGACCAGCGTGGCCAGGCTTCCCTCCACCGCACAGCTCTGGATAGAGCCCCGCTCTGCTCTCTGCATTCGTCTATTAATATAATAATCGCGCCTTATCGCCTATGTAGAATTAGAGTGAAATTGACGTAGCCTTATTAACTTTAGTCTCCATTTTGCAGGACGCGCAATGCGGCGGTATTAAAGAGGATTATTATAAATAAGACTTGGATTTAAAATGGATGCTAAGTGCCATGTCCATAAACGTGCCGTCTCCCGGCATTTGAGCTTCAAGACACCCACGTGCCAGACAAGGCGGGGAGAATGAGGCGTGAGAGGAGACGGACGGCAATGCCGCCTCGACAGCTGATGCGGCCCCTCCGTGGCCTCATTATTTGTGTCATCTGGTTTCCCACCTCTTCGCACCCGTGAACTTCAAGGCCCTGATTTCCCCCCAGCCACACAAGTCAGGGGTGCGCTGCGCAGACTGAGGGTCGGGGCGAGGTGGTCGCTGCGCCCTGCGGCCTCTCCTCCTTGCCGGGAAGGGCCTCGTTAAAGCGCATCCTGGGCTCTCCCTGAAGGGCCTGCGGTGTCCTGAGTCTTGTGATACTGAGACATTTTCAGGATCTCACCAGTGAGCTTCGACTTCAGGCGCAAGGCGCGAGGGGCGCGCACAGCACCGGGCACCGGGCTCTCCACCGCGGGCTCCTGGAAAGGCGCACGCACCGTGCCCTGCAGGAAGCAGTGTGAACCGGGACAGTTTCCTTGAGAGCGTCTGTTCCACTCTGTTTTCCCGAGGTGCGTCTCCAGAGCGCCCGCGAGTGCAGTGGGGGCCCGGCTCATGCCTCCCCCGACGTGCGTTCCGCACCCCCGTGCCCGGAGCACCGCGGCGCCCCGCCCTGCCTCACGGGCCTCTCCTCGCTCCCACCCCGCGCTGCGTCCCCGAGGAGCACCCTAAATTCTGCCGTCTTGTTTCTAGGGTTCGTTTTGATTTTATTCTGTCGGTTTCAGCTCAGACAATGTCTCGAGAGCAGAAACAACTCGTCTCCCTCGACGGTTAAACTTAGGCCCCAGCGCAGCACGTGGCCAACATCGTGGGCAGGTTCTGATGAGCCCAGTTTTTCAAGCCCAGCTCCGCCCGTCACACCTGGCTGTGCGGGCCCCGCATCGCAGCCCCGGACGTACCTGGACGTCGGCCCCACGTCACGCGCACACCTCCAGGGGCGGCGGTCAGGGGGCCGTGCGCTTTGCTGTTCCTCAGGGGCCGAGCGGGGCTGGCGCGGCTCGTGTTGCGGGAGAACCGCCCACGACGCGCGCGGAACAGCCCGGTCCCCGCCGTATTCAGGACAGGCCTCCCCAGGACATTCAGAACAAGCACCCCAAAAACTCTGAGGCTCGGAGGCTTATGAAAACCACTTGCAAATCCCGTAACTGCCTCAAATAATACAAAATGGGGGTCTTTCCCGTAATTATCAGAAATAACTTATCCAACAAACCTATCTACATGGCGTGGCAAAGGCCTGATTCCAGAAATGAGGTCTTCCTCGGATGAGCGCCCCCTCTCCCGGTCATGTGGTCACCCCCAGCCCTCCCCCCAAGCTCCAGCGCCCCTCTACTTCACCCTTTAGCTGGGCACAGGTGGCCCAATTTCCCTCCACGGCTTTGGGCCCACCTGGAATCCACACTCTCCTCCCTGATAATACATATTCACGGAACCTTGATGTGTTTGAAAGTCTGATGATTGATTAACATCTTATTTTAATCCTCTGGGATTACTTACTCTGAAAGTGGGCAGTGCAGACCTCAAAGTTCTATTGAAAGCAGGTATGTCTTTGAAATATACTTTTTTTGTCTACTTTCCGACTGGCGGATCTGTCCAGTGATGAAGTGGGGTGTTGAAGTCTCCAACCACTAAGGTGTTGCAGCCAATGTCTGTTTGTAGATTTGATTTTTGAAATATTAATAAATAGATTTGACAAGTTGAACCAAACATCTTTATGGGACATTTGGCAGTAATTTCTGTGTATCTTAGAAAAGGTAAATATTTCTTAGAAATTATTTATTTATTCATTTTTTCCAAAGCAACAATTGAGATTCCATTTTTTTGGTCTTTACCTGTCTCATGCTTTCCTCTATGTTCATCATCCGTATCGATCAATCTCTGCTATTCCCCTCACCACCATCCCGTAAAGCCCTGTCTCTTCCTCTCTCTCCTTCTTCATCACCTCAGACACCTCCACTCAGCTATTTATATCCACTAGTTTATAATTATTTTGCTTTATCAGTTATTCCATGGATTTCCTTATATTCTATATGTGAAATCATCCAGTATTTACTTTATCTTTTTGACTTGCTCTGATAAACTTAATTCCCTTGAACTCTTTCCATTCTGCAGTAAATGGAAACTTTCCATCTTTTCTTATAGCTTAATAGTGTTTTGTTGTGTGGGTTTACCACATCTTTTTTATTCCATCCCCAGTGGGCACTTAGGTTGCTCCCATGTCCTGGCTATTGTAAATAATGGCACAATAAACATTGTGGAACATATTATTTTATGAGTTGATGATTTTGTGTTCTTCAGATAGCTACCCAGAAGTGAGATTACCGGATCTGTTTCTTAGAAATTAAGGTTCTCCCAAAAGGAAGATGAAGCTTGAACACATCTTTTTTCCTGAAGCAATAATTATGCATCCTGAAAGAATTCTTTCACTGACACTCTATGTGTTAAAATATGGTCAAAAATAAAGCAAAATATACCAAAAATGTGAAGGCTGAGAAAAGTCTTAATGTCTAATTATTATTGTGGAATTATTATCTGAACATTTTGAAAATCTGCACAAAACAAAGTCTAACTCTGGACCTCAGAATTTATATCTAATTCAACTGTATGTGTGTGTGTGTGTGTGTGTGTGTGTGTGTTCCTCAAAATTATATGAGGGTAGACTTTTCTGTAACATAACAACACTTGTAGCTCTCAAAACCAATGAATAAAATGGATATCAAAACACAAGCCATTAACAGTTTCTGGCAGAGGAAAGAAAAGTCAATGGCAGAGGGAACCTGTTCTTAGACACAACAGTTGTGCAGAAGGTGTCAAGATGAGTAGAAAAAATGCCAATTCCCCCATTTCCTAGTAAGACAGGCACCTGAGCAGGCTGAAGCAGAGCTAGTGTGTGTGCGGTGAGGTAACAAACCAGGACAGGAGGCTTTGCAGAAAGCGGAGGAGTAAAAGGCCACTATATACACAACCAGACAAAGGTTGCAGAGGGATGAAAATGCTGAGAAGGCCAAACATATTTGATACAATTACAGGAGATTATTTTTCAGTGTGATCTTTCTTTAAAGACAGTCACAATCTCTTCCAACTTCATCAGGTACAAGACGCGTGTCTCCTATTGTGTTTGTTAAGTTGATGAGCTTTTCAGTAAATGGAGTCAGAGATCACTATGCACTCAGCATATCCAGCTGTCTTCTCTACCAGGACGCAGCTGAAGAGCATTTCCCAGTCATTCCTAACACTTCGTGTAACATAATCAAATTCTGCAAAGGAAAGATGAGCCAAAGGGAGCCATAGATCTTTCAGATACAGCCAGCCAAGCCCTCCCGACACCGCGTGCTCTAATTTTCTCCATTGGTGTTAAACTGGGACTATCACAGGTGTCTCAGTTCCTAGTGGAGGAACATGATTTCCTAAATAACTTTTCTAAGCTCCACTCACCAATGCTGGAGTAGCTGGTGCCGTAGTTGACCAAGACTCTGACTATCCAATGTGAAGCATATGCAGGTCTGCCCATGACCTCGGTAGGAATAGTTATGCTGTGGTGTCTGGAAATCCATCCCTGTGGCGCTGGGACAAACAACCCCCAAAACCCATCAGGTTCATTAGAATTTTTTGAAATATAATGAGCTGATAAGAATTTTACCAACTTGAAGCACAATGGACATTTGCATGCACACAAAGTCATTTGGAAAATGTTTTTAATCTCACTAACATAGCAGGTGTGCAACATGAGAAACTACACTTTGGAACAAAGTTGCCTAAGCTGTTAAAATTTATACAGATAGCAGCCTGGAAGCATCAAAAGTGTGTTCAAAAACAAAGATTTAGTGCATTTGGTTTCCATCATGTGACGGGAAATGTCGCAACTTAATAGCCCAGGCTCTTAAAAATGTACAAGTTTTAGTAGAAAGGCCAAAATTCAGTGCATATGGTATTAGTGATGTTTATACCGCATTATATTTTAATATATCATTTGCCTTAAAGTTTAGAGTCAAAATTCAAATGCAGTGTTAGACAGAAAACAAGATAGCCTTAAAGCTGACAAGCAGCTACACTAATACAATTAGACAGAGTTCTTATTAAAATTGAAGATATTCTTTAAGAGTTCACAGTGACAGACTAACATTCTCCCAACACTCACAGTACATTTTACCCAAGTTTCAAGACAAGCAAGAAGGAACTTGACACTAGAGAAGAATATTAATAACAATGGGCCACTGGGACGTGACCTGGTTGATCACAGCTCACAGGGCCTTGTCTCTCACCCACCACCCCACAGTCACTGGGCTGTGATTTATTCTGATAAGACACTTGATGTGTTCTTCAGTCAATCGTGACTCCACCGGCAGATGCTGAAAGCTCTTTTCTATAGTTTAATCATCAGAAGAAAGAGACCACATCACACTGGCAGTCGTGGTTATTTTTTCTTCAGAGACAAGTGTCCTAATTACTCTTTTTAAGAGGAGGATTTTATCCAGCTATAGTTTATTTGTGGAATTAGAAGACAATAACCAAAATACAGGAGAACCAGATGTTTCTTCAGTTGACACAGTGGCTCTATTTTTTGCATTGGAAGAATTTAACTTAACCCATTTAAAAAAAAAAAATTTGCGAAGTCAATAAGTAACGCACAACTACAATGATTGAGCAATCAAAGTTTAATTGATGTCTGATGGTTGCTTGACCAGCGCCATTTTCCTGTGAGAACTGGCAGCAAATTAACAAGTACAAAATCAAGACACCTGTGATAACTCTCCTAGGACTTGAGGAGTTAATAGAAAACAATCCCCCTCTACCATATATGGTAAAATACGTAAATTATGGAGAGAGTCCACACAAAATTTTAGCAAACAACAACTGAAGAATTTAGAGTGCTTCAGTGTGCCGTGATTTCGACCAATACAATACAGGAAAATAGGATGGATAATGCCAGTAGCAATCAAACCCCCCGGAGGGCCTTCAAACATGATAGCCCTACGTCTAGACTGATCTGTTCTTAATCCAAGGTTGTTTGTTTCTTTCTCTCCCTCCTTGTAGTGTGGAAAGACATTCTCTCTATCTCAACTAAGAATACCTGTTCTCTAGCTCAGCATTCCATCTCATTCAGGGATATGTGTCAGGATTTTTAGGATTTTGTTACATGTAATTTTTTTTTGCTCTCTTTATATTTTTTTTTATTTTGTTTATTTATCTTCTTGTGTCATTGTTCATGTTTGGACAGTATTTGATTTCTCCCCTCAGGTCAGTCCCCGTAGCTATCCCACCACCTTTCTTAGTCCTAATATAATCACCGCCTCTAAATGCAGGTGATGTCATGCACTCCAGGAAGGCAGCAAGGGCTAATAGAGTATCTCATGCAAGTAAACCATCACTGATATTTGATAAATGAATGGATAAGTGAACACAGTTAAGCAAAGGCTAAGTACGAGTTAGCATGAAATCAATAAAAATAGTTGAATAGGCAGAAAGCACCTCTGCTTCCAAATCAACACAACACAAAGTCACTAGTTACTTGTCACCCCAAATGCATTGCACATCAGTCACTCTTCACATTTTTCCTTAAAATCCATTATCTGTAGGTGTGAGAGCTCATCTCCATGCATACGGCCCCAAACGCTGGCCTCACTCCGTGCCGTCTGCTCACTCTCTCTCCACGACGACAGTTCTCTCTCTAACTCTGATAATTAAATATACTTTACTTTTAGTTGATTTTTCGATTTATTTGAAGAATACCATAAAATTATTGATTAATAACTTTTTCTATTTCCATTTTTCTCTATTTGGAAGAGAAAATCTCAGGAAGAGTTTGCAATAAAGAAATAGATGCTCTGTTCTTTGTTCCAAAGGCAGCCCGTTCTTCCCACCCATTCCACCGAGCCCGCTTGTTTCTTTCTGTTTTGATTGCATCTGAATATTCCTCATGTATAATAACAGCTGCACCACACAAGCACCCGTAATTATTTGGTGAGTTTTTTTTTTTTTCTTTTTCTACCTGAATTTATTTTTCATGCTAATTTTTCTTTTTGATAAAAGT
Organism: Talpa occidentalis; assembly: GCF_014898055.3. NCBI lineage: Eukaryota > Metazoa > Chordata > Mammalia > Eulipotyphla > Talpidae > Talpa > Talpa occidentalis. The sequence continues at coordinate 117,498,612 of NW_023605194.1, forward strand.
ATACAGTGTAACACATTATGTTCAATTCTAACATGGCACTGATTACTAATAATGTTTTTATTTGTAAATTGTATATAATAGATTAAGGATGATTCTCATTTCTTCCTAAACTAAATAATTTTTTTCAAATTCCCTTTTTTCATTATATTTTTTTTCTACCAGGCTGTGAGTCTGCAGTAACTTCATAAGGACATACATCCAGGTGAGCAGTAGCCTCTATGGGGCATATAACATGTGCAACACACACGCACACACATGCACACACACACATATCTTTCTGAGGCATCTCCAGGAGGAAGATTGCTGCACGAATAGGGTGATGGATTAAAAATAGAACCTCTAATAAACATTCAAATTAAAGCAACAAATGTTTGTTCAAACCCAAATCCCTTCCCAAGCAACCTGGACCTTCACTGTCTGAGCTGAGCCGTGCTCCGCCCGCCGCCCACACCCCGGCCCTCCTGCCCTCCCTGCACCTGTGGGGCCGCCAGGTGATCACCCTGCTGGGCTCGCTTACTCTGACTGGCTCGTCACACTGAGCCCCTCCATCCACCAAGGACGCCCTTCAAAGAGCAGAGGCAGGAGGCAGGTTTTAGCACGAGAACTCTTCGACAGAGTTTCCTGGCAATCACAAATTTGTTTTTGTGTCTTTAGATTTGAAAAGTCTGATGAGTGACAGTGGGGAGAGAGAGCAGGCGGCTGGTGAAGACAAACTCTCCCTGTCCAAACTCTTTGGAGAGCTGCTCAGGAGGAAAGAGAAGCGACTTGGGCAAGTTACTAAAAGTTCACCTCAAAGAGTAGCTCTCAATGAATACAGTGTGGACAACAACAAATATGTAACCTTACCTGAATAAATCTGATGTGTTACATGAGGTAGAATTAAAAAATCTTTGAAATTAAAGAAATAAAGTACAGAAGAAAGAAAATAAAATCACAAATGCATGGACTATATATACGTATATGAATTAACAGAGTACTAGAGATTGATAGATGTCTGAGTTTTCTAATACATAACCTATATCTAGTTATCATCTATAATTTACCTATCATCTATCATCTATCATCTCACCATCTGTCAGCCATCTCTTTATCATCCATCCATCCATCCATCCATCCATCCATTCATCTGTCTATCTAGAGGTCTAGTCTGGCTGGTTGATTACTTAAAATCTCTTTATCTTAGCAACCTTTTTTGAAGATACAGTATCTCATCCAAAGATACAGTTGTATAAATTACAAAGAAAAGGATGTTCATAGAAAAAGTGAGGGTACACAAAGGCCTAACTTTGGGGAGTTCATTAACCTTTCTATCTCATAATTTCAGCCAAGCCATAAACTTTTTCTGATCATTCATTCCAATCTGTTCAATATTGTACTGTATAATCTTAAGACCTTTCTACAATTATCAGGAACTATATTTTAAAGCTCTTTCTTAATAACAAGTTCCCACTCTGTCCCCAAACTTCCGTGTGCCACAGTATGGTCTATGGTCTTTGCTTTTTTCCTATATTTCTCTGCTTAGCTATATAGGGAAGTAATTATAATATCAAGATGCTACTGGCAGACATTTGTATTATATTTACTCTCAGTGCTTACAAGGAAGGCTTGGCGGTAGCCCCAGGGAGGAAAGTGAGGACTCTTAATACGCTGGCAGACTATTCCCATACAACACATCAATTGTAGCCACAGTAGATTTAATTTTTAAAATGTATTTCTAATAGATGAGAAAAAGAGAAAGGAAAAGAAAGGAAAGAAGGTAAAGCAAAATTAAATAGTAAGTTGAGAAAAAAAGAGATAAAAGGAAATAAATGAGGAGAAATCATGCCTTTCTGCTTCCGTGTTTTATGACTATCACAATCTTTAAACTACATCATCTTGGGCAGAAAGGAGGGTATAGTGGAAAAGAACAAAAAACCTGTAAGTTGAAATTGGCTTATCAAGTCGAAATAAGTTATTTAAGTTCTGATCTTTCAGTTTCCAATTTATTAAAGATACATTGTCCACAGACTTGTCACACGATGTAAAAAACACACCTGAACACAAGCCAGGGAGACAGCTAAGCCCTGCGCGCGGGGCCTGTCCACCAGAGGGAGCGAGCTGGGCCCTTGCCACGTCTGGCCGAGACTCCTGGCTCTCCCCCTCAGCGGAAGTCTAATTTCAAACCATTTATTTAATTTTTAATCCATGTAGCTGATTTATAAAATTTGAATAACCCTACAAAATTTATGCCACCGTGATATTCTGCGGTCTTGCCAGATGACCCCCAAAGCAACGCAGTGTTGTACTTAATCCTCTCTAATGTGCTATATAAATGCAAGACATTATTACCATAAAGCCATCATCTTAACTATGTGCATGAACTTATTAAGCTCTCATATATTTTTGGCCATAAGCCCACCTGACTTTTCAACATAAGCTAGAGCTCACAAACCATAGTTTAGCCATGAATTTTTTGGTAATTACAAGCCTTCATTTAAAAAAAAAAAATGATCTCTTTCTACTGCTAACATTCCTTATCAAATTTACTTACTTAAACGTGTTTCCCACGATGATTCGGTAATAACTGCCAATCAGTATCAACATCCAAACACTTGGCCCAGAGAAATGCTGGAATGTACTGAAAATTTTGGGGTCCTTCAGTCTCCTACAGTGAGTCACTCAAGTGACCCTTCTGGACAGTTTACTCTGGTGGTTCTTGTTTGCTAGCTGTCGATCATTAGTAATATTATCAACACGTTCCTCGCTTACCACTTCAACTTGTCTTAACTTTTGTTGACACCTGGGTGGTGAACTGGGAATCACCATATAACCAGCTTCTGTTGAAGCAGATAAAGTTGAATAGAGTTGAAATGAAGGCCCCTTCCTTATGTGGTGATTGTTTTTCAAAACCCATGAAGAAATGCAATTGAATGACATTTTAAAATTGTATAACCTGTATTATTTTATGATTAAACTCTCAGTGTTTTCCTCTTCTGTGAAATTGGTATAATAATTTGCTTTGGGAGGTGATCCTTTAAAACAACATCCGCAGAGGGTTTAGCAGAATAACTTCAGAGCAGATGAGAGGACAATGACACATCAGACACCTAGAAAAATATATTAGCTTTTAATATAAATTTTAGAAAACTGTTCTCAAAACTTTGGTTTAATTTCCTAGTTTTCAACATTGAACACAAAATTATACATGCTCTTCCTCAGGCCAGCAAAAAATATGGCAGATTTTTTATATGCACCTTCCTACATTCAGACATTAAGGCGCCTCTTAAAGATTTGACAGCCATGCAGGAAAGACTGTCTCAATCAACAGATGACTAAGTTACGATCAGTTTTTTTTTAAATAGAAAGTATAAAATATATGCATATAAAATGTGTGTAATTTTATGATTTCTATGGCAATAAAGAGAAAATGAAATCCATATAGGCTCAATCTGAGGTATTTCAGACACCACAAAGTGAAGTTTGGTCTTTGCATTATCAATTAAACAGGAGGTCACACAAGTTAATTGAATAAGCAAGATGGGAGGGAAGCTGATTTAATCAAGAAATGAACCTGTCTACAGACAATAAAAAGTTTTTGGGAAAAGGATGTTAAAAGACACATGAAACATAAAACTAACTGCATTTTGACTTAAAAAGGAGCACATACACTTACGGAGCACAAATTTACAAAAGATTTCTACAAGCTTTTGTCTATTCCTTTTGATTTTCATAAATGTCTTACACTTTTCCATGCAAGTTGCACGTGAGCTTTAAGGAGATGGTCCTTTGGCTTATGCAGCTATGACAGGCATCTTCTATAATTGTGTAATGCCTAACTTTTGATGTATGTGTTGGTAAAAAGCCCTGGGTTTAAATCAACATTTGCTATTCATCATCTTAAGAAATAGGACCATTGATTTATAAATGTATTCATGAAGCAGAGCTGCAGAAGTCATGGGCAAGTAATTTAAAAAGGTATTTGTTCTCACTTTATTGAATACCAATACCATATGCCTACGTGCATAATTCTCAGGATTGCATATTTCAATTTCATGAGAATGTAAACAAAGAGGGATAATGAAATATAATTGATGATCTTATGTATCATTACTACTGCGTGAAGTACTGGCAAAAGTGGCAATCTTCTTTCAAGCAATGAAGACAGTTTCTTCATAGAAATGACAATCGCGATTTTTAATGTCCCATGCTTATAAATGTGCAAATACTATTCTACGAACCACTGACGTGTGCTTCTAAAACCGAAAATAATAGCAACGGGAAATTGCAGGAAGAGTAATATTTGCTTTATTTGGGGGTTTTGTGTGAGTATGCAAGAATTCATTTATATATATGTATATAAATACATATATACATATATATCTGCACACCTATGTATTTATGTTTATACTTACATTTATATTTACATATATTTACATAAATACTAACCCAGTGAGAGAACATTCATCACTTTACATAATCACTTATGTAAATAAGTCACTTGTATAGATAATAAGAGCCCATTCAATTAAGAACAATTTCTCATATATCCAGTGGTTAAATTAATGAAACTGGTCAAGTAAGTATTTGGCCAAGAGAGACAGCATTAGTATGAGACTAAGCAGAGCAAAGATTTAGGACTTGAAAATTTAAATTTGCTCATCTGTAAAACAGAAATATCTAGCTGCATTTATCCTACTAAATAGGGATTATATTAATTGGAATTATTTAATAGGACTATATTAAGAATCCAATGATCAATGGCTGATGTATGATAAAGCACCTCTTTAAATTTTAAATTCACAGACAACTGCAGATTCAGAGACATCCCCAGTGACCCCCGAGAAGACCCCACATGCAGGGGAAGACATGTTCATTCTCACACAGACCTCCACTCAAGTCCCGGACATTCCCAGCTCCAGGAACAAAGGCTCAGCCCCCACCACCCCACCCCACCCCCCAGGCATCAGCAGCCAGGCAGCTGGGACACAAAGAGGCAAGCTTTATTTTTCATTAAAATTGGCACCGAGGCTTCTTTAAATATACTTTAAATATACTTCCTACCTCTGCTTTTGTAGCTGGATTTCCTTAAAAAAAAATAGATTTATTTACTTATGCACGCAAGAACTGGGGTGCAGGCCAGAGGTACGGGAGGGTGAGAGGATTCACCAGAGACAGAGTGGGGAACAGAACAGGCAGACTGACTGAAACACACTGCTGAGGGGAGCAGCGGGCAAGACAGGAGAGGTCTGCTGCACCATGTGGGTAGCTCCCCGACAGGCCGGGATCGAACCTACGTTGCAGAGGCTGCAGACAGCTTCACAGAGCTGCTCTTAACCGGCTGTGTAGTTGTAATTCTACCCACCTGCTACTTTTTCCTTCGTCTCATGGTGGAAACTTTGCTTTACTTCCTGACATCAGATAAATACACTGTTATTGTTTTCTAATATTTATGAAAGATTTAGCTTCATCGTTTTTTCCACTCGAGACTTTGTGCAAAACTCAAAAGCTGTTTCCTAGTCCCCAGTAAACTTAGAAAAGCCAACACCTAGACCAAAATCTCTACTAGAGTTCCTCTTCCAGGTGCAAATAAACAAGGAATTTGACTGATTATCTAGAGAAGTCAGATACTGATTTTGAGTTCTTTGAGCTAAGCCTACAAGTGAAATGCTTTGTAATTCATGAGATTTATGTGTGAAGTTGTGAGCCATTGCAAAATGACCATAATTCTTTTATGTTTAAGCTATTCAAAATAAATAATGTTTCATCCAGGTACTCTTGAATATATATTTTATTCCCTCCTATCATCCTCACATGGAAATGTTTAGCTCAGAAGTCATTCGATGGATAATTTTATAAACATGGTATAACAAAACAGCATTATTTAAGTTGATGATATTTGTCATCAAAAAGAATAAATTGTCTTTAAATTCTGTATTCTTTATCTCATTAATCACACTACTCAAAAACTTCAGCCCCACTGTACAAAAAGACTTAGATTTGTTGAGTCCATACGTTTTAATAAACATCCTCAATTTTTTTATTGTTATAGAATTGCTTGGAGTTTATTTTGTTAAAAATTCTCAGTCACTTTTAGGGATACTTGGTATGCGCCATAAAGTATTTCAGTATCTTAATGAATACATGTGCCAAGAGGGAATCATTAATCCAGTAAACCTAATGAAATTCTTTCATGTGAAAGAATTAATTAAAATGACAATAAATGCAGACCCATTTTGTTTTTTGTAAAATTATTTTTTTATCAGACCAAAACAATTCAAAGTACTTAGGGATATAGAAACAGAAGTATAAATGAAAAAGATAAATGTGTGAAGGCAACAATAAAAACTATATAAAATATAATGAAATAGGTACCATCAGGGTAAGGCTGTATGACTTACAGACATACATTTTTATATGATTTGGCCAAAAGTTGAGTACCTACTCCTGTTTAGGATTGGAACAGGAGTTAATTGGGGCACCAGAGATATTTCTTTTTTTTGTTTGTTTGTTTGTTTGTTTTAATTTTTTGTTTTGTTTTGTTTTGTTTTTCACCAGAGATATTTCTTAAGTGACTTTTGTATGCAAGAAATGTAAGGGACAAATTTCTAAGGAAAAATGTCATTTAAAGATGCAGACAAAGTGAATATTCCAGAATGTAGTCTCATTAAAGTGCAAAAGGCATTGTTGTATGTACAAATTCAATAATTGCCTCTAGTCCCATAAATGTCCACAGAGCATCAACACCCGGAGATCATGGTTTGCCAATCTCTGGGTACTTGCCAGACACATCCCAATCCAAGGGCTCTCCAGCCAGGAAAGAGCAGACCCATCTCTCAACAGCAATGACCCGGCCGCCCAGGGCAGGCCCAACACAGAGTGGATGAGAAGCTCATGCTGCTTCGTAGAGGAACAAGGAAGTTAAACCGAAGCTTTGAGAAGAGAATCAAGGAGATAAAGACTCATAACAGCAGGTGCCACAGCACGTACCTGAAGCTAGACAACAGGTATTAGAGCAGGAAGACCTGGCCAGGGCTGCTAAGCGGAGCTGACACTGAATCCAGAAGTCACCAGAAGCCAGTAGGGGTCTAAGCAAACGCAGGAGGCTGAGGGTTTTGCATCTCACTTTTAGGAAACTTGGTCTCGGTGTGGTGAATAGATCTACAGGGCTCATTACTAGAAGCGACTGCAAAATTCCAGCCACAAGGAGGACGGCCTGAGCTGGACAAGGAATGCAGTGATGGACACGGGCAGACTCGTTTCAGACCATGGGCTGCGTGTGATGACCCGCACCCCGATACTCACGTGTGCGCATACTCACACTTCCGTTAACACGCGAGTGTCTAGCTTTCTGTAGCTCATTAGGATTTCTAGCCTAGTACAATATGCACAGGGAGTGAAACATGTGGCCACGGAATTTTAATTATATTTTAATTTTATTAAAATAAGGCAACTCAACATATTCTTTTAGTATCACTCAAATCATTTTAATATTTTTACTTGTTGCAAGGACCTTATTTGAGATTATAATTAGGCAGTTCCCCGCTGTTCCTGAAAGATGACTCATCTGAGGAGTTGAGGGTGTTAAACCTGAGGACAAATATGTCACCGTTACCGGCGACGCCTGGGCCCGTCTGCTCGTGTGCACGAGCGGCCCCGCCTGCAGGAGGGGGCAGGTCTCCACCTGAGAGAAAGCTGGGGCTGAAAGCTGCCGCTGCTGGTGTCGGGGATGTCGCATTTTAAGCCAAACGAGTCACAGTTTTGGAAAACAGCTTGGGCCGTGCAGGGACACGCGTGTCCGCGTCCCCCCCACGGGGCTTTCTCTTGGGCTTTGCGCTTAACGGTTCACTTCAGCCCTCGGCGTCTTCTCTTTCTCTCAAGAGAGAGAAGAGAGAGGAGTCCTGCGGGGCCTGACACCTGTGGAAATCGTCCCCGTCTCCAAACCCGAGTTCTGGGACACGAGGGGTGACGCCGCGAAGGGGGGCGCTTGCTTTCGCCCCGTCCCTGCGCGCTCCCCTGCCTCCCTGCCCCAGGGGTGCTCCTGGGCAGAAGGTGAGCGTTTCTTCCTGCGCGTTTTGTCTCCAGGAGAAGGTGGGTCTCCCGGGGAGGGTGTTGAAGAGGCGAACACCCCATCTTCCCCGGTCACCTTCCCCCAAGGGGGGAGGTTCCTTCCCAGCACACCCCTGAGCAGGGCCGCTCGGTTGCTCCGCGGAGATCCCGACAGACGCGTTCCTCGCGCTGGTTTTACATGTGTTGATTCTCGCGTTCCGTGTTTCCTGGGATCACGGGGTGTGCCTTGTTCCCTTCTGTACCCCTCATCCGACACCTCACACCTGCGCTCCCCTGTCTGACCCCTGCTCACACCTGCGCTCCCCTGTCTGACCCCTGCTCACACCTGCGCTCCCCTGTCTGACCCCTGCTCACACCTGCGCTCCCCTGTCTGACCCCTCCTCACACCTGCGCTCCCCTGTCTGCGCTTAGGTGGGGAGCCACTGAGTTCCCCCCAAAAAGGTGGCGAGCCGGAGGGGAAAGCGCTGCCCAGCAGCTCTGCGGGGGCAGCACCGCGCGCTTCTGCCCTAAGGCCTTGGGAATGATCAGGCGATGAAATCATTCACAAGTGAGCAATTATGTTTCTATCCCTCTGAACTGACAACTTACAATTATTTTTTCGAGATATATTCGCTGTAGAATATTATTTTCTTCAAAACCTTTCTTGTTAGCCATAAGATATACTTTAGTTATTTTTATTAAATTATTGAAAGCCCAGTCATGATACAGATGAAGAGATGCTCTGAAGGTTACGTTAAATCTCAATATATAATGAAATCAATAAGTTAAATAAGTAAACCGTCCAATAAATGTAGTCACGCAAAGTTGTCATTTTCTCTATAACTGAAATCATTTCATTTTAAATTAATTTGTCTTTAAATTTGTCTTCTTAATTACTTTTTTAATTGTGCTATTTTTTAAACCAGGTAACATTGATTTACAACACTGTATGACTTAGGGGTACAGGACACCTCTCCTCAGACCACACCATGGACCACCAAAGCCTCCCCCCCCAGTCCACTGGTTCCTGCTCCTCCCCCCACCTGCCCCTCCTCCACCAGTGGCCTCAATTCTTGGAGTATTTTTTGGTTTAATTTTGTCCGTTCCATTGTTTTGTTTCCCTATATTGTGCCTGAATGAAGTCAGCAGGTGTTTGTCTTTCTCCTCATGACTTGCCTCACTTAGTACAATCCGCATGAATCTACATAGCAGGTTCTGTTTTCTAAAAGATGAACAACTTCTGCTGACATCCCAGAATATCCATCTCTGCTCCTTCTGCTTCTATCACTTCACCGCCCAGAGTTTGTCTGCTCTCCAGTCAGATGGGGCTGCGACGGCCACACACCTTGGGGTTTTGCCTTGTTTTGTCTACAGACCTTTGTTCTGCTCTCTGTGAGGCTCACCCCAACCTTCCAAGAAGCAGCAGCTTTACGGGGCAGCCTGGGTCTTCCGCACCCTCCTGTCGGCAAGGGAGACTTCCCGGGGCATCAGCCCGCCTGAAGATGGCTGCTGAAGTGCTTCCACGTGATCGCCAAGGCCGGTCGGGCCGAGCCCTACAGCTTCCCCTTGAAACCTCTGCTTGTAGCAGGTTCTCAGTGAGATACTTGCCCCTAGACCCTGAAATCTCTTGTGAGAGGTCCATGGAGATGGAGAGCAGGTGTATCCAGTTCACTACTCAAGCCAAGCAAACCTTGCAAGTCATCACGCCCGGGGTGGGAGACTAGTGAGGGGCAAGTCTCCGGGCCAGCGTTGCCTCAAGGCAAAGGACTCCCCCCAAGCCTTAGTGTTTCCCCAGTCATGGGTTTAGACAGCACAGAGCAGAGATGTGCTACCCCGCCTGGGGCCTGCTCAAGGGGTAGACATCTTCCCTCTTGGGGGATGAGTTCCCCATGTCCCCGGGTGGCCCAGGCTGAGTCAGCAAAGGGTGCTGCAAAGATATTTGCAGAACAGTCGTGGACTTATAGAGGCTCTAAAAATAGAGATCTACTGGGAGGCTTGGAGAAGGAGTGCCCCTCCCGTCTCCTTCCTAGGACATGTGCTGGTATTCCGGGGTCGTGGGGCCCTTTCTTATCCCCCCAAAAAGGTCACCTCTCTTGCAGGTGCAGTTCTCGGTGAACTCTGACTCGAAATTGTGTATTTCTTGTGCACAAGCCTCCTTGGTGCCCATTACGTGTCCGCCATCCTTCTGCGGGGACTGGTGCTTCCTACTACGCTTTGAGTAGTTGTGGCCTGTTTCTTTACTACGGAAGCCTCCTGCCTCCTGGAGAGAAGGGGGTGGTGAGAGGGGGAGGGCGCACGGGAAAGAGAGAGAGAGAAAGAGAGGGGGGGCAGGTCACTCTGGTTGCAGAGGACTGCAGTGAGAGTGGGGCTTGGAGCTGAGCCGGGAGCCACATCGGACACCAGGTGGCAGTAGCAGACAGCGAGCTGGCTTGGGTGGTCTCAGACCAGTGTGCTGGGGTGCAGGGGTGCTTGTGGGCCTCAGCAGGAGACGCTCCAGAAGCCTGAGTGGGGGCCACTGCCCAGGAAGGGAGGAAGGCAAGGGAGCCCCCAGGGTGCGGGAACCACAGACGAGGCGCCCCCTGTCTACAGGAAGTCTTGGCGACAGGAGGGGGTGCTCTGGGTGGGAGCAGCTGAGGGTGGGGTGAACGGCCCCTCGCAGCCGACTTCTTCATCTCTCCAAGGAGAAGACCCTGGGCACCGTTTCATGGAGGAAACCAAATGGGCAGTTAGGGTGGTTCCCAAGCCTGCTGGCCCCGGCTGTGCCGCAGACCGCATGCCTGGAAGTGCAGCCGGGTGCAGAGGCCGCCCCCAAGTGCTGCGACAGGCCTGGGGCTGGGGTGTCGCCTGGGCTCCTCTGTGTGACTGGAGGGTCGCCTCGGAGACCCCGCAGTGTCCAGCCCCACACCCTCCCCCTGAGCCTGGGGGGCTGGCGTCTGCTTTGAGCCACAGAGGATGCGGGGAGTGGGGCGAGGGATGCCGAGGCTGGGCTCCAAGGACCCCAGCATCGCCCACCTTGGAAGGTGGGAAGCTCCATCTGCAGGGTCTCCCAGAATCGCTCATGCCTGGAGCAGCCGGTGTGAAGGCTCTGGCCGCACCCCACCCAGTCCAGCGGGGCCAGGTTTGGAGGCCCTTGAGCTCAGGATGACGGGGCCCCTGGCCCTGGGCTGTGCCCCCTGCACTCCTGCTGTGGGGAGCAGGGATGGGCCTTCGCCTTCGCGCACTAAGAGCCTGTCTCCAAGGAGTCTGGCCGGGACAGCATTGCTTTTTATTCACCAACTCTGAGGGCTGTGTCATACAGGGGTAAATAACTTGGGGGGGGTGGATAAAACGTTCTCGTTCATGGGCTTTGCATAAAAATTTCCTCCTTTTGAATGTACTTTTAATGGTTTTTAAACTTCAAAAAACACCAAAACGAGGTCTCAACAGCCATCCCTCACCATTATTGCTGCTATTTTATGGGCGCAAATGCCAAATATCTCCATTTATATTATAAATTCTTAGAGGGGAGACTATAGCAAATAATTTCTTCCACTTACCTGTACCAATATGCAATTGTAACTATGTGATAACTTAATGCAAATAAAAAGGAGGATTAGATAATGTATAAAAAATACTTCATGAAAATGGAGATAGAAAAGTGTAAGTACACATAAAAGTAAGGGCTAAGTTCGCCTTTAGAGTTATTGAGCAATTCAATGCATTAAATAATACCATATATTTTTATAGCATCAATGTAGTTCTTTAAAACACATCAATAGAATACAAATAATACAGAAGAATGAATTAAGGCGTGAGATGATTTTAAGCACTGCTTCTTTTTCATGGCACACTATAGGGTCTAAAATTATATCTATTTAGCTTTTGAAAACACAGTTATTTTTTGAAATTGCTGGGTTTCACAACTATTAAATGGCAGAAACCAGTCTGTAACCCACATCTTTGAAGTCCAAATTCATACTTTTAATTTTACCAACTTTTATAAAGGAAATATTTCAATACTCACATTATTCTTATCATGTGACTTGGCCTTAAAAATAAATATCATTTTCATTCTTTATCAAAAGTTTTGAAATTTGGAGAAGTAATGATACCAAATAAACTTTATCATCATTAAATGTTAGGAAGCTAGTGAAACGTTTCAATATACTATAGATATTCAGAAATAGGGTAATTTGATTTAGCTCCCCATTATTATGGAATATTCTCTTTTGCATTCACTCTCATATGTTTTGTCTTGATCTTTTTTCTCTCCCACATCCATTTGCACTCTAAAATTATCTTCCTTTCTCTTTGGACAATTAATGGAAAAGGTTTTCATTGGTCCATTGAAATAAATCTCCTTTGAACTCCCATTACATTCAATGGTGGCTCTTTGAAATAGACCATCCCCTTGAATTCACATGGGAGTTCGGGTAAATTAAGCCTTTTTCATTTCAACTCTGTTGACCTGATTTTACTATAATGTATTTTCGTAAACACACATCTGTTGTTTATCAGGAAAGACTAAAAGTGTATTATAATTAGAAATCTGCCAGTAATTTATTTGCTCCTTAACCACCTGCTTCATACAGGATCATATTATCTTGTGATATAGCATTCTTTTATTATAAAACTAAACTATATATGAGAACATTATCCTAGGCTTTGTAAATCATCTTGGTGTTAGAATGATACTTCTCTTCAATAAGTTTTTTGTGTCGCAATGGCAATTGATTTGCAAGTAGACAATAGTGGTTTTTTGAAAATGCTGTTATATTAGTGGCATCAATTTTTGTAACAAAATAACTATCCTGGCCAGTCACGAAACATACTTATTATTTGCTAAAATTTCACTATATATATATATTTCTCAAAAATACTGCTTTCTCCACTTTTATTTACTGAAAAATTGTCTTCTTTGTCCCAAGTGACTTGATCCCAATCACCAAAGATTATTATTTTATCAGTTTCATTCTGAGTAGAATCCATTGCTAAGTTAAAACATTAAAATGTTGATCACTATTATTAAAAGGCATTCCTCATCTGTTAATATGAACTATATTCACTGGTTTTGAATGTTAAATGCAACTTGCAGTCCTGGAATAGTGATCTAGCCATCTATTACGCAATAACAAATCTCACAAACTTAGTGGAATAAAATAACTATTTTAATGTGCATATGATCCTTTGACTAAGGAGTCAGAATAGGGCATATTGGGATTGTTCTTTTCTTTAAAAAGGGCAGAGACCCCATATGATGGAAGAAGTATGACTTCTGTGAACTCTTATCAGACTTTGACACAAGTGAAAAATAAGCCGGAGACGCGCAAAACCACCAGCCTGGGGGTGGCGAGCATTCGGCTTACTTGTGGACAGCAATGTCACCAATTCTATTCAGTACATTATAATAGCAATTATTACATACTCAGAGAAATGTGTGATAGATACAAAGCTCTCTGTACATTTATTTTATGAATTAAACATAAAAATTAAGTGCTTTCTAATTCAATTCATTCTGTCTTTTCCAAAACCTCTTCTGCTTGGCATCCACATTTCATATTAATTGCATCACTACTTTCAGTTCTGATAACACTTCTTGCATGCTACTCTTCTTTCTCTCCAAATTATCAAAATCCTAGAACTTTATCTAGGTCAGAATTCACCCATCTTGGTACTTCTGCCATTTTGAGCCAGTTGGTGCACTAGCACCTGGGTGTGGAGGGGGCTAGCCTGCATGTCACGCAATATTTAGCAAAACTCTGACCTCTGCCCACTAGCCAGTAGCTGACTCCCCAATTATGACAATTCAGGTAATTTTCCAGGCATTGCTAGGTGTCCACTATGGAGGGAAAACTACCCATAATTGAGAACTGGTCTGAAATAAGTACAGAAATAAAGGCACTTTTTGCGTATGCCCCGCAGCGTGCTGTTGCCCATAACAGAGCACTCTCGCTTATTTCAACAAGGCTGTATTTAAGGCAAGGTGCTCAGCAATCATGGAAACATAGATCAAGCTCCCTGGAAATATTCTAAAAATATCACTGTGAAGTGTGTCCACTGGGAACCTTGTGTCTCCTTCAATATCTGAATATTGGGAAATCAAAACCAATTGGGAAATCAAAAACCAACTGCCTGGGCTGCTAATTCAAGGTCATATTTCAGCCTTCATCAGTGGCAGCAAAGTGAACAGGCAATGCTAAGCCTCTCCCAGTCACAAAATCAGAGTAGTTTAGCATCTCTGGTATAATTAAGGAGAAAAAAATCAGATCCACACATGCACTTATCAGCTGAAGGAAGTTCCAGAATATACCTTGCTGGAGTACGTCATTGAAAGGATGAGCCTGCAGACTGACCTGGGAGCTGGCCAGGGCCACTGGAGGTGCCTTCTCTGTCCTCAGAATCTACATTCTGCCCCCTGGCCTATGGGCCCACCTGCCTTGTGCAGCCCCTTCAGCATGCAGGGAGAGAGCGCAGCCTTGTTGAGACTGGGGTGTATATATGAGTGAACCCCAAAGGCCTCTCAAGTAACGTTTAAGATTTTAGAGAGCAGATATGGGAGTCCACCAGCTCGTGGCTCTCCCAGACAAGCCTCGCAAGGAAGTCCCTGCTTTGCAGGCTGCCCCGTCTTCAAGCTCTCTGCCCACATGTGGGGCCAGTTTCAGTTTTACCTGGGAAGTCGGGGGTGGGGCACCCATAGTCCTCGGGATATATGTGGCTATTTCTCCTCAGGGAAAGTCAGGTCAAAATTGGAACTGAACAAAAAGAGGGTCTGGGAAAGGTAGTTTTGAGTTTTTAGGCTCTAGTGTATACAGGAGCCGGAGGTACACCAGGCAGAATGAGTGGGATGAGCCTCCTGCAGTGTCCGCCCATGTCGTCTGTCACCATCAGCCGTAACAGGCGCTTCCCTTTATGGTCTGAATCTAAAATGTGTTTCCAGACTTTTATCTGCACTTTTCCTTTTATGAGACCTACATTCTAGGGAAACTGCCTTTTAACGACTCCGCATACATCCGCTAAGAGTTCTGTAGAAAACCTCTTTCCTATCGCTGAGTTTGTTCTGTTTATATGCTTTTCTATGACTCCTACCACCCAGACTCTTCTAACCAATTTAAAAATGCTTACTTTTAAGACAACAGGTTAAATGCCACACCATCTGTGATTTCGTATTTAATTGTCCTAACAGAAAGTATTTTATTACCTCCAGTTGACAGACTGTTGATGCCTTTATTAACAAAATTTATCACGTAGTTTTCCCGACGCAGCTCTCACCTTCCTTACGAGAGTGTGAATTGCCTGGTGTCGTCATGTATACACACTTACAGAATAGATTTATAAAAGTTATTAGCATCTGACTTTATCGGGACACATTAACTTATTTTGCTCGATAAAGCAAACGCTTTTATAGACATTAAACATTTATAAAGTTAAGCAGTCTATTAGCTAACAGTCTATGATACATGTCAGGAAATAACAATCTTGAGCAGAACTTTTAAACAAAGGAGCTACTGGTTATTGAGACCCTGATCACCACAACAAAACCAAATCTGGAAAAGAATTAAAGGGACAACAGTGCATTTTCATGTTTAATAAAATTATTTTAAAATATTAAAATAAAAATGTCTCCATATCCACCTCCTACCTACCAGTTCATCACCAATTCTCCAAGGTGGAATTTAAGAACAAATTTCTGTTAACTTATCCTTTGAGTCACAACAAAGGTGATATTTAGCTGATTTTTCAAAATAAGTCATGTGGTCATATTTTATATTCCTAAGGAATTATTCCTTACACACACCTGTTGAGAAAATAAAAGAAGGACCAACCAAAGCAGAACAGGCTTCTCCTCGGAGCTGCTGCACCAGTGGCGTCAGCCACCCTCACTTGAGCGTAACAGACAGGCAGTAAGTGGTAAACTTCACACTAAACAAGGGACAGCTTGGGTGAGTTCTAATTAGAGGTCGTTGCAAGGGTGTGCACACGAGTTTTCTCTTTTCTTTTTCCTTGAAAATGAGGATAAATGTATAGAATTGGGTCACTGTTGACCACATTCTTCTCGTTCCGAGCACACTGTTGCAGGTTGTGAGTGATCTTCCCGCGCAGCCCCAGCAACAAGACAGCAGCGGGACCGCCACCAGCCTCAGCGCCCAGAGGGCGGGTTACACGGACGCGGGGCGCACACCGCGGAGACCGCCCGGAGGCCGTGGGACAACCCCGCCCGGAGAGGCCCCGTGGGCAGCGCTGGGGGGCCCTGCTAAGCAGGACGAGCCGGGGGTGCCAGCGACGCGGGGCACAGAAGAACGAAGCAGAGGGTCAGGCAAAGCCCAACTAAAGACCAACCCTTAACACCCGACTGTGGAAGGGCCCAGGGCTGGAGGAGGCAAGCGCAGAGCGAGGGGACAGGGTCTGTGGAGGTGGACTGTGCGCTCTGGGGGGGCAGGGTGGCGCCAACACCTGAAGAGGCGTGTGGGGTCCCCCGGCCCCTGGCGGGAGTGCACCTCCAGGATGCTCTGGACCGGCGACGCGCCCGTCCAGCCGCCCGGGCTGTGATCACGCAGGGGTGCCCGGCCCCTCTGTCCTCCCGCCGCGGGCCGGGCTGGCTTCCCGCCTCCGCCGAGGAACAGGCGCGGGCGTGAGGGCCCCGCGGGCAGCGGGCGGGAGGGGGCGCGGCCTGGCACCGCACACACGTGCCACACCCGGGGTGCTGGGGGTGCGCCCTCGGGGCTGGGGCGCGTGCTGCGGCGGATCTGCGGCCGGGCCGAGCGGGAGGACCCAGCTGGACCAGGACAGCGCTGGGTGTTTCCTTCTGGCGCTGCCGACAGTCGCGGGGAAAGACCCTGCCGTGCGCGGCCGCGTGGAGGCAGCGGGAGGATGGTGCTCCGTGACATCAGCCAGAGGAAAGAGAAGAATATCGGACGATTTCACTTAGAGCAGGAACACAGGAACACAAGACCTCAGGGTGAAAACATAACAGTAGGAAACACAGCAGAGCAAAACCAGACCATGATCCCCCGGAGCCGTCCTGCCGGAGGGCGCGCGGGGACCGGGCGAGGGCGCGGGGCGCACCGGGGAAGGAAGCTCTGTGGGGACGGCCCTGGGGAGAAGCAAGCGTTGTTTACAAAGGAACAACGGTGTAAGAAATACATTTAAAAAATAAAAATAAAATGCATAACCCAAAAGGAAAGGAAAGAGAGAAGACAAGCCAGGGCCTTTGCTGGCCGGCGCGGACGCCAGGGCCGGTGCGCGCGGAGCAGGGCGCTCGGGAGGGCCGCGCAGGGCAGGGCGGGCGGCGGCCGGGCCGGGCCGCACCCGGGGGAGTTTAAAGATCTGCTTAAAACCCACCAGCCGCAGAAAAGGCCGCACCCTGACGGCGCCTGCCGACCGCTCCACCTGCAGCGAGAGAGGCCGAGGCCGCGCGGGGAGGCGCCTGCCCTGGCGCAGCCCCCCTGCGCCGGCGGAGGAGACTCGCGGTCGGGGCAGATTTGGGCCGAACGTACCAGAACTGTCAGGAGGCGCGTCCCACAGCAACTGCCAAAGTTATGTCCGTGGACTCTTCCTGGCCTTCCAGCCTGGCCTGGAGTTTGCCCCTGCTGTGAGAGTGACCGCGCTCTTCCAACTCGGTGGCCCTCAGAGCGCGCAGCCCCGCGAGGCAGCGAGCGCCATTTTGCTGGGGAAAGTGGGCCTTGCCGGGACCGGGATGGCGAAAACAGGCCCCCGGCCAGGACCCCGGTCACTCGGCAGCTCGGTCCACCTTCTGCCCACTAGCACGAGGCCAGTGGAGTTCTGTGGCCGTGGCTTTCACAGTCCGAATGTGACTCTGAGTGCCTCGTCGTTCTGGCTGTGTGCAAAGTATTGGTTAAAATGTGAATGAAAAACCACTGGATGTCTAAACAGAAAAACAGAGAAACAATGTATAACTGAAGTCTTTGCAATCACTGATGAAACACTGGATACCAATTAAGAAGAATTAGGTTAAATAATTTTAAATTATAGGAGAGACATTTCTGGCCAACAGCACAAAAGTCTGGCAGGACAAACTCTATTTTCACTCTGCTCTCAGCAGCTTCCTGTGAGCCTGTATGCTTTTGTAATTACAAACAGTATTATGAAAACAGAGCAATACCACGTTTAAGTGATATTTGCTAACTCTGAAAAGTGTGCCATATGATGTCTTCTGTGGTGAAAGGGTATAAATGTAACACATAGATGGGTCACTCTGTGCATCTGATTGTCCATATTCAAATGAAGATTATGTTTCAGAATATATATTTCATATATAACAGTTGGTAGATACTTACGTGGCCATTCAAAAATGTCTGTGACACTATAGGTCTCAGCTACACATGGAAAATAAAAGTATGCACTGGGATTAAGAGAACTGAGAATGGATGATTTTTTTCATTATCAATATTTTTGTGTTACTTGTAGAATATGTAACAATGAGCAATAATACTATAACTTAAAATGAGCAAATGTGTTAAATGAGCACATGAAGGAAAGACAGCATGTGGTTTATTACGTAAAATCTCTGAGCAGAGAGAATATACAATCTACTTGACCAGACATTATCACAAGGATGGAGACATAAAGCAAGTGCCGAAACCGTGGTGAGATATTAAAGCATCATTGGGTAGGAATTTCCAGTGTTATGGTAATTTTCAAACAGAAACTATTCTCTTAAGATACAATGATTTCTGCACATTTTAAAAAGAAGTCCTTCCCCTTGGTGCCATCACATTTGTGTTTTAGTTTAGCTCTTTTATTTAAAAAAAAAATATGTTCTCTAAACCATCCAGATGTAAGATGTAGTTGAAATAATCCACGGTTAGTGCTTGACCTTGAACACATGATGGCAACCCACGATATTCTGTCTCCACTTGTACACAGGGAAACATATGATCACATTTTTGTTATTCTAAGGAAATAATGCCATGTAAATACTTTCTTTTTATAGAAAACTACTGTATCTGGATTTTTTTGACATCTTATTATAAGCTCTGGTTGCCTTTGTAGCGAAAACCTAGCAATTCATCTGAAAGGTCACTCAGGACTGGGCACAATAATTTCAGCTGATCAAATCAATTATTTATACAATGAGCTACAGTGTGGTTCCCTCTAGAAATTGCCTTATTATAGCCACTCAGTCCCACTGAACTCTAAGGAAAGTGACATTTTGAAACACAAAGCTTATTCTCTTCAGTGAGCTCAATACGTATCGGCATCTCTCTGTGCTGTCCCTACTGAGAGGCTGTCAGTCCGCTGAGGGCCCTTCCCGAGCACACTGCACCGTCTGAATTCTTGACATGATGGAAAATTTTCCAGTTGGCAAAAGTAAACATTGAGGGCGGGAAAGCTTTGGACTCAGCATGAAAGGTAGTGGAGCTATTAGCCAAAAGCCAAATGCAGAGACGCTGGTACTGTGCGAGCCGCTAAGAAGGAGACGCAGCGTCCCCTGAGGCACGTATTTAGGAAAGCATTTGGCAGATGAAAGCAAAGAGAGAGGGGACATCTCTGAAACAGTGTTTTTGTATGAAAATGAGTCATTTTAATTATAATTAATAATTATATTTACCCATATACAGGAGCATTTTACATAAAGTATCCAAGATATTAGCATCCAGATAATTATCAAATAATAATAATAATTCCCTTCCACCATGCGTTCTAGATAGAATAAAAGTATCCTCTCTATGACCACTACATTTTATTTTATTTTTATTTTATGGTGTTGGCGTTATTATTACAAGATTGAGGTGCCTGATAAGGGCACTATAATAATCCATAATATCCATGGAATTCCACATCTCAGTTCATTTAACTTTTCATGCTTAGGTGACCTCAGAGATTGCTCAAAAGATTTACATTTTTAAAATAATCTACAAAAGAAACATTTAGACAATTACGGAGCCCTACAAGACGCTCTAAGCAGAAAAACTTAGATGAAGGAGGAAGTTTAAATGGGCAAAATCACATGGCAAACTAGAGAGTGCATTAGCTGTGAATTGCTGTGTATAGAATTAACCTCAAAATTTAGCAGATTAAAAAATCCAGTGTATTTTCACACTGTTTCTGTAGGGTGGGAATCCGGACACATCTTATGCGTGTTCTCCGGTTGGCTGAGACCAGTCATCTCAAGGCTGCTCATGAGGAAGACTCTTCAGATGGCTGTTAGTGGGACTCAGTTCCTTGAGGGCAGTTGACCTGTGGACCTCAGCTTCATGTCGCTGAGTGAGAAGTCCTTGGTTACAATCCTCCGATGGGCCAGCTCACAACCAGGAGAAACAAAAGTGATTGACGTGATGACAAGAGCTTGTAACACACGGCCTCTGCTATATTCTAAAGCTTTTCTGTCTTGTCCCACTTTTAGCTTTCTCCTCTACACACAGCAGCCCACTAGGCAGGGATAGGTGCTCTGAACAGATGCTGTTTGACCAGAGACCTACAGAAAGATACAGAGCAAGACATGCAACTGCCTTGGAAGAAACACATTCCATGTGTGGGAAGAGGGAGCATGTAACCATGACTTATACACCCAATCCACATGGCAGGAAACTACAGAGAAGGAGAGAATTATTGGGGGCAAAATTTTAAATAGTGTTAACAACTTTATTGAGATATAGTGGGATTCAATGAACTGCGTATATTTAAAGTACACAATTTGATGAGATTTTGACGCCTATATTTCCTTCTTTTCCATCTGGATGCACAAGTGTTTCAGGGTGATTGTTTAAAACAGTATTTGATTATCATGAATTGTCTTAGAACTCTTGGTAGAAGTCAGTTACCATGTAAATGTGGTTGATTCTGTTTCCTAGGCCAATTTATCCGTTGGTCAAATGGTTTTATAATGTGGCTTGAAATCAGATAACGTTAATCTCTTGATTTGGTTTCCTGTTGTCACTCTTAACAAGTCACCACAAATGTAGTCATTTAGAATAACACAAATTTTTCACTGAGTTCTTGAGCTCAGAGTCAGTGTCACCGGAATGAAATGAAAGCTGCGCACAGCTGCCTCCTCTGGGGCCCTGGGGGAGGAGAGCCGATTCCCTTGACTGCCATTCCCAGAGGCGCCTGCTTTCCTTGGCTTGTGGTTTCTTTCCTCTTCAAAGCCAGGAATGGCCAGGAAAGGCTTTATTATGTTACAGCACTTGTGCCCTGACACTCCCCTGACTCTCCCGTCTCTGTCTCTGAGGTTCCTTGCAATGACATTAGATCACCTGACTTATACAGGAAAATATCCTACTTTTAATATCAGTTTATTTAATTTGATTTAGTGATTTGATAAGAACTGCTTTATATGCACCATATAGGTTATTGAGAATTTACATATATGTATATTAGATTTGCTTACTGATCTGATAAGAATTGCTTATATCCAAAATATGGGTTCTAAATATATGTATGTTTGTTAGATTTGCTCTTATGATTTGAGAAGAATTATTCTGATCAAATCACTAAAGCAAATCTAATAAATATACCTAGATGAGTATGTTTTACATATCATTTGAATATATATTTTTATATCCAATTTTCCTGTGAGTAGCAAAATAGAGGCATATAACTGTTGTAAAAGTCTTATATTGTAAGTAAGGTGGTATGACATTATATAGGTTATTGTAAATTTTTGCAGAACTGAACCACTTGAAGCACATGCACAATTTTAAGGTAAATAACCATTTTAAACAATCCAAAAAATTAATTTCAGTCAAATATTGACCAAGTTGGCTTAAAATTTTAATTATTAGAATTAAATGTAGTATATTTTATTAGCAATTGGCATGTAATTTTCTCTTTTCTAAATCAGTTCAATTAAGTTAATGCTTATATATGAATATACAATTACTTCAACTTTCCAAAATCATAGTAAAAAATGATTTCATTGTCTTGTTCACATTTATAGTTATTGGAGAGAAATTAAAAATTTCTAACTCTACAGAGAACAATCTATCACTTTTTTATATCCTAGTCTGATACTAAAATCAAAATATTTTACATCTTTCTCTTACTTTTGAGGCTCTTGGTGGCAAAAGTCTGAATTTTTTCCCTGAAAATTATGATCATCTTTTGTACTATAACCTCAAGTATCAAGTCAATTGAACATTTGACTTAATCAGTTGTCAGTTTCAAATCTATTCACTTGAAAGGGGTTTTCTTTCACCAGCTTTCCTTCAGAGAATAGTAAAAACAAGAAGCCCAAAATAATATTTCATACAAGCAGTAAATTTATGATTTTTCTCTTGTAAAACTCAGTAGACAATCTCATCCTCCATCCTGTGACTTTTGTTAAAGCCAACGCCACTATTTAAGAATTGCTAAGTGGAGAGCATATAATTAGTTCCTATTTCATCTATTAGAAATGATCTGAATTTAACTTCGAAGTTATCTCATTACTGTCACATTTGCTTTTAATTAAGCATTTTATGCAAATTCTGATTTCATAGCTTGCTGTTATTAGCATACAAATGTAAGCCAATAATACATTCATTATTCTCTTTAAAGGATTAAGTCAGGCCATCCATGGATTAATGAGTAGTAAAAACAAATCTGGAATTTCAGTTGCCACAAGCTCCTCTACAATGTCTGCTTTGCTGGAGCGGAACCAACTCAGAAGCTCTTTTGTATTAAAGGGATCATCAAGTTCTGAATCAGCCAGTGGACAGTTCCCGCTGACAGGCCAATAAAATAGGACAACAGTGGACGCTGCTTTGAAGTGGAACTCCTGGAGTGGGTGGGACATAGTTTATGGGGCTATTTCATCCTAACTTTAAACTTCGAGTTTCTATGTTAAAACACAAAAGTCAACTGATTACACTGTACAGATCTTATTGGCTTTCTTCAATAATTTATGAAGAGACTAACCTCCAATCTACTGGTGAGACAGGAGCGCTGAAGAGCTGTAAAAGGAAGACTTTTAGAAACAGGAGACAGAAGTAAGGATGTCATGCCCGGGAGAGGAGGTCACTTCCTTTGGGGGGACAGGGCCTCCCCAGACTCCCTCCTGGTGCTGGGAGGCCACTCCCGAGGGTCCACTGCATAGTTCTACTTGTGCAAGAGACAAACTCCAGCTAGTCCCACTCGGGTGACCAGGGCTTGGAGGGGCGAATCCATTTTTGTTTTAAACGTGTCTAAATAATTATCCACTCTGCATACTTCTAAAATGTTTCTGTTTTCCGGTGCTTTTAATAATGATTGTGTGTTGGTGGTTTCCTGTAAGAGAATGAGAGCAGATGAGATTTTTTTCTGCGTTGAAGTTCAGAGGACTTCCAAATCCCAGTAACAGACATAAAATCTCTAGCTTCGTAAGAGATGAAGCCAGGAAATGGCTCCTGCTTGGGGTCGGGGGGCCAGGTGAGCTGCCCAGTGGGGGCTGTTTTCCCATCACGCCCTCCTCCTAGCCCTGCCTGCGCTCACCCGGGGCCCCAGCACTTCCTCACAAAGCTTCTCCTTAGCGATGCAAACAGCTCACAGAACACCTTTCTAGTTGTCCTTTGCCGTGAAGAAGGTAGAAAACAGCATTCCATGAAAAAGCCAGGAAGCGAAGCCCGTCCTCTTCATAAAGGATCCCCATATAGTTCAGGCAGAGGAGAGAGCGCCAGGCCCAGCAGGGTCCTGCTCCCGTGGCCCAAGCAGTCCATTAACCTCAGCCAGCTGAGGAAAAAGGACAGAGTCACTGACAGAAGCATAGTGAATCCGTGCAGAGGTGGAGTCCAGGGCAGGGAGGAAAGCGGAGCAGGCCCCAGCTAAGGGATGGGCAGGGCCGGGGACTTCAGGAAGAGCAGGCACCCTGGGGCTAGGGACTCAAGCGACCAGACCAGCGTCAGCTCCGAGGAGATGTGCTGAGGTATCAGTGTCAACTGCGTTCACACTCTGGTGAGAAAGGGACAGTAGCATCCGCCTCATTCGAGCAGGCATGGGATCTACGACGAATGGAGAGAGGCACCAGTCTCCCCCCTAGCTTGCTGCCCTGCGGCCTGCCCTTTCCTTTTGTGATCTGCCCCTCCAGCCCTGTGCAGCCAAGGGCTGATTTAAGACAGCCACAAAATAGGTCACTGAGGTGAAATGAACCTTCGCTACTGTGGCCCCATACCTTAGCGAGCGGGACAGGGCAAGACTGGGCCCTTGCGCTGAAACCACGGGTGGGCTCCCACCTCCACCGCTTACCCACACGCCGCCACAGAATGTCCACCAAGGTCATCTCAGACAGAACGACAGCATCGTTTGTCCCACATATCAAATACCTACTTGGATGAATTAATTCATTTTGATAGATCAAATGCCGATGGCCCACTAAACAATGTGATACTTTCACAAAGAAGAATAAGCTTTGAGTCCTGTCTCACCAGCTAATATGGTAGTCTTTGATAATGTTCCTCACTGTAAGATCCACTCAGTTTTCTCTCTGTCTTCACTATAAATGAGGCGATTCTATGAAAGGATTTTACAGGCAGAAGAAAGCTGGACACGTCACATGGAAATATCTCAAATATTGTCTGGTCTGCCCCTAAGATAAAGGCCCACAACAAAGACCCAAAACCTCAGTCCCCACTATGTCAACAATTCTGTCCCTCCAACCTTAAGTCCACCTCCGATTTCATCCCAACCAGTTCACACGGAATAGATGACACTTGGAAAGATTTGCTTTCATTAGCCAAACTCAGCGAGAACTGACATTGAGCCTGTGAGGACGCAGAGTGTCCCGGTAACTGGGTGGCTTCCTCGCCCTCCCGCAGCACCAGCACCAGGCGTTCGGGAAACAGGGCTGATGAGTCTGTGTGGTGTTTATAAAGTCACTACATTGTGATAATTTATCTGGAACACCAAATATTCAGAAGTAATTTCTGGACTGTTTGAATGTATAACTTTATTCTTTCTTCTGCTAGAATATCCTTTCTTGCTACCAGCTGGGAAAATAGGAAAATATTAAATAAAATGTCTCTAAGATTATAGCAGGGTGTCTAATAAAGAAGAAGGATTGAATTACAAATGCATAGGGAAAAGGTTCTGCTGGTGGGTGGTATTTGTATTTTCAGAGACAACATTTCATGGATCATAGGTTCAAGCAAATACCCATTGTACTAGACATTAAGTGCCACTTAGCAATAGTGATAGAGAAGTAGAAAACATCTGGTTGTGGATAATGAACCAGAGCTTCTAAGCTCCCTTGGATGCTAATAGCATGGGGCAAAGGTCAGGGAAAAAGGCCATCTGGCTTCCTACATAAAGATGTGCAGAGATCTTCCGAGCCCTGCAAATCACCGGCATATTCGTTAAGTTAGCAGCAGGTAAGAAAATCTAGTAGGTAGTAAATATTTAAGCACCAGTTTCAAATATCTAACATTAATGTATTTCATTAGCATGGAGGCTACTGAATATTAAATTTGCATCATAAACTAGTGAAACATGAAGGAGGTAATAACGAGTCACATATTCACAAACTCTATTATGAAAACAAGACAAATGATGGCCCAAGTGGTCCTGGCTGAGGGGGTGTGGATAAAATTATACCTTACAAGAGATTTGCTGCCAGGAAGTAGTATTTTCCTTTTCTGGTTTTTCCTTAATGTACCTTCATCCTATTTCTATTGAAAATTACACATGCTACCATGCATGGAAAGTTAAAGATCATTTCTTTTACTCAAAAGATTAAAAAAAATAAGGCACAGCGCATCTACTCTGTCAGTCGTCAAGCGTGGCTGCCGGCGCCCAAAGAAACCGACAGGGCAAGGAAGGGAGAGCGCAGTTGTGGAAAAACATGACAATGTTGCCTCTCTGGAGACGTGGGGTAAGGCCCGCGCGAGCAGAACTGTTATAGGGCAACCCCGATACAAAATGGGGTGCCTGACTGGGTCCTCACCCGCGCGCTTCAAAGGACTTATCAATGCTCTACCGCAGGCGCACGCGAAAGGTTCATAAAAGGTTTATTGACAAGGGAAGGGGAGATGAGGAAATGGACAGCTCAGGGAGAAAAGTGGGAGACAAAGTTTTAAATGCGTCTACCCAATCCGCCGATCTGGAATCCCAAATGGCACCTGAGAGCTGGCCGCGAGCCAGGAGCCTTGAAGCAGGAGGTGAGAGAGTGACCCCAAGGTCCATGTGTTTGGTTTTTATACCCAACCTGGCTGCCCAACTCCACCCTCAGGTCCCAGCCACCTTCCCTTTGGTGGTGACGGGATTTGTCTTTCCCAATGTCCTGATGGCTTTGGTCTGGAGTGGGGGTGGCGTCCACAAGCCTGTATGGGATTAGCTCAGGGCATCCTGTCCCCCTAACAGAAGCACACACTGTCCTTCTGGAAATGGTCACGGAAAGTCCCACAGGAAGAGCCATCGCCGGGATCAGGGTCCCGTGGAGAACAGATACTTGCAAAGAGTCTTTGCTTTACCAGCTTTTGGCTTCGGGCCGTTCTCCCGTGGAAAACACTGACCCGCAGCTTCAGTCAGCTCCGCCCTGCCGAGCCCACGGGCGCCTCCCCCCACCTCGGATCCCTGAGGCCTTCGCCTGCTCCACCCCCGGCCGCACCCTCGGCGTCCGGGCCCGGCTCTGCCCTGAGAAGCCTGTCAGGAGGGGCCCCATGTCTCCCCGACTCCCGCCCCGACCCAGACTTCCCGTCTCCGCTTAGACATCTCCCCCACTGAGTGTCCGGGCCGCCCCCGCCTCGGCCCCGCGTGGTGAGGTTGGGGCCGCGCCCAGGTCAGCCCCGCTGCTTTCCCGGCCGGTCGCCGCTGCGCGCCGGCCTCTGCGGGCTCCGTGGTCTTGGACAGCCGCGGCGGCCACAAAGGGTGACGCGTATGTCCAGCCCGGGCTGGACCAGAGACGAAAACTTACCCGGAGAGGCCACGGCGCTCCTTGTCCTATGGGTCCTGAGGCGCCTGACTTTAGTACTCCCGGCCCCGTCTCCACCCCTCAATGAAGCTCCCCGAGGCGCTCTCTGGAGCCCCCATGCCAGGGGCCCACGCCACCTCTTCTCTCCTGTGAGAACCTGACGTGGGCCCTGCGCTCCAGCGCCTCCTTCCCAGGGCGGCTCCGCTTTGTTCGCGCCCAAGTTGTGAGGACGCCATGTTGTGAGGACGCCATGTTGTGAGGACGCCATGTTGTGAGGACGCCATGTTGTGAGGACGCCATGTTGTGAGGACGCCATGTTGTGAAGATGCTGTGGTTGGGCAAGTCAGCTGAGAGGTAAGCGGGTTTAACAGTGGTGTTTTATTTAGATGGTTTTGATCTCATGTAAAATTGTATTCTGTGATAATTCATGCATTGCTAAAATGATTAAAATTTAATAAATTACTTTCTTATGTAAGTAGCATTAAGATTAAAAACCTTGTTCTCGGTGCAGCAGACCTCTCCTGACTCGCCCACTGCTCCCCTCAGCGGTTTGTTTCGGTCATTCTGCCGTTTCTGTTCCCCACTCTGTGTCTGGTGAATTCTCTCACCCCTCCATACCTCTGGCCTGCACCCCAGTTCTTGTATGCATAAATAAATAAATCTTTTAAAAAATAAAATAAAAACCTTGTTCTCATTTGGCACTATTAAACACCTGAGGTTTAAAGGGACTTCATTGCAATGTCTTTCTTGAAAGATATTATTTCTTAAATATTTACTAAGGTCAAGTTTAAAAAAAAAAAAATGACATTTCTGGTAGCTATGTTGTCTTAGGAAGCAATAACATTTATAGTAAGCTACAATACACATGCTTTTAGTTATCATCAAAAATTCTTCAAACAGAATACCCATCAGTTCCTTAAAGGTTAACTTCTAAAAGAAATTCATCATTAAATAAAAGGACTCTACTTTATAAAAGTTCACGGCAATTTCTGTACTTGTCTGCAGAGTAAAGTGTTCTTTACAGCAAAAGCCAGCATCCTCCTTTTTATCAACTAGTTTAGCTTGCAGTTTTCAACTTTACTGTAATCTGCTTAATTGAAAATATAATTTTGATTTTTAAATTTATGTCATATATATATTTTAAAACTTTGCTAACCTATTAATTTTCCACCAAATCTTTCCTCATTTATCTGACAAGAAAAAGATTGAAGTCAACTTCCTAGTCAGTAATTTTAGATTAAGTGAAGTGGCAAAATAAGAAGTACATGCATAAAGGAGAAATCATCTTAAAGTTATGTCAGCCTGCATTGAAATGAAGACATGTTAATGAAAAAGTTTGTAACCAAGTCTATGGAGATTAATGAAATCTGGTAAATTGAATTAAGGGGGAAACCACCTGACCTCTTGATTGAAAAAGAGACCCATCATGTCAGAAATAAAATTTGATCATTTGAAGTTCAAATTTGGTAAACTAGTATATGTTTCTCATACTTGGAGTTCTTCAAAATAAGTGTAGCATTTTAGAATAAAAACAGCATCTCTGGCCTGGTGGTTTTAAGTATGCCCTTGACATGTCTGGGGACAGTTTCATTCAGTTGATCTTGCTCATCTGCCATTGAAGATTGACCTTCGTCCTCTTGGAATTCAAGATAGGAATCGGAAAGATGAGGTCGGAATCAGATGAGAAGCTATTCAGGGAACACTTCAGGCAGTCCAGACAGAGTCAGGAGCTAATGGACAAGACAGTGACAGTGAGAACTGGGAAAACTGATTAGAGACTTCCCCCAAAAACAGTAAGCTAAGTGGCCTGCTTGGCTACTTGGTAAAAGGTCAAGGGAAAATCCAACTTTATTGGCACTGTCTTACTGTAGAACATGTGGTAGCTAATAAGCAGGACAGTGAAATGGAGCCATTTCTTTCCAGGGAAAGGTGCTCACCTCGTTTAATTCATGCTGACTTTGAAATGATGTGACATTTACAGGAATGTGTCCATTGAGTAGAGTGTGAAGATAAAACCCCACGACTTATGTCTGCTCCTGTTCGTGGATGCTAAGATAGGAAATGGTGGTTGAAGAAAAAATTAAACTTTGAGAAGTTAAAGTAATTAACCAGGCCTTGTTCCCAAGGAGGCAGGGAGGACTTAGCAGCCTGTGTTAGCAGTTAACTGTAGAAAACCAAAGTCTGCTGTCGATGGCCAACATGAGCAGCTTGGGGAGATAAAAGTGGGAATCTGCAAAATGTTTTATTACAGTTCAGGCTCACGATCCATGTCATTCTTTTTACTTTTTATTAGTAGATTTTATTTTTTAAAGCTGTTTAGGTTTCAAAGAACAAGTGCAGAGTATACAGAGTTCTCATGTACCCCCAAACCCCGCGAACACACAGGATCTCTCCTGACTCATAGCTAGTGCAGTGTGGTTCTACTGTCAGAACCCATGAGTCACTACTGGTGCACTATATTATTAGCTGAATCCCACAGCCTGCATCGGGGTCCATCCATCTATAGCCATGGGCTTCGTGACATGAGCCATCATCATCAGTATTACAGAGACACTTCAGTGCCTTTAGCCTGCTCTGACATCACTCCACCCACCCCCCAAGCTCTGGCGTCCATGCGTCATGTTAGTCTTACCACAATTTTACCTTTAACAGAATAAAGTTGGAGGCAAACAGCAGGCAGCCTTTTCAGACTTTCTTTCACTCATTAAAGGTTTCTCCACTCATGGTGCTGGCATGGGAGGCTTGAGAAGAGTCCTTTCAAGCACTCACTGCACAACAGGCACTTCACAGGGGGTGGCAGGTGGGCTTCTGACTCCCTGAGTCACAGCGACTTCTCTTTACAGTGACTCCCCCATGAGTGCAGGCCACATCATACACCCCTTTATTTTGTCTGCTCATCAGGTGGCAGAATCAATCACAGTTTCAACTTTGTGGCATCCACAAACATCTTACCACATTCTTGAACCCATGTCCCGGGAAGTGAGAACAAAACCTGAGTCTTTTCTATAAAATGGATAACAACGAGCAGGAGACGTGCCCTGTCTGTCTCAGGGGGAACAATTTGGGTGCTGAAGCAAAGCAGGGTTTTAAAGCCTCTCCATGCTCATGCCACACCCCTTCTTTCATAATTAGCACTGTAGACACTGACCCAGCCTCAGAGCAGGACTAATTAGTTGAGAGGGCTGGAGGTGCCCCAACTCGCTGTAATTTTTGCTCAGCGGGTGAGAGGCCCCTGGGAGGCCAAGTGATGCTGGCTGGAACACGGCTCAGGGAAGAGACCCGCACAGAGAGGCACGGGGTCATCAGTGATGATAAGTACAGAGAATTTCGGGTTCTGGATGGAAGCATTGCCAAGCGAGGAGTTGCGCCATTTCTGAAAAGGCAATTAAATTTGAAGTACCTCTAATTAACTGCTGGGGTGAAAAGGAGCCTCAGAAAGATAGTGGAGGAGGAATAAATCATGGGCCTCTAAGAAAAACATTGTTTTCTTCATTAAAATTCTTTTACTTAAATTTTCTACTAAGACTGAGGGCTGGCACAAGACACCTAATTAAAAATTCACACATTACCTATTAGTCATTTTTCAATCACAGTGTATAATGCCCTTGGAAAAGAAACTTCTGATAATGAATGTATTCCACCAATTAAAGTAACCCAGAAATGTCTTTGATTTACAATAAAGAGACCCTACTTGACAATGGAAGTAAAACTACTTGATTTGCAGTCTCTAAAACAATTTCAATCATTCTATACTTCTTTTCGTGCCAATTTCTATACTTAAATTGGGTATATCTTTATCGGGGAGCCTGTTAAAAGTAATTTGAGATTATGAGTAATCTAAGTGAAAAACACCCATTAAAAAATGTAGGATTTGTCTCATCTCCATTACATTCTTATTTGAAAAGCCTTCTACTTCCTCAGGAAAAGGTAAAAGGACAAATAATTGGGATTATATGTAATAATTGAAAGCTGCACTGATTTTTCAAACACTCTTCCTTTTTGAAAAGATTATAGAATTCATCTGGAATCAGAGTGATTGAAAAGGCATTTTCTCCCAAATGATCAATTTGCCTAACGTGTATTCATTCACATGGTTGAGAACATTCAGATGATTCTAATCAAAATATTAATAAATTAGAAAAGTAAATGCATTTGTATAATTTTACCAATGAGTGATACTTGGAAGAGCTGACGTTTAAGATCCCTATTCCCTTTGCATAATCAAAAATCAATTAAATTCATTATAATATTCATCAGAGTCTAGTTGGTTTTTAAAAAAGGTTTAAGGTAATTTTCTTGAAATGTGGGTAGGACTGGAGCAGAAAGAGAAAAGGGCATCCCACAGGGAGCAGAGGAGGGACGTGTTGGTGAGTGGGGAGCGCACGGGGGAGGGGAAAGCCTGACTGGCCGGCCTATTGGGGCCTGTGGGAAGTAGCGGAGAGAAGCTTGCCCCGTGCTGGCCAGTGCCTGCTCACCTGGGATGCCGTCAGCCTGCTCACCTGGGATGCCGTCAGCCTGCTCACCTGGGATGCCGTCAGCCTGCTCACCTGGGATGCCGTCAGCCTACTCACCTGTGAGTTTCGGGACGTGTCCGC
The DNA here is from genome assembly GCF_014898055.3 of Talpa occidentalis. NCBI lineage: Eukaryota > Metazoa > Chordata > Mammalia > Eulipotyphla > Talpidae > Talpa > Talpa occidentalis. The sequence continues at coordinate 117,530,028 of NW_023605194.1, forward strand.
CAGGCACATCGCGGCCCACGTCGATGGTCAACCGAGTGAGGAAAAGACACATCGGCACAGCTGGGAAAGGAGGGAGGACACAGAGGTGTCCCCGCTGTGAGTCAGGATGTGCCCCGACTTAGGAGAGGAACCTCAGGCCCCGCCGTACTTGGGGCCAGGAGAAGCCAGCCTGGCCCACCCACCCTGTTGGGAGCAGGATGGATTTTCTCGTTTTTTTAGTGCTGTCAATGCCGATGCTTCATGGCTCCTGACACAGCTGTGTCTGCACAAGGGCACACTGCGTTGCCGTCAAAGGAACCATGACGTCCAGGTCACAGGCCAGGACGCCCGGTGGCTCCCCGGCCGCACTCACATGGCGCTCAGACTGGGGCTGGCGGTAACTTTCTCCAGTGAACAGATCCTTTTGCTATAGTTAAGATAATAGCAGGGTGAGGCCGGTTCTCGTCTGTTAGCGCTGTGGAGGCTGCTCTTCCTGGAGGAGTGGGGACGCCGGCTCTCACTGCGCCTGGTAAACAACAGGAAGACTGCGAGGAACAGGAGTCCAAAAACTAGCCTTTCTAGAACATTCTCACATGCGGTTAAGATGACCCACTTCTGCAGCCCGTCGATATGTAATTAGCAGGCTGGCCAACTCTCCAGTGGGCTTGACCTTTACTGACCTCCAGCATGGCTTGGCAGGATGCCTTCTAGAACAGCCGTGTTTGCCTCCCCCACCTTAGATTTCACTTGGTGCATAGACTGGGGGCTCTCCAGACACCGCGATCCCTGCATCTTCCTGAATCATCTTCTTCCTGACATCCCGTTCCAGACAGCTTGCTGGTTCAGGCTGATTAAAGACCCCAGTGATTTAATAAAGACTTTGCCTCAGTGTCTCCTCGGCACACACTGTTCTTTAACCGACACCTGGGCATCCGTGGCCCTAGTCCTGGAGTTTATGGGCTGGGTGTCCTTTTCTGCCTCGGGTATGCTGTACTCTGAGCACACCAAGATGGCCCAATACTTAGAGACCGATTTTATAGCCCACCCTGCCCCACCCTGACTTCCTGCTTCCTACCAACGCCACCCAGAGGAACTCATGGGGAAAGGCTGGGTAGCCCGGTGTGTTGGTGCCTGAGAGACCTCACTCCCGACTGTGTGGGTCAGGACTCCCCAGCATTCACACTGCAACGCTCTGTGGCTCCCACAAGGCTGGGCCCCAGGAGAGAACCGAGCAGCATGAGTGCAGGGCCCATCAGCCCCTCCCAGGCAGTTGTGTTTGCTGGAACCCAGGGAGCAAGGTGGGCAGGCAGGCGTGGCTCGCTCAACAGGTGAGGAGAGGAGGCTCAGGCCCCAGGGCAGGTGGGCCATGTGGGAGGCATCCTTGGGGCTCCAGCGTCCCTACGGGTCATTTCTGTGTGTGCTTTAACCTCTTCCCCGGCTTCCTCTGCCCCTGACTATAAAGCATCACACCAGACCCTGCCCGTAGCAATCCTAAAAGGACTCTCTCCTGTAAAGCCCACGGCTGCTTGAACCAGCACGCAAAGAGCCTCACCTGCAGCCTGAACCTCAAAAACTGCACAGGCCTCTCCCCAACTTTGCAGCTTCCACTCCTGATCTCTCTGCAGTTACAGATGCTTAGACCTTGAAAACCAGGGATTCCAGACTGGCTCCCTGCATGCACTTTGATGAGGGCAACTCAGTCCTCTCCCAGCCTGGGTCTGGCAGCCTTTCTGGGTGGGAATTAAAGGACCCAAGATATTAGCTTCCTGTTATTAATGAAAATTATCACTCTTTATTGGCTAATTCTTAGTATGCAAGGCATGCAGATCCTCAGATCTGACGAGAATTTATGGGGAGGGGGTGTGTGTTTATGTGTAGAAAGAGACAGAAAGATCTTTTTCAACATTTCAAATAATTACAGGCCCTGCTCTCTATGCAAAGAACATAGTAAGATCCCAAAAAACATTTATCAACTAGTAAATTATTTTTTCTCAATTATTTCCTTATTTGGTTTTATTTCTTCATTTATTTTTTAAAGATTTATTTATGCATACAAGGACTGTGGTGCAGGCCAGAGGTGTGGGGGTGAGAGGAGTCACCAGAGACAGTGGGGAGCAGAACAGGCAGATCCACTGAAATCCACTGCTGAGGGGAGCAACGGGTGAGTCAGGAGAGGTCTGCCGTGCCATGTGGGTAGCTCCCTGGCCGGGGATCAAACTCGTGCTGCAGAGGCTGCAATAGCTTGATAAGTGCAGAGACTTAACCCCTGCACCACCAGGGAGGCCCCTCCTTATTTGGTTTTAAAAAAGAATGATTTCATTCGCTCCCTCTTACTAGGCACTCAGGCCACTGGTGGACTTTCTTCTCATATCAGTCCTAGAAAATAGCCTCATGAAGATGCACTGGGAGAAAGTTCCTGATTTTTAAGTAACCTACAAGAGTGAACAATTGCAGTTGGACTTGGATATTTTAGGAGCGGAGAGATGCGGCTAGAACCCGGCAGAACGACAACGCCAGAGAGGTGTCCCCGCCGTGTACCCCGCGTTAGCAAACTATACCGCACACACTATAATTAGGAAAAAAAGATGATTTTCAGTGCTAACATACATCCATAAATCATGATGCTGGAATTCAAAATTAAATAAATACCGATTATGCACCGGCATAATTACAGGCATTGAGTTTGTAATCATCATAACAATACAGAGACGCCTTTCTATGGGCAGCCGCGCTCAGCGCCTACCTGGAGAGACATCAGACATCTCAGGTGAAAGAGACACGGCAGGGCATCAGCTGAGCGCACTCGCTGCAGACGTAAAGTGAGTCTGCGGCTCAGGGGAGGCTCTTCTGAGAACACGAAGGGGAGGGGCCAGGTCCCATGGACACCAGGACCTGCAGCTCCAGGGAGGTGGAATACTAGCCAGGGAGCGACGCCTCTGGACAGGTGACAAGTTGAGACCCTGCCGGGCCTCAGGGGTGACAGGTGGAGTCGCCATCACGGCCTCCCAGGAAGGGGATGAGGAATCGAGCCTGGATGGGCCGTGATGGCCGCTGTGGCCGCGGGTGCCCTGGAAAGCAGGCTGGGGGTGAAGCGTGAACGCTCAGGAAACGGCAGGGCTGGCAGGAGTATGAAATTTAATGGTGTTTCTGAGACATATTTATGAAATCCTGATTCAGAATCAATGCTCTCGCCTGCAGACTAAGAAACCTTTTGGTTGAATAATGGAGTTTATTTATGAAATAATCTTATTACTTCCATTTGTTTTATTGTAACTACATAAAAGTCAAAAGCTCTGACTTAAGAATGGATCCTGTGTTTCTTTGGATTAATTAAGCATTTATATGAAGTTGGCATTTTGGATGCTTGCTTTATGGCTCACATAGTCCACGTTAATATGTCATTTTAACATCTGAAATAAATTTTAAGCTTAAATCAAATTAGCATTTTTACAATTAAAGGTATAGGTTTCAGAGTAAAATATTATCACAGAGGAGTTCTCATTAATTTTGTGGGTACAGACCTCAAACCAATAAAACTGGGAAGCGGAGACATTCAATTTTTAAAATGTTTCATATTTTATATTCTATTTAGTACCTGTGTGAAGCACAACTTGAAATGTATTTTATTCTTATATCTATAAATATTTACGTTTACATTCAGACTTGAGCAGTGGCAGCTACTTACTGGGTCGGACACAGGCGCCCCCTTCCTGCAGGTGCCCAGACCTGCTTCTCCAAGAGACTCTGAACCCCGCGGCTGCTGCCTCAGGGCTGGGCGAGGCCCAGCTGCAAGTAAAGCCTCCAAGTCTTGAGGTCCACAGGAAAAAGAGAAAAACGTCCCCCTCTTCTCGGGACATGGCTCCCTGCGAGGGCAGCGCCCCCAGGCTGCCCCCCCAACTGCCCCAGCTTCCAGGGGCTCCCCGTGGCCTGGACCGCAGGCCCACGTCTAGCTCTCCGTGCTGCTCCCAGGACTGTTGCAGGTTCACACGTATTATTGCTTAGGAAATTATTTCATGTGGGGTACCCACACCGGCAGCTCCCAGGGTGACTGTCCCCCTAGGGGAGGGCTGTCCCCAGCTGGCCGCGGGCTGGACCATCCCCAGCTCCCCCCGGCCTGCCACTCAGGGTGGAAAATTCACTTCCAGAAGCGGGCTGACCTGTCATCCCTCCTCCAGCTGGCCACGTGGACACCACCAGGCCCCCCGCCCACCAGCAGGCCCCCCACCCACCAGCAGGCCCCCCGCCCGCAACCGTCACTCACTTGTCCTTGTCCCCTCGGCTTCCCCAGCCCCTCTGCAGCCTCAGTTCTAGGTAGATGGGTGCTATCTCCTGGGGTCTCCATTTGCATCCCCCAGTTATCCATGACCTCTGGGCCACCTGGATGTCTCCTTGAGAAAATGCCTGCTACTAACTGCTGCTGCCCTGCGTGAGCCTTACTTACGTGCTTGCACGTAACATATCGCCTTCCTGGTCCAATTCTTCAGTGGTCTAGTGTCGGCAGTGAGAAAGGAGCTCTCCCGCTGTTGCACTACAAGCTTCTTCTCAAACCTGAGCTCGCTGTGGTGCCTTAGCTGACCACCCTTTCACAGGCAGCATCTCTACATAAACCAGGGGTTCTTGCAAATACCAGCCCTTATAGACACGTGGGGCATTCATTTATAATAGACTCCAACTCGTTCACTATGTAGGCATGGAGGACAGGGAGGAAGTATAAAGTGGGATGAAAAACTTTCCAGGGGTGATGGCTATGTTCATTATTTTTTTGTTATTTGTTTCATTTTCCTGGAAACATGTTAAACATTCACTCACTTTGGAAGGTACTAGAATTTTCTCTGCCTTTTACAAGCTCTATTCAATTATTACATGTATAAGTATAGATTTCTTTTTCCTATCAAGCTGGCATTCTATGAGTTCTTTCACAGAGATTTTAAACTTGATTTTGTAAGTTGTAATCATTATTATTTCCTATAACCATTGTTCTTATTCTGGTAGTCTACGTCTGAATGTTGGCAATTCTATTTCTAATTCACCCAATTTGCCTTATGTAGGATTTTCTGAATATGATTTTCCAGGTCATTTATTTATTCTTTAACTTCTTTCTAATCAGCATTTTGTCTCATTCACAATAAGTAATTTTTTTTATTTTGCTACTGTCTTCCTGCTATTTTTTTTAGCTGATAATATTCTTGTATAAAACACTTCCATGTAGTTTATGTATTATGATTAATTTAAGTCCCTATTCTGTCTGCTCCAAAAATTCAGGGCTGTCTATTACATTTGCCACCATAGTGGTTTACTTCTCAGATCTCTGATTATTCTGTCTTGTGACTTCCTGCTCGTCTGGTGACTACCCCACTGAAGTAATCAAATTCTGGTCATCCCAGTTTTGACTTTTTCCAGGAGAATAAAGGACAGCTGGAGAATTAGCCCCAGGTCCAGGAATTTCTAGAGCCCTCAGAGCCTTTGGACCCAAGCCCTCCCTGTCTTCCTACCCCCCCCTTCACCACTTCATGCGGTGCTTTCCTCTTCACATCCTGATCTACTCACACTTCTGCATCAAGGGGATGCCAAATTATACAGACCTAAATGCCATTTAATAATTTTGTTCCCTTCCCACTTGTTACACTGGTAGACTCTTTCATCACTGCATCAGTGAAAGTCTCTGATAAAAGGTGGCCGTGGAGCCAAGTCATCTGCAGGTGTCATTTCTGTGCCAACAAGACAGGGGGACAGAGGAAGCACCAGAAGATGCCCTTGAAAAGACAAAAGTCTGTGAGTGGAAACATCATTTTCACTTATATTCCACTGAGTAGAATTGTACTCTCTGGCCACACCTAGCTGCAAGGGAAGCTAGGACTTATAGTATCTGCTTGGGCACACCTGTCCACTTCTAAAATTCAGATGGTTCTATCACTAGAGGGAAGTTTGATTACATCTTGGGAGAAAATTAGCACTTTTTAAAAATATTACTCTTAGAGAAAGAAGTTCTCAGAAAACCCTTTCTATCTAAGTGCCATGTCACCAGAACTTGGATTGAGAGAGGTGGATGTGGGACAATGACTTTTTTGCTTATCCTATACCTGCTCCATTGGTCATTCAGGCCAGCAGGAGCAATATGGAGGAGGTGGCTAGAGGCTTCTGTGACGATGGCTGTGGCAGACGTTGGCATTCTCAGCGTTACCTGGCCCTGATTTGAGAATTTTAAAACTCTGCCCATTTTAACTTCTCACTGCATTCATGTCCCTCCAAGGACGTTAATCCATAGGGTTCTCTCTCTGCTTCTTTCTCCCCAGTTCCCCCATCTCTTCTCTCTCTCTCTCTCTCTATCTTTATCTCTCTCTCTCACACACACACACACCCCATTTCATGGTTGCCTTTGAAATCCCAGGTTTTCTTACTCTTTTACAAGAGACCCTCAATTCTATGCTTCTATGTTTGTAATTTCTCTGGAGTGAATCATAAAGGCTCCCACACATATGCGCTGGCCTCCATTTCATCAGACACCAAAATCCCACTGATATGCGTCAGTATTTCTAGTTTTGAAAAACAAAGACTATCTGCATATATACTTCAGAGAACTTCATTTTTTTAAAAAAGTTAAACATTTTGTTCATAACCTTTCAATAACATCTGAAGGCTTATTTTTATCTCCTAACCAAATGGGTTATTTTGACATTTTATTGACATAATCATAAATAGAAATATTTAAGAAGACAAGAAGAGTGGTGAGTCACGATCATTACTAAAATGGGTAAAATAAATGAACGAACAATTGAGTATAATTTTAGTTTTAATTAAATGAATAAAATGGCTCTAGTGAGATTTGGGGGGGAAATTACAGCATTTCATACTGAGATTCTTAAAGTTTGAGGATATGATTAAGTTCAATATTTTATGATGGTTTGATGATAAGGTCAAAGGGAAGATTATACCTCAGCAGATAACAGAGCCACAATGTTAATTAACAGCATAGTTCTTGGACTTTGAAAATTATGCTCATTTTAACTAGCAAATTAGAAGATTATTGTTCTATTTTATCTTTAATACAGTTTTTGACCTTTATCTTTCTGATGGAGTTTTTGCAAACTTAGGGGAACAAACTATCTTTGCTCAAGCTTGCCATCGTTTTGTCTTTTAATTGTGTAAAGAAATTCCCAAATACTCCAGTCTCAGGTTGAAGTGCTAAGTCTCTGGTGCCTGGTAGATGCCTGCATCTCCACTCAGCAATGGAGCCGATGCAGTGGAACCAGCGGAACCAGCGGAACCACGCTGGTGTCACTGTTGCATGCCTTCAGCCCAGCCACTTCCAAGTTAAATTCTTGGCTCTCCTGCACAAACCGCCAGATCAAAGCATCTCAAGGCCTTCCTCCATTATGCCTCTTCCCTGTCTCCTGCTTTGACCTTCCTGTGGATCCAAGGTCGAACTGATGCTGAAAATACACCCATAGTTGCCGGTGTCGCTTCTCTGTGTTGATTGCCATGACCATGAAGCCTCCGACTCTGAGTGTTTGGCTTTGGACAAAGACGCACAACTGTGAACCAATGTTTACCCCTCTCCTATAGAAAGACAGAACCGGGCATGGCTAGAAACGGCAGTTCCCAGTCTCACGTGCAACCTGCTGCAGGTCCACGCTTACCTTCTCATTGACGGGGAGTGAGGAGAGGGAGCACCCCGAGGGCACACAGGCTCTCGCACACTGGTGGGGAAGCTGCCTGTGCAAAGGAGCCCTTGACCCAGACATGGGGCCGCCCCACCAAGACTGGGATTACTGCGCCTGCTCTTTGTGTGCTCTTAAAGGGGCTGGGGAGGCCCCACGCGGATGCCCCTGGCAGGATGCCCATCCCAGGCCCAGAGCAGCCTGTACCGCATCCCCAGTGCAGACCTCCCTGTAGGAGCTGAAGAAGCACCCTCAGTCTGGGAGGGCACACCCTCAATCTGGCCCCATTAAAGTAGCAAGGGAAAGCCAGGCAAGGTCTCACAGAAGAGCCTCAGAAGAGCATTTGCCTGGACGAGTCACAGCAGCACCACATGCACATTGCAGGAGAGACCCCTGGAGCAGTGGGCTTGGGCCGTGACCCAACGTGGAGCAGACACCCCCAGCCCACAAAGGGCCAAGAAATGGGCATCAGTACCTGAGCCAAGACTGCGGGGCCCCAGGGACATCAGCTTTCTGTCCAGTCACGACATTCAAAAACTGGGCACACACACCTGGAAGAAAGACCACCCCAAAACTGGGCCATGAAGGAAGCTCTGCTGTGGCCTGTGGCCTTGTACCATGGGGAATAGGTTTCTAGGAAGGTGCAAGCCGGGCTGGGGCTGGGTGGGGTGCGCCAGGGTCCAGTCAGGTGAGCCCATCTGGGGCCAATGAGAGGCCTTCAGTTGCAACTCTTATTTACTCTCAGGGGCTAATTAAGGCAGAGCCCGGGGAGGGGAGAAGCCTAGCTAGTTTGGGTCAAGTTAAATTAAAGGCATTTTTCTACATTGTTCAGGGGATACACGAGTCAGTCAAATATTTATGTGACAAAGTCCAGGAGCGCAGGTCTGTGCCTGGCCTTGAGAAGGTAAACAGGGGTCAGACCTTGATTCAGACTGGGAAGGGTGGTTCATTGCAAGAAACCAGTTCCTAGAACTCAAGAGGGTGGAAGCTTCATAATCCTCATGTTGTCCAAGGAACACGAGGCTGAGATATAGTTCACTGCTATGCACAGGGTAAAGACTGGTGAAGATTCAAGCAGTATCTGATCACCATTTCAAATATCCAGGCTGGGGCTACTAACATAAGTCACTGACCATTTAAAAGTCAACATATTCTGATGCAATTGATTAAAACATCCTGGACGGCATGCAGGGTTAGTAAACAGCATGGGAATTGTGATGAACAACAATCAGCCGAAGAACAAAAATCTCATCATCAGATGCAACCAGATGAAGCTTAAATGGTGACCAAAAAAATCACCGTCCTCTCGGAAACACACACCCTCCCTCGAGAACTGACTTAAACTTTTTCTGAAACGTCTCACGCAGTTGCAGAGATAATAAAACAGTCATGGTTTTCAACCTCGGGATTATAGCTCCACGTCCAAGCCTCCCATTCCCAAGGCTTCCAGCATAATGAAAATTTAACAATAATTAATGGATCTTTAAAAGTTTTCTTCAGTTGAAGGAATATGCTAATTGCATGTCTGCTGGATAAGACTGAACACTTAAAACAGTGCTTTCCAGGAGGAGAGCAGAGTTTGCAAATGCTTGGTATTCATCCTGATTTGTTCAAGAGAATGTTTACTTTCAATTCCGGGCCTATGACTAAATTTTAAGCATGTACTTCATGACTAAGAAGACAATTTTCTGTCAGGCTCACTAACTATTGTGAGATATTTGATTAGCAGATTGAAGTTTCTTCTTCTTCTTCTTCTTTTTTTTTTTAACTATCTGAAGCTGTTATTTAAGTTACACTTTGAGGTTTTATCATCCTGCCTCTAACAATGCCAAACACGTCCCTTGCCTCAATTCTCTTTTTCCCTTAAGTCCTATCTGTCCTCTTGCTTTCTTGTAAGCAGTAAGTCTATTAAATGATGTGTGTGGAGTCCACAAATTGCTACTAAAAGGGTCTATTTATTGCTGCTAAAAAATCAATTGCAGGTTAGATATTTAAATCTGCCTATTTGGACATGGTATATAGTGGCTTCAAAAGAGCACGTATAACTCTTTCTACTAATTATAGAAATAAAGAACTTAGAGAAAATGATGATAATCACACACATCTGAATTAACATCAGTAATCTCAAATACAGCACAAACAATAGTTCTTCCCCTATGTAATAATCTCTTAAAACCTTAATTGAGAAGGATCACATTTCAAATTTCAATCTAGTTCATGAGACTTTATGAGGGAGCAAATAAAACACTATACTTGAGAATAAAATAAGTAGCTCTGGTTTGGTCACGTCCTGGTAAGCAAGCTTCCTTCATCAGTTTTAATTATGGGATGCCGGAGGGAGCGCAACGCCAAGCTGGTAGCATCGTGGGTGCTACGTCAGGTCTTCTGGCAGAAAAGCGTCTGTGCTCCTTTGTAGTATCAGTGACACCGGCTTCAATATTATAAAATCCCCAGAGTTTTATTTCATTCGTAACAAAAACAATGTACTTAAAGCCTTGATAAAAAGCGCTGTCTCGTTAAATCTTATGCTCAAATGATAAACGGGTTATTCCTACTGGGTCCCCAGTTGTGCTGACACCCAAACAGCGGGGTTCTGGGTGCAGGATTCTGGGTGCAGGGAGGCAGCACGTTGTGTGTTTATGCCAGGTCGCTGTCCGTGCCCCCCGCTGTTATAAATGCTACTAGCAATACAGTCCATTTATTCTCAGGTGCCCAAAGTACCATAGTCTCCCTCCCCATGCACCCCCCAACCCCGGCCAAGGCCAAGTGGGCAAGTTCTGCCACCTGCTGCCCCCCACACATCCTGGGGGTTCCCGTTTCCAGAACTGTCACTGCGGAGACAGGATGTGACTCCACTCACCGGGCCTCAACCAATTAATTCCTGAATAAAATAGAGAATAAAAATGTCCAGGGTAGACATTTCTAGCGTGGACAACACGCCCGGGAGGGCCGAGGCCGCCAGGCCCAGTCACAGTTAGCAGGTCTGGCCCACAGGGTGCGAGCCAGCACGTGGCCCGGGGAAGAGGCACCTGCCGACCGGCCTGGCGGGTTCCCAGGAAACATCCCGGGGTTGTCTTCTGCTCTGAGGGCACCAACATATTAAGAAATTTCATTTCATTTTATCTAGATGAATATTTCAGTGAAATAAATGTGTGAATTCCTTTTTAGGGCTTCGGGAGACAAGATCTCGTGGCCAGTTAAGTGTTACAGGGTGACCAGCAGCAGCAGCTAAATCACGGTAACAGCACACATCGGCTTCAACAGCAACATACTTAGGTTTTAAAATTTGCTTTAAAATTTGCTTTACCTACATTCATAAATATGTAAGATTTATACATAAAATTACATATAACTTTATAAATAAATATATAAAATGTAAATAGGAAAGCTGCTTGCAGAATTAGGAACCGAACACATAGATGTTGTACATGATTTTGAAATTCCGATGCTCTTAGTCATGACTGTTTGAACAAAATGGCTTCTGGGAGGCCCCTGGCCCTCAGGGCTGGGAGGAGGTGCTGGAGTTACTCCACAGGAATGCACACAACAGCACCCCAGGGTCCCCCTGGCCAGGTGCTGGTGAGTCCACTAACAAGCCTTCCTCCCTCACTAAAACCTCCCCTCCCGAGTCAACAAAAAACCTCAACAAGCTTTGGGAACTTTCTTCCCCCAAATGATTTTCTTTTAGACCAGTTTGTTTCTTACAAACTGACAAATGCAAGAAACTGCCTTGAAGGAGATCACCAATCCCTAACCTTTGCTTTTTGAAAGGAAGTAACACTTTTAATCTCTAAATAACGTGTAACTGCTGTGAAGTCATTTCCCTTTCATCTTACAGCCTGAGGCTAAGAGTCTCACAGAGCGTTTAAATCAGAGAAGATAATCCCGTTCCCAGATCTCTGACCATCCCACGGGAAGGGCTGGTCCTGCTGATTTCACCTGCCGGGCCTCCTGGGTGAACCTGGAAAGCACTGAGCTCGCGGGAGCATCTCACAGCTGCAGTCAACTTCAGCAAACATGCATATATGTTTCTCATTTCCAGATTTTAATTTGTCTCTGTGTCTTGGGATGTTGCAGGGATTTCATTTTTGTCAGCCGTTTTTCCTTCTTTGTATTTAAATATAAATCGTGGAGAAGCAAAATGCACTGGGTTATGTGTCTGGGGTCTGGGCTTACAATGTCCGTCAAGATGGTCGGTTTTTTTAAAAGTCCTCAGAGGCACTTGATAAATTCCACAATGCTCTAGACGAATAACCAACCACATGACCTCATAATATCTGCTTTCTCATCTTCCCTCAGGACTAACTTACTCATCTAGAGATAAGCAAAGCATGGCTTCTGTGTACAAACATATTTACTAAATGGCTTTCGGTCAGATCGTCCTTTTCCCATATTCACAGAGTCAGGGCTGAGAGCCATCGCCGTGGTGAGAGTTCACACCTGCGTCCAGGTGAGCCTCGGGAGGGAAACACCCCTCCACACGCCCTCCCAGGCCTCTGAAAAGACGCTTGTGAAGACGCACAAAGCCGGTGAAAAATGAGTTGTGGCAAATCTCTGTATGTGCAGGAACACTTTGAATGTTTGGAAACGATTATTCCATATGAGCATTATAATAAAATAGCTATTTCATTATTAAGTATCCATGGGAACATGTGATAGATCCACTCTGCTGCAATTTTAAATAGACATAACTGTTCTAGACCCTATAGTCGACGGCTTCATTGTTTAAAAAAACAACAACCCTAAATCACCAAGTCTCCCAGCAACACACATAAAAAACATATTTGTGTTGCAATTTAAATGGACTAGTAAAAGAACACTCAACCATTTGGAACTGAAATATTCATGAGCTACTCAGAGAACAATGAAACTAAATATCTTCACATGTCCTAGAGGAACAGGAGTCAAGGAAACATAAGAATAATGAGAGACTATTCTATTTTCAAGTTTTTTTTCTTTTTTCCTTTTTTCCCATTAGATGGTAATGTGCAATTTAATCTTGCTACATTATGAATAGGATGTGACATGCTCACCATTTTAAGCTAAAAGTTCTTTTAAAGCTTTTGACATGGTTTAATTCCACACTTTTTGAGATATTGGGATTTCACCTGGTCTTCAGGCATTTAACTGAGTGGAATTATAGACAACCTTCCCTTTCCTAGGTAAGCACAAAAGCATATTTCATGGCCTTACAATAAAAGTCTTTTTTTTTTAAAGATCAACATTGACTCAAAGTCCTACTAATACAATATCTTAATAGGATGAAGACCCAGATATTTTGAAATTGGAGATCCCATAATCTCTGCAAACATTCTTCTGAAAGTAATAATCACTCTGTATTTGGGTTCCACTTCCCCACTTTTAATTTTAAGTCACCTGCACAGATTTAAAGATGATCAAGTACAAGTATCAGGCATAAAAAGGAAAGCTTGAGAGGCGCATTTGATTTTTTGGGAGCTTGAACCAGATTGTAATTTCCAAGAGGACAATTTGTAGTTGACAAACTGGTCTATTTTAAGACACGACAACTCTGGTGGTTCTTCATCTGCCGAGTGATATTTAGAAAGCACACGCATGTGAACCTTTTCAATTACTCTATTATTAAAGCTGAATTCGTGGGTCTAATTCCTCACACCCACCCTTTCCAGCCCCTTCTTCCTTCCTGAGACCCTCTGAGCTGGGCGCACCACGGTCTCCACAGATCAGTCATCCTCACTGCCCTCACCCTTCCTTCCTCTTACACGGATTTGGGGACCACTCAGGTCATCCAAGGGCGTCTCCCATCAAGGTCCTTCACTAAACTTCATCTGCAAAGACCCCTTTTGCGAGCGGCCACATCCACAATGTCTGCGTAGAAATAACTCTTGGGAAGTCCCCACCATATCCATAGTCAGGATTCTGACTGTTTCTGTACAGGCGGAATTTGTCAGGTTTTGCCTTCAGAAATATACTTGCTTTTAAAAGTGAGTATTTTTTTCTCCCAATGCTTATAAATATTTTATGATTTATTTATTACTGGCAGATTTTTTTCTTAAGGAAAATCCCTCTATGAAATGATTTATCTTTGATGTATTTGGTGGGGGAGATCTCTTGCACAATTCTGGGTTTTTGGCCAGGGAGCACAGCACAGTAGAGGGGAGAACGCACTTACCAGACAAAGAAGAGGAAGCTCTTGAGCAGTAGCCCCTGGAGGATGCAATAAAGCAGCACCCTGGGGTGCCTGTCAGGTCTCCATGGCAACACCACCCACCGCCATGACAGTTCCACCCACTGCCACGTTAGGACTGAAAACCAGGAAGAGCATGGACCAGTAACTTGTCTTCCCCAGAATGGGACGGAGCCCCCCACTAAAGCCAGGAATCCCCTGCCCGAGTCTCAGGCATCCTAAGGGACTCTGCCCCCTCGGGCCTCCTCCCCCTGATTGTCACTCAATAAACTCTTTGCTTTGCTAGACATGGCTTTGAAGTCTCAGCCATAGTCAAGAGCTGAGAACACTCGCCAGATAGAAATATGTGTCGTCTACTTCTTACCGCTTTTGTGAGAAGTAAACACCGTCAGTGAAATGAAATGAAAAGCGGTCACGGCATGGCTTAATATCTCGCGGGCTCTCGGCTCATTGTCAAATGCTGATTATTTTATTAATAGTCGGCAGTAGCGGCCATAATGGCGGTAGTTGCACCTTTGGTTTTCATAAGTTTAAATTTCACTGTATCGAAAAGCCCCACTAACAAGTGGATGCCCTGAAGCTGAATTTCTGCTAAGCAGCTAGGTTAGTCCTGAAAATCTGAGGAAACTTATGAATCACTTCTTCTAAATTTGAAATATAATAGACCTGTCAAACTGAGCTGGAGAAGTTTACATTTCCTTTTCAAAATCCCAACTTTTCTCCAAGCAATAAACTCATGGAAACAAACAAATTCCTCACAAATCCATTCAAGCTGAAAAGTGTGAGTATCCAGAGGACCAGAGAGAGGCAGAGGTAAAGGCAGGGGGCCACCACGACAAGGGACGCGCCAACAGCAAAAAGGAAACGTAATGTCGCCGGATTCTTTTCTTTGGGAGGTTTCAGCGTGAGCCTTATAATATGTATCTGTGGCTGCTTGAGATTAGAATTATCTTTCTACTTTGCAGTGTTTATGCGACAGAATAGATTTACTATGTCCATAAAGTGGGCCTTCAGGTTTTGCTATCCGGACATCTTACGTTCAAGATACTGTTCATCCGTAGAAACTTCGGTGTAGCTATGCGATGACATTCAAGCCCATCATAGCAAATACGAAGAGAGACGCTGTGTGTGCGGAGCCCGAAACAATGAGCAACGGAGCAGGGGTGATCAGCCGGCCAGACACACGCAGTACAGTGGCTCCTGCGGTCACTTCAGCAGCGTCATAGTCAGAGTTTGCCCTCTGTTCTCCCTGGGAAGCCCACGAAGGAAATACAAAGACTGGATGCACTGCTTCTCTCCAAAAACAACACAAAGCACACAACAGCAACACCAAAGGCTACACAATGGCAAGGTTTGCTTTCCTCCTGGCTTTCCTTTTCAGCTCCCTGGACTCTCCCCTGGGGTCAAGAACTGGTGATTCACTTTCCACTCACTCTAACTACTCAGCCCGTGCTGGGTGAGGCTGGCAGAGCACTGGGAGAGCGTCTCTGAGGTCCTCTGCTCAAGCATCTTCCAAACAAGCTCCCGTCACAGGCGCCACGAGGGCAGCAAGTGAATCATTTGGATAAATAATGACCAAAATATCACCCAATTTGTAGGAGTTGATCAAGCAAATAAGAGGCTAAAAGTCATAGCAACTGAAATAGAAAACAGAGCAACAACAAAATAGGTAAAATCAGAAGTTCGCTCTTCTTGATCTAGGACGGCAAAACAGCTGACAGAAATGCGTATTTCGTAATACTGCTGAAAATAATATAGTTTCCCTTAAAAAAGGTAACGCAAACTGCTCTCGAATTATCTACTTTGTCCTTCATATCCAACACCGTCCGCATCCATCACCCAGCCAGGCACCTGCTGACACAGGTGACACAGGATCCACCCGTGGCTGACACAGGACGCTCCGGTTCCAAGACAACCACGACCACATGGTCCAGAGAGGGGGCGAGTGAAGACGGGGCGTCCAGGGAACGCCCCAGGTACACACAGACCATATGGCGAGAGAGCGAGTTAAATCGAGAAAAGCCCTGCTGGGGTTCGGGGATCCTGCCCGAGGGCAGCGGCCTCGGCCCAGTGGGTCACCCTCGGAGCCGCCAAGCCGGGGGGACGCGGCCCAGCTCTGGGGGAGACAACAACAGGGAGCAGGTCATGGACACGCGCCTGGGCCCGTGGTGGACGCGGCTGGCCCGTCGGAGTCTTGAGAAAGTGCGCGCGGAGGCTGGAGCCGGGCGCCCAGGAGTCGGGTCGCGCCCCGGGGACCCCTGGCGGCCTCGGCGGGTCCCCCGGGCCCCTGGCTGGCCCCAGCAGGGCGCGCTGGGGCCTGCGGCGGGCACCAGGCCTGGGCATCCGCAGACCCCGCGGGAGGCGCCCGGTCCGGCTGGTTCCGGCCCAAGCGGGGGCAGCAGGCGCGGGCGCTGGAGCAGGAGGCCTGGCCCGGTCCGGCCTCCCCGGGGAGGGCCCCGCGCGAGCCGCTGACGTGGTTGTGGTTATTTGATGGTTTTTCCCTTCTTTCCCCTGAATTCCTTGAATGCTTTTCTCCAAACCAAAAGCGGAATCAGGACAAGGACTTCGCCTCTGCCAGTTCCTTCTAGGGGAAAAAAAAACCCAAAACACTAGCCTTTAAGTTGCTTCCAGCAGGCCCGGCTGAGCAGGGGGCGGGAGGCGAGCGCCGGCCGGAGGAGAAGCCGGGCCGGGCCGAGACCCGTCCTGCGGCAGAGCAGGCGGCACGTGCCGGAATTACTGCCACGGTAATTACCCTGCCCTGAATTTATCTTGGTGTTCAAAAGTAATAATAAAAATCTTGAATAGGTAGAATAATTACACTTAACTGCTGTAATTAATAAATTAATTTTAGAAAATGATTCACATCAGAAATGAATTATAATGACGGAAATTTAAAACCTCTGTGCGAACACTCTCTACGACTTTCTAATGAGATGTATTTCAATTGGTATTAAAAAGACTATTTCTCCGGCTTACCACTTTATGCCTTTGATTATTTTAACGACCCAATTCAATAGGGAACCAATAATCGATGGCTTTGTGCTGAACGAGTGCAGTCGTGCCCACTCTGGGGCGCCTGGATTCCCTGTGCCCCAGACACACGCCCCAGTTGGTGCAGACGGCGCCAGCCCCGGCCACCAGGGTCCGCAAGCGGGACACCCGGGGAGGCCACCAGGGTCAGCTCCGCGCGGCTTGTTAGCAAAAGTCCCTGGTTGTGTTGCACAGAATTCATGACCTGCTGAGTAAGCGCTATTGTCAGTGACCTTTGTATATTTTTTTAAAGGTTTATTTTTATTTATTTACACATAGAAGAGCTGGGATGCAGGCCAGAGGTGCAGGGGGTGAGAGGACTCACCAGAGACAGGTGGGGAGCAGCGCAGGTGGATCTGCTGAAACACATTGCTGAGGGGAGCAGGGGGTGAGACAGGAGAGGTCTGCTGCGCCATGTGGGTAGCTCCCTGGCCGGGATGGAACTCAGGCCTCAGTGGCTGGCGATAGCTTGGTAGTGCTGAGACTTAACCTTGCGCCACCAGCCTTGATTCAAAATTGTGTGTGTGTGTATATAATTTAACTCGCTTTAGACATTCAGCTGCCCATCCTTCTTAAAATTCTGCCAATCCTGCACCAGCGTCACCGGCCACCTGCTAAGCTAAGTTCCTGGTGTAACCGGAAATGCACCGGCCAGGTGCCAGAGGCCCCGCTTTGCCTCTGCCATCCGGTTTCTCAGACCATCATTGTGTTCCTGTAAAATCTATCAAAAACACATACTACATAAATTTTTCATTGTGCTATAATAAAACAAATGTAATAATCTGGAAACACACATATTGGAAATACTAAAGTACATTAAAAATTTAAAAAACATGATCATATTATTATAGTTAAACATTTCCAATTTTAACATGTCATGAAACAGGTATCCTCTCAGAAGCAATAGGAAAGAACATATATTGAAGAAAATCCAGCCCTACCGCAGTGGGATTTTAATTTAGCAAAAATATCCCATTATTTATTTCCAGTACCAGAGGCATCTATTAACACAACTTCCCCCCCTCCCTGCCTCCCCTCCTCCTTTTTTTGTCTTTGTCCTGTTGCATTTGTTTTTGAATTTTTCTTTTTTTCTTTTTTTTAAGATTTGTTTATTCATTTACACAAAACTGGGGTACAGCCCAGATGCGCGGGAGGGTGAGAGGATTCACCAGAGACAGAGTGGGGAACAGAACAGGTAGACTGAGGAAATACACCACTGAGGGGAGCAGCGGGCAAGACAGGAGAGGCCTGCTGCGCCATGTGGGACCCTCTCTGGCTGGCGGGGATCCAACCCACTCTGCAGAGGCTGCGGACAGCTTCACAGTGCGGTGCTCAACCGCCTGCACCCCCAGGGGTGGCCCTGTCCTTGAATTTTTCACTGATATTGTCCATTGATGAAATTATGTGTCAGAGAAGAATAAATGCTGACATGAAAATGGAAATATGCTGAATACCAGTTTAATCGCCATTTAGAACTTTGTCCTCCGACCTCTAAGAAAGCTGGGATTATTTTCCCTTTTAATGATTTTTTAAAATAGACATGAAAATGAAAGTGAAAATTGGAAAAAAGTTTCCCGTGAGGTGAACGAACTGAAAACTTACTATAAAATTAGTGGAACTTCATTGCACACAATTTCACATATTTTATTCACTCACATTCCTGATGCCAACGTGCTTTTCCCGCTAAACCTCTCACCAGCTCCTCCAGCATGTCCAACAAGAGGCCAAAGACTTGGAGATTAGCATTCCCCAGGGCACCCCAGCTCCTCACGGCCTCTCACCTGCCGTTTTCCCCAATTTCTCAAATAAGGCACAGTAGATTCCACTTGGGAGCCACTGAGCATCGTACTTTTAAAATGTTCTATGAAGCAAGTTTTGTGAGACTGTCATAGGGCAGCCCCGATATTGAACGGATGGCCTGGCTGTGGGTCCTCACCCGCGCGCTGACAAGGGACTTATGAATACTCCACTACAGGCGCACATGAAAGGTTCATAAAAGGTTTATTGACAAGGGAAAAGGAAAGAAGGAAAACGGACAACTCAGGGGGAAAATAGGGAAATAAAGTCTTTCATGCGTCCTACCCGATCCGCCGACCTGGAAACCCAAAGGCACTCTCCGAGCTGGCCGGACGCTGCGAGCTGGCCGAGAGCCAAAATGGGGGACCCCCCCTCCCAAAAGCCCATGTGTCTGGCTTTATACCCACCTGGCTGCTGAACCCCACCCTCAGGTCCCAGCCACCTTCCCTTGGGTGGGGATGGGATGTGGAGTTCCCAGTGTCTTTGGCTTTGGCCTGGGGTGGGGTGGAGTCCACACAGCCTGTATGGGATCAGCTTTAGGACATCCTGTTCCCCCCTAACAAGACAACATTAGGACAGAGGTCGCTCTAGTGACCCTGCTGGCTGGCAGCTGCCACGGCCGCAGCTTCCCATGCAAGATGCCGTCTCCCCACGTGACAAAGGCATCCTGGAAAACGGGCAGGATGGCCAGCTGTGTAAGCCGCATCAAGAAGCCTCGTCTGACATCTCTTCTTTTTCCGTTCTGGAACGTTCCATACCTGAAATTTGAATCCCAAGATATATTTGATCGTTTGCCAATCAAAGACGGATGCAAATCGATCGTTCTAATTTCCGTGTGTACTACTCGGGGCAGGGAGGAAGGGATGTTTTTTCAGTCTGTTTAATTTTGTCGTAACAGGATTTCCTCCTCGTCTCCGACTTAGGATCTCAGCTCCCGCTGCCGGGGCAGGTGAGACTTACAATGCGGGGGACCCAGCTCTGGGGCACCCCCTAGGACGGACTCGCTCCTGTCGCCTCTCCAGCAGGGCCGTCCGACCAAGATGAGGAAGCAGACTTTGTCTCCTGACAGGGGCTGCAGAGCCGGCCTGCCCAGGGCATGGCTGCAGGGGTTACTGAGCAACGGGGAGCACTGGGGCAGCTCGTCTGAAGGCTTCATAAAGGGCAAAGCGATCCTGGCCGGGGATGGTTCCATCCTGGATGGTTCCTGTGCGACCGCACATGAGTGTCTGCTCCAGACTCACGTCAGACCCCGTCCCATGGAGCTCTGCGCTGACTCCTGTCAAAAGTAATGTCCCTTCAAAGGTCATGAACAGTATCTTATTTTCCATCTGAGTTCTCTTTCTCTGGTTTCTCTCTCTCCCTCAGAACCCCACAGGCGTGTGTGTTTGTGGGACAGTGCAGCGATCCCTGTGCCGGAGGGGACAGAACATCAAGCCCAACCCTGGTTTCTAACCTTGACGGTGATGCATTAACTCCAGGCCCAGTGCAGACTCTGCGATTTATCTGGAACTTGAAACCACACACACACACACACACACACACACACACAACAAAACCCTCTTTTAATCCTTAAACAACTCAGTAACTGTGAATTTAGTTTTGATTGTTCCTTTTTTGAAGGAAGACGATGAGCCGCTGTAATGAGCAATCCAAGCAGGCGGGCCCTGGGGGTGGGGGTTCCCATCCCCTCCAGTTACCCTGGGGAGGGGCGCTACCCCGGGGAGGATGAGGACCAGCCGCAGCACTGGGCTGCCGGGCTCTCACTTCATGAACTCAGAGTCCGGCACCTACACAAGGGGGACCCCCGGGGCCGTGTGCTAGGTGGCCAGCGTCCCTCCCTCGCGGGAGTGCTAACATGGGTGCAAAGCTGGACGTGGATGCCGCCAACAGGCGTGTCACCTGTCGGGAGTCTCTTCCATGCATATGTTGTCAGTAGGGTCCTAGAAATCTGATGCAATTAAAATTCTTCTGTGTATATTAAATATTAATGTAGAAATTACAAAAAAATGTGGTGAGTGGGTCATTTGATTACTTCTTTGAGCAAGAGCCATGTCTCTAGGGAACAGCGCGGCCTCCCAGGGGACTGTAAGGGGGGCTGCTCAGGGGAAGCATTTTTCAGTCCCGTAAAGGGAAGTTAAGGAACCCCATTAGCGACTGCATGAAGAGGGTGATGCCGGCAGGGGTCTGCTGCTCTACCTGACGTCCTCAAATCTCCAAAAAGGGAACAGCCTATTTATGCCAATGCCTAGAAGTAGACAAGAAAATGCTCAGCGTTTTTAATTTTTTGTTCTGTGCTTTGTACGTTTAATGCAACCAATGACCATTGGTTGTGTGCGAGTTCCTCCAGCAGAGCCTCCCAGCCGGGGGTGTTAATAGCTTCCTCCCGCTAAATAGATTATGCTTCAACGACTTTACCTTCTGTCGGGGTAACATTGCTTTACCACACTGTGTATGACTTAGGGGTACAGGATCACCCACCACCCAGGAGCCCACAGTCCGTGGGGTCGCAGCCACTCATCCCATCCACTGGTGCCCTCCGGGAGCCACAGGCCTGCAGTCAGATTTTTAAGGGGGTTGTTTTGTTGTTTTTCCTTTGATCTGTTTCTTTCTATTCCACATATGAGCAGGATCGCCTGCTTGTTCTTTCTCTGTCTGATGTATTTTGCTGGTGAAACCTGAGAAGCGAATGCCATTGGAGGGGTCCCGTGTTTTCCTCAGGTTGGCATCATGACTCGATCCCAGAAACCCAGCATTCTCCTGGCACCCTGACAGCGAGGAGGAGACTCCTCTCCCTCACTCGGCGCCTGCTGGCCGGCGGAAGGGATGAGCATGTGGAAGCTCTTGTCAGAACAGCAAGGAGCACCCGAGAAAGGGATTTTATGGAGGCTTTAATCCACTCTCGGCCCATGTTATTCCACAACTAGAGGGTGATTTACTTTGAACAATACATTTGCCCACCAAAGATTCAGGCCCATAAATAGATTAAATAATGTTTACACAGCTCCATGGAGGCATGAATGGCCGATCACATTTACAGCACAGACACCTGCACCTTCTGCCAGGACATAAAAAGACTGAATTTGTGAAGCCCAAAATGCAACATAAAATAATTGAAATATAACAAGTGTAGGCGAGTCGAATTTAAAGATGAACGACGATGTGATCAACATTACTGATTATTCCCTATGTAATTGGTTTCTTACCTGGTGATACGTGTTTTCTTTCATATTCTGAGTCGTTTAGTTTGCTGGAAGTGTTGTTTTTCCTCTTGCATCTACATGATGATTCAGGCGACACCACCAAGTTTGCAGGCGCTTCCTGAAATGGAAACAACATGCAAGAGTCCACATGAAGGGGAGCCAACGTCTCGGTGGCTTCTGGGGGTGTGAGCGATGCTCTGCTTTCCTGGATGCGGGACCCGCTCACTGGCCACGCAGATCTCAGCCTACCCGGGGTCCGTCACATGGAGCTCAGCCCCGAGGATGCATTCAGGAGGCGGAGAGCCCCAGAGTCTGATAAACACCCAGGACACGCGCGCACCCATGGCAGCTGCTAAATCACTGCTCAGGGCCCCGGGAAGGGACGTGTCCCCTGGTGCTCCCGGGCTCTGTCCTCAGCAGACCCCAGGCTGCGGCACTCAGAGCGGCTGCAGGACTCCTGCCTCTCACACCGGCGCTTCTCACTAACCTCTGAGTCCACTCCGGCAGCCCTGCTGCTGCTGTCACACAGAAATCTGCGCAGCTTCTCTCTAGTCAGGACCATCTGTGTGGATTTCATTGAACTGCATCTTTTGAGTGTCTATCGGTTAGTTTATTTAAAATATGGAATGATTATGCATCATATATGTTTAATTACATTAATATCTGACTTTTTCATTATCATTTATGTGGAAAACATGATTATTCAGATTTTTGATAAGAGTCAAAATAATTGAAATGTCAGTGCGTTGAGATGGTTCCACTTACTATGACATCATTTGAGTCCTGTACAGCTTTGACCACACGAAATGGTAAAAACAAACTTCTTGACGTGCAAAATTAATCTGGAATTAAAAACATTCACTTTGCAAAATAATAAAAGAATAAT
Source organism: Talpa occidentalis (assembly GCF_014898055.3). Taxonomy (NCBI): domain Eukaryota; kingdom Metazoa; phylum Chordata; class Mammalia; order Eulipotyphla; family Talpidae; genus Talpa; species Talpa occidentalis. Next base: position 117,552,744 of record NW_023605194.1, read on the forward strand.
TTACGTCCTCGATACATTAGCAAGACTGGTTTTTCTTCCCCAGGTCACAATTTTTTGACATCTCACATTCTTGAGGTTTTCTGGAGAAAGTTCCTCTTCAAGCATATTTTAATCAGCTATAAATCACTCATGTTTCTTCTTTTGAGTTCTGAAAATATTACATTTGGACTCTGTGTCTGCCAACAGCAGTGAAACTCGTGCTTGGCTCTTCAGACCAAGCGAAACCGCAAGTGCAGCAGAGTGAGCAGGGAAGCGGATGCCTTAACCTCCTCCACGTTTCGATGGCACTGGTGACCCCCCGCCAGGACTTCCAGCTCGGTCGGGACTCAGTCCAGCTCTCAGTGTCCAGTCTATGGTCACCAGAGGCCGAGGAAGCAGCTCCGCTCGGCCCCTTTGGCCTGCAGACACCCCTTTATATCTGCCACCGTCTGGGAAATGGCGGGTAAATTGAGCCCAACATAAAGCTGACCACGAAATTATTTTGAAAGAGTACAGGTTTAAACCCCTACACATCCTTTTCAAGAATGGTTAACCGGCACTTGTGGAAATCTAATATTGCTGCTGCTGGTCAATTTCACAAATATGTGATTGTTATCAGAATACATAAAATTCGAATGGCTAGAATAGTGTGGGGTGCACACCCACATCACCCCCTGGGGGCATCTGACAAAGGAAGACTTGTTAGGGGCAGAGGTGGATTCTCCTACAGGGAAATGCTGGGTTCGTGACATCGGGGCACCCCAAAGCAACCGGTAAGTAGTGATAAGATTATCACGTGGTGCTTGCAGGCTCCCCTGCTCCAACAGGGTCACATGTCACCAGCTAGAGCTCAGCCTGCTCAGCACTGAGCCCCCCGTGTGCCCACGTGTGCGTCCCCCGCAGGTACGCTGCATGCTCCTGCTGATTCCTACACCCTTATTATCCCTGCAAATCAAATAATAAGCTCTAGCTATTTGTATATTTTTATTTCTAAAAAGACATCTGAAATTTATTTGGAAAAGTGCACTGTTTTCCTCTGTATTATTTAGCAATAACTCAGAATAAATATTTTTAGAAATAATGTATGAAAGCTGTTCTGTTTAGTTAAGAATTAGGAGAACTTTCAGAGTAAGGACTGTGTCTTATTTATCATGAATAGTTTGCAGCATGCCTCGCCCCACGGCTGACACAAAGCAGGCGCTCAACAAATGCTCCTAGAGAAAAAAAAGGGATGGATTTTAGATACTAATTTCCTGGATGACCTATGATTCTTCAAAAAAATATTCCCCAAAGAATCAGCATAGCCCTGGCATAAAATAATAATAATAATAAATGTTTCAACTCTATAGATCTGATTAAGTTATAAGTGGATTCTGTTCTAAAATTATACTGACAATAATGTACACCCAGAAGTGACTTTCATTCATTTATTCTACAGATACTGTGTGAGTAATGAGCAGTAAATAAAACGCACAGTGACCCTGGTAATTAGAGACGCAGGCTCAGTTATTCCTCTCAGCTGGGCCTGGAGAGGATCTCAGCAGCATCTCCTCCACCCTGGCCTGTGTGCAGCCTGAGGGACACCCCTCTACTGAGTTAGGGTTGGTCTCACCCCTTTTGCTGGGCACCACTGAGGTGCCAACACCAGTGTCACCCGTGGGAGGGGCACGCCACGCCTTCTGCGATGACATCTCTGTCACGGGGTGTGAACAAGGGGCACAGGGCCCGACACTGGCTCCAGAGGGTCCTGCCAGCGCGGCACAAAGCACCGGGCCTTGGTGTGAAGGTTCTGGAACAGGACCAGCGAGCAGAGGGAGGGAAGACAGGCTGTGTTTCCCAGGGAGTCATCCGAACCAGCCCCTCTGGCGCTCACATGCTGTGCCAATAGCCTGAGCCTAAAGTGGGGCCACTCGGGCCCAAAGCTCGCCAGGGGTCTCTGGCACTTTCTGGTGCGGAGCCCTCGGGAGCGGGTGGCAGGGGCAGGTGAGTCTGGAGCAAAAGGGGGAGAATCCAAGCGTCCATCACGATCCCTAGTCGGCCTCCCCAAGGCCTCGCGGGTCTCTCCTTCCAGGGTCCTGCCGGGTGAGGTGGGGCGCAGGAACCCCAGCTCTCCCTTTGGCCCACCTGCCTCCGCGTCCCCGAGGGTCCCCTTCGCGCTCCCTCTGCACGCGGCAGCCGGACGCGGGGGGGTGGGTAATGGCTCGTCTCTCTTGGTCCCCGGGGTCCCCCCGGAAGGCAGCCGCGGGGTGAGCTTGGGCCTCAGACACCTCGTGCTCGGGACCCGCCTTTGGAGCCGACGAGCGAGCGTGCAGGTGCCCTCAGCGCGGGACGAGGGGCGCCCCGGGGTGTCACCGGCACTGTCTGCGGGGCCCGGGCTCCCCTGCCCTCAACCTCGCCAACCGGTCTCCGTCCACATTCTCTAACCCCAGAACCTTCCTGAACGCTCCTCCTGCAGACTTGGAACCAGCCCCAGGCCCTCCCCGCTGGGGACGCAGCAGGAATATGGAGCAAAGTGGTCTCAGTGACCATTTGACTCGTTTAGGAACCCACCGCCTCCCAGACATGCACCCAGACGACAGGCTCCTCCAGCCCAGCTGGGCCCAGGCCCTGCAGCAGCGGCTTCTCTCGCCAGGCGACCACGGGGAGCCCTTTGGTTTGCTCCCCGGTGTGTGCTGCTTGGTAACCTGGCGGGTCTGTCAGAGTCCACGGTCACTCTCAGGCCAGGGAGTGTCCATCTCTCCAAGGGAGGTTTAACTGGCTTCACAGCCAGATTCATTTCAGCTGGGTTGGGCAGAAAGCTAAGATTTCCTGCTGTATTATCCTGTATCCAGTACTGTGTTTTTTGTTTTTTGTTTTTTGTGTTTTTTTTTTTTAATTTAAATGCAAAGAACGTGAAAGTTCAATAGATAGGGAGACACAAAAAAAGCAACTGCTCCATGATAAATGAAGTAGGTTATTACTAATATGATAAAAGTTAAGAAATCTTAAAGGGCTCTCTACAGGTGCTAATTTTACTACTTGAATGAAATTAATAAGACTCTCTATAAAGCAGCAGGAGATCCTCAGATTATACGAGTAATCAGCAAGAAAATTTATTGTGGTTTCATGAAGCATAAAATGTTTGTGTAATATATGCAAAAGTGGTACTTTATTCTCTGCAGCGAACAATTCTCAGTCCTTATAATAGAAAAATATTTAATAGTTTGACACCTCTCGAGGAACAGTTTTTAAAAGTTGCTCAAGTGTGATTAATTTGACTCAATATAAAACAACAATGCAACAACCCCAGTCACGTCAAACTCCCGGAGATCTTACGCATCCGCGTGGTGTCTTATGTAGGGAGAAAAGGGGAAAAACATCTGGACTCCACCACGATGTGCACCCACGCCCAGAACTACCCACAGCGCAGCGCGCCGTTTCAGAAAACATGTGCTCAATAAAAAAAAAAAAGGAATCATCAGAAACTCATTAAAAAGAGTCGACTCGAAACCTAGGAAAATTAGATACCTAGAATTTCATAATTTCAAGGACAATTAAAGCAAATATCTTGAGTTTAAACTATAACCTTTAGATTGTAATAGTCCATACTTAACTGAATTTAATGAAGTCCTATCTGCAATTTGCTTCATCTTGTTAAAAAAAATGTATATAGATGATATAATCTAGCATATCTTTAATTATACAGTGAATAGACGTGTGTGTTCAGGACCATCTGCTCGGGGAACCCTCCCCTCGAGAGCCGCAGCAGTGGCTTAGCCTCCACCAGGGGTTCTTGGGTTTCAGGCGCTCACCTTACGCACTTGTCACGGTCACACCCAGGACACAAACATTGATTAGTGAATTCTGCTCTTCTATTCTCCATGAAAACAGCCAAAATCCTTCAAGAAAGATGACAGTGAGATCACATCACACCCTCGTCAGTACCAGGGTGGGAATCCAATCTGGGACTGCTTTGAAGCTGTGTCGGAAAATTCCTGGGAACATGGAAAATAGAAAATAAGGAAAGAAAAAAAAAAAAATGATCATTAACAATTTTTAAAATGAAAATATTTTTTAAAATATTTTTTAAATGAAAATGTTCTATCTGCTTTAAGAAATATATATTGTTTATAGTTAACTATTACAATCATGTTAAATACCAGGAATATATCGAAGGCATTTTCATACAAAATTGTATGACTAAAACTAAAAAAATTCACAAGATGCATGTAATTATTAACCCTATTCTATCCATTAAATTGAAACACAAGGAACCAATTATCCTAAGATATTATTTGGGAGTTAGGACTGAATCATGAGCTAGGCCGGGCGTGCTGGCGTTCGCTCTCGCTCGCTTAACTGATGCAGTAGACAGTGCGGCAAAAGCCATGGCTGTTGGCTTCAGTTAAACGTGTCCCCTGTTAATCCATGATGTTCTGTTTCTGTGTGAGTTGATTTAGGAAATTATCATGTTTCTCTCTCCCCCTTTACTTCAGGATATTTTGTTTTGACTCTACATTTTTCCAAGTACCCCAATCTGCTGTCCAGTGAAATGCCTTTTGTTACATACGGTTTGCTAAATAACTTGATAATAATGTTTTAAGTAAACAAGGAGTGAATGCCCCTGAATGCGAGAACAGAACCAGACGCTGCAGTCAAACCGCGCCTCCTCTGGACAGAACTTCAGAAAGCTTCTGATGAAAATGGGTAAAATCAGATGAAAGTTGCCCTAAGAGTCTAGCAATCATTTATGGTGAAGCATGCTTGTGTGAGTTGAATGTCAATTTTCTAATATGCCATAAAAATGCAACTAAGTAATAAATAATGTTCGCTCTAAGATATTCAAGCACGGACATGTCAAGTCTGTTTTCCACGTTCATAAAGATTTTCATGTTCACATTTTTTGTACAAAATAGATTTATTATTAATAACTACAGGTTTTGAACCTGTAAATATTTGTACTTTGGGAGCATTTGCCTTTCATTGATTTGAGACATTAAAAGCAATTTCCTGCACTTGTTATTTTAATTAAGTGACTGAAAGTATCAATATAAAATAGTTGTGAACTTGAAGTTGAACTGAATTAGAACTAAACAAAAAAATGATTTAAAAACGCAGCCTCTGATGCAGTTCTCTCTCCAAATGTTTTTTCTTAAGTCATTTTTTATTTCCATTTTGAGACATAGCTACCAGATTGATGAATAAAAGTGGATATTTTTGTTTGATTAGACTTACCTTGTTATGATTTTAACTAAATCAAAGATGTCATTAAACTTTTAATGACATATATGCACATATATACATATGATGAAATAGTGAAGAAAACAGGTCTTCCCCTATTTTCTCTCAGTTCAGTTGAGTGTCTAGCGCCAGGGAGGTAATTGGTTACTTAGGTTGGAACCTTAATAGCGAACTGGATCTGGTCATCAACTTTGCAATTCCCACAGTTCATCTGTGAATGATCTCACTCGAGAGATACTAATTCTTATATCAGTGCATTTATCCAATGTGGAATATAGTTCCAGCGTGGAGAATGAATATTTTTGCTTATGCTTTTGCCTTCTGTTGCATAATTCTACTCAAGGGACATATTTCTGAGCCAGAAAGAAAGAATAAAATTAGACTATATTTAAATATTATTAGAAACATTACATAATTTTTGTAACTTCTTAATTACTTTGTTCATTAAATACAATGTTTCATCTTTTACTAGGTATCACCCAAGTGCTGGGCACTGTTCTGGGCTGGAATGAAGAGAGGAAATATCTAAAATTCCTGCAATTATATTTAAATTCTCAGAGAGAAGCCACATCACACATAAATAGATTCTCAGTTACATGACAGTGCAGTAGATACTTTGGACTCTGTGGTAAAGGACGGCTTCTCCGAGGAGACATTCGTTAATCAAATGACTAAATGAGCAGTGGGAGAATGTTAGTTAAATATCACCACAAAGAGCATTCCCAGGAGAAACATCAGTAACAGCCAGTGCCTGGAGAGGAAGCAAGGGTCGGGGGTATGATGCCAGGGAGGCCTGCGGGCGCCAGACCATGGAGGCCCACCGGCCACACTGGACATTGGATTTTGAGTGATCCATATGTATTTCAGGAAGTAAACAGGGGTATGAGGTAAGATTTAAATTTGTAGTACCACGATGATCGCTGTGTTAACAAGCTGCTGAATGAGAGCGCCATGGAAGAGGCTGTCATGGTAGCTCAGATGCGGGCTGCAACGACTGGACCTGGAGGAGCAGTGTGTTGGTGGTAAGAGGTGATTCGCTTATTAGGTTACATCAAGAGAACTTGCTGACATGTAAAATACACCATGTGAGCAAAGGGATGAATGAATAATAAATCTTGAGATTTGGGCCTGAACAATGAGGTGGGTGGCCATGACATTTACAGAGATGAAGAGTGAGAGAGAAGTAGGTTGGGGAGGAAAATTAAATATTCCATTTTATATTATTAAATGATATATTGATTAAAAATCCAAATGGAAATGACGAGGCAGTTGAATGCAGAAGCTCATCAGAGCAGCAGGGTTTGGGATAAAATATGGGTGTCATCAGCATGTAGAAATTTCTCTAAAGATATGGGTCTTGATAAAATTATCTAGGGAACATAAAAAGAAAGAAGGAAATGCAAGCTGGTAACAAGAATAGAGATAGCGAGAGCAATAAAACACTTGGAAAGCAAAGGTAGAACCTGGTGGTCAGCTAACAAATTGTGTGTTTTTTAAATCTGTGATGATGGTGTTATCACAAAGGCAACTGAGGACAGAAAACTATTGACAGAACAAGTGATTCGATAGGGTTGGAATTCATGGGTAAATTCCAGAGCTTGCCGGGTCATATGGCAGCTCCATTTTTAGTAGACTGAGGACCCTCCAGACAGCTTTCCACAGTGGTTGGACCAGTTTGCACTCCCACCAGCAATGTAGGAGAGTTCCTTTCTCACCACATCCTAAAAACATTGATTCAAAACACCATCTGTACCCCTATGTTTACTGCAGCACTATTTACAATAGGTAAAACCTGGAAACAACCCAAATGCCCAAAAATAGAGGACTGGATCAAGAAGATGTGGTCCATATACACCATGGAATATTACTCAGCAATCAAAAAGATAAAATCATGCCATTTGCATCAATGTGGATGGAGCTAGAAGGAATGATGCTCAGTGAAATAAGCCATAAGGAAAAAGAAAAATACCGGATGGTTTCACTTAGAGCAGGAATATAGGGGAACCAAATAAGACATCAGTGTGAAAAAAAGGTACACAATATGCAACAAAGCAAAAACAGACAATTATAAATCAGAGATATACTGCAGGGGAGGAGGCGGGAGAGAGATCAGAGGGAGGGAGGGAGGAGCACAGGGGACTGAGGTGAGGGTGCACGGGGGCCTTGGGGAAGGAAACTCTATGGGGACCACACCCGAGGGCATGGGGGGAAGCAGATATTATTTTAAAATGAACAATGATGTAAAAAAAATTTAAAAATGACTATTAAATTCAGAGCTGTATGATAAATAAATGAATAAATAAACAAATAAGCAAGTAAATAAATTCCAGAGCTTGGCTACACCATCAGAGGTGGGAAGTAGAACCTCTTTTCATTTGTATATTTTCAATTGACGTTATTCCTTGTTGTGATGGGAGTTCTCGCAGAGACGCGCCGGAAGGTGAGCTGTGGAACTCGTGGGGCTGCAGTCCCCACAGCTCTGGTTAGCGATTATAACTACAAAGTTCAGTCACGGAATGGCTGAATGGGAAGAAAAAGCAACGCCCAAACCAGTTTAATCTCACGTTGTAATCTTCTAACATCGTTCCATGAGTCTGTATTAGAAACAATAAAAGGTTAGAATAAAACAAAAATCAAAACATAAACACACAACCAACCACAACACTGGGGAAATCCCTCTGGAAACCTCGGTACCTTATAAATGTTTCCCTCAAAGACATTCCTTGACCTCATTATGACTAGATCCACTGGCCTGTGGTCTGCTTAGCTTATGCTCTCCCAGGTGAAGATGCATCATTATTTTTACTACTTTCCACATTCTCCAATTTACTTCATGGTTTTCGTTGTGTGTTTTTTTTCTTTCAATGTGTGAGAGGCCCACAGCAATATTGAAAAAAGCATGGAAGGGCCTCCTTGTTGGCGCAGGGGTTAAGTCTCAGCACTACCAAGCTATCGCCAGCATCTCCAGGCTGAGTTCTATACCCCAGCCAGGGAGCTACCCACATGGCGCAGCAGACCTCTCCTGTCTCCCCGCTGCTCCCCTCAGCAGTGCATTTCAGTAGATCTGCCTGTTCTGCTCCCCACTCTGTCTCTGGTGAGTCCTCTCACCCCCACACCTCTGGCCTGCACCCCAGCTCTTGTATGCATAAATAAATAAAAATAAAAATATCTTTAAAAGAAAAGGCATGAAAGTTGAAGAGCATTTTCCTAAACATTATCACATAGCCAAATGGTTTTCCAAAGAGATAGAGACCTTACTTTTCCTTGATGCTTTTAGAAGCCAGGATTTGTATTATGTTTAGTCAAGAAAAAAAATAATAAAATGCTTTAGATCTTGAGAGAGAAAATACTGCTTGATGCTCTCTGGACCGATTCCTGACAAGTTCTTGAGTGAAAATCTTCTATGACTGTAAATTTCAACAGACACAAATACATGTGATTCAATCATTATTTTATGAAATGTTTTATATTCTTCATGTCAATAAAATTATATTTCTGTAATTACAAAACATGCATCCTTGAAATATAGATCACTAAAGTCATCTTAAGACAAAGTTGCTCTTAAAGAACAATAAATAAACTAATGCATCCTTTGTTGAAAAGTATACATTATTCAAATATGTGCATATAATAAATTGTCGCCATCCTACTCGTGTGTATATGCCCTTACACAATTGCAGTGAAGCTGATCATTTAAATCTATTGTGACATGGTATGATTCCATTAGAAAGTCTCAGTCTTTGCTGATTGCTTTCTGTTAATATGAGATGGTCACTCCTAGATAAAATAGGTCTTCTTTCTTTCTGATAAACGCTACCACATTTCTGCCATTCCTTACCTTAAACAGAACTAAACTTTACTTCTCATTCTTTTCCCTGTGAATTTCCCCCCCAATCAATTATTCTTGATGTTTCCCAAAGGTTGTCACTGCATCAGAAGTGGCTAAGGCCATCGATGTCATTCATACTAAAGCTATGCATTAAATGATGTCAAAACAAATGAGCACCATCTTAATATCAATCAAAATATCCCAATGCAGTTTGCCACATACCACTTCTTGCCTGCAGATGAAAAGACTATGTGACATTCGGAAATGCCAAGCACCCTAGAAAGGAAATAGAAATTCCAGATAAAAGTACTTCAGATTAATTTAACAGGCACAGAATTTCCCAATTAAAACTTCTGCATTAGCATGGCATTTTTACCAGCTCGTCTCCTTGTGAGACTTCCCCAGCAACAGAAGCTACAGTGCGGAGCCTGGCCTGGGGCCTGCATCTGCACAGGGGTCCATGCTGGTGTTTTCTAGAAAACGCTGTTATTCTGTGTGGAAGGAAGCGCTGCACTGCCACCTTCTGACTCTGCCTTTCCAGAAAAGAGCGGTTTCTGGTCTCCAGGGGATGCACTGCCTAAGAGCTTTGGGTGCAATTCATCCTTTTAAGGCTTAAACAATTAGAATGATCTATATTCTTCTTTAAAAATAGTATCTCTACTATTACGTACATATAAAATCATTTCAATTCCTAATATGCAAATTATGCAAAATATCAGCAGTGTGACCAGCCATGAACCCATCTTCCGAATTAAGAACCAGCATGGTCCTCAACCTTGACGAAGCCTGCACTGGCCCCGCGGTTGTGTCCACTGAAAACGTACTCCCAAGGTGCTTTTACTTTAGCTTTGTTTTGCATATTGCTGATGCCCTTGGAGCCACCTCGGCCTGTGTGCTGTGGAGCTGGGCTGCTCGGCCTTCCTGGCCTCCCTCGTGCCCACAGACCCCGCAGACACACGTTTGACAATACCTGTTTGTGTCTTTATGGGTAGATGACCCTCTCCTCTACCTCGGACAGCGTTGGGGGAAAGAATTCATCGACTTAACCAAGATCTATCACTTCCTCCAGCAGAGCAGATCTAATGGAGAACACGATGAAATCATGTCCTGCCCACTGGACTCAGAGAAATGACCGAACAATTCAAATCCCGCTAGATAAGTGCCGTTGAGCAACTGCCACAGACTCGTCTTTCTCAACTTGGCAGAATTTCAAGAACTCGAGGGCGCTTCAGACACTGAGCGAGGACATGGTGGCACAGAATTTTAATGAATGGATGGATTGGCTCAGGACACTGTCGAGGGGTCAGCGATGGATTGAAGCCTGGATGTTAAATCAGATGTCCTGCGAGGACTTCTCTCCCAAATCACGGGTCACTTAAGGAGAAAATGCCCTGACAATATTTTCCCCTGAAATTGACAAATATTATTGACTATCGGATTCATAAAACAAACGCCCAGAAGGGAAGTAGAGAAAAATGGTGTGAGCTTCCTTTCACGGGAAAAGGTTTCTGAAGCTGAGATGGTAGTTTGTTTATAAATGTCCAGGACAAAACTGCTCGCCATTCATTGTCCACTGGAATTTTATAATAATAAAAATCATACTGTAAGCTCATGTACGTCCTCAAACATATTTGGAGGTATAAAGTTATTTAAAGGTATAAAGTGATTTAAATGAACACTAATTGAAGTAATGCCATCGTTTGGAATTGCTCAGAAATACGAAACCAGAGTTGAAAGGTCTGCTGAACTGGAGACCACCATTACACCAGTCAGTAAGAAAATGAAGCTCTTGTGACTGTAACAGGGAACACGCGCGGTGGGCCAGCTTGGAGAACAACAAGAAATCTGTCTGGCTTTAGGTTTCACATTTCTGGCTCTAAATTAGTTTCTCAAAATTACGTACATTTTCTGATGCCTTCTTGTGTTAGGCGGAAAAATGAAGTCACTCAACAGTTACTTTTGTAGCTTTTCATGAAAAATGACTCATCCCAGCTCTGGAGATGACTCTGAAGTCACATTTTTGGTAGTGACCTGAGAATGCTGTTTGCTTTTCTTTCTTCAGAGCATCAACAGTATTCAGCAAATAACAACGCTCCCCCAATATCTCAAGTGTCAGAGAGAGCTCGTGAGTCAGGGCATCCATCTCTACCCCAACTCCTCCATCTTGACAGAAAGTCTTAGGTTTTCCCTGTTACCCTCCAACCTGGGAGCCAGCCCGGTTCTTCTGGCCCATCCAGGTGAGTGCTGTTGAGTCAGGGCCACTGGAGGACGCAGCTTTGCAAAAGCTGACTGCGTGGTGCAGCCAGCCACACCTGCCAGCTGGGAGAGGCCACGGATTCAAAGTGTGGTTTCACAGTCTTTACAATCCATGGGGTGACCTACAGTTGGTATGTTAAGCCTCATTAAAAGAAAGAAATGTCACAGAACTGGATGTCTTTGCCACTAAAATATACAATGAAGAATTACAACATTAGTTGTATTGCTAGAGCTCGACTAATTCCTCAGTCCGTGTGTATGTGTTTGCCTCGTACACATGTGGAATGGCAAGTTCCAATACAAATAAATTAACTCAGTTTAGTCCATGACTTGGCAATTTGGAACTGGAGACTTTATATTTATGATTTGATATGATTCAATATGTGAGTCCTTATAGCATCACACACATGGCACAAGTAGACTGGAATAACACACTGCACAGAATTTTTATCAGTAAAGCACTCACAGCAGATCATTTCCTTTCTAGCGAAATCAGCAAAGACACAGGCCCCCAAAATGCGCTCCCTGACTGTGTGCTCCTATGTGTCTTTTCTCTTTTCCACCCCAATGGGACCATCCTGCTCTTACTCTCAACCAGAGGATTCAGACAGTGTTTGCGGAGTGGCCCAGCAGACAGCAGGTGCAGGGATGTCAGCCGTTATCTGCCTCACCCTGGCGTGCCGCGGGCTCCGGGCACACACCTGGCTCCCTGGCCAAAGGAGGACATGATGCCATCTTCCTGCGAAAACCACCAACTCTGAAGCTCAGAACAGAGAGAAAAGCTCATTCCGGGCTCTGGGCCTCTGTGCCCGGCCACCCTGACATGGGAGACAGTCTGGGGCACGTTGCCTTCACTGAGACAAGCCAATGATGCTTACAAAGGTGTCAGTTATGCCCCGCTCTGAGAGGTTGCATTTCCTATTTTCTGAACCCAACATGAAAATGCTTCTTATCATTTTTCACAAATACTGAACATTATATAACTTTTGTACTGGTTTCCAGCTGAATCCAGAACTAGAAAGCAAATTGCACATAACTTTGGAGTGAATTAGAAGAGATTTCTTCCTGTTGTTCCATCGGCTTTGGTTCCTTTTCCACCAAGAAGGGGATGCACTAAATGTGCTTGGGAACAACTTCCTACTCACACACGTTGTACCAGAACAATAAAACATTCTACGTACAATGTGATCTTTTAAATGCATTTATTTGGTCTCAGAAAATCAACCCCACAGAGACTTCCAGCAAGTATCTCCTGCTCCTCAGTTACCACACAAATCCTCAAAATTCCTTTAACTCCAGTGGAAGTGGCTGTGGAGACGCAGTTCATCCCCAAGGGCTTATTTCTTCTTTAAACTACAACTTCTCTACTTATTAAAATTCCATAAACAAAGAAATGCAGCACTTAACATATTAGTATGATTTCAAATAATTTAAAAATAAGGGGCATCACTGAATGGGTTTTCATAACAACATCTTAACTCCTATATTTTTGATACTGTGAGTATTGCCTGCTCTTGATGGTGAAAGAACCTGGAAAATGTGCTGTATTTCCGCAGCCTCAACATTTACCTGCTGATGTTTGGGTGGCTTGAAACCGTAACTGCAATTGAGAAACCATTGTATTTGTTTAATCGATTTGGATTACTAAACAAATAACTTGTTTCATTTTAAAGTATTTTGTTGTTTCTATAAAACCAACTCTTAGATATCATAAATGGTAAACTATTGACTGACTTATTTAAGAACAGTGAGTTTTTCATTCAAGAGCTTCAGGGAAATCATGATAATTACGCTCATCACAAATTATAAAAAAACAGTAAATCTGTCATGTTAGGTTCTCAGCTAATGGAACAAAAATGTTTCCCTTATTTCAAAAATATCAGTTCCTTTAAACAATTTTAACATTATATATATATATAATTTTAATAGCCATTCCTATAATAAATTTAAACATAACCATATCACAGTTATTGGGATAATGCCGAAATCTAAACTTTCCCCAAATATTTCTCCAGGAGAAAAAATGCATGGAAATATATTCTTTAACCATACACTTTTAAATCATAAATCTCAAAACTTAAAAAGAAACGCATGACTCAGAAGAATACATTAAAAAAGAAAAACATGAAGATACTTAAGAAGCTAACCCAACAGGCAAAAGCCTTAAATCGCCTGGTTGGCTGGTGGACATGACTCTTCCCTTTGGTTTTCATTCTGCGCTCAGCAAGGAAATGGCATTGATCACGACTTTGTCTCCGGCACAACATGACAGGCTGACATCTAAGGTGTCCTGTGTCCCGGGACAGGCTGCGCCTTCCAGGCCTGGCCAGTTCTTGGAAAAGGCGAAGAATCCAGTGGCTTCATTCACATATTCATTGATTTAACTAAATAAATATTTGCAAACTATAGATCACAGACATAATCACATTATTGGTGTTTTATTTTTTTATTTTTTTTTGAAGATTTTCTGAAAATTTTTTTTAAAGATTTATTTTTATTTGTTTATACAAGCACTGGGTACAGTCAGAAGCGCGGGAGGGTGAGAGAATCCACCAGAGCCAGAGAGGGGAACAGAGCAGGCAGAAGGACCGAAGGACACTGCTGAGGGGAGCAGCGGGCGGCAGGAGAGGTCTGCGCGCCATGCGGGACCCTCCTCCGGTGGCCGGGGAGCAGCCGGGGATCGAACCGGCGCTGCAGAAGCTGCGGGCAGCTTAGCAACCCAGCGCTCAACCGCTGCGCCACCGGGGAGGCCCAGATTATTGGTGTTTTAAACATGATTTTCATAGCTGGTTTTGATTTGTGACAAGGCAGCTGACGCTGAGATACCGGCGCTGCCATATTATGATGAGTAGGAAAGATTTGCCTACAGATCTGGCTTATAAACTGCCGGACTATGACACTCAGCTTAAAACAAATCTGGTCTTCTAAGGCGCATTGGCCCAAGGCCCTGCTCTGAGCCAGAATCCCCGACGCACACGCAGGCGCCTCACAGCCCCCTCGGAGAGGGAGCCATGTCGCTGGCACCCAGCGTAGAGGGGTGAACACCGACTAGTTATTTTGTGCTCCCTTCTGGATTGCGCATAACGCGAGGGGACACCCACCCCACATCAGGATCCAGCGGGGGTGTCCGATCAGGGGGGTGGCACGCGCAGGCGGTGGGCGGCCGCGGGCGCGCTCGGGGCGGCCCTCTCCTCGGGTGACCCCTCCTTTCTCTGCCCACCCGGTCATCACGGACGCCCCGCTAGGGTCAGCACGCCCCGCGCCTGGAGAGTGAGATCCGCCTGCTCTCAGGGCTCCCCGCCCTGGAGTGCGCGCGTCTGGGTAAGGAGCTGCTGGGCCTGGAAACCGTTAGGACCTCAAGGAAAGCAATTCCAGTGTCTCAGGCGAGGCGCTTGCCATTTAATTCACAGTACACCAAAATGCCCCATGTGGTCAGATGCGGAGCTGCCCCCGCGCGCCACCCCGCTCGAGGGAGAGGAAGCCTGGAGGGGCTCGACGGCGCTTCAGAGCTGCCCTTAACGTCCGTCGCTCTCGTGGCCTATGTCGAGTCTGTCCAATTCTTTCCCAAACCATTTCATCAAAATTTTACTGCAGCCAAGTCGTCCGTACTAAATTATAAATCCATAAACACCGACTAACCATCCCATCTCTGCACGGAGCGAGTAGCGCGCTCACCTCACAGCGAGGCCGCGCGTGGAGACTCCGGCGGCCTCGGGCGTCTGGCCACGCGGCGCCAGCAGCCAAGGGGCAGAGCGCAGTGGGGCCCCCCAGGCTCGCAGGTGAAGACCCCGCGTTGTCTGCGAGGAGCAGCGCCTGCTGCCATCTCCCTGGAAAATACCAGATAATTCAAATAGAAATGCCTGTTTACTTTGGTCCAGCCTTTAGAGAATGACAAGCTTTCATTCGTTGCATTGAGGGTTAGGGGATGAGCAGATGACAAGTAATGAGGGCGAGCTAACAACACCCCAGAAAGAGAAACAGTATTCCAAGCGGGGGTGCACAATGAAGAACCCTACTTCTGCGAGCAACGGAGGGAGATCTGTAGAAATAATAAAAAAGGAAATAAGTGGAAAAGGCAAACTCTACATTGCCTTGTAGAGACGCGTGGAAACAGAAGGAACACGTTGCAGTTGAGAATAGTGGGCGCCCCTAAATGGTCACCAGGCCTCACCAGGAGACCCCAGGTTGCTTCAACCGAGTAAAAGGGATCAGCTGCCTGCAGGTCACCCACCGCAGCCAGTGGAGCTGCAGGGTGAGCCACGTGGAGGGGGTGGGGGTGGGGACAGGCCAGGTCCTGCCTGGCTCAGACCTCTCTGGACCAGCAGGAGCAGTGAGCCAGAAATATGGGGGCTGCTGGACATGGGGACACTTTCCCATGGCTCAGAATTTTAATTTTTATTTTTATTATGGAACTGATGCAGATGGAAGCCGAAAGTGCTGTGCCTGTTGGCACACGGTCAGCTGTTTCTAACAGGGACCTCACAACTGTCATCCCGTGCGTAAGGCCAAGTGGTCCGCTGGAGAGCCGGGACCCCCTGTCAGACACAGATGTCTGCACGTCTAGAAGGAAGGCATCCTGGGGCGCCCAGACCACTGCCAACTTGTCGGCGGGTAGGACCAGCACAACAACCACTCAGCAGAGTCCAGCCCCAATGTCAGATCCCCCAAATTATGGACCAATATATGGTTTTTGTTTTCAGCTAGATTTTATTGTGGTTTGTTTTAAAGCAAATGTTAATTGATTCTCTACTCTTGTTTCAACCAGACTGCCCTGTCCTGCCTCCCTCGGGGTTTCTCCTGGAGACACGCCCTATGCAAATCACTTGCAGGAATCTTGGTCTCCAGATAGGCCTCTGGGAAACATCACCCAGGAGGATAATATTTTTTTCACACCCTAAAATTTATGAAGAGCAGAGAGTACTGAGCTCACACATCTACATGACAAAGATGGCACATAGTCCAGGAATCCTGAATTTGAGTGGGCCACTGGTTCAGGACAGAACATGGGGGGATCAGGTAGGTTTTCCAGATGTGGCTGCTCTGACTGTTGTGACCACCCAGCTCCCTTTACCAACTTTCTCTCTGAATAGAGACCAAAATAAGGGGCTAGATCCCGTAGTGCCTTGCCAACAAATGAATAATTCTCAGAAGTTAAAACACATCCTAATTATAGGACTGTCTTTCTGCGGCACCTCAAGTGCTGTCTTCTACAACAGAGAAAGCCATCGTGGGAACAGGTGGCGAGAGATGCGCTGTCACGCACATGACACAACTGCGGAGTGTGTGTTCCTGCCATTTGCTGCTTGACAGAAGGTCCTCGGCGCTCCAGGAGTGGAAGGGGAGCCGCAGAGACCTCAGCTCTGCCGTCAGCGGGGGTTTTAGTGTTTTACTGAGTGAAGCACCCCTGGGGAGTTTCTTGTGTTATGACGAAAGTCCATGAACACTTTTGAAAATCATCACCTCAGCGTGTTCTCGGCCTTTTACTTCAGCCTCATCTGGGGTGAGGAGAGCATGTGGAAGAGCTTCGGCACAAGGCAGGATTGCACAAAAAGGCGGCTACTGAATATCTCCTTCATCTCGGTAGCCCTTAGGTGTGGATTTTCCAGAAAGGAAAAACCTATTTTTTTTCCAAATTTGTTTATCTAACGAAGTAGAGAAAGTGAAATCGGGATTTACACACGCTTGGCTCCTGTATGACTGTGGTCAGCCCCGGCCCTCACCCCGGGCAGTGTGCCGCCATGTAGATCTATGCATTCTAGCCGCGCTGTGGGCTATTTCTGGGTGATGATTTATGTTTAACGTATGATCAAAAATTAAGCTATAGATAAAATTATAAAATGAAAAATTTAGTAAGTCCTTGGCAAGATGACTATTTCTAACAGTTAATAATAAAGGAGTAAAGGCGGTGATAAATGGGGAGTTAATTTTGAATTATTAAAATTAGCAGTGCGACGAGAAAGGAAGGTTACAAGTCGTATGAAATAGGGGATTAATTTGATCTACTACAACTTTTTCTGGGACAAATACTATTGTTAGGGGGAAAGGCTGTCCTAAAGCTAATCCCATACAGGCTTTGTGGACTCCACCCCCACCCCAGGCCAAAGCCAAAGACACCTGGAACTCCACATCCCATCCCCGCCCAAGGGAAGGTGGCTGGGGCCTGAGGGTGGGGTTCAGCAGCCAGGTTTGCTATAAAACCAGACACGTAGGCTTTGGGGGGCCCTTTTCTGGCTCCCCGCCATCTCCCAGCACATGGCAAGCTCGGAGAGTGCCTTTGGGTTTCCAGGTTGGCGGATCGGGTAGGACGCATGAAAGACTTTATTTCCCTATTTTCTCCCTGAGTTGTACATTTTCCTTATTTCCCTTTCCCTTGTAAATAAACCTTTTATTACCCTGTTGTGTGTCCTGCAGTGGAGTATTCATAAGTCCCTTGTAAGCGCGCGGGTGAGGACCCACAGCCAAGAACCCGTTCAATATCGGGGCTGCCCTATAACAAAAGGATTCCCCAGAGACAGAGAAGGGAGCAGAACAGGCAATGGACTGAAATCCACTGCTGAGGGGAGCCGCGGGGAGACAGCTGCCCTGTGGGTAGCTCCCTGGTGGGCTCAATCTCAGGCCACGGTGGCTGCCAATAGCTTGATAGGCAGAGACTTAACTCCCGCCGCCACCAGAGAGGCCCAGACCCGAATGTTCAGAGACAGGCCTGTGGACAGCTGTTAACAAAGTCAGTGACACAAAGCAGACTTGTCTATCTGTAGCAGCCCTGCCCTAAGTCTGGACTGAGCCTCAAAATGTTCTTTAAAAAGATGAAACCGCAGCCGCTCTGCACTGCCAGGAGCCACGCTTCCCTGCCCGTCCCTGTAAAGCCTCCGCAGGAAATAGACTATGGACATGGCTGAAGTGCTGGCAGAACAAGAAAAGCCTCGACTCCAGGGAAAAGAGAAAACTGAGCAGGGAGCGTTGAGGAGGCACATGGAGCCTCGATCCCGCAGGGCCTGTGAGAGATGGTCACAGAACTGCTCTCAAGGTGCACGAAACTGAGCAGTTTCTGCTTTGCAAGAGGCGCGCCTGCATCTCATCAGCCTTAAAATCAAGCACTTATCTTTAGAGTGTCTCTTCGTCTTTAGAGTGCTTCTCTTTTTTCTTTTTAATCTGTAGAGTAAAATAGAACACATCAGCTTTTCCCTTTTCAATGAATCTTCAAATCTACAAAAAAGAACATTCGAGCGTCTTCTGTCATTCCTCAACGAGGCTGTGAAAGCATCTTCATTGTTCACGCTCATTGGTCAGTTTTCCATTTTAAAGCACAGGCGCCGTCTTGCTGCTGGTGAGCCGGGGGTTTGTGTCAAGGTGCAGAGGTGATGGGGGAGCAGCCAGGCGCCAGGTGACCTGCTAGGGCAGGGCCAGGGCTGGCCGGGAAAGGTGACGTGGCCGCGGGGACGCCGTGGGCGACACTGTTCCTGTTGTCAGGTGGGTGCCCGAAGCCCCGCCAGCCGTCAGAGCTGTATGTTCTAACAACCGTTTTCACGAGACTGTGGTTTTCCAGCTCGTCAAGTCCATGAGGCGGGAGGCAGGTGGTAATAAAAAAGGAAGGGGCACAGGAGGAGGCAGAGGGGAAACGAGGCCTCTGTCACGTCGTGTCAGGACAGTGGCAGAAGTAAGCCACAGCTCTGACGGGGCGGGCAGAGAAGAGAGCGGGGCCCCAGCCCGCTTTCAAATGACGGGGCCGCCCGTGCACAGCACTGCATGTGGTCAGGGTGCCCCCGCGCCCACCACGGCGCCCGCGCCCTCCGCCACGGCCCGCTGGGTGTCATTCACTCAGGCTCTCACTAATGCCGAGCCCCAGCCTTTCCTGTTATTTAAATACTGGCTGGCAGAAGTCCGGGGCCATCAGACACTGCAGTCGCCACCCACCTGTCTTCTCTTTTCAGAAATACTCATCTTCCGCCAGGCCAGCTGACCGCGGTGCCCGGGGGCCCCGTTCATGTCTCACGAACACCATGCCTGGTGGAGACGCCCACCCGAGGCCGCTGCCCCCCCACTGCTGCAGCTCCTCCCCCCTCCTGGGAGCCGGTGCAGGCGGAGTCTTGGGCACCAGACCCTGTTTCCATGAGTCTCTCTGCCACTTCTCCCAGGCTGGCAAGAAATTCGCTTGGAATGCAAATTAAAAATGACAATGAGGTTGCGTTTTCACTGTCCCAGCCGAGCTTGGACTTCCTGTGTCTGAAACAAGCCAAGAGTTTCTCACGTGACTCTTGTGAGCAGGCAGGTGCCGCACCATCAGCCGTGCCTGTTGTCATCCTGCTTTCTGTCTGTTAACTCAGCCTAATTATGAGAGCGCCTCCTTATATTCTCAAGAAAGGCCGAGTCGGAGTGATTTGCTCTATGTCCACACATATATAAGTTGGCGCAGGCCGGGGCATCATCAAGTCAAGTGCAGTGAGACACCGTTGAGAGCCAGAGGACAGTACAGAGAAATCATGGTGATAAATGTCCGATCTATATCTGGCCACTAAATCAGAAGGGACTATTATACACCCTCTCAATTCGGTTCATGATTCTTAATATTAATTGGCACGGCCGATCCAATTATGTAACAAGCATCCCACATCACTGAAACTGCTCAGACGCCTGCGCTGAAATGCAGAGACCTGACCTCAACTTCACTCTAAGTCCATCTGTTTTGTGAAGTGAGGGACTACGCTATCGCCACCGGCGTCTCTCAAGAACCCCACAAACAGTTGGCAGGGATCAGTCTGGAGAAGGGACCGTGCAGGTAGCGCGCGCTCGGGCACGCGCCGGGGCCAGGCCGCATGCCCCTCCCCGCCGGAGCCTGCAGCGGGGCAGGAACCCGTGCCCGCTCCTCTTGGACGCGCGTCCTCAGGGCCCGCGGCCACCGTGTGCCAGCCATGCGGGCGACACGATCCGCGCGGCCCCGAAGGCTCCACCCGCACCGGCCACACACAGCCTGTCCCGTGTCTGGGGCCTGTGCCCCAGACCGTCCACTTCCTGGCCCAGACCGTCCATTTCCTGCCAGACTGTCCACTTCCTGGCCCAAACCATCCATTTCCTGGCACAGACCGTCCACTTCCTGCCAGACCGTCCACTTCCTGGCCCAGACCGTCCACTTCCTGGCCCAGACCATCCATTTCCTGCCAGACTGCCCACTTCCTGGCCCAGACTGTCCACTTCCTGCCAGACCGTCCACTTCCTGCCAGACAGTCTACTTCCTGCCAGACCGTCCACTTCCTGGCCCAGACCATCCAATTCCTGCCAGACCATCCATTTCCTGCCAGACCATCCATTTCTTGCCAGACCGTCCACTTCCTGGCCCAGACCGTCCACTTCCTGGCCCAGACTGTCTACTTCCTGCCAGACCATCCACTTCCTGCCAGACACCGTCCACCTCCTGCCAGACTGTCCACTTCCTGGCCCAGACCGTCCACCTCCTGCCAGACTGTCCACTTCCTGGCCCAGACCATCCACTTCCTGCCAGACCGTCCACTTGCTGGCCTGTGAAGCCACAGCCAGGCTGCAGACAACGTGGGAAATAAGACCCTGTGGCTTCCCCAGTCCTGCCCTGGGTGCTGGGCCAGGGTCTGGGGTGTGGGGGGAAGGGCCTCCCACCATCCTGGGGATGTCTCGCCAGGGATGTCTCACCCGGGCTGTTCAAATGCCTCCTAACTAGTCATGGATACGGAACACTGGAAATGTAGTCCGTGGAGCTGAGGAATTGAATCTTCAATTTTATTACATTTTAATCTATTTGAATTTACTGGCCACATATGCTAGAAGACACTAGGCCAGAGAGTGATGTCAGAATTGGGAAGCCCCTGTCCTGGCCTCCTGCCTCCCCTGCTTCCTTGGCCCTGGATTCCTCTGGTCTGGAAAGTACTTTAACCTGCTTACCTTTCACCGACCACCAAACTTCAGTGTACCGTCTTCAAGGGGCCTGGAGGTTGTGGTTCCAGCTCAAACCTGTTGTTTTCTTGACTACCTCCTTCACTCTGGCTCCTGGTCAACTGGTAGACTGACTAGGAAGCAACCAAAGCAGAGCTGGGGTCAGCAATCACTTCAGGTTTTGCGTCAAGGCCACCATTTTTTAGTTCAACTGCTCTCTCATAAGCAGTTAAAATATGGATTCATTTCTGCTTGGGAATCTGTCTTGAAATCCAATCGATCTGAATGTGTTCAGGTTTTAGCCTTTTCCAAAGTTTCCTAGATAACAAACTTCTTCTGAGTTTATTGGTTAGAACTGAGTTATACGTTCCAAAAAAACAAAGTTGATAATGGAACATCAGCCAAGTCTTAACTCGAGCCACCTAGCTATAAAGTTCGGTGTGCATTTCACTGCACTGCTCCTCAAGGGTTCTTTATTCTGTGAGGAGTAATTCCACCTCACTGATAGATGTATGTGGGATGCATCTCAGCGTATTACCTCCTTCCGAGAATGAATCACAGTAATGTTCCCCTTCACTTCTCCCCAGCCCTGAGATACTACTTTTGGTTATGATGCCATTCTATATGGGGTTTGACAAACTTCAAATAATTTAATGAAGCAATAATCCCACTCTGGGAGTGTAGGGCTCATGAGGGGGAAGAAATCAGTCTTGCATTAGTGTTGTATACAAAGGATATGTGCACGCACGACTAATATGTCATCTTAAATATGTATGACTTTATTGGGTAGTGCTATTCATATTCCAAACCCTATTCTCCAGTCTGCCTTTCTCTTCTCCTTTGAAAAAATTACAATAACTGATCTACCCTCTGAGAAAATAAGGAGCTAGGCTGCCAATGTAGAGAATTCTGCCTCGGTACATGGCTGCAGATTTCCTGAGGGGACTGTTTTTCCTCACATGATGAAATGAAACTTTTGTACTTTACCCAATCTCTCATTAACTCTCTGATTTCTCTTCCTCAATGACGCCATGCCTCGTGTGTTAATGACTGTGGTAGGTATTATGGAGGATGATCCTGGGAAATGTATGGGGAAAATCCAAACCATACAGGGTGTACGGCTACGATAATGGGATGATTTTTTTTTTCTTTTACCTAACCCACCTAACTTAAAGCCATCGTACTAAATCGCCTCCATTGTAATTGGTATAAAGAAAGAGAAGGCAAAGAGCAGGCAGAAGTATTGTTACAGAGCAGCAATAAAGGGAAATCCATGACAATAGAAATATTCCTTTCATAATCGTCCCTTTCATGATTTCTTTGTTACTCTATTGTTAAGAAAAGAAAATGCCTGTAGAAAATCCAAATGAAAATCAGTCATTTTTGGTTTCAAGATAATGGTCCCAAATGTTTTGCTTTGAACTGTAAATTAAGAGAATTTCTGAAATTAAGGGGCTTAGTAATAATATTTAAAATCCAAAAAAGGAGCCTAAATGGAAAGACAGACTCACCGTCCCAAAAGTGACAAAGGAATTTTCTTTTGGTCAAATTTCTTTTGAATTTTCAAGTAAGCCATCAAACTCCCAGCGCCGAGCTCTGAAGGCCTCAGCAGCCCCTCCACGGGCGCACTCGGCGGTGTGGTGCGTCCCCACTCACAAGAGATGTTCACCGTGGTGGAATTTTCTTCCCCAAAAATTTTAGGCCCTAGTATTGCCTTTGTTTGAATCAATAATAGCCTGGTAGAAATCAGACACTCCAATATTATCCACTTTCAATTTCAATAACAGATATAGATAAATTGATTTTTTTAAAAAAGATAAATTGTATCAAGAAGGTAGAATACCCAGACTTAGCTGCAAAGGGTCAGACCCCACTGAAAGTTGAATCTGGGTCCAGCTCTCAAATGTAGTCTCTCAAATGTCTGCTTCTCAGCGAAGCAGCATCCACCCCTTACCTGGGGAACAGCCCTTACCTTCCAGTCGGGTTCCCAGCTCATGTTCACGATGACCCTCATGATAGACTCATAGTTGTCTCATTAATGCTGCGCTTGATGGGTCACTTCCGTTGGTTCCTGGTCTATGTTGCCATCCCAGGAAAGCAAAATATCTTCAGTTCTTGGTCCAATTCTTAACAAAGAGAAGGCAAAGACGTGTGGATGGGATTAAATTATTATATACACATTAACTATTCATGACAGTTAATCATAGCATGTAAATAATTTATGATAGATATATTAATAAGACTTTTGGACGAGATGGCTAAGATCCCCTTTAGTTAAAAATTATATGACGACAAAGCAGTCACTGAAAACTAGTAAGGACTAATCTAAGTGGAAAGAGTAAATCAATAATTTTCTTAAAATCATTATACATATGTGTATGTACACACGCACTGACTCTTTGGCATAAAGGATGAATAAGATGACATTTAATTAAATCACTCTCATTTATTATTATGTCCAAGAAGCTCGTGAAACTATAACCAAAGCATTATCATTTGTCTATTGATTATTTATTTCTAATTATATGGAAGCATTATGAGAAAATAGGCCACTTGTTAGCCACCCCTGTCTGCAGCCTATTAAGTAGAGACACACATCACACTTATTTTCTCAAAGTCTTGTCCTAAGCTAATATTTGGCTTGAAATAGTCATTGTATGGTCCTTTCATAAGCCTGAAAGTACAATAGAAAATACCCCAAATTCCACCTGTAGATACAACCATGAGTAGCCTTTCTAGTGTAACTCTTTGCTGCCTTTTCTTACCTAGATGTTAAAGTAAACTGTATAAAACTGTCAATATAACACATTTGTGACACAGAAACTGGTAACTGCATGCTTTAACTGAATATACTACAACTATTAAATTCTGTAGCTTATATATTTAATATGCCATTATTAAAATTCCTTGTAGTACAATTTTAAAGGGGCAGTATGGCTGGTCATATCATCAACCATGTTGCATTTAACAAGCCCTTATTGCATGCATTTGTTTTTTTAATTCTGTGGTATGTGCAACGCTGAACAATGGCCTCTGCACATAAAAGCACCAAGAATTTAAAAGCTCAACTGAGCTGTTGGTGACTATTTCTTCATTTTTAGTTTATTTTGAAAGTGTGTTGCTGCTTCCTACAAGAGGAAAAGAACACTGTTAAGCTCTTGACATATATAATGTATAATTTTATATAAAATGATATAATCATTTTATATATAATTTGCTTTTCTATTACATGTGACACATGCACAATATAGGAAATCTATATCTGTGGTAGATATATATATATAGATATATATATAAGATATATAAGATATATAATAATAAGATATATAATAATAATAAGATATATAATAATAAGATATATAATAATAAGATATATAATAATAATAAGATATGTAATAATATAAGATATATCTATATATATCTATATATATATATGTTTTCCAGAAATACAGACAACAAAGTCCAGATATACATACCTTTCTCAATTTTGCAATTGAGGATATGCAGTCAAGAACCTATATTTACTCTGTGACTATCATTCTTTGCCTAAGACAGTCCCATGTTCCTGATGACAGAGAAAATGTGTATGTGGAAGTAGCTTTCATTAAAACATCGTGATAATTCTCTTTATGAGAGAATCTCTTGAGAACAGTATTTGTATTACAATTTCATTCAAATACTGTGGTAAACGAACTTTGGTGACTCATTGGGGAAGACAACTACCCTTTTCTTCTCTGACACTGTCAGCTGCAAGCATTTCTGGGGTTGATGACACAGGAGATATTTGGTTAAGATCATTTTTTTCTGCAAAAGTTAAGCATAATTCTGCTACCTCTGTGCTTGACTATGCCCTCTTGCTCGGTTCTTTATCTTAAGTGCCAGGGGTTTTGACCCCATAGCTGAGAAAGGAAACACCAAACCTTAACACATTTATTCAACAACCAATCATCAATGTTTTTGTTTTCTGTGCCCCCCATTGTACTAGCTATTGATGGTCCCAAAATAAACATAACAGGGAAATGTTCTCCTTTGCAAGACCTACCTTTTGGAAAGGAAGGAAATGTAAGCGAGTCAGGTGAAGGGCTTGAGGAAGAGAGAAGGAACATTCCAGGCCTCCAGGACAACCTCTATGAGCAGATGCACCTGGTCCCTGGAGAGATGGAGAGACAAGAAAAATTTGTCTGAATTAGGCAAGAAAAAGGAAAGAGAATTTATTCCCCAGAACCACCCAAAATCTAGATCATGTTAGATCTTATAATAAGATATGTCTGTCGCCTCTTATTTCACGGTTTGTATTTCACAGTTGAACTCTGAAATTCTGCAAATCCACATAACTGAATGCATGGATAATGAGTCAGCAAGCATGCACGTATGGAAATGAACACTACTTCATAAATACACTCATAGAAGGCATTGGCTGTTTGCTAAGTAAACATATTTTAAATAGTGGCAAGTGATAGAAGTGAATAAAATATTTTTCTGCTATTAAAAAAGGTGAAAATAAGAGGTTTTCAAAGAGAAATTATAAGCAGCAGAATTGATGGATAAGACACATTTAGATGGGGATGTTTGACATAGAAACTTCTGTGAGTTATTCTCAATGCCAGATTGGATAATTCTTATAGTATCTCAAAATAGGCAGTGCAAAGAAAGATTTATCAAACTGATAAACTAAAAGCTAGAAGAGAAAAAAAATTGCAATAATGAATGAGGTTATTCAAATCAAGACAAGATTTGCCATTTAAACAAAACATCCCAAATTGAGTGAACTTTGGATTTAATGTAATCAAGAGCTGGAAATTCACTTCTTAGTTTTAATTTTCAGTGTATCATTAAAAAATGGGAACTTAGGTCAAATGAACATAAATTAGGGATAATGGAGCTCTTTCATTCCAAAGGTGATTAATTAGCTACTGCTTAATGATTTTTTATTTCAGAATTATCTTGGGAATGAGTGTTCTCTGCTAAAAGAATAACATAATATCAAGGTACATAAGTCAATAAATCAAATTTCCCTCATGAACGGAAGATGCGCTGATGTACTGGTGAGACTCCAACCAAGAGTGAATTTCTCTTCTAGGTCATATCCTCCAGAGCACATTTTTCATATTTAGATTTTTTTTTAATGGGATGTGTGAGTTACTGTGAATTCAGTATCTGGGGCTCAGCAGAATTTCCTTAACACATAACAGCTGGTAGGCATCTGTCACGTGGAAGCGCCTCTGTGTTTTGTTTTCCTCACTTCCTCCACCTGCAGCCATTCCTGAGGAAAAGCTACACACTTGGTGGGGACCAAATAAGGACTTGGTGATGTTGGGGGATCCTGTCATTCTCCAGTGAGGCTCCAGAGAGTATACTCTTGAAATACAAAGACCAGAGGGGATGCCTTGAACTACATTTTCAAATCCAAGCGCCTAGCCTTTCCTGAAATCTGAATGAGGCACTTCATTGAGTCAACTGCTGGGGGAATCTGTTTGGCCCCTCTTGCCTCTGCCCTTGGTAAACTCTGTCCATGAGATAGTGACTCAAAACAACTCTTCCCAGGACTCTCCTCTCAGTTGAGGAGCCATAACCAATTGCATATGTGGATCCTGTGCAACAATTCAGCAGTTTCCAAATGTGGAAATAGTTCAGATCAAAAACTGCATCAACCAAAAAAGGGAAATAATACTTTAAAATTTTTATGTCCAAACTTGAGACCCTCCACAATATTTTAGGATACCAGCCATTGTATAGAAAGTTTAGTTTCTCATATTCCATTTTTTCCCCGAAGAATCTTATCCCTGCTTCTCCATGCCATATTTTTGCAGGTTGACACAAGGCCACTCTATATGTAACACGACGATAATGGACGGTAAGAGGTGGGACATGAGGGCATTTTTTCGGCCCTATTTTGAGGACAACATACACACACACAAGCTTCGGAGAAATTTTTGGAGATGTTAGGTTTAAGGGATTTCAGTCCACCATGGTCTAGAAATTCCGTATAGTGGACACTTTTCTATTTGTGGGACATTCAGGCTAACTGTGGAGATGGGTGGACAATTGGCTACTTGCTTCTTGTTCAATCTGGAACTAGGACTACAGTCTGCAGAGAACGTCTAATTCTTCAGACACTGCCCTTCCCATTCTTGATGAAGACTAAACTTTCTGTACAATGGCTGGTATCCTACAATATTGTGGAGGTTCTCAAGTTTGGACATTAAATTTTAGTTTAAAGTATTATTTCCCTTTTTTGATCTGAACCGATTCCACATTTGGAAACTGTGCTAAATTGTTGCTTTTAAATATTCACATGTTGACAATTTAAGGTGTAGTGGTCAGTAATGCTTTTAGTCAGAACATGAATATTAATGCCCCAAACAGCACTAAGATCTTACACATGTGAAATGAAAGGTTGGCTTCTTAAGAGTCTAATGCTGATACATATTAATACAAACAATTCTAAAAGTTTAAATGTACATGTGCAATCAAAAGGAAAAGTAATCATTTTTAAATTGAACAAGAAAATCATTTTTGTTATTTAAAAAAATCTTTATGCAAAATGAATTTTGAGTCCTATTTTTAGCCTTTTATAATTAGGAGACAATTTAATCAGCACAAATAAGTCATACTATTAGTGTCAATCTCACTGTATATTTGGAAAAAAATGGAGTTAATTATGGAGAAGTGCTAAATGGAATAGAAATACGTAAGAGAATGTTAAATTTTCTTTAGATGCAAGGCACCTATTTTAAAATGCATGTTTTTAAAGATAAACTAGGTTTTCGAGGGGAAGGAAGGTGGAACACGGAACTGCTCTAGAGAGGGCTTTACCCTGAATAAAACCTTTCAGCTCTGGGCTCCACCATTTGCTGACAGTCCTGTCTGTGCAGTCACTGACTTGCTCCCCGGCCGCTCCTCGCTCTTACCATCTCTTAGTCTTTGGAACTTTAAATGCTGCTAATGACTTGGATTCAAGACTTGGATTCAAGACCCGAATCCATAAAATTCATAGAAGGAAACATAAGTGATAAGTTCTTGGCCATCAGCCTTGGTGATCTTTGTGCATTTATCTCCAAGAGCATGAGAAGGAAAAGAAAACAAGCGACTGGCACTGCAGCAGGTCAAACAGCATCACAGAGCAAGAAACCATCCTGGAGACAACAAGGCAGCCCATGAAGCTAGTCCCTGCCTTCACGTCGCCTCCCTGCTCTGTCCCCTGGGCTCACCCCAGAAGGCCCTGGGATGACGCCCACACCGGCCTGCGCTGGCCCAGGTCAGGGCATCGGTCGCCCAGGGTTCCATTCCTCCCTCTGTGTGGCTACAGCCTCGCTGCAGGGGAGGACTCAGCTTCCCTGCACGGTTATTTCACGCATGGCCCTGGGAAAAGGCAAGACAAGGCACTAACTCAGGACGTTCCCTGAGTCCAGACAGGTCCATCCACAGCAGGCCTCCGTGTGACCGCGGAGAGCAGAGCTGACCGGTCCCGAGCACTGGACTCACTCTGGTGAGGCTGGGGCCCGGCAGGGATGTCTCCTGGGGAGGAACATGGACGAGGTGGGTGAGGATTTCCCCGGAGGAGTATTGGAGCAATGGAAATTCTCACGTAAATACCACACAGACCAGCATCAAACCGACCTTAAAATGCCTCTTTGTGTGTCCTATTGATTTTTCATTATTATGACCTTATTCTTGAGCCTACTTGGTTGTGATCCTAATTTTCTACTCAATCTTCATTTAGATCCCACGGGTGAGATGTGTGATTATTCAGAGAGGCACAGGAGAGGGGATATTAAGAGTCCCTGCTAATGAGAACAAGGAAGGAAAGAGAAATGTGCCAATCTACCTGTAAACTGAACTGCCAGACAGGAGGAAATACCCAACGCTTCCTCGCAAATCTCTTCTGATGAGGAAAAAGGGTCTAAAAATAAATTTAAAGCAAACAAACACAACAGATAAACCTCAGGAAAGCAGTGCAAATTTATCATACTAGAGCTTTAACAATAATATGTTCAATGTTATATTATTTTCAGATTATTTTATATACCTATAAAAACAGATATTTTCTAAAATGTGTAATGACTATATACATGTGCTAGCTTCATCTTAATTATATATATTTTATTATATGTAGCCGTGAGTGGGAAGTTAATTGAAATACATTACTTATATGCATACATAAAATAGATTATTATAAAGCCTTAGCGTGAGGTTTTTAATAAGTAATGAAAATAAACAATGACATTTAAATATTGATTATGATATATATGTGTGTGTGTATATATATATATATATATTTCTAAATCATTCACCTGATAATTTTTATTTCTATTTTGTATAAACTTTCCATGTTCATTTATTTTCTTTGCTCCTCCTAACATATATCTAATAAAATAGTGCAATGTAAATAGCTGCATTTTAAAAATGGATTTTACTATACGCAATACAGACATTTTTAAATATGCAATTATCTAGATATAAATAAAAAGCATATGTTTAAATGTTAATTACATTGTAAAATTCTATTCCATTTGGTCTCTCATTTTAAAATGGGCATTATGTGAATATTAATTAAATCCAACTGTTCAAATATATTACTCAGTTTTCATTTCTTTTCAAAATTAGGTTTTCATTGGCATTAATGTGATATTTAAGAAAAAATTAAATTGCTTTAGTCATTATCTTTGAATAGATTACCAAGTTAATAAACATGGACAGATTTTGAGATCTTGTAGACACAGAAGGCCAGGAAACACGCTCTGATGATCTGTTAGCAGCACAGGACTGAGGGACCCATGCGACCTTCGAGGCTTTGCTTGCAGCAGTCTGGCCTGGTGGCTCAGGATGCTGACTGCACAATCGCATGGATTCGGTCTGAAGCCGCTGGTACTTCCTAGATGTGTGAACTCAGTAAGCTGCTTGATCTGGCTAAGCCTTGGATGCTTTATCACCTCCAAGAATATCTACTTCCTACGGAAGCTGTTGGACTGGCAAGAAAAAAATAGGGCTTTTTCTGAGGAGGAGCTGCTTGATCAATGCAAGAATGAGCAGGATCGTAAGTGTGGTGGGGAGTGAGAACCTGCCTGAGGCTGAACTGATCAGAACATGTTGGGGAAGCTGAGAGCTGGATCAGGACCGAGTCAGGGAAGGTAAGCTCCACAGCCCCTCGCTCCCGGGGTCTGCACACATGACACTCCCCAAGAGGACCCTGGAGCTGTGCACTCCCCAGCCGCCCCCGGAGGACTGAGCTGTGTGTAGTGACTTATTCTCACAAAGTTTGCATTAGAGCTTGAATTGGTATTCCATTATAAAGGTTTTGCTGAGGCCTTTTACTTAAAATCTACTTGAGGAGATGACCCGACTACTCCATCGCTTGGGTGAGCAACCACTGTGTGTAGCGGCACCTCCGTTCAGCTTGGACTTCCTCTGGAAGGAGCTCAGAATCCGAAGTTTCAAAGTGCACGTCCCGCGGGCGGAGCACAGCCCTCAAGGTTCCAAAACCTTGCCCCTGCATTTTCTGTGATAACCATCAGTGGGTCGCATATGTGCAAAATATAAATGGAGATTGTTTTCCAAAGAGTTTCCCATTTTCACTGTTGCCGAACTAATCCATGTTTACTAAGCATCACTGGGAAATACTAACCTTCTAAGGGAAAGCACCCTGAGTACATTCACATCTCACATCTCTCGGCTTGAGCACCACTATCATGCAGATTAAGTCTCCTCACAGTATTTTCTCTCCCTGTGTATTTCACAATCTTTCCCACTATGCACAGCACATATTGACGTTTAGCATTGTTACAGGAAAATTAAAAGTCCTAGCTAAGCTCATGGGTAATTCATTAAATATTTCAAATTTTAAATGCTGTGAATAATCAAAGTACACTGTGGATTATAGACAGATTTTCTTAATGTCAAAGGCAATGAACTTAGCTTATATTCTTGATCTTTATTCTGACTAGGGTGAGAATTTCAGTAGTAAATTATCCCATGCAATCTTAGAAGGCATTTAATGTAGAGATTCACCAACGGAAATGGTCAAAATATCAGAATAAGTGAAAATGGCACACACACCCCTCTTTCTGTTCTTGGCTTAGAGACAGTTTCATCAAGACTTAAGATTTTAGAACCGTGGACAGCTGTGTCTAGTGGGCACTGGGGGGCTCTTTAGAATTCCATACATCACACACTTGAAATCTAGATCTGACATAGTCGGCACAGCCTCGAAGGCATAGAGAACGTCCACATGAGCCTTTAATGGAAAAGGCAGGCAGCTGGATGTTTTCTAGAGACTGTTCATCACGCTGAACTTGAATGATTTCATCACGTTTTCCTTCACATTTCACAGGCCCCAGCAGTACAACTATCGAATAACAGCCATCAGATCATGTCTCAGTTTGATTTTGACCACTTGATTTTGTATAATTATTTGTTAATTCAAGATGATATATTTATTGTTTTCAAAAATCATTCTTTACTCCTTTGGAAGAAGAAATTTTGCATATTCAGGTAAAAATTATGATGAGTTGTCATGTCCTTTAAAGTTGCATGATCGTTGGGTCTCCCCGGTGGCGCAGTGGTTGAGCGCTGGGTTGCGAAGCTGCCTGCAGCCTCTGCAGTGCCGGTTCGATCCCCGGCTGCTCCCCGGCCACCGGAGGAGGGTCCCACATGGTGCGCAGACCTCTCCTGCCGCCCGCTGCTCCCCTTAGCAGTGTCCTTCGGTCCTTCTGCCTGCTCTGCTCCCCGCTCTGGCTATGGTGAATTCTCTCACCCTCCCGCGCTTCTGACTGTACCCAGTGCATGTATAAATAAATAAATAAATAAATGAATCTTTAAAAAAAAAAAATAAAGTTGCATGATCGAAATGTAGATTTTTAATACTGAATTTTATGTTTTGCCTAAAATTAAATAATAATCATCTAATTAAGTCATAGACTTTTTTTTTCAAATAAATGAGGCCCAGATCCAATACTGCATGCACCCTGATGAAGTTATAGTACCCTAAGGACCATCCTTTTATTCATAACTGATTATGGAATGATAGGATATTATCCGAGAACTTTAGAAAGTGATGTTTGAAAAATTGACAGCCACTTAGTTCAGACTTCAGAGTTTAAAGCTATATTTTAAAGACTATTTATACCCCAGTAACTTGGGTTTATGGTATATTAAGTTTTAATTTACTTAAATGTAAAACAACAAGAAAGTGAAACATTTACTTTAATTACAAAAGAGCTAAATTGTATTTGTATTCATTTTCTGTCATTTTAAGGCCTAAAGAACCTTTCATGGGGAAAATATTTCAAATTACCATAAGCTTACATATTTTGTTTATAGCTATAAATTAAATATCAACTACAAGCAAACTGCATTTTAAACATTAATTAAAAATTGCAGACTTACAGTGGATAGTGGAAAAGGCTTCAAGTTAATTTAGTTGTTTTAATTCAATCTGACTGACTTAATTACACTGCCATACTTGGTTGAAATAGAATTTTTTTAATTTCTTTTGATGAATTTAAAATATATGAAACTTCACAATTGCTTCCTGAAATAACAGTGCGATTCATAGTAGGTTTTAAATGTTATTGACATAATATGTAAAAATGCAGAATGATGATCTAATTTGTTTGCTAAACGCCAACACGTATTTGTGTCAATTATATGTACAAATCATTCTTTCCCGGCCTTGAATAAGAACTGTCTGTGGCCCATCGAAGGTCTGTCCTAAGACATACTGAATGAAAAATAGCAATGTTTGCATCACTTTGTCTTTTCAAATTTGGACACGATTTTGTTTATGTTCCTTCATGTCCCGTGGGTTGGCCAGACCGAGAGGCTGCACGTAGCCTGGACCCCTCTACGGGGCGATGGAGAATCCTAGGTTGCTGAAACCCACCTTGACTGACTTTTCTTTATCTTGCCTGTCACAGACTATCGCCCATGCGCATCCTAAATAACCACGTTTCTCTCCTAAACAAGGCGCCAGAGTCGCCCTAGGCAGGCCTGTGGCTGGTGCCACTTCTGTGTTTCAGGAAAGGATCATTTCACTATGCGCATTATTATCCATGACCCTTCTCTTTCAGGGCAGAGGGAGTGGGAACATATCTGAAATCTGGTCAAGACCCCCACAAACGCCACCACGGTTAGTCCCGTGACTCCCCAACATGCAGAACCACTGCGGAGTTGCGCTGGCCCACTGAGGCGCCCCTCATGACCCCCAGCCCCCCTCACCCTGGTCAGGACTGGCCTGGTCGCCGGCGTCACCACCCATCACAGCAGTGGGAGCCACAGAGCCTTGCAAATGGTAGAGAAGGCAGTGATTCCTTCTCACAGGAAGGCAGCTGAAGACATACACTTCTCCACATGTCCCCAGATCACTTAACTTGTCAGCGGCAGACAGGGCAGGAACCTTGCTTAGTTGACCCTAAGGTCAAGGAACTAAGGACAAAGTCAGCATTAAAAAATGGTCTTCTGAGTGTAGGATTTGCTAACAGCCCATCACAGGGGCGGTCCGTCTGGCTTCCGGAAGGGTCTTGCCTCAGGTCAGAGGACTGTCCCCACAGCCATAAGGGCCCATTGTCAGTACCCGCCTAGCACATTAAGCTAATCCTAACGGATGGGTTCCCTCAGCAAATTAAAAAACAATACTCTCTAGACTTCCCTGATGAAAAACATACAGAGTAAAACAATATGTTCTTTGGGAATGCGGTACTTTGTTATCTTTATGGTGCAGAGTGAAAGACAAATTAGGGCGAGAATGCTGTGCAAGCCTTTTCTCTTGCTTTTATGATAATAGGAAGATAGTCCGTATTTGCTTTGATTGGGTGGTGCAAATCCATTGTCCTCCTACAATTTATTGATTTGGTTAAAAATCAGAGGGAGCGTGATTGAAACCTTACAGGTGTTTCCCGCCGATAGTTCACATTTGCAATTTAAATGGCGTTTAGCAGCTTCTATGGCTCCTCTAACCACTCCCAGCTTCAGGTCTCTAACGAACAACCTGCATTTCATGAAGCAATTTTTTCTCAGCGTTCAGTTGCACTTCATACAGTCATCTTTTTTGATGAGGAGGTAAGCGCCTCTCCCTGTGCAGAAGGCTACAATGAGAAACTACGGCAAAGCAATGGGAGGCGGGAGAAATGTCAACATTTCTTAAAGTTCTTACAGTTTGAACTTAAAATCAAATCTCACCATGATGACATACCAGGTGCAAGTAGAAGCCCTCGTTTCTTTGTCAGTCTCCCTCTCGTGTCGTCTTTCTAGCTAAAATTCAGATTTGAGGTGCAATTTTAAACTACTGGCAGGCCTCCCAGCCCCCAGCAAGTCTTCCCTCTTTTCTGGGCTCTCCGGCCTTCTCTCACGTTCTCTCTGCTTTTCTCGTGGTCCTGCTTCTCTCGTGGTTCTTCCGTTCGTTCTCTGCTCTTCAGGCGTCCCTGTGATACCGCCCTTATAAGCCCAGTCTCTCAGCCAAGGTGCACCCACTTACGCATGCCCACACCCCACTCCAGGTGCCCGCCATCAGGCATGCGTTCAGGACCGCAGGGATCCATCATGAATCCTAATGGTGGAGGGCAGAAAAGCCTGATACTTTTTATTTACCCTCCAACTACTCAAGTAACTAACAGGTGAAAATAACCCATGTTTCCAGATAATCGTCGTCACAACCCCAGATGACCCCGGGCGTGAAGCAGCCCCACGCGTCATCAGCCACGGGGCCTCCGTGCCAATTACTGAAGCCACCACCTTGATCTGTCCCTGTGACCCCTCTCCAGCACAGAAGGCTTCCCACAGGACACTGCAAAGCTCTTCTCATGCCCGTTTCCGACTCTGGTATGGACGGGAAACACCATGTTAACAATAAGGACGTATTTTCAGAGCTCTGTGTGTTGCCCAGAGTTCAGTTTACATGCCATCACAATTTTCTTGAATTGCGGAGTAGAATAGTGATGCATAAACAATGTTGGTTAAATAATCTTAGTTTAAAATCTTGTATCTTTCTTTTGAGGTGCTTTAACCAAGAATTTACAATAACATTTCTGGGGACACCCCTAAGCCCATCCGCCTGGTCTGGCAGGTGAGCTGGCAAAGCCAACTTCATAACCCTGGAGTGGAACAGCCTCCCTCCTGCAGCCTAACCAGGAATGCTGAGCAGCAGAGGGCAGAGCCAGTCTTTTCACACCCAAGGAACAGACAGAAGATGTAACCATGGGCCCCAGCCTTTGCGTCTCTGCAGGCCTTTCTTTGGGAAGGAAGAGAGTAAATCCTGGTGGGCTTCCTCCAGCATCACCATATCTATAGTCAGGGCCGCTTAGAGCTGGACCTCACTCCTATCAAGAAAAATGACATTCTTAACCTCCGTGGTTCTCTGTTCCCGCCCATATGAACTAAATTCAAACGTGTGTTCATGGGAACACTTTTCACAGAGTAAAATCTCTAGGACGGCATCCCATGTTTGAATCCTAACTTTGATTGTTTAGTAAACTCTTTGTCTAATTATCATCAAGCCTTAATTGGAGCTGGTGATAAAAGAGTGACTAGAAGCTCGGCCCTGTCCTTGAGGAAATCTGTAATTAAAGAGGGTTTCAAACTATAAAATATGTCTCCAAATTTATTCTTTCAGAAAGAACAAAGATTCCCTCCATAGTTAAATATTATCATAGCCTACAAAGGAAAGATGATCAAGAATGTGCTTTATTTTGAAGCCCATCTCTCTAGCTCACCAGAGAGACGGCTGTCATATAAAATATATAAGAGCTGGACTCAAAACACGATAAATAAATTGAGATAAAATCCTCAAAAATGGTCAAATAACCTGCAGGAGCCTGAGGGAAGGCGCTGACGGAGACACATGCACGAGGGACGCTGATTCTCCCGGGCCCAGTTTCCTTCACCTCCAGGAGCTAATTCCTTGTGTGTGTCACGTGCCCCCCGGGAGCGTCCGTCAAGCCTGGATCTCATAGACTGTGGTGGCTCCAATGTCTGAGGATTGACTCCAAAATGATAAAGTGCAGCCTAATGAATTCTGAGTGCATATAAGAATTCACTATATAGTATATATAAGAATTTGGTATTTCCACCAAATTTTGAGCCGTGTCTGCAGCAGGCCCAGCCTCCGCTACATGCAGCAGCACAGGACACGGTCGCCTCACCAGGGCCCCGGCAAGCCGTGACTGCGCGGCGCTGGGCCACTGCCAGAGAACCCCAACTACCCACAAACACTGAAGACCCTTTCAAGTTTGTTAAGTAGATGTGAAAAGGAATCACATCACTTTTTAGTAAATTTTACATAGAAAAAAAAGAAATTAGTGCATTCTGTTCACTTATCAAAATTTTGCATCCATTTGCCAGGTAGGGGTGTGTGTGTGTGCGTGTGTGTGTGTGTGTGTCTAAAATCTAGTAACACACATCTGGTGGTGTGGAAGTGGAGGCAAGTAACAAGACCTGGATCTCAATTATAAGACATAAACCCACAGAAATATAAGACACAAAAAAGGGCAGTTGATCCTTCTTAAATAAATCCCTGTGTTCATTACCTATTCAAATCAGCATGTGGTAATTTTTATTTGTCAGTAAAAAAAATCAATCAACTTCCACTTTTAAAAAAGGTAGACTATTCTGGGTCATCAGTATGATTCAAGTGGTATTCTATTTCAGAAAAGTCATTTCTTTTTAAAGATGTTTTTAATATTCATGATTTGAACATTTAATTATGGTTGATATTAAATAAAAAGAATGAGAGCACATTTTGACTTGCAAAGTTTGTAGTTCACTAAGAATTCATTAGGCTATACTTTGTAGTTTTGGAGTCAATCTTCAGTTTTTTAAAATTCAGGAAAAGAATATTTAAGTATAGATAAATCGGCAAAACTTTTCTGAATTTTAAAAAAATAATGCAATACCATATTCTCAAGTGCTATTAAAATAAGTCCAGCTTATTTTAAGCCTTGTTCTTACTCCTTACAAAAACTTAAACCTTTGCACATAATTTCCATATTCAGATTTTCTTGGAAAATATTGCTTGAAGGGGGAAGGGATTCAAAAGTCAGAAAGATCCTGATTCCATCTCTGCCCCCCCCCAATACACGAAATCAGGGTAGAGAGTCACACACCACCTCCCGCCTCCTGGTGGGTACACATGGGGGGTCTTTTCTACAGAGTCCTGTGTTTCACTTGGCCGGGCTCAGGGGCGAAGACACAGCTAGTTTCAAGACACAGATCAGGCTCACACTTGAGGAGAGTCCTTTTATCTACATGTTCTCAGCTTCAGCGTGGTCACTAATGAACGGGGAACACTATTGTATGAGCCTTAGTCAAGACAATAGAGGGAAGAAGCCAAACTCATCTATGAACAAGCAGCGCCCCCCACCCCTGCCCATTTGAATTAAAATGGCGCCCACTCCCCCACAGAGTAGGCTACGCCTGGACCCCTCGATAATGCTAGGATCGGAGCTGGGGCGTGAGACCAGGGTGAGCAGGGCCGAGCGTTTACAGAACTTATCTGAGCCAATGAAACGTGCACCAATATTCCTTCTTTTAACAAAACATGTAAGAAGAAATAAACGATTGGGGCTTTTCCTCAGGCAGAAAAGCTGTTTCTCCTGTGGCCCAGGGGAAAGAAGTGGCCGCTAAGAAGCGGCACTGGACCTTCACACACGCCAGAGCGAGAACAAAGTTGAGGGTCCATGTTGGGATAAAACAAAAATGTTAAGCTTCCTGGGACTCAAATCAAAGACTTCTCCTGCCTGTACCTCCTGAGCAGCCTGATGACTCCCCTGGGGTCCCCACTAATTTTAAAGCTCTTGGACGCCAGGGCTGGTTCCAGGGAGGTGTGAGGCTGAATTCATTCATTTCCATTCCAGGGAGAAACCCATGAGGTTTCAAGATGTAAAGTTAGTCAGCCCGTCAGACCATGAAAAACACCTGACCTGCTTGATAAATACAAAAGCACCACCCCAGCAAGCTGTCCGGTGGGTTTGGTGGCGATCTGAGCACACCTCTGTCTAAGGTGTCTAATTACCAAACCAAAAACCTCATATTTATTCCAATACCGTAATTTTATAAAGCTGGGTCTCTATTTTTGGAACCTACAGAGCCGTTTCCATTACAGTCTAACACACAAGGAGAGGCGATTTTTAACATGATTTTTCCACAAGATTGGACAAACAGGACATGACATTTTTGTCTTTACACATAATTTAAATGACTTTCTATCTGTGGTATCATAAAATAATGCTTACATAATCACAAATGTGCATTATAGGTGAGGTCACACTCTACACTGTTTTAAAATTATTATTGTAGAAGTCACTGTAATTTGAAATGTAAATTTATATCAAGGGGATTTGCTATCTGAACATAATTAATGAGATTTTTTATTCCTTTTAATCATTAATTTTAAATGTCTCTCAAAGTAGTTATTTTAGCTCAAATCAAAAGGCAAAAAAAAAGGTGGCTTTAATCAATCACATAAAGAACTGAGCCCGTGATTCAAGTAATGAAAGTTAAAGAGAAATGTTTTTACCCCCTCCTCTTTACCTTGTTTCCCTGGAGATTGCAGGCTATAGGGTCTTTGCCTGCAAAGACTCCCACATTGGGATGACATAAAGAATACTCTAGATCATGTGGATCATTTGTACATGGCATTGCAGTTTGTTTGCTTCTAGAAGCTACAGGCATGTTGAGTAGACTGATTACATGACATTCGACTATGGAATGCTCAAAACCCAATAATAATGAATAGCTTTGTATGCAGAAACAAAACCAAATCCAAGCAAAAACAAGTAAAAATGAAACAAGAAAACAGATTTTGAAAAATGGCAGGACACCTTCTTATGGGTAATCAAAGCCTCTAGCCCACCCCTGGGAGCCGGGGATCATTATCTCTCATTTGCTGCAGCCTTGAGTCACACCCCAGTCCCTTCCTCAGGAGAGAACAAGGAATCAGAGAGATGCAAGGTCAGTCTGGGAAATCCTAGCTCCAGGTCCCTTGAAGGAGGAACTCATAGGCTTCGAGGGACCTTAACACCCACCCATGTGTCCCCACTCCATTGTTAGTTGAGCTACTGTTTTCTGTAAGACCTTGCGGGGATGATTCACACTTCATAGGCCCTAAGGACCCTCTGAATTTAATAAGAGATTTGAAGAATATTAAAGGCACTAGAGTTTCCCTTTAATTCTGACAAGGGGCAAGTTCGATTCCAGTCTTGAACAGATGAAAGGCAGCCAGATGACCGTTAGATTTGTTTTTGAGGCCAAAATGCTTCCAGTGCTACGTAATCTCTCCCTGGTGTGCCTTTATTTTCTTTACTTTGAAATAAGAAATTTAGAAACTCGGGTTTCTTCAAATTTTTTGTAAATTCTGTTTTCTTCTTTGTCCTTTTGTCACTATTTTTCATCTGCTAGTCACACAATGTTCTCTGCTTCCCAAAATCTCTTTTGGTTTTTTTTTTTTTTTTTTTTTTTTTTTTCAAAAGACAGATATAAATGGTACATTTTTAACCAAAAATTAAAAGGTGATCTTAGGCTTTTTTTCTTCTCAGTACGTGACTTTGCGATGACTGAAATTTTTGCTTGCCAGGGAGGGCAGAAATTGTATTTCCAATTAACATTTTCAGGACAAGACAAACATGAACTTGTTTTCCTAGTAAGATGGGGTGTCTGTGTTATGTCATGGAGGTCAAAGTAAGTGAAATTTTGCTAACTCAAGCAAAATTGAGCGGCAGATAGTCTCTCTCTGTGAACAGGCCTCACTAAGGCAAACAATCACTCTTCCAGCGTCTGTGAGCCTAATTTACAGAGCTGACAGACGTACATTTTTGAGGTACTTAAAAATGCTTCAGGTGGTTTCCTGACCTCCAGCCTGTGCTGACCAAACACCATCTTCAGGCTCCCGACGGCAGCGCAATACGTCATCGGCCCGCGCCATGTTCACTTTGCCGTCGGCCATGTTTGCGCCAAACATGTCCATGCGCATCGGGTGTTTCCGGGTTGCACAACCGGGCAGTGGCTGTGCAGGGAGATTGGGGTCGGGGGTGAGGGGGGGTTTCTGCAGGCCCAGGGGGTCAGACCCTGGGGTGTCTAGCGGGCTCCCAGGTGGGACCCACCACGCACCTGCACACACACATGCACAGGGCAGGAGTGTGGTCCCAGTACACACTTGCATCTATTAAGCTTTATTGTACTTTATTTGCTTCTGATTGCTAAGCCAATTTTTCTTGTGGATCAAGAAAAAAAATACCGAAATGGAATGAGAAGGTAAAGCTAAAGAACGGACACATAAAAGAGTTACTTCAATAACACAACAAACTCAAAACGCTTACCTGTTGGAAATGTTTATCAATGAATGCTAATAAAATCGATATGTATAATGGAAACCAATGCCTAGATACTTTCTCAAGGGGACAGATTGTGTTATTTTTTGTCTTTTGTTCTTGTACTTTGCTTCAAATACTATAAAAGGGAACTTGGGAAATGGATGCTGAGAAGTTTATGAAGATTATCCATTGTTTCAGACATTGCTGCTTTTTCAGTTGACTGTACTTACATGTTGTGAAACTTAAAAGAAATGCTCTATTCATCAGTAAATGCTTGAGCTGATAAACTCTGGAGGATAAAAGAGAACGTGCTGTCTTTGGGGATATGTTGATAACTCAGGAGACAGAGAAGCTGGCAAAGATGTCCTATATGTTCCTAAACAAAACATAAATCTTAGCATTACTGTAGAGTGGGTTTCTGCATTTGTATTTGCTCACTTCGATTTTTTTTTAATGTGTGGACATTTCAAGGCAATATCATCATCTGTAAAAATGAAAATGTCTCAAGATAAAAAAAATAAGAATAGTAGCAGTATTCAGGACACACTCAAACTCCAGCAAACCATAACCAAAACTAGCTTTCAGGTTTCTTTTTAATAAATCATTTCTGCACCAAGGCGCATCATAATGTGTACGGTGACGTGGCCACAGGAAGGAATGACGGTCGGGAGGTCTCTCTCTACTCTTCCCAAGGAGGTGCTATTTCTTCTTTCTCTTTGGATCTTCAACACTTAGGAGAAGCTGTCACTATATTTAAAGGCGTGACTCACACTTTTCCACTCTCTGTTCCTGCCCCACACTCCTGTCTCTATCCCACCCTGCTCTATATACTGTGCTGAGTTGAGAAATTAATCAAAGACCCAATCTAAAATCAACTCAGACCTCTAATATATTTGCTAATCACACTTTCTCTGGACCATCAAAGATAATGAGGTAATTGAGCTTGTAATAGAACTTATTTCCAAGAGAATGGGAAGTCTCAGAATCACTAGACCAAATCCTTCATTTTCCAAACAATAAAATTGAGACCGAGACGGCCAAGGTAGTTCAGGTTCTGCTTTTAGATCTGGCAAAGTCACTATTAGACCATTTTACTTTGCATATTGGTCTATCTGGTCATAGAAAGTATAAGCCTTTGGCCAAATAAGATATATTTTTGGGAAAACGAAAGATTTTGTGATTTATTTTTTACTCAGTTAACTGGGATTTTTTTCAGAATTTCTATTTCCCTGAAATAGAAAATTGTTGCACAATTTTATAACTCCATTAAAGTTAATAATTAAAATTTCTTGAAAGCAAAATTGAATATTTTCCAATGTGAGTTCTGATTATGTTAATTTAAATTCTGAATGCATGTTTTGAGTGTCATCACGCATTTGTCAGGCCTTCTGCTGGAGTGTAGGATGGGGAGAAAAGACAAGAGCACTCCAAATGGTGACGCGTTTCACATTTTCAGTGGATCCTTTAACCCGATGCGGGTATCTTTAATTCCTTCAACATCCTTCAAAAATGCTGTCTATGGCGTGTTAGTAACAAACTATTTTAATAGCTTACACTTTTATATGGTCTGAAGTTGGATTTTCCCATATTTCAAAAGCAGCTCTTTCATAACTCCCCTTAATGTCCTAACATAAGGACATTTTGTACAAGTAATTAGGAGACTGGAAAGCACCTGAATGTATTTACATTCCAAGAACATTAAACTGAATGAATTGTGAATCTTG
Organism: Talpa occidentalis; assembly: GCF_014898055.3. Taxonomy (NCBI): domain Eukaryota; kingdom Metazoa; phylum Chordata; class Mammalia; order Eulipotyphla; family Talpidae; genus Talpa; species Talpa occidentalis. The sequence continues at coordinate 117,594,950 of NW_023605194.1, forward strand.
CTCATGTGTGACCTTTGGAAACATTCACAATTGTAGCACAGTGATTAAGAAACAGGAATGTCCCCCCAGCCGCTGCAGGTCTCCAGGATATGCGACACTTCTGACACATGAATAATTTACTGAAATGAAAATCGGTATCCGCTCTTTCTCTGTAATTTGAGTCCTCTAGTTACAATTATACCAAGTCTTGGCTTCTCAAGCACACAGATGAGAAAAATTCAGTCTTTGTCTGATAGACTCTTGACACTCTGTTTAGTTGGAGAACTGGAATGTAGTTGGAGAATGGGGAAGCTACCCCACAGAGGGGCACCCCAGGGCACAAGCACTTCCCTTGATGGAGGAGAGAAATCGACTCCAGGGTTCTTGTCCCCTGGATATGTCAAGCCGTCATCACACAGACCTAGCAGGCGCTGTCTTGGACTCACTGTGGAGGCTTGATAAATACTCAGTGACAGGAAATTGGCCCTTGACCAATGTCCAAAGCATTTCACAAATACCTTGCAAGAGGGAACACTCCTTTATTAAATAGATTCTTCAGAGATGAAGACATATGACTGCATCCACCATAATTACTTATATCATTGGTAAAACACTATTAACTGGATCTCTAAATTAGTCTTATTTGTCATGCATTCAATATCACTTAATGATTTTATATCAATTCCTGCCAGGCATCAGCTGGTCTAAACATAAAACACAGACAATTCTAAATGTAGGAAGAGTAAAAAACAACACAAAGACCCTGACCTCAAAATGCTTAATGAGAAGTGCTCAGTGCTTGAGAAAGCCCAGGGCGCTGCAGAACCAGCAGGCGCTGCAAGGAAAGTCATGCACATGCAGAGACCCAGACAGCTCTCACACAGCCACTGCTCTCAAGCAAGTAGGACTTTTGAAATTTAATTTGAAATGAAGCTCTACAGTGTGAAAAGTTTTCAATAGACCTTGCACTACCGATGAGGCCAGCTTGCGCCCTCTCCACTGCTATCCACGCTGAAGAGCCCAGGACTTCCAGACTCGCCCGCAGAGATCTGTTTTCTGACCTGAGTGTGCTGGAGAAGGTCCCCGAACAAGAAGAAAAGAAACCCTGGACTGCTCAGCCCCTCAGTTTTTTTTAAAGATTTATTTATTTATGTATACAAGAACTGGGGTACAGGCCAGAGGTGTGGGGGTGAGAGGATTCACCAGAGACAGAGTGGGGAGCAGAACAAGCAGACTGACTGAAAACACTGCTGAGGGGGCAGCGGGGAGACAGGAGAGGTCTGCTGCACCCTGTGAGTAGCTCCCTGGTGGGGATAGAACTCAGGCTACAGTGGCTGGTGATAGCTTGATAATGGTGAGACTTTAACCCCTGCACCACAAGGGAGCCCCAAGAGGTAGACATTTTTAAGAAAGTAAAAACCAACAGGTTTTCTCTGATTTTGTTTATTAAAAGCATCTACAAGATAAAATACTAAAGGGGACTGCTACTTACTCAGCAACAGATATTTACATAAAGTAATTGATCTCGATTTCAATCCAATTTTACTAACATATTTTCAGTATAATTTATGAGTGCTTCATTTCGAAATACTTATTGTATTTTTAAGGTAGATTGGTAAAGATCAGTCCAATTCTCTGTTTGACTTATCTAATGCCTGAGCTTTAATTGAGTTTATCCATCAAAGTCACATTTCATTTAGAGAATGGATGTCAGGCCACAGCAGTCAGCAATGATGAAGGAAAGGACTTTAAATTAACTAACAATAGTATCTTAGAACAAAAGTGAAAGTCTATTTTCAGTGTAAGCTTAGAATTTTAGCTCGAATAAAAAATTAGTTGACTACCAAGCAATGCTCAAGTGTTAATTAAGAGTAATGTCATTATTTATTTACCTATAGCGTAGAATAGAACGATAGTGAAGCCTAGCAAAGTGTATGTCCTGGCATTCCTTTTACAGGACTGTGCTGTTATGGCAGTAAGAATTTCTAGTCACTAGATATAAATAGTGGTGATAAATGTAAAATTCAACATGCTTTGTTTACATATGGAACACTCGCTGGTGGTGATAACACTCAATATAATCAGGAAACAAAATTCTTTGATAGTCTAGACAAAAGTAGCTTCACGGATGAGCAGCAGATGGAAGGAAAACATACACATCGTCTGGATTTTGGGGGTAATTATCTTTGTCCATGGCTGGTGTGTGATTATTCTCCAATTCTAGGCGGCACGGTTGAGAGAGACACACTAAGCAGGTGGCAGAGTAAGGGCTGGGAGGGCGAGAAAACCCAAGGGGAGACTTTCGACCACCCTGGCCAACTCAGAGCAAAGTCTCGACCCTGGAGGGAGATCAGAGCAGAGACCACGTCTAGGCTTGACAAAGCTCAAGCACCATCAAGTGCCTCACAGGCCTCTCATCCAGCTTATTGTTACCATTTTCTGTTACCACATCGTTACACATTTTAAGTTTTGTCATTTGCAATTCATATGGTCTCCACCTCTCTGACCACATGTCTCGACTCCATCTGTCCTTCCGCCTCTCTCCTCTGTGGGTCCCAGCATTCCTGCCGCCTCTTCTCCCTCCCGTCTAGCTGCCCCTGTTCACAGCACCCCCTCAGTCAGTGGGGCAGGGAACATGGACCCCCCAGATTCCCCTCTAATGTGGGAAATGCGCTCAAGATGCCCCACATCTCTCCAGAGGTTCCCATCCAGGTGTTAGCACAAATGAAGCCACAAAAGTGGTCCTTGGCGCTTCATCCCATTTCATTGCCTTCAGACTGCACGGGAGTGGGGGGCTGAGGCGGGACAACTGCTCACTCCGTCCCCACACCTCAGTGCGACTCTCCGCCCTGCCCTCGGCCCCCCGCCGCGCTCCCTCTCTCCTCAGGAGGGTGACCCCGGGCTGGAGGCCCAGGGGGCCCTGGAATGGGGTCAGGGCCCTGGGTCATGGCAGCGGAGCTCAGGAGGCAAGGCTGAGGACAAGGAGTGGACCTGGGTCACCACGCCGGGCCACCTGGTCAAGGACAAGGAGATCCCGCCGCTGGAGGACAGCTTCCTCTTCTCCTGGCCCTTCAAGGAATCTGAGGTTATTGACCTTTTCCTGGGGCCATCCCTCAAGGACGAGGCTTTGAAGATCATGCCCAGGCAGCAGCAGACCCACGACGGGCAGCGGGCCAGATTCAAGGCGTCGGTGGCCATTGGGGACTATAATGGACATGTCAGGCCAGGCGTTAAATGCGCCAAGGAGGTAGCTGCTGCTCTCTGAGGGGCCATCATCCTGGCCAAGCTCCCCATCGTGCCCGTGCAGCGAGGCTACTGGGGGAACAAGATCCGCAAGCCCCACGCCGTCCCTTGCAAGGTGACCGGCTGCTGTGGCTCCGCGCTGGTGGCCTCATGCCTGCCCCCAGGGGCACTGGCATCTCTCTGCGCCTGTGCCCAAGAAGCTGCTGCTGATGGCCAGGATCAATGACTGCTACACCTCAGCCAGGGGCAGCACCGCCACCCTGGGCAACTCTGCCAAGGCCACCTTCAATGCCAGCTCCAAGACCTACAGCTCTCTCACCCCCAACCTCTGGAAAGAGACCATGTTCACCAGCTCTCCCTACCAGGAATTCACTGACCGCCTGGTGAAAACTCACACGACAGTCTCAATGCAGAGAACCCAGGCGCCAGCTGTGGCCACCACATAGTTTTCATACCAGGAAATAAAGTGAATTATGCCTGTGGAAAAAAAGAAAAAGAAAAAGAAACCACAGCATATGTGTGGAGATTTCTGGACCTACTAAACATAGAGCTTCCATATGATCCAGCAATTCCACTCCTAGGTATTTACCCAAAGGACACAGAAACATCCATTCCAAAGAGCACCTGCACCCCTATGTTTAGAGCAGCACTGTTTACAATAGCTAAGCTTTGGAAACAGCCCAAATGCCCAAAAATAGATGACTGGATCAAGAAGATGGGGTCCATATACACCATGGAATATTACTCAGCATTCAAAAAAGATAAACACATGCCATTTGCAGCAACATGGATGGCGCTGGAAGGGATCATGCTCAGCGAAATAAGCCAGAAAGAAAAAGAAAAATACCGGATGGTCTCACTCATAGCAGGAATCTAGAAAACTTAAATAAGGGACCAGGAAAATGAATAACTATAAGAAAGTGAAAATCAAAATCAACAAAAAACTATGAACCAGAGACACTTTTTGGGGGGTGAGGGGCGGGAGGGGAGGGATTGGGGTCAGAATGGGGGGGCTGCAATTGTATGGGGAATATAAAAATAAAATTTATTATTTAAAAAAAAATAAAATAAAATGAACAATGAAAAAAAAAAAAAAAGAAAGAAACCACAGCATAACCCTTCATCCTGGGTGAAGACACAGATGCAGAGTGGGAGTTACGTATTATAAAGAAATTTTAATGTATTTAGAGTATATGCCTTTTTACTGCTATTTGATAAACTTATATATAATGTGAATGGTTGTCCCTGACCTCCCCCCATAAAGTTGCCCGACAGAAGCCTGCTCCGCCGCCAGCAGACAATTCCAAAGTCAGTCTGCCCGTCCTCTGTTTACTGCTGGCTCTTCCAGGCTCTGGACTTGTAACCTTTTGGGGTCAAGGAATGCTTGCTTTTCCTACTGGGGAGCAAAGTCTATTCTTGGGCGCAGCATTGAGCTTGTTTGTAAATGTGTGCACTTTCTCTGAGTATTTGTTCTGGGTCAACAGAAAACAGCTGTTTTCAGGGTGAGCTAAAACCTTCTAGAGTAGGTTTGCACTATAATATATTCCATAGCATCTACTTTCAAATGTCTGAAATGCCTCCTTTGCTATTTAGTGGAAATTTCCAGTTGCAGTAGAAAAATCTACACTGTGATCAGAGGGACTCTGGTATCTTCTGACAAACGAAATTTTGTGGGTTTTTTTCATGAAGAGAAAAATTCTATCACTTCCAGCATTTACATATTAAATGAGTATTATAGCATCACTAGTACTAAAATATGTATGAAAGGTGAACAAAAAGTATTAAATAAGATTTAAATAAAGTGTAATAAGTCTATAGACTTTATACATCTTGATATGATTATTTTATTCCAGAATATGATTGATATGATACTTTATTGATTACTTGATATGATTACTTTATTCCAGAAGGACAAATAAATGGGGTACACCCCCCTGATTCCTTGTTCTGGGGAGAACTGCGCACAGTTATCACACGCTTACCCTGCTCCTGTGACTGAACCCTAACAGGCAGTGGACGCGTCAGCTTCCTCATAAGCAAAACAAGTCAAGACTTGTCTTTAATTCTGTGTGCATGAGACTCAAATAAGAAATGACTTGTGACTACTAAGGCTAGTGTCCTTGCTAAGGGCTGATCTAATAAATGATGGAATCGCCACAAAACGCAGACACATGAAATAAAACAAGTGAAGAAAATCAAGTGAGAATCACGGGAAAGCATCCCCCCAGCCCCCACTTCCTCTTATCACCTGAGACTGGGTAGTAGAGACATACACTCTCCACAAAATAAAACCATCAACCACCAGCACATTTCTATATTTGAACACGGCATGCTTTGGTTTGCTTATAGCAAAACATTTTCTATGTAAATGCATTGCTTCTGCTGAAGCTGAATTCTTGTCAAATGCAAAATGCATACAAAGTAGCTAGAATCCAGCCAATAATAGCACATTATCTCCCAGGCCCGACCTTCATTAAGAAAATGCAGTGCCACATTAAAACGTGTGAAGAGTAATTTAAATGATGACTCCTTCGATGGAATAATAAGAGTTTGTCATATTTATAACAAGTACAGACTCAGTCAACAACAGCAGAATCGCATGCGTTTCTGAATCATTCCGTAGAAACCAGCAAAATCTTTCGTGGGCAGTGATTAGAGGTTGGGCAGGTGAAGGTCGGGGAGAAGGGAGGGAGACCTGGAAGTTCCACATACTTGCATTTTTTTCTAACATGCTTTCATTTTGGAATCATATTTTTTCAGGCCCACAATGAAATCCGTCTCTTTCCTGCTTGCGTTGCCCGTAGTGCAGACTTCAGTGTTTTCTGAGCTTTGTAACTCGGCCGCTGCTTCTGCCCTGGGTATTAATATGAAACAGAACCTCCATGTTGTCATCCACTGCACAAGCAAAGCTCTCACGGCCCAGCAGCGGGGACTCGCCGTCAGGCTCCGCTAGAGTGACTGGTGAGCTGAAGCTCGACTTCCCAGCCCCAGTCACCACACGTCTAGAATCTTAGAGGGATGCTAGTGAATGAAGTCGGAGAAGAAAGACAAGCACCGTCTGATTTCACTCCAGTGTGCAATATAGAAAAAACCAACAGATGAGCGAAGATGAGCCACTCCCTGCCCGGCCAGGGAGTGGCCAGCAGCGGGGACAGGCACAAAGAGGCCGAGGAGCTGGGGACAGATGTGGACTTGGAGCGGCGACACCAGCTCCGGCAGCACAACTCCTGCTCGGTACCAGTGATCATCACAAGGGAGCGGACACGCTGACCCAGCGCCGGGCTGCCCGCGTGGAAGCACAGCCTGGACAGCAGCGCTGCGAGAGAAGACGCGACACTCTCCTGAGAAGGGCAGGGACTAACGAGCGGGCAGGACAAAGCATTCGAACAAGAAGGAGTTGATGACCCCTGCCTGGCGGTTAAGTCCCTGGTTCCTCAGGAAATCCTGGGGCAGCTCTGCCTTGGGCCCAGTGAGCTGCCTGTGGTTGGGTTTGCAGCTGAACAAACAGTGGACGTGGTTCCGCAGCTGGCCTGGCCCTTGCACGCCCAGAGTCCTGCTGAGCACCAGAGGTGTGCATGGGCCAGCGCAGCTGCTCACACGCCTGTGGGAACGAGCAGGAAAGGCTCTTTCTTTCTGGTTCGGAATCCAGATACACCAGTTTCCACCAGGCAAACAGCCTGAGCGCACGCTCGGCCCAGGCCTCTCTGGAAACTGGGCCGCAGCTGCCGGCTCTCCAGCCCCGCGGGTCTCGGGCTTGGACTCCAGAGGCGGTGATCAAAACCGCCCCCCGGGGAGAAACACTTTGCTGTTTGTGACCAGCCTGTTGGGTCAGCGCAGACCCCGGCCCCCTCGCCAAACCCTCTTGTCATATGTTATTTGGTTTCAATCACGTTGTACCTTGTAGCCAGAGATGTCAGAGGACAAACGAGCAGGTCACTAATGTCACAGAGTGTGAAGTCACATGATTCAGAAATGTCTGGCCTCTCAGCTTAAGTATCATGAGAAAAATACACACTGAAGTTTCTCACTAAAACAAAAATTAATCAGAACTACTTGACATTTAAGTTAAATAAGCAATATTAGTTAGAAAAAGTGGTTGTTACCAACTCTAGTAAATCTGCATTCAGAGGACTTTTTCTGCAATCACAGGTTCTATATCGATCCAATTTATCTATGTATCGATCTACCATCTCTATATAATTTTTATATATAATTTTTAAATCTTGACACAGACCTCTATACCAACATCTCTATCATCTAACTGGCATTATCTACATCTATACGTATAACTTAACACCCAGGGATACATGTCTAGAGCTAACTAGTGATCATTTGTGTTTAGTATTCCACTATGCAAACGTGGGCTAAGTTTTTGACTACATGACTATATGTTCTTGACTATATGTCAGCAGACCAATAAATTCCATATACACCAGTGGCTGAATAGTCATAGAAAATAAAGACAAGGCCGATGCATATGAAATAAAAGATATTTACAGAGTCCTTCCTCCAGGGTGCTCTCTGAATTATTTTTAAGTATTATAGTAACATGGTAAAAGTCACCATCCACAAAGACCTAACAATCTATTTGAGGAGGACTAGTGAGGATTTAAACAACAGCTCAGGAAGACAAATAACTTCAAGAGCACAAAGATTTTTTTCTGTAAAGCATTAATTATTAAATTAATTACAACAGTAAAGGATTAGATGTTTTTGGAAAGACTTTTTACAAGTTTTTCTGTTTCTCTATATTTTCATACTTTCTCTTGTTTTCTCTGATAGCGCATTACATAATTATTAAGAAAAAACTTGCAACCTTACTTTAAAAGTATCATCCACTTGTCACTGTTCTAGCCAGACACCATACAGCTGTGTGTTTTTATTTCACCCCGTGTTCTCACGTGTGCATAACCTTTCTGCATGTCTGTGTATGACCTGTCCAGATAGAGTGAGTCACCAGTAAATGTCTCCATTTTTAAATGTATCCCTTTAAACTTGAAAGTGAATGGACATAGATTGAATATAGATAAATATCAGAGTGTTATCTGATTAGACAGATGCCTATTTGGGATCCCAAAGGCAAAATGTGGAGCAAGACAAATCCTAAACATATTGGTAGCCTGTGATTTAGGGATACGGTAAGAAACAGGATTAGGAAAATGTGTTCTCCATCGTGGGGTGTAACACAGAAGCTTGGCTAAGATAGTCGGTCTCGAGATAAACTTCTGAAGGTTAGAAGCAAGAGAAAAAAGTGACATGTTAGGGTAAACAAGCATCCAAGAAGAACTCTAAAAATAATCTATAGGCTGACAACTCGTTTAAGGAGTTATTAAATATAGTACAATTTTGATCATGGAAAACTAATCCATGGTTAGTAAAAATATACAAGAAGTAAATAGGATAAATAACCTAACCTAACAATTATGCTTACTATCAGATATCAACAAAGAGGACATAAGAAAATTTCAGCATTCAATGGCACAAAATAAGAAAATAAATATACAAAGATATGTATTTTAATGAGTTTACACTTTATCAAAATACATGTATGTACATTTGGTGTAAGATTTTGTTTTTATAGCAAATTTGATATTGAATTTTCCAAAATATTGCCTTTGTCTTATTTAACATATCCCAATAAACAAAAAACAATATCTTGTTGAGAATAAGAAAGTAATTTTTCATGCACAATATGTCCATCATTCAATGACCTTTTATTTTATATTTTAAGTCAACATTTTTAAAGAGTATGTTCTTTGCCTTAAAAGGATTTCTGATTTACTTTGTATGAGGTTAGTACTGAGTGGTTAAATATGTTGATTTATTTTCTGTCTCTGTCCCCCAGTATTGCAGCATTCTTTTTTCAAGTGGTATTCAAAATCTCAGGAAAGATTAATATAGCCCAAATAACGGAGGCACACTTTTAAACATTAGCACTGCCCTTTACCCATCTTGTATATTTCACTTTTATTTGTTTAAAATATGAGCTTGCCACGTGGCTGCAAGCATCTGGCATACAGATGGAGAATTGTGGGTACCAAAATATCAGATCTATTTTGGTGGAGTTACGAATACCCCTGCGTATGTTGTCTTTGAAAAAAGGAAGTTTGATGGTTTCATGAAAAGTACAAGCAAAAATTCTAGCATGTTATTGTTAACTTGGAAAAATCATGTGGATGCATTAATGAATGTCACATAAGGCAAAAGTCTTTGGATAAGATACAATTATCTATATCTTAAAATAACACTTTGTATCTTAAAAATAGTAAAATAGCACTTCTGAAAAATCAAGTGTCATCTTTAGGTGGAACAGCTGATGATGGTCTTCAGGGCACAGGTAAAGGTGTTACCTTTGGCAAAGAAGATCGATGTTTCCTCCAGTAAACTACATGTCCATAGAGAGAAAAACATAGGATGCAAGATCATCCACTGAGATGTTTTGATGAACAGATGAATGAATAAATCAAAACAATGTTTTAAAGCCAACATCATCAAGAACTTGATAGAAACCCAAATAGGGATGTTGCAAAGAATTACCAAGCACTTTCTCTTGGATAAAACAGTCTCAAAAATTGCAAATTTATTTACCACGTAATGCTTTATCTTTTGATTTCTTTAAATAAGTTGTAACGTTTTAAAACTTGAGCCTGTAGGGCCTCCCCGGTGGCGCAGCGATTGAGCGCTGGGTTGTGAAGCTGCCCGCAGCCTCTGCGGCGCCGGTTCGATCCCCGGCTGCTCCCCGGCCACCGGAGGAGGGTCCCGCGTGGCACGCAGGCCTCTCCTGCCGCCCGCTGCTCCCCTCAGCAGTGTACTTCGTCAGTCTGCCTGCTCTGCTCCCCGCTCTGGCTCTGGTGAATTCTCTCACCCTCCCGCGCTTCTGACTCTACCCAGTGCTTGTATAAATAAATAAATAAATCTTTAAAAAAAATAAATAAACTTGAGCCTGTAGCTGATGGCTACTACTACAGATTGTTTTGAATGCACTGGAGAGAGAGCCTCTACATTTCATTGAAAGTGAAACTTCAAATACTCTTCACAAGTGCTTGAATGCCACAATTGGGGGTTGTACACATGCACAACATATATGTGATGTATACACGGATATTATATCTGTGCCAGCCACGTAGTGACTGTGGGAGCCACAGCCTTGGCTGACCGTGTGAACATAGGTAAGCATTAAAGACAGCAAACACCAGGGTAAAACACATCACGATGCTAGAATAGTTTCCAGGGAGACAGGAGAAAGCTCTGTTCTCACACTTTTAACTGAGATGACTTGTCTATAAATACTGAATCAATAGGAAGTTAATTAAATTCTAAGAAAAAAGGGCCATCTTTGAGGATAAGTCCATGGCATTTGAGTTAAATTATTTGTTCTGAAAGATTTTCCATTTGAAGCTTTTTTCATGTCTGTAGTAGTCCAGAAAAACTTAATCCACATTTACATCTAAGCACTTTATCCATGAAGAAGATAGAGTCATTAGCCCCAAGAATTTCACTGAAAGTCACTTGAAAGTAAATCAGATGTCGGCACTCTATGTTGAACAGCATGTAACTTCAGGTTTATCCTAAAGTTTTAAATCTCATTTCAGCATGTCAATGCTTTCCTTTTGCCCCTCTGACTCTTCAAGCTTTTCATCAATTAACTCCTTTTTTGATGGCAAGGAGAGTCACACCAGATTATTGTCATGCTCAAGAATTCATTCCAGAAATTAAATCATGGTGTCTACTGAACTTCCCTTGGGCTCCTGATCCCAAAACACCCTACACAATGTCACAGGAGCCATCCACGTATACATCACATATGTTGTGTGTGTGTACAGAAATGACATACTTTGTGCTTAATTTTCCCTTCCCTCAGCTTAACAAAGCAGCATTAGAACTGGACAGGCATTTCTCTCCTTTGTAAAAGCAAAAAGGAATTAAATTGCTTTGGAAGAAATTCCCTTGCATTACTCCCAAAAGCTCTCCATACTCCAAGCAAAGTTTCCAATCTGTATTTTACTAAGTGAAGAATGAATCATTTCCAAAGATTTTCAAAAATAATTAGAAAATACAAAAGCCATTGTTTGCTTGATAAAAATGAGAGCAATTTGTTGCAAGTGTTTATTCAAAATAAAAGAGATCATAGAAAAGATGTGTTCAATCCCTGGCAAACAAAAGAACGCAAATAAGTGTGCAATTTGAGAGCAGTGCATGCTTCCAAACTATTGACACCATGGATAAACAATTGATTAATGATCAATTTGACCAATTATAACTATTGCCATCTCAAAAATTACACCAATCTGTATTCCAGACATCCTTGGGTTGGGTTTGGTTTTGTGTTTGGGAGTTTGATTTCTTTTGTTTGTTTGCTTGCTTGCTTAATGCCTCAACTGCTTTCTTTGCAAGACAAAGATTTTGGCAAGTGAATTATCCACTTAAGTAATGTGAATATAAGGTACTTTATTTTCACTAATATACTGACTCTATAAAAGTATAATATGAAAAAGTGTTTAACGTAAATACACAAACAACTCCATCTTGCTGTTAACAGCATTGCACAGTGCTTACAAGGTGGCTGTAAGAATCACAAAATCTACAAAATCCTGAGTTTGAGACTCGTCACTGCCAGCCACTTAGGGCCATGACGAGTGTGGCGGCTGTTTCTTGCCAACCTTCTTTCTTAGACTGATGCAAAGAGGTGGGGCTTGCAGTCTCCAGTAACTGGACAACCTCTACCCCTGGCTGATCAAATTTAGGTCTGTGCCTCTCCATACCTCAATGTGTATGGTGTAGGGTTGCCATGTAGTTTGTTGCCAAAACTAAGTCTCTTTTTGTGAATAATTATGCTTCCAGAACAGGTACAAATTGGCACTGAGGCCAGAGAACCAGGGAAGTCTGGAGCCCCAGCGAGCCTTCCCCGGGGAGCGTTCCCAGACCTTCCCAGGTCCCAGGCTGGCCCCCTCCCCTCTTGCTGAGCATCCCCCAGAGCAGAATTCAGGGCTCAAAAAAAAAAAAAAAAATGGAAGTTCTAAAGCTCCACAGCAGAGTCTATCAAAGAGCTCTTGGTAGGCAGAGCAGGCAGACACTTAATCACAGCTTTTGCAACAAACAGCCTTTTTCTGCTGCAGTATATTCTGATCCCTCAGCTGTGTGCTTGGTGAATGCAGTTCAGACCTTAAAGCGCGTGTAAGACTTAAACTTTGTCACCACCCTAAGGGGAACAGCTCGGAGCCACGGATGGAGAAACACAAGACCGATGGCAGCGCGAGGGCTGGCCAGGGCGGGGAAGGCGTGCCAGGGCACGCGGGTGGGCACCCGCGGGAAGCAGGGTTTGGGCCCAAGAGCAGAGTGACCCCGAGGGCAGCAGCACAGCTCAGCGCACACGTGCACAGGGGCTCTGCGGGTTCTCCTCCCGCTGTTGAGGTGTAGAAGGGGGGCACCCGGGCTCTGCCGTGCAGCCAAGCCTGACCACACGTTCCCTAAGACACCCTTGAGGCCGCTGCCCTGTAAGCCACAGCAGCCCTCAGGCGAGAATGGTGTCTCCTCATTGTTTCAGATAAAAATTTGCGAAAACGCTAATTACATAAAATAGCCTTAGATGCCCAAGTCCTGCGTCTTTGCCCAAGAGGCAAAGTTAGGAATTGAGATCAATCAAATCGCGATTCTCTCTGCAGCCTGCCTGTTCCTCACCTCTTCTCTCTCCCCTACCGGTGAAAGATCAATGGGATCGATTAACTTCACAGCTTCTCATTGAAATTAGGAAAATAAAGTCCGCAGCTCAGGTGGGTTACTCCATGCCGGCAACAGGAGCCAGGCGGCCAGTATGTCAGGTGTGTTTCAAGGGAATTGAGAAGGTGTGTTTAGAGTAAAAATTGGGGCAGACTGACACTACGGCCGATGGGCATCACTGAAAGTGGGCGAAAGGCACAGGAAACCAATATCTGAAGAATTTGGAATTTTTTTAGAAAATTGGTACAAGGTCTCCCACGTGACTTGATAATCAGTAATACATCGCGCTTAGAATCACCAGGCGCTGGAGGGACGTCCTCTTTATCCGCATCACTCCAGACCTTGCCAGAAATCGCTGCCTAAAGTCTCACCACTACAGACACGCAGGGTATGGCTTCGAGAAGGTGAAATTCGCTCCATGTCCGAAATAGAACATGAAGAGGCACCATGTCAGCTTAGACAGGGATGGGGTGTCAACATTTTACTTGAAAGGGATTATCTTGTACTTCCGCATAAATCATTCTAATGATGTTGTTTCAAGGGATAATGAGACCTTTTGTTTGGCTTAATGTTCTTTTAATTGGAGAGAAAAACATTTAACCTTGCTCTATTTTCCATCTCAGTAATATCCAACAGACGGTGAAGAGACCATGAATGGCGCGTCCATGTGTATGAAAAGGACTTGGCTTGATCCCCGTCTGTTTGTGCCAATCGAACATGCCAGCATTCAAACTCCCAAATAGGCCATCAGGGCCACGTGCCTAATGAAATAGGACTGGCCTGCTGGTGTCCTCGTTAGCGCTATTTTAAGAGAACACTGGCGTGAGTGCAAGTTCCAGGAAAACTGACTTAAGCTCCTTGGGTTTGAACATTAATTTGAGTTAGTGCCTCACCATATCTGACTTGCCCTTCACTTTATGTCTGCAGCACAAAGGCCTGTGGTCTCCCCGTCTTGGAAGCACATTCACCACAGGTTGCAACTAACATTCCCCTTCCTAATACCCAGCAAGTCTTCTTCTAGGACGGAAATGCATAAAAAAGCGTCAAATGGGAAGAGGCCGCGTACAAGATACCTGCACGATAGAAGCTAATTGCCCAATTCGGAAAGTCGTCTCTGCCCTACAAAGCTATTCATTGTATTTTTAGTGAAATAACAGCTCTCCTACCTGTTTGCGTTGAATTTTAAGGGAACTCATTTTCTTTGATGGAGTAATCATTTCAATTTACAAATTTAATGCATCCGTATGAAATCTGCTGTCTCTATCCCCACCCGGCCCGTAAAACAGAAGGCATTTTAGTAACTAAATGTGGAATAACTTCAGTCACACTAGAAGAAGGACTCAGAACCATAAGCTAAGTAAGCCTTGGGCTGTGTTACTTACTGGTTTTTTCTTTTCTTTTGCTACTGAATTCCAAAATGTGCAGCTACCTCATTTTGGGACAGGGATTTGGAAACATTTGCCCTAATGCACTTAATAGTTGACATAAAATATCAAAAATAAAAACAGGCTTATGCACACATTTCTAGGTGACTTGTGTGATAAATGTTGATGACAGGATTTGTCTTGAGTTGACTCAATTAACCTGCGATCATCACAAATGAACACACAGTCAATTCCAATCAACACTCTGAAGAAACATTTTCGATTTGCTCTCGCCTAAACAGCCAGTTCCTACTGAAGTGCTAGACACGTACAAGATGGTCTAGAAACGAGATTTGAAAAAATAAAGGATGTGAGTTCTGAGGGAATGACCAATTCTGCATTTTTATGAAAATATCCTAAAAGCCACCCAAGGACTCCGGCGCCCTGCGCTTCCTGGAGAAGCAGCATCACTGGCTATAAGCTGACAACTAGACCAATACTGCCTAGGAATACACATTTAAAAATATTTGTTAAAATGTCAATGATCTGAAGCGTATTCATTGACTTTTGTCGTGAGTCCTTGTCCAGAGCCAGTGATACCCCGATTCTACGTGACAGCCGTGGGCGCCCAGAGGGAGGAGTTCTAAATGGTACAAAATGGAGGTAAATGAAAGGATTTTAAACCTTATATTTGTTTCAGGTGAGGCACGTTATTCAGCTGAAAGGCGAGGGGCCTTTAAAAAAAACTAAAATATTTACCGTGAGCTAAATGGAATGGTCACTGGTTCTCAACTAACTGCTATACAAAGCTGACAGTAGCGTTTCAAAATGAGAGCGTTGCTTGCTTGAGCGAGAGGTCGAGGGAAGTCAGATCCAACAGACCCTTCCTGAGCGGGATACCAAGCCGCCGATGGGTTTGAGGCAGAGAGTAGCATGTGTCACTGAACAAGAGGCAGTGAGAACAGAGCCTGGAGCGCGAGACTCCCCAAAGAAGTTGAAGATTAAGCAAAAACCAAATCAAATAATTCGAATACTTGGCTGCTCTTTCCTCTCTTTTGGAGGAGCCGTTCAAATATGATCAATGAATCAAGCTTAGATGATGTTTCCCAAAAGAGATACGGAAAATCAAAGTTCTTATTTTTTGAATGTTCCCCTAGAACTCGCTGCAATCTCTGCCACGTGATTACTCTTTTCCCTGTTGCTTTGCCCCAATTGCGGTGCAGGATGGAGCTCGGGGATGGCAGCGGCCTGGCTGCAGGAAGGAGACCCCCATCAGGGCGCAGGGCCCCGGGGAGCCTGCGCAGGGGTCGCGGAGCGTGGAGCTGCCTGTATTCGAGGGCATCTGTTTTTAAAACCCAACCTACATAGAAATAAAGTAAATCTTTCTATCCCTGTATGTGTATTTTCATTATTTCTAACTGCATCATAGCGTGCCCTGGAAGACAGGCTTTACGGCAACAGGAAGGTGACCCACAGCAGTGCGGGGTCAGCACAGAGCTCAGATGTGCCGAGTTAGTGTCCCTCTACAGCCCATGAAACAGACCCGAGGTCACACAGGACAGGGCGAAGACTGTGCAGCTTCAGAGAAAGCACAGCCCTGCCCGGCGCCTCTCAGCCTCCTCGCTGGACGTTCACGCCAGTCTGGAAGGTTTTCTTAAGGAGGCGCCCTGCCCTTCAAACGCTGCAGAGGCCGTGGCAGGGGTTTGCTGAGCCGGGCCTGCACCGTGTACAGAGCTGGCTGGTTAAACTGCAGGTGCCGTCCCTGTCCCTGGCCACCTCCCTGCCCTGTCCTCCAGGTGAGGTAAATCCACCCGCTCCATCCTGGCATCTCTAACAGTGAAGTCACCATCGCTTACCTTCCACTCACTCACTCACGGGTCGGCGTGTGAGGAACAGCGAGTTCTTCCAGATCCTCTCCTGAGCCTGGAAGTCCCCCCTGGGCCTCCAGGCAGACGGGGCGGCCGGGAGAGGGGCCCTGGGCCAGTGCCCGAGCTCTGCGCCCCGCATCCTGCCGAGGTTCATGCGTGTCCTGGGATGTCGGGACCCTTTTCTACCTTTTTCTTGGCTGTTCTCCCGCTCGCGTGTCCTCCGAGCCTGCTCTGTCAAGCTTCCTCTGATTCTCTACTCTTTTCTCATTTGTCTTTTCACTTCCCCACCTGGTGATCTCTCGCTGCGCTTGCTCCGTAACAAACCAGGTGAGGTTTGGGTAATTATGGAATTAAGCTTCAGACACCCCGCTACCACGTTCAAAGCCTATAAGCAGCCTTTTCCCTCTTGTTTCTGTTGCTACCAAATATACAGACTCAGTGTTCAGCTGCACGTAAGCAAGGAAACCAGCCCCCGTGTGAGCGAGGGCCGGGATCCATGCGTGTGCCCGCGTGTCGTTCACTCCAGGACTCCCTGCTCTGCCCCTTCAGCCTTTCTCTTTCTTTTCACTTCTTCTTAAACATGGATTTAAATGTTTACTTTGTATCTTTTCTGCATGTAAATATGTCAGGTTAGTGAATTCGCATCAGTGTAATTACAGTCATATATATTTAAGTATAAAAACATAAATCACTCCTAGATCAGAAAACAAAAAACAATCAATATTTTCCCTTTTAAAGTTCTCCATTTGGGGCCTCCCAGGTGGCACAGCAGGTTGAGCGCAATGCTGTGAAGCTGTCTGCAGCCTCTGTAGCGCGGTTCCATCCTGGCCGGCCTGGGAGCTACCCACACGGCGTGGCAGACCTCTCCTGCCTCGCCTGCTGCTCCCCTCAGCAGTGTTTTCAGTCACTCTGCCTGTTCTGTTCCCCACTCTGTCTCTGGTGAATCCTCTCACCCTCCTGCACATCTGGCCTGTACCCTGGTTCTTATATGCATAAATAAATCTTTATAAAAAAATAATTACTTTAAAAAAATACATAAAGTTCTCCATTTGGAAATGGTTTCTACTCAGAAAGACTTACCAGCCTGAATATTTAAAGAGCTATTATTTTCAGTCTCTTCTTCTAAAAATAAGTGGTGATTCAAAAAATAAAAAGGATCAGCCTGTACTGCGACATTTATTCCTTGTTTCTTTCTCCCATCTCACTATTTCATTGTCTTAGCATATTTGTGTTTATTTATAAATAAAAGAATAACAACTGGTCACAAAAGAATATGACAAAAAGTGTGGTTATTTACAAAGAATGAAATGATTGTTAAAGCTATAACTGCAGGGAAGTAGGAACTACTTTGTGAAACATGCATGTGAGACTCTACATTCTGCGAGCTTCTTTCCTTCCATGTGCGTCTTCAGGGAAGGAGGCTGTGTTGCAGACATGAACACCACATCTGGCTCACCTGCAGGCGGTGGGCAAGCTGAGTTTGCTAAAACCTCGGGGTGGGTATTTCCAATCCATGATCCACCTTTCTACTATCACGGGAAGCCATGAAGGGAGGTATCTATAGTCATCATCTCTTTTCTAATTTACACCTCCCACACACTTGTATGTGCTCCTCCAGTGGGTGGAGAGAAAGCTACCATGTCGGAGGCAGAGCTGACTATCAGGTGGGCAGGACGATGTGCAGCGCTCACAACTACAGTGCAGGGCCTCCCTGGTGGCACAAGGGATTAAAGAAGCAACCTATAAAGCTAGAGTTCCATCCCCAGCCAGGGAGCTAAAGTCACTATGGAAAATATTCATAGCTTTTTTTTTTTTTTTTTTTTTTTATAAATTTTATTGTTATATTCCCCATACAATTGCAGCCCCCCCATTCTGACCCCAATCCCTCCCCTCCCGCCCCCGCCCCCTAAAAGTGTCTCTGGTTCATAGTTTTTTGTTGATTTTGATTTTCACTTTCTTATAGTTATTCATTTTCCTGGTCCCTTATTTAAGTTTTCTAGATTCCTGCTATGAGTGAGACCATCCGGTATTTTTCTTTTTCTTTTTGGCTTATTTCGCTGAGCATGATCCCTTCCAGCGCCATCCATGTTGCTGCAAATTGCATGTGTTTATCTTTTTTGAATGCTGAGTAATATTCCATGGTATATATGTACCACATCTTCTTGATCCAGTCATCTATTTTTGGGCATTTGGGTTGTTTCCAAAGCTTAGCTATTGTAAACAGTGCTGCTATAAACATAGGGGTGCAGGTGCTCTTTGGAATTGATGTTTCTGTGTCCTTTGGGTAAATACCTAGGAGTGGAATTGCTGGATCATATGGAAGCTCTATGTTTAGTAGGTCCAGAAATCTCCACACAGCTCTCCACAGCGGTTGGACCAGTTTGCACTCCCACCAACAGTGCAGAAGAGTTCCTTTTTCTCCACACCCTCGCCAGCATTTGTTGTTGCTAGTTTTTTTAATATGTGCCATTCTCACTGGTGTGAGATGGTATCTCATGGTAGTTTTGATTTGCATTTCCCTGATGGCAAGTATCTCATGGTAGTTTTGATTTGCATTTCCCTGATGGCAAGTGATGTTGAACATTTTTTCATATGCCTGTTGGCCATTTGCATTTCCTCTTCAGAGAAGTTTCTTAGTGGCCTGATTGCTGGTGATGAGGACCCGGGAGGCTCAGCAGGTGCGCTGGGTTCTGGGGCAGGCGGAGCCCGTGGACTCGCTCAAGGTGGTGACCGGGAGGGCACACGCGGACTTTGTGCTGCCGACTGAAAAGAGTGGGACCCGAAGATTATCGCTAATGATAATAATAGTTCTTCTGGCCAAGGTGCAGAAAAAGGATCTTTGTGTTTTTAAATTCGAGGAAATAAAGGAAAGTCAAGAGAAGCTTACAGACAAACCCAATTCTGATTCTTTTGGAAAAAAATCACATAGGTTTATATATTTTTTAAATTGACACATATCAGATGGTACGTAAATTACAATATTAAAAATTGTTATGAGATATAATGTATTATTCATTAATACAATAAATACGTCGCATAGTTTTATTCAAGCGGCTATATATGTTAGACATTTTAAATTTTAATTTCCTAATGAAATGAGAAGTTAATACATCGCCTTGCCTTTATGTTACTAGATGACATAAATTAAAACTATATTTGGCACTTCTTTATAAATAATGATATGCTGTGACTACTTTGCTTAAAACTATATTATTTTAATGGAAACCTGTTCCATTAACATCTTAACACATGCATAAACGTGCTTGGAAAACCCTTTTCCCCTAAGAGGAATAACTTACTTAGCTGAGATGCTCTCAACAGAAAGTGACCTGCAGAGCTCATAAAGGCAAGACGTGAATGTCTACCCCAGACAGACAGGATCATGAACAAGGGGAGAATATCTTTTAGGGGATGTGAGCAGCACCGTGGGGGTTGGGCGAAACCAGGCCTGCAGGCACCCCAGGGCCCGGCTGGCAGCTGGAGGCAGCACCCACCTGGATGATAAGATTCATACAGAAGAAAAGTAAAGAAACAAATGTAACAAGGTGAAGTAGGGAGCGAGCTGTGGACAAAACATCTCCTCACCCGCCTCACAGCCTTGCATCCGCGGTGAGCCCGGGGACAGAAGAGACTAAAGTAGCGCTTGACCCTGAAGATGGCCTTGGCCTTCCTGCCACGGGAGGGAAGATGCCTCGGAGCCCCTGAGGGTCTCTGGTCTTCCACCCCCAGTTCCGCTGCTCACCAGCAGAGCTGCCCAGGGCTGCTGCCGAGGAGGCTCTCCAGGCCGCCAGCGCCCTCCCCTCTGCCCGAGCAGGTGCCAGAGACACGTGTGTGTGCAAAGCAGATTTCGCCAACACACCGTCTCCAGGTCCACCTGGTGGGCAGCGTGTGCCGCGCGCGGCGTGGAGACTGCGCAGAGCTATTGCGGGTCATGCTCAGTGTTTGCATCTCCTAACGGTTCAGCACGGCCCTGCGTGCCCGCCGTGTGCCCCGGAGCCCGGGCTGCTGCCTGGTGCCTGGTGAGCCCCCAAAAATATTTTTTAAATGAATGAAAACAAAATTCTTGGATTATGTATTTTTTTTCCTCTTGTAAATCCCGAGAAGGGGAAATCAAGGAGAACATGAGCCAGCCCCTGGCGTCTGTCGCCCTCCCTGCGGAGACTCCCGTCGGCTCTAAAAGCTCCACTCGGCTCATCTGGAAGGCAGAGGACACCGGCCTCTGCGGTGCGGCTCTGCTTCAGATCGCCACTGTCGTGAGAAGCACACCTAGGTCTAATTGCATCCAATTAAGATAAAATCAGAATACACTGCTGATGCTATTGACTTCATCAATCTAATGCTCAATTACAGGAGGAGTCCGAGCCGCTGCCAAGCGCCAGACCACGGTTGCCTCTCCCAGAATTTCTTTTGCGAAAGGAGCCCCCGTGATAGATCAGCGCGAGCCCACGAGGGTCAGCTGCCCGCGCCTCGCGGCGTGTGTTCCTGCGGGATAATTTATGCCGGTGCCTTTCCTCGTCTGAAGGCGCTCCTGGCCGCATATGGCCCAGGACTGAGGTGTCTGCATTTCTCAAGACAAATGTTTGTTGGCAAAGGCTTGACTGGAAAAAATGACAAGGGACAGATTTACTCTGTAACATGAAAACCGAGACTTCTGAAGCAGCTCCAGCCGCGTGAGGGCGGACAGGCTTGGCTTCCAAGTCAGAGCATTTGAGAGAAGATTTTTGCACACGATGACAGGACACGGGGACGCCTGGGGGAGGGGCTGGGAGCGCTCCTAGGTGTTGAGAGAAGAAAAAAGATGCAATTTGATAGGTGATCGCTCGTCTCTCCACAAATGACACCGCAGCGACTTGCGGGGCGCCGGCCTCTCTGGCCGCCAGGCCCAAGTCTGCGGTCATGGCCCGGCTGCTGCTCCAGCTGCCACGATGCACGTCCTGGGCGAGGAGACACCTGTCTTCTTCCCTGGGGACCTGCTGCTCACCCTAGCGCCTCCACGATGGCAAGGGGCGCCCCAAGCCCACCGGTCCCCCCTTCGCACCAGTCCAGCCGGCAAACCCAGGCGCACAGGCTCACCCCTCAGCTCGTGCCCGCCACGGTCTCAGAGCCTCCCTCGCCCGCCGTGGGTTGTGGGGCTGATCCCCTCCGTGTCCCCCTGCTGCTGTCAGCCTTGCTCGCCAGGTCTCCCAGGCTCTTCAGATTTGCCCGAGGCACAGGGTCCCCAGAATCCTCTGCAGCACCCCCAATGAGCCTCCCGGAGCAGCACCGGGGACTCCTCTGAAGTCAGCTTTCCTGACGTCCCAATACATGTGAAGTTTAACATGACACTTTCCTGGGTGTCCCCATAGATGGTTTCTAGATTTAGGGTCTTTGCTGACTGCCGGTCATCAGCCAGCGGGTTCCGGGGGGAGGCCACGTCCATGTGCGTGGGCAGCTCGGCCAGCCAGGTGGAAACCCCCTCGCCCCACCAGGCCACGGCTGGACATGGCTCGCTCCCCTGGGGATTGTATCGTGGGTCTCAGTTTCTCCTCAGGGTCCTTAGAGACACGTGAGGGGAGAGGCCGAGGCAGCGAGCGCCGTGGGGAGAGGGTGCAGGGACAATGCCGGGGGCCCCAATTTATAGTCTCAGAGGGAGGAGCTGGCAACAGAGACTGAGGGAGAGCAGTGAGTGAGGCTGAAGCTCAGGCCCGGTGGTGGCATCAGGGCTGAGCAGGGCCTTGGGGGAGGAGAAAACCGCTGAGACGTCAAGGGAGAGAAAGTCAGAAAGTTGCTCTGGACTTGGGGCGCAGAGGCTAGTTTTGATCTCGACAAGCAGCCCGAGGGCACCGCTGGACAGCTGGCGACAGTGAGGGCAGATCAAAATTTCAATGACTTTTCTGCAGCAGGGGGTCAGTCAGAGACATGAGGACTTCAGGGGCGGCCCCGACCCGGGAGCTCCAGTTTCCCGCAGGGGCAGGGGAGAGTCCAGACGGCAGGAGAGCGGGGTGCTAGGGGGAGCAGTGCCCGTCAGGCCGGGGTGGGGGGATCCTTGCTCCTTGCTGGGCGCGGGGGCACCGGTGCAGACACAGGCCCAGCGCGGCTTGCACTAGCGCTCAGGGCCCTGGCCTCCTGCTGTCTCCACGTCATCCTCGCTGCCGGTGGAGCTGGACGGAAGCGAGGATTTTGACGTTCAAAGGGCGAGACCGAGAGAGACTGATCGGAGGCAGCGTGGGCTGCTGAAGAAGAGCAAGTTGACAGGCTTTGGGGCTCATGATGGGTAAGAGGCGGGAGACGTGGAGGTGGAAGGAGAATTCGACAGTAGCTGTTACTTCCTCTCTTACCGGACAAGGGGTGACATCTTGCTACTCCCTGAAGAAAGTTCCTTGGAGGAGGGAACGTTTCAAGGGAAAAAATGATTCTTGTGGGATCCCATGGAGTAGTGCGGTGACTTTTTATTAATGCTGCGATTTTAGACCTAGATACAAATCTCCATTCGGCATAATCACCATTCGGTGATTTTTTTATTTCAATGAACAGTAATGGCCAGGGTGCCATTTTAATTATGATTTGTTTAGCCTCTAGACATATGAAAAAAATAGAATGCATTTAACATATAAGTGCAGAAATTGCTTCTGCTAAATTAAACAAACATTAAAACACCTAACCTAACGCTCCACAGCCAGACGCGGTAGCAGCACCTCGAGAGCAAGCAGTAGATTCTGCCCAGTCACACCTGCTGCAGCTGTTGGAATAACTGACCGTGATGGGGGAGGTGACTTAGCTCAAAGTCTTAAAGGACGTAAACTGCATTTCGTTCATCTAATTGATAATCGGACCCATCTATAGGCAGGGATATATTTAGAATTTCCATTTTCCTCCTTGACAGTCAGACATTTATTTTCTATACATATCACATATACATTGCAGTCGTATGCAAATGATAGCCTGGAGAACATTTTGGTAGAAATTGGAATTTTTTTTTTGTTGTTTCAAACATGCTTAAGATTGGAATGAAAGTAACACATTATAATTTCTAATGTGATTCTTTTCATTTTCGGGAAGATTGTATCTTGCCCAAGGAAGGTATGTGCCTTTATATGGATGTTTTTCTTTCATGAATTTATTTATTTAGTTTTACCAAAGTTTAGGTACGGAGAAAGCAATGCATCAGAAACAGATAAATTTTTGAGATGGCTGTGGAACTTTCCGGATAACTTAGACTTAATTATGACATGGTGTTTCAGGGTTTTGAGGCAACAAAACACTGTCTTTGTGGAGATTTTTATATGCTTCCAAATTTTAATTTATTCTTTACAATGTGAGTATTTACAACCATTCCCTCTCCCTCTCCCATCCTCCTCCCACAAAGATGATAATTCACGTAAAGCGACGACGACCCTGGTCTTACCCTCACATGGTGGGCTCCTCACCAGCATGGCAACCTGAACTCGGGGAGTGGGGAGAGGGGGTGGGCTTGGGGAGTGGAGGGAGGGAGACTAGTCCCTCTGTTATAGGACAGCCCCGGTATTGGACAGGTTGCCTGGCTGTGGGTCCTCACTGCGCACTGACAAGGGACTTATGAATACTCCACTGCAGGCACACACAGAAGGTTCATAAAAGGTTTATTGACAAGGGAAAAGGAAAGAAGGACAATGGACAACTCAGGGAGAAAATAGGGAAATAAAGTCTTTCATGCGTCCTACCCGATCCGCCGACCTGGAAACCCAAAGGCACTCTCCGAGCTGGCCGAACCCTGCGAGCTGGCGGGGAGCCAAAATGGGGGACCCCCCCCCAAAGCCCACAATTCTGACTTTATACCAACCTGGCTGCTGAACCCCACCCTCAGGTCCCAGCCACCTTCCCTTGGGTGGGGATGGGATGTGGAGTTCCCAGTGTCTTTGGCTCTGGCCTGGGGTGGGGGTGGCGTCCACAAAGCCTGCATGGGATCAGCTTTAGGACAGCCTTTCCCCCTAACACCTCCACGCCAGTGACCACCCCAGCTCCACGCCTGCGTGATGGTGGCTGAAGGCCCCGCCTCTGTGCAGCTGGTTCTGTGAGTGACCAGTCTTCACTCCATTCTCCAGACAATGGCGTGGTGTTAGCAGATGTTCACGGTCTCTCCAGATTCACTGAGCTGAGGTCAGCCCGTGTCCAGACAGCCTTTGAACTCAAACTCGAGCGTCTACTGCTGGAGGGGAGCGTGGAAAGCAGGAGCGTGCGGGGCTGGGCTGTTCGTGGATTCCTGGGCTCCTCTTGTTGTGTGTGTTGTATGACTCTGTACCCGGGTCCCGTGTGTTTGGAAGGACGTCACACCTATTGACTTTCAGCACAAAGAGGGTGTACTGGAGAGGACAGATTTCTCTCCAAACTCAAACTGGAGCTGAACATCAGAAGCCGAGGCGATGTTGTGTGCTGCATGATTTCTCTCTGCTCTGTTTCGTCGCCACACCAGCAGCTTTCCCCTCTACTTCTCCCCACTTATCCAAGCAGCCCGGCCCCACGGAGCTCACCCAGATGACGGCCGTGACCTTCCAGAGCCACTTAAATTCAAATTAGTTCAATGGAATGAGATAAACAGCTCATCCTCCTCACCAGGCCCGTTCCAGCTGCTCTGTGGCCACGTCTCCATCAGCCAGGACGCTGCGGTAACCAGGACCATCCTGGTCCTCCTCTCGTGGCATGTGCATGCGTCCTGGTTCAAATTTTATTTATCAATTTTTATTATCTACTTTGATTGTATTGGTTTTATCACGGGGGTGTTGGTGACAGCGTTGCAGATGATTTGGGTACAGATGGATGTGACCTCACCGTGCCCGCTCCATGGTTCAGATCTTAACATGTTCAGTGACTTTCTTGCAGGAAAGAGGTGTCTGTTCTAGAAGGGGAAGGTGCTTCCCAGCATGCGAGGCCCTGGAAGGGCGGCGGAGCCCAGCACTGCCCCGCTCTCCGCCCACACACGCGATGTCCAAACTGCACAGGCTTATATGCTTTCTGTTAGTGTTGATTTTTCCCCAGAAAAGAACATTGGCCTTAATTCTTTAGCTTGTTCTCAGTTCTTGTAAGATCTGTTTTAGGTTGGGAATTGATAACTTGCAGATACATTATTAAGCTGGAGAAAGAGTTATAATATTTTTTCTCATACTGTTTTTCACTCCAAGCTTAATTGAGTTCAACGGTGTAACATACAAGGGTTTCAAACTGTCTTTTCGAGAAGGACATATTTTCCAGACACGCCGGGGAATTCATTCTTCCCCTGTTCTACTTCCTTATAACACGCGCCCTGAAATTAACTCTCAGGATCAAACCATGGCTTGATATTTTTGTCTGGAAATGCAGGGTTTCTAATGACACAGGTGAGGCGTGCACACTTCCTCCACCTGAGCCAGGAAGGTCTATCCATGCGCCACGAAGTAAGGCCAGGGGTGCTTTGGCCTTCAAGCTCATCTGTGACCTTGGGTGTGATTCCCCATGACCTTTGGTATGATTTGTCCATGACTTTGTGTATGTTTTGTCCACGACCTTAGGTGTGATGCCCCCATGACCTTGGGTATGATTCCCCATGACCTTGGGTAAGGTTCCCCCTCACCTTGTGAGCGGCACATTTCTAGGCTACCTCTGGGAGCCATGGAAGAGGACATATAAGTTAGTGGCCCCAAAAGCTTACCTTTCATTGGCAACAGAGAATATCTACATCTGATCCTTTACATGTGTCTTTTTGAAGGAAATTTCTGTAATTTAGAGAAGGATTTGTTACGGATATGTGGTGGAAAAAAGTGATACCATAAGATAAAATTCTCCATCAACATCCTGCTTTATTAAGATGTTAATCCTGTGCTTCAAATGCCTGATTAGCAGGTGTGTTGCTACTTAACACCATTACCTGGAGGTGGCCCTAGCAGAGAAGCTCATGTAAATGACTCCAACCCTCAGAGGCTTTTCAATGTAATTAATGTTTATGGTAACTCTGAGTTCTTTGGACGAAAGGAGCTTTTGAAATAAACTGTTTCTCGATGGTATCACAGCGCTGATGATAGAAAAACACGTCTTAAAATATTGTTCAGTGAAAATCAGCGCAATGGATCCAGTGTATAAACCACAAAAGGCCCAGGGATGGACACGTTATGACTCTTTAATATGGCTTTTGTGGGACTAAGGTATGTAGCAGGTTCCCTTAATAATTATAAAGGAGGTTAGTATTAGGGTTAATAATCTTGTACATTTCTCATCAGATTGAAACTAAATCGTCACCTATTTCTCATCACCAATATCTCCAATATTCTTTAAAACCAAGTTTAGCAGCAAATAAATTGTCACACTCAGGTAATTACATATGTAAATTCTCCACACGTAGAGTCCCCTTATGTTGGGTCCTCAGTTTCCCTTTAAACTCTCATCTCCTCTGACCTATGCCGCTGCAGTATCTTGCTTCTCTTTTTGTCTCTTCCCTCTCCAGATCATTCTGCACACCTGCTCACAGTCATCTTGTTCAGGCAGAGATGAGGACAGCCCCATACACAGCAGAGAGGAATTATGGTCTATTTCAGTTTAACTTGGAGATCTCATTTTATTTCTATATAATATTGGATTTTTTAATCTACAAGATGAAAATAATCTACAAAACAAAATCACCACCATGATTAAGTGATGTAATTCATGGACAAACAGCAGAAATACAGTAGCGCCATCCTCACCCCACGGCAGAAATTTGCTGCATCTCCACTGTGGATGCAAGACCAGTCTCCTCAGAACGACAGCCAAGTCTTGCATCATGAAATCAAGTCCTCTTCCCCGACATTCTCACACTGCACTGCTGGCAGACGAGAAGTACCAGAACGAGCGGAAAAGGACTCTACCTTCTTCCACTCTTAGCTGGCACCTCTCTCAAAGCCACCCCGGCACCTCCTGCTGCCTCCTGGGGGTGACCCAGCCCACCGCGGCCTTCCTGCATCTCACCTCCCTCCTACTTTCCTCGAGATGCCTCTCACCACAACTCAGAGCAGTGTTCCTCCTCCTCTCCCTCCCCCCGAGTCTCCAGCACCCACTCAGGGACGCTGCCGTTATGAAATGAGACCAGTCACCCTACGCACAGGGCTCGACGTGTTTCTCACCTCTAGAAACTAGGTATTGTCTGCGGTGCTCCCCACCGCAGCGGCACAGAGAGCCAGGACGAGCAGAAAGGAGCAGAGGTTTCAAGCAGGATGAGGACTGAAAAGAAGCATTTGGTTTTGGCAATTAAATAAATTGAAGAAATAAGTAAGACAAATAAAAACCAGCAGCGGAGCCGAAGTCAAGACGGTTCCAAATAAAGAGTGGTGCTCGCGGCAGCGGAGAGGGTGAGGGCAGGAGCCGCTCCAGGGGCCGCTGGGGAAGGACAAGACGCGGGGGGTGCACACAGCACCCTCTTCCTAAGGACACCGTCCTCCTAGCCAAAGGCAGCAGGGGTCCACTAGAGCATGTCAGGCGCGGTGTTAACAGAAAACCCCGCGTGCAGGGAGCTGTCCCTTGATTCTACCAAGTACGTCAGGGATAGAATGAACAAGGGAGTGAATGAGTGAATGAGTGAATGCATGAGCAGCACATTTGAGACCAATGACTAGCAAGTGGCAACGGAAGTATTATGAACTTGTCTTGAAAGCAATTAAAATTTTAAGGGAGGTTTTCCAAAAGGTTTTAAACTAAGTGAGGATATTCTGGAGCAAGAATAAACTGCCAACACATTCGTAGAGGCTGCAGGCGCAAGTCAGCCTGATGCTCTTAACCCCACGGAAGGCCACACCTCCCCCCTGCCGGTGGAGAGTAAGTCAAGACCAGTTCCAGCCAAACCGCTCTCTTAGTTTGTTTTTTATGCTGAACAAGTCCTGGAGGGACGTCTCTGGATCACCTTATCATGTTCTTAAGGATGTAACAGCGCGTGGTTGCTGCAGCTCTACCAGACGGACACTCGCGGCCACCGATGGACGTACACTCCGGCTCTGCCCCTCCAGGCCTTCCTTGAAAAGATGATCAAGACCGAAATTAAAGGGCCCCTTGCAAATGCCTCCACTAGCAGTTAGCTCCCCAGCATCGCTCAGCTGTTTAGGACGAAAATGGTATCGCTTGATAGATTTTCTAGGATTAGAGTTTACTTTTGGAAACATCAATACACGAGTCTTTAAAATGGGTTAAAAACAGACTTGATTGTAGTGGCCATTGCCAAACAATGGGCCATCTGTCTCATTAAGTCGTTAACACTGCTCAGTCCTTACTTCCTCTTGGCTAAATCTGTTTTTTTTTCCAGAATTGTTGAGTTTCAGCCAGCCTGATTCACAACCCTCTTCAAGAGATGTTCTCTCGCTGAATAGCGGAGCATCAGCTGGCTCAGCCTCTGAATCACCCCCAGAATATCACCGCTCCCTCCTCCCGCATTCTCTTTATTTAGAAGTCTATTTTCTCTAGTAGTGGAAAACAGCTGACATAAATTTGAACAAAGAGAATATTTTTATATGTTATAATGCATTATTAAATATAGGAATGCCCAGTAGGTGTGTATCGCATACGCAATTGTGGAGACTTGCTGGTCCAGTAGTGCACTTGCACAGAGAGAGATATGCTCGGGGAGGTAGAGGGGTGCAGAAGACAGGCAGCGTCACCCGTTTCTTATAATGTCAATGGTATAAATATTCAATATTTGACCTTCCTTGGCTTGGTTTTGCCTGTTCCTTTGTTTGTTTGTTTCTCTCTGATCGTCACATGGATGCTCAAAATAATTACAGTAAAACAGAAAAATTAAAGAATCTCCAAACATCTTGAATCCTCATATATCATTGTTCAGTGGAGAAGAATGTGAAGAAATTAAAATAACTGAAACATGTCAGGTACAGCAGACCGGGCGGGGCGGGAAACAGAGGGCGGGCTATGTGGAGGAGGAGCTGCAGGCAGTTTCATCTGGAAAAGACCACAGGTCACTCCTCACAGATAATGACACCCTTGGCGGAGCCATTTCAGAGTGACTAATGATGTCGTCGATAACATGCAGCTCTTCTTTCCCTGGACTTATTGAAATCTGTCGTCAGCGTCAATCGATGTCTTAGTGCATTGGCAGGAGCTAAATCCCCTAGCCGCAGAGATTAGGTTGTTACTGAGCAAACAGGCCGTCCAGAGGATTTCAGATGACGCAGAGAGTGATGGGGGCAAAAGAAACACGTCCCTTGATTGCTGAGGACTTTGTCAAGCCTCAGTCCACCTTGGACTTGCGAATGCACGTCACTCTGCTTCCCACTCATCTGAGATTTGTTATTGTTATAACAGATTTTGACTATGTCAGCTCATTAGATGACTTATTGACCAAACCCCCAGATTCTCTAGAAAGCATCATATTTTCTTCCACAACTACAGTATTTGCGTTTACACCAGATAGTATAAGGTTTTTGCAAGTTACACATTGTGAAAATCTGTCTATATCTTCTTGCACCAATTTCCTTATTCGATGCAGGCGATAAACACCAGACAACCCTAACATGCTACTCGTCGCGCTGTTGTGGGAGGCCTTCGTCACTGTGTCTCAGCCAGGGAGCTTCCTGCCGAATACTCTTCATGTTCAGAGCTGCCGCAAAGAAGAATGACCCCACTTTCGTTTTCATAGTTTGTCCAGAAGCTACCAGGAGAAACACCAAATGGCCTGTGGGAGTCCAGATTCACAGAGTTCGATATATTTGCCTCATGGATGACTCACATCCCTCTATGAAAAGGGCCGTGATGTCATATAAATGATTGTGACTAATACCTAGTCCATACCTCTCTTCTTCCACCCTATGTTCATGAACATCTAGTCATTCTGAGCATCAATATCTCAGGTTTTTGTTCATTCTTGGGATTCATATTTTCATTTGTCCTCATTTCTATTCATCTCCCGAGTTGTCTCCCAGGGGATTTCTTTGTGTCTCGTCTCTCTTCTCCAGTGTTTGTCCGTTGGCCGGCATGATCTCATTAAAAAAATAATAATAAAATAAATACGTGTTTGAAAAAAAGAACTGAAACCAGGTGAGTCAGTGCCATTTCAAGCCCCACTCTCACCAGCCGTGTGGTGCTCAGATGTGCCCGGAGCGTCAGGAGCGAGGGCACCTGGCCGGGCCCACGAGCCCTGCCCGCCCGGGGAACGGTCAGAGGCCATGGCTGACGCTGCAGGCTGACTCACCGCCTCTGCCCCGTGGTGGCTGCTTTCCAACTTTCTTTTTGACTCAGGATTTTTCTCCAGGCATTGGGCGTCCTTGGCCTTGCTCGCCGTCAGCTTGCAGCACCCTGGAGAGCTCGTCTCCCGCGTCAGCTCCTCTTAGAGAACCGAAGGCTTCAGCCCCACAGCAGCAGCCGGAGCAAAACCGGGCGAATGACTGGTTTTCCTTGTAGAAACTCCGTGTTTGAGTCCCACCCCTCCGCTGGAAAAGAGGAGGCGCAAAAGAAATTGGGGAGTTTTAATTTTTTGTCCTTCTATCTCCATTAGCCCTTAAGACAACACTTGCGCTTTATCAGTGTTTTCTGCGAGGTGGAGACCCAGCACCCAGGAGGACATTTTGCCAGAAGAAAAACTGTTTAGAAAAGGTAGGAATGCGCGAGGCCATCCACTTCCCTTGCTGGGGGGAAGCATCTCCCAAGCACCTGCTCCCCGGAGGGCGAGAGCAGTCGGGAAGGAGCCGCTGCAGCCGCCCGCAGAGGGTCGCCCCGGAATTGGAGAGTCCACACAAGGGTCGCCGAGGCGCTTGGCATTCAGAGAAGCGCAGGTTCGGGTGCCCGCGCGCCCCCCGCCCCGTCCCGCTGACCCTCGGCGGGGGGGGGCGCGTGGGCGTCACCCCCGTGCGCACCCGCGGCCGGCGGGGCGCCGAGAAGGCTCCCCCGGGGCTGTCTGGGGAGCCGGGCGCAGCCCGCGGCCGGCCAGGGCGGCCTTCCACGCTGACCCGTCGCTGCCATCCGCGGCCCGCGGGGCCTCTGCCCGGAGATGACGGGCCGCGCTCGCGGGACCGGCTGGGTCGGCCCGGGCTCGGGTCCGGAGAACCCGCGAGGCCGCGCTGCCCCGGCGCCCCGTCCTCACACCCCTCGCCCCGCGCCGCCGGTTCGCGTCCCTCGGGGCTCCAGGGGTCCGGTCCCGTCTGGGGCGTCGCGGCTCGAGGCCGCCTCCGACTCTCTCGTCTCCCCCGCGCACCAGCCCC
Organism: Talpa occidentalis; assembly: GCF_014898055.3. NCBI lineage: Eukaryota > Metazoa > Chordata > Mammalia > Eulipotyphla > Talpidae > Talpa > Talpa occidentalis. The sequence goes on from NW_023605194.1 coordinate 117,626,276, forward strand.
GCGCCCCACGGGCGCCCCGACGGCTGAGAGACTCGGGGCTTCCCGCGCAGCACCCGGACGGACGCCCGCGTTGCCAAGGGCCCGGGACGCCGGCCCGCGCCCGCTCTGCGCCGTCTCGCGCCGTCTCCTCCCGCCGCCCGCCCCGCGCGCGCGCCCCTGCCGGGGCTCCGTCCTGGCCGCCGAGCCGCCCCGCGCCCCAACTCGCCCCGACCCGCGACCCGCGTTCTTCCTCGGAGCAGGCGGCGGCGTCCGACGCGAACCCAAACACGCGTGGAGGAGGCCCGCGCGCGGTCGGCGCTGCAGAGAGGGTGCACGGGGTGCGGTAGAAGCGATCCATGGGGTGCAGTGGAAGCGATACACGGGGGTGCAGTGGAAGCGATACACGGGGGTGCAGTGGAAGCGATACACGGGGGTGCAGTGGAAGCGATACACGGGGGTGCAGTGGAAGTGATACATGGGGGTGCATTAGGGCGCAGTGTTTTACAAACACAAGGCCGGAGCCACCAGCCCAGCCCAGAGAGCACCAAAGAACCCCGCGGAGAGGCAGCTGCTGGAGGATGGTTGCAGCTCTGGGTCAAACTCTTTTCTTTTCTTTCATTATGAAACCCCAGTCAGACCCCAAAGCTTTAAGTCAGGCGGGTCCATCCTCACCGTGCTCGCGCTCACTCACACTCACACTCACACACGCGTAAGCGTAGATGTCAGCGGCTTCACCAGTCTCTTACATCCGAAGCAAGATATCATCAGACGACAGCTTTCCAAGGGGACGTGTCCTCTGTGTCCTCCAGACACGCAAATGGACTTTAAACAGAAGCAAATATGTAAACAAAATGCCTGTTGCCATCAGAGGAAAAGTGGGGGAGGAATCTATCAATAGCAAGCACAATTTCAGACAGATTTTCCTCCCCATCGGGATCATGCATTCTAATAACAATTCCAAATGCACATCTGTGGGGGGGGCAGGGACACAGCATCCTTTTTTCCTCTCTATCTGGCACTTTGACTACAGGGAAACTCTGGGGCTCCCCAACCCTCTGAGGCTGCTCCCTGAATGAGCTCGCTCCTCGTGGTGAGCTTATTGCTAGCTCTCCAATTCTGTGGGTTGTTGTCATTGATATGATTATTACTATTCTGCTGGAGCACACTAACCTGAGTTGTTATTCATAGAAATTTTAAGATCCGAGTTTATTATGCCATTTCTCATACAAACATGTGAAAAATAAAATATAATTGCTACTGATTCAAAGTCTATTCCTATGCAAAAATGTGTGTTTATTGAAAGTTATAATGCAAATTCCGCTTATGCAGCTCAGCACTGAGCTTCTTTAGTAACTGAGTGGGAATTTTTTTTTGTTTTGTTTTTAGCTATAACTATCTACATAAATTAGAATAATTTCTCTATATTTTATCCATAAATGCCTCTATAAAGTGTGACTAATGGTTTTAATGTGATATTATAGTGTGAGAGCAAAAAAGAATCTAAGCAAATCCTTATGAAAGTAAAGAGAAAACCGGCGGAGCCCCATGCACCGCTGCCTTTCATGGGGCCTGAATCCCACTCCTGGTCCCCCGGCAGCGCGATTCCAAGTTGTCTGAAGTCGCCCGTCTGTTCAAAGTACTTAACATTCTTTTACTGGGCTTTGTCTTCTAATCCTTTTATTAAATCTTTTGTGTCCTTTACTCATTCTCACCTTGAAAGCTCACAATGGTTTCAAACTCCTCGTGACAGAACATCTTGAAAGTAGCTGACCGGCCTGTTTCTTCACTGAAATCACAAAGCAGTTCAAAGCACAGGCTGCGAGGTGGAGAGACGCATCCGGCACAGAAGAGCAGGTGCCGGAGGAACCGTTTTAAAGGGGAAAATGTACAAATCAGAAATCAGTCCAAGACATTAATTCCTGTTATTCCCATCAATTATGATGTCCAGCCTCTTTGGGAAGAGGTTGCTAAATTGTTTTTATTTGTAAACTTCAAAGTCCACATGTCTTGGTCTGAGGAATTCTTCACCAATTTTTAGGAGACACAGCTAATCTCTGCAGAGATGTCCAGTCTCTCACACATGACTCTCCGCCGTCGTAAGTGATAACCAGGGTTCAAAGCGCCTGAGCTGCCTGAGGCACCAGGACACGCAGATGCACGTGGGTTTCCAGGAGCGCACAGGATGCAGCTCAACACCCCATTTCCATTCAGAGCGATTGAAATGGACTTTGAGTTCAGATAAAGCACAAGCACGTCTCCCTCAACACCTGCCCTAAAGCCAAGGTGTCTCTGTTACGAGCCCATCTTCCCCGGCAGTTCCCGCTGCCGCCGGTGACATCCTCAGTGATTCAGTCATTTAAGTCAGAAAACACCAATCGCTCTACTCCTCCCTGAGATTCCAGGCCAGCAAATGGCCAAATGTAATTTCTTCGTGTCCTAATACGTCACAGGCCCACGTGGCTTTGGCCTCCCCACTGCATCACGGTAACCCACAGCCTTAGCGCTCATGAGCACTGTTCACTAGCTCCTCATCTGTCTTCCCTCAGTGTTAAAGCCCCTACTGTGCATTCTGCTTGGTCAAATTGACTGACTGAGACAGACACCTCCGAGTTTCATTCCACCCGAAACACATGATCCAGCCTCCTAGTCTTTCCCTCAGTCACTGAAAACAAATAAAAACAAATAAAAAAACAGTTTGTCGCTCCCCTGTGCGCCCCAGCTGCTCTGCACTCAGAACTGAAAAATGAAAAAATAGCATCCTGCCCCCCTGGAAATGCCCACATCTTGACAACTGCACGCGAGTGCCAGCGCCAAGTTCCCACGGCCACGGGGGCAGAGTGAGGGTGTCACCCTCGGCCTGGGGTGAAGGTGCGCGCCAGGGCCCACGGGTGCCTGCTCCCTGTCTCTACAGGCCCCTCAGCCCCCTCAGCCCCCTCAGCCCTGAGCCTTCTCCACGTGCTCTTGGGCTCCAAGGGCCTTCCCCGCCCCCTCCTGCGGCCTCACACGACCAGCCCAATGCCCGCCACAGGCAGGCGGGGCTCCGTTCCTCATGACTGGCGGCCCCGATGGCTCAGGGAGGCATGCGCCCACCTGACGGGACACTCTGGGGTGAGGCCTCCAGGCCAGGGTCCTGGCACCAGCTGACCCTCCCTCACCCCTCTCCCTCACGGGGCCACGTCTCCACGCACCCATCTTGTCACCCCCATGGCAGAGCCATGGTCCTGGGTTTGTCAGGCTTCCCAGGTGTGCCTCAGACCGCAGCCCAGGCCCGGCGAGCCTCGCAGAGTTACGGAAGGGCCAGAACTTCATGTGCTTCTCCTAGTAAGGACAAGCTCAGCCCTTGCTCGTTGTGCAAGAAGCAAGTTGCTGTGTTTTGCACAAGCAGAGGATGTGCCCGGCCGGCGGGGGGCTGCCCTGCTGACTGAGCCCCACGCCGGCTCTCACGGCCACCCGCCAGGGGCCACCTCCACAGACACGCCAGGGTGAGGACACAGCAGAGGCAAGATGCCGAGCCGGTGGCTAAGGCGTGTGGTGGCAGGACACAGCACTGGGTGTTTGGAGACGGAGCTGCACGGCGCTAGGAAAAAGGGAGATTTTCCTGACGAGTAACTTGATGGGAGGCGCAGAGGCTCTGCCCAGACACAGTGATGTGATCCGGAGGAGTCTGACTCCCGGGCTTGGGGATGCAACTCACAGGGTGCGTCTGGGCAGCAGGCGGAGAACCAGGGCCCACGACTGGACTCGGGGTCACCCGAGGGCACCGAGCCACAGCTCGGTGTTCGGAGGAACAGCCAAGAGCGAGACTGGCCGGCGAGGGGTCCTGTCTGGCCGCCTGCGCGATCCCAGTGGAAATCCAGACGCGCAGCGCCTGGGGGAGTCGCCCCGGGTCCCTGGAGCCGACCTCCCGGCCGCTGGGCCCTGGCCGGGGCCGCACTGCCCGCCGCGCCCCCCTGGCTGGTTCGGCGTCGGCTGCTGCCCCGGGCCGGCCCGTGGAGGACTCACGTTTCCCGGCGCTGGAGCCGGCCGTGCTTGGCCGGACGCAGAACCAAGTTGCCTCGTTTGGGAACCGACGCCTGGAGCTCTGCGCGCCCTCGGGAAGAGAAGAGAGGAGCCAGACCCCAGGGAGACCCCGCGCGCCGGCCGCCGCGCCGAGCAGGCTCCAGCCTCTCCCCGCAGCCCGCCCAGCTGAGCGGGGGCGCGGGGGCGCGGGGGCGCGGGGGCGCGGGGGCGCGGGGGCGCGGGGGCGCGGGGCGCGGGGGCGCGGGGGCGCGGGGGGCGCGGGGGGCGCGCGAGCCAGGGTCAGGCGTGCGCTGCTTCGTGGGGCTCGAAGTGTGATCTCTGCCCGCAGAGGAACTGGACGTGACCAGCCCACCCTCCCCTCTCCCTGTGGGCTCACTGAGCAGCGTCACGAGGACGGGACGGCGCCCTCGGAAGCGCCAGGCGGGCGGGCCACGCGCGCCCCTCACAGGCCCAGCGCCGGCCCCGCCGGCCGCCTGCCCAGAAGCGGGAAACCCGCGTCCAGACTCGCGCCTCCCCAGCGCCGCGGGCCCAGCCGGGGGCGGGAAGCTGCAGCCGCGCCGCCCGCCTGGGTCAGGAGCGTCCTCGGCCGTGCGAGCCCCTGTCGCCATCCCCGGAGTCCATCCCTCGCCTCTTGAAATACCTGCAGGGGCTCCTACTTTGGGGCTGGAGACGGAGCCCTGGGTACCCAGGGGGCGCAGGGAGCGGTCATTGATGAGGTTAACCGGGCTCCAGGGGTAGTTTACTCTGTGAATGGACCTCGACTTTCATGACATTGTTGAGTTTCCAATTAACTGACCTCAAAGAAATCACTTCACTTCACGAGCTCTTGTTTCTTCAGGTGAAGGCGCTTGGACTTCATGCACTTTAAGGTGCTTTTTAACTTTAACTTTCACAAATCCAGGGAAAGTGGGATGATGGGCTTCTCAGGAGTCCTTAACACGCTCTGTCTACATCTCAGGCTGGAGGCGCAGGAAGTTCTGGCCCTTCTGTAACTCTCTGGCACAGAGAGTCCAGAGTGGGTTCGTTTAAAGGGAGCATAGAGCACTTTACAAACGCACTCTTCAGGGCGTGCCACCTGCTTGCCACACGGATGACGTGTGAGTTACACATTTTTTCCTGACAGTCTAAAGCTCAGAGTCTGACCAACACTCTATTTCCCAGAGAGGCAGCAAACTGGTAATAAATACAAAATGAACATAGTCTTCATCAGTGCCCGGCGTGACTGATAATCCAGGCCTGCATCGTGCGTCTTCACAGAGAGCAACCTCCTCTGAGAGCGTTGGGTTAGCAGCTGGAGAGCAACATCTCCGAAAGCCAACCTGGCTGCCACCATTTAAGGCGCAGCCAACGGCCCCCCCGCAGGTGGAGCTGTGCCTCGGCCGCAGAAGCTGTGGGATGCTGTGCAGGACACACGTCCCGTGAGAAATAGTTCTTAGCCTCATGAAGGCAAGGCAGACCCTCCTTGGCTATCTTTTGTCCAGACTGTAATCATGCAAAATTGCTGGCGGAGAGAGCTCTTGGGGCCCACACGCGCATTTGTAATGCTGGAAAGGCCTCCACCGTCCTAAGTGGCGCGGGAATGGGGTTGCCTCTGGGTCCTCTACTGTCACTCGGCTGCTCGGAGGCAAACGTGAGCTGCGCATTTCAGACACCATAGCTGGGAGCCGCTCCCCGTTCCAGCAAAGCATCGAGCTTGGGCCGGCACTCGGCACCTGCCCCAGGGCTTTAACCCCATAGCTGTGCTGGAAGAGGAGCGGCTGGTTTGGAAGGAAGCAATAGAGGAAATGGTGCTACCTTGAATCCATCTCGTTTATTTTGAAACTAACCATTAACCCATGCAAATTCTCTTTTAAACCATATGGTACCAATTTGGAAATTAAGACTGTTTGTAAAATATGAGATTGATAATAGCTGTTTCCTCAAATATTATGCACTTTTGACAGCCTCTACTAAATATAGATAAGATGGGATTATTCTAAAATAACATGCACATCTCAATTGTCATATATATCTCATTCTAAAATAGTGCAAATTACGTTAGAACATGAGCACGTGCACAAAAATAACACACGCTAAACATGGAATTGTATGTAAGCACCACAAACGTCCATGTTTATCTCCCATTAATTATAGCTTCTAAAAAATAGTTTTATATAAAAGGAAGGGTTGTGGTAATATGGAAATTACAGGCAAAATAAACCTATTTCTCGTGCAGTATCTTCATTATCTATTATCACTTAAGCAGGTACCCCAAGTTGTAAGAGCTAAGAACCCAGCACTGCCTTCCGGGCCCTCGACTCCAGCCGTGTCCCAGGCCACAGTCAGGCGCTTCTGGCCTGAAGTCAGCTCCACTTTGGACTGGGAAAGAATCTCTTCCCAGTTTGCTCATGTTGGCAGGACACCGGGCCTCACGGCTGTCGGGCCAAGAGCTCAATTCCTGCCATCTGTGGGCGAAGGTCCCCGAGCCCCGGCCCCTGGGGCATCCCTGAGGCGGCTCACCCAGCAGGGCACTCCTGCCCAGGAGGCGGCAGAGACGCCAGCGGGACAGCAGCCGCCCCACCGCCCCTCCAGGGAGTGACAAGCCGTGGTGCCGGCTCCACGGAGGGGTCCTCACGGGCGGCGGGCCCGTGGCGGGCGGAAGCCTGGGCGCCTCGGAGGCTGCGGGCACATGCCTGGCATCCGAGCCCGGGCAGCAGAAAATCTGTCATGTCTAGCAATGCCCCCTCCTCTCTGGCCGGCGTCACCATCCTCGGCTGCTCCCTCTCTCCCCTGGGAGGGACGGGCAGACAGACGGCGGGACCGGCCTGGGGAGGCCTGGCCGGGGCTCCGCCCCAGGTGCTCTCTGGGACCCTGAGACTCTTGTCCTGTCGGCCACCTTTTCCCTGTAGGTCTGTGTCGTCCTTCCTCGCGCCCGGGGCCACAGCACCCGGTGTGCGCTCGGAGAAGCGTTGCCACCCCCAGGCGTGTAGTCTGCTCCGGCCCCGGCCCCGCCGGCTCCCGACACAGGGAGGCCACGACCCAGGGCCCCAGAGCCGCGGGGACGCCGAAGCCCAAGCTCTGCTGGGAGGCTGTGGCCCAGGAGCCGGGCTTCGTGCAGACGGGCTGTGCGTGTTCCTGCCTCTCTCTCCCCACTCCCATCTCTTCCTTTTATCAATATGACTATTTTTAATAAATGTGTGTGATCTGTTGTATAAACACACAGGTGGACTCATGAGTCTATGCTTCTGTAAACATACATGACATGTTAAAAGCGCCTGCGAACGCATCTCCATGCAGGGATGACAGCCACGCGTGTGGCATATGTCCCCGGAACAGTAGAAACGTCAGCTGGCGCAAGAGCCCCCGCGAACGGGCCTCACAAGGGTGCCCCGTACACTCAACGTAGACGGCTGATAAGCCGGGAAGCTCCGAAACAGATGGCATCACAGTGCCCTGCGGGGACATGCCGCGTTTACTTCAATATTGAGAAATGATCCCAGAGAAGGTTCACGGGGCGCTGCTGCTATCCCTGGCCGGCGGGCAGGGGAGACGCACACCCTCCTGGACAGGACGTGGGCCGCAGGCCGGCCCCCAGGGACAGTGTGCAGCAGGCGCCCCGGTCGCCAAGGGGCCCTCAGCTCGGGGTGCCCAGCGCCCACCACGGAGGTTCCTGAGGCTTCACCCAAAGTTGCGGGACTGTCTTGGGCTCAGTGTCCTCTCTGAAGCTCTCCTGGCACCACTCGTGTCTGCTGTCGCCCTCAGCGACCCCTCTGAGGCGAGAGCACCTGTTAGCACCTGCTAGTTTCCCCCCCGGATGCCGCGTGCAGGCACCACCCGCCACGCGCCTCACCCCAGCCTTGGAGCGCCAGCGCTGCCTGCTCTTGGCCGGACTCGCTCCCGGTCTTGGGGTACAGGACCAAAGCAAATGGGCCAGGGTCCCTGCCTGCACAGAACCTCCATGTCTAGAGGAAAGACAGACATGTCGGCACAAAAGGGAGAAAGACTTTGGTTAAAATGGGCTATGTCTGAAGGAATAAAGGACCGGCCAGGACAAGCTGAGCTACTGGGCAGGTGAGGGGGACCCTCCCTGCGGTGCCCATCAGGGCAAGGCCCCGGCAGGGCACCAGGAAGTCTTGCCCGTATTCATGGCTCCAGGATTTGGCACACATAAAAGTTCCCACATTTTGGTTAACTTAGAATCCATGAGCATCCTGGCTGGAGCAAAAACCTCACACTATTTCAAATGAATAATTCTAAGTGAAAACACTGAAGCAGGCTTCTAGAATATAAAGGCTATTTTCTATAAGAAAATTGTTGCAAGTGCCGATTCTAAACTCTCCCCAAAATAAGAGCCCACGAGCAGACGGCTCTGCTACTTCTCTAAGAAAGCTGACTACTATTATATCCACCAACTCACATGCCAGCTGAGAAAATCTGTTAGTAGAAAAAGAAAAAAAGCAGCTTAGTGAATTTAATGCTTAGCAAGCACCACAGCAAAACCTGTTTTTTCATGTGTTAAGTAAATGAGAAGCCCAATGCCGTAATGCAAAGAAAACCCTGGAATTTAATTTCAGGTTATTACTCAAGACATCTTTGAAGATGTCACTTAGTGCAGGTTTAACCAATTGCTTTTTGCTGAGAGCCCTTGGTTACAACTGAATGAATCTCCCTCTCCCGTGCAGCCGTCAACAGCTGAAATCAATACTGACGAAATCACTCTGCACAAAACCACCGGAGTTGCAGAGGATAATTTTCCAATTGCAGGCCCGTGTGGATTAGACACCGCACAGAATTCACACACAAGTACCAGGCAAATGTCGAGAAAATCTGGCAACGATAGAGAGGCTGAGCAGAGCAAAACAGGAACTTCAACTCTGTGTCGCCTTCCGGAAGGTCTCCGAATGCGACCCTGTGTCCATATGTCCGAGGGTCTCCCGGAGGCGATGTGACGGCACAGAGGGGGGACCTGGCGACTCGAGTCAGATATGGTGTCGCAAACCAATGGTGCCGTAATTTAAAAATTATAAAAAATAAAAATTTTACAAAAACACTGAACAATTAAAAGAAAGCACATTGCTCAGCTTCCACGAAGATGGATGCTCTGTGATGAGAGGATGGTGAAAAGTTCCATCGTACCGGAAGACACGTCATGCTTACAGAGGACTGCTAGACATAAGTCAAAGTATCTGAATGATGTCATCAGCAAGGTCCTGTTATGTAACAAGCAGTACCTGCTCGGGTTACGCCTCGTTGATAACACACACCTGCTAATTCTCCCCTCGGGCCCCCTTCGGACGTCTCCTGCCTGGCGAAAGCCGAGATTATGATGTGATTTTTACCTAAGCACCTATAGGACAAAATGCTCATCTCTGCCTCTCCTCCAGGAGGTAAGCGTGAAGCTCTTATGAAGATGTTGGCAGGAACCACTTTCCAAGGAGCTCAAAGTCAAGGAGAACGATCGTATCTAGGTCCTAATGTCATAATGGAATGCACTGGAAACATCGACTCTAAGATAAACACGGCTGGCCTCACTTCTGCCTGACGTGCTGAGAAAGCCGCTCGACCAGGGTCAGAAAGAAGGAAAAGGACGCGCTTCTGCATTCCGGGATTGTGCATTTTGAGCCTGTTTAATGTTCCAAGGAAATGGTTCCTAAATTGATGACTAAATCTACACCAATTAATTAGACCAGATCCCTTTTTGAAACATCGGCTCTTATGGAACTTAACAGAAAATGTACTATTTTTTGCTACAGTAAACACTTCAATGCTTACAAATAATAGCTATGCCTGGCTGACCATAACACTGACTGCAACGTATATTATTTTACAAAATGGAGAAAATTGATAATTACATTTGCAATGAATAGAAGAAAACAATTCTGTGGCAAGATAAGAGTTGTTCAAAATTGTCATAAATAGGTTTAGAAAGGCAAGTAGAAGAGGCACACGTGTCTCCATCCGTTCACCCCACAGAAATATTAGTCCCATTGACCTGTAGCAGGAAGAATAGAAAATAGAGAGATTTTGCACTGGTTTCTTCATGGCTTTGCTTCCATTCATGTATGTGAGGTTGAGCAGACAAGAGTGATTTTCCACGTCGGTATAAGACCTCAAGTAAGGGTAAGTAGAAAACACGTTGTTCATTGATGCAGCGAAAGGAATGAGAATTAGAAACTGACAGATAATACATTACATGTAGGGTTATTTTCTTTACTATCCAATTTTTGCCACATTCCTATGTATATTTAAAATGTCTATGAATATTTACTTTTAAAATAATCAGTGTAAGAATTTCATTTATGTCTTAGGTTGAAAGGGATTTTTATAGCAAAAAAATTCCAAGGAATTACATACAAATATGTATATATGGGTTCTCCAAACTTAAAGCCAATATAAACTGTGATAGATAGATGATAGATAGATAGATAGATAGATAGATAGATAGATAGATAGATAGAAAATATGAATCTTTCTTTAATAACAGGAAAAAAGGGCATCGCTGGTGGCTCCAGGGTTAAAGTCTCAGCGCTATCAAGCTATCACCAGCCTTTGTGGCCTGAGTTCGATCCCTGGCCAGGGAGCTGGCCCACAGGGCACAGCAGACTCTCCTGTCTCCCTGCTGCTCCCCTCAGCAGTGGATTTCAGTGGATCCACCTGTTCTGCTCCCCACTCTGTCTCTGGTGAGTCCTCTCACCCCCCACACCTCTGGTCTACATAAATAAAATTAGATGCATAAATAAAATTAATCTTTTTAAAAAAATAATAACAGGAAAAAGAGATTACCTAAAGCAGAATTACCTCTTTACTGCACTCACTCATGTCCCTGGATTTGAGGGTGACACCATCAGCACCGTTGTCCTCAGGAGGCTGCTCCTGAAGGTTCAGCCCAGAGATTGTTTTCCATCGGGGAGCCTCCACCATCAGCCAAGCCCCGAAACCCCCTAATAACCAACGGGCAGTTCATTCAATCTTTTTACCTAAAATAGCACATGGAGTTTATTTCCTTGAATGGATCATACCAGGTGAGGCTAATCTTTACTTGAGATAATAATGTGACATATCAGATTTTTTATTAATGAAAATATCGGTCTCCATCTGGGGAAATAGGAAGCCAGGCCCTCTTTCAAAGAGAGTGTTTGATTAAACTCTACTAAAAATATATCACATGTTCATTACCTTATTCTTCATTTTTAACAAAAAAGAAATCTTAACAATATGCACCTTAATCATTAGGATCTCACGGAGATTATCTATAAAAGAATTCAATTACTGACTATACTCAGAGTCTATGATTAAAATTAATATTCATATATTAATCATGAGATTTGAGATTCAATACATTTTCTTACAGATGATTTTTACCCTGTCAAAGGAATAAAGGAGTCAAGAATTCCAGGTCCTTTTTCTATATTTTTTTTCAAATAAGAAGCCACAGGATTTTTCAGCGTCCCAGGTCAAGTAGCCCATCAGCACGAGAGCAGACCCCAGATCTTACTCTTTGGCTTTGACCCGCAGACCAAACCAGCTAAAAAAAAAAAAAAAATGGGGATAAAATAGGCAACCCCAGTGGAGCTCTCCGAGACCCTGTGAAGGGTCCCCTGCCTGGCACCCAGCTCACGTTCTCAGTTGCTCCCCTGGTGGAACCCCACGGTCTGCACCGGGTGGGCCAGAGCGCTCCAGGGGGCCTGCGTGCCCTCTCTGAGGCCCCCACACTGGGCCTGGGTGCGGTGACCGCTCCCGCAAACCTCCCCAAGCAGAAAAGAGAGTTGGTCTCTCTCAAGACACGTGTCCCTCGCCGGTCCCTCCCACTTGGCCCCTTCTCATTCCTTCGCACAGCCCAGGCGAGAAATCACCAGCCAGGTTCCTCCATCTTCATTTGGAAATTCTATAAACTACGTGGAATTGGCATTTCCCGTGGACTTTGGCATTTCCCGTGGAGTTTTACTATCTTGTCTCCCCGTGACTCAAAATCCAGGCACCTTGTTCCAACATCCAGCTCCAGTCCCCGGGTCCAACACAGCCTGCCCAGTGATATCAGACGACACGCGAAGCCCAAAGGCACCCACTCAGCGCAGCAGACGCCCCGTCAGGCGCACCCCGGGGAGAGCAGGTCCCTGGCGCACGCCGGCGAGCCCTGTGGCGCTGAGAGGGAGCAGCTCTGGGGCCTACTTGGGTCTGTGAGTGCACAATGTTCTGGGAATAAAACTCAGCCCAGGAGGAGCCCCGAGGAGGAAAAACAGGACCCTGCGCCCCGTGTTGCCTCCTCCGAGAGGCTTGATTCCCACCTGTGAGGGTTTCACTGAGCCCAAGTCCATGCTGCGCGAGGCTGTCTTGCGTGACGTGGGCGGGACTGGGGAGCAGCGCATGGGGGGCAACGTGAGCACCTCCAGCTGCAGCAGAAACGTCCCCAGGGCCTGGGTGTGCAGGACATGGGCGGGGAGCTCACGACGACCGGCTGCAGGGGAGGGCGGGCAGCGGCGGGCAGCAGCGGGCGCCTCAGGCCTCCTGTTGAGGCGCAGCTAGGCCAGGGAGGCGCAGGGGCAAGGAGACGCTGAGTCGCCCCGACCACGTCCCTGGGCAGAAGCCCAGATCCTCTGGCACTTAGAACGATTTGAGAGCCCGGAGGAAGGTTAGAATTCCCATGAAGCCGAGGTGGGCGAACGCTGTGGACTCGTCTGTCACTGGTTTCGCGACGTGCTCTTGTCCTTGCTGGTGGTTTCATGTCAGAAACGCCGGTCTCTGGCCTCCAGGTGACTCACCTCCAGAAGGTGAATGCTGACGACAGCCCTGGTCGGCGCGGAAGGGCTCACATGGAGCAGTGTGCATGTGCATAATGTATACATTAGGAATCTATCTGATGTGCATATGGCAACCATGCACTTGTGCATGTGGCTGCGGCGCCAGGACGCATCAGAGAGACCCTTGGTGAGCCCCACACACGGCAGACGCCGGCCACGACTGTGGCTCTTCTCTAACTCCATTTCCAGTTACTGTGACATGCGGGTCTGAGTTATCAGCTCAGTAGAAAACCTGCTGTCACAGGGGCCGGGGAGGCTCCGCGCAGGGAAGGGCAGCGCTGCCCGGGCTGGCGCTGCTGCTCATCCTTCCAGGCCAGGCGAGGGGTAAAGCAGACCGCGCGCCGGCGGCTGCGGACCTCAGGCCTCCGCGAAGGCAGCTCAGGTAGACAGGTGGGGACGTGGTGAATGAATTAAACTGTGCCGGTTCCGGGCCGTCAGCGCTGGAATGTAATTCAAATTTAAACAGCAATTTAAACAGCATAAAGGATCGCCCTCCTCGGTCCTCGTCGTCTTAACCTTTGGAGCGCTCCGCGCCACGGAGAGTAAATTGAATTAATTATCAGCCTTTCACCCCGGGGCCTGGGCGGGCTGGGGCGGGAAGGCGGCTGTGAGACCCGGGCCGGCCTCGGCCGGGCCGCAGCCCGGGGGTGCGCGCGGGAGGCGCTGTGCGCCCCCGATGGCGCCCCGGGAAGGAGGAGGCGCGTCCCCCGGGGCCCGTGGGGAAATCCAGTGGAACAAGAGCGACGCTCAAGGGGGGACCCGCGGAGCCCAGGCCCCTGGCGCTCGGCACCCCCGACCCGGTCCTCGCCGGCCCCGCGTCGGCGCCCGCCCGCGCGCACAGGAGAGCGAGGCCGAGCCTGGCCAGCGGCGCCGGGGCCCGCGGTCTGTCCTCCGCGCAGGCACCTCCCAGTGGGCGGGAGGGCGGCCCGGCCCGCGCTCTGCGAGCACAACCTCGCAGGCTGCTGCCCCTCCCCGGAGGGACCCCAGCTCCGCGCCTCTGGGCGCGACGGCTGCACGGGAGGACAGGGCGGGAGAGGCCGCAGGAGGGAGGCCGCTCCGGAGGGGGGCTCGGGCAGGGCGAAGCACCCCGCAGACTCCAGCCCGCAGCCCGCGCACCCCCACTCTCTAGCGGAGACCGCCCCGCGGCCCCGCGCCGCGCTGACCCCTCGTCCCACACCCAGGCGGCCTTCCCGGGGGGCCACCGGAGCCGGGTGACCCCGGGGGGCCGCCAGCGCCCCGACAGCGCCTCCCCAGGGCAGGGCCCCGCTGCGGGCGCAGCAGCCCGGGCGGAGCGCCGCGGGTGGACACAGCCCGGCTGCCCCGGCGCAGGCCCGAGAGCCGCGAGGTCCCCGCGGCATTTGATGGCGCTTCTTGGTGGCTTTTCTCCCCAGCCGGGGCTGCTGCTCGCTGGCGCGTGGGAGTGTCCTCCTGACTCTCGTGGGGGCAGTAGAACATCGTCCACGCGCACGTGCGTGCAAGATGGCCGGGTGCGTGCTTTGAAAGTAACATTTCATATCAGCTTTTACAGCTTTATAGTTTGTAAAGGTGGCCACGTGCTACAAAGGGAAGCGTGATTCATGTCTCGGGCTCCGCTGTGAAGTGCAAGCACGGAAACTAACTGAGATTCTCTGAGCGGGTTGGCCAAAGTCATCACGTTGCTGCTTTAGCCTTGTCTAGCCACACGTCACTTCATCAACAACCACTCGATACACACAAGCATTTACAAGAATCTGTATTAAACACTCAGACCGATGGTATCGTTTTCCAATATTGAGAATGAGTCTTAAATAAAATTTAGAAAAAGTCCACTCTGGAAGCGTTACTAGAGATACAGATACGCATACAGTCAACATGTACGTGCATCTGAAAATAAAATGTAAAGCCAATGTTATAATATGATAGGACAGATAATATCAGAGTTGGAAATAACACATCAAATGTGCACAGATATCCTATTAAATTCGCTATAAAAAGTTAGGAGGGATATCGGGATGAATGTATGAATGAGTTGAAAATAGTAATACATTCACAGTTGAATTAAGTTTCTGAGAGTTTCTCTCTATTGTCATCGTATAGTACGAAGGAGAAGTGTGCTAAATGTGAAGACTCTGGATCCCAACCACAACATCAGATGCTCACCGGGGAGGTGGGCGTGGGAGATGCTCCTGAACAGGCAGCTGCACCTGCCGCCCTTGAGTCCCTGCCACCTCCCTGCACAGCCCCTCCTGCGCACGCCGCACCCACGCCTGGTCCCAGCCAGTCACTCTCCAGGGCACACGGGAAGCCAGCGGGTCACCAGGAGCTTTTTCATCTCAACATGAGCTTATGGAATCAGCAAGATTCTAGAACATTCTGATGGTAACTTCCATCCATCCCCCAGCCCAGGGTGGGGATGGCACTGATAGGTGTTGGCGTTGAGGGTGCCCAGCTGGCATCAAATAATCTCACTACCCCCGGAATTAATGCAGCAGGGGAGATCAAATGGAAATTTCAGAATTTTCTTTCAGGTCCTGCTCATTTGATGGCAGTGTGTGAAAGACACAAAGGGATTAGGAATCTGAATTGAAAGCCAGATCCTTATTTTTAAAATGGCCTCTGAATATTTAGTTAAACTGAAACCAAATGCACCTGCAGTGGTCTTTGGCATCTGTTGCAGAAGGAATGCTAAGTTTTGCCTGAATTTTCCTTGGAAAAAATTCACAGTCAATTTATATAACATGATTTTTGCAATGGCTACTTTTTTATTTCCAGTTTTTGGAACGGCAGGCAAACTAAAATTCAAGAGCAAAATTCCATATTAACTTCACTTTTCAATCTATACATTTTCTATTTTTATATACCAACAATATTGAGTGCCCATCTCAGTTAAATTAATAGAATTTAACTACATAGCATCAATTTTAAAATACATAGGCACATTTTTAAATATAGGCCATGAATTTTAGAAACACTGATCCTATATTTAAAAACTCAAATCTCCAGCAATATAAGTGCAGCTGTATTTAGGAATACTCAGGGTAAAGTCTGAACTATGCACTTGTGTGTGTGCATTTTGATTTATTTTTTCTTTATAATACTTAAGGAAGGAACTATGGTTGTATTTTATATTTTTATTCCCTCTGTTGTAAACTTCCCTTCATATATGTATGGCCAAGGCTCTTATTATTTTCCCCCCAACTAGGGAGAATTCCTGGGAACAAGAAAACCACTATAGAATACCAAAATAACTGTATTTCAGTGGGGAGTGACTGGCTGGGCTGGGCTGAGTGGGGCTAGTGGTGAGGCTGGAGCTGGTGCAAAACCCACAGCTGGGTGGGTATATGCGTCCGCGAGTGTGGAAAAGAGATGTGTGCGTGCAAGGCTTGAAAATAAATACATGTGCACAAGTACCTATAAAGTAAACACGCCAGATCATGCAGAATAAACCTGCCATAACTGCAAGAATGACTCCAGGTTACATACTCAATCCCGCGGCGCGCAACCTAAATGTGATTTATTCACCCGATTTTGGGTGGGACGGAGCCGGCGAGGCACAGCCAGGCCGGGGACGCAGGTGAGCGTGGGCCTGGGGTGGGCCTGGGGGGGACTGGCCAGCGGCCGGCTGTGATTTCTGTGATGTGGAGACTGAATATGAAAATTCTCCCCCGGAATCTGCAGAGGCCCGATCAGATGGAGGCGCAGCGGTCAGCAGGCTCCGGCCCCGCCCGGGCAGGGGAAGGACAGGCACCGGCGCCGAGCGGGCCGAGTCCACCTTTCTGGACCGAAGAGCCGGCGCGTTGGGACGGGTCAGACGCGCCCGGAGGCCGAGCCGCGCCCAGCCCGGGCCGACTCCCGGGCAGCGCCCCGCGAAGGGCCCGGCTTTGGCAGAACGTGCGGGCTCGAGGCCAAGGACAGTTTTTAAAAATGCAAGTCGCGTTCCGCTCAGCCGCGAGGGAACTGGGGTTTGAACCTGCGACGGAGCAGCCCCCTGGCTCCCGGGTGCTGGCTGTCTCCGGCCCGCCGAGCGCGAGGGCACCTCGAGGACAGCAGCGGCCCCGGGCTGTGGCCCACGCGCGCCCTGCCGGCCGGGGAGACGCCGGGTCCGCCCGCCCGCGGCCGGGGTGTCCGCCCCGCGTCCCCGCCCGCCCGCCCGCCGCCCGCTCTCCGGAGGGTCCCGCACCCCAGCAGCAGCAGCGCCGAGGCGAGGCCCGCAGGGCGCTGGGCGGCCGCCCCTCCTGCGCGGCCACCGTCCCGCGGGGCGCAGCGGCCCGACTCCCCGGGACAGGACAGGGACCCGCGCCCCAAGCCCCGCCGACCTCGCCTGGGCCTCCGCGCGGCCGCCGGCGTCCCCAGAGCCCGGGTGCTCCCCAAGGGGACCCGAGTCGCAGGTGGCGCCCGAAGGCGTCGGAGCTGCGGGCGCGCGGGGCGCAACCTCCGGACCCCGCTTTCCCCGCCGCGGCCACGTGGCCCCGCACAGAGCCGAGGCCCGACGGGCGCCCACCGGGTCGGGAACGGGGTCCGGCCCAGCTCCCGGGGAGGGGCAGCCCGGGGAGCCGGGAGGGCGCAGGGCCGCGGGTCAGCCCAGGAGGCGGAGGCGGGAGAGGCCAGGCCGGGGGGGGGGGTAAAGGCACGACGCTCCGCGGGGCTCCCCGGGGCCTGCGTGGTGGGAAACGGCCCACACGGAGCAGCCCCGGCCCAGGGCGGGGGTCCCCCACCCCAACCTAGAGCTCACCTGGCGCAGCTGCAGCTGCTCCCCGAAGGTCGGTCCGAGGCCGGCGGTCAGGCGCGGCCGGCGCTCAGGAGGCCCCTGGAGAAGCCCCGCGCCCCGGGCCCACCGAGCCCAGCCGAGCCCAGCCCGCCCTCGCGGCCCCTCCCGGGGAGCCGGGCCGGACCCCCCCGCCGCTCCCGGGCGCCGAGTCTCAGCCGCGCGCGCGGGGCGAAGGCCGAGGCCGCCAGGCCTGTCCCCGCGGTGAGCGCGTCTCCCCGGGACGGAGGCCCCAGCGACCGCCTGGCCAAGGTTTCCCGACCACAAGGGGCTCGGGGTCCTCGCGAGGGTCCCCCAAGGTCGCGACGGGGCTCCCGCCTCCCCCACGTCTGATTCCTACTCGTCAGGGCGCTGCTTCCCGAGCCCCGGCCTCGCCCCCTTCGCTGACCCTTCGGCCCCCGGCCGTGGCGGGCGAGAGGCTGGACCCCGGGCCGTCCCTTGTACCCACTGCGACCCCGCGTGGAGACCCTGGACCCCACCCCAGGTCCCCGCCCCAAGAACAGCGAAGCCACAGCCCCGCCCGCAGCTCACGCCCCTCCCAGACCAGGGGTGTCTCGGGGCCTCCGACCGCGCCCCGCCTCCAGCAGCCCCGGGAGCGCATTTCTGAAGCCCCCATGTTCTCAGCACGTGATTTTATAAGTGACGTTTCCTTATTTATTGTATTATTGCAAGCAGACAGCATTGGTGTAAATTAAACATTAGAATCATCAAAATTTTAGAAGGCCAATTTATTGGGGGGACCTTTTCCTGCGAATTACTCATCGACTGGCAGCCCCAGGCCCCGCCTCCTGGCCCTGGGCGCCGACACCAACGCGGTGCAGGTGCCATTAGCATCAGGTTTTCAGAGCAGGAACATCTGTCCCGCCTGCTCCATAATAAAGGAGGGAGGGGGGCACCTTAAATCATGAAGTAAACTGCCCTAAAGGCTAAAATTGGTGCCAACTTAATAAGCCCACTATGGTTTATGAAATATTTGTGCTCTGACAGCCTCCAGTAAACCCTGTGGTAGGTTTTCAATTGGATAAGAGGAAAAACAGAATATATTGAACGAGGCCACATTTATCTAAATCAGCAGAGACGTTTCCTATTGCAACGACCTTCACTGCATCTGGAGGACAACGCGGCACTGAGAAACACTTTTTCCCTAAATTTATCAACTATTCTGAAAGAATCGCTCTTTATCTAGGTTTTTTTTCCTCTGATCAAGTATCCGAGACCTCATTATAAGGATTTCATGTTTGACGTTATTATCCATTTTGCTCCACCATGAGCTAAACTCACATTTTAAAGAAATGCTAAAATTCTCCTAGAAATGTCATTTTCTTTCCCTTGATGATTATCACTCAAAACAACAGCTTTTTAAAAACCCATTGTTCTGACATCTACGGAGAGGAATGCTCTTAAGATGACTGGAATCAATCAACGTAATGGGAACCCAAATGTTTAACATCTGCACAAATACTCAGAACAGGCCAGAGTGGAGAGCCGGGCACGCTAAGTTCCTCTCTCTCGTGGAAGGCGATATCGGGCTGAATTTTTAATCTCCTCGTTTATTATAGATGACCATACCGCAGACGGGATCTTCGAGAAAGTTTCCCAGGCATCTGGCCGTAGCCCGAGCCCTCCCCGGGTCTGTGCAACTGAGCCACCGGCCTTCACTGTCCTCCCGTGGCCACGTTTTCAGACACACTGATTTAAACCACGTGAGGCTGAACGAGGAGTGGCCACGTCCTTGTGAACCGGACGTAGAAATGGGAAGCTAATTCTAGTGACTTTCCTCTGACTTTGCAGAGGACCTTCTCTGCGCACAGCCCATCACTGACTAAACAGCGGCACGTGTGTGTGTGCGGCGCGCGCTGCGGCGGGGGTGGCCCCACGGCCCAGCACCCGTGGGAGCGCAGCTGCGTGTCCCCCCAAGGGGCAGTCCTGGGACAGTCACCTGTGGATGTCCACAAGCCCACGGTTTGTGGGACGGGGTCACTAGGAAGCAACCCTAATACCTAGGGTGTCTCTATAACTCGAGGGAGAGCATGGAGCCCCGCTGGGCCCCAGGGAAGCCCCCTCTTCCTAAAGTCCCGCGGCCCCCCAGGGCTGCCGAGAGGGCAGCACGGCCGAGCCGGGTCAGACACACGCGGGACAAGAAGCTGGCCTGGGGCAGGGGCGCCGCGGGCCAGGTGTGTTGCCCACCGGCCCTGCCATCTGGCCGGCTTTCAGGCCCTTGGGCCAGGATGGTGCGCGGGTGTGGGGGAGACACAGACGGCGGCTGCAGGGATGCCCGGCTCAGACCCGGGCGCCCTGCCCCAGCACTGGGTCCCCTCGTGTCTCTAGAAGCGGGGGGCCCCTCTCACCCCACACCTGAGACAAGGCGCCCGCCCGCCCCCAGGCCCCCCACACTGTGCTTCACTCCCTCTCCCGCTCGTCTGCCCACTCGCCTCCCAACCGAGGTTGACCAACTGAGCAGGACCCACAGGGGCAGGGCCAGGCCTTGCCTGACAGCCGTTACCGTGGCTTCTTCGGGCTGGAGAGGGCGTTGTCCAGGACTCCTTCCAATTACCTTGTTTGTTTTTCAAGGGCCGACACTGACTTTCATCTCGTTCCGCTTTGCCAATAGATAAGCGAAGAATAATTATCACTCGGGGAGTGAGGGGACCGCCCGTGACCTGCGTCACAACCAGCAGCGGCGCGTGGAAGTTTAATGGACCTTGAAGCCCAGAATGCCTGGTCTCCAGAGCCGCGGGCCGCTGTGTGCCACGGCAAACCTAAAATAGCAATTAAAATACTAGCAGCAGGCAGGTCTGCACCATCAGGACAGTGTGAGCCATTGGATATGAAATCAAAGGCCCCTGGTTCAGGTGATTTTTGAACTTTTAAATTTAAAAACTGAGCCACTGCTTGTCCATCAAATCACCTGGTTCCCACACCTGCCTTGAGAGCCGCCTGAGGAGGCATTTGCTGCCAGCTCTCTCCAGTCTCCCTTACGTGCACCAAACGGGACAGTTTCAGCGTCTGTTTCCGCCAAGCCCAGCTCCTCGGCGTCCAAATCTGAGGCGTCCCCCTCGGGGTGTGGTTCCCCGTCTGTCCACACGCCTGACCGAGCAGGCAGACAGGCGGCCCACAAGCTGGCCGACCCCCACCTTCACCTGTCTCTGCCCGGGCACTGCCCACCACCCCCATTTCTCACCTGGAGACTCCAGCGTCTCTGGCTGAGGCCACCTGTGTGACCAATGACCGGGGTGAGAGGAAGAAAGTGACATCTTGTCATTTCCAGTAAAAAACCGGATTTTTGGTCTATATTTAAGGTTGTCCAAGCCCTGTAGCAAAATCAACTTTGTTTCTTGACTCGCTTGTGAAATTTTTTAAAACCTAAACTTTTATCCGTGCATCACTTTTTTGAAATAAAGAACAACCAAATGTCAAACAATCTGTTCCCATGCTAAGACTTCTATCGAGAAGGTGTTTACAGGACTGAGTGAAGAGTAACATTTTTAGAATATTAAGTGAGCTAACTAGGCGACTTCGAAGTCCATGGTATAAAATATTCAATCATGAACTATTTTTTAATCTCAGTCACAATGAAAACAAAAGATTGAAACCAAGGATAGCTATGCCAAGAGAAGTCTTTTGACAGGGGAAAAAATGCTCTTGCCCGACTGCATGACGTGAACTCTTGGCCACTTAATTTATCCAGCACAACCCCAGGGACAGCTGCTTGGCAGGTTCCTAAGGAGATGGGAAAAATTGATATTTTTAGAAAGATATTCTAGATAAAGCAAAGATAAAATCTATTTATGTGCAAAGTGTCATTCTCCAAAGTCCAGTTTTTGTCCACTATCGATTCCACATTTGGGGTCTGTGAATAAGAACCAACATAGACTACAGAATACTCAAATCTTCCTATTTGCTGCATCCAAACAATTCTGTTCCCAAAACTAACTTGACGGAGATTATTTTTGAGTGAATTAATGAATTACCCAAAACACTACTTTTTTAAATTGTGAAATTCAACATAAAGCTCATTCCATTTAAAAAATCTAAGTTTACAGCTGATAATAAAATATGGACTCATCCAGCAAATATACCCATGAGGATTTAAAGATAACTTACCCTCAGTTTTGGGGGGTAACCAATATAATAAAGACAGAAAAGACAAGAAAGGGGGGCTCCCTGGTGGCACAAGGGGTGGGTTAAGTGTCAGCACTATGAAGCTATCTGCAGCCTCTGCAACACAAATTCGATCGCCAGCCACAGGGCGCAGCAGACCTCTCCTGTCTCCCCGCTGCTCCCCTCAGCAGTGGATTTCAGGGGATCCGCCTGTTCTGCTCCCCACTCTGTCTCTGGTGAATCCTCTCACCTGCTGCACCTCTGGCCTGCGCCCCAGCTCTTGTGTGCATAAATAAATAAATCTTTAAGAAGAAAAGAAAAGAAAGAAAGGAAGGGGCTCTTTCTCCTTTGGAGAAGGGAATCTGCCTTCTCCCGCACCCTGAGCTTCAGACCCAGCCGTGTTTAGGGAACTGCCAAGCGGAGAATGAAACCATGGCTGACTGCGGGGAAGGGCCTGGCGGGGCTGGCTTCCACCCATCAGGTGCTGAAATGAAATACTCGGCGCTGCCGTGACGGAGGGGACAACGGTGTCCCTCCTGCAGGGCCCTGAGTTCCAGGGGGCGTGAGCGCCAGAGGCGGTCAGGACCCCTGTCCAGGGAGGCGGCTTCGCCGTGGACGTGAGCCTGAAGGTCTCCCGGGCGCCTGGACCGACGGCCCCTGGGAAAGTCACTCAGGGCCAAAGCACCCCCCCCGCCCCCCCCTTCCATTTCTACCTCCGGGATCGCCCCCATCTACCAGGTTATTTTTGGAGCAACAGAGACGCGGGATGAAGGCCCACATCCCAGTGCCCAGCCTGGACGTGCACCCCGCAAGCCGCGCCACTCCCCACCTTACGGCGAGGGCTGTCGGCAGGCTCGGCGCCACTGTGTTCACTTGTTTTTGTTTCTTGTGTTTATTTCCAGGCAGTAAAAGAGGGTGGACGTTTCTGCGACTGCCGCAGCATATTTCCAGAAAGCTTCCCGGCTTAAAGAAAACAATAAGGAAACTGTTTCATAAAAGATTTTCGGTCCAATAAAATTCTGATTTAGTCCACTTTATAGGGTAAGAAAATATTCTGTCAGAGTGCAAACACACTGGGAGATTTAAAAGACTGTCGTTGATAAAATCCATTTTGTGGGGGAAGAAATTGCTGTGCGGATGCGGCCCGCGCGGGGCTGAAGGGCTGAAATACCGTCTCCCCCCTTGTATGCGCACCGTGGGCTTCCTTCCTTCCTCTGCTCGCACCCCCTCACGAAAAGCGAGGCATAAAATACATTTTGCACAAAATGCATTTTTCCCGGACAATCAGCAAGGACTGGCTACAAAACAATGAGGATGAAGTCCAAGGGGATGCAGTGGCCGGTGCCCACCCCGGGTTGGGGCACCTCCCTGGGGACAAGCGGGTGAGGTGCCGAGCGGGGACCGGCCTCCTGCCCGGGCCAGGCGACACCAGAGCCAGAAACACAGAAGGCGCAGGAGGCCCCTGCGAGGAAGGCTTCTCTGGGGAGACGCCCTCGGCGCTGGGAGGACGCGCTTCCTCTGCACTCGGCTCCCGCCTGCCCGCGCCCTGTCACGTCCTGCAGCCCAGAGGGGCAGACTGGCACCCAGTGCATTGTTAGAAGGCTTCTTTTTTCTAATTTTTCAAGTGAAAAATCCATTTGAATCCGTCAATATTATTTGATGCCGTGCAGCCACGCGCGTGCCGCCTTCACTGCACAGCGAACGCAGGCGTCCCCAGAGAGCTGTGTGGACAGCCGCTCGGTGGGAAGCCGGGGTCACACTGGGGACAGAGCTGAGGTGCGGGAGGAGGGCTCCTCTTGCCGCGTGTCCGGGCCGAGTGGATGCGGGGAAGCTGGACAGGCCCAGCCGCATTTACAGGGACGGGCAGGAGCATGAGTCCCTGCGGCCTCGGTGCAGACAGCAGCAAGGGCGCCGTCGGCCTGGAGAGCTCTGCTCTGCGCCAAGCTGACTGGTGTTTCGAGAAGACTGAAAATGCCTCCACAGGCTAAAATTTACCTGTTGATTTATTTATTCTCAGAAGGGCTGTTTCCTTGGTCTCTTCCCGCGCGCCTCCACCCCACCTTAGGCGGAGAGTCCCCAGGCAGGATCGTGAACACTTGGGGAACAGGGTTCTGGCTCCTGGAGAAAGCTGGGGGCACAGGGAAGGGGAGGGAGGGGCACTGAAGCCCAGGGGAGGAGGACCCCAGAGGTACGGGGACCACCATGTACCCCGACTCAGCCAAAAAGCCACAAAAGCTGTGGGGTGCTCTGCGTGCACACCGTCCCTGGGGCTGCGGGTCCAACAGCAGCACAAATCTTGCCTCGCCCAGCGAGGCCCTTGGCGTGGAGCTCCTGGGGTGGTGATCCCCGCTGAGCTGCGCTCAGACACCAGCCAGGGGCCTTGGGGTCAGGCCCCGACTCGCAATCGCCGTGACCTCTATTTGTTTCCCTTCCTACTCACCTTTGCCAGAAGCGCCGGCAGAGAGCAAGTGGATAAAGCATCCGCGCACCACGCTGGGAATCACCGGAGCCCTCTTGAGCTTCGACGCTGCAACATCCATTTTGTAAAAGCAGCAACTTCAGAAAACACATTTCCTCAAGGTTTCCTGAAACTGGCTGCTGAAATCAGGCCGGGAGGGTCTTCCTCCTGTCTCGGGATATTTATGTCCGCACCAGCTTTATGGTAACAGAAGGTTTAATGTCAGAGACTTGTTCAGAGTCTTCCATTGGCCCCTTAAGTCACTCCGATACTATTTTAATGTAGATTTTTAACATTACATAAGCCATTGAGTGTAGGCTTTCAACATTCACTAAAATTTAACATTAAGTAAAAAGATTAAAAATAAATGTGAGAGGCACAGCTACAAACTCACCGAGCGCCGCGCACCATGCAACATCTCCCAGCCTCGCTCCCGAACGGCCACGGGAATCGCTGCCCGTCCTCAACCGCGCCGCCCGCCGCCCTCTTACTTCCTTTAGTGCTCAGAATTCACCCCCAAAGTAGATCTACACACTAATTTAAAAAAAGTCCCAGGCCTCCCTGGTGGCGCAGGGGTTAGTCTCAGCTCTATGAAGCTGTCCACAGCCACGGCGGCCTGAGTTTGACCCCCGGCCTGGGAGCTACCCACATGGCGCGGCAGGCCTCTCCTGTCTCCCCAGCTGCTCCCTCACCAGTGAATTTCGGTAGATCTGCCTGTTCTGCTCCCCACTCTGTCTCTGGTGAGTCCTCTCACCGTCCCCCATCTCTGGCCTGCACCCCAGCTCTTGTATGCATAAATATAAAAAAATAATTAAAAAAAAAGTTCCTTCCAGCCCTACCCAGTCGGGGTAGACCCTGGCAGGACGGGGGACCCTCTGGCCTCTCCAGAGCAGCCAAAGCACACCCAGACCTGGGGCCAGCACCAGGCAGGGTCTGGTGACAGGTGAGGTCTGGCGACAGGCGGCTGCAGCCCTGGGGGCACAGCCAGCGCTTCCCTGAGCCCTGGTTTCTTTCTCGGGGGCGTCTGAGGCTGAGGCTCCTCTGCGTTCCCAGGCTCCCGCCCTGCCCGGGTCAGGTCTTGTATGCATAACAGCTCAAGGTACTACCCTCTGGGAAAATATGCACATTGAGGATATATTTCCTTGTGGAAACTCCCCTGTAGCCACATAATTTGAGGTACATCTGCATTTTGGCCAAGTTTAGAGCTGGGAAAAGAGCAACAAAACTTTGTGAATGAAATGTACTTACAAACTTAAAAATAGGGCCATTTTATTGCCTTTCCTTATATTACACCCTTTATTTTTGATGAGTCTTCGTGGTAGAAAGCATAGCTGAGTTGCCTATTTCTGATAACACACACACACCCCCCACACACACAACACACACCACATACAGATTCTCTGTATCAGTAATAGCCAATACATCTATGTGGGTATCTATATACTTTATTTTACATATAAATGGGTACATTTTATATATAAACACACATATATGTTACATAAAGTACATACATGCGCACAGAATTAGAAATATAGACAATGTGTACACATACAATCTATGCATATGCAAAATTCAGAATGCACGCTGACATAGAAAACACACTGTATTTCTGAATAGCTGGTCTTTTTTTCTTCAAAGGCACCGGAGCGCGTGTGAAGTCATCTGTCGAGAAAGCCATCTATCGCCTTTCACACCTCGGTCAAAATCATATTTTTTTGCTGGTTTCCAAGTATCCCATCTGACCTTAGTGACAACTCATTTTGCAAAATGATGGGCATTATGCCGTGTTTCTGATTAGAAGTGTGGCCGCAAGAAGCACATGGCGACGGATGAGAAATGTAACTACATGTTGCATCTATTTCTTACCTGGGTCATTCTCTTTGATCCTCACTTGAAAGCATTACCATTTCCAGGAGATGTTACAAAAAAATAAAAAGCAATTACCGCCACATCCCAGCGAGAGGAGCTTATGGTATTAAGGGCTCCTCACATTTCCCCCTCTCGCTCGCCTCCCGTCCGCGAGACAGCGTTACATGGTTTCAGGCCAAGAAGTTGAGGTTTTACTTTTCCATTAGGATTTTTTTTCTTTAGCCTTAAAAAAACTCAATTTGCGAGTAGTGCTTTTTGAAAGAGGACTAGGAAATAAAGAAAGGGGATTCGTCCTTTTACGGAACAACGGTCCGAGGCGAAGCTCAGTCTCCTCCTGCCATCCTTGAGGACGAACACGGCGTGGCCGCAGCGATGAAACGCCCTGCCTTACCCACAAGAGTGCTCCACAAAAACTCCTCATGAAATTCCACATTCAGCAACATTAGACTATATGAATACTCCAAATTCATTTTTAAATGTTTTACCGTTCAAAAGAACCTTTGCTGTATCTTACCAGTTTATTCTCCGGGTGAGGCGACGTGGGCAGCAGCGTCTCATCAATGGAGAAGCAGGAGGGGGCGTGAGAAGAAGGTCCACCGTCACCACGCCGCAAGTAGTGGAAGGAAGGAATTAAAAGTTGATCTCTGAAGGCTCCAGGTGGACTCTTGCACGCCAAGGAAATCTACCCTGGCCTGGGATCCCAAAGCCGGGCTCGGGTGTGGTCAGCGCCTGAGCAAGGCGGACTCCCCCTCAGCGGTGCCCCAGGCATGCTGTTGTGTCTGATAAATATCTTAAAATATTTTAATTCATTTAAAATAAAATTTAAAAAGAAGGGAGTTGAGCATTATGCTCTTCCCCAAAATACCTTCTATTTCTAACGTACAAGTAGAAACAGATTCCGTCTCACACTGAATTTACTGAACGCAACTGTTTCTGCAGAGAGCACGAAGCCGATGTCAGCTGGGTTTCTGAGTTCTGGTAGTTTTTAACACACACACCTGAACCTCACTCCTGGAGGAGTTCTGGTGACAGTGTTCATTTATGTGTCCAATTTTGGATAAAGTCACTATCTTTGTGATGAGCTGCTGCCTCACGCTGGATGATGTTTACAACGAGGAGGTTAGCTGCGACATCAGAGATGGCAACACATGGCTGGTGGTAAGGCTCGATAACCTCTCTTCCCTCTTGACGCGGGCACTTTGCCACTTTCCTTCGGAACCCATGTCAATGACAGGTGACGCACGCGGTTGCATGAAAGGATTTTCATTTCAGGTGATCGTGTCCTGGGGCATGTGACGTGCTGGGCCGAGAAGGTTAAAGAATACAGTGAGAAACAGAAGAGGCTCCTCCACCATCCAACTCTCAGATCTACACGTCATGGGTAACAGCCCATGCACGGGTAATTGTATCCTAATTTTAATAGCTGTTACTTATTAAGTGTCAGCTGGGATCAAGACACTGTGCTAAGCACCTCATTTCACCACACGAGATAAACCTCAGATGGCTGCTACATCAGCACCACCTCCCCGTGTACATGGCAGCGCTGATGTTCACAAATTATAATGTTTTGCCCCAAATGCACATGAGTAGTTACTGGCACATCCTGGATGTTACAAGATCTGTTTGACATCTGAGTCTGACATGTTAATTGGTGGGTGAGAGTCTCTCCCAGAGACCTCATATGGGGAAAGAATCCATCAGCCCAGACAGGACCAGCCATCGGCGCTCGCTCGGCGCAGCCTCCTCCCCACGGTGCTGGGACACAGACGATCTTGCAAAGGTGAGCCGGAGGAGGAAGCTCTTTTGGAAGCCAAAGAGATGCTCTTTGTTCACCACCCACCCTTTGGGGATCTGTCAATATTCTCATAGGCATTTGAATACATTAAGGAAGGAAGCACTTAACTGAAATCATACAGCCAGAGATTTCAGCCTCAAGGGAGTCCTGACTCTCCAGGAGAAGCACCTGACACACCTGCTTGACCCCAAGGCTGCTGTGTCACCAGCGGTCACTGGCTGAGAAGCGTTTGCCTCCTCAGGGCTCCACATCCCCCATAGGAAACAAGGCCCAGTGCCTTATGCTTGCACACATGAAGGGCACTGTGATAAATATCTTAAACTGTGGAAAGAAATATCTCATTTTTATACCCTTAGGGGAGATTAATTAAAATTGATTTAATATTTTATAACAACTCAAGTTAGAGGGACTTAGACTTAGCAGGAAAGACGCTGTCGTTGCAAAGCAGGGCCTGTTAGAACTAAACTTTCTATGTGAACACAACTCAGGAAAAACAGTCATTTTGGTGGCCTTTTGATCAAATCAAAGAATCTTTTCATCTCTGAAAAATGAAGTAGGGGAATATGAAATTCAGAATGCCTGCAAACACAAACTCGAACTGGCAGCATATTTTCACTAAACAGAGATGAGTGGCTGGCCCAGCGGAGGGCGGAGGGCGCTGGCCAGAGGGGGGCTCGGGGTGCCGGCCTCTCCCTCCTGCATCTCCTTTCCCTCGTGGTCGCATCAGACACTTGGCACCCCACAGGTCAGCTGGCACCCTCGCTTCTCTGGATGCCAAGGAGCTGCCTCTCTTCTAACTTCATTTTCCAGCCCCTAGCCTCCCTATGTGACCCCGGAGAACCCTCATTTCAAACCCTGGCTGATCCCCCTTGCAGTTCCCTTCGTGAATCATCACAGGCCCGGGCCGGGATCTGGGGGTCCGGGGGTCCTCACTCGCCTGCCCTGAGCCCCAGCCCTGCCGGGACCTTCCATCTGCGCAAAGTAACCAGCAAGGCCTTGCCGGATTCTTGCTAAAGACCCTCACTTCAGTTTTGAGGTTGAGCAGGAATTTGGCAGCTCATTTGTGAGGCTCCTCGGCCCTCAGGGTGCAGAGACTGCCCACTGGCCTCCGGACCCGCAGCTTCGCCCTGCTGTGGGAACTGGCTTCTGGCCTGGCCTCCTGGGCCGGGCTGGTTCCTGAATCATGTTTATCTTTGCAACCGGGCATAAGGACTGACCCGAGGCGCAATAGTGGAGTGTTCCTACCCCAAGGGGTGAACAGAAATGTGATTGATTCCTGCAATCCCTATACAATCACTTGGAAGACAAAGTTGATTCGACTTGATCCTACGCCATCAATTGACCAGTTCACATTTACTGCATATTTACTATGTGTAGAAATTGTGAAATTCTTGACTTCCAATGTCTCTTAATTTATTTGACAAGCCTCGTAAGAGGTAAAGAGGCAAAAGGTGACTCAGACAAATTAGCATAAAACACTCCCTAGTTTTTAAGAACATGTTCTTTCTATATTTTGTATATATTCTTTCTTCCAAAGGCAGGATGAAATCAGCAGAAGGCAATTATTCCAGATAATCAGATTAAAATTTTATTTTAAATATCCTTATGTGAATCAAAGTTAATTTCTGCATTCTTCTCCTAAAAACTATCCATATGCTAACTACCTTTGCTTAGAATACTCAGATTCTGGGGGCTTAGTGCTGTAGTGTTAAAATAAGCCTGCAGTCAAGTTTCTGCATTAAAAATATGTAGATTGCATTTTGGAGAACATAATTTGTAAAAAAAAAAAAAAAGTAAATTCTATTTCCGTCACTATCACACAACATGGCTTAAAAGACTCTACTCTGGATGCGGCTGTAACTAGAGTGTAACTTTGGGCAAATAACCTCCTCCTCCTTCCCGAGCACACTGTTCGCATCGCGACAATGGGTGTGTGTTAATACCTGCCTTATGAATTAGTTTCTTGGGGGACGGCAATGAGCCAGTGCCTGGAAGGCATTAGATCAATGTGTAACTTAAAAAAAACTGCGACCATAAAATTTCCTTTAAATTGTGCCGAAGGGCAGTGGCGAAATCAGAGATGTTTCAATCGCTTAACATTTAATTTTACCCTAGAGCAGAGCGGGGGTAAACTTGATATCAGTGACTTTCTCACAATGACATACTAAAATTGTGGGTCAGAGGGGAAGAGCTCTGGGCCAGGAGCAGACTCCCCGGTGCTGGAACAGGAGACGGTGGGAGGGTAGCAAGAGCTTCTTAGTCAGGGCAAGGGGAGATGAAGCAAATGGGGCTGACGGCGTCCCTCCCCGAGGCTGCATGCTCACATCATGAAATGAGCCGGGTCACATTCCTGGAGGACAATTCCTCACAGCATCGTCATTTGCTCCCAGTTGCATTACGGTCCCACACGTTCCTGCAGCGCAGCCAAGCCCACCTGCCCTGGACGTGGCTGTACCTTCTGCTCTGCAGTCTCGTTCCCCGAACCCCCAACTCAGATCTTTGCATAGTCCCTTTGCCACGCTGCCTGCTCACGAGGAAGGATAGCAGAGTGGTTAGAGAGCAAGGGATCCGGTGCCTACTGCCAAGGGAACTTCTGCTCTGCACTGGCAGGGAAGGTAATCGGGTTAGTCTCCTTCTTGCAGAAGTGACATTAAAATGTCTGTACCGTCCAAAGTGATCTGCAGACTCAATGCAATCCCTATCAAAATACAGTGGCATTTGTCACAGACAGAGGAAAATGCTTAAAATTCACATAGAACCACAAAAGACTTCAAAAAGCCAAGGTGATCTTGAGAAAAAAAGAGCCCAGGAAGAAGTACCCGACTTCCTGATTTCTTTGCTTTGGGAGGTGATAGTCGATCGGTTCCCGAAGCATCAGGTGGTATAACAAGAGGTACGTGGCTATGTTAAATCACATCAAATTGTAAGCAGCAACTATGTGCAGGGTAGTTTTTGGTTTGTTTTTATTTTTACTATTAACCCTCAGGAAACCTGAAGAAAAGGAAAAAGATCTGGCAAATAGCAAATTATTTGAAAATGGCATTAAAAGCTGACACTAAAAAGAAATGGAGAAGTCTAACAATTATACATCCATTTAAGGAACTGCATGACTACATAAAAAATCCCATAGAAAAACTCTAGTCTAAAGATCTTTCATGATTAATTTTCTAAATACATAAAGGTGGCAATACAAATCAAATTGTGTTTTTGAGTTCATGATTTCTAACTCTATTGCAAAGCTACAGTTGTCAAAGGAATGTGGTATTGGCATAAAAAGCAGTTGCCTAGTTCAGTGGGACAGAATAGAGTCCCAGGGTAAACACACACACACACACACACACACACACACACACACACACGGCCAATTAGTTTTTGACAAAGAAGTCCAGAATATTCAATGGGGAAGAAATAACCTCTTAAATAAGTGATGTTGGGAATGCAGCTAAAACTGATAAAAGTTCATGTTACTATTTTTCATCTGTTTACAATTCTCTGCAATGAAGAGAAAGGAATATCAAATGCAATTGAAAAATTTTACTTTCTAAGAGTGCATCTCTCCCCAGAATCATTTTTGCTAGTGTTAAAAGTGCTTGTATGCACTAAGGCATTTAGAGAGACTGGCTCTCTTAGAGATAGTGTAGCTTTATTTACCATAGTTTTAATTGTCACTCAAAAGTCTTCAAAATCGCCCGAATGAATTGCAAGAGTTAATATGCCCCTCTAAGCACTAGCTGTACTAACAGGGAGGAGATTCTTACTTACTCTCTGAAACCCTCCCTAATGTGTGGTTTGTACTCTTCAGAGTCTTCATTCACGATATCATTTGTCAACATGCTATTATAATAAAGGGACTTAGTAATATATCATAGCTTCAAATTATGCCAGCATTTTAAAACAGAGCGAAACCATTGCTTGCTTCCCACCAACATTTATCATTTCTCTCTGCCCGTGAATACTTTCTTTATGAATAATGTTGGATATAAAAGAAACCGTATAATCACAGACTGACATTTTACTTGCATATAAGAATGGATAAGGATGGCGTCATGTCTTCGATGAAGTGTATAAAAAACGGGGTTTATTCATGCACCAGGCGCGCTGCACGCTGCCGGCAGCCCTCCTCCTAACACATCTGTGTGACTAATCAACAGCCTTCAGGCTACAGCAGCTAGTACATAATGTCTTCCCCGCTGAAAAGTGGCGAACTCTCTTGTGTTAATGATTAAAAACGTTTTCTCACCGCTTCTGTGCAGGAATAATCTTGCTCGCTTGAAGGTATTAGTCACCTCATTTGGAGAGCAGATGAAATGAGCACCCAGACACCCCTTTTCTGTTGTGTTGTTTAAGCTGCTGAATAAAAACTTGTTAGGGAATAATAATCCAAAATGACAACAATCAGACTACAAATGATAACAGTCCTCGCCTTCCCCATATTAGAACACACCGTATCGATAACCTGAAATGGACCGGCGCGGATTTCCTACTGAAGGGAAACTAATGAAAGAAAATATTTTTCAAATACTAATTGCTTCAAGCTCTTGGCTCGGTTGGATAGAATGGAGTGCTAATGAGCTTTTGATCACCACAAGAGTAAATTAAATTTACACAGAGAAATCTCTGATCCCCAGCCACAGATCACACCCTGGAAACGGCAGGTGATCTATCAAAGCATCCAGTGGCGAACTGGGTCTCGGTGTGGGACACTGGATGCTTATTGTAAATTCATTACGAAAAATGCAAAAATAACTTGAAACGTGTTCCCACCCACAGTGGGTAAATCATATCGTTTTCATTTACAAAAGAACAGGTTCAAAAAAAAAAAAAAAAAAAGGTGTTTGGCAAAATACAGCAATCAAGGTAAGTGAAAGTTCACTTCTTAGTAGCCACAGTGAAATCAGCTATGACTTGAGATTAATAGCCTATTCAGACCTGTATTAAAATAAATTCATTTTAAATTTGAAGAAAAACATATCAAGCTATCTCTAGAATAAATATTGAGTGGCTATTATGATCCTAACAGAGTTTAAAGCTCAGCGTGGACAAATAAAATAGTTACTTTTAAATGCTGTTTGCAATGTAGACGTCTACTGATCCAAGCAGAATAAACTTTCATTTTAAATTATGGGAACTGAGGTGTGACTCTCTACCCCCAAATCATGCTCCCTCAGTAAAAAATAATACAACAAAACATAAATTCTTAAATGAATTGAACATGTATCGAATGCATCATTCAATACAAAAAATAAAATTGTAAGACTTATTTTTAATAAAATGATGTACATTCTTTTTAGGCAGATGAAATTTTCATGTCCATGAATAGATTCTATTTCCTATTAAGACTTTACTCACAAGTGAAATTAGGAAGCTTGGTGGCTTCCTTGACCGCTGCTCTCCTAATAGAGAAAGTCAAGATTTCAACATACAAGGGGCTGTCATTGGGTTTTTCAGTTTTCAGACCTGGAAACAGATTCGAAGTTTCCGCAGTTTCCCCCCAGCATTTAGCTCTTCCGTAGAGGAGAAATTCAGCCCAGCACCTGACCAAGTGAAAACCCGCTTCTTCCCAGAGAAGAGAGTCCTGATTCGCACCCACTTTCCCGGCTCAGCCTACAGTGGGGCCGAGGTCACCAGCGTGGCCCTTGCTGAGAATAAAGACCAAGGTCTGCCCCAGCTGTGCCAGTGACCAGCTGTGTGCCTTTGAAGAACTTAATTATTTCCCTCAGTTCCTCAGTTAGTGAAACGGAAACTTCTCGAGATCTTAGCAGGAGTAAGATCTCAAGGCCCCTGTAAAATATTTGCACAAGCCCATCCCCATCATGAGCGTGAGGACAAGCTGGGGCCATCTCCTCGCGAGTTCTGAGCAAGGTTCTACCCTCTCTCAGAGTCTGATGGTCTCACTGACCCACAGGTTAGTGCGACCTTCTCTGCACACGCCTGCTGCTTTCACCTGTCAAATATTAGGCATGACGTCACTATAGTCAAGTGAATTCACGTTTTGTGACTCTTCATGGGGCTCTATCCATGACCAGAGTTGCTTCTGTCCTCGAGAGCACAGAGTCGTGCAGCACAAAATGCATCGCGTGGTCTCTGAGAAGAACATTGGCAATGACCCCAGCTCCGGTATTTCTGTGCCAGACAATATATTGGTGAGAGAAGTCACCAGAGCCTGCTGCAATCACTTCATGTGCCGGTGATGTGGAGTTACAAGAGACTGCAGAAACTAGAGAGGCAGAGATGGGTCCTTCTGGAAAAGATCAGAACGTTCGCCGCTGTTCCACACGCCACGTGTTTCATTTACTTTGCTTATTCCCGTTTCCTTCCCTTACAATCCAATTTCTTTAAGGATTTTTTTTTTTATTTCAACTGCCTTACAGCCATGCTCAGAACAATGCTTAGCATATAATGGACACTTAATAAATCTGTTGAAGGAGTAAATATAATAGCTGAGAAATTTTACAAAAAAAAAAAAAAAGGGAAAGAGGAAAAAGTGATGGCGAGCACAACCTCTAGCAGCAGGAGAAGATGTCCAGGCTGCAGACGTGGGCAGGGCGCCCGCTTCTTCTCTGTTATGAATGAAAACGCTCAATCATGTGCATTCTTTCTTTAAAGGTTTATTTTATTTATTTATGCACACAAGAACTGGGGTCTAGGCCTATTGTGGGGGGGGTGAGAGGACACCCCAGGGACCCACGGAAATCCACTGCTGAGGGGAGCAGCAGGCGAGGCAGGAGAGGTCCGCTGTGCCATGTGGGTAGCTCCCTGGCCAGGGATCGAACTCAGTCCACATTGCTGGTGATAGCTTGATAGCACAAGACTTAACCTCTGCGCCACCAGGGAGGCCCTCAATCACGTGCATTCTTGTTCAAATACAAATATTTGAGACAAAAAGTCTGTCTCACAGATGCTCTAAACATCAGACATGATGGAGAGAAATGAGTTGGTGACCCATGTGTCTTTCTTCAGGCCACCACAAGATTTCCCTGCTATTATAAACGTAATTTTGTTTATTTTTATGGTTTCTGTCTCTGTAAGTGACTGTTATTCAAAGACTAAACATAAAGAAAATTGTTAATGTTAACTCTTTCAAGGTTTTGAAAAAAATCACATTCTGTGCAATTCTATCTACCTGTTTTGGCAGATTTTTTGACATAAACAAGTTACTTGTGATCCCCCAAGTGAGTTGGGAAAATGAGTTTCAGCTCACACCTACATTTTTCATCTTGAGATAAGTTCTTTCTTCTGCCAAGAAAACATCTCTTTCAGTTATATCCAGGCCACAAGATATAAGCAATAGCAAGTTCATGTCAAATGTATCAAAAATCTTGCCGTGGAAACTCAAGTCTCCTGCAACGACCAGTAGCACTGCCCAGTACAGTGGCCACCTCCAGCTTCTAAAATTAAAGTTCATTAAAATTAAAGTTCAATTAAATGCTCAATTACCAGTTGCACTCATCACGCTCCCAGGGCTTAAGAGCAGCGTTAGCTGATGGTGGGGCAGGGCAGGGCAGACACAGACACCCCTCACGCCCGCTCTGTAAGAACGCTTGGTCCACCGCCGCCAGGGGCAAAAGAGACAACGGCCTCTTACAAAGAGGCAGGAATTCTGGGAACGCACGACCCAGCCGATCTCCAGTCAAACACTGGAGCACAAGAAGCTACACTAGCATCCAGCAAGGTGTGTGCACCAATCACACTGACTCACTGGGTTTCCAGTAAATACAAGCTGAAAGATTCCACTGACGAGTCACCACGTGCAAAACTCTCCCAGAGGTTCTGCACGGTTATGGACACATTCCTCCAGGAACTAATATTTGACAGCAAGTATCTCATTCTCTATCTTTAAGCCTTAGGAAAAATGTTGATGACTCAGAATCACATGGCTCAGTATCACAAAACTATTTAAAAATAAGGCTACAACTCGGGGCACAGAGATGTGAAGAAACTAAGGTTCTGGACACACCACATCCGTCCACTCCCTACAAGCCTCTCTACTCCACCCCTGGCGCGTGCTCCTCCTGTCTCTCCCTCGGCGCCTACCACGGTCATCCTCTGAGTGAGCAAACATCTCCTGGCCCCACAGACTCAGCGAGACCCCAAGTAAAATCCCTGTGATGTGCAGCTGATGTGGTCTTTATATTTGACATTGCACTCAAATATTTATTTTTGTTACTTAACTCAAAGAAAAAAACACCCACTGTCCTCTCTAGAGAAGTTGGCGACAGCGGCCGGGTCTGTGGCTGCTCCCACACGCCGAACGGGGCTTCTGTCCAGTGACCAAAGAGTTAATGTCTCCACACTCCTTCTGCAGAGGCGTTTCTGCCCACACCCCTGGTTTTCTAAAATTCTCTTCGATGTGATAATTGTCTGTGTGGGTGAGAAAGAGACTCCGTCTTGTGGATCATTGCCTGACAGCCTTCTCCGCAAAGCAGATTTCAAACCCCCCAGCTTCAGGATGGCCACCGCCCGGGCTCGGGAGGCACAGGGAGGCACAGGGGAGAGAGCACGTCTGCCCTCGAGGGACCGACCTGCTGTGGGCCCGGCGGGACCGAGCTCCTCCTTCCTGATGTGTAGGAAATAGACCCTCCCGTCTCAACGCGCTCACTCAGTTTTCGTAAGGGTCATATGACATGAATTATGCAAAAACTGCTTTTTGAAAATCAAATTATTATTCAAAACTTGTGGAAACACAAGTCCCTCTCCCTACACGGGCAATCACAGGAGGCCTGAGGAGACCAGACACAAGGTGGCAGCGAGGGGCAGAGGCTGTCGGCAGAGGGGGGCGTTGGCTGCCCCCCTTTGGCATAAAGGAAGGAAGTAGACATAATGGGTCTGGCAGAAGGGCCAGGAATATCGGGGTAATCCTGCGGGTTAGCAGGAAGCCACACACTGAGACCAGCCCACAAGCTCTGCCATCTGCTCCAGTGTCCGCGCCCAAGTCCCCAGAGCCGAGGCTCACTCTGCCTTCCCCCCTCTTCTGACTCGAGCGATAGGCTCTATGTCGGAGTCCATTCTCACTTGCCAGAGCCGCTTCTAAACTGTCTCCTGCATTAAATTACCAAGTAAAATCAACAGTTCTCTACCCTTAAGAAGTAAATATTTGAACCTTAACACGTAGCTTGCAGGCCACTCAGACAAAGTCATTCCTACAGCGCATTTCACGCAAACAAAATTGC
The DNA here is from genome assembly GCF_014898055.3 of Talpa occidentalis. Lineage (NCBI taxonomy): Eukaryota > Metazoa > Chordata > Mammalia > Eulipotyphla > Talpidae > Talpa > Talpa occidentalis. The sequence goes on from NW_023605194.1 coordinate 117,663,189, forward strand.
TTCCAAACTCAAGCTGCTGGTTAGTGGATGTAACACTCAGCTTCCCTCAAGAATAGGCGTCAAACAAAACAAAGTTTAAAACGAGCAGAGTAAATGAAGATATATTTTATCTGAGGGTAGTTTCAAAACGAGCGGAGCCCTTGTTCACTGTGTAATTCCTGAGATGGATGGCTCAAATATTGATTTCCTAATCATTGTCGTTATAAGAAGGCATTGTGGGTTTTTTTCTCTCTGTCATAAATTCGACTTTAAACAGAGTAAGAAGCTTTTAGCAAGAAAATTTTACATCTGTTTATGTCTGAAATTAAAATCACAAGAATTGAAAGGAAGAAAAAATAACCAAGGGGGTTTTCAAAAATTTAAAACTCCATCATGCATAAATGGAGCTCATCAAGGAAAGTAATTTCCCTGCAGAAAACACTCCATCTTTTGTTTTATGTAAGTTATCAACATGAATATTTTATTCTCAACGAAACTGCCTTTTCCCCTTTGTGTTTCATAGTTTTCACTTGGTGTCTCCAATAAAAGACTTCCTCCAGCCCTCTCTATTATTCAGGTCAGTTGCAATATAATATTTTCCTTGCCTGTTGCCAGTGGTAATTATAGACGAAGCTTTACCAATTCAATGTGCTCCATTCCTCACCCGATTGTGTTCTGAAATCTAGGAATACTTGCCATTTTATTTTCCCACAGGAACAAAATCGTTTTTTCCAAGGTGGAGCAGAGCATCTTTAGTGTCTAAGAAACTGGAGTGGACATTTTGCTAGTTTGATTTTTGATCCAAAGGATGGACCCAACGCTCATGGAGTGACAACTCTACGATGCACGATCTATTACAGTCTAAGCAGACGCTGCAAGGCAGACGTCATGTTCGGCCCCCGAGATGGCGCTGGCGGCTCCATCTGCATGGTGCTCAGTGGGGGGCCATCTGCCTCCTGAGCGGGTGGCTTAAACACCCAGGTCACTTACTACAGCAGTTAGCTGGGCACAGACCTTGGATCATTGCATCATGGCATATGGAATTTGGCCAACATGTAGCATACCATTATTTTGTAGATGTATAGAAATAGTATCCTCACTGCTTGCTTTAAAACTTTCACTCAGAATGAACATTTACCAATAGATGTTTGTTCAAAAACTAAAACATACTACATTATTCTTCTGTGAATCTAAGAGACTGAATTAAGAAATGCATTTGAATGTAGATTGCAAATATAGTCACACTCTGAGCCTTTCTGAATAGTGACTTACAGGTTTGCTCTCTGTGTTTCCAGATTCTTGGCTGAATCACAGGTGGTCAGGTTTTGCTTCTAATAGTTCAACTGTGAAATAATCCTGTAAAAGTTTCAAGTTCTCGAGCCTTTGTAATTTATAAGTAGGAAAGTTTTTCTCATTGGTGGCACTTACCTTACATACTACACCATCGCATTCAAATCCTTATGCAGCCATTCCGCATCGCACTTGCATAGCTGAAGACGGTATTCATAATTCATTTGATATTTTTAAAATTACTCTGATTATAGTGGATGGTGCGAGGGCCCAAGCTGAATACGCAGAAATAGTTCTCTTCAAAGGAGTATAATGAAAATAGAAAACACTACGCCCGTTTTCACTACCACATAACTTCATATATCTTGGACCTTATAACCATGTAAAAACCAAAAATGAAACATTGGAATATAATAAAGAGGAAAACATCCATCATACCTGATCTTGCGAGATTAGCTTACTTCTAAATACAGCCCTATAAATAGGGCAAATCGTCGGTGACCATAAACCATGTCGAGACTGAGTTTTTGACAAATAACGATTTTTAGCTTCCTGCCTTCTCCGGCTTCAGCATAGCATTGCCCTTTAAAAATGCAACAATAAATCAGCAACATTCCCTGCACTATAATGTAAAAAATGACAAAACTATGGCATAACTCACATAAATAGAATGTTATGTTAATACTCAAATCTCTCACTCGAGGCAACAGAATTTAATTTTGAAGCAAGGCAGTTACTCATCCTTCCCATTAAGCACATTTCAAAAATAAATAAATAAAATGATTAAACTACATTGTCCCTATTTTATTGTGATGACCTGCTCTTATAAATATTTCTCACCAGCCCTTAGCTGCATCATTCAAAATGTAAGAATAGCTAATGTGAAGAAATAATTTTTATAAGCAACTGGCTTTTTTCTGATGTTATTTTAGGCTTATTCAATAAATTATGACCGTGAAGCCCAACTTTATTCAATTTTTAAACATAACTTGTACATTGGAGACACTTCAATTTAACTTTCTTAGCAACAGCTCATGTCCTATGGTTTCCTTTAAGGAAAAGAACAGTGATTTATTAAAATGTTTAAAGCAGAATAATAATTGTCATCCAAGAACTTTATAACACTTTTTGAATCACCAAAGGCACCGCAAATTAATTATAAAGTGTATCATCTATAACAAGCTTTACTAAGATAAAATGGTTTTGAATGCTAAGGTGTTCTTAACCAAAAATATTAAAATATCTTAAGCCTATAAGATTAAAAGTATTTCTCATGAAGACAGATTTTATTAGGATGATTTAAATCTCAGCAAATACCTTCTCGATGATACCCCCTGAATAGACATAATGCATTGTAAAATCATCCAGGAAAATTAGTTTGATTCTTAGCTGGACTATTCCTAAGGTCGTCATGCAAGCTCTACTATTAATAAATTACTCAATTCTATTAATAACTAAAATTGCTCAAGATGATTAATAAATCAGTCCAACAAAATTGCCTACATAAAGCTTAAAGTGGGTAAAACATCTTATTTGGAAATTCTCATTGCTGTCTTTATATATATATATATATATATATATATTATATATATATTTCTCAGGTTCTAAATCTACTGTATACACGCCCTGAAAAAATAAACAAAGCAAAATCAACCATAAAAATAAACGCTTTAGTCTATGATCAAGTGTTTCTACATAGATTTTAGTTTGAGTTCAAAAATAAGCTCAGATGAAGAAATTTAATTTAATCTTGTATGTGCCATTACTATAGCTCTTCAGCCTGTTATTTATTTACTTTTAAATATATAATATTTTACATACTAATTTTACCATATTAAAGCATTTATATATATTTAATAAAATTTAAAAATAATTTTCATAAGATAAAAGACTTATCTTCAGGAGGTTCAAATTTACCCTCAAATTTTGAACTATATTCATCCACACATAACAGCAGAGCAAATGGAGAACTGAGGCAATTGTTAAAATAATTCAGACCAACACACACACTCACACACTCACACTCACACACGCACATAATTCCATCGAAACTATTCTGATAAAAGCAACGTAAGACTTGAAAATTTTGAAAAATTGGTTTAGTTGCATATTTTTGTAATTCTGTATGCAGAGCCTATAAGTTACTCTGAAAAATCTAAAGAAAAAGTCACAGTCTCATGAAAACACACCCAGGAATCTCCTAGGAAGCACAGTCTGCAGGGGATACCATCATTGATCATTTGCTTAGGATACGTCATCCCACCTGTTATAAATAGATCCTGCCGCTCTTCTATCAAGAGATGATGAGAAAACAGTATTACAAAAAGTGAATCCAAGAATAATTGATGCTAATGATACAATGATGAAATATCGGAAGCCAAAATTAATCTTTCACCTCTAGATTGTCTTTCGGCATATACCATGACAACATAGTCAATACATCTTAAATTATTATATAACTAAAATTCTTCAGACCTTGGCACAGATGGTTACAGCTTACCCTTCGGTGTATTTCTGTTTTTTTATCTTTCAGTTGAAGTATTAGATGAGCTGAAGTACGAGAACTGAGAATCCTGAGTGGGGACATGAGATCTGAAACTATTTTTAAGTGGGAAGACTGAATAAATTGGATTTGTCAGCACTGGCGTTGCTGCCATTCTCTTTGCATAAGAGACAGGGTGAAGATTTTTACGTTCAGTATTTCCAGGTCCGGTAGACACAGTGTTGGACCTACACACAAATGAATTCTCCATCTAACTCTACAACTTTCCTTTGGAGAAAATGGTCACAAATATTTCTCAGATTCACCAATACTAGTCACCAAGCCTTCTTTCCAACTGGGACAAAATTAGTAACTGCACTTTGAAGCGGCCCCTTTGCAGGGCCAGTGAACTAGCTGCATTGCATTACCTGCGGGCGGGTGGGGAGAGGCTGGGGGTGGGGGAGAGAGAGAGAGAAAACGCAAATGCCACGGAGCTCACGGGATAAGCAAAGCAGATGACGTGCAACCTTCTGACCAGCTGCTGGACTCTGGGATTCGGGCGCAGCAGAGCAGAAGAGACTGAGCAGTCAGCTCCTGGGGAACCCGGATGCAGACCAGAGGGAGCAGGGCTGCTACAAACTCCAGCCTTGGCAGAGGCGGGCCTGCCTGCGGCGGCAGTGCTCCAGGCCTGACACCAAGGGGCTGTGTTTGGCCTCTGATTTTTTTCAATGGCCTCTGGAAATGCTGCCATCACACCCACCGCGTCGCCAAGGGAATTAATGTCCCTGAGTATGTGACCACGCTCTGGAAAGAACTGTGCTTCAGGTGATGAGTCCACACTGAGTCAACAAAACTAAGTCAGGTTGAAACCTTGTGGGGGGAAGGATGTTGTCACACCACCTCCCTGATGAGGGTGTTACACCAACGATGCCTTTGACGAGGCTCTAGGATAAAATTATTTGAAGAAAAAATTTGAAATAGGCCTCCCTGGCGGCGCAGGGGTTAAAGCCTCAGCACTATCAAGCTATTGTCAGCCACTGAAGCCCGAGTTCAATCCCCGGCCAGGGAGCCGGCCCACATGGCGCAGCAGGCCTCTCCTGTACGCATAAATAAACCTTAATTTTTTTTTTAAATATGTGCTCTTGTTGACTTTTCCTCTGGGAAAATAAGGAAAGGGCATGTGAGAGTCTCTGCTCAGCCTGGGAGAATCAGAGTGTGGGGACGAAAGGCCAGGATGGGCGCAGCAGCCACGAAGGACGCTCTGGCAGGACGTCCCAGGGACAGGTCGGGCTGCTTCGGGGCGCAGGACGGGGTGGCTGGAAGGGCCACGCCCGGTTAACGGCCGCCACAGGCCGAGACCTTGAGGCTTTCCCATGAGTCGTCTCATTTTCATCTCTCACCGGCCCCGTCCCTGCGGAGTTTGGATAAAATGCTCCTGGAGTAAAGGGGTCAGGCAATTTGGGGGCATCTAAGACCTTGCAGCGCGCGGGCTGGAGTGACAACTCGGAGCTTTCTGGGAAAGGCGGAGGCGACACGGAGGTGCACGGCCGAGCAAGGGGGAGGCTGATCTCCAGGACGTGCTGCAAAGGGTGGTGACAAAGATGATAATGTTAGATCAGTGCTAGGAGTGATGAAGAACCAGCGGGTCAGGAGATGGCCCCTGACTTCCCTCACGGGTCTTAAGGCAGATACAGGGGAAAAGGGGCATTTCAAGCAATGCCAGGTCTGCCCCGCAGTGACAGAAGCGTCCTTCACATCAGCCGTGTCTCCCCAAACACAGGGCGCGCCTGCCGGGGGGGGGCAGAGGACGCCTCACGACGCGGTGCCCGGCGGTAGGACGCGGAGAGGCCGCGTCTGTGTGTCCTCGCTCTCCTGCCACACATCTTCCACATGAAAGCCCTCGACGAGCCGCACTTCACCATTTCAAGTGGGTTGTGAGGCGGTGACTTTAGTTTTGCTCTGACCTGGGCAACCCGCCGTGACTGTGCCATCTCGCGGCCAGAAGCCGCACGCCCAGGACGGTCACGGGGCAGCCGCTCCCGGGCGTCGCACAGAGCCCCGTGAGGAACCCAGCCCTGAACTGAAGCGTCTGCAGACTCGACAGTTTTCATCAGCATAAGTCCGTAGAAATCACCTCTCCACTTCAAGCGCTTCCCTATTAATTTGGATTTATAGGAAACAAAAAGTAGATTATTGACATGGGGTGAAATTATTTCACGGACAATCTTTTTTCCAAAAATTCTCACTGTTCCAGCCAAGAGAACCCTTCACCGTGCAAACGGCCTGTGCTGGAAATGAAGGTTATTACTTTATTCCAGACAATACAGAGGGTTTGGTTGTATCTACAAACACCCCATGTCCGGGTGAACCTCTCTTTTTCAGACAATAAAAGCTTCGGGGGGAAGCGAGGTGGAATCAGAAGGGAGCTACACGGGGCGCCTCCCAGTCCATCTGCACCCATGGGCGTGTATGTGCGTTCGCTGCTAAAAATAAAGATTCTACAAAAGCTATAACCACTCTTATTATGCTAAAGCCCTGCCCAAAATGTGGCTCCGTTTTCTGAGTGGTAAAAATAAAAGAAGGCGGACAGGAGGAGTGGGGGCAGGGGGGTGGGGGGTGGGGGGGTGTGGAGAACAGGGGAGGGTGGGGAGGGAGCAGGGAGCCGGGGAAGAAACCCGTGGATCGTCTGCTCCTTCTCTGAGCACAGGGTGACCAGCAGCGGCAGAGTGACAGAAAAGCTGGCCTCGCTGCAAGGGGGCTTGCAGGGCGGATGGGCGGACGGAGGGAGGGTCAGCGGGGAGAAGTCCAGACACATGGTCAGCAGCGTGGACGGATGGAGCGCGGAGACCCCTCGGCGAGCTGACTGTGGCCCCTCTCCACGGCTGACTCACGCTGCTAACATTCTTGATTATCCTGCTTGAATTTTGCAACTTATTATCTTCAAACCTTAGATTTCACATCTGCAAACCAGGGCTTAGAACCCTATCTCAAAGAGCATGATTGCAAAAAATAAAATGAAACATGGTAAATGTTCTATAAAAACAAAGCTACATTGTTTTATAGCAGGCCAGTTACCTGAAGTGGAATTTTTTGCAATAGACTTTTTTATTTATTCTTTTTTTATTTTAGATTTATTTATACAAGCACTGGGTACAGTCAGAAGCGCGGGAGGGTGAGAGGATTCACCAGAGCCAGAGCGGGGAGCAGAGCAGGCAGAAAGACCGAAGTACACTGCTGAGGGGAGCAGCGGGCGGCAGGAGAGGTCTGCGCGCCATGCGGGACCCTCGCCCGCAGGGATGGAACCGGTGCTGCAGAGGCTGCAGGCAGCTTTGCGGCCCAGCGCTCAACCACTGCGCCACCAGCCTTGTTAGGGCTGCAAAACTGAGCAGAAGGTTAAGGCACCTGCCTCCAGCAGGCATGGACTCCCCACTGTTGAATCTCAAGAGCTCTTTACATATGTTGGAGAACAATCCTTTATTAGATGGAGCTTTGCTAATGTTCTTATCAATTCATTGTCTTTTAATTCTGTTGACATTGTGGAGGATTTAATGAATTACAAGTTTTCTGGTATTTCTTTATGAGTTGTGTCTTTATAGTTTATCTAAAAGCCATCTCCGCAGCCAAGGTGATCTTCTGCATTACCTGCAAGAGCTCATGGATCTGCATTTTACAGCAAGGGTTATGATCCATTTTGAGTTTGCTTGACAAGTGTACAAGGTGTGTGTCGAGATTCTTTTTTTTTTTTTTTTGCATGTGGACGCCTAGTTGTCCAGCACTGTCTGCTGAAAAGACCCCCTTCGCTCCATTGTATTGCTCTTGCTCTTTTGTCAAGGGTCAGTTGACTGCAGGTGGACTTTCTATTCGTTCCAGCGATCTATTTGTCTACTATTCCGCCAACTGCCCTGATTCTTGCAGCTTTCCAGTCAGTCATGATTTCAGTTGTGTTAGTCCTCAAACCAGGGGTTTTAGACGGAAACTAAATGGAATTTTAAAACTAGAATTAATTCCAATTTGGTAAGTGAAAGAGTAGAGTATTACGGAAGAAGTCAAATATTACAGAAAAATGATTTCATAGTAGGTGCCCCTCCGAACCTCCTTGAAATAAGGGAAACTTGGGAAACTGGAGACACAAGTAACTGACTTCGGATGATGGTATTGAGAGATATATTATCAGAAAGAAGATGGAACTATGAGTGAGCCCGTGTCCCCAGGAAAAGGAGGCCACACTTGCGCTTCCCTCTGTCACTCGGACTTGAGGAGAAAAACATACTTGGAAGGACTTCGCTCTCCGGATGGAGCACGCGCCTGACATACAAGCTCTTCCTTCTCCTGCGGGCTGGGGTATCACGCTGTCCCTCACACCCGCCCCAGGGTCGGCCCCGAGCTACTCCCCGTCCCACTAATAGCCCCGCGGTGGGAAATCACTCCCTGGCGCTGCACACGGCGGCAATGATTGAGCGGCTCACATCATTCAAAATCGTGCATTTCAATATTTTAGCTTGGACGCCATCCATGTGCCGAGACTGGAATGAGTGCCACCCGAAATATCTTTATTTATAATAAATTGCTCTACCCAGTGAGGTCAAATCACTCTTCTGGTGGCATTATCTCGAATACACTTAAGGAATTAAATAAATCACGGGTGACCTCTCCCCCCACTTCCATTTATCTAATGAAGGCCATGCCTCATTTTTTAAAATCACATTTCAGAAGTTTTATGAACATATCTGACTACGTCAGACTCAGATTTGCCAAAGTTGAGCCACCCCTGACACGGCCACGGAAGAGGGGAGCATCAGAGGTCACTTTGGGGGGGCGGTCAGACCTCGGCCAGCCACGCAGCGGCCTGGCGCTAAAATCCCAGCCCCCCTTCTGCTTGGCTGACCAGAAATTTTCTTTTTAAGATACAAGAAGCTTTTAAGTGCTTTGCAATAGGCTGTATAAAATTATCACTTCCCCAGAGAGCGAATATTTCAGATAGGCGGGAGCTGCAGCCCTCTCCGTTTTACTGTCGCCGTGATAATCAGATCATTGTCTCATTACAACTGTGTTGACATCCTCTTCTGTGCACTGTTTTTGCTCTAGAAAATAGTGTGCCCAGAAATCCCCGAGGATTATTTGCCATCATTTTGACATACTGCTACTTCTGCCGGCTGGAAATATTTGCATCATTGACATACATCTCCATAGACTCTCCAGCTTATTCCTTGCGACACTGCGACACCGTGTCTGTGGACTGAGAGCATAGAAACCCCACGAGAATGGCAACGACACAAAATCCCATTACAGCGAAGAGGAATTAGTGGCATTAGAAAAACAGTGTGGAAAGTGCCTGGAATGCCTTGGTTCTGGAAGCTTTGTTTCATGAAAATGGAAAACCTCTTGATTTCTGTAAATAAATTCCTTTGGCTAGTATTGCCATAAAAAAAACTGAAATAAAATGGGTTAAACGACCACAAGAAAGGACCCTTCGCGCGTGACCACTGGCATCGCCTCCCTGGCTTTCCAGCGGCGGTGGGATCAGCTCTCCGCGCATGGCAAGTTGTGATCAATAATCTCCAATTCCTTATTTTTACCATGTGAATGAAGCCACCTGCCCCAGGGTGGAAGGCAAAGGGGCTTTTTAAGCTGCAATAGGCTTGATATTAAATAGATCTTATTTCTGCCACCCAGAATGAAGCCACATGCGAAAACCCAGCTGGGATAGGCTTATAATCCAAATAAAAAATCAAAATTGCAATTATAAGCACAGATGGAAATACACAGCCCTGGATAGGGCCACGCTGTTTAAATCCAGGAGCAATTTTAAAGCAAAGAATATTGATTGGGGAACACGGATCTCCTCGGCAGAACCGTCCAGAACACGGCCCAGCCCCGGCCTCCCGGCCCTGCCTGCCAGCGCTCCCGCAGCGACTCTCAGTCAGTTCACTGGGACCCTGTAGCTCCGCTGAATAAATGAATCAGTAAACAATGAAAAATATGTCAAGGCACGCTGTCACCTAAGGCATAAATGTAAGTTGGCTGAGTTACAGGGAGCAGAAAACAAGATGTGAAAGCAAAGGAGGAGCAGAGTGCAGGTGGCTGGGATGAGGTGGAACCGGGGGTCAAAGGGCACGACTTGGGGGAGGTGACGAAGAGGACACCCACGGGAAACACACCTAAAACTTTAAAAAGCCCGGAGGTGGTTTAAGCAGCTCATTAAGTTCTTTAAAGCTGGTGGCCAACCCACGCCCCAAGAGGGAAGCAGCAAGCGACGCGGTGGGGCTGGGTGGGTCGGCCCGCGCCTGGCGCCGAGGCCTGGCACTATTCCTTGGGTAATTGCATTGCTTTGCCCGCTGCTTTTATGTCCCATCTCACTTGGGCATGTGTTTGATATTCAGAGAAAATCCAGGGTAACTAATGAATGCTGCAAGCACAAATGAATATTATTTCTATGCAGATTTTTTGGCAACTGTGTAAAGCATTTGGAGAGAGTAAGCCAGCATCCAAAGCACGGATTGGGGGTGGGGGGGGCCTTGCATGCTCATCACTTGCTGGCCTCTGGCCCCGCACTTAATCTACTGGGGTCTCCGCGCGTCCCCCGGCTTCACCATCTGGCCAACAGGACTGAGTTCCCATGGAATTTGCTACCCGACAGCAGAATGGGGATCATTGAAAATTCAAAGAGAACGATCCAGGAGTTGAGTCATAAATCAAAAGGCCGGCTCTTGTCTTATACACACCCTGAAACCCCACGTGGCTGCCGGGCATCCCGTCTACAGTCAGGCCTTGGCGACGCTGGCACGGCCACTTGCATCTCCTGATGGACGGCGGTCACACCAGGCCTCCCTGGTGGTGCAGGGGGTCAAGTCTCAGCACTATGAAGCTACTGCCAGCCACTGCGGCCTGAGTTCTATCCCCGGGCAGGGAGCTGACCCACAAGGGCACAGCAGACCTCTCCTGTCTCCCCGCTGCTCCCCTCAGCAGTGGATTTCAGTGGATCCACCTGTTATGTTCCCCACTCTGTCTCTGGGGAGTCCTCTCACTCACTATACCTCTGGTCTGTACCCCAGTTTTGTATATATAAATAAATCTTTTTAAAAAAATGACCTGGACTATCTGCAAGGTTTTCTGGATAACTGATGTACACATTTTTTGCACAAATAACCAACCATAAAAAGTTGTAAAGCCTTAGCACAAGTTTTCTAAGAAATAGTTTTAAGAAATCACAGAAAGTACTTTAATACAGCGAGCTTCTTGATGTTCCCAAATTAGTGGAAAGCTCGCATGTACCCAAGGGTTGTCTGCGTGGTCATAGCAAGTAAATGGATTAACAAACGGACTAAATCAGGTTCCTTTGGGAGGTGGATGTTGGTGTTGAAATGGTGGAAATTTGGCCTCTAGCAATTTCTGTTGTATGTATTTCAAGGCTGACTCCTTACTGAAGAATGTGAATCAGGAGTGAAAACCAGGGAGGCATTCTAGAACTCTGGCCCCGACCCCGACACGCTGACGGCCCCACGTCTAAGCTCTCTTTTAATGTGTTGAATTCCCCAGATTGAATTTTCAGGTTCAAATTTCACTGGAAAGATAGTTTGTGTTCACTGGAAAATATCACACAGGAGAACAGCATTTAATATCCGTGTCAGTTATGGCGGAGCTCCCGAGATAGAGTAGCTTCACATGAGGTTTCTTGTAAGAAGAGCCATAGCCAACGCTTGCCGCACAGTTACTGCGTTCCATGGAAGTGTTAATTGTGTGTGTGAGTGTGTGCACGCGCGCACGTGCCAGGGGTGCTTCCTGGTGTGTGTGTGATTGCTAGGACATTCCCAGGACACACGGCATGTGCAAGCAATGTTTGACTCCCTCAGTATTTCAACAGATCCTTCGCTGCATAAACTTAATATGCTCAAGACACAGCATTTCTTTAGGACACACAGCTATTTCCAGTCAACACATAAAACTTTTCAGACAAGAAGTCAATACGAATGCATAGTTACCTCAGAAGCCAGATCGCTCCCATTTTCTGGACTTGGAGTAAGTAGTCATCGGACTTTTCTCTTATGGCGGCTTTTAAGGGAAGGTGAAGTCTTTCATGACTTAGGACTCACATCCTCACGTAAACGATCCACACTCCGGAATGGTCTGCGATGTCAGAACATTAATTAGTTACTTTATATCTTACACAAATTATTAGATCTCTGAAAGGAACAGTCTCTTCGTCTGTAAAATTGGATTAATAAAATCTCTGTTAGGGCTTGGTGCGGTTGAAAAAAAAGAAAACATAAGTAAAATACTTAGGATGATGCCTTCTTCATGGGGACACAGCAACGGACTGAAATATCGTCATTACTTTCATCAGTAACGGTGCTTCAGAACATCACACGCCTGGTTTGTTTTACCATAACTGGAGTGAGAGGTTAGCCTTGGTTAAGTTACTTTCTCTCACTTTATTTTGCAATTGCATAAATCATAATAGAAATATAGAGGTAAAATGACATATTGGAGAAAATTTTACTTCAGTAACAGTAGTGGGGGGCCTCCCTGGTGGCACAAGGGGTTAAGCACCCCACTATGAAGCCATCCGCAGTCTCTGCAGCACAAGTTCGATCCCCAGCTGGCCAGGGAGCTACCCACATGGTGCAGCAGACCTCTCCTGACTCCCCGCTGCTCCCCTCAGCAGTGGATTCAGTCAAGTCTGCCTGTCCTGTTCCCCACCTGTCTCTGGTGGATCCTCTCACCCCCGTTTCTCTGGCCTGTGCCCCAGCTCTTGTATGCATAAATGAATAAATCTTAGAAAAAAAAAAAAGAGCAGTGGGAATCACATGTGCAGCACTGCCACCAGGCGGAGGATGGACTTGTAAAGGAGAGTGAAGAATCAAAAGACACAGGCAGGTGTGAGGACGTGACTTTGGGGGCTGTCGTCTGCCCCTCCGGAGACAGAGACCACTTTGTTCTATAGACGCTGGATGTCCAGGGGTTCTCCTGGCAGTCACAGCCTTGCCCCCAAACGTCTGCGTTACTGTCACTGCTGCGTCATGATACGTTCCCCTTTCCAGGCACAGCCAAAGCGGCACCAGCTACCATTCTGGGAAGGTCGGCCCTCTTCTCGGTATTCAAATTCAAGCCAATAAAAATGACATTTGGATTAAAACAGAGCAGAGCTCACGGCCCCTCAGCCCGCGGGGAGGGCAGGCAGGAGCGCCGGCCGGACTCCTCAAGCTTGCAGCGAGGATGCGCTTCCTAACTTGGAAGCTGATGATTTTAAGATGTTTGTCAGCTCGAGTCCCCCGGACACCGTCCCTCTTGTAGACCAGCGCCGCTCGGGCCTAATGTCCTCGCTCCTCGGCGAGTCTGTCACTGCGTTTTTATCGCTCCAGACCCGCCTCCATCCAGTCATCTGTGTCCACCCCAAGGCCCAACCACCCCGCTACCAGCCCGGCGAGTCCAGATCCCCCCTGTCTACACCGCAGTCCCCAGGGCAGGGCCTGTGAGGCCGCTGCAGTTTTGAGACGAAACGGCTCGTGGAGTTTTCCTTTCCCCACGCAACGGGGCAGCCAGAGGTGAGGTCTGGCCTCATGGCCCATGCCCGGGCAGAAGGGACACGAGGACGCGAGCACAGCTGATGGGGTCGCGGAAAACTTCAAATCTGTGCCGTGACATAAAAAGGGACATCCTTGTTTCGTTTCTAGGAGAGCAACATCTCCATAGAGTGAAATTAAAATTCTCAAATATAATCATTTCTGACTTTCTCTGGATACAAGCGCCTTCCAGAGCTCTCCCGTCATAAAAATAAGTGAAGCTGTGGGGAGGCCCAAGACGAGACTCCCATTCACAAGGTTTAAGTTTGCAATTTGGTTTCTGATCTCCCCAAGTTTTAGCTTCATCTATTCTGCTGATTCATTTTCATGAATTTTAATAAAATTTGAGAAATAATTTTAAAGGCAACATTTAACTATTAAGGATATAAAATGTTCCTTCTTTAAAAAGTCCCAACTTCTGAAAGTCCTATTTACGACTGAGGGGCGCGCAAGGAGGGCGGTAACAGTCCCTCTGCCAAGGGGGAGGACAGTCTTCGACCTCGGCTCAGTGTCGATCTGCGCACAGGACGAGGGTATGAGCACAGGCTTCCACACCTGTCCTCACGGCAGACGACAAAGGTTTCCCTGAATGGGCAGCATGTTGGGCCAATAAGCAAGAACCAAAATTATAGCCACATCGTCACCGACTCCGCACACACTCGCGCGCTCACGCCCCGCGCTCCGTGACCGACACGGGAACCCGCGGCACGCCAGGGGCTGCGCACAGCGGGCCCTGAGCTGGGAGGGGGAAACAGACACTGAATGACAACTTCGGTGACGGCCAGGAAGGGAGGCGGGATTACTCACAGGCACCCACCGGCCTGGGAGGTGGGCAAAGGAGGGGTGTCTTCATCCATACGAACCTGCCTCCTCAAGACAAGGGGTGTGCTGGGGGGTCAGCTCCGGGAAGAAGCAGTTTCCTGCTTAGTGGACATGACACAATCACACCCACGTGAGGCCAAGTGAAGACACCTCCTCACCCGCGCGGAGATGGCCGGGAAGAGCAGAGGAGGGTCCAGCCGCAGGGACGGCCCTTCCCAGCGACCTGCTGTCGGCACTCGGTACCCGGGGCTTCTTGGAAACAGTGAACAGTGGTGGGGAAGAACAAGAAGGGCCAGAGGTGGCACCCCGAGTCTAGGCAATGAAAGGCCGAGGGCCTCTGGGCTGCAGCTTTGGCAGCTGCGGTGACACAAGGTGACTGACGGACACAGGGTCGGGTCAACAAAATGTGACGACAGACCAAAGGAGGAGTGAGGAAGATTCCAGAATCACTGGCTTGGGGGTAGACAGAGCAGCCGTTCCATGAGACAGAAAGCACTGGCGGGGCTGGCTCAGGTGCAGGGCCGCGTGAAGCGTGTTGTGGGCTGAAGTTGTCTTTAAGGCGTGTCAGCAAGGAGCCTGGCGGGGTGTTGTGTGTGCAGTTTGCAGCTCAAGACACGTTCTGAGCAGAGAGGGGACTGAAGGGGCCTCCGCCCGTCTCTGGTGGCTGAACACTTGGAAGCGGGTGAGGTTCTATGGGAGAATGCTGGCAGGCAGCACACACCTGTTAAGACAGGTAAACTCAAGACACAGCACTGAGGGGCATGACACCCTTTCACTTCACTAAATGCTCTAACAGGGTGATTAGCACACTTTCCCTTTTAAGCACAACTAGCATCCAAAAGAGCAACCTTCTTTTCTAAGGCACTGATTCTTAACAGTAGGTGTTGATTTCAAGAACAAAAGCCAGTTAATTAAAACAGTCTGAAGAACTGTGACTATAACAATTAAATAATTTTAAATTGCTAGGGAATATCAGCAAATTAATTCCCACAGCAATGACCTAAGTGAGACACTGAATAAAATAGCCGAGGCCTCGGAAAATGAAACGTGTGTCTTAGTAACAGGTTGTTAGTGAATGAGACTAAGTGATTCCTCATAGGTTATAAGTAAAATTTCTTTGTATAAAAGCAATTGTCGGGCCTCCCCGGTGGCGCAGCGGTTGAGCGCTGGGTTGCAAAGCTGCGGCGCCGGTTCGATCCCCGGCTGCTCCCCGGCCACCGGAGGAGGGTCCCACATGGCGCGCAGACCTCTCCTGCCGCCCGCTGCTCCCCTCAGCAGTGTACTTCGGTCCTTCTGCCTGCTCTGCTCCCCGCTCTGGCTCTGGTGAATTCTCTCACCCCCCCCCCGCACTTCTGACTGTACCCAGTGCTTGTATAAATAAATAAATAAATCTTAAAAAAAAAAAAACTTTCTAAACCTGAAGATTTAAAAAAAAAATAAAAGCAATTGTCTCTTGCATGGGACTAGGTGTGCTTAAGCAAAGTCAAGGTGAAAGTGAAAGTTTTGGATTCTAGTAAAATGTGTTATTGGGGACAAATGGTTCTCATGACAGGAAAATAAGGCGCAGGTGTACACTTTTATAGGCGTTGACTTTCTCTCTTCGAGACGCCTCTTTGCCTGTTATTAACGCTTAGAAATGCTTTAGTTATTAACTTCACAATCCTAAGGAAAGTTGATGAAGTTGTCTTTAAAACAGTTTGAGGTATCTTTGTGAGGGGACAAATCTCAGCAAGGTTACAAGACCCGTGTTAATATCTGATGTTACCATTGACTCCCATATTGTGAACCTCCTCAGGGTTTTCTTCTTAGGAAATAGGTTAAAAACACTTCAACCGCTTACACACCAATGTGCACGGAACAGAACGGGATGAGGTAAGTGGCAGATTTTATGACAATGTCCAAAGCACCTAATTGGTGTTTGGAATTAGGTCACGTCCGTAAAGACTTATCACATGAATCAAGGAGAAACTAGAGACACCTGGGACACACTAAGCTTCTCCCGAGCACCTAGGGGCCCAGGGGAGAGGTCCCCCAACTGGCCGCCCAGGACGCGTCTTGAAGCAAGTCTCACCAACCACAAGGGATCCTACCCGCCGCCCTCTGCCGCGCCCAGAAGCAGGACATGCAGGCAGGTGTGACGAGGTGAGCGCTGCGGATTTGCATGACTCGTAACTAAATACTTAAAGGCTACATGAATGCCCTTGAAATGGCCAAAAGCTTCAAAAACCCAGGAATTTCGTAGGCAAGAGGGAGCTTTGGAAATCTAACATGATAGAAAAGTTGAAGAATAAAGTGCTTTCCCACGACGTAAACGTACACACGCAATTAGCCTTTCTTTCTCACAAAATGGATAAACATAAGAAACAACTGAGTTGCTGCTGCAGGAAGATGCCATCTTGGCAAAATTAATATTTTTCAAGTGAATTCTGCCCTCGTGGCTTCCTTGCTCGCTCCAGTCTTTGCTCCGCACGAGGCAGCGCGGGTTTCCTCACGCTGGCAGTCACAGAAGCTAGTTTGTGGAACGGCCTTTCTGAGACTTCTGCTGGAGCTTCACGTCCGTGTCTAGCTCTACGCTCCAGACCAGCAGCCTCGCAAGAGCCAGGGTGCCGAGCGCCTGCAGATTATGCAAACACCAGTGAAATTAGCTTTCATTTCTCACCAGAGTCATTAAATCCTAGATGTGAGCGGTATGAATTACTTCCTGTCATCGCTCTACATTTCATCAGTTGAAGGCTCCCTTATAAAATGTGGGGGTGAGGACAAGGACTGGCAGGAGGACAAGCTGCAGGTTCCATGGGAGAGTCTGTGCGAGGGGACAGTCACAGCCCCACTGCCACGGCCTCGCCTCAGAGCCGGGCCCTCCCATAGCCAGGCGCCGCGCAGCCGCTCCTCCGGGCTAAGATCTCTATTTTCACTGCTTCCTTTGGAAAATTAGCGTTTCTGTCTTCCACTATATTAAGTAGAGGCTCTTGTAAAGTGCTTATGACGACGAAAAATGCATTAGCTGTGAAAACTGACAAGAATGTGTGCTTGTGGAGATTGCAAGCAGCAGCAAAGCCCCTTACTAACGTATTGCTTTTTATTATAAAATATGACGCCCATTAGTTTTGGGCTACAGCCAAGTCTCTTCTCCTAGTTTAAAAAGGAGTTACCTTGACAGGACTCGACTTAAATCACATCGTGATCTATATTATGAACACAAGAGAACCCTTTCTGCATGAAAGTGACTATAAGGGTCTGATTTATAATCCTAAAGCAAAGACGCTCAGAGTTAAATAAATCAAATGACTTAGCACTTGTCCCGAGGATTTCGCAAGGGTGTGAAATCCATTAGAAGGAAAGAACAAATGCTAAACCCAGGCTCCCCCGGGAAGCTCCCGGGGTCTGCGGGTGTCCTGAGAGGCTCGTTCCGTTGGGGAGTTTGAGGCGACAACGAGCAGGAGCCCCTCTCCTCAGCAGCGCGGCCCGTCTGGTGGCTCTGGCTCGTCACCGGGCATGTGCTTCTCCCCCTGCGCCCCGCGGTCCTGCACGGTTCCGCCAGAAGCTCACCGCGGGCTCGCAGCCGCTCCTCATTTTCACTCCTAAGCGCCCTCAGGAACACTGACTTCCCGTCGCTCTGTGGGCAACACTGTCCGCAGCCCTCCCGGGCCTCGCCCGCCTCTGCAGCTGTGCGGGAAAACTGCACCGCAGGGAGCGGGGCTCCGCCCCGAGGACAGGGACACACACGTCGTTAAAATAAAACGCCGCCAGCATCGAGCATGACTCGTCGCGCTGCCCGGCGAGGTGGAATCTGCCCCGTCCTGGAGCTGCTGCAGGGAGACGCGAACACAGACATGACGAGCCCATGTCACCCCCGAGCGGGAGGCAGGACGACAGCGGGCCACACGGGGGCTGGGCCTCCGCTCACACACCGTGGTCACCCCACCTTCTCCCCAGCCAAGCGTGAAGATGCCTCAGCACCCACAGCAGGTGGGGAGGTGGGCGGGTGGCAGGTGGGCAGGTGGGCAGGTGGGCAGGTGGCAGGGGGCAGGTGGGCAGGTGGCAGGGGGCAGGTGGGCAGGGGGCAGGTGGGCAGGTGGGCAGGTGGCAGGTAGGCAGGTAGGCAGGTGGGGCAGATGGCAGGGGGCAGGTGGGCAGGTGGCAGGGGGCAGGTGGGCAGGTGGCAGGTGGGCAGCAAGGACACACATGCGCGCGGGCACCGCAGGCTGGACGGGGAAGTGGCCGCACGGCAGGCTGGGGCGCTCAGGGCCTGCACCGTGGGTGGCCAAGCGACACCAGCAGCAGGTGAGTAATAAACACGTTGGGCTGCAGGAGCGCTGGGCGTTGACCGACAGGGTGGCGGGCGGGGCGGGTGAGCCAGGAAAGCGGGACGGGGAGGGCAGGGCTGGACCTGGTGGTGCCTGAAGGTACTCGAGGCACAGTCACCTCCGGGACGTGCGCCGTAGCCTCCGCAGCGTCGTCACGGGTGTCCCTGCGCTGGAGACACACGGCGCAGCGCACTGGGGACGGGCAGAGGCTGGGGGCCGGGCCACCCGCGCTTCCCAGACGCCGCTTCTGGGACACAGTTCCAGGCCCGGGGCGGGCGTTCTCCCGAGACACCAGCCGCGCGAGTCCGGGGACAGTGGCCGTCCACGGCCCCGGGAGTGGGGCCTCGCGCGCCTTCCCTCAGACGCGGCACCCCCTCCAGCGCGGCCAGGGCGCCACCGCGGGCAAGGGTGACCGGCCAGACGACGCGGTCCTGCCAGTGAAAGCCAGAACCCTCGTGCACACGCGGCTGGCGTGAACACACTGAGAAAATCAGTCAGTACTTTTCTAAACGCTTTTAACACTGACACGTGTCACAAGCCAGGCTGTGTCGTCCCCTAGGAAGTGCTCAGAGGGTCGAGTGGTGGATCTACTTTCATATTTTGAGGGAGCCGATTATGGAAAAAGCTAAGTGCAGGCGGACAGGTGAGGAGCTCAGGACGGCGGGCTACACACAACGGAATACCAGCCAGCTGCAAAACACGACAACACTTGCATCCTCAACAGCACGGGCGGGACCGGAGGGGTGATGCTAAGTGAGGCAAGTCTAGAAGGAGAAAGACACCCATTGCCTCTGAGGAGTGGGATCTTCTGCCCGAGCCACATACGGTGCCGTAACCCAGTGCAACCTCAATAAAAATAAATAGACAGGGGCCCCCCTGGTGTCGCAGGAGTTAAGTCTCAGCGCTGTCACCGCTGCTGCCTGAGTGTGATCCCAGCCAGGGAGCTACCCACAGGGCGCCACAGACTTCTCCTGTCTCCCCGCTGCTCCCCTCAGCAGTGACTTCTGTTCTGCTCCCCACTGTGATGAATCCTCTCGCAACCCCCTCACCTCTGGCCTGCTCCCCAGTTCTTCTACGATAGATAAATAAATAAATAAATAAAATAGATAATTAATAATTTTAAAAGTGTAAGCTGAAGAAGTGTTAGTAGATGATTTCTTGGCTAGTGCTACACTAGAAATCCAGTTAAATTTAAAATTGCTTAAGCAGCTTCATAAGCAATGCTCTATATTTTTAAATTACTAATATTATTTCTATGCATTGCTAAAATTAACACAGTAACATCATTTGACTCAAGCTTTCGACACTACTCTGTTTTTTATGGTGTGTCGTCCACTATGATTCACTAAGTCTAAACGATCACAGCACGCGGAGTTGCACATAGTTGGTTGCACCAAAATGAAATCTGAGGTTGTTGCTTCGCCACCATCCTTTTGCCATGCAAATGCATTAAAGTGAACAAAAATTGAAAAGAAAGTGAATCAGCAGCCTGCGCACCACGGCCACCAATGAAAGTGTCCATTTTAATGAGCGTAGAACAAAGGAACAAATCACTCCTGCACCCAAGTCCTCCTTGCGGGGATCAGGACTAACTTCTGTCTCACTAGTTTTCAAACAACGTGCAAAAAACACTCGTCATGTCCACACGAATCCAACAGTTCTACTCAAGCCACCAGTTCTAAAACGAAAGAACAGTGAAGCAGAAGACAATTTCGAGACGAGGAATGTTCTCTCGGGAGTTTGCAGAAAGCTCGCCTTACAGCTGGGGAGGCCGACGCTCTCGGGGCCAGCTCCCACCTGTCGCCCGGCTCTGTCCACAGGTGACTCCTGTGGTGACAGCTGCACAGAAGACAAGCCCGGCCCGAGGGCCCCCCTCTGCTCCGTTTCTCTAAAGCACTCGTGAGGATCCTCCTCACCTTGCCCGGGTCCCGCAGGTGTTGTGCAGGCAAAGTCTGAGCCAAATACGCAAATATAAAATTAATTACTTCTACCAAATGCGATACCAATCCTGGGCATGATCAGCTACACTCAGAGATAAATTCCCCAGCATTACAGGAAAAGTGGAGGAGTCTGTTTTGGGTGCAAGACTGCTCAGCCCGCAGCTTAAATAAGTCAGTCAGGTGTCAAATGCTTCACCAAACGCTCACCTGGTTTCATGTCGCACAGTCAGCTGATTAACTGAGGGCAAGTGTTTAAGGTTGTGAAAAAGATTCACTCGTTTATTTTTATTAGGAGAAGAGAATAAACAGCCCAATATTGTTCACGGCTGTAAGTCCGTAGAAATGGTCCTGGGCTGCGCCGCAGACGCTGAGTTCAAGCCTAACGTCTGCGGCTCCTGCGGGCCACTCTCCTAGAGGCTGTTTCGTCCTTTGAAAATGAGGCTGGCGGTCCTTGATTCCTACCCCACAGGAAGCTTGCGGGACAGATACGACAATATATTCTAACTTGTCTTGTAAATCAAAACACAGTATCTTAGCAGTGGAGGCCTCTGGAGTTGCTTTAAACAACAGACTCAATTGCAACCAACACAAAAGTAATTAGCTGTCAACATCGGCCACCCGGCTGTGCCTGCACAGGCAGGCTCGGCCCACACCAGGTGCTGCCCCTGGGCCGCCTGGACCAGCGGGGGGAGCCCCGGCAGGGGGAGAGCAGGGACGCTGGGTCCCACCCCGCGCTCTCGCAGCTGGCCGGAGCGGACGATGACCGAGGCGCCCTCCCTGACGCCGGTAACTTCATCTCCCCTCATTTCCCAGGTTCACTGCAGCAGCCAAGCCCCCAAGTCCCACTCTGCCTGCTCCCTTTGACTGTCTTGTCCTCGCTACATCAGGGAAATAACTTGCCCAAGCTGAGCTCTCTGCAAACCCCACCCTCCCGGAGCTCTCCCGCCCCCAGAAGGTGACCACACACTCTGCAGGGTTGGGACATCTGCAGGGTAACGCCCGGGCTCTTGCTGCTAACAGCCAGGTGGCGGCCTGGTGGCGGCCTGGCTCTGTCCTCACCCTGCACAGTCTGCATCAGAGGCCTCTGCACTGTCAGCGGCCCCACGTTCTCAGCTAAGGGGTCTCTTGTAGCCTGTGCCGGGGACCAGCACAGCTAATGGGCTTGCACCTCAAAATCCACCCCTGGGGGCCTCCCCTGGGGGCGCAGCGGTTGAGCGCTAGGCTGCAAAGCTGCCCGCAGCCTCTGCAGCGCCAGTTCGATCCCCAGCTGCCAGCGAGGGTCCCACATGGCTCGACAGACCTCTCCTGCCGCCCGCTGCTCCCCTCAGCAGTGTACTTCGTCAGTCTGCCTGTTCTGTTCCCTGCTCTGGCTCTGGTGAATTCTCTCACCCTCCCGCGCTTCTGACTGTGCCCAGTGCTTGTATAAATAAATAAATAAATCTTTAAAAATAAAATCCACCCCTGGGACTTGCACGTAAATAAAGGTGGGCAACAGCACTCAATAAGCAATCCCGACACTCCCAGGCCAGCAGTCACCCCAGTGTCCTCCCCAGTCTTTGGAGCCGATTTTGGGGGCCTGCAGGGCAGTAACACCAGGCGACAGCGGGAGGGCACCGCACCCTAGTTCCGCGGGCGGCTGCGCTGAGACCCCAGGAGCCCAGAACCGCCCGGGGAAGCCGCCCCCAGTCCCTGCTCCGCTGCTGAACTAAAACTTGATGGAAAAGCCGCTTTGAGAGAATAAACAGCAGCCTTTGCCGGTTCCACAGACACCCGTTTCCCTGAGACATGTTGTGATGTGTTTGTTCTTGTTAGGTTGGATTCCCATTTCTAATTGTGAAGTGTTTGAAAGCACTAAAACACAAAGCTATCACTCGGCGATGATTCTCAGAAAGTCCTGTTACCTGTTCTCCGCGCTGCCAGTTTTAATACCATTTAATTATTATTTAAACAGAATCATTGAGTCCCTTGGGTAGTGTTTCTGCGGCTCGATCACGACGGCCGTGACTGAAGCCCCGAGGCCTCACTCCCTTTGTCGGCCAGCAGGGACAGAGCCCTCGCCCCGGGCCCTGACTGGCCAGCGGCAAAAGGGCGCCGCAGGTGTCAGCCAAGGGAGACGTGGCCACTGAATAAAGTGCGAGAAGAGCCACAGTGATGGCCGCGCCCCCACCGTGCGGGGAACGGGTGTGACTTGGGTGACTTTGGGGCTGAGGGCCCGGCCGGAGGCGCCAGGAGAAGGGGGGAGGGCTCCGTCCCTCCTGAGCAAAGACGGCACTCAGTGGCGAGGACACCACGTAGACAAAACCTACACGCCAGGAGCCCCCAAGCCACGTGCTTCCAGCCATAAAAGGGGAAGTAGTGACTGATTCTTTGATTAGGAAAAAGCCAGATGCTGCAGACACATGGGTTTACTTGAGACCAGGGAGGGGCAGCAGGCTCGGGCAGGGCCGGAGGCTTCTCCTGGGCCTCAGGGGGCTTCACTGGTCTCAGCTCAAATTCCGCTGCAGACCAGTGGCTGAGACTCGTGGGGGAGGGGGGGTCTTACGAGGGCGTCTTCACCTTCAGCTTAATATTTTGTTCTTCTGGGTGACCTTCGCAGCAAACGGATGGTGCACAAGTTAAGTTGTACAACTGCATAATGGAAGGGTCTAAATAACACAGGTCCCAATTCTTCATCTGGAACCCTCGGGGCTGCGTGTGCCTCACCATTTAGAATTTGTCAAATTTTTAAGGTCAACTGCATGCATATATTGTGTATTGTGTAATTCTCACAACAGGGCTGACGCGCACACGGTAATCAAATCTTAATAGATTAATAGATATGCAATGACTGTGTGCGCAGCCACTCAAAGCAAAGGAAACACTATAAAAAGCATATCGGTTTGTGGAAAGTTCTTTTAAAAAGTTCTTTTCAACACAGACGTGCGGTCTTCTGACTCTGGGACCTCAGAACTGTGACTACTGGATGGGGGCGGAGCGCTGGAGGGCCGTGACGCAATTAATGAAACAATGCCACGAAAGAAGTGAGTTCTGACCTAATTTTTCCCAATTTTTCGGTAAAAATGAGGTATCATCGTGTGCGCCAGGAAGGTAGGAAGTTTTTTCTTATATACATGTGCCTTCACCACCGCAGATTGGAAGCTATAAAAATATCTAACTATGCACAGTCAGTGACCTCTAAAATGAATAATGTAAACTGCAAGGGTAATAGTGAAATCACGATGCAAATATTGGGTGTGGGATGCATCTGTGATTCAGATATGAACATCAATACTGCAGTGTTTATATTCATGCAGATATTTAAAAATCTATGCCAGTTTCAGATATCAGAATAGTGAGGCGTTTCCAAGGCCCTGCTGCCTGTCTTTCCTCCTGAGCAGGGTTGTCAGCAGCTCTTCCTTATTTACTGGAAGCTGCCAGCACCCCCTCGCGCACCCCTGGCCAGTCCCTGTCCAGACAACGCCTGCGGAGAGGGTCCTTCCCCACCCAGCCTTGGGAAAGGACCAAGTCGTGTTGGATTACTCCAAACCCTGGCCAGCCTCACCACCAACCACCAATTGTTATTTTAGATACACAGCAAGAAAGTCAACTTCAAAAAAACGATCGAAAACTTTTCCCAGTGAGCACTGGAGGAATGAGCCAACTCACAAGCCAGCCCCAGCGCCCACCCGCCCCTGCAGCGGCTCTTTGGGGCTCACAGCACATGAAATGGAGGATCATTTTTTTTATTTTTATTAATCCAATTCCCTTTTATTTTGCTATGGCTGCTGTGAAATTAAGCTAGTTAGCCCTAAATAAACAATTATTTCACCATTTATGGCATGTTGATGACATATAAAACCAAATTGGCCTTCGTGAGATGAAAACATAAAGCCTAGTTGAATATATTACAGAAAGAAGTGATTTTACCATCAGTTTGTGTAGGCATTCGGGTAAGAAGAAGAATAAAATAACTATAAGATGCAATTATGCATGTAAAAGTACTAGTTATTAAATATGTAGATCAAACTCATTAAGTGAAAAGATACTTTGTTCCCAAAGAATATCTTAACTCAGAGAATTTCAAAATAAACATCGAAGCACTGGAGTATACTTAGTTTTATGAAAAAAAAAATTAATTAGCTAGCCAAGCATGAATATCACTTCTTTTATTCCTTTCCAAACAGACTAAGAAAAAATACCCAAACAAATTTAAATGACTTCCCTAGGAATGCAATCTACTTGCCTAAATACGAGTAGAAATCAAGATAGTACTTCAAAATCAAATGTGCTTTGACACACAAATCAAGTGTATTTACCTTCGATGGACTAAGATCTTAGAACTTAAGAGAATTCATTTCTTCCAGCGGGAATGTCACACCGCGAGGCCCGGCTTCAGTAAGTCTCCGGCTGCAGCAAGAGGCGTTCTGCAAACTCCACTCCACCTGAGAGAAAAATGAAAAATAAAAGTACAGATTGGGTTACGTGGCTCCCCTCAGCCTCAGAGTGACCCCCCATTGGAGCAGATTGTTATTTCTGGGCATGGCGCTCACGTGTCTGAGATAATGTCGTTCCCAATGGAGGAAGAAACAAATGAAAGTTTCCCAGAATCTTTCCACCTCCGGGTTTTCACTCCTCAACATGCTAGCAGCGCGGTGTCTGACAATCGAAGACACCAGGGTAAGGAATTTGAGCGGTGAAAGGGTTTTATTTTCAGTGGTCGAACGTGACCATCTTTTCTCCCGCATCCAAATACACCGGCACACTATTTAGAACGCCAAGGAGATCAGTGAAATTTGATTGCATGAGGAAAACATACTGCAAGTCATCGCTTCCATATCACTCTAAAAAATAATGAATTTCACAATTGATTTGTCATAAAATATTCCAGTCAAAATAAGTGCAGAAAGTTTGCCACATGCCAATCCTCAAAAGGAGGTAAAAGTTGTTTAATTCGAGTTGAGTTTCTTCCTTTAACCTTAGAGATTTTTATAAAACAGCGTCTCTCCTGGAGACAGGTGGATAATAGCACGTGACTTTGGGGTCGTGGGCTGGTCTAGGATGTTATTGCCAGGCCCAGGAAAATCGCCTTTTGAGTGACGCACAGTCTAACCTTCAACACCTGATGGCGCCAAGTCCCGCCTCTCGGAGAGCTCAGGTGTGAAGAATATGCACGTTTTGATGCTCTTCTCTCCACTCCCTCTCCTTGAAGAATCAAATCTAAGCTTTAAGATTGAATTCCCAATTCTATTAAGGAACTAGGGGCGGGTCGGTGGGTTTTAGTTTATGCCTGTATAGAGCCTTAAGACAAAAACACAGCAAGAATGATAGTACTTGGCACATCATTGTGGGTGTTTTGTGGTTGTTACCCTACGTCTATTTAGCATAGCAAGAAAATCCATGTTTTTAAAAGGTGGAAACATTATCATTTATAAAGGAAAATACATTTTTGCATTTTAGTGACCTTTAAGAAAAACTTGTAAAATTGAAGAAATATAACCTTCTATGCAGACACTTGATTTAAAAATAATTATTAAAGTGTCATTTCACAGAACAGGTTTTCTCACTCACACATGCGTGTGATGATGGCAGATGGAGAAAGGTCTAAAGAAAATGATTGAACAAAGAATAACTTCAAGGGTACTTAAAAGAAAGATCCTTTTAAATATACAGAATCTCACCACGAATGATTGTTCTGATGTGTTTACTTCCAAAGGAAATCCAGAACCTCGGTCTCCTCATTTTTCATTGAAAAGACGTCTATTTTAATAAGGCATGTGCATCAATCCTTTCTAATGATAAATCCGTTTCCTTCACAAATGGAACGACAGAATTCTAACTAGCATTTGCTTAGTTTTACACTTCTTTCTAACACTTTCACTTGCAACCGTTGCCAGACAAAGGTATTTTTATTGCCCAAACCATTTCATGCACAACTGTGTGGATTTCATCTCATCTACAAGGTTGATTTCCTTATTTTAAAATTAATTAAATTTTCCCTATTAGTTTTCTTCTTTTTTCTTGCTTGGTTTTATTTGAAAGAGTCGTGCTACAAAGAACACTTAAGGGTCATGAAGATAAATGCAACTATATCAACAGGAACTGATGACTAGTACAGGAATCTCATTGTTGCCCAGAACAATAGTTAAGGTTGAATTGAGTTTGGTAGGAAGAAAATTCAAAGTAGGGGCCTCCCTGGTGGTGCAAGGGGTTCAGCACCACACTGTGAAGCAATCCGCAGCCTCTGCAGCATGAGTTCAAACCCCTGGCTGGCCAGGGAGCAACCCACATGGCGCAGCAGACCTCTCCTGTCTCCCCGCTGCTCCCCTCAGCAGTGTGTTTCAGTCAATCTGCCTGTTCTGTTCCCCACTCTGTCTCTGGTGAATCCTCTCACACCCCACATCTCTGGCCTGTACCCCAGCTCTTGTATGCATCAATAAATACATCTTTAAAAAAAAATTCAAAGTTAAGAAATCAAATTTGAATTCTGGGGAAACACTATTTGGGAAATATCATTGAAAACAAAATCTTCTTCCAATGCAGAGTGTGTCACAAAATTTGTAGAGAAGGAAACCCCTCTTGTTGTTGAGTAAGCTGACAGCAGGGGTAGTGAGCATGTCAGGCGATCAGCTAAACCACCGCAAAACAAAGCAAGGACTGGCTCTTTCATATCCCCATGTAGCCCATCGGGCACAACCCACTAGCCCGTAAGTCAGAATCCTGCCACCAGGGTCCAAGTCAAAGCCAGAAAAGCAGGTGATCCCACGTGTGTCCTGGTTCTAAGCCAAGCGCGGCTGCCTCCTCTGGCCCTCGCTCCCGGTGCGTCTCTTCGGGAGTCAGGTCCGCAGCACGCTGGGGTTGTGGTCTTGGTGCTGCCAGCTTGCTGGCGTGGGAGAGGGTGGAACTTGTTCAGGGCGTCATTCCCTGGCTGGATATTTGCTCCTTGCTGTTCCTCTAACACCTCGTAACCTCACCTCACTGCCCCCCACAAGCTGTTTCTGTGCACCCCTTCATCTCACTCTCTCCTTTTCTTGTCTCCAGGACCTGACTCCTGGTGGATTACGCGCTCCCCCTCAGACACCAGCGGAGGCCCTTTGAGTGTGGTTACAAAAGCGGGGTCAAAGGAGACTACATTTGGGGCCTCCCTGAGGGTGGAAAGGGTTAAAGTCCCAGCACCATCAAGCTGTCCGCAGCCCCTGCAGCGCGGGTTCAGTCCCCGGCCAGGGAGCTGCCCACAGGGCGCAGCAGACCCCTCCCGTCTCCCCGCTGCTCCCCTCAGCCGTGGATTTCAGTGGATCCACCTGTTCTGCTCCCCGCTCTGTCTCTGGGGAGTCCTCTCTCACCCCTGCACCTCTGGCCTGCACCCCAGCTCTTGCATGCATAAATAAAGAAAATGCATTCAAAAAAGGATCAGACTTTCCATCCCAGTCAGTGCTGGGCGGGAGCGACACTGACAGGTGCTTCTGTTCACCTTATTGACAAAATGGCCCCTCGGGTCATCGACGGCTCCTGCAAACCAGACGCCCCCAGACAGAGATGGAAACATTTCCCTGGGCACCGTCGCCGCCCGCCGCGCGGCCGCGCAGCCTCCCTGGCCACCGCCCGCAGGGACAGAGGCTTCCCTCGCGGCCCGGAGGAGCCTCCGCCCGCGTCCGCCACCTCGGGGCGCGGCCAGGGGTCAGCGGAGGCCCCGGCGGCCTCGGGGGGGCTGTGGGCGGCCGGAGACGTGGGGGGGGCTCTGCGTGGAGGGGCGGCCCCGCAGCCCGGAGAGGCGCCGTCCTCCCCAGTCCTCCCGCGTCCTCCCCGAGTGCTCCCCGCGTCCTCCCCAGTCCCCCCCGCGTCCCCCCCGCGTCCCCCCCGCCCCGCTAGGAGGAGACTCGCGTGTCCGGAGCCCCGCCCGGTCCGAGGGCCCCCGCGCCCCCCCAACGGAGTCCGGGGGCGCAGTCGGGGAGCCAGGCCTCCGCTGAGGCGCCTCCGTCTCGGGGCGAGGCCGGGTCGCCCCTTCTGCGTGTCCGGGGGTCCCCCACCCTGCTCTGACGCAGGGGAGCGTCCCGGGCCCCCCGCGCTCGCTGGGCCGGCGGCCCCGGGGCTGGACACGCCCGGCCCGCCCTCCCCGCGCTCCTCGCGGCTGTCCCCCGCCCGCCCGGAGACCCCAGAAGACCGGGGGGCTTTGCTCTGCGCCCCGCGCCCTCCCAGGCCCTGCAGAGGCGCGTGACCCCGAGCGGGCGGCCGCGGGCAGCCCCTGCGGGGCCCCGCGCGTGTTTCCTCTTCCCCGAGCCGCGCGCGGGGCCCCCCGGGTCCTTCCAGAGGTGTCGTTCGCCCCGGCCCGGCCCCGCGTGGGCTCGGGCGCCCGCGGGCGGGGGGCGGCTGGGGGGGCGCTGGCCTGGCCCCCGCCCCGCGCGCCCGGAGCCCCCAGAGCTGGGGGTTGACCTGTGGGGGGTGGCCTGTGGGGGGGACCTGTGGGGGGGACCTGTGGGGGGACCTGTCGGGGGGACCTGTGGGGGGTGACCTGTGGGGGGTACCTGTGGGGGGGTGTCCTGTGGGGGGTGTCCTGTGGGGGGGGCCTGTGGGGGGTGACCTGTGGGGTGACCTGTGGGGGGGACCTGTGGGGGGACCTGTCGGGGGGACCTGTGGGGGGTGACCTGTGGGGGGTACCTGTGGGGGGGTGTCCTGTGGGGGGGTGTCCTGTGGGGGGGGGCCTGTGGGGGGGTGACCTGTGGGGTGACCTGTGGGGGGACCTGTGGGGGGACCTGTGGGGGGGACCTGTGGGGGGACCTGTGGGGGGAGAGGGAGCGGGGAAGGGGAGCGGGAACGGGCCGGACCGCGCACCCCAGGCCTCGCGGGCTCTTGTCTCGCCTGGCCGGGGGGCCAGGCCCGGGGGTCCCGCGCCCCGGGGGCGCCGCAGCGGCCCCCAGCCCCCGCGGGGACGCTGCCGCTCCTCCCCCGTGACCACCGGGGAATTAAAAGAACTTTGATCACTTTGGAAATTCGAGGCCAGGCTTTTCATCTGTAAGTATCAATTATTTAAAGAATAGTTTAAAATGGCTCTCGGAGCCCTTTTGGGGGAAAATTACAGTAATTCAGGCGGCGAATGTGGGGGAGCAGCGCCGGCCCCGGCGGGAACGGCCACAGCGCCATCTAGCGGCGGCGCGCGGGGATGCGGCCCGGCCCGGCCGCGGGGGACACGGCGGGGGACACGGACGGCGGCCGGGGGCGGGGGGACACCCTGGGGGACACGGGGGGGACACGGCGGGGGGAGGGGGACGCCGCGGGGGGACACGGCGGGGGACACGGACGGCCGGGGGCGGGGGGACACCCTGGGGGACACGGGGGGACACGGCGGGGGGAGGGGGGACGCCGCGGGGGACACGGCGGGGGAAGCCCTCGCCGGGGTCAGCTGGGCGCGGTCGTGCCCCACGGCTCGTCGGCGCTGGGAGTGTCCACCCCGGGCCCCGCGGACCCCGCCAGGCCGCCCCCAGCCCCGGGACGAGCATCGAGGGGGGACAGGCCGGGAGACCGAGGGAGGCAGGAGCGAGGAGCCTGCCCGGGGTGGGGGGCCCTTGGGGACGGTCACTTCCTGGGGGGCTCCCCAACTCCCTCCTGGCGCTGGGGCGCCCCAGGGGGGTCCGCCGAGGGCTCCCCCTGCGCGAGGGACAACCCGAGCGAGGCCGCGCAGGGGCGCGGCTGGACGGGCGACGCCCCCGGGCAGCGGGTCCCCCCAGACCCCGAGAAGCGGCCGCGCTGCCAGGAGCGCCCACGTCCGCCCGGGTTACCAACGCCAGGGCAGGGCCTGGTGGAGCGGCCGCGGCCGCTGCGCCGCGGGTTCGGTTCCCGGCCGGCGGGGAGAGGCCCACAGGGCGCGCAGACCCCCCCCCTCCGGTCTCCCCGGGGCTCCCTCCGCGTGTGTCTCGTCGGTCTGCTGCTCTGCTCCCCGCTCTGTCTCCGGAGCATCCTCTCACCCCCACCTCCGGCCTGCACCCCAGCTCTTGCATAAATAGGGAATGGATCTTTTTTAAAACAATAAAATACAATAAAATTACCAAAATAATAAACCAAAATACAAGAGGAAGACGTCATCGCGATAAAACAAGGACAAGAAAATACACAGAAGAAAGGAAGCCCTGCGAGCGCCCCGCCGGCCGCGGCTCCGCCTGCGCAAACCTGGGGGCGCTGGGCGCTCCCCGCTCTGCGAACCTCGACGGACACCCCGGGCTGCCCGGCTCCGAGGGGCCTGGTGCGCTCGGGCCCGCGAGTGCGCGGAAGAAAACACCACGATGTCCGAGCTGCTCCTCGGGGTGTGTTCACAGCCGCGGGGCCAGCAACGACCTTGACGCTGACTGTCAAGGTCAGAGCAAGAAGAGGCCCGGGAGGCGGGTCCCTCCTCTCACCCGGGCCGGGGCCTGCTGGGCTCGGCTCCCCCGACTCCTCCCCCTGCTTCCCTCCCCGGGGCTTGGCTTCTGCCCCCCCCCCAGTCCTGCACGGACCCCGCGGTGACCGCAGAGAGCGCGCCCCGACGTCACGAGCGAAAGTCCCGTTTGGTTTCCACTTCTGGACGGACCGGTATAAAATTCTGCTGCCCGAAACTCCATCCACTCGTAAAACCAAGACAACCTGAGCAGCAGAGGCCCCTCTGGACAAGCAGGCGCGGGGGCGGGGGCGCGGGGGGGGGGGCGGGGGGCTGCCCAGGGTGCTGCGCCCCGGGAGGGCGGGGGCGGTGCTGGTGCTGGGTGCTGGTGCAGGGTGCTGGGTGCGGGGTGCTGGTGCTGGGTGCTGGTGCAGGGTGCTGGGTGCGGGGTGCTGGTGCTGGGTGCTGGTGCTGGGTGCTGGGTGCTGGTGCTGGGTGCTGGTGCAGGGTGCTGGGTGCGGGGTGCTGGTGCTGGGTGCGGGGTGCTGGGTGCTGGTGCTGGGTGCGGGGTGCTGGTGCTGGGTGCTGGTGCAGGGTGCTGGGTGCGGGGTGCTGGTGCTGGGTGCGGGGTGCTGGTGCTGGGTGCTGGTGCGGGGTGCTGGTGCTGGGTGCTGGGTGCTGGTGCTGGGTGCGGGGTGCGGGGTGCTGGTGCTGGGTGCTGGTGCTGGGTGCGGGGTGCGGGGTGCTGGGTGCTGGTGCTGGGTGCGGGGTGCTGGTGCTGGGTGCTGGTGCAGGGTGCTGGGTGCTGGTGCTGGGTGCGGGGTGCGGGGTGCGGGGTGCTGGTGCTGGGTGCGGGGGTGCTGGTGCTGGGTGCGGGGTGCTGGTGCTTCCCGCCCGGCCGCCCCGCGCGCTCCCACCGCAGCGTCCACGCTGGCTCGGACCACACAGCAGACGCCGGCCGACCCCTCGCCGCGGGGATTTCTTGACCTGCCAGTGGAAAGCGCTGGTCAAGCGGGGCCAGCAGTGACCAGGCCCGGGCAGGCCTCGGTCCGGCCCTGACTCCAGCTGCGGGCGCACCCCGGGGACCCCAGCTGCACACCAGGCGGCGCGCGGCGCAGCGAGGGCGCGGGGTGGGGGGGCTGCCGGCCCTCGCAGCCCGACGGGGCCATTTCTTGAAGGTCATAAATATGCTGTCCGGCCCGCCGCAGTAACTTATGTTGCTATTATCGCTGAATTATAATTTATTTGCGTGTCCTCTTTTGTCAAAATGAATTTCAGACCCCAGATAGGAAAAAAGAAATTGCTCGCTGTGAGAAAGCAACAAATCTTTAGTATTTAATTGGATAGATAATGATAATATCTGTAAAACTAATAGCAAAATCCTAATGTGCATTTATTGAAAACTTCTCCGGCACCCCCTCTCATCATCTCTCATTTTCTCTGATGTTCTAGACCTAAATTGCCACTTAGAATGTGTGATGAACATACAGAAACTTACATGTTGTCTTTTGTTTTATCGAGGAGCAAGTAGATTGTACAAATAAGCTTGATTGCTCTGTGATAGAGGATGTGGCCATCTGTAACAATTCATATTGTGAACTTATTACATAGATAATTATTATGATTAGTGTTACAATTCGGCAATCAGAAATCTGTACAGGATCCAAAGGAACACAGCAGGATAATACGCCAACTAAATGGGCTCGGGAAAAATGCAATTTATTTGACACACTCCACGAGAGAGGCGGAATCAATTGGACATAGAGCGGGATCATTGTTCTCTCCCTCGGTGGCTTGGCTTAGCCACACAGCACCTCGGTCACTGCGTGTCCGGGAGAGTCCATCAACCCTCCGTCCACCCGCAATATCACTGAGGTGCCCTGGGTCCAGACGGGCTGGCGTCCCTGAAGGCGCGCTCCTTGCCCAGGCCTAGTGCACCTTCAAGCGCGGCCTTTACATCGCTCAGGTAGGAAGCGCAAACCCCCCCACGCTGTGACCCTGCTGGGGTCCAGACACAGCCGTTGTGCTTAGGGTGGACTAGACACCCATCTACAAATTCCGTTCTCCCTCCCCAAAATGCTTTTTTAAAAAGATTTATTTATTGATGCATGCAAGAACTGGGGTACAGGCCAGAGGTGCAGGGGGTGAGAGGATTTAACAGAGTGGGGAGCAGAACAGGCAGACCCACTGAAATCCACTGCTGAGGGGAGCAGCGGGGGGACAGGAGAGGTCTGCTGTGCCCTGTGGGTCAGCTCCCTGGCTGGGGATCAAACTCGTGCTGCTGTGACTGCAGACAGCTTCACAGCACTGCGTCTTAACCCCTTTTGCCACCAGGGAGGCCCATCCCCAACATGTTTTGAGGCTGTCATATGAGCAATTCTTCCAAAAAAAAAATCAACAAATATCAATGTATGGAAAACTTATTTAAAAAGTTTCTAGTATTCATGGCTCTCGAGTTTGAAAGACATTTTATGGCCCTGCTGATAAAATCTGTAATTGTTCGATCGGTGACAAGATGCTGTACGTCTCCAGTTAATCCACATCTGCTACATTAAATAAGATATGACAGAAGGGAAGGGAGCAGGCGCTGGCACCCTAAACACCCACAGGTGGAAAGCAGTTATCCCGAACATCTGGACGATTTGCTTGGTGGTTGCCGGCCAGGGAGACATGAGTGTTCTATTTACAAACTCCTTTGGTAGAATGCAAATAATATAAAACATCGAGGGCCTTTGTTGCGTGAAATACCGAAATTTTTTTTGTCCTTTTGCAGACTAATCAATTGAAGTCATTAAGAAGGCCCATTACCTACTTCTATTTAACAGAAAAATTAATTGATGGACAAGCGTCCAGCGTAAGTTTGAAGAGATGTTAATTTCAGCATTTACTCTCTTTCTGAACTGTGTGTTCTTAAAGAAATTGCGTGGACTTGGAAGTAGTCCATTGTCTTCAAGACACCCCCTGCACATTCATTGTTTGTTTTGTACCAGGGATCTTGGGTCTCCATTCCGGGTACCGTTTTATTCAGACGATGTGCATATCTGGGGGGAGGTGATTATATATCTTGGTGGTCCTTGATTTTCTTTTTCTTTTCACACGTCGCCTTAGTTTCTGAAGACGTCCCACGCGCACATGGCTTGCTTGTTACAGGTGTAAAATAACTGACAAGTGAAACCAAGACCCCTCACCGGCCAGCCGCCTCGCCCCTTGAAGGCTGCGGAATAGGAGCGTGGCTTTTGTTTTCAGGAGTCTCCTGCTGATGGAGTTGTCTCTTTGGTGTTCATTTGGTCAAAATTATATCACTTATCATTGCAAGAGTTCAATATTTCTGTGAATCCTGCATCAAAACAATAGTCTCGCGCGCGACTCTTCCCTGCCCTGGGCTGTAAGTCCCAAATTGCCACATTCAACACTTGAGCTCTTTCTTCTGTTATTTACCTCAATTTTCTAAATCACATGTGTATTTTGTTCTTTCTTGGTTATTCAGTCAGAAGTAGTATCTA
Organism: Talpa occidentalis; assembly: GCF_014898055.3. NCBI lineage: Eukaryota > Metazoa > Chordata > Mammalia > Eulipotyphla > Talpidae > Talpa > Talpa occidentalis. The sequence goes on from NW_023605194.1 coordinate 117,697,393, forward strand.
TATACCGTCCAGAATGGAAAACAGAAGAAAAGGATTGTGTTTTCTTATCTCACCCTCTGCCAAAGTAGACACGCGCACATACACGCACACGCACACACACACACACACACCCCTTCTTAGAATAGAACTGCAAGTCATATTTTATATGCTTACTGGTTATTTCAATATTTGCATTATCGTGACCATGTAAATATTATCCAGGGCGAATCCATGCAGAAAATCCCACGGACATGTTTACATTGGATTTAATATTTTGCTGAACTTGCTGCTTCCCTGGAGTCGCCCTTCAGGGGCCCACCCTCACACAGTCTCTGACACCTGCTCAGGGGCCCGACCCTGCCCGTGAGCTCAGCTTGTCCGGACCCCTCCCAGCGCACACCCCCCCTCCAGGCTCCTCTGTCCGCTGGGGTCTGAACGACTCACTCTCCAGACTGTGCTTGGCCCATCCTGGGCCTGTCTTTACCCCAAGGGATCTCGCCCTGCCCATCAACTTGGACATTCTCGCACCCACTTTTGTGGGGAAAATTGTCTGAAAATGAAATCTTCCAGCAGGAATTAAACACGCCCCGGCTGCGCATCCCTCTCTGTGCGCACGCGAGCCCAGCGCCCCTGGACGCCACCCGCGCCCCACAGGGCTGCCCCCGCGCCGCCGCCAGGCCCAGTCAAGTTGGTCAAATTCCTCCAGTTTTGAGGAATTTGAGGCACCTCACCAGCTATGAACTGCTGCCTGTGAGCAGGGCCGGTTAACGCGAGAGATCTGCGGAGTCAGCCAGGGGGTGCTAAGAAGTGTGTGAGGTAAAGTCATGGGCTCAGGATTTTTATTCAACACATCGCTTTACTGTTGTTTGCAGTTTACAAACATCATTTACTTATATAGTTTAAAATAGTTTGTGCGTAGAGATTTTTAACGAAAATACTTATTACACTTCTGTAGGAGCTGGCACTGAACGTTTATTTTTTTCACTCTAACTTAATCACACATATAAATTACATGGAGTAAATCTATTACGTGATAGAATATGTAACTAAGTTCATTTCAACTAAGTTTCTCCAACTTGTATTTCACAGATGGCAAAGTAAATTTCATTCTTTGGTATTTTTGAATATAAATTGGTAATATTCGCCGTGGATTTACCACGCCTCACGTTAACACACACGCTTCTTAGCCAGCCCCTCATCACCAGAACTTATTGACACCAAATGGAACTCACCTGCTTTCTCTAGCCCTGTAGCGAGTCCCCGACAACTGCCTTTTGTGCCTGAGTGAAGCAGTCCAACATCTGGGCTTCATTCAAGGCCTGGAAAGTAAAGCTGTTATCATTTTTGCACGGGGACCTTACAGACTTTGGGGTTTAAGACTTGGGGGTGTCAGCTGCACCTTCAGTGGAGGGCACCTTCCAGCCACCCCAGCTTCCAGAGTGATTCTCTCTCTTGTGTGGAGTAGAATCAGGTGCTGCTTCTGCAGCTGACAACAGCGTCCAGACTTGAAGAACCACTGGCTTAGGACGCGTCGTCAATTTGCTAACTGAATTCACGTACTTGACACAGAAAAATGCTCCTGTCGATGTGACCTATATTTACCTGTGTCTCCGGAGAGACCTGCTGCCATGTCCTCTGGCACTATCGGGTAATACATTTTAGCAGCTGGTTCGTATTATCGATGCCTCTTACATGAGTTGAAGTAAACATGGGAATGTAGCCAGCGTTATTGTACCCCGAACAGGGCGATGTTTAGAGTAGTAAATTCTAGTTTTTAACTTTCTGTGCTTTTAACTTCAAACAAAAATCTTACCTAAAATGGTCCCCCAAGGACTTTTCATCGACATCCTTTAAAGTGATTCATTGACCAGAGGAATGCAGAGGTTAATCATTTTGATTAATTTCTAATTAGCTCCACCTGTATTCTGAGGACATGCTCACTATCACCATTGGGAGGGGCCGGGCTATACCCCAGCAGCACCCGAGCACACCATTCCCTTCCGATATGCCTCCGTGGACAAAGCCAAAGCTCTCATTCAGATTCAGTCACAGCTCATTAGGAAGTTTTTTAAAAATAGAAGATGTAAACCTTTCAGCTTTTACCATTATCTTATATTTATTTTTTTACCTTTTTGAAAGAGAATGTTTGAAATTACCCAGGTGGGTGATTATTGTTAAAATTATTACTGAATGCAAAGGAAGATAATCCCTGTCATGTGTTAGATTTTAAGAAAATCAACAATTTCACTTGCAGATTAGTTTCCTAATGTATTTGGGATCTATAAAGTGAGCTGGATTGGTTGAGAAATCTGAAATTAACTAACTCATAAACAACTTTTAATTTGATTCTCCTGGAAATTCAGAGCATTTATTTGGGGATGTGGTTACACAAATAACATCTCAGGAACTGAGGGAAATAACCATTAAAAAAAAAAAAGAATTCCTTTTGGGGGGGAAAGGGTGTGATTTTAGTAAGGAGAATAAAATTAAGAATGCCGCAGAAAAGGGAACCCTCATAGGCCATGACTGGGAGTGTAAACTGGTCCAGGCTTTATGGAAAATGGGATGGAGATTCCTTTCAAACTAAAGTAGCCGTAACACAGGCCCCAGCAAGACCATTCCTGGTGTTTATCAGAAGATTGTGATGATACTGGTGCATATAACCGTGACGACATTCATGCAACTGACACACTTAGTAGTGCCAGCAGGCAGGGGCAGGTTCACTATTGATTCAGGCAGACGGATAAAGAGAGTCCCAGCGCCCTCAGTGGGTTTTCCAGGCTCTCTCAGGGACACAGGTGCGGGGGCGCCAGCCAGGGAGGCCGGCCCAGGCAAGAAGGGGGGCTGGGAGGCAGGATATCCACGCTCCCTTCATCAGGTAGGTTCTTGGATACTTCTGGGGGTGCCTGGGGGTGTCTGTGTATGGGGTGTGTGCATTCTAATCACAGTCAGAGTAAAGTATTCAAGAGTGTACCCTGAACACTTCATGTTGCTTTCTGTCTAGCATTCTCTCATAAGTACTTTCTGCCTTCTCCCTCAACTGCCATAATTACATTTTATTTTATTCATGCATAGCTTTCTACACCATCATGTTCTAAAACTAAAAAAAGGCATTTTTCTGTGATTTAACATTTCATTTCACTTGCATTCAATTTTTTCCTGACATAAACAACTCTACAATAAATTTATATATAGACAAATATATATCGCATTTCTCACTTATCAAATTATTTTCCGAGCTAAATTTTCAGAAAATTCTGAAGTTCAAGTACACAAACACTTGCACGACGTCTTAGACACGACACCCTCGGCCTCCTCCAGCACCGACAGCAAGGGGAGCATAGAAGGATGACTTAGGGGCATCCTGGACACTCACACGTCCACGCAGGTCTTGCTGCACTAGCTAGTTGGGGTGTTTGTGCATCTGGCAGAAACAGTGGGGATGCAAGTTCGCCAGTGGCGGCGTCCCCTGAGTCAGCAGCCCTGGAGACAGTGGGAGCCCCTCTGGCCAGGACAGCCAGTTCAGAGCAGACCCCCGCCACCACAAGGTCGAGACATCGACAGGGAGCACGTTGGGCCCATTAGCATCGCGCTGGGACACAAAGCTGACTTTCCAGATAGCACATCCCACCAGGTCCTACACAAGCGCTTGTTACCCGCTGAGGTCTCTGGCTCCAACCCCTTGCCCACTCTCTCCCCTGTCCCTCAGGGTCCCCACTGACCTCAAACTACCAAGACTGATTTCCTTCTGCACCGAATGTAAACAGATCTTATTTTACTAACACTTACTTAGAAATCAGAACCATTATTTCTCAGCCTCGCACCATTCTGCTGCATCTCTCTTGCATTTCTGGATTCAGCTCAGGTGAAGCACAGACACTTTGACCCACGCGCGCGTGCAGGCCCACGTACTCTGTACACAGTGACAACTCAGTTTTGGTGTCATTCTTCAGGCTATTTTCGTAGGCAGCCGTGTTTCTCTTTTCCTCAGTTGAGGCCTTGCAGCTTTGGGTGGACATGGAACCTGCTCTCTTGACTAGACGCTGGCCTGCTGAGAACGCTGGAGGCCAGGGGAGGGGAAGAGGCTGCTGCCAACCAGTTATTCAGAGAACGGCCAGGCAGGGCAGGGACGGAAGAGGACACCAAGAGACGGAACACGCCAGGGAATCCCTGGAGTCAGTGTGGCGTTTGTTGTAGAAGACCAAGCTCCCACATTGTGCAGGTACATGCTGGAAGCAGGTGCGCGTTACAGACTGATGCTGGCATGGCCTCGGGAAGCTCTCGTGAGATGCAAATTATCACGAGTGCCAATGTGTAGATGCTGACGTAAGAGTGAGAACTGTGCTGGCTGAGGCACAGGCTTCGGTGCACACCTGAACAGCTGACCTCTGGCCTCTGCTCCTGCATTTGTACAGAGCTACTGATAAAATGGAAACTACGATTGCTTTTTACTCACTGGAGATCAAAAACATATTGTGGACACGTAAAATGAACACAGGCAGTGTTTAATTTATGGAAAATGGTGTTTTTAATATTTACCTGATAACTCGACACCCATGATTTGAAAGGATATTCTCAAACCAAACCCTCAGATTCCAGGACTGTAACTGAGAATTTTCCAGACTGTGTGCCACAAATCCTGTGTTCTGGAAAAGACTAATGTGCTCTCCTCAAAGAAGGCTAAACGCCTGCAGGATCCAATGAACAGCCCTGCAAAGGTCCCCACAGGAACTCACGGGAGCCGTCCGGAGCTGACCTTCAGGCACTTGCAGGTCTGTGCAGGATTGTGCAACCTGTTACACGCAGGCATCCAGCCCCCCACCCTCTGAGGTCTTCGACCGTTTGCTGCTTTGTTCTGCACTTGACTTCCACGGGTCTTCTCATGAGTTTTATACTTTTCCCCTTTATTGAGGTGGCCTTTGGTTTACAACGCTGCATATGATTTAGGGGAACAGGTTCACACCTCGTCAGGTGTGAGTCGCTGCCCCACGCCACCCTCCACACCCCGTAGTCCTTGACTGGAACCACCAGCCCCTTCCTCACGTGGCCCTCCCCACCCCCTACCTGGCAGCCTCAGGTCTGCAGTTATATTTGTAGGTTTAGTTTAGTTTTGTGGCTTCCTCTGTGGATTTTGTGTGTGTTTGATTTCCTTCTATTCCATACCTGAGTGAATTCATCCTGTATTTGTTTTCCTCCTCCTGGCTTATCTCACTTAGCATAAAGCATCAACTTTTGGACTTTATTGAGAGTCTATAGGAGATTTTTCAAGTCATAGCCATATGTAATATGTTTGACTTGTTTGCTGCTATAATCTTACTCATTAAATGTTGATAATAGCAGATTTTTATATAACAAATCTGCAGTCACCTTAGTCCATATGAAATATCAGATTCAGTTATTTTTTTTACAAAGAATGCAAAAATAGAATGTATATTCACATGTGAACTTCCATTTATTTAGAAATTCATTTGAACTACTGTAAATGACTGATATCAATTTCTGGATTCTCTCATAATAACAAAACAAGATGCATTTTTAAAAGAAACTAAAGGTTAAAAGAAACTTCATATCTTTAATATCAGAGTGAGTGTCATTTCAGTTGTTTTTACACTCTAGGTCAAACGTGTATAATCCTTTAAATGGTGGGGGGGCACGTGGGGAGGGGCCGGTGGTCCGGGTCAAGGACTACGGGCTGAGGATGGTGGGGTGGGGCGGTGACTCACACCTGTCGAGGGTGCGACCCTGTTCCCCTAAACCATACGTAGCGTTGTAAACCAAAGGTCGCCTCAATAAAGGGGAAAAGTATAAAACTCACGAGAAGACCCTTGAAGTAAATGCTTTTTGTTCGCCTGCATCAAAGTTCCTTTGGGTTTCACATGAGGCACAGTCCTCTCTTACATACTCAGAACCACCCCACTATCAAAGGGAAGTTTTTAAAATTTATTTCAGTTGTTGAAACACTGACCACATAGCTTTTCTGGGGCAAAGGCCTGCTCTACGCGCCGAGGAAGCAAAGATCTGAGGCCCGGGGTTCCCTTCGGGGGTCTCACCCAGGAAAGCCCCGAGACCCACAAGTGCCCCACGGGGGGACAGCGCCCCCACGGGCACCCTGATGGCGCTGAAGGCTCCTTCCTGTGGGAAGGCCACTGTCAGGGCCACTCTCGGCCTGTCCAGACCCCTTTGGAAATAAGAGCCAAGAGGTGGTGCTTGCACTGGTCCGCACTGCTCATCGTTCCCCATTGCTGATTGAGTTTGAACATTTTTAGGTATCAAGAACATTGATTTCTAATCATCTATGTAAATTCTCTCCCTTCTAGATGATACAGAATTCCCGGTACACGCTGAACTCTGCGGTGAGACGCAGACGAGCACCATCATAAACCTAAGCCATCATAAACCTAAGCCAAGGAGTCCAACAATCTTGCAATTGATTTTTATGCAATGAGCAGATGGTGAGCCACAGAAAATACCTGCGAGTACACACGATAGTGTGCAGCCGTGCTTACGCGGGCCTGTTAATTGCAAAAGGAGGATATGCACTTTCGGGCACCACTCCTGTAGGGGACAGGTGTTTATCAAGCTACTGCGTGTGCTTCGTTAGTTGCTGGGGACAGAGCAATAGGCAAGACAGAACCAACTCGTGCTTCTGCAGAATCTTCCACCTTGTTGGCGGGGGGGGGGGGGGGCGGGGGCTGGCAGCTGAAAGGATGCAGACAACTGACAATTAAAGCAAAAGGGCTTAAGTCCAAGAAGGGAGAACCGAGGATGTCTCAAGAACCACTGTGTAGGAATAAGTCTAAGGCAGAGACCAGAAGGTCCTTGGAGGAAAAAGTCATAAACGCGTTTCAATTAAAACTCAAGGTAGAGGAATGTCAAGTGCTCTAAGCGTGATTATGCTGAGGGTGAAACCATTTCATTTTGGTTTGTTCTTCTGCCTTCCTACTTTTGTACATTTCAAATTGTGATTTCTCTGTGGGCACAGCTCCTGTGAGGGGAAAAATAAAGACCGAAAAAAAAAACCAAGAGTAAGGGGAGGCAGGTCCCTCCCGGCACGAAGGTGACGTTGAAGGGGACTCAGATTGGCGCAGAGCGGGGAGAGCGGCCGGCGGGTTGAGGCTGGTCTGGCCAAGGGTTACATGGACTTCATGCAGAAGGACGGGGGGGTGGGGGGAGCGGGGAGTCAGCCAGCATGGACGTGACGTCACCCCAGACACCCACGTCACCGAGCCTCCGGTGCTTCCTCCCGGCCTGGCCTCTGCTAGTCGCGTGACCCTCCCCATGAGACAGGCGTGACAGGCATGACTCCTCTGAAGCGTGTGCCTTGATTCATTTATGATGCAACTTCTTTAACCACAGTCTGTTGGCACTTAGACCGTGCTGTTTAGTGTTAACTGTGCAAGGCTAATGTTTTAGATGAAACGTCCTGAAAAGGTCCTCAACTGCTGCTAGTGTTTTCATATCTCAGGCCAATTCATAATTCAGGTTGCGAGATTGAAACAATGACTTCCCGACTGAGGGACGTGCAGCACCAAGTGTTCTATTTCCATAATTTCCAAGTCAGTGTTTCCTGCTCCGGAGCAGACGCTGAGTAACACAGCGTCGATGGATGAAGGGAAAATAAATCAGAAGTCAACAGAGCTGGTGTTGTCAAGTGGAGAGGGAAGTCCCCCACCCCGCCTGGGCCCCTTTAAGGCTGGACGAACAAATGAACATCGCACAGATTTGCAGGAGAAAAGAGCCAAGTATGAAAGGACACACACGAAGCATTTACCACAGTGGGCACACGGGAGCATTGACCTGCACGCAGGGGTCTGAGGCCCAGAGAGAAAGAGGGGAGACTGCACATGGCGGGGGTGGGGGGCGCATCCTTGCCCCGAGAGAAACAACGTGTTTCTCAGAGGACATGCTCACCGATGAGCCCACACCTGGTGGGGTTCCCCAAACTGCTTCCTTCCAGGTCAGAAAAAGGTGGGAGCAGCGACTGCTCCTTTGATTAGGACGGGACGGAAGCTCAGGACATGACAGTCTCTTGCTCAGCCAGGGAAGGGCACGGGGTTTAGACAAGAACCAAACATCTCCCCTGCCTCAAGGATCTCATTCCTCTTCCTCAAACTCCTGTGTGTTCCAGGGTGGGCATCTTGAGACCAGTTGTGAGGATCACGGGGTGGCATGGCTGGGGCAGCCTCAGTGCCGAAGGGCCCTGAGTCCAACCCACGGCAGTCCCTGGCACTTGGATGGGGTGAGTGAGGGATGATGTGACCCCGGGGACAACGAGAATTCAAGAGCAGGAAGGCAACACCTCCTTCTGAAGATGAGGGGAGAAAAAGACTTCTAGCGGAAGTAAAGGGGTGCAGCCATTCTCCAAAGCCATAATGAAGGTTTTAGAAAAATTAAAGGTGAGAAGCCCCATGGCCTCCCCCTTCCACGAGGCACGAGTTTCCTTGGAAGCAGACGATGGTCTGGCAGGTGAAGTCAAGGGGAGCTCGGAGTCTGCCCCCACAGTGAGGGGGAGCATTTAGGGCGACGTCATTGAAGAGCATCAAATGGGAGCTCCATTCAGCAACAACATCCTGACCTCAAAAAGGTAGTGTCGCGGGGCCTCCCCGGTGGCGCAGCAGGTAGAGAACAGCACTGTGAAGCTGTCCGCAGCCTCTGCAGTGCAGGTTCAATTCCCGGCCGGCCAGGGAGAAACCCACATGGTGCAACAAACCTCTCCTGTCTCGCCCGCTGCTCCCCTCAGCAGTGTATCTCGTCAGTCTGCCTGATCTGCGCCCTGCTCTGTCTCTGGTGAATCCTCTCACCCTCCCGCACCTCTGACTGTACCCCAGTTCTCGTATAAATAAATAAATCTTTTAAAATATGTAGTGTTGAGTAAAGAGCCTCATTTGGTTAATGTCTGATGCGTGCACATAAAGGAAAATCTTCAGAACACACTTCAAACATCCAGCAAGGGTAAGTGCGGGGAGAGTGGCGATGGGGGGAGGCAGAAGAAGAAAATGAACCAAGAAAATGGACTGAGCTGTGAAGCCAAAGATGGGATTAGCTGAATGACAGGGAGACGACACCCCACGGCCAAGGGAACAGTCATTCAACCCAGAAAACCCCCTGGGACGTCCCTGGAAAACAAGCCCATTACATGTTAAATTTCCCAAAACTTGACTGTGGAGTCAACATCTTTTGCCCTGTCCTTCCTGCTGCCCGTCCCTCTTCCCCACCCTGACCCACCCGCAGGGCTGAGGGGGTTAACTCTGTAGCCAGAAATAATTTCCAGAGAAAGTGTCGCTGAATAAAAAATGAGACATCCTGCCTCACTCAGAGCCTTTTTTATGGCGATGTAAATTCTCCTCATTCAAAAAGCATCTTTTAATATTTTAATTAGGATACTGTGTTATATGAAAGGAACATCTGATTTTAGAAATGCAGATGAGGGTGTGTGTGCAACAAAGACGCAGAATTAGCAAGGTAGCACCCAGTTCAGCAGCCAGCCGCGCACAGGAGAGCGCACGGGGAGGATCAAGGAAATAACCTGATTTTTGAAGTGAAAATTGTGCTCACATTTTTCGAAGTTAGCACTTGACAAAGTTAATGACAGTTTAATACACCTTTTACTTTAAAATGCAATAATTATCTTGGACTAATAAACCTGAAATCAATCAAGTTGCAGGTATTTGTTGACAGCAGCTGGAAGCAGGGAGGCCCCTGTGTGGTCCGGCGGTGCCCCCCTCTCTGAGCCTGCCCCCCTTCCTGCCCGGCCTGCTCGCTGCCACCCGACCAGCAAGGCCCTGGCGGCGCGTGTGCGCAGGCCGCGGCGTGTGGCCAGAAGGCAGGGGCAGGGCCCTGCACACTGGAGTCTAAGAAAGAGCTGAGCGCAGGCTGCTGCCTGCGGGTGAGGCGGCTCTTCTCACCCCTGATGAGGCCCGAGGTGCCGAGTGAGAGGACAACACCAGGGGCCCAGGCCCCACCACGGCTCCGCAGGGAGAGGGGAGCCAGCCAGGCCCCTCTGCGGACAGCACGGCCCTCGCCGGGAACAACGGAGAGCAGGAGCCGCCCCGTCTGGAACGGCCACCCCCTGGGTCTCCTGGTGTGCAGCACCTGCCGCCCGTCAGGTCAGGCTACCCTCGCACCTGTCCCTTCTGGGCAGCGCTCACAGCAGAAACCTGGGGGGCTGCTCCTGGAGCTCGGCTTCTCACTCTCTTATCTCACAAGCTCTGTCTAAGTGCCACGGAGGCATTCAGTGCAGCCCACGCGACGCTGCAGCGCAGACACGATTCTCCTTTCATCTTAAACATGAACGTGACTCACTGTGACGGCCGGGACTGAACCCCACGTGGACCCCACAGAGCGCAGGGGTGCATGCGCCGCGGCTACCCCTCCCAAACCCACCACCAATTCGTCAGCAAAATTCCTTATGGCCAAGCCCACCCGCTGTCCGCGCTGCCCGAGGAAGGCCAGAGGAACAGATGAGACGCGAGACCCCCCGCGAGCTGCGAGGGGCGCCCAGGTGAGGGATTAAGGGGATGGGGTCTCAGCGGCCACCGTCCGTCTCCTCCCAGTTCACGCTCCAGGCCTGAATTGCTTTCCCTCGCCCGGTGCCCGAGCCACGGTCAAGCTCTAACGGAGTGTGGGGTTAGCTACTAAGTGAAGGAAACAACTGGCTCCCAGAGGCGCGCCCTGGGCCGTCACCTCCGTGCGGGGCGACCTGCGAGGGCTCCCCACCGGCACCAGCATAGGTGGCCCACGCTTCGCCCTGGGCGCAGATCGCCTACCTGGAGATGAGAAACAGCAGGCCCACCTCGCGGGACTCGGGTCGGGCACCTAGGAGGGCATCGGGACACTCTGCAGGAAGGCGGGAGTACGGCCCGCGATGTCCGGGGCACCGCTGCAGTGACACGGGGTGCAGGGGCAGGGGAGGACCACATGTCGTGTGCTGTCGGGTTCGAGGACTCCCCGGTGGTGACAAATAAGACGTGGAAACCCGATGGCTTCCGCTCACAGCTCGGGCGGCTGAGGCTCCGCATGCAGGCGGTCTCCGCGCCAAGGCCACGGAGGGGGCAGTGGAGGGGGCAAGCGCGGGTCCTGGGTGCAGGCGGTCACCCTGGAGGGGCAAAGCGCAGAGACCCCGCAGGAAGGAAGGCTCAGGAGATGGTGTGAAACAGTAAGAAAAAGAGCCCAATGAGAGGACTCAGAAATTGAGAAATGAGAGAAAAAGACCCATAGTTTTAAAAGTCGTCAGTCATGTCATCCGTAAGCAGCCCTATCACAAGGAATATTTTGGAGTATTTTTGAAGATTTATTTATTTATGCATGCAAGAGCTGGGGTGCAGGCCAGAGGCGTGGGGGGTGAGAGGATCCACTAGAGACAGAGTGGGGAGCAGAACAGGCGGATCCACTGAAACACACTGCTGAGGGGAGCAGCAGGCGAGTCAGGAGAGGTCTGCTGCGCCCTGTGGGTAGCTCCCTGGCCGGGGATCGAACTTGTGCTGCAGAGGCTGTGGACAGCTTCATAGGTTGCGTCTTAACCCCTTGTGTCACCAGGGAGGTCCTATTTTGGAGTATTTTTAATAAAAACACTGTCTTTACAAAGAAACTACATGAAGAATAAGATAAACAGTGAAGAACAGAAGAACACAGTTCCTGTACTTTAGAGAAAGTTAACTTTCTGGAAATTAATTCATTGCAACAGAATTGATGGCTGTAAGAAGAGAGAAAAATCCTTGTTTCGTACCAGGTGAGCTGGGTGGGTTAGCGTACGTCCGCCAGTGACCATCATGTCTCTGGACCGCAGCGTGTCGCCACAGCAGTGACAGGAGGATTTCCACTCTCCCACAGCGGGGGCACTGGGCCTGAGAGCGTGGCCGAGGTGGGTGTACCCACAAGCACCCACAACACACAACGCTCAGGGCACACACGATCACGCGTCCACACGTCTGCAGCAAAGCAACCCCCGTGTGACCAGTGACATGGGAGACGGGTCCTTCTGCACATTTATAAAAATTTCCCAGCGTTCCAAATCCACATGTTCCTTTTATTTTTTAAAAAAAAGTATTTTTTAAATGCAACTGAGTACTGCAGGCGCAGTTAGCTCACTCGCTTGGTGCCAATGGAAACAGCTACGTAGAAATTACGGTTCCCATCTATCTGCTGTGACTGAAACTGGACGACCTTGGACAAAGCTTCAAGGACAATGAGATCCACATCTCTGAAATCCTGCCCCAGGCGGCACCAGCCGGCTGCCGTGGTGAGCACAGCAGAGCTGGGTGAGTCCCTCAAATGCAAACTGCGTTTGGGGCGGGGAGCTGCTTCCTGTCACTGGGCACCTGCCATCACGCCTGCTGTCAGGAGATTACCCCCCACCCCGGCCCTCTCTAGGGTGAAGACGCAGAGAGAGGTTCTGATCCATAACAGCCAAACCACCCAGACTTTGTGTTTCCCAAAGTTACAATTTGTAACTCAAACACATGACTGTAACCACAATTACTCTGCTGCTTTGAGGGAGAATGAATTACTCCGGGGTCCAATTTTATCACAATAAGAAGAACTGAGTAACTTACTGGCTCGGTCCTCTTTGGTGAGTGATGAGCAAAATTCCTTTTCTGAGAAGAAATTAAAGTCCTCTTGCATCTGGAAACTTGCTGAAACGCTCATGACTGCTGCCGGGGCTCGGGTAACGGGGGTGTTAGAGCAACACACTGGCTCCACTCTGGCCTCTCAGCCGCTGGCCTGTGCACCGGTGTGGGGTTCCGGGGTCACTGAGGGCCCCTCCCCGGCTGAAGGAGCTGGGCAGGCACACGCGGGGGGTCGGTCCGTCCCAACGGGCGCCAGAAAGCGGGAGCTGCTCAGTGAGGAGCCAGACTCCTTCCCGCCTCCGTGGCAGAGTCTGCCCATCCTCCTGGCTGCGGTGGGGGGACCTGCGGGGGGCGGGGGGCTAGACTGTGCTGGGAGGGACAAGGCAGTGCAGGGGCAGCCTGTGGAGGAAGCGCCGGGCACACAAGCCCGGGATCTTGCCGTCGGATCCTGCAGACCCACGTTTACTGAATTGAGCAAACTGAAGTGCCCCGTGGAGTCCTGCCCAAACACGCCGCCTCCCGAGTCCACGCCGTCCAGTTGCCCCCCTGGAGCACACGCGGCCCTGCAAGGAGGCTCGGGGCAGCCCTGGGGGCGGCCTGGCCAGCTCCACAGCCCCCGGGGTGCTGATATGATCCTGGGGATCCCTCAGTTACGGAACTGCTGGGAGGAAACGATGGTGTTTGCTTTTGCTGGAAAATAAAGGGCGACTTAGGCGCGCCCGTGTGGCGTTCCCGGCTCGTCGGGAGGCGCTCACTGGTCAGCTTCCGAGGGCAAGTCCCAGGCCGGGACAGAGATGCAGCGGCCACTCGGGCGAGCCTGGGGCAGCGGGAGGGGCAACGCAAACAGGTCAGTTCGCAGGAAGGCTGAGTCACGGTGACGCCCCCTGAGGGGCACATGCAGCGCCACGACCTGGGCCAGCACAAGGGAAACCGTGATGGGGTGAGCGGCGGCTGAGGTGGGCCGGGTGAGCTGGCATCACTCGGAAGCCCGGCCGCGGAGGGTGAACAGGTGAAGGCGACAGAAGTAAACCTGAGGATTCTACCTGGAAGGATTTTTTAAGAGTTAGGAGGCTCCACAGAAGAGGAAATGGGCTAAAAATGTTAATGTGGGTATAAAATATTGATGCGCTGTAGATGCACAACTTGCATTGATTAAATATAAAGAAAGTGGGGAAGATAATAAGCTCCAAGTTTAATAAACTAGACGTGTTGACAGAAATGAAAAAGTCAGGAGGAACAGCACGCTGGGGGCTGCTGAGGAGAGGAAGGAGGGGGCTTGTTTTCCACCTGCCAAGGTCCACTCCTGTGGAGGAGCTCCAGGCAGATCGCGGGAGGCTGAGGCCCGCCTCCCCAGATGCAATTCGGGGTGCCCTGATGCTGAAGGCGTGGGACTCGATGGCACTCCTAGGGTGGGGAGCCCCCAGAAAGGGTGGGTGGAAAGAGAGAGGAAAGTTATTTGAAAGGAAAGCGACGGGAACAACGCCGGTCCCGAGATGCTACACTATGATGGTGGAAAGCGGTGCGTCCCCGCTCCTGCCGGCCGCGCACCAGGGACATCGTGGGTTTATAGATATTCAACTCGTGTGGGGATTCAATGAGGTTTACAATTTTACTGAGAATTTCCCAGTTTATGGACCGTCCCTCGGGCGACGGAAAGTATCGGAACACAACCCGATGGTGCTGACGGGGCGACTTTTATTTCCTTCTAACCGGACGCAATAAACACAGGCCAGCACTTACGTGGCAGATTGTGGAGACGTAAAAACCTTGACGTGCCAAGCAAATTTTTGGTATATTCTTATCCAAAGGGCCATAATTCCTCATTGATCCGATAAGCCATCATTCACCCTCGATGCCTTCCAATAGCTCCACTTTTGTTGTTTATTTTAGCCAAAGCAAAGGGAACCGAGCCGGGAAACATGGTCCTTTCACGAAGAAAATGACTGTCCGCGTTCGCCCTTCTGTGACCTCCGTGACCGCGGGGCCTTCATAGGCGAATAATAATGGGGACGAGGAACAGAAGTAACGGGAATCACAGCAGCAGCGCAAGCCCTGATGCCTCCGAACGTACCTGTTTGATGAAAACCCCGCGCTTGCAGTGAGCGCCCCGCAGTTCCCTCCTCAGGCGCTCGGTGGGCCGGGGCGCTCTGTGGGCCTGGGGCACTCCCTGGCATTCAGCTGGGGGCACCCCTCCATGCAGCTCACTAGGAAGCCACACCCCAGAAGTGGGGTTCCTGCTACCTCCCGTGCTGCGCACCCCCAGTCCTCGCCTGTTTCTGGTTCGTGAGGAGCCTTCCTGCGTCCCTCCCCGGGGCAGGTCACACGCCCGCGACCTGAGCAAGGCAATACGCAGCTTGGATTTAATTTTTCCTTTTTTTTTGAAGGCGCATCTGAGGGCCCAGGGTGACGCTGCCACCCTCCCTCCCCACCCCCTGCTGAAGACCCGGGGCCGAGCCTCCCGACACCACCAGGCCTGTCTTCACTGGAGATAATCGCACTGTCGCTCAGAATGCTCTGGAACTGTCACGCGGACAAGAATAAAACACTCCTCCACCACCGGCCTCTCTGGCCCGTGCCCCGACGGGTGAGAACATGGGGGAGCGTGGCTGAACCCGCAGCACAGGCCGTGGGGCTGAGGCTGCAGCACAGTGGGGCGGCTGCGCTTCCCCGGGCCGTAAGACAGCCCCACCCAGCCCTGGGGTCCGGCCCTGCAGAGGGGACGGCAGTAGTGAGGGGTCTGTCCCTGGGGCGAGCCACGCACTCCCGTGGGGTGTTAACACTCGAGGCGAGCAGAGACCTAACCTCCCTTGGCTGTTTCCCTGGCTGCCGGGCCCGCGTCACCCCGGGTGGCCAGCACGGAACAGCCCAGGACACGCGTCCAGAGCACGGGCCTCCCACGGCCTCCCAGAGCAGGCTCCACCCAGGGACAGGCGCTGCCCGGAACCGGGACACCCTCAGCCACGGGGACGCCGCGCGTGGAGAGAGCGGCCAACTCGAGAGACGGACGCACGGGCCTCGCCCCCGAGTCATGTCACTCATTTCAGCAAACGCGCGGCAAGCGCTCCCGGCGTGAGGTGCTGTGTAGGACGGAGAATGAAAGTGCAAGGCCTGGGCGGCTTCTCAGTCCTGCCGCTCCAAGCCGGCGTCAGGGCGCCCAGCGCGAGGCCCGACTCTTACCTCAGGGTGGCCGGGCTCGGGGTGGTGCTGAGGGCTGGGCTCCGGGGCGCTGGTCGGGCTCCCCCGGCGCTGACACCTGCTGTCTCCCCGCTCACCTGCAAAACAAAAGATTATCTTAAACTCTCCCCCGATTCATGCTGTCTCGAGATGGAAATTCCATCCCTGGACCTGCACACCTCAACCCTCTAACTTTATCCTAATATTTCAAAGAGTCCTGAAATCCGTCGGTGCCGAGGCCGCGAACTACAGAACGCGCAGAGGCCACCTTGCGGGTCAGCCCCGGCTTCCCCCCAGGCTGACCCAGACCCCACGGGCCCTCCTCGCGCCGGGCCGCCCGCTTCCTTCCCGCAGGGGCTGAGGAGCCGCGGCCTGCAGCCCCGCGACAGCACCTGCGTGAGTCACGCGCGGCCCGGGGCGCCCCCAAAGGTCAGGAAATGTGAACCCAGGAGTTGAATCAGTTTCCCCTGATGTGAAACAGCCACTGCAGCGGCCACCAAACTTGTTAAAGATTTTTATTTCTTCAAGTAGCACAGCAGACACCGGGGTTGAAAAACGTGGAAAAAAAAAAACAACCCGCTCGCCCACTAGGAATGGGACTGAGGCACAGCAGGACCCTCGGCGGCCGAGGCGGCGGGGTGACGCCAGAAGGCACCCAATGGGCACCCCAAGTTCTCATCCCGCAGCATCTTCTCTGGATCCGTCCAGACCCTGAATCTGAACGACTTTTTCACTTTAAGGGACTCATTTGAAAATAGAAATTCCCACAGAATTCCACTATTCCTGAAATAAAAACTGTCATTCAAGAATTGAAGCTTCACCTACTCGATGCTTCACACACTGGACAGAATATGCTGGAATCAAAAATAACCCTGGTATAAAAAAGGTACAGTTTTTCCTCTAAGGGAAAGTGTTTCTGGAACCCATTTCTGATGGACAGTTCTCCTACTCCACGTTCACTTTCCACCTGGAAAAAAATAAATGAGCTAATAATTTGCACAACAACTTTCTTTGCCGTTTTTGTCATAAAGGTAGTGAGTCCTCATAAATTTTGATGTGTACAAAACAACGTATGTTACCTGGAATGAGTCTTCTCTTGCCCCCCTTTATTACTTTAGGATGACGGATTGCCAAGTTATTTCCGTGGACCACCCTCTTGCTGTGGTGTTGCTGCAAAGGGATCTTAAGAATGTCTGAGCGTCGGCCGCTCTCGGATGGATGGGTGGACGGACGGACACCTGCTATGTGTGCACACACTCTACCTTTGTGCTGAGCAATAACTACCTGCGGACGCAACCCTATGTATAAACACACGCACGCGTGTCGAGCATCCTAGTGATCCTATCAAGTCACCTTCGACGCGGCTGTTTTTAAGAAACACCGATAATTTTACAGTAAGCCAAAGTGGCTAACTTCAGCCTAACAGGAAACATCTACACAAAACTGGATAAAACACCTGCACCGCAGCTCCCTTACTAATTAAAGGGCTAATAGCTCTCCCGGAGGCATTTCTGCCCTTTTGTTTCAGATGAGGGCTAAATGCCACCGGCGTCCATCACAGAGCTGGAAGATAATAGCCTCAGGATGTCCATTTAAGTGTAATTAACACTGGTTAAGGAAAAATAAGGACATTGCAGAGTAAAACGTCTAAGCCCTTCCAGCAGCGGCAGCGCGGGGAGCACAGTGCTCCTTCCTCCTCCCCGACTCTGCACAGACGCCCCAAGCGCGCGGGGGCTCTGGAAGAGGCGCCGTCGCCCCTCATTTCCAACCACAGACATCAGTGAGTGTCCAGCTCAGAACCGGCATGTTTCAAGGAGGGCGCAGGGAGCAAGACAACGTGTGCCCTGGAAAGCCGGTGGCCACCCCACATGGAGGGCGGAGCCGAGGGTCTGTCTGCAGCAGCTGGCTCAGAGCCCCCCACCCCCAGACCAGGCTGAGGGTGCTTCCCGCTCTGCCCCCGTAGAAGGGAGCGTGGCCTCGCCTGATCGGGTGCCGCTGCCTGGCTGCAGCCTGTGACCAGGCAATGTATGGGCCACAGGGCTCTGCCCTCCTCACTGCAGGTCCACACGGGGTCAGGGGGAGGTGGGCGTCTGGGCGGGGGGATGGGGTCCCCCCACACACCGGAAAGCTAGCGTGGGGCCCTCTCCACCCTGCTTGGAAAGGCTACTTGGGAGCTCAAAAAACTAGAGAAAAACAGAAGTTGAGAGACCTGGAGGGAGGAGAGGGGCAGCAGCTCAGCAGAGACCCACTGTGGGCCCCGCTACTTGCAGCAAAAGTGTTCAACTGGCCTCTTTTCCTCTTCGCTTTTCTCCCCAAACAAAGCAGGCGAGTCTATCCACACGGAACGGACGCTGGGCTTGGTAAAATCTGTGAGACTTTCTCATCATCACTATTTGAACACACAGTTGCTTTGAATTATCTCAGGTGCTTTTCGAGAGAACCAGGCCTCATACATGTAGCCGTCCACACAGCCCCTGAATTTAAGCCATGAGTGTTTGATGAAGACAGTGGTTACAGAAATAATGAATTAAGAAATATTTGTCTTGCTTAAATCATGTCCCCGAGTGTCTGGTTTGTGTCTGTGTGTGCGGCCTCCCTGCCTAGGAGACTCTGGCAGTGCAGCCAGGAACTGGTGTGCGCTTTTAAATTATTGAATATATTTGACATGATATTAAATCAAATTATTGTAACTTAGACAATATGGCCCAGAAAAATGAACCAAGTATTCATTTTCAGGTTCTTTGATTATATTCCTTGCCCAATATTATTCTTCGTACTATAATAAAATGGTTATGAAACTTGAAATCTTAATCTAGGAGCTAAGCTGGTCTGTAGAATACAGGTGATGTTATTTGAACAACTCCTGGATCAATATTTATCCATATTATTCTTTCAACCTCTCACTCCACTGTCTATCACTTGAACAAGTATAATAGTGAGGAAATAATGGCCCTGACACGTCAGTTAAGCGTGGACAGTCCGGAAGGGAACCCCTGGCCATGGCCTCGAGAAGGGGCAGGTCTGGGCCGTGTCTCCCTGAGCCACCTCGGGGCGACTACAGTGATGAGCACAGGTAAATGAGGGTGCTGGTCCCCTGAGAACACGAGACCCCTTCGAGCCCCAAGCCCGACGACGTGTGTTACTGCTTATTCCCTGCCCCGCGCCCCGAGTGCGCCCCGTTGCTCGAACATCATTCGCTGTAAAGACTTTCAAACGCACGTGGAAGTTCCTTGACCCTCTGCTCAGAATCCCGCCCGAAGCGAGCAGCCGTGTCTCTTAGACCCAGAATGTGCCCGGATGGGTGTCTTCTTCGAGACTCTCTGCCTGTTCCAGGGAGCTCCTGGCAGCTCTCATGCCCCCCCCTCCTGCCCGCGCTGTCTAGAGAGGGTCTCTGAGTGCCGGGAGGGGATTGTTAAAATCTTCCCCTACTTCTGTGGAATTGTCTGTAGTTCACCCCACTCATGGACTCTGAGGCTCTTCGATCAGGCGTATAAGCATTCCCAGCCGCCAGGGCTCGCCGGGCAGGGGACTGCGCTCAGCGGGCGGGAGCAGCCTGTCTTGGAGGCTGTATTTCCGCAGCAGTCCCGTGCGGAGACGCACAGGGAAAGTTCCGTCTCCTGGAGGCGGGGGTGCGGGGTCTCCTGGTCTCCCTGTCACGTGCCACCACGTCGTCCAGGCTCTCCGCCTCTGGTACCCGGCGCGGTGGCGCCGGCGGGCCGGGCCTGCTCCACGCTCCGCGAGGCCACACGTCCACCGGCCTTTGGACGTGGCGAGCGTGGAACAGGGAGGCCACGCTTCAGGAGCCAGGCAGGGAGGGACAAGAACTAAAGCAAAATCATCTGGTCTTTGTCTTTCTCCTTCTGCCTCACTCCGGTCGGCAGGTCCCCTCCAGGCCGTCGTGGGCCCAGCCCTCGCCTTCTCAGCCCGTCGCTGCGCCTTCGTGCGCCCTTCCCGGGCTGCTGTGAGCAGCGCCGCCGCGGACACAGCCGTGCTGCCGCCTTTCTGCGCTAGCGTTTTCCTGTTCTTGGGTAAATACCCAAAACGGAGCTACTGGGTCACACGGCAGTGTCCTGTTTTTAGTTTTCTGAGGAACTTCCTATAATGAAAACAAACCTTAGACGGGGGTAACGGTAGGCTGGTGACGGGGGGACAAGAGGGGAGGGCGGGTGGGCAGACCCCTCGGCTGGTCGCTGATGGCAGAGATGGACGTTTGGTGGTGGGCGTCGCGAGCAAGCGTCACCTTGGGACCTACGGAGCGGTGAGCTAACGCTCTCCACAGACTCAATGCCGCTGACTGGCCTGGCTTGTTCTGGAGCCGGGTGCAAAGGAAACTCAGTGGTCACGAGACCCTCCTCCCCGGGACTGGCCTGCCCTCCAGAAAGTGGCTGAAGCGGCAACTACGAGACCCTTCGAGGGGTCACGCTAGTCCCCAAGGCAGAGGAAGTGTTCAAACGGCGACGTGGCACTGTCCTGAGAGGGTTTCAAGCCTCAGCAGGGAAAGCGGGCTCCTCGGCGTGGCGGCCCCCCAGACGCCAGCTGCCCCAGTGCAGGAAACCGACACGGCGGCCCCACGTCCTCCCTGAGGAGCGGGCGTTTGAAGCGGAGCCCGTGGGGCCTCTCGTCAGCGCCAGCGACATCCTTGCAGGCCGACTTGTCGGGGCCTAAGCCGTGTGGAGGCGACTGAGGGAGGAAACCTAAATTACTTTAACCTAAATCTGTCAACACGGCTGCAGTCGCGCGTGGAGCCAAGGCCTGACCGCCGCCCCCCGCAGCCCGCACGCTCCACAGCGGTGCCTCCGTCGGGACGAGCAGGGAGTGGCCGAGGCGGATCCTGTCCCTCCAGACGCGTCCAGGGGGGAGTGGTCAGAAGCAGCGAGAGATCAGATTCTGAGCTTAGATCTACCGTCATGGTTGAGGTGGCGTTTGATCCTCACAGCCTGATCCTCGGCCGTGAACACAGCATTGCAGTTACACAGGTGTGGAGATACTCACGATTCCCTCCAACTGTGAGATTTATATAACTTTAAAAAAGTAAAATGGTTAACAGAGAATTGTCATTTGTAAAATTAGGGGATTGTGGGAGAAGTGATAAAAATAGAACCGACTATGCGCTTTGAACTGTAATAAATAAGTCTTCTAAAAAGCATCTTCCAAAACAAACCAAATTTATATGCATTAAAAATCTGCTTAGGCAAGTAACTCTTATCCCGAATCTCTTTCTGTAATTGTTCAGGAAATATTGCTTTGCTCTCTCTCTGCTGATCTTGTGATATGTCTGCTCAAATGATAACACTTTTTAAAGTTTCCACACAACACTTGCTGGCTTGAATTTTAATATCTTTTCACATACGTTTGGTATCATTTTTTTAAGACACAAGAACCACTTGGTCCTTCAACAGTGCAGCTGGAAATACAAGCCATGGCTCGAGGTCATCCTGTCCCATGAGGGCAGGTGCAACGGGGTTTCCTTTACGCCGCTCTCTAATACATCTGCTCCTATGAACTGTGGACAGGAAGCAACAATTTTTGCCATCAAATGTACTTAAGTTACTTGAATGAATCAAATGTATACATTAAAGTATTTCCAGAAACACTGATTAAGCTGCTGCTATGACCCAGGCGCTGATCGACAGGGACAGGACAGTGACGAGGACGTGGTGCTCTTGTGGTTACATTCCAATGGTAGGAAACAGAGCATGTCTTAGAGAAAAGGTAAAGACAGATAGAAAGGCAGATGCGGGTAAATACTGGACAGAAAGATCCAGACAGAGAGAGAGTGACAGAGAAACTCGGTAGGTGGATGGGTGGGCGGATGGAGACACACATAGATACGTAGAGGCAGGAAATAAATAGAACAACTTGGGGAGTGATGAAGAGGCGGGCAGAGAGCTCCTGAAAAGGTAACCCCAGCCCAGACATGAAGGGGTCAGCTAGAAGGTCCCCGTGACGGTGTGGAAGCGGCTCTCCTCTGCCTGCTCAGAGCTGTGATGTGGGTGACCTTTATCTAACAGCTGGGAACAGGTGTTGAAACAATCTTTAAAGAAATAAAAGCCAGCAGGTAAATGGTCTTACCACTTAAGACAGAAATGCCAAGGTCACCAGAAAGGAGGCTTCTGTCTGTATTAAAAACCGGTAAAAAAAAAATGGGTCCCTCTGGGCAGCCCCCAAAGGCTTTGCTCCGCCGCCGCTAGACCGGGGGGGGGGGGGGGGTGCTGTGCCAGAAATGTTACTCGGTCGCACTCTCCTTATAGATTTGAAAACTGAGGAATGCAGAAAGAGAAAAACAATTCGACATTAAATCTCCAGCCTTGTATGATGTCTGTGCAGGTGCCTGTGTGTCCACGGAGGTGGAGCGCGCACGCCTCAGGCTGGCGTCTGCCTGGCTGTGGCGGCCACTCTGTGAGAGCAGGGGGTGGGGCGGGCGTCCAGTGGGGCTTCCCTTATGGACGCCGGCATCTGAGTCCCAAGTAATTTTCACCTGTCACAGAATATTATTCCACTTTTGATTTTCCTTCAGGCTTTTGAAAATGTAATAGCGGATCCTTCTGCACCCCACGGCCTCCGAAGGAGACCAGACTGGTCCCTGGTGGTGCCCACCGGTCTCTGGACTCGCCGGGCACCTTGGTTTCCACCTTGGGCATGTTCCTGGTGTAGCCGCCGTTGCCCTGCCAAGGGGGAGATGTCTTGTGGCAACTAGGTCTTAGGCACAAACAGCACAGCCTTTGAGCCTCAGGACAGAAAATGTTCAAGAAGCCGCACTGAGTGACAGCGGAGCCACGAGGAAGAGGGGAGGCCACTCACTTCCGCACACCCTGGACGCGAGCGCCGGCTGAGGCCTGGCCACACCACAGCGGGCCCGTCCTCTGGGGCTGCAGTCTTGGGCGGGTGCATGCGGCTGATTTCTGGGAACATGAGCCCCAACATCAATTGAGGGACTGGCCGCTCCCATGCCCTCCTGGCTCCTGCCGCCGCTGCCCGCCCTCTGCTGCCCGCGAGCAGGACACCAGGGCCTTGTTATTCTCTTGCTATGCACAACCCAGCCCGGCCGTTTTCTCAAAGCAGGCCTGTCACTGACAGCGCACAGTGTTAGTCTCTGCCCAGGCGATATGTCTGATTGGCTCTAGTGAGACAAAGAAGGAGAATTTTGTGGGAAAATTGGAAAAAGGCGGGCCTGTCCGGTGGCACAGCGGATTGAGCGCAGCGCTGCGAAGCTGCCCGCAGCCTCTGCAGCGCGGATTCGATCCCAGCCAGCCAGGGAGCTACCCACATGGCGCGCAGACCTCTCCTGCCGCCCGCTGCTCCCCTCAGCAGTGTCCTCCGTCCATGTGCCTGTTCTGCTCCCCGCTCTTCTCTGGTGAATTCTCTCACCCTCCCGCGCCTCTGGCCTGTACCCCAGGGCTTGTATAAATAAATAAGTCAAGAAAGAAGGAAGGAAGGAAGGAAGGAAGGAAGGAAGGAGAAGAAGAAGGAAAGGAAGGAAGGAAGGAAGAAGGAAGGAAAAGAAGGAAGGAAGGAAGGAAGGAAGAAGGAAGGAAGGAAAGGAAGGAAGGGGAAGGAAGGAAGGAAGGAAAGGAAAGAAGAAAGGAAGAAAGAAAGGAAAGAAAGAAAGGAAAAAAGAAAGGAAGAAAGAAAGGAAAGAAAGAAAGGAAAGAAAGAAGGAAAGAAAAAGAAAGAAAGAAAGAAAGAAAGAAAAGAAAGAAAGAAAGAAGAAAGGAAGGAAGGAAGGAAGGAAGGAAGGAAGGAAGGAAGAAGAAGGAAGGAAGAAGGAAGGAAGGAAGGAAGGAGGAAGGAAAGGAAGGAAAGGAAGGAAAAGGAAGGAGAAGGAAGGAAGGAAGGAAGGAAGGAAGGAAAGAAAGAAAGGAAGGAAGGAAGGAAAAGGAAGGAAGGAAGGAGGAAGGAAGGAAGAAGGAAGGAAGGAAAGAAGAAAGAAAGAAAGAAAGAAAGAAGAAAGAAAGAAAGAAGAAAGAAAGAAAGAAAGAAAGAAAGAAGGAAAGAAAAGAAAGGAAAGAAAGGAAAGAAAGGAAAGAAAGAAAGAAAAGAAAGAAGAAAGAAGAAAGAAAGAAAGAAAGAAAGAAAGAAAAAGAAAGAAAGAAAGAAAGAAAGAAAGAAAGAAAGAAAGAAAAGAAAGAAAAGAAAGAAAGAAAGAAAGAAAGAAAGAAAGAAAGAAAGAAAGAAAGAAAGAATTGGAAAAAGGTGGTGGTGAACTGTGATCTCTGTTTTCAGGTGTTTCCCACGGTCAGGGGCACTGAGGGCTGGAGACTGGGCGCCTCCCAGCAGAGTTCGGGCCTCTCCAACCCGTCAAGGTCTCGGTGACTGCAAACAGGCAGCAGCGGCTTCCCCTTGACATTTGTCTATTTGGGAAGGGTTTTGCCTCTCAAGCCTGGACGTGAGCTCAGTGTTCCGTGATAACCTCTCCCACCAAAGCCCTGACGCCCACACAAAGCCCCCCGGCCCCCGGCAGACGCAGGTCACAGCCCGCAGGCCCGCAGCAAGTGCTCGCGGAGCAGGTGGCCCCGAGCCTCCATGTGGCGGGCACAGCACGTCTTCCCAGCTCTTCCTTCCTTGGCCTGAAATTTATTTTTGTAGAAATTTGCTAAGTTACACCGCCTGGGTGCAAAAGACACTCCCCCGCAGCCCTCTGCGCTCCTGCCTGCTGCCGAGCCGTCAAACCCCCAGGACAGGGGAGCCGCGGACAGACAGCGAGATGGACAGACAGCGAGACGTGCGCGGGGAGGCTGTCCCTGCGGGGGTACAGTCGGGCCGGCGGCGCCTCTGACACACCGGTAAGAACTCGCCGTGGCAATTCTGCACCGTCTGTGGGGAGGCCGAGCCACGTGAGCGGCTCACATTTCCCTTGAGCTGGGCTAGATGCAAAGGAAAGGGGCGTC
Source organism: Talpa occidentalis (assembly GCF_014898055.3). NCBI lineage: Eukaryota > Metazoa > Chordata > Mammalia > Eulipotyphla > Talpidae > Talpa > Talpa occidentalis. The sequence continues at coordinate 117,722,000 of NW_023605194.1, forward strand.
CAGCATTAAACCTTCTGGACACCGGAATGCGCCGGCACGGCAAGTCTGCTCAGAAATCCCCCAAATAGGCTCTCCCTGCACTTGCTGGCATGTGCTCGAGCCGGGCCAGCACACGGGCCTTCTGGGAACGGGGCTGCGCATTTGAAGGACCTTAGGACGTGCTCTGGCTCCTGCCCTCGGGCGTCCTCAGATACTTCTGAGAACCTTCTGGGGGCTGAGCTGTCTCTCGTGCTCTGCTCCCGAGACACTGCTGGACCGGACACACGGACCACGAACCGTCTCCCAGCGGGGAGTCTGCACGCTGTAAGCGCTGGGGAATGACATGACGGGGGGCGGGCAGGAGCCCAGCTGGATGAGGACCCCAAGCTACGCTCTGCTAGGTCATGAAAGGGGGAGCAGCGACTGCTTTTTTGATTTAGAAAAGGGCAGACGCTCAGGACATGACGATGTCTTCTTCGGCTGGAGAAGGGCAAAAGACGAGGCCCCTCGGAGCCCCCAGTAAACTCCTTACCGACCTTCCCCCCTCTTCTCAGCTGAACTCTGGAAGATGCCGCCTGAAGCCTTTCGGGAGAACGACTCGGCCGCGCGGGGCGTCTCCAGGCACGCAGGCGGGTCCGGTCACTGCCACACTTGGGCGCGGCTGTTTCCTGTCGTCCGCCTCACGTTTGTTTGATGATGCCGACCTGGGAGAGCCCGGAGGGCTGGGAGGCTTCCTCTGCTCCCCGACATGCTGCTCGTGAGGACCAGGGGCGTGGTCCTGCTATGACTTTCAAGTTATGCCCCAAACCCTAGTCAGTGCCGGACGCTGACTCCTCTCGGCGTGCTTGATGCTCGGCTCTGCAAGGAGACCTCAGGTTCTCTCCACAGTCACCCGGAGCAGAGGATGTGGCCATGTGGGCCTACGGGGCTCTGGGGCAGGCTGACGATGCATCTGCAGGTGCCGGTTCTCACCCCGACTCACCCAACCTCAACCCCAGCCTTGGGAAGATCCATACTGCGCAGGACTTCGTCTGCCAGAGTCAGAACCAGCCCAAAGTGTAATTCTTCCAAATTCCCATTCCACTGTCCAGACTCCATTCCACTGTCCAGACCCCCCTCCCACTGTCCAGACCCCCCTCCCACTGTCCAGACCCCCCTCCCACTGTCCAGAACCCCCTCCCAGGTGCAAGCACAGGTGCTGCAGGTGCAAGCTCAAGCTCCTCTCCCGGCCCCGCGCACTCTGCCCAGCTCGGGGACGGCTTACCCTGCCCAGGGTGACTGCTCACCCAGAAGTGGCCTGCAGAACCCCAGGACAGCTCGCACCCAAAACGTGGGTCAGCCGCGCCACTTCTCAGCCCAGACAAAGCAGCTGGGACAGTCAGCAGCTGAGGGGCAGGGAATTCGACTTGGGACTGCTGAACCGCGGGGGAACGGAAGCTGAAGCGTGACGTCCAAGTGGTCATTTGACTTTTTAGAAATTACCTGGGAACAAATTACACAACTTCATGCCTTTATCGCGTCTCACTGTGCGATTCCTTCTCTGGGTATCACACCTCGTAATAGGAATCTCTTCTCACATCTACTACCTTGTGCGATGTCGACATCTGTTTCCATTATACTCGTCCCTTTAGGAGTGAAGTCTTCAAACAGTATAAAAGTTTTAATCACGTGATAAAAATATGCTGGGAATATCTAACGAAATCTATTGTGAATGTGACTAGAAATGCTTCTGACAATTGCAGAATCAGTTGGCTCGCGAAAATATAGTTTACATCTCTCAGGCTTTTTTGCATCTTAGAATTTTTAATCTCCCAAGAGTATCATTCTTCTATAAAAATGGCCACAGCATATTCCCAACAACACTTAAATCTACACCTCGATGCCTAAACTAAAAATAAATATGCATTTTGAGAGGAATAAAATGATCGTTAAATGTTTAGTGTAAATATCCAAAAATGACTCATTTTGCTCACTTCGGCGCTGATTACACATGTGCTGTCAACTCCGGGACATGTTGTGAACATTTGGGCCGTTGCTGAGCTAGAATAAAGTTGCTGGCGCTTGAGGGGCTCTCGGGGGCGGTGTCGCGCTAACCATCCACTCGGCAGGGGCTGAGGGGTCCTGCCGAGGTCGCGGGGCCACCCGGGCTCAGAGGGCCGAGCCAGCTCGTGACGGGACGACACCGGCAGCGCCTCTGCAGACACTTTCCCCGAGGCGGGTGTGACGGCCTCAGCTGCGCCACACGGACATTCCCTTTTCCGGAGAAATTTTAAAAAAGCCATCGCGTTGGTGACTGTGCATCCGGCTGCCGGCTGGGTGCTGTCGTGGGCCTGTTCTCGACTTTGCTCTGACCCCCCGGAACAGCAGCACCCTCTGTGACGGCCACTCACCTCACCAACAGGCTGTCGCTGTGGGAGTCAGTTAAGTCCCGACCTGCTCGCCAGGCAGGAGTAGAGGGTCCTGCCTCTCCAGAATCGAACTGAGCTGGAAGAGCCCCGGGGGGCCCGGGGAGATGACTCAGAGGCTCCCGGGGAGGAGGTGGCGCCTCTGCTTTCACCCCCTCCAGGCGCCTCCCTTTCCCGACGGGAGAAGGTCGGAGTCCCGGCCAACAGTGGTGCCTGCCCAGGCCTCCCCTCCCAGCCCAGAGGGCGCCGAGACGACAGCCTCCACCGGGAAGCAGGACCGAGGGGTCACGGACTGGGCTGACCGGAGCGTTGGAGGCACTTGGGGCACAGACCCGGCACCTGGCCAGCTCAAGGCCAGGCAGCGCGAGTGACCGACTCACAGGATACCCCAAGGTCACAGCCAGGGCTGCACATGGGCTGGGGGGCTGCGGGCACCCCCTTATCTCCCCGGGACCATTTTCTTCCCTGGACCAAGGGATGTAACTGCCAAAGGACTGAGCCTCCTGAAACAGAAGCCCCCCCGGGCGACGCCACGGAGACCTGACACGGGCCTGACGCCTGTAACAGAACAGCTCAGATGACAGGGTCGGGACGTCCTGAGATTCCACCGAACGCCTGAGAGAGTGATCGTCTGAAAGGACTTGGAAGAACGACACCAAGGCTATTTATTTTATTTTTAAATCACTGGAAAACACAGATGAGGCGAGAATAACCCATCTTGGAACGACAGGAGGCATCAAGCCCTCTACCTGAGGCAGGCAGGCAGCTCGCCGACAGGTGTGTCCCCTGACGCTAACTGCACTTGCTGCATCGCCAGGGACTGAAGTCACAGATGAGAGTGACAGAGAAAACCTTGTCATAAATGCAGGTAGAAAACAGTAGATTTAACCCAAAATTGTTTAATTATTCTGAGATGGAGGAAGCTTGATTAAAGAACAAACCTAGTTAATTCAAAAAATTCCATGTGGGAACTAAGTCTTCAGCTGCTAACGGGGGGGGAGGGGGGGAGTGTGTCGGTGGAAAGACGTGCTGGTTTAGATGCTGAATTTTGAGAGAGACAGAGGAACAGCCCAGTGCTGAGGAGTCATCACCATCTACAGCCAGGGCCGGCGCGTTTCAGGAGGTAACGCGATGCCCCTGAGGCGAGAGGCGTCCGCCCACGCCCACACTGCCTCGGCACAAGAGCAGGGCGGCTGACTCTTGGGGGCTGGACACCCCGTGTGAGCACGAGTAACGGACCTTCAGCGAAACTCCCAGGGACGTGGAGCCAAGAAGAGCGGCTGCGGGGCCAGGAGCGTTCTAGAAGAGACCGGGAAGATCTGGTGGTTTAAAAGACCTTCTCCCCACGCGGGGCGAGTCGTGAGCATCCGGAGCACTCGGCTGAGTCTGCCCGGCCGTGCTCCTGGCTCAGCCCTGCCCCAGCCCAGTTTCCGACACGCTGCAGTCCACCCACCCCCGACACCCCAGGGCCGGGTCTGAGTCCTGGGCCTCCACCTCCTGCCGACCTGGTTCGACATTAAAGTCCTTGCACTCCCCAAGCCTGGTGCGTGTTTTCGTCACGTGTGTGCATGGGGCAGACAAGCCTTGGCGTCTGGCTGTCAAGCGCAGGTTTGCCGGGGTTGAAGCCGGTGTCGCGCCCACCAAGGCGCAGCTCACGCCCTCCGCCGTCACCACCCTACAGCCGCCGGGGCCGCAGGAAACGCCAGGCCCTGACAAACATGCCACCGAAAAGAGCCTGCCACCTTCCAAACCTTCTAATAATTTACATACACGTCCGAGCAGCTCAAAGTCCGTCTTTGTCTACAGCTGTGAAGACAGGAATGTGCCCATGCCCTAGTGACACAAATTCACCCTGTCCAGTCAGCACGAGACACCATGCGAGGGGACAGGCGTGAACAGCGCGAACATACGCGAGTCCGTGTATATTACTGGTGATTTCCACCGCGTGATGTGTAAAATCAAGAATCTGAAATCGGATGATAATCGTGACTCACACGGTCTGACTCCGTCAGCTCGCGGGCACCAGCAGCAAGAGCGCGTCCGAGACTGGGCTGACCCGAGTCCCGCGTGGCCAAGAGGCTTCGAGGAGAAGGAACTGGCGGAGACCGCGGGGATCAGGGTGCAGACGGAGCCGGGCGCCGGGGGCAGGGAGCCTCTAGCTGTCAACGGGGAGGCGCATGTCAGCGAGAAGATGTGATCTCTCTTCCTCGAGTTACCCTTGGAAATTCTGGGAAAAGCCAAGGCCATTGTCGATGGCTGATGACTCAGATCTGGGTGTTTCGAGCTGCAGACGATCAGGGAAGAAACGAGCAACACCGGTCCGGGGAGAGATGAAAGGTGCCTCGTCCCAAGGAGCTGGAAAGGGCATCTCGCCAAGGCGCGGGGCGCGGTGGGGGCCGAGGCGCCAGGACCACTGGCTGCATGAGGGGAGGGACGGGCAAGAGGGAGGGCAGACACCGGCCAGGACGCCGCTCGACGCCCGCGCCCCTGGGGACCTCGCCTCAGCCTGGGGCTGCTCTGGTGACACACGTCCACGTGGAGAAAGCCCACGACAGAGGCCACGCACGTGGAAGACTTGCCAGAGATGAGGCGGAGCCGCGGGGCAGCCTGGTCGTCAGAAACGCGATCCAGACACCGCGGGGAGGACTCGCTGCTCCGGTGGGAGCACTGAGGGGAACGAGGCGTGTTATAAACTAGAAGGATGGACTCTAAACAAAGCCTCAACACATCCGGCCACGCTGAGACTCAAAGGACCTACGTCAAGGGGTTTTTAATGCACATTTGAGAAATTTAGTGTCAAAAATTATGGGAAGTTATAAACAAAACAAAGGAACAGCAAAACTGAACCACAGCCAACTCCAGAAGTCTGACTGCAGGATTAAGACTACGGGGGGGCTGGGGAAGGGGGCGCAGTGAACTGTGAGGACTGCGGGTACTCGGGTGGGGGCTGGATCACAACAGACATCTGAAGAGTGGTGTGCCCCACACCATGCGCGCTGCTGGAAGCCAGTGGACTCTCCAGAACCAACACTGCTTAAGCCAACAAGCAAACGCCACTGACGAGGATTCGGGGGACCACAAGAAGTCCATGGGCTCTTGGCCGACCTCATGACAGGAAAACTCCACAACGCGGCCATGAGAAGGGCCCAGAAACAACGAGGTGAGCGTCTGTTACGTCAGTGACCAGCCTAGTCCGCAGAGTCGTCTTCGAGACCAAGGGCAAAGGGAAGCACGTTTCCGCTTAAATCTTTTAAGAATCCAGAATCTACTACAAGAGCAAAAAAAAAAAGTTTCCCTCTGAGCAGACTCTTACATTTTTGTAGAGTATTTTTACCGTCACTACTGTTACTCCGGGGCCAGCGCTGACCGCGTCCCTGCTGCTGCTTGAGTTTAACACACGCGCAGCGCAGACGGCGCCGGCTCTCCTGATGACACCCTGGCGAGGGCGGTTTTCCACGGGAACTTTCCTTCTCTCCAGTCACAGTGAAACAACTGGAGACGGGATTTCCAGCTCACAAATGCACACCGCTTTCACGATTACCCCACTGCAAGCACAGTTAGAAACCACAAGGCCCAAAGTCTTTAAAATGGCCACTGAGCCAGAACTAAGCTGCTGTTGACTTAGGATGTATTTGCACATGGAATCAAGAATGAGACCTAATGACATATTCCAAATGAGCCTCACTGATAGTATTCCATGATTAAATCTGTATTCTAACATTACTGGGATCTGTCATTCAGTCATCTGTTGTGAAAACAAAACCGAGAGAGAACAACGCCTCGTGTGTGACTCTTACTCTTGTCTAATCCGCACGCGTCCTGTGCGCATGGGTGCAGCGATCCAGGACCGGCCCCTCATTCCCCAGCACACATCACCCACAAGAATGGCCCCAGGTCTAGGCCTGAAGCCCGTCCAGTTTAATGCAGTGAAGGCACAAAAATAGGGGCACTCTCTGACCGCACAGGGGAGGAAGTAAGGATGACTCTTCTGTTGGCCCCTCCGAACTGACTCCCCCCCTCCAACCCTGCCTCTCCCGTAGCCCTCTCTGGCTGTGCACCCAGTCCCTGCAGATCACTCAAGAGCAATTCAGGGAGAAGAGGACTGTTTCAGGAATGTATCCTCCTGGCTCCTTCCCGGAGCCGACCTCTGGCCGGCGGTGTCCAGCTGCTGCCCTCAAGGCCCTCTCTCCGTGGCGGGCGGGCTCTGGACTCAGCCATGCATCTAAATTATGGCGTTTGCCATATACATGGGTGACATCAGGCTTGTTTTCCCTTAGACATATCGGCGTGCAGAAATTGGAAAGTAAACTAGGAATGATTGAACATTATAATCGTGGTTTTTGGAAGCAACAGACTTTGTGCTCGCCCTCCTGACTGTAGGCGAGTAGAACAGCACGCACACTCCGGGCTAAATCTGATCGACACGGACATCGTCGATGTGAGATGTTTTACACAGGGAGTTTGCTGCACGGATGCGTCCCCGGGGAGCGAAGGTGAGTGTTGGCAGTAGATAGCGGTCTGGGGTATTGGATTGTGTCCATCTTCCTTTCTCAATAACACAGCTAACATCTGGTAAGTTCTGGCAGAGGAGAAGCGACTACATGCTCAGGGGACAATTGATGCTGGCTGTGGGGGAGGAACAAGCTAGCAGAGAAACCCCAAGCAGCAGAGCAGATGTACTTCCCCTCGGCAGCGCCCCCCCGAGGACGCAAGCTCCCTGCGCTGGGGGACGTTATGGTTTGGCTCCTGCTGTCAGCGAGGAACCAGCCGTGCCAGAACCCTGGGCGAAGACCGGCTGGAGGAGTCTAAGCATGAGCTGACAAAAACGTTGGATCAGTCCTACCAGGCAGCTGATGGTAGACGAGGTTCGTGGACACTCCGGGCTCATCCTATTTTTCCCAGCTGGGGCTGGTTATTACTGAAGTCCGAGTTATCAAACTTTTTCTATGAAAGAGCAGATATCACTTCTGGAGGAAGCGATACCTAAACTGACCTGAGAGACATGAGTGTGCGTTACTGACGTGCAAGGGAGGAGACGAGAAGGAGCATTTCAGAAAGAGAGAAACACGTCCTAGAATCTGCTGGAGTGAGAACAGCGGGTCCACACGAGACTTCCAAGCTGCGTGGAGAGAAGAGGCAGAGCCTTCCCCAGGGTTAAACTTCCAGTGCGGGCAGAGAAGTTGAATATGGGTTAAAAATTTCAAGCATGTCATCCAAACAGGGGAGCCAAGAGTGCAGGGATGGGGCGAGGCCCACCGTGCTTGGGGGCAGGAGAACTATGGGACCGCAGCTACAGGGAGTCGTCGGATACTGCACAACAATTAACAGAGATGGAAGAAAACAAATTAATAAAAAAGTTTCAAGTACGTCTAATTATGTTTCTGAGCGGTCACTTGGCTTGGGAAGTGTGAATTGGAGAGGATGAAATAAGGAGAGTTTGGGGGGAAACAACAAAACACGGTGTCGCTAGAACACAGAAGACATTCTGGGGGTTTGGATCCGTGGCAGAGAGTGGTGCAGGAACATGCAGTGGGCATGAAGAGCGGTGGGAGAGCTGAGAAAATATTTATATGGAAAAGCCATGGGACTAGATAGCTGATTGGACGTGAATCATGAAGAAGAACAAGATGTGAGCCTGAAGAGCTAGTTTATGGCCTGAGCCAGAGGCAGATAAATGTGCTGTGTGCTGATCTAGGGTGCCAAAAAAGGGGAGCATCCCAGGAACAAGAGAACAGTCAGTCACAGCGAGTGTACAGAGGCTACTGGAAACCTAGATCATTTAGAAGGGCGGGCTGGGAAGTCTATTACATGGTCGTCATCATGCAGATGGCAACTGAAGCAGCAGGAGACCCAAGCCACACTCACGCTCACCTCCTCCCTCGCCTCCTCACATCACATACTCAGTCAGCTATCAGGTTTAATCTAATTATTTTCCCATATTGGTCTTATGCATCTGCTGCATCAGACTCCAGGGACACCGATGTGGTCATTCGTCACCTCTGTCCTTTACTATCAGAGTCACGCCTGACCCCTGAGCCTCACCCCTGCTCAGTCTGTCTACACTGCCACCCGGGGGATCCATCATACAACTAGATCCACCAGACTCCCCCTCTGCTCAAAGTTTTCCAGCCCGCCATCCCCATGGAGGGGGGCACTCATGCTCCTTGACAGCAAGCCGCCCTCCGTGACCCAGACCTCCGGGCTTGCTTCCTCGGCCCAGGCCTGTCATCGTGTGTCTGCTGTTTGTGTTGTCCTGCTGCCGGGCAGACTTCTCCTCAGTCTGCAACAAAGGTTAAACAAAAGTGCGTGCTTGCGGTCCCTCTGGCCTATTGTGCTTCTTCTCACTGATGCTCCTGCTTTTGTGCCTGCCCATCCAACACACAGAGGGGGAGTCTAGCTCTCCTGCCTCTTCGGGCCCACAACACCTAGTGGAGCCACTGAGTGAGCAACTGAGTGAGCCATCTAATCAACAGATGGCTTTCAATGGATGGAAACTCAGTTTGTCACAGATGCCATTTTACTGCACATCAGCACCTGATAGCACAGTTAGTGCTAACACAAGCTCCGCCATTTCTGGAAAACTACCACCACCTCTATGTGGAACGTTACCTGTAGAGTTAGACATCATGATCTAATTTATATTAAATCCGCAAATTCTCTGATGCCATTCCTGAGGGCTACCTCTATTGAGCTAGAAAAGTGGGGAGCTTCCCCAAATGGCTGGCGCACACAGTCCTGAGCGGCGGAAGGGTCTACAAGGAACCTGCCTCACAGGAATTCGATGTGGGACGATTGCAATCGGAGAGTGCGGCTGGGCACAGGCCACATCCCTCCCCGCGGGAGCCGGTGGCGCTCACACTCTGTGGGTCACGGTGGTGCGTCTCAGGGGTTCGGTCCCAGGCGGCTCCTGGGAACCACGTGTGGAAGGTAGTGAATTCTCAGCGTGCCCATGAGGAGAGAAGACAGAGACAAACGCTGCCGCTCTCCGCCTGTGGACAGTGGCCCTGCTCCTGAAGTGTCCCCCGTACAAGTCAGTCAGTCGCCCGCGTCTCGTTCTTCGCCGCCCCCAAGCGCTTCCACGCCGGCCGCTTCAGAGGGACGCGTGGCTCACGGACAAAGCCTTCTCAGACGCTCTCCCCCAAGATTTCAGGAAGAATGTGTTACAATATGCATCAGAGTCATCCTTTTGTGAACTCTGACCTTCGTATGAAGGGCACTGATGTTAAAATCAATGTGTAGTTCACGTCAGTCCCTGAAGGAGAGCGTAGACCCACACAAAATGGCCGACCGTCGTCCATCTTGAATTGTGAGCTGTTACCGGAGAGAATTTGCAGTGAGAGCGTGTCATCAATTTGCCTGACCTACAGCTAATATTCAGAAAAACAGTCATTGTCGGTTCTACTAAAACAGCATGAAAGCCAAGTATATGGCTTAACTGGAGATGACAACTCTGATGTCTGTGAGGAATATCAAATATTTCCAACTATTTGAAAATATCTTGAAGGTAAATGATTTAACTGAAACAATCTAATTAATAGATTTTGTTGAGCCCCAAATGCTATTTTCCTGAGCTCCAAGATACTTTAGTGACAAATATCCAGAAATTTCACACATCTTGGACAGTGATTCTGTGTCTCGGGCAATTTAGAGACTGTGGGATACAAAGATTTCTTCCTCTGCCTTCTGGGTAAATGGCACAGAGCGCCATGCTTGGCATCTCATCTCAGTCTTCTGGTGAGCTACAAATGAGATAAAACAATGTCTCCTGCCTTGGCCCTCTTTCCCAAGGAACGCAGGGGTCAGTTTCAACCAGCGGGCTGTTTACAATCCTGCAGAAGGCCCTGGGAGTCACTTCAAATACCGCAGGTTGGAGGAGCAATTCAGTAGACAAAAATATCACAATGCATTATTCCCAAATCTAATTAGTCAGCATCCTCTATCACAGTATTGTTGTGATTTGTCCATTTTGTTAGCTCTCTGTCTAAGAAGTGGAGGGGATGGCTGCACGGAGAACACTGGCACCCACATTTCAAAGGAGCAAAATCAGAAACAGATCTGGATGCTTCTGTGTTTCTGTCATAGAAGATTTGAATTATTATCTCCATTCAATGACACAATTACGCACGCATTTGCTCCCGTAGTCACTGGATGGGAGGGCTTCAGACTAACTATAGCAGACGCACATTTCATTTTCTTTTCAAATGAACACTGGCATCAGGAGCCCAGGAATTCTTCCAGGAGGAGCCTCATGTGTGCGTGCTCCTGAGACCGACTGCACCGGCCTCTCCGGCGATGGCTGGCCGCTGGCCTGCGCCAGCCCGTGTCTAGTCACCGCCACCTCTGCTCCCTGTCCCGGACAGAGGCACGGACCCAAATAACAACCACAGGGCAGGAGCAAGGGAAGGAGAAATGTGAAAATAAATCCTAAAATGAAAGGCTCCCGGTGCTTCCGCTTCACGAGGTGGGTGGGGAAGGCCCCGGGGCTGCCTTTTCTCCTTCCTTCGCTGCCTCCTTCTCTTTGCGGCTCTCCCACCAGACGGCCCGTGCGCGATGCTAAATGAAGAGGCATTCTGCTGGTGGTGTTAGCAGTGAGATCGAAACAGGCACCGAGAAGTGTTTCAAGATGGCGAGGGAAGGACTCTGCAGTAAGGCTCTGAGGAGGCTGAGTTTCAATGACGCCTAACACAATGTTTTAAACCACACACCACACCACACGTTACTTCTTGTTAAATGCTGGTTATTAAACAGCAGGCCGGCTGCAGACCGCCTGCCGGGGGGAGCGAGGGCTGGCGGATACATCTCTGACAATTGGAACAGTTGACGGAGTGACGCGGATTCTCATCTCCACATCTGCAGAGCGCGAGCAGACACCCGGCCCGCGGCGCTTCTGCGCAATGGGATCGAGGGTTAGAGTCAATTAAGCACCATTGTAAGTTTCAGTTTCTTCTGGAAGTCTGTGCCCTCATCCAAACTGAACGTGCTTGCGCTGACGTGATCCCCCCGCTGCACCAGGGGTGTCCAGGGTGACTTGCCGCAAACCCGAGAACAAGGGAGGGGTGGAGGCTGGAAGGCCCGGGGCGGGAGCAGCAGAGCCATGCGTGCTTGAGGCCGCGTTTTTCAGCCGCACAGACACAGCATTTTTCAGCTGCAGGCGAGGAGGACATTGCTCTGCGTTGCCTCTGCCCTCCCGCCGTGCAGCTCCCGGGTCTCTCGTCCCACCTTCGCAGCCCGGGCGGCCGGCCACCGAGGGCACAGGCAGCTGACGCCCAGGGGCTGGACGTGCTGTTTTCAGCGCTGACTCTCGGCAGCAGGCGCGCTGAGACGACCTCCGGGGACCTTTCTGCTCACCTCTATTTTTTTTTTAAACTTCAGGTTTCAAAAACCTTGGGTTCTCTTTGGACTTGCTAATTTCCCTGTAGCAGGTGTGCAGGGCGAGCAGCCCCCTGCCACTCGGGTGATGGCATCATCCCGGGACACACAGGTGATCGGCGGGTCACCCCATCCCCGGGGGGCGTCTGGAGAGAAAGAGGGTTGCTTTCCTCCTTGCTCCTGTCGGTGGCGCGTCCGGCTCTCCCTGCCATGGCCTCGAAGCCAGGAGAGGAACGTGCCCCCGTCCAGGGACAGGTTGGGGACTCTGGGGAGGTGACAGGTCTCATCTCCAGCGGGGAGGGGGGGCGGGGGGAGTCCTGCTTGTTAGAAAGTCTTGAGTGTCTGTTAAGGTTTGTCCCAAGCAGTGGACTTAAAGGCTTGAGCGCAGCGTCCTCAGCAGCAGTGAGTGAATTCTGAAATCTGAATCCGGCCGTGGAAACGCCGCGAGTGGGGCGTGACGCGCCCCCTGGAAGAAACCGTGACCCCTGGACTCCAGCGCAACGACGGGAAAGGTCAGCCAGAGCTTTCCCCCCGCCCAGCCCCCTGGCCGAGGCAGCAGCCCCGCGGGCGTGGAGGTAAACCAGGCAGGCCGCCTCGGCCCCGACACGCAGCCGTTCCTCCTGCTCAGAGTCCACGGCGGGACAGGGCGTCGCCTGAGGGGCAGGTTGAGGTGGACGTCTGTCCTGCAGAAACACGCGAAGCCAGCCAGACCCAACCGTGGCCTCAGGTGCCCTGAACTCTGGAACCGCTGCTGGGCCCTGGGCTCGCGGGGGAATCGCGCCTGCACCCCCGACTCAAGCAGCCCCTCGCGCTGAGGCAGCACCAGCAGCCCCAGGAAGGACAACAGACAGCACAGCCACGGGTCGCGCGCCTGGTTCGGTTATGAATGATATTATTGGTGTGGAGAGACTGCGCGGATAAATTGCCTAATGTCTGTCAGTTCAACGAGGACATGCCGGGCGTGTTTCTCCTGCGTGTCCGTGTATGAGGCGTCCCCAGCCCCAGACCCCCGCGGCGCTCCAGGCTCCTCTCACAGTCCAAACAGGGGATGGGAACTGGGGTCACTCCTAATTAGAGCTGCTTTGGTTTTTGTGCCTCTGTGTGTGGAGCAGGCAACGGCGCCGTCAGGGCTTCCCCAGCTCCCAAGAGACAGGGACGCGCCAGGGCACCGAGCACCCCGTGCTGGGGCCCCTCTCGTGCGGCTGCGGCGACAGCGCGGGTCCCGGGGCTCAGACCCGCGGGCTCCTCCAGGCCGCGCGTCCACTCCCGCCCCTGACGGTGCCGGCGGGGTCTTCGGGCCTCTCTCAGCCACACACCCTCGTCACACCCGCCCGAGCTCCCCGGGAGACTGCACGTGGGTGTCGGGGCTCCGGGCCGGGCCGCAGGATGGATTTTGAGTCTACAAGACTCTCGGCCATGACGAACACAGAGCAGAGTCAGCTCGCGTTGGACGGCACAGTGACCAGTTTCCAAATCCAAAGATTTCTGACGGTGGCTGAGGGTTTCAGGCGTTAAGGAAAAACACCTGACTCGCCGTGGGCTGGTGGGGAGCCGTGGGCTAGTGGGACTCACCTCCCGGCTCCACCCGCAGGACCCCAGCAGCCGAGGCTGCTGCTCAGCTAGACGGACAAGAATTTCCCGCTGGGCACGGCGTGGACGGGGCTGGGGGGCGACGCTCAGTGAGTCAGTCAGAAGGAGAAAGAGAAAAAACGGATGTTTCACTCACATGTGCAAAGAAGGAAAGAGATCAAGGAACAAAATTAAACTAAAGGAACCCTAGAAATCTGACGGGGGCTGCGGGGGCGAGGGGATGATGGAGAACAGAAGGGGGAGGAGTCCCATTATTGGGGTGCTTGGGGGGCACGGTGTGAGGACCTGCATCTGAAGCAGTGCGCGCCCGCACCCCTAAGGCACGCACTGTGTGCTAAGCCAGTGCCACCCCAATAAACAGTGATGCAGCTTCTTTTTACACATGCATTTTTTACATCATTTGTCATTTTTGCACAATGCACGCATTTTCATCTTGGTTATAGTCCCAGACAGTTCCCACCCCCCTTGTTTTCATCCTACTCCCTCCTCCTCCCCCGCACCGTAGTATGAATCTGGTCTATAGTTGCTTGTTGATTTGGGTTTTCACTTTTTTATAATTAGTCTTAAACAGTCCGCATTAGGAATTTTTTTAAAAAGGAACTTTCTCAGGAGAACGTGCCACTCTCACAATTTTATGATACTTATTTCTGCAGGGATCATATTTACTTTTTAAACGCCTCTTGACATGAACACACCCTAATTCTGAAAGTCCGAGTCTACAAGTAGCGAAATAAGTCGCCCCTCGTAAGCCAGTTCCCCGTCATCTTCACGGAAGATGCCCAAACCCAGGGGTTGAGAACAACCACCTCCTAACAGACTTGATATCTGCGGGGGCTGGGCCCCGTGGGGCATCGCCTTGGCTCCGCACACTGTTGATGGGGTCACTGGGCAGCAGCCAGCTGGTAGCCAGGGAGCCGCAGGCATCCAAGACAGCGTCACCTGCACCTGGGCTCCTGGAGACCTACTGTTCTCTTGCGGGGGCGCTGGGGGGCGACCCAGGGTTCACCATCAGCTTTGCCGCCGGCCTAAGTCCATCTAGAACCACAGACCACCGCCTGTCAGCTCACGAGCACTGACTCGGTATGTGCAGTACTTCTAAATATTTACTATCCGACCCTACAATGACCAGTTACAAGGTCTATCGATTAAGTTAGTTAGTTGTTTGTTCTTTGCTTACTCTTCCCTCTAACTCAGGCGATGCGTGGCTGTAGCGGCAGGAAGGGCACAGGGCGGGACCTCTGTGACCCGAGCGGACGGGGTCCAGGAGGAGTCCTGGAGCCCTCGGTGGCTTTTATTGGGATTTACCCGGCACACGGAGGCAGGGGTGCGGGGGGCCGGGAGGCTGGCAGGTCCCCCAGCCCCAGCGAGTCTTTACTCTTTCTTGCTCCCCGGCCTTCTCTGCTTCTCTCTGCTTCTGCTCTCTGCTCTCTTGGTGTCCCCAGTGATGCCGCCCTTATAACCCATCCTTAGCCCAGGTGCACCCACCTACGCAGGCCCACACCCCACTCCAGGTGCCGCCATCACGCATGCATTCAGGACCGCAGGGATCGTTCAGCCATCCTAATGGCGGGAGTGCTGAAAAGCCTAATGCTTTACCTTACCCTACAGTGGTCTTTAAAAAATTGTTTTTCTTAAAAACACGGAAGCCCCGTGCAAGCTGAACGGCGACAGCGGCCCCCTGCTGGGATTTGGAGTTTCAGAGGGAAGACAAGGCCCGTTTTCCTGCGCTGGGGAGAGGCACAGAGCGGGACTCACGTGGATGCTGGGCAGACGTGTCCTCTGCCCGCCCCGTCCGCCCATCTGGGCAGCGAGCCCCATGGCAGGATCACCCGCTTCCCGGCCGGCGCCTCCCGCGTGGCTCGGCTGGGGGGGGGCGGCTTGTGCGCCTCTGACACCCCCGCTGTGCGCCGGGCTCTGAGCTAACCTTTTACGTTTTTATAACAGATGCCGCTGCCTCTCCAGACGGGGATTTGGCTAATTGCTTCTCTGATGGAGAGACCGCGCTCAGCTGCAAGGGATTTGAAGAGATGCAGCAAATCAGCCGCAGGTAAATTAGGAGAGCGTCAGCGTCCGCCCCGCAGGAGAAAAAGGTGAATGTGAAGCGCCGACCTGCCCCCCCCCACCCCGCCTCACGCGTGTTCCCAGCCCAGGATCTGTCGCCTGCAGAGGCAAAGCATCCCCAGCGTGATGCGCTTGACTCTGTCTGGTTCACAGGCCGGGCGAAGGCGGCAGAGCTGAGTCCAGGTGTTGACGGGGGAGCAGGTTCCCCACGGGCCGCCCACTGTGAGGCTGCGCCCCAACTGTGTGACGGCAGCTGCAGCCCCCCAGGGCTGGGGCCCGCTGGAAGGCTGGGCTGGGCGCCGCCCTCCCCGCCCCCGAGAGAAGGCAGAGCCAACCCGCTGCACGGGCCGCGACAAGCCCCTGCAGCCCGAGTCCGTGGGCTGAGGACGGAGGCCGCGCCTTCATGAGAGGAGCCGGCAGGTCTTTGGAAGGCCCAGGAAAAACAAATGCCCCGCGTACCCCTTCTCGGGAAAGCCCACTCGTGCCCCACCGCGAGGACTTCGGAGGAAGAACAGGGCGGGGACGGGAGGCCCCGAAGTCAGGCCCCGGCTGACGAGGCCCTGGCCAGGCGGGAGGTCAGTCGACGGGCAGGAGGGGGCGGAGACCCGCTGCGGACACCGCGTCCTGCTGCGTTCGTGTGACCCAAAGGCTCGCTCTGGAGGACGCAGCGTCCCTCCCGGCGACAGCAGGGTCTGCTCACCCCTCGGAGGAGCCCCCTGAAGGGAGCGGCAGGAAGCAGCCCCCATCACAGCTGTGTCGTGCCTGCTGCGCGCAGTACAGCGTCTCCCCTTCTCACAGGCACACAGGCCGCGCGAGGAGAGGCCGCGCTGGACACGCAGCACCGTGTGGCGCTCGTGGGGCCGCCCGGGGTCCTGTCACTCCCGGGGTGCCCCAAGGAGCAGGACTCGGAGGATGCGAGTCGAGAGGGAGAGTCCCCGTCTCGCAGAGGATGTGACCTTCAGTTATGGACGAATCTATGAAATTGGGGTAACAAAAGCCGCCCCACAGCGGGGTCAGGCCACGGTCACCCCGCAGCGGGCGCTGACGCCCCCCTGGCCCTGTCCTGGCCCCTGGCGCCCCTGGGCTCTGGGGCGGCGGCTGCAGCCCGGCTCCTCCTGCTCCTCCTCCCACCTCCTCCTGCAAATATAGACCCTCGTGGGCTGATGTCTCGGCTGCTCGTGAGTCACCAGCCTGTGTTCAGAAGCCGCAGGTGATTGCGAGGAGAGACCGTGCCGCGTCTGAGCCACCGCACGCCATGCGACGGAGAGTGAGCTTCCTCTCCCCACCGCCCTGCCCCGTGAACCCTGCCGGCCACACGCCGCGTCAGAGGCGACGGCCCCGCTTGCCGAAGGCCTGCTGCCCTCTGGGCCCTGCCCCCCGTCACCCCGCCGCCCCGGGGCCCGCCCTGGCCTTGCTCCGTCACCTGCCCTGGCCGCACGCCCAGATCGCCCAGCTCCGGCTCCTCCCGAGGGGCTGCGGTCTCTCTGCCCCCTTCCCCAGCCTTACTGTAAACCTCCCCCTCATAGGAGAGTCCAGCGAAGCCTCTTCCACGCTGGCATCTTGCTCTTTCCCACTGACTTTTGCCCCATGTCTCGACGCTTCCATTTACCCGCCACCAAGCACGTCCCCCCACACAAATCAGAGCGCGGTCAGGGGCAGCGGCGCCACCACAAACGCCAGCCGGGCCCACGAGCCGCCCCGCGAAGTGGCTTCTCTCCGCCCGCGGGCGCGACCCTCTCCCGCCGCCGGCGAGCAGCGCGCAGCGAGACGCCAGCGCGGAGGCCGGGGCCAGGGCCAGCTCCAGGGTGTTCCCGAAGCCCAGCGCGCCCAGAGAGGCAGACACGTCCTGCCGAGGGCCAGAGGCCAGAGACCACGAGGAGGGCAACTCTGGGGCTATTCAGAAAGGACATTTTGCCATCTGCAAAAACAAGGAAAAAAAATCAAGGGACTCGAAATGACAGACGAGGCCGCGTCACGTGAAGCTGCCACTCACCTGCGATGGTTCCACCAACACGGCGGCCTTGTGGCCACAGCCCAGTACGTGACTAACTAGTTTTTCCATTTTCAATGCCTCCTTCATGCCTCTTTACGGAAAGCCATTTCAGTGACAGTTTGGAATAATTATCCCACTACTTTGTGATAAAATCTTCACGGATGGGCACTTCCTGGCAGGAGCCGCTACCCGGGCACGGCGCTAACAGCGAGCAGCCGCGTCAGCTCTGCTTGCGCCGCATCCAGTGTGACCGTACAGCTAGGACACCCCCTCACCCTTCTCTGGGGTCCCCGGGGCAGAGTCGGGACAGCCCAGCACTGGAGGTGACCGGCGCGCCCCGCGGTGAGACACTGTGGGGGAGGGCAGAGACCATAGGCGAGGTTTTCTCTGTCACTTCACCCTCAAAAACATAGCGGGTCCACCTGTCACACTATTAACGAGCCACAAGAATACGTCGAATCGTAAGGGGACAGAACTGGGGCTGCTCTTGGTCGCGAGCACTCGATGGCGGGGACACAGGCTGCAGGACAGACTGGGGCTGCTGAGTCTGCAACGCAATCAAGTTGTTTAATTTCCTGCAGAGCTCGTGTGAGGGTTAAGTGAATGCATACAGTAAAACACTTAGAACAGAGCAATCAATGCTCAGGAATTACTTGCTACTATTTTTATTCCACCTTATAATAAAGACGGCGGTAGTTATAGATTTCTTCCAGGAGCCCGGGGAAAGCCACCGTATCTCCTGGCTCGGTGCACTGACCTTGGCGGGTGACTCCAAATAGATACACTATAAGCACATCAAGTTCAGCTCGTCATTTATGCAGAGGATGAGGAACGGTCCTAACATGTTCTCAGGGTCTACCAACGGGATGAGAAAATAATACTTTAGGATCAGGTTAATATTCCCATAAATCAACACTTAACAAAAAGATTTGTGGGGCCTCCCCGGTGGCACATGGGATTGAGACACAATCTATGAAGCTGTCCACAGCCTCCGCAGCACGAGTTCTATCCCGGCCAGGAAGCTGCCCACAGGGCGCAGCAGCCCTCTCCTGTCTCCCCACTTCCCCTCAGCAGTGGATTTTGGTCGATCTGCACCCTACTTTGTCTCTGGTGAATCCTCTCACCCCCACGCACCTCTGGCCTGTACCCCAGCTCTTGTATGCATAAGTAGATAAATCTTTAAAAAAAAAAAAAGGATGTTTGAGGTTTTAGCGGGACGAGGCCACATCTGTGTCTACCGTATTGTCATGAGTAGAAACAGGCCCAGGACGCGTGTGAAATCCTGGACAGCAGTCTCCTCCTTGCGCCTTCAGGACCAACGGGTGCGGCGTTTGGCAGCAAAGGCGCGGGCCCGGGGCCCGTGTGCTGAGGCCGGCGGGGTGCAGGTGGAGCAGCCGGGAAGAGTGTCCCTGGACTTGGGCGTCCATCCCCGTCTCCAGGGCTCAGATTGTTCCAATTCTTTACTTTTTCTAATACAAACGTTCCCTGAGAGAACCACTTAGGAGACTGCGAGCTAATCTTCTTCAAAATATACATCTCATGCTGATCTAGTCTCTTAAAGTGTTTTCTGCACCTCAAAATCAACAGACTCGAGCTTTCCTCGTGGACAGGAAGGACAAGGGTGGGGGGAAGCGAGGATGCAGGAGGGGTCAGCGGTGGCCCAGGGCGGGGGGCGCCGGGCCTGGGGCAGGGGCGCGGGCAGGTGTCTTTGCACGACAAGAAGGACGTGGCCTAGGAGGAGGGCGAAGCAGAGCCATTGCTCCGTCGAGGATACACAAGAGGTCATGAGCGGCGTCGAGGACATAGAGCGGACAATGAAAGGGCAGATGAGGCGGCAGAAATGGTCGTAGGGTCGTCAGCCCGTTTGCAGAGAAATGGCAAAGTCACCGCCGGATCATGGTCGGGAGGGGGGTGTTTAAGAACAACGTCACGTTCCCGCGGCCACTCAGGGTCCGCTGGTTGCTGGGGCAGCTGCGGCACCCACCGATCTCGGCGCCTGCAGTGTGGCCCAGACACTGCCTGAGAGCCGGAGATGAAGGAGACGCGGACACGTGCCAACCCCGCCATCTGGCGGGGGACCCCCGGAGCAGGCAGTGGGGTCGGTCATGAGCCCAGCCGGTCCAGGCCCCCTGGGAGCCCGGAGCCTGGCGCACTTCCGCGTCAGTCCCACCTGCTTCCCACTGTCCCCTGCCAGGGAAGCGCCCCAGAGCCCCGGGTGCCGGGAGCTCCCCCTCACAGCTGCCATCGCCCTGCCCTGGCCTCTGTGGAGAGTTTCAAGGCCATAGGCGCAAGCTAAGGTCGTCCTGGGAAGGCCCGTGACCCGCCAGGTGACTGCACAGAGCGACGTCAGCAGTAATGCTGTCACCGTGCCCAGATGCTCTGCGGAAACAGCCCTTCAGCGCCTACAGCCGAGGGCGCCTCCTGCCAGGACACGCTGGCCTCACCGCCCCACAGCCCAGAGGACGCCCAGAAAAGCCTCCGCAAGGGACGCAGCCTGGAAAGGAAGCCCCACCGCAAGCCCAGGGTGGCAGTCCCACGGCAGCCGCACCCCTCCTGGGGCGCCACCTGCTCCCTGCGCGAGGACACCCGGGCGGACGTAAGGACACATGGACGACGAGAACCTCTCTCCGCCCCCGTCTCCCTCCCTCCCCCCCTCCCTGACACGCTCTCCCCAGGATCAACCTTGGCGCGTTCCCCTCTTCCCCGAAGCACCCAGCCCAGACCACCCGCGGCGTGAGAGCCTCCACTCTGCGCGTCGCCCACGTCCAGCTTCTCTGCGCAGGGTGGCGCAGGCCTGACCTCGCGCTTGTCCTCCCGCCGGCCTCGGGGGCGCCCGCGCCGTGAGGTCCCGTCTCCCTCGGGCGCGCGGAGCTGCCAGGCCCCAGAAGCAAACCAGAGCCCGGCGGCTCCCTCCCAGCTTCTGCGACCCTGACCGGGGTCATCCCTGTGTCCTGAGTGTGCATCGGACCCACCAGGGGACGCGAAATAAACATCACAACAAACACAGTAACTTCCTCCCCTGCTCGTCCCTCAGCCGAGCGGGGCCACGGATGGCGCCACGGACACACCGCTGGACGCGGCGCGAGAGCAGGGGAGGAGGGTCCAGTTCAGTGTTTCAGGAAGTTCGGTGTCGTGAACAAGTGCTGAGGCAAACCAGCATGACGTGACGTGAGTCATCGCTCTCGATATGGGCAGAAAACGCTTCCAGAAACAGAGAAGGAAGCCACGCGGCCGTGTCCCACGCTCAGCGGCGACAAGGACTAAACATAGTGTTTTAAGGCAAAAGCCCCGGCGGTGAGCATTACTGTCCCGAGTGTTGCGACCACCCTCCTGTCACTAAAGCATAAAATAATATTTCTTCACCCTTGGCGCTTCTGCAGCTTGCTTTCCACGCGGCGCTTCCCGGGCCTGCGCGGAAGGAGGCAGCTCAGCCCGCCGCCCGCCGAGACACAGCCCGGCCTCCCGGAGCCACACGCCGCGCCCGGCCGGCAGGGACAGGCCCGGCGCACAGAAATCACCAGTGTTCCCACGCCGGTGACCCCGCGCCACCCGGCTCCTTAGTCGAAAGGAAGTTATTTGAAATGTGTTGTTTGAAAATGTGTTGTGTGAATATTCTCGGGCTGGAAACACCCACAACACATTCCTTCCCTTCACCCGGCCCCAGCCCCACAGCACCGGACTCCTAAGCGCGCCTTCCACTCCGGCCACAGCTTCCCTGTGAAATGTTTGAATTTCCAGTTACGACAAGGATGATTGCTCATCGGGGTGGCTAAGACCCCCTCCCCGCAGCCATCGCCGGCTGGACGCGCCTCCAGCGTCTTCCAAGCCAGGTTGTCACCCGCCCTGCTCCCCCCGCCCCGCCCGCATGGCGCCCCAGAGGCCCGGGGCTCGCGGAGAGACTCTGGAGAGGGGTCCGGCCGAGCGTCAGGCGCTCAGAGAACTGGGCGGGAGCAGGTTTTAAGCCCGAGATGCTGTTTCGGCCCAGGCCGCGCGGGCCCCCAGACTCCCCGGCCCCCCACCCCGAGACTCCCCAGCCCCCCAGACTCCCCGGCCCCTGAGACTCTCCGCCCCCCAGACTCCCCGGCCCCCCCAGACTCCCCGGCCCCGAGACTCCCCGGCCCCCCAGACTCTCCGCCCCCCCAGACTCCCCGGCCCCCGAGACTCCCCGCCCCCCCGACTCCCCGGCCCCCCCGACTCC